>NW_028258296.1:25872500-35872500 GCF_053883595.1 Heterocephalus glaber | reverse complement strand
AATCACATGAAATATCATAGGCCTGGGGCAAGAAAGATTTTGTCACCTCCAAGCAGTAGAAGAGGTATTACATAATCATAGAAATTAGACCTGAAAGGCATCTCAGAGTTAATATGATAACACTTCCCACATGATGTAGACATCCTTTCCAGAGTTAATCCTCCACAAGCTACTTGAATTCTTCAGGTGTTGGGGAACTCACAATTTCCTGAGACAGCCTAGACTATTTTGAGTACCTGTAATTGAGATAGAAGTTTTTTCTCATATTAAGCTGAAATCTATCTCCCACCCACTGAGCCAAATGTTGCTTCAAGAACCTCACACAAAACGTTTGATCCCTTTTCTGCAGTTTGGTACATGTTTACAAACCTCAGCTTTGGGGTCAACCTGACTTGAGTTAAAAAGTCTTTTCACTTGCCACAGATCTCAGGCAAGTCTACCTCTCAGAGAATCAGGATTTTCAACTATAAAATTGAAATCGTAGCACTTGCCTTATAAGGTTCTTGTGAAAATTAGATGAAGTAAAGTATATAAATTGCATACTGCAGTGTCTGAGGTGTAGTACATTACTAGTAAGTGGAAGCTGGCATTACTATTGTGCTTGGCAGTCTTTCAGATATATGAAAATAACCCAAGTTTTCAGTTTAGATTTTTCTTGTCCAATATGATTATTTTCTTCTTCAGTCGTACTTCATAGCATGGTAAAATTATTCTTTCCCAGATTTGGAGACTGTACTCGTTTGCAGTTTAACTTTACAATTAGGATCTAGATTGAATAATGTCTAGCTAATGCTCCTTGCTACAACTAGCAGTTTACCTGTGATCAGAAACTGGGAAGAATTTCCTTTCACTGATAAAGCCAGATAGAAATGCAGCTCCATGGCTCATCTGAGTGACAAACCTGCCTGTCCCTGGTTCAAAAGCATAGGATACATACATAGGAAAGAAAATGTCATTTTCTCACTTGTCTCACCTCCATAAGAAGGGCTTTGGGCTAGCCTCTTGCCCCATATTTTAGACCACCACTTGGAGATGAAGTGGTGGATGGGCAACAGCCACTTGTTCATGTTTCTTAGTGGGTGGAGCTAATTTAACACAGTCTTGAGTGAAAGAAATGTGGTCATTCTCCTTCCCTCTCTCCGAGGATGGCTGATAGTCCACCTGCTTGCTCCATGGAGTTCATAAGCCCATTCTGGCACTTGCATTAAGTAGCGTCCTCCAACCTAACCTTATCAGTAATAGAGGTGACCTTTTGTTTCACCATCAGTACCCCTCCTATTCTTATGTGCCACGTGGTTCAGAACTCAGACAATGAAAGAGTGTTATTTATTGGCCATCTCCCAGCCCCAATATGTTCTGATCCTAGTTTGGAGTCCATCCTACTGCACGGATCCCGATGCAGGGTGCAGCCCAAGTGTTGCTGTCTCCTTCTCCCTGCTCCATCCCAGCAGGTGTTCTCTTTCCACTATTAATCAGAAGACAACCGTGAGAGGGGTAGGAATAAAGAGACCTGGGCATTTGTAGTTTTTACACATGGCACCTGTTCAGACGATCAAAGGACCAAGAAATAGAGGTCAGAGAAGATCCTATTTCCAAGCAATAGACTTATACCAAATGTATTCTAGACACTGGAAATTGCATAAGGACCCATTCATTTTAACCTTCAGTCCAATTGTAAATTCTGAGTAGGTAAACAGCAGCACAATGACAAATCATAAACGATGCACTGGGTGCATTTCTCAGATATTTTTTCCTAATGCTATGTACTCATAGCCCAGTTTCCTTTAGGGGTGGCCACGTGAATTACTCTCTGGCCCATGAGATGGAGGAAGTCTTCGGGGAGAGCTTCCTAAAGTTTCCTCCCTTTGTGAAAGAGAGACAAGGAGAAACTTTTTTGCTTCCCTTCTGTATTTGATGTTTTCATGTGATCAGCATGACTTAGAGTTACTGGAGCTTTCTTGTAACCTTGAGGCAATAACACTGAGGTTGGGTGGAAGAAGGATGCAAAGTGTCTGGGCCTTGATGATATCATTATGCTACTAAACAACTTCTTGAAGGAACTACATTCAGATTTCTATTTTGTGTGATGTTTATCTTCATTGTTTCAGCTACTTTCAGTCAAGTAGTTTGTTACTTGTACTCGAACATATTTTCATTGTTATCGGCACTAGCGGCAAATACTGTCTGTCACCAGTCCCCTCTTTATAACATCTTTCATCAGTCTAAACTTGTTTTTATATAGGTGACCACATAGATACACATAAATATATGTTGGTATATACTTTATGGTTTTAATTATGAATGGTCAAGTATATATACAAATAAAAAAGAGGAAAAAATAGATTTGCACACCAAAATATTAAAGGTGAGAAGCAGAACTATGGATGACATCATTTCTTCAGTACTTCTACATTTTACAAATTTTCTATAAAAATATATTTCTTCAGATAAAAATAAACTATATCTTATAAAAAGGAAACTTCCACAAGGGCAATTTTTGTAGTTATGAAGGACTTGACAATGCCAACATTTTATAAAACTGTCATTTGGCTAAAAGGAGAGTAGTATAGCATTACCATACAAATGGTACTGCATAGTTTTCTACTCTCTGAAAATAGAAAAATGGGAAATAGGCCTAATTTATACAAGAAAAGATTAAAAATTAAAGCACTTTCTATCTAATAAAAATAGCAAGGCATCAGTCTGGAAGATCTCTAATGTTTTTTCCAGGTCTATCATTCAAGGAACTGACAAGGAAAGGTAAGGACAAGGTAGTTATTTCTCTGGGGTTCTGGCAAAATTCTTTGGTACTGATTAGCAATGTTTAACACTTGTACAAATCAGAAATGCACAGCTTTTCAATGCAAGAACCTGAGAAATAATTGCACATTTTGAGTAAATAAATCTGGAAATTAAAATAATAATTAGGACTTAAACTTCTCATTGTTGCTTTAGTTTGTGTGAACAGAGCTTGGGTATAACAGGAGTATAGATCACCCTCAAACTACATGTGACTTATACACCTGGTTCACAATTCTATATCCACTTTCAGGGATATCCTTTGGCAAGGAGTGATTTGGGGTCTAGGATTTATTCCTGTATCTGGTTTCACTAGGTGAAAAACAAACATGCAAGGGAAAGAGCCAAATCTTTTTTCTTTAAAAATTACCATCATCAACTGCAAGTGGATCTTAAATATATAGTATATTTCAAGTAACTGGTTACAAAAAGATAAAAGATACTGTTTTCCCTTTTTAAAATATGAAAAACAAGCTTAAAAAATCCCACCTTTCCAATCTATTCCTCAAGACAAGATACACATATTAAGAAAGAGATAGCACAAGAAAGGAATGTATGGTAAGAAGGGACTGGTGCAGGAATTCTGAGGAGGCAGAGCTGGCTGGGTGGGGAGCTCTAGTGAGGGGTAGAAAGTAAATGAGCCTCCTTGGGATGAAGGGTGGAGGCTGGGTCTGCTATGGAAAGCTAGGGCACACGAGGAAGTCCTTGAATGGGCCAAGTATCAGACATGGAGCATGGGCCATATGTGGAAGGTGGTGTGCACACAGACTAGACTACAGCAAAGGATGTCAGTGCGTAAGGGAGAGATAGATTTGGGGCTCAGGGAACAGTCACACAGAGGAGAGAATTCCACCCCTGAGGAAAAACTTCTGCTTTTATCGTACGTTGTGGTAATTACAGCCTGTGGTTCTTCTTTACTCTTTCACTTCCTTTCTTTATTCCATTCCTCTCTCTTTTCTTCTTCCTTTGGGGACTTTACTTTTTCAATTTTTCATTATGAAAAATTTCAAAGACACAACAGTAGAGAGAATTGTACAGTACATCGCCATGTGCCATCAGTCCCCTTCAGCCACCACCAAAATGCAGCCTCTTGTTTCATCCATACTCTTCCTCCTCCCTTATCAGCATCCTCTTCTCCTTTTGAATGGAGGTATCTAGGGAAATCATGTGAAGCATCTGTTTAGAGTCCCTGCGGGTGGAACATACTAGGAAAGGGTGCTATGTACAGTGCTATTGAAAGCAACATCACCTCTTGAGAAACTGGAGTCCCAACTTGGGTCTTACACTTTAAAGGGCTTACTTCCACTCTCCTCTGACCGCTCTGCCCAAGAAGGAAAGGAGTCCCTAGGAAATGTGCCAAGCTGGAGCCTGTGCCTCTCTCACTACTGGTCCCAGAGATGGTGAGGCAGCTCCCCGGAGAGCAGTGAGAGCAGAGCACAGACTTGCTGGCGGAGTGGCACACGTAGTCACAAGGCCCCTCAAGATAGTAAAAGGGAGAGTAGTGGAGAGAAAGGGTCCCCTCTGTTCCCATAGATCAAGAGCTTTGTCTAGAGCTCCACTCGCCCTGCAACCCATACACCTTAAGAGTAGGCCTTGAAAGTAAGGGACACTACAATTTTTTCTCAATGTCCTTAAATCTAAATGAGTATCACTGATGCCCTTTGTCAAGTCAGCTGGCAGGACTGTGAAAGTGCCAGGGGACCACTGTCTGAATCCCCAGGAGACAGAATGAAGGTGACATGTGAAACACTGAAGTTAGCCGTCGCAGCTGTCATGGGAAGAACAGTTGCACAGCACAATGAGCTCAAAGCAGACCAATGTCATCGAGGTGGAGATCTTTTCAAGAACTGGCTCTATCTGTGGGTTAGGGTAAAGCTCTTTTCTCTTCCTCAGCTCCAACCCATCCTCCCATTGGGTCCTCCTAAAAAGAACAATACCCCCATGGCAGAAACCTTTATCCCTAATTCTGAGACAAACAAAATTGTCTGACCTGGAACTCTCCTTGCAGTATGTAAGGAAAGATGACCTGTAAATGCCTCTGTACAAAACAGAATTCTTGTTTAGTCATATATTTCATTTGGGAAGAAAGGACGTGCTAGGAATAACACCTTTATATCCTAGAATTTTCATTATGATGCATGGGGAAGGAAGGCAAGTCCTATATGTTTTAACAGCCATACACCTAAAGAAGAAAGTAGACAAAGCAAAATAGGGCAGCCCACAATAGCAATTAGGATTTTTTTTTATTCCTGAGTGGATAATATGTGGTTTCATTTAAACAAGAACACAGTCTCCATTAACTTAATTTGTCAAAGCAATAGCTCCAACACTTAGCTAGTACCCTAGTAAGGCGGTTTTAGATACATCATTGCTACTTTGAAATTAAAAGTGAATCAGTCCTGTGGAGTTAATTACCAGCAAATTAAACTAAAGTAGGTCTCCCACATGGCATGGAGCCAGCAGAAGATGGTTCTAGTGCTAACCAGCAACATTTCAAGAGACCAGAAATACACTAGAAAATCTGTTTTTGAAAGTCACAAATGTCTACAAGAACCCTGAGCAAAACTGCTTACACTTCCTCACAATAAGAAACAAAGACAAAGGTCCAATTAAAAGACTTTTTTGATAGAGATTTAGAAGTTTCCCCAGTCTTCCAAAATAGAAAATCTTCAACTCTGTTATTAAAGCCCATTTTCCATACTTACAGAAAAGAAATTATGCCTATTTCTTCTTAATGCTGGCATAGGAAGCTTATTTAATTACATAAGGTAGAAATACTTGTAGAAACTGAAAATTACAGCCAGGAAAAAGAAGTTACTTCCCTCATTTGTACTTTGGAATACCATTGTCTTCTGTTCTAATGTCCTCAAGAGGGTACACAAGAAAACCAGAGACAGAAGGAAAAAAAAAAAACTCAGAAGAATAGTTGTCTGAACTTTAATATCTGAATCAAGGAAAAAGGGAATAGATGAAACCTTTTTCAGAGAGAAATGGTGCATGCATAAAGGGGATTGATAATAAAATGACTGCTGATTTATTATTGGCAATGAACATATTTATTTTGTTTTACTACAAACATGACAAGGTCTTCTGTCACTTCCATAATTATTCAAATGCACAAGTGCTCCTAATATCCTGGCTTAAAATGTCCAAGAGTGCAGCAAAGCAAGCTCTTTTTGTTTCTGTAATACACAATTAATTGAAGCTATTTTGCTCCATATTTGATGTAATTAGCAGCCTAATATGTTGTTATTAAAATTACTTTCTTCCCATTTTAGTTTTATAAAGTACTTTTTACATTTTGCATTTCAAATGTTCCTAAATAAAATTTGTAAACTAAACATGAAAATGACAAACCTCAAATAATACATTTGAGAACAGAGTCTCATTTGAACTGTTCATTGTATATAGCTGAGTTATACTTCCTTCAATAGATGTGATACCGATGTTGAATGTCATGGTAATATATATGAACTACATAAAAACAGTGTTACTTTCTCTCTAATGTGTGGCTTGTTTAAACCATGAAAGAGCATGGATGACTTTGCAGAGCCAAACCATATTATTGACCCATCTTGACTATGGCTCCATTTGTGAGACAAAGTCCCAACTGGGAGCTTTTTTTCAAAAGTTAGATCAAGACATGCAGAACTCTAGGTAGCCAGAGGTGTCTCTGTGTCTCCGCCCAAATAATTGAAGGTCATTTCTTCTGGTGTCTGGAAGAAGTAAACTGTCCTTGTCTAATAGGTATTGCTTTAGTATCCACATGCCAAATAAGTTCTAGCATCTAGGAACATGCAATAGCAGCTAATGTTAGCTATGCAGTTATGGTATTAGTAGTGTTTAATTATATCATGTGCATTGAGATATTTTAAATGTGAAAGAGAAAACAGACGGACTTATTCTCCTTAGCAACCATTATAGTACAGAATGTTCAAAGCTGCAATTACACTCATAAGGCAAATCAATTGGTTACAAAAGGAGGGTAGCAACAAGTGTGCATGCTATAGAAAATGTGAAATTGGTACCTAAAATAGAGAACCCCCTTGTTTGTGTTCTGGCTCTGACCATCAATTAACAAACTGGAAATTTTTCATTTAATGCTCAATGCTAACATTAATCTCAGAAGTGGAAACAATGTAAAATAATAAATTTGGGGGCTTTTTCTTCACTGGCTATGATTCTATCTCATTGAAGAATGACTTAACTTTATAAAAACCCTTTTAAAAATAAAGGACTTGAGGTCTTAATGGCAGTTAATACCGGCGCTGCGCAGGTTGTCTGTGGCTTCAGTCTTCCAGGCTGATCTACAAAGACTAAACAGAATGAAGCATCATCAAAGATACCCTCCTTTCTAATACTCCTACAATTATCCCTTCCTCAATATTATGTCCTTTGGCTCATGCACACTCAAGGCGCTTAAGACGACGAAGGTAGGAAAGGTAATATGTTATGAAAGCTTTTGCAAAAACAATGTTGAAATAAATTAGCCCGTTCCTTCTAAATGCCAGTTTGCAAGCCCTCGCTGTCTCCAGTGTGTTGACTTAACAATGTCTCTAAAATACAGAAACAAAAGTGAAAATCAGGTGACCGTCCACAAACGACTTCGGGACCCAATTTAGGGCAAGACCTTGACTCAGGTACACCAGGGAGTCGAGGGCGAAATCTTCGCGCGGGTGTATCTGGGTTCCCGGAGGAAGTCTTCGCCAGGGCAGGGGGTACCTCACACGGGGAGGAGGCGAGGGTGGCCCGCGACCTCGGAAGGCCCTCGCTTCGCTCACCCGGGCGGCGGCCGGGTCACCAGTGCTGGCCGGCGGCGCGGGTGCCCAGCTGTGCCTGGGACATGGCGGGCACCGCTGTGGCGGCGGCGGCGGCTGCAGCCGCGTCGCCGACGCCCGGCAGGACGGAGCGCACGGAGCGGCGGAATTCCTCGTTCCTCCACGTGTAGAGGAGCGGGTTGAGCGCGGACAGCGCGCAGCACAGCAGCCAGCTGGCCGCCTGCACGCCCCAGGGCACGGGCAGCGAGAAGCCGCTGGCCAGGCTCACCCATACTAGCGGCTGCGTGGCCAGCAGGAACACGCAGCACAGCAGCAGCACCGAGAGGCCGCTGAGCCGCCGCTGCGCGCGCCGGGGCTGGAGCACAGGCGGCAGCGGCTGGGCCTGCGCGGGGCCGGGGCCAGGCGCGTGCGGGGCGGCCGGGAAGGCGGCGGCGGCGGCGGCGCAGCCGGGCAGCTGGTGCAGCAGGTGGAAGTTGAGCACACTGACCCGCTTGACGCTGACGCGCACGCGGCGCACGATGCCCAGGTAGCAGTGCAGCAGCAGCGCGGTCTGCGCCAGCAGCGCGGCGGCCGCCAGCAGCGCGGGGTAGTGCACCTGCGGGGGCGCGGAGCCGGGCCGAGGCGCCCAGGGCGGGAGCAGCAGCACGAGGCCCAGGGCCAGCGCCCAGGACAGCGCCAGCATCCCGGCCGTGTGGCGCCGCTGGTACAGCACCTGGTAGGTGGCGGGCGCCCTGGTGATGAGCAGGTAGCGGTTCAGAGCCACGAGGCAGTGGGACAGGAGGGACACTGTGAGCCCGAGGCCCAGCAGCCCGCCCCGCAGTAGGCGGTAGCTGCCCCCGGCGCCGTCCCAGTCCCCGGGGGGCTCCGCGGAGCCCGCGGGCAGCAGCCCCAACACCGCCTCCTGAGGCATCCACAGGGCGCAGACACTGAGGTCGGCGGCGCAGCCGTTCACGATGAAGGCGTTGCTGGTGGTCTGCAGCTTTCGGAAGGACGACACGAGATAGATGACCATGCCGTTGGCCAGTGTGCCCCCGATGGCCAAGCCCGAGTACAGGAGGGACACGGGGATGCGCCGGCCCGCCCACGACTCCTCTTCCTCACAGAGCAGCAGCAGCGATTCCCCGGTGGTGGAGGAGGTGGACGTGGAGGAGGAGTTGGTCATTCTGGCCAACTCTTCGCACCTCGCGCCCTAGCGTCGGCTTCTTGCAGCGCTGCCCATCCTGACACTTGACAGCTGGGAAGGCAAAGACGTCCCTTCAGCCCTCTGCCACCGACACAAAGGCTGAAGCAGAATACTGGGCTGGGGGAGGGGGGGAGAGGGAGCTCCAGGAGGACGGGGGCGGCAGATGACAGGTGCCTGCCTCGGAAATGTCTCCAGTACCAGGGAAAGGCCTCTGCCTTCGGCAGGCACCTGGGAAGCCCTGGGACAGAGCAATGCCAAGAACAGTCTCTTCTTCCCCAAGACACAACAGCACGCGCGCACACACACCACTCACCACATGCCAACTGGAACCCCTAATTAGCAGGAGAAAGCAGAGATACCCCAAGTGGGGGAGGTGCCAGAGGGAGGGTGGAGGGTACCTTGTCTTGGGGCCGGTCCTTTGATGATGGCAGAGGGAGGGATGCCAGGAAATACCTCCTCAGCAGCAGCATCTGTGGTCCAGAAATCAACAGGAGAAGCTCTGCTGGGATCTGTGCCAGGAGCAAGTGCCCCGCTTCTCCCAAGCCGCATCCACACACATGGTCCCAGGCAGGAAGCAGCAGCTGCAGGAGACTATTCGGCTGGCAGCAGGGCTGGAGAAAGTAAAGTGGCAGGCTGCATGCCCAGGCGGGTGGGCAGGCAGCACAGCAGCAAGGATGCTTGGCTGCAGAAGCTGAGCTCCAGAGGAGAGCGCCCTGCACTCAGAAGCGAGAGTGCTGGCTGATGTGGTGAACCCACTCGAAGCTCTCTCCTGCTCTGTTATACATCACTCAGGGACGAGACAGCCTTTCCATGCTTGGGATGAATTATTCAATAGCTTCTAACTTGTAAAGGGAAGAAAAATATCTTGCTCAGAGTCCTGTAGTTAACAAGATTCCTTTTCTTTCTCTCCATCACCTTATTTTTCACTCTGCTTCATTTTCCCTTTCTTCTTTCTGTCTTCGACTTTAGAATTAAATTGAATATACCCACAGTGTACTTCATCTCAGTCTGATGCATTCTAGACGGGTGATTTTTCCCAGAAATAAATACACTCCCAATACCCGGGACTGGTCTCTTCCTTCTCACAGTCTTAAGGAGAATTACTTTATATTCTAATTGAAATCCCCCCCCGCCGCCTTGGTGAGAAGAGGCATGGGTAATTACCTGCAGAAATTCTCCAAGCTGTAATTTAAATCATAATGTTTTATTCTCATTACCAGATTCCTGTCCAGAATTTAACTTGTATTTCAGTAATGGTAGAAGGGGTTGTAGGGTAAAAATAAATGGTAGGGAGATTGAAAGTAGATGTCACCAGAGTTAGGGCAGAGGAAGGAGTGAATAGGCAGAGAATAGGATTTTTCAGACAGGGAAACCACTCCGTATGGTACTATAGTAATGGCTACCTGTCATAAGTTTGTCCAAACCCACAGAATATGCAGCAGCAAGAGCGAACCCTCCTGTGGACTGCGTGTAGTTCTGTGTCAGTCAGTGCCCGCCATCCGCCATCACAAGTGCCCCACTGGTGGAGAGGGTCGGAACCGGGACAGCGTGTGAGGTACCGGAAATCAGTGCCTTCTGCTCAGATATGCTGGGAATCTAAAACTGCTCTAAAATATGAAGTTGATTATTTTTAAAAGTGCATGTCGGGGGGAAAGCAAGGGCCCTGAAGAATCCCTAGTGTTAGCAACAAAAGTGGCTTTCCATTTTAGAACTTTTTATCTTTTTTTTTAATGTTAAATTCTTTTATTGGTACATTTTAGGTATTCGACACAATTACATTTCTCATTGGGAATTGTACCTTTACATAATGCATCTTGGTTCTTATTTTTTCCCCATTCCTAGCCCTCCCTTCACGCCCTCCATCCTTCCCTATTTACAAAGACTTTATTTCCATTTTTTCCATTTCTCATCATTTTTCCTTTCCCTTCTTTCCTTTCCCCTGTGCCTCCCACTACCCCTACCCCTTTGGACCTTTTCTTCCTATTTTGCATTATCGATTATTCATTCTAATCATTGGTACATTTTAGGTATACAATATAATGACATTCATCATTGGAAATTTTCACCTTTACATAGTCTCTCTTGGTTCTTATTTTTCACCCTTGCCCAGCCCTCCCTTCAACCCCTCCAGTCCTCCCTATTTACAAAGATTTTGTTCCTATTTTTCCATTTTCTCATATTAATCCCATTCCCTTCTATCCTTTCCCCTAGCCCTCCCACTTCCTTCCCCTTTGCCCCTTTTCTTCCTATTTCACATTACCTATTATACATTTTAGTCCTTATTTACACTTTCAGTTTCTCACACCAGAGAAACTATTCGGTATTTATACATGTGTGTCCTATTTATTTCACTGAAGAGTATCGCCTTAATGAGCATCCACTTAGCTACAGATGTCTCTAATTTCTCATTTTTTATGGCTGAGTAGTACTCCATTTTATAAAAAAAAAAAAACCCACATTTTCTTTATCCAGTCTCCAGTTGATGGGGATTTGGGCTGCTTCTAAGTTTTAGCTATTACAAACTGTGCTGCTATGAACATGGGTGCACATATATCACTGTGGTATGATTCTTTTAATTCTTTGGGGAAGATCCCCAGCAGTGGAATAGCAAGATCAAATGGGACTTCCAGTCCTAGTTCTTTGAGGTATCTCCATACTGATTTCCACAGTGCTTGCACCAGTCTACACTCCTACCAGCAGTGGAGCAGGGTTCCTCTTTCCCTACAGCCCCACCAGCATTTGTTATTGGTTGATTTCATGATAGCAGCCATTCTTTCTGGGGTGATCTGGAATCTCAGTGTTGTTTTCATTTGCATCTCTCGAATGACCAGTGATGTTGAACATTTTTTTATGTGTTTATTTGCTATTTTCAGATGCCCATTCTCGGATTGGATCTTTAAATTTGGGAGGTCTGATCTTTTTAAGTTCTTTATAGATTCGAGACAGTAGACCTTTGTCTGAGGAAAAGCAGGTGAAGATATTTTCCCACATTGTGGGTTGTCTCTTCACACTGCTGATGGTTTCTCTTGCTGTGCAGAAGCTTTTTAATAAGAAGAGATCCCACTTGTTGATTGTTTGTGCTAGTAGAACTTTTTATCTTATGGTATGACTTGCAGCCTTGTCCAAGCTGTGGCCTGCTTGCTTTCTTCCTTTTTGGGGTGGGCTGGGGTTGAAAAGGAATTGTCTTGAGCCACATATAAAATATATCCTATTATGTATATAAATTACTATATATAAGTAACAAAATATTCTTTATTTTTACATTCTTTAGTATAGTTTTGGGATTTTGTTTTTTTGAAATAGGGTCTCACTATTTACTTTAGGCTGGCCTTGAACTCAGTATGTAGTCCAGGCTGGCCTTGAACTCTCAGCAATCCTCCTGCCTCAGCCTCAGTAGTGCTGAGATTACAGGTGAGTGCAACCATGCTTGTCTTATCATTGTATTTACAAAGAAAGCCAAAAGAAAAAAATTGTGGGCTGCAGGTTGGACCCATCTGTTAGAAATTTACAGTCTGATGTTCAAATCTGTCAAATTTTGGTACCAGCGCTCATTTATCCATTCCCCATGGGATAGTTTCCACAATGATAAACAATTTTTCACTGGGAAAATCATTTATTTGAAAGTTTGATTCAGTAGGGAATATGGTAATGTGACATAATGGAAAAATGCTAGATGGGGTTGCAGGACACCTGAGTTCTAAGTGGGGCATCCATCAACTGACCTTGTGATGAATTATTTTTATCTTGTCAAATAAGAAGTTTCCACTCAATGGCTTCAGAGGCCCTTTCTGTTCAAACTTTTTCAGGTTCTCTACTCGTTAATTTGCCATCTCCTTGCTAGTTCAAACCCTTGACGTACACCACAACTACATAACATGTAATGTAGCCCTGGGTTTTATGACAATCTCTCCCTAAAAGTAGTGTTTCGGAGTGCAAGTTAGGATACACCTTCTCTACTTTCCTCTTTCAAAACCAGTAAAACCCGTGATTTAGTTAATGACTCTTTAGGACATTGATGGAGGCTACCACTAAGCATGAACTGATGGATGTAAGCCTGCTTAGCTGTATCTCAGTGGAATTAGTTGAGAGATGGGGTGCAAAAAAAGAAGCAGTGAATTGCTGTGCAGATAATTGAAGGTTTGGATATCAGGTTTATTGACTGAGGTGCACTTGCCATTGCCATTTGCCTGTTGTCATTTGTCCTTATTAAAGCTTTGAATACATCAAGCCCAGGAGTCTGCCGGAGATTTCCTCTAATCACTTACAGTTAAAATTTGTCACTGAAATACACTTTAACTTAGTCCTAAAGGATGTATGTATTTGAATTTCAGGTCATAGCTGCCACTATGTATATGCATTGCCTCTGAGAAGGAGCAGACCCATCTGCAGGCCTCCAAGCCTTGTAGTCACGTGTACTTCTGCCAGAAACATGTCTCCTTCAGCCCCAGCATGATAGGGCAAACTTTTGTCTTGGGATTTAGTTTCATTTTTGTTTTAATTGACTGAATTTGTATAAAATTATATAGTATAGAGAAAGATTTTTTTCTGTTTTACTTCCAGCCCCAGAACAGTGTCTGGCACATGTTAGCTATTTAGTAAATACTTCTTGAGTTGATGAATGGGTGACATCATAGATGATCTTGGTTTTTACCAATGGTAAAACACGGGGTGGTTTTTAAGAACACCTCTTCCTCCGGCCGCAGCAGCAGCTGGCTCCATCCGTCATCCCCTTTCTGAAGTATCTTTAGTCTCTTTGCTCTCCACTGGTTGCTTCCCTTTGGCCTTACACAAATGAACCTAATAAGCTTCCTCTGAACTTCACTCCTTCTTAAGGTGCCTACACACATAGTGGCAGAAGGGCTCTTTGGCTGCATTTACTTCCTCTTCTCCTATTGAAGGCCCATACATGCAGCTTTAGCTCTCACCACAGCTTTACCTAAGGTCAACAGCAGCCTCTAATTAGTCCACCCAGTGACTGCAGTCCTTGCTCTCTTTTCCTTGACTCTGTCATAACACACTCCTCCTCACTGCTGCTTCCTCGTGGGCTGCTCTTTATTCTTTTCTTGTTCCTCTGCCTGCTCCCTTCTAAGTGTCATGGCCCCCTTAATTTGCTATTCCTGTGCTCTACTCTTGGTTCACTTCTCACCTTAATTGGCCTCAACTCATTCCATGCCTTCCACTCTTGCCTACAGACCACCCTCAGAGTCTCTTCAATGGCCTCTAGTTCCTCCCAAATCTCTATCTCCCTCCTCATCCTGCTCTTTGTCCCATAGCCACTGCTTTGGTTAATGACATTACCTAATGTTTCTCACAGTTCACCACAAATTCAGTGTTTTTTGTAGTTTTCTGATACGTTGTCTATAAGTTAGGAACATAACTAATTCTAGTAAGAGTTTTTATATAAAATTAATGATTTTTAACTCTAATTATTATTGTAATAGGCTACATTGGATATATTTTTAAAAGTTGAGTCATCTTGTATTCCTGTGATAAGCCCTGTCTGACTATGGAATATTATCCTTTTTAGCAGACAGCAGGATTCTATTTGCTAATATTTTATTGAGGACTTTTTTCATCATAAGTGAAACCCTCTTAATTTAATTTGTTATGCTGTCCTTTTGTGGTATAAGGGCAATGATAATATATAATTAAAGATGGCTTATTCTCTTCTGGAAAACTATTTATAGCTTTTGTGGAACTTAAGTATAAATTGTCTGAGGCTGGTCAATTTCTTAGTCAGAAACCTTTGACTATCATTTTAATTTTTCTTAAGATTATTAGTCTATTTAGGTTTTAGCTTTTTCTTAGGAAATTTTGGTTGTTTTCCTAGAAAATTATTTTTGTGTTTCAATTGATATTTTATTATAATTGTATTTATTTTAACTGCAAGCTTCCTACAACATGTTGTAAAAGGAGGCATGGTACAAATAAAATGAATATCCACCCATTCATCTACTATTTAACTTATTGTGCATATATTCACACAGAAATTTATTGAGCCCCTATTGTGTGCTGGACATAAATATAAAGATAAATAATACCCATTCCTTGGAGTACGGTAGGGAACACTGGTCCCTCAACACTGTGGCCCAAGTGTGAACAGGTAGTCTTTCCTCTGTTGTATATGATTGAAATCAGCTGGGCTGACTAAAATATAACTTTGCTAGATGCCAGAAGAATACAGAGAAATGAAAAGAGTGAAGTGAAATCAGATAAACTGGCTTATGAAATGCTCACCATAGGCTTCTTATCTATTATAAAAATGTCTCCTAGGCTGTATTAGTTAGCTTTGTCATTGCTGGGACCCAATATCCAAAACCCACAACTTAAAGGGGGAGAGGTTTAATTTGGTTCACAGTTTCAGGGCATTCAGTCCATGGTCAACCAGTTCCAAGGCAGAAACACCATACCTGAAGGGCATGGCAGAGCAAAGATCCTTAGTTCATGGTAAGCAGGTAGCAGAGTAGGGAACAGGGCCAGAGAAGAAGGCTATATACAGCATAGTACCCAAGGTCACACCTCCATGCCCTACTCAGACATAATTGGAAGTGTGCTTTACTAATCCCCTAGGTGGCTCCCAAGCCAATCAAACTGACACAGTTAAGCTTAAGCACCACAGAGCCTGACTCCTGCTTCCATATGTCTTCCGCAAAATCTCTGCAATCCTTAATTGCAGACCCAAGAGATCAGGACTTAGGGAAAGGTAGCTGTTATCTTGCCAATTGGTCAAAGGCTTGTCCATATATAAAATCATCTCCACTTGGATGTTCTGTGGACTCCTCAAACCCTCAATTTCCAAAATTGATTCCCTCGTTTTCTTTCCTAAATAGGCCTTCTTTTTGTTATGTTCCAAATCTCACTTACTGGCCCTATTATCACCCTGATGCCTTAGTAAGAATCCTAGCTGACAATCTTGGTTCCTTTTCTCTCTTATTCCCTATGTTCATCAACCATGTGTTATTTTACATTGTTAATGTTTTTAAAATATTTTCACTGAACTCTATTGATTCTGCTATTTGGCATTACACAACCATCCTCTCTTCTACAGATTATACCAAGAAGCTCTTAACTGACCTCTACTCATCATCTTTTTGCCTCCAGCAAAAATGAATTTTCTGACACCCAAAAGAAATATTTTTACTTTTATCTGTCTCCCCACCTTCCACTTTAATGTACCTTCCTTGGAAAAAGCTTTGTTTCACTCGCTACTATCACTGACAGTTCCCAGAATAAGCCTGGCACAGAGTAGACCCTTACTCAATATTTGTAGTAAAAAGTAATGAACAAATGATATCATCCTGCTTAAAACCCTTCAAGCCTCTGTTGCTCTCCGGAGGGTCAAAAGCCTCGTTCTTCTTATGTTACTGCAGACATATCACTGGTAGCAAGTGTTGTTTTGAATATTTTTCATCAATTGTTTCACTTAATCCTTATGCTGGCTTACCAGGTAGTCAGGCCTACCCCTAAATTTGCAGGCCAGAGCAAAAGTTAAGTGAAAGTCTACACACCATATGTCTAGACATCCTATCCTCAGAAGTTAAGCTATGGAACTACTAACTAGATTATGTCCTATTCTCCTAACTTGAAAAAGATACTTTCATAATAACAGGAAATCTAGACTCAAACTTAGAAGTCTGAGACTCATAAGCTGTTTCATGCTATTGGAATGTGCCAATTTAAGGGGCTTGTCACTGGCCCAAAGTCCACCCTGTCTCTCCCCACCCTCTGCTCTGCCATCACATGCCAGAGAGGCCAGAGGTGTAATGGAGTATACCCCAAGTCTCACCCGAATTCTGCCACACAGCCCCCTTTGGCAACATCTCTGACTGAGGGTGGTATCTGGGAGACATAGGCAGCCACCAGAAGGACAAAGCCGGAGTAGTTCATTGAGATCTTGTAAGCACTGTCATGGCCATTGGGCAGGGAATTCTGGACATAGTGTGGAAAGGAAACGAGCTAGAGGAAACCTTGTCCTTCAGATCCATTTAATGAGAAAATCACAAAGAGGTTAATTCAGATCAGCCAGCTAGGAGGTGGCAGAGCTGGGCTTCAAGGATGTGTTATTTGGCCCCACTCTCAGCCAGTACACTGTGCCTCCTGTGGTAAAGTCTAATCTCCTTTGTATGGCTCAGCTGCTGTAGAATAGGCCACTGTAATAAGGAGACCCAGAACCACAGTGATTCAGTAGGATAAATAGTACGTTCTCTCTCTCCAGTGGGGGTAGATGAGAAGTCCAGGTGGAAGGCAGATCCACCCTACAAGGTAACTAGGAAGCAAATGTCTCCTATCTCACCACTCCACCTACCCCTAGGGGAGTAGGATTCAGAGTGCAGTCCCTGGACAGCAGCATCAGAACCACTTGGGAATGTGTTAGAAAGGACTCAGACCCAAAGACTCAGAATTTCTGAGAATGAGGCTCAGAGATCTTATTCCAACAAGCTCTTCAGGTGACTTTGGCACTTACTAAGTTTATTCTCATCTACCTTGCTGAAGTTTTTAGGCCCGTACCATGTCCACATTCCAGCCCACAAAGATGAAGAAAAATGAATGAGGGCAGCCAGCCTCTTTTGTAAGAATGTGACCTAAAAATTTCATCTATCATTCCTGCTCATAACTCAATGGCAAAAAGTCTTTGGTCACATGGCTACACCTTGCTGCAAAAGACACTAGGAAATAGACTCTAGCTGAGTGTCACATGTCCTGCTAAAATTCAAGAGGGAAGGAAGGAAGGGAGACTCAATACGGGGGTGAGAGGGGTACCATTTCCAGGTTGATATCACAGAGGTCAAGACTGTTTTATCACTGGGGGATCTATAAACACAGTGCTTAGTGCCTACCAGCTTTTTAAGTCCCCTGTAAAATGTTTGCCATCTGAAAATAAAAATTACTGGATGTTACGATTTATATCAAGAACGCCCCCCGCCACGGCCTCATGTGCTCATCAGCAGGGCTTTTGCAAGGTGATTGAACCATGGGGTGATACAGCTGACTTCTTGCTAGGACATGGGGCCTAGTGGGAGGTGGGGCACTGGGAACATGACCTAGAAGCGTTTATCTCCCTTCCCAACTCCTCCCGCTCTCTCTGCTTCCTGCCTGCCTGATGATAAACAGCTTTTCATCCACCATGCCCCTCTGCCTTGGAGCCAGATGACCACAGACTGAAACACGAGCCAAAATAAACCTCTCCTCCTTCAAGCTGAAGGTGTTGGGTACTGTGTCTCAGAAATGAGGATTGTGACTAAGACACTGGGTTCAGAAAGAAAAAGGAAAACTTTAAAATAGAAATTAATACACTGTTAGTCAACTGCAATTCAACTCACCATTATTTATAAATGACTTTAATGTGGAACTGGGGTTCACATTAATATGTTTCATGTAATGTGTGATGGGGACTCTAAAAGTATCTAGGTCTGCAGAATTCTTTAAAGAGCTCTGCATAAGGCTCCACGTGCCGTCTACACCCTTCCCCTGCCTCCTGCAGGTCTACTCCAGCCATCCTGGGCAGCTTGCCAGCCCTAATTGTGTCCCATCTGTTGCTGCTCTCCCATTCGGGCATCTTTGTCGAGAGCACCCTGAGCCTTGGTTGCCTCTGTGTCTGTCCACAATCCGGCCCCCTCTTGCCCAGCTACATTCTCTTCATCTCCCACGTCTGAGCTCAAATTTCAACTCCTGCAGGGATTCTTCGGTAAGTGTGTCACTGCTTCCAAGTATTGGGCACTCCTTCTCCAAGTGAAAAGTGAAGTGAGCCATAGGCTGTCTCTTTAATCCAAGTGCCAGACACATGCTTAAACATGAGCTGACTGCATAGATCCTTTGGATAACTTCCATATTGGGATCAAGATTCCAACCTGTTATCTTTCTCAAGAGATAAACTAGCTTTGGAGTCATGAAGCAAAGCATTGTTATTATTTGCTTTAAGGGTATTTTGTAACCACATCCTTGTGGTTTATGCCACCAGAGTAAACAATTTTTGATGACATCAACGCCCCCTGCCCCCCAGAATCCCATGCCACTCCTGACAGGATCTAGCATGAACTTTCTCAGTACTGAATTTCTTGAGCCACCAAAACATGATATAGTAACTATCTCACATACTTCAGAAAACCAAAGGATATTAGCAGTGAAAAACTGCTCGTTTCCTGTTGCCGTCCCTCTTTGCTGTTAACCAAGCCACAGAGCAGCCTCTCTAACCACAACACTGAGACGACCTCAAATCCCATTTCAAATTCCAGCTGTATTTCCTCCTCTCTTGGTCTCTCAGAGGTTACACAACTGAGAATTGTGTTGGTATGGGCCTGTTTAAACACTGGGTTTTTTGAAGGAACAACATATTTATGTCATTTTTAAAGCTAGATTTGGGAGAAAATCAATTGCACAGGAACATTCACTATCACAAACAAGACCACCAGTGGAGCTTTTAGAAGTTATGACTTTAAGGGATTAGTGAAGCTGGAAATGACTTGCAGTTGGTTCCACCCTAAAATCTTTCAGAGGCATACAAAACTTTACGATCATGATCCCTACCTTTTCTTCTTCCCCAGGAGACTTTAGAGGTTATGATATCCTCACCTCACCAACAGCAGCTTATTATAATAGGAATACATATATCAGCATAAATGTTGCAGTGAACCATAGGATAGTGCTTCACAACTGGGTTTGATTTTGTTCCTCCGTGTACATTTGGCAACTTCTGAAGACATGTTTTAAAACTTGGATGAGGAAATATTATTGGCACCTGAGTAGAGGCCAGGGATGCTGATAAGCATCTCACAACACACAGGACAGCTCCCACAATAAAGAATTATGTGACCTAAAATGCCCACGGTTCCAAGATTAAGAAACCCTGCCACAGAGATTAAGAGGTCAGGGTCAAGTCTAGGGTCTGTTTGTTATTAGTTCTGTGACCCTGAGCAAGTTATTTGTAAGATGGAGATGTCATTTATCTCTAAGGGGTCTTATAATGATTACATTTATGGTAACAGCTTGACAAAGTGACCAGCATTTACTATAAGTAAGCTGTACATATTAGTGACAATGTGATTCCCAACATGAATGGAGAGTGGAGGTCAAAAAGTGACATGATTTGCTGGAACGAATCTGAATTGCAAGTAGAGGAGCTTATGAAACCCAATTCCTACCCCCTTCCAGAGTCACTGCCTTAGGAAATCCATCTAAACATGTTAAACATTTGTGTGCAAAAAACATGTACTTGTGTCTTTTTTTTCTGGTGAAAATATTAAAGAATTTTGCAGACTTCTCTAGGAGTTTGTACTCTCAAAAAGGTTAAGAACCATGGATATCATCTCCGAATGTCTGTGTCTCTCCAAAGTCATATGTTGAAATTCTAATGTACAAAGTGTTATTAGGAGGTGGGGCCTTTGGGGAAATGATTGTCATGAGGAGAGAGCTCCTGTGGGTGAGTTGGTGCCTGTATGAAAGAGGCCTTAGCTGGGCATGGTGGCACATACCTGCAATCCCAGCACTTGGAAGGAAGGCTAAGGCAGGAGGAGCACCGTGAGTTCAAGGCCAGCCTGAACTACAATGTGAGACTCTGCCTCAAACAAACAAACAAACAAACAAACCACCTCGGAGCACTGGCTTGCCATTTCTGCCATGGGAGAACACAGTAAGAAGACAGATTCTGTGATTCTGTGAACCAGGAAGTGGACACTCACCTGACACTGAATCCACTGGTGCCTTAATCTGAGACTTCTCAGCCTCCTGAGCTGTGAGGAATACGTTTCTGTCATTTATGAGACGTGCAGTTTTTTGATATTTTGCTATAGCAGCCTGAATGGACTAAAACACTATCTGAACTTACGTTAATGAAAAGAAAATTGAAACCCAAAGACAATGATTTACTCAAAATCACACCCTTAATGATGGAGCTGTGCTTTGTGCTAGGTTGTCCCACAGCCTAACACAGGTGGCTCTCTTCAAATGGGCTATGAGATCATTTCTTAAGTACGATTCCTTATTCTAGTCCCATTGGTTTAGATATCTCTACATTTGTCTTTTCTGAGTTAATCGAAAGGTCTCTGTAGAAACCATCAGGTCTGGTTCAGTTCTGCTGGCTGAGCCCCAGACTCGGGATTATAACATGCTCTGTTGTTAAACAAGAAGCAGGCAATCTGAAAATCCCCGAAGACACGCAAGACATTTAGGCTGGGCTTGTTAGTTTTTGAGTGTTGATTTGTAAAGTGGCCAAGGCATTTTTCTGAACTACATTTTCAGCTTTTCCAGGAAAATCAGTTTGAGCTAAGATTCCTTTGGCTTGGTCTCTGTCCACAAATGACTTTTTTTTTCCAGTAAGAGGTTTAATATAGTTTTATTTTAAATCTGCTTTTGAATATTTCAATCTCATTGAAATAGGAACCCTGTGAAGAGGGTTATCTGCTGCACTTACAAATTATTTCAGGTACTTTACATGAATAAATCAAATTAGTTTAAAAGACCAGTACACTGTGTGTGTGTGTGTGTGTGTGTGTGTGTGTGTGTGTGTGTGCATGAACTCTCTTGTATAATTCTGAGAGGAAAAATGACCATACACTTTCAGTCACTTAGCTATATTTATCACCTTGTGAATTAGAGTTGAGAAAGACTGAGAAAAAAATCACAAACAAAATAACACAAGAAATATCTAAGAAACTGTGTGATTTAAAACCTAAACTATGTTGGTTAGGAAACATACAAGACAACCAGGAGCTCTTATCCTATTTCTACCTCATCACGCCAATCACCGGTCATCAGAAAAACTACTCAATTTCTATTTTCCTCATCTCAGGAATAGGGTTCCTGCTGTCTGCAAATTGTGAGAAGCAAATTGGTAATTTCTAGAAGCCCTTTGCTGAGCATATCCCTTTATTTTATAAACCTCAAAAGCCTCTGGTTGCTGGACAGTCCTCAGAGCCCCTGTAAAAGCAGCTGCTAAATGCATATTAGAGGATTACACCGTGGTACTTAGTTGTGGTCATCACCCCATTTCTGCTGCACTATACATCGCCACTGAACTGTCCCTCTAACAGCAAAAATTCTCGTGCACATCCAACTTGTTAGGGTGTGGAGTAGCAGTGGCTCTGTGCTAAACCCTCTGTATGCACCCCCTCATTTCATGGTAATAATCCCCCTAATCCCCTGAGGCAGTGGAAGTCAGAATGTGCGTACACAGAACCATCTCAGAAAAACTTCTCTCAGGTGCGATAAAGCAGTTATTCCATACCACACTGTTTTCTGGTGCTGTCCAACAAAGTCTCTGTCTTGCTCTTTGCTACATATGTTGGAGATGTTTCTATTGTCTGTCCAGCAAAATCCTCCATTCTCACACTCTTTTAAAAACCAAAACCCCTATTCAAAACACTATCTTTTACTTGATTTCAGAGGGGGTTCCCTGTCCTTTTGTGAGCCCAGCCCCTCCCAACCCCTCTGTCCCAGTCTAGCGGCAATGGATTGGTCCAGAGGTGCATGCGAGTGGCTCTCAAAGGCTGTCAGGCTGGGACTAAGAGGCAGGCCAGTGTCTCTCCAGGTGACTGAAGCTTAACAACATGCAACATGTGGCCACATGTACAAGTTTACCACCACCAGAAAAAGGGCTGGGTTATCCTGCTGGTGTGGAGCTCCTGGTTCCAGCCACATTGAGGTCCAGGCACTTACCATTTCTTAGATCTCACAAGACTTTGTTGCCTAAACAAAGGTTGACTTTCTATCATAATCAAGAAAAATCACCCAATACATGATTATGCAGCTTGCTAACAGAACTGTGAAGTCCTTGAAGATATGGATGGAGGCATGGAGGAAACACCTCCATGTCATTGTATTGCCCATGGTTCTTGGCACAATCCCTCCAGCAAGAAAGATGCACTGAAAAAAAAAAAAAAGAAAAGAAAAGAAAGATGCGCTGGGAGGGTGAATCTATTATTTCTCAACCCAAATCTCAATTTTAAAAGCTACTCTGAAGCAATAAAAATCTTATATTAAAGATACAGTGCTAAATGGGTACAAAGCTTGACTCACCCCCTCCCCAATAAATAGCATGAAAGCAATTTAGATTGGAAAAGAAAAACATCTGAAGTAATTTTGTTTCCCTTTCTCTGTATTAGTGGGTTTAGAATCCTACAATGTGTCAGAAATTAACTGGAAAGCTTAAAACAATTTTTTAAAATCTTAGGCCCCATGCCCCCAACTTCTGGCTTAACTGTAGTAAAGTCTCAGCACCACTCTATAATTTTTATTGGAATTGCAATAAATTTGTAAATTTATTTGGGGACTAACTGACATTCTCACAATGATACACTGGCGGTACTGTAAGCACACCATCTTTCCATTCATATAGATATTTTTAAATATAATTGGTATATTAATAAAAATCCTTAATTTAATAGACACAATTATATGAATGGGGACATATTCATACATCTGTGATAGTCACCAAGATCAAGTTAATAAACATATCTGTTACTCCTAAAAGTTTCCTTGTACCCCTGAACGCATGCAAGAACACAACATGAGATCAGCCTTTTCACAAATTTTCAAATTCACAGCATTGTATTGTCAACTGTAGGTGCTATGTTGGATATCTAGAATGAGTCATCTCATATAACTGTAATTTTGAACAACTATTTCTCCCATTGTTTAGGTGTCTGACTTCTCTACAGACTATGAACTTAATCACTTTTTATCTGCTGCTCCACGATAGCCTATCAATAAACTATGCTGAATGAGTTCATGAATATGAATCCATGGTCAGCTTTCCAATCTGGGTAAATAAATATGAGTTCTTACCTTCAATTCTTTTCCAGCTGTGTCAATTCTCTCCATGTCAGTCAAGTCCCACAGCAGAGGCAACTGCCTATTAAATCTCCCCAAATCCTTTCTGATTAGGCCTCTTCAAAGGTCTGCTCCCAGCAGAGAGCTTTGCCAAACCATATTTCACTCAGACTTCTAGATCTAAAGGCTAGAGGTCTACCCAAGAAAACGAATCTACATAGCACTAAATTTCTGTGAAAAAAATAAAAGCGAAGTGAAACAAAGTCAAACCTATGCTTATTATGTGTCAGTTACCCAGGTTACAGCAATAAAAGACATACAATTTTAATTAAGGATGTCACAGCTTAGTGAGAGAGAAAAAAAATTATGCTTTCCTAAACCCAGAGTGTGAAAGGCTTCCTGAAGAAGGGGGAAAGCAAGCTGACTACTGAAAGGACTGACTCTAAGCAGCACGTGAAGGTGACTTAAAATGTAAGAATAAATTTTGAGACATGGCTTTAAAAGATTAAAACATAAAAAGTAAAGTTTAAAACATTCAAGAAAATTTTAACCATCCTAGTAAGAGGGATTCTTGTCAGATAAAGTTAAAGGGGTCCCACAGGCTGTTCATCCAGCCCGATCTCAAGGGTGAACAGCCTAGCGCTGGTCTTGTGAGTCAAATCCTAGCCAGAATATTCGAAGGATGAGACCTAGGAGCGAGGCATTTTGTCATTTCCAAATTATCCCCCTTGGATTGCCAGCTTGACATCTGTAGACTTGAGACTTGCAGATTTTAATTATATAATTACTGTGAGCCAGACAATGCACCAAATATTACAAATCTATAAGTATTATCTTACTCCAGCCTTAAGATGTATGACTTTGTATCAATATTTCAGTTTTAAGATGTATCAATATTTTAGCCTTCAAAATGTATCAATTTGTATCCATATTTTACCCTTAAAATGTATCAATATTTTATCATTTTAATTTATATTTTTAAGTACATCTTTTTAAAAGATCCTTAGTATTCTCTTTCTTGCAATCATGTTTAGCTATTCTTTCTTAACATTTAAAAAAGCCATAATATTTAAAATTGCACTAACCTACATTTTATCCTTTATTTGTTAAATAACGGGTAGGTGGCATAGATATTGTGAGGAAATTTTTAGACTAGCTCACCTCTTTTTTTTTTTTAATTTACAGTGCTGGGAATTGAACCCAGATCCTAGCACATGCTAGGTGAGTGTTCTACCTCTGCGCTATACCCCCAGTCATAGTTCATCTCTTAAGGCAAAGATTAGGTGAGTTTTCCCTGCTCTAGTTTGGCTTGAGTGACTGGGGTGTTGGAGACACTGAATGGTAGTGTCCACTGTGGCCTTTTAGAAAAGGAAGCTGTGCCATTTCCAAATTTACCCATTTAAAAACAAAAATCCAAGTGTAGTGGCACATGCCTATAATCCCACCCCTCCAGGAGGCTGAGGCAGGAAGTTTGAGCCTAGCCTGGGCAATTTAGCATCTTACTGAGACCCTGTCTCAAAAAATAAAAATAAAAAGAGAAACCAAAAAAAAGACAAAACAACACCAGAACTATCCCCCTTCTGGAGCACTGGAGTCCAAAAAAAAAGCTCCTATCTCTTAGATCACAACTCTTCCCCTCCTTAAACAAATCTTCTGAAAATAGAGGTTTTAGATTAATCTTGTGTAATAAAAGTGTACATTAATTTAACTATGCTTTTGGTTACTACCAAATTGG
Source organism: Heterocephalus glaber (assembly GCF_053883595.1). Lineage (NCBI taxonomy): Eukaryota > Metazoa > Chordata > Mammalia > Rodentia > Bathyergidae > Heterocephalus > Heterocephalus glaber. The sequence goes on along the minus strand of NW_028258296.1, from coordinate 35,847,242 downwards.
TTGACTAAGATATAGGCAGTATGGGAAAATGTTTCAATAGCAGGCCTGGGATTGCTGTCCTGTTTGCAAGGCCGGCTTTGGCTTGTGCCACAGAAGCTAACTGGTCATAGTCCCCTCCACTGATATAAACCTTCCTTTAAATGATAAGGCAAATTCACTGTGCCCAGGCTCTGCAAACAATATGGTTTATGGTAAGTATCTGCCTCCTTTCTGGGAGTCTGGAATTTTGTTTCGTTCTAGAGCCATCTAGCCAGCCCACATGGCCAGCCCTCAGTATGAATATTGGATGCTTTATCTCTAATGAGTTTCCTGGTAGACCACGCTTCACACATGTGGTCACAACTCAGGGATTAAGGGGTCCTGTGTGGCTCTCCTGGGAGAGGACTCAAAGGAAGATCATGCCATTCTAAGATCATTCTATATGCCTCTTCCCTTTGCTGATTCTGCTTTGTATTCTTTCACTGTAATACATCTTAGCTGTGCATGCAGCCCTATGCTGAGTCCTGTATTTCTAGAGAATCAAGAACGAGGAGTGGTCCTGGGATCCACAGACACACAGGGTTTTCCTGTCTCTCTAAGATTCCCTAGACAATTAACTTTTACCCTCCTCCAGACCAGAGAGGTGAACTTTTTCTCTTTTGGTTTACCTTAACAATCCTAACGACCTGTCACTTAAACAGATATCCTTAATTAAGGATAATTTTCCCAACAGATTTGACTTTAAAATAGATCAAGCTATTCTAAACTGTTTGTCAGCTTAGTCAATTTTCAAGGTTGCGCTCAGCACTTGTCATGACAAGGCAGTGTCCCTCATTCAGTCTCTGCTGCAGTATTAGAGAAAAAGAAGGTGCAGCCTGGGGCTCCTGAGTTATGTAACATGGGACTCAGAACCCCATGATTCTGGCCCCAGTGAGTGATGACAGCTGTATCTGATCACTGATCACAGCTGTTGCTGCAGTGTTGCTACATGCAGCTCCCGGCCATTTATCCCTTGGTCATTGAAGATATATGCTCAAAATAGTAAAGGAAGTACTAGTTAGACCAGAAATAGTAGGAAAAGTCTAGGGGTGGCTACTATGATTGTGAAACAGATTGGTGTGAAAAGTGGCCAAGGGAGAAATAGGATGTGAATTATTATAATTTCCTCAAATTAGGAAGATCTAGCCCTATTCAACCCTCTAGTCACACAGAGCAGATCCATACCACAGTGTCAAGCTGCATGAAAAGATAACTGGTTATATCTTTAAGAATAGACAAACTGTCTGGAATGTTCCTCTTGTATACGGTATCTCTCATAAAATGTTTGGAATGGTGTTAAAATCTGCCTACTAGAAACTAGATTTTAGACATGGTTCCCTCTCCTCTCCTTCAGAGTTTTCTTTTTTTTTTTTTTAGACAAAGATGAAGCAGCTCCTTTAATCTCAAGTTCCTGGACCATGTTTCTTCCAAAGCTTAAATTCTCAGTAAGCAGAGGGAAATGTTGTACTTACACTGGCTCTAGTAAGGGCCAAGTATGTGATAGATGACAAATAGATGGATTCTCATGGTAGTCTTCTGATCTCTGGCTTTGTCTTTTGAAATTTTTATTCCATGTACCTCACATTATTTAGGGGCATCTTGATTGACAATCTCGCTTTTGTGTATCAATCACCTTCCCAACTGCTGGGACAAAATACCTGACACCCACAATGTTAGAAAGGAGAAGCTGAATTTGGCTCACAGTTTCAGAGGTTTCAGTCCATGGTCAGCTGGCTCCAAGGCAGAAACATCATGGTAGAAGAGCATGGTAGAGCAAAGCTGCTCACATCACAGAGACCAGGAAGCACAACACAGGGGAAGAATGCCAGCCAAAAGACACATTCTTCTACAGCATGCTGCTGTGACCCACCTCCAACTGGAACGACCTCCTAACAGCATGTTTAACTACAACTGATGAGTGCATTGTTCCCATGATCCAATTGCCAATCCAGTTGTTAAGGTAACAACTGAGATTAATCAGCACACTTTTATTTTATTTCTTCTTAAAATTTTGAGTAAAATAAATCCCAGTGAGGCATCCTGGAATTGACGAACAGTATGTATCTGGTATACAGTTTCCCAAACTAGGCAGCGAGAATCCTGTTATCTGAGAGGCCTGTTTATTTCAGCTCTAAGTCCCAGCATAAACTGCTTCAAAATTCAGTCTTTAAAGCCCCAATTCACTCACCATTAGTACACCTGCTGTTTTGTTTTAGTTCATTTTGTTTTGTGCTGGAGATTGAACCCAGGGCCTCATGCATGCTAAGCCAGGGATCTACCACTGAGGCACAAAAACACTTGCTGTTTTTGGAAGTCACTGCAGATCATTTTGGAAGAGTATCATAATATAAATAAACAAAACATATTTAATGGCTCATTCCCCCCAGATCTGAAGTCTTAATGTAAGCATTTGCAGCTGTTACAGTCCTACTATGCCCTATATTTTGCTTGCAGTCCAATTTCTCAAAAATGTTTTGGTCAACTTGATTCAAACCAAAGGCCCGGTTGGAAGAGGTAGTAATATGATTCACCTCCATTTTGGTGGTGTGCAAAGTTAAAACAAGGCATAGAGAGGGAAAGTGTCAGCTAATTTGTTTGTCCATTTAAAACCAGACCCTCCAAAATATATTTTGCATTGAAAGCCACCTTTTAATATGTTTCTACTTGGCATTGATAAAAAAAATTTCAAAATTTTCTAGGAAAGCTATTTTTTTCCTTGATATGATTATAATTCAATCCATAGAGGAAGAACTGGGTGAGAATATATTAACATATCAATTCAGCTCAAAATAACTTAATACAATTATTTTCTGCTTTCCTTTATTTGCCATAGTTGACACCCATATGCATATGTGAATAATATGAAGGAGTGTTATCTTATGATTTAAATTATATCCCATTGTAAGAGGAATTATCCCTAATTAATCTTTTGAAAAGAAACACCAGGACCAAATTCTTGTTTTGCTGCATAATGCAAAGAGGAGCGCAAGGCTTTTGTCCCTATCATTAAATCGGCCTTACGGTATGACTCTGAGAAACAGCAGAACTTCTTACATGACAGGAAACACTACAGAGTATGTTCTGCACGTACATCAACAATTGGGCTGCAGAGAAACTTTGAACATATTAATGTTTAAATGTCACTAGAGAAAGCATACAAGAGAGAACAATTTTGCAAATACATTCATGTAGCTTTATAGTTGGTAAATTCATGTTTTGCTGTATTTTAATCATAAATGACTATATATAGTCTTTCCAAATGTGTTTTGAGATTTAGGAATCATTTCGCATCTAAAAATAACAAACCATGAAACTAGGTCATTGTTTTCCTTTTCTCGCTTTATTTTTCACAATAATTCAATCTTTAAAAAAAAAGATTTTTCTGCCCTTCTAAACAGATTTATGGATTCATAAGAAATGTCTTTATGGGCCCATGATAACCTTGCTATCTCAACTGTTTCATGCAGGTCAGTTAATTGCAGATTCCTAACTACAGAAATAAAACCACCTTCCCACCCACAACCTTCCCTTTGTTTTCTGAAAAAAGAAAAATAAATAAAAAACAACTCGGAAACATCACAACCCAAAGATCCAGTTTAATACACAAAATACTGATAATTAAGTAGTGGAGCTTCTTCCTCCCAAGCTGACACATCGGGATACAGACCCAACAGAGATGAGGTTTGTTCCAGCTGATTTATTTCTGCGATTTCTCCTTTAACACAAAAGGCCACTCTGCCTCAAAAGAAACCGATAAACACTGTCACACAGTAGTCATCGATAGTCATCAGTGACCTAGCAGCGCTTGCAACACTGGTTCTGATCAGTGCTTTATTAACAGAAAAATTAGAGAAAGAAAAAGAAAAGTAGAACCTGACATGAAATAATTTTTGTGAAATTCAAGGGGTCAAAGATAAACTAAAACTTTAGAATGAAGATCTTGAAAATTTAAAAGAAATCAACCACATTGAGTCAAAAGTAAAATAAGTAAATTGCATAAAACTTTTATTATTTATTAGCAGTGAATTCTATACTTTAAAATAGAACAAAATATCTTTTGAAAGATAAACTATTCATAACAAAATACAGGTCAAGCAATTTTTATTATCAGGGTAGGATTACTTTACTATATACTTTCTATATTATATACAGCCCCCTTTGATACGTCTATGTATGCACATGTGTATAAATAATTTAAAGACATACACATGAATATACATGACTTATATACACACATAATTATGGAAAATTTATAGTAGTCAACTTTATAATCATTTAATAGCTGCACACAAATTAGTGTTCATAGAACTAAAAACATCAATATGGTTCCCTTTCTCCTACTTCTCAAATGTCATCTGAATTACTTTGCAATGATAATTTGAAAAAATACTATCATCTTTCTACACAATTAATCAATCTTTTTTCACAATAACACATAATAAAATATTTTACTTCTCTGCTTTAGAAAAGATATACAATTCCACTTATTTTAATCCTTGATTCCTAAAACATACAATTCATTTTTTTTCCATTTTGAATGCAGTTATTTGGTCCTGCAGTTATTAAAGGTTATGTTAACAAACCTGAGTCAAACATTCATTCAAACGCCTTTTCAAAAATGTGAAACATGAACAAGAAGTCTTGCTGAAGCATATATAATAGTTTCAAGGTACCCTTCCTAATCAGTACATTGTAGATAGCTCAATGGTTGGGAGTCATGCGCTTGACAGGAATTCACTTAACTAGCACTTGCAGTGTCAGAGTAGTTCATTCTTCTGCAACCTGGAAGAGAGGAACTAAAGCTGCCTGACTCTTCCTCACAGAAATGAAGCCTGGATATAAATTATGCTTATGTGAAAGGGGGATGAGTATCCTTTAGGGGGTCCCTTCATTTTCATATTAGGTTCCAGATAAACCAGTGTGTGTGCTGGGGTGGAGCGTAATCTGCTCAAAAATACTGTAACTCCTTCATTTAGAGAACTACTTAGCAGCATGTTTTCCAGTTTTTCCTTCATTGATTTAAAACCAGTGAAGACAACCACTTCGTACCAAAAACAGAACGTTCAAGTTGAATTAGAAAGTCTTCTGAAGTGCTTTTTGGTCACTGAAGCTGTTATTGTATAGTTAGCGACAGAGCTCTTGGAGACTTGAGACCTGGATTTTAAAGTATGCAACTCTCTTCTGCACAAGTACAAGACCGAAAATAAGCAAAATAAATTGTTTAAGGCATTTTTTTAAAAAGCACTTTTTGAAAGGAGAAAAGAAATACAAGCATTTGGAATGTTCTGTTATTTCATAGAGAAAAACCACACTCTCAGGAGAAACATCCAGTGAAATCTGATTGGTAAATTTTTTCAGCCTCCAAGGATGCAAAGCTCATTTAAATGGCTCAAGAACAAAAGCAAAGGGGAAGGATTTTGCCATATCAAACACATTCTATTCTACTTGTGGTGAATAGAAACTTGCATGAACTCTTTAAGTTAGACGTTCTCCAAAGAATGCACTGACCTGCTGTATTCAGCAGGAAGCAGGAAAATCACTTTTTAAAACTTTCTCCCCTTTTTTAATAAGGAGGAATTATTTATTCATTGTAGACAAAAAACCATACTAAAACTAAACATGTTTAAAATACAAATTTTTGGTAGCAAACAGCAGAAAAGCCTAAATCAAAATATAGTCTAGTTTTTACATAATTTTATATATTTATAAATTTATCAAAATAGTCTTTAAAAGTTCACAATACATACATAATGTAACACTGTACATGTAAATCCAATAACAAATATATTACTGAAATACATTAAAAATAACCTTTCAAAATACCAAATTTAACATTAAAACTGTCTTAAAAAGTGTTGAAATCTCCATAAACATAGTTTCAGTGCACTTATAGTAGTCATTAACCACTTTTCTGGTTTCAAGTCTCTTGAAAGTGTTCTCTTAGTGCTCTCTCTAATTTAAGGTGAGAAGGCAAGAGATATCCTTCCAGCAAGCAGGTGCTTTCCTCCACAGTGCGTATCCAGGTGTCTGAGAATGGAACAGCGTTCGCCGGAACGACAAGGCCTTAGTAATGAACATATTCAGACTGAAGGGACTGTGCAGGGAGAGACAAACTGAGGTTAAATTCTATCACATGGAAAACTACTAGCAAAGCAAATCATGTAGTTTCCTCCTTCACCACAAGGCAGTTTGGGACTATTATACAAAAGAGAAATGAAATCAACTAAGCAAAAGAGAATTTTAAAAATGGGGGACATAAAGCATTTGCTAAGTTAGAATGAGATATTCAATTACATAAATTGCAAGAAAACTTTTATATTTTAAAAGGTTTGCTAATTTATTAGTGGTAATTAAAATTAAGTATTAATTGAAGATGAAGAGTTACCTAAACTAGATTCTTAAGCTTTTGGGAAATAATATTGATTTTTATTCAAAAATATTAAATGATATTTGTAACTATTTTAAGGTAATTAGAATGAACTTTGAAAAGATATACACTTTTTTCTTTAATACATATCAATGGCATGTTAATGCTTATAATAACTAGCAGACATTTAAATAATTTCCTTAAGAATGTCTGTATTTAATAAATATCTTCCAAATACTTCCCATTAAGGGAATACAAAGCACTGCCATCTTAGAAATCTGATCTTATAACCGAAAGGCATTGATGCCAAAGAGTCTTGCAGTCATAACTTAACAAGCAGTAGGAAACATTCAAGTAACAATAGAAGTCCTCCCGTGTCACATTAGAGACTGACTTTATAAAAGGAAAATGAACAGGATATGCAATCAGAATGCATGGATAATAGATATAAACCAGGAAAAGATAAAGAGAGCTAGAAAAAGTTTGTGCCAAATAGTTATTTTTTGAGTAGCAAACAGTGATTACAAAGAAAGAACATAAGTCAATCTTTAGGAATCACAGTACCCAGTAAAAGAAAGGGTTTAGCAAATTATTCTGAGTTCAGTGTGGGTTTTTTTGACAAATTAAGTTCCTTTTTTCCTCAATCCAAAATAAAAATCATAATGAAAATAGACTAAGGAAGTTACTCTAACAGATCTACTCAATTTAAAATCCTAAGATTTCAAGGCATTTCCTCTGGAGGAGCAACAGTGTAGGATGACAGGAACATTTAGATTTCAAGCAGTGCATGCTTACATCATGGGGCTATGTGAAGGGCTCTCTTCTGGGTCATTTGGACTCAGCCACGCTAAGAAAACATCAAGGACAAACAGCGGTGCCCCTACTTGAAATCTCAGCACAGAGTGACAGACATATGAGCCAACTTAGTTTCTGGTTTGATCTAATGCACATCATAACAAAGCATAACTTCAAGCTGCTTTGGCAATCACGAAGGGGACTGCTGACTAGATAAAGTGTTTTCCAAGTATCAGTGTATCATAAAATTACAGGTTGGGCATCTCTAATCCAAAATTCCCAATCTGAAAACCTTCAAAACTTCAAAATCCAAAACTTTCTGAGTGCCAGCATGATGCCACAAGTGGAAACTTCCACACCTGACTTTACATGATGTTACAGTCAACACACGAGCACACTAAAAACACGGCATGAAATCATTTCCAGGCTATGTGGATAAAGAGTACATGAAACAAATGAATTTCATATTTAGACTTAGGTCTCATCCCCAAGAGACCTAAATATATAGGAATGTATTTTCCAAAACAATCTAAAATCCGTAACACCTCTGGTCCCAAGTATTTTATATTGTCATAATAGAAATGCAAATATATTTTGCTTTTGAAAAATGCTATCATTGTTACAGTTCATTTATTTATTAAAATAGGTTAAAAGTAAAACTATCTGGAGTTCTTAATAAATTAGATATATCACTTGGCGTGTCAACTATTCCGATACAGACGTTTATTGTGTATTTTCTGTATGCCAGACACAATTCTAAACAACTGATACATACTCACTCATTAAATGCTCCAGACAACCCATTTCATAGATGAAGAAACTAAGGAACAAAGCAATGAAGTAGTTTGCCCAAGGTCACATAAGACTGAACTCCAGCAGTATGGCTCTAAAGTACGAACCCATGGCCACTTTAGTCTAGTGCCTCACGACAACTTCTAGCATTTGTCTTGTGATCGCCACGTATTCAATCCAGCATTCTCTCTCACCATTACAAAAACATAGGGCATATACTGTCCTAGGCAGGGTATGATTCTGTGTGACCAAACAAATATTAAATTATCCCCAAATTCAATATGTGTTACACTAAAGGAAATAATACATTTTAAAATTCTTTTCATCCAGACTGAATCCAAAAGAATTTTCAGAAATATTCTAAATTTAAAAATAAATTTTCTGTAGAAGAACACACATGGTTAAGTATTCTGATTAATGAACGTTTTAATTTTGCCTGGCCAATGTTTTTGTTGCTACTATCAAAAAAAAAAAAGGCAACGACAAGAGAAATAGTTGTGAAAGAAGTGAGACCTGAGGTGTAAATATTATTTTGTAATTTAGCACTTATTTATGTAACCAAATGATTTTAATTTCTCAAATAATATATTCAAGTTTATTTGGCCAGTAAGTTCAACAGGATTATAAAACTAGATCAAGTTTACTATGAATATATGATATTCGTGCAGCATGAATAATATAAAAATAACAGTGCCGCAAAATTTAACCTGGAAAATAAGAATAACATTGCTTTACACTGCAGCCTCAAAATTTTTGAAGCCAAAATATAAGCTTCCATCAAGAAATCTTGTTCCTGAAAGCAGTGAGATTTGACATAAAACTAAGTGTTAGGTAAGGAGATCAAGACAACTTGTTCTGTTCTGAAAATTCACTACTAATCTGTTTGGCACATGTAGGTATTAACTTTAAAAATTTAGCTATTCTGGAGGTGCTTCTTTTTTAAACAGCCCAGTTACCTAATCATGAGAGAAAAATGTCTACTAATTATTGACATAAATACTGTACTGTACAGATGGTTAATAAATAAAACTATAAATTGGCTATCAAAAGCAGCAAATTGTAAAGAATAATGAAAGATTCAGATCCTTGGCAGCAAATGAATGAGGCAATGTTTTAATGTTCAAATAACTAGAATAAAAGAACTGAAGAGCCTGGAAAGGCAGTTTCCTACAAGGTCAAAATCCGGTGCCAAAATCTTCATGGACTTTTGCCACACTGACTTTTTCTTTGCTACATTTCCTCATTTTCCCAAGTCCCTTAAAACAAACAAAATATCCTACTAATTATCCCTACGGAGGCAAAAAGCATTTAAAAATTGTTTGTTTTAATGTGATAGATAATTAAAGAGAAAAATGCATGTTTGGTAATATAGGATTTTATATATAACTCCAGTGTTTAAAGTTTTAATGAACAAAACACAACACTGGGGAAAATTTATCTATAACTGTCTTGTATTCTCTTGGGTCTCTTCATGCCTTTGCAATAGTTTGCAATAGTTTCCAGATTTTCTGTGTTGCCTAAGAATTAACATGCAAAATGTACACATAAGTAGATACTTCTACAAATGTGGTTCTAAAAGTACTTCCCTCTGCTAAATATCTATCTATATATACCCATATCTATGTATATATATAGATATATAATTAACACCAACAGGTGAACATTTGTGAGAAAATAGGCTTTGAAAAGGGTATGCACATTTTTCTGTAGTGTTCTCTATGCATTTTAGGGACCCCAAGATTTAGCAACCCAATTTTAGTTAATTAAAATGCTATGTAAAATATTTTTTTACCTTCCTACATGGTTTTTAATAGAATCTTTTTCTGGGAAATTTAATATATGCTTTTCAACAATCACAAGGAACTCAATTGTTAGATGACAGATTGTTGACACGCAGCTTGACTCAGCCAACCATTACATGAGTGTTTTCAGTTCATCCAAACATCAAAATTATATAGATGCAAGTTCAATTTAAATTTATTTTCTCTTATTTTAGTAAAGCCAAATTTCTAGAAAAAAAAAGACAACTTCCAGATTACAATATGTTAAAATGAAAGCTGAAAGGTGGGTTTTCTTTTTATTATTGTTTCATGTGCTAACAATGACATCTGGGCTCCTAAGAATCTTAGCTTAAAATTCATAAACAGGGATATATTACCAAACTTTTAGTTCACTAAATATTAGCATTTCTTATACTGTAACCTAAGGAAACAAAGATGTTTCTGAAAATCTTAAAAGCCAGTAGAGGAGAGAGAGAATCTCATACAGTTGACCATAATATAAAGAGTGATATAAGTATAAACAAAGCTCTATGAGAGTAAAGAAGCAAAAGGCATTCGACATGGATGGGTCATAAATGATTCATTAAATAACCATTAGGCCAGAACAGGGAATACAAAACTAAGCAGAGTGAATTGCATGTTTGGCTCAAAGCAAGTTGTGGCACTCATGCAGATTGACAGAGAAGACACCATGTAGAGCTCTTGGAGGGGAGACAGATAGAGAGGAACACGGTCTCATGGGGATGACCACAAATGGCAATCCAAAAGAGCTAGACTTGATCCTCTAGGCAGAGTGGAACCATTAACGGCAAATATGAGAAAAATCTGATCACTATATGTCTCAGAAATTTAACAGCAACAGCAATACAGGAGAAATTAAGACAGGGTGAAAATGTAAAGGGCTACACAATAGTTCATAGAGACCTCAATTATGGCAACAAAGGAAGAATACAGAAACATTCCAAAAAAGCAGGCATTTCAGAGAGAGGACTGATGGGACTCTGTGACCAGATGTGGCAGAAAGGCAGAAGTAGTGTGAAAGATGATTCCAAACAGGGAAAGAAAAAGGGAATTGTTGTGCCAAGAAGCCAAAGAGGAGGAGGCAGCTGAAGAAGTATGCATTCTCTGCATCTTAGGTAATAAACCCATAGGACATTGGGAATGTATTCACTGCTCAGGAAATCTCCTGAAAGAGATGAGAGATGAAAGCCAAGGTCAATGCCTTGGTGGAAACTACTTAGTGCCAGGCACAGGGAGACAGAGATAATGATCTAAGGGGGATGGGAAGGAACAGGGGAAAATAATATTCCCAGAACCAGAGGGGAAAAAAATTACAGGAAAAATAGTATTTTCAAATACTATGGAAAGAGTAAGAAGAATGAGGACTAACCAGAGACCATTAGATATGGCCTTTAAAAAGCCAGTGGTAACTCAGAGAGACTTGGAGGTGTTCCAGTTACAAAACAAAGCACTAGGCTGATGAGGGGGCGGCAGTGTAAGCTTCTCTTCCCCAAGGATGGCCAGGAAGAAGAAAGCGCGAGAAGACAGGACTAAGGAAGGAGTCCTCCCCATCCTCCACTAGCCCTCCCAGTGTGGATGAATATATTCAAAGTTGAAGAGACCAGGAGGTGGGTGGAGGGGGAAAGACGGAAGAGATGGGAGAGGAAAGAAGTGGATGAGGCAACTACCTGAGATAGTTTGAAAAGAACAGTGCAGGTAAATGAAACTATCATTTGGAAATATTAGGGTTTCTTTGATTTAAAAGGGAAAGAAAAAAGGATGAGTCAGATGCAGAAAACCTTAGAAATAGAGAAGAGGATAGCTGAAGGAAATGCTTCTGATAAATTCTGTTCTCAGCAGATCTCAAGACAAGGTCAACTGGTCAGGAGAGGTTGTACTGATGAAGAAAAGAATTTGGGAATAGCCAGTGTGGGGAAGTGAAAGGGGGCCAAAAAGGGATAAGTAAACTAATTATGAGCACTGATGGGCCAAGTAAATTAGAAAAACATCTGAAATGGAGCCAATTGGCAAAGTTATAGGATTTTCTCCAACAATGCTTAGCAAAAAGAGACAAGGAGTGAACAAAAGAAATGGCTGAATTGCTCTAATTTTAGAGGCTAGTAATGAAGTGACTACAGAATGTTCAAATGGACTTACAATGTTGGTGAAAAGAAGCAGAAATACCTAAGCAGGCTACAGAAGGAAAGAAGTAAAGGAGAAGGCTGGGGGAGAAATGCAGGGGTCAGAAAGAGGTCACAGAGCAGAGTTGGGAAGGGAGGTGATTCTTTAGGGATCTGAGGCCTACCTCTGCAAGACAGGTGTCTCTCAATCCAAGAGAGGCATGATGACAAATGACCAACACAAACAGGCTGACTTCAGAAAATGTCACGACTGCAAGAGTCAGGCGAGGTCAAGGCAAGCTTTGGAGAGATGGGGGTAGAACATTAGCCAACTCCGAATGGGAAGGAGTTTGAGAGGCAAAGGAAAGGTGGAAGGTAGATTGTGTTGGGAACACAGCATGTAAGTAAGTAACAAAGGCAGGAGGAGCAGCTCATATTCAAAGACATAAGAAACTTCCTAGCAGCTACAGAAGGTTCATACTCAGGATTAAAGGGAAATGAACTTCAAAAGCCAGTTAAGAAGACTCCGAGAGGCCCTGAATGACAAACTGCAGGGCCTGAACCTATTCTTACGTCAAGATGGAACTGCAAGTTATGCTTCAAACTACCCCCTCTGTATAAATTAAATACTTTTAAAAGATGAGGAAGAAAGAAAAGGCACAACAAAACTCAAAAACAAGATCAACACTTTTGTAACCCAGAAATAAACCACAACTCAGTGACAGGCCACCAACTACCAAGCCGGAAACCAGCAGAGGTGGCCAGATATTTCATTCCTGTAGATATTCAGGCCAAAAGCCCCCATCCTGGGCTGGGGATTTGGCTCAGTGACACTGCACCTGCCTCACAAGTGCAAGGTCCTGAGTTCAATCCCCGATCCCTGGTACCAAAAAAAAAAAAAGCCCCCATCCTGAAATTAGGCTCTGCCCTTGTGCAAGGAGGCTGACAGAAGCCATGCCACTGCTGCATCCCTGCCTGAAAAGCAAGCCTGGAGCCAATGGATAGGAGCCTGGGTCAGTAAGACCTGTTTCTACACAGAAAGAACCAGGGACCAGGGAGAGCCAATGAGAGATGAGAAATACCTACGGTGAAGGATGAAATAGTTAAGCCGCTTTGATTACTACACAATCATATAGACAAAAAAACATCACACTGAACTCCACGAATATGTGTAATTATTATGTGTTAACCAAAATTAAGATAAGCTCTTTAAAAAGAAAGCAAGCAGATGAGGGGAAAACAGAGTAGAGAAACAAAAAATTCCCATCCAGTATGAACCTACCAGTAAAATTCCATAGCACGAAGAAAATGAACACTAAGAGAACTGATAAAGCTTGCAACCAGGTGACAAATTCTCACAGACTGAAATGCAAAAACAAAACATCATCAAAATGACTTACCAAAATGCCCATTTAAAAAAAAGAAATAATGACACAAAAACAGGCAAGTCAAAATTAGAATAAATGGCTATCATAAGTAATGAACTAGAAATGCTGGAAAAGACACAACCACTGAAATCAAAAGGAAAATGCATTGGAAATACACACTCTAAAATGGACATGTTAAAGATAATTAGTGAACTGGAAAGCAACAGAAGGTATTTAATCAAAATACTCCCAGGGGGCCAGGGATTTAGCTCACTAAAGTGGTTCTGGCACCTGCCTCGAAAGCTCAACATCCTGAGTTCGACCCCCAGGATCAAAAAAAAAAAAACCCACAAAAACAAAATACAGCCAGAGTTCAGAAATTTAAAACTATAAGAGAGAAAATAAGGAGTCGCATGGAACACGCTGAATCAGCCCGCTGCAGACAGGCAGGTCTGCCCACGCCCTACTGAGGTCCCGAGTTAGGCAGAAGACACCGAATCACCCCGCTGCAGACAGGCAACCACCTGGTTCCACAATACAAAGATGCAGAGGACACCAGACCACCAGACCAAGGTACTGAGTCCCGCTGCTCCCAGCCCAGAGGTAGGGGCTTCCCGGTCACCATCCCTCCCGCTGCTCCCAGCCCAGAGGAAAGGGCTTTTGAGCCACCTCCTGTCCCACTGCTCCTGGCCCAGAGGTAGGGGCTTCCTGGCCACCATCCCTCCCGCTGCTCCCAGCCCACAGGAAAGGGCTTTTGGGCCACCATCCCTACAGCTGCTCCTGGCCACTGTCCCACCTCACCCAGCTCAGAGGAGGTAATCCATGCAGGCACTAACAGCCCTCCGCCCCAGTCGAAATGAGAAAACACGTAAAGAAGTCTCAAAACCAGACTTCCAGATCACCTACAGCAACCCCAAAGGGAAATGAGATGGAACACTCTGATACTCAACCACCTGGACCCACTGAACTGGCAACAAAAGGGGATCTGGAAAAAAGGAAATCAGAAATACTTTCTCAGGTAACAGGAGAAATTGTGCCCCTAGTGCAAGACATGACTAATAAATCTAGAGAGGAGCTCAGGAACATGATGGAATCCCAACATAAGAAACAAATGGAATCCATAAAATAGATGCAAATAAATTTCCAGGACATGAAAAACTCCATGGAAAGTCTACACAGCAGAATGAGCCAGTGTGAGGACAGAATTTCAGATACAGAAGATAAGATTGCAATTAGTGACCAGGAAAAGAAAAATTGCTTCAAAATTATAAGGGAATATGAGAAATCAATCCAGCAGCTGCTAGATGATGCAAAGAAGAATAACATAAGACTGATTGGGCTCAATGAGGAAACAGGAGAGACTGCAGATGACATAAAAAATCTCTTCACAGAAACAATGGCAGAAAACTTCCCAAGCAGGGGAAAAGAGCTTGACATACAGATAAGTGAGGCATATAGGACTCCAAATAGTCTTGATCAAAAAAAATCTACACATAGGCATATAATTGTTAAGATTCCAGAAACTCAACAGAAGAACAAAGTTCTACAAGCAGTCAGAGAAAAGAAACAAATCACATACAAAGGAAAGCCCATCAGAATCACAGCAGACATCTCAACACAAACCATCAAGGCAAGAAGAGCTTGGAGTGACATATTCCAAGCCCTAAAAGAAAACAGCCTCCAACCCAGATTGGTGTACCCTGCAAAACTATCTTTCAAAATGGATGGAGAAATAAGATACTTTCATGACAAAGAGCACCTTAGGAACTTCGTGAATACCAAACCAGCACTCCAAAGAATTTTACACAATAGCCTAGGAACAGACATTGAGGATCACAACCCCAGGAAGCAAAGCAGAATGAACCCATCTGGCATGACAAGAAATTAAATGTAAAGGGGGAGAACCCAACAAAAAGAAAAAGTCATGGCAATGACAAGTCAATACGTTTCAGTTATAACCATCAACATTAATGGTCTCAATTCATCAGTCAAAAGAAATAGACTGGCAGAATGGGTCAAGAAGCAAAATCCAACAATATGCTGCATACAAGAAACACACTTAATTCAAAAGGAAACTCATAGGCTGAAAGTTAAAGGGTGGAAAAGAATACTCCATGCAACAGGAACCCGAAACAAAGCAGGAGTAGCTATCCTCTTTGCAGATCAAGTAGATTTCAAACCAACACTGATTAAGAGAGATGAAGAAGGACACTACATCCTTGTAAAGGGAACAATCCAAGAGGAAGAGATGACAATCATAAATATCTATGCACCAAACACTAGTGCGCCCAACTATATAAAACAAATACTAACGGACATGAAAAGTCATATATGCACTAATACAATTGTAGTGGAGGACCTCAACACCCCACTGTCACAAATAGATAGATCAACTAGACTAAAAATAAGTAATGAAATACTAGAACTCAATCGAACTCTTGAACAAATGAACTTAACAGATGTTTACAGAGTCTTCCACCCCACAAAATCAGAATACATTCTTCTCAGCTGCACATGAGTCATTCTCAAAAATAGACCACATATTCACACATAGAACATGTTTAAGTAAGTGCAAAGGAACTGAAGTTATCCCTGTATATTATCAGACCATAGTGCGATAAAATTGGAGAGCCAAAGCAAAAGAAACAAAAAATTTCATAAACACGTGGAAATTGAACAACACACTTCTGAATAACCAATGGGTCACAGAGGAAATTAAAGAAGAAATCAGACAGTTCCTTCAATTAAATGACAATGACAATACAACATATCGGAATCTATGGGACACAATGAAAGCAGTCTTACGAGGGAAATTCACAGCAGTGAATATGCGTATTAAGGAAACAGAACGAGCCCAATTAAACAACCTCCTGCTGAACCTCAAGCTTCTAGAAAAAGAAGAACAGGACAACCCCAAACCTCATACAAAGGAGGAAATTATATAGATCAGAGGAGAAATCAATGCAATGGAGACTAAGAGAATGATACAAAATATCAATGAAGCCAAGAGTTGGTTCTTTGAAAGAATCAACAAAATTGACAAACCTTTAGCCAACCTTGTCAGAAAAAGGAAAGAAAAGGCCCAAATCCATGCAATTAGGAATGAAAAGGGTTAAATTACAACAGACCCAGCAGAAATCCACAGGATCATCAATACCTACTTCCAGAATCTATATGCCAATAAGATGGAAAACACAGAAGAAATGGACAGAGTCCTAGATACATATGAATTACCAAAGTTGAACAAAGAAGACCTAAAAATTATGAACAACCCAATAACAACCAATGAAATTGAAAATGTAATTAAAAACTTATCAACTAAGAAAAGCCCGGGCCCTGATGGCTTCACTGCTGAATTCTACAAGACATTTAGAGAGGAACTGCTGCCACTACTGTTTAAACTCTTCAATGAAATTGAAAGGGAAGCAATACTCCCAAATTCATTCCTGGAAGCAACCATCACTTTGATCCCCGAAGCAGAGAAAGACCCAACCGAAAAGGAGAACTATAGGCCAATCTCACTAATGAACATAGATGCAAAAATCCTTAATAAGATAATGGCAAACAGAATGCAGAAGATCATCAAGAAGATCATACACCCTGATCAAGTGGAATTCATCCCAGGGATGCAGGGATGGTTCAATATACGAAAATCAATTAATGTAATACACTATATCAATAGAGCCAAGGACAAAAACCATATGATTATCTCCATAGATGCAGAAAAAGCATTTGACAAAATCCAACATGCATTTATGATAAAAACCCTACAAAAAATTGGAATAGATGGTCTCTACCTCAAACTGATAGAAGCTATCTATGAAAAACCAACAGCCAATATCATACTAAATGGTCAAAAACTGAAATCCTTCACACTAAAATCAGGAACAAGACAAGGATGGCCACTATCACCACTCTTGTTCAATATAGTTCTGGAAACATTAGCCATGGCAATTAGACAAGAGAAAGAAATAAAAGGAATAAAGATAGGAAATGAAGAAGTCAAATTGTCATTATTTGCAGATGACATGATACTCTATATAGAAGACCCCAAGAACTCCACCAAAAGTCTTCTAGACTTAGTAACCAAATTCAGTCAAGTAGCTGGTTACAAGGTCAACACACAAAAATCAATAGCTTTCCTCTCCACCAATGACAGACTCACTGAGAGAGAAATAGGGCAAATAATTCCTTTCACAATAGCATCCAAAAATCTGAAATACCTAGGAATCATCCTAATGAAAGAAATCAAAGACCTCTTCTCTGAAAACTATGGCACTCTGAAAAAAGAGATTGAAGATGATATCAGAAAATGGACAGACATCCCCTGCTCCTGGGTAGGAACTATTACTATAGTGAAAATGGCCATACTTCCAAAACTGCTATATAGATTTAATGCAATTCCAATTGAGATCCCAGCAGCATACTTCGTAGACCTCGAGAAAACAATCCAAAAATTCATTTGGAGCAAGAAGAGACCCAGAATAGCAAAAGCAATTCTAGGTAACAGAGACATGGCAGGGGGTATCACAATCCCCAACCTGCAACTCTACTACAAAGCTACTGTGATAAAAACAGCATGATACTGGCAAAGAAACAGACTTGAGGACCAGTGGAACAGATTAGAAGATGCAGAAACAACGCCAGACACACTCAGCCATCTCATCTTGGATAAAGGAGCCAAATACCCTCACTGGAGGAAAGATAGCCTCTTTAATAAATGGTGCTGGACAAAATGGGCTTCAACTTGCCAAAGATTAAAACTAGACCTGTATCTCTCACCATGCACTAAACTAAAATCAAAATGGATTAAAGATCTAAATGTTAAAATAGAAACTCTGAACCAGTTGGAACAGAAGTTAGGTAGAACCCTTGAAGACATCGGTGTAGGAAAAGATTTTATGAACAAAACCTCAGTTGCCCGTGAACTAGCACAAACAATCAACAAATGGGATCTCTTCTTATTAAAAAGCTTCTGCACAGCAAGAGAAACCACCAGCAGTGTGAAGAGACAGCACACAATGTGGGAAAACATCTTCACCTGCTCTTCCTCAGACAAAGGTCTACTATCTCGAATCTATAAAGAACTTAAAAAGATCAGACCTCCCAAATTTAAAGACCCAATCTGAAAATGGGCATCTGAAATGAACAGACATTTCTCAGACAAAGAAGTAGAAATAGCAAATAAATACATGAAAAAATGTTCAACATCACTGGTCATTCGAGAGATGCAAATGAAAACAACACTGAGATTCCACTTCACTCCAGAAAGAATGGCTGCTATCATGAAATCAACCAATAACAAATGCTGGCGGGGCTGTGGGGAAAGAGGAACCCTGCTCCACTGCTGGTGAGAGTGTAGACTGGTGCAACCAATGTGGAAATCAGTATGGAGATACCTCAAAGAACTAGGACTGGAAGTCCCATTTGACCCAGCTATTCCACTGCTGGGGATCTTCCCCAAAGAATTAAAAGAATCATACCACAGTGATATATGTGTGCCCATGTTCATAGCAGCACAGTTTGTAATAGCTAAAACTTGGAAACAGCCCAAATCCCCATCAACTGGAGACTGGATAAAGAAAATGTGGTTTTTTAATAAAATGGAGTACTACTCAGCCATAAAAAATGAGAAATTAGAGACATTTATAGCTAAGTGGATGCACATTGAGGCGATACTCTTAAGTGAAATAAATAGGACACACATGAATAAATACCGAATAGTTTCTCTGGTGTGAGAAACGGAAAGTGTAAATAAGGACTAAATGTGTAATAGGTAACGTGAAATAGGAAGAAAAGGGGCAAAGGGGAAGGAAGTGGGAGGGCTAGGGAAAAGGATAGAAGGGAATGGGATTAATATGAGAAAATGGAAAAATAGGAACAAAATCTTTGTAAATAGGGAGGACTGGAGGGGTTGAAGGGAGGGCTGGGCAAGGGTGAAAAATAAGAACCAAGAGAGACTATGTAAAGGTGAAAATTTCCAATGATGAATGTCATTATATTGTATACCTAAAATGTACCAATGATTAGAATGAATAATCGATAATGTAAAATAGGAAGAAAAGGTCCAAAGGGGTAGGGGTAGTGGGAGGCGCAGGGGAAAGGAAAGAAGGGAAAGGAAAAACGATGAGAAATGGAAAAAATGGAAATAAAGTCTTTGTAAATAGGGAAGGGTGGAGGGCGTGAAGGGAGGGCTAGGAATGGGGAAAAAGTAAGAACCAAGATGCATTATGTAAAGGTACAATTCCCAATGAGAAATGTAATTGTGTTGTATACCTACAATGTACCAATAAAAGAATTTAATAAAAAAAAAGAGAGAGAGAAAATAAGGAATATTGAGGATAGAGGCTCCAACATAGGCTTAAGGAGGTACTGCAAAAGGAAAGGTAGGAGGAAAGACAGAATAACCAAAAAGATAAAGTTATAACCAAAAAGAAAGGCTGAGAATTTTCCATAAAAGAAAAAACCAGCAGTCATAAAGCTGAAAGCACATGCTGAGGTCAAACAGGGTAAATTATAATGAATCCATATGTAGATATGTTATGGTGAAACTACAGAATTTCAAGAAAAAACAAAAATATCATAGTAATAGGCTTTATTCTACAATTCCACAAGATGTTTAAACAAAGGCTTACATTAGGAAATGGGTATTTTTAGTGGATTCTTGCAGTAGTGCAAATATAAACACTGAAGGACCAAAGGATTGAAGGTGTGTGAATTAAACCAGGAGATATCTGTGTGGAGCTTTTAATCTGGTAGGCAAAAATGATGTGTACATTTTTGTCTTACCTTGCTCCACTACAAAGGATTTCCTTTTATTACTGAAAGCGAGACTAAAATAAGATTGTTCTGTTGATCTATAAGAATCAAAATGTATAACTGATAATGTGAAATAGAAAGAAAAGGTCTAAAAGGAAAGGGGAAGTGGGAGTGGTAGGGGAAAGGAAAGAAGGGAAAGGAAAAAATGTAAGAAAAACAAAAAATGGAAACAAAGTCTCTGTAAATAGGGAGAGGTGTAGGGGTTGAAGGAAGGGCAGGGGAATGGGGAAAAAATAGGAACAAGATATATCATGTAAGGGTACAAGTTCCCAATGATGAATGTAACAGTATTGTATGCCTAAAATGTACCAATAAACTTAGTGGAAAAAAAATACATAAAATAAATTTGAATAACGAAGACAATTCTGATGCATTTGAGAATAAAAATTGATTCTTGCCCGTTACATATTTCTGATTGACCTTGCCACTTAAAGCAAGTTTTGTGTTTCAAAAGCCCTTTCAAATGAAGAGAATAAAAGCAGCTGATAGGCTTTATACAAAAAAATTAATGTTAATTGCTAAACTGGAAATTTAAATTACCGTTGAGTATACTTGCAAACACTGCATGTATATAAATGCCTTATATGCAAATGTAAAACCATCATCTGAAAAAAAAAACAATTTTATGCTTTGTCAAGTAAAAATCTCAAGTCTTCTCAAGAAGGGAACAAAAGATACCAATGCTGAATGAACACCAAAGATGAGGTTCATTACTGAGACTGAGGTCTTGTTCTTATTATTAGTATCCTTGAGCTGAAAAACTGCATCAAATCTAAGGCAATGTCAAGAGGAGAGATGAAAATTCACAGCTACTTAATTATACAACAGAAGGTTAGAAAGTTAGCATTAATCTTTACTATGAAATGTATTTAATGCTGAATTAAACATTAAATTATTAATTCACAAATTAATTTCATATTTTACTGAATTTAAAAATTTTATTTTTGATAAATAATTATTTTAGAAATCTATGCACAAAGAATAAATAATATTAATAAATATCACATTTAAAATCAGAATGGGATGACAGTATATTTAAAACAGAATAGCAGAGGGAAAAGGCATAAGGTTTAAATCGGGAGAAGCTATTACATACCATGGGAAAGTAGAGGCATTTTATTGGAATGGATGTTCAGTGAGGTTAACTCTTTTTTTTTTTTTGTACCAGGGATTGAACTCGGGTCCTTGAGCTTGCGGGGCAGGCGACAGAAACACTGAGCTAAATCCCCAGCCCTGGAATGGATGTTCAAATACTCAATAAGTAGTTTATCACTGTCACCACTCACATTATCCCAAAGCAAGAATGAAGCATGCTTTATTGCACGTCCTCCTCACTCAGTGATTTTCACCAAACTGGGTATTTTACAAAGCTGGAATCCAGTATTTTTATTTTATTCCAAGCCGTACTTTAAGTACTAGTAATTCCCTAAAATATATCTATATACTGCTTGGTATTAGAATATAGAAGAACTCAACCTATTCATGGGCCAGCAAAGTTATTCTTACACTGGTCACACCTGGGAGGGAGAACTGATGCACAGTCTTCACACCCAGAAAGGGCTAAGTATTAGAATAGCCACCAGCACAAGAGCAGAGGACTACATTTAAGCCAGATTTGACCGTGGTCTAAGAATGTGAAGGAAAAGTAAGGAATACAGACTACTTAACTTCAATTTTCCTTTCAACTTCAAGTCAAATGAGTATTTTAATTTTTTATTCCTTTTTGCGTCTGGTAATGTGTTAGAAACTATGACATGACTTTATGAAATGTCTACACAGAGTAAGTTTATAATCTGGAGACAATGTGGCATATATGAACAATACATAATAAATTCTGATGTTCATGTATGTAACGGCAACACTATACATGAATCAAAATGAAATACTAAGTATTCACCATAGATAGAAACAGAAGTTAAAAAGGGAAACACTGGGTGGCTTCAGTTTATCAAGAAGAGCTTCGCAGAGGAGAGAGAAGATCATAAATGTCTTTAAAGATGAGAACAAATTTTTTAAAAGGGCAGGGGGCTTCCAACCCAGGAGCAGGTGAGAACATAGCGTGGGACAAGGACAAGGGGACAGTGTTTGGAGACAGTAAGTGCATGTGCGTAGATACACTAGAGAACACGATATGAAGGGCCTGAAAGTTCTACAGAGAAATTTAGGATTTCTTTCTAGTACTGTTATCACTGATCATTTCTGAATAGGTGAATAAAACACCAAAATCAGTATTATGTGGCAATGGATTATCACACCATTCATTTAGGCACTGGGATGAATAATTAGGACAAAAGCCAAAATATTTACCATCTCCACCTTAACAAAAGTTTGCCAGCCCTACTCTGCAGTGTGAATTAAAGGTGGAAAGAGACTGAATTAGGAAAATTATCAAAGGTGCAAGCACACACAAAGGGGATGAGGAAACAGCGTAATAGAGAGGAATGGGAATGCTTCAAGAAATAGTGGCATCACTGACATAACCGACAGCCTTTACCATGAGAATATTCCCAGAAATGTTCAAAAGTTAAGATACAAGCAAGAATGACAAAACCTAATGGAGGCTATTTAATAATTTTTTTAAATCACAAAAGTATAACCCACAAAATAGAAGTGACAAAAATTGCTGGTAACCAAACTGACTATTTTCTATAAGAAAGTACATTGTTTCGAAACCCCTATGCTCAGATTTTATAAAAAGGTACCTATGAAGGACCATAATTTTTCTTTAGGTAGTTTTCATTTATCAAAATATCATTTAAAATTTATAATAAAAATATCCTGGCACTACTGACTATACACAAGGTGTGATCAAAGAATGAATGTTTAAAATTTGTTAAGTTACTACAACAAAGACACATTGCCATCACTACCCTTCAAAACACTCCACTTCCCTTTAGACAGACTCATCCTATCACTCTTGCTACTTTCTGAAGCAGTTCTGGAAACCCTTTTCCATGAGTGTGATAAAAAATACAGTGAATGCTGCTGCCAGGTGCCATCCAATGAAAATAGGGACTTGTAAAAAGTATTACAGTACGTCCTCATCCACCTTATTCACCAGATATGGCATGGTGCAACTTCTGGCTCTTCCCCAAAGTCAAAGTGACCATGGAAGAAAGGTAAGCATGTTAAGTCGATTCAAGACATCAAGGCATCACTGACACTGCAACTAAGAAAGAAGACTTCTAGAACTGTTTCCAAATATGACAAGAATGACAGGATAAGTGTGTTCAAAGTAAGGGGGGGGGTATTTTGTGAAGAATTAACAGCAACATGTCTTTTACTGTAATGTTTTTAACACTTTAAACATTTGTCATTTTTATCATACTGCATACAATTATTTACTAGTATCAATACTACGATGTGTGCTGAAACCCAGAATAATCATTAAATAAGAATAGCATCTCTGTATAGACACCTGCCCAGGCAGAAAGTGAGGACAACAGAGAGAGCTGAAGGGCATTCCACCCAGAGCTTCACCACACGATTCCCAGTCATCTTCCACACATCAGACCTGCCAAGTCACTCCTGCTTCCCAGACTCCCAGGGTTCCCAGTGCACATTCCATTTGGGCTTCAGCTTAACTTTCCAGACTCATCTTCATGTAACTCCCAGCTTTAGCTACACTGGACTACTCTGCTCTTAGAACAGTAGCAGCTAACAGCTAGTGAGTGCTATCAATAAACACTGCAAAATGCTTCACATGACTTACCTCAATGAAATATTGTAAGCATCCGATTACATAGATGTTATTATCACTATCATTACCACATTGGAGTCAGTACTCCACAGGTCAACAACCTCTTTCAAGCACATGGTCATGTATTTACATAAAATCTACAAAAAATAAGTATTTATATTCCTTAAGTCCCACAAAATTGGTTAAGCTTCAGGACATCAATGTAGGCACGACAGTGTAATACACACACACAATGTAGTTCTGCCTCTCATTATTATGATTTCCATTCTACTCAGGGTCAAAGAGGCTAGATAAATCACCAATTTTCTTCCCAAAAGGAAGTGGCTAAGGTGGAATTTGAATGTAGGCCTGCCTGTCTTCAGAACCTAAGGGCTTAACTACAGTACTAAGGCTGTATCTCTGCTTTTGCTCTTCCTACTACATAAAATGGCCCTGCTTTCCCTTCCACTTTTATCCCTAGATCCCTGGCAGGGTCCTTTTCACCTCACAAAACCCAACTAAAACACTACCCTTTCTTCACAGCCTTCCCTGACTGTTCTTGACAAAATGAGACAACCAATACATGGCCCTCTCTTATCACCTATAACAGTTCATACATGACACCATGTAATCAAAAGAATTTTTGATTACCTTTTTGAGTCAAACTAGCCTAGGTTCTAATTATAAATCTTTTGCATATTTTCAGTACAATTATGTACAAAATATCTAATCTCTCATACCCTTAAGATTTTTATCTTTAAAACAAAAATGAATCATTCTTATCACATTTAAACATTCATTCCTCCTTTTATCCAACCAAAAAATAACTTCTGGATGCGCCCTCTATGCCAAGCACAAAGCTGAGAACTTTGGAAAACAGAGATACCTTCTCTGTTCTCACAGAGCTCAGTCTAGTGGACAATGAAAATTCAGAGTGAGAAAAGTATTACAATTAAACCAAGGTGGGATACAGAGAAGCTCATGGGGGAACCTACCCAGCCTTGGGGGTCAGGTAAGGACAGCAGAGATGAATAGCAACTCCATGATAAGTATCATAAAAATATAACGTGGCAAGTATTCAAGATAAGTAATTTCAATTTAATAAAATACTTCCACCCCACCCACGCCCTAATTACATGTCCCTCATTTCTTAAGCATTTGAAAATTCCTCTGTCAGGGAGTGAAACTAACTTTTTACAGTAAGTGGGTTGACAAAAATGAAATCTTGTGCATTGCACTGGGCAGTGGAGACAGCAACACTAGCGCAAGAGGCCAAACTAATAAAAATAAAATCTGACTGTTTCTTAGTATTTTGTCACAACCACAAGGATTCCTTAACATTTATTCCTGTTTTCTGTGTGGAAGCATTTAATGACAGAACAAGGAAATCATTTTTACATTTTTCTGGGGGCTGAACTGCTGCAAAAAGTGAGAGAGCAATTGCAGCTTTCAAAAGAGATACTAATTGTAGCTTTTAAAATATTAGACTCCCTCTAAACACCCGTCACCCTCTTCCCCAGGAGTTTCTGGGTCTTTCTTAAAGGTACTGGGAGGATATTACCTTGCAGACTTCATTTTCCTCCCTAAGGATTGTAGAACTTTTTTTTTTTTTTGAGTGATCAAGGTTCTCCCAAGTTTAGCATCACTGAAAGAAGGCCAACTTTATTGGACACCAATCCCACAACAATTAGAAAAGCTGCAGTGGACCATAAATAAAAACAACCCACAACCTCCTACTGTATTCCACAGAGTGGGAACTGCCAGGTTCATTGGCCTCACTAACGGCAAGACAGCAGGGGTAGGACTTGGAGTTTCCCCATTCCAGGAGATTCCCCGCAAGGATAAAGGAGAGACCACTGCCATAGAGACCTGCATCTCCCTACTTTGAAGGGAAAATTTTTCTATGCTAGCAGTTGTGTTCGTTTTTTTGTTTTAGTACAGGGGATCAAAATAGGGTCCTTGCACTTGTACAGCAGGCAGTGAAACCACTGAGCTAAATCCCCAGCCCTAGCAGTTGTGTTTATAAATGCTTTTCTTTACAATAAGATGACAGATTTAGGAGGGAGAAGCAGGGTGTAACAGCAACTGCCCACACAGACTGCTACTACTTTAGATTCAATTATTAGAAAAACACCCTTTTACAGCCAAAAGAAGGATGTGGAGGAGGAAAGGTGAAAAGAAGTAACAAAGTACAGGATAAGATCAACACTAAGTTATATAAACATCACCGGAGGTTGCCGTTATTTGTCTAAAGCACGCCCCCACACTACCACCAACGATGAGGAAAACAGAGCCTGAAAAGGTAGAATGTTGACTCCTGGTGGAGGCCCAATGCTTCTGACATTGGACTACAACTGCGGATGATACAGAGGCTTTAGCTATGAAATTTGCAAGAAATGTATATAATTATCTATAATTATATAGAGAGATATACTGAGATATATCTGAGAATGTAAAGATCTGCATTCTGATCTAAAAGAGAGGCTGATCCACAATCAGTATGACAGTATTGACTGAGCTCAATTCCTGGTGTGAAGTACATGATTAGTAAACAGTTATGAAAAATTTAAATATATTATCCTTTTACATCTAATCCTCAGCTACAGAGATTGAAGTTTTTATGGTACATGTCTACTCAATTTACATACTTAGATTAGAATCAGATTAAGGAGTGAGTGGGCTCACAGTAACCCAGCACCCTAATCTACAAAGAAACCTAAAATAATGGAAGAAAGCATTGGGAATCAAATGAGATGGGGAAAATTACATGTGCTACAACTCTTAGGGAAAGGTCTGTGTGTGGGTAGAGGGGAAAAATTTTTTTGAAAAGAGACCAGATAGGGATGGGAGTAATAAAGAGTCCAATGCACGGATGCGTACACACATACACACACCCTAAGGACAGGGAGTCCCAACAGCTCACTTTTACCACGGGTTACTGTTTTGACGAGTGGGCCACAAGCAGTATATCCACCAGCTTTTCCCCCTCCCTCATTATTTTCTCTGCAGAAAGCAGCCTCTGTCTGGATGATGCTGAGGAAATGGTCACAGAATCGCAGGTGTGAAAGGCGTCAGGCCAGAACCTCCCTCCCCAGGACTTGGTTTTGCTCCTGCTCAAATGTGATCATCGTGTCTACTGTGCTTCATGTTTCCCTGATATATGGAATCTACTTTTCCTTCTACTTGTCCTTCTTCCTCTCAAATTACAACTTATATTCCTATAGATCTCCATACTGCTTAGGGGAAACAAAATATTAAACTTATAGCAGGGGGTGGGGCAAATGGACTTTAACAGAGACTGCTGATCATTAAAAAGGAAGCCTGGTAGTTTAAATAAAGATCTAATTAGTAAGATGTGTTTGGAGACCTTCTGACCTGTCTCTAGAAGACAGAGTTAACTTTTATCATTTTCTTGATATTCTGCGTGCTCCTCCCCTCGTATCCCAAGTATTTACCTATAAACCTATCTTATAAACAGCCTCATTACCACTTAACTCTGGGTTAAGTTTCTGGAAGAGGTAGAACAATCAAGGGCCTGACAGTTCTAGAAAAATACTCTTCACTTAGCACTTTTCACATTCCAACACTCCATATCCAATCACTGATGACACAGGATGTGGAAAAAGCCGGAACTCCTAATACTGCCACAAGTAAAGCAAATGCTATTGATTGCATCAATCAGCTACTGGATTTGTACCAGATATCAGAGCAATCTGGAAACTTAACTGGAAAGGAATTTAAGTCAACAGCATTCATGATGAATAGACAAGAGCTGTTTCCCTTTTAAGAGAGATCATTTACAAAGGAGGGAGGGGTAGAAAAACAGAAGAAAATCCAGTTGAAACTCAGCATTTACTTAAAAAGGAGCCAGAAGAATGCAGGGCACAAAGAGTTTCACGGCACAGAGGGAGGCAGCAGTCAGAAGGCTTCCTTGGTACTATTCAGCTTCTTTGGTAAGAGCCTCTGGTGGGAAGGGAGGGCACAAAAGTTGCATTCAGGATTCTGAGGAGCAACAGGTAGTGTCGGGGAACTTACGGGGATGGACCGGCTCAGGAATCTTGCTGAAGAGGAAGAAAGCCCCGTGTACAAGGGCCGGATGACAGGGACATGTTCCTCCGTCTTGGCGCCGTGGGGAGCAAGCTGGCTGCTCAGGTTGCCCCTGCTGCTACTGCTGCTGGTTCGGTTGTACTGATTGTTGTTGAGTTCAGGGTAGTTTCTGGCCGGTGGCTGGGAGCTGCCATTCAAGAGGTTGGTGAACGGGTTGGCTGTAAAAGCTGCCTTGGAGGGTGAGGACATCTTCTTATTCTCAGGATAATCTGTTGTGGCATTCAGGTTTCCCAGAGAACTGGCTAGCCGGGAGTTTATGGAAAAGCTGGACAGAAAACAAGTGAGGAGAAAAAAACATGCACAACAATGTAGACATGCAGAGTCCTAAGATACGTGCATCATTAGGAGAATGTGATGAAGATGATTCTGATCAATGCAAATGATGACAGAATGGCTTCATCACCCTCAGCAACATCACAATATGTGGCCTTTAGTCCTATACATCAAATGCCTTGGTCCAATCAGTTCATTAGGACTCACGAAGCTGAGAAATGATAATACCATTTATCATTCATATGTGCTACAGAACTCCAGTTTTTTGGATCACATTAAGCAAGCTGGAGATTCACCAGATGAATGGGATGCTCTACAGGGTCCTCCCTACCACACAGGCTGATCTCTGCAAGCAAGATAGGAACAGAAGTTCCAGGAGATCTCACCCTTTTGGGTTTCTCCCCTTCTCCCTGTCCCCTCCTCTGACCAAACAAAAAACAAACAAATTGCCTGCTGCACCCTGTTAGCACATGACAGACCTGAGGGTTAATCTAGGTTTCAGAGTCCTGCATTTACCTCAAGCCAGCATCTTGAAAGGGGGAGAGGAAAATTACCTTCTTACACTGGTGCCTGAAGACAATGAACCTCTGTTTATCCTCTTGGCTGTCGCTGAAGGGGACAGAGGCACTTTTGGAGTCTTCAAAGTAGACATAGGTCCTTGTGGGGAAGAACTTGATCTTTGTAGAACAGAATGGACAAAGTGTCACACTAAAGCTGTGTTCTGTTAAATATTTAGCAATGAGCTAGGACAAGATAAATCAATCTTACTGAAACCATGACAGGTTCTAGTAATGGTGAGAGCAGCAGCCACCAACAGCAACACAGTACTAACTGTGCCAGGCTGGCCGAGAACCTGGGAGGTGTTCACTCAGCTTACGCTCACAACCCCAGAAGGCTGCAAATGTAACTGTCCCCGCTGGGCAAGGAAGGAGACAGAGGCACAAAGAACGGTCCCTCCTCTGAAGTTACCTGGGCTGAATCCAGGATTCAGAGTCCTATCCTTACCCCTGACTTGTTGTCCTTGTCCCTCTCCTTCCTTGCCAATGGCACTCATGCTCTGGCAGGTCCTCAGGTGCCACTCGAACCCATCCTCTTATTTCTACCCTGCAACTACCCCAGGCGAGGCCATCGAAATTTCTTATCCTCAAGTACTAGGATCATCTTTCAGTCATATTATTTAATAATTCATATTATGAATAGGCTTCAGTGAAATCTAAAATATCTAATCATGTCATGTCAGTGTTTAAACATTTTAATCTTCCCTCTGTGCCCATAAAGCCTAAACTCCTTGGCAGCACAATCTGTCATTTGCCTCTCTGAGCCCATGCTACTCTCTATTCTTTCCAACTAGACATTTTCAAGGCAGCCACACAAAATAGTTTCCAGAATGGACTGCACTCACACCTTTGTCCAGCTTATGTGTGCTGTCTTTCCTGCCAGGACATCTTCTCATCTCCTCGCCTCCCTTCCCTTCTCACCTTCCACCTCCAGCTGACATTCTTACCACCTACTCTTTCACGTCCTCATCAGTTGTTACCTCACACAGCTGGGAAAGCCCCGTCTCATCGTCATATATTCTCAAAGTAAATCATAGCCCTCCTCCCATATAAGCTCCTTTTCTCTCATGGCAACTCCCAGTGGCTGGCATAGGGCCAGACTCAAGGCAGGTGCTCAATAACCATCAGCCAAATGGACACAAAGTGAACACTGGCTCACATCTGGATAGCCAGGGCCCAGTCATGGTTTTATTACCCATCTGGACAAATCGTGTAATAGCTGGACTTTGTCTTCCTATTGCTCAAGAAGAGCTGATTTGCTTGCAGACACTTTCCTTTATCATCTACCTTCCTAACAACAGCCCATGCCCTGTTCTGCCTCAAAACAAAAATGAGAAAAATTTTACAAAGAAGCAACTCAAGCTTAAAGAGAAGCTTGAGTCCTCTTAGAACAGCCTGCACTAAACAATTTTAAACCTTCAGATGAGTAAGAATGAAGGAGTAAAGACTGAATGGGCCTCTTTCTCCTATTCCATCAACGGTCTTGGCCAAGTCCTTCTACTCCTCTCACCACGCCCAATGGGCTGGATTCTGGCACCACCAGTACCTGGTACCACTCCAGAACATTCAGGGGACATTTTTCAACTAATGTTTCAAGCTAGTGCTCCTTCCTCCAGTAAAAGAAAGGGAAGGAAATAAGACCACAAAATAAAGGAGTTGAACTAATAACATACAAAAACATGGGAAAGAGGACAAACTGAATGAAAAACAATCAAGGCAAACCCTATCCTGGCATTGAGAGGAAAGCTGCAGAGCACCTGCACTTTGCTAGAGACCCCACAATGTGCTGGGAGCACAGGGTACACGGACATCATCATCACAGCCACAAAGCCTAGGGCGCATGTCAGGAAAACAAAACCCTCTGCACCGTGAGCATTAAAAATAAAGGGTATTACAACTATCTAGAACAGAAAGGGAGGAACTTCAAAGGCTAAAAGCTGTGCACAGTGTATTTTCATCAGCTTGTGTCTAAAAGATAGCATGCATTTATTTACAAGATGCTACAAATTCAACCGTGTTAACAATACCTGAAAGGCTGGAACACTGCTCTTGGGTGTCCTTTCATATCATCTGACCTGCAGAAATCAAAGACACGTACTCAAGCAACACCAGGGTCACACATTTAAGGAAACACCAAAATGCACATCACACAGAGCCAAACCAGTACAGATAAATTGGCAAAAGAGAGCAAACCTGCAAGTGGTTATTTGTATTTATCTACTTTACTACTAGCAGGAAACCTATTTTAATCATTTCATTTCAATTTGAATGTCACTTATAGCATCTTGCTTTTTGTAATTAGAAATAACAGCAGTAGCATATCCACTCAGAGGAAAAAGTTACTTCCATCATGCTACCATGATGCTTTTAAGAAGCAAGGTGCTCAGTAAATGGTACTCTTCCTCAATCACGTAGTGGTAGTTGGTGGTTATCACCAAGCACCAGGCTTGCTAGCCCATTTTGTCACTGTCCTATAGAAAATCATAACCTCAATATGAACTTTCATTTCTTAGATCAGCAAATTAGTACATGAAGATTCAGTTTGAATTAAATGTTCTAACACATGAAAACTAAATTCCTTGTGAATCCATTTGATATCTACCACACAGGCAAAATAACCTTTCTTCTGTGCATGTCTCTCACTTATAAGTCAAAGAAAAATAGTCAGTTTCCATTATATTCTTTTGTGGACTTGGGCCTTGTCACTCCATATATTGAAGTAAAGAATCTTAATATTGACAGAGTTTTTCATCTACATTGATCTTGAAACCTTTTTTTTTTTAACTCACTCTGAACTATCAGCAGATTCCAAATGCTGTGGTCAGAAGTCAAGTTCCACCATTGATTTTGATGAGTATTTGCAGACTTCAAAAGCATGATGGTTTGTAACTTAATAGGTACACATAAGACTCGCTTATTTCATTCTCAAAAACGGAAGGAAAAGCCAAGGAATTAGTGGGCTATACCAAAGCTTAGCATGTGATTTTTTTCTGCTGCACTCTGGCTTCAATACAAAATCCTTGGCACATCTCTGAGGATTTGCCAGAGGACTAGAAACCCAGTTCTGGGAGAAAGGTAGAGTTCTGAGTAGAACTTGGAATGAGTACTAGAGATAACTGCCTAGCAGCGTAAGGTAGAATTACAGAGAGTAATGCAGCAGTTGCTTTCAATAAAGCTCCTAAAATTAGGCTACTTCCAACACTGATAAAATATATAATAACTAAACAACAAAAATAGTTATAAATCAAAAAATCCAAGGTAAACTTGGTATTTGTAGAATGGTATTTGAAGGAAAAGATTAAACGTTCTATCCATAAATGGAAGCACACTATGACTTTAAAAATTTAAAATGGAGGGCCAGGGATTTAGCTCAGTGGCACCATGCCTGCCTCGCAAGCGCAAGGTCCTGAGTTTGATCCCCAGTACTGCAAAAAACAAAACAAACAAAAACACACACACACATTTAAAATGGATCTACCTAAATGCACAGGATGGTGAGGAGCGTGGCTGTCTCTGGCTTTTTAAGGCACGTAGTTTGTCTCCCTGGGTAATATTATATTTCACTTCCACATCTTCATCCTCTTCTAAATTATTCTGGGAGAAAAAGAATGTTCCATACAAAGGTCATTATAGTTTTATTTTATACAAATGTCTTAACAGATTATAGATTATCTATGTTTATAGATATATTTATATAATATTAATATAGATGATTTAAAGTCTTTTAAATGGGCTATGGATTCAGCATTGTTCAAGTATACACTAAAGAATGCTGAGCTACTGCCATTTAAATGTACTGGTCAAATTCCAAATCCAAAAACACAGATGTGGATGTGGTAGAACTTCAAAGCAGCTGTTTGTTACAATGGATCACAACAGAGACTCTCGTGATTGTCACAGACAATCATGCTATGGTACACAGCCTAACACAGACTGCCTCAACAGACAATGCAAATATGTTCCCAAAACTACTGGGTGACAGCAGGGCAAATTCCATAACTTTTTAACAAGATTACAAGGTAAAATAACTGAGGATATCTACAACAGTAACCTATTAACATCATTTAACACTGGTAAAGGCATCAAGGTCTTTCCAGAAGAAGTTTGGACCAATGTCATTAAACTGAAAAACACATTTCCTTCTAAATTAGTTTTATCATCTGAAAGTGGAAGTATCACGTTAATCTTTTTGCACGCCAGCTCAAGAGGAGTGGAGGGGACAGCGAGATAGAAGACCTAAGTCATACCTTCCACAAGCAGGAGGCAACAGAAAATGGTCCACAGCTGATTTTTAAAACACCAATATAAGCAGAGCATTTAGAAATATGGCAGTGAAAATATTAGCATAAGATTTGCTTAAAGGTCTGGGGATAGAGAGAGGTGAGATAGGGTATCAAAATTTTTATTATTAGACTTCAATAGTTTTGGTATTTTTAAAGCTGTGGTCATATATTACTTTAAAAAATAAAAACTCATTTTAAATAATAATAATTTTTAATAGTTAAAATTAACAGTATATTTAATAATTATAATTACCTGTGTTTTTTCATTCTATTGTGAATCTTAAATATCAAAATTTTTGTGAATTATGACACATCATATATAAATAAAAATACTATAACACACAGCCACACACCAATTAAATGGATTCAATATATTTTTACTTCCTTCCACTAAGTTTACTTAAACACCTTTGCTCTCAAAGAAGAAGAAAACAACACATACAAAGTTCAAGTTCTCAACTTTGGGAGAGGAAAACTTTGCTTTTTCTTTAAGAAAGAAAAGAAAAAAGTGAAGTGATTGTGTGTGTGTGCATGTCTATGTTTATCATATAGTATTTGTCATAAGAAACAAAGTACAGATAAGCATGAAAATATATTAAAACCATCTGTATACTTACCATTGAAAGCTAAACACATTAATATTCTGGCATGTAGCCTTCCAGAATTTTCCCTGTGCTATACACCCCTCTCAACTTACTTCTTTGCCAAAAAAAGTTGTATTATACATGCTGCTTAGTAACTTATCGCTAAACTTTCACTAAAGAAAAAAAAAATAGATTGTGAAAGTGTTTCAGGATAAATAAAAAAGATCTCTACATTATCATTTTTATGGCCTCGTAAAATTCCATTGTCTAGATAAGCCAAAATTTTATTACTTTACAAGTGCTCTAGGTCAGGCTGTTCTGTCTTTCATCCCTATAAACAGCCTCAACAAACACCCTTATATATCCACGTTTGTTGAACAGTCTTATTCTCACCTTAAGACAAATTCATAGAACTGCTAACTTCACTTTAAAATTGTCTTAGAGTTAGTTATCAAATTGCTTTCCAAAATGGTTGCACCACTTAAAATTCCAGCTAGCAAAGTTTAAGAGCTTTTTCTTCCCTAAGCCCTTGCTAATAAGGCATATATTTCTTTAACATTTAATAGACAAAATACTTTCTCATCATTTCAATTTGTGCTTCTATCATCTTAAGTAAGTAGAACATTTCTTATGTTTAGCAGCTATGAGAGCTTCCATACTGTTATATTTTTGTACACGGCATTCTCACATTGATTTATAGGAGTTCTGTACACAAAAAACTCATTTGCATATGTTGCAAATATTTTCTCCCAATTTCTGACTGTAAGGACAATGAACTGGAGAAGGAAAGAATGGGAGTGGAGAAAGTTAAGTGGCTACTGCAGTGGTCTGATGAGAGATGAGAGATTGGATTAGGGTTTGGGAAACTCCCAAAATGTCAGAACTTAAGGAAGGGGGAAGAAAAAGAGGAAAATATACAGACATACAGTGTAGATATGAAGGAATCTACTAGAATGTTATTATTTATCTAAATCAATCTGTCCTTAGTTTGTTTCTGTAGCTATTGTACGAAATTCTGGGTATTTGTAGGACTAACAGTATAAACCATAAGATTGTAAGTAAGTGATCAATTCCCTTCAAATTCTTGACAAAAATAATTATACAATGTTATTCAAAACACATTTACATCAAGTTAGTGAAAAAATGAAATTGAAAAGCTATATGGAAAAAGATTTTGGCCTCCTGGGACACTGAATAAAACATAAAGATATGCATAGAACCAAGCCCTGTATTTATTAGGGGATCGACCCTAAAATACTGTATATACCAAGTCACAAGAGTTTGTGGGGGAGAAAAAGTTCATTAGAAAATATATTATGAGGCACAAGTCAATCTCATGAATTGTTGCACCAGGGAAGTCTGAAGACTTCTCTCATTGGGTGCTATTGGATTTCCTTCTTTATACCAACTTCCATCCTCATGATGACTAATGTTTCCATTCACAAATAACAAATGTGGAGAACCTAACCTGGGGTTCCGCCCTTGTCCCTACAGAATAACAGGGCAGACTCTCTCTGGGTCTGAGCTGGTCAGGAAGAAGCAGATTCGGAAACAAAGCCAGGTGACTAGAGAGCAAGGATAAAGAAGCCTTGCCAAGGAGAGACCTTCCAACTTTGTCCCCCCAGATAAAGGGTCTGCTCTCCCTATGGAGGTCTAAGAATTAAAAATCTTAATCGCTTCTCAGCCTTTTGGCTAAGATCAAGTGAAGAATTAAAAATCTTTCCTTCAGATATAAGATTATCCAGTATAAAGGCAAGAAAAACACAGCAAATTAAAATACCTAAAGAAGTAAAAATTTTAAAGATACACTTATTTACAGATGATGGTATTGCTAAAGAATAATAATGTAAAGAATAAAGCATTATTTTATTCTACCATTGTTCTTTCTACATAGACAAGCTGAAAACAAAAATAAAATATATTGTATCCACAGATTTCAGTTGAAAAAAGGAATTGCTGATCAATAAAATAATGACAAGAAAACCTACTGGAGAGGTAGAATGTGTCATGAGGAAAAGATCTCTAAGATTTCTTCGTGATGGCCACCCTTTCTGGGGTAAGATGGAATCTCAGTGTTGTCTTAATTTGTATTTTTCTAATGGCCAGAAATGTTGAACATTTTCTGCATTTACTTATTGGCCATTTGTACTTCTTTGAAATATCCATTTCACTTGCCTGTTTCTTGATTGGGTCTTTTATTTTGGGGGGGTCTAATTTTTTGAGTTCTTTATATATTCTAGATATTATTCCTCTGAGGAATAGCTGGAAAATTTTTTAAATCATTTTGTTGATTGTCATTTTGCTTTGTTGGTTGTTTCTTTTGCTGGGCAAAAATCAAATAATAACAAATGCTGGTGAAGGGGAGGAACCCTTCTAGACTGGAAATCAGTACGGAGATTCCTCAAAAAGCTGAAACTAGAAATTCCATCTGATCCAGTTAGTCATCTTTTAAATATCTTCCCAAAAGAGCTAGTGTCATCATATTACAGTGTCACATGCATACTCATGTTTATAAAGGCACAATTCATAAAGGCTAAATCTTAGAAGCAGTGTACATGTCCATCAATAGATGAATGGATAAAAAATGTCATATTTGGAGCTGAGGATTTAGCTCAGTGGTTCCGGCGCCTGCCTCGCAAGCACAAGGTCCCGAGTTCGACCCCCGGTACCAAAAAAAAAAAAAAAAAAAAGTCATATTTATACACAATGGAGTACTACTCTGCCATAAAGATAAAACTTGAGACAGATATAAGAAAATGGATGCACCTTGAGATAATAATGATAAGTGAAATAAATCAGACACGCAAGCTTAAATATCACATGGTTTCTCTTATATGAGAAACCTGAATTATAAGAGCAAAATAAAAGATAATAGGAAGTAGGGAGATAGACTTTTTCTCAAATGGGAAGGGAATGAAGAGATGGAGGGAGAGAAGAGGCAGGAGAGGGAAAGAGAATGAAAAGAATTGAGATGTATATGTACCAACTACACACAAGGAATGAAAAGATCTATTAGATAAAATATAGAACTTGAGAGATAAAAATGGAAGAGGGATCACAGAAAAAAATGACACAGTTTGAAATACAAATGAGTAAAAATAGAATTCACAGGGTTGGGAGATAGAGGTCAAAATTAAACTTTCAGCTGACTTAAGTGATTTGGCTATGAAAGGGGGTTAGTGACCACTAAAGCTCTTTTCAGCTCTCAGATGTTGAACCTATAAGATGTCAAAGTTGGGGAAAGGCAAGGAAAATATCTCTCTAACAATCTACGTCAGATCAACAGAGAGTTAGGATTTATCACCCCACCCCCACCTTCTCATTGTCATTGGCCAGGAACTTAAAAACCTGGGTCACTTCCCCATCACCTCCCTGGCCTCTCACCCGAGCCCCATGTGGACTCCAGCACCCCCAGACTACAGCCAGGCCCCTCCTCCCCAAACTGGGAATTTGTGTGCTGTCATTTCCATGTTTAACAGCCTCTGGTGGCTCCCTGTGGCATTCCTGGGCCTAAGAGGGGGAAAAGGTGCTTAGAAGTAGGGCCTTAGAAATTTAATTTTACGTCATAGATTCTTCTGAGATGTACCCTGGTTATAAATGTTTGATGGATTTTATAAATCACAATATCTCAAAAATATAATCAAAACACTATATTCTTTTCTACCTGGCTGTCAATTTATGTGAACTTGGCTGAACATTAGCAGCATCTGTGTCTAATTTATATCTCTAAGTCAAGAGCCTCTACTGATTGGCGTGCTAATATTGGAATATAGCCATAGAGTAGAAAAAGTAAAAACTATTTTAATTATGGGAGAAATTTATTAGAAGGATCTGGCTAATATTTTGTTCAAAATTATTGGATATAATGGACTAAAGCCACACTGAAGATCTCATGGAGAGGCAGTGGGCCCTGGTAGGATAGCTGAGCACACAGACTCAAGTCAAAGCCAGCGTGCCTGGGTTCAAATGACGTCTCTGCCACATACTATACGATATTTTTTTGTTTTTGGTATCAGATTGAACTCGCAACCTTGTGCTTAAGAGGCAGGCATGGGGCCACTGAGCTAAATCCCCGGCCCCATACTATACAATCTTGGATAGTTGGCTCACATTTCTCTACCTCAGTTATGTTGTCTCTAAATAGACTTCACACTAGTGCCCATGGCATACAGATATCAGAAGGATTAAAGGACTTAATCCATGTCAAGTTCTTAGTACAGTTCCTAGAGCACAGTAGGTGCTAGGCGGCTGTTGTCACACACACACCAAGATCCTTGTTTAACTCCAATATGTGGACTTTAAATAAAATGCTTTAAATTCCATCTCCTTCAGGCCATTTTTCATCCACAGTAGACCTTCAAGCCCCTGAATGTCAAAATGAGCTTAATGCTGGTACTATTTTGTACTAAGCATATACTGTCCTTGTGAAACTACATTATGACCAATTTTGTGTTTTTGTCATTTTTTTGTTTTTTTTCTTCTTTTCTTTTGCTCAAACTGTAAGCCTCCTTAATTCATTCAATATCTATTAAGGCCCAGGAATAGGATCATGATGAGAACAGATAAAAATTTCTACTATTCTAAAGCATATCACCTAGCAGACAAGGAAAAATAAGACCATGGAGGAAAAGCACAGAGCAAGGCAGAAGTGTGGACCAGGGAGCCTAAGCTAAATACACCAGGGGCTGTGTATATTTCGTAGGGCCTACACCTGTACTTAGGACCGAGCTCAATAAAGGGAAAGCCTCCATATTTTAAGATTTCTCATTATTACACTAGTACAGAGCTTGGAACAGAAAATCCTTACAGTATTCATCATTTATTTTTTTCTTACAATTTACAAGAATAGTAATAGTAATAGTTATTCTAACTAACTCTATTGAGTCGACTTTTGAGTAAACTAATTTCCCCTATCTATGCAGTGTTCCACAGCTGGCACCAGACAAGCATGGAAAGAAAAGAATTTGAAAGTTACTCACACAAAACATCAACTACCTATACGGTGGAAACAACAGCATTTATTAATAGCTAAAAGCTAAAATATTTGGTAGAGTATGATGTTACCCATCAAAAACCTCCCAAAATTCATATGTTGAAATTGGAAGCCCTATGGTGATGATAGTAAGAGGTAGGACCATTGTGGGTGATTAGATCCTGAAGCAGGGAACTCATAATAGGATTCCTCCCCTTCACTATGTGAGGAGATAGGGAGAATCTATTAACAACAAGCACCCCGAATCTCTGGAATCCTAACTATTATATGCCTATGTGTAGATTTTTTTTGATTAAGGCTAGCTGGAGTCCTACATGCCTCACTTATCTGTATGTCAAGTTCTTTTCCCCTGCTTGGGAAGTTTTCTGCCATCACTTCTGTGAACAGTTTTTTTATGTCATCTGCACTCTCTCCTCTTTCTTCATTGACTCCAATCAGTCTTATGTTATTCTTCTTTGCATCGTCTAGCAGCTGTTGGATTGATTTCTCGTGTTTCCTTACAATTTTAAAGCAATTTTTCTTTTCCTGGTCACTAATTGCAATCTTATCTTCTATATGTGAAATTCTATCCTCACATTGGTTCATTCTGCTGCGCAGACTTTCCATGGAGTTTTTAATCTCTTGGAAATGTGTTTTATGGATTCCATTTGTTTCCTATGTTAGGATTCCATCATGTTCCTCAGATCCTCTATTTTTTTAATCTGTGTCCTCTCTAGATTTATTAATCATGTCTTGCACCATGACCAAAATCTTTGCTGTTATCTGAATAATTATTTCTGATTTCATTTTTCCCAGTTTTGTTTCCAGTTCAGAGAGGTGCCAGTTCAGAGAGTCTCTTTTGTTGCCAGTTCAGAGAGTCCAGGTGGTTGAGTCTCAGATTGTTCCATCTCGTTTCCCTTTGGGGTTGCTGTAGGTGATCCAGAAGTCTGTTTTTGAAATTTGTTTACGTGTCTTCTCATTTCCACAGGAGAGGGTGCTTCTGGCACCCACGCAGGTCACTTTCTCTGCCCTAGGAGCCTGGGATAGCAGCGGGGTAGCTTCCTTTCGGGTGCTGGGACCAGCTGAGCTTCTCTGCCCTAGGAGCCTGGCATGGAGGCGGGGAGCATCCTTCTGGGTGCTGGGACCCACTGAGCTTCTCTGTCCTAGGAGCCTGGGATGAGCACCCCGAATCTGCCAGCATCCTCATCTTGGATTTCCCAGCCTCCAGAAGTATAAGAAATACAGTTCTGCTGTTTATAGGCCACCTAATTTATGTATTTTGTTGCAGTAGCTGGAGTGGACTATGATAGGATGTGGGTGGAAGTAGTAGAAAGAGTTAACATGTAAATATATGCTTATATTTAAAACTGAAATATTTAAAATTTCAATCATATTACATTTCTTACTCTTCCAGTAATAAGAATCAATTATTTAGGGGCTGGGGATTTAGCTCAATGGTTCCACCACCTGCCTGGCAAGCACAAGGACCAGAGATCAATCCCTGGTACCAGAAAAAAATTTTTTTTAATAAAATAAAATAAAGATAAAATGTTGAGCTAAGGACAAAAGACTAATCTTTTTTAAAAAAGGAATCAATTATTTAAGTTCAGCAAAACTAAAAAGAGTCTAAAAAAGGATAAGAATGGAATATTCCAACTACCAGATATCAATCTAATACAGATTATAACATAGAAACCATTATATTCTCGTGAGCTAAGTATGTTCCTCAGACAGAAGGATAAATTTTATGTTTGTCTTTTCAGAGATCACAACTCAAAGCCCTATATGCTTCACCTCAACCTGGGGTACAACGTTGACGAGAGCAAGAAAAAAGTGTTCCTATTTAGCAATACCATCATATTAAAATACTAGTTCAGATCCTTTCTGTTGGCTTTTAATAGGCCAGATTGTAACACAGAGACAAGAAAAAGTCAACAAACACTTTGAACATCAACATAACCTTGGCTGAGATTTACATTTCATCAGGACAAATGACTCAAACAAGACAACTTTGCCACTTTGTCAGTTGCTGTCCTGGAGAACATACACAGGACTAAAAATTCAGTTCTTTCAGTGGGCTCCACCTTTTGTCCTTGAAGAAAACTAACCCTGCCCAACTCCAAGTGCTTTGACTCTCTTCACTGCTAAGAGAAATCTTTTGGGACACCAAGTGGTGACCTAAGAGAGCCAGGTCATCTCTTCCACTTGGGTTCCTTGAGGGCTATGGTTGAGCCACAGCATTTTGATCAAGGGCCAAGAGTCTGGTTGTAATGGGTCAATGATAGCATGTAAATCTATATTTGTTGCCTAATTTTTTTAACAGCTTTTTTTCTCTTTCTTCTGCTTTAAGGTATATAAAAATATGAACCAAGTGCTTAGCTTCACCCCAGGTACAGGATGAAACAAAGAGCTGAACTAGGAACTGGATGCCCAGTTCCTGAAGTAACACCACTACCAAACAATTCTGGGAACTTGGGTAAATCAAATTTTCTGGGCCCCTGGTATCTTATCCATACAAGAAAAGGCATAGAACAAATGATAACAAGCTTGCTTCTGGTTCCAAAAATACTCAGTTACCTCCTGTTACTTCAGAGGTATTGGAATAAAAAAGAAAAAACAAAAACAAAAACATAAGTTTGGGTTCAGACAGACAGACACTGACTCATGTTTTAACACTGAGGTTAGAACATCTCTGCTACACAGTTCTTTGTATAAAATAGAGGAAATATTACCTAACTGCCCAGGGAGTTACAAAGATTAAAACAAACCACATAAAACAATTATTTCAAATGGTTTGTTTGTAGTAAAACCTCCAAAAAAAGCCAAGTTGTCCTTAATTATGTTTTCAACTCTGCATTACTTTAGAAATCAGCATGAATTGGAGGCTTGCAAAGAATCGCTTACTACTTCATTATGTGCTACTGCAATCATAACATTAAAATTTTTCTTGATGTTTCTATTTTCAAAGTAGAGTTTCCTTTCTGTAAATATTCATCATATCAAAATTTAATTGCACTCCTTAAATTACAACTTTTTTTTTCTTTTTAAG
The DNA here is from genome assembly GCF_053883595.1 of Heterocephalus glaber. NCBI lineage: Eukaryota > Metazoa > Chordata > Mammalia > Rodentia > Bathyergidae > Heterocephalus > Heterocephalus glaber. The sequence continues at coordinate 35,805,679 of NW_028258296.1, read as the reverse complement.
GGCAACTGATTTCTCTGCTCTGCTTTTTGCTTTATAGGTGGATGACTCCACACCTCAAAATCTGGTCCTCTCAGCATCTTAGAGAAAAGATACTGCCATGTTACATGAGTCAACTGCAAAACGAATGAAGAAGGTTACAGTATTCCTGAGGAAAACTCACCTCTCCAAACCTTTCCATGTTTTGGATTTTAGATATGTTTCCTCCAATAGACATATCATCCAAGCTAGAAAGAATTTTATTAATACTTCCTTCACTGGATGGTCTGTTTTTCAGTTTGGATCGGAAAATGTCTCCTTGGACCCACAACGATGCTTGTTTTCTGTAAAAGAAAAAAAAAATCATCTTTAAAATAAGCTACAGGCTGGGGATTTAGCTCAGCAGTGCTGCTGCCTGCCTCGCAAGTGCAAGGTCCTGAGTTTGATCCCCAGTACTGAAAAAAATAATAATAAAATAAGCTAGTATCATCTCAAAAATAGAATCTCTTGAAAAAGACTGGTAGAAAAATATTTACCAATCAGACTATACAGAATATGAAATCTTAGAATAAAGAAAATAAAATTGTATTAAAAAAAATAAAATAGGAGGGAGGCAGCTCAGTGGTAGTGTTTGGCTAGCATAAATGAGGCCTTGGGTTCCACTGTCAAAAAATAAAGTAAAATAAAATAAAAAGCTGAAAAAGCTTAAATTCTATACTAAACACAAATATCCACCTTCCAACATTTGTCTATATTGCCATGCATGGTTTAACTAATGAGGGCTTACAATAAAGACTGTGAGCCCATTTGTCTTTTAAATATGAATCTGAAATCTATAAGACAGTTTTTAAGTAGCAATTTGATATGTCTATAAAAACAACTGGAACGAACTAGACTTGAAAACATAGGTGAAAGAACTTGACTTAAATGGAGATAATATTCAAAAAGCACTAAATACCTACTTGTGTGGAGCACCAGGAAAGACCCTCAAAGCATGACTTTAAAAACCCACTCTTAGAATCTAAAAGCAGGTTTACTGCCTCGATTACATCAACCATAAGTTTCCCTTTATTCAACAAGGCACAATGCAGACATTTTCAAGACTCTCAAAAGAGAACTTAAAATATGTCCACAAAGCAACAGTCTAGGGCTTCTATTTTTATTTATAGAGCCACCTTCATGCATTTCTATAAAGGTAAATTATGCCATAAAACAGTTTTATTTCCATTCTATACTCTACTGTACAAACTAGAATTAAAATAAGCACACTGTGGTTCATCACAAGAAATATCAACATCCAATGAAATAACAGTATTATCAAAGAGATTCCATGAATAAAAATATTTCTTTTTTCAAAGCACATGCAGACCAAGTCATATTTTGTCTCAAAGGCTTTACATATCACATACAATTCAGGTTTGTAACCTGAGGAGAAAAGCAATTTTAAAACCCCTCCCTGAGTGTTTCATGGCCCTTTAGTAAAGGAATCTATCTTTTTAAATAAAGTTCATGCTGAAATCAGAGTTATCATTATGGTTAAATATTGTTGAAAGTATTGAAGGAACTAGTTAATCTTTAAATCTGAGCCAAATTTTACACTTATAATATCTCCAACCATGCACATTTAGGTATCATCCTACAAAAATACACACTGTATATAAGATACAAAAATGTTTATTGAAGAATTATTTGTAATAGCAAAATACTAGAGATACTCTAGTAAAAAACCCCAGCTTATTAAATAATAGTAGACTCACTGTATGAAATATCACAGAGCTGCTTAAAAACCTGTGACAGACCTATGCAAAAGAATGTCCATGAAATAAAGTATTAATGAGTGAAAAATACAAGTGACAGAGTATAGAAAGTGTGACCCCATTTGTGGGGGAAAATGTTGCAGTGCTTAAACAAAGTTCACATATCTGGATGAACACATACCAAAATGTTAACTAGTTACTCCTGAGAATGGTGATAAGGAAAATTCTGTCTACTAAATAATGTCTACACTATTTGACTTTAGGAAAAAAATAATTCATTTTTGTACAAAACAAAAAAGTTATCTTTACAAAAAAACAAAATAGGAGGGGAAGAGGAAAGGAAAGAAGGGAAAGGAAAAATTATGAGAAAAGGAAAAAATGGAAACAAAGTCTTTGTAAATAGGGAAGGGTGAGGGGGTGAAGGGAGCACAGGGAATGGGGAAAAAATAAGAACCAAGATACATCATGTACAGGTACAAGTACCCAATGATAAATGTAAATGTATTGTATACCTAAAATGTACCAATAAAAGAATTTAAGCAAAAAACAAACAAAAAAATAAAGATCAAACGAGAACGAAGCTAGCTAGGTATCAAAAGGAATCTTTAAAATTATTATAAAAGATGGCAGTGAACATATCACTACATATTTTTAACAACAGTGCTTACAAAGCATGTTCAGAGAATAGAATTACTGCAAAAAGTTTAAATGCATAGTATGGGACTAAACAGCTGGCAGACTTCCTTTCTTAAATTACTCCATCCCACTTTCAAGTACTGTACAAGGTAATAATTTCCTTTTCCTTTTTGCTCATTTTTGATTCTTTAAAAATAAAACAAGGAGAAAAGGAAAATAAATTTGATTTCTCAAGCTATGTGTAATTCCAGTATTCTGGGAGACCATGGCAGAAGGACCCCAAGTTCAAACCCCACCTAGATAATTTATCGACTTAGCAAGACCCTGTCTCAAAATAAAAAGGGATGGGGGTGTAGCTCCGCATGAAGACCCTGAGTGCCCCCCCAGTACCACCACATAACCACCCTCCAAAATAATGACTTCTCAGACAGACAATTTAGAGGTTGAAGATGTAAATCTTTTGTCTACATATAAGGCCTATTATACTTTCTAAAGCTGTTCTAAAATTCAAAGCAGTTTAAAAACCTTTCAGTATATTTCCAAGTATAAATTGGTGAGATTGGCTTACTTTGACTAAGTCACAGTTAATTTTTCTAAGCTATAAAAATATGAATTCAAAACAAGCTCTTAACATTTTTCTTGTGCAAATGTTCATGGGACAGCCTCTCATAGATTTTTGCTTTCATTTCTTTTTCATATTCCAGCCTCTACTTCCTGCCAATATCTGGTATAACTCATGATCTGATGCTTCAATTTTAGGGTCTCCTAAAAGAAGCAAACAAATAGCATGGTCCTTGCCAGAGAAAGAACAGTCCAAGAGAAAACTATTAATTAATGCACAAATGTCTCAGGCCTTTAAGCTAAGCCTCTAAGTCAAAACTCCCAGTAATAAAGAACTACTACTACAAGAAGAGGAGATCTAATTTTATCACACATACCAAAAAATTCAGGTAAATTAAAGATACAGTAAGGATACGGATATAAGCACAAAAGATTGAATCCTTGACCTTCAAGAATTTCTCAGTAGTATGAAAAAAATAAACAAATGAAATCCACCCCTATGCCCAAGATTCACATAGGATCCTAGCAGAAGAGGCCCCAACTCAATCTGAAGGAATAAGAGAGAAACACCCTAAGAATTTAGAAATACAAGTCTGTATCACACAAGGGATGTTTCAGTCATTGACAGACCACACATATGCGGACAGTTCCATAAGACTATAATGGAGCTAAAATTTCCTATTGACTACTGACATGATCATTGTAGTAATATGACAGGGCAACGTGCTATTCACGTGCTTGTGATAATGCTGTGCCACCAGTCATATAAAATCATAGCACATACAATTATGTATAGTACATAATACTTAATAATAAATGATCACCTTATTGGTTTATGCATTTACTATACTTCTATCAATACTTTAGAGGTGGTACTTCTACTTATTAAAATAAAAAGTCACTGGGGCTGGGGATTTAGCTCAGTGGTTTCGCCACCTGCTGCGCAAGTGCAAAGACCCAAGTTCAATCCCCAGTACCAAAAAAACAAAAGTCACTGGGTGTGGTAGCACACACTGGTAATCCCAGTACTCAAAATGCTGAGGCAGGAGGATAATGAGTTTAAGGTCAGCCTGGGTTACATAGCAAGTTCAAGTCTAGCCTGATGCTTGACTGTTCTGAAAAGATAAGCAACACTTAGCCAGAAAACAGTATTCCCAAAGCAAAAAAAACAATGTGCATAGGCTGGAGAAATGGTGGTATAAAAAACAGCATGTTGGGGGAACCAGGTTGTCTAATTTGGCTGAGGTAGGGGATATCAGCCATAATGCCATGTTAAGAAATGTTAAATTTGATCCCTGAATAAAGGGAAGATCCTATAAGCATCCTGAGGAATAAAATCCATGAAGTGGGAACAGAGATAGAGAATAAGGACCTAAGAGGCTAAATTGAAAAAAATCCAACTCCAAAATAAGTTATAAAATGAAAACTCAGATACTGCTGCCCGACTTCAGATGAAAATTGCAAAGTGACAACTTTTACTTGCTTGGTTTAAAAGACTCAATCCGTCCCATCTCTAGAAAGACTTGATTTGAACCTGAATATTAAAGATGAATAAGGTGTCAGGGCTGATTTCAGTGTTGCTAAGCAATGCTGTACGCAAGTGCTTCCTGAGGAAAAAGCAGCACTTTGCGCAAATACCTTTTTATTGACAATGAAAATCACGCTAGCTTTTATTATGGTGTCTGTTACTCCTTAAAAGACTCATCTCAGACAATAGAAGTAAAACAGGTATTTTTAAGTATTTAGGATTTTAAAATAAAATCTTATGAAGATAACACATCTACTGAAAGTAAATTCTCCAATAATGTAGTGCGTTTTCTAAGAGAACATGAAATCACTGACCCTCTGCTAATGGAATATGTACTTTAAAATGACAGGAAGACAAGGGCCTTGATTTGACCAACATCTTGTTGAGAGACAGCCAGGGATGAAGTTTTTGGCTATGCACTGGCCTTGGGTTGATCAGGTTTGGACTAGTCAAGCATGAAACAGAAAAAAATAACTAAATAACTTGGCTCCATTATGAGTCAGTTTACAACTGATTCTGACAATAGGAACTTCATATTTCCTTGTAAATATCCTCTAATTAAACTCAAGCCAGTTGTACAGTTACAAATATTTTGGTTTTGAGTCCAGAGCACAGAGAAAGTCACTGCACAGCTGCTTCTGCATATGGGTGATTTGTTCTCCCTTGTTTCCTTATATCAGAGCTAATGTTACCTGTATATCACCCTAACTCTTCATCTTCATTACTCCTTTTGTCCTGGACACACTTTTCCCATGATGACCCAGTCCTGGCCCCAATGGGTATTGAAGCCACCATCTGGTCATTTTGTATAGAAACCTTTGCAGCTTGGCCCAGGGCCACTCTAGCTATGCCCTGGCCACCAGTCTGTCCAGTGTACCCACTACTCCACCATCCCAGGGCTATTATGGACCCAGAGGTGGTTCCCAGATTGAAGAATTGAGCTGATGAAATAGTCTAACTTGATATCAAGGGAAGACAGATCAGAAGCAGCAACCAAGTGCAGGAGTTGAGAAGGAAATATGTAGGAAGTTCTATAAATGCTGAGATATAGGAGGAAGATATTTAGACAAATGCTGTACCACTGAACTAGATCCCCAGTCCCCATCTCGAGCCCTTTTCATATCCTTTTATTCAGAGCACAGGAAAAAAACAAAAATTCAGGTGAGGATATAGAGAAACTGTACCTCTTGTGCATTATTGCAGGAAATGTGAAATTATGCAGCTCCTGTGGAAAACATCTTGACAGTTCCTCAAAAAAATTAACACACCGAATTAACACACAATCCAACAACTCTACTTCTGGGTATATGCCCAAAAGAACTGAGAGTAGCATCTCAAATAGATAATCATATACCCATGTTCACAGCAGTATTTTTCCACAATAGCCAACTCAAATGCCTATACACCAAATGTGATACACACACACACACACACACACACACACACACACACACCCTGAAATATTAGGCTGCCTTAAAAAGGAATAAAATTCTGAAACATACCACAACAATCAACATGCTACAATTACACTATGTATAATCAATTGCTAGAAAATGGATGAACCTTGAAAATATACTAAGTGAAACAAGCCAGACACAAAAGGATAAATATGTATTACATTATTTCATTTTGCATTAGATATCTAGAATGGACAAATTCAGAGACATAGAGTAGAACAGAAGTTACCAGGAGCTGAGGGGAGGGAATAATTGGGATTCACCATTTAATAGGTACAAAGTTTCTGTTTGGAATGATGAAAAATTTTAGAAATAGGTAGTGGTGATGGCTGCACAACATTTGTGAAATGTACCCAAAGTTGCTGAATTGTACTTCTAAAACTAGTTAAAATGGTAAATTATATATAGTACGTATTTTACCATGAAAATTAATGTAATAATTCAGGCTTCCGTTGGCATGGGTATTTCAGAGGTCAGCATAGTACCAACCAAAAGATGTTCAAGTAAGTAGAACCAGCCAAACTGTGAATGCAGCCTAACTCCACCTTCTTACCTCTACAAGTTGTCTCTAAGGAGGATGAGATCAGGTTGGATCAAGAACAAAAGAAACATATTTGTGCATCATTTTAAGAACCTTAAGAATATTCAGTAGAAGAAAAATTTGGGGTCCGGAATGATATTTTTAGCTTAAGAAAAACACCTGATAGTTGTCTTGCAAACAAAGAGCTTTATTTATATGCTAGGGAAAATACTTAAATATAAAATGTCAGACAAAGAAGAAGCCTGGCACTGCCAATATATAAATTCATCAACAACTTAAAAGGATGCTAACAAACACCTCTCACTACCAATGACATAAGGGGAGAGTGTGTTTAAGACACAGAAATCAAACACATGGGCATATTTTTAATCTTCAAGGATGAGCAGGATATGACAAACCAGTTTTTCAACAGTCATAGATTTGTAACTAACATTATCTAAAAAGCACTGATTGGCTTTTTACCCCTGAAAGAAAGAATACTATCCCTGTAACTTATTCAGTCATTCAAGACTGATGAAAATATAATAGAAAATTTTTACCCTTTTACTTCTTTCCTAATGAACATTTTCATTATTCATGCTTTGGCGTCATCACTGACTTCACACTCTTCATCTGTGTCATTAGTCAGTCTTCAAAGCTTGCATTTTTTTTCCTTGAAATGTCACTGATACCCAATCTGCAACTCTTCAGCCCAGCACCCAGCCCCTTTGTAAGTCCCTGTCTCCCTGGCATAATGCAATAGTCTGCTTTTGCACCTTTCTGATTCTGGTCCCCATTCATCTGATTCATTACACAGGTTGTAGACCAATTCCTTAAATAACATTCAAATCACACAACTTCCCTGTGTCAAATACTCCAAATTAGAAGGTATAATGAATTAGAGAAGTTCAGAACATTCATGTTCATCTGAACATCCTTCTGTACAGACTGAATGACTAACTACACAAAGATGTATTATATCCATCTGGCCACTGTAAAAAGCACAAACTTAGTTTATTTTCTTAGAGTTCTGGAGTTCATATGTCCAAAATCAGTTTCACCAAGCTAAAGACAAGGTGTAGGCAGGGTTGGTGACCTAGAGGCTCTGAAGGGAGAATCTGTTTCCTTGCCTTTATAACTCCCACGGGCTGCCACATTCCATGACCTATGGTTACTTCCCCTGTCTTTAAAGTGCATCAGTCCAGTCTCTACTTTTGCCATCACATTGCCTTCCCCTCTATATAGCTCCTCATATGTCCCTCTTCTGAGGACCTCAAGATTATGTTGGGCCCACTCAAATAATCTGAGATAATCTCCCCACATCAAGATCCTTAATCACTCTGCAAAGTTCCTTTTCCATATGAAGAAACATTCACAAGTACAGGATTAAATATGTACACATTTGGAAGCTATTATGCAGCCCATGACAGCAGATTCCATGCTGAATATTATAGCCAAACTAATTACCTTAAATATAGGGTAATAACACTACTTCCAGGAAGAGGAAGTAGACACTTTTCCCTATTCTTCTCCCTACTAAATAAAATTTAAAATTATATATATTCTACACAAAACAAACAGTATAACTGAAAAATAGAAGAAGGAAAACAGGTTAGGAAACCTGAGACCCGAGTAACAATATGGTAATGAGTTGCCTAGATTCTGTTTTTCAAATATAGACATAGATAGATATAGATGTCTCCATCCCGGTCTTCAGACTAAAGAAGGGAGCAATCCGGAAAGGCCAATAGAATGGATTTTTTAAAAGGACTCAATATAATCTTGCTCTTTATAGTCAAGAAAGACAGAAAACTTTCAGACAAAGATTGCTCTACTCTAGCCACATGTTCTACCACAGGTGGAAAAACAATGACTTTATCCCATTCAGCCAGCCAAGGCTAAAAAGGGGATCCTAGGGCTGGGGATTTAGCTCAGTGGTTTCACTGCTTGCTATGCAAGCGCAAGAACCTGAGTTTGATCCCCAGTACCAAAAAAGGGGGGGGGACCCTAGATTTCCACCTGTCTTAATACTGTGCTCATTGCCAAGGCACAACACTTGACACCCACACTTAAAGGAGAAGTTTATTTTCGCTTACAGTTTTAGAAATTTCGATCCATGGTTGGCAGACTCCAAGACAGAAACAGTACAGCGGGAGGGCCCTGGGCTAAGGAAAGGCACTCACATCGTGATACCAGGAAGAACAGAGAGAAAAGGGAGGACGACCTGGAGAGGGAGATATACCCTTCCAGGTTACACACCCAATGACCTACCTCTCACTAGGGTCCACCTCATGAAAGTAAAAGAGCTATAGTGCCCCCACCATCCAATCACCTTTGAAAAGACCTATCTCTAAGCATACAGAATTTGGGAAGATATTCTAGATCTAAACTAAATATTCTACCAAAATGTCAAGAGGCACCCCATTTCCCTTCCTTCTGGGTCAGAGAGGTATCAAAGAAAGACCTGTGAGCCAGGAAGTGAGTCTCCCAACCTCAGCCCCACTCCTCACTAGGCAGTATTGGTAGAGCCTGGATTTAACCCCAACCCAGGCAGTTATAGACAGCCCTCCCCTACTAACCAGAGAGGTGTCAGAGACGGCCCAGTGGAGAGTGAAGACTTTTATCCTCACCCTTCAGTAACAAGGCTACCCCATCTCAGTATCATGTGGGGAGGTTGAACTCCCACTTCTACTCAGCAGTAATAAGAAGTCCTCCAACATTGACTATCAACAGGCTGGGTAAGGAACTCAGGATTCTGTCTCCTCTTATAATAGCAAGACACAAAACCCCCCATTCCCACCAGTTTCCCTGTTAGAGCAGCATAAAAGGTCAGATAAAACAGAGGCCCTGGGTTCAACCCCTAGCATGGCTAAAAAGAAAAAAAAAAAGCCAGGCAGTCACAATGGAACATTCCTCTAATGCTAAGGGGCAACAGGATCATGAGTTCAAAGCCAGCCTAGGCCATATAATGAGATTCTGGAGAGAGGGAGGGAGGGAGAGAGAGGAGGAAGAAGGGGGGAGGAGAGAGGAAGAGAGGAAGAAAGGGAGAGGGAGGGAGGGGAAGAGAGAGAGGGAATGAGAATATGAATGAATGAAAATGCCCAGGTAGACATTTCATACACAGACACTGACAGAATGCAGAGAAAACCAGTAAGTGCCAACAACAAAATGATGGCAGTATTAGTATTATGTAGTAATAGTATTACTACAGTCTGTTGAAGACTACAGTCATGATAAAATGCTTCAACAAAGGACTACTAGTGTACATGAAATGAATGAAAAACAGAAAGTCTCAGCAATATACAGAAAAACCAAACGGAAATTTTAGAATGAAAAACACAAGAACTAAAATTTGAAATTGAGTAGATGAGCTAAATAGCAGAAGCCAGAGGAGAGAATAATGAATGAACTGGAAGACAGAACAATAGAAATGGCCCAATTTAAACATCAAAGAGAAAACAAACTAAAGTAAAATGATGAACTGAGCCTCAAGGACCTGAAGGTCATGACAAAAGGTCTAAAACTCATAAGCAGAGTGCCAGAGGAGAACAAGGCTAAAAACATATTTTAAAAAATAATAGCTGGAAAACTTCCAAATTTCACAAGACATAAAACGTTCAAGCTAAGCAAATCTCTAGAAAGGATTATCTCAAAGAAATCACACCAAGACATATATAGTAAAAATACTGAAAACTAAAGACAAAGAAAAACAATCTAGAAAGTAGCAAGAAGGAAATGGCACCGTAGCTATGGGAGGAAACACTTCAAATGATAGCAGATTTCTCATCGGAAACTGGAAACCAGGGAGGACAGAAGGAAGTAGCACAACTGTTTTTAAATGATGAAAGAAAAGATCTTTCAGGAATGAAGAAGAAATCAAGGTATACTCAAGAAAACTAAAAGAAACACCCTACCGAGGTCCCCAGTCGGGCGGAACCCAAGCAGAATCGGCCCGCTGCAGACAGGCAGGTCTGTGCACGCCTTACCAAGGCCCTGAGTCACGTAGAAGACACCGAATCACCCCACTGCAGACGGGCAGCCACCTGATTCCACACTACAAAGATGCAGAGGACACCAGACCACCAGACCAAGGTACTGAGTGTCCCACTGTTCCCGGCCCAGAGGGAGGGTCTCCTGAGCCACCATCCCACTGTTCCTGGTCCAGAGGAAGGGGTTTCCCGGCCACCTTCCCTCCGGCTGCTCCCAGCCCACAGGAAAGGGCTTTTGGGTCACCATCCCTACTGCTGCTCCCGGCCCCTGTCCCACCTCACCCAGCTCAGAGGAGGTAATCTGTGCAGGAGCTAACAGCCCCCCGCCCCAGTCAAAATGAGAAAACACGTAAAGAAGTCTCAAAACCAAACTTCCAGATCACCTATAGCAACCCCAAAGGGAAATGAGATGGAACACTCTGATACTCAACCTCCTGGACCCACTGAACTGGCAACAGAAGGGGATCTGGAAAAAAGGAAATCAGAAATAATTTCTCAGATAACAGGAGAAATTGTGCCCCTAGTGCAAGACATGATTAATAAATCTAGAGAGGAGCTGAGGAGCATGATGGAATCCCAACATAGGAAACAAACGGAATCCATAAAACAGATGCAAATAGATTTCCAGGACATGAAAAACTCCATTGAAAGTCTACACAGCAGAATGAGCCAATGTGAGGACAGAATTTCAGATACAGAAGATAAGATTGCAATTAGTGACCAGGAAAATAAAAATTGCTTCAAAATTATAAGGGAGCATGAGAAATCAATCCAGCAGCTGCTAGATGATGCAAAAAAGAATAATATAAGACTGACTGGGCTCAATGAAGAAACAGGAGAGAGTGCAGATGACATAAAAAATCTCTTCACAGAAATAATGGCAGAAAACTTCCCAAGCAGGGGAAAAGAGCTTGACATACAGATAAGTGAGGCATATAGGACTCCAAATAGCCTTGATCAAAAAAAATCTACATATAGGCATATAATTGTTAAGATTCCAGAAACTCAACAGAAGAACAAAGTTCTCCAAGCAGTCAGAGAAAAGAAAAAATCACATACAAAGCAAAGCCCATCACAATCACAGCAGACTTCTCAACACAAACCATCAAGGCAAGAAGAGCTTGGAGTGACATATTCCAAGCCCTAAAAGAAAACAGCCTCCAACCCAGATTGGTGTACCCTGCAAAACTATCTTTCAAAATGGATGGAGAAATAAGATACTTTCATGACAAAGAGCACCTTAGGAACTTGGTGAATACCAAACCAGCACTCCAAAGAATTTTACACAATAGCCTAGGAACAGACATTGAGGATCACAACCCCAGGAAGCAAAGCAGAATGAACCCATCTGGCATGACAAGAAATTAAATGTAAAGGGGGAGAACCCAACAAAAAGAAAAAGTCATGGCAATGACAAGTCAATACGTTTCAGTTATAACCATCAACATTAATGGTCTCAATTCATCAGTCAAAAGAAATAGACTGGCAGAATGGGTCAAGAAGCAAAATCCAACAATATGCTGCATACAAGAAACACACTTAATTCAAAAGGAAACTCATAGGCTGAAAGTTAAAGGGTGGAAAAGAATACTCCATGCAACAGGAACCCGAAACAAAGCAGGAGTAGCTATCCTCTTTGCAGATCAAGTAGATTTCAAACCAACACTGATTAAGAGAGATGAAGAAGGACACTACATCCTTGTAAAGGGAACAATCCAAGAGGAAGAGATGACAATTATAAATATCTATGCACCAAACACTAGTGCGCCCAACTATATAAAACAAATACTAACAGATATGAAAAGTCATATATGCACTAATACAATTGTAGTGGAGGACCTCAACACCCCACTGTCACAAATAGATAGATCAACTAGACTAAAAATAAGCAATGAAATACTAGAACTCAATCGAACTCTTGAACAAATGAACTTAACAGATGTTTACAGAGTCTTCCACCCCACAAAATCAGAATACACATTCTTCTCAGCTGCACATGGGTCATTCTCCAAAATAGACCACATACTCACACATAGAACATGTTTAAGTAAGTGCAAAGGAATTAAAGTTATCCCCTGTATATTATCAGACCATAGTGCAATGAAATTGGAGATCCATAGCAAAAGAAACTCAAAAAATTTCATAAACACATCGAAATTTAACAACACACTTCTGAATAACCAATGGGTCAGAGAGTTAATTAAAGAAAAAATCAGACAGTTCCTTCAATTAAATGACAATGACAATACAACATATCGGAATCTATGGGACACAATGAAAGCAGTCTTACGAGGGAAATTCATAGCAATGAATATGCATATTAGGAAAACAGAGCGAACCCAATTAAACAACCTGATGCTGAACGTCAAGCTTCTAGAAAAAGAAGAGCAGGACAACCCCAAAGCTCATACAAGGGAGGAAATTATAAAAATCAGAGGAGAAATCAATGCAATGGAGACTAAGAGAATGATACCAAAGATCAATGAAGCCAAGAGTTGGTTCTTTGAAAGAATCAACAAAATTGACAAACCTTTAGTCAACCTTGTCAGAAAAAGGAAAGAAAAGGCCCAAATCCATGTAATTAGGAATGAAAAGGGTGAAATTACAACAGACCCAGCAGAAATCCACAGGATCATCAATACCTACTTCCAGAACCTATACGCCAATAAGATGGACAACACAGAAGAAATGGACAGAGTCCTAGATACATATGAATTACCAAAGTTGAACAAAGAAGACCTAAAAATTATGAACAACCCAATAACAACCAATGGGATTGAAAATGTAATTAAAAACTTATCAACTAAGAAAAGCCCGGGCCCTGATGGCTTCACTGCTGAATTCTACAAGACATTTAGAGAGGAACTGCTGCCACTACTGTTTAAACTCTTCAATGAAATTGAAAGGGAAGCAATACTCCCAAATTCATTCCTGGAAGCAACCATCACTTTGATCCCCGAAGCAGAGAAAGACCCAACTGAAAAGGAGAACTATAGGCCAATCTCACTAATGAACATAGATGCAAAAATCCTTAATAAGATAATGGCAAACAGAATGCAGAAGATCATCAAGAAGATCATACACCCTGATCAAGTGGAATTCATCCCAGGGATGCAGGGATGGTTCAACATATGAAAATCAATCAATGTAATACACTATATCAATAGAGCCAAGGACAAAAACCATATGATTATCTCCATAGATGCAGAAAAAGCATTTGACAAAATCCAACATGCATTTATGATAAAAACCCTACAAAAAATTGGAATAGATGGTCTCTACCTCAAACTGATAGAAGCCATCTATGAAAAACCAACAGCCAATATCATACTAAATGGTCACAAACTGAAATCCTTCACACTAAAATCAGGAACAAGACAAGGATGGCCATTATCACCACTCTTGTTCAATATACTTCTGGAAACATTACCCATGGCAATTAGACAAGAGATAGAAATAAAAGGAATAAAGATAGGAAATGAAGAAGTCAAATTGTCATTATTTGCAGATGACATGATACTCTATATAGAAGACCCCAAGAACTCCACCAAAAGTCTTCTAGACTTAATAACCAAATTCAGTCAAGTAGCCAGTTACAAGGTCAACACACAAAAATCAATAGCTTTCCTCTCCACCAATGACAGACTCACTGAGAGAGAAATAGGGCAAATAATTCCTTTCACAATAGCATCCAAAAATCTGAAATACCTAGGAAGCATCCTAACAAAAGAAATCAAAGACCTCTTCTCTGAAAACTATGGCACTCTGAAAAGAGAGATTGAAAATGATATCAGAAAATGGACAGACATCCCCTGATCCTGGGTAGGAAGGATTAATATAGTGAAAATGGCCATACTTCCAAAACTGCTATATAGATTTAATGCAATTCCAATTGAGATCCCAGCAGCATACTTCCTAGACCTCGAGAAAACAATCCAAAAATTCATTTGGAGCAAGAAGAGACCCAGAATAGCAAAAGCAATTCTAGGTAACAGAGACATGGCAGGGGGTATCACAATCCCCAACCTGCAACTCTACTACAAAGCTGCTGTGATAAAAACAGCATGATACTGGCAAAGAAACAGACTGGAGGACCAGTGGAACAGATTAGAAGATGCAGAAACAACGCCAGGCACACTCAGCCATCTCATCTTCGACAAAGGAGCCAAACACCCTCCCTGGAGGAAAGATAGCCTCTTTAATAAATGGTGCTGGAAAAACTGGGCTTCAACTTGCCAAAGATTAAAACTAGACCTGTATCTCTCACCATGCACTAAACTAAAATCAAAATGGATTAAAGATCTAAATATTAAAATAGAAACTCTGAACCAGTTGGAACAGAAGTTAGGTAGAACCCTTGAAGACATCAGTGTAGGAAAAGATTTTATGAACAAAACCTCAGTTGCCCATGAACTAGCACAAACAATCAACAAGTGGGATCTCTTCTTATTAAAAGGCTTCTGCACAGCAAGAGAAACCACCAGCAGTGTGAAGAGACAACCCACAATGTGGGAAAACATCGTCACCTGCTCTTCCTCAGACAAAGGTCTACTATCTCGAATCTATAAAGAACTTAAAAAGATCAGACCTCCCGAATTTAAAGACCCAATCCGAAAATGGGCATGTGAAACGAACAGACATTTCTCAGACAAAGAAGTAGAAATAGCAAATAAATACATGAAAAAATGTTCAACATCACTGGTCATTCGAGAGATGCAAGTGAAAACAACACTTGAGATTCCAGATCACCCCAGAAAGAATGGCTGCTATCATGAAATCAACCAATAACAAATGCTGGCGGGGCTGTGGGGAAAGAGGAACCCTGCTCCACTGCTGGTGGGAGTGTAGACTGGTGCAACCAATGTGGAAATCAGTATGGAGATACCTCAAAGAACTAGGACTGGAAGTCCCATTTGACCCCGCTATTCCACTGCTGGGGATCTTCCCCAAAGAATTAAAAGAATCATACCACAGTGATGTATGTGTGCCCATGTTCAGAGCAGCACAGTTTGTAATAGCTAAAAGTTGGAAACAGCCCAAATGCCCATCAACTGGAGACTGGATAAAGAAAATGTGGGTTTTTTTATAAAATGGAGTACTACTCAGCCATAAAAAATGAGAAATTAGAGACATTTATAGCTAAGTGGATGCACATTGAGGCGATACTCTTAAGTGAAATAAATAGGATACACATGTATAAATACCAAATAGTTTCTCTGGTGTGAGAAACTGAATGTGTAAATAAGGACTAAATGTATAATAGGTCATGTGAAATAGGAAGAAAAGGGGCAAAGGAGAAGGAAGTGGGAGGGCTAGGGGAAAGGATAGAAGGGAATGGGATTAATATGAGAAAATGGAAAAACAGGAACAAAATCTTTGTAAATAAGGAAGACTGGAGGGGTTGAAGGGAGGGCTGGGCAAGGGTGAAAAATAAGAACCAAGAGAGACTATGTAAAGGTGCAAATTTCCAATGATGAATGTCATTATATTGTATACCTAAAATGTACCAATGATTAGAATGAATAATCGATAATGTAAAATAGGAAGAAAAGGTCCAAAGGGGTAGGGGTAGTGGGAGCAGCAGGGGAAAGGAAAGAAGGGAAAGGAAAAAATGATGAGAAATGGAAAAAATGGAAATAAAGTCTTTGTAAATAGGGAAGGGTGGAGGGCGTGAAGGGAGGGCTAGGAATGGGGAAAAAATAAGAACCAAGATGCATTATATAAAGGTCCAATTCCCAATGAGAAATGTAATTGTGTTGTATACCTACAATGTACCAATAAAAGAATTTAATACAAAATTTAAAAAAAGAAAACTAAAAGAACTTGCTGCCAGCACATCTACTCTAAAAGAATCACTAAACAGAATGCAAATGATACACAAAGGAATTTAGGAACATTAGGAAGGAAAGATCGCAGTAAGCAAAATTAAAGGTTAAGTAGACATTTTCTGCTCCTTTTAAGTGTCTAAAGGATGTTTTATGGTTGACATAAAAATAAAAGCACAGTCTGGTACACTTCTGAATCTTTGTTGATGAACTATTAAGATAACTATAACTATATAAGATAACTATATTATAAATGAGAGTGTAGAGAGGCATGAAGGAAAACATGGTTTCTATACACCACTTAAACTGGTAAGATGACAACATTTACACTCATACACAACCAAAATACAACATATCAAAAATTTTAGGACAAAGTGAAAAAGATAAATTTATAGCACTAAATATATACATTAGTAAAACATTGAATGTTTCAAATAATAATTTATGTTCTCACCTCAAAACCTAGAAGGAATAAAGCAAAACAAAACTGAAGCAAACAGAATAAACATAAAACATAAATCAATAAAAATCAAAAACAAAACATAAGGGAAAAAAATCAATGAAACAAAATCCTGCTTCTTTGAAAAGATCAATAAAACTAACAAACTTCTACCAAGACTGACAAATAAAAAAGACAAAAGACATGAATTACAAATATTAGAAATGAAGCCAAGTATACAGACTGAACATTCCTAGTCCATAAATTCAAAATCCAAATACTCCAAAATCAGAAAATTTTGAGTGTCTTATTGGCACTTAAAGTTTCAGACATCAGAGCTTTTCTGGCTTTAAATTTGCAGATTAGGGATTCTTAACCAGTAACATCTATACAAATATTCCAAAATCTGAAAACTCTGAATTCTGACACATTGGATAATTCTACAAGCATTTAAAGACTCACTACCAATTCTACACAATCTCATACTGGAAACAGAAGAAAAGACAAGTCTCAAGACATTTATGAAGCTAGTATAACCCTTGCACAAAAACCAAAGACAATACCAAAAAAGCTACAATATCCTATTATTTATGAAAATAGACATAAAATATTTAACAAAATATTAGCAAACAGAATTGAGCAATATATTAAAAGAACCTCATGGCCAAGTGGGGTTTATTCCAGGGCTTCAAGGTCATTCAATATATGGAAAATAATCAATGAAATCTACCATATTAACAGGCTAAAGAAGAAAATCACATGATCATATTTCAACATCCATTCATAAGAACTCTTAGGAAAATATAAATAGAAGAGAATTTTCTAAAACTGATAAAGCACATCTACAGAGAACCTCCAATTATTTTCAATATGAAAATTAATAATGAATGCTTGGATGCTTTCCCCCAAGGCCAGGAGTAAGATAAGCAAAATGCTAGAAGTTTTAGCCTATGCAACAAAAAAGCATGTATATTAGAAAGGAAATAAAATTATCTTATTTGTGGATGGCATAATAATATACATAGAAACCTCTAAAAATCCTCTCTCTCTCTCCCTCCCCCCACTAAGTTTTAGGACAGAAAATAAGCATACAAAAAAAATCAACTTTTTTTTTTTTTTTACATACTAGCAGTTAACATAGGGACATGGAAATAAACACATCAATACTATTTATAATTGCTCAAAATAAATGGGTGTAATTCCAACAAAACAGGACTTTTATCCAGAGCACTATATAATGCTGATGAAAGAAATCAAAGAGGATCTAAATATATGGAGAAATACTGTGGATTAGAAGACTTAACAATAATAAAAATGTCAATTCTTCCCAAACTGATAGAGAGGTTTAACACAGTCCTATCAAAATCCCAGAAAGATTATTTTATAGATATACATGAGATTATTCTAAAAGTTATAAGACATACAAATGGTACTTATTCCAGAAAACTGAAAATTTATATTCACATAAAAACCTGTACATGAACATGTAAAGCATTTTCACTGTGAACAGCCAAAAACTACAAACAGCCCAGAACATACCATATTCTAGAATAGTACTCTGCCATAAAAAGGACATGCTACTGACACAGATAATAAACTAGATAACTATCCAGAGCATTATACGGTGTGAAAATACTAATCTTAACAGTTGTACTAGTCCAAGGCTCCACCCGTGTAAGATTCTTGAGATGACAATATACACAGAAGGAGACTAGGTTAGTAGTTGCCAAGAGTTAGAAAGAGGGCTGGGAGGGAAGCAAGTGGACCTACGAAAGGCCAACAACAGGGATCCTTGTGGTGATGGAAATGTTCTATATCTTGATTATATCAATGTCAATATCCTGATTATATTACACTCGAGTTTTCCAGGATGTTAGTATTTGGGGAAAATAGGTAAATGGATAAAATACCCTAGATCTCTCTGTATTATTTTTGACAATTCCCTGTCAATCTGTAATAACCTCACAATAAAAATTTATTTCTCTGTGTGTGTCTGTGTGTGTTTGTGTGTGTGTGTGTGTTCATTGGGCCACCAAAAGAGAAGTCCTTACAAAGGCCTGGCCTCATCTCCTATCGCTCTCACATTTAGCCAGTGACCTTTAGCACATACCCTCTCGGACATTCAGTCCCTGTTCCCTCACTGTGAAACTCTTGTCCATATTATCACACAGGGAATGTAGGGAGGTTCCTCAAAAAAAATAAATAAATACAACCCAGCTAACTCACTATAGTATACAGATCCAACAGAATAGAAATCAGTATGCTGAAGAGATGTCTGCACTTCCATATTCACTGCAGCATTATTCACAATAAGCAACATATGACATCATCCCAAGTGTCTATGAACAGATGAATGGATAAAGGAAACAGGTATACTACATACTATTCAGACTTTAATAAAAGAAGTTTCATTTAAAAGAGATAGGCAAATGTAGGAGACATATTGTTAAATGAAGTAAGCTGAGAACAGAAAGATAAATACTACATGATTTCAGTCACATGCAGACTCTAAAATAAAGCTGGACTCACAGGAGCACAGAATAGAATGGGGTTAAGAGTGGGGAATGGGAGGCTTGGGGAGATGTTGGGCAAAGGACACAAAATTTTAGTTAGGAGAAATAAGTTCAAGGGTTCTATTGTACAACATGACAAATGAACTTAATAAAAATGTATTACATACTACAGAATTGCTAAAAGGGTAACGTTAAGTGTTCTCACTTATAGATAAGTATGTGAAATCATTTATATGTTAATTCACTTGATTTAGCTATTCTATAATACATATATAGTTCTAAATATCATGTTGTGCACCATGAACACATACAATTATTGTTAGTTTAAAAACTGAATCAGAGAGAAAATAAAAGTAATACAAAAACTTTTTTTTTAAAAATTATCCATGTGATTGCGCTCTCACTTTTTCAAGATTTTTGCTCAAATGCCTTTTCAATGAGCTCCCTTGGCATCACCTATTTAAAATTGCCTTCTCCTCCGCCCCCTATTCTTCCCTGGTTTATTTTTCTGCATAGCACCTGTCATCATGAGAGAAACTATATAATTTATACATTTATCTGTTAGAACTTCTCCCTTGCTCTGTGCATCTAAATATTAATTTTTAATTTTTACTCTGACTTCCCTACATAGTAGCCTATCTAGTAGCTTTCAACAGATATTTGCAGAAGGAAAGGAGAAAGGAAAGAAAGACAAGAGGGAGGAAAGGAGGAACCCCTGCCTCCTGTGAGATTATCTGAAGGATAGACAGGAATGACATGAAAATTAAAGATCACCAGGAAAAACTTGAAACTGACAGACAATTATAACAGTAAAGTTCAACATGAAAAATGCTATAGTTTGGATCTTGAATGGCCCCCCAAAAGACTACATGTTAAAGGCCTGGTCCCTGGGCTGTGGCACAACAGGCAGGTGGTAGAAATCTCTAAAGGTAAGGATTGTGAAAAGAAGTTAGGTCAATGGGAGTGTGCCCGAATATCAGGATCTTGGCTCTTTCTTTTCTCTCCTTGCTCCCCAGCCACCCCATGAGATGAGCAGCTTGGTTTGTTCCACCACACACTCCCACAATGACATGTTGCCTCACCAGAGACACAAAGGCAACTGGGCCAAGAAACCATGAATTAAAACTTCTGAAGCCATAAGCCAAAATAAACCTTTCCTCTTTCGAAGCTGAGCTATCTCAGGTATTTGTTAAAGCAACAGAAAGCTGACTAAGACAGAAAATTATGTCAACGTTGTTTCATTAGGAGCTTCAGGATACATGTTGAAAGAAGAGTGGACCAGAAATGAACTCCTTCCCTTTCCATTTAGCAGAGAATGCAGACTTTTTTTCAATTCATAAGAGCAACATGTGAAGGACAAAAGAAAATCCATTATTGACATAAATTGTCACTTAAGAGAAGGCTTGAGATTGTGTGTAGATTGGCTACAGAAGGGCATGTGAAACAAACTTTCTGGACAGAATGCTTAAAATTTTTCAAGGAAAAAAAATGAACAGAAGTGTTTATCCATAGCAACACCCCAGGTGCCATGGATCTGGCACTTCCCCAGCAGACTACAATGCCAGCTGCAGTGAAGCTGAGATTACCTTAATGGATTCTACTCTCAGTCCCCTACAAACTCTCTGCCAGGGGAGACTTGTGCTTATCCCCTTAGCCATCAGACCCCAGAGGTTTCTGGGTAGAAAACCACCTGGTGACCCATAAACTCCATCCTGTAATGATGATCCACCTGGCTCTAAGAGACTTCCAGAACCAAACTCATCATGGCTCACATCCTGGTTTATTTCCATCACACCACACAACCATCTACCTCTTCCAGGTTGTCCAATACCAACAAGTCCTTTGCCTCCATGATGCAATCCATTCCCTAATTTCCCATCCCATCCCTCAACTGCCATACTAGCATCTTATACACATTCTTCTCAGAAGGAAGAAGAAAATATTTCCTCACTCACTGTCTGAGGTCAGCATAATCCTGATACCAAAGCTTAACAAAAACATTACAAATTGAGCATCTGTAATCCAAAATTTTAAAGTGAAAAATGCTCCAAAATCCAAAACTTTTTGAGTGCCAACAAAGTTTTCCATTTTGGATGATTTCAGATTTCACTTTCAGATTAGTGATGCTCAATTGGTAAAGTCTATGTAAATATTCCAAAATCCCAAAACTCCAAGACCTGAAATACTTTTAGTCTGAAGGATAAGGAATACTCAACTCATATGAGAAAAGAAAATTACACAATATTCCACATTAGCAAAGATAAAGAGACACAAGATATGCTTAACAAACATTAGCATATCAAACCTAGCTTTTTAAAAAGAAAAAGACTAGCACATCATAATTATCATGGCTCAACACTTGAAAATCAGTATAGTTCACAATGCCAGAAGAAATGAGGAAAATGAAATCATCTGATGCAGAAAAACTAACAAAGCTCACTGCTTACTCTTAATTTTAAAAAGCTCAAACCAAATTAGATAAAAGGAAATGTCCTCATTCAGTTAAAAGTTACCTATGAAACTCCATATAACATCATATTCAATGATGTATCTTCTC
Organism: Heterocephalus glaber; assembly: GCF_053883595.1. Lineage (NCBI taxonomy): Eukaryota > Metazoa > Chordata > Mammalia > Rodentia > Bathyergidae > Heterocephalus > Heterocephalus glaber. Next base: position 35,783,921 of record NW_028258296.1, on the reverse strand, counting down.
CTCCTAAGAACAGGAACAAAGCAAGAATGTCTGTCTACTCTTACAATATCTAATGCTGTACTGAAAGTCTGAGCCAGTTCAATAAGGGAAAAAGAAAAAAAATACTAGAAAAAGTAAAATTAATGAGGTTTGAAGGATACAAGATCAAGTCTCAAAAGTTGATTTCAGCAAAATTTTAAATTTCTTTTAAGACACCAGTCTATGTGTCTGACAAGACTTATATGCAAAATAGTAAAGAACTATGAATCAACAATTTACTAAACTTTTTTACTTTGTAAAAAAATAAAACAAAAGAAGAGAATAACAGTATAGTTGATACACTGTGTATTATTCCTTCCAAGCAGTTACTCAAAGTACAAGACATAGACCAAAAACATTCTGACAAAGAAGAAATAAATTTCATTGTTTCAGAAATACTTTAACAAACTAACTTTTTTAAATGGGCAAAAGACTTGGCCAGACAGCTCAAAAAAATAATATATAAAAAATAAAAGGTATTCAACATCTTTAGCTATTAGTGAAATACAAGTTGAAACCACAGCTTATAATAAAAAATATTGGAAAAGAAAGAATAGCTAGAACATTCATACCTTACCAATTGGTACATAAAATGATTCAACTACTGGTGGTTTCTTGTAAAATTAAACTATGTCTAACTCTATGATCCAGCAATTTCATCTGGTTATTTAAACAAGGGAAATGAAAACATATGTTCACAAGAAGACATTTAAGAATATTCATAGTAGCTATATTCATAATAGCTAAAAATTAGAAATCATCCAAAGATCCATCAACAGTTGTGTAAGTACATCATGATATATTCATACAATGAGATGCTATTCAGCAATAAAGAAGAATGAACCACTAATATACTGAACGTGATGAATCTCAAAAACACTATTCTAAGAGGGAAAAAAAAAGGCCAGCCACAAAATATGCTGTACAGATAAAGTCCAAGGAGAGGCAAAGCTGGTCTATGGTTAACAGAAACCACAGGTAATTGCTTCTGAGGTGTGTCAGGGAAAACCAGCTGGAAAAGGGCATGCTGGAACTTTCTGGGGTGTTGGGAAAGTTCTACATCTTGTCTCAGGTTGTGGTTACACAAACGTACAATTGTGAAAACTCACTGAACTAAGATCTTTAGTTTTGATTCTGTTTACCAGCCTTAAACAATCAGAAAATAAAGCCTGAAAATTGTTATCTTTACAGTGCATTCAATAACTTCAAGTAGAAGATATGCAACTCCTCTACACAGAAAGCTAAAGGCATTTTTTTAATTTTTCAGAGAATGTTAAAAGATCTAAATAAATAAACATATAAAGATAATCTTGAATGAGATCAAGCACTTATATTCCTAGATGTTAAGACATATTTTAAAACTGCAGTAAGGACATTGAGGTATTGGCACTAAGTAAGACAAATTAACCAACAAAATGGATACAGTGTCCAGAGACAGACACTCGATTTCTGATCAGGTGACACTTTAGAACAATGGGAAAAGAATGGTCTTCATGTTCAGCTTTAATTTTTTGTTAGTGCATGTTTGCAGTACATAACAATCACATTCCTGTGGGGAATTGGTACGTGCACATAACATATCTCAGTTCTTTTTTCAAATCCCCTTTCCTTCCCCCTTTGCCTCCCTCCCTCCATCTCTTGGTTCCTTTTTCATTTGCAAAAGATTTATCTCCTGATTTTCCTACTATCTATCTCCTATTTTGCTCTTCATTTATATTTTGAGTTTCTCATGTAAGAGAAACCATGTGATATGTAAGCTTGTGTGTCTAATTTAGTTCACTTAACATTATGGTCTTAACGTGCAGGCAAGGACTTTCTAAAACTCCAGATGTACAACTCTGGAACTATAGTTGAACAAAGAAATAACATCAAAAATCAACAAATGGAATCGTATCAAATTAAAAAGCTTCTGCACAGCAAAAGAAGCAACCAACAGAGTGAAGACACAACCTATAAAGTGGGTAAAAAAATTTGCCAGGTATTCCTCAGACAGAGGGCTAATATCTAGAATAATAAAGAACTAAAAAAAATTAGACCCTCCAAAAATAAAAGACCTGATCAAAAAATGGGCAAACTGAAATGAACAGACACTTCTTAGAAGAAAGACAAATAGTCAATAAATACATGAGAAAATGTTCAACCTCTCTGGCCATTAGAGAATGCAAATTAAAACAACACTGATTCCACCTTACTCTAGAAAGAATGACCATCATTAAGAAATCAAGTAGAAATAACAAATGCTGGCAAGGCTGCAAGGAAAAAGGAATTCCTCTACACTGTTGGTGGAAATGTCATCTAGTACAACCACTATGGAAATTCTTCAAAAAGCTAAAAAGAGAAATTCATTTGACTCTGCTATTCCTCTTCTTCCCAAAAAAGTTACAGTGTTCTATTTAATAAATTGTTCTGCATCAAATAAATATCCATATGGAGAAAAAAACAGGGTTCCTATCTCATAACATAGTTTTTTAAAGCAATTCTTGATGAACTGTCAGACTAAAACTTTCAGAAGGTAACATAATATACTCATACTCTGGAGTTGACAAAATTCGAGGGTTTTTTGTTTTGTTTTGTTCTGTTCTGTTTTGTTTTGTTAATAGTCTTGCTATGTTTGAATTCCTGGATTCAAGTGATCCTCCAACTTCAGCCTCCCAAAAAGCTAGGAATAGAAGCATGTATTACCACAAAGATAACTTTTCTTTTTTTGCTTAAATTCTTTTACTGGTGCATTTTAGGTATACAATACATTTACATTTATCCTTGGGTGCTTGTACCTGTACATGATGTATCTTGGTTCTTAATTTTTCCCCATTACCTATGCGCCCTTCACCCGCTCCACCCTTCCCTATTTACAAAGACTTTGTTTCCATTTTTTTTTCTCATAATTTTTCCTTTCCCTTCTTTCCTTTCCCCTTCCCCTCACACTTCCCCTACCCCTCTGGACCTTTTCTTCCTATTTCAAATTATCAATTATTCATTTTAATCATTTTCATCCTTATTTACACTTTTAGTTTCTCACACTAGAGAAACTATTTGGTATTTACACATGTGTGTCCTACTTATTTCACTTAAGAGTATGACCTCAATATACTATAAATGTCTCTAGTTTCTCATTCTTTATGGCTGAGTAGCACTCCATTTTATTAAATAAAACCACATTTCTTTATCCAGTTTCCAGTTGATGGGCATTTGGGCTGTTTCCAAGCTTTAGCTATTACGAACTGTGCCGCTATAAACATGGGTGCACATATATCACTGTGGTATGATTCTTTTAATTCTTTGGGGAAGATTCCCAGTAGGGGAATAGCTGGGTCAAATGGGACCTCTAGTCCTAGTTCTTTGAGGTATCTCCATAGTGATTTCCACAGCTGTTGCACCTGCCTGCACTCCCACCAGCAATGGAGAAGGGTCCCTCTTTCCCCACAGCCCCGCCAGCATTTGTTATTGGTTGATTTCTTGACAGCAGCCATTCTTTCTGAGGTGAAGTGGAATCTCAGTGTTGTTTTCATCTGCATCTCTTGAATGACCAGTGATATTGAACACTTTTTAATATGTTTATTTGCTGCTTTTCCTTCTTTGTCTGAGAAATGTCTGTTCATTTCAGAAGCCCATTTTTGAATTGGGTTTTTTAATTTGGGGGTTCTGATTTTTTTCAGTTCTTTATATATTCTAGATAGTAGTCCTACCACAAAGATATCTTAAGTAGTACATGGAAAGCATTACCTTTGATTAATGAAACTAGACTGCATTGAAATTTTAATATCCTGTTCATGAAAGAGTAGGAGAATGTACTTGCATTACATAGAATATTCACGATAAATGTATTCAGAATATTTAGAGCCCTACACATCAATAAGAAGACAATCTAATAGAGAAATATGTAAGAGACATGAATAAAATACTTCATGAAAGAAGATTCACAAATGGCCAATAAATGCATGACAAGATATTCAAACCTCATCAGGTAAAACCAAATTAAAACTACAATGTGAATTATCACCACAAACAAATATAATGGCTTGACTTCAAGACAAACAAGCCACTGGTGATAATTTAAACAGGCATACCTACTTTGGAAAACTGTTGAATGATACCTGCTAAAGCTGAATGTACAGATAGCCAACTGTTCCTGTGGGGGGCCTTGCCCCCGCCCCCCGCTAGAACTCTTGAGTGCCTTTTACGGGCATGTCTGGGCCTGCTGCAAGTCTACCCGGCAACAAGGAAGTAGCCCCAGTACCCTCCCCTTGCTCCTTCCCTCTAGCCCTACGGTATATATGCTGTAGCAGCTTCCGCAATAAACGAGACTTGATCAGAAACCTGTCTTGTCTCCATCTCTCGTGTCTCTTGTCCCTTGTCATTCTCACTCCCCCTCTAGGGTCTCCGTTGACTTACCCGCGGGCCAGGACATGTTCCAATCACAGGTGTGCCTGTACATCCAACAGATAGTGTACCAAAATATATAAAACAACCAAAAACTGGAAACACCTTAAGCATCAATCAACAGAATTAAAATGTCACACATTCAAACAACCCAATGTTACACAGAAATGAAAATGAACAAAGTATGTCTACCAACAACATCAAAGATAACATGGAAGAAAAACTAGACACATATACTGCATGGTTCCATTTATATAAGTTTCAAAAACAGGCAGAGCTCAGTTATGGTATTACAAATCAGGATAATGCTTACTTTGGTAGAAGGATAGGTAGCAAATGCGAGGACACAGGGGCTTCTGAGGGCTGGTAATGTTCTATTTCCTACATAGCTATATTCTTCACTTTATGAAACTTCACTGAGCCTACTTCTCCGACCACACATGCTCAGCTTATTATATTCCACCCACACTAACTTCTCTCTGGCCATTAAAACATGAAGTATGTTTCCACATCAGGACCTTCATGGGACACAATTCAGATTTTGAAAGAACTTGCTCCTTCTTGTGCGTTACGTCTCTACACTCCTCAGAGAAGTCCTCCTTGATCAGTCAATCCAAACAGCTCTCCTCACCCCTGAGCTCCTTCTACTAGAAAGACAGGCACTCTCCCAAAGCCACTGCTGCATTCCCGTGACCAAGAACACTGCCCGACATGCAGTATACTCGATAAACACTCAGTGGATGAATGGGTGTCACTAACACACTGAACCATGTCTTCTCCCGTGGGACATGACAAGAAACAGACTTGGATAGGAAAAAAGAAAGGAGGAGAAAAGAATAAGACACTAAAAAGTCAAGCTTAATACTTAGCAGAATATGGCACAGTCCACTGCCCTGAATGAGGCAATCTAATAATAAAGCCTAAGAAACCCTGTGAAAAGCAGGCATTTTTCTATGCAAGTTTTTTTTTTCAGTTTTTAAAAATGGTGCTAAGGATCGAATCCATGGCCTTGAAATGCTATGTAAGTGCTCAGCCACTGAGCTAGAGCTATAAGAAACACCATAAAATATAAAAGGTATAGTGCCTAAGACAAAAGGAAAGCTACCTTCAGGAAAATTCTAATCTAAGCATGACTGTGACTTACTTTAATTCTGGAGTTATACAACTAGATCATTCCCAAACTTTAGTTTTCACTGACAAAATACCTGGAGAACTATAGTATGACTCACAGCTAAGGACATTTCCTAAATTTTATAGCTTATGTACCTATAAATGTAAAACCCCTTTCTAGAGTGCCTGTGCCCTAATTTCTTCTGATATTATTTTGAGACAAAGTAGAGAAAATAGGCACCAAATGGAAGCAGAAAGGCGTTCAGAGGCATGGAGTGAACAGGTTACTGACACCAGATTAACTAAGTGCCCTTGGCCAGCGGTGCTCTCAGCTGTATCTGCTCACCTGTGAGCTGCACTGAGCAGATCCTCGTGCCAGGTGATTATCAGAAATATCACCTCTTGAGTGAATATGCTTCCAAACATTAATTTTTAAATGAATTAAATGGCTTAAGAACTAGGCTTGAAGTATCTTCTTTTTTAACCCTAAGGCCTGTTGTTTAACTTTAATAATCAATTAGTACAATAAGCACCCAGCTGTTACATATATCTCCATGCCATGTAGCCACACAAAATGTGTAATAGAGAAATAAAGGAAACCACTGGCTGAGAATCTGATTAAGAATAAAGCTCTAATAACAGAATTATTTTATTTCTACTCCCACCTGGTAAAAACCTAGACATCTCTCTCTTCTTAATGTTCCTGTTCCCGCATATTTCTTCTTGAAAAATCATTACTTCTGCCTCACTCTTTTAAACTAAGATGTAAGTGCTTAATTTTCACCAGTTCTTTCCTTAGTAATGATTCCCTCTAGGATTGGCAATGAAAGTAATTCCTTGGCAGTCTCAAATCTTAACCATTTCAGATGCTAGGGTATCTTTCTATGAAATTCATCATCAGTTGTTTCTTACCAATCTAAAATGATTTAAAATGGAAAGGAATAATTATATAGAAAAGAACGCTATTCAACGTAGAGCCATCCCAACATAAAAAGAAAAAATAATTAAAGTTTCAGTATAAGATAACACTAATTGATAAAAAATTTTGGACCTGGACCTAGATCAACTTGTGCTACTTTCATCTCTTTAGTTTATTAGTGGGTAAATTGATGGTATGCTCTAATATCTTAAGGAGAAGGCAGCTGGTTCAGAAAAGGTTATACACTTATGGGTTAAATCTTTCCACCTAGTGGGCTAGGGTTGAACAGAAAGTTAATTAATAAATATGTGAGGGAATGAATGAGCAGATAAATTTAAAAGAATTCTTCTAAATTATGGCCATTAAGGTAATTAGTGGCAGGGCCAGGGCTACAACCCAGGTCTCTTCTTCTTCCTTCCTTGGTAACCTCTTGGGTGTATTCAGAAGTTACAGCTTCATGAGCAGTTCAGTAGTTATCAGGAGAGCAGTAATCTTCTCCAAATCACTGACTGACCTTAGTTGTGTTTTTAAAATTTTTATTCTGCTTTTAGACATGCAAACAAAAGAAAAGAATGAAAAGTGCCAAGTGGGATGACATAAGAAAATTACACTGCAGCCAGATCACACATAGAAAATGACAGAAAAAGGGTAGGCAGAGATGGCTCTGTGATTTTCTTCTCACTCTCACCTGATCGAAGAGATATAAAAGGTACAAAGTTAGAATGCATCAGCTGTCAGATCAACAATATTCTATTAGGCACAGACTTCTCTAACAATGCAGTTCTTTTATAACTGCAGGCTTGACAAAGTCCACAAACAGGGGAACAAGAGGAGTAGAAAGGATTTGGAACAAGGACATCACAGGACAATGGAGACAGTATACTCACTCTTCCAGGAAGTGCTGTTGGGGGCCAATGATGGAGCCTGGCCGGCAAATCCTGATCCAAGCAATGATTTCAGCATGTGTAAACCTGTAGTGCTTCATTACATAACAGGCTATCAATGTTCCTGTTCTTCCAAGACCAGCTGCAAGACAGGGAATACAAAGTACAGCCAATGCACCCCCAAAAAATACTGAAACTACACCTTGTCCCAAAACCGTATTACACTCGAGTGTAATGAGCCTATTTGTGTAATGAATGGAAAGGGTAAAATGAAGCTTCCCCATGTTTGGGGGCAAAAGTGATGTGATGCAAATGGATGGGCCTGGCAATAGCAGACTGGCTGGAACGCAAAGGACAGAGGCCAGAAGAAGTTGGGAAGTCGAGGCAAGAAAGCAAAGGTGGCAGAGAGGACTGTCATGTGGCAATAAGGAGGAAGAGCTAAATTAGAAAGACATCTTGACTGGCTCACAAGGAAAGTTAAAAGTGACCAAAGTTTCTGACCTAGCAAAGTGATGAAATTTTCATTTTATCCATGAGGACATTTAGTTAGAAAAAGAAATAGGGAAAAGTTAATGGCTCTGTTTTTGATATGTTTAATCATCTTTTGTTTTTGAGGGGCCCTTTTGAGAGCTTCCCCTGGTCAAATAAAGAAAGAGACTCTTCTCTGGTCTCCCAGTATTCTGAAATACACAGTATTTTAGCAAACCTGAGACACCATCATATTCACTGGTGGCATAACATACAGCATTATTTAAGTTTATGTAAGTAAAAAAATAATAATAATAACTATGACAACCCATCAATTTTTAAATCCATCCTACTTTCAGAAATTATTTAAATCTATTTTTATTAGTACATATTTGCCATACCTAATCATCGCATTCATCATAGGGAATTTGTACCTGTGCATAATATATAATATGTCTTAATTCTTTTTTTCCCCATTCCCTTACTCTCCTTTAACCCTTTTTCCTTCCCCATTTACAAAAACACTGTTTCCATCTTTTCCCTTCCATTCTTTTTAAATTAATCCTTTTCCCTTCCCTTCCTCTTTCCCCCTCCCTTGTTCCCCTTCCCATTGGAACATGTTGTTCCTACTTCTCAATATCTACCCTCTGTTTTGCTCCATATTTACCCTTTGAGTTTCAGAAATGTTTAAATGTGAAAAAGTATGCTCTTAAATCAATGTTTCATAACCTCCTTTACATTACTGCTTCCCTAGGTGCCTCTTTAGGTATTTCATCTTAATTACTCCCATGAAATTTAATGTCACAGATATACTGGGTATCTATGGATGTACTGTATGTAAATCTGTGCTTTATACAGAAAAAGAAAAAGGTTTTCACCAAGAAAAAAAAAAAAAGGAATTCTGTCTCATTGGGAACATTACTCTTTGAGTTAAGAACACATATCAAAAATAAAAATGAAATGAGTCAAGCTCACGACTATAGACTCTTGGCATTCCCTTCCCACTAGCTTTTTCTTTAAAGCACACACACATACACTATTTTATCACTTGAGGGGTATGTGTGTATACTCTGTTTTCACCTAAAGTACCTTTTTTCCCAGATCAAACGTAACATTCGTCAGAATGTAAAGTTTAATTATGGTCTCCATGGGGCATTTCCTTTAATATCAAGAGGTAAGAGTAATCTGCCTCTCTGTTTCACCCAAAGGCTGTAGTTGTCAATTCCCCAGATACCTGATGAGACTCTGAGTAATCTTGTACATAAGACACAGATGAGCATCCTGGAGCAGGAGCTTTCCAGGGCCACCAAGCAGGGTGTGGAGAGCAGGTGGCCTTGCTCAGGTAAACACACTCTCTCACTGCTCCCTTCCTGCTGTAAGGAGCTATGTGGTGCCCTCAGTTAGGTTCTTGGTCCTCCTCACAACCAGGGAGGTGCTGCCGATAATTTTCAAATTTCTCTGAAACTGAATTACTTCCCCCCTTTAAAAAGAGTCTATAATTTAGATCTATAAAAAGAACCTACTTAGCACTCAATAGTTAGGAGCTCTTACCACAAATGAACAGAATAGGAAAACTTCACTAAGTTTCTATAAAAACTTTTTAAAAATTTTTAAAGCATTCATAATTAAAGGGTTCCCTGGCACAGCATGACAAGAAGTTGAAAGTGTTCTATTTCTACCAAGTCAAACTCCAATTGCTTTAGCGTTCTGGCCATTTTCTGAAATCCCTATAAAACATCAATAATTGCATGCCAGAATGTCACAATGTTGTTGTATCTCAGATTATTATTTGTGCTAGAAAGTTTCAAGAATTCATAGCCATTCTTTTTACCAACCACAAAGTGGATGGCAGATAACTGTGGTAAGGTTTTCACACATTGCTAGCAAATTAAGTTTCTAGTTTGTCTTTGTATGTAACACTTTGTATGTTGAGCCGTGACATCTTTATTCTCTTTCCACTCGCTACTAAAGTTCATTTGGCACAGGATAAGATTCGCTCTCCCTCTTCCTTTCAGTTCAATTAAAATACTGAGTGCCGCTTGGATTCCCAGAAAATTAAACTGACTTAATTAGGGCAGATGTCAAAATAATTAACAGGCCTATAGTAGATAAGTATGCTATTAAAAGCAATACAGCTAGGGCCAGAGATTTAGCTCAGTGGTTCTGCCGCCTGCCTTGCAAGTGCAAGGTCCCGAGTTCGATCTCCAGTACCAAAAAAAAAAATAAAATAAAAAAATAAAAAAGCAATACAGCTGTAATTAAATCAAAGGTGTAATCCTTACAAGAGAACCCTACATGTTTGTCCAGTGGCAGCAAACAAAATAAGGCTCTCAAAAGGATGTCACCACAAATAAATGTGACCTTCCTGTACAAGAATTCACCTCCATGCTAAAAGTTCTGATCCTAAAATATAAAACGTCTTCAATATTACATTTATTTATTCCTGAAAAGATAGACATTTCAGGGTCAAGCAAGGATATTTACAAGAATGTTTAACACCAGAGAGTTTTATTTCCACAAGGTTTTTTAAGTGAGAAACACTATCCAGAAAGTTTTAATGAAAGGTTTGCATTTCTTCTCCCTTGAATTTGTTGAGCCAATACATGGCCTGTTGATCCACATATCCACATATAAACTATATGCCCTGATAGTCCTAAAACTTATTGTTCAAGAAAAAGGCTAAATTAATCTCAGGAAAAATACTGATACTTTTTTAATGACATGAAACTACAGTTTGAAAAAGAAGATATGAATAATCTAGTAAACGGTGGTTGCTGTTATGTTCCCTCAGTTTCTGCTGGTATTTGAAACACGTGAAATGCAGGCGTGGTGTTGGACCTGGGCAATCTAACAAAATGGGATGGGAAAGCAAACGAAATGGGATGTAGGGGGCAAATGAAACACACCCAGGACAAGTGAATTCACTGACCCCTCGCTGTGACCCGAGAGTAGTGCCTTCAAGTGAGTAAAGGAACACCTTCCTAACAATCCGGCCCCTGGGCTCCCGGAGAGAGGGCGTCCTGCACAAGGGGAACCAACCCTAGCAGGGACGGCGGCGGGAGAAGCGCTACACCAGGGGTTGCTGAGGCCTGACGTGGGGAGCCCACATCTGAATCAGGGGCCACGTGCTGTGCCCTTCCACTCTCCCAGTCTCTACGAAAACGCAGCTTCCCCTTGCTGTGCACATGTTCAGCAAAGTACCTCCACCTACTCAGATCTTAAACATAGAAACGAGGGCCTACAAAATGGTATTTTAATTTCTGTCAGAACCAAAGCCACACTCGTCTGAATAAGGCAGTTACAGCAGTACTCGGCAAATGAAAAGAACAGTCACATCCCCAACACCTACTAGCCAATTAGCATAAAATGCTACACAAACCGGTTTGGAACACAAAACCATGAGAACAGCACCACCCAGGGGCACTGTGCAGAGCTGCGAGAGGCACTGAAGGCTCTGTCCTGGGTGGCCTAAGGGAGACCACCTGGAAAGCACCTTCCACGGGAAGGTGGAGTTTGAGCCTCCGCAAAATCTAACATCTGAGGTTAGAGCAAATGCCATTCACAGAAAAAAGAGCACATGTTCTAGGCAGTATCTAAAACATACTTACAGTTTAAAAAGCATTCACCCCCAGAGAGCAGGGGTTCACTTAGAGGACAAAGTCCTTCAATTCACTCCAAGAGGCAGCCCCATATCCTGAGCAAATAAGCTAGCAGATGACCCCTAGCAAGGGACAAGGAGACATGGGTTCCACGAAGCAAAATTAGTGGAGAGGGGAGGCGCAGACGGTGGGATGGGCGTCTAGACGGCTGGGTTATAAAATGGAAGGACTGAACAGCCCATGGGTGGCAGGAGAATGGGCAGGAGATGAGCAATTTTGAGAGAAAAGGAGAAAGGGGAACTAAGAACATCTTTGTCTTGAAAATTTTACCCACCTACAATTTTGCCAAGAACACTGATGCTGTTATTTCCCCTTACTGTGGAACACAGTGTCAAGGAGCCTGGCTTTGGAAAGGTTCACGTCAGAGAAGCTGCCTTCGGGAGAAAGCCACAGAGCCACTGACTGTCCACATCTAAGCAGTCCTTTCTTTAGGAAAGGGGATAAAATAGGTTTGAGTTCTGGTTTCATGAGATGTCAGCCTCAATGTTTTCTAAGGCACTAGCTGGTCTTGCATTCCATCATTTGCTGGTTTGGGGCTCGGCCCCGACTGTGAGCACAGGGGCCCCTCAGAGCTCACACACCTTTGCAGTGAACCGCAATCGCCCCTTCGGTGTTCTCACAGATATTCAGGAACCTTTGGACGATGTTGTCACTGGGTGTGCTGCCATCTATGAAGAAGAGGTCATAGTGCTCAAAGCCAGCATCTGTGAAGCGCTTTGCCTCATAAATCTTTTTGTTCAGCCTCACGATTGCAGTCACATTATGCTTTTTGAAATAAGGGAAGTAGGCTTCGGGGGCATGAAGAGGGTAACCTACAGGGAAAAAGGAGCAATAAGTATAAGGCACACATTTCGACTTACATAACCAAGAATCACAAAACCCTCAACAACAAAGTGCACAAATTCCGACAGAGTGTAAAAGGTCACAGCAAGCTCACAGGAGCATCAGTCTGTGTAACTATAAACACCAGAGGAGTTAACACGAAACCCGGGGACAGCATATTCCTCCTACCCCCAAAACAAGGGCATTCCTTGAAGTATTAAAATGAGCACAACAGACTTGGAATGATTCTGTGATTTTATTCCCCTTTGAGCATTATTCTTCACTTAACAAATACATTTCTAAGGTTAATTTTGCCAGATGTATAGTATATACAGTTGTATAACCCCCAGCAATATAAGTGTAGGATTATTAAGCAACTACAACATACAAACCAGAATTGTACACAATTCCTCTTTTAATTCTAAGAAAAAAAAGTGTTAAGAATTAACAAGATTGAGAATCTAAGAAATGTTAAGAAATATTGGTCAAAGGATATAAAAATTCAGTTAAACAGAGGAATAAGTCCAAGAGATCTATTGTACAACATTGTGGCAATAGTTAGTAACAGTGTGGTGTACACTTGAAAATAAACGAAAGAAAATTTTTAAGAATTTTAAATGTGCTTACCACAAAAAATAAGAAATGTGTAACGTATATGTTAAACCTGACTTAGCCACTCAACAATGTGTACCTATTTTTAAATATCTTATATACCATATACAAATGTAATTTGTCAGTTTAAAATATAATTTTTAAAAGAAACAAATAATAATTTTTAAAATATATTTTACTGGTGCCTATTAATTTTACAAAATATTAGCTTTCAATGTACTTTCGTATATGCATGTAACATATTTTGATCTATCTTCCATCTATGCTTCCTTATAACCCTCTCCTTCCTATCCTTATTCCCTTTCTCTAGTAACAGTCTTCCTCAAAAGAATAACCTTTTGATGGACGTTTTCTCGGGGGGAGGAGGAGCTCAGACTCCAGCCCTCCTGAGGTGCCTGCCATGCTGTGAACTACAGAGTCAGGTGAGCTACAGCCCTGGTCTTGACCAATCAGTCCCGGTGATCAGGGGGCCACTGTAGACCTTTTCCAGAAGCCCCAAGGGATGGGGGACCAATTTCTCAGCACAGTGACCCCCACACCTGTAATCAACTCAGGGTCACTGATCCTGGCATACCAGGTAAGTGAAACGGCCTTGTTAGGAATCTGTTTACAATGGTGGACCCCAAGGGCAGCCTGTGAAGTGAACCAGAAGTTTCCACACTGTGTCCTTGGCTGTGTTGCTGCCTGCCTTGGACGCTGCTTTGTGCTGGTCATTTCTTATTTTCTCTCCGCTCCATCAACTCTCTTATACCCCGCTCTGTGGCGGTGGTGCTGGGGTCCATACAGTACTTCTCCCAGACTACCTTCCTAGCTGCCTTCCTGTTGACTCTAAAACTGGAAGGCACTGTAGGGCAAGCAGAGGAGAGGGCCTTTCTCCTGCTCTGTCAGCATCACTGCAGCAGCAGAAAGCAGCGGCTGCCAGAGCTCCAGCCGAGTGGGCGCCCCCAGCGACACTGCTGCGCACATCTGGGGCCCCATGCCCAGCCCCACTCCTCATACCCCAAGTCCACCCAGCAGGCACACAGCTCCCCCTCGGGGGGCTCCGCACCAGCCTCCCAAGCCTCTCCCGGTGCTCCCAGTTCTGGTAACTCCCTTTTGTCCCTTCTGTCTCCCCAGCATTGAGGCACCACCTGTTTTTCCATCATATTCTGGATTCTCTGGTGCTACCTTTTTGACTTTTTAGTCTTCTTTGTAACAAGCTCCTTGTATGCAGTTCCCTGTTTGGAATACCCAGTGTGGTTGCCAGTTTGCCAGACTCAACCTGCAGGCTGTGAGTTACCCAACATATTCCAATGAATGGCTTTTTAGTTTAATTTATCAGAGTTGCTTCTACCACCTGGAAGCAAGAGCCCTAACTAGTAGACTTGGCCAAGGTCACACAAAAAAACAGAGGCTGGATTGGAAGGCAGGCCTAACTCCAGCCCAAATACATGATTTTCACAGGCCATGCTACCTTTGAGCAATCAGGTAATATGGAACTCAATTAACATCCGTGTGGAAACAGCAACTTATACCCACACACGAAAACGCATGCTGATTTACTTGCAAAAATCAAGTCTGCTTTATTTGCTCAAATTATTTCCCAGCAATGGATTTATAGCCTAAAGGTAAAAATGAACTCTGGTTATCTGACTCCGTCATCTTTACTGGCACTGAGAAGACTCAACTTGCCTCCATCTATTAGGCCTCCAAACAGGAGAACACGATGTGAACATTAGGGGCTGTACTTCTTAGAGTTGGTGAATGAATTTTTTTAATTGCTAAAATTGATTTCAATTCATTTTAAACAAAATATTAAAATATCCTATGCCTTCTCAACAACTGTTTGTGGGTGTTGTCAATGTGTTTGGACATGTTTTGTGGGAGACTGGTTTTTGCAATGTGTACAGTACTTCTGAGAATGACTGGAGCATTCATCCAACCCTTACTCCATCTGGCCACTAGAAGGTGCCCTGGCATCAGTAAGGCCCAGGCACAGCCCTGGCTTTGTGCTGACCCAACAAAAACAATTCCAGAGATGAAAGAGATTTTCAAATTCCTCTCTTCCAAACTCCTCATTTTAAACTTAGGAAACTGAAGAACAGCAGAGTTAAATGACTAGGCCACCTAGTCATTATTAAAAACTCCAAAATGGGTAGGCAAATGTAGAAAGACAAACTATGTTTATAAACTTCATTAATGATAAGAATACAATCATAAGATGTGCTGCCTAATAAGTGACTATCATGGGCCCAATACCATCAAGGCCCTGATATAACATCTCTAATCCTCACTAAGATGCCTGTAACGTGCATTATATTCTCCCCATTGTGACATTCAAGGAAACCTATGATGAGAGAAGGTTGTAGCAAGTTCACATAGCCAGCAAGGGAGCGAGGAGCCAGGCTTCCTCCTGCCCAGGTACTGTGCTTCTCATTAAAGAGCAGGCTGGTGCTTCAGATTGCTGGGATTCTCGATCTCAGAGTATATACATCCCTCACCCCAGCCATGTCACCCATGTGTGAGTGTGCATGTGTAAACAGACATGAAGCCAGGCACAGTGACAGACACCTGTAATTCTAGCATCAGAGGCTGAGGCAGAAAGATCACAAGCCTGAACAACTCAGCAAAACCCTGTCTTCAAAATAAAAGTTTTTTTTTTAAATGGCTGCAAATGCAGCTCAGGACAAACCCTAGCATCACAAAAAGGAAGGAATGAATGAATGAATGATGTGAGAATGACACTGCCAATTAAAAGATTTTCTAAACTCTGAAATCCAAAATATCTGGTTCATTCTACTGCTATCATTCTTTTATCAATTCAAAATAATTAAACAAAACACAGAGCTTTTCTTTCTCCTCTGTCAAAACAATGTGAATCAGGATGTGAATGAACCTTCTAGCTGCTCTCTGTTGACACAAAAACACCCATAATTCTCTTATAATGCATTCTGCCACAACCCCAAGATTTATGGCTTCCTTTTGCTACATCCTAGCAAAAGTTATTTGATTGTTAGTTCCCCCCAAAATCTTAGCTTCTCTACTAACAAACCCCTGAAATAACTTTCAGCCTCCTCAGGAAACAAAGAGTTTCTCAAAATTAAAAAGAAACAAACCCAAAAGACTGTACCAAGATATCACTGTAATTGAATCAAATTTGTTAATTCATTAAAGAGCAGGCTGGAGCTTCAGACTTTAAATTCAAAAAGTATTTACAAAGTTAAAGCCCATTTAAAAAAAGATAAAGGTCCTAGTGAACATCAGATTCTAAAATGAGGATTCCAGTGTAAAATGTAAACAAATGAAATGGTTGTAGGCATCATAAAAGTCAATGACTAGTATGCAAGCAGAACTTTCAGATCTTTTGTTCTCAATACGAGAGGGCACAGTTTATGCGAAGGACAAAAGATGTATGTAGAGCAGTATCTTAGCACTAGTTACTTCTTGACTTTTATTCTTTATCGGTATTGCTTAAATTTTTATGGCAAGCATGTGTGTTCTCTGTAACAAAATTTTTAAAAATACATTTGCGATCAAATAGAGCTGTGCTTGAGTCCACACACTGCCTCATACTGGCTGTGTGAGTCTGGGCAATAGATAACTCCTCTCAGTCTCCTCCTCTTCCAAAAAATAACCACCACCTACTCGACAGGGTGGATCATTAGAGGATGTGTATGCAAAAGGCTGAGCTCCATCCCTGGCAGATAAGCAAGTGGTAGCTATAATTCTTTCTCCATGTTGTAAAGTGGGATCAAAAATAAAATCTTAATCCTCAGCATGAAAAACAATTTCACAAACTATGCTTATCCTTTTATCTGGTGATTCTATTTCTAAGAATTTGGAGAGGAAATTAGAACCGCAAAAAACTGACTATGTATGCCAACCATACCAGTTTTGAGAAAGTGAGAAACTGTAAGCAGTTTATATTGCATTCAAAATAAATTACCAAAATTATGGCACAGTCACACAATAGAATAATAAACACTGAAGTCATGAAATATGACAGCATGGATCTACATGTACTGCCTCAGAAAGAAGTCTGTGTGATATGTTAAGTGAAAAAAGTTGGCAATGAGACAAACTATGCTATGATCCCATTTGTGTAAAAAAAAGAAAAATAAATTTGTGTGTACATAGACATATACAACGCACATATACACTGAAAGAGTTGAAAAGTAAGATGTGCACAAGAAGAAACAAAAGAAGGGAAACAAATAGAAGCAATTAAGTGCCAAAAGTCCTACCTCCAACTAGTAAACTTGGGCAGAATTATAGTGTATTTTTATCTTCTTTTTATTAGTTCATTAGCATTTTCTTCCTTTTTTAAAAATAAGAATTTTAGCTATGTAAAAATATTTTAAATTACTTTTAAAAATTATACCTCTCCGAGGACCCAAGTTTGATCCCCAGTACCAAAAAAAAATTATGCCTCTCATACTCTCTGTAAGAAAACTTGGTAAGTTCTTTCAACTCTGCCAAATGTATACCCAAAAACAAGGTCACAACTGAGACAATACTCCTACTAATATTTCTAGGGCCTGAGTTACATAATTTTGCAAGAAGTTTAGCTTAATCATTCCTGTCCTGAAAGATCAATGTTAGAAAGTAGATTCCTCAGGTACTCCACCTCTTATTTCTAATGACTCAACATGACAGAGATGAATTAATCAATATCCAGAACAAAAAGAAATGTATTACCAAACTCATGCTTAGGAAGATCTAATCCCAGCTTCACTATAGAGGTCTCCTGTTTGTGACCTTAACTCTCTAGACCCATAATGCCCATCCACAAGAAAAAAACATGATTCAAGTAAGCGTTCCCTGCTAGAAATGTCATAGACATGAAATGAAAAGCATATTGGTGGAAACTCAAATTATCAAATTTAAATGCATGAATAAAAATATACAGTGAGACTAGATTTTAGAAGAAGTGATGATGATGATTATGATGATGATGAAAGAATAAATCTAGAGGAGGGGTTTCAAATTAGCTTCCCCCAGAAAAATGGTATTCCGCCTCTATGAAAAGATAGACAGCAAAATAGGACCCACTATGTTCACAGATTACGTTTTTTCAATTTTGTGCACTTTTCTCATAAATTAGTTTTAAGTTCTTGGTGTCTATCATTACTTATCATCTAGGTAGTGTTAACAAATGGAAAAATGAATATGTAGGAAACAAGAATTAATGGCAAAGCATAGCTAATCATGTTTCACTGAAAAAGTCTATTCTGTTTTGCATTTTAAAAAATGTTCCTGACTGTATGCTTATGGATATGCATATACTACAAATTAATTATTGTCAGCTGGAAAACTGCTACTTATCACCACAATGAAACTCAACGTATCAGTAGGGAAACAATACTGAGAAGCTCAGGTCTGGGTTGAGTATCAGTTCTGGCTATGTGTCCATGGTCAAATCCCCTCTTAATCAGCCTCAATTTCCTCCTCTGTAAAATGCAGATGGGAGTATCTACATCTTAAGAGTTGTGTGGACATTAACTGTGATAAGACTGTGATTACATGGAAAGTACTCAAAAAATGAGAAGGTCACCATCATCATCATCATTCAACACGATGTTTCCCCGAAGAATACCAAGATGTATAGCACACTCCACAGCCAAAGAAATCTGAGGACCACTGACAGAATTTAGCAATCTATTTATTGGTTTGATTAACTTGTTTCTCCGATTCTTTAATAACAGGGTAAAGTGAACATCCTATGTATGGCAATCAAAAACATGTTAGTTTGGAAACAATGACTACTGCTCCACCTACTGGAAGTTTAGTATTTAACACACTGGCTGCTACTATTCAATGTTTAAAATGAATAAATATTCTTAGAAGAAAATTACTCAGGAAAAAGGTTGTCAGAAGAAATTGAGAAAGAACTGAAATAAAATTCTGGATGGTAAAGGAAACAATGAAAACCTACCATTTTCAATTTTGCTTTTAGGATGTGGTCCACTAAATGCTAAAAATTTTCCTGGAACAATCCAGTTGAAGTCACCATTTTCAACTCGCTGGAAGAATTTTGTGAAAAAAAAGAGAAGAAAAATATTTTATAATTCTTACGGAATTTAGGAAACCTTTACAAAGAAAACACTTTTCACACTCTAAGTAAACATGAAGACAAAGTAATAAACCTTACAATCAAAACAGGCACCTGATTTTCAAAATGTTATTTATTAATTCAATTCATTTGAGAAAAATTCCTATTTAGACTATGAAAAGTTTTAGATTATATAGAAAGTTAATTTATTTAAGGTGGAAGTAGTTTACTTAAAGTAAATTTGTCTCCTGGCAAAGAACTGAAAACGAACATTGCTGGTGCCATCAGTATAGAGAGGTAAAAGAAAATGCAAATGATTTTTCATGAACATAGTATACAGATTTAACTAATGATAAAAACTTTAATTATCAGGTTTATGATGAACACACTTCCAAATTGATTCTGTTTTTATGGGCTTACATCTGTTGTCAATGCTCACTTGAAGACTGGGAAAGGGAAGGAGGCAGGAGAGAGGAACTGAGGTCATTAAAACTGGGACAGTACCACAAACCAGTCAGCCAAGGTCTCCTGCAGAGGGGCTGCAAACCCAAGCGAGGGTCAGCAACAGAGGTAGGAGTTCCTCAGCTTTAGCTAATTAGTTACCCTGCAGGAAATCTGACTGGCTGACCTTCCATCTAGATTTCCAAGAAAATTTAGCTTTGAAATTTTGACTATTTTCAATTAGGTTTTTAAATACTATGAAACCAAATAGTACATACCTGTCAACTGACTTTGATTACCAGTTTTCAGCCATGAACCTATGAACTCCTAAAGGGATCCTCAGAAAAGTCCTGGAGACCAAGAAAGGGGCCAACTACCTTCCCACCATTCCATTAGCACCTCTATTTTGTTCTTTCCTCCATGGGCCTCTGAACATATGGGACACTGGGGCAGGACTAAGATTACCCAAGATTTTGCAGGAAATTGGGAGATATCTGTGCAATGTGTCATAAAATACATGTAGTACCTCTTTACTGACACCTTCTCTCTAGCCCACCCCACCTACACTGCCCCAGTCTCCATCCTCAGAGAAGGGAAGCAACATAGTTCTCTTCGTGGAGCCATCCATGGCTAACTATGTAGAGAAGCCTCTCTTCTCCATTAATGGTCAGGACCTCCATAGGGAGAGAGCTGAGCCAAATACAGTCTGTACTCTGCTAAAAAGAACTCAATGAATTGTGTTAAATAACTTAGAATAATGTCATCAAGGAAATCTGGAGCCACTACTTTAATTACTTATATTACCCATTATCATCTAAATGAAAATCAAAGCTTGCTATACAGTTTAAATTTTTAAAATGCTGATGTTTCTTTCCGGTCATAAGACATCCTAGATGAAACTTTACATGACACCTTGTAAATCACTGTAATGCGTCAATATAGTTGTAATAAACATAAGATCTCATAATGCCCTAAGTAAAATCTCAGAGACACTATGAGTGTTAAGAATCCACAAGTATAGCTATCTGTTTACAGCAATTTGAAAAGAAAATCAAATCTGCAACTCTTTACAGCCATTGAACATAGTCTTGTTTTTTTTTAAAAAAGTCTCAAATTAATGATCCAATGCCCTCCTGAATAACTATTGAGTTTAAACACTATTTAGAAATTCAAGAATAAAGAAACGTTTTAATCATCAAAAGATTGAAACCAATTCTTTATGAACAGTAGGAGAAATCAGGCATCCACATTCACTACTTCCATATCCTTGGCCACCAAGGAGGCTAGAGAGAAACACTGTTCTATATCTGTTTATTTGAATTATAGATATGTTTGGTTAAATAGTAACTTTTATAATCAATCATATGGGTCAGAGGCAGTGGCCTGGCTAAGAAATGTTCCCTTGAAGAACCAAACGAATATGCTTACAAATCTTCCTATTCAAGAAGATAAACATTAGTGAATACTGGGCTATATTTAACAGCCGAATAAGGTTAATGGAATCAGCAAAGGGATTTAGAATATTAGATTTAACTATGAAAAAAACTGAAGTTACACATTTTAGTTGACCTAGTAAGCGTACTTTGGTAATCTTTTGAAATTAGTATCTATAACTTCTTTCACAGTAATTGTACAAATGCTAAGATGTACCAATAATAGAATATTTTAGGTGACATAAATTAGTTTTTCTAATTAAACACACATACTTTTCAAACAAACTTAGATCAGACAAGAACTTAAGGTACTTTGCCACCCTGCTCATTTGGTGAAGAAGTGTTTCAGCAAGGATAAGGTAGGAGTAGGATTTAGGCTTGTCCAATGTAAAGCCTCCTACTTACCAAATACTATCTAGAAAAACAACAGATGTTCTATGCCATAAGAAAATCCCCAAGCAAAAGTGTGAATTCCAAAACTGATCAGTTTAGGCACTGTTATTTACTTTACTATAGGAATCTTTAGTCCACAAAAGATTCAGGAGACTTCTTTTGAACAGATAAAGATAACTCTCCCATTGCACTTTAAATATAATTTGACTTGAAAGTATAACTTACACAACTTCTAAGAAATACATCTGTGCTTCTGATTTATTTTTTTTGTGATTGACTGTCACAAATACATTTTCAAGTCCAAACACTGAAAAATATTTGGCCTTTTTACCATCGTGACAAACCTACAGTAAGATTAGACAGTCCTTGAAGCTGCCAGTCAAAAGACTGCTTCCTTCTATCGACATATGCTTTCTCAGACAATATGGATAAGCAATTTTGAAGCACAGTTCAACCCTCAAACATTTGCTGACCCTTTAATATATATGAAAGACTGTAACTTGGTGTTGCACATAAAATAAAAAGCATTCTCTAACTTTGAGGAGTCTGAAGACAAAAGAGAACACCAAAACCAGTAATAATAAGAGCCATAAATATTCATAGACCCCGACAACTCTGTATAAGGAATTACTCTCTTCTGTACACTCAGTCTTCACAGTGACCCTGTAAGGTAAGAGTTATCATCTCCATTTTATCCGTTAAAGATACAGTTGCTCTAAACTTTGATAAATACCATTGGTAAAACAGTAGCATAAAAACTATTTTAAAAGTTAAGCATGATATAACTACACTGTCCTTTTAAAAATTCATTTAAAAAGTACAGTCTTTATATTTCCCTAATTTCTTCAACAATTAACTAGTGTTGACAGTACAGCTGTATTGTGTAAATGCAAGTATGTTATAAAGATGGGTACTTTATGAGCTTAAAGCAAAGTAAACATTTGAATTGTTTGGTTTAAATTAAGTTTCCATGCCCTTTGGCTTTAAATAATAATCAAACTCTAGATTATTAATTTAGTTCTGCTTTTGAGGGAGACAGTGTGGTGGAGGAGGAGGAATGTCCCATGTGGATGGTTGCTTTATCTCTGCTAGCAACATCTGACGGAGGGAGAGACAGTTGCAGGGGCCAAGGGGAAAGGAGGGGATTGGCCCAACATCAGGACCAGGAAACATCTCTGCTGACACAACGGTGGGGAGCAAAAATTTATTGATGCCCGGTGTTTGTGACATGAAGATTTGGAGACAGCAGCACATATGATGTTGTTGAAACTTGCACTCGATCATGGAAAGTCTCTAGTGAGCAATCAAAAGGCTCTACTGAATAGCAGAGTGTCAGGGTGGGCAGCGGAAAAGATTTGCAAGGTGGATTGAGAAAGATGGCCAGAGATGGGAGGGAAAGAAAAGTGAGCGTCCAGAATTGAGAGAGCCACACAGTAAAACAAAGGGAAGAAGACCAAGCACAGCCATTAGTCTCTGCTAACTCCTGTGCTGGCAGGAATAGTGTCAGTAGAGTTGTGAAGATAGAAGCCAGGCCACAACAGTGATAGAGTAGAGACTGCTCTCTCAAGAAGTCTGGTGGTAAAAGAAAGGATGAAAACCAAACAAAAAATTAAAAAATTAAAGAGGGAAGAAAGACATGGGAAATTGCTTAGGACATGGTAGACATTTTACAGTCTTAACCAGTATGATATTTAACTAGCAATGGGTGCAATTAGCAGATGTGGAAACACTGAGTCCCTTTACTTTAGCAGCTTCAGTGGCCAGGATGGGATTTGGTTCCTTATATTTGTGGCCTTTGGGTGATGTAATTAATACTAGAGGATGGCTCCAGGGGAATGCTTCCAGTAGATCCTCTATTAGCCAAATCACCATGGGAAGCACACCTGTCTAACTGCTCCAGATGGGGAGGCCATGTCCACACACCTGCATCCTAATGCTTGCTTGACCTCAGTCTTGTGGCAGGAATTCATAATTACAGTGACAGGAGCTCCCATTTTTCCAGATCACAACTCATGAATAAATGAAGGCAGACAAGCAGCAGCTAGCTTAAATTCTAGTTTGCTCTACAAATTCTAATCCAAAGCAAAGCCTTGAAACATTATACTGTAAGTGTTCATCAACACTGACTCCTGCTGGTGACCTGAGGGGACTCACTGAGATGGGAAACCTAACCAACTTCATTGCTTCTCAAGGATGTGCAACAGGGGAAAATCAGGAGTCAGCACCTAGTCAGTCTGACAATTTACTTATGAGAAGTAAATTGGAGAACATAAGAGCTGTCCCGACCTAGAGACAGTTCTCTGTAGACAGTAAATTCAATTGATGTTACATGCAGACCTAGGCTTAGATTACCACTAACAATCTGTGTTGCAAATAACTGATTTTTAAAAAAATTTACACTCTCCCAGCATAAACTGGCTGATGATGAAAGACAGAAATATCATTTCAAGAAGTTGTCCACCATAAAAAACTTTGTTCCCTGGAGTGTTAGTGCAAAATTACAATGAATTCTTAATTAAAAGTCTTGGTCACTTTCTACTAAAATCAGATCACATAAAAAAATCTTAAAATGTACTATACTCCTGTTTTTAGTATTCATTCAGTCATTTATTCATTAGTTCTTCCATTCCAGAAACATTTCAGGACTGTCCACTGAAAGTGTACTGTGCTACTAGGTTACCTATTCATACAAAGATGTAGATGACTTGGTTCCCACCCACAAGTACCCACAGCCCAAGGAAGACACCGATGTGTGAACAGAGTTCACACAATGCTGCATGAGATGAGCTTCTTTAAGACTGAAAATGACTTCACAGTCAGAAGAGTAAATACAGCGGTAGAAAGAAGGGCTCTCAGGAAGGAGGAGGGAGTGCACAGATGTGGGTGTGAAGAGGGAGTTCGAAGGACAAGAGTGGGGAGGAGGGAGAAGCGACTTTTGTGCCACAGAAAGAAGTTTGCATTTCCCTTCTACTTTTAGTCAGTGTGGAGCCTGTGGCATTAAAACAGGGGCATGATACAATCATGCACTCTCATAATAGTGTAAAGATTTGACAGAAGAGGCCCAAGACCCACCCCAAGCATCCAGAAAGGACCACTGCTTTCTCACAAACAGCTCCCAGTAAGTTGCACTGTGATGTGGCAAAGATGTCAAATCACATTCTCAAAGAGCAACGCTCTTTTCTCAAAAAGAGCATCCATTAAGTCAAGAGAACAATAATGATAACCAATAATAATAAGGTGCTGGAATGTCTCAGGAGCAAAATATTCCACATTCAGCCTGCAGTGGATCAATGAGAAATGTTGTGCAGATAATTCATTTAAGAAATACGGAAATGGAAGCTTGTGGTAAGAGTCAAATATGGCAAATTCTGCAGAATGGGGCACAAGAATACATGGATGCTATGGAGGGAGGTGAGCTTTTCTGTGAGTTCACCTGTGGTGGCCAACATAGGGACAGCAAGTCTTCTGGTAAACAGTAGGAAGGCCCCTGGGGACAACTGGAATGTCAAGCTACAACTATAACTTCAAGTATGTACTCCGATGAATAATGGTTGCTTAACAGCACCATTAATGATTGGTAGTCTTCACACAAGGCCTTGTTTGATAAGGACAGTTACCAAAAAGAGGAAAAACAAAAGTTAACTGAGGGCGAACTATGAGTGCTACTTCAAAGTCTTCTTGAAAGGTACCCATGCAAGTGGGAGGTCTCAAATTTAAACTTCATTAGCCTCGAAGTAAATCACCTCTGCTCATATGATACAATCATACACATACAATATGGGATGAGAGTGTCTTAGTACTATTTTGTTTTCTTCAAAGAGTACTATAAGCACATTTTTGATAATGTATTACAGAAACCATCCCAAGACAAGTACTGTACTCCAGATGGCCGGGATTTAGCTCAGTGGCACCACACCTGCCTCGTAAGCCCAAGGTCCTGAGTTCAATCTCCAGTACCAAATTAAATGACTACAGAACTCAGATGTGTTATTTATGTGTACCAACTCCCCCGATGAATGTAATCAGTATGTACTACAAACATGTACTGATATAAACTTTTTAAAATTTAAAAACAAAATAAAATGACTACCTAACATCCCATCATCATCTATGTATATGTGCTGCAGGTTACCTACCTAATCTTTTCCCTAATAAGTGTGTATATCTTTATCTCCTTTTTTATTTTATTGTGTATTATGGAGAAAGAATTCTTTTGCATAAATGCTTGCATAATTTGAAAAAATATTCAGGGAATTTTTAATAAATTGCCTTGAACTTACTAATTTTGGAAGAACAATCAATTTTATGATATTAAGATGTTCTGTCCAGGAACACAATACATGTTTTTCCACTTGGTCATATCTCCACCACGGGGAATTTGCAATCTAATAAGGAAAATAAAGTTTGTACACAAAGAGCTACAAGAAGTGAGAAAAAGGTGGAAGTACAAACTAAAACCATGAAATTGAGGGGGTGGGCTACTGGCGAGGTGAGATCTGGTTTGTGCAGGGTCTGAACATGCGAGGACTGGAGCAGGCGAGAGTTAAGGGAGATTTGGTGCAAAACAGAGACATCTGAGAAAGGCAAATAAGCAGCGCGGAGAAGCTGGAACACTGAGTGCATATGGCAGAGAAACAGGAGAGGTGGCTAGAAAGGTAGGCTGGAACACAATGCAGCTGAGGACACTAGGACAGAGGAGTGTATCCCCATTTCAGCAGGGCGGGGTGAGGAAAGCCAGCTTGGGGCTAAGAACAAGAGGAGACCTCTGTGTTAGGATCTCCCAGCCAGGCGTGGAGAACCAGCCTGGGAGGAGACTTCCGACCTCGGGTAGGGAGTGATTATAATAAAGGAGAAGATGTAAGACCTGAGCCAGGGACAAGGAAGGAGATAAAATATATCCTGTAGCACCTGCGACAGGACTTCAAACACTCTAGACGAGGGACAAAAATAAAAAAGGAGATGATCTAGTTTTGAGCTCAGGTGAACAGTAGGATGGCAACACTATTAGCACAGTCAAACAAATCAGAAGACCAAATTGGAGTGAAAGATGATCAGTTTCTTTGCAGGCGTGTTAAATTTAACACGTCAGCAGGGTATTCAAATTCTGGTCCAGACCGTTCCTGGACTAGATCCCTCACTGTAAGGTCTGCCCTGGTCTTACTAAGGATAGTGATAAATTTTTATTACTCCCCTGGAAAAGCCCAAAAGATGAGCTCATGTTCAGAAAATGCCGAGGCTCTTCACATTTCACAGGCTTTTACTTTCAGAAAAAGTTTACTACTTCTACAATTGTCTTTATTCTACTCAGAAAGTGTCTTTCCTCAATGTCTCCTTACAGCATTACCCAGCTGGACAGTCACTGTCTACATGCTATGTCACTGGCCAGAGAAGATAATGTTCCAGAACCTTCCTAATAATTCCACCGGGAAAAAATTCAGCCAACTCTTAGAACTAAGTACATTCAGTCATATTTCAAAATAAAATGTAAGTCAGGTGTGGTGGTACACGCCTATGATCCCAGTACTCTGTAAGCAGAGGCGGGAACATTGCCATGTATTTGAGGTCAGCCTGACCCACACAGTGAGTTCAAGGTCAACTTTAACTATGAAGTGAAATCCTGTCTAGAAAACCAAAAAAAAAAAAAATTTTAAAACAACAAATTAAAATGTCTAGGGTAAAAAGTATTATAAAATACAAATTTACAATTTTTTTTTTTTTTTTTTTTGGAGACAGGGTCTCACTAGAGTTCAGGCTGACCTTGAACTCATTATGTAGTCCAGGCTGGCCTTGAACTTGTGACAATCCCCCTGCCTTAGCCTCCTGAGTGCTAGTTTTATAGGCATGTGCTACCACACCTGGTTATTTATTAATAAAAAATAGAAATGACTTACATACTAGCAAAACTATACTTTGAAACTGTTTTTCTTATAAACTAAAGGTGCAAAATGTTTGTCAATAAAGTTTTTCTAAGAGAATAGATATAAATATGGCATTTTCCCAAATTAAAATTTTGATGACTCCTGGTTCAAAGGAAATAACAAAGTTAAAAGGACAAAAATGACAACTAAAAGGACAAAAAAATCTCACAAATGATTTTAACAACCACTCAATTTGTAATGCCACAGTGTTAGACGAAAACCAAAGTCTTATTAACGTGAAATTGTATTTTCCACAAATATTAAATTTACCAACCTCATAATGTTCATATTCATCCACATCAAATGTCTCAAAGTCAAAAAATCCATGTTGTAATCCCTAAAAGCAGAATTTGAATTAGATTTTTCACACAAAGTTGATAAAATATATTTATCAGTTCTGGAATTGCTATTTACAAAATGATCTTAGATGTAAGAGCTTGAAACTTTTGATTTTTAATGCAACTCTAGAAATCATTTAAAACTGATAACTTTGCTTCAGTACTGTCCTGGAAACAGAGCTCAGCACTCTAAACAGTATGAAAATATGTCCCACAAAAGATGCCACTTGCGTATTAATTTAAATTAGTTTTATATGTAAATATAATAATGCACACAAGCTGAAATGTACTGGCAAATTTATAATGAAAACCTATTGGGAATTATACCTATAATCAAACATATCATGGCGATTAAGTTCTCAGAAGAAAAATCTATTACTATTAGAAAATTTTGTTTGCCATTTTCATATTTAGCAAAAAGGGGCATTTTTTTTTTTTTGGTACCCGGGATTTAACTTGGGTCCTTGCGCTTGCAAGGCAGGCAGCAGAACCGCTGAGCTAAATCCCCGGCCCAGAAAGGGGCATTTTTATTTAATAAGCCCTGATTTGTTCATAGAACTTCAACTTTGAAAGAGTGTGTTTCATTGTGATATTTCTGATAGAGTAAGTATATTTGTCTGCTTTTGCAATTTAGAAGAACTGATATCTTTAACAACATAAAACTTCACTTATTTTTGTAACTAATAACTTAGAACTTTTAAAATTACCTGGCTTATTCAGATCTAATATTTTTGGGCAGACAAAGAATCTTTTATTTGATAAGCTGCGAAGCTATACAAATTACAGTAAAACACAAAAACCACAGGTACCTTTAAAAGTTACATGTTCAGGTCATTGAAAATAGAAAAAGAAAGTAGGAAGCCAAGCACCAGTACATCCAGCTTTTTTTTTTTTTTTTAATTGGTACCGGGGATTTTTTTTTTAATTGGTATACTCTGTATACACTCTCAGAAAGGTACTCATTGTCACAAAAATAGCCCAGATGGTGATGTCTTCTGTAAGGGAGTGCCCATGGGCCAATGTATCTGTTGCCTAAAGGCATGTTGAAAAATCTACTAGATCTCTTAAAATCTCATCTATATTTGGGCAATCCCCAACATCTGATGAAACAATAAGTTTAGAGAAGCCTTTATTTGTGAATAGAGTCACACCTTTCCTGTACAACAGGAAGGATGTCATAAATTTCTATATTGAGATACCAGTTACCATAATAATGGGCAGTTATATTTGGTGGGAACTCTTTCTGAATTTCGTAAGTGTTATAAAAGAAACAGCCTGTACCAGATGGGAGGAAAGGCATAATAATAATAATAATGACAAAAAATAAACTACATTCTCCCCTCAGGCATTCTTTCTAAATGCTATAATTATGGGTTACATGTTGAGTAATGTCTCCATAAAACCTCTTAACTAGTATTACTTCAAGGGCATTTTGGGAATACTGTTGGGACTAGGGTATCTCCATAGTTTTTTTGAAAAGAAAAATATTTGAAAACTATTTTAAAGTATTAGAGAGTTTAAAACCACTGATAAAAATGAAGCATCCAGGGTAAAAATATAGCTTAGTGGACAGTGTTTGTCTAACATGTACAAGTCCCTGGGTTCAATACCTAGCACTGCAAAAATAAATAAAGTGAAATATCAAAGTCAGAAACAAACATAGATAAGCCAAGTAGCATATTTATCCCACTGGCTTTCTCAACTAGAAAAATAGCAAAATCTGTTTTATATTACATTAAAGAAAAGAAGCAAGCTAGAACCACTACTGATTCTATACAGTCCCATTGGTCGTGTAATACATACACTTTGACTGATAAAAAAAAAACATTGCTCAAGATGAAATTGTGTACTTTGACCTCTCATTAGAACTCACTGTATAACTTGCATGACTTTCCAGATTGTAAACTAAACATGTTCCAAAAATCATATAGTTTAACTTCTCTATTACCACAACTAACTAACTTTATAGTACATCAAATCGCCTGGAGGGATTGTTCAAAATCACACTGCAGGGCCCCACACCCAGAGTTTATGACTCAGGCAGTCTGGGCACAACCAGTAACAGGAGAGAACAGGGATTAGATAACTTCCTTTCTCTCCCACACTAAGCTATAGCTTGATAATGAAGCTAAATGAGTAACAAAGCAATGTCACAGGCACCACAGCAGAGCAAAGTGACAAATTTGCCCCAGAACACAGTTTAAATGAGAAAGGGAGACCTCTTCCACTTCTTTCCTTAGTTTGCTGTTTTCCATACAGTCTCCCTTGCTTGGTATCCATGGGGATTGATCCAGAACCTTCACAGACACAAAAATCTGAAGATACACAAGCCTTATATATTAAATGATGAAGTATTTTCATATAACCTACACACGCCATCCTGTACACTTAATATCATCTCTAGATTACTTATAATACCTCATAGAATTAAATGTTATATAATAAGTTCCTCCACTGCATTGTATAGAGAAGGAGAGGAGGAGGAGGAGGAGAAGAAGAAGTAGTCTGAGTATGTTCAGTACAGAAGCAGGGAGAGGAGGGATTTTTTTAGTTTTTTCAATCTGAGGTCAGTTAAGTCACCGATGAGGAACCCACAGACACTGGGGGCCAAGTATATTTCTTAAATTAATCATCATTCAGAAAATGAAGTGTCCTCAGCTTACAAGCTCCCCTCTCTTCTCTCTGATGACAGAAAGGGGTGTTGAGATTATTCCTTTTCAATATTTTTAAACTACTATACCAACCTACAGCAAGAAAAATTGTTATTACCTTTCTGATTCCTTGTAAACAGTTGAGGATGGTGAGATTGTAAGTGCAATTTCCAAATGAAGCATCCCTATAAACATAAATAAACTTAATGTTAAAACCTTGCATTTAGAATTTTCAAATAATAAAATCCCTAAGTCAAGAGACATGTTTCAAACTGCGTTGGGTCCAATTCCCACTCTGCCACATTCTGGGCACTGACTTGAGCAAGTTACTTTACCTCTGTAGGAGTCTTGGTTTCCTCATCTATGAAACAAAGTTAATAATAGTAACTATCATTCATAAAATTGCAGTCAGATCATATTAAAAAATATGTAAAGTCTTTCACATAGTGCCTGGCATACAGGAAGCACTTAAAGAGTCTTACTACTCTTACCAACAGTGAATTGGATTGTTTTATTAAGTAAAACATCGTGGCAAGAGGCATTCTGGCAGATGAATCACCTCTCCCCAGAAACATGGAAAATGCAACCATTAAAAAGTAAGGGGACAATGTATGTAGGTCGATAAAACCTGGCAGCTATTTTCATGGATTAAATGCCATCCCTCCCCTACCAAAACAAAACAAAACAAAAACTCAGGAAAATGCAGTCACAATCCCCAGCAACCTCCTCAGAGTCACCGGAATGCAGGAGAGCTCCTAATGCAACATGAGTTGCTCTACCAAAAAGAGTGGAAACCTGCTACATCCAGAGGGCTTCCTACTTTATTTACTTAAGTTTTTGGAGCAACTTAGCAGATCTGCCTCAGGCAACATAAAACTGAAGTATCAAGTTCAGGTCAGGTAAGCAAGAACTGCCCCTGGAGCTTCAACACTAGCAGTGTTCCAAGATATTCAAGGCAAGAAACTTGACCTTCAGTCTCCCGTCTGTGTGCCCAGCCCCCGCTGCTGACCCAAGGAACAGAGCCTGCGCCTCCGGCCCTTGCCCTGACAAAACCCCGTGCCCAACACCTCAGTACAGCATCTGGGAGAGTGGTGGAGGCTCCTTGGGGAGATCACAGCCTTCAAAGGTTTCCACACACTTAACGCAAAATGAAGTTTCAAATCACCAACCGCCCAAGGTACCTTTATGGCCACTAAGCCACAAATTAAAATGCAACAGCAGCATCGCTGAGTTTCAGCATCCTGAGGGCCTAACAGTGAGTTAGCCAAGTGCCTTAACAGAAAGGTTTCCTAAGGTCTGAAACTTCAAAGGAAAATGCAATTAAATTTAACAAAATTATTAATATATAAACATAATTTAGAATAACCTCTATATGTATTTTTTGATGAATATATAACAAGATTTAGTGACAGGTCTGATCACTACTATGCTTTTACAGAAAGAATGAGAATAACATTTTAAGATATCACAACAGTAATATGACATAAAAATGTCTATGATTTCTATTGTAACAAAGCCACTCACAGTGCTAATTCCACTACAATTTACTCTCAACATTTATAATGGAATGTAATCTTATAAACTATAAGGCTAGTGAAAATAAAGATATAATCTTTCTCTCACCTAAATTCACTAACTCTAAATTCTTTTCCCAGATCTAGTTAAAAACTCTGCTTTAATTTATAAAAGAAAACAAAACTTTAAAAGAACAAAATAAAGAATTATGAAAACTGGAGATGCTCCTTATTCCTTCAAGTGTACCTCCCACCCCTAGACTCAGCTAAACAACTTTATGAATAGTAGCTACCAGAGAAAGCGCCAGCCCTAACCTTTCTCCATGTCTGCAAGGTGGAGTGAGACTATCATGACATCTCTGGACCTATCACAGCCACAACTGCTACCAGTGACTGAAAAGAGCTCTGGTAACTTGGTTAAATCTTCAGACTTGCAAAGCAACCTGGGAGGGAAGGTTAATGGCCATCAGAATTAGGATGCAAGCAGTCACAGTGGGCTGGCAAGACAGAAGTTTACAAAATGAATTACAATAAGGGATACAATAAAATTCAGTTATATCCTCTGGAGTGAGGAAAGGAAATGGCAATTCTTTGGGCATCTACTGTGCCAGGTAACTTAGGCACGTTACACACTGAATCCTCATGCCCCCATATCTGCCCATATAAAGGGCAAGAAAGAAATGGCTGACTGGTAGCATCTGGCTCATGCACAGTCACAGGAGAATAAATACAGAATATCAGTGAAGAGACTCAACAACATGTTATATGTTCTCTAGAAGGAAAAAAGATAAAGTAAAGGTGGAAGATTGAACCTGTGACTCTACCAATACCCAATTAGTTGTTTTTAAAGCCCCCCAACCCCAGTGGACAGGGAGAGTAAGAAAGGAGAAAGAAAAAAAGAGAATTGGGAAGGAAAAAGGGAGGGGAGAAAGGGAGGAAGGGAGGGAGGGAGGAAGAGAGAGAGAGAGAAACTGTAGAATTTTGAAAGCTGGAAATAGGATAAATGAGTGGTAAATAGACCAAGGAAACTGAATACTAAGCAGATCATAGGAAAATCAAAGAATTAACATAATTAAGACCAAGTAACTGTCAGGAGGCTAGGAAGGTGCCAGCACTAGATCCTTCTGGAAGTGAGAATGAAGGAAATGACTTCAGTAAGATCTGAAAGCCCCGCTGACGAAAATGAGAGATTTCATCCTACAAAAACAACATTACTTCTCACTGTATAAATCAATCCTTCCTGTGAATTTTCTTCAACCCACTATAGTTAGCACCATGTGAAAACAGAATTAATTGGCCCTGGAAGGCATCAAGGTACCTATCACTCACGCAGCATTCAGACTGGAGTTGAAACTTCTCTCATCTGTGTTATAAAATGAAATGGATTTGCGTGGTTAGGAAAACACTATGTTCTATTAATTGGAAGTCACTACCTACCCTGAGGGTGATATTATTATTCAACACTATCGATTATCTCTTTCCTCTCCACATCTCTCTCAGACCCCTCTCCAAAGAATCTAAACATTTTCAGGTCTCTGTTACCTTTCAAAAAGAACGACTTGTTCTAAACTTTGCTTCCATATTTTCCTCCAGCTACCACCTTCTCTTTAGCTTCCTCTTTAAATCAAAGCATCTTCAAAGAGTTACTCATTTCCTTTTTAAAGTGTACGGTGACTTTCAGTATACTTGGTGTTGTGCAACCTCAGCACCATTAATTCCAAAACATTTTCACCACCCCAAAAAGAAACTCTGTGTTCATTTGCAGTCACTCCCCATTCTCCTCCTTCTCCAGCCCCGTTACCCACTAATCTGTGTTCTGTCTCTGGATTTACTTACCTAAACCCAGTGAACTTTTGCAAGCATCTTACTTAACATGTCAGCAATGTAACTCTCTCTTTTGCACGCCTTCTTCTCTGGGCCCCTGGATATTCTTTCTACCTCTCTAAAACTACTTCCTACTCAATTCTGCAGAGTTATCCTTTACCTCCCAAACTGTGAAAGTTAGGCCTCACCAAGGTACCACTCCAGGTCCAAATTCTCTCTTCCTAGATGAGGCTTCTCAGACTTTATAGTGTATGTACATCAGTACCACCTTGGAAGCTCCTTAAAAACACAGATTGCTGGGTCCACTGAAAGTTTCTGATTCAACAGATCCAAGGCAGGACCTGAGAATCTGCATTTCTAACAAGTTTCCAGGAGTTGCTGATGCTGCTGGTAGGAGGAAATATATTTAAACAACCACCGCCCTGGTCAACCTCACCTACATAAATTACCGTCTGTCTTCCAATGACCCTCAAATTCATCTCTCTAACACAAGCTCCTTCCTAGAACTCCAAGTCAGTACAGCCAACCCCTACACGGCATTTCCATTTGGGCATCTCAAAGTCACTGTGTAGGAAAAATCTCTTGAATCTTTCTCCCAACTCATCCACCACCACTAACCAGCAAAATACTAGAATCAACTACCTGGTCTATCACACCCTGTCTAGAAAAAAAAATGAAGCTTCCAGGTTGTTCAAGCTAGGGTCTAGATGCACCCCATTTCTCTCCATTCCTTTATCCCATCCATCTTTGTGCACCACTGTTTTCCTCTCTCAAATGTCCCTTGAATGCATTTTGCTCCACGTCCATTACCATTGTCTCTCTACAGCTATTCTTTTTTTCTTTTGGTACTGGGGATCGAACTCAGGTCGGTCCTTGAGCTTTCGAGGCAGGTGCCAGAAACAGTGAGCTAAATCCCCGGCCCCATCTACAGCTATTCTTAGTCATTCTAATCAGTTTTCTTCACTGCACCCGAGTGATACTTTAAAAAGCAAGTATGATGTGGTCACCCTTCATCTGTAACTCATCCCTGACGTCTCACTGCTCCAAAGGTAAAGTGCAAATCCCCAACAAGGCCCTGTGGGGCCTGCCCCCACCCCTGCCTCTCCAGGCAGCCTCTGACCAACATCCCTAAGCTCCTGAGAGGGGGTGTGGGCTCTCCCCACTGAACCTTCGCCTCTGCCAGTCACATGCACCTCCTGCTCACCTTGCCTAGGTTACCTTCCTCATTCCTCAGATCTCAGCTCAAACAGCACTGCTCTTGGGGAAACCTCCAACCTCACCCTGGCTAGATCAGGTCTCTGGACTTTGTTTTTTCCTTTAGACTTAACTACGGTGTGAAATTATACCCTGGTGTGTTTATTTTGGTTCCTTATCTCTACAATAATCTCAGTGATACACATTTATCACTCACCTTTGTCTTTTTAGTTCCTGATACAAAACAGATAATAAATATGTATAAATAAATGTTAAAGTTAAATAAAAGAGCTTAGGAACTCGTTCCAAGAAAATTTTCTATAATATTCTATGCTTACTTTTGTTGACTCAAGTAAACTAAAGCCTCAACTCTCACTAGCATGAACAACTTTCTCTGCATTAACCCCAAATCCCTTTTGTCCATTTAAAACCATTTCCTTCTGTTCTCTCCAGCAAAGAGAATTAACTGAACAAAGCTAAAAGCAGTGATGCTCAAGGTAGTTTTCTCTTCCTTTGTCTCTTCCTTTTCTCTTCCTTTGTCAAGTGGCATTAAACACCCTGGTTTATTTTAACTCAGATTCTTCAGAGAGGGTACATGGTGATTTTAGGATTAAAACACTCCAGGCAACATGCTAAAGAGTTGAAAGTCCCATAATTTTTAGTTTTATGTTTCCATTCCCATTGTTTACTTAGCTCCTGGTTTGCTCTTCTATTCATTATGCATTCATTCAAGCATTTTTATTGAACCAAATACTGTATTTATTAAGGGGAACAAGAGGACATGTTATATTCTTCCACCTCCCTCACAAAGGAGAAGGAGTGTGCACACCCCTGGCTTCCCAAGAAAAGTCAGCTGTCCTGCTCTGTCGTGAGCGTGTGGGTCACATACCACACCACTCTGTTAAAATGGAAAACATAAAGCTGCTTTTCCTGGAAGAGACACAGCAGTGCCCACACACCCACAGTCTCTAAATCAGTCATCTCTGCTGAAGAATAAATCATGTGTCTCTAACCTCGCTACAGAAGATTAATGATACAGACAACTGCTGCCTAGAAACACCCAAACACAAATTTAGTTCAGCCTCATGCTTGACCACCGAAACCTCACTTCTCCCAGAAGTTCTACCTGTCTAAATGTGACTTCTGGAATCACAATCAATTGAACCATACAGCTACCATTAAGCGATTACAAAAATCCACATAACTATGACCTTGGAAGGGACTTATCAGCAATAAGCTAAGTAAGTTTGTTAAGTAAAAAACTAAAGGAATGAATACTTGAATAGAAGAAGCAATCAGATTTTTTCATCTGTTTATTTTATGTTTTTGCAATTATTTTGCAGAAAACATAAGAAAAAATAAATTTAAGAAAGGTAGACTCATCATTCACAATTAGACAATTAAGACACTTAAAAAAGGAGGTTCAGTCGGGAGGCTGAGATAGGAGGAGTGCCACAAGTTCAAGGCTAGTCTG
Organism: Heterocephalus glaber; assembly: GCF_053883595.1. Lineage (NCBI taxonomy): Eukaryota > Metazoa > Chordata > Mammalia > Rodentia > Bathyergidae > Heterocephalus > Heterocephalus glaber. The sequence goes on along the minus strand of NW_028258296.1, from coordinate 35,747,838 downwards.
GAGTACATAGTGAGTTCAAGACCAGCCTGAAGTGCAGAGTAAGACCCTGTCCCCCACCCCCCAAAAAAGGTGGGGGGAGCCCTGAGTCACTGGTGTTCTAGCTGTTTTGGACAGGCTCTCAGGAGTCAATTGCTAAATATTCAAAAATTGTGAGAGCCCACATCAACAGTGGTGGTGATACAGATACCTCGGTTCAAAAATTTAATTCTTTCCATGATTCTGGTCACAAACCAAATTAGAGGAGAACCAAATCAAATTTGCAATTAGGTTCAATGTTGACCTTGTGGGGTAATCTGCTTTGGTTCTCAGTTCTCATCCAATTCAGTTTACAACCAGAATCATGGAAAGAATTAAGTTCATGAACTGAGGTACCACTATATTTGCACCACCAGAATCAGCAAACCTTTTATTTGTACAGATCTGGTTTACCAACACACCTCCACTTGTAACTTAAGAATCTAAGAAATCGCTCAGAATGATGCTGCCTTAGTCAGGAGTGGTGGCACATGTGACTCCAGCACTCTGGGAGGCTGAAACAGGAGGATCACAATTCCACCCCAGCTTGGGGAATTTAGCCACTAGTGAGATCCTGTCTCAAAATAAAAAATACAAAGGTCTGGGTTTGTAGTTCACTGTGAAGGCCTTGACTTCAATCCTGAGTATTTGAAAAAAAAAAAAAATGACACAATCTCATAAATGTAAATAATGTAGAGATGACCCCAGTTACAAAAGAGCATATTTACACTAAGCAACAAAAAAGCATTTCTGGTAATGAAGTTGTTGAAAAGGAAAAATGGAGAAGAGGCACAGTATCCAAAATGTGGAGACTTCACTAAATAATTAAAAAGAACTGATGGTAAAAGGACTAATAAAAAATAAGAATGACTGTGATCTATGTATGTCTTGTATCCATGATTCTCTGGAAATTTTCTGGCTAACAGTAGTTAGGAGATGAGCGAATATTTGCAGAACAATGAGTTAGAAAGGATCTTGAAGGTCATCCCAGACTCCTTCAGAGCATTAAACTGAATTCCAACCTCATAGTCACAAGATTGCAAACCACTTAAAGATAGGAAATGAGTCCTTTATGTCTGTGTGCCTAGCCAATAGTAAGGTTGAGCATATTATAAGCTGTATATGTTGTTGAATGAATTAATGAATGGGAAAATGAATAAATGATCATAACCAGGAATTCATTCAACTTTATCTGAACACCTCTAGTGGCTGGGCACTATTGACCCTCCAAAGTAAAAATTATGTTTTAAAAAATCCTTAACTTTAAGCTATGTATAATAGTATAACATACTCTAAGTCATTGCTATCCAACAGAAATTAAATGACAATGACAAAACAGAAGTACATGTGATTAAAATTTCCTTCATAATCATATTAAAATAAAAAAAATTAATTCTAGCTGGGCATGGTGTCACATGCCTGTAGTTTCAGTTCTCAGGAGGCTGAGGCAGGATTGACATGAGTTCAAGGACAGTCTGTGAACTACATAGTGAGACCCTGTCTCAAACAAACAAAAACAAAATTAATTAATTAATTATAACATTTTGTTTAATAGAATATATCTACAATATATCTAGAGTATTATCATTCCAGCATATAATCAATATAATTATAAATATTTTTTACACTTTTGGACTAAACCTCTGAAATCCAATGTGCATTTTAAATGTTAATCTATCTCAGTTTGAACTTAACAAATTTCAAGTGTTCAAGAGCACATGTAGCTAGTATCTATCATACTAGACAGCTGAGAACTAGACAATTCTCCCAAAATACCTTATACAACTGTCTAAAGTACATCCCAACTTCTAGTCTCTGAAGAGATCCACTACATATACCTAACAGCTATGGGAAAAATAAAGAGCTGAACATTTTCATCCTTTATGTGTATTTGATGAGAACTGGATAAGAGAACAAAAATGTCTCCCAAAGGCACAAAATCAAATGGCCTTATGGGGCAGGGCCAAAAGCTGAACAAAAAAATCTAACAAAATATGGGGCACAGCCTGGTGTGGTGACCCACACCTATAATCCCAGCACTTGGGAGGCTGAGGCAAGAGGATTGCTGTGGGTATGAAGCCAGTCCCACCTCATAGTGAGTTCAAGACCAGCCTGAACTACATAGTGAGACCCTGTCTCAAAAAAAAAAGGACAAGGAATCCCTGCTTTTCAGGTTTAACATCAGGCTATATACTAATCACTTTGCTCATCTAAAAAACAGTTATGTCAAAATTCAATTCTAAGTCATGGCTTAATAGGTTGCATAAAATTAGCAACACAGAATCTGTGTAGAACTAGCAATAATGCCAGAAAAACAGACCAACAGCTATGCTCTGGGTCTTTGATCAACATCTAACACACATTTAACAACACTAATTTTTCTTTAAACATAAAAATAATGGTAAGTTCTCTTTAAATTGTCATAAAGAAAAAAATCAAAAAAATGAATTGTTATAAAGGTAAATGGTTGTAATCTTATTCTAAATTATCTTTACCACTAAGGCGACTACTGGAAAGATACCATCATAAAGAGTATGAGAATTTTGGCAATAATCCTACTACAGAAATTTTGGTAATACTGATTTGGAACCATAAAGGTAGAAATAACAGAGAAAGTAGTCTGGGCCAATTTTTACAACACTAATTATTATTCCAGTTCATAAAAGATGTAACTCACCTCTGTGTATATATGATGTATCACAGAGAACCCCTCATAGTTATTTCACTTCTCAGAGTGGTGCTTATTTACCACTTTAACAAGAAAAATCTCACAGTCAAGTTTTCATAGTGGTCCAAGTTATTCAAAATATGACCCAGCTGCTGAGAAAAAATTTCAACAGTGTGGACCTAGATAAGCTGTCTAATTTGAAAATTCAAAAAAATGGTACATCTTCACTATTCAAACATAATGTGGATTACTTTCCATTATACCAAGCATCAAAATCAAAAGTTTATGAAGAGCCATGGGACAGAACTGACTTCAAAGAACATGGAAAAGCAAAAAGGAATCAAGAATGAAAGAAGCAACTTAATTAAGCAAAAAATAAAATTTTGTTTCCATATTTTTCCACTCAAGAAAAAAACATGATAAGAAGAACTTACCCTTTGAGATATAGTTAACTGCTAAACAACTTTTGACAAAAATCACAATACCATATTTGAGACAACAAATAGCTAGTTCACAACGTTTTTATGTGAAGAGATATGTCTTATAATTGCACCTCACTTCTACCAGCACATGTTTGCTTCAGAATAAAGAAGGCAGTCTCATGCCAAGTTCTAAGCAGTTGACCCTTTGAGCCTTTGTTGAAAGACCTACAAGTTCTGGCATGCCCAGAAGATCTAGAATAATTGCTTTTAAGATTTCCCATTAAAACTCTGACACATACCACACAGCAACTTAGATATCACTAAGGGTCATCCCCAAAACACAACAAACACCTCCCTTAACACAAACAGTATGAGTCCACTTTAATAATAAGTGACATTAAAGGATTGTCAGTGGGAGGTTTGTGGGATCCTCAGTTACAGATGATGGGCTGACCTCACATCTGCTCTGAGAGAAATACTGGATATTCTTGTTCACATTAAATAAAATGGTTCTATGTGATAAGTCACCTGTTTCCAAAACTCTCTGGAAACAGAAAAAACTGTTCCACACATGACAACATATTATTCTCCTCTCAAGAGATCTTTTTTGTTCCACACATGTGTGCATCAAGAAACATGCCACAGAGTGTTTCTGCAGAATAGATGTTAATAGAAATTAGGGAGCAAGAGTAAGGGAATCAGTACTTTGAAAAATTCTGAGTTGAACGGAGTTAGATTACTTCATTACTCAGAACAACCTCAAATCTTTAAAATGGAAATGTGCTTTATAAAACTCCAAGGTAGAGAGTCCTAAACTTATTTATTTGACAACTGAAAATTTTTTTGACCACTAAAATTTTTTTAATCTTTGCCATGGTACACCTTATAGCCCAGTTCTCAACCTTTACCACATATTCATATATTGCAATCATGTAGGTAGGTCTTAAAAATCCAATAACCAGCCTTCATTCCAGGCCAATTACATCAGAATTTCTGGGAGTGGAATCCCAGAGATGTATGGTTCTTTAAAGATTCCCAGGAATGAAAACAAATTTGAGAACCAACATAACTTTGGAAACATTAATCTACAAGTTCTAGACTATTCTTCAAACTAAAAAGCAAAAACAAAAACAACAGCTAAAGATAGGACATCCAACTTCTATCAGCTTTATTCCACTGGACATTGACACAACATCCCATCTCCACCTTACTCCCATACTGATTCATTCTTTTACAGACAATGTTTTCTGCATATTCCTTCAAAACTAGGTCCCAGCATACTATTTATTGTCTGAATAATTTTATCCCCCTTTAATTTTTTAAGTCATAGAAAAAATGGGTTTTGACAGATTTAGGAATCATCATGAATATACCAGACAACTTATCAAGCTGGTACACATGAATCAGTAAACAAAGAACTATTGTAAAATAAATTAAGAAGCATAAAACATCGCATAAAACATTGTTGCACAATTTAGACTAATTGGTTATCAGTGTTTTCTGACGCTTTAAATTTTTGCAAACACTGCTTTAGGAATACCCAGGAATGCAGAAATGAAAACCACTGCCACTGACCACCACAAAAACAAGCTGGAGATTCCATTAAGGGCTGATGGTCTTGTAAGACTAGATAAGTAGCAATTAAAATTACTTTATAGAATGTTTGGCCAATAGGATACACAAAGTTTAGTTAATACAGTGAAAGGGACAGAACCTCAAAAGATCCTTTGCCAGTTCAGCTCTGACGCTGCCCCCAGAACTGAAAGGCCTCTTGTTCCCTTAAAGGCCAGCTGCCAAGACAACACTGAGGATGGATGGACTCAACAAATTCAAGTAGATGGAAAATACCCTCTGCCTCTAGTTTTCAGCTAGAGTCACTCTTGATAAACACATTGGCTATTCTTAGTACAAGTGAAAAGTACAATTTTGACACAGATATCTTACACTTCAGAGGAACACCCTAGGACCGACTGATTCACAAACACTAATATCACAACATTTCCCAAGTGTCATACCAACCCAGAAAACTCAACTATCACTAATGTCAACTCTACTCAACTTAATCAAGAATAGACAGTAAAGTTACATAAATCTTCTTTTTTAATTTGTCTCATTTTTAGTGATTTTTTTTTCATTTTTAGTGAATTTTTAACTAACTCAAAAGAAAACTAAATAATTTAAATATAATTCCAAATAAAAAATCAGGTCATTTCTTTAGTTATAATACTATACCTGCAATATAAATCTCACATTATTTAGATTCAACCTAACATGCCACTTTTTAAAAAGAATCTGATGCCAAATGAGTGAAAAGTTACAGGACCTAACATCAGAACCTGGATTGTCACATTCCAGTTTTCATCTTCACATAGAAGGCATTTTATGAGGCCTCTTCCTAACATGCCCTAACCCTAGTTCCAATTATGCCTCCTTCCCCAATATTCCCCTAACAATGGTCTCCTAACTATAATAAAGCACTACAATTGTTTCATATATCTGTACATTTACACAAACTACACAATGAATTTCCTTGCAGTAGGATCGAGTTGTCCTAACCATTTTTAGATCCACAGGACTATCACAATAACTGGCATAGAAAAAAAGCAACAAATTAATGTACTTAGTCCTTTGGGACACAAAATAGGAATGAACTCAATTTTCACCCTCAAGAGAAGAGTTAGCCTTGCAAATAAACAATTATTATACAAGATGTTTGCTTTAATGCTATGTGGAACACTGTAATCCATGAAATGCAACAAGGAATTACAGGAAAAGGGCTTGCCAAGATTCTCCAGAAAAATGAGGAAAGGTTTTTATAGAACTGACTGCTCAAATGATTGTTTGATAAATGAATAAATTTTGAAGAGTGGCATTATCTAAAGTCAGGGTAGTCATAAAATTCCCTTACTTAAAAAAGATACAGCATATATGAGAAAACACGCATTTCAGTGAAGAGTATACCTGAAAATGCCAATCATATCCTCAATAAGGCTTCAAAACAGTTCTCCTTTTTAAGGAATTTTAAGCAATACAACAATTACATCTAACTGGAAGTCTGTTTTTAGGTAAGTTTAATATAGAAAGAGTTGAAAAATCTAAATGAAAACAAGAGTGTGATTTAACAACAAATGGAGTAAAAATGCTGGTAGATAATATAACCCAGATTATAATGAAGACCAAGACAATAGTGACTGACTAAAATTAGTATGAGGGTGATTCCTGATAATGTTCCTTACTTCAGTGAGCCTGGGTTATAAGCAAAAACAACACAGTTCTTATCTTAGGAAAAAAATAGTTTCTTTAGTTCAGTTCCCAGAAACCAGTAGTATTTTCTCATCTAAATTCTTCACTAAAGTTCAAATTCACCACTCCTTGGTATGTTCTGCTACAAATGCATAGTTTATGAAGAGTTTGTATTTAGAGATGCAGCTTAATGCAAACATAAATCTCAGGGTTCCGAGTTATCAGAAAAATACAACTTGAGTTACACTTAAGATCAAACTCTAATCTAGGAAACAGGTGCCTAAAGAAAGGGACAGATGCCTCAGATTTGTGTTAAGCATTATTTTTCATGTGAGGGCCTTTTAACAGATTGCATAAAACTCTTTATGTCTAACCACAATGCAGTAACATTCTCTAGTTCATCTTCTGCTTCTTTTAAAATAATTTGATGGTGTTCTGTACATGTACCAACTCGCCACAAGGAACGTAATTATGTACTGCAGTCATATACTAATAAAGAACAAAAACTGGAAAAACATAAAATAATTTCAGACCAAGTGAGTTTAAAGAAAACTACAATGAAAATGACAGAAAACAACATGTCTCTCTATAAGAGACTGGTTACAACTGTTCTAGTATATTAAACAGCAATGAAACAGAATGAAGGACGCTTTCCATATCTAAAATGAATGAGGTGAAAAACAATAAGGTGCAGAATAGTTTATGTAGTGTGCTATATTTTGTGATCAAAATAGGAACAATAAGAATGTACATCTTGGGCCGGGATTTAGCTCAGTGGTTTTGCCTCCTGCTACGCAAGTGCAAGGACCCGAGTTCGATCCCTGGTACCAAAAAAAAAAAAAAGAATATACATCTTTATTTCTTTGTATATATATAAAGAAACTCTAGAAGGGTATACAATAAACTAACTCCAGAAGTTATCTTGAAAGAATGAGCATCAAGGGAGAGAGGGAAATTTTTCACTGTATATTTTCTGTATATTTTTAAAATATCACTTATGTTAATATATTTATATTTTCAACTATTTGGGAAAATAGGCTATAATTGTAATAACTATGATTCTGTTACCTAGTAATAATTTTCTTACAATATTTTTCTTTCTCTTCTGGTCTTAATTTCTCAAAAATGCCAGTTCTCAAGAAAAAAATTACCTAACACAAAAAAATTCATTCCCTCCTCCAATATTCATCTAAATATATAAAAGGGCCAGGAATGTAGTTCAGTGTAAAGGCCCTGGGTTCAAATCTCAGTACTACAAAGAAAACAAGAAAGGATAGAAAAGAAGAAAACCCGCAAATACTTCTCTGATTTAAAAAAAACAAAGTAAGTCCTCACTGTCTACAGAACAGGTTCAGTAATCTGTCCAGGTGACACCTCCTCTCTCCCTACAGAGGGCTTCTCAAATCGCCCAGACACAACAAACATCCCCAGGACTTTCCATGGGACACACCTGTGCCTAATGTCCCTCCTCTGCTCCCAGCTTGGGTACAGCCTAACATTTCCACAGTTCATTTGTGCCTACAGACCTGCCTGCCTCTACTAAAATATGAGATCATTAGAAGACCTCCTAGTCATCATATTTATAACTGTTGTGGATAATACTTATTTCTTATTAATGGTAACAATGAGAAACACAAAATCTCGGTACCACCCAGGGTATGGGGACAGCTGCACTACCTCCTTTAATCCTAGAAACACCCTGTAGCCATTGTACAGATAAGGACACTGAGGCTCAGACTACTTATGCTTACTAAAGATAGTAAGGAGCAGAATGAGGCTTCAAACCCAGCATCTCTAAAGCACAGACTCAACCACCTGGCTTAGAACTGAGGTACAGTTATTATCATCACCTTTCTGACAAAATAGATTCTATTTTACAAAGAGCTTTCAAATTATAGAAGCCACTAGAAAGGAAAAGTAAAAAAAAAAAAAACTTTTAAGTTTCCTTAAAACTGTCCTTTATATAATCTGACATTTTTTATTCGTTCTTCTTATACACAAGATTGCTAGAGAATGAAGGGGCTTTGCATTTGCTCTCCCTGGGAAGATTAAGGCTTTGGGTGTGGCTCCCTTGTCCCATTCTCCCCACTTAACACCTACCTGTGCCCCCTTTTGTCACCTGTGGTCTCAGAAACAGAGATGAGAATCTCTTGGATCTTTAAAGACTGTGTCTTCATGTGTTCATTTAAACATTTCCAAAAACTCCTCCTAGGAGTCTGAAGCTCACCCTCAGTGAGCTTACAGCACAACAGGGAGACAGAGAGCAAAGGGGCCTCCAAGCCACTCTGCTCCTCTCAGTGTTGGAAATTATGTCACAAAAACAATAATAAGCAATACAGATGCTTACAGATTTGGATAAATAAGCACAAAGACAAAAGTACTAAAATTTAGCACAATTCTTCAGAGATGACTGTTGTGGGAGGTTTTTTCTGGTGTTTTGATTTGGTTTGGGTGTTTTGTTTTGTTTTGTCTTTTGTTTTTTGAAAAGGAGAGAAAAAAATTACCATCTCATTTCAGTCCGTATAAAATAACATCATCGTCACTGTCTTGAGACAACTTAAAAGCACAGTAACTCAATGATGGCAAAGTTTAGCCCAAGTCCCACAAGCAGTTATACCTGAATGGAAGATAAGGGGGATTTGAGCCAGATAGGAGCGCTCTGTAGGCTTCTTCTGGTGTCTTCTTTAAATAGATTACCTAGGACAGAGAAATAGTAACATTTAGAACACCACCAAAGAATGACACAGCACTAATTTTATTACTCAACAAATTTGCATTTCATTTCTTGGAGTGAAAACTATCATGGAGATAATTGTTGTTACTGTTTTTATAGATTAATTTTATTGGTACATTTTAGGTATACAATATAATGACATTCACCATTGAAAATTTGTATCTTTACATAATCTCTCTTGGTTCTTATTTTTTCCCCCTTCCCCTGCCCTCCCTTCAACCCCTCCATCATCCCTCCCTATTTACAAAGACTTTGTTTCCATTTCTTCATTTTCTCATACTAATTCCATTCCCTTCTTTCCTTTCCCCTACCCCTCCCACTTCCCCTTCCCCTTTGCCCCTTTTTGTTGTTGTTGTTGTTGTGCTGCTGCTGCTGTCCAGTACTGGGTTGAACCCACCCAGGGCCTTCGCACTGAGCTACATACCTAGTCCTTTTGTAGTCCCTATTTTAAGGCAGGGTCTTACTCTGTTGCTAAGTTGCCCAGGCTGGACTCAAACTCAATATCCTCTTTTTCAGCTTGAAACCAATCACCAGCTTTTGGCTTAAAGATGGGTGAGGGCTTCAAGGCAGATCCTTGAAGAAGCCAACAAGGGTTATTCCTAGGGCACACTGCCCAGACACAATGCCAGGGACAGTCAGACCTCCGCCACTGCACTGTGCGTTCACCGAAGACCAACACAAGCCTCCTTGACCTCTACAGGTCTCCCATGAGTCACCCAGTGCTGAGGAGCTCTGACGGACATTCACAGTGAGCAGAACACCTGCCGGATGGCTGCTGAGGAAAGCCAACTACTCTCTAAACCTCACTAAAATCACATTGAGATGGGTAAAAAGGAATGATGCAGGAACACTGCCTTTACAGCAAAAGGCAAGGGTCCTGGAGGGGAGAAAGAACTTGTGAGCTGGATGGAGAGGAGCTCAGTGTGGCTAGGAGGGCGAAAGAGGGTGGGAGGAAGGAGGGGGAAAGGAGCTAAAGCATGGCCAGACTGAAGCGCAGTATACACCATGGGGAGAGTCTGACTTTCTTCCAAATACAATTTAATATTTTAATTCTGAACTGAGGGCATTGGTCCTTTTCATCTATAGTTTGAGTTTAATTTAATTCCTAGAATCTTCTCTACCTAGAATTAATGGCATTGTTGCCTCAATATATCCCCACATCAAAACCCTAAGCATTTTAATTACAAGAATGACAGAGACCTGTTGTTTTTTTTTTAAGTAGGCTTTCCTCTCTACATACAAAGCCTCTTTGAGTTTTAAGCTATGCTACTCTACTAGCAATATAGCTCATGTATTTATTAACACTTGGAGAACTAGAAAGGACTCCATTTTGAATTCTCAAAAGAAATAAAACTAGATAAAAAGCACATCTAGCTTTAATAACAGGGCCTCATGATCATTTGGCAAATGAAGTGAAGGTCAGATAAAGCACACACCAACCGAAGTGAACTGAATATGAAACAAAAACCACACAGCAAATGAACTTTAAAGGTAGTGATCAGCAGGCCTCACTGTGATCAGCACACCTATCATTCCAGCACTCTAGGAGGCAGAAGCAGTAGAGGCAGTAGAATCACAAGTTCAAGCCCAGCCTGCAGAACGATGACTTACCAATACCCTCTCTCGAAATAAAAACTAAAAATAAAAAGGAGTAAGGATGTAGCTCAACATGAAGGCTCAAGGCTCAATACCTAGTACTGCAAAACAGAAATCCAACCTCCCCCGCTAAAATCAAGGCAATCCAGTCACAAGGCACAAGTCATCTAGAGAGAATCAGGACTTGAGTTGCAGTTCAAATAATTACAAAATCCTTTTAAATCAATCCGAGCTTTGAAGACCATTTGCAGTAATCAATATTACAACATAATTTTACTGCAACCCAATGGGTAGATTATATAACGGAGCTTCTTATGAGGAAGCACTTTCTCAACCCTAAACACATTGCAGTACTTGAAAGTTAACCAGGACTGCTAACAGGGAAAACAGCTTGGAGAAAGCTTCTGTGTTTGGATTAGATAATTAAAGCTTACACAAACAGCCTTTGAAAAGCAAAAAATGCAATTCTCTCCTTAGGAGCAATTACGTTAATTCTCTTTAATTTTGTGGCAGTGTTTCTGCAAGAGGGAGTCGCCAGCCCAACGAAATAGCTCTTCAGACTGGAGACCCCACAGGGCTCCGCTCCTCATCTTACCTGCATGACTTAGCACACATGACCCATGCTCTCAACACTGTAAGAGGAGAGCCTTTGTTTTTATTTTTATCCCGGTGCTAAATTATTAATATGTGCAAAGTGAAACCCAACAGAGGCCATCTAAATTCCAAGCAGATTCCCCGGGGCATCTGTTACAGGTTGACCTTTTACAACCTGAAGGCAGGGACTTAGGGAGAGTGGGGCAAAGTTCTGATACACGTGCATGCCGTGTCCTTAACATACAAAGTGCCATCTTTCTAGCAAGTATTCCTATGCCAGATCGTCTTATGAGAGACAGACAGACAGACAGACAGACAGTAGGTCTGACTGAATCGCAGAAGGAAAGTAACATTTACTAAGACTTGCTGTCAAGGAATCTAAAACTCAGAAATATAAGGAACTTGACAAATTCACATTGCTGTTCTGTTTGTTGTTGTTGTTGTTGTCGTTTGTATTTTTTTTTTTTTTTGTACTAGGGATCAAACTCGGGTCCTTGCACTTGCAAAGCAGGCACGGGAACTAAATCCCTGGCCCCGCTGTTCCGTGATGGTGAAGAATTTGAATACAGATCTGACTCCAAAAATCTGGAGAGAAAAAGGACTCTTTTAAATTCCTAAATGCCATTATACTTTATTTTAAAAATTAGGCAATTTCAAATTATTAACAGTATTGGTGTATGAGGAATTAGGCTGGTGAAGGATTGAAAGGAAAAAGGGAAGCTTCCTGCTCTGTCCTATATTCCGTGCTGTCGTTTTGTGTAGACGTGTACAAATGTGCTTCTTAGACATGAAGTAACTAAATCAATTACAAAATGCTAAAAGCATACTTTCTTCTTACAATAAAATCTGTAATCATCCAAACTTTGTTACCAGACTTTTTATTTTTTAGTACTAAGGATTGAACTCAGCACCTTCACATCTCAGCCCTTTTTCTGTTTTTTATTTTTGACATTGGTTCTTACTAAGTTGCTAGTTGCCCAGGTTGGCCTTGAACTTGCAATACTCCTGCTTTGGCCTCCTATTGCTAGATATCCTAATATTTCCAAAAATATTTTCTGGGAATAAAAAACTAATTTAATGGCATCTGATAAATACTCTGATTATTCTTTTTCTACTTCTGAAAGGAAAAAAATAAATTACTATCTACTCTCCTCACTGCCTATTATATTACATAAAGGAAAGGATTTTCCCAAATTTTGATTGATGTAACCTGAGAAAAGCCATTTGGATGTACATGGTGCTTGGTGTACCATGCCAATTGAGCGGTACATGGGTCATTTTTATACAATTGTCCTACCCTTGCCAGGAAGTCCTAGAAACCTCCTCTATAAAATAATATTTTCACATATACTTTCTTATTTTTAACTGAGTATGAGTCAACCAATTAAGGTGATTTTTTCCCTGCTTAATTGACTTTGACATCAGTACCAACTCTGTTTCTTAAACACATGATTCTGAAGAGCCAGAATTCTGACCCATATAAATTATCAGTAGATATGAGGTTCTTAACAACACAGAAAAACTTGAGTACAACCAGCCAGCAAGATTGTTTACTAACACGACAGTGTTGGCCAGACTTTAATCATACACCAACGTTCCCAGCTTCTGTCACACCTACCACCAGCAATTACCACTTCTAGGTAGTCACAGTCTTCTAGCTTAAATCAGTTTGATGTGAAATGTTTTACACTATTGCTGTAAGTGGAAAACCTGCCACTGAATCTACACATAAATTAATATTAAAATACATAACACTTTAAATTTAAAATGTATCAAGTACAAATTTGTACTAATTTTATAGAAAAATACCACACCAAAATGAGATTAAATAAAATTCTCAGAATTTATCTGCAAATAATGGTAAATCTTTTTTAACTGAATCCTACAGTTATTATATCCTGAAGGGGTACAAAAAATGCCTGTGTGTGTATGTGTGATCTTCAGAAGCATCTTCAAATTTACAATTATATTGCAGTACTTAGATAATTTAATCTCACGGATACATAAACTGTGATTCTTAAAACAACAAACGGCTTAATATAGGAGTCTAAACCAGACTATGAGTCATGAATTTGCTAATGGTCTTTCCCTGGGGACATTCAACTCCAACTTTACTACATTTTTAGCTTTGTTTTTAGGTGCTGTTGTTTCCTCAAAAAAAAAAAAAAAAAGTTTTAGTGCAAAGTACAACACAAGTACATACATACACACATCCGAAATATTTTAAAAAGAAACCTCTGCCCTTATGTTAATTATGTTTATATTTTGCAATGTGGAGAGTTAAAATACTCTTAAGGATTTAACTTGGCTTTCTGAGAGCGGATTCTTCAATTTGGACAGTTGATTTCCTGTTATTTGTTTAATGTTTTATTTGTTTAAAAAAGTGGAAACAGAGCCCCACGGAACACGCCGAATCAGCCCGCTGCAGAAAGGCAGGTCTCTGCATGCCCTACCGAGGTCCTGAGTCACGCGGAAGACACCGAATCACCCCGCTGCAGACAGGCAGCCACCTGACTCCACATTACAAAGGCGCAGAGGACACCAGACCACCAGACCAAGGTACTGATTCCCACTGTTCCCGGCCCAGAGGTAGGGGCTTCTGAGCCGTCGTCCCACTGCTCCTGGTCCAGAGGAAGGGGCTTCCCGGTCACCATCCCTCCAGCTGCTCCCAGCCCAGAGGAAAGGGCTTTTGGGCCACCTTCTGTCCCGCTGCTCCTGGCCCAGAGGAAGGGGCTTCTGGGCCACCATCCCTCCCACCGCTCCCAGCCCAGAGGGAGGGGCTTCTGAGCAACCATCCCACTGCTCCTGGTCCAGAGGAAGGGGTTTCCCAGCCACCATCCCTCTGGCTGCTCCCAGCCCACAGGAAAGGGCTTTTGGGTCACCATCCCTACCGCTGCTCACGGCCCCTGCCCCACCTCACCCACCTGAGAGGAGGTAATCCGTGCAGGCGCTAACAGCCCCCTGCCCCAGTCGAAATGAGAAAACACGTAAAGAAGTCTCAAAACCAGACTTCCAGATCACCTACAGCAACCCCAAAGGGAAATGACATGGAACCCTCTGATACTCAACAACCTGGACCCACTGAACTGGCAAGAAAAGGGGATCTGGAAAAAAGGAAATCAGAAATAATTTCTCAGATAACAGGAGAAATTGTGCCCTTAGTGCAAGACATGATTAATAAATCTAGAGAGGAGCTGAGGAACATGATGGAATCCCAACATAAGAAACAAATGGAATCCATAAAACAGATGCAAATAGATTTCCAGGACATGAAAAACTCCATTGAAAGTCTACACCGCAGAATGAGCCAGTGTGAGGACAGAATTAGTGACCAGGAAAAGAAAAATTGCTTCAAAATTATAAGGGAGCATGAGAAATCAATCCAGCAGCTGCTAGATGATGCAAAAAAAATAACATAAGACTGATTGGCTCAATGAAGAAACAGGAGAGAGTGCAGATGACATAAAAAAATCTCTTCACAGAAATAATGGCAGAAAACTTCCCAAGCAGGGGAAAAGAGCCTGACATACAGATAAGTGAGGCATATAGGACTCCAAATAGCCTTGATCAAAAAAAAATCTACATATAGGCATATAATTGTTAAGATTCCAGAAACTCAACAGAAGAACAAAGTTCTCCAAGCAGTCAGAGAAAAGAAACAAATCACACACAAAGGAAAGCCAATCAGAATCACAGCAGACTTCTCAACACAAACCATCAAGGCAAGAAGAACTTGGAGTGAAATACTCCAAGACCTAAAAACAAACAACCTCCAACCCAGATTGATGTACCCTGCAAAACTATCTTTCAAAATGGATGGAGAAATAAGATACTTTCATGACAAAGAGCACCTTAGGAACTTCGTGAATACCAAACCAGCACTCCAAAGAATTTTACACAATAGTCTAGGAACAGACATTGAGGATCACAACCCCAGGAAGCAAAGCAGAATGAACCCATCTAAATGTAAAGGGGGAGAACCCAACAAAAAGAAAAAGTCATGGCAATGACAAGTCAATACGTTTCAGTTATAACCATCAACATTAATGGTCTCAATTCATCAGTCAAAAGAAATAGACTGGCAGAATGGGTCAAGAAGCAAAATCCAACAATATGCTGCTTACAAGAAACACACTTAATTCAAAAGGAAACTCATAGACTGAAAGTTAAAGGGTGGAAAACAATACTGCATGCGACAGGAACCCAAAACAAAGCAGGAGGAGCTACCCTCTTGGCAGATCAAGTAGATTTCAAACCAACACTGATTAAGAGAGACGAAGAAGGACACTACATCCTTGTAAAGGGAACAATTCAAGAGGAAGAGATGACAATCATAAATATCTATGCACCAAACACTAGTGCACCCAACTATATAAAACAAATACTAACGGATATGAAAAGTCATATATGCACTAATACAATTGTAGTGGGGGACCTCAACACCCCACTGTCACAAATAGATAGATCAACTAGACTAAAAATAAGCAATGAAATACTAGAACTCAATCGAACTCTTGAACAAATGAACTTAACAGATGTTTACAGAGTCTTCCACCCCACAAAATCAGAATACACATTCTTCTCAGCTGCACATGGGTCATTCTCCAAAATAGACCACATACTCACACACAGAACATGTTTAAGTAAGTGCAAAAAAACTGAAGTTATCCCCTGTATATTATCAGACCATAGAGCGATGAAAATGGAGATCCATAGCAAAAGAAACTCAAAAAATTTCATAAACACATGGAACTTGAACAACACACTCCTGAATAACCAATGGGTCACAGAGGAAATTAAAGAAGAAATCAGACAGTTCTTTCAATTAAATGACAATGACAATACAACATATCGGAATCTATGGGACACAAAGAAGTCTTAAGAGGGAAATTTATAGCAGTGAATATGCATATTAGGAAAACAGAACGAGCCCAATTAAACAACCTGATGTTGAACCTCAAGCTTCTAGAAAAAGAAGAGCAGGACAACCCCAAAGCTCACACAAGGGAGGAAATTATAAAGATCACAGGAGAAATCAATGCAATGGAGACGAAGAGAATGATAGAAAAAAAAAAATCAATGAAGCCAAGAGTTGGTTCTTTGAAAGAATCAACAAAATTGACAAACCTTTAGTCAACCTTGTCAGAAAAAGGAAAGAAAAGGCCCAAATCCATGCAATTAGGAATGAAAAGGGTGAAATTACGACAGACCCAGCAGAAATCCAGAGGATCATCAATACCTACTTCCAGAACCTATATGCCAATAAGATGGACAACACAGAAGAAATGGACAGATTCCTAGATACATATGAATTAAGAAAGTTGAATGAAGAAGACCTATAAATTCTGAACAACCCAGTATCAACCAATGAAATTGAAAATGTAATTAAAAACTTATCAACTAAGAAAAGTTCGGGCCTTGATGGCTTCACTGCTGAATTCTACAAGACATTTAGAGAGGAACTGCTGCCACTACTGTTTAAACTCTTCCGTGAAATGGAAAGGGAAGCAATACTTCCAAATTCATTCCTGGAAGCAAGCATCACCTTGATCCCCAAAGGAGAGAAGGACCCAACTGAAAAAGAGAACTATAGGCCAATCTCACTAATGAACATAGATGCAAAAATCCTTAATAAGATATTGGCAAACTGAATGCAGAAGATCATCAAGAAGATCATACACCCTGATCAAGTGGGATTCATCCCAGGGATGCAGGGATGGTTCAATATACGAAAATCAATTAATGCAATACAATATCTCAATAGAGCCAAGGACAAAAATCATATGATTATCTCCATAGACACAGAAAAAGCATTTGACAAAATCCAACATGCATTTATGACAAAAACCCTACAAAAAATTGGAATAGATGGTCTCTACCTCAAACTGATAGAAGCCATCTATGAAAAACCAACAGCCAATATCATACTAAATGGTCACAAACTGAAATCCTTCACACTCAAATCAGGAACAAGACAAGGATGTCCACTATCACCACTCTTGTTCAATATACTTCTGGAAACATTAGCCATGGCAATTAGACAGGAGAAAGAAATAAAAGGAATAAAGATAGGTAATGAAGAAGTCAAATTGTCATTATTTGCAGATGACATGATCCTCTATATAGAAGACCCCAAGAACTCCACCAAAAGTCTTCTAGACTTAATAACCAAATTCAGTCAAGTAGCCAGTTACAAGGTCAACACACAAAAATCAATAGCTTTCCTCTACACCAATGACAGACTCACTGAGAGAGAAATAGGGCAAATAATTCCTTTCACAATAGCATCCAAAAATCTGAAATACCTAGGAAGCATCCTAACAAAAGAAATCAAAGACCTCTTCTCTGAAAACTATGGCACTCTGAAAAGAGAGATTGAAGATGATATCAGAAAATGGACAGACATCCCCTGCTCCTTGGTAGGAAGGATTACTATAGTGAAAATGGCCATACTTCCAAAACTGCTATATAGATTTAATGCAATTCCAATTGAGATCCCAGCAGCATACTTCCTAGACCTCGAGAAAACAATCCAAAAATTCATTTGGAGCAAGAAGAGACCCAGAATAGCAAAAGCAATTCTAGGTAACAGAGACATGGCAGGGGGTATCACAATCCCCAACCTGCAACTCTACTACAAAGCTGCTGTGATAAAAACAGCATGGGACTGGCAAAGAAACAGGCTTGAGGACCAGTGGAACAGATTAGAAGATGCAGAAACAACGCCAGACACACTCAGCCATCTCATCTTTGACAAAGGAGCCAAACACCCTCACTGGAGGAAAGATAGCCTCTTTAATATGTGGTACTGGACAAATTGGGCTTCAACTTGCCAAAGATTAAAACTAGACCTGTATCTCTCACCATGCACCAAACTAAAATCAAAATGGATTAAAGATCTAAAAATTAAAATAGAAACTCTGAACCAGTTGGAACAGAGGTTAGGTAGAACCCTTGAAGATATTGGTGTAGGAAAAGATTTTATGAACAAAACCTCAGTTGCCCGTGAGCTAGCACAAACAATCAACAAATGGGATCTCTTCTTATTAAAAAGCTTCTGCACAGCAAGAGAAACCACCAGCAGTGTGAAGAGACAATCCACAATGTGGGAAATCTTCACCTGCTCTTCTTCAGACAAAGGTCTACTATCTCGAATCTACAAAGAACTTAAAAAGATCAGACCTCCCAAATTTAAAGACCCAATCCAAAAATGGGCATCTGAAATGAACAGACATTTCTCAGACAAAGAAGTAGAAATAGCAAATAAATACATGAAAAAATGTTCAGCATCACTGGTCATTCTAGAGATGCAAATGAAAACAAAGCTGAGATTCCAGATCACCCCAGAAAGAATGGCTGCTATCATGAAATCAACCAGTAACAAATGCTGGCGGGGCTGTGGGGAAAGAGGAACCCTGCTTCACTGCTGGTGGGAGTGTAGACTGGTGCAACCACTGTGGAAATCAATATGGAGATACCTCAAAGAACTAGAACTGGAAGTCCCATTTGATCTTGCTATTCCACTGCTGGGGATCTTCCCCAAAGAATTAAAAGAATCATACTACATTGATATATGTGCACCCATGTTCATAGCAGCGGTTTGTAATAGCTAAAACTTGGAAACAGCCCAAATCCCCATCAACTGGAGATTGGATAAAGAAAATGTGTTTTTTTTATAAAATGGAGTACTACTCAGCCATAAAAAATGAGAAATTAGAGACATTTATAGCTAAGTGGATGCACATTGGGGCAATACTCTTAAGTGAAATAAATAGGACACACATGTGTAAATACCGAATAGTTTCTCTGGTGTGAGAAACTGAAAGTGTAAATAAGGACTAAATGTATAATAGGTAATGTGAAATAGGAAGAAAAGGGGCAAAGGGGAAGGAAGTGGGAGGGCTAGGGGAAAGGATAGAAGGGAATGGGATTAATATGAGAAAATGAAAAAATAGGAACAAAATTTTTGTAAATAGGGAGGACTGGAGGGGTTGGAGGGAGGGCTGGGCAAGGGTGAAAAATAAGAACCAAGAGAGACTATGTAAAGGAGCAAATTTCCAATGATGAATGTCATTATATTTTATACCTAAAATGTACCAATTATTAGAATGAATAATCGATAATGCAAAATAGGAAGAAAAGGTCCAAAGGGGTAGGGGTAGTGGGAGGCACAGGGGAAAGGAAAGAGGGGAAAGGAAAAAATGATGAGAAATGGAAAAAATGGAAATAAAGTCTTTGTAAATAGGGAAGGGTGGAGGGTGTGAAGGGGGGGCTAGGAATGGGGAAAAAATAAGAACCAAGATGCATTATATAAAGGTCCAGTTCCCAATGAGAAATGTAATTGTGTTGTATACCTACAAAGTACCAATAAAAGAATTTAATACAAAAAAAAAAAAGTGGAAACAAATGCTGAGAACAGCCTTTCCCGGTTAGGTACTGCCATTGCAACACTGACATGACAGCTCAAAATTAACATTCCAACCACTGCTGGATCAATTACATTTCTTCCAAACAGAGGTTTTCTGGAAAACCGATGTTACAACTTGAAAGCAGCCTACAAGAATTAAGATTTATCAAATATGGAAGACATACCAAAGGAGAAATTTTCTCTAAAACCTTCAGACTAGGTTTTGCATGCACAGAATACTAAATGTGGACATTACCAACATGTCACCATGCGGTGTGCCTTGGGTTCTAGCCCATTAATTAGTGGCCATTCCTGTGCTCCTTCACTAGCCTCTCCTTCACTACAACATCTTTATCAAATCAATACCCAGACAGATTCTTTCTCCACAGTCTCTTTCCATTACAGGGGAGGATCCAGGTTAGGGGCCTGGAACACGTCATTTGGGGACAAAAGGAGGATTCAAGTATCTCTTCAAATTATGCAGAAACACTACCACCCGAGAACCTGCAATGGCCCTGAGAAGAAGACCTGAGCAGGTGAGGGCCCTGAATCTTAAGTTTCATGAGTTCCTCAGTGAATCTACACTTAACTTTTACTTCATGAATGTCATCTACGCTGCATTTCAAACCCCTACCTCCACACTCTAGAACTAACACCATTTCTCTCTCCCTCTGCCTGTCCTGTCCACTACAGTACAATCAGTGTTCTGCATACTTGGGTGCCAGAACCTAGAGTTCAACCAACAGCAGACCAAAAACATTTGGGAACAATAATAATAAAACATAGTATAACAATAAAAAATTAAAATTTAAAAACAATGCAGTATTGGGCCAGGGATTTAGCTCAGTGGCAACGCACCTGCCTTGCAAGCACAAGGTTCTGAGTTCAATCCCAAGTACCAAAAAACAACAACAACAAAAAACAATGCAGTATAACAATTATATAGTATTTACATTATATTAAGTATTATATCTAATCTAGAGATCCTTTAAATATCCAAAAAGATTTGCCTCAGTTATATCAAGAATAACCACTTTATAAAAGGGACTTAAGCATCCAAAGATTTTTGGTATCCAAGGGAGGGGGAGGTCCTGAATTAATTAGGGTACCGCGACAAGGATGTAATTCTGAGGGAAGGTTCCCCAAGCCTCAGTCCTGCTCAAAAAGGTCAGTCCAGGCTGTCAATCTTTCACCAAAATATGGCCCCACAATACCTTTCCAGGTGAGCCTGGACTGCTCCTTAAATGAACCCTCCCTGCCAGCCTGCACTCCTCCATTGCCTAAGCATACTTGATACCTTCTGGTATCTGAAGCCTTTTTCAGGCGATATTGTGCTTACCACCTCTGCCTATTAACATTCTTCCTATTTCATTAGTTAGTTCACTAGCTCTGATTTTATCAGCCAGTTCCCTACCTCAGTGACCAACTGCCTCCGTGATAACTTCCTATTCTTCCAGCTCAGAAAACCTTCCCCTATTCCCCAGACTCCAGAACGTGACGCTCCACTGTCAAAGTGACAATGGGCATGATAATGACAATAATAAAAACAGAAAGAAAGAAATATTATGTTCCAGGCACTATAAGAAGCACTTTAGCCATTAATCCTCACAACCACACCAAGAATCAGCTGCTCAAGGAAGGTCACACAGCTGGCCACGGTGGTCAAGCAGTTGGTGCCATCACAGATACTCATGACCACTGCATGATGCGCCTTTCAGCTCTGCTCAGATTATCGTCCATTATACTTAAGCAGAAAGCCCCTGGAGTCAGGAACCAAGGCTTCCATACTTTTCTAAGCCTTCCAATGATATCTGTCAGACAGACCCTCAGTCATTGACTGCTTTAAACTTGTAAGGCACTAAGAGTGCATCCACTCCAGAGAGTTAATTCAGCTTAATTAATAACTAGAAAATGAGATTTTTTTTAAAAAAAGTGTCACTGCATCTTCAGTGCCAGTTCCCAGGGGAGCTGATAAAATTAACTTTCTGGGCCCAAATGTATGAGAGCATCAAATTCAGGAGAGTCAGTTCTCCAGTGATGTGCTAAAAGAGAAAGCAGTGAAGAGGCTGATTAAAAAGAAAAGGTCTGGCTCATATGATTTGTATTTCCTAATAGAAAACATTTTAGAGAGTTATGGCATATTCCCTGATCTAGATGTTCACTCTCCCTCTTCCCTCAAGTCTGTTCTGAGGCTGCACTCAGCCACATCCTACACGTATAAGAGGCATAAGGCAGGAAGTAGGACAGAGCACAAATCACTCAAGATGATCCAATCAGCATGCACCTGATTTGCTGAATGCTTACAATTTGTACAGGAACCTGAAGACACAGGATGACACAAGGAGAGCTGAATGTCCCCATAATTCAGCCTAATTAAGGAACTTAAAGACATTGGCAGCAAGAGCTCGAAAAGGGAAGGAGACATCAAGGGACCAGTCTGGGCCTGAGGCTGCCTTGCGTCATGGTGGCATTTAGATGGCCACTTCCTCCCCTACCTTGGGCTGCCCTGGAAGCCAGGGCTCTGATGCAGGACTGGCTTCCTTGGCAACCTGGTGATACTGGCCTCTGCCCTATGTTCTCAAATCTCTCTGCCCTTTTCCCTCAAATTCTGACTGCAGTTTGTCTCCGTAGTTATTTGGTTTAGTCTGTTGCTAGATCTGCAGAACTCAACAGTGTGCCTGGCACAGAGCACATGCTTTAAAAATGTTTGAAGGCTGCACAAATAGCAGAGGAAAGGAAAGCATTTTCTGTGGGAAGAAGAACAATATTGTCACGGGAACAGCCATCATCTATGTGGAGAGTAAGGTGGACAGAGTGCAGGGGTTGGGCACCCAGACCCAGAGCCAACCTCCTCAGGTTTGAATGCCAGGCTCTTTCCCCTGAGCAGAATCATAGTACTTTTCTATGCTTCTGTTTCCTTATGTGTGAAGCAAGAATATAATTGTAAACTACTTTGTAAGGATATTCCTTGGAAAGACTAAATGAATTAATAATATATATAAAGTACAAAGAACTATATCCTGCACCTAGCTCTTTAATAGCAAGGGAACACAGAAAGGAGATAAACTTTGATCCTAATTTTTTTTTCTCTTCTTCAGACCTAAGACTATGTGAATCTGAATGTATGTATTTCTTACACCTAAAGCTTGCCTATATACACAGACACCAAAGCATGGGGCTGCAACTGTCTCTCATGATTGCTATGAAACAATCAGAGACCATAGGGACAGAGGACAAATGAATTTCTGAGCCCTTGACTTCTTACTCCTTAAAAGTATGATTTCTGTTTTCTTCTGAAGCAATCAAGGACTCAAAAGTGGTTTTTGCTTAAAAAAATAAAAAAACTGTGACTCTTCACTTGGGCCTACAGACAGCCAATAGGTCACTAACTAGAACAAAGGGTGACCTTCATTTTGTAAAACTCTGAATCAAATGCCTAATTTACATAACCTAACTCATCCCTCTTCAAGACTGAGGACACTAAGACAAGACAGTTGTAGGGACATTCAGCTGTGCCCAGAGGTCTCCATTACCCTAAACTTAGGTCAACTTGGATTCCAGTGGGGCCCCTGAGATGAGACTGCCCAAACAAGCACTTTTCCCTCAGGAACCACCTTACAAAACCAGAATGAGAAAATGAGCAACCAGACTCTAGCCCACCCCAGTAAATCCATAAAACCTGGCCTGGGTCTTCTGTGAATGAGCCAGGCTGATCTACATCAGACCTGTGCTTCCTTCAGTTCATCAAGCGGAAGTCCCTTCCTTATTTTCTTGCTTTCCTCTGTTTAGGGGCCAGCTTGATCTTTATCAGGGCTGTGCTCCCTTTACTTTTCAGCTCCTCAAGCTGAAGTCCCTTACCATCTTCTCTCACTTTTCTATTAAAACTTTTGCTATAAACTCCTGCTGGCTCTCTGTTTTAATTTCTATTACTTCTGATGCAAGGACCTATGCTAGCCAGTGACGCCTATAGAGTAAAATCTTAACATAGAGACTACCAGTTAGGAAAAACTTCTCATTTCAAAACACAGATATTGATCTTAGTCTCAGTTTTGCCTCTTCAAACTGCTCCAAAGTCTCCTGGTGCCTTAGTATTAGCAACTACAAAATAAACGCCATTGGTCACTGCCTGATCAAATCTACTATCAAAATATAGGAAAGTCTCAGAACTGGCCCATGTCTCTCTTCAAAAAAGTAAATAAAGAGAAAGAGCTGCCATTGCTAGAATTATACTCATTTTTTAAAATATTTGAACTTCTGAACAAAAGAATAAGATTGAAGAGGAAGATTCAACCAAGATTGAAGAGGAAAGCAATTGCCAGTTACCTGCAAAAAATGAACCACAAAATTCATGGAAAGAACATCTGTGAGACAAGAAACTGCAAAGAAGTGAAACAAAACTTTTTAAGTCTCTTCTCAGGCTCCAAAGGCTTGGTTCTCAGGCTTCTTAAATGTCAGGGCACTTAATTTATAAACTGCTTTTTCCTGAAGGCAGCATAAGTCATTATTGTTATACAGAAGAACAAATAAAATGTTTAATTTACTGTGTTTAGCAAGATTTTTTCTTCTGAATCATTTCCTCCCATTATATTCAGTAACTAGGAAAAAATTGGCATTCAGATTTATAATTTTTTAAATAAGAAAAAGTCATACATTTCTGAAATACACAAATGATTCTACTTTTGTTCTGCTTACAGAAACAAAACTAGTGTTGGAACAATCATTTAAAAATTAGGTAGGTAAGTCTGGTTACAAACCAAAAATGCAACTGTATTTTTAAAATAACTTGTATTTTAGTCAGTATATTTTGTATCTTTTTTTTTTTAAATTAAATTCTTTTATTGGTACATTGTAGGTATACGACACAATTACATTTCTCATTGGGAATTGTACCTTTACATAATGCATCTTGGTTCTTATTTTTTCCCCATTCCTAGCCCTCCCTTCACGCCCTCCACCCTTCCCTATTTACAAAGACTTTGTTTCCATTTTTTCCATTTCTCAGCATTTTTCCTTTCCCCTCTTTCCTTTCCCCTGGCCCTCCCACTACCCCTACCCCTTTGGGCCTTTTCTTCCTATTTTGCATTATCGATCATTCATTCTAATCATTGGTACATTTTAGGTATACAATATAATGACATTCATCATTGGAAATTTGCACCTTTACATAGTCTCTCTTGGTTCTTATTTTTCACCCTTGCCCAGCCCTCCCTCCAACCCCTCCAGTCCTCCCTATTTACAAAAATTTTGTTCCTATTTTTCCATTTTCTCATATTAATCCCATTCCCTTCTATCCTTTCCCCTAGCCCTCCCACTTCCTTCCCCTTTGCCCCTTTTCTTCCTATTTCACATGACCTATTATACATTTAGTCCTTATTTACACTTTCAGTTTCTCACACCAGAGAAACTATTCGGAATTTATTCATGTGTGTCCTATTTATTTCACTAAGAGTATCGCCTCAATGTGCATCCACTTAGCTATAAATGTCTCTAATTTCTCATTTTTTATGGCTGAGTAGTACTCCATTTTATTTTTAAAAACCCACATTTTCTTTATCCAGTCTCCAGTTGATGGGCATTTGGGCTGTTTCCAAGTTTTAGCTATTACAAACTATGCTGCTATGAACATGGCCGCACATATATCACTGTGGTATGACTCTTTTAATTCTTTGGGGAAGGTCCCCAGCAGTGGAATAGTGGGGTCAAATGGGACTTCCAGGCCTAGTTCTTTGAGGTATCTTCATATTGATTTCCACAGTGGTGGCACCAGTCTACACTCCCACCAGCAGTGAAGCAGGGTTCCTCTTTCCCCACAGCCCCACCAGCATTTGTTATTGGTTGATTTCATGATAGCAGCCATTCTTTCTGGGGTGATCTGGAATCTCAGGGTTGTTTTCATTTGCATCTCTCGAATGACCAGTGATGCTGAACATTTTTTCATGTATTTATTTGCTATTTCTACTTCTTTGTCTGAGAAATGTCTGTTCATTTCAGATGCCCATTTTCGGATTGGGTCTTTAAATTTGGGAGGTCTGATCTTTTTAAGTTCTTTATAGATTCAAGATAGTAGACCTTTGTCTGAGGAAGAGCAGGTGAAGATTTTTTCCCACATTGTGGGTTGTCTCTTCACACTGCTGGTGGTTTCTCTTGCTGTGCAGAAGCCTTTTAATAAGAAGAGATCCCATTTGTTGATTGTTTGTACTAGCTCATGGGCAACTGAGGTTTTGTTCATAAAATCTTTTCCTACACCGATGTCTTCAAGGGTTCTACCTGACCTCTGTTCCAACTGGTTCAGAGTTTCTATTTTAATATTTAGATCTTTAATCCATTTTGATTTTAGTTTAGTGCATGGTGAGAGATACAGGTCTAGTTTTAATCTTTGGCAAGTTGAAGCCCAATTTGTCCAGCACCATTTATTAAAGAGGCTATCTTTCCTCCAGTGAGGGTGTTTGGCTCCTTTGTCAAAGATGAGATGGCTGAGTGTGTCTGGTGTTGTTTCTGCATCCTCTGATCTGTTCCACTGGTCCTCAAGTCTGTTTCTTTGCCAGTCCCATGCTGTTTTTATCACAGCAGCTTTGTAGTAGAGTTGCAGGTTGGGGATTGTGATACCCCCTGCCATGTCTCTGTTACCTAGAATTGCTTTTGCTATTCTGGGTCTCTTCTTGCTCCAAATGAATTTTTGGATTGTTTTCTCGAGGTCTAGGAAGTATGCTGCTGGGATCTCAATTGGAATTGCATTAAATCTATATAGCAGTTTTGGAAGTATGGCCATTTTCACTATAGTAATCCTTCCTACCAAGGAGCAGGGGATGTCTGTCCATTTTCTGATATCATCTTCAATCTCTCTTTTCAGAGTGCCATAGTTTTCAGAGAAGAGGTCTTTGATTTCTTTCATTAGGATGATTCCTAGGTATTTCAGATTTCTGGATGCTATTGTGAAAGGAATTATTTGCCCTATTTCTCTCTCAGTGAGTCTGTCATTGGTGTAGAGGAAAGCTATTGATTTTTGTGTGTTGACCCTGTAACCAGCTACTTGACTGAATTTGGTTATTATGTCTAGAAGACTTTTGGTGGAGTTCTTGGGGTCTTCTATATAGAGGATCATGTCATCTCCAAATAATGACAATTTGTTAGTCAGTGTATTTTAAATCTATCATGCTACATAGTCTAAAACAGAATAAGGATGAATGAATCTTTTTTCCTACAGACTTTGGTTGAATACGTTATAAAAAAATATAAATCATTCTTCCTATTCAAGTCTGTTATAAATCACAGATTACGATGCCAGCAAAGCATCAGATGATATATCTGTTTAACAAATATGGAGACCAGGTTATTATAGAAGTAAAGAAGAATCGGTGTCAGCCTTGATCACCATCACTTATCTCTACCTTAAAAATATTTAATCTGGCATCCTTCAGAGAGCAAGGCCTAGAAATGACTGCTTTTTTAGGTAACATTTTCTCTGAAACACTCTCGTGTAACATCTCTTTGTATTTTAATACAAAATTGGGATTTGATATACAGACAGCAAAGCAGCAGACTATTCTATTCATTTGAGAATTTGTTTGGAATAGAAACACTCGCTCCACCCCTCTCTCCTGAGTGTAATCAGAGTAAAACCAGTGGGAGCTCTTTGATGGGCAATTTAGGGGAACTGCAGACAACATTAGCCATGTGTGTCTTCCAATTTAATTAGATGGGAATCAGAATTTTCATAATCAGCCTGAAAAGATATCTTTCCAGAACTGACAGATATAGACAGGACAAACACACCACTCGTGTCTCAATGCACTGTCTCAATGACACTAGGGCCTTTTTCTGCCTGAGACAAGTTCAGGTTACAACACAGACATGATGAGCTGTGACATCACACTGAGCAAGCCCAACCCTTCACTAGCAAACCAAGCCAACACCAACCCAAGGATCTCAGTGCACAGAGGCTACTGAGACCTGTAAAAGGAGGAAGGAGAAAATGTTTGGTGCCAAAAAGAGCTGAGTCCCTAAGTCTTACACAAGCCAACACAAGGCTATGCTGCTCTAACCTGCAGGCAGACCTGAGCCCACGTAGCAGACATCATTCAGCATCAGAAGAATCTCTGCATAAAACACAAGAGCAGAATCACTCCAGAATAGCACTAGAATAATTCATACTCTCAAACTGAGTGGTTTCATGCTAAAAACTCCTGGTGCTGAGTTTCACTACTTACTTCTGGGTACAGTTAAGAGTTTTATTTCATAAAACCTTTCAACTGAAGAAACAAAAGCGAAAAAAGGTGTGTTGTTTAAACCAAGGACTGTATCTGATTGAGTTTAGAAGGCCCACTCTAACAGATTATCATTTAATGTTTAAATCATCTTAACATCTATTATCAATTATGAAATAAATTAACTTGCAAATGAACTCTAGTCCAAAAGTTTATTCGGAAAGGCTAGTATTTCAAATTCTGTAAATATTTTACCAAAGATAAAAATTGAAAATTGTTAGGTTCCTAGACTAGTCAAAAAATGACACTACATTTCATATTATCGCTAAACTAAAATAATATATCTAAAATAAAATGTAATAGAAAACAGTACTGTGAAAACTAAATGCAAATCCTAAAATAATTAAAGAAGTATATTGGCTTTTTATATTCTCTCCCCTCAATGACAGTACTTGAGGTAGCTACATGAGGAAATAAATAGGTTTTCAATGACTCTAAATTGAACCCTGAATTATTTCATATGTTTTGATTGCTACTTTATTACATCCAATGCTATTTCAAATGCATAACTTGCATTCAAAATGCATAACTTTCTTTATTGAAGCGAATATGAGAGGACAAAGATTTTCTGTCTGTACCGGGACAGAAATATCGTTAAGTAAAGGTGGTCAAAACCTTTCCAGACAAACACAGGTGGAAGACTGCCAGACTGGAACACAACCAACTAAAGTAGGTTGTTTCCCAACAACCAATAGCAATTTATCAATTTATGCCAACCCCTGATCTCCCAGGAAGAGGGGTTGAGGTACACCAAAGAATCTAACATGTTAATTCTAGTAACAGAGCCTATACCTGAGGTTTCTGCTCTTGTTTGGCAGTACTGGACTGGGAGATGAAACCCAGGACCTTCGCACTGAACTATACATCCCCAACCCTTTTTTATTTTTTTTGAGATGGGGTCTTATGAAGTTACCCAGGCTGGGCTTTTTCAGATATATTTATCTTCTTTTTCAAATTTTAAGAAGTTTATAGAGAAAATGTTATGCAAACTGCTAAGAAGCCACAATTGATGTGAACTAAATCTCAGGTCTGGAATCTCACAGTAACTTGTAAGCCACTATTCTCTGAACTTATTCAAGAAGAGAAAACTAACAATGAGCACAAACAAGGAACTGGTTGTTCTCTTGCGGTATTTAACAAAGAGTTGTTGCTTAGAGAATCCAGAGGAAACAAGAGCGCTGCCCAGCAGTTAGGTGTTTGCAGAAAGGATTCTCTGGCAATTTTTCTGCGCATTAGCCTAAACTGTTCAAATATTCGCCACCTGACAGGGCTGTCCTTCAAGAAGATAATAGAAGTAATCATTCTTAAATGGGCAGAGGTTTTAAGTAACCATGTTCCCTGAATACCTTAGCTCAATGATTTCCATAAACAGAACTGAACACAAGGGAGAGCAACAATGCCAACTTAGGTAAAAGTCAGCTAACCCAACCAAGAGATCCCCTGCATACATTCCCAATATACAGTAATTACACAAAGTCCACCCACCTACCCTGTGGCTACTAGGAATTTCCCTCTCCTCCAGCTCTGTACTATGAGTAGACCTCACTTCTTCCAGAAACCAGCCCCCTTTCACCTCTGGGTAGCCATTTCTCACTCACGGGAATCTTTTGATCAGCAACAAGACTTCCATTGCAGGTTTATGTGGTAGTAAGGAAAATGAGGAGGGGAAGCAGAAAGGAAAAGGGGGAGATAAGCAGAGAATTCTCCACATTTCTGCATACAGATAATTCATTTCTTCATTCAGGAAAGAATTATTGCTACCAGGCACCACATATAATTACCAAAAACAAGGCAGATATATTCCTAACCTCATGGAGCACCCTTTTTATATTTGTAATCTTCCAATCTAGGGCATCCCAAATTTAAGGACTCCTCAGAAGAAAAAAATATATATATACATATACATATATATATATGTGGCTGTTTTAAGACATAGATATTCTGACATATCCTCCTTGAGGTTCTAATTCACCAAATGTGAGGTCTGACCTATGGGTATTTCTGGTATATAATTAAGGTTGGGGAGCACTATTATAACTACTATCTTTAAATAAGTCAGAAGGCAAAATGACTAAATTATATTACCAAATTACAAGAAAAAAAGCATTTTCCCTTAGCTTCAAGAGATACCTAACACAAGAAGGGAGGTCTACACTCTTAAAAGTCTCAAGAAAATATTGACAGGCTTTGTTATTGTCCTTTACAACCCAAATATCAAATCCACCTCTTTGTCCATGTATCAAGTTGTAGGCAACCAAGTCATATTGTGGGAATATAAAAATGAGGAAGACAGGGAAAACAGGCATGTAAATAATCAAACCATCATGGCACAGTAGTGTAAGAAAAATCTGAATCACAGAGGTAACTGAATCATGGAAAGCTTCAAGCAAAGATCTAAATGGTGAGTTTGAAAAGTCTTTCTACACACAAGTCAGGTCATTTCTACTCTCTCATAGCTTCTCATGCCATAAAAAATACACCCAAATGCTCTCACCTTCCAGCCCAACAGAGACCTCAGACCTGCTCACCTGTGCTGCCCTCCTGGCTCTGGGCTCCAGCTACCTGGGCTGCATCTTGGCCCCTCAATCACTTGCTCATTCCCACCCTAAAGCCTTTGCACATGCTGTTCCCTTTGCCTAGAACATTCTTGCTCTTTATCATCCTGTCAAAAGCTCAAAGAGGGCTCCCTTGAACTGCAACAACCAGTCACCAGCACACTGCCACACAGCCACTGACAATGACCATTTATTTGTCCATTTGTTTCTCCAGCAAAATATAAGCTGTGAGGACAGGGATGTCCTCTCTCCTTCACGGCTATACCCTTGAAACCCAGAGGGTAGCTGGCACAGGTGCTCAGTAAATATTTGCTCAGTGAAAGAATGAACAAATTAACTAGACAGGAAGGGAGAGGGAAAGACAATTTCCCTTTTAAAAATGAGTAGTTTTATTCAATAGAGAAAGTAATAGCAGAACTCTACTTCCTCCTTTTGACTAAGCTACTAGGAAAATCCTTATTAAGTTTTAAGTTTGAGTAAGTCAAAAATAGTTTCTGTCACAATAACCCCAAAACTCCAATACTACAATAAATGCTATTTTATATATTATCCAATTTAGAAATGGTGGAGGAAGAAGGGAAACAAAGGAATAGGAGAGAAGCGGGCAGGATAGAGGAAGTGGAGAGAAGTGGAAGTAGCAGGGAAAAAACAAACAGAGAGGAAGAGGTACAGAGTGATAACAAGAAGGAGTGACAGAGGAGAAAAGAGGTTAACTGGCTATTTCACCAGGCCCTAGGTGTCTAAGCAAGCTGCAGCTGCTGAGACAGACAGCAAGGACTGGAATGAATGCCAATGACACTGGGGTCTCTTGGTCCTCCCAGTTCTGCCACCTGTGCCAAGCCCATGACATTCTCTGAGCGCCTGGTACTGTACAGTGAAGACAGGGACAGGGGAGGGATGGGCAGGTGGTTAGAGCAGGGAGAGGCCTCACTGAGTGTTCGTATCACTGTGAAGAACCATATACAAGACTGAGTGATTCTACAGAGGCAAAATGAGCCTCAGGGTTGACACAGCAGATTAGACAAAGTCAGAGACCCTCCGATACCATTGTGAGGTTTTCGTGTTGAATCAGAAGTCTCCGTCAACTGAAATTCCTTTAAAAAAGGATGTGGACAAGAAAGTAAATAGAATTAACAGAAGGAATCCCGTGGTCCACATTCTGGAGAAATCTCAAAAATTTTAATTGTAAAATCTTAATCAATAACTTAAATCTGATTTCTTCCTCCTTGAATTCAGAAGTAACATTTTCATCAGTTAGTACACAGTACATAGACAATCTAATATCTGATTTATTTTTTAAAACTATGTGCTCATCATAACACCAGTCCAATGCCAGGATACTACTTGAAAGAAATTTTTTTTTAGTTTGTAAATCTTACTTGGAGATAGGAAAACAAAATAATTTTAGAGATTATTTTTAAAATGTTAACGACAGTTTGTCACTTTTTCCACTTTATTTCACAGATGTGTCTCTAGGAAAAAAATAAAACTTAGAAACTGGCTCTAGATAAAATATGTAGTTTATTGCCAAAACTGCAACTCACTTGTAGGTCCTAAGAATTTTCTCAAAATTTCAGACATTTAGGAAGGAAACAAATATTTTACCATATTCAAACTAATAGGATTTAGGTTTCCCCAGTTCCAAGACACAATATCCTGTAATGCTATTAACATGTTCTTAAATTCTGCACATAGGATGGGTCCATTCCCATGTTTTAATAAGCTCTTGATTTCAAACTGAAAATACTGGAGCCAGGACCTCAGTGATAGTAGTCAAGGGCAAGGCCTTGAGATAACAGTATAATGGTCACTTCTTATCCACAGGACATATGTTCCATGACCCCAGAAGATGCTGAAACCACAGATAGCAGTGAATGCTGCATATACTGTATTTTTTCCTATACATATCTATGACAGAAATTAGACACAATAAGAGATTAACAACAAAAACTGAATAGAACAATCATATCAATCAATATACTGTAATAAGTTGTGTGAATATAGTCTCCTTCAAAACACTTTATCATATTGTACTCTTCCTTAATATGATGAAGTAATATATGGGGCCTGTGTAACAAGATGAAATGAGGTGAGTGACATAGACATTGTGACATAGCATTATGTTACCTGAACAAAAGCACTGCAACACAGCCACAGCAGATCTGATAACCAAGATGGCTAAGAAGTGACTAGCAGGCAGGTAGCATATACAGTGTGGATACACCAGACAAAGAGACAATTTACATCTCTAATGGGATGGAGACAGGCAGTGTAAAATTTCATGACATTACTCAGAATGGTACGCAATTTAAAGCTTATGAATTACTTCTAGGATTTTCCATTTAATCTTTTCAAACCATGCATAACTGAAACTACAGAAAGTAAAATCATGGATAAGGTGGAGGTTATCATAGTATGATGAAGACCCTGACCTTGGAGTCCATCTGCATCATTTCTTATGTGCTGTGAACACAAGATCAGTCACCACTGGGGATCTGAATCTCCTTCAGTGAGGTTTCCTATCTTGTTCATTCCTTCATTCATTAAAACAGCGGAGACAGGCACTATGCTGGGCACTGGGTATACAAACCTGAGTAAGAGTCATCTTTACTCAAGGAGCTCATTCTAGGAGGGGAGAGATTATAAAGCAAGTTAATTGTGACGAGCTCATTGTAGTAGATTATAGTATGCACAATTAATTGTAAGACAAGATGAGAAGAGGCTATAATCAAGCCCTGTTCTGCGTCAGCTGTAAGGAAATGACAAAGTGAACAGTTGGAGGTAGTGGAGGGGGTAGAAAAACAAACCAGAGAAAAAGCATCAGGAAATTTTTATCTGAGAAGGTTTTTCTTTTATATTAAGTAAGAAATTTCTCAAAGCAGGACCACTAAATGACTCACACCTCCACTCAAAAGAATCGTTAAGTCTGACTCATCCTGCAGTGCGTATATTACATGGAAAGGCTTATCTTTCTGCTTATTAATTTGAAACTGTGAACCACAAATGTTACTTCCTATTAAATAATTCTATGAAGTACTGCAGCAACTCTTTGTTTCTTTGAGGGAGAGGTTACATTTTCCTGGCCCTGCTATCTACTTTTATCTATCATTACTCTGCTCTCTAACTACATCTCCCAACTACATCCCAAAACTACACCTCTAGGTCCTCATCAACAAAAACCCTGACTTCCATAATGAAAACTCAAAGGCCCTACAAGCATTTGCCATGATGGGGGAGGAAGGGAGAGCTGGAGAAAACAGGCACAGGGGAAACAAGGCCAAGGCAGATGAGCAATGAGAAAGAAATCTAAGGAAAAATACAGGGTTAGAGTGCACTACTGTGAGAACATAGTAATTTGTATGGACACTGTTTAAGATTATTAGCATGGCAAATATATTTTGAGCATTAAAAATCATAAGAACAACTGAACACATGGCAACCTCCACAGAAGCTGCAGTTAGCTCCTCCTTGACTTAAAATTTCAGAAAGTATATACAGAGAAGGTTTTACTGAACAAATTCACTTTCCAAAATGGGGAACAGGATACAATTTCACTAACTATATCAAACAAAAAAGTTCTGGAAACCGAATTTATATAGATTAAAATTGTGCAATCCTAGCTGGGGATGGTTGCACATTCCCATAATCCCAATACTTGGGAGGTGAGGCGGGAAGATCACCATGAGTTCATGGCCAGCCTTGGCTACATAGTGAGTTCAAGGCCAGCCTGAACTACATAGAGAGACTGTCTCAAAGAAAAAAACAAAAAGTGCAACCCAAACACCTTTGTAAATGTAAAGTATAAGATCAGATGTTGTTAAATGAATGAGGCATTAGCTAATTTATTAGCACAAACCTGGAAATTGAGCCCAATATAGCACTGACAAGATAGACCCAGTAAGGCAGGCTCAGCCTGGCTCCTCAGGGTCCCCAGTGCCACCCCAAGCACAGGCCTTGCTCATTCAAGGTTTTCCCCAACCCAACACATGGACATTTCAGCTGCCAGAAAGAAGGGAAGAGCAGGAGAAAAGTTTGAGAGTAACATAGCGATTCAAGTGAAACCAAGACAAGAAAAGATAAATCCTATGACTTGAGTATTTAAATGAAGTTCTTCCTAACAATTAAGTACCAGTGTAATAAAAATCATCTGGAGCTAGATTCTTATCTTGATATTAAGAAATAGGAAAAAAGAAAGAAAGAAATACAAGCCCCTGAGGAGTTCAGAACACTAAGTTTTTCTTAAACTGTTCATGTTAATTGTAGGTTGACCTACTTGGGTCTTATTCCTTACACATTCAATGCCAAAATCAATGCCCTAAAAAATGTGTAAATACCTAAGCACAGTAAATAGATTCTCCAATGGCTGTGTTTTTAAACCACGGGTTACAATCCATTAGTGGGTAGCAAAATTAATTTAGTGAGTAATGACATTATTTTTAAATAAAACATCAGTATGCTTCATTGTAAGAATTGTCTCATCAACCTTTGGTTTCAATTAGCCATGTTAATGGGGTGTGTGTGTGTATGTGTATACTAAGCTGTGATATAAAAAGTATTTCAGTGGATTATGAAGACAAATCTCAAAAAAACTCTATTCTGTGATGCTGGCTTAACGTACCTCATGACATTCCTTGTTTTCTTATCCCCTATCACTGCTGACACTTAAACCTATGCTAAGACATCTCTGGGAATCACTAAGGCAAACATGCCAAGAGCTGCTGTTGCACCTGGCTGGTACACAAAGGCATTTAGAGTGTTAGCTCCATTAGACAGAATCAAAGCTCAGATGTTTCCTGGAAGAGAAATTGTGACTAGTGTGTCTCAAACACTACAATACTGCAATACAATACTATCTGGAAAATTCTACCCTTCCACCCTATGTGCTATTTCAATCTTCTGCGGACTATTATGGCTTAGATATAGTATATTACTACCAGGCTACCACTGCCAAGTTTTATCCTTAAATGATTAAAGCTCAAAACTTTAGGATCAATAAAGCTGGAAACTTTAGGATCTAGGTTCGAGTCTTTCTCATCCCGATTTAACCTTGGATGATGTATTTGACTTTTGGTGGCTCAGAGTCCCCATCTGAAACAGGAGAATGAGGCTAGGGCAGGGTTCTTCCTAGGGAGTTTCCTCTGGAGATACTTCAGTGGTCCTGCAAAAGTGGGTCTATTTTTTAAAATTAACATATGTTCATTTTTAAACTAAGAGAAAAGAGTAAACACAAAAGCATTCAGTAACAGATTTTACCCAGTATGATCACTAGACAACCAAATAATTTCATTTGGCATAAACCAGGAACAACTACTGTAAATGTCTTTCTGATTAGAAAGTTAGTAGCTCCGGCTGGAGATGTGTCTAATTATAAGCCTGCTCCATCTAAATAGCTGTTTCAAACCCAAGAGCACTGGGCTACTTCAGGGAAATAGTGTGAGGCACAGGCAGACAGACACAGGACATGGTCTCGCATCCAGGCACAGCAACTACATTTCAAGTCACACTGCTATAATGGAAAATGTCAAGGCTTTGAATATCCTTTTTCCATTTTTTTCCACAACAAATACATGTAGCAAAAATTTTCAAAGATTCAACTTTGATTAAAAATTTCCTGGTACTTCTCTTGAGAAGTGAGTTACTTCTTACTGAAAATTATCCTAAGATTGCAAGGACAGCTGTTTAAAAATGTATTGATATTTGTTAGCAACTATTTATTCATATAAATAAGGATTTTTCACCTATTGAGAAAACACAAACAATTCTAGGGGTAAAATTAAGACTGTCATTCATAATACTAATTTCAAATACACACACACACACACACACATACACACACACACACACATGTATATATTCAACTAAGCCCATTTTAGTTCTATATAAATCCTGTGTTGTGTTTTGCAGTGTTGGGGATCAAACTCAGGCCTTGCATATGCTAGGCAAGCAGTCTACCAATGAGATACACCCCTGGCCCTTTTTATTTTTTATTTTGAGCTAGTCTCACTAGGCTGTCCATGCTGGCCTCAAACTTACGATCCTCCTGCCTCCGCCTCACTGCAATTACAGGCATGCACCACTGTAACCAACATATTCAGTAACTGTTTTTAAAAAAATCAATGGATCAAAACACTAGGATTATTACTGTTGTTTTTACATCTACTGTCTTCATAATTTATCTTCAAGCATTCCAGCTTCTAAATAACTCTATTTCAAATTCCCAAAACTGTGGGAGATAACCAATTGAGGCTTATCAATTAAATATTCAGTTATTCATTCTCCAAACACTTATTGAGCACTTAGCATATGTCAGACACTTCTCTAGATGTTGCAGCTGTTGTGGAGAATAAGACAAAATTCTTTCTCTAAGAAAAAGTCAATAAATAATTTAAAGTACCAAAAGAGTACATCCCCTTACATTACTATCAAATGAAGCAAATGACATAGGCTTTTTCACAAAAAAGCATAAGTCCATGCCAAGAATACTAGGATGCAGAAATGTGTGAATAAATTACTATACGCACACACAGTGCATCAGTACTAAATGTACTAACTACAGCATGGGTATGTGTAGCTATCTGTATAAATTTGAGAGCTTATTGAGCACATGCAATGCTTATTATCCAGATGCCAACAGGAGAAACATGAAAGAAAAAAGACAGAAATGACTGAAAGATGGTACTGCACTACCCATGTGCAGAACACTACAGAACTCCCAGTCTCAAAGAGTCTGACACTGAAAATCTTGTATGATTTTAGGGACCCTGACCTGTTTTAAAGCCACCAAAAAACACAAATCTACAAGGATAAAAGACCAACCCATTTACAGGCAATATCACAAAAGAGTTCTTGCCTATCACTCTATAAAAGGAAGGAACTGAACACAGGAAACTGCCTTGCCCCAGCCATGTGCCACCCCTCCCTTCCTCTCCATGGATTCGGTGAGCAGAAGCATAATGCTATCTGTTAGATTCACCAAGAAGCCACAGGGTGACCGAACACTAGTGGTTAACATCTGTTATATTACTGTTCTAACAATAAATCTGTTATATTACTGTTTTAATAAATGCTTTTATTATTTTGAACCGACTTTTCCCCTGATACTTTTACCTATTTTTAAATGATGTTTGTTTAATCTATACTTTCTTAATGAGAATATGCAGCAGTTCTGAAACCACAATTTACAGGTGACTTTGAGTCAAAGAATAAGAAAACTAACATGCTTAGTCCGAACTTGAACCACTTTTAAGCAATACTGTTCTAATATACTTTATATATATTCACCAGACAGCTCAATGCTCAATAATCAATAGGTCCATTATCAGCAATTCCAAATAACAACCTTCTTTATACACAGAAAAACTTACTAATAAGCAGTTTGGTGAGTAACAGAACTTAAGATCTATGGACTCCATAATTGTTTACAGAAACTTGGATGGATGGATGTGATTTCTATTGGTTTGCTACATTGATAAAAACAACATATGAAGAAATTACTTCTTTCTTTAAAGAGAAGAGACTGACAGCTGTTTCCAACTTTTAAATAATCTAAATATAGGGAACAATTTAAAAACACAAAGTGTTCAAAAGTTAACAAGACTATAAATAAAACAGTGAGAGTAAGGGTAATAAATCTCATAATAAGCAAAGAACTGATCAGTATATCAATACTGTATCTTTTTCATCAATTAAAATTCTAAAATTGTGGTGTTTCATACCCAATATACAAAGGTGTATAAAACTAGAAATTCCACATAACACTAAGTTTATTACAAACTGACTTACATATTACAAGGAGGCTGTCTCCAAGGATGAAAATAACCACTCATCCATATCCTACATAGGGAAAAAGTCCCAAAGGGATGAAGTTTCCCTCTCATAGGGAAGAAGTTTCATGACCCCATGGAAAACTACAAGCCCCTAGCCCACGCAGCGACCCTTTAAAAGCTAGTGCCATTCACTTGTTAAAAGTTCACTCTGATCTTCTCTATCAGGGCTGTGTCCCCTTCAGCTTTTCTTCCCCTCAGGCTGAAACTCCTTCCCATTTTATCTTCTTTCACCATTAAAGCTTTTCCCTTTAAATCATGCTTTTGTCTCAGTTTTAATTTCTATTATCAATGAAGCAAGTCGCCATGTGTGCTATATCAGTTATGCCACTTTTAAGGGTTTAAAAAAAACTGTAAGGAAATACAGTCCCCTCTCTTCTCATTAAATTACCCCTTTCCAAACTTGATATTTAAGATATAAATTCTTATCGCTTCTCGGCCTTTTGGCTAAGATCAAGTAAAGATATAAATTCTTCTGGTCCCAAGTCGTCCCCTCTGCTCCCCAACACAGAATCCTCCTCTTCCCCTCCATTCTCCCTGGTTTGGGATTTCCTTATCAAAATGACCTACAGTGACTGGTCATCTTTTCTCCCCTAGTACCCAGAGATTGATCTCCCCCAGTACCCAGGTCCTTTGTGCTGAGCTACACCCCAGCCCTTTTTTTATTTTGAGACATGGTCTCACTAAGTTGCTAAGTTGCTCAGGATGGGCTTGAACTTGCAATCCTCCTCCCTCAGCCTCCCAGAGTGCTGAGATTACAGGTTTATTCCACAACACTGGGTTCAGGATTGGCCAACCTAATCCTTCCCTCTCTCCAGGTTTGACCCCTGGTCCCAACATCTAGAACAGAAGATGAGGAGTCATTCACCTTAGTTCCATCCACTCCTAGAACAATGGCTGCCATGTAGAAAGAAACAGCTCAAAAACAATTTGTTGAATGAATTTGTATCTTTCCAAATTTGGCACCTATTGCACACTTTCCACAATTACTTATTGCTCATCTGTTCTCCCATGTTAAGCTAGGCAGTCTTTTTGTTCCTTCCCTTTTTTTCCTTTCATATTCCTTTAAGCCTATCACAGTGCTATGCAGGGCTCATAGAAGGTAAACAATACTGTAAATATTTGCTTGACTAATGAATACCTGACTACACATCTCACAAATGAGAAATCCATTTGGTTCAGTCAGTTTCTTCCTTCAATGCAAATAACATCCCAGGAAAGAAGGTGGAGTTCACACACCTTCCAGTGAATTACACTAAGCAATAATCAGATTAAGAACCACTTGAGTATTACTGAGCCAAGGAAGGGCTTCACTGTAAAAAGAGATGGGTGGTAAGATAAGCGGACAAAAGAAGTGAGGCCGACATCAAGTCTTCAGATCTTCAAGGTGCAGTCTGAAGGCCTAAATACAAAACAGGTACATAATAGGAGGTCAGCGCATGGCTCACAAAACTTGACAAGGCCACACAGCTTCCCCACCCAGAGCCACCAGGCATTCCTAAGTGCTCCCAACACCACACCAATGTCACCTTTGTACACACGACCTCCCTCAGTCCTCACCACAACTCTCTCAGCCAAAATGTCATTATCTTCACTTTAAAGAAAAATCAGAAGTCTGAAAAAATAAAGTAACTTGCTCATGACATACAACTAAAAGTGGACTGAAAGCCAAGCCTGCACCTAGGCCAGAGTCCTTGTTCTCCACCGCTACTACAGATGGAAAACGGCATTTTGCAGTTAGGAACTAGACTGCAGTAGAACAAAACTTTTCAGGCCTTACATGGAGTCTGCAAAATTAGAAGCAGATACAGGCATGGTTAGGAAGTCTATGAACCTCTGCCTTAACATTCTCATTTTAGACACGACATGTGGTTTAGGCTAGTCCCAGTGAATAATGCAGAGCTCTCATTAGCAATCTGAGGACTTGCTTAACAAATGGGTTAAGGAAAACACAATGTAGAAACCGTCTCTATTTAAACCTCCACACACCTGAAAAAATTCTTAACTCTAACTCTAAAGTTCATTTTCTTAAGTTAAACAATCTCACATTTATTTTAACTTCTGCTCATACATATTATTTTTCCATTTCTTCAGTCATTGTGGCCTGAATCAAAATGGATCCAAATTCTCCTTGATCTGACTGTTAAATGGTATCATAACACAGGGTAAGAATTTGGCCTTTAAGCATGTGATAAGTACCTAATTCATCCATACTTGTTAT
Organism: Heterocephalus glaber; assembly: GCF_053883595.1. Lineage (NCBI taxonomy): Eukaryota > Metazoa > Chordata > Mammalia > Rodentia > Bathyergidae > Heterocephalus > Heterocephalus glaber. The sequence continues at coordinate 35,707,296 of NW_028258296.1, read as the reverse complement.
TTTCTAAAGCCATCTTCTTCAAACTCATATGAAACTACTTTAGATTTTATCATGTATCCTAACTCTACAAATCGCACAAGTGTTGTCCTGGAAGGGAAACATCTTTCTGCCAAAGATGATCTCTTCTTTAAAATTTCAGTCCTCGAACTTGAGGATCACAATGTCACAGCTTAGGAAGTGAAGAGATGCTTCACGAGTAGGGACCTCCCTGTCATCCACTTAGGTATCACCGCATCACCCCAGCAATCCTGGCTTTAAGATCACTCATGGAGAAGGCTTTCCTTCTCTGTAGATTCCCAACTGAACATGAGGATCTGTACTACTTCCTTTTGATCCTTATCACAACTCCGTGAGAGAAGTATAAAACAACTCTCTCCACTTAGAGATAAAAAAACAAAAACACAGAAGCTTCTGCAGCATTCTGTCATCATCTGACAGAGAAACCACAAGCAAAGCCCTGACTCCGTAGGCACATCATGTACACCACAAGACATCACACTCAAAAGTGAGATGTGGTGATAGGTATATGACAATATAAAAGTACTTAATACCACTGAACTTAATTTTCTCAGTTAAACAATCACATACTTAAAAATAGTTCAGACAGTAAATTTTACATTGTATGTATTTTACCACAATAAAAATTATAAAGATACAAGCTCATTTTAAAAAAGCAAGGTAAGTGACATTACTTTATACCCCAGGTACTACCTTTGATCTATGACTCTTTGCTTTGGCTCAGTCTTTACCACAAATGTTCCTCTGGTAATGAAGAATAAACCGTTTTACACTTTATGTCTATCGATCATTTTCAGGAGTTGTTTATGAATTACCTACTTTCTTTCTTTCTTTCTCTCACTCACATTTTATCACATCATCATTCATTCATATAGTAGATACTTATAGAGCCATCTACTAGGGGCCTGGCAGAGTTCCAATGTTGATGCTCAGTGTTCCAGCACTGACATAGTTCCAGGGCAGCTGGTAAACAGCTACTACCTCCAATACCCTCTTTCACATGGACCACCAGTCCCTTCTTTGCCCCAACGCCACATCATAGACTTGCCAATGATTCAGCACAGCAAGAAACCTCCCAGAATCTGCCCCACCTGGGCCTAAATGCCTGGGCCTACCCTCTTGTTAAATATTTTATCACCTTCTAGACACAGCAATGAAAAAATCAGATAAGGTCCCTACCCTCTAGTCTGGGAAAGAGATGCAAAAACAGAATAATTTCAAATTGCAGAGTGTGGTAAATAAAATAAAACAGCAGTAGGCTGGTGGGTAACTAAGGGAGACAGCAGGGTAAAATGTGAAAGTCTGAGACAGCAATGTTAGCAGGAAGCAGACATGCAAAGGATTGAAAAACAACATTCTGGAGCTGAGAATGTAGCTCAATGGTGCTCACGCCTGCCTCAAAAGCACCAGGTCCTGAGTTCGATCCCCGGTAACAAAAAATAAATAAAAGAATATTCCATGTGGAGAGACCAGAAATGTCAAGGCCTCCTGGTGGGAACAAATGAGAGATTTCCATGGTCAGAGGGCCAGCATGCTGGGACCATCTTAAGAAAGGAGTTCATGGAGGTAGACAGAGTCAGGTCAGAAAAAATCTTAATGGCATGGAGAGGAGGATGTATTTTTATGCCACGAATAGTGCACAGTCAGATTTGAAGCAGGTGCTTTAATTTATATATTTGTGTGTATATTATTGTTGTTTTGTTTTTGGAGATGAGTTCTCAAACTCAGGGGCTCAAGTGATCCTCTCATCTCAGTCTCCCAGGAAGCTGGGACTACAGGCGTATATTGCCACACCCAGCTCTAATTTGTATTTTTTAAAGAGTACTCTGACAATTATGTGGCAACTAAATTAAAGGGGAGCAAGAATGTAAAAGGGAAAACAGAAAACAATGTATAAAGCCATGGTGGTAATGCGTGCCGCAGGTTAGCCACGACTGGTCCAGGTGACACCTGCTGATGGAAAGATGTATTCCATTTCAAAGATGTGTGTTGCACAGGGACAGCTGACCAAACCTACCAATATGTGTAATGTGAATGAGGAAACAAAGAGAACCAAAATGACCGCTATGCTTTTGATTTAGCAGGTCAATAATGGCAGCTAATTTGAACTAGAAGCTCTGGAGGGGGTTGGGGCGTAACTAGGGGAACAAACAGATTCAGAGAGAAAAGGAACAAAACTGATAAATTTGAGATGTCATTTTAGATATACAGTGTGGAGCTATCAAACAGGTAATTGGATATTTGATCTTCAGAATAATTTCGTGAGGTAGACAAGGAAACCCTGGAATTGACCAAATTTAACCAGTTAGAAAAGTAAGACTTAGAGATTAAGGCTGTCTTAAGTCTAAAATATTTTTATGAGTCAATTCTTTTTGGAGAGGGTGAATTCTCATATTAAAAGAAAGGATCACCTTCACCTAGTTTGTCCCACAGGTTACGTGGCTGCTCCAAAGGTAAAGGCCCTTGTGTCCAGAGAATGTTCCCTCAGAAGACTGAGACTTCTCCCACTAGCAACACTGAGCACAGATGAAATTTAACTGAGATGTATGTGTCAGGCATATTACCGTCTTCTTACAAGACTTTGTCAACAATTAAGGGCACACAGATGATATGAAGAAAGGCATAAAATTCTAAAAAGGACTGCAATTCCTAGTGTCATTTTTATTAAGTTATATTATTTTTATTAAGCTATATTTATCAAATAGCTTTCTGGGGAATGCAGTTCCAAAATTAGAAAAGAAAATCAATTGGGAAATGACAAATACAAGAAAAATCACTTTACAATCAGGATTGTAACTAGCATGTAAGACAGGCTCATGCTGTGCTCAGCACTTCTTCCACCATGCCAGCATTGCTTTTTCTCCCTTTGGTTTCTTTAAAGTGGTAGAAAGTTCTGCCTTAAGACAATGTATTTTATCACAAGCTCAATGCATCTATACAACTGTAACTATTTCATTGCAAAATCCTACAGGTGCTCTGCTGAAATGAAGAACCACACTAAGAAAACATCAAGGATAAGTGAGAAAAAAAGGAAAGGAGCAAAGGAGAGATATAGGAGAAAGAAAGAATAAGAGTAGCAGATGGATAACCTCTTCTTAATGGCAATCCTTTATGACAAAGGATGCATGAATAATATGCTCACAAAGCATCACAAATCCTTGCAAGAAAGACACGCTTGTTCATATGGCTTGAGTCCAGACACTAGTGCAGGCACTCCTTATTTTAATCACAGTGCCAGTCATCAGTGTAGTCAAATGAGTAGCAGTTATCAACATAAAAGTGAGAAATGAGCACTGCCTACTGGATTCAGCTTACCAGCACTGCCCTGAATCGCCTGCCAATAGCCATATTTCCATGTGTGTTCTTTCGAGCAATCGTCTGTCTGGTGCTACAAATAATCCTAGTATCCTGAGAATGGGATATTTAGAGATCATTACATCCAACCTTTCTCGTTTTACAGATAAACTAAATAAACCTGAGAGAAAGTGGCTTATCTGTCATCACAGAGCCCTTTCATGATGAAAAGCTCATGTCTGATTCTTGGCCACCCTTCCTTGTACTGTAGAAAGAAAAGGGCTCCCTAGGCAACCTTAAGGCTTTACTGCAGCCACATGGAGGGGAGATGGAGGCAGAGCTGGGCACCTCAGTCCTGGAAGCAAGGCTCCGGCGCACACCCACTGTCAGCTCACCACTCTTCCCGGTCTGTGCCCTCCACAGTTCACAGCCTTCCCAACAGCACCCTCAAGCTGTTCCCCTGAGTGTCAGGTGTGATGTTCAGAGTATGATGTCTATGAACTGGGTTTTCCATCAAGGGCTCCAGAATGAGCCCTCGAAAGGTCATGAAGTGTGCTTCCGGGCTTCAGAGAGGCACTGGCCTTCCCCAAGGACGAGGGGAAATGATATCTCTCTCCCTGCACTCAAACAGCACACTGCTAACTAGATGTCACATATCTCTCTGAAAAGCTATTCTAGGTCACAAGTACATTTTAATGCTGATGGACTCTGCCTTCCAAGTCTTTCCGCAGTCAGCATGTGTAGAAAATTCTGGAAACTCTAATGTGTTCATATGAAATTCTTAGTGACATTTTAGTATTTGCAGAGAACAAAAACTATACTCAAGACTCATTTTTAAAGGTATTGTCTACTTATGTGGGAAACTGTAATATATGCATCATTTGTATTCAGTTTTTAACCGCAAACATTTGTATAGAATAGATGAATGGATTGACAAAAAATAACAGTATTCTAGTATTCTATACCAATCTCAGATTTCTTCTTCTCCCAAAAATGGACCACCTTAGCAGATTATAAAAGTTTTCTGTAAAATTACTTTTTCTTTGAAAAAAATTACTTTCTTGTATTTTGCTGTGTATACTTTGCCCGTGTCTGTTTTCCCTCTTACCCACCCTTACCCTTCACATACATATACACACTATTTTTTTCCTGGAAAATGTTCTTGCCAGGTAGTCTTTTTATTAAAACATACAACTGTGGAATCTAAGCTACACATTGTGGTTGCAACATTCTGTCACAAGTTACTATAAAATAAAATCTAGCAAGTAAACACCCCATCAATGCTAGTCCACACTTTCAATTGCAGACCAATTCCCAAGCTGCTAACAATCTCTCCCCTCTTAGAATCCCACTGGTAAAGTGGCCTGGATTTTATTGAAAGTGTGAGCATTTCACTGTCCTTATTATAAAAAATAATCATGAAGAAAGTACTTACGGCATAAGCACCTATCAAAAACGCTGCATTTGCTCTTTTCCGTTGGTCAAAACAGGTATAGTGCACAATTTTCTTTCTTGATAAACTGTATGACTATAAAGAGGGAATAAAAGAGTATGACCATAAGGACAACATTAAAATATACAGAAAATAATCATTATTTCTTGACTTTCAAAGATGTGTTAGAGTCTGGAAAGTTTAACAACTTTCAACTTTAATTTCTATGGCATTTGAACATGGGCATTTGGGGGCCAGGGTGATGAGCTCCCTTTCTTGGAGGCCAGCATGATGTAAAACTGACAATCTGATAAACATACTTATCTCCAGGAAAGAAACTGATATGGTGGGAAATAGCAAAGTTAGTACCATTTCTGATTTATTCTTGATCTTTTATATACAGTCTAGTCAGTCTTTTTCATTCTGTACACACCACTCTCACTTGAAGAAAAATTATCTGTACTTTTCATATTTTACAATCTGTTTTTTAATGTACTAACCAGTCTGTTGCTTTCTCTCTAAAAATTTTAATTTTTAGACACCAATATTAATATCTTCTCTTTAGAATGTGTTGTAATAATTCCATTTTATTTAACTGAAAATAAGTGTTTAATAGGAAAAGATAAGCCATCAAAAGAATATCAGCATATATCTTACTATAACACCATACAGTAAATTCACGGGTTCAAACAATTGTTAAGCACTTGCTATATGCCAGGCAATATGCTGCATGCGCAAGTATTTAGCTAAACCCAAAGTAAGCATCATAGTATGTTTTATGCATGCTAAGCATAAAAATAAAAATACATAACAAATAAAAACATCTGTTTAAGGAAATAAAATTATTATTCAACCTCAAATATACCTAGAAAGATGAGAATGCTGATATAGCTCAATTAAACCTCATCAGTTCCTCATAGTTCAAAAACCATTACAGTATCTGACAAATGGTCTTCAAACTACAGATACACAGGTACATTTTCATATTGTCTGTAACTCATACTGACCATAAAGTTGGCTTTTTTATATCTTATACTCTGAACCCAAGCCACGGAGAATACTTTACCATGCTATTTTCTATAAGGAAAAGAAACTTTTAAGTCTATTCTAAGTAGGAAACTCCATCATTTTGGCTTTCACATGGAACCACACAGGTATACGTATCCCAGCTATGAGCCATTCACACCCCTTCGGGTACTTCTCTGATAACCAAGGATTCTTTCACATCCTCTGAAAATGGTAGGGCCCTTTTTCATTGGACTTTTAAAAATTTGTGTTTGACCCAAAGACAGTCTCCATTACAAATGTTCTCATTTTCTGACAGATTTATGAAAACATTCCTATGAAGTAAAAAGAGAAAAGGTAATTTTGTTTCATTCAATACACTTGAGTTAATACCTACTCTAAAGATTTCAAGGTCTCTACCAACCAAGTTGACATTTGTCTCCTTGCTTTCTCACTTTAGAACTACTGACTACCTGGAAATTTCCGTTTTTATTTAATTCTACTATTTGTTGTTGGGTTGGTTTTGCTACTTGTTATTCTCCATCAATAAGTTATGTTTGATTTACCAAAAGAGGAGTGAAGGCCCGTTAGACCCAAGCATCTCCCATCATCTCTGAATTCCAAACACCTGAAGGCAGCCTCACATGGCCTGGGCACACACGAGCCGCCCTGACTGTAAGGTCTCCAGGGCTCTTCTGGGCCCCCCCTCTCATTCCACATCTCCTGGCTCCCTAAAACTCAGTGGGGAAGAAAATATCAACAACCCATCTTCAGTCTGGATTATCTCTTATCATGCTTTTTTTTTCTAAGAATTTAGGTTTCATATTAAACTGTTACCATTTCATGGTGTGGAAGTGTATTTACTCTACAAATCTTCTTGCCAAAACTGATAACTCAGATTCTTGTTCTCTCTGACCCTTGCCCGTTTCTTGGTTGTGTTTGTTTTAGGGCTTGGGAGGAGGGTGTAGTTAAGGGGGTATTTTTGGAATTTGTTATGAAAATGGAGTTACGTTTGAGGGGAGGGGTTATGCTTGTTTTTTGTTTTCTTTCTCTTGTTCTAAAATATATAAGATACTTATCTAAGAGACTCTTAGAATGGAAGCATGAAGCTGGAGGTCAGAATTCTGAAGGAGACTTTTCAGTATATCAATAAATGTTTCCTAAGTAAGAATAATATAAATTTTTAAGACCTTAGAAGTATTTTTTAAACTTGTAAGATTTCAAAAAATTATATCAGATAAAAATGGTCTCTTATAAAATCTATCTAGAAAATTTATTTTACAATATTGCCTTTGGGAAGCAACTGAGTTGTTTCATTTTTGAGCTTACTGCCTAGTACAGCATATAGGAAAAAGTGGCATTCCTAGCATTTACCTTGCTCAGATGTTTTTGGAATTAAATTTTTCAGTTAAGTTGAAAAGCATTACAGTCAAGAAATGATCTGCTTAGTGAAGCTTGATCAGTATCTCCTAGGTCAGCTCACGGAGAGCTGAGCTCTCGTTCAAGGAATCAAAACTAATTCAAACTGAATGATAATGGAGAAAAACCATATGTACTGTGGCCTCGTCCTAATTTCCCTCCTTGCACAGCCAGACTTCCCGCAATGGGTGACCCTGCCCCATAGCTTTATACCACTGATACTGTACCACAGAAGAAATACTCTGGTACTGCAATGAAAAATTTTACAGATAATAAAACATTTTGTTAGTTATTTAGCTGATGTTTTAAATCACTAGGATAATATACAAACCTCCTCCCCTTTTTTTACAGGGATTGAATTCAGGGCCTTCAAGCTAAGCTGCACACCCCAGTTCTTTTTTAAAATTTTGACACAAAGCCTCGCTAAGTTGTCAGGATGCCTAGACTGGGCTCAAACTTGTGATTTTCCTGCCTCTTCTTCCCAGACTGCTGAGAGTAAAGGCATATGCTATCATGGCCAGCTACAAAAACTCTTTAATGTTTTGTCCTTCAAATATTAAACACACCTCTCCCTTGAAAAACAAATCCTACTTATTGCATAATCAAAGCACCCTAGAAGAAACCACACCACCCAGTGGGAACACTGATAACTGATGTACTTTTAGAGGACATGAACTTCATCCTTCAAGATCTCTCACGGGAGAACTTTACCATGCAGGGAAAGAAAGGTATGGTTTGGAGACAACTGCATTTGACTTTAAGAATGAGCCCCATAGACATTTTCTCAGAATCTGTCCTAATCCCAAGAAAACATATGCCTCCCTCTGGACAGCTGCCTCCTCACTGTGGTCTGTTTCCTCCACAGCAGGCAGGCCAACAAGCCCTTCAAGAATACTTGCAAAGCAATGCCATAAACTCTGGCCTTCAGTGAGCTAGCCCTTCCATTACAGATTATTTTTGCTTTACATAAGAAGTTTCAAGATCACAGAAAAACTGGATACTATAGAAAAATAAAGTTAGAAACTGGTCAGATCAAATCAATTCAGATGAAGACTACAAAGGAGAAGGTGTTACAGAAAGAATACTACGGGCTACTTGCTTGCTCCGTAATGAGGTTGCCTCATGACCGTTACAAATTATAATCTGCAGCCACCGTATTTTAGAATTCTGTCCTAACACGACATCTTCCTATATTTTAGATTTCTGACTTAAAACTGGGGTATGTAGCCTTCTGAACTTTCTTAAGCTAAGTGGACACAACCAGCTCTCTAAAATAACAGCTACAGCCGGAGATTTAGCTCAGTGGTTCTGCCGCACAAGAACCCGAGTTCAATCCCTGGTACCAACAACAACAACAACAACCACAAAAACAAAACAAACAAACAAAAATAAAATAGCAGCAACAACAATGATGGCTAACATTAGTCACTTGCTATATCCCATCATTTTCCAGAGCAATAAGAACAGTGCCAGAGGGGTCCAGTTTAAGCAGACATAGAGTGTCTCCCAAAGCAGAAGTCCTGGGCAAGGCTGAAAACACAATGAGCATACTGTGTTTCACTAAGAGAACATAAACCAGGAGCCAGAGGGAGCCTGCTGTGAACATACATTTCTCCTGCTGTGGGAGGCAGGAGAAAACCACAGCTGTCCCACTGAGCTTGATAACTTGTGTAACTCTCCATTTTGAGGCCTCTTTCAAGGTTCAGAATTTAAGTACCTCTCAGGTTGACTTGGTCAATATTACTAAATTTTTTTCAGAAATAAAAAGTGAACTACACCTAATTATAAACTACATTATATTTTATTATAATACTCTATTTCATGCTCTTAAAAGATTGGTTTGATGTTACCTAAAAAGCTGCTTAAAATACAGATAGCTGGCCCTCACCCCCAGAGTTTCTGATTGAATAGGACATGGCCTAAGAATATACATTTCTATCAAGTTCCCCAGTAAACTAATGCTGCTAGTCCAGGAGCCATATACTGAAATCTACTAGTCTAAGATACTGCTACATTTTAGAGAACAGCTGCACACAAACTGACTGGTCCAATCCCTGGAAATGTCAGGATCCATACCCTAAAGCACTATCCATCTGATCAAGCAACCCCAAAGGGAGTTTAAATTCTCTTGTGAAAAAACTCCAAACCACATCATATCCTTTTTTTAAAATTAGTACCTGTTTGTAGTACATAATATTTACATACCTTTTAAAAGCATGCTATACAAAACTTCCCTAAACTCCTCACAAATCTTTATTACAACTTGCAAAGTCATGTATCGCAGGTAGCAGCACCTTAAGAACAAGTCTCTTTAATGACTTTATAATTAACCTGCTATAAGTGGAGTTACTCTTGAAGTTCCAAATTCAGATGCTTTCAGGGACCAAGAATTTGGAGTAGGCCATTTGGCAAAACAGAAAAGCATTCCCTATCCAAGAAACACTTAGCCCCAACCTACTTCTCCCATACAGAAAACTGGGCAGAATTATCAAATATGCAATATTTAAAAGCCCCAAGTCCAGAATTTCATGGAAATTCTCATAAGTCACAGATGTCAACTATGAATTTAAATTTTTGAAAACAGTATTCATGCCAAACAACATGTCTGTGAACTGAATGCAGGGCATTGGCAAGCAGTTTGCAGTATGTGGATGCCAGGATGCCACAGTGAGAGAAAGTCCTATTGGTTCTCTCAGTATGAACTGAGCAGTTTCTGTGTGTCAAACACTATAGGAGGACAGTCGCAGTCTCTAGCCTTATGGGTGCCAGCAATCTAATAAATCTGTGATGCAAAATACTGACGAAAGCTAACTACAAACAGAAGGGAGAAAAACTGCATAGGATGTATTCATACCACCAGCACCAAGAAAATGAACTTAAAGGTCAGGTGTGGTGGTGCACGCCTATAATCCCAACACTTGGGAAGCTGAGGCAGGAAGATCACTACCAGTTCACAGCCAGCTTGCACTATATAGTGAGAGTTCAAGGCCAGCCTGAATTGTATAGCAAGACCCTGTCTCAAAAAAAAAAAAAAAAAAGAATTTAATTACAGGCTCCATAATTGTTCCATTTAACCAGGTCAAAAATGGTGGATAAAAGATGAGAATTAGTATTGAAGATCTATCAACATAGCCAAACCTACAGAAACCCTCAGACCTATATTGCTTACCTGAAAGTCAAAGTTTTACCACTTTTATGAAAATTACAACAGCTGTATAAACCAAAGTAAAGTGACTGCTACCACAGACCAATAGAAACTAAAATGAGTGTTGACCTCCTGCAGACATTTTCTATCTTGGAAAGAAAAACCACGTGAAAGGTTGAATTCTAGTAGTATCATTCCTTATGAACAAGAAGCCACAGCAACTCAGAGAGTTAGATAAAAATGATGGCGTGCTACACATAACAAATAGCCCAGGCTATCCTCGGATTATGGTAACATACATAGATCATGCACTTGTTCAGCCTAGGTCAGGAGAACACAAACTAACCATTCAACAACAAAAGATGAAGGTCAAAACCAAAAAAAGTTAATGGTCAGTTTAAAGACACATGGATTTTAAGCAGTCTTTTGGTAAAGATGTTTGCCATGCTTAAAAATAAAATCTTGTCAATTTGGTAGGACACAGTGTTCAACTAAGCTGAATGAATCAGTCTGAGCTAAGGAAGACATTAGTGTGGTCAGGATAATATGCTCTTTAATAAGAAATAAAGCCCATGCATTTCTCTAAACAAGCAAGCTCTGCCATTGATAGTCAGATTACATAGATCACAGCACAGGGACCACGGTGACCAAGGCTTACAGGTGACTAGGCTAGCCCAGTAATAGCCGCAGCAATCAGCATCTCCATAGCAATCAGTGGTCATCTCGCTGCAAAAGCAATAAAATGAACAGGTCTTTCTGTGAGCACCCATAACCTCTGCATGTTTTACCTCCAACTTTCTCAGGAAAGGGATATTCTTGAAAATTTTCTTTAGCTGCACAAAACAAAATAGGATTTACGTTTTTTATTGGAAGCTAAGATAAAGTCAGTTGAGTAGTTCCTTTAAAAAGAAAAAGATGTCTCTATGCAGTCTATTTTGTTTCAAACCCAATATATGAATGAAATGGCACATTTGATTAAAGGGATAATCAAGATGTCAGAGAAAAGTTGCTCATAAAGAATATTTGATGTGAGTTGATTATGTATTTGAGGCAGATGGGGATTCTGGGCTCTTCTGTCCTGAGGAGTCCTGAATGGGTGCAACAGCCTTGGGGTTTGCAAACTCTCTACCTGCTCGCTCCAGGTAAGACACTGCTTTAGTGCCCCAGTACCTCTTTAAACTACATTAACTATCACCAGAGTGGAGCTTGCTTTTCTTTCCCTGAACCGCATGAATCTGAAACAGAAGAGAACTGCATGAAGAAAGCTCAATATGTTCCGGTAGTTATACAGAGACAGTGGTCTAATCATTATATCAAAAGAGTTTGGTGTACAGCCACTGGAGATGGTAGCAGGTGCCTGGTTTCCAGGATAGAATTACTGCACTGATTCATTCAGCAATAAAGACACTCCCAGATCCCTGTCATCTGCCAAGTACTTCTGGGCTTCAATACAATCCTTTGTTGCATGATGCCCACTCCTCTCTCCATTTTACCTGGAAAGGACTCCAGGGAATGTTTTATAAATTTAAAATTACATTTCTGTGAATATTCTTTAAATCCCTTTTTAAATAGTGCTCAAGATTACTGTAATTGCTCTGTAGATTTATAATAGCAAGTATTTAAGAAAACATACTGTCCTAGAAACTGTCCCCCTTTTTCAGAGGTTTATGTTCCTCTGAAGAAGAAATGAAGAATTAAAACTATATCAACCATTTTAGGAAAAGCCAGTTCAACTGTATTATGTCTACAAAACATTCCGAATATCATTTTAACTAATTAAATCTGAAGAAAGTATTGTTTACTAAATTATTGCAACTCTGTCTTTTGCTAGTACAGCCTTCTCTTTTGAAGATTCTGGTCCACTGTTTTTAGCATTGTCTGTGCCAATGATTCTTTTCAGAATTTGATAAAAAGCTATGGATCAATCCTCCCAGAAGGAAAATGTTAATACACACAAAACTGTACATGTAATTGCAGGGTTTATGAAATACCAGATTAATAATTCCTTCTCTCATCAAGAAATCATTGATTTTTCTGCATTTTTTCATGTGTAAATACCGAACAATTTCTCTAGTGTGAGAAACTGAAAGTGTAAGTAAGGACTAAAAGGTTTAATAGATAATGTGAAATAGGAAGAAAAGGTGCAAGGGGGAAGGGGAAGTGGGAGGGGTAGGGGAAAAGAAAGAAAGGAATGGAATTAATATGAGAAAAAGAAAAAATGGAAACAAAGTCTTTGTAGATAGGGAGGGGTGAAGGGTGAAGGGAGGGCAGGGGAATGGGGAAAAATAAGAACCAAGATGGATTATGTAAAGGTGCAAATTTCAAATGATGAGTGTCATTGTACTGTATACCTTAAATGTACCAATAAAATTAATTTTAAAAAGAAATCATTGATGATGTTTTGCATTAAATAACACCCAGTTTAGCAAACTGTTCTCACTTTAATAAATCTTCCCTCTTTTGTTTGCTTCGTTCATCATAGTAACTACTGCGTAGAAATAGCAATCTGCAACCTATGGTTGCATAACTCTTGGAACTAGCAACTTTTCAAATACAGTTTAAAATAAATAGTAAATTTTTTGTTGGTGACAGTGTTTTCTGGTTTTGGATTTTTCATCTGTGCAGATGTTTGATGGATAATTTTCCATTCTAATCTACATAATTAAAACTCGGGCCACTGGGAATAGAAGGCACATGGACACACACTACAGTAACACAAAATCACCATTTCAAACCTTCAACTTGAAAAATACCTTTTGACATTTATGAAATGAGAAATTTAGGTTTGACACAGAATTCACAGCACAATATTGCCTATCTACATAAGGCACTGGATATGGGAGAAAATCATAAAACCTTTATTGGAAGGAAAAAAAATTTCCAAACTAGAAAATAACAGATAGCTGAAGAAAATTAAGATGCCACACAAGAGAAAAATCCAAAGATGAAGTTACTGGTTAAAACAATGCCAAATTTTTCAAAGTAGTAAAGGAGTTTGAGGACCAAGCAAATACCCCTAGCTGCTGTGTTTAAGATGTGGCTAGAGCAGACTTGGTAGAGTAGAGAAGACAGAAGTTGGATAGCAAAGGACTAAGAAATCAGTGCACAGTGAGGAAGCGAACCTGCTGAGAGGAAGCTATTGTTCTGAAACTTCTGAAGGCTGAAGGATAAAAAGGGACCTGCAAGTCAAAGGAATTATGGTAAGGTCCACAGGCGTTTCTGTGTAGTTGGTGGCCCTGTGCTAGGCACGGGGGACACAAAGATCCAAGGGATGCCCTCATCCTCTCAGAACTCACAGTCTAGTAAGAAAGGTAAATAGGTAAATAGGTTCAAATAGGTAATTGTAATTCATGAACAAGAGAGGTCTGCACAGAGCTGTACTGGAAAACAAGAGAGGTGACCTCTAGCCAAGTTCAGAAGGGCAAGGAGGTGCTTCCTCAAGGGTGATGCCTAAAAAAGGTCTTAAAGGAGTATTCAAGCCAGAGGAAAGGAGCTTTCCACTCTGATAAGGCCTCATACATAAATACGGAGAACACCTGGTATATTGGTACGGGCTGAATGCAAGGCTGGGAGTGGCAAGAGTACCGGAGTGCCCAGTAAATTAGTACACGAAATCATCTGCTGGGAAGGTGGCAAGGTGCCTAACCAAAGTGACTGACCAAGGGCACAGGCAGGGGACATCTGCAGGGCACCAACAGACTGAGAGGATGGAGAAACTTAGGGTAGGGACTGAGTGAGAGACAGAATGAATGGCATGGAACAAGGGTGTATTCCTAGCGGAAGAGCCCAGAACCTGGGTGCCTGGAAGCAAAGAAGCCAGAGGGGCGGTAACAGTCCTGGGAGGAAGAGGCAGGAAAGCTTATACACAAGGTGGGGACAGCAAGCAGAGGAAGACCATAAATCCAAGGCTATGCTTACCACAAAGGCAGGGGAAAGAATGCAAACGATGTAGTCAAGAGAAGTGGAGCCCTGATTTCACCTTGCCAGCGCTGGACAAGCCACATCCCTCTCCTGGACCTCCTTTTCTGGTTTTGACTAAATAGTCATTTAAACACCTAAAGTTATATCAGCCAGCTTTCCCATATGGAAAGGATAGTTTTAAAGCTGAGAAGAGGGTATTCATAAATTTCATGTAAGAACTGTCTTTATTGTATTTCCTGCCAGAATTCACAAATGTTATATTAGTAACTTTCTTGGGTATAGGACCTTAATCTTAATCTAATTTACTAAGCTCTTTCACATACATTTTCTAATGTAATCCTAACCACCATCCTGTGAGGGCTCTAGAATCCCCATTTTATAAATGAAAAAAACTGTGATTCTACAAGGCTAAACCAATTTCAACTCTCGATTGGTAAAATAAATCTTTTTCTCTTAATACAGAGATTCTATTTGGCATAGTTTACTGAGATACCCAAGACTTAATTAACATTTGGGTTCTGAAAAGTCAATCCCTCAGAAAGTAAGGAGTGTCCGCTAATTGTACTAAAGCTAAAAATGTCATTCCAGGCATCCAGCTGATTACCTGTTTACTGAAATGAACCAAAGGATCTGTCTGGACTTTAATAAACCTTCATAACATTAAAAGCTTTGTAAGTGAAAGCAAATCAAAATAAAAATATAAATACCCAAATGGTTCAGTATAGAATACTGCATGTTAGGGAAAAAAATCTTAATTCAATCCATCTCCTCTTGTCCAACTGCATAAGCATAACACTGAGTCATATCAAAGTGATTTTATTTTCCTAATAATGGGTTCTTTCTCTTTAGTAACTCCAGAAAGTACTTAGGTACCAAGCTGTTAATTATAATACCTGGTTCATACCAACTCTATACTAACCTGGCCAATCAAGAACCCAAAGAAATTCCTAGGTCTTTAGAAGCAAAACATGAATTTCAATTATTTATTAATTCTCCTTTCCTTGTTAGTAAAGCCACGGAAAGTTCATTTTATATAAAAAGAATATTTCTTACTTCTCTGATGGTTATAAAAATCTCAACTTATTTTATTTTCTAAATACAGATAGCCCCTCCTCTGAAAAATAGATGTTTTAAAAGAAGTTGCAAATATATTTTCAAGTCAGACAATATTTTATAAATTAATTACTAGAAGAATCTAGTACAATAGATTTTATGTAAGTTAACTATTAAACAGGCCTGTCTTTGGTATCATTACATGGCCATTTAGAACTTTGAGATGAATGGCAAAAATCTGTAAATTCATAAATATAACATATTCTACAGGAAATTCTCTACTAGGCTGTCTTTCATACATAAGTTCAATTTAAAAAACAAAAAAGGACAATCACTGAGTTAATGCATATAAGATGCTGTACTATGTAATAGCAACATTTCACCTAGCAGAAAGAATAAAACACCTCAGCATTATAATTTTATTGTTAAGAGCATGTTGTGTAGTAGCCTCTTCCAAAATGAAATACTTAAGATGTTCATTTAATACATGGAAGAAAGAGATAAGCATTGCTTTCTATGTAAGTTTACCAAAACTAGGAACAGAAACGTCACTTTTATTCATATGTTTAGAATTTAAGAAGAAAACAGCTACATGCCAAAATACACACGGAAGTATAGAAAATGAAACCAGATCTCATGTTAAATCAAAATTATATGTGGATTCTGAGTGTGTGAACAGAACTCTGTCATCTCAGGTAAAGTCTGTGCTCAACTGCTGCTACTAGTTCATCAATCTTACTTGGCTATTAACTCTACAGTGATGGCATTGAAAAAATACACAAAAATTTCAATCTTGAACAGACATAACAGTTTCACTCGACTCCAACCATGATGAGTCCCTTCATCACTTGTTAACAATGTCTACAAGCAGATCTGAAGGATTCAGAAAAATTATCCTAGAAGGGAATTCAATAGAGACTCATTAACAACAACCTAAAAGGATTTATGCTTTCTTTCTTAGATCATTATTGCAATGAGTTCATTCAGCTCATACTGCAATTCCTCCTGAAAAATGAAAGAGGTTAACACGTCCTCTGTGGTACAATTAGGAGGATCAATTTCAACTTATAGGTGCACTACTCACATAAACGTCCAAAGAAGAAAATTACCTGACTAAAATGGTTTGTATGCAGTAATCCTACTGTGCAAATTTCCTGGTTCAAGTGTTTTAATACCAAAATAAAAACACCATTACAATACTCACTTTTAGTTTCTTGTTTAGTTTACAGCAGTATCTGTACACCATTGCCAAGTTCAGAGGTCCAAAATCTGCATAGAAACTGAGATATTTTTGTAAAAAAAACAGTATTTAGTACGATTTTCAGTGAAATTCATGCTCATTTTAATTTTGTTAAATTTTTGATCAATTTCAATGATGCTTCAGGAATAAAGATCATTATGTAATGCAAGTAAGTAATGGTTTCACCCTAATCATGTCCTTCAATTATTCTAACCAGTCTTTTAGGGATGTAGTTGGGCAGTTTTGAATTTCATCTCTTTTTATCTCCTTGCCATGCCATTTAAGTAAAAGAACTGAACAGCAGGCAAGGAAATAACCAACATGAATATAACATGTACATGGCCTCTACACCCTGCTTTTATTTCTTCATTACCTGTCTTGTCATAAAGCTCATGTACCCTGGTTTTCAATTCCAATCATTCCATTCAAATGCTCTCAGTTCTCAAGTATCTTAAATCCACTC
This sequence comes from Heterocephalus glaber, assembly GCF_053883595.1. Lineage (NCBI taxonomy): Eukaryota > Metazoa > Chordata > Mammalia > Rodentia > Bathyergidae > Heterocephalus > Heterocephalus glaber. The sequence goes on along the minus strand of NW_028258296.1, from coordinate 35,690,306 downwards.
ATCTTTTTTCAGTTTTCATCCTCCTTGAACTGTCTGTATTATAAGACACATTGGCCCCCCTCCCTCTCTCCACCCCCTTAGCCCTCCAGGATATGATCTTCAATCTACAGATCTTCTCTTTTATCCATCATCATGAATGAACTGGCAACCCAACAAAAAAGAAATGTCTCTTCCACTTGAAATCCTGCATCCATCTTCTCCATCTTCCAATCCTCAAATGTTCCCAGGACCTATCATCTACAGCCTTCCCATCCCCCGGCACTTGAGCTATATAAACCCATCTTTCCTTCAAAACAGCCTCTAGACTAAAATACATTTTGCTTCTCCCAGTCACTCAAACACAGCAGAGCAAAAAACAAGTATTAATTTAATCATGTTATATCAAATAAGCTACTACTCTAACATCTCTTCCCTTTCTGTTCCCATCTTAGCAACTGAAGTCCAGAGCCTCTTCATTTTAAGCCTGCACTCTTGAAATTCTGTCTCCCTTTCCAGTCATCCTCATTCCACAGAGATCACTCTTCATAAAACCTCCCATCTCACCTATCCTCCCACTGTTCAAAACTCCTGAGCACTCCTTGCTGCCTTGATAAATCCTTGGCCCAGGAATCAAAGCCTCACACAATGTGCCCCTGGCTTCCAGGCAGGCCTGATCTCCTGACACCTGGGTGTTCAGCTTTTTCACTTGTCTGGGCCACACTGAGCAAAGAGGAGTTGCCTTGGGCCACATATAAAATATGTCATATAATTAATGTATAGAAGTAATAAAACTTCCTGTTTATGCTTTTGATTATAACATTAAAATGAAAAAACACTAAGCCCCAGTTTAATAATTAAGTAAGAAAAGGTACATATCTGCTTAAAAACAATCAACACTTGTCTTCATAGGGATACATAAGTAGGTTGAAATACATTTACATAGGCTTATGTAGGTAGGCTGAAATATTATTATTGGTAATCACTGCATTTTACTCTCCAAGTCATACGAGCACAGGTAACGTCTGATATGTGCAGATTCTGATTCAGCTGGCTGTGTGAGGTAAGGCTGGCACTGCACTGTGCCCTCCCCCACACCGTTGTCACCTACACACTCTGCACTCAAGCACCATGCAATCCAGTCACGAGCACTATAGCTAAAAATCACAAAATAATCTCAATAGTTTGCAATCTTGTGAGGTCACATTACTAGCTCTCCAGGGTTGAGGGTGGGACCTGCCGGCATTAATAGGCTCTGTATGGAACATTTATTCCAACAAACATACTCCTTATTTCCAAATGCTCTCTCTCTATATTCTTTTTTTGGAGCATTATAGATTTTATTTTAAGAAAATAGTATGCTTTTAACATTTCACTGGAGCAAGTCTGTCCACACTGTCCACGCTGGTCCCCTTTTCTCTTCTGCCGTCCTCCAGACTCCTCCCAATCCGGCTCACATATGACCTTCCCCACAAAGTCTTTCCAGTCTCCCTTAGGAAACACTAATTACCCTCTCCTCAAAGTCTTCAAAACTTAAAATGTATTCAAAAGTCATATACATATAAATTAGATGACGTGATGTGCCAATGGACAATACTGATAAAGATGAAAAGATAGGAACAAAAATAACTAAAATCACTAAAGAAATTCCCAAATGTCAAGAAAGAAGTATAAATAAAATGTTTGAAGATAGTATTTTTTCCCTTCAAGGGACCAATTCTTTTTCCCAATAGGGAAATTAGACCTAGGGAAACATTATCCTCTTAGGATCAAAAACATGCTTATTTCCAAAAAGCCAGTATGGGAGTTAAAGCGGGGACAACAGAAAGATCGGAGAGGATCTACTCGCCACCCTCCTTAACTGTCCCTGGGAAAGACAGACTGCTATAAGAGCAGGTTGCTTCCAAAAATAACTGTGATAGGGCCGGGATTTAGCTCAGTGGTTCTACTGCCTGCCTCGAAAGCTCAAAGTCCTGAGTTCGATCCCTGGTACCAAAAAACAAACAAACAAACAAACAAAAATAACTGTGATGAAGACACTAAAGTCTTAAGCAGTTGTAACTCAGGAAACTTCCCACCCCAGAATATCTTGAAGCTGGATGGGCCAGCCCTCATAGTCCACAAAAAGATGGATAGGCTTCAAGTCACACTAGGAAAATCAGTCAAAAACTTTCCACAACCATGAGCAATTTAGAGCAAGTCTTCAGAAGCCAGAACTGTCCCAAAAAAATATAACGTCAAAAAGCTATCTTCTGAGGTCATTTGATACATCCCTGCTTTATCATGTTTATAAGAATGTTTATATATTTATAATAATAGTCATTTTTTTCCCTAACTAAATACATTTCTGATAATGTCAAGGTCATTAAAAAATAGTCACAGTTCCCCACACTATACTTCATTATCACTAACTTTGATATTAAAAAATGCCACAAATAGGGGCCAGGGATTTAGATCAGTGGTTTCGCCGCCTGCTGCACAAGCGCAAGGACCCGAATTCGATCCCCGGTACCAAAAAAAAAAAATGCCACAAATAAAGAAAACACCTTCCAATAACGTGTTTCTTTGTAAGAATCGTCCCCCCCTCAAAAAACGAATCTTCCCTAGAAACAGGGAAAAATAAAACACATTTATAATAAAGACTATTAGCTAGAGGGAAATATTAAAATTTTTAAGTCAATTAATAATCGATGTAAATAAGTCAAATATGCTAGTTAGAGTATAAAATGTGTATTTGGGAAACTTACAACAAAGGCAGGACGATGAAATAGGCTCAATGTAGGAGAGGATAAATGGAACGTCGTCAACCCAGGGACAGTGAAAAGGGAAAAGAAATAGCAGAGATAAAGTCCCTTAGTGATTCTATAAAGAAATCTGAGGGCAGAGTGGGCTCCTTTAACTTGACCTTCACAAGAGTGGGCAATGTCTCCTCCATTTAGCAATTCCAGGGAAAAGGCCTCCACAGCCACAGCCAAGCAAGGACCCCCGCTTTGCCTTGGTGGAGAAGTGTAATCTGGTCTGATTTGGGGAGGGAAAAACCTGGATATATTATTTTATTATCTCATGATACCCTGATTTCCAAATGAATGAATGAATGAACAAATGAGTTTCTCTGTGTATAAATTTCCTGTAACAAATTTATTAAAAAATTATGAGTCAACAATTATAATGAAACATATGAAGCATCAACAATCAATCTGTCTTGGGCTGGGGATTTAGCTCAGTGGTGCTACCGCCTGCCTCGAAAGTGCAAGGTCCTGAGTTCGATCCCCATACCAAAAACAAAACAAAGAATCAATCTGTCTTTAGCATTAATAGCTAAAATCAAATTCTTCCCTGTTTTGACAGGGAAGAAATTTTAAAACTTGGAGCAAGTAGAAGGAGTGGGAAGCAAAGAAGGTCATCTCATTACAGGAGGAAATATAGGAGGAAAGAGTAGCCCAAGGATCAGGCACACTTGGGGTCACCCACCCCCCACAAGTGTTGGTCCTACAGAAGTGTAAATGGCGGATGCTAAGCCTAAAGGTTTTCTTTTCTACCTAGCATGTCCAGCCCTCTCATAAGATGTAGGAAGTTTATGGTCTATCATTATTTTGTCTTTGGTTTTTTTTTTAAAGCTGTAATTCTGTTGAGGCCATTCCCAGAGGGATCACAGAAGTACTGTTCTACCTTATTCTATGTATTAGAAGTTGTATGTGAAAATTTTCAACCCCTCTGCAAAAAGAGAAGTAACATTACCCACACATTCAACACAGTCTATAGCCACCTATTCTGCGCAAGATACTACAAGTTAACCTGTTAATCCAAGAATGCTTTTTATTTTTTAAAAACTGCTTTAAAAATAGGATGAAAAAATTCTATGGGATTATTATAAAGTATCCCAATTCTCTAATTTTTTACCAGCACTGCTGATATGTTTTGTCTATTCATTTACTCACTCAATACGTACTGAAAGCCAGTCCCTACTCACAAGGAGATCACTATCTACTGAGAAGACGGTATTACCATATAACTGAGATTACACACAGGTACACATCGGCATAAAATTTTGGTGAAATTAAACAGCACTGCCTCTGGGCTGCACACACCAACTACTTTCTTTATTACTAAATGTTATTAGCACCATTCCAGTCAGATGACAAAGTTCCTACACCTGACTCTACTCATAATGACCACATTTTTAAAAGGTCCTAACTGCTCAGTGAATATTAACCTAAGTTTAGGACACACAGCAGAGTTTTTGCTCAGGCACTAACAGCATAACGACCCTCAGTCATGTCAATGCCAACATCCTGGGGAAAAGCAGCTGAATAACAAGCCTTCCATACACATAGCAGTCTACTGTAGAAGTAAAGACACTGGGAGCCAGGGGATTCCAGTCGCACTTTGGTCAATCCATGTCCTTGTCTTACCTTCCTGGGACTCCATACCCTCATCTATCAAAGGAAGCCATTGAATTAGCTGGCTTCCAAAGTCTTCCCAGCCACCATGCCATATCATATATTAGAATCTGGAGATCTATGACTCCATTTATCCACACCAGAGAAACTCACTCGCTCAACAGCTCAAATGTTTCTCAAGGGCTACCTGCCCTATTGGATTCACTCAGTCCTCTCAATATATTGGGTCTGGGTTCAAAAGGAATTTCCCTCAGAATTTCTTCTCAAGAAAAGGGGAGAACACTGCTTTCTCCCTGAAATTCACTGTTTTCTGCACATCTGGGCAGCAAACCCATAGACTAGAAAATAGCTCTGTATTTTAGAAAATGTGATAGAACTATTATGTACTTATCTGCATAAAGTGTGACATTTGTTGAAATCATGAAAGGAGAAAATTTTATTATCAACTAACTCTTGTCCCTCCCATACAACATCTCAGGTGTTAGGAAACTCTGGGTTCACAAGAGAGAGTGTGAAGCATCCTTCTCCTTAGGGGTTGTACATTCCCATCAACAGTGCACTCTAGAAAGGTTCGTTTTTCCCCACATCCTCAGGTCCACTTGTTTTGTTTTTGATGACAGCCATTCTGACCAGAATAGGCTGGAATCTCAGAATTGTTTTGATTTGCCTTTCTCACACTCATTATCTTCTTAACCACTTACAAGTTTACCCCAGCATCACACTGGCAGCACTCAGTGCCCGGGCAGGTGTCACTTCAACCAGTCAGTTCTTGTATTGAATAAATTTGATAAAAATGTCATTTATATATTTCCTGTTGTATTATCTTACAAAATTTAACCAAAAAATTACGCGATTTTTGGTCATCCTGTATTTAAACAATTGGACTTGTAAGTGGTTAACCCTGAGGCAAACTGCAGGGTCATGGAAGAGTTCACCTACCACTTCTGTAAAACGTCACTTTGCCCTGAGACCAAACAACAGATCAGGTGACACACGGTACCTGCAGGCACCCAAGTCTGTCATTTTGTGATTCCCTTCTTCACAGCAACTCATGAAAATCCCTTTGGAGACTCAGACTGATGGACATAAAAGGAGGATTCTTCAGAAACACATTGGTAAGATTAAAATTCACTCCTACAAGAGTGCTCTCAACCAGTGTAAATTAACACCATTATTCGATGCTAGGTGCTGAAGGCAAGAGCGCCATGCAGGCAGCATAAGCGTAGCTCGGGCAGAAAGCAGGGTGGTTGGTGACTGATCCCCTGCACACAAAAGGCTAAAACCCTCACATATCCTACAGCAACTGAGGCCCAGAAAGAAAAATAATTACTCTAAAACCTGTGCTGATGTCACATTTTCTGTCTGAGTTCTTGGAATCAAAACAAAGCCTCAGCCTCGCCTTCAAGGCCCTGGGTAGCACAGCCTCTACCTCCATGGGGACTCATTTTGCACCCTCCCCTTATTTAATCACTAGTGAGCTCCAGCCATCGGGATTGCTGTTGGTTCCTGCCTGGGTCCTTAGCATGTACTCCCACCCTCCAGCCTCAATAATCTACTCCCCCTTTAGGTCTCAGCCCCAGTCACACTTCCTCCGGCATTCTTCTCTGATCCCCAATTTCATCCCTGCCTGCCTAGACCCTGCTCCTCCAACACATCTCCCAAGTGGACAGACTATAAACGGTAGGTGTTTCCTTCAGAGGGCTTACAGTTCATTTTCTGTCTGGATATTTGACTCATGTCTTCTGACAGTGACCAGACTATAAGCTCCATGAGAATAGAGCTGCGTTGTGCCCCTAACACCTGGCACTGAGGCGACTGAGTAAATACACAAAAGACTGTGGCATGGTTGGTTCATTTACAACAATCTTTCTCCCATTCTAATCATTCTAAACTGTATACCAGGTCGAGTGCAAGGAGAACTATCACATGTCACATTTTATAGCCTGCGAGTACAAAACAAAGATAATCCAGAATCAAATAATAGCAAATGCTGGTGAGGCTGTGGGGTAAAAGGAACATGTCTACATTGCTGGTATAAATGTAAACTAGTACAATCACTAAGAAGATTCCTCAAAAAATTAAAACTAGAAACTCCACTTGACCCAAATATTCCCCTTCTAGGTATCTCCTTGAAAGAGTTAAAGACATCATATCATAGTGATACAAACATACCCATGTTTACAGCAGCACAACTCATAATAGCTAAATCTTGGGAGCAGAAAATGTTGTATTTACATACAATGGAGTACTTCTCTGCATAAAGAAAAATAAAATTGAGCCATTTGTAGGAAAATGGATGCACTTGAGACCATATTAAGTGAAATAAACCAGACAAATGATACACAGAGCAAAACAAAAGATGAAAGAAGGAAGGGAGATAGACCATTTCAAATGGGAAGGGGATCAAGAGATGGAGGGAGGGGAGGGAAAGGAGGGGAGGGAATGGGCATGAAAAAAGGAATGAAGGTGTGTTATGTACCTGTGCCAACTCCCCACAGGGAATGTAAATGTTATGTACTGCAAACATGTGTTGATAAAAATTTTTAAATCATAATAATATCTAGTGCCATAAGATAATCATTCCCAATAATTGCTGATAAGAGTAGAAACTGATTCAAACAAAATAAAACAATAACAAAAAAATCTTACATAGGAAGAGGCAGCAGGGTTTCGAGCATCACAAGACCCCGACACACACACACACACACTTGTCTCACAGGCACAGTGGTCAGGCGCAGTCCCCGTCTTCCCTCTGCTGCCACATCTTCATGACTGGCTCGCTCCAAATGGAACCTGCTTCAGCAGTAACTCTTCTCTGAAGGACTTATCTCAACTACTTTTTCTCCCAGGGGCCCCTTCAATTCTTCCTGAGATGTGTACCAAGCTCAAATCATTTCAAGCCATTCCTTTGGGGGTCTGGAGCCGCGGGCAATGCCCTCGAGCTCTGTGGACCTGCACTACCCTGACATTAGTGACGGGTCTAGCAGACTCGGTAAGACACTATTTTATACACCCACCATGAATAGATTCCTAGAAGAGACCCTTTAAACTTTCTTTTTCTCATACTTGGCAAAAATATAAAATATTTTTAACGTTCCAGATGAACTCTCCTGCTAAGAATCAATAAGAAATCAGTTACAGGGTTGGGGATTTAGTTCAATGACACCACATCTGCCTCGCAAGTGCAAGGTCATGAGTTCAATAACCAGTAACCCCCCCCAAAAAAACATCAGTTATACAAGGACCCCAATTCAGAAATCTTACCAATCTGAAACATAAGTGAATTTGAATCATAAGTAAGCCAAAAACAAAGTCAGATTATTTCTTTTAAAGCCTGCCACAAAACCCAAGTATGCCCTCCAGCAATATTTATAAGAGAATCCCAGTCTCAGAGTCTATTTAGACTTATTTCATACCCTTGCTAATAAAATAAGGTGTCCGGTTTCTATGGCTATAGTACATTAGGCTCATCAGACATTCTGGGGTGGAAGCAGCTGTTAGTAGCCAGCGCATGCAGTGATGTTGAAAGCTAATCTGACAGAAAGCAATGCCAAGAAAATGTTCAACACACAGTAGTAAATTGTCAATAAAAACTCAACAAAATTAAAACCACTAAAAGACACAAGATGTTTGGCAAATAGGGCCATCTGGCACACCAGTAAAGAGCCCTTTATTCCTTACAAGCCCTTTAAACTATCCTTGAATTACAGTGGACTGTTTATAGTCATTGTACTCATAATGACAGAATCTGAGTATTGCAGAAAAGTAAGTCACGAATAGTAAATTCTTTAAGAAGACAGAAGCATGGATTTCTTTTACAAAGTCTAAGACTTTAATATGTCAAGATATGATTTTCCAGGCTGGAGAGATGTCACTCAGTGATAGAGTACTTGCCTAGAATGCATGAGCCCCTGGATTTGATGCCAAGCACTATTTTTTTAAAGTAATTTTCCCATGCTCTGTAGAAGTTGCCTTGCTGAAATGCCACATTCCCAGACAAAAGTAAATAAATGTTAAACTGCATATCAATCAAGGAGACCAAATTTGAAATAAACCACTCTTCAGACTCTCCAAAGAAAATGAAATTTTATAACCAAAGAAGCACAAACAGCTGGGCATGGTGATGCATGTCTGTAATCCCAGCACTCTAAGGGTCTGAGAAAGGAGGATCACATGTTTAAATTCAGCCTGGGCAACACAGCAACTTAGTAAAATCCTGTCTACTAAAAAAAAGTGATGGAGATGCAGCTCAGTGCAAAGGCCCTAGATTCAATCTTGAGTACCACAAAAAAAGGCGGGGGGGGGGGGGAGGCAAAGACAGAGAGAGAGAGATGGAGGAGGAGGAGGAAAAGAAGGAAAGAAAGAGCCCTAACTGAAAAACTTCAGTTAGTCAATACGATATAAACATGCTTAAGACCAAAATACTATATTAATAAAGGAAATATTTTACCTAAAAACTACAGTTCACAGTTGGGTGTAGTGGCATATACCTATAATCCCAGCACTAAGAAGACTGAGGCAGGAGGATTGCAAATTTGAGGCCAACCTGGGCTACACAGCAAGTTCAAGGGTAGCCTGAGATACACAGTGAGATTCTGTCTCAAAAAGCCAAAAAATAAATATATAAATAAAAATTATAGCTCACACAAACTCTTCTTATAATGGAATTCACTGCCAACCACATTTAACTGTGATCATTTACCAGATTTTCAAAGTTGATAAAGACTGGGAATATTACATACTTTCAACAAATTGAGAAATATTTTTGATGGCTCTTGTATAAATATATAATTCCTTGGTGGTCCTAGAAGAATTTGATTAACAAAAACAATATTTTTTTAAGTAAACTGAAACTAAAGCTTCTTTAAAAGGTTTTTTTTTTAATAAGGCATTCCACAATTCAGTGTAGAAAGCCCAACTCAAATCCCAAAGCCAGAAAGGAATTTGAGATGAGTTGTCCCACCCACCTTCCAAGATTTTTAAACAAATAAATATCTAAATATCCAGAACAATCATTGCCTATTTTCTGCTTAAAGATCATAAGAGACAAAGACTCCATTTTTACAAATCCTCCTTTTTACTTCCTGTTTCTCATTCAACAAAAAACAGGTCATTCCTCCTGATTTACACAAGTCTACTTAACCTGTCACTTTCTCCAAGTCCTTCAAGCTAGAAACTTTGCGTTCACCTTCAAGTCCTCCTTCCTGCCCTCATCTGGTCAGCCCCAAGTCCAGTCAGTCCATCCTTCCCACCCTCTTCCCATGTGGATACTCTGTTCCCATTGCTACACCCCAAACCCAATCCTGCCTGGGCCTCCCTGGTCCCCCCACCCTGCTGCCAGCCACAGGTGTACCTGTCTTCCATAGACCCCAGATCTGCCTCTCTGTCGTTTCCAAACAAGCACAACTGACTGACACCACAGCCCACTCCTCCTCTCCATTCCAACATTACACCTCGTCTACCAGAATTGCCCTTTCCAAAGACCACTAACATCTTTGCTCAGAGCTCTACCTTAAATCTCTTCTTTCCTTTCTCCCTCAGTAACTCACTTGCTCATTCATTGAGCCTGCAGCACAATCTCTGCCCCAAGCATTGTACTAGCCAGAGGGATACAATGATGAGCAAAAACTGGTTGTGCTGGTCCTCACAGACATCATAAAAAGTCCTCTGCTTTTCACACACACTTCCACAGCTAGTTCAAACATCACTCTCTGCAGTCTTCAACACCTGGAGAGTAAAAACTTCTTCCTCTCTTGGACTCCTCACACATACAGCTACAGCTTTTGTTATATATTGCCCTTCACCCTGTTTTGTCCCACTACTTTCTTTTGTATGTGTCTATCTTCAAAACATTAGCACAGGTCTCCACAAGAAAATCTATCCCAACTAAATAGCAATTCTTGTTTAGCAATTTTCAACCACTTATAAGTTTCAAATTCTACTATTCAAGTCCCATAAAAAATGTGTCATCTTTTTTTTTTCAATTGTGAAGGTGTTTTGAGCTGTGGCTAAGAAAAAGTCATTTACTTTGGGCTTCGGAATGTGTTTATGAACTTACAAAGGAGAACATCTGATGTCTTAGGAATCTACTTCAAACAAAACAATGAAACCGCCCTGTGGTGACCTGGCACAGAAAATATTGTACCTGCATGCAGACAGCTCCCCTCCGGCTCTCCTGAAGCCCACTAGAGAGTCTGCTTTGGCTGCACTCTCTGTGTCCTGACGAAGACAAACCCTTTTAAGAAAACTCCTTAGCACCTAGGTTCCATTCTGCATTTTCACCAGGCTTACCTCAAGCAAACTGAAAAAACTGCACAACAATTTATCATTAGGAAGATTGGAGACTGACCACCCATTGTGCATGCCTAAGGGGTCAAAACAGCCAGGATTTAAATAAATCTAGGAAGTAAAATCTGACTCCAGTGGGTCACCAAATTAAGAACGGACTGTACAAGCGCAAGGACCTGAGTTTGATCCCTGGTACCAAAAAAAAAAAAAAAAAAGAACAGACTGTAACTATATAAATATAATCTACTTTCATAATGAAATAACATAATAACTTTGGGTATATATATATATAGGTATACTCATACCCAAGCACACATCTAAAACTCATATTTTCAAAAAAGAGGACTGAACAATACTGGGCTATTTTTGCAAGGTTAGGATGGAAGGACGGAGAAATGGAAAAGAAGATATAAACCTAGCATCATTTAAAAGCTAAGTACTTTTCTAGGTTTTTCAGAGAAATCTATGCAGAAATCATTACCTCTTAAGTTACATAGATTAAGCAGCAAGAACATATCATCACACAGCCTACAAAAGCAGTTTTCATGGACTTATAAAAACTGGGCTTCCTTTGGTTTCACATGTCCTCCTAAAATACAATAATTATTAACTCAACTTCTTTTTTCTCTTTATAGTAGCACACTGAAAGGAGAAAAGGCAAAATTACATACACAAAAGAGGGACTGCAAACAAAACACTTTTAATTACCACCACACATCACATGACTTGGACATTTCTCATTAAAACTGTCACCAGGGATAAAGCCTGCCAGGAAAGCCCAGAGCTATCCCACACCCTTCCCACCAGGCTCAAGAAAAGACATCCAGAAACTTGCTGGAAGCCTATGGACTCCAGAGAAGTCAGCCTGTGCCCTGAACTGCGACTCTGTCACTTACCAGCTCAGTGGCCTCAGACTACGCACTGTCTCTCTGGGCCTCATTTCATCACCTATAAAATGGTGATAACAGCACATGGTGAATTTGTCCTGAATTTAACCAAATCTCTCTTTTGTCTATATAATTCCACTTCACAATGAGAGCTGAAGCACTGAATGATGACCCTGAGGCTCCATTAGATCATATATATATATATACACACACACACACACACACACACACGTGTGTGTTATTAGCTTAAGTGGCACAAAACTTCCCATCAAATTATCTGACTTGCTGCATATTAAACTTGAAATAAAAATTGAAAAATTAAAAGGGTTTCTTCTCACCTACATCTAACCTAAATATTTATTCCACAAAATATTTCTAGGTAAGACAAGTTTTTCTATACTTCAAAGATGTCCTGTGTTCACATTTTGACTCAAATCCATGTGGCAGATATTCTTAAATCATTCTTCTAACATTTCCTGTTGTGTATATCAGGGTGTTTTTGTAAAGCTTGAATTTAAAAATTGATTATTTAAATCTCCCATTTAGCTAACTAGTCTTCAATTAGAGGCTGCTCATTCGTACCATGCTAAAACACTTGGTGAAATTTCTTCAAAAACTGCTTAAAATCTAGTTCCCTATGCATCTGCATGAAGAGACCTCTGCTGCTTTTTCATTGCCTTCCTTTTGCAAGTCCCAGGAAAGAAGAAATGAAAAGAACAAGACCAAAAATGAAAACTTTATGCCAGTGGTGGCGAACCTATGGCACACATGACCCACAGGGCAGTTTGTTATCATTGAAAGCTTTAAAAGGTTCGCCATCACTGCCTATGCGGTGTTGCCTTCACTGCTGACCAGTTTTCCATCCATTAACATGAAACCAACACCTATACTGCCCATTAGGAGGAACACACAAAGGCCATACAATCAACATATCTGATGTTGCTAACTCCTGAGCCAAAAATCATGAACCAGAGCATTAAAAGGAGGCCTCCATTTGGATTATAGGGCCCAGTTCCAATACCAAAGAATTGGCCTTTCTGGAGAGTTGTGTATTTTCTGTATCTTCATCAAATACAGATAAATCTTGAACAGGGACTATGTTTGTACCACAAGCATGTTAGCCAATACCAGTGATGGCGAAACTTTCAGAGCTTTCAACAAAAACAAATAGCCTGCCGTGGCACATGTGCCATACGTTCACCACCACTGGCCTGTATTGTGTTTTAATTCTGACTCGAAAAATTCTGACCTAAGGATAAAGTATGATATCTTATTACACACATTTTATTAAAGCTCATCAGGCCTACAGAGATAAATTGTTTTAAAAGCAAAAAGTAAATTCAAACTTTCATTCTAATAGCCTCACCTCATGAGGTGACTGTTAATTTTCTCTACTGGCTTCTCAGAATGTTGTCATTTTAATCATGGAGTTCTATCATCCTTTTGTAACTAAATAAACATCTGCACACAACACTGCTGTGTCCAGAAGATCTGCAGCCTAATATTTAAAGAGTCTACTTAAGTCTACTTCAAAGATGATGATTTAGCTAGAAAGACAGCATTTCATTGAAGCAGCCATCAAATAATTACACATTTATAGGGCTACAGAGGCCCTGTGTGGTGATGTATATATAGAAAGCCCTTTCCTTAGAGGGATATACATTATGATGTGACAGTCATGACCTTTCTCCCCACAGGACATCCTCCACAGACTAGAACCCAGGACACTGCATGTCCTCCTAGGCCGGGCAGTCACTCAGTCCTCATGTCCCAGAAGTGGAGCCATAGAGATGGACTCCGCTGCCTCTGCCTCTCTCCCTCCCTCTCTCTCCTTCGGTCTATCTCCACCTATATGGCTACTTACTTCCCCTTCCCTTGCTTCTCTCAACCTAGTCCTACCTGTAAGATTCAGATGGATATATCTTCTCTTCCTCCCCAGAAACTGTACCATTCTTACAGCTTTATCATCTCCTTGGGAAACTCCCAAATTTAAGAACTCCAAATTTATGTGATATTCAACAGTGATGTGAATATGCCTTGATTTCCCCACCCACCCAGTACCGTGGATTGAACCCAGGCCTTTGGCACTGAACAAATCCCCAGACCTTTCTTATTTCTTATTTTGCTAAGTCACTAAGGTGCCCAGGCTAGGCTGAAACTTGTGATCCTCCTGCCTGGACTACAATCATTGCCACCTCGCCAGACTTCCTCTGCATTTCTTAAATTCAATCTGGCTGAGATGGAATGCTGGATCTTCCCATCAAAGCCAATTATTCTGCCCTACTTCCTTGTTTCAATTCCTGACACTCGCAGGATCACCACCCAGTCTGTCTCAAAAACTTCTTTGGCACTTTTTCCTCAACCCCCCAACATCTCACCCACTGTTCTGCTGCCCCATCACATGGATTCAGAGCCCTTCTTTCCATCTTCATGGCCATCATCCTAATCTAGGTACTTGTTTCTTCCCCCTGGACATTCCAGAACCTTTCTATTTAGGTTTAAACCTTCTCTCTAATCTGTCTTGAGTGATGCTACTATGTTAATTTTTGGAACAAGGGCATATGTCCTCTGGACCCCAATAGCTCAGTTTTTTGTTTTTGGGGGGTTTTTTGGCTTTTTTTTTTTGGCTTAGTTTTATATTCCAGCTCTGTTACTTCTTATTTCTGTGACCTTGGACAAGTTACCTAACCTCTCTGTCCCTTATTTTCTTCATTGTGCAATGGGATGGCAATCATGCCTGCCTCACAGTATTATTTTGAAAACAAAATGAATCTCTGTGGAGCACCTAGAAGAGCATCTGGCACACCTAGAGGTCCTCAGTAAATGTTTGCTATTGTTTGCAATTAGCCCAAATCCAGTCACACCATACCTGCCTAGAACTCTCACAAGAGCGCATACATGGCATGCCGAGGAAACTGCAGGTTCCTCACCCTGGCAATCAATCTGTCCCCAGCTGACCTCTCAGTTTCATATTCCACATTTCCCCCATGTGACCTATACACACACCAGGCATAGTGCAGGGCTTACTGTTCCCTCACCAAATGTCCTGATCCTCCCCGCTCATTCTTCCTGTTCTCTTCTCTCTTTCCTCTCATGTCCCTGCTGGATAAAACCCCATCCACCCTCTAAGGCAACCTTAGCTCCCCCACAAAGCCTTCTCTGAACCCCCTCCACCAGACATGCCCACTATCCCGTGAGTCCGTCTCTGCCCTGAGGCTGTGTTTCTCTCAGGGGAGTTTTCTTCCCCATACCTCTAGCTGCAGTCCTGTATTCACCCTGCTGCTTGGCAGCTCTTAACCTCTGCATTCATCATCATTTTATTTCTGTACCATCCAGCACCACACGATACTCTGGGGTAACAAAAGAGATGGGGTGATGAGAATGGCGGCCCTGCTGTGGCATGGGAGGGCAAGTCCAAACTACAAGACACACACACTCTGCCCAGGATGGGTCCCCATGATGGTTTCTAATGACATCCAAACTCACAAGATGAACTGAACAGCCTCTCAAGGAAGCTTATCCTTAAAATCACCAGAAATACAGTCGAATAAATACAAAAAGCAGATGATTAGTAGCCAGCCTTGTCCTGAAATGCCAGCATTAAAAATCGCACAGAAAATTTTTTCCTCACATGTCGATATTAGAATCAAAAAGCCATTGTGCACTGTGTTTAGTTGGCTGACTGTAATTTTCTGCTAGATCTGCCACCTAGCAATCCCAAGACAAGTGACTCAGACCTCAATGACTGGAGCTTGTTCAATGGCATATTAATAATCTCTGGTAAAAAAAATAAAAAAATAAAAAAATAATCTCTGGTACCTTAGTCACTGCAGAATGGAACATGAAGGCATATACAAACTCTACCTCAGACACTAGAGAGATCCTAAACCCTAAACTCACAAAGGGAAAGCCACAACAATGCCCATTGCTAACAATAGATGACCACTCAATAAACACTGCTGGCGGTGACATCATCCAGGTACACAGGGTCAGGGAGCAGGCTGCGCCTAACTCCATTCTGTCTAGGAGCAGAGCTGTAACCTGACACCAGGGATTTAGACCTCTTTGCCTCAACAGCTCTGGGCATTGATGAGCAGCAGCAAAGGGTTCTTTCATTCCCACTCTCACTTCAGCCATTCAAGAAGCATCCAATGCCAGCACTGCTAAGAGAAATGTCCTGAAGACATCAGTTTCAAGAACCCCTATGATGGAGTGACAATTCAAGATTTTTTTCCTCAAATAAAAAAATATGCTCTTGAAGGTCCAGAATGCTCGCTCTTTGAAGGTCTGGGGCTACCTACAAATCCTCAGGCAAAACTGCCAAAATCGTTTTTAACAGGACAGCTCTTAGGGAAAGTGTGGTTCCTTTAACCATGTTCATTCAACTACACAATTGGTTATATAAGAAAGTAAAATTCAATGTTTAAAGTAGAATAATATAGTAAGCTCTTCTGTAATACCAGCGCTTATAATAAAAGAATATAACCAAGTCCATTCAGCCTTCTTATTCCTTATTATCTTCTGCTTTTTTCGAATGAAAATTTATCTCCCTTTAATTAATTTTAATGCCTAATTTATTAAAATACCTTTTTCCTATCTTTTACAGAAAACAGTTCCTTATTATTTTATCTTCTCCAATCCTCATCCCACAGAAGCAAAGAAACCAAAGAAAGTGAGGACTCCTATACCACTTCTTCAAAGGCAAAGAAAATATACAAAGTTTGAGGCACCTAAATAACTCAATCAGTAACCTGTCATTCAGGCAAAATCTCTCTCATAGATACGAGCTGGGCACAGCTGCCTGCAGCGCATGTGTCCCACTTTCTGAACACAAGCTGTACAAACAAAAACATCCTGAGACACAACAGAAGCCTTGTGAACTGCCAAGCTTAAGCACTTGTGGTGCACGCACTGCCCAGTACCCCGTGGGTGCCGCATAAATACTTGGTGACTGACTCACAAGCCAGTGATAGTCTGGTAACAACAGAGCTGTGACAGCCCGGTCCCACTCTGGGGAGTGTTAGGAATCTAACAGTTGCTGCTTACTGTGGGAGTAGGAAGAACCAGTATACATAGAAATCTAAGTAGACTGAGGTGTTGACAGATTCGTTATGTTAATTCTCCCTGCAACTCTCCCTAAGTATTTAAAGCTTTAAAAAACAAAAAAAAAAGTGCTACCTGCCTCACTGAGAAAAAAAAGTAAATAAAACTACACAGTATATCTTCACCAAAGAGCCAAGAAGCCAAATGGTTTCAAAGGGGGAAAAAAATAGAAACTTACTTTTCATACACCAGCTCCTCATCGATGGAGAAATAGTGGGTATGTACTGTGCTTTTTGGTCTATTTCTCAAAGTAGCAAAATATAACCGATCTGAAAGACAAGTTTAAAAGACAGAAGAAAATATATGAGAAGTAGGGAAGTGACATAAAGGGTGTAACCATGCACAAAACATCAAAAATAACTAGCTACACATAATTTAAAGATCCCATTAACAAGTGGGGTTCTTGCAGAAACATGATTTCCAGAAACCCAAAAGCTCAACATGGGCACAACAGTTAAGAGAACTGAGCGACAAGAGTTCCAGACCTGGGGCGGGGGGGGGGGGGGGACGGGAGGGCGGACACCTGCTCTTCCCAGAGTGTAGACAGAAGCTTCGGGTACCCGCAAAACTGGAGATGCAAGTTTGGTTCCGAAATCTCCAGACCTCAACAGCCACGGAAGGGGAAGAAAGAGGCGAGCCTCTCCCCTGCAGCTCCGGAGACCTCAAGAAGAGGAAGGCAGGAGAGACAGGGGGGTGTGGTTGGGGTTGTCCCGAAAACCTAGGCCAACCATGGTGGGGTAAAGGACACCCGAGAGGATTAACCCGAGCAAAATCTCCACGAGCTGCCAAATGAAGGAGCCCAGGCAGAAGCCGGCTCTGTCCCACTAGCAGGGCGCCGCGGAGGGAACGAGGGACGAAAGAAAGAGAAGCCGGAAGCAAGGGGTCCTCGGGGACAGCAGAGGAGCAGAGGGGACCCGAGTGCGCGCGCCACAGCAGCAGGATACTGAGGCACCAGGAGACGCCAGGGGCAGAGGTCGGGACGAAGGGGCAAGAGAAGAGTTGGGGAGGTAGAAGGGTTGCAGGGTGGGGGGCGGCTGCTCCTCACCTTTCGTGAACTCGCAAGCCCCGATTAGTTCCCCTGACTCCGCTGCCATCCTAAGCGAGATACGCACGGGGGAGGGCTGGGTCGTGGCCCGAGGAGGTCACCCGCCCCCGGGGGCTTCCCCACTGCCCAAGAGCCGGGAGCCCGCAGTCCCGAGCCGGGAGCGCGCCGGAGCGGAGGCGGCCGCGGGGTCAGCGCGCCGGGAGCCCGGGGGACATTCCGTGGGGCCCGGGAGCCCGCCGCGCGCAGGGTGCACACGCCCCCGGCTGTGGCCGCTCCGCTCGGGACCCGGCGGCTGCTGTCCTTGCTGCTCAGCGGTGGCCGCCGCGCCCGGGGAACGCAGACCAGTGCAGACCGGGCGGGCAAAGTCTTCCCCCGGCTTCCAAAGTGATCGTGGAGCAGGACACGTCCGGCCCAGATCACGCCCGTGGCTACTCGCGGGGCAGCGGGCAGCCCTCTGGTGCCCGCGGGCTGGCAGGAGCTGGTAGGCTCCTCCTCCGCCACCTCCTTTCAGCAGCAACTCTTCCTCCTCCTCCTCGTCGCCCTCCTCCCCCTGGGCCCGCCCCCAGACCTTCCTCCCCACCCTCCCTCTGCCCCCCCCTTTCACGGCTCCGCGGCCATCCCTTAAAGGGACAGCCCACTCCTTTCTCAGAGCTGGCCGGAGCCCGGGTTACCCGGCGCCCGGAGGGTGGGTCACTGGGAACCGGTTGCTAAGGCTTTGTTGCCGTTCACCAATGGCTGGACGGGAAACGGGGGCCTCGGCCCAGGGGGGCCGGGCGGGGCCTGCACGCCTGGAACTTATGAATGAAACGGTGGGGCTGAGAGTGGATGTCGCGGGTCCTCCTTCCTCTCCTGCCCCTACAGTCCTCTCCCTCTCCAGATTTTTTTCCTGTTTCTTTCCGTCTTTCTCTCGCGCCCCACTCACCCGTGTTCTTCTAAACTTTTGTGTGGGCGCGCGCGCACACACTTAGAAAGCTCAGCTCTTCACGCCCTATCTCCAGCTAACCTTTAACCATCCCCAAACCCGCCCACTAAAGGCTCTGTAACTGTAGGGGACAGGGGATGGGGACGTTACCAGAACTTCTGCAATGAGTCCTGGGCTCCTGCGAGCCACGGCAGCACACGGCGAATTACAGGAAAGGTAGAGAATGAGACTGAGAAGAAGCTGAGCTTTGGGTCTGATCAGTGCTGCTCTGGGCAGCAAAGACAAAAGCCCCCAGCTTACCACACCTTTTATTCAGTACATCGGGAGAAACAAATGTAACAAATGACTTGCAGAGAGTTCAATAGTTCGCATTGGGATAAACAAGGTGTAACGGAAGGCTTGCAGAGAGTTCAGTACATCTCCGGCAAACAAGATGTTAATCAGTCCAAGAACAATGAGGAACTGTGCAGATGTTTGTTCTCCCAGGATGTTGCTTGTCCTGGAGAATCACAGCATCACTGGATCACTGAAGTCTCAGTTGTGACCGGAGGCCAAACTGGAGTTATTCTGTAGCTTGGCTGTAGGCAGAGAACTAGGCAACCACATGATTTTTCCCTAGAATTATGTAGCATTGCTCCCAACATGTAACTTTGTTTGAAAGAGAAAGGGGGGGGGGCTACCTCTTAGCCCAAACGTCCACGGGCTGATTTTCTCTACACAAATTAGATCTGATAGAACTCGGGCTTTGTTCTCACGGTAGTGGGGGAGATTCCTTCCCATCAGTTCCTGGCCTCTCCTTTGGGCCACCACTGTGAGCACAAAATCATCACAAATTCCTGATCTTTATATTTGCTCTGGCCCTGAGTGGGCGAGGGCGGGACCGCTATAGTCCACCCTGGGTGGAGGAAGAGGAGGAAAAAATATGTCCCCAAGGGAAATTAGCCCAAAAGAATTTCTTTGCGTAGTCGCAGCTACAGCGCTGCAGGGAGGTGGGGCCCCTTGCAAAAAGGCCTTTGACTCGTTTCCAAGCATGGCTCTTTCCTTCAGTTTGAACAACTTTAAAGCGGGTGTCCCCTGGACCTGCCTAATTAGCCCTCAGCTCTTCATACGAAAATGGCGCTACAGCCCCACTACCAGAGAGCATGCGCTCTGAGGGCTCCTCCGGAACCGGTTAGTACCCGCCTTTTTCTTCGCTGTGGCTTCTTTCTAGGAAAAAAGGGGACGCACACCCGAGGAGGGGACTGACTGACTTTCAGGGAGTGAAGCTCAACTCAGTGTCTTTGGCCATTAGCCTGCTTTTGGGGTCTCTTCAAAGGCTAATCAGGCGCAAAAACGATAAACTAATATTACTTTTATATTCAGAAAAATTATTCAGAGCATCTCAGTTATTCTAACCAAATATGTCCTTGTAAAACAGTTAAAAACAACACTGTTTTATACTAACATCTAAATCTTTAAACTCTAACCTCAGAGTCACGTAAAGCTGAAAGAACTACTAAAAGCACCTGCTAACATCCCCTCATTTTCATATAATGAAGAAAAATATCTTAAAAGTTTTTAAAGTTGTAAAAGTTCTGAAAAGATAAGTGTAATGAGCAGTAAACTCTGTGGAGATGCAATCCAGCTCTCAAATATATTGTCCAAGCTCAGTGGAATTTTACCTGATGTTTACTCTCCCAAATCTTAATGTCAACAAACATGTTGGCCAATTCAAATCATTATTGAAAGAATTCTAATTGAGATTTTTATGTGAAAAATGTAGGAAAACAAAGTGTATGAATCTCTCAAAAAACATATAAATCCAGTGATGAAAATCTATTTGCAAAGTTGCTTATTTAAAAGTCTTGTAGAATCTAAACTCAAGTTCTCTAAGAATTTTTTTGTCTAAGTCTTGTACTAGAAAAAAGTGCATTAAAAGTAGGGGCTAACATTTTAAGCATTCTTGCCATGTTAAAGGGCTTTGGCAGATTTCCACGGAACTATATTTTTTGTCCATAGTGAGGGTATATTTACAGTTTTATCTTGCATCCTGATTCTCTAACATTCATATTTGATCTTGGCCATCTGTGGATGCCACTTACATGAGATTAAAAGAAAGCTGCTGAATATGAACAAAGGTACCAGTTCTACCAACCAAAACCCCACTTCTTTTTTGCCTTCCCTGTTGCTTTCAAAGTATGAAACTAAAGCAGATTTACATTTCTCTAGTAACCACACTGAGCTCCTGATGCAGGTTCCATTGAATCATCTTTAGTTGTTCATAAAATAATAAAGCCTGCTTTTCAGTTTTTAGACTAGTCCTAGCAACAGCTTTGTAGTTCCAAGACTTAACATTTACAAGATATTCTGTATGTTTCCAAAATAGTTTCTTTTGTTTTTCCTTTCAAAAGTCCCATTAATTATTTTGAGCTATTGTAAATGCCAAGAATATGGACTTGGTATTCTTACCTTATTAATTGTACCACATAACACCCTAGCATTCAAAAGATGAATAATAATCCTATATGAATGAGAACTTACATGTTATTTTTAAAGTATGTGACTTCTAAAATAAACTTTTTGTATATAATGAAAAAAAAAGTAGGGGCTAGGCATGGTGCTACACCCCTCAGGAAGCCAAGACAGGAGGATTGTCTCAAGTTGGAGACTACCCTGAGCTACATAGTGAGTTCAAGACCCCCTAAACTAGTCAGCGAGGCCATGTCTCAAAAAATAGAAGTAGAGGGCTAAGGGTGTAGCTCCGTGGTAGAGTGTTGGGTTTGATCACTACCATCATAAAATTGTCTTCAAAAAATAGAAGTTTGAATTCTCATTCAGTGCATACATTCTGAATTTCATAAACAACCTCATGAAAAGAGCTCCAAGTCTACATTTTCAGAGAAGCCAAACTTAACTGAATACTCTGGTGTTATTTTCTAAAATGAATTTACAAAATTCATTTATTTTTTTCATAGAATCCTATGTTGGTGATGAGGGATGAACTGCAACGTAACACATAGAAATCCTTATGATAAATGAAAATTTAAAAGTTTTTGCTTAACATATTTATCGTATGAATATTATAGTAAAAATTTTAATGTAACAAATTGCTATAAGTAATCTTTTTAATGTTACATTAAAGAAAAGTAAATGTCAGTACAATCGAATCTCTCAAAACCACACAATGTAAAAGTATTTTAAAATTCTAGAAGAAAAATGTGAACAAGACAGTGCACATGCAGCACCCACATACATACCGAGGTGCTAATGAGATCATAAAACACATTATTCCCTCAACTATCATGAGGTCAAGGTTCCTAGGTGTTGTAGTTTCATAATAAAGGCATGCTTTTACATTTTATGAAGAAAGATAATGGAAGAAACTCTTTTCCAACCACCCAACTTAATATAAATGTAAGGAATGGACTTTCATTTAAGCAACAGCAAAGAAAGGTGTATTACACATAAAGAAAATAGTAAGAGGTTTAAGACATCATCCAACTACAGAAAAGGGAGAGAATGTTACATGCAGAGATCCAGCAGGTAAGTATAAAAAATATCCTGAGTTATAAAACAACATTTAAGTTTAACGCAACTATCTTTTAAGCGCAGCCTCAAAAAGCAGCTTGGGTTTGAGCACCTGCAGAGCTAGAAAACTGTACCAGAGACAGCTCCAGATGACGTCAGCACCCTCCAGGTGTAATTCTTCCCCTTGAGGCTGTGCCTAAGACTCCTAGTCAGTCTCACGCATAACAACTCTTCAAAACTGCAAAGCAGCTCCCTTGACCACCCCTTCCCCTTAGAGTACCCCGGATTAAAATCTTCATGCTCTCAACCTCTTCTTGCATCACACAGGTTCAAGCCTCCTCACTTTCCAGTCCAGTTTCTTCAGTTTGCCCAGCTTCTCATAAAGTGCGTCCCAGAATGCAATGCAGGCCCATGGTGACCTGGTGTGACCAGTTCTGAGATCAGAAAAAATTTTTTTAAAAAATACAAAAAAAAACTGGTGGTAGATTCAGATGGGAGCAAAAACAATGTAAACATAAAAGAACTTCTCTCACTTAGCTACAAGGAAAATATTCTCTCACTGGAAGAAGGCAAGGAAAAATGAGCACAAGATAGTCAAAGACCTGACAGCTGTGAGATTTACATATTCTGTTCTTTTAAAATTATCATTTCTCTGCGCTAGCCTCGCAAGCGCAAGGTCCTGAGTTCAATCTCCGGTACCAAATAAATAAATAAATAAATAGATAGATAGATAGATAGATACATAGATAGATTTATCATTTCCCGTTAGAATATATCATTAGAATGTACTTGTTCAGTAGTGATGACAAATTAAGCAAAAAAAAGAAAATATAGAATATATGCTCTGAATTCTTTCTGGAAATTAATTTCAGATTGAGTAGGAGACAAGAAGCAGTAGAAATGTATACTGCTAAGTAATTTGGAGTTCACTGCAACTTGAATTGTTTACATTTTGATAGTTAATTCCTTGTCTGATGCCAAAACTAATCTAAAGCAGCTTTCAGTAAAATGTATAAACAGCTATGTAACTCAGTGTTGGACCATTTTTGCCTAGTGTACTCAAAGGCTTGGGTTTGACTCCCAGCACAGCAAAAAAATAATAATAATAAAATAAAATATATATGCAAAAAGATTATTACAGTGGAACCAGATACCAAAAATATATAGATAGTGTGGCTCATAACCAACCAGCTAACACCTTGGCCTGAACCAGCATCACACAAATACGGGTTTAAGAATTCCAAACCATCCAGCCCTTGGGAGGTAGATCTTGATTAGAGGCCTGCCTAGGCTACATAGTGAGATCCTGTCTCAAAGAACAACAGGAAAAACACAATCAAAGAAGAACCAGAAGGAACCCAAAAGACCAGCTAGTTAGAATTTTCAAACTCCACAGTGCCCAGGGAATTTAGCAGAGGCCTGACCTGGGCAGGGAGAGGGGGTGTGATTACTCAGAGCTTCTCTGAGCTTTTATTTGTTAAAGATTATGCAGCAAAATAGAAGGAAAAAAGAAGAAACTGAGGTTTGTAGTGAATAACAGATTTTCTAAAGTCATGTGATTGGTTGGTGGTAGAAATAAGACCAGTATTCATTATTTGCCCTAGTACAAAGAGCTTTCTCTTAATTTTTTCCTAAATTATCTTTCATTGTTTAGTTTATTGGTCTTACATTTTTAAGATAATAAAGTGTCAATAACATATGCATAGCATCTATAACTATTTTCTTCAAAACATTTAGAGAAAATACTGGAATACTTTAAGCTTGGAATGAAACAATAACAGATATAATGTCCCCCTTTGCTATTGTTCTCATTGGCTTCTATTAAAATTTGAATTATATGCATGAGGCCCTGTGTTCAATTCCCAGCACTACAAAAAAATTGCTGATTGTTTTTCCACCACTGTGATTTATTAATAGTGTAGTAGCATTCTACAAACTGTGGTTTAAGAAATACTGGTTTAGTGAACATTAATTCTTTGGAGGATGCGAGCTGGGGATGGAACCTAGGAGTCACACAAGCTGGGCAGGTGCACTATCACAGAGCTACATCCCCAGCCCAGTGATCGCCACTTCTAACAAGTTAATTCATAGTCACCTCCTTCTTCCCGAATGCAACCAACAAAGAATGATGCAGATGTAGAAGGTAAAAGACAGATTCATGGACTGGGCTGTAGCTCACTGGTAGAGTGCTTGCCTGGCATATATGAGGCCCTGGGTTCAATCTCCAATACCACAAACAATATAAAAATTAAAAGGAAGAAAGAAGGAAAGAAAGATTCATGACCATTAGTAGTCAATTTATTGTCCAGTATGCTAATTTTTCAAATAGCCTAACAATTCAATGCATTTTTTAAATTTTACAGAATGTATCCATCTGCATTTATTTTGAAGTGAACTTTTTTCATCCAAAAAAAATAATAATAATCCATGCCTGGTGGCCCACAACTGTAAACCCAAAATTCTTCGAAGGGGTGGGTGGTGGAGCAGGAAAATCGCAAGTTCAAGCCCAGCACGGGCAATTTAGTGAATTAGTGAGACCTGTCTCAAAATAGAAATAAAAGGGCTGGGAATGTAGCTCCACGCAAAGGCCCTAGGTTCAATCTCCAGTGCCACCAAAACAAACACACAAACAAATATACATATATTTCCTCACCTGCCATCACCACCTCAGCTATGACTACCTCCCCATCACTATGCTGAGAACTATCACTAGTGAGCCACACACTGGAATCTCAAGTTTCAAATGTTCACTCCCAAATGTACATTTAATACAAGTCTCTACTGTACACTACATATTTCTATGAGAAAAAGAGTAACAGTTAGTAGCTAAGGTGGTTTTTTGGTTTGTTTTGCTTTTTTGGAGACAAAATCTAGGCATGCACTTCAGGCTGGCCTTGAACTCACTATGTAGCCTTGGCTGGCCTTGAACTTGCAGCAGTCCTCCTGCTTCAGCATCCCAAGTGCTAGGATTATAGGTGTGCGGCACTGCATCCAGCTGAGTGGCTAAATTTTATTAAAAATCAAGCATAGAGGCCAGGGATTTAGCTCAGTGGTTTCGCCAGCTGCTGTGCAAGTGCAAGGACCCAAGTTCGATCCCCAGTACCAAAAAAAAAAACAGCCCCCAAAGCAAAAAAAAACCAAGCACAGGGTGGCCCTGGGATGTAGTTCAGTGGCACAGCGCCTGCCTCACAAGCACAAGGTCCTGAGTTTGATCCCCAGTACCAAAAAAATAAAACAAAAGTAAAAGACCAAGCATAGCAATTTATATCTCAGTTCTCACATCAGTCAACTATGATGTAGGAACTGTAATACTACTATTCTCACTTTAAAGATAAGAAAAACTGACACAGAACAGATACTCAACAAATAATTTAAAAATGAATAAAAGTGAATAATTAAAGTTTGGGAGATTAATATAGGTAAATCATCTAGATACCTGAATTAGTCTGTTTGTGGCCTGGGATAGTGGGGAAAATCCTGGACTTATAAGCAGAAGCCCAGAAAACACTCTTCCACTAGCAGTATACCTCATTTTGAATTTAGTATCCTCTGTTATTAAATAGAGATTATGATAATTTCTAATTCATAAAAATTTCAGTAGAATTAAATGAGTATAATGCTGTAATATCAGAGTATTCAAATATTTGTTATTGTTAAAGCATGCCTGGCAAGCACAAGATCTTGAGTTCGACTCCTGGTACCAAAAAAAAAAAAAATACAAAACTATTTCTAAAATCTAATTTTTAAGAGCCTCACATGATTACATCTACCTGGATCTAGATATTATTTAACTTACTCATAGGTAACAATATAAGTGAACTACAGACTCCCAGAGTGGTTCTTCTTCTCAACTGAAGATAACTCCACAGGGTGCACATTAATGTCATCTTTCATTTCTGATTGTCCCTGACTGTGACACCTTTCTCGAAGGCGTGATCAGGCCCAAAAGCCTCATTCAGCTTCCTCAGTGGATCCTAATTTCACAGCTCTGGTTCATTTTCTTTCATTGCTTCTGTTCCAGAAGCCAGGGACACAAATGTTGTTCCCTGTGGTTTCCATGGTGACCCTTGAGGCACCTTTGGAACGCTATATATTTTCCGGTGCCTTATTCCTGTGAAAACTCCAGGGAAAAATAATGTTTTCAGTAACAGGAGACCTTTGATTTCCACATTTCCAATCAAAAATACTATACTATTATTTAACAGAATCCTGCTGTTTGTTCTTGTTGTTATTAGCAACACCAATTATTTTATTTGATACACACAGGGGTGAGGTGGAGGAGAACTGCACTTTAAATATTTTGTGCATTAAGCCTTTCTATATGAGGAATCTATTATTCTTCAGAGTATATCTGAAGTATAATTTGTGTTTGTTAATATAGAATAACAGTGATATGAACAACATAATGCACAAAAAATAATTTCTATGTAGGTTAAAATACACATATTTTAGGTAAAATATTTCTCTTCATACTTGTTTCATTTCACATAACATCAGTATGCATTTCCTTTCTATCAGTGCATATATTCAGCAAATATTTGCTGTCCACTATTTGCTTGGCACTGTGCTGGATACTAGGATTGCAATGGAGAAGAGAATTCCTGATCTTAAAGATTTATATTCTGGAAAGGGCTATGGATAAGCAGTCAGGCTCAGAGCACTGGCAAGTGTGGGTGAGATGCAGCAGTACTGAGGAGCAAGTAGAGGCTCCCCAGGAATCCTTGCACAGACTCGGAGGTTGGTGAGATAGGACTTAGCCAGGTGGACTTATTCTGATTGCTGAGTGAGCCAAGCGGCAGCGAAAGTGTGAAGGAAGAAGACACAAGGGAACAGTTCCAAGCTAGGGGAACAGTATGAACATAGGCTGGGAAGTAATAGAAAAGCTAGTTCAAGATTTGAAGTTATTCCATTTGGCTCCAGCATAGAAGAGGAAGGAGAGAAAAAAGGACCTTAATAAGTTAGGTTATAATTTTTAGATTTCACCCAGAGGACAATGGGGCAAGAAAACAAATTATATTAAGTGGGGCCAGCCCTATCAGATGAGGATTTTTAGATTGCCAGATTCTGCAAAGTACCTAAACTAATTGTATTACTCTGTGCGTGCGTGCGTGCGTGCATGCGTGTGTGTGTGTTGCTGTGAACCAAACCCAGGGCCTCATGCACACTAAGCAAGTGCTCTATCACTGAGCTATACTCCAGCCCTTAAAGTTCTCCTAAATAGATTGAAAGTCTTTCCACTAATCCCCTAAGAAGCAGAACTGGAACAGGAATATAGACTAAACACCAGTTAATAAATCTTTCTTTTTACCTCTCACCATTAAAAAAAAAAACAAAAGAGAACTTGGCCAATTTTTGTAGAACATAATTAGTGACATAAGGGAAAGAATTAGCTGAGATTCCTGAAATTTGTTTTGCACATATGGAAGATAAAACTGTATAGAACAATGTGTATTCCAACCCCCCCCAAAAAAGTGATTATTTTTAATAAAAGGACTCTAAACAAATATAGAAAATACAATATATAAGAATTACTTCATTAATTTTCATTAACAAAAGTAATTTGGGATATGTGAGAAGTTGATTTCTAAAAAATATTTTTTTTAAACTTTTATAAGTAAGGAATTTCCATGAGTGATACAATTACTTGGGTTCTTAGAGAGCACATTGTTTGGTCTTAAGGTTTAAAAAAAGAGAAGGAAGAGAGGAAAAATGAGAGTGGCTATGATAGGTGACATGTGCCCTGGAGTCCCTAGAGAGACAGTCAGTCGCAGGCTTGCCCACTGCCTGTGAGGGAGGAAACACCAGTGTGCAGACACAACTCTCACCTGACACAACTGTCTGTGTCCTGGGAAGTCTTCCTTGGTGTGCTTACACAGTTTGCTTGATCATGTTTTCCCAAGGGCCTTTGCCTCACCACTGCCCTTTACAGCATTCCTCTGAAAGTGATGTTAGTTCCTAGAGCATCATTAACCTAAGTATTATCCACTTGCCTACTACAGTCACACACACACACACACACACACACACACACACACACGCACACAGTTTGACAAGAAAACCCATGATTTACCAAGCTGACTCAACCATTTCCTAGCACTTTAATTGCTCCTGGCCAGAACTTTTCTACCTCTAAAGACGTCTTGCTCCTGCAGCAAGCTCTAGGTCTGCACATACTACCACCACTTATACAGTTGCCAAAACAACACCAAGTAAAAGGTCTTCTTTAGCTACATACAGTGACTGTAATCTCAGCACTGGGAGGCTGAGGCAGGAGGATAACAAGTCGGATCCCACCCTGGGCAACTGAGGAACTTAGTGAGATCCTGTCTCAAAACAAAAAACAAAAAAAGGACCTGGGATGTAGCTCAGTGTGAAGGCTCTGGGTTCAACTCTGGTATCACACACACAAAAATCATCTTTATTTTCCCCACCAAGGTAATCGCTCCACACAGTTTGCCTGTTCTGTGTTCATAATGTATCCTGAATCCTTTTACTTTTGTTCTCAAGGTAAACACCATTCCTTCCCCTAGATTTCTGCATAGCCAAGAGCTGCAAATCTTTCACTTGTGCTTCAATCTGTAGGGAAGACTTTGGTCCAGTTGGAATTCCTCCACTGTTATATTAAAGGGAGGGAGGAGGTCTCAGGGAGAGGGCTTATTTGAGTAAACTCTTCCCTCACATCCTGGGAAATTGACTAGGTGTCCACTGCCTACTCTTGGTCTGCAGGATGAAGTCAATACCCAGGACCAAAAAAAAAAATTGTTTTTCAACAATAGTATATTGCACACCGTGTTATGAGTCAGAGATGCAAGTGAGTTCCCTATGAGTTCATCAGATATGCCCAAGCATGTATAAATCACAGTGGTGAACATGGCTTATGCACATGCTGGAATCCCTGCTACTCAGTGATCAGAAAAGAAGTAACAAGCATGAAGATAAAAGTTGAGAGGAAAATAGGGAGCCAAGGTTAACTCCAGAATTATGACTCTTTCATTGGCTGGACTGTGATTCCATTTTCTAAAAGAGAGATACAGGATATTCATGCAGAGAAGGAGTCAAAGGAGCTCTGTTTGTGTTTTGTACAATTGGAAGTACTTCCTGGACAATGAGATGGAAATATGTATAAAGTATGCACTTGCATGTACAGATCTGCTGCTCACAAGAGGCAAATGGGCTTGACAGGCAGGTTTGAGATTCTCCAAAGAACAGGCACAGTCTACACTGCAGAAAATAATGAGGTGATAAATAACACTGCTTCTGAGACAACCTGAGTCCAAGTCCTGGCCCCACTACTTACTAGTGGTGGACCTTCTCTGTGCCTCAATTTCCTAGTCTATAAAATGGGAATAGTAACAAGACCTACCTCATTACATCATGGAGATTGTGATGTTAATCTTGGTTGTCAATAGCCATTAAATTAGTACAGCACACTTCCAGATGTATGGGAGGGGGTCCAGAAGCCGCTGGCATGTGAGACAGCAAACTGATAGGAAGGCTCACCAGAATGTGTGAGTAGCACCATCTAGTAGGCTGAGGGACCAGATGGTTGCTCTCTCTCTCTCTCTCTCTCTCCTCTCTCTCTCTCTCTCTCTCTCACCCACTACAGTGAGTGAAGAGTGAGTGAGCAGGACCCTTCAGCATATACTCCCAGTTGTCAAGCAATGGAGCCACCCAACAATGGACTAATACCTCTGAAACCATGAGCCAAAAATAAACCTTTCCTCCTTCTAAGTTGATTTTCTTGCGTATTTTGTCACAATGAGGAAAGTGAACACAAAAATGAAACCATTTTGTTTGTAAAGGGCTGCCTAGCACATGGTGAACATTATATACATACCTTTCAATAAAAGCTCTCCCCAAGGAAGAGTACATGGAAGAAAAAAATGAGCAAAACCCGAACTAACCATATCAATACTTAAAGATGTGAGTAAAGAAAGTACTTTTTTTTTCTCAGTACTCTGAATTATTTAACCCAGGGACTTTGCACTGAGTCACATACCTAGTTACATACTCAGCTGTTTTTAATTTAATTTTTTATTTTGAGACAGGGTCTCACTAAGTTACCCAAGCTGGGCTTAAACTCACGATCCTCCTGTCTCAGCCTCCCAGAGTACAAGGATTACAGGCATGGGCCACTGGCCCAGGCTAAAAAGAGGTATTCTTGGAGAAAATGAGAAGATGTTCTAGACACCAAAACTGAAACACTGAGAGGACAGAGAGGTGATGCAATAGTCAAGGCTCAACTCCTGTTGCAAAATTCTCCACAATTAAAATGGGCAGGCTCTCAGAGAATTTTAGAAGTATAACATATTTAGTTCTACAGGAATAGAGAGAAGGGAAGTATGTATAAAAAAACAGAGTGTGTTCAGTATGTTTTACATACTTATAAAGAAGTCTCATATTTTAATTGAGATTGAGTGTGTTGCATTGGGAAAAATCACCGTCTCTCCTGAGGAGTTAAGTAACTATTCCAACCATCATCTGTCTACCTCACAGACTCTAGGCTGAATAATTAATGCTCATAAAGTGTTCTAAAAGCAAAATCACTTAAGAACCCAGAGCATTACTCTCATTAATAATTTCCTGGACTTTACATGACTAGAGATCACAGATGCAAAATTAATGTATGAAATTAAACCTTCGCTCTCAGCCCCATACCCAGCAATGCACATAGTGTGCTAATGCCTTCCAAATTCAGGAAACAAAGATTTTTTTTTTTAAGAATTTGAGTTTTGGTACTGTTTCTACTCACACTTCCAACCAAAGTGATAGGCGATTCCCACACTAAACAATGCTCTGCCAACATCAACTCGGTGTCCTGCAATTCAATTCCATTCTGACACAATTTGTGTGGAGTAATCACTCAGTCCCACATATCAAGGTCTCAGTCCCACAAGACTGTCCCACTTCAGATACAGGTCGGAAGACCCAGGTTGCCACTTGTACTTCTGACCAAACAGCTATAAGACAAGGGTTCTTACAACCTCTCTCTCGTGTCCAATATTTGCCAGAATAGTTTAGAGGACTCAGAAAAACATTTTAGTTGCACTACTAGTCTATTATGAAGAGCTAATAAGAGAGGTGCAGGGAAGGTATAGAGGAAAGAATGAAATTTCCATGCCCTCTCTGGGCACATCACCTTCCCAGCAGCTCCATGTGTTTACCAGTTGTAATCTCTCTGAACACCATTACTGGGGTTTTACGGAGGTTCCATTAGGACAGCATGGTTGACAAGTTAGTGGAAATAGGTAATTGAACCCAATCTCAATCCCTCCCTTTTCCCTAAAAGTCCAGAGGTGGGGCTGAAAGTTCCACGTGGTTGGTTTCTCTGGCAACCAGCCACCCTCCAGAGTCTGCCTGCAGACCCACTAAGAGTCACCTTAGTAGCATAAACTTGGATATGGTTTAAAGGGGCTTATGCATAATAAAAGATCCTCCTATCACCCCTATAACTCTGGAAATCACAAGAGATTAGAAGTTCTGTTTCAGGAACCCGGGGCAAAGGGCAAATATATGTTTATTTCCACAGGTAGAAAGAAAAGCCTAGGGATTATTTGCAAAAAGGAAGTTGTCTAGATCGTCCCATTTTCTAATGCCTTGACAGTATTGGTCCAAAATTACGTGTTAAGAAGAGGCTTTTAATCACAAATTGTGTAAACTATAAACTTAGTGTTTATTAACAGAGAGCCATGTGAGCTCATTAAATATTAGATTATATCTGAATATACAGTGTCTTAATTTAGGTTCCCCCAGAAGTGGATTCAATTGAAGTGGATTCAATGAAGCAAAGAGTCAATTGCAAAGAATTTATTTGCAAGTTACAGAGAACACCATCCAGGAGTGGGGAGGTGGGGCAAGGAAGGGAAGACAATCAGTAGCAATTGCACCTTCCCGCCTGGCTAACGCCATGGGCAATGCAGCTTTTTTGTCATGGATACACTGGGTGATGGTATAAAACCACCAGCTTCAGAAGTACCCTCATACATGCCCGACTAAATGGCAAAGGAACTGAGGTATTTATCTGCCAATTAATATCCCAGGGATATTAATTTCCTTGCGTGATACCGTTTGGTGCACGAAAGATTCACATAAACTCCTCAGGCATACAGAAGCACATACTGGCAGATGAAAGTCTGAGAAACCAGAAGAAAGGATGGTGCCTAGTGTCAAAGAAAAGAGAGAAACAAAATCAGAAATGGCAGGTGTCTGAGCTTGTTAATTAGGGTGTTCTCTGCTGCCTTTTGTGGCAGAACTCCTAAAATGTTTCTATCTTCCTTGTCACCAGTGCCTCTCAGCTCATCTTTCTTGAACACATGCCAGTCAGGCTTCCATATGCACATTCCACCAAAATGGTTCAAAACAAGGTCACCAGTGACCCATATATGTGTGATTTCTCTCTCTCTTTTTTTTTGGTACCCGGGATTGAACTTGGGTCCTTGCACTTGCACAGCAGGGGGCAAAACCACTGAGCTAAATCCTTGGCCCCACCCATATATGTAAATCCAGTGGTGAAGTCTACATCTTCACTGTGCTTGACCTGTTGGTAGCATTTAATTCCATCCTCCCTTCCTCCTCTTCTGATCACTTTCCTCACTCTCCAGGACCATACCTGCTGGTTTTCCTGCTGTCTCCCTGACTCTTACTTTAGCCTCTGTCCCTTCTCACTTCCTCATCTTTTTAAAATTGGAGTACCTCAGAGCTCAGAGCTGTATACTTCTTATCTCAGCATGCTCTTTATGATCTCATTAAGTCTTGTGGCTTTTAATTGTGATCTGTTTGCTGACTGGAAAATGTTTATCTCCAACCTTGACCTTTCCCACTGATTTCCTGACTTACATATCCAACTCAACACTAGACATTTGCACTTGAATGTCTCAAGGGCATCTCAAACTTAGTGTGTCCCCAAATAAATTCCTGGTCTTCATTCCAAAACTTGCTTGTACAATCTTCTTCATCTAAGTTTACAATAATTCCATCTATCCAGTGGCTTAAGCCCAAAACCTTGGATTTATTCTTGGATTTATTCTCTATGTAACACATACCACATCTAATCTGCATCATATTCTGCCTTCAAATATAATCAGAACTGGAACAATGCTCCAATAAGCACCACTATATCCAAGCCACCATCATCTCTGAATAAACACAACAGTCTCCTAACTGGCTTCCCTCAAAGCAGCCAGCAGGATCCCTTTAGAACACTGTCAGATCACATCGTTTCTTGGCTCAGAACCCTGGAGTAGTAGTGTCCTGAATCATTCAGAGAAAAAGCCGAAATGTTTAGAATGGCAT
The DNA here is from genome assembly GCF_053883595.1 of Heterocephalus glaber. Lineage (NCBI taxonomy): Eukaryota > Metazoa > Chordata > Mammalia > Rodentia > Bathyergidae > Heterocephalus > Heterocephalus glaber. The sequence continues at coordinate 35,656,886 of NW_028258296.1, read as the reverse complement.
CCAAGGCCCTAAACAACAGCTCCTCACGCATCCCCTATTACACTCTGAACCCATCTCATCCCACTCTGCCCTTTATTCTTACTCACTCCAGCCATACTGGTCTTTGCCGGTGCTGGAACATCCCAAACACACCCTCCGTCTGGCCCTTTCCCTTGATGCTCCCCAGCCAGGGCTCACTTCCTGTGGGTCCTTTCTCACGAACCTTCTTCTCAGTGAGTCCTTCTCTGACCTCCATTCTAAAAGTGGTCCCCACATCCCCACCAGCACACCTATCTCACTACACATGGATTTTTCTCCATACCATCTATCACTTTCAAAAATACTGAAGAGCTTACTTTTTTGTGGTACTGAGGTCTGAATACAGGGTCTTTGCCACATCTCTTGTTTTTTTTTTTTTTTAAGACAGGTTCTTGCTAAGTGGTTAAACTGTCCAGGCTGGATGTGAACTTCTGGTCTTACTGCCTCAGAATGATGGGATTACAGCTATGTGCCATCACACCTGTCTCTTTACTTATTGGGATAACTTGTTTTGTTTTGTTTTGAGACAGCATTTCACTATGTAGTCCAGGCTGTCCTTGAATTCACTATGTAGCCCAGGCTGGCATTGAATTTGTGTTGATCCTCCTGCCTCAGCTTCTCAAGGGCTGGGATAACAGGCATGCACCACCATGATCAGCTTCTTTCCTTATTTATTTTGATCATTATCTGTTTCCCCTACTAGATTATAAGTTCTATTCAGCAAGAATTTCTCAATATCCTCATGGCTGCGTCCTCAGAGCCCAGTACAGATCATGGCATGTAGTGGTTCCCCCAAAAATATTTTCATTAACTAACTAAATTGCTTAATTAATTAAACTGATTTCAAAAACTAATTAACAGCAAATAGTGAGGACAGAAGTGAAACTGAAGTTGCTTGAGAAGTGACTGAAAAAAGAAGAATATGCAAGCGATCATGATAGCTGGTGCTTTTTAAAACAACTTGGAATGAGAAGGGAAGATGAGACATGAGGAAAGGTCTGAGGATGCTGAAAGATCATTGCTTCTCAGCCTTTTGGCTAAGATGGAGTAGAGAATGTTGCAAGAGTAAAGGAATGTTCTGTTCTGTTCTGCTTGACGCTGTTATTCTTGAACACACTGGTGAAAGAAAGAAGAGGTAGCCAATGCAGACAGTCTGAGGACAGAAGGAAAATCTAAATCATGTGAAGAAATGGAAGTGAACAAGGTCAAAAACGAGGGAGATCAGCCTTGACCGTGTGAGGTGATTGCGTTGGGTTCTAAGACAGAGATCAGTGATCTTTAACTTCAAAGGACATATAATAGTTCAAAGGACATATAATAGTCCTTGCAGGTTACACACATAATCTCTACTCCAACTACTCAACTTTGCCATGGTATTGAAAAAGGAGCCAGACTGAATACTTAAACAAATGGGTAGAGCTGTCTCCTCATATAATTTTATTTGCAAAAACATGTGACATGCTCAAGGGCTGCAGTTTGTCAACCTCAAATCTAAGATTACACAGACTGGACTGTCTTAAATATGATATCTGAGAAGAGGTAAGAATAAGTACAAGTGTAGACAAGTTTGTGAATAGGATGAGCAAGTGGTAGAAATGATATGGTTGTGTAATTACTTCTACTTTCCTTATAGATTAGTGCTGCAATGAGAATGAGCGTGAGACTAGGTGGAGGTTTTGTGGCAAGTGATGAGCTATGGCCCCAGCCCCTGAAATACTAACAGAAAAGAATGGAGGTGTAAGAAAATACTGCCTAGCTGAGATTAAAACCGGTGCATGCAGCACCGGTGCTTCAATGTTGGGAACAGAGAGGGTCCACAACCTGCAAGAGAAAGGAAGCTGGATCTGGTGTTGGCTGACTCCCCTAGCACCTACTTTCTTCTTCCTCTAACAGCACCCAAATTTTCCCTTTGAAACACCCATCTCTCAACCAGGATCAACACACCTGGTTGTTGTGGCACCACTGACCTCATTCACTCCACCTCAGCTCTGGAGCTGGGCTCCGGCAGGCTTGGTAAATCAGCATGCCCTCCCTATCTCCAGCAGTGGTCACAGTGACCACGTTGGAGATCAAGAGGGAGTACAGTTTGAGCTAAGGAGAGAGCATGAATCTCAAACTCTACTAGATGAACCACTCTTGAGTGACAGTACAGGGAGGAAAGGCAACATCTAGAAATCTTGCCACCATTTTGCAATGAAGCAGAATCCAAAGAGAAAGCCAGCTATGAAAGACTGAGCAAAGAGAGAGATAGGAACAGGACTTGGTGACATTACTGCATGAACCACCACTACATGATGGAAGTGCTAATTTTTAATTTTGTGAGCCATGAAACTGTCCTTTCCCTTTGAACCCATCTGAATTTTTTTTGACAAAATCCAACACGCATTTATGATAAAAACCCTACAAAAAATTGGAATAGATGGTCTCGACCTCAAACTGATAGAAGCCAGCTACGAAAAACCAACAGCCAACATCATACTAAATGGTCAAAAACTGAAATCCTTCACACTAAAATCAGGAACAAGACAAGGATGTCCAGTTTCTTTTTTTTTTTTTTAATAGGAGATGAGAACGTCTTTATTGACGAGGGAAAAATAAGCTTTGCTGGTCACTCGCAGGACGAGGTCAGTAGGTGAGCACCTCCATTAGCTCATCATTACTCTCCCTGTAACTGGCTGATTCTGCAGGCTCGGCCTCTTTGCTGGGGTTCCACCCGGCCTCTGGATCTTCCACTCTGGCTCTTCTGTGCCTGACGCAGAGGGCGATGATGACAAGTATCAGTATCATAACCAGGGCTGCTAATGACCCAATGATCCAGTTGTATATACACATGCCTTCAAGAACATGTTCTCTGGCCATCCGAGGCATCTGCTGTCCCTTCTGCTTGCCATGGGCTTCTGTCCCCTCCGTGACCATGGGGTCAGAATACAGCTGCTGCTGCTCCCACTGGGCCTGGGACACCGTGGCCTCCCGCTGCTCAGTCAGAAGCATCAGCAGGTGGCGAGACATGGAGATGAGCTTGGCACAGGCGGGGGGCACGGGGGGCTCAGCGCAGTCCATTTTCAAAATGCTGATGAGCTGGGCCATGAACCATCTCACGCTGTCGTCAGGGATGAGTGGCTGCAGCAAGTGATTCAGCTGTGGTTCTAACCCGACCCCCAGGGACGGCAGCCCTGGGGAGGTGATGTGTGTGGGGGCCAAGGCCGAGCCCGAGGCAGAGTCTGCAGCAGACACACTCAGGTCCCCTGGTGCTGATGGGAAGCCACCTGGAGGGGAGTCCATGAGGCTCCTCCATGCCTGGAACCCAGGCCTCTTTGCTGGGCTCAGGCCACTGCGTGCATTTCCCTTGGTGAGCTGTGCCCTCGGGTTGGCCTGGGCTGTTCTGAGGGACACAGGGAAGAGAGTTTCAGCCAAGCGACGACTCTTTTGTGACTGCCAGGCAGGTGGAGTTGCCTTCATTCTTAGCACTCTGTCCTGCCCGTGGTTTAGAAACCGTATGCTGTGGGTGAAGTCTTTCACCCTGCTTCTCACCACAGGCTGGGCTCTGGCAGGGGTGGAGGTGGGGGACCTGCCCAGCCAGGGAGCTGGCAGGGAGGAAGGACTGGCTACCCTCTGTCCTTCTGTGAGGATGGAGAATCTCTCCAGGTTCCTGGGGCTGGGGGCCCCCATGATGCTGCTCCAGTTCCGTGACACTGGGGTCCCCGAGGCTGCTTGTGCAAGGGGCCAGGTGACCTGCCTGTCCCTGACCTGCTGCTTCCTCCTGTCCTGCAGCAGCCTTTTACCTGTGCCCTTCAGGCCCCTGAGGCCCCTGTCCACTGTGTGCAGCCTTCTTCCTCTCAGGTTCTCCACCATGCTGTTTTCCTGTGTCGGAGCCCTTCCCAGTGTTCTAGATATTTGGGGCTCCAAGGTGGGATCCAAAATGCTGCGCTGTATACGCCTGACAGTGTCTGCTTCCTTCTTAACCTCCTCCATTTTTTTCTGAATTTCTACATTTGACCCATTTCTGAGCAAATTCAGCTCTTCCAATTTGTTTTTCTTGGATTCATGGATAAAGGAGGAGTTCTTTATATCCTTTTTTAAAGAATCCGTGTTATCTCCATGGAATGCATTTGGAAAAAGCCTTGCAATGAGTGGCAGTAGAACTGACTGCACATCCTCTGGGTTTCCCTCTGAGAGATAGGGCACCACGTAGCTGAGGGCTTTGATCACGTCACTTGGGTCATGAAACTTGAGCTGGTCGCTCATGATGCCTGACCAGGGGGCCACACTTTGCTGCGAAGATGACGTCTCAGACTCTATGCTCAGCTGGGGCCTGGGGCTGTTGTTCCGGGCCTGTAGTGCCTTTAAGAGCCTCCCATCCACAATCCCGATGGCTGGTGCCTCACGGCACCACATGGTTTCGGACAGAAGGGTGCTGTTACAGCCCAGCTTGACTGTCAGGTACAGCACCTCGATATCACTCTTAACGTGGCAGAGGCAGCTGGCTATGTGGCTCGGGAAGATCAGTTTTTGCAATTCCAGAGTCATGGTGAGGATCTTCTCCAGCACTATAGGGGACACATATGTTGCTCCCAAGTCTAGATATTTTAATGCTGGTAATTTAAAAAAATATGGATCTTTGATAGTTGACAGAGGGTTATTGTTGAGGACTACTTGATGTAAAAACTGCATCCTGTGCCATGCATGAAATGTTCCGTAGCTGATCTGAGAAACAAAATTGTAACGAAGATTTAAAAACTGCAAAAAGGGTAGTGAGTCAAATGTCCCTCTTTTAATTGAATGTATTTTATTGTAGGATAAATCTAAGTACTGCAGGAACAGCAGGCCTGCAAAGGAGTCTTTTCGTAATTCAGTCAGGAAGTTTCCACTGAGATTTAGTTTCTCAACCCACTGGTATGTTCTCCAAACATTCTTATCAAGGGAAGAAATAGAATGTCCTTGGAAATTTAAGATGGTGAAGGTCCTGTTGTGGGCACTGGGCTCGAGGGCAGGCACCTCGTGCAGCCTGAAGGGGCTGAGGTCAGTGCAAGACAGGGTCTCCTCCTGGCAGGAACAGAGCTCACATATGTCCTTGTGTGTCGTGCTGCTCTGTGCACTTAGCACAGTTACAGCCTTCACCTCCGCTGGTTGAGTGGTGACTTCAGTCAGGATTGGATGCTGAGCCTGAACCTGGTCTGGGCACGGCAGCATCACCCCAGTCTGTGTTACAGGAGCTGTAGATTTCTGCAGGGACGGAGAGTGTGCAGCCCCTGTGGAGGGCACGGCAGTGCTGCTGGGATCCACGTGGGAAGGTGGGCCTGCAACCGGGTGTGATGGGCTATGTTGAGTGGGCTCCTGACCAGGACTTGGAGCTCCCGTCTCCTGAGGCACTGGAGGTTGAGTGACAGGCTCAGCTGGGTCTGCAGGCTGGGAGGAGGGCATCTGCACAGCTGGAGGAACTCTAGCTTCTGCAGTCCACGGTGGAGTTCTGGTAAGCTGTGGGTCCAAAGGTCCAACTGTGCCCAGAATCAGGTTTGGTGGTGGAAGCATCACCTTGGCGAGCCTTGCGAGAACAGCTGCAGACCTCAGAAGCAGTTTTTGGAACCTCTCTCGCCAAGGTAGCTTGGCACGCAGACCTTGAGGTGGGGCGGCAACCTTTTCCAGCTGTGGGGACAGCTGTCCCGCAAACCTCTGAGGTGGAGACAACATCTTGGTGGGCACCGAGGAATCCGGGTAAACAAAGTCCCCAGGCTCTTCTGGGGGAGTAAGAGCAGTGAGTGATTCAAGCAGGAGATCAGAATCGAGGGAAGAGGGCTTATTAGCTGCTAGGGGCGCAGACTTCAGGTGAACTCGATATGGGGTCCAGCCTGGCTGTGGGACAGCCAGGATGGGCAGGCACATCTGTTGCCAGTGCAGCAACAGTGTAGCCCAGAAATAAAGCGAAAACATGACAGGGCAAGGGTCAGTCGCACAGATCTAGGCCAGTAGGGTGCTGACCCTAGTCTGCTAGAACCTTTCTGGCAGCCACCTGTGTGCCAAGTGCCTTGGTAACGGTGCTCACCCACATTCTGCCACACCCCACCCGTTCTGTATGACATCATAGTGGAGGAAACCTTTCTCAGGGCTGCCCATCAGTGCCCAGGCCTGACTCTCTTTCCCTTAAAAGGTGACAGTGGCTTTTCGCAGGGCCTCTTCTCCATAGCAATGCCAACGTGTGGTCTTGGGCCTGCACTAGCCATTGGGTGGGGTGGGGAAGAGCTTCCCATGGAAGTTAGGGCTTGGTCTTGGGATGCTCAGAAGTGTTGCAGCAGAGAGGAGCAGCTCTGCGCTATAGCCAAGTGTTACAACTCAGGGTGGTGGCTCCGAAACACAGCTCTGAGGCACAGCTGAGCTTTATTGCTCAGTGTGGCAACTCCGGGTCACAGCTCTCATTCTTTGGAGACTTGAGAATCTGATGGTCAGTTGAAGAGGTAGAGATAAGCCTTTTAGTAGAGGAGTCTGAGCACTCTACCAGAAATGAGAGCCTCCTTATATAGGGAGCCACAGGGTAGGTGAGCATGCTCATTGAAGCAGGGGTGTGTGTGTGTGTGTGTGTGTGTGTGTGTGTGTGTGTGTTACAGTGTTACAGAACATTTCTGACAAGGTCCAGAGCTTAACAGAACCTTCTTGTGAGAGGGCAGGGCTTAACAGAACATTCCTGAAAGGTCACACAGTTCAAACAGCCACACACCACTTTGATACACTGGGCAGGAGCCCAGCCACATAAACTTACATTTCCAAAACAAAACATTCTGTGGAGAAAAAAAGTGGAGGCAAGGCCAGGGCCTGTCTTACTGTTTAGCACTGCTCTATCAGAAATAGTGGTCCAGCCCTGGCAACTGGAGCTCTTCCCCCTCCACCTGAAACCCAGAGTGAGTCTTCCTCCCCTTGGCTGCACTACTTCCAAGCAAAATCAAGATCAGGTGGGGTGGAGGCAGGAGAGCACATCTGAAGGCGATTTCTTCCACAGTGTTGCCATTTGCTCTGAACTCAGTAAGGGTTCCATGTTTCAGAACTCACTCCTCTCCATCAGATTCGGGCTTCATAGACATCCCCACTGTGATGACTTCACAGTTTCAAAGGGAGTTCGAACCCGGGACGGAGACCATGGGACCAGTAGATACTTCAGCTCAGAAGGCAGGGGCAATTTTTATTCTCCAAGAACCACAACGCCCTGGGATACAATGAGCAAAGCTTCAGAGAACGCACTGCAAGGCTGGCCATGTAGCTCACTTGTGCTGTACCTGCCTCACAAGCACAAGGTCCTGAGTTCCACCCCAGAGCCATGATGCACACTTTTGGGAAGGCGCCTGTCAAAGCCTTCTGAGCAGCAAGCTTCTGGGCCACCTTCCTCTTCATAGCCAATGCCATCGGCCCTGGGAGATAGGCGTCACCACCAGCTGGTCGATGCCCGTCTTGGAGTTGTAGACCTTCTGCTTCACGAAGCCGGGGTCCGCCACGTAGTAGATGCCATCAATGGTCAGCAAGGTCTCCATGATGTTGGTGACAATCACGACCTTCCAGATGCCCGGCGGGGCCGAGTCGAAGATGCGGGTCTGCATCTCGCTGGGCAGGGCAGAGTACATGGGCAGGATGATCAGCTCGGGGACATCGGGGCCCAGCGACTTCATCCTCTCATACAGGATCTCGCAGGCCGTGTCGATCTCTTCCTGCCTGGTCAGGAAGACCAGGATGTCACCTTCTTCAGCAGCCCGAAGAGCACGTCGGTGTGGATCGTCCGTTCGTGCACCTCGTCCAGCATGATGATGGCATACTGTGTCAGGTCGGGGTCGATCAGGCACTCGCGCAGCAGCATGCCATCCATCATGTACTTGATGATGGTCTGGGGGCTGGTACAGTCCTAGAAACGGATGGTGTAGCCCACCTCCTGCCCCAGGCAGCAGCCGAACTCCTCGGACACCTGCTTGGCCACGGACATGGAGGCCACGCGCCAGGGTTGGATGCAGCCGATCTTGCCCCAGGATGTGTAGCCAGCCTCAGCCAGGTACTGGGTGATCTGCGTGGTCTTCCCGGACCCGGTCTCGCCAATGACGATGAGGATCTGGTTGTCGTGGACGGCCTGAAGGCGTAGGAGATCCGGTCACGCACAGCCGCTGCGGACTCGGGAGAGCAGGCTGGGACAGGGATGGGGACCCGGACGCCGACCTCAATTTACTTTCCTAAGGCCAGTTTTTGCTCAGGCTTTACCATAGGCCAGGAATAATGGTAGACAGTCAAATGTACGTAAATTCTTTGGATTCTTACAATTGTTTAAAGTTAGAGGCATTACCTTTCTGAACTCATTCACTTTCTGACATCAGCTGATAACTTTTCGCTGTGACTCCCAAATTTCTATCTTCCAATTCAGAACTTCTAGTTCTTGTAGTTCAAAACTTTCTCCCAGCCTGGACAGGGACTCCTCCAGCTTCTGAACCTGGTTCAGCAGCAAGAGCATCGCCACCGCGAAAGCCACCACCGCCAGCAGCTGCAACTTGGGCGGCATCATAATCCTAAGGAGCCCCATGAAACCCGCCGCTCTCGGGATCAAGACATACCACGGGGGGCGGGGAGCGGGGCCCCGGAGGCGAGGGAGACCCGGGAGGAGCCCACCCGGCTGGAGAGCGGTGCGGAGAGCGCGGCGGGGAGGACGCTCCGCAGCGACTCGGCGCTCCGGTCCCCCGCCCCCAGGCAACAGTGCCAGCGCCGCCGGTGCCGCTTCCCCTCAGCCGGCTGAGCGGTCGCCCCTCCAGAAGCCCGCGCAGCAACAGCGCAGAGCGGCGGCCGGATTCTCGCCTGCCTCTGCTGCTTTAGTCCTCGACCTCCGCGCCCGCCAGCCTGCCTGCCTCCCTCTCCCTCCTTTCCCTCCCTCCAGGATCTTGGCCGCGTGCTCCTCCACCAGCGCTGCGGCTGCGCCACCCTCGGTCCCGCCCCCTCCTATCCTCGCCCATCCAGCCCATTTGAATTTTATTGTCTCTACTAGAGTTCCAATGGACTCAGACTTCACTGTTTTAAACATGCTATCTGAGAATTATCTGCACAGTATTATCTGAGGGTCAGTGTCGGCAATCCACATTTTAAAACAAGCACTCCTGGTGATTCTTTTGCATACAGCCTTTAATATAAGAAAAGCCACGCACAAGGGTATACACTATGGGGACTGAGCCAGGAGGACTGCAAGTTGGAGGCCAACCTGGGCAAGACCCCCATCTCGAAAAAAAGGAGGGAAGAGAAGGAGAAGGAAGGAATGAAAATACTGTAAGATAAAAGATTATTCTAAGTGGCTAAAGAGGCTGGAAATTCAAATTTTTAGCTAATTCATTATTTGCACAAATACTTGTTGAGCATCTTTGTACCAAGCATTGTTCTTGATGCTGGATATATAGCAGTATATAAAACGAACACACACACACACACACACACACACACACACCCACACCCCACACCCCCACACACAGTATCTCCCATTACATTTCGGGGCGGGGGGGGGGGTAAGGAGGTAGGAAGAACAGTAAATAAATAGGTGTGATAGGATATGATAAGAGCAAAGCTGAGTTCCAGGACACAAGACAAAGGGATGCTAGTTGATGTAGGGCAGTGAAAGAAACAACTAATAAAGTGCTATTGCAACAAAGAACTGAAGGAAACAAAAGAGTGAGCGCTATGCAGATATTTGGAGAAAGTTTTTTTCAAGTAGTGGAAACATCAGGCATCAAGCTCAGTGCCTTACCAGCTCAGTGCCTTCCATGATGCCACAGCTTTGGGAAGTCTGGAATGCCCTCTCTACCACCACTAATGCCAAAACTCTCTTAGCCAAAGAGCTTATATGCTACCTTTGTCACATTTAGTCACTTCCTTTCTTGTGCTCTCCAGAATTTTATCTGTTCCTCTCTTTGGTAGTGTTCATCATACCATGATCTGTAATAAGGGCACCCCAGTGCATGATGCCGAGTATAGTGCCCACACCATGTATGTTCTTCTAATGTCCCCAAATTTACAGTGCCTTGCATATATGAAATCCTTAATTGATTTATTACATAAGAAAGTAAGACATGTCTGAGGAATGGTGAGTAACCCGGCCTGGCTGGAACAAAGGACACAAGGAAGGAAGGGAGTTCTGGGATTTAAAACTTGAAATTTAGCCAAGCACAGTGGTGGTGCACATTTGTAATCCCAGCACTCTGGAGGCTGCAGCAGGAGAATGGTGATTTCAAGGCCAGCCTATGCTACACAGCAACTTCAAGGGCAGCCCAGACTACACAGTGAGACCTTGTCTCAAAAAAACTACAGAAAAAAACAAACAGAAATCCCCTAGAAATGTAATGGAGCATTTGTAATACCAAGCAGAGGTGTGAGGGGTGCTGAAACACAAACCTGCACCTCCCGGTTGAGACTCCATCTGTAGCAAATAAGGCTAACAGTGTTTTGTAAAGCTATTACCCAATAAGGGTGAAAAACAGTGCATGCAGATTTTTCACAGAGGAAAATGTGCTCATACCTTTTACCCTATTAGTCTGAAGTTCCGACACCATTGAGGCAAATTGAAAATATGACTTTGGAGTCAGACTTTTGTTTGAGTTTAGGCTCTGTCACTAACGGTGTAATTTGAGCAAGTTTCCAAACCTCTCTAAACCTGAGTTTTATCATCTATAAAATGGAGATATTACTATGTCTACATATTGGGTTAGAAGGATAAATGACATCACGTGGTATAAAGTACCCAGCCTTGTCACTGAGTTGAATGCTTACTAAATACTAGGCACTATGACGCATGACAGATATTGGGCAATCTAATCACCAAGTCTACAACCTTCTTTAGAGGTAAAATATTCTGCAGATAGAATAGCTGAGCCAAAAGCGGGCAACATATCAAAGTGTGTCATATGCACATTTGAAAATCCCACAATGAAACCAGATTTTCAAGAAAAAAAGTAGGCCGTATTTATTTTCCCTATAGGCTTATGCAGTGTGAAGACTGCAAAGGTCAAGTATTGTGAGATGCCCTTCTAAAAATTACAGAATTTTGGACAGGAATTATAACCAACATATCTGGCACTCTAAATTTAATAATCTAATTAGTTAAATAACTTATAACTAATTAAATAATTAGTATAGTAGATTTAAGCCTGCATTTGCCTTCTTTTCTTCTCTTTTTTCTTTTTTTCTGGTACTGGGTATTGAATCCATGGCCTTTGCACTAAGCTACATCCCCACCCCTTCCTATTTTTTATTTTGAAACAGGGTCTTACTAATTCACCAAGTTGTCAGTTTGAAATCGAATGTGCAGTCTTCCTGCCTCAGCCTCCCAGATTATAGGTGTGTGCCACTGTGTCTGGCTCCTATTTGCCTCTTAATGGGAAAAGGCCAGGAGAGAAGTAAGCCTGAGATTTGTAACACTAGAAAATGTCCTCAAGTGTGTGCCATTAAAAATAAAACTCACAAAACATTGTATTATCCATCTGGAAAGGGACATTGTTTTTTTTTTAATTGGTACATTTTATTGATTCATTTTAGGTATACACTTCCTTTACATTTATCATTGGGTGTTTGTACCTGTACATGATGTATCTTGGTTCTTATTTTTTTCCCCATTACCTGTGCGCCCTTCACCCCCTCCGCCCTTCCCTATTTACATAGATTTCATTTCCATTTTTTTCTTCTCATAGTTTTTCCTTTTCCCTCTTTTCCTTTCCCCTTCCCCTCCCTTCACTCCTTCATCTTTGGACCTTTTTTCCTATTTCAAATTATCAATTATTCATTTTAATCATTTTAACCCTTGTTTACACTATCAGTTTCTCACACTAGAGAAACTATTCGGTATTTACACGTGTGTCATATTTATTTCACTTAAGAGTACAGCCTCAATATGCATCCATTTAGCTATAAATGACTCTAGTTTCTCATTCTTTATGGCTGAGTAGTACTCTATTTTATAAAAAAAACCACATTTTCTTTATCCAGTTTCCAGTTGATGGGCACTTGGGCTGTTTCCAAGCTTTAGCTATTACAAACTGTGCCGCTATGAACATGGGTGCACATATATCACTGTGGTATGATTCTTTTAATTCTTTTGGGAAGATACCCAGCAGGGGAATAGCTGGGTCAAATGGGACCTCTAGTCCTAGTTCTTTGAGGTATCTCCATACTGATTTCCACAGTGGTTGCACCAGTCTGCACTCCCACCAGCAACGGAGAAGGGTTCCTTTCTCTCCACCCACCCCACCCCCCGCCAGCATTTGTTATTGGTTGATTTCTTGATAGCAGCCATTCTTTCTGGGGTGAGGTGGAATCTCAGGGTTGTTTTCATCTGCATCTCTCGAATGACCAGTGATGTTGAACATTTTTTAATATATTTGTTTGCTTCTTTTATTTGTCTGAGAAATATCTGTTCATTTCAGATCCCCATTTTTGAATTGGGTCTTTGAATTTGGGGGGTCTGATTTTTTTCAATTCTTTATATATTCTAGATAGTAGTCCTTTGTCTAGGGTACAGCTGCTAAAAATTTTTTCCCATATTGTAGGTTGTCTGTTAGCTCTGTTGGTGGTTTCTTTTGCAATGCAGAAGCTTTTTAATATGATGAGATCCCAGTTGCTGATTCTTTCTGCTAGTTCCCGTGCTGCTGAGGTTTTGTTCATGAAGTATTTTCCTATGCCAATGTCTTCAAGAGTTCTACCTAACTTATCTTCCAGCAAGTTTAGTGTTTCTGTCTTAATATCTATATCTTCAATCCACTTCGATCTTAGTTTAATGCATGGTGATAGGTATGGGTCTAGTTTTAATCTTTGGCAGGTTGAAATCCAGTTTTGGAAAGTGACATTGTTTTTCTAGAGCAATGCATCACTTTCAGAACAGCTGTGAAATACAAAAACAGTGTTGCAGAAATCTTGGAAAGAAATACACAGACACACAGAATTTGGATAAAATAATAAAATTTCTTCTCGGGAGCAGGCAGGAGTGCCAGAAACAGGTCTGGTTCGTTTCTGAGGCCCTTTGTTCAGTGTTTCCCTTTTCATATCCTTTTTAGTCATTATCTCATCCCAAGTGGTCTTTGATGTGTAAATACAATTCCAGTTCCTATTTATGAGTCACAGACACAAGATAGGCCATATACATTGTAAATTCACCCTGGCATGGTAACTTTGTTAGGTTAATGAAGTTACGGGTTAGAGTCAGATAATTCTCACCTTAAACAAGGAGTTATGGGAAAAGCAAATCTTAAAAGAACACATTACTTATTTTGCTTCTACAACTACCTTAATATTCAATCTATTAAGTTACCTAAGACTTTTCTGTATCAACAGGACTTCACCAAGAAATATTAGAAACCAACTGATAATCAGTCTCCCGGAAGAAAGTTCCACTCTTACTACCACTTTCTTCTCGCATTTCATATCCCATTGCCTCTATGGTCTACACACTTTTCAGCTAAACCCTGAGTCCAAGGACAATTCCCCATTAGGACAGTGGGAAGCACAGGTAGCTTAGTATCAGCCAATTGCATTCAGACCCAGGTAGCTGCTTTTTTAACACTGTGTGACCAAGTTGCCCCACTGAATGTAAACTACACTTGTCTCTTCTGTAACATGGGGACAAATGCAAGAGCTGTTACGCAGACGAAGCAGGTACATTTAAGGAAGCAGCTCTGTGCCTGACTCACCACACATAGATAATAGTTGCTATTTTCACCATATTTTCATGCAATTGGACAAGAAGCACTTCAAGAAGGGTCTGCAGGCAGTATGGAATGACATTTGTGGAAGCAGGATGAACAACAGCAGACTCTCCTCAAGTCTTTCTGAAGATTTTAGAGCATGCAGCTACACTACTGACCTACACTAATCAGCTTTGAATTTTTGAGATATTTATCCTCTCCGTAACTTTGGAGGGGTGGGGGTGTCGCTGGGGAATGAACTCAGAGCCTTCTCACTGAGCTATGCCTCCAGATTTTTTTTTTTTTTGAGACAGAGTCTCACTAAATTGTCCAGTCTGGGCTTGAACTCATGATCCTCCTGCTGCAGCCTCCCAGAGTGCTGAGATTACAGGCATGCACCACCACGCCTGGCTTCTCTGTAAAGGGCAAGAGAAACACAGACACATACACATACACACACACACACACACACACACACACACACACCCCTCAGGCAGCCATTCTGCCACTCCAGGAATTCAGAGAAGTCATGAATGAAACAGTGGCTGTGAGATGTACTGAATGATATGATAAAAAGGTAATAAGCTAGTCTTAATAACAAAGGTGCTTACCCCCAAAATGTCTTGACCCATCCATCTCCCCTCTAGATGATAACAATCAAAAAAGAAAGAAAGTCAACACCCTTGACATTTAACCCACAGTTGTTAAAGGTGTTTCCACTCACTGTCAGCCCTGCAGGCACACATTTCAGGTATATAATGGGACCAAAACAACAGTCACACTGACCTGCGATTTGTGGGGCCCATACTTCCTCCTCTTCATAAGGATATCCTCCTGGGCTATAAGGGTCCCACATATTCTGAGTTACCTTTTCATTCTTCTGGGTGGCACAAGCCTGTTGTACTCAGGTGAGAAGACTGAAGAATTCCGGGCTATCACATGGGCAGAGACGGTGTTTGATTACCTTCTATCAGTTAGATTATGGGGCGAAGGAACTAGATCAAATTGCAGCCTGGGAGCATTCAGGCCTCAGAATGCAGGTAAAGGCATGGTGACAGGGAACTGCTGCTTTGCTTTCAGAATCATCAAAAGTTACTCAAAAGTACAGTCTGATCCTAAAATCTTCTATCAGTAATGTCCCAGGAGCTCTTAGTAAAGCAGAAGTGTGAGATAATGAAAAGTAAAGCCAAAACAATAATGAATAAAATAACGAAAGCTGAGTCCATTAGTGCCTCTTAGCTGGCTGGGCTATTTAAGGTACTGTGGCTTCCTCTGTGTCCACACAGCGATAGCTGAATTAGATATGACTAACAGTTTTGACTGGTTCTGCTTAATTGGTTCAGATTAATATGCCAGCTGCACAATCATGTGGGAGAACCATTAATTAATCATATAAACTAAATATTGATGTTTTAAAATGTAAAATGTTCCTTTCCCAAATTTAGGTTGAATTATGCAGTTTTGTATCAACCTGTCTTTTCTCTTAGGCTTCCATCAGAGGCCTGTAACCTACAGAAGGTCACTTGTGAGACCAAAGCGACTCCATTTTGCTAAAATCCACTATTCCCCTAGCCTCTCACAAATTAATGGTTAAAATATGTTTGCTCTGGGACAGAAGATACAATCTGTAACAAACCAAAGTTCCTAAGTTAATTACTCAGCCATCTGTTTGCCCAGGAAATGAACGTTCCAGGCCCCCTATCCATAGAATAATCTGTAGATGTGCTGACTGTCAGTACGTAATGGTCGTGACTAATAGTCAGTGTGTCTGCTGACCATCAGTAAGTGACAGTCGACCACCAACCTTTGCCCCTCATTTCCCTCATAAAACCTACATGTAACCGCCCCTCAACCCCCCCACCCCATGAACCTAGCCAATCAGAAACGTACACTTCATGCTTGCTAAATGCTAACCAATCATGTAACTGCTAAATGGAAAATCTCCAAACCTTGCTGTAACCTCTATAAAAACCCCGCCAATTTGAAATTCGGGGCTCTCAATTCTGATCCGCTGCGTCAGTGACAGTTGAGAGCCCCTGCTCGAGCTTGAATAAACGACCCTCGTGTGCTTGCATCGGGAACGGCTTCCTGGTGGTCTTTGGGACTTCGCAATCTGGGCACAACACACTAAAGCAACTTCTAATGAGTAAAGGAACAAACTGCAGCGAGGCCTGGTGGCTGAGCTCAAGATGCTGCTTGTGGTGGTAAAGAGAGAGAGTCAGACTCCTGGGTTCAGCAGGAATCCCTGCACTGTCACTTGTTAGCAATGAGATCTTGGGCAGAATTTTTGCTTGTTTCTTTGGCAGCACTGGGGATCAAACCCAAGGCCTCACACAAATTAGACAAGTGCTCTACCACCAAGCTACACCCCTAACACTTGCACAAGTGCCTTAACCCCATCAGACTTGTTTCTCCATCTTAAAATAGAGCTAAAAATAACACGCATGCTCTAGGTATTTGATGATTAGATGAGATAATCACTAACAGTATTACCATAATGCCCACCACATAGTAAACACTCAATTGATGTCAGTATTATTATTATTATTGTTAACCACTAGGCTAAAGGAAACTGCCTTGATAGCTGCTCTTTCAGCTGGATTGACATATACAGCCAGAGACTCTCAGTCTTGATTCTGTTGACACTTTGGACCCAATAATTCTTCATTATGGGGGACTCTCCTGTTCACTGTAGGATGTTTAGCAGTAACTCTGACTTCTAACCACTATGTAGCACCTTCACAGTTGTGACACCCAAAAATGTCTTT
This sequence comes from Heterocephalus glaber, assembly GCF_053883595.1. Classification (NCBI taxonomy): domain Eukaryota; kingdom Metazoa; phylum Chordata; class Mammalia; order Rodentia; family Bathyergidae; genus Heterocephalus; species Heterocephalus glaber. Next base: position 35,640,433 of record NW_028258296.1, on the reverse strand, counting down.
AAACATTACTGTAGGGTCTCATGGCGGGAGGAGGGGAACAGCAAAATCCAGTTTGAGAACCACTGTAAGACTAATAGCTGCTGTTAAGGACCCATCATCTTTGCCAAATCACTCTTGCCTAATTGTCCAGTCAACTATGTCCACCGTGTAACTAAATGATAAGTCATGCATCAAAAATCACTTCTTCCCTCGTCATCAATTCAACTCTGTGAAGACGGTGTCCCATTTTCCTCCCCATTCTCAGTACTAGGCATAGAATGAATGAACAAGTACACCTCTGAGGTTTCATGTTGCGAGACAACTGTGAGCAGTATTTATTTAGGGCTCCTTTCTCTTCAACCCCAGTCTACATACAAACGAGCTAAAGACTGATGCCACCCCCACATGCCTCCACGGGGAAACATGGCAAGCCAGCCCAGCTGAGGGAGGCCCATGTAGAAGGGCAAGACACGAGCACCCTTTCATACAGCTACAGAGCATGGAGCAGGAGCCCAACACAGTTCACCTCAGAAAAGAGAACCAAAGATCTGGCCAGAGTCTCAGGACAGGAAGTGGTCCCAAAAAACCCCACAGTCAGACAGATATACGTCTGTGTCAGATAACTTATGATACGCTCAAGATGGTGTGAGACTACATCCTGTCATCCACTTCTTGAACTAATCCTGCTAGTTTTTTGTCCATTAGTTTTAACCTAAATACTCTCCCTTTGTCCCAGACAATGATAAACATGCTGAACAAAAGCTTTCCAGTGGCCCATTAAATGAAGCTATTTAATTATGTAGAGAATAATTTAAATATCCTATGAAATAACATGTGTCACAAAGTTCATCAAACAGAATAACCAAGTGAACATCACTTTCATTATTTCCTTATGAACCAAAAAATGATGTAACTGTAACAGGGGATTGCAGTATTTCCAAAGCATACAAATGAGGACTCTTAAGTCCCTAGTTATTTGCTGCTGAGATATAAATTGGTAAACAAACATAAAGCTCTCTAAGTCATGTCAGACACAGTCACTGTTTCCCTCATACCCAGTGCACAAGTTAACCTTTTGCCCAACTCTGATTTAATTACAACTTACTTTCTTTGTGCCTTTATGCAAACGTGGGTAGAATTAGTGGTGATAATAAAAGCTTATAGCCTCACATGAGAAATTTCTTCCAAGGCCATGTATTAGGAAAAGCTATGTACTTCCTCTAAGAAAGTAGATGGCTTTGGGGAGAGTGGCAGAGGCAGGGAGAGAATAACTAGTAATATATCATGTGTCCTTTTCACTTTCATCAAGACTCCTAGACCAAAAGTTGAAATTCAATTCTAGTGGTTCATTTGAGTTCTCCTTTTAGTCTTGGGCATGACTTTCTACTCTAGTTTTTATTTCTCTGGGCCTGATTTTTAATTCCTCATTTATAGCTTACTATTTTATGGCCTGTGTTTATTGTAAGTCACCTCAAATACTTCATAAAATGAAGCAAGCCAGGCATGGTGGTACATGCCTGAAATCCCAGCACTCAGAAGGCTGAGTCAGGAGGATTGCCATGAGTTTGAGGCCAGTCTGGGTTACATAGTGAGTTCAAGGCCAGCTTGAACTACAGAATGAGACCTTGTCTCAAAAAAAAAAAAAAAAAAAAAGAAAGAAAGAAATGAGGCAATTCATGAATATAAATTAAATAAAACAATATCAAAATGTTTATTATATAAATGATATTGTAAAACAAGAGATAGTTTTTTAAAGAACATTAAGCATTAGGAAGTTCAAAAGACAATTTTGTGGAGTTTTCTGAGGGGAAGTGTTGAGGATATTTTGATAGTGAGAATTTCTAAGAAAAACATAGAACCCCTCTGGAGGATTAATATTTAAGGCTTTCTCCCTTTGCAGTTTACTGAGTAGCAGCTAACATGCGCAGGATTATATACAGGAGAAGATATTGACAAGAAAGGCAAGAAAGATAGTGTCAAAAATCACCCTTACTTTATTTGTATTTGTATTTTTATTGTAGTACTAGGCATTGAACCCAGGCCTCCACACTGAGCCACTTCTTCCCCAGGCCTTTTTTATATATTTATTTTGATACAGAGTCTCACTAAGTCACCAGATTGCCCAAAGTAGGCTCGAACTTCCAGTCCTCCTGCCTCAGACTGCCCAAGTGCTGGAATTACAAGCAAGTGCCATAGGGCCCAGCTCTCTTGAGTTTTGAAACGGGGCTCCTGCAGTCACAAGGATCAGCAGAGAGTATTTTATCATTCTTTGCACACTATTTTAGTCGTGGCAATCTTGGTGACTGTCCACTCAACCCTCTGCAGGGGCAACCCAGCTGTTGTGCTTTACTTCAGTAAGGATTAGTTCCTGGCCAGAAGGCAATCAACCCACCCATCCATCCTTGCCTACTATAAATGTGAAAGATTTGCTATTTAGCCTAATTCAACATCAAATCCCAAAACATAGATGGAGTCATTGCTACAATTTTCTTGCCACCAAAGAAATTTTCCCTCATCAGAACAGCCATACATAAACTAAATATAAACATATATTCTTTACTTTTTTCATTTTTTGAACAGATAATACATCAACATGATCTAGAATTCTAAAGAGATAGTAGAAAGTATATTCCCTCTTTTCTACCCAGAGGACTATTCAGTTCACTGAAGTTAGCACTGTTGCTAGCTTCTACTTAGCTTTCCAAAACTTTTCTATTAATTTATAAAAATGTACAGTCTTACAAACTAGAAAATCAAATAACCCTTAAGATTTTCCCTCCTTCAACCTACTGCATCCAGTTAATTCAAAAGTCTCAAATTCAACTTCAAAGCCTGGAAACCATTACCACTCTTTTCCATCATCAATATTGTACCAATGTCTTCACTTACCTCCCTAACTCTATAATCCACCCTTTCTACACAGCTACCAGAGTAATCTTATAGGTACTCTCTCTCTCTCTCCCTCCCTCCCTCCCCCCCCCCCCCGCCCTGCAACTGGGGGCAGGTGTTGTACTGAGACCTGAGCCCAGGACTTCAACCCTGAGCCACATCCCCAGCCCTTTTTCTTTCTTTCTTTTGAGACAGAGTCTCAATGAACAACTAAGTTCCCCAGGCTGGGCTGGAACTTTCAATTCTCTCGCCTTAGCCTCCCAGAGTGTTGGAATTATAGAAGTGCAATACTATGCCTGGCAGCTATTTCTAATAACTGTCAAATAAACAATCTTGTTTGTACCCTGATGCATCTATACAAGAATCCAAAGGTTATATATCAAGCAGAGGAAATCTAGGTTGCAAGACATGTACATCAACAAATCTGCTGAGTAATATAAACTTCTATTCCAGAAAAATCGACTAATTTGCACTTCTGCCAACAGCAGAATATGAACATTTCCTGTTACTCCACATCCTTGTTAAAATCTTCAGGGTTTAGAGTATTTGCCAAACACTGTGACATGGTATCTCATTGGAGATTCATGGATTCATGGTATCTCATTGGAAATTCATTGGAATTTTCATTTGTATTTCAAAATTAAAATGTGATCAAGCATTTTTTCTAACTAAAAGAATTGACAGTTTTATTTTCACATTTCACAACACAAATGACAACTGTACATGTCCCCCCTACCTCTTTGTCATAAAAAAGGAAGAGAGCCTTCCTTATGCTATTAGAAAACACCCACAGTCACAGCACCAAGATCTTTTGATGATGTAGAACAAGTAATATAAAACTGATATAAAGCAGCCTCCCCTCTAGATATGCCAATTATCCTGATCTGCTCACTATACCCTGTATACATGCATTGAAATTCCACAGTGTACTCCATAAATATGAACAATTACTATTTGTCAATTAAAAGTAAAAATATATTTTAAAAAAAGACCCCCTCCATCCCTACCTGTCTCATCAGTCACTACCAGCTCAGTGGGCACTGAGGGTGGGCTGGAGGTCTCATCACTGGGGTGCAGACACCATTGGCATGTGATCTCCCGTGGCTGCTTCATTCCAGGAGCAGGTGCCACTGGCCCCATCTCAGGAAGAGGAGGACCCATCACTGGCATCATGGGAAGGACCTTCATATGGGAATCTGACATCATATCAAGGCAAAGAGAACCTGGGAGACAGGGGGTAGGTGGGATCATTGTCCCTGCAGGAAGAGAAGCAGAAAATGGAGTAGGAAGTATATTTCCTGATTGAGATGGAGTTGTTTCATCCATCAGGATCTGAACCTACTCTTCCAGCCATTTCTGACAGTAGTCTTTCACATTCTCTTTGTATTTCCCACCACTGCAGGGTCTTGCTCACAGATGGAGAGTCATAGGAGAAGTATGTCTTATAGTAGTCTCAATAAAATGGGCATGCTGCTCTACAGGTCATTGGCCACTATGTCCCATGCCACCCACAAGCCACCTGATCAAGTGTGTTTCTATGCCTCTTAAGTAGTATTCTGGTTGTCTCCTACAAGTGTTTACTTCTACAATCATTAAGTTCTAAGAAATTTTCTCATTTCTGTTATGAATTTTTTATTTAAACTATGGATTAATTTCCAAATTTATAGAACTTTAAAAGTATCTTCTTGTTATTGACTTCTAACTCAAATTCATTCAGTGAATATATTCTATTTGGTAATAATTTTTGAAAATTTTAAAGAATTTGTTGTATGGATAAGATCATGGTCAATTTTTATACAGGCATCAGTCTACTTATAGAGAGTGGGTATTCCCTAATAATTAATTGAATGAAATCAGTTGAAAAACTGTTTTTGGACAGAAAGTGAGCCACTCCCAGCACCCAGGAGGAGACTTCTGGACTGCTATACCACCCCCTCCCCCAGCACAGAGGAGGTGAGCTGCTCCCCGTGCCCAGGAGGAGGCTTCCAGGAGGATTTACCACCCCCCTCAGCACACAGGAGGGAGCTGCTCCCAGCGCCCAGGAGGAGGCTTCTGGGCCACTGTACCACCCCCTCCCCCAGCACACAGAAGGTGAGCTGCTCCCAGCACCCAGGAGGAGGCTTCTGGGCCGGCGTACCACCCCCCTCAGTGCACAGGAGGCGAGCCGCATGGGCACCAGCAAGACCACCACCACCAGCACCCCTCCCCCATCAAAATGAGAAGACACATAAACAAGTCCCAAAACCAGACTTCCAAATCACCGAAAGCAACCCCAAAGGGAAACGAGTTGGAACACTCTGATACTCAACCACCTGGACTCCCTGAACTGGCAACAAAAGAGGACCTGGAAAAAATGAAATCAGAAATAATTTCTCAGTTAACAGCAGAGATTGTGCCCATAGTGCAAGACATGATTAATACATCTAGAGAAGACATAGATAAAAAAAATAGAGGAACTAAGGAACATGATGGAATCCCAACATAGAAAACAAATGCAATCCATAAAACAGATACAAATACATTTCCAGGAGATTAAAAGCTCCACTGAAAGCTTATGCAACAGAATGGGCCAATGTGAGGACAGAATTTCAGATGTAGAAGATAAGATTGCAGTTAGTGACCAGGAGAACAAAAATTTCTTTAAAATTGTAAGAGACTATGAGAAATCGATCCAGCAGCTGCTAGACGATGCAAAGAAGAATAACATAAGACTGACTGGAGTCACTGAAGAAACAGGAGAGAGTGCAGATGATATGAAAAATCTTTTCACAGAAGTGATGGCAGGAAACTTCCCAAGCAGAGGAAACGAACTTGATATACAGATAAGTGAGACAGATAGGACTCCAACTACCCTTGATAAAAAAAAAAAATCTACAGATAGGCATATAATTGTTAAGATTCCAGAAACCCAACAGAAGAACAAAATTCTACAAGAAGTGCGAGAAAAGAAACAAATCACATACAAAGGAAAGCCCATCAGAATCACAGCAGACCTCTCAACACAAACCCTCAAGGCAAGAAGAGCTTGGGGTGACATATTCCAAGCCCTAAAGGAAAACAGCCTCCAACTCAGATTGATGTACCTTGCAAAACTATCTTTCAAAATTGATAGTGAAATGAGATCCTTTCATGAAAAGGGCACCTTAGGAACTTCATGAATACCAAACCAGCACTCCAAAAAATTTTAGACAATATCCTAGGAAAAGACAATAAGGATCACAACCCCAGGAAGCCCAGCAGAATTAATCCATTGGGCATGACAAGAAATTAAATGCAAAGGGGGAGAATCCAACAAAAAGAAAAAGTCATGACAATGATAACTCAGTATCAATCAGTCATAACCATCAACGTTAATGGTCTCAATTCACCAATCAAAAGAAATAGACTCGCAGAGTGGGTCAAGAAGCAAGATGCAACATTATACTGCACACAAGAAAACACACTTAATTCAAAAAGAAACTCATAGACTGAAAGTTAAAGGGTGGAAAACAATACTCCATGTGACAGGAACCCCAAAAAATCAGGAGTAGCTATCCTCTTTGCAGATCAAGTGGATTTCAAACCAATATCTGAAACACTTCTGGTCCCAAGAAATAAGGGATAGTCAACTTATATGTACAAATCTATTGTGAACATGTGTTTCCATTTCTCTTAAGTAAAAACTGAAGAACAGAACTGTTGGTTCTTAACAGTAACACAAGAAATTTCTATATTGTTTTCCAAAATGGTTTTATCATTTTACATTCACGTTAGCAGTATTAGAAAGTTCTAACTGGTTCACACCTAAAATAACATTTGTTCTTTTAAAACTTTTAAATTCATCTCCCTAATGAGTGTATAACTCAATCTTGTTATTGTACTGAGTAGTATTTTTCTGATTCTAGTGTTGTACACCTTTCCTTGTGCTGTACTGGCTATTTATCATCTTCTTGTATCTACTTTTTAATTGGATTGTCTATTAATGAGCTGTAAGTGTTCTTTATATATATTGGTCATAGGTTATATGTATTATAAATTTGGTCTGTTTAAGGACTACTTTTCATTTTCTTAATAATGTCATTCAAAGTTCTAAATTTTGATGGAATCTTATCAATTTTTTTCTTTTATACATCATGTCTTTTGTATTCTAGGAAATTCTTGCCTACCTTAAATTTATGAACATTTTCCCTTATAATTTCTTCTTAAAGTTCTATAGTTTTAGTCTTTCATATTTAGGTTCATAAATCCTTTCAAGTTATTTTTATGTATGGAAATAAAGGGTTGAGGTTAAGTTTTTACATACGAATAACAGGTGTTCTAGTACCATTTGCTGAAAATATTTTCTTTTCCTCTGGTCTTGAGTTGAGTTTATGTTCTATAAAATGTTAATGTTAAATAATCTTTCAAAACTTAGTGGACCATATATATGTGGTTCTATTTCTAGATTCTGTTTTATTCCATTGATCTATATGTCTTTCCTTACGCCAACACTGCCTTGATTACTGTAGCTTTAGAGGAAGTCTTAAAACTAGGTAATAAATGTCTTCCAACACTGTTTTTTTTTTCTTTTTACTTTTCTAGGTCCTTTGTACTCCTACATAACTTTCAAATTTCAATATCCAATTCTTCATTTATAGCAAGTATACATAGACCTGAATTTTTATATATACCTTGTGTTTTCTAATCCTGCTAAATTCAAATACAAGTTCTAGGGCCTCCTAGTGAGTTCTTCGTATTTTCTCTGTAGATCATTTCATCTACATATAAAGATTTTACTTCAACCTTGCCAATCCTATGCTAATTGTGTCTTTTTATTGCCAGACTATTTTGATGTGGGCCTATGTTTCAAAGTTTAATGGACAGATTAAGAGTAGGCATATCTGCCCTTGTTCCCCACCTTAGGGAGAAGCATTGTATCTTTTCCATTCATATAAGGCATTTTTGCTGGAAGTATGGAGTACATGGCTTATGTGTTGAGAAGGTTCTGTTCTACTTCTAGTCTCCTGAAAGCTTTTACCATGAACAGCTGTAGAATTTAGTCCAATACTTTTTCTCCAACTAGTGACAGGATCATATGGCTTTTTCCTTTCCTCTGTTAAAATGATGACTTTTGGGGGTGGATCTTCCAATGCTGAACCAACACTGCCATCCCTATAATAAAACCACATTCTACCTACTGCCAGATCTGACTTCTAATAGTTCATTTTGTTAAACAAATTTTTATCTATGTTCATATTTTTTTCTTCTATTATCTTTATCCAGTTTTAGTATTGGCACAATGTTTATTTCCTAAAATGAGGGGAGAAGTGTTCCTTCTTTTTTCTGCTTTAAATGTTTGATATAATTCATCAGTTAAAATGTATATGAGCCTGTTGTTGTCATATAGGTAGGTTTTCAAGCTAGGAATATACTTTCTTTAATAGGGGCTATTCAAATTTTATATTTCCCCCAGAGTCAGTTTCATTAACTTATCTTCCAAGGTACTTCTTAGAAGTTGTTAAATTTATTTCAAAAAGGATTTTTGTAACATGCTTTCTATATCCTTTTAAATTCTGTAAAATCTGTGGTAATGTCCTCTAAATTTTGATATTGTAATTAAAACAATGTATAATTGAAAAAAACCTGTTTTTGAGTTTCTACCATCTTCAAATCCTTCCTAGCTAGAGTCAGTCACATGATTCTTAAAGACTCTTTGAACATCAGAAACACAAAGATGAGTGTTCCAGTTATACTCATCATTTGGCTGACATCTCCCTTACAGTGAAATACTTGGGGAAGAACGTCAGAATTAACTTTGGAGGGAAAAAAGAGACAGTGTGATTAAATAGAATTCCACATGCCATAAAGGTGTTGAAAAGGGGAAATGAGAAGAGGAAGAAAATTAACTTCTTCTACATCACAATTTCATCTAGCCACAACCCACAGCCTTTCCATTTTCTTATATTTTTCAGATAGTAACTAACTAATCTGAAAATTAAATAAAAAATCATCAGTCATTGTGCTGATTGGCTAATATGGCTTTCTCTAGTGTAATTTGCATTTTAAACGAAGTCTTTCTGCAGACTCAATGCCAACCCAATGTCATGACTAACTTTTATCCAGTCACTTCAGTGTTTCCCTGATTGCTGTTTATTTTTTCCCGTAAATTTGGGAGGAATATTCCCCTTCTCTCCCAAAGCTAATCCTCTATATCCTTGATTCTGCCCCCTCCTGCTAGGCTAATGTAAAACCTTGACCAAGTCTACTAATTTAATGGTCCCATATCATGAATCTCACCATTTGTACTGAAATTTCTTTAGCCTACAAACAAATCAATCTCATTATCCACTACTCTAAAAATTTCTCCCAAGGAGGTGCCTCTTTTCTCTGAGGGATAATGAGGGCTCATCCCCTCAATCTGCCCTTCAGAGATAGACTTTCCTCAATGATGCCAGTGTAGGGGAACCATGCAATAGAGACTCCCCAGAGATTGCAAGGCAAATTCTCCCTTGGCTTTGGGAGGGAGATTCCTTTTGAGTTCCAAGGCAATTCACTGGCAATTTTCTCCGTAGAGGAGAAACAAGAACACTTAAATTTGTGAAATAGCAAAAGGAATAGAAATTGCTACAACTACAATTACTACTAGAAATATAATAAGTGGTATATCTATCATAAAGCCAAAATACTACTAAAACCTTTTTCTTATTGGATAATCAGATCTGATAGAACAAAATAACCAATTACCAGGAAGCTCCATGAGGACTTTCCTACTGCCCAGCCTTGGCTCTTTCTTGTATTCAGAGCATTTTATTATGTTTATCCCCAAACTGGACCCAGCCTGCAGACTTTCCCCACATTATTGTTTTGTATTTTGTCACCTGGCAAAAGATTTACAGTGGGCTGCTGTCTCTCCAGCTGTGCCTGTCTTGCTGTCTTCAAAAAACAAAAACAAATAAAACCAAAATAAGAGTTCTCTATTTGTAAGGATTTTACTATTAACATTAGGGGAAATATCAAAGCAAAAAAAAAAGAAAAAGAAAAAGAAAAAAAAAAGAGCAGTACAGAGATTTAAAAATCTACCTAGAGCGGAGTATGTTGGCACATGCCTATAATCTCAGCACTTGGGCAGGAAAGAAAGAAAGAAAAAGAAAGAAAGAAAGAAAGAAAGAAAGAAAGAAAGAAAGAAAGAAAGAAAGAAAGAAAGAAAGAAAGAAAGAAAGAAAGAAAGAAAGAAAGAAAGAAAGAGAGGAGAGGAAGGAGAGAGAAAGAAAGAAAGAGAGAAAGAGAGAGAAAGAAAGAGAGAGAGAGAAAGAGAGAAGGAACGAGAGAGAAAGTAATAAATCCAAAAGGTTCCTTCATTTTTTCTTTAGATTGAATCTGACAAACTTCTTATGTCCTTTGTGCTCCTACCTAAAGGGGGGAAGTATTCTGGTCCCTACCATCTAGTGCCCTTTTCCAAAATTCGATCAAGGCAGCATAAAGGTGACAATCTTTCTACTAAGCCTTCACATCTTTCAAAAATAACCAACTGCCAGGCATGGTGTCACATGTCTATAACCTGAGCACTCTGGGAGGCTAAGGCAGGAGGGATCCCAAGTTTCAGCCCAGCCTGGGCAACTTAGTGAGTTAGCATGACGCTGTCCCAAAATACAAAGCAATAAAAAAGGGCTTGGCATGTAGCTCAGTGAGAAGGCCGTGGGTTCAATCCCCAGTACTGTAAAATAAACAGAAGAATCAACTCACATTAGCATTTGATAGCCTGGCATTGATCTGCCAGCAAAGCTCATAGAAGGAGAATGAGAGCATAGTACTGTCAGTCACTTCTGTTCAGTCTTTCTGCAGGCTTCTGGCCAACTTCTTTCAACTATGTCTAAAATAATAGAGTTAGCCATAGTTTTTAAAAAGTTAAATGGTTTACAGGTATGCCTAAACATGAAAAGCTTGACTTCACTTCTGAGATCCTTCACTGACCAAGAACACAATGGTAAATACACAGGCCATGCCTTGAGAGAATCAGAGAAATGTGGAGAGGTGAGTTGGGTCACCCTGATCTTTGGAGTGCACTGAAGAATTCGAGTTTGGGCTTTGGTGCGCCACTGTCTGTGTGACCTTGAGCTATGTGTCTCTCAGTAAGTTAGCTCTTCATTTCTGTTTTTGTTACAGTGGACTGTTGTGAGGAGTAGGTGAATAAATATATGTAAACACTCAGAACAGTGCCTGGCATCTGGTAAGCACAGAAAGTGTTTGATATTACTATTAGCTACATTAGCATTAGCTTTATTTAATAACTACATTTTCTGAAAGCCATTTTTAAACCCCAAGGACTTTGCCCCCCAATTGGACATATTACAGGTAGTAGAGAGAAGTTTTGTGTTGAATAAGTGGTCCTTATCAAATTAAATTAACTTCACTCCATGTAAAAACAAGTAAAATAAAATGTGTTTCTTCTGGAATTGGTTAACTTAAGCATCAATATCAACATTAGGAATGACCAAAATACAATAGTTACTTTCTTATTTTCACAACCAAAATTCATCACAGTTTACAAAATAGGCATCTTTTTCTTGATCCTTTACTGTTCTTAGCCCTTCCTTCCAATCTACCTACCTGTCTTTCTTATTTTCTTTTCTCTCTTCTCTCTCTCTCTCTCTCTCTCTCTCTCTCTCTCTCTCTCTCTCTCTCCCTCCCTCTCTCTCTGCATGTGTCTTTCTTTCTTTGTGCTGGGGATTGAATCCAGTGCCTCAAGGATACTAAACCTAAGCTCCACCATTGAGCCACATACCCAGCTCCTTAAGAACTTTTTAAATGACTTTTGGTTCAACCATTATAAATATAAATGTCCTTAAGTTCCAAATATAATTAACAAACTAGTCCCTTCTCCACTTTTCAGACAAAATCCTGCACTGAGCCCTGGGTGACAACATGGCCTCTGATGATGCCCCTGTCTCTAAGTTTTCCTCCCTCCAGTTTTGTCTTAGCACCAGTGCCAGACTGATCTTGTATGTAGCTCTCAATGACGTCACTGACCACTGACTCCAGCTTGTACTTCTCCACCTAGCCCTTGAAAGCCTCATTATTTAACCACCTTAAGCCTGTGCAGAGCTCTCTAGTCATTCTTTTTGCCCTAGAAAATTCCATTCTGTTTCCTGCCTTTAAGATTTTGTTCTCGTTATTCCTCTGTCTTGGACTATTTTCTCCCTTCCCACTGCCTTTTCAGATCTTTCCCTTTTCCCATTACAGCCTGAATCAATCTTTTTTTTTGGAACTGGGGATCGAACTCAGGACCTTGCACTTGTGAGGCAGACACAGTGCTGCTAAGCTAAATCCCCGGCCCTGAATCAACCTTTTTTGATGAAACCTTTTCAACTTCTCTAGTCCCTACTTCAATCTTTTCTGAATTTCTAGTGCACGATTAACTTGAGTCCTTAATTATATGCTGTCTTCTAGAATTATATACTACCTCAGAGCAGGCCTAATTATTTCATTCATTCATTCAACAAGGTTATATTGAGTACTTTTTATGTCAGATATTAAACTTAGTGCTTATTCTGTGTTATACTCCATGATCCTGAACTTTAAATGCTTAGTAAACTCAGTCCTCGGAAATCAGGACAGTTGGAGGTGGGGAGATAGTGGCGCATTAAAATGGAGCCCGGTTTTGGTTCAAGGTCAGAGTTTTTGAGAAATGGATAGTTAGTTTGTTAATTATATTTGGAACTTAAGGACATTTTCTGTTTTTATAACGTAATTTATACTTTATTGCACTTATTTATAAGGTGTCTCCTTAGCTACCCTCCAAGCCCTGCCAGCTGCGCTGTGAGTATCCAAGCCCATAGAGCCTTACACTTTGTCTGGTACCTAGCACACCTAGCTAGCACATGTCTTCCACACATGCTTTTTAAGAGAAAAAATAAAAATAGCCCGCTGCAGACAGGCAGGTCTGTGCACGCCCTACCGAGGTCCTGAGTCACGCAGAAGACGCCGAATCACCCCGCTGCAAACAGGCAGGTCTGCCCACACCCTACCGAGGTCCCCAGTCGCGCGGAACACACACCGAATCAGCCAGGTGCAGACAGGCAGGTCTGTCTACACCCTGCCGAGGTCCGTCCACACCCTGCCGAGGTCCCCAGTCAGGCGGAACACACGCCGAATCAGCCCTCTGCAGACAGGCAGGTCTTTGCACGCCCTACCGAGGTCCTGAGTCACGCGGAAGACACCGAATCACCCCGCTGCAGACAGGCAGCCACCTGATTCCACATTAAAAAGGCCCAGAGGACACCAGACCACCAGACCAAGGTACGGAGTCCCACTGTTCCCGGCCCAGAGGTAGGGGCTTCTGAGCCGTCGTCCCAACTGCTCCTGGTCCCGAGGAAGGGGCTTCCCGGTCACCATCCCTCCAGCTGCTCCCAGCCCAGAGGAAAGGGCTTTTGGGCCACCTTCTGTCCCGCTGCTCCTGGCCCAGAGGAAGGGGCTTCCGGGCCACCATCCCTCCCACCGCTCCCGGCCCAGAGGGAGGGGCTTCTGAGCCACCATCCCACTGCTGCTGCTCCAGAGGAAGGGGTTTCCCAGCCACCATCCCTCTGGCTGCTCCCAGCCCACAGGAAAGGGCTTTTGGGTCACCATCCCTACTGCTGCTCCCGGCCCCTGTCCCACCTCACCCACCTGAGAGGAGGTAATCCGTGCAGGTGCTAACAGCCCCCTCGCCCCAGTCGAAATGAGAAAACACGTAAAGAAGTCTCAAAACCAGACTTCCAGATCACCTACAGCAACCCCAAAGGGAAATGAGATGGAACCCTCTGATACTCAACCACCTGGACCACTGAACTGGCAACAAAAGGGGATCTGGAAAAAATGAAATCAGAAATAATTTCTCAGATCACAGGAGAAATTGTGCCCCTAGTACAAGACATGATTAATAAATCTAGAGAGGAGCTCAGGAACATGATGGAATCCCACCATAGGAAACAAATGGAATCCATAAAACAGATGCAAATAGATTTCCAGGACATGAAAAACTCCATGGAAAGTCTACACAGCAGAATGAGCCAGTGTGAGGACAGAATTTCAGATATAGAAGATAAGATTGTAATTAGTGACCAGGAAAAGAAAAATTGCTTCAAAATTATAAGGGAACATGAGAAATTAATCCAGCAGCTGCTAGATGATGCAAAAAAGAATAACATAAGACTGACTGGGCTCAATGAAGAAACAGGAGAGAGTGCAGATGACATAAAAAATCTCTTCACAGAAATAATGGCAGAAAACTTCCCAAGCAGGGGAAAAGAGCTTGACATACAGATAAGTAAGGCATATAGGACTCCAAATAGTCTTGATCAAAAAAATCTACACATAGGCATATAATTGTTAAGATTCCAGAAACCCAACAGAAGAACAAAGTTCTCCAAGCATTCAGAGAAAAGAAACAAATCACATACAAAGCAAAGCCCATCAGAATCACAGCAGACATCTCAACACAAACCATCAAGGCAAGAAGAGCTTGGAGTGACAGATTCCAAGCCCTAAAAGAAAACAGCCTCCAACCCAGATTGATGTACCCTGCAAAACTATCTTTCAGAATGGATGGAGAAATAAGATACTTTCATGACAAACAGCACCTTAGGAACTTGGTGAATACCAAACCAGCACTCCAAAGAATTTTACACAATAGCCTAGGAACAGACATTGAGGATCACAACCCCAGGAAGCAAAGCAGAATGAACCCATCTGGCATGACAAGAAATTAAATGTAAAGGGGGAGAACCCAACAAAAAGAAAAAGTCATGGCAATGACAAGTCAATACGTTTCAGTTATAACCATCAATGTTAATGGTCTCAATTCACCAATCAAAAGAAATAGACTGGCAGAATGGGTCAAGAAGCAAAATCCAACAATATGCTGCATACAAGAAACACAATTCAAAAGGAAACTCATAGGCTGAAAGTTAAAGGGTGGAAAACAATACTGCATGTGACAGGAGCCCGAAAAAAAGCAGGAGTAGCTATCCTCTTTGCAGATCAAGTAGATTTCAAACCAACACTAATTAAGAGAGATGAAGAAGGACACTACATCCTTGTAAAGGGAACAATCCAAGAGGAAGAGATGACAATCATAAATATCTATGCACCAAACACTAGTGCACCCAACTATATAAAACAAATACTAATGGACATGAAAAGCCATATATGCACTAATACAATTGTACTGGGGGACCTCAACACCCCACTGTCAGAAATAGATAGATCAACTAGACTAAAAATAAGTAATGAAATACTAGAACTCAATCGAACTCTTGAACAAATGAACTTAACAGATGTTTACAGAGTCTTCCACCCCACAAACTCAGAATACACATTCTTCTCAGCTGCACATGGGTCATTCTCAAAAATAGACCACATACTCACACATAGAACCTGTTTAAGTAAGTGCAAAGGAATTGAAGTTATCCCCTGTACATTATCAGACCATAGTGCGATGAAATTGGAGATCCATAGCAAAAGAAGCTCAAAAAATTTCATAAACACGTCGAAATTTAACAACACACTTCTGAATAACCAATGGGTCACAGGAAATTAAAGAAGAAATCAGACAATTCCTTCAATTAAATGACAATGACAATACAACATATCGGAATCTATGGGACACAATGAAAGCAGTCTTAGGAGGGAAATTCATAGCACTGAATACGCATATTAGGAAAACAGAACGAGCCCAAATAAACAACCTGATGCTGAACCTCAAGCTTCTAGAAAAAGAAGAGCAGGACAACCCCAAAGTTCATACAAAGGAAGAAATTATAAAGATCAGAGGAGAAATCAATGCAATGGAGACTAAGAGAACGATACAAAAAATCAATGAAGCCAAGAGTTGTTTCTTTGAAAGAATCAACAAAATTGACAAACCTTTAGTCAACCTTGTTAGAAAAAGGAAAGAAAAGGCCCAAATCCATGCAATTAGGAATGAAAAGGGTGAAATTACAACAGACCCAGCAGAAATCCAGAGGATCATCAATACCTACTTCCAGAACTTATATGCCAATAAGATGGACAACACAGAAGAAATGGACAGATTCCTAGATACATATGAATTACCAAAGTTGAATGAAGAAGACCTAAAAATTCTGAACAACCCAATATCAACCAATGAAATTGAAAATGTAATTAAAAACTTATCACCTGAGAAAAGCCTGGGCCCTGATGGCTTCACTGCTGAATTCTACAAGTCATTTAGAGAGGAACTGCTGCCACTAGTGTTTAAACTCTTCAATGAAATTGAAAGGGAAGCAATACTCCCAAATTCATTCCTGGAAGCAAGCATCACCTTGATCCCCAAAGCAGAGAAAGACCCAACTGAAAAAGAGAACTATAGGCCAATTTCACTCATGAACATAGATGCAAAAATCCTTAATAAGATACTGGCAAATAGAATGCAGAAGATCATCAAGAAGATCATACACCCTGATCAAGTGGGATTCATCCCAGGGATGCAGGGATGGTTCAATATACGAAAATCAATTAATGTAATACACTATATCAATAGAGCCAAGGACAAAAACCATATGATTATCTCCATAGATGCAGAAAAGGCATTTGACAAAATCCAACATGCATTTATGATAAAAACCCTACAAAAAATTGGAATAGATGGTCTCTACCTCAAACTGATAGAAGCCATCTATGAAAAACCAACAGCCAATATCATACTAAATGGTCAAAAACTGAAATCCTTCACACTCAAATCAGGAACAAGACAAGGATGTCCACTATCACCACTCTTGTTCAATATACTTCTGGAAACATTAGCCACGGCAATTAGACAAGAGAAAGAAAAGTAATAAAGTTAGGAAATGAAGACGTCAAATTGTCATTATTTGCAGATGACATGATACTCTATATAGAAGACCCCAAGAACTCCACCAAACGTCTTCTAGACTTAATAACCAAATTCAGTCAAGTAGCCAGTTACAAGGTCAACACACAAAAATCAATAGCTTTCCTCTACACAAATGACAGACTCACTGAGAGAGAAATAGGGCAAATAATTCCTTTCACAATAGCATCCAAAAAACTGAAATACCTAGGAATCATCCTAATGAAAGAAATCAAAGACCTCTTCTCTGAAAACTATGGCACTCTGAAAGGAGAGATTGAAGATGATATCAGAAAATGGACAGACATCCCCTGCTCCTGGGTAGGAAGGATTACTATAGTGAAAATGGCCGTACTTCCAAAACTGCTATATAGATTTAATGCAATTCCAATTGAGATCCCAGCAGCATACTTCATAGACCTTGAGAAAAAAATCCAAAAATTCATTTGGAGCAAGAAGAGACCCAAAATAGCAAAAGCAATTCTAGGTAACAGAGACATGGCAGGGGGTATCACAATCCC
The DNA here is from genome assembly GCF_053883595.1 of Heterocephalus glaber. Classification (NCBI taxonomy): domain Eukaryota; kingdom Metazoa; phylum Chordata; class Mammalia; order Rodentia; family Bathyergidae; genus Heterocephalus; species Heterocephalus glaber. The sequence continues at coordinate 35,623,219 of NW_028258296.1, read as the reverse complement.
CAACCTGCAACTCTACTACAAAGCTACTGTGATAAAAACAGCATGGTACTGGCAAAGAAAGAGACCTGAAGACCAGTGGAACAGATTAGAAGATGCAGAAACAACGCCAGACACACTCAGCCATCTCATCTTCGACAAAGGAGCCAAACACCCTCACTGGAGGAAAGATAGCCTCTTTAATAAATGGTGCTGGACAAATTGGGCTTCAACTTGCCAAAGATTAAAACTAGACCTGTATCTCTCACCATGCACTAAACTAAAATCAAAATGGATTGAAGATCTAAATATTAGAATAGAAACTCTGAACCAGTTGGAACAGAGGTTAGGTAGAACCCTTGAAGACATCAGTGTAGGAAAAGATTTTATGAACAAAACCTCAGTTGCCCGTGAACTAGCACAAACAATCAACAAATGGGATCTCTTCTTATTAAAAAGCTTCTGCACAGCAAGAGAAACCACCAGCAGTGTGAAGAGCCAATCCACAATGTGGGAAAATATCTTCACCTGCTTTTCCTCAGATGCAGGTCTACTATCTCGAATCTATAAAGAACTTAAAAAGATCAGACCTCCCACATTTAAAGACCCAATCCAAAAATGGGCATCTGAAATGAACAGACATTTCTCAGACAAAGAAGTAGAAATAGCAAATAAATACATGAAAAAATGTTCAACGTCACTGGTCATTTGAGAGATGCAAATGAAAACAACACTGAGATTCCACCTCACTCCAGAAAGAATGGCTGCTATCATGAAATCAACCAATAACAAATGCTGGCGGGGCTGTGGGGAAAGAGGAACCCTGCTCCACTGCTGGTGGGAGTGTAGACTGGTGCAAGCACTGTGGAAATCAGTATGGAGATACCTCAAAGAACTAGGACTGGAAATCCCATTTGACCCCACTATTCCACTGCTGGGGATCTTCCCCAAAGAATTAAAAGAATCATACCACAGTGATATATGTGCGGCCATGTTCATAGCAGCACAGTTTGTAATAGCTAAAACTTAGAAGCAGCCTAAATGCCCATCAACTGGAGACTGGATAAAGAAAATGTGGTTTTTTTATAAAATGGAGTACCACTCAGCCATAAAAAATGAGAAATTAGAGACATTTGTAGCTAAGTGGATGCACATTGAGGCAATACTCTTAAGTGAAATAAATAAAACACCTATATATAAATACCAAATAGTTTCTCTGGTGTGAGAAACTGAAAGTGTAAATAAGGACTAAATGTATAATAGGTCATGTGAAATAGGAAGAAAAGGGGCAAAGGGGAAGGAAGTGGGAGGGCTACGGGAAAGGATAGAAGGGAATGGGATTAATATGAGAAAATGGAAAAATAGGAACAAAATTTTTGTAAATAGGGAGGGCTGGAGGGATTGAAGGGAGGACTGGGCAAGGGTGAAAAACAAGAACCAAGAGAGACTATATAAAGGTGCAAATTTCCAATGATGAATGTCATTATATTGTATACCTAAAATGTACCAATGATTAGAATGAATAATTGATAATGCAAAATAGGAAGAAAAGGTCCAAAGGGGTAGGGGTAGTGGGTGGCACAGGGGAAAGGAAAGAAGGGAAAGGAAAAAATGATGAGAAATGGAAAAAATGGAAATAAAGTCTTTGTAAATAGGGAAGGGTGGAGGGCGTGAAGGGAGGGCTAGGAATGGGGAAAAAATAAGAACCAAGATGCATTATATAAAGGTACAATTCCCAATGAGAAATGTAATTGTTTTGTATACCTACAATATACCAATAAAAGAATTTAATACAAAAAAAAAAAGAAAAAAGAAAAATAAAAACCAGAAATTTGAATTAGTAGTTGGTGCAGGTAGAACAATGAGTTTAAGTCAAATTGAAGTTGAGGTGAAACAGTAAGATGAAATGTGGAGTCAATGACTGAAAATAAAGGACCAGCCAGATGTGATGGCACACATCTGTAATTCTTGCACTCTGGAGGGTGAGGCATGAAGACTGTAGATTCAAGCCCAGCTTGGTCAATGTAGTTACTTATTGAGACCCTGTCTCAAAATGAAAAAGGACCAAAATTGCAGTTCAGTATGAAGGGTCCTGAGTTTAGTCCCTGTACTGAGAGAAAGAGAGAAAGCAAAACAGAGAGAGAACAAGACAGGTCCATTCCCTTTAGAAAGAATGCAGAGTTAAACATGGGATATGAGAATCACTAACTGAAGTTCTCTCTCAATGACTTTATGCTGCCTCTGACAAGATGACTTTTCCTGGGCCGGGGATTCAGCTCAGTGGCGCCGTGCCTGGCTCGAAAGCACAAGGACCTGAGTTAGATCCCTAGTACCAAAAAAAAAAAAAAGACTTTTCCTATCCATGCTTTTATGGCAGATTCCCTTCTAAAGTCAAAACTAGAGAACACCCAGGTCCGCAGAGTTCCAGCTGGGTGTGATCAAGATTCACACCATTTGTTTCTCTTACAACAAAAAAGCAAATAAACAAAAAGTATACATGGCAAACTTCCCTGTCTCTTCTGAGTTTGTTCTTTCTTTACTTCTCTTTCCCCTCAACTTCTTCCCTCTTTCCTCTTTTATCCTGTTTCCTTTCTCCTTACACGAGGAGCTATGTCTTTGCCCTCACCCTGGTACTTTGAGAGACAAATAGACCCAAGAGCACAAAGTGTTCTTTCAAGAAACCACTCAGGTTTCTCAGAGCATCATGTGTGGGGCCAGGAAAACTCAGTGTCCCCCAGAGAACAATACAGCCTTCATCTCTGCTGCTCTGCTTTCTTTCAAGGCTCTGCTTATCCACAGAGATTTAGAGTCTTCTGAAAGTCACACTGGTCTTGCTCAGTGAATTCTGCCTCTGTTGTGGAAAGTAAAGTTTACAAAAAGGATTTTTAAAGACTATATACTTAGAAAAGGAAATGCTTCTTATCTATAAAGGGAAAAAGTTAAATACAGCTATTTTGACAATGATCTTAATTTTATTTTAAAAATATTTTTCACTTCTACTTTTATTATGATATAAAATAGTCCCAGTAGGGCATGGTGGCTCATGCCTATAATCCCAGCACTCTCAGAAGCTGAAGCAGGGGGATCACAAGTAGAAACTCAGCCTGGGCAACTTAGTGTCTCAGAGTTCTAAAAAAAAAGTTAAAAAATATCTGGGTGTGTAGCTCAGTGTGGGGGTCCTGAGCTTAAATCTCAGTGCCCCAAAAAACAACAAACAAAAACCATCAAAGGCAGTTTGGAGAAACTGAACCTGCAGGCTTTGAGAATTTTAGAGTAGTTGTTCATTTGTTTTGTGCTAGACATTGAACAGAGTCTCATGTATGCTAAGTACATGCCATACCAGTAAGCTAAACTTTCCGCCCCTTAGAGTAATTGATAAAGAACTTCTCAGCTATAAGTTGGCTATTCATGACCTCCATCTTTGTAAGTGTGGGCAATAAAAATGATTGTTTATATTGATAGAACCTCATAACAGAAGTTTCAATTTTTATACTATCTTATAGCCAAATTCCTTTAGGCTATGTATGAAAATTTTTACAAAAGAAAATTACTTAGAGTATCATGGAGCTGGCTGTAGTGGCACACGATTTTAACCCCAGCAACTTGGGAGCCAGAAGGATTACAAGTTTGAGGCCAGCCTGAGCAATTTAGCAAGATCTTGTCTCAAAATTCAAATAGATAAATAGAAGGAGGGCTGGGAGTGTAGTTCAGTGCCCCTAGGTTCAATCCCCAATGCCATTAAAAAACAAACAAAAAGATATAAGGAACAAGGGTCAGAAAGGAACAACACTGCTATAACTCATAGATGATATAATTTTTTAAACAGAAGTACAGAAGAATGTACAAAGGAATTATTATAATAATAGGACTATGGTAAAATTTGCTATCAGATCAATATACAATAGCAACAAGGAGTTCATAGAAATTATAAAGACATATTCAGCCTCTACAGAACTTTTGGAACAGCCAAAATCCAAAGCAAACACACATCGAATTCTGACATGGATGTGGAGCAACAGAAGCATTCAATGCTTGTGGGAATACAAAATGGTACAGCCACTTTGGTAGATAGTTTGGTAATTTTTTAATAAAACTAAACATACTCCAAGCTGTCAGTGGCACATGCCTGTAATCCCAGCATTTAGGAAGGCAGAGAAAAGAGAATCACGAGTTCAAGTCCACCTGGGCAATTTAGCAAGACATCGCCTCAAAATAAAAAGGGTTGGAGTGTCTCAGTGATAGGGAGCCTAGGGGTTCGATCCCCAGTACTGAAGGGGGAAAAAAAACCCCACTAAACTCACTCTTTTTTCCTGATTTTTTTAATTGATACATTTTAGATATACAATATAATGACATTCATCATTGGAAATTTGCACCTTTACATAATCTCTCTTGGTTCTTATTTTTTTCCCCTTCCCCTGCCCTCCCCTTAACCCTTCTATCCTTCCCTATTTACAAAGACTTTGTTTCCATTTTTTCATTTTCTCATATTAATTCCATTCCCTTCGTTCCTTTCCCCTACCCCTCCCACTTCCCCTTAACAGATGATTCAGCAATTGCATTCCTTGGTTGTCTACCCAAAAGAGTTGAAAACTTTTGCAGACATGAAAACCTGCATATGGCTGTTTATAGTAGTCCTATTTATAATTGCTGAATTTTAAAAGCAATCAAGATGTCTTTAAATAGGTGAATGGATAAATTGTGGGTATACAAACAATGGAATATTATTTAGCACTAAAAAGAAATGTGCTATCAAAGCCATGAAAAGACATAGAAGAAACTTAAACACATATTACTAAGTGAAAGAAGCCAGTATGAAAGTTTACTGACTGTAGAATTCCAACTATGACATTCTGGAAAAGGAACAACTACAGAGACAGAGAAATGGTCACCGGTTGCCAGGGACTGGGAGTGGGAGAGGGAGGAATAAATAGTTAAAGATAGAGGAATTTTAGGCAGTGAAACTATTCAGTATGATATTGTCATGGAATACATGCCATTGTAAATTTATTAAAATTTATAGAATGTACAGTGCCAAGAAGGAACCTTAACAGTGGACTTTAGGTGGTAATGATGTGTAATCATAGGCTCACTGATTATAACAAATATACTATTTTGGTTCAGAATGCTGATAGTAGGGGAATGCATTATCTAGGGTGCTGTAGAGAGACCCTATAAGAGATGATAGAAGATGGATAGGTAGATAGATAGATGATAGATAGATAAGAGATTTTTTTTCTTTTTTTTAAATTCTTTTATTGGTACATTTTAGGTATACAACACAATTATATTTCTCATTGGGAACTTGTACCTTTACATGATGCATCTTGGTTCTTATTTTTTTCCACATTCCTAGCCCTCTCTTCCCTATTTACAAAGACTTTATTTCCATTTTTTCCATTTCTCATCATTTTTCCTTTCCCTTCTTTCCTTTCCCCTGCCCCTCCCACTACCCCTACCCCTTTGGACCTTTTCTTCCTATTTTGCATTATCAATTATTCATTCTAATCATTGGTACATTCTAGGTATATAATATAATGACATTCATCATTGGAAATTTGCACCTTTACATAATCTCTCTTGGTTCTTATTTTTCACCCTTGGCCAGCCCTCCCTTCAACCCCTCCATTCCTCCCTATTTACAAAGATTTTTGTTCCTATTTTTCCATTTTCTCATATTAATTCCATTCCCTTCTTTCCTTTCCCCTAGCCCTCCCACTTCCTTCCCCTTTGCCCCTTTTCTTCCTATTTCACATTACCTATTATACATATTAGTCCTTATTTACACTTTATTATGGGATTTGTTTTGTGCAATTATGGAGGACAACACATCCCATGATGCATCATCTCTAACCTGAGGAATCAGAAAAGTTGATGGCATGATTCAGTCTGAGTTCAAAGACTGGAGAAGTAGGGCATCTGAGGTCTAATGATAAGTTGGATATTTCAGCTCAAAAGAAGAAAGAAAAAAATTTGCCCTTCCTCTTCCTTTCCAGTCTATTCAGGCCCTTGATGGATTAGATGATATTCACCCACATTGATGAAGGTGATCCTTTTTACTCTACCAAATTATATGTTCATCTCTTTAGAAAACACCTTCCACAGATACACCCAAGAATAATATTTTACAAGCTATCTGGACATCCCTCAGACTAGTAAAGCTGACGTATTAAAATTAGCACTCACAGGGAGAATGTGGGTGAATGGGGGTAGGGAACCTCCCACTGACATGCTATGGACCTAAACTTGCTCTAAAAAATAAGTCTGTTTTTCAAAAAGGACATTTTTGGTACTAATAAAAAAATATAAAGCATTCAAGAGTAGTGAAAGAAGTGTCTTTTACAGAAAACAATGATAATACTTTATCCTAAGAAGTGCAAGTAAATGAAAAGATGTACCATATTTATGAAAATATTACAAATGGAGGCCTTGGATTTAGCTTAGTGGTGCCACCGCCTGCCTCCCAAGCGCAAGGACCCCGGTACCAAAAAAAAAAAAAAAAAAAAAAGATTTTTAATGTGATTCTATTCAAACTCCCAATACATTTTTGACAGAGCCTTTGTCAGACAAGGCACAAGCACAGAAGAATTAAACTATTTCACATATAGCATAAGAAATTTTCTACAACACCTTCCCCTTTTCTGGTACTATAGATTGAGCCCAGGGCCTGTGCATACTGGCCAAGCCCTTTAGCCTCAGCCCTTTTTACATTTTTATTTTGAGGCAGGGCCACATTAAATTCCCTAGGCTGGCTTCAAACATGTGATTCTCCCTGTTTCAGCCCTCCCATTAGCTGGGATTTCAAGCGTGCACTACTGCAGCTAACACTTCAAGATACTCTCATTTTTGTCCTGCCAGTCTTTATGCCGCTGTGGTCATACAAATATATTTATTATATATTCCAAGTCAGGCATGGTGGTACATGCCTGTAATCTTGAGACCAAAAAAAAAAAAAAAAAAATCAAAGTCACAGAAACAAAACAACAACAAAACTCCACACTGTATTGCTGATATTTTTGTTTCAATCATTTTTTGGTTTGGGGTTTTTTTTGTTTTCTTTTGTTTTGTTTTGCTTTTTTTTCAGTACTGGGGATCAAAAGTAGGACCTTTGTACTGAGTTATATCCTCAGTTCTATTTTTTTGTTTTTTCTTTTCTTAATTTTGGAGGCAGGGTCTCTCACTAAGTTGCTAAATCGCCTGGGCTGGGCTCAAACTTTCAATCCTTCTGCTTCAGCCTCCCAAGTGTCACTGTCTTTTAAAAAGCTCTATGAAATAATGGGGGGAAGCCTATATTTACCCATGGGGTTAGATTTCTGGTGCTCATCCCTTGTGTACTTTTGGGTTTTTGGGGTATGGTTTTCCTTCTACTCAAGGACCTTTTAATAATTTTAGTTGTACAAGTCTATGAGTGGTTAATTCTCACTTTATGTAGGTCTGAAAAAGTATTTTGCTTTCCTTTTTAAAGATGTCTTTTGGTTGGGCTGGGGATTTAACTCAGTGGCACTGCAACTGCCTTCCAAATGAAAGATCCTGAGTTCAATCCCCTGTACCAAAAAAAAAAAAGATGTCTTTTGGGCCAGGGATTTAGCTCAGTGGTTCCGCCACCTGCCTCATAAACACAAGGTCCAGAATTTGATCCCCAGTGCAAAAAAAGAAAAAAAATTTAAAGATGTTTTTGTTGGCATTTTTTAAAATTTCAGTACATAAAAGATATTTCTCCCAATCTTCTTCCTTGTAATGTTTCTGAGAGAAATCTGCTGTCATTCTTATCTTTGTTCCTTTGTAGGTAATAGGTACTCTTTTCTGGCTACTTTTAAGATTTTCTTTTTGGCCAGGTGTGGTGGTGCAAGCCTGTAATCCCAGCACTTGGGAGGCTGAGGTAGGAGGATCCCTATGAATCTGAGGACAGCCTGAGCTACACAATGAGACTGTCTCCAAAACATTTTTTTTCTTTTTATTGATCTTTGAAAATTTTGTACCTTGATGTAGTTTTCTTCTAGTTTCTTCTGTTTGGGGTTTGTTGAGCTTCTTAAAACTATTGGTTTATGTTTTTCATCTATTTTAGAAAAATGTCATTATTTCTTTAAATACCTTGATGTTCCTTCTCCTTCAGGGACTCCAAATACATACATATACATACATATACATATACGTGTGTGTGTGTATATGTATATATATATATATGAGCAATTCAAATTTTCCCACATCTTATGATATTCTATTCGCCTTTTAAATTTTCTTTTTCTGTGTATTTCTTTTTATATTGTTCATATTACTATTCAAGTTCACTAATTTACTCTTCTGCAATAAATTTGTCTTTAACACTATCAGTGTGCTTTTTCATGTCAAGTATCATAATTTTTTTTGTACTGGGAAATGAACCCACAGCCTTTGCACTGAGCTACATCTGCAGCCCTTTTGTTTTTTTGAGAGACTCACTGAATTGCTAAATTGTCCAAGGTGGGCTTGAAATTGTGATCTTCCTGCCTTAGCCTCTCAGAATGCTGGGATTATAGATGTGACACACAGCACTGGCTAAAGTATTGTAATTGTTACCTCTACATTCTACTTTGGTCCTTTCCATATCTTCCTTGTCTCTAACATGTTCAATCTTTCCTTTACCTTTATGAACATATAGAATAGTTATAATAACGTTTAATGTCTGCTGATCTTTATATCATCAGTTCTGGGTAAATTAATATTGATTTCTTTTTCTTATAATTTGAATTATATTTTCTTGCATCATTGACTGCAGGGTAACTTTTGTTTGTGTTTGTGTTGGAGGGTGAACCCTGGGCTCATGCTTGCTAAGCACATGCTCTATCTCCAGGCTGTACACACTCATAATTTTTTTTTATACTAGACATTGTGTTTTTTACCTTGTTGGTGACTAAATGTTTTGTCTTCTAAAAACATCCCTGAAATTGACTCTGGGTCACAGTTACAGGAAATAGTTTGGCCCTTCTGGATCTATGTTTTAAGTCTGTTAGGTGAGATTAATTCAGGATTTAGTCCAGGGCTAATAACTCTCCACTTAAGAGGCATGACTCTTCTGAGTGCTCTACACGAATTATGATGTTTTCTAATTTGCCTGGGGGTAGTAGTGGCAGTAGACAGGCAAATCTTTCAGCCCTGAGCACCAAGTGCTATTCCTTCTAATACTCTTTGATGATTTTTTTTCACAGCCTGAAGGTCCTCATCAATACTCTGCTGAATATTTGAGGAGGAACTTCTGAAGACCTCAAAACTTCTCTCTCTCTCTCATCTCTCTATATTCTGTTCTGCAAACTCTAGCCACTCGGGTCTCCTCCAGTACTCAATCAATATCTTCAGCTAAGGGAGTTCACCAAACCAAGCTCTATTCAGGTTTCCTCTCCCTGTGTCATGTCTGGAAACTTTATCTTAGAAGTCAGCAGGAGCAATCTGTTCTTGTTTTTCATGTCTTGGGGAGATATGCATTGCTGGGCATTTAAACCAGGACCTTTACACTGAGGTACATCCCCAGGCCATTTTTTTAAAACTTTGAGACAGGGTCTCATTAAATCACTGAGTTGCCCAGGGTGGGGCTGAACTTTTGATGGGCCTTCCTCAGTCTCCCAGAGTGCTAGGATTACAGGTGTGTACCATCGTGCCCTGGTAGGGAACACTATCTTTCATTGCCTTATGTTTAATTTCTTTTTTCTTTTTTTTGGTACCAGGGATCGAACTCGGGATCTCACACTTGCGAGGGAGGCAGCAACACTACTGAGCTAAATCCCCAGCCCTAATTTCTTGAAACTTATCACCCCATATATTTTGTTCACAGTTTAAGTTTTACCAGACAGAAGGGTTGCTCTAAGCCTTTTCTTCCATCTTGGTTGGAAGCAGAAGCCTGGCAAATTGTATTAGTGTAACATTATGTAAATATCTACAAATAGAAACAGTTACAAACCCCTTACACCTATTACTCATATAACTAAAAAGCACTTTAAAATTTTATAAATTATAGAATAAAAACATAAAATTCAAGTTAACTACCTTAATGTAAGGTGACTAATGATGTGATCTGGTTTAAACTATGCATAGTACTTATTGCTCCGGTACCTGTTTGTTTGACAGGCTTTTTACTATTTGTGCTGTGGTGATTCATTTCCCCCAGTAATTCTCTATATTTGAATCACTGAAAAGCATTCATCTACACAATGCACTGATGTCACCCAGCCTCCACTTTACATCACTTATTTGTTAAGTCTATTCTTGCTCCCCTGTTGCCTGTACATTATATGTGCAACTCTGAATTCTGAAATTGTGACAGCACCTGACTATTAAAAGACACGTAGATGATCCTGGATAGATTGTATTTATTTTCAAATAATCATAGCATGAGAAAAATGAAGTTCAAAACACTTCTGTAGAAAACATTCTGTTTGATATAAACTGTTCCAATACAAAAGCAGTAAAACTTTTCTCAAGTCGGTTGCCATGTTGAGAAGGCTGTGGATGTATTTGAGCTAAGAGAATTGCTAAGAGGGAATATCTTTGTCTAAGAGCACTGACAATGGGGAGAAAGAGGGAATCAAACTGTGATGAGCTAAAAAAAAAAAAAATACCTGTAAGAGAAAGGAGGAAGAAGAAATTCTTAATAACCCAAATAGCTGCACAGAGTAGAAAAGTGACAACAGCTCAATTACAAAGGAGAAAATAGGAAGAGAGCAAGAAACCCAAGAGGGAAAATCCAAAGAATACCACTGTCTGATAGAAAAACTGAAAATAAGGAGATGGAGAAAAAGTAGACCATTTAGGTTCTTTGTGAATTGCACAGGAGTGAGAGAATAGGCGGTCTTTACAGGATAGAGAAAGTCCATCAGCCAAATTAAGAAGAAAAATCAGTGCAGCTCTTCCCAACACCCAGAATGCAGATCATAAACAAGGCAGAACCTCTGAGAAGCTGAACCTCTGCACTGCACCAGCCTGCCTGAGAGTCAGTCACCTGGGTTCCTCATAATAATGAGAATTCAGCAACAGTGAAGCAACTTTCTGCAGTGAACTTCAGTTGAGTTTCAAGGTCTCTTCCCTGGTGCTGTGTCCATGCTGTTTCCTAAGTGCCTGCCTAGTTTGCTCTGTTCTCTCCATGACCTCTGACTTTCATGACCTTTATCCATGTGGCTTGAGAGTAACCCTTCTGTTTTCTTTTATGGCTCATTCTTGGCTTTGTCACTGGTTTTTAAAAACCTAATTTATCTACAGTCTGCTTCTCCTTGCTTCAGTGATGCTGCCTGTTCCTATCAGGGTGAGGGAAAAAGTCCACCAAGGAAGAAAGTTCCCCAACATGGAATGAGGGGTAAGGGCCATTTAGAGTTAACTGTAATCCCAAAGGTGAGGTCCTTATAAATACCTAAGAGCTAATGGGATGCCCCAAAACAGCGTCTGTTTAAGGACCTTACACCTCCAAGTCGTTTTGGCAGGTATGCATAACTTGGGGCTTTAATAACTATGTAAAGCCAATTGAATAAAGTTTACCAGAGGAAAAAAAAAACTCAAATGTTTTTATCTCAGGACAGTTATCTTCATAAACCACACACTATATGTTGAAGTGGACAAGGTGAGTGCCAGAAAAGCAAGAGAGAGTGGGAAAAGGTAGGAGTCCAGACTCCTGGGATTTGATAGGAAAATCTCTCCACTTTATACTCTCTCATGTTGGCAGAGAATAGGGAAATCTGAGGCAATCAGGAGTGAGATGAGATCCCATACCTCATTTCAGCTCAAAGGCTCCTTAGGAATTTAGCATCATTCATTCTTCACAAACCCTACTCTGGGGCCATTAAATTCAGGGTCAGTGTGACACAAGTCCAGTTTCTCATCACTGGACACTTTTTCTATGACAGGAAGTCCACTGAAGATGTTCACACCATTTGGTAAGGCAGGACTTAACAAATCCAAAGAGTGTGCTTACTTTGGGAGACCCTAATGTTATTATGTAGACTCATTTCACCTGAAGCAATTCCGCTTCATCCATCATTATTCAGCTTAGGAACATAATGATCATTAAAATATTTTTTCCCAAGGAAGCAGAGTTACCCTAATGACTTTTTTTCTCTCAACATTGTGATTTTATGTTTTCTTCAAGTATCTGAATGTTTTTATTTGGCTTATAATAAAACAGGATCCTTGCATAATATATGAAGAACTTTACATGGGGAAAGAATACTAGAGATTTCAATCTTCTTTATTTTATGAAAGAACTGAAATCCAAAATGGTTAAACATTTCAATTCAAATCATATTTAACAGCTAAAAAAAATATTATTTCCATAAAAAATCCAAAGCTCAGTTAATTCACCTAAAATAGACATCTAAGAAGTGGTCAGCTGGTATTCAAACTCAGGGGCTTTGGAAGCAGCTGTGATATGGTCAGGAAAGAGCAATCTGATACCAGCATCCATTGTACTGGGTGGCCTTTCTCATGCAGATAGAAAACTGTTCTGCCTACCTACCTTGGTAATGTGAGTGCAATGACGTGCTATGTTTTGAATCAATGGCAAAAAAGATTTTAGGTTGTCTTTCTACTTGTGTTTCTGGAATCTGATTCTATTGACGACAGAACAACTCGCACCTGTTTCTTCCCAAGTCTTGCTGAAATTCTTCCTCAATTTTTCCCAGCCTTGGAGCTGCCAAGGCCACAGCCGTGTTCCTTAAAGGGTGTTTTGTGGACTACTTAAACTGGAGTACTTAGGGGTCCTGTGTGTGTGTCTGTGTGTATGTGTGGTAGAGCTGAGGATCGAACTCAGAGTCTCGTGCATGCAGAGCAGGCACTCTGTCAGAGCTACACGTCAACCATCGAGGGTCCTTTTAAAAATATACAGATAGGGCCAGGGATTTAGCTTAGCGGTGCTGCTGCCTGCCTTGCAAGCGCAAGGTCCAGAGTTTGACCAGGTACCAAAATTAAATAAATAAATAAATAAATAAATAAATAAATAAATAAAATATAAAAATATACAGATACCTAAGTCCCTCACAAAATTACCCACTCAGAATTAGCTGGGGGAGGAGTGGACTGGAATTTTGCATTTTTATATCTCCCTGAAGAGAGATATAAAATATTTATCACACTGAAGTTTGAGAATCACTGAGATTATAGAGAATTATCATTGGGTGAGTCTGTGCCTAAGTGATCTGAAAATAATAGAACTGAAATCACGATTAAAATCAGAGTAGCTTCCAAGCAACTAATCAGGAGCACAGCTTAAAAACTATCTTCATACTTTACTGCAATATTTTTTCCAGGCACATGATAATTTGAAAAACAGAAAAACTGAAATAGCACATTGTATATATTACCCTAATACCCATTAGATAGAAAATTCTAACATTTTGATATATTACCTTTCTACTTTTTTTAAAGAAACCTGTCTTTTCCTAGCATAGGTATGGTTTAGAAATGAGCTCCTGGGTCAGAAGCAATATTGTGTCAAACATCCATTAGAACAAGGACAGAAGCATTATAGTCAGGCAGACAAATCCACGTCCTAAACAAGTTGTTTCCTGCCTCTTCCATTGTTATCAACCAGTTGGGAGGCAATTTTCTGGTCTTTCCCAGGGGATAGCCATGTAGAGGGCTCAGTGTCCATCTCCACTGTAGAGACAGCCAGACCAGTGTTGGTGAGTACAGGCTGTTGAGCCTATGCATAATCTTTAGTCCTACCACTGTGATCACTGAGCAAGCACAAGAGGCTGGTGACATTGAGAGCAAGTCATTTTGTTCATCTAATTCCAGAAAGTCTCCTCTTCATAGATGCCTTTTGCTGAGTATCCAGGTAGGATACAAAATTTTTTCACACTCTGTGGTCATTTGGAAAATTTCATCCACATGTCTCTTCCGCTGTTAATCTGTCAATCTGCTGAACATTTTTCTGAGTCTCCAACATTTCAGCCAAACTGCCAGTAACTGTCCATGAATCAGAATATTTGTACTTCCAAACATCTCTCAATCCAAAATGGACAACTTACTATGTTGCTCGATGTTCTGACCTCTGGGAGGATTTTCCATCACCACCGACTTGCTGGGCCACCCTCAATGGGGTTGTAACACCACAGATACCTGCTTCCACTTGATGCCAACACATTGCAAAACTACCTGTAAACCATGTCATCTCTCACCGTAATGCACTTTCATCTTCAGGAGCTGCTTGCACCTATCTCACTTGTATCATTTCCACTTGTTGGTAGATTCCTGGTGCTATCAACCAACCTTATGTACTAGTGGGTAAGAAAACATCCAGTTCATTATGGGCAGTTCAAGTAATATGGTCATCAGATAGATGTCCTGGGATCAGAAGTTCAGTCTCTACCAGGGGCCAGTAGCCAACCAACATCTGTTTCTGAACAGAATAATCTATCCCCAAACCACAGTGGCTGTGCTTCTGCCAGTATGATAGTTGTAGGTAACATCTAAAATGGCCAGTGATCGATACTTCCTATTCTGCATGTCCTTGAGTAATCCTGTCCCCTTCGGTATGAGTTGAACTAATAGCTTGCTTCTAATTAACAGAAAATGGAAATTATGGGAAATCACTTCAGACTAAGTTATAAACTGACTGCCTTCCATTTTGGGACTCTCTTTGTCTCTCTCTTAGACCACTCACACTGGAGCAATCAAGCTAGCTTGTTGTGAGAAGCTCTATGGAGAGACCCACACAGCATGGCAAGGCACATAGTGTTCCAAGTTCATTAGCCTGTGAAGTCTGCCTGTGTCCATGTGAGCAAGGATAGAAGTGGATCCTTTGACACTATTCAAGCCTTGAAATGACTACATCTCTATCCAGAAGCTTAATTGCAACCTAATAAGACACCATCAGTCAAGAGCCACTGAGGAAAGCTTCTGTATTTCTGAACAACAGGCAATAATAAATGTGAAATAATAAATGTTTGCTTTTTTTAAGCTGCTAAACTTTAGGTAACTTGTTATGCAGCAATAGATGAATATGATGACTATCTGTGGATTTATGTATGTTCTATACAAGATTGCTCCTCATCAAGGTACTTCTCAGCTAAAATGGGTATCATGGGCTAAAGAAGCTGATGAAATAGGACTTTGCTAACAAAGCTTCAGGTGTAGTGCCAGGTGGGAGACAATACCCTGAAAGTTTAGGGCAACTAAATAGGGTAAATAGTAAATAGGGTACTCTTTCTTCCATGGCCAGAATACATAGGGGATGAACATGGGAATGGCTCCTGTACTATTATAGCTAATTATCAACCCGCAAAAGTTTGTTTCCCATCCTGCAAGTCTAATTGCTGTTGGCTTACTGGTTTTGTTTCCAAAGGAATAGTGCTTCCCCCAGAGGTCACAACAATGGCTCTCCTGGATTGTGGAAGAGACTTCCAATGGGCATAAAGAGCTTTCCATGCTTTGACTAGCAAACGAAGATCATTTTATCAGGGGTAATTGCTCCCAATTACTAAGGGTGAACCGAATGGCCGCTATGACTACAGAGGCAGGGAGAGCTACAGGCAGGGCCCAGGAGGGTAGCAGTTACAGAAATTTTCTTCCTTGCAACATCTATCTATCTATCTATCCATCTAGATATATGATTACTTACCTTTTTCTTCCCCTACATTTCCCCCTTTACATTAAAATTGTTATTAGTGGTTATCATTACAATATAGTCTATAATTTTAGAATATTCAGGTGGGGTTGTGTAGAACATTGCCCAAACATGCCTGTGGTGACTGTTGGAACTTTGGACAACTCTTTGGAAAAAGAAAAAAACAATGTCTTTGTAAGAAAGATCAGTGTATCTTGTTAGGCAATAAGATGCTAATCATTTTAAGAAAGAAACATGTAAATGGATGCCATGTGAGGAAAGGATAGATTCTGCTGGCTGCTGTCTCCAGCTCAAAGCATATTTTTCAAAATTCCACGCCCTGATGTTTGAAGTACAAACCATAATTTCCAGACTTCCTTAAGACTACCTGGCTTACAGGTAGGAGTTCTGCAAAAGGGAAGCTCAGTATAGAACTTAGAAGGACAAAGAAAAAGAAAGGACTTTTCCTTCTTCCAGGTCCTATCAGGATTTTTCCAGGAGCAGCAAGCTATGGGTCTGAGCTTCTTTTAGCACTACCACAGGCCCTGCCATGTTTCTTGTGCCCCTTGGCAGCAGGACTACTGTGCTCCCACTGTGCTCCCTCCCCTGCAGGCCAAGCCACCTGAACCATGGAGGCACCTGCCAGGCTGCATTGGCCTTAGTAGTCTGGCTTCCAGCTATAAGGCTGTGAGGTCTAATTACCAACTGAAAAGTCTTGTCTCCTTCCTGACAGATCTGATCGTTAGCCCCAAAGAGCCCCTCCTTCAGACTCCTAGGTTCTGGTAATAACACTCTTGCCTTTTATTTCCTTAGTCCTAATTTCCGGTTTTCTCAGTGTCCCCTCTTCCCCTTTCAGCTTTTCAACAACTAGTAAGTAGTTTCCTGTATAAGATCACCTTTGTCTGCAATACCAAAATTTCTAGCTTTTCTGACTAAATCCTCACAGATATAAGAACATGCATCATACTCTAACCAGGGAAAATACAAAGATCAATATTGTGGCTATGATTGGCTTTGGGGACCACTGAAACAAAGAAGGAAACTCAAAATAAGCCCCATGAATGATTTGGTAAGATGGGTCCATTTATGTATTGGAGATGACTGCCTCAGGGGTTCTACTTCTTGAACTCACGATTTCTCTAAACTCTTACAGGACAATGTATGTGCTTTGCATCTATTTTGGCAACAATGGCTTTAAGTCACTGCAGTTTTACTTGATGGTCCAGGAGGCTGTATTCCCAGTGACATCATGCACAGTTGTGATACACTGCGACTTTGGATATATTGAATAAAGGATACCACATTGCTGCCCAGTTATGGCCACAGACAGTAGCTGTTACAGTCAGAATAGGAAAGAGGTGGCACTTATTGCTAAAACACAGTGATTTGAAAATCCCCACAGGTAATGGGGTGTCTGTCACCGCACTCCCCTACCCTGTTAATATCTACAAAGACTCTTCATTACTGCTCCAATATTTGTTTTAATCTGGCTTGACTTGGATTTTCTTTTAACTTTGGAGTGTTTTCCCTCCAACCCCCACTGTATGGTTTAGATCTAAAATGCCCCTGAAAAGTTTCGTGGAAGGTGACTGGATCATGGGGGCATCGTATTAATCAGTGGATTCATCCATTGATGAGTTCATGGCTGAATGTGATGTTAGGAAGTGAGGTTTGGTTGGAGGTGGGTCATTGGGGGTGTAAGCAGGAAGGGTGTATTCTGTCTGTGGCTCTTGTTTTCTCTCTGCTTCTGGTTGCCATGAGTTAAACACATTTTCCCATCATGCCACTCTGCCATTATGTTTCTGCTTCGGAGCAAGCCGACCATGGACTGAAACTATGACCTAAAATAAACCTCTCCTCTAAATTGTGGGTGTTGAGTATTTTGTCTCGCAATGGGAATGTGACTTATTACCCATACTCCTTTAGGAAATGCCTGCCTGCCCAGAGGAATGATGGCTGAAGAAACACATGCATACCTATCGATCAGCTCTATTTAAAAGCTACTGGAACAGCACTCTATAACCAGGCAAAAACTAAATGTCACATTAATTTTCTGGTTCAAAGAACAAACCAAAAGAAATGAGCAACCACCTCAATCACTGCCATCACTACCACCATAGTAAAGAAGTGTGATTAATAATCACCAAAACTGATATTTCTCTTTAAAAAAAGTGTATTTTACATTAGCAAGAAAGGTCCCCTCCTCTCTTCCAAGTTTTAATTAATAAAGAATAAAGAGATAATCAGGAGGCCCAGTAACTTCCGAAGCAGAGGTTCTTCTTTTTTTGGTACCGAGGATCAAACTCAGGACCCCGTGCTTGCAAGGCAGTCAGCGACTAAAGCCAAACTCCTGGCCCTTTTTATTTTTTAATTTTTGGTACTGGGAATTGAACTTGGGTCCTTGTGCTTGTGGGGCAGGCGGAAGAATCACTGAGCTAAATCCCTGGCCCAAAGCAGAGATTCTGTGGCAAAGCTGAATTGGGGAGCAAGAAAGATCTGAGACCTGAAGTCAAAGTGAAGCCACCTTTTCTGGCCCCTTAAATTCAGGCTTAACACCTGCCAGTGAGGAAGGATTTCCATGGCAGATACTGAGCAAACTCGTGCCTGAAGGCTCACAGTTATGTCTGAAAAACTCCACTGGTAGGTCCTTTCACAAGAAAGCAAGGACAGAGGAAAGTGCAGCAGCGGGGAGGGGGTGGAGGTGGGGGGTGGAACAGCTGTCCCAAGATGGCAATCTGATTCTCAATCAGATTAATGATTCTTCTTCCTTTAAAGATCTAGTAAGTATTTTGATTTTTTTTTTGGTACCAGGGATTGAATTTGGGACCTTGCGCTTGCAAGGCAGGTGCTGGAACCACTGAGCTAAATCCCCGGCCCAAGATGTAGTAAGTATGCAGAGATACTGGAAATGTTCACTGCCATCCCACTTTCTCTGTGCAGCATGAGACCAGCCCCCAAACAGCTTCAAAAGATTTTTCTA
Source organism: Heterocephalus glaber (assembly GCF_053883595.1). Taxonomy (NCBI): domain Eukaryota; kingdom Metazoa; phylum Chordata; class Mammalia; order Rodentia; family Bathyergidae; genus Heterocephalus; species Heterocephalus glaber. The sequence continues at coordinate 35,604,701 of NW_028258296.1, read as the reverse complement.
AAATACTCCTCAGTACTTATGAGGATATAAAATTCAAAAATAATATCAAGGTAAAAATCTGTAATAGTTTCTGTACCTGCATGGTCCAATGTGGTAGCCAATGGCCACATGTGGCTATTTAAATTTAAATTAACCCTAAATAATATTTTTTAAACATTGATGCATTTTAGATATACATAATGGTAACATTCATCATAGCGAATTTCTACCTGTACATGATACATCTTACTATTTTCTCATTCCTGCCCTCTTCCCTTTGATTCCCCTCTTCCCCTCCTTATATACAAACCTCTTTCCATTTTTTCTTCTTTCCCTTCTTTCCTTTTCCCCTTCCCCCTCCCTTGTTCCCCTTATTTGAACATTTTCTTTCCATTTCCCAGTATTATACATTTTAGTCCTTATTTCCACTTTTAGTTCCTCACACCAGAGAAATAATGCAGTATTTAAACATGTGTGCTCAATTTATTTCACTTAAGAGTATGGCCTCAAGGTCCATCCATTTAGGTATAAATGTCTGAAGGCCATCCTTCTTCATGGCAGAGTAGTACTCCACTACATTAAAAAAAATCCTTTTTATCCATTCATCAGTTGATTGCCATTTGGGCTGTTTCCAAGATTTCGCTATTACAAAATATGCCACTGTAAATATGCATGTGCATATATCACTGTGGTATGATGCTTTTAGTTCTTTTGGGAAGATACCAAGAATAGTTGGGTCAAATGAAACCTCTAGTTTTAGTTCTTTGAGGAATCTCCACACTGATTTCCACAGTGGTTACACCAGTCTGCACTCCCATCAACAGTGGAGGTTTCCTCTTCCCCCACAGCCCTGCTACCATTTGTTATTGGTTGATTCCTTGATAACAGCCACTCTTTCCGGAGGGATGTGGAATCTCAGCATTGTTTTAATTTGCATCTCTCAAATGACCAGTGATGTTGAACATTTTTTCTTTTTTTGCTATTTCTACTTCTTCATATGAGAAGTATTCATTTCAGATGCCCATTTTTGGACTGGGTCTTTAAATCTGGAAGGGTCTGAGTTTTTGAGTTCTTTATATATATATTCTAGATAGTAGTCCTTTGTCTGAAGAACAGTTGGCAAAAAATTTTCCCCAGACTGTGGGTTGTCACTCTGGTGGTGGTTTCTCTTGCTAGGCAATAGCTTTGAATAAGATGAGAAACAGTTGTTGATTCTTTGTGATAGTTTCCTGTGCAACTGGGGTTTTGATCAGTCTTTACCTACACTAATGTCTCCAAGGGTTCTAGCCTATCTTCAAGCATGTTAAGTGTTTTATACTTAGACATTTGATCCATTTCGATTTTAGTTTAGTGCATGGTGAAAGATATGGGTCCAGATTTAATCTTTGGCAAGTGGAAAGCCAGTTTTTCCAGCACCATTAAAAAGGCTTTCTTCCAGTGAAGCTGTTTGGCTCCTTTGTCAAAGGTAAGGTGGCTGAGTATTTCTCAAGTTGTTTCTGCATCTTCTAATCTGTTCCATTGATTCTCAGGTCTTTTTTTTTTTTGCCAGTACCATGCTGTTTTTATCACTGTAGCTTTGTAGTATAATTTCAAGCCAGGGATTGTGATGCCCTCTGCCCTGCCTTTGTTTCCTAAAACTGCCTTTGCTATTTTAGGTCTCTTCTGGTTCCAAATGAATTTTTAGGGTTGTTTTCTCTAATTCTGTGATATGCTGTTGGAATTTTGATTGGGATTGTATTAAATCTGTATAACAATTTTGGATAATACAGTATTCTTTTCCTCAGTTACATGGACACTTTTCAAGTCTTTACAACTACATGGATAGTGTGTTTCTTATTCCACAGTGAAGGTAGAGTACACTCCCAACCCTATAGAGGATCTAGTGGACAGTACTATACTAAATATAGAAAGACAGAACACTGAATAGCTTTACTTTTTTGGCCAAAATTCAATGCAGTTGACTTCAAACATTTTGGTCACAAAAATTTTCCTGAAAAGAGTGTTAAAACACTACTATCTTTATACTTTTAAGTTGACTTAAATTTTTTTTTATCATAAATATCAAGTTATAGTAAAAGACTGGATTTTAATGTTTTATTTCCATTTTTAAATAAAATGATTCCACCACTCTCAAATTTATCCACTGGAATCTAAATACTAAACAATGGAATCTAAAACTGTTTGATACTAATTTTCTAAAATTAAAAAAATACATTTCACATCTCCCATAATTCTATCTTATTTTTAATCTTAACAGTTCAATTTGTCATATTTCCTTACCATAAAAAAAGTATATTTGCATCATTTTAAAATTTTCAGAGAACAGAATTCTCAAGAGAAAATAATTCTGACTCAATTTCTTAAATTTTGTATTTTTGAAACATTAAATGTAAAAAGTAAATTTTTTTGCATGAAAGCAAATCATCTCAATTTTCTCATTTATTATATTTATTTTCTGTCTCCCTCATGAGAATGAGAGCACCAGGAAGGAAGGAATTTATGTGTTTTGTTTACCAATGTATCTTAACCATTTGGGAGAATGGCCAACACATAGCAGGTGCTCAGTAAATATCCACTGAATTGAAAGAAATGTAAAAGTTTATTGGTAATGTGTCAATGAAATGTCTTTTTGAAAATTACATGATATATCATGGGATAAAAACTGTTAACTGCTGGAATGACAAACAGTTCAAAGGAAATCAACAGCGAAAAGGTTATTAAGTATGAGACCTAATAATAAACATTATTTGTGTGCATTATTTACATGATATTAACAATACAGATTTTAGAATCTATAACTTACTCCACATGGTAGGGATAAATAAAAAGCAAAGAATTAAAAATTCATATTAATAAGCAGTAAATTTTCAAAGTTAAAATAAAGGACTTAAACATTCTACTAGCTTTTTGGCAAAGTTAATGAAAATGTTTCTTCTAATAATCAGGAAAAAGTTTTATTTAAAGATGCGATGTTGACTGTTGATAGTTAACACTGAAGCTTTCTCTTATTTAAAATCATGCAAAATATAAAAATAAGATGGAAGCTCGAATCACTGAATAGGCTTTCAGAGACTGTATCAAACTGTTCCTTTATTTAATAGTGTTTTAGAAATTTTCCTGTACTATGGGAAATGTACCAGAACAAGATTAGAACAGGTGAAAAATAAACTTTTCTTCTGCAGAGAGGAAAAGAGCAATTGTAAAAGAGGAGCTAAAACCTGGGACCTATACAGCCCTACCTTGACTTTAGGGGACTCAATTTGAGCAGAAAGTACATATTTAAGCAGAGAAATTTAAAAATCAGTTGCCTAAATTAAGACTACCAATGCCTGGAAACTGAAACACACAGCAAGGCTTTGGGAAACTTGTCATGGTACTCTGTGAGGCACTTGTTTAACAAATATTTTACTCTGTTGTACAGAATGTCAAATCAACAGTATTATTTGCATTTCTTGGTCTAGAATAAACAAGCATGCTGAAATAGAATTTTGTACATAAATGGAAAATAGAAATTGAACTGCTTTTAAAAATAGAAATTCAAGACACTTTGTAGGACTTATAAAATTGTCCTTGCAAGTTATCTGTCTTTGATTTACCTAAACTGAGATCCAGGAACAGTAACGGCCAAGCTTATTCATGAATTCACCACATACAATAGCTGAACTTCAATCTCTTACTCTCAACTCCCCAGTCTCTGCACTCCAGCCACCGCTTGAACACTGCCAGCACAATATATCAGAAACAGCAGGGACCACAGCTCAAGGAGACCCTCGAATTTATCACAACCCCTCCAACAACTACATTAAAAGTGTAGTTTTACTCTAAAAGATTTTTGTGCTAAAAATACAAAGCTATCTTTTAAAAAAAGTCAACAATTTATAAAACTTACCATTTTGTAAAAATCTAAATAACAAGCAATATTCCATCACTGTATTTAAAGTAAATTAAACTTTACAAGGCCATAAAAAATCGTTAATAAAAAATAGTGTCTATGTACATGGATTAATTTTTTTCATTATAGTATTCTATACGAATTCAGAACTTTCTGAATGTTATAATACCACCCTCTGGATTTAATCTTAGATTATGTTTTAATTATCACCAGATAAAGGCCAAAACAGACCGGAATTTTAGAGTTCCTCCCATATTACAGTACAGTATACTGATATATCAAACTGGTTTCATTTGAGTCACCTACAGGTGACCAGAAAGTAACCTAAATGTGGCAGCAGGCTAGTTGTAAATAACAGAGTAATGAAAACACAGTCATAAAGGCAATTACTTTTTAATGCTACAAGGCAAGCAACATATCTGGAGCCAAATTTGACCAAACCTACTAGGGTTAAAATTTTGCAACTCTAATTGTCAGCTTTCAAAATATATTCAATAGATTGAAATTCAGTATTTACTAAGTGTCCATTAGGTGCAAAGTACATAGAATAAAACATCGCCTATTATGTGTTATTACTGATACAATCAAGTATATTTTGTGTAAAGTTGTCTCATACTTTACATGCAGTTTCACCAGAGATTATAACTACACAATAGTCCCCCCTTATCCACAGGGACTATGTTACATGACTCCCAGTGGATGCCTGAAACTGCAGATAGTACCAAACTCTATATGTACATTTTTTCCTATGCATATACACCTCTGATAAAGTTAGCAATGATATTAAATTAGAACAATTTAACAATGCAATTATGCACCAGATGTCTTTATCATTGAAAGACTGTATACACAACAGTAGCCCCATAAGATTATAACAGATCTGAAAAATTCCTATTGCCTAGTGACACTGTGTCCATCATAACATCAAAGCATTATACAGTGCTCACATCTGAGCTGATACTAGTGCAAACATACTATCCTGCGCCAGTCATATAATAACAGAACACACAGCTATGTACAGCACATAATACTTGAAAATGGAGCTGGGGACAGAGTTCGGTGGTAAAGCACTTGCCTAGCATGTTCAAGGCCCTGGGTTCAATCCCTAGAATTGTAAACAAAACAAAATAAAAAGCCAAAACTCGATAATAGTAAGAATAAAAAACAACTGTGTACAGGCTGGGGATTTAGCTCACAAGCACAAGGTCCTGAGTTCGATCCCCGGTTCTGCAAAAAAAAAAAAAAAAATTAATAAAAAAACCCTGTGTACTGGTTTATATATTTATTACAGTATACTTTTTTCATTAGAGTATTCTCCTACTTATAAAAGACAAAGTTTACTGCAAAGCAGTACACTGTGTTATGCTAGCAGGAGTCTCATACACCTCGTGTTTGTGCTCTCTTTATTACATCAAGAGGCTGGCAAATGATTAGCTCATACTATCTACATTTGTGAAGGATACTCCACGATACTTGTTAAATAATGAAAGAGCCCAATGATACATTTTCTAAAATGTATCCCTATTGTTATGCAGTGTGCAACTACATAATATGTGAAATATAGTCTAAGTATCTTACTGTAGTGTACTCACCCTTCTTGTAATGATGTGAGATGATACTTAAGGAAGCTCTTTACAGCTTCCTTGACATATCTGAGTTGCCAGCACCATTACATATGCACACTTGGGGCCATTAAGTAAAATATGAGTTATTTGAACACAAGCACTGCTGTCCTACAACAACTGATCTGATAACCAAGACAACTACTAAGACATTAATGGATACTGTATACAGATGACACTGGAAAAAGATGACTCACATTCCAAATGAGACAAAATGCAAGGTGAGAGATGTCATCAAGCTGCTCAGAATGGAGTGCCATTTAAAACTTATGAATTACTTATATCTGGAATTTTCCATTGAATATTTTCAGACCACAGTTGATTCCAGATAAATGAAACCTCAGAAAGCCAAACAGTGGATAAGGAAATTGCTATACCAAATTATAGATCAAATCTATACATATGACTTAATTTATTCATAAAAAAAGAAAACAACCATTTACTTCAAATAAAAAGAATATTTTATTCAATATTTTAGTGGTTTTTTTTGGTACCGAAGATCGAACTCGGGACCTTCCACTTGTGAGGCAGGCAGCAGAACCACTGAGCCAAATCCCCAGCCCTCAATACTTTAATATTGAAATCAGCTATCATACATATCCATCAACTTTTATCATCTGTATTCCAGAAGATATTTAAAGTAAGATTAATTTGATGCAACATGCTTAGCAAATCTAGAACATCGTAATTTACCTTCAAATTTACTCAGGTCTTTAATAAGTTACTTTGTATTCATTGTGTTATACTACATATGAAATAAATTAGTGCAATACATCACTGAGGTATCATTTAATAGGTAAATACCCTATATATTTGGATTTGTCATCCCAATTCCTTGGCACTCAATAATGTAAGTGTCTTTAGAGGCATCTTCTTCATCTTCTGATTTCTTCACAGTAAATTTAGCCTGAAACCAGAAAAATATTTAGTATATAAGTAATATAAAGAGGATAGAGGGAAAAGCCCTTAACTCCTACTTAAGTAGGCAGAGAGACAGTACCAAACACATTTGTTGAAGAAGCTAGAGACAAAAAAATCAAATGATTCATGGAAAATTCAACAGCCTAGAGATAACATTTAGTTCCAGAATCATAGTTCTTGTCCAGAGATATTCATTCTTGTGGAGTTCTGTCACAATAAATATGCCTAGGTCCCACTCCATACCTCCTGAATCATAAGCCCCAGGACAGCAGTCAAGCCACGTTCAATTTTGAAATCTGAACTTGTTGGTTATAAGACACTTCTCTTTGTGCCCTAAAATTTCACTCAAATGTGGAACTGAAACATTTAACTTTTTTATTGGCAAGTATAAATTATCATTAAATATCACTAATTTTTTTCTTGCCAATTTAATTCCCTAAGTACATTATTCAAATAGACCTAGTTCAGAAATGGGAGGAAGATGGTATGATAGTGTGACTAACATCTTTTTTTTTTTTTTTTGACACAGGGTCTCCCTTTGTGGTTCAGGGTGACCTTGAACACACTATGTAGCTCAGAATGGTCTTGAACTCACAGGAATCCTCCTGCCTCTGCCTCCCAAGTGTTGGTATTACAGGCATGCATCACCATGCCTGGCTTTGAAACATTTAATAAAACTGAATTAAAATCAAAACAATTACATAGGCTGTTGTGGCAAAAACATTTCAAGTATGACTAAAATATTACAATTCTTTGAATTTAAAAACAATCTTTGGGGCCATACTGGACAGTAATATTCACAAATTCTTTTAGTTTTAGTATTATATGACAGCATACTGACACACAGTGGACATCTGAAATTACTATGGAATAAACAAACATTGAATACTGAGGTAGATAACCAATTTTTTATGTAGTTATAACGTGTGTTCATGTTTTTCCCCCAAATTACAAAAACAGCTGGGGATTTAGCTCAGTGGTTCTGCTGCCTGCCTTGCAAGCACAAGGACCTGAGTTTGATCCCTGGTACTAAAAAAAAAAAAAAAAAAAAGCATGCAAATTACAAAAACATTCTGAATCATTTCCAGCCTACATTTAAATCTACTTTCTAGGAGCCTTAAGAAACTGACTAGCTCAAGTGTGATTTTACAAATGAACTATCTGCATTGAGGCACAAAAAGATAAACTTCACAACAAAGCTGAACAAAGCAAAGTGAAAACTACAAATTCCCCAGATCGCAGCGCTTTCTATTACATATTCACTTCAAATAACATGAAAGTGTCTACCTCAATATATGCAAAGTTCTGTAAAAAGTGAAGATCATAATGAATAAAACTTGCTCCTTGCTACTGAGGAGACAGACAAGTAGTTGTTATAAATACAGGATAAGTAGAATTTTAAAATTGTTAACTTTCTCATCATCAGACATGATTGGCCTTCAATTCATCAGCCTTTTCCTACAGTTTAGCCAAAACCTACCTATTCTTTATGGCAACAAATATTCTTACTATTAACAATCACACCAAAAAGAAGAGTAAAGCAATGGTTTTGGGCTTAGTACACATCTGTAAAGCTTCACTCCCTTTTTTTACTAGTGTATAGTACCGGTAAATTTTTTTAAATGTTTCAACACCTTCCTACCTAAAATTGAGTCACAAATTTTGTATTATTTTATAACAGTATATTATAAAGAATATACCAAAACAAAAATATGCTACATGTTACAGAAAAAGGCAAGAAATGGAGCTATACATATTGTTTAAAACGGAGATAATTTAAGTAGAAAATACTTAAATGTAACAGTGGTTTTACTGGTAAGGGAAAATTCTGTGTATTTTCTATAAAGAAATTAGTATTTGTTTCATGATGACACTAATATTCTTTTTTTTAAAATTAAGAATCTCACTGAAAAAATACAATTACAATTTTTTTTCTTTTTTGGTACCGGTGATCGAACTTGGGACCTCATGCTTGTGAGACAGGCAGCGGATACAATTACAATTTTATGTTAAAATTGTAAATCTACTCTTCCAAATTTAAGAGGATTAGTAAATATTCTAACAACAGAATCAGAAGAAAAAACTTTTAAATTCTTCATAAATATTTAGGTTTATAGCCAACAATGAATCCTTCGTGACATCACCATTTCTATCTCTTCAGTACCACAGGGATTTTAACATGGGCCTTGAAATATGCTTTCCTGGGTTTGCTCAAAGCCCAGCTCTGCCACTAGAAATATGGGCTCAAACAATTTAATTGCCTTAATTTACTTACATGTAAAATAGGAATAGTAGCAGCCATCTACAATGCTTATGCAGAATAAGATGCTTCCAATTAACTGCTGTTAGCCACATGTGTGCCACAAGCACGTACTGTGACAGCAGTTACAATCATTACTGAATTTCCTGGTTATGAAAATATGACCCATTTACTCCTTCTAATGGAATACTCACCTTTGCTAGTTGCTCAGCAAAATGTATAGCTGTTTGTGTATGGAGTGTAACTGGTCCTGTTTTTATTCTGGAAACTCCATTGGCTAATGCCATGAAAACAATCAGCTATTGAAAATAGAACAAAGAAGAAAATTCTTACACATTTACTAATATTTAGACTATAATTCTACTGTTGTCCATAACGAAAATACTAGAAATCAAAACAGCTAAAAAAAGAATTTCTATTTCTTTAGGTTTCCAAAAGTTCTTAGAAGATGATAGAAAATCTGTTACCAAAACCAGCAATGTGGAATAGAAATGCTTAGCATTGGCTCTCAATACAGAATTGGGGGAGAAAGGAGCAGATTACTGAGGATTCAACCTAGGGCCTTTGCACTGAGTCCTTCCCCAGCCCTTTTTAAGACAAGTTCTCACTAAATCCCTAAGTTGCCTAGGGGATTTGAATTTGCAATCCTCTTGCCTTCCAGAGTGCTGGGATTACATGCCTATGTCAACACACCCACCTCAATATCAAAGTTTTAAAATTAATGTTTAAGAATAAAATATGAAATTGAAAGCTGATATATAGTTAACAGCAACTATCTCTACAAGCTGGTATATAAAATATGACAAGTTTCTCATTAAAATTATGTTTTAATGAGAATAAACAGACTAATACAGAATTACTGGGATACAGAGTAATTTGGGCAAGAAGGAAATAACTAGATATAAGGAAGATGTTATAAGAAAATGATAAATCTTGAGGAATAAATTTCCTGCTGCAAACAAACCCAGGCCGTGTGCATCTTAGGCAAGAAAGAACTCTTCCACGGAGCTGCACCCCTAAATCAAAGAATACATTTCTTAATGTAGACTGCTGATTTGAGAATAAGGAGAGAAAAGTTATGGTAGAGAGGAAAACATATAAAGACAATGAACAAAAAGGTCTTATTTAGAAACATTCAATAGTACTTCTCAATGTGAGGAGTAGACAGGATATGCAAGTGGAGATGTTGACAGGCACAGGGATATAATGAATAAGGAATGAAGAAGAAAGTTCTGAGCACGGATACAAATTTAGGAGTTGTCAGCATACAGAGGGTATTTAAGCCAGGACACTGGACAAAATAAGGGAGTGAACAGATAAAGGAAACAGGCATCAGGAAACGTGAGGAGACAATAATCTAGCAAAGGAGACCAAGACAAAGGAGGCTCATTAAGTGGAAAGACAACATTATTTCAGACCAAGTGAAGCCAGAATTTCAAGAATAAAGTAACTGTGCCAAATGCTATGAATAGGTCAAGTAAGATGCACATAGAAAAGTGAGGAATACAAATTCCAAGGGGATACTTTAAAAATGATTTAAGTAGGATTTGCTTATCAGTGTCTGAAGGCCAATACAGTAAGTCCCCGATGTACAAACATTTGAGAAGTTGCACAGGTGTAGTGTACAAGATTCACTTTGTCTGCTTACAAACGAATCTGACTTACGAACAATTCTCCTGGAATGAAACTCATTCATAAGTCTAGGACTTACTGTAATTAAATTTATACTCAATCTAATACAGGCTGGAAGGTTTTATCCTGAAAGTGTCATTACCTGGTCTTGCAGATACTCATCCACAGTACCACCATGTCTAAGATTTGCTAATAGCATTTCAGCAGCTTCAATTCCAACCTTGTCTGCATTAACACCTAAGATAAGCACAATGAAAAAAAGAAAGAAAAACCTAAATTAATTACTGAGAGGCAAAAGGTTTAATTGAAAAATCCCAGTTAGCACTGGTATAATATTTTTTTAGGTCTCTGAACTCACAAGATGTATCTTTTAGGATAAGATCTTTAGATATTTAATCTTGCTAAATAGCTGATGGCTTGGCATATACAAATACTTCCTATCTTTAAGTACACTAGTAAAAAAAAGAAATAGGCTGCTTTGGCCTATTTAAAAAGTACTAATTATAAAGCCAGTTTAAAACTAAGTTATGACCCTATAATGGTATGCCTCAATTTCAAATTTTAAAACTCAGGATTATACAAGTTATAATTAGTCTACAGGCATCAGAATTAAAGGATTTTTAAAAGTCAGAGAATTAAGTTTCATCTAAAGAAAAGCTAATAACATTCTCAGGTCAACTATTTTAAGGTTCTAGTCCCTATAAGACTTGAACAGATGTTAAGATGTGCATCAGAATATTTATGCCTTCCTCTACTTCCTACCTCTTCACACGTGCCCCAAATCTTTGGTACAACATTGAATATAAAAAAACCTATCAGGGGCCAGGGATTTAGCTCAGTGGCGCAGCACCTGCCGCGCAAGTGCAAGGTCCTGAGTTCGATTCCCAGTACCGGGGTGGGGGGAAGACATTCCCAAAGGTAGTTGCTTGGACATAATATAAGCAACTCAAAGCAACTGTTACAAAATTAACTCTAAATTCAACATTACATAATCTACAAATTGGGAAACATAACTAAAATAAGCCTAACAGAAGTAATTCTCCAAATTACTCTAAGGTTATTCTTTGCTACAAATGAAAATGTCTTCTAAAAATTAAAAATGTGGCTAATCTTGTTTCTATGAGTATTTTATATTTGCAAATTTATTTAACTCTATTTTTAGAGCAGATACGATGATAAAGTTCTTTCATTACCAACTGGTCAAATATATGTATGACTGAAACAGTCTGAAATATGTTGTACTACTTAAATCTCTCTCTTTCTTTTGCTGGGGATAGACGTTACTGCCATGCATATACTAAGCACATGTATATTCTACTACTGAGCTGCATGTGTTCTACCAGAGCTACATGAGCTGCACCCTCAGCCCCTACCATTCTTAAATAAGCTACTTAGCCTCTTCCATTTCCTCTTTTAGAAGGAGATGATAATAACTGTACTGCAAAGTTGTTATAGAAATAGAGACAGTATTTATAAAGCATCCATTCCCAAGATAATAAGCTATTAACAATAATGGTAATATTGACTACTCAATACTACTCATTCCTTTGCTAAGAAAACAAAAGATACCCATGTTTCCCTGAAAATAAGATCTAACTGGGAAAAAAAGCCACCTCAATCAGTCTATCCCTCCTTTACCTGCCATTACAGAGGAGCAACCAAGAGAGAACAGTGAGGTATGTATAACCTTCTGCATGACACTGGCCATCACCATGGTGACAACCATAGGTTGATCCAGTTAAGTCATATTTTCAGGGAAACATATTGGTCAAGTATGAGAGAATTACAGGATAGTTAAGTGCTAATCTCTAAGGTATAAATCATATGTACAACAGGAGCTTAGAGAAGGAAAAGAGGCTATAGGTGCTAGAATAATTACAGAAGATTTCATAGAGCATGAAGGACTTAAGCAGGTCCTTGAAAGATGGCTAAAATTGGGGTGAAGGATGTGAAAGAAAAGTCCTGGCTTTATAATGCAGGTTAACCATCCTTAACCTGAAAATCTGAAATCCAAAATGCTCCAAAATTTCAAACTTTTTGAAGACCAATATAACACCAAAAGTGGAAACTTCATACCATGAACCTGTTTCACCCACAAAATTATTTAAAATATTGTATAAAATTATCTTTAGGTTATGTGTATGAGATCTGTATGAAACAAGTTACTGTCATGTTTGGACTTAGGCTCACCTGTAAGACATCTCACTATGTATACGGAAATATTCTAAAATCTAAATAAATTTAAAAATCAAGGCTGGGGATTTAGCTCAGTGGCACAGTGCATGACTTGCAAGCTCGCAAGCATAAGGTTGGGAGTTCGATCCCTGGTACCAAAAAAAAAAAAAATCAAAACTCTCGGTTCCAACCATTTCTTATACTCAAGTTATTCAAGATATTCAAAGATATTCAAGCTGGATCAGAGAGCCCAATGAACACTAAAGATTTCTGTCGAGGCAAAACATTTCACTTCCTACCCAACGTAATGACAAATAATAAAATAATATGGATCTACATTATTATCAGTTATTACTACAAGCAGCTCGTGGTAACTGAACAGATGAAGAAAATATGAGAATTTTGCTTATTAGTAAAATGGTCTCCCCAAAGGAACAAAATCCTAAATCTCAATGCTTTTCTAATTGACAATATGATATTTTCAGTGCTTCTTTAACAAGTAGTTTAATTTTAATGTCGTGGGTTTGTTTTGTTTCATTTTATTTTGTTTGTACTGGGGATTGAACCTAGGTCTTCACACTGAGCTATATCCCCATCCTTTTTTATCTTTTTTGGGGGGGAGGGGGTACTGGGGATCGAATTCGGGACCTTGCGCTTGCAAGGCAGGCGGCGGAACCACTGAGCTAAACCCCTGGCTCTTTTTTTATCTTTTGAGACAAGATCTCACCAAGTTTCCAAGTTGCCCAAGCTGGACCTGAACTTAAATCCTTCTGCTTCAGCCTCCCATAACTTTAATGTTTCATAATGCAGGAAATTAAAATACCTACTGATCTGGGTATCTACTAGCTTATTAAAAGGACAAAAACTAAAAAAATAGAGGAGCTGAGGAACATGATGGAATCCCAACACAGGAAACAAATTGAATTCATAAAACAGATGTGAACAGATTTCCAGGAGACTAAAAACTCCACTGAAAGTTTCCTCAGCAGAATGAGCCAATGTGAGGACAGAATTTCAGATATAGAAGAGAAGATTGCAATTAGTGACCAGGAAAACAAAAATTTCTTTAAAATTGTAAGGGACCATGAGAAAGTAATACAGCAGCTGCTACACCATGCAAAGAAGAATAACATAAGACTGATGGGAGTCAATGAAGAAACAGGAGAGAGTGCAGATGACATAAAAAAACTGTTCACAGAAGGAATGGCAGAAAACTTCCCAAGCAGGGGAAAAGAACTTTACATATAGATAAGTGAGGCATATAGGACTCCAACTAGCCTTGATCAAAAAAAATCTACATATAGGCATATAATAGTTAAGATTCCACAAACCCAACAGAAGAACAAATTCCACAAACAGTTAGAGAAAAGAAACAAATCACATACAAAGGAAAGCCCATCAGAATCACAGCAGACTTTTCAACACAAAAGGACAAAAACTATACAATAGTTACCAGATTGAACAGAAAACACAAAGAAACTTTAGGACATCAGAAATACATATGAATTATCACATATACTGAACAAAGAAAGTGCCTCCTATGAGCCAAGGAACAGGACTGCTTAATTAGAGGCATAATTCATCTTAGCAGATTGTTTTGCTCCCATAGTAAAGAACTTAACTAACTGAAAGACAAGAATAACCAAACAAGGGTGGGGCTGTAGTTTGGTGGGAAAGTGCTTGTCTACCATACAGGAGACCATGGGTTCAAGCCCTACCACTTCAAGGGGGAAAAAAAAGAATAACCAAACAATGCACTGATTTTCGGTAATATAAACACAAAATACATACTTTCTTTTTCTTTTTTTCTTTTCAAGGTACTAGACATTGAACCCAGGGCCTCTTGTATACTCGGCAACATTCTACCTTCCAACCAACCAAGCCACAACCCTAGCTCTACATTGTGTTCATAATGCAATTACATAAGGTTGGAATAGATCCTATGTAATCACGATCCAATCTCATTTTTCAGTTAAGAAAATCCCAGAGTATGTATGATAATTTAGACAGAGGACTAAAATTTAAGTCTCCTTGCTTTTCGTTTTGTTTTCTATTATAACATACTGTCTCAATTTAAAACATCAAGATCTAAACAAAATGTCACTACTTTTATGGAGTTAAAGAATGTTACAGCTGGAAAGCTGGGTGTGGTGGCGCAGGTCTGTAATCCCAGCACTCAAGAGGCTGAGGCAGAAGGATCGCTGAGAGTTACTGGCCAGCCTGAGCTACACAGTGAGTTCCAGGCCAGCCTGAACAATACAGTGAGATCCTCGCTCAAAAAAAAAAAAAAAAAAGCTATAGCTGGAAGGATTTTAGGGATACTCTAGGCTAATTTTCTATTCAAAATAGTTTTAGTAACTAAGACAACAATAAAAACATGACTAGTTAGGGCTGGGGATTTAGCTCAGTGGTTCCGCTGCTTGCCTCGCAAGCTCAAGGACCTGAGTTCAATCCCTGGTACCAAAAAAACCCCCAAAAACAAACAAACAAAAATGACTAGTTATAACTTTGTGCCTCTACCACATACGCTGTCAATAACAAGCAGCTAATGTTGCTTCTGGTAAAAACTTTTAGTTAAACATTGGTATTCAGTGTCTGGTACCTTCCCAATTAATTTAAATCAGAAATGAGACAGGACTTGGATAATGGAGGCTATGACATGATCTCTGAGACCCTTAATATACAGACAACCTAGATTAAGAGAGAAGTCCCCAAGTTGTCTTTGCATTCACTAATGACATCTCCCTTGGCTGACGTGCCTGACAGGAAACAAGAGAGGGTGCCGGGAGAAATCAATAATCCTAGCAAGTCTGTTGCTCTTTTCCACCACTGTAAGTCTAAAAATAAGTAATCAAATGTACTATCCCAAAACAACTTCAAAATAAAAGTTGTTTTCTCACAAAGTGAGAAAAAAATATTGATAAGAGTATCAGAAATTTTTTTCAGGGCTGCTCAACAAATTTCATGTAATAAGAGTAATGGACCCTTTACAATGTCAATGCAACATAGCTAAAATTATCATCTACCCTGGCAAACTACCTCCTATTTTCACAAGTTGTAAATGCATCTAGCACTGTTAGACACCTAGAAGGTCATTCTTCACATCTCTTCCCTGACCTCCCACATTCAATGGTCACAAACTGTCTATTCACCTTTCTAAATAAACTACTATCAGTCACTACTCACTTCTCTAGTCCCAGTCACATTAGTTAATCCATAATCTTACCATTTTGGGGCTGAGTTGTCATAGACTTTGGTCTTCTACCTCTAGCATGGCTAACATTTCTTACATAGTATGAGAATTAATTTTCCAAAAATCTCTTTTCCTCCTTAAAATTTTTATATTCTCAGGATGAAACATAAAACTTCTTTTCACATGCCAACAGCCTTTCGAAATCTGGCCTTTGTTGATCTCTATTCTCTTCATTCTCCATCAGCCCACCCAGACCCTGTACCTAGGTATACTTGCAGTCACCTAAACACAGAATATTCTTTTTTGTCAGCATTTTCCTTTCTCTCTCCTTCTCCTTGGTTCTCACTTTAAAAACAAAACAAAACTGTACCTTTAAGATATAATAAAATGCTAAGAACACATATATAATAAAAGAGTTACTTTAGTGAAACACATTAAGATCTCCATCATCTCACACAGTTACTCAATTTTCCCTTCTCTAGCAAGAATAACTATAATCTACTCATTCAGCACAAATCCTGACTATAATAAACTATTGGCTATATTTGTCATGTTGTACACTGGACCTTTGACTATGTATCTGCTAGTTTGTATGCTTTGACTTACATCTCCCCATTCACTCCCCCCTCAACCCAACCCTGATAACCATTCTTTTATCTTCTTTCTCTGTATATCTGACTTTTTATATTCTACACATAAATGAGATTGAACAACATTTTTCTGTGTCTGGCTTATTTCATTTAGCAGTATGTTCCCTATGTCCATATTGTACCAAAGGGCAACATCTCCTTTTTTAAGGCTCAACAATATTTGAATGTGTCTGCATATCACAGTTTCTTTACCCATTTGTCCACGGGACACTTAGCTGTTTCTACATCTTGCTGATTATGAATAATGGTGAGAACATGAGTGCAAATATCTTTATGAGGTGATTTTATTTCCTCTGGGATTAGGAAGAGGGATTGCTGGGTCATATGGCAATTGTATTTTTAGTTTATTTAGGAACTTCCATACTATTTTCCATAATTGCCCTACAAATCTCCCTTTATTCTCATTTTTTTGTCTGGCTAACTTCTATTTATCCATCTACCTGGAGAATCACTGAATGGCAAAAGCCAGATTTAAAAAGGATTCTTCCTCTGTGTTCCTAGGGTTCCACAGGGATATCGTATCAGACTAAGCTAGGAATTGTGAACAGTAGGGCTAGCCTCTAAATTCCTAGAACAGCATCTGGTACATCACGGTGCCCAATTATAAGACAAACTGAACTCATTCCTCCCACTGCAGAGCAAGTTTTTATTACTTGTAATGAGTCTGTTCAGTCTCTGCTTTATATTGCATTGTCTCTGCTTCTCAAGACTTACAGATACTGTAGGCAGTGACTCAGTATCCTTACTGATCCTTCACTGCACCTAGTATGGAATTAATACATAATAAATATATACTTTAGATCGCTACTTCTCAAACTTCAATATTCTTTCCAAGTCCCTGGAGAATTTGCTAAAACAGATTCCCAGGTCTCAACCAGAGATTCTTTTTCAGTACTGGGGATCAAACTCAGGCCCTTGCACATGGTAAGCAAGTACCCTATTACTGAGCTAAGCCACTGAAAATTAACAATAGGTTGGGTAGGGGATTTAGCACAGTGATTCGGCTGCCTGCCTTGCAAGTGCAAGATCCCGAGTTCGATCCCCAGTATAAAAAAAAAAAAAAAAAAAAAAAGGTCTAGGAGAGGTCCCAAAATTTGTATTTCTAAATAACTCAGGTAATACCAGCATATTGCCTATCTACCAGCCACACAAAAGTGTTTTAAACAGAATTCATTAATATGAGGTCAACTGGAGATATTGTTCTTATTCTATCATGTTGATTATATTTGATGCCCAACTATTATCTAGATCTACACATTGAGTAAACTAAGATGATATGCTTTTATATTCAGTGGTAATAAAGAGATTAAACAACACAGCTATCATAAGCATTTTTAAAGATGCTAGTACAAAGTACAAATAATCAGCTACTGTAAACAACTAGAAGTTGCCTGACCAGCAAAAGTAACTGATGCATGGAATTATTTCTTCTTGAAATGCCAAATCTTTATAACAAGTTTCTCTTTCTCAAAAATATTCAGTAATTTCTAATCACCAAATCACAGTAACTGTTAAAACCACTGGATGTGAATTGTATGGGAACAGGATAATCAGAATGTCTCAAGATATTGTTCCATACTACTTAAATGTAAAGGGAAAAGGAACCTTTATAGCAAACATCTAGATGACGCCTCCCTTACCTATGCTATCAGCCTCACCAATAAAGGGCAAACTGACAAAACTACATGTCCCTTGATGCAGTGCAGGGACATGTACACAAAATCATCTACATGATATTCTTACTAAAAATGTTTAATCAGAATAATTGAACTATGAGGTAATCAGGCAGACCAAATTGTGGGAAATTCTGTGAGAAAATGGCCTGGAGTTTTCAAAATGTCAGTTATACCATGAAAGGGGGGTGGGGGGAGTAAAGAGAATATTCTGTATTAAAAGACAGACTAGGGCTAGGGATTTAGCTCAGTGGTACCCCGTCGGCCTCACAAACGCAAGGTCCTGAGTTCGATCCATGGTACCAAAAAAAAAAAAAAAAAAGACAGACTAAATAGCCAAGACAATCAAATGCTCTGTGTGCTTAAAAAAAAAAAAGCCAAGCATGGCTTTTACCCCAGCACTTGGGAGGCTGAGGCAAGGGAATCATGAGTTCAAGGCCAGCACAGGCTAGATCCTATCCCCAAAACCAAAAACCAAACTGACTCACCACCACCACCACCACCACTACCACCCCAGCCTAAAATCTCCATATGGCTCTAAACACTATTTTGGAGACAGCTTGTTAAGTCTAAATGTGCCTAGGGTAACTACATATAACAGACAAATTCTTCAGGTGTAAAACAGTAGTGTGATTAGACAGGTATCATTCTTTGGACATACATATATGCTGCAGTACTCAGAGGAGTGAGGAATAGTGCCTGCAACTTACACTGAAATGATTCAGAAATATAAACAATACATAGCCAAATGTTCAAGACTGATGAATCCAGGACATGGTGTTTGATGACTAGCTGAAGTAAGCATTCAACTTTTCTATAGGTGTAAAAATTTTCAAAGTATAAAGTTAGAAGAAAGACTTGAAAGTTTAACTGACTCAAAAGCAGAATTAATTAACTATATCCTTTTAAATCTGTCACCCACCATTCTCTATAACACAACAATCCCGATAATTAAAGAACTTTACAGCAGCACTGGAAATCATAGGTCTCCTTTCATTTATGTATACCTCGTTTACCAAGTGATGATCCAGCAAACAAACAGCCAGTAGATGTCTCAGCAATAATGCTATAAAAAAAGAAAAAAAAATTACTTATGCTTACAAATATCATAAAACTACACACAAATACCACACAGGAGAACAGTGATTATTAAATGGCAAAACTACATTTGACCAGTATATTCTAATAGTGAAATTCTTCCTACATAGTGTGCTATGGTTAAATCTAGAATGTCCCCCACAAGGCTCATTTTTTGAAATGAGGTAACTGGAAAGGTAACTGGATGCTGAATGTGCTCTTGGAAAAGGTGTATACCCTACCCTTGGAGGGTTTATCTCCCTCCCCAACTTGTTCCTTCTCCCTCTACTTCCTAACTGCCATGAAGTAAGCAGATTTTCTCTGCCATGCCATTCATGCTGTTTCTGTCTTGGATCCAGGAAACCACAGACTAAAACCCTAAACGATGAGCCAAATTAAACCTTTCCTCCTTTAAGTTATGGATGTCAGATTATTTTGTCCACCAAGGACAGGAGAGCTCACTAATACACAGAGTAATATGATTAATATTTTCCATCAGCCTTAATTAGGCCATTAATATCTTTTAGCACTTAACGGGGAGAAGTTATATGAGATTCTAATCCACTTACAGTAAAGAAGCTGCCATCCTTTCCACCCCAAGTTACTAGGTCATCACACTAAGTGGTACCATTTCATAGACATACGGTACTATAAATTGTCTTATGATTATCTTATATAAAAAGCTCTTTTGCAGAGACTTCGGTTTTGTTCTAGTTTTTATGTGGTTTTATCAAAATTAGTACAAGGATTTAGTTTAGTTTAAACCTTTTATTGAAATATCTAAGGTTTGAAATTTGAATATCCACAAACAACATGGTACTTTTAGACTTTTAAAAATGTAAGAAATTTTTATAATAAATAAATTTTTTATAAATTTTTATAATAAATTAATTAAATTTTTATAAATTTTTATAATCCTAATTGGGTTGGTAGAATAGTTCTATTTCTTTTTTAAAGAGACCTTTACCATATTATTTATTTGTGAATTAATTTCACATGTGAGGTATTTTAAGCAATTGGAAATACTTCTTTGAGGACCACCTTCAAAGTCTAACTTCTGATTAGCTTAAAAACTTCACTGTAAATTGGGCATGATGGCACACGCCTGTAATCCCAGCACTCAAGAAGCTAAAGCAGGAGGATCACTGCAAGTTTGAGGCCACTTGTGCTACACAGTGACTTCAAGGGCAGCCTGGGCTACATAGTGAAATCCTGTCTCAAAAAAAAAACCAAACTTCACTATGGTTATCCCTGATTACTCAGGGGAATTGGTTCTAAGACCCCTATGTGGATACCAAAATCCAAGCATGTTCAAGTCCCTTACATAAAATGGCATAGTTTATATATATAAACTATATACATCCTCTTATATAGTTTAAAACATCCTTACATTAGTTACAATATCTAATACAACCTACAGGATATGTAAATACCTGTTATACCATATTATTTAGGAAATGACAAGGAAAAAAAAGCCTGTACATGTTTAATACAGAAATAACTTCTTTTTTTCAGTTTTTTGATGCCAAGGGTCGAACCCAGGACCTTATGATTTCGAGGCAGGCAGCAGCACCACTGAGCTAAATCCCCAGCACTTTTTTTCAGTGTTTTTGGTCTGTATTTGTTTGAATCCAAAAATGCCAAACTCATGAATATGCAGGGATGACTATATAAACAAAAAGAACCTTACAAAATAATAAAAGGCAAACAATCCCCAGAAAAGAAAATCAGAAATAATCATCTTAATTCATCATACTGTTATTTATATAGGAATACCCTTTAAAAATATACCTTCTTTTTTTTTTTTTTTTTGGTACCGGGGATCAAACTCAGGACCTTGCACTTGCGAGGTAGGTGGTGGTACCACTGAGCTAAATCCCCAGCACAAAAATATACCTTCTTGGGCTGGGGATTTAGCTCAGTGGTTCTGCCACCTGCCTCAAAAGCACAAGGTCCCGAGTTCAATCCCTGGTACAAAAAAAAACCAAAACATATATATATATATATCTATATATATCTTCTTAAAACTATAAATTTAGCAAAAAACTTTTAAATAGAATCATTATTATGGTTTGACTTATAAACATCCTCCAAAGGCCCATGTGTTGAAGTAGGTGGGCTAAGGTGGGGTGAAGTGAGGCTACTGGAGGGGGTGCCCTTGAGGGAAGACTGGAACCCTGGCCACTTTCTCTCTTTGCCTCCTTGTCACCATTAAAATGAGCAACTGTGTCCACCAAATGCTCTTTCCTTCAATACTAGCCCAACAAAGAAGAAAACCAATTCCTAAATCTCTGAAACTCTGAGCTAAAATAAATCTTTTCTCCTTTTAAATTGTTTATCTTAAAAGTATTTTGCCACAGAGACAGAAAACTGACTAATAATATCAGGGATCTAATCCAATGTCTAAAAAATGTACATTTTTCTCACATTATTCCATTTCCATTGCCAAATGCTTGGTCCTTGGGTTCCTGAACAGGCTGAATGCTCACATATAGGTCCCTGATCTCCTTTCTGATGCATCGTACAGCTGCTGCCACCATATCTTTTGCTACCTGTTTTGGCAATAAACAATAGAGAACAATACAGTTATTATCTGGATAACTGTTTTCAAACTTAAAAGACATAGCAAATAATTAACTTTTATATGAACTGTTTAAAAATTTTATTTTCAAGAACAGAGGCTACTAAATATTTTTAAAATCTTAATGAAAAGATGAATTAAAAGATAGGCTTTTTCATTAATTTCAAATTTTAGATGACATAATACTTATCAAGACAAGCACACACTACTAAGAACATTTAGACAACTTACTTTAAATGGCAAAACACCAGCAACAAAAGCTCTTCCATATATCTTAGTCACAGAGCCACGATCAGTTAAATTTATTGGGTTCAACTGTTTAACTGGTGACATCTGAACGATTACTTCACCACCCCCTTTTGGGTAATAGCCCCTATAAAAAGCATAACAAATACCCTCATAAACCAACTGCACAACAAAAATGAAGCTTAATATTATATTAAAATAATGTGATTAATATTGAGACAGGAAATTTACAGAAGTTCTAAATAATATTTTAGGGCTGGGGATTTAGCTCAGTGGTGCTGCACCTGCCTCACAAGCACAAGGTCCTGAGTTCAATCCCTGGTACCAAAAAAAAGTCCATCACCTAAATAATATTTTCGATCTGGGCTATCCAATATGGTGGCCTCAAGCTACCTGTGACTATTAAATTAAGTACAGTTTATGGCTGGAGGTGCAGCTCAATGATAGAGTGAGTGGATCCTTGGCATATGCAAAGCCCTAAATTCAATCTCCAGCACCAAGACAAATGTGATGGCACTTCCTGTAGCTCCCAACTATTCGAGTGGCTGAGGCAAGAGAATTCCTTGAGCCCAGAAATGGAAGGTCAGCCTGAGCCACACAGCAAGACTCTGCCTCCTCAAACTAAGTAAAATAAAAATCCCCACTAATTTTTTTGAATAAAAAACAAATAAGTAAAATTTAGAAACCAATTCACTGGTTATATGAGCCATATTTCAAGTGCTTAGTAGTCACATTTGGCTAATGACTATCCCATTGGACAGGAGAGACAGAAACCATTTTCCTCAAGGTAGAAAGTTCCACTTGACAGTGCTGTTTTAAAGTACATATAACCTCTTTATACCTGGATTTATTTCTTTCTGCCATTTTCCCAGGCCTAAGACAAGGTTTGGCAATGGTTGGAGCTCAAATAATTATCTGATGAAAATATTTAAGTAACTCAACACTAATAACATTTTAACTCAAATATTTAGTGTTATTTATTCTATCACAGATGCTGAAAATGAGAGTGCTTCTACCCTGAAGGAATTCTCCATCTGGCAGAGAGATGATCCCACACAGTCTACTAGAATACAAGTAAGGGGGGATACAACAGAAGTGCAAATATGAATTCCAACTAAAGCACATTTATGGGCAGTTGACACAAGAAACTGTGATTTTTATTTTTAAAAAATAACATTTCCGGGCCAGGGATTTAGCTCAGTGGTTTCATCACCTGCTGTGCAAGCGCAAGGACCCGAGTTCGATCCCCGGTACCAAAAAAAACCCCCAAAAAACATTTCCAATACTGAGGAGAGCAGGGGAGAATAACATGTACAAAGAAGATGTGAAGTGCAAGGCACAAAGTATGTTTAAAGAGCAGCAAGCAACCATGTAGTTAGACTATACATCAAACTGAAATGAGGGGAAGGAAGATGAAGCTAGGAAGGTAAACTGGGGCAAGACTGCAAAGCACTGAAATGCCATGCCAAGAAATTTAACCTTGTTACTGTATTACAAAAGGAAAACTTTAAAGAGAAATTACCTCAATGATATGTTTCTTAAGAAAATAATTTTGATGACACATGGAAGAGAATCTCTTACAACTCCATAGTACCTAATCCAGTGTCTGCACACAGTGAATCATTTGATGTGTGCAGCTGCATAATAAAACTAGATGTGAACCTGCCTCCGTGTTGAAATTCCCTTGAAAATATTTCTCCCAAGAAACAAATGAATATCACATGTAGCTGCTTTTAAGGCTTCACATCCCTAAAGCTTATTGTTTTTAAGCATCAAAACACAATTATTTCCTACAAGAAATGTAAAGTGCAATATATTAAGTATATAAGAGCCCAAGTAATGGATCAAAAGGACAAGAAGTAACTTACCTCATTTTAATGTCACAATTAAATTTGAAACCAAATTTTTCAATGATTGGCTTGAAGACCTGAAAAATCAATTGTTACTTTAGCCACCAATATGCGCTGTTTCCACAAGTATAACTATTAAATGAAAAGTTTTCTGTACTTAGGTGCTACAAGTAATAGGACATCAAGGACATGTAGGCTAGATCCATTTTTCAAATGAAAAAACTGGTATGTAGCTAACTTTAAAAGTTTAACATTTAGTTAATCAGGGCTGTGAAAGTCAATCTAATAAAAAAAAAAATCAACTCAGGATACTTGATCCCAGTGGCTATTTAACTCCAGAAACTAGTATTTCTTAAGCCTTCTCAATGTACTACTATACATTATAAGAAATTACAGGGTGCTGATGAACAAGCAGCATTACATTTTGTCTTCTCAGTTTTTAAATACAGTTGAAATCTCACTACATATACAATATTTTAATCCTTGTTTTATCTGATATTATAATATAAACATAAGCATTTTCCTAACATCATAAATTTCTTCCTAAATACTTGAATGACTGCATGACAACCAGGCCTAATTTATTTAAGCTTTCTCCAAGCTAAATAATGATACATATTACATAATGGTAATTATAATTTATATAATGCTCTGCTCAAATACTTTTTGTAACATTTGCCTTTTGCTCCATTTTGTAATATTTAATAAGGGTAGTTTCCTTGAAGTGGAACTACTAAGTAGAGTGAATAACTTTCATTATACATTCTATCACACTGACTTTAAGACTGTACCATCTGTTACAATGGCAGTGTTTCACAGGAAGACAGAATTTAATCCTTAGGTCTAAGGTAACTCTTCATATCTATTACAGACAAAGCAGATTTCAAACCAAAACTAATTAAGAGAGACCAAGATGGTCACTACATCCTTGTGAAGGGAACAATCCAAGAGGAAGAGGTGACAATCCTAAATATATATGCACCAAATACGAATGCCCCCAACTATACAAAACAAATATTAATGGACATGAAAAACCAAATAAGCACTAATACAGTTGCAGTGGGGGACCTCAATACCCCACTATCACAAATAGACAGATCATCTAGACAAAAAAATCAACAACGAAATTCTAGAACTGAACTAAGCCATTGAACAAATGGACTTAACAGATGTTTACAGAGTGTTCCACTCCACATAATTAAAATACACATTCTTTTTGGCTGCACATGGGTCATTCTCCAAATTAGATCAAATGCTAACTCATGGGACATGTCTAAGAAAATGTAAAAGAATTGAAGCTACCCCCTGTATATTATCAGACCATAGTGCAATAAAATTGGAGATCAATAACGTAAGAAACCACAAAACCCCCACAAACACATGGAAATTAAATAACACCCTCCTGAACAACTAATGGGTCACAGAGGAACTTAAAGAAGAAATTAGCCGGGGCCAGGGGTTTAGCTCAATGGTGCCACTGCCTGCCCCACAAGCTCAAGGACCCAAGTTCGATCTCCGTTAACAAAAAAAAAAAACCAAAAAAAAGGAAATTAGCCAGATGCTACAAGTAAATGATAAGGCCAATACAACATATAGGAATCTATGGGACACAATGAAAGCACTTCTATGAGGGAAATTCATAGCAGTGAATGCCCATATTAGGAAAACAGAGAACTCAAATTAACAACCTAACGCAGAACCTCAAGTTCCTAGAAAAAGAAGAGTATAACAAACCCAAAGCTCATACAAGACAGGAAATAATAAAGATTAGAGCAGAAATCAATGCAATGGAGACTAAGAGAACAATACAAAAAAATCAATGAATCAAAGAGTTGGTTTTTCAAAGGAATAAATAAAATCAATAAACCTTAACCAACGTAATCAGAAAAAGGAAAGAAAAGGCTCCAATCCATGCAATTAAGAACAAAAAAAGGTGAAGGCATAACAGATCCAGCAGAAATCCAGAGGATCATCAATACCTACTTCAAGAACCTGTACTCTAATAAAATGGAAAAGACAGAAGAAATGGACAGATTCCTAGATACATATGAATTGCCAAAGTTAAATGAAGAAGATATAGAAATTCTAAACACCCCAATTACAATGAGTGAATCTGAGAATGTAATAAAAAAGTTTACCAACAAAGAAAAGCCCAGGTCCTGATGGCGTCACTGCTGAATTCTACGAGACATTAAAAGAAGAACTATCACCATTACTCTTTAAACTCATCAATGAAATTGAAAGGAAAGCAATACTTCCAAATTCATTCCTGGAAGCAAGTGTTACTTTGATTCTAAAACCAGGGAAAGACCCAACCCAAAAGGAGAACTACAGGCCAATCTCATTCATGAACATAGATGCAAAAATCCTCAACAAGATACCGGCAAACAGAATACAGAGGGTCATCAAGAAGATCATACACCATGAACAAGTCAGATTTATCCCAGGGATACAAGGACAGTTCAACATGTAAATCAATAAATGTAATACACTATATTAACAGAGCCAAGGACAAAAACCATATGATCATCTCAATAGATGCAGAAAAAGCATTCGACAAAATCCAGCACCTATTCATGATAAAAACCCTAGAGAAAATTGGAATACAAGGTCTTTATCTCAACCTGATGAAGGCTATCTATGAAAAACCAACAGCCAACATCATACTAAATGGTCAAAAACTGAAAACTTTCACACTAAAATCAGGAACAAGACAAGGATGCCCACTATCACTACTCCTGTTCAATATAGTTCTGGAAACCTTAGCCTCAGCAATTAGAAAAGAGAAAGAAATAAAAGGAATAAAGATAGGAAAGGAAGAAGTTAAACTGTCATTATTTGCTGACAATAAGATACTTTACATAGAAGACCCAGAAAAACTCTACCAAAAGACTTCTGGACTTAATTGACAGATTCAGTAGAGTAGCTGGATATAAGGTCAACACTCAAAAAACAATAGCCTTCTTGTACACAAATAGCAGACTCATTGAGAGAGAAATTATGGAAACAATTCCTTTTACAATAGCATCCAAAACAATGAAATATCTAGGAATCAATCTAACAAAGGAAGCAAAAGACCTCTACACTGAAAACTACAACACCCTTAAAAAGGAGATCGAGGAGGATATAAGAAAATGGAAAGACATCCCTTGTTCCTGGGTAGGAAAAATCAATATAGTGAAAATGACCATACTTCCAAAACTGCTATATAGATTTAATGCAATGCCAACTGAAATTCCAACAATATACTTCACAAAGCTAGGGAAAATAATCCAAAAATTCATTTGGAACCAGAAGAGACCTAGAATAGCAAAAGCAATTCTGGGCAACAGAGACATGGCTGGGGGTATCACAATACCCAACTTGAAGCTATACTACAAAGCTACTGTGATAAAATCAGCATGGTACTGGCAAAGAAACAGAACTGAGGATCAGTGGAATAGATCAGAAGATGCAAAAGCAACTTCAGACATACTCAGCCACCTCATCTTTGAAAAAGGAGCCAACCACCTTCACTGGAGGAAAGATAGCTTGTTTAATAAATCGTGTTGGAAAAACTGGATTTCAACCTGTCAGAGTTTAAAACTAGACCCATATCTATCACCATGCACTAAACTAAGATCTAAGTGGATTAAAGATCTAAATATTAAGATAGAAACACTAAACTTGCTGGAAGATAAGTTAGGTAGAACTCTTGAAGATATTGGCATAGGAAAAGACTTTATGAACAAAACTTCAGTAGCCTGGGAACTAGCAGAAAGAATCAACAACTGGGATTTCATCTTACTGAAACGCTTCTGCACTGCAAGAGAAACCACCGACAGAGCTAACAGACAACCTACAATGTGGGAAAAAATTGTTACCAGCTGTAACTCAGACAAAGGGCTACTATCTAGAATATATAAAGAACTGAAAAAAATCAGACCCCCCAAATTCAAAGACCCAATTCAAAAATGGGCATCTGAAATGAACAGACATTTCTCAGACAAAAAAGGAAAAGCAGCAAATAATCATATGAAAAAATGTTCAACATCACTGGTCATTCGAGAGATGCAGATGAAAACAACACTGAGATTCCACCTCACCCCACAAAGAATGGGGGCTCTCAGAAATCAACCAATAACAAATGCTGGTGGGGGGGTGGGGGGTGTGGAGAGAAAGGAACCCTTCTCCTTTGTTGGTGGGAGTGCAGACTGGTGCAACCACTATGGAAATCAGTGTGGAGATACCTCAAAGAACTAGGGCTGGAGGTCCCATTTGACCCAGCTATTCCCCTGCTGGGGATCTTCCCAAAAGAATTAAAAGAATCGTACCACAGTGATATATGTATGCCCATGTTTATTGCGGCACAGTTTGTAATAGCTAAAGCCTGGAAACAGCCCAAGTGCCCATCAACTGGAAACTAGATAAAGAAGATTTTTTTTTATAAAATGGAGTACTACTCAGCCATAAAGAACGAGAAACTGGAGTCATTTATAGCTAAATGGATGCATATTGAGGCCATACTCTTAAGTGAAATAAATAGGACACACATGCGTAAAAACCGAATAGTTTCTCTAGTGTGAGAAACTGAGTGTAAATAAGGACTAAAAGGATTAATAACTAATAACTGATACTTTGAAATAGGAAAAGGTCCAAAGGGGTAGGGAAGTGTGAGGGGAAGGGGAAAGGAAAGGGAAAGGAAAAATTATGAGAAAAGAAAAAAAAATGGAAACGAAGTATGTAAATAGGGAAGGGTTTAAGGGTGAAGGGCACAAAGGTAATGGGGAAAAAATAAGAACCAAGATACATCATGTACAGGTACAAGCAACCAAAGATAAATCTAAATGTATTGTATACCTAAAATGTACCAATAAAAGAATTAAAAAGAAAAAAAAAAGGAATTATGCTATAGAGGCTGGGGATGTAGCTCAGTGGTAGAGTGCTTGCCTAACAGGCACAACTGTGCTTGCCCACAGGCTTTGGGTTCAATCCTCAACACCAGCCTCACAAGAAAAAAAAAATCACTCCACAATAAAGCTCAAGAGAAAATGATCATACAGCTCAAGTACCCTTTATGTGAAATTCCAAAACAGTCAGGACCAGAAGCATTTTCAGTTTCAGACTTTTCAGATTTTGTAATATTTGCATTTATATAATCAGAGATCTTGGGGATAGGAAGCAAATCTACACATGAAATTCCTTTGTTTCACAGACACCTTGTACACATAGCCTTACGGTAATTTTATACAGTATTTGTAGTATACCTTGCGATTCGACTTCAATCTATCACATGAAATCAAGTGGGGAATTTTCTCCTTGTGACATCACATTGGTGTTCACAAAGTTTCAAGATGTGGGAGCATTTATATTTCAGATTTTCAGGTTAGGGATACTCAGCCTTAGTTGTCTGATCATGGCAGTATTGAATTTTATCCTTTTAAAGAATGCTGAGTTTCCCTCCAAATCATACTTCTTCTATGAAGGATACATGACTTATATAATTGCACTTCAAGTTTTTTAAAAACTCACTGTGAACGGTAATATACAACACAAAACCTAGACACTATGAATAAACAGGAATGTATACAAAAATATTCAGGATATACTCAAGCAGAGAATGAAGATGCAGAACGTGAGGTTATCTCAGGCTGTCATTAACAAAAGCCCTTACCAGCACCGTGTAGTCAATCTGTGGTGCCATCTCAGCATTAGTTCCACCCTTCAAACAAAGTTCCGAGGGAGCAGCCGCAAAGAGAACACAGGGCATTGAAGCCTGCATCAAGAGGCATACACTCCTAAGGAGAAGGTAGAATAGGCTTAACTGTACTGCCTTTTCAACAATCTCAAAAAAAAAAAAAAAAAAAAAAAGCTGTAGTATTTATTATACTTCGGTGTCTGAATGGTAAAATCCTGAATCTTAAAGAAAATATTTCACAGTGAAAATATTTCTGATAAGCCAACCAGGCTGGGAGTATGACACCCAGTGACAGAGAATTTGCCTTTTATGCTTAAGGCCCCAATTTGGTGCCTAACATCACAAAAAACAAACCAACCAACAAACAAAAAAAATTAAATCCAAGTTTGAATTCAAGATTAAACACAGTGAGTGGGTCTTGGATAACTTCCGACACTTCTCTTTATAGTACAAAGAAATAAATAAAAATAAAATAGTAAAGCATTCTTCAAATGTTTTTATAGACTCTTGAAAGTAGCAGTTTATGAAAATTGCATTCAAAACAGTCATAATCTAGAACTATGCAACTGCTTTTATCTGAGTTGCTACCAGGCACAAGGCACTGTTCCAACTATCAAGTGAAGATACAGTTCCTAGCCAGGCGTGGTGGTGCACGCCTGTAATCATTGCTGACCTGGGCTATATAGTGAGTATAAGGCCAGCCTGAACTACACAGTGAGACTCTGCCTCAAAAAAAACACAAACAACAAAAAACAGATACAGTTCCTACCATCATGGAGTCCATGATAGGAAAAAATAATGTTTTACAAAGTCTGAAAGTTAAATATTTCACATGGAAAAGTTTCATCCTTACAGTCAAAAATGTGAGAAATCACAAGAAATAATCACAGAACCCAAACTACTTTAAAAAATGAAACATTTGGTCAGATTGTGCTATTAGCCCCCTTCTCCAAAGTCACAAAAAACAAACATATTCAAAAGTAGACTGTAGTTTTTCAAGGGAATTTGATTAGCTCCCACATACCAAAACACAGATTTTAACTTTCTTTTGACAAAGATACACATTTAACTGAACAGGAAAGTCTCTATCACTGATAATTTCATTTTTTCAATAAATATTTATTGACTGAAATGTGTTTGGTATTGGAAGAGAAAAATATAGGCAATATAATCCTTGTTCTCAAAGAGTTGGGCTAAAGAGCAAATGAAAAAGACTTGGAAATGTTTGTCTTACTGTAAGCCAGAGCTTTGTAACTACAACTGAACTTGTTTATCCCTTCTGAGTAATCCAATATATGAAGTATTCTCTCTCTCTCTCTCTCTCTCTCTCTCTCTCTCTCTCTGTCTCTCTCTCTCTCTTTTATTTTTTGGAGACAGGGTCTCACTATGTAGTTCAGGCTGGCTTTGAACTTATTATGCCCAGGCTAACCTCCAACTTGAGGAGATGCTCCTGTCTCAACTTCCTGAGTGCTGGGATTACAGGTGTGTACCAAGTATTTATTTTCTCACCAATAAAATCAGACTCTAAAAATAGTAAAAGCTGGATACAGTGGCAAATGTCTGTAATTCTAGTGCTCTGAAGGTTGAGGCAAGAGGATTCAAAGTTTGAGGCCAGCCTCAGGCAATTTAGCAATTTGGCGACTTAGCAATACCCTGTCTCAACTAATTAACAAAAGAAAGAGAGAAGACAGACAGACCTCAAGCTGGGCATAGTGGCACACCCTGGCTACCTGAGGCTTAACAGGAAGAATGAAAATTCAAGGCCAGCATGGACAATTTAGGGAGGCTCTCAAAATAACATGGGCTGGAGATACAGTTTATTGGAAGAGTACCTGACTAGCAAGCACAAGGCTCTGGGTTCAATCCCCAGCACCACAGAGGGAGAAAGGGAGTGAGGGTCCTCATTCCACATACAGGATAAAATGTCAGATATAGTAATAGCTACAACTGAGCTATTAAGCAGTCAAACTTTTATATTCATTATCTTTAACCTTCAAACGTATCTTATCGACATTTTTAAATTCAGGAAACTAAAGCACAAAAGGTTAAGCAACTTTCCCAGTAACACTTAGAAACTAGATTTCACTCTAACTCCAACAAAACTTTAAGGGCAAGTAAGTGATACATACCCTGCTGTCTTGGTATCTGCTGTGTGGACTCCACCTTTGATCTTCTCTGGTATAAAGGTTATTTCTGTTGAGCCAATTTCTGCCCCCTCCAGTCTCCCGTCACACAAATCTCGAATCATTTCCAGTCCAGATAAATGTTGAGGCCTTCAGGTCATAATACTGCATCAAAATGTGTGCATTCAGACTGCCTATATCCCCACATTTTAGGATATATTTACACAACTGCGATGGCAAACAAACAGCAAGGTCTAATCACAGTAGGTGCTACATGCCCAGTGTCAGGGCTTCCTTTTGGGTTTTTACACTTAGACGTCTTGTAGGAATCATTTAGAGAGTTCTTTTGAGACCAGTTATTTTGGCTATAAAAACACACAGTGGTGTACTGTTGCAAATTATACGTGTACAAAAGAGAATCAATAAAGGGGCCATCAGTCTTGCTTGCATTTCACTATATAATCTTCGGTACCTCTTATGGCCTGGATTGGGTTTCCCCAAAATTCACGTTGAAGCCCTAATCCCAGTACATTAGAATGTGATTGTATTTTGAAACAAGATGTAATTAAGTTAAAGGCCTGGAACAGATTTTGCCCTTGTAGCCCTCACAGGAAACCAACGCTGCCAGCACGCTTACCTTGGACTCAGCCTCTGGAACTGTGAGAAAAACATTTCTGTCGTTTAAGCCACCCAATCTGTGGTATTCTGTTATGGCAACACTAGCAAACCAGTAAATACCTAGCACAGCCTTAATGAGGTGGATTTCTCTACCGGTGTACTGGACTTGCTGCCAACAACTGCTCAAACGAAATTAATGGTCACATGTATCGATATATTGCTTTTTAACTATTTCAAACTGTGGATAAAAGACTAAGAAATAGCTCATACTAAAATGGAATACATATTGGATATATAAAAAGGAATCACTTTGGCCTCAACCTAAGTCCTCTTCTAACAAGTGTATCTATCTGAAACTTTTCTAGTAGCATGCGTAGCACTCTCCACAACAGATAATTCTGGTCATATTCACACCTTCCTACAGATCTGAAGGAAAGCTTAAATAATGCCGCTCAGATTCCTCTCCTGTTCTATGATTGGAAAATGTGTGGCAGCACAGATTGCACTGGTTTAAAAGTGGGGTTTCCTCTAGTCTTAAGAGACGGTTCTGCCCTTACCTATCTTATCCACGGAGGTGTACCTGGAATGCCCCAAGAGGTGGGAAAACATTTTTAAGAGAGCTTTTTTAGCAAATGAAACAACTGCAGTCAGATAGAGAAAACTCGAGCCTCTTTCTAAATTCGCTCCTTGATGCTTCCAAGATCGCATCAGGAAGCCACCGCCCAGGCAGAGTCCGGGGACCAGGAAGGAGGCCTGAGGGGCGCTCGCCGGGATCGACCCTGAGATCTCCCCGCCACCACCAACCCGGCCGAGATCTCCAAGGCTGCATGACTCCGACTCGTGATCCCGGACCCAGCGGCCTTCAGGAACTCGCCCCACGGCCCGCGCCCGGCTCCCCAGCCACCCCGCTCACCTCAGGCCCGGGGTACTGCGGCCCGCGCGGATCTTCTGCACCCGCAAGGGGAGGCCCAGGAGACAGCTCAGGGCCGTGGAGACCCTGAGGATCTGGCCGCCCTGCAGGAGGGGTGCGGGGAGAAGAGATGTGAGAACGTCCACTACAAACGCGCCCCCGCCCCCACCTGCGCTGCCCCGGCCGCTGGGCCTCAGCCCCGCACTCACTCCCTCCAGGATCCCTCCATCCACCTCCACCCGCGGCCCCGCCATGGGGGGCGTTCTGGGCCCTGGCCCGAAGCGACGGCGTCTCCACTGAAGGGCGAGAAGAAAGAGGCGTTGGCTCCCGCCCCGTAGCGATGAAATCTCGGGCCACACTCAGGCTGCAAGGCTTAAGGGAGGAGGGGAAAAGACAGATCACCGGAGCACCCCGATGCTGGGGCCGTGAACTCCCGGGCAGCAGGGTCGAGCAGTCCGTGCGCCTGCGCACGGCCGTGAGCGGAAGGAGGCAGCGCCGGAAAGGATCGCAGCCCAACCCGGAAGTGGGTGCCAGGCCAGGAGGCGCTTTGGAGACCGCGGGGAAAAAAGGACTTGAACACAATGAAACCGGCAGGTTGCACGAAGCGTCCTTGCCTTTCTAACTGAATCTGCCAGTTGTCGCGCAGGCTTGTGCTTTATCTCTGTTTTATCCAGGATTGTGCTGCTGTAAGAAAAGTCCAGATGTGCAAAGAAGAGTAAGACAGTTAATACTTGGAAGGTTTTGGAGGTATAATGGAAGGAATGACAAGTAATGAATTGCAGTGTCATCCACAGTAACGATAATTAATATGTACTTATGGGTTCATTGGGGCAGCAATTACAATATGATAAACTAACAATAACAGCCAGTGTTTATTGAGCGCTTAGCTCTTTGCATCATTCACCACATTCATTCATGCCTCGATGAAATATTTACTATTTTAAGTGTTTTTACAGGTTTTAATGCTAAAGTCACACAGTTGTTAACTAGAAGATTGGGAAGTGAACCGGGATAATCTGATGTAAATATCACTGTCTTCTTTTTTTTTTTTTTTTTTTTTTCACTGTCTTTTTAAGTCAGTATTTTTCTGGCAGAATGTCCTGGGAACACAGAGACTATATAAGATACTAAGCAGGGAGGTAATCCTATTTATATTTTAAAATGATGACTTTGGCAGTATGAGAATGGTGAATAGAGGCCTAAGACCCTGAAGGCAGAAATGCCAGTGATGCAATTGTCTAGGCAGGAGATAATGAAAAATTGAAGTAAGGCATTGTCAGTGGGTTTGGAATGTAAAAACTATACTCTTATCTCACATTTTAGTTTCCTATCAAAACCTCTGAAGAAGGCTCATCCTTTGTATTATTTATTTATTTCACTGCTGGATATTGAACCTTCAGCTTTGCACATGCTAGGCAGGCACTCTACCACTGAGAGCCCAAGCCTGGCTTGCCCTTTTAAATTTCTGATTCTCATTATGAATTCCTGCCTCTGGCCCTTTCTCCCCATTCCACCTACTTCCAGTGGCAGGGAGGAATGAACAAAATGGCAATATGATACAAAGATCTGCCAAGAGAGTGGATAATAGTAAGCACTTGTATGTTAAAACTGTGTGCTTGGTGTTCTTGTCTCTTTTTGGCCAGTAAGGGAACAAGGCCATGAGAACTGAAGTAACATTCCAAGATGAAGAAACAAGTATTAAGTGGTACAGTTGGCTTAAATCCTGGGTCTTTTCAATTATCTACAGAGAGAGGACAGTTTCTGATACCAGATTCTTCATCTGAATAGTGGAAGTCAAAAAGACAGTGGACTCATTCGACATTTTCAAGATCATGCATGACTGACAGTAGCCATCAACTTAGGATATCAGGCAAAATTATCTGTCAAGAACAAGGGTAAAATGGCCGGAGATTTAGCTCATTGGTTCCGCCTCCTGCCTCGAAAGCACAAGATCCAGACTATCAAAAAAAAAAAAAAAAAAGAATAAGGGTGAAGTACAGAAATAAAATATTTTTTAGATATATAGAAACTGAATTTAACATCTACATATATTTTCTAAAGGATCTGTGCATTGCAGAAATAAAAAATAGCCTAGAAGGAAAATCTGAAACATAAGAAAAAAATGATGAACTAAGAAATTATAAACATGTAAGTGAATCTACACAAACATAATACTAAATAACAAAGTCAAAAAGTGAGTGACAAAAGTTAGATTTCTGAAGTCTCTTTGGAGTTAAGGCATAATTTTAGATAAGTATACAAGGCAAATTTTCAAGGATAACCACTAAAATAACTACATAATTTCCAGTCCATCTGTAGGAGGAAAAACACATTCTAGTTAAAGCCCAACACTAATTATATAAAAAAAAGCAAGACAAGGCCTGGCATGGTGCCTCACATCTTGTGCTTTATAATCCCAACTACTCAGGAGGCTGAAGCAGGAAGATGTTTTGAGCCCAGAAATTGGAGGTCAGCCTGGGCAACATGATGGGACACTGTCTTTTCCTGGCTTCTACTACATTCTGAAGTCTCCCCAGCACTTTTGGACTCATCCTCAGAGCTTCATACACTACTTTCTCAGGCACATTGCCCTGCCTCCCAAGCCTTCTTCTGAAATGTGGATGGAACCCTCCCTGACCCAACTCTTGCATTCTGCATATCTGTAAAACCAGCACCATGGATGACAGATACTAAGGGCTGCTGCCAGCTTGAGCAGTAGCTGGACCATTATGTTTGCAGTACATGATGTTTACATTCTTTGTGGGGAGTTGGTAGGTGTACACATCTTAATTCCTTTTTTCCTTTCCTTCCCCTCTCCCTTCATCTCTTGTTTCCCATTTGGGAAAGATCTGTAGCTCTCTTCTGTTCCAGTTTTGCCTGCCCTTTCTTCCTGCGGAAACTACAAACTTTTCAAATGAACTTTTTTATCCCGATTTTTCAGTATAAATCTTATTAAAAACAGCAGGCAGTTTCCATAATACACCCTGAAAGTTAGGCTGCCTTGTAATTTGCTCCACCAAGTTAATTAGTCCACCACCCTTAATCTCAGTCTCCCACAAAGGCTCAGGACGTGAGCAAAATGTAGACAAATTTTCTGCCAGAGCATAACACACAAGGCTTGGAGTTCAACTGCCAATGGCGTCCTTGTTCCCAACTAAAACCTCTTAAGCTTGATCTTTACCATCTGCATTTCTGTCAGCATTCTTATCTTCAGAGCTCTGACAAGACTCTCCCATCAAACTTAGTTTACAGCATTCTAGGGCTGCTTCTCCAGCTGCCATCTCTAAACCTTTCCAAACCTCCCTGTCAACCAGCTCCAAAGGCTTCTGAGCCACATGGTCAGGTGCAGTCACAACAATGTCCCCACATTTCTGGTGCCAAAATCTATATTAGACACTTTTACTGTTGCTGGAACAAAATACTCGACATTCACAACTTAAGGGAAGGGAGGTTTTATTTTGGTTGATGTTTCCTTCCACAGTCAGTTGACCCCAAGGCAGGGCAGCATGGCATAGGGACAGGGAGAAGGAGAATTGTTCATGGCAAGGTGGAAGGAAGCGGAGAGAAGGGAGGAGCTGGAGAAGGCGGTAAGTCGTTTCAAGTCATGCCTCCAATGACCCATCTCTTCAGACCAGACCCCACTTCCCAACACCAAGCAGCTATATGCCCCCATAATCCAATCACCTTCCAAACATATGACACTTTGGTGGCCGTTTTGGATCTAAAGCACAAAACTCAGTGGAACTGAACTTGGTAAAGGCATCTTTTCCTGATAAGAGACATTTCAATCATTTGGAGACCATTTGGCATTTTAACCCAGATCTTGTGGATTATCCAAGAACTTGTATCTTGGGTTTTTCAGTTTCTTTTGAATTCTGCTCACTTCTATCCCCTCAGCTTGCTACACTGTTTTTCAATGAGGTTGTAAAAGAGATGGTTGCTCACTTTGCAGATCATATAAGGTGCATGGTCTACAAACAAATATATCTTGCATACAAATTCTTCATGAAGTTCATCTCTTGTAAAGGGAAAAAAGAACTGATGTCACCTACTTTTAACTTTAGTTTGTTCACTTCTGGAAAGTGCTTTCATGATTTGTTTTTAGAAATCAGAAAGCATTTTTTAAACTTACCTTTGACTATAAACCTGTTCTGTTGAAAATTTGCACATAAAATATGGATCCACTTGTACATAGAATTATTTCTTCAAGTCTAATTCAAAGTAACGTAATTAGCAGGTTCTGCATTTACAATAATGGGATGTTATCACTATTGCTAAATAGTGCCATCACTCTTCTGAGAAGAGATTGAGACTAATTTAAACCTTTTAATTATCACCTTACTGAAAGAAGTTAGTCGAGATAAACAGTAACAGTAAGCATATTGTGTTTAAGTTGTTAAATTCAGAGCATTTGTAACTTATTGTTATAGGCCCTACTATATGACTTAAGATTTTTGAGTAAGGACGTATTTAAAGTAAAAACTTTAATTTACCCAGGCATGTGGAGTACACCTGTAATCCCAGCTATTAGGAGGCTAAAGAAGGAAGATTGCATGTCTGAGGCCCAGACTGGGCAATTTAGGGAAATCTGACCAAAATGGCAATTATGTTAGAAATTAATTATAAAAAAGACAAATAAAGGCCTGGGGATATAGATCAGTGGTGACATGCTTGCCTAGCAATTACGAGGCCCTGGAATTGATCCTCAGCACTGGAAAAATAAATAAAAACAAATTAATAAACAACCTATAAATTTGGAAA
The DNA here is from genome assembly GCF_053883595.1 of Heterocephalus glaber. Lineage (NCBI taxonomy): Eukaryota > Metazoa > Chordata > Mammalia > Rodentia > Bathyergidae > Heterocephalus > Heterocephalus glaber. The sequence continues at coordinate 35,566,861 of NW_028258296.1, read as the reverse complement.
TTCGTAAATATGAATAAATATGGACAAAAGACCAAATGTTAGCAGAAGTTCTTTTCCCTTTTTTCTGGTGCTGAAGATTGAACCCAGGGCCTTGTTCGTGCTAAACATAGACTGCCCGCTGACCTTTACTCTCAGCCTAGTGGAAGATTTTGGAAGTCCTTAGAGATGAACAAAAGTGAAAGTTCTACAAATAATAACCTATGGAATGTAATGAAATTGGTACTTCAAAGATTTTTATCATTAAATATTACTATTAGAAAAGAAGAAAGGCTGCAAATTAATGAGTAAAAGTATCCAATATAAAAAGTAAGAGCCTGGTACAGTGCTGCATACCTGTAATCTTAGCTAATCAAGAGGCTAAGGCAGAGGATGGCAAGTTCAATGCCAGCCTCGGCAACTTAGCAAGACCCTCTCTCAAAATAAAAACAAAATTAAAAAGGGTTGGGGTTCCCTACGTTAAATTTCTAGCACTGGAGGAAAAAAGTTAGGAAAAGATGTAGAAAATAAAGATAAAAGAAACTTTTAAAAATTACAAACAAGGGCCAGGGATTTAGCTCAGTGGTTCTGCTGCCTGCCTCACAAGCGCAAGGTCCCAAGTTTGAGCCCCAGTACCAAAAGAAAAAATTACAAACAGGTGTGGTGGTGCACACTTGCTATGACAGCACTGGGGAGGCCGAGTCAGGAGGATTTTGGTGAATTCAAGGCCAGCCTGGTCTACATAGCAAGACCCTGCCCTCCCCCCAAAAATGGCAAAACAAAGTTCATTCTTTAAAAGAGTTGATAAAACTGACAAACTGATCAAGAAAGACAGTACAAATAAACAATATTAGAAAAGAATGTACATATCTAGATACCACAGATTTTTAAAAAGGATATTCTGAACAACTTTTTGTCAGTTATCTTTAAAACTCAGAGACCAATTCCTTGAAAAAAATACCACTTACAAAACTGACTCAAAAAGAAAAAAAACTATTTTCTTCAACAAAGGAACTGTCAGAGAAAAAGTGATGGTGGTTAGCTGGATCTTGACTTAAACTGTAAAAAACAAAAACGGATGATACTGTTAAGCATTTGTATGGTTAAAGAAAAGAAGAGGGGGAAGTAAGCCCTATTTGCATTAGCACATTAAATCTAATGAGTTAAGAGAGGCGAGTGGGGTAGGAAACGTGGTCCGAGGGTGTGGCTGATAAAATGTTCCCAGTTTTTTGGGAATAGAACATTCGTCTTACTCTCATGTAAACTCTCCCAGGTAGTATGAAAAAGATAAGCACACCAATTCATTTTATAAGTCTAGATGACCTTGATGCCAAAGTGAGCAAAGATGACATAGGGATGAAAAATCATAGTCCAGCTTTATTTATAATTCAGATGCACCAGTTTCCATCAAAATATTGACAACGAAACTCAACAATATTTACAATATATTATGACCAAGTTGGGACTGATGATCACTGAACATTAGAAAAATATGATCTATCAATAGATGAGGAGAAACTAAAAGAAAATCCAAACTGTGCTTATTGGGATGGTTTCCCACTCATCATGATTCTGAGTAATCAGTCTATAAATTGGTTTCCTAGCTGATTAGGGGAAGACTGCTTATTAAAGAAAATCCTGATCCTTAGCAGTTCCATTTGCCCCAAAGTTGACATTTCTTCAAGTGGCAAGTAAATCAAGGTTCTATATGTGTGACATATATTGCTTATGCTGGGCTGCTGCATTTGACAGCCTTCAGTAAGAAGGGAAGGTAATGGTGATAACATGTTATGTTACATGTTAACTAACCTTGTTCATCTTTCATGAAAAAAAATCGAGAACTGATTTCGGAAATCAGGAATGCTGATTAAGAAAGCCAGTCATTGGGAAGTGTTCCCATGTGGACGTCTGAAACAAATAGTGGTGCGGAGCCTTGCCACACAGTTTAATTAAGAATGTTCCATTTTCCTGTAAGCACGGTACAGTTACAACTCCAAGAAAGATGTTTGCCTACTCACCCCTCAGGTCTTCAGCCCAACTTTCTCCAAATGAGTGACTTTTCTCTGTGAGCCCTTAACACTATATTTTCCCCCATTACATGCACTAGAAGATCTTGGTTGGTGCCTTGGTACCCAGTGCGGACTTTGCCCGCAGAAGTTAGATTCCGCCGCCCTTCCCCACGGCTCGCCTCTCCCGCAGACTCCCTTCCCCGGCCCGGATTGCTCGGCCTCGTCCGGCTCCCTGATTGGCTACGGGGTGGGAGGCTCGCTCCTCCGCTCTGCATTGGGCCCCACGCGAGGCGCGTCAGTCCCCCGCCTCCAGATCCGTGTCCAGCTACTAGGTCTCTCCCAGCTGCGGTGCGGTTGTCATTTCCGGAGAAAAATGGCTACAGTGCGAGTCCTGAGGACCTGGGGCCGGAGTGCTGGGCGGCTGGTAAGCAGGTTGGGGTAGATTTGAGATGGGCAAGGAGCGTTGTGTTCAGAGTTGTGGAGGAGCGGTGTCTTGCTTTCTCGCGCGAGGGTCGCGCGTCTGGGGACTCGTGATGGAGAGGTGGAGGGATGCGTGCAACCGGCCGAGAAACTGACGAGGACACCAGTCTGGAAACCCACGCCTCCCCATGCCTGGGCACATTTCTTTCTGCGGTGACTTGGTCGCCTGGGCTTCTCTGTACACCGTGAGGCCCAGCTAGTCCTTCACTTGGGGCTTTCACTGAGTGCCTTCTAGATGCCAGATGTGGCGTAAAGTGCTGAGGAAACAAAGGTGTATTCATTCAGCATTTCCTGAGCACCCAGGGTACGCCAGGTACTTGTAATACAAGCCCTGACCTCCGAGGATTTAGTCTAGAAAAAATCAGTCAAACAAAGAGTATCACACACAGTACATTCTTACCCGGAGGAATTGAGAGTTTGAACTTCACTCTTTCTTGGACAGGATTTTTCTGTCTTTCAGTCTGGTCTTGAACTCACTACTGTATATAGCCCAGGCTGGCCTTGAACTCGCCGTCAATCCTCCTGCCTCAGTCTCCCAGTGTTGGGATTACAAGTATGTGCCACCACGCCTAGTTAATGTCACTTCTTTTGGATTTTACTCTGTTCCTCTGTCCACACCACATAGTATTTGAACACCGTATCATCAATCCCCTCCCCCCATTTTTACAGTCTTAGTAACAAGAGCAAACACATCGCAGTGGTAATATTTCACCCTCTCTGCACACCTTTTTTTCCTCCCAGTCCCGCTCCTCCATTTCTCTAGTTGTTCCTGTGGTGGTCAGCTCCAAATCCTACAAAACCTATCGAGAGCCTGCTGCGTACCAGATACTGTGCTAGCCACTGGGGATGAAAATATAAGACAGACAGGCACCACCCCTTTCCTGCCCAGAGATTGCAGTCTTGCAGCGAGACCAGGGGGCAGAGAGAGACAACAATAGCCATTAAGCAATGGCAGCTGGGCAGAAGTGTTAAAATGAACATAGAGCTATAGGATGGGGTGTCAGGAGGGCCAAGTAGTCTAAGGTGCCAGACTCAAGAGCTATAGGATGGACATCTATGGGGCCTTAGGGTCAGAAGTCCCTAGAGGATACTGATTAGCCTGAAGTTTGTGAGGGATAGGTAGGAGGTAACCAAAAGAGAGCTCCTGTCCATAACATGGTACTGGGTATTGGCTACCCTTCTTTAGGCTTTACTTATACGCACTTCCCAGTATTCTTCCTCTGATATCTTTGACCACTATGTTCCAATCTCCTCTTTCACTACACAATTTTTCTTTTTCTTTTTCAGTACTGGGGATTGAACTCTGGTCTTTGCGCTTGCGTAGTAGGCGGCGAAACCACTGAGCTAAATCCCCAGCCCCTCTACACAATTTTTCAAAGCAGACATGTGCTGCAAAAGGACATTCTAGTCAGCCACAAAATATAAATTACAATGGAGCTGAAAAGTTCCTATCCTCCAGTATTTTTACTGTACCATTTCTCTGTTTAGGTGAGTGGATACACAAATGCCACTGTGTTACGTTGCCTATAGTAACAAGTACAGGTTTGTAACACAGGAGCAATAGTCTGTACCACAGAGCCTAAGTAAGTAGTAGGCAACACCATTCGGTTTGGTATGGATATTCTAAGAGGCTGGCACAGATGAAATCACCCAACAATACATTTCTCAAAACATAGACCTGTCATTAACTGTTGTGTGACTGTTGGTATTTCTAGGGGCTCTAACATGGGCCTTCTGCACTTTTCCTACTTCCTCTCTCATCCACTTTGGATTTAGTTACCATCTATGCTGATGACTAAAGTTCCCCAGGCTTCCATCCAGGTCTGTTCCAGACCTGTTGTATCGTACTGTCCAAGAAATCTTCACTTGTGTGTATAGAAGGTGTTTTTCAGCTGCAAGTAATAAAAACCTAACCAATAAATAGGACATTAAGTGTCTGTATATGGAGCATCTTCAAATTTGATGATATTGATTGGCATTGATAAAGTGGCACATTATTATTAGGCTGTCACTTCATTGGATCTTTCCTTCTTGATTAGAAAAGGACCATGCCAGCTTCTTACTAAATAGTCAAGGCAGGAAAGAGGAAGAGGTGGTACCAAGCAGTTTTGCTGGCTAGAATAGGGTCACACAGCCTACTGCCACTCAGTGCTATTGCAAGGGAGCTTGGAAAAGTTCATCTTCAGCCATCTCTGTGTGGGCCATAATGTCTTAAGACATTATGCCCTCTAGGCTCTGGAACTGAACTCAAAAACCTGTTTCTCTCAATTGTCGCTTCTCTCCCTCCCTGTCTCTCTCTCTCTCTCTCTCTCTCTCTCTCTCTCTCTCTCTCTCTCTCTCTCTCTCTCTCCTCTCTCTCTCTCTCTCTCATCACCATTCTCCACTCTGCCCTTAATTGCAATATCCTGGTCCTTTCTAACTGGACCGTCTGCCTCTGTTCTGTGCCTTTCTCTGTAGTGTGGCCAGGGTAATCTTTTCTCCATAGTGTAGCCAGGGTAATCTTACAAAGTAACACATACACTGGACAATGTAATTTTTTTGCTAAAGACTACCTTCAACAAAAATGTCCAAAGCTGAGGTTATTTATGATCTGGACTTTTCCAATTGCTCAGGCTTTATTCTGTATTATAAACTTACTTGTCTCAAGTGTGATGGATGCTTCCCCATTTTGTTCCACACTAAACTAGACTGGAACCCTATTAAACAACTTGAGTTAATTCTGTAGTCTTTTCACTTCCAGGCCTTTACTCCTGTATTTCCTTTGCTTTGAAGACTTGTCTTGCTTCCCATGGCCTTATATGCAATAAAACTCTGCTCCTGGGGTACTCCCATTTATCCCTCAGGTTTTATTTCAACGTAAGTTTCTAAGTTCTTGCTTTTGGATTTCCTTGACACACTATTTCTTCTGTTGTAGCACTGTGCTAATCATCTTTTTACTTGTCTTTATCTTTCACTCTATTTTCCCATAGGAGAAAGAATTATGTCTGTTTTGCTCCATACATAATCCCAAATGCCTGGCACATTGTAGGTGCTCATAAATATTTATTGAATGATTCAGTAAAAAACAGGGTTTTTGCTGGGCATGATGGGTCATGCCTGTAATACTAGCACTAGGGAGGCTGAGGGGGGGAGTATAACTATGAGTTTGAGGCCACCCTGGGCTACATAAGGAGTTCAAGTGCAGCTGAACTACATAGGGAGACACTGTCTCAAAAAACGAAAGCAAAAAACCAGTTGTCCCCTTCATCTTTTATAAAAGGTTGCAAACAGAAACAGCTCTTACTAAAATGAAAAAATGGAAACAAAGTCTTTGTAAATAGGGAGGAGAGGAGGGGTTGAGGGAGGGCAGGGGAATGGGGAAAAAAATAAGAACCAAGATAAACTACGTAAAGGTACGAATTTCCAATGATGAATGTCATATTGTATATCTAAAATGTACCAATAAAATTAATTTTAAAAAAGCAGCTCTTACCACCTAGAGTAAATTATTCAGGTGCAGATGTCCTTATGATGTCATGTTTTACATTTACCTAGGATATCATGTCATTTGACTCTTCAATAACTTAACCATGTCAGACTGGAATTCTCTTTTCCTGCAGAAAAGTAAATAATTTGAATTCAGAAATTACATACTGTCTCATATTTAGCTTTTAAATTCTGATTCCAGTACAGTATCTGACTTTAAGAGTGCTTGAAAATTACCTTTTGAGTTGTTATTATCTATTTCCTTATTATGCTAATCTGTTTAATGTTTTCATTTCTCTCTCTTTTTTTTGGTACTGGGGATTGAACTCAGGTCCTTATGCTTGCAAGGCAGGTGGCGGAACCACTGAGCTAAATCCCCAGCCCCATTTCTCTCTTTTTTGTATTCTGATTGCAGACATTGAATTATTAGTAATTACATTGTTGTGAAAGGAGATTGCCTCAGACAAGTTGGGACAGGTAGTCTCCATAGAATTAGATGTCTTTAAGTATTATTCATAGGTAAATTTAGAATTGCCTCAAATATAAAATACATAACTGGAGTTGTAGCTTGTATCTAGATGCTACCCCTCCCTCCCCAAAGCCTCATGCTCTCATAGGTGGGGCTTTTCAGAGGTGACTGGACCTAGGATGTGTGATACTGGAATAAGAGTATGTGATAACTAGAGTAGTCCACTGACTGGATTGGCATAGTTCTGGGTGCGGCTGAATGGATTTACTGAAGAGGGATGCCCTGCCCTGAGTGTGGGTGGAGCCAACCAGTGAGCTTGTAGTCTGGATGGAATATAAAGCTAGAGAGGGAAGGTGGGCTGGTTGCTTGATGCTTCCTGCCTGTCCTGCTATGGACTGTTTCTCCTTTGCCAAACTGCCGGGCCTTCGAGCCAGCTGACTATGGACTAAACCTCTGTAAACTTGGCACTAAAATAAATTTTACCTCCTTTAACTTGTGGGTGTTGAGTATTTTGTCCCAGCAATGAGGAAGTAACTAAGACAACTGGCAAATCTATAAGCCTGACGTTTCAACTGGAGGTTTAAAATTTTCTGCTTACCTACTGCTCTTTAAACTTTATTAATCTAATAGTCTAATTCTAAAAAAAGAAAGTCTTCTAGCTTAAAAAATTATTTTTCCTTTTTTCTAATGCCTTTTAATCCATCTATTCTATATCTTCATTTACATTTTATTAGCATTTATTAATATTTTTTCTGTCGTGTGTGTGTGTGTGTGTGTGTGTGTGTGTGTGTGTGTGTGTGTTTGTCTCACCTAGCCTATAAACTCTTTGGACATAGGGATATTTTATCTGCTTCTGGCAATATGACACAATAAAAAGATCTTGGGCTTTGATGTGAAATTTATTTGGCTTTAGAGCTTAATATTGCCACTTACTTGCTTTGTGACCTTTGAAAAATTGCTTTACCTTTCCCATAAATTTCTCACATATTAAAGATGACTAGCAAGCATTTTCCAGGAAGTAGTTGTGAGTTATAAAGAAGATATTATAAGAGCCAGGGCAGCTCAGTGGCACAGTGCCTGCCTAGCAAGTGCAAGGTCCTGAGTTCTATCCCCGGTACCAAAAAAAAAAAAGAGAAGATATTGTATATAAGGACAAAAGTACCTAGCATACAATAAGGACTAAATTTGTTAGTTTGTGCCTTTCTGGATCCCTTTAATAGTTCCTCAATTAGAGTTGTGTTGTTGAACGTTGTATTATTGCACTCCAGTTGTCTGGTTACTGCTGACCAACTCAAAGGCGACTATATATTCGGGTAAAAAAGAAAAAGGATTTATCAATGCTTATTTTGAGGAGGCGGAAGAGCCTATTTGCTTCAAAACACCATCTCACATATACAGGTGTGTCTGAGTGTAACGTAACAAAGAATAGAAGGGGAGGGAATACAATGAACAATAGATATTTTTTAAACTTTTTATTACTACTGTCAGGCCTGCCCTAAATCAACAGGAAAAATAAACAGGCTGCTTTTAACAAATGCCAGCAGCTTCCCAGTAAGTGAGGCAAATGGACTAAAAAATATGGTCTATCACCCACCTGGCTCCGAACAGTCCAAGAACTGTATACATACATGAGCAGACAGTCCAGAGCCCCTTCAGTACCTATATAAGCCTAATTCCTTTTCCAGTTACACCACCACTCCCCGCTCCCAGCCGTTAGAATCCCCTGACCTTAGTCCCTGTTCCTATTCACTGGAATAAACTTTTTTTTCCTCCCAATGGAGAGCCTGTCTTTTGTTGATCACTTGGATTCTTTATAACACTACATGTTTGTAATACATAATGATTACATTCATTGTGGGAGTTGGTACATGTACATAACATTTTTTTTTTACCAGCATCAGATTTACTTATTTATTTATTTATTTTTAAATCTTCATCAAGTTAATTATCATAAACAGAGAATAACAGCCAGACTAACAGACCAAAAAGCATGTAAAACACTTATACTAAATCAAGGTACACTTTTATTTTTTTTATTTTTTATTTTTTTGGTACCTGGGATCAAACTCGGGACCTTGCGTTTGCAAGGCAGGTAGCGGCACCACTGAGCTAAATCCCTGGCCCCAAAGGTACACTTTTAGTTACATTGGCCCATGCTAGATTACAATAACTTCTCTCTCTTTTTTTCCTATTGTCGGTCTTTTATTTTATACTTTATATATTGTGTTTCTCGTGTAAGAGAAACCATTCGATATTTAAGTTCATGTGTCTGATTTACTTCACATAATATTATGGTCTCAAAGTGCATCCATTTTCCTATAAATGACTCGTTTATCCTTCTTATGGCAGAGTAGTACTTCATTGTGTATAGATACCACATTTTCTTTATTTGTTCATCTGTTGATGGACATATAGGAATTGCGCTACTATAAACATGGGTATGCATGTATCACTTGATGTCTTAACTTAGTTGGGAAGATACCTAGAAGGAGAATTCTAGGCTCAAAAGGAATTTCTGGTACTGATTTACATAGTGGTTATACCAGTTTACACTCCCACCAACTATGAAGAAGCCCCTCACCCCCACCCCAACCTGCCCAGCCTTTCTAGCATTTGTTATTATTTGATTTCTTAAGGATAGCGATTCTTTCTGGAATGAGATCATTCTCAATGTTGTTTTAATTTGTATTTCTGCAATGGTCAGTGATGAAACAATAGACATTTTCTGTCTAGTTCCATCCCTTCCTGGACTCAGACCTCTCCCTCCCTTGGAAATGAAATTGAGCTCGACCTCCTGCTGCCAGGATCTGCATATTCTGCCTGCTGGGGAGCCATTTGTGCTCTGGGCCTGAGGAAGTATGGAAACTATTTGACTGCGAAGGAAAAAATAAATCTAACTTTGGCAGTTCCATTTTGCAGTGCCAGTTAGAGTAGGACCTTCTAGAAGTCTAGTTTTCTTTGAAAGGTTTGAAAAGAATGAACTATTTTATTTAAATCAAAATGTTCGTTTACTATCCCTCCATTTTTTAGCTGATGAAGGAAGCAGAGATTGATTTATTTGATTTTGTTGTTGACCAAGAGCCAGGATTGTGGGAGTTGAAGGAGAAAGGAAGAACAAACAAAATGGAGGTGTTGGGGGAAAAGAATTATTTCCCTGTTTGCTCAGTCTTAAGCTAACAATTTTAATTATTTTAGTTAGGCCCCTGGTTCTTGAATGTTAATATTAACAAGAATAAAATACACCTAGTTGATTAGCTATAAAGATCAGTTGATGTAGGGTGAGCTCTTTATAGTAAAGCCAAGATGCATAACTTAAGGTGGTCCCTGTTTTGAGTAATGGATCTTTAATTTTTCTTTGCCCTCAGAAACCAGTAACAACTTGAAAATTAAAGTAAAAAAAATCACTTAGAATTTAAATATATTGTTCCTGTTAGCGAAACAAACTTTTGATTTTAAGTTATTTGCTTTCAGAAAAAAATAATTTTTTTTTATAAGTATGTGTTAAAATATGGTTATTGCAAGCTGGACATGGTGGTGCACACACTGTAGTTCCAGCTACTTGGGAGGCTGAGGTGGGAGGATCTCACACACCCAGGAGTTTGAGACCAACAGAGGGGGACCTCATCTCACAAACAAAACAAACCAGAAGACTATAAAACATAACATAATACATGTTATAACATAGCTTTAAAATTTTAAGGCCTAATTGTCACTTATATACATGATTTTTTAAAAAATAAAAGTGATATTCTCCTACATAAATGAAAAATATATCAGTATTCTCAGAAACACTAGGTAGTTAGAAATTATGGTAGTTAATGTTTAAAATGTGTTGTAGGGCCAGGGATTTAGCTCAGTGGTTTCGCTGTCTGCTGCGTAAGCACAAGGACCCGAGTTCAATCCCTGGTACCAAAAAAATAAAAATAAAAATAAAATGTGTTGTAGTTATCAGGTAGTGTGTTAATAAGATTGAAATATTAACTTTCAAAATAAAGTATTGTACCCTTTAGACACCTCGATTTTGATATATCAAGCTGAATACATTCGGCCCTAACATACTGTTTTTCATTATATTAAGGTGTTACATAAAGCATACACCAAGTCCTGGGTATGGTTCCTGGCATGAGGGTGGAGAAGAGGAACCTTTGGGTATAATATTATACATATTTTTCAGTGTCTGAGATGCTTTTAGAATTCTTTAATAGCTTTATTTCAGGAAGTCTAATGACTTAAGTGTACCTACAAGCTGATGTATGAGGAATTCTGAGCATGGATAGTAAACATATGAACAAATATGATTTTATAAATAAGATTACTAAACAGAACAGCACTAAAACATTCTCTTCCTGCTAGAGTTTGAGTTCTTTTCATTTCTTGAAAAAAGAAATAAGAAAATAACCAATATTCATTAACTTCATTATTCCAGCTGCCAAGTATTCCAGTTTCTGCTTAGATAATTTTTATTGACATTGTGATAGTAATTATTCTACTTTTAGAACTGAAATTCAATATATACTTAAAGAAATAAGCTTTTGCAATAATTTATAAACTTTTTGATTTTCTTTGTAGATTTGTGTTCGCTATTTTCAAGCATGTAGTAGTGGTCATCTTTTGAAGCCAAAATGTGTGTGTTTGTTGGGTTACCCTTCCTTCAAGTATAGTCATCCACATCACTTGCTGAAAACAGTTGCTGGTAAGTGAAATAGCACATACAAAATAATGCTTTTTATCCTTTTAAAAAATGTAGCTAAAGACTTGCCAAAGTAAAAAAAAAAAGTCAACTGCATTTCTAGACTAGTTTTCCCCACATCTGCCCATTTCCCATTTTTTCTCCCCCGGCCCCCATACTTTCCTTACTGCTCATGTCATCATTGTATCAGGATTGGGTTGTATCGGGCCACCTGTTCTTTATCATCTGTCTTATCTAAGTGCAATATTTAGCATGAGTATGGCCTTCTTAGTCAAGGTAAAGTGTTGACTTAATAGAAATAATCTTTATCTCTTTCCACACGCTGTTGTATTTCTTAGCTGAAGCACCTACTCTGCCATATTATGATGGTTTGTTGAAACCAGCTGATGTGCTCCTAAATGGAAAAGTTCCTTGCTTCTACTGTGTAATTACCGTTTTCTACTCTCTGTAAAAAATGTAAGGGCTGGGGTTGGGGATTTAGCTCAGTGGTTTTGCCGCCTGCTGCGCAAGCGCAAAGACCAGAGTTCGATCCCCGGAACCAAAAAAAAAAAAGTAAGGGCTTAAATATTAGATTTGGCAAGGGCTTTCTTCTTTTCTTCTTTTTTTCCCCTGATGTTCTGTTGAGTATCTCGATTGTAAAAAAAATCCTAGACTCTTGTTAAATAATTCAGCCTTGACAAATACATGAGGCCTTACAGTGTGGTGGCAGTGAAAAATAGGGGAACTCCAGGCTGATGCTGTTCTTCCATGCATTTTGTATGTCATCCTCTACAACATCCTAAAATATGTAAACATTACCTTCACCACTTTTGTGTGTGTGTGTGTGCTGGGAGTCAAATCCCGGGCCTTGCATATGCTAAACATGTACTCTACCATTTAATTATAACCCTTGCCCAAGATTTCCGGTTTTTTTAAATTGATTTTTACTCTTGCTGTTTCTTCTCAGAGAAAATGTAGGCCATTCAAGCAGAAATGGCCAAAATTTGTGCTCCAGCCTCTAAACACTTACTACAAACTTCAGATTCCTGGACCCACCAATTCCAGGCTATGTGGGTTTACTGGCCTTACCAGTTGCTAGCTGTGTAACATTTAGCAAGTTACTTCATTTCTGTTTCATCATCTGGAAAATGGAAGTAATTGTAGCATTTAATTCATTGTGTTACTGTATTGCCAAAATTCATTAAATCAACAAGCATTTGTTGATTATCCACTGTGTGCTAAGGCACTTGCCTAGGTGCCTGGGATATATCAGTAAACAAAATAGATACTTATATTTCAGTGGATTAAAGAAATTATAATATCTAAAGTATTTGTACCAACTTTCTCTGGACACTCATTCTCTTTTAAAGGCCATTTCTTCTGCTTCTCTCTTAAATTTCAGCTTTTCATGGGATCTCACCCTTTTCCCTCTCTTCTTCTTATACCCCACCTACACTCATGACTTCAGCTACCATCTATCTACTCATGGATCACTTCAAAATCCATAGCTGTAGCTCAGACATCTCAACAGTTGCCAAACATCTCTGTTCCAGTGTCCCATGTAAAATGCCAATTTCCCAACCTAAGTCTTCTACAGATCTCGTCTCTTACATTCTCTAACTCAGTAAATAATTAAGCTAGAAATCTAGGGTCATCCTGACTCCTATCCCACATCAAATCAATTCCCAAAGCCTATCAATTTTATATGTTCTCCATTTCTTAAATCTGTATGCTCCTTTTTAGACAGCTTTGAAGAAAATGTAAGTTCTGTACTTCAGCTTCTTGCCTGAAGTAGGCTTCTGATTTCCAGGTCTCATTTTGCCTCAGCCATCCTGATCCAATCCTGTCCACCTGTGACACTTCTGCCAGAGATACTTTTTTTTTTGAAATTAATACACCTAAAGTCTCAGATCTGCTAATGATTCTGTATTAGACAGTTATTGCTGAATAACAAACCACCCCACAAGTTAGTGGCTTAAAGCAGCAATGATTAATTGTTCTCTGGATTCTGTGGGTTGGCTGGGTGGTTTATCTACAAGTTTCACTAGTAAGACTACTTGGTTAGAGGATAATCTGGACTAGGGGCACCATGCATGTATCTGGCAATTGCTGCTTGCTTTTGGCTAGGACAACTTATTTCTTCTCCATATGGCCATTTATCCTCAAGTAGACCAGTAGTCCGAAAGGGATATGATAGAATCTGTGAGGAACTTTTAGGCCTAGGCTTCTAAACTTGATTAGCTTTACTTCTGCAGCATTCTCTCAGCCAAAGCAAGTCACAGGCCAGCATAGATTTAAGAAGTGGTGCAATAGACTCTACCTCTTGATGGAAGCAACTACAAAGAATGTATAACCATATTGTTAATTTATCACATTGATTTGTGTGATTTATGTAATTTATGTGATTTATATGATTTATATTCCTTTATTACTGGCTTCTGATGCCTTTAGGAAAAGGAACACAATGTCTTTTTATCTCTGGCCTAATTTTGTGCTGCATATTCTGTTGTTAGTCATATAGAGCTGTCTGTCATTCTCTACCCAGGTTTTTCCTTTTAATCCTTTAGTAATCATTCTTTTTTTTTTTTTTGCTACCAGGGATTGAACTCAGGATCTCATGCTTGCCAGGCAGGCACTGTGCCTCCTAGCTAAATCCCTGGCCCTAGTAATCATTCTTGAGGACAAATATTTGCATACCTTTTGAATTGTTTCTTAGGGAAAAACAATCATGAAGAGGAGAGGTTGAGACAGAGCCTCTCTATGTAATGCAGGCTGGCCTTGAACTCACTAGGTAGCCCAGTTTGACCTCGAACTCATGACTATCCTCTTGCTTCAGCCTCCTGAGTGCTAGATTATAGGCATGTGCCACCACACCTGGTGGGAAAAACTTTAAAGTGGGATTATTTATTGAGTTAAAGGTGTACATTTATTTTTACAAGGATTTTTTAGAAAGCCAATTTTTTTTTTCAGAAAGGACAATAAGTAGTGAGAGGGCTCAACATTACAGAGGAAATAAGAGGTAGCTAATACCTCCATACCAAAAATGTATTTTACATTTCTTTCCTGTTAATTTCTCATATTTACTAAAAAAAATTTTACAACCTAATTAACTTGTTATATATTTTATAAGTAAGCATTGCTAATGGTCTGAAGATACAAGAGCATTCCTAAATAGGTTCAGAGCCATTGGTAACCTGGAAAACTGAGGGTGCCTGTGTGCATCTAAAATGTGTAACTTCAATTCTTTTCATAGTTAAATCTAATATTCTAAATCTCTTTGCTGATTCCATTAACCTTATTTGGCTGTTAAATATAGCCCAATATTGAATAATGTTTATCTTCTTGAATAGGAAGATTTGTAAGCATATTCTTTTGGTTCTTCTAGTGAATATTTCTTAGCCAGGCCGCTGCCTCTGTCCCATACGATTGATTATAAAAGTTACTATTTAACCAAATATATCCATAATCCAAATAAATAGATATAGAACAGTGTATTTCTCTAGCCTCCTTGATGCCCAAGGATACAGAAATAGTGAATGTGGAAGCCTGATTTCTTCTACTGTTCTTAAAGAATTAGTTTCAGTCTTTTGATGATTAGAATTTATCTTTATTCTTGAATTTTTAAATAGTGATTAAATAGTTATTCAGGAGGGCATTGGATCATTAATTTGAGACTTTTTAAAAAAAAAAAATCAAGATTGTTTAATGGCTGTAAAGAGTTGCATATTTGATTTTCTTTTCAAATTGCTGTAAACAGATAGCTATGCTTGTGGATTCTTAACACTCATAGTGTCTCTGAGATTTTACTTAGGGCATTATGAGATCTTATGTTTATTACAACTATATTGACACATTACAGTGATTTACAAGGTGTCATGTAAAGTTTCACCTAGGATGTCTTATGACCGGAAAGAAATACATCAGTATTTAAAAAATTTAACTCTGTAGCAAGTTTTGATTTCCATTTAGATGATAATGGGTAATGTAAGTAATTAAAGTAGTGGCTCCAGATTTCCTTGATGACATTATTCTAAGTTATTTAACAAAATACATTGAGTTCTTTTAGCAGAGTACAGACTGTGTTTGGCTCAGCTCTCTCCCCATGGATGTCCTCACCATTAATGGAGAAGAGAGGCCTCTCTACATTCCTGAATTGGTTCAGAGCCATTTGTAACCTGGAAAACTGAGGGTTCCTACATGCTTTCTATGGAGCAGAAGTCCTTTGTCTTTGAGGAATGATTAATTATACAGTATCATTGGCATTGCAGTATTGTAAACTGGGAGTAGAAACTTGAAAAGGTACAGAAAATGGAAAGAAGAAAGAAAAGTCTGAGGGCTAAGTTCGCAGAAGATAAATTGCACATATAAGAATTTCTCCATCAAGTCTGCTAACTATACAGCTGCCTAGTTTTCAGCCATAATAGTAAGAACAATTATATGAAGTCAAAAGAAATCTAACTAAGAGCAGGCCATTAATAGTTATTAGTTTTATAACATAAAACAAAGAGATCTATCTGGGTCCCTCTTTATATAATATTTTTGTACTGTGGTTTCAAAATCTCACTAATTTATTAATAGGGCCTTCTACTGCTACATAAAAGAACATTATTTTCGCATTTTCTACTAAAGCTTTCTTAAATTGAATTCAAAATAAAGAGAAATATTTTTGGAGTACTGATTTCAAAATTGGAAAAAAATATTATCATTAAATAATAATACTGCTGGGGAAAAAGGACATTATTTTGGAAGTTGGAAAATGTAATTTCTATGGCAAGTTAGCAAGACTGTCATGAAATAACATTTAATTTTGTGGGGGAGTTTTTTTGGTGGAACCAGGAATTGAACTCAGGACCTTGTTCTTACCAGGAAGGTGTGGTGCCACTGAGCTAAATTCCTGGCCCTAACATTTAAATTTGTAATGGTTATGAATAATGGTTTTGCTTTTAAAATTATTAAATGGTGTTTTTATCTGTAAGATGGAACAGCTTCTGCCTCTCCTGGAGAAAATTTTCTAATTTTAAATATAGAAACAACTATTGGTAATACACATTTAATGAGATTATTTCTCATTTGTCTTTGAAGCTCTGCATGGACAGGTTGTTCAATTCAAACTCTCAGACATCGGAGAAGGAATCAAAGAAGTAACTGTTAAAGAATGGTAAGTTAATCTGAAAAAAAATTTAAGTAGATATAAATGAGTATAAATAAGTAGGATTCAATTTGAATTGAGAAACTACTTTATATGCATAATGCATTTTGTAAGCAGTAAAGTATAATTACTTTGTGTTGACAGTATGCCGGTGATAAAATTTATCATATCAAGGCATTGTATTTGATGTGATTTATTAATGTTTTTTCCTTCTTTTAAAAAATCCTTTTGCTGCTTATCCCTTGCTTCAGCTGAAAAAGAGAAATTGACTTCTAAAAGATGATAAATGCTTATAAGATCACATATGTATGTGTCACATATATATAATTTGGGGGTGGTGGTGTGGGGATCAAACCCAGGGGCTTGCACATGAGAAGCATGCACTTTACCATTGAGCTATACCCCTAGTCCAGGTTTTTAAAAGTATTTAATGGATGACCTCATAATTTCCTGCCAAACCATTTAAAAAAATCATCCTATAATCTAAGCTCTGTTCATCATACTGAAAATGACTTCAGTAAGAACGTATATTTGACCCACCGTTGCATGACAGTTTGCCTATATTTTCAGATAATATTTTGCCTAAAGAAAATAAATCAAAAAATAATTTTTGAAAACATTAAAATATTTTTATGTACATTTATGGCTTAAAGTCAGAAACCTTCTACTTCCTTAGCTATCTTCTACCCTTTTTCTATTTTTACCTTGTAGGAAAAAAAATTTTCTGGATACTGAACCAAGTTTTAGAGGTTTTTAGAAATATTGGTTAAGATGAATACATAGATTTTTCCCACCATAGTTTTACACTGTTAAAGATCTGATTCAACCAACTGAATTTTATTTTCCTGTATTTTTTATCATTATTTCTTTGAAAGTTAAAGGAGAACATAAACATCCCTTACAGTTACATTTTTAGTGACATTATGGACTTGTGAGATGAAAAATAGACTTAAATCAGAAGGGACTGACTTTAAATCATATTGACTGCCTTAGTTATGACTCACATATTCTTGTACATAAGCCTTCTAAAGCATATTTAAAATGTTGAAGGCATTGATATACAAGGATAGACTAAAATAATTCTAGAAAGACTGAGGGGACTCATTTAAAATTCATGAAATTATAAAGGATGTAGATTGAGGATATCATGGGATTTTTTAAAGTTATTTCTAGAAAGAATGCATATTTCTTAAAGTTTGGAAAAGCCTACTACAAGCTTAGCATCTCCTATCTGAGGGGCCTGGGATTTAGCTCACCTACCTCACAAGTGCAAGATCCTGAGTTCAATCCTTGGTACCAAAAAAAAAAAGCATAACTCTTATCCAAAATGCTTGAAATGAAAAGTATTTCAGATTTTTGGGGTTTCATTTTCTTTTTTGTTTTGTTTTTTAGAATTTTTGCATAGATTTCATAATTGAGCGTCCAAAAGCTAAAATAGTCCAAAATCCAAAATCTTTTTCTATCAATGCTGAAAAAGTTTGAGATTTAGATTTTCAAATTACGGATGTTAAACCTGTAATATAAGAAAATACTATCTCTCTCTTTTTTTTTTTTTTTTTTTTGCGGTACTCGGGATCAAACTCAGGACCTTGCGCTTGTGAACCAGGTGCTGTGACACTGAGCTAAATCCCTGGCCCTGCAGTACCTCTTTTTAAAAAACATTTAATAAATTTCTTTTTAGTTTGAAAGGGTTCCAGCAGAAAACCTAAAAGTGTAATTAAAATTTTAGATCTATGAATAGTTTTTAAATTTTTAGTGTTTCTTTTTGTTTGTTTTTGTTTTTTGAGATAGGGTCTCACTATGTAGTTTAGGCTGGTGCTGAACTCACCGTGATCCTCCTTCATTAGCCTCCCGAGTGCTGGGATTACAGGCATGTGTCACCACGGGCAGCCCAAAATTTTAGTGTTTTTTGGGGATACACTGTAGAGACTCTGGAAGCCACTATCACTATCTCTGAAGCATTTCTTGGTGCACCATCTGGAATAAACATGGGGCTGGACACGAAGTGATGTAATTTGGCGTAGCATTTACCTTGTCAGGATGGTTGGTAAACATGATTGCTTATGTAAAAGTGTCTCCTGTGTTTCTTTTAGGTATGTAAAAGAAGGAGATACAGTGTCTCAGTTTGATAGCATCTGTGAAGTTCAGAGTGATAAAGCTTCTGTTACCATCAGTAGTCGTTATGATGGAGTCATTAAAAAGCTCTATTATAATCTAGATGATGTTGCCTATGTGGGGAAGCCATTAGTAGACATAGAGACCGAAGCTTTAAAAGGTATTGTAAACGTGTTCATTTGTTTTACCAAAATGATTACTTCTGTCCTTTTGTCACTGAGTCTTAATGAAAAGTGATCTTTACTTTTAACAACTCACAGGGTTAGACATTAGGGTTTAGAAGACAAAATTAGGAAAACAGAATTGTCTGTGTTGCATGATTTTATTGTTTTTCTTTTTTTTTTGGTACCAGGGATTGAACTCAGGTCCTTACGCTTGCGCAGCAGGCGGCAAAACCACTGAGCTAAATCCCTGGCCCTGTTTTTCTTTTTTTTTTGAGACAGGATCTTGCTATGAAATTCAGGTTGGCCTTGAACTCAATGTGTAGCCCGGGCTGGCCTCAAATTCAGCCTGCCTCAGTCTCCCAAGTGCTGGGATTGCAGGAGTGTGCCACCATACTCAGCTACATGATTGTTTTTGACCAGTTACCAAGTTAAAAATATGTAGAAGGTAGCTGAATTTTTTTTTTTTTGGTACCAGGATGGAACTCAGGACCTTTCACTTGCAAGGCAGGCATGGTGCCACTGAGCTAAATCCCCAGCCCCTAAAAATATGTAAATTAAGACTTCATTTATCTGGAGTCCTGCCATCTGGAAACCTTAGTGTTCAAAGAAAAAAAGGGGCTGGGGATTTAGCTCAGTAGTGCTACCTCCTGCCTTGAAAGGGCAAGGTCCCAAGTTCCATCCCTGGTACCAAAAAAAAAAAAGAAACAATAAGCACACAGGAATTAAAGATTCAGGTCCTGGGCCAGGGATTTAGCTCAGTGGTGCCGTCAACTGCCTCCCAAGCGCAAGGTCCTGAGTTTGATCCCAGTACCAAAAAAAAAAAAAAAAAATGGATTCAGATCCTAAGCACTGGTCACTAAGAACAAATGGAGTATGTGAAAATCCAAATAATAGGATTGCTCTGTTTGACACTTATATTAGTCATCTTTTCATTATTATAACAAAATACCTGACATAGACTACTTTCAAAGAAAAGGAGGTTAATGTAGCTCACAGTCTTGTAGGTTCAAAGTTGAAGGTCAGGGAGCCCATTGGTTTGGAATTTGGTGAGGGTGGAAGATGGCAGCACATCATGGCAGGAATATGTATGGGAACAAGTGGTCACATCATGAACAAGAAGAGAGAGAATTCAAGGGTAGCAGGAGAACTACCTTCTGAGAGTATGCCCCCCACACCCAGTGTCCTAAGGATTAGACCCCATGAGCACTTCTCAATATTGCCAGCCTGTAATCACACCTCTGTTCACAATGGACCCCTGGAGGACACTCAAATCACACCAAACCATAGCAGCTGATGGAATCTGGAATCTGTGGTGGCTATGAAAGCCAAACTTCTTCAAGAAAAATAGAAGCTGAAAAAAGGAAAATCAGTGAACATGAAGAAGCTAGCATTCAGAAAAAGCAGCAACCATGGACTTCACAAGCTGTAGATGTCATGACAAAAAGGGATTCATTATGAGGTTGTTGCAGAGAAGAGCTAAAATAGTGAGCGGTCCCATTGGTGGCAGATAGCTGGCTTGCTAGCTCAGAGATTCACCTAGGTCATGTCCTCTAGGAATAGCTTTGATATCAGGAACTGGAAGAGCAGCAAGTTCTGTGGTGGGACTCCTGTGCTAGCATCTACAACTAGTGAAATATTTTACACTATTATTTTATCTTTCCCTTTGAGGAATTCTAGCTTAACAGATAAAGAAATAAACTCAGCTAGAAAGTTTGGGCTATTTGCTCAACAGTCAGTGGCAGAGCCAAATTTATTAAGTACTCATTTTTTTTTGTAGTGCTGGAGATTGAACCCAGAGCTTGATGTATGCTAGGCAAGCACTCTGCCCTGAGCTACACCCAAGGCCCAACACAGCAAAATCTAGGACTTAGATGTCCTGACTACACAGTAGAATATTTTTTCAGTATAATATTGCCTCCAAAGGTTAGAAGATCGCTTTTTGAAAGTTTTCATTATTTAATATTTATTACTATGAAAGCAGGATATGTGTACTATATAAAGTTATAAAATACATAAAAACCAAAAATCAGAAAGTAAAAATATATATTCCTCTACCCAGAAATCACTACTACTTAATAATTAAGTCTGTATCATTCCAGATATTTTTCTAGGACATATATACATATATAGGTTTAAAAAATAATAATAATAATAATAAAATAATAGGTTGTACATGCTCTAATCCAATGTTTGATTAGATAGTGATCTATATGTCTTCATGACAGTACATTCTTATTTTGTCTAATTACTAGGCTGTATTTTCAGTTTCTCCAGTTGTCCCCAAATGTCCTTGAAATTTCAGTGTTTTCTTCAAATTAGGATCCAATGTGTGACTACGCATTTTATGTGTCGCTACATCTCTTAAGTGTCTTTTACTCTAGCTCATTCTCCCCTGTTATTTTTTTAATTAGAGCATAGGAACTTTATTTTGTTAATAAATGTGTCTTAATAAAACATATCAGTGATGGGCATTTTGATTCCTTGCATTTAAAAATGCAGCTGCAAATCCTCTTGTCTTTACGTCTTCTGTAAATTGGAAGTGGGTTTTAAAAACTGGATGAATGAAACTCATGAGTAAGCTGATGAGTAAAACTGGACATGCCATAGCGATACTGAGTTTAAACACTGATGTAGACAAGGATATCCCTCCATCGTGCAATTATGTTTTTCCTTTTGCAGCCCAAAGGTTATCTACATGGTGTTACTTTGTCAGTGTATAAGTAGTTTATAATATTATTTCTTAAAATGCTTCCTAAATCAACAATTGCTTTAGTGGTTGTAGAATAATAATTTTTGGATTCTATCTTTCCTTTAACATTATTAGCTGGAATTATCCTATGAAGTGAAGATTCATTAATTGGGGCTATAGTTACTCTGAAGTATAATTTCTGCAGGAAAGACAATAAATACCTAAGTCTTTTCCTTTACTAGTCTCAAAGTAAGGGGTTGGTATAATAACCAATTCAAATTGTAATACTCATTTTTTCCAGTTTCCCTCTCTCTCTCTCACACTCTCTGTTTTAATTGATGGCCTGTGTTTAATCTATTACGGTCATTAAATTTTTTGATGCCCAAGTTGTTTTAGTGGTGATTCCTTTAAGCTGGCTCCCCTGTGTTCTTTTAACATGGGCCTGTTAACTTTTAGAAGCTTGTTTGATTTGGGTGCAAGAAGTTCCAGGACTTGCCTTATATTTTTCTGGTTCCGGTGTTGGAATCCTCCATTTCTTCAGAAGTTCTTCCTTAGCGTGAAATGCATTATGAGACCATAACGTCAGCATTAAGGCTACTTCCTACTATCTTGATGCTACATTAATATTTTTATTGTCCCTCCTCTTCTTCTTTCTCCCTCTTCTTTTTCCTCTCCTCCTCCTTCTTTTCTTTCTTCTCCTTCTTCTTCTTGACCTACCCATCTCCTTTTTCTCTCTACCCTCATCTCTCTCTCTAGTACTAGGGATTAAACCCCTAAGTTATATCCCTACCCCCTTTTATTTTGAGACAGGGACTCACTAAGTTGTTCCAGCTGGCTTCAAACTTGTGGGCTCAAGTGCTGTTCCCACATCACTCCTGAGTAGCCTGGATTACACGTACACACCACTGCAGTCCAGTGAAAACAGAGACATTAACAGTAGTACTGGAAATTAAGGAATGTCTTTGAATGCCAGTGATATTCTATGGTCCTATCTTTTGTAACATGATCACAGTCTGCTTTTCAAGGCTGGAATGTCATGATTATTCTGAAGATAGAAACTGTTATTTGTGACCTCCAAGTCCTACCTATGAGTGCTTTGAGTATGGAACAACTTCTGCTTGAAAAGAGTTTATTGGAGGGCCGGGCATTTAGCTCAGTGGTTCTGGTGCCTGCCTCACAAGTACAAAGACCCGAGTTTGATCCCCGGTACCAAAAAAAAAAGAATTTATTGGAGGGGCCAGGGATGTAGCTCAGTGGTGCCGCACCTGACTGGCAAGTGCAAGGTCCTGAGTTCTATTCCTGTACCAGAAAAAAAAAAAAAAAAGAGTTAACTGGACTCACTTATACCAACTGTGTGGTATTTAGGAGGCACATACAGTTGCTCTGCCATATCTGCAGGATCTGCATCCTCAGATACAACTAGCCATAGATTGAAAAAATACCTGTGGATGGGGTCTGCATTTGGACTAAACATGTACAGATTTTTTTCTTGTTGCTACTTGCTAAACAGTACAGTGTAGTAGCTACTGCATTAAACTGGGTATTATAAGTAATCTAGAAATGATTAAAAGTATACGGGAGGATATATGTAGATTATATGCAAATATTATACCATTTTACATAAGGGACTTGAATATCCTCATGTTTTGGTAGCTGTAGAAGGTCCAGGAATCCATCCCCCATGAATACCGAGGGAGAACTGCAGAGAAAATAGAATCTGATTAAGAGGCTAAATATCTTTTCTCTGGAGAAAGTGCATAGTTTTCATGCTGAGGCTGTGTGGCAGCTATTTTCAATACTCAGGCCTGCAGGATTAAATTACTGGGACACTTTACCACTAGGTAAGAGTAGAGTTACTCTAGTGAAGTGAGGGGTCTTACTGCCATGGATGAGTACCAAGGGAAGAGAGGGAGGGATATTGGTGTTAGTAGAATACTTCAAAAAACTAATATCATTCTATTTTATATTGCATTTGTCCTTTAGCATCAACTTTCTCCTTTGGAGTGCATTCTCTATGCTATGTTCACATTATTTTATTTACTCATATAGATTATTACTTGCATTTGACACAAGCAGCATTGAAACTCAGAGGTTAAATAACCTACCTTTATTTTAGATAGGGTCTTGCTATTTAGTCAGTCTGGCCTTGAACTCACAGTGATCTTCCTACCTATCTTCCGAGTGCTGAGATTATGGGTGTGCACCACTACTATGCCCAGCTACTGTTTTAATAATTTGAAGTGAGAAAGAAAATGCAATGAAATCTCATTACTTTGAATGGCATTAATTCTCAACTTATCATCATTTTGACAGGAACCAAACTAAAGTTTAAATTTGTTCTATGAAGAAAGAACTTCTAAACACACATGTGTGCGCTAGTATTTCAACCCCCCTCCCAATTTCCCCCAGGTAATTGAATTAGACTACTTAATATAGTTCTTAGAAATAATTTTTGAAATGCTAAGGCATATTGCATTTCCACAGTTTTTATATTTTTACGAATTCAGTTACTCTTTTACTGAGTTAATCTGAAATAATGTGGTTTTATTATATACTTGCTTTAAGTCAGGATTTTTATCTGCTAAATTTATATGAGGGTTCATGAAAAAAAGTGCTTATTTACCAACATTCTTTTGTTCTTTCTTAAAATCTTATTAAAACTTTTAAAAATATACTCTGATTCAACTAAAGATCACTCATGGGAGACTAAATTTCATGTACTAGAGTGTACTGCTACAACCATTAACACTAACATCAATTGGGCCGGGGATTTAGCTCAGTGGTTTTGCCGCCTGCTGCACAAGCGCAAGGACCCAAGTTCGATCCCTGATACCAAAAACAAAAAACAACAACAAAAAACTAACATCAATTAAGAAAAGTGATGAAATTTAAGTTTAGTTGTTTTTTTGTTTTTTGGGATTTTTTTTTTTTGGTACCAGGGATCAAACTTGGGACCTTGCGCTTGCACGACAGGTGCCACAACCACTGAGCTAAATTCCCAGCCCTTTAAATTTAGTTTTAATTCCACATGCCTAGTATCCCTTCTACATTGGTAAGCATCTTACCTATTTATAACATTTTTATGATCATCAAAGGTGAAATTATGTATAAAAATACTTTTAAAATTATTTAAAGTGCTATGCAGTAAGATGGTATTTTTTCATTTAGTAATTTTACTGGTATATTTTAGACATACAATATGCTGACATTCATTATTGGGAATTTGTACCTTCACATAATATATCTTGGTTCTTATTTTTCTTTGCCATTCCCCTGCCCTCCATTCAACCCCTACACCCTTCCCTATTTTCAAAGACTGTATCCATTTTCTCCTTTTCTCATATTTATTGGTTTCCCTTCTTTCCTTTCCCCTACCCCTCCCTCTTCCCCTTCCCTTTGCCCCTTTTCTTCCTATTTCACATTATCTATGATACATTTTGATCCTTATTTACACTTTCAGGTTCTCACACCAGAGAAACTATTTGGTATTTACACATGTGTGTCCTATTTATTTCACTTAAGAGTATGGCCTCAATGTGCATCCATTTAGCTATAAATTCCTCTAGTTTTCTCATTCTTTATGGCTGGGTAGTACTCCATGTTATTTTTTTAAAAACCACATTTTCTTTATCCAGTCTCCAGTTGATAGGCAATTGGGCTGTTTCCAAGTTTTAGCTATTACAACTTGTGCCGCTATGAACATGGGTGCACATATATCTCTGAGATAGGATTCTTTTAATTCTTTGGGGGAAGATACCCAGCAGGGGAATAGCTGGGTCAACTGGGACCTATAATCCTAGTTCTTTGAGGTCTCTCCGTACTGATTTCCACAGTCATTGCACCAGTCTACACTCCCGCCAACAGTGAAGAAATGTTCCTTTTCCCCTACAACCCCGCCAGCATTTGTTATTGGTTGATTTTTTTTTTCATGTTAAATTCTACTTGGTTGATTTCTTGATAGCAGCCATTCTTTCTGGGGTGAGGTGGAATCTCAGGCCTGTTTTCATTTGCATCTCTCAAATTACCAGTGATATTGACCATTTTTTCATATGTTTATTTGCTATTTCTATTTCTTTGTCTGAGAAATACCTGTTTGTTAACAACAAACAGAACACAATAAAAAAGTATAATAATAAATAAAATAATAATAATAAGATATTCCCCCTTATCTCTTCTTATTAAAAAGCTTCTGCACAGCAAGAGAAAGCACCAACAGAGTGAAGAGACAACCTACAGTCTGGGAAAAAATCTTCACCTGCTCTTCCTTAGACAAAGGTCTACTATCTCGAATCTATAAAGAACTTAAAAAGATCAGACCTCCCAAATTTAAAGACCCAATCCAAAAATGGGCATCTGAAATGAACAGACATTTCTCAGACAAAGAAGTAGACATGGCAAATAAACATATGAAAAAATGTTCAATCCCTTCTATCCTTTATTGTGTACCTAAAATGTACCAATGATTAGAATGAATAATCGATAATGTAAAATAGGAAGAAAAGGTCCAAATGGGTAGGGGTAGTGGGAGGGGCAGGGGAAAGGAAAGAAGGGAAAGGAAAAATGATGAGAAATGGAAAAAATGGAAATAAAGTCTTTGTAAATAGAGAAGGGTGGAGGGCGTGAAGGGAGGGCTAGGAATGGGGAAAAAATAAGAACCAAGATGTATTATATAAAGGTACAATTCCCAATGAGAAATGTAATTGTGTTGTATACCTACAATGTACCAATAAAAGAATTTAATACAAAAAAAAAATGTTCAACATCACTGGTCATTCGAGAGATCCAAATGAAAATAATGCTGAGATTCCACCTCACTCCAGAAAGAATAGCTGGTATCAGGAAATCAACCAATAACAAATGCTGGCGGGGCTGTGGGGAAAGAGGAACCCTGCTCCACTGCTGGTGGGAGTGTAGACTGGTGCAACCACTGTGGAAATCAGTCTGGACATACCTCGAAGAACTAGGACTGGAAGTCCCATTTGACCCAGCTATTCCCCTGCTAGGTATCTTCCCCCCAAAATTAAAAGAATCATACCACAGTGATATATGTGCACCCATGTTCATAGCAGCACAATTTGAAATAGCTAAATCTTGGAAGCAGCCCAAATGCCCATGAACTGGAGATTGGATAAAGAAAATGTGTTTTTTTTTTAATAAAATGGACAACTACTCAGCCACAAAAAATGAGAAATTAGAGACATTTATAGCTAAATGGATGCACATTGAGGTGCTACTCTTAAGTGAAATAAACAGGACACAGGTGTAAATACTGAATAGTTTCTCTGGTGTGAGAAACTGAAAGTGTAAATAAGGACTAAAAGGTATAATAGATAATGTGAAATAGGAAGAAAAGGGGCAAAGGGGAAGTGCGAGGGGTAGGGGAAAGGAAAGAAGGGAATGGAATTAATATGAGAAAATGAAAAAATGGAAACAAAGTCTTTGTAAATAGGGAGGGATGGAGGGGTTGAAGGAAGGGCAGGGTAAGGGGGAAAAATGAGAAACAAGAGAGATTATGTAAAGGTGCAAATCTCCAATGATGAATGTCATTTTTTTGTATACCTAAAATGTACCAATAAAATACAATTTAAAAGTTAAAAAAAAAAAGAGATCCCTCTTGTTGATTCTTTGTGCTACTTTACCTTTGACTGAGGTTTTGTTCATGAAATCTTTTCCTACAACAATGTCTTCAAGAGTTCTACCTAACCTCTTTTCCAGCCAGTTTAGTGTTTCTGCTTTAATATTAAGATCTTTAATCCATTTCGATTTTAGTTTAGTGCATGGTGAGAGATACCGGTCTAGTTTTAACCTTTGGCAAGTTGAAACCCAGTTTTTCCAGCACCATTTATTAAAAAGGCAATCTTTAGGGCTGGGGATTTAGCTCAGTGGTTCCACCGCCTGCTTCACAAGGATAAGGTCCCAAGTTTGATCCCTGGTAGTAAATGAAAAAAAAAAAAAGAGAGAGAGGCAATCTTTCATCTAGAGAGGGTGTTTGGCTTCTTTGTCAAAGATGAGGGGGCTGAGTATGTCTGGAGTTGTTTCTGCATCTTTTAATCAGTTTCACTGATCTTCCGGTCTGTTTCTTTGCCAATACCATGCTGTTTATATCAAAGTAGCTTTAGTATAGTTTCAAGTTGGGGGTAGTAATACCCCCTGCCATGTCTCTGTCACCTAGAATTGCTTTTGCTGTTCTAGTTCTCTTCTTGTTCCAAATGAATTTTGGGGTTGTTTTCTCAAGGTCTGTGAAGTATGCTGTTGGAATTTCAATTGGGATTGTATTGAATCTATATAGCAGTTTTGGAAGTACAGCTATTTTCACTGTATTGGTTCTTCCTACCCAGGAACAAGGGATGTCTTTCCATTTTCTGATATCCTCTTTGATGTCTTTTTTGAGTGCTGTAGTTTCCAGAGTACAGGTCTTTGATTTCTTTTGTTAGTTTGATTACTAGGTATTTCAGTTTTTTGGATGCCATTGTGAAAGGATTTGTTTCTCCAGTTTCTCTCTTAGTGAGTCTGTTGTTCATGTACAGGAAAGCTATTGATTTTTGCGTGTTGACCTTGTATCCAGCTACTCTACTGAATTCGGTTATTAAATCTAAAAGACTTTTGGTGGAGTTCTTGAGGTCTTCTATATAGAGTATCATGTCGTCTGAAAATAATGACAATTTAAGTTCTTCATTTCCCATCTTTATTTCTTTTATTTCTTTCTCTTGTCTAGTTGCTGTGGCTAATGTTTCTGAAACTATAGTGAACAGGAGTAGTGATGGTGGACATCCTTGTCTTCTTCCTGATTTTAGTGTGAAGGATTTCAGCTTTTGACCATTTAGTATGATATTGGCTGTTGGTTTTTCATAGATGCTTTTTATCAGGTTGAGATATAGACTGTCTATTCCATTTTCTGTAGCTTTTTTATCATGAATAGGGGTTGGATTTTGTGGAATGCTTTTCCTGCATCTATTGAAATGATCATATAGTTTTTGTCCTTTGCTCTATTAATATAGTGTATGACATT
Source organism: Heterocephalus glaber (assembly GCF_053883595.1). NCBI lineage: Eukaryota > Metazoa > Chordata > Mammalia > Rodentia > Bathyergidae > Heterocephalus > Heterocephalus glaber. The sequence goes on along the minus strand of NW_028258296.1, from coordinate 35,538,667 downwards.
CATTGATTTATGTATGTTGAACCATCCCCGCATCCCTGGGATGAATCCCATGTGTTCAGGGTGTATGATATTCTTGGTAATCTTCTGCATACTGTTTTCCACTGTCTTATTGAGAGTTTTTGCATCTATGTTCATTAATGATATTGGCCTATAGTTCTCCTTTTCAGCTTGGTCTTTCTCTGCTTTTGGGATCAAGGTGATGCTTGCTTCCAGGAATGAATTTGGGAATATTGTTTCCCTTTCCATTTCATTGAAGAGCTTAAACAGTAGTGGCAGTAGTTACTCTCTAAATGTCCTGTGGAATTCAGCAGTGAAGCCATCAGGACCTGGGCTTTTCTTAGTTGGTAAGTTTTTAATTATGTTTTCAACTTCATTGGTTGATATTGGGTTCTTTAGAATTTTTAGGTATTCTTCACTCAACTTTGGTAATTCATATGTATCTAGGAATCTGTCCATTTCTTCTGTGTTTTCCATCTTAAGGGCATATAGTTTCTCAAAGTAGGTATTGATGATCCTCTGGATTTCTGCTGAGTCTGTTGTAATTTCACCCTTTTCATTCTTAATTGCATAGATCTGGGTCTTTTCTTTCCTTTTTTTCATAAGATTGGCTAAGGGTTTGTCAATTTTGTTATTCTTTTGAAGAACCAACTCTGTGCTTCATTGGTTTGTTTGTATCATTCTCTTAGTCTCCATTGCATCGATTTCTGCTCTGATCTTTATAATTTCCTCCCTTGTATGAGCTTTGGGTTTGTCCTCCTCTTCTTTTTCTAGTAGCTTGAGGTTCAACATCAGGTTGTTTATTTGAGCTGACTCTGTTTTCCTAATATGAGTATTCAGTGCTATGAGTTTCCCTCTTAAGACTGCTTTCATTGTGTCCCATAGATTCCGGTATGTTGCATTGTCATTGTCATTTAATTGTAAAAACTATCTGATTTCTTCTTTAATTTCCTCTGTGACCCATTGGTTATTTAGAAGTGTGTTGTTCAATTTCCATGTGTTTATGAAGGTCTGGTGGTTTCTTTTCCTATTGATCTCCAATTTCATCACACTATGGTCTGATAATATACAGGGGATAACTTCAATTTCTTTGGACTTACTTAAACATGTTCTATGAGCAAGTATGTGGTCTATTTTGGAGAACAACCCATGTGCAGCTGAAAAGAATGTGTATTCTGCTTTTATGGGGTGGAACACTCTGTAAATGTCTGTTAAGTTCATTTGTTTAAGAGTTCATTTGAGTTCTAGTATTTCATTGCTTATTTTTTGTCTAGTTGATCTATTTCTGACAGTGGGGTATTGAGGTCCCCCACTACTATTGTATTAGTGCTTATTTGATTTTTCATGTCTATTAATATTTGTTTTATATAGTTGGGCGCATTAGTGTTTGTTGCATATATATTTATGATTGTCATCTTATCCTGTTGGACTTTTCCCTTTTCAAGGATGTAGTGGTCTTCTTTGTCTCTCTTAATCAGTGTTGGTTTGAAATTCATTTGATCTGCAAATAGGAAAGCTACCTCTGCTTTTTGGGGGGTTCCTGTCACATGGAGTAATGTTTTTCCATACTTGATCTTCCAGTCTATGAATTTCTTTTTGAGTTAAGTGTTTCTTGAATGCTGTATATTGTTGGATCTTGCTTCTTGACCCATTCTGTCTGTCTATTTCTTTTGATTGGTGAATCGAGACCATTAATATTAATGGGGCTGGGGATTTAGCTCAGTGGTTCTGCCGCCTGCTTCACAAGTGCAAGGACCTGAGTTCGATCCTCGGTACCAAAAAGAAAAAAGAAAAAAACATTAATGGTTATAACTGATATGTATTGACTTATCCTTCTACCCCTTTGCATTTAATTTCTTGTGCCTGATGACCTCATTCTGCTGGGCTTCCTGGGGTTGTGATCCTTATTGTCATTTCCTAGAATATTGTTCAAAATTTTTTGGAGTGCTGGCTTGGTATTCATGAAGTTCCTCAGGTTCTCTTTTTCATGAAAGGATCTTATTTCTCCATCAGTTTTGAAAGATAGTTTTGCAGGGTACCTTAATCTGGGTTGGAGTTTGTTTTCTTTTAGGGCTTAAAGTACTTCACTCAAGACTCTTCTTGCCTTGAGGGTCTGTGTTGAGAAATCTTCTGTGATTCTGATGGGCTTTCCGTGGTATGTGATTTGTTTCTTTTCTTTGACTGCTTGTAGAATTTTGTTCTTCTGTTGGGTTTCTGGAATCTTAACTATTATATGCCTAGGTGTAGACTTTTTTTTGATCATGGCTAGCTGGAGTCCTATATGCCTCACTTATCTGTATGTGAAGTTCTTTTCCCCTGCTTGGGAAGTTTTCTGCCATCACTTCTGTGAACAGTTTTTTAATGTCATTTGCACTCTCTCCTGTTTCTTCATTTACTCTGATCAGTCTTATGTTTTTCTTCTTTGCATCATCTAGTATCTGCTGGATTTATTTCTCATCGTTTCTTACTATTTTTAAGAAAGCTTTCATTTCCTGGTCACTAATTGCGATCCTATCTTCTATATCTGATGTTCTGTCCTTATATGGGCTCATTCTGCTGCATAAACTTTCAGTAGAGTTTTTAATCTCCTGGATATCTGTTTGCATCTGTTTTATAGATTCCATTTGTTTCCTATGTTGGGATTCCATCATGTTCCTCAGCTCCTGTATTTTTTAAAATCTGTGTCTGCTCTAGAGTTATTAATCATATCTTTCACTATGGATCCAATCTCTGTTTTTATCTGAGAAATTATTTCTGATTTCATTTTTTCCAGATCCTCTTTCATTGCCAGTTCAGGTTGAGTATCAGATTGTTCCATCTCACTGTCTCTTGGGGTTGCCTTAAGTGATCTGGAAGTCTGGTTTTGAGACTTGTTTACATGTCTTATTTCAACAGATGCAGGGTGCTGTGCCATTGTTGAGGTGATTTTTTTTTTTTTTGTCCCATTGGGCTTCAATTCTCAGAGAGGCCTTTTCTCTGGTGCTCACCACTGCGCCCATGCCTGGGTTCAGAATGGTGGACTTCTGGATCCCTGCCCTGCTCTATTATCTGGGCAGGGTTCTGGCTGGGGCCTGCAAACACTTGAGATGGTATCTGGGCATGCCTCTGGCTGGGGTCTTCCCACCTGTATAGCTGTTGTCTGGGAAGGCCTTTGGCTGGTTGCTGTGCATCTGAGTCTCTGGGGTCTGAGCAGGCTTCTGGCTAGGGGTCTATGTGCACTTATGGATGGTATCTAGGTGGGACTCTGGCTGTTGTCTATGCCCCTAGGCAGCTCTTTTCCATGTGGGACTTTGGCTGGGGACTGTGGGCCCAAGCTGCTGATGTCTAGGCAGGGCCCTGGCTGGGATCTGAACACACCTGTGCCACTCTTGTCCATGTGGGCTACTCACTGGAATCAGTAAGGTGGTATTTTATTAAGAGAGCTTTGTTCTGACAACTACATATAAGAATTACAAATAATATCTGAATGACTTCTCACAAATAAGTTACTCTAAAATACAGCCCTCTATAAGTGATATATCAAATTGTTTTCCAAGAAGGCGAGTAGCAGTAAATTACTTAATCTTTTTGAAATATATAAATATTTTTGAAATATATAAATATTTGAAACATAGAAATATGATTGTGCTGCATGATATATTTTAGTATGTATATATTTCTTTTATTTCAGCAAATATGCATTATCCAAGCTAATGTTGAGGTTCCTACAATTGAGTCCCTTAATTTTCCTTTGGATTTTAGTTCCTAATGCTAATCTTTCTTACTAGTATCAGCAATAACTGCCAGAGATGGACTTTGAAAGGTGAAGAAAATTATCCCTTAAGTTATAGGAGTTCCATTCTGCTTTCTTTTTTTGGTACCGGAATCAAACTTGGGACCTTATGCTTGCGAGGCAGGCGGCAGAACCACGGTGCTAAATTCCCAGCCCTCCATTCTACCTATTTTAACCAGAAAGAAAAATTTCTAGGTCCATGAACTAATGGAAACAACACAGTCTGAGTAAGCCCTCGGATTGAATTTCAGCTCTTTGATTTTTTAAGTGTGTGACCTTTAACCAGTCCCTGTATCTCTTAAGCCTCATTTTTTTTTTAGTCTATAAAATGGGAATAATAATGTCTATCTTACAGAATTGTAATGGGGAGTAAATTAAGATAATGTATAAGTAGTGCAATAATAGTGCCCAATAAAATCTCTTTGCTTTTTTCCCTTTGTCACCCTTTGGGGACAGCTTTTTTGAGAGCTGCACTGGGGTAATCTATAGAGTAAAGGAGAGAAATAAATGGGCTATAATTTTACAGTTGGAGCAGTTGAAAATTTTTATTTACTTAAAATCGAATGTCCCCAAGCATGGTGGCACATGGCCTGTGATCCCACCCAGCATGTTGGGAGGCTGCAGCCAGAGGATTACAAGTTGACTCCAGGCTGAAAAACTTGCCTATGTAGCAAGACTGTCTCAAAAGTAAAAAGTAAAAAGAGCTTAGGGTATAGCTGTGTGAAGGCCCTAGGTTCAATCACTAGTACTGCCAAATAATAATTATAATAGTTGAATATCAAAACAGACTAGATTGTCTACTGATTTTCAGAAGCTGAGTTTTTAATTTATCAATTTAGACAGATTCTGCTATATGTCATTTACTTTCTAGCAACAAACTTTGACATTTAAATACTCTCAAAATTTTTTCTTCCAAAACTACATGTTATCAGCTTGATAATTTTTCTTGTATCAGGACTCTAGGGCTCTAGAATAGACCAACCAAATTAGCATTGGCCATACCACATTCCTTAAGCCACATTCAAAGCACAATAAAAATTTAAATGCTGCATCATTTTAGGAGAGTTTTTAAGACAGTCACAGATTATGTAGGATTCTTTCATATAGTTCACATTGTATTTGATTCTTATTTTATACTGCATATAAATATAAATAAGAATCTTATTAGGGAAATATTTTTAAATTTATGGAAGAGGCTGATGGGGTGGTGCATGCCTGTGATCCCAGCATTCAGGAGGCTGAGGCAGGAGACTATAAATTGGAGGACAGCCTGGGTTACATAGTGAGTTCAAGGCCAATCTGAACTACATAAGGAGACCCTGTGTCAAAAACAAAACAAAATAAAAATGTATAGAAGAAACTCTCAAATTAACTTGCAGCTTCCATATATTTCTTTTTTTTTCTTCCATATGTTTCTAAGAGATGAGAAACATACCCTAGTACAAATATTTAAACATTACCAGGTATTGCCACATCCCCCACTCCACATCAACCATTAGGAGAGTTGCGTTTTCCCATTCTAAAGTAGCCAAACATTTTGATTACAAATTTTAAATTTTAGATATAGGTCACAAAGCTTTCTAAAAATATATTTTTCAACTGAAGTTAAGTTTTACCTTATTATCAGATTCAGAAGAAGATGTTGTTGAAACTCCTGCAGTATCCCATGATGAACACACACACCAAGAGATAAAGGGCCAAAAAACACTAGCAACTCCTGCAGTCCGTCGCCTGGCTATGGAAAACAATGTAAGTTTGGTTGATACTTAAATTTAAGATTGCATAGAAAGTATAACTTTGTATCTCTGAAAAAGTAGTCAACTATCCTGTGATGAAATGGCCCAAATTGGCATTAACAAAAATATATAAAACATCTATTAGTGAAAAGTGATAGTGGCATAAAAGCACTTGGGAGAAGTGAGAAGACATTATGAACTTGTTATTAGTTTAACATTAAGTAAGCATGTTATTTCATTCTTTCTTAGAGTCAAGTAATAGTCAGAGGTACTATTTATTTAGAGTTTGTAAACACCAGTGTCATAGGTCAGGTAACCTGGAACACAATGAGACAAGAATTTAGCTCCCTGTGATTCATTTGTGGAAGTGAACCCCTGTTCAGGAAATGAGAGAAGCAGGTTGGGAAATGAAAGAGAAGAGAAGTGGCTCTGGCATGAATGTGATATCAAAGATCTGCCCTGATCCTAGGTGAATAGGGAGAATCACAGAGCTGTACTGCTTTGAGGCAAGGAGCCCAATCATTTGTATTCCCTTTGTCACTCAGTGTTAGCTTCCTGTTACTGTAATAAAATACCTAAGCAAACCAGTTTATAAAGAGAACATGTTTATTCTGGGTCATAGTTTCAGAGGTTTCAATCCATGACCAATTAACCATTTGGATCTGTGATAGCACATTACAGTAGTATATAGCAGAGGAGGTGTCTTTACCCCATGGTAAGGAATTAAAAGAGAAAGAGGAAGAGACCAGAATCCCACAATTACTTTTGAGAGAACATTCACAGTAACCACAGAACCTCCTGCTAGGACCTACTTCACAAAGTTTTCACCAACTCATGATAATGCCAAACTGAGTTTTAGGCTTTTGACACACAGGGGCATTCCAGATTCAAACCATAGCACAGTTGTTAACTGAATGGAGCCAAGCAAGATGGCTCCATGACACTGTGGTAAGTAAGTACTTATGTATCATTTCATTTAACCCAGTAAGATATAGAGATATTCTAAGATTTGCAGAATTAAAGTAATGTGTTTGAGGATACAGCAGTGGAGCCAGAATTTTACAGTGAGTCAAGCCAGGCATGGTGGCACATGCCTGTAACCCCAGCACTTGGGAGGCTGAGGCAGGAGGATTTCCAGGAGTTCAAGGCCAGCCTCGGCTACATAATGAGTTCAAGACCAGCCTGAACTATATAGCAAAACCCCAACTCAAAAAACAAACAAATAAACAAAAAATAAATAACAAAAAAGAATTTATCAGTGAGTCTATGTCACGTCAAAGACAATTTTCTCGGTCATTATATACTTCCTCAACAATCATTGCCTCTGTTATTTGACCAATTCTCACAACCCCACAGTCAGAGTGGTTTTGGATTATTTCCATTTTACTGATGAGAAAGGTCAGTGTGATGATTAAGCTTAATTGTCAACCTGATTGGCTCCTTTAAATTGCAGGTGTTAGGTATTTGCTTGCAGTGACAAGAAAACTGGGTAATATAGAAAACTGATGCCAAGAAGGAGCTATTGCTGTGAATGTACCTGCCCATGAGGTTTGGAAATCTTTGGAACTGCTTTAGGAGAGGAGTTTGGAAAAGGTTGGAAATTAGCCTGGAGAAAGCCTAGAAGGCTATAATCAAAGCTTGATGTGTGATTCTGGTCAGGACTTAGAGAACTAGAATGCTGATAGGAATGAGGACAGTGAAGGCCAGACTCAGGAGGTTTAAGTTGGGAATAAAGACTCTATTGGCAATTCAACCAGAGGTCATATGTGTTATACTTTGGCAAAAATTTTGTCTACATTTTGCCCATATCCTAAGACCTTGTAGGAGACTGATATTAAGGGTGGTGAGCTAATTGATCAGGCTGAAGAAATTTAAGGGCAATGTTGAGGCTGTAGCATGAGTACTGCTGGCTGCTTTTAGTCAGACTTATAGTGAGAATCAGCAGCAAAAGCACAGCAGAAAATTTTGAAAAGAAATCATTAAATTTTATCTGAAAAAGAACCACATATGAAGTTGGTGCCAAAGAAGGTATAGATGTTGAAGAGATTAACAACAAGAAAAAGAACCAAGACCTACTAAAGTGCTAGCTGAGGGCCAAGGGAAAACAAAATTAGGTAATAGAAGATGGTAGTTATAAATACAGTGATTCCTTGGTTCACAAATTTAATTTATTTCATAATTCTGGAAAAGATGGCCATGCTCGTGTTCATGCAAGAAAGATAGCTATGGTCATGTTTGTCACCTGATGCAGTCTGCAAACAGAAACAAAATTTTGCCAAATGCTTCTTTTTGTGAACCAAACTGTTCATAAACAAAAGTGTTCATGAACCAAGATACCACTGTACCAGCTCCAATTGATGTGACTAATGATAAAAATGAAGATTGTAATTGTCATGAATATTTCTTTCTTATTTTGTTCATGTCCTTGTGCATATATACACATATACTAAGTAGATATCTTTGTATTTCTACACCATGTAACATAGCATTGATTGACTTAATATAGGTACTTAATATATTGTTAAATCTGCATTATAAGTTATGTGATGTCAGGAGAAGGGTTACCAAAAGAAAAACTTTACCTTCTAGTCTAGGTAAGAAATTAGTGCATTTTTGGTTGTAGACAAGATATCTATGTCTTGTTAGGTACAATTATTGACTTGGTATTGTGTTCATTTGGAGATTAAGAATGGTTTTTGGAGCTGTGTTTGGATGTCAGGTTGACAAGGGGTGGTTGTGATGGTTAAGCTAAAGTGTCGATTGGTGTGGGAGCTGCCTAGGAATCTATTAAAGACACTTCTGAGTTTATCTGGGTGTGTCATACAGACATAATCATATCTGTTCCATGGCCATTACCTGTTTGCCACTGTTCCCCTGCCCTGCTTCCCAACCACCATGAACTAAGCAGCATTGTTCTGCCATCCATTTCTGCCATAATGTTCTCGCCTTGGACTGAATCTTCTGAAACCATGAGCCAAAAAAGTCTCTCCTTTAAGTTGTGGGTGTTGAGTATTTGGTTCCCTTGATGAGAAGCTGACTAATATAATCCAGGGAAGTTGATTAACTGGTATAAAGTCAAGTGAATAACCAAACTGGGGATTTGAACACAAATCTGCTTGGTTCCAAAGCCCGAGTTCTTTCCACTGTGCCCCAAAATGCAGACTTTTTGTCTGTCTTTGAGAAAAGTAGTTGTTATAGTGGGAAAAAAAGTGTACATTTCTGAAACCCATAATAGACTCATTAAAATTTTTGTATCCATTCAGGAAGTTACCTTGTCTTTGGTATACTAGCCCAAGAAAATAACCTACATTATATTCTTCCATATATTTTTTGTTTGTTTTTGCTGTACTGGGGATTGTTAGGCAAGTTGCTATACCACATCCTCAGCTGTTTTATTTCTTATTTTGGGACAAGTTCTCACTGTGTTACTCAGGTTGACCTGAAACTTGTGATCCTCCTGCCTCAGCCTACTGAGTAGCAAAAACTATAGGTGTTCACCACTATGCCTGGCTCTTATGTTTTATATAGCCAAAAATTAGGTTCATGTATGTACAAAATCAGGGAAAAGTTTATGTAAATTATGCTTTATATCCTTAATGAAATTTTATGTATCATTAAATGCACCAAATATGAAGACCAAGCTAGGCACAGACTTTAAACTATTTCATGTTTACCTAGTAGGCAATATCAAAAATCTTGATTTAAATTTTTTAGTGTTTTATTTCTTCTTTAAATTCTATTCTTCCTCTTATATTGTCTCTAAAAATAGAAAAGGTCTAGTAAGAATTATATGAGAGACTTTTAAAAAAAACTGACTACTTAATAATGTAAGCCTTCATATATAGGTTAATATAATATAGATACCTCATAGTACCATACGAGCAGACATTGTGTATTCACTAACAAATGACTACTTAGATAGGGTTCAAGATCATGAAATTGGTATTTCTTTGTACTTAGTTTATAGTATTAGTATATTTATTAGTAAATTCTGCCAGACATGGTGGCATATGCCTGTAATCCCAGCACTTGAGAGTCTAAGGCAAGAGGATCGCTATGAATTTGAGGCTAGTCTGGTCTACATAATGAGTTCCAGGCCAGCTTAAAATATATAGCAAGACTCTGTCTCAAAAAAAAAAAGTGATTAAATTTCATTTTTAAACTGTAATACAGATTTATTCTTAAGTAGTTGTATTTTTAATATAAACTGTGTTTTTTTTTTAGATTAAACTGAGTGAAGTTGTTGGCTCAGGAAAAGATGGAAGAATACTTAAAGAAGATATTCTCAACTATTTGGAAAACCAGACAGGAGCCATATTACCTCCTTCACCAAAAGCTGAAGTTATATCACCTCCACCAAAGCCAAAAGACAGGACTGTTCCCATGTCAATATCAAAGCCTCCAGTATTCATAGGCAAAGACAAAACAGAACCTGTAACAGGTAATAAATAATATTAGTAATGTAAGGCAATGATACATGTATTCTCGGGGAAGCTACTTCAGTAGATGAATGTTTATAATATGATGTTTTCAAATCTTACTAATAAAAAGAAAGTTCAAATTCAGCATATATTTTTCTTATGGTGAAATAACAGTTTTTCCAGGAAACACTTCAGTTTATATGTACTGTTAAATTCTGTATTTTAATACATTATCAGACTTATAAATAATCACTGGATGTTTTCTAGGCTTTCAAAAAGCAATGGTCAAGACCATGTCTGCAGCTCTGAAGATACCTCACTTTGGGTATTGTGATGAGCTTGATCTTACTGAACTGCTTAAGCTACGAGAAGAATTAAAACCTATTGCTTTGGCTCGTGGAATTAAACTAACCTTCATGCCTTTTTTCATAAAGGTGAGATTTCATTCATTTCAAACAAAGGTTGAGTAGTACATTTATATCTTTTTCTACAAAGTTGCAATATGTTAACTAGATTTGAATAAAAATATTACTTCTTACCACATCATATAGTTAGAAAAATGTGCAAACCCACTATTTCTTTGTTTCTTTGGGATTTATAAAATTGAAATTTCTGTGCCATGTTTTTATCTGCTTACCTCCTTGAGCTAGGTGGGGACTGTCCTGACAGGTAACCAAAACCTTTAATTCTGAAAGGATCACTAAAAATTCCTGGTTTGTTCTAAAATGAGATTTGGTAATAAATTTGCATATCACAGATGTGTTTTTATTTTCATTCATTAATCAAATTTACACAGAGACTTTGAAACCATTATAAAATAGAATTAGACCATCAGCAGATTTTAAGCAACTTACAGTGTAGCACACATTAATGAGCATGACATAGCAGCTAACATGTGCCAGGCTCTGTAGTAAGCATACTATATATAGTATCTCTTAATTCTCAAAGTAACCCTGACATGTAAATTACTGTCCTCCCTTTCTATTTAGGGAAATTAGAGCTCAAAGAGGTTGAGATATTTGTTAGGATCACATAGCTAACAAATGAAAAGGCAAGTTTCTGGTTTTGGTCTGTTTTATTCAAAAGTGCATAATGATGTCTTCAGTTCCAGTGTGATGCTGCTCCAGCCTTCTTTATTCTGCACTAAGGCTGGTTTTCCATAATCAAATGATTGTATTACTCTTTGATTCTTTTCAATAGTTCACTTTCATTGCCTTTCAGGTAGCTTCCAAACTCCTCAGGGTGACATACAAATATTATTATGTCTGTGCTGCCTATCTCTCTACTCTTCCTTGTCTCAAGCCACTTCCTCTGAAATCACATTAAACTACAGAGTTGCTGGAATACACACTTCTACCTGAAATGCCCCATCCTCTTTTCCACCTGGAATGCACCATCCTTTCTTGATCCACCACCTACACATCCTGAATACCAAATTGTGTTCAGGTATAAACCTCCAGAGGCCTTCTGGGGCTTCACTGTTGGAGTTCAAACTCTTTTGTTTCCCATTTTCACCACTGTTTACTTGTTTGTCACTAGATACTGAACTGCATGAGAAAGAAACCACTCTTCTTTAGCAACCATTCTGAGTGGTGGTAATGTCTCCAAAGGGAAGGCAGACATTTTGACTTGAGACAAGGCAATGGAAACGAATGGGTAACATCAGCCAAATTGTATGTGAATGGGAAAGCAGCTGAGGGTTTCACAGGTGTAGGCAGTGTTGAGTTGGTAAAGACAATGAAAGAGGGTGAGTGGAGCCTGGAGGCTCTGCTGTGTCCACAGAACAGGAAAGAGTTACTTAGAAGTCAAGTAAGTGGTTTCTATTGCTATATACCTTACTACCCCAGGATTTAATGGTTTAAACAAAAGTTTCTTTTGATTCATCTGAGTTTACAGGTGAGCATGGTGCATCTGCTGACTTTGGCCGAGTTCTCCTGTGCCTGCAGTCAGCTTGCAGGTGGACAAGGGGCTCCTGTGTGGGAAGACCTGAGTGGGTGGACCCCTTTTATCTTCCATGTGTCTCCCTCATCTCCCCAGCCTACTCGCCTAGACATAGTATCACAGCGCTGCAGGGATGAGGAGATGGAACAGAAATGCTCAATGAAGCAAGAACAAACTTGATGGAGCAGAGCCTGGAAGAAAGGGGCTCAATCTTGTGGGCACTGAAGTCAAGCCCTTTTATTGCAAGCAAACAAACTCCATCCATCAGAGTTTGTTTCTGTTTCATTGGCAAAAAAACAGGTCACATGACTGAGCTCAGTGTTTGAGAGGCACTACTAATGGGTGTGAATGCAGGGGTGTGTGTGTGCAAGAATGGGACCATTGATTCACCCTTTCAGACCCAGAGGGAAAGAATTTTCAAGAGGGGAGTAGCTAGCAGTCATATGCTTACAAAAGTTGCATAGGATAGGGATAGTAGTAGGCTAATGGATAGAAATGACAAGTCACAGTGGCCTGGGCCAGAACTGATTGAATGAGATGTTGTTGAGGTGGAAGCTTGGTTGTCATAGGTTGGAAAATGAGTAGAAGCTGAGGAAAAAGAGATGCTGAGAAAACATGGTGAAAGGCAGATGGGGTGTGTGTACTGAAGGTAGTTAAGGTGGCTATTTTTGGACAGAGGAAAGGTTTTACCCTCCCACACATCCTCAAGGAAAAGCTGAGCAGCAGATTTGTAGGCTGATGGGAAGAGCAAGAGATGGGAAGTTAAAAAATGTGTGTGAGAAGGATTGTTGGAGCAAGGCCCTGGCCTTGGGGAAGAATGACATAAAGACCCCATGGCTATGCCCAATGTGGTGGTGCACATCTGTAATCCCAGCACTTGGGAAGCTGAGGCAGAAGAAATGTCTCGAGTTCAAGGCCATCCTGGGCTACATAATGATCAAAGATCAGCCTGGAACTGCACCGCAAGAGGGTCTCAATAAATAAATAAATAAATAAATAAATAAATAAAAGACCCCCATGGGGTCTTAAGTTCGTCTTCTTTTTTTTAAGTTCTTAAAGAGCAAGAGAGCCTCACTATTACTTTGGATCAGGTTTGTCTTACTGACCTTGGTGAGGGCAAATCTATTTACATACTGAATCTCTTATTGCATTTTTCTTCATTATTGCAATTTGAATGAAATAGCTTGAAAATAAAATGTGATGTACTTGTTTTAAAATGACATGAGTTTCAGAACATTTGAAAGTACAATACTACCAAAGTATTTGACTTTGTGGGTTTGAATTCATTCTACCACTTCAGTTATCTGTTTGTGTCTGGATTATTTTAATTAAAGCACAGTATAATAGAACTTTATTGTCCATGATGACTTCCAATTTTATGTTTATCTATTGCCTTACTTTACACCAGCTAGTCATATTGCATACGGGCAAAAACTGATACAGAATATTATGATGTCATATTTCCTTCTTGATCTCTTTTTTTAAAAACCTTAATGTTATATTAATTTTCAAACCAAGAGTGCCATATTGTAATTACATCATTTAAAAATGTGTTTATTTTCAAGAGTACAGATTTGATTTAGAAAAAAAGGAAAAAGAATATTTAGAAAAAAAAAGAATATTCTTTTTTATGTGATATATGGGCACATAGCTTGTATTTCCTTTTATAAAATTTAGATATACTCAAAGAACTGTTTTTATGTGTAACACTTTAGATTAACCTTAGTTATGGCTTTTTACATAAAGAAGATTAAAATTACAATTATCAAGTCAAATGCTTCCTGAAACTCTCAATTCATAAGGACTAAGAAATTTATAGCAAATCTTTTTGTTATATTTGAATTTCATCGAGCTACTTCCTTAACCTATCCTAACTCAACCAATAACTATGAAAACTCTATATATTTGAACTCCTCTATTAACTCTCTAATTCAAAGTTGTTGTTTTTTTCCTGTCAAGACCAGTAACCCACAGACTGAAATAACACAACATAATGAGAGAAAAGACAAGGGAATGGAGGGAGGGAATTCTTGTTAAGAACAATTCTAAGCATTTTTATTTTGCTATCTTTTAAATTTAATGTAAAACATGGCCACCAAATGCAGTATGTGCTTTTGAGTATTAGTTTCTGGGTAGGCAGAGAAACATTTAAGTATCAAGAATATTTTGGGTACAAGTAGGGAAATATGAATTTAGACAAGGAAGGAGTCATCTTAAGAGACAAAAGAAAAAAAGAAGAGATGAGATTAAGGGGGAAGGCAGAATAGAGGAAAGACATATGATTCAGTAAGACTTGGGCTCTAATGTAAATATTGGAACCAGCTCTGACCTTCACTTGGCCAAGGACACCAGGTAGAACACTTGGCCCCTGTAGTCAGTGCATTTTGAAATCCTTATCACCTGTTCTTTCTACACAGGGAAATATTTTTTTCTACTTGTTTGCATTTTGATTTTTTTGCATTTTGTATTTTTGAGCTACTGGTTTGCTTCTCATAGAATATTTAAGAAGCTACATGAAAGTGAAGAAGTTAGCACTGAGATATTTTCTTTGGAACTTTGTTCAGCCTGTATAATTATTTTGAAAATATCCTTGATGTTTACAAACTATCTACTGTATCTTTTTATTTTTTCTTTTTGGGGAATACTGGTGATTGAACCAAAGGAGTAATGAGCTACACCCCCAGCTTTTTTTATTTTGAGATAGGTTCTAGTTAAATTGCCCAGGCTGGCTTTGAACTTGCAATCCTCCTGCCGCAGATACCTGAGTAGCTGGGACTACCATGCCCAGCTATTTTTTATTCTTAAATGACTAGGGTGATCTACTTTACATTGATTGGAGATAACATGGAAATATGTAATATGCCTTAATATATGTAGACTTGAAATTAAAACTCAACATAAATAAGAGCTCTGTCTCTCTCCTTTTATATCTCTCATTGCTTTCAATCTGCTAGTTTTTCAGAGTTAAAAGTGCTAATGTTATATTCTCTTTTTGTTAAAACAGGCTGCTTCTTTGGGATTACTACAGTTTCCAATCCTCAATTCTTCAGTGGATGAAAACTGCCAGACTATAACATACAAGGTTGGCTATGCATTGTAAAAATATTCATTATAAGTAAAAGATTGTACAAATGTGCTTGTAGGTTAGAGAGACTTCTATCATACCTCAAGTAGTGATCCTTTTAAAGGCTAGATTTAAAAGTATAAAATGCTAAATTTGGGGATACACTAAGCCCTGGATTTTACTCCTACTATCACACAAAAAATAAGTATAATTTGTTATTCTTGTTTTTACTAGTTAATAATGATACTATTTCAATTTGTAAATTGCCATAGAAGTCATTTATGATAAACCTACTGCCAAAATCATATTAAATGGGGAAAAACTGAAAGCTTTCCTTCTGAAATCAGGAACAAAACAAAGATATCCACTATCCTATTCAACATAGTCCTCAAAACATTAGCCAAAGCAATCAGACAAGAGAAAGAAATAAAAGGAATACATATATATAGGAAAGGACAAAATATCATTATTTGCAAGACCATCCAAAACAAACTCCATGAAGACTCCTAGAATTACAGTTAATAACAACATTTAGCAATATAGCCGGATAGAAAATCAACACACAGACTTCCCACGACCACGACAGTGACCCACTTAGCCCGCAGGAGAGAGAGGTCCCGGGCGGCCAGGAGCCCTGCTCCGTCCAACCCATGCCATGTCCACCGGTGACCAGACAGAAGGTGAGGACCCTTCGCCACTTGCCACGCCTACAGCAGCGACCAGCTTAGATGCCCTGGTGCCTGCGGCCCCACCCCCACCCCCATGTGCCTCTGGCCTCCTGGCTGTGCCACTACCTGGTTCCACACTACAAAGGCACAGGGACCACCAGACCACTATACTTGGTAAGTTGGAGGGATCATCACCTCTCATCAGAACCTGGACTATCTTCAGGGAAAGGCAGCTGGAACCTGCAGTACAACCTTGCAGAGTTCAACTCTGCAGGAGGACAGGAAGCTCAACTTGGACTTGCAGCCAGAAATCTGCCTGAATCCCACGGGTCTGCAACTGGCTTGCTGAGTGAGACTCACTGATTTATATCTGCACACTGCTGCCCACGTTGTCTATTGTGACAGCAGAGACATACCCTAAAGGAGGCCCTTCATTTTCATTTTTATTTTTTATTTATTTTCAAAATTATTATTATTTTTTTACTCTTATTTTTAATTTTTTTCCTTCTGTTCAAATTTTTATTTTTCTCTTCACTTTTTTCTTTCTTTGCTTTTTCCTTTCTCTCTCTCTCACACTCACTCTCTTGCTGTCCCACATTGTTCTTCATTTCCCGTTTTGTTCCTCTCCTGCCCCTAATTCGGATTTCTTCTTTTTTTTTCTTTTCTACTCTTTTTCCTTCTCTTACATGTGTCCTCTGGCCTCACTGCTAACCTTCCCTTAATATTATACCTATCTATCCCTCCCTCCCTAATTCCTTCTAACTCCCCACCCCGAAGGGTAAACTTGCTATATTGAAGAGTTTATTCACTATAAACATATGTTGGATTTGTCCTCAATTTTTATTTAATTCACACAGTAAAGGTGATAGATTAATAACTACCACAAATTGTCATTTTCTAAGATGTACTTGATGCTATGGTGTTGCTGATTGTATCACTTGGGCTAAGATGCTGTGATTGATCTAATCAGTTGTCCCTGGTATAAAGGAAATGAGACAGCCTCAGAGTCATCAGAGACTCAAAACCTAAAGATCAGCTATATCTGGAAGACACCTCTGAGAAGCAATCATTCCATAAGAGTTCTAAATACAAGCAAAAAAGATACTTAAAATAAGTAATTTTGAAGTATCAACCCAGGAATTAAACCAAGGACAGTACCAAAAACAAAAATGAGAAGAAATTTAAGCATGGCACAGACTCAGACTTCCTCCCCACCAAGGGTAAATTCTGGGGGAAATGAGGTGGAAAAGTCTGATAATCAACCACCTGGACACCCTGAACTGATAGCACAGGAAGTAACAAAACAGATGAATGAGTCCCTAGAAAAATTCAAAACAAAAATAATTTCCCAGATAACTACAGAGATGGTGAGCAGAGTGAAAGACATGATTAGAGGCTCTAGAACAGAAACAGATAAAAAACATGAGCTCAGAACCATGCTGGAAGCCATGAATGCCCAGCATAAGAAAGAAATGGAAACCATGATCACCCAACATAAGAAAGAAATGGAATCCATGAAACAGATTCAAACAGATATCCAGGAGATTAAAAACTCCATTGACAGTATGCACAACAGATTAAGGGAATGTGAAGATAGAATATCAGATGTAGAAGACAGGATTGAGGTTAATGACCATGAAAACAGAGATTTCTTAAAAATAATAAGGGACCATGAGAAATCAATCCAGCAGCTGCTAGGTGATGCAAAGAAGAATAACATAAGACTGATAGGAGTCCATGAAAAAGCAGGAGAAAGTGCAATTGACATTAAAAAAACTGTTCACAGAAGTAATAATAGAAAACTTCCCAGACAGAGGTAGAGAATTGGACATACAGATAAGTGAGGCATATAGAACTCCAACTAGCCATGATAAAAAAAAAAATCTACACCTAGACATATTAAGATCCCAGAAACCCAACAGAAGAACAAAATCCTACAGGCAGTTAGAGAAAAGAAACAAATCACCTACAAAGGAAAGCCCATCAGAATCACAGCAGACTTCTCAACACAAACATTCAAGTCAAGGAGAGCCTGGAGTGAAGTATTTCAAGCCCTAAAAGAAAATAACTTCCAACCTAGACTGCTGTATCCTGCAAAATTGTATTTCAAAATTGATGGGGAAACTAGATACCTCCATGAAAAAGAGCACTTGAGAAATTTCATGAACACCAAACCAGCACTCCAAGCAATTCTAAACAATATCCTAGAAAAAAACAATGAGGGTCACAACTCCATGAGGCCCAACAGAGGGAAGCCAACAGGCAAGGCAAGAAACTAAAGGGAAAGGGGGAAAAATAAAAAATAAAAGAGCCAACAACAGTAAAACATCATGATAAGGATGAGTCAATATCTATCAATTATAACCATCAATGTTAATGGCTTCAATTCACCAATCAAAAGAAATAGACTGGCAGAATGGATTAAGAAGAAAAATCCAACAATATGCTATATACAAGAAACACTCCTAACTCAAAAAGAAATTCATGAGCTGAAACTAAAAGGATGGAAACCAGTTCTCCACATGAGAGGAACCCAGAAAAAAGCAGGGGTAGCAATCTTATTTGTAGACAAAGTAGATTTCAAACCAAAACTAATTAAGAGAGATCAAGATGGTCACTACATCCTTGTGAAGGGAACAATCCGAGAGGAAGAGATGACAATCCTAAATATATATGCACCAAATATGAATGCCCCAAACTATACAAAACAAATATTAATGGACATGAAAAACCAAATAAGCACTAATACAGTTGCAGTGGGGGACCTCAGTACCCCACTATCACAAATAGACAGATCATCTAGACAAAAAAATCAACAATGATATTCTAGAACTTAACTAAGCTATTGAACAAATGGACTTAACAGATGTTTACAGAGTGTTCCACTCCACATAATTAAAATACACATTCTTTTTGGCTGCACATGGGTCATTCTCCAAATTAGATCAAATGCTAACTCACAGGACATGTCTAAGAAAATGTAAAAGAATTGAAGTTACCCTCTGTATATTATCAGACCATAGTGCAATAAAATTGGAGATCAATAACGTAAGAAACCACAAAACCCCCACAAACACATGGAAGTTAAATAACACCCTCCTGAACAACTAATGGGTCACAGAGGAACTTAAAGAAGAAATTAGCCGGGGCCAGGGGTTTAGCTCAATGGTGCCACTGCCTGCCCCACAAGCTCAAGGACCCAAGTTCGATCCCCGGTATCAAAAAAAACAAACAAACAAACAAAAAAAGAAATTAGCCAGATGCTACAAGTAAATGATAAGGCCAATACAACATACAGGAATCTATGGGACACAATGAAAGCACTTCTATGAGGGAAATTCATAGCAGTGAATGCCCATATTAGGAAAACAGAGAACTCAAATTAACAACCTAATGCAGAACCTCAAGTTCCTAGAAAAAGAAGAGTATAACAAACCCAAAGCTCATACAAGAGAGGAAATAATAAAGATTAGAGCAGAAATCAATGCAATGGAAAGTAAGAGAACAATACAAAAAATCAATGAATCAAAGAGTTGGTTTTTCAAAAGAATAAATAAAATCAATAAACCTTAACCAACCTAATCAGAAAAAGGAAAGAAAAGGCTCCAATCCATGCAATTAAGAACAAAAAAATGTGAAGGCACAACAGATCCAGCAGAAATCCAGAGGATCATCAATACCTACTTCAAGAACCTGTACTCTAATAAAATGGAAAACACAGAAGAAATGGACAGATTCCTAGATACATATGAATTGCCAAAGTTAAATGAAGAAGATATAGAAATTCTAAACACCCCAATTACAATGAGTGAATCTGAGAATGTAATAAAAAAAATTTACCAACAAAGAAAAGCCCAGGTCCTGATGGCGTCACTGCTGAATTCTACGAGACATTAAAAGAAGAACTATCACCATTACTCTTTAAACTCATCAATGAAATTGAAAGGAAAGCAATACTTCCAAATTCATTCCTGGAAGCAAGTGTTACTTTGATTCTAAAACCAGGGAAAGACCCAACCCAAAAGGAGAACTACAGGCCAATCTCATTCATGAACATAGATGCAAAAATCCTCAACAAGATACTGGCAAACAGAATACAGAGGGTCATCAAGAAGATTATACACCATGAACAAGTCAGATTTAATCCCAGGGATGCAAGGACAGTTCAACATGTAAATCAATAAATGTAATACACTATATTAACAGAGCCAAGGACAAAAACCATATGATCATCTCAATAGATGCAGAAAAAGCATTCGACAAAATCCAGCACCTATTCATGATAAAAACCCTAGAGAAAATTGGAATACAAGGTCTTTATCTCAACCTGATGAAGGCTATCTATGAAAAACCAACAGCCAACATCATACTAAATGGTCAAAAACTGAAAACTTTCACACTAAAATCAGGAACAAGACAAGGATGCCCACTATCACTACTCCTGTTCAATATAGTTCTGGAAACCTTAGCCTCAGCAATTAGAAAAGAGAAAGAAATAAAAGGAATAAAGATAGGAAAGGAAGAAGTTAAACTGTCATTATTTGCTGACAATAAGATACTTTACATAGAAGACCCAGAAAAACTCTGCCAAAAGACTTTTAGACTTAATTGACTGATTCAGTAGGATAACTGGATACAAGATCAACATTCAAAAAGCAATAGTCTTCTTATACACAAATAACAGACGCACTGAGAGAGAAATTAGGGAAACAATTCCTTTTACAGTAGCATCCAAAAAAAATGAAATATCTAAGAATTGATCTAACAAAGGAAGCAAGAGACCTCTATGCTGAAAACTACAGCATTCTGAAAAAAGAGATTGAAGAGGACATAAGAAAATGGAAATACATCCCTTGTTCCTGAGTAGGAAGAACCAATATAGTGAAAATAGCCACACTTCCAAAACTGCTATATAGATTTAATGCAATGGCAATTTAAATTCCAACAATATATTTCACAGAACTAGAGAAAACAATCCAAAAATTCATTTGGAACCATAAGAGACCTCGAATAGCAAAAGCAATTCTAGGCAACGGAGACATGGCAGAGGGTATCACAATCCCCAACTTGAAACTATACTACTAAGCCACTGTGATAAAACAGCATGGTACTGGCAAAGAAACAGACCCGAGGCCCAGTGGAATAGACTAAAAGATGCAGAAACAACTCCAGACTTACTCAGCTACCTCATCTTTGACAAAGGAGCCAACCACCCTCATTGGAGGAAAGATAGCCTATTTAATAAAGGGTTTTGGAAAAACTGGATTTCAACCTGCCAAAGATTAAAACTAGACCCATATCTATGACCATGTACTAAACTAAGATCAAAGTGAATTAAAGATCTAAATATTAAAACAGAAATGGTGAACCAGCTGGAAGAGAGGTTAGGTAGAACTCTTGAAGACATTGGCATAGGAAAAGACTTTATGAACAAAACCTCAGCAGCACGGGAACTAGCAGAAAGAATCAACAACTGGGATCTCATCTTATTAAAAAGCTTCTGCACTGCAAGAGAAACCACCAACAAAGCTAAGAGACAATCCCAATGTGGGAAAAAGATTTTAGCAGCTGTACCTCAGACAAAGGACTATTGTCTCGAATCTATAAAGAATTTAAAAAAAATCAGACCCCCCCCACATTTAAAGACCCAATTCAAAAATGGGCATCTGAAATGAACAGACATTTCTCAGACAAAGAGGTAAAAGCAGCAAATAAACATATGAAAAAATGTTCAACATCACTGGTTATTCGAGAGATGCAGATGAAACCAACGCTGAGATTCCACCTCACCCCAGAAAGAATGGCTGTTATCAAGAAATCAACCAGTAACAAATGCTGGCGGGGCTGTGGGGAGAAAGGAACCCTTCTCCATTGTTGGTGGGAGTGAAGACTGGTACAACCACTGTGGAAATCAGTATGGAGATACCTCAAAGAACTAGGGCTGGAGGTCCCATTTAATCCAGCTATTCCCCTGCTGAGTATCTTCCCCAAAGAATTAAAAGAATCATACCACAGTGATATACGTGTATCCATGTTCATAGCAGCACAATTTGTAATAGCTAAAACTTGGAAGCAGCCCAAATGCCCATCAACTGGAGACTGGATAAAGAAAATGTGGTTTTTTATAAAATGGAGCACTACTCAGCCATCAAAAATGAGAAATTAGAGACATTTATAGCTAAGTGGATGCACATTGAGGCAATACTGTTAAGTGAAATAAATAGGACACACATGAATAAATTCCGAATAGTTTCTCTGGTGTAAGAAACTGAAAGTGTAAGTAAGGACTAAATGTATAATAGGTAATGTGAAATAGGAAGAAAAGGGGCAAAGGGGAAGGAAGTGGGAGGGCTAGAGGAAAGGACAGAAGGGAATGGGATTAATATGAGAAAATGGAAAAATAGGAACAAAATCTTTGTAAATAGGGAGGAATGGAGGGGTTGAAGGGAGGGCTGGGCAAGGGTGAAAAATAAGAACCAAGAGAGACTATGTAAAGGTGCAAATTTCCAATGATGAATGTCATTATATTGTATACCTAAAATGTACCAATGATTAGAATGAATAATCGATAATGCAAAATAGGAAGAAAAGGTCCAAAGGGGTAGGGGTATAGCATTCTTTACAGATCTATGGAAAACAATCCTAAAATTTTTGTGGAACCAGCAGAGACCCAGAATAGCAAAAGCAATCCTGGGTAGCAAAAAGCAAGAGCCATCACAATCTCAGGTTTGAAGTTATATTACAAAGCCACAGTGATTAAAAGTAGCATAGTATTTGCACAAAAACAGACATGTGGATCAATGGAACAGAAGAGAGGAAGCAGGAACAACCCCAGGCACATTCATCTCTTTGATCTTTGGCAAAGGGGCCAAATATTATACTGGAGGAAAGATAGCCTCTTTAATAAATGGTTCTGGGATGGGGCCAGGGATGTAGCTCAGTGGCACAGTGCCTACCTGGCAAGTGTGAGGTCCTGAGTTTGATCTCTGGTACCAAAAACTAAATAAATAAAAATAATAAATGGTGCTGGGTATATTGGCTATCCACATGTAGAAGATTGAATCTAGACCCATATCACTCACCATGTACTAAACTAAAATCAAAATACATCAACGATCTAAATATTATAAGAGAAACACTTGATTTGCTAAAAGATAAAATGGGTAAAATCTTGAAGACATAGGTGTAGGCAAGGACTTCCTGCACAGAAATGTGACAGCACAAGAAATAAAATACCAATGGGATCACATCAAACTAAAAAGCTTATGCACATCAAAAAACAGCCAACAGAGTAAAGGGATGACCTATAGAATGTGAAAATGTTTTTGCCAGCTATGCCTTGGACAGAAGACTAACATCTACAATAAATAAAGAACTCGAAAAAATTTGATCCCCTTAAAAGATTCAGCCAAAAAATGTATGAAAATATGCTGCTTAGAAGAAGAAATACATTTGGCCAATAAGTACATGAAAAAATGTTTGACATCTCTGGCTATTAGAGCAATGCAAATTAAAACAGTACTGACATACCATCTTACTCCAGAGAGAATGGCTGTCGTCAAGAAATCAAATAATAACAAATTCTGGAGAGGCGGCAGGGGGAAAAGGAACCCTTCTCTGTTGCTGGTGGGAATGCAAACTAGTACAACCACTAAGGAAATCAGTATGGAGATTTCCAAAAGGACTAAAAATAGAAATTCCATTTGACCTAGCTGTTCCCCTTGTAGGTGTTTTCTCAAAAGAGTTAAAGTCATCATATTATAGTGATACGTGCATATCCATGTTTATAGCAGCACAATTTATAATACCTAATTTTGGAAGAACAGCCATTTGCTACCAAATTAAATCAGTATTTTGAATGTGCTTCTTTTGATTTTTGTTTGTTTATTAGCTAATTCTTGTAAGCATTTCCATCAGAACTTGAGGCAAATCATAAGGAAGCTGTTCCTTTTAAAATAAAAACCACTATCAAAAATTTAAATGTACATACTGTTAAAGTATTTGGCTGGTTTTTATTTTTTAAAAGGTATAAACACACACACACAAATTTAACATTGTAGAAGATGGAAGACAATAAGATGCATTTTTTGTAACTTTGTCTACACATTTACATTACTAAGTTGTTAAATCCAATTTGAATTGAACTCACTACAGGATTTCTTATTAGAACAATTATATGGTTTATTTTAAGTGTATACATACTGCCTGGGCTTATTGTAGGTACTGAAAAAGAAAGAAAATGCATCTTCAAACACATTTTATAGAATTGTTCATCACATATACTGTTAGATTTATGCACTGTAGGGTGTTTTGTTTTGTATTTTTGTATTGTATATGGACTTTTAAAAAGTGACAGTTAAACACATCTTTGAAAGCATAGTCACAGACAAAAGAAAAATGATACAGTGATTTCCTTCAGAATGCCTACAATGTTAAATTTGGAGGCAGCTTCAGACTATTTTATTGGTGGTAGTTACTTGCTGATCTTTTTTAATAGTAACTCCAGAGAAGAAACCTGCGCATATGACTAATAAGTTGTTCTTTTACATAAAAGTTTAGATTAAGCCCCAAGTAAAACAATGGAAATGTATATAGAACTATTAGTTCTTATAGGATTTAATTGTACCAAGATACATGAATTTAACTTTAACTTTACTTTTATGTAGGCAAACTGTTCATTTTTGTCCATTTTACTGTATGTTAAAATAACACTCCTCTCCTACATACTCTTTTCTTGACCCAAGTGAAATACTAATCTAAGGTCAAAATGAGGAGAGAAATGACTGAGATGAATGTCTTTACTAAAATAACCAATAAATTTTGTCAAACTCAAAAAAAAAATAGCTAAATCTTGGAAATGTCCTATATACTCATGAACAGATGAATGGATAATGAAAATATGGTATGTGTGCACAATGGAGTACCACTCTGCCATAAAGAATTATAAGCTTGAGGCATTTGTAGGTAAATGTTATGCCTTGAGACCAAAATATTAAGTAAAATAAATCTAACATATAAGCATAAATACCACATAGTTTTGCATGTGAGGAACTCAAAATACACATAAAAAGCAAAATAAAAAGTAGATAATAGGAAGTAGACAGATCTTTTTCAAATAGAAAGGGGAATAAGTGATGGAGGGAGTGGGAAGGAGGGGAAGAAAAAGGGATGAAAAAGAAAAGAATTGAAAAAATAAAAAACAGAAATAGAGCTTTTGCAAATGGGAAGGAGAGCATGAGTTGGAAGGAGCAGGGGATGATGGCAGGGGTAGAGGATAAAAAAAATTAAAATGTGTTATGTACATGTACCAATTCCCCATAATAAGTGTAATCATTACGTGATGCAAATATGTACTAATAAAAAAATCTTAAGTTGCCATTTTTAAGCCCTTTTGTTTTTCTGCTTAAAATAATGGAAATATACAGAAGTGAGGCAGTAGATTATGTAACCCAATTACCCTCCCCCAAAGAAGCAGCTCTTTCAAAATTGAATTCCTGGAATTTTAAGAATGAAAATAATTTAAACAAGAAAAACAATAAAAGTTTGAATTCAGTTAGAGTGAACTCTTCTGTTTGGAGTGAAAAATTTCTTAAGACTGATAACTCTTTGTGAGATGTTGATCCTTGCATATATTTCTCATTAAAAATCTACTACCAGAGTGAGCTTACTCTGGGAAATAAAAATCAAAAATATTCCCATATGGTTAGTACAGCCAGCTATTTTTGGTTTTGGTTTAATACTTCCTGATTAAATAGTACTTGTTGCAAAAAATTCAGACAAGAAAACAAGGATGCTTAACAGACAATAAATGCACAAAAATATAAATAGGAAAAGAAAATATTTATATTTTCCATTATGCTATTTTAAAGTCTACTATGTCTAGAATTTTATGCCATAGGACTTATTATATATGATTTTTAAATAAAGAAAATGTTCTATATTAAAAAAAGAAAATAATAATGTTTACCCTCAACCCATTGGCCAATTCACTATTTATTCTGAGATGTATATCCTCCCATGTAGACTTGAAATTATCTCTGGATAAATAAGAGTTCATTCTCTCTCTCTTTCTGCTTTGAATGCTCTATCCTTTCTGAGTTAAAAATGCTAACATTGCAAGGTTTCATTTTCTATGCTTTTTAAAAATATATTAAATTTTACATATTTTTCCTTAACTTGCTTTTGTTCTTTTTCATTTAATATATTACTGACATTATGTGTCAATATATATAACCTGGTGACCTATCAATAAAACCTTTGATTGTTTATAGTTTCTCAAACTTATAAACAATCTGTACCTGACATCCCTGTGTGTTGCTGTGTGTGTGCAGTTATCTCCTTAGCACAAATTTTTATAAATGTTGCTACATATTGTCAAATGTTCTCCTGGAAGTCTGTAACAGCTCAACACTCCTGCTAACAATATATGAGTGCACTATATTCCTACCAGCAAAAGGTTATCATTGTCCAAAAAAATCTAAAATTTGTTTTAAAGTTATATCTTTTGACTCATTGCCAATCAGATGAATATAGTTTTTGATAGTTGTTTTATTTCTTAGGCTTCTCATAACATTGGGATAGCAATGGATACGAAGCAGGGGTTGATCGTCCCCAATGTGAAAAATGTTCAGATCTGCTCTGTATTTGAGATTGCCACTGAATTGAACCGCCTCCAGGATCTGGGTTCTTCGGGTCAGCTCAGCACCATTGACCTTACCGGGGGAACATTTACTCTTTCCAACATTGGATCGGTGAGTAAGGATATTCAAATTCATAAGCCATATCATAAATATCTGATCATATGTTCCAATAAAAAATATAAAATGTCATTTACTATTTGTTCTCTCTGAAAATTTAATTTTTCTATTCTTTTTTTCTTTCTTTTTCTTTTTTTTTTTTTTTTAGATTGGTGGTACTTATGCCAAAGCAGTGATATTGCCACCTGAAGTAGCAATTGGGGCCCTTGGATCAATCCAGGTATGTGTATTAGTAACTGGAAAACAAGTAAATTGGGGAAGGGACACATAGAAGAGTACTCATTCCTAAAGTTTACCCCTCACCTTACAGATTTTGAGTTTGTGAAATGTGGCTAATAAGTTAGTTATTCTTTCTAAAAGTGGTGGTCTGGATTGTTTCTGTATGGATCAACCATTGCTAATTATATCAGGCACAGTTGTGCGTTTTTATGGATAACCACAAATACATTCAATCTGCTTCTATCAAAATACTGTATCTTTACTGCAAAATAGCAAAGAATAATAATAAACCAATCCAAACTGTCATTAATAACAATGTGAGGTACATCTTTTAGAGCATTTCTCTAAAACTTATGCTTAAAGAATCCTGAGAGAGCTAGTTAAAAATCCAGATTTCTTTGCCTTAGATGTAGAGTTTCCATACTTGTGTTTTAAACAAGAACTGAGGGGGCTGGGGATTTAGCTCAGTGGTTCTTGTGCCTGCCTTGCAAGTGCAAGGTCCTGAGTTTGATATTCGGTACCCCCCCCCCCAAAAAGAACTACAAATGATTAACAAACTATGGAAAAATGTTCAACATCTCTGGCCATTAGAGAAACACAAATTAAACAAGAACCCAGGTTGTTCCAACAGAAGTGATCTGTGGCCCTGATTCAAGAGACACTGACTTAGAATAAAGTTGCAATGATTTTTAACTATGACTGAACATTAAAACCATCTGAACTTTTGAAAAAACTATTCCCATGCTGACTCAATACCAGTTGATCAATCAAGGGGACAGGACTTGGACATTCTTAGTAACTCATGGTTAAAAAGCTCATAGGTACCACTTCAGAATCATCATTAATAAATGTCATTTGTCACTATGTTAACTTTGGTGTTTGCGCTTCATGTTTTAAGAAAATCATTTCTATAGTATTTATAATCCTTCCACATTGAATGTCTCTGGGACTTGTCTTTCATGAGTTTATTACTTTATTGTGACATCCAAAACCTTCCAGATACTTTGTTAGCTGCTAAGTTATCCCTTTGTATCATATCCACTTTACCTTCTGGCAAATAGAGAAGGTAGAGGACACACACACACACACACACACACACACACACACACACCATGACACTTTTCTTTCCAAATCAGGACTTTCTCTCCATGATAACTTTTTCAGTATTCATCTTCTTCCCAACAAGATTCAGCCTTTTATTCTCACAAAAGTTTGGCTTTCTACATCACCAGTCTACACTCCCACCAGCAGTGGAACAAGGTTCCTCTTTCCCCACAGCCCCACCAGCATTTATTAGTTGATTTCATGATAGCAGCCATTCTTTCTGGAATGAGGTGGAATCTCAGCATTGTTTTCATTTGCATTTCTCAAATGACCAGTGATGTTGAACACTTTTTCATATGTTTATTTGCTATTTCTATTTCTTTGTCTGAGAAATTTCTGTTCATTTTAGATGCTCATTTCAAGATCATCATCCCTGTTTGAAAAAGTTTTGTTTTTCCAGTTTCTTGAAGAGATTTATTTTCTTCTAAATTATATATGTGTGTATACATAAAATACAAGTGTGTAATTACGGTAAAGGATATATAGCATTAAACTTACCATCTTAACCATTCAAATGTAGTTGTGGGGCATTAAGTACATTCACGATATTGTGCAACCATTACCACTATCCATATCCAAAAATTTTTCATATACAAAGCTGAAACTCTGAACGCTTTGATTAATACTCCCCATTCTCACATTTTCCCAGCCCCTGACACCTACTATTCTTTTTATTTTTAATTTAATTTATTGGTACATTTTAAGTATACAATATAATGACATTCATCACTGGAAATTTGCACCTTTACGTACTTTCTCATGGTTCGTATTTTTCCCCCTTCCCCTGGCCTCCCTTCAATGCCTCCATCCCACCCTATTTACAAAGACTTTCCATTTTTTCATTTTCTCATCTTAATTCCATTCCCTTCTTTCCGTTCCCCTACCCCTCCCACTTCCCTTTTCCCTTTGCCCCTTTTCTTCCTATTTCACATTGTCTGTTATACCTTTTAGTCCCTTTTTTTTTTTTTTTTTTTGTTACTAGGGATCAAACTCGCGTCCTTGCGCTTGCGCAGCAGGCAACGAAACTACTGAGCTAAATCCCCGCCCCTAGTCCTTATTTATACTTTCAGTTTGTCACACTAGAGAAACTATTCAGTATTTACACGTGTGTCCTATTTATTTCACTTAAAAGTATCGCCTCAAAGTGCATCGATTTAGCTATAAATGTCTCTACTTTCTCATTTTTTTCACTTTATTAAATTCTTTTATTGGTACATTGTAGGTATACAACACAATTACATTTCTCATTGGGAATTGTACTTTTACATAATGCATCTTGGTTCTTATTTTTTCCCCATTCCTAGCCCTCCCTTCACCCCCTCCACCCTTCCCTATTTACAAAGACTTTATTTCCATTTTTTCCATTTCTCAGCATTTTTCCTTTCCCTTCTTTCCTTTCCCCTGCCCCCCTCACTACCCCTACCCCTTTGGACCTTTTCTTCCTATTTTGCATTATGAATTATTCATTCTAATCATTGGTACATTTTAGGTATACAACATAATGACATTCATCATTGGAAATTTGCACCTTTACATAGTCTCTCTTGGTTCTTATTTTTCACCCTTGCCCAGCCCTCCCTTCAATCCCTCCATTCCTACCTATTTACAGAGATTTTGTTCCTATTTTTCCATTTTTTTCATATTAATCCCATTCCCTTCTATCCTTTCCCCTAGCCCTCCCACTTTCTTCCCCTTTGCCCCTTTTCTTCCTATTTCACATTACCTATTATACATTTTAGTCCTTATTTACACTTTCAGTTTCTCACACCAGAGAAACTATTCGGTACATGTGTGTCCTATTTATTTCACTTAAGAGTATCGGCTCAGTGGGCATTCA
This sequence comes from Heterocephalus glaber, assembly GCF_053883595.1. NCBI lineage: Eukaryota > Metazoa > Chordata > Mammalia > Rodentia > Bathyergidae > Heterocephalus > Heterocephalus glaber. The sequence continues at coordinate 35,509,151 of NW_028258296.1, read as the reverse complement.
CTTAGCTATAAATGTCTCTAATTTCTCATTTTTATGGCTGAGTAATACTCCATTTTATTTAAAAAAACACATTTTCTTGATCCAGTCTCCAGTTGATGGGCATTTGGGCTGTTTCCAAGTTTTAGCTATCACAACCTGTGCTGCTATGAACATGGGTGCACATATATCACTGTGGTATGATTCTTTTAATTCTTTGGGGAAGATCCCCAGCAGTGGAATAGCGGGGTCAAATGGGACTTCCAGTCCTAGTTCTTTGAGATATCTCCATACTGATTTCCACAGTGGTTGCACCAGTCTACACTCCCACCAGCAGTGGAGCAGGGTTCCTCTTTCCCCACAGACCCGGCAGCATTTGTTGTTGGTTGATTTCATGATAGCAGCTATTCTTTCTGGAGTGAGGTGGAATCTCAGCATTGTTTTCATTTGCATCTCTCAAATGACCAGTGATGTTGAACATTTTTTCATGTATTTATTTGCTATTTCTACTTCTTTGTCTGAGAAATATCTGTTCATTTCAGATGCCCATTTTTGAATTGGGTCCTTAAATTTGGGAGGTCTGATCTTTATAAATTCTTTGTAAATTTGAGATAGTAGACCTTTGTCTGAGGAAGAGCAGGTGAAGATTTTTTCCCACATTGTGGGTTGTCTCTTCACACTGCTGGTGGTTTCTCTTGCTGTGCAGAAGCCTTTTAATAAGAAAAGATCCCACTTGTTGATTGTTTGTGCTAGTTCATGGGCAACTGAGGTTTTGTTCATAAAATCTTTTCCTACACCGATGTCTTCAAGGGTTCTACCTAACCTCTGTTCCAACTGGTTCAGAGTTTCTATTTTAATATTTAGATCTTTAATCCATTTTGATTTTAGTTTAGTGCATGGTGAGAGATACAGGTCTAGTTTTAATCTTTGGCAAGTTGAAGCCCAGTTTTTCCAGCACCATTTATCAAAGAGGCTATCTTTCCTCCAGTGAGAGTGTTTGGCTCCTTTATCGAAGATGAGATGGCTGAGTGTGTCTGGCGTTGTTTCAGAATCTTCTAATCTGTTCCACTGGTCTTCAGGTCTGTTTATTTGCCAGTACCATGCAGTTTTTATCACAGTAGCTTTGTAGTAGAGTTGCAGGTTGGGGATTGTGATACCCCCTGCCATGTCTCTGTTACCTAGAATTGCTTTTGCTATTCTAGGTCTCTTCTTATTCCAAATGAATTTTTGGATTGTTTTCTCAAGGTCCATGAAGTATGCTGCTGGGATCTCAATTGGAATTCCATTAAATCTATATAGCAGTTTTGGAAGTATGGCCATTTTCACTATATTAATCCTTCCTACCCAGGAGCAGGGGATGTCTGTCCATTTTCTGATATCATCTTCAATCTCTCTTTTCAGAGTACCATAGTTTTCCAAGAAGAGGTCTTTGATTTCTTTCATTAGGTTGATTCCTAGGTATTTCAGTTTTTTGGATGCTATTGTGAAAGGAATTATTTGCCCTATTTCTCTCTCAGTGAGTCTGTCATTTGTGTAGAGGAAAGCTATTGATTTTTGTGTGTTGACCTTGTAACCAGCTACTTGACTGAATTTGGTTATTAAGTCTAGAAGACTTTTGGGGGAGTTCTTGGGGTCTTCTATATAGAGTATCATGTCATCTGCAAATAATGACAATTTGACTTCTTCATTTCCTATCTTTATTCCTTTTATTTCTTTCTCTTGTCTAATTGCTGTGGCTAATGTTTCCAGAAGTATATTGAACAAGAGTGGTGATAGTGGACATCCTTGTCTTGTTCCTGATTTGAGTGTGAAGGATTTCAGTTTTTGACCATTTAATATGATATTGGCTGTTGGTTTTTCATAGATGGCTTCTATCAGTTTGAGGTAGAGACCATCTATTCCAATTTTTTGTAGGGTTTTTATCATGAGTGCATGTTGGATTTTGTCAAACGCCTTTTCTGCATCTATGGAGATAATCATATGGTTTTTGTCCTTGGCTCTATTGATATAGTGTATTACATTGATTGATTTGCATATATTGAACCATCCCTGCATCCCTGGGATGAATCCCACTTGATCAGGATGTATGATCTTCTTGATGATCTTCTGCATTCTGTTTGCCAATATCTTATTAAGGATTTTTGCATCTGTGTTCACTAGTGAGATTGGCCTACAGTTCTCCTTTTTGGTTGGGTCATTCTCTGCTTTGGGGATCAAGGTGATGGTTGCTTCCAGGAATGAATTTGGGAGTATTGCTTCCCTTTCAAGTTCATTGAAGAGTTTAAACAGTAGTGGCAGCAGTTCCTCTCTAAATGTCTTGTAGAATTCAGCAGTGAATCCATCAGGACCCGGGCTTTTCTTGGTTGGTAAGTTTTTAATTACATTTTCAATATCATTGATTTATATTGGGTTGATTAGAATTTTTAGGTCTTCTTCATTCAACTTTGGTAATTCATATGTATCTAGGACTCTGTCCATTTCTTCTGTGTTTTCCACCTTATTGGCGTATAGGTTCTGGAAGTAGGTATTGATGATCCTCTGAATTTCTGCTGGGTCTGTTGTAATTTCACCCTTTTCATTCCTAATTGCATGGATTTGGGCCTTTTCTTTCCTTTTTCTGACAAGGTTGGCTAAGGGTTTGTCAATTTTGTTGATTCTTTTGAAGAACCAACTCTTGGCTTCATTGATTTTTTGTATTGTTCTCTTAGTCTCCATTGCATTGATTTCTCCTCTGATCTTTATAATTTCCTCCCATATATGAGCTCTGGGGTTGTCCTGTTCTTCTTTTTCTAGAAGCTTGAGGTGCAGCATCAGGTTGTTTAATTGGGCTCATTCTGTTTTCCTAATATGTGTATTCACTGCTATGAATTTCCCTCGTAAGAGTGCTTTCATAGTGTCCCATAGATTCCAATATGTTGTATTGTCATTGTCATTTAATTGAAGGAACTGTCTGATTTCTTCTTTAATTTCCTCTGTGATTCATTGGTTATTCAGAAGTATGTTGTTCAATTTCCACGTGTTTATGAAATTTTTTGAGGTTTTTTTGCTATGGATCTCCAATTTCATCTCACTATGGTCTGATAATATACAGGGGATAACTTCAATTCCTTTGCACTTACTTAAACATGTTCTATGTGTGAGTATGTGGTCTATTTTGGAGAATGACCCATGTGCAGCTGAGAAGAATGCATATTCTGATTTTGTGGGGTGGAAGACTGTAAATATCTGTTAAGTTCATTTGTTCAAGAGTTTGATTGAGTTCTAGTATTTCATTACTTGTTTTTTGTCTAGTTGATCTATCTATTTGTGACAGTGGGGTGTTGAGGTCCCCCATTACAATTGTATTAGTGCATATATGACTTTTCATGTCCGTTATTATTTGTTTTATATAGTTGGGCACACTAGTGTTTGGTGCATAGATATTTATGATTGTCATCTCTTCCTCTTGGATTCTTTCCTTTACAAGGATGTAGTGTCCTTCTTCATCTCTCTTAATTAGTGTTGGTTTGAAATCTACTTGATCTGCAAAGAGGATAGCTCCTCCTGCTTTTTTTCGGGTTCCTGTCGCATGTATTGTTTTCCACCCTTTAACTTTCAGTCTATGAGTTTCCTTTTGAATTAAGTGTGTTTCTTGTAAGCAGCATATTGTTGGATTTTGCTTCTTGACCCATTCTGCCAGTCTATTTCTTTTGATTGGTGAATTGAGACTGTTAACGTTGATGGTTATAACTGAAATGTATTGACTTGTCATTGCCAGGACTTTTTCTTTTTGTTGGGTTCTCCCCCTTTACATTTAATTTCTTGTCATGCCAGATGGGTTCATTCTGCTTTGCTTCCTGGGGTTGTGATCCTCAATGTCTGTTCCTAGGCTATTGTGTAAAATTCTCTGGAGTGCTGGTTTGCTATTCACGAAGTTCCTAAGGTGCTGTTTGTCATGAAAGCATCTTATTTCTCCATCCATTTTGAAAGATAGTTTTGCAGGTTACATCAATCTGGGTTGGAGACTGTTTTCTTTTAGGGCTTGGAATATGTCACTCCAAGCTCTTCTTACCTTGAGGGTTTGTGTTGAGAAGTCTGCTGTGATTGTGATGGGCTTTCCTTTGTATGTGATTTGTTTCTTTTCTCTAACTGCTTGTAGAACTTTGTTCTTCTGTTGAGTTTCTGGAATCTTAACAATTATATGCCTATGTGTAGATTTTTTTGATCAAGGCTATTTGGAGTTCTATATGTCCCACTTATCTGTATGTCAAGCTCTTTTCCCCTGCTTGGGAAGTTTTCTGCCATTATTTCTGTGAAGAGATTTTTTTATGTCATCTGCACTCACTCCTGTTTCTTCATTGACTCCAATCAGTCTTATGTTATTCTTCTTTGCATCGTCTAGCAGCTGCTGGATTGATTTCTTGTGTTCCCTTATAATTTTGAAGCAATTTTTCTTTTCCTCCTCACTAATTTCTATCTTATCTTCTATATCTGAAATTTTGTCCTCACATTGGCTCATTCTGCTGTGTAGACTTTCAATGGAGTTTTTCATCTCCTGGAAATCTATTTGCATCTGTTTTATGGATTCCATTTGTTTCCTATGTTGGGATTCCATCATGTTCCTCAGCTCCTCTCTAGATTTATTAATCATGTCTTGCACTAGGAGCACAATTTCTCCTGTTATCTGAGAAATTATTTCTGATTTCATTTTTTCCAGATCCCCTTTTGTTGCCAGTTCAGTGGGTCCAGGTGGTTGAGTATCAGAGTATTCCATCTCATTTCCCTTTGGGATTGCTGTAGGTGATCTGGAAGTCTGGTTTTGAGACTTATTTATGTGTTTTCTCATTTTGACTGGGGCAGGGGCTATTGGCACCTGCATGAATTACCTCCTCTGAGCTGGGAGAGGTGGGACAGGGGCTTGGAGCAGCGGTAGGGATGGTGGCCCAAAAGCCCTTTCCTGTGGGCTGGGAGCAGCGGGAGGGATAGTGGCCAGGAAGCCACTTCCTCTGTTCCAGGAGCAGTGGGATATCGGCTCAGAAGCCCTTACCTCTGGGCCGGGAGCGGTGGGAGAGATGGTGGCCCAGAAGCCCATTCCTCTGCACCAGTAGCGGCAGGACAGAAGGTGGCCCAAAAGCCCTTTCCTCTGGGCTGGGAGCAGTGGGAGGGATGGTGGCCCAGAAGCCCCTTCCTCTGGACCAGGAGCAGTGGGATGGCAGCTCAGAAGCCCCTGCCTCTGGGCTGGGAGCAGCGGCACTCAGTACCATGGTCTGGTGATCTGGTGTCCTCTGTGTCTTTGTAGTGTGGAACCAGGTGGCTGTACAGAGGAGCTGGGGGTGAGGGTGTCCAGTGGATTGTTGCTGGACCACAGGCTGATTTGGCATGTTCCACGCAACTCGTGACCTCGGTAGGGCATCTAATTTCTCATTTTTGATGGCTGGGTAGAACTCCATTTTATTAAAAAACCTCATTTTCTTTATCCCATCTCCAGCTGATGGGCATTTGGGCTGCATCCAAGTTTTCACTATTACAAATTGTGCTGCTATGAACATGAGTACACATATAACTCTGGTATGACTCTTTTAATTCTTTAGAAAGATACCCAGCAGGGGAATAGCTTGGTCAAATGGGACTTCCAATCCTACTTCTTTGAGGTATCTCCATACTGATTTCCACAGTGGTTGCACCAGTCTACACTCCCACCAGCAGTGGAGCAAGGTTCCTCTTTCCCCACAGCCCCCCTGCCCAGCATTTGTTATTAGTTGATTTCATGATAGCAGCCATTCTTTCTGGAGTGAGGTGGAATCTCAGCATTGTTTTCATTTGCATCTCTCAAATGACCAGTGATGTTGAACACTTTTTCATTTGTCTATTTGCTACTTCTACTTCTTTGTCTGAGAAATGTCTGTTCATTTCAGATGCCCATTTTTGAATTGGGTCTTTAAATTTTGGAGGTCTGAATTTTTTAAGTTCTTTATAGATTCGAGATGGTAGACCTTTGTCTGAGGAACAGCAGGTGAAAGTTTTTTCCCACATTGTGGGTTGTCTCTTCACACTGTTGGTGGTTTCTCTTGCTGTGCAAAAGCTTTTTAATAAGAAGAGATCCCACTTGTTGATTTTTTATGCTAGTTCACAGGCAATTATGGTTTTGTTCATAAAATCTTTTCCTCCACCAATGTCTTCAAGAGTTCTGCGTAACCACTGTTCCAGGCTATTCAGCGTTTCTATTTTAATATTTAGACCCTTAATCCATTTCAATTTTAGTTTAGTGCATGGTGAGAGATATAGGTCTAGTTTTAATCTTTGGCAAGTTGAAATCCAATTTTTCCGCACCATGTTTTTTTTCCAGCACCATTTATTAAAGAGGCTATCTTTCCTCCAGTGAGGGTATTTGGCTCCTTTATCAAAGATGAGATGACTGAGTGTTTCTGGAGTTGTTTCTGCATCTTCTAATCTGTCCCACTGGTCCACACGTCTCTTTCTTTGCCAGTACCATGCTGTTTTTATCACAGTAGCTTTGTAGTATAGTTTCAAGTTGGGATTTGTGATACCCCCTCCCATGTATCTGTTGCCTAGAATTGCTTTTGCTATTCTGGGTCTCTTCTTGTTCCAAATGAATTTTTGGATTGTTTTCTCAAGGTCCATGAAGTATGCTGCTGGGATCTCAATTGGAATTCCATTAAATCTATATAGCAGTTTTGGAAGTATGGCCATTTTCACTATGTTAATCCTTCCTACCCAGGAGCAGGGGATGTCTGTCCATTTTCTGATATCATCTTCAATCTCTCTTTTCAGAGTACCATAGTTTTCCAAGAAGAGGTCTTTGATTTCTTTCATTAGGTTGATTCCTAGGTATTTCAGTTTTTTGGATGCTATTGTGAAAGGAATTATTTGCCCTATTTCTCTCTCAGTGAGTCTGTCATTTGTGTAGAGGAAAGCTATTGATTTTTGTGTGTTGACCTTGTAACCAGCTACTTGTCTGAATTTGGTTATTAAGTCTAGAAGACTTTTGGTGGAGTTCTTGGGGTCTTCTATATAGAGTATCATGTCATCTGCAAATAATGACAATTTGACTTCTTCATTTCCTATCTTTATTCCTTTTATTTCTTTCTCTTGTCTAATTGCTGTGGCTAATGTTTCCAGAAGTATATTGAACAAGAGTGGTGATAGTGGACATCCTTGTCTTGTTCCTGATTTGAGTGTGAAGGATTTCAGTTTTTGACCATTTAATATGATATTGGCTGTTGGTTTTTCATAGATGGCTTCTATCAGTTTGAGGTAGAGACCATCTATTCCAATTTTTTGTAGGGTTTTTATCATGAATGCATGTTGGATTTTGTCAAACGCTTTTTCTGCATCTATGGAGATAACCATATGGTTTTTGTCCTTGGCTCTATTGATATAGTGTATTACATTGATTGATTTGCATATGTTGAACCATCCCTGCATCCCTGGTATGAATCCCACTTGATCAGGGTGTATGATCTTCTTGATGATCTTCTGCATTCTGTTTGCCAATATCTTATTAAGGATTTTTGCATCTGTGTTCATTAGTGAGATTGGCCTATAGTTCTCCTTTTTTGGTTGAGTCATTCTCTGCTTTGGGGATCAAGGTGATGGTTGCTTCCAGGAATGAATTTAGGAGTATTGCTTCCCTTTCAATTTCACTGAAGAGTTTAAACTGTAGTGGCAGTAGTTTCTCTCTTAATGTTTTATAGAATTCAGCAGTGAAGCCATCAGGACCTGGGCTTTTCTTAGTTGGTAAGTTTTTAAATATGTTTTCAATTTCATTGGTTGATACTGGGTGCTTTAGAATTTTTAGGTCTTCTTTGTTCAACTTTGGTAATTCATATGTATCTAGGACTCTGTCCATTTCTTCTGTGTTTTCCATCTTATTGGCATATAGGTTCTGGAAGTAGGTATTGATGATCCTCTGGATTTCTGCTGGGTCTGTTGTAATTTCACCCTTTTCATTCCTAATTGCATGGATCTGGGCCTTTTCTTTCCTTTTTCTGATGAGGTTGACTAAGGGTTTGTCTATTTTGTTGATTCTTTTGAAGAATCAACTCTTGGCTTCATTGATTTTTTTGTATCATTCTCTTAGTCTCCATTGCATTGATTTCTGCTCTGATCATTATAATTTTCTCCCTTGTATGAGCTTTGGGTTTTTCCTGCTCTTCTTTTTCTAGAAGCTTGATGTTCAGCATCAGGTTGTTTAATTAGGCTCACTTTGTTTTCCTAATATGAGTATTCCCTGCTATGACTTTCCCTCATAAGACTGCTTTCATTGTGTCCCATAGATTCTGATATGTTGTATTGTCATTGTCATTTAATCGAAGGAACTGTCTGATTTCTTCTTTAATTTCCTCTGTGACCCATTGGTTATTCAGAATTGTGTTGTTCAATTTCCTTGTTTTGATGTACTTTTGCAGTTTCTTTTGCTATTAATCTCCAATTTCATTTCACTTTGGTCTGATAATATACAGGGGATAACTTCAATTCCTTTGCAGTTACTTAAACATGTTCTGTGAGTGAGTATGTGGTCTATTTTGGAGAATGACCTGTGTGCAGCTGAAAAGAATGTGAATACCGTTTTTGTGGGGTGGAATACTCTGTAAACATCTGTTAAGTTCATTTGTTCAAGAGTTCAGTTGAGTTCTAGTATTTCATTACTTATTTTTTGTCTAGTTGATCTATCTATTTGTGGCAGTGGGATATTGAGGTCTCCCACTACCATTGTATTAGTGCTTATATGATTTTTCATGTCCGTTAGTATTTGTTTTATATAGTGGGGTGCACTAGTGTTTGGTGCATATATATTTATGACTGCTATCTCTTCCTCTTGGATTATTCCCTTTACAAGGTCTTCTTTGTCTCTCTTAATCAGTTTTGGTTTGAAATCCACTTGATCTGCAAAGAGGATAGGTAATTCTGCTTTTTTTTGGGTTCCCGTCACATGGAGTATTGTTTTCCACCCTTTAATTTTCAGTCTATGAGTTTCCTTTTGAATTAAGTGTGTTTCTTGAATGCGGCATATTGTTGGATCTTGCTTCTTGACCCATTCTGTCAGTCTATTTCTTTTGAATGGTGAATTGAGACCATTAACATTGATGGTTACAACTGATATGTATTGACTTATCATTGTCATGACTTTTTCTTTTTGTTGGATTCTTCCCCTTTGCATTAAATTTCTTGTCACTCAATAGATTCATTCTGCTGGGCTTACTGGGGTTGCGATCCTCATTGTCTTTTACTTGGATATTGTCTTATATTTTTTGGAGTGCTGGTTTGGTATTCATAAAGTTCCTAATGTGCTCTTTGTCATGAAAGGATCTTATTTCTCTAATAGTTTTGAAAGATAGTTTTGCAGGGTACATCAGTCTGGTTTGGAGACTGTTTTCCTTTAGGGCTTGGAATATGTCACTCCAAGCTCTTCTTGCCTTGAGCAGGTTTACATTGAAAAGTGTGCTGTGATTCTGATGGGCTTTCCTTTGTATGTGATTTGTTTTTTTTTTTCTAACTGCTTGTAGAATTTTGTTCTTCTGTTGGGTTTCTGGAATCTTAAGAATTATATGCCTATGTGTAGATTTTTTTTTTATCAAGTCTAGTTGGAGTCATATCTGCCTCACTTATCTGTATGTCTCACTTATCTTTTCCCCTGCTTGGGAAGTTTTCCGCCATCACTTCTCTGAACAGTTTTTTATGTCATCTGCACTCTGTCCTGTTTCTTTATTGACTCTGATCAGTCTTATGTTATTCTTCTTTGCATCGTCTAGTAGCTGCTGGATTGATTTCTCATGGTCCCTTACAATTTTAAAGAAATTTTTGTTTTCCTGGTCACTAATTGCAATCTTATCTTCTATATCTGGAATTCTAGCCTCACATTGACTCATTCTACTGTGTAAACTTTCAATGGAGTTTTTAATCTCCTGGAAATATGTTTGCATCTGTTTTATGGATTCCATTTGTTTCCTGTGTTGGGATTCCCTCATGTTCCTCAGCTCCTCTTTTTTTTTTTTTTTTTTTAATCTGTGTCCTCTCTAGATTCATTAATCATGTCTTGCCCTATGGGTACAATCTCTGCTGTTATCTGAGAAATTATGTCTGATTTCATTCTTTCCAGATCCTCTTTTATTGCCAGTTCAGGGAGTCCAGGTGGTTAAGTATCAGAGTATTCCATCTCATTTCCCTTTCTGGTTCTTTTGGTGATCTGGAAGTCTGTCTTTGAGGCTTGTTTACATGTGTGTTCATTCTTCCAGTGGGTCAGGGGGAATGTTGCTGGTTCCCACTCGGCTCAGCTCCTCTGCACTGGGAGTGGTGCTCCATTGGCCCAGAAGCTTCCTCTTCTGTGCTGGTATCGGCGGTACCTGACAGCTACCATTCTACTTTGTGTCTCTGAATCTGGTACTTCATATAACTCGAAGCATACAGAATTTGTCTTTTTTATGTCTATCTTATTTCACTTAGCATAATATTTTAAAAATTCTTCCATGTTGTAGCCTAAGCCAGAATTTTATTGTTTTTTTCCCCAGTACCAGGAATGGAAATAAAGACCTTGCACTTACCAGTGGTGCCACTGTGCAAAAGCCACAGCTCGTCATTTGTTTTTAAGGCTGAATAATCTATCTATTTATTCATTCACCTGTTGATTAATATTTGAGTTGTTTCCAGTTTTGGCTATTCTGAATAATGCCGCATAAACATTGGTATATAAGTATCTGTTCAGCATTGTATTTCAAATAATCGTTTTACGCAAGATATGAAACATAGTTCTTATAATATCAATCTTTTTCATTTTTTGAGACAAGGTCTCACTATGCTGCTCTGGCTGGTCTTGAAGTCCCAGGCTCAAGCAATCTTCCTGCCTCTGCGTCTTTTGTAGCTAGGAATACAGGAATGTACCACCACACCCAGTTTAGACAATAAATCTTAGTTATGAGTTAATGTAATCTTTTTTGGATAAGAACAAATAGTATTTAATTCATTTCTGATTCTATTTTATCTTCCTTTGCTATTGTGTTTTCACTATAAATCTTAAACTCCTTGCTAAATTGTGTAAGTCATTTAAACTTTGTTATTGCTCAGCCTCAGCTCTCTTTCTTGAGCTGTTAGCTGCGCTTGACACAACTGATCAGTTCTATCTCCTTGGAAACCTTTCTCATGATGACTTGCAAAATGTCTGACTGTATTGATTTTCCTCCTGACTCACTGCCTCTTCCCTCTGAATCTCCCTTGCCCTGCCCTCTATCTCTCCAATTTCTAGACATTGGAGTACCCCAGGGCTCAGTTCTGACTCTTATCATTATCTGCTCCAATCTAGTAGCTTTAGATACCTATCTCCAGACAGAACTTCACTTTTCAACTCCAAACACATATAACCTGCTTGTATGTCTAACAGGCATCTTAAGGAGTCCTTTCCTCTCCAACCTCTCTCTCCCAGCCTACTCATCCTGATGTCTTCCCCCTGCAGTGAATGGCCATTTGGCTCAGACACCTCCATGGCTTTTCCTCTCATTCAGAATCTAAGACACGATAGCTGCAGTGGCTGACCCAGGCTTGCACAGATGCTGTTCCACATGATCAGGGACCCACATCCAGCTGTAAGTGCTGTATCCAGGCCCTGTGGTGATAAGGAAGACACAGAGTAGGACTCAGACACTTCTTAGCAGTTTGACAGAGTGGTTTTTGTCTGTTGAATCTACTAAGAAGTTGGGCTTATATTTTTCTTTTTTTAATAGTTCACTTTTAGTATGTTTTTAAAATATCCCAACATAGATTCAAATTGCTTTTTTGTAAAAGGTCGTTTACCAAAGATAGATTGAGAAGTACTGTCTTCAGTGACTTGACCCCACCCCAACTGTGTTGCTCTGCTTTGGCTGTGACCCCCTCTCCTCCATGGGGAAGAGACTCCCTGCCCTCCACAGCAGCCACTCTGCCTGCTTTGCTGTTCCCCAACACCCCACTCATCCCTACCCTCCATCTCCTCCTTCCCATGTCTATGTGGTGTGTTTCCTCATTGTCTCCATGAGGAGCCTTATATCTTCGTTGTATTAGTTGTCTGTTTCTGTCCAAACCCTGTAAGAGTACCTTGGATATATCATATGCTGATTGAATAATTGTTTAATATTTGAAATCTGAGATGAAATTTAATGTAGGTATGGAAACTGTATAGAGGCCAGGAGATTCCTTCTGGAAAAGTGAAAGCTTCAGGCATGTCCTCTCAAAGGTGGGAGAAGTAGGAGCTAGCATTTTCCAAGGTCATTTTTGGATGCCTACTTGCTGTCTGCCATCGGGAGAAAGGTTGGCCTGATCTTACACCACTCACCAGAGCCTGAGCTTTGAGCAAGTGAAAGCTTACTCTGTGTTTATTTTCCTTATTTCTAGGTCCTTCCTCGATTTAACCAGAAAGGAGAAGTATATAAAGCACAGATAATGAATGTGAGCTGGTCAGCTGACCACAGGATTATTGATGGAGCTACAATGGCACGCTTCTCTAATTTGTGGAAATCCTACCTAGAAAACCCAGCTTTTATGCTTCTAGATCTGAAATGAAGATTAATAAGATATTCTTGAACTTTCTGAATTTCCAAAGAGTATGTAAAACCTAGCTGTGGTGCACATATTCTTATATGTTGTGTTGTAAATTATGTGTATTATATAACTAAGGTTCTAAGGCACAGTATTTATCACTATTCTGTTAGACTTTTTAGAGAAAATGAACAATGGTGGAACAGTTCTCCTGGGACTGTCACATTTCATAACTCAGAGTGTGACTTCTTAACATGGTGCTTTGGTCTTGGTGTAGATAGATTGAAACTGGCAAGAAAACAAAGTTACTGTTACTAAAAATCAGCCATATACCTATAGCTTTTCTTTCTCTTCCTCACTTCCTTCCTTCCTCCCTCTCTTTCTTCCTTCCTTCCTTCTTTTCCCTTTTTTAAAAACTAATCTTTAGTAAAACTTTTATAATTTAATGAGAAAAAGGAATTTTTTTTGAGACAGGGTATGTAGCCCAGGCTGGCCTTGAGTTCACTACATAGCCCAGGCTGCCCTCAGACTCAAAAGAATCCTTGTGCCTCAGCCTCCTGAGTGCAGGGATTACAGACATGTGCCACCACACCAATCTGGGAAAAGGAATTTATATACAAAAATATTTTCCTTTTCCCTACAGTCATGTTAATTGTTGTATAAAATAAGTGCAATTATACTTATCTGTTAAGATACCCAAGGAGTATACTCTTGCTCCTTTTAGAGACTGTGCTCTATAAATGTCTCATTTAAATAAATTTATGTCTTTTAAAAGGGAAAATTGTTCTTAATTATAATGTTATAACCAGTAAGGGTATTAAAAGTATATGTTTAAAATAGATATACTTTTAGAATTTTGGTAATGCTTTGGCATTTTCTTGAGAAAAACTTCACCTTTGGAAACTTCATGTGGGGAAAAGTATTTTAAATGCAGCAGTTACTGACTATTTTAAAGTCAAACTTGCTTTAATTTTCTTGACCTTTTGCTAAAAATAGGATAAGGAAAGGACTAAGGGTTTATTTTATTCTCCATAGTCTGAATAAGAACATGAATAAAAAAGAGAGAAATGTCTAATGGGTAATTATGGACAAAAATTAAATAATAAATTTTATACAGAAATGAAGGCTTTATGTTTGTCTTTTTTTTTAAAGATCACTGTAATCAGAAACAGCATTATGTTGAATTTAACCTGGCATTTAATTTTGAATTCAGATATCTGAGTTGCTTCTAATATTGTCCTATTTAATATGATATGACACAATTAGTTGTCAATGTTCTGTGAGTTTTTTGTTTTTTGGTTTTTTGGGGGGTTTTTTTGGTAGCAGGGATCGAACTTGGGTCCTTGCGCTTAGAGGCAAGTGGCAGAACCACTGAGCTAAATCCCTGGCCCTGTTTTGTGAGTTTTAAAACAAGGTCATTTTGCTGTCTACTTGATTATTTTCTGAAACAATTTTCAAATCAAAGTAATACATGGTGTTATTTTAAGATTTCAGATTATATGAAGAGTTACAAAGTAGCCCCCATAATCATACCACTATTAATATTTTGATGTATGTATCTGTAAACATATTCTTTTTATAAAAATGGGATCATGTATAACTACTGTTTTATAATTTGATTTTTTAAAAATTTATCATTATATTATGGGTAACTTTTATGTCAATAAACAATTTCACTGACTTTGTAATATTCCATTGTACATATTTATTACAGGATAATAAGCATGGTCCTAAGCCTTTGGGTACACAGGTGCCTGTCCTCCTGATCCCTACCTCGATTGGGCTTACAGCCGCATGAAAGAGATTTTAAATACACATAAAAACAAAACTATAATTACACTTCTATGGAGCAAAAGCCAGGGTGCTATGAGCCATCTAATAGAAGTTACTGATCCTGGGAGAATCAGAAAAAAAAATATATATATATATATAATAATTTAATTAATTCCCTGTTGATAGGCACTTGCTAAATTTTATATTATTTCATATTTTAAATTTTTTATTAATACAAAATAATTATATCCACCACAGGGACGTGATACATGTACATAACATATTAATTCTTTTTTGATACACTTCTTCCCCCCCCCCATCTCTTGGTCCCCTTCTCATTTGCAAAACATCTGTCTGTGTTTCTGGTGATTTCTTACATTTTGCTCTTTTATTTATACCTTGTTTCTCATAGAAGAAAAACCATGTGATGTTTAACTTCTGTCTGATTTATTTCACTTAACACTGTGGTTTTAGATACATCTATTTTCCTATAAATGACTCAAATTTATCTTTTTATACTAGAATAGTACTCCATTGTGTATAAAAACCATGGTTTTTTAAAATTAATTTTATCAATACATTTTAGGTATACAATATAATTCATCATTGGAAATTTGTACCTTTAATTAATCTATCTTGGTTCTTATTTTTTCCCCATTCCCCTGCCCTCCCTTTAACCCCTCCACCCCTCCCTATTTACAAAGAATTTGTTTCCATTTTTTCATTTTCTCATATTCCATTCCTTTCTTTCCTTTCTCCTACCCCTCCCACTTCACCTTCCCCATTTCTTCCTATTTCACCTTATCTATTAAACCTTTTAGTTCTTATTTACACTTTCAGTTTCTTATACCAGAGAAACTATTCAGTATTTACACATGTGTCCTGTTTATTTCACTTAAGAGTATAACCTCTATGTGCATCCATTTATCTGTAAATTCCTCTGGTCTCACTTTTTATGGCTGAGTAGTGCTCCATTTTATTTAAAAACCACATTTTCTTTATCCAGACTCTAGTTGGGCAGTTGGGCTGTTTCCAAGTTTTAGCTATTACAAACTGGCCCACTAGGAACATGGGTGCACATATATCACTGTGGTATGATTCTTTTAATTCTTTGGGAAGATACCCAGCAGGAGAATATCTAGGTCAAATGCAACTTCCAATCCTAGTTCTTTGAGGTATCTCCATACTGATTTCCACAGTGGTTGCATGAGTGGACACTTCCACCAACAGTGGAGAAGAATTCCTTTATCTCCACAACCCCGCCAGCATTTGTTATTGATTGATTTCTTGATAGCAGCCTTGATCAAAAAAAATCTACACCTAGGCGTATAATTCTTAAGATTCCAGAAACCCAACAGAAGAACAAATTATACAAGCAGTGAGAGAAAAGAAACAAATCACATACAAAGGAAAGCCCATCAGAATCACAGCAGACTTCTCAATGCAAACCCTGAAGGCAAGAAGAGCTTGGAGTGACATATTCCAAACCCTAAAGGAAAACAGCCTCCAACCCAGATTGATGTACCCTGCAAAACTATCTTTCAAAATTGATGGAGAAATAAGATCCTTTCATGACAAAGAGCACCTTAGGAACTTCATTAATACCAAAACCAGCACTCCACAAAGTTTTAGATAATATCCTACGAAAAGACAATGAGGATCACAACCCCAGGTAGCACAGCAGAATGAATCCATCAGGAGCAATGAAAAATTAAATGTAAAGGGGGAGAATCCAACAACAAAAAAAGTCATGACAATGATAAGTCAATACGTATCAGTTGTAACCATCAATGTTAATGGTCTCAATTCACCAATCAAAAGAAATAGACTGGCAGAATGGATCAAGAAGCAAAATGCAACAATATGCTGCATACAAGAAACACTTAATACAAAAAAAACTTATAGATTGTAAGTTAAAGGGTGGAAAACAATATTCCATGTGATGGGAAACTGAAAAAAGCAGGAGTAGCTATCCTCTTTGCAGATCAAGTAGATTTCAAACCAACACTGATTAAGAGAGACAAAGAAGGATACTACATCCTTGTCAAGGGAACAATCGAACAGGAAGAGATGACAGTCATAAATATCTATGCATCAAACACTAGTGCACCCAATTATATAAAACAAATACTAAAGGACATGAAGTCATATATGCACTAATACAATAGTAGTGGGGGATCTCAATACTCCATTGTCACACATAGATAGATCAACTAGACTAAAAATAAGAAATACTAGAACTCAATCGAACTCTTGAACAAATGAACTTAACAGATGTTTACAGAGTGTTTCACCCCACAAAATCAGAATATACATTCTTTTCAGGTGCACGTGGGTCATTCTCCAAAATGGACCACATACTTACTCATAGAACATGTTTAAATAAGTGCAAAGAAATTGAAGTTATCCCCTTTATAGTATCAGACCAAAGTGAAATGAAATTGGAGATCAATAGCAAAAGAAACCACAAAAATTTCATAATCACGTGGAAACTGAACAACACACTTTTGAATAACCAATGGGTCAAAGAGGAAATTAAAGAAGAAATCAGACAGTTTCTTCAATTAAATGACAATGACAATACAACATATCAGAATCTATGGGACACAATGAAAGCAGACTTATGAGGGAAAGTCATAGCAGGGAATACTCATATTAGGAAAACAAAGTGAGCCTAATTAAACAACCTGATGCTGAACCTCAAGCTTCTAGAAAAAGAAGAGCAGAACAATCCCAAAGCTCATACAAGGGAGGAAATTATAAAGATCAGAGCAGAAATCAATTCAATGGCGACTAAGAGAGCAATACAAAAAATTAATGAAGCCAATAGTTGGTTCTTCGAAAGAATCAACAAAATTGACAAACCCTTAGCCAACCTTATCAGAAAAAGGAAAGAAAAGGCCCAAATTCATGCAATTAGGAATAAAAAGGGTGAAATTACAAAAGACCCAGCAGAAATCCAGAGGATCATCAATACCTACTTCCAGAACCTATACGCCAATGAGATGGAAAACACAGAAGAAATGGACAGAGTCCTAGATACATATGAATTACCAAAGTTGAGTGAAGAAGACCTAAAAATTCTAAAGCACCCAATATCAACCAATGCAAATGAAAACATATTTAAAAACTTACCAACTAAGAAAAGCCCAGGTCCTGATGGCTTCACTGCTGAATTCTATAAGACATTTAGAGAGGAACTACTGCCACTACTGTTTAAACTCTTCAATGAAATTGAAAGGGAAGCAATACTCCCAAATTCATTCCTGGAAGCAAGCATGGCCTTGATCCCCAAAGCAGAGAAAGACCCAACCGAAAAAGAGAACTAAAGCCAATCTCACTAATGAACGTAGATGCAAAAATCCTTAATAAGATACTGGCAAATAGAATGCAGAAGATCATCAAGAAGATCATACACCCTGACCAAGTGGGATTCATCCCAAGGATCAAGGGACGGTTTAACATATGCAAATCAATCAATGTAATACACTATATCAATAGAGCCAAGGACAAAAACCATATGATTATCTCCATAGCTGCAGAGAAAGTATTTGACAAAATCCAACACACATTTATGATAAAATAAAAACCCTACAAAATTTGGAATAGATGGTCTCTACCTCAATCTGATAAAAGCCATCTATGAAAAACCAACAGCCAATATCATACTAAATGGTCAAAAACTGAAATCCTTCACACTAATAACAGAAACAAGACAAGGATGTCCCCTATCACCACTCTTGTCCAATATATCTTGGAAACATTATCCACAGCAATTAAACAAGAGAAAGAAATAAAGATAGGAAATGAATAAGTCAAATTATCATTATTTGCAGATGACATGATACTCTATGTAGAAGACCTCAAGAATTTCACCAAAAGTCTTCTAGACTTAATAACTAAATTCAGTAGAGTAGCTGGATACAAGGTCAACACACAAAAATCAATAACTTTCCTCTACATGAACAATAGACTCATTGAGACAGAAATAGGGCAAACAATTACTTTCACACTAGCATCCAAAAAACTGAAATACCTAGGAATCAACCTAATGAAAGAAATCAAAGACCTCTTCTCTGAAAACTATAGCACTCTGAAGAGAGATTGAAGAGGATATCAGAAAATGGACAGACATCCCCTGCTCCTGGCTGGGAAGGATCAATATAGTGAAAATGGCCATACTTCCAAAACTGCTATATAGATTCAATACAATACCAATTGAAATTCCAGCAGCATACTTCATGGACCTTGAGAAAACAATCCAAAAATTCATTTGGAACAAGAAGAGACCCAGAATAGCAAAAGCAATTCTAGGCAACAGAGACATGGCAGGGGGTATCACAATTCCCAACTTGAAACTATACTACAAAGCTACTGTGATAAAAACAGCATGGTACTGGCAAAGAAACAGACCTGAGGACCAGTGGAACAGATTGGAAGATGCCAAAACAACTGCAGACACACTCAGTCATCTCATCTTTGATAAAGGAGCCAAACACCCTCACTGGAGGAAAGATAGCCTCTTTAATAAATGGTGCTGGAGAAGTAGGGTTTCTGCTTGACAAAGATTAAAACTAGACCTATATCTCTCACCATGCACTAAACTAAAATTGAAATGGATTAAAGGCTAAATATTAAAATAGAAATGCTGAATAGCCTGGTACAGAGGTTACATAGAACTCTTGAAGACATTGGTGGAGGAAAAGATTTTATGAACAAAACCTCAGTTGCCCGTGAACTAGCACAAACAATCAACAAGTGGGATCTCTTCTTATTAAAAAGCTTTTGCACAGCAAGAGAAACCACCAGCAGTGTGAAGAGACAACCCACAATGTGGGAAAAATTTTTCACCTGCTGTTCCTCAGACAAAGGTCTACTATCTCGAATCTATAAAGAACTTAAAAAATTCAGACCTCTCTAATTTAAAGACCCAGTCCAAAAATAGCCACCTGAAATGAATAGACATTTCTCAGACAAAGAAGTAGAAGTAGCAAATAGACAAATGAAAAAGTGTTCAACATCACTGGTCATTCGAGAGATGCAAATGAAAACAACACTGAGATTCCACCTCACTACAGAAAGAATGGCTGCTATCATGAAATCAACCAATAACAAATGCTGGCAGGGCTGTGGGGAAAGAGGAACCCTGCTCCACTGCTGGTGGGAGTGTAGACTGGTGCAACCACTATGGAAGTCAGTATGGAGATATCTCAAAGAACTAGGACTGGAAGTCCCATTTGACCCAGCTATTCCCCTGCTGGGTATCTTCCCAAAGAATTAAAAGAATCATACCACAGTGATATATGTGTACCCATGTTCATAGCAGCACAATTTGTAATAGCTAAAACTTGGAAGCAGCCCAATTACCCATCAACTTGGTACTGAATAAAGAAAATGTGGTTTTTAAAATATAAAATGGAGTGTACTATTCGGCCCTCAAAAATGAGAAATTAGAGACATTTATAGCTAAATTGATGCACATTGAGGTGATACTCTTAAGTGAAATAAACAAGACACACATGTGTAAATACCAAATAGTTTCTCTAGTGTGAGAAACTGAATGTATAAATAAGAACTAAAAGGTATAATAGATAATATGAAATAGGAAGAAAAGGGGCAAAGAGGAAGGGGAAGTGGGAGGGGTAAGGAAAAGGAAAGAAGGGAATGTAATTAATATGAGAAAATGGAAAAATGGAAACAAAATCTTTATAAATAGGGATGGAGGTGTTGAAGGGAGGGCAGGGGAAGGGGGAAAAATAAGAACCAAGAGAGATTATGTAAAGGTGCAAATTTCCAATGATGAATGTCATTATATTGTGTACCTAAAATGTAGCAATGACTAGCATGAATAACTGATAATGTGAAATAGGAAGAAAAGGTCCAAAGGGGCAGGGGAAGTGGGAGGGCAGGGGAAAGGAAAGAAGGGAAAGGAAAAATGATAAGAAATGGGAAAAAATGGAAACAAAGTCTTTGTAAATAGGGAAGGGTGGAAGGGGTGAAGGGAGGGCGAGGAATGGGGAAAAAAATAAGAACCAAGATACATCATGTAAAGGTATAAGTTCCCAATGATGAATGTCATTATATTGTATACCTAAAATGTACCAATAAAATAAAATTTAAAAAAAAGAGTTTTACCTAACCTCTCTTACATTGATACTGAAGTTTACTATTTTAAAAAACTTGAGCAAGAGAAATACAAGGGTTACAGTTGTATTGCATCAAAATGAACATCAATTTTCTGATTTTTAGGGAGTGCTAGGGGTGGAAGCCAGGACCTCATGTGTTAGATAAGTGCTCTTCCATTGAAGGATTCCACGTCCCCAACCTGAATTTTCTGATTCTTATGACTGTCATACAGTTATGCAAAAGAAAATAATGTTCTTTTTAAGAATGCACTCTAAATTGTTTGGGGTTACTAGATATATGACCGGGGGAAAAAAATCCCTTTGTATTGTACTCAGGACTTTTCTTTAAGTTTGTTTGTTTGTTTTTTTAAATTTTATTTTACTGGCACATTTTAGGTATACAATATAATGACATTCATCATTGGAAATTTGTACCTTTACATAATCTCTCTTGGTTCTTATTTTTCCCCCTTCCCCTGCCCTCCCTTCAACCCCTCCACCCCTCCCTATCTACAAAGACTTTGTTTCCATTTTTTCATTTTCTCATATTAATTCCATTCCTTTCTTCCCTTACCCCTCCCATTTCCCCTTCCTCTTTGCCCCTTTTCTTCCTATTTCATATTATCCATTATACCTTTTAGTCCTTAGTTACACTTTCAGTTTCTCACACTAGAGAAACTATTCAGTATTTAAATATGTGTGTCCTGTTTATTTCACTTAAGAGTATCACCTCAATGTGCATCCATTTAGCTATAAATGTCTCTAATTTCTCATTTTTGATGGCTGAGTAGTACTCCATTCTATTAAAAAAAAAAACCCACATTTTCTTTATCCAGTCTCCAGTTGATGAGCATTTGGGCTGCTTCCAAGTTTTAGCTATTACAAATTGTGCTGCTATGAACATGGGTACACATATATCACTGTGGTATGATTCTTTTAATTCTTTGGGGAAGGTACCCAGCAGGCAAATACCTGGGTCAAATGGGACTTCCAGTCCTAGTTCTTTGAGGTATCTCCATACTGATTTCCACAGTGGTTGAAGATAAAGGTTTCTGTAAAGATATAGGTCTAGTTTTAATGTTTGGCAAGTTGAAACCCTATTTTTCTAGCACCATTTATTAAAGAGGCTATCTTTCCTCCAGTGAGGGTGTTTGGCTCTTTGCCAAAGATGAGGTGGCTGAGTGTGTCTGGGGTTGTTTCTGCATCTTCTAATCTGTTCCACTGGTCCTCAGGTCTGTTTCTTTGCCAGTCCCATGCTGTTTTTATCACAGTAGCTTTGTAGTATAGTTTCAAGTTGGGGGTCGTGTTACCCCCTACCTTGTCTTTATTGCCTAGAATTGCTTTTGCTATTCTAGGTCTCTTGTTTGAAATGAATTTTTGGATTGTTTTCTCAAAGTCTGTGAAGTATGCTGTTGGAATTTCAATTAGTATTGCATTGAATCTATGTAGCATTTTTGGAAGTATGGCCATTTTCACTATGTTGGTTCTTCCTACCCAGGAGGAAGGGATGTCTTTCCATTTTCTGATATCATCTTCAATCTCTCTTTTCAGAGTGCTATAGTTTTCAGAGTAGAGATCTTTGATTTCTTTCGTTAGGTTGATTCCTAGGTATTTCAGTTTTTTTGGATGCTATTGTGAAAGAAATTGTTTGCCCCATTTCTCTCAGCGAGTCTGTTATTCATGTACAGGAAAGCTATTGATTTTTGTGTATTGACCTCCTATCCAGCTACTTTACTGAATTTGGTTATTAAGTCTAGAAGACATTTGATGGAGTTCTTCGGGGTCTTCTATATTATCATGTCATCTGCAAAGAGCAACAGTTTGACTTCTTCATTCCCTATCTTTTTTCCTTTTATTTCTTTTTTTTATCTGGTTGCTGTGCCTAATGTTTCCAAACCTATATTGAACAGGAGTGGTTTTAGTGGACATCCTTGTCTTTTTCCTGATTTTAGTGAATACCACGTTTTCTGTATCCATTTACCACTTGATACACATGTAGGCCACTTCCAAAGTTTAGCTATTATAACTTTTGCTGTAATAAACATGGATATGCATGTATCACTGTAATATGATGTCTTTATATCTTTTGGGAAGATACATAGAAGGAAACAGGTGGAGTGAATGGAATTTCTATTTTAGTTTTTTGAGGAACCTCCATTTTGATAGTGCTTGTACTAGTTTACATTCCCACCAATGTAAAAGGGTTCCTTTAACCCATAGCCTTGCCAGCATTTGTTATTATTTGCTTTCTTAATGATAGTCATTCTTTCTGGAGTAAAGTGGAATCTTACTGTTTTAATTTGAATTGCTGTAATGGCCAGAGGTGTTGAACATTTTAAAAAATGTATTTATGGGTCATTTGTACTTCTGAAAAGTATCTGTTTATTTCAGTTGCCCATTTTTCAATTGAGTCTTTTGTGTGAGGGCCTTAATTTTTTTTTAGTTCTTTAAATATTGTAGATATTTGTCCTCTGTCAGAGCAGTAGCAAACAAAAAATTTTCCCTCTATGTTTGTTGTCTCTTTACTCTGTTGGTTTTTTCCTTTGCTGTACAGAAACTTTTTGTTGATATTTGATGTTATTTCATGTACAATTGCAGTTCTATATAGAAAGTCCGTGCCTGCACCTGTCTTCAAGAGTTTTATCTATTTTATCTTCCAATCGATTAAGTGTTTCTGTTTTAATATTTAAATCTTTGATTCATTTTGATTTTAGTTTGGTACATGGTGATAGATGTGGATCTAGAGTCAATCTTCTGAATGTGAATAGCCAGTTTTCCCAGCACTATTTGTTAAACAGGCTATCTTTTCTCCAGTGTTATATTTGGCCCCTTTGTCAAAGATTAGATAGGCACATTAAATGTGACTGGGTTTTTTTCTGCATTCTCTATTCTGTTCCATTGATCCATGTCTTTGTGTCAGTACTATGCTGTTTTTATCACTGTAGTTTTGTAGTATAACTTGAAATACAGAACTATTATTTTTCCTGCTTTGCTCTTATTGCCCAGGATTGCTTTTGCTATTCTGGGTCTCTTCTGGTTCCCCCATAAATTTCAAGATTGTTTTCACTAGTCGTCCAATAGGTACTTGTTGGTATTTTGATTGAGGTTGCAATTAAATCAGTATATCCATTTTTGAAAGTATGGCCATTTTAACAACACTGGTTCTGCCTATCCAGGAACAGGGCATATCTTTCCATTTTCTGATGTCTTTCTCAATCTCCTTTTTTCACAGTACTAATGTTTTCGTTGTAGAGGCCTTTCACTTCCTTGGTTAGGTAAATTCCTGGAATTTAATCTTTCTTGATACTGTTCTGAAAGGTATTGTTTTCCTAATTTCTTTCTCAGTGAGTTCATTATTTTTGTACAGGAATGCTATTAATTTTTGTGTGTGTTGATTTTCTATCCTGCTATATTGTTGAATTTGGTTACTCCAGGAATCTTTTGGTGAAGTTTTTGGAGGGGCATGTTCTTCTACATAGAGAATCATGTCATCTGCAAATAATGATAATTTGACTTCTTTTCCTCTTATATGTAACTCTCTATTTCTTTCTCTTACCTGATTGCTCTGGCTATGTTTCAAGTACTATACTGAACAGGAGTGGTGGTAGTGGACATCCTGGTCTTGCTCTTGATTTCAGAGGGAAAGATTTCCACATTTTGCCACTTAATCTGTTGTTGGCAGTAGTTTGTCATAAATGTCTTGCAACAAATTGTGATGAAGTCCTATAACTATTCAAAGTGGTTTTTTTTTTTTATCATGAATGGATATTGGATTTTGTCAAAGGCTTTTTCTGCATCTTTGAGATGATCATGTGACTTTTGTCCTTGCTTCTTTTTAGGTGGTATATTACATTTATTGATTTGTGTATGTTGAACCATCTTTGCATTTTTGTTCATGATTGGTCATTTTTGATTATTTATTGCCAGTGATTATCCTGTTTGCCAGTGTCTTACTCAGGATTTTTGTGTCTGTATGCATAAAAGAAATTGGCCTGTAGTATTCTTTTTCAGTTGGGTCTTTGTCTAGTTTTGGAATCAGGGTAATGCTGGCTTCTGGCAATAACTTTGGGAGTATTCCTGCCCTTTCAATTTCATTAGAGAGTTTGAAGAATATTGGCATTAGATCTTTGAAGTTCTTATAGAATTCAGTGGTAAATCCATCAAGTTCTGGGCTTTTCTTAGTTGGTAGGTTTTCTTTATTACTACTTCCATTTTATTTTATTGGATTATTCAAAGCTTTTATGTCTGCTTGGTTAAGATTTGGTAATTCATATGTATCTAGGAATCCATCCAATTCTTCTGGATTCTCCATTTTATTGGAGTATAGGTTTTTGAAGTAGTGACTAATAATTTTCTGGATTTCAGCAGTATTCACTGTGATTTCACCTTTTTCATTTCTAGTTACTTTGATATGGGTCTTTCCATTTTTGAGTAAAATTGGCTAAGGGTTTATCATTTTGAATAATGAGAGATTCCATTCACTGTTTCTTAGTATTGTTTTTTAGTCTCAATATCATTAACTTCTGCTCTGATATTTATAATTTCCTTCCTTCTACTAGCTTTGGATTGTTTTTGTTTTTCTAGGACCTTGAGTTGCATCATTAGGTTACTTATATGGGCTTGCTCTATTTTTCTAATGTGGGCATTCACAACAATAAACTTCCTTCTTAGGACTGCTTTCATTTTTTCCCATAAGTTCTGGTATATTGTGCTGTCATTATCATTTGACCCTAGGTACTATCTAATTTCTTCCTTGATTTCTTCCATGACCCAGTGATTATTCAAGAGTGTATTGTTAAATCTTCATATGTTTGCATAATTTCTGTGGATTTTTTGCCATTGAGTTCTAGTTTCATTGCATTATAATCTGGCTATATGATGGGATAATTTCAATTCTTTTGTATTTATTTAAGAATGTTTATGGGCTAGTATATGGTCTATTCTGGAGAAAGTTCATGTGTTATTGAGGAGAATGTGTGTTCAGTGTTGAGTGGATCATTCTGTAGATATCTATTAAGTCCATTTGTTTGAAGGTCTGGTTCAGCTCTGATGTTTCTTTGTTGATTTTTGTTTATTTCATCTATGTGTGATAGTGGGGTATTGAGGTCCTCCACTATAATTGTGTTGATGTTTAACTGATCTTTTGTGTCCATATATATATTTGGCTATATTTATATATATTTTGTTGTTGTTGTTGTTTGTTTTTGTTTTCTCTTCCTGCTGAATTGTTTCCTTAACCAATATGTAGTGACCTTCTTATTGCTTCTCGGCCTTTTGGCTAAGATCAAGTGTAGTAGTGAACTTCTTCGCCTCTTCTGATCAGTTTGGTTTTAAGGTCCACTTTGTCTGAAAGTAGGATGTTCTTGTCTATTTTCAGATTTCCATCACATGGAATATTGGTTTTCATCCTTTGATTTTTGGTCTATGAATTTCTTTTATGGTTACACGTATTTCTTATATACAGCATACTACAGGATTTTCCTTCTTGCTCTATTCTGTCAATCTGTATTTTTGATTTGGGAAATTGAAACCATTCACATTGAGAGGTATTACTGAAAAGTTTTATTTCAGTCATTGCTTTATTTTCCTATTGCTGATTCTGTTTTTTCCCCTTCTGATTAACTGCTCACCCTACCTAGTGTATTCATTCCAGTTGATCTTTTGCATTGTTGGCTTCATTGTCTCTTTCTAGGATATGCTTGAGACTTTTGGGAGTGCTGGTTTTGTGATTATAAATTTCTTAAGGTGCTCTTTCACAGAAACATCTTATTTCTCCATAAATTTTGAATGATAGTTTTGCAGTATATATCAGTCTGGGTGGGAAGGTGGTTTCTTTTAGTGCTTGAAACACTTCACTCCAAGGTCTCATAGCATTTGAAGTTTGTGTGGAGAAATCTGTTGTGATTCTAATAGATTTATCTTTGAAGGTTATATATTGTTATTGTCTAACAGCTTTTGAGATTCTGTTCTTGTGTTGGACATCTGGGATTTTGACAGTGATGTGTTGTGGAGTTCTTTTCTGACTTTGGCTATTTGGGATTCTCTATGCCTCACTTATCTGTATGTTAATTTCTTTCACTATATCTGGGGAATTTTCTGCTGTTAGTTCTATAAACACATTTTATACCATTTTTGCTGCTTTTTAATTTTTAATTAATCTCACATTGGTCTTTTTGCATTGTCTAGCACTTGTTGGATCCATTTTCCATGTACTTTTGTTGGGTTTTTTCCATTAAGTTTATTGATACATTTTAGATAAAAAATAGTTACATTCATCATTGGGATCTTGTACTTTTATGTGATTTATCTTGGTTCTTATTTTTTTCCCCTTTCCCTGCCCTCCCTTCACCCCCTCCACCCTTCTCTATTTGCAAAGTCTTTGTTTCCATTTTTTTCCTTTTCTCATATTTTTTCTTTTCCCTTCTTTCCTTTCTCCTACCCCTCCCACTTCCCCTACTGCTTTATATCTTTTCTTCCTATTACACAATATCAATTATACATTTTTAAAATTATAATATCAAAATTTAGAGGACATTGCTACAGATTTTACAAAATTTAAAAAGATATAGAAAGCGTATTACAAAAATCCTTTTCAAAATAAATTTGACAACTTCTAAGAAGTACCTAGGAAGATAAGTTAATGAAACTGACTCTGGAGGAAATATAAAATTTGAATAGCACCTATTAAAAAAAGTATATTCCTAGTTTGAAAACCTACCCATATGACAACAACAGGCTCATATACATTTTACCTGATGAATTATATCAAACATTTAAAGCAGAAAAAAGAAGGAACACTTCTTCCCTCATTTTAGGAACTCAACATTCGTGCTAATACTAAAACTGGATAAAGATAATAGAAGAAAAAGTATGAACATAGATAAAAATTTGTTTAACAAAAAAAACTATTAGAAGTCAGATCTGGCAGTATGTGGAAAGTGGTTTTATTATAGGGATGGCAGTGTTGATTCAGCATTGGAAGATCCACCCCCAGAAGTCATCATTTTAACAGAGGAAAGGAAAAACCCATGTGATCCTGTCCGTAGTTGCAGAAAAAGTATTGGACTAAATTCTACAGCTGTTCATGGTAAAAGCTACCAGGAGACTAGAAGTAGAACAGAAACTTCTCAATGGATAAGACATGTACTCCATACTTCAGCAAAAACACCTTATATGAATGGAAAAGATACAGTGCTTTCTCCCTAAGGTGGAGGACAAGGACAGATATGACTACTCTTCATCTGTCCATTAAACTTTGAAACATAGGCCCACATCAAAATAGTCTGGCAATTAAAAGAAACAATTAGCATAGGATTGGCAAGGTAGAAGTAAAATCTTTATATGTAGATGAAATGATCATCTACAGAGAAAATACTAAGCAATCTCTAGGAGCCCCTAGAACTTGTATTTGAATTTAGCGGGATTAGAAAACACAAGGTATATATAAAAATTCAGGCCTATGTATACTTGCTATAAATGAAGAATTGGATATTGAAATTTAAAAGTTTGTAGGAGTACAAAGGACCTAGAAAAGTAAAAAGAAAAAAGGATTTAAAAAAAACAGTGTTGGAAGACATTTATTACCTAATATTTTTGGTACTGGGGATCAAACTCAGGACCACTTGTGAGGCAGGCAGCAGAACCACTGAGCTAAATCCCCAGCCCTTATTACCTAATTTTAAGACTTCCTCTAAAGCTATAGTAATCAAGGCAGTGTTGGTGTAAGGGAAGACACATAGATCATTGGAATAAAACAGAAAATCTGGAAATAGAACCACACATATATGGTCCACTGAGTTTTGAAAGATTATTTAACATTAATATTTTATACAACATAAACTCAACTTAAGAGCACAGGAAAAGATAGTGTTTTCAGTAAATGGTACTAGAACACCTGTTATCTGTATGTAAAAAATTAACCTCAACCCTTTATGTCCATATATAAAGATAACTTGAAAGGATCTATGAACCTAAATATGAAAGACTAAAACTATAAAACTTTAAGAAGAAATTATAAGGGAAAATGTTCATGAATCTAGGGTAGGCAAGAATTTCCTAGGATACAAAAAACATGATGTATAAAAGAACAAAATTGATAAATGAGATTCCATCAAAATTTAGAACTTTAAATGACATCGTTAAGAAAATGAAAAGTAGTCCTTAAACAGACCAAATTTATAATACATATAACCTATGGCCAGAATATATAAAGAACTCTTACAGCTCATTAATAGACAACCCAATTAAAAAGTAGACACAAGAAGATGATGAATAGCCAGTACAGCACAAGGAAAGGTGTGCAACACTAGAATCAGAAAAATACTAATCAGTGCAATAACAAGATTGAGTTATACACTCATTAGGGCCATGAAATTAAAAGTTTTAAAAGAACAAATGTCAGCTTAGGTATGAACCAGTTAGAACTTTCTAATACTGCTAATGTGAATGTAAAATGATAAAACCATTTTTGGAAAATAATATAGAAATTCCTTGTATTACTGTTAAGAATCAACAGTTCTGTTCTTAAGCTTTTACTTAAGAGAAATGAAAACACATGTTCACAATAGATTTGTACATACAAGTTGACTGTCCCTTATCTGAAATTCTTGGGACCAAAAATGTTTCAGATTATGGTTTGAAATCCACTTGATCTGCAAAGAGGATAGCTACTCCTGCTTTTTTTCAGGTTCCTGTCACATGGAGTATTGTTTTCCACCCTTTAACTTTCAGTCTATGAGTTTCCTTTTGAATTAAGTGTGTTTCTTGTATGCAGCATATTGTTGGATTTTGCTTCTTGACCCATTCTGCCAGTCTATTTCTTTTGAATGGTGAATTGAGACCATTAACATTGATGGTTATAGCTGATTTGTATTGACTTATCATTGTCATAACTTTTTCTTTTTGTTGGATTCTCCCCTTTTGCATTTAATTTCTTGTCATGCCCAGTGGATTCATTCTGCTGGACTTCCTGGGGTTGTGATCCTCATTGTCTTTTCCTAGGATATTATCTAAAATTTTTTGGAGTGCTGATTTGGTATTCACAAAGTTCCTAAGGTGCTCTTTGTCATGAAAGGATCTTATTTCTCCATCAGTTTTGAAAGATAGTTTTGCAGGGTACATCAATCTGGGTTGGAGGCTGTTTCCCTTTAGGGCTTGGAATATGTCGCTCCAAGCTCTTCTTGCCTTGAGGGTTTGTGTTGAGAAGTCTGCTGTGATTGTGATGGGCTTTCCTTTGTATGTGATTTGTTTCTTTTCTCTAACTGCTTGTAGAATTTTGTTCTTCTGTTGAATTTCTGGAATCCTAACTATTATATGCCTAGTTGTAGTTTTTTTTTTTTTTATCAAGGCTAGTTGGAGTCCTATTTGCCTCAATTATCTGTATGTGAAGTTCTTTTCCCCTGCTTGGGAAGTTTTCTGCCATTACTTCTGTGAACAGTTTTTTTTTATATCATCTGCACTCTCTCTGGTTTCTTCATTGACTCTGATCAATCTTATGTTATTCTTCTTTGCAACGTCTGGTAGCTGCTGGATTGATTTCTCATGGTTCCTTACAATTTTAAAGAAAGTTTTGTTTTCCTGGTCACTAATTGCAATCTTATCTTCTATATCTGGAATTCTGTCCTCACACTGGCTCATTCTGCTCCATAGGCATTTAATGGAGTTTTTAATCTCCTTGAAATCTGTTTGTGTCTGTTGTATGGATTCCATTTGTTTCCTATGTTGGGTTCCATCATGTTCCTCAGCTCCTTTATTTTTTCATCTGTGTCCTCTCTAGATTCATTAATCATGTCTTGCCCTATGGGCATAATCTCTGC
The DNA here is from genome assembly GCF_053883595.1 of Heterocephalus glaber. Taxonomy (NCBI): domain Eukaryota; kingdom Metazoa; phylum Chordata; class Mammalia; order Rodentia; family Bathyergidae; genus Heterocephalus; species Heterocephalus glaber. Next base: position 35,478,958 of record NW_028258296.1, on the reverse strand, counting down.
TGTTAACTGAGAAATTATTTCTGATTTAATTTTTTCCAGATCCTTTTTTGTTGCCAGTTCAGGGAGTCCACATGATTGAGTACAGAGTATTGCATCTTGTTTCTCTTTGGGGTCGCTTTATGTGATCTGGAAGTCTGGTTTTGAGACTTGTTTATGTGTTCTCTCTTTTCAAGGGGGGGTGTGGTGTGATGCTGGTGCCCAGGAGGCTCACCTCCTTGGTGTTTGGTGGGGCTGCTCCTCTGCTCTGGGTGCCGTGGTATAGCAGCCTGAAAGGCTCAGCTGCTCTATGCTGGGGGCCTCTGTTCCTCTGGAGTGGGGGAGATGGTACAGCACCCTGAAAGGCTCAGCTGCTTGGCACTGGGAGCCTCTGCTCCTTTCTAAAATGTCTTATGTGATTTTTGACCCTATTTGCCTGAACCCAGTATTTACCTTCTTGCACTTTCTTATGATCTCTGCCTGTGCTCTGCTGAAAGTTGTCAGCCAATATGGAACACAGGGTGGGGATGTCACCTGCCTGAGATTAATTGTCTCCTACTCACACAAGTAGTAATGGAGTAATTGCATTTGCAAAATTTTTAATGAAGAATGAAATTATAAGTAAAAACATTTACCCCTCACTTAACATGAAAACTGGAAGAAGGGAGTCCTGAAATACAAGTGTATCATTTATTTCCTGAAGATCACTGGCTCATGATATTCTCTACATTCCCAAAACAAGCCTTGAGCTGTCCAGTCCCAAATCTCTGCCATTATCATCTCTTTAGTGCCATCTATTCAGAATTCAGCAAAGGATCAATTCCCTGTTCTGTGTAGGCCTTCAGGATAGAAGAGATTCCTGGAGAGGTCAGAGGATCAGGAGCATGGCTTTTGCAGCACTTATGATCCAATAGTCTTTCCACTTCCAAGGCTGGGAGCTGGACAAAGCACTTCCTACATTTCTAGAGTTTGAAATTAAAGCAGCGAACCCCAAAATTCAAGTCTTTTCCTAAGACATTTTCGGTAGTATACAACTAATTCAGGTTTCAAAGTATATGTATATGGGGGCAAAACCAGTTATTGCTGGAAGTGGTCAATAAGAAAATCAAGGCTCTGTTCATTGCAAAGGCATTCCTCAGACATTTGAAAAAGAAGCACAACAGGAAAGGAAGTTTGAAGAACCAAAGCCAGAATTGGTATGAATTTCCATTTTAAAGACCAAAAGGTACCTTACGTTAAAACATCCAATATGTAGTTGTATAGGAAGAAAACAAGAGTGACGGTTTTTGTCTGTGAAGACCCCTGGCCTAGTTGGGTATTACTTGTGGTTTTCTACTCAATGTGGATTCAAAGATCATTTGATAGATTTTCTTGCTGACTTGTTAACTGTGGTTTGAGAAGACGATGAGCTCAGCTTTGTCTTACAATACTAGGAGTGCAAACTTTTTCTTCTTTTCTGTCCTCTCCTTTTCTTTCTTTCTTCTTTTTTTCTGTACTAGAGATTGAACCCAGGGACACTGAAAGACATTGAGTGATTCCTGTCACTACATTTTCTCTGTTGCTGATTCCTTTATTTCCATTTTGCTTGACTGCTTATCCTGCTTCATGTATTCATATCGTTAGGCTTTCTAGTATTGGTCACCTTATTTTCTCTGTCTTGAATAACGTTAAGTATTTTTCATAGTGCTGGTTTTGTGGTCATGAATTTCATGGATTTCTTAAGGTCCTCTTAGTCATTTGAAATTCCTTATTTCTCCATCAATTTTTAAAGATAGTTTTGCAGGATAAATTAATCTGGGTTTAAAGTTGTGTTCTTTCAGGCCTTGAAAGACTTCATTCCAAGCTCTCTGGCCTTAAAGGTTCATGTTCAGAAACCTGCTGAAATTTTTATTGGTTTATCTTTAAAAGTTATGTGTTATTTTCTCTAATATCTTTTAATTCTGTCCTTGTGTTGTATTTCTGGGATCTAAACTATGATGTATTAGGAGAGGATCTTTTTTTATTTGGTTATTTGGGGTTTTATATTCCTCATTTACCTGTAGGTGGAATTCTTTCCCTATACTTGGAAAGTCTTTTGTCTATGATTTCTGTAAATAGATTTTTATACATGTTGTGCCATCCTCTAATTTTTCTTTAACTCCTATTATTCTTAGGTTAGTTCTCTTTGAGTCACCTAGCAGCAATTTGATCCATTTTCCATGATTTCTTGTTGTTTTTAAGGTATCACTGAGTATGTGGTCACTTACATCAACCCCATCTTCTAGTTGTGAGACTCTCTTCTCACATTAGTCCTTTCTGCTGTCCATATTTTCATTACATTTTTTATATCCTGGATTTCTATTTGATATCTTTTCATGTAGTCTAATTCTTCACTGAACTGGTCATTCTATCTTGTATTGTCTTAGATAGTTTACCCAGCTTTTATTTGTGCCTTGTTTAAACTCACTGATAAATTTTATCAATTAAGTCCATTTTCTATTTAGTTATACCACCTTTGAGTTTGCTGAACACCTTATTGACATGTTTTTTTGTTTTTTCTTTTATCCTGTCATACATTCCAGCCTTTTGGTTTTTTATTTCCTCCCCATTAATGCCCATTGGATCAGATTTGGGGGAATTGAGACTTTTGGGGGGCATTTTGTTACCTTTTTTCTCATGTTTTTGTTGGTTGTAGGGGGGAAGCAATCAGAGTTGAGAATATATTAAAGTAGAAGTACTCTATAGTTAGGATGGATATCTCTTTAGTTAGTGTCTGCTTTCTGGTGAAGTAATCTGTAGGCTTTGACTGTATTTTACTACTTATATACCTCTTCAACCTACTAAGCTTAATAGGATAAGATCCAGTTATTATGCTGCAAAGATAGAATTCCTACTGGTTATATCAATATCAAGAGATGTTTTATACCACATATACATTAAAACTTGCTTTAACAATTTCAGCCTTTCTTCAATGCCTTATAAAGACTGTAATATACTACTGATGACAGGCTGGGATGTGATGGGTGGGGAAAGAAAAAAGAAAGGGAAGGGGAATAGATCAGAAAGAAGAGAAGGATAAAGAAAAGTAACAAATGAAAGCTAAAAGAGATCAAATTCTGTTGATATTATTATTATTATAACTGAAGTGGAAGGCTGGTGGAGAGATTTGTGAGAATATTTGTGGGAACAGGAAGGAATGCAGAAAGAGAGAAGCATAATTGGAGATTGAGGGAACCTGTGAGAAGGTTGAAACCTATTGATATGTTGATAGCTTCTTCAATTCTATCTGCAATTTTGGTAAGGATTTCCCTGACTTGCCCTTTGAAAGGTAAGACTTAGATTAAAGCACTGGTTAATTCTTATTCTCATTTTCATGTATACAAATACCTCCCATATATATGCTAGATAAAAGGAGGAAAGGAAAAGAAAAAGAATAAAGGAATAAGAAAGAAGAAAAACAAGAGAAAACCAAGAAACAACAAAAAACCATATGCTGTGGCAAGAACAGAAAATTAAAGTGTCCTCCCTGTCCAATTTATATATTGCAGTCTGAATTCAGCCAGTGCTCTCTCCCCCACCACACACACACACACACACACACACACACACGCAATATGTTCACAAGTGGGGAAGCCTTGACCTGCAGGGGTTGTCTGGACACATTTCTGGGTCTGGGTCGGGCTCTTTCCTACACCTTTGCCCTCTGTGGAGCATCACTTTGGCCCCAACATGCTTCATCTCACCCTTCTCAGTACGAAGCCCACTCTTCAAGTTTCTGAGCTAACCACCACCCCACTATGATTTGTTGAGTTGCCTTCCTCTAAGTGAGGAAGCTTGGGGATGAGGACCAACTGCTGGGCCTGCCTCCCCCTGCAAGCCATACCCTGGTCAATTTTGGTTTTGCCTCTGTGGGTGTGGCTAAGTGGAGTCTTTGTGTCTTTGAGTCTAAATGTCTTTGTGCTTAACATCAGAACCCTCAGTTAAGTCAAACGGGGGAGAAGGGGTATTTGGCTCAGCACCCAGTCTTGGGGTGATTTCTGCAAAGATCCTCTCATTCTCCAATCTACATTCCCTTCCCTGGAGGACAAACCCGCAGCAGCCTGTGGTCTCCCTCTCCAAGTCTCCTGATAAGCATGTGATGGCAGGACACTCTCTGGCTAAGCCGCCACTCTGGCTCTCTGCCCTCACGTGTTTCTTTGTTGCCTTCCACAAAGCATCACTCTTCAATCCACAAACTCAATGGTGCTTAGGACCTGATGTGCTTAGCAGCCCCTGGCTGGGACTGGTGGGGTTCCCCATGCAGGTGCTAAATGGCGGCAGGTGGGTAGTGAGCAGGATATCCCATAGCCACAGTATTTCCAGTGTTTATGGGGAAGAATGAGTGTTTGTTTTGGGTTGCTCCCATTTTTCTTCTTCCCACTTGCAGTCAGTCCCTGCTTGTGCAACCCCCAAGCTGTGGCTTTCTCAGCACCCTCATCAGGATCGTGGGCTGATTTTCAACTTTCCCAAGGACTCATCAGTACTTTCTCAGATATCACTCACCAGCTTTGTTTCTTTGGTGCCCTGCAAATATCTCACTCACTAGGTTCCTTTTCCCAGTGGGGAGTGTGGGAGGGTCAGGGGCATACTCCCATGGCCTGGCCACCACGTAGTGCCACACTCTCCCTCAAGGCATTAGATCCTCTTATTTTATGCAGCTAATTAGATAGAAATGAATAGGCAGTCAGACAGGGATGGGCCCTAGAGAAAGTCAGAGCAAAGACAAGAACACACCAGAACTCCATGTACCCTTGCTATGTGACCCGTTGCCCTACTGGATCAATATTAGCTAAGCAGCTGTACTTATAATCCTACATGTTGATTATAGTTTGACCCATATTGTACCCACATTGTGACTTCACTGTATAAATTACCCCTGACAAAGGGCCACGGTGGCAACCCACTTGGGACCCCTCCTTTCTCCCAGGAGCTATCTCTAAATGAATCTTTCCTACTCTTAAACCTCGTTTGTCCTTTGGAATTCATTCCTTTTTTTCCATTAAGTTTATTGGTACATTTTAGGTATACAATACAGTTACATTCATCATTGGGATCTTGTACCTTTACATGATGTATCTTGGCTCTTAAATTTTCCCCATTCCCCTGCCCTCCCTTCACCCCCTCCACCCTTCCCTATTTACAAAGATTTTGTTTCCATATTTTTCCCTTTCTCAAATTTTTTCTTTTCCCTTTTTTTTTTTTGGGTACCGGGGATCGAACTTGGGTCCTTGTGCTGTGCAGCAGGGGGCAAAACCCCTGAGATAAATCCCCGGCCCTCTCTTTTCCTTTCTTTCCTTTCCCCTACCCTTCCCACTTCCCCTACTCCTTTAGATGTTTTCTTCCTATTTCACAATATCAATTATATCATTAGAACCTTATTTACACTTTTAGTTTTTCACACGAGAGAAACTATTCAGTATTTACACATGTGTGTCCTATTTATTTCACTTAACAGTATGGCCTCAATATGCATCCATTTAGCTATAAATGTCTCTAGTTTCTCATTCTTTATGGCTGAGTAGTACTCTATTTTATTAAAAACACACACACACACACATCTTCTTTATCCAGTCTCCAGCTGATGGGTAATTGGGCTGTTTCTAAGTTTTAGCTATTACAGACTGTGCCACTATAAACATGGGTGCACATATATCTCTGTGATATGATTCTTTTAATTCTTTTGGGAAGATACCCAGTAGAGGAATAGCTGGGTCAAATAGGACTTACAATCCTAGTTCTTTGAGGTATCCCCATACTGATTTCCACAGTGGTTGCACCAGTCTGCACTCCCATCAACAATGGAGAAGGGTTCCTTTCTCCCCACAACCCCACCAGTGTTTGTTATTGGTTGATTTCTTTTCTTTTCTTTTCTTTTTTGGTACCAGGGATCGAACTCAGGTCCTTGAGCTTGCACAGCAGGTGGTGAAACCACTGAGCTAAATTCCCAGCTCCTTTTAAGAATTTTTTTTTTCTTTTTTTGTACTGGGGATCGAAATCAGGACCTTGCACTTGGGAGGCAGGCGGCAAAACCACTGAGCTAAATCCCCAGCCCAGGTTCATTTCTTGATAGCAGCCATTCTTTCTGGGGTGAGATGGAATCTCAGCGTTGTTTTCAACTGCATCTCTCGAATGACCAGTGATATTGAACATTTTTTCATATGTCTATTTGCTGCTTTTACTTCTTTGTCTGAGAAATGTCTGTTCATTTCAGATGCCCATTTTTGAATTGGGTCTTTATATTTGGGGGCTTTGATTTTTTATTTTGAGTTCTTTATATATTCTAGATAGTAGACCTTTGTCTGAAGAACAGCTGGTAAAAAAATTTTCCCACGTTGTAGGTTGTCTCTTAGCTCTGCTGGTGGTTTCTTTTGCAGTGCAGAAGGTTTTTAATAAGATGAGATCCCAGGTGTTGGTTCTTTGTGCTGGTTCCTGTGCTACTGAGGACTTGTTCATAAAGTCCTTTCCTATGCCAATGTCTTCAAGAGTTCTACCTATCTTCCAGCAAGTTTCATGTTTCTGTTTTAGTATTTAGATCTTTAATCCATTTCAATTTTGGTTTTCACCATGCAATGGTGAAAGATAGGTGTCTAGTTTTCATCTTTGGCAAGTTGAAATACAGTTTTTCCAACACCATTTATTAAAGAGGTAGAATTCATTCTTTGACTTCAGGGAACACAAACTGCACAAAAGCACACCTGACATCTAGCAGGTTGTGAGTATATTTTTCTTATATCATTTTTGCAAGATGACATGTACATTGGACCTGGGGGTGTGAGGGGTGCTATTGTTGGTCTACTTTCCCTTTTTAACGCCCCCATATTGGATTCAGATCTGGTAAGTTTCTCCTTCAGTTTGTCTTGTATCTGGCTTTCTTTGCTACCCTATTTCTGTGAACCTGTGTTTTCCACAGCACATCTTACGAAACTTCCTCATATCCCACCGCCACAAGTTGGCCATGATGAAACTCTGTATTATTTTATTTTAATTTTTTTTGTTTTTGGTACCAGGAATTGAACTTGGGTCCTTGCACTTGAGCAGCAGGCCACGAAACCACTGAGCTAAATCCCCAGCCCTATATTATTTTATTTTAATGATGAGGAAGTAAAGTCTGAGAGAGGATAAGTAGTCTGCTCAAAGTCCCACATAGGTGCCGACGATGGGATACCAAAGAAGATCTAACTACAAAGTCAACCTCTTAAACACTGCATCCTATTGCTGCCCTTGCACTGTGATTCCTATCATCTAACACAATCTCTCCCTGAGTTAAGTCTCTCTACAGTTACCTAGAGGTGTATTTAAGATAAGATGTTCCATTGAGGGCTGGGGATTTAGCTCAGTGGTTTCGCTACCTGCTGCGCAAGCACAAGGCCCCAAGTTCGATCCCTGGTAACAAAAAAAAAAGATGTTCCAATAAGTTGTTTTCTGGTTGTAGAGGACAAAAGAAGAGGAAACATCTTTATATAGGTCTTAATTTTTGATAGAAAAGAACTCCAAATTTCCTGTAATTTGGTAATTTACTTGTTGGTAATGAAGAGCAAATCAGTCACATGAATATAAGTAAGCCACTGTGCCCTAAATAGGTACAAACAAGCAAAAAGGGAAACTCATGGTATTGTAACAGTCACCATGCTCCACACCCATTTTTCATTAATTGTCATGACAGCATTTTGGAATAAGTATATCAATTAGAATTAAGTTTGGCTGCACCTAAACAAATCGATACTTTCTTTGAAACAAACAAACAATTTGATATCTCTCTCATGTAAAAGTCTCAGTTCCTATGGTCCATTAAGTCAAAATGGATACAGGGTCCTTCCAACTTTCTGTTCTGCTATCCTTTTGCAGTGTCACACCTGTCATCACTGTCCGGAATGAAGCACTAGCCATATCTACACTTCATGCAGCAGGATGGAGGAAAGAGTGAATTGTTGCTTAAGGAAGATTTCCAGAAGCTGTCGTGGACACTTCCCCTTACATCCCAAAGACTACATCACCACATCTAGCTGCAAAAGAGGCTAGGACATTGGAGGGCATGTGCTTAGCTAAATATGTGTTACTAGCTAATTTCCCTAATGAACATAGATGCAAAAATCCTCAACAAGATACTGGCAAACAGAATACAGAGGGTCATCAAGAAGATCATACACCATGAACAAGTCAGATTTATCCCAGGGATACAAGGACAGTTCAACATGTAAATCAATAAATGTAATACACTATATTAACAGAGCCAAGGACAAAAACCATATGATCATCTCAATAGATGCAGAAAAAGCATTCGACAAAATCCAGCACCTATTCATGATAAAAACCCTAGAGAAAATTGGAATACAAGGTCTTTATCTCAACCTGATGAAGGCTATCTATGAAAAACCAACAGCCAACATCATACTAAATGGTCAAAAACTGAAAACTTTCACACTAAAATCAGGAACAAGACAAGGATGCCCATATCACTACTCCTGTTCAAGATAGTTCTGGAAACATTAGCCTCAGCAATTAGAAAAGAGAAAGAAATAAAAGGAATAAAGATAGGAAAGGAGGAAGTGAAACTGTCGTTATTTCCCGACGATATGATACTTTACATAGAAGACCCAAGAGAGGGGTGGGCGCAGCGGCCGCCTGAACACAAGCCCTTGACTTCGCTCTTTGTGCAGATCGGCGCCTCATCGCTCCTCTCCACCAGCTGCGATGAGCGAGCACCTCTGCCCCAGGAAAAGGAGAAGGAATGGCAATGAAGAAGACAATCATCTCCCACCCCAGAGCAAAAGGAGTAGTAGAAACCCTGTCTTTCAGGATTCCTGGGACACAGAGTCTTCGAGGAGTGACAGTGGTGGGAGCAGCAGCACCAGCATCCATAGCCCAGACCGGGCTAGTGGGCCAGAGAGGAGCTTAAGCCAGGTCATGTCCGGATCCAGCCCCAACACTCCTCAGTCCATGCCTGAGCAGTCTGCCCTGTGCCAAGGCCCTTACTTCCACATCAACCAGAGCCTGAAGGAGGCCCACTTTCACAGCCTACAGCACTGAGGACGGCCTCTGACATGATGCACCAGAAGTTTCTTACCTTCTGTGAAGGGACAGTGCTGTGCAGATTTGAAACTTCAACTTACAATTTGTTTTGAAAAATTGCACACAGAAAAACCTGCCTGTTGGCTTTTCAGTCTATTTGAAATAACAGGTTAACAGGCAATTGTTTACTTGTGGTTCTGCTGCACTATTGCAGTTTCAAAGGGGCTTCGAAGCAATTTTTTATAGGATTCTTTTGAGGGAGGGTATCAGATCCATGTCAAGGTAGTGGTCTGAGGAAATTTCATCTGTGTGTCGCATCCATAGTGTGTCCAATTCAGACTGATTTCTCAATCTGTCACCTAGAAGTTCTACTTTATGTAAAAGGATCTTTTAAAAGTGCGGGATCTTCAATTTTTTTAATTCAATAAACTAGGGAAGAGTATCTAGTTTCCATGAAAAAAAAAAACTTGTTTTCCAAAAGATAGGAAGCTTGATTCAGTCTTGCACTGAAATTAATTGCCATACTACCTCTTAGTATATAGACATCCTATGGAAAGTACTCTGTCTGTTTTAACAGAACAATCAGATCCAATTTACTGTGGAAGTGAAGCACCCTCCCTTGTGACGGTCTCCACTCTTTGTTATATATTTGTACTTCCAGGAAGAATGTCCTTCAGACTCTTGGATAGCCAGATAACTTCTACATCACTATTCCTCCAGAGTCTGCACCTCAGATTTTACTAGAAAATACTGCACAGTTCTGAAAGTCAAAGAGTATGTGATGACTTTTTGTCCTACTTCAAGCTTGTAAGTTGCACCAGCAGCTTATGTGACCTTACATCATTCCATCTTGTAGTGTCAATAGCTAAGGCATAGATGAATGCTGATAAAGCATAAGCTAGCTGAACTGATGTCCAAAGTAACAAACAGTGAAGTCACCCTCCCTGCAACAGGACTAGGGGACCACATTCCATTACTGACTCTGGAATTGTATGGCTTAGAAGTGAGGAGAGGCACTGTCCAGAAAACAATACAGGAGTATTTAAGGACATGGGCATGTTCCAGTGTTATTTTGTCATACTTGAGAGCCAGCCAAGTTTGAATAACGAAGGTGAGGATGTTTCTTCTTTCTCACTGATGAGCTGTCTGAAGAGGAGAGTGCCGGGGAGCCAGCCTGCCATTGGATGTAGAGGAAGTGCCTTAGAGTCCACCGGAAGCCTCTGCCTGCTCCCCTTCTGCTCCCTCTGCACTGCAGTCCATGCCCCTCCATTTGGAAACCACACTGCACACACAGCCCAGCTGAGATGCTTGGATGCCTCTAGTAAGAGGACTTTGCTCTTTGTCAGGGTTGAAAAGGATGTGGGGAACAGCATGGGGTTCTGTTACCTGACAACTCAAATCTTGAAAATGAAGACTGTTCCAGAAGAGAGTAAGATTCAGCCAGTTTCCACAGTCTGTTCCTCTAATATGGATAGAATATAAAGGCCAGTAGCGGGATGTGGATACTAGTGTTATGGGGGAATAGTTACAGCACAGGCCATGCTTAAAGAGCATGGGGTTTTGACAAAGAGTTTTTTATCTTTTTAAAAATTCTTTACTAACTCTCACCCTGATTTTAAAACCAGATGTTTGACAAGAACTTTGGATCTTAATGGGTTTGATGGCAGGGAATATGGAAAGGACATGTTGCTAACATTTTTGTCTAACAATAAAAGAAACAACAATTGAATGCTCTTAAGACAAGCTGAGCTCTCAATCAGACCTGTATAAAACAATTCAGAAACACCCAGGATGACTCCTTCAGGCTTAATGGATGGCACCCTACTGAAACAAAATGTGTATTAAGAAAATGTAAAAATGGAGGAAGCAAACTCATTTCCCACTCAACTAAAAGATATAGAAGGTGAAACCATCACCAGGACAAAAGGATTTTCTCCAGATTAGTACACTCAATGCTGGGTTTGCAGTTACCCCTCTTACTCTACTTAATGCAAGAAACCATCTTCATCCTGTTTGCACATCGTCTACAGCCTTGCAGCGTGGGATACATTTCTATTATACTGCTACTTGGTAGTGTCAACAGGCATGTGTTAAATCTTCTATTGGTTCAAGCTAGTAAAACCTTGTATTTCTCTATTGCGCCACCATTAAAAGCAGCATTAGTGCAGAAAAAAAAAAAAAAAAGAAGACCCAAGAAACTCTGCCAAAAGACTTCTAGACTTAATTGACAGATTCAGTAGAGTAGCTGGATACAAGGTCAACACTCAAAAAACAATAGCCTTCTTGTACACAAATAACAGACTCACTGAGAGAGAAATTAGTGAAACAATTCCTTTTAAAATAGCATCCAAAAAAATGAAATATCTAGGAATCAATTTAACAAAGGAAGCAAAAGACCTCTACACTGAAAACTACAGCACTCTGAAAAAAGAGAGGATACAAGAAAATGGAAAGACATCCCTTGCTCCTGAGTAGGAAGAACCAATATAGTGAAAATGGTCATACTTCCAAAACTACTATATAGATTCAATGCAATGCCAATTGAAATTCCAACAATATACTTCACAGAACTAGAGAAGACAATCCAAAACTTCATTTGGAACCATAAGAGACCTAGAATAGCTAAAGCAATTCTAAGCAACAGAGACGTGGATGGGGGTATCACAATCCCCAACTTGAAACTATACTACAAAGCTACTGTGATAAAATCAGCATGGTACTGGCAAAGGAACAGACCTGAGGATCAGTGGAATAGATTAGAAGATGCAGAAATAACTCCAGACATGCTCAGCCACTTCATCTCTGACAAAGGAGCCAACCACCCTCACTGGAGGAAAGATAACCTATTTAATAAATGGTGTTGGAAAAACTGGATTTCAACCTTCCAAAGATTGAAACTAGACCCATACCTATCACCATGCACTAAACTAAGATCAAAGTGGATTAAAGGCGTAAATATTAAGACAGAAACACTAAACTTTCTGGAATATAAGTTAGGTAGAACTCTTGACGACATTGGCATAGGAAAATACTTCATGAACAAAACCTCAGCAGCACGGGAACTAGCAGAAAGAATCAACAACTGGGATCTCATCTTATTAAAAAGCTTCTGCACTGCAAGAGAAACCACCAACAGAGCTAACAGACAACCTACAATATGGGAAAAAAATTTTAGCAGCTGTACCTCAGACAAAGGACTGCTATCTAGAATATATAAAGAATTGAAAAAAATCAGACCCCCCAAATGCAAAGACCCAATTCAAAAATGGGCATCTGAAATGAACAGACATTTCTCAGACAAGGAAGTAAAAGCAGCAAAAAAAATGTGAAAAAATGTCCAACATCACTCGTCATTTGAGAGATGCAGATGAAAACAACACTGAGATTCCACCTCACCCCAGAAAGAATGGCTGCTATTAAGAAATCAACAAATAACAAATGCTGGCAGGGTTGTGGGAGAAAGGAACCCTTCTCCATTGCTAGTGGGAGTGTAGACTGGTGCAACCACTGTGGAAGTCAGTATGGAGATACCTCAAAGAACTAGGACTAGAGGTCCCATTTGACCCAGCTATTCCCCTGCTGGGTATCTTCCCAAAAGAATTAAAAGAATCATACCACAGAGATGTATGTGTACCCATGTTTATTGCGGCATAGTTTGTAATAGCTAAAGCTTGGAAACAGCCCAAGTGCCCATCAACTGGAAACTGGATAAAGAAAATGTGGTTTTTTAATAAAACGAAGTACTACTCAGCCATAAAGAACGAAAAACTAGTCATTTATAGCTAAGTGGATGCATATCGAGGCCATACTGTTAAGTGAAATAAATAGGACACACATGTTTAAATACCGAATAGTTTCACTAGTGTGAGAAACTGATAGTGTAAACAAGGGTTAAAATGATTAAAATGAGTAATTGATAATTTGAAATAGGAACAAAGGTCCAAAGATGAAGGATTGAAGGGAGGGAAAGGGGAAAAAAGGGAAAGGAAAAACTGTGAGAAAAGAAAAAAAATGGAAATGAAATCTATGTAAATAGGGAAGGGCAGAGGGGGTGAAGGGTGCACAGGTAATGAGGAAAAAAAAATAAGAACCAAGATATATCATGTACAGGTACAAACACCCAATGATAAATGTAAATGAATTGTATACCTAAAATGTACCAATGAAAGATTTAAAAAAATAAAAAATAAAAATAAATATGTGTTACTATAGGTAAAGAAGCAAATGGATATTATGGAACAGTTGCTAATCTGTGCCACAGATGGTATTTTCTCCATTTTGGGTTAAGAAAGACTGTAGGACATAAAGAAATTTTTTACTGCATTTCCACTCAAGTGCCAACTGAGACACACTGAGGTAAGCCTAATTCTGACTGTATTATACTGCAACAGGAACTTGGAAATATCCAGGAGATCTGTTTCAGTATGGCTGGATCCAAAGGCTTAAAAAAATAAAATCAATCAATCAATCTCTCTCTCTCTCCACCTCCCCTCAGGCTCACCCAACGTGGTAACAAAGATGCTTACCAGATCCCCAGATGTGTTATTCCTCAGAACCCACATTCTCTTTCCAATCAAAATCCCAAGAACAGTTTTGATTGTTCTGGCTTTGTTCAAAAGCCCATCAACTTGTGAAGGAGGATATAATATCCTGATTGCTCACAATGGAATCTTACAGTGACCTTTGGAACCTGGGAGTAAATCAGTCTCATTTAACAACATGGACAAGAATGTGGATCTGTAGAATTTCTGGGCAGATTAAAAAAGAAAAAAGTAATTTATCTCAAGGGGTGGAGGAGGATGTTGGCTAAGATCCTTTAGCAATCATCTTCCCATAGCTCACGTTGAACAGCTCAGGAAATCAAGTGAAAAACCATAGTATCTGCTTTAGTATGACAGAAAGAGAAGACACATTAAAGAAACCAGGAAGGAAAGGCCTGCATCAACCCTCCTCCAACTCCAAGCAATTTAATATGGAGAGAGATGCCTCCTGCTTTGAAGATGGAATTAAATCCACACCTTTGACATGAAAGCTAGTACCAGGCCAACTATGGAGGATGCCTGACAGAGCTCCATAAATCCTACTGCCAGGGCAACACTGCAAATTAAGCCACTGGAACTGCTTCAGCCCAGGCCACTGACCACCACTCACTCCAACCTCAGGCAGCAGAGCAGGGAGCAGGATACCACCTACTTAGGAACAGAGCACAAAAGCCAGTGTGGGGCTCCATCTTGGAGCTCAGTGCAAGCCATGCCACAATGAGAATCAGGACTAGGTGGAAACCAAAGGTCCTGGATGCAGGCCAGGGGTCACAAATGTGGACTTGCCTTAGTTATGCCATCAGGCAGAGTTCTGTGCAAATGGGACAGACTTGAGTTTTTCCCAGGATCACTGCCTTCTCAGAGTGGTCCTAGGGCATATCCACCCCTATCCTGAGACTGTGAAGGTCTCTGCAGCCATGAGACTCAGGTGAGATGAAGCATGGCATCAGTCATGGTGACCAAGGGCTTCAGGAAGAACATCTATTGCTTGGTTCACAGATGGGGCTCATCTCCAGTACCAGAAAAATAAATATGCCCAGGTAGGTTGGATTCAAGTTTTGGCCTATGTCACTGCTAGCTGTGCCGAGGGTAACTTGCAGAACCCTGTAGCTATGAGGTTTGACCCAGCCATCAGACTAAGTGGGTGAGGGACTGCTTTCACTACCCTCAAACTCAAGCAGCATAGTGTAGAGCAAGACCCAAGCACTAAAGGTAGGATAAGGTGGTTGGCTTAGGACTTTATCCTGGAACATATCACACTGGTGAAATCTAACACTGGTCAGATCTTAATGGTCTCTATATGCAGGTCCACCTGTAGGTGGAGGCTCTGGAACAGTCCTGGTGCCAGGGGGAGACATATGGCCCCTATCAATATTTTATTCTAGCCAGCATCAGCTGTGGATACCTGCAACAGTCTTGGGCCATGATTCCACCTCAGATAGCCCATAGCAATGTAGGCCTTGTTCCTTCTCAAAGTTCTGCTTATTTCAGTAGGCTGGACTATGACACAAATTGACTAAATTGGTTGCCACACATGTAGCATAGGATCATGGGGTTGGTAAATCCATGGTGATTCTATCCAGAGCTGGGCACAATTCCACAGTGTCTGACCACAGGTTGGTTTGGGCTTACCCTGGTCCCAGGTAGATACTTATGGGAACAGATTACTGTTTACCCGATCCATTCCAAACAATATACCTTCAGTATATTTGGGGAAAACCTGGGCTTGGATTGTGCTCTAGCACTGAGACAGTGGCAGCATACCAACAGCAGACTCTGGGCAAATCTGGGCATGTGTGCTATCTGGTAGAAACAGTGGATATGACTAGGCTCAGCGAAAATAAGCAGCTGGTTTAGAATTTCTGGAAAGACAGGCACAAACTAGGCTTGATTAGGAAGACTGTAGTAAAGAACTAATCCTGCAGTGCCTAGATATCACAGACCAACAAGCATCAGGGGCTTGAGCAACTTTAAAATAAAATTCTAGAAACTAACCACATAGCAATCAGAGTGGAAGAATTCTTAAAGAATTTAAAATAATTCTCTTAAGGAAACTCAACAAGCTTGAAGAACACAGAGACATGTTTCGATACTCTAGTAGAGTATCTTGAAGAGATGGAAACTTGAAGTGATGGAAACAATTTTTTAAAAATAAAAAAATTTTTTCTAGATAGTCTGTGTAGCCCAGGCTGGCCACAAACTCATGGCAATCCTCCTGCCTCCGCCTCCAGAGTGCTGGGATTACAGGCGTGTGCCACCATGCACAGCTCTAAAGATCAAATTCTTGAGCCAAAAAGTACACTCAGTGAAATTAAAAGCGCAGTAAAAGGTGTCAGTAGGAGGACAAACTAAGCAGAGTAAAGAATAGAAAACTCAAAAAATAGATTATTTGGAAATTCAGTCAGGAGAAAAAAGAATGAAGAAGAATGAAGAAATCTTATGGGAACTTTGGGACAAAACTAAAAAACTGCAAGTATTTGTGTTATTGGAGTTCAAGAGGGACTTGTGAAAGACAGAAGGATAGAAAGCGTATTCAAATAAATAATGGAAAACTTTTCAAACCTAGAAAAGTATAGCCATATCCAGGTACTCCAAAATTAAAATCGCCAGGCAGAATTAACCCAACCAAAAATGGAACAGGGGAAATTTCTAAATAACAGTTCTAAATAACTGCACTCTTGCCAAAGAGAAGAGCAAACTCTTCTCCATGTTTTGAGACTTCCGTTCAGAAAGTTACAGCTACCTGGGAACTTGGCACTCACTCTGCCGCCGCGGTCAGACAAAACCTGAGGAGCTGGCAGGAAACAAAACACCCACTGCCTTTCCCAGCCCCGCCCTCAGGCTTCACCCTGTCACGTGATTCCTGCTGCGTTTCCCCATAGACTTTCAATCTTCTAATAGTTTAACTATTTAGGTTATTAAATGATAACATAGTTCATTGTAAGTGCTAATTATTTTCTTTTTCTATAATTAAATATGTGTGTTATAGGACCAAAAGGTTAGTGTATTTATTTAAAAATTAAAATGTACCTTGACCTTTAGATTTCATACTGATTAACTTTTTTTTTTTTTTTTTTTTGTACCGGGGACTGAACGCTGGTTCTTGCGCTTGCGCTTGCGCAGCAGGCGGCGAAACCACTGAACTAAATGCCCGGCCCTGATTAACTTTTTTTTTTTTTAAGGGATCTCATTGTGTTCCTCAGGCTGGTTTTAAACTTGCAAATTTAAGTGACCCTCCCACCTCAGCCCCCGTGACTGTGTCTCCAGGTGCCTGCCACTGTGTCTGACTAGTTGCCACTCTTGGCTCATTATCATTTCCCCAGACCTTCGGCTGTATAGACACAAGAGACCACTTTATAAAAGCCATTTATTTTATAGCCTACTGGAAATGATCAGAAATTAGAAGGTCACTAGAAATGGTTTTTCAGCCTTAATTTGGGGAAAGCATGTTGTACTCTAAATAACATTAATGTCATTTAGCAAGCAAAAAACCCCCTAATTTCTCCAGTGATTGGAGTGGTTGCCATAGCTTTTCTCATTATGTAAAGATAGTTATCATATGAAAATAGTATCTAGCTGTAGTAAACAGAATATTGGGCAAACTTCCTGGGGGTAATTTAAACCTAAACTCAGGTGACTAGAATAAAAGATGATCTGGTTGGTCTTCCTTCAAAAGGGAAAGCAACACAAAGGAAACGCAATACCCCCTGCACACCCATTAAGTAATGATATAGAAATGTCAATGGTTTCCTGTACATTGAGTATGGTGGGGGGGGTGCTTCTTTTGGTTTGCTTTTTGGAACAGGACCTTGCTGTGTAGTTTAGGGTGGTTTTGAACTCAGTATGTGTGAGAACCCAGGTTGGCCTCAAACTCATTAGCAATCCTTCTGCCTCAGCCTCCTGAGTGCTGGGATTACAGGCGTGTGCTACCATGCCTGACTGAGGTGTTTTTGACAGCATAACAAATTTAGAAAGATATGCTTCTTTTGCTTTTAGTTTTATGCACTAATTTTAACACTATAAAATGAAAGTGATATTGAATTTAAAACCTTTAACAAAGATAATTCTATGTAAATTACATAATACTTTTTCTTTAAGAATGTTGACCCAATTTTTTAATGCATTTGGGTATATATTTCAAAGAACAACTATAATAATTGTCCTTTTTACATTTCCAAAAATACTAAAGAGAACCTTAATATCTAATAAAGGTGAAAGCTGAAAGGTTTTTTTTTTTAAATTTAGTATGCATTACAATCTGAAAGTAAACATCTTATAGAAGTAATTCCATTCTATTGAAGTTGAAGTGCACTGCATTCATATATCTTTTTTATTTTTCTTCAAGAGATAGGGTCTCTCTATATTGCCTAGGTGGCCTAGTCTTGAACTCCTGGGCTCAAGTGATCTTCCTGCCTTGGCTTCTCAAGTAGCTGGCACTATAAGTACATAGCACCAGGCCCGGCTTTTATCATTATTTCTAATATGCACAAAATGATTAGAGGAACTTGAAAGACCCTAGTTAGCAAGACAGACTCCATATTGCTGCTTGGCCCACCTGCCTGCCCTTTAGATGAACTCAGAAGGAGGAAGCTTAAAAACCTCCTCTCCGTAGAAAGTCTCTTTAGAAATAACAATTAATCAACTATTGTTTTACAAATGTTCTAACAGCAGGACTTTCTGCTTCTGTACCTTTTGCTTACTTTACTAGTTCTATCCCATAGGGGGGCCTAAAAACTGGTGGCCTCAAAGGTGTATAAAACATGTTTGTCTTCCCCCAGTCGAGGCTCGAGTTCGATGCTCGGCTCGGGTCCCGGCCGATAATAAACTCCTGTGTAGATTTAATATCGGTCTCTGGTTGGTTCTTTCTCACTGGATACAACAGAACTAATGCAATAAATAATAAAAGACTGTGCAGATTTTGAAAAATGATACTTTCTCGGTGGCACTTTGTCCTGCTCCATCCAACCAACATTTGAACCAACAGGGCACTTCTAATCTTGGGCCAGAAACACAATGGGATGAAGGCCAGGTTCTCCTGCAGGGTGTGAAGTGTGTGAAACCTTTGGTTTGCAGAGCTGTGAGCATAGTGGTAAATCACCATGTCAGTGCTGAGCATTTGATATTTAATTTTTAAATTGTGGGTCATTTTGCATTTTGTAGTTTTCCTTGCAGTTTCCGTTAGATTATTTATACCTATCGTTAATTTAATCCATGTGCCTACATTAGTCCAGTTTGAACTCTAGTTGTACCTTTTGCAACAAAGTACATTGCTAGAGTGTCCCCTAACCCATACTGGGGATTGAACCTTTACACTATGCTCCCCCCGCCCACACGCACACTTTCACTTTTTACTTTGGGTCAGGGTTTCCTAAGTCACTAAGTTGCCCAGGCTGAGCTCTAACTTTGCTATCATTCTCCCTTAATCTCTTAGAGTGCTGGGATTGGAGGCATTTGCCACCATGCTCTGCTCTAAATCACTAGGTTTTTATAGCTAACTGCACTCGCAGTTTTTGTACAGATTTAGTAATCTTAGCCTTTTTGGACTTTGCTTTCATCACATTTTTAGAGCAATTGTGAAAGTTTCTTGCTGCAAACTTCAAGTTAAACGGCTTTTCCTAAGTTCAACACAGTCTCACTTCTCCTCTGGGGGCACAGACAGCTCGGGTCATATGTACTGCTTGTTGGAGAAGACTGCCTTCTCCTCAGCCCAGTAAGAGTGTGAATCCCTTTCTCCCAACTTTCCCCCTACAAAACCTAAATTCTTGATCTGCACCTGTTCTCATTTCTTCTCTCCTAGCTCTTATTAAGGCCCACAACAGCTGTTCTCCATGCTTTGCATTGTAACATTCCTCATGGTATTCAGTAAAAGCCTGATATAGTTGACCTCTTTATAACAGAGCTGCATTTATTCTTGTCATGCTTCAGTTGTTTTTGTGGCTGTTCTCTGAACTGCTTCCAAATTCTCCTGCTTGGTTTTTAGCAAGCTGAAGCCTAGAGCACAGAGCTTCACAAGGGTCTGGCTAGCATGTGAATTTTCTTGTGGTTAAAAGCTTTTATGCTCAGTGCTGGGACTGCTTCCTAATGAGTTCATTGTCATTTTCATTTTCAGAACTTGCAAACATCCAGTGATACATACTACTTTAGTGTTTGCTTCATGGTAATGCCTCTGAACAAAAAAGAGCCTGTGGTTATTTTGATGGGATAGTGTCTTAGTTACTTTTCTTGTTGCTGAGACAAAATAGCAGACACCTACAAGTTAAGAGAAGAAAGGTTTATTTCAGCTCGAAGTTTGTAGAAGTTTTATTCCATAGTACACTGGTTCCTAGGCAGGACAGCATGGCAGAGGGGTATCACAGAGGAAAAACAGTCCATAGTGTGGCAGACAAAAGGCAGCAAACAGGAAGTAGCTGCAGCAAGCCTGCCTGCCCTTTCTCCCTTTATATTTCATCCAGGACATAAGCCTATTGATTGGGGTCACCTACACCTGGTGGGGGGGGGCTTCCATTATCCACACCCAGAACTCTGCTAAACCCATTTAGTCACACACCCTTAAATCCCAGTATCACACACACTAGAGGCTCTGAAAAGCCTCACCAGTGTGCACATAAGACTAGATACAACCTACAACAGATAACAATGATAATATGAACCGTGGGGCCAGGGATTTAGCTCAGTGGCATTGTGCCTGCCTTGCAAGCACAAGGTCCTGAGTTCAATCACCAGGGCACCAAAACAAACAAACAATAATACAAACTGTGTCAATTTGTGCATATGTGGTTCAAAGTTGACCTAGGCCATCTGAGAAGATGTCTCTGAACCATTTGGTATCCTTGAGATGCTAAAAAGTTGACAAAGATTGCCTAGAGCTCAGGGTGGAGATGTGTGCAGAGAGAACTAGTGAGGAAGTATTTTTATGAGAGATGTTGCCAAATACTCTAGCCACACCTGTGATTCAGATGAATCATAGAGAAAGTGGGGAAGGATTGCAAGAAATTAAAGATCACCCATTCAAGGAGTTTGACAGAGGAGCAAGACAGGAAATTCATTCACATAGTGCCAGGAAGAGGTAGCAATGTGAAAAAAGTGTGTTCTGAGCCTTCTTTTAGACAATGAGAAACTAGTTATTAAAGAAGCGAGTTTTTGTTTTTGTTTTTTGCTATAGGGACTATTTTTAAAAATAAGAACAATTCAAGGGGCCATGGGTTTAGCTCAGTGGTGCTGCCACCTGTCTCGCAAGCGCAAGGTCCTGAGTTAAAAAAAAAAAAAAAAAAGAACAATTCTGTCTATATTTTTATCAGTTAGGGCATCACATCCAATAGAATTTTCTCTGATGATGGAAATATTCTATACCCGTTTTGTCCTGTGTGGCATCCACTAGCAATATATGGCTATTTAAATTTTAAGCATTTCAAATTAAATTAAAATTCAGCTTCTCAGTTGGCTAACCACATTTCAGTTGCTCAAGATCCACACTGATTAGTTAAAATTTGTGCTTGGACAGCTAGACATTGGACAGCTCCAAGTTAAAGTATTCCTAACTAGACTACCAGATTAACTCCAAGTATCAGTGTGTTAAAACTATAGAAGTGTATTGTGCAATGGTGTCACACCCAAACCAAACAGTGCTGTCAGGGACACTGCTCCACCTAATGATTGGAAACACTGATGCCTCCACTGCGTGTGGCTCCAACTTCAACATGCAGCCTTCAAGGTTGCTGTGGAGAAGATAGTGTGGAGGATCTCTTGGGAAGTATGATACAGTAGCTAACTGTTATGTCCACTTGAGTAAAGAATGCCCAACTGATTGGGTTAGCATAATCCTGGCTGTGACTGGATGGATTTACTGAAGATGGAAGATCTAGCATGGGTATGAGTGAGATTACTGTAGCCTGAAGGGAATAAAAAGGGAAACAAAAAGGAAATCTCCCCTCAGTTTCTTTGGAGGAGCTCCAGTCTTTGGCTTCCCTTGGACATCTGTGTCCTGGTTTCCAGTGCAGACCCTTCAGCTTCCTAATACAGACTCACAGTACTCTACAGTGAGCTCCAGGTTGACCTCTGACTGGATCCTTCAGCTCTCCAGTGTGCAGGCAGCCCTTTCGCACTCTTCTACACCTGACTCTGTAGAGGGCCATTGGAAGCCTACCTAGTAAATCCATATTTTATATACAAATCTGCATATACATACATATATATATATATATAAAACTGTTTCTCTGGTGAGCACTGACTGATAAAGTAGGAATTATGGGCCACCTCTGGTAATGGCTTACATGTCATATATCCACCTATGTACCCATGTTCTCATGGCTAGAAATAAATTACATATCTTTACTAACTGTAAGGTAGACAACTATGTGTCCAGAAAGAAAAAGAAAAAGTTATGGACACATAACATGACCCTGTCAAGGTGAAATTCTGGAATCAGTCAATAGTTCCTCCATGAAGAACTAGAAGTGAACCTTATGTAGTGTAGTAAGGAAATAACTCTGGTGTAGTTCTGAATGTGAGGAAGAGCTTGAAGTATCAAAATGGGGCAATAGGGTTAAGCAAGGAGCAGGAACCAGAAAGGAGATATGGAATTAATAAAGAGAATAGGAAATTTGGTTTTGTGATGGAAAACCACTTTTTCCAAAGAAAGAGAAACAAAGGAAAAGTGTAAGAATAGAGATGTTGAGATAAAAAGAGAAATAAAGGATTCTTAGGTTGAATCATCCTGTTTACATGATAAGATGCTTATGAAAGGGCTGAGGATATGTGTAGTAGGTGTTTAAAATTATAGAAAAGCCTTGGATAGGTACTACTATAAAAAGTGGCTGAAGCAGGCCGGGGATTTAGTTCAGTGACACCATGCCTGCCTCACAAGCACAAGGTTCTGAGTTCAATTCCTGGTACCAAAAAACAAAAAGAAACAAACAAAAAATGGCTGAACTATTCATACTAGAATTTGTAAGGGATTTGATTAAATTAACCTGGTAAACTTACTAAAATAAGGATAAAATAAGATTCACATGAATGTAATTAAAAATGAAAAAGGTGAAATCACAATGGACACCACGAAAATGCAGAAGATTGTTAGTAAGTACTGAGAAAATTTGTAGTCCAACAAATTGGAATATCTTGAAGAAATGGACAGATTCCCACACATATGAATTTCCAAAACTGAACCAAGAGGACATAAAAAGTCTGAGCAATGTAAGAACTAGCAATGAAATTGAGGGAGTAATGAAAAACCTACCAAGTAAGAAAAGCCTAGGACATGATGGATTCAGTGTTGAATTCTACAGTATTTTCATGAAGTTGTAACACCAATACTTCTCAAACTCTTTAGTGAAATCAAAAGGGAAGAAGTATTTCCAAACTCATTCCAGGAAGCAGGCATCAGTCTGATTCCATAAGCAGACAAAGACCCAATTAAAAAAGAAAACTACAGGCTAATCTCTTTAATGAATTTACACACAAAAATCTTCAATAAGATATTGGCAGATATCACCAAATCAAACAATGACAATGCTGTCGAGGCCACAGGGAAAAGTGAACCATTCTACACTGTTGGTGGGAATATAAGCTAGTACAACCACTATAGAAATGCATCTTTAGTTGATGAGAAAAATGTGAAATCTTCTATTTTACACCTTTCTTCTTTCTTCTCTTTAAGAAGAGAGAATAAACAAACTGGGTGTGGTGGCACATGCCTGTAAACCCAGTAGGGTGGGAGGCTGAGGGAGGAGGATTGCAAGTCTGAACCCAAACCAGACAATTTAGCAACTTATCAAAACCCTGTCTCAAAATAAAAAAAATTTTTTTCTTTTTCTTTTATTGGTGCATTTTAGGTATACAATACATTTACATTTATCATTGGGTACTTGTACCTTGTACCTGATGCATCTTGGTTCTCATTTTTTCCCCATGCCCTGTCCTCCCTTCACCCCCTCCACCCTTCCCTATTTACATAGATTACGTTTCCTTTTTTTTTTTTTTTCTCATAATTTTTAGTTTCCCTTCTTCCCTTTCCCCTTCCCCTCCCACCACCCACAAAATAAAAAAATTTTAAAGGGCTGGGCATATAGCTCAGTTTAAAGTCTTTTGGCTTAATCCCCAGTGCTGAAAAAAAAATTCCAGACTGTCATATGTACCTGTGAGTTAGAGAAACCTTACATTCTGTTCTTCTAAGTTTGGCACACTGGAGTTGTTGCAGGGAAATGACCTATATTATTTGCCCTATTCATTGTGTATATTTTTAAGGTATATTTGTTAACACAAAAACATTTGAAAGCTTCTCAAAATCATCATCTTCTCAATAAACTTCCAAGGTTGTTTGTTGGTGTGTGGAAAAAAGAAATCAGTATAGTCTTCAAAAAACTAAAAATAGAAATTCCATTCAATCTAGCTATTTCCCTACTAGGTATCCTCTAGAAAGAGTTACAGACATCATATTACATATCAATGACTGGGATCTCATCTTATTAAAAAGCTTCTGCACAGCAAGAGAAATCACCAACAGAGTGAAGAGAAACCCACAATGTGGGAAAAAATTTTTACCAGCTGTTTCTCTGACAAAGGACTACTATCTAGAATATATAAACAACTTTAAAAAATCAGATGCCCCAAATTTAAAGACCCAATCCAAAAATTGGCATCTGAAATGAACAGACATTTCTCAGACAAAGAAGTAGAAGCAGTAAATAAACATATGAAAAAATGTCCAACATCACTGGTAATTCAAGAGATGCAAATGAAAATGATGCTGAGATTCCACCTCACACCAGAAAGGATGGCTCTTATCAAGAAATCAACCAATAACAAAGGCCGGTGGGGTTGTGGGAAAAAAGGAACCCTTTTCCACTGTTGGTAGAAGTGTAGACTGGTACAACCACTGTGGAAATCAATGTGGAGATTCCTCAAAAAACTAGGATTAGAGGTCCCATTAAACCTAGATATTCCCCTGCTGGATATCTTCCCCCAAAGAATTAAAAGAATCATACCACAGTGATATATGGCCACCCTTGTTCATAGCAACACTGTTTGTAATAGCTAAAACTCATAAACAGCCCAATTGCCCATCAACTGGAGACTGGATAAAGAGGATGTAGGGTTGTTTTTTTTTTAATACAATGGAGTACTACTCAGCTATAAAGAATGATAAACTAGAGACATTTATAGCTGAATGGATGGACCTTGAGACCATACTCTTCAGTGAAATAAATAGGACACACATGTGTAAACCCTGAATAGATTCTTTGGTGTGAGAAACTGAAACTGTAAATGAAAACCAAATGTATAATAGACATTATAAAATAGGAAGAAAAGGTTCAAGGGGAAGGGGAACTAGAGAGAGGGGGTGGAGGGGAAAGAAAGAAAGGAAAGAAAAAAATGAGAAAAGAAGGAAAAAATGGAAACAAAGCTTATGTAAATAGGGAGGGCTGGAAGGGTGGCAGGGAGGGAAGGGGAGTGGGAAAAACAAGAACCAAGATATATCATGCACAGGTACAAATTCCCAATGATTACTGCAATCATAATGAATACCTAAAATGTACCAATTAACTTAATGAATAAAAAAAAAGACATCATACTACTGTGATACATGTATGCCAATGGTTATAGCAGCAAAATTTACCATAGCTAGATTTTGGAAATGCCCTATATCTACTTCAACAGACGAATGAATAAAGAAAATGTGATATTTACACAAAATAAAACACAACTCTTGCCAAAAGAAGGATAAATTTGTAGGAAAATGAATGCAACTTGAAAACATAGTGATATAAATCAGACACACATGCTTAAATACCTTATGATTTCTCTCCTATGAGAAATCCAAAGTCTAAATAAAAAGCAAAATATGTATTTTTCTTTCCAGTACCAGGGATTGAACTCAGGACCTTGCGCTTGCCAAGGCAGGTGTGGAGCCACTGAGCTACATCCGCAGCCCAAGAACAAAATAAACAATGCATAAAAGGATGCAGGAAGATGGATTTTCTGTAAATGGAAAGGGAACCAAGAGATGGAAGGAAGGAAGGAAAGAGAGTTGAAAGGGACTAAAAAAGAATGAAGATGTGTCATGTACACGTACCAAATATCCACAATGAAAGTAGTCATTACTTACTGCAAATATGTACTACTAAATAAAATTTTAAAAAATTAAACAGCCTATTCTCATAGAATATATATCTTCATTTTCACTCCTTTTTTCCATTAATTTTATTGGTACATTTTAGGTATACAATATGCTGGCATTCATTATCAGGAGTTTGTACCTTTTACATAATATATCTTGATTCTTATATTTTTCCCTATTCCCCTGCCTTCGGTTAAACCACTCCACCCCTTCTTATTTACAAAGACTTGTTTCCGTTTTTTCTTTTCTTGTATTTATTCTTTCCCTTCTTTCCTCTTCCCCACCCCTCCCACTTCCCCATTCCCTTTGGACTTTTTCTTCCTATTTCACATAATCTATTATACACTTTGATGCTTATTTACACTTTCAGTTTCTCACACCAGAGAAACTATTTGGGATTTACACATGTGTGACCTATTTATTTCACATAAGACTATAGCCTTAATGTGGATCCATTTAGCTATAAATGTCTCTGCTTTCTCATTCTTTATGCCTGAGTAGTATTCCATTTTTTTTGTTGTTAAATTCTTTTATTGGTACATTTTAGGTATACAACACAATTACATTTCTCAATGGGAACTTGTACTTTTATATGATGCATCTTGGTTCTTATTTTTTCCCCATTCCTAGCCCTCCCTTCACCCCCTCCACTCTTCTCTACTTACAAAGACTTTGTTTCCATTTTTTCCATTTCTCATCATTTTTCCTTTCCCTTCTTTCCTTTCCCCTGCCCCTCCCACTACCCCTACCCCTTTGGACCTTTTCTTCCTACTTTGCATTATCGATTATTCATTCTAATCATTGGTACATTTTAGGTATACAATATAATGACATTCATCATTGGAAATTTGCACCTTCACATAATCTCTCTTGGTTCTTATTTTTCGCCCTTGCCCAGCCCTCCCTTCAACTCCTCCAGTCCTCCCTATTTACAAAGATTTTGTTCCTATTTTTCCATTTTCTCATATTAATCCCATTCCCTTCTATCCTTTCCCCTAGCCCTCCCACTTCCTTCCCCTTTGCCCCTTTTCTTCCTATTTCACATTACCTATTATACATTTTAGTCTTTATTTACACTTTCAGTTTCTCACACTAGGGAAACTATTCGGTATTTATACATGTGTGTGCTATTTATTTCACTTAAGAGTATCGCCTCAATGTGCATCCATTTAGCTATAAATGTCTCTAATTTCTCATTTTTTATGGCTGAGTAGTACTCCATTTTATTTTTTAAAAACCCCACATTTTCTTTATCCAGTCTCCAGTTGATGAGCATTTGGGATGTTTCCAAGTTTTAGCTATCACAAATTGTGCTGCTATGAACATGGGTACACATATATGACTGTGGTATGATTCTTTTAATTCTTTGGGGAAGATCCTCAGCAGTGGAAGAGCAGGGTCAAATGGGACTTCCAGTCCTAGTTCTTTGAGGTATCTCCGTATTGATTTCCACAGTGGTTGCACCGGTCTACACTCCCACAAGCAGTGGAGCAAGGTTCCTCTTTCCCCACAGCCCCGCCAGCATTTGTTATTGGTAGATTTCATGATAGCAGCCATTCTTTCTGGAGTGAGGTGGAATCTCAGCATTGTTTTCATTTGCATCTCCTGAATGACTAGTGATGTTGAAAATTTTTTCATGTATTTATTTGCTATTTCTACGTCTTTGTCTCAGAAATGTCTGTTCTTTCAGATGCCCATTTTCAGAATGGGTCTTTAAATTTGGGAGGTCTGATCTTTTTAAGTTCTTTATAGATTTGAGATAGTAGACCTTTGTCTGAGGAAAAGCAGGTGAAGATTTTTTCCCACATTGTGGGTTGTCTCTTCGCACAGCTGGTGGTTTCTCTTGCTATGCAGAAGCTTTTTAATAAGAAGAGATCCCACTTGTTGATTGTTTGTGCTAGTTCACAATCAACTGAGGTTGTGTTCATAAAATCTTTTCCTACACCAATTTCTTCAAGAGTTCTACCTAACTTCTGTTCAAACTGGTTCAGAGTTTCTATTTTAATATTTAGATCTTTAATCCATTTCAATTTTAGTTTAGTGCATAGTGAGAAATATAGGTCTAGTTTTAATCTTTGCAAGTTGAAACCCAATGTTTCCAGCACCATTTATTAAAGAAGCTATCTTTCCTCCAGTGAGGGTGTTTGGCTCCTTTATCAAAGATGAGATGGTTGAGTGTGTCTGGAGTTGTTTCTGCATCTTCTAATCTGTTCCACTGGTCCTCAGGTCTGTTTCTTTGCCAGTCCCATGCTGTTTTGCTCACAGTAGCTTTGTAGTATAGTTGCAGGTTGGGGATTGTAATACCAGCTGCCATGTCTCTGTTACCTAGAATTGCTTTTGCTATTCTGGGTCTCTTCTTGTTTCAAATGAATTTTTGGATTGTTTTCTCAAGGTCCTTGAAGTATGCTGCTCTGATCTCAATTGGATTGCATTGAGTCTATATAGCAGTTTTGGAAGTATGGCCATTTTCACTATATTAATCCTTTCTACCCAGGAGCACTGGATGTCTGTCCATTTTCTGATATTCTCTTCAATCTGTCTTTTCTGAGTGCTATAGTTTTCAGAGAAGAGGTCTTTGATTTCTTTTGTTAGGTTGATTCCCAGGTATTTCAGTTTTTTGGATGCTATTGTGAAAGGAATTATTTGCCCTATTTCTCTCTCAGTGAGTCTGTCATTGGTGTAGAGGAAAGCTATTGATTTTTGTGTGTTGACCTTGTAACCAGCTACTTGACTGAATTTGGTTATTAAGTCTAGAAGACTTTTGGGGGAGTTCTTGGGGTCTTCTATATAGAGTATCATGTCATCTGCAAATAATGACAATTTGACTTCTTCATTTCCTATCTTTATTCCTTTTATTTCTTTCTCTTGTCTAATTGCTGTGGCTAATGTTTCCAGAAGTATATTGAACAAGAGTGGTGATAGTGGACATCCTTGTGATGTTCCTGATTTTAGTGTGAAGAATTTCAGTTTTTGACCATTTAGTATGATATTGGCTGTTGGTTTTTCATAGATGGCTTTTATCAGTTTGAGGTAGAGACCATTTATTCCAAATTTTTGTAGGGTTTTTATCATAAATGCATGTTGGATTTGTCAAATGCTTTTCCTGCATCTATGGAGATAATCATATGGTTTTTGTCCTTGGCTCTATTGATATAGTGTATTACATTGATTGATTTGCATATGTTGAACCATCCCTACATCCCTGGGATGAATTCCACTTGATCAGGGTGTATGATCTTCTTGATGATCTTCTGCATTCTATTTGCCAGTATCTTATTAAGGATTTTTGCATCTATGTTCATTAGTGAGATTGGCCTATAGTTCTCCTTTTCAGTTGGGACTTTCTCTGCTTTGGGGATCAAGGTGATGCTTGCTTCCAGGAATGAATTTGGGAGTATTGCTTCCCTTTCAATTTCATTGAAGAGTTTAAACAATAGTGGCAGTAGATCCTCTCTAAATGTCTTGTAGAATTCAGCAGTGAAGCTATCAGGGCCCGGGCTTTTCTTAGTTGATAAGTTTTTAATTACATTTTCAATTTCATTGGTTGATATTGGGTTGTTTAGAATTTTTAGGTCTTCTTCATTCAACTTTGGTAATTCATATGTATCTAGGAATCTGTCCATTTCTTCTGTGTTGTCCATCTTATTGGTGTGTAGGTTCTGGAAGTAGGTATTGATGATCCTCTGGATTTCTGCTGGGTCTGTTGTAATTTCACCCTTTTCATTCCTAATTGCATGGATCTGGGCCTTTTCTTTCCTTTTTCTGATAAGGTTGGCTAAGGGTTTGTCAATTTTGTTGATTCTTTCAAAGAACCAACTCTTGGCTTCATTGATTTTTTTGTATCATTCTCTTAGTCTCCATTGCATTGATTTCTCCTCTGATCTTTATAATTTCCTCCCTTGTATGAGCTTTGGGGTTGTCCTGTTCTTCTTTTTCCAGAAGCTTGAGGTGCAGCATCAGGTTGTTTAATTGGGCTCGTTCTGTTTTCCTAATATGTGTATTCACTGCTATGAATTTCCCTCCTAAGACTGCTTTCATTGTGTCCCATAGATTCTGATATATTGTATTGGCATTGGCATTGGCATTTAATTGTAGAAACTGTCTGACTCCTTCTTTAATTTCCTCTGTGATTCATTGGTTATTCAGAAGTATGTTGTTCAATTTCCACGTGATTATGAAATTTTTCCAGTTTCTTTTGCTATGGATCTCCAATTTCATCTCACTATGGTCTGATAATATACAAGGGATAACTTCAATTCCTTTGCACTTACTTAAACATGTTCTATGTGTGAGTATGTGGTCTATTTTGGAGAATGACCCATGTGCAGCTGAGAAGAATGTGTATTCTGATTTTGTGGAGTGGAAGACTCTGTAAACATCTGTTAAGTTCATTTGTTCAAGAGTTCGATTGAGTTCTAGTATTTCATTACTTATTTCTTGTCTAGCTGATCTATCTATTTGTGACAGTGGGGTGTTGAGGTCCCCCACTACAATTGTATTAGTGACTTTTCTTGTCCGTTATTATTTGTTTTATATAGTTGGGCGCACTAGTGTTTGGTGCATAGATATTTATGATTGTCATCTCTTCCTCTTGGATTGTTCCCTTTACAAGGATGTAGTGTCCTTCTTCATCTCTCTTAATCAGTGTTGGTTTGAAATCTACTTGATCTGCAAAGAGGATAGCTACTCCTGCTTTTTTTCAGGTTCCCGTCTCATGGAATATTGCTTTCCACCCTTTAACTTTCAGTCTATGATTTTCCTTTTGAATTAAGTGTGTTTCTTGTATGCAGCATATTGTTGGATTTTGCTTCTTGACCCATTCTGCCAGTCTATTTCTTTTGATTGGTGAATTGAGACCATTAACATTGATGGTTATAACTGAAACGTATTGACTTGTCATTGCCATGACTTTTTCTTTTTGTTGGGTTCTCCTCTTTTACATTTAATTTCCTGTCATGCCAGATGGGTTCATTCTGCTTTGCTTCCTGGGGTTGTGATCCTCAATGTCTGTTCCTAGGATATTGTGTAAAATTCCCTGGAGTGCTGGTTTTGTATTCACCAAGTTCCTAAGGTGCTGTTTGTCATGAAAGTATCTTATTTCTCCATCAATTTTGAAAGATAGTTTTGCAGGGTACATCAATCTGGGTTGGAGGTTGTTTTCTTTTAGGGCTTGGAATATGTCACTCCAAGCTCTTCTTGCCTTGAGGTTTTGTGTTGACAAATCTGCTGTGATGGGCTCTCCTTTGTATGTGATTTATTTCTTTTCTCTAAGTTCTTGTAGAACTTTGTTCTTCTGTTGAGTTTCTGGAATCTTAACAATTATATGCCTATATGTAGATTTTTTTTGATCAAGGCTATTTGGAGTCCTATATGCCCCACTTATCTGTATGTCAAGCTCTTTTCCCCTGCTTGGGAAGTTTTCTGCCATTACTTCTGTGAAGAGATTTTTAATGTTATCTGCACTCTCTCCTGTTTCTTCAGTGACTCCAATCAGTCTTATGTTATTCTTCTTTGCATCATCTAGCAGCTGCTGGATTGATTTCTTGTGTTCCCTTATAATTTTGAAGCAATTTTTCTTTTCCTGGTCATTAATTGCAATCTTATCTTCTGTATCTGAAATTCTGTCCTCATATTGGCTCATTCTGCTGTGTTTTCATCTCCTGGAAATCTATTTGCATCTGTTTGATGGATTCCATTTGTTTCTTATGTTGGGATTCCATCATGTTCCTGAGCTCCTCTCTAGATTTATTAATCATGTCTTGCACTAGGAGCACAATTTCTCCTGTTGTCTGAGAAATTATTTCTGATTTCATTTTTACCAGATCCCCTTTTGTTGCCAGTTCAGTGGGTCCAGGTGGCTGAGTATCAGAGTGTTCCATCTAATTTCCTTTTGGGGTTGCTGTAGGTGATCTGGAAGTCTGGTTTTGAGACTTATTTACATGTTTTCTCATTTTGACTAGGGGGATGGGGATTGCTGTTGGTGCCTGTGCAGCTCAACTCCTCTGAGCTGGGAGAGGTGGGACAGGGGCAGGGAGCAGCAGTAGGGATGGTGCCCCAGAAGCCCCTACCTCTGGGCCGGGAGTGATGGGATGGATTGCGGCCCCAAAGCTCTTTCCTCTGGGCTGGGAGTGGCAGGAGGGATGGTGGCCAGGATGCTCCATCCTCTAGACCAGGAGCAGTAGGATGGCAGCTCAGAAGCCCCTACCTCTTGGGCCGGGAGCAACGGGATGGATGGCATCCCGGAAGCCCCTTCCTCTGGTCTGGAGAGTATTCCATTTTATTTTTTTAAAAAACCCACATCCTCTTTATCCAGTCTCCATTTGATGGGCAATTAGACTGTTTCTGAGTTTTAGCTATTACAAGCTGCACTGCTATGAACATGGGTGCACATATATCTCTGGGGTATGATTCTTTTAATTCTTTTGGGAAGATACCCAGCAGGGGAATAGCTGGGTCAAATGGGACTTGCAATCCTATTTTTTTTGAGATATCTCCATACTGTTCTCCACAGTTGTTGCACGAGTCTGTACTCCAACCAATAGTGGGAAAGGGTTCCTTTTTTCCCACAACCCACCAGTATTTGTTATTGGTTGATTTCTTGATAGCAGCCATTCTTTCTGGGGTGAGGTAGAATCTCAGTGTTGTTTTCACTTGCATCTCTCGAATGACCACTGATGCTGAACATTTTTTCATATGTTTATTTGCCATTTCTACTTCTTCATCTGAGAAATGTCTGTTCATTTCAGATACCTATTTTTGGATTGGGTCTTTCAATTTGGGAGGTCTTATTTTTTAAAGTTCTATGTATATTCTAGATAGTAGACCTTTGTCTGAAAAACAGCTGGTAAAAATTTTTTTCCACATTGTTGGTTTTCTCTTCACTCTGTTGGTGGTTTCTCTTGCTGTGCAGAAGCTTTTCAGTAAAAAGAAATCCCAGGATGGGTATTTAGCTCAGTGGCACTGCACCTGCCTTGCAAGTGCAAGGTCCTGAGTTTGATCCCCAATACACACACACACACACACACACACACACACACACAAAGAAATCGCACTTGTTGAGTCTTTGTGCTAGTTCACCTGCAACTGAGGTTTTGTTCATGAAATCTTTTCCTACACCAATGTCTTCAAGAGTTCCACCTAACCTCTCTTCCAGCTGGTTTAGTGTTTTTGTTGTAGTATTTAGCTCTTTAATCCATTTTGATTTTAGTTTAGTGCATGGTGAGAGATATAGGTCTAGTTTTAATCTTTGGCAAGTTGAATCCCAATCTTTTCAGCACCATTTATTAAAGACACTATCTTTCCTCCAGTGAGGGTGTTTGGCTCCTTTGTCAAAGATGAGGTGGCTGAGTGTGTCTGGAGTTGTTTCTGCATCTTCTAATCAGTTCCACTGATCCTCAGGTCTGTTCCTTTGCCACTACCATGCTGTTTTTACCACGGTAGCTTTGTATAGTTTCAAGTTGGGGGTTGTAATACCCCCTGCCATGTCTCTGTTACCTAGAATTGCTTTTGCTATTCTGGGCCTCTTCTTGTTCCAAATGAATTTTTAGATTGTT
Organism: Heterocephalus glaber; assembly: GCF_053883595.1. NCBI lineage: Eukaryota > Metazoa > Chordata > Mammalia > Rodentia > Bathyergidae > Heterocephalus > Heterocephalus glaber. The sequence goes on along the minus strand of NW_028258296.1, from coordinate 35,445,746 downwards.
TTCTCAAGTTCTGTGAAGTATGCTGTTGGGATTTCAATTGGGATTGCAATGAATCTATGTAGCAGTTTTGGAAATACAGCCATTTTCACTATATTGGTTCTTCCTACTCAGGAGCAAGGGATGTCTTTCCATTTTCTGATATCCTCTTCGATCTCTTTTTTCAGAGTGCCATAGTTTTCAGAGTAGAGGTCTTTGATTTCTTTCATTAGGTTGACTCCTAGGTATTTCATTTTTTCAGATGCTATTGTGAAAGGAATTGTTTCTCCAGTTCCTCTCTCAGACAGTCTGTTGTTTACAGAAAAGCTATTGATTTTTGTGTGTTGATCTTGTATCCAGCTACTTTACTGAATTTGGTTATTAAGTCTAGAAGACTTTTGGTGGAGTTCTTGGGGTCTTCTATATAGAGTATCATGTCATCTGCAAATAATGATAATTTAACTTCTTTGTTTCCTAGCTTTCTTTTTTTTTTGGTACCGGGGATGAAACTTGGGTCCTTGTGCTTGCAAGGCAGGCACCGGAACCACTGAGCTAAATCCCTGGCCTCCTATCTTTATTTCTTTCTCTTGTCTAATTGCTGTTGCTAATGTTTCCAAAACTATATTGAACTATATTGAACAGGAGTGGTGACAGTGAACGTCCTCATTTAGTTCCTGATTTTAGTGTGAAAGATTTCAGTTTTTGACCATTTAGTACAATATTGGCTGTTGCTTTTTTTTTTTTTTGGTATCAGGGATCGAACTCGGGTCCTTGCACTTGCACAGCAGGCAGTGAAACCACTGAGCTAAATCCCAGGCCCACCTGTTGCTTTTTTATTCATGGCTTTTATCAGGTAGAGATAGAGATCCTCTATTCCAATTTTCTGTAGGGTTTTTGACATGAATGTGTGTTGGATTTTATTGAATGCTTTTTCTGCATTGATTGAGATGATCATATGGTTTTTTCCTCAACTTTATTAATATAGTCTATTACATTTATTGACTTGCATATGTTGACCATCCCTGTATCCCTGGGATGAATCCCACTTGGTCAGGGTGTATGATCTTGATGATCTTCTGAATTCTATTTGTCAGTATCTTATCTAGGATTTTTGCCTCTATGTTCTTTAGTGAGACTGGCCTATAGTTCTCTTTTTTGCTTGGGTCTTTCTGTGCTTTTGAGATCAAGGTGATGCTTGCTTCCAGGGATGAATTTGGGAATATTGCTTCCTTTTCAATTTCATTGAAGAGTTTAAATAGTAGTGCCAATAGTTCTCTAAATGTCTTGTGGAATTCAGCAGTGAAGCCATCAGGGACTGAGTGTTTCTTTGTTGGTAAGTTTTTAATTATATTTTGAATTTTATTGATTGATATTGGGCTGTTTAGAAATTTTAGGTCTTCTTCATTTAACTTTGTTAATTCATATGTATGTAGAAATCTGTCCATTTCTTCTGTGTTTTCCATCTTATTGGCATATAGGTTCTCAAAGTAGGTATTGATGATCCTCTGGATATCTGCTGGGTCCGTTGTAATTTCACCCTTTTCATTCCTAATTGCATGGATTTGGGCCTTTTCTTATAAGGTTGGCTAAGGGTGTGTCAATTTTGTTTACTCTCTTGAAGAACTAACTCTTTGCTTCATTGATTTTCTGTATCATTTCTTAGTCTTTATTGCATTGATTTCTGCTCTAATTTTTATAATTTCTTCCTTTGTATGAGCTTTGGGTTCGTCCTGCTCTTCTTTTTCTAGAAGCCGTAGGTTCAGTATTAGGTTGTTTATTTGAGCTTTCTCTGTTTTTCTAATATGAGTATTCAGTGCTCTGAATTTCCCTCTTAACACTGCTTTCGTTGTGACTCACAGATTCCAATATGTTGTATTGGCATTGTAATTTAATTGTAGAAACTGTCTGATTTCTTCTATAACTTCCTCTGTGACCCATTGATTATTTAGATATGTGTTCTTCAATTTCCATGTGTTTACGAAATTCTTGCCATTTCTCTTCCTATTGATCGCCAATTTCATCACACTATGGTCTGATAATATACAGGGGATAACTTCAATTCCTTTGCACTTACTTAAACATGTTCTATGAGCAAGTATGTTGTATATTTTGGAGAGAACAACCTGTGTGCAGCTAAAAAGAATGTGTATTCTGATTTTGAGGGGCGGAACACTCTGTAAACATCTATTAAGTTCATTTATTCAAGAGTTTGATTGAGTTCTAGTATTTTGTTGTTTATTTTTTGTCTAGTTGATCTATCTATTTGTGACAATGGGGTATTGAGGTCCCCCACTACTATTGTATTAGGGCTTATTTGATTTTTCATGTCAATTAGTATTTGTTTTATATAGTTGGATGCATATTCATGATTGTCATCGCTTCCTCTTGGATTGTTCCCTTTACAGGGATGTAGTGGTCTTCTTTGTCTCTCTTAATTAGTGTTGGTTTGAAATCTATTTATTCTGCAAGTAGGATAGCTACTCCTGCTTTTTTTCTGGTTCCTGCCACATGGAGTATTATTTTCTATGCTTTAACTTTCAGTCTATGAGTTTCCTTTTGAATTAAATGTGCTTCTTGAATGCAACATATTGTTGGATCTTGCTTCTTGACCCATTCTGCCAGTCTATCTTTTGATTGGTGAATTAAGACCATTAACACTGATGATTATAACTGATATGTATTGACTTATCCTTGTCATGACTTTTTCCTTTTGTTGGATTCTCTCCCTTTGCATTTAATTTCTTGTCATGATGGATTCATTCTGCTGGGCTTCCTGGGGTTGTGATCCTTGTTGTGTTTTCCTCGGATATTGTCTAATTTTGAGGGGGGAGTGCTTGCTTGGTATTCATGAAGTTCCTAAGGTGCTCTTTGTCATGAAAGTATCTTATTTCTCCATCAGTTTTGAAAGATGGTTTTGCAGGGTACATCAATCTGGGTTGGAGGTTGTTTTCTTTTAAGGCTTGAAATACTTCACTCCAGGCTATTCTTGCCTTGAGGGTTTGTGTTGAGAAGTCTGCTGTGATTCTGATGGGCTTTCCTTTGTATGTGATTTGTTTCTTTTCTCTAACTGCTTGTAGTTGTTCTTCTGTTGGGTTTCTGGAATCGAATCTTAACTATTATATGCCTATGCATAGATTTTTTAATTATTTTTTTCTATCATGGAGTCCTATATGCCTCACTTATCTGTACGTCAAGTTCCTTTCCCCTACTTGGGAAGCTTTCTCCCATTACTTCTGTGAATCATTTTTTTTTAAAATGTCATTTGCACTCTGCCCTGTTTCTTCATTGACTCTGATCTGTCTTATGTTATTCTTCTTTGCATTATCTAGCAGCTGCTGGATTGATTTCTTGTGGACCCTTCCTATTTTAAAGAAATTTTTCTTTTCCTGATCACTAATCACAATCCTGTCTTCTATATCTGAAATTCTGTCCTCACATTGGCTCATTCTGCTACATAAACTTTCAATGGAGTTTTTAATCTCCTGGAAATCTATTTGCATCTGTTTTATGGATTCCATTTGTTTCCTATGCTGGGATTCCATCATGTTCCTCAGCTCCTCTGGTGTTTTTTTTTTAATCTGTGTCTGCTGTAGAGTTATTAATCATGTCTTTAACTATGGACCCAATCTCTGTTGTTATCTGAGAAATTATTTCTAATTTCATTTTTTCCAGATCCTCTTTCATTGCCAGTTTAGGGAGTCCAGGTGGTTGAAGATCAGATTGTTCTATCTTGTTGCCCCTGGGGGTTGCCTTAGGTGTTCTGTACATCTGGTTTTGAGTCTTGTTTACATCTTCTCATTTCAACAAATGCAGTCTGCTGCACCTTTATTGAGGACATTTTTACTCACCTAGTGGGCTCCAATTCTCAGCAAGCTTCAGAGTGGGTTCTCTCTGCTGCTCACCACCTCACCAATTCCTGGGTTCAGAATGATTGCCTCCTGGATCCCTGTTCTGTGCTGTTGTCCAGGCAGGGTTCTGGCTGTGGCCTGCATACACTTAGGATGGCATTCTGGCTAGCCTTTGGCTGGGGCCTGCCCACCTGCTTAGCTGTTGTCTGGGTGGGGCCCTGGCTGGGACCTGCACACACCTGCACTGCTCTGGTCCATGGGGGCTCTTCACTGGGATGTACACATGCTTACAGATGGTATCTGGGCAGGTCTCTGGTTGTTGCCTGCATGCTTGTGCAGCTGTTTTCTAGGTGGGCCTTTTCCTGGGGCCTGGGTCCATGCCGCTTGTGTCTGGGTGTGGCCCTGGCTGGGACCTCGGTGCCTGCACTGCTCTAGTCCATGGGGCCTTCTCACTGGGATCTGAGTGCATTTATCGATGGTATCTGAGCAGGCCTCTGGCTGTTCTTATTTTCTCTTGATAAATATCCCCATGGCTGTAGAATTAAGCTTTGAAATTCTAGCCCAGTCTTTTGTCTTTCACAAGTACCATTGACTCTAAAAGTGAAATGTTAAAGCTAAGGAGATTAAAATGCATCCATTTTAAGAAAGATCAAATGAATAAAGAATGCTGGTGGTAGTAATCCAATTAAACATCAGTTAAGTTTTCAATGCTACATGAAGTTTGAGAGTGAAATTACTTCTCATTAATGATGATTTGGGAAGGAAATACAAATATTCTCTATTATAAAAATTGTAAAATCTCGAATCTCAACAAATAGCCACACATTTAGTAGTATCTTCTGAATCTGCCTCCACTCCCTATACCACAACCCACTCAGTTCCCTCCATACCTATGTCCTTAAAGAACCTGTAAAGAACATTCATAATTTGAGATAGGGTGGGGAGGCAACGTCTTCATATAGCTATTATTTTCTTTATTAAATTTATTTTTAACTAGTACATAAAAACATAAAAATTATACATAAAATGGGGTTACATGACATTTTGATATATGTGAATATTGTGTAATGTTTAACTCTGGTTAAGCATATCTATCTTCTTTAATGTTTATCCTTTCTTTATAGTAAAATCTTTCAAAATCTTTCAAAAATCTTTGAAATCTTTCCTTTCTTCTAGCTTTTTACAATTTCTGAAATGGTTTATTCTTTTGATGAGTATACATTATATTAAGCATAGAATTTCCTTAAAAATTAATAAATCTGAGTTTCACTATTAGAACATTGTTATGGAGAGGGAAGTATCTAGCTGTTTTGACTTTTTACATTTATCCAAGTTCCAAGTAGATTCTCATATTTAGGTTCTTCTGTGTTATTTCTGTCCAAGTTGTGATCACTGTCTTATGAATTGCATAGCATTGAAAAGCTTACTGCAGCCATACAAAATGTGTTTGCCTTGCTTCCCCTTTATGTAGTCAACAAGATTTTGATATTCAATGTAGTTCCCTCCTCCCACCACAAAAACAATTGCCTCTTGGAATGGATTTTTGTTTCTAGGAACTGAGCTGTCATTGTCCCGCAGCATTTTGGGATCAAAATATCAATAGTCATCAGTTTCAGGGTATGACTTCATCTCCATGAGATTGTCTAAAATATGAGTAACAGGAAAATTTTGCTGTTCCAACACGAGGTTCTTCACTCCTTCCATCACAAACTGTAATTCTGTATTCATGACTCATAATAAGAGACCCATTGGTTTAATGGTGGTGTTACCTTAGCTGGTAGGAACTGAGGCCATCTTGGCAAAAGCCTTCTATTGTTTGATATATGTAAAGGGTTAAGCTTACATCCTGCATCTGTTAAAGCTTTTTTATATTGCTCCAAATCAGCCTCAGAAGGTGCTTGCTGTGTGCTTATGATGTGTGCTTAGATAAGAAACAGCCTCATTTTATCTTCCAGAGTTCCTGCATCAGGATCTGATACTATATCTAGAAGAGACTTATCCAGAGTAGTTTTGCTCATTATCTTTTCTTCATATTCAAAATATACATCCAGCTTCCTTGCCTTTATATGTTCTAAAACGGCAGTGACAAATTTGTATGGAGATCAATAAGTCTGTTTTTTTCAAGAAGTTCTGGCAAAGAACTCACAGCTGATGTTAACTTAGCAGTATTGTCAGAAAGAATACTTATGGCTCCTTCATCTTCCCCTTCCAGCTCCATAATGCTTTTAAGTCGTTTGATCTCATCTTCTTGTGCTCTATAATATTCCAATTCTTCCTGCACTGATTCTGCAACTTCTGGGAATGGACTTCCTTCATGTTTCTGCCAAAATTTATCAACTGGAGTTAAATCATAAGACTTCTTGTTTTTTCTCTTTGGTCTAGCACCAGCTGGAGAGTTTTCCACTCCAAAAGATTCTTCCAAATTTACTCTGTTTAAGTGGAAATCCAGTACATCATGCAGCAATGCTTGATATGTCCAAGTATGGTGTAAAGGAGTTGCCAAATCTATGTTTCTGTCAACGAGGACTAGTAAAGGCTTTTGGAAGCTGAAGTGGCCGGCTCCCAGTGTATCACCTGTAAAAAGACTATTTCTTGTATCTCTTAGGTTTTCCCGAAGTTTCTTATCAGTTTCACTGCCACCATTTCTGCTGCAGTTCCTCTTGAACATCTGATGATAGGAACAGCACCCAGTGTAATGGAAAAGCAGAAGAGGCTGTCAACAATAGTGTCCATAACTGTTTCCATTTCTGGGTCTGTGATATCTGGTCTATTAATGGCACAATATAAAACGAGGTTCTTATTTTGGTTACATAATGCAAACATATCATCCTCCAAAGCAATAAAATTGAGATACTGATCAAAAACCTTTGTTACTGCACTAGCTGCTAATGCTGCATTTGCAATATCTTCCAATTTACTTCTTAAAATAGCAGAAATAAAATTTAAATAATATGATTCATACAGCTGATTACAAAGATCCTGGCACATTTGATCAACATTTTCTTCAGTTGCCATTACAAAGTACACTGCAGGAACATCTGGAATAGGGTCTTGATCAGAGTGCAAAAGCAGATACAGAGTGATTCCCATATCGCTCAGTTCCTTCACAGATAGCAGAGGAGAGATTACATCTTGACCAAATCTTCTATACCAGTTCTCCCGTGCTGTTTTTAACATGAGGTACATTGAAATTAAACATATGCTTCAAAGTAACTGTCTGCCTCTCCCGAATACTAGCTGCCACCGCCTTCCTGCCTCCCACCATCCACCTCTTCTAGTTTTTTGAAATGTACTCTAAGTTATTAATATTGATGGTCACTCTACTGCATAATAGCAAACTAGAATTACTTCCTGCCATCTAACTATAACTTAGTACCCCTTGATCAAACTTTCTTCATCCATTTTCTCTGCCCAGCCTCTGGTAACTACTACTCTACTCAAAATTTCTGAGAATTTACAATTTTGGAATTCACAAATCAGCAAGATAATGTAATTGACTTTCTGTGCCTGATTTATTTCACTTAACATAATTAGCTCCAGTTCCATCCATGTTGTTGCAAATGACATATTTCATTCTTTTTTATGTCTAAATAGTATTCCACTGTGTATATTATCATATTTCCTTTGTCCATTTATCAGTTGATAGAACTTAGTTTGCTGTAATTTCTCAGATATTTTGAATAGTGCTGCAATGAACAGGGACGTCCCAGGGTCTCTTCAACATATTTTTTATTCCCATTACTACCCCTCCCTTTCTTCCCCCTCCCCAGCTCCCTTTCTCCACCTTTAAAAATCTTTTACTTTTCTGTTGTTTCTTTATTTTATTTATTTATTTATTTATTTATTTATTTATTTATTTATTTTTGGTACTGGGGATCGAACTAGGGTCCTTGCGCTTGAGCCTGTGCAGCAGGTGGCAAAACCACTGAGCTAAATCCCCGGCCCTATTGTTTTTTATTTAGAAGTGCTTATATAAGAGAAAATATGACATTTAACTTAGATGGACTCATTTCACTTAACGTGATAGTCTCCAGTTCCATTCATTTTCCTGCAAATGACATGATTTCACTCTTCCTTAAATATTCCATTGTGTATATGTAGTACTACATTTTCTTTATCCACTCGTCTTTTGGTGGGCATCTAGGCTGTTTTCATAGCTTAGCTATTGTGAATTGCACTGTTATAAACAGGGGTATTCATGTATTCCCATAGCAGTGGTGGCAAAGCTATAGCACATGTGTTGTTTTTCTTTTAAGACAAAAGATGTTAATGTATGAGTTGTTTTTTCTAAACTAAAACCTGAACTTCAGGTTTAATTGCAGTGTTGGCACTCTACAATAATTAAGCAGATTTTGGCTTGCAGTTTGGGCATTCATCTCTAAAATGTTTACCATCACTGCTCTATAGTATGCTTAGTATAGCTGAATTGAATGGCATACCTATTACTAGTTTTTTGGAAAAATCTTCATACTTATTTCCATAGCGGTTGCACTAGTTTTGATTTCTCCTAATAGTGTATGAGGATTCTTTTCTTTTTTTTCTTCATTCTCACCAGCTTTCACTTTTTTATTTTTATTTTTATTTTTTTTGGTACAGGGATCAAACTCAGGACCTTGCACTTGCGAGGCAGGCAGTAGCACCACTGAGCTAAATCCGGGCCCTTGTTTTTTCTATTTTTAGTGATAGACATTCTGACTGGGGTGAGAAGGAATTTCAGTGTTGTTTTGATTTGCATTTCCTTAATGGCTAAATATGTTGAAAATTTTATCATACTTACTGGCCATTTGTCCTCCTTTTTTTTTTTTTTCAGAATTCTCTGCTTAATTCATTTGCCCATTTATTGATTGGGCTATTTTTTTGTTATTTTCTTTTGTGTGTGCGTTCTTTATATATTCTAGATAGTAATCTTCTATAAGAAAAGTAGCTAACATTGGACAGGGGATCTAGCTCAGTGGTTCTGCCGCCTGCCTTGCAAGCGCAAGTTCCCGAGTTTGATCCCTGGTACCGGAAAAAAAAAAAAAAGAAAAGTAGCTAACAAAGGTTTTCTCTCATTTTGTAGGTTGTCTCTTCACTTTGATTGTTTCCTTTGCTCTGCAAAAGGGTTTTTAAAATTTTATTGTAGTCCCATTTGTTGATTTTTCCTGTGCTACTGGAGTCCTATACAGAAAGACTTTGCCTGTGCCTATAGTTTCAAGTGTTTCCCCTGTGCTTTTTTTAGAAGTTTTAAAGTTTCCAGGCTTTAATTCATTTTATTTGATTTTAGTACAGGAGGAGAGATAAGGATCTAGGTACGATTTTCTGCATATATATCCAGTTTTCCTAGCCTCATTTGTTAAAGACTGTCTTTTCTCCAGCATATATTTTCAGTCTCTCTGTTAAAAAAAAAAAAGAAGAAGAAGAAGAATCAAATGGCTGTAGATATTTGGGTGTGTTTCTGTATATTCTATTCTATTTCATTGGTTTACATGTCTGTCTCTGTGCCAAAACCGTGTTGTTTTTGTCACTATGGATTTGTAGTATAATTTGATATCAAGTATTGTGATGTCTTCCGCATTGCTCTTTTTGCTAGAACTGCTTTGGCTACTATAGGTCTTTTGTGTTTCTATATGACTGTTAGGATTGTTTATTTCTAGTTCTGTGAAGAATATTATTGATATTTGATGAGATCACATTGAATCTGAAGATTGCTTTCAGGTGACCATTTTAACACTATCAGTTCTGCTGAGTCTTCCCATTTTCTTTTTTTCTTTTTTTAAAAATTAATTTTATTGAAGCTCTTAACATATAATGATCACATTCATACAGGGAATAATATGTTAATTCATTTTTCCCTCATTCCCCTCCCTTCCCTTCAATACTTCTTCCCCTCTCCCATTATAACACTTTATTTCTATTGTTTTTCTTCCATTCTTTTTAATCCCTATTCTCTCCCTTCCCTTGCCTCTATCCCCTCCCTTGTTGCTCTTCTCATTTGGACATTTTCTTCCTACTTCCCAATGTCTATCATCCATTTTAGTCGTTGTTTACCTTATTTCGTTTCTCATACAATAGAAACAATGCAATATTTAAACGTGTCTCCAATTTATTCCACTTAAAATTATGTTCTCAAGATGCATCCATTTACCTAAAAATGTCCTAAGTTTATCTTTCATGGAAATGCAGTACTCCATTGTATACAAAACCCCCCACGTTTTCTTTATCCATTCATCTATTGGTAGGTATCTGGGCTCTTTACAAGATTTAGCTATTACAAACTGTACTTCTATAAACATGACTATCCATATATCACTGTGGTATAATGCTTTTAACACTTTTAGGGAGATATCTGGAAGGGGAATAGCTGGGTAAAATGGAACGTCTAGTTTTAGTTTTTTGAAGAATCTCCGTAATGATTTCCATATTGCTTATACCAATTCCTCACTGTTGGTGGGGAAGGGTTCCTTTATCTCCATAGTCTTGCCAGCATTTGTTATTGGTCTATTTCTTGATGGTAGCCATTCCTTCTGTAGTGAGATGGAATCTCAGTGTTGTTTTAATTTGCATTTCTCAAATGACCAGTGATGTCGGACATTTTTTCATATATTTAGTTGCCATTTCTACTTCTTCACCTGACAGATATCTATTCATTTCCGATGTCCATTTGTGGATTAGGTCTTTAAATTTTGGAGGTTCTGATTTTTTTTGAATTCTTTATATATTCTAGACATTAGTCCTTTGTATGAGGAATAGCTGGTAAAAAATTTTTTCCATTCTGTGGGTTGTTTCTTCACTCTGTTGATGGTTTATTTTGTTGTGTGAAACCTTTTTAATATGGTGTGAGCCCAGTTGTTGATTCTTTGTAATAATTCCTGTGCAATCCACTTTGTTCATAAAGTCTTTGCCTATACCTGTCTTCAAGAGTTTTACCTGTTTTACTTTCCACAGATTAATTGTTTCTGCTTTAATATTTAGATCTTCGATCCATTTCAAGTTTAGTTTAGTGCATAGTGAGAGATATCGATCTAGTCTTAATCTTCTGCATGTGTAAAGCCAGTTTTCCAAGCACAGTTTATTAAAGAGGCTATCTTTCTTCAGGTGAAGGTGTTTGGCCCTTTTGGCAAAGAAGGTCCTGAGTGTGTCTGGAGCTGTTTCTGCATCTTTTATTCTGTTCCATTGTTCCTCAGGTCTGTTTGTTTGTTTGTTTGTTTTTGTTTTTTGCCAGTACTATTTTGTTTTTATTAGGTAGTTTGTAGTATAATTCAAGTCAGGGATTGTGATGCCCTCTGCCTTGCCTTTGTTGCCCAGAATTGCTTTTGCTATAGAGGTCTCTTCTGGTTCCAAATGAATTTTAGGATTATTTTCTCTAATTCAGTGAGATATGCTAGTGTTATTTTGATTGGGATTGCATTAAATCTTTGTAAGAGTTTGTTGTTGTTGTTGTTGTTGTTGTTGTTGTTTTGCACTGGAGATCGAACTCGGGACCTTGCACTTGCAAGGCAGATGGCAGAACCACTGAGCTAAATCCCTGGCTGCTCTTGTTTTTCAATCAGGGATCGAACTCAGGACCTCACACTTGCCACGCAGGTGCTGTGCCCCTTAGCTATATATCATTGGACTCCATAACAGTTTTGAAAGTATGGCCATTTTCAATATATTGGTTCTATCTACACAAGAACAAGGGCTATCTTTTGATCTTCTGATATCATCTTCAATCTCTTTTTTCAGAGTACTATAGTTTTGAATGTAAATTTTTTTCTTTCTTCATTAGAATGATTCCTAAGTATTTCATTTTTCTTGATGCTATTGAGAAAGGTGTTACCTAATTTCTTTCTCAGACAGTTTGTTATTCATGTACAGGAATGCTATTGATTTTTGAGTGTTGAGTTTGTAATCTGCTATGCTTCTGAATATGGTTATTAAATATAGGAGTCTTTTGGTGGAGTTTTTGGGGCCTTTTATGTAGAGTATCATATCATCAGCAAATAATGATAATTTAACTTCTTCCTTTCCTGTCCGTATTCCTTTTATTTCTTTCTCTTGTCTAATTGATCTGGCTAATGTTTCCAGAACTATATTGAATATGAGGGGTGATAGTGGGCATTCTTGTCTTGTTCCTAATTTTAGAGTGAAAGCATTCAGGGTTTTTTGCCATTTAGTATGATTTTGGCTGTTGATTTGTCATAGATAGCTTTTATAAGATTGAGATAATGGCCATTTATTCAAATTTCTTGTAGGGTTTTTATCATGAATGGGCATTGGACTTTGTCAAATGCTTTTTTCTGCATCTATTGAGATAATCATATGGTTTGTTTCCTTGGTTCTGTAAGTGCAGAACCATTTTATTGATTTGTGTATGCTGAACTATTTCTGCATCACTGGGATGAATCCAACTTGGTCATGGTGTACAATCTTTTTGATGATTTGCTGCATTTTGTTTGCCAGTATCTTACTGAGGATTTTTGCATCTATGTTCATTGGGGAGATTGGCCAGTAGTTCTCCGTTTTGGTTGGATCCTTCTCTGGTTTTGAATCAGGGCAGGGCTTGCTTCCAGGAATGAGTTTGGTAGTATTGCTTATTATTTCAATTTCATTAAAGAGTTTGAGAAGTAGCAGCCTCGGGTCTTCTCTAAATATCTTGTAGAATTTAGCAATAAATCTGTCAGAGCCCAGGATTTCTTTGTTGGCTATTTTTTAAATTACTTCCTCAATTTTATTGAATGATATTGGATTATTTAGAATTTTTATGTCTTCTTGATTCAGTTTTGATAATTCATATGTATCGAGGAATCTGTCCATTTCTTCTGAGTTTTTCATCTTATTGGAGTAAATGTTCTCAAAATAGGTATTGATAATCATCTAGATTTCTGCAGGATCTGTTAAGATTTCACCTATTTCATTCCTAATTGATGGATTTGAGTCTTTTCTTTCCTTCTTTTGATAAGGTTAGCTAAGAGTTTTCTATAGTATTTAATCATTCAAAGAACCAACTCTTGAATTCATTGATTCTTTGTATTGTTTTCTTAGTCCCCATTGCATTAATTTCTGCTCAGATCTTTATAATTTCCTACCTCATATGAGCTTTGGGCTTGACTTGCCCTTCTTTTTCTAGAAGTTTGAATTTCAACATTAGATTGTTTATTTGAGCTTGCTCTGTTTTTCCAATGTGGGAATTCACCACTGCAAATTTCCCTCATAGGACTGCTTTCATTGCATCCCATAAGTTCTGGTATGTTGTATTGCATTATCATTTAATTGTAGAAATAGTCTAATTTCTTCCTTAATTTCATCTGTGACCCTTTAGTTGTTTAGGAATGTATTATTTAATTTCCATGTGTTTATGAAGTTCTTGTGGTTTCTTTTGCCATTGAGTTCAAATTTTATTACACCATGATCTGATAATATCCATGGGATAATTTCAATTCTATGAGCTAATATGGGTTCTATTTTTAAGAAAGTCCTGCATGCAGCTGAGAAGAATGTGTATTCTGTTGTTGTGTGGTGGAACACTCTGCACACATCTACTAAGTCCATTTGTTCAAATGTTTATTCAGTTCTCATGTTTATTTGTTGATATTTGTCTTGTTGATCTGTTTGTGACTATGAGGTATTTAGTTCCCCTATTACAATTTACTTATTGCTATCTGATTTTTCATATCAATTAATATTTGTTTTGAATAGTTGAGTGTGCTGATATTTGGTCATATATGTTTATGATTATTATATCTTCCTCTTGGATCTTTCCTTTAACAAGTATGTAGTGATTTCCTTTATGTCTTCTGTTCAGTCTTGGTTTGAAATCCATTTTGTCTGCAAATAGACTAGCTACCCCTGATTTTTTCCAGGTTCCTTTTGCATAGAGTATTATTCTCTGTCCTTTAACTTTCAGCCTATGAATTTCTTTTCAAGTTAAATGCATTTCTTGTATGCAGCATATTGTTGGATCTTGCTTCTTGATCCATTCTGCCTGTTTCTTTTGATTGGTGGATTGAGACCATTTACATTGATGGTTATAACTAGTATGTATTGACTTATCCTTGTCATATTACTTTCCAGTTGTTGGTCCCCTTTCTTTCTTTTTGGCTTAATTTCTTGCCTTGCCTAGTGGGTTCATTCAGTTGGGATTCATGGAATTGTTGTCTTCATTGTCTTTTTCTATAATATCCTTCAGAACTTTGTGGAATGCTGGTTTGGTTGTCATGAATTTCTTCATATGTTATCATGAAAGTAGCTTATTTCTACATCAGTTTTGAAAATTAGTTTTGTGGGGTACATCAATCTGGATTGGAGGTTGTTTTCTTTTAGGGCTTGAACTACTTCACTCCAATTTCTCCTTGACTTAAGGGTGTGTGTTGAGAAGTCTGTTGTGATTCTGATTGGTTTTCCTTTATACCTGATTTGTTTCTTTTCTCTAACAGCTTTTAATAGTCTACTTTTGTGTTGAATTTCTGGAATTCTGACTATTACATGCATTGGTGTAGTTTTTTTCTGAACATGGGTATTTGGAGTTCTATATGCCTCATTTATCTATATGTTGATTCCTTTTTCAATGCTTGGGAAGTTTTCTGCTATTACTTCTGTGAACAGGTTTTTCATATCCTTTGTGCTGTCTTCTGATTTTTCATGGATTCTGATTAATATTATATTGTTTTTCTTTGCATCATCTAGCAGCTATTGGTTTGACTTTTTTGTGTTACCTTGCTATTTTAGTCTTTTTTTTTTTTTTTTTTTTTTGGTACTGGGGATAGAACTCTGGTCCTTGCGCTTGCGCAGCAGGCAGAGAAACCACTGAGCTAAATCCCTGGCCCCTGCCTTGCTATTTTAAAAAAGCCTTTCATTTGATGATCACTAAGCACAAATATCTCTTCTAGATTTGATATTCTATCTTCACATTGGTTGATTCTGCTGTAGTTTTCAATAGAATTTTAATCTCTTGGTTTTCTGCTTGAATCTGTTTTATGGAATCCAGTTCTTTCCTATGTTAGGCAATTGTGGTTTCCATCACTTTCCTAAGTTCCTCTATTTTTTTTTTTTATCTGTATCTACTCTAGATTCACTAACAAGGTTCTTCATTACGGTCATCATCTCTTCAGTTATGTATAATTATTTCTGATTTGTTTTCTTTCTAGAGCTCTTTCATATGCTTTGTTACAACTGATGCTACCATTTCAGAAAGTTCAGCTGGGTGCCTTTTGATTTCTCCCACTGCAATGCCCCCAGGATGTGCCTTGGGCAAACTGGAGGTTGGGAGTTGCATCTTGCTTCCACGTTTTCTCATTTTCTGTTTTTAAAATTTGATTTCTGCTTTGAATTTTGTAAATTGCTTATGGTAGGTAAGTTTTTAATAGCATTGAAACTTCTTTAGGAAATTACTACTTTTCAGAGATGAATTCTAGGTGTAGCTGGCTTTTGGCTTTTGAGTCTGTCCCAAGATCCATCCTCTTCAACTTATTAGAGATGAGGTGGTACAGATGCCTGGAGCTACGCCATGCGGGCTGCCCCCCCTGGAGCTCACCACACAGCCTGGGTGGTATCTGAATCTGCACTACAGAGGCACTGAGGGGCCATAAAGGCCATGGTTATGAGCTCCAGTAGATAGAGCAGAAGTGAACAACAGAGAGAGGGCCTCTCTGAGGCTCCTAAATGAAAATTGATTCCTACTAGGAAAGTGAAGAAAAATCTCTGCAGTAAAGGCACATTGGACCACTGTGGTTGGTAAATTGGTGGGATCAGCACCTCCCATAGAAACCTGGGCTCACTTGGGGTAAGGACAGCAGGATTCTGCAGCAGAAACTTTCAAAGTTAAATCCTGCAAGAGATCAGTGACCTCGATTTGGGCCTTGCAGCCAGAAATCAGCCTGAATCTCAGTGAACTACAGCTGGCTTACTGAAATTAATTGACTTGGATCTGTGCACTGCTGCCCATGTTGTCTACCAGGACAACAGAGACATACCCTGAAGGAGGCCCTTTTATATATATATAAAATATGTATATGTATATATATGTATTTTTTTCTTTTCTTTTTTTCCTCTCTCTCCCTTCTTTTTCTGCATTTCTCTACCTCTGTGTTCCTGTTCCTGTCCTATTTTCAATTGTTTTTCTCTCTCTTTCCTTCTTTCAACTCTCACTATTCTTACAGGAAGGCAAATACAGTTTCTAGCTTCCCTATGGCTGTTACTTTGTTCTCCTCTTGTCTATGTTCCTTTGCTCTGTCTTTTCCTCTTGTCTTCAACAGTCTCCCAAAATTCGTGTGATCTTCCTGTGTCATCTAGCCTCACTTCTAACCTTTTCTCTCCTATCTCTCTATCCCTCCCTCCCCAACCCCTCCTAAATCCTTATCCTGAAGGGTAAATTTGCTATACTGAAGGGTTTATTTACTACAAACATATTTTGGGCTGCTCCTCAACTTTGATCTAGCTCACATGGTCAAAGATGACAGAATAATTGCTACCACAAATTGTCATTTTCCGAGCTGTGTTTGATGCTATCGTTGATGCTGATTGTAACAATTGGGCTAAGGTGTTGTGATGGATCTAATCAGTTGTCCTCCCTGGTATACTGAAAATAAGATTGCCTAAGAGTCATTAGAGACTCAAAGCCTAAAAAGACCAGCTATACCTGGAAGATATCTCTGAGAAAAAATCACTCCATGAGGGCTCTAGACACAAGTAATAAAGATACTCACAATAAGCAATATTGAAGTATCAGCCCAGGAATTAAACCAAAAAACAGCATCAACAACAAAGTTAGAAATGAGAAGACACTTAAGCAAGGCACAAAGTAGCTCACCAAAGGCAAATTCTGGGGGAAATGAGGTGGGCAAATCTGGTAATTAACCACCTGGACACCCTGAACTGATAGCACAGGAAATAACAAAACAGATGAATGAGGCTCTAGAAAAATCCAAAACAGAAACAATTTCCCAGATAACTACAGAGATGGTGAGCAGAATGAAAGACATGATTAGAGACTCTAGAACAGAAGCAGATAAAAAAAAAAACAAAAAAAAACATGAGCTCAGGAACATGATGGAAGCCATGAAGGCTCAGCATAGGAAAGAAACAGAAACCATGAATGCTCAACATAGGAAAGAAATGGATATTCAGGAGATTAAAAACTACATCAAAAGTATTCACAGCAAATTGAGCCAATGTGAAGATAGAATATCAGATATAGAAGACAAGATTGGAGTTAGTGACCATGAAAAGAGAGATTTCTTAAAAATAGTAAGGGATCATGAGAAATTGATCCAGCAGCTACTAGATGATGCAAAGAAGAATAACATAGACTGATAGGAGTCCACGAAAAAGTAAGAGAAAGTACAAATGACAAAAAAAACACTGTTCACAGAATTAATGGCAGAAAACTTCCAAAACAGAGGAAAAGAATTTGACATACAGATAAGTGAGGCATATAGAACTCCAACTAACCATGATCAAAAAAAAATCTACACCTAGACAAATAATAGTCAAGATTCCAGAAACCCAACAAGAACAAAATCCTACAAGCAGTTAGAGAAAAGAAACAAATTACACACAAAGGAAAGCCCATCAGAATCACAGCAGACTTTTCAACACAAACCCTCAAGTCAAGGGGACCCTGGAGTAAAGTATTTCAAGCCCTAAAAGAAAATAATCTCCAACCTAGACTGTTGTATCCTGCAAAATTATCTTTCAAAATCAATGGGGAAATTATATACTTCCACAACAAAGAGCACCTGAGAAACTTCATGAATACCAAACCAGCATTACACACAATTCTAAACAATATCCTAGAAAAAGATGATGAGGGTCAAAAGTCCACAAGGACCAACAGAGCAAAGCTGTCAGGCAAGGCAAGAAATTAAAGGTAAAGGGGGAAAAATAAAAAATAAAAGAGCTAACAACAGTAAAATATCATGACAAGGATGAGTCAATACCTATCAATTTTAACCATAAATATTAATGGCCTCAAATCACCAATCAAAAAAATAGACTGGCAGAATGGATTAAAAAGCAAAACCCAACAATATGCTGTATACAAGAAATACACTCAATTCAAAAAGAAAGTCATAGACCAAAAGTAAAAGGATGGAAAACAACCTAATGCTGAACCTCAAGCTCCTAGAAAAAAAAAAGAGCAAGACAAACCCAAAGCTCATCCAAGGGAGAAAATTATAAAGATCAGAGAAGAAATCAATGCAATGGAGACTAAGACAATGATATAAAAAAAATCAATGAATCAAAGATTTGGATTTTTGAAAGAATAAATAAAATTGATAAATCCTTAGCCAACCTTATCAAAAGAAGGAAAGAAAAGGCTCAAATCCATGAATTATGAATGAAAAAGGAGAAGTCACAACAGATCCAGCAGAAATCCAGAGGATAATCAATACCTACTTTGAGAACCTGTACTCTAATAAAATAGAAAACACAGAAGAAATGGACAGGTTCCTAGATACATAAGAATTACCAAAGTTGAAAGAAGAAGATATAAAAATTCTGAACACCCCAATTGCAATCAGTGAAATTGAAAAGGTAATTAAAAATTTACCATCAAAGAAAAGCCCAGGTCCTAATGCTTCACTGCTGAATTCTAAAAGACATTTTAGAGAAGAACTATTGCCATTACTCTTTAAACTCTTCAATGAAATTGAAAGGAAAGCAATACTTCCAAATTCATTCCTGGAAGCAAGTGTTACTTTGATTCCAAAACCAGGGAAAGACCCACCCCAAAAAGAGAACTACAGGCCAATCTCTGTAATGAACATAGATGCAAAAATCCTCAATAACATATTGGCAAACAGAATACAGAGTGTCATCAAGAAGATCATACACCCTGGCCAAGTTGGATTTATCCCAGAGATGCAAGGATGATTCAACATACATAAAACAGTAAATGTGGTACACTATGTTAACAGAGCCAAGGACAAAAACCATATGATCATCCCAATAGATGCAGAAAAAGCATTTGACAAAATCCAACACCCATTCATGAGAAAATTAAAATAGAAAGTCTTTATCTCAACCTGATTAAAGCTATCTATGAAAAACCAATAGCCAATATCATATTAAATGGTCAAAAACTGAAAACTTTCATGCTAAAATCAGGAACAAGATAAGCATCTCCACTATCACCACTCCTGTTCAATATAGTTCTTGAAACACAGCCACAGCAATTAGACAAGAGAAAGAAATAAAAGGAATCAAAATAGGAAGGGAAGAAGTTAAACTGTCATTATATGCTGGTGATATGATAATCTACATAGAACACCCAAAAAACTCCACCAAAAGACTTCTAGACTTAATTGACAGATTCAGTAGAGTAACTGGATACAAGATCAACACTTAAAAATCAATAGCCTTCTTGTAAACAAATAACAGACTCACTGAGAGAGAAACTAGGGAAACAATTCCTTTCACAATAGCGCCCCAAAAAATGAAATATCTAGAAATCAATCTAACGAAGGAAGCAAAAGACCTCTACACTGAAAACTACAGCACTCTGAAAAAAGAGTTCAAAGAGGATATAAAAAAATGGAAAGATATCCCTTGTTCATAGGAAGAAAAAATATAGTGAAAATAGCCATACTTCAAAAACTGCTATACAGATTCAACACATTCCCTATTGCAATCCCAACAGTGTATTTCACAGAACTAGAGAAAAACAATCCAAAAATTTATTTGGAACTAGAAGAGACCTAGATTAGCAAAAGCAATTCTAGGCAACAGAGACATGCAGCGGGTATCACAATCCCCAACTTGAAACTATACTACAAAGCCACGGTGATAAAAAACAGCATGGTACTGGCAAAGAAACAGACTCAAGGATCAGTGGAATAGATTAGAAGATGCAGAAACAACTGCAGACATACTCAGCCACATCTTTGACAAAGGAGCCAACCATCCTCACTGAAGGAAAGATAGCCTCTTTAATAAATGGTGTTGGAAGACCTGGATTTCAACCTGCCAAAGATTAAAACTAGACCCAGATCTATGACCATGCACTAAACTAAGATTGAAGTGGATTAAAAATCTAACTATTAAAACAGAAACGGTGAACCGGCTGGAAGAGAGCTTAGGTAGAAAGAACTCTTGAAGACCAATGTCTTAGGAAAAGACTATGAACAAAACCACAGTAGCGTGGGAATTGGCACAAAGAATCATCACCTGGGATCTCATTTTATTAATAATCTTCTCCACTGCAAGAGAAACCACCAACAGAGCTAAGAGAAAACTTACAACGTGGGAAAAATTTTTTATCACCTATTCCTCAAAGGACTACTATCTAGAATATATAAAGAACTTTTAAAAAATCAGACCACCCCAAATTTAAAGACCCAATTCAAAAATGGGCATCTGAAATGAACAGATATTTCTCAGACAAAGAAATTGGAATAGCAAATAAACATATGAAAAAGTGTTCAACATCACTGCTCATTGGAGAGATGCAAGTGAAAACAACACTGAGATTTCACCTCACCCCAGAAAGAATGGCTGCTGTCAAGAAATCAACCAATAACAAATGCTGGTGGGGGTGTGGGGAGAAAGGAACCCTTCTCCATTGTTGGTGGGAATGCAGACTGGTGCAACCACTGTGGAAATCAATATGGAGATACCTCAAAGAACTAGGATTAGTGGTTCTATTTGACCCAGCTATTCCCCTGCTGGGTATCTTCCCAAAGAATTAAAAGAATCATACCCCAGAGATATATGTGCACCCATTTTTATAGTGGCACAGTTTGTAATAGCTAAAGCTTGGAAACAGCCCAAGTGCCCATCAACTGGAGACTGGATAAAGAAGTTGTATTTTTTTTAATAAAATGGTGTACTACTCAGCCATAAAGAATGATAAACCAGAAAAATTTATAGCTAAATGGATGCACATTGAGGACATACTCAAGTGAAATAAATGGGACACACATGTGTAAATACAGAATAGTTTCTCTGGTGTGAGAAAGTATAAGGATCAAAATGTATAATTGATAATGTGAAATAGGAAGAAAAGGTCTAAATGGGTAGGGGAACTGGGAGGGGTAGGGAAAGGAAAGAAGGGAAAGGAATAAATATGAGAACAGGAAAAAATAGAAACAAAGTCCTTGTAAATAGGGAGGGGTGGAGGGATTGAAGGGAGGGCAGGGGAATGAGGAAAAAATAAGAACCAAGATGCATTATGTAAAGGTACAAGATCCCAATGATGAATATAAGTGTATTGTATAAATAAAAGGTACCAATAAATTTAATGAATAAATAAATAAAAATGAGGTGAGCCAAAGGCTTGGGGTTCCTCTGCCTGCTAGATGCATGAGCCCCCTGGCTTCGCATGTGTTGAGCTGACTTCATGTCTCTTTATTATTCATCTTTGTTCACCCCCGGGTCAGGGAGGAACAAAGTATCAGCTCTGGGTCCCGGAGCAAGGCTGACCAGGTGAGCTGGCTATAGGTGTTGGGGATCAGGGACCCTGGGTCATATACAAAAAAATCATATAAGCACTAATACAGTTGTAATGGGGGAACTCAATATCCCACTGTCACAAAAAGACAGATTCACTAGATAAAAAATCAACAGTGAAATATTAGAACTGAACCAAATTTTGTATAAATGAACTTAGTAGATGTCTACACAGTGATCCTTCTCACAATATCAGACTATACATTCTTCTCAGCTGCAAATGGGACATTCTCCAAAATAGATCCCACACTAGCTCATAGAACATGCTTAAGTAAATGCAAAGGAATTGAATTATCCCACACATATTATCAGACTATAGTGCAATGAAATTTGAAATCAATGGCAAAGGAAACCTCAAGAACTTCAGAAACCCATGAAAATTAAATAACACCCTGCTGAAAAGCAGTGAGTCACAGATGAAATTATAGAACAAATCAGATAGTTTCTATAATTAAATGATGCCAATAAAACATACCAGAACTTATGGGATAAAAGGAAACCAGTCCTATGAGAGAAATTTATAGCAATGAATACCCTTATTAGGAAAACAGAGCAAGCTCAAATAAACAACCTAATGTTAAACTCAAGCTTCTAGAAAAAGAAGAGCAAGTCAAGCCCAAAGCTCATATAAGGAAGGAAAGTGTAAAAATCAGAGCAGAAATTAATGCAGTGGAGACTAAAATAACAAAGCAAAGAATCAATGAATTGAAGAGTTGGTTTTTTGAATGATTAAATACAATAGAAAACCCTTAGCCAACCTTATCAAAAGAAAGAAAGAAAAGACTCAAATCCCATGCAATTAGAAATGAAAGGGGTGGAATCACAACAGACCCTGCAGAAATCCAGGAGATCATCAATACCTACTTCAAGAACTTGTATTCTAATAAGATGGAAAACACAAAAGAAATGGGCAGATTTCTAGATACATATGAACTACCAAAGCTCAATCAAGAAGATATAAAAATTCTAAATAAACCAATATCATCCAATGAAAGTAATGATGTAATTAAAAACCTACCAACAAAGAAAAGCCCAGGCCAAATGGATTCACTGCTAAATTCTACAAGAAATTTAGAGAAGACCTAATGCTGCTACTTCTCAAACTCTTTAAGGAAATTGGAAGGGAAAGAATACTCTCAAATTCATTCCTGGAAGCAAGCATTACCCTGATACGAAAACCAGAGAAAGATCCAACCAGAAAAGGGAACTACAGGCCTATCTCCCTAATGAACATAGATCCTCAAATCCTCAATAATAAATGGCAAACAGAATGCAGTAAATCCTTAAGAAGATTATACACCATGCCCAAGTAGAATTCATCCCAGGGATGCCAGGATGGTTCAACATATGCAAATCAATAAATACAATACACCATTTAACAGAGCCAAGGAGAAAAACCATATGATCCTCTCAGATGCAGAAAAAGTATTTGACAAAGTCCAACACCCATTCATGATAAAAACCCTAAAGAAAATTGGAATAGATGGACTTTATCTCAATCTGATAAAAGCCGTCTATGACAAACCAACAGCCAATATCATACTAAATGGAAAAAAAACCCTGAAAGCTTTCACTCCAAAATCAGGAACAAGACAAGGATGTCCACTGTCACCATTCTTATCCAACATAGTTCTGGAAATAATACGCAGAGCAAATAGACAAGAGAAAGAAATAAAAAGAATAAGGATAGGAAAGGAAGAAGTTAAATTATCATTATTTGCAGATGACATGATACTCTATATAGAAGACCCCAAAAGCTCCACCAAAAAAACTTTTAGATTTAATAGCCAAATGCAAAAGCATACCAGGACACAAACTCAACACTCAAAAATCAATAGCTTTCTTGTACATGAATAACAAACTCACTGAGGAAGCAATTAGGGAAATTATCTTTCACAAATAGCATCCAAGAAAATGAAATACCTAGGAATCATTCTAATGAAGGAAATAAAAGACCTCTACATTGAAAACTATAGGACTCTGAAAAAGGTGATTGAAGAAGATATCAGATCGAACGATGGCCCTTGTTCTTGAGTAGGCAGAACCAATATAGTGAAAATAGCCATACTTCCAAAATTGCTATACAGATTTGATGCAATTCCAATCAAAATTCCAACAGCATTCTAACTCACAGAATTAGAAAAAACAATCTTAACATTCATTTGGAACCAGAAGAAACCCCAAATAGCAAAGGCAATTCTGGAAAACAAAGCCAAGGCAGCAGGCTTCACAATCTCTGACTTGAAACTATACTACAAAGCTACTGTGATAAAAACATCACGGTCGCAAGGACCCAAGTTCAATCCCTGGTACCAAAAAAAACCATCATGGTACTGGCAAAGAAACAGACCTAGGGATCAATGGAACAGATTAGAAGATGCAGAATCAACTCCAGACACACTCAGCCACCTCATCTTTGGCAAAGGAGTGAAGTACTGTAACTGCTGAAGATTGAAACTAAACCCATATCTTTCACCATGCATTAAACTAAAATCAAAGTATATTAAAGATCAAAATATTAAAACAGAAACACTAAATCTGCTGGAAGATAGAATAGGTAGAAATCTCGAAAACATTGCTGTAGGTAAAGACTTTATGAACAAAACCCTAATTGGACAGGGACTATCACAAAGAATCAACAACAGGGATCTCATCTTATTAAAAAGCTTTTGAACAGCAAAAGAAACCACTGACAGTGTAGAGACAACCCACGGTGTGGGAAAAAAATTTTGCCAGCTATTTCTCAAAGGACTACTATTTAGCAAATAAAGAGAATGCAAAATAAATCAGACCCCCTAAATTTAAAGACCCAATCCAAAAATGGGTATCTGAAATGACTAGACACTTCTCAGATGAAGAAGAGAAAAAGCAAATAAAGCTAGGAAAAAATGTTCAACATCACTGGTCATTTAGAGACGCAAATGTAAACAACACTGAGATTCTACCTCATTCCAGAAGGAATGGCTGCTATCAAGAAATCAACTAAGGGCCGGGGATTTAGCTCAGTGGCACTGTGCCTGCCTCAGAAGCAGGCAAGGTCCTGAGTTTGATCCCTGGCACCAAAAAAAAAAAGAAAGAAAGAAAAACAAATCAACCAACACCTAATGCTGGAGGAACTGTGGGGAAAAAGGAACACTTCGCCACTGTTGGTGGGAATGTAAACTGGTATAAACACTGTGGAAATCAGTGTTGAGATTCCTCAGAAAATGAAAAATAGAGATTCCATTTGACCCAGCTATTCCCCTTCTTGGTATCTTCGAAAAAGAATTAAAAGCATCATACCACAGTGATGTATGCATACTCGTGTTTATAGCAGCACAGTTTGTAATAAATGCTGGAAATAGCCCAAATGCCCATCAACTGACAAATGGATAAAGAAGATGTGTTTTTTTAAAACAATAGAGTACTACTCTGCCATAAAGAAGGATGAACTAGAGACATTTAGAGCTAAATGGAAGCACTTTGAGACCATACTCTCAAGTGAAATAAATCAGACACACATGTTTAAATACCACATTGTTTCTCTGGTGTGAGAAACCAAAAGTGGAAATAAGGACTAAAATGTATAATAGATATTGGGAAATGGGAAGAAAATGTTCAAATAGGAAGGGCAACAAGGGAGGGAGGAGGGAAAAGGGAGGACAATAAAAAATGTAAAAATGGAAGGAAAAATTGAAACAAAGCTTTTATACATAAGAAGGTGAGGGCGACTTGAAGGGGGGAAGGGGTAAAAAGGAGAAGCAGGGTAGATCATATACAGGTGCAAATCCCCTACGATGAGTGTTATCATTATGCATGTCTAAAATGTACTAATAAATGTTTTGCTTTAAAAAAATAAAAAGTTCATAGATAAAAAAAAAAAAAACCCACAGCCTGACCCAGTGTAATTGTGACGCTTATGTCCAAATCTAGAAGACGGTCAGGTGGGAGGGCCAGTGATACAAAGGAGAGAGCACATTAAAAATGGAATGTCAAAAAGAAAAAAAGAAGGGATTGATTCACTATCTTTTGATTTTTGTTCCGTGTACAAGAATTACAATAAAATAATAAATACCTAATTTTTAATAGCATGCAATTAAGTCCTATCTATGCAAGCTGGGAGAGATCTGAAGCCAGGGAGCAGGGGTGTAGCCCAGGTAGATGGGGTGCTTATCTTGTGGAAGGCCCTGGGTACGATCCCCAGCACTCCCCCTCCCCTGCCTAATTGAAAGCTAAATGTAGCAGAAGTCTGGACTCCTCTGTTACCCGTCCTTAACCACATATTTTTTTTTCATTTTCTGAAGCATTGGTGTCTTTTGTTAAAATATTTACAGATCTATCATTTACTAGGCGGGGCTTTGGGTGTGCCATGTATTAGTATATTTCCAAGTTTCTCTGTTTGAAATAGATGCATTAAATTCTATTAAATACTTAAGCTGTGTAAATATGAAAAGTAGAAGGGCTTTCAGTAGGAATTATTTTTAGCAGCTTAGAAATACGCCTGACAGTTTTATAATGTCTGTAGAATACCATTTTGCAGTTCACAGAATGCACTCACGGTACCAGGTGACCCTTTACACAAGAAGTCCCATGTGATTCTTGCTATTCTCAGCTATGTCTGTGAGCTAAAATTAGCACTCTGCTGACAGAACATTTCACTTGGTTACAGCCAGACTGTGGATTTTAGTCATTTGGAACCACACTGGGGGAAAAAAAAAATCACCCAGCTATCCATTCTTAGTTGATAATCACTGACTTTGAGCACAACGGCTTCAGCATCCACCAACAATGGTAAGTAGTTTTTGTATATTTCCACCCCCTCTTCTTCATATATAACTAGATTGCTGGTGATGACTTTACTATGTCTGTAAAGGCCAGAATGTACAACTAGATGTGGAATTGAATTCAGAAGTCTTATCTGGGGTCCACAGTCACACATGTAAATGCCCTCTACTGGAAGATCGATTTCTCTACAAGCAGGAGCATCATTTCTGTAGTTGTATTTTTTCTTTTCTTTTGACTATGGGAAGCAATGTCCAGTCATGTTACTGCCATGTTCTCAGCTTCTCTACACAGTAACAATCAAGGCAGAGATCACAGCTCTAGGGACTTGTTTTCCTTGAAGGGAAATTTTGTTGTTATAGGAAAAATGAGGGATGATTATAATTTAATAGCATGTAGATAAATGAATTAGCAATTGACCGAATGGTTATATATGTCTAGTAAAATAATCATACACATGTAGATAGCTGAGATTTTAAAAACATTTTAAAATTTTGATATTACAAAGTATTAGCAAATACTTAAATCTTGCAAAAATATGAGACAATAAATTATAGGTAATATGCTCAGGTAGTTGGATTACCAGCATATGTATCCCAAGGTTTTTTGTTTGTTTTCTTTTCTCTTTTTTATACCATAATGTACATTTTTAATGTAATAAGGGCAGTTCCACTGAGGCAGAATTATTCTTGATAGTGAAATTAGTTACGAATGTCTTCTTAGTGTTCTCAAAAAGAATGAATCATGTCCTGAATATTTTCTGAACTGACCACCTTGAGGCTAGAAGCTATGTTATATTTTCCTGATTGATTGATTAACTGTACACTGGAGATTGAACCGAGGGTCTTTGCAGTGTACTACATCTCCACCCCCATCATTTTTTTCAGAATCTCATTCTGTACCAGAAAGATGTGTTTTATTTTTAAAAAAACATTATCAGAAAGTCTCATTAAATCCCCAAATTTCTATTAGTGTAAATTGGTTATACAGATTCATGGGTTTCATTTTGGCAGATTTGTACATGCACATAACATATTTTAATTGTTTCTCTCCCATTACCTCCTTGCTCCACCTTCACCCCTAGATTTACTTTTTGGGGTGTTTCAATGTATATAATGTATTTTAATCATACTTATTATCCTTATTATTCACTCTTATATCCCCTCCCTCTGCCCCTTATTCCTTTCTTCTTGTCTAATAATAATAGTCTTCTTTCTACTTTCTTGTCATGTTTTTTAAGATTCAAGATATAGGGAGAACATATGATACTTGTCTTTCTGAGTCTGGCTTATTTCACTCAACATGATGATCTCCAGATCAATACATTTTTCTGCAAATGACAAGTTTTCACTTTCCCTATGACCGAATAACATTCCATTGTGTATACATTCCACATTGTCTTTATCCATTTTTCTGTGTTGGACACCTATGTTGTTCTCATATTCTGACTATGGTGAATTTTGCCATAGTAAACATGGGTATGCAGGTATCCTGCTGATTTTAATTCCTTCAAGTATAGCTAATGAATGATAAACCTGGATCAAATGGTAGCTCTATTTTTAGTTTTTTGAGGGACTTCCATACTGATTCCCATTGTGGTTATACTAATTTACATTCCCACCAGCAGTGCGGAAGCGTTCTTTTTTCCCCCTCATCCTTATCAACATTTATCATTTTTTGTATTTTTGATAACCACCTGGATTGAGGTGAGGTGGAATATCACTGCAGTTTTTGTTTCATTCCCTCATGGTTTCTTGATTGTAGGAAGACCTCACAATCTGTTCCAGAGTAAATTCTGCATGCATTGCTTGGAAATAAAGGCCATCTCAAGTAATTTCCTGCATATTGCAAATTACATAGCAATTCTGACTTGTGTCCATAAAACAATTCTCCTCTCATGCAAAACCTGAATAATTTTAGTTTTTAAAAACCCAGGAATTTAGAAAAGATTAATAACAAAGAACAATATTATCTACCCCACTTCTGTCACTAGTCCTGCTCCCTAGAGGTAATCATTTTAATCATTTTGGTTAAAACCACAATCTTCAGCTGGGGTGGCAGCACATGACTGTAATCCCTGAACCCTGGGAAGCTGAAACAGGAGGATCACCAGTTCAAGCCCCACCTGTGCAACTTAACAATTTAGTGAGCCCCTAGTTCAAAATAAAACATAAAGTGGGCTGAGGATGTAGTTCAGGGGTAGAGCACCCTTGGGTTCAATCCCCAATACTGCAAAAAAAAAAACAAACAACCAAAAAAAGCTTTGGTGGTTATCTCCATGTTTGTTTTTCAAAGTTAGTTACATGTTATTTGTTATCAATTGACTTTCATTATGAGAGATGTTAATTAAGTTCCATTAAACCCCAATAAAGTTATATCCTTATTTTCAGTGTCTTTCTTATTTTTTCACTGTAGAGAATTTTTAAAAAATTAGTTCTATTGGTACACTTTTGACATACATAATGACCACATTCGTCATAGGGAATTTGTACCTGTACACAATATATCTTAATTCACTTTTTTTTATTCCCCTCCCCTTCAGTCCTTCTGCCAAAAATTTTTTTTAAAGAGACAGGATGTCCTTCTTGTTCAGGCACCCCCAAAATCCTAGGGCCACTGTGCCCAGCTTTAAAACGTTGTCATGCAGAATGGGTTCACAGTTTACAAGCAGATTTTAGAAAACAAGCCCTGATTGTTTCCTTTTTTAATTACGATGATCTGCTTGTACTTTGCACCAACACTACGTATTAGTATAGCTTTAAAAGAGATCCCAACAGAGTAGATCCTCCCACTCTAGACTTCTGTAGCAAGTGTCCCTTGGTTACTTTGTATCTTTGGAATTGTCATTAAATATTGGAACTTGATTGTCAAGCTGCCCCTCCCTTTCTCCAAATGGTATTTGACTATGGGATAAAAGACAGTTTTGCGGTTTGAATCTTCCAATCAATGAATATGGTATGTGCGTAACTCATTTATTTAGTTCTTCTTTAATTTCACCCTACTTTTTAGTTTTCCATGTAGAGAACTTCCATGGTCTGTTTATTCTTAAGAAATTGGTGTGTTTAAATATTATTGAAAATGATATTTTTTGTGTATTGGAAGTACTGAAAATTGAACCCAGAGCCTTTACACTGACCAACATTCCTAGTTCTCAGCCCTTTTTTATTTTTTTAAATTTT
Source organism: Heterocephalus glaber (assembly GCF_053883595.1). NCBI lineage: Eukaryota > Metazoa > Chordata > Mammalia > Rodentia > Bathyergidae > Heterocephalus > Heterocephalus glaber. Next base: position 35,416,576 of record NW_028258296.1, on the reverse strand, counting down.
GAGACAGGATCTTGCTAAGTTGCTAAGTGGCCCAGGCTAGGCTCAAATTTGTGATCCTCCTGCCTCAGCCTACCACACCCTGCTAATGATGGTATCTTTTAAAGAAGTTATTATCTGGAATAGTGGCCTGCTTATGTAGTACCAGCCTTGGGGTGGCTGAGATGGGAAGATCACTTGAAACTAGAAGTTCCAGACCAGCCTGGACAATACAGTGAGACCCCCTCTCAAAAAAAAGAAGTATTTTTAAAAGTTTCTGGTACATAGAAAGTGTTCAGTAAGTATTAGTTATTATGATTCATGTGGTACTCAATGAGCATTGCAAAACACATTACATTTTTTTCTCTGGTACAATTAGGTCCTTTCTGGGATGACATCTGTGACTCAACTATTTAGAACCTAATGAAGGTGATGACTATGACAATGTGGAGAAACCATGACAGAAAATGTGGTTTGTACTGGGGCTGTCAATGCTGTAAAGGAAGTTTGGGAAAAAAGAATACAGAAAATCAATGAAGATCTGAAGCAAGAGAAGCAATTTCAAAAGAAGTATGCCGTAACGTATTTATTATTTTGAATTAGTGAGAATTCATAATCTGATCATTATAAAAAAGATCATCTACTAAGGGCCTCATCATTAAATTTGACATTTTTATTTATTAAAACTCAAAATATACTTTAAAAATACCTGACTCAGTTGAATGTGGCTATGCAATGAGAGTCACAAAAAATTACTACAAATGTCTGTATCTGGAAATAGTAGTTATCTTATTTTCTCATAGAGCTCTGTTCAATATTCATTAAAGTTAAGTTAATATCAGTCTAATTTTCAAGATTGTGTCTTCAGCATTATAGATTTTAGGATCTGAAAGATCTGGCAGTAGAAGTACTGTAGATTCCCACCTATCTGAGTAACTGAGGTCTAGGAGAACTTCTGTGGACCACCTGATTCCTTGGTTGGAGTTATGTTTAAACAGCATGGCTCTTATTTCCTCTGCTTTCTTGATCCCCACCTACCCCCCCCCCCACACACACCCCCAGTAAGGAGGTTTGGACCCAGGGCTGTTTTGCTGAGTTACATCTTCAGCCCTTTTAAATTTTTTTATTTTGAGATGGCTGCTCACTACATTGTCTAGCCTGGGCTCAAACTTGGTTTTGTTTTTTTTTTTGGTACAGGGGATCGAACTTGGGTCCTTGTGCTTGCGCAGCAGGCAGTGAAACCACTGAGCTAAATCCCCAGCCCTAAAATTCTTTTATGTTGCATGATTCATTGTTTGTGTGGGGTTTTTTTTTTTTTTTTTTGGTACCAGGGATGGAACTCGGGACCTTGCACTTGTGAGGCAGGTGCTAGAACCACTGAGCTAAATCCCCAGCCTCAAACTTGTGATCTTCCTGCCTCAGCCTCCCAGAGTGCTGAGAGCACCACCATGCCCAGCTATCTGCCTCCTTGATATAGTATCTATTTCCTGATTGGTTGTCTGCAATGAATTCTACTAGTCTTGTAAGGATAGCATGTTTCTCCATAGATCCCAAATAGTCTCCTACAGTTCTCATTCATCAGGTCTCATTTACACTGTAAATTAGCAAAAGTTCTTTGCTGATGTCAGTTAGCAAATAACAGAAAATTCAACTATAGATGGCTCAAGCAACTGGAAAGTAAGTCAGTAATAGTGATAGTCAATGCAAAGCCTTGGCGTCTTTAAAGACTCAGCTTCTTTTTCACCTTCCTCTGTCAATCTCAGCCTGTCAGCTTGGTCCTCAGGTAAGTGCCTCTCAGTGTCTCTAGGTGACTGATACACGTCTGAGCATCACAGCCAAGCATTATTTAGTCTTCAGAAGAATGGAAATTATTTTTTTCTGAGTCTTTAAGAGTGAGAATATCTTTCTCAAAGTCCCCAGCAAACCTCTCCTTCATCCTTCATTGGCCAGAACTGGGTAACTTTACACACCTAACCCAATTACCTTCTAGAGGAATAAGATTGTGTGATTGGTTTAAGCACTCAGGATTTATCGCGGAATTACTTGGGAAAAGTGTGAACACTTGAAAACAACCGTTAACCTTCCAGTAAATAAGTGGGAGAGGCTATTGATAAGCATTGATTTGTATCTGCTAAGTGACAATAAAAACAAAAGATCTGAATGGAGAGAAACTGTTCTTCTTAGGTAAAACCGATAAAGATGATAAGGGTAGCAGTCACTTCCTATGTACTCACTATTTACTAGGGTCTCTACTAAGTGTCCTATTTGTAGTGTCTCATTTAATCCTCTCACCCTGCTGAAATAGAGTCATAATGAGGATTAGACTGCATTGTGAGAGAAGGAAATCAAGATAATAGTGGCTTACAAAATGACAGGTTCACTTTTTTTAAAAATTAATTTTATTGGTCATTTTAGCTATACAATATAATGACATTCATCATTGGAGATTTGTACCTTTACATAATATATCTTGATTCTTATTTTTTCCCCATTCCTCTGCCCGCCCTTTAACTCCTCCACCCCTCCCTATTTACGAAGACTTTGTTTCCTTTTTTTTTCATTTTCTCATGTTTACTTTTCTGATAGATGATGGGAGTCCACAGTATCATTCCACTGAGTTGGCACTCAAGCTTCTGTCGTGCTGCTGCTGCTCAGTTGTACATCTGTACATGGTTTCCATTCCTAAAGTTTTCTTGCGGCCCTAAACAAATAGACAAACTGTAGCCATCATATTTATTTCCTGCTAGCAGAAAGTTGCACTTCCAGGGAGCTGCACATACTACTTCCGCTAACATTGCACTGGCCAAAACTTCACATAGCCCATACCTAGCTGCAAGAGAGGATAGCTAAGTCTTGTGCCCAATTGATTTAGATGATCTATTATTGCAGAAGAAGAGGAATAGCAAATATCAGTGGGTGAAGAGTAGTTTTTGCCACACATAGTGCTATTTATTTCTCCATTTTAAAGGAGGAAAACCTGAGGGACTGGCCTAAGTAACTTGTAAAGATCATGTTGCTTATAAGTGTTTAACTGGTATTTACACTCTGATCCCACTCAGTAAGCATTACATTCACTTTGTGTCTTATATTTTCCTAGATTGGTCCTTTTACTTTCTTTTTCCTTTATCTTTATAAAGCTACTCTTAGGAAATTTATTAAGCTTTTTGAAATTATGACAATTTTGACTCTAGAGAACTCTTAAATATACTTTTTCATTTTTAAACAGTGGCCAGGAATCATGACTTGGTTCTAAATACCTGACTTTAAGAATTATGCAAACACTTGCTAAAGATGTTAAAAGGGTTTCTGGCTAAAATGATTTGATAGGATTGTTGCTGAAAAAGGGTGTTCAGATATCGAGGGAAAGGGCTTTTCACTAAAATAATTAGTAGCCTTGTTCAAACTTTGTACTTCAAAGACAAAAAGAGAAGCCCAGCATCAAGCCTAGCCAAACAGAGACACTGAGGAACTTGATCATTCCTTGTCACATTCTCTGTTACCAGCCAAGAATTATTCAGTTTCAGCAGCTTCAGTTTCTCTCGGTGTAAGAAGAGTGAGTATTCATCACTGCTCTCTATTGTCTCTTGATTTTTGGCTTCGTGACTATATTGTGATCAAGAGAGGAGACTACCTGTCAATAAAATGTGATTTCCCAAAGTTAACTTCCAAAATCCACTAACTGTATAATCATTAAGATCAGGGCTAGAAATTGTGCAGTTTTCTGACAATTTTTGAGTAAAAAAATCAGAGACCAAGACATTTATTTATTTATTTTAAATTAATTGTATTCATACACTTTTGATATACATAATGATCACATTCATCGTAGGGAATCTGTACCTGTACATGATATATCTTGATTCTTTTTCCCCCATTCCCCTCCCCTCCCTTCAACCCTTCTTCTCCTCTCTATTTGCAACGGCTTCATTTCCATTTTTTCCTTCTATTCTTTTTTTTCCTTTTCCCTTCTATACCATTCCCTTTCCCCCTCTTTCGTTCCCCTTCCCATTTGCACATTTTAATCTTATTTCCCAATATCTATCAATACTAAAAATTTAGGGAGGAAAATTACTCTTTTGCCAAGATCAGCTTTTAGTTTTAGAAACTACTTGGGGCTGCGGAGGAAGCTCAGTGTAGAGCGCTTGCTTAGTGTGCATGAGGCTCTGCATCAATACCCAGTGCCACAAATTTTAAAGAAAGAAAGAAAGAAAGAAAATGTATGTGGAGTTTGTAAAGTACAGTTTTTAAAAGCATTTTTAAAAAATCTTAAAACAGTTTAGTTGTAAAATAATTATAGCATTTAAAAATTTGCTTTATGGTTAAATTAATTGCAAGGTTTTCAAAAAAGTAAACTAGGTTAAACTAGGTTAGACTTGAAACCTGCAGTATTATCAAATAAATGGTTAGTAAATAATCATGACAGACCTGCCAGAGAAAAAATTATAACTTAGAGATATTAATTGGCTTTCTTTGCTGTTCTAGAATCAGGCATTATTTCATTCCATATAAATAGAGTAAGTGTCCTGGTGAGCTAAGTAGAAGTTGGTTTTATAGACAGAAAAGGGCTGGGGAAAAGCAGAAACAAAGAACAAAAGCAAATCAATTATTTCAAAGGTACTTTTCTTGTAAGAGGAGTAAATAGAACAATAAAAAAGTAACTGGTTAACGTTAGGTTAGTTTTGTTGTTGTTGTTGTTTGTTTGTTTTGTAAGAATTAAAGAAGAGAGAACTTTATTACTGTATTGACTCGAACTGGCCTGTTTGGAGAATTTGGCTGTCATCTCTCCTGATTTCTTAGAAGGCCAGAGAACAGCTCTGCTTCTGTTTGGTGACATGGAGTGTTAGCACTGTGACTTCATTTTGATTTTTGTTTGTTGGGGCTCAAGGCCAGAGTATTATCCAAAACAATAATCTCCTATCATTTTTATTTAACAGATACAAAAGGGTAAGAATTGTTAAGCCAAAACCTTTGAGACCAAGGGATCACTGAAATAAATCAGTTTACCGAACCATTATAGAAAAAGGACCAGGATTTAGAGCAAGTTCCCATAGCCACTAGCAGCAAAGATAGACAGCAGTTAAAAATACGTCTGCTGGACTTAAGAGCCAACAACATTTTTATATTGGAAAGTATAAATTGTTTTCAATGAACCTACATTTGCTATGGATAAGAGCGGCAGGATAAAGCAAAGCAGGGGAATTTGGCGGTAGGAGGACAATCCATATAATGAAGTTTTGTTCCTCCTGGATTGATTGGGGTTAATAGATAGGAAAGTTTATTTGTAAACAGAGTGCCTTGGTGCCTGATAGTTGACCATGATGGGATTAAAGTCAAGGTTTCAACATATATTCACAGGTGGGAAAGACTTTTCATTCATTTGGTCCCAAACCATTAGCCTATGAACTCCCCTTACTTGCCTCTCCTTCACCCTCTGGCCTTTGTAATTAAGTTTAGGACAAGTCAGATTTTTTTTTCTTAGCAAAATCTGACAGACTTTCTAGAGTGAGGCGGAGAAGCTATTTGCCAGAAAAACAAAAAAAGGCTAATTGGAAAAAAAAATTACATGTTTAAATTGGCCGAAAGTAAGCCAAAGAAAAGAAATATCCTCCTTTTTCCTCTGCTCTGAAGTAGAAAAGTGCTTCTCAAACTTGCCTGTGTAGGAATCACATAAGGACTTTGTTAAAAAACAAACGTGGTGTAGGACTGAGAGTCTGGGCTTCTAACCAACTCCAAGGACAGGGTGATGTTTGCTGGTCTGCAAAGAATGCTGAGTAGCGAGGATTAGACAAAAGAAGCCGTAGATCTGAAAGTGGTCTGTATACAAGGACAGTGCGAGAAGGGTAAGAATGGAACAGAATGTTTCCTCTCTCAGCAAAAAGTGGCTACAGCTTTATCTAAATATATTAGTAGCTTTGCATGAACACAATGACACACCTAGTCAGCAACTTATAAAAAGAAAAGGTTTATTTAGCTCACAGTCTTGGACCCCGATCAGTGTCCCCATTGGTTGGATCTCTCCAGAGAGGTGGCAGGCAGCACTCTTGGCAGAAGGCGTGCAAAGGTCTGAGCTCACACTGGAGCAGTGAGAAATGGTGCAGACAGATAGCAGAGGAACTCCCAAGGAGTCCCAAGGGAACTGCTTCCCAAGAGGACACCCTCGAAAACCTAGTGACCTCTCCCTGGGCCCCATCTCCTGAAGATTCCACCACCTCCTACCAGTGGCATCTCAGGGAACAGCCTTCAACACATGAGACTCCAAGAGACATTCCACTAAATGTGCCACTAAACATGCCACTAAAAAAGCCTAAAGGTTAAGCAGAAATTGTCCTCTTTGCCTTTTATTTTTGAGACAGGGTCTCATTCTGTAGTTTAGGCTGGCCTTGAACTCACTATGTTGCTCAGGCTGCCTCGAACTCAAGGTTATCCCCTTGCTTCAGCCTTCCCAGTGCTAGGGTTACAGACATGCACCGCCATGCCCAGCCTGTTTGCCTTTTGAGGACAACCCGTCTTGAGACGATCGAGCATTTAGGTAAGATTTGGTGTGGCAGTATGGGAGAAAGGCTTTGTTTTACAATAAAAGAGTTTTTAAGGAATTTAAATTTTTCTAATCAAGATGTGAAAGAACATGAAGCTTAAACAGCGCTGGAATTATATGAGAACAGGAGGATACCTAGAGATCATTTTATTCAAAGCCTGGATTTCATAGACAAGGCCTACAGAGGCGCAGGGTCTTGCACAAGGCCATCAAATTAATAAATAGTATAATCTGGACTTAGTTTGTAGAATTACAGAACCAGAAAGAATTTAGAAATCTTTATAGGGATAGAAATAGACTTATCTATTAATAACCTGTCTGTAAACTCATTAAGGACCTAGTTTTTGTATTCCTGGTATCTAGTATAGCGTTTAGAATATAATGGGTGCTTGATGAATTCTTTAACTGAAGTTAAAGACTAGGAAATTAGACTTCTAATTGAATTTGACATCAAATCTTGCCCTGAATTTCATTTTTCTCTTAGTGAATAATAAGTAGTAAATAACGATTATGCTATTCTAATAGTTATATTCTGATACAGTGATGTAATGGAATAGCTGGTGGCATTATAAATCTTGCTTCAACCAAAATGTATAATAGATAATGTGAAAAAGAAAGGTTCAAAGGGGAAGGGGAAGTGGGGAGTGGGGCAAAGGAAAGAAGGGAAAGAAAAAAAATATGAGAAAAGAAGAAAAAAACAGAAACAAAGCTTTTGTAAATAGGGAGGGGTGGAGGGGTGGAAGGGAGGGAAGGGGAATGGGAAAAAATAAGAACTAAGATATATCATGTACAGGTACAAATTCCCAATGATCACTGTGATCGCTATGTATACCTAAAATGTACCAATAAAGTTTTTTGTTTTGTTCTGTTATTTTGGTACCGGGGATCAAACTTGGGACCTTGCACTTGTGAGGCAGGTGGTGGAACCACTGAGCTAAATCCCCGGCCCAAATGTTTTGTTGGGGTTTTTTTTGGTACTGGGGATCGAACTCAGGTCCTTGTGATTGCAAGGCAGGCAGTGGATCCACTGAGCTAAATCCCTGGCCCATACCAATAAAGTTAATTAAAAAAATAAAAAATAAATCTTACCTCAATTTATAAACTCTATGGGAAGCCCAGCTATTCAGTTTCAGAAGGCTGCACAGAGCCAACATAGTGCATTTATTAGCAGATTAAATTTCAAGCAAGTGACAGATTAAAATAAGTAGACTCTAATAGAAGTATTTTGCAAACACATAAAGACAGTAAATATTAGCTGTTTTATTCTGAATTTTTTTTCCTGTTCATTAAAGTAAAATCCTCACTGAAGATCAGTTAATATGCAAAGTTGTTAAATATTAATTCTCAGATATCAAGAGATGTTTGGCAAATAAATGTTCAAATTAATTAAACTGCATCTAAAATATATCTTTTATTAGTACATATTAATTTTACAAAATATTGAGTTTCAATATGATGTTTTCATATATGCATATAACATATCCAATCATACCCAACCTTCCTATTACTTTCTCCTAAATCTTCTTCCCACTTCCCCCTTATTCTCTTCCTCTTGTTTGACATTAGTCTCCCTTTTCACGTCATGTTTTTTTTTTTTTTTATTCCACATAATAGATAAAACAAGCAATACTTATCATTCTCAGTCTGGCTTATTTTTCTTAATATGATCGTATCCAGTTCCATCCATTTTCCTGCAAGTGACATAATTTCATTCTTCTTTGTGGATGAATAATACTCCGTTGTGTATGTATATACCACATTGTCTGTATCCACTTATCTGTTGATAGGGACCTAGGCTGATTCCATACCTTTAGCATAGTGAATTGTGCAGCAATAAACACAGGTATGCAGATATCTCTATAATATGCTCCCTTTAATTCTTTTTGGGAATATTCCAAGGAGTGGCATAGCTGGAGCAAATGGTAGATCTATTTTTAGGTTTTTTGAGTAATCTCCATATTGATTTCCTTTTTTTTTTTTTTGGTGGGAATCGAACTCGGGTCCTTGCACTTGTGAGGCAGGCAGCAGAACCACTGAGCTAAATCCCCAGCCCTCCATATTGATTTCCATAGAGGCTGTACTACTGTACATCTCCACCAATAGCAGAGGGTTCCTTTTCTGTCCATCCTTGCCAGTGCTTGTTTTTGCGTTCTTGATGATAGACATTCTGACCAGGTTGAGACTGAATCTCAATGTAGTTTCGATCTGCATTTCCTTAGTGATGAAGATGTGTGTTTTTTCATATACTAATTCACATTTTATTTACTTCTTTTGAGAAAAAATACATTTGCTCATTTGTTGACTGGGCTCTTTGGTGTTTTCTTTTTCAAGGTTAACTTTTTTGAGTTCTTAGCTGAGTATGGTTTTTTTTAAAGGGTTTTTTCCCCTTACATATTGTTTTTATTCTATTTATTGTGGAACTGAGAATTGAATCCAAGGTTTTTGCACTGAGCTACATGCCCAGTTCCATTCTCATCTCATTTTTTTGAGACAGGATATTGCTAAATTGCTCAGGCTGTGCTCAAACTTGAGATTCTCGTGCCTCAAACTCCCAGAGTTCTGGGATTATAGCGATGTACCTCCATGCCTAGCTGAGTTCTTCATATATTCTAAATATTAATCCTCTGTTGTAAGAGTAGCTGGCAAAGATTTTCTCCCATTCTGTAGGCTGTCTCTTCATTGTGTGGATTGTTTTCTTTGCTGTGCAGAAGCTTTTTTAATTTGATAAAGTCCCGTTTGTTGATTTTTGTTATTTTTGTTATTATTTCCCGAGCAATTAGCGTCTTATGCAGGAAGTCTTTGCCTGTGTCTATGACTTCAAGTGTTTCCCCTGTGTTTTCTTCTAACATTTTCAAAGTTTCCAGTCTATACCTCGATCTTTGATCCATTTTGAATTTATGTTTGTACGGGTTGCGTGATAGGTATCTAGTTTCAATCTTCTATATATGGATATCCAGTTTTCCAGCACCACTTGTTAAAGACCCTGTCTTTTCTCCACTGTATATTTTTGGCCCCTTTGTGAGAATCAGATAGCTGTAGTTGCATGGGTTTTGTTTTTTTTTTTTTTTCTATGCTCCCTATTCCATTGTTCTGTGTGTCTATTTTTGTGCCAGTACCATGCTGTTTTGTTACAATGGCTTTGTTTTGTTTTTTGAGACAGGATCTTACTGTGTAGTTCAGGCTGGCCTTGAACATACTGTGTAGCCCAGGCTCGTCTCCAACTCACAGCAATCCTCTTGCCTCAGCCTTTCAAGTGTTGGGATTACATGTGTGTGCTACCATGCCTGGATGTTTTGTTAAGATGGCTTGGCAATATAATTTGAAATTGAGTATTTTGATGCCTCCAGTCTTGCTCCCCCCACCCACTTTGGGGTCTTTTGTGTTTCCATATGAATTTTAGGATCGTTTTTCTGTGAAGAATGCCACTGGCATTTTGATGGAGATTGAACTAAATCTGTAGGTCACACATGGTAATTCAGAGTATGGCCATTTTAACAATATTAATTCTACAGATCCACAAACATGAGAGGTCTTTCCAACTTCTAGTGTCTTTTCAATTTCTTTCTTGGTTAGGTTTATTCCTAGGGTTTGTTTTATTTATTTATTTATTTATTTATTTATTTATTTTAAAAGCTTTTGTGAGTGGAATTGTTTTCCTCATTTCTTTTTCTTTCTCAGATAGTTCATTACTGGTATATAAAAAATCAGTTAAAAAAATTTTTTTTTGAGACCTGATGTCTCTATGTGGTCCAGGCCAGCTTTGAACTATGTAGCCCCAGTTGACCTTGAACTCATTCATGGTCCACCTACCATAGTTCCACAAGTGCTGGGAATTACTGACTTTTTAAACATTGACTTTATCATTCTTTCTTTTTTTAAAATTTTGAGACAAGGTCTTGCTAAATTGCTAAATTATCCAATCTGGGCTCAAGCTTGTGATCCTTCTGCCTTGTCCTCCCTGAGTGCTGGGGTAAGAGGCCTGTGCCATCACACCTGGTTTTTAATGTTGACTTTGTATCCTACTATTTTGCTGAATTTGTTTGTGAGGGCTAAATGTCTCTTGGTAGACTCTTTAGGGTCTTCTAAATATTAGATCATGTCTCCTGCAAAGAAGGATAATTTGACCTCTCCCTTTCTTATTTGTATTCTTTTATTTTTTTTCTCTTGTTTAATTGCTTTGGCTAAAATTTCAAGTACTACATTAAATAGGAGTGGTGAAATGGGCATCCTGTTTTCTTCCAGATTTCAGAGAAAATACTTTCAGCTTTTCCCTATTCAGTATAATATAGTAGGGCAGGAGAGGTAGCTCAGTGATAGAGTGCTTATCTAGCATGCAGGAGGCCCTGTGTTAGATGCCCAGTGCCAGCAATTAAAGAAAAAAAAGTATGGGCCGAGGATTTAGCTCAGTGGTTCCAGTGCCTGCCTCACAAGCTCAAGGTCCCGAGTTCGATCCCTGATACAGAAAAAAAAAGAAAAAGAAGTATGATGTAAACTTCATTTTTGATGATTTCTTATTTTCTAAATTATGAATCATTCTAATAAGCTAAAATTTCAAAAAATTTGTTTCTAAATTTATTTATTTATTTTTAATAGAGTTAAACTTTATTTCCAAATGTATTACATATTTGCCTTTGATGTTGAGTACATTTTATTTTAATTAATTTTAATTTAATTTAATTTAATTTAACATACAGCTTGGGAGAAGATTTGATATTCTCCACTGAATGGGTTAAAAAGGAATATAAAACCACAAAGTACTAGTTTAAATGTGAGTCCTAAATTATGGTAAACAGAACAATAAATACTTTGCTATTTTTCTCTTTCTAATTAACCAAGATGAATTTCATTATATAAATGTTTTCATAACAATTTGTTTCAAGAAAGGAAATAAGGAATAATCATAAAAACCATTTAAGTATAGGGTACAAATAAATTAAGAATTTTAACACAGGAGTTTTTAAAATTATTTAATTCTATTTAAAACTCTGTTTAAAATTATGATTTGAGAGGGATTAATCAGTGTCAACTACAGATCCTGCTTTTGCCAGGAAGTAACAAAACACAGTTTTCTTCAACATTCATGTTTAACCATTTGGTGCTCAGAATGGAGAGGGCCAAACACTAAGTGTGTATTCAGAAATTCAGAATTAATCAATTCCAAGTGGCTCAGAGCTAACAGAATTAATCATTCTACCTCCTGATCTGTAGTTATGTAAATCTAAATTTATTTTTTTCATATGTGAGAAAATTTTTTGGATAGAAACTGTAAATTTTTTGCAACATTTTGATAGCCATTTTTATACTTTGACATTATTCTTATGTATATTATTCTTACATATATTCTTATATTGTGTATTCTTATGTATATTCTTGATGTACATTTGTATATGTATATTATTCTTATGTATATCTTATGTATTTAGATCAAAAATCAATAGGGGCTGGGTGTGGTGGTGCACGCCTGTAATCCCAGCACTCACTTTGAGTTTGAGGCCAGCCTGGTATATACATAGTGAGTTCAAGGCCAGCCTGAATGGCATAGCAAAACCCTATCTCAAAAGAAAAAAAAAATTAATAGGGATATACTATAGAATGACATATCTTATACATTTTTATATTTAAAAAATGAAATCTGACTAAAATTGGCATGTAGTATACAATTGAATTCTGAAGTTGAACTGTATTACTTGCATGCCATTAAATAGCTATTAAGTAAGTTTTATTTCATTAAATATCTATGGATTAGTCAGCAGGAAAATGTAAATCGAATCTATGACATGATACTCTTTACAACCACTAGATGGCTATAATAAAGAAGGACAATAATAAGGATGTTATTAACATCCTGCTCCTGGGGGCTGGGATTTAGACCGCGTGCTGCATAAGCGCAAGAACCCGAGTTTGATCCCCGGTACCAAAAAAAAAAAAAGTCTCAGCAGGCTTGGTAGACTCCAGCCTCAGGGCCTTTGCACTCGCAGTCCTCTTTACAGAACATCCTGCTCCTGTTATTAACACACTGCTCCTGGGGATATAAAATGGTATAGCCAATTTGGAAAGAGTTAGTTCTTCAAAAAGTAAGATTATTCTTCAGCTGTATTATGCACGTGTACGGACTCCCTACAATGAATTGTAATCATTATGCACTGCAAACATGAATAAAAATTTTAAAAAGCAAATTACCCTATACCTATACTGTTCACAAAATGAGGAAGTATAGAAATAAACAAGATATGTGTTTAAGTTAAATTCGAATAATATATATAAATTTAAAAATATTTTAGAGAATTTTGCACATTATCTTTTATTTCAGTTTTTAAAAACCTCTCTTTATACCCTGAAATCTAATTATATTTCTATAAATGTCTATTTATTGATATGTGCTGCCAAAGTGACCACAATTAATCTCAATTTATATAAAATAGGTAAACATAAAATTATCATATGACCCACCAACTCTACTCCTAAGAGTATCCCCATGAGAAATGAAGTCATATAATCTGTCAAAGGACAAAAATCACAACAATTTAGTTTAAAAATCTTAAACTATATTTGTGATTCTAGAATGAGGTGACATTTTTTTCCATAAAATAGAATACATGCTCTAGTGACCTGACCAGAAAAGGTTACTGAAAAAACAGAAACAAAGAACAAAAATCAGACTGGTCATTTCAGAGTTACTTTCCCTGTCAGGCGCATACCAAGAGAAAGAACAATAGAAAACTGACTGGTTAGCATCAGGTTACTTCAAGTTACATTTTTTCTGTAAAGACTGAGGCAGAGAGAACTTTGTTACCATGCTAAATGAAACTGCCCTGTATGGGAAACTTGGCAGCTGGTATCTCTCTCTCCTGATTTCTTGGGAAGATTGGATAACAATTTAGTTTCTGTTTGATGAAATGGAATCTTAGTGTGATGACCTTAGTCTGATTTTTAGTCTGGTTTGCTGGGGCTTGGTGCGGGAACTTTGTCCAAAACAATGAACTTCTAGAATTTTTTCTTAATGGTTAACAAAAAAACTTGTACACTTCATAGCTGCATTATTCATAATAGCCAAAAAGCTGAACTACCTAAATGTCCATCAACAATGAACAAACAAATAAATGTAGCAGACCCATACAGTGTAATCATTCTATCATAAAAAGAAACTAAGTAATGATGCACACTACTCCATGGGTGAATTTTGAATAAGGTTGTACTAAAGGAAAAAAGCTGGACACAAAGGAGCACATATTGTGTGATCCTGTTTATATGGAATGGTCGGCATAGGCAAACTCATAGACATAAATGTAGATTAGTGACTGCGGGGGTGGGAAAAGGGGGCTAGTAAGTGACTGCTATTGGGTGTGCAGGGTTATCTTTGTTTTTAATGCTTTACAAGTTTGCATGTCAACCTTGCAGGGGGCCCATGCTAACCCTCTCTGGGTTATTCCTTAGTATATATGCTGTCAAAACAAGCACTGGAGGGTTTTCTTTTGAGTGAGAAAATGTTTTGGAATTAGTGGTGATGATTATATAGTGCTGTAAATATACTAAAAGCCATTGGATTGTACACTTTAAAAGGATGAATTTTATGGCATGTGAATTATATACCTCGATAAAGCTATTCTAAATAAAATCTATGGAGAATTAGAAACTTCTCAAAAACTTAGCACTGGGAGTACAGCTCAGTGGAAGGGCATGTGCTTAGCATGTGTAAGGCTCTGGGATCAATCCCCAGCACCAAAACAAACTAAAAAATAGTGTTACCAGATCCAAGTCCAATCTGTAGCAGCGGAGCATGGGGTGCATAGGGGCACTTCTCAATAAATAAGTGGATTTTGGGTTGCAGTTTGGGTACTCGGTCTCTGAAAGGTTCACCATCACTGTCTAATCTGATTTCCAGAGAACATTGATTCACTGCTTATTTTTGATGTTTTTTTTGTTTGTTTTGTTTTTACAAAAAAGTGAATGCTACCTACATCATTCTGCAGCATGAATTAAAATGATTTCCTGGTGTCTTAGGCTTGTGCGGATCTGGGAAGAACGAGTAAGCTTAACCAAGCTAAAAGAAAAAGTCACCAGGGAAGATGGAAGAGTCATCCTGAAGATAGAGAAAGAAGAATGGAAGGTAAACTTTGTAGAATATTTGATTTTCCACCTTTTGCATTTGGAAAAGGAGCTGACAGCTTATTAACAGCTGAGGCCGTTAATAAAATCGAAATACTTAAGAGATCCTAATTTTAATAATGCACCAAATGGTTTCTGGCAACATGAACAATAGAAAAGAAACACAACTTCACAACTTTTTTTGCATACATTTAATTTGTTTCAACCCTAACCTTAAGTCATTTGTATTCTTTTCCTAAAACTTATAATAAGTATTTTCTCTCTGTCCGTAACAAATGATCATGTACCTAATGAAAATCCTATAGCTTTTTGAAAGAAATGCTTAATTAAAACTTCATAAAATCAAAAGCTTTTTAATTAGTTGTATGTCCTGAATCATACTCATTCTCTCTTTACATACACACAGACACACAGCTGCTTAATTGCATTAGGTATACTCTAATTTTTATAAAGGCTTCTAATCTTTAGGTCAGTGTTTGTTTTCATGCATACACTGTGCATATATTTAGCTAGGTGGTTAGTTCATTTATCTTCTCCTGTCTATTTAACACTAAAAGGGAAGTGACATAGAGTTACAAATAGCTGAAACTCAAAAGGAATCCTTCTCCACTGTTGGTGAGAGTGTAGACTGGTGCAGCCATTGTGGAAATCAGTGTGGAGATTTCTCAAGAAACTAAAACTAGAGGTTCCATTTGACCTATTCTTAGTGTCTTCCTGAAAGAATTAAAAACATCATACCACAGCGATATATGCACATCCATGTTTATAGCAGTACAGTTTGTAATAGCTAAATGTTGGAAACAGCTCAAATGCCCATCAACAGACGAGTGGATAAAGAAGATGTGGGTTTTTTTTTTAATAACATGGAGTACTACTCTGCCATAAAGAAGGATGAGCTTCAGACATTTATAGCTAAATGGATGGACCTTGAGACCTTACTCTTAAATGAAATAAATTGGACACATATGTTTAAATGCCACATTGTTTCTCTGGCATGAGAAACTGAAAGTGGAAATAAGGACCAAAATGTATAATGGATGTTGGGAAATGGGAAGAAAATGTTCAAATGGGAAAGGGAACAAGGGAGGAGGGAGGAAGAAAGGAAGGAAGGGACAAGAAAAAAGTGAAAATAGAAGGGAAAAAATGGAAACAAAGCTTCTGTACATAGGGAGGAGAGGGGGCTTGAGGTGGGGAATGGGAAAAATAAAATTTATTAATAATAGCTGAAACTCTTAAAATCCCTAATAAAAACACTCTTTTAAAAGTCTCATAAAATACTTCAAAATAGCAGTGAAAATGATGTAGGGGAAATGTAACTCCCAACTTGTTAGATGTCAACTGTGCTGAGTTCATGGTCCCACAACATTGAGGAATGAAGTTGTGAACCAAATGAAGAAGTTAGGAGAGTTTTATTGGAAATAAGGAGAAGAAGAATAGATCCTGGATTTCCAGGAGGGGTCCTGAATGCGGTAAATTATACAGCAAAGTCACAATGTGGCACAGTGTGGATCAAACTACAATCAGCCTATAAGGTTGCAAGTATAGCCAGTTAACTAATATTGATCCAATAGGGAAACAGGTCATGTAGCAAGGGTACATGGAAAGAACAAAGGCATTTTCGGGAGGGATGGGTCCAGATCCTCTGGTCACCCACCTCTGCGTCTCATGCTTATCTGGACTTAATGGTCTAGGTGGTACAAATTACAGTGTAATTCCAAGTTACTGTTTATCCCTTAGAGAGGCATGTAGGCCTGGCCACTGCATCTTTGTCTTGGGCCTGGCCTTCTTAGATGGCCTACAGCCACAATTCTGATGTCTTTATTTATTTAATTATTTATTTATTTTTGGCTGACTTCTTTGAGAGTCCAGTCCCTCTTTGACTACTTAGTATGTATCTGTTTCTAACAGCCTATAATAGAAGGCTTAAATTACTAATTAAGATAACTTTTTATATACTCGTTTTCTTTTTTAAATTAATTTTATTGATACATTTTAGGTATATAATATAATGACATTCATCATTGGAAATTTGTACCTTTACATAATCTATCTTGGTTCTTATTTTTTTCCCATTTCTCTTCCCTCCTTTCAATCCCTCCACCCCTCCCTATTTACAGAGACTTTGTTTCCATTTTTTCATTTTCTTATATTAATTGTATATTCTTGTTTTCAACAGCATATGTATTCTAGGGAAGCCTAGTAGAATAGAATCTTTAGGATAGACATCTATGTGTGTTCATTATTAATCAAAATATAATATTTTTGTTTATTCTGATTAGGGTTTAAAGTATAAAAAAGAAAAAAGAAGCCAGGCATGGTGGCGCATGCCTGTAATCCCAGCACTGGGGAGACTGAGGCAGCAGAATTGCTGCAAGTTCAAGGCCAGCTTGGGCTACACAGTGAGTTCAAGGCCAGCCTGAATTATACTGCAAAACTCTGTCTCAAAAATAAATAAATAAAAAAGAGGAAGAAAAAAAAAGAGTAAAGTTCTTATAATTGAGAAGTAGCACAAAGTTGTTGGAAAATTAATCCATTAAGGAAAAACTATTCCAAAATGCTTTTACAAATCAAATATCACACTTCGGTGTGGCATAGGACTATTATTTTTTAGATTATTTAAGTAATATAGTAACTGTAATTTCTTTTAGACTCTTCCTTCTTCTTTACTGAAATTGAATCAGCTTCAGGAATGGCAACTACATAGAACTGGTTTGTTGAAAATTCCTGAATTCATTGGAAGATTCCAGAACCTCATTGTGTTAGATTTATCTCGAAACACTATTTCAGAGATACCTCCAGGAATTGGTAAAGAAGACTGATTTTATTCCTTTGCTATTTTATTTACCTTCAGATGTGCTTTCTGGGGAGGGAGAATAGGCTCCTGAATAGCTGGGATTACAGGCGTGCCAGGCTCAGAGGGGATTTTTATTGATTTTTTTTTGATACATGGATTAAAGATCTCATCTTTCTGTACCTCTGAATCTAGAGACAAATTTAAATATTTAATCTAACTTGAAGCTTCCAGGGAACCCAAGTTTCTAGATGTACTGAAGTAATTCAAGATGAGATTTCAAAGTGTGAGAATTTGCATAAAAAACATTGTTCTGTAGATTTTGAAAACAGTATTGCTGGTTTCGTTATTCCACTTAAGTAGGTTAAGATAGGTTGAACATAATAAAGAAAAATAGAAGGATTCACTGAATGGGGGAAAATAACCCTGAAAGAAAAATTGTATTTTTTATTTTGTTTGTTGTGCTGGGTGTAAAATTCAGGGCCTTCTGCATGCTAAGAAAATGCTCTACTTCTGGGCTACTCCCTGGCCCAGTAAGTAATGTGGCTAACACAAAATGAAATTATTCTCTCTCCCATGGCACTGATAAACCCATCTCTTGTTCAAAGAAGGAACAGGATACAAACTGGAAAAAGGGAAGAATATAAGAACTGTGAATTTGCCAATGTACAAATCATTGATGCTATAACTCTTAATAAGTAGAAACTGTGTTCTATTGTGTGTTATTTTTTTGTAGGACTCCTCACTAGACTTCAGGAACTAATCCTTAGCTACAACAAAATCAAAACTGTCCCCAAGGAACTAAGTAATTGTGCCAGCTTGGAGAAACTAGAACTGGCTGTTAACAGAGATATATGTGATCTACCACAAGAGGTCAGAAAGATCTAACTAGTAGTTTACTTCTCAACTGTGTGATTGTTAAAAAATAAGACTAATAAGGAAATGCTCTGCATTTTATTTCAGGAAAAATATTTGGTGAAAATCATTTCCTATTATTATAAGGTTGGATTTTAATTAAAGATCTATTTTACATAAATGATACTTCTATTATTGTCACAGCCCTGACATTTTGTTGATCATCATCTTGGAGGCCAGAATGAGAGTTTTATTTATTAAATTCCCAGAATTGAGGACAAGTCAAAGTTGTAGTGATTACCTATTAAATATTTGACTTTAATGAGTAAATTATTATAAAGCCACAATGTAGTGACAGAGAGTGATCAGTTTTCAAGATAGAGAAGAATAAGATGTGAATGCTAGGAAATATATTTTCTTTTTTTTTTCTCGGTACCAGGAATCAAACTCAGGACCTTGCACTTGGCAGGCAGGTGCAGTGCCACTGAGCTAAATCCCCAGCCCAGAAATATGTTTCCTGTTAGCTTCCTAAACTATTAAGTAAAAGTGAGGCAATGTGATTAGAAAGCCTTCAAACTTTGTTTTGTTATGATGTCTTGTCATTGGTTAAACCAAATTGATCATATAAAAATAAATACTTTTATATTGCTTTTCAAACATATTTAATGTTATTAGAATCAGCAAGGGAAGTTTCCATGGAATTTTGCCTTGAAAAGTTTATATGGTAGAAGTTTTTATGGTAGAAGTTAAGAAAAATTAATAAAACTCAAAATAAAAAACTATTCCCTTTAGCTAATTTTCTTGAGGATCATATCAGACTTTTGTCTCCAAAACTAGGGAACATATCACGAATAACAGTTGCTCTTGCAAGTCAAACATGGATATATATTTCATCATATAATAGTTACATTTAATGAAACATATAATGACAAAAATCACACAGAATTTTTCACATGGAAGGCTAATAAATATATGTATTTTTCTAAATCTTGTTTTTCTGTTTCTAGGACTGGCTCTGTCACTAATGAGCTATGTGAATTTGTGCATGCCTTAATCAGTCTTTAGCTTAGTTTATTTACTTGGTGACAAATAACACTGGAATACTGAACTGAGACCTTCAGCCCAAGATGGTTTAATTCCCAAAGTGTAGCCTTTAAGTAGCTATGTGGCCCTGGACACACCATTTGCATAACTAGATCTCAGTTCTGACATGTGCAAAATTAGAACTGCTTTAATTGCTTTATTATCTTTTCAATTTTCTAAATAAAATAAAAACTTCTAGTACTACTAAGAGGCCTGCAATTGGAGACTCATCTGTCAGACATTGATTGTACACACTAGATACACACAAACATATATTTGCTAGTGTAAAAGCAATCTTTTTATACTCCATTTTGAGCCATTTGAAAATGAATCTATTGGAAGACTCTGCAGAAGGTTTATTTATGATTTGAATTCCAGAGTTGGAGAAACAGCATCGCCTGCTAGACAGAATCCTGCAGGTTTTTTGTACTATAGTGTGTGTGTGTGTGTGTGTGTGTGTGTGTGTGTGTGGTGCTGATGTTACAGAAGGAATCTGAACATGCTTTCAGATGGAAATAAAATATTAGCACTTTCCTAGCCAAATACATAGCTTTTGTTTGGTTTGATTTGTTTTTTTGGTAAAAATTAACTAAACTTTCACACCTTGAAACTTTCACCAGGATGTAGAAGGAGGAAAGAAATTCTGAGGCGTTAGGTCCACAAAACTTGAGTTCACAGGCAGGTGTGATGCTGCACATCTAATCCCATGTTATGGCTTGTGTCTAGATGTCCCCCCAAAGCCTCATGGGGTCGTAAGTAGCTTTTTCAGAGGTGGCTGGATCTAGAGTGTGTGATGCTGGGATTAAGGGTGTGTGGTTACTAAACCAGTAGACTGCTTGGTTTGGCACCGCCCTAATCCCCGTAGTCTGGATAAAAGGGGCAGAAAGATGCTGTTAAGGTCCTCTTGTTGCTTTTGCTGTCTTTCACCACCATGAACTGTTGCCCCACTACCATGTGCCACCCTACCTTGGAGCTGGCTGATTATGGAGTGAAATTTCTACAAACTGTTAGCTAAATAAACCTTTTTTCTTTTAACTTTGAGTTAAAGTTATTTTGAGTGTCGGGTATTTTGTCTCAGCAACAAGAAAAGTTAACTAAGACATCTCAGCTCTTGGGAGGCTGAGGCAGGAGGACCGCTTTGAGTTCTACATATTAAGTTCAAGGCCCGCCTGAACACATAGGGAGACCCTGTCTCTAAATAAATAAATAAATAAATAAACAGTAAAGTTCCATCATTTTTAGTTTCATGGCTTGTCTGAGCCATTGTGGCCATAAATTGGCAATAATGACACTCCTTTTGTACAGTTAATGTCAGAATTCTAATTTACTTATTTAAGGTGTAATAATAGATCACTGTGTAATTTTCTCAGACAAAGTGGGGAACACAGATAATCAAGAGATATTTTTAAACAAATAAATTAGAGCTATATGCATCAATATGAATATATTTTAAAACAGATTAGATAAAAAAGCAAGTTCAAGAAAGATAAGTATAGTATGATACTCCTTAAATTAAAAAACATAAAGTACTGAATTTTATGAAAATACAATAGGTATATATAGAAACACATAGAAAACATTTATATATAGTAATAAAAACATTAAAAAATATGCATGGCCATGGTAGATGTATTCAGGATAGGCACTGTCTCTGAAGAAGAAAGGAGGAGTGGGTACAGTCATATTGATATATGTTCTTTGTTTTATTGTTGGGGTTGTTTTTGTGGTACTGGGGATTGAATCCAAGACCTTTGGACTGAGCTACATCTCCAGCTCTTTATTTTAAAAATTAATTTGAGCAAGGTTTTCCCTCAATTGCTAAATTGATCCAGATGCAACTTGTAATCTTTAATCCTCCTGCCTCAGCCTCCCAGAGTGTTGAGATTACAGGCATGAGCCACCGTGTCCAGGTGACATTTTTGTTCTCAAACTGAGCACCCTAGTGTGTGTTATTTTATTATTAATGATTTGGATTGCTTATTTCATTTCAAAATAGAGTTACCAAGCATTAAATTCAGTGTTTGAGATAATGTACATAAATTGTCAGGCATAAAGTTTTAGAAAAGATAACTATTATTGTAAAAATTAAATTTTTCCATAAAATTCTCAACTGCTAGATGAAAGGAAAACATAGTAATATATGTTCTCAGATAATCAAAGAAAAAACATTTTGCCACCCACACAAGTCCTATTAGCCCTGGAAATGGGTTAGTTTGGAAGATGAATTTCTTTTGATAGATGCAATTTCTTTAAATCTGTGTGTGTGTGTGTGTGTGTGTGTGTGTGCGCGCGCGCGCGCACTAGGGATTGAACCCAGGGCCTCACCTATGCTAAGCACGTGCTCTTTATGATCAACATCTCTAGTCCCAAACAGATACAATTTCTAACAGTTTTTCATCTCATTGGAAGCAATTTATTTTTATATTTAATTTGTTGTGCACTACTATGCTTAAAGCCCAAGTGTAACATGAACATTGTTTAATATGAAATAATTCCTTCATCGATGTGTTTCTTCTAGTAGTTTACATTGTAGAAATTTATTTTGAAAAGCCTTGCTTTCCTCTTCAGCTCAGCAATCTCTTAAAACTCACTCACCTTGATTTGAGTATGAACCACTTTACTACAATCCCTCTTGCTGTGTTGAACATGCCTGCCCTTGAGTGGCTGGACATGGGAAGCAACAGACTTGAACAACTTCCTGGTACTATAGAAAGGTAAAACAAATAGCTTTTTATGCTACTGACAAATAGCTTAAAACCACCTGTGAAAAATAAGAAACAATGAATTGAACAAAACAAAAAGGATCCTGAGCATAATCAACTACAGTAGATCCCATATAGTTTGAAATATGCTATGTTTCAACAGAATATTTTCATTGATTCCAAATAAGTAAAAAAAGGTGTAGAGAATGGGAAAACTGGCTGACTTCAAGACATTAACATGAATATGCCACAACAATAACAACATTGCTTAATGCCTGCCAGCCACTTCTGTACACTTGAGAAAGGATTCCCCAAGGTCAATTAGTAGGCATTTAACTACTTAGGATTTGAACGCAGGCATCCCTGCCTGAGTCCATGCTGTTAACCGGTGTGTGTACTGCCTTGCCCCTTAATGGCCATTGTAATGATTTCTCTGGACATGCTCCCACCCCCATCCCTCTCTGTACTATGGATCGAACCCAAGGCTACATCCCTATCCCTTCTTAAAAATGAGTTGCTAAATTACCCACGCTGGATTTGAACTTGTGATCCTCCTGCCTCAACCTCCCAGGGTGTTGGGATTATAGACATCTGTCACCACACCCAGTTGGCATAGTAATAATTCTGGATTATTCTTGCAAGGTTCAGATGAGATAACATTTATTACTCTTTAAGAAAACTGTGAGAAAAGTGAAGAATTTTAAAATGTTGATTTCATTTCTACCACCAGAGGATATGAGTACTATATTATAGCAATTAACTCCCTGATATAGTTTCCCTAGTAACCAGTTAATATACTCAGTTAATTCAATTAGTATATTGGCTAAATGAGATACATTTGATTTTTAAGGTAATAAGAATTCAGCTTTTCATATTATATTTGACTAATTGCATGAAACTCTTAAATCTCCAGAATGCAGAGTCTACATACATTATGGCTACAACGGAATGAAATAACATGCTTGCCAGAAACAATCAGCAATATGAAAAATCTGGGTACTCTTGTTCTCAGCAACAATAAACTGCAAGATATTCCAGTATGCATGGAGGGAATGGCAAATCTGAGGTAAAAAGCTGTACATACAAAACTGACCTGTTCATTTCAGGCCAAAGAACAAAGTAATATGGAAAAATTTTTATTAATAAATAAATTTGAGTTCTTATTTCCATGAATGTGTATTTTTATGAATGTACATACTTTAAAAACATTTTCAATGCAGAAATTCCACACACATACACAGACAAATACACTTTCTTTTTCTTTTGCAGTACTGGGGATTGAACCAAAAGTTATATCCCCAGCCTTGTCATTAATTTTTTACTTTGTGACAAGGTCTTGCTAAATCAACAAGTCTGGGCTTGAACTTTCAGTCTTCCTATGTCAGCCTGCCAGAATCCTGGTATTACAAGCAGGCACCACCATGCCCAGTAAAAATTGTATAATTTGATTAGTATTCATATAATCTTTTCTCAAATATTTAAGAAAGAATCCTTGAAACTAAGACAACACTGAGATTTATCAGCTTTGAGAAATGTCTTATGTTGGTAAGATTTTCATGAAAATTCTCTTTATACTTCTAATATACCTTATTAGCAAAAACCCCCACAAAAAACCAAAAGGATAAAAACAACTATTTTTCTCCCAAGTAACTACTAATGGACACAGGCTATTATGTAACTCATAGTACAATCTTTTACTAATTACTATCAGAACTCCATTGTGTGTTTTCTTTCCAAGATCTAATTTGCTGACAGTGAGAATAAGAGAACAGACAACCAAAACTTCCCCAACAAAATCACTCATTTACTCAGCATCGCTTCTCACCCTTCCTTTACTCAGCAACTATTAGTCCTGTATTAAATGGTGAAGACACAATGATAAATAAGACACAGGTCTGTAAAGTTGGCAGCAACTTCCTTCACAGCATTAATCATATAGTTAAGATGCATTAAAATTGTTCTTATAAGTTAAACTATCAAATGTATGCTATGAACTAATAGTTGCTATATTTATAATCTTTGAAAGTAAATTGTCTCCAGCTAATATTTTTTTCTTCTAGGAAAGAAACAAAAATTCATTGGATATATCGTATCTCACCAGTTAAAAAACAGCAATTTAGCATATTATCATTTAACCTTTATCCAGGGAAATGTACACCTCTATGGCATCTATAAAAATATTTTTATTTTATTGTGTGTGTGTGTGTCTGTGTGTATACTGCTAGGTTTGTCAACTTCAGAGACAACCCACTGAAATTCGAAGTAGCACTTCCTCTCAGTGAAAGCACAGATGAAGACGAGGAACAGGAATTATTTGGCCTTCAGTTTATGTACACATATATACAGGAGTCCCGCAAAAGAGCAGGTATAAGATTTGTATATAACAGAGATATTAAATCTTTTCTCTTTTGGGGGAATACAGGAGTGTATATATAGTTGACTTCTATCTTATTAAATCCTTTATTGATTTCTATCTTGCCTTTTCTACAAAATTCTGGTTTTTTGGACAATATTGTGGGAGAAAAAAGTGAAATTCAACTCCGTTCATAATTCGGATAAGGTCTGGAAGAGAGAGGTTGTAAAGATATTAAAAATCTTTTAAGTGGAATCAGGAAATAAATTCCTTGGCCAAGCACTTGAAACTCAAACAAGGGAATGAAGACTTAACTCTTTTTACTTTGTTTTGGTTTTATTTGTTTTTTGAGACATGGTCTCACTATATAGCCCAGGCTGGCCTTGAACTCATGGTAATACTCCTGCCTCAGCCTCTTGAGTACTGAAACTTTGATGCATGCCTGGCTCAAAGACACAATTCTTAACAGCTTCATTACCTCAATCTACTAGCTTGTTATACATGTCAGTTTGAGCATGAACAGATTTCTGCCATTCCCTCTTTCTGTCATCATCAAAAAAATGATTTTACTTAGGAATGAAAGATGTTAAGAGAAAGGTTTTTTTGTTATTTAGTTTTGCAGTGCTGGGGATCAAAGCAGAGCCTCAGACATGCTAGGCACTCTACTACTGAACTGTATCTCCCAGAACATGAAGTTTTGATATATAGATCTCAACAAATTAGTCTAATTTAGACTTTTTTCAGTACTAAGAATTGAACCCAGGGCCTTTGCACTGAGTTACATCTCCAGCTCTTTATATATTTCACAACAAGGTCTCATTAAATTGGTCAGGTCAAGCTGAGTTTGGACTTGTGCTCCTCCTACCTCAGCCTCCCAAGCAGCTGAGTTTATAGGTCTGCATTACCATACCCAGCTAAATTGGTTTTTAAAATTTTATTTAAGAAAGTGTCTAAATTAAATCATGATTATGAGAATAGGGCAAAGAGCACAATTCTTTTCATAAAAGCAATGGGAACAATAGTATAATAGAAATCATGGCTATAATTTGCTAAATTGTGAAGTTTTTGACTGACAAGGTAAGACTTTAGTTCAAAGCAACAAATACTTTTTAAAAAAGTATAGTCAAACAGTTTTTCCACTAGAAAATCAATTTGCCAATATCCAGTGGCAGATGTAAAAATCTAAATTATGAGAATAAGTGATTGAAATCAGTATATGCCAACATCCAGTTTAGGAAGTAATGATTAATTCTACCGTAGCAGGGTCACAGAAGCATAGAGGACAGATTGGGAGAATACAAGGAAAAAGTGTCCTAATAGTCTGGGGCCTAGTTTTGGAAACAGGATAAATATGTAAGAGACAAATAGGTAGAATTGTTAACTGAATGAAGATGAGAAGAGGGAGTAGTTCAGGGATGCAAAGGACAACTGAATGGCTGGTGGTTTGGTGGGCACAATCAGGTGGAAGAAGCAGATGAGCTCGTTTTAACAGTAAATTTGATGCACCTGTGGGACAGGCAGGACATGGTCACTGTAGGAATCAGCGATGATGAACCTATGGCACCTGTGGTGTAGTGGGCTGTTTGTTATCATCGAAAACTAAAGTGTCACCATTGCTGGTATAAGTGGTCTGACATTCA
Source organism: Heterocephalus glaber (assembly GCF_053883595.1). Classification (NCBI taxonomy): domain Eukaryota; kingdom Metazoa; phylum Chordata; class Mammalia; order Rodentia; family Bathyergidae; genus Heterocephalus; species Heterocephalus glaber. The sequence goes on along the minus strand of NW_028258296.1, from coordinate 35,390,535 downwards.
AGAAGGGGGTTTGCTGGACCTGTATGCCCAACTTGGTCACTTTCTCATGACATGTGAGAAAAATCAACCTAAGGCTAGAATGGTCTAGGTTAAGTTTACTTTCCCATAAAGTACTCAGTACCATATCAGAAACACATCAGTAAACTAAATGATCCAGAAGACCGAATCAATATAATTCTTGCATGTATATAAATGCATCATGAAACATAACTGAGATTATACCTTTTGTAGAATATCTTTTATTTCTGGGCATAAATTGTTGAATGATACAAAATACATTTTGACACATGAGCATTTCTGACAATAAAATCAGGTTAATTATTGAATGATGAATTATCTTCATTTATGTTCTTTAGATTAGGGAGCATGGGTAACTTAAAAATAAGCAAATTACCTTACTTTAATAATATTTGACATAGACTTATAACAAGAGGAAAAAGTTAAAGAGATAATAAGGCCAGGGATTTAGCTCAGTGGTTCTGGCACCCAAGGTCCCAAGTTTGATCCCCGGTACCAAAAAAAAAGATAATAAAGCAAAAGCCTGCCTATTGTTATTAAAAATAGATTCATGAATTACTACTTTTAGTTAATATTTATTATTTACTTTGTGCTTGGAATGGTTCTAAGCATTTTACTTGTGTCATCTCATTTGATGCACAAAACAACCTTGTGAGGTAGGTTTTATTATCATCATCATTATCATCCCCATTTTAAGAGGAGAAAGTTGAGGCACAAAGAGATAAGTAGTTTGACCATGGTCACCCACTGAAAGGTGGTGGGGTTAGGATTTGAACCTAGGCAGACTGACAAAACACCTGAGATTAAATTAAAGTAGAAAGGTCAGGAATTAAAAATGGGTAGGCTTCTCGTTTACAATTCATATAATTATAGACCTACAGGACAAAAAGTTACCTTAGAATATCATTATAATATTTGAAATTAGTAATTCTGCTTCTTTGCCTTTGCATATGTTTTGATAATTAAGACAGTTTTTACAGGGTTGGGGATTTAGCTCAGTGATTCCACTGCCTGCCTTGCAAGGACAAGAACCCGGTTCGATCCCCGGTACCAAAAAAAAAGAGACAGTTTTTACAAATAAATGCAGAAACAAACCAAGGATAAGACATGGACGAGAATAACAGTCCTATCATATGTTTGGTTTAATATTTGCTTGTGCATAGAAAGCTTTTATCAGTTAAATAAGGCCTAAATGTGACAAGATTTTTGGTTTTATTATTTAAATTTCCACCTTATTCCAAGTTATTTTCCCAAATGGGAGAGAACATACTTCACTGTTCATATTTACATATGTAGGAAATAGCCTGATAAATTATACATATATGTGTATGTATAAATTAGAAGCTACTTGCAAATTTCAAGTATATTTTGTGATTTATGTTTATAAATATCTTTTTAAAGTCCTATGATAATTCAACAAAAAATGATTTTTTTTCTTGAAAACATCTCCTCAGTTTTGGTGTTTGTCATGGACTAATTCTGGTAATAAATAATTACATGTATGGCTCTGGAAGCCAGAAGGTGATTTCATTACTGATTGTGAACATCCTTTCCAGATCTGTGGGTTTCTACTTGTTTGTTTGCGGTTTTGTGAGACAGGGTCTCACTATGTAGCCTGGTCTGGCCTTGAACTCATGATCCACCTGCCTGAGCCAGCCTCCCAAGTGCTGGGATTACAGGCTTGTGCCACCATTCCTGGCTCCAGATCTGTATAGAAAAAAGAAATTCACACATATGCTAAATTCTAAGATTGGCCCTTGTTATAAACTGACAACTGATTATTACATCTTGAACCTGAGACATAAAAAAATATTAAATAAAACCAAAGGAAACAAATTTCCCACTTAATGTAAATAGAAAATCATTGTTAATTACAAGTTGATGTGTTATGTGTGTTTCAGATGACCAAGTCAAGTGCTCAACTACTTTACCGACTGCTATAAATACTGATGAATAATATAATTCCAAATGCCCTGCTGAAGAGGATTACTTTCAGAATTTGGTGAATACTCTCTGAATTTCTCAAGTAAAAAGCAAAGCTACTGCCACAGATGAATGAGGCCACAGTATTTTTAAAGATAATATTATCTACTATTCAAATTACATTTTTGTAGATATAAAAATATAATTTTAAAAGGTTTTTTTTTGGTGGAAGACAGATGATATTCAAATTTCTTTTCTATTAGGCAGTTGTTTCTGGTGATGAAGAATGAATAGGTAAAGCAGTTAACAATACATTTTCCAAAGACACCAAAGGGTCTGTATAGTATTGTAAAGCAGGATTAAATCCCTTCTGCTCTAAATACTGGATACGGCCTTGGTCAATCAGCAATTTACAAAGATGTCCTATTTTCTTCTTTTCTTCAACAGTAAGAAGCCTAAGTTGAATAAACATACAAAAATTTATTAAATTGTTATAAGGGCTTATAAAAATTGTCACTTTTATTAAGAAGCTGTTAAATATGCTATGTCCCACGCTTCCAAGATGTATTTTATGATCAAAATAAAAATGTATTCTAACTTACTCTAAAATTAGATTGGAAAATATATATTTATGAATAAATTTTTATAATAGTCATTGAAAAGGAAAGTAGCCCCCTCTTATTAATAGTTCTACTTTTTGTGGTTTTTAGTTGACTGAGCTTAATTGTGTTCTGAAAATATTACATAGAAAGTTAACCAAATAAACAATGTAGACATTTTAAATTAGTGTTGTTATGAGTAGCATGATGAAATCTTGTGCCAGCCCACTTCTTCCCACCTGGGACTTTAACCTTCTCTTTGTCTAGCATAGCCATGCTGTACACATTAGCCCGTTAGTCACTCAGTGTCTCAGTTATCAGATTGAGTCTGGAGGTACTGCAGTGCTTGTACACAGGGTTTGGTACTATCCAGCTTCAGGCACCCACTACAAGTCTTGGAGGGTATTCCCCATTGATAGGGAGGGGGAGAAATGTACTGTATAGCAATAACAAAATATTTCTCCTTTAGTGTTGTGCATTTTTAAAGTAGTCACTTACCCAGGTAAGCTGTCAGTGCTCTCATCTGTGATTCTGCATTCTCCACTGTCATGCTCTTCGTTATCATCATTCTGATCATCTTTTCTCTTTGTAGTAATATCTGAAGTTTCCAACGATGTTTTCTGCATCCCACAAGTCGCCCAACTACTCATTCTCTGGAAATAGTGGAATTCCACTGCTCCAAGGCCTAGCGCCCTGAAATATTCTTTGCCCACATAATGTCTCCAATCACACCTGTGGTGACAACAGAGTGCAATAACAATGCCAGCCACAGGAGTCCACTTCTCTGCGACATTTTTTTCACTTCCTTCCTTGGTCAAAGTGTTAATTTCTTTTTCTGTTTTATCATTCTTTATGCGTTTGGCTAAAGGTTCTTCATTCCTTTCCTCATAACTGGCAGCATAGGTTTCAACCAAACATCGTAATGCAAGATCTGCAAACACAATTATGTGGCCCCCCAAACCACATCATCTTTAAAAATAAGTATTTTTTTTTACATTTTTTAAAACAGTATGGTTTTTAAAAATCCAACAACAAAAATAATAAAAGACCTACTTAGCTTTATACTTATATCACAAATCAACTCTGTGCAAATTTGCTCATTTCTGTCTTAATTTCTCTAGTGATTTATTTTGCATAAAGCCTACTTCCCAATAAAACTATCTGAAGCTCTCTACAATCTGAAACATTTATGTTCAACTACTTGGATTGGCTCTCATTTCTTCTACCCTGGCTGAGGAAATGACTTCTATAGAAAATACTTGACCAGGTGTGGTGGCACATGCCTGTAATCTCAGCATTCTGGGAGGCTGTGACAGGAGGATCACAAGTTCAAGTCCAGCCTAGGCAACTTAGGGACTTCATGAGACACTGTCTAAAAATAAAAAATAAAAAGGGCTAGGTATCTAACTCAGTGTGAGAGCCCTGGGTTCAGTCCCTACCTAGTACAGGGAGAAAAAAACCCAAACCAGAAAACATTTATCTACCTATACTTATATTTCATGGGAGTTTTAAAGTTAAGAAATCCAAAGAAATAAATTAAGGAAAACAATTTTGTCAAGAAACTAGTCTTGAAATGTAAGATAGTCACTGCAAATTCTGATGAACTGAAGTTGCAAAACAGGCGATCAGAATGTGGAAAGGAGGCTTTGTTGAGTCATCTTTCTATACTTATGTCTGCACTCAGCAAGTATTTAATGAATATCTTTTGTGTGCAAAGCTTTGAGGATATAATGATTAACACATACAAATTTAGTGTTTTTAGTCCATATTCAAATGAAAAAAATTAATACATTTTAAAAATTTTTAAATGGATTTTTGATGATGAAAACTGTTACATTGTTGACTGTATCTGAAAGACGACAAATATACACCACAAAACTCCACATTTTCTCTGATTATACATATTGTGTATAATCAATCAAAAATGAATGTATATTCTTGAATTTTATTTTCCTAAAATGTCACAAGTGAATATTAAATGATCTGATATTTCACAAGTAAATTTAATTCAATATATGAATTTAAGTCATCAAATATTATTTCAAACTTATTATCTGGAGCAAGTGACAGCTAATCTAGTATTTCATAAACTTTTATTTTCTTCTTTTCTTTCCTTTTTTTTTTTTAATTTTAAAATGGATGTCTCACTAAGTTGTACAGGCTGGCCTTGAATTTACGATCCTCCTGCCTGAGCCTCCAGAGTAGCTAGGACTACAAGTATAACACTGCACTGAGCTTCATAATCTATTATTTTCTAAAAAATGTATTCAGGCACCATTTTATTCATATTTAACTTAAGTAAATGATTTTCAGAAATAAGAATAACCAGAAAAAATGTTAAAAGGAATAAGTTATTTCAGAATAAAAAGGAGCTTTAACAATCTATCTTAACTTTTTAAAATAAATTTTATTTTATTGTATCCCATCCTCCCATGGACAAAAGGTTTGTTTCCATTTTTTCCTTCTATTTTCACTTTTTTTCTTGTTCCTTCCTTCCTTTCTCCCTCTTAATTCCTTTTCTTAATTGTTTTTTGTTTGTCTGTTTGTTTTTGAGAAAGGATCTCACTCTGTAATTCAGGCTGGCCTTGAACTTCCCTCCTGACTCAGCCTCCAAGTGCTGGTATTACAGGAGTACGCCACCACACCTAGCTTCTACAATGACCTTAAGGGATAAACCTACATACTTAGAAGGGGAAAATGAAACAACAAATTGGTAGCTAAGATCATTCATTCATTCATTCATTTGAATATTCATTGAGTTCTTGTTATAGACCAAGCATTGTAACTAAACAATTAAAAGACAGTAAATTAAAGTTGTATAGAGGGTATTCCCATTATACTAAGGAAGCTCATCTTATTTAAGGAAGCACCCTGAAAGTGGTGATAGCTGAGCACTAAAAGTTGAATAGAAACTGACCAGTTTTTTGTTTGGATGACAATGGAATTCTAAGAATAGTGGGTATAGTATGGTATATGGCACAGTACATAGGGTTTGATGTTGCTGAACAGTAAAGCTGGCAAAGACCTACCAAAGAGTTTAAAGAAGGGAAAAGACACATTCAGTGTATAGCAGTTGGGTCTGAATATTAATACCGAAGGACAGATAGGGGAAGGTGACTAAGAAATTATCAGAAAGAATGGCTCAGAAGAAAGGGAAGAACTGGGAAAGAAGTGTCACAGACGAGAAGGAAACAATGTCAAAAAGGAAGAGCAGCAGCAGTAGAGATGAAAGGGGAATTCAGATTAGAAGGGGAAAAGTGTATGGAAATGGCCATTGTAGGTTATACTTATGAGAAACCTGGATTACATGAGAAGAGTCAAAGGTGTGTGCCTCCCCCAACCCCAAGGATGGAATTGTTTACTTCAGAAGGCTTTTATGAAGGGTAAATAAGGTGTGTGAAGTATTCTAAAACCTATGAAGGACCACTCAATTATATAGTACTCAAAGTCTTTTTCAGACAATTGAACAATGTCTTGTAAGGGATTTGGGTTCCAATTTGTGTGGATGATGAAACCAGAAGCCAGGAATAAGATGTAACAACAGCTAACATTTAGTGAGCACTTCACATATAACCTTGTAAATTATATTATCATCGTTTGTGATGGATGAGGCAACCAAAGCTCAGAAAGGTTAAAATTACACAGAAGAGCTGAAAGATTGATTCCTAAGTGCATGATGTTTCCACTTTACCATGCTAGGTCTGATAAAGTTCTAAGACAAGATTTTTCCTGGCGTAAAATTTGTTTTTTCCCAGAATCAGGACCTTATGCTTGCCAGACAGGCGCAGCACCACTGAGTCCCAGAATCTTGAAACACAATGATCTTCTAGTGGGACAGGTTACTGTCCTGTATTTGATATAACACAGGGCCAGTGCTACTATGAAGACTGATGAGCTATAAACATAAGAAATCTGAACTCCTCAAAGGAGACCACTAAAGCAGCTAGGGCCATTTAAGCTCTAATGTGATATGTCCATTTAAACATTATTAGTGTGTTTACATACCTGTTGCCACACCACAGAGATGTTTTCCAATTCCTACCACAGGCAGTCTTCCTTCTCTTAGAACAGGAATCTTGTCTGAAATAAAAGGAAGTAAGAATTAAGTTAGCACTTTTGTGAGATAAAAGAGTTAATGTGACCTTCTAAGAGAAAAAATTAATTAGAATCTTAATTTTAAACCCAGTGATTTATATATAAATGCCAGGTTATTTCTCAAAGCTGGGTTAAAATTAGTAGATGAAAGATGTTGCTCAGATACATTTGCATTATTATTTTTTAAATAATAAACTACAGAAAAGGTAGAGAAAGGACACTAAGGAGAATGAGGGGTGTGTGTATATGAAATGTGAATTTCCCAGTGATGACTTATTTTCTTTGGCATGGTATAAAATTCTAGGAAGTATCTTTTATACATTAGCAAGGCAGACAACTATATCCCATTTTTAATGATTTTGGTAAAGTCATGTCTATAGGAAGAAGGACAGTTCATGATATGAATAGACACAAAATTAATTTAAAAGGACAAAGAAGCAATTTAGGACATATTATCAAAATGTCTAAACTCTACCTAAATATAACAATTCATTTCCAGTTGATACTGAAAAATACTTTCAATCATAATTCAGTTTACATTAATTTGTTACATATAATATTCTATATTAATAGCAATGGATTAATTTGTTCTTCATGAAGCACCTGCTCTGCAGGATTGGATTTTCTGCACGATTGGATTTCCAAGCAACCATCAGAGTTTGAAACATCTGTGATTTATGGTAAAGCAAAAGAAAGTTATGCAACTTACTCAAACATAAGTGTTGAATATCAATTTGAAGTCTTTCAAACACTGAATTTTTCTTTCTGTGTTTACCATCTACCTGCATAAACAATATTATTAACAGTGGTTTTTCATGTTACACAAAAGCTTAATGAAAATATTTCTATTTGTTTTAAAAAAGCAGAGTAAATGATTTTCCATCTTATTTTTTACTATTTAAAAATAGAATAACAAAATTTAAGACTGCACAATCTAAGCTAGACATAGTGGCACATGCCTGTAATCCCAGCACTCTGGGAGGCTGAGGCAGGAGAACTGTAAGTTTGAGCCTAACCTGGGCAATTTTGTGACATAGTGAGATCCTGTCTCAAAATAAAAAATTTTAAATAGCGCTGGTTGTGTAGCTTAGTAGCTCCTCCCCCAAAAGGCATACTTTTTGATGAAAACTCCAAAACAATATCATGGAATTTTTTTTTTTTTTTTTTTGGTATTGGGGATTGAACTCGGGTCCTTGCGCTTATAGGGCAGGCAGTGGTGTGACTGAGCTAAATCCCCAGCCCTGTAAAAACACATTTTTTTTTTTGTACCAGGGATTGAACTCGGGACCTTGAGCTTTCTAGGCAGGCACTGGAACAACTGAGCTAAATCCCCGTCCCAGGTTTAAATTTTTTTTAATCAATTATCATGTACAGGTTATTTCTTTTAACCTTAACAATGTATGACTAACAATGAAATTAAGGTTCACAGATGTTCGGTGACTTATCTCTGATTATTTGCCAGCTCCTTTATCTTTGTCACTTCTGGTATTTTATTTTCAGCTCACTCTCCCTCTCTCTGAAAGATCACAACCATTTTCATCTATACCCACATGCCTGAGACTTAATCTACATTTGTGGCCCAACTCTCTCTGAGGAGCATCAGACACATCTCATTGTGAACTAGAAGGCTCTATACTTCAACAGCAAACTGAACACATCCAGAACCAAACTCTTTATTTCATCCTCCAAACTCATTTTTCTAGTCCTCCTTTTATATTTCCTATCTCAGGAAGAGTACCATTTAGTCACTTTCGCCATAAAAACCTTATTCAAAATTATATGTTTCTCAAATTCAATGAATAATAAATCATCAAGTCCCGTGGCTTCCAACATCTTAACATTTCTCATGCTCTTCCCCTCTGCATCCCATTACAATGGCCTTGGCTCTCTGGCCCATTTCTTACTCTGATTATTCATTGCATAATATTATCTTTAATAATAATCTCACTTCAAGTCTCAGATTCTTCTGATATAGTTTTAATTGTACTTCTAAGAAAATTTTTAAAAACACTTTTTTACTTCACTAATATTTATCTATTCTTTTGAACTCCTCTTAACTGTCACTTCCCCCTTGAAATCTTCTATGACACACATACTAGACTAAGGTTGGTTCTCTATCTTCATTGTCCCATAGCATCAGGTATTCACCATTATTATAACATACTTAGCATACAGAACCCAATACTTCTGTACTGCCCAACTAGCTGTAAGTTTCTTGAAGGCCAGAACCAATTCTTAGCCAGGCATGGTGGCACATGCCCATAATCCCAGCACTTGGGAGGCTGAGGCAAGAGGATTGCCTTGAGTTTGAGGCCAGCCTGGACTACATAGTGAGTTCAAAGCCAGCCTGAATTACACAGTGAGACATTGTCTCAAAAAAAGAGAAAAAACCCAAAGTACCAAATCTTTTCCACTGAGTCCCAGCACACAGAGGACAAAGTTATACTTCTTACTGAGCATTAAATATGAAAGTTTTCCTTGGCTGCCTCTCCTCTCCAGTCTCATCATTGTTGCACTCTACTTCACATCACACACTCTCATCACACAGAAATGTTTCTGTTTCCTTGTTGCTTCAGGCATTTGGTTATACTGCTTTTGCTTCCTAGAACCCTTCTCAAACACTCATCTAGGGAACACTATTTCACTTTTCAAGATTTAGTTCAAAATTACTTTTTCTGTGTAGTCATTCTTTTCCCTGACATACCATCTGTCACTCCTTCCTTTGAAGCTTGCACTACTTTGTACAAACCACACCCCTCATATCTAAACACACTGCAATTGTTTATTTATTTGCTGATCTCTCCTTTCTAAACATAAGTAATCTCTCCTTTTCCTGTCTCTGCAATGGGCTTCTCTTTTTTTAACTTTCTATACCCAATGTCTATTATGGTGCCCGAGAGTATACTCAGTAGGTGTTTGAGTGAACAGTAAGTGGTGGAAGTAAAACCCCAAGACATCACACTAACCTACATCCCCAGCCGTTTATTTACTTACTTACTCAGAGACAAGGTCGAACTAAATTGCTAGGTTGTCCAGGCTGGGCTTGAACTTAGTGCTCATCCTGCCTCAGCTTTCCAGTGTGCATGGATTACAGGTATGTGCTAACAGCTGGCACCCAATGCTTCTAAGTCCAGCTTACGATTAGCTCTTTCTGTATTCTCCTGTCTTTGCAAATAATTCTAAGAACTCAGATCATAGACTATTAAAATTTAGATTTAAAAATTTACCTTCAGTTTAAAAGTTTTCAATATACTTAGTACTGATAAAAAGCTATAATCAAATGCACAAAAAAGAAAAATCATTTTAGAAGACACATTTCTATCATTTTTTTCCTAAATAAGAAAAATGTAAACAAAATTTGGTTACTAATATACTGCAATTGCTTCACTTACCTTGAATCTTGTGGTCACTTTTTCTACTAGGATGAAGTGAACTTTTTCAGCATCTTTTAAAGCAATATCAACCCAGTGAGATAATTTTCCCTTTCCTGCTCCAAACTCAACAAAGCATCTTCTTGGGCCAAGTAATTTTAATTTTTCAATGTTACCTAAAAGAGAAGCCTACAAACTTCACAAGATTATTTTATAAACTAAAGCAAACACATTTAGCTTATATGGGAAAACAGCAAGGTAATTTCTATATAAGTCTGTATGGTCATATTGATAATTTGTTTGACTTTAAATGTTTTGGGTCTTACTTGTAAATACTTAATACTCTACCCAGAAACATATCCATATCAAATATTTTTAATATTTTATACATATTTTTGAAATGGAAATATTTTTGAACCCTGAAAAATAAACTAAATAAAATCTTAGTAATAACTATGTTGAGAAAGAACAGAAAGTTAGTTTTTTTTTTGGTACCAGGGATCGAACTTGGGTCCTTGTGCTTGCAAGCCAGGCGGCGGAACCACTGAGCTAAATCCCCAGCCCCAGAAAGTTAGTTTTAAATGAATGTACAGGGTAGTTATTGGGGCCTAAACATACCTGCTGCTTTAGGTGCTTGACTGCAGAATCACCATTTTTAGGGTCATTAAGGGCATCATGTAATGCTGGATGGGACATAATGTGATCTTCAAGTGTAGAATTCAAATCTGTACCAAGTATAAACACGACAGCGTAAGCAACCAAATATGAAACTATAGGACCTTGAACAATGACAGTGACATCTTGTAAACCAGTATGGCATCAACTCATATACCACCTAATTACTCTAAAATAATTTAACTAGCATGTTTAGGCTAGTTAGACTTACCTTTACTTGCTTTTCTCAATTTCTTAATTAAGTTTTCCAACTGCTCTTCAGATAGAGAAGAAATTGGAACCTATATACAAAAATAAAACTAAATAATGTAGCCAAAAAATTGCTTTAAAGTAGTATGGCAGAAACTGGATAGAGGCTTAACAGTTGGGCAAATCCCAATGGCAGCTTAGGCTTTTCTTTCTGATATAATCTCTTCCCTAAGCTGCTATTAGGATGGCCCAACTGCTAATGTCTACTCAATCTCTGCCATGCTACTTTAATCCCCTAACGTCCTTAGTATCAAGAAGTCTAGACTGAGAAGGGTTTAAGAATAAGAAGGGACTCAGAGCCATATTATATCTTGATATGGGGCATGAGCTGGTCTGGCTCATCATTGATAATGCTGATTCTATAGGAAATGCATTTTAAATCCAAAGCAACAATTTTTTTTCCAAAAATTGGAATATAGCTTATTCACAACAAGGAGATAGTTTCCAAATACCTTTTAAATATTAAGTCAGAGTACTTACTAGTTGTTCAGGTATTTCTGTTTCATCTTTTAAGCCTGCATTAATATCCTGAATAAAGAAATCCTTGACAAACACAAAATAAAACCATAACATTATTAATATGAAGCTCACAAAAATTAAGCTAAAACTGATTCTTCCCTTTATCCCACATTCTATAGCTTCCATTCTCCCTTCCACCCATTCATTTAGTTATTAAATAATCCTGAGTACCTACTATGGTGCCTGCTTTGGTTCAGATCAGTGATGGCAAACCTTTTAGAGCTTTCAATGATACAAACAGTCTGCTGTGGCACACATGCCATAGGTTTGCCATCACTAGTTTAGATGCTGGGAATTCACAACAGCAGAAAACAGAAGAGACAAATCTCCATGTTCATGGATCTTATGTTCTAGTAAGATAGTATCTAAATAAGCTTTTATAGTCTAAAACCTTAAGCAGTATTTTTTTTTTTTTGAGGTACTGGGGATCAAACTCAGGACCTTGCACTGGCCAGGCTGGCACGGCATCTCTGAGCTACATCCCCGGCTCTTCTAGCAATTTTTTTAAAGTTTTTACCTGTTTACAATATAGATTGAGGACTGAGCCAATTTTGCCTTATGGTATTTATTAATGCAAAAACAAAAGTACATACTGCTTATCAGACACACATAAAGTACAGCTATAAAATGGTTAAGTCTGATTTTTTCTGTTTTAAAAAAATTTTTTAAATGAAAGTAAAAATGTCCTGTGACACTGTGTTATTTAAATGAACAGTGAGATCTTTTTAGTTCATCTGCACAGATATAAATTCTTGGTAAAGATCTGATCAGTTTTGTTCAATAGAATTTTCTGCAATGATGAAAATATTTTGTATCTGCCCTAACCAAATGGTAGCCACTAGGTTTGAATATGGATAGTGAAAATGAAAAACTGGATTTTCAATTTTACCTAGCTTTAATTAATTCAAATTTAGTCATATATGGCTACTGGTTGCCACACTGGACAATATAGATCTACTATTTACTAGACAGGCACTTTAACCAGCTAAGCCACATGGACAATGTAGGTCTAGATGAATGAAGTAATACTATTTTTTATGAATCCTGTTTTAAAAGTGAAAACAACTCCTGGAGTTGTGTTATGTGTTATGAATATGACTTTTGCCAGAAGGGTAACATCCTGATTGTGTGTTGGTACCATTATCTATATGCTAACAATGGAAACAGGTGCTTGAGTAGAATGGGTGAAGACTGCAGGAATATTACAATGCTTTGTTGGATGCCTAACAAAACTATAATGAAAAGTTAGCTATGACTATTACAACTTGAGGAACTTTTAGTTTAAAATGCTTACAAAGAATGTTCCAGGTAAATTATGCTGTGGATTGAATTTTTGTATGTGAAAATTATTTACACTGGAGAAATTTATCACCAACTGACTTAAATATATAAATTTTTTACAAATTGATGAAGAGTTTAAAAGGCCAAGCAGAAGAGTGATATGACTTTTAATTTAGGTTTCAAGTTTCATGTGATACAGTGTACCACATGAAGACTGCTGTGTGTTTCCTTCTCCCATTTCATCTCACTGTTATTTTTCCTTACCTTGACACTGTCCTGGCATGCAATGGAATCTGCCCAAAGGTATTTCATTTTTCAAAAATTTATATTTCAAACTTCTCAGAACACATAACCCACTTGCTTGCTTTAACTGAAATTTGGCATGTAGGTAAGGGAGATACTTGCAAATAAAGCCTTATTTTCTCTTTCTACTAAAGGGGCTAGGGCTTAAGGTTGTGGTAGGGTAGTCATCATTTTCTTCTATACCACTTTAATGTTGAAATACTTTTAAGCTTATAGGACCTGGCCTATGTAGAGGTTATAACTGGCAATGTACAGTATGGGGCTATTTTGTCGTCAAAATGATTGAGAAGATGGACTATTGGTGGACAATTTTCCTATGTGTTTCTCTATTTTCCACAAGTCTTACAAGCAGAAGCACTGACTAAGTCTGTTGCAGGCTATTTTTTCAAGGATATTTGTATACCAAGCACCCTTGGAAGATAAAAATGGTATCTCCTTTTAGATTACACAGAAGGCTTACTTACTGTACAGTGTAACAAAGAAAAATATCTACTTATGGAACACAGGTCAGGTAAGTTTCTTTACTGCCCAATTTTTAAAAAACATTTATATTTCCTGAGCTTGAGGTTCTTCAGCTATGAACAAGTTCACTGTATATGCAGTATCCCTCTAGTCCCCTCTGTGTTAATTCCATAGGCCTTGAGAAACAAGGGGAAATGATGTAAATTACAAGCACCTGCTGCTTGCTGTGAGGCGAGTATGGTAATAAAACGTGGAGCTGTGAGTATAGATTAGTAGTGAAGTACATGTTTAACATGTGCTACAGCATGAAAGAAAACAAACTCGCAGCATCTACAAACTTGTGGCAAGCTAGAAATCCAAAACCTCCTCAGTTCTTGACAAATGTACTTGCCATTTCCTGCTCAGAGGCCAGGATGGATAGTTTGGAATGTACAGGGATCTTTAGAATGCACATGCCAGGACTGTACCTCTCAAAATATGGAAAGGTCACAGTGGGAACCACTAGGCTCTTAAAACATTTTTTTTAAATCTCCCAGCAGTCTACTATCCATCTTCTGGTCATTATCCAATATTCATGACCGACTTTGACAGTAAATTGTTCTTTTCATTCAAAATGTAACAAAAAAGATCATGTTTTCAGGACACCCAATGTAGCAGTTCTCTGGACCTTTTAAATTTTAAATCTTCATGCTACATTAATAAAGTACTTACATGGGCCACTGGACCCTGAATTTGCTGTGAACCATGTAACCCATGAAATCATAAGTGCTATTAACCAAATATCTGAACACTTTGTAATTTGCTAGTAAAATATACAGTGATTCTCTTGTCCTCATATTATTCTATCTTTAAAGGTTTCTATTCACTTTTCTAATTTCTAACTGCCATTTCATGCCATCCAGTCTACATACCCACTCTCATCATTACGTATTATCTTTTACAATGGGATCTTTCTGTCACACCCACCTTTGCAAAATTAAACTTATACTAATATGATGGGTTCTCCCCCATACTCTCAATAAAAAGAGATGAATGCGCTTCCCTCCACAGCTCCCCTACCTGTAGATATGTAGATATACACATGCATACATGTGTATTTTATGTTAATGGTTTGATGTTTGATCGCCAAATAATTATGTGTTGAGCACTTTATTACATAGTGAAACCCTGTCTCAAAAAAATAAATTTTTTTATCATGTACATTTGAAGCTTACAACATGTCATAGAATATATACAGATAATAAAATGGTTATTATAGTAAAGGAAATTAACATATTTATCATCTTACATAGTTATCTTCTTTCCTATTCTATCCTATTATGAACAGAAAATTGAACTTTTAGTCCCTGGTTGAGTGATCAAAGGTTGTCACGGCACTATATACTCCCTGGGTTTAGATAGGTGTGCTCCTAAGTTAATATGACTTTTACCTCTAATGTTAGGCCTGTTGAATACTGCTGAAGAAAAGTCACCTAGTCATTGGGGGGGGCAGTTCAAATTCATTATTTCTATTATGCAATAATAACATATATAAAATATATATTATCTCATTTCTGACTCTCAAAGATGCCCAATAATTATTCCTCATAACCACAGTTCTAAACTTCTACTTCCTTCCTGAAATCTCCTACTATAACATCATTGCTCTTAATCACCTTGTCTCTTTTCAGTGGGAAAAGTACAGCCATCAAATTATAAAGTTTTCCAATTAATTCTCTTGCCAGCTCAAATTTGCCTGAACTGATGATCATTTTTTACTACTTCCCATCTATCTCAATGGAAGAGCTATCCTTCCTCCTACTTTCACTTTGTTCCCTATTTTTGTTTGCCTCCTGAGAAACCTCCCAGCTTGATATCCTCTTTATTTCCAATTTCTTCCTTTCTAATAGCTAAGCATATAAATAAAGCTGCATTTCTCTCATTTTCAAACACAGTCCCTCTATCCTGCATCCCTTCTCACTATCATTCTCTCAAGTTCCACTCACAGCCAGATTTCTTGAAAGAATCATCTGTGCTTGAGGCTTTTAGCCTTATTTGACATTTATTCACATATTCTAGTCCAATTTCTGCCCACTCCACCCTATTTAATACCAATTTGGCTAAGGACTTTGATCTTTAATAAGTATCATATTGTTAACCCAATGGTTTCTTTTCTGTCCTTACATTACTTGGTTCTTCTGTGCTCCTAGACAGAGAGAACATAAGATTACATTTTTCATTTCCCTAACTAGAATGCAGTGGTCTTCTAGGCAAGGTGCATGGCATATGTTTGGCATAACTCAGTGGCAGCAAAACTATGGCATGTATGCTGCAGCGGGCTGTTGTCACTGAAAGCTCTAAAAGGTTCACCATCACTGGCATAAGTGTTCACTTAACACCTACTGAATAAATAAATCCTTTAATAATATACTCTCATCAAATTGTGCTTACTTCTTCCATCTGACATTACTAAACAATATCTTTTATTTACAAGTTGACTTCACAGTCTCAAGCTCCTTGAAGACTGGGGTCATAGTTTATTGTTATAAATTTAGTAGGAATTAAGTAAATATTAATAAACAGTGAAATTATTTTCTGAACACTAACGTTCCATAAAATGATATTCTCTAAACTAAGATTATAACTAGATTTATAATCATGTACATTATACACACTTAACTGCATTTACCAAGTTCTAGGCTCAAAGCAAAACCCTTGTTAAATACAATCATTCACATTTATAAATTACTAAGTACTGTGTATATAAATATTGTATACCACACATTTCACCATTCAATTTTACTGATCAGACACTTACAGGCTTTGGCTTCTCTCTTGAGTTACATTTTTTCAGATGCTTTGCTAGTTGATCTTCATATACTGTGCTAAATTTAAAGAGATAATTTTAAATAAGACATGACAATTACTGTTTCGAGCACAAAAAAACTCTTATCTGATCCATACTTACTGTTTTGGATCTAAAGGACACAGGATTCTTTTCCGAGCATTTTCTTCCTAATAAATCAAAAGGGAAATATTTAAGTAAAATATCAAGTTCATTACTTACAGATACCAGATGTAACTCTAGTATATCTGCATTCCCAAAACAAGGCAAGTAAACTTTAAAAGGATATAATGAAAAACTAGTAAAATCAGGTCATAGAATAACAACAACAACAAAAAATCTCCTATGTAGCTAGCTTATGTATATATATAAACAAATACTGCTTTGGACAGGCAAGGGTCTGTGGGTTCAAATAAATTGTAGAAAAGGCCTACATATGTAATATTAAATCTATAATAATAATGTGCTATTATTTTATGCACCAAGTCAGAAAAAATGTTAATCATTTACTTTATTTCAAATTAACTAATTAAAAATCCAACAAAAATTGTGTCTGGCTGGGCGTCATGCATACACCTATAATCCTAGTATCCTGGGAGGCTGAAGCAAAGAGGACTGCAAGGAGCACAGCCTCAGCAACTAAGTGACTTAGTGAGACCATGTCTCAAAATAAAAAATGATGAGGATGTAGCTTAGTGCAAAGGCCCTGAGTTCAGTCCCTAGTACCTCAAAATAAAATTTTATTTTAAATTGGATCATTTATCATGCATAACATATTTTGAAATAGGTATATCTTGTGGAATGGTTAAAAGTGAACTAATTAACATATGAATTACTTCACATACTTGTTCTTTATGAAAAAATGCTACCCGTTTTAATTGACATACTGTATTATTAATAAATGCTTCCTCTGTTCTTGAAATGTGGAAAATGTCTTAGAAACAAAACATAGCATTTAACAATTTGGCATATGCCATATTCTATTGGCTCTGCAACTTTTTATATAGTAGTTACTATATCCTTTTATTTTTAAGTTACATGGATTTAACTATATACTCTTAGAAAAAAGAATGGAAAACTAATGGTGTTGGCAATTTTACCTAACATTGCATATAAACCTGTATGAAATAGGGTAGGTAGTATAGTAGTTAAAATCACAGTCCAGTCAGACTGCTTAGGTCTGATTTCAGCTCTATCAGCTACTGGCCCTATGAACCTAGGAAGGCTTATTGCCTTACGTGAAAGATTAAAATAATAGTGCATAAAAAAAAATAATAGTGTTACCTCCTAAGGCTTATGAAAATTAAGTGGAGTTTTAAAAAAACCCAAAACAGCAGAGTGCTAGCCAGAGTAAAACCTAAGTGTTACTCTTAATTTTTTCTCAATTTATTTCAATTCTGATGTGCCTCAAAGAAACCTTTACACTTTTTTGAAATGCTGCACATTAATTTTTCCTTATTTGCTGGCTTCAAAATTTAGCTTCTAGCCAGGTGCCATGGGGTGTGCCTATAGCCCTAGCTACCTTTGAGAGACTGAGGCGGGATCTCAGATTTCTTAAGAATAGGATATTGGAGACCCATCTGGGCAACACAGCAAGAGTCCCCTGCTTTTGTTTCAACAAAGGTTAACTTCCATGCAGAAAAAGCCTCTAACTTTGAAAGCCTAACCATACAGGGGGAAAATAAAACATTTTTTTGAAATTTATCATTTGGGTTTAGAAACAGTTTCTCAATCTTGAACAGTTTGCGTTGGATAATTCTTTTTAGGGGGCTCAGGGGAAGCAAACTGTCATGTGATTTGTAAGCAGTTTAGCAGTGTCTGCCCTTTATCCATTAGATGCTAGTAACATTTCCCAGTTTTCACAACGAAAATGTCTTCAGATGTTGCTATGTGTCTGACAA
Organism: Heterocephalus glaber; assembly: GCF_053883595.1. Taxonomy (NCBI): domain Eukaryota; kingdom Metazoa; phylum Chordata; class Mammalia; order Rodentia; family Bathyergidae; genus Heterocephalus; species Heterocephalus glaber. Next base: position 35,372,315 of record NW_028258296.1, on the reverse strand, counting down.
AATCATCCCCAGTTGAGACTTACTGGGTAAAAATTAGTGTAAGTAGTGTCCTCACAGCTATATATGATAGTTCTTTTAAAAAGTGAGAAAGACAACAATACAATTACATCAAAAATGGGGAGGCCGGGGATTTAGCTCAGTGGTTCCACTGCCTGGCTCACAAGCTCAAGGTCCCGAGTTTGATCCCCCGTACCAAAAAAAAAAATTTGGATTCAGGAGAATGGTTACATTTCAAATCCTAATTGTAGTCACGAAAGTGTTTCCATTTGGTGTTTTGGAGTCTTTCTTCAAGGGACTATGCCAAATATCATTATTCTTCAGTAGGAATTTATCCATGGTCTGCTACTATCTTCATCATCAGTAATTTTCCAGATTGCTGGATTTATAGTGGAGAAAAAATCCTTCTACAACAATAATCTCATTCTTTAACCAAAGGATGTTTCCTGACTCCCTACAACCAGCCAATTTACAACTGTAGTTATCTGAACTTCAAAGAGTTCCCACAGTAAATCACATCTCCCATACTCCAAAACAACTATGTCCTGTTTTCAGTATGTTTTATTTTAGGTAAATAACCAGTCAAACCAAAACATGAAGTAGGTTATGGCTATGATGGGCAGTGGTAGATGAAGGGGCTGATCTGCAATGGATTTTACCTAGAACGATTAAACTGTTTGAACAAGAAATAAAATAATGCAAATAACACTGGACTTCAGCAGACTGAAACCAGATGCTGGCCTATTTGGTTTATTCTAATCTAGTAGACATTCTCTGTATCTATCAGCATCCTGCTCTTGTTCTTATTTTTATTTTCCTATCACATATATATATGTACATATATAGTCTAAACTAGCAATACACACGCGAATATACAAATATGTATTGCTTGATACAACAGCTATTTATATAACTATTATAGAACAAAATTGTACGTGCTTTTCTATTTTAAAAGATTAATTCTTACGTATTTTAAAAATCTTTCCTACCTCATTCCAGCAAAGTAGTTTTAAGTTGTTTTCTAGAGATTGTAAGTCTAAATACATTTTTAAAGTTTCTTTCTAGTACATTCACGAGAAGCCGCTTTCACAAAACAATAATTAGAACACAATACTGTAGTGAAATCTAGGGACTTAAATCAGTACTTTTCGTAAATTTCCATTTCCCATGAGTAGTAAGTTGAGGTGAAACTAAATCTAGCATTGCCCTAAGTTAGGATCAGGATAAATATGTCACAGCTGGATATTTACTTTGAAAAAGAAAACAATGCTCAAACACTAAGGCTCATCATCGCTCCCCAGGGAGATCAAAACTACTTTTATTGAAATAAATGCTGGAGAATCCAGGGGACAGAAGCAGAAACCTGTCAAAGAGGGAAGGGGCCGGGTTCCAGCACCGACCGGACCGGGAAACTTATTTCCGACTCTCAGGAGGGTAGGGCGATACCAGACCTCCGCAGCTCCAGCGTGTTCACCACAGAACCTTTTTCCTGCAGCCACCACCATCCTGCAGAACCGCTTCTTCTTTTCTACGTAGTAACTGCATCTACCCTCAGCTGGAAAACCAGTCGCGGATTGTGTCGGCGCAGAAGCTGCCATAATTCAGGGTGCACTTCTGGTGGCAAGCATCTGGCGCCCAGCTCAAAAGTTGTCAATTTCCTTCAGGTCCTTTTCCCTTAACAAACATGGCAGCTTTGGGTCCGACCACGCCGGTCAGTTTCCGGAAGTAGCGCAAAGGTCCTCGCTCTCTTCTTTTGCAAAACAGGAAGAGGCTGATGGTGGCCGGTGAGGTCCAAACTTTCTTCGTCTTTCCTCCGTTTCTATATCCCCCCCTCCTCCGCGGAAGCAGAGCGCCAAACTCAAACTCTATACAGACCCTGACGCTTCACAGGCTAGGGCCGGGCCTGGTGGGCTTTTCCGCACACCTGCCAGGGCAGCGGTCCAACATGAGCCAAGTTCTGTTCCAGCAGCTAATTCCGTTGCAGGTGAAATGCAAAGACTGCGAGGAGAGGTGAGGTCTGCGTTACTTGGTGCCCGCGGGTGGCGGTTGGGGCCCGGCCAGTGGGGAAGATGGCGGCGCTGGGCTGTGCGCCCCGGTCCTTGGCTGGGTGTCGGGTTCTCCCCCACGCGAAGAGGGAACCCAGCTGGGAGGTAATGGTCACCTCTGTCACCGAGTCGGCCGTTGCCGAGAGGAAGGAAGGAAACATGAGGGCCGGGAAGCCGACTCGCCTAGAAATCTTAGCTTCTGGGCACGGCGGCGATGATAACCCTACTCTTCCCTTCTGGTAGATGAGAGCCGTGGCCTCGAGAAATTAATTTACGCCGGGACTCATGGAGAGTTCATGGCAGACAGGGTCAATCACTAGAACTCAGGCCTTGGTTGCCACTCATTTCCTCTCGTTCTCCTTTTGAAATGTGTCCGGAATAAAATTTGAAACTTCAACTTAAAAAAAATTTAGTGATATACTTTGGATCGTCTTCAAATTAGTTACAAAACAAAGCGAATTACTTTTTCTTTTTTGTTGTTGTTTATACCGGGGATCGAACTCGGGACCTTGCGCTTGCGAGGCAGGCGGCAGAACCACTGAGCTAAATTCCCGGCCCAAAGCAAATTACTTTTTTTTTTTTTTTTTTTGGTACCGGGGTTAGCAACTACTTTTTAACGCACTAAAAACTGAGAAAATTAGAAACACGTTATTCAAGAAGTATTGCCTACTTGTAAAACCCCTTGCTCGCCACTATGTATGCTATGGTCTTCGTGGAATTTACAGTCCAGTAGAGGAAATAAATCCCAGTCTCATAAACAAATACAAAATTGCAACTTTGACTGAGGAAGCGGTGCTACAGGACTTATAGAAAGAGGTTTGATTGTAAGTCAGGAGGTGTAAAAACAATCTTTTTTCCCTGTCCCACTACTCATTAATTGTCCCGTCAGTTTCTGTGAACGTTGTTTCCTCATTTGTAAAATTGTTATAATTTGCCTACCCACTTACTGAGGATCAAGTGTGAAAATATATGTAAAAACCAAAGGGTGTAGAAACTGTAGCATTAAAAATGAGGATATTGATTTACTTAGTCTCCAGTAACGATAAACTGATAAAATTCAGATTTAGGTTCACAATCCACATTGGCAAGCCAGACAGGAGCTGGAACTGAAACCAGCGGTTGTGTATGGAAATCTGTCAGTTATTTTAATGTTTGTTTGTTTGTTTGTTTGTTTGTTTATGGGAAAACCCAGGGACTTGCTTATATTAAGTGCACTTTTTGCTACGGAGCCATAAATCCTATCCCCTAATTGGTAATTTTGTGCTTTGCAGTGTGGTGGGTTATTGGGCATTTGACATGGGGGCCAATCCAAAGTAACATGCTGGAAGTGTAAAACACACATTGAATTTTGAAAACATGCTATAAAAGAGAAGGTAAAATAATAATTTTTGTATTATATGTTTGTTTGGGGTTTTTTGGTACTGGGGATCGAACTCGGGTCCTTGCGCTTGCGCAGCAGGCGGCAAAACCACTGAGCTAAATCCCCAGCCCGCTTTGTATTATATGTTAAAATGGCAAAATTTGGGGTGTGTTGGGTTAAATAAAATTAATATTAAAGTTAATTATACCTACTAGGTTTTTTTTAACAGGCTTCTAAAAAATTTTGAATTACATACGACTTACATTTTGTGGTCTGCATTGTATCTCTATTAGGCAACATTGTCCTAGAATGATTATACAAAGACAATAAAAGGGAGTATCACTTCTGATAGTAATATTGAAACTGCCAGCTCTTATTCATCTTACTGTCATCACAGTTAATCTTCTTTTTTTTAATTTGTGTGTATGGAGGGGGTGTGGTTGTTTTTGTGACTGGGTCCCCGCTAAGTAGTTCTGGCTGGCCTTGAACTCACTGTGTAGCCCTGGCTGGTCTCAAACTCATGGTGATCCTCCTGCCTCAGTCTCTGGAGTGCTGGGATTACATGATGTGCCACCACAGTTAATCTTCTTAAAACAGTTTTAATCTTTTTATTCTTTGTGTTTAGAAATCTATCATATATTCCTATCACCTATACCAGGGCTCAGCAAAGTAGAGCCTGAGGAAGAGATGCCCCACTGTTTGTAAATAAAATTTTATTGGAACACAGCCATACTTATTTGCTTACAAATTGTCTGTGGCTGCTTTTGCATGACAGGGTCAGAAATGAGTAATTGTATTATGAGTTTTATGATGGCAGTGCTGGGGATATAGCTTTTGCATAGTAGGTGTAAGGCCCGGGATTCTATGCCCAGCATTACAAAAAGAGAGAGAAAAGAAAAAAGGAAGAATTGAGTGATTGTGACAGAGACTCAGTAGCCTGCAAAGCCTAAAATATGACTTGCAGGCCCTTTACAGAGTAATATGGTGGCCCCTGACCTATTTGAAGAGTAACCTACATTTTTGTCAGTTAAGCATTCAAGGCCCGTTCAACTTAACAAATATTTGCCGTTGCCGTCTACACATCAGGAGCTGTCCTAGGTGCTGAGACTACGCCGGGTGGGGGTGGGGGACAAGGAGGGGGCGCCAAGCCATAAAAATAAGAAACGGTTATCTTTGTGGCCCTGAAGGAACTCACATTTTAATAGGGGAAATCAAAAGATTTCCCTTGGAGCCAGGCATGGTAGTGCATGTCTGTAATCCCAGCTACTTGGCAGGCTGAGACAGGAGGACGATTTGAGGATCCCGTCTGGGCAACTTAGAACCTGAACCTGTCTCAAAACAGAAATAAAGGGCTAAGGGTGTAGCGCAGCAGTAGAACACTTGCCTAGCATGCGTGAGCCCTGTGTTCAATCCTAGGACCTTACACTTTGAAAACTATTTCCCTTGGAGATGCAGCATAGCACAGGTTGAGTTCAGACTCTAGAGCCAGACTGTCTTTTTTGAAGGAGGTGTTGGGAGTGTTGATCCCAAGACCTTGCTCCTCTTGCTGAGCAAGAAGTCTACCACTGAGCTACACCCCTAACCCTTATGGTATACAATTTATTCAACTTCTGCCTCATCTTTAAATTTATGATTCATTAGAGTTTAATAAACATCAGCTATTATTAAAGTTGATTAGTGCATAAAGTAATATAAATAAAGTCACAGAGAAGGAAATTCAGTTGAGGATAATGCTAATGATCAGGGAACTCTACCTAGAGGAAAGTGATGCAGTTTTGAAGCTTGTGATTTGATACAACTTACTTTTTCAGTTTCGTATCCTAAGTTCCCCTCTCCAGTATATTAGTCACATGAGAATTCTTGTTATCCTCTGCTATACTCTCTTTATACCATACCTTTACTCCACTCGCGCTATTCCCTCTGCCTCAGATGCTTATTCATAACCTCCAAGGTGCGTCTTAAATCTCTTCACTGTAAAGACCTTTCAAAGTTACTTAAATTGAAACCAGTTGTCATTCATTTATTAGATGTGTGGAGGTTAGAGATCTGAATTGTTATTTGGGCTTTGCAATGTGCCACAGGATCTTCCTCTGTAAAAGAGATAATATTTACTTAAGGTTATTGTTGCTAAATAAGGTGATATATGTAAAGAACCTTCTAGGTACTCAGTACTGTAGGTACTCAATAAGTGTTAGTAACCTTTCTCTTCTCTTGAAACCCTAAAATATAGTCAGAAGCAAATCTAGGGAAAAGTCATTTAATCTGACCTCAATTTGAGGACATGGACCATGTTTATTTCTGTTTGTATCTTTAGTACCCAGCACAGTACCTGGCTTAGAGTAGCTTTTAATTGTTTGAATCTAGAGTTTAAGGTCACAGCTACTGGGTGACAAGAACAGGCTAGAATCCAGTTTTGCTAATGTCTGATGTTTAAGATATTCTTTATTGAAAAGAATGCTATATCTAACTGACCTAGAGGATGTTATGTAGATCTATGCAATGTTTAGAGTGTGATACTGAGATGAGAAACAGTATCTTTTACTGAAGTTTTATTGATTAATATTGCTCTTATATCATTAGCCATTATAATGGAGAAAATAAAATTTGTGATTTCAGAGAGTATATCCCCTGAAAGTTCAGATTTTTCTATAATGTATTTTTAGGGAGGTTTTTGAAGTAAATTTGGGGAATATGTTTAATTTATGGCCTTTTCTCTATTTTTCTCCAATCATCTAATACATATTATCCCCCAGCCCACTCCATACTGAGGATTGAACTACATTCTCAGCCCTTTTTTATTTTGAGATGAAATTGGGCTTGTTTGTCACCCAGGTTGGGCTTGACCTTGCGATCCTCTTGCCTCAGTCTCCCAGAGCCCTGGGTTTATAAGTGTGGGCCTCCATGCCCGGTTGATAAAAGCATTTTGAATGTGTGCAACAATATCATTAATATGTTTGGTAAATTATCACAGTAATCTAACTTAGAATTATCTAAAGGATATCTTATTAAATAGATTCTTGAAAGTTTTACAAATTTATGAAGTATGACAAGACTTCTAAATCTGTAAAGCACCATAAAAAGTTAGGTATCAAGTGAATGTCATACTACATGGTAGAGAAAAAAAATTTTTTTTGAAACTATGTAGTCCAGGCTGGCCTTGGACTCACTGTGTAACCTAAGTTGGCCTCAAACTAACAGCGATTGTCCTGCCTCAGCTTCCTGAGTGCTGGGATTATAGGCATGCACAACCACACCCAGCAAAAAATTAAGCATAATGACATTGTATAGCTAAAAAGTTCGTCACAAATCATCTAATTGAATCCACTTATCTTACAAACTAGCAAATTGGGGATTTTTTTTCTCCCAAAAAGGCTTAAGTGGAAGGACTCTAATTTGTTTCACATACATTGCTCTAGAAAACTAGAAATATAGAAACAAGATATTCTCTTGTAAAATAATTCTTCCTATCTTTACAGTATTGAGTAGCACTGCTATGATTTTTTAGGTAACAAGTACAACTTTATGGTAACTTAACCTCATATGAACTAAGATTTAGCATTCATGTATGTTTAAGAAGAAACTTTAAATAACATGTTTTCTTAAAAATACAAGATGACAAATTAGAGCACCACAAAATCCAAACCATTGGATCTTGGCCAACAGTTTCCAAATTTTTTCATCTATACATTTTATTTCTGTAGTAGATAAGTAATAGAATGTAGAAAAAAATTATAACAAATCTTTAGAAGTCAAAATTGAACAAATTCTATTTGGTAATTTACTTTTTTTGCCTTCCGTGGGAGAGAAAGGCTATTGGTATTGAATTCAAACTATTTGTGCATAAATGTTCTTCACTAATTTTCTCTTCATTTTCTTAATTATTTAAACATTTTTTCTCAATTTGATTAATGATTATATATATATACACACACACACACACACACACACCTCCCTCTGTATAGTATTGAATTCTCTTTAAATTGCAGCTGAGAGTGTGGAAGGCTGTGGTTTCTCCTGGTTAGACCTTAGCAACTCTAGGACAGTGACCGTAAACCTTTTAGAGACCTAGTACCTTTGCAACCCAAAGCCACTTATTTACTGCAAAATGCCAAAAGTGCGATTACATCTGAATACTGATTACATCTGAATACTGACGGGCCATGTGAAAGCTCGGTGGAGTCAGCGGAGGAGTCAGCGGCTAATGAGTTGGCTCCTGACATCATCACCTGGCTCTGCTACTCCTTTCCAGGCATGCGCATGGGCCCTCTGTGAGCTGTTAGTTGTTGCTGGTGTGATGCAGGGGCAGTTCGGCTTGCATGTGCCGTAGGTTTGCCACCACTGCTCTAGTATGTGATAGATAATAATGAACTTGTCAATATGGGTTTTTTTGTTTTTTTTAAATTCTAAAATACTAATATCTCCAAATAAAATGTTATGGCATTATATCACCTGACCTGAAGGCTGAATAAATCTTCGACAAAAATCAACTCCATAGTACCTCAAATAATGACAGTGTAACATGTTTCTTTCACAAACAGATCAAGAACAAGATTTTTCAAAAACAATGAACTTGTCAATATGTTGCAAAGAGACTCTATTAAGCAGATTTAGTATGGGTATCTGAAAAAAAATTTTGTATGTGCAAAAGTGTATAGAATGTTATTTCCTTGATTCTAAATAGTCTAATATTTACATTTTAAGTGTTTTAAGTGAAATCTTGGATAATCAATTTGATCACTTGAAATGGTAATTTTTTTTTTAATGGAAAGGTTGTGACGGTTTGTCTTTCAATAGATGCTGTTTTAGAATCAGAGCACTAAGGTAATATACCAGAATAGTATTAGACACTGCACATTGTTTATCCCATTTATCCTCATACCTTCCCCATTTGATATGTGAGGAAAATTTAGTTTAAAAACTAATAGTGGTTGTTATAGCTTGTATCTAGATGTCCCCTAAAGCCTCATGTGCTGGTAGGTGGGGATTTTGGAGCTGGCTGAATCTAGGGTGTGACATTGGGATTAAGGGTGGGTGGCACTAAATTAGTCCACTGATTGGAATTAGCATAGTGCTGGGTGACTCCACCCAAGAATGCTGGTGGCCTGGACCGACAAAAGGGAAAGGCAGGCTGGGTGCTGCTGCTGCTTGCTGCCTTCTGCTTGGTACTAGATGACATGTTTCTCCTGCAATGCCCTTCTGCCATGCTGCTCTGCTTTGGAGCCAGCCCACTATGGACTAAAACCTCTACAAACTGTGAGCTGAAATAAACTTTTCCTCCTTTAGTGAGTGTCATCAATTTTGTCTCAGCAGCAAGAAAAGTGACTAAGACAGTTGCTTATTCGTGGAAGAATAAGAACTTAAACCTCAAGTCCAGTGTGCACTTTAAAAACTTGAACACTGGCGTGGGGATGTAGTTCAGTGGAGAGCACTTGCCTAGCATGCACAAGGCCTTCCATTCCACCCCTGTGCTGTAATCAGTCAGTCAATAAACTAGTAAATTTGGACATAAGTTAGAGAACATTTATGAAAAATCTTGTGGCTTAAGACTGAAAACTTTAGTTAATAAAAATTATAGAGATAATTTCATGTTAATATTTTTGATGGTTTTGGCATGTCTTTGTATACAGGAGAATAAGTGTAAGAGTGAGCATTGAACTACAATCAGTTTCTAATCCAGTTCACAGAAAGGTTGGTATTTATTTCTTTTTCAAAATATGAGGAGTTGTATATATTAATTTTTATTTAAGAATGTTCGATCTCTTGTTATATCCACCTTGCTTTTTAATTTTGGAACTATTGCAATCCAGGATGAGTTCTAGACTGAGACAACAACTGAAAGATAATTTTTATTTCAGAAGCACACAAGAAGAATCAAGGGGCATGCGGTAACAATCTCCTTTGGTTTATTCTGATTGAAAGTTGCTAGAATATGTATTATTGCTTTAAAGAATCGCCATTTCATAGTATAAGTGTGAGAACAGAATGTATTGAAGCGCTACAGGGTGACACTTTTTACGTAACTTTTGAAAAGAAGCATTTAGAGCTTCTGTCCCATATGATCTTCAAAAGTATGAGACATAACAGAGTTAAGAATATACAACAAGGGGCTAAGAAATCCAGCATTTGTTTTCCCTGTGTTGTAGCTTTCTGTGAATACATTCAAGTACCTGGTATTATTAGTAGGAGTTTCACATTTTTTAATTTTTGTTTTGAATAGCATCTTGGGGTGAATTTCAAGAAGTACTTAAATAGAAGCTGCTTACAGGGCATGCTGACACATCAAATACCCGAACTACTAATTTTCTAGGGTGAAGACTGTATATTATACTTCTTACATGTTACTCCTAATGCCTGCTGTACATCTTTATTTTCTAGCTCTACTTACAGAGTTTAAATTTTTCTAGGACCCTAGCAGTTCCTTAGTAATTGTAAATACATTTGTATTTCAAACTTACTGGTAACTTGAATATTTAATTCTGTATTACTCCTTCCTTGTGGTTTTGCTATTTCCCTTGCACCAGTGTTCTCTGAAGTATGTACTTTTGGCGTATTTTTCTGATAGCTTTAACTGCTGTGATAATTTGCCACACTATAACAAACTGGAAAATGGTCTTTATGAAACAAATCCACTCTGTTAGACAAATGGGAACATATGGGCATCATCGTCAGGAGCCATCTGGAGTAGAGAGAACAGGCCCTTATAAGAAGCCCTAGCAACATGTCACCTGACACTCATCTTCCTGAGTGACAAAAGCTCCTTCCTTAGGGTGAATAATTGTTGACAGTTCTACTGGGGTATTTACCTCTTTTGAAGTGCCAGGCCAGTTAATAAAGGGAAATGAATGTCTGGCTGAGTTTGGTGTGTCCACTGGTAAGGAGTATCTCTCATGATACCATAGTGCAGCAAAGGTGTAAATTTTGCTATGTCTCTGAAAGGATGATATTCCTGTATTTTCAACTGCTAGTATGTAATTAGCTTTTGCAGACCTTTGTAAAGCTATCAAGGAGCAGAATCCCCCCCCCGCCATTTAAGATTCTAAGTCTCTAAAAACTAACAGAAAACAAAACTATCTGAAGTATAACTGTGATATGTTGATGTTATTCAGTAGTTAAAATCTACTGAAAACATTTTTTAAAAATATTTCTTTTAGGATTTAGTTATTCGTCTGACTGATGATACAGATCCATTTTTTTTGTATAACCTTGTTATATCTGAGGAAGATTTTCAAAGGTAAGTAATTTTTTCTTTTGCTAGTCTTATATTTAACCTAAGACTAAGTTTCTAAGTTTAAAAAATGTATTGGCACTATTCCTTTTGAAACACCTGTTGTTTGTAGGTGTAACTGTTCAGAACATTTAGTATTTTCTGGGAATATGGTACTGTTTGTTCTACAGATATTTAGAATGTCTTTGAAAATAAGTATTTCATATATTATCAGAGTTCTGATTAATACAGCTCAGAAATTTGGAGCTTTGGTTAATCTCTTGGCTTTTTTCCTCTCATCGAATAAACTATTAAAAAGTTTCCTAGCTTAGTTCTTGATTATAATGGGTGTTCAGTAAATTTATCTATCAGGATATTAATTATGATTAAAGATAGTAATTAAATTTTAAAAATTTCTTTTCCTGCCTTTTGTGTAGTTTAAAATTCCAGCAAGGTCTTCTGGTAGACTTCTTAGCTTTCCCACAAAAATTTATAGATCTCCTTCAGCAATGTGCTCAAGAACATGCCAAAGAAATCCCAAGGTAAGTTGCATAAAAGTAGTATATAATTAAACTTTGAAGATAGACTCTTTGAAAGACAAGTTGATGGCAAAATATTTTCCATGTATTATAATTACTCTTGTTTATTTTTAAAACTAAGACTAGTGATTGTTGTTGGAACCAGTTATTTCATTAGGAACTACAAAATGATGCTTTTCCAAATCTACAGTTCTTTTCACATCTATTAGGTGTAATTCTTTCAACTTTACCTCATCAGTTAGGGCTACTTGATTACTCTGAAAGTTCTTATGGGAAAGAACAAATGCTTAATTCTTATTATGAACTCAAGGACTTTTATATATTCATTGTTTCAACCTCTCCACCATTCACCTTCTCTTTTATACAGGGAGTCCTTTCCCATTAGCTTCTATGATTTCATTATGTTCCTTTTCCTTGTCTTTCAGAGTAGAGGAGCTTATGATTCAGTAGGAGAGTTTCACTGTCTTCTAAGTGTGTTATAATGTGGCATTTTCTTTTCAAAGGTTTTTGCTACAGTTAGTTTCTCCAGCAGCTATTTTGGATAACTCACCCGCATTTTTAAATGTGGTAGAAACAAATCCTTTTAAGCATCTTATACACCTCTCACTAAAACTTTTACCTGGAAATGATGTGGAGATAAAGAAATTTCTAGCAGGCTGTTTGAAATGTAGCAAGGTAAGATTTACATTTAAGTCATTCTTTTAAACTAGGTACCACAGTACTTTGATAAGTTACTAAAGAACTCTGTTGCCATTATTTCTTGTTTTCTGATTAAAGTGTTATAGTATGTAATGAACTTACTGTTTTTTCATTTAGTTGAGGTACAAGTATAGAAGTGGATCAAGCATTGAGAATTTAAACTCTTGTGTCATGATTTAATCAGCTGGCATTTGTGTATGAGAAATATCTACCTTATCCAGCTCATCATAAATGAGATGAAATATATGAAAGTGTCTTACATATTACAAAATGCTGTATAAGGTATATGATACAAGGAAGCAGCATTGTGTTGCCACCTGAGAGATTTTAGAAAAATTTTCAGTTAAATGCTATAAATCAGGACATCTACTAATAATACATGGATCATCTGAGGATTTGTTAAAATGCAGATTCTGATTTAGAAAGTCTGCCATTTTGTCTATCAAGATCCTCTGATGATACTGATGCTGTATCTTGTTATACTTTGAGTAATATGGCTATAGATATTGAATTGTAAACTGCATAATTTTTTGTTTTTATAACTAGGAAGAAAAATTATTATTGACACAATCACTAGATGATGTTACTAGGCAACTGAACCTCACAAAAAAGGTAGTTCACGTTTCATTTCATCTTTGTAGTAATCCAGACATTGGCTCTGTATTGGTTAGTGAATTAAGTCAAGGTTTCATGTATTTCTTTCAAAGTATGCTACCATTAAGTTTTTCTCTCCTTTTTGCCACTTTCTCTACTAGTTAATTACCTTAATCTGGTGCTTCTCTTTTAGATGTTAAATTCCACCCAAACATTTCTTTCATCTCCAGTACATGACACATTTTCTCTTAAGTTTTCAATTAAGATAATATTTAGCATCTGTGATATGTTAGTTCTCTTCTGTCTTATTAGCCTCATTTCTCTGTTTTAAAATGGCTTTTTAAGGTCCTATCTTCTAAACCATTCTCTTCTGTTATGATTGTACATTTGGAGAGAAAGCAGCTAAGGGCAAAATGATTGAAATTAATTTCTCACATGAGCTTAGTATTATTTTATTTGTAGCTACTACATTTTGCCCCTACTCCTTGAGATTGAGGGCCAAAACGTCTGATAAGCTGCATGGCTTCAGATAGAAAATGCTCCTGCATAACATGGCCCTCTTGGACCATGTTACTGTGTTTTATAAATAAGTAAGGTGCTCCTTAAAACTGATTTGCTCCACCTGGGTTGCCGTTTTTTTTTTTAATGTCAGAGGAAAGGAATTGGTGGCAAAGAGATATTTATATGTAACAGCTTAAAGATAGTTAGGCTTGGCCTGTGAGACATTTTAGCAGTAGTATTGCTTTCATTCTAACCATTCCTCAAATTGAGAAACATCTGTGTAGGCTTTGCATATGTTTGAAAACCTGAAATTTTATTTTCTTTAAGAGTACTATCTTATAAGTATCTCTGTACTAATTAGAAATGTGACAGCTTCAGGAGACTATTTTAACGTTTTGCACTAAACTCTAATATAGACTTTATCAGAAAAAATACAAGAATTAGACAAATTACGGAATGAATGGGCATCACACACAGCCTCACTGACAAATAAGCATTCTCAGGAATTGACAAATGAGAAGGAAAAAGCATTACAGGTGAGCATATAAAAGGTAACTGAAAGAAAATTTTTTATTGCTATTGTTTTTTTTGTTGATTATAAAAGTAATAATGCTTTAAAATTTTCAGACATAGAAATATAAAAAAGTTGAAAGTTTATCTTTCAAAGTTACTACTCTATAAACATTTGATGTGATTTTTCACACTTATATACATATGTAAATATATAATTTTAAAGTATTTATAAGTATAGCAAGGTAAATTATGTAATTGTAGATGTATAAGCCATGGTTGAAATATATGGTGAATGTATAAATGTAAAACAATTTATTAGGGCCAGGGATTTAGCTCAGTGGCACCACACCTGCCTCAGAAGCGCAAAGTCCTGAATTCGATCCCAAGTACAGCCAAAAAAAAAACCCAACAACAAACCCCCAAAAAACAATTCATTACAGTAAAAGACCTCACTACTACCATTAATCAGTTCAGAGTATTCCCCCTCATTTTAAACACACTTATTCTATCATTCTTGCCACTTTTTGAAACAGTCTTGAAAGTCTTTTTTTTTTTTAAGTTTTTTGAGACAAAGTCTCACTATGTAGTTTAGGCTGGTCTTAAAGTCTGGAACTCACAGCAGTCCTCCAGCCTCAGCTTCCTTAGTGCTGGTTTTACAGGCACAAGCCACCACACCTAGCCTGGAAGTCCTTTTATGTGATTTCTTTGCAAAGTATGATTAAAAAAAATCTGAATGCTGCTGTCCAGTGCCATCCACTGGAAAGGCAGGCTGGTAAAAACATTACACTGTGTCCTCATTCACCTTATTCTCTGTGGAACTTCTGGCTCTTCTCCAAAGGCAAAGTGAACATGGAAAGCTAAACATTTTGCCCAACTGAGGACATCAAAACAACCTAAACAGAGCAGCTAAAGATACAAAAGAGGGCTTCCAGAATTGCTTCAGAAAATGGCAAGAATGATGGGATGTGTGTGTTGGAATCTTGGGGAGTATTTTCAGGCGGATTAATGGCAATGTGTCTTACTGTAATACATTTTTTTTTTTTGGTACCTAGGATTGAACTCAGGTCCTTGCGCTTGCACAGCAGGCAGCCAAACCACTGAGCTAAATCCCCAGACCTGTAATAAATTTTTAAAGTATCCCCTGTATTTTTTTATCACACTTCATTTATACACTCATAGTGAGTTTCTGGTTTTGTTCGATGCTAATAAGGTCTTACTGGTTATGTCGATTATAACTTTTTTCACTTAACCTCTTTCAGTTCAGATATTCCATTTTAATGGTTGTATAGTATAGTGTTTGGATGTAAATTATTTAAATACTTTCCAAACTGATAGCATTTAAATGGTTAGAAAAGGTAGCACTTGTTTTAATTTTGGGGGGGGGGAGGTTTGAGACAGAATCTCGCTGTGTAACTCAGGCTGGCCTTACACACACAAGGATCCTCCTGCCTCAGTCTCCCAAGTGCTGGGATTACAGACGTGTGTCACCACGCCCAGCTTTTTTATACATTTTAAGTGAAGATAAAATCTCAATATAGCCTCTGACCATTAATTTCTTTTGTAGGTTATTTTTAAATACTTTACTCCCTTTAGCTATGTATTTCCTTTTGCTGTATAATTACCATTTTCTACTGCTTTGTAGTGTGGGTTCTTTCTTGCCTTCTATAGTGTAGTTTTCAATATTACATTTTATTAAAACATTATTTAAACATTATTTATTTAAACATAGTAAATGTTTAGTCTTAAAAATCCAGCTGGATTTTTTTTGTTGTTGTTGTTACAGGGGATTGAACCTGGGGACTTAGCACTGAGCTATACCCTCAGCCCTTTTATTCCTTTTTATTTTGAACTAGGGTCTCACTACCCAGGCTGGGCTCAAATTTGTAGTCCTTCTGCCCCAGCCTCTCAGAGTGCTTGGATTACAGGTGTGCACCACCACTCCCTGCCTAGATGATATTTTTTTTTTTTGGATACTGGATCTTACTATGCAGTTTAGGCTGGCCTTGAACTTATTGTGTAGCCCAGGCTGGCCTCAAACTTGTGGTGATCCTCCTGCCTCTGCTTCCCGAGTGCTGGGATTATAGGCGTGTGCCACCAGCCCCAGCATAGATTATGTTTTATGTGTAACTTTCTTTCAAATTAAGATTGAAGAAAGCCAGGCATGGTGGTGCATGCCTGTAATTCCAGCACTCGGGAGGCGGAGGCAGGAGGATCGCTATGAGTTTGAGGACAGCCTGGGCTAAATAGTGAGTTCAAGGGCCAGCCTGAACTATATAGTGACACTGTCTCAAAAAAAAAGAAAAGAAAAAGATTCAGAAAATTCTAAGAACTTTCTAGGTTCCCTTGTGTACCTTTCCAAAGAATACTCTTAGAGGAGGTCGTCACTCTTCTGACTTTTATCATCATTGATTAGTTTTTCCTACTCTTCAAAATCATATAAATTGAATCATACAGTATGTACTTGTGTATGGCTCCCTTCACTCAGCCTGTCTCTGAGGTTCAATTATGTTTCTGTGCATTTCTTTGTTGTTGGATATTATTCTGATCATAATTCGCTTTCCTGTTGATGAGCATTTGAGTTATTTCTGGTATTTTGCTATTATTAAACTGGTATAAACATTCATATATATATATATATATGTCTTCTCTTGGCAACATGTACCATGGGGGGGGTATAATCTAGGGTTGGAAGAACCATATGGTATGGTTAGCTTTAGTAAAAACTGCTAGTTTTCCATGTAGGTTTACACTGCCGTCCTGTAGGTGTATAATTGTATCTCATAATGATGAGCACTTTTTTGTGTGCATATTGGCCACTGTATTATTCTGTTGTGAAGTGTTCATTCAAATCATTAGCTATTTTCTTTGGGGTTAGGGGCTAAGACAGAGTCTCCATATGTAGTTAAACTGGCCTTGAACTCACTATGTAGCTCACACTGGCTTCCAACTTGCGAGATCCTCCTGCCTCAGCCTCCCAAGTGCTGGGATTCAGGGATGTGCTACCGTACCCAGCAACCCATTATTAAATTGGCCTATTAATACAGTATTTTTTCTTAATGATTTGTAGGAATACTTTCTTCTAAACACAAGTCATTTGTCAGGTACATTTGTCCCACAGTATCTATGGGGAATTGGATCCAGGAACACTCCATCCCCCACCTCAGGTATCCCCCAGGACACCAAAACGTGCAGATGCCAAGTCTTTAAGATAACATGGCATAGTAGTTGCATATAACCTATGCACATCTTCCTCTACACTCTGTCATCTCTAGGTCTCTTTTAATGCCTAATATGGTGTAAATGCTGTAGATAACATTGCTATACTCTATTGTTTAGAGAATATGACAAGCAAAAGTCCATACATATAGAACACGGGTATGTATAACCATTGTAAGCCTAACTACACAGTACAGGAAGGCGACATGGAGTAGGTGTTGCTTGAGCAAGTGCTGGCAGGAGGCTACTGCAGGGCATGCCTACCCATCACTTCATGTGGATTCAGTGGACTCCTTGGTCCTTCGCAAATTTCAGTTTTATAGTTTGAAATTTTCTATAGATTCTTTTTTAATATTTTAAATCTGCTATTAGAACCTAAGGATTGTGGAGAGCTTACTGTATAGGCATTGTGAATATTTTCTCTCTATAGCTTACCTTTTCATTTCTTAATACTATAAAACAAGAATATTATACTTTATTATGTATAATAAACATTTTTCTTTGGTCTGCATTTGCTAGTAGGTGTTATTATATACTGTTCTTTCTATTTGGATGTCACCAGATCTGTCAATCATTGCCTTTGTGGTTTAAAGTTCCATTTTATGTTTAAAAAGCCTTTGCCACTCCAAGTTTATGAAAAGTATTCTAGGTTTGATTTTGTTTTTTGTTTTTGTATTGAGCCTTCACACTGAGTTATATCCCCAGTGCAATTTTTTATTTTGAGTCAGGATCTCACTAAATTGCTAAGTTGCTCAGGCTGGGCTCAAACTTGTTGTTCCCCTGCCTCAGCCTCCAAGAGTGCTGGGCTTACAGGTATCTGTCCCCATGCCCAGCTTCTGGTAGTTTTTAATTTTCTTGTTGTATCTACCTCCTTAATCAGTTTGAAATATATTTTTGTGGAGTACAAAATGAAGTAGGTTTTTTTTTCCAGTACTGACTATGAAACTCAGGGCTTTATACATGTGAGGTAAGAGCTCTGCTAATCATCTATATACTCAGCCTATTTGGGGGGAACATATAGTCATTCACTTGTTCCAATATCATGTTCCCTCAATTTAAACACTACTTTTATTACATGCTAAATTTCTTTTATAATAGGGCTTTTCTCTGGACTGTTAAGAACTGATATCTTTACAATTTTCTCGTGTGTGTGTGTGTGTGTGTGTGTGTGTGTGTCTGTGTGTGTGTGTGTGTATATCTTCATTTAATCAAGAATCAGCGGCACCTGTCTCGCAAGCGGAAGGACCCGAGTTCAATCCCCAGTACCAAAAAAAAAAAGCAAAACAAAAGAATTCAGATTTATGGTTTACTCTTTATTTCCTTCCCTCCTCTTCCCTTCTCTAACAAGTTTTTGTGTAGTGATTTTACTTGGTTTTGGTCAATAAATGGGGCCATCTACTCTCATATCTCCACTATTGTGGTTAATTTTTCTAACTGTTCATTATGAGTATATATTTATGTCATATCCAGCCACTTCACTAAATTTATGTATTACTTTTAATAATTTTGGAGTTGATTCTCTTAGATTTTTCAGGTATATAGATAAACTATGAAAAAGAGTACCTTATCTATTTATAAGATTTTTGTTTCCTTTTTTCTTATATAGAAGAGTGCTAGATAAAAATTATATCCTTGGCCAGGTGTGGTGGTGCATGCCTATAGTCCCAGCACTTAGGAGTTGGAAGAGGCAGGAGGAGTGCAGCGAGTTCAAGGCCAGCCTGAACTGCATAGCAAGACCTTGTCTCAAACCTCTCCCAAAATAAAATAATAAAAATTTTAATCTTAAGTAATACTTAGTCATAGCGATTTATAATATACTCTTGGTTTAATTTGCTAGCATTTAATTTAGGATGTTTATATTTAAATTGATAAATGTAGTGGTCAGAGTTTGCCCTTTCCTTCATATTGATCTGCTTATTATAATTATGGGCTATACACTGATATTAGCCTTATACTGGCCTCATGAAATGAAAGAGAACATTTTCCTGTTTTCTTTATGCCTTCTTTTGAAATAGTGAAAATAAAAGTGAAATATAGAGCTTCTGTTCTTTGAAGACTTGATACACTTAGCCTTTTGACATTTCTGTTTAACACTCAAGGCATTTATCTTTAAATTCTTTCCTATTTTCTCCATGATTATTGATCTGTTTGGATTTTCTCTTTTTTTCTTAATTTACATTTCCTTAAGTCATGTGTTTCCTGTGTATTTACATGTATTAATAGAGTATCATATTGTCATGATTTTTCAAATCTCCCATATCATTTCTTTTATTTTCTTAATTGGCATTTTGTCCTTTTTTTTAATGTCCTTTTTTTTTTTAACCTTTTATGGCTTTTCTGTTTTTTAGTGTATTTAAAGAACTGGTTTTTGTTTCATTAATTCTGTACTATTTCCCCCTATTAATGAATATAATCCTGCCATTTTGGCTTGATATTTTCAAACAAGTTAGATTAAAAATACCTTTATAAGTGTATTTGTTTATAACTCCAAAGTGACTGAAAGATTTGTTTGCATTTTATATTGCCTTTTTTGAGTGGAATTGTCAAGCGGTTCTTTAGAACCTTAAAAACCAGGCCGACACTTCTCTTCCTATTGATATTTATAGGGGATATACTATAGGATAATGGCTCTAAAACTTTAAAGAAAATCACCTGGAGAGCTTATTATAATACAGATTGCTATGCTCTAACTTCAGAATCTCTGATAAAGTAGGTCTGGGGTAGAGTCCAAGAACTTGATTTCCTAACACGGTAACAGGTGCTACTGATACTTCAGATCTAAGGATGTGCTATAATAACAATTGCCAGAGAACACTGTTTTCTAGTTTTATGACTACATCAATATCTGTTGGTACAGATAAACTTCCTTCTCCCATTGTTGAGTGTCACAGAATACAGTAATTCTGTGTTATCTGTATTTGCCATTTTGTTGTTGTTCAAGTGGACATAAAACCTTGGCATCATATTTAACTTGGGGCATTTGAAAAGTTAGCACAGATTTCTTGATACTTTGTTTTTATGTTTATACTTATTTCTGATATTTTCATCACATCACTTCTTTTTAAAAGCAATATACCATTTGGGAGGCTGAGGCAGGAGTATCACTGCAAGTTCGAGGCCAGCCTGGACTACATAGTGAGACTTTGTCTCAAAAACAAACAAACAAACAAATAAATAGCAAGCAGTATATTAAATAGTCTTATTTTCACATTAATTTCTTTGTTTATAGTAGCTTTTCTGTGAGGAAAGTTACAGCGATAACTAGAATCACCCATCTTTTTAATTCATATATACTGTATATGTATATGTATTATATATACACTATATATGTATAATACATATACCTATATGCATGCATATATATATATATATATTTTTTTTTTTTTCAAGCTGACTTCAAACTTGGAATCATTCTGTCTTAACCTTCGGAGCACATTGGAATTACAGGCATACACTGCTCCAGCTAGCTAAAAATTATCTTCTTGATTGTGTTGTCTCATCAGTTTTTTCCTTCCTAGAATTTTCTGTTAATCTTTTTTTCTGTTCTTATTGTTAGAAATTCATCCCCCAAACATCTTGCTCATCAGATGTTCTAAAACTACAATGTACCTTTTAAATTATAGCCAATATAAAATATTCTGTTGAAAAATATTGCTTCTATTCATCAGATAAAGGACTATGATCTAGAGTATATAAAGAACTCAAAAAAAATCAGACCCCCCCCCCAAATTTAAAGACCCAATCTAAAAATGGGCATCTGAAATGAAAAGACACTTCTCATGATGAAGAATTAGAAATGGCAAATAAGTATATGAAAAAATGTTCAATATAACTTTGAAATGCAAATTAAAACACTGCTGAGATTCCATCTCACCCCAGAAAGAATGACTGCTATCAAGAAATCAACCAATAAAAAATGCTGGTGGGGCTATGGGGAAAAAGGAACCCTTCTCCACTGTTGGTGGGAGTGTAGACTGGTGCAACCACTGTGGAAATCAGTGTGGAGATTCCTCAAAAACCTAAAAGTAAAGGTTCCATTTGACCCAGCTATTCCCTTTCTTCATATCTTCCTAAAAGAATTGAAAGCATCATACCACAGCGATATATGCATGTCCATGTTTATAGCAGTACATTTTGTAATAGCTAAATGTTGGAAACAGCCCAAATGCCCATCAGCAGACGAGTGGATAAAGAAGATGTGAGGTTTTTTTTAATAACATGGAGTACTACTCTACCATAAAGAAGGATGAGCTTCAGACATTTATAGCTAAATGGATGGACCTTGAGACCATACTCTCAAGAGAAATAAGTAGTACATACATGTTTAAATACTGCATTGTTTCTCTGGTCTGAGAAACTGAAAGTGGAAATAAGGACTAAAATGTATAATAGAGACCGGGAAATGGGAAGAAAATGTTCAAATGAGAAGGGAAATGAGGAAGAAGGGAGAATGGAAGGGACAAGAAAAAAAGTGAAAATAGAAGGAAAAAATGGAAACAAAGCTTTTGTACATAGGGAGGGGAGGGGGTGTAAAGGGAGGAAGTAATGGGATAAAATAAAATTTATTTTTAAAAAAATATATTGCTTCTACAAGTTCTTTTGTGATCATTTGTTATTTTTCTATAATTCTGCATGTATTTCTCCAAAGATTATTTATTCCTTCAGAATAGATATTTTTTCTTCTGTTTTCTAAAACAATTCAAATGATTTAGAAGGAAACAATGTGGAAAATCTAAACTTTGAAATCTTACCACTTATCTGTTTCTTTTAAAGAAAATTCCCTAACTTCTAAGGATTGCCAGAACAAAATAATTTCTTTTTACTCTCTTACTGTTGTCTTTGAATCTTCGATTACACTTATAGACAGTTACAGTTAGCCTCACTTTACTGCTTGTGGTAGTTTTTTTTTTCTTGTTTGCTTCTGTGTTTTCTTACAAGATTGCATTTTTATTTTTATACGAACTCCTTCCTGTTTCATGTCTTTTGCCCCTTCTTTCCAGTTTTCCAAAAATGAGGGACTTCCTAAAGTAATAATGTAAAATTCTCAGAATATTTTATAAAAAATAACAGTGGTAAGAACTTTGAGTGAGAGCAACTTTTCTGGAATACAGTTTTGGAATTTGTTTTATATTGTATTATACAGTATTTAAATTTAACTTATTTGATTATAAGGAGCTAATCTGAATTTTGGGTGTATATTTGTACAAAAATATTAATCAGTTTTGTTTGTAATTTTGAAAATTGAAAAATATCCTATTTGGGCAGGGTTTAAGTGAATTATAGTCTTGGGATGGAATATTGTGTTGGTGTTATAATTTTTACAGAAAGTGTTTTTAACCATTGTGTTAAGTGAAATAAGCCTACTCAGAAAGTTACAGTATTGCACTTTTTTTATATGAGCAGTCTAAAAAAAATAAATGAGACATGACAGGAAACTAAAAGGTGGTAGACATTTAGAGATGTGTAATGGGATACGGGGAGGAGGGAGAAAAAGTAGGGAATAATGGGAATGAAAAATAATCAAAATAAGTTTTATACACATACCAATATGCCAAAAACAATCTGCTTCTATATTTTTAATATGTACTAATAAAAAGGTTTTTTTTAAAGGAGTTTTTAAATGATGTGAAAGGTACAAATGCCAAGGGAATAAAAGCATGATTAAATAGTATAACTTGCTTTTCATTTATTAAATTTAAAAATGGTTGGGTATATATGTGGATTGTCAATAACGTACATAAATAACTGGAAAGGAATATTCCTAAATATTTAAGAGCGACTTGCTGTGTGAGATTATGTGTTATCTGTGATTTCCTTTGTGGCTTTAAGGGAATGTATAGCCGGACATGATTGTGCATGCCTGTAATTGCAGCACTTGGGAGGCTTAGGCAGAAGGGTGGAGAGTTTGAGGCCAGCCTAGTGTATATAGTAAGTTTGAGGCTGGCCTTGTTTCAGGCTAGTTCTAGGCTACTAGTAAGACCCTGTCTCAGAAAACCATACAAAAAAAAAAAAGAAAAAGAAAACCATACACACACACACACACACACACACACACACACACACACACACACACACACACACGGTAAAACTGCCTTTATTGGCCTTACTTTCTCCATCATAAGATCCATTAGTTAAAATAGTGACCCTTTTTTGAAAGAGGTGACTTTGACAGCTATTAAGAAAAAACTGGTTGTTTTTCTCAGATCTTTCTACACTTATATTTCTCATTTTTTCTACTTTGATATCTATTATTGTATAACAGGCACAGGTTCAGTATCAACAACAGCATGAACAACAGAAAAAAGATTTAGAAACCCTCCATCAGCGAAACATCCACCAGCTACAAAACAGATTGTCTGAATTAGAAGCAGCTAATAAAGATCTAACTGAGAGGAAGTATAAAGGAGACTCCGTTACTAGAGAACTTAAAGCAAAACTTTCTGGTGTTGAAGAGGTACTGAGTGCTGGCTTCTCTTCTCATCCTAATTTAAAAGTGTTTTAATTTGTTCACTTTATTTTAGTTTGATTATTTTATTTGTGTGGGTAGTGTTCCTCTGGATTCTCTGCAGGGATTCTAAGATGTTAATGATAATTTCAAACAATGCAAAAAATATTGAGAACCTGAAATTTGATAAAAAGAGATAATTCAGAACAGAACTGAAGTAAACCTTGATATTTTTAGTTAGGATCTTGAGTAATTTACTGGCACAAATCTCAGATTTTTCAGTGTATTTTTAAATCTTGGTTTAATATCTTTATCTCACAGGGTACTCATTGTTGATAGGATTAGTCCTTTCCTTAAGCCTATACAGTATATCAAGCAACTGTATGAAGCTTAGTGTCTAGTAGTAGTGGTAGTGATAAAGGTAAAGATAATAGCTATGTTTACTGAGCATTTGCTACATGATAGGCACTATTTAAGTACTCCGCATATATTAATTTAATTGTTATAACAATTCTTTAAGGTGTGTACTGTTATTCTCATTTTACACATGCTGAAGCTAAGGCACAGAGAAAGGTTAAATTACTGGCCTTGTGTCACATGGTCAGTAAGGGGAAGAATAAAGATTGGAATCCACCTATTTTTTGCCTGTGGTACTACCTTGTTCTTCCAAGCACCAGAAAGGTGTTTATTTTTTGAGATGTTGGGAATTAAACCCAGGGCCTTCTGCATGCTAGATAAGCACGGTACAGCTGAGCCATACTCCCCAGGCCATCACATTGAAGAATCTTGCTGCTAAAAAAAAAAAAAAAAGAAGAAGAATCTTGCTGCTATGGTATTTGTTGATGCTTTGGCATTGACGATTATCTTCTACCTAGCATTATTATCACATGAATTATCAGAAAATGTGTGTAGTTTTTTGTTTTTTGTTGTGTTTTTCTGAGATAGAGTCTTGCTGTGTTACCTAGGCAGGCCTCAAACTCCCAGGCTCAAGCAATCCTCTTGCCTCACCTTTCCAAGTAAGTGGGACTACAGGCATGTGCCACAGTGCTTGGTTTATGATTAAAGTCTTATCATATTTAAAAGCAAAGATCACCAAGCCGGTTTCAGTAGCACACCCTATAATCCCAGCTACTTAGGGAAATCCTGTATCAAATACATTTTTAGAAATGGGGTGGGGCTACAGGTCAATTGTACAGTACTTGTCTATCATTCATGAGGACTTGGGTTCAATCCTCAGTACCTCAAAAATAAATAAATAAATAGCAGATTACCAGGCTTCCATTTCACCAGTTATGCTTAGAAGCTCTAGGCTAAAGCTTAACCTGTTTTATGTTCATATTCTCACAGAATTCTCTGCCTTTAAACGATATCTACAGTTTTTATTCCCTATAACCTTCATTTTTCACAGCAGTTAGTAAAACATTGCAGACTTTTTAAAATGGTACATTGGTAGTTTAATTACTTCATTGTAATACTGTTTGATTTCTTCAGTCTTAACCTTGAAACTATCCACTTTGTTAACAATCTTTTATTATATTGGTTTTTATATAATCCAATCAAAAGCATTTGGAAATTATGTGTTTTGGGGAATTTTTTTTTAACCTCTGAATATTGAGTTACCTAATTATGTAAAATTATATATTTTAGGTGTTGATGCCCTAAAAGTAATCGCTACTATTAATTATCTACTATATTTTAGTAAATATGCTAGGCAATTCTGTTTTACAAATGAGGGAGCAGAAACTTGAGGAGGGGCCCGGGGATTTAGCTCAGTGGTTTCGCCGCCTGCTAGGCAAGCTCAAGGACCCGAGTTTGATCCCCAGTACTAAAAAAAAAAAGAAACTTGAGGAGGTTAAGTAATTCCCAAGATGACACTATAGATGAGACCTGATTTGAATTCAAATCTGTCTGATACCAAAGCCTGTGCTCCTGAAACAATTATAGTACTATAATACTATAAGTTGTCTTTTAAAATTTTGTTAAAAACTAAAACTCCATAAAAATACTGTATCTTGGACTTTTGTGTACCATTGATATTTCCATTGGTATTAGCTGATTGAGAAATGATCTATTTCAAGTTTTTTTTCCCCCAGTATTGTGGATTGAACCCACTGAGCTACATCCTCATACCTTTTTATATTTTATTTTGAGACAGTCTTGCTAAGTTCCCCAACCCGAGTTTGAACTTGAGATCCTTCTGCTTCAGCTTCCCAGAGCACTGAGATTACAAACTTGCATTCTAGGCTTTTCAGAAATTTATTTTTAATTAATAATAATGATTTGCCTGATTTTACTTTAAAGCATGAACCAAAAGGAACTCTAGAAACCTTAACATATTTTCTCAAATGAAAAGATAATATGTAATATATCTGGGAAGAAGGAAGATTACAAAACTTTAACATGAGCCCTTTTTAAAAAAAGCAACAAAGAAAAATAGTAATTGTAGATCATGGCTATCCTTAGAATCAGTTGGGAAGCTATCGCAAAATTTTTGTTACAAGTTTTTAAAGGTTGTAGTAATTATTCATAAATCAGAATTGTTTGATTTTCTCTTGATTGGACTGAGTCATATTTTGTAATTGTATTTCAAATCCATAACATACATACTATTAGAGACTTTCATGTCTTTTAATCATAAAAATCTGAGTTAGAACTTTAAAATTATTGGACATTTTTAATATTTTAAACATCTTAATTATAAGTAAGCAGACTAGTTTTTCTTTTTTTGTAATGCATAATTTTTTTCTACCCTCTAGGAGCTGCATCGGACTAAGCAAGAAGTCCTGTCTTTGCGAAGAGAGAATTCTACATTAGATGCTGAATGTCATGAGAAAGAAAAGCATATTAATCAGCTTCAAACAAAAGTGGCAGTTTTAGAACAAGAAATTAAGGATAAAGACCAGCTTGTTGTAAGAACAAAAGAAGCATTTGATACAATCCAGGAACAAAAGGTCTTTAAAGTTTTTCTAAACAAATGGTCATATTTGTAAATGATACTTCTATAAACAAATACAAATGCCCTAATTATTCATGTTTTAAAAAAAATACCAGGTGGCATTAGAAGAAAATGGTGAGAAAAATCAGGTTCAACTGGGAAAACTTGAAGCTACAATAAAATCATTATCAGCAGAACTTCTGAAGGTTTGTTTTAAAAATTTAATAGACTGTTAATATTTCATTAGATTTTATAGAAATAGACATATGAAGTTCTTTTATAGGCAAATGAAATTATCAAGAAGTTACAAGGGGATCTGAAAACTCTGATGGGTAAGTTGAAACTGAAGAATACAGTTACTATTCAGCAAGAAAAACTATTGGCTGAGAAGGAGGAAAAATTACAAAAGGAACAAAAGGAATTACAAGATGTTGGACAGACTCTCCGAGCTAAGGAGCAAGAGGTAGTTAATATTTTCTGTTTTTGTGATCTGACTCTTGTTTACAGTACATCAAGCTTTCTCAGATGTAGTTTTCAAAATTCTGCTTTGTCATTTGTGTTACAGAATAGCATTGGCCAATTTTTTTAAAGCACAGCTAGATTCAACAGAAGTTAACCTGTCTCACTTTGAAAAGTTGGTTATCATGACTCAAATACTTAAGATTGCTGATATATGTACAGAATGTACATATTTCATTACAAAGTTGGGCTAATTCCTTTATTCACATTTAATAATAGTAATCACTCATTTAGTTAATAGTACTGCATTTCTTCAGTTTTTATTTTAACCTTTAGTTGACTTATTCTGCGGATTGACATATTTCAGGTATGCAAATTACAAGAACAATTAGAAGCGACAGTTCAAAAACTTGAAGAAAGCAAACAGCTTCTAAAAAATAATGAAAAGTGTAAGTATTTTCTATTTTTATGTGAATGAGGCATGTAGTTTTATTCTTAGCC
This sequence comes from Heterocephalus glaber, assembly GCF_053883595.1. Taxonomy (NCBI): domain Eukaryota; kingdom Metazoa; phylum Chordata; class Mammalia; order Rodentia; family Bathyergidae; genus Heterocephalus; species Heterocephalus glaber. The sequence continues at coordinate 35,345,307 of NW_028258296.1, read as the reverse complement.
TGAAATTTCTGATTTCATAAAAATATAGGTCAATCAAGATGCTACTATGTACAGAAAATTTCTGCTTTAAATGTCAGTGTCTCTGATACAGTAAATTATGTACACCTTATAAAAGTTAGTCATGATAAAACTGTATCATGTCAGAAATGCAAAATGAAAAGTATTGAAAGTTTTGACTCATTTATTGTTTAAATTCTTCACTACTTTTTAAAATTACTGTTAACCTGATAGTAATAGTATGAATTATTTGAAACTAAGATACAAGATTAAGCTTTTAACTAACATGTTTTCATTTCCTAGGACTGGTTATCAGACATAAAATTGTGAACTTTAAACTATAAAATAGCATTACGTAAATAAAAACTTTTAAGATTTTTGAGCAAGGCATGGTGGCGCATGCCTGTAATTCCAGTGCTCAGGAAGTGGAGGCTGGAGAATTGCCAGTTCAAGGACATTCTGAGCCACATAATGAGACCCTGTTTCAAAAAGAAAAAAGGAAAGAAACATACTGCTAACAGTAATAGAATAAGGAGTCCTATGTGGCAATTGCTAAAATAAGAATCTTTAATTATAAGAATTTAGTGACCTATACTGTTCAATTGTAATATAAGGCAGTTATAAAAACTTGACATTTAAAAAACTTAGTATAATTGCAGATATTTTAAATGACTAGACTACATGTTCTTTTTTTTTGATACCGGGGATCAAAAGGCGCTGGAACCACTGAGCTAAATCCCCAGCCCTTAAATGATTAGAAAAATAAAAACAAATCAAATCTTTTATTTCTTGTTTTCTTATGTTAGTAATCACATGGTTAAATAAAGAACTAAATGAAAATCAGCTAGTAAAAAAGCAAGATGTATTGGGACCGTCTACCACTCCACCTGCACATTCCAGCAGCAACACAATCAGAAGTGGAATTTCTCCTAACCTGAATGTGGTAAGATTTAAAATAAGAAGTGAGTGATATTAAAGAATGTCATAAAATAAAAACATTCCCAGATTTGTAGGACGTCTCTGGGACTTAAGGTGCTGGTACTAATACAGACTGGAAACCTGATATTAGCAATGAAGTGAAGTGTAAGTTGCCCTTAAAAGAGGCAGTCTCCCTCTAGCAAAGCAGCTGTATTTCAAGGGCATACTTTTTTTGTTAGGCTTTATTGGGTGTAGAAATCATTCACGTCTCACTAAAGTAATGCCAAATGTGCTGAAAAACTTTAAAACACATGTGGATGTGCATGAATACACAAACATTTAGAAGACTTAAGGAAGAATTTAGGGTTTGGCCTTTAGTTTGGAACTGCAATGGTAAAAGCTTAAACCAAATTCTGTTAGTAAAAGGGGGAGGGGGAAGTCTGTTAGCAGTTGTGTCAGCTCTAGAGTACAATACACTGGTGATATGATGTAAACATTCTGGCTCCTAAGACCAGGTCAGCTGGGTTTTCCTTGCAGTTCCTTACATCTGGAGGTGGCCTAGTACAAATAATGAGGTGTCTAGGCCTAGGAGCCACTAGGAATATGCCTTCTACTCACCAGTAGGCCTTTGACTATCTTGTTGAATATAACAGTTTCAGGCAAGGTCACTCCTTAACCATGATGAATCAAGATAAAATCATGTTTGAACATAGACATAAATATGAACATTGCCAAAGCCCCAAAATGGCCAAGTATCCTTCTGTTCTGGCTGACATGAATGGCTGCTGCTGCTTTAACCAGCTATAGCTTTAGCCTTATTAGATTCCTCCTGCCTGATTAGGTAGGATCTATTTAGACACTGTCATGCATTTATCCTTCCTGATAGCTTCCAGTCCATGTAAAGTCTCACTTTCTTATATTTGTCCTTCAGTGGTCTGACATGTCTAAATCCAATCACTATCAATTCTCTTTTGACATTCACCAAGATACTTCCATGGTTCCCCATGGTATGCAGTCTTGTTCATTGCAAGGAGCAATAAACCCAGCATCTATACTACAGAAGTGTACCTGGTATACTTTGGCTAGAGGGCATTGGCAGAGAGTATAAATTCCAAAAGCCTATCTGAAAGTTTTTCACACTGAACTACATAGCTACATGCCCAGTCCTTGTTTTTGAGACAGGGTCTCTCTCAGTTGCCCAGCCTCAGGAGACTCCTGCCTTGGCCCCACAGAATGCTAGGATTATAGGCATGAGACAACTTGCCCAGCTGCCTAACTGAATTTTTAATCTACTTTGATGAACAATACTACGTATCTAAAAAAGGAAAAGTATTTCTACTAGATAGAAAAAGGTGCAGAAAAAAGTACCTGGAGCTGAATTATAAACTTAAAAATTTGATAGGCTTAACCTGAATGCCTGATGATAAACAACTGGGTGAAGGATGTTTGCACTGTACAGCTACAGGTGTGCACAATTGCTTTTCTGTGTTTCATGTGGCCTCTTATTATAAAAATAAACTTTGATTTGACATTGGTGGTGCTGCTAAATTGGAAATTAGTGCCAAGCAAATTCTTATCTGAATTAGCCCATTTAAGACCATTAATCTAGCGGGGCGTGGTGGTGCATGCCTGTAATCCCAGTACTCAGGAGGCTGAGGCAGGAAGATCACCATGCATTTGAGGCCAGCCTGGACTACATAATAAATTCAAGCCCAGCCTGAACTACCTAGTGAGACCCTGACTCAAAAAAAAAAGAACATTAATCTTGTTCTTTCTCAGTCTAGCAGCAAATTATTTTTATTTATCTCTGACTGGGCTATTTATATGACTGCTATTCTTCATGACACTTTCCTTGTCAGGAAACCTAGTGACCTAAGATTGTTTAGTAGTCTGTGTTTTAATAGAGTTCAAACTACTTTCCTGCTAGTTTCCTTGATCCAGGCTACCACAGCCACTCTGAATACTCTTTGGACCAAGGAAAGATATCTTAGCCTCACACTATGTAATAAAGCAGAGTTTTGGGACATCATGATAACAAAATTGGTCGCTGTGATAGTGCTCTAAACTAGTAATTGTTATTAACAGATGCTACTGCCTCCTAGATCAGCAAATACTATTTAGAATTATTTCTCATCCTTAATTTTTAAAAATATTTTTATTTTTAGATTGATAATAGACTTGCTTACCCAGGCTGTGGGATTGGTTATCCTGTCTCCTCTGCATTTGCATTCCAGAATACCTTTCCTCATCCGATACCTGCCAAAAATACCATGTACCCAGTTTCAGGACCAAAGGTAGACAAATTACTAGTACTTTCTTTTTTTAAAAAATATAGAAATGTATTAGCATGTAAATATGTTTACCTTTAAAATGATCATTTATTTTTTGGTTAGTTTCTAAGTATTAGGTAATGTATTAGATGAATATGTTACTGAATATCTAGTATATATAGTATGTTTACAAAAAGTACATGCACTTTCTGTTTCTTTTTTTGTGTGTTTTTGTTTTTTTGAGGCAGGGTCTCCTTTTGTAGTTCAGGCTGGCCCTGAACTCACTGTGTAGCCCAGGCTGGCCTCGAACTCGCAGCAGTCCTCCTGCCTCAGCCTCCCGAGTGCTGGGATTACAGGCATGTGCCACTGTGCTGGGTACTTTTTGTTTCTTGAGTCATTATAATTAATAAAAACTAGAATCGATCTGCTTAAGCTTTATTCATCCTCTGTTTTTATTCATTCTTCTTTTTAAATGTACAAGCCTAACTAGGATTATTGACTTCATATTACTGGCGTATTAGATGTAGTAAGACTAGGATTCCATTGCCAGAACTTAAAGGTCTGTAGAGCAGGTTGGCTTATAGCAAATTCTAAATTGTTGTTCTGGTGATGTCATCTCAAATAGTATATGACAAACAATCCTTCCAACCCTTGACTTAATTGCTAAAGGTTTTTCTTCTACTTGAGTCATCCTCAGTATTATTACTAATATATTAGATTTATATGTTATTTGTGTGTGTTGTTTTCACAATAATTGAATCTACTCAGATTAGTCCTGTTTTATTTTTTTTTTTCAAATTTCATGTCCAAGTTTATTTTTTCCTAAATTATGGTGATAAACATGAAAATATTTTATAAAAGATAGAATTGAGAACTTTGAAACTGGAATTATAGACTCTATCAAATTAGGTCTGGGTTGCTGTAAGAAGTTGTCTTTGTTACTTAGGCATGTGATTTCCTTTTACCCATGCCTTATCATCTGGACCTGTTGCAAATTCAATGAAGTGAGAATTAAGCCTGGGTGTTTATGAATACTGTTATGCTAAGAACATGTAGATGATTGGCTCTGCTTGTGTTGCTTATTAAAGACAATTAGATGTGCCCATTCGAAGAAATAACCATTGTTATGTAGTAAAAACTGGTATACTCCAGTGGTGGCAAACCTATGGCACGTGTGCCACAGCCAGCTCTTTGTCATCTTTGAAAGCTCTGAAAGGTTTGCCATCTCTGGAATGTATGTGATTGCTTCTTGACTCAGTTTTTTCCTGAGAACTCTGATTGAATTCACAGGTTTTTTATGTTAAGCTACAGATAGTTAGTTGCCTAGTTGGATGTTCTTAAACATAGGGGCAAGATTATCAGCACTACTTTTCCTTTTTTGTGAAGTGGGGTCTTACTATGTTGCCCAGCTATCCTCACATTCATGACTCTTCTGCCTCAGCCTCCTGAGCATCTGGGATTATAGACATGTGCCCCTGGCCTAGTTTCTCAGTAATTCTTATTTCATAATTCTTTTGATCTTTTCATATTCTTTTGATCATGAACCTCAATATTTTGCAACAAGTAAAAAAAACCACTTTGCTTTCAAATACGTAAATATTTATTTGTGAATTGTGTGCATATGCTGCAGAACTACAATATTATGTACAATATAATTTAGTGGTTAAGAAAGTACGCCTGATGTTGGGGTTTAAATCCTGCCTGTATCAGTGTGAAGTTAAGCAAACCGCTGAAAAGTAAAAAGTCATCCAACTGTTGGGCATGGTGGTGCAGGCCTGTAATCCCAGCACCCTGGAGGCAGAGGCAGGAGGTTCACTGTGAGTTGAAGGGCAGCCCAGACCATACAGTGGGCTCATGGCCAGCCTGAACTACTTAGCAAGACTCTTGTCTCAAAAAAAAAATTCGTCCAACTCTCAGGCTTCAGTTTCCCTGTTTGTTAAATGGAGTAATAATTTAGTGTATCTTACTGAATTATTGAGTTAAATAAATTAGTGTATTTCCTTAGACATGATTAAGTGCTGCATAAATCTGATTTTATTAGTAATACATTCAAAATAGAAATTAAAGAATGAGATTATCCCTGGTACTAAAAAAATTATAGAACTCTATTTATATTTCACTTTCGTATGCACTTTAAAAATGCTTCTGTTTCCTTCAAGCCTCCATGATTTATAATGAGTATTTGTAGTACATTGAAATTACTGTTTGCCTATAGATAATGTGTCATTTTCTTTGACTTCTGTAAAGATTTATTCTTTTTCTTTAGTTTTCAACAGTTTGACAATGACGTGTCTGGCCAGGGATTTCCTTGACTTTATGCTTTTGAATTCAGCAAACTTCTTGAATCTAGTATTTGGTATCTTTTGCCAAAATTTGAACATGTTCAGCCATTAGTCACTTTTTTTTCCTTTCAAACACTTCCTCTACTTTTACTAGAACCCAGTAGAGATGAGCATGCATCTTTGTCTCTTTTCCCATGCATCTACAAAAATGTTTTCTTAAATATTTTTCTATGCTTTTTAGATTTATTTCTATTCATCCATCTTCAAGTTCACTGACTCTTCTCTGTCATTTCCCCTCTACTTTGAGCCTGTACAGATAATTTTTTCATTTCTAAAATTTCCTTGTTTTCTTTAACATCTTTTTTATTTAAATACTTTTTTTCTTTAAATGCTCTGCTTAAAACATGGGTATAATGGGTGCTTTGAAATGTTTTTCTGAAATTGCAAATATTTGTGTCATCTTGGGGTAGGCCTCTTTTGGTTTATCTTTTCACTTGTGAGTTGGTTATATTTCCCTGCTTCTTTGTTCAGTAAGTTTGGATTTTATTTTGGATATTTTAATATTGTGAGACTTTAGATCTTGTTTAAATCCTAAAGAAGATGTGATTGTTTTTGTCAGCAGAAAATTAGTCTTATAGGTTCACATTTCACATTTGGATTTGCCTTCTGTAAACTGTTTCCTGTGTCAGTTCAGTTGTCAAAGTCTGCCATGCAATTTGGATCTGTCCGGAGTGTGTGCATCCCGTGGCTATCCTGTGAGCAGTGATGTACACCATAGCTCAATTCAGAAAGACTTTGGTATGCTGAGTAGAGGTAGATTTTACAAGTGTCACTTATAAGTGACCTTAAGCACTTACCAATCCAATTATTTAAATACAGGATGACTAAAACTTTGCATATTTTTTCATTAATTTTTATAACAGGAAATATAAAAACTCATATTTATTCAATACAAGAATCGACACCAATCCAAGTGATGCTCGGGATAGTCAGTACATAAACATGCTGCCCAGGTGATGCTCGGGGTAAACTGTTAAGTGGTTAAGAATTTTGATTTGGTTGTGGACCTGGGGATTAAACCTACAACCTCCTGTGTGTTAAGCATGCACATTACCACAGAGTTACCCCCTACCCTGGAGCCTAAGAATAGACAACTTTATGGGCAATTTTTCTTGAGATACTTTCTCTCCGTGACTTCCTCAAAATTTTCTGGATCCCCATGGTCTTCATGCTTGTCTATCTAGAAAGCACAAACCTCAATTCCATTTCTCTGTCATGCAGTTTCTGTGATTGTGTTTGTGTTTGGTGCCATGGAATGAGAAGATAAAGGGAAGAAAGGCAGTGAGGATTTATCACATTACCTTTGGTCAAAAAGTATGATTCCCCTCCTTCAGAGTTTTAGTTGTCTTCCTGGCCCTTGCTCGTTTCTTCATTACCTCTGTTTCTTCTTCCATAGAATTATCTGGGCTGGAGCAGGAGAATGGGCGGGGCGGGGAGAAAGATTTTTGTCACTCTTTTTGACCCTTAATGTCTCAGAACAGAAAGAGGAATCTACCTTGATATTAATATTGTATTCTGGCTTTCTTCTGATTAATATTTACATGAAGTATCCTTTTCTTTTTCTTTATTGTTTTATTTTATTTTTTTCTTCCGGTACCAGGGATCAAACTCAGGACCTTGTGCTTGTGAGGCAGGCACAGCACCACTGAGCTAAATCCCGGCCCCTTTTTCTTTACTTTAGCCAATCTGTGTCTATATTTCAGTCAAATTTCTTTGAGATATTCTGTAATTGAGTAATGTTTTTATCCAGTCTCATGCTGTTTTAGACTATTTTAAATTATTATATATAATGATAAGATCTATTGTCTTGCTATTTGTTTTCTATGTGTTCTGTATCTTCATTATCTTCCTTTTCTACTTTTCCTGCCTTCTTTATTAATTGTGGATTATAGTTTGTTTTCCATTTTATGTCTACTGTTGTCCTATTATTTTCTTTGTGTGTGTTCTAGTTTACAGTGAATTTTTTTTTTTTTTTTGGTACGGGGGATCAAACTTGGGACCTTGCACTTGAGAGGCAGGCAGTGGCACCACTGAGATAAATCCTTGGCCCTACAATGTACATTTTTGTCTTACTGTAATCTACCTTCAAATAATATTATACTATTTCCCATATATAAGAACCTTACAATAATGTACTCCATTTTGTCCTTCCTGATCTGCTGTTTTATGCTGTTCTAAAATTTTACTTCTACATTTTAAATCCTACTTTGTATTTCTTTCTTTTTTTTTTTTTTTTGGTACCAGGGATCGAACTCGGGTCCTTGCGCTTGCTCAGCAGGCGGCAAAACCACTGAGCTAAATCCCCAGACCCCTACTTTGTGTTCCTTTTAAATAATTTTCTTTAAGGCGGGTGTGGTAGTGCACACCTGTAATCCCAGCACTTGGGAGGCTGAGGCAGGAGGATCCCTGTGAGTTCTAGGCCAGCCTGGGCCACATAGTGAGATCCTATCTCAAAAAAAAAAAAAAAAAAAGAAAAAGAAAAACTTGCTAAATAACTTTTTTAAAGGAATTAAATAGTGAAGGAGACTCTTTTTGGTTTGCTTATACATGTATCATTTGCACTCTCTTTATGACTTTATATAGATGTAGGTTTTTACTTGATATCATTTTCCTTTCTTTTTAGTAACTTTAATATGTCTTGTAGTACAGATCTTTAACATTTTTTACAGGGTAGGTGTGTGGGCAGTTAATTATTTCTGCTTTGTCTCATAATGTTTTTAGTTTGGCTTTCTCTGTATAGAATTCTAAGTTAATAAGTTTTTTTATTGCCTTTCTGCATTTTAAAAATGTCATTCCGTTATTGCTTGGAATGAATAGTTTCTGGCAAGATGTCAGTAGTCTTATCAACTTTTTTTTAATATAAAATGACCTATTAAGATTTGTATCTTTTTCATTGATTTTTGGCAACTTAATTATGTGCTTTGTATTGTGCATGTGTATCATTTTCCATATGCATTATTTCCAAGGTTCTTTACTAGGTAAGCATAGTTTTTTTGTTTTTGTTTTTGTTTTTTTTGGTACTGGATATCAAACTCGGGTCCTTGTGCTTGCGAGGCAGGTGGCGAAAGCAGTTTTTATTAGTTTAGGAAATTTTGGTTTTTTCCTTGTGTATTTATTTATTACTATTATTATTTTTTTTAGATAGGGTCTTGCTATGCAGTCCAGGCTGGCGTTGAACTCACTACATAGCACAAGCTGGCCTCAAACTCCTGGTAGTCAGCCTCCCAAGTGCTGGAATTTACACGCCCTACTCAGTGATTTCTTGGCCCTTTTTTTCTCCTGTTATCATTTTGTTCGGTACTCCAGATACACATGGTTGATCACATAATATTATCCCATTGAGACTACCCATTTATTTAGCTCATTATTATTTGCCTAATTTTATATGGATTCTAATATTGTGTCCTAAAATTTACTAATCTTTTCTTTGGCTGTTTCTAATATGCTCTTAATCTGTACAGTGAAAAGATTTTTTTTTAATTACCAGTATTACTAGGTCGGGGATTTAGCTCAGTGGTGCATCACCTGCCTCACAAGCACAAGGTCCTGAGTTCGATCCCAGGTACCAATAAATTACCAAGATTACTAACACATTATACAGATTGATGAGATTCACTGATTTTTTTCCAAACATGCATACAGTGTACATAGATCATATTCATCCATTCTTCTTCTACCCTCACTCACACTTATTCCTTCCTAGCACCCTTTCCAGTCACTAGTAGTAATCACTCTTCTACTTTAAAGTTACTTTTGGGGTTTTAAAATTTTATTTATTTATTTATTTATTTTTGCAGTACCAGGGATCACCAAACTCAGGACCTTGCACTTGTGAGGCAGGCAGCAGCACCACTGAACTAAATCCCCAGCCCCTGGGGGTTTTTTTGTTTTTTGTTTTTTGTTTTATTTTGTGTATAAGAGAGAACATGTAAGACTTGCTTTTCTATGACTGGCTTATTTCACATCCGTTCATTTTCCTGTCAAGGACAATATTTTATTCTTTACGACTTAATAACATGGCACTATATAACATATTGTCTGTGTCCATTCTGTATCTTAGTTATTATGAATATTGCTGTAATAAACACGGACATACAAGTATCTCTTTTGTGTGAGGGCTTCATTTGCCTTAGATATATATACCTGAGAGTGGAATAGCTGGATGACATGATAGTTCTGTTTTTAGTTTTTTTGCAAACCTTTTTACTGTTTTCCATAGTGACTGTACTAATCTACATTCCCACCAACAGTATATAAAGGTGACTTTTTACTGTATCCTTGCTAATGTTTATTATTATTTTTATTGTTATTATTATTTTGGATGGCCATTCTAACTGAAGTGAGATGGTATTTCACTGTAGTATTGGTTTATATTTCTCTGGTAACAAACGATATTGAGCATTTTTCATATATTGGTATTTGTATTTTGTTTCTTTTTGACATTTGTATTTCTTTTGAAATGTGTCTGTTCAGATCATTTGCACATTTTTAAATTGGATGACTTGGTTTTTTATTGTTACATGTTTGAAGTTCTTTATATATTCTAGCTGTTAACCTTCTGTCAGATGAATAGTTGGCAAATATTTTTCCCATTCTGTAGGTTGTCTCTTCACCCTATTGAGTGTTCCTTTTGCTGTAGCACAGCTTTTTTAGTTAGATGTGATCTCCTTTATCAGTTATTATTTTTTTCTCTATGTTTTTGGAGTGTTACCAAAAAACTTGTTTATACCAATATCTTGAAGTGTTTCTCCTATATTTTCCTTTACTAGTTGCAGAATTTCAGATCTTACTTTAAGGTCTTTGATCAATTTTAAGTTGCTTTTTGTAAAAGGTGGGGTTCTTGCATCCTTTTGTGTGTGGACATCCAGTATTCGAGCACCACTTGTTGAAGAAAGTATGTTTTCTCCAGTGTGTGTTTTTGGCACCTTTATTCAGAATCAGGTGACTGTAGAAGATTGTATTTATTTCTGGATTCTCTATTCTATTTTGTTGGTCTATGTGTCTGTTTTTGTGCCAATAATGTGATGTGTTTTTTACTAAGGCTCTGTAGTATGTCTTGAAGTCAGGTATTGTGATACTTCTTGCTTGCTCTTTTTGCTCAAGATTGCTTTGGCTCTTCAGGGTTTTTTGTACTTTCATATAAATTTGAGGACTTTTTTTCTAAATTTTTTATGGATATTGCATTGAATTTGGGCAGTAAACACATTTCAACTTTATTCTTCCAATGTATGAACACAGGAGCTCATTCTCCCTTTTAGTGTCATCTTTAGTTTCTTCAGGGTTTTGTTGTTTTCACTATAGAGGTCTTTCAATTCCTTAGTTGAGTTTATTCCTAAGTGTTTTCTTACTGTGGGTGTGTTTGCTGTGAATGGAATTTCTTTCTCAGCAAATTTGTTGTTGGTATATAGAAAAGCTACAGATTTATATGTGTTTATTTTGCATCCTGCTATACTTTACTAAATTCATTTATCTGTTCTAAGAGTGTTTTAGTGACATCTTTAGATTTTTCTATGTATAGGATCACATCATCTGCAAAGAGGAATAATTTGATTCCACCTTTCTTTCTTATTTGTATGCTTTTATTCTGGTTGCAATTTCTAATACTATTTTAAATTAGAGTAGTAAGGCTGGACATTCTTAATTGGTTCCTGATTGTAGAGGAAATGCTTTCATTTTTTTTTCTCATTCAGTAAAATTTTGTCTGTAAGTTTATCGTATATACCTTTTATTATGTTGAAGTGTGATCTTTTATACCTGATTTGTTTGGGGCTCTTATCTGAAGGGATATTGAATTTCTGTTTGTGGTGATGTATTTGATTTGTATATGTTGAACCATCCTTGTATCCCTGGAATGAAACCAACTTCATCATGGTGTGTAATCTTTTTGATGTGCTGTTGAATTCAATGTGCCAGTATTTTCTTTTATGTGGTGCTATTTATTTTCATTAGTACATGTTTGCAGTACATAATATTTACATTCCATGTGTGGAGCTGGTACATACACACAACACATTTTAATTCCTTTTTTCATCCCTTTCCCTCCCCTTTCTCCTTCCCTCCATGTCTTGATCCCCTTCCCATTTGAGAAAAATTTATCTCTCTACATCCTATTCTTTGTCTTTTATTTTGGTCATTATTTATAATTTGCATTTCATGAATAAGAGAAACCATGCAATATATAAGCTTGTGTGTCTGATTTATTTCACTTAACATTATGGTCCCAATGTACATCCATTTTCCTACAGATCACTCAAGTTTATGGCAAAGTAGAACTCCATCGTATGTAAGTAACACATTTTCTTTATCCATTCATCGATTGATGGACATATTGGTTGCTTCTAAGATTTAGCTAATATGAATTGTACTGCTATAAACATAGGTATGCATGTATAACGGTATGATGATATGTCTTTCACTCATTCAAGAAATACCTAGAAAGGGAATAGCTGGGTCAAATGGGATTTCTTGAGAAATTTCTGTACTGATTTCCATAGTGGTTATACTTTTTTACATTCTCACCAACAATCTAGAAGGTTCCTTTTTCCCTGCATCATTGCCAGCATTTGTTATTATTTGATTTTTTGATGATGGCTATTCTTTCTGGGATAAGATAGACTCTCAGTGTTATAATTTGCATTTCTGTAAGGGCCAGCAATGTTGAACATTTCTTCATATATTTATTGGCCATTTATACTTATTCTGTGAAGTGTCTATTCATTTCAGTTCCCTATTCTTTTATTTTGGTTGGTCTAATTTATTATTAATTTTATTGGTACATTTTAGGTATATAGTATAGTGACATTCATCATTGGAAATTTGTACCTCTAATTTTTTTATAAAGTTCTTTATATATTCTAGATATTAGTCCTCTGTCTGAGGAGTAGCTGGCAGAAATTTTTTTCCTATTTTGTAGGTTGTCTTTTTGCTCTGTTGGTTGTTTCTTTTGCTTTGAAGAAGCTTTTTAATTTGCTATGATCCCATTTGTTGATTTTCAGTACTATTTCCTGTGCAACCAGGCTTCTACTTAGAAAGCCCTTGCCAATGCCTACGCAGGGGTGGGGCAGTGGTCATCTAGTGGGAGCCTACTTGCTTCTCTTGGGGTGGAGGGTGATGCTTATTGAGTGTTATCTTTCCTGCTCCTGTGGGACTCCTGTGGTGGAAGGGCACTGCTGGTTGAGTGGGGGCCTGCTTACTTGCATGGGGGTGGGGGGCCACTGCTTGTTAGGTTCCGACCTGCTTCCTCACATTGGGGAAGGATGCTGCTCCATTTTCTAGTATTTTTTTATAAAAAAAAATGTCATAACAGTAAAAAGAGAATAACTATAGTTAAGACACTATCATTATCTTCAAGGTAGTTACTCAAAGTACAAGACATATACTCTTGTATTCTTACAGAGAAGAAATAGATAACACGAAACTTTCTTTTCAACAAACTAGATAAACTAGTAGTATAAATGAAAAAAATTAGCATATATATTAAAATGTTTTTGAACAATGGAATATATAATTTGAAAAAGTATTTGAACTTCTTCCTACTTCCTATTTACCTCCCTTCTATTACCTCTTTATTTGTGTGTATTATATAATGTTTCTTATATAAGAGAAACCATACAATATTTAAGCTTGTGTGTCTGACTTCACTTAACATTATGTTCTCAAGTTACATCCATTTACCTACAAATGCCTCAAGTTTATATTTCTTTATGGTAGTGTAGTGCTCCATTGTGTATAATTACTATATTTTCTTTTTCTTTTTTTTTTTTTTTTGGTACTGGGGATTGAACTTGCGACCTTGTGCTTGCCAGGCAGGCGGTGTGCCACTGAGCTACATCCCTGGCCCAATTACTATATTTTCTTTATCCATTTATCTGTTGATAGACATATACACTGTTTCCAAGATCTAGCTATTATCAATTGTGCTGCTATAAACATGGGTGTTCATGTAACCCTGTAATATGATAATTTTAACTCTTGGGATGATACCTAGGAGTGGGGGGGTGATGGCTGGTATTTTAAACGTTTTTCATGTATGTTCAGCAGGGATCTTGGTCTATAGTTTTGTTTTGTTACTGTATCCTTGTAAAGTTTTGATAACTGGGTATTTCTGGAGTCTTGGAATGGTCTTGGAAGGATTCCCTTTCTTTAAGTTGTGTGGAATATTTTGAGAAGCATTGTTAATTAGCTCTTTAAGTTTGGTAAAATTTGGTACTTTAAGTATATCTTTGCCTGGAAATTCTTTTTTTTTTTTTTTGAGACAGGGTCTTGCTCCGTAGTTCAGGCTATCCTTGAGCACACTATGTAGCCCAGACTGACCTCAAACTCACATCAATCCTCCTGCCTCAGCCTCCCAAGTGCTGGGATTATAAACGTGTACTACCACATCTGGCTGCCTGGAGATTCTCGAATCTCTGATTCACTCATTACTGATCTGCTTAGGTTTTTTATATCTTTATGGTTCAGTTGTTGTGGGTCATATATGTAATTTATCCATTTCTTCTAAGTTTTCCAATTTGTGAGTTTATTATTTTTTTAAATAATGATCCTTGACTTTCTGTATTATCAGTTCTAGTCTTTTTTACCTCTAATTTTAATAATTTGTCTCCCCTACCCCATTCCCTGTTGATCTAGCTGGGTTTTTTTTCAAGGAACCAACTCTATTTCATTGACTCTTTGTGCTGCTCTTCTATATTCAGTCTCACTTATTTCTGCTGTGATCTTCATTATGTGTTTCTTTTACTAATTTTGGATTGGTTCTTGCTTTTCTGTGTTCTTGATATGTATCATTAACATATTTGTCTGTATCCAACAGATTTTGGTATGTTATGTTTTAGTTTTTATTTCAAGGAATTTTAAAATTTCCTGAGTTTCTCAATGATCCACTATTTATTTGAAAGTGTTTTTTTAATCTCTGTATATTTATATGATTTCTAAAGTTTCTCTTGTTATTGATATTTAGTTTCATTCCACTGTGATAAAAAGGATATTATTTCACTTTTGATGAATTTGCTAAAGTTTGTTTTGTGGCTTAATATGGTCTAGTTTAGAAAAAGTTCCATGTGCTAATGAAAAGAATGTATATTCTATAACTATTGAATGGAATGTTCTATTAAGTCCATTGATCTATAGTCAGTCCATTTGATGTATAATTCTGATTTTGTTGATTTTTTTCTTTGTTTAGATGCTTTATCCATTTGCTGGGATTAGGGTATTGAAATTTCCAACTGTTATTGTGTTAGAACCTACCTCTCCCTTTAGGACTAATAGTGTGTGTGTGTGTGTGTGTGTGTGTGTGTGTGTGTGTGTGTTATAAAACTGCATGCTCTGACATTAGGTGCATATAGATTTATAATCATTGTGTAGCTTCTTGATGAATTGATTCTGATGGAGTCCTTGTTCCCACCTGAAACCTCCTGAGCCTCGCCTTTACTTGTGTGCATTTCTGTCCACATTCTGGTCTTTGCAGATCTGACGAGTCACTGCTCACAACATTCTACTGCTTCTCTAGCCAGCATGTCCAGACCTTTCCTAACTCTTCCCACAAACAAGTTCCAAAGGCTTCTAAACCACATGGTCAGGTATCGTCTCTGCAGTGACCACTCCTGGTACCAGAACCTGTCTCTGTCGCTTTTCATCACTGGGACAAAATACTTGACATCCAGAACTTAAAGGAAGATAGGTTTTTGTTTGGTTTGGGTTTTTTGCTTAAATTCTTCTATTGGTACATTTTAGGTATACAATACATTTACGTTTACGTTTACAATACATTGGGTGCTTGTACCTGTACATGATGTATCTTGGTTCTTATTTTTTCCCCATGACCTGTGCCTCCCCCCGGCTTCCATTACATAGACTTTGTTTCCATTTTGGACAGATGTGTAAATACTGAATAGTTGCTCTAGTATGAGAAACTGAAAGTGTAAATAAAGATTAAAATGAATACTTGATAATTTGAAATAGGAAGAAAAGGTCCAAAGGGGTAGGGGAAGTGCGAGGGGAAGAGGAAAGGAAAGAAGGGAAAGGAAAAATTATGAGAAAAGAAAGATAGGTTTATTTTGGCTTGTGTTTTCAACCCATGGTGAGGCAGCTCCAAGGCAGGATGGATGTGATGGAAGGATCTGGTGGAGGAAAGCTACTCATATCGTGTTAGCCAGTAAGCAGAGAGCAAAGAGAGGAGCCATGGAGAGGGATAAACCCTTCCAGGTCATCTCCCAAGTGACCTACCTCTAATCAGGACCCACCACCTAAGAGCACACTCTGCCACTGAACTCATTAGTAGATGAATCCACTGATAAGTGTAGTGCCCCTGTGACCCAATCACCTTCCAAAAGCCCCACCTCTGAACACCATGAGGCTTTTGGGGAACATTCTAGATATAAACTATAACAACATCGTTGGACTTTGTGTTTTAATCCAGTTACCCAGTCTGCATCTTTTAATTGGAGAATTAAGACTATTTACCTACAGCGTTTTGGAAAAATACAGACCTATCATTTTGTTGATTTTTCTTCTAGTTTTTTTTTAATATTCTTTGTTCATTTCTTCCTCTTATTCATCTGTGTAGTTTGATCATTTCTTTTGTATTTCTTTTTGTATATTTGCTCTTCTAATGAGATCTCTACTTTTACATGCAGTCATGATAATAGTTATCATTCTTCCTCTTCTGGAGGTAGGGCTTCCTAAGTAACTTACAGGGCCATTCTGGTGGTCATTAATTTCTTCAGTTTTTGCCAACTTGGAAGGTCGTTTTTATTGTTATTTTTTTTGTTTGTTAAAGTTTTTTTTGCTCTGAATGGTACTGGGAATTGAACTAAGGGCCTTGAACATGCTCTACCAAGTACTCTGCCACTGAGCTACATTACTAGCCCACTTCTCCTTGTCTTTGAGACAAATTCTCCCTAAGTTGTCCATACTGGCCTTGTTCTCCTGAGTAGCTAGGATTACTGTTGTACTGCACCCAGCTTCTTGGAACATCTTTATTTTTCCTTAAATTGTGAACAGTAGCCCTACTGACTACGGTAACCTTTGTTGGTAATTACTTTCTTTCAGGACTTGAAATATGTCAATCCATGTTCTCTTGGACTATAAGGTTTCTGCTGAGAAATCTGCTTTTTGAGGGAGTTGCCCTTAAATGTGACTTGGCACTTTCCTCTGGCAGATTTCAAAATTATTTCTTTGTCCTGTATTTTTGACAGTTAGACTATACTGTCTAATGGTGAGGGTCTTTTCTGGTTATGTCTGTTTGGGGCTGTATAATAGGTCCTCCTGGACCAGGATGTCCATGTCTTTCCAACTGGTAGTTTTCTGCTGTTATTTCAGTGAATAGGTTTTCTATGCTTTAAAGTTGATCTCTTCCCTTGTAGATATACCAATAATGAGAATGTTCGATTGTTTAGTGGTGTTTCAAGGGTCTTGAATGCACTTTTCATTCCTCATTTTTTCTTCTTTCTCTGTACATGATATTCTAAATTACTTGTCTATGAGCTTCAAAATTCTTTGTTCTACCTAATCTAGTCTTTTGTTTAGGCTCTCAACTGAATTTTTTATTTAACTTTGTGAGCTCTCAATTGCTAATATTTGTTTGGTTCTTTTTCAGACTTTCTCTTTATGAAATTTCTCATATTTGCATTGTCTTTCTCATATTGTGTGTGTGTGTGTGTTGAAATAGGGTCTCACTATGTAGTTCATGCTGGTCTTGAGCTTACTGGAGCCCAGGGTGACCTTGAACTTTGGGTGATTCCCCCTGCCCCAGCCTCCCAGGTGTTGGGATTATAGACGTGTGTGCCACCATTCCCACCTCTCTTCCTCATTCATTTAACTGTTTATCTGTAAACACTTGTTTCTAATGGAGTTTTTTTTTTTAAATAAAACTATGTATTCTTTTGAATACTTTATCAATCATTTTATCTACTGCTCTATCTTTGGAATCTGTAACCAGGTAGTTATGATCTTTTAAGGAGGTGTCATATGACCTTTTTTCCAAATTCTTGTGTTCCTAAGCTGAAATTTGTGCATCTTGCAGAATCCATCCATGTCTCAACCATTACACTGTAGTGTAATCTCTGTAGCTTCTTTGGCTATGATCTGTGAGTTTCGGTACAGTGAGAACTGTTTTGGAATTAGACCCACTGTTTCTGCAGGTCACAGGAGTGTAGAGACCTTGTCAGTTCAGGCTGGAGTGCTATACATAGCATGGTTGGTTTGGAGCACCCTGTGTGACTCTGTACCATGGGTGTGGCGGCCCCTATTTGTTGATGGTGGTTTCTCTGACTGTCAATGTCGGCTTTGTTACGTGACGGTCTGTGGTACTCTGTGCTGGAGCAGTGACCTCTCGGTAGACACTGGTGCAGGTTCAGTTGCTTCCTGTTGAGAGGTGGTGGCAGAAGTTACCACTCCCCATCTGTGGTGCTCTCTCACAGTCTTTCTGCATTGTGTGATCACAGAAGGTGTGAAAGTAACTTATGGTGGGGACACACACAGGTCCAGTGACAGCAGGAATTGTATTGTTCCTCTCTGCTGCTTCTGTTGCTGGTCTCCTCTCTCATTCTTTTAGGGTTTTGATGGCTTTTTTTTTTTTTTGCCATTGCTGAGGATTGAACCCAAGTACATTTTTTCCTATTTTATAATTTTATTTAAACTAGTATCTGTCTATTCTTCATTATGAGTTTTTACCCAAAAAATGCATACTTATTATTTTCAGATACTTTTTCTATGGAAGTAGTCATTTTTTTCTTCTTTGATCTATTAATATGCTGGTGTGTATTTATAGATTTCATAATATAGGACCCAGTCTTATCTTCCTGGTGGTATAAAACTCAGTCATAATACATTATTACTTTAAACTGTAGCCGCATATGGAGGTGCTCGCCTGTGATCTCAGCACTCAGGCTGAGATAGGAGGATTGCTCTAAGTTCAAGACCAGCCTGTGATCCATAGTTCAAGGACAGCCTGAACTACATAGTGAGATCGTTTCGATAAATAAATAAAGTACTGTACCTCATATGCTACTTTAGATTTTTGTATAGATTCCTGATTACTTTTGACTATTTCAAAATTCAAAGCCCTCATTTAGAAACCTTAAGTATAAAATTTGGAAAGTTCTTAAAAAGGGAGGAATTTTTAGAATGCATTAAGTAAAAGCATTATTGTGATAATTGGTGAGTTTTAACACTATAACACTTACTTCAGTGTACTAATGTTTGTGGTTTTTAAATTTTCTAAAAATTTTTATTATGTTTGCAGTACATAATGATTACATTCATTGTGGGAAGGTGGTATATGTACATAACACATCTTAGTTCTTTTTATGTCTCCTTCCCCTCTTCTCCCTTTATCTTCCCTCAATGGTTAAGAGATCATTGTGTGTTATTCATGCTGCTTATATCACAGGAACTTTTGTTATGAGGAGAAATATAACTTTGATTAATTCAATAGAATAGCTTATGTTGTAAGTATAGGTAAAATCTGTATTTTTCCAGTCTAGATTTATCAAAAAACAAATGTAGCCACCCATCTCAATTATAGAACTACTGTGAGAATTGAAGTTCTCACTAATTACATGAGATGTTTTCCTTCACAGGTTCAGTTTAACTTACAGTTTACAAAACCAAGTACATCACTAGGAGATACTCATTCAGGAGCAGCTATTAGTGTTCCATGCTCAACTGATAAGGAAAAGTAAGTACTTATTGACATAAAATGTAATGCTTGTAGTTTTGAAGGTCATCTTTAGAATTTTTATCCACCTTTTTTTGTACAGTCCTGTACATCTTGTTTAGAGCCTCAGTGTCTTTTTTTATACCATTATACAGTACTATAATTTTTGCTGATTTTCCTGTACCATACAGTACTGTAGTTTTGTTTTTGTACACACAGCACTGCGTGTAAGAGGTGTGCAAATAAAAGCAAAGTCATCAAGTTAGAGATTCCTTTGACCTTTTTGTTCTTAATATTGTGATGTACATACTATATACAATTCCTCATTTAGCAACCAGTTCAGTTAATGACCTAGTCAGGAAATGGAATTCTGTCATTAAACTAGGAATGTTCTTAACTCATTATATACACCAAGAGCAATTTTATTAGCAGAAAATGACAATCATATTCGCAGTACATAAATCATCTGACAACAAAATAGGGTTGGTTGTTCAGTGATTGAAATTTTGTTTAGAAATGATTTGTTCCTTTGTTCTCAGCTAACAAAAAGTACGGTATCAAAGATTAAAGAAAAAAATAAAGTTATAATTGAAAAAAATACCTATTCACTCATCTATTTTCTGAACATTGGAGAAGGACTTGTCATTTAATTTTAAGGGTATAATACTGTTTGGCAAGATCCTTTAATGTCTTACTACAAATTACTATTAGGGAAATTGTTAGCCCTTGTATAAATTTAGAAAGGAGGAATGCATGGTACAAAGGGGTAAAATACAGAAATACCACTTTCTTTTGAAGTTTTACATTGTATTTATCTAACCAAAATTGTCTATTAATGTGATAAATATCATGTATTAATATGATACATGACAATGACCACTTTGAGTCACTAAAGTTTTTGAAGAGCTTTTGATGAAAGGAAAAAGAAATCTTGTTTTAAGTACAGGGTGAAACAGAATTAAATAAATAATACTTGCAAGCCATATACATAAGTATTTTCATCCATGTCTTACTTATGTGCTTATTTAAAGCTTGGAAAATTTTTGTTTCTCCCAAAGTCCTTATTCCACATCTTAGTTTATTGTATTTTTTTATTGTGGGAGAATAGTTTGGTTATGTACAAATAAATTATATTTGCTTAGGAAATCAGTGAAGCATGTGCTATGAACCAAGTTAACCTATATATCTTAGTTGTACTACTTTTTTCTTCAGTCCTGAGGATCAGACCCAGAGCCTCAAGCACGTGAGGCAAGCAGTCTGTCACTGAGCCGCATTGCCAATCCAGTTCGCTTATGTAGAGTACAGGTTAAGTACCCCATACCCGAAATGTTTTCAGATTTCAGGATTTTTTGGATTTTGGAATATTTGCACATACATGATGAGGTATTTTAGGGATGAGACCTAAGTCTACATACTAAATTCATCTGTTTCTTACATACATAGGTTGAAGATAATTTTATATAGCATTTTTAATGTATCCACGTTTTGACTATGAGCCATCATATGAGGTTATGTGTGGAATTTTCTACTTGTAGAGTCTCAGATTTTGGAGCACTTTAGATTCTTGGATTAGGGGCATCCATCTTACATGTTTGTGTGTGTACTGTGTAAGCCTTCCAGAGTAACTCATAGAAAATCAGACGTTAAAAAAAATAATTATTATTTTTCTTTCAAGTGGTGAAAATTTAGGGCTGGAATCCAAATATTTGAAGAAAAGAGAGGATAGCATACCTTTACGTGGTCTCAGCCAGAATCTACTTAGTAATGCAGGTAAGAAGACATTTCTGGACTGGATTTTACACAGCATGGTTTAATTAAATATATAAAGACATAAGTAACAATAATCATTTTTGTCCTCATTTGCAGACCATCAGAAAGATGGCACTTTAGGAGCATTACAGACTTCTTCCAAACCCACAGTGCTCCCTTCCACATCTTCAGCCTACTTCCCTGGACAGTTGTCAAGCAGTTAATTCTAACACCGTTTTATACATTTATTGGCATTTTAGAAACTCACATGGTTTAAAAATCTTAACAGAAGTCCAATCCTAGGCAGGCAAATTTCAAATTTTACTTAAGCTATTGTTAGGTTGTTTGGATGATTTACAGCACACAGATTACTGTATAGGAACAAATTTGTATTGGGATTGCTAGAGTCCAAGTGATTATTTTTGGGTCTCTTTGATAGAATAGTAATATGAATTTCATTAAACTAAGGTGAGTCTATCAATCCTAATAAAGGATATTCTAATCATATTGCATCTGAGTAAACTGAAAAATCTGCTCAGAAAATAGAAACCAAAGAATGCTAATAATTCATTTTACCAGTTTCATTAGTAAAATGTTTTAAAGTTGCCACCTGAGAATTATGAGGGAAAATGATTATCTCCTAAGATTCTATTTTTTTATCTTTAAAGGGAAAAATCCTAACACTCCTTTATGTAACTGCAATGAGTTAACCCTGCACAGCAAATAACTATGAGTACTTTCCTTGAAACATTTAAATTAGCCTATCGAGTCTATTAACTTTTTATATACTTATGCAAATAATTTGGACACTGTATTTATATGACCAGGTTAAGTATAAAGTGCTTTAGTCACTTGAGCTGAAGTTTGCAGGATTTTAATGCTTCCTTAATAGTTCACTCATCTAATTTTTCTCGTTAATTTGGAACTTCATTAGTTTTGCAGTTAATTTTGTATCCATGGAATTTTATTTTAAAAATTGGAACCATAGTTTTTAGTGTAAGAGCATCATGAGTATTCATTGTACTTATTTTTATCAGAACTGGATTCATTTTAATGTTTACCTAATAAAGTAAGCAAAAGAACTATTTCTTCGCTTCCCTGTTACTAACAGTTTCAATTTAAAAGTTGTTCCTTGGGACAAAATTTTAAAATTCACCCAGAATCATAGTGCCCCATTTTTCTTATTGACAACCACTCTACATAGAGTAGCATTATCTTTGAGTCCTCTAAATCAATTTTTGTTTGTAAAGTGCTAACGCTTATGTGATAGTTTAAAAATTAGTTTCAAATACTTAGAGGAGGAAAAAAAGTCAAGGTGATACACCAACATTACTTGGTTTAAGACAAAGAATCTTTGCTGTTTTTTTTTTTAATAGATCTGTCTTGAGTCCTATACTTTGAAACTGCTGGCAATTGCCAGCTATCTTAAAATACAGATCTAATCAGAAAATTCAGTAACAATATTATGCAGTGACTTTTCTCTTATTTAAATATACTATATTAGTAAGAACAGTTAAAATAACTTGAAAGCACATATTCTGGAAAGTTTATCGGCAACATGGGAATATGCTTTGCTGTAAATACTCTGTAATATAAGTATATATAAACAGGGTTCGGATGGGATGTGACATACTGCTAGCTTTAAAAATTACATACATAGAGATACCCTCTCCATATACCACACAAAGTGAATTCTTAAGTTATTCTGCTACTAGGTTTTTTGTATAATGTATATATAGACATGTGTGCCAATTCTTTGTCCTACCTCTTAAAATTTTAATTGAAATTGTTTTCCAGTATATAATTGTACATGTGTTAATAATCGGAATGTTGCCTTTGGTTATTTCTATAAACTGATTTTTGTTAATAAAGTTATTAAAATTACACTGAAGAGTATGACATGAAAAAAGTCTTTTAAAACCCTATAATCCCAGTTACTCGGGCTGAAGCGACATAGTAAGTTTGAGTTGCCTGAGAACTTAGCGAGACTCTGTCTCAAAATAAAAAGGGCTGATGATGTGACTCAGTGGTAGAGTGCTTGCCTAGCAGGCAGTGAGACTCTGGGTTCAATCCCCAGGGTGGCAAAATTTAAAAATGAAAGAAATAGGACTGATCTCATTTGTAGTGACATTATCTATGCTTAGAAAATACTTTCAGGTGTCTACCAAGTTTTCAGTTTTGTTTTTCTGTAAGAGTATTTTATAGTGAAGAAGAAGTGGATTTGAACAGAGATGCTTTGTTACTTAGAAACAATTATGGTAATAAATAAAGCCAAAACAGGCCCTAATAGGGATTCACAGATCAAGACTTTTTTATAAAAATCATTAAAATATTTAATTTTATTAACAGAATATTTACATTTTTATGACCTTATTTAACCAGTGAGTGTTCCAAGTTTAAAAAGCATTAGGCAATAACCACACACAAGATGAAAACAGTGTAAACTATACAATAAACTTTATGTACATTTTTTACAAAGTAACACTTTTTTAAATAATATAACTGGACACAAAAATATACACTTTAGAGAAATTCACATCAGTAATTGTATAAAGCTCTCTTCTAGGGTCCTGAAAATTTAGGACAAACATTAGCTCTGTAAATAAAGTGTTACTGTGACAGTCCTGAAAGGCCACTATATATATTTATCTACATATAGATATCACATTAATTTTTCAAGGCTACCAGCTTTACTAATATAATTTTTAGATTATGTATTCAAGTGTTGAGGTTCTGATGATTATGCAAACAAAAAGATAGTGGTATAAAGAAATAACTAGGAAACAAATTTGAGCCTGCATTTATTTACAGGCTCTTGGCATCCTAATTTAAAATCTAAATGGTCGATATTTTCTCTCTTCAAAAGCAGTAGTATGTCTAAAATAAAGTTACTACAAACAAGCTTGAAGCATGATTCAGATTTAGTACAATTTTCTTTTTTGTTTTTTAATGCAAACAATTCATTTTCCATTTATTTTAGTGCATCTCCATTAAGGCTTTGAATTATTTGACCCAAGATTTTACAGTATTAAAAATCGGACTCAGGATTTTACAGTGTTAAAAACAAACAGGTCCACAATCATAATACCTATTCAGTCTCACTGAGAGCATAGAGTTAAAGCTCAACACCGTAAGGAAATGGTAGCAGAGAAATACATGCTAATATCTAAGAAGTTACATATAGTTTTTAATTAAAGGATGTGTAATAAAACAGTTTAGTGGCAAGAAACTGGTGCTAATAAACAAAAGGTTTCTTTTGAAATGAAATTGTAACATCTTTGGAAAACTGTCCGGTTCTTTCAGTTCTTTCTTTAGTTCCCACAGAGTTCATGCAAATACATTTCTTGAGACAATCTTAAAGTACACTGTAGATGGAAATGGAATGTACATCCAGAACTACAGGCTAAAACTAAGACCTGGGTGCTGATAGAAAAATCTTCCTGATTTCAGTCATCACACATTTGTATCCTGGAGTAAAGGTTCTTTGGCCTCTCCTGGCGCTTGTGTACTATGAGGATGGCTGTGGCTACCACAGTGCTTTCTCCAACTGCTGGACCTTAAGCTTAAATTGGTATGTTCTGGAATAAACAAGGCAACAAGCAGAGCCAACAGTACCGAACAGGCTCCAAAAAGGAAGGGAGGCCCAGGGATGATGGAATTCTGAGAAAGAAAAAAATAATTAGGATTTTTGCACAAATATACTTGTTCATCAGAACAAACTGCTTTTTCATAAGAACTCATCTTTGTGAATTACCATCCAATGATCTCACTAAAGCCATAGTTATAAAATGCATTCCCTTCTTGGGAGAAAAGGGATATTTAAGGTCAGTGTAAATTTCTGGAAATAAGGACTTGGTAAAACAATCAAAAAACTAAAAATACAGCTACCATCTGGTCCAGCTATACCACTCCTTCAATATACCTGAAGGAATTAAAGTCAGCATACCATATGGATACCTGTATATTGATATTTACTGTGGCACAATTCACAATAGCCAAGACATGGCACCAGTCTAGGTGCCTATCAACAGATAAATGGATAAAGAAAATGTGGTATATACACACATGGAGTATTGTTCAGCTGTAAAAAAACAGAATGCTGTCATTTGCAAGATAATGGGTGCAACTTCAGATCATCATATTAAGTGAAATAAACTAGAAAGACAAATGTTATATATTCTCCCTAATAGGTGGAATCTAAAAGATGACATGAAAGTAGAGACTATTATTAGACAAAGAGGAAGTATAAAATACGGGAAATGGACATGATGACAAAAACATACCATTGAAATTTATAAAATTTTATAGGCCCTAATAATAAAAATACCAAAAATATTAAAAAATTTAAAAAGAACTAGCAAAACAGCCTATAAAGAAATACCATATCACTCTCAGCACAAAAACTGAAAACACGTTCTAAATGCCTTGATTTGATAGCCCTAAAGGAGAGCAGTATTCCAGTAGTAAACTCAATTACCATTCCCTTTGATTAAAAAAGGAAAGTACATTCCTGCAGTATGTAAAACCAACAGCTTTTCTATACACCGATAGTCAGCTAGCCAAGAAATCAAGAAAACAATTCCATTCACAACAGCTTCAAATTAGGGATCAATCTAAAAAAGGAGGTGCAGGATTACCTGTACAATAAAAATTACAGAACAGTGAAGAAAGAAATTGAAGACGATGACAGAAAGACCTCCCATGTTTGTGGATCAGCACAATTAATGTTTGAATGGCCATGTATTACTACCAGAAGTGATCTACAGATTCAATGCAGTCTTTATCAAAATACCAATATCCTTCACAGAACTAGAAAAAACAATCCTAAAATTCATATAGAAACACAAAAGATGCAGAATACCCAAAGCAATCCTTAGGAAAAAAAACCCCACAAGACTGGAGGCATCATAATATATACTATTCTAAAAAGCCAGTAACAAAACAGCATGGGCTAGGCATGGTGGCAAATACCCATAGTCCCAGCACTTGGGAGGCTGAGGCAGGATGCTCACTGCAAGTTCAAGCCCAGCCTGGGCTACATAGTGAGACCCCTATCTCAAAAGAACAAAACAAAAAAACAAGCAAAATAGACACACAGACCATTGAAACAGAACAGAGGACGCAGAAACACACAAGTAAGGCCATGTGATTCTGACAAGCCAAAAATACAAACTGGAGAAAAGACAGCTTCTTTTGATAGTGCTGGAAAAACTGGATATCCACTTGTAAAAGACTGAAAATAGATCCCTACCTATCACACTGTACAAAAAACAATTCAGAATGGATCAGGGACCTAGGTATATGACCTAAAAGTTTGAAACTGCCAGGGAAAAAAAAAAAAAATAGTGAGAAACACTTGACGCCATAGACACAGGGAGATACTTAGGACTCCAACAGCACAGGAAATAATAGCAAGAATCAACAAATCAGACTACATCAAATTAAAGTTTGTGCACAGTAAAGGAAGTAACAGAATAAAGAGCCTACAGAATGGGAGAAAATCTTGGCCAGCTACTCCACACAGAGGATTAATATCTAAAATATATATAAAGAACTCAACACAGATCAAATAGCCCACTCGGTAAATGAGCAAAAATGAACTGAATAGACACTTCTCAGAAGTACAGATGCCCAATAACTATATGAAAAAATGTTCAACTTCTTTAGCCATTAGAGAAATTTAAGTCAAAATTACATTGAGAGTCCCCTTTGCCCCAATCAGAATAGCTATTGTCAAGAATATGAAACAATAGGGGCCAGGGATTTAGCTCAGCAGCACCACACCTGCCTCTCAAACAGAAGGTCCTGAGAGTTCAATCCCCAGTACCAAAAAAAAAAGAATACAAAATAATAAATGCTGATGAAGTTAAAGGAGGAAAGAACCTTCCACACTGCTGGTGGGAATCTAAATCAGTGCAGCCACTATATGGAAATCAGTATGGAGGTTTCTCATAAAACAAAATAATGTAGCGCTACCATTTGATCGAGCTATAACTCCCTGGTATACACTTGAAAGTCAGCATATGCCAGGGATACCTGCGTATCCACATTTACTGTGACATAATTCACAACAGGCAAGATAGGAAACCAGCCTAGGTGCCTATCAACAGAAAAATAGATAAAGACAATGGATAAAA
The DNA here is from genome assembly GCF_053883595.1 of Heterocephalus glaber. Lineage (NCBI taxonomy): Eukaryota > Metazoa > Chordata > Mammalia > Rodentia > Bathyergidae > Heterocephalus > Heterocephalus glaber. Next base: position 35,318,240 of record NW_028258296.1, on the reverse strand, counting down.
ACAGTACACAACTGAGAATTAGTCATAAGAACAAAATTCTGTCATATGCAGGAAGTGTTTTAGTCAATCTAAAAAAATTTCGTGACAAAAAACATTATCATAAACTATACAATTTTATCATGTAAATGAAGAATTACCTGTTCAAAGTGGTGCTGAGGGCTTGTGTTTGTCCCCAAGTCTGTTCCTGTTATTGGCAGTTCTTTAAGTTCCACATGGAATATGTAGAAAATGAATCCATAAAGGGCTGGCCCCAAGCCATTGCACAATCCTCGAATTCCTGTTATCATTCCTTGAACAACACCTACATTGTTTACAGAAATCATTTAGTACATTATACCTATCTTCTACTCTAAAAACCAGTACAAATGTGCAATCAACATGAAATAAAGGCTTTTAACAGACACTGCCATTAAAAACTACTTGGAAGCCATCAGCTCTACATAGTACACTATCTTATGACATACTCATACCCATGTATAGGCTGAATAAAGAAGTAACTAAGCAAAAACATCCCTGGTTAAAAATCAGCCATGAGCTCACAACTGTTAAAAATTTCCCAAGAGGGCCAGGGATTTAGCTCAGTGGCACCACGCCTGCCTCGCAAGTGCAAGGTCCTGAGTTCAATCTCCAGTACCAAGAAAAAAAAAATTTCCCAATAGACTACTAAAGACTGCTTTTAGTTAAATATATACACAGTACTTTTAGGTTTGTTTGTATCTCTGGGACTTTCCAATTTAAAATGCAACTTGCTTTGTGGCCATAGGCCTTCCTCATTTTACTAAGTAACCACTGCCATTCATTCTTTCGCAACACCTGTTTTGTTCCTTATAGCCACAAAAAAAAAAGCTCTTTTTCAAGGAATTATGTCTCCTCTGTTAACATTCCAGTAATTAAATGTTCCTATCACAAAAGCATGAGTTTTATGTTTGTATGTCTTTGGATAACTGAAATGGTAAGCTTTTGATAAAAAGGCTGTGAATGTATCCCAAACTGTCTAGTGTAACATAGCAAACAATAAATGTTTAATGAAACTTACTAAATTTCCTAGCAAAAGAACAGGGCCACATAGTCAAAGTGAGAGACAACCCTAGAATCTGCTTTTCTTGTTTACCACTGATAGCAATTTTAAGATTCTCTACCTTAAAGACACACATTTCAATACTTGTGCATGAGACAGAGAAAACAGGATTAGAATATTCTGTACTTTTAAATAACTGTCACTGGTTCCTGCCAACTCACCCTGTTGGTCAGCATCAGCAGTTCGTGAAACCAGTGCGCTAACAGCTGGAAAGGTAATGCTAGACATGGCTGCTACGGCCCCAGCAGCCCACATCATCCTGTAATCAAAGAAGCAGAACAAAAAAATAATTGCTTCTTTTCCACTGTACCTGTCAAGGTCTACATACTTCAGATCAAGTCACTCTTACTGTAAAATGGCTGTGGTACAGGGGAAAGGGAAACTATGCTTGCTCTATTTCTTCTACATGTCTCTGGGCAAGTCATTTGAAAGTCTAACGCTGTTCTCAAAAAGGAACCACTTATTCACAAGAATGCTGTGAGTTTTTAATATAAAATTGGGATATCATGTCAAATTGTAAGCTGTCATGGGGCTTTTTCTGGAGGAAGCAGAGATATTGAGAATAATATATAATACAGGTAAAGAAACATCAAAATGCTTCCAAACACATAAGAAGCCAGCAAGTCTTCTAGTAAAGTCCCATGGACTTTTGATTCGGTGTAAAGACAACTCTTGATTTGATCTAATCCTTAAATTGAAAAGAATAAGTAAACTGGATGCTCTTGCTTGATGTTTAAAAGAAATGTTTTCGATAATTTAAGTTGTGAGAACCTTTTTGTAAGTTAGATTGGAAAAAAAAAAATGACCCACCAAAACACATTCTTGATGCTTACTCATACCCAAGTCCAAACAGAGACAAGGTAGTGTAGTCAGTTGTTTGGAACACAAGTACAACCCATGGAGTTCAGTTCCATACATAACACCTATCCACAATAGTGTATGTGAGAAGCCTGACACTGTCAACCATTTTACCGCCAGCTTCCTGCAAGAAACCAGGCTGCAAGAAAAGCTGAGTCTAAGCATGAAGCCAGAACAAAACAAGCGGACTTTAGCACACTCTTCATTTGCTATCAGTGATTATATACACAAAAAAGCAAAAAAGGAAATAATGCCAATTTTCAGAGCCTTGTTGCTGTGGAATTTCATGCTTTTTCTGAGTGACAAGGTGATCTTGACTAAATGCTCCTTAGGAATTCAAAAGCTCAATAACATCACATTAAACTTCAGCCAGTCACTTAGCTATGAAAAGTCACCTTTCCATCCTTAAGCCACTCTAGGAGAATATATACACACAAGTGGAAAATTATACACATTTTGAATAGCATTGTAAAAAATATAAAGTCTATGCCTTCACTGAGAAACAAAGTTAAACATACCAAAATTAAGAAAATGAACATTAAAATAATTATACCTACCAAGGTTCTGAACCAAATCCATACCATGCCAGCTGTAATATTTGAAATCCCAGACCCAGTAAAATGGTGTTCTTATTTCCAATTGACCTCATAAGTAAACTCAGGACTATGGTCTGGGGGAAAAGAAAAAAAGTTTATTAGAATAAAGTTTTTGAAAACCTACTTAGCAAAGCCACTCTATAACAGGACAATTACTACTTGTCTCAGTTTGGTTTTACAGCAATAGTTGTCCTAAATATATGTGAGCTCATGGCTCCCAGTCATGTAAGGAGATGAAGGATCCCTCTGCGGGGTGTGGAGGTGCACAGGTGTAATCATAGGTAGCTGCTTGGGAAACTCAGGCAAAGAAAAGAGACATCCTTCTGTTGATATAGCTCCAGATTAAGGTTAGAAAAGTGAAAGGTAAAAACTTTATATTCAGTAGATTTCTGAGGGCCAATTAAATCAGACATTAAAAACAAACTTAAGAAGTGTTACTAATGATTAAACTGTGATGTAATATAGCTTTAAAGTTTTTATAGGTCAAAGTTAGTCCACAATGCTTATATGTGATTTTTTAAGCTTGTGTTGTGAATTATTTTGCTTAGCATTATGGTCAAGAGACATCTATGTATCTTTCTTCGTGGCTGAATTATTTATATACTGTATATATCACACATTTTCTTTATCCATTTATCTGTACAGGCCACTTCCAAGATTTGGCTATCGTGAGTTGTGCTGCTGTAAACATGGGTATGCATGTATCACTGTAATAAGATGTCTTTAATAATTCAGGAAGACACCCAGGAATCTCCATAGTAGTGAGTTTGCATTTCCATCAGCAGTGTAGAAGAGTTCTTTTTTTCCCACCTCACCATCATTTCTTGTTTTTTGAGTTCATTATGATATTCTTTCTAGAGTTAAGATGGCATTTCTCTAACAGCCAAAGATGCTGAACATTGTTTCAGGTACTTATTGGCCACTCATACTTCTGAAAAGTGTCATTTGCTGATTCTTATACTATTTCTTGTGCAACTGGGGCTCTGTTCAGAAAGCCTTTGCCTATGCCTACAAGTTTTTCCTATTCTATTTTCCAGCAGATTCAGTGTTTGTTTTAGTATCTAGGTCTTAGATCCATTTTGATTTTGGTTTAGTACAGGATGAGAGATGGAGATTACCATCTAATTCTTTACTTAATCTACTACTGAGATCTTAATGGTTTCATGAACAGTACATCAGTTTAATAAGTATGATTTACTTATAGTAGTATAGTTACAAGCATAGAAAACAGCCTGGATCATAATTTTGACTCTGCTGACTCTGTGCACATCATTTCACAGTGAGCCTCAGTTTTGTATCTTACAAAATGGGGATAGCAGCAGGTATTTCAGTCAATAAAATGAGACATACTTGCATAAAGCACTGAATATCGTGCCTGGCATACAGTAAGCCTTTAACAAACTCAATGAGAAATACATGGGTATTTATACTCAAATACCTCATGGGTATTTGAACTCCTTTCAGAGTTCACTGAAATCCAGCAATGATTTATGAACATTAGAAAATACTTTTTCTACTATTCTAAAGTTTATGTATACTTATATGATAGTTAGCAAATCCATGGAGAAAGTGAAAATAGTTCAAGAAATCACTTTTATGACTGAATCTCATAACTCCAAAGTATAAGTTAAAAATTCTTTAAATTGCATTCTTTAAGAGTTTAATCAGATTTGGTCAAAAATTTGCCAGTAAAAAAACAAAAACAAGTAAAAATTATTTTAAGGATTTTTGAACAACTGGGATTCAAAGCTTTCTTTTTAAAAAATTTATTTAAAAGACAGGGTCTCACTATATAGTTCAGAGGCATCACTGTGGAGCCCAGACTGTCTAAAACTTGCAGCATTCTTCCTGCCTCAGCTTCCTGAGTGCTGTGATTCCAAGTGTGTGCCACCATCCCTGACAGCTTTCGTAAGGCTTTCACTGAAATCATGTAAAGCATAAGATTAAATTCACGAGAAGGGCTGGGGATTTAGCTCAGTGGGTCCGCCGCCTGCCTCAAAAGCGCAAGGTCCCCAGTTTGATCCCCGGCACCCCCCTGCCAAAAAAAAAACAAAAAAAGATTAAATCCACAAGGCTTGGCTATCATGTAGTATTACATTCTGCAGCCACTGTCCAAAAAACGGAACTCATCCAGAGACAGCAATTAGCCAATAAAAAGTTCAAATCGCAGATTAAACATTTGACTCATGGCACTGGGCAAGTATTGACCCGTACTTCTTTTCTCAAACACCTGAGAACCTGTTTTTGGCTAGGATGGCTGTCATGGCGTGTGCTTCGACTGGGATGGTCTCACTAGGTAGTCCAGTCTGGCCTTGAATTCCCTACCTAGCCCAGGCTGCCTTCAAATTCATGCTCCTCCTGCCTCAGCCTCTGAAGTGCTGGAATTACAAGTGTGTGCCACCATGCCTGATCCCCTTCAGTTTGGAGGCTGAGCATTTGACAATGAAAGAAGTTAGAACTTCGTGAGCAATAACCTGATCGTACACTCAAGTTAGGATTTCAACACCTACCCCTAGAGAAGTTCCAAATATTTGTGAATGAAGAGTTTCTACCAATTCATTGGCTAACGACATAGCTCATGGATATATTCTCCTTCTCTACCTCCCCATTACATATTGTTGCATGCTCTGACCACAGCAAGGAAGAAAAAAGAATGCTTGATTCATGATTTGGAGTTCCTAAATCAAAGGTTAAATTACATTTGGAAATTGTTCACAATACAGTCTACAGATGGCAAAGTGCAGATGAAGAAGGAAAAGCATGTTGTTGGATCTTGCTTCTTGACCCATTCTACCACATTATGGGAATACTGGAAATGGAGCCATGCTGGACTTTCAGATCTCTACATTTTTTTTATGTTGTAAAAATTGTTCTGATTGAATTTCTGCTTTGGTTTTCATCCTCTACTGGAGGAAATATTTTCTGCTCTCTACTTCATCTGCCATAGATGAACATATTTGTCTTTCCCAATTTTGGAGCAGAACAAAAATATATTCCAACTATCAACTTAACATTTAACAAATGAGTCCAAATTTCAATAGTATGAAACACAAATATATTGTGTCATGATTTTGCAATTTGATGTGGTTCTTCTTGGATATATTTTTTTTTTCTAGGATTCTCTCTGGTGTTTACAGACTGAAATTGTATGTGGCTGAAAAAATTAAATGTTTGATTAGGTAATTTTCAGACACTTCCTTATTTCATATGTCTGATGACTGAGTTGACATATCTGGAACCCCCGGGAGTTCATCATTCATTTCTCCATGAAGCTTCACACATGGTAACTCAGGCTTCTTCACATCACTAACACATGTATCACAAAGATGATCACTAAGGGTTGACCTAGTTCTCACAATGCACCTTCTGTTTCTCCAAAATCTAGTTCACCCTACATGTAAATGTAACTACATACACTCACAAGGCCCCACATTTCATGCTATCATTAGAACTCAAATTCATGATATTATTATCTAATGTAGATAAAGGCATGGGAGTGTCTCCTCTAACAGAGGTCCTTGAGTAGAATTCTACTCAGTCTAAGACCTGGCAAATCAAGGAATATCACAGTAAGAAAATCACAGTAACCATTCCAAGTTAAAAGTGGTGGTGAGAAACCCAACATATAAAAAAAGAACACAAGATAGATAATAGGAAGTAGGGAGATGGATCCTTCTCAAAGGGGAAGCAGATCAAGAAGGGATGGGTAGCGAGAGAGGGGAAGGATAAGGGATCAAAAAAAGGATTAAGATGTGCTTTGTAAATGTACCAACTCCACAATAAGGAATGTAAATGTTATATGCTGCAAACATGTACAAAGGAGAAACAGGAAAGGGGTCAAGAGATGGGTAGAGGAGGGTGGAAGGGAAAGAAAAGGGGGAAGAAAAATAGGAACTAAGATGTATTATGTACAGGTACCAACTCCACACAAGGAATGTAAACATTATGTACTGCAAACATGAACTCATAAAAATAGAAAAAAAAACATTTAAAAGTGTTGGGAGGCATAAAAAATTTACTGGGTCACAGCAAATCTAAAATCCAAGACACATGTCAGTGGTTTGTGGATTAAGGCCCAGGTGTGAATCATGAGAATGCTTTTGTCTCAGATCTGCAGTCTTCAGAGTGATTATCTTGTTTAAGATGTTGTAGCCCACTCCTGCCCATAGAAAGTTGGTGTTCCAAAAGCCCCTTCTCATTTTATACTGTGACTTTAACCAATGAACTGGTGCCTCTGCTAATACGATTCTCTTAAAATCTGCTGTGGTTTCATTTGAAACTTATTCATGCTTACTTCCTTAGTGAAGTCTTAACTACAAATATTCTGAGTACTGGCCTTTTTCTATTTGTATGCTGTAGTGGTTTGTTTTTGACAACACCTTTCTTGAAAGCACTATTGTTTAATGGATTTTCTATGAAACACTTTTAAGATTGTTAGAAGAAAAAATATATCAATGAAAATGGTGAAAAATGGGACACCAAAAATTCTCTCTTCCATAAAAATCAGTGAGTCATTGGTAGGAAAATACATGCACCTTGAACCCATAATGTTAAGTGAAATAAATCAGACATACAAGATTAAAAAAAAAAAAAAGTTCAAATAATGAAAACAAACAGTCGCCGTTTCAGTCTAAAGCGAGTATTTTCCAGTCTGATGAGTGTGCAAAATATTTTCAACTTTTACTTCCCTTAATTAAATGCAACCTGTCTACTTGCTACTTCCATCTAATGCAGTAAGTAAATGCTTCCATGGTTTGTGGATGGGGACTGGTGGCCAGTATTACAAAAATAACTAAAAGATTAGAAATGATTAGGATGCAAATATTTCTCTCGATTTGGAGTATAACAGATATTCTGTGTATAACCAAAGTTCTGTGGCATCAAATTGGCTGGAACATGGAACTATAATGCAAAGCTGAGTAAGTTTGTTAAACTAAACTCAAGATTATCTTCAAGTATAGCACTTCCATGTGAAAAGCTGTGATTCACTTTATGGCTCTAGAAACTCAGAAGGCAGGAAACATTTTTTCTCATCATTGCTAAATGCAACCAGAGAGAGTAGTGCTCTAAAAAACAGATTGATCTATGACGAAATCCAGGCCATTCCCGCCAGGAAGCAGAGAACCCCAGCTCTGGAAACAGGCTGATCAGTCAGCTGTGTACTGTGAAGCAGACATTCTTTCATGAATACCAGTCTAAGGAAGCTGATACTTTGCAAACATAGACCATGAATATCACCATAAACCTCTTATAACATGTTGTCATTGCACTGCCCTTCATCCAACCCAGTTAGCCACTATTTAGAGAATTCAGTATCTTTCCCTCTGGAGGAAGTAATTCTCAAGTAAATCCTACCTCAATAAACAACGTTCAGCTTGAGACCCTGAGTTCAGTCCCAGCACCAAAAACAACAACAAAAAAAACTAGCCCTATTTCCATTTTACAGATACAGTAACTGAAGCAAAAAAGCATATTTTCCTAGGGCCATGGGATAAGCCTTTAAAATTGGATGAGAAATGGCAGCCCATTTCCTTTTGTTAGATGAATACAGTATAGACCTTCCTCTCATTTGTCTTCTCACACTCTGTCTTGTGACATGAAGACCTGAAGGGCACTGACATATAATCCCACAATGTTCTTAATGAGATCCATCAATTTCTTTCTTGAAGGCATTATGTATTTTTCTCTTATTTACCTTTGTTCTAGCACCTAGTAAGTTCTTTGTTAAGTGCTGATGGAAAGCACGCACAACTGTAAATGTCACAATATTTGCAACTCAAAAATAATGAAACGTATTAATATATACAGTGTGATAGATAGAAGAAAATTTGTTTCCTTTAATTTAACTCTCATTTTGAAGATGAGAGAATTGAGTCACAAAGGTTAAATGACTTAACCAAGATCACATAATTGATTAACATTTAACACTGACATTACCTTTGGTCAATTTGAGTCAACAAATATCTGCCAAGTTCCTACTGAGTCCAAGTCTTACTCTAAGTCTGAGGACAGAATGATAAATAAGTCAAAGTACCAGTCAGCGCACACTACCTTCTACTCTAGGGAGGACAGACATATTCACACTTATTTCACAAGTAATATAATTCCACTTTGTCTCTGTGATAAGAAATTAAAGTAAGGTAGTGCAGAGATGGTGCATGAATCCAGATAGCTAAGGAAGGCCCTTCTGAAGTGACGTCTGAGGAGAGAGCTGAGTGAGGAGCAAGAGACAGCTCTGTTAAGTTCCAAGGGAAAAAGCACCCCAAGTGAGGTGACGGACAGCGCAACAGCCCCAGACTGGAACATAACGCAGAGGAAAATGAGGTCATGTCAGTTTATATTTCATTCTGATTCCAACAGAAAGTGAGTTTTAAAAAGGACAAATATGACTGTGTTTCCACTTTAAAAAATTACTCTGCCGACTAGAGAATGAGCTGTGAGGAAGCAAGAACAGCAGAGTCACCAGGCGGCAGCTACTGCTGTGGCTGAGACTGGGTTTCTTATAATGGAGAACATGAGAAGTGCTCCAATGCGGTCATATTTTGGAGGTGACAGAAGTATAATTCAATAGCCTGGATGTGGGGTAGTGGGGCAAGGGGTAGGGAATGATGCCAAGGTTTCTGGCCCAAGCAACCAGAGGTGGTGGTGCTTCTGAAGGGCTGAGGAGTGCTGGAAGGAGGAAGCCAGATTTTAGCTTTGGCCATGTTAACGTGGAGAGGCCTATCAGTTTGTAAAACAGGAGTTTAAGGATTGACCTGCAGGTATAAATTTAGAACTCACCAGCAAGACAGGAGCCATGAGGAAAAGTATAGAACTAATGATAGCTACGTCATCATGTAAACATTTACTTAATGAATTTAGGAACTTACACACCTGCTTGTAATACAGCCTATGGCAAACCAAAGAAAAAAGGCCCCAAATGTGACAGCAACTACTTGGCTCCCACTGGAAGGTGGATCTGTTCAGTGTTAGCAGATATAATCATTAAGGGATATCTGTAATTTCACATAACAGTTCCCAATTTTTAAATGCTTGCTAATTTTAAAAAAAATTTTAAAACAGGGCCAGGGATTTAGCTCAGTGGTTCCACTGCCTGCCTTGCAAGCGCAAGGTCCCAAGTTCAATCCCCAGTACCAAAAAAAAAAAAATTAAAACAATGGAAAAACATCAGTGACTCAATTTGGCATCTGCTGGTTTGAAGGCAGGGCAGAAACCTAGGATGACAAAGATAAATACACAACCCTGACCTCTCAATCTACTCAGAGCTCTACTAGAGCTCACAAACTCCTGAGACAAGAATAATCAGAAAAACACAGGTAAAAGCTGTACAAGTGTTTCCTGCACAGTGACAGAGATATACCCAAGTCAGTACAGGAACCCAGAGAAAGGACACACAGAGAGGAGGAAGGGAAAGCAGACAGTATAGCAGGAAGAAAGGCACACGAGTAAGAAATAAAGTGAACAAACAAGAAGCATAAATGGGGAGCCACAAGCAGCTCCATGCTGCTAGAGGGAAGCCTGAGAGGTCAACAGGGAGTTAAGTCATTCTCAATAGTATACTTCTGAATAAATGAGACTACAAGATCATTTTTCTACTTTTGAAGCTGATCATAGTAAATGTCATAAAACTAATTATCAATATTTATATGCAGATTATACCCTCCTATTCACTTGTTGTTTGTTTTTTCTGTTCACTTGTTTTTGAAGGCCAACTAATCTGTTTTTAATGTGATTTGTCCTCTTAGAAATGGTTCATGTAATATGTAAATACTGAATAGTTTCTCTGGTGTGAAAAACTAAAAATGTAAATAAGGATCAAAATGTATAATTGATATTGTGAAATGGGAAGAAAAGGTCTAAAGGAGTAGGGAAAGTGGGAGGGGTAGGGGAAAGGAAAGAAGGGAAAAGAAAAAATATGAGAAAAGAAAAAACTGGAAACAAAGTCTTTGTAAATAGGGAAGGGTGGAGGGAGTGGCGGGAGGGCAGGGGAAGGGGGAAAAAATAAGAACCAAGATACATCATGTAGGGGCTGGGGATTTAGCTCAATGGTTCTGCCACATGCTTTGCAAGCGCAAGGTCCTGAGTTCGATCGCCAGTACCAAAAAAAGCATGCATCACGTAAGGGTACAAGATCCCAATGATGAAGGTAATTGTATCGTATAGTATAACTAGAATGTACCAATAAACTTAATGAAAAAAAAAAAAAGAAATGGTTCATGTAAGAACCAAACACCAAACAGTCACTTAAAGGTCTTATTCCTTGTGGCCTGTGTGCCTGTATCTGTGGCACCAGCAATGCTGGGAAGCATTGCTTGCTCCTTTCCAGTCTCATCAGAGTTGGGACTCTGCTGCTGCAATGATCCCTACAAGGCTAATCCAACCACACCCTTCTCCTTTATTTGCACATCTGCCCACCAGACTGTGTGCTCTCGGAGACTTTTTCTCCTGTATCCCTAATGCCAGATGCCATTTGCTGAACAGAGGACAAATTCCCTGTAAAACCCCTTCAACTCATCACTGTACAGTGTTACTGCCTGGATTTACTAGGTGCTTATTGCGGCTATGACTGGTTAAGTACAGTATAAAATGGAACTTAAGACTTTACCGTTATCAGTCTCTGAGGTCCCATTTGGATGGCCAGTCAGGGTCAGACTATGACATCATTCCACCAAAAAGGAAACTCACCTGTGCAATAATGGAAAGAATGCCAAGGACTGCTATAAACGCCGCGACACTTTCTGGTGAAAATTTCATGATCTAGGTTTCCAGAACAAGTAAAATTAGTGAATAAAAAGGCATAGAAAGTACCATACTAATGCAACTACTTGTACATTAACATTACATGGACCAGCAAAAAACATTTATAAACAAAGTTTAAATACTGAACTCTTTTAAAAAAGAACTTTTCAACTCATTAAAAAAGAACTCTTTAGACAAAATACAATGAGTCAACACAGTAAAAGTATCTATTTGTATATGCTGATTTTCTTAATTTGGTTATACTAAATTGGAGATAGCTATCAAGCATTCAGACTCATTTTACAGAGAAACACTGTAGCATTTTGCTTTATCCACATACTGATAAGGGTGTGACTTCTGTCTAGTAAGTCTGGTGCTGAGGAGCAAAAAATTTGTTTGTGCTCTCATTCTGGCTAGCTGCCCTCCTTACATAGCTTCTAAGTGAAAGAGAAACTAGAGGAGACAAATAAACTCAAACTACTTATCTTGACAAGGAAAACTTTTTGCCTAAGCCAAAAATCATATTAAGAAAGGAATAAGGACTATCAGGCACCCTGAACAAGAGATTAAATCTAGTAGACTGCTGTTTACAAAAGGATACTAATTTTAATGTTCTCTGCTGATTATAGCTCTCTCAAGATAAATATTCTTACAGCACTAAATAATAAAAGAAAAGTTCATTTTGTTAGAATATGATTTTACCTGTCTGAGGTATAAAAAAAAGCTGGAATATTGGCCTGCCTCTGGTAGGTAGGAGAGAAACACCGTAATGCAGATGAGCAGTACTATCGAATCTTGGCCCACTTTTTTTAAGGACTAGAACAAGAAAAAGACTGACATAAGGTCTTATATCAAAAACAATGAACTGTTGCTCTTACGGACCTGCACAAATTCCTTTCGGCATTATACATAGATGACAACTAGTTACCTTTTAAAATTTATTTCATTTCCCCAAATTATTCCGAAAAATATTTTGAAATGTTAAAAAATACTTCAAGACACTTTCCCAAAAAAACATGCATGGCAAAATACTAACACTGCAATGAATCATGTATTTTTTTTCTCTTTGTTTTGTTTTCACCAAAGAGAACAAAAAAAATATAAACTTACTGCAAAAGGGTCAGCTTGTTCCCAGGAAATGGGGGCTCCCCACGATGCTGGCCGCATCTTTTCAGGCAATGACTCAGGCACAGCAACAAGAATAAAACAAATATCTAGCAAAGCTATTGCTGTAGCTAGGACCACCACTAAGCTGTCTCCATACACTCGACCCAGGTAAGCTCCAATTGCAGGGCTGGTGACTAGACTTGCAGCAAATGTTGCTGAAACCTGCAAGCAATTAAGGACAGAGAGATTAGCTAGGTTACCTTGGCTACTTTACCACATCCTTTCATAAGGGTGATGAAAGGTGTGATAAGATGTTCACCACTCCTTTCACAGCTTTTATGTGAGAACTGCTACTGCAACCTCCCTTCTTACCTGTGCAACTTTTCTTGTACTCTATTTTGCAGGAAGATAAAAGGATTAGATATGTATCTAGAATATATGTTCTAGCCTCTAACGATGATGGCTTCCAATTTTTTTGAGACAAGTATCTCACTATGTAGTCCAGGCCGGCCTTGAATTCCCGTGATCCTCCTGCCTCAACCTCGTGAGTGCTGGGATTACAAGCGTGTGCCACCACACCCCAGGTAGGCCTAACTTTCTTTTAAGCCTTGGAGCTTGTTGTACAAATAAATCCTACTGGCAAATTTACATGTAAAACAGATTTTAGAAAAGGAAAAAAAATTGTTTTGGTTGAGGAAAAACTGAGGCCTAGAGGACTGTCCAAATATTCACTCCCTGTTAGCCATGCTAGTTGTGAGGGCACTACTACAAATCCTTTGTCCTCCTGAAGAAAGGATGTCTAAAAACCACTGTTCTAAGGAAATCCAAGTTCACTGTGATTTCTAATATTAAAATTAAAATAACTTTTAGTTTGATACATACTCAGGGAGCACTGAAATAAAAATTCTGAGACTCTCTTCTCATCAATAATAGCATTAGCCTGTGGGCAGGGGGCATGGTGGACGTGCCTGGAGGGATGAACTACTCAAGAGGCTGGGGTAGGAGGATCACTTGAGCCTGGATGTTTCACACCAAGGTGGGTAACACACTACAACGTTGTCTCAAAAAAAGAAGAAGAAGAATGGTACAAAACTGTATTTGGTAACATTGGAAAGAATAAGATCATTTCTAAAACTCTAAGAAGTCCAGATGAGCCTGACAAAAAGATTAAAGTGCCAGGTAGAGAAAACATGTTAACTCCAGACAAATCTGTCCTACTGAACAATGGCCTACAAATATGCAGTACAGGCAATGCAGTTTTCAAAAGTCAATTATTTGAACAAACACATAAAATTCTAGTAACTTAAAATTCTAGTTAGCTATCAACCCAAATGCCCTTGAACAGATGAAGAAACAAAATGTAGTAAATTCAAACAATCAAATACTACATAGCAATAAAAATCATTCATAGAATCAACATGAACAAATCTCAAAAAATTATGCTAAGTGAAAGCAGCTAGATATAAAACACTAGATCTTATATTATTTCATTTATATGAATTTTTTTTTTGGTCTTTTGAGACAAGTGTCTCACTTTGTAGTGCAGGCTGGCCTCAAACATGCTGCAAATCCTCTTGCCTCAGCCTCCTATGTGCTGGGATTACAGGCATGAGCCACCACGCCCAGCTACATGACATTTCTAAATAAGGCAAAACCAGAGACAGAATGTAGATTGTTGGCTCCCTGGAGTGAGAGGTGAAAAGGAGAACAGTAAATGGGCCTGAGGGTACTCTGGGCTGTGAGAAATGTTCTAGAACTGGACTGTGCTGGTGTTCTGTTTTGACAGCCCTCCAGGGGACTGTGGAGGGGCCAGAGCCTGAGCTAAGCTCTGGCACTTCTATGGGGAAAGGGCAGTGGTTTGCAGTAGTTTGCACTGTGAAGGTCAGTTAGGTATCTGCAGGTGTTCACAGAGATCTCATCTGCAAAGCGGGAAGCACAGTCTACTGGAGTCCTGGTGAGTCATGTCCTCTCCCCAGCTCTCTCGACTTTGTGGTCATTTCTTTCTGGTCAGATAGGAAGAGGATCACAAAGACCACTTTCTCTACTGCATCCATACTATTTCTGGATTTAAGTGGCCATTTACAGAATATGCCTTTAACACAAGAAGCCTCCACACTAAATATTGTTAACTTTGGCCAAGGGCAAAAAAAATTATACACACAAAAACCTGAAAACTGGATTACTGTGAATAGTTCCATAATTTCATAAATTAAGATTCACTAAACTATACACATAAAATGGATGAATTTCATGCTATATAAACTATACCTCAATAAAACGTCTTAAAAATCCTGCTATCAGCAGCTTAATATCATTTAATGTTCTACTTTTATAAATGAAATCCTTACTTTGAGTAAGTTCTCCCAATAAGGATTTTTCTCCCATAAACCTCCTAATTCTAAGATTCTGTGCTATTGTGTCCTTTGCATCAAGAGATCACAGTTTCTTATAAAATCACAATATGCTTGTCCCACATTTGCTGCTTCTGGCTAACTAGATAATCAAATGTATGTTACTGTGCTCATGGCAGCCGTCCTATCTGAGAGTTACAATAGACTGCACTGCCACTTATTTACTGAAGAAATGGTCTGGGTGTTGGTATTCCCTGTGGCCTAAATCCAGCTAAAAATGGTTCTTACCTTTTTGAAAGGCTTATAAACACATGCAAAAACCACCCAAGGGGACCTGCCCATAAAGCCACAGGAAAGGAAGGCTGAGCTAGATGTTACCTGTTGTTGTATTTTAGATGAAGGCAGTAAATACGTACAGCAACTTTTAAACTCACGATTCCTTATTTTTAGGATTTGTTAAAAAGAACTCTACAGTCTGAGGGTATAGATCATTGGTAGAACACTTGCTTATTAGCATGTTCAAGGTCCTAGGTTCAATTCCTCAACAGTACAAAACCAAAAAACTTCCACAAGGCAAAATATACTTCAATTCTGAAATGTGACTTACAGTGTAGTCTAATGTTTAACTTTATTTCTGAAATGTATTTTTATGCAAAAAATAAACCTTGTAATGCAAAAGTCTGCATCCTTATAAGGCATACTTAAGGCATTTTTCAATCACAAAGGTATAGGATATAATACATACCAATCCATAAGCCATACTTCTTTCATGCTCTTGAGTTATATCTGCTACATATGCAAATACCACGGAGAAAGTAACTGCAAAAACCCCAGAAACAGAGATAACAGCAAAGTACCACCTAACAATGAAAGACAATTGACAAGAAACATTAGAACAATTGCCATTACTCGCACTTTCCTTCATTTCTATTAGCTAGTTAGGGTAAGAAAGTTGATTTTAGTCAAGAGCTCTCTAAGATAGTTTGTGGATTAACACTTCCATAAATCCTAAGTCATGGTTATCATGAAAACATGGGGACAAGAAGTGGTCCTTCAACCAGAAATACAGCATTTAAAAGTAGGTTATATAATTAAGTAAATCTTTTACCCAACTACTTGACTGTTAAGTGACTCTGTTGTCTCTACTAAGTACTCCATCAAAATAAAGCCTATTAATACTTCCTTTATTCCTATTTTCCAAAACAGTACTACACAAAAAGAAAATTTGGCAAAGCTGACAACTTATTTCATATTTATTTTGAGCCTATATATAGGAAGGAACTAGGTGTTTTTTGTAAATTATTTTTAGCTCTTCAAATAAAATTGGCAAAATAAATTCAGCCTTCACACAGAAGAAACCTGAGTGGCAGTGTTCATAAAATCGACAAAATTCAGTACAAAAAATGAATAAAAGATATTTTTTTAAAAAATTAATTTTACTATAGATGATTCCAAAATATTAGGTGGGAGTTAGAAATTTGTATTTTAATGATATTTATTTTTTTAAAATCACATGTAGTCATAATGATCTTACAAAATATCATTCCACCAGGTTTTATCACTACTACAATTTTCTAACGAGGTTTTCCAAAGAATTTGCTCATTGCCTGCATTCCTTTGGTAAGATTTCATCTGCAAGATTTTTAATCCATGAGAGAAGATCCTGCCCCATGTATCTCCTAGGCTTTTCTAGACATACAATGGAAATACAGTACAGCACATGTGTGATGTGCATTAATTAACATTAATACTCAGGGGAGGAATGGAAAGAACATCAAAGAATGAATCTATTACTCTATTTCTATGAGACATTCATTCTTTTGGGGGAGCTTTCCTTCCTTTCCTCTTAATTTTGATCAGAGTGCCAGGAGCCTAGTCGTGTAACTATGAGCAATAAATGCCTGAAATCTGACCAAAGAGATGAAAATAAAGGTTGAATGGGAATTCTATAAAGTTTCCTTAAAAGAAAGTGGTATGTCTTTCTTATCCACACCTTCATGCTTAAGTAGCTGTGACTGTGAGGCAATAGCTGAGGATGGCAGAGCAACAAGACAGAAGCCTGGTTCACTGGAACTGCTATCCCAGCTCTGGACTACTCCACTTCAGACTCTTTTTAAGTAGAGAGAGAAATAAACTGCCTTGACTTTAGGCAACCATTATTTTGGGATTTATTGCTATATACGAAAACTTTTCTTAATACAAGCAATGATAAACTGTGTTTTTAACATTCTATTTGGGGAAAATAAAAAGTTAGCAATTCTATCTAGTCCCTAAAATACTGTTTTGAAATTTGGGTTGTGAAACCCAAAAGCAGGTACACCATTAATCTAGATGTTTCCAATAGCAGCATCCAGCTTTAAACCCTCTATTAGGCACTATATGTTTAGGAGCCTTATCTGTGTTAAAGAATAAACTTACTAAAAGAATAAAAAGTTGGCAAAAAAAAAAAAGAAATAAAAATTAAGAAAACAATTAACAGAAAGTGATATTTGATTGCTGTAATCTGAATACGCACATACCATGGGCTGATCTTCATTAAAGGAATTGGGGCACATGTGAAAAATACTGTGAGCAGCAAGAAGGATTTTCGGCCCCAAACATCAGAAAGAGCACCAATAAGTGGGGCACTGAGGAATGACAATAAACCCTAAAAAAAAATTTAAACAAAATAAAGTATGTGATAGCATATCATTTTACTACCATAATTTTTTTTTGTTTTGTACTATCGTAATTTTGAATAAGTTTGTTTCTAAAATAAGTAAATCACTGAACTTTAAACAGTAACTTATTTGTCTATATGTAATTTAAAAGTTTCCTCAGGCTAGAATTATCTGCAGGGCTCTTGCTGGGTATTAAATATGAAATGCTCTAATGAATTCTCTATCACAGTATCTGTTCATTAGCAGTTTTAGAAAGAGTATCATGTGCTAACTGCCCATCTTATACGGATGGGCTACTAATTTGTTTATAATATCAGATCTGTTTATAAAGAATTTATTTAATAACCAACACTTTACCATGCTGTTACAGTTTTGTTTTTCTAAGTTTTGGGGGTATAATGTTGTTCTTTCCAATCAATATTCTTTTTTCTTTTGGTACCAGGGATCAAACTCAGGATGTTGCACTTGCAAAGCAGGTGCTGGTGAGCTAAATCCCCAGCCCTCCAATCAATACTCTTAATGTTAGTTTATAAAAGCACTAAGACTTCTGGAATAATGCGAACATAAAAAAGGAGAAATATGTGAATTATTATACAGAGTTGGCAATATTTGGGCCAAATCATATTTAAAACCTAGTTAATCTAAGGTATTACATAATCTCCCACACTACAGTCTAATTATAAAAACTGATATTTAATGGATTACTCAGTTAATTTAAAAGGGGCAGAATTACACATATATAAGTATGTACATTTAAACATGTATAACTCACCTTTACTCCTTGAATTAAGCCATTCATCAGAAACGTATGTTTTGGGAAGGTTTCATGTAATACCTAAAGAATAAAAATAAAAATAAAAATGACATGCTTTTAGTCTCAGTAAAATTTCTACATTTATATTTCAAATATCCCTTCATAATACAATCTAATTTTACTTCATACAAATTTTCAGATTTGTATGTATGACACTATGTATGATATGAGTAAAGGCTAATAATACTAAATATTTATATGGCATTTACTATGTTACAGGACACTAAATTGGGAGTTTTACATATATTATCATTTAATGTCTCAAAAATTGTACAATAGGGCCGGGGATTTAGCTCAGTGGTTCTACCACCTGCCTCACAAGCGCAAGGACCCAAGTTCGATCCCTGGTACCAAAAAAGAAAAAAATTGTATAATAGAAGTTTAATGTCCTATCCCAGATCACACAGTTAGAAAGTAAAAAAGCTGAAACTGAGCCCAGGAGGTCAGGCTTTAAAGTCTATGCCTTTGAATTTTGTTATGGTATTCCCCATATGGGAACTCTCTTTCAGGTGGATACTCATAATCTGGGATACAAGACTAGGAGAACAGGGAAATTTTAATGGCCACAAAGTAAATATAGAAAGAGTCCATAAAGAAAAAAATCCCAACCTATAAAAATTTATAATGGTTATTCTATCTTCCAAGGCCTGTTCTCAAACTACATGGCATCAATTTCATCACTGAGCAACAAGTGAACGAACTATTGGGAACTTATTGGTTGAAAGAGTAACTGATGGGAAAGACAACTGGAAAAATTAAAAAAATAGCAAGTACTATTTTTTACAGTATATATAGCAGGGGCTTTATGAATACTCTTTATTTACTCCTAATAGCACTATAAATTAGATTGAATTACAGCTTTACAGATGAAGCAATTGAGTTGTTACTTGACTTAAAAGCCCATGCATCTTCCATTATACAATACTGTCTCAATAAAGACAACAGAATGGCAATGAAAGGAATAAGAAGAAAAGTGGAGAGAAGAACCTTTATAAGGATTAGAACTGCTCCCTCTTCTTCAGTTACTCTTCTACCAAAAACTAGAATTTTAACAAAATGTACTCACACCAGGTAAAATAAAGAAAATTAGAGGGAGGGGCCAGGGATTTAGCTCAGTGGTTCTGGTACCTGCCTCGCAAGTGCAAGGTCCCAAGTTCGATCCCCGGTACCAAAAAAAAAAAAGAAAAGAAAATTAGAGGGCTAGGAGTGTATTTCAATAGTCAAGCACTTGCCTAGCATGCTCAAGGCCCTGGGTTCAATCCCCAGTACCACAAAGAAAAAAATTAGAAATAAAGTGTTAGTCAACAAAAAGCATGAGAAAAACCATGTATTTCTAATTTTTTTCTGAATTAGTAGTTCTCTACCAAGGCTAATTCTGGGCCCCAGGGGACACCTGGTTACTCATGGAGGCATTTTTTATTATCACAACATGGAAAGGGGTGAGAGGAAAGATATTAATAATATCCAGTAAGCAGAAGTCAAGAATGCTGTCACACATCTTACCATACACACATCAGCCCTACAACAAATAACTGTCTGCCTCAAAATTTCAATAGTGTTGAGACTGAGATACTTTGTTGTTAGTTATAACAAAAAACAAGGATTTAAAGGATCTCCAGACAGTAAATAGTTCTGGCTTTTTCTAGCTTTGCTAGAAAGCTAGTTTCAGTCCAAGTATTCAACTCTGCCATTGTAGGACAGAAGCAATCACAGAGTATATATAAATATATGAATGTATCTGTGCTTCAATAAAATTTTATTTATTTATTTATTTATTTTTTAAATGTATTAAATTCTTTTATTGGTACATTGTAGGTATACAACACAATTACATTTCTCATTGGGAATTGTACCTTTACATAATGCATCTTGGTTCTTATGTTTTCCCCATTCCTAGCCCTCCCTTCACGCCCTCCACCCTTCCCTATTTACAAAGACTTTATTTCCATTTTTTCCATTTCTCGTCATAAAATTTTATTTATAAAAATAGTCTGTGAAAAGGATTTGGTCCTCTGGCCATAGTTTGCCAGTCCTTGTTCCAATGGAAAAGATTTTAAATTCCTGAAACTGGTATTCTAAAACCTTTCATAATCAACTCAAATCTTTTTTTTTCCCCCCCAATTACTAAGGACCGCTTACAAGCCAAGTCTTTCTAGGAACAAAGAACAGTTTGGACATTATAAAGAATGAAGGGCATAACAAATACCAAAAAGAAGTTTATAATTTGCCAAATCATATCACCAATGATTCACTTTGCCAAGCAATCATTCCAATCTGTTCTCCTTGATGCTTTAGAAATATTCTGTCTTCTGATAGTCATACTTGTATACAATGACATTTTGTCCATTTTGAATGTATGCTCCCATTATCTTCTCTACCCAGCCTCCAAACCTTCGGAACTGTTCCTCTGCCACCAAATTTTCCCTCTACAGCAATTTCTCCTTTAGAGCCACATAATTTACAGCATTTTAACAAACAAAAATAACAAATAATTCAATTGTAAAGAATTTTTATCTGTCATAATCTCTTAAGTCTTTAAATCTGAAGAGGAAAAATATTTTCTAAGAAATTTTATCAATCTTAAAATTTTTAAGAACTTTTAAAATTTTTGAGAATAAATAATCATTAAAATATTATATGCCCTGGGACTATCTCTGTAGTAAGGGATGCACACCAACCTAGGTAGAAGAGATGCTAGTGGGTTTCAGGGTCTCATGACATAGGCTGCCTATCTAGCAGCCTTAACTACCAAACACTGGCTTACTATTTCTAGAATCACAGGTCTGTTAAAGGAGTGGAGTCATTCTTTAGTATTATAGATCCATACATCTGCTGTCATTAATTATTTATCTAGCTGCTATTTAATCGACAATCACTGATTTAATACCCAACTATGAACCAATCGTATATTCAAAATCTGTCAAAAGTGCTATGCTTCAGTTCTTAAAAATATTTGTCAGTACAGAACAATTCTTTGTAGTTAATTTAAATCTCCTTGTTAGTGGCTTCACCTTCCCCTACATAATCTTCCATATATAACACCAGCTTTGTACTTTTGTCTGTGTTCTAGAAAAGCTTAAAACTCAAAGGTATAATTAACTGCAGCTCCATAAAGTTAAAATATTTCTTATAATGTCACGTTACTTTTAAAAATAAGAAATTAAGGCTACCATAAATCTAAAACTAAACATTTTTTATAATTAAAATGTTTAAAACTGGTTACTTGTTAAGGTAATTAACTTAAAGAATAGCTCTGAAATTGAAATGCTGAAACAAACTATGAGATAATTTTTGATCATGATATATGGGAAGAGAATACTGACTTACAAATAAATCAGATTATATCTTCATCCACATTTTCCCTTTAAAAATTACTATTAAGAGCTATGACTCTCTAGTAAATATCATTTATAATCAGTTTCCAAACACAGAAGACAAAAAGGAAATATTTTTTAACAGACTTTTAGAGAGAGAAAAATTCCACTACTTGGTGCCTTCTTTACCCCTAACCTACCTTTCTGCACCACCCAACCAGAGAAGGCAGTTGTAAGAGTACAAAACAAGGACTACTGTCAACAATGTTAATAATTTTTAAAAAGTAAGCAAAAAGTCTCGAAATAAGCAAAACCTTTTATAAAAGCCCACACTTAATATATTGTTCTTAGTTAACGATACATATATATATAGCAGAATCACTTCTTTAAAAATCATATACATAAGCTTCACCTCTGAGAGTCTAATTTTAGCAAGATTGGTTTTAAGGCCCATTATTTTTTTAAAACTTCCCCAGCATCACTGATACTCACCTCTGGTTAAAAAATCATTGAGGTAATAGATTACATGTTCTAAATAATGAAACTGTTCATCCTGTTGGCGAACCCATCTTAAGGGCAAAGGTAAAGACCATCATGAAGCCCAAGGCTCTTATCTTGCCCAGAATTGGTGGGTAGGTTGTGGAAGAACTTTCACGTCCTACTTACATTTCTATATTGCTCAATATTTTATAACAGCCACTCAGTTGCCTTGGTTACAAAAGGCAATACGTGTTATATATAAAGACATGTACACATAGATTTACATATATATCTACATGCACAATTTCCCTTAGTGATGGTTGAAAGATTTTTGCTATTTGAATAACCAAAGTTCAAAGTACCTGAAACAAATCTCATTCTTTAGAATAGAATCTAATCCCTACAACCTAATTCTTATTGTGACTTCATCTTATCCCTTTCTCCCAGTTTTCACCAACATATAAATTACATCCCAGAGGATGAGGCAGGAGTATTGGGTAAGTTCAAGGCCAGCCTGGGATACATGGCCTGGCCAGACTAGACTATAGAGTTGAACCCTGTCTCAAAATACAAACTAACAAATAACAACAACAAAACATGGTAGCACAGTCATTATTTGGTATCCACAGGGGACTAGTTGCAGAACCCTTTATACACACCAAAATTTGAGGATGCTCAAGTTCTTATATAAAATGATGAATGTCTGGGCCGGGGATTTAGCTCAGTGGCACCAAGCCTGCCTTACAAGCGCAAGGTCTTGAGTTCGATCCCTGGTACCACACACACACAAAAAAATGATGAATGTCTGCAGATAACCTATACAAATCCTCTGTGTACCTTAAATCATTTCCAGATTACATATGATGTCTAATATAATGTAAATACTCAATAATTGTTATATTGGGCCGGGGATTTAGCTCAGCAGTTTCGCTACCTGCTACGCAAGGACAAGGACTCGGGTTCGATCCCCAGTACAAAAAATAAATAAATAAGTGTTATACTATGTTGCTGAGAGACTGACGACATGAAAAATGTCAGTACATGTTTTAGTACAAATTTTTTTTTTTTTTTTTTTTTTTTTGGTACCAGGGATCAAACTCAGGATCTTCCACTTGCGAGGCAGGTGGCAGCACCACTGAGCTAAATCCTGGCCCTAAATCCAATTCTTTTTAAAAGAATTTTTCAATCTGCAGTTGGTTGAACCTGAGGATGTAGAAACCACAGCTATGGAGAGCCAACAGTACTCAAGGCAAAAATAAGGCTCTGAGCTTAATAGTTGGACTTTCTTTTGAGAAGATGCTTAATCTTTAAAATATAATAAAAAGTTAAAAAGCAAAGAATTATGCACATGATAATATTACAGGCAACCTTAGTAACCGTAACTCATCATCTTGCCATTTTAAAAATCAAGTATAGGGCTGGGGATTTTGCTCAGTGGCAACATGCCTGCCTCGCAAGCCCAAGGTCCTGAGTTCTATCCCTGGTACCAAAAAATAAAAATAAAAAACAAAAATCAAGTATAAAGATCAAACAGAGGAATTATGAGTAACTACTATATCAATTATAGAAAACAAATTGGCAAAGATGTTATAGCAGTTATTCCAAGAAATGTAGTCAGTTCCCACAAATTAGCACCTTTCATTTTCCTAATCAGAATCCAGTATTTTAGCCTGTAATCCCAGTACTTTGGGAGGCTAAGGCAAGAGGATTCTAAGTTGAAGTCAAGCCTGGGCAACTTGGTAAGACCCTGTCACAAAATAAAAATGGCAAACGGCTGGGAAAGCAGTTCAGTGCTAAGGCCCCGAATAAAAGACTTTAGTATTTTTAAAGCAAAAGCACAAAAGGGGTGGGGGTTGGAGATATAGCTTAGTGGTAGAGTGCTTGCCTAGCATGTAGAAGGCCCTAGATTTGATCCCTAGCACTGCCAACCAACAAAAATTGATACTAGCACTGTTAATTTACAAAAATACAAGTACTAAAGATAAAATTTTCTCATGTCTATTAAAAATGAAACTGTTTCCTTGTTCTTAAAATAGTCTCTCTTTGTCCAAGTAGGGGGGGAAATATCTATTCCAAGTTACACAAAAAGTTGATATACCTATAAAATAAAACCAGATGCAAAAATTTTAAGGAGGCATATACACTTTAAATCCTGATGACAAATTATGGAAACGTTATAAAAAGCTTTTTGAACAGCTTGCTAACGGTTGAGCAGTCCAGGAACCCCAACTATCTAGAACATGAGTAGGAAGCAGTTAACCTCCAGTACTCCTCAAAACCCTGGGCACCATCATCAAGGAAGCCTAGGCTGAAATATCAACATTATAAGTTTACTATCACAGTAGCAGTCATCAGGTTTCTTCACTTTTCTAAACCCAGGGAGTTGTGAGGATTAAAAAAAAGAAACGTATTGGTTAAGTACTTGAAACCACAGGAGTGATAACCCAGCAGACAGATTCATATGTTAACCTGGAAGCAGATTATAAATAAGCACACTAAAACATTAGGAAAGCTAATAAAACAATCATGAGACCACAAAGTTATTAAAGAACCTCAGGAGCCCTTAACAAGAGGTTATTACAACATAATGAAGTCATGGTGTCATGATTTGGCACCATCTGAGGAAGTTCCAAATCACTGTACTTGGATTATGAAGGCAGGAAATGTGTAAATTAATTTTTGAAAGATTTCTGTCAGAAATCAGTGACTAAAAAAATAACTGGTTAATTTGTAAGTCCATATTACAATTTTAGTTTGAAAATTCATTTATGTAGATTTGATAATCCATTACAGGTAAAAGGTCAGCACTTCTTAATAAGGAAGGGATCTCAATCAAATACATTCAAATTGGCTTCATGTCTTTGCAGTACCGGGAATGACACCCAGAACCTTAACACAGCCATATCCCTGGTCCTCAAATTGGTATTCTTACAATTATATCTGTGTTTTTCAGGGACATAATTTAACTTGCAATGCATAGTTTATTACAAAAAGAATGAAATTTATTTAAAGATTTTCTTTTCTTCTGAATCTTCCTTTAACTATACTCATGAATATGTCCTGTATATTCATAACTATTGTACAGTTATGATTATGTATGTACAGTAATGATTATGTAGCTATCAGCAAACACACTAAGAAATATGGACTGTAAAAGTAATTCAATGTACTTAAATCATTCAACTTTTGGTAAATCTCTTTGTAAAAGCTTTTTGATAATAATGATCAAGCTCATGAATACATTAAGTATATTACTTTTAAATTTCTCTTCTAGGATTTGATAAGCTGTACATTTAAACTACATCTTTTCAAGATATTATGAACTTCTACCATAGATAGCTTTCTCTTTATTCAATTACTCTTATCTACACTGATTGGAGAAAACCAGCTATCATCTGAGTTGTCTGATTTATTAAAGAGGTCTTTTCTACGGTTCTAAACCTTAGAAATGTAAGTAAAAACCAGTGTTAGGCTTTCTAGATCTTTAGCACAAATGAAAAGAAATTTCTTGTTTGGAAAATGCTACTGCAAATCTCAAAATAATTAGGCCATATAAAGTCAATCACAAACATTATCTTTCCTGAGCCTGTTGGTTTAAGAATCCCTTCACACTATCCCAGAGTGGTGATTAAGCCCCTGCCTGAACATGTCAGATGACCTGTTTGAAATCATACACTTCCACCGCCACCCCTCTTACTTTTTAGTAAGAAAAAGGGGAAGGTTAAAACAGACAACTAAAACAGTAAAATACAGAAAAGTACTGAAGAACTGAAAATACTGGTGGAGTTAACCATGGAAAGGAAAAAAAAGCCCAAAACCAGAGCAAAAGAAGTTTCAGAGTCAGTGGTAAATAAGTTAAAGATTACTTACCACCAAGGTGGGTGCCGTCAATAGTCCCCAAGCAAAAAACTCCAAAAAGATGACGATAACCGCATGATAAACACTAGGAGAACCTATTCCTTGAGGCTACAAAAACAGATTTTTTTAAAAGTTAAAAAGTGCATTCCAGAATTATTAAAATGACAATAATCAATAAATATTTATTAAGAACATGCAGTCATGCATCACTTTACAATGGAGATATGTAGTCTAAACTACTGCTGTTTGGTATCTTCAATCAACTTGCATAACATTTTTTTTTTTTTTGATACCGGGAAGCGAACTTGGGACCTTTCGCTTGCGAGGCAGGCGGCAGAACCAGTGAGCTAAATCCCTGGCCCAACTTGCATAACATTTTAAGATCAGGATTTACATCCAGACAAACAAACATTATAGTTTCATACCTTAGGCTTTCAAGTATATTCAACAGCCTTCTGCGGAAATATTAACAGTTTGGATTTCTCTACATGCTGAAATGATGCTTCATCTTTTTTTTGTATTTTTTAATGTTGTCATCAAGCATCATCAACATTTAAAATAACAAGTGTCTCTCCTTACCTAAAGAATCTGGGTACCTGAAAACCCCTTTACTACAACTTGCAATTAGGAACTTGAGAAGAGGGGGACACCTGAAGGACTGCAGCTGGGAACGAATTTGTACAAAATCTTATTCATTCAGCAAACATTACAGATCACCTACTATGTACCACAAATTCTGGGACTACAAAAACAACCAAGACTCACTCTCTGATCTCAAAATTCACAGTCTAAAAAGAAAGAGATTACATTATAATCATCTGCTTATATGTAAATGTAATAAAAAGATACAGGTTAAGAATCAAGGGAAAAGTGTGACAAAGAAGTGGTGTGGATAAATCACATCAGAGAAAAACATAATGAAGTAGACAAGGATCATGACTGGAGAATAAAGTTCTAGTCCTGGAGTAAAGAGGGAGGCAGAAGAGCCAGCCTCAAGCTTTATTAAGGAGTCTCTCATTTTTATACACACAGAAAAATCAATGAAGGATTTTAAATAAGAGAATGATCTACATTTTTTGATACATCACTTGTGATTTCCTAAAGGAAACCGAGGAGGCTAACTACCTGCAAAAGGAGGCTCTCTGAATCAGCTCAAACAAGAGATGATGAGAGCAGGAAAGTGATATAGATGCTGGAGGGGAAGGAATGGATGTAAGCACTCGGAATTTGAAATTGGCAGAATTTTATAGATCATGAGAGGACAAATTAAGGATGACTTCTAAATTTTTAGGTTGGTTGTCTAGTACTAGAACCTGACGATTTCCCAGCATTTTCCCCCATGAGCCTCAAGTTTACTTAAGTTCTAGGTGACCACCTCCTTTACTTAATACATTTCTACTGTTTTTGAGCCCTGATTAAAGCAATAATCGGCAGATGTGATGTTTGAAATCACCAGAGTGGATATCAGGAGGCTATAAAGTGTGAAAAGAGCAGTGGGCTAAAACAGCGCCTCAAGGATCACCAACATTTTAGTAGTAGGCAAAGAAAAGGAACCCATGAGGAACAGTGAGAGAGAGAGAAAGAGAGAGATTGATTGAGAATATAAGGGTCACAGATGACAAAGAAGAAGTTTTAGGAAGGCTGATGACCAGTTCTAAATAAAGCAGGTATTGTAAGATAAAGTCAAAAATGCCCATAGGATTTGGTAAGCTCCAGACCTATTTTGTTCAACATCACATATACCTAGCAAAAGAAAGCCCAGAAGAATTTCTTGGGGTCTTTAACATGCTAATTTATATTATGAACCTCCAAGAAGACGATTTCCCAAACTTGACCAAGAAATATTTGTTTCACATTAACAGATATCTTATGGACACTTGAGTTCATTGGAAAAAAGTTGGGAAAATAAAACATAAGATGATGGGATGGCAGGGGTGGCAAAGTGCATGCTTTATACACATTAGACCCTGTGTTCAATCCCTAGCACCCCCACAAAAGATAATATTAAAATTATGCAAATCTATGCACAGAGCAAAATGGACAGTAGAAAAGAATGTGTTAAAAGTGGTTTTCCAGGGCCAGGGATTTAGCTCAGTTGTTCTGTTGCCTGCCTTGCAAGCGCAAGGTCCTGAGTTCAATCCCTGGTACCGAAAAAAAAAAAAAAAAAAAGAAAAGTGGTTTTCTATTTAGGTGAAAAGCACTGCATCAGTCACAAAGGATATGAGGGAAGGGTTTCCCAGAAAGTAGGAGGTATTATTTAAACTAAGATCTGCAAAGTCCCTCGGGAAAGACATTAGCACTGTCAAGTATGTTTGTGGAAAAGAAGGGGTGATGATGGACAAGAGTATCTGAGGTAAATGGAGCATGATATGCACAAGTCAGAATGTAAGAGACATCACTGCCTTAGTTCAGGCTCTGATATTGAATAAAGACAAGTAGCAGACCCACAGGGAGGTGGGAGGGGAGAGTAAAGGGGGCGCTTCACAATGAATTTAACCACTATGTACAGCAGATGTATACAATAAAAAACAAAGCTAAGAGGTAAAGCTGGAAATGTGACTGAAAAAGGCCTTTTTCTGTAGCTAGGCCTTTGCACTGAGCTACATCACTAGCTACCCGCCCCCCTTCTTTTACTTTTTATTTTGAGACAGGGTCTTGTTGGATCACTAAGTTGCCCAGGCTGGGCTCTAACTTGCAATATTCCTGCCTCAGCCTCCCAGAGTGCTGGGATTCCAGGCATATGCCATCATACCTAGATCACATTAAGACCTTTAAATTAAAGGCTGCAGGAAAATATCCCAGTATTTTAAGCCACAGAATAACATCACATCACAGAATTGCCTTTCTAGAACAATGTTCAATGCCACGTGGCAATTAAGCTGAAAAGGAGTCAGCAAGACCAGAAGATAGGCCACAGCAGCAGAAACTGAGGGGAGAAAAAAACAGTTTGAATCAAACAGCGGTGGTAGGAATGAATGGAGCAAAGTAAGTGAACTTAACAGACATGAGGAGACAGAATTAACAGGACTGAGTGGCTGACTAGGTGTGCAGAGAGTAAGGGAAGATCAAATATTAAGAGATATTTCACTTTCTGGTTGGGTTAGCTGGATAGTGAGTAAAGGGGAAAGCAGAAAAGATTAATTCAGCTTTAGACATACTGCTGTGAGAAAAAAAATACACGACATTGGCTGAATCTAGAAAGCGAACAAGCGCTGGGAGTGTGACACTTGCCTAGTACGTATGGGGTCCTGAATTTGTTCCCTAGCACCAGAGAGGGAAAGAGAGAGGAGGAGGAGAATGAAAGAGCCAGGAACAGTGGCACACACTCGCAATCCTGGAGCAAATATTGATGAAGGCTGAAGCAGAATCACAAGTTTAAGTCCTGCCTGAGCAGCTTAATGAGACCTTGTCTCAAAAAATAAAAGGGACCGGTACCTCAGTGGTAGAGTGCCTCTGGGTTCATGCCCCAGGAAATAACAACAACAACAATATCAGTATCTTTTTTTTTTTTTTGTACCACGGATCGAACTTGGGACCTTGCACTTGCCAGGCAGGTGGCAAAACCACTGAGCTAAATCCCCAGCCCCCAAAATCAGTATCTTAACCTGGCAAACAAAACATTCATTAAAAACAAAAACCCTAAGACATGACAAAAATATAAAGGAAAGATACTAATAATTTTTAAAATATCTAGTAACATTCTATGCCATGGAAATCATCAAACATTCAGAAAAAAAAGGGCAGCAGCACCATTTATAGTAGGAATAATTTTGAAAAGCTAAGTAAATGTTCAACCTCTTGTTTTGTATCCTATATTCAAATCACAGTCTCCAAATCAGATAGAATACCTAGCTCCAAATTTAGGGTAATTTTTAATGATATGTAAAAATGCTTTATGACAATGTCAAATTTCAAAAAAATCAGAAGAGGATATAAAATTGTACATACAGAGTAATTTTGGCTGTGAAAAACAAAATGTCAACAGTGTTCATGTTGGGTAGTAATTTTTTAAGTGATAGAATATTGCTTACTAAGCTGTTCTGTTTTCTAAATCTTTTCTAATAGACATGCTTAAACTTTACAAGGAAAATGTCTAAGAGAAAAACTGCAAAACTAAGGTGGAAAAGATTAGGTAGCTCTACGTAGTACTTGTCCTTCCGGAACTACTTTCTTATTTTATGTATGATTTTTTTAAAGCGGGGGGGCTGAGACCACAGCTCAGTGATAGAACACTTGCCTAGCACACGAAAGGCCCTGTGTTCCATACCTAGAACTGCAAAAGGAAGAAAGAAAAAAAGAAAGAGAAAAGGAAGTCAAAGCAGGAATACAGACATTTGTTTGTTCTAAAATACTGGTAATTTTGAGAACTGTATTATGGATTGAACACCCTAATTTGAAAATCCAACACCCAGAATCTGAAACTTTTTGAGCAATTTTCAGATTAGGGACACTCAATCAGTAAAGTCTACGGAAACATTCCAAAATCTGAAACATTTCTGATCCCAAGCATTTCAGACAAGAGATGTTCAACCTGCATACCTGTAAGTCATCTCTTTTATTTTAAATAAATTCAAAAGCAATGAAATATTCATTTGCATGAATTCAAAATGGACATATTTTGGAATACTTTACTGATACGGAAGTAACACTTTCAGGTAAGACTACTGATTTAAACACTGGAGTTTTCACAGAATATCCCATGAAAATTTAAGAACAATTTGAGATAGAAAACAAAGGGTGTGGGCTGGACAAAAACACCAGCAGGAAATGTAATAGGCAAGAAGGGCAAATATTTGACCAGTAAGTACTTCACAATGTCAAGACCACAGAGTTCATATTATAAAGAGATCATAAAAATGATGACATGTGAAGATATTCAAGAGAATTTCAAGAGAGACAAAGTGAAAAATTCTGAAGGAGACCAATGTGAACATAAATTGACACATTCAACTTTAGGTGGCCAAGATGTCACCTAAAACAGTAATAATTACTGTACCCAAAGTCCATTCAGCTAAGTAACTTCTTTCTTATGGAGGCATGAGAGATGGCTCCATGACAGTCATCTCTGATTTCAACTTTAGAAATCACAAACAATCTCCTTTAACCCTCATCTCCATCCCTCAAAAATCCAATCCCCAAATTCCCAAATCATACTTTCTATTGGTAACAGGTCAGTTTCATTAGCTAGGTTTTTGGGTGAGTCTTTTAAAATGTACTTATTTATTCCTTTAACACTAGAAAACTACTATGAAGTCATATTTAGCTAT
Source organism: Heterocephalus glaber (assembly GCF_053883595.1). NCBI lineage: Eukaryota > Metazoa > Chordata > Mammalia > Rodentia > Bathyergidae > Heterocephalus > Heterocephalus glaber. Next base: position 35,287,118 of record NW_028258296.1, on the reverse strand, counting down.
GTAAGAAACTTATTTTATCATATTTGGCCTAAATTTACTTTATCCCAAGATCCCTGAGGTAAGCCCTATATTTTACTATTCCATAATCTAGATCTTCTGGTACAAGCATAGCACAAAAGTGCTTAACAGATGTTTGGAGAACTGAAATGAATTACAGACAGTCCCTTAATAATGGTTTGATTCAGGATTTTTCGACTCTGTGGTGGTGAAATACACACTCAAGTTTGTACCTCAAGTTCTGAGTTCTAATCTTTTCCATGGATAATATGTAGCACAGTATTCTCCTGTGATGATGGCCAGTGGAGTGATAGCAAGCTTCAGCTCCCTGTCAGCCACACAATCACAAGGACACAGTATTGTGTAGTGTATTGTGTACAGTGTACAATAGTGTGTTGTTAAAATAAGCTACATATTTTAAGTGGATTTTTGAATTAAGATGCTTTCCATTTATGGTGGTTTAATTGAGGTGTAACTTAATCCTAACTCAAGGACCATATATATTCTGTCTCTTCTATCTATCACTAAAATATTTGGAGTAGTAATTATATGTAGATACTGTTAAAGAGGTAGTATAGTCATTAAAATTGCAAATATCCTCTATTAATTCCCTCCTTTACATCTTGATATGCCAATGTACACTGTGGTTATCAATCACATGGACTTATTATACAGACTAGTTTTTTTTTTTGGGGAAACAAGGTCTTGCTATATAATTTAAGCTGGACTTGAACTCACTATGTAGCCCAGGCTGGCCTTAAACTCATGGTGATCCTTCTGCCTCAGCCTCCTGAGTTCTGGGATTACAGGCGTGCGCCACCACACCCAGCTATAGAGTACATTAAAATAATATAATATTGGGCCGGGGATTTAGCTCAGTGGTTCCACCACCTGCCTCACAAGCGCAAGGACCTGAGTTCGATCCCCGTTACCAAAAATAAAAAGTAAAATAATAATAATAATAAAATATTATCCGTTAAAATTTATATTGCTTTTATGTATCAGTTAAAAAATAACTTAAATTTTTTAAAAAGTGGGACCAATTGGTACCACATGTCTCCTGATACAATACCCTGGGAAGTTCTCTGTACATATGTAGTTTTCTTAACCATTAAATTTAAATTTTTTTCTAATTAAGTGGAACAGGGAAAATTCTATGTGAGCCTTTTTCTGCAAGACAAATGATATGGAATCATTAAAAAGGATCATGAAAGACACACAAACATACAAAGCAGGGAACTCTCCTAGATTAAAGAAAACTAAATCTAACAACTATAAGCAATATATGATTCTTGTGTCTGGGACTGAAAAAATAAATACCTATAAAAGATATCATGAAAACTGGAGAAATTTAAATATCAAGTAAATATTAGATAATGCCAGTATTCAGATCTTAAATCTCCATTAACATGTTCACAATGGGCCCATACATGCATGATTGTCCCACACCAGCCGATGGGACAGTGGTTCAAGTCAGCGGGAAGGTGTTAAAGCCCCATCTGTTAAAACTTGGTCCCCAGTCCATGCAACTACAGGAACATTTAAAATACATGGCCTAGTTGGAGAAATTCAGGTCACTGAGGACATAAGCTTGAAGGGGATACTGGGAGTTGACAGTAGGAATGGTGTGGTAACTTTGATTTGTTTTGGGATCTGTCCAAAGGATTGGTGGAGCATACTTCTAGATATGTCTGAGTAGGTCACAGAAGCATGACTACAGATATTATATAGGGCCCCTTCCTTTGTGGTGACGTTCCCCTGCTCTGCTTCCCAGCCATCATGAACTGAGAATCTATGCTCCACCTCACCCTTCCACCATGATGTTCCTGCTGTACAGCCAGCATACCATGAACTGAATCCCCTGAAACTATGAGCCAAATTAAACTTTTATGTTGTAAGTGTTGGGTATAGCAATAGGAAAGCTAATATAAACAATGATTTAATTTCCTGATTGATATTTGTATTTTATTATTTAAAATATTGTTCTATAGGAGATGCAGGCTGCAGTATGCAAAATTAGCATGATTTCTGCAACTCATAATTAAAATTTCTGCAAAATAAGTTATCTAGGCTAGGGTTGAACTTGTAATCCTACCTCAGTCTCCAATACTGCTGGAGTTATAGGCCTGTGCCAGCAAGCCCAGCTAAAAAGGATGATTTGAAGAAAAAAAAAAGTAAATATGGGTGCAATGCGGCATGCCTGTAGTCCCAGATACTTGGGAGTCTGAGGCAAGAGTATCACTTAAGCCCAGGAGTTTGAAGCCAGCCCAGACAACACAGCAAAATCCTCTCTCTTAAAAAATAAACAAAAATTTACCCAGGCATGGAGGTGCATGCTGTAATCCCAGTACTAGGGAGGCTGAGACAGGATTTCAGTGAATTCAAGGTCAGCCTGGACTACACAGTGAGTTCAAGGCTGAACTATATAGCAAGTCCCTGCCTCCAAAATAAATAAATAAATAAATAAATAAATAAATAAATAAATATTAAAACTTTATAACAATCTATATTTATAATCTTACTCATTCCAGTAACTGCAAGTTACACACTATAAAACTATCTTCATTTTATAGTCTGACACAGCAAATAAAATATAGAATGAACTCAATCCAGGCAACCACAGAGCCTGTCTTAACTACTGCATATACTGCCATAGAATAAAACCTTTCTTAGGTGTAGCAATCAAATCTCATCTGAATGATTATCCTAAAGTATAGCACCATGACTGGTAGGTAACAGGTGCTTAGCTACAGATCGACTCCAAAGCCCTAATCATGACAGTCACCAACCTGCTACATAACTTAAGAAAGTTATTTTACCTCTCTGAGCAGTAAGAAATAGCCTACACATGGTCCTGCTAATGGCTGAACTTACTACTCAACTTTACAATATTCTAAAAGTAATATGCATTGAGTAGAAACTGTACTTCAAATTTAAAATTTTGATCTTTTCCATGACTATCAATATGCACATACTTCTCTTGTGAAGCTGGGCAATGACATCAAGCCATAGCTCCTATTCAGCCAGGCCAATACTCTACTGCTAAACTACAATATTTTACAGATATATTAAATGCATTTTGAACTTATAGTATTTTCAATCTACAATGAGTTTACTGAGACACAATCCCCTTGTATTAATCTCTTATTTAAATCCTCATCTAACTCTCAAATTCTGAGCTATGATTACCCAAATCAATGTGAACCAAGCAGTTATTATGCAGGATATATTGGCTTTACTAACTTACACTATACTGCTATCAGTGAACCATGGGTTTACATGGATTGTTGACTAGGAGAGAGAACTTGTTGCACTAGTAACTGGCATTATAATGACATTATATCCCTGTTTACTAAATGGCATACCACCACATTGAGAATCATTTTACAAACCAAATGCTTTGGACTCTTCAAAAATACCTGGACTAGTTGGGTGTAGTTGGGCCTGCCTGTGATCCCAGCTACTCAGAAAGTAGAGGAAGGATTGCAAGTTGAAGGCCAGCCTGGGTAATTTAGTGAGACTCTTCTCAAAATAAAAGTTGGGCACAATGGTGCATACCTGTAATCCAGGAGGATAAAACAGAAGGACTGAGGATTAAGAGGTTTAAGGCCAGCCTGGACTAGCAAGATCCTGTCTCTAAATTAAATTAAATGGAGTGGGGATGTAATAGAGCACTTACATACCATAAATGAGGCCCCAAATTGAATCCCAAATTTTGGGAGGAAAAAAAAAGTAAGGATTATAAAAAACAAAACTTTCTAGAGCCAGGTGTGGTGACCCACACCTTTAATCTCAGCTACTTGGGAGGATAAAGTGAAAAGATTACAAATTCCAGGCCAGCCTGGAGAACACAGTAAGACCTCATATCAAAACAAAACAATAATAAACAAACAGAAAAACCTCTTCTAGACTAAGAGAGGCTGAAAAAACATGGCAACTAAATACAATGATTAAATTCTGCATTCAAAAAAGTATGTTAGAACAATTAGGAAAATGTGGCTATGGGCTATGTGTTACACACTAGCATTGTATCAACGCAAAATTTTCCAACTGTCATGACTGTATTATGGTAATAGGGAGAACGTTGTTAGTCTTAGGTTTTATGAATAAAGTGCCATGATGTCTAGTTAACTCCCAAGTGGCTCTGAAAAAAAATGTGAGCATATTTATAGGGAAAGAAAAACACTATAAATATGGCAAAATGCTAACATTTGGTGAATCCTGAATCTATATAATGGGCAAATGAATATTCAGTGCACTACTCTTGAAATTTTTCTGCAGTTATGAAAATTCTCAACATAAAAATTAGAGAAATAAAAAAGCATGAAAAGGGGCCAGGAATTTAGCTCAGGGGTACCTCCACCTGTCTCCCAAGCGCAAGCATGACAAAAAACAAAGATAGGAGAAAAATAATCTTGAGCTTAGAATTTAATTTTATGACAAGTTAACAAACAAGCAAGGGTAAAATACATCTTTAGAAATAAACACTGCATTTTTTTCTGAACAATACATAAGTAACATGAGTAAGACAAAGATACTTAGCTACAGGTATGGAAAAATTGTAGATTTTTATGCAAAGACAAAGAACAAAAAGTTCCTATAGGAAATACTGTAACTACAGATCTGCTATAATGGGATCCTGACTTGTTATGGCAGGGCTGAAGGAAATACAAGGCCCGACGACTAGTATCTGGCATCATCACGTTTTTGTGCTTTTTCTTTCTTTAATCAAGCAGGGCAAGGTTTACTATATTTGTAAAGCAAAAGGAAAACCAGTCTTCAATGTCCTGAAAATATGAATCACCAAAAACACTCAGTGACACCAATTTGCTAATTGAGTCATTTTGGATTAATTTGCCGTGAGACTTAAGAATTATTTTGACATGCTACAGATCAATTTAAAACTTGAGAGATACTCAGAATCTATATATCATCAGAGTAAAGAGGTACTAGTTAGTCTGCTCCTAAATAGAATGGAACATTTCTTTTTATTCAGTGAAGGTTATGAATCCCATCATTGCCATCAAAAATTAAAAAAAATTTAAAAAAAAAAGAGTTCAGTGAGATCAAGTTTTGCTTTAAAGCAAATAAACAAAAAGACCCAGGATTGAAGATTATGTTGCTTTGCATAAATTCTGGTAAGTGGTGTGACAACCTAATGCATGTTTCCACTCTTAGCAGGAAAAGATGTTGCTATATTACATCAATTAAGCCTTCACTGCCATACGGTTCAACGACTTCAAACTAAACTCACCATAAAGGTAAAATAAAATTAAAAATTAAAATTAAAAAAAAGGGCTGGGGATGTGGCTTAGTGGCACCACGACTGCCTGGCAAGTGCAAGGTCCTGAGTTCGATCCCCTGTACAGACAAGAAAAACTAAACACAACAACAAAAAACATTAGTAGCTCAAAAATCAAAGTGTCACCATGTTTAGAATAGAACCTAAACCCAGGACTGGTCTTACTGTGACCTCTAATTCAATCAGTATATATATTGATAAATGACAAAATAATATCTATCACTCCTTGTTTAAAAAAGACTCTGTAAGGGCTAGGGATTTAGCTCAGTGGTTTCGCCGCCTGCTGTGCAAGCACAAGGACCAGAGTTTGATCCCCAGCACCAAAAAAGAAAAAAAAAGACTCTGTAAGTTAAAGTATTTTACATGGTAAAATTCATAACTTTTTATACATTGAGAAAGTCAATCCATGATGAAGAATAAACTACTACACCTGTCATCAAGGAGACAGACCTATTTCAAGGTTCTTAATATAGCCTGCTTGAAACGATCAACTTTATTCTAATTGACACTCCTATTTCAAAATAGTACTTGTTAAAACACAACTTGAGTCTTTAAACTACTAAAAACTTTAAATCACTAAAAACTTTAAATCATAAGTACTTTATAGAATATTAATTGGAAAAGGCTTTTTATTTAAATTGCAAACTTTCAGTAGCTACCAACAAAATACCCCTGCAGACATTATTATAGTGGCAAGCAGATGATCTAAATATATCACAATGAACTAGGTACATAATCTGAGAAAATTTCTTACTAATTTATCCCCAAACACTAACATAAAGTGAAAGTTGAAGCACAGAGATAAGTTATTCACAGTGCTGCCTTCCAGAAGACACCTGCCCAAGACTGCACAGCTGGCGTTCCCCATCTGCAGGTTCTGCATCCACGCACTCACCAAGCAGAGGTCAAAAATACTCAGGAAAAAGTGCATTCATACAAGACATGTACAGCCCTTTTCTTGTCATTATCCCCTAAACAATACAGTGTAGGGCCGGGGATTTAGCTCAGTGGTTCCGCCACCTGCCCTGCAAGTACAAGGTCCCAAGTTCAATCCCCAGTACCAAAAAAACCCAAAAACAAGCAAACCAAAAAAACAGTGTAATGAACATGTATGTAGCATTTACATTGTATTAGGTATTATAAGAAATCTGGAGATAAAATATACAGGAGGATGGACACTGGTTAGATGTAAATAGTACCCATTATGTCATTTCATAAAAGGGACTGAACATCTCTGCATTTTTTGCTATGGAAGGGGAGTCTTGGAATCAATCTTTGGAGGATAATGACAGACAACTGTATGTACATCTTTGAGATTGATTTAACAGCTCTCTGGGTCTATGAAGACTTTACATCCTTAAAAGATGTCTTATTAACCATCTGAACTATTCTTCAGGAAAACATAAGAGATTGGGGTCACCTTGGATTCCATGCTTACTGACTCCTATTTATTCTCTTTAAATCAGGAGGAACCGGGTGTGGTAGCCCATGCCTGTAATCCCAGCACTTTGGAAGCTGAGGCAGGAGGACCAGTCTGAAGCTAGCCTGGACTACACAGTTCAAGGCCATCTTGAACTACATTGTGAGACCCTGTCTCAAAAAACCAGAAAAATTAAATTAAATTAAAAATCAGGAGGAATATAACCCAGCATTCTGATTCTCTAGGCATGTTTCACTTTGCCAATAATATGTCAGTTTCATTTTAGGTACTTAGAACAAAGTAATTCACATATTCTCTGCTTTCTCTCAAATGTTTCAAGTCATTTTACTAATCCACTTGTGAAAGAACTGTATATTTTGTCAGGGATGTAGTCCCATAACTGTAATATTAACACAATAATAAAGAACATATTTTTAAAAACTGAAAAAATTAATTTAAAAAATGAAAAAGAAAGCAAACTGAAAAATCACAAGGAAAATTAAATTTTGATAATGTGTAATTAATAAATGTACAGCTCACAGCCTCTACAAGAAATGCTTATATAAACAATCTTGGAATATACGATCATGATTTAACAAAGCTGAAGTAGTCTAAAAATGTCAGAATGTACTTTTAAATTAACTACCTTAAATGGTCTACACTGATATATATCAAATGCTAGTTTACATATATGAAAACATAACAAAACTATTTCTACATATGGATGCTTGAAAAGCAAATTCAACAGTGTCATGGTCACTTTCATCACTGAAACGGTAAACAACAGATGACTACATACTTGATTAACCTATGGAACTTATACTGTAGCTCCTTGTTCTGTTTTCAAACACAACTGCTCTTTTGGGAAGCAGGGGCTCTTGGGAATCTCGCAAGCAAACTGTGTAGTCATCAAAGAAAACTCTGCAAACTTCAGAGTGAAAAGACCCCTCAGGTTAAGAACTCCTGGTGTAGAAACACACAACTTAATTTACCTTAATTGGGTACTACTCAAATGGACTGAAATATAATTTCACCGAAAAACATAGTAACAAAAGGGACTGGGGATACAGTGAAGCAGTAGAGTCTTGACTCCAGGGCTCATAGCCCTGAGTCAGATGCTCAGCATAGAAATTTTTTTAAAAAGTGATTTATGATGAACCTGGTTTGGACAGAAAAGTTCACTTCTCCAACAGGTAAAAACTATAAATCTGCTCTAAGTATTTGACAAATCATAAATAATTCACTATTCATTTTATTTATAAATATTTAAATTGGCTGATCAAGCTTATAAAGATGTCATGAACAAAAGGACAAGGCAAAAGAACTTTTAAACACCAAGAGCAGAAAAAAGAAACCAAAAAAAAAAAACATCAGAAGGGGATCAAATTAGTAGCACTGAAATATGTGAAATAGTGATCAGTCATATACTGATCATACAGCCTCAAATACCTGCCTCTGAATGCATCCACTGAAACATTTTAAAAGCCAAAGGGCAGTTTTTTTCTTTCTTAAAAAAATGTTCAGCCAGATATAGTGGGGCACACCTATAATTGAGCAGCTGAGGCAGGAGGATCCCTGGCAAGTTCGAGGCCAGCCTGGGCTACATAGCAAGAAGGAAGAAAGGAAAGAAGGAAGGTGGGGGACAGAGGGAGGGAGGAAGAAATCATAATAGTAGTCTCATCTATTGCAAAGGGCAGAAAAGCAAATGTCATTTTTAAATCATACCTAGGATTATAATGGTTGTACTTTTTGGTCTTATAGTAGATTAAAATACACTGTAGAGCAAAACAAATGCTGACATTTATTAAAATGTATCTCTTGATTAATTATAGGAATAAAATTACAATAAAAGTTCATCTAGGAAAGTGCTAGTAGAAAATAAGTGTTATCACTTTAAATTTACATACTAGGTAGGCCCCTTGGGACTCAAAGGTGCAAAACAAAGCCCCTATTCTAACAGCTATCCACTGTTTAGAATGGAAAGTGAAATATTAAATACAGTAAGATGAGAAATGATAATACTGATGCACACAGCTCTCAAGAAGTTTTCATTTACAGTATTAAAAAATTTATTTAATTTCTTCTTATATTTGTTGGTGCAAAAAAATATTTCACTGTACTTAACCAAGCTACAAATTCACTACAACTTTAATAGGTAAAAGGATAAAAACGATTCTTTAAAAAGCTCTTCCAAAATTTACAAGATTTGGAAAGAATCTGCTACAGAACAAATCAAAATTACAAAAAGTTAATGAAACTACATGGACATGGCAGGTGTGCTTCTTGATCATGGTTCCATTATCTTTTGCAAAAGCCACTGACCTTTAGTATCACTTGGTTTTTATAAAATATAATCCTTTCGTTGCCTGTTTTGAAGATTTTACGGATAATTTAAAATTTCACATCTTCTATGGCTTGACAAAAGCAACAGTATTTTTCTCTTACCAACTTGGTCAAAAGAGTATAACTATCCTCAACTCTCTTGACCAAAGTAATATTTTAACCAACCAGATACAGTAAAAAGAATCTGAGAAATGTCGAACTTTTTCAACAAATGTCAATGCTATAACTAATAAATTTGACAACTAAAAATACAGTCTGAAATCGTCCCACATGTCCAAAGCTTTTTAAATTTTGGCATCTTTAGACCAGGCCATGTTTTGAAAGAGCAAAAGAAAATTGTCATTTCAACTGAATTCAGCACACCCTCACTGTCGGCCTACTTACAAATTTAATATGTGCTTGCAGTTGATCAAACCTCCATTAAAACACAGAAAAATGGAATGAAAAGGAACTACATCGATATACTTCTCAGGAAACGTACCTACCTTTCCATTCTATCTCTGAACGTGGTATCAAAGGATAAAGCAAAGATCAATGAGTATAGCAACGGGAACTCTCAGCACCAAAAAGTATAGGTGAGTTTTTTCAATTAAAAATCCTATGTACCCTGCTAATAACCTTCAGCACAGGCCATAAAGTTTACTGTAAATAACAAATACTTATAAAAAACAAGATTTTCTTGTCTTCAATCTGTGTTCCTTCCAAACCTCTTCCCTTAAGCCTTAGGCCAAGATCACCTCTACGTAGTATTTTTTAAGGCACAAGGTGAGGACTTCCCTGGGAAGTAGCCGACTAAAGCGGAGGGCCGGGGTTCAACGGCCAGGGTCCTGGCTTGGGAGGAGGAAGCCCCTCCCGTGGGGCTCGGCGCTGTGGGCCGCTGAGCGCGGACAGGCGAGGAGGCCGCTGGTCGAAGCATATGGGAGCGGCCGGACCTGGCGGGGAAGCGCGGCTCAGGTGCCGGCCGGCGCACGTGGGTTTGAGGCCATAGGGGCTACCGGAGGGGACAGCGGGGTCGTCAGGGCGACAGGGGCAGGGTCGGGGGTGGCTTCGCCGAGAGGACAGGCCCGGAGGCCGCAGGCCGGCGCGAGGAGCATAGCCCTCGCAGCGGCGGCGCAGGAGTCGGGGCCGAGACCCGGGAGCCGTGGACCGGGCAGGAGCGGCGGGAGGCGGAAGCGGAGGGGCAGAGACTGTACGGGGATCCCAGGGACGCTCGCCAGTGCGGAGCCCTGCTTACCGTGCCTCCGTCCTTAATGATGATCTTCTTGGCCAGCATGATACTGCGGTTCGCGGCCCGTTTCTTCTTCTTCCCCTGGGTCATTTTACCATCCTCGACTCCTGGCGCTGCTGCAGCCACTCCTGGGGCGGCCGGCCTCAGCGGCGAGTGCTGTCCCGCCACTACTGCTGGGCCGAGCCGCTCGGGGCTCCCGCCGCCATCTTGAGGGCCCGGCCTGCCTCCGGCGTCGCGTCACATCGTGCGATCGCCCCACGAGCGCCCCGCCCCGCGGGGCCCCGCCCACTGAAGCCGCCGACCGCCCTCGCGGGACCCTCGGCGGCTCTCTGCGGCTGGGACCTCTGCAGTTCTGCTTCACAGATGAAGGAATCTTAAGTTTCAGGAAGTTGTTACCTGCCGGTGGCTGTTAAAAGGTTGCAACTGGAACTGTAACCATAAGTCCTGAAGTATGAATACAACCTCTAAGTGTGTTCTAACCAAGACGGAAATGATGGCAACAGCAAGAAAAAATAATTTTCCAGTAGGTAACCTAAGAGGTAAAGATGTTAGATGTTTTTGTTTGTGGTACTGGGGATTGAACCCAGGGCCTTCCCCCGACCTACTTTCCAGCCCATTTTAAAATTTTGAGACAGGGTTTCGATAAATTGCCCAAGGGTGGCTCGAACTTGGGATCTTCCCTAAACCGCCTCCCAAAGTGCCGGGATTACAGGTCTGCACCTTTTTATTTCCTTTCTAATAAAAGCTTAAATGACCTGTGTCACACTTTGTAGGCCACTTTTTACTATTTTATTTAAAAATCAATTTGGGAATGGGAGATTGTTAGAATGATTGGCACAGGTGGAATGTGAACTATAAGGTCTTACTACAGTGTAAAATTTTGATTTTTGAACCTGGCTGAGACAGGAGGATGGCAAATTCCAGCGAGCCCAACCGGACAATTAGCAAGAGCATGACTCAAAGGAAAAAAATAAAAGGCTGGAGATGTGCAAAGGCCCAGGATTTACTCCCCTAGTCCAGAAAAAACAAATCATAAAACTACTGGGTCACTTTCTTAGACATACACTTTAGTGACGCTTTTCTAGCTCACTGATGCAAGCTGACGTGACAGCATTGACTGCGGAGGCCAGGTCATAAAAGAACTGAGTCTGGCAGATGCTGTGCCATGAAGATACCCTAGCAGCTATGGTGAGGCCTGCTGTCTAGGAACCGGGCCTACCATGGCCATGCAGCCACCCTGAGCACTTCCTGAGAAAGCCTCAGCCGGGACCACCAGTTTAGCCACACCCACACCGGGTTCCTGTCCAGAACTGAGACAACATACTGTTCCAAGCCGCTTAACTTTAGGGAGTTTGTTACCTGACTCTATTGTATAAATAAGTACACAAAGTAAAAGAGAAGAGCAGGGTAAAGAATGTGATTTCTTTGTACTGCTCTTGTAACTTTCCTGTAAATCTGAAATTATTTCAAAATAAAATGTTAAAAAATAAATTTGTATTTTTTGTTCCTTCTATTTACACATTGACTACAAATGCAGAATAAACCAATTTTCATAGAAGGGAGAAGAAAGGCATGTTAGTCTGATAGATTTCCTGTTATATTTTCTAATAAACTCATAAATTTTTAAAACATTTTCTTATAGAAACATTTTAGATGAATTCCAAGCCCTTTACAGAAAGTAATATGAAATGTTTTATAACTAAATCCTCAGGAATATGTTTTGGATAGATACAGAAAGCTGGTAAGATTAGGGCCGGGGATTTAGCTCAGTGATTTCGCAGCCTGCTGAGCAAGTGCAAGGACCTGAGTTCAATCCCCGGAACCAAAAAAAAAAAAGCTGGTAAGATAATTTGTGTGGTTACTCTTGACTTATGGCCCCTCAAATGATACTTTTATCCAACTGAACCAATCTTTTGGAAATAGTTACTGGTCAGTGATTCAAAATGTATTGAGTACCATTTGTAAACATAACTGCATGGAGGTTGCATTCTAGTGGTGGGCATATTTTAAAAAGCCTAAGGGCTAGGAGTATAGCTCCGTAGTTCAGTTTGCCTAGCATGTAGGCTCCAGGTCCAAGTCTAAGACCACACACACAACCACTCACACACAAAAGAAATATAATTTCAGATCAATCCTATTCTAACATCTGTTGTCTATACATTTATGGCATTATATGTGATTTAAGTGGTGAATGTTCACAAGCTTTATGTGAAGAGGGCAGTAAGTCAGTTTTCTGGTTTGAGTCAACAAAAACTAGCATTGGCTAACATGACCCAAAAGGAAATTATTTGGAAGGATACTGGAATTAATAGTAAGGACACAGTAAGGTTTGGAAAAGGCAGAAAACAGCAGGTAATGAGGCAATAAGGGAGAGGGATTCTTAGGTGAGAAGGGCAAGTGGCTGCACTACAGACTCCTGAAGAAATTAGACCATATTGAAGAATCTAAAACCGATTTCCTATCCCCAAATGTACCACTCATTAATTGGTTGATTGCAGTACTGGGGATTGAACCCAAGATTACATGGAGCTGTATCCCTCAGCTAGCTTTTTTTTTTTTAAAGACAGTCTTGCTAAAGATATTTTTATGCTTTTACTATAAAAACTTAATAGGTTTTTTTAGAATGTCTAGGCTCATTTGTGAAAAGCACAGATTTAGAGAACTGTTATCTCTGAAGAAACTAAAATTTGGTTGTTTACATTGAAACCCAAGTGCTATCATTGCCCTTTTAGTAAAAGAAGGACAAAGTTACCTGGTGAGCTAATAAGTTTTGTCCAGTTAGGTATCTTACATATAGTTCTAAAGAAAATTCATTACAAACTCCACCTGTGTGATGAGTTTTAAACCCTATGTATTACAAAGATTTTTGTAAAAGATAGTTCTGTTTTGGGTTATATCACTGACTACTTGTGTGATTTCGAAATTTAACTCCTGTGGATTAGTTACCTCATCAGTGTGGTCCTAAGAGATCTCTATGCTCTGTACTAGGCTATAGGAAATCTGACATCAAACTTGATGGGCTTAAGTCCTAGAAAATAAAAGAACTCAAATGTAAAAAAAAAAAGACAGTCTTGCTAAATTGCCCAGGCTGTGGTCATCTTGCAATCTTTCTGCTTCAGCATCTCAGAGTGCTGAAATTATATGAGTCCACCACCACACCTGGAAAATGCCATTTATCAAAAAAAAATGCACTTCATGATGCTAACAGAAAGGTTCCTCTTTAACTAAGGAAATTGAGTAAGTCATTCACATTCCTTCTGCCTGACATCCCACTGAATCACCTATTATTATGGCTACAAGAAAATCCTATACTTTATATGAATAGAAAGGCCAAAAATCCATACAAAACTGCTATAAAAAGAGAATGAAAGCTTTTCAATCAATAGAAGCTAGACACAGAGGTGCATGTCTGTAAACCCAGTTACTGAGAAGGCTGAGGTGGGAGGGAGGACTACTTGAGATCAGGAGTGCAAGAACAGCCCAGACAACATAGAGAGACTCTGCCTAAAAATCGCAACAAAATTTTGTTGGGGGTGTAGCTCAGTGAAACACCACGTGCCCAGCATGCCTGGAGGGGAAAAAAACCCCTCCCCATGGGAAATACTACCCTCTAGAAAATAAGAAACAAAGGAAAACTACATACAATGCTCCAACATGAATTAAATATCATTAAATAAGCAACTGTAGATATGAAACAAAACTTTAAAACTCAATAGAAAATGATAGCTGCTCAGTGTACTAAAAAGATATTTTAAAAGTGACAACTAAATTACAGGGTACTCGAGAAAATAGATACAAATTGTGGAGAACACTTTAAAATAAGATGGAATTGTATAACCCTAAGTGTGCTATAAGTATGCTGTAACCCTAAAGTATGCTGTGACTTTAAGAGTGCTGTGAGTGATCTGTAACCATAGTAACCATAAGATATAGAAGTAGAACCTTAAGCAGTGTGGAATTGATAAGGATGCACCCCGAACGGGACAAGGCATGGTCCAAAATGGACAGTGTGATAAGTCTGAACCAATACCACAAACGCCCAGTTAGAATAGTATAAAAGGAGCTGAAGACCTCAAGCAAGTCGACGATCCGTCCCACCGACCAGTCTACTAGTCAGTCTGTTGATCTGACTACCGACCGGGACACATGCACCTGATCCCGCTGGAAGGAGCATCGTCGCCGACCAGACAAGGCCAGAAGACGAGGCCAGCGGAGAGACGGACAGCCTAGCGCCGACTCGACGCCCTTCGTCTACGGATCGGACCCTCTGACCCGACGGGAGGAAACATTGCGCTCCCATAAGGACTTGCGCAGTACAGGTACAGGGACGTGGTAATTGGCAGACTTAATATTGTCTTATTTAATATCGTGTGATAATTGCATAGAAGTGAATTATAATAATATAAGTGTGTGAACTGCCATCTGAGTCTGAGTCCTCTTTACCCGCGGTACCTGCTCGCGACACAAATGAAGACAAACAGTAAAGAACACAACAGTTATGAGAACAAAATGAAAAGAGATTTTAAAAGATCAGGGTGAAAATTATATACAAAAAATTATCTAGGCCTCCAGGCAAATATCAACAAACAAAATTAACGATTTCCGAAGAGGAAGCAAATCAACTGGTGCCAGACTTCTTGATGATAATACCCGCCAACACAACAGTGGAGCAACATTTTCCAAACACAAGAAAGCTGTATTTTAAGTACCAAGTAAGTTCTAGAATTAATTTTGCATGTGCCGCAACTCAAGAGAATTGTGTACTTCCAATCCTTTACTGAGTAACCTCCTAGAACTGTATCTGGCCAAGAGCTGAATAGGAACACTTGGGATAAAGTACTGAGGCAACAATACAGGTGACTAAAAGTAGCTGGGAAGGTGGCCTGACACACACACAAAACAGTTCTCAGCGCCCTGCATGTGACTTCTCATCAGAACTCGAGTAGGTTTTTGATAGGATGACCTAGATATGAGCCAGCGTGGAAATATGAAAAAGACAGTCGCCACTAAGCGCTCACTGTCATGCCTCTTCACAACGGCCCAACCTACACTGCAGGGTGTATATTGTATTGTTTCCTCCCTTTTTACTCGGCCCATACTCACTTCCGAGAGCCCGTTTTTTCCCCTTACCCTTCTGGTTTTTGTCCTTCCTACCTTTAATAACTTTTGAACTATGTAATGGATGATTCACATTTTCAAAAGTAGAAGAAAAATTTTAAGGTAATTTCCAAAATTGAACACTAATAAAAACTAACGAATCTTCCCCCCCCCACCCCTCTTCGGTACCAGGGATTGAGCTCTGGACCTTGCACTTGTGAGGCAGGCAGCGGAACCACTGAGCTAAATCCCTGGCCCAAAAAGTAATGAATCTTTTAACATACTAATAACCAGAGAAGTAATCACCAATGACTTTGAACACATCCTCTGACTACATACATATTTTTATGGACTATATTCTAAGGACAAACAGAAATGCAAAGAACACTTGTATTTTACTCAGTAACAATATTGGTACTGTAATTTTGAAATATGTATAATAGAACATAAGCAAATATATTGTTATTGGGAAGCAAGATTTTCACTCTAGGAAGACAAGCAAAATTAAAAATAAAAACTGTGTGACATTAAACTCAATTGTAAACACTGATTTGAATTCATAATCTTTTTAAGAATATTATTTCCTAGCTCTGTCCACAGTGGTAACCTCTGGACAGTAAAAGCAGTAACAGGTTAACAACAATAAATTCTGAATTCCATTCCTTTTAAAAGGAACAGCATTCCTGCGAGAAACAGCTGACATTCCAGGTTTGGAACAACGCAAGTATAAGGTAAGTCTGAGCGCGCGCGCGTGCGTGCGTGCATGCAGACTGGTAGAACTCGAAGGGAATGCGGCTATGTCTAAAAGATGCAAAAGGCAGTTTGCAGTGACTTACAGGAGCGACATGCTCGAAATATGAGCACCAAAATTTACATTGAGGAATTTTTTTTGAATTCATGAAGATAGGGCCGGGGATTTAGCTCAGTGGTTTCGCCGCCAGCTGCACAAGCGCAAGGACCTGAGTTCGATCCCCAATACCAAATATAAATAAAATAAAATAAAATTCATGAAGACATAATGATCTTTGAAAACAGAGGCACTAGGGAAAATAAAGGGTTTTTTTTCTTAAAAATAGAAAAATATAAATTAAGGAATGTGGAAGGAAATTAGAAAAATTTTCTTAAAAGTTTTGAATCACCGTTTTGCTCTCTGATATAATAAATGTCTAAATAAAGCATCGTTAGTGAAACCTAGGCTCAGCGGTACACATCTGTAATCCCTGTTACTCAATGCTGAGGAGGCAGAGATGGGAGGATCACAGGTTCAAGTCCAGCCTTAGCAATGTAGCAACACCCTGTCTCAATAAAAAATAAAAAGGCTGGGGATGTAGTTCAGTGATAGAACACCCTTGGGTTCCATCCTCAGCACCACAAAAAAGAAAACAAGGGCCGGGGATTTAGCTCAGTGGTTCCGGCGCCTGCCTCGCAAGCGCAAGGTCCCGAGTTCAATCCTCGGTACCAAAAAAAAAGAAAAAAAAGAAAAGAAAAAAAAATCATCAATTGTACCAGGCATGGTGATGCATGCATATATAGTTCCAGCTACTGGGGAGCCTGAGGCGGGAAGATCTCTTGAGCACACATGTCTAAGGCCAGCCTAGGCAGCACAGCATCTCAAAAAAAAAAAAAAAAAAAAATCAATTGATGCACTAAAGCCACAGAATGAAAAACTGGTAGGTAACAATATTCCCCACAGTGCCAAAACATTACTCCATAGACTATCCACGAGGAAAGGACATTTACAATAGAGAGATCTACTAGTCACCACCTTGGCCAAGTAATCAATTCCCAACAATGATAAGACCATTTAGACATGTTATAATTGGATGTAATATAAAACTTGTATCACCTATAATTATTCTTTCAAAAAATTTAACCTGAAGCTAATCAAACCTGTGGTCTTGACTTCCAGTTCAAAGAACACACAAATAAAGGAGAAAGCCAAACACAGATCACAGATATACATGGATATAAAAATTATACCAGTAAGGGCTGGGGATTTAGCTCAGTGGTTCTGCCGCCTGCCTTGCAAGCACAAGGTTCCGTGTTCGATCCCCAGTACCAAAAAAAACCCCAAAATTATACCAGTAAGTGACTCAGATTCTTCAAAAGTCCTATCCTGAGAAAAAGAGTACAGGGAGGGATCTTTTAAACTGAAAGAGATAATCAAATGTAAAGCACAAACCTCAGTTGTGTCCTCATTCAAAAAGAAGCAAAAAAAAAAATCTGTAAAAATATCAGTTTGAGACAATTAGAAATACTTGAATATAAACTTAGATAATGCAATTTGAATTAATTTAAATTTTCAAGTGTAATGATGGTATTGAGGTTCATCCATTATGAAAGTGTCTTTATTTGTAGGATATTCCTGCTGGAGTACATAAGGGGGCAAGTGTGGTAATAAAGATAAAGCTCTCAAAATGTAAATAATAGTTGCATTTAGGTAGTATGTTGTTCTCTTACCTTTAATAAGTTTCAAAATGAAAAGTTGGAGAAAGTTTAAATTAAAAGTTTTTAGCTGGTTGCGGTAGCACATGCCCGTAATCCCAGCTACTCACGAAGCTGAGGCAAGAGCAAGACACTATCTCAAAAGAAAATAAAAAGGGCTGGGGATATAGCTCAGTGGTAAAGCATTTACCTTGCATGTACAAGGTCCTGGGATCAATCACCAGTAGAGTGCATGTACACAGGCACACAAACACACAGCTCTTTAACATCATATACAAATGTTGTTTTTTTTTAAAAAAACCACATAAGTCAATTTAACACACTTACCATTTTCTGTACTCTGCATTTAAAGTACACTTAATAAAACTTCATTTTCAGATTACCTCAAAACACTGCAACAACATGCATCTTGAGGGGGGTGTATTTTGAGACAGGGTCTCACTATGTAGTTCAGGCTGTCTTGAATTATGTAGCCCAGGCTGGCCTCAAACTTGTGGCGATCCTCCTGCCTCAGCCTCCACAGTGCTGAAATTACAAGCATGCGCCACCACACCCAGCCATTCATTCCGCTTCAACTTTCAGTGTGTTCTACTTTCAGTCAGAAAAAAGTGTATACACCTAGGGTAAATTCATTTCCAAAAGAACACTATGCTAACTTTTCTAAAAGAAAGTCATTACTTTCAACATTTTAGAAATCCTAAGTGAATAAATGAACATAAATGCATACATGAAAGACAATGGATATTTTGATCCTATGGTAGAGGACTAACACTCAAACTCACATAAAGGATGACCTGAAATAAGGACCTAACAACAATGAAACCCTTCTGTGAGTCAAAGGAACAACTGGTATCAGTTCTTCTCTGTAGCTTTTCCTTAAATTAGTAATGGTTAATAGCAAATTTAAAATTAGTTCAAAAATTTTACATTAATATCTAGGATAAGAGATTTTAAACCTTTCTTAGAGGGTTTTGGGGTTTTTTGCTTTTTAGGGGTTTGAGACAGGGTCTTGTTTTATTCAGGCTGGCTTTGAACTATTTAGCCAAGGCTGGCCTCAAATTTCAGGTGACCCTCGTGCTTCAGCCTCCCAAGTGCTAGGATTACAAGCGTGCACCATTTTTTTTTTTTTTTTTAGACAGGCCAGTCTCCAGGTTGCCCTTAAACTTCTGGGCTCAAGTCACCCTCCTGCCTCAGCCTGAGTAGCAGAAACTACAGGCATACCACTATGCCTATCCCTTATAAATCAATTAAATCTGTCCTAATATTACAACCTTTGCCCAGGCATGGTGGTGCACACCTGTAATCCCAGCACTCAGGAGGCTGAGATAGGAGGTTCTCAGCAAGTTTGACACTGGCCTGAACCATACAGTGAGACTTTATCTCAAAAGCAAAAATTATGGCCTTTAATAAAATTATTAAACATCAGAACAGAACTAAATGACAATACAATGCTATACATATATAATAATATATTCTACTTAGTACAGTATCTGATCGTGAATGTTTTTCTGCCCTAGATTCATGCTATATTCAGAAACACTTCATATAATTTCTAAAATTAAAAATGACAATGTATAAATTCAAAGTCTCTATAAATAAGAATTGTACACTAGACATAGTGGTGCACACCTGTAATCCCAGCTACTTAGAAGGCTGAGGCAGGAGGACTATGAGTTCCAGGCCAACCTGGGCAACTAAGCAAGACTTGTCTTAAAATATTCCCTACAAAGATGACTATGTTGAACCCCTGGACCCTGATGTCAGCAAGATCTCCAGGGAGGCGCCACCAAGGACTAGAAGACTTCAACCACTTGGGCAAAGAATCAGTCAACCAAGCCAGCTAAATGAAAACGTGGACACTGCAGCTGGAGTGAGCCGCCCGTGCACACGGTCACACACAGTGGCCAGGAGCAGACTGAGGCTGTGTGTAACTGCAAGAAGACAGCACTGAAAGCTCCGAGTCTGGCACCTCCTAGTCTCTACCTTGTGTATCTCTTCCTCTGCTGCTTCTAATTTGTGTTTTCTTTCCCTGTTATAAATGTGTCTTGGAGTATAATTGCTTTGTTAGCACTTTCTAGCAAATATCAAACCTGAGGGTGGCTTTGAGAAACCCCGAATTAGAAATCGCCAAGACACTGTCCACTACAGAAGAAAGTCAAGTATTTGTAACAGAAAGTAATTTGCTTATTTCTTGATAACTTCTTCTCTGGAATAAATATGTAATTGGTCCTAGCTGGGTGTGGGTTGAGGCCAGCCTGGGCTGCATTACATAGTGAGTTCAAGTAATCAGTCCCGCTTTAAAGAATTCTCTTTTGAGAACAGTAAGAAAGACCAATATGATTACTAATGCTAGCCTCTACCTGATTCTGTTCAAAGGTAGTTAATAGTTACAAGATTTATGTTATGAGGTATCTTTGCATAGTACTTGGATTTGAGAATTGTGATATGTTTTCAACAAAAGAAATATTCTAATATAAAAAATTACATTAAAGATTTCTAGTTAATGGTTTTCATGAGAAGTTACTAAAGAAAAGTATACATTTTAAAAAGCTGAAGCTGGGGATGGTGGTGCACACCTGTAATCATAGCACTCAGGAGGCTGAGCCAGGACAATTGCCACAAGTTTGAGGCTAGCTTGGGCTACATAGTGTACATAGTGAGTTCAAGGCCAGCCTGAATTATATAGCGAGACCTTGTCTCAAAAAAACCTAAAACAATGACAAAAAAAGCTGATACTCTCTTTTTGTTTAGTTTATTTTATTATTTGTTCTGTTTTCGTTCCCTCCTGCCTCAGCCTCTCAAGTACTAGGACTACAGGTCTGCACCACCGTGCCTGGCTTGTTATTTTCTTTTTCTGAGAAAGGTCTCACTATGCAGCCATGATCCCCGGTACCAATAAATAAATAAATAAATAAATAAAAATAAAGCATGTTGTGTAAAGTTTCCCCAGAAGTGGAATTAAAATCCTACATATTGCTTATTACATTTGACCTTTATGCATTAAACTGACAGTCACAATAGAAAGTTATATTCAAATTGTGGAAACAATATAATGAATTACTATACATAACCTTGAAGCTAGCACAGAAATATTTTATTTAAAATAAAATATGTTTGGGCTGTTATCATCGTATAGATAGACAAATTCTAACTAGTTTAAATAAAACCCAGTTGTTCATTCTAGAGCACAGGCTAGAGAAAAGGACAATCAAATATGAAAAAATGTTAAATAGAGATAAAGACCAGAAATTCATTTTGATATTAAAAGAGATTAATTCACTGATTAAACCACAGATACAAATAAAAAGAGAAACAAGGAAATCTAAGGAAAATCCATATAGAATTATTTTTTTAAATAATCTAGTTCAATAATTAAATAGATAATGGATATCAAAAAATGACAAGAGAAATATGTGAATTAAAAACCAAAACAAAAGACTAATTTATACATTCCTTTGTATTATATCCATAAAAAATTTAAATATACAAATCTCATTCCTAAACCCAAAAGAATCTTTCTAAACAAATGAAATACAGACACAGGCATATTCAGGATCCAAATCATTCAAAAATATTTTTTAAATTACAGTAAATTACATAATAAGAAATGAAACAATTAAATTACAATTATATACAACTATTAAAAGGTTTTAAAAAGTTGAATGATGGTACAAAAGTGCAACAATTAATTTAATGAATACTATTCACTAATGCTTTTACAGTATACCTATTTTAATTTTTTAGGTCATAGATTTAAAAGAGCAAATCTTAAAAAAAAATCTTTAAAAAATTAAAGAGCAAATCTTGAAACCAAAATATACAAAAGAATTTATAGTTAATCTTGAAACTAATTTTGCTCATGTGTTCTAACATTGTGAATTACAGTAATATCCTCCAGAAAAGTCAGGTATTTGGTAAAGCAAGGCACATAGGACCAGATTTTGATAAAGGTGCTTTTTCTTTGGCCCTATAACTTCTTTGAATATCCTGGAGATATTAAGATGACTTTCAATATAACATAAATAGCTTTTATAAATCTTATATAAAGTATACACATATAGTACAGTAATTAAATATGCTTACAGTGAATGTTTAAATGAGTGATGCTAAACCCTTCCTTTACAACAAAATCTCAGTTTGAGTGACTCAGTTTGAGTGAAAAGTAAAATCATTTAATATGTAAGAATATTCAGGATTAGACTAAGTGTATAGACCAAAATGTCAATTAGTTTTCTTTCAAATTCTGTTATTAGAATCTAGTTAAAATATCAAACTGCCTTTCCTTTCTATGAAATTCTGTGACTTTCAAAATAAATTGATGTAAATATTTAAGTTTTGCATCTCTATACAATCCACATTAAATTAGCTTACTATTTCTCTAAAATCACTTATTAAAAAATTGACAGTATTACTGTCTTGAAACATCTACCTGCTATATTTCAAACTTTTCTTCACAATACCATATTCTTTTTTTTTTCTGGTACCAGGAGTCAAACTCAGGACCTTGTGCTTGCCAGGTAGGCATGGCACCACTGAGCTAAATCCCCAGTCCCCCATATTCTTAATTTTTAATAGAATTATCAGTTGGCACTCTTCTCTCATGAATGAGCATATTTTCACATTGAACAAAGTAGTTGAGAGATAACAAATTCACTTTTAAAAGCATAAAAATATAAAGAGTCAAAGTCATTGTTATAAAAGCTTGATATATTAAGACCTTTGAAGGTCATCAAAACACAAACCACTGCTGGGGATTTAGCTCAGTGGTTCCGACGCCTGCCTCACATGTGCGAGAACCTGAGTTCGATCCGCAGTACCAAAAACAAAAATAAAAACAAAACACAAACCACTTACATGAAATGGCATTATCTGTATATATGATATGATCCAAGGACACAAGTCCATCTTCTCAAACATGAGTATTTCCTTATGAATTAAAAATTAGAGGGCTGGGGATTTAGCTCAGTGGTTCTGCTGCCTGCCTCGCAAGTGGAAGGTCCGAGTTTGATCCCCAGTACCAAAAAAAAAAAAAATTAGAAACTACATAGCCCAATAACAGTTTCAAACCTACTAGAAAAGCAAAATAAAAACTATACCTAATTGGGGCCAGGAATTTAGCTCAATGGCACAGTGCCTGACTCACAAGGGCAAGGTCCTGAGTTCAATCCCCAGTACCAAAAATATATATACACCTAATGAAAATTTGCTTTTAAAATATACTTTAGATTATTTTGCCCATTTTCACATCTCTTAATTATATTTTTTATAACCCTTATTGGAATCTTGAAAATTGAACACCTAAAAATGTGTCTTTACTCTGTCATACCTAATGTCCAATAATTGCTGGTATAAATTTTAAGTGTTAAAATAGGGCAGACTAAACCTAGATTAACAAATGTGGATATACATTGCGTTAATAAACAATTGCCCAAACAATACTTCAATGTGAAACGAATATATTTATTTTTAGTGTTGAATTCTGTGTACTTATAAAATTTAATTTCACTTAGTAGTAGAAAATAAGATATAAGCCTGAATGTTGCTATAGTCCTAAAAATATGTTCAAAATGAGGTAAAGTTATTAAATAAAATATTCTAAAAGGCAGTCAGCAAAAATCTGAACTCTAGTATCCAGAAAATTTGCTTGGTGCCATTTTGTTATCAGTAAATTGATTCTAAATATTTTGTAATCTTCAGCAATTTGAAACCCTGAATGAAGCTGATTAGACCTACAATCTACAGCCTATGTTTGCATTATCAAGGTAACACAGTCCAAATTAGCCAAGAGTACCCAACAGTTTATAACAACACTATTTTTGAGTCAAATTCTACTTAACAAAATCCATTAGAACTATATAAAAATATGTATTTTTACAGTATTTCTATTAGAAGTCTTTAAAAATATATACAGTATAAATGAAAAAATAAAATACTATACTCAATAGGTAATTCTGTATATAGTTCATAATTAAATTAAACCTATATCCCCAATTATAGAAAGCATATTTGCCCACTAACATCTTATTATTTCTAATATATCCCCTCTCCTCTGAACCAACTTATTAAATAATTCATATAATTTGCATTCTCAACTCCAGTGTTAAAAGGGTGGCGGGGGGGGGATCCACTATTTTAAAGCAAAATGGTGGTTCTCTCCCAGAAGCTCTATGGGGACATAGGGAATTCAGAGTTCAGCTACAACTCCCAATCAAAAAGTCACAGTATCCCTGAGGACAGCAGGCTTAAGAGAGATCTGAAAAGTTCTTTTGACCAGACTTAAATTTAAAGCTATAGTGCTATAGTGCTATTTAAAGTAATATAATAAGTCTATAGGGAATGTCTACAAGAAAAGACATTTTGGTCTTGGTCTTTTTTTTTTTTTTGAGACAAAGTCTTGCTGTATAGTTCAGGCTGGCCTGGAATTCACTATGCAACCCAGGCTGGCCACAAACTTGTGATCCTCCTGCCTCTACCTCGCAAATGCTGGGATTACAGGTGTGTGCCACCATGCCTGGCTGTTCTTGGTCTACTCTTACATGCACTACTATTTTTTTAGTTGTTGTTTTTTTTTCAATAGTAGTAGACTAAAGGAAATTTCTACAGCTCAATGAGCAAAATATCATTTAAAAACTTTCTAGTTGTATACAATATATGGTTGATATTTTAAATTTTTCCAAATGGAGGTATTAGATAATAGTGATTATTTTAAATTAATAAATGAGTATTTAATCCAATTAGATTATATTTTAAAACTTTAATGGCAATTAACACATACAAATGTAAAGTGATATTAAGGATTTATCTGATTTATAGAAAAGAAATGCAATTAAGAGATTAAGTAAGGGTAAAGCTCCATTTTTATAAAAGTCACCAGCTACTATGGAACACAAGAACAACTGAATTGTTTTTTTGTTTTTTGGGTTTTTTTGCTTTAAACAATTCATTTAACTGAAATGCCATATACTTGCTTCCATTTATTTTGATACATCCTGTCCCCAAGGTGATTTAGAGGATCTTCAAGCCAATACAAATATTTCATAAATATTTGGCCATTTAGGTATACATCTGCACAATACCTCACATCTTTCAGCAAGAAAAACACTGAAGAGTAAAGAACTGACACAATTAACTGGGTATAATGAGAATCTGCTCCAAATATTTGTTTCTCTGAGGTAAAGGCACCACATACCTGGTTCAATTAAGAAAACCATCCTTATAACACAGGATGATTTTTTATTTTTAAGTAGGGCTTAGGGGATTCAGCCGCTAATTAGGTGCTGCAGGGCAGAGCTACATCCCCAGCTTATGCCATGAATTCACAGGGAACAGGTTCCAACAACTCAGGCTCCTTCCCATTGGTTCTTACAAAGTGTGCTTCTCTGGGTGGGGCAGGCTGGTGCATCAGTTGAACCCAGGTACCTTTCTCTTTGGCTTTCTTTTTCTGATCATTTTCCTTGACCAGTTTCAGGAAGCTATCTAGACTCTTTGAGTGTTTAATATGCTCAATATGCACATTAATCCTCTTGGCAAGTATCTTGCCCTTAACTTGCTTATTTACAACAATGCCAACAGCATGCTGGGTAACATTGTAGACTCTTCCAGTTTTGCCATGGTAACATTTGTGTGGCATTCCTTTTTGAACAGTATCCATTCCCTTGATGTCTACAATATCATCCTTTTTGTAGACTCGCATGTATGTGGCCAAAGGAACAACCCCATGTTTTCTAAAAGGCCTAAAGAACATATATACCGGGTTCCCCTCCTCTTTCCCTTTGTGTTCGTCATTTTGGCAGATTACTGGAAGATGGCGGTTCTGGCCGAAAGGCCAACTGGACTGTTTTTAGGTATTGTAAAGTACTAAAAGGTCTTAGGCTATATGTGGAGAAATAGTTTCTCTACACTAAATTTAAATATGAATTTTACTCTCTGACAAACCAGACCCAGAATATTATTTAATCAAATTTTACATAATTTAACGAATAATATTTAGCAATCCTAGGCTGAATAATCTTTTGTATAAATATAAAAATCTCAGATTGTGAAAATGTTTTTCAAATCATACTTCTATTTTTTCACAGCTGTATAGGTAATTATAATTTTCAAATTTTGAATATTCCATTTGACTTGATATATTTTTACAGAAATAATAAGATAAAAACATTTCATAAGAGTAAATACATCTAATTTGCAAAAATTGGTATCTGACATTTGTGTGCTCTTACAAAGAGTACATAGGACATTTCTGCACCAATCAAAAAGGTAGATTCTTTTAAACTTAGATTTCAAGTTTCCTCAAATATTTCTTCTAATTCAAATTCCTGGAAACACTTTCAAGTTTTGAATTCTAAATGTAATGTGTTTTGTTACATATACAGTACATGCTTTATCATTAAGCACATATATTTTTCAAACCTTTGAACAACATGATCAGTTTCAGGATGACAGTTTCTTCAGAAAATCCATAGACGTCCTCTGTGGAAGACTGATGTTGAGATTCTGAGTGCACCATGATGGAAAACCAGTAAAAGATAGTACATGACTATGCTTTAGTGGGGTTTCCTGCAGGCTTGGGATCATAACCGTATAAGAAAGTAGCTGTTATTACAAGGATGGCTCCAAGGAAAAAGACACTGAATAAAAGAAAAATAAAAGAGATGAAAATCAAATAAAGGCAAAACAAGATCTTTCTATGCATTTAGTAAACAATTATACTAGGGGAGCAGGTGCTCCAGTAAGAATAGAGAGCACTTCCTACATTCTGGGTGCTGAGATGCTGGACATGCATCACACAGTCCTCACAATGGCCCTTCGGGAAGTACTAGTATTAGCTTCATTTTTTACTGATAAGGAAACAAATTTAGTGTGAATAAATGCCTAAAGCCCACAAGTTTAGAGTAAAACAAGATTCCAGTCTAGGTGTGTCCCACTCTAGAGCCTGCACTCATCTACTATTCTATAAGGTTTCCCAATACAAATACTTAAGATGCTTTATTTTACCATAACATGCATTTTCCATGCAATGCATTCAATGATAAAAGGTCTCAATTCTTTATTTGAAAATATAAGAGGAAAATCTCATTCTTTTATGTCAAATCCTGGCAAGGTCAGTTTAAAATCCAAGGTAATATCCAAAGCTCAGAATTGATTTTCATAAGATGCTTAACAAAAGGAAATTAGAGTGACTGCAACGAGCTCACAATTTTTCTTTTCATCTATCTATAGATATAATCTACTTCACATAAATTGGAAATGAACTTAAACTGGATGTTAACTAGACTACTTAACTTTTATGCCTACCTAGCCTGACCTCAAAATCACAGTGATCTTTCTGTCTCAGCCTCCCAAAAGCTGGGATAATAGGCATGTGCCACCACACTGGGTTGCATACTTTTTAAACGCTGTTATTGAGTTATAAATTAATCTTGACTTTAAAGTTTCTATTAACAGTTCAAAGTCATTCTTCTGATCTTAAAAGAGAAAAAATCTGCTCTATGAAAGTAAAAGATCCCGGGCCGGGGATTTAGCTCAGTTGTTCCGGCACCTGCCTTGCAAGCACAAGGTCCCCCGAGTTCGATCCCCGGTACCAAAACAAATAAATAAACAAACAAACAAATAAATAAAAAATTTTAAATTTAAAAAATTAAAAAAAAAAAAGAAAGTAAAAGATCCTGGGGGCATTTAGCTCAGTGGCACTGTGCCTGCCTTGCTAACGCAAGGTCCTGAGTTTGATCCCCGGTACCACACACACACACAAAAAAAGAAAGTAAAAGATCCTTATTATGATATCAAAGTCCTTTCCTAATATGGTTCCTTCAAACTCATTCTCTCAGATTCCTCCTCACCCAGTCTGTAAGTCTGCCATTCCACTCAGTGTGCTCTCTAATGACAGTGTTTTCACACATGTCCTCAGTCTACAATTTCCTTTCCTCAAGAAAAGTGTTTATTCATAACAGTTCAGGTCTACTGTCGGTAAGACTCATTCTCCTAGGCAGAGTTACACTATTACAATACTTAGCACAATCCTATTAATGCATTTACTTATCTGCTCCCCTATTCAACCATGTGCTGTTCAATTATTGTTGTACCACCAGTGTCCATCATATATAGTGAGCTCAGTAATAACTATGATTAATAAAGAGTGTTGAGGGATGGGGATTTAGCTCAGTGGTTCTGGCACCTGCCTCAAAAGTGCAAGGTCCCAAGTTCAATCCCCAGTACCAAAAATAATAATAATAATAACAATAATAATAATAATTTTTAAAAAGCAAGTGTTAGGCCGGGGATTTAGCTCACTGTTCCGGCACCTGCCTTGCAAGCACAAGGTCCCAAGTTTGATCCCCGGTACCAAAAAAAAAAAAAAAAAATAGCAAGGTAAATGGGTAACTTCTTAATTATCTAAAGTGCAGTAAGAAGTTAGGTCATCAGTTTATCTTTTGCTTTTAATGCAGAAACAAATTTTGTTAACCCTCCCTTTGTAATATCTCCAGAGTCAGACTGTTTCTCACCATCTCCATTGCTACCACCCTGTTTCAGCTACCCTCTTTTTTTTTTTTTTTTTTTTTTGTAGCTGGGTTCAAACTCAGGACCTTGCGCTTGCAAGGCAGGCGGTGGCACCACTGAGCTAAATGCCGACCCGAGCTACCCTCATTTTTATCAAGGTTAGGGAAGTTGTTTTCTGACTGGATTGCTTGTTTCTTCTCTTGCCTGGGCATCCTCAGTCTTCTATTCAACAACCACAATGATTTTATTTTCAGTATAAATCAATGTATCACTGCTATGCTCAGAAATTCTAATTGCTTCCCATCTCCTAAATTAAGAAGTTCCAGGGCCGGGAATTTAGCTCAGTGGTTCTGCCGCCTGCCTCGCAAGCGCAAGGACCCAAGTTCGATCCCTGTACCAAAAAAAAAAAAAAAAAAAGAAGTTCCGGGGCTGGGGATTTAGCTCAGTGGCACCGTGCCTGCCTCGCAATGCCTGCCTCAAAAGCGCAAGGTCCTCAGTTCGATCCCCGTACCAAAAAAAAAAGAAGTTCCATACACTTAAATTCATCCTGTAAACCATTCTGTGACCCATCTATAAATATTGCCTTCCCTTAGGTTACTGTGGTTAAAATGTGTCCCTGTGTCAAGGAAGATATGGGCCTAGGCCAATGAAGGAACAATGAAGGACTGCCATTTACCAAACTGGGAAACCTAGCCAGGAACAGGCAATGAGTATCTAGTAAATTTTAGAGTGAAAATGTTGAATGGCAACTAGATAGATATACAAGCCTCAAATTCAAATTTAAATGAAACTAAATGAGTACAAATAAGACTCCAAAGTTTAAAGACTGAGAAAATCAGGAAGGAGATGAAGTTGCAAGAAAACTAAAAATGGTGTCCTGAAAGCCATTAAAATGTAATTCCATTAGTCTGGGATTATAAATCAATAATTGAAAAAAGAAATTCATAGAGCCTTCAATACCATCTGTAATGAGTACTTATTGAAGGACCCTAGTTAGCAAAACAGACTCCATATTGCTTCTGGACCCACCTGCCTGCCCTTTAGATGAACTCAGAAGAAGGAAGCTTAGAAACCTCCTCCCCTTAGAAAGTCTCTTTAGAAACAACAATTAATCAACTGTTGTTTTACAAATGTTCTAAGGGCAGGACGTTCCGCTTCTGTACCTTTTGCTTGCTTTGCTAGTTCTATCCCATAGCGGGGCCTAGAAACTGTTGGCCTCAAAGGTGTATAAAACATGCTTGTCTCCCCCGGGTCCCAGCCGGTAATAAACTCCTGTGTGGATTTAATATCGGTCTCTGGTTGGTTCTCTCTCGCTGGGTGTAACACTTATTATGCTTAATTCTTCCTGAGTCTGTCTCCTTGCTTGGCATCGATGACACCACAAGGTCCTGGGTCTCCTGCCTTACCTTTCACTATTCTTTTTACAATTCCTTTCCATGCTCTTCTTCTTGCTTATTGAATTGAGGTTTCTCTTGAGCCACCTTCTCTATATAAATTATCTTCTTCAGGAATCTCATCTACTCTCCTGGATTTAGTTACATGAATTATGTATTTAAAATGTCATGATTTATTTTATAACTTTATATGACATAAAAATTTTATATGACTTTTTACTTTAGGAGAAAAACATTCAGATCTATTACGAAAATTCTGGCCATTCAAATTTGCGCAAAAAGTTTCTGGTAGAAAATTTTCCTTCATGTATTTAGTTTGAAGTATTTTTTTTAAAAGACAGTGAAATGGGCCAGGGATTTAGCTCAGTGGTTTCACCGCCTGCCTAGCAAGCTCAAGGACCCGAGTTCGATCCCCAGTACCAAAAAAAAAAAGAGATAGTGAAATGAGTTTTAAAATTACAGAAGTTGTAATAGGATCACTATAAGAAGAATTCTTATTTTTCTATATACTTATGAAGATTTAAAGAAATAAAAAAATATTTTACCTGGTTGGCACAAAATCCTGTAGCCAAAAATAGGATATCAGTGTTGATAATATTATGGATAAAGATGTTGCAAATCCTTTTAAAATATTATCTGCATACTTAATCACAGCAGCTATAACAAGGCCTCCAAGTGCCTGTAAAAGTTTTAAGACATTATTTTTTATTACTCAGTGAAGCTTTAGGCTTTTGTCCTATAAATTTAATCTCATTATTGTAAATGATTTACCTTAAGCATCTCTTATAACCACTAGATTTGTAGGTTTGGTACAATGACACTCTTATTTCAAAAGGTATTCACATGGAGTTTGATCATACTATTATCAGAGGGAAGACAAAAATACATCTTTCAGCTTCACTTGCTCTTAGTCAACCTAATCATTCATTTTGGAGCTCACATCTCTGGGCAATACATAAATTTCTTTCTAGCATTGCTGTAAATAACACCTCTGGTAAGTGTCATTGTAACAGTTACCTAGGTTACTTTTCAGGGACTTGAGGCCATTTTTGCTGTAAATACTGACTCTTCACTAGGACCTGCAGATATATGATAGGTGACTGGAATAGGCCAGAATGGGATGCTTGGCCTCTCTTCACATACTGTTTCCTATGTTGCCCTCACCTTTAAGTAAAATTCTACTTAGCTTTGCATATAGACACATGGATTATTTGCAAAATATTTTGCCTATAACTATAATGTAGAGTCAACTTCACCTAAACTTGCTTAGTATCTTCCCATCCCCTTTGGGGTTAACGACACCTACCAGCCACATGACCAGAAACATCAAACCATAAAGGGATAAAAAAGTGGTACCAAGTTCCTGGAAGATCATCTATTCTAAGACATGAATATGTGTCCCCTTAATTCCCTATCTCTCTCTCTCATTATTCCTATCCTGTATCTGTAACCCCTCACTCTCTCTGGAGTTGAGAAGCTGATTTGTAAGCAAAGCTCCCTCTTCCTCATTCTTTGGCCAAGAATAAAATCTTCTCTCTCCAGACCACACTGGTTTTTCAATGGGATAAGCTTCTAGACCCGCACTTGGTAACAATATTATAAAAAAAATTTATCCTTACCCAAATTATTAATTAGACATCGCTTCTTTAGACAAATGTGCAAAAACTGATTACTGAATAGTGAAATAGTTTTACTTTTGAGTAAAGGTTAATTTAAAATGTATGAGTTTTGTTTTACTTCTGTTTTTGTCTTTGTGTTAATAGGGACTGAACTCAGGGAGCACTGAGCACATGTCCCCAGCCCTTTTTACTTTACTTTCACAGGGACTCCCTAAATTGCTCTAAATTGAACTGATGGTCCTGCTGCTTCAGCCTCCCAAGTAGCTGGAAGGTTAGGAATAGCTGGGATAAGCATATCCCATCCCATCTAGCTTTATTTTTCTTCTCCCAGTACTTAAAGAGACTGAGCCCAGGGCCTGCATGCTAGATAAGCACTCTACCACTGAGCTACATCTGCAACTCTCCCAAATTTTTTTTACTAACCTTTCAATAGCCTCCTAACTTGGCTTTCTTATAGATTTTCCCTATCCCATTTCTCATTGTTGAGATTACTCTTCCTAAAGTACAGTACTAATAGTGCTCTTAGCCCTTTTTTTGTTTTGTTTTCACTTTTTGAGATAGGACTCATTTTGTAGTTCAATCTGGCCTTGAACTATTTAGCCTAGGCTGGCCTCAAACTCATGGCAATCCTCCTGCCTCAGGCTCCCAAGTGCTAGGATTACAGGCATATACTACCATGTTCCACCTTTCTCTTCTTTTCTTTCTTCTTTTTCTTTCCCTATTGGTGCTAGGGATAGAACCCAGGACCTTATATATGGTAAGCAAGCACTCTACCACTGTGCTATACTCCCAGCCCTATGCACTCTCTTTGTAAGTATATAAAGAACTTTCTACCAAATCCCTCTCAAATTCCAGATTGTGGCTACTTAACAAATGAGGTTTGAGGGGAGGTTAGGGTACAGCTCAGTGGTAGAGGACTCCTCTAGCATTTCTAAGGCTCTAGGTTCAATCCCAAGCACTGCAAAACGGTTTACTGCAAAGCTGAGTATCCCTCATCCAAATACAAAATGCTTCAAAATCTTGACCATTTTTGAACACTGACATGCCACAAACGGAAAATTCCACACTTGACCTTCTATGATGTATTGAACAACAGCTGTATTGAAAATACTGTACTGTGTAAAATTACCTTCAGATTATGTGTATAAGATGTATATCTAAAAAAACACAATTTGGGGCCAGGAATTTAGGCGCTGGTGGCACTGCACCTGCCTTGCAAGCTCAAGGTCCTGAGTTTGATCCCCAGTACAGGGGCGGGGGGGACGACACAGCAAAACAAAACAATTTTGTGTTTAGACTTAAGTTCCATTCCCAAGATACATCATTATAGGCAAATATTCTAAAATCCAAAACCTGAAGGCAATGATTTGTATCTTTATTTTCATGTCCTCCTGAGTACTCAGTAAGTTTCATTTGAGGGGTAAGGAGGGTTTAATGTTTTTAGTGGTTTCCTTTTTTTTGTTTTGTGGTACTGGGTATTAAACCCAGGGCCTTGAGCATATTAAGCAAGTGCTCTACCACTGAGCTACATCTTCAGCCCATTTTATTCTTTGAGATAGAGTCTCATCTAGTTGGCCAGGTTGGCCTCAAACTTGTGATCCTCCTGGCTCAGCCTCTAAAGTACAGTGAGCACCACTATGTCTGGCACTAGAAAAAAAATTTTTTTCCAAGACAGGGTCTTGTTATGTAGTCTAGGCTGGCTTTGAACACACTATGTAGTCAGGGCGGCCTCAAATTTGCAAACATCCTGTCTCAGCCTAAGTACTGAGATTACAGAGATGCATCAACATGCCCAGCCCTAAATGAGTATTTTCTGAAAAATTACTCCACTCTTGAACAACTTCAAAATAGTTATAAACTGAAGAAATGTGACAACCTAATAACTATAAATTGAATTTTAAAATTGTTGCAGAATTAAATGTTTCTTGGATTTTAAACCACAGACCTTCTATGTAATGATAGAGCTACAGAAAACCCAAAAGTTGTTTGCTCTTAGCTTAAACTTTATTCTTAAACTTGCATTTTCACAATGTTACGTTTAAATACTCCAGAGTTCAATCATAAGCCTTTTTCAATTAAGTTGACATAAGCACAACAAGACCAGTAGTACTTTAACTTCCCTCGATAAAGTAAGTACAATGAGAGAACTAACGAGAGAATTTTTTCCCCTAAAATCAGCATGTGTGTATATATAGCTACTTTGATTCTCTATAATAAAATAATATTTATTAGCATTAAAGACTTTACATGCTTTACCTGAAGGACAACAACTATCCAGGTCAGTTGGTTATATCCCTGAAAAAATCCATTCTTTGATACCAATTCTCCATCATAAATATACACACCCATCAATCCAAATATACTCCCAAAGAAACCTAAAAAACAATGAAGTCTATGTCATATAGTTTTTCTGAAGATATATTTATCTGTTGGCATTCCAAATAATTTTATACCTTATTCCAAATAATTTTATACTTTATTTATACTAATTTTTTTACTCGGTTAGTAAGTACTTTTACTCGGTTCTTTCTTTCTTTTTTTTATAAGACAGTGTCTTTGCTAAGTCATTAAGTTGCCCAGGCTGAGCTCAAACTTGCAATCCTCCTGCCTCAGCCTCTCAGAGTGCTGGGATTACAAGCATATACCACCATGCCCAGCTGGTTTACATAAACTTAACAACAAAAGTATACTTGATATTATATTATAACTATAAGACATAAGAATATAAGAAGGCAAGGCAAAGACATAAGAATATTTAAAAAAAACAAAAATACCAACCTTCAAGCACTAAAATAATATTAACTATATAATTACATTGCTGTCCCAGCATAAATTACATGATTATATGGCTGCTCATGCAAATATTTGTAAGATGCTCACTTTAACACATCATTTTGTCCTGTATATCTTATATCTTTCCATTGCTATGTTTAGATTTGTTTACTTTCATATATGTATATATAAAAGCTCACGTATGTGATAGCATTGTTTTGTATTTAGACATTTTGAAAGCACAATAATCAATATCCAAAAAGTCAGGGCTGAGAAATAATCATATAACTGTACACCATTGGAAGGTGCACAGATTATTGAATTCTTATTGTTAGAGCTAGTCAGCTCAGTGAATGCAAAGCTATCTTGTTCACTGCTGAATTCTCTAAAATATTGCCTATCCCAGGATTACTGGACCTAAAAAATTTCCAGGAGCACTGCTAAGCTATGGATGAACCCATCTCTCTCTCTCTCTCTCTCCCTCTCTTTCTTTCTCTCTCTCTCATTCCTTGTGGGGCATTGGTAAATGTATATAACATATTTTAATTATTTTCATCCCCTTTACTTCTCCTCTCTCTCCCTTCCCTTCATTCCTTAGTCCAGGACCCACCTCTTATGGGTAGTTTTGGAATATATTTAAAGAGGACAGGGATAAATAAGTTTTTCTTATATACATAAAGCTTAACTAGGCAGCTTTCTATGATGAAAAGGAACTAAAAACAATGTAAAATACTATTAAAATTTCATTTATGCCTGCTCTTTCTTAATGTGTCTAATTTTCAACATAAATTAATCCTGCCAGATAATTACAAAGGACTCCTGAATATATTTTTTAATTTAACTTATAAGTAACTGATAATTACATACGTATGTTTTATATTCTTTCTTCCTTTCTTTCTTTCTCTCTCTCTTTCTTTCTTTCTTTTTTGAGCTAGATTGTCACACAAAGGCCCAGGTTTGGTCCCCAGCTTATGACACTACTGGGAGGTGACAGAACTTTTACAAGGTAGGAACTAGTGGAAGGTCTTAGGTCACTGGGGGCAAGCCCACCAAGGGGACAGTGAAATCCTGTCTCTCCATCTCTGGTTCCCAGCAACTACAAGATGAACAGCTTTTTCTACCATGTGCTCCCATCATGACTTACTACCTTACCACAGTCCCAAAAGCAATAGGGCCAACTAACCATGGACTGAAACCTCTAAAATTGTTAGCCAAATAAAACTCTCTTTGTAAGTTAGTTCATCTGAGATATCTGTTACAGTGATGGAAAGTATATAAGGATGCATACATGTCATACATGTCAGTATGTACAGACCTACTATATTCTAACAGCTGCATAATATTCCACTGTCTGAATATTATAAAATATGTATGGAACAACTGTGTCCCAGGAACTATTCTAAGTGCTTTATGCATATTACTTACTATAACCCTATGAGATAAATACTTGTATGTCTACTTTATACATGAGGAAACTATAAGCTCACACTATAATAAATAATGGTTTCATCTGAATCTAAGCAGTATGGCTCTGTAGTCTGATCTTTTTTTTCCTCCCCCTCTTGGAATCTATAATCTGTTTGTTTGTTTGTTTGTTTTTTGGGTACTGAGGACCAAGCTTGGGACCTTGCGCTTTCGAGGCAGACAGCAGAACCACTGAACTAAATCCCCAGCCCTGGAATCTATGATCTTAACCACTATTAAGATCACTATTATGATCTTAATCCACTATTTATCAAAACAATAATTTATTAAACCAGTCCACTCTTCTATTTTTTACATCATAACCAATGCTGAAATGAAGAACCTTGGACATCTATTTTTTGCTTTTGTAGGATAAATTCTCATTTGGGTGTTAAATTCTTACATCAAAGCCTATATTTATTTAAAAATTTTGTAGGTATAACCAAATTGAGATCTAACAGGGTTATATAAAAATCTGTATTCCTAGCAACAATAGGTAACAGTTCCTGTTTTTCCATTCTCTGGCTAAGATTTCTTATCCATTTGCTGATCTTTTATAATTTGATACTTGAAAAATGCTATTATGTTATTTCAATTTTTGTTCTTGTAATATTGAGTTATCTATAACTTTTTTTTTTTGTTACTGAAGATCGAACTAGGGACCTTGTGCTTGCGAGGCAGGTGGTGGCACCACTGAGCTAAATCCCCGGCCTTAACTTTTTTAAAGTATTCTTTCAAAAATTTTTCAATTGGCTCACAATTTTTCCATGAGAATAGTGCTGTCAGATCAAACCATGAAGCACCACTGATCAAGAATTCTGATTTATCTTCCATTTTTATCTTCCAATACAAGAAAATTTTAGCCAACTCATATAAACCTTGAATATTTTTTTTCTGTCTGCACATTTATATAAATAACTGATATTAGTGCTTACTACAATGTACATGCAAAACATGTACTCTATGTGTTATCTCATTTAACCCTCATAGCAACATATAAGATAGGTACTATAACTAGGTACTACACTTTATAGATGAAGAAAGTGAAGCACAAAAAGTTTAAGTAACTTCTCAGAGGTCACATAGGTGATAAGTAATGAAATCAGGATTTGAGATAACTTAAAAAATGGTAAATCAGGGGCCAGGGATTTAGCTTAGTGGTTTCACCACCTGCCTCGAAAGTGCAAGGTCTCAGGTTTCATCCCGGGTACTAAAAAAAAAAGGGGAAATAAAGTTGCTTAATGGATTTAAGCCTGTGAATCTGTCTTCCAGACAAACTGAGCAAAAGATAATTAAATTTTGCTTTAAAAATATTTACCTTGAATGTTTATTCTTTAAAAAAAATACATTTCTACAAATTTCACAGAGAAACAAATTCTATGTGATAAAATGGAGGTTCAGGTTTTTTTATATTAATGAAAAAAGGATAAATTTTAAAAAGGTAAAAGGATAAATTTTAATCACATTTGGAAGGTATAACTTAAAATATGGGTCAATTTGAGTATAGTTTACCATTTAGGAGCTGGAGAGACAGCCATGATTGCTATGATTGCTGATCAAGAGAAACATGGTATATCTATTAAGTAAATCTGATTTGGGTTTGGGGGTGGTTTAAAAAATAAAACCCTAAAGTCACAAGGACAAAGGCTTAAAATAGAAGATGTTGATTTGCAAATGAGTTGCTTCTCACGTGGACAGTTTTATATGTAGCCCTATCCAAAAGGAATATAAGCCCAAGAATACTGTGTTGGAATCCACGTGTGAGGATTGGAATATAACAATACTATACTCTAAATATTTGTTGAAAGGCAAACCTTCAGTGTGGTTTTTTTTTTTTCTTTGAGCTGCATACCTTCGGTTAGAAAAATGCTGTAGTATTTAAGGGCTAAAACACCGAAATATAAAGGCATTTTTAGGTGTTAAAAGAAATGAAAAGTTAATCACTGCCAACTTCTTTCATTTAAGTATCTTAATCCCCTTTTCTAGGAGTAAAATATGTGAGCTACTTGCAATAGCTTCTGGGAAAAAACAGCAACCAAGGATAAATTTACTAAGCCTCAATAATGAGGACAGAACAAGCTTTACTCTTATTTCAAATCTAAAGGTCCATATTCTTGAATAAAGGGCATTTTTGAAAAGGCAAAAACATTGCCAGATATTTGTATCAATAGCAGATTTTAGGCAAGGCTTATTTAAAAATGTATACAGAAATTTATAAATACAACATAATCATTTTTTTTGTTACTCGGGATCAAACTCAGTTCTTTCTGCTTGTGAAGCAGGCAGCGGAACCACTGAGCTAAATCCCCAGCCAACATAATCATTTTTTAAAATATATTAGAGAACATTTGAAACTTACCAAGCTGAATGTTTCTTATCCATACTGATTGTTTTGTTTCTTTTAAGATTTTCTCAAAATAAACTCCAGCAAAGCCACTTGAAAAACAGGCTGTGAGAACTGCCATGAGGCCCACAAATTGAGAGCCAGCTGAGAGTTCTTTAGAATCAAGCTCTTGGGAATCTGAGGGCCACTAAATACAAGCAAAAACAAAACTGATATTTAATTATATCTTACAAAGTGCATATTATGAGCCCACACAGACCTTACATAAAAATGCATCCAATATCATTTAGGAACTGCAGAGGAGAGCTTTTGAATAAAAGTCTTAGAATCATTAGGTTTTTCCCCCCCAGTAATAACATATTACTATTTCAATTTATGATTTCAAAAAATACCTTAGGGGACAATAAATATTTACATTTCATTTATTACAGAGACCAATCTATTATATTAAGATAATCCTTTAAAGTCTAATATTTTAAAGACTAGCATTGCAAACACAGGTAGATGAAAGGATTAGAATTGTATGTTCCCTTTGTTGCCTCAGCAAAAACATAGGAAACTGGAAAGAAATGTGCTAAATCAAGCAAAATAAAGAAAAACACTTCTAAGGAAAGAGGTCTATCAGTAAATGAAGGAAAACTGAGTACTCTTGAAAGAAAATGTTTTGGAAGGGACTCCAAGATCATCATACCAAGTAAGATACCCTAAGATGTTACTGACCCTGATCTAATCCATTGATACCTTATAACTACTGTTAAATTTTCTATCAAATCTATTTTTTCACTTCTCTGATAGATCTTCTACTAGCTGGACTTCTTAAAGCCATTTTTCCTTTTGAAAGTGTACTGTTCATTGTTACCAAAGACTTCTCAATGTATTCAATAACTCTTAATATCAAAATTGGAGTCCTGTGGGTGTGGTGGCACACACCTGTAATTCCAGCACTCCAGAAACTGATGCAGAAAAATCACCCTGAGTTCAAAGCCAACCTGACAGTGAGTTCTAGGCCAGTGTGAACTATGTAAGTAAGACCCTGTCTCAAAAAACAGAAACAAAACAAAAAAATCAGAATTATTCACTTATTATTCAGCTTGCCTTCATTGTGGCACTGTTATTGATTCCTTGCCTCTTGGAATGGCCTGCTTTTCTTGGTCCTCTCCTCCCAATCTTTATTCTTGCAGTACTCAATAGACTTTCTGTAAGGATGGAAATGTTCTATAATTCTGCTGTCCAATAGGGTAGCTACTATCTTCATGTGACTATTGAGCAACTGATAGGTGGGCAGTATGACTAAAGAACTGAAATTTTAAACCAAGTATGGTAGTGCAACATCTATAATCCCAGCACTTGAGAGACTGAGGCAGAATTGCCGTGCATTTGAGTCCAGCCTGGGCTACATAGTGAGTTCAAGGCCAGCCTGAACTACATATCAAGACTCTACCTCAAAAAACAAAGGAAAAAAAAGAAAAAGAACTGAAATTTTAATTTGGTTTTGATTAGTTAAATTTAAATAGCCACATATGGCTTCTAACTCTACAGTAGAGTTTATATTAAAGCTCTCCTTGCTGAAGAGTTAATCACAAAAGTACTGGCATCTCTTCTGAGTTCAAGTCCCAGATTTCAGTTACTGCTGTTCAAAAACTTATTACTTCCTTAAAGCCTGTATGATTAAAATCTGTCCTCCAAGACCAACTTTTTTTCTTGGTGGCACTGGGGATAGCAATGAGCTACATCCCCAGTGCTTTTTTTTTCTTTTTTTTTTAACACAGCATCTTACTAAGTTGCTAAATTATTTAATGACACAAACTAATCTATATGTGAAGAGAATAACATACTCCATGAAGGAAATCAATAAAGAATCATCATCAGAAAGATTGTAAGAGAACCAAGAAAATAATTTCAGGGAAGCTGACAGACATTAAGGGGGTAGCTAATAATATCAAATGTTCTACATATCTAGTAAAAATCAGCTTTATTTTACATCCAGTTTATTTCCTTAGTCATAGTTTTCTCCCTCTCTCCCTTCCTTCTTCCTTTCCTTTCTTTCTGTCTGTGCTGATAGGGATCAAACCTAGAGCCTTGTGACATTAGGCAAGCACTCTACCACTGAGTAACATCCCAGCCCAATTTTTTTTGGGGGGTGGTACTGAAGATTGAGCCCAGGGCCCTTACACTAAGCTAAATCCCAGCCCGCCCTTTTGTATTGTGAGATAGGGTCTCACTAAATTGCTGGGGCTGGGTTCAAACTTGCAATCCTCCTGCCTCAGCCTTCTCCCAAAGTGCTGGATTACAGGCACGTGCCACTGATCCTAACTCATTTATTCATTTCTTTATATAAGATTTTATTTTTATTTATTTCTATCACAGTGTCAGTGTATTTTTTAATAAAGGAAGACCTCAAAAAATATGCCCACATTTATTTACTTCAACAATAGACCCATATTCTCTAGGCAAAATAAATAAGGTTTTGAAACACTGATGAAAATGAAACGTATACTTATCTTAAATATTACCTGTACACAAGCAACTCCTGTCATCAAAATTACTAGGGAGAGCCACTGGTACACACCTAACTTTTTACTAAGCATAGACACAGAAAACAATGCCGTTGTAAGAATTTTCAACTGATAGGTGACCTGAAAAGAAAAATACCAATATTATCATTTGTTTGTTTGTTTCTTAAAAGGACTACGAGAAATGTATTTTAAGTACCTGATAGGTAGCTGCATCTAGATTTGACAGTGCCACATAGAGTAAATTATTCTGAAGAGTATATATCCCTGACGGAATAGCAAGCTTAAGTGTTTCCATTGGCTTATTAAGAATTTCATCATGTAGTACTCGATTCAGTGCTCTTAGACTACATTCTAGAATAAACAAGTGAAATAAGAAAAATCAGTAATTAAGTACCTCCAAGTAAGTTGAACATGCTTTCTCTCAAGGTCTCAGTTTTCTAATTTGTAAACAGAGGAAATTGAGACACATGTTAAATTACTTTTCTGTCTGAAATATACTTTGGTGATGCTAATTTTTCAAATGTTAAATATTATAAGGGAGTACATTACGAAGAACATTATCCTTATATTCTTTCACTCCCATATACAGTATAGCCAAAGTGATTATGTATCTACCTATACACAAATGTGTGTACACACACACACACACATTTATGATAACCAAAAGCTCAAGTATTCTTTACTATAGTAATAATATAAAAATTTTTATTTTGTGCATTCTCATTTATCATAAGCCATTCATGGCGACTAATAATTGTAAAGATTTAATCATGAAAACAAGGTAAATCAGGGGGTGGATTTGGCTGCAAACAACAGAAAATCCAACTAACACTAGCTCAACTTGTCTCATACACCATGAGTCCAACTCTAAGGTTTCTATAGCAACTCAGGGACTCCCCTCTCTGTATATTTAAATATACTGGATTTTACCTTCACACTTTTCATTATCTGCATGACATCCAATAAGGTCACCAAATGACTCCTGAACCACTGGTTCTTGTTTTAGGTAGCAAGAAGGAAGAGGAGGAAACAACAGCCTTTAAGGTATCTTTCTGTGCTCCCATTGACCTAGACTACATTAGTTCCCCATACCTGCAAGGGAGTTGGGAAATCAAGTCTTTTCCTTTATTTCCTCTGTATTAGTGACAGGAAATAGAGAAAGGAATTGAAAACAGACTTTAAACTAGCCAAACTACAGTATTAATCACAAAAAATGTCAAAAGAATTTTCAGAGATAAATGAACTCAAGAAAGGAAAAATTGTAAGAACCCCTATACTTTACCAAAATGGCATGTTGTAGATGACTTCCTCGAATATAAACAGGAAAACTTTGATCATGACAAACTTCTGTTTTGTTTTATTTTTGAGACAATCTTGCTATTCAGTCCAAGCTGGCCTTGAAGAACTAGCTATGTAGCCCAGGATGGCCTCAAACCCACAGTTTCTCCTGCTTTATCCTCCCCGATACAGGAATTACAAGTGTGGACCACCAGGCCTGGGCCCAGCCCAAGAAAACATTTTTCTTGTGGATAGTTGTTTGTTTTTGTGGTACTGGGGATTGAACCTAGGAACACTCTACCAGCTTGCTCTATCTATCTATCTATCTATCTATCTACCATCTATCTATCTATTTTTAATTTTGAGACAGGATCCTACTAAGATGCCCAGGTGGGACTCAACTTGTGATCCTCCAGATTCAGCCTCTCTGGGATTAGAGGCATTAAAGGTAGAATGTTTTTTGAAATGAAAACAATTTAAAGATCTCTACCTGCTACCCTTTTCTGATTCAAAAAGAAAAAAAAATTGTTAACTAAAATAAAAATAACTAGAAGACTTTTTTCTTAGATTTATCAGAAAAAATCTAAAAACATTAGCTTATTTTTATTTTTTTTAATTTTTTTTAAGATTATTTTTAAATGCAACTTTAAAATGATTAATGTTATCATGATTTCTTCTCTAAAGAGAAAGCTTTGTTCCACATTCCTACCAATTCCTGGTAATGTTAGACTTCTTTTATAAACCACTGTATTTTGTGGTTTTGATTTCCATGATTGCACGTGAGATTGAGCTCATTTGTTTTATTTTTTGAATACCATTTGGAACTGAACCCAAGACCTTGCATTTGCCAGGTAGGGCTTCTTCACTGAGCACCCTCTCAGCCCTGGGCATCTTTTAACATAGTTGGCCAGTCAGGTCTCCTCTTCTGTGACTTGCCTATTTATATCTTTTGGCTCCTCTTCTACTGACTTGCTATCTTTTCCTGGGTTGTAGGAGTTGTTGTAATTCTGGATATTAATTATTAGTGGTTAAATGTGATATAAATATCTTCCAGCAAACTGTGTCTTGTCACTTCACTTGGTTTGA
This sequence comes from Heterocephalus glaber, assembly GCF_053883595.1. Lineage (NCBI taxonomy): Eukaryota > Metazoa > Chordata > Mammalia > Rodentia > Bathyergidae > Heterocephalus > Heterocephalus glaber. The sequence continues at coordinate 35,244,313 of NW_028258296.1, read as the reverse complement.
TATATGTATGCATATTTTTCATTTTAATGTATCTCCCCAAATGATCTGTTTTTTCCTTTATGGATTATTTTTATCTTTATGTCTTGTTTGAAAAAAAAGAAAGTTAATGCTAAAGTCATAAACTTTGTTTTTAAATATTAATATTTTATTTGCTTGGAATTTATTTTTGCATATAGTGTATCTATTTGTGTTTCAATTCACTGAAAGCTGGTTTCATTGCATCCTTCCACAATGCAGTTATTTATGTTAAGAATATCTTTGGCAAAATAAAAATTAAAAGAAAAAAAAGAATATCTTTGGCTCCACAGTGTTAAATGCAGTGGATGCTTGTATTCATCTAGTTCACCAGTGATGGTGAAGCTTTTAGAGACCAATGCCAAAACTGCAACCCAAAACTCACATATTTATCGCCAAGTGCTAACACGGCCATTAAACCTGAATACTGAGGTTTTAGTTTAGAAAACTCATATTGTCTCACGTGCTGACAGAAAGGGCTCTGCGCGCCTGCTGCTGATTTGAATCTGATCTCTAAAGACTAGAGATGATTTAAAGCTCAGTCTTTGGCTTTCTTCTCTTCTAGTATATATAACAGGTTAGCTCATTCAGTCCTTGATATTCTGATTCCTTTTTGCAATCCTTGACTTTAAGGCAATAAACTGACAAATCTTACATTTGACTTTTATTTGACTTTTCAATTTGAATGTTTCATAGTATCTCAAACTTAACAGGACCCAAAAGAGAAGCCCTAAATTTCCTTCAAATCTATCGTCCATGTATCATTGCAGCACTCATCCATTAATTTAATCTAAAAACCTAGAAATTACTTCTCAAACTAGATTCCTTTTTCCTGACCTTCACATATCCTATTAGCAAGTCATGTCAAATTAAATTCAAAAGAAGATACATAAATACTCAAGAACTGGAAAATCATCATTGGTATTGGTGATTAGAGACATGTAAGTCACAATCACAATGAGGTATCACTTCACACACACTTGAATGGCAGTAATATAAAAAGAGGAAGAGGGATAAGTTTTGGTGAGAATGCCGAAAAACTGGAACCTTTATACATTGCTAATGAAAATATAAAATGGTGCAGCTGCTGTGAAAAATAGTTTGACAGTTTCCTAAAAAAGGTAAACACAGAACTGCTAGGTGACCAAGCAATCCTACTCCTATATATACAAAAGAAATGAAAACAGGGATTCAAACAGCATTATTACAGTCTTATTCATTGTCCATTCCATAACTGTTCACAAGAGCCAAAAGGTGGAAACAAGCACAGTGTCCATCAATATATGAATAAACAGAAAATGGTACATTTACACAATATAATATTATTCAGCCATAAAAGAAATAAAGTTCAGTACACATTTTATGGAGAAGTATTGAAAACATTATGCTAAGTGAAATAAGCCAGGCATGAAATGACAAACATTATATGATTCAACTTAGGTGAAATATCTAGACTAGGCAAATTCATAGAGACAAAAAGTAAATTACAGGTTATGAGGCACTAGATATAAGGACAAATGGAGAGTTTTTAATAGTTACACAGTTTCTGTTTGTGACTTGACATTAAAAGTCATTAAAATGGCAAATTTTAAGTTAGATATATGCATTACTACAACTTAAAACAATAATTGAATACTCCCAAAACCACTGATTTGTACACTTACAGTGGGCAAATGCATATATAGGGCCCTGGGTTTATTCCCAGTACTATAAAAGATAAAATAAAAAGCATAAACTGTGGCTGAGATGTAGTTTAGTAGAGTATATACTATGTGCGTAGCATGCTCAAGGGTCAATCACTAGCACCAAAAGGAAACAAAAATAAACAAAAACCAGAGCAATTACATGGTTTATGAATTACATCTCAGTAAAACTGCTTTTTAAAAAAACTATCAAGCCGGTGATTTAGCTCAGATGTTCGGGCACCTGCCTCGCAAGCGCAGGGTCCCAAGTTCGATCTCCAGTACCAAAAAACAAAAACAAAACTATCAAATTAGTCACTGTTAGACTAATCAGTGTAGCAAAAAATAAAGTCTTTAGTAAAACATTATGACCCTTCTAAAGTTCTAACAGTTTTGGAATTATAAAATTTACTTATTCTCAAATTATCATACTATCTAAGTACAGGAAACCACAATTCATATTTATATTACACAGAAGACATGAATCATAACACAGATTAAATTAATAACATAGTAAACTGGGCCGGGGATTTAGCTCAGTGGTTTCCGCCGCCTGCTGAACAAGTGCACGGACCCGAGTTTGATCCCCAGTACCAAAAAACAAATAAACAAATAACATAGTAAATTTCTACTAAGGTAAAACTTTTGGGAGGGTTTGTTTAGTTTTTTGGTTTTTTTTAAAAGTCTCTGTGTAGGTCAGGCTGTCAGGCTGGCCTTGAACTCACTATGTAGCCCAGGCTGGCCTGGAACTCAGCAGCCATATTCCTGCCTCAGCCTCCTGTGTGCTGGGATTACAGAAATGTGCCACCATGCCTGGCTTGTTCTGTTTCCTGAGACAGTGTCTCACCATGTATCATAGGCTGGTCTATATCACGATATACAATCCAGGCTAGAATAGAACTTGGAATCCTCCTGCCTCAACGTATCAAGTACTGGGATTAAAGGCATGAACCATTCCCAACTAAAACCGTCTTAATAAAACTTTTTAAAATACTTCAATGTTCTTTCTACTAGCTCAATTAGAAAAATGCAAGAATTCAAATATGTAGTTACCAATACATATTTACATATATGTTAATTAAATTAATTTAAAACAAAAAACCTAGATACCTACTACTGTCTTTGTAGACTAATAAAAGGCAGGCCATTATCTTCAAAACTTCAGCAACAACCACTGCTGTAGAAGATAGATAACGAGGTCCCTCCTCCTTTAAAGTCCTAGAATAACGCATTGTTAGAACCAAACTGGTAGTCTGAAAGACCAAAATTCCCAAAGAAAGGTATTTTAGGTTGGAGGACATTGTTTTATCTTCATTTGCCTGAAAAACAAAATAAAACAGAGCAAATAAATAAAATTACAACATACAGAAATGTCTAATGAGAGACTGATTCTAGGCAAGGTAGAAAAAGCACCCTATTCTTCCAATTACCACCACCAAAAACCTTGGACAAAAGACAAATCAACTTCCAAAGACTCGATGCTGTGTAGTCTATGGGACAGAACCTTGCCTGTCATCTCCATCCTGAAGGAACTAGAGAAGTGGTGGCCCTTCCCCTCTCACCACTATCTGGAGCCACTATGAAGTAGAGCGCTATTGGCCACTGCTACACAAAGTGAACAGCAGCAGAGGCAGTACCTTTCCTCCTCCCCAGTGACTCTTAATTAATATAGGAAGTTTAAGGAGCCGGAGTCCTATAATGCTCAAAATGTCCAGGATATAACTAAATGAGTGTAGCCATAACAAAAACCAGGAAAAATCTCAATTTGGATAAATAAGGATAATCAACAAACAACAATGTGGGGATCACAAAGATGACACAATTATCAGGCAAGAATTTCAAAGAAGCTATCACAAAAAATGCAGCCACAAGCAATTATGAACACCCTTGAAAATTTTAGAACCACAAAGATTAAAAAAAAGTAGTATAGGTATCCCACTTCCTCCAATGACAATAAATCCTTATATTTTCCTTAAAATAATTCAGTATTACTAAAAGTGATGCTTTTTTGATTTTTTATTTTATTATTTTTTTTTTTTTGTACCAGGGATTGAACTTGGGGCCGTGCGCTTTCGAGACAGGCAGCGGCACCACTGAGCTAAATCCCTGGCCCCTGATTTTTAAATTTTTTATTGGGGATTGAACCCAGACCTTCATATATTAGCATGTTACTACACACACTACTGTTACCGGGTAGCCTACTTCTAAAAGTGGCTCGGCAACTAAATACTGGATTCTGGGTTGCTCGCCTCTCCTTCTGAAGTTAGATTCCAGGTTCTTCGTGTCTTGAACAAAAAATGGAATGAACAAGCAAAAAAGCAACGGCAGAAAGCAAAAGTGAAGAGTGGGGGAGAAACTAGTTCTGCAGTGAGCTTGGGCCAAGTAAAGAGAAAAAAAGGTAAGAGTAAAAATAAAAGTACATTCAGCCTCTGGGAAACAGCATGGGCTATCGTGGAAAGTTAAGACATCACCACTCCATGTGGCTGCTGACCAAATCTCGAGGAAACCCGAGAAAACTTCTACATAGGGATCCTGATAGGCAGTGCTGGGTCCCAAGCCTCGGGTCAACCTCAGGTCATAGCATTGTGGCAAAGTGGAACGGTTTGGTGCTATAGCCAAGTGTTACAGTTCAGTGTTACAGCTGAGTGAGTGCCAAAGCTCTGAGGCACAGCCGAGCGTTATGGCTCAGCGTTGCAGCTACCGCAATTTGAAGACGAGACTCCAATGGTCACTTGAAGAGGTAGAGAAAAACCTTTATTATGCTGGTGGGCTCAGAGGAATTCATACTGGAAAGTCTGAGCATTTGACTAGAAACTGAAACCTTCTTATACAGGGGTCTACTATGTAGGCGAGCATGCTTACAGATGCAAGAGGACAGTTACTGAAATGGGCAGAGCTAACAGACCATTCCTGAGAGGGGTGGAGCTAATGGAACATTCCTGAGAGATCACTAAATTTAAACAGTCACGAAACATTTTGATACATTGGGCAGGAGCCCCAGCAGTACAAATTGTTACATTTCTGGAACAAAATATTCTGTGAAGGACCAGGGATTTAGCTCAATGGTTACGCGGCCTGCCTTGCAAGCGCAGAGACCCAAGTTCGATCCCCAGTACCTCCCCCCTAAAAATTCTGTGGAAAAAAACATGGAGGCAAGGCAAGAGCCTGTCTTATTGTATAATATTGCTCTATCATTTGCTCTTATATATGTGCATATAGTGCTGGGTGTAGTAGCACACACTCAGGAGGCTGAGGCAGGAGGGCTGCCCCAGACCAATCTGGGCTACAGAGTTGAGTTCAATGCCAGCCTGAACTACATAGTAAGACCTTGTCTCAAAAAACCAAAACAAACAAAAAAGGTATATTGATAGAGAAGTGCTATACAATAAGATAGGCCCTTGCCTTGCCTCCATTTTTTTCCCCACAGAATGTTTTATTTTGGAAATTCAAGTTTGTGTTGCTGGGCTCCTGCCCAATGTATCAAAATGGTTTGTGACTGTTTGAACTGTGTGACCTTTCAGGAAGGTTCTGTTAAACTCTGCCCCCTCACAAGAAGGTTCTGCTAAATTCCTCCCCCTCTCAGGAATGTTATGTAGCTCCACCCCCTGCTTCATTGAGCATGCTCACACAGCATGTGTTTGAGGAATGTTCTGTATCTCCCTCCACTCCACCCCCACTTCATTGAGCATGCTCACCTACTTTATAGATCCCCACATAAGGAGGCTCTCATTTCTGGTATAGTGCTCAGACTCCTCTGAGCCCGCCAGGGTTCACCAGCGTAATAAAAGATTTTTCTCCACCTCTTCAACTGACCATCAGATTCTTGAGTCTTCAAGGACTGAGAGCTGCAACCCAGGGCTGCCACACTGAGCTATAAAGCTCAGCTGTGCCTTCTGAGCTGTGGCACTTAGCTGTGACACTGAGCTGTAACACTTGACAATAGTACACAGCTGCTCTCCTCTGCCAATACAATATGGCTAATTAACATGGCTTCAAAATACATACAACAAAAACTAATGAAACCAATGAAAAAAACAGGTAATTCCAGTCATACTTTGAAATTTTTAACCTACTTTTCTCAATAAATAGTAAAACACATAGTTTTTTAAAAAGTCAGTAAGGATGTAGACAATCTGAATAATGCTATGAACCACCATAACTGTTCTACCCAGATCTTCCTTTCAAGTAAGATTTAATGCAGACTATGTGGGAGCCAATAGCTTTCCCACCCAAGGTAACATATTTTGCCCCAAATTGATCCAAAGATTAAATTCAATCCAAAACAAAAACCCCTGTAGCCTTTTTTCTTAGAAACTAGCAAGCTGATTTCATTTTTTGTTGTTTGGATTTCTTTTGTTTTTTGGAGGCACGGTCTCACTATGCTGAACAAGCTGGTCTCAAACTCATGGACTCAAGGGATTTTCTCACCTCAACTTCCCAGCCTCCTGAGAACCAGTGATTAAAAGTGTGTGCTACCAACCCTGGCACAAGCTGATTATAAAATTCCCATACAGAACCAAGCAATGGTGATGTATGCGTGTAATTCTAGCACTCAGGGGGCTGAGGTGGGAGAATTGCAGTTGAATTCGAGGCCAGCCTAGACTACATAGTGAGTATAAGGCCACCCTGGAATACATAGGGAGACCCAGTCTCAAACTATCAGCCCCCCCCCACCCCCCACCCCCGCCAAAAAAGAAAAAAATCAGAACTTCCAAGAAGATGGCAGAACAATGAGCAGTGGAGAAATGGCCTCTCCAATATTTGGAAGCCAGATGCTGGAATATAGCAAAATGAGGAAGAGGACAAAAGAAGTAGGTCCCTGGGATCCAGCAAGGATCTGAAGAATTAGAGCCCACAGGGAGAATGAGGAGAGGGACCACAACACCGAAAAGGGAGGGGGCAAGTGGCACTGCCTCCCAGAACCCTGGATCATACAGTGGGGAGGGGCAGCTCAAACCTGCAGAGGCAAAGTGACTACTAGTGACCCCTGAGGCCTTCATGGAGAAATGCACCAGTGGAACAGAGCAGTGGATACTGTGGACTGCAGTGGCTGGTGAATTATTTGGGTTCAGATGCCTCCCAGGAGGGAGCAATTGGCAGACAGCTATTTTGGAAAGGGGTCAAAGGAAATTGGAGCTGCAGGTTGGCTCCATCTAGTGGTTCCAAGTGTCAGGGTGAGGCAAAACCGAGTTCAAGTGGGGAGAAGGTTGGGGAGCCATGTTCAAGCCAGCAGGAGGCAACTTGGAGTGCTGAAGGCTGAAAAACTCAGGTCCCTGCCTCACAGCCAGGAACAAGCAGCCTGAACTTTAGTGGAAACAAAGGCTTGGGTTTACTGGGATTATCCACCACTGCCATAATTTTACTGCTGACTTACTTTGATTAATCAACATAGATCTGGGCTGTGTCTCCTCCAGGTGTCAACCAGTGACAGCAGAGAGACACCCTGAAGTGGACTTTTTTTTCTGCATTTCTTCCTTTTTTGGCTTTTCTATTTTTCTCTTTTCTTGATTGTTCTTGTTTATATGAATAAAAACATTGTTTCTAGTTTTCTTGTTCTTGTTTTTGTTCTGTCCTTGTTTGTTTCTTCCTTATTTCCCTCCTGTCTTCTTCACCATTTCCTAAAGCTTCTATAATCTTCCTTTGTCGCCACCCTTGCTTACAATCCCTTTCTCTTCTATTTCTCTATTTTTTTCCCCTAACCCCTTTTAAATTTTTTCTGCTGAGGGTAAAATCACCACACTGAGAGGATATTTACTGTACACAATTTTCTGGTTTGTTTTAGATTTGGTTATACAACTATAAATCCTCTTCATAAGGTTAAAGGTGGCAATTCAACACATAAGTTTGTCATTTTCTATGGTTTGTTAGATGCTATTATTATTGATTTTATTACTTTAGCCAAAGTGACAAAATTAAATAATATACCACTTAGTTACACAGAAGACCACACTCACAGGAAAGAATACGTAGACTTCTTTACAAACCAGCTACCTCACTTTTATAAACATGCAACAGCAAAAGAATCTTAACATGAAAAAAATTAAAGCATTTTAGAGGTGAAAGATGATTTAGAAATCATCTGATGTAATCTCTTCATTTTAAAAATGAAGAACAGGGCTGGGGATTTAGCTCAGTGGTTTCGCCACCTGCTGCACAAGCACAAGGACCTGAGTTCAATCCCCGGTACCAAAAAGGAAGAACATAGTGAATAACAAAGTTACATCATTTATTCCATCTCCGGTACCAAAAAAAAGAGAAAAAGTTAGATCACTTACTCAAGGTCACATAACCAGTATTTAGAAAAATCAGGTTATATAGTTAAATATCAGCTTCCCTGGCACACATTACATGTTACTGTAAAACTCCAGGACATCCTGGTGCCTTTATCTCTATATGGAAAGAAAGTAAGTTGTCAGCACCCTATATTTGGCATAGACATCTAATTTACCTGGAAAATGTCAAACAATGACTTCAGTCTGTTCAAGGAAGTCTTTTGTTTATTCTGTTACCAAGATCATAATGTACTTAACTTCTTTGCAAATGCAAATGTAAAGGTCAGTTTCTAACCATTCAATAAGGATAGGAATATACCTCAGTGGCAGAGTGCTTATCTGGCACGTGCAAGATCTGAGATACATTCCCAGCACATTACTTCTTTTTGATGGGTTTTTGTTGCTGTTTACTGTTATTTGTGTTTTTTGTAAGAGCATTTATATTTAATTTAAAAGTATAATTTTTAAGAGAAAAAGTAGAACATTTAAAATATTATAAAATTTTGTGCCATAATGACACCACACAAAGATATTCAATTTATTGCCCTGCCCAAGGCCTAGGTTCAGTATCCAGCACTGAGGGGGAAAAAGTCTGGCAGTCACAAAGTTCCACATTCTCCTACAATATGATAGACTTTTCTCGAGAAAAAAAAAAGAATTACAAATTGGGTGTGGTGCTGCATACCTGTAATCCCAGCACTCAAAAGGTGAGGCAGGAGGATTACCACAAGTTTAAGGCCAGCCTGAACTACATAATGAGTTCAAAGCCTGCCTGAACTACATAGTGAGACCCTGTCTCAAAAAACAAAAACAGAAAGTAGAATTGTAAAAGTATGAGTACCAAGAATATAACATATACATAATTTCATCACTCAGAATTAAAAAGCATCAATTCTGTAACATTTGCTTATCTTTCCTTCTTTAAAAATAGTATTAAAATTAGTGTCAAAATTCTCTTTAATCCATACCTCCAAGTCGAATTCCTTTGTACCTCTGCAGAATAATCTATTATCATGAATTTGGAGTATGTATCTCTGGCCTACTTTTTAAATTTTCATATAAAGATACACCCATAAGCCCTAAATATTTTATATATATAATATCAAACTGTATACATACTCTGCAATTTTGTTTTAGTTTTCATTGCTGCTATGGCTTGAGTTTAGATGTCCCCCTAAAGCCTCATGCAGTCATAGGTGGGGCTTTTTCAGAGGCAGCTGAATCTAGAGTGTGTGATTGATTCATGGTGCAATGCAAGCGAGGATTAAGGGTGCTAGGATCACCAGGGATTTAGCTCAGTGGTGCCACCGCCTGCCTCACAAGGTAAGGTCCCAAGTTCGATCCCCACAATCAAAAAAAAAAAAAACTCAGCAGCTCTTTAAAAAAAAAAGGTGCTAGGATTTAGAATGGGTGATTACTAAATCACTCCACTGATATGGTTTGGCACCACCCTAATTCCGGTAGCCAGGATACAATATAAGAGACAGAAAAAGGCTTGTCTTATCTTTTGCTTCCTTTGCCACCTTCTACACACCATGAACTGTTTCTCCTCTGCAATGCCGGTCTGCCATGCCTCTGTACCTTGGAACCAGCCAATTATAGACTGAAACCTCTACAAACTGTGAGCGAAATAAACCTCTTCCCCTTTAACTTTGGGTATCAGGTATTTGGTCTCAGCAACAAGAGAAAAGTAACTAAGACCCCCAATATGGCATCATTCTCCAGGGTGACCAACTTTCAACATGGTGGCAGGTTGATTATATTGGACCACTTCCATCGTGAAAGAGACTGTGCTTTGTCCTTACTAACACAGACACTTGTTCTAAATATGGATTTGCCTTTCTTGCACGTAATGCTTCTGCCAAAACTACCATCCACGGACTCACAGACTGCCTTATCCACCATCACGGAATTCCACATAGCATTGGCTCTAACAAAAAAACACATTTTATGGTCAAAGAAGTAAGGCAACGGACTCATGCTCGTGGAATTCACTGGCCTTACCAAGTTTCTCGCCATCCAGAAGCGGCTGGACCAGTAGAAAGGTGGAATGGTCTTTTGAAGACACTGTCACAGTGCCAGCTAGGTGGCAATAGTTTGCAGGCCTGGGGCAAGGTTCTTCAAAAGGCTGTATATGCTTTGAATCAGCATCCACTATATAGTACTGTGTCACCCATAGCCAGGATTCATGGGTCCAGGAATCAAGGGATAGAAGTAGGAAATTGTACCATTCACCATTACCCTCAGTGATCCACTAGCAAAACTTTTGCTTCCTTTTCCTGTGAGCTTATGTTCTGCTGGCTTAGAAGTCTTAGTTCCAGAAGGGGGAAGGCTTATACCAGGAACCATAACAATGATACCACTGAACTGGAAGCTAAGACTTCCCCCAGTCATTTTGGTCTCCTCATACCTCTGAGGAAACAAGATAAAAATGGAATCACAGTGTTGTCAGGGGTGATTGACCAAGACTATCAAGGGGAAACTGGACTATTATTCCACAATGGAGGAAAAGAAGAATATACCTGGAGTGTAGGAGCTCCCTCAGGGGGCCTCCTAGTATTGCCATGGCCTGTTATTAAAGTCAATGGGGGGGCCTGAGATTTAGCTCAGTGGTTCTGCCACTTGCCTCACAAGCACAAGGACCCGAGTTTGATCCCCGGTACCAAAAAATAAATAAATAAAATAAAGTCAGTGGGAAACTACAACCTTATCTAGGCAGAATGACAAATGGTCCAGAACCTTCAGGAATGAAGGTATGGGTCACAATACTAGGGAAAGAACCAAGACCTGCTGAGGTGCTTGCTGAAGGCCAAGGGAATACAGAATGGATTCTAGAAGGTAGTTCTAAATACCACCTATGACCCCATGATCACTACAGAAATAAGGACTGTAATTGTACTAGTTCTCTCCTAATATGATTCTAATATAATATAATGTTGATAGACTTAATACTGGTTCTTGAGCATTGTTAAGCCTGCCGGGCATTTAGCTCAGTGGTTCTGATGCCTGCCTCCCAAGCGCAAGGTCCTGAGTACGATCCCCAGTACCCCCCCCCACCCACAAAAAAGAATTGTTAAGCCTGTTATAATGTTCAGGTTAGAAAATGTTAAGAGTAAGTATCACCCAAAGAAAACTTGCCTTCTATTCTGGGGAGGGAATTAGTGCATTTCCCTTTGTACACAGGACAATTATAACATGTTAGGCGTAATTATGAGCTTATCCTTGTATCTGAAGGCTAGTTTAAAGAAATGTGTCTGGTTGTCAAGTTGACAAGGGGTAGATTGTGATAGTTGATTGATTGTGTCAATCTGAGTAAGAGAAGCTCAACTAAACTGGCTCAGACTCACCCTAGGACAGCTTGTTGCCTGGATAGTATAAAGGAGAAATGAAGGACAGATCTGCTTCGGTTTCTTTGCAAGAGACCCAATCTTTGCCTTCACTTTGGACATCATCTGCTGGCTTCCTGTGCAGACTCTTCAGCCTCCTGGTACAAACTTGCACAGGACACTGCAGTGAGCTCCAGACCTTTCACTGAACCTTTGTTCTCCTGTGTACAGGCAAACCCTCTGCACTCTTTCACATCTGACTGTCGGTGGCCATTGTAAACCAATCTTAGAAATTCTTATATATTTGTATATCTTGTATTATATCTGTGTCTCTAGTAAACATTGATACAATTGCTTTGTCATCTTTGTTGATATAGTCCTAGTTCATTGCTATTAACAACTCTATAATGTTCCATCAAACAAGTGGAGCTTTCATTTACTCTTTCTCCTAGTGATGAACATTTCAAATCCTTTATAATATCTTAAATTTTTTTCAACAGATATCTTCTAAATATTATATAAAACACAAATATCTTGAAGCTATTTTTCTAAAATTTTATTTTACACAATTTCTCAGATCCTCTCTAGTTCTGAAAAACACATAGTAGGCATAGTGTACACACTTGTAATCCCAACATTTGAGTGACTAAGCCAAGAGGATCTAGAGTTTGAGGCTAGCCTGAACTACATAGCAAGTTCAAGGACAGCCAAAAATACACACACACATACATACACACACACACACACACACAATTCCTTTTTTTAAAAACTGCAATCCTTGAGACTGAACCCAAGATCTTGAGCATGATAGGTAAGCCCTCTACCACTAAGCTACATTACCAACTCTTTTTATTTTCAGGCAAGGTCTCCGAGGCTGGCCTTGAATTTGTAATCCTCTTGCCAAGCTTCCTGAATAGCTTGAAATAACGGGCATGTGCTACCAAACCCAGCTGAGTTTTTGTTTTTGCTTGTTTAGAGATTTCTGGTACTAGGGATTGAACCCACAGCCTTGTGCTTGCTAGGCAAGCACTCTGCCACTGAGCTACATTCTCAGCTCAAGCTTTAGTATTGGGGGGGGGGGGGTACCGGGGATTGAACTCGGGACCTTGCACTTGCAAGGCAGGCACCAGAACCACTGAGCTAAATCCCCAGCCAAGCTTTAGTATTTTTTAAAAACTCACTCCTTGGAGTACAACGTACAACAAAACGTCATTCATCCTCGATCCATTCATTTGTATTTGATGAGTTTGAAGGTCTAGTTAGAATTTACTTTTGCATTTTGTACAAAAAAAAAAAGTACAGTAGTAAGGTTATTTAGAGTTCAAGGACATTCTCAGTAAATATTTAATAGTCTTAAGGGAAAAAAAAGGGGAATGAGGCTATAGCTAAGTAGTAGAGTACTTGTCTAGCATATGTAAATCCCTGGGTTTGATCCCCAGCACTGAAAAAGAAAGACAGACAGACAAAGAAAGGAAGGAAGGAAGGAAGGAAGAAAGGAAGGAAGGAAGGAAGGAAGGAAAGAGAGAAAGAAAGAAAGAAACAGAGAGAGAGAGAGAAAGAAGGAAGGAAAGAAAGAGGAAGAAAGAAAGGAAAGCAGGAAAGAAGAAAGGGAGGGAGGGAGAGAGGGAAAGGAGGAAGGATAGAAGAGAAAGAAGGGAAGGGGGGAAAGGAGGGAAAGAGATAGGAAAGGAGACCCGGAGAGAGGTGATAGACAAACAGTAGACAGATTAAGATAGAGGCCTAAGCATACCAAAATAAGCCCCCCTCAGGGGAGGGGATAAACCCTGGGAAAATTAGAACACAAAGGGAAAGAGCCCCTTGTGCCAGGGGAAGCTAGAAGACAGGGAAGTAGGGGAACAGATGCTCTCCTAATGGTGGAAGCACAGCTGAAAAATGACAACTCATTGTTTCAAAAGACAAAGGCCTGGGTAAACTGAGATATGCCAAGGGACACTGGGGGACAAAGGAAGTCTGCTCCTTCTAAAGTCAAATCCTAAGCTAAAAGTGGCAACTGCTTTGTTTCATTATCTCATTTTCACACCCCACCAAAACAGCCAAACAAAAGTGCATATGAACTCATGAATTTGGGCGCCTCCTTGGCCACCTCCCTTGAAGGCCCTCTCAGGTAACAAGGGCTTTCTTTGTTTTTTCTAATGAACTACACTGGGTTCGTTTCCCACTGCTATCCTGTCGGCCTCATTCTTCCTCATCCTTAAAACAAAATTCCAAAGGGAAAAACTGGTGAAGGGAGGAAGAAGGAAAGGACAGAAGGAGGAAGGGTGAGGACAGGGAAGGGAGAGAGGGAGGGAGGGAAGGGGGGAAGGAGAGGAGAAAAGGGGAAGGGAGGAAAGAAGGAAGAAAGAAATAAGGAAAGAGAGAGAGAGAAAGATTGATCTTGTTTAGTAACACTTTGTTTTGTGGTGCTGGGGATGGAACCCAGGGCTTTACACATGCTAGTTTCCTGCTCGATTGGAAAGTCATATATATTCCCCAGTTTACCAACTATTTATCACCTACAGGTTCCTATTACATTGTAAGTTAAAGAACTTTTCATTGTTTCTTTTTTCTTTTGTTCCTCAAGGTGTCATGTGTCAGTTTATATGATAATATCACCTGTGTGTAATTTACAGCACTGTCAATTTCACAGACTGCAGAATTTCCTTTTCTACATCCAAGTAAAATAGTGTTCAAATATTTCTTCAACCACACAAATACAAAATCTATCAGCCTTCTAATTTTGAAATTTAAAAAAAGTGTTTTGCTTTTTTTTAAACTAGGGACTGAAGCCAGCCATGGTGGTCCATGCCTATAATCCCAGCACTCAGAAGACTGAGGCAGGAGGATTGCCTGAGTTTGGAGGACAGCCTGGGCTACAGAGCAAGTTCAAGTGTTCAAGGCCAGTATGAACTACATAAACAAGACCCCGCCTCAAAAGAAAATAGAAATAAAAAAATAAACTGGGGATTGAACCCAGGGAGGGTTGAGCTACATCTCCAACCCTTTTTGAGACACAGTCTCACTAAATTGCCCAGGCTGGCCTCAAAATTGTGATTCTTTGGCCTCACCCACTGGAGTAGCTGGGATTATAGGCATGCAACACCATGGCTGGCTCGTATTACCGTATTCTTTACATAAAGTCAGTGATATGGAAAATAAAATGACCTAAATATAGCCCCGCCATACTTGGCTAGTATTATTGTACTCTTTACATAAAGTCAGTGATTTGGAAAATAAGATGACTTAAGTGTAGCTTTAAGATTTCCTTCTAATGTGAGGTACTACACAACATAACATGTACTCCTCCCACCCTCCCATTTCCCTAGTCCTGTGCTACTCAGCCCTACCATTTTCTGCTAGGATCATTTCCCACCAGAAGGCAAGGGTTAGATATTCTACAAGGAGCAGAGAGACTAATATAAGAGCCAGGTAAGAACGACAAGCCCTAACCATTATGAAAGATCCAAGACTAAGAAAACTAGAGGCAGAAGTAAAAAATATAGGCAACACACAACTATCCAGATGGCAATCAGCCATCAAATATTTAAGAAACTGTATGGTCAGGCATTGTGAAGAGCATTATGTATACAATAATGACAATCTACTTCTTCATGGAACTTATTTTCTAGCATAGAAGACACGTATTAGCCAAGCATGATGATGCAGGTCTGTGATCCCAGCACTTGGAAGGCTGAAGCAGGTGGAGCACTCTGAGTTCAAGGCCAGCCTGGGCTATATATTGAGTTCAAGGACAACCTAAACTACACAGCTAGATCCTATCTAAAAAACTAAAAAAAAAACCCAAACAATTCAAGAAGAAAGGAAGAAAAAAAGAAAAGAAATAGTGTAAGTAATAAGTAATAAACTGCTATGACAGGAAAATAAAATATAGGATATAACTGGAAAATACCCCAAGGAAAAGTATGGCTCTAATTATGGTCCTAAGAGGTTTCAGTTTATCCCCACTCTATCCTGCTCTAGGTCAGTTCTTAATCCCAACTGCTGACCCCACTGAGCAAAGTATTGTAGATACCTGAAATAAAGATAAGGCTTTTGGGCTGAGGATCAATCGCCAGGACCAAAAGAAAAAAGAATGCTTATCCTTTTTTTTTTCTTTTTTTTGTGAGACAAGATCTCACAAGTCAAAGTCCAGGCTGGCCTTTGAAATGTCTATGTAATCCAGTCTGGCCTGCAACTTTAGATTCTCTTGCCTTCTTACAGGCCTGTACGGCCAAGACTGGCTTATGTTAATCTATTTAATTCAGCCTGATGATAAACCTGAGAAATGAAGGACCTCAACTATGGTGGCACATGCTTATAATCCCAGCATGCAGGGAGGCTGAAGCAGGAGGATGGCAAATTCAAGCCAGGTCTGGGCAACTTAGCAACTTAAAATGAGACACTCTCTCAAAATAAAAAAATAAAAAAGGGGCTGGGGATCTAGCTCAGTGGGAAGGCCTTGGGTTCAATCTCAGTACCAGAGGAAGAAAAATAAAACCTTTCTTTACAGTATTTACAAATGATAAAAATTTTAGGAAAATATGCTTATCAATAAAAATAAATTAACTGAAACTTAACAGAACATATAGAATGGGCTGTTTTTGTCAAGGATTTTTAAAACTTTTAATCCTAGCTGGGGACTGTGTTTGGGTAATTAATGGAACACTATCACCCTTCCCGAAGGGTGAGATTCCAATGCTAAAATTCCAATGTATAGTTTCTTTGGTTTTTTTAACCATCTCTCTTTCTAAACATAAGATTGCAACCTCTCCTTGGTAAACCTACAGTCTTAGAAATTTATATGTACTATAGGATTATGGGTTCAAACTATATAGACTATGAATTGCATTAATTGTTCAATATTTACTGTTAAGTCTCACGTCACTCTGCCTAGTAACTGAGATAGGCTTCAGACTCTCTCAACTCTATTCTCACAGAATATGCATTTCATTAATTATGTTTGTCCAATGTTTCCTGTTCAAGATTCACGTCACTCTGACTACGGAGGGAGACAGGCTTCAGACTCTCAACTCTATTCTCCATACAGAAGGTATCTTAATGAAATGTAGAGCTGATCACATTCCTTAGCCACTGTAAAGTTTAACTGACTCTTTACCAAATAGATATAGTCCAAATTCTCTTACATAGAACAGCTCCTCATAATCTGGCCACAGCCTAAATTTTCTGCTATAAACTCATTACCAGTGGCAAACATTCCTTCCTGCATTTTCTGAACAAATGTTTGTCTGGAAAGTAAAAATTCTAGGGCTGGAGGTGTAGGTAAGTGGTAGACCACATGCTTAGTATACGTGAGGGCCTGGGTTCCATTCTCAGGACTAAAATATCTCTTTCCCCTTCTCTACCACTAGAATTTCTATATATCTTACAGGGTTGAAAATACAGGTCTCCTCTCATTGACGTTTTTTAAGTCTTCCAAGCAGAATAAATCCTTCCCCTACTATACTTCCATGCCATTTTGTACATATAAGCACTCAAACTCAAAGTAATTTGTTGACATACATACATTTCCTTCTTTCATTTATCATTGTATTTCCTGTAGCTTCTTACCAGCCCATCACATATTAGGTATTTACTGTGTTGCATTTACAAAGATAAAAGAACTCCACAATATGTAAATCCTACCAAGAGAGTGATCCCTTTGTGAACTAAATCTTTCTGTACAATACATAAAAGACAGATGCAGCCTAAAACTGGTTTTCATTAAATGTTTTCTAATAACTGTAACTCCATTAAGAGAAGTTAAATTAATACAGAGTTTTGAGCATCTACAACATGTCAGATATACTAGGCATTTACAAGCATTATCTCCTTTAAAAAGGAGAGGGGGAATGGGATAAAATAATTCATTTAAAAAAAATTAACTGGTGTAAAAAAATAAATAAAATGAACTGGTAAGTTGGCAACTGAAAAACACAAAATAAAAAAATAAATAGAATTTATCATTTGTTTTACAGATTAAGAAACTAAGATTCTGAGATATTAAGTATATGGGTTGCCTTGAATTAACATGGCAGAGTTCAAACAGAAATAAGATTTTTCTCAGTCAGCCCATGGTCTTTGCAGTAAAGCCTATGTTTAAGCATGTTTAAGAAGCTGGGTGTGGTGGCACACGTCTGTAAATCCCAGTACTCAGAAGCTGCAGCAGAAGGACTGCCCAGAATTCAAGGCCAGTCTGAAGAATACAGAGAGACCCTTCTCAAAAACACCTCCCCCCAAAAAAGGCATGTTTAAGTATTTGAGGGTCAGTCACAATACATGAGAGTATGCATCTGGAATCAGACTGCACTCAACACCTCTGTGTCCATCCCTTTCCTCATCTCTAAAATGGGAATAAATAATAGTATAAACTGCATAGGACAGTTATTAAGATTAAAGAATATAAATCAAGGGGGAAGTTAAAATGGGTTATATACATGTACCAACTCCCCATGATGATTGTGATCATTATGTACTACAAATATGTACTAATAAAAGTTTTTAAAAATAAGCAATTTTTTAAAAAAGAATATAAATCAAGACTTGCATAATGGTGCATGTTTAGAGTCCCAGATACTTGGGAAGCTAAGTGGGAGGATCACTTGAGAACATGAGTCTGATTCCAGCCTGAGCGACACAGTGACACTATGTCTCAAAAACCAAACAAATAAAAATCACACCGAACAAAAAAACTGAAAATCAGAACACTACATTCCTATATTAATGGAGACAGCCAGGCCAGGGATTTAGCTCAGTGGTTCCGCCACCTGCCTTGCAAGCACAAAGTCCTGAGTTCGATCCCCAGTACCAAAAAAAAAGAATGGAGACAATTAAGTTGAATGTACTTAGCATACACCTGCTCTTTTTGAGGTCTAAAACCTACATTAAACTACCAATTGATATTAATCTAAACTTCAATAATAAATTCATTCCCAGTCAGGTATGTTGGTACACAATGGAATTCCTCCTACTTGGGAGTCTAAGGCAGGAAGATCATAACTTTGAGACCATCCCAGGCAATTAGCAAATAAAATAAAAAGCTGGGAATGTAGCTCAGTGGTAGAGTGCTTGACTAGCATTTATAAGGCCCTGGGTTCAATCACCAGTACTGCAAAATATAAATAAATTAATTAACTCTCATGAATGACATTATTAACTACCAGTCTGATGTTCAAGTTATTTCAGCTACCCAGACAGGTTTACAGTTTACTCTTATATTTCAAGCAATTTTATCAAAACAAAAATACCAAAGTTGAGCACTGGGGATAGAGGTCAGTGACAGAGTGCTTGCCTCCTATGATCAAGGCCCTGTGTTCAGTCCCTAGTATTGAAAAATAAAATAAATTTCCACAGTTGACTGACATCAAATAGAGACCCTCCTCTCAAAACTTTCAGGAAAGAAGAACTTCAAACGTCACAGTTTTTAGCTACCAAATGGTTAGATTAGGCTTTCAACTGAGAAATTATTTCCATTAATTCTATCATTGATCCAGTCATCCATTCAGCATATTGAGTTCCTATTAAGTAAAAGGAATATGAGGATACAAAGTATATCCATATCCAGTACATTAGGGTAGCCTAAAGAATATATGTGGGAACAATGGCAAATTATTTGACCTGTCTATCCTTATTCTTACCTATTAAGAGTTATAATAACTGTTCTATCTCAAAGATTTATTACTAGGATCAAATGATATACTGACATACAAAACAGGCATTTTCAAATATAAGATTATTAATAAAAATTGGAAATAAAGTTATACTACAAGAGTTATCCTTGTTTCTAGAACCAATAATAAGCTTGTTTTATTATACTGTTTAATGTAACAAAAATGTAAGAGTGCAAAATATCTTGATTCTGTGCTCAAGTATTAAAGTGGTAAAAAATTTAAAAGGTTCAATTACTTTCCTTATAGAGCTTACATTTGAGTAGGGATAATAAAACTCTCAAATAACCATAATACAATGTAAATTTAGCAAGTAATAATAAGACTTTATAAAGCCTATCACACAAGAGAAAAAGAATCTTTCATAGAGATGGTAGATTTCAGAAAGTTTCATAAGGTAGATTTTAAGGCACAAAAGGGTAGAATTTCCACAAAGATAATGAGAAAGGCCTTCCTTATAGGAAAAAAAAAATATAAGCAAAGATTAAGGCAAGTAGCCATATAGCATGTTCAGAAATCTCACTTCAAAATACCCCAGTTTAGCTAAAAAACATAGGATGTGTGTTATTTTTTTAAAAAACAAAAGGGTCATATTGATTTGAGTTATACAAAGATTTAATTTAATGTTTGTCTGTTTTTTGACACAGGGTTTTGCTTTGTAGTGCAGGCAGGCTTTGAACTCACTATGTAGCTAGCCCACGCTGATCATCAACTCTCAGAGATTCTCCTGCCTCAGCCTACCAAGTACTGGGATTACAGGCATCCACCATATGCCCTGCTAAGACTTAAATTTCAAAGGGCTTTGAATGACAATATTTTAAAATTTATTCTGGGCTGGGGAACATAGCTCAGTGGCAAAGCACTTATCTAGCATGCATGAGGCCCTAAGTTCCATCCCCAGCACCACCAAAACTAAAAAACAAACAAAACAACAACAACAAAACTATTCTGGAGCCAACAGAAAGTCACTGAATATCTCTGAGAGAAGAATGACCAAAAGATGGCATAAGACCTTTGGATTTTAGAAGTAATGACACAGGCTGGAAGTAAGCACTTGTCCAGTACATTTAAGGTCCTGGGGTTTCATTCCCAGCACCAAAGGGGGAAGGGGGGGGGCGGTAATTATGCAGAACAGTGACTTCAAGGAGGACAGGCTGAAAGCAGCAAGTCCAGTTTGGAGGCTATTGGTATAAAAAAAGAAAGATGTGCACAGTGGTGGTGGGAATGAAAAGGGGAAGAACTAGGGAGGAAAGTTAGGATTGGCCAGGCACAGTAGCACATGCAGGAGACTGAGGCAGGAGGATTGCTTTGAGTTCATGGCCACCCTGAGCTACATAGTTGAGTTCAAGACCAGCCTTAACCACACAGCAGCAAGAAGAATAAAGGAAGGGGGGGGGGAGGAAAGGAGAGAGGGAGGGAAGAAAGGAGGAAAGGAGGGAGGGGGAGGGAGGGGGAGGGGGAGGGGGGGCGGGGGGGAGGAAAGGAGAGAGGGAGGGAAGAAAGGAGGAAAGGAGGGGGGGGAGGGGGGAGGGGGCGGGGGGGAGGGGGGAGAGAGGGGGAGAGAGGGGGAGAGAGACTTAGAAGTCATCACCTTTTAAAGAAAACAACCTGAGTTTACCAATGAAACTAAGACTGCCAAGTGAAAAATATCAAATTTCATCTTTAATTACCAAATGTTTAACTACCGAATGTTGATAAAAACTTAACTCTAGCTGCATCTTCACGAACTGCATTTAATAGAATGTAGTAAGACTCGAGCTTCTACTCTAACATATAATGAATTTAGTCATTTACTAAAGCAAGGCCCATCATTACATTTGACATTCTTTAATTCATTTGAACTAACCTTCCTGAATTAAGAGGTGCTTTTGATGATTTAAATAAAAATGTTAGTTAAAATCCTCAGTTCCAGGGCCGGAGATTTAGCTCAGTGGTGCCTTGCCTGCCTCACAACACAAGGTCCTGACTTTGATCCCCATTACCAAAAAAAAAAAAAAAAAAAATCATCAGTTCCTGAATACTCTGAGCCCTACACACACACACACACACACACACACACACACACACACACACACACACACACACACACCCCCCTGTTGCGGTCCGACTCCTAAACACCCTGAAACAGTACTCGCCTTCTGACTCGCCTTACCAAGGGCAGCCTTTCCATTTCTTGACGTCCCTGTGGCTTCACGGGCGCCAGGTCCCCTTCGGGCGCGGCCGTCCCTAGCACAGGGTCGCACGCCGGGCGGGAGCCCAGCGTGCGGTGCCCGGGGGGCGCCCTGCCCACCAGCCCAGCCCGGCGCCCTGCGCCCCGCGCCCCGCGTCCGGCACGGCTAGGCTCCGAGGCTCAGACTGCAGTTCTCATTCCCTGACACACCCCTCTCCCCAGGACCTTTTCCTCCTCCACCCAGCACATTCCGGACGTCAACGGTCGGAGTTACAACGTGTCACTTCATCTGCTCCTGCTTAACTCGTAGGTCAGGTCCTGGGCGCCGTCCCCTTCACCATGCCCGCCTTCACCTCATCCCCCTGCGCTCCACCTCCTCCTCCGGCTCCGGAGTTGCCCGGCTGCCCCGCGGCCGAAGGCCTCCCGCGCCTGCCATTCTCTGGAGCGCCCAGAACTCACCTCCGGCGCGACTCTGCTGGTTTCCCGCACCGGGGCCCGCGGCTCAGCAACGCCGGGCGCCCCAGGCTGCCAAGCCTGCAGAGCCCGCCGAGCCGCAGCGCCGCCGGCTCCCGCCACCGTCGCCGATGCCACCTCGACGCAGCCCAGGCGTTTCCGGGTTCCCGCGGTCCTGTCCCCCAAATGGTCCGGCTTCCGCCTTGGCCCGGGCAAACGCCGTTCCCGGCTCGGCTCTGGCGGCTCCAGCGCTGCGCTTCTCAGTTTCGTGTCTAAGGCGACGGAGCCTGGCTCCTGCGCAGGCTTCGCTCGCCGCTGCCTGATCGCCGAGGGCACTGCCTCTCGTTTGAACCCTCTGAGGGAAAGCGGTAAAAGAGGTGTATTCAGCCGAGGCCTCCGCTGGACTGTCCGGCTGTGGCGAGTTACACGGTGATGAGCTGCTAAAGGAAGGGCAAAGTCCTTCGTGGCAAAGCACCCAGATTAAGTACGGAGAGGTGGATCCTGACATCAAACCAACCTGCTCCTAAAAATTACAGTCAGTGACCAGAAAACAAACCAGATTCGATCTGACGCAGGTTCCAACCAGCAGCCGGGTAAGAAGCTTGTTCCGTTGCAAATGACCCTTGCCTCGACCCTGAGACCTTGAGGCTGAGAAGAACCCACAGTGGTGCCACCAATGGGCCTAGTGCTATTAACCAGCAAAGAAGAAGAAAACCTTGGCGAGAGACCTCAGTTACCTGAGGGGCATAGCCCTTCCTGGCTGCATGGATCCCACACACATTATCCGCACCACCATTACCACCGCCGCGTTACTAGAGATTGAACCCAGGGCCTCGTCCCTGAGTCAGCACTCTGCCACTGAGCTACATCCCAAACCTTTTTAAAATTGCTCCGGCTGTCCTTAAACTCTCAGTCCTCCTGTCTCAACCTCTTCAGTAACTAGGATTACAGTTGAGGTTCGCTCCATGTTTGCACATGGCAAACATTTCTTTTTAAAGGCTTTTCTCTATCTTTGGAGCTTTGCAAGGGGATTTGGGGAGGGGGTGTTGGTTTGGTTTGGTTTGGTTTTTGGAGACAGGGTCTTGCTGTGTAGTTCAGGGTGACCTTGAACTCCCCATCTAGTTCAGTCTGGCCTGGAATTTGCTGATCTTCCTGCCTCAGGGCCCAACTTCAGCCCCACCCCACCCCACCCCACCCCACCCTGATGCTGCTAGGATTACAGGTGTGCACCACCACTCCTGGCTCCTCTATCTTTGTTGAAATCCTCCAACCACTACAGCCTAGTCAACTGATGGCCAGCCTGAAATTAACATTCTAGGTCCAGTGTGATAATTAAATGGTAGAACAGGATTATGCCCTTCCTTTTAACACACTGCTACTATACATTAAGTTTATGCCTCTTTGTAGTACAAATGATTAAAACTATGCCAAGCGGAGACACATTTAGAAAACAGTGCTGGGCGTGGTGGCGCTCAAGGCTGAGGCAGAAAGATGGAAAATTTCAGGCTAGCCTAGGCAATTTAACAACTTAGTGAG
Organism: Heterocephalus glaber; assembly: GCF_053883595.1. Taxonomy (NCBI): domain Eukaryota; kingdom Metazoa; phylum Chordata; class Mammalia; order Rodentia; family Bathyergidae; genus Heterocephalus; species Heterocephalus glaber. The sequence continues at coordinate 35,221,198 of NW_028258296.1, read as the reverse complement.
ACCCAGTCTCAAAATTTAAAAATATAAAAAGGGCTGGGATGTAGCTCAGTGCAAAGGGTCTGGGCTCAATCTCCGGGGGGGGGGGGGGGGGCAGGGAGAGAGAAGAGAGAGAGAGAAACAAATAATTGTGTTAGCATAGTGACTTTAAATTTTTCTATAATATGACCTTGGGAAAATTCTTGGAAGGTGGAATATATGTTGGATCTCAATACTTGTCCAATTGTTTTTTCATGGCTGGGGATCAAACTCTGAGCCTTGTGCATACTAGACAAGCACTCTACCGCCTAGCTGTACTCCCAACCTTTGTCAAAACTTTTTTTAACTAAAATATGCCTGGTATGTGATAAAATGTGCTAGGCACTATTCTAAATGTGTGTGCATGTGTGTGTGTGTACATGTATACAAATATTCACTCAGAAAACAGGTGCTCAGTAAATGTATAATTGTAAAGAGATTAAAAGTACTTTTAAAATACATCGACAAGAAAAATACACTTTATAACAATAAATTCTTTAAAGAAAAGGCTGAAATTGAAAGTGACCAAAAGTATTTCTATCCAAATAGTTATATTTTTTTCCCAAAAAAGAAATTTTTGATGCTTAGGGATGTGGACTTCAGAGGTGTAGGCATTGCTTTATCATATATTTTGTTTCTACATTATTGTAGTTCCTAAAACTATTGAAATTATGACCCAAGAACAGGAAAGACTAGTTCAGTTAGTTGTTTCAAGGTGCCAAATTAGTGGAATCTGGCTTGTTCTGGTTAGTTCTTCAGGGGAAGGAAGCTTTTTGAAAATAAAGCCAGAAAAGATTGCCAAAAATTATCTACCTGTTAGAGGATGTGAATGAGGTCACTTTCATATCAGTGCATAATAGTCAGCTATGTAAACCTTTAGTTTTTTGAGATGGATCTGTAGAGTCTGAAATGAACTTTTCATTTCTTCCTTGGCCAGGAGAGGTGCACTCCGGTGGCTTCTGTTTGTCTTTTTTAGTATAATAGATTTCCTCTTTGAGTTAGAATGATCTCATGAAACTCAAGCCCTTTCTTCCCCTGTATATTCAGAACTGGAGAAGTTACCAGGCATGTTTCCTGCCCCCTGGGGCTTGTTGATTGCAACAAAGCTTCAGTTATCTGATGTCCCAAAGTCCATTGGGAATCAAGGAATTGGTTTTATCTCAGAGTCAAGGTTAAATATAAATTAAAGCATTGGGAATTCCCCATTAAATCGCAGTTGCCTAGCAAAGTCAACACAGGTTCATCTGTAGAACATTGAGAGGAACATACAGTACCCTATGTATTTGTTGGATTAAATCTGATCGGGTCTCTTAAACTTGGGAATGGACAAAGAGGCTACAACTTTAGCAACCTTGGCCCCGTGTTCACCAGTCCCAAAGTACACTGGATTATGTTGTTTACCAATATTTCCCACACTACCTTCAGGGTACTTTCTGTAGTGGATTGTGCTTCTTGGCTCTCTTCTTATTGAGCGGGACCACAGAACTAGTTCTGCCCAATGAGTTGTGATGAGAAGAAATGTGTCACCTGGGGCTGAGCACTGAATTGCCAACTTGTGACTCTCCAGAACTTACTTCCTCTCTGTCTTTGAATCAGGCAATGTGCCTAATTATGACTACTTTTCAGATTGTACCTTAGAGTGAGGCTCCACTAACCAGCCAGAAATATACACCATGGACAAGAAATAGATTTTCATTAGTATAAGTGAGAGAGGAGACCACCTCTCTGTATGGAATTAGGCAACTACGGGTTAACTGTGTTATTAGGGAACTATGGGCTAGCTAGGTAACTAGATTCTTTGTGGAATGTATCTGAGTATCCATGACAATTTCTGTAATCTGTCACCAAAGGAGCGTAACAGAATCAGAAAGTCTTGTCAGGCCAGGATTTAGCTCAGTGGATCCAGCACCTGCCTTGCAAGGGACCCTGCCTTGCAAGGGAAAGGTCCCCAGTTCAATCCCCAGTACCAAAAAACGAACAAACAAACAAAGTCCTGCCAGAACTCTTTGCTCTCCCCTCACACACACACACACACACACACCTGTTGCTCTGCTTTGTATAAATCCTGCTTGCTATATTCCAGGGAAACTCCAATGAAAGTAAGCCTTGTAGATGTAAAAAGAGGTATATAAGGAAGAACAAACTTCTATTGGGTGCTCTCGCGACTGACAGGAGTCACTTGCTGAGCCACCGACATTAAAAGCCACTTTTTCCTCCTATCTTCACGTTAATAATGGTCTGTCCAGGTCCTCACAGTTTCCTGTTTCATAAGTAATTAAGTTTTTCCCTCATTGCTAGAGATTGAACCCAGGGCTCTGACCATGCTAGACAAGCACTCCACTGCTGAGCTACATCCTAGCTATTATTAAGATTTTGGCAAAACCTAGACTATATCAATTAATACATAAATTGATGGCCAATGTCAAGGAAAAATTCAAATTGGAGTATAGTTGGTTCAGGTCCCTGGTTATTTTAGTTTTTCTTGTTTTCTTTTTTTTGTTTTGTCTTATCTGTTTAATTCTTGGATTTTTGGTTGGCTTGTTTGTTTACAGTACTGGGGACAGAACCTAGGGCCTGCTGCATAGCAGGTAAGCATACTTACCTCCCCAACCCCCACCCCCACCCAAGCTGAGGGCATTTAAAATGGAGTTGGGAAGCCACGGTTCATCAGAACTCAGACACAAGTGCAGCAGAATCTTTGAATTAAGCTGCATATAAATCCACTCTGGATGTGAGTTGACCTTTGGACTGGGCAAAACCCAAGTTTCCAGAAACACTATTAACCCCTTCTGTGTAAAAGACTCCTTCCTGCCAACTACTCAAAGACAAAGAGTGCACCTAATCCCTTTTCTACCACAGCTGAACTTCTGCCAGCGCCAATCATAATTCCTGACTAACAAATTTTGTAATTTCCAAACCCCTGGTGGCTTAAAGCTGCCATTTTATAGAATCTTGGAGCAACAGATTGCAATCCCAATCAGCCGCAAACAACTGTCTTGAGGAGATGATTTCATCCTCCATGAACACCACAGATGAGGTAGGTGTGTTTTAACAAAAACATAATTTTCGTGGCATTGATTTAGAAATCAAGTAATGAGGTTGTGCAAGTCAATTGACTTTAGAAGCAGAAGGAATGTAATCCATATTAGGTATTGCAGTATTTGATAAAACTGTGATCTATGATGACTTGGAAGTTAATAAAGAATATGGAGCTGAGCATGATAGCAAATACCTGTAATCTCAGCTACTTTATTGCAGATAGATAAATTAATCTGGTAGGCAGTTAAACAGGGCCAGCCCACGAGGAGCCAATATGGAGGACAATCAAGACATGCACTGAAGGCCAGCATTGTAAAAGGAGAAAAATTACCACACCCACCTGCTTCTCCTAAGGATGAATAGGAGTGACTGATATTCTAAATAGGTTTGGTCACCTGGGTGGGGGACAAAGATCTTCCAAGAAAGATCCCTGATCCACTCCTTTCCACAGAAAATCTTTGCTCATTCCTTGTGCACTTGCTATGTGACTTGTTTCCCCATTGGATCCCATTTAATCAATATTTCCTAAGCATCTGTACTTGTCATAATCTTATTGGTTGTTCATAGTTTTGTCCACCTTGTGATTTCTCATTGGGTCAATATTACCTAAGTGACTGTATTGTAATCTTACTAGTTGACTACAGTTTTGTCCCTCCTTGAACCCACCTCACCTCATGGCTTTGTCCCATAAAACACCTTTGAGAAGTTGGGTGAGTGGGCAACCCATTTTCCCATTCCCCTTCTCTCTTAGGCAGAAGCTTTCTTTCTCTCGATAAATTTTTCCTACTGTTAACCTCCGTTGTTCCAAGAATTCCTTCTTCAATTTTAGAGAACACGAACTCGAGTTTCTGATACCTAGCAGGTTTGGGAGTTACTCTCTTACCCCTATATCAACTTGTGAGGCTGAGGCACAAGGATCGCCTCGAGTTCAAGGCGAGCCTGGGCTACATAGTGCATTTAAGGCCAGCCTGAACTATAAAGTGAGACACTGTCTCAGAAACAAAAAACATAACAACAACAAAACCAGCCCTTTAGCCAAGAATCAAATCAAGCACATCTCTGTGCACCTATACTTAATATCTCTACAAGGATTTAGGCACCACCAAGTAAACCTTTGCATTTGGATGAAATGGCCCTAGAAAGGGAATGAAGATATTACTTACTGTCCCACCAACCTTGTTGGACTCAAGGTACCTAAAATTATGTAGATGGATAAATGGAGACACATCTACAAAAGGACCTTGGGTATAACCATTAGCAAATGAGGCTGATTGGAATCAAGTGAATAAGAGATAACTCTTTTGACTTGAGATAATTGTACTTCAAAAGAGACCAAGAGCCTGTGGAGATTTAAAATGCCTCTGTGACCTCTAACCTTCTATAAATAGGAAATGAGCTCAGAACATTGTTGAGCCTCCGAAGAGTATATATATCTCCAATACAAATGTCAGATATTTTGTTTTGTTTTTGTTTTTGTTTTTGTTTCTGAGACAAGGTCACACAAGTTTCGAGGCTGGCCTCGAACTCGAGGTGGTCCTCCTAACTCAGCCTCCTGCGTGCTGAGATTACAGGTGTGTTGCCACCATGCCTGGCACCAATCTCAGATGTACCTAAAGAAGATGAGAGGAGGGCCAGGGATTTAGCTCAGTGGCTCCACCGCCTGCCTCGAAAGCACAAGGTCCTGAGTTCGATCTCCGGTACCAAAAAAAAAAAAAAGAAGATGAGAGGAGTGGATCTGCCTACAGAAGCTCAAGTCAAGAAAAATAAAAAGCAATGACTTGGGCAGCCCCAAGTGAGACTTCATATCTCACCACTGACCAATGATCAGCTCTGCTCATTTGCCTCTCTTCTGTGTCTTTCAGTGACTTTCCACCTTCCTTCCCTTTAGCCTATTGTCTATTATCTAGAAATGTGTCTATTCTAGATATTTCACATGAGTGTTATCCTATAATAGTTTCCATTTTGTTTTGTTTTATTTGAGACAGGGTCTCACTATGTAGTTCAGACCAGCCTTGAACTCATTATGTAGCTGAGGCTGGCCTCAAACTCATGGCAATCCTCCTTCCTCAACCTCCTGAGTACTAGGATTACACGTATGTGTCACTATTCCTGGCTATTTCTCCTTTTTTTAAAGCCTGATTCATTTAGGATAACCTCTTCAAGGTTTCATCCATGTTATCGGCTATATCAGAAACTTCATTCCATTTTCTGTTTTATTTTTCAATGTGGCACTGAGAATTGAACCCAGGACCTTATACATGCTAAGCAAGCACTCTATCACTGAGCTTCCTCCGCAGACCTTTTTTTTTTTTTGGTACCGAGGATCGAGCTCAGGTCCTTGCGCTTGCGCAGCAGGTGGCGAAACCACTGAGCTAAATCCCCGGCCCCTCCGCAGACCTTTTGCAAATTTTATTTTGAGACAGGGTCTCATGGTCGAATTACATTGCCCAGACTGATCTTGAACTTATGATCCTCCTACCTCAGCCTCCCAAGTAGCTAGGATTACATGTGTGCACCATGAGGCCTGGCAAAGTTGAGTATTTTTTCATGTATTTATTGACTATTTTTATATCATCATTGGAGAAATGTCAAGACCTTTGCTCATTCTTGAATCAGATTGTTTGTTTTTTTGTTGCTGTTGCCGACTTGTAAGGATTCTTTTTGTTTGTTTTTGCCTTTTGGTTTTATGAGACAGGGTCTTACTATGTAATTCAGGCTGCCCTTGAACTCACTGTGTAATCTAGTCTGGCCTCAAACTCGTGGCAATCCTCCTGCCTCAACCTCCCAAGTGCTGGGATTATAAGTGTGCACCACCGTGCCCAGTTGTGAGGATTCTTTATATATTCTGGACAGTAAATCCTTATTACCAAATACAGACAGGGTCATGAAGATTACACTTGCTTTTTAAACTAAGCTAATTTTTATAGCATGATTCCAGTGAAACAGAGGTTTATAGGCTGTTTGGTATCAATAACTGGACATCATGTTGAGAATCAAAGATATTCATCTACTAATGAATTACCAGATTGGCTTTGAAGACTAAAAAGAAAGTGCCAAACTACTTGAGGAGTAAGATAAATATTCAGATAGAAACTAAGGTTATGAATAGAGTTTTAAAATTTTCTTTCTTTAATGTCACCAAGTGGGGGAAATAAAATCAATTTTATTTACTTTGTGGTAAATTTCAAGTGCGACCAGATTAAAATGCGGGTAAACTGATTTTCTAATATATTCATTTAAATCAATTTAATAAACTCTACAGAAAACACAGAATGGATGTTATAAGAGATCCAGTAGAGCTGGGTATGTAGCTACTCAGGTGGCTGAAGCAGGAGGATCACTTGAACCCAGGAATTCAAGTCCAGCCTTGGCAACATAGTCACACACAGAAGAAGGAAGTGGGGGAAGAGGCAGTGACATTGTGTCTAAAAAAAATCCGGTAATAATTTTTAAAAGGATGATAAAATGTGTGTATCAGCACCCAAGTTAAACCCATAATGTCTTACATTTCTCACATACCAACATGGTTTGTTTGTTTTGTGGTACTGGGAATTGAACCCAGTGGTCAGAGTACTGACCACTGACCTGCATCCTCACCCTTTTAATCTTTTTTCTTTCTTTTTGCTAAATGATGCAGGCTGGCCTCACCCCCAACCTCTCAAGTAGCTGGATTACAGGTGTGTGCCAGCACATCCAATCTACCTATGTGTGTTATATAGCAACTTAAAACAATAGTCCTCCAGCAGTTGCAGTTATGAGACATGGATTACATATATTTACATAGCAAAACAACTATATATTCAAAGTTAAGTTCAGCTGTTTGAAACTGAAGAGCAGCACAACAGCTTTTTCTCCCTGCTGCTTTGTAGCACAAGCTGAATTCTATAGTATAATCCAGATAGGATGTCTATTTGTGTGACTTAAATCATTGCTATAATTTGTGAAATTACTAGGCAGTTTATAAGAAGATTTGTAAAACTGAAAGTGCCTGTTAGCACAAGCTATTTACTTTTAAGCTAGGTAAATTTTGATTCAAATATGCTTAAAGTGGCACAGCCTGGATACCATAAAATTTACACAAGTCCATCGCAACAGGTCACACCAGCATCATAAAGTTTCTTTATTGCCAAGTGTGGTGATGTGCACCTGTAGTTCTAGCTATTCAGGAGACTGAGGTGAGAGTATCAGTTGAGCTCAGGGCTTTCAGAAGAGCCTGGCAGCATAGATGATCCCATAATAAACAAACAAGAAAAAAAAAAAGTACATTTCCATCTCCGATTAAGATGGCATATGCATACTCTATTTCTCCTGATAATCTGATGACAAGAAAAATCTTGGACAGAATACATGGAACAAAAAACTAATGACTCAAAAAACCAAAACAAAACAAAAAACCTAAACAATAGGAAGCTCTGAAAAGTAACAGCAAACAAACTGGAGAGGAAATCAAATCAAAGAACAACAAAATGATGTTTCATATTTTTTTCCCTCTATTATCTCCTGGTTTAGTCTGAAAAAAACCCAAATTCTAGAACACTGTAAAAAGCACAGCCAAGAGAAAATTAATCTCTCTCTAATAAAAGTATGACAAGAAGGCCTCCAAAGAATGGAGAGAATGAGGAAATACTCTGGTTTTTTGTTTTCCTCTATTGGCTCTGTAGTGCCCCAGATCCAAAGCTGTAGTCTCCCTGGGCAGTGTCATTTCAGCAGCTGAGCTTGTTAATTTTTTTCTTTTGAGCTTGTTGATCTGTTTTGGAGATTGTCTTAGTCCATTTGGGCTGCTACAACAAAATGCTTTAGATTGGGTAGTTTCTAAACAGTAGAAACTTATTGCTCATAGTTTCAGAGGCTGGAAAACCCAAGATCAAGGTGTCACCATCTTCAGTGTCTGGTGAGGGCTGTTCTTCATAGACAGTATTTTCTGTGTCCTTACACTGTGGAAGGGCCAAGGGGCCCCTCTCAAACCTCTTATAGCACTAATTCCATCCATGACAGGTCATACCTCCTACCTAATCACTTCCTAAAGTTGGCCTTGCCTCTTAATACTATCACCTAGGAGTTTAAGTTCCAACATATGAATCTGGGAGATGGGAACACCATCATTCAGACCATAGCACAGATGGACTGTTATGGGAGTTGTCTGGAAGCACACAATGACTGAGAGCCAGGCCTTCTGGCCAGAGGACCACGAGAAGCAGCCCTGAGACCCAGAGTGTGGTGCAGATTTCACAATGGAGGAGCTCCAGGAGGGCTGAAGTCCTAGGATCACCCCTAAGGTGTTCCTGAGTAAAACTCTAAAATACAAGGGTGTAGCATGGAATGACTCTCTTTGTACCTTCCTACCTTTTATAAGTAAGTCTATGGAATAAACTAATAGGCAGATTAATCAGAGAAAAGTAAAGATATTTATTATATTCAGAGGGGTGACATAGGGGACAGAAAAGCTAATATGAAAGAAAAAAAGTAAACAGCAATGGTGGAACACTCCTGTCATCCCAGCACTCTGGGAAGCTAAGGCAGAAGAGCAGCAAGTCTGAGCCCAGCCTTAACAACTTAGTGATTAATCAAGACCCTATCTAGAAAAATAAAAAGGGCTGGGGATATAGCTCAGTTCAAAGGCCTTAGGTTCAAACCCCAGTACTGAAAGAAGAAAGAAAGGAAAGAAGGAAGGAAGGAAGGAAGAAAGAAAGAAAGAAAGAAAGAAAGAAAGAAAAAAGAAAGAGAAAGAAAGAGAAAGAAAGAAAGAATTTAGAAGTTTATATACTGTATTTATCAGGGAAAGTGGTAGAGTGTTATAGGTGATTTAGGAAAGAGTAAATAATTTTAAGGAAAGATGAATTCTTAGAAGATTATGTGGGAGGAATAATAGTTTAAGACAAAGTTTGGAGGCCTGCCCCATACCATCTATAAGTGCGTGCAGATCCTGGTGAGCAGCAGTGTAGACCAGACCAGCAAGGCTGCAGACAGATCCTAGCCAGGGCCCTGCCTGAACCCCCCACCGCTTGTGCAAACAGGCCCAGCCAAGGGCCACCTGAAATAGAACTGCATAGGCACAAAAGCAACAGCCAGAGGTTCGTCCCATACCATCAGAAAGTTCATAGAGACCCTAGCAAGAATCCTGCTCAGACACCAGGGTCTGGGGTGCACAGCCCCCAGCCAAAGGCCTTCCCAGAAAACAGTTACATAGAAGGGCAGACCCTAGCCAGAAATACACCTAGACACCATCCCAAGTGTGAACAGGCACCAGCCAGAAGCCCACCCAGACAACAGGTCAGCTCAGCAATGCAGAAGGCAACCATTCTGAACCCAGGAATTGGTACACTGATGAGCAGCAGAGAACAGGCTGCTTGTTGGCTCACTGAGAATTGAAGACCACTGGGTGAGCAAAATCTTGCATCAACTAATGTGCAGCAGGCTGGATCTGTTTTGTTTGGTTTTTTTTGTACCGGGGTCCTTTTTTTGTACCGGGTTTTTTGAACTCGGGTCCTTGCGCTTGTGCAACAGGCAGCAAAACCACTGAACTAAATTCCTGGCCCAGGCTGCATCTGTTGAAATGAGAAGACATGTAAACAAGTCTCAAAACCAGACTTCCAGATCACCTACAGAAACCTCAAAGGGCAATAAGATGGAACAATCTGACACTCAACCACATGGACTCTCTGAACTGGCAAAGAAAGAGGATCTGGAAAAAATAAAATCAGAAATAATTTCTCAGATAACAGCAGAGATTGTGCCCATAGTGCAAGACAGGATTAATCTAGAGCAGACACAGATTAAAAAAAACAGAGGAGCTGAGGAGCATAATGGAATCCCAACATAGGAAACAAATGGAATCCATAAAACAGATACAAACAGATTTCCAGGAGATTAAAAACTCCATTAGAAGTTTACTCAGCTGAATGAGCCAATATGAGAACAATTTCAAATACAGAAGATAACATTGCAATTAGTGACCAGGAAAAGAAAAATTTCTTAAAAATTGTAAGGGACCACAAGAAATCAATCCAGCAGCTGCTAGGTGATGCAAAGAAGAATAAGAAGACTGATTGGAGTCAATGAAGAAACAGGAGAGAGTGCAGATGACATAAAAAAACTGTTCACAGAAGTGATGGCAGAAAACTTCCCAAGCAGGGGAAAAGAACTTCACATACAGATAAATGAGGCATATAGGACTCCAACTAGCCTTGATCAAAAAAAATCTACACATAGGCATATAATAGTTAAGATTCCAGAAACCCAATAGAAGAACAAAATTCTACAAGCAGTGAGAGAAAAGAAACAAATCACATACAAAGGAAAGCCCATCAGAATCAAAGCAGACTTCTCAATGCAAACCCTCAAGGCAAGAAGAGCCTGGAGTGACATATTTCAAGGCCTAAAGGAAAACAACCTCCAACCCAGATTGATGTACCCTGTGAAACTATCTTTCAAAATTGATGGAGAAATAAGATACTTTCATGACAAAGAGTACCTGATGAACTCATGAATACCAAACCAGTACTCCAAAATATTTTACACAATATCCTAGGAAAAGACAATGATGATCACAACCCCAGGAAGCCCAGCAGAATGAATCCATCAGGCATGACAAGAAATTAAACACAAAGGTTGAGAACTCAACAAAAAGAAAAGGCCATGACAAAGATAAGTCAATACATATCAGTTATAACCATCAATGGTAATGGTCTCAATTCACCAATAAAAAGAAATAGACTGGCAGAATGGGTCAAGAAGCAAGATCCAACAATATGCTGCATACAAGAAACACACTTAATTAAAAAAGAAACTCACAGACTGAAAGTAAAAGGTTGGAAAACAGTACAGCATGTGACAAAAAAGCAGGAGTAGCTATCCTCTTTGCAGATCAAGTGGATTTCAAACCAACATTGATTAAGAGAGATAAAGAAGGGCCGGGGATTTAGCTCAGTGGTTCCGTCACCTGCCTCATGTGCAAGGACCCAAGTTTGGTCCCTGGTACCAAACAAAAAAAAAAAGAAAAAAAAGAAACAAAGAAGGACTCTGGATCCTTGTAAAGGGAACAATCCAAGAGGAAGAGATGACAGTCATAAAGATATATGCATCTGGGCCGGGGATTTAGCTCAGTGGTTTCGCCACCTGCTGCACAAGCACAAGGACCTGAGTTCAATCCCTGGTACCAAAAAAAAAGATATATGCATCAAACAGTAGTATATAGCTCAACCATATAAAACAAATACAGACATGGAAAATCAAATAAGCACTAATACAATAGTAGTGGGGGATCTCAATACCCACTGTCACAAATAGATCAACTAGACAAAAAATAAACAACAAAATACTAGAACTCAAAGTATTGAACAAATGAACTTAACAGATGTTTATAGAGTATTCCACCCCACAAAATCAGAATACACATTCTTTTCAGCTGCAAACAGGTTGTTCTCCAAAATAGACCACATACTTGCTCATAGAACATGTTTAAGTAAGTGCAAAGGAATTGAAGTTATCCCCTGTATATTATCAGACCATAGTGCAATGAAATTGGAGATCAACAGCAAAAGAAACCACAAGAATTTTTTTTTTGGTACCCTGGATTGAACTGGGGACTTTGCACTTGCAAGGCAGACAGCAAAACCACTGAGCTAAATCACCAACCCCACAAGAATTTCATAAACACATGGAAATTGAACAACACACTTCTGAATAACCAATGGGTCAGAGAGGAAATTAAAGAAGAAATCAGTTTCTACAATCAAATGACAATGTCAACACTACATATTGCAATCTATGGGACACAATGAAAGCAGTCTTATGAGGGAAATTCATAGCAGTGAATACCCATATTAGGAAAACAGAGCGAGCTCAATTAAACAACCTGATGCTGAACCTCAGGCTTCTAGTAAAAGAAGAGCAGGACAAACCCAAAGCTCACACGAGGGAGGAAAATTTAAAGATCAGAGCAGAAATCAAAGCAATGGAGACTAAGAAAACCATACAAAACATCAATGAAGGGCCAGGGATTTAGCTCAGTGTTTCCAGGGCCAGCCTTGCAAGTGCAAGGTCCTGAGTTTGATTCCTGGTACCCCCCCCCCAAAAAACACAGAAGAAATGGACAGATTCCTAGATACATATGAATTACCTAAGCTGAACAAAAAAGACCTAAAAATTCTAAACAACCCAATATTAATCAACAAAATTGAAAATGTAATTAAAAACTTACCAACTGAGAAAAGCCCAGGTCCTGATGGTTTCACTGCTGAATTCTACAAGATCTTGAAAGAAGAACTATTGCCACTACTGTTTAAACTCTTCAATGAAATTGAAAGAGAAGCAATACTCCCAAATTCATTCCTGGAAGCAAGCATCAGCTTGATCCAAAAGCAGAGAAAGACCCAAGCGAAAAAGAGAACTACAGGCCTATCTCACTAATGAACATAGATGCAAAAATCCTTAATAAGATACTGGCAAATAGAATGCAGAAGATCATCAGAAAGATTATACACCCTGACCAAGTGGGATTCATCCAGGAATGCAAGGATGATTCAACATATGTAAATCAACAAGTGTAATACACTATATTGATAGAGCCAAAGGAAAAAAACCATATGATCATCTCAATAGATGCAGAAAAAGTGTTCCACAAAATCCAACACCCATTCATGATAAAAACCCTACAGGAAATTGGAATAGATGGTCTCTGCCTCAAACTGATAGAAGCCATCTATGAAAAACCAACAGCCAATATCATACTAAATGATCAAAAACTGAAATCTTTCACACTAAAATCAGGAACAAGACAAGAATTTCCACTATCACCACTCCTGTTCAATATCGTTCTGGAAACATTAGCCACAGCAATTAGAAAAGAGAAAGAAATAAAAGGAATAAAGATAGGAAATGAAGAAGTTAAATTGTCATTATTTGCAGACAACATGATACTCTATATAGAAGACCCCAAGAACTCCACCAAAAGTCTTCTAGACTTAATAACCAAATTCAGTAAAGTATCTGGATACAAGGTCAACACATAAAAATCAATAGCCTTCCTGTACATGAACAACAGACTCATTGAGAGAGAAATGGGGCAAATAATTCCTTTCACAATGGCATCCAAAACAATGAAATACCTAGGAATCAACCTAATGAAAGAAATCAAAAATCTGTACGCTGAAAACTATAGCACTCTGAAAAAAGAGATCAAAGATGATATCAAAAAATGGAAAGACATCCCTTGCTCCTGGGTAGGAAGAACCAACATAGTGAAAATGGCCATACTTCCAAAACTGCTCTATATATTCAATGCAATTCCAATTGAAACTCCAGCAGCATACTTCATGGACCTTGAGAAAACAATCCAAAAATTCATTTGGAACAAGAAGAGACCTAGAATACCAAAAGCAATTCTAAGCAATAAAGACAAGATAGGGGGAATCATAATCCCCAACCTGAAACTCTACTACAAAGCTACTGTGATAAAAACAGCATGGTACTGGCAAAGAAACAGACCTGATGACCAGTGGAACAGATTAGAAGATGCAGAAACAACTCCAAACACACTCAGCCACCTCATCTTGGACAAAGGGGCCAAATACCCGCACTGGAGGAAAGATAGCCTCTTTAATAAATGGTGCTGGAAAAACTGGGTTTCAATTTGTCAAATATTAAAACTAGATCTATATCTCTCACCATGCACTAAACTAAAATCAAAATGGTTTAAAAATCTAAATATTAAAACAGAAACACTAAACCGGCTGGAAGATAGGTAAAACACTTGAAGACACTGATGTGGGAAAAGATTTCATGAACAAACTTCAGTTGCACGTGAACTAGCAAAAAGAATCAACAAGTGGGATCTCTTCTTATTAAAAAGTTTCTGCCCAGGGCCAGGGATTTAGTTCAGTGGTTTCGCCACCTGGTGCACAAGTGCAAGGACCTGACTTCGATCCCTGGTACCAAAAAAAAAAGTGTTTCTGCACAGCAAGAGAAACCACTAACAGTGTGAAAAGACAGCCCACAATGTGGGAAAAAATTTTCACTAGCTGTTCCTCAGACAAAGGTCTACTATCTAGAATATACAAATAACTGAAACAAATCAGACCTCCCAAATGTAAAGACCCAATCCAAAAATGGGCATCTGAAATGAACAGACGCTTCTCAGACAAAGAAGTAGAAACAGCAAACAAACATGAAAAAATGTTCAACATCACTGGTCATTTGAGAGATGCAAATGAAAACAATGCTGAGATTCCACCTCACCCCAGAACGAATGGCTGCTATCGTGAAATCAACCAATAACAAATGCTGGTGGGGCTGTGGGGAAAGAGGAACCCTGCTCCACTGCTGGTGGGAGTGCAGACTGGTGCAACCACTGTGGAAATCAGTATGTAGATACCTCGAAGAACTAGGACTGGAATTCTAATTTGACACAGCTATTCCCCTGCTGGGTATCTTCCCCAAAGCATTAAAAGAATCATACCACAGTGATATATGTACACCCATGTTCATAGCAGCACAGTTTGTAATAGCTAAAACTTGGAAACAGTCCAAGTGACCATGAACTGGAGACCAGACAAAGAAAATGTGGGGTTTTTAAAAACAAAATGGAGTACTCCTCAGCCATAAAGAATGAGAAACTAGAGACATTTATAGCTAAATGGATGCACATTGAGGCCATACTCTTAAGTGAAATAAATAGGACACACATGTGTAAATACTGAATAGTTTCTCTGGTGTGAGAAACTGAAAATGTAAATAAGGACTAAAAGATATAATAGTTAATTTAAAATGGGAAGAAAAGGGGCAAAGGGGAAGGGAAAGTGGGAGGGGTACGGGAAAGGAAAGAAGGGATTGGAATTTATTAGAGAAAATGAAAAAACTGAAACAAAGTCTATGTAAATAGGGAGGGGTGGAGAGGTTGAAGGGAGGGCAGGGGAATGGGGATAAAATAAGAACCAAAATAGATTATGTAAAGGTGAAAATTCCCAGTGATGAATATCATTATATTGTATACCTAAAATGTACCAATAAAATTAATTTTTTTAAAAAGACGAAGTTTGGGGGTGGTATCTAGTCTCCTCTCCTGTGATAAAGGTATTGACAACAATTGAGTTCTCTTTAGAGGATGTGTCTTTGTCCAGAGAAGGGGAGTTTGGAGAAAGTCTCTCCCTACATTTGCTGTTTTTCAGGTGCCTTCAACTCAAAATCATCAATATACCAAAGTGGCCTACTATGAAGTAACGTATAACTAACTCCTTGGAAACCAAATTCTTTGAACATTGGTATATTCCATGGACAGTATCCCATATCAAATTTAGCTGGGGCGGAGACAGGGGGGACATGTATAATGGATCCAAATACACTGCAAAATCCTGAAAACTGAAATCACATATGATTATGGCTCAGACTTTTGGCTGAACCTGAGAGAATTACCTGCTGAAAGAAAACAAAGAAAATAACTAACATGCGCTGGCATATTGTAACAGAATTTAGTCTCCTAACAATGAAAACATTCAGTATATAATGCAAAATTACTGAACAATTTTTTTTTTCTGAACAATTGAAATAAAACAAAAACAGAAAAGTTGTAGCAACTCACAGGAAATAAAACAACATTAGAATTATCAGGCCAAGATTCAATAGCTTGGTAGTAGAATAGACAAAAGAAAGCAGAACCTTAACCTGAAGATCAATAAAAATTATCCAATGTGAGGCAAAGAAAGGAAACATTAAAAAATAATTCAACCAAACTTCAAGGAACTATAGGACAAGCTGGGTGTGGTGGCACATGCCTGTAAATCCATCACTCAGGAAGCTGAGGCAGGAGGTTTGCCTCAAGTTCAAGGCAATCCCAGGCTATGTAGTGAGTTCAAAGCCAGTGTGGAATATAACAAGACCCTGTCTCAAAAAACAAAACAATCCAGGCATGGTGGTACACACCTGTAATCCTGGTGCTTTGTGAGGTTGAAGCAGGAGGATCTCAAGTTTGAGACCTGCCTAGGCAATCTAGAGCCTTAGCAAGAATCTCAAAACAAAAAATAAAAATGACTAAGGATGTAGCTTGCTGTGAAGGCCCTGGATTCAATCCCCAACTCCACCCAAAATATCCAACAAGCAAAAGCAATTTAATGGAGAAATATATGCTCTTTTCACCAAATGATACATAAACATTTGGACTTCCAAATATATAAAATAGAAGAACCTTTACTTCCACTTCATACTTTATCCAAAACAACTCAAAATGAAGCACAGACTTAAATGTAAATCAAACCAAAAAAGTATTAGACTCTTTGCTTTTTGCAGTGCTAGTGATCATACTCTTGCCTGCTCCCCGCAAGTGTGTTACCACTGAGTTACACTTTGCAGCCTTCCTCCTCTAAACCTTTATAAGAAACATAGCAGGAAATCTTTGTGAACTTGGGTTAGAAAAATTGTTCTTAGATATAACACAAAAAGCACAAGGCTTTAGAGAAAAATTTATAAATTCGACTTTATCAAAATTAGAAAATATTTTCTCCACAAAAGACACTACTAAGAGAATAAAAATTTAAGCTATAGGGCTCTGGTTTGGGAAATAGATAATATCTTTATAATTTTTGAAAATCACCTATCTTGATAATTACCTATTATCATTTATCTTGAAAGTATTTGAAAATCACCTGACAAAGGACTTGTACTATACATAGAATACATAAAGAATTCTCAAAACTCAAAAATAGGGAAACAGAAAAGCCAATAAAGGGGCTAATAGTGTGGCTCATGCTTGTTAAGCATGAGCCCCTGGATTTACTCTGTGGTACCCAAAGACAAAAACCAATTAGAAAAAAAAATAGACAAAGGATTTGAACAGACTTCTACCCAAAAAGATACAGGGTGCGATCAAAACAAATGGAGAAATGTTTACATTTTTAAAAAATTATTACAATGAAAGTCACATCGCCGGCCGGGGATTTAGCTCAGTGGTTCCGCTGCCTGCTGTGCAAGTGCAAGGACCCGAGTTCGATCCCCCGTACCAAAAAAAAAAAAAAAAGGAAAAAAGAAAGTCACATTGCCATTAATTCCCCACTAAGTGCCCCTCCCCCACTTGCCCACTTCAGACTGGACTGTTGCCTCTTTGAAGAAGGGAGGGGGCGTCCTGGAGGCACTGATATTAGAAAGGGAGGGATCTGGGCCCCTTATTAACATACCCAACCTTATGGCTAGCTTTTCAGAAGAGTCCCTGGTTTCAGCCCTGCTGCTCCCTGACAGGCTTGGAGCTGCAATATAAGCAGCTCTCTCCAGCCACTTCTCAGGTTTAGTCTAGGAGGGCTCCCTCCTGTGTACTAACCCTCTGGGCTGCAGCACAGGCCCTGTTGGAAAGACTTCCTGCAGGTGTTCCTGTAAAAAGGAAGGGAGGGAGGGAGGAAGGGAGGGAGAGAAAGACAGGATGAAAGAAAAAAAAAGAGAAAAGAGAGAGAGAAAGAAAGAAAGAAAGAAAGAAAGAAAGAAAGAAAGAAAGAAAGAAAGAAAGAAAGAAAGAAAAATTGAAACTTTATTTACACAAAATCTTATACATGAATGTTTAGGGCATTATTATTCATAATGCCCAAAACCTACAATCAACCCAAAACAACTCAGATATTTTTCATTGAGTGAATGGATAAACAAACTGTAGTGCAGCTATACAAGGAATGTTTTGTGATTCTATTGGTGACATCCTGGAAAAGGCAAAATTATAGGGACCAAGAGTATTTCAGTAGCTGTTGGGCTAGGTGTGGTGTTTTGATTATGAAGGAACAACACTAGGGCAGTTTTTGGAGTGATAGAAATATTCCATATTCTGATGGCAGTGGCAGCAACACAAATCTATGCAGTTGTTAAAAATAACAGCTGGTTGTAGTGACACACACCTGTAATCCCAGCCCAAGGGAGGCTGAGGCAGGAGGATTCCATGAGTTTGAGGCCCGCCTGGACTACATAGTGAGCTCAAGGTCAACCTGAACTACACAGCGAGACCCTGTCTCAAAAAATAAAACAAAACAGGGGCTGGGGATTTAGCTCAGTTCCGCCACCTGCTGCGCAAGCGCAAGGACCCAAGTTCAATCCCCAGTACCAAAAAAATTTGAAAAAAAAAAAAAAAACCAGAACAAAAAACAAAAAACTAATAGTACTGGACATTTTTTAAAAAAGGTATATAGGTCAGGTGTGATGATGTGTGATTGCAATCTCAGCATTCAGCAAGTTCAAGGCCAGACTGGGCTACATCAAAAGACCTTGTCTTAAAACACAATTAAATCAAAAGATAAAAAAGGTGAGTTTTGGTTTATTTGTATATATAATCTTGTCCTACATATGAAATAGCTTTAGCAGCAATAAACTATAAATTCACCTTTGCTTTTGCAATAGATTGTTTTGCTGGAATTTTGTGAGCTGGTATTCCACAAAACAAGTACTATGCTATAATTTGGGGGCATGCTAGGGGTTGAAGCTAGGGCTTCACACATGCTGAGCTTGTGGTCTATCTCTGAGCTACATACTGAGCCCCTATCTATAGATTTTATAACAGAGAAGTACCAGGTGTTCAGGAAGTGTGTCTCTAACAAGGTACTGACATTCTTCCCCATTGAGTTCTGAGCTGAGAAGGCCACTGATTTAGTTAAGCAGTTGCCACAGATCTGGTAGCCAGTGTGTCATTTTTCTAGCTCCCCAATACTACTCTAAGCCATCATTCCCTCACTGACTAAGAGAACAAATTGTCCTTTCCGTTTTTTTCGCCTCTCCTTATCCCTGATATCTGCTGGTCCCATCTGCACATTTCTCAGAAGCATTGCTATGTGACTTAGAGTCTACTTACTCCATTTTATTTAGCCACCTACACCCACAGCCACATTCAGGTCCTTTTCCCAAAATACTTTACCTCTGAAATAATAAATCCCACAGTATGGTATTTATCCAACACCTCCTTTCATTTCAACTGTGTCAATTCTTTATTTCTGCCATCAAAATTATTTGAATTCTTCAGGATTTCTTACTTTATTTGACCCTTGCCTTATTGTATCTGTTCCTTTAATCTTTTTCTACTTAGCTTTGACTGTCATTGCCATACTTTTCCCATTACCATCTATTGCTGTGTCCTCTTATACTTCTGCTCTGTTCATCCAGAGTTATCCTAACTTGGCCTTTCCTCATTAACTCACTTGATTAATCTGCTAAGGCTTTCTGGAGAAATGAAACAACCACACAATTTAGTGAATTAAAGGAAATTTATTTTGCAATTAAATTGCAAATTTATGGTTCCCTTTTTCTCTTTCCTTCCTCCTTTCTAGCTTTTTCCTTCCTTCCTCCCTTCTTTCCTTCCTTCCTTCCTTCCTTTCTTTCTTGGTACTGGGGATTGAATCCAGGGTCTTTGTACAGAGCTACATCCTAGCCCTTTTTCTTTTTAATTTTGAGAAAGGATTTCGCCAAGTTGCTGTTGCCCAGGTTGGGCTCGAATTTGTGACCCTCTTCGCCTCAGCTGCCCAGAGTGCTGGGATTATAAACATATATGACCACACCTGGCTTGCAACTTTATGGTCTTTGACTTTAAATATTTACCTCATGGTGATCTTTAGTATCTTTGGTCATCTCTATTTCTCACAAAGATCATTTCCAGCCTTCACAAATCTCCTCTTGTCACCAACGCTAAGCCACTCCCTCACATATATACCTCAAAGAGAAAACTGCAGTTATCAGGCAGTGATATTTTCAGCCTCTTGCACTACATCTGTAGTAGTGTTCAGAATCCTGAAAAGTTCCTGTGATAGCCACCATGGTGTCACATTGGTGATTAGGTTATGTAATCACAATGTGTGATTTTGCTTGAGCCCGGTGTTCTGGAAAACCGTAGTGCTTGAAGAAATGCCCCCAACTTTTTGTTTTTCAAAAGTAACAGTACCCTTTTGTGTTCTGAGAACTGATTTACCACAAAAAGGCCCCCCCTCCATGTATAACTTACACAAGACTTTTCTTTCTTGTGATTTCCACAGGTCAGAATGACTCCATTGTTTATCTACAACAAGCCCCTTTGACATGAGCCTGCTAACAAGAACACAGATCCTCCAACTTCCATTCTTGGCCTCCTGGATTTGTTGAGGTTAAAGTTTATATCCTAGATACACATAGGGAAAAACATTTTCTGCTAGCTGAGACTTCCCTTCATTGCAAAACAATTCCAATTGTAAATTTTCCCATCTGCAGCTAATTTACTGCTCCATATAAAAAGTCTCCGGGGTAACCACCTTCTGAGACACTCTGGCCCTTGGATTTGAGGTCCTTTTGCTATTGCAATGACTTGAATAAAGTCAGTATCCATAATTGCTCACTTTTTGTCTTTGACAGTGGGATATCAAGAATCAGATAGGACAGAATCTGAGCCTGGGACCCCTGGTTTCCCTGCCCAGGGACTGAGGTCTCTTGGAGCCCTGTGCTTCGGTCCTGAGTCGCAATCCAGGAATCCAACAGTGAGCCGATTTCTGGTCTCCACTCATATGTTCCCATCCTATATAGCAGAGTGAGGATTTGATTTCTATTATTTTTGAGTTCTGGCCTGATTTCTGGTGTTATAGTCTACCCTTCAGAAAAGATCTAATACCAGTATTCCTCAAACTCTTTAATGAATTTGAAAGGGAAGTAGTACTCCCAAAGTCATTCCTGGAAGCAAGCATTAACCTTTTTTTTTTTTGAGGCAGGGTCTCCCTTTGTAGTTCAGGCTGGCTCTGAACTCACTATGTAGCCCAGGCTGGCCTCGAACTCATGGTGATCCTCCTGCCTCGGCCTCCTCAGTGCTGGAATCACAGATATGTGCCACCACACCCAGCTAACCTGACTCTTTTTAGCCAGAATCTCATTGTATAGTTTAGACTAGACTTGAACTCACTATGTAGCTCAGGCTGGCCTTGAACTCAAAGCAGTCCTCCTGCCTCAGCCTTCTGAGTACTAGGATTACAAGTGCGTACCACCATGCCTGGCAATTAACCTGATTCCCAAACCAGAAAAGGTCCCAACCTAAAAAAACAGCTATAGGCCAATCTCTTTAATGAGCATAGACACAAGAATCCTCAATAAGATATCAGGAAACAGAATGCAGCAAATAATCAAAGAAATCATACATCATAACCAAATAAATAGGATTCATCCCAGGGATGCAAGGGTGGCTCAACATATGCAAATAAAAAAATGTAATGTACCACATAAGTGAAAGCAAGGAAAAAAAAAATCTCATGATCGTCTCAATCGATGCAGAAAAAGACTTTGACAAAATCCAACGTCAACTCATGATAAAAACCTTGAAGAAAATAGATATAGAATAACCTTATCTCCATCTGCTAAAAGGCATTTATGACAAACCAGTGGCCAACATCACATTAAATGAAGAGACGCTAAGATCTATCCTTATAAAATCAAGACTAAGACACAGATATCCTATAGGTTCACACCTTTACTTAGAAGGGACCCTGTCCATCTACATACTTTTTGTATAAAATTTTAAAATGTTGAAGAACCACAAGTTCATAATAAAATGCTTATACAGCTAGAAAAACATTTACCCTTTTCAGTGCTTTGGACTAAAATATACTGTGAGAGGAAATTAGAAAGACTATAATTATTCTGGAAATATTCTATATTAAATGTACACGCTCTTTTTGGAAAAAAATGTACTATATATATATATATATATATATATATATATATATTTTTTTTTTTTTTTTTTTGGTACCGGGGATCAAACTTGGGTCCTTGCATTTGCGAGGCAGGAGGCAGAACCACTGAGCTAAATCCCCAGCCCAAAAATGTACTATATGTGATGGAAATAAACCAAACTTGAAGTTTTTCAACCAAAAACCAAAAATAAAAAAGACAGAGATAGTCTCTATCATCACTCTTGTTAAATATAGTTTTGGAAATATTAGCCAGAACAATCAGGGAAGAGAAAGAAATAAAAAGGATTTTTATGGGAAAGGAAGAAGTCAAATTATCATTATTTGCAGGTGACATGATCTTTTACATAGAAGAAACAAAAAATTCCACCAAAAGTCTCCTAGAATTAATAACCAAGTACAGTAGCAATAATGCTAGTACAACTTACCAAAACCTGTAGGACACAATTGTTACAGAGTCAGAATACAAAGTTAACACACAAAAATCAGTGTTCCTATACATCAATAATAAACTCATGGAGAAAGAAATTAGGGAAACAATACCTTTCACAATAGCATCAAGAAAAATTAAATACAGTGGTACCTCGTCTTACAAACTTTATTTGTTTTATGATTTGGGGAAAGATGGCTGTGTTTGTGTTTGTGTGGGGATGACTGCCATGCTATCATCTAATATGGAGTTTGCAAATGGAAGTAAAATTTTGTTTAATGCTTTTGTTTCTGAACCAAATTGTGTGCAAACAGAAGCGTTCGTGAACTGAGGTACCACTCTATGTAGGAGTTCGCCTAACCAAGGAAGTGAAAGTCATCTACAACAAAAATTATAATACTCTGAAAAAAGAGATCAAAGAAAATGGAAAGATGTTCCTTGCTCCTAGTTAGGCAGAACCAATATATTCAAAATGGCCATACTTCCAAAGGTGACGTATAGATTTAATGCAATCCCAGTCAAAATATGACAGCATTCCTCACAGAACTAGAGAATGCAATCTTCAAATTCATATGAAACCAGATGAGACCTAGAACAGCAAAAGCAATCCTAGGCAACAAGAGCAAGGCAGGAGGCATCATGATCCTGTTTTTCAAGTTATACTATAAAGCTACAGTGAAAAAAGCAGCTTGGTATTGGGAAAAAAAGAAGCTTGTGGATCAGTGGAACAAAATAGAAGATGCAGAAACAAGTCCTAGTAAATTTAGCCACCTGATCTTTCACAAGGAAACAAAATCTTGCACAGGAGGAAGGAGCCTCTTTAACAAATGGTGTTGGGGAAAGTGGCTGTCTATATGCAGAAGACTGAACCCAGACATTTATCTCTTACCATGTACTAAACTAAAAATGGATAAAATATACAAATCTTAATAAGCAATATACAGGAAGATATAATAGGTAAAAATTTGCTGGGTGTTGCCAGTACACCTGTAATCCTAGCACTTGGATCTGAGGCAGGAGGATTGCTATGAGTTCAAAGCCAGCCAGACCCAAGGATGAATCAGAATAGAAAAGAACAGAAGATGCAGAAACAACTCCAAGCTACCTTATCTTTGACAAAGGGGCCAAACACCTTCACTGGAAGAAAGCCTCTTTAATAAATGGTGCTAAGAAAATTATCCACATGCCAAAGAAATATCCACATGCCAAAGATTAAATCTAGACCTGTTATCTCTCACCACACACTAAACTTAAATAAAAAAGGATCAAAGATCTAAATATTAAAACGAAACACTAAATCTGCTGGAAGATAGACTAGGCAAAACTCTGGAAGACATAAGTGTAGACAAAGACTTCATGAACAAAACTTCAATTCCACAGGAAATATTACAATCAACAACTGGGATCACATGAAATTAAAACCATGGGGGCATCATGGCAAAATTTTTCGAAAGCCACATTATGTGGAGCTTATAACACTTTCGTTCATTTTTTAGAAGTAGTTTTATGGATGAATTTTTAATTTTAATTTTATGAATTTTATTATATTAATGTATACTTAACAGGAAAATAAAATATCAAATTTTTAATATGCAATGAGTGTTTAGAATAAACATGAACATTTTCAACTTAATGAAATGCTTAATTGCTTATAAAATCTAAAAAATAACAGGAGAAATAAAATCCTATGTAAACTACAATGAAAATGTAAGCAAAAGTCTACCACAGAAATAATCTTTGGGCTGGGGATTTAGCTCAGTGGTTTTGCCGCCTGCCGTGCAAGCACAAGGACTGGAGTTCGATTCCCGGTACCAAAAAAAAAAAAAAGAAATAATCTTCGATTCAGTTATCACACCCAAGGCAGTCTTTACAAATGACAACTGCATGTTCCATACAAAAGTCTTGATTACACTGACAGCAAGTATGCTTAGTTTTCTTTTCTTATTTGACAGGACATCCTTATCACCTCCCTTTCTTTCTCCTTTGTCAGGAGTTTCTTATTATATTATACAATGTACACTTAGCAGGAAAATAAAATAGCAATAAAATAAAATATCAAATATGTAATGAGTGTTTAGAATACACATCAACATTTTCAATGTCAACTCTTTACTTGCTTACAGAACCTAAAAAACAACAGGAGAAATAAAATCCTATGTGAACTACAATGAAAATACAAACAAAAGTCTATCACAGAAATAATCTTTGCTTCAGGTATCACACCCAAGGCAGTCTTCACAGATGACAACTGCACATGCCATACACAAGTATCACTTACACGGATTGCACACATTTTTTTTTTCCTGTCCTTTTTATTTTTTAGGGCACAGTTGACATCTTTTTGGTTTTCCTATTGTCTAGAGGTCTTTGTGACTTTGCATCTGCCTGTTCATCTGTCAGTTCACCAGTCTACTCCAGAATTTTTTGGTCTAGTTCCTTGGGCAGAAGCATTTTGTTCTGCCTGTCTTGCAAGTGCAAGGTCCTGAGTTCAATCCCCAGTACCGCAAAAAAAAAAAAAAGAAAAAAAAAAAGAAAGAAAGAAGAATTTTGTTCTTCCTCTGTTGTAATTGATCTTTAGTTTTAGTTCTGGTCTCAATCCTCTAAGAAAATGTCTCCATAGTATTTTGTATTTATTATTTTTAATAAATTATGAAATTATTTATGCTAGACATGTTTAGGATCAAGTAAAACACAATCATTGGCCACAATGATTCAAATGTTTCAAATGACATCATAGTTGCTGCATAACTTATCAACAACATGTACTCTGCCTTTGGTTTTATTGTAAAAAACTATCATCTCTGACTTCGTGTCAAGGTATCTCTGTCAATCATGCCATCATGGTGTAATGGTGACATCAGCAGTACTACTTTGTTTTACTTTGCCAATGTTATATCTCTCTGAAATCCAAAGATTGGACTATATAATTCTCTATTTCAAACTTCCAACATTTCATTGGGAATTTCTACTTTGTCCTTACATATAGTTCCTACATTGATCAACTGGTGCTCTCTTAGCAAATGTGACATTAATGGGTAACTGGTAAACCAATTGTAGAATGTCACATTCCGATTAGTTTGGGAGTAGGAGCAACAAGTCTGTTTACAACATCATTTGGTTTATTATTGCACAAATAAAGATATGATGGCTGAGTCCCAGGATACATTTCTAAATCAAAAGTATAATATGTCTTTGCATCTATCAGGACATAGTTTTTATATTTTGAAGGCTTATTTGGCAAATACTGCCTAAAGCTATAGTGACCAGAAAATGCTGCAAGCTTTTCATCAATGTCATGTATTCAGATAGTTGTAAATTTCTTGACAGTTTGACACAAAGCTCTCAAATAATGAGCATATAGCAGCCAAACTATTGATTGTTTTTCTTTCTTGGTGGGTGGTTTTGTCATCAAACTGCAGGCAATTTTGAAGGAAACCAAATCTCCTCAGTGTCATTGTTAATCCACAAACCTCAAACCCACACCCATCACTTCTCCATAAGTCTTTTACATTTCTGTGATTACCATGAGAAATCCCTGCTAAGTACAGCAGACCTACGAATGTTTTCAGTTCAGATAGTGAGGTGTCATAATAAACACATTTTCAAGCATGACTACGAATATTTTCAAGTATGACTGTATATACAGAATGTACACATTTTCAAGTATGACTATGCATACATAATGTTTTATTTGTATTTCATTTTTTGTGTTTCACAACATCTTGTAACATATCATCTGTTACAAACAATTTTCAATATTGAATCACAGTGCTGGCATTCCATCCAATAGATTTCACCCCTGGCAAGAATCTAATAACATTTTTTGAGCTAACATTGGATCATTCAGATATACATGACCATTTTGTAGCATTGTGATTAGTGAAATATTTATTTACATTACTGTTTTCTTCCTCATCTGAATCAAGATCTTCATTCTGTACTTCTCTGTCATATCTTGCTAACTTCTTTGGCTTACAGGATCCAAGTCATCATATGTAACCGAGTCACCTGATGACTCACTTTCAACCTTCTCCCAAAGTTGTAAAAGCAGATTTTCATATGATATTGTACTGAATTGGACTAATTCAAGAAAACATTTTAATAATTTCTTTAGAGCACTTTATTTGATTTAATATGCACTAAAAATATTTACTTCTTAGAGAATTATGTCAAATAATTTTCTGAGTAGTTTACAGCCTGAACCACTTAGCTGAATTTTTTAAAAAGGTAAACGATTTGCTACAAATCTGCTGACATTTGAAAAATATCGAATGGAAAATTCTTCTGTTTTGGTCACTTAAAACATTTAATAAATAATTAGAAATACACAAAAATTTAACAGTATATAGTAGGGGTAAAATTGACCTGGGCATACACCTTGCTGTTTATCTCATCATTATGGGTGAACACAAAGATTGCTTCCTGTATTCATCCAGCACAGCTACTGAGGCACAGCTAGCTATATATATATATTGTTATGTTAAAGTACATACTTTCATTAGAAAATATGGTAGGGGAGTTTTTTACCTACCCATAATGCCCCTAGGGTGCTTTTGCACAGCAAAAGAAACCGACAGAGTGAAGAGACAACCCACAGAATGGGAAAAACTTTTTACTACTCCTCAGATGAAGGACTTATATCTAGAATATATAAATATTTTTTTAAAAATGAGACACTTCAAAACAAAAGACCCAATCAAAAATGGGCAACTCATAGGAATAGACACTTCTCAGAAGTACAAATGGCCCATAATTACATGAAAAAATGTTAAACATCACTGACCATCAGAGAAAGGCAAATTAAAACAACAGCAAGATTCCATTTTACTCTAGAAAGAATGGCTATTATCAAGAAATGAAATAATAACAAATGCTGGCAAGGCTGTGGGGAAAAAGAAACTCTTCTACACTGTTGGTGAGAAGGTAAACACACACAACAAAAGGGTCACTCTGTCCTTCATGGGCTTATGCTCCAGCAGTGCCTTTTCCTCCTGTGAGATATAGGTTTTGTTTGGCATCTTCTTCCAGAAGAGCTGTGTTTCATTGTAGCTGAACACTTGTTGAGTGACATATCCTTCTGCCTTCATGAATTCTGCAAATTCTTTCTTGTAGGCTTGTGCAGTGGCCTTGTCAGAACTGGAAGCCTCACCATGTCTTATCACACTGTGGATCCATTTGCTAAGACAAACATTTTTTCATCTACTTATTGGTTATTTGTAGCTTTTATTTATTTATTTTTTTGGTGCTGGGGATCAAACTCAGGACCTTGCGCTTGTGAGGCAGGGGTGGCAACACTGAGCTAAATCTCCTAGCTTTTTATTTTCTTTGCAGTACTAGGGATTGAACCCAGGGCCTTTGCACTGAGCTACATCGCCAGCCCTTTTTATTTTTTATTTTGAGAGAGTGCCTCACTAAGTCACTAAATTGCCTTGACTGGGCTGGAACTTGAAATCCTCCTGCCTCAGCTTCCCAGAATGCTGGAATTATGTATAGGCATATACCACCATGACCAGTTTGTAGCTTTTTTTTTTTTTGGTACTGGGGAGCGAACTTGGGTTCTTGCGCAAAACCACTGAGCTAAATCCGCAGCCTGCTTATTTTTAATATACATTTTTGTTTCCCTGTTTTATGATACAGTGAGACATGAATCATTTGAAGAATATGCTCATATTGGGTGTGTATCACTAAAAAGTTGTAAGTTGTACACTCATAAGGTAAGCTGAATCAGAAACAAAAAAGATAGGCTCAGTTACTGGAAAAATACCTGCAGGAGATAGAAGAATTGGAGTGAGAAGCTGAAAGGAAAGTAACAGGGCAAAGCAGCTTTGCTGTACCTTCCAATGAACAAGATGATAAATACCTAATGTCCAGAGGTGAAACGAAAAGCAGCAGGATTAGAGGAGACAGCTGAGGAAGAGACCAAAAGGTACAGCAGTGAAGCTGAAGACCAGAAGGAGAAAGAAGATGCTGAGAAAGAAACTGTTGAGAAAGATAAAAATGATGTTGAATGAGAAGTCGGGAACACAGACCCTACTTGGATCGAGTCACCCAGAACCAAAGGCCGTGTTGAGAATGGCCTGTTCTCCTCACCTGGCCAATGCCTTAGGTGTCCTTGGTTGAATTCTTAGCAAATTCTACAAAAACACCATTCTGAGCTAGCAAATGTTTCCCAGAAGTCCTAAGAAGAAACGCTCATTCTTTAACAGGATTACAAATGAGCTTCCTCCTTAGACCTTTATTTTGCTGTGAGGTACTGTGGTTTGACATTTTGCTTTGTCTGCTGGGATCCTGGGAAGGATAGTCTTGTCTTCAGCTAAGTCGTTTACTGGCCATTCGGGAAACAATATGTCTGTAAGCATTATTTCTTGGTGGTATTCAAATGATTTTTTTAAAAATGAAAAATACTTTCCCCTTTGTGTTTTGGCGGGTTCTGTAAGTGCTCATGATAAAATATTTTAGCTGAGTGCTATATAATTTACAATCTTAAGAAATTCTCAAGTTGGAACCAAGAAATAGCAAGGAAATGTACAATTTTATCTTCTGGCAAAGGGACATCATTTCTGTATTATAGTGCATGTAAATGCACCCTTGTAAATGTTAATTTTCATTAAATGTGGGATGGGGACTCAAATTTCAGAAAAGTACCAAGAGTCCTGAGAGCTTTGGAGCCTAAACTGCACAGAGCAGATTTTCACAGCTCCAAGGAGCTTTGTAGTTTTCATTCCATAGCAGTCCATTTATATTGGATTTATTGATTTATTTATGAGATAAAGTCTCACCATCTAGTTCAGGCTGGCCTTAAACTCATTATGTAGTCCAGATTAGATTCCACCTCTTGGTGATCCTCCTGCCTTAGCCTCCCAAGGGCTGGGATTACAGGCATGTGCCACCACACCAAGCTACACTGAATTTTCAGTGAACTGGTTCAGAGTTCAAAGATATCATTCCCTACATGGCACTTTAAAGGAATAAAAGTCATATGTCTCATTCTAACATGTGCATTATAATTTAGCAGTCCCATCTGTATTTTCGCATATTTTAAAAATTATTTTTAAAGAAAAGGTGATTTTCCTTTACAAATGGCATGGCCTGGTAACATGCTCTGTTGCCTCCCCCAGGCACTGTAAATTAAATGCATAGATTAAGTTGGACAAGAGAAATATGTTTAAAAAAACAAAATGCTGGCATATTACAAACAGCCACCATTATCCAACCCTGGTGGAAAAAAGAGTCATTGTGATTACAAGTTACAAACAATGTATGTAAATAAACCTCTTCTAGGAGCAACAGTGGCAAGAAGAACACTTTCATAGGCAAGGTATGGAAGATGATTTCTGAAAAGGAAAAAGAAGGTAGTTTTGTGTCAAAGTAAAATGAATCTTCGTTTCTAAATGAGAAGGATGAAAGTGTAGGAAAAGCCTAAATAAATATAGGAAGTTACAGAAGAGTCACAGAAAGGGAATTTTATGATTATTAAAGCTGGCTAAAGTTTAATGGTTTTATTTAAAAGATTGTCAGAAAGTGTTTTAAAATCAAACATTATACTGATGCAAAACTAGAACTTTACTTTTTCTCTTAAGGTTACAAAATCTTCTTGGATTACTTGCCTGCTTTAGTAAGTGGTTTTAAGAGATTCGTCTTTACCTTGTGAGTAATCTGACTATATACAGCACCAAAGATTTTGTGAAGTTTCTGTGCTTTACGTGGACTTCATCATGCCCTTGCTTATTTAAGGGACCAAGGCCTTCCCACTTTTGAAAGAACCAAAGTTTTCCACAGTTGTGTTACCTCCTCTGCATACTTTTTAAAATCTTTTGTTGTCATTTGGTTAAATAGCCAAGTATTGTTTCCCAGAAGGCCATGACCAACTTAAGTGTTCACACTGCACAATAACTTTTGCTATTTTCCCTTCCCAGCAACAAATCCTAAATGATTTACTGATTTTCCAGAAGGCTCCTGAAAAATTACAAAGAAATTATTCTTTCTTATAAAAAGAGAGGTACTAAAAACAATTAGGTTTCAATATGTTACTACTGATGAATTGCACATGGCACACGTCAAATCAGAACCCTCCCTGGGCTAAATCTGCATATGTAAAATGCTACTAATATAAATATCTCAGAAACTGTATGCTGTATGAGAAGTTCCCAAAGATCTTTTTTAATGTCCTTACAATCCATAGTTTCTATCTTTCTTCCTTTCTCCCCTACCCCCATTCCTTCTTTCTGTGTTACTGGGAGTTGAACCCAGGGCCTTCACACCAAGCTACATCTCTTTAAAAAGAAATTTTAGAATCCAAGTCATTAAGTTCCCCAGGCTGAGCTTGAATTTGTGGTCCTTTTGCCTCAGCCTTCCAGAGTACTGGGATTGCAGGTGTGGACCACACCATGTACAGTTCCAGCCTGACATTTCTTAGGAAAATTTCAGCAGCCAGGCATGGTGATGCATGCTTGTAATCCCAGGACTCGAGAGGCTGAGGCAGGAGGATTCTCATAAGTTTGAGGCCAGCCTGGGCTACACAGTGAGTTCAAGGCCAGCCTGAACTACATAGTGAGACCCTGTCTCAAAAAAAAAAAAAAGAGGAAACTTTCAGCAAAGCAAATTTAAGAAAGACTATATGGTTAATTAAAATGTAGGGGCTGGGGATTTACCTCAGTGGTTCCACCTCCTGCCTCGAAAGTGCAAGGTCCTGAGTCCGATCCCGATACCAAAAAAGAAAAAAAAAAATTAAAATGTGTGTTGCACCTATTTAAATAATCAGGCTAAATATAATTAGATAGGGGCCTAGGATTTAGCTCAGTGGTGCTGAGCCTGACTCGAAAGTGCAAGGTCCTGAGTTCAATCCCTGGTACTGCAAAAAAAAAAAAAAGGAGAGAAAATAATCAGGCTAAATATAATGCTTTATTTTGTGATCAGAGTAATCTTTCTTCTCATTGCTTCTCGGCCTTTTGGCTAAGATCAAGTGAAGAGTAATCTTTCTGGTTTTTTTTTGGTACTGGGGATTGAACTTGGGACCTTGCGCTTGCGAGGCCAGCAGCGGAACCACTGAGCTAAATCCCGACCCCAAAAGTAATCTTTCTTAAGATTATGTTTTATTGAAAGGGAAATAACTGGAAGGATATTTTGTGTTTTAGTGGAAAATTATACCACATCCTTTTAACTCCAGTCCTGAGCCCAATAGTAATACCATATTCTGGCCCTGTTCATTGTCTTTGAATTATGTACACTATTTGTAAATTGCAGGTAATTTATGGATATGAAACTCTAAGGCAGAGATTTAAGTTACATCTTTCTATTCCTCACCCTCCCACACCCCTCTGTGGGAAAACCAGTTTGTGTACCTACTTAGATTTCGTTCTTGCTACCTTGCATAAGTCCTAACACTTACCAAATGTTTAATTCTTCATCTTTCCTTCAATATTTGGCTATATCCCTTTAAATGAAGGTTTCTAAAATTTCTCCCTCCCTCTGACTCAACATCTCCAAGAATAAAAACCAGATCACACAGATCCCTTTCAGACCCTGTGATGGTCACAATCTGAAGAAGCCCTCTGCACTGGACACCAATGACTTCATATGAACCTTGGAAGACCCCAGGACTGACTTGTTTGTCAGCAGCAGAAAATGCATGGATTTCTCTATGAACAAGCCATTAGCAGAGCCAGTAGGAAGTCTGACACAATGCTGGGTTATGTATACCCTTACCCAAGAGGTAACCAAGAGTGTATCACCAAGCATGTCAACCTTTCAACTTCAAGAAACCCAATGAGTTTTACAAAACTCTTGGAATTCACTGGACTAGTTACCTTTAGGTTTAACCCCTGGCACTATTTACTTTAAAGCAGCTTTTCATTGTAGTATTTCCTTTTTTTTCTTTCATTTAGGATCCCTCTTTTAAGATGTCTGATGTTCAGGACTCTAAACCAACTGACCTTTTTCACCATCTCTCAGTAGAAAAGTAGCCCTCTCTCTTTTCATATATACCTGTAGCACCAACAAAAATTTTCATATATCCCTATAGCACCAACAAAAGTCCTCAGGAGACGATTTCTTAGACCCTGCTTGGCCCTGCTCAGATTTATTCTCACCTATGTGTGGTTCCATGAAAAATGGTATTTGTTCATCTTTTACAAAAGGCTGACAATGTTGAAATTTTCCCAAGACTACACTTCTGGAGAACAGCCATAGTTAAGAAATTCCACACCTTTGTGTTCTAGGTGTAGAGAGGAGAGATATCTCCCTTTGCCCCACTTAGTTTGTTTCTTTCTCTCTCTCTCTTTCTTTTTCTTTCTTTCTTTCTTTCTTTCTTTTTTCTTTCTTTCTTTCTCTCTCTCTCTTTCTATTTCCTTCCTTCCTTCCTTCCTTCCTTTCCTTTCTTTCTTTCTCTCTATCTCTTTTTCTTTTCTTTCGAGACAGCTGTTTGGAAAGCAAGACTAGTAAACTCAGGCAAAAAAGACATTAAACATGTGTTTGAGATTCTACAGTTAATAGAGACAGTTTACAAGCTCTAACAGGTTGTAATAGTGCAGCACCCTGCCCTCAATGGGGAAATAATGTTGAAAAAAGAAACCAACTGGCTGGCCGAGCAGCCAAGTTGGTAGTAGAGCTAAAATCCTTCACTGTGATGGGCCTTTTATTGCCTCAGATCAGCTTGTCTGATATCTTATCTAACTACTCCAGAGAAGACTGCAAATGGACAAGGAGCTGCGTTTCACCAAGGGGTCTCCTTTAGGACAGAAGTATAATGCTAAGTGCACAATACTCATACTGGAATTCTTATATGCCCAGTGTTAGGACAAATTCATTGTGCTGCCCCCTATGGTTGAGATGCCACTTTACGGTGGACACAAAAGTATATAACTGGTCCTGGTTTGCACTGTGTCGTAGACTCAGGGACAGGAACCTGCCTCATTTGTGCTTAAAACTAT
Organism: Heterocephalus glaber; assembly: GCF_053883595.1. NCBI lineage: Eukaryota > Metazoa > Chordata > Mammalia > Rodentia > Bathyergidae > Heterocephalus > Heterocephalus glaber. The sequence continues at coordinate 35,188,136 of NW_028258296.1, read as the reverse complement.
CCAGAGCCAACCTACAGCCTCCAGTGTGGGAACTCACTACTGTTCAGGGGAGAATTCCCTCGTAAGGACTGGAAAATAGACTTCACAAATGCTCCTAGTCTAGGGTAACTTTGGTTACTTACTGGTTTTGGTAGATACATTTTCTTGATGTTCAGAGACCTTCCCCATCCAAACAGAAGGAGGAGCAGAAGTGGCCTGTAAATAATACCAAGGTATGGAGTACCAAACCCATACAGAGGGACAATGGCCCCACTTTTGTCTCACAAGTTGTACAAGTGTCCAAGGCTTTTACTATCAAATGCCAACTTCATTCGGCCTGGAGGCCACAATCAACCAGAAAGACCAAAATGAGAATCAGACCTTTAAAAGGATTATTGTTAAACTGTGTCAAGAAACATACTTGGCATGGGGGTAAGGTTTTTTCTATTACCTTGCTGCAGATACATGTAGCTCCCTTTTCTTGGTCTTTGTGGAGCCGGAGATTTAGCTCAGTGGTGCTGCCGCCTGCCTCAAAAGTGAAAGGTCCTGAGTTCCATCCCTGGTACCAAAAAAAAGAAAGACTTTGTCCTCGTGAAATTTTGTATGGTAGACCATTTCAGACCTCATCCATGGGACAAATGTCAGATCTTGCTATAACAAAGTAGCTTTTGAAAAACTATGCCCAATCTCTGGGTGTTACACTAACCCCATACATGAGTTTGTTTTTAGAAGTCACTGTATCAGATGTTCTACCTCATGACTTATATCCTGGCAACTGAGTGCTCCTGAAGACTTGGAAGGAGAAACCCTAGAAAATCAACTCTCTGTTAGGTGAATGGGGCCATATGTTATCTACTGACTACTCATTCTTCTGTTAAACTGACAGTTGTCTAACCTCAGATATACCATACTTGGAGGCAGGCAGCAACCAACAAAAACCCCCAAGATCTTGACTCTTCTGGTCAACACGGTGGTGGATATTTGTGGGATGAAGAGATGGGGTGGCCTGAGCTGTAAGGAAAGGTGGTTGGCAGTTAAGAAAGGTGAAGTAATTGGTGGTCTATGCATGTGCACACAAACTTCAGAAGACATATGTCTTTTCCTGAAAATAAGACCTAACTGAAAAAGAAGCCCTAGCATAATTTTTCAGGATGCTTGGAATATAAGCCCTACTCCCCAAAATAAGCCCCAGTGAAAATCATCAGCCAGACAGATGCATTTAGCACATTCATTGCAAAACATGATGGATGTACTGAATTATAAAATAATATATAATTAAATATAAATAAATATTATTGATATTAATACTTATGTGATAATATAAATTATAATTAAGTACTTGTAAATACCCAAGTGGGTGCCTTTGGACAAGAGGTAAACACCTACGTAAACAGATGAATTTGAGACTGATTACCAGATGACCATAGTACAGACACAACATATGAATAATGTGTGCACTTGATAATGAGTGGACGTGGTTATATCTAATATAAATCTTCATAATTCAATATGTTGTAACAGATGTAACTAATGCACTCGTATGAAATACAAAAACATTTTCTGAATGTTGGTGTCTGTAATTTTTTGTCACTTTTGTGTGGCCCACCATTTTTTCTTTTTTTTTTTTGAGACAAGGTCTCACTATGTAGTTCAGGTGGGCCTTGCACTCACTATGTCACCTAAGCTGGTCTCGAATTTGTGGTGATCCTCCTGCCTCAGCCTCGTGGGTACTAAGATTACAGGTGTGTGGCGCTATTCCCAATGTGGACCATCATTCTTAACTGTCATCATTTTTGTTTCCACTCCTGTCTCCTAAGTCTTCAATTAATACTTGATTTAATGGACACTGTGAAGCCTCGCCTACAAGAGGTCATGACTGTGGGTGAAGAATTCATGGGATAAAATCACTGACAGCTGTGCTGCCAGTGCACTACAAGCAGGCTACATGGAGAAGAGATGCTCATTTAGGGAGAGCTCTATTGCTGGACATGAGAGATTGGGGCCAGTGGTTCTACAGGAAGTGGAGTCACAAGAAATTCAGGCCGGAATTCTGGGTTTAGAGAGTTACAACGATATTCCAGAAGATGACATGAATATATTTGGATAAATGTAGATTTATATACATGAATAAATGTAGATTTTTGTACATGAATACATGAATAAATGTAGATTGTTGTTGTTATGGCTTGTGTTTAGATGTCCCCCTAAAGCCTCATGCTTTTTTCAGAGGTGGCTGAATTTGGAATGTGTGATGCTGGGATTAAGGGTGTGTGATTACTAAACCACTGCACAGGAGTGATTGGTTTGACACTGCCCTTATCCTGGCAGTCTGGATGGGATAAAAGGGAGAGAAAGGAGGGCTGGGGATTTAGTTCAGTAGTTCTACACCTGCCTTGCAAGCTCAAGGTCCTGAGTTTGATCCCTGGTACTGGAAGAAAAAAAACAAACAGGGAGAAAGATGCTGTTAAGGCCCTTGTTGCTTTTGTTGTCTTCTATTGCCATAAACTGTTGCCCCTCTGCTACCTAGCCTTGGAGCCATCTGATTATGGACTGAAACCTCTATTAATTGTGAGCTAAGTAAACCCTTTTCCCTTTAACTTTTGGTGTTGGGTATTTTGTCTCAGCAACAAGTGAAAAATAACTAATACAGTTGTACATGAAAAAAATAAGGCATCCCCTGAACATAAGCTCTATTGCATCTTTTGGAGAAAAAATTAATATAAAACCCAGTCTTATTTTTGTGGAAATACAGTAGCACTACCTGAGGGTGGAGTTTTTGGCCATCTGAGAGTAAGGGCTCACCAACTGGACACCTGTGCAGGCCAAATGAAGGGGTTGGTGGTTTCAATCAGTTTGAGGTAGACAAGGCTATTGCTAAATCTCTAAAAAACAAAACAACACAAAAACTTAAAACAATTGTTACCAAGGTGACCATATATCAGAAGTGTTATGTAGTAATCACTGTTTAGTTAAGCTACCAAAACCAGTGATTAAAGCCAGTAACTAAGAACAAAGCTAGAGGGATTATTCATCCTTCTCTGAGTTTCAAAAGAAAGAATGTACAGTACTCTTTGATTTTTAAAACTTTAACCAGGGAGAGCCACGCATGGTAGCACATACCTGTAATCCCAGCACCTGGAAGGCTGAGTTAGGAGGACCCCCACAAGTTCGAGGCCAGCCTGGGCGACACAGTGAGTTCAAGGCTAGCTTGAACTACATAGTGAGACCCTGTCTCCAAACAAAACACCTTTAACCAGCGGGGGGGAAAGTGGCTTAAGCCTCTTACAAGAGAAACAAGAAAGCACCCAGTGATGAATGTGACTGTGCTGTACACCTAAAATGTACCAATAAACTTAATGGAAAAAAAAGTGAGTTTGGACCTTGGGTGGGCTTTATCTCTACACTCCTGGGAGTCACTGCTGTGTCAATGGTTAAGCCATAAAAAGTTTATTAGTTTCAAGTCACAAAAGCCTTACTGATTTTGGTTTCTAGTAGCTTGTTAGTTACTTTTTGGGATTAAAATTAGATTTCTAATATTCAGAGCCTTATAGGAGAAATTTCTTCTTTTTTAAAGGATTTTTATTAGTACATGATTGCAGTACATAATGATTACAATTACTGTGGGGAGTTGGTACACGTACATCAAACAACTTGATTTTTTTAAAATTCTGTACCCCTCACCTCCCTTCTTCCAAATCTTGATCCCCTTATTTGCAAAAGTTCTATTTTCATCATTTTTCCCCTTCATCTTCCTTCCCTTCCCTACCTCCCCCTCCATCTCTTGGTCCCTCATCAATTTGAAAAAGATCTGCCTACTTCCTCTTTATCTATCTTCTACTTTGTTCTTTATTTTCATGTAAGAAACGTTTTCGTAAGGCTTCTCTGTTCTAATGGATGCTGCTTCTCCACAACTTCTCAGTTGAGCGGAGCCCTCTCCTTGAACCTCCATGACTATATGCTCTGCTAACTCTACCTTTTTCCTTTTTGTTTGCCCAGTTTTTCTGGGAATAACTTGGACTCCACTGGCTTAAGAAACTCAAATGGAAACAAAGCTTTTGTACATAGGGAGGAGAGGAGGTTTAAGGGGAGAATGGGATAAAATAAAGTTTATTTAAAAAATTAAAATTGTGGTAAAATATCCAAAAAAAAAAAAAAAAAGAGAGAGGGCCGGGGATTTAGCTCAGTGGTTCCGCCCCCTGCCTCACAAGAGCAAGGTCCTGAGTTCGATCCCCGGTACCAAAAAAAAAAAAAAAAAAAGAGAAAAAAACTCAAGAGGCAAGCATGGTAGTACATGCCTGTAATCCCAGCACTCAGGAGGGTGAGGCAGGAGGATTGCTGTAAATTCAAGGCTAGGCTGAACTACATAGCAAGACCCTGTCATCAAAAAACCAAAAATTAACAACAACAACAAAAAGGAACTCAAGATTTCAAACTACCTCTTCTACAACTTCTTCCTTCCCATGGCTTCTGCTCCTTTCTCCTTTTGCTATTTTTGATGTTCCATCCGGTTCCCTTGAGTTCTTGATATGGCTCCTTTTATTCCCTTAACTCTTACATCCTTGTGTCCACCCCAGTCAGACCTTTTCCCTTACTACTCTAGCCCCTCAGTCACTACTTTTATTCTTCCACCAAAGGGACCCATTATCCCTCCCTCCTCTCCTGACAGCAACTATCTGAAAAAGAAGCTGAAAAAAAAAAGACTAACTGAAAATAGACTGAATATTTTATATACTCAAGATGGCCTTCGTAGACATCTGGATACTACTAGATGTTTCCTGAGTCATTCACTTAAAATTTAGCCCACATCTTCCATAAGATTGATCTCTGGTAACAGGCAGATACACTCCCCCAAAACTCTTTTTGGAGAAAACTTAAATTCTTTCTCTGTGTCTTAGAGATATAAGTTTTCTATACTATCTATCCAGGCATAGTGGGACACATCTGGAACCCTAGCATTTGAGGTTGAAGCAGGAAGATGGGCTGAGTTTAAGGCAAGGCTGAACTATGGTAGCGAGATCCTGTTTCAAACCTCCCTCCTATTTTTTTCCTATACTATCTTCTCTAGGATCTGACTGCTATATATTTGAAATATAAAGTTTGGGGAGGTGACTCTCATCAGAAAGCAGGAAGAGAGACAGAGAGAGAGGGAGAGAGGAAAGGAGGGAGAGAGAAGGAGGAAGGGAGGGAGAGGGAGAGGGAAAGGGAAAGGGAGGGGGGGGAGAGAGAGAGAGAGAGAGAGAAAGAGAGCGAGTGAGCATGAGCACTGGCTGGGAAAGGAGGCATGACAAAATCCTGGAACACATGTGCAGAAGAGTCCCAAAGCCCTGCATGTGGACTTCTTGTGAGAACAGGAGCAGGTTTTTCATAGGATGGCCTAGACTTGATATCAATCCAGGGAGTGGGTGATACAAAAAGGACAGTTCACACTGAGTTTTGGCCACTGTGTTCTCTATCGCATGGTGACCCACCCTCATGCTGTAGGGTGTACTTCTTTTCTTACTTTTACTTGACCCAAACTCACTTTGCAGAGCCTGTTTCTTTTCCTACCTTTAAAAAAATCGCTACCATCTGTGCTTGTCTTGACTAATTCTTTGAGAACCTAGAAACCACCTCCAGAAGGAGACTGCAGCACCCCAAAACCTGGTTACAAGAGAGGAGAGGGAGAGGGAGAAAGTGCTCACACATGAGTACTATGTATTTAATAATAGATTGGGTAAACAAAGGTCTTTAATATTTCCCACTAATATTAGCAAAAGGCTTTAACCTTTTGAGTAACCATGTCTATTTGCCAGAAACAGAATTTGGACCCAGCTAATCTTTTACAAACTAGTGAGTTTTGTATTCTTGTGTCTGATACACAGCAAAAATTTAAAAAATGATAGCTAAATGATCTGTTTGCATCTATATGCAATAAAAATATATGTACCATATTTTCCCACAATCTGTTTTTTGGGGTATTCACTTTTTCTTTCCTGTGATATCCCTGTACATGTAATTAATTTCTACATCTTTTTTTCCTGAGAATCTGCCAGTTGTCAGTTTATTTAATTGAGTCACTGTGGACTTCTCAGATGATGCAAGGAAAATCTTCTTCTCCCTACAATTGTGTGGATCAGTTTAACTTCTGAGGCTAAGATCTCTTTATTCCAGATTTTGCATTTTGAACCACAATGACCTGAGTACCACTTAAGGGGAAATGAAGAGGGAAATCCTTGCATAATCCATATTTATAACCATTTATATGTAAATCTTTATATCATGAATATGAAAATAATGCTTGACCTGAAATTTTTTTTTTTGCATTTATTCAAAAACACATTTTTCTAGAAAGGACACTCAAGAGTAATTTGTGACAATTTCCAGGAGAAAACAGAAAACAATAATCACAAACAACAATCCTTCAAACATACACAGGATCTTTTTCTTCTCTCTTAACACCAAGTAGAAAGTGATGTTAACTTAATTCTCCCTTTATAATTTGTTTGCTAGAGTTTAATGGCAGTCTTAAGAATTTTCCAGGAAAAAGGGATCAAGTTCATTGATCTCCCTTCCTAGCAGTAAAGCGTCATAGTTCAAGTAGGGTCAGGTTTCCTATTTTCAAAGAATTCTTTTGCCACATGTGCCCTGCATGTCTGTGATAAACAGTGTCGCTCTACGTATCTGGTCCGTGGTTCTGCAAACTTTGAAGAATAAAGTTGTGAACAAAAGGAGGAGGGTAGGAGAGTTTTTAACTGAACACAAGAGGAAGAATAGTTCCTGGATTTCTAGGAGGAGTCCTGAGTGGGCTGCTGCGTGACCCTCAATCTAGAGACTGTCAGGCCTCCCCTAAATCTACAGGAAAAAATAAACAGGCTGCTTTTAGCAAATATCAGCAGCTTCCCAGCAAGTAGGGCAAATGGACTCCCAACTGTGATTTACAACCCCCTGCAGAAGTACAGTACAGTAATTGTATACACACCTGAGCAGGCTGTCCAGACTGTCCTTGGGCATTTAAGTCATAAATATGTCACCTTAGATTCCTTAGCCCCTTCAATGCCTATATAAGCCTAATTCCTTTCCCAGTTAATTGCTGATCATCTTTCTCCTAGTGTTAGCCTATCCTTTCAGGGATGAAATGTTTCCCAGCTAGCTGCTAGAATCTCCTGATTCTAGTCCCTGTTCACTGGGATAAACTTCTTTTTCTCAGAACGAAGAACCTGGGTTTTTTTTGTTAACAAGTGGATTCTTTGTAACAGAGTCCCTTATAGGTAATCAGGGTGCAGGAATTGCTTGATCACTTAGTGGGCATCTATCAAGGGAGGTTCTGTGATGTTGAAAATATGGCCCATTGGAAGTAAGACTTTCTAACCCCGTTCTTTCAGTGTTTACAGTACACGGGATCTTAGAAAGAAACTGGTTATTTTGCATTATAATTTCCTCAGAACTCAGGAACTTAATAGGGGGTGGTTGGACCTCTAGTGGGCTGCATTCCACATTACCTAGGAAGTCCACTGTATTTTAAATTCTTCAAAACTCAGCAGTTTTGTAGGGGGTGACCACACCTCCCTTTAGCAGGGAGGAGCTGTACTGCATGTTGTCTGAGGAAGTCCGTTCTAGCTCCAAAGTCCTAGTTCACTATTCTTCCTTAGATTCCCATTAGTTTGGCAGACTACCCAGCTGTATCTCAGCCCTTCATCCAGTAGCTGCCTTACTCATAAGCTAACTAAACTGTTTTCTACAATAAGAGACATTCTCTTCCAAGACTGGCTGTGAATAAAAACAGGAGAAACAACTGATAAGGGTCAACAAAATGCTTAGAGATTTTATCAACCCTGTCCCTCAATACTGGAGACTGACAGGGCTTTCATGCGAACTACATCCCCAGCATCCACATCTTTTAATGTTTTGAGACAGGGTCTTGTTAAATTGCTCAACTACCAGGCTGGACTCAAACTTATGATCCTCTTGTCTCAGTCTCCCAGAGGGCTGGCATTATAGGTGTGCACCACCATGCCTAGCCAGCATTTTAAAAAGTCTTGAGAACACAGAGCTGGACTTTCAATCTCTACAACCTAAATATTCTGCAATGAGGAAATGCCTTTCATCTGTTTACTTAATTTTTTATCCACCCATAACTATAGGAAATAATCAGACAGTCTTATCTTCTTGACTCAAATTTAGTACTCAAATACCTCACCTCTTCATAGCAGGCAGTATTTAAAGAGGCTTTATGCTGAAGTTCCTCTTCATCCCATATTATGATTAAATTTAGATTAAAATCTTTACTAGATGGAAAAGAAAAATAACTCAATTTTCCATGAATTAAAACTTCAGAATTATCTATTACTGAAATAATAGGTATTAATTTTGAGGTTTTGGTTTTGATTTCTTATCTATTAAGACCCATGGAGCAACTTACTGACAGATTGATGACAACTGAAAAACTATTATGAAATCATTAATGGAAATGTAAAAATTTTATAATTTCAGAACTAATTTTTCATAGCATAATTGGAACTCTCTCATACTGAATCATCTCACTTCTTTCAGAACCAGTTATCTCAACTCAGAGGGAAATACCATCAATCCCATAAGACTATGGGGAAATGTGACTGGAAATATCTTGGAAAGACTATATGGAAAGAAGACAGAACAAAAATAATTATGATCAATATTGGTTGGGAAACAAAATTTCACCTTCCTTCATGTAAGATACTACATTGAGATTGTAAGCGATACAGATAAATAAAAATAAAATCTCACCTAAAGAAATGAATAATTGAGCCAGAACTGGTGGCAGATGCCTTTAATCCCAGAAATTGAGGAGGGTGAGGCAGGAAAGTGCAAGGAAAGTTGCAAGTTGGGTAGTTAAGTGACTTAGTGAAACCCTGTCTCAAAAAATAAAAAAAAAAGGGCTAAGTATGTAGCTCAGTGTGAAGGCCCTGGGTTCAATTCCCAATATCATATCACAAACAAGCAACAGAGTTCCATTTCTGAGGAAAAAATTCTCTCTTAAATTATAATTAATAATAGTATTAAACTTATCAAAAAGTAAATTAATTATAAAATTTAGCTCCAAAATGGATGTCCTGATTACAGCTGGTCAAACCCCTAATTACACTAACAGTGTGGCTCCACTGGAGAGGAACTGTGGAAGCTGCACTCGCCAGAGCAGCCAGGTGTGTCTGAGACCTGAGCCAGCTGAGGATGTGCTACCTTCTGAGGGCCCTACCTTCTAAAGCAGCAGGCATGAGGCCTCAGGCCTGGGAGAGAGAATAAAAGATCTGTTTAGCTGTGAAGAGAATATTAATTCCATTGTGTTTGTTTCAGTCATTGTTTTGTTCAGTTGAAGGGCCTGATAAAAGAAAATTTGGTCTTTCATTTGTTGAGCATGAGCTATATTCCAGGCTTGAACATATAAGGGTGAACAAGAAAGATCATGTACTCAGGGAGCTCTCTTCTAGTAAGGAAAGCCCCAAGCCCTTATTATAACTCTCAAAAGACATTATGCAATACAGTATATGCATTAGACACACACACAAAAAACTCTGAAACACACAAACATCATTTAACAATTCAATAAATGTAAAAATGTTTCACTTTCAAAATCGGGACAAAGACATATTTTAATATTTTGAACATCAACTATAAAACTTATGAAATACCGCAATTTACTTCACTTATCTTGAAATATCAAGATTTACAGAATATATGTATTTAAATATTCTTTAAAGAGTATTTAGGCCATGCATGGTGGCAAGTGTCTGTAGCCCCAGTTCTTTGGTAGGCTATGTTAGAAGGACTGCTTCAGCCTCGGAGTTTGAGACTACCCTGGCAGCATAGTGAGGGCTTGTCTCAAAAACAAACAAGAATATTCTAATGGGATTACAGAAAAGAGATGGCTCTACCTATGGGCGGAGGACAGAATGCCTAGTTTTGTTAAAAGCAATTGGTGAAGAAAGGAGAAAGGCAAGGAATTTGTATAGGATCTCTGGGTGATGCCTCACCAGCCAAGGAAGGAGAAATTTGTGATACTGAAATGGAAGTGTAACATCTAAGGAAATATTCAACTGGTTAATTCACAATAATTACTCTTTCCTCCGAAGTTTCAGCCTGATCATGTATTTTATTGAACTTTTCAAATAAATGAAATTCTAACTGTACAATGGAAAGCCAGGGGGAAAAGAAAATTTGCTCTTTCAAAATGTATTTTATTTGTACTATTCTATTATTATGAGATTTTAAAAAAGATACTGGATAAACTGGTGCTAATCTGAAGGCTTTATAAAGCATGCCTGAATAAAAGTAAGACTATCAAGAGCCCCAGGCATAGGTCTTGAATTCCTGCAAGGCAATGCAATGCAAGTGAGAGAGAACAAAGGACACAGAAACAAGACTTAAAGAGAAAGCTGGTCTGGGATAGTCTGAGCTGCTCTGGGCAACAAAGACAAAAGGCACCCAAGACTTCCAGTATTTACTGATAACAAGCGTGGGAATAAGTAGAGCGAGGTATATGTGAGACATATGATTATGTGTGAGGCATCTGGCTTCAGTGGTTGTTGCAGGCAAGGCTGTAAGATAGGTCCTGCTTTCTTGCAGGAGAGAACAAACGGAGACTAGGACTGGGTCATAACCTGAAACCCATCAGGTCAGTGGGGGAAACCATAATTCAGGGAAAGGAATTTAATTGGGGTCATGCTGACCTCAGGTGGAAGTTAACTCAGCAGTTAACTCAGCAGTTAACTTCCTGCCACTTCACAAACCAGGACTTAGGTCTCTGTGGCAGCCATTGGTAGAGGAGCTCTGCTCACCCAACTCTGCCATTTGACATGCCCAGGTGAGTCACATAAGGCTTTGGTCAGACTCCTAATATAATACAGCCGAATTATGGGGAAAGACGCTTGTGCTACTTAGAATGTGCTAGTAAATTGGGCAGGGGTGTCTACTACATAAGACAACTTTAATAAAAGAAATATTGAAAGAGTGGTAGTTTTTGCTCCATATTCCAGGAATATCTAGATGAGTTTTCTAGATTTGTGAAATTTTGGATTCAGGATCTCTATAAATATCAGGTTTGCACTAAAAGAAAATGTTAATTATTACCTATTCCCCATTTAGGTTAGAAACAACTCAGTTGAAAAAAGAGGCAAATTTATAATTTCATTAAAAGATTTTGGGGGGAGGGGAGGCAGGGTCTTGCTAAGTATTCTAGGCTGCCTTGAACTCACTACGCAGCCCATACACTCTGGAGAGTGCTTGGTTGGACTGCACTCCAGGGAGGGGTTGAATGTTTGACCCTGGGACTCATGGAGGGCTTCAATTCAGGGATCCCAGTGTTTTGTTCACAGTGACTGGGTGAGAGACAGCCATGGGAGACAGGCGTGGTCAGGGAGCCATGGTCAGACTGGCAAGATACCTCCTAGGGGTTTCAACTAAAGGATACAAGCCTGACCCCATGGCCAGAGGCTAGGCTCAGCCTGCATTTCTGGATTTGAAAGTCACAGAATTGGTGCCCTCACTGTGATCCTTCCACCTGCTGGTGCCTGCATCCAGCACAGACGGGGGCCTTCTTTATACACCAGCACGAGCAGTGACATGTCTGGAGGTGGACACTGCCCCAGAACTGTAAGTTCCAGAAGAAAACCACATTTTCAAAATCACAAATTTTTTTGGTTTTTTTCTTTTTTTGGGTGTGTTTTGTTTCCTTGTTTTTGTTTTTTGGTGAGCATGTTTTTTGCTTTGTTTTTTGCTCTTCTTTCCTTTCCTTCTTTCTTCTTCAACAGTTTACTGGGGTGTGGGAAATTTTCCTTTGTCCTGCCTTGCTGCTTATCACTTTTCATTCTTTTTCTTTAATTTTTCTCTTCTTCCTTTAATTTTTTCTATTTTTACTCTCTTTATAATTTTGTTCTTTTTTCTTTTATTTTTCATCAGTTTTTTTCTTACCTTTATCTAATTGTATAAAAATTCTTCTATGCCCCAATAAGATCCTTTGTACCATTTCTCTCTCCTCCTTTTTTAATATCATAGAGTTTAAAGTTTCAGAGTGTTCCTTACATTTCCCCATCCTAAATTCTTTATCTTTAATAATATGACCATAAAATTTTGTTAATATCTTGATAATTAACTCTGTAAAATTACTGTTGAATTCTTTTCTACTATTAGCAGAGATACAGCTGTTGCATTTTGTACATACTAGCTGTAAGTCAATACCTAGGTTTTCTTAATGTTTACACCATAATTGAAGATTTATTCTCTAGGATTAAGGATGGTATATAACTGGTTCTTATGGTATGATAGCATTCAATGTGTCTTGGATGGTAATACTGTAGCTTGATATCAAAAGGGTCACATAATTGTTGCTATTTCTCTGCAAGCCAACACTCAAATTACCTTTGTGACATTAACAATACTAGAGTACATTCCCAGAGAATTTGGTTGTTGGGCTAACTACACTGGATCCTACCCTCACAAATTAACCAAGGTGGTCAGATCTTGGGGCTGTGGCAAAGGATTATAGTTAGCCATGCCCAAAATACATCACTGAAAAGGAACTAAAGGGGTCTCTGTACTAGCAACAAAGTCTTTAGACTGTAAGTACAATGGACCCTTGACTTATGAACTCAAATTGTTCACAAGGGCTGGTTATAACTCAAGTTGGTCAACTGAAGACTCAGGCTCCTCTACATTTCACAAACCACTAGCCTTCAAAGTCTCTCTCCTGTATACAGGAATATCTCAGTGTCCTTAGAGACATTAGCCCAGGATTTCTCAATTAACCCCACACAGAAAAAGATGTAATGTTCCTTCCAGAACTCTTTAAGGGTTAAATCTGTATCTAAGACCTTCTGGAAGCCCAAATGACTGGTTATCTTGGTTGTAACTCAAGACTTTGGTCATAAGTTAAAAACTAAAATTCCAGTCATAACCCACATTGTTCGAATGTCAGGCTGATTGTAACTTGAGGATCCACTGTATCTACAAACCTCAGGACAAAACAAGACAAACAAACAAAACAATAGAAGCATAAGAAGAAACAAAATGCCTCCCAAAACTCTTAACTTTCCTGAAGCCAATCCAGGGGAGACCAAGGGGCAGTGCATCATCTGAGTAAGTCCAAAGGATAACAGAGGAGGTTTGAAAGCACATCAAAAAGATGCCCCTTTCAGAAAACACTAATAAAAAGCTAAATGAGCTAAACAAAGTGATACAAAACATGAACGAGCAGTTTACCAAAGAACTAGAAATTTTAATTGGAAATCCGAGATTAAAAAGTATACTGAAAGTATGGGCAGCAGAATTGATCAACGTGAGAACAGAATTTCAGAACTAGAAGGTAATGATACCTTCAGAGACCAAGTACACAGAGACACCTTAAAAACAAGAGAGTATGAAAAATGGATCCAACAGATTCTAGATGATGCAAAGAAGACTAACTGGAAAATCAGAAGACAACACAAATGGCATTAAAGGGCCGGGGATTCAGCTCAGTGGTGCTGCCTCGAAAGCGCAAGGACCTGAGTTCAATCCCCAGTACCAAAAAAAGGACACAAATGGCATTAAAAAAGAAACCTATTCATAGAATAATAGCAGAAAATTCCCCACATACAGGGAAAGATAATTGAGGCAAATAGAACCCCAAACATTTATGATAAAAGAGAACCTTTCTATGTCCCATTATACTCAAAGTATCAACTAAAATTATTTCCAGTTATTGATAAATATCTCCAGAGGTACAAGACTCCAGTGGTTGAGAAATATCGTTCTTGTACAATAATCCTATCTTTTATAAGTGTTTTTCTTGAGACAAGGTCTTGCTTTGTAGTTCAGGATGGCCTTGAGCTTGCTATGTAGTTCAGGCTGGCCTCAAAATCTCAGTGATCCTCCTGGCTCAGGCTTCTGAATGTTGGGATTATAGGTGTGTACCACAATGCCTGGCATAACTGCTATTTTTAAACTGTTTTCCCCTCCTGGTATTGGGGATTGAACACAGGGCTTCTGCCCTAAGCTATATCCCCAGTCCTGTAAAAAAAAATTTTTTTTTTGAGACAGAGTCTCACTCAATTGTCCAGGCTGGGCTTGATTTCATGATCCTCCTGCCTCAGTCTCCAAAAGTCCTGGGATTACAGGCATATACTACCATACCTGGCTTCAATTTGGCATTTTTAGGGAGTATATTTTATTTTATCTTCACAGGATCCTTGTGAATATTTCCTGAGATATAATATTTATTCCCGTATCTCAAGATTCTGGGTATGATACACATTTAATGTGTCAGTCAGCTTTTTGTTGCTGTGACAAAATGCCTGACATAAACAGTTTAGAGTAGGATTTATTTAGGCTCAAAGTTTCAGAGGATTCAGTCCATGGGTGGCCTGGCTCCACTGCTTTTAGGCCTGTGAAGAGGTAGAAACATCGTGGCAAAAGGACATAGCCGAGGAAAGCTGCTCACCCCACGGCAGCCAGGAAGCACAAAGGGAAAGAGCTGGTGACAAGACATACCAGTGATCTACTTCCTCCAGCTAGGGCCCACTTTCTAACAGCCTATTCAGCTAAGGGCCCTCACTTGTCGTATTGCTGCATTGGGGGTCCAGCCTCCAACAAAAGAGCCCTGCTTGGCTCCTATCATACCTGAACTCATTCTGTCCCTGGACCCCAAAGGCTTTTTTTTGTCTACAAAAGTTTTGTGAGGGATGGGGGGATTTTAATACCCACTGTGAGGTATTAAGAGGATAGAAAATTAATCCCACTAGTGTTTAGAGGTAGGGTTTTGGGAGGTGAGTAGGATGGAGCTCCCATTATTAAAGCCTAGAGGTTTTGTAAGGAGGAGACAAGACAGACACAACTACACATGCACCTCCTGCCTCTTGCCATATGATGCCATGTGATGCCTTAGGGCTCTGCCAGCAAGAAAGCCAGCATCTGATGGGAGCCCCTGTACCTCCAAAAGCATAAGCTAAGAGAAACTTCTTTTCTTTATAGTTATTTCATCACAGTAATTAAAAACAGATTAATGCCATGACTCATTTTTGGCTTTTTTGTCCTCGTTCCTCGCTGCCTCCTGTGCTGCTTCATGTTCTCTCTCTGTACACCTTGTTGCCATATCTTGACAAGTTGAGGAAATCAAGGCCTTTCTACTCACAGCCAGGTAAAGGGATGCCAAATCTGTCAAGATTAAAACAAACAAACAAAAAAAGAATAATGGGAAGCTTAAAGTTTGATGCAGCATTGGGGATTTAGCTCAGTGGTGCTGCCACCTGCCTCACAAGCGCAAGGTCCCAAGTTCGATCCCCAGTACCAAAAAAAAAAAGTTTGATGCAGCATATAGCTTTATACCTTGATCACAGATAAAATTTTAGGAAAAAAATTGTAACCCAAATGACAAAGTATCAGTACTATTTTTATAATTTAAGGGTCACATAAACAGAAACAAGACAAAACAAAAAACACCTAAGCAAATGTCTTTGTTTCTTCTTTTGTCGAGATGGTCTCGCTATATGTATATCCAGGCTGGCCTTGGCCTGGCTATCCTCCTTCCTTAGCCTCCTGAATGCTAGGATTATATTCATGTACCATCACACCTGGCTATGTTCTTAATTTAAAACTGTTAGGTACAGATTTCAGTTTTTAGGTTAATAGCTTTTATCTGAAGATAAAGATATATATCTGCAGTTAAAAATAAAGCAACACTAAGGCAAAAACTAACTGGATCAACCTTGGTCATTAGATGTTATCCTACATACATATATATTATTCAGTAATACAGTTAAAAGTGAAAAAATAGCTGCATGTGGTGGTGCATGCCTAAAAACTCGGCACTCGGGAGGCTGAGGCAGGAGGATCACAAGTTCAAGGCCAGTCTTGGCCACATAGTGAGTTTAAGGCAGACTGAACTACAAAGTAAGACCCTGTCTCAACAAACAAACAAACAGAGAAACAAGCAAATAAACAAACAAATAAAAACAAAAAAAATGAAAACATATTTTTGGCTACTTTAGGAGGCACAAATAAACATTGTGTCCATTCTAACCAGTAGTTTTTGCCTTAAGTAAACTGATGAAAGAAAGGTAAGCAAGCAACAGAAGGGAGTGTACAGTTGCTAACAGATCTATTTATACAACAGTTTATTTTGCTCCTAATTTTGACTAATTAAGTATATTACCACATAGCCTGAAATTCTTCCTCCTCTTTCTACCTCTACTCATCATGGAAAAGGTCAGCATCTGAAATAAGCAAGCACTGAATACATGGCAAATTAACTGGTAAATGATGAGATGAGGGCATAACATGGTCCTTTAGAGAAGATTTTTATTTTTTTTTGACACAGACATATAAACGACATCTGCTCACTAGATAAAACAATTTAAGACACATCAGAAATGCATTATAATTCACATGTTACAATATTTATAAACATACAGGTCTCATGTTCCTCAGTTATCTTTGCGAACACTTACTAAAATATCACAGCCTACTGGTTAAACTAGCAAGTTTACCGCTCATTTTGAAAAGCAGAATTGATTTAGATTAGTAATAAACCAAGGCACAGACCATTGTTGAAATGTAATATAATAAAAAAACACCTTGTCATCAGCACTCGGGAGTGAAGCATTCTACCTCAACATTCTTTAGTCAAATGGCATTTACCTTTCTAAAGTCTAAACTGTTACTTTAACTACTGGTGATAGAATAATGTATAACATGCCTTCTTAAACTTTAAAATAGACCATGCAGATTATAATAATGTTCTTTCATCAATATTCTTTGTTAGGAGCACAATATCCTAAAGATTTACCAAGGTGGGTGGGTATTTGACCTATTGTAAATAACCTAATATGGCTATTATTTTTAAAATTATCAACTCATTTATTTTGTCACATTTAACTGTCAGCTATTATTTCTTGATTTGGTTAAATATGTTTTCTGTTATTTATTTATTTCTTGTTTTGTACTGGGAATTGAACTCAGGACCTCGTGCTTACCTCGTGCCGCTGAGCTACATCCCTGGCTCTCTGTTATTTTTCTTACCCCTGTAATATAAAAGTTAGGGGAGAGCAATATAACTACATAAACCTTTGATGAAATAACAGTTCCTTCAAGAAAGGTCATTCCTTTTACTGGCAAAGGTTAGGAGAGGTTATATATTGATAAAGGAAGGATCTGAAGAAGGAAGAGCAATCTGGAAATCTGTTTCCAGATGTCTGTCAGATTACTACCACAACTGTCCTTGAATCTGCAAGACTTAATCTGCCCTAGGTTGGGAATCCATGAAACTAAGATAAAACTACTTATAAAGCAGGGTCTGCTTTGAATAAGGGCAGGCAGCTAATTTTAAAGTAAATTGCAGGAACTCTGAAGCATGAATATTTGAAATTAGATGTATTTATAAATTTTTGGCACACAGGAGTTTTAGTTTGCATATTTTTCTTTATTTCTCAGTCACAATGGAGGTATGTGATCTCTGAGAAAAGTGGTACTATATCATTACCTCATTAATTATATATATTAATATATATTATATATGTAATCTCCCCCTGAATAATTAAATAGTATGTATGTATTTTACTTATTTTATGATACTGAGGAATGAATCCAGGGCCTTATGCATGCTAGATAAGCACTCTACCACTGAACTACTTACCCGACCCTTTTAATGTTATTTCTGAGACAGGGTCTCACTAATCAAACCTGTGATCCTCCTGCCTCAGCCTTAGAAGTACGTGGGATTAAAGGAATGTGCCCCATGCTGGTGTAATGAAAGAATTTTTACAACTACTTTCCATTTTACAACTACCTTCCAAAAGAAGTTATAATGATCTTATTTGCTTTCTTGAGAAAAAGAGTAAAAACAATTCCAAGAAAAAAGTACTATTAAAAAAAAGTCAACTCAGAAATGTTAATAATCTTTTTCCTTTTATCATTTTTCAGATTTAAGGTATCCTAACATACTTTGCAAATTATTTTGTTGAATTAAAAATAACTACAGAATTCATATCTGTAACATTATTACATTAAGATTGTTCTCAACACTGAACTTGTCAATGTAGGTTTTTGTTAACAGAAAATCAGTATCTACATGAGTAGATTCTTGCATACCAAATAAAGTTAGTTATCAAGTTTTAGAAAATTAATAAAACATATTTTTTCTTTAAAGTTCTCAAAGTAACCAACAATTTCCATTTTGAAAATGCAAACAATCTCACAATAGGAAATTGTAACTCAACATTGATTTTACAAAATTGTTTTTAAGAAATAAATTTCATAATGCTATATTCCCTCCATATATTTTATAAAATCATTAGCACAAATAAATTATGTTAAATATACTGTTTGCATTCAGTCTCTTAAAAACATATTAATATATCAGAGAACAAAATAAAAACACATTCCAAATGTCTGTATTCCATTTGTGAGCATGAGCATATATTCTAGGTGGAAACTTCTTTCATTCTATATTTAAGAAATATTTATAAAATATGTATTGACTATATTGTGCAAGGTATTAAGAATGCTATAATGAATGATGAGAACCACAATGCATTCAATATGTATCGATCCTGAAGATAATACATACCACAATTTAAAGTTCCTTTTCCATTTTTCCATTTTCCTATTTTACTTTCACTCATGTGCAAGTTGAAGGCTACATAGTTTTTCTTTTTGTAACTCTGAGATTTTCACACATTTGAAGAACACTTACTAAAAAGAAAAAATTCCATTGGTAATGATAATTTTTCTTTCTGATTCAAATTATAAGCTATCTTTGTACATTAAAAAAGAAAGAGAGGGCTAGGGATATAGTTCAGTGATATAGCACTCGCCTAGCATGCACAGTCCTGGGTTTGAATCCCAGCACTGCAACAAACACAAACAAAAAACAGAAAGGAAAAAAAATCAATGCTTTTAACAGTATTACTTAATTGGGCATCAGTATTATATAAACACAATTTCTGAAATGACTTCAGCCTGTGCATATAAGGCATTTACATTATACTATCACCTTGTATTCCATAATATAAATGGTTGCATACTTATTAAATTAATAGTTATGAATCAACTACAAATCATAAAGTGTTTCAAGAACAGTAGCAATTGACCAGGCTTGTGTCTCACAGCTGAAAGGACAGCATTGGCCATTTTCATTGGTCAGTTCTGGAAGACCTTTCCAATGGGATCTGAGAAAAAAAAGAGAGGAAGGACGTTTTATAAGACATAGTTCAACACATGCTAATAAAATAGGCACAACCTGGTGATTTTTGCCTTGTAGTAAAGAAAGCAATTATAGCTATTTGTTATAAAATAAAACAAATATTCAAGATGCACATATGGGGCCAGGGATTTAGCTCAGTGGTGCTGCCGCCTGCTTTGTAAGCAAAAGGTCCAGAGTTCAATCACCAGTGCCAAAAAAAAAAAAAAAAAAAAAAAGATGCACATATGTACAAAGAATTTAGGTGGGAAGTTATTCTTTGATATTTCATATCTGGGATTTAAAATCTTAAAATACAAAGAAATCCCTTTATGTATTAAACATACAGAAAAAAATGCCAACTATATATATATTCACATATATATATATACACACATATATATATACACATAAAAATATCCTCAGACATAATTTATTCTTTCAAATTAAGTTTATAAAACTCAAATTGTAATTATGTGTGTGATCTCCATACAAATATAAAACTAAATGAATAAACACTAAGAATTATAACTAGGAAAAGTACCAATTTATTTCTCATTCTATTGAATAATAAACTTATTTATCATGTACTTATGCTCTACTACTTAGTACTTTATACAGACGCTCTTCGTTTAATGACCAGATATGTTCTTGGGACTAGGTTGCTGAATGAATTGGTCGCTGAGAAATTGTATATACTATGTACAATATTCAGAAGAAAGAAATGGTCAAAGGAAACTTCAACTTGATGACTTTGCTTTTTTTTTTTTTTTTTTTTTTTTTTTTGGTACCGGGGATTTTTTTGGTACCAGGTCCTTCTGCTTGCACAGCAGGCGGGGAAACCACTGAGCTAAATCCCTGGCCCGACTTTGCTTTTGTTTTTATCACTCTTACATGTAGTGCTGTGCTGTATAACAGAACATAAAACTACAGTACTATACTATACAATGCAATCAGCAAAAATTACAGTACTATATAAACAAAGTATACTATACAAAAAAAAAAAGACATTGAAGCTCCATAAACAAGATGTACAGAATTGTACAAAAAAAGACAGGTCATAAATCTCAACAGTGTGCTTTGCTTGGTAAGTCCAAACAGCTGTTAAGCAGGTAAGTCGGAGTCATGCTGAAAACACCGAATCAGCCCACTGCAGACAGCCACCTGGTTCCACACTACAAAGAGGCAGAGGACACCAGACCACCAGGCCACTGTACTGGAGCTAATCAAGTTCTCAACATTTAAACAATTCCTGCCCAGAGGTACGGGCTTCTGAGCCACTGTCCCACTGCTCCTGGTCCAGAGGAAGGGGCTTCTGGGCCGCCAAACCTCCCGCCGCTCCCCGCCCAGAGGAAGGGGCTTTCCAGCCACCATCCCTACCACCACTCCCGGCCCCTGGCCCACCTCTCCCAGCTCAGAGGAGGTGAGCCCCACGGAAGCCAACAGCACCCACTCTGCCCCCCAGTCAAAATGAGAAAACACGTAAATAAGTCTCAAAACCAGACTTCCAGATCACCTACAGCAACCCCAAAGGGAAATGAGATGGAACAATCTGATACTCAACCACCTGGACCCACTGAACTGGCAACAAAAGGGGATCTGGAAAAAATGAAATCAGAAATAATTTCTCAGATAACAGGAGAAATTGTGCTCCTAGTGCAAGACATGATTAATAAATCCAGAGAGGAGCTGAGGAACATGATGGAATCCCAACATAGGAAACAAATGGAATCCATAAAACAGATGCAAATAGACTTCCAGGACATGAAAAACTCCATTGAAAGTCTACACAGCAGAATGAGCCAATGTGAGGACAGAATTTCAGATATAGAAGAGAAGATTGCAATTAGTGACCAGGAAAAGAAAAATTGCCTCAAAATTATAAGGGAACATAAGATATCAATCCAGCAGCTGCTAGATGATGCAAAGAAGAATAACATAAGACTAACTGGGTGGGCTCAATGAAGAAACAGGAGAGAGTGCAGATGACATAAAAAAAACTCTTCACAGAAGTAATGGCAGAAAACTTCCCAAGCAGGGGAAAAGAGCTTGACATATAGATAAGTGAGGCATATAGGACTCCAAACAGACTTGATCAAAAAAAATCTACACATAGGCATATAATTGTTAAGATTCCAGAAACACAACAGAAGAACAAAGTTCTACAAGCAGTCAGAGAAAAGAAACAAATCACATACAAAGCAAAGCCCATCACAATCACAGCAGACTTCTCAACACAAACCATCAAGGCAAGAAGAGCTTGGAGTGACATATTCCAAGCCCTAAAAGAAAACAGCCTCCAACCCAGATTGATGTACCCTGCAAAACTATCTTTCAAAATGGATGGAGAAATAAGATACTTTCATGACAAACAGCACCTTAGGAACTTCGTGAATACCAAACCAGCACTCCAAAGAATTTTACACAATAGCCTAGGAACAGACATTGAGGATCACAACCCCAGGAAGAAAGGCAGAATGAACCCATCTGGCATGACAAGAAATTAAATGTAAAGGGGGAGAACCCAACAAAAAGAAAAAGTCATGGCAATGACAAGTCAATACGTTTCAGTTACAACCATCAACGTTAATGGTCTCAATTCACCAATCAAAAGAAATAGACTGGCACAATGGGTCAAGAAGCAAAATCCAACAATATGCTGCATACAAGAAACACACTTAATTCAAAAGGAAACTCATAGACTGAAAGTTAAAGGGTGGAAAACAATACTCCATGTGACAGGAACCCGAGAAAAAGCAGGAGGAGCTATCCTCTTTGCAGATCAATTAGATTTCAAACCAATACTGATTAAGAGAGATGAAGAAGGACACTACATCCTTGTAAAGGGAACAATCCGAGAGGAAGAGATGACAATCATAAATATCTATGCACCAAACACTAGTGCACCCAACTATATAAAACAAATACTAATGGACATGAAAAGTCGTATATGCACTAATACAACTGTAGTGGGGGACCTCAACACCCCACTGTCACAAATAGATAGATCAACTAGACTAAAAATAAGTAATGAAATACTAGAACTCAATCGAACTCTTGAACAAATGAACTTAACAGATGTTTACAGAGTCTTCCACCCCACAAAATCAGAATACACATTCTTCTCAGCTGCACATGGGTCATTCTCAAAAACAGACCACATACTCACACACAGAACATGTTTAAGTAAGTGCAAAGGAATTGAAGTTATCCCCTGTATATTATCAGACCATAGTGTGATGAAATTGGAGATCCATAGCAAAAGAAACTCAAAAAATTTCATAAACACGTGGAAATTGAACAACACACTTCTGAATAACCAATGGATCACAGAGGAAATTAAAGAAGAAATCAGACAGTTCCTTCAATTAAATGACAATGATAATACAACATATTGGAATCCATGGGACACAATGAAAGCAGTCTTATGAGGGAAATTCATAGCAGTGAATATGCATATTAGGAAAACAGAACAAGCCCAATTAAACAACCTGATGCTGAACCTCAAGCTTCTAGAAAAAGAAGAGCAGGACAACCCCAAAGCTCACACAAGGGAGGAAATTATAAAGATCACAGGAGAAATCAATGCAATGGAGACTAAGAGAACTATACAAAAAAGCAATGAAGCCAAGAGTTGGTTCTTCAAAAGAATCAACAAAATTGACAAACCTTTAGCCAACTTTGTCAGAAAAAGGAAAGAAAAGGCCCAAATCCATGCAATTAGGAATGAAAAGGGTTAAATTACAACAGACCCAGCAGAAATCCAGAGGATCATCAATACCTACTTCCAGAACCTATACACCAATAAGATGGACAACACAGAAGAAATGGACAGATTCCTAGATACATATGAATTACCAAAGTTGAATGAAGAAGACCTAAAAATTCTGAACAACCCAATATCAACCAATGAAATTGAAAATGTAATTAAAAACTTATCAACTAAGAAAAGCCCGGGCCCTGATGGCTTCACTGCTGAATTGTACAAGACATTTAGAGACGAACTGCTGCCACTACTGTTTAAACTCTTCAATGAAACTGAAAGGGAAGCAATACTCCCAAATTCATTCCTGGAAGCAAGCATCACCTTGATCCCCAAAGCAGAGGAAGACGCAACTGAAAAAGAGAACTATAGGCCAATCTCACTAATGAACATAGATGCAAAAATCCTTAATAAGATACTGGCAAACAGAATGCAGAAGATCATGAAGAAGATCATACACCCTGATCAAGTGGGATTCATCCCAGGGATGCAGGGATGGTTCAATATATGAAAATCAATTAATGTAATACACTATATCAATAGAGCCAAGGACAAAAACCATATGATTATCTCCATAGACACAGAAAAAGCATTTGACAAAATCCAACATGCATTTATGATAAAAACCTTACAAAAAATTGGAATAGATGGTCTCTGCCTCAAACTGATAGAAGCCATCTATGAAAAACCAACAGCCAATATCATACTAAATGGTCACAAACTGAAATCCTTCACACTAAAATCAGAAACAAGACAAGGATGACCACTATCACCACTCTTGTTCAATATAGTTCTGGAAACATTAGCCATGGCAATTAGACAAGAGAAAGAAATAAAAGGAATAAAGATAGGAAATGAAGAAGTCAAACTGTCATTATTTGCAGATGACATGATACTCTATATAGAAGACCCCAAGAACTCCACCAAAAGTCTTCTAGACTTAATAACCAAATTCAGTCAAGTAGCTGGTTACAAAGTCAACACACAAAAAGCAATAGCTTTCCTCTACACGAATGACAGACTCACTGAGAGAGAAATAGGGCAAATAATTCCTTTCACAATAGCATCCAAAAAACTGAAATACCTAGGAATCATCCTAATGAAAGAAATCCAAGACCTCTTCTCTGAAAACTATGGCACTCTGAAAAGAGAGATTGAAGCTGATATCAGAAAATGGACAGACATCCCCTGCTACTGGGTAGGAAGGATTAATATAGTGAAAATGGCCATACTTCCAAAACTGCTATATAGATTTAATGCAATTCCAATTGAGATCCCAGCAGCATACTTCATAGACCTCGAGAAAACAATCCAAAAATTCATTTGGAACAAGAAGAGACCCAGAATAGCAAAAGCAATTCTAGTAACAGAGACAAGGCAGGGGGTATCACAATCTCCAACCTGCAACTATACTACAAAGCTACTGTGAGAAAAACAGCATAGGACTGTCAAAGAAACAGACTTGAGGACCAGTGGAACAGATTAGAAGATGCAGAAACAATGCCAGACACACTCAGCCATCTCATCTTTGACAAAGGAGCCAAACACCCTCACTGGAGCAAAGATAACCTCTTTAATAAATGGTGCTGCAAAAATTGGGTTTCAACTTGCCAAAGATTAAAACTAGACCTGTATCTCTCACCATGCACTAAACTAAAATCAAAATGGATTAAAGATCTAAATATTAAAATAGAAACTCTGAACCAGTTGGGACAGAGGTTAGGTAGAACCCTTGAAGACATCGGTGTAGGAAAAGATTTTATGAACAAAACCTCAGTTGTCCATGAACTAGCACAAACAATCAACAAATGGGATCTCTTCTTATTAAAAAGCTTCTGCACAGCAAGAGAAACCACCAGCAGTGTGAAGAGACAACTCACAATGTGGGAAAAATTCTTCACCTGCTCTTCCTCAGACAAAGGTCTACTATCTCGAATCTATAAAGAACTTAAAAAGATCAGACCTCCCAAATTTAAAGACCCAATCCAAAAATGGGCATCTGAAATGAACAGACATTTCTCACACAAAGAAGTAGAAATAGCAAATAAATACATGAAAAAATGTTCAGCATCACTGGTCATTCAAGAGATGCAAATGAAAACAATGCTGAGATCCCACTTCACTCCAGAAAGAATGGCTGCTATCATGAAATCAACCAATAACAAATGCTGGTGGGGCTGTGGGGAAAGAGGAACCCTGCTCCACTGCTGGTGGGAGTGCAGACTGGTGCAAGCACTGTGGAAATCAGTATGGAGATACCTCAAAGAACGAGGACTGGAAGTCCCATTTGACCCCGCTATTCCACTGCTGGGGATCTTCCCCAAAGAATTAAAAGAATCATACCCCAGTGATATATGTGCACCCATGTTCATAGCAGCGCAGTTTGTAATAGCTAAAACTTGGAAACAGCCCAAATGCCCATCAACTGGAGACTGGATAAAGAAAATGTTGGGTTTTTTTTATAAAATGGAGTACTACTCAGCCATAAAAAATGAGAAATTAGAGACATTTATAGCTAAGTGGATGCACATTGAGGCAATACTCTTAAGTGAAATAAATAGGACACACATGTGTAAATACTGAATAGTTTCTCTGGTGTGAGAAACTGAAAGTGTAAAGAAGGACTAAATGTATAATAGGTAATGTGAAATAGGAAGAAAAGGGGCAAAGGGGAAGGAAGTGGGTGGGCTAGGGGAAAGGAAAGAAGGGAATGGGATTAATATGAGAATATGGAAAAATAGGAACAAAATCTTTGTAAATAGGGAGGACTGGAGGGGTTGAAGGGAGGGCTGGGCAAGGGTGAAAAATAAGAACCAAGAGAGACTATGTAAAGGTGCAAATTTCCAATGATGAATCTCATTATATTGTATACCTAAAATGTACCAATTATTAGAATGAATAATCGATAATGTAAAATAGGAAGAAAAGGTCCAAAGGGGTAGGGGTAGTGGGAGGGGCAGGGGAAAGGAAAGAAGGGAAAGGAAAAAATGATGAGAAATGGAAAAAATGGAAATAAAGTCTTTGTATATAGGGAAGGGTGGAGGGCATGAAGGGAGGGCTAGGAATGGGGAAAAAATAAGAACCAAGATGCATTATATAAAGGTACAATTCCCAATGAGAAATGTAATTGTGCTGTATACCTACAATGTGCCAATAAAAGAATTTAATACAAAAAAAAAAAAGAACCAAGAGAGACTATGTAAAGGTACAAATTTCCAATGATGAATGTCATTATACTGTATACCTAAAATGTATCAATCATTAGAATGAATAATCGATAATGCAAAATAGGAAGAAAATGTCCAAAGGGGTAGGGGTAGTGGAAGGGGCAGGGAAAAGAAAGAAGGCAAAGGAAAAATGCTGAGAAATGGAAGAAATGGAAATAAAGTCTTTGTAAATAGGGAAGGGTGGAGGGGGTGAAGGGAGGGGTAGGAATGGGGAAAAAATAAGAACCGAGATGAATCATGTCAAGGTACAAGGTCCCAATGAGAAATGTTAATTGTGCTGTATACCTAAAACGTACCAATAAAAGAATTTAGAAACAAAAGAAAACAAAAAAAACAGGTAAGTGGTTAAGTTAAACAGGTAAGTCCTTTGTTACAGGAGTTCACACCAAGGGTGAGTGGGTCCACAATGGGAATCCACACATAGAGGTGGTAAAGTGTGGGGTGTTTAGGCCCACAGTGGGAAGGGTATTGAGATCTTAGGGCACTGCCTCAAGGGATGTCAGAGCCAGAACAGACACAAAGATGATGAAAGTATAGGCAAAGAAAAATATATGCTGTGGTAAAAAGTAATGAAAAAAAAAGAATTTAGAACAGAACAGCCAAATTAATATCATACAAAGTATGTCAAGAAGCACAGAAATATTGGTGATAAGGAACGTGATTTCATAATGATAAAGGGGTTAATTTATCAAGAGAATATAATGATCCCAAATGTTTATGCATCTTCTTGCGTATAGTGGCACATGCTTGTCATCTTAGCACTCGGGAGGGTGAGAAAGGAGGATTGCTGTGAGTTCAAGGCCAGCCTAAACTACATAGCTGAGACCTTGTCTCAGGAAAAAACAAAACAAAACAAAAAAACCTCACCTAAATGCTTATGTACCTAGTAACAGTGTTTTTTCAAAATACATGAAGCCAAAACTCACACAACTGCAGGAAGAAATAGATAATCTTTTTTTTTTTTTTTGGTACCAGGGATTGAACTCGGCTCCTTGCGCTTGCGAGGCAGGCGGCAGAACGAAATAGATAATCATAGTAGGAGAGTTCAATACTCTCAGTCAGTATATACAACAAGAAGACAGAAAATCTATAAGGAATTTGAATATCACAATCAACCACTTGACTTAATTGACTTTTCTAGAACATTCAACCTAAGGATAACCAAATACACGTTCTTTCCAATTGAAAACAGATAAGGTACCTACACAGAACATACTCTGAGCTGTAGAACTACCAATAAATTTAGAAGAATTAGAGTCACTCAAAATACATTCCTTGAGCACAATGGAATTAAGTCTGAAAACCAAAAGGAAAATTCCTAAATATCTGAAAAGTAAATAACGTCTTTCTATGTAACCTATGGGTCAAAGGAGAAATTAAAAGAGAAAACAGAAAGAACTTCAAATGAATGAAAATATAAACACAATACATCAGAGCTTTTGGAACACTGGTACTTTAGTACTTGGTAGGACATTTACAGCACTTAAGTACCTGTATTATAAAAGAAGAAAGGTCTGCAATCAGTGACCTCAATTTTTTAAGAATGAGGGAACAAAGAACAAATTATATCTAAAGTAAGTACAAGAAAGGGGATAATAAAGAGTACAGTAGAAATAAAACAAGAAAAGTAATAAAGAAGAATTAATGAAGCAAAAATTTGGGTCCTTTAGATTAATAAAATTGATAAAACTAACCACACAAATCAGAAAAATGAAAAAAATGTAATATTGAATGAGAATCTACAGATAATTTAAAAAGTAATAATTTACTTTAGATGAAACCATTTCTTGAATTGTGACAAGCATTTTTTTTTTTGGTATTGGAGATCAAACTCAGGACCTTGAGCTTGCGGGGCAGGCAGTGGCACCACTGAGCTAAATCCTAGGCCCCACAATAAGCATGTTTGACCTATCCTCTCATTTAATCTTGTCAGCATCTAATGAGACAAATTTATTCTCACTTTCCAGACAAAGAAATTTATTTTGGAAAGGTCAAGTAACTTGCTTAAAACCATATGCAAAGTAGGTGGCATGAATGGAATATGAAGCCCCATCTGTACCTAAAGCTCACACTTGAAGTTACTATACTATGGTATTAAAAGTAGCTACTATATGATACTGTAAGAAATAAATAGAATGGTGTTTAAAAATCATTGTGAAAACTAAGGAACTTGGGTTTCATTCTGAAGGGGATGGAGAATTTTTAAGCATAAGACTAAAATTGTGAACTATATTTCAATAAAATTAATCTGGCTTGGAAGCTATTTCCTATTTCAGAGAGAAGATTATAAGATACAAATTAGGAAGTGGCAACAGAAGAAAGAAGATGCGCCTTTAGAGGGCAGGATAGAGATAGATCAAGTCTCAGCAACTCATCTGGATGTTCTAAGAAGGAATGAAGAAAAATTAAAAGTACCCAGGATTCAAGCTTGGAGAACAAGGACAATGGTGATACTGTAACAGAAAGGGAAAATACAGGAAAGAACGTGTGGGGATCTGAGTGATGGTAAAAGTGTATCTCAGGTGAGGTTATCAGGCAGACTGAAGCCATGAAAGGGTTCAAAATTATCTGAGTAAGTAAAGACATGAAGTTAGTGGAAATATACAGGATAAGAGAGATACAGAAAATAAAGAGCAATAAGATTTTTAGGGAATGAATGTATTTAGATGCTAGGAAGAAAAGCCAGTGAAACAGTAAAAAGAACTGTGATGGTTAAGAGCACAGCTTGGGTTTCTGACTTCTTAGATCTTATTAAGAGCTAACGAGCTTACCTGCCACCTGATTTTATACAAATTGCCTAACCTTCTCAGATTCATTTATAAAATGGAGTAATTAATGACAGCTCATATCTGAGTTATCTTGTCTATGTTATATATATTAGTCCTCAAAACAACCACATCTCATCCATTATACAGATGAGAAAATTGCAGCTTATAGAAGTGAAGTAACTTCCTCACGGTCACATCACTACTAAGTGGTGAAGTGTATAGTAATAATAATGTGATGATGATGATATAAGATAATAATAGTAGCAATTTTATATAGCTGTTTGGGTTAAATGGGTCATTTTACTTATATACATTTAGAACAATACCTAGAACACAGTAACTACTGCTTAATAAATATTATTTGTTATTATTAAGGTTACTAATACTGGGTAAACAAGTGAAACCTAATGCTATGGATAGCATATGGTTTTTTCAAAACAGAAAAGCAACTGTCTTAAGTCACTTTCTTGCTGCTAAGACACAATATCCAGCCCCTGCAACTCAAAGCTGGGGTTTATTTGCTCAGTTTGTAAAGACGTTCAGTGATTGATTCCATCCCGAAGGAGCAAGGGGGAGGGCCCAAAGAGGAAAGGGGCTCACCTCATGCGGGCAGTGGGGAACCAGAGACTGAAGGAAGGAAGGGGAGTGTGGCACACCCTTGTAGGTCACGCCCCCAGTGTCCGTCTCCTCTGACCAGACCCAGCCTCCTAACAGCAGGTCAGATGCAGCGCCCCATATTCCACCTTCTACAAGCCCTGCCTCAGAGCGCATGAGGCTTTGAGGGCACATCTAGATATGAACCGCAATAGCAACAATGTCAAAAACTATGGCCAGGTCAAAGAAGAGAACCAAAGGGAAGTCAGGGGATACGGAACAAGAAGAAATCTTGTTGAGTAGCTTTTCCAGAGTGGTGAGGGCAAAACCAGATAGCAGGTGGTAAACCAGACCAAGGGGAGTCGTGAAAATGTAAAAGGAATGACAAGGTGATTCTCAAAGAACTTGTGTTCTGAAAAGAGACAAGATGAGGTCTGAGTTACTGGAGGAGAGATTTTATTTTAGAATGGGCCAAAAAATATCTTTGTAGCTGCAATAAGAAAGATCAAGTGGAATACTAAGAGAGGATAATTACTGGAGCAAGGTCACAGAACAGGTCAGAAGTGGTCTGATCACAGGTAAAAGCAGTATGACTGCTGAAGTGCCAAATAGTCTTACTTTTCACAAACAAAAAGGAACAGGAGAAATGAATGGAAATAATGAGAAGTACTACAATATGATGAACTGAACGCAAGAATGTTCACATCACATAGCCTCATACTCAACCTACAGAGGAGGCAGAAGCATGGCAGGTTTGGGCTTTCTGTGCCGACATTTAAGCTAATGAAAAGAAATTCTGATGCAACATTCATGGAGACAGAAATCCCCTATGTACTTATAAAAAAAAGGATATATAATTTATGCTGATTATACATAAATATTCCGAATAATAAGATGTAGATATACTTTCAAATAATTTAGAATTTGAGAAATGAAGATAGATTTGGCTAAATTTGTATCATCTTAGGAAAACAAGTAACTCTGATGCTGTTTAGCTGCTAATAACTAGGACAGGTGAAGTGAGAAGTGGTTTTTGAAGTAATAATCAAGACTAATTTTGAACTATAATGAAAGCATTTTTGAAAATTATTATTATTGCAGCACTCAAGAGTAAAGCTAGGGATTAGGTGTGGTGGCACACGCCTGTAGTCCCAGCACTTAAGAGGCTTAGGTAGGAAGATTGCCTTGAGTTCGAGGCCAGCCTGGACTACATAGTGAGACCCTGTCTCAAAAAAGAAAAAGAAAGAAAAAAAGGGTGTAGCTAAGGGTTTTCACACTGAGCTATATTTCCAGCCAGCCAGCCAACCAGCCAGCCAGCCTGCCTTCCTTCTTTCTTCCTTCTTTCTTGAGACAAAAAAGTCTAAGTTGCCCAAATTAGGCCTGAACTTGTGATCTTCTTGCCTCAGCCTTCTGAGTGCTCAGATTAAAGCTGTGAGCTTAGTTTGAAAGTTATTTCTTTGAGATATATATATATTTTTTTTTTCTTTTTTTTTAAATTTTTTTTTTGGTACTGGGGATTGAACTCAGGACCTTGTGCTTGTGAGGCAGGTGCGGTACATTGAGCAAAATCCCTGGCCCTCTTTTTTTTTTTTTTTTTTTGGTACCGGGGATTGAAATCAGATCCTTGTGCTTTCAAGGCAGGTGGAAGAACCACTGAGCTAAATCCCGGGACCCCTGGCCCTCTTTGATATATCTTTAAATCAATTAATTC
Source organism: Heterocephalus glaber (assembly GCF_053883595.1). NCBI lineage: Eukaryota > Metazoa > Chordata > Mammalia > Rodentia > Bathyergidae > Heterocephalus > Heterocephalus glaber. Next base: position 35,156,932 of record NW_028258296.1, on the reverse strand, counting down.
AAGAGGACCAGACTGAATAGTTTTAGATTTTGTATTTATTTTGTGCTAATCATATCTAAAAATATCACCTAAATTCTGAAAATCTAAGACTACATGGACTTTTATAATATTAAATCCTCAAGTTGAAATAAAATATAATTTAAAATAATGAAGGGAGGGCCGGGGATTTAGCTCAGTGGTTCCAGCACCTGCCTCATGAGTGAAAGGTCCTGAGTTCGATCTCTGGTACCAAAAAAAAAAAAGAAAAAAAAATAATGAAGGGAAGGTGAAAATTACATGATAGAACTTATGTGAAAGAGTAAATGTTTCCAGAGAAGCTCAGCCGGTCCCAGAACCCGGAAGGAAGCTCCCCTCCTGTAACCCAGGCTCCTAGGGCAGAGAAGGTGAGCCAGTCCCAGCACCCAGAAGGAAGCTCCCCGCCTCCATCCCAGGCTCCTAGGGCAGAGAAGCTCAGCCAGTCCCAGCACCTGGAGGGAAGCTCCCCGCCTCCATCCCAGGCTCCTAGGGAAGAGAAGCTCAGCCGATCACAGCACCCAGAAGGAAGCTCCCCACCTCCATCCAGGCTCCTAGGGCAGAGAAGCTCAGCCAGTCCCAGCACCCAGAAGGAAGCTCCTGGTCTCCATCCCAGGCTCCTAGGGCAGAGAAGCTGAGCCGGTCCCAGCACCTGGAAGGAAGCTCCCCTGCCGCCATCCCAAGCTCCTAGGGCAGAGAAGGTGAGCTGTGTGGGTGCCAGAAGCACCTGCTCCCGTGGAAATAAGAAGACATGAAAACAAGTCCCAAAAACAGACTTCCAGATCACCTACAGCAACCCCAAAGTGAAATGAGATGGAACACTCTGATACTCAACCACCTGGACTCTCTGAACTGGCAACAAAAGAGGATCTGGGAAAAATGAAATCAGAAATAATTTCTCAGATAACAGCAAAGATTTTGCTCATGGTGCAAGACATGATTAATAAATCTAGAGAGGACACAGATGAAAAAATAGAGGATCTGAGGAACATGATGGAATCCCAACATAGGAAACAAATGGAATCCATAAAACAGATACAAACAGATTTCCAAGAGATTAAAAACTCCATCGAAAGTCTGCAAAGTAGAATGAACCAATGTGAAGATAGAATTTCACATATAGAATATAAGATTGCAATTAGTGACCAGGAAAAGAAAAATTGCTTTAAAATTGTAAGGGAACATGAAAAATCAATCCAGCAGCTGCTAGTCGATGCAAAGAAGAATAACATAAGGCTGATTGGAGTCAATGAAGAAAGAGGAGAGTGCAGATGACATAAAAAAACTGTTCACAGAAGTAATGGCAGAAAACTTCCCAAGCAGGGGAAAAGAACTTGACATACAGATAAGTGAGGCACATAGGACTCCAGCTAACCTTAATCAAAAAAAATCTACACAAAGGCATGTAATAGTTAGGATTCCAGAAATCCAACAGAAGAACAAAATTCTATAAGCAGTGAGAGAAAAGAAACAAATCACATACAAAAGAAAGCCCATCAGAATCAAAGCAGACCTCTCTATGCAAACCCTTAAGGCAAGAAGAGCTTGGAGCGATGTATTTCAAGCTCTAAAGGAAAACAGCCTCCAACCCAGATTGACGTACCCTGCAAAACTATCTTTCAAAATTGATGGAGAAATAAGATACTTTCATGACAAAGAGCACCTCAGGAACTTCATGAATACCAAACCAGCACTCCAAAAAATTTTAGACAATATCCTAGGAAAAGACAATGAGGATCACAACCCCAGGAAACCCAGTGGAATGAATCCATTGGGTGTGACAAACTAAAAACAAAGGGGCAGAATCCAACAAAAAGAAAAAGTCATGACAAGGCTTTTAAAACTTTTGAGTTCATCTCCCTAATAGTGTATAATTCAATCTTATTATTGTACTGATTAGTATTTTTCTGATTCTAGAGTTGCACACCATTCCTTGTGCTATACTGGCTATTTATCATCTTATGTCTACATTTTAATTGGGTTGTCTATTAATGAGCTCTAAGAATTCTTTGTATATCCTGCTCATAGTTTATATCCATTGTAAATATAGTCTGTTTAAGGACTACTTTTCATTTCAACGATGTCATTTAAAGTTCTAAATTTTGATGGAATCTCTTTATCAATTTTTTTTCTTTTATACATCATGTTTTTTGTATCCTAGGTAGTTCTTGCCTACCCTGAATTCATAAATATTTTCCCTTATAATTTCTTCTTAAAGTTTTATACTTTTAGGCTTTCTTATTTAGGTTCATAGATCCTTTCAAGTTATTTTCATGTATGGAAAAAAAGGGTTGAGATTAATTTTTTATATACAGATACCAGGTGTTCTAGTGCCATTTGCTGAAGACACTATCTCTTCCTCGGCTCTTGAATCAAGTTTATAGTCTATAAAATTCTACTGTTAAATAATCTTTCAAAACTCAGTGGACCATATATGTGTGGTTCTATTTCTAGATTCTCTGTTTTATTCCAATGATGTATATGTCTTTCCTTACACCAACACTGCCTTGATTACTGTAGCTTTAGAAGAAGTCTTAAAATTCGGTGCTAAACATCTTCCATCACTGTTTTTGTTTTTGGCTTTTCTGAGTCCTTTGTACTCCTACATAACTTTTAAATTTCAATATCCAGTTCTTCATTTATAGCAAGTATACACAGACCTGAATTTTTATATATACCTTGTGTTTTCTAATCCTGATAAATTCAAGTACAAGTTCTAGGGGCTCCTAGAGATTTCTGAGTATTTTCTCTGTAGATGATCATTTCATCTACATATAAAGACTTTGCTTCTGCCGTGCCAATCCTATCCTAATTGTGTCATTTTATTGCCAGACTATTTTGGTTTAGACCTATGTTTCAAAGTCTAATGGACAGATGAAGAGTAGGCATATATGCCCTTGTTCCCCACTTTAGGGAGAAAGCATTGTATCATCTCCATTCACAGAAGGAGTTTTTGTTGGAAGTATGGAGTACATGTCTTTGATCTGTGGAGAAGGTTCTGTTCTACTTCTAGTCTCCTGATAGTTTTTACCATGAACAGCTGTAGAATTTAGTCCAATACTCTTCCTCCAACTAGTGACAGGATCATATGGCTTTCTCCCTTCCTCTGTTAAAATGATGACTTTTGGGGGTGGATCTTCCAATGCTGAACCAACACTGCCATCCCTATAATAAAACCACTTTCCACATACTGCCAGATCTGACTTCTAAGAGTTTGTTTTGTTTAACAAATTTCTATCTATGTTCATACATTTTTCTTCTATTATCTTTATCCAGTTTTAGGATTAGCACAATGTTGAGTTCCTAAAATGAGGGGAGAAGTGTTCCTTCTTTTTTCTGCTTTAAATGTTTGATATAATTTATCAGTTAAAATGTTTATGAGCCTGCTGTTGTCATACAGGTAGGTTTTCAAGCTAGGAATATACTTTCTTTAATAGGTGCTATTCAAATTTTATATTTCCTCCAGAGTTAGTTTCATTAATTTGTCTTCTAAGTTACTTCTTAGAAGTTGTCAAATTTATTTCAAAAAAGATTTTTGTAATATGCTTTCTATATCCTTTTAAATTTTGTAAAATCTATGGTAATGTCTCCTAGATCTTAATATTGTATTTTAAAAAATGTATAATTGATATTGTGTAACAGGAAGAAAAGGTCTAAAAGAGCAGGGGAATTGTGAGGGGTAGGGGAAGGGAAAAAAGAAAAAGGAAAAAATATGAGAAGAGGAAAAAATATGGAAACAAGGTCTTTGCAAATAGGGAAGGGTGGAGGGGGTGAAGGGAGGGCAAGGGAAGGGGAAAAAAATAAGAACCAAAAGAGACTCATGTAATGGTACAAGATCCCAATGATGAATGTAACAGTATTTTATACTGAAAATGTACCAATAAACTTAATGGAAAAAAAAAAAAAGTAAACGCTTCACATTTTAAAGGATCCTAGAGATTTCAAAAATGAATTCAAGGAAACTTTATTTACCTAATATTAATAAACTGACTAAACACTAGTTCTAAAAATTACATGTCCTTAACAACTTACCTCTCAAGATGAACATAATGTCGGGAAAGAACATTTTTAACCAAAAATACAGTCTTTGTAGTAGTCTCTGGACCCATCAATTTGGAAAAATGTAATTTTGCACGAAGAAAATATCCAACAGGCCATAGCCATTCCTAAAAAAGATCATTTAAAATTAAAAAAAAAAAAAAAAAGCTGTGAATATCTAAAATTACAGTACTTAAAAAAATTTAAACTGAAAAATCAGAGAAGAAAATTCTTACGGGTCCTTGATGATAATTGAAACCTCTAGCAAGATTGTAGTTGTCATTGTCTAAGGCATTGTCATAAATTCCACAGTAAACCATATCACTGCAAAATGATTGGAATTTAAGTTAAGTAAAAGATCAGATTCCATATAGGAAGCATTCAAAAAATTTCAGTAGCAAAAGTAAGAGAAATAATCAAATCATTTTGTCCTCCAACCTATAAAATAAATTCAGCATTAGTACATTGTTTAACTTTAAATTAGTACACAGTGAGTTTATAGGATTTTAATATTGTGTTTAGGAATGATTAACAAATGCTTACTGGTTATTATAAAAAAGTATAAAATATTCTGGTATCTTGGCTTTGAGGAGTTAGTGTGACACTAAATATTGGTTGGTTTAAAGTCAACTATTTCACTAAGTCTCTAATATATGTATAATAATTAAAATATTCATACAATTTTTTATTTTTGGTACCGGGGATTGAACTCCAGACCTTGCGCTTGTGAGGCAGGAAGCGGAACCACTGAGCTAAATCCTTGGCCCTTTTTTGGTTTTTTGAGACAGGGTTTTGCTATGTAGTTCAGGCTAGCTTTGAACTTGCAGTGGTCCTTCTGCCTCAGCCTAATCATGTATTACTTTTATAATCAGATAAGGCACTAGAAAATATTCAGGACATACTAGTTTCATAAAGTTAAAAACTTTAATCGATTACTAAATATAGGCAAACCAGAGGCATTTGGAACACTGATACTTAATGAAGATAAAGATGTTTAAATGCAACAAGAGATATTATTTGTAAACAAAAATTAATGGCTGATGTCAATGGACTTGGATTAAATATAATATCAATAATATTCTTATACTATATTCCAACTTACTCTGGATCTAAGGTTTTCATGCCTAGGGGACCCAGCAATTTTTTTTCTGCAATCTCCAAAGCTTTCCATGCTTTTTCTGCAGTAAAGAGCTCAGGTGCCTAATAAATGTCAAAAACAAATATACAAACTTTTAAAAATCATGGAAGAATTAATTCCCATCCACACAAATTAATCACAAACTTGGAAAACAATGAAAATTATCTAAAAAACACAACATGGGCCAGAATTTGAGAGCAAATGCCTAATGAAATCTAAATGTATAAGGCTGACTTGAAAGCACTCTTCCTAGTCTTAGAAGTTGAGAAAGCATGTAAAGGTGTTTTATTTCCTTATGTCATTTAAAGTCATATAACAGATCTAAAAAAAAAAATACTGCCATGGCTATAATGAAGGTAGAACTCACTTAAAACATTTAATTCATTCTTTAGAAGATTTATAAGTATTTTAGGTATATCTGAGACTGTTTTTCTGTTTTTTTTTTTTCTTTTTTCTTTTGGGGCCATAATCAAATACTACAGACCTGCATTTCAATAGCATGAATAGTTACTTATGGAGGAGAGGAGTTGGCATTCATTTTAATGGTTCACCAAAAGTCTGCATTAATTTAATTAAATTAATTAATTTATTTTGGGTACCAGGAATCGAACTCAGGACTTTGTGCTTGCCAGGCAAGTGCAGTGCCACTGAGCTACATCCCCAGCTCCAGTCTGCATTAATTTTTTTTTTTTGGTACCAGGGATCGAACTCAGGTCCTTGCGTTTGTCGGGCAGGTGGAGGAACCACTGAGCTAAATCCCCAGCCCTAGTCTGCATTAATTTTAATGGTTAAATGAAATCAAAGGCACACTGAGCCAAAGTTACTTTCATGTGCCTTTGGGTTTTCCATTGTACTATGATTTATAACACTATTTTTAGTAATTTTTTTTTTTTGGTGCTAGGGATCAATCCCAGGGCATTGTAACATGCCAGGCAAACAAGCTCTCTACCACTAGGCTATTTTCCCACATGTTTAGTAATCTTTTGACAAAGTGGAAACAGCTAGACAGGCATGGACTAATACAAATGTTTATTTTACTGCTTTTATAGTTTATTGTTAGGCTAAGTGGAGACTTAAAAAGGAGAATTTAGAATTCTTGGCTGGACGAACTAATTAGAGCAATACAACAAAGAACACAAAAGTGAATTTAAGCTACTCATAGTTCACTAGTTTATAGAGCTTTCCACTTCATCTCTCAAGGCACTAGTTGTATGCAGCACAGGCGTCTGGAGATACAGTTGCCCTCAGCTTTCTGGGCAGCTGGGGTGGTAGTGGCTAACTGCAGTAATGAGATCTGGCACAAGCAATCTAATTCAGTTGGTCCAGCATGCTGTATAAATGTCATTTTCTACATATACTATAATGTGAAAAAACATCAGGAAGCACTTCATTAATCATCATTCATTTTCTATTTCTTGATACTGAATGGTACTGGTTAAAGATGATATGTATACCTTATTAGAGAAGACTATACAAAATTCGTATGCAATATCTCTTTATAGTTAGATGAATTTGAAAAAAATAGGTAAAATTTTATGGACTTTGAAAGTAACAAATCTCTTACCACAACCATTGCTATGGTAAAGTTAGGCCTGAGCTGGTAGTCACACCAAGGACTTGAAGCTCCGTAACTATCTTTGTATATGCCCCGTTTGTGAACTAAATTCGGATGCTTCTCATTTGGATCTGAAGGGTCTTCTGAAACATGAAACAGCTTTTCAAAATTGTCTTGTATTTTCCTGTTCCATTCATCATATGAGACTGCTACAACCTTCCCTGAAAAATGATAAAAGAGATGGCAATTTAGACATTCAAAGCAATTTAAACATTTAGTTATAGCTAAAGGCATATTTAGTTTACTTATTTTTATCTACTAAATACATTTTCCACTTTTTGAAAATGTGGCTAGTCTGAATTGGGATTGCTAAAAGTGAAAAATATTCACTGGATTTTGAAGACGTAGTACCTCCCTCATGGAATGTAAATGAATCCAGAATAATTTTTTTCTTTTTGGTACTGGGGATTGAACTCAGGACCTTGTATTTGTGAGACAGCCACAGTGCCACTGAGCTAAATCCCTGGCTCTTCAGAATAATTTTATATTGCTTACATGTTTAACAATATTTTGTATTGTTCAATAAAATACTGATTTAAATAAAATGTCTTATAATTAATTTCACCTGTTTCTTTTTACTTTTTTCAAATGTGAGTGCTAGAAAATTTAAAATTATGTATGAAGCGCAAATATTTCCATTGGACAATACTCTTCTAGAAAAAGATCTAAAAATTTAAAAATTATTCGTGGAAAAAACTGGGCATGGTGGTACACACCTGTAATCCTAGCACTCAGGAGGCTGAGGCAGGAGGACTGCTGTGAGTTCACAGCCAGCCTGAGCTACAAAGGGAATCTTATCTAAAAGAAAAAAATCATAGAAACTCAACTTACAGTAATACTGAGGAAAAACGAGCACAATAAGGTTATAACTATGGCATTTTTATCTCAGTTTAAATATAAAAATATGGTTAGTAACCAGGTCTGTTACCATTTCTATGCTAGTAAATTATTTTTCTTTTCCTCTTAAAATTTAAAGTTTTCTAATATTAGTTGACACAATCATATGCTGATTACATAGGTTAAGAATACAGAGAGTACATTAGAAATTTCTTTGTAAACAACCAAACAAATAGCTTACCATGCCTTTTTATTCTAACTTCATGATAAGGGAAAATATGTTTTTTTGATAATTCCAGCAACCAGCGAACAGCAGATTTACAAAGGCCTACAATTTCCACAGCAGACCCATCTCTAAAATTAAAAATAAATTTTATTTTATGAACTGGACTCATTTAAGCATTATTTAAAAAGTCATTCTGATTGGGCTTGGTGGTGCCTGTAATCCCAGAAGCTCAGGTGGCTGAGGGAGGAAGAGCACAAATTGGATGCCAGCCTAGCTAGGCAACTTAGGGAGGGAGACCTTATCTTAAAATGAAGGGGTATAGCTCAGTGCAAAGGCCCTGGGTTAAATTCCTAGTACCACATACACACACAAACAAAAGGGCACTGAATAATGAATATTATAACATGAATTGTACAAACAACTACCACCAGAAAATCTTTAACTTGTAAGGAATACGCAGTATACCTTATAAGCAATCTCATTTATTACTGTTTTGCTACTGTTTATTTTCCTAACATTTTTAGAAGCTCATTTTTAAGGAAAATAAAAATACAAAATCTAAACAGGTTTTTAGAAGAATTTTCAAAGTATATAAATACAGCAACTTTTTTTGTTTTGATGTTCTATGGATCAATCCCAAGGCCTCACACATGTTAGATAAGTGCTGTTCCACTGAGCTACACTCCAAGTCTTATAGCAACTATTAACTGGTTTTTGAATAACTCTAAGTGAAGATACAATTTTGAATAGGAAAATAGCTTCTTAGATTAATATAGCATCAGAAGGTATTTGCTGATAGCTTCTGAAATTATAAAAAGAAAAACTCCTAAATGACAAATTCTGGGATAAATGATAAAAATTAGGGAGAAAAAGTTCAAGAAAAGATTTTGCAAAAAACAGAACAACAGTTTACAAAAGACAGGCATAATGAAATGTTTACACTGAAATGAATTCAGTGTAAGAACATGTCTTAATCATTGGGATGAGGAATCATACAACTCTCCTTTGAGGGGCTTGGAGAGACTCAAACCATGAGAACTTCCAGAAGAGAACAGACAGCTTTGCTTGATGATTGATACCAAGAGGAATATGTGTTTTTTTTTGTTTTTTTTTGTTTTTGGTACCAGAGATCGACTCGGGACCTTGCAGTTGTGAGGCAGGCAGTAAAACCATTGAGCTAAATCCCCAGCCCAGGAATGTGTGTTTTTACAAAGGGAAGTGGAGGGAATAAATGGAAAAGGAAGTGGAAGAGAAGGAGAAAAGCAGATTATGATTGATTTAATATAAAGAATTCATGGTTAATAGAGTAAAAGATTCCACAGGTATGAGTTTTCTTTAACATGAATGTGATAAATTTAAAGGGTATAATTAAACTATTAAACTACCTTGGAGTGGCTGGAATTCCTCTGTTTCTAGCTCTATCACTTTCTCCCATTTTATCCATCCATGTGCCACAATTGAAGCGATTTCCGCCATAAACAAACCCTGTTTCTTCATCAATCCCTGCAGTTATATTAAAACCTAAAAAAGTAAAATAAAACATTTATAAAATAAAATGTTTTATAACATATATAGTATATAAAAGTAAATATTTCATTTAAAACATTTACAGAAGTGTAAAAGGACATAATAAACCAGGACAACTACTCTGAAGATCAATTTGGTAATAATACTGTATGAGTTGAAGATGTGTATATTCAACCATATACTAATTTCATTTATCTTTACATAAACTCTAAAGAAACTCTTACCTATGTCCACATGGAGATGTGTATAAGAATATTCATTGTAACACTGTTTATATTAGGAAAAAATAATAGCTCAGTAGTGAATGAACATTGCTGTCTATACACTGGGAAACTCATATAATATACAACTCTCACATGGATTTGCATGTGTCAAAATCGATGCACTACCAAGACAAAATGATTCAACAAGTTGTAAAAGGATATGTATAATAAGGAATCTTTTATTTTTATTTTTTATTAAAAAAACTTTTTTTTGGTACCAGGGATTGAACTCGGGACCTTGCACTTGCAAGGCAGGCAGCAGGACCACTGAGCTAAATCCTTGGCCCTATTTAACTATGCCTGCCTTTATGGCTATGTCTAATATGTATTTATGTAGATTAAAAATATATATACAATAGTTTATGCACAATATATATTATGCAGTAGTACACGGAGTAAATACTACATAATATACTACATGTAATTTTTATACACTAAAACGCTTATGCACATAAAGTATAAAAACAACATGCAAATAGTAAGCCTGGCCAGGTGTGGTGGTGGACACCTGTAATCCCAGTACTTGGGAGGCTGAGGCAGGAGGATGACCATGAGTTTGAGGCCAGCCTGGACTACACAGTGAGTTCAAGTCCATCCTGAAATACATAGTAAGACCCTGTCCCCTCACCCCCTAAAGAGTAAGCCTTATTATACGATAGTCATTAATTCTAGAAAAGGAAAAAAAAAATGAAGCTTTTGATAAATTTTATATAGTCTTTTTCAAACTAAAATGAAAATATGTGAAGAAAACATAGTCAAATATTAATACCTGTTTAATTTCAGTACTAGGCTCAAAAGTAAAATTTATATTACATCCTATAAGTTGAAATATTTCAGTTAAAAAATTAAAATAATTCAGAGATGTCACAAAAAGTTTTTAAATATAAAATCTATTTCTATTGACTTCTTTTAGTGAGAATAACATGTATCAGTGATTGCTGCCAGATAACTTGGGTTAATATATGTATGTTACAACCATAAATAATAAATTAACAACTTTTGATTACTACATGAAATATAATTTAGAACATACAAGCAAGAATTTCACAAGTCTACATTAATATTTGCCAATGAGATCATGAGTTACCTACAATGGCTTGAATAGATCACTTCAAAAAAACTTACTACTTTGTGTATTAAAATGTCATTACAGGGCTGGGGATTTAGCTCAGTGGTTTCACTGCCTGCCTTGCAAGCACAAGGTCCTGAGTTTGATCCCTGGTATCCCCCCCCCAAAAAAAGTCATTATACTAATAAAAAGAGCATAAAAAGTCCACAATCCTATTACAAGAAATAGCTTACACACTTCCTTATAGTCTTTCACACAGTAATATTTCCATAAATATTATTTATATATTATTTTATTTTGTGTATTTGATACACACAGTATTTATAGTCATATGCATAATTTGTAGTCACTACAGAAGTTTTTCATTCTGGTCAATATTAAACACTTCCTGCTAGATGTAAGGGTTGTTCTCTTATGTAGTTATAAGCAATCTTATGATCAACATTTTTTTGTAGTATGAATTTTGTGGATTTTAGATTATTTTTTACGTTAGATACACACAAGTGGAATAAATTCATAAACAAAAATATAAATATTTTATAAGTCACAAAACATTTCTAAAACTGCTTTCAAAATGGAATGAATTAGCTGGGTACAGTATTCAATGCCTATAATCCCAACTCCTTAACAGCTGTGGTAGGAGGATCCCAACTTCAAAGCCAGTCTAGACAGCTTAAATTTTGTTTTTGAGACAGGATCTCTCTGTGTAGTCCAGGCTGGTCTTGAACTTCCAGCAATCCTCTAGCCTCAGACTCCTGAGTGATCAGATTACAGGCATGCACCACCACACCTGCCAGTCTAGACCATTTAGAGAGATCCTGTCTGAAAATAAAAAAGGGACAGGGATGAAGCTCAGTGGCAGAGCACTTGCCTAATACAAGGTCCTTGGTTCAACCCCACTACTGCAAAATAACCTAAAAACTAAAAAACAAAAACCACACACAAAGGCCCGAATCAATTTCTAATGCCAACACAATATATGAATACCTCTCAAAACTAAAGCTGTTACAACTACAGAAAACAATCTAAAAATTCATTTGGAACCAGAAGAGACCTAGAATAGGAAAAGAAATTCTAGGCAACAAAGACAAGGTAGGGGGTATCACAATCCCCAACTTGAAACTATACTACAAAGCTACTGTGATAAAAACAGCATGGTACTGGAAAAGACACAGACCCAAGGATCAATGGAACAGATTATAAGATTCAGAAACAATTCCAGACACACTCAATTTTAATATATGTGCTGCCGAAGAGAGCACAACCCCAGACATACTCAGCTACCTCATCTTTGATAATGGAGCCAAACATCCTCAGTGGAGGAAAGATAGCCTCTTTAATAAATGGTACTGGGCCGCCATCCCAAGCTCCTAGGGCAGAGAAGCTGAGCCAGTCCCAGCACCCAGAAGGAAGCTCCCCCACCACCATCCCAAGTTCCTAGGGCAGAGAAGGTGAGCCAGTCCCAGCACCCGGAAGGAAGCTCCTCTGCCACCATCCCAAGCTCCTAGGGCAGAGAAGCTGAGCCAGTCCCTGAACCCGGAAGGAAGCTCCCCCGCCGCCATCCGAAGCTCCTAGGTCAGAGAAGGTGAGCTGTGTGGGCACCAGAAGTACCTCCCTCCCCCCGTGGAAATAAACAAGTCTCAAAAACAGACTTTCGGATTACCTACAGCAATCCCAAAGGGAAATGAGACGGAACACTCTGATACTCAACCACCTGGACACTCTGAACTGGCAACAAAAGAGAATCTGGGAAAAATGAAATCAGAAATAATTTCTCAGATAACAGCAAAGATTTTGCTCATGGTGCAAGACATGATTAATAAATCTAGAGAGGACACAGATGAAAAAATAGAGGATCTGAGGAACATGATGGAATCCCAACATAGGAAACAAATGGAATCCATAAAACAGATACAAACAGATTTCCAAGAGATTAAAAACTCCATCGAAAGTCTGCAAAGTAGAATGAACCAATGTGAGGACAGAATTTCAGATACAGAAGAAAAATTGCAATTAGTGACCAGGAAAAGAAAAACTGCTTTAAAATTGTAAAGGAACATGAGTAATTAATCCAGCAGCTGCTAGACAATGCAAAGAATAACATAAGGCTGATTGGAGTCAATGAAGAAAGAGGAGAGAGTGCAGATGACATAAAAAAATCTCTTCACAGAAGTGATGGCAGAGAAAAGAACTTGACATACAGATAAGTGAGGCATACAGGACTCCAGCTAGCCTTAATCAAAAAAAAAAAATCTACACAAAGGCATGTAATAGTTAGGATACCAGAAATCCAACAGAAGAACAAAATTCTACAGCAGTGAGAGAAAAGAAACAAATCACATACAAAGGAAAGCCCATCAGAATCAAAGCAGACCTCTCAATGCAAACCCTTAAGGCAAGAAGAACTTGGAGTGATGTATTTCAAGCCCTAAAGGAAAACAGCCTCCAACCCAGATTGATGTACCCTGCAAAACTATCTTTCAAAGTTGATGGAGAAATAAGATACTTTCATTACAAAGAGCACCTCAGGAAATTCATGAATACCAAACTGGCACTCCAAAAAATTTTAGACAATACCCTAGGAAAAGACAATGAGGATCACAACCCCAGGAAACCCAGCAGAATGAATCCACTGGGTGTGACAAATTAAACGCAAAGGGGGGAGAATCCAACAAAAAGAAAAAGTCATGACAAGGCTTTTAAAACTTTTAACTTCATCTCCCTAATGAGTGTATAATTCAATCTTATTATTGGACTGATTAGTATTTTTCTGATTCTAGAGTTGCACACCATTCCTTGTGCTATACTGGCTATTTATCATCTTCTTATGTCTACATTTTAATTGGGTTGTCTATTAATGAGCTCTAAGAATTCTTTGTATATTCTGCTCATAGTTTGTATCCATTGTAAATATAGTCTGTTTAAGGACTACTTTTCATTTCAACGATGTCATTTAAAGTTCTAAATTTTGATGGAATGTCTTTATCAATTTTTTTTCTTTTATACATCATGTTTTTTGTATGCTAGGTAGTTCTTGCCTACCCTGAATTCATAAATATTTTCCCTTATAATTTCTTCTTAAAAGTTTTATACTTTTAGGGTTTCTTATTTAGGTTCATAGATCCCTTCACGTTATTTTCATGTATGGAAAAAAAGGGTTGAGGTTAATTTTTTATATACGGATACCAGGTGTTCTAGTGCCGTTTGCTGAAAACACTATCTCTTCCTCGGCTCTTGAATTGAGTTTATATTCTATAAAATGCTAATGTTAAATAATCTTTCAAAACTCAGTGGACCATATATGTGTGGTTCTATTTCTAGATTCTCTGTTTTATTCAAATGATCTAATATGTCTTTCTTTACACCAACACTGCCTTGATGACTGTAGCTTTAGAAGAAGTCTTAAAATTAGGTACTAAATGTCTTCCAACACTGTTTTTTTTTTTTTAACATTTCTAGGTCCATTGTACTCCTACATAACTTTTAAATTTCAATATTCAATTCTTCATTTATAGCAAGTATACACAGACCTGAATTTTTATATATACCTTGTTTTTTCTAATCCTGATAAATTCAAGTACAAGTTCTAGGGGCTCCTAGAGATTTCTTAGTGTTTTCTCTATAGATGATCATTTCATCTACATATAAAGATTTTGCTTCTACCTTGCCAATACTATCCTAATTGTGTCATTTTATGGCCAGACTATTTTGGTGGGGCCTAGGTTTCAAAGTTTAATGGACACTTAAAGAGTAAGGATATATCTCCCCTTGTTCCTCACCTTAAGGAGAAAGCATTGTATCTTCTCCATTCATATAAGGCAATCTCACTGGAAGTATGGCGTACATGTCTTTAATCTGTTGAGAAGGGTCTATTCTACTTCTGGTCTCCTGATAGCTTTTATCATGAACAGCTGTAGAATTTAGTCCAATACTTTTCATCCAACTAGTGACAGGGTCATATGGCTTTTTCCTTTCCTCTGTTAAAATGATGACTTTTGGGGGTGGATCTTCCAATGCTGAACCAACACTGCCATCACTATAACAAAGCCACTTTCTACATACTGCCAGATCTGACTTCTAAGAGTTTGTTTTGTTAAACAAATTTCTCTCTATGTTCATATTTTTTTCTTCTATTATCTTTATCCAGTTTTAGGATTAGCACAATGTTGAGTTCCTAAAATGAGGGGAGAAGGGTTTCTTCTTTTTTCTGCTTTAAATGTTTGATATAATTTGTCAGTTAAAATGTATATGAGCCTGCTGTTGTCATATAGGTAGGTTTTCAAGCTAGGAATATACTTTCTTTAATAGGTGCTATTCAAATTTTAGATTTCCTCCAGAGTTAGTTTCATTAATTTGTCTTCCAAGGTACTTCTTAGAAGTTGTCAAATTTATTTCAAAACAGATTTTTGAAATATGCTTTCTATATCCTTTTAAATTCTGTAAAATCTGTGGTAATGTCTCCTAGATCTTGATATTGTAATTTAAAAAATGTATAATTGATATTGTGTAACAGGAAGTAAAGGTCTAAAGGAGCAGGTGAAGTGGGAGGGGTAGGGGAAAGGAAAAAAGGGAAAAGAAAAAATATGAGAAAAGGAAAAAAATGGAAACAAAGCCTTTGCAAATAGGGAAGGGTGGAGGGGGTGAAGGGAGGGCAAGGGAAGGGGTAAAAAAAAGAACCAAGAAACTCATGTAATGGTACAAGATCCCAATGATGAATGTAACTGTATTTTATACTGAAAATGTACTAATAAACTTAATGGGGGGGAAAAAAAGATTAATGGTGATGATGAAGATGATAAAATAAATAAATAAATAAATGGTACTGGAAAAAAATAAATGGTACTAGGTTTCAACTGGGCAAAGATTAAAACTAGATCCATATCTTTCACCATGCACTAAACTAAAATTGAAATGGATCAAAGATCTAAATATTAAAATAGAAACACTAAACCTGCTGGAAGATAGGTTAGGCAGAACTCTTAAATATATTGGTTTAGGAAAAGACTATCAACAAAACCTCAGTCACGTGGCAACTAGCACAAAGAATCAACAACTGGGATCTTATCCCATCAAAAAGCTTTTGAGGGCCAGGGATTTAGCTCTGTGGTTCTGCTGCCTGCCTCGCAAGCACAAGGTCCCAAGTTTGATCCATGGTACCAAAAAAAAAAGCTTTTGAACAGCAAGAGAAATCACCAACAGAGTGAAGAGACAACCCACAACGTGGGAAAAAATTTTTATCAGCAGTTCCTCAAAGAACTAATATTTAGAATATATAAAGAACCCAAAAAATCATACCCTCAAATTTGAAGACCCAATCTAGAAATAGGCATATAAAATGAACAGACATTTCTCAGATGAAGAAGTAGAAACAGCAGCCATTCCCCTTCTAGGTATCTACCTGAAAGAGACATAATATTACAGTGATACATGTATACCTATGTTTATAGCAGTACAATTCATAATAACTAAATCTTGGAAGCAGCCTATATGTTCATCAAAAGATGATGGGGTAAAAAAATGTGGTATCTACACACAATGGAGTACTACTCTGCCATAAAGGATAAACGAGTCATTTGTAGGAAAATGGGTGCACCTTGAAACCGTAATGTTAAGTAAATCAGATATATAAGCTTCCTAATATATAAATAAAATGCAAAATTGGGCTGGGGATGTGGGTCAGTGGTATAGTGTTTGCCTAGCATGTACAAGGCTCTGGGTTTAGGTTCCCAGCACTACAAAAATAAAAAATGTGTACCTTCTATAAATAAAGTGTAAAATAAAAGACAGACAATAGAAAAGAGAAAAAAGTTATTGTAATCCAGCATGGCCAATATATCTAAAAGTGTACTTTGATTTAGTATAATCGTTTTGTTATGTTTTTGGTCTGTTGGTCTGGCAATTAATCTGTGTTTATGATAATTAACCTGATAAAGTCTTAAAATAAATAAATCTGATGAGGGCAAAAAACAAAAACTAAAACTAAAACTGTTATTTTTGTTATTTAATGGGTTGAATGAATCCCTCCTCTCAAATTCATACATTGAAATCACAACCTCACTACATCTGAACATGACCTTATTTGGAAATAAGGCGTTACAAGTTAAAAATGAGGGCACTAAAGTAGCTGATTCAATCTGATTGGTATCCTTATAGGAGAAAATTTGGACCCACATGCACAGAGGGAAGATGATGTGAAGACAAAGGGAGAATGTCATGTGTTTATGAAGATGTCTACATAAAGGAAAGAGAACTAGAACAGATCTTTCTGTGATAGTTAACTGATTGTGTCAACTTGAGTAAGAAACATCCAACTAAATAGGATCAGCACAGTTCTGAGTATGGTTTCAGGGATTTATCAAAGACCCACTCTAGGGCAGGTTGTCACCTGAATGGTATAAAGAGGAAATGAAGAAGGAAGTAATGCTTTTGTTTCTTTGGAGGTGCTCCAGTCTTTGCTTTCAGCCTTGCGGCACAGACCCTTCAGTCTCCTGTTATAAGACTTAAAAAGGACACTACAGTAAGCTCTAGGCCTTTCACTGGATCCTTTGGATCTCCAAATGTGCAGACAGACCTTTTGCATTCTTCTACATCTGACTCTGTGGGTGGCCACTGTAAGCCAATCTTATACATTCTTATATATCTTGGATTAAATCTGTTTCTCTAGTAAGCACTGACTGATACACCTTCCTTCACAACCCTTAGGAGATGCCTAAGTGCTAACTACTCGATTTTGAACTTCTAGTCTCCTGATTGTGAAACAATACATTTCTGTCATTTAAGCCCTCCAGTTTGTGAGACTTTGTTTAACAGTCTCAGCAAGCTCTTATACTTTTTAAAAAAGCTATTAACTAATAGCAGACTTACAGCACTCACTACCCATAAAGTTAGTAAAAGGTAACTGAGAGATTTTCTTTGTGACATGGGGTGGGATGGGATTTCTGAAACAAAACACAGTGAAGGACACTACTGATTAAGTTAAGCTGGGTGGCAAACTGGGAAAAGACATGTGCAAGCTCTAAAATAAACAATGGACAAATTTCTAGAATATACAAGGAACTTCTATAAATCAAAAAGAGGAACAAAGTAATTCCAACAGAAAGATGAATAGAACGTAAAGGCCATGAACAATTTACAGGAAGAAAACTTCCTAAAAGAAGATAATAAACATGTGGATAAATACTTAAATTCATTGCAACAGAACTGCAATGAAAAAGAATTACATGTTACTTTATACTGTGACATTAGTGGATAATGCCAAATGTTGGCAGGCACGTGGGCACATCAAAGCCACTTTGCCTATTAGTGGCATTTTAAACAAGTACAGTAATTATGGAAAAATAAAACTGGTAGCACTTTAAGGACATATGAGTATGGTATGTGTAGTTCTGATGTCTTCCAAGGAAGTGATCACAAAGATCTATGAAGATACCTAAAGGCTGATCAAAATCTTGTTTGTGGTAGCTGAGAGGCAGAAGTGATCTAGGTATCCATCTTTGAATATTTCACATGTACAGCTTCACATTATTCTATGAGGCAGGTTAAAAGACTGGTTACAAACAATGGCGTTGAAAAATCTCAGAAACAGTGCTAAGTGAAAATGAAAAGAAACAGAACTAGCACATTATTCAATTTCTATTTGATAAAACTACATGTGGACTTCTGGTTATGGACAAGCACAAGATTCAACCCCTTTTACGGCCAAGTGGAGAAGATTCCTTTTTCTCTAAGTTCAACAAAGTCCTTGTGTGTAATACAACACACTAGCATAAGAGAAATCTGCAAATGCAAAAAGGGCAGACTGCTAGTAACCTCAAGGTCTGAGGATATCATGATTGTAAATTCTCTGGATTTTCTTTTTATATTGCCTATACATTCAGACTGCACGAGATATGACCATGGAGAAGCAACCTGCAACCTCCAAAAGATGCTAGGAGACAGCTCTAAGAAAAACCTCCATGCTCTAGCCAAAGGACAGGAAAGGTGTACCCCCACAGGACAGAAACCTACCTGTGCCAAACACCAGGGCTGCCCTCTCTCCCTGGAAAGTCAGTGGAAATGAAGTATAAATCTGGACTCCTGCCTCCAACCTGGTGGTAGCAGATGCTAAGGCAGTACTCTCCTCCTTCACTGGTATGATATCAATAGAGACTAGACAGGGAGTCATAACTTCCATTACCAACCTGGTAA
Organism: Heterocephalus glaber; assembly: GCF_053883595.1. Lineage (NCBI taxonomy): Eukaryota > Metazoa > Chordata > Mammalia > Rodentia > Bathyergidae > Heterocephalus > Heterocephalus glaber. The sequence continues at coordinate 35,138,020 of NW_028258296.1, read as the reverse complement.
TAACAGGTGCCCAGGGTAGTGTGGCAGTTAGCATGTAGCCCAGGTGATGTCTTCTCCTCTGTAGGCATGATGTTACCCAAGACTGGGTAGGAGGTATAGAATGCCACCCTCATCCAGTGGAATGAGAGGGATGAGATGGTTTGAGAGAGGCTCTCCTCTCCTGCTAGAAAGTCATCAGCAGAGACAGTATAGACTCTGGACATCCATGCCTTGCCCATTAGGGACACAGGTGTCTCTCACTATCCCAGCTGGACATTTTGAAAAAGATCCGGAGAGAAGGAAGGAAAAGGGTGCTTTTGAGGCTGCATAGGAAATTCTGAGTAGACTCTAATTAACCCACATGTGAAATAGATAAGAATTAACACAAAAAATGTTTGAGAATTGAACTACAGTGTGGAATACCACCTAGGTCTTCAAAGTGGCTTCCTAGTAGCCCATAAGTGGAGCAGGAAGGAACAGCATTGCTAAGTATTAAACAGGCTTTGAAAGTACAGCCCACTAAAGTAGGCCAAGAAGGTGTGTGAAACCTAAACAGAGTGACTATGTATTTGGTAAAATAAAAGATTTAACCAGATCCTTTGGCCAACACAGTGTCCAAAGGAATAGGAAACATGAAAACTTACTTGTCATGGCAAGAATTACAAAAAAAATCACAACTTGAATGAGAAAAGGCACTTAATAGATCACAGCAATAAAGACTCAGATGTTTGGAAATATCTGACAAGTTTTAAAGAAACTATTATTAAAATGTATTAAAGAGCAATGAAGTTTTGCAGAAGTAGAAAACTCCACCTTAAAATTCATATATAATCTTCCAGGGACCCTGAAAAGCCAAAACAATCATGAAAAAGAACAAACTTCCAAGACTTATACTTTCTGTTTCCCAAACTACTACACAGCCACAGTAATCAAAACAGAATGTTTGTGGCATAAAGACAGACATATAAACCAATGGAATAGAACAGAGAACCCAGAAATAAACCTTCATATGTAGAGCAGCCCTCCTTTATTCATGGTTTTACTTTCCACACTTTCAGTTACCCATAGTCAACTTTGGTCCAAAAATATTAAATGGGAAATTACAGAAATAAATAATTTATACATTTTAAATATGATTTATTTTATGGCTGTAAGTGTTCTATTTTTATTATAAGTTGTTGTAAATATCTTACAGTGCCTAATTTATAAGTTAAACGTTATCACAGGTATGCATGTGTCAGGGCTGGGGATGTGTCTCAGTAGTATAACACTTGCTTAGCATGTGCCATACCCTGTGTTCAATCCCTTGTACCTTAAAACAAAACAAAACAAAATAAACACAGTGTCTGAGGGTTTGGCACTATCTGGGGTTTCAGATGTCCATTGGGGGTCTAGGTACATATCCTCATAGATAGGTGGGAACTTGTAAATGATCAATTATTTTTGGATATGGGTACTAAGACTATTCAGTGAGGAAAAGACAGGTTCACCCCTTCCCCATGAAAGTGTGCTGAACAAACTGGAAATCCTTATACAAAACAGTGATGTTAGACCATATATAAAAACTAACTTAAAATGGATAAAAGATCTAAATGTAAGAGCTAAAGTTATATAATTTTCAGAGAAAAATACTGGACAAAAGCTTTATGATATACTTGGCCAAAAGCATGGGTAACAAAAAACCAGGTAAATTATTATTATTATTATTATTATTTTTGAATTATCTGATTTTATTTAGCACACCAGTACAACTTATTCTGATAATAAATTGATACGTACAGTTACAAAAAATGTTGGGTGCTAAGAAAAATGCTTCTGTACCTATAAAGTATATGTATAATTTTTTTGTGGTGTGGTACTGGGGATCGAACTCGGGACCTTGCGCTTGCGAGGCAGGTGGCAGAACCTATGTAGAATTTTTAAACAGTTTGACTTAATAACTTCCAAACTCCAGATAAATAAATTAGACTCATCAAAATTAGAAACTTCTGCATCAAAAGATTCTTATAACAGTGAAATGACAATCGAATGTGTAGGAAAAAACTATTTGCAAACCATATCTGAAAAGTGTTTAGCATCTATAATATACAAAGAACCCTATAACCCCCAAACATAAAACTTCTCTAAAGAAATATAAATGTGGTCAAGAAAAGATGCTCAACACCACTAATATCTTTTTTCCCCTCAAAAAGCAGTGGCAAAGTTTATTTGAAAACGTAAAAGTGAAGAGTGAGAGAGAAACTGGCCCTGCAGAGTGAGCTTGAGCTGAGTAAAAGAGGAAAAAGCAAGATAAAAGTACACCCTAGAGGACACAGGGTGGGGAGCATGAGGAAAGCCATGATAACAGCCACAACATTACTAATCTTCAGGAAAATGAAAATCAAAAGCACAATGAGGTATCATCTTAAACTCATCAGGATGGCCACAGAACAAAACAAAACACCAGAAAATCTCTAGTGTTGGAAAGGATGCAGAGAACTAGAATACCTGTGCATTGTTGGTGGGAGTATAAGTGGTGTAGCCATTATGAAAAACATCAGAGAAGTTCCTCAAAACTCTAGAAATAAAATTACCATATGATCTAGCAAGGACACTTCTGGGTATATATCCAAAAGAACTAAAAGCAAGACCTTGAAGAAATATATTCACAGCCGTGTTCACTGTAGCATTATTAAAAAATCAAAAAGGTGGAAGTATACCAAGTATATACTGACAGAAGAATGGATAAAGAAAATGTGGTATACATACAAGCAATGAAAAATTATTTAGCCTTGAAAAAGGGGGAAATTCTGTCACAAATTTAGGCTAAATGAAGTAGATCAGGATAGAAGGACAACTACTATATGATTTTATTCATATGAAATATCTAATGTAGTCAAAATCATAAAAACAAAAAGTAGAAAGGTGTTCACTAAGGGCTGGAGCAGTAGGAAGGGAAGAGGAGAAACTGTTGTTTAATAACATATTGTTTCAGCTTTATAAGATGAAAAAGTTCTAGAGATCTTCTGCACAACAATGTAAATATACTTAACACTACTGAGCTGTACACTTAAAAATGGATATGATGATAAATTCAATTTTAGAATTTTATCTAGGGCTAAAAAAGGAATGAAATTCTGACATATACTATAGCCTGGTTAAATCTTTCTAACAGTATGTTAAATGAAATGTCAGAAACAAGGGATAAACATCCCTTCACTTGAGGTATGCAGTTGCTACAGTTTGGATGTATGTTTCCCTCACCCACCCAATTTCATGTTTTGGAAGCTTGGTACCTAATATGGCAATATTAAGAGGTTAGGCCTAGTGAAAAGTTGTTTGGTCACTGGAGATTCATGAAGTAATAAGTTAGTTTCCACAACAATGGGTGGTTATAAAACAGTGAGTGACCCCTGAATCTCTCTGGTTTCCTTTCTTGCTATATCATCTCTCAATTACATGTGTTCCTACCATTAGGCCATTTGCCGTGGTGTGATGTAGCCAAGGGGGCTCTGGTCACAGGTCAAGCCAACAGGGATGACTGATCTTAGAATTTCAGCCTCTAAAACTGTCAGCTAAATAAATAACTCAGTTTTTCTTTACAAAGTATCCAGCCTTGGGTATTTTGTTATAGCAATAGATATTGAACTGATATACCTGGATAATCAAAATCATGGGACAAAAATTAGAACAGTAATTTCCAAGAGCCAGAGAAAGCTATAATGAGGATTTATTGTTTCCTGGGTAGTTTCCGTTTGGGATGGTAAATAAATTCTGGAGCTGAATAGAGATGGCTGCATAACAATGTGAATATACTTAAAGCCAGTAAATTGTACATTTCCAAATGGCTAAACTGGCAAATTTTTATTACCAAAATTTCTAACATTATTAAAATAATCCTCAGTAATTAAAAACTTCTGGTAATCCAATTTGAAAATGGACAAAAGACAAATATATTTCAGCAAAGAGGGAAAATAGATGGCAAATAAGCATATGAAAAGATGTTTAGCATTAAAGAAATGCAAATAAAAGCCATAATGTATAGTGGTCTGAACAACCATCAGAATAGCTAAGAATTAGTGTGATATGTTAGTTGTGGAGAAACCAGATTGCTCCAGTTTGCTCACAGGATTGTAAAATGGCATAACCACTCTGGAAAATAGTTTGGTATTTCTCATAAAATATGTACTTATTGTAGGACTGTTACATGTTCTTGGACATTTATCTCTGAGAAACAAAAACCTATAAATGGAAAACTCTACATTAAAAAACATTCATTTTACATTCATCAAAACATGGAAACTACCCAAAAGTCCTTCAGTTGATGAATGGTTAAATAATTTTGACATATTCCTAAAAGTGAATATTATTCACCAATAAAAAGTAATCAACTACAGATACAAGTAATAGCTTGGACAAATCTCAAGGGCATTATGCTTAGTGGAAAAAAAAACTCAAAAGAAAATTACATATTATATGATTCAATTTTTATAATATTCTCAGTGACAAAATTATAGAGAAGCAAAACAGATTAGAAGCTACCAGAGACGAGGGTTGGGGGCAGAATGGGAAGCTGTGATATAAAGGGGCACACAAATATCTTTGTGGTGACGGACTGTTTCTGTATCTTGACTGCAATAGAGATTATCTAAAGCTACACATGGGTCAGATTGTACAGAGCTACACACAGAAGTCACCTATCCAGACGCAGATGGATTAATGTAAAAACTGGTGGAAACTGAATAAAGTTTATAATCTCATCAATAGTATCATACTAATGTCAATTTTCTGATTTTGGTATTATACTTCAATTATTTAAGATATTCCTGTTTCAGGAAGCTGGGTGAAGGGTTCATGGAATTCTATACATTATTTTTGAAACTTTCATGAATCTCTAAATGCTTTTAAATTACAAAGGTAAAAAAGCTACACGCACATTAGACAATATATGTTTTACACATCTGTATATGTGTTTACCAAACTAAATACACAGCAAACTCATTAGAATGATTAAGAGGAATGAGAAAAATAAATTACTAGCCTTGGATTGGATGGCAATGACAGTATGTTGTAAAATGAGAAATATGATGAACTCAAAAGAACTTTAAAAACTTTTATCTATTTTTACTTGATATACAAATAAACCTCTTTTACAAACACATATTTCAGGGCCAGGGATTTAGCCCAGTGGTTCCGACGCCTGCCTCACAAGTGCAAGGTCTTGAGTTCGATCCCTGGTACCAAAAAAAAAGCAATGCGCAAACATATATTTCATAGACGCCTACATGACAGAAACAGACAGACCATGGATGAATTCCTACCTATGCCACTTAGTTGCTGTGTGACTGAGCAGGGTACTCTTTAGATTTCTCAGTCAGTAAAAATGGGAACAATACACCTCATTTTCAAAGGTCTTGGGAGTGTTAAATGGGAATAACACAAATAAGGCAGTTAAAACAATGCCTAGCACGTAGTAAGCACTCAATTCATGGCAATAAATATTATAATCATAAACTGCAACCACCAATATCATCCTTTAAATTTGTTGACAAAAGATATAAAATTTTATCTTTCCTCTAGAAACTGAAAAAACACTGTGAGATCAGGAACTATGTTAAAAAAATTTTTTTCTGTGTGGTACTGAATCCAGAGGTGCTCTATCACTGTGCTATATCACCAGGCCTTCTTGTTTCTTATTTTGAGACAAGGTCTTGCTAAGTTGCCTAGACTGGCCTCTGACTTGCAATCACCTTCCTGAGCTCCTGAGTAGCTGGGATTACAGGTGAGTGTTACGCCGGGTGTGTTCATCTTTCCATTGTTATATCCTGAGGTTTTACACACAAGTATCTGTGACATAAATGAATGCTTACAAGGCTTAATTTCATTGTATCAGTACATTTTTACTATGGAGTTAGTTATGTACCTTCGTCCTTCATGTTTCGATCTATCTGTGAACCAGCATTTCTTTCTTGGAACTGTATGCCCTGCATATGTCTTTGCATAGCTTCCTGTATCACTTCAAACAATGGTTGATCCTGTTTGAGACACCATGGATGTTACTTTTGTTAAAAGTTACATTCTTCTTTATAGTACCCCAAATCCCACAATAAAATAATGTGAAAACATACACTTTTGGGGCTGGGGATTTAGCTCAGTGGTTCTGCTATCTGCCTCAAAAGCGCAAGGTCCAGAGTTTGATCCCTGGTACCAAAATAAATAAATAAATAAATAAATAAATAACCAAGGGAAAATAATAAAAAACAAAACAAACAAAAAAAACCCCTACACTTTCCTCTGGATTGGGGTGGCTGGAGAATTGAGTTCCATACATCAAATAGCACAGGATGGCTTATGAATATTTATAGTATTTATAGTTCCATACATCAAATAACACAGTATGGCATATGAATATCAGTAGTTTTAACTATTCAGATATTTGACAGAAAATAATTTGTACTTTTGTTGATATATGAGAATAAATCTAATGAGTTTGTATAGTTTCTGTTAGAGTAATAAATAATAAATAAACCTAGCTTGTCATCTAGCACTTTAATTTTAATTTAGTGTAGCTGTTCTTACTCATTTGCATACATATGTAATGAGGATAAATTATGTAAATTACGTGTAAAAGCGATACTTTTTTTTTTGTATCGAGGATCAAACTTGGGACCTTCAGCTTGCGAGGCAGGCAGCAGCACCACTGAGCTAAATCCCCAGCCCAAAAGTGATACTCTTAAATTTGGGGATCTATGATGACTTCAGAAAATATCCTTAGTAAATATATAGAGTAAGTAATTTTCTTTTATCCTTATAAATAATAAACATTATACTAAGGATGATATATAAGAATAAAAATAATCCTATTTTTAAAAATAAAGCAAAAATTGTCAGAAGCAAAATGTTTATAGAGTCCCATTATACTTAATTATATTTCATTTTAAAAACCTCTAAATAAAATCAAAGCTCTCATAAAAATTCTGGTAATAATTGTAAAGGTTACAAAGCATTTTTAAAATGCTGTGGAATTGTTTTTGACAAACTGTGACAAAATTAGTTATGTACAAAATAAATACCTGCCTGATAACATGAGTCCATATTCATATAACTAAAATGTATCAGTTGACAACAGAAGACAGGTTAAAAAGAACTTATGGTCAAATGTTTTTGTTTTAGTCCTTCATGATATAAACATCATGGGGATACACACACATATACTAGACTGTAATACCCTTTACCCTTGCCCAAAGTCATCCACCAAATAAATTATAACAAAAGCAGGTCAGAAGTAGCAAAAGTGTAATCACTGTACATTCCTGATTGGGAGAAAAAACACTCAAAAATGTTTATCTGCCCTCCACTGTTCGTAAGATAAACTCTGAATTCCCTGGATGGGTTGTCTCTACACTCTTCACAATCTCTCACTCCTCTGCAGGTGTCCTGCACAGGCCAAATTATACCACACAGTACAACCTAATCAGTGCTTTCATCCACTGTGCTTCATTATCCTTTCATCTTTATTATCTTCTGATAACCTGCCTTATTTTGCTTAAAATCCTACTTAACTTGTAAGGCTCAATTTAGGCAAAATTTAGCTACTTTCTGAGACCCACCTAGTAGCTCTCTCTTTTATGAGACTACAAAGCATTTTCTCTACATCTTTTTGCAATGATTATATTTATTCACACTCACCTCTTCTACTATGTTTCATGCTCTTTAGGCAAGGAGCAAGTCTTATCTCTGCAATCTCTCATAGTAACACCAGGTGCTAAATAAATGTTGATATTTGAATAATTCTTAAGATTCAGATTCTTAATTATATTCGTTTTACATTACAAAACAAATCATATTTCAGGAAGAAATTATTTTTACCAGAATACCAGCAGGCAAAGGAGCAGAATCATCTGTTGGGTACATCCTGGAAACTGGGCACTTGAGAATATCTAGTCCGTTTGGGACGATTTTACAGTAATCCTGAATACACTGCAGCCACCACCACACAGCATCCCGGCAATTGTACCTGGCATAAATCCCTTCACCGAGGAGATTGGGAATGAGACCATGCCTCAGAGTGCCAGCAAATGCTAAAATAATATTCCTAAAACAACATAATTAAGTAGATCATTTGAAATGAAACTAAAGAGTTGAAGATAAAAAATGGTTACTTTTGATGACTTTATTTTGGAGGCATTTTAAACCTGCCCTTACTTCTTTATTCATATATTTGTAGATAGTGGTCATAATATAATAGAATAAGAATCCCTAAGACCACATAAATATACCCAGCTCCAGGCCTCTCTGAAGAGCTCCCAGTTTCTTTAAATTCTGCCTAATAAATTTCTTTATGCCTCACATTGACATGTCTTGAAAACTCGTTTTCTGTGAATGAAGTCAGAAGCCTACAACCTACCCCACCAGTGGGGTGAATGCAGGTTCCCCATCTTCACTCTGGAAACCCTCTTGGGAACTACTCCATGACACAGAAGTGGGAAGTGAAAGCCCAGACAACAATCATAATGATCATAAAGCCTAACATTTATAGAATGTTCAGCATCTGGCAGATATTCTAGATATTTAAACAGCATTAGCTCATTAATGCTCACCAAGCTCAATAAGCGAATACTACAACCATTTTACAGAAAGCATGAAAAGAGGAAGTGATTTGTCATTTGATAATCTGGCAACAGAATTAGAAGCTCTCATTATGGCCCAAAGGCCTAATTCTTAACTACTATACTGTGCTGAATGATGATGATCCATTTCCTACTTCTGAGTCAGTCATTTTAGGGACACTTGGGGGAAGAATCAAACATCTTCCTAAATTTTGATAGCCCCATAATTACAACTTAAGACAATTAAAAAAAAGGGCTTATATATTAGGTCAACAGGAAAGAATGTAATTCCTTTTAAATGCCCACTCAGACACCTCAATTTTATTGTTTTTGTTGTTGTTATCTTGAACTCCTGGCAATCCTCCTGGCTGGGATTACAGGTATGCTCTATCACACCCAGCTGACATGGCAATTTTAAAATGACCCCCACCAAAATAAAAATAAAAACAAAAAACTTTTGGCATTTGAAAGGGAAAATTTCAGTTATTCTTCTGATGGCATCAAAATAAGGTGTCATACACAGTAAATGCTTTTTTGCTAAAATTTTCAACCCGCAGAGCAGTGCTTTTGAACTTTAGGCTCAGGTTGCTGATAACTACCTGGAAAACTTGTGAAGACAAGTTTTTGCCTATCAACCCCGCTCTCCCTACCTCAAAGTTTGGATTCAGGGGGTATGCATAGGGACCAAGGATTTGTATTTCTAACAAGTTTTCAGATGATGGTAACAGTACCGCTTTGTGGAATACACAGTGAGAGGCACTGCTGTAGAACTTTGCAATCTCTCATAAATTTGTTTATGTTACTGAGATACAAGAAAACATCACTTTTAGTCTAGAAAACACAAAACTGGAGATTGTAAGGCCTGAAAACAAATAAAAGAAAACCTGAATTATCTTTCTGTACAGGGACAGCAATGCCTTTATTATAAAAGGCATAAAATGGTCACATAATTTTTCTTTATTGAAATAAATTTGTAAATGGTAAAGTTAACCTGATCTTAATATGAAAGACCAGAATTTAGCAACTTCAAAGATTTTCCTCCTTTAAATTCACCTTCTATGATCCTATTAAATGAATATATGAAAAATAAAACAAAAAACACCTAAGGAAAACATACCACTCAAATGTTGTTGATAATAGGTGGATAAGAAAGCAAGTTTGAAGGACATGTGAAAAAAACCACTGGGACATAAACTTGCAGTGCAACTTTTTAGATCTCTTACCTGGCCTCTAAATAGCGTCCAGTAACCAGCAAAAGACCTCTAAGTGCAATAAAAGTATCCCTTCCCCAACAGCGGAAAAGACCAGCAGAAAAATGAGGTAAGCCTAACAGAAAAGACAACAAAATAATATGTTAATCATAACACATGGAAACCTATGAATGCTATTAGTACAAAACGGTCACTCTAAAGCTGGGGTAAAAGGACGGATTACCAGGAGGTGGTAAACCCTTTTAAATTATCTGCAACATGTACTTGTACCCTTAGATGAACTTTTATGGAATAAGGTTCTATAGTCATATCAGATTCTTAAAGGAATATGTGATCTCAAGGAGATTAAGTACCAGCTGCTGAGGTTTTTTTTCTTCCTTTATTTGTGGTTCTAGGGATCAAACCCAGAGTATTACACATGGTAGGCCACGGGGCTATATACCCTTAGTCTTGAGAACCTCTGCTAGAAGGGGATACTTAACTGAATTGACTTGAATGTGCCTTTGTTTGTTTTTTGTTGTTTTTTTTTGGTACTGGGGATCAAACTTGGGACCTTGAGCTTGCGTGGTAGGCGGCAGAACCACTGAGCTAAATCCCCAGCCCCTTGTTTGTTTGTTTTGAGACAGGGTCATGCTACGTAATTCAAGCTGGCCTTGAACTCACTATGTACCCCAGGCTGGCCTTGAACTTGGGGTGATCTTCCTGCCTCAGCCTTGCAGGGCTGGGATTACAAGTGTGCTCCACTATGCCCAAATTTTAATGTGTCATTAAACACAGATAAACTTACTTTTAATAAATTAAAAGGATAAAACCAGAAATCAAATATTTAACACATAAAGTAACACAATATAACATTAATTATATATGTAGAAAGATTCTACCTTAAGGACAGTAAATAAATCTGAATATGAACTAATTACCCAAATGATACCTAAATATGTTTATTAATCTATATTCTACACTCAAAATGTATTACTAAATTTTCCATTAATTTAAAACAACTTATAGTGTCAAACTTCGTACATAATATATACAATTTTTATCAAAAATTAATTTTAAAAAGTGTTACATTTTCATAGAAACAGCTTTTGCAGATGAAAACAAGGACTATACATGCTAAATAATGTGAACTGTGAGACTGAACAACAGTTACTCCATTTTGTACTAGGGCCCCAACTTGTCTGCTTCTGTTACGGATCACCAGGTAGACATCGAGTTCCAGGGATGTGCTTGTTGTTGTGCCAGGAAGGTCTGTTGTGTGCGTAGTGTTCGGTCATGCTTGCCCAACTCCATATCTGAATAATGTTATCTTAAGGACAATCTGTAAAAGGTCTGTTTTATCTCTCCTCTCCGCTTTTGTATTTCTCCTTGCCAACTTCCCCTGCGACCCCCTATAAAAACAGCCTCGGACTCTGAGCCAGTTGCCTCTCTAAGCTACTTTGCTTTGGGAATGCCGTCTGGCCAGACTAATAAAGATCTGTTTCACTTTCCAACTTGTCCAGTGTGTTCCTTCCCGGGTGTTCTTCGCTGCAGTCAGCTCCTCGGAGCGTTTGGTAAGGCCCTCGGTCTTACATGAACATTAGCTGCAACATTTATTATGCATGAGGCAAAACAGGACTAATGGAAAAAAATCTAAAATTTTACTTTTAGTTTGAGTTTGGTGCCCCTTCTCTCCCATGCTGGGGATTCAACCTAGGGCTTTGCTCATGCTAGGAAAGTACTATATTCTACTTAACTGCTGCCTGTTTATTGAATGACATTATCTCCCCAGTAGAAAATAAGACCCATGATGACAGAAACTTTATCGGCCTTGTTTGTCATGTACATCTATTCACTGAAAATCATAACTGGTATATTATATATCCTTATAAATATTTGTTGAATGAATAAAAGACTAATGCTAAAATGTAAATTCAGAAGTAAAAGAACGGCTAAAAAATTTTTGGCACTGCTAACTGTACTTCACAACTTAGATTTCTGCTAATTTGGGCCTTCCTTTTCTAGGGAATTAGACATTAGTTTCTTCTATTAAGAAAGATCATAACTAAGGGCAACACTCAACTTTTTTCTATGTTATTTCCAATATATCAGTACAAAATTTCCCCAAACAAACATATATGGTTGATAGTTGGTAACTTTGATGAGGACTATGATAATGACAATACCTAACACATCTGTAATATTCTGTACAGACTTCCTAGCACTTTAGCCAGTTTAACTTCTTATATGTAATATGTGTATAGACAGATTTGAAGGTGAGTTTGAACTGGTATGTCCTAAAATAAACACAGTCTGGGGGCTGGGGATTTAGGTCAGTGACACCATGCCTGCCTTGAAAACTGAAGGTCCTGAGTTCGATCCCTGGTACTAGGGGGAAAAAAAATATATGTACACAGTCTGTCTTTGTTGAAAAGTAAAAGCTATAAAATCTCTAGCACTAGGCCAGGGATTTAGCTCAGTGGTGCTATGCCTGCCCCGCAAGCCCAAGGTCCTGAGTTCAATCCCCAGTACCAAAAAACAAAAAAAAACTCTAGCACTGATATAGAGAAATGTTTATATTAACTTTTTTTTAAAATTAATTTTATTGGTACGTTTTAGGTATACAATATAATGACATTCATCATTGGAAATTTGCACCTTTACATAATCTCTCTTGGTTCTTATTTTTCCCCCATTCCCCTGCCCTCCTTTCAACCCCTCCATCCCTCCCTATTTACAAAGACTTTGTTTCCATTTTTTCATTTTCTCATATTAATTCCATTCCCTTCTTTCCTTTCCCCCACCCTCCCACTTCTCCTTCCTTCCCCTTTGCTCCTTTCCTTCCTATTTCACATTATATTAACTTTTTTGACCTCTCAAACTATACATCCTGTAGATCACATATATTTAGAGTGATTTCTTTTTGTTTTTGTTTCTTTTTTGAGTCAGGATCTCACTACGTAGTTAAAGCTGGCCTTGAACTCACTATGTTGCCCAGGCTGGCTTCAAACTCACAGTGATCCTCCTGTCTCAGTTTCCCAAGTGCTGAGATTACAAATATGTGCTGCCATGCCCAGCATCTGGAGTGATTTTTACTTTGTCAATTATTACAAAGGTTCAAAATTAAGAAAAATTTCCAATATCATCATCAAAAAGAAAAAAAACCCCACAAAAAACGAATCCCTTCTATCTTAAAATAAATCCCTAAAACACTTATCTGTAAATCTCAGTATAGTCCTATTTTTTGCCAGTGTTAGGCAAAACACTCTCTTGGGATACTAGAACCAAATACCAAAACATCTATTTATATTTACTTATTGTACCTGGTATACACATGTAGCAAATACTATAACTTATGTTAGTATATGATTTATAAATAAATGCATATATTCTGGGGGTGTTTAACAGCAGTGTATAACCAAAAAGATTAAGATAACTTTTATGTAATAGGCTTCTAAAAAGTAGACTCTAAAACCCAAATTTGTCATATCTATGTTTTTTCCCATAACGGATCAGTTCAATTTCATGACCACTGCATAGATTCACAGGGGAATAATTGGAACTACAAGGAAATCATTCAAATGAAAATGTGAAACACAATTATAAAATTAAAAGAGTTTTGATTTTATTCCTTTTTTCTTAGTTTTAAATTTTTTTGCAGAGTTGAGGATTAAACCTAGGACCTCAAGCATACACTGTAAGTATTCTACCAGTGAGTTAAATTCCCAGACCTAAAACCAAGTTTTATGTATTTTTATGACCATTCTAAGTGAAAAGGTAATTTTTATTTTAGTTGTTGAGTACTATGAAATTGTTCACCTGATGTAAGCACATGTAAATTTAAGGAAATTTAAATTTAACAGAGGGAGCCACACAGACAATATTATTTTTCCTATAATTTTTATATACTAGTTTAGAGCATTTTCAACTTCAGTGGCCTCAAATACTAAGTGCTTTTTAGAAATGTAGTGGAAATTTATATTAAAAAAAGAAAAATTAAAAAGAAGAAAAAGTCTGTTCTTTAGCCTATTTTGCTTACTTGATTAATGTTTTAAATCTACTTGCAGGAAAGGATGCCAATAAATTTGGCTGAAAAGATCTGACAGCAATTAGATATATAATAGAAAATTATTTAAATGATCTTGTAGTAATTGCAAAGTGTTTTTTTTTTTTTAAAAAAAACTGGGTAAGAAATATAGGGAAAAGTAGTAAACTACATCTGGTTTCAAAAAATATGAAATGTCAGCAGTTGGAAAAAACATATCTACAGAAGAAAAGAATAACCAATCAAAATAGAAAACACACATAAATGCCTGGTACACAGCTATAATTAAATAGTAAGTATGGTTATTATTTTTATAAGTATCTATGAAATTTACTAAGCAATGATATAAAATGTTGATAACATCATGAATTAAAAAATCAGTTTCCCATAAGTATTCCTTTATGAATATTATTGATTCACACATTATAACCTTCTACAAAATCCCTCACCTGCAGCCAGAGAAGCACAGCACTGTTCCTTTTCTTTTGTGATCTCGTTTAGCCTATATGGTACATCCAGAAGTGAAGGTGAAAGACGTGGTAGACAAGGGAATTTTCCTACTCCACACATTTGGACTGAACCCAATGAAAGGTGTTTCACAAATGTTGAACCATTTTGAACAAAGCTATAACAAAAGTGATAGAATTAAAAACATTATTGTAGAGGGCTAGGGATTTAGCTCAGTGGTGCCGTCGCCTGCCTCACAAGTACAAGGTCCCGAGTTTGATGCCCAGTACCAAAAAAAAATTATTGTAGAGATACAAAATTTTTTAGCAGTTTTAATTTTGAGTTTTCCCCTTCAAATGATTTTTCTACACAAAAGTGTAAAAAAGGCAACATAGTTTAAAAATAAACGTCGAATTTGACTAGATTTCAAAACTGCTTTCATGTCAACCATTATTTCAGTTAGCTTTAAGCCTAAGGCTTGTTATAAAACAAAAGGTAGGGTTGAAGTTTTATTTTTTCTGAAATGATGCCCAAATCAATTTAGTGGTTCTCACAGGTACATTTCAATCTGTGGTTTCATTTTAGGAAATTTCATCATAAAAGGAAAATTTGATTAATTAAAATAGTAAAATAAAATTTCTTTTTAAATGATGAAAATAAAAATCTCATGGGAGACTGAGGCAGAAGGATTGCTGCAAGTTCGAGGCCAGCATGGGCTACAGAGTGAGTTCAAGGCCAGAATGAACTACATATCAAGACTCTGTCTCAAAAAAAACAAAAACAAAACCAAAAAACCCCCAAAAAGGAAAGAAAAAAATTACGTATGTATATTATAAAATTTGTACCAATTAACGTTAACAAGTCAGTGACTAAATAGGAACAGTGATACAAAACAACTGATTCTTCCCAGAACATGTTTTATTTAGTTTTATAGAACTTATTTTTCCCCTCACTTTTTGAGACAGTCTTGTCATATAGGCCAGAGTACTTCAATTGTATTATGTAGCCCAAGCTGGTTTCAAACTTGCTGTGTAGCCGAGAACGAGAGATCTTCCTGCTTCAGCCCCCCAGGATTACAGGTATGTACTATATGCCCAGCTTTGCAGCAGATTTTTAATATGTAAGTTTGTTCTTGTGTGTTTCAAACTAGAGTATACTAATAAATCTACTTAAAAACTTTTTCAGTGTATGCCTATAACAATTCCTCATATTCTGGTCTTTTAAGAGTATATATAAAATAACTCTGTATTAATTTTCTATATAAACATGCCTATTTACTCAAGCTTTTTTGGATATACCTTGACATGTGCTTCCATGCTATATCCAGAAGAGTGGTGTACACACCAATTAATATAGCATCAAAATAACATGGGATAAGATAACGTGGAATCTGCTTCAGGTAGAAGAACATAGCCTGCAACCATATGCCAACCTGTTACAAAAATAATTTAAAAAGTTAATTTGGTGTGTTTACAGTCTAGGGATATTTTAAGGTATAATTTAAGAGGTAAGTCTAAACATATAACTTTACTATCTGGTAATTTATTAACAAAATTTCTACTTATTAGAACCGAAAGATGATGTAGGGAAGAAAATGGTTCAAAAACACACAAATATTACACATAACATGGTAATATAATTCTTTCTGTGGCCTTGATTACTTATTTGGGTTAGAATATAGCTTTACTTACTTCAGCAATAGTTCCTGATCGTGAAATAAGCCGGCCACTGACATAGTCAATCATCCAATCTCCAGATCTCAAATTATCACAAAAAGGATGTCCCAAGTCATTCTTTGGTCTTATTTCTGCCAATATGGACATTAATCCTGAAAATTCAATGACATAGCATGCTACATTATTGGCAGAATCGATGTTCCTATGACCAATGCTGTGACAGAGTCAGGCACAAAGGTCTCCTAGTCCACAATGACAGCTGTCAGTGTTGGATATAAGTGTGGAAGTACTGGCTTGAGCCAGGACACAAAGACATCCTGGTAAGACTCTGCCAAAGGGTCAGAACTTCTGGAACTGGTTTTATTTTTACTTATTTGCATTTTTTTAGACCTTTTCTTCTTGTTTCACATTATCTATTATATATTTTGATTCTTACACTTTGAGTTTCTCACACCAGAAAAACTATTCAGTATTTACACATGTGTGTCCTATTTATTTCACTTAAAGAGTATGGCCTCAATGTGCATCCATTTAGCTATAAATGACTCTAGTGTCTCATTCTTTATGGCTAAGTAGTACTCTATTTTATTAAAAAAACCACACCTTCTTTATCCAGTCTCCAGTTGATGGGCAAGTGGGCCGTTTCCAAGCTTTAGCTATTACGAACTGTGCCCCTATACTTATTTGCATTTTAATGTTATAATATATTCAAAGGCAGCTGGTGCAGCTTTTTTGCCTTAAGGTATCAAGAAGAAAAAATACTTATTCGCCTGTATCTTTTCATGTTAAAAAGTGGTAGATTCATTAATATTCAAGCAAGCCTTAAGCAAATCACACAAATAGTTTCAGAGAAAGCAAGAATTTGTATGGTGATGCCCAACTTTATAAAACAAAAACTACTGGACATAAATGGTCAGACACTAATACAATCATAGCAAGAGACCTCAACACCCTACTGTCACAATTAGTTCAATCAGACAAAAAAATTAACAAAGAAATATCAGAGTTAAACCATAGCACTGAACAAATGGATTTAACAGATATCTGAAGAACATTTCATTAAACAACAACAGAATACACATTTTTCTCAGTAGCATAAGGAACTTATTCCAAAAAAACCCATATATTAGGCCATGAAGCATGCCTAAAGAAATACAAAAGAATTTAAATAATCCCCTGCATAATATTAAGTCACAGTAGAATGAAGCTAGAAATCAACAGCAAAGAAACCACAGAATTTATACACCCAAACATGGAGAATAAACAATACATTACCGCATAATCAAAATCACATAAGAAATCAGGGAGGAAATAAAAAAGTTTTTAGAATCAAATGACAATGGAAGCACAACATGTCAAAATGTATAGGACACAATGAATGCAGTATTAAGAGGGAAGTTTATAGCTGTGAATATATATATTAAAGGAAGTGAGCAATCCCAAATAACCTAATGATGCTTCTCAAGTTCCTAAAAAATAAGAAAATTCAAACTTTACATTAATAGAAGGAAATACATTATAAAGACCCAAGTAGAAATTAATGAAATTGAGACTAAAAAAAAAATACAAAAATCAATGAGTAACAGTTGGTTTGTTTAAAGGATAAACAAGATTGATAAACCCTAGGCCTAACTTACCAAAAAAAAAAAAAAGGAAAGAAAAAACTTCAATCAATGGAATTAGAAATACAAAAGGCAGAATAAAGACTGATACCACCAAAATCCAGAGGATTATAAGGAACTACTGGAGAAACTAATATTAAAGTAAACTGGAAAACCTAGAAGAAATTACTAGACATATATGAATTACCAAAACTAAACCAAGAAGATAGAAATACTCTAATAACCACCCTGCAGCTGGGGGTGGGGGTGGGAGTACCTGCATGCAGGAGAGGGCGGGTGGGAAGGACTGCCAGGAGAGATCCCTAGGCAAGGCTCTCAGACCTGCCCCTTCCCTGGCCCTTGTGCTCACCAGGCCACCTGGCCCAGCCATGATCATGGGGATTCTCATCTTCAACAGTCTCGGCAAGCTGCGGCTCTCTAAGTTCTACCAGCCCTACAGTGAAGATACACAACAGCAAATCATCAGGGAGACTTTCCCTTTGGTATGTAAGAGAGATGAAAAGTTTGTAATTTCCTAGAAGGAGGATTATTAATTGGAGGATCTGACAACAAACTGATTTAAAGACATTATGCAACACTATATTTTGTCTTCTGTGTGAATTCTTCAGAAAGAGAACCTGGCTTTTTTTTTTTTGTACCGGAGATCGTCGAACTCAGGACCTTGTACTTGAGAGGCAGGTGTGGTGCCACTGATCTAAATCTCCGGCCCTAAACCTGGCATTTTAGATTTAATTCAACTGGAAACATTAGACAAATGTTTTGAAATTGTCTGTGAGCTGGATTTAATTTTCCATGTAGACAAGATTCAAAATATTCTTGAAGAAATGGTGATGAGTGGGATGGTACTGGAGACCAACATAAATGAAATTGCTACACAAATTGATGCACAAAGTAAACTGGAGAAATCTGAGGCTGGCTTAGCAGGAGCTCCAGCCTGTGCTGTATCAGCTGTAAAGAATATGAATTTTCCTGAAATCCCAAGAAATATTAACACTGGTGACATCAGTATAAAAGTGCCAAACCTGTCCTCTTTTAAATAAAATATTAAAAAGGCCACTCCCAGGTAAAATGCAGGGGGAAAAGTCTAAGTTTACCATACAGTTTTTTTTTAACCAAAAATAGAGGACAGTCTTAACTTTTGCTCTTGGATTTAAGTCAAGATACTGAATAGAAGTTGTGTAAAAATCAGTATGAAAGTTCAATGTTGCTTTTCTTGCTCAGTGATTTAAAGAAATTGTATGGTTCCAGTGTGATTTTTTTTTTCTTTTATAAACTGCATTCCTATGCCCATCTAAGGCATGGCTTTATGTATTGGCTATTACAGTATTTCAAGAGTGAGGTATTTCTTTAATTATGTACAACCCAATGGGCTGGGATTTAGCTCAGTGGTTCCACCGCCTGCCTTGCAAGCACAAGATCCTGAGTTCAATCTCTGGTACCAAAAAAAAAAAATTATGTACAACCCAAAATGTTGGTGTTTCGTATGGATCACAAGTGCAACATTCCTTAATTCTTTCTGCTATTTGTTACAACTGTTAAAGAACCAAGTATGTATTATATGAAAACATTATGACCTTTTCCTTTTAGTTTAAATAAACTCAAAGGTAACTGGATTTCTAAAGTGCACACACATACACACACAAAAAACCCCCACAAAACTCTGAACAGATGAATAACAGACAACAAAATATAGCCAGTAATAAAAACTCTACCGACAAAGAAAAGCCCAGGAAATGATGGATTCACTGTAGAATTCTAGCAGAACTTCATTGAAGATCTAATGCCAATACACCTCAAACTCTTCAAGGGAAGGAACATGTACTACCAAACTCATTTCTGGAAGCTAGCATTACCCTGATACCAAAAGTGGACAGGGACTTAACAAAAAAAGATAACTCTAGGCAATCTCCTTAATGAACTCACATGCAAAATTCCTCAACAAGATACTGGCAAGCAGAATGGAACAAATCATCAAAAAGATCATACATCATGACCAAGTTGGCTTCATCCCAGGGATACAAGGATGGTTCAACACACACAAATCAATAAATGTAATCTATCACATAAACAGAATCAAGGACAAAGACCACATCATCATCATCTCCATAGATGCAGAAAAAGCCTTCTCCAAAATCGAACATTGATTCATGATAAAAACCCTGAAGAACACAGGTATAGAAGGGTATTATCTCAACTTGATCAAAGCCACTTACAACAAATCTACTGAGAATATCATATTAAATGGGGGGAAGCTCAAAGCTTTCCCTCTAAAATCAGGACTGAGACAAGGAAATCCACTATCACCACTCCTATTTAAACAGTCCTCAAATAATTAGCCAGAGAAATCAGGCAAGAGAAAGAAATAAAAGAGATATGTATACGAAAGGAAGAAATCAAATTATCATCATTTGCAGGTGATACAATCCTCTACATAAAAGACCCTTGAATTCATAACCAAATTCAGTGGTGTAGCAGGATACAAAATCAACATGTAGAAATCAAAAGTGTTCTTGTACACCCCAATAATGAACTCGCTGAGCAAGAAATTAGAAAAAACAATATCATTCACAATAGCATTGAGAAGTCAAATACTCAGGAATTAACCCACCAAAGAAGTGAAAAACCTCTACAAAAAAACTACAGTACTCTGAAAAACAGAGTACATCAGAAGACATTGAAGAGGACATCAGAACATTGAAAGATATCACCTGTTCCTGAATAGGCAAAATCAGTATTTTTAAAAGGGCCATATTTCTGAAACTAATATACAGATTAGTGCAATTCCAATCAAAATACCAACAGCATTCCTCACAGAACTAGAGAAAACAATCCTAAAATTCATATGGATCCACAAGAGACCCACAGTATCAAAAGCAAGCCTGGGAAACAAGAGCAAAGCAAGGAGGCATCACAGTCCCATATTTTAAGAAGTTGTATTACAAAGCTACAGTGATTAAAAAAAAAAAAAACACAACAAACCAGGGCCAGGGATTTAGCTCAGTGGTTTCACTGCCTGCTGCGCAAGCACTGGGACTGGAGTTCAATCCCTGGTACCAAAAAACAAAACAAAACAAAACAGCACAGTACTGGCAAACAAACAAACAAAAAATAAACCCAAAAATCAAACCAGAAATGTGGATCAATGCAACAGAACAGAAGATGTAGAAACAACTCCAGGCACACTCAGTTATCTTATCCTTGACAAAGGGGCCAAATACTTTTGGCAGAGAAAAGATGGCCTTTTTAACAAATGGTGCTAAGAAAACTGGCTACTCACAAGCGGAAGACTGAATCTAGACCCATATATCTCACCATGTACTAAATTAAAATCAAAATGGATCAAAGATCTAAATGTCAAAGCAGAAACACGTAATGTGCTAGAAGATAAAATAGGTAAAACTTTTTTATTTTTATTGAGATAAGGTCTTGCTATACAGTTCAGGTTGGCCTTGAACTCACTACGTAGCCCAGGCTGGCCTCAAACTTGTATAAATCCTCCTGCCTCAGCCTCTTGAGTACTGGGATCCAGTTATGTGCCACCTTCCCCCACAAAATAGATGAAACTCTTTTTTTTGGTACCAGGGATTGAACTCAGGACCCTGAGTTTGCAAGGCAGGCAGAGGAACCACTGAACTAAATCTTCAGCCCTGATAAAACTCTTGAAGACATAGAGGTAGGCAAGGATTTCTTGACTAGAACTCCAATTGCACAAGAAATAAAATCAAGAATCAACAAATGGGATTATATCAAATTAAAAAGCTCTGCACAGCAAAAGAAACAACCAAGAGAGTAAAGAGACAGCCTACATATGTAAAAAAATTTTGACAGCTACTAATCAAAGGACTAATATCTAGAATACATAAAAAGCTAAAAAAAAACCCTGATTCCCAAAATAAAAGACTGAGGCAAAAAAATGGCCAGCTGAAATGAATATATATTTCTGAGAATAAGTACAAATGACTAATAAATACATGAAAAAATGTTTAACATCTCTGGCCATTAGAGAAATGCAAATTAAAACAATAATGAGATTAAATCTTACTCCAGAAATAATAGCTATCATCGAGAAGTCAAATAATGACAAATGCTGGGGAAACTGTGGGGAAAGAAAGGAACCCTTCTATATTATTAGTGGGAATACTCTATAAACTAGAAGAACTATTAAGGAAATTAGTATGGAGATTCCTCAAAAAACTAAAAATAGAAATCCCATTCAACTCAGCTATTCTCCTTTCAGGTATTTTCCCAAAAGAGTTAAAGGCATCTTATAACAATGATGTATGCACACGCACATTTACAGTAGTGTAATTTATAATAACTAAATCTTGGAAGCAGCTTCTATGTCCATCAACAGATGAATGGATAAAGAAAGTGTGGCATGTTTATACATTGGAGTACTATTCTGCCATAAAGAAGGATAACCCTGAGTCATTTGTAGGAAAACAGATGTACCCTGAAACCATGATCTTAAATGAAATAAATCAGATACAAAAGCTTAAATATCTCATGATTTCTCTTATTTGAGAAACCCAACATATAAATAAAAAGGAAAATAAAGATAGATAATAGGAAATAGGGAGATAGATCTTTTGCAAAAGAAGGGGACCAAAAGACAGAAGAAGAAAGTCAGGAGTGGGGAGGGGAAAAAAAAGGATTAAAATGTATTATATACATATACCAACTTCCATGAGGAATGTAATCATTATGTACTGCAAACACATACCAACAGAAACAATAACAATAAAGAAAAGGATGAGACTTAACTTTAAGACAAAGGACAAAGGGCTCACAAGTGAGGTCTTTTTAGTTAAGCAGGAGTTCAATAGCTCCAAGTAAAGTGGAGTAAGATGTTATCTACAGGAGGTAACTTCTGTACCTCTTAATTACAGTTCAAACTGCTAAGTGTGGAAAATGACAATGCTTTAGGAAAAAAAACCCACTAGAGTGCCCATAAATACAAAAAGTCTCAAAAAAAGTTTACAAGAGCTTCTTATGTGCTGGGTTTAGGAGGTATAAAAGCTAAAGAAAAAAACCACCGAAAAAAGATAAAACCGTAATTAAAAACATTGACAAAAAAAAAATCACTATATGAATTACCAAAATAACATAATATAATCTAATGGCCAAGTAAAAGGTTTGCTAAATCAAATTTCTTAGATTAAAAATCTAAGATCCTGGAGAAGCTGGTGTGGACCAGAATGGCTTGGCTGCAACCAGGTCTAGCCAGGGCCCCACCCTGACCCCAGCTCCCGGGGCCTGTAGGCTCCAGCCAAAGATTCATCTGGAAAAGAGCTGCACAGGTGACAAGCAACAGCCAGATGCCCACCATGATACCACTGGTAAGTGTGTGCACCCAGGAAAAACCTAGTGTGGACCAGAGCAGCACAGCTGCAGGCAGGTCCTGCCAGAGCTCCCCTGTGACTCCTGCCCCATGGGCCACAGGCCCCAGCCGAAGACCCACGTGAAACAGAGCTACAGAGGCACACAACCAATAGCCAGAGACCTGCCCCGATAACACTGGTAAATACATGCAGATCCCAAACCAGAAGCATGCCTAGATAACATCCCAAGTGTGAACAGGCCCCAGCCAGAACCTCTCCCGGACAACTGGACAGCACAGGGATCCAGAAGCCCACCACGCTGAACCCAGGAATTGGTGTGGTGATGAGCAGCAGAGAAAAGGCCACTTGGTGGCTTACTGAAAACTGAAGACCACTGGGTGAGCAAAAAGTTTCTTCAACAAAGGCATAGCAGGCTGCATCTGTTGAAATGAGAAGATACGTAAAGAAATCTCGAAACCAGACTTCCATATTACCTAAGGCAACCCGAAAGGGCAATGAGATGGAACAACCTGATACTCAACTACCTGGATTCCCTGAATTGGCAATGAAAGAGGATGTGGAAAAAAATGAAATCACAAATAACTTCTAAGATAACAAGAGAGATTGTGTCCATAGTGCAAGACATGATTAATAAATCTAGAGCAGACACAGAATAAAAAAAAAACAGAGGAGCTGAGGCACATGATGGAATCCCAACACAGGAAACAAATGGAATCCATAAAACAGAGTCAAATAGATTTCCAGGAGATGAAAAACTCCACTGAAAGTTTACCCAGCAGAATGAGCCAATGTGAGGACAGAATTTCAGATATAGCAGACAGGATTCTCAATTAGTGAGGAGGAAAAGAGAAATTTCTTTAAAATAGTAAGGGACCACGAGAAATCAATCCAGCAGCTGCTAAATGATGCAAAGAAGAATAACATTAGACTGATCAGAGTCAATGAAGAAACAGGAGAGAGGGCAAATAACATTAAAAAAAAAAGACTGTTAACAGAAGGAATGGCAGAAAACTTCCCAAGCAGGGGAAAAGAACTTGACATATAGATAAGTGAGGCATATAGGACTCCAATGAGCCATGATCCAAATAAATCTACACCTAGGCTATAGTTAAGATTCCAGAAACCCAACAGACGAACAAAATTCTATAAGCAGTTAAGGGAAAAGAAACAAATCACATACAAAGGAAAGCCCATCAGAATCACAGGAGACTTCTCAACACAAACCCTCAAGGCAAGAAGAGCCCGGAGTGACGTATTTCAAGCCCTAAAGGAAAACAACTTCCAACTCAGATTGATGTACCCTGCAAAACTATCTTTCAAAATTGATGGAGAAATAAGATACTTTCATGACAAAGAGCACCTGAAGAACTTCATGACTACCAAACCAGCACTCCAAAAAATTTTAAACAATATCCTAGGAAAAGAAAATGAAGATCACAACCCCAGGAAGTCCAGCAGAATGAATCCATCCGGCACGACCAAAAATTATAAAACGCAAAGGGTGAGAATCAAAAAAAAGAAAAAGTCATGACAAGGATAAGTCAGGACAGAGGATTTAGCTCAGTGGTTTCGCTGCCTGCTGTGCAAGCGCAAGGACCTGAGTTCGATCCCTAGTACCAAAAAAAAAAAAAAAAGGATAAGTCAATACATATCAGTTATAACCATCAATATTAATGGTCTCAATTCACCAATAAAAAGAAAGACTGGCAGAATGGGTCAAGAAGCAAGATCCAACAATATGCTGCATACAAGAAAAACACTTAATTCAAAAAGAAACTCACAGACTGAAAGTTAAAGGGTGGAAAACAATACTCCATGTGACAGGAACCAAAAAAAAAGCAGAAGTAGCTATCCTATTTGCAGATAAATTGGATTTCAAACCAACACTAATTGAGAGGGACAAAGAAGGACACCACATCCTTGTAAAGGGCACAATCCAAGGGGAAGAGATGACTAATCAATGTGAAAAATCAAATAAGCACTAATACAATAGTAGGGGGGGAGAACTTCAATACCCACTGTCACAAATAGATCAACTAGACAGAAAATAAACAATAAAATACTAGAACTCAATCAAACTCTTGAACAAATGAACTTAACAGATGTTTGTAGAGGGTTCGACCCCACAAAATCAGAATACACATTCTTTTCAGCTGCACATGGGTCGTTCTCTAAAATAGACCACATACTTGCTCATAGAACATGTTTAAGTAAGTGCAAAGGAACTGAAGTTATCTCGTGTATATTATCAGATCACAGAGCAATGAAATTGGAGATCAATAGCAAAAGAAATTGCAAGAATTTCATCAACACATGGAAATTTTTTTTAACACATGGAAATTAAACAACACACTTCTAAATAACCAGTGGGTCACAGAGGAAATTAAAGAAGAAATCAGACAGTTTCTATAATTAAACGACAATGGCAATACAACAAACCAGAATATCTGAAACACAAAAACCAGTTTAACAAGTGAAATTCATAGCAGTGAATACTCATACTAGGAAAACAGAGCGAGCTCAAATAAACAACCTGATGCTGAACCTCTAGAAACTTCCAGAAAAAGAAGGGCAGGACAAACTCAAAACTCATACAAGGGAGGAAATTATAAAGATCAGAGTGGAAATCAATGCAATGGAGACTAAGAGAATGATACAAAAAATTAATGAAGTAAAGAGTTGGTTCTTTGAAAGAATAAGCAAAATTGACAAAACTTTAGCCAGCCTTATCCAAAAAAAAGGAAAGAGAAGACCCAAATCCATGCAATTAGGCATGAAAGGGGTGAAATTAGAACAGACCCAACAGAAATCCAGAGGATCATATTTACCTACTTTGCGAACCTATATATCAGTAAGATGGAAAATACAGAAAAAATGGACAGATTTCTAGATATTTATGAATTACCAAAGTTGAACGAAGAAGACCTAAAAATCCTAAACAACCCAGTATCAAATCATGAAACTGAAAACATAATTAAAAACATACCAATGAAGACAATCCTGGGTCCTAATGGCTTCACTGCTGAAATCTACAAGACATTTAGAGAATTACTGCCACTACTGTTTGAACTCTTCAGTGAAATTGAAAGAGAAGTAATACTCCCAAATTCATTCCTGGAAGCAAGCATCACCTTGATCCCAAAAGCAGAGAAAGACCCAAGCGAAAAAGAGAATTACAGGCCAATCTCACTAATGAACACAGATATAAAAATCCTTAATATGAGACTGGCAAATAGAATGCAGAAGATCATTAAGAAAATCATACACCCTGACCAAATGGCATTCATTCCAGGGACGCAGGGATGGTTCAACATATACAAATCAATAAATGTAATACACTATATTAATACAGCCAAGGACAAAAACCATGTGATCATCTCAATAGATGCAGAAAAAGTGTTCGACAAAATCCAACACGCACTCATGATAAAAACCCTACAAAAAATTGAAATAGACGGTCACTACCTCAACTTGATAAAAAGTCATCTATGAAAAACCAACAGCCAATATCATACAAAAGGGTCAAAAACTGAAATCCTTCACACTAAAATCAGAAACAAGACAAGGATCTCCATTATCACCACTCCTGTTCAATATAGTTTTGGAAACATTAGCCACAGCAATCAGACAAGAGAAAGAAATAAAAGGAATAAAGATAGGAAATGAAGAAGTCAAATTGTCATTATTTGCAGATGACATGATACTCCATAGAGAAGACCCCAAGAACTCCACCAAAAGTCTTCTAGACTTAATAACCAAATTCAGTAGAGTAGCTGGATACAAGGTCAACACACAAAAATCAATAGCTTTCCTGTACGGAACAACAGACTCACTGAGAGAGGAATAGGAGAAACAACTCCCTTCACTATGTCTAAATGAAATACCTAGGAATCAACCTAACAAAAGAAATCAAAGGGGCCGGGGGGTTAAATGGTTCGGGTGCCTGCCGCGCAAGCGCAAGGTCCCAAGTTCGATCCCTGGTACCAAAAAAAAAAAAAGAAAGAAAGAAAAAATAATGAAAGAAATCAAAGATCTCTACTCTGAAAAGCACAGAAGTCTGAAAAAAGAGATCAAAGAGGATATCAGAAAATGGAAAGACACCCTTTTCTCCTGTGTAGGAAGAACCAATATAGTGAAAATGGCCACACTTCCAAAACTGCTATATAGATTCAATGCCATCCCAACTGATATTCCAACAGCATATGTCACAGAGCCTGAGAAAACAATCTAAAAATTCATTTAGAAAAAAAAAATTCATATGGAGCCAGAGGCAACAAAGACAAGGTAGGGGCATCACAATCCAGAACCTGAAACTACTTTGATACAAAGCTACTTTGATAAAAACAGCATGGTACTGGCAAACAAACAGACCCAAGGAGCAGTGGAACAGATTAGAAGACACAAAAAGAACTCCAGACACACTCAGCCCCCTCATCTTTGACAAAGGAGTCAAATACCCTCAATGGAGGAAAGATAGTCTCTTTAATAAATGGTGCTGGAAAAATTGGGTTTCAACTTGCCGAAGATTAAAACTAGACCTATGTCTCTCACAATGAACTAAAGTAAAATCGAAATGGACTAAAGATCTAAATACTAAAACAGAAACACTAAACTGGCTGGAAGAGAGGTTAAGTAGAACTCTTGGAGACACTGTCATAGGAAAAGATTTCATGAACAAAACCTGTTACACTTGAACTAGCACAAAGAATCAACAAGTGGGATTTCTTCTTATTAAAAAGCTTCTGTACAGCAAGAGAAACCAGCAACAGTGTGAAAAGACAACCCACAACATGGGATAAAATTTTTACCAGCTGTTCCTCAGACAAATGTCTTCTATCTAGAATATATAAAGAACTTTAAAAAATCAAACCTCCCAAATTTAAAGACCCAATTCAAAAATGGGCATCTGAAATGAACAGACATTTCTCAGACAAGTAAAAGCAGCAAATAAACATATGAAAAAATGTTCAACATTACTCATCATTTGAGAGATGCAAATGAAAACAAAGCTGAGATTCTACCTCATCCCAGAAAGAATGGCTGCTATCATGAAATCAACCAATAACAAATGCTAGAGGGACCGTGGGGAGAAAGGAACCCTTCTCCACTGTTGGTGGGAGTGCAGACTGGTGCAACCACGGTGGAAATCAGAAAGGAGACACCTCAAAAAAATAGGGTTAGAGGTCCCATTTGATCTAGCTATTCCCCTGCTGGGTATCTTCCCAAAAGAATTAAAAGAATCATACCACAGTGATGTATGTGCGCCCATGTTCATAGCAGCACAGTTTGTAATAGCTAAAACTTGGAAACAGCCCAGCTGCCCATCAACTGGAGACTGGATAAAGAAGGTGTGGGGTTTTTAAAAAAATAAAATGGAGTACTACTCAGCCATAAAGAAAGAGAAATTAGACATTTATAGATAAATGAATGCACAGAGGCCATACTCTTAAGTGAAATAAATAGGATACACATGTGTAAATACCAAATAGTTTTTCTGGTGTGAGAAACTGAAAGTGTAAATAAGGATCAAAATGTATAATAGATAATGTGAAATAGCAAGGAAAAGTGCAGTTGGGAAAGGGAAGTGGGAATGGTAGGGAAAGGAAAGAAGGGAATGGAATTAACATGAGAAAATGAAAAAATGGGAGGAAAGTCTTTGTAAACAGGGAGGGGTTGAAGGGAGGGGAGGGGAATGGGGAAAAAATAAGAATCAAGATATATTATGTAAAAGTACAAATCTCCAATGATGAATGTCATCATTTGTATATCTAAAATGTACCAATAAAATTAATTTAAAACAATCTAAGATCCTACAAACAAGATGGATTAAACTGAGTTAAATATTTAACTCCTATTACCCATGTTACGACTACTTTACATAATACTTTATGTTTTCTTTTATGATAAAACAAACAGAAAAAAAAGACTCCAATTAGATAAAAAAGAAGAGTGTATTATATTTCCAAGCCAGTTCCATTTGGAGACCAAAGAAGCACACTGTTTCTTGTTTTAAAATAAACCAAACTGTTGAAATATTAATTAAGGCCAAAGTATGTTGAAGAGGCATGACAAGAACCAGTAATACTAGGTAGCAATTATACTCTGGTAGTGCATACTTTGTGCCATATCCTATTTAGATGGATGAGCTCATTTGCTCCTCACAGAAATCTTGTGAATTAGACAATATTATTTCTATTTAATTGAGGCAGAAATTAGGGTACAGAGAGCTTATGTCACTCAGCAGGACAATCAATGAGTAAGCTGCAAAGTCATAATTTGAACCCAGACAGACACACTCTAAGCCCATATTCTTATTTCTATAAAGAAGAAAGCATATGACTCACAAAGAAACAAAACAAAACAATCCCCCCTCAAACCAATCTAACAATGCTTGCTCACCTTGAAGACCTGCGTATTTAAGGGATGACCAGTTTGGTATGTTATAACAACCTCCCCCATCTTCTTGTTCTTCTGATTCACATCGGTAAAGTATTTGATTTAGCTCAGCCAAAGTTAATTGAGAGGCAATACTAAGAATTAGAGAACAAGGCAACTGGTTAAAAACTAAAATTTCACTTGCTATCAATAAAAACAACAGAAAATCTGCATTAAAATCATAAAATGTCTTAGCAATGTAGGTTTTAGGAACTCAGTATTGAAATAAACATCATATATATATATATTTATATATATACTATAACAATTACATGCTAGATATTAACTTAGAACTAATGTTACCTTCTCCCATAAAGAAAATAATTGTGGGCTGGGGATTTAGCTCAGTGGTTCTTGTGCCTGCCTTGCAAGTGCAAGGTCCTGAGTTCAATCCCCGGTACCAAAAGAAAATAATCGTGCCAAATTTTTTTAATTAAAAGTGTGCTGTAAAAATCTTTTGGTTGTTATATTCTATATCTTATAAATTTGTTTCCCACTTGGTGATGGTAGGAGGAAAATGTAACTATCATGGCCGTGATTTCTCTTTGTTCAGTTCACAGTGAAACTGTGTAACTGACCACAATTGAATACAAGAAAAACTGAATTTTTTGTGCTTCTATTTATCTTCTTCTTCCTCTTTTTTAGGCTTATGATTTCTGATGTTTCAATCCACAATCAGCTGCTGCGAGGCAGAAACACCATGGTGGAAGAGTATGACCATCACCAAGAGGCATCTTTTTCTGAGAATATCACTGTTTCTTGAATTACCAAGCTGAAGGTCAACAAAACCTTAGAAGATAGAAGGTATCAGGAGGGAAATACAAAGGCAAAGATTTATCTGACTTCTTAGGTGATTAACTTTGACTATCCCTTTATTGGTCTTTTGATAAATAGTTCGACTTTAACGTAAAAAGTTCTTGAAGTTGCATTTAGGAGAATACGAAGTAGGGAAAAATTAAGTGTGAACTAGAAAGCTCAAAAAACAAATTTATAAGATATAGGATATAATAACCAAAAGATTTTTCCAGCACACTTCAAGACATCGCAGCCAGGGGCAAGGACTTTTTCCCTCTTCTACTCACTAAAACTTTCTTCTTTTATTTTTTCAGACAGGGTCTTGCTATGTAGTTCGGGCTGGCCTTCAAATCACTCTGTAGCCAATACTAGGCTCAAACTCAAAGCAATCCTCCTACCTCAGCCTCCTGAGTGCTGGGATTACAGGCATGTGCTACCATGCCTCGTTGATAAAGCTCTTATAAACAACTAAAAAAAAAACCTGAACACAATATAAAAATGTGGGCCGGGGATTTAGCTCAGTGGTTTCACTGCCTGCTGTGCAAGCGCAAGGACCTGAGTTTGATTCTTGATATCAAAAAAAAAAAAAAATGTGCTAATACATAAAATGATGTTTCATCAAATACAAAAGAACAAAACATTTTAAACTTAAGTAATTTTTTTGTTTGTTTTTGAGACAGGGTCTTGCTATGTAGTTCAGGCTGGCCCTGAGCTCACTGTGTAGCCCAGGCTGGCCCTGAACTCACAACAATCCTCCTGCCTTAGCCTCTCAAGTATTGGGATTACAGATGTGTGCCCCAGCTTAGTTTAACTAATATTTAAAATGAGATGCTAATTTAAAGTATTTTATATTTACTAATTTAATTAGTAATAACAATTATGATCACTGACTATGTGTTAAATTGTTCTAAGTGTTTTCCATAAATAATTACAACTTTCCATGAGAGGCACTATAGTTATCTCTATTAAGTAACTTCTTGTTATGGTTTAGATCTAGAATGTCCTCCTAAAGGGTCAGCTCTTCAGAGGTGGGCCTTTTGGAAGGTGACTGGATTATGGGGGCACAGTACTCATCAGAGGATTAACCCTCTTAAGAGTTTAAAGCCGAATGTGTTAAGAGGTAGGGTGTGAATGGAAGAGGTGGGTTACTAGGGACATAACCTGCAAGGGTATATCTCCCTCTCCAGCCCCTCCTCCTTTTGCTCTCTGCTTCCTGGCTGTTCTGAGTTGGGCACCTTTTCCTATGCCATGTTCTTCTATTTGGTAATTCTGCTAACCTGTTTCTGTCTTGGAGCCAGCTTGCCAGGGAGTGTAACTGTTAACCAATATAAACCTCTCATCCTTTACGGTGTCAATGTTGAGTATTTTGTCCCAAGGATGAGAAAAGTGACTAAGACAGATTTTGATACTAGAGAGGTGGAGTCATTGCTGTGGCTGTACCTAATCATGTGGTTTAGAAGCCTTTGGATGCGGTTCACAGAAGTATGGGAAGGTTTGGAGATGCTAGCTAAAGAAGCCCTAAGATACTGTAAACTGAGCTGATTGGTGTGCAGAAGACTATAATGTTGGTAGAAATTAAGACAAAAAAGGTTAGGCTCAAGACATTGAAGCTGGGAGCAAGGGCTCCTTTGGCAATTGGACTAGAGACCATGTGTGTTATATTCTGACAGAAAATTTGTCTCTGCTTATGTCCCGAGACTTTCTAGGGGAGGGAGATTAGAGCAATGGACTAATTAATCTGGTGAAGGAAATTTCAAGGCAGCCTAAAGTTCAGGGTGTGGCATGTTTACTGGTGGCAGCTTTTAGCCCGATCTACAGAAGAAATTAAGGCCAAAAAGCTGAGGTGAAAAGTTTTTAGCTTCCCGAGAAAGGAAGTTCCTGTAAGGTTGGGGCAAAGGACAGCACAGTTGATGAAAAAATTTGCCTTATAAAGAAGCCAAATACTTTGTATCAGCACAATCAGAAAGATGACTTGAAAGAATCTCAAGAGTCAGCAAGACCTCACCCTTCATAGCTCAAGGCACAAAAACAGTAAAGCTTTTATTTTTGAAGAGATCATCTGTGTTTGCTGCTCACAACGGGCAACCTATGGAACTGATTCTCTGGGATGCCTTTCATAGTGCTCAGCCATTCAGGCATTCAGCGGCCTCTATAACCATGATCCAAAGGGGCCTGCCTATTGCTCTAGCAAGCAGTAGACTTTGGCACCATTCACATGCAGAAATATAGACTGCAAGAGTTGTAGGGTGAGTGAAGCTTCCACCAGATTTCAAGAGGCTTGGGCAGTTAGGCAATTTGCTACTGAGATGGCAATGTGAGAAGCTGTAAGAGTGAAGCCAAAAGTGTAGTGGATCCCTCAGAAAGTTGGTGATGTCAGAAATGTGGAATGTCTGCTAAGAGAAGCCAGAAGTAGCAGAATCATTCCAAGAAAGAAGTTATGAGGGCTGCAACCAGTAATGTTAAAGGGGCAAAGCCACCCAAACCAGTTGGAGTTCACATCTCACAACTTGCTCCAGGTGCTGGATATGGAGCTACAAAATTTAATGCTTGCCCTGCTGGATTTCTGTCTTGTTTTGGTACCTTTCCTTTTTATCCCTTTATTTCTTCCTTTTGGAATGGGAATCTTTACACTATACCATTGTATGTTGATAACTTTTCTTTTTTGATTTTTAGAGGGGCTCACAGCCAAGAGTTTGCCTTGAGTCTCAAAGGAGATTTTGGACTTGGACTTTTCAGCAATACTGAAACTGTTAAAACTTTGGCGACTTTCAGAGATGGACTAAATGCCTTTTGCATAAAGAGATGGACATAAGTCTTTTGGACATAGGGGTGGAATGATATAGTTTAGATCTGGAATGTCCTTTGAAAGGCTCATGTGTTCAAGGAACTGAAGAGTTCAGAGCTGAATGTGCTGTTAGGAGGTGAAGTCTGAGGAGAAGAAGTAGGTCACTGGGGGTGTATGATCTGGAAGGGTGTATCTCCTTTCCCAGCTCCTCTCTTGTTCTCTGCTTCCTGTTGCCATGAGTTAAGCACCTTTTCCTTCACCATCCTTTTTCTGTCTTGGAGGTAAGTGAACAGGGACTGTAACTGTAAGCCAAAATAACCCCCTTCTCCTTTAAGTTGTGGGTGTTGGGTATTTTGTCCCAGCAACAAGGAAAAGTGACTAAGACACTTGTCCATGGTCTTACTTCTTAAATCTTATAAGGGTCTGAAATAGTATTTAAACCCAGGTAGTCTGGTTCTATACTTCATGCTCTTAAATATTACATTTCGGTGGTACTTTGGGTCACAAATGCGTATGTTTACAAACAATCTGGCTTGCAAACAGAACTGTTTGCCAACATTTATTTTCATTTGCAAACTCTGCATTGGGTAATAAACACAATCATAGCCATCTTTCCCACACAAACACAAATGTGGCTATCTTTTCCAGAATCACAGAACAAATTAAGTTTGTGAACCAATCACTGTATAATAATATATATTCAGTATTTGTAAGTGTGGGCACTCTTACATAGATCTGAAGAAACTCAATACAATCCTTCTGGAGGGGACTTGGTAGTATGAGTCAAAAGCTTCATATATACATGATATAGTATAATTCCAAAATTCCATTTCTGGAATTTCATCCTAGTACTACCAAACAAGTATCAAGCATGTATCAAGCATTTACATGTATCAAGAATTTACATGTATCAAGCATTTACTATGTACCAGATATTGTGTTAGTTGCTTTATATATGTTATCCATTTAATCTTTACAAAATTTAAAAGGTAGGTAGTAGTATAAGCCTGATTTCCAAGTTGGAAACTGAGATGAAGAAAGTTCTAAATAAATTGCCCATGATCATATTGGCCATGATGAAGCTGAAGTTAAACCTAGGCTGAAACTTCAAAACCCATATTCTTCAGTGCTAGGTGGTACCACACAATAAGGGAATAATTAAGGATTTATTAAGAGATGAATGTACCATGGCATTCATAATAAGGAATAATTAGAAGCACTCTAGATGTCCAAGGAATGAAAAATGATTAAATTAATTACAACACAGCCATATAATAAAATATGTTGACACTTTAAAAAAATGATGGAGCTAGGCATGGTGGCAGGAGCCAGGCATGGTGGCGGGAGCCAAACTTGGTGGTGGGAGCTGGGCATGGTGGTACATGCTTGTAGTCCCAGAACTCAGGAGGCTGAGACAGGAAGATTGCCATAAGTTCGAGGCCTGCCTGGGCTACACAGTGAGTTCAAGACCACCCTAAACTACACACCAAGACCCTGTCTCAAACAAACAAACAAACAAACAGATGTGCTAAGGGGTATGGTGTATGCAACTCTCAAATAATTCAGAAAAACTGTATGTGTGTATATAATATGTGTATGTGTTTGTGTGTGCATATGCAGGCTTATATATATCTAAATCTCAGAGAAAAAAGTGCACAGCATGAGAAAGTGCACATGTGAATACACCCACAAATGATAAAGCAACAGGGAAAAATGTTGACAATAATGGATGCTAGTCTTTTGACCACACTGAGCAGCAAAGATAAAGAGGATCCTCAAAACTGCTTAAATCATAAAAGTCAGAAAAATAAATTAACTAAAAAAACCCTGCTTAAATCAGGTGAGTGGTAACTCACCAATCCTTTAAGTGGCAAATTTCTACAAAATAAGGCATACTTACGAAGCAAATGGGATTTTTAAAATAGGATCTGAGTTGACAACAGGAAGGCTCCCAGATTTAAAGTGAGGACTAAACTGTGTCAGGTGGTTCCGAAGAATTCCAACAGCAACTTGTGCATGTGGATCAAGACTAACTCTGAATAACATTAATAAAAGGTTGTTAATTTTTAAGAGTAATTTATTCAAAATTAACAAGATATGCAAACTATTTTAAATATAAGTCAACAGTTTGAACTCTAATTAACATACCTGAATATAATAACACTTCCTGGAGACAAGTTTTCAAATTCTATTTCTTGAATATATTCATTGGGCCCCTTTGTGGCAATTCCAGCTTGTTTAACAATTTTACTTTCATTGAGCTTAAAAAAAAGGTATAAAATCCATTCAATAAGTTTAATGTCCTTAAAGTATTGCATATATTAAAAAGATGAGAGCCCTAAATACCTGAATATGTTCTCTAATTTCTACTGTGATATTTGGCATTCCATTGATTGAATGCTCATCCTTTCTATAAGGTTGTGTACTTCTCTCAATGGTTCTAGCTTCAAGAACAACTTCTTCAATTTTGCCTAGAAACATATAACATTAAGATTATTCCTAATATACATTCAAAACTTAAATAAGAACACCATTAAGCATACTAAAGAATATTAAAAATTGAATACTAACCAAACAAAATATGAAACATAGTAAAAATCACAATTTTATAGACCGACAAACAGAAATGCTTTATGAATGATCAGTGACCAAAAAATGAGATAATATTGTACAGTGACTGAGTTCTGTAAAGGCAGCTATGGCTGCCGAGAGTGTATGTAGCTCAGTGGTAAGAGCATGTGCTTAGCAAATGAGAGGTTGTGGGTTCAATCTCCAGCACAAAAAATATAAAACAAACAGAAAACTACAAACATTAGCAAAGATCAGACAAGATTATTGAATATAAATTTTTGAATAGTTGAAATAGTGACTATTTAACCCTAAAACTACTGAGGTTGATAATTTTTAAGAATTGCAATTACGTATATTTAGCAACTAGCAACAAATATAAAATGTTTTTTATGGGAATCTTCATTCAGTAAGTCAACAAACTTGGAAGTTGCTGCTTGTACAAGAGCAAGGTATGCTGTAATATACTATCTATAATAGTAAGGAAATATACACATGTAGCAAAAAAGAAAGCAACAATAAGGATATATCTCAGGGACATACTTTATAATTAATTTTTGTTGTTTTTGAGACAGTGTCTCCCTATGTAGTTCAGGATAGCCTTGAACTCACTATGTAATGCAGGCTGGCCCTGAACTCATGGCAATCCTCCTGCCTCTGCCTCCCGAGTGCTGAGATTATAGGTGTGCACCACCACCACACCTGGCCATATTTTATAATTAGGTGTCAAAGGAGAGCTATAACTATGATTGCTATATGTTTAGAAGAGAGAGAGAGATCATTGAGTTCTTATAGGCTTCTGAAAGGAGGAAGAACTTTAGTCCTTGAAGGAGATAAACATTTTATATACAAGTACAAGTAAGATTACTTGGGGAACAGAGAAAATATCTATTCGGTTGAAATAGTAGACTAGCACAGGGCTAAGATGGTTATGAAGATGGGTTATGAAGAGTCTTAAGTATTAAGACTATTTTCCATTTGTGTTTACATAAATAATGCACACTTAAACACACATGTATACATGTGTACACATACGTATATACAGAAATATTTATACAGCATAAAAGACAAAAAAATACATGTCTACTATATACGTATAAGTAAAAGGAATATGTATATTAAGATGTAAACAAAAATATTTTAAACACTGAAAATTTAACATCTGAGACTATTTCTGTTCAGATTTTATCCCAGGAAGTAAAAATATAATCTAAAATTTCCAATTCCTCATCTCAATGACATTCTTACTTGTACTGTTACATAATATATGACAATTCAATATAACATTATACTACCTGTATAATTTAATATATAGTTACAATAACATTTTTAGATTGCATACCAGGGATGCACATTTGAGGCACTTCCTTGCTGTAAAATGAAGTTTTGGGATTTCTGAAAGCAGTTCTAGATACAGCCACAACAGACTGATGAATACTAGGTGAATGTCTTGTTACTGCCACTATGTCTTCATCAACTTGATCTACATATACCTGAGAAAGGGAAAGAGCAACTAAATTGTACTCCAAGTCTTTTTCTACAAACCTTCAGAAAGAAATTTAGAGGATTCAGTTTCTTGCCTGAATAAAACCCTTGGCTCCAAGCTCTTGATGAAGTTTATTAATAGCACACCTGGCTGCAATAATTCCACTTTGGAAATTAACATCACCCATATTTGATGGCAATGCTCCAGGATTCCACTTAGTGTAAAACCGTTCTTCAGAAACAACTGATATCTGGGGAAAGGTGAAATTTACTCATTTATATATTTTAATTACAATGAGAACTTTTGATAAAAATGCTCAAAGCTGGAAGCCATTGAATTTTAGAAAACTACATATAAACAAACCTGATGAGGCACTAATTCATCATAGCCTCGTGTACTTCCGCTAGCACAAGATGCCATAGAAACAACTGTGGTACTTGGAAGAGCATCATAGGCTGATCTATGCTAGAAAACAAAAACAAAGCAAAAGTTTACTTTCTTTCAAATGCAAAGTGCCATTCTATAGTATAATAAAATAAAAGGATAATTACATAAACACATTCTATGAGTACATTAATTTTTTTAAACAACAGAATATTCTAAAATACAGGTATTACAATCACTTATAAATCTAATATGTTATTCTGAAGACTGTGAAATTCTTGCTACAAATATCAGGACTAAATATTAAAACATTCATCAGAGAAAAATAGGTAAATACAAGAAATGGACTGATGCTTACCACAATAGGACATTCATTATCATGGGTGATATCCATAAACAGGGCATGTGCGATGGCTGGCATTAAAGGCCTCAAACAGGGCTGAACAAAGGATCCAACAGGTTCTCCACCATATCGGTAAACTAATCTGCCCTCTTCATGACTATTATATGCACTCATTGCCTCTGCAGAGTATTACAGAATATTTTAACAATCTCTATTACTCACGTCCAGGAAGAGGTTAGATTTCTTACCATGACTAATTTTTAAAACAAAGAATATATTAATATTATTAAAAACAATAAAAATATAAAAATTAGAATGCCTTTAAGCAATTAAACAACTGTCAATTAGTTTAAGTGAGCAAGGAAGTTCTCCTAT
Source organism: Heterocephalus glaber (assembly GCF_053883595.1). NCBI lineage: Eukaryota > Metazoa > Chordata > Mammalia > Rodentia > Bathyergidae > Heterocephalus > Heterocephalus glaber. Next base: position 35,099,960 of record NW_028258296.1, on the reverse strand, counting down.
AACTTAACAGCAGAAGTCACTCAAGTAGAAAGTATTTGTTTATTGAGAGGTTGGCTGTAAAAAAATCTATGGAAAAAAATCTAAAAATTATGTCTTAAATCCACGCAGGTGATAAAAAACAGATCTGCATATTTCAAACAACAAAAAAATGGTTTTGTTTGTGAGTTATAAGTTCATCCCACTGGTCTTTAATTTGAAATGAGGTAACTTACCTCAAAGTAGGTATTTTTTACTGATTAAAAGTTATATAAAAAACTTCATATAGACTATTTAAATAAACACTTAAAATGATTAAGCATTTCATATAAAGCTCTTAAATGCCTTTCAATCAACTTAAACAAAAGGTAAATTTTTAGATGGGAAATATACTTCAATCAGCCTACCTCTTATTAAGGAACTAATGCCCAGTCTAGTGACAAAGATATTGTCCAGATCTTCACTTCCTGTGAATAGTTCAGCTACTACATATAGATTGGGTTGTAATTTCCTAGCAGCATCCAACATGTACTGCAAGAAGCACAGTCACAAATTTAAAAGAAAGAGAAAAGCAAGATGGGTTGGAAGGGAGGAGGCAAGGCTAAGTGGGGATTTGACACAGGATGTATAGCAAGACAGAGTGGACATTCAAAAAGAATTTCCAAATAAATTTTGTTTCCACATGTAAGAAAACATCAAGCAGATCAATACACGGAGGAACAAGAGAATTTATATAGAGTAAAACAATTAAAAAGAAAGATTTTTCCAAAAGATATAGAGACACAAAGGAGAAAAAAAGGAAAAAGAAAAATGTTAGTGTCGTTAAAAAATGTAACCCACGACATTGCAAATCTGCCAATCTTTCCCATTTTTTGTTTATTTTTAATACCTCTAGTCAGTAGTCAGACTGTTAATTTCTGGCTGGTTGATTAAGCTTATCATTACTGATAAATTTTGTAGTGGTTAATAATTTAACAATTGCAAAGATTAGGTCTGACTAGCCAAACTGAAGCCTGCAGATGATAATAAACTCTTAAACTCTTAACATCTTACAATTTCTATTTGTACAATTGCTTTATGTTGGTGCTAGCTAGCTATCTAGCTGACAATCAAAAAGCCAATACTGGTTTATAATCAGAAATCAGATTAATTCCTATTTTTTTCATAATGTTTTCAAAAAAGTTAACAAAATACCTGAAATTTTAGCTAACAAGTAGAATCCTAGAGGATTCCGTGATTTTAAATTATGCAAATTAAGTGCTAATTTTCAGTTTTGCCATAATATCATAACAATGTTATGCATATATACGTAATTGTTATTGCTAAAGGCAAAACTTAAAAAAAAAACTCTGCCATTTTTGAAGCTAAACAATGTTCTACTAGTATAACTTATGTTTACTAAATCCCTCCAAATCAATTTTTCATCATAGGACTTGAAACATATACATTATAATTGTATGTAAAAATTATAGAAACAGATATTCTTCAAATAAGCACATATTTCCAAAGAATACCAAACTGTAAACTAGGAAGCTATCATACTTCTTAGGATGAAAATTTTAAGTGTTTATTTACAAAGCTGTATTAGGTAGGAGATAAATTATAAATATTAGCATTGTTCCCAAGTTGCTTTTCAAAGTCCAAAGATGAATACACAATAATTATTTATATTTTAAAATAAATAATGGGTAAGAATTGAGTCAATGTGGCTAAAACAAGTCTCAATGTGCCACAATATTAGAGTTTAAATAATCACTAATGGGCCTCCTTCAAGATGTTTCCAAGAGGTAGAAAAGGGCTGAGAGCATAGCTCAGTGGTAGAGGACTTGTCTCCCATGTTTAAAGCCCTGGGTTTGATCCCCAGAACCTCTTCCCCCTCAAATCACTATAATATGCAGTAAACTACTCAACTTTACATTTGCTACTAGTATATATTGAAAGGAACCTTAAAAGGCAAACATTTTTATCTATTACTAATAGGCGTCATAGTTTTGATATATCTGTATTACCAGAGACAAAATTATCAACCTCGCAAAATTAAAGTTTAAAAACTAACTTAAACTAACTAAATATTTTATGGCCCAGTTTTCCGTAACAACTGTATTCAAAGACTGTTGTACTTAGGTAAATTATGCAAAAGAGTTAAATTTTACCACCAAAACAATGCCAGAATCCAAATAGCACAATGAAACATGTATCTGCATAGCTGCTTAAGAAAAGCTATGAAAGAATGCTTTTATTATTGTTGTATCTATATTTTTTTAATATAGAAGAATTGCTTTTCTGTACCTCAGCTACATGAAGAGGTGTTGAGTGGCAGTTATCAAGACGTACACCCTGGAAATAAGTTGCAGTTATTTCAGTATATTTTTTCATGTGTGCCCAGAGGTAAGGACAATCTTCTGGTTTATTCCCATAGCGTAATTTCACACTGTCTCCCCAGCATATAAGTTCTCTCCTTAAGTAAACATCTGAACCTGTTAAGAAAAAAAGGCATGCTTTCAATGGTTCAAGAAATAGAATAAAAATAATTACCTCAAGGAAACACTGTCATTTTCACTTTATTTTTTTAATTGTTTATTATAGTTATGAGGGGTTGGTACACGTACATGACACATCTTAATTCTTTTACTTCCCCTTTCCCTTCCCTCCTTCCATCTCTAGAGCTTCCCATTTGTAAAAGACCTATTAAAGAAATACTGCCTTTTTTTTTTTTTTTTTTTGAGACAAGGTCTCCCTGTGTAGCTCAGGCTTGCCTTGAACTCACTAGGCCTAGGCTGGCCTCAAACTCATGACGATCCTCCTGCCTCAGCCTCCCAAGTGCTAGGATTATAGGTATGCACCACCACACCCAGCTAATACTGTCATTTTTAAAGTGAATTATTTCTACCACAAATGATATTTGGTTAAAATTATACCTAAAATGGTATGAGACAAAAATATAAAATTAATACAACATGAATTTGTATCTCATACTATTTTGCAAAAATTCTAGCTTACAGTTTGATCCCCAGTACCAAAAAAAAAAAAAAAAAAGAAACAAAAATTCTAGCTTATGATCTCTTCTAAAAAATGTGGGCTTAATTTCAAAAATTCAAGTTGCTTCTTAAGCAAAAACAGTAATAGTAATTATCACAGGCTCTTAAAAACCGTAGTTTTACCAGAAACATTTAAAGCTACATCTCTACCTTTCCATTCATTTTTGAGAATAGTTTACATTAAATCTGTGGTATATGGCAGAATGAATTTTTTCATTTAGAATGGCTAGAAAAGAGAGGGCAGATATACTTAAGCCCAAAGTTACATAGTTATATTTTTATAAGAACAGAAGAATTCTGATTTTAACTTTAATGTTACTAAATAAATTTTGGGTTCCGAAATGTTGAAAAGCACCCCCTGCAAAATGTTTCCTAACAATGAAACAGTAGGAGAAAAAAGATGCCAAGAGTAAATGAGGGGGAACCTAGAAACAATTATTTCTAGTTTGTCTTTCAAATACCTTAGAGCCAATGAGTGAAAATATCTATGACTATAACAGCTATGGTTTCAAACTTTTTAAAAGTATAATAAGTAATATTTTGCCCAAATAATAGCTTATATAGATTCACAAAATATAAATTAAATACACAAAAGCTCTTCTTTTGTTGGGGGGGTGGGGTTTGAGACAGGGTCTTGTTATATAGCCCAGGTTGGCCCCGAACTTGCAGCAATGCTCCTGCCTCAGGCTCCCAAGTGCTCGGAGTACAGGTGTGCACCACCAAGCCCAGCTCAAAAGGTATTCAGTTTGACGAAATGCAGGTAGGAAGGCAAGGCCAGAAAAGGATATGAATACCATCCTTCTTTTCTTCTCTGTCAAATATTAATTTATATCTTATACCTATTTTGCAAAATTCTAGCTTATAGTCTTTAAAATTTCAAAAATTTAAGTTGCTTCTTAAGGAAAAAGAGTAATAGTAACAGGTTCTTTAAAGCTATAGTTCTGCTCAAAATAGTTTTCTTTCTTGTTTCTCTCAAACTGATGTACCTCTGATACTTGTAGTGAAACAGTTGAAAAACTAGCCTCACTGGGGAAAGATCCCAGTAAAACAGACCATATCTTAAACTTTCCAAGAACTCTTCTTTCCCTATGCACAGAGAAGTCAAAAATGATGTACCTGGTTCAGCAAAGTTTCGAAGAGGATCATCTCCCATCACCCATCCATTATGTGCCATGAAAAAACAAGCTTTATTTGGGATGTGCATCATAGATTCTTCTGTGGATAAGCTCATTTCTTCAAATGGGAAAGTAAAATACCTAGAGATACAATGAAATATTAAATCCTAGAGAGAAATCCCTTAGAGAGAATTTGAATCTGCAATATTAAAAATTAAACTTTTTCACTGAGTAGAATAAAATTAGTTTGACACCATTTCCAGGATATAAAATTCAAATATGTAGGTAGATTTTTTGAGTTAATCTAGTAGGATTAGAAGAGTGAAGAGTTAAAATTGTACCATACATAGCTAACTTTTAAAATAATTTTTTAAATCTACTAAAATTACAGGAAAATTCCTTGAGATATTCCTGTTGGTTTGCAAACGCTTTTTATTATCTTCTAGTTGTCCATCTTATGTTGCATGTTAAAATAAAGTAAGGAGCTAGCTACTTGCTCGATTTGGTTAACACTGAATTATTACTAGTAACTGCTGTGGTCTGACTGTGTCCCCCAAAAGATAATGTGTTGGATCCTTAATTCCTTATGTATGGAGGTGGTGCCTTGTGATAAGATTTTGGACCCTGGGGGTGGAAACCTCGAGTGGATTAATGCCTTCCTTGAGTGAGTTCTCCCTCTCTGGGACTGGTTTAGCTATTACGAGAGTGGGTTTGTTGAGAGTGAGGGTGCTCCCTGTGTTCATCTCTGCTGTATGTGCTCTCTGCCCTACCACTTTCTGTCCCGAGTTGATGCAGCATAAAGCCCTTTCCAGAAGCTGAGAAGAGGCCATCAGTATGCTTCTAAGACTTCCCAGGCTCCAGAACCCTGAACCAAAATAAACCTGTTTCAGGGCCGGGGATTTAGCTCAGTGGTTGCACTGCCTCCCTCACAAGCACAAGGACTAGAGTTCAATCCCCGGTACCAAAAAAAAAAAAAAAAAATTGAGACAAAATAAACCTGTTTCTCTATAAAATGTTCCAATCTCAGGCATTCTCTATTCCAATGACAGAAAAGACATCTACTATGCAGTCCTCCAGAAACATTAGTGTAAATAATATTTATAAGTTGGTTCAGAGTGAGATAATATTTTTAACTAAAGATTTGCCTAACAAAATTAATAATAAGGGGCCAGGGATTTAGCTCAGTGGTTCCGCCGCCTGCCTTGCAAGCAGAAGGTCCTCAGTTCGATCCCCGGTACCAAAAAAAGAAAAAAAAAATTAATAGTAAGTATACTTGTGCATTAAATCTTCTACTTCAATTTAAGAAATGTCCTGAAATCACACCTTAAAAGAAACATTTATATTAACTTGCAATATTGAATACAATTTTCAAATGAGAAGAAAACAAAAATGGAATACCTGGTAACTAAGGGATGCTTTCTAGTGACAGGACCTAGTTTAGGACCATGGCCAGCCATTCGTTCATAAAACACATTTCCCAAAAGGCAATTAACTGCCTAGAAAATATTAAGTTATGTTATATCATTATTAACAACAAAAAAACAGTATTAAGTCTCAAAGAGAAATAACAGTTTAAAAATAAGTAAGACCTGTTCCTGATGGTAGTGTATGAGCTGATGCTTCTCTGAATTCAATTCCTCAATTCTCTTATGAAACCAATTACAGCATTCTTCAATTGCGGCTGGTCCACTGCTAGAGCAGACAGAGTAATACAAAGTTATTTAGTGGTTTTATAAAACCTACATTTAAAAACTTTCTAACAAGGGTCATAGAATCCTTAAATATGATCATCAGGATCTTAATTATGGCTGAAAAACTATTGCAACTGTAAAAATTTTTACATACATGCATAGAAACATGACCTGGAACACAGATGAAGTGGGAAGGTGTCATGTGCTGAAGCAGTAGAATTACGAAGCATTACTTCACTTCATTTCCTGTGAAGTGTTTTAATCAGTATGAAAGTCATACTAGCCAAAAAGGTATACATGTAATATTTTTCATTTCACAGGACTTATAACATACTTATGTGGTATGAAAGTTGCCAGTGCAATGTTCATATCGACAGTACAGCCATGCCGTCTGTATTCAGAATCCTGAATAATCTTAAGATGTTGTTCTGGATCAGACTTGGTTACTCTTCTATTTTCTAAAAGAAAGAAAAAATTATATCTTAAATGAAAATATCCACAAGAAGATTATTGTCACTGGCTTTAAGTGTGCAGTCTATTATTACTTTTATAGAAAATAAAACCTTATTTTACAAGCATCCTTCATGCTTCTCCTTTTTTTTTTTTTTTGGTTTTCTGAGACAGTGTCTTGCTATAATAGTCCAGGCTGGCCTTGACCTCTCACTACATAGCCCAGAGCGGCCTGAAACTCTCAGTGATCACTCTGCCTCAGCCTCCTGAATGTTGGTCAAGGCATTATACAAAAAGAAACAAAATATCATTATAAAAGGAAAACATAGGGATTCCTTCAGTTTAATCCTAATCCTACTTTGCTGCCTCAGTCAGAATTCATTTATTCATGTTTTACACTATTAACGACTTTGGGAGTAAGTGCTTTCTTCTCAGGTACATACTACCAAATATTTTAACCTCAGGAGTTGTTTCCTCAGAGATTGCTTCTGTTTCTAAAATAAGTCTTATCAACAACCTGTCTTTCTTTGCATTCTCTGAAAGAAGCACATAGCTTTGTTTTTATGTATTATTTTCTGTTTTCAACTACAACCATATCATTTACATAATAATAAGATAAAAAGGAAATATATGGTTTTGGGGGGAATTCTCATTCTTTTTCTGGAACTTGTTTCTAATAAATAAGGCAATGATGCAGGACTGTCTCCACTGGAAGTGATTTTATATTAAAAAATTAATTCATATTTGGCTTAAATGACAGATAATTTGAAAAAGCTTATAAAAACACAAAGTAAAATAGATTCTTAAAATTCAATTTTTAAAATCTGGAGAAGTATATAAAAACTGCCAAGAAATGTTTGAAAAAGAGATAAATCTGTACCATCAGTGTCAAGTAATAGTTTTTAGTACTGGTAAAATCAAAGACAGATTGCTGGAAGAACACAGAAAATAGACCAATGTATATTTAGTATATAACTATATACTGTACCATAAAGTATTATGGTGGTACTTCAAATCAGTATAAAGAATGAATTATCAATTCAACATCATTTTTGAATAAACACAGTTAAATACCTCCTTTATATGATTTAAATGTATTAAATATAGAAACATATAATAAGATTATTAGAAGAAAATATAAAATATTGATAGGTATTTTCTAAGTATGATGTGAAATCAGAAGCCCTAAGAGACTGATGACATTAAAAAAAATACCAGAAAAAATAGAAGTTAGGATGAGGGATTTAGCTCAGTGGTGCCGCTGCCTGCCTCACAAGTGCAAGGCCCTGAGTTTGATCCAGAGTTTAAAAAAAAAAAAGAAACAGGAGTTAAATGATTAATGGTATAATAGGAAAATATATTTGGGGCCTATATAAGAAGGAAATATTAGTAATAATATATCAATATGAAAGAGGCAAATGGTTCAATAGAAAAATGAAGAACATTAATAATCAATCAATGCAAGAAACAACCAACCAGCTTCCATGTGAAAAGATTTAATAATCAAAGATATAAATTAAAATAAGATATGCTTTGTCTGACAAAGATTTTAAAGATTGTTTCTAATGTTTGTGAGGGTATTTCTTATAACATAAGCTTGAGTACTGCTTATAATAATGTAAGCTGGTATAATGCCTTATAAAAAGCAATCTGATAATATCTATTATATTTAAAATTTATTCTACAGATTTACATAGCAAGTAAACATAACATACGCAAGATATATTTTCTGCAGCACTGCTTACAAGTTCTATTAGGGCAAGGATTTTGTTATGTTCATCACTGAATCTTCATGCCTGAAAAATGTCTAACACAAAGCTGATTGTTTAATAAATATACACTGACTGGGTATAGTGGTGCATGCCTGTAATCCCAGCACTCAGGAAGCTGCGGCAGGAAGATCACTGTGAGTTTGAGGCCAACCTGGGCTACACAGCGAGTTCAAGGGCAGCCAGAACTACATAGGGAGAACCTGTCTCAAAAAAACAAAACAAATAAACAAACAAACATACATACCCTGAATGAATAATAATGAAAAAACTGGAAATAACCTACCAAAATGAATAAATAAATTTATGCATTTTAAAACAGTATATAGCAATACACTTATTACATAGGGGGGTAAAAGAAATAATCAGCTGTAATAAATTCATACTGTCAACCAAAAGAAAAAGCTAAACAGTTTCCGCTCTAGTCTTATTTGTGTGTAGAAAACAGATATAAATATAAAGCCATGTATGTATATAATTTATAGTTATTGAAAATAAAGAATTTCTTTGAAAAAGTCTGAAAAAAAATACAGAAAGCATCAATTCGTAGTTCCCTCTAAGAAGTGAATTTCAGGAGAGGGAAGTCACATATCATATTTAACACTAGGGACTGAATCCAGGCTACACTCCCAGCCGGAACAGGGTCTCACTAAGACTTGGTCAGTTGCCCAGGCTGGGCTTGACATTGTGATCCTCTTGCCTCAGCCTCTCAGAGTGCTGGGATTACAGGCTTGTGCCACCACACCTGGCTTGCTATTTATCTTTATGATGAATATACATTATTGCATATACACATTACAGCTTAAATACACCAGAGAAGATAAATACACCAGGGAAGATAGAGGCTCTTTCATAAAATAAAACATGAAAGAAAGCTAATATAAAAATTCCTATATTTAGGGTATGACACAATCATAAAAGTTGATGCTGAATCTGACTAAGCTTCCTGAATCTCAAGACAATTCTACTTCAAAGGCATTATTTCTGGGTCCTACTTTAAATCTGTTTTCAAGATCTAGAAGGAAACTTCTTAAGAGCCTCCAAAGATTCTCAACACTAGGCTGTCCTACACTAATAAGATACTTTCATTATAATCCTTTCTAATTTGTCTCTTAACGCTAATTTCTCTTTGAGTACAGTTTTTCCTATCTTACTTTGTTGGGGGTGCATTGATTAACTTCTTGATTAATTATGTCCATAACTAAAGGTGGGTTTTTTTGTTGGTTTTGTTTTTTGAAACAGTTTCGCTATGTAGTTCAGGCTGGCCTTGAATTCACTACAGCATCCAGGCTGGTCCGGGCTGGTCCAGGCTGGTCTCAAACTCGAAGCAATCCTCCTGCTTCAGCCTCCTGAGTGCTGGGATTAGAGGCATTCACTACCATGCCTGGCTCTTTATCTTTTCTTACAAACTATCATCTGGCTTTAGTGTCACTAGTGGTTAGGTGGCCATTGTGATGGGCACCATCAGCTGAAGGCTCCTCCTCACTGGTTAAGATTCTTACTACAGATGGCAGAAAACTATCACATCTCTGATTCAAGGCCTGTTTCAAGCCTTTCTCGACTGAAGTAACATGCTCTACCTCTCATTCATATTTTTATGCTCTACCTCTCATTCAACTATAATCTGAGCATTCTGCTATAGAACCAGCAGTAAGATACAGTTCCCAAGGGAAACAATTACATTACACATTATTATGACACAGTTTAGATGTCTCTGCTCTCAGATTCCAGAAATATAGCTTTATAGCATCAAAAATAACCCAAATATTATATAAGTAAAACAGATTTAATTATAATGTTAACCAAAAGAAAAATTATAAATCACATAGGAATAATATTACATTTCTTTAAATTGATAGGGATGACCTGATTTATGTCCTTTACCTTGTGTGAGAAGTCTTCTAAATTCCTCAACTGCTTTGTGTTCATCTACTTGGAAAAATTCCCACAGCTTAATCTTCGGATAAATATCCTCCCAAATTACTTTTCGAATGCACTACAAAATTTTAATAGTGAAAAAAAAGTATGAATATGAATCTTTTTGCCAAATACTGGTTAGAATGTTAAAACACATAATTTTTTTGTTTTTGATTTTGTTTTTGGAGTCAGGGTTTTCCTCTGTAATTTGGGCTGGCCTTGAACTCTCTATATAGCCCTGGGCTGCCCTCAAACTCACAGTGATCCTCCTGCCTCAGCCTCCTGATTACAGGCATGTGCCACCACACCCAGCTTCAAATACATATTATAAATAATTTTCAACCAGATATTTAATTTTTACTTTAGAAATGTTGTTAACTCTAATTTGGTGTGATGGTTCTCTACACATACTTACATTCATGTGGTGATCATTTTCAATCAAAGCAGGGATTCCCTTTTCTCTGAATTTCCCTTCTGCAACCTCACAGGAGAAATGCCAGAATGCTCTGTCTAAAACCCAGGCAGGCTTTAAGTGCGGAGAGTTCACAAGATTATATGCAGATTCTGGATGTTCCTGGATCCATTTACTGTTAGCAGCTTAAAGAGAAAGGAAACACATATTTTGTGATTAAAGTGAATATTTTATAATTAAAGAAAATACCTGTGCTAAGCTTAAAAGTAAAAGAAAACATTGACATCTACCACTAATTTCCTTCTGCCTTAGACATTAGTATTTTATGATACTATCATATAAAATTTTCTTTGTATGATATCCTATAATCTATTTCACCATACTATTTTAAATTTTAATTCTGCTTAGAAAATTCTAATGGCTTGCTTCCAATATTTGGCTATTATGAATTGTGCTATCAACAAATTAGTAATAAAGAAAACCTGGTATTTATACACAATGGAGTACTATCTACTATAAAGAAAAATAAATGAGTCATTTGTAGACACACATGCACCTTGAGACCATAATGTTAAGTGAAATAAATTGGGCACACAAGCTTAAATATTGGATGATTTCTCTTATATGAAAAACCCAAAATATAAGGAGTGAAATAAAAGGATAATAGGAAGTAGGGAGATGGAGCTTTTTCAAATGGGAAGGGGATCAAGAGATGAAGGGAAAGGGAGAGAAGAGAAGGAAAGAGGATGAAAAAAGAATGAAGGTGTTTTACGTACAGGTACTAACTCCACACATGGAATGTAAACATTATGTACTGCAAACATGTACTGATTAAAAAAAAAAAAAAGAAAATCCTGATTGAAGAAAAATCAGTTATCTCATGGGTAATCTCTTTGCATAGTAATCATGAGGGTTAATAAAATACGGGCTTAGATAAGACAGATAAAAGTGAGGCTAAGAAGTTTCTAAAAGAAATATACTGAAGGAATAAGGATGTGGTTTGTATCTTTTTATCCATTTGCATCAGTAAGTTCAGAAGCAGAATCAGGAGTTTGGAAAGATGCCAATTATTAAAGATAACTTACAACATTATAAAGATTTTTTTTAAATGGAGAAGACTCATACACAATTTGCCTGATATCCATCCACCCATCACCCATCCACTCATCTATCATCTATCTGTATATCTGTGTTTTTATTTTGGAGACAGGGTCTCACTTTGTAGTTCAGACTGGCCTTGAACTCACTATGTAGCCCAGGCTGGCCTCAAACTTCAGCGTCCTGAGTGCTGGGATCACAGGCATGCGCCACCACACCTGGCAAGCTTGTATGATTTTTAAATGGGCTAATGCCCCCTGAATTCACACTAAAGAGAAGAGTGGTTAGTGAAATAATAAGGAATAGCAATCACTGCATACATACCACATGCTGGGAATTGTTCTAAACAGTTACATGCACTAATTTTTTTTTTTTTTTTGATACCGGGGATCAAACTCGGGACCTTGTGCTTGAAAGGCAGGCGGCGTAACCACTGAGCTAAATCCCCAGCCCTACATGCACTAATTTATGATTCCTCATTTCCTACCATTTGATAGAGAATATACTATTATGTTCGTTAATAGATGAAGAACTGAGGCATAGAAAGTAACTCAGCCAAAGTCAGACAGCCAGGAATTAACTTGAGCAATTCTCTCTTCAGAATTTGGAATCATAACCTCTTTGCTCTGTTGCTGAGATGAATGTGTTTATGTCTCATTTACTCAGCTGAATGCTCTTACAGATTTTTAGAATCATTATTATTTCTATTTCTGTATTTAGTAAACTATTCATATAGTATTTATTTATGCCCACAATAAACACTTAGATGAAGAAGGTTTTGTAAAGAATACAGATCGTACAATAAGAGTTAAATTGATAATTTTCAAAGTTTGCATCAAGATGCTGTTCCTCTGGGTGTGGTGGCACACACCTATAATCCCAGCACCCAGGAGGCTGAGGCAGGAGGATGGATGAGTTCGAGGCCAGCCTGGGCTACATAGTGAGTTGAAGGCCAGCCTGAACTACATAGTGAGACACTGTTTCAAAAAACAAAAACAAAACAAACAAATAAAGATGCTATTTTTTAGATTCATCATCACATTCACTGAAATTCAAGGTATTTGTTAAAAAGATAAAATGTAGCAATGGTTATATTTAGTTAGAATTTTCACTTACTGGGCTAGAGGCAGGGCCCAGTGATGGAGTACTTGTCTAATACATGCAAGATCCTGAGTTCACATACATACATACGTATATATGAATGCTATGAATAAATGCTAAGGCTCCCCACTGCCCTTTTCTTTTGAGGAGTTTAGCTATGAGACCCAGGCTGGTCTTCAACCACTAGGTTCTTCCAAATAGCTAAGTATCATGCCTGGTTCTACTCTAATTTTTTTTTATAGTATTGAGGACTGAACCCAGGGCCCTGTGCATAGTAGGATGTGCTCTACCAGCCCTTTCAGTGCAGGGTCTTGCTAAGATGCTCTGGCTGCCCCCGAGCTTTCGATCTTCATGCCTCAGCCTCCCCAGTGGCTGGGATAATAGGTGTGTGCCACCATATCCTGACATGCTGATTTTTTTAATGGTAAAGTCCTGAAATGGTCTCTTCTCAAACAAATTAAGTATCAAATGAAGTAATTCAAAGCATTAAACAAGGAAGGTATGTATCCTTTTTTAAATTCTACATGAAAGAGGAATGAAACTCCTGACTGTGTTTTAACATACCAAAATTAAGGACCCGAGTTCGATCCTCAGTACCAAAAACACCCCAAAAAAACAAAAACACACCAAAATTAAAAATTAATCACAGGTGGGGCCAGGGATGGTGCTGCTGTCTACCTTGCAAGCGCAAGGTCCTGAGTTCAATCTCCAGTACCAAAAAAAAAAAAGTAATGATAATAAAAATTAATCACACACTTCTGGAGTAAAGGACTCAAAAAACACTGTTCCCAATTTAACTGGTAAAAATCATTAAAAAAACAATCACTTAATGTCTCTGGAAGGGCATTTAGCACACTGAGAAAAACTTACCCAAAATAATAACAGCAAGAATCTGTGGCATTTGTCAAGACTGGGTTTTCAAAATATGAGAAGAGGAAATAATATGGAAACAAGGTCTTTGCAAATAGGGAAGGGTGGAGGGGGTGAAGGAAGGGCAAGGGAAGGGGAAAAAAAATAAGAACCAAGAGACTCATGTAATGGTACAAGATCCCAATGATGAATGTAACTGTATTTTATACCGAAAATGTACCAATAAAGTTAATGGGGAAAATAAAAAAAGTAAAATAAAACTAAAATTTAAATTTAAAATAATAAAAAAAAAAAGACTGGGTTTTCAGTGTCCATGGTCTGTTACCCTGGGCTAGGACATCTAGCCACGAGTGGGTGAGAAAGGGAGCTGCCCACCTGGCAACAGAGCTTCTGTGACATGGGGTAGGGGAATGAAAGGCAGCCTGACCCTCTCGGGGTGAAGTTGCACCCCCAAATGGGAGCTGGGGGAGAAGGCTACAGCATCTGGGATACAGCACCTGGGAGACAACAATTGAGCTCATGGACAGGATAAGGGAGCAGATTTCTGTTTAAATGAGAGACTTGCTGCTCTTACCACAATCTAGTAGATTTTCTAGTTTCTCCATATGCCAAACATTTCTCTGGGGATTTTAAATGATTTTAAAAAAAAATTTTTTTTTATTGGTACCAGAGATTGAACTCGGGACCTTGTGCTTGCGAGGCAGGCAGCGGAACCACTGAGCTAAATCCCTGGCCTTTAAATGATTATTTTAAAATAATTTTCATCAATTATGGTTGTTTCACTGGGTAGAGGATGTGTGGAGCCCTCCTGCTGTAATTCTGGAAGTGGATCCCCCTGAACAGTAACTTTTTAAATGCAATCCTGTTTCACAGAAGGGACATTATGATTTGCAACAGTTTCCAAGGGAGCTGTGACAAAATTTACTTCTTTTACATGCACAGAATCTCTCAAATGCTTCAGAAATACTGTCTGTGGCAAAAACTGCTATTGTACTTCAATTTTCATTCTTTCTTCCTTTAGTAATGAAACTCTCAAGGTTCAGCTGTACACATGGCTGGCAAATCAAAGACTTCACTGCAAGTCTTCTTTAAAAGTACATGGAATAAGAGACAAAATCTGACCTGATGCAATGTGAGCAGAACCTTGGGTGGAATATGATACAGAAGCCAGAGAAACCATATTTGATTAAAAGTTGGAAGCAAAGTGATGGAGATGGCAGAGCAACATGAGAGAAAGAATCTGATTCCCTAATGCCATGGAGCTACTATTTTAGTCCTAGCATGCTTACCTACTCTTTCATAAGAGATAAATACAATTTCAATCTTAAACCACTACAGTTTTCTCTCTGATATAGCTGGCTAAGCTGTAATCTAATTCTATACTTTGTAACTAAGAAAATGTCACTATGTTGATTAACTCAATGTGAATAATATTACAGATGTCTAAGTAATTATGAATACTGTCAGTATTTCAAGTGACAAATACTGAGTTGTTGAGTTACAGTTTTCACTATGGACACTGAATCCTGATTTGCATTATTATTATTTACAAATCCAGATTTGCCTTTTTTTGGTACCGGAGATCGAACTCAGGTCCTTGTGCTTGCGCAGCAGGTGGCGAAACCACTGAGCTAAATCCCTGGCCCCAAGATTTGCCATTATTACTGGATATTATTGTCTGTGATAGTTACTGATTGGGTCAACTTGAATAAGAAACACCCAATTAAATTGGATAGTTGCAGGTATGGCTGAAGGGATTTATTGAAGACAGAAGCCCCATCCTGGGTGTGAGTGGCACAAACCAATAGGCTTGTAGCCTGAAAGGAATAGAAGGGAAAGAAAGGAAGGCTCGCTTCTGTTTCTTCAGAGGAGCTCCAGTCTTCACCGGAGTCATCATCTCCTGGCTTCCAGCACAGGCTCTTCAGCCTTCCATCATGGACCCTTTGGCTTCCTGCTATGGACTCACACGGGACACTACAGCAAGCTCCAGGCCTTTGTCGGGACCCTTCAGATCTCCAGCGTGCAGACAGACCTTTTGCACTCTTCCACATCTGACTCTGTGTGTGGCCACTATAAGTCAATCTTGTAAATTTTTATATATTTGTATATCTTGCTTTAAGTCCGTTTCTTTAGTAAGCATTAACTGATAGTGTCTATATTAACAAACCAGATCTATAATCTTTAAGCATTTTCATATTTTTATGGTTTCTTGAAAAATATGAAACAATAATGATTTCATTTAAATTTTTACACTATTCACAATTCCTGTTCTTTACATACGTGTCAGTAGTGTCCACTCTTCTACACTGTGGCACACACAGAAGATAATATTTGTAATGTACACTGGATTAAACTTCAAAATCATGGCTAGAGGCTTCACCAGATCAGGCTCAGCTGCTCTGATGGGTAAAGGGAACAATTATTCCTTGAGGATCATCAGTTGGGAAAATTTTACATATTTTATAGGATTCTATATAATTAAGGTTATCTTGGGAACCAGAATGTGCTAACTTTATAGTCTTTTTTTTGGTGCTCCTTTAACAAGTAAAATATATAACTTTGAAAGCTAACCAGTGATTTTCTCTACAATAACAGAAGTCATTCATATATGCTACAGGACTAGAACTTCTGGTATATATATTTTATTATGGAAAGTATTAATACTCTAATTTGAAATATGTGATTATGTCCCTTCTACAATCACTCTATTTTTATAATCATCACATAAAAAGTACTTATATATCAACTATATTTTCAACTAATATTGGTTCCTTTAAAAGAAAAAAGTGACGGCCAGGAATTTAGCTCAGTGGCACCATGCCTGCATGCAACCCCAAGGTCCTGAGTTCAATCCCCGGTACCAAAAAAACCAAAACAAAACATTAGGGCTGGGGATTTAGTTCAGTGGTTCTGGTGCCTGCCTCATAAGCCCAAGGTCCTGAGTTCGATCCCCAGTACCAAAAAATAAAAAAAGAAATAAAAAAAGAAAAAAGAAAGTGACACTATACAAAATGAACTGTTAAATTGAAAAACATTCAATCACCATTTGTTTCTTTAAAATGCATCTTATATAAGGGATGGGGATGTAGCTCAATAGTATAGTGCAAATGTGTGTGTGTGTGTGTATGTATCAGTGAATAAAATAATTAGAATTTAACATTCTCATCAAAATTAATGAAGGTTGGGCCAGGGATTTAGTTTTGTGGTTCCGGTGCGTGCCGTGCAAGGTCCTGAGTTCAATCTCCAGTACCAAAAAAAAAAAATTTAATTAAGGTCATACCAGTATGATTGTAGACAACATCTGTAATACAAAGAACATTCCATTCTTTCTTCAGTTTTTCCATTAGTTGTCCAACATCATGCCAGTTATACTTTCTATTAGGTCTTGAAAAGTCAGGATTTAATTCTAACTGATCAGCAAGGGAGTAGCATGACCTAGATAGTCCAAGCTTCTGCAGTGGGGTGAAGTGAATCATGTTGTACCCTGTAAAGCAAGAAAACAAGGACTACTGTAAGAAAAAAAGTGACTAACCTAAAACTAAGCAAAATATAAATGTAAACTTTCTTAAGTAATTATAAATAAGAAGGCAACCATGCTACTAGAAAAGGCGTCTAAGACATAGGTTTGATTTCCACTTGTATACACTGCTTAAATCATTTAGTGAGATCAGTGGTCTCATTTACAAGATACGGATAAGGAGATAATATATATAAAAAAATTACACATAATGCTTAATTATTATTAGCTGTTTAGTTTTTATTTGTTGGATATAAGATAACATTTCCCATGCAAGTATATCAATATACACTTTTTTCTACTTCCAATATTCTACAATACTTGTATTCACAGAACTTAGTTATGTCAGTGAACTTTTCATTTCTTTCTTCACACTATATTCAACTTGAAGGTAGAAAATGAACATTATTATAATAGTTTACCATTAATTTTCATATTTGAAAACAAATCCTTTCAAATGATAATATGTCATTTTAGCAGAGTTCCATCAATTATTAAATTAAACCATATAACTTGCCATTTTTTTGGTACCAGGGATCAAACTCAGGACCTTGCACTTGTGAGGCAGGCAGCAGAACCACTGAGCTAAATCCCCGGCCTTAACTTGCCATTTTTATAGATTAAATGTGGTCAAGTATAAAAAATTTCATACAGTTTATCTATATTACTAAATATATTAAGAAACAAAATTAAAAGAAAAACACAACTTTTGAAAACTGTATTAGAGGATAATTACATTGATTTCTTTTTCAAAAAAAGGAAAAAATAAAGGAAGCTGACATTACCTGATTCTTTTGCAACCCTAAGTCTACTTTCCCATTCATCAAAAGGTCCTAAACACTTAGCTAAAAATGTCTGGAGAGTAACACAGTCCAAGGGTAACACGTGATTATCAGCACCAACTCGTAAAATAGGATCCACGACTATGTAACCTCCACCACTCTTCTCATTTCTAAGAGAAAAAAACAAAACAAAAACTTTCCAATTAGTGACAGGGAAAAACATCCTTTTCTAATAGTGTGACTCTAGGAGGTTAATTGTCTCATTTTAAAATGTATTTGTTTCTAAGCACAAAAAATCATTTACAAAGGTGCAACAAAAAATAATGGAAGCTGCTTTTACTCAACTACTACAAGATTACATGACACAACAGGTTTAATGAAAAATAAATGTGCCAAATCCCATCAGTAATAGCAAGGGGTCTCAACTAAATAGCATCCTATAATCATGTTGCAGGAAAAGACTACCTTAAAAATTTATATTTGACTCTAAAATGGACCATATAGTAACTTCCTAGAAATTGAAGAATCATATTCTTTTTGCATTTCAAGAAAGCACTGAAAAAAAACTGCACTGCCACTGTTTATACGGTAACTTCAGGTCATAAAATAAATTAACTTTTTTTTCCTGAACACATAACACCTAACTTACCCTTGAAGGAAGTAATACTGAAATGATCCAGACTGCTGCAGATTAAGTTTACAGTATTTATCAGAATCATCTTCTCTTTTCGTTGGGTTTTCCCAATCCAGGGAACGGAATTTTTCTCGATTAAATATTTCTCCAGGAAATGGGTAATTTGTATATACAGTAACTGCTTTTCCTTGTAAAGTTGGGCCTAATCGGAACTGTAGTTCAAACCCTAAACAAAAAAGCATATTTTAATAAAATCAGTGTAGGACTTACAAAACGTTTTAAAAAGAATAGATGTCTTTTTTTTTGGTTTATCAGTTTTTAAATGGTGAGTCACAGAGCTCAGCAGCGATCCAGTGTCACACTCACTTTTGTCTTAGATGTCTTATTTAGTCTTTCAAAAACCATGTTTTTTTTCAGTCATGTTTAAAATAACTCCATATAATTAATGCTGTTTTGGAACTACATACTTTTATTTAGCCAAATTTTATATTTTACCAAGTATAGTAAACATGATAGAACAGTCTGCTTCATAATGGGCCCTTTTACTTTCTTAGGAAACTGATTCCTATTCATATAGCTACTTTAAGATGTGCACAGTCTGAATGTGACCTTATGTACCTTTAACCCCCCCCAACCGCCCCCCCCCAACCCCTCTAAGCTCCCTACCCTCAACTCAGACCTTTTCCAATATTTCCGAACTACAATGGAGAAAGTGAGTGACTCTATGGTGTCAGAAGATGGGACTGTAGGGCCGGGGATTTAGTTCAGTGGTTTCGCCACCTGCTGCACAAGCGCAAGGACCCGAGTTCGATCTCCGGTACCAAAAAAAAAAAGATCAGTAGAAGATGGGACTGTATATAAAACTTGGGAGGTATCATGGGACAACTGTTCTACTACATAGAGAAAGCCATCTTCACTGACAGAAGTTAACCTCAAAAGACAGAATTCACACTTCCAACAGGAGTTCTGGAGGTATCTGTGTGACTGACTGATGTCTGATGAAATACAGTTGTGCGCTAGTAAAGACTGAACAACTGACTGGGGTGGTGTGAAACACAGACTCGTGGTGCTTGCCGACTTTCTGGTGGGAACAGCCCCACTACAATCTAAAGATACCAACACATCACTGAACATGGAACTGGGAAGGAATGTGCACAATCACTCCTTGTGAGCCAGCACATAGACCCCTCTCATGCACTACTGCTCACATCCCTCCTCTTCATGGTTTATTACTAACATCTTTGTTGGAATCCTGAGAACCAAGATATTCCAAATTTTGTTAGTTTGTTTCTATTAAAAATATATCTGAGACTTGGTACTATGTTACACAAGTATTTTACCATAAGTGGGGAATAATGAACACATTATAGTTAAAATCTTTCTGTAGAAAAAAAGTTTTGGTTGGCTTAAGGTAGACTTCAAATCATCTTCAAAAATATTAGAATGTGCTGCTGCCATGTTGGTTCTGCATTCTCTGCATAAAATGCCCTGTGAAGCCACAGAAACCATCCCTGCTGCAGAGCAGTTTCCACAGCCCCAGGCTGACACAGGGTCTGGAACAGAATCGGACAGTGATGAATCAGTACCAGAGCTAGAGGAGCAAGATTCCACATAAGCAATCACACAACAAGCCCAGCTTGCAGCAGCAGCTGAAATCGATGAAGAAACAGTCCGTAAAGAAAATAAAGCTGGAATGAAAAGAAGGCACTGAAGGCTATGTCCAAACTGGGTCTTCGGGAGGTTACAGGGGTTACTAGAGTCACTACCTGGAAATCTAAGAATATCCTCTTTGTCATCACAAAACCAGATGTCTATAAGAGTCCAGTTTCAGATACCTACATAGTTTTCGGGGAAATCAAGATTGAGGATTTATCTCAGCAAGCACAGTTAGCAGCTGCTGAGAAATTCAAAGTTCAAACATTCAAGAAAATACAGACTCCAACCGTACAAGAGGAGAGTGAAGAGGAAGAGGTTGATGAAACAGGTGTGGAAGTTAAGGACATAGTATTGGTTATGCCACAAGCAAAGGTGTGGAGGGCAAAAGCTGTCCGAGCCCTGAAGAACGACAGTAATGCATTGTAAGTGCTGTTATAGAACCACATCTGAAAGGAGGACTTTTTTTGGTGTTTCAAAAAGGTCACTGCAGCGTGGTTTGAAATTTGTACTATTTCTATCACTAATAAAGTTACGACTTATTGAATGAAAAAAATATTAGAATGTGAAAGGTCTGACTATAGTCAAATCTACTTGTCATAAATTAAAGGCTTGTGGTAATCTTGTATTGAGCAAGTGTGTCGGTACCTTTTTCCAATAGCACATGCTTGCTTCATGTTTTTATGTCACATTTTGGTAATTATAATTCAACAAAATTTTTATTATTATTATATCTGATTAACTGATTAGTGATCTTTGATCTAAGTACTGTAACTGTTTTGGGAGCAACTTGAACTGGAACCAAATAAGGAGGAAAAATTAAATGGTTAATGTTTTACATGCTCTAACTGAACCACTGATGGCCAATCTCCTATCCATCTCCCTCTCCTGAGGCCTCCCTGTTCCTTGAGATATGATTACTGAAAGTAGGCCAGTTAATAACCCTAATCTAAGTGTTCAAATGAAAGGAAGTAACATATCTCTCTAGCTTAAAATCAAAGCTATCTTCTAGCTTTAAATCAAAAGATAGAAATGATTCAGCCTAGTGGAAAAGCACATTGAAAGCTGAGACAGGATGAGAGCTAGGCCTCTTGCACCAAAAAGCTAACCAAGCTGTGAAGGCAAGAAAAAGTTCTTGAAGTAAAATCAGTCGTGTGACTCCCATGAACACATGAGTAAGAAAGCAAAACAACCTTATTGCTGATATAGTGAAAATTTTAGTGGTCTAGATAGAAGATCAAACCAGCCACAGTATTTCCTTAAGACAAAACCTAATCCAGAGCAAGACCCTCTCTTCAAGGCTGAGAGAAGGAAGCTGCAGAAGCAAAGGCCGAAAACAACACTGGCTCACAACATTTAAGGGAAGAAGCTGTCTCTCTCTTGTAAAAGTCCAAATTGAAATAGCAAGTAACAATGTAAAAGCTGTAGTAAGATCACTGATGAAGATGACACCTAGGAATTTCACAGCTAGAGAGAAGTCAATGCTTGGTGTCAGAGTAACAGAAGACAGACTGACTCTTGTTAGGATACCTTTAAATTGAAGTCAATGCTCATCATTCTTAGAACATTCACGGTTCATGGCTGGAGCTCAAAATATCATCATTAAGAAAAGTGTGGAAGGGCCTGGGATTTAGCTCAGTAGTTCCGGTGCCTGCCTTGAAAGCACAAGGTCCTGAGTTCAATCCCCGGTACGATAAAAAAAAAAAAAAAAAGCGTGGAATCGTCATGGATAACTTTGAGGAGTTCAAGACCAGTTGAGAAAGTAAAGCAGATATGATGAAAACAGCAAGAGAACTAGAATCAGAAGTGGACCCTAAAGACGTGACTGAGCTGCTTCAAGTTTATGATAAAATTAACAAATGAGTGATTTCTTATGGATGAACAAAGCATATTGAGATGGAATTTACGTACTCTTAGATTGCATCTAAGATGTTGTAAACATTGTTGAAATGGCAGGAGGATTTGGAATATTACATAAACTTAGTTGATAAACAGGGTTTGAGAGAACTGACTCCAATTTTGAAAGAAGTTCCACCTACAGGTGAAACAGTATCACGTTACAAAAAATTGTATGACTCACTTTATTGTGGTGGACTGGAACCAAATCTGCAGTATCTCTGAAGTATGCCTCTAACAGAATGACTAAAACTGTCAGCTTAAAATTCTATATCTAGTGAAAATATCTTTCAAAACAAAAGTTATGAAAGCCAGCTTTCTCACTATTAGATACTGATGTCATAAATAAAGCGGGAAAGCTACTATGAATCCTGTTATGCTGGATATGACTCTGAGTTAACAGTATAAACTGCCTTTTATTTATACATTAAAAAAAATGACCTTGGCATGGTGGTACTCTGGGAGGCTGAGGCAAGAGGGCTGCATTGAGCCCAGCCTGAGCAACTTAGTGAAACTCTTTCTTAAAAAAAAAAATTAAAAAGGGCTAGAGACATAGCTTAGTACCAAGGTCCTTGGTTCAATCCCCAGTACTGCAAAACAAACAACAGTTTGGTTCAAAGCAAATACTAAATGTAGGAACATGTAGATACGCTGCATTTCCACTGAGGTCTAAAATTGTTCTTTGGTAGAGGTAAATCCCTCACACTGATGTTTGATAGGTAGCAACCACAATTTTAAATACTGGGTTAAATATTCTTTGTGAACAAAAGATTTCAGTAAGACATTAGGAGAATAATGGACTCTTCCAACTTACGCTAATTAAACACCTGTAACTGCCAAGCTAAATACAGTTTGTTTTCACTCTGCAATATGGATGATATTAGTGAATGGAAGTTCTAAACATTTCTGGAAAAGTTATTATCTAGTGATAAGTACTATTAATATCTCCCTCAATTGGAACAAAATACAGATATAAATTTATTCACGGTAAATCCTTTAGCAAGCAAAAATCAAATTAGGAATTACTAAGTAGCTATAAAAATACAAAGACTCACTTTTCACATTGCACAATGAAACTAAGAATTTCCTTTTGCTTTTATGCATTATATAGAACTTTTAAAATCTGGTCTAGAGCACAGGATGGCTGAAATGTGGCAGTAAGGAAAGTAGTATACACTCACCTTTGTATTACAAGTAGGGGGAAAGCAGGTTACGAAATTGTAGTATAGTTCCATTTTTTTTTTTAAGACAAAAAGCATAAGTCTTTTTATACATATGTACAATTTTATAATGGAGAAAATCATTTTAAAATTAGAGCTACAATTGTAAAGGGACAGATTGAGAAATTAGACAAAAAAAATTAAAATATGAAATGAAATACTGTACTTAGTAACTATGAGAATCATAAACATCTAAGGAATGATTAAATTTATCATCAAGAAAACGATGACACTGTGAGCCGATTGGGCATATTTAAATAACCTGTCCTCTGTTAATTTTGCACAAATATTGCTTTTATGTTTAAACAAGAGCTCAGAGAATTTGGAGTACAAAGGTTAAAACTCATCCAACTCTAAAACAGTATTTGGATCAGTGTGGTATCCTTAAGAAAAAAGAAAACAAGCATTCACTCAAATAATACTCAAATAAATCTGAGTATTTATTTATATAGCATATGTATATTTTGTTCTAATAGACTATGTAAATTGTAAAACACTAAAATAAAGTTGAAATGAAAAGAACAATATTTTAATGACTAACTTTACTTATTAATCGATGGGAAAAAAATCTGTTTTTGCTGGGGATTTAGCTCAGTGGTTCCATCACCTGCCTCGAAAGTGCAAGGACCCAAGTTCGATCCCCAGTACCAAAAAAAAAAAATCTGTTTTTTGAGGGTTTTGTTTTTTGAGACAAGGTCTCACTATGTAGTTCAGACTGGCCTTGAACTCACTATGTAGCTAGGTGAACTCCCAGGTGCTAGAATTAGAGGTGTGGGGCTGGGGATGTAGCTCAGTGGTTTTGCTGCCTGCTGTGCAAACGCAAGGACCCAAGTTTGATCCCAGGTACAAAAAAAAAAATAAAAAAAGATCCTAGAATTAGAGGTGTGTACCACCACGCCTGGCCAAAAAAGTCTTTTAATTCACTAAAAATTAATATTGATCCTATTAGCCAGTGAAAACAATGTGATTAAATAAACTTGAATATTTTTTAAAAGTTTGGTTTAATATTTTAGATAAAGTGGTCCAAAGAGTCCAGATTCTATTTATTTTGATAAATGCCTTTAACTGACATCAAAGGTGCAAAAAATACCAAAGATGGGGCTGGGGATTTAGCTCAGTGGTTCTACCACCTGCCTCGCAAGCGCAAGGTCCCAAGTTCGAGCCCCGGTACCAAAAAACAAAACAAAACAAAACAAAAAAACAAAGATACCTAAATCCAAATGAAGGAAGTTCCTGGTGGCTATGCCTACTATCCATGATGTAAATCTTCATTCCCATTCAAAGACTTTTGCTAAAATGCAGCTGGTAAATTTATATTTTCTCTGACATCCAGCATTGTTTTTACAAGTTAATCATATGATGTTCTGTATTAATATATTAAGCATATGATTTGAAAACCAGCTCAAACCCTTTATTCAACAGATTAGAAAACTGTTACTAATTTTTAAAGTTGGTATGTATTCATTTACAAGGGTAAAATGTAACAATGCAAGCATTTCTAGAAGCACACATTCAAAATGCTTTTGCTATGCAAGGGAAACTATAAGCAGCCAATATTATACCTGTTTGTGTAAGGAGTTTATTGGAACACAGCCAATGCCCATTTATTTACGTATTTAGGACTCACAGCTGCTTCTGAGCTACAATGCCAGAGCTGGTTAGCGGCAACAGACTGAATGGCATGCAAAGCTGGAAAGATTTGCTCCCTGAATCTTTACATGGGAGAATGTGCCAAACTCTGTTCCATAGCATCAATTTTCCTCAAAAAAGCAATTAACTTTCTCATTCACGTTTGCCTCAAAGATCTAAAGTGCTTTTTGGAGGGGATAATAATTTCTAAGTATCATACTTGTCATTCCTAAAAAAGAAAAATCTCAAAGAGCAAATCTCAATTTCTAACTCATCTTTAAGGCTGGCCATCTCTATGAAGTAAAAGAGATTCACATTACTCTTCCATTTGTTCCAAAGTTTTAGGGAGATTTTTTTCTCTTCTTTTCTTTTGCAGTACTGAGGATTGAACCTGTGGCCTCACACATGCTAGGCACTCTATCACTGAGCTACATCCCTACTCCCTATTATTTAAGATACTACAACCTGGATATCTACCTAACTTGGCTTAGGGAAAAGTGCAATTCATGGCAATATACTATAAACAAACAAGTGAGGGTTTAACCTCTGAGCCACTGTAGACCTACAACCTTTCCATGACACTCTTTCCACATAATATGTCTCTGTTTTTATGTCTTCCCACATAACATGTCTGTCATCTGACCTAGAAACTGAGTGTCAATGTCAATTCATATATTAACACTGTTTCATTTTTATTTTTGGTACCAGGGATCAAACTCGGGTCCTTATACTTGCGAGGCAGGCGGTCAATTCATATATTAGCAAAACTTAAATTACTTTAAAAAACCCCTAAAATATAAAGGATATAAAGAAGGAAAGAAAGATCTTATTTTTTCTCCCATACCCTAATACACAGATCAGTTCATACCCACAGGGGTCCAGAGCCACTCTAGATCTCTAATCCAAATCACTGAAACTAAAATTTTTATATACAGTAAACAGAGCATAAGAATAGCCAGACTATTGAGATTCTATACTTAATCACGCAGCCTGCTAAAATTAGCTTAGGTCATACAGTACACAGTGTGGCTATCTTATTCCTTATGCTAACATTAGGAATACTATACTTAGATTAGCCATATCCCTGTTGTAAGACAATTAGCAAGATGAATGATTAAAGTATTACTGTAAATTGAAATTCTTATTCCCACCCAATTTATAGAAGCTCAAGATTCTAATCAAGGAAATTTGATGCAGTGTACATTTTCTTAAATAGTAAAAATTGAAAATTTGACCAACCTTTATAAAAAGATGCAAAAATTTCAGATTTGAGGAATATTGATTTTGTTCGTAATACTACCACTAAATCAGATAAAAAAATCCGGAAAAGACTATGATTTGGCTATGTAAGATTAATATTTAGTCCTAACTTGTTGAATTAAATATCTTTAGAAATTTCAATCTTAAAAATGAAGAGGAATTCTTTCTTAGGGAAAAAAGAAAAGAAGAAAAATGGAGAGGGGTTTGGTGACCAATTCAATATGAAAAATGAGTTTTTCCTCAAATGTGCCACTGAGTCCTACTAATTTTAAAATATGTCATACTCTGTCCTCACTTTTTCAAGTCTGATATGTTAAATCCTTATCTTTAAAAGGATTCTTGTATTTTTTTTAAAAAAGAGCCTTCTCAATGATTCCTTGTCCCAATGTTCCCTCGCTTCATCTTTCACATTAAAAATTATTTCAAAAAAGTGGCATTCCCATTTATAGCATTTGGTTGAATTTACTGGTTTTAACTAGAGCTACCAATCTAACCACATTATTCTCATTCCATAAACCCTTCACAGTTCCCTCTTCAAATAGTGTAACTGAATTTACCAGTTTTAACTGGAGTTTTGGGTACTGATCAACAAGTATTTATTAACTCTTGTACACTGCATTAAGACTGTAAAACTGTCCCTTTCCTCATGAACCTCAAACTCTAGTTGGACACTGTAAGACCAACAAACTTTTAGACACTGCTTCACTGTTCAGTACTTAATTGTTTTGTTTACTGTGTAATTGGAAATCAAAGCAAAGAAAATAAAAAATTAAAGACTTCATCAAGAAGCCTGGCATTTCAGCTGAAAGCTGAACATACAAAACAAGAATAAAAGGAATTTAACAGATACAGAAGAATCTGGTAAGAGTTGGGGTATAAGGACAGTCCGGGGAGAGAATTAACAGGAACTATAAAGGGGAACTATAAAGATGTTACACTCTAATGGTGGGAAACAATGAGATACAATCTTACTAGGAAAGATTCCACTACAGAATGATGCCCGACGTCGTGGTGCACATCTAATCCCAGCACTCAGGAGGCTGAGGCAGGAGGATCACTGTGAGTTCAAAGCCAGCCTCGGATACATAGTGAGTTCAAAGGGCAGCCTGAACTACAAAGGGAGACCCTGTCTCAAAAAACAAACCAAACAAAACAAGAATGTTTTAGAAGCCAGACACAGGGGTTTAAATATGACTTTACGGATGCCAATAAATAGAAAGAAAAGAGACTGTACAGTATAAGCAGATTATTCTGGTATCTATATTTGGTCCTATGGAAGAGACAGAGGGCTAGGCAGGCAGAAATACATGGAAAGAAGTTATAGGGCTTAAAGAGAGATTATAAAAAAGAAATTATCAAAGAAGAATATAAGGTTCTAACCTGGGAAAATATGAAAATAGAAACGTCACTAAAATAAACAGGGAAGCTTGTTTCAAGAAAGTTCAGGAACTGGGTGGGAGGGGATTAAACACGTTAGATTGAAGCACAATCAAGAAGACCTATACTAAGACTACTCCGTAGCATAGTACTGGGTGGAGCCAAGATACAGGGTTACAACAGGCAGAGTGATCTACCAATGCCTTATACTGTATCTATTTAGGACTTTATCACCCAAAGCCACATATTATTAATTTTAAGCCTCAGAACTCAGAAAGTTCATAGAAGAACAGAATATTCTCATTTCACAAATAGAGAAATCAATGCTCAGAATTAATGTAACTTGCTTAAAGTCACACAGTTAACAGCAGAGTCAGGAAAATCTTGTTCCTGACCCTTGTCATACTATACTCAAAAGCTTCAAAGAACAAAACAAAGCTCATGGCCCTTCTTTCCAAAGGAGTCTTCACTCAGCATAGAGGTAAAAGCTGAGGCTGGGAGAACATACAATTCCTTGAGAATAGGGAAACAGAAAAAGAAAGGATTCCTAGTGCTGCATATACCATTAATTAATTTAAGTGTGGAAAGAAGAGAGCCCAGTAACAGATCCCAGGTTGAGAGAACACTTGAGGGTAGGGGGGAAAAAATCAAAAATTGGAAAAGTGCAGAGTCAGGAAAACCAAAAATGGAGCAACTACTCAACGACCTTAAATGACAAACAAAGCTGGAAGAAGAGGAGGATTTGGCACATTAGATGGTTGAATTTTTTTTTCAGAATTTTAATGCTCAAAATATTAGAGATATAAAATTTCTCCAAAACATTTATCAAGGCCCATTTGGTACACACATAAAGGAGACTGGACTTTATTTTTCATATATTAAGCTTCTACTTCACAAATTATATTCACATAAAATAAGTGTGAAATGTTTTTAAATGTTGAAAAATTACAAAGCCTAAAAACTATTAATTTATCTTACAGAAATATAATTTGATCTGTTTAATCACAGCTCAAATATATTTCAACATAACCCAATGACAAAAAGTTATTCCACTTTTTATTTGGTAAGAAAGTATTTTCAACTTTCCTTCTCTGTATTTGAAAGGCATTTGGTAAACAAACAATATACTTTTTTGCTGATCTCTGTTAATACAAAAGTTCAATAAAAAAACAGTAAACTATAAAAAACCAAACTATTGATACATTCAAAGCAAAATTACATATGAAGTTTTTAATTAAGTTTTAACAATAAATGCTATTGGAAATAATACGGTCAATCTTTTGATTACATATGTAGCTTAAGTGGAAGTTAGCATGCAAAGAAAATGAACTATTTTATTCCTATTCTAACATGACAGATACAAAATGTTTCTAAAATCAATCATTAATGTTGATATTTGTAGAACACAGCGCCATTTTTGCACAAATCAAGTTTAAGAAAGATCCTACGAACTATGTCTAATTTTAAGTTTTCTTTTCTTTTTGGGTGCTGGAGATTGGACCCAGGAACTCACTCATACTAAGCACACACTCCACCATTCGGCCACATCCCCCAGACCTTAACTTAAAAAGTTTTAAAGATTTAATATGACCTTCAACGAATCAAAGCTTTAAAAGACACAAATGAGCTACTCAAAACATTTGCTACTGACCTTGTTCAAGTCTGAAAAGGGTCTTTTCCAGCTTTTCCATTTCGTTCAGTAGTAAAATTCGAATCTGCTTACTGTGTTCCATTTTGTGTTCTGGAGGATTTGAAATCTTTCAGCATTAAAAGAACGCCAAGGTCGAATGCGTTACCCCTATGAGAACAAAAAAGAATTAGGAAAAAGAAAATGTTACCTTAAACTCTCCAGAGCTGACAGCGCCACTTACATGTTCTAAACGTGTTTTAACTCTAGAAGAGCAATGCGAAACACGGATTCTTATAAATTAACAGTTGTTTCCTCCCTTCAGGCACAATATGACTGAAGCAAAAATACTGTGTTACAAATCTTGCAGCTAAAACAAAACAAGCTAAAGAATTCTCAGAGAAAAACAATACATTTGGGAAAGGCTGGAATTGGCGGAAATTATTTTCAGCCCCAGGCCAAAGGGCTGTGGACGCTCCAAATGTCACTTCTGCTTACAGGAGATTAGTCTGCTCCACGGTAACAGGTGGGCGATCGCCCCATTCCCAAATTCGGGTCGGAAGCCACCAATGGGGAGAAGAGAACAGCGGGAAGCAGTTGCTGCCCCTGGAATAGCTGCCGCAGACCTAGGATGTACAGAGGGAGCTATAGATAGAAAGACTGCGTGTGCCCCTGGGGCGGGCGGCATTCCTAGCACTTACGGCGATCGGGTTCTACGTGCGGCGTCGGAGACACTGCGGCCCCGCGGCTGCGGCGCTGGAGCGAGGCCGGGATCGCGCAGGCCAGCACCAGGGAAAGCCGCCGAGGTCGCAGCCCTCGGAGGGCAGGGCGCCGTGAAGGGCAGAGGGCGGGGTGGCGACGCGGGGACGGGCCCAGGCGGCGTGACTGGCAGGCAGGGAGAGTCCCGCGGACTCCGCCTCGAGCCGCTGCCTGAGGCGACAGGAGCCCACACGGCCGGGGGCGCGCAGCGTTGGGAGTGGAGCGGCCCTCTCGACCGCTTCCGGGAGCCGCCGGCCGGGACCGCGGGTCTCGCGAGAGTTTGCCCGTCTCGGACCTCGAGGGAGCAGGTGAATTCCCGGGGGCTGTAGAGGCGCTGCGGCCGGGCTCCTAATCCTGCCCAGGGGGAGATGTGGCGGCCAGGTGTGCCCTTCCGGAACAGCTGCGAGCTCCAGGTTGAAGCTTCAAGTCCTGCAGTGCCAGACTGAGCTGAGAGCTAGGTGGAGCCGCACTGCAGATCTTTTCCTGGGAAGGCTGGACGGTGCTAGTAGAGCGACCCGGCTTCCGATGCCTCTTATATCCCCGATGTATTATGTTTCTTTGTTTTGATTTTTTTTAAAAAAACATGCCCCATGTCTAAAATAAGAGACCTGGCGACAGTCTCTGACAGGCCTTCCAGCACCATTGCCTCTAGTCCTAACAGGGCACAGCTTCCACAACAGACAGGAAGGACTAAGTGGGTGAAGTGTGAACAGTCTAAAACGCTTATTTACAATATCTAGAGGTACCTAGTGTGCGCTGACCACAAGTGAAGACCGTCTGAGATAAAACTGCACATATTTTCGGTCAGAAATTCAGAACTCGGCGCAGATGCCTGAGATTTTATTTCTGCGGGATAAGAAAAGCCATCTTCCCAGGCTTTTCCAGAACACCTAATGGTCATGAGAAAATGGACAAAGGGTTTAGGTTAAGTTGGTGGAATGTAGAGAAAAATTGTGCCCTATTTATTGTGGAATTACAGTACTGTAGTTCCAAGAAGGATAATGGATTTTTAAAAAATACTGAAGTATTTCTATATTTCAATAGATTTTTTTGAGAATGGCCAGTTGCAAACGGTCCAAAACTGAGCTGGTGAACGCACCGTTCACTTACTAACACCTGTTGTTGAACAGACATATAAGTGTTGAGAAATTCAGCAGTAGAACATTCACTGCCCTCATGGAACTCGTACATTTAATTGGTGAGAAAAATAATTGTGTAGATTAATCAGTTGTAAGAAATAAAGCAGAGAAGGAAGGGCTATATCCAGAAGATTCAGGAGAGGGAAGTTTGCAAGACTAACAAAACCGAAAGAAGAAAGGGGGATGTCGGGTTAGAAGACTACATGCAGGCATACAGGAATTGGGGAGGTCTTGGGACAGTCTGCCTGGTGAATTGAAGAAGCTGAGTGAAGAGCGGTAAGAAAAGGGTTGGAGTGAGTGTCCTGATCTTGTAAGGTTTTAAAGGCCAATGCAAAGACTTGGGCTTTTACTTTAGGAAAAAGCTGTGGGAGGTGTGATCCTTTACAAGGATTACTCCACAACTTCTGGGGAATAGCTGAATAAACGGAGTGGGTAGCAAGGAAGGAAGCAAGGAGACCAGTTAGCAAGGCAGAGAAGTGATGTGTGGGTGCTACGCTGAGGCAGACTGGAGAAAAGGTATAGTAGTGAAAGTGGTGAGAAGTTGTTGAATTCTGCATCTGTTTTCAAAGTACAGCCTGTAGAATTTGTTCCTGGAAAGAAAAAAAGAAGTAAAGGATGATTCCAGGGTTTTTATTCGCAGCAACTGTAGCAAGCACTGTCAGGTAGAAATAGTGCCATATAGGTAATTGAAAAATGTCAAGCCGCATTAAGAAAAAAAGATGAAGTTAACTTGTAATATATTTAATTCTGTATAGCTAAGACAGTTCAATATGTAATCAATATAAAAAGTTATTAATGAGCTGTGTTACATTCTTTTTACAGCTACATTTTAAGTGTTCAGTAGCGTATGTGGCTTATGGATGGTATAGAAGAAGCTGTCATTTAGCATTGAGAGAGGAAGAAAAAAGGGAAGGAATAGGATTGGAGAATCAGGAGTCTAAACAGTAAATTTGAAATGACTGTTAAAGATAGTACAGCTTTGGAGTTGCAATTTGTATTTCTGGTCTCAAGTGATGTTTTTTAAATTGTGGGTTGTAATTCATTGGAAGGTTGTAAAATCATTTTTTAAGTGGCAGCAAGCAATTTTAAAAATGAAATAGCTGAATGTGTTACATCTGATAAAAGTATTAATTCACAAAACTTATGTAACTTAGTTTTGGTTCCCACTGGGGGTCATGGTTCAAAACAATATTGAAAGTGACTGCTTTGCAGTGCAAGTGATGCACTGTGACTCATGACTATGAAGTGATGCCACTAACTTGTTGGGAAGCCTCGGAAGGTACACAACTTCTTTGTGCTTTAGTTTTCCTACCAATCAATGGGGATAAAAATAGCACCTACTATTAATTAAATGAGGATCGGGAGCAATGTTACAGCATTTTAGGGGAAAATCATTTGATTAGGTCTAGTTCTCCTGCCTAGAGGCCAGCTATGGCATTTCAAGACATAATTCCATTTTGGCCTCGGGTTACAACTGAGACCTCAAAGATTCCATGATACTGTGATGCTCCAGGCCAAGACCACACCAGCGGAAGATGACCTGGGAAGAACCAAATCTTCGTTGGCATTGTTCCGCATTGATCTAGGAATTCCGCCACTCCCCAGTCATCTGTTACATCTGTTTCTCCCTGTGTACTGAATAGAAGGTGCGGCAAGTTCAGGAGCTTTTGTCTGTGCTGCCCAGAGCAGCTCTGATCAGGCCCAAAGCTCAGCTTCTCAAAGTCTCATTTTTTCTACCTTTCCTATATAATAAGTTAATTCGCCTTGTGCTGCCGTGGCTCCCAGGAGACTAGCACTTGCTGCAGAGGTTCTAGTAACATCCCCCTTTCCCTGGTCCCTCCAAATGAGGGTTCAGGACTGTGCCTTATCTGTGCTAAGTACTGGTTAAGTACAGACGTTAGTAGACTGGGACCCTGACCATGTTGTGACCCATAGATCACACTTACGTTCATCTTCAGGCTCTTCCTCTCCACGTCGTCTTCCACTTTAGTCTTTCCTTCGGCTGTCTCATCACCCTGCCCTCCTGTTGCTCACTGTTAGGGCTCCAGAGTTAGCATTTCCACCTGTCCTTCCTTCAGAAAAACTCTCGTTCTAGTGCCCAATATTTCAGCTTGATATAAGGAATAAAATGGATTGAGGACATGCATTCCTTTAGTAGTGATACATTCTTACACAGGTGCTTGAATTTAACAAGATTTGTTAGTACATATGACCTTAATTTTGGAGATTCCATATTGTGAAATAAAGTGAAGAATGTTAAGTGATAGAACTATGATTTAATATGAGGTGCTTCTCAGACTAATTTTTATTTTTTTTTGGTACCAGAGATTGAACTCGGGACCTTGCACTTTTGAGGCAGGCGGCGGAACCACTGAGCTAAATCCCAGGCCCTTCTCAGACTAATTTTACAAGCCACATAGTGTCTTTTTAAGAAGAAAAGTCATATCAGCATGCTATTTGTGAAGTTCTTCAAATACCAATGAATTTGCAGTCCAAGGCCATGTCCATCTTAATTTTGGTGAACATTTGTCATGTGCCTGCCCTGTGCAGGTCTTTAAATGCACAATAATCTCATGGTGTAGTTTCTGGAGAAGAACACTGGGGATGGAAACCAGGGCTGTCACACTGAACTATAGCCCCGGCCCTCAGCCTCACCTTTTTTTTTTTTTTTTGAGACAGGGTATTGCTAAGCTGCCCAGGCTGGTCCTGAAGTTATGACACTCCTGCCTCAGCCTTCCAGAGTGCCGGGATTACAGGTGTGTGCCATCATCCCGGGTTTGAGAAGAATCTCCTTGAGGGACATCTAATAGATTCTCTCAATTCTTTGATAGTGAAACTCGTGTTTTCTAAAATATTTATACTGATGCACTTGGAAAACTAGAGAAGGGCCATCGTCAGAAGAGGCTTTCTCCAAGTTTGTGTATGTTTTTTGAAAAGGAAGTTGTTATTATGGTTATTTGAGGTATTGATGGTTAGATCCTAATTCAATGGTTGTCTGTATTTGAAATGGATGAGACTGCCTTACTCGGTTTTTATACTCTTCAGTATTTTCTGTATATTAATTTATAGTGCTATACACTGACATTATTATAATGTCATACTTTTGTTTTACAGAACTTTGAATCGTGTGAAATCCTTTCTAAATTGAATAAATTATTCTACATTTTTGCAGTATTCAGAGTCTATTGATTACTTTCTTGTCACTGTGGCAAAATATCCTCCACAAGCAACTTTCTTTCTTTTGGCTTTTAGAGACAGGGGCTTGCGATGTAGTTGACCTTCAACTCACTGTGTAGCCTAAGCTGGCCTCAAACTCGCAGTGATCTGCCTGCCTCAGCCTGCCAGGAAGCAGAGTGAGAAGGGAGGAGCCGGGGTCAAGAATACACCTTTCCAGGTAACAGCCAAAGACTCACCTGCAAGGAGTACCCCCAGTACATTCAGCTGTGAATGCATCAGTAGATGAATCTAATGAGTTTTGCACCCCATGATCCAGTCACTCTCCAAATACACGAGACTTTTGGGGAACATTTTCCATCTGAACCATGACACAAATATAGCCAGTGAAGAGAAAAAGAGATGATAGGAAAGTAAATAGAATTGAAGGCAGAGAAATAGGAGGACTTGAATATGATGGTAAGAAGTATGGAAAATCAGAGATTTTTCAAAAAGAAGATAATCACAGAAAATGAACTTTGGAGACAAAGTTTGGATGCTCCTTTCAAAAAATTTCTTTAATAACAAAACCTAGGCCTTAGAATGTCTCATCACTGTCTATATAAAATTATTTTTGTGTGTACCTTGTTGAGACTAAGTTTTGGTTAATAAGATACAGAAGAAATGTTGCAAGGTATTCCAAGACTTCTTTTTTTTTTTTTGGTGCTGGGTATTGAACTCGGGACCTTATGCTTGCGAAGCAGGCAGTGGAATCACTGAACTAAAGCCCCAGCCCTAGGACTTCTACTTAATGGAAAGAAATTAACTCCTCTTTCGCTGTTCTCCATCCTGCTGTCTGAACATAGCTATGATAGCTGGAGCTCTGGGAGCCTTACTGTGCAATTATGATGAGGTTCACACAATAAAAGGAAGGAAAGTATGAGTTGGAAGAAGCCTTATGTCTTCATAAAGTTGCCTCACAAGCTTTGAACTGCTTAACTCTAAACTTTTATGTGGGAAATAAACATCTCTTATTTAAGCCATTGTCACTTTTCTGCTGTGTGTAGCTGGAGTAACCCTTTTTCTCTACAACCAAACTGCCAATCCTAAGCCCTCCATTATTAAAATTTTGGAGCCCATGATTTTAACAGGAAATTTGATATATTTGCAAGGGTGAAATGATTAAGTTTTAAATTTGGGAATGTGGAACATTTTAAAAGATCTACTCTAAGAAAAAAAAAAAAAAAAGAGCACTCTCCCCAAAAGAAAAAAACCTCTTGACTTTCCTCCTGACACAGTTTCCAAGTATCTCACACTGATTTCAGCTAATTTGTTGTCAGTGTTTAGGAATTTTCCTAAGCAAGGTCATAAAGCTCACGTTTTGTTTTGTTTGGTCTTGAACAGAAATATGACCAACTTTACTTCTTCATATGTACATCTTGATACATTCTTTAACAAATATTTACCATGCAGTGACATCCTAATTTTATTCTTAGGCTCTTTCCTTCCTGTTTGTTGTGATTTGCACTGAAACACTGGGCTCTGAATTCACCCCTGCTCCCTTTCTTCCTAGACAAACTTGTCACAGTTTGAATACATGGTACTTCATTTAAATTTTTAATTGTTCTCAAACTGGTCCAGAAGTGCCAAAGTGGTTGCAAAGGAGGATAAAAGACTAGGAGGAATGTCTCCAAGCAAAACATGAAGCTGATTATTCGATGTGCTTGACCATATTAAGAAATGTTTCAAAAGTGTACCATTTTTTTCCCTCAGGAAGCTTGGCGGTGAATCAATGTTTGGTACACAGAACACTAAGCCTGGGCGCGCGCGCGCACACACACACACACACACACACACACATCTTGTTGGAGAATGTTGCTTTAGATGTGCCAGCCAAATAAGCTTCGGTGTTAAAGCTAAACTCTAGAAGTAGGCCAGGCAACCCTCTCAGTCACAGAAGGACTGGGAGAATCATGATCGGTGCAGTTTGCTCCCAAAAGGAATGTTATGGTTTGTGTTTCGATGTCTTCCCAAAGCCTCATATGAATGAGGTGGGACTTTCTTTTTCAGAGGTAGTTGAATCTGGAATGTGTGATGCTGGGGTTAAGGGCGTGTGATTACTAAACCACTACATGTGAGTGATTAGTTTGGCACCACCCTTACCCTGGTAGTCTGAATAAGATAAAAGGGACAGAGAGATGTTAAAGTCTCTCATTACCTTTGCTGCTTTGTGCGTGCTGTGTTTCTCTTCTGCGATGCTTGTTTGCCATCCCTGTCTTCGAGCCAGCTGATTATGGACTGAAACCTCTATAAACTGTAAGCCAATAAACCCTTCTCTTTTAACTTTGGGTGTTGGGTATTTTGTCTCAACAACAAGAGAAAAGTAACTAACACAAGGAAGAACAGAGCTCACAATTATTCTTCCCAAATTTACCTGCCTGATAAATTGCTCTGCCTCCCCAGGAATGGAGCAAGGTAAAGAGCAAAGAGAAGCCAGGATATTATTTAGGGAAGTTGTCTCTTCAAAGAAAACAGAATTAGGGAAAAGTATTTTCCTTGGATAGTATGCAAGTCATCTAGCCTCTTTTGTGGCCTAATTTTTTTTGCCATCCTGGGAATTGAACCCAGGACCTTGCACTTGCAAGGCAGGCACGGTGCCACTGAGCTGAACCCTTGGCCCCTTATGCCCTAATTCTTAAGCTGTTATTCATCTTCCAAAGATCACAAAAGTAAAATGTATTAAACATGAAAATTAATATACGTCCTATAACTAGTTACCAACAACTAGTATTTAATAAGCATCTAAGAGGTTAAAGAAACAGTTCTAAGCCTTTCACACGAACTAACTCAAATCTCAAAACAGTATTATTACTTTTAATTTACTTTGGTTTTTGTTTTTGGTACTGGGGATTGAATTCGGTCTTTGTGCTTGTGAGGCAGGCGGCAGAACCACTGAGCTAAATCCCCGGGTATTACTTTTAATTTAAAAAGAAAGAAACTGAGTCCCCAACGTTAAGGAACTTGTTTACACTCACATAGTGAGCAAGTGAATGAGTGTGACCTTAACTGCATTCTCAGTGATCCCATTCAGTAAATCCTACATGCCAGGGCACTGACTTATTCCCAAGACTTTCTAAATTGAAATGGAATGTTGCTGACTTTATGTATGGCCCTGTACAGAGTGATGTTATTGTTATTAATGGCTTTGCTTCTAGGGATATTCTGGCTCTTCTCCACCTCAGACCTCTCAGGATGTTGCTTTCAGGAAGTCACTGCCTCACCATCCCTCCCATAGGTCTAGGTTTCATGCTCTTTCCAGCTCCTTTGTTGTATAATCTGTTTAATCATGTTATATAAAAATTGCTATTTTAATTTTCTCCCCTCCCTCTAGTGTCTTTGTGACAGGAACTATGTTTTCTGTCTCTGATGGCATGAGTTACAGAATATTACTCACACTGCTTAGATACACTAGGAACAGTGTATTTTATTCTTAAAGACTTCTATGATCTTATCATTCCCCAACTGCTAGACAGGCAAAAGAAAAAGTAATAATTTGAGCCTCAGTTGTTTTAAAACTTATTTTGATAATATATTTATAACAATCTCTTTAACCTTGTCTCTCTGAAATAATTGTTCTATGTTATCAATGGCCCATCCTCTCCCTATTTCTGTCTAAAGAGACATCTGGCACACGGAGCAGAGTCTCACATGGATACGAATAAGTTGGGCATTGTACAGAAGCTAGCGTTATGACTTGTGTATTCAGTCCTGTCCTGGGTTCCGTTGTTGACAGAAGCTGCTGATATATGTAGCTGATAACTTTCTGGTTAGTCTTTATTGGTTTCATCAGTCTAACCTCCCCCTACCCCGACTCCCAATCCATCCTGGCCTTCCTTGAGTTCCTACTGTCACTCCACATCCTGCTGAGTATCTGAAATGTTCTCTACCTGGTCCAAGGTCCAAGATATCCACTTCATTGGACTCACCTCACCTGTCATGCTCAATCCATGATGTACATGTTTATCTGATCCCCTTAACTTGCCCTCTTGACCATGCTGAGTCCCTTTTGGGTCCTCCTACCTCCTTTCTGTACTTTACACTTAAGAGTTCAGAACAGAGTAGGACAATCAATATATACTGTCCCTATTGTGTGCTAATCACTGTTCCAGAGCATCAGGAGTGCAGTAATGAACAAAACAAACAAAAATTTCTGCCATGTGGGGTTCACAGGTTTATAATCTAGTAATCCCCTTAACCTGACTTGCTTTTATTAGAACACATCATTGTTTCTTTCACCTCCCTTTCTCTAAGTTTTTTCATCTGTACAGTCCCTAAAGTCCTTTCTCAAGGAATGAGTTTCCCTCCCTTTCTATTAGCAACCAGCCCATTAGACCTAGCCTGTAATACATTAAATGAGAGACAAAAGAACTTAGCTTTCTTTCGCTTTTAAAATGCCTATAGTCTTGCTGCAAAATTCTGTTTTGAATGTCAGATGTTAAAGATGAATTATTCTTTCTCTTTGCACTTATTCTATAATAATGCACATCCCCTACTGAGACAGATGGGAGTCTTAGGCTGAATGAAGAAAGTCTTACATGT
Source organism: Heterocephalus glaber (assembly GCF_053883595.1). Lineage (NCBI taxonomy): Eukaryota > Metazoa > Chordata > Mammalia > Rodentia > Bathyergidae > Heterocephalus > Heterocephalus glaber. The sequence goes on along the minus strand of NW_028258296.1, from coordinate 35,061,278 downwards.
TGCAAAGGTAAATGAAAAGGAATTAATATTATTAAAAATATCAACTTTATTACATTGGGGTTTCAATTCCCTGGTATACTGCCTGGCAATTCTAGGCATTCCATAGTGAATTGTATTATAGGAATGGATTGTATTATAGGAATTGATTATATTATAGTATCTATACTTTTGTTTCTGGGTTAGTGAATAATTTATGTAGGCTAACTTTTTTATTGACATTTAAACTATTTTCCCCTTGAAAAGAAAGAAGGAAATGGAATTAATATGAGAAAATGGAAAAATGGAAACAAAATCTTTGTAAATAGGGAGGGATGGAGGGGTTGAAGGGAGGGCTGGTCCAGGGTGAAAAATAGGAACTAAGAGAGATTATGTAAAGGTGCAAATTTCCAATGATGAATGTCATTATATTGTATACCTAAAATGTACCAATGATTAGAATGAATAATCGATAATGGAAAATAGGAAGAAAAGGTCCAAAAGGGGTAAGGGTAGTGGGAGGGGCAGGGGAAAGGAAAGAAAGGAAAGGAAAAATGATGAGAAATGGAAAAAATGGAAACAAAGTCTTTGTAAATAGGGAAGGGTGGAGGGGATGAAGGGAGGGCTAGGAATGGGGAAAAAATAAGAACCAGGATGCATCATGTAAAGGAACAAGTTCCCAATGAGAAATGTAAATGTGTTGTATACCTAAAATGTACCAATAAAAGAATTTAAGTAAAAATAATAATAATAAATAATTTTTTAAAAAATTATTTTCCCCTTGTATTTCTTTTCCTTCTCTTGGGTAATTTTTTTAATATCTCTTGCAACAAATTTAAAATAAGCACACTGAGCTGTATTTGTTATTTCTTTATCTCCCGATTAAAAATTTGTGGTAAAGGGCCAACTGGCACAAGAGTAAGCAGGTACACCACTTGACTTAGAATTCTTGAAAGATTTAGAGTTTGCTGGTGAGAGAGGATTATGCTGTTTTATTGACTGCTTTCTCTTTTCAAAGCAATATAGACCCATGCATTGTTCAATTCTCAACAGTTGATAGACTTATCTGAGAGTAGATGGCAAAAATGGTAATCGAAAGCCAGAATTGGAAAAAGTCACTTTAACTGACTTCTCAGAGTAGGCATTTATTTTATACAGATTATCATGTAGTGCATTGTGTGAAAATAAAACCACATGAAGTATGATCTATAAGTGATACCTGCTATATAGTTTCTCAACCTAGCTTACCAGAGCACTTGTCAGAAATATTTCACTGCCAATCAAGTAGATTCAGAGAAAAGGTCAGTGGTACAACTATAAAGGTCAATCTATTTTAATTGCCTAAGGTTTAAAAAAAGCCCTCTTCTCAATTTACTGTGCCCCTAAGAGTCATTTTCCTGCTTACACAGTGATAAAGTGCTAGTTTATCTTGAATGTAACATAGTGGAAAATCAGCAAAACATTAAATTAAGTCAACTAGCACTTTGGAAAGTTTATTCTGTGAACATAGGTTACATGTCCTGTCAAGGCAAATGACTGGTTATTGGTTATATAAAAAAAAATAGTTTCATTTTCTTTTTTAAAAGTGTTTTACTGAAAAAATTATGTAGAGATTTAAACAATAAAGTTACATCTTAAATATCATAAGACTTAATTTGAGAATAATGGTATTTTAGATGTGCAAATGTATGAAATACATTGTATTCTGAATTCAAAGTAGGTTTTGAACTGGTTTTTGTAAACCATGCTATATTTATTAAAAAAATTCTCTAGGATCCGTCCAGATTCCACTTGCTCTCCTTCCTAATTTTTATGGAGTCTATGATATTGTAAAATAAATAAAAAGTAATGAAAATTTGGGGTGTGTTCTAGTTCTTTCTTGTTATATCTTAATAGTAACATTAAAATCAAAGTGTCAACCTTGTGTTCATAATTTTCTGCTGTTTAGGAGAGAAGGTGACATAAAAAGAGCACTGAGAGTACACATCAGACAATACAGTTCTAGAACTTACTGAGGCATTAACTAGTGTAGACAAGCCACTCTGTGAGCCTTAATTTTGTATTTATGCAGTGATCTCTGATTCAGAATATAGAAACAAAACCTACAGCAGGAATAAAGTGCACAATGAGATACTATCTGTATTTCAGAAATCAGAGGAATTTCTGGTAGACACTGCAGCAGTGATACTGCATTTCAGTGAGCAACCTAATTCATGAGCTAGCTACTTACATACGCTCTTACTCCCTTTACTCAGCAAAACAAAGGGTGGGATGAGGAAAGCTTTTGGGATGTTGAGATTCCCACCAAATTTACAGAAATCCTAGGGGATTCACTTGGAAGTTCCAATCCTTAAGTCCACTGTTCTATTATGTATCACAAAAGTACATAAATAAGAAAATAAAAGGAGGGGAAGGGAAGGGGAAGAAAGAAGTCTTAAGATGTGTCGCATACATGTGCCAACATCCCATGATAGATGTAATCATTATGTACTGTAAACATATACTAATAAAAATGAAAAATTAATTAGTTTATCCATGTGCTAAATTAAACATGCACTATCAGTGATAATATTTGATACTGGCTTATAATATTTATGGTTCTATTTAATCTTCATAACAATTTTTGAAGACAAAGATTACCAACTCCAGATTATAGGTAGGAAAATGAGGTCTAGAAATGTAGAGGGGAAAGAAATATCAGATTTAAAAAAATTTTGGGGGCCGAAGATTTAGCTCAGTGGTTTCACTGCCTGCTGCGCAAGCACAGGACCTGAGTTCGATCCCTGGTACCAAAAAAAAAAAAATTATAAAAATTTGTGGGTGTGGACATAAGGTATTATGGATTACACAGAGATGAAGGGTACTGATTAGGCCATATGACCAATTTTTTTCTGGACTGAAATAGCACAATTTCAGAGATACTATAATTCATTCTGATTGGGTAAGACATGGTAACTCTAACCTTAAATTGTACTACTGTAAGTCAAGTGACAGCATCTTTGTTCTTGAGGTTAGAGTTGGACTATAGGTAGCAAATTCAAATAGCTCTTATAGTGAAGAGGTTGGGAAGCGTCTACAAGGATTAAGCATAATATCAAGGACCCAGAACTCATATTTTCTAGAAATATTCATGAGCCTCCAAACTTAAATGCAAAATTGGAATACAAATCCAGACTGGGGTACTTCCTGTCTAGAAAGAGAAATACGGTAAAAATGGGGCACTGGGTTTGGAAAGCAGATGACTATTTCTGTTTAATGGGCTATGAATGTCACCTAGACATAAAACACAAGGAGAACCAGCCAATTCAAGCCCCTTAATGGATTCCAGATATGGCTCTCATTGACAGTGCTCAGTGTGATCAAATGTCTTTAGTTCTCCATGTTGGTCTTCATGCTGAGACTAAGTGGGCAGAAGCAAGAAGCTCTGCTTTCTTGGTACATGAGCACATGGTTCAGCTTACAAAATGTGTTTTACTTGAAACCTGAGATGTTCTGCTCAATAAGTCTGCAGATGTATAAGTGTGAACTTTCCATGTTACCTATATAAAAATATGTGCCACATTACTCTATAATAATCTCCATGTGTATTTTCATGGCCTGTTACCCTGTGAGCAAATGGTACTTAATCAGTGCTTCTAGGGCTATATAAGTATTCCCATGATAGTTATGCAAATAACTTTAATAGCATAAAGAAATAGTTATTTCAATGACAGACAGGTAAAAGAGGTAAACTCTGTTTCCGCATGCCACAATTTTCTAATCTTGTTAAGGTGTGTATATCTATATGGCTGAAAAAATGTGAGGAGTTCCTATTCGGGTTCCCTAGGTGTTAGGTTAAGTCAGAAATTACCAGTACTTCACTACTAAAAGTGTAGTATTGGATCACTTGGGATCTTGTTAGAAAGGCAAAATTTCCCTCAACAACGTCATGCTGAGTTTCTGCTGAATGCTGAGTTCTATCAGAAAAGGTGCTATCAATTTCAATATTGCATCCTTTTAGCTAGCTTTAGAGTGCCTTCAAATGAAAAACACACAGATGGAGAATTATTCTCCATTAGCCCCAACTTCTTGTTTGATTTTTCACAACATTTTAGAAATTTTGAATCTCAGAAATTGCATCTCATAGCAGTGGCTATTCTTTTCAGTGTTTTTGTCATATTTCTTCTATTATTTTATCCTACAATTCTAAACCAATTAAAGAAAACTTTTTGTTTAGACAGGATCTTACTATGTTGTCCAGGTTAATCTTGAACTCCTGGACTCAAGTGATCCTACTGGCTCTGCTATCTAAGTGCTAGGACTACAGAAGCCCTCTACCATGCCAAGCGAGAAAAAGTCTTTATTGGGCACATTCTCATCTCTGTTCTCTTAGCTTTCCCCCCTCTACTTTTCTGCCTTTGTTATAGAAGGAAAATAATATCCTCATGGATCATGTTGAAATTTAGGTATTTATGTTTGTAGTATTTTTACTTATGTATCAGAAGTCAGTTTAAAATTGTCTCTAAATTAAGTTTAAGCACTGTTGGTTGGTAAATACCATTGTGGTTTGTTGCATAAAAACCCTATTCATTTTGAAATTGTACCCTTTCTTGCATTTTTTCTAAAAACCACACAGGATGATGAAGAAATAATGTGAGAAAAGTCTGATGAAATACGCTTACAAGCTAGTCTAAATGTTGTTTATTGAGTGATATACAGAATTTTATAATGCAAGCACAGCATTGTCTGAAAGGGACTCTGAGAGCTAATTCTTGGTTCCTGAACTAGTGGACCATCTGGAACAAAGAATTACCTTTTTTTGGTACTGGGGATCGAACTTGGGTTCTTGCGCTTGTGCAGCAGGCGGCAAAACCACTGAGCTAAATCCCTGGCCCAGGAATTACCTTTGTTTATGTGGGAGAAGCCACAGCTGATCTTAACTTCCCAGAAGACTGGTGGCATTGTTTTTTCCTCTTGTGATAATTAGAACTTTCTATACTAGCTCCTGTTCTTAGGTCTGAACAGAGAGATTTCACCACCTTCAACTAATTAGTGTGAAAATCCAGCCTAATGTACAAGTTGTCCAAGTATTTCTTCTGATAAGGTTACTGTCATGCTTGCCCTGTAAGAAAGCAGTGGTGGGGTTGATATAGGGGGAAGAGATGTAACTCCCAAACCTACTAGATATCCAAAATGCAAGTTTGTGTTCTCTAAAATCAAAGAATGAATTCTAGGAACAACAGAGGTTAAGAGTAGGAAAAATTTATTGGGAGAAAGAAAGCTCCTGCCTAAGAGAGACAGAAGGGGAACCAGAAAGTGGGTTGCCCACTCACCCCACTCTTCAAAGATGTTTTATACAGCAAAGCCATGTGGTGAGGCGGGTACAAAGTGGGACAAAACTATAAGACCCAATGGAAATTTACAAGGTGGGCATGAGGTGGGACAAAACCATGACCAACCAATAAGATTACATGTACTGTCATCCAGGTAATATTGATTAAATGGGGATCAAATGGGAAGACAAGTCACATACAAGGAATTTTCCATTTAGAATATCAATCACTGCTATCTATCTCTAGGGGAAGTAGTACTTCTTTTCGTTTTTATAATGCTAACCAGTGAATGTGCCTCAGTTGTTCTCCTCAGTTGTTGGTTCCTTGCTGTGTTGGCTCCTGGAGGGCTGGCGCCTTAAGGGAGGCCCTGTCTACCTGCCAACAAGATACCTAATTAATTTACCTACCTATAATAGGGTGGTGTCTTTCCTGGAATACTGGTCAGAGTATCCATCAGATAGATGATCCTGGCCTAAGCAAATGGTTTCATGGGAAGAAAGAGAGAATCAAAGAACCTGTGACTTCTTTATTGGTTATACCTTAAGTTTGTCTATTTCTTAACCTCTGCACGTGGTATTGTAAAATTTACCCTCGGTTCTAGTGATCCTCAGGTGGCCACCAGAAAGAAGCCCATCTTGTGTAACACATATTGATGCTAATCATAACTTTGTTCTGAGTACCTGGAGTTCCCTATCATTAATTAGCTTTGGAAAAGTTCATTTAACTGCCCCATATCTCAGTTTGTATTACTTGTAACATGAATTGGAGTTACTAGCCACACACACACACACACACACACACACACATATATATATGTATATTTTATTCATTAAATTTATTGGTACATTTTAGCTACACAATATGAGGACATTCATCATTGGGAATTTGTACCTTTACATGATATATCTTGGTTCTTATTTTTTCCCCTATTCCCCTATTAAGAAGCTATTAAATAGGAGCTCCACCTTCTGTTCCATTTCCAACATATAACCCTAATTACATCTCTATCCATACTGTTTCATTTTCCTCCTGTTACTAATAGGTACAACTATTTTTGCTAAGGCCAAATCTTTTATTTTATCCACTTTCTCAGCGACCTGAAGTTAAAGATTATGCTTTCTCTAATCCTATTATTCAAATTCTCCTTCACCTAGAGCTTAAAAATTGGCTTTTATTCCAACTAAGAGAAAAAGAGAGAATGTTCTCATTTGAGTACCTTATTCCCATTTTAACTACCGCCCTACTTCTTCCTCTTCATAGGAAAAACTTTTGAAGTTGTCTATACTTACTGTTTCTATTTCTTCCCCCTACTCATTTCTAAACCCTCTCCAATCTAACTTCTACCTACATGGGTCTACCTCAGTGTTTCTTACTTTGGGCAGTACTGGTATTGTAGGGTGGCTACTTTTTATGTGCATGAGGGCTATCTTGTGCACTTAAGATATTTAGCAGCATCTCTGGTTTAATTCACTAGATGCTCGAAGCAGCCCATTTCACCAGTTGTGGACAGCCCAAAATGTCTTTGGATATTGGCAATTGACTCCCATGGAGCAAAATCATGCCTGGTTGAGAACCAATGCTCTATCTCAATATCTACTAAGATCACCAATGATTTTCACAATGTTAAACCTCATTTTCATCTTACTTGATATTTCATGTCATCTGACATTGTTAGCTTCTCCTTTCTTGAAACATTTTTCTGTTGCAATGACTTAATATTCTCTTAACTTTTCTTTTACTTCTGGAACTGTTCTCTTTCTCTCTTTCTTTCATAATCTCCTTTGCAAGTACATTGTCTGCCAATTGATATTGAAATGCTGTAATTCTCTTCTTTTTTAGTTTATGAAAAAAATAAAACAATTTCACAATCAAGTAATAAGAGAATAATAATAGTTGTTACATTGTGGGGGAATCTTTTTTTTGGTGCTGGGAATTGAGCTCAGAACCTTGTGCATGCAAGACAGGCGGCAGTACCACTGAGCTAAACCCCTGGCTACACTGTGTATTGTTGTCTTCAAAGTACTTAGAGTATAAGACATAAACAAAAAAGATTGTTATAAAAAAGAAATAGATAATAACACAAATCTTTCTTTTCAATGAACTAAGATAAACTAGTAGTATAAATGAAACCAATTAGAGATATATTGAAATGTTTTTAAAACAATGGAGTTTGTAATATGGGGAAGTATTTGAACTGCTCCCTACTTCCCGTTTATCTCTTTTTTATTTTGTTATTTATTTGTGCTTCTCATATAAGTGAAACCATGTGATAGCTGAGCTTATGTGCCTGACTTATTTCAGTTAACATCATGTTCTCAAGTTGCATCCATTTACCTATGAATGCCTCAAGTTTATCTTTCTTTATGGCAGCGTAGTACTCAATTGTGTATAAATACCACATTTCTATACCTATTCTTCTGTTGATAGATATATACACTGTTTCCAGATCTAGCTGGAATTCTCTTCTTACATTGTTCTGTCTGTGAAATCTCACCAGTCCAAGGCTTTGGTCTCCATCTTTGTACCTCTGTTCTATCCTTGAAAAACTGGCTCTAGTATGGTGAACAGGCCAATAGTGACCAAAAAAGCTAGGTGTAATTGTTTGCCCATCACTGTGAGTCTTTATCTCTGATAGTGTTCTCTTTCAGAGAAAAAAGTTTGCTTCTTTTTTTAAATTAAATTAAATTTAATTTAATTCTATTTATTTATTTATTTATTTTTATTAAATTCTTTTATTGGTACATTGTAGGTATACAACACAATTACATTTCTCATTGGGAATTGTACCTTTACATAATGCATCTTGGTTCTTATTTTTTCCCCATTCCTAGCCCTCCCTTCACCCCCTCCACCCTTCCCTATTTACAAAGACTTTATTTCCATTTTTTCCATTTCTCATCATTTTTCCTTTCCCTTCTTTCCTTTCCCCTGCCCCTCCCACTACCCCTACCCCTTTGGACCTTTTCTTCCTATTTTACATTATCGATTATTCATTCTAATGATTGGTACATCTTAGGTATACAATATAATGATATTCATCATTGGAAATTTGCACCTTTACATAGTCTCTCTTGGTTCTTATTTTTCACCCTGGCCCAGCCCTCCCTTCAACCACTCCAGTCTTCCCTATTTACAAAGATTTTGTTCCTATTTTTCCATTTTCTCAATTAATCTCATTCCCTTCTATCCTTTCCCCTAGCCCTCCCACTTCCTTCCCCTTTGCCCCTTTTCTTCCTATTTCACATTACCTATTATACATTTTGGTCCTTATTTACACTTTCAGTTTCTCACACCAGAGAAACTATTTGGTATTTATACATGTGTGTCCTATTTATTTCACTTAAGAGTACTGCCTCAATGTGCATCCACTTAGCTATAAATGTCTCTAATTTCTCATTTTTTATGGCTGAGTAGTACTCCATTTTATAAAAAAAAAACCCACATTTTCTTTATCCAGTCTCCAGTTGATGGGCATTCGGGCTGTTTCCAAGTTTTAGCTATCACAAACTGTGCTGCTATGAACATGGGTGCACATATATCACTGTGGTAAGATTCTTTTAATTCTTTGGGGAAGATCCCTAGCAGTAGAATAGCAGGGTCAAATGGGACTTCCAGTCCTAGTTCTTTGAGGTATCTCCATACTGATTTCCACAGTGCTTGCACCAGTCTACACTCCCACCAGCAGTGGAGCAGGGTTCCTCTTTCCCCACAGCCCCGCCAGCGTTTGTTATTGGTGGATTTCATGATAGCAGCCATTCTTTCTGGAGTGAAGTGGGATCTCAGTGTTGTTTTCATTTGCATCGCCCGAATGACCAGTGATGTTGAACATTTTTTCATGTATTTATTTGCTATTTCTACTTCTTTGTCTGAGAAATGTCTGTTCATTTCAGATGCCCATTTTTGGATTGGGTCTTTAAATTTGGGAGGTCTGATCTTTTTAAGTTCTTTATAGATTCGAGATAGTAGACCTTTGTCTGAGGAAGAGCAGGTGAAGAATTTTTCCCACATTGTGGGTTGTCTCTTCACCCTGCTGGTGGTTTCTCTTGCTGTGCAGAAGCCTTTTAATAAGAAAAGATCCCACTTGTTGATTGTTTGTGCTAGTTCACGGGGAACTGAGGTTTTGTTCATAAAATCTTTTCCTACACCGATGTCTTCAAGGGTTCTACCTAACCTCTGTTCCAACTGGTTCAGAGTTTCTATTTTAATATTTAGATCTTTAATCCATTTTGATTTTAGTTTGTTGCATGGTGAGAGATACAGGTCTAGTTTTAATCTTTGCCAAGTTGAAACCCTATTTTTGCAGCACCATTTATTAAAGAGGTTATCTTTGCTCCAGTGAGGGCGTTTGGCTCCTTTGTCAAAGATGAGATGGCTGAGTGTGTCTGGCATTGTTTCTGCATCTTCTAATCTGTTCCACTGGTCCTCAGGTCTGTTTCTTTGCCAGTCCTATGCTCTTTTTCTCACAGTAGCTTTGTAGTAGAGTTGCAGGTTGGGGATTGTGATACCCCCTGCCATGTCTCTGTTACCTAGAATTGCTTTTGCTATTCTGAGTCTCTTCTTGTTCCAAATGAATTTTTGGATTGTTTTCTCAAGGTCTATGAAGTATGCTGCTGGGATCTCAAGTGGAATTGCATTGAATCTATATAGCAGTTTTGGAAGTATGGCCATTTTCACTATAGTAATCCTTCCTACCCAGGAGCAGGAGATGTCTGTCCATTTTCTGATATCATCTTCAATCTCTCTTTTCAGAGTGCCATAGTTTTCAGAGAAGAGGTCTTTGATTTCTTTCGTTAGGATGATTCCTAGGTATTTCAGTATTTTGGATGCTATTGTGAAAGGAATTATATGCCCTATTTCTCTCTCAGTGAGTCTGTCATTCGTGTAGAGGAAAGCTATTGATTTTTGTGTGTTGACCTTGTAACCAGCTACTTGACTGAATTTGGTTATTAAGTCTAGAAGACTTTTGGTGGAGTTCTTGGGGTCTTCTATATAGAGTATCATGTCATCTGCAAATAATGACAATTTGACTTCTTCATTTCCTATCTTTATTCCTTTTATTTCTTTCTCTTGTCTAATTGCCGTGGATAATGTTTCCAAAACTATATTGAACAAGAGTGGTGATAGTGGACATCCTTGTCTTGTTCCTGATTTTAGTGTGAAGGATTTCAGTTTTTGACCATTTAGTATGGTATTGGCTGTTGGTTTTTCATAGATGGCTTCTATCAATTTGAGGTAGAGACCATCTATTCCAATTTTTTGTAAGGTTTTTATCATAAATGGATGTTGGATTTTGTCAAATGCTTTTTCTGCCTCTATGGAGATAATCATATGTTTTTTGTCCTTGGCTCTATTTGTTTGTTTTTGTTTTTTTGGTACTGGGGATTGAATTCGGGTCCTTCTGCTTTCGAGGCAGGCAGTGGAACCACTGAGCTAAATCCTGATTCTAGTGTGAAGGATTTCAGTTTGTGACCATTTAGTATGATATTGGCTGTTAGTTTTTCATAGATGGCTTCTATCAGTTTGAGGTAGAAACCATCTATTCCAATTTTTTGTAGGGTTTTTTATCATAAATGCATGTTGGATTTTGTCAAATGCTTTTTCTGCATCCATGGAGATAATCATATGGTTTTTGTCCTTGGCTCTATTGATATAGTGTATTACATTGATTGATTTGTGTATATTGAACCATCCCTGCATCCCTGGGATGAATCCCACTTGATCAGGGTGTATGATCTTCTTGATGATCTTCTGCATTCTGTTTACCATTATCTTATTAAGGATTTTTGCATCTATGTTCATTAGTGAGATTGGCCTATGGTTCTCCTTTTCGGTTGGGTCTTTCTCTGCTTTGGGGATCAAGGTGATGCTTGCTTCCAGGAATGAATTTGGGAGTATTGCTTCTCTTTCAAGTTCATTGAAGAGTTTAAACAGTAGTGGCATCAGTTCCTCTCTAAATGTCTTGTAGAATTCAGCAGTGAAGTCATCAGGGCCCGGGCTTTTCTTAGTTGATAAGTTTTTAATTACATTTTCAATTTCATTGGTTGATATTGGGTTGTTCAGAATTTTTAGGTCTTCTTCATTCAACTTTGGTAATTCATATGTATCTAGGAATCTGTCCATTTCTTCTGTGTTGTCCATCTTATTGGCGTATAGGTTCTGGAAGTAGGTATTGATAATCCTCTGAATTTCTGCTGGGTCTGTTGTAATTTCACCCTTTTCACTCCTAATTGCATGGATTTGGGCCTTTTCTTTCCTTTTTCTGACAAAGTTGGCTAAAGGTTTGTCAATTTTGTTGATTCTTTCGAAGAACCAACTCTTGGCTTCATTGCTCTTTTGTATAGTTCTCTTAGTCTCCATTGCATTGATTTCTCCTCTGATCTTTATAATTTCCTCCCTTGTATGAGCTCTGGGGTTGTCCTCTTCTTCTTTTTCTAGAAGCTTGAGGTGCAGCATCAGGTTGTTTAATTAGGCTCATTCTGTTTTCCTAATATGCGTATTCACTACTATGAATTTCTCTCTTAATTCTGCTTTCATTGTGTCCCATAGATTCTGATATGTTGTATTGTCATTGTCATTTAATTGAAGGAACTGTCTGATTTCTTCTTTAATTTCCTCTGTGACCCATTGGTTATTCAGAAGTGTGTTGTTCAATTTCCATGTTTTTATGAAATTTTTTGAGTTTCTTTTGCTATGGATCTCCAATTTCATCACACTATGGTCTGATAATATACAGGGGATAACTTCAATTCCTTTGCACTTACTTAAACATGTTCTATGTGTGAGTATGTGGTCTATTTTGGAGAATGACCCATGTGCAGCTGAGAAGAATGTGTATTCTGATTTTGTGGGGTGGAACACTCTGTAAACATCTGTTAAGTTCATTTGTTCAGGAGTTCAATTGAGTTCTAGTATTTCATTACTTATTTTTAGTCTAGTTGATCTATCTATTTGTGCCAGTGGGGTGTTGAGGTCCCCCACTACAGTTGTATTAGTGCATATATGACTTTTCATGTCCATTAGTATTTGTTTTATATAGTTGGGTGCACTAGTGTTTGGTGCATAGATATTTATGATTGTCATCTCTTCCTCTTGGATTCTTCCCTTTACAAGGATGTAGTGTCCTTCTTCATCTCTCTTAATCAGTGTTGGTTTGAAATCTAATTGATCTGCAAAGAGGATAGCTCCTTCTGCTTTTTTTCAGGTTCCTGTCGCATGGAGTATTGTTTTCCACCCTTTTACTTTCAGTCTATGAGTTTCCTTTTGAATTAAGTGTGTTTCTTGTATGCAGCATATTGTTGGATTTTGCTTCTTGACCCATTCTGCCAGTCTATTTCTTTTGATTGGTGAATTGAGACCATTAACATTGATGGTTATAACTGAAACGTATTGACTTGTCATTGCCATGACTTTTTCTTTTTGTTGGGTTCTCCCCCTTTACATTTAATTTCTTGTCATGCCAGATGGGTTCATTCTGCTTTGATTCCTGGGGTTGTGATCCTCAATGTCTGTTCCTAGGCTATTGTGTAAAATTCTTTGGAGTGCTGGTTTGGTATTCACAAAGTTCCTAAGGTGCTCTTTGTCATGAAAGTATCTTATTTCTCCATCCATTTTGAAAGATAGTTTTGCAGGGTACATCAATCTGGGTTGGAGGCTGTTTTCTTTTAGGGCTTGGAATCTGTCACTCCAAGCACTTCTTGCCTTGATGGCTTGTGTTGAGAAGTCTGCTGTGATTGTGATGGGCTTTCCTTTGTATGTGATTTGTTTCTTTTCTCTAACTGCTTGTAGAACTTTGTTCTTCTGTTGAGTTTCTGGAATCTTAACAATTATATGCCTATGTGTAGATTTTTTTTGATCAAGGCTCTTTGGAGTCCTATATGCCTCACTTATCTGTATGTCAAGCTCTTTCCCCCTGCTTGGGAAGTTTTCTGCCATTATTTCTGTGAAGAGATTTTTTTATGTCATCTGCACTCTCTCCTGTTTCTTCATTGAGCCCAATCGGTCTTATGTTATTCTTCTTTGCATCATCTAGCAGCTGCTGGATTGATTTCTCATGTTCCCTTATAATTTTGAAGCAATTTTTCTTTTCCTCCTCACTAATTGCAATCTTATCTTCTATATCTGAAATTCTGTCCTCACATTGGCTCATTCTGCTGTGTAGACTTTCAATGGAGTTTTTCATCTCCTGGAAATCTATTTGCATCTGTTTTATGGATTCCATTTGTTTCCTATTTTGGGATTCCATCATGTTCCTGAGGTCCTCTCTAGATTTATTAATCATGTCTTGCACTAGGGGCACAATTTCTGTTATCTGAGAAATTATTTCTGATTTCATTTTTTCCAGATCCCCTTTTGTTGCCAGTTCAGTGGGTACAGGTGGTTTACTATCAGAGTGTTCCATCTCATTTCCCTTTAGGGTTGGTGTAGGTGATTTGGAAGTCTGGTTTTGAGCCTCATTTACGTGTTTTTTCATTTAGACTGGGGGGGGGGGCTGTTGGTGCCTGTACAGATTACCTCCTCTGAGCTGGGAGAGGTGGGACAGGGGCCGAGAGCAGCGGTAGGGATGGTGGCCCAAAAGCCCTTTCCTGTGGGGTGGGAGCAGTGGGAGGGATGGTGTCCGGGAAGCCCTTTCCTCTGGGCCAGGAGCGGCTGGACAGAAGGTGGTCCAAAAGCCCTTTCCTCAGGGTTGGGGGCAGCGGGAGGGATGGTGGCCCAGAAGCCCCTTCCTCTGGACCAGGAGCAGTGGGACGGCAGCTCAGAAGCCCCTCCCTCTGGGCCGGGAGCAGCAGGACTCAGTACCATGGTCTGGTGGTCTGGTGTCCTCTGTGTCTTTGTAGTGTGGAACCAGGTGGCTGTACAGAGGAGCGCGGTGGTGGTGGTGGGGGGTCCAGTGCATTGTTGCCGGGGGTGTGGGCTGATTTGGCGTGTTCACGGAGACTCGGGACCTCAGTAGGGCGTGCGCAGACCTGCCTGTCTGCAGCGGGCTCAAGTGTGCTTCTAACTCCACTGTTTGAAGTAGGAAATTAGTTATCAATCAGAATAATACAAGGAAGACTAAAACATTACTTAAAATGGCCTATAAAGGCCTAAATGACCTGCCCCCCACCACCACCCAGTACTCTCCCCTCCCCATCCTCACTCATCTTTCCTCTTGTAGTCCTACTCTTGGCAGCTGGCCTTGGCTCAGTCCTTTGTCTTCATCATCTTCGACCACAGGAATTTTTTTTTTATCCTTTTGATCCCTCATAAGTGTGCTCCTCTCACCCTTTTGCCTACCTATCTTATTCTTCAGGTCACAACTCAAGCAGACTGCCTCAGTGAAGTCTTCCCTGACCTTCTCTTCTTACAGAGACATTTAAAGGCTTTGTACATCTCTTTCATACTACACAGCACAGTCTCAGTTTTACTTGTACAGTTAATGAGGTAGTGAGGTACTGTCTAGTAGTTAAGTTTAGGGATTTGGGAGCCAAAATTGCTTGATTTAGAATCCTGGCTCTTAATTTCTTGATACCTCAGTTTTTTCATCTTTCAAATGGGGCTAGTAGTAGTAGAACCTACTTTTAAGGTTTGATGTGGGACTTAGAAGATTTAGTGTATATAAAATGCTTAGAACACTGAAGCATAGTGAGCACTATGGAAGTGTTGGTGTACTTGAAGAGCAAGTGGAGTAAATACTACGTGAGTAACAGACTCACTCAGGTGGGTCAGAAAGAGAGGCAGGAAGGACCTAGCAGAGCTGGCCCAGGTGCTGCAGTCTTAGCTTTGCCAGTCAAAGGGCTGGAGTGACCTCGGGCTTGCTCTGGCAAGAAGTACCTCCTAAGTAAGAAACAGGAGGAAATGACAGTTGTAGCATATTCAGTAATTACCAATAATAATGATGAAGCAGAAAGAAGCTTTTCTAAATTAGTGATCTTTTTTTTTTCTAAATTAGTGATCTTAAAATGAAAACATATCACTCGTGTTGAAGGAAAGTTTTGATTTTCTTTCAATGAAAGGATCTCATAGAAAATGATATAAAAAAAGCATTGCCATTTGAAGAGATATTTAAAAGTATCCAGACAAGGGCTGGGGATGTAGCTTAGTGGCATTGCACCTTCCTGGCAAGCTCAAGGCCCTGAGTTCGATCCCTGGTATTAGAAAAAAAAGTATCCAGACAAAAACTGTGGAAAAAATAGTACAGTGAGCTTAGTAATATTTACTTTCATCTCCTTTTTTATTCACAATGTTATATTCATTTTATTTAATAAATATACTCCACATTATACAGGCTCAGGCTGAACAAAACTTGAATCCATAGCTGAACCTGATGCCTTTTCTGTGTTTGTCTCCCTGTTATCTCATTATTGTTTTAGTTGCTCTTAAAAGCAGGACATGAAACAGAGCCAAGGATCCATGGACTGAAACTTGTCCCCCAGGCAAAGTCAAAGGAACCATAATGGCGGCTGTTGACGGAGGATATTGCCACAGTGTGCCTGTGTCTATCAGAATGAGAATGAGGAGGGAGAGCCATCCAAGAGAAGATCCAAATGAAAGTTGTGAAACAGATGGACCTGTTCATTGCTAGCAAGTTGGGGTCCACATATTTTGATGAAAACTTGCTGAAGGAAGCCTTTTGAGAGAGAGAGAGAGAGAGAGAGAGAGAGAGAGAGAGAGAGAGAGAGAGAGAGAACAAAGCCAAGCCAATATTCTTGTAGTCCCTCCAGGGGACTACAAAGGTAATCCTTTCTATGACAGGTCATGGTGGAGCTGGAGGACAAGGGGTTGGTGAAAGCACTTGGCATCTCCAACTTCAACCATTTTCAGATTAAAAAATTTGAACAACCCTGGAATGAAATATAAACAGGTAACTGATCACTCTAGTGTGACCCATACCTGTTCAGGAGAAACTGATCCAGTACTGCCCTCCAAAGGTATAACTGTCACAGCCTACAGTCTCCCTAGGCTTTCCGAGGACCTTGACCAAGCCAGGGTCATCCCAAGATTAAGCCTGGAGGATCACAACCCTAAGAAGATTATTGCCAGGTGTGGAGGCACATGCATATAATCCCAGCAGTTGGGAGGTTGAGGCAGGAAGATCACTCCAAGTTTGAGACCAACCTGGGCTACATAGTGAATTCAAGGCCAACTTGAACTGCATGGTGAGACCCTGTCTAAAAAAAAAAAAATTATAAAGCACAAAATCCCCAACCCAAATCTCGATCTATTTCCATATCCAGAAGAATTGATGACAATCTCTAAGTCTGTGACATCTACATGAGCTGCTGAGAAACTTCAGGTCTTTAACCTCAAGCCAAATGACGAAGAGAGTTGCTTGAATCCTCAGATTCAATGGAAACTTGAGGACCTCGATCATGGCTGACACATGTTGTTTGGAGTATCCCTTCCATGCTGAATATTGAAGCTCAGTCTCCTGATGAGATTACCAGGTAGATTCTCTCTCTTTGTTGAAGTGCCCCCCCCCCCCACCTGCTTTAGCCAAGCTTACCTCAAGTCATACTGTGCCTGGACTTGCTGGAGGCCACACTCTAGGCAATGTGGTATTTAGATTCACATGTTCAGCCAGGAGCACACTATCACAGGTAAGTATGACAAATGATCATTTTTCCCCACTTATTTGATCTGACCAAATGTTTGTTAAACACCAGGAACTCTGCTAATGTTAATGGTGAAGACACAATAAAAAATAATAATAGTAAAAAAAAAGCAGGGGATATATAGGATGCAAAGCAAAATATTAAAAAATTCAACATATGATTCAGTGCCCTAAACTTTAGAAAATGGCCTTAATAAAGTTAATTCCTTCCTTCAAGATGTTAACGTTATTTTAGTTATTAGATGCAACATATATATATAACCATATATAATCATTTAAATCGTGAAAAGATAATTTGAATCTACTCATACAATTCTCAGTTATTTGTTCTGTTCATCTTGTCATAATTGCTTTTTAAAAATTCTTTGTTATGACCTAAGATTAATTGTCCAAAATATGTAGCTCATTCAGAGTCAAGGAAAAACTTAAAAATGAATAATTTCTAATCCAAGAGATTATTTTTACAGCAGTTTTATCTGACTTTAGTCCTATGACAATTCTAAGTGAAAGACAAATAAATTAGAAATTTGGTAATTTTAGGTAAAACCTTTCTTTTATATTTTCCAGACACTGTGAAAAAGAGTGATTCAAATGACAGAATAATACACACTTTTTTTTTGTTTTGTTTTGTTTTTGTTACTGGGGATTGAACTCAAGACCTTGTGTTTACAAGGCAGGCATTGTGCCGCTGAGCTAAATCCCCAGCCCAATACACACTTTTATAAGTCAGGTGGTTTCCACTTTATTGTTTTTAATCAGAATTTAAGTTGGAGCTAAGTAGGTTGTCATCATTAAAAGCAATTTTTTGACAATTGGCTACTATGGACATTTAATTTAGTGTTGAAAAAAAATGAGCGATATTTACCAACAAAACTTCCATTCTCATCTACTTATATACATATGAGAACAAAGTTGTTGTTTAGTAGTAAAATTATGAGTGGAAAACAGGAATAGTTAAATACTAGCTCACTGGAGCAACAAAGTAACATTAACCCATGAATAAACAAACTTTTCAACCCTCTAAACATATCAAAAATATTAAGGGGCCAACTTCAAAAATTTGTGAAGGAAGCATATGTTTTCAAATTTCTTCTGAGAGAACTCAGGCAAAAATACTTGGAGACAATTAATCAAAAGGAGTAAATGTGGAAGACCATAAATCAATCATGCAACACCCTTCCAGGAGGCATCGGCTATTTTTAACTGTCCTGTTGGCAGGCTTCTGTAGACAGCTGTATCGGTTGGCTGGAGGCTGCCTGTGGGTGTGGAAGAACACTGGGTTGGTTCAGTTATTTTTAGTTGTGAAACCCTCTTTTCAATTGCCTAATATTAAAAAAAGTACACTATGCCTGAGACCCTAGGTTCAACCCCTGGCACCAAAAATAAAATCAATTAAAAATTAAAAAACATATTTGAGATGAACATTTTTACATTTTGGGGTTGAAGTAGCTCCCGTTTTTGCTACAGAACATGGAGCAGACCTTATAAGTGCAGTTTTGGTCCATTTCTCAAAGCTCTCCTTCATTTGTCCGGGAGTCCTTGTGCATTTACTGTCATACGTGGGAGCAAGTGGGAGTGAAGGAAGTTGATTTAGACTGTCTTGATGGAAACCCCTTGAAAAGTCCCCATTTCCCTGTGGTCAGTTTGGAAGGTCTTCCCTGCAAGATTGGTGAATCCCCCGCTTGAGTTTTGTCCAGATGGCAATGATAGGTAATCTCCCTCCCCTATGTTAATCCTGGTGAAAAGGGCTCTTTTCAAGCCTCCCATAAGCCCAGTCTCATTGCTTATTTCCTTTCTTCTCCCAACTTCTTTTCTAGGGTTTGACTCTATCGGCTGTCTCCAGAAAGGCAGATTTAGTTTAGATTCTGGAGTCAGGTACTCATGGACTTTTTATAGCAGTAACTCTGGGTCTCTAAGGATTGCACTTTGATAACTAACTCTGAAATAGCATGCAAAAACCTCTCCTCAGTGTATGTTTGCCCCCAAGTGGGCTGCACTGGGGCAGATTCCCTCAAACACAGACTTATGGACACAATAAGTCAGTTTCTTTTCCTTGGCTCAGTTCTGGGGCTCAGTGCCAGGCATTGGTTTCTTCTTTTTCCCTTTGTGATGACTTTCAGAAAACTCATTGGCTTTCACTGTGACTAGCCTAAATCCTCACAGTTCAAGCTTCTTAACTCCAAATCTCAAAGAAAAGAGGGTAGGGCATTGGTTTCTTCTTCACTGATCTCAAGTTTTCTTAGGCACAAGTTTCCTTTCTACAGATGTACTAAGAGGCTGACTTTGCTAAAATAATAAGGAATTTTCACTAATTCTTGGGGGGGTTTGCTGTGTTGATCTTATCCATGCATAACAAAGGAGGGGGGGGGCTATGGACGTTGCAAAGAAAAACAAATACCAAGGCTGTCTTTTATTTCCTTTCACCTTGGGAGCACAGGGTAAGCAGAATAGTAATGCCAACAAAAATAAACCTGAGCTGTGGCAGGGACTCCTTTATTCAGGTACAACTGGAATCATTCAGAGGTGCGACTGAGAAGCCTGAGCTCCCCTGTGTGTTGGGCCTTCCCCTTTATTAACCACCCCCGATATCATTTCCAAAGTATGACAGAGTCCCTCTTGAAAAGTCTGTAAAGTCAGTTTTAAACATATAATGTATTCCTATCTCCCCCTTCTCCAAAAACACTGTACCATAATCAGCACACATCCTTAAATAATTGTAGCACCTTCCCTCTCACCATTTTGTCCCTGGAGACCTTGAGCTTGAACTCCTGCTCTGTTGCTGCCCTGAGGACCAATAACTCTCTAGGCTGCTCCACAGCAGTCACAGGGACTTCACCTGGTTGGCCCTCCAGGTAAACTCAACAGAACCCCAGGTGTAATAGGGTGGTGAATGAGATTTTTCCTTTTGTCCCAGATTACTGATCAAGTACATACTGGGTTCCAGAGGCACTTGATTCTTCACATGCTAAAGAGAGTCACCAACTAACCCCCATTCCTGTCCACAGGGCTTGAGAAAGTCTAAAATCTTGGGATTTTGTTAGAGACAAAGTTACTGGGGAGTGGGAAGCTGCTGTAGAAGAGGTGCAGAGTTGCCTTAAAATGAGCGTGTGCATGTATGTATGTCTGTGCATGTGCACCAATGCACATGCACACACACACACACACACACACACGCTTGCTATAAGAAAGCTAATATAAGACATTGTCAAGCCTACAAGAAAGAGAAGAGGGGCATCTTTCTCAGATGGATACTGGCTGAGCAGTGGAACCTGTAGGTCCATCCTGGAGCTGTTATGGAAGTGTGGTGACGGAATTCGAGGGAGAGCGGTCTCGTGTCTCCTGAAGTTTGGGACAGCATGAGTATAGAGACTGGTGTCCATTTCTAGTCCAGAGATTTCTGAGGGAGTCCCTTTGGGTTAGCCCAGGCCTGTGGAGATTGAAGAGATCATTTTTATCATCTACTTCCAGGCATACTTCCCTCATGAAGCTCTCATTAATTACTCCATTCCACACCATCTGTTCTTTTCAATGTGCTACAACTTGTAGGGAACATGTCCAGCTTGGTTTTCTAATTATTTCCAGTTTCAGTATTTTTGGGCTCTACTTGTAAGATTGTCTATGGCAGAACCATTTCTTTTTTGTCCTTCTCCCACAGTGACGAATAAAAGGCTTGTAGTAATCACTCACTGAATAGTTATTATACTCAATGCCCATTCAAAGCCCATGATGAACATGGCATACTCATGCTAGTACTGATATTTGCATTTTAGCTACATAATCCAAAGGAAATTTGGGCTACTACTTGAAAGGGAAAAAATCGCCAATGAATATTTTTTGAATTATTTAAGTAAAAAGGTATAACTCAATATGAACCAGATGCACTTACTCAATATATTACAATTATTGCAAGGAAATACTCTTGAGTTTTTTAATAATCTTATAAACTAGACATCATTCTCATCCCTTGTTATATTAGTTTTAACTAGCTGGATGAAGCCTGAGGTATTAGGAATTGGTCATGTAGGAGTCAAACACAGCAAGCTCAAGAAATATTTGGCTGAATATTGACACTCTCTGCTTCCTTCCTCCTTGTTAACTCCTATGTAATTAGTCACTAAGTTCTGCTAATTCTGTCTAAAATGTCTCTCAGCAGTCTGGGCATCTCAAATTTAACTTGTCTAAAATCACACCTGGACATGCTCCCTAACATGTTCTACTCCCTCTCATCTCCCTTGTCTCAGTCTGTTCCAGCTGCCTTCACCCAGGTAGCTTATAAACAACAAAAACTTGAGAGGCTGGGAAGTACAAGATCTAATGCTGGCAGATTTGGTATCCAGTGAGAGTTTATTTCATGGTTTGTGGATAGTACCTTTTCTCTGAGAATTTGCACAGTGGTAGGGGTAAGATAGTTGTCTGGGGCTTCTATTCTAGGGGTACTAATCCTATTTGGGAGGTTATTAGTATTTTTCCCCCCTGCAATATCTCCAGTAGTATCAGCTCTGACTCCTGCAATATCTCCAGTAGTATCAGCTCTCAGCTGGATTAGCTTAATACTAGATCAAGTATGACATTGTTTTAATTAATGTAGCTCTGAAATGATTGGCTGTTAGTACTTGATAGAGGAAGTCTTCATCAGTACCTGTTTTAAAAGCCTTCATTCCCCCTCTCTATGGCCCCTACTGCTGTTCTAGGAATGTAGAAGGAGTACAGTGAACTGTCTGAGCCCTGACTCTTCAAGGGGCATAAGTGCTTTGAGAATGGGTAGACACAAAGACAGTAGTTACTTCTGACTCTCTCCAAGGATCAGGCAAAAGAAAAAAGTTGCCACATAAGGAAATAAAAGCTTTTCTGTACCTTCAATTGCTGAAAACACTGAATTTATTGACATCTACTGCCATCATGTGGACATATACATTTATTGAATTGTTTTGAATTTTTCTAGAGCCTCATTCATCTGTTTTGTTACTTCCTGTGCTATCAGTTCAATGTGTCCAAGTGGTTGATTATCAGATTTTCACACCTCATTTCCCCCAGAATTTGCCTTTGGTGAGCTGGAAGTCTGGGTTTGCACCTTTCTTATGTGTCTTCTCATTTCTGTTTTTGTTGTTGGTACTGTTTTTTGGTAGTTATTAACCTACCACCTTTAACTGTGTGAATTAAATAAAAATCGAGGACCAGCCCAAAATATGTTTATAGTGACTAAATTCTTCAATATAACAACTTTACCCTTTGGGATGAGGGCTTAGAAGGAGTTGGGGAGGGAGGGCTAGATAGGTACAAGGATAAGGAAAGGTTAGAAGTGAGGCCAGAGGACACAGGGAGATCATGCAAACTCTAGGAAACTGTGGAGACAAGAGGAAAAGGCAAAATGAATGAAAGACAAGAACAGAACAACCTAACAGCAACAGGGAAGCTAGAAACAGTATTGAATTTCCTTTATTTATTTATTCCCCCCCATTAAGCTTATCGGTACGTTTTAGGTATAAAATACATTTACATACATCATTGGGCTCTTGTACCATTACATGAGTATCTTGGTTCTTTTTTTTTTTTTTTTGAGTTTCCTTTAAAACTAATGACAATCAAGAGAAGGAAAAAGAGAAAGAAAAGAAGAAAGGAAAAAGAAATCTGAATTAGGACAGTAATATGAACAAAAAGGGAGAGAGATGAAGAACAAGGTGGGAGAGAGAGTGAGAGAGAGAAAGAAAAGAAAAAGAAGAAAAAAGACAATAAATATATTTGAAAAGGGAAAAGAATTAAAAATAAGAGAAAAAATAACTTTGAAAATAAAAAATAAAAATAAAGGGCCTCCTTCAGGGTACGTCTCTGCTGTCACAATAGACAACGTGGGCAGCAGTGTGCAGATCTAAGTCAATTAGTCTCAGCAAGCTAGCAGCAGTCCCTGAGATTCAGGCTGATTTCTGGCTGCAAGGTCCAAACTGAGCTCCCTGAGCTCCTGCTGGGTTGAACTCTGCAAGGATAATCCAGGTTCCAGTTGGAGGTTGTTATCCCTCCAACTTACCAACTAAGGTGGTCTGGTGTGCCTTTATTGCAGAGATTCTCTTCACTTTTCCAGTGGGCTTCAATTTTCATCAAGGAGCCTGAGAGAGGCCCTCCTTCTGTTGTTCACTTCTGCTCTATCTTCTGGAGCTCAGAACAATGTCCTTTATGACCCCCTGTGCCTCTGTGTTGTGGATCCAGGTTCTGGCTCAGCACAGCTGCGTGGGGGGTGTTGTTATTGTTGGTGGTGGTGCTGCTGCTGGCACCCACTCAGCTCACTTCCCCCCCGAGCTGGGGGGCTCTGCTTCTTGGCTCTTGGGGCATTGCTATGGTGGCCCCAGTGGGTCACCTCCTTGGTGCTGCTCCTCCTACATTTATTGAATTGAAACTTGTGTTTCTGTTATAAGGCTATCAAGGCCAAAATAAGGACTAAAAAGCTTGTTTCTATGTCCTTCAGCTTCAGATAATCTCTCATAAATTCCTCTAAGTTCCTTGTGCTCTCAGATTCCCCACAAAATTCCACAATGAAATTCCTTTCTCTTCTCTTAAGATGCACTCTGTGAAGCACCACCAAAATGCATGCTGCTGATATTCCCAGTGACTTAGTTTTTGATGAACTGGATTGAATCAGAAAAAAAAATAGTCCTGTTATCTCTGCATTCTAGTATATCACACCTCATGCAATCACTCCACTTTGAGTGTGGGTGGGACATGTAACTAGTTTCTAACCAATAAAATATGACAGAATGATGGCTTATCCTTTTCATAATTGCACTGCATAGCATTTGCAACTTCCACATTGCTAGCAGACTCTCTTGATTGCCTCTGTGCTTGCATACATGAAGCAAGCAATCCTGCTGAGAGGTTGTCAAGAAGAACTCAGAGTGGCTACCAGCTGTCAGCCAGTAAGAACTTGAGCCCTCAGTGCAACAAGACATAGGGAATTATATCCTGCTGACAACCATATGAACAGATGATTCTGTGGCTGAGCTTTCAGATGAGATCTTGATTACAGCCTCATGAGAGACCCTGAAGCAGAAGTCTCCATTAGGCCATGCCCAGATTCTGTGAAATAACAAATGTGTGTTGTTTTCAGCCAGTAAATTTGTGATAATTTGCAGAAATAGATAATGAATACATAGCTCTTTGGCTTTACTTATATCACTTCCCTACTCAGGATTGTAATATTTGCTTGGAGTGTTTTTTTCCCCTTTTATAATTTATTAGTAGATGTTTGCTGTACATAATGATGACTATTCATCATTGGGAACTTATGCCTCTACATAATATATCTTAATTCTTCTTTTGTTCCCATTCCCCATGCCCTACTTTCAACCTCTCTTCATATCTCCATTTACAAAATATTTGTTTCCATTTTCCCACCTCCCATTCTCTCTCTCTTTTTTTGTTTTTCTTTTCTTTTTTGGTACCAGGGATTGAACTTGGGACCTTGTGCTTTCGAGGCAGGAGGCACAACCACTGCGATAAATCCCAGCCCCCATTCTCTTTTTAAAAATCCACTTTCTCTTCCTTCCCTACCCCTACCATCTCTTGTTTCCCTTCCCAGTTGAACAAGTTCTTTTTTAAAAACAATAATTTTATTGGTACATTCTAGGTATACAATAGTGACATTCATCAATGGAGATGTGTACCTTTACATAATATATCTTGATACTTATTTTTTTCCCATTCCCCTGCCCTCCCTTCAACCCCTCCACTCCTCTCTCTTTACAAAGGCTTTGTTTCCATTTTTAAATTTTCTCATGTTTATTCCATTCCCTTCTTTCCTTTTCCCTACCCCTCCCACTTCCCCTTAACTTTGCCTCTTTTCTTCCTATTTCACATTATCTATTATACATTTTGATCCTTATTTACACTTTCAGTTTCTCACACCAGAGAAACTATTCTATATTTGCACATGTGTGTCCTATTTATTTCACTTAAGAGTATCGCCTCAATGTGCATCCATTTAGTTATAAATTTCTCTATTTTCTCATTATTTATGCCTGAATAGTACTCCATTTTATTAAAAAACCACATTTTCTTTATCCAATCTCCTTTTGATGGGCAACTGGGCTGTTTCCAAGTTTTAATTATTACAAACTGGGCTGCTATAAACATGGGTGTACATATATTGCTGTGGTATGATACTTTTAATTCTTTTGGGAAGATACCCAGCAGGGGAATAGCTGGGCCAAATGGGACCTCCAACCCTAGTTCTTTGAGGTATCTCCATACTGATTTCCACAGTGGGTGCACCAGTCTTCACTCCCACCAACAGTGGACAACAGTTCCTTTTCCCCCACAGCACTGCCAGCATTTGTTATTGGTTGATTTCATGATAGCAGCCATTCTTTCTGGGGTAAGGTGGAATCTCAGCATTGTTTTTATTTTCATCTCTGGAATGACCAGTGATGTTGAACATTTTTTCATATGTTTATTTGCAATTTCTACTTCTTTGTCTGAGAAATGCCTGTTGATTTCAGCTGCCCATTTTTGCATTGGGTCTTTAAATTTGGGGGGTCTGACTTTTTAAAGTTCTTTATATATTCTAGATAGTAGACCTTTGTCTGAGGAACAGGTGGTAAAAATTTTATCCCATGTTGTGGGTTGTCTCTTCACACTGTTGGTGGTTTCTCTTGCTGTGCAGAAACTTTTTAATAAGAAGAGATCCTACTTGTTGATTCTTTTTGCTAGTTCACGTGCAATTGAGGTTTTGTTCATGAAACTGCCAATCCTAAGCCAATTCTTCAAGAGTTCTACCTAACCTCTCTTCCAGCCAGTGTAGTGTTTCTGTTTAGAATTTAGATCTTTAATTCGTTTTAATTTTAGTTTAATTCCTGGTGAGAGATATAGGTCTAGTTTTAATCTTTGACAAGTTGAAACCCAATTTTTCCAGGACCATTTATTACAGAGGCTATTTTTCCTCCAGTGAGGATATTTGGCTTCTTTGTCAAAGATGAGGTGGATGAATATGTCTGGAGCTGTTTCTGCGTCTTCTAATCTGTTCCACTGATCCTCAGGTCTGTTTCTTTGCCAGCACCATCCTATTTTTATCATAGTAGCTTTGTAGTATAGTTTCAAGTTGGGGGTTTTGATACCCCCTACCTTGTCTTTGTAGCCTAAAATTGCTTTTACTATTCTAGGTATCTTCTTGTTCCAAATGAATTTTTTTCCCCATTAAGTTTATTGGTACATTTTAGGTATAAAATACAGTTACATTCATCATTGGGATCTTGTACCATTACATGAGTATCTTGGTTCTTATTTTCTTCCCCTTCCCCTGCCCTCCCTAAGCCCCCTCTACCCTTCCCTATTTGCAAAGATTTTGTTTCCATTTTTTTCCTTTTCTCATATTTTTTCTTTTCCCTTTTTTCCCTTCCCCTACCCCTCACAATTCGCCTGCTCTTTTGGACCTTTTCTTCCTGTTACACAATATCAATTATACATTTTTTAAATTACAATATCAAGATCTAGGAGACATTACCACAGATTGTACAGAATTTAAAAGGATATAGAAAGCATATTACAAAAATCGTTTTTGAAACAAATTTGACAACTTCTAAGAAGTACCTTGGAAGACAAATTAATGAAACTAACTCTGGAGGAAATCTAAAATTTGAATAGCACCTATTAAAGAAAGTATATTCCTAGCTTGAAAACCTACCTATATGACAACAACAGGCTCATATACATTTTAAATGATGAATTATATCAAACATTTAAAGCAGAAAAAAGAAGGAACACTTCTCCCCTCATTTTAGGAACTCAACATTGTGCTAATCCTAAAACTGGATAAAGATAATAGAAGAAAAAAGTATGAACATGGAGAGAAATTTGTTTAACAAAACAAACTATTGGAAGTCAGATCTGGCAGGATATAGAAAGTGGTTTTTTTATAGGGATGGCAGTGTTGGTTCAGCATTGGAAGATCCACCACCAAAAGTCATCATTTTAAGAGAGGAAAAGAAAAACCCATGTGATCCTGTCACTAGTTAGAGAAAAAGTATTGGATTAAATTCTACAGCTGTTCATGGTAAAAGCTATCAGGAGGCTAGAAGTAGAACAGAAACTTCTCCACAGATCAAAGACATGTACTCCATACTTCCATCAAAAATGCCTTATATGAATGGAGAAGATACAATGCTTTCCCCCTAAGGTGGGGAACAAGGGCAGATATGCCTACTCTTCATCTGTCCATTAAACTTTGAAACATAGGCCTAAACCAAAATAGTCTGGAAATAAAATGACACAATTAAGGTAGGATTGTCATGGCAGAAGGAAAATCTTTATATGTAGATAAAATGATCATCTACAGAGAAAATACTAAGAAATCTCTAGGAGCCCCTAGAACTTGTACTTGAATTTAGCAGGATTAGAAAACACAAGGTATGTATAAAATTTCAGGTCTGTGTATATTTGCTATAAATGGAGAATTGGATATTGAAATTTAAAAGTTATGTAGGAGTACAAAGGACCTAGAAAAGTAAAAAGAAAAAGAAAAAAAAATAGTGTTGGAAGACAGTTAGTACCTAATTTTAAGACTTCCTCTAAAGCTACAGTAATCAAGGCAGTGTTGGTGTAAGGAAAGACATATAGATCATGGGAATAAAACAGAGAATCTAGAAATAGAACCACACATATATGGTCCACTGAGTTTTGAAAGATTATGTAACATTTACATTTTATAGAATATAAACTCAATTCAAGAGCCAAGGAAATGATAGTGTTTTCAGCAAATGGCACCTGAATATCTGGTATCTGTATACAAAAAGTTAACCTCAACCCTTTTTTTCCATACATGAAAATAACTTGAAAGGATCTATGAACCTAAATATGAAAGGCTAAAGCTACAAAACTTTAAGAAGAAATTATAAGGGAAAATGTTTATGAATCTAGGGTGGGCAAGAACTTCCTAGGATACAAAAAACATGATGTATAAAAGAAAAAAAATGGATAAAGAGATTCCATCAAAATTTAGAACTTTAAATGACATCATTAAAATGAAAAGTAGTCCTTAAACAGACCATATTTACAATGGATATAACCTATGACTAGAAAATATAAAGATCTCTTACAGCTCATTAATAGACAACCCAATTAAAATGTAGACATAAGAAGATGATAAATAGCCAGTATAGCACAAGGAATGGTGTGCAACTCTAGAATCAGAAAAATACTAATCAGTCCAATAATAAGATTGAATTATACACTCATTAGGGAAATGAACTTAAAAGTTTTAAAAGCTTTGTCAAGACGTTTTCTTTTTATTGGATTCTCCCCCTTTGTGTTTAATTTGTCATGCCCAATGGATTCATTCTGCTGGGGTTCCTGGGGTTGTGATCATCGTTGTCTTTTCCTAGGATATTGTCTAAAAATTTTGGAGTGTTGGTTTGGTATACATGAAGTTCCTAAGGTTCTCTTTATCATGAAAGTATCTTATTTCTCCATCAATTTTGAAAGGTAGTTTTGCGGGGTACATCTATCTGGGTTGGAGGCTGTTTTCCTTTAGGGCTTGAAATACATCACTCTAAGCAATTCTTGCCTTAAGGGTTTGCATTGAGAAGTCTGCTGTGATTCTGATGGGCTTTCCTTTGTATGTGTTTTGTTTCTTTTCTCTCACTGCTTGTAAAATTTTTTTCTTCAGTTGGGTTTCTGGAATCCTAACTATTATATGCCTATGTGTAGATTTTTTTTGAACAAGGCTAGCTGGAGTCCTATATGCCTCACTTTTCTATATGTCAAGTTCTTTTCCCCTGCTTGGGAAGTTTTCTGCTATGACTTCTGAGAACAGTTTTTTTATGTCATCTGCACTCTCTCCTGTTTCTTCATTGAGTCCAATCAGTCTTATGTTATTCTTCTTTGCATCGTCTAGCAGCTGCTGGATTGATTTCTTGTGGTCCATTACAATTTTAAAGCAGTTTTTCTTTTCCTGGTCACTAATTGCAATCTTATCTTCTATATCTGAAATTCTGTCCTCACATTGGTTCATTCTGCTGCATAGAATTTCTATGGAGTTTTTAATCTCCTGGAAATCTATTTGTATCTATTTTATGGATTCCATTTGTTTTCTATGTTGGGATTCCATCATGTTCCTCGCTCATCTATTTTTTTTTTAATCTTTGTCCTCCCTAGATTTGTTAATCATGTCTTGCACTGTGGGCACAATCTGTGCTGTTATCTGAGTAATTATATCTGATTTCATTTTTTCCAGATATTCTTTTGTTGCCAGTTCAGGGAGTCCAGGTGGTTGAGCATCAGCTTGTACCATCTCGTTTCCCTTTGGGGTTGCTGTAGGTGATCTGGAAGTCTGTTTTTGAGGCTTGTTTATGTGTCTTCCCATTTCTACTGGCGGGAGAGGGGGTGCTGCTGGCTCCCACACTGCTCACCTCCTCTGCCCTAGTATCGGTGGAATGGCAGCAGGGGAGCCTCCTCCTGGGCACTCTCTAAGTGTTAAAATAGAAACATGTAGAAGTAAGCTCCCTGCCTCCATCCCAGGCTCCTAGGGCAGAGAAGCTCAGCCAGTTCCAGCACCTGGAAGGAAACTCCCCAACTGCCATCCCAAGCTCCTAGGGCAGAGAAGGTGAGTCACATGGGTGCCAGAAGCACCCCCTCCCATGGAAATGAGAAGACACATAAACAAGTCTCAAAAACAGACTTCTGGGTCACCTACAGCAACCCCAAAGGGAAATGAGATGGAACAATCTGATACTCAACCACCTGGACTCTCTGAACTGGCAACAAAAGAGGACCTGAGAAAAATGAAATCAGAAATAATTACTCAGATAACAGCAAAGATTTTGCTCATGGTGCAAGACATGATTAATAAATCTAGAGAGGACACAGATAAAAAAATAGAGGATCTGAGGAACATGATGGAATCCCAACATAGGGAACAAATGGAATCCATAAAACAGATACAAACAGATTTCCAAGAGATTAAAAACTCCATCGAAAGTCTGCGAAGTACAATGAACCAATGTGAAGATTGAATTTCAGATATAGAAGATAAGATTGCAATTAGTAAGGAGGAAAAGAAAAATTGCTTTAAAATTGTAAGGGAACATGAGAAATCAATCCAGCAGCTGCTAGACTATGCAAAGAAGAATAACATAAGACTGATTGGAGTCAATGAGGAGAGGAGAGAGTCCAGATGACATAAAAAATCTGTTCACAGAAGTGATGGCAGAAAACTTCCCAAGGAGGGGAAAAGAACTTGACATATAGATAAGTGAGGCATATAGGACTCCAGCTAGCCTTAATCAAAAAATTCTACACATAGGCATATAATAGTTAGGATTCCAGAAATCCAAAGGAAGAACAAAATTCTACAAGCAGTGAGAGAAAAGAAACAAATCACATACAAAGGAAAGCCCATCAGAATCACACCAGACTTCTCAATGCAAACCCTCAAGGCAGGAAGAGCTTGGAGTGATGTATTTCAAGCCCTAAAGGAAAACAGCCTCCAACCCAGATAGATGTACCTTGCAAAACTATCTTTCAAAATTGATGGAGAAATAAGATACTTTCATGGCAAAGAGCACCTCAGGAACTTCATGAATATCAAACTGGCACTCCAAAAAATTTTAGACAATACCCTAGGAAAAGACAATGAGGATCACAACCCCAGGAAACCCAGCAGAATGAATCCACTGGGCTTGACAAATTAAACGCCAAGGGGCAGAATCCAACAAAAAGAAATAGTCGTGACAAGGCTTTTAAAACTTTTGACTTCATTTCCCTAATGAGTGTATAATTCAATCTTATTATTGGACTGATTAGTATTTTTCTGATTCTAGAGTTGCACACCATTCCTTGTGCTATACTGGCTATTTATCATCTTCTTATGTCTACATTTTAATTGGGTTGTCTATTAATGAGCTGTAAGAGATCTTTATATTTTCTAGTCATAGGTTATATCCATTGTAAATATGGTCTGTTTAAGGACTACTTTTCATTTTAATGATGTCATTTAAAGTTCTAAATTTTGATGGAATCTCTTTATCCATTTTTTTTCTTTTATACATCATGTTTTTTGTATCCTAGGAAGTTCTTGCCCACCCTAGATTCATAAACATTTTCCCTTATAATTTCTTCTTAAAGTTTTGTAGCTTTAGCCTTTCATATTTAGGTTCATAGATCCTTTCAAGTTATTTTCATGTATGGAAAAAAAGGGTTGAGGTTAACTTTTTGTATACAGATACCAGATATTCAGGTGCCATTTGCTGAAAACACTATCATTTCCTTGGCTCTTGAATTGAGTTTATATTCTATAAAATGTAAATGTTACATAATCTTTCAAAACTCAGTGGACCATATATGTGTGGTTCTATTTCTAGATTCTCTGTTTTATTCCCATGATCTATATGTCTTTCCTTACACCAACACTGCCTTGATTACTGTAGCTTTAGAGGAAGTCTTAAAATTAGGTACTAACTGTCTTCCAACACTATTTTTTTTTCTTTTTCTTTTTACTTTTCTAGGTCCTTTGTACTCCTACATAACTTTTAAATTTCAATATCCAATTCTCCATTTATAGCAAATATACACAGACCTGAAATTTTATACATACCTTGTGTTTTCTAATCCTGCTAAATTCAAGTACAAGTTCTAGGGGCTCCTAGAGATTTCTTAGTATTTTCTCTGTAGATGATCATTTTATCTACATATAAAGATTTTCCTTCTGCCATGACAATCCTACCTTAATTGTGTCATTTTATTTCCAGACTATTTTGGTTTAGGCCTATGTTTCAAAGTTTAATGGACAGATGAAGAGTAGGCATATCTGCCCTTGTTCCCCACCTTAGGGGGAAAGCATTGTATCTTCTCCATTCATATAAGGCATTTTTGATGGAAGTATGGAGTACATGTCTTTGATCTGTGGAGAAGTTTCTGTTCTACTTCTAGCCTCCTGATAGCTTTTACCATGAACAGCTGTAGAATTTAATCCAATACTTTTTCTCTAACTAGTGACAGGATCACATGGGTT
Organism: Heterocephalus glaber; assembly: GCF_053883595.1. Lineage (NCBI taxonomy): Eukaryota > Metazoa > Chordata > Mammalia > Rodentia > Bathyergidae > Heterocephalus > Heterocephalus glaber. The sequence continues at coordinate 35,029,411 of NW_028258296.1, read as the reverse complement.
TTTCTTTTCCTCTCTTAAAATGATGACTTTTGGTGGTGGATCTTCCAATGCTGAACCAACACTGCCATCCCTATAAAAAAACCACTTTCTATATCCTGCCAGATCTGACTTCCAATAGTTTGTTTTGTTAAACAAATTTCTCTCCATGTTCATACTTTTTTCTTCTATTATCTTTATCCAGTTTTAGGATTAGCACAATGTTGAGTTCCTAAAATGAGGGGAGAAGTGTTCCTTCTTTTTTCTGCTTTAAATGTTTGATATAATTCATCATTTAAAATGTATATGAGCCTGTTGTTGTCATATAGGTAGGTTTTCAAGCTAGGAATATACTTTCTTTAATAGGTGCTATTCAAATTTTAGATTTCCTCCAGAGTTAGTTTCATTAATTTGTCTTCCAAGGTACTTCTTAGAAGTTGTCAAATTTGTTTCAAAAACGATTTTTGTAATATGCTTTCTATATCCTTTTAATTTCTGTACAATCTGTGGTAATGTCTCCTAGATCTTGATATTGTAATTTAAAAAATGTATAATTGATATTGTGTAACAGGAAGAAAAGGTCCAAAAGAGCAGGCGAATTGTGAGGGGTAGGGGAAGGGAAAAAAGGGAAAGGAAAAAATATGAGAAGAAGAAAAAAAATGGAAACAAAGTCTTTGCAAATAGGGAAGGGTGGAGGGGGTGAAGGGAGGGCAAGGGAAGTGAAAAAAAATAAGAACCAAGATACTCATGTAAAGGTACAAGATCCCAATTTTGAACGTAACAGTATTTTATACCTAAAATGTACCAATAAACTTAATGGGGAAAAAATAGAGACATGTAATCTGTTGGAAGATAAAATACTTAAAATTCTTGAAGACGTAAATGTAGGTAAGGACTTTTGTAAGAGTTGCACAAGAAATAATACCAAGAATCAACAAATGGAACCATATGAAATTAAAAAGCTTCTGCACAGCTAAGGAAACAGCCAACAGAGGTAAGATACAACCTATGGAATGGGAAAATTTTTTTGCCAGTCATTCCTCAGATAGATGACTAATATTTAGAATATATGAAGAACTCTAAAAAATTAGATCCCCCAAATAAAAGGGCAACTAAATAAAAAAATGGGTGACTGAAATGAATAGATATGTTTCAGAAGAAGTATAATTGGTCAATAAGTAAATGGAAAAAATGTTCACTATCTCTGGCCATCAGAGAAGTGCAAATTAAAATAGTGAGATTCCAACTTATTCCAGAAAGAATGACTATCATCAAGAAATAACAAATGCTGGCAAGGGTGTGGGAAAAATGAGTCCTTCTAGATTGTTGATGGAAATGTAAACTATACAACCACTATGAAAGTCATTATAAAGATTCCTGAAAAAATGAAAACTAGAAATTCCATTTGACCTAGCTATTCCCCTTTCCTGAAAGAGTTAAAGGCATCATATTATGGTGATACATCCATACCTGTTTATAGCAGCACAATTTATAATAGCTAAATCTTGGAAGTAGCCTAGGTGTCCATCAACAAATGAATGGACAAAGAAAGTGTGGCATGAATATACAATGAAGTACTACTCTGCCAGAAAGAAGGATAAACTTGTGTCATTTGTAGGAAAATAGATATACTTTGAGACCATAATGTTATGTGAAATAAATCAGACACACATGCTTAAACATTGCATGGTTTCTCTTACGTGAGAAACCCAAAGAATAGATGAAGAGCAGAATAAAAGATAGGCAATAGGAATTAGGAGGTAGATCTTTTGCAAAAGGGAAAGGGAGCTAGAGATGAAGGAAGGGGAGATGGAAGAGGAAGTTCCAACTGTGGATGTTATGTTCAGCCTGGACACAAGCGCTCCAGCCTGCCCTTCCTGACAGCCTGCCCTGTGGACTTCAGACTTGTCTAGCCAGCCCCCACAATTATCTAAGCCAATCACTTGTGATGAGTCTCTTAATATGTGTCTACTTTTGGCTTTGCTTTTTTAGTAGTCAGAAAGTGCCTCTTGGATTTGACATTTGAGTGGAAACCAGAATGAGGAAGGAAGGTATATATATCTGGTGGAAGGTTGAGAGTAACAGGGGTAGATTCCAGGCAGAGGAAATATGCATAGCAAAGACCCAGTAGGCAAATGTGTTTGGTTTATTTGAGAAAGAGTAAGGAGGTCAGAATGATGGGGGAACAGGGAGGAAGGGCACTGCAGAGCTGAGTTAGGGAATGAGGCCTGGGCTGGAGCATGCATACATCATGATATGAACTTTGGATTTAATCTCAGTGAGATGGGAAGCAGCAGAGGCTAGAGAGGAGAGCAGTAACATGCTCTAAATTATATTTTAGAAGGTACACACAAACTGTGTTCAAGGAGAGTTAGGAAGGTCAGTAAGGGGCTATCATAGTTGTATAGGGAAGAGATACTAGTGGCTTTGAATATAGTAGTGGTGATGAAGGAGGTTAGAAATGGATGAGAGACATATTTGAAAGGTAGATGGGGGTAAAATTTGCTAAGGGATTGAATTCAGGAAGAGAGAGAAAATAAAGTGAAAGGAAAGATGGATAATTCCTACGGTTCTAACCTGAGAAGCTGGAAGAAACTCAAAGTAGTGCCATCTTCAGGGAGGTGATAATTGGTGAGAAGAGGAGGAACAGGTTTGAGGCATGGAAATTAATACAGTGCTGGAAATACTAAATTTTAGATATCATTAAAATAATCAAGTGAAGATCTCTGTTTGATATGAGTTTCTTTAAATTCTAATTGGAATCATTAGCACGTAGGGTGTGAATGTGAATGGGAAAGAAGAGGTTTGAAGAGTGAGCCTTTTTTTTTTTTTTTTGGTACCAGGGATCAAACTTGGGTCCTTGCGCTTGTGAGGCAGGCGGCTAAACCACTGAGCTAAAACCCCAGCCCTTGAAGAGTGAGCTTTGGGGAGTGTTAATGTTTACAGGTTGGGAAGAAGTGGTGAATTCACTAAAGTAAGTGGGGACTGAGTGGTCAGTAGAGTAGGAGAAACTCTGAAAGAGAGGAGTGATTGCAGGAGATGGGTGTGGCCAATGGTATCAAAGGCTGCAGAAAGCTTGCATATATTTGGAACTAAGAACTGACCAATGAGGACAGTTTTTCAGAGTTGTCTATGGACCGCCTGTTCAAAAATCACCCAATTCGCTTCTTCAAATGAGATTCTGGACCCATCTCAGTCCTATTGAATCAGATTCCCTGGCACATGGTCCCAAGATTGTCCCTTAAACAAGCATAAGATGATTTTTATAAACCTGAGAGCTGTTGTCCCAAGTCTTTGTTCATAGAATCAAATCCAGTTTTTCTCTAGACCAGTGGCTATCAGACTTTAATTTGATCAGTGTCACTTGGTATACTTTTTAGACCACAGATTCCCAGATACCATTCCAGAGTTTTTGATTCAGAAAGACTTGGGTGATGCTGGGGATTTAGCTCAGCGGTTTAGCCGCTTGCTGCACAAGTGCAAGGACCTAAGTTCGATCCCTGGTACCAAAAAAAAAAAAAAAAAAGAAAGAAAGACTAGGGTGAGCCTGGAAAATTGCGTTTCTAAATTCCCAGGGAATGGTGATGGTGCTGGTTGATAGACTACATTTGAAACCCAGTGTGCCAAGTTTTCTGAAGTAGAGCTTTTAAAGTTAGGAAAACCGATTAGAAATGTAGTCTCTTCCTTGGCTAAAAACTGTTAACAGAGCATGGCCTAGAGAAAAATGTGGTCTGTTTTATGTTTTCTTTCTCTAGATTCACCTTACAGCTTTTCCTGTAGCTCTGATTATTCTTCTTTAGCCCTCTGAGGAATGAAGTTATCAGTAATTCAAATCAAGAATTTATCCAGTGCTCTATTTTTAGGGTCTTGTCAATATCTTAAAGAAAACATCTCATAGTAGGTGAGAAAGGCACTTGGACCACTGGGGGTAGCAGAGAACAAACAGTCTGTTAGTTGTTAGAGCCAGAGAGGGCAGCTACGAGCCACAGGTTACAACACAACCTTCCTAAGCACCCACATAACTGGTGTGGCCTATTCTTAGCTCTGCTCTTGGCTGATGGGAGGTAAGAAATGGGAACAGTCTCCAGTCTCCAGTCTGCAGATGAATGAGGAAAGAAAGAAAGGAAAAGAAAGAAAGAGAGAAAGAGAGAAAGAAAGAAAGAAATAGAGAAAGAAAAAGAGACTGGGCCAGGATTGGAGCATGAGAAAAATAAAACAAAACAAAACAAAACCCCTGATTTTTGGCTGTGCTAGAAGCAAACTAGATTGGGCACAATAGAAGCCAAAGTAGATTTGCCAAGAAATAGAAACATCAGATCAGTAGGAGTCCAAGGTAAAGCCAGGCAAAGTGAAACAGCAAATCTAGATTAAGTTTCTAAGGAAGCATTCTACCCTCACGTAAATGAGTCATGTGTATTCAGGTACTGTGTCATAGTCTTATGCCATTTTGTGATCTTTTTGGAACAAATTATCCTTGTGCTTGGGCTGACTGGCCGATCTAATTTCCACAATATCATTTACTTCTGTTTCTGCTTCCTTTTATCCCTCACTCTAAGGCTCTTCATTATACTTCCAAACTTGTGAACTAGATGGATGAGAAACATGAGATTCATACAGGTCAAGTAGAATTTTTCTATCCTTTTATCAGTGTTTTGGTAATGATATTCTTTTGTTTTACTATCCATCCATCCATCCATTAATGCATGTGTGCAACAGGTATTTAAATCCTGTCATGTGCTGGAAACAGCTGTCAGTACAAAAGCAACTGAAGACAATATAAAAACTTTGTAAGTTTCAGAGAATATTGGGAGGATACAGACCTAAAGCAATTAAGTACAGTAAAGAGTAACAGATGATAGACTACAGCATGCACAGAGTATGGTGGTAGTTGAAGGAGGGAATGGCTGATTCTATGGGGCATTGGACGAAAAGCATCATAGAGGAGATAACTTTTGAACTGGATCTTGACTCAAAGGATCAGCAGCTTTCAATGCAGGGAGGTCACTGTGGGGAGAATGAGCACTGTGAGAAAAGGTGCCAATACATGATAGAGCTTGGACATTTGGGTAATTACAGTCTTGTTTGGTGGGTGTTTAGATTGCCCAAGATGGAGAGAGAAGAGGAAGATGGGACAGCTAAGGGACCATGGAAAGAAGACACATGCAAAAATTGGCCTCAAACTGAAGTAGGGAGTCTTCCCTTTGAAATCAGATGTCAGCACAAGTAACTTTGTGGGGCAAGGGTAGAAAGTTGAAGAAGTGGATCCCTGCTAAAATTAGTTTTGTCTAGTTTGCTGAGAGGAGGAGATCTGGTGTGCCTCCGATATGTGTGTATCTGAATAGGTATTACGTGGTGGGAGGCTTAGGGTAGATGGAATAAGTGTCATGGATTCATAAAATCACTTGTGTTATCTACTGAGCCATATTTTCTCACCTTTTTTTCAGTAAGTTTGAATACCTTTGATCTCCAACCCTTTTTTGGCGTCTTGGAGGATGCTATAAAAGGAAAAAAGAAGAGCTCAGTCCTACTACCAAAAGTACAAGGGAGATGGGAAAAAAATGAATAATGAATAGATGAAGAGAAAAGGAAAGCATGAGCCTAAAAGCTTGGCTAACTATTCACTAGTGGAGCAAAGTCATATAGCATCTCAAAGCCAGAAGGTAGAAGGTAAAAGGCAGTAGATAGATACAAATGATTCATACATTTCTGGCTTATGCCAGGGGCACTACTTGTAACACTCCAAGTTAAGAACACAAGAATATTGGTGGCTTTGCTGCCACAAAACAACAAATGGACACTCTGATAGGTTTAACCTATGGGACAAAATGTATGTAACCTGATAAATGCCCTGCAATATCTGAAGGTGTTGCAGGTATCACTGTTAAAAAGAAAACAATCTCTTTTTTTCTTTGGTACCCGGGATTGAACTCAGGACCCTGCACTTATGAGGCAGGAGCAGCACCACTGAGCCAAATCCCTGGCCCAGAAAACAATCTTAATATTAGCCACTATTGAACCACACTCATGTAGCCTAGAGAATGGTGGAAAACATTTCTTTCCTATCAGGTTAACTTTCAGCCCACGCAGACCTAGCCTCAGATGGGTATCTTGAAGTATGCACTCTCTCTGGTCTCTTCTCCAGTTTTCTACCTCTCTGTACAAGCTCCCCAGCCCCACACCTATGTTCCGCCATGGGTTTTAATTCCACCCTGGTGAAGCTCTGTAAGACTGAGCTTGAGCACACTGTCCTTGACAGTGGGTCCTTCCATTTCCCATGGCCATGAGTTGAAGTCTTTCAGATTACTCCAACATGGGCAATATTTATAGGTTTTCATAGGAGGAAAGATTCCCTTTTAGGAGGAAAGATTCCCACCAGGAAAAAAGAGTGGGAGAACAGAAGGAGCGAGAGATCAGAAAACACTGTAGGGCCATACAATTTCTGGAAAGAGCTTAGTAAAAGTAAAAGTAGGCCATAGTTTAACAATTCACTGAAGTCCTTTCACTCACAGGGAAAGCCGGGTGAGAGTTTGTGAATTCTCAGCAAAGGTGATGGTGTTTGGGACTTTTGGACACAAAAAATAATACATCATATGTCACGGATTGCAAGAAACTGAGTGTTGCTGGACCACGAAGCGTGAGGCAGAGACTGGGGAAAGATGAGGTTGGAGAGGTGGGTAAGGCCAGTTCTTGGAGGACTTTGCTGTTATAATAAGTTTTAATTTGTTCAGGAAGTCATTGGTACTATTAATGATTTTAAAACAAGGAGTGGCTTGGTCTTATTTGGATTTCTAAGTAGACCTGAAAGCTGAATAAAGGACAGAATTGAAAAATAATCTGGAGTCAGAAAAACTACTGAGAAGACAGACTCATATTTCTTCAATGAAATGTATAGATACAGTATTTGTGCAATTAAAAACAATTAAAAAGAAAGCCAGATACGGTTGGAACATACCTGTAATCCTAGTTACTAGGGAGGCTGAGGCTGGAGGATTGTGGCAAGTTTCAGGCCAGCCTGTGCAGTTTAGTAAGACCCTGTCTCAAAATAAAACTAAAAAAAGGGCTGGAGCTATAGTTCAGTGCTCCTTGGGTTTAATCCCCAGTCTCAGAAAAAAACAAACTGGAACAAAGAAAAAACTGAATGAAACCAGACATCCAAACAACAAAACAAAAAAAGAAAGTAAGAAAGAAAACAAAATAAAAAGAAAAGAAAAAGGAATTCCTCTGAACATTCTGGACCTTTAATGAAGAAGCAGGAAATAGGTGGCATTCATTCTGTTTTATCCCATTAGAAGCCCTTGATTTGCCTGTCAGCCCAATCTTAAATAAAAAGTCCCTGAAGCCTTCTGTGCTCCATCCCAGAATGTACCTAGATCACCACTCTGGACCCATTTCATCGCCCCTCACTCTTGCTACTCTGAGTTCCCAGGGTTCCTTATTTTATCTACTTATTTTGACACATATTTGCCTGCCACTTGTTTTGATTAATGGCAAGTATGGATCTGCTTTCAGAGTTTTGATATTTCTGCCTTTTCAGGATACCACATCTGGTATCTGCTGTAAGGTTTCATGTGACTGAAGTCCCTTGGGAAAACTCCTTTTTCGTCTGCATTCAGCTTTGGGCATGAAAGGATAGATAAACTACTATGTCCTTCAGTGGGGCTGAAGAGTAGGAATCAGACTCCCCATAATTCCCTCATGTTGCAGAATCAGTCCCCATTCATGTCTGAGAAACAAACGATGTTTCTGGCCTTGGTCATTCTATGTAAGATGCCCCCCACCTCACTGCTGGGAAACACTCTTTTGCATTCCCTTCTCTGGAGCCTCATGCACTTAGCTAGAAGTTGCTTTCTAGATTGCTTAGTGGGATAAAATAATCCAGAATAATTTCCCCCTCTCAAAAGCCTTAATTGAAGGACATCTGTAGGTTTCTGGTTGTTGTTATGTTAGATAATGTAGGTTCCAGGGATCAGGGTGTTGATATTTTAGAAGAGAAAAAATAGTGAATTCAGATTTTGAATGGTGAGATAGTTAACTGTCTTAAAAGCAGTTAGAAAAACAATATAAACAGTAAATTTATACTTACATAATTTGTGCTTCTTTTACTGTGTGCTTATTAACATCAAGTAGACAGGAACATGTTCATGAAACATATAATGCTGGGTTTTGCACAATGCTGCATTTTACTCAGGTCAGATGTTTGGAAAGCAGTAAGGACCACATATCTATAAGTACATTGATTAATCAAATAATTATGCATCTATCTACCTATGAATCTATCAATTATCTATCTATCTATCCATCTACCTATCATCCACCTAAAGGATCACAATATATTAGTGTAAATATAGAGCTACTTTGTTAAGCATAGCATAGTGTTTTGCATAGAATTTGCTATACAGTCGATGTTGAAATATTTGTCGAATAGTCATAATTCCTTATTTAAAGTGATCTCTCACAATGAGAGTCTTATATTTTCTGGCTTACTGTCTTTTTGTCCAAAAGAAATCTGCATTCAGAATTTTGCATGGCAAGTGTGGTAGCGCACACCTGTAATCCTAGTGCTAAGGCAGGGGATTGCCTCAAGTTTGAGGCCAGCCTGGGATACATAGTGAGTTCAAGGCCAGCTTGAACTACATAGCCAAACCTTGTCTCAAAACAACAACAATAAAAATATGGCATAAAAAAGCCAAAAACAAAACAAATCTTCCAAACAAAAAACCCAAACCCAAACAAAACAAACAAGTAAGCAAACAAGAACCAACAAACAAAAAGGATTAAAAAAAGAGAAAAATGAAAAAATTTAAAAGCCCCAGAAGAATGTGTAGCTGTGGTTGCAACCCCTTGAGGTAACAAAAACATAAGAAGATTATCCAGGGTGATCTCATACTGGGTTTTTTTTTTTTAATATTGGGAATCGATCTCAGGACCTTACATTGAGCTAAATCCCCAGACCTCTCATGCTGTTTTAAACACTACACTCTTCTGTCTCTTTTTTTGGGGGGGGGCAGTGGTGGTGCTGCGACTTGAACCTAGGACTTCACAAAAGTTAACTATGCTATTTACCACTGAGCTGTACCTCAAGCCCCTCCTCTGCCTCTTTGTATTCATTACAAGCTAAGCTTCTTCTGGATTTATCTGTCCACTTGAAGAAGCAGTACTATTCTTTATTGGGAAGGGACAGTGCTCTAAAAATTTTCTCCCTTGATAGTATTTCTTTTTCTAAATAAAAGAAAAATGCTTGATTCTATTGGCAGAGTCATTTATCTATTTCGAGATTTATATAGTGCATTGAAGCATTTTTTCATACTTCTTGCCACAATTTTGGAAATGTGTGGTTAAATTTTTTTGAATTATCCTTATGGAGGAGAGGAAGGATTTTGGTATTTCAAAGTGGGGGTCTAGAATGTTTACTTGTTATGCAATGCACAGAACAGTCCATCACAACAAATACCTCATTTGAAAAGAATTAATACAAGGTAATGTCCTATCCCAGACTAGAGCTATCTTCTATGCATTTACTTTGGAATGAAACTGTAGTACTTCAGATCATCTTCACCTGGTTTTATAAAGGAAATAAAATTCCAATGAAAACAAAATATTTTGAAAAGAACAATTTTAACTAAATAATTCAAAGCTGGGTTTTAATAATGATGTTGGCCATGTTTTTGAATACACAGATAACTCTAGCCAGGGTTGGCGGGGAAGTGGCATATATTCTTCAGGGTCTGTTATCATAAGGAAGTCACATTACAATGAGTGCTTTAAGAATTACACTGTTTCAGAGGAACATAGTGCAGACTGACCTTGGACTGGTGAGTAAGAAAAATATGAAGAGGAGTGCTGCTTCCACTGATCTAGTGCTGAGAATGACTTCATGTTCTCAGAGGACATGTAAAATATGGATTTTGTGAACAGATTTGGTCTGAATTTCATGGATAATTTTGGAACCACATATTATTTTATAGCACTAAGAATATGGGACATTTCATTTATAATACTACTTCTAAAACTTAAAAATCTTTCATTTGCTTTTAACTACCATTTATTAAATACTTTTTGTGCCAAGCTTGTGCTTTATGGAAATTATTTCATTTGATCATCTGTCTTAATTACTTCTTTGTTGCTAGGACAAAATACCTGACACAAGTTAAAGAGGAAAAGTTTATTTTAGCTCACAGTTTGTAGAGGTTTCAGTCCATAGTTAGCTGGCTCCAAGGATGGCAGCTTCACAGAGGGGCATGGCAGATGAGAAACAGTCCATGTCAGGGTATGCAGGATGAAGCAAGCCTTCCTTCTCTCCTTTTTTATTCCATCCAGGTTACAAACCTATAGGTTGGCGCCACTCATACCCAGGGTGAAGCTTTCCTCTTCAGTAAGTCCATTATCTTCACTTAGAACTATGTTAAACCAATCAGTGTACTAATCTAGTATTACACACTCATGATTCAGTCACCCCCCCCAAAGCCCCACCTATGAGCATGTGGGTCTTTAGGGGATATCTAGATATAAGTCACAACACCATCTCTTTATGGAATCTGGACATCCATTCATTCAGTAATACATAGAAGGTAAGTAAAGATTTTTTTGAACAAGAGAATTACAGTGGTGCCTGAATTCACAAATGCTTTTGTTTGAAAACAATTTGGTCCACAAAAATATTTGGCAAAATTTTATTTTTGTTTACAAACTCTACATCTGGTGTCAAATGTGACTGTGACCATTTTTCCTGCACAAACACATGCATGGGCGTCTTTTCCAAAATTGTGGAACACATTAAGTTTGTGAACCGAGCTGCCACTGGGGCGTGAGTTATACTTCAGAAAGATTAACATAGTATGTGGGATGATTAAGTTGATGAGGAACCTACTGGATGATGACTACAGTCTAGTTGAGAAGTAATGAGGATATAAACTGGGATGTTGACTGTGGACATGGAGGATGGAATATGACTGGTTGAGATGGACACAACTGAAGGTCAAGTGAGAACGAGTCCATTTTAGATGATCGATTTTGGATTTACTGATTTGAGGTGAGGTCTAATTAATTGGAGTAATTCTGCTGCTTGACTGTAGTTATTTATGAAATGCTGAGTATAATAGAACAGTGGAGATTACAAGTTTGGTCTAGCGGACCTCATTCAGACTTGGCAGTGGGTCTCAGTTGAATTAATAGGATTCTGTCTGGTACTTTTCTCTTCTTGATCTTGGACAGTTTCCTAAACACGCACATCCTTAGCATTCACTGCTGGATATGGAATGTCCAAGATAATACATTTTAGTTGGAGACAGAGTGCAACTTGGATTGAGTCAAAATGGGTGCTCAATAGTTGAAAATTATTGTACTCGCTATACTTTATTTGCCCTATTCATTCTCTTCTCTCATGAATATATAATGGGATTTTTCCAGTGGCTATCTTAAGTGTTATATGATATCACTACACATTGAATGGAGAAGCACATTTGAGAATTCAGCTGCCTTTAAGGACATTTGCAAAAATTTAAGCAACACTACTGTTAACTAATAATTACAAGAGGATGTTGTTCATTGTTTTTGGACTAAGATCCTGCATAGACCAGACTAAAAATAAAAATGGAGTCACTCATGCTAAAGTTCCACATCCACAGGGCCGGGGATTTAGCTCAGTGGTTCTGCCACCTGCCCTGCAAGTGCAAGGACCCGAGTTCGATCCCCGGTACCAAAAAAAAATAAATAAAATAAAGTTCCATATCACCAAACTGAACTAAGTTATATATCTGACCTTCAGAAAAATGAAAGTTAGAAATAACAGCCAAATTGCTTAAACAGGCCAGTTCTAGTTGGCACAACACTAAAGTTCTCTCTACTTTAATCAATACCCAAAAAAAGATAACCTGGAATAACCTGTTAACTAATCATTTATTTTCCTATTTTTCTGTCCCCTCATCTGGGCTTTACGAGGAAAGTAACTTCGAAGTGACCAATCTGCTTTTTATTTTAGTGTCTGCCTTTTTAGGCCCTTCCTCTCTCTATAAAATCAACTTCTTTTGCTTTGACATTGGAACACTTATTCTATTTTATAGAATGAAGTGTTGCCTGATTCTAAAATTGAGAATAAATCCAAATAAGATCTTCGAACTAAATTGTTGTAATTTTACCCTTTGACAATACTCTTCACTATTAAAAAAAAAAAAGAGTACTGGGCATGGTGGCACATAATTGTGATTCCAGGAGGATCCCTGTGAATTCAAGGACAGCCTGGCTACATAGCAAGACCTGTCTCAAAAGGAAACAAAATACTCTTCACTGATATTTACTTTTTAAAAATTTTTATTTATGTATTTATTTATTTTTTTCACTGTTCAGGGTTTATTTGGTGTTGTAGTTGGTTTGGCACTTGGTTACATCGTTCACAGGTAGATCTTTCCTTTTTACATTATATGGCAACTTACACTACTGATATATTTTATATATATATTACACCAAATAAAACCCTTTAAAATAGTTATGTATAAGACATGCAGCGTTGGATTTATACTCTGAATCTCAGGCTGTGACCAGCTGGGCAAAAAGACTAGGCTTTGTTGGTGAAGTTACATAACAGAGCAACATACACCTGGTGCAAAGGGCAGCTGGAGCCTGTGTGATGTTGGCCGTGGTGTCTGAGATGGTTGGGGCTACACAAGTGCCATCCAGCAAAAGGATAGAATTGTGGGGTTTTGTGAACCATTTCTATTTCTAACTTTGGGAAACTCATGTTTTTCCCAAGCCATCTTAATACTACTGCTTCAACCACAGAGCAGATAAAAAGGACAACATGCACAACCTCCAACTAAATCCTCTTGCAGCCCAGACAGCAAAGTGGTGCCACAGGATATCTGCTCTCTTTTTCAGATGGGCCTCTTCCTCAGGAGTCAGGGTCACCTTCACAACATCTGAGATCCCATTTTTTCCAAAGACACAAGGAACACTAGGGAAGATGTCATCCTTTATTCCATCCTTTATTCATGATAGAAGTAGGATGCACTCTCCTAAGATTCATTATACTTTCTGCCAAATCTGCCACAGACAGTCCAATGGCCCAGGATGTGTAGCCTTTGAGTTTGATCACATCATAAGCACTGTCAAACACCTGTTTGTGAACCTCTTTCCACTGCTCCTTATCCCCATCAATTCCTAACTGGGAGTGAAGATTCTTCAGGGAGAAGCCAGCAATGTTCACTTCACTCCACAGAGACACACTACAGTTTCCATGCTCCCCAAGGATCCATCCAAGGCAGCTTAGCGGGTGAACTCCCAGCCTTTCCCCTATCAGGTAACAGAACCAGACTGAATCCAGATTCAACCACTTCTGATAACATGATTTTTGGGAAAGCCACTTATCTTCCAAGCCACATAGGTCAAGATATCCACTGGATTGGAAACAACAAGCAACTTGCAGATTGGGCTGTACTGTACAACATTAGAAATGATGAACTTAAAGATGTTCACATTACGCTGGACCAAATTAAGACGGCTTTCGCCCTCTTGCTGACATGCCCCAGCTGTGATAATAACCAGCTTGTAGTTTGCAGTTACATTATAGTCTTTGTCAGAGACAATTTTTGGTGTTCTAAGGAAAAGGCTGCCCTGTTGGAGATCCACCATCTCTCCCTTCAATTTGTCTTCCATGGCATCAACAAGAGCAAGTTCATCTGCCAAGTCCTTCATTAAGATACCAATGGCACAGGCGATGCCCACAGCACCAACCCTGACAACTGTAATCTTGTTCTGGGGGACCTGCTCTTCTTTAAGGAGATTCACAATCAGCTGATCCTTGAGACTGGCCATTTTGGATTTAGAACCAAAAGGAACCGGGAGTGCATGTTGGGCAGGCGTCAGGCGCGTTGTTGCAAGGTCTGGCAGCAGTTCAAGCACTAAATTTTTACTTTTGAAAAAGTCATTAAGGTACAATAATAGTAAAAAGTTATTGTGTTCATATGTAATGAACCTATTGTCCTTTAAACATTAATTTATGAATAAATACCTCTGGTCTACTTTTTAATAAAAAGTATTGATAACTAGCACTCAATAAACAAGCATTTCTTTGGGATATGCGGGGGTCCTGAAACCAAAAGGTTTGAGAACTGCTGATTTAAAGGAGTAAGATCCAGTGGCGTGCAAAGTGACCAAAGGGACTGTTCTCAGAAAGGGTCTAATTGTCACTACCTGAGGCTTTGAATGAAAAGACTGAAGATCAGCTGACTTCCTTTAAAACTGTTTGTGTTCCAAGCAGCTTTAGAATGGAAAGCCAGCTCTAGTTCATCTCTACTTAACTCTTATTGAAAGGAGTTTTTGTGAATTGTGACAAGTTCTTAAGGAGAAAAATTTAAGAGATGGTGGGTGTTCTTTCTCCTCTTTTCTCTCCTTTCAAAATGGATTTAGAAAATTTACTAGTGTTAGTGATCAAGGCATGTGTCATAATCTATGTTTCCACTCTGCAACATGTTACTCACACGCTGAAAGTGGACTGTTTAATATTTTTAGATACATTGTCTTCTCTTAATCCTGAAATTTTTCTTTTGCAAAAGAATGTTGTAAAACATAAAGATTAAAGGTTTTAAAAACAAACCAAAGGTCCGTTGTGGTGGTACACACCTGTACTCCCAGCACTAGGGAGGTTGAAGCAGAAAGATCTTGAGTTTCAGGCCAGCCTGGGCTAAAACAGGAGACTTTGTCTCAAAAAAAAAAAAAAAAAAAAAAAAAAAAAAGGCCTTGCGTTTCAAGGTATATTTTACAAAATAAAGGAGCTCTTTTGCATTATATCAGTCATGAAATCTGACCCTTGTAAGCTTTTGTAATTAACTGAACCAGTTTGTGGAGGTAGTGTTGTTAGATGAAATACAGGACTGCTAAAAGTTCCTAGGGTAAATTTGAATTTCAGGTAAAAAACTATCTGATCTTTTTAAAAGTATGTGTATATCCCAAACAGTGATACTACAAAATTAAATTCCAATTTAACCAGTCAGTCTATTAATTTGCTAAATTTGGCTACCTTGGCACAATTAGGTGCCCTTTGCATGTCTTTACTTAGCATTTTTTATAACAGGTATGTATTTTCAAATAATTTTGGTGTGAAACCCTAAAAAAATAATTTTTTTCAGTAAAACGACGAATAGTCAGCAAAGAAGTTTTGTATTTTTTATTTTGCAAAACAGCCCCCTTAATTTTCAGAATCAGAGTCCTGAAGCTAGTACAGTACTATGCAGGTCTTGCAAATCAAGTTCTGCAGCTTAGCCAGGCAAAGGTTCCTTTCTGGTTACGGAGTAAACTGGCTCCACCCAATTGCTGAAATGTGATACAAATTGGAACAAAACCGGAAGTTGGCTGGGCTGCCTTGCTTCTCAAGGTAAGTGACCTCTTCGGTTTTATTTAGGTCAGAACTGTTTGCAAAGCGTTTAAAAATTGAAGGCAGCGAGGCCACTGAACCGCGGGCAGGCGCCGTTGTGGACGGGGCGGGGGCCGGGCAGGAGCGAAGCTGCCGGGCGGGCTGCCCTGGAGCGTGTGGAGCCAGGAGGGCTCGCTAACGAGCGGGGCTAATAATGTGCCCCGAGACTTTGACTAAGGAGCATAGTGCTCGGAAAAGGGTAGATGGAAGTAGAGCCTCAGCTGGGGTCCTTAAAGTATGGAATTTATTCATGCACCAAATTATCTTTTTTTTTCTTTTTTCCTTAACGTTTAAATTATGAGAACTCTTGTTTATGTTAAACCTAATATTAGACTTCGTTACTCATGTGGAGGTTACTTAGAGCCTTACTTTTAAATTTTACGATGCTGCCTAAGGCCAAAGCTTTTTTTTTTTTTCCTGTGTGAATTAAAATAATTAGGAAAACTACCCTGAATTTAGCTCAGTGGCGCTGTGCCTGCCTCGCAAGCGCAAGGTCCTGAGTTCGATCCCTGGTACAAAAAAAAAAAATTAGAGTCTGGTGTTGTACTCTAATAGTGCAGAGGTAGGATGCTTAAATTTGGTCTGTTGGCTTATTGATAACAAAGCTAGAATTTTTGAAGAAAGGTTTTATTCATTGGGGGAGTTATAATTGGACCGTAAGCCAAAGTGTTGATTCTTTGGATGGCGGGCGCCTTCTGTTTCACACCTCTCCATTAACTTAGTGTCAGAGTCTTTTGAAATTCAATGAAAAGCATTGTGGGAGTACAGTTTTCAGGTATCTGCGAGTCAGAATGCAGGGATATTTATGAGTAGGTTGCCTTTGCACCCATCCAGAAGTTTGCCATTAGACAAATCACCATTTGGGGCAGAAAAATGTAATAATTTTTTATTAGCTAATTTAGCTACTATAAAGCTTATTGAGTCTCCAAGTTAAATCAGGTTGATAGAATTATGCGATATTCCAAGGAAGGATGGCAGTTTTAATGGGAGACCTTATTTATGGTGACCACTGCGTTAGATGTTTTGTAGATGTCACTTTAATACTCACAGAAGCCCTTGATATTGGTGGCATGGTCTCTAACAAGTGAGAAGGCGCAGTAAAAATAAGTCAGTTGTCTGAGGTCACTAAGGTGTTGTCTGCCAGATTACACTGGATAAATGGACCCATTTAAATTTAGGTCTATGAGATTTCCAAATCCATACAGTTTACTCTGTCATAGGATGCAGTTTCCGATAGCATATTCATTGAATCTTTCAAGCAGGGTAGAGATTTTATTAAAACCCAAACAACAAAAACAGTAAAAGTAATATAGAATATTTGAAAATGGAAGGAAGAAAAAAATCTACCTTAAAATCAACTTAATGTATTTCTGTACAGTCTTTATGTACTGTGTACATTGTAACATTTTAAAAACATAAAGTACTATATTCTTGGAACTATGTATCATATAATATAATAGGGATTGAAGAGAGGAAGTCCAGTCTACTTCCCATACTAAAAAAGGGGTAACCACTGTTGGGAACGGTTAGTAGCACGGGATAGATTTTTTTCTTTCCTCTTTTTCTTTTCCTGTTTATGTATTTTGGCATACTACATGTCATTTGGGAATTTGCTTGCTTTCATTCCTCAATGTGGCATGAACATGCTTCCACTTAAATACATGCCGATTCATGTCTTAGGATTTTTGTGAAGGAATTTAATATTTGCAAAACACAAATGAACTTCGTTTCTAGAAAGCACTTAATTATTATTAGCTGTTGTCCTTGTCATTGTCTACTTTATTTCATTCTTTTTGATGGATACAAGTATTCTATAGTTTAAATATAGCATGGTTTATTTTTGTAACCATTGAAGTATCTTAAAATTTTGCTATTATAAATAATTCTTGCATGATTATGTGGATTTTTCTGTAGGATAAATTTTAAGAAGTGAAATTCCTGTCAGAGGTTAAATATAGCTTAGTAGAATACTGTCAGATTTCCAAAATGTGACAGTTTATCCTGTTTACTGTGTGGTGTTTGAGAGCTCATTTCTTCATATCCCTAGTTACTGAATTTTATCAGTATTTTGCACTTTTCATGGAGGTCCCAGTGTTTTGTTTTTTGGGTTTTTTTTTTTTTTTTTGTACTGGGGATCAAACTCGGGTCCTTGTGCTTGCGAGGCAGGCACCGGAACCACTGAGCTAAATCCCCCCCCCCCCCCCCCCGCCTTTTATTTTATTTTTTTTGAGACAGGGTCTCCCTATGTAGTTCAGGCTGGCCTTGAACTCAGGAGAATCCTCCGGCCTCAGACTTCAGTGTGCTGGGATTACAGGCTTGTGCCACCAAACCTGGCTAAAGGTCCCAGCCAGTTAGAAGGCCAAACCTGAGCAGGAAAAAAGAAAGGAGCTTATTTTAAATATAGCACATGGTACTTTGTCCTTATAGTGTAGTGGGAAAAAAAAATCCTTGAAATTTGAGATGAGTTGAGAAGTCTAATAGTTTTTCTTTTAACTTGGTAATTCCTGGGAAGCTGTTGAATGTTTTTGGGGGAGAGGGGAGATTCATGAGAATTGTGCTTTAGGGAAATGATCTTGTGGTGTAGAGTATGGTTAGGATGGGAATATAGAAACAGACCAGCTTAAGAGTGTCTCATTAATTTGGCTGACTGTTGAGGTGGGCTTTATGTTTGGACACAGTGACAGAATGCAAAACAGCAGACAGATGTAATGGAGGAAGCAGATGCAAAGCAGGAAAGATGCAAAAGAAATAGGTAGGAGCATAGGAGGGTAGAGGAGGACCTGTGGGAGTTGTGTGGAAGTTGGGGTCCAAAAGAATGTTTGGAATCAAATCTTGAGAGTTTGGGATTTCCAATGTTGCTGATTAGAAACATACTGACAGGCTATTATCAGATTAGGAGTCAGGTGTAAGAACTGGACTAGGAGAAAAGACTATGGATTCCATTTCAAACAAGTTGAGCTCATTGTCATCCAAACAGAAATGCTTACAGTTAGACATTTGGGTCAAAGCATTGTAGAGGGCATCGAAAGACTGATAAACTGTCATCTTAGAATCCATAATCAAGGCCACAGAAGTGATGAGCCTGCAGGGAAATGGGTGAGGAGGTGGGAAGTGGAGGGCTGAGGGGAAGAGTCCCGGGGATGGATATCTTCATGGAAGAGGCAGACACAGGGGCCACACTTAATATTTTTGCAAAGACTGTTTCTAACATCTGACCTCGTTTCTAATTAAATTGCCTTCACTGTCTCCAAAAGTCTATTTTCACTTTTTCTTTCTACCACTGGTTCTCTTGTTCTCATTCAAATCATGCTCATTCTGAATCTTCTTTCCTCCACACGCCTTATTTACTTACCACATCAACCTAAAGTATCTGATCTGAGGCTGTGGATAGGTTTAGTGGTTAATCAGTGCCTTATTTTATATATTGGAAATACTAACACCCCCTACAGTCCCATCATTGTGACAAATGCATACTAAGTCCCTGTCATGGTGTCTTTTTTTTTTTGGTACTGGGGATAGAACTCGGGTCCTTGTGCTTGCACAACAGGCAGCGAAACCACTGAGCTAAATCCCTGGCCCTGTCATGGTGTCTGATAGCTTGTAAGTCCTTAATAATTATTAGCACTATTATTAGTTTTTTTCTGTGCCTCTAAACTACTACCACATTTCCCCCAAAATAAGACCTAAATGGAAAATATGCCCTAGCATGATTTTTCAGGATGTTCATACCCTCAAAATAAGCCCCAGGTAAGATCACCAGCCAGGTGGACACATTTAGTATGTCTGTTATGACACATGATGGACATATTGAGTTATAAAATAATTTTAACATAATTAAATATAAATAATATTATTGATATTAATACTTAAATGATAATTTAAGTACATGGACAAAAAGTGCTCATTTAGGGAGAGCTCCGTTGCTGGACATGAGAGATTGGGACCAATGGTTCTACAGGAAGTGGAGTCATAAGAAATTCAGGCTAGAATTTGGGGTTTGGAGAGTTGTGATGATGTTTTGTACATGAATAAATGAATAAATGTAGATGTTTGTGCATGAAGAAATAAGAAAATAACCCCTGAAAATAAGCCCTATTGTGTCTTTTGGAGCAAAAATTCATATAAGACCTGTTCTTATTTTGGGAGAAATATGGTATAATGAAATACAGTGTTGTTTTCCCGTTATGTTTTTATGTAACCTTGGGATGTCTGTCTATCTATCTATCTATCTACCTATCTATCTATCTTCTGTGAGCTTCAATTTCCATACCTGTAAAAAAAGTTTGCATGTTTCTTCCAAGGTCTAGAGTTCATACATGTAAAGAACTGACTGTATGACTGAAGTATATCAGGCATTCAGTAAACAGTTACATCATTAAAGTGTAGATTAATAGTCTTTGCCTGTTTTCATCTATGAGGTTTATGTCTTTAGAGAAGGAGCCTTTTTAATAGCACCTAACTTGGATTTGAGGACAGGATTATGGTGAGAGCCATATAGGATAATCCAGATAAAATTTAGATAGCATGTAATAAAATATTTGCTTTCACTATTTTCCTAGAACATAAATGAAGAAAATGGAATAAAATTACTTGCTGATGAAGCTGCAATTAGCGAAATCAGGGTTAGATTATGGAGTTTTCAATGGCTTTTTTCCCAGTGTTTTTCTCTACTTTCCCTCCCCTTTGTCTTGCTTTCACTCAAACTCTTAAAAATCTTTCCCAGAAGTCTTTTCAACCATCTTACATTGTTAGATCTGACAGATCTCAAATTGGTATTCAAGTGCAATTTTTTTATGCTCTTTATTTTTTAAGACCTTTTCTGAAAATGTCATAACTCCAATTGTTAATTTAAAAAAATCATTTTCTCTATGCTTCCTGCTGTGAAGATAGAGTCTGGAACATTTTTATCTCAGCAAGTGGAAATACTTGACCTATTTTTCAATTTTCCTATAATTTGCAATCCAACTATCAAAGTCAATTTAATTCTTCATGTGGAAGTTTTCTATCAAGGTGAAGTTAAGTTACTAGAAAGAAGGGGAGCAAATTCTCGAAATTATTTTAGAAGGTCTGAACAAATTAAATACATATGCAAGAGATGTGAAATCCTAGTTGTCTAACCCTAATAGTGTTAAGAAATTAGCACATACTAGGGCTATGGAAAGTTAATAGAGATAACAAATAATGTCAATGACCACCTATAGACTTTCTTTTTTAGGCATTGGACTAGAGGATCTATTTTTACATCCATTCTTCCTGGAGCTTTAAAAGAAGTATCTACATTGCTACTCATATTGCAAGACATTGCTCATTTATCAAGTTAAAATTTATTAGAAATGTTTGCTTGTCTTGCAGGACACTGTCAAAATTAGTTACTTGAGATTCAAGATCTTTCTGTAGTTAAAAAAATCTTACATTAGAAGATCACTGTTGGGCCGGGGATTTAGCTCAGTGGTTTTGCTGCCTGCTGCACAAGCTCAAGGACCCAAGTTCGATCCCTGGTACCAAAAAAAAAAAAAATCACTGTGAGAATGCTAACATGCTAACTTATTGGCCTTATTTATAGTTTTTGTTTAGGTTCACAAATAGAAAGATGAGAGTAAGGCATTTTCCATTGGATATGTCCAGTTCCTATCTTCAAAAATCCTCCCTGTTGCACAGATTGTTTTTTCTTTAGTTCTGGAAACTTGACTTTTTATAACTGAAATCTTTTTTTTTTTGGTACCGGGGATGGAACTCGGGTCCTTGACCTTGCGCAGCAGGCGGCGAAAACACTGAGCTAAATACCCGGCCCCCTAAACTGAAATCTTGGATGCTCCTAATTTAGAACTTGACTCAAGGATTAAATTTAACAGTCTATGTATGCCAAAAATGGTTATCAAACTGCAGGTTAAGATCCTTTGGTAGGTAGTGAAATAACAATTTAGTAGGATATAACCTGCATAAAACAAACAAAAAAGAAAGGGATAGAAAATATATGAATTTGTAATGTGATCTTTTGAAATGTTTGGCTGATAACGTAAAACTTTTTTGTTTTGGGTGTGGTATAAAAATCCTGCTATATATAGCAAAAAAACTAAAAACAAAAATAAAAAACCACAATAGAACAAAATAAATCCGTTACCAAATTCTTTAGATACTTTGTTGTGAACTATTTTGGGTGTTTTTACTTTTTTCATAGTTCATTCTTCATAAATAATGTTTTATTGCCTCATATCAATTACAACTCTCAGTACATGCCTACACTTGTATCTTGGGTGAGGCAAACTGAATGTTACTAGCCTGAGTTGTCATAGTGTGTGTGTGTGTGTGTGTGTGTGTGTGTGTGTACATGTGTGTACGTGCCTGTTAACTTTTGAACTCCTTTCATGGCTAACAAGAACTGCACCTTGAATGCAATATAACTGGACGTGATTAGTCAGTTGCTAGCTTAATTATCTGACCTTGTTTTGTCCTGGGAATTGAACCCAGGCCCTCACACACGTTAGGCAAGCACTCTACCAAGCTACACTCTCAGCTCTGACATGGTTTTAACATAAATGTTCCTCCTATTTTTTCTTAATCTTAAATATTCTTGGTGTCACACAATGAAAAGCCAGTTAATGTATTTTATACCTAAAATGTACCAATAAAGTTAATGGGAAAAAAAAAAAAGAAAAAGAAAAGCCAGTTAATGCCCAATTAATTAAAAGGATTTAAAATTTTTATTTAACATGTACTCCCTTATCTAATGACTTACATCTAAATATCTTTCAATTTCATTTTATTTGAATTTCACTTTGTTGTAATAAATATATTTTTCTTATTAGTATCACTGACTTCTGTGGTCCAGGATCACAGTAATAATTACATTTTCATCTAAGAACAAGAAATTGTATTTACGTAACAAAAATGCACTTATTTTGAGGCCTGATTCTTATGTGAGATATATATGGAACATGGTGTAAGCAGTCATTATACCCTTTTGCTAAATGCCTGTCTTTCAGACAAAAAACGAAACTAAAAGCTAACATCTCATTAGCTTTGTGAATATTTCAGTTAGAGAATCAAAGTGACCTCCCATTTAATCTTTTAAACTATGGAGCTGTCTTCATTGTGAACTGACAAAATGCAAGCTATGGTTTCTCTAGTTTTATCTTCTCTATAATATACATATTAAAATGTGAATAGTAACAATTAAAAAAATTATACATAATTGGTAGTTTTTCCTATGCTTGAAATATAACCTCATAATATAATAACTTATTATTAACATTCCATAATTTTAGCTTAAATGTTTCCATGAATAACTCCTATTTGTCTTCCTATCATATTTATGTTACTTGTTGATGTAGATTGGCCAAAGAATTTAAAAAGTTGTTCCTTAAACCATTCACTGGAAAACCAACATTAGCTGTTGTAAAAAACTTTATCTTGAGCAGTCAGCATTTGAGAAAAGAGAAGGAGATTGACATTGCTTCCTTTTCTGACCTTGTTTGTTGTATTTGCTTAAGGAGTGACAGGTGTTATCTTAGTCATATCCCCTTCTTGTTTTATGTTTCATCTTCAAATTATTTCAATATGCTTTTCTAATTAGTTTTTCTAAAATCAAAGCATTTTAGAGTTGAAGGTGGCCTTGAATTTCTTGTAACTTACTTGCTCTGTTTTTCAAATGATGAAACTGAGTCTTAGAGAAATTAAATGACTTGGTTCATGTTATTCAGGTGTTTGGTACATCAAGACTTACTTTCCACTTTCACCTTATAGGAAGTCAGTGCCAAATACATATCTGCTAAACTGAACTAATTCTTTGCAATACACCATTCTTTAGATGAGTGGCACATTGTTGCATTTAATCTTTATAATAATTTAGCCAAGGTCACATGGTTTAATTAAATTTCCTCTGTGCACCTAGTTCTTACAGGAAGTCTGCTCAAGAAAAGGGCTTGGAAATCAGATTTTAATTGAAAATTCTTCTACTGCCCTGCTCTTTAGTAATCATTTTCTTAAATATTTTGTTTCTTCTAGTAATCAACTATTTTCAAAGTTACCTTTTCTACAGAGAAACATTGTACTTCTCTTATGGCATAATTTTTTCTTGAAGCTCTTGATAGGTTTAGTTTTTTCTTTTCTCATCTTTGAATGGAAAGGATTTTATCTACTGTCCAGGTTTGATGTTTGGTAAGATAAGGGTATGTAATACTGTCAGTCCTAAACTGTCTACTTGGTAGCTCCTGATACAAGGTACAAGGTTTGTTAAAGTGTGCATCCCCCAGCATAATTTTTGGAGTTTAGCAGGATTTCCTGTAGTTTAGCTGTGGTCCAGTGTGAAGTTTGTTTATATAACAGTGGAGTTCTGCTTTTGCTGCAGCTCCAAAATTGTAATAAGTTGTATTTCCATCTTCATTTCTGTCAAAGTGCTTTTCATTTTTCTTGAGACTTCTATGACTTGTGTGTTATTTAGAAGTGTGTTGTTTAATCTTCGAGTATTTTAGGATTTTCCAGATGCTTTTTTGTTACTGGTTTCCAGTGTTAATTCCATTGTGGTCTGAGAGCAGACATTGTTGATTTCTATTTTTAAAAATTTGTTAAGGTTTGTTTTATGGAAAAGAATGTGGGGTATCTTGGTGACTATTCCACGTGAGCTTGAGAAGAATATGTATTCTTCAGGTTATTGAATGAGGTAATCTATAGATGCCCATTATGTTCTGTTGACTGATAGTGTTGTTGAATTCATCTTCATCCTGCTGGGTGCATGTCTGTAATCCCAGCACTTGGGAGGCTGAGGCAGGAGGATTGCTGTGAATTTGAGGCCAGCTTGGGCTATATAGTGAGTTCAAGGACAGCCAGAACTACATAACAAGACCCTGTGTCAAAACAAAAAAACAAAATAAAACAAACCTCATCTTCATTCTTACTAATTTTCTGCTTGCTAAATTTGTCTATTTCTGACAGAAGAGTGTTGAAGTCTCCTACTGTTATAGTGGTGTTGAAGCCTCCGACTGTAATAATGGATCATTTCTTTTTACTTGTATTTCTATTAGATATTTTTTTTTGTTTTTTTTTTTTTTGGTACCGGGGATCAAACTCAGGACCTTGTGCTTGTGAGGCAGGCGGTGGAGCCACTGAGCTAAATCCCTGGCCCTTTCTCTTAGATTTTGCTGGATATATTTTTATGCTGTGTTGTTAAGTGCATACACATTCAGGATTGTTATGTCATCTTGGAGCACCGGTCTCATTATTATGTAAAGCTCTATTTATCCCTGATAGCTTTCCCTAGTTTGAAGTCTGCTCTGTTGGAATTAATATAGCTACTTTTGCTTTTTTTTGATTAGTATTGATAGTATATTGATTAATGATACATGGTTAATATCCAGAATATATAAAGAACTCAACAATAACAAAAACTGAAGTAAATCAGTTAAAAAGGGGCAGATGATCTAAACAGACACTTCACAAAAGAAGTACAAATAGCCAATAACTACATGAAAAATGTTTGATAATGTCATTACCCATCGAGGGAATAGAAATCAAAATTATAGTGTATACCATCTTACTCCAGTTAAAATGGCTATTAAAAAATACAAAATAAAAGTTAAAAAATACAATAAAACAAAAAAAATGCTGGTGAGCATGTGGAGAAAAAATACTCATACCCAGTTGGTGGGAATATAAATTAGTATAGCTGCTGTAGAAAATAGTTTGGATATTTTTCAAAAAACTAAAAAAATAGAACTTAATTCAGCTACTCTACTCCTGGCTATATATCCAAAGGAAATTAAGTCATCATACAGAAGACATACTTGCATGTTCATGTTTATTGTAATGCTATTCACAATAGCTAAGATAGTGGCATCCATATAGGTGCACATCAACTGATGAATAGATAAAGAAAATATGGTACTGTATATAAACAAAACAGTATTATTCAGTCATAAAGAAGACTGAAATCCTGTCATTTATACTGGAATGGATGGAACTGGAGGGCATCACATTAAATAACCTAGACAAGAAAAACAAGTATTGTGTGTTCTCTCTCATATTTGAAAACTTAAGAAGAAAAAATAAAAGAGGCCACCTGAAAGTTGAATGGTGATTACTAGGGACTGGGAAAGGTGTCAGCAGGGGAGGTGAGGTGGATAGTGAGGAAGAAGGGTGGATAAATATGATGAATGTACACTGTCTGCATATATGGAAATATCACAGTGGATCCTTTTTTTTTTTTTTGGTACCAGGGATCAAACTCAGGACCTCGTGCTTGCAAGGCAGGCGTGGGGGCACTGAGCTAAATGCTCAGCCCATATATATATATATATATATATATTTTTTTTTTTTTTTTTTCTTATGAGAATTGCCTCATGTGATTAAGGAAGCTGAGAAGTCTCACAATTTGCTGTCTCCAAGCTGGAGAAGCAGGAAAGCTGGTGGTGTAATGCAATCTGAGTTCAAAGGTCTAAGAACCGAGGGGAGGGAGCCAGTATGCAACTGCAGGTCCAGACTGAAGCCTGAGAATGGGGCCTGGAGGGAACAAGACTGTGGCCTGGTTTCTGAAGACCCTGTAACACATCCCTGCCAAAATGTTTGTATTGAATAGTTTATTATTTCCCCAACATACTAATGAAAGTTATCTTTTACTATCTTTCCTGTCAGACCCTGGGGCTGTACCTTTGTTTCATTAAAACAGCTTTGAAAGGAGTCTCAGTTTCCTTCCTTTCCTCGTCTTTTAGGTAAGGAAGTGGGGACTTAAGAAGTGATTTGTCCAAAGTCTCACAGCTGGTACTTGGTAGAGCTGAGATTTAAATCCAAATCTGACTTCACCTACATTCTTTTTATTTTATGTTTTGAAACTATGGATAGCTGAGCATTGAAGGCAAGTAATTACCTAGAATTACTGTCCTGTCTTATGAAAACTGATGTATTTTATTTTAATTAGATCTGAGAATGATATGTTTTTAATCTTCTTTTTGAGATGGCAGTTCCAGGATTTACCCTCAGTGCCTTCGTATTTCTGTTGCATGTTAATTCGGTGGCCAGTTACCCCAACGGAAAAGTAACAAAGTCATGCCATCGAATGGTTCCTGAACATGGTCATAGCCCACAGTCTGAGCCAACTCACCACATGGCAGTGAGTCAGACGACATTCAGACCCGGAGACCAGATTGAAGGTACTGTACTGGGAATAATTATTTCCATTTTGAGTTCCATACTTTTACTGTTTATTGCATTTTTATTATTGGATTTGGATTATTTCATTTTAATCTATTTATTTGTTTTTGTAAGATACCATAATCTTATTTTTCTCATTTTTTTTTTTGTTTACTACAGATGACCATATTACTTATGTAGTGTATCTACTCCCTATTCAGAATGGGTTTTAGAATGTTTCTTATCATTATTTAATATTTATATATTAGTAGTACTATTAACCTAGAAGAAGAAAATAAATTTGTCTTGTTTAAGATATAATTAACTCTTGTCTTTATTGAAATAGTGTTTCCTTGATTCTATTGGCAAAATGTAGGCAAACTGTTATAAATGTTTGTTACAAGCTGGGGCAGTGGCACATGCCTGTAATCCCAGTGTTTTGGGAAGCTAAGGCAGAAAGATCTCAAATTCAACTCCTGCCTGGACAATTTAACAAGAACCTGTTGCAAAAAAGTAAAAAGTGGCCTGGGCTTATAGCTCAGTGGTAGAGCACCCTTGTTCTGGAAATGAAAAACATTAATAAGTATTCTTTTTTTTTTTTTGGTACCAGGGATCAAACTCGGGTCCTTGCACTTGTGTAGCAGGCATCGAAACCACTGAGCTAAATCCCTGGCCCAATAAGTATTCTTTAACAAAAAGGGTATATTGAGAAAGAAGTTTAGAACACTCTGTATGCTATACATATTGTATTTCTTAGAGTTTCACACTGCACAGTAGAATATTAAAAACGCCAGATTTGTAGTAAAGAAACAAATATTTACTTTCATCTAGCATTCAAAACTAATTTAGCCCTACAGATACCCATTGGCTGTCACCTGTGTTTTTCCCCCTTGGGGTTAGATATTACCATCTCCTAGACTGAATGTCCAGTGAAATACAATTCAGACATTCTTTGTCTGTAGAATGATTCCTACTCTTTTTTCTCCAAGAGTAGTTTTGAGCACACATACTTGGTTCTAACTGTGATGTGATTTCTGTAAACTTTCCTTTTTGGGGTCTTACTAAATCTGTTAATCTGTCTTTTTGGTCTGTTTCGTAGTTACTTTGTCAGGACGACCTTTTAAAGGCTTTCTTTTAGAAGCTCGCAATGCTGAGGATTTGGATGGCCCTCCTATTGGTTCCTTCATGTTGATTGACAGTCAGGTGTCACAACTTCTGACTTGTGAAGATATACAGGTTTGTGTTTCACTTGTGATTAATTTCTGTCAGCTTCCTTGGAGTCTTTTCATTTTGGAAAGTGAAATGTGGTAATTGTTACAGTGACATTACCCAGGCAAGACAGTCATTTAAACAGATTCACCATGAGCATGCTTTTCCTTTAATTTACTTGAAATTTGTGTTTTCACATCACCATTCTAGGGAAGGTAGGGCATAGGCCTGAAGAGTTTATAGTTTGTGATATTTTAGATCAGATTAACGTATATTGATTTTTGAAGAATTTCATTATTGAAAAATAGAGTTCTAGAGTGGGCAAAGGCCTAATTTCATTCATTCATTCATTTAATAAACATTTATTTTATGAGGAACAAGGGATATGGTGACAAACAAGACTGTTTTTCTTTGAAGAACTTACATCCTTTCACATCAGTGTGACACATGGACATAAGAAGTATGACACAAAAGTAGAACATGTGGACACAGGCCACAAGCAGAAGAGTTCAGTAGGTTACTGTGTACACAGAGTACATAGGGAGAGCAGTAGAAGGAGTTACATACAGGATGGAGGGAACTGAGAGAGCTTCTTGGTTATGATATCTATTCTAGGCTTTGAAGAATGTAGGAGTTTACGAGGTGAAAGAAATTGCTGAAAAGAAAGAAATTACTAAAATATCATGTTGCATACTTGGAAGCAGGAAATTTTTCTTTTTTCTTTTGAGGAATTATCTGCATTTTATTTGTGTCTATTAATGGAAGAAATATAAATTTATAGTATAAATGAAATAACGACCTGGCTCTATTAGTATTAACATACCCAGTATTCATGATCAGTTCTTAAATTTCTGATGTCTTTAATGTATTCACAGTTAACTGCTGAAACGTTGTCATCCAATCCACATATATTTATTCAGTATCTGAGTTCTTGTACTAGATAAAATAGTCTATCAGAATGCATGGCCATGAAACTATGTCTTACTTTGCAAAATGATAGTAGTTCCAGCTTTGCTGAGCTGTTGATTGAATGAATGGTTGTTCTTTTCCATTTTATTTCAGGGATCAGCTGTGAGTCACACAAGTTCATCCAAAAAAACAGAAATTAAAGTTTATTGGAAGGCTCCAAGCAGTGCCCCAAATCACATACGGTTTCTGTGAGTAGAAGGCTTTATATCTCTGTAACTAATATAATTGCAGCCACGGTGGTTTGTGCCATTCTGTATGCTATTGGACTTTCTTTGTCTAGGAGACTTTTGGCATAGTGACACTAGCTTACTTATGTAAGAGTTTGTTTTGCGTTTTTGTTTGCTTATTCCGCCACAGGACATAGCCAGCACCAAGCCCAGCACTTGGTACCTAATAGGGACTTACTACACATTTGCTGAATGAGTGAATTATTACGTTACCCTAAAACTCATAAAACTATCAGTTAATACTTGAGCCTATATGGTATATGGAGTAATGCTTTTCAAAATAGTGGCTCCTTTTAGTATGAAAATATGAATAAAATATAGTTCTGAAGTTTGGATGACTTTTTTGCATTGTTACAACTTGCAGATTAGACTGTTAGAAAAATAACCAGCATGCCTCTAAGAATTATGAAACTCAGAAGAATTAAAATAGTGCTTTTTCCTTCTTTCTCCGTGCAGGAGAAATGGAATGTCATGAAGCCATGTAGTGATATATGGACGTATATTTCAAGGAAATATCGCTATCCTGACATGTCTCTGTTTTCTGCTTAACTTTGTACACACCTGCCCAGTACAAACAACAACTTTATATCTCTGTTGTGGTGGAGCGTTAAAAAGGAACTGTGACCCAGTAAGAACTGACAGTTACTTATGCAATCGCTTTTGAGCTACTTGCTGTAGCTGCCTGCCACATACTCCCTTCGGAAGAATGTGAATAGTATACTATGAAATGAGTAGTAATACATTCTTTATGCACCAAGGAGAAGAAATCTGTGCAGTTTAGCCTCTGAACGTGACATTTGCGCCTGCTGTTAATATGTCCAAAGAACAAAAAAGCCAAAAAAGAGAGGGACAAAAGGAGAGAGTAATACAAGTTCTTACAGTGATAGGGTAGAAGACAGAGATTTGCTTCAGAAAAGTTGTGTGTTCCTAATTCATCTCTTCCACTTTTTTTCTTTTAACAGTTTGATTTCATTATGTTGGGCCACAATTAGGGTTTTGTCTAATCTCACTATGACTGCATTTCAGAGCCACAGTTGTTGAGAAGTATAAAATCTACTGGGTGAAGATTCCTAGTCAGATAATTTCACAGCCAAATGCACTTCTTTTTACAACACCTAAAGCTACAACAGCCCCATCGTCAACATCACCTCCAATCTCCCATTTAACCAAACCAGTAAGTCATATTTTTATAGCTTCACCAAATGCAGTCTAAAAAGCTTTCTTGGAAATTGTTGTTTGATGCTTGGTAAAGTGCATATTAAAGAAGTGGCTGAACTTGGTTTTGGTAGCAAGTGTTTGTGTTCTCAGTAGGAATCTGAAGGAAGTCTTTACTGCAACATTATTCTTTATAGGTTAGAATAAAGGAAATGCAAGAACCTTAATGTTCAAGATTGGTTATAATATTCACATCTAGTTTATATTAGCAGTGGATATATTTTCATTTGGGAATAAATTTGAAGAAGTCCTTCCCTTGTTTCTTTCCTCGTGGCCAAGTGTCAATCATGGAGAGGGAGCTTAAGCTAAATTGAGACAAGATTTGGAGGAGATTCTTAAAGTGGTGGTATAACTTCTAGATCTTATTTCTTAAAGGTCAAAGAGTAGTGGGGAGTTCTGTATGTTGAACAATAGAAAATTTTTTTCTGTAAGGTTCTCAGCTAGAATTCCATTTAGGGCCTCTGATTAAAAAAATTATGATTGAAAAACATTTTGGAAAGAGTAGTGCATATTAGAAATATTAGGAAGAGGCATTTTACTAAAGGAAATTCAGGTAAATTAGCCTGTTCAATTCAGAAGTGGCTCTGACTGTGTCTTGAGACAGATGGTTGCGGTTTGAAGAGCACACTTGGGCCCAAATACTGACTTGTCTACTTCTTGTGGGTCTTTAGAGAAATCTCAATTTTCAGTCTCAGTTTCACTTATGAGAAACAATAATATCTTGCTTTTAGTAGCACTGTGAGAATTAAAATAAGGAATATGTTTTCTAACTGTGCCTTGCACTTAATATTTAGTAAGCATTAGTTCTTTTTCTTTTTCTCTCCTTTTTTGTTGTTCTCATGTTGACAATGTTTTTGTCTTTCCATGTAGTCAGTAAAAGGGGTATGCTCTTTTCAGAACTTTTACTGTATTTCTGTGCCAAATTTCTAGTTCTGATGATAGGGAATTTTGTTCAGTCATAGGATTGTAGCATTTTTTAGAGCTAGAAGAGACCTTAGGGTCTCTTTTGTTCAGTTTCCCTCTTGGACATTTCAAGGTAAAGGGACCCTAGAGAATTAAGTTCTTTGGAAAATGTGGTGGAGTAAAGGGGAGAGCAGAGACCAAAATTATGTTCCTAGTTCCTAGTGGCTTGTTCTCTTCACCCTACTGTGATTGGTCGTTACATTCTCATTAAATCTAGTTACATAAAGTTAACGTTTAGCTTTCTTTTGAAATGTACTTTTGCTGCCCATTCTAACAAAGTCTGTTTGCTTGCTCTGCCAAATTGTAGAGCTGATGTGTTTTTGAGACTTCCTCTTGTATGCATAACAAGAAGCCCTGGATTAAATCATTACAGATCATTGCGTATTCTTCGCCTCACTAAATTATTACTGCTGTATGGAATAATGATATTTATCGGGCTAACTTTTTCTTGTGTTACTTTAGTATCAAATTTGAACTAGAATTTTAAAAACAGAGACCAAGATCTAAATATAAAAACTTGGGCCGGAGATTTAGCTCAGTGGTTCTGCCGCCTGCTTCGCAAGTGCAAGGTCCCGAGTGCAAGGTCCTGAGTTTGATCTCCGGTACCCCCCCCCCCCCAAAACCTCCTAAGTATAAAAACTTGCTAAGGATTTGCCCGGTTTAAAAAATCCCATCTTTGAAAACTAGAGACTACTTGTTAGGCAGGATTGTTAATGTGGACATAATCCCTAAGAAGTTTCTCAAAATTTACCAGAAACTTTGCTCCAGATACATTCTGGAGTACCCTTAATGTGAAATGCTTTGATATAAAGGGACTTTAGTGCTCTTGTACCACTGCAGGCCAACTAGGATAAAATTTTCTAAATTTTAATTAAAATTAGTTAAGTTCAAAAGTTCACTAACTACTGCTCTGATCACTTCTAATTTGGAATATGTCTTCTGTTCTTTTTTTGAATCCTTATGATGAAAAGGTTTTCTCATTAAAACCTATCATTGAATGTGGTGACTCTTCTGTGATTGGCAATGAACTTGAAGTGCTTGCTCAATAATTAAGTTTTTTTTCTTCCTGTCATTTCT
Organism: Heterocephalus glaber; assembly: GCF_053883595.1. Lineage (NCBI taxonomy): Eukaryota > Metazoa > Chordata > Mammalia > Rodentia > Bathyergidae > Heterocephalus > Heterocephalus glaber. Next base: position 34,997,251 of record NW_028258296.1, on the reverse strand, counting down.
CTAGTTCAGTGCCTCAGACTGTGGGAACAAGAAGTTCTGTATCAGGAGTCCTTTGAACTGTGACCCAGAGAAGGAGCACACCTGTGTCTTCTTGTCCTTCATGAGAGATGAGCAGTCAGTGGTGGTGGAAATGAGTGGTCCTGGGGAAGGCTATTTATCTTTTGCATTTTCTCGTGACCGATGGATGGTTTGTACCTCTCACTTACATATGTAGTAATCAAAGGAGAAGTGGTGGAGTGAGCTCTAATCAATAGTAGATTAGCTGTTTCTTCCCAAGTCAAATTATCATGCTTAATGGTGGAATGGGAGAAGAGAAACTAATTTAGAACAGATTCAAAGTTAAATGGCTGTGTTTCATAATTTTAATTTTATCAGTTGGGCAATTTACCTCTGAGAACAGGCTGTCCTACAGAGAGTTGGAAACACCATCTTATTTCCAGTAGATTTGCCACTTTATGTGTCTTTTTGTGACAAAGCAGGATGTCCAGTTAAATTTGCTCTGTGTAAGATGTCATATTGCTTGTGATGCTTTTTAAGCCACAGTTGTTTACACGAGTGACAGAGCTGAAGTGTGCATTCCTCCTCTTGGTGGCCCCATTGTAGTAGTCACCAGTGCATTTCCCCCCCAGAGAATCACACCTGTGTGTGCAGGTAAAGTGCAGTCGTTACTAGCGGCTCCTTTGTGTGATCTGCAGCAGACAGCATTTGCTTCAGCAGAGTCTCCCTCTCCTTCTCCCTGAGTGGTGCTGGATGGATTCAGTGGTTCTGTAGGTGGCAGCCTCGTGCTATGGTGTGGAAGAGCAGTGCTGCACGGGCATCTTGATTTCCCAGGGAGAAGCAAGAGGAGTCTTGTGGCCAGGACATGTGTAAATCCTGTGCAAGCAGAGTAGGAAGCGTGTGTGTGTGTGTGTGTGTGTGTGTGTGTGTGTAGGAGGGGGCCACCAATGGGGAAAGTTCCTCGTTTCCTTTTTACCAAAGGCAGAAAACCTTTTGAGAGTTTTTTTTCCTATCAGAATTTAAACTTAAAACCACTGCTTTAGGGAATCATATTTCAAAAACAGACAAAGAAATCTGAGATGGTTCTGATAACTAAAGCTTTTTCTAAAAGTACACTGTAATTACATTTGCCCCGGTGCTCTGTCACAAGTATCGTTGGAAGCCAGTTTTAACTTTTTTAGGGAGATGACATTTCAGAGTATATAGTATATGACTCAAATTACTAGAATGCACTTGCTCTCCTCTTTCATGAAATGACAGATATAACTTACATCTATGAGATACAAGTTATGTCATGTGGTTTCAAAAATAAGAAATTATCAGTCTTTCCTCTTCAAAGTTGCTTTTATGGGAAGTTTTTACACTTATGGAAAATAATGCTGTAATTTTTCAAGAGATTTTCTCTACTTCCCTTCATAATTGACATCAGACCCATTGCCTGTTCTTTGGGGTATTCTCAGAACTGGCAAAATCAAGTTTGGTGCATAAGATGAATCATAAGGATGGGTAAAAAGTCAGGCTATTAGAAAAGATGGATGCAATGCTTGGGTGAATGTGATAAGACTGGCTATGAAGGAAATTCTGAAAATGAGTCCAAAAACGAGTAAAAGGCCTTATGGAATAAACATATAATTTTGTTAGGGTTCATCTCTGAAATGTATCACTCATTTAGATATATACTTGAGTTAGTTAAAAAATAAAACTTATTCCAGTCACTTTGTAGCCCAAATTCATGCTATAATACAATTGCACTTTCCTTTTTACTGGTCACATAAAGTCTGTAAGCAGGCTGGGAGGAGGTCATTATTGTTTTGAGTGTTGGGATGGATAACTGACAGGTAGGCCAGTTATTTCTGTTCTAAATTGTAGATATAGATGGCACAAAAGCATTTACCTGTAATTCAAGATATGTTTATCTTACTTAGAGATCTTATCTGTGTCTAGTGTAGGACTCATCAACAGTGTTTACAAAAAGAGACATAATTATGCAGGTGCAGTTGATTTACACAGTAATCCTGTTTAATGATTAAAATCATATGTACACCTGTGCCTAAATTGGGGGAAATGAATCATTTTCAAAATATATTTTAAAGTGGTTATTTCTATTTTGGGCTGTTATCTTTTAATTTTTTAGGGAATTTTTATGATCTATATTTTTGGAGTACGTAAAATAGATTTAAATATTGAAAGTATTTGATGTTATGAATACAGGTTAGATAACCTGTTAGATAAATTATACCTTTTAAAAATTTGGCTTGTAGCTGGGCTGATGGTACACATCTATAATCCCAGCACTGAGGAGGCTGAGGCAGGAGGATTGTGAGTTTGAGGTCAACCTGGGTTACATAGCCATTTGAAGGCTGGCCTGAACTACATTGTGAAAGAAAACAAAACAACCCCCCAAATTGACCTGTAAATTTATGATAGCAGCTGTTTTGGTGTTAGACCTTTTCATAAAAATTGATGAAAAGTTTAATTTTCCATATTTTTTGCTAACAGTAGCTGGCTAATCTCTGAATTTTAATTGAATTTCAAAGTCCATGTATCTTCCTTATCTGAGATATTTTGCTAAATTATGTAGTGTATCAAGCATGCCGATTGTTAGCTTCTCCTTTCCCTGCAGAGTCTATACTTAGATGTAGTACCTCTCACTATGCACTTAGAGCGTAGATCACACCTATGACCCCAAAAGGGATGGGGATCCCACCCCCTCAGCAAGCAAGCAGTTTTCACTGGCTACCAGCTGCTGTCCTCCAGTTCAATTCAATTCAGACACCCCATACCTGGAGATAGTGTTAAATTCCACAGGTTGAGGGCTCAGTCCCCAAGACTGCTCTTCTCCCTACTTTAGGGGGTGATCACAAGCCCCAGGTTATTTCCCCTGTGCTTCTGACTTCATGAGCTACGTACTAGGGTTCCCAGCACCCTTTCTAAATATGCCAAATTTGCTAGACCTATTTACAGAAGTCAAGGAAACACTTAAGTTTACTTGTTTATTATAAATCATGTTACAGAAGGAACAGATGAAGAGATGTACATGGTGAGGTAGCGGGAAAAGGAGTGTGGAGCTCCCTGGCCCTCTCTCCACATGTTCAGCTGTCTAGAAGCTCTCTAAACCCTGTCCTTTGAGGTTTTTATGGAGGTTTCATATAGGCATGACTGATTATGTCTTTGACCATTGGTGATCAGTTTAAACTTCAGCACCTCTTTCCTTCTCAGATGTTGGGGAGTGGGGTTCTAAGCCAAACCATTTTAATTCTGTAGCTACATTTGGGCTACAAAGTGGCTGGAGATTCCAAGGATTTTAGGAGTTGTATGCCAGGAGAAAGGGAGGAGGATTAAATCCATATTTTGCATTACACTTGCCCATATCACATAATTGCATATATAATGTCAATGGCCAATTTCTAGGGTATCCTCAGTACTGACTCTTGGACTCCAGATTGGTGGTTGCAACTGCTGGTTGGTCCTTTCCAGATAAGTGTTCCTGGACAACACAGATCAATATTTATATGACTGGACTTGTCTTTCCTCAGTGAACACCTTTAAAAGCCTTCACCTAAATATGCCACTTCATCTTTCTATGTCTGTCTGTATCTCTATCTTGATTTATTTGGTGTATACGAGTACTTGTTTTTCTCCTTGAATTATTTGAAAGTAAGTTGTGAATATCAGAACATTTCATTGTAAGTTTTCAGCTTCTCTCTCCTAAGAACAGGGACATTCTCCTCTACTTATCACGATGTCTTTATCCCATCGAGAAAATTTAACAATGATACATAATTTTATGCCATATATAGTCTGTATTCCAGTTTACCCTATTGTCACCATAAAGTTCCTTTAAAGCTTTAAAACAAATTTCTTTTTTAATGAGGCAGGGTCTCCCTATGTAGTTCAAGCTGACCTTGAACTCACTATGTAGCTCAGCTGACCTCAAACTCTTGGTGATCCTCCTGCCTCAGCCTCCCGAGTGCTGAGATTACAGGTGTGCATCACCATGCCCAGCTAGCTGGGTTTTTTTCTTATTTTTTCTCTTGGTTTTCTGAGACAGGGTCTCACTATGTAATTGAGGCTGGCCTTGAATTCACTATGTGGATCAGGCTGGCCTCAAACTCACAGTGATCCCCCACCTCAGCCTCCATCCTGCTTCAGCCTCATGAGTGCTGGAATTATAGGTGTGCATCACCATGCTTGGTTTTTTTTTTTTTTTTTTAAATTTTTGACCCAAGATCAGTTGTCACTTAGTACATTTAGTTGGTATATCTAGTTGATCTTTTTTGAATTAGAGCAGTTACCCTACCTTTTTTCTTGATTTTTTTTTTCCTTCCAGGCCAGTGGTTTTGTGGAATTTTCTTAAATTTATATTTAGTTCACATGAAGATTTTTGGCACAATTACAATGTAATTGATATTGTTTCCAAATCAGTGCATCATCTCAAAAGGTGCATAATTGTCAAGTTGTTCCATTATTGCTGATGTTGTGTTTCATCACTGGTGTCTTTCATATTTCGCTATTGTGCAGTTGTCTTTTCTGATTATAATTAATAAATAATATGTGGGACAGTACTTAGAGTGTATGCATAGTCTGCTTCCCAGGAATCTGTTGCCAAATAATTTTAGCATTTATTGATGCTTTTTCTGTGAATCACTTGTTAATATTTGTGATTGTAAAGTGGTGATTTTCTAGCTTATTTATTGGCTGACATTCTTCTGCAAAGACCCTTTTCTCTGTACTTCTCCTTCCCTTTCAGAGTAACACTATGAACTGATTCTTTTGTCCATTGTGCTATAGTTCATTACTACTATCTTGTTTTAGATGGTTTTATCAACCCATATTTGATTAATGGAAGCCCTTTCAAGCTGGCTTCTGTGCCCTTCTGATGTATTTCCATTAGGTTTTTTTTTTTGGTACTGGGGATTGAACTCGGGACCTTGTGCTTGTGAGGCAGGCAGCGGCACCACTGAGCTAAATCCCTGGCCCTCTCCATTAGTTTTTGAACATGTCCTTATTTTCTGGTGCCACATGGTGTTCTCCACTCATACGTTCATGCATTTATAATTATTTTTTTGTTTTGGTGCTGGGGATCGAACTCGGGATCTTGTGCTTTCGAGTCAGGTGGCGGAACCACTGAGCTAAATTCCCGGCCCTATAATCATTTTTTAAAGAGTGATAAAGGAATTTATTTGGCAGCAATTTAAAAGTAATACATTTAAAGAAATAGAGTGTATGCCCTCGAGAGAGAGAGGGTTGCTACAGCTGGGAATGTTTATGTGTTTTTGGTGGTGGAATTTATGAATCTGTAGGAAGTTCTGTCTTGGTTTACAGGAAATAGGATGGCTCACCCACAAGTGAAAGACATGAGCCCCACCTTTTTTTTTTGATAAATGATCTAAGAGGTTTTGCCAAAGACATTCTTTATTGTTTTTTTTTTTTTTTTTGGTGCCGAGGATCAAACTCGGGACCTTGTGCTTGCGAGGCAGGCAGCAGAACCACTGAGCTAAATCCCCGGCCCAAAAAACATTCTTTAAATTCTCCCAATTTGTTCCTTTATTTTAAGAACAGGTTGGGTCGGGGATTTCTGCTGCGCAAGCGCAATGACCCGAGTTTGATCCCCGGTACCAAAAAACCCCCCCAAAACCAAAAAAAACCAGGTTTCTGCCCTTTACTTTATCAACCAAGCTAGTTTATAGAAGGGATGTTGGTGTGATGGCCTAGAAAAAAAAAGCATAAACAAACCTAGTTTATACTGATATAGATAATCTTGAGTAACTTTGTGTCCTGGAGTTACAGTCTTCTTAAAGACTAAGTATAAGTTTTTAGACATGTTTTTTTTTTTGTCTTTTACTTGTCTTTATTTCTTCCATCCTACCTCATTTCCTTCTCTGAGACTTTGATCCCTTATTCTTAAGGGGTGCAGAAAGGCTGAGGGTCATTTTCTTATAACCCCTTTGGCCTGAGGATGGGCGTTGATCCTGCCTAGCTAGGTACCAAAATCTCACTTTGACTGAAAGAGGAGACAAAGGAAGATAGGCTTTGCTGTCTGATGAACTATTACCAGGTTCTGGGGTTTGAGGCACTCCTAGAGATTCTTTCTAGGTACTTCTCTTCCTGAACAAAGAATTAGACAAAACAAGTGCAAAAGGTAGCCAGGTTTTACATTTATTAAAAGTAGGAAAAGAAAAGAAACATGCTTTGCATAGTGAGTGCAGGCCAGTTAAAGGTAACAAAAAAAATACACCCTGGAAAGTGCAGGCCACTGACAGAGGTAACAGTGGCCTCCAGCTTCATGGCTACTGTTTTGTATCTTCCACTCCTTAGGCTGACATTAGATCTAGGCCATCCTATTAAAAACCTGCTTGAGTTCTTTGGAGAAGAGCTGAAGATAGTATTTTCCAATTGGTCTCAGAGGCAGGGCTTTTGGAGCTGTTCTGCACATGTGTCCTGGAACTCTGTGATTGACAGGACACACTCACTTGCCCAGCCAGTTTGCTATGCCCTAATCACTTGCTTCAGAACCATTATGCTTTGATAGTCTGGAAAAGAGGACAAGAATATGAGCAAGTCATGGACATTTAAGCTCCATTTTATAACCATGTTATACAAGCAGAGGTCAGAAATTAAAAGAATATTGTTTGCTAGGTATGGTGGTACATGCCTGTGATCCCAGGACTTGGGAGACTGAGGTAGGAAGATGGGTTCAAGTTTGAGGCCAGCCTGGGTTACATAATTTGAAGACTTGTCTTTTTTATTCTTTAGCTTACATTTAAAGAAATAGAGATAAGTCAACCTTTAAAAAAATCCTTCTCCATTTAATATTAATCCCTAGTTTGTAAAATATAACCTAAGAGTGACATTTGGGGGACAGATATTAAGGTACCCATAATCATTTAAGATACACTGCATGCCTTCAAAATTTTCTACACGCACTGGATGCCTTGTGAAAAAAATATAGAGAAAAAAGGAAAAAAAAAAAATAAAGAAATGACAGAATCTCAGGATCAGATTCCCCAAAAGGACGCTGTCCCTATTTCTCTAAGATCAAACTGCCCCAGATTGGCAGCCTGCCCTATTTCCCCGGGGTTGGAACTGCCGAGTGGCAGTCTGCCCCATCATCTGTCCTGATTAGTCTGGGTGTCCATACCAGTCACAAAGAAATCTGTCTTGGGACCAGGCAACATTGGCCTGTCCCATTGCTGTCATGACCAGGACAAGCATCCTGGTCCCTGGCACACAGCTACTCAGATCTTCATCAATGGATCAGAAAGGCAGGAAAAAGAGGTTACACACAATAGCTGGGATTTACTCAAAAAAATCACCCCAAGGGTCTTTCTGTCTGGGGACCTGTAATATGTAAAGAACTCAGAGAGTTTAAAACATCTGAAGATGCTACCTAGTAACTATAAATTGCTTACCATTTTAGATAGGGAGATAAGCTTGGGGCTAAAATGATAAGAATACCAAAACCAGATAAGGTGGAGGGAGGAAGCAAGCAAGCTGGCGAGAGAGAAGTGACCCCATGAGGCCCCAGAAGAGTACAGTTGGCAGGGCTGGACAGGCATCTCCAGAACCCTGGGAGGTAATGGGAGCCTCGTAAAGGGCAGCTGCAAAGGGCTGGAGTGGAGCCCTTCTGCAGTGGGCTGTGGGCAAAGCCCCGATGGCATGCATCTTCAGAGTGCAGGCTAGTGCAAGGGGAACACTACCCCCACCCCCACCCCCAACATAGTCTGGAGCCCCTAGCTGAGCAGGAAGGGAGGGAATTCATCTCACCAAATCATCAAGTTGCTATCTATCCCTTCCTTCAATACATCAACAATATTCGATACATCAGCAGAAAACTCAGAGAACACATGCTTTCCATTTCCTTTCCTGGATGGTGTGGCCAGAGAGGATGGGAAGGAGGGGGGACTGAAGGGAATTTAGGCCTTTGTCCACCTAGGAGCTTGGGCAAGATTTACTTTCCTTCTGCTCTTTGACCAGCATAAGAGTGGGAGACTCCACATTTTTCTTTTCTTTTTGCAATCCTCAGTGGGGATCAAACCTGGGGCCTTGATTGTGTTAGGCAAGCTCCCCACACAGAGCTACACCTGTAATCCACTCCATTTACTTTTGATTCTTTGGCATGCCTCCACATATTTTAGCTAACAAAACTAACTCTTTTCTAAAATTTTCATATATTTCATTGTTTTTTGTTTGTACCGGGGATCGAACTTGGGTCCTGCTTGTGAGGCAGGTGGCAGAATCACTGAACTAAATCCCCGGCCCTAAAATTTTCATATATTACACATCTTTGGTCCTGAAAATGTCTAAGATTGGAAAACCTTGCCTTTAATCTTAGCTCCCCCATATAACCTGCAAATATTTTATTCTCCAAAGCCTGCCTAATTAGCTCTTCTGATAAACCTTTTCCAATTCTCTGGCTACCCAGTTTTAGTACATGTGCTGCTGAAGTGAGCATATCTTTGGCCATCTATAATTTGTCTTTTCAGAGCACTTTGCCTGAATTTCTATTTTTATCATTACAATTGTGTGCTCCATTAAAATGTACCCTTTGATTGTAAGAACCAAACTGTAGTTATTTTTATTTCTCCCTTAGTACCCACTACAGTGTTTTCTCATAGGCTATGTTCTAAATATATGGATTCAGAGGGGGAAACTGGGATAGGTTTTCAGTCCAACCCAGGGAGGGAGTTGGTGGAAATTAAAAAATATTTTTTTTTGTATTTTGAGATGTCCTTTCACTGTGTTTCCCAGGCTGGTCTTGAATTTCTGGGCTCAGGTGATCCTTGCTTCTCAGCCTACCGAGAAGTTGGGACTATAGGCACATGCCACTGTGCCCAATTGTTGGTGAAATTAATTATGCCACATACCACTTTGCTCCAGATTTAGGATTTCTACAAATGCATGGAGCGTAAGGTTGTAGTGACATCTTGTCTCACCCTTCATTTAGAATAGTGATGCTTGATGTTCCTGTTCTCTATCCCTGCCTTCCTCTTTAATATTTTTGAGAGGCCTTCATGTTTAGATTTAGCATTCTAGTTGATTTCTTAACAGGTTGTCTTAAAATCAACCATTTTATTAAAATTTTTTAAATGACAGAATTCCCACAGCTCATTAATGATGGACATTCTAGAACATATCTTGTCTACCATCAGAGTTCAGCTGGGCATGGCCATGCATGTCTGGGGGGCTGAGGCAGATTCTGAATTTGAGCCCAACCTGGTCAGTTAGCAATTTAGTAAGACCCTGTCTCAAAATAAAAATTAAAAAAGGGCTGGGGGTACAGCTTAGTGTGACTTCCCTGGGTTCAATCTCCAGTACTTTCCCCCTTCCCCCCAAAAAATCAGAGTTCAGCAGAGTTTTTTTGGGAAAGAATTAGACTACAATTGTTTTGGAGCTGGTAGGCCATATGGTTTCTGTCCCAGTTACTCAGCTCTGTTATGGAGTGCAAGAGCAGCTGTAGCTACACAGAAATGGATGGATGTGTGGCTGTGTTCTAGTAGAACAGTTGTGGACATTGAATTTGAATTTATCTTCATTTGTCACAAATATTCTTTTAATTTTTTAAAAGTCATTTAAGTTTGTAGAAACCATTTTTAGTCCATGAGCTGTATAAACACAAGCTTCAGGTTGAATTTGGTCTCTAGACCATAATTTGAGTCCTGGTTTAAAGCATGTCTGTACCAAATTTCTAATGTTGAGTTGGGCTAATTCTGATTTGACTTTAAGTTGGGTAACAGTGAATAATTGCTTTGCTAAGATTATGTCCCAGAGAGTTTTTAAAAGTAGAACATTTGAGTCTGAAAGTAGAGAAACATGGTAGAATTTCAGGTTGGAATTTGGAACAAAATGTATTAGTGTTGGACAGTCTTGGGTCTTGTTTAAGAAGTTAGTGACTAGGGCCGGGATTTAGCTCAGTGGTTCTGCTGCCTGCCTCGCATGTGCAAGGACCAGAGTTTGATCCCCAGTATCAAAGAAGTTAGTGACTAGAGCTGGATGTGTTGGCTGTGGATGTGGAGTAGTCCCCCCTGCTCAGGAGGATGAAACTGGAGGATTGCTTGCCTCTAGGATTTTGGGGTCAGCCTGGGCAACATAGTGAGATCTCTTAAAAACACAAAAATCAGTGACTAAAGTACATAAAAGACCATGTTAGATAGCTTATGTACTTATACACGGTAGATTAAAATGAAGTTAATTTTGTACCATCACTGAAGTGAACTTTGAAGTTGCTGCCTGTATCTGATAGCCACTTTAAGGAGTAAGATTGCCAGGCATTGTAGTGCACACCTGTAATCCCAGCACTTGGGAGGCTGAGGCAGGAGGATTGCCTGGGGTTCGAGGCCAGCCTGAACTACATAATGAATTCAAGGCTAGCCTGAACTGCATAGCAAGACCCTGTCTCAAATAAAACAAAACAAAACATACCTGTAATCCCAGAACTCTGGGAGGCTGAAACAGGAGAACAAATTTGAGCCCAGCCTAGGAAACTTAGTGACTTAGTGAGATCCTGTCTCAAAAAAAAAAAAAAAAAAAAAAAAGAGTTGGGTCTGTAGTTCAGTTTGAAAGCTTTAGGTTAAATCCCTGGTATTCAAAAAACAAAAAACAGAGTAAGATCTAATTTTCAGGGCCAGGGATTTAGCTCAGTGGCCCTCACCTACCTCGAAAGTGCAAGGTCCTGAGTTCAATCCCCAGTACCAAAAAAAAAAAAAATCTAATTTTCAGAGTTAAAGAATATTGGAGACTAAAGGATAGATAAGAATTATACTGACAAAAACTTCTTTGAGCTCAGATATTTTTGTCTCAGTTGTATAACATTAAATGTATTGAGTGTATATAATATATATCAATATTTGATTATAGTGTCTTCCATCCTAGAAGTCACTAAAAAATACACAATACAATGAAATGCATTGTCATTAAAATATGTAGCACATAGATATTTATTCACAAGTAAATATATGGAACAATGTTCATGGCAAGTTAAGTGAAAGAAAGGTAACAAAACTGCATTTTTCCATTTAAAAGGAAAAAATAGGTATAAGTAAAACAAGTTTAGAGGGATATATACAAAAGCATTAATTGGTGATGGATTTATGGACTGTAAACATATTACATGTCCTTTTTTCTTTTCAGTAGTGGGGATTGAACCTAGAGCCTTGGGTATACTAGCCAAGCATTGTACCACTGAGCTACACTCCTAGCCACTATGTGTATATATATTTGTTGTTTTATTATTTTAAGCTGAAATTTTAGTCCTATATTCTAACAAATTATTTTCCACTGAAGAATTTGCCACTGTTTCTCTGGAATTCATATCATTTCAGTTAGTAAATTATGTTTGGACAAAGTCAAATAATATTTGATTAGAGGTTTTTTTAATGTTGAAATTCCTTTAAACTTTTCTCATTTGCAATTGTTTTTCAGGGCAATGATGATGCTTACATGTGTATTCGGGAGGATCAGACTGTCCATATACAGCCTTCCCATTTGACAGGACGAAGTCACCCCATGATGGATTCCAGGGTGAGTATGAACATCCAGGGACCCTCCTGGCTGGCCCACCATCCTCTCTGCAGCTGTCATCTGCTGTGTGGCTGTCGGGTGCAGCCACATAAGAGCCTTGAACCCCTTCAGTAAGAACCCTTGTCTGGGCAGGGGCCTGGTAGCAGGATTCCTCTCATAATGATCTGAGTAACTTTTCTACACTTTAGAAAGCACGAGACAATTTGTTTTTTTGTATGAAAAGATGAAGTCTTGCTTATGACACTTAAATCCTTGTTGCATCTGATAAAAAAAAATTCTGGTTTGTTACCATGGTCAGAGCATTGGCCCCATTCCAAAAGCTTACTCATGTTTTTAAGAAGAAGCTTATGTTGGTGACAGAAGTACTCCTTGACTATGGAGAAGGAGGATCATATATGGTAAAGAGTGTTCCTTTGGGTGGTTGTCTTAAGTGCCCTTTGTTGGCAACTGTGCCAAATGTAGGCCATTTCTGAGAAATGTCTTTTTTCACAGGGCAATTGACAAACAAATGAGCTCTGAAGGAATAGTAGCTATTGCTTACTGACATAGCAAATGCAGTCTGCCTGAGGAGGCATCACTCAGTGACATAACTGTGCATAGCTTTCCCACAGGGTAACTCTCAGCTGGCTTGGAAACTCTCCCCAGTTGCATGTTGCATTTTGGCCCCTAAGGTATTACTGGGTAATTGTTTCTTTAGTGCTTTTCATTGTGTACTAGTGGCCAGATGGAGTTAGTACATCTGCTAAAGTTTCTAACCTGGGAACTGTAGGGCCCTATTCAAAGAAAAAATAATATTTTTGCCAAGTGGGAGAAAGATGAATAAATTGGGGGAAAATGATTCTTGTACTTTTTACGGAGGAAGTGAAAAACAATGATATTACGGACAAAACATGTACATCTGGTTGTAGAGAAAGGAAATTGAACAGGCCAGGATTTTGATCATGTCTTATTTTTAGCAAATTTTTAGAAGTGCTAAGACCCATTGTGTGTGTTTTTTAGGGTCCTCTTGAGGATATGGCTTGGAGGTTGGTGGATGGTATTATGCAGTGTTCTTTCAGAAGAAAGATTACCCTTCCTGGGGTTAAGAATAGATTTGATCTAAACACAAGCTACTACATATTCCTAGCAGATGGTGCAGCTTTTGATGGTAAGTATATTGATAAAACGTTTTCTTCCTCTCCCCTTTTCTCTCTCTTTTACAGAGAGTTTTATAATTGCTCTTTTTTTTTTTTGGATACTGGGGATCGAACTCGGGACCTTGCGCTTGCAAGGCAGGCGTTGGAACCACTGAGCTAAATCCCTGGCTCCATAATTGCTCATTTTTAAGGTACATATTTGTGGGTAAAGAGTTATAATCCTTTTCTATTTTGTCTGAACATTGACTTTTAGTTAACCTGCTAACTTGTTTCTCTGAGAATTACATAAAATATCAACTAGATGACAAGGCAACATTGTTTTGATCAGAATGAACTCTAGTTGGTAAAATGCATTTGGATGAGAAGAACTTTACCCTGAAAGAAGCCATATCTTTGGGTTTTTCTGAGTGTACTGACATGGGCATATCTTATGTAGGGATCCTAGAAATATTGCCTTTGTGGTTGTTGCAAGAAATACTGGGTCTTTGGGGGAAACCTGCCCAGTACGAGTTTCATCTTGTTAGACCTTAGCTGTCTCCAGGAGGGGAGGAGGGGGTAGCGAGTGATTCCTGGACAGCTGAGGATGCCTTATTCTGCCCTGCTGGGCAGTGGGTTTCCTGTCCCACATCTTTCTGAGTGAAACTGGTGTCTCATGAGCCTAATTTAGTTTCAGGAGTCTGAATGCTTGATTTATTCTTAAGACTACCCTGGTGGGAATTGCAACACATATAAATAGCAATAGGTTTTGTTTATGGTCTTGGCTGATGGTGCTTTGAGGAACTGCAAGAAATACCAGTGTAATATTCAGTCACTCATCTCTCTGGAGATAACTATTGTCCTCCAGCTTTGAGAATGTGGCCAGCTTTGCAGATGGGGAGAAGGTGGGCACATAGGATGGACTGTCATGGGGCGGGGGATGGGGATAACAGAGGCAGACCAAGAGGTGTGGTGTAGGCAGAATTTTGAGAAGCTTTGCATTTTTATCATGTGGTTTAGATTTTTTGTAGTTGGTAAAGTGGAATCTCAAAAAGTTTTGAAGCAGGATATAATGGTAGAGAAAATTTAGAAACATTTGTAGATTAGTTGTAGGTAACGTGTAGTTATCCTGGTTAAGTCACATAATCTTACTTGTACCAGCCACAGAAAATATGGCTTGAAAATAATTTCTTGGTTAAGTGATGATAATGTGTAAAAATTACTCATACCAGTCATTGACTGAGCATTTTATATAAAGTCATTTTTACTTTCATAAAAATACAAACTAGATATGTACTGTTCTTTTATTTATTTTATCTAGTAGTAAACCTAGCCTTAGGGAGATGAATTTATCCAACAAGTAAGTGATAGAGTTAGAACTTGAACTCAAACTCTTTGACTTCGGAGTGTATGTATTCAATATGTTAGGACATGGAAAAGAGAGAAAATTAATTTTTAACAAGGAAAAGGTCAAATGTTGGTGTTTTAGTTACTGCTAAACTGCCAGTACTTGTATTGTCATATCATCATCATCATCATCATCATCATCATCATCATTGCTGTCATTTATTGTGCATTGTATGCATCTCATTTATTTCTCATAGAGGCCTAGTAAACAGGTATTATGTAGGCCATTTTGGAGGTAAGGAAAATGAGACTTGAAAAGGCCAAGCAAATTGTTCCAAATGGAACCTGCAGCAGAAACAGGAATTAAGTCCATATCTCTTCCAATTACACAAGCTGTGGCTTTTCCATCACACCAGACTGCTTCCTTCAGTGCCCAGCGTGTTATAGGCTCTCCCTACATGATTAGCGATACAAATGGATTTCTTAAGTTGCTAGGAGATTTAACAGTTTGTGTGCATATTTTTTAAAGTTGTGCACTCAAAAAAATTATACTTCCAAAGAAAAGCAGTCTTGTTTAAGTGGAAGAATTCTATTGTATAATAAATTGCATGTGCTTGAGTGGTGAATGACAATGCCAAAAAAAATTCTTCATAGCTCAGCATTGTATATTTTCTGGCATCAATGTTTTAGGTGATAGTTCTAATACTTTTCTTTAAGAAAATCCTAGCAAAGGAATGATACTGTGGTATGTAAAGAATGGAAGATCAGCTGTCTTACTTCCTGCTGGAGTTGGTGTGCTGATAGCGTGTCAGGAAGGCTTTCTGTCTTGTTTTGGTGGATATTTCTCCTGCTTTAGAACCCCCTGGAGTGCTTGCTAAAATGCACATTCCTGGATCCATCGCAGACCCACTCAGACTCTTGGAGGTGCTTGGGATCTGCGCCTCAAGTGTCCCTGGTGATTGCTCATGTGCTGGAATTGGTAACTTCCTGCTCTAGGAGAGGGTTTTCCCTTTCTAGATGTACACATCAGAAGGCAGTCCAGGGGATAAAGAGAATAATACTAGAACTTTCTTTTTATATTTATCTCATTTAAATTTTTCTCTTATTTTACAGTATATATGATATATTAAAACAATAGTACATGAATATGTTTATTAACAAAAATATACGTATATTGGTGGCACATGCTTATTTTTTAAACTTGTAGGGTGGGAAGCACATAAACCCCTCAAGAAACAGAAATGGAGATTGTTGCCCCAGGGAATTCATTTTGCAATTTCTTTGAACTGGAAAACAAAATTGCAACATAAATCATTGGTTCTTCTATTACTGAGTTGTATGTATGTGGATCATTTATAAATTGAACTCTGCTTAAAAGCAGTGAGACTTTATAAGGTGTAAGCCATTTTTTCAAAGCAATCATATAATCTTTGTAATGCATATAAATTTAAAAGGTGCTTGGTTTCAGTAAAACCTTTTCAAGATCTAGCCATTTAGAGCCTTTTTAAAGAGTGCTGTCTAGGGCAGGGGATTTAGCTTAGTGGTTCCGCCGCCTACCTTGCAAGTGCAAGGACCAGAGTTCGATCCCTGGTACCAAAAAAAAAAAAAAAAAAAGTGCTGCCTTCCTCAGAAGGCTGACATCTTTTGATCTTGGGATGAATAGTTGTGAAATGCTGAATGTTCAACAGAAAGGTAGAATTCACTTGGGCAAATAACTAATTCCAATTAAATCTACCATTTAAATAATGAAGCACACCTTGTTATCACATGACCAGTTATTGAAGCAATATAAGAGTGCTGTAAGTCACATGCTACTGTGGACTCTTGCTCTTCAATCTCCCCGAGAATAGAAGCACAAAGTTATAATGACGCCACACTGTGGAACTCAAAACTGTACAGGGCTTCGTTTTCATTAAGGTTAAGTTCAGGCTTAGTCCATGGCTCTACAGTGATTATGCAGCAGGATTTTCGTGTAGAGGTGGACATCGAGGCCTTTTTCCCGGGAAGCAGCTTTATTCAGAAGGGCACAGACTCAGCGGATTTGTATTCAACATGGCATAGTTGCACCCTTTCATTCAATTTTTGTGTCTTTGTCTTCCTTATATGGACGTATACTAACATTATACAATCTGGTTGGGTATACATTAACATTCTACAGTCTGGTTGGGTATGATTTGTGTTACAGAGTTACATCAGAACTACACATGGGTACACAGAGGCTCATACATTACATCGTAAAAAATTCCCACCCCTACACATCTGAGTGGCCCTACCACAATTGAGAGTATAAAAACATGTCTTCAATAACTTGCCTCTTGTGATTGTTGTAATACAATCTCTTTTTTTTAATCACTACCACCCCACTAATGCAGGATTTTTAACTTCCTTAGCATGTTCTCATTTTTGATAGCTTTCTTTATCATTTTCTTTCTGTCATTTTTGTAGCTCCTGACAGTTATTATCTCTTTGTTCTTGACACTCTCTCTTCTAGGCAATCATTACATAAAGCTCTTCTCATTTCTGCTTCATTTTTGAGCCTCTTTGTTATAACAAGCCTGATGTCCTGACATCATTTTTGAATAATCAGTTTTTTCCTCCACTGCTTCAAAAGCTTCTTTATTATACACTAAAAATCTGCCAAAAAAATCAAACTATTTCTAATTTGCCTGTTCTCCCATTGATCTGTTTGTCTGTTCCTGCTCTTGTTGGAATTACTATAGCTTTATAACAGGTTGTGAATTTTGACCGAATGTGGTTCCTTTCTTTCAACAGTTCTTACTTCTTTGTTGCAAATCTTCTCTGTAGATCAACTCTAAAAATGATTTGTCAAATTCTATGAAAAATCTGTTGGGGATTGAGATGAAAATTGCAGTGAAATTTTAGATAAATTTGGGAGAATAATAACTTTTGGCAATAGTGTGTCTTCTTATCCAGAAACATTAGGACATTCCATTCAGATCCTTGCATATGTGTCTTTCAGTGAAATTTTAGTTTTCTTCTTATCTGCAAATAGGATTTCTATGTTTTTTAAATTTCCTTATGTTTAGGTATAATTTTTAAAAAACAATCTAGTGTAAATGGAATTTTAAAAATAGATTTTATAAATTTGTTGTTGCACAGAAAAGCTTCAAATTTTTATTTATCTCGAATTGATCCACCTAGTTTTCCAGTCCATTATCTTATATTTTCTAGATAAATGCCATATCCTGTGCAGCTAGCCTGTTTTCTTTCTTTTCTACTACATTGACTACTTTTCCCAGAATGCTGTAGAGTGGCAGTGGTGGTATGTTTAGCATTTTGTGTTGCTCTTGATTTCGATGTGGATGTTTCTGATATTCAGTGCTACCTGTCATATGTGTTACATTTTTCTGGTGGATATATTTTATCCTCTATTGTGTTTAGGAAATGTGTTCTTCAATTCCTAACTTTGTTAAAAGTTCATATCTACTCATGCCTGTATTCCCAGCACTGTGGGAGGCTGAGGCAGGATTGTAAGTTTGAGCCCTGCATGGGCTCTTTAGTGACTTAATGAGGCCTTGTCTCAAAATTAAAAAGAAAAGCATGGGGGTTGGGGCTGGGGATGTAGCTCAGTATAAAAACGCACATGTCATGCCTGAATGCTGGCTTTCTCTAATGTCTTTTGAGCAGCCATTGAAGATATTTTATCATTACTTTTACAGATTTCCGAATAGTGACTCATCCTCATAGTCCTGAGATAAACCTTACTGGGTCATTTTTTTATTCTCTTAAGAGACAACTGGGCTGGGGATTTAGCTCAGTGTTCACTGCACCTGCCTTGAAAGTGCAAGGTCCTGAGTTCGATCACCGGTATTGGAAAAAAAAAAAAAGAAGAGACAACTTTTACTCATTAATAATTTTATTTAACCTTTTTACATCTGTATTCATAAGTGGTTTTGGTCCATGGTTGTTGGATTGTGTGTGTGCATGTGTATATACGTGTGCTCATGTGGATGTACCCATACCAGTTTGGTTTCAGTGTATTGCTAATTTCATAAGATGAACTCTAGAAGAGTTTAAATAAAATAAAAATTTTAAAGTTACACAAAGTTGTCATACATGTAGAGTCTAATTGTAGGATGGAAATATTTCGCTAACTACAACAAAAATGCTGTTGTCGTTTCTCTCTAGACCTACTACTTCTTTGGTCAGTTTTTCTACTTTTGTATTTTCCCAGAAATTCATCCATTTCATTTAGAGTTTGACATTTTTGGCTTACTTAAAGTTGTATATGTTGTAAGACTGAGATTCTTTTGGCTGATTTACAGTGTTTTATTTTAATTATAAGAATATCTTCTACATTAGCAGTTATGTCACCTTGTTAATTTCTAATGCTGTTTTTGATATTTATTTTTTTCTTGTGGTCAGTTTCCAAAAACTCAAATTGATTTTATTGGCCTTTCTGATTTGCTAGGTTCTATTTGTTGTTTTAAATGTACCTCAAATTAAATGATTGCTTCAGTACTTTATCTTCACCTTGGTTGTGTCCATGTGTTTTCATAGAAGTGTCTTCATAGAAGTGTCTTCATTCTTACACATCTCTGTCTTGTGAGTTTACTTCTGCATTCCTATTTAACCCAAAGTTTATTCAAAAGAGTACATAGATGATTTTCCCTCTAGTTTTCAGTTCTCTTTTACTTTAGCTGCCTTTTAGGAGAAATTATGTAACCTATATCCAGTGTAGTTATTTACTTTTGGAAATTATTAACATATAGTCTGTTGGGGCCGGGGATTTAGCTCAGTGGTTCCACCGCCTGCCTTGCAAGTGCAAGGTCCCAAGTTCGATCCCGGTACCAAAAAAAAAGATATAGTCTGTTGTCTTGACATTTGTCATTTGAGACAAAGATTTATAGATTATCTCGTATATAAAATTTTAAAATTACTTTTACATTTGTATAGTATGCTAAAATGTGTTTCATAATTTATTTAATCATTCTCCTAATGATAGACATTTAGTTTATTTTTTTTATGACATAAAAGAAGTTGTTGTGAACATTCTTGTACATGTATCTTTGGTTAAAAAAATTGTTATTTCTGTAGTACAGATTCTTAGAATGAACACCCTTCCTGTGGAATTCTACAAATTCTCAGGTTTAATTTCATACACAACAAACAATAATACATCTTCAGTTTGTTTCTGTCATAATTATTTGGGATTTTGGTTTATTAAACTCAACCTGAATTGACCATATACCAAATACCATGCTCATCAAAATGCTTTCCTTTCTCTCCTCACCCTCTTCTCCCAGATCCCAATATCTTTTTTTTTTTTTTTGACACAAGATCTTGCTAAGTAGTTCAGGCTGGCCTTGAACTCATGGCAATCCTCCTGCCTCAGCCTCCTGAGTGCTGGGACTACAGACACCTGCTACCACATCCCAGACCCAATATTTGTTAATTTGTTCTAGGATTTTAGATACAGTTAATGGTTAATGGTTTGTATGTTTTTAAAAGATATGTATGCTTGGGCCAGGGGATTAGATCAGTGGCACTGCACCTACCTTGCAAGTCCTGAGTTCAATCCCTGGTACCAAAAAGAAAAAAAGTATGCATGCTCCTTCAGGATTATATCTGACTTGAGGCAAGAGGAGTGCCATGAGTTTGAGGCTAGCCTGGGCTACATAGTGAGTTCAAGGCCAGTCTGAACTACATAGTGAGACCTGGTCTAAAAAAAGTTATATCTGACATTTTCAATGATTTGTGATCATATCAGTAATTATTTTGACTTCTTGTTTAGCCCATTTCTTACCACCAGTTCTTTTACCCTAATTTCTCCATTCCTCATTCTTTTTTTTGTTTGTTTTTTGGGTACTGGGGATCCAAATCGGCTCCTTGCACTTGTGAGGCAGGAGGCAGAACCACTGAGCTAAATCCCTGGCCCTCCATTCCTCATTCTTATTTTGATTCCTCTTTGTTGGTTATTTCTTTAACTTTTGTCAAGAAAGCTGTATGCCTTTGCATATATCTTATGTTGCTTTTGCTTATGAATGACAGCTCTGTTAATAATTAATTTTTATTATCATAAGAATTTTTTCTTCCAATTTATGCCTGTCTCTCAAGTTTTTCTCTCCTGAGGAAGTAATTCTTTTCTATCATATTTAATTTTGTTTTTTCAATTTTCAGGTCGAATTTATAAGCACCCTCAGCAACCTTTGATTACACATGACAAACACGATGTGACAGACTCTCCAAAGGATGTAGGAGGATCTCGCTCTTCACTCCTTTTGAAGGTTCATGGTAAGTCACATGTGTAGTAAGATCACTTCTTGGTGGAATAAGCTCACTTGAAGACTCAGCGCTGGCTGGATTAGGAATGGTGCTGGCATAATTGACCACATTTTTATGTCTTTAATGTTTAAACACTACCATTTGCAGGTAGATCATCTACCTTAATTTTTTTCTAATTCTTATTAAAAATGGAAGTTTTTAATAAGGCCAATTCAGTGGTTTTTACCACTGGCTGAACATTAAAATTGCCAGTGGAGCTTTTAAGACATCAATAATTTTTAAAAAGTATCTAGTTACATATGAATTGCCGAAGTTAAATGAAGAAGATATAGAAATTCTAAATACCCCAATTACAATGAGTGAAATTGAAAATGTAATAAAAAATTTACCAACAAAGAAAAGCCCAGGTCCTGATGGCTTCACTGCTGAATTCTACAACACATTTAAAGAAAAACTAATGCCATTACTCTTTAAACTCATCAAGGAAATTGAAAGGGAAGCAAGGGTTCCAAAGTCATTCCTTGAAGCAAGTGATACTTTGATTCCCAAACCAGGGAAAGACCCAACCCAAAAGGAGAACTACAGGCCAATCTCCCTAGTGAACATAGATGCAAAAATCCTCAACAAGACACCACCAAACAGAATACAGAGGGTCATCAAGAAGATCATACACCCTGACCAAGTCGGATTTATCCCAGGGATGCAAGGATGGTTCAACATCCATAAATCAATAAATGTAATACACTATATTAACAGTCAAGGACAAAAACCATGTGATCATCTCAAAAGATGCAGAAAAGGCATTTGACAAAATCCAACACCCATTCATGATAAAAATGCTACAGAAAACTGGAATAAAAGGTCTTTGTCTCAACCTGATGAAGGCTATCTATGAAAAACCAACAGCCAACATCATACTAAATGGTCAAAAACTGAAAACTTTCATGCTAAAATCAGGAACAAGACAAGGATGCCCACTATCACCACTCCTGTTCAATATAACTCTGGAAACATTAGCCACAGCAATTAGAAAAGAGAAAGAAATGAAAGGAATAAAGATAGGAAAGGAAGAAGTTAAACTCTCATTATTTGCTGATGATATGATACTTTACATAGAAGACCCAAAAAACTCTACCAAAAGATTTCTGGACTTAAGTGACAGATTCAGTAGAGTAGCTGGATATAAGGTCAGCACTCAAAAAACAATAGCCTTCTTATACACAAATAGCAGACTCATTGAGAGAGAAATTAGGGAAACAATTCCTTGTATAATAGCATCCAAAAAAATGAAATATCTAGGAATCAATCTAACAAAGGAAGCAAAAGACCTCTATGCTGAAAACTACAGCACCCTGAAAAAGGAGATTGAGGAGGATATAAGAAAATGGAAAGACATCCCTTGTTCCTGGGTAGGAAGAATCAATATAGTGAAAATGGCCATACTTCCAAAACTGCTATATAGATTTAATGCAATGCCAATTGAAATTCCAACAATATACTTCACAGGGCTAGAGAAAACAATCCAAAAATTCATTTGGAACCAGAAGAGACCTAGAATAGCAAAAGCAATTCTGGGCAACAGAGCCATGGCTGGGGGTATCACAATATCCAATTTGAAGCTATACTACAAAGCTACTGTGATTAAAAACAGCATGATACTGGCAAAGAAACAAACCTGAGGATCAGTGGAATAGATTAGAAGATGCAAAAACAACTTCAGACATACTCAACCACCTCATCTTTGACAAAGGAGCCAACCACCCTCATTGGCGGAAAGACAGCCTATTTAATAAATGGTGTTGGAAAAACTGGATTTGAACCTGTCAGAGATTAAAACTAGACCCATATCTATCACCATGCACTAAACTGAGATCTAAGTGGATTAAAGATCTAAATATTAAAACAGAAACACTAAGCTTGCTGGAAGATAAGTTAGGTAGAACTCTTGAAGATATTGGCATAGGAAAAGACTTTATGATCAAAACCTCAGTAGCACGGGAACTAGCAGAAAGAATCAACAACTGGGATTTCATCTTATTGAAAAGCTTCTGCACTGCAAGAGAAAGCACCAACAGAGCTAACAGACAACCTACAATGTGGGAACAAATTTTTAGCAGCTGTAACTCAGGCAAAGGGCTACTATCTAGAATATATAAAGAACTGAAAAAAATCAGACCCCCCAAATTCAAAGACCCAATTCAAAAATGGGCATCTGAAATTAACAGACATTTCTCAGACAAAGAAGTAAAAGCAGCAAATAAACATGAAAAAATGTTCAACATCACTGGTCATTCCAGAGATGCAGATGAAACAACACTGAGATTCCACCTCACCCCAGAAAGAATGGCTGCTATCAAGAAATCAACAAATAACAAATGCTGGCAGGGTGTGGAGAGAAAAGAACCCTTCTCCATTGTTGGTGGGAGTGCAGACTGGTGCAACCACTATGGAAATCAGTGTGGAGATACCTCAAAGAACTAGGGCTGGAAGTCCCATTTGACCCAGTTATTTCCCTGCTGGGTATTTTCCCAAAAGAATTAAAAGAATCATACCACAGAGATATATGTGTACCCATGTTTATTGCGGCATAGTTTGTAATAGCTAAAGCTTGGAAACAGCCCTAGTGCCCATCAATTGGAAACTGGATAAAGAAGATGTGGGTTTTTTTATAAAATGGAGTACTACTCAGCCATAAAGAATGAGAGACTAGAGTCATTTATAGCTAAATGGATGCATATTGAGACCCTACTCTTAAGTGAAATAAATAGGACACGTGTGTAAATACCGAATAGTTTCTCTAGTGTGAGAAACTGAGAATGTAAATAAGGACTAAAAGGATTAATAAATAATAAATGATACTTTGAAATTGGAAAAGGTCCAAAGGGGCAGGGGTGGTGGGAGGGGAAGGGGAAAGGAAAGAATGGAAAGGAAAAATTGTGAGAAAAGAAAAAAAAAATGGAAACGAAGTATGTAAATAGGGAAAGGTTTAGGGGTGAAGGGTGCACAGGTAATGGGGAAAAAATAAGAACCAAGATACATCACGTACAGGTACAAGCACTCAAAGATAAATGTAAATGTATTGTATACCTAAAATGTACCAATAAAAGAATTTAAGAAAAAAAAAGTATCTAATTGTTTCTGATTGCAACCCGGGCTGAGTATCACAGAGTTAATTAATTTGCACGAGACCTTAATTGTTGCGGGGTTTTTTTTTGGTACCGGAGATCGAACTCGGTTCCTTGCGCTTGTGAGGCAGGCGGTGGAACCACTGAGCTAAATCCCCAGCCCTTGTTGCTGTTTTTTAAAATAAATGTTAATAATAGAATGGTCTGTGGTTTTATTATATAAGAGTAGTGCAGCTTCAAAATATGGCTTTATTTATTTATGTATTTATTTTCGGTACCGGGGATTGAACTCAGGACCTTGTGCTTGTGAGGCAGGCATAGTGCCACTGAGCTAAATTCCCAGTCCTAAAATATGGCTTTATTGATGAAGAATTGATCAACGCACAATGATCTGAAGGATTACAAAGTACTTAGTGCAGTGCTCAGGTGTCATATGTTTAAACGAGGAATGGCACCATGTTGGCAGACAGTGAGCAACAAACAACTCTCCCGTACTCTGGTTCCACCAGTGAAAGCTGCTTGTTGCAAAGATAGGATTTAAAATAGGAAAGTATGGTAGTATATACTATCCTCTTAGAAGACGTTAGTATTTTGGGCGAGCTTTCCTTTTTTTGGTATATTGGTTTTACGTTCTCCAGAGTTATCCATTATGGTAGAGTGGCCATCAGTGTCACCACAGTTAAGCTTGACATTTACCTAATTGTTGTTAATTTGATTCTATTGTTAATTTGTTGTGCCTCCAGTTAGGCAGTGATTGGGCTTGGAACTTATTTGCCTGTTTGTCATTGTTTTTTGGCGTGAAATGTGGGAAGATTCTGAAATAACTGCAGACAAGCTGTATTGATGTGATGGTTGAGAGCACAGTTTCTTTCTTTTTAAAAAAGTTTTTATTTTTATTAGTACATATTTGTATTATGTAATGATTACCTTCTTTGTGGGGAATTGGTACATGTTCATAACACACCTCAATTCTTTTTTCTTCCCCTTTCCCTCCTTTCCCTCTTCCTTCCCTTCATCTCTTCATCCCTTTCCCATTTGAAAAAAGATCTGTCTCCCTATTTTCCTATTATCTTTTATTTTGTTCTTTATTTATCTTTGGGTTTCTTTTGGTACCAGGGATCAAACTTGGGACCTTGCACTTGTGAGGCAGGCTGCAGCACCACTGAGCTAAACCCTTAGTTCTTTGGGTTTCTCATAAAAGAGAAACCATGCAATTTTTTTTTTTTTGGTACCAGGGATTGAACTCAGGTCCTTGTGCTTGCAAGGCAGGCAGCGGAACAACTGAGCTAAATCCCCAGCCCTTCATGCAATGTTTAAACTTGTGTCTCTGGCATACTTCACTTATGATCTCAAGGTGCATCCATTTCCCTACAAATGATTCAAACTTATCCTTTTTATGGCAGAGTAGTACTCCATTGTGTATAAATACTACATTTTCTTTACTCATGCATCTGTCAATGGGCATGTAGGTCATTTCCAATATTTAGCTATTATGAGTTGTGCTGCTGTAACCATGGATATGCATGTATCAGTGTAATATGATGTCTTTAACTCTTTCAGAAGATACCTAGAAGGGGAATAGCTGGATGAAATGGAAATTCTAGTTTTAGTTTTTTGAGGAATCTCCATAATGATTTTCATAGTGGTTGTACTAGTTTGCATTCCTGCCAACAGTGTAGAAATATTCCTTTTCCCCCAGCCCTTGTTATTATTTGATTTCTGTAGAATAGCTATTCTTTTTGGAGTGAGATGGAATCTTGGTGTTGTTTTAATTTGCATTTCTCTAATGGCTAGAGATATTGGACATTTTTTCATGTATTTATTGGCCATTTATACTTTTTCTGAGAAGTGTCTGTTCATTTCAGTTGCCCACTTTAAATCAGATCTTTACATTTGAGGATGTCTAATTTTTTTGAGTTCTTTGTACATTCTAAATATTAGTCCTCCATTCAAGGAATATTGGACGAATTTTTTTTTCTCATTCTGTAGATTGTCTTTTTACTGTGTTGGTACAATTTCTGAAGCCAGATTGTATTTTAATCTTGACTTTGTAAACTTGGGCAAGCTGTTTAATTTGCCTTAGTTTCCCCACACAGCAAAACTAGAATAACAGCTGTAAATACCTTGTAGGATTGTTGTAAAGATCAAGTACATGAGCACTTGGCATGTAAAAGAGCTATGGAAGTGCTGGCTGTTTGAAGGAGTGATGCTGGGTAAAATCTATGGTGCATAGGATTTTTTTTAGATCATACTTATGTATACTAAATGTATTTTGCTAGCTGTTTTTTATTTTCTGAGGATTTGGCCTCATAATTTAAGGAACAGCTTCTTTAGTTTGTGATGTCAGCCTCTGTATTTTTCTCACCTGCAGCTGCCTTAATGTTCGTGGCATGGATGAGTACTGTCAGCATGGGTGTGCTGATTGCCCGGTTCTTCAGACCTGTCTGGTCAAAAGCTTTCTTCTTTGGTGAAGCAGTTTGGTTTCAGGTAGGTGACGGAGAAAAACAAAAAGAAAACAAAACTTATTCCAGTTTTCAACATAAACTGTATGGGTTTTTTTTTCTTTACAGTTGTTGTAGGTTTTAGATCCTCCCCCTGACTTTTGTTTCCTAATTATCTGAGAGTAGACATAAGGTACCTGATAGAGGCAGGTTGGACTGGAGAATGTGTCGGGGCCATGTGTGTCCCTTTGTAGCACGGCCATTGGCACCCACATGCCCCTTCCTTACTGTTTGTGGGCAGATGTGTGAGCACAGCATTCGCCAGCACTCTTGAATGGAGAGCAGTCGAGGAGGCCTGGAGTGCAGAAGAAAGAGACAGTGGTGCTTCCTGCTGTCCGAGCAGGGTTCGGTCCTCTGGTTGATGGGCGTGGAGATGGTGCTGTTCCTGACTTGGCAGTCAGGATCATGTGTCTCCTGAGTCAGTGGGAAGAGAAAATAGAAGTGTTCCTTGTGTTGTCTCTTCCCATGGGCTTAGGAGACAGTTTTCTAATGGCAATGTAAGCAAGAATCATGAATAATAAAGCAAGACCACTTTACCTTTCATGGATCTTGGCCTATCAGTGTTTGCACATACAGTGGAAGACCAATGAGTATGTGTTGAGTTAGAATGGAAGGAAAAATACTCCTGATAGAACAGGTTAGACTTTTTTAGAGGATATTTTTCACTCTTCATATAAATTTGCTGTGTTTAAGGTTTCACTTATCTGACCTCATTTCTCATCGTTGGCTGGTGGTGCTGTTTTATTTGTTCTCTCTAATGCTGTATGCCTGGCTCCTGCTTGTTATGCTCTGTTTTTGTGGGTGTGATCTTTCTCACTTGTTCTGTCTCTCCTCCAGTCTGCTCCTGAGGATGTTCCTAACTGGGTGACTCAATGGGGTCTGATCAAAAAATACAATGAATGAAGGTTTGTATAAAAAGTTTATTATAGTAAAAGATACATTGCCATTAGTCTCCCTCAAAATATACCCCCTCACTTCAAGCACACTCATTCCATCATTCCTGCCACTTTCTGAAGCAGTTCTGGAAGTCTTCTTTCCTGAGTATCTTTAGTTATGTTGTTGTGGTTGTGGCAGTGTCATGAATCACTTCCAAACCTTTACCGTTCATAGTCATTTTGAATTTGTGGAAGAGCCAGAAGTCGCTTTGTGCCAGATCTGCTGAATAAGGTGAATGAAGAGACACTGTAATGCATTTACAAACCTGCTTTTTCATTAGATGGTACTAGGCAGCAACATTCACTGATTTTTTGATCACACCTTGTAAAGACACTCAAAGCAGGACTCTCAGAACTGAGGCAGAAAATGACAAGAGGGGTGAGATTAGTGTGTTTGAAGAGAGGGGTAGTATTTTGAGGAGATTAATGGCAATGTGTCTTTTACTGTAATATATTAGAAAAATAAACATCCATAATATTTTTTGATCATACCACATATGTTTCCTCAAAATTCAAATCCTCCACTGTCTTTAAAACCACTGTGTGTGTGTGTGTGTGTGTGTGTGTGTGTGTGTATAGTGACATATACATATAGGGTGACTATATATCTTACTTTGCCTGAATAGTTTTGGTTTGTACCAGTTTTCCAAGGCATAATCAAGTAACAGTGCCTATTTCATTCATAATACTCTCTTGATTTATAGAATGAGTTGTATTTTTCATATATTTTTCACTTATTTACTCGGTTACGTCCCAAGCTCCTCAAGAGATAGCATTTTCTGTTGCGTTACCATCTCTTTGCCCCTGTTGTAGCACAGAACTTGATGCTGGACCTCCATAAATATCTTTGGGAGGAAATGAAGGAGCTGGCAAGTCAGCATGCTTCATGTGAAACAGCCGTTCCTGCTGCTCTGTCGGGGAGAAGTCTTTGTAAATATTTTTGAGTGATGGGAATGGAAGCTTAGAGTGTTCTTTAAAGTTTAACATATATAAACCTTTTATTTTCACTGACAATAAAAGGTGATTTGATGTCAGTTGAATGCAGGCCTCAGAGACATGTATCCCATGTCTTTCCCTGTGTAACACTAACTCTTTCTCTTTCGTAGTTATTTGTCCTCTCACTTTTGTCATGTCACCTTGCAGCTGCATCGGATGCTCATGCTCACCACATCTGTGCTCACCTGCATTGCTTTTGTTATGCCCTTTATATACAGAGGAGGCTGGAGTTGGGTGAGTATGTCTCAAACAGGATGTTTCTAGTACAATCTATTTTGATGTCAAAGCAAATTCTATTTTGTGCTCAAATGATGGGTAAAGACATTTGTCTGTGTGTCCTTTCTATTTTGAGTTACGTGATGATAATTTCATAAGGTTGGGGGTCAGAGGTGGGGTGAAATCAAGTACATATTCTTGGGTAGTCCAGTGTTTTTTTAAAAAAAATTTGCATCAAATATACATAGTGTAGTTTTACTGAGTTTTTTCATTATAGAATAGCTAAAATTTAAAGTATGATATCAAAGGAACATAAATAATATAAGTGGTTTTCTGTAACTAGTACTATGATTACTACTAAGGTAACATAAATTGCATTCCTAGCATGTGATCAGCTGTTGCAACTGCTTTATATGAGCTATCAAATTTCCATCACAAATGAAACAGCTACTGATAATAATACTTGTCACAAATGAAGAAATGGAGGCTGTTCTTAGGGATTTATCTCTAATCAGATCTCTCCCTTGGCTCATAAATTTGTCATAAGCAGAGCTCAGGACTTCTGCTGGCATTTCTAGGGCCTCTCAAATTTAACATGTCCAAAATGGAGTTCCTCATCGTCTCTCTCAGTCCTGCTGTCCTGTAGCCGTTTCCATGTGAGCTGTCAGAGTTCTACCTTTAGCCCCAAACCTTGGCGTGATCCTTAAGTGGGCTCTCTTGCACACCCCATAGAAGACCCATCAGGAAATCCTATTGCTCTGTATTTAAGATCCATCCATCATACAACACCTCTCATGACCATCCATGATACTGTTCCGTGTGTTTGAGCCACCACCATCTTTGTACTTTGACAGTAGCCACCTTCCTGGTGTCTTCCCTTCGCCCTTGCTCAGGTACAGTCTCTTCCACAGAGAAGAATGGTTAGAAAGTACAAGATGAAAAAGTGGTATTTGAGAGAGTACAAATCAGACCATATAATTTCTGTGTCCCAAACTGCTTTCTCTAATTTTCCTGTTTTACTCAGAGTAAAAGCTGAAGTCATTTGAGTGACCTCCATGATTTGTCTCCCAGTTATTCTCTTCCTGCTTTGTTGCATTCATCTCATTGCACCCTGGCCTCCTTACCGGAGTACAGACAGGACCAGGCATGATTTATGAAGTCCTGTTTCTGTGGTCTTGGCAAAGATTCTTCGGAGACTTCTCTCCCTCAACTTCCCCAAGTCACTGTGCAAATAATAGCTTCTCAGAGGGCTCTAATTAGAGAACATCTTTACCTTGTATCATTTCACATATTTACTTATTAACATGCCTTTCCTTACTCTAGTGTGTATGCTCTGTGAGAGCTGGGGTATTCACTGGTCTATTGCTGGTGTATCCCAAGCACCTGCGAAAGGTTGTGGTACACAGCAGGTACTTACTTGGTTTATAGTTAGTGAATGAATGAGTGAATAGGTCCCTTGAGAATCAGTCATGTACCTCATCTCAGAGCCCATGCTTCCAGTATATTCAGTTTTATAGTCAGAAATTGATATTAAAGTTTAATATTCAGAGTTTGAACTGGGGCAGCAGGGGAGAAGTGTGAATCTTGGATCAGAAATATTATTAGGAAACCTCTCGTACTTTTAGGTAGTTTATGGATCAATCTATTTTTAAAAAGGCATTATGAAGATTTTCTGCTATGAATTGAGACATTATATCTTTATTTTATCTGTTATTTGGAAAAAATTATTCTGTGATTTTGTAGTTTTTGTATTTTATGACTAGGACAGTACAATCATCCCTCAGTACCCTGTAAGGAATTGGTACCAGGACTGCCTGGGGGTACCAAAATCCAGATGCTCAATTCCCATATAAAATGCATAGAACCTACATACATCCTCCCATATACTTCAAATCATGTTTGGATTACTTACAATGTAAATGCTATATAAATATTTATTCTACTGTGTTGTTTAGAGAGTAATGACAAAAAAAATGGTGTATGGATATTCAGTATAAATGCATTTTCCCCCAAATACTTTCAATTACTGATTGACTGCATGGATGCAGAACTCACAGATATGGAGGGCTGGCTATGTAGAAGTTAAATGCATTCTTCTATAGCCAGATCACTTGGGTTTAAATCCTGGCATCATCCCATATTATTTTAGATTCCTTTGGACAAGTTATTTAACTTCTCTGCCCCTCAACTTACCCATCTGTGAAATGGGGATAGTGTATATCTCTGTCACAGACTTTCTGTGAGGACTGGGAGTTAATGAATTGAAAGCACTTAGGGTAGTTCTCAGAACATTCTAAGTCTATACAAGAATTTGGTTGTTGCTTCTGTTTTTTTTTTAAATTAAGTAGAAACTTTTTATATCTCCCCAATCTTGGTTATAATTTTATCCATGTATAACTTGAGTCTGTGATTTGAAAGCTTTTTTTATATTGCTCATTTGTCAGTCTTTACTTTTTATTTACAAAGACTTCCTCCCATGGCTTGGACACCACTGTGTCCCTGCTCTAGGTCATAGATTTATAGTCTATGGGAGCAACGGACCATAGGATCACTCAGGGTACTAGGTATGTCACGGGGTAGAGACGCTTTTTGGTCCTTTCAGGTGTTTAAATGGAATCATTGTACAAGGTGGTCTGATTCAGCTCTCTGCTGTTTTGAGGAGCACCCAGCCTCACTAAGGCAGGAGTGTTGCAGAAATTGTTTCGATTCTGTGTTGATTCTTTTTTCTTGAGTTAAGTCTTCATGCAGCACAGAGGATATAAGCTTTAGCACAGTGGTCAGGAGTGAACCAGACTCTTTTTCAGTTCCGGAATTCCAGGGAGTCATACAGAACACAGAGATCTCAACAGATGATTATGCTGCACTGAGACGCTTGCCCTTGACATGTTGATGTGAACTAGACCCAGTGGGGCTGCAAATGGTGTCATGGTGTCATGGTCATTTAACACCCTGATGCGGGGGAGGCAGCATCCTACACGTGGACTCCACCACAGCCATTTATTTACACACTGTGTGGGCTTGGACACAGTACTTGATATCTCTGAGCCTTAGTTCCTCCATTTTAAAATTGGGATATTGATAACCAGGGGTCAAGCATTGTAGGAGCGTTAATGATAATGTATGGAAAGTATGTGCCTGGTACAAAGTGGAGATTCATTGAATGTTGCCTGTCACCATCATCACCATCACTGAATGTGTATAAAGCTGTGGGAAAACCCTAACAATACACTTGTGTATATTGTTTTTAATTTGAGGATTCAAGTTGATAAGAGATCTGAGAATATTAAAATGACATAACTTTGTCCAGCACGCAGGTTACCATCCATACCTCGGTTGTATAGTGATGACCTTGGCAGTTCTGCAGCCTCTTCTGGCAGCCTTCAGGCCACCTTTCCATGACCCAAGGTACTTACAGCTCTGATATACTTGCTCTCAGTGTGGATAGCATTAGTTGGCAAACAAATCCCTTTTCAAGTGGAAACAGTTATCGCTTATAAAGTTAAAAAAATAAAGTATGGTGAAAAATTGTATTTACTTTGAAAGGCTTTAAAGTGTATTTCAGATATCTAATTTCTAGGCAGTAAGGGAAATCACTTGCTTTTTATTTTCTTGTCATTTCATCAAGATTAAAAATACTGATTGATCTTTCATTTTGGTAGAAGGCAGATATTTAACTGGACTCACTGGAGTGTGGGAACAGCTGCTAGAATAATAGCAGGTAAGTAATTGTGATGCCACTTATAATTGCTGGTTCCTTGCATTGTAAGTTGTAATCTGGCTTAAATGATTTTTAGATGCATTAGTAATGGGAGTAGTTGGTTGTTGAGGAGAAATCAGCCTTAAAGATTGAAATCCAGAAAGTAATTTTTACAGGTAACAATTTAAATCATTGTTTCAGGCTTAAGTTTTTAAAAATGACTAAAATTATTTTTAAGACTTTTCTTTTTCAAGCATTTGTCTTTGCCAGCAGAATAAACTATGCCAATAACAGACATTTGAGCAGCTCTGATTGAGGGTCATTTTGTGAGCTGGGTTGGGGGTGGTGGTGGGGTCCACGCCCTCCATCCCAGGTCATTTCCATAGGGCTTGTACCTTCAGAAGAGGTGGTTTGCTAACGGCAGGTATGATTATTCAGTATCTTTTGATTCTTTGTATAATGAGCCCCAAGACAAGTGTCTGTAACCCTAGCATTTCTGTAGCCTGTGGGGCTCAGCAAGGAAGAGGGGGTACAACCAGCAATGGTTCCATACTTTTCTCCCTTCTTACATTGCAGACTTAAAACATTTTGGAAAGTTTGGGTGCCTCTTTTTCAATAACTGAGAGATCATATTTATAATTTCTTGTCTTGACCCATATAGTCCATATAGTATCACAATAAAAAAGACTAAATTAATTATTTGACCTCAAATACTAGTTTTATTTCATAAACTTTGAGTATGTTTTAGTTGATATACACATAATTATCTCTTTCAGTGGGGACTATATATTGAAAATATATATATATATATATATATATATATATACATTTTTTTTTTTTCTCTTTTTACACATAGTGGCAGCAATGTTCCTAGGAATGGATTTACCAGGATTGACTCTTCCTGATCCACAGAAAACCTATGCAATGATTGGATTTGTTATCTGGCACATTGGGACTGAGGTTGTTTTGGAGATACATGCTTACCGACTCTCTCGAAAAGGTGAGCTGCTTTAAAAACCATTTTTTGTGGAATCACTTTTATTCAAAGTACTGAAAATCAATTTTAGCTTCCTGGTATTAGTGGTTGACTATTGCGTGGTAGATCATTAATAATTTCTGGTGTGATTACTCAGCCAGTGATAGAAGTTATGGAAATTCTTTGCCTTTTTTTTTTTTTTTTAAAGTACATTATATTGGAATTTGAGAATAAAATATAAAGGAAAGAGTTTAGCTTTAGAGAAGTCGTTTTTTGGTTTTTTTTTTTTGGTACTAGGGATTGAACTCAGGACCTTGTGCTTGCGAGGCAGGCACGGTGCCACTGAGCTAAATCCCCGGCCCAGAGAAGTCTTTTTTATAAGTACTTTCACTTTGCATGTTGCTCTGACCTGGAGCCAGCACACACCGGGAACTCCAGTGCCTGATACTGAGGGAACCTGAGATGGAGAAATAGGAGAGCTGAGTCAGTGTGGGGCAGAGGTGCAGCCAGGTTTGACAAACTTATGGTATGCTCTTCCTTAGAGTGCAGTGTCCATAAACATGTAGTTAGGTAGGACCCACTTTGCCAGGGTTGTCTAGTGGTTAGATCTGGTTTGGCCTTACTGCTAGGCAGTCAAGTTATCTATAGCCATAGGTGAAGAACTTAGTAGATTTTAGGCGCAATGTCTTCTGTGTCCCATCTCATTGTCAGCCCCTGACATTAGTGACCTTCTAAAAACAAAAACTCTTTATTGTTCATGTTGTGAATCTAGGAGCCCGGGCCTCTTAGGAGCCAATAGTAAATATCTGTCTGCCACTTTTGGTTCTTAGCAGGGTTATATACACGGGACTTCTAGTGACCACTGTATTATGGCTTACTGTTTAAAACACATGTGCACTTAAAACTTGAATTGTTATGTGTTAATTGGCTTGCTCTAGTCATTCCACAGTGTACACATATATGAGAACATCATGTGGTATACCATAAGTATATACAATTTTACTTGTTAATTAAGAAAGTAAAATTTTTCAAAAGCTTTGAGTGCTAAGATTTTGGCACGGTGTTTATTTCCTAGAAGAGAGCTTTTTACAAGTCCTTTAACAAATGTGTGCATGGTCAACTTGTCTCAGTTTGTGAAAGCCTTAAATATTCAGAAGGTTTGTGACATTTTGTAGTTTGAAATGGAGAGCTTACCCCCTGGAACTGGTGAACAATTGGAATCAGGTTTTATTTTATTTTTTGAAAGTTTACCTACCTAACACTGTCCTGACAAATTTATGTTGTTCTTGACAGTCGAAATATTGGATGATGATAGAATTCAGATCCTTCAGTCATTCACTGTATCTGAAGCAGAGGTAAGTCTTTGTTTTCTAACTTATTGACACAATCTTAATCTTGGTACTTTGTTTTATATCTCAATTTTTCTTTCAGGGCCATACTTTTAAAAAGACGGTGTTGGCAGTTTATGTTTGTGGGAATGTGACTTTTCTTATCATATTCTTATCTGCGATCAGCCACGTATGAACAAGTAAAGACTATTTTTGTGGTCCTGGTGATAATTATCATCAAATCAAATAAACTTGAAGCTTTTACTAATTGTCTGGAGTATGTTCATGAATTCCAGTTTGGAAGACCAAGTTTGTGTTTACAGAGGAATTCTGATGTCTAGTCTTTACAGATAAAATTCAGTGGGGTCATATAGACCATAAACTGATGTGAAACCCTGTGTATAATCCTGCATCTTAAAGGCAATGTTGTGCTTGAGGAGAAATAACGTCAAATATTCCATGCCAAGATTTTAAGAATGTTAGCATTTAAAAGAATAAACAGGAATGATCTGGACAAACAAAACAGATACTGTTCCAAGGCAATTGTATTAAGGTAAAATATTTTGGACTACAAAGCTGCTATGGTACTCTAAAGAAATGTTTATTTTTACTAATATATCTGAGTGGTCTTTGGATTTCTTTTAAAGAAACTATGTTTCTGGGACATTTTATTTGCTCTGTATATCAATACTTCTTTTGTTAAAGGTAGAGGTGGGATTGACCCCAATGTAGATTTCATTAACATTTATATATTATTAGTATTATAATTTCTTTGTTAGTAGTGAAATGCAAGTAGGTATTTTTTGCTTAAAGATCTTATTTATTTATTTAGCTACAGAGCCAAAATGGCATATATGTTAATTGTTTTGACTGTAAGATTTAATTCTTATAGCATTTTAGACATTGTATTTCAAAATTAATAAAACTCACCCTTGAGCTCATATGTAATAGATGTTCTCTTTCCTTGTTGACATAAAATCATATGAGTGATTTTGTTTTGTAAGAAGTTCCTAATGGTTTAATGAATCAGCAGAGTCAGTGTTATTTTCTTTATTTCAATAATTTTATCTTCTGTTTTTATGGCTGTTTCATTTGTTATGAGGACCTCTAGCCAGTGGATGGCACTGTAATACTGAATTTTTCCTTGCTTCCTGTTTTCCTGTGCTGTGATTCACTTTTAGTACTTAAAAATCAGGGGATGGCATTTTCATTACATTCTTCCAGCTTGTCTTAATCTGTATTTGAAATATTTCTGCATTTTTTTTTTTTTGGTTTGCAGTTATGGGTGTTGAAATTCGAATTAGGAACAAGTGTTATTATTTTTTAGTTTAATTTTTGTGTTTTTAAAAAAATAACAATTGTTTGCTAGTTCCCTTTACATTCCTTTACATATCCTGTAGCAAATGAACATAATTATCTTAGGCAAAATAGTACATCTTTAAAATAGAAAGTTTAGAGATCAGACTTTAATTCTTTAGCTCTTCTTTCTGATTATGTTATGTTTTGGCTTGGCCTAAGAACCTAATTTCTGTCTGTAAGAAGTGGCTTCAGTGCTGGGGATTGAACTTGAGTCCTTGTGCTTGCGCTGCAGGTGGCGAAACCAGTGAGCTAAATCCCCGGCCCGAAGTTTTGTTTTTATTCGTTATGTAGATGGTTAGCACGAGTATTTTAGGGTTTAGATAAGAACTTTCTGTGTTCTTATTCTATAGGTGCTACACTACTTATAATCAGACCCTCTGAAAATGTCTATATTTAAAAAAAATTAGGATAGCAAATTAAATATTATAGTAAAATATTTTCCTTATGTTTTTTGTTGTAATGGGCTTAACGGCTAACAAATTTCTCTTTATAAATTGTATTCTATATCTGACAAGGAAAAATTTAAGGGAAAGATGACCCTAGCTTGTGTTTGGTAGGAGTTTGCTGGGCTTCTAGAGCTGAGGCCAAAAATCATAACTTTTTCTTTTTCACTGATTCATATGTTGGCACTATTCTGATAACTATCCCAGCTGACATACAGAGTTGTCAAAAGAAATAGTTGTCACTTCACCTTTTTAAAAAATATTTTTATTGTATGAAAAAAATTTCAAAATCATATGAGAATAATAGTTATTGCACTGTGTATCATTATCTTCAAAGTAGCTACTTAGAATAAAAAACATAAATCAAAGATTCTAAACTGGTACCACTGATTCTAAACTGGTACTGTGGAAATCAGTGTGGAGATTCCTCAAAAAACTAAAATAGAAATTCTATTGAGCCAACTATTCCCCTTCTAGGTATCTTCCCCAAAGAGATAAAATCATCATATTAGAGGGATATATGCATACCCTTGTTTATACTACTAGCTTATCATAGTTCATTAAAAAGAAAGATTTGTGTTATTATCTGTTTCTTTTTTGGTAAGAATCTAATCTTTCCAGTAGCACCAAGTTAAGACTTTTCTGCTTATGGGTGGTTGGTACTGACAGATTTCAAATACTTATTCTTTACTCCTCTCAGTTTTTTATTTGTCTAATAAACAATCTGCATAGTTTGAAAAATGATTTCTTTCATTAGGAGTGATTGTTAAGCATAACGCTTTTATATCTTAGCAACACTGCTCAAAACAGTGAGCAAAATCGTAAATTTTCTTAAAGAAACAATGGTCTGTAAAATAAAGATCAGCATGTTTTTCAGGAAAAAAATGAAATTAATTCTAGAAAATTGTGGTTAGGGTAGTATTCATAATTGAGACTTTTTGTTTTTATTATCTTTAGTTCTGTGGAAATCAATCTTAAGGGCATAGGTGGTATAGAGCATGAATTATCAAATAAGTGAATCAAATTCACTCTAGTGCATACTTGGTTTCTTCAGGATTTTAGGCTGTGATGTGTGTCAAGTGATGTCTCATCCTTTCTACATCCAGCCCCAGTGTAGGACTGGGAAAGACAAATACAGCAGATATCAACTAGGAAGTATTAGGGGCACATGTAGCTCTTGGCTGAAATTTTGTTTATCTGTGACTGTTGAAGTACCGGCCAGGAGAACAAAGGCCCTTGTTTAAGTTAATCCATTATAGATGGGAATGAAAGGTTCTCCTAATTTCCTTCAAACTAAATTAGGTTACTCACTGTTTTTGTTGATGTTCTGCTTTCTTCCTTATCCATTTCCTGACAGGCTCATCTATGTGGCCGTGTCCCTGATGGTCACCTGCCTGGAATGCCATTTCTGTTCTCTCCCTAGCAGAACCTGGCTTATCAAGTTTTAGCCCAAGGTCTTTCTTCTCTTTGGAGCCTTCCTTGACTCTCTTTCCAACCTGGGTTTCCTTTCCCTCACCTTCCTATAAGTATGGTGCTGGTGGGATAGGACGCAGGTCATCCTGTAAATTGAAAAGGACTGGGAGTTGGGAGTCGGAAGGATCTACTTTTGCTGGTTGAGTTACAAGCTGCACGTCCATGACCGAACCACTTACCTTCTGTGAGCTCCACTCTGTCTGTGTGACCCATCTCACTGAGCAATGGTGAGGATGGAAAAAAGTGATGCCAGCCAACGGGGCTTGTTTTGTACATGTTGATGACAGTGTCTCTGCTATTTTCTTATAGTATTGTTTTTGCATATAAAGTGTATAGTTTTTGCTATATAAAAATATTTGACGTTCATCTTGAAAACATTGTGTTAAATAAAATAAGCCAGACAAAAAAGGACGACTGTTGTATGACTGCATTTTGTGTGGTACCTAGAGTAGTCAAATATGTAGAGATGGAAAGTAGCATGGTGTTTTCCAGGGGAGGGAGGTGGGTGGACCCAGGGCATGGGTGTTGTTTGTGTTTAGGTTGTTGAATAGTTTTGGAGACAGGTAGTGGTAATGAGTACAATACTGTGAATATACTTTATGCACAGAACTGTACACTGAAACATTGTTAAAATGGTAAAAAGGTAATAAATAATAAAAAGTGGGAAAATGTCTATAATAGCACTATTTATGATAGCCAAAGGAGGGAAACAACTCCATATGCATCCCCATAAGGATGAATGGATTGTGATATATACATACAATGGAACATTATTCAGCCATAAAAAGGAGTAAAGTACTGATACATGTTATAATGTAGATGAACCTCCAAGCTACTATGCTAAGTAAAAGAAATCAGGCACAAAGTTTACATGTTGTTTGATTTCATTTATATGAAATATTCAGGATAAGTAACACATAGAGAAAGCAGACTGATGGTTGCCAGGGCCTGGGGTAGAGAGCCAAGGAAGGAAATAACGGGAAGTAACTGGGCTGATGAAAATTATGTTATGAGAATGTTACCTCAGGAAAAAGAATATTTGTGATATTATTGTTCTTGGAAAGTACCTTGGCCTCTTTCTCATCACCCACACACAATAGCTCACACCTACAACTTAAAGGAGGAGAGCTTTATTTTGGGTCACGTGTTCAATCCATTGTCAACTGGCTCTAAGGCAGAAACAGCATGGTAACAGGGTGTAGGCCGAGGAAAGCTGCTCATGTCATGGTGGCCAAAAAGCAGAGAGAGCAAGGAGGAGCTGGGAAGGGAGATTCAGCCTTCCAGGCCACACCGCCAGTGACCCACCTCTAATTAGTCCCCACCTCCTAATAGCACTCAGCTGCTGATCCCCTTCCAGAAGCCCCACCTCTGAACACACAAGACTTTGGGGGACATTCCAGGTTGAAACCCTAACACCTTTGGGTAAAAAGATCTGGGTGTTTTACTGTCCATAAACTTGATATAAACTTAATTTCTTATTTTGTTATCAAAGAAGTGAATGTAATTGTATCTTTGCCTGGTCTCCTGAATTTGAGGAGATAAGGGTCCTAGTGCATATACTAAGAAGTATATCTTTTTCATAGATAGCTTGCACGTAAAAGAAATTGTACTGTGCTTTAGTTTACCTGTGAGGACCCAAACAATTTTTTTGATTTTCAGTCATACACCGATATATGGTAATCAAACTCTTTGGATAAGAATTTCTCAAAACAATACATTCTAAATAACAACTTCCATGTCTAGTAACGTCTGAGTAAGATCCGACCAAACCAGCTCTTCTCCAGAAAAAAGTCTCATGTTTATGGTCAGAAGACATATGTTATGGCTTGGATCTGAAATGTCCCCTCAAAATCTCATGTGTTTGGAAGGTGATTGGATTATGGGACACTATACTCACTAGTGGATTGGTCATCTGACGGCTTCAAAGCTGAGGGGGGGCCTGGTTGCAGGAGGCAGATCATTGGGTGCGTGGTCTAGAAGGATATATCTCTCTCCCTAGTTTCTCCATTTTCACTCAGCATCCTGGGTGCCATGATTTGAGCAGCTTTTCTTTGTGCCAGACCCTTCCACCATGCCCTTTCTGTCTTAGAGCCAGCTGACCTTGGACTGAAAATGTGGTCCAAAATAAACCTCTCTTGCTTTAATTTGTGAGTGTTTGGCATTGCATCTCAGTGATGAGGAATAGTGACTATAATAACATGAATAAGGCAATGTTTCCCAAATTGCATTGATCTACAGAGTCAACAAAATCTCTTTGAAAATCCCAACTGGCTCTTTTTGCACAAATTGATAAACTGATTCTAGACTTTATATGGAAATGCAAAGGATCCAGAATAGGCAGAACAACCTCAATCAAGGACAGAATTATAGAAGATATACTTCCCAGTGTTAAAACATATACAGCTGCACAATATCAAGGCAGCACAATACTGGCAAAAAGGATCATATGGATCAGTTGAATAGAATGTGTTTTCAGAAGTAAACACTCACATTTATTATCAATTTAGTTTTGACGAGGTGCCAAGGCAATTCAAAGGAGGAAAGAATGACCTTTTCAACAAATGTGCTTAGACATTAGCCTAATGGAAAAGAATGAATTTCGACCTCTATCTCACACTAAAGACACAAATTGATCATAGACCTTAACATAAGAAACAACTCTTAGAAGAAAATGTGACTAAATTTTCCCAATTTAAAGTTAAGCCTTAGACATAACACCAAAAGCATATCAATAAAAGGAAAAAAACCTAATATATCAATCTCATCATAATTAAAAGCTTTTGTGTTCTAAATGACACTATCATGATGTGAAAATATCCCACAGCCTGGGAGATTCTTGCAAATTGTATAAGACATTAAAATCCAAGATATATAAGGAATTTTTACAACATAGAAGACAATACACAAAAAAATGGGCAATTGGTTTGGCTAGACATATCTCTAAAGATTTATCAATGGGCAATAACATTGTTATGTTATTGAAAGGTGCTCAACATTATTATTTCTTAGAATCATGCAAATCCATAATGAGGTACTATGTATACCCACTGGAATGACTATTAAAAAGACAGGTAATAACAAATGTAAGCAAAGATGTATAGAATTTGGAACTTTCATACATGGCCGGTAAGAATATAAAATGGGACAATTATTTTGAAAAATATTTTAGCAGTTCCTCAAAATGTTAAACAGAGTTATTACATGGCCCAGGAATTTTATTTTCAGGTATATAAGGAATGAAAAAAAATTGCTAAAAAAAATTATCTACAAAAAGCGAGTTTAGGAATGTTCATAACATCATAATAGCAAAAAAGCAGAAACTTCACAAATGTCTTTCTGCTTATGAATAGGTAAACAAAGTTTATATCCATACACTTATTTACACATTTATTGCTTACACTTATTTAGACATTTATTACACTTATTTGCACATTTATTGCTAAATACCATTTAGCAATAAAAAGAAATCAAGGGCTCATACGTGCTGTGATATGGATGAATCTTGAAAATACTATGCTAACTGAAAGAAGCCAGCTACAAAAGACCACAAGCTGGGTGATGGCTTTTCAGTTCTGTAAATATTGTACATACTATTGAACAATTAATAAGGACTTTTAAAAATTAAAGGGAGGAGTAGACATTTCCACAACTGCTGGAGAGTTCAACCTTCCTTTCTAGGCAATTGATAGAAGAATTAGAAAAACATCAGTAGGCATAGAAGTATGAATCGCAGTATCAACGTCTTCGCTTGCCTAATATTCACACTATACATAATAATTAAGGATTAGGGCTGGGGATATAGCTCAGCCATTCAGTGCCTGCCTGGTAAGCATGACCCAGTAACAAGAAAAAGTAAGCATTACACATTCTTTCCGAGTGCACAGACCTAGCAAATTTGTGTCATGTTCA
The DNA here is from genome assembly GCF_053883595.1 of Heterocephalus glaber. Classification (NCBI taxonomy): domain Eukaryota; kingdom Metazoa; phylum Chordata; class Mammalia; order Rodentia; family Bathyergidae; genus Heterocephalus; species Heterocephalus glaber. The sequence goes on along the minus strand of NW_028258296.1, from coordinate 34,956,071 downwards.
TAGAAGTCTCAATGTATTTACATATGTATATAGAAATTATAGAATATATTTTTAATAACATGTTAAATTGAAAAATCAGTATCCAGAAGTTACCTCAGAACTCTCTAAACATTTAGAAATTAAATCATATATAAGAGAAATTAGAAAAGTTTCATCAGTAATAAAATGAAAATAAAACATGCAAAGCACGATATACAGTAAAACAGTGTTTGGAGTTATTTTGTCAAATAGAGTATCCAGTAGCCATATGTAGCTGTTTAAATTTAAATGTGAAAAGAATTCAGTTCTTTAGTCATATTCAAGTGTTCAATAGTCACATGTTACTAACGGCTACTGTACCAGGTAGGACAAAAGAAACATTTCCGTCATTGTTGAATTAAAAACATTTTTTTTGAGACAGGGTCTTGCTATGTAGTTCAGGCTGTCCTTGCACTTGTGGTGATTATCCTGTCTCAGCCTCCAGAGTGCTGGAGTTACAGGTCATACACACCTGGCCTGACGGTTCTTTTGAATAATGCTTGCTTAGAGGAAAATGTAATGCCATTTTTATAAATAGAAAAGAAAGTCTTAAAATCTACAATCTTAAATTTCTTTCTTTCTTTTTTTGTTAAATTCTTTTATTGGTACATTTTAGGTATACAATACATTTACATTTCTCATTGGGAATTTGTACCTTTACATGATGCATCTTGGTTCTTATTTTTTCCCCATTCCTAGCCCTCCCTTCACGCCCTCCACCCCTCCCTATTTACAAAGACTTTATTTCCATTTTTTCCATTTCTCAGCATTTTTCCTTTCCCTTCTTTCCTTTCCCCTGCCCCTCCCACTACCCCTACCCCTTTGGACCTTTTCTTCCTATTTTGCGTTGTCGATTATTCATTCTAATCATTGGTACATTTTAGGTATACAATATAATGTCATTCATCATAAAATCTTAAATTTCTACTGGAAGAAAAAAAGAAAAGAAGGAAGAAAGAAAATGTGAGTTAAACCTAAGGGAAATAGAATTACAAGAAAGCAGAAATTAATAATTAAAAAATGGACAAATTATAGGTCAAAATCACTGAAACAAAAGTTAATGATTATTAAAAGAAATCAATAAAATCTGTAAACCTTTAGTTAGTTGATCAAGAACAAAAGAGAGAAGACCCAAATTACAAATTTCAGGAATAAAAGAAGACAGTGCTCCAGATCCCACGGATACATGTATTAGCCCACATTATTCAAGATATTTAGAAATATTTTGTAAGGGTGTTAACAGGTTTTTATACCATTTTCTAATAAAGTGAATCAGAGACCCTTGGACAAATTGCTGATTCTAGGATGAGGCAGGAAAGATACAGGATGAGGCTGGGTAGTTGTGTAGTGTGAGAAAGTAAAGAAAAAGCAAAGCAAAAATATTTGTGGGTTGTATTTGTCTGTATTCTCTTGCTGTGACAAAATGCCTGGGAAAATTAACTTGAAGGAAAGATTGTGTGGTGTGGTGGCACATGCTGTAATCCCAGCACTCGGGAGGCAAAACAAAACAAAAAAGAAAAGAAATAAAAAGAAAGGCTTTATTTCGGCTCATGGCTTTAGAGGTTTCAGTCCATGGTCGCTTGGTCTTGTTGCTTTGGGCCTGTGGTGGTGCAGTCCACCACGACAGCAGGACCACAGGCTGGAGGAGATCTGTTCACCTCATGGCAGCTGGAAACAGAGCGAGAGCAAGGGCTTGGGGCTCCAACAACCCCTTCAAGGGCACATCCCTAGTGACCTCACTGTCTTCACTAGGTCCTACCTCCTACAGGTCCCACATCGCCTGGGACCAGCTCTCCAACACATTGTCTTTGGGGAACCTTTAAGACCCAAACCATAACACGGATATGTGTCAAAGGCACAGAAGCCAACTGGAAGCTTTCAGTGGTGAGAGGTTGAGCAATTTGAATAGCAAATTGTGTTGGATCATAGCTCAAGTATAAAGTAAGTATCTGTGGGTTTATACTGATTTAAATAAATGGCTGAGAAAAATAAATAAGGGAGAACAGACAAATCTGTGCAGAAGAATTTTAAGTAAACATGTAGATTTTCTGCCCTCAAGGATAGGGAGCCTAATTCTGTAGTCCTTGAGTATGACTACAGAGTCATACTGTGCAGAGTCATCTCTCCAGAGTACTGTATAGAAAGGAGAAAAGAGGAACTTTACAGTGCCATGACAAACAGTCCTTCAGTCTGGTGATCAAAGTCAACATCAACAGTGATGCATCATGTTGAAAATGTGCTCGATATGATGATTTAATGAAATGACATTTTACCTCTGTAGTCTTCTTCCTCAAAACCCATAACCCCAATATAACCACGAGAAGAACACCAGAAAATATGCAACAGAGGGACATCCTACAAAGTACTTGGTCAATAATTTTGAAAACTGGTAGAGTCATCAAAAATAAGGAAATCCTGAAAATGGTAACATCCATGTAAGGAGACAGGACAACTAAAAATAATGCAGTTTTCTCAGTGGGATCCTGGAGCATAAAAAGGACATTAAGGTAATCTGAACAAACGATAAACTTTGGTTAATAGTAGTGTGTTACCACTGATTCATTAATTGTAACATGTATCATGCTAATGTAAGGGATTAATAATAGAGGAAACTAGGTGTGAGGCTTGTATTAACTTTGTTCTGTCCTCTTCATTTTTCTGTTAATCTAAAATTAGCTTTAAAATCTATTAAAAAAACAAGATGAAGAAGATAAAGTTGGAAGACCTGGCCCCTTCTTAATTCCGACACTTATTATAAAGCTACAGCATCAACAAAGCTACAGGTTAAGTGTGGTATTGGCATTACCTGTTACTATTACTACCCTTACTTTTCCCTGAACTTTTGCTTCACTTGTCTTACTCCACTTAACTCAAAATGGCTCACTGACCTAAGCATAAGCACTACAAGGAACAAAACATCAAGGATGAGATGAAGGATGTAATGGTGTCAGCCTTAATGTGTGATGTCTTAGCTAAACTTGATGATGGATGAGACACTTGGTGCTTTTCATTCACTGGCAAATTGAATCCTCAGACAACTCTGAGAGACTCAAGTAAGTTGTTGGTTGCCCAAGTTTGTACAGTGAGTGTGGCAGATGCCATTGGTACCTGTGTCATAGCCTCCTGGTCCATTTCCGTAGTGGACAGTTGTGAGTAAGTCCAATATACACTGACACCATCTCTCCAGAGGTACCTCTGTACTTTTTTCTTTTCACTGTGGGTCAATCCTAAGAAACATGTGATCCTCATGGAAGTGCAACCTGGAAGTGGGGAGGAGTTTATGCTTGCAGGTATGATCCTCAGTGAAGGACCAGAGCTGGTGGATAAGTGCCCCAGCATCTTCCCCTTCAGAAAGACAATTTTAGGTGCTTTCTGTACACTCTAGAGAGCATGGTGGAAAAAAGTCCCTCTTACCTAGAGCATTAACTTTAATTGTGAACCATTAAATTGGTCATTCTTTCCTGTGCTTTTCTTTCTGCCTAGGATTACTTCTCAAATAAGTACCCATGTCCTAATTTCAGGCTGTGCCTCTCATTAAAACCACCATTAGCCCTAAAAAGCAGACATTCAGGGTGGGATTCTGAAACTGAGTTGTCACTCACTGATCAGATGGCAATTAGGGCTGGATAAGTAGAGATGGTGACAACCTTTGGCAGCCTGTACTACTACATTTACTAAGATGCCTACTGGTACTGAATTGAGGTGACACACAGGTGAAAGGGAAAACTTGGGTTGTGTGGTAGCTTTGAACTTGACCTATGTGGGGCATAGGTATTGCCATCTACTGACATGTCTTGTTAAGTTGGCTGCTTTTTATAATTTCTTTGGAAGCCTTGAAGAAAAAGAATTAACTTCAGACTCAGTGATGTCTTGAGGGTGCTGGATAATGGATAGTATAATTAAGCATTGTAAGGGAGAATTTATTGTTATGGGAGTATTCTTCAAATTAAGATTTAACATCTCAGCAAGAATACTTAGGAATGATATACTATATAGTACATGTTCTCATTAGTTTTAATATTAATGTTCTGACTCATTCATAAGAATTGGCCAAACATTAGACCAGCGATGTGCTCTTTGAGAAGATGGGAAGTCCTTTACCAGCACAGTCAGCCATTGCACCATGGGGTTCACTTTGCACCCTATGTGAAGGGAAGGATGTAACAAGAATGAATGTGTCAGATACCATCTGCAAAGTTGTGGGCATTGTTGAGGTAATCTATACCTATTCTCAAAGTCTGAGGACAATTACTGCATGTACTTCTTCAGTGTGTGCAAGGGCTTGAAGTGTCTCCCAAACCAACAGAATTGGTCCTTAGCAAGACAGTGTAGCTGTCTTCTGGCATTATTGATTTTTGTCTGATACATTTACTTGTCAGAGTTGAAGATGAGTATTTCAGTGATGAAGTGTAAAAACATCCTATGATCCTTCAATCTTTGTAATAACAATGTTTGAATGACAGTTAATGTAATATAGGCAGGATATTTTAAATAACTTTATTCTTAAATGTAACAAGTTCTTATTAGAAATGCTTTGGTATCAATACAATAAAAATATGCTGGTTTCCCCCCTCCAATGAATCATATCAAATAACTGGAAAAGTTTTGGATTTGGTTTTCCCCAGTTTTTGGAATTTTTTTCACAGATAATGACTACTATTTATTCACATGACTTAATATTGGTATGATTATAGTTTTTTAGATTCCAAGAAAAAGAAACAAAAATATCCAGAAGAGAAATTTGCAGATGTTTCTTAGTTTTTTCTCCGAAGAATTTTTACATAGGTAACACAGCTCTCAGATCACTTTTTTCCCAAGCTTTGCCATTCTCATCCTTAGAGCTGCAAATTAAAGAAAAAAAAATAGAGAGAATTATGAAAAAGAGCCTCAATTTTTACTCTAAATGACCATTTCATAAAATGCAGGAAAGTTTAGAACATACCTCAGATGGTTTTATCCAACAATGTGAGCATTGTTTTAGTAGCACAAAAAGTAGAAATAATAAGCTATGGTTAACTTAGGGCAGAAGCAGGTTCAGAACTAGAAGGAACCTATTCTATAAAGATTAGAAAAAGTGGTAGAGCAAGCACGGTACAATTGGCATAGTTATAGGATTAGTGCATATTTTCACTTTTAGCCATAGATACACATTCCTATAGGTCAATAACTGTGTTTTGTATAGATTTCTGAGCTAAAGGAATGTACTGCCGAAAAAGAAAAGATGTTGACAAGTAAATTATATTCACGAATAGGTTATTTTTTAGCTCATTAAACTTAGTTTTCCAAAGGAGGTTTGGCCTTTGGATATACAGTGACAAAAACAAATTTCTTTATGTATGAAACAATGTCAGCTACTAATTAAGAGCTGGACTGAATGTATATTGTTTTTGTCACGATACAAGTGGCAAATATTTCCTTTTTGAGTATATTCTATTATTAATTATACATTGTATAGAGAAAGTATTTTTTAAAATGTAGATTTAGAATTTATAATACTCCTTTGGTATTTTGGTATCATGCCTTAATATTTATGACTTCAGACTGTCTTAGTCATATTTCAAAAATTTAGAGCTGCTTTCAAGGCACTGATCTAATGATAATATTAATGATGTAATATTACATTCATGTGTAATGTGGCTCAAGAACCAGCTATTTAGCTCATCTCACAAGTTTGTTTAATGAAACAATAACAGGGAAGCCATGTTTTCTCATTTCTATGCCATATGTTAGTTATTTGTTATCAGCGGAAATAACCCTCTCTCTAAGAAGCTCTTTTGTACAAATATGAGAAGGAATGGGGATCCACTATTGTAACAAGTACACGATCATTGTTATTGTCACTTTACTTATATGAGATATTTTAATTTCAATGATGTTAAAAAGCATTATTTCACTTGAAGCTTTAGGAAGAATGATCATTTCCAGGGGCAGGGTCAAAATATTTATCTGCATTCAGGACCAGCTGAGAGGATTTCCTTTGCTCTGTAGTAAGCAGGACAGTCTCTTGCTGGGAACTGTTGCATGGTGAGCCCTAAAGAGAGGTCTGTCATTCCACAGTAGGAAGTAAACAGAAGGCAGAAGGCAGAAGGCAATGCTGTAGGGAGCTTCTACTCTTGGATTTTTACAGACTTCTACCTCACTAATGGCAAAAGAGAGCTAGAGTAAGGTCCCTAATTTAAAGTTCTATTTGAAGGCAGGAGCAAAATTCTCTTTCCTATAGTTAAGCCCCATGCTTAAAGTTACTTTTTATCTCTACAATTACTCCTTATTTTGAGATCTGAAAATCAGGTACACCTTGTGCACTATGACATTTGGAGAAGTTTGTTAAGGTCTGTTTTCCTCTCTCTCCTTTCATTAAGCCTACAGCAAGTGTAAATGATAGGAGTTCCAGGTAGATGTAGAGGTCAGACTATGTTGGCAATGGAGGGCCTGTAGATGTAGTAAGTTAAAAATTTGGACCATCAGTTTTTCTTTTGACCTCTGTTCTCTGATCCCTACCTCCTCTCCCTATAGCAATTCAGATGCATGGTTTTAGCTGCCCAAACTTGGTAAGAAAGAGAGCTTTTCTGCTTACAAATATTTCTTGTTCCCTAGGGCTGATATAGATTGTAATTTCAGCACCAATAGCACATGAATCCCCCAGAGCTGAGGTTTCCCATATCTTCATTCTGAAATACCACTGACAGACTCAAGCTAGATTTTCTGGAGGACAGAATTGAGTTAGATGTAAAAGAAGTGTGTGAGAACCACCAAAGAAAACCAGGTGTCTAGCTGGTGGTCGATGAGGGTAGTAGAGGGATGCCAAAAAAAAGCTTACTGGGCCCCCACAATGGTGGAAGAGTAGCATTAACTATATCTTTGAACATGACAATGTGATATTTCAGTAACAGATGGACACAACATTGCCTATATTTTCCTATCTTTCCCTGTTCAAAATTTTGACTAAATAAATCTTGTCTTTAGAATCCCCAGGCTCCATATTTTTCTACCTTTCTTCCTCTTTCCTTCTGTTTTCCAAATTAAAAGTTGATTTTCAGATAAGAGTTCGATAGGCATATTCATTTCAAGGAAGAAGAAACTAACAATTCTTAACAATCTATGCCTACCGGGACTATTCATATTTAATAGGGGACAAAAACAAAGGAATTAACTTAAATAATGAGTTTTCAAATATTATAAACACTTTTTGGTTGGGGGAATGGAGTGATAAATTCAATTTACTTTGTGCTTGTGAAAATGAAGTGCATAGGTGGTTACGTGTTCTATGTATGTGGTTGGCTCCCGGGAGCATATGACAATATGATTATATTTGAAACTCATTTAAACAAACATATTAGCTTTGTAATCCATGTGTTGAATGGGAAAACAGGGATGTAAGACAATATCACGATAGAAGGCAAGGAATTTGGAGCATTCTGTTTATAAGATATTTGGGTTGATAGTACAGAAACTTGTATTGTTACTTTGTCTGGAATAGGTTTTCCTGTTTTCATTATTTTAGCTCAATGGCATGATAAGTGTTGTCTGAAAACATTAGTCACTTCCTGTCATTTTTCTTGGGATAAATGTGTTGACATGGTTAGGGAAGAAGGAATAAGTGTATTTGGGAGGAGCTGGCTAGTATCCAAGTTTAAAAAAGGAAGGTTTTATAGTGGGTAATGTCACTGTTGTTGACCACAAACAGTATTTTTCTCTTTCCTAAGTTTTTCATGTTGTTTAAAAAATGAATTTAAAAATGCAAATTCTGATCAGCAAATAAAGCTCGTTCTCAAAATGGAAAAGAACCTAGTATCTGCAGGTTTCCATTGTGGGGCACATACATCACTCAACTCTAATTGAGGAAGCTATATAAGTGGACACTTCCCAAGAAATTAGAAATTCCTCAGATGATTACATTTACAATTAGTATGCTCAATTTAACTACTTACAAGAATAAAAGAGGGTCCATTTTATTATATTATTAGCAACTCAAGACTGAGATTGTGGTTGGCTGAGAAAGAAACATCATGAATTTTACAGATACTACCATACTTCTATAGAATTATCAGGTTCTATTTTTTAAATTGGCTGGTGATTGATATTTATTGCTCTTGAATGATAATTGTCCAAATAGTGATATTTTAAATTGCTATCCCGTACAAACACCCAGAGCCTGAGTGTCTGGGTAATTTGACTTACATCTTGAGCTAAGGTAAGCAGAGATATTCTAATTGATTTTGTCAGGTTTTTGTTTAGTTTTCATACATGATAACTAAAATGTAATATTTAAGTGATAACAAGGAGTCTAATTGAGGACCTATCACTTTGATAGAAAAAAGTGTTAAAGTTATTTTTCATTCAATGTTAAAATAGCTAGCTAGCCATAAAAATTTTTATAGAGAATGAGAAATGCAAATATATAGAAAATAGAAAAAGTAAATATTCTAAGGTGGAGAAAAATATACAAAGTTAAATGTTATAGATGATGTAAGATAAACTGACAATCTATTTTTTAAAAAATGTAGAAAAATGAAGGACATAAAGTTAATAAAACTGTAGAAGTATAGAGAAACAAGATATAGCAAAGTAATAAAATACTCTAAAAATAATATTTGTTCCTTGCATTTTCTTGAAAAATTAAGGCAATTTGTTAACTTATGTAGAAAATTGAAACCACAGCCAGGCAATGACAAGTAGTTTCCATCAGATTCTGGTGGGAAAAGATACATTATTGATGATCCAACATATCAATTACCCAAATACATTCATACACAGTACCATATCATGACAGAAGATGCATCTCAAGTTACTATGGTCAATCAATGCAATATCCAGATAAGGCAACAATTTATTTTCACTTTCTTTATTGCTTGAAGTGACTTAATTACTCTGGTGGTGATAATTCAGATCAGCATTCATAAAAACTCTCAGGGCATATTAGTTTATGAGGTGGTCAAATTAGCTGAAAGCAAGAAGGTTCCTTAACACAGCAAGGAGACTGTCACATGACTAAACAGCAGTGGCATGCCTTGGCGTTTTTATTACCTGTTAAAGATGGATCCTCAGTCCCATCCCCGGCTATCGGAACATCAATTGGAGAATGGTGGGCAGGGCCACCTAAACTTTCTTCTTGTTCTTTCAGAGATATTGAATTTTTGTGGGGAGATTTATGGTTTGAGTTTTCATGAGGATTCACTTCAGGTCTCTTTCTAGGAAGTGGTGTGGGTTTGGGTGGCTGGTAAACCTGAATACAGGGCGCTACGGGGTGATAGGACAGCTGTTCAGCTTCTCCTTCATCCTCCTCTGTCTCATCATCAATCACAACTAGCTCAGCGTGGATGATCCCATCATACCCCGTCAGAAGTTTTTTGTCTTCTTCATTGTCCTCTGCCTGCTGATACCCCATGAAAATCATGGTCACAGGTTTTGAATTATCCATGTCAGGAGGCAATGAGTGAATGATATTATATCTAACATCTTCTTCTTCCCCTTGGCAAGTGGGAGAAGAGCCCTGGTGTTCTGACTTCCCAAGTGTTGCTTTGCTGGGGCTCACTCTGGTTTTTGGAGAGGGTGCATCATATTTGTCCTGAATGGCATTTGAGTCTTCCCAAGGAGTCATCATCTTTTTTGGGGCGTGGGACATCTCATCTGCTTGTTGAGTTATTGATCGGGGATGAGGTATTGGCTGAATGGGGCTGATGTGATTGACTCTGATGCTCCTCTCCTCTGAAAGTCCATTGTCCATATTGAGTATGGAGTCATTTACATCATGGCTCAGTCCATTAGCTTTAATCTTTATCCTTTCTTGAAAATTTGGTCCAGGGGTTGCCTTTTCTCTCTGCGGGGCTGTGGGTCTGCAAAATGGATTGGCGTACACAGGCTCATGATATTCAGTTGGAGATTTAGAGTTTCTCTCTGAGGCTTGTCTTAGAAGTTCCTCCACCTCAACTGGTGCCAGGCCATCGGTGCCATTGTATGCTGCACAGTGATTAGAGCTTACTGCATACACTGACTTTTGTCCGTCATCATAAACTTTGATTCCTGTACCTTTAAAGTCATCTGATGGGAGAGGTATCGAAGACAGAACTGTACTTTCCCCAGTCTTCAAGTCTTTTTCAACTTTAATTTCCATGGCATACAGTGCTGTTAAGAGACAAATTTGATCTTTAATTTAATTAAATTTCATTTATAAACTGGCCCGCTTTTACGGTGTTTTATACCTTTTGATGTTTTTTATTCTTTTATGTGAGATCTAAAAAATTTTTTCTGATTTTATTCCATTAATTGTGTGGTACTGTAATAACACTGTAACATCATGGGTTTTTAGGTAAGAGAGTGTGATATTTTGGAAATATGTTAAGGAGAGAAGAAAAGGTGATTGGAGAAAAGAAACTGATGAATGCAGATAGCAAAACTTCACAGAAGAAACAAAAGATATACTTTTGCCTATTAATAAATCCAATGAGGCAGATTTACACTCTTGTATTACTCAGTGGGAGAATCTATCTCTTCTTGAGGTAGGAGGGATAAGGCAGAGTGGGTAAAATGCCTAGGATGGTGCATTTCATTAAGTTACATCTTTCTTGCACAGACCAGCCCCCTTTTGAAAATTTACAGGGGTGTTCTAAAGTTTAAGTGTAGAACTGGTATGAAAGGCGGAGGGAGAAGGCCAAAATCATATACTTCTCTTTTTGCCTTATGTTTCTTCCCACTTTTACATCCACTCTCAAGTAAAGGGAAAGCTAAAAATAAAGCAAAATCAGCTGTGGTGAAACAACGTAACTGGAAGTAACTGGTTGATTTGGGGAAAGCTAAGATCTGTTTTATGACCCAGATAAGATTCCTAGGGATAGAAACGATAAAGATAAATGGATTTTTTTTTTTTTTTTTTTGGTACTGGGGATCGAACTCGGGACTTCCCGCTTGCAAGGCAGGCGGCGGAACCACTGAGCTAAATCCCAGGCCCTAAATGGATTTTAAAGATAAAGATAAATGGATTCTGCAAAATTATAATGTGGCAATGCATTCTCTTATTGCACTCTTTAAAAATAACTCGTGTGCAGTGGTATCTTAGTTCACGAACTTAATTTGTTCTATGATTTTGGAAAAGATGGCTGTGTTTCTGTTTGTGTGGGAAAGATGGCTGCGGTTGTGTTTGTCACCCGATACAGAGTTTGCAAACAAAACCAGTATTTTGCCAAATGCTTTTTTTTGCAAACCAAATTATTTGCAAACAAAAGCGTTTGTGACCTGATGCACTACTGTATTTTATACTGCCTCTCTTGCCTGATGGAATTGACCTTCCTTGGCTATCCAATCAAAACTGCAATATCTCGTACCCACTCTCTTTGTCCCACTTATCTACTTTATTCTTCTGCATTTCAGTCCTAAACGTGATATAGTTAGTGAATGCCTAGTATGTGTCTTACTGAGTTTGGCATAGAGTAGATACTGACTACATATTTGTTGAGTGAATGAATGACCACAACCTGCACAATAGCTTTTCATTCCAATCTAAAGTCCAAAGATTTCCTCATATTTCCATGAGGAAAGCTTCATGTTTCCAGGAGCTTTGAAGAATGAGTAAGGGAATATTTTCATTTTTAGAAGGGTTTTAGTAACGCAAAAGAGCATCTACTGGATGAAATATATTGGAAGAGATATTTTTCATCAGGGAAGTTTCTCTGCGAAGAGCTTCTTGTATCCTTATTTTACCTGTTCTTAACTAGGTTGGTGGAGAATAAAATACATAGAATAAATACTGGAACCCCTTGTCTCTATCAATGCAAGTGACTCATATATCTTACAGAACTTTGTAAAATAGACTATTGCTTAGCCTGAAAGCATAAGATGTCATTGCTAGTTGTAAATATATGACTTCTGAAACTGAGAGCGTGCCATTGAACACAGATTTCACATATACCTTTTCTATTTTGTTCATCATCTTCCAGTCCTTCATTTCTTTCCTTCCTTAATCTGGAAGGTATGTAATATTTTGGAAGGTCAGGGATGTTAGCATAGATATCCTCAATGGACTCTGTAAAATTGACATAAATTCAAAATATGTTAAGGACATATTTTTAACAATAGGAAAAATTTCAGTGGGTTTATAAAAATCTCTTAGTTAAACATGAAATTTGGCTTCTCAGAAACATACCTCTTGATGTTTCTTCCTTTTCTTCCTTCACAGACTATAAAAAAAAGAATTCTCCATGATTAATTGAGTTTAAAAAATAAAATCCAAATGTGACAATACTTTGAAAAATTACAGAGTATTTGTGGATTAATTTGGCAGGAAATTATGGTTTAAAAATTAGTTCATACTCACTCTTATTATATCTTCTGTTGTCCTCTCAATTGATTTTAGTTTCTTTAAAATTGCCTCTTCATTGGTTGAGATTTCCAGTTCAACTTTTTCAAGATCTTGGATCTCTTTCTCAAGCCTAACAACAAAAAAGATATACTTTGTATTGCTTAACACAGTCACCACGCAGGCTTCTCAAACATATCTTCCCTGTTTATGAACTTTCCTTGGACTATTGCATGCAAGTAGCCAGGCCCCTTCTAAGAACATAGTGTCATACTTACCATCACACTTTAATTCATTTATCACTCTCAAGGTACAGAAACTATTTAACACTGAATAATTTTCAATCCGAGTCTGTTTTTGGGGGGTGGGGGGACTTAGATAAAGGATTTCCTTTGCCCTATTTTCTTCACTGCAATTATTAATGTTACTTCCAAATGAAATAGAGCAATTTGTTTTATAAAGAGATTTAAGTTTAAAGTTGAACCAAAAGAGATGATACATTTGTAGTTATGTAGTTCATCAATTTTTCTTACTCATCTCCATATAAATTATTTGGGAAAATAGTATAACTGCTAAACTTGATTTTATAATCATAGTAATTTCATATGTAAAATCCTTGCATATCCTAACATCAAAAATGAGACTGTTTTAAGTTTCCTAAGAGTTTTGCCATGTTCTAGTGAGTCACGTGAAAAGAAGGAAAATGGGAAAAATGTAGTACAACAGCCTCAATTGCTGTTGTTTATAGAGACTATATTTTCTGGGAAGAAAATGGGCATACATGTCCTGATAAAGTAGAGGGGAATTATAGAGACAAACAGATACATATGTACTTGGACTGTTGCAACATTCTGAGGTAGTGTCTTGAGGGGCATATAGCAAAATGTCAGATTGTTGTGAACTGCAGGGGGCATCATCACGACCTTTATCCTATATAAAAACAGCCACTGGCAGTCATACAGTTACTAAGGCTGGCAGTCACCAAAGACACATAGTGTCTCAGCCAAATACACTAAGCTCTAAAGTCAGCTGCCTCAGAGGATGGCTGATTACATACAGCAGCTGGTTCAAGAGATGACAGCTGTGGATATTCGTGTCAGCTAACATAATTGTCAGTTTTCTTGGCTGCGTTCTTGAAATGGACATGGGCCTGGCAGTTCCAAAATCCTGTACCATTGTCAAAACAACGAAAGCCCAAGATGTGATCTATGTGGCCTTTCTCTTACTCGTTTGCTTCAGCATTGAAGTTTTGACTTTGAGGTTGCCTTTGGCTGTTACAGTAGTCGGTGACCATTTGTAGGTGAGCAGATTTCCTTGCATGTCACACAACTCTGAGTGGAATGTAGTACCTCTTGTTTCTTAGAAGTTATTGAGGTGTGACTGCCATTCTACTAAACTTCCTCCATGTCTGCAGAGGCACATTTACTTATCAGCAGAATTGTCGGGATATATGTTGGTCCAGTCTGGTAGAGTGGAAAACTTTGTATTAAATGTGATAGATCAGGATACTATTGTCTCTGTCACTCACTACTTATGACAGTTAGTTCTTTCAGCATTACTGAAACTCAATTTTGATATTTGTTCAATGAGAATAATAGCACTTGTCCTGCTTTATATAGACATTTGGTGAAATTAAGGAGAGATAATGTATATGAAAACACATAAAATATGGTTGGTCTAAATTATGGAATAATTTTTCAAGTTTTCTGAAACACATTTTGTTTCCTTTCATCCCCTGTCTCACTTCCTAATATGCATGTTATAGGCAGTCAAAAATGGGAACTCTTTTGGTAGAAAACAAGGAGGATTCAAATCATTGCTGCAAATGGCCCTTGGACCTCAGGACCCATCTATGGAATAAGGGAGACCAAGGACTGAATTCTAGTTCATCTGCTATTTTCCCATGTGACCCTAAATCTTTAGACTTCACCAAGACTCATTATTTTCATTTATTCATTCATCCATTTAAAAATGTTTTAGTATCTACTTTTACCAGAAACTATTCTATGTGCAAGTTTATGACAAAGACTCTGTCCTCAAGGGGTTTATATATATATATATATTTTTTTTTGGTACTGGGGATCGAACTCGGGTCCTTGCGCTTGTGCAGCAGGCGGTGAAACCACTGAGCTAAATCCCTGGCCCCTCAAGTGGTTTATATTTTAGGAGGAGACCACACACTAATTCAGGGACTGGAAACTTTTTCTGTAAAAGGCCAGATACAAAACATTTTAGGCTTTGCAATCCACATATGATTTCAGTTGCATATGCCTTCATTTATTTTTTTCTCCCTTCTTTTTGTTTTATAATCCTTCAATAATATAAAAACCAGCTGGGTGTGGTGGTGCATGGCTGTAATCTCAGCACTCTGGAAATCTGAGGAAGGAGGATCACAAATTGGAGCCTAGCCTGGATAATTTAGTGACTTAGTGAAAACCTAAAAAAAAAAAAAAAAAGGCTGGGCATGGAGCTCGATGTGAAGGCCCTGGGTTCAAGTCCCATCTCTGCACAAAAATTATATATGTTATAAAAATTGTATATATTATGTATGTATCATAGATAGCATACAAAAAATCATTTTTATTTGTTTTTATTTTGTGTCTGTAGAAATACAGGGCAGGGTTAGATTTGGTCCTGGGACATAGTTTGCTAACCCCTACATTAATAAAAAAACCAAAAAAGTGTGTGTTACATATACATACATATATGTGTGTGTATGCATACGCACACATCTACTTACCTATTTATGCACAATAAACAAATGTATTACACATATAATTGCATATATATTACACATGTCATTCTTTATGAGAAATATTATCCAAGGAAAAAGCAGAATAAGGGCTATGAACTTCAGGATAAGGGGTACATAACATGGTCAGGGAAGTTCTTGCTGACAAAATCTCATCTGAGAAAAGAAATGAGGGTGGGACACATGAGAGTTTCAGTGGGAGAGTGTGGCAGAGAGCGAAGAATAGTTATAAAGCTTGGAGTAAGGAGGCACATGGGAAGAAGTGACCTGCGTTGGCAGGCAACCAGATCCCGTAAGACCTTGTGCAAGGTAAGGCCTTTGGGGAGCCATTGGGAATTTGAGAAAAAAAGAAACATCCCATGACTTGAGATTCAAATAATCCCTTGGATGTTGTGATGAGAATAGACCAGAGGGGCAAATATGGAGGTTCAGATGAAAATGGTTTTATGCAGAGTTGGCAGTAGAAGGGTAAGTGATTGGATTCTGACAATATTTTGAAATACGTAAAGGAAGAGCTGCCAAGATTTCTTGATCACATGTGGGGTGACAGTAAAAGAGAGATGAAAAGAGTGATTCCAATGCTTGCGACCTGAAGAACTGGAAACATGCAAATGCAATTGACTGAACCAAAATCTGGGAGAGAAGGAGGAGGTTGGTGAGGAATGTGTTAAATTTGAGACAGTCAAGTGTGATATGGAGATGTTGGATATAAAAACCTGGATCTCAGAGGAGTCTGGGTTTAAAGATATATATTTGGAACTGGTATGTAGGTCTGTGTGTATGTAGGTATGTATGTATTTATTTTTTGGTACCGGGGATCAAACTTGAGAGGCAGGTGGCAGAACCATTGAGCTAAATCCCCGGCCCTATTTATTTATTTTTAAAAAATTAACTTTATTGGTACATTTTAGGTATACAATATAATGCATTCATCATTGGAAATTTGTACCTTTACATAATCTCTCTTGGTTCTTCTTTTTTCCCCCTTCCCCTGCTCTTCCTTCAACCCCTCCAACTCTCCTTGTCCACAAAGACTTTGTTTCCATTTTTTCATTTTCTCACATTAATTCCATTCCCCAATCCCTCCCACCTCCCCTTCCCCTTTGGACCTTTTCTTCCTATTTCACAATATCTATTATACCTTTTGATCCCTACTTATACTTTCAGTTTGTGTTTTTAAATATAAAATGGAGTACTACCCAGCCATAAAGAATGAGAAATTAGAGACATTTATAGCTAAATGGATGCACATCGAGGCGATACTCCTAAGTGAAATAAATAGGACACATATGTGTAAATACCAAATGGTTTCTCTGGTGTGAGAAACTAAAAGCGGAGTTCTTATTTATAGCCAGAGGAGTTGGTAAGATTTCCTGGAAGGTAAGAGAGATAGACAAAAATTCCAAGAACTGAACCTAGGACAATTAGAGGTCTGGCCAATGATAACTACTTCTTAGGGTGTAAATGAAGAATGAAAGAAAGAGGGAACACTTGGTAATTCTTCCTATGTCTTCTCCTTTCTGAGAGTTCTAGGTCTGCCTGGTCAGTTGTATCTCAGGGAATTAATGCACTGGTATTTTAAATTGTTTCCCTCTGAAGAAAAGACCATGACTAATGTAATTTCATATCTTCAGACTACTATGGTAAGAATATGAGGCTGAAAGCTTGCTAACCTCATCAAAGGATCTGCTAATGAATGTTTTTGAAGGTTTTCAAGTTACTGGTGAAAGCTGCATTAATAGGAGGCTAATGACACTTCATGACATGTTTGTGAAAACTAAACTACAAAAATAAACATTTCCTTCCCATTCTTTATCTCTTAGCATCAGCCTACTCTGAGTTAAAAAGGATAATAAGGAAACATCTTGGTGCTGATTACTTAGAATCACAAGCCTCTGACAGGAGATGCTTACTGACATAGGACATTTCTCACAATTTTCACATAATGCAAAACTGTTTTTACATCTTGATTTGCCCCTTCTGTCTATATTATTATTTATGGCTAATATAAATATCATCAAGAGATAAATGTTAGAGATTTGCTGTTCCAAAAAAGATCGAAAGGACCAGAAAGCCAGTGTTAGTTGATGTGGGACCTAGACAATAGTGACTGACAGCGAGGGACTTGTTGCTCCAGATTCCTCCCTCACTTGATCATCACAGAAGTGACCCGGAAACAGAACATGAGGAGGTCTGATAAGCTAGCTCCACACTAGAAAATGTACCAAGCTTTTATGGGCTGACTGTTCATGAGGAGCGTGAAACAAAAATTACAACAGAAGGCAGAGGCTATCTTTATGTCTAACATAGTGGTTCTGAGCCAGGGGTAACTTTGCGTGTCTGGAGACATGTTGGATTGTCATGGCTGGGTAGGAGGGGGCTACTGGCATTTGGTGGGTAGAGGTCAGGGATGATGCTAAATGTCTTGCAATGCAAAGGACAGTTCTCTCACAACAAAGAATTATCTGGTCCAAATGTCAATAGTGTTGAGGTTGAGAAACCTTAGGCATTCAGTACAATGTCTGGTATAAGATAAGTTCTTGAAAAATGCTTTATAAGAGATTTATTTATCTTCATCTCTCATTTATTTCTCTTCCAATTTTATCTGTTTTCAATATACAATGTGTATGTACCTACCCCCCCCCCCCCCCCCGCTTCAGTGGCCATTCATAGTTAAGAGAAGACTGAACTCTAATTTAAAGCTCAAACAATGCAGGGCTTAAGTTAGGGACTTATACCCATTTCTTTTCCAAAGATAGTTTTGGGAGAGAGAAAAAATTTAGCAGGTACAAGAGAAGTATTGGAGAAATGTATGTATATACATATATATATATACACACACACACATATATGCAGAGATGTACATACATCTATAATACATACATATATGTGTAAATATGTATGTAAAACATTACTTTTTTTTAACATGTAAAGCTTTAGGGGAAGTTGGTGTGGAATAACACTTTAACCTTCACTTGCCTATTTTTCAGCTGATGGCTTTGAATTTCCGTAAGTGCTGCCATCCCCATCTTTAGAAGGTTTTACCTTTCAGAATGGGAATTGAGCTCCTTGAAATGCTGACTCAGTTTGGCAAGAAGCAGCCAGCAGAGACAGAGAAATATCCTTCTTGGTGCCTCCTGGGCTGTTAGGCGGGGCCTGATGGATGACTTAGTACCTCTCACAATTTCTGAGAGATGGTAGGCAGGGTTCATGTGCCAATTTAGATAAGCAGAGTACATGAAAAAGGATTTGTAATGCTATCCATTATTGGAATCTTTCTTCTCTTTGCTATTTGCTGGGGGAAAAGAAGGCTATTTTCAAGAGCTCCCTAGGTAAAAGCAGGTAGCTTTCATTTCATGCACTGTGGTAGTAATAACCTCCCTTAATCAGCATGGGATAATGTCCCCAATCCAATTCCAACATGCAATTTTTTGTCTTAGAAAAAAGGGCAGCACGTAAATGCTGGATGCATCAAGAAGAGATTATTTCAGAAGGCAATTTTTTTCTGCAGCTTAGGGGCCATTTATCTCTCTCAGTTTTTGGTGGAGTTAACAAGGACTGACACCCTGGTGGAGTTTGTTATTAGGGGCCAAACAGACTGGAACTCAGCAGGGTGGGATAGGGGGAAAGATAACCACAAACCCAATTCAAAAGTTTATGCCCTACCTTTCAGTACTGGACTTGCTAGCAATTATAACGTTTAGCATGTGTTGCACATGGATACTGTACCAGGCACTGGCTTAATTAGTTCTCATGACAATCCCAGGAGCACTGTTATTAATTCCATTTGTCAGATCAGCAAGCAAGCTGGGCACCTAGAAAGGCATCTGGCTCTGAGGTTCACAGGAAACCTGAGGCAGGGTAGAATTTGAAAGCCTGAACTCTCAACTCCTCTCCCATTAGCCATTTGGAAACAAGACTTAATTAAAAAAAATTGATCCTCTGAACCTAGACACAACATTCATTTCTGCTCAACAGTATAAAAGGATTTTTTATTTTCCACGATAATAAAGAAAGTGATGATTGAGATGGATGGGGCCACCGACATGTAAAAGTGCTGATCCATTATAGAGAAGGTAATATTTCTGCCCCAGCCTTCACTGGGGTTAGTTTGTTGTACTGAAAATTTTTCTGCTCAATGCTCCAGTCAATATGACCATGATTAAAGTTCAATATATACATATATATTTGTTTGCTTGACTTTTATTCTTGGTAGTTCTTATAACCGTGTCCTTTGAAGAGTCTGCTGTTTCCTACACTAAGGCCACTTTATACCAAGAGTTTCTTTCGTTAGACACAAGACTGTTGTGTGAAGCAATTGAAGTGATGTGTCTTGACTGTAAAGCTGGGTAATGTAATTTGACTATAACATTGCAGTTGAATGTAATCACCAATGCTGTCTGAAGTTAAGTTTAAAGATAGCTTTTAGCTGTATATGTACTTGAAAGTATGGATGAATTACTTGCATCTCATTAGCCTAAGCTTTCTTCTTAAAAGCCAGGATTACACCCATAGATAAGGCCTAATGATTATTTCTCAGGGTAGCCTGATTCAGCAGGAGTTAGGCTTAAGCTGTGCCACTATTGAGAACAGTTGATGGAAGTGCCAGGAACATTCTCCCATCCCCAACCTTTCCCTGAGCTAAACTGAGAAGGAGTCAATTTCTTTCAGGGCTCACAGGCTATCAGAATGTCTTTGCCTCCAGCAAGTATTGAATTCTGCTTAGAGGAGGAGTGTCCAACTCATGGTCCCTGGACCACATTTGGCCCTAGACAGCTAGTAATATGGCCCCAGAAAGTCATAAACTTTTAACTTTATTGTGTGATTTTTAGCTGTATTTTTCATGACTCAGTTGGGCACACCTTGAATGTAGATTGTGTAGGTGACAACTGTATAGGGGATAGACCAGTGTAGTGCTCTGTCTCCCATGCATGCCACACTATAGATTTAAAAACGTGCACATCACCCAACTGAATTCCTCCCAGATTTCATTTAAATGTATATATATATGGAAGTTTTATTACTTATACACAGTAACCATGTTATAGATTTTATATATAGCCCAAGACAACTTCTCTTTACTCAGCACAGCCTAGGCAAGCCAAAAGATTGGACTCCTGTGGTTTGGAGAAGTGAGTAAGCTTTGTCTCTTCTTGAGCTAGAGATTTTCTCCCTTTTCTTTCTCACTGAATCTTGGAATAACTGGAAGTAGCTGATGATTTTGTGAGTTTTTCTGTGTGAAAGCCCAACTTTTTAGGGAAAGCGATGTTTTCTTGCACATGAAAACACACCGAAGCTGACACACTTGGCTTGATCATTCAACCCCTTCAAATATCATTTCTCATTTGGGGAATAACAACTGTATTCACCAAGTGTGGTCTTAAGGAAATAGTTGAGATAATGTTTGTATCACAGGGCTTAATGGAGAGGAGTTCCTTAATAAAGATTAGTTACCCTTTTCTCTTAGTCTGTTTGGGAGGGGGTTCTATCTCTAACAACCCTAATGAAAGAAAAAATCTATCACGTCCATTTATGGATTTGATCTTCAACTTTAATAGCAATGGTTTTAGAGCAAGCATGGTAATAATATAGCTTTAGGTACTCATGCCCAGTCCTTGAGAACACTATTCTAGACAGGTATATGTAGTACAGTATAAGGGTTCCCAACCTTTTTGGCACTAGGGACTGGTTTTGTTGAGGACATTTTTCCATGGACTAAGTGTAAGGGTGTGATTTCAGGATTAGATTTCTCATAAGGAGTGTGCAGCCTCGGTCCTTCTCCTGTGAGAGTCTGATGCAGCTGCTGATCTGGCAGGAGGTGGAGCTCCGGTGGTAATGCCAGTAAGTGGGAGTGGCTGTAAATACAATGAAACTTAGCTTGTGTGGCCTCACTTCCTGCTGTGCCACCCTGTTCCAAACAGGCCACCAACAGTATCAGTCTGTGGCTGGGGGTTTGGGGGTCCCTCCTTATGTATTGTTAATGAATTGTCATAGTATTTGTGATGATGTTCATTTCATACATACAAAAAGTAGTCTATTTTGACAACTTGCCATTCCTTCTGCCCCCAAATCCATTCCTTCTTTCCTTTTTATGTTTCATGTGTCTCCCTGGGTATCTTGCTATAAACTACATTTCCTAGTCTCTTTTGCATTTAGATGGATCTAGCTAATAGGATATTATATAGCAGAAGTCACTTCAGCAACTTTCAGGTCATACCTTAAAATAGACCTGTTGGCTCTCCATTTATCTTCTCTTTCCTAAACTGGAATGCAGATGTGATGTAAGCTGGCTTTACCATGCTGCCAAGGGCATCCCTTAGGGAAGATAAAAGCAACAAGACAGAAAGGAACAGAATCTGTCTATAATCTCATGTTACATTGTTGGTCCTCTCTTGAATGTCTAGCAGTTAAGACTTTTATGTGTGTGAGAGAAATGAACCTTTCTATACCATTTAAAGTTTCATACAACTGCTCTTTAGGATTCTTTTAAAGCAACAAAACCAGTATGCTAACTATTGTATAACCTTATGGGGGATGAATCATAGTATGACAGATTTTATGAGATTTTTCATAATTTCTTCATTGATTTGCAGAATTAATAATTAGTATCTCTTATTTCAGGTAGTCAATGAATGAAAACAAAAATTAATCAGTCTTTGTGCCTAATGGTGAAAAGAATTCATGTGTTTCTAATGCTACATTAGGAGTCGCGAGCCTGCTGCAGACAGGCAGCCACCTGGTTCTACACTACAAAGGTGCAGAGGACACCAGACCACCAGACCACGGTACTGAGTCCTGCTGCTCCCGGCCCAGAGGTAGGGGCTTCTGAGCTGCCATCCCACTGCTCCTGGTCCAGAGGAAGGGGCTTCCAGGCCACCATCCTTCCTGCTGCTCCCAGCCCAGAGGAAAGGGCTTTTGGGCCACCATCCCTACCGTTGCTCCTGGCCCCTGTCCCACCTTTCCCAGCTCAGAGGAGGTAATCCGTGCAGGTGCCAACAGCCCCCTCTCCCAGTCGAAATGAGAAAACATGTAAAGAAGTCTCAAAACCAGACTTCCAAATCACCTACAGCAACCCCAAAGGGAAGTGAGATGGAACACTCTGATACTCAACCACCTGGACCCACTGAACTGGCAACAAAAGGGGATCTGGAAAAAATGAAATCAGAAATAATTTCTCAGATAACAGGAGAAATTGTACTCCTAGCGCAAGACATGATTAATAAATCTAGAGAGAAGCTGAGGAACATGATGGAATCACAACATAGGAAACAAATGGAATCCATAAAACAGATGCAAATAAATTTCCAGGACATGAAAAACTCCATTGAAAGTCTACACAGAAGAATGAGCCAATGTGAGGACAGAATTTCAGATATAGAAGATAAGATTGCAATTAATGGCCAGGAAAAGAAAAATTGCTTCAAAATTATAAGGGAACATGAGAAATCAATCCAGCAGCTGCTAGATGTTGCAAAGAAGAATAACATAAGGCTGATTGGAGTCAATGAAGAAACAGGAGAGAGTGCAGATGACATAAAAAAAACTCTTCACAGAAATAATGGCAGAAAACTTCCCAAGCAGGGGAAAAGAACCTGACATACAGATAAGTGAGGCATATAGGACTCCAAATAGCCTTGATCTAATGCTACATTAAATCTGACATGGTTTGTGTTGACAGCTAAGTTTTTTTTTGTTTGACCCTTTCTTAATAGGCAGCTAAATGGTTAAACTTACAATGAAAAAGAAAGATATTTTTATTTTTTTAAAAAGCATAGCTCATCTAAATAAATATTTGGAAATTCAATGCATATTACTCAGTACATAGAATTGATACTTCAGTCAGGTCATCTTTACTGTGTTCATTGTATGTAATGGCAGACAAATTATTACCAATGGGCCAGAAGTTAAAGATGTAATGCTAAACTATATTTTTCCAATGAAATAGAGGATATCTGGAAAAGAGGGTGTGATTTTTAATTTACTTTAAAAGATAAATAATTTAAATAAATTTAATCAAACATTTAACAAAGCTTTATTAAGTGCTGATTATCTGTCAGACATTTTTGTTTCACTAAACTACAACAAAAGTATATCACAAAAAGATGAAGAATACTTCTATGCACATTCATGCAGGTAAGAACAACAACTGTGCTAGAATCAGCCACTGTCGAAGAGTATATGTACATTAAAGAAGATCCAACCTACCAATGCAAACAATCACATGATACAAAAACGGAAGAGCATTTGGCATACAGCAAACACCATTTGCCCAGAGCCAGATCTGTTGTCTCTAATTCCAAGGACTTAAGAACAGGACAAACAATATAATTTGGCAGCTTTAAGATCACTGGAAACAGAGAACTAACAAAACAAATGTTAGTCTGCTCTGATGATTGGGTATAGCAGATGTTTAGAAGGCTAAATAATTTATAATTACATGTGAATAGCTTTTGCATGGGTAAATCTGATCTCCTAATATAACACAGTAAATATGAAAGGTTATCTGATGGGCAGATGATGGTATCAAGATTTGAAACTGCCACGTAGGCAGGTAACATTAGAAAAGAGTAGTTTGTTTGTTTGGTACCAGGGATTGAACTTGGGACCTTGTGCTTGCTTGGCAGGCACTGGAACCACTGAGCTAAATCCCTGGCCCAGAAGAGAGTAGTTTAGTAGAAAAACCAGCGCTCTCAATCAGAATAATATTTTGTATATTAAAAGTTACATTTTCATCTAATAACAAATGCTGGTGGGGGTGTGGGGAGAAAGGAACCCTTCTCCATTGTTGGTGGGAGCGCAGATTGGTGCAACCACTGTGGAAATCAGTGTGGAGATACCTCAAAGAACTAGGGCTAGAGGTCCCATTCGACCCAGCTATTCCCCTGCCTGGTGTCTTTACAAATGAATTAAAAGAATCATACCACAGCAATATATGTCCACCCGTGTTTATAGCTGCACAGTCATAATAGCGAAAGTTTGGAAACTGCCCGAGTGCCCATCAACTGGAAATTGGATAAAGAAGATGTGGTTCTTTTTATAAAATGGAGTACTACTCAGTCATAAAGAATGAGAAACTAAAGTCATTTATAGCTAAATGGATGCACATTGAGGCCATCCTTTTAAGTGAAATAAATAGGAAACACATGTGTAAATATGGACTAGTTTCTCTAGTGTGAGAAACTGAAAGTGTAATTAAGGATACACACAGATGAAATTGCCTAATAACATATTTCTCAGATTGTGTTTCCATCGCGTGTCATATGACTGTATCGAAATTTAAATTAGGGAGAAGTTTGGCTCATGTGGAGTCTGCTAGCTAACTGGAGTTTTTTTTCCAGGTCATTATTTGTTCAGTGTTGGTTTTGAGGATCTTTCTGAAACAAATCACATCCTCTGGTGTCTTGTTGGTGCTTGAGATGCTTTTTAAAGTTATATTGAAAAATGTTTAAGTGCTTTTCAGTTCTGTTTTGGTTGAGTTCTACTGTATTTGAATATTATTGTAGAATTTTTTCCCCTTGCATTGTTCTTCTTTGAGTGGTTTTAATTTTTTGTATGTGTGTGTATTTGATAATAAAGTTATTTAATAAAAAAGTTGGATTTGTCATAAAATAAGAAACTAAACTGGATTTTGGAAAGTCAGTCACTGCAATGTGTCTGTTGCAGATGTAGTTTTTTTTTATTAAATTCTTTCATTGGTACCTTTTAGGTATACAACATAATTACATTAATCATTGGGAATTGTACCTTTACATGATGCATCTTGGTTCTTATTTTTTCCCCATTCCTAGCCCTCCCTTCCCTATTTACAAAGACTTTATTTCCATTTCTCATCATTTTTCCTTTCCCTTCTTTCCTTTCCCCTGCCCCTCCCACTACCCCTACTCCTTTGGACCTTTTCTTCCTATTTTGTATTATCGATTATTCATTCTAATCATTGGTACATTTTAGGTATACAATATAATGACATTCATCATTGGAAATTTGCACCTTTACATAATCTCTCTTGGTTCTTATTATTTTTTTTCCCCATTAACTTTATTGGTACATTTTAGGTATAAAATACAGTTACATTCATCATTAGGATCTTGTACCATTACATGAGTCTCTTGGTTCTTATTTTTTTTCGTCTTCCCTTACCCTCCCTTCACCCCCTCCACCCTTCCCTATTTGCAAAGACCTTGTTTCCATTTTTTTTCCTCTTCTCATATTTTTTCCTTTCCCTTTTTTCCCTCCCCTACCCCTTCCAATTCTCCTGCTCTTTTAGACCTTTTCTTCCTGTTACACAATATCAGTTATACATTTTTAAAATTACAATATTAAGATCTAGGAGACATTACCACAGATTTTACAAAATTTAAAAGGATATAGAAAGCATATTACAAAAATCTTTTTTGAAATAAATTTGACAACTTCTAAGAAGTAACTTAGAAGACAAATTAATGAAACTAACTCTGGAGGAAATATAAAATTTGAATAGCACCTATTAAAGAAAGTATATTCCTAGCTTGAAAACCTACCTGTATGACAACAGCAGGCTCATAAACATTTTAACTGATAAATTATATCAAACATTTAAAGCAGAAAAAAGAAGGAACACTTCTCCCCTCATTTTAGGAACTCAACATTGTGCTAATCCTAAAACTGGATAAAGATAATAGAAGAAAAATGTATGAACATAGATAGAAATTTGTTAAACAAAACAAACTCTTAGAAGTCAGATCTGGCAGTATGTGGAAAGTGGTTTTATTATAGGGATGGCAGTGTTGGTTCAGCATTGGAAGATCCACCCCCAAAAGTCATCATTTTAACAGAGGAAAGGAGAAAGCCATATGATCCTGTCACTAGTTGGAGGAAGAGTATTGGACTAAATTCTACAGCTGTTCATGGTAAAAACTATCAGGAGACTAGAAGTAGAACAGAACCTTCTCCACAGATCAAAGACATGTACTCCATACTTCCAACAAAAACTCCTTCTATGAATGGAGATGATACAATGCTTTCTCCCTAAAGTGGGGAACAAGGGCATATATGCCTACTCTTCATCTGTCCATTAGACTTTGAAACATAGGTCTAAACCAAAATAGTCTGGCAATAAAATGACACAATTAGGATAGGATTGGCACGGCAGAAGCAAAGTCTTTATATGTAGATGAAATGATCATCTACAGAGAAAATACTCAGAAATCTCTAGGAGCCCCTACAACTTGTACTTGAATTTAGCAGGATTAGAAAACACAAGGTATATATAAAATTTCAGGTCTGTGTATATTTGCTATAATTGAAGAATTGTACCAGAGTGTTCCATTTTGTTTCCCTTTTGGGGTTGCTGTAGGTGACCTGGAAGTCTGTTTTTGAGGCTTGTTTATGTGTCTTCTCATTTCCACGGGAGGGGGGTGGGTTGCTTCTGGCACCCAAGTGGCTCACCTTGTCTGCCCTAGGAGCTTGGGATGGAGGCGGGGGAGCTTCCTTCTGGGTGCTGGGACTGTCTCAGCCTCTTGGTTCTTATTTTTCACCTTGCCGAGCCCTCCCTTCCATCCCTCCATTCCTCCCTATTTACAAAGATTTTGTTCCTATTTTTCCATTTTCTCATATTAATCCCATTCCCTTCTATCCTTTCCCCTAGCCCTCCCACTTCTTTCCCCTTTGCCCCTTTTCTTCCTATTTCACATTACCTATTATACATTTTAGTCCTTTACACTTTCAGTTTCTCACACCAGAGAAACTATTCGGTATTTATACATGTGTGTCCTATTTATTTCACTTAAGCGTATCACCTCAATGTGCATCCACTTAGCTACAAATGTCTCTAATTTCTCATTTTTTATGGCTGAGTAGTACTCCATTTTACAAAAAACCCACATTTTCTTTATCCAGTCTCCAGTTGATGGGCATTTGGGCTGTTTCCAAGTTTTAGCTATTACAAACTGTGTTGCTATGAACATGGGCACACATATATCACTGTGGTATGATTCTTTTAATTCTTTGGGGAAGATCCCCAGCAGTGGAATAGTGGGGTCAAATGGGACTTCTAGTCCTAGTTCTTTGAGGTATCTCCATACTGATTTCCACAGTGCTTGCACCAGTCTACACTCCCACCAGCAGTGGAGCAGAGTTCCTCTTTCCCCACAGCCCCGCCAGCATTTGTTATTGGTTGATTTCATGATAGCAGCCATTCTTTCTGGAGTGAAGTGGAATCTCAGCATTGTTTTCATTTGCATCTCTTGAATGACCAGTGATGTTTAACATTTTTTCATGTATTTATTTGCCATTTCTACTTCTTTGTCTGAGAAATGCCTGTTCATTTCAGATGCCCATTTATGGATTGGGTCTTTAACTTTGGGAGGTCTGATCTTTTTAAGTTCTTTATAGATTGAAGATAGTAGACCTTTGTCTAAGGAAGAGCAGGTGAAGATTTTTTCCCACATTGTGGGTTGTCTCTTCACACTGCTGGTGGTTTCTCTTGCTGTGCAGAAGGTTTTTAATAAGAAGAGATCCCACTTGTTGATTGTGCTAGTTCATGGGCAACTGAGGTTTTGTTCATAAAATCTTTTCCTACACCGATGTCTTCAAGGGTTGTACCTAACCTCTGTTCCAACTGGTTCAGAGTTTCTATTTTAACATTTAGATCTTTATTCCATTTTGATTTTAGTAAAGTGCATGGTGAGAGATACAGGTCTAGTTTTAATCTTTGGCAAGTTGAAACCCAATTTTTCCAGCACCATTTATTGAAGAGGCTATCTTTCCTCCAGTGAGGGTGTTTGGCTCCTTTATCAAAGATGAGATGGCTAAGTGTGTCTGGCATTGTTTCTGCATCTTCTAATCTGTTCCACTGGTCCTCAGGTCTGTTTCTTTGCCAGTACCATGCTGTTTTTCTCACAGTAGCTTTGTAGTAGAGTTGCAGGTTGGGGATTGTGATATCCCCTGCCACGTCTCTGTTACCTAGAATTGCTTTTGCTATTCTGGGTCTCTTCATGTTCCAAATGAATTTTTGGATTGTTTTCTCAAGGTCCATGAAGTATGCTGCTGGGATCTCAATTGGAATTGCATTAAATCTATATAGCAGTTTTGGAAGTATGGCCATTTTCACTATAGTAATCCTTCCTACCCAGTAGCAGGGGATGTCTGTCCATTTTCTGATATCAGCTTCAATCTCTCTTTTCAGAGTGCCATAGTTTTCAGAGAAGAGGTCTTTGATTTCTTTTGTTAGGTTGATTCCTAGGTATTTCAGTGTTTTGGATGCTATTGTGAAAGGAATTATTTGCCCTATTTCTCTCTCAGTGAGTCTGTCATTTGTGTAGAGGAAAGCTATTGATTTTTGTGTGTTGACCTTGTAACCAGCTACTTGTCTGAATTTGGTTATTAAGTCTAGAAGACGTTTGGTGGAGTTCTTGGGGTCTTCTATATAGAGTATCATGTCATCTGCAAATAATGACAATTTGACTTCTTCATTTCCTATCTTTATTCCTTTTATTTCTTTCTCTTGTCTAATTGCCATGGATAATGTTTCCAAAACTATATTGAACAAGAGTGGTGATAGTGGACATCATTGTCTTGTTCCTGATTTTAGTGTGAAGGATTTCAATTTTTGACCATTTAGTATGATACTGGCTGTTGGTTTTTCATAGATGGCTTTTATCAGTTTGAGGTAGAGACCATCTATTCCAATTTTTTGTAGGGTTTTTATCATAAATGCATGTTGGATTTTGTCAAATGCTTTTTCTGCATCTATGGAGATAATCATATGGTTTTTGTCCTTGTCTCTATTGATATAATGTATTACATTGAGTGATTTGCATATGTTGAACCATCCCTGCATCCCTGGGATGAATCCCATTTCATCAGCGTGTATGACCTTCTTGATGATCTTCTGCATTCTATTTGCCAGTATCTTATTAAGGTTTTTTGCATCTATATTCACTAGTGAGATTGGCCTATAGTTCTCCTTTTCAGTTGGGTCTTTCTCTGCTTTAGGGATCAAGGTGATGCTTGCTTCCAGGATTGAATTTGGGAGTGTTACTTCCCTTTCAATTTCATTGAAGAGTTTAAAGAGTAGTGGCAGTAGTTTCTCTCTAAATGTCTTATAGAATTCAGCAGTGAAGCCATCAGGGCCCAGGCTTTTCTTAGTTGATAAGTTTTTAATTACATTTTCAATTTCATTGGTTGATATTGGGTTGTTTAGAACTTTTAGGTCTTCATTCAACTTTGGTAATTCATATGTATCTAGGAATCTGTCCATTTCTTCTGTGTTTTCCATCTTATTGGCGTATAGGTTCTGGAAGTAGGTATTGATGATCCTCTGGATTTCTTCTGGGTCTGTTGTAATTTCACCCTTTTCATTCCTAATTGCATGGATTTGGGCCTTTTCTTTCCTTTTTCTGGTAAGAT
Organism: Heterocephalus glaber; assembly: GCF_053883595.1. Lineage (NCBI taxonomy): Eukaryota > Metazoa > Chordata > Mammalia > Rodentia > Bathyergidae > Heterocephalus > Heterocephalus glaber. Next base: position 34,926,627 of record NW_028258296.1, on the reverse strand, counting down.
TGACTAAGGGTTTGTCAATTTTGTTGATTCTTTCGAAGAACCAACTCTTGGCTTCTTTGATTTTTTTGTATCATTCTCTTAGTCTCCATTGCATTGATTTATCCTCTGATCTCTATCATTTCCTCCCTTGTATGAGCTTTGGGTTTATCCTGCTCTTCTTTTTCTAGAAGCTTGAGGTTCAGCATCAGGTTGTTTAATTGGGCTTGTTCAGTTTTCCTAATATGTGTATTCACTGCTATGAATTTCTCTCATAAGACTGCTTTCATTGTGTCCCATAGATTCCAATATGTTGTATTGTCATTGTCATTTAATTGAAGGAACTGTCTGATTTCTTCTTTAATTTCCTCTGTGACCCATTGATTATTCAGAAGTGTGTTGTTCAATTTCCACGTGTTTATGAAATTTTTTGAGTTTCTTTTGCTATGGATCTCCAATTTCATTGCACTATGGTCTGATGATATACAGGGGATAACTTCAATTCCTTTGTACTTACTTAAACATGTTCTATTTGTGCGTATGTGGTCTATTTTGGAGAATGACCCATGTACAACTGAGAAGAATGTGTATTCTGCTTTTGTGGGGTGGAAGACCCTGTAAACATCTGTTAAGTTCATTTGTTCAAGAGTTCGATTGAGTTCTAGTATTTCATTACTTAGTTTTAGTTTAGTTGATCTATCTATTTGTGACAGTGGGGTGTTGAGGTCCCCCACTACAATTGTATTAGTGCATATATGACTTTTCATGTCCATTAGTATTTGTTTTATATAGTTGGGTGCACTAGTGTTTGGTGCATAGATATTTATGGTTGTCATTTCTTCCTCTTGGATTCTTCCCTTTACAAGGATGTAGTGTCCTTCTTCATCTCTCTTAATCAATGTTGGTTTGAAATCTACTTGATCTGCAAAGAGGATAGCTACTCCTGCTTTTTTTCGGGTTCCTGTCACATGGAGTATTGTTTTCCACCCTTTTACTTTCAGTCTCTGAGTTTCCTTTTGAATTAAATGTGTTTCTTGTATGCAGCATATTGTTGGATTTTGCTTCTTGATCCATTCTACCAGTCTATTTCTTTTGATTGGTGAATTGAGACCATTAACATTGATGGTTATAACTGAAACGTATTGACTTGTCATTACCATGACTTTTTCTTTTTGTTGGGTTCGCCCCCTTTACATTTAATTTCTTGTCATGCCAGATGGGTTCATTCTGCTTTGCTTCCTGGGGTTGTGATCCTCAATGTCTGTTCCTAGGCTATTGTGTAAAATTCTTTGGAGTGCTGGTTTGGTATTCACAAAGTTCCTAAGGTGCTGTTTGTCATGAAAGTATCTTATTTCTCCATCCATTTTGAAAGATAGTTTTGCAGGGTACACCAATCTGGGTTGGAGGCTGTTTTCTTTTAGGGCTTGGAATCTGTCACTCTGAGCTCTTCTTGCCTTGATGTTTTGTGTTGCGAAGTCTGCTGTGATTCTGATGGGCTTTCCTTTGTATGTGATTTGTTTCTTTTCTCTAACTGCTTGTAGAACTTTGTTCTTCTGTTGAGTTTCTGGAATCTTAACAATTATATGCCTATGTGTAGATTTTTTTTGATCAAGGCTATTTGGAGTCTTATATGCCTCACTTATCTGTATGTCAAGCTCTTTTCCCCTGCCTGGGAAGTTTTCTGCCATTATTTCTGTCAAGAGATTTTTTATGTCATCTGCACTCTCTCCTTGTTGCTGATGTAGTTTTCAAGTGAATGCAAATAAACATAGACCCTGGAGGTTGGGGTGCATAGGGAATTGGTAAGATTTGGGCTTCTTAAATGGTCTGACAGGATAGATGTTGAGTGTGGTTTTTAATTAGGATGTGTTGAGAACATTGTAGTAAATGCCATATATTTAATAGGAGCTAAAGAATTGTAATGATAATGCAATCTGACTCCTACCCAGGTGTCAGGAGTTTTGCAAGTGACCTTCAAGTATTCTTGTAGCCCTGACATTGGAAGCTAACTGAAGATGTGCTTATCCATGACTCTGGTATGCTTTTTTCTTTCCAAGTATATGTTTGTAATAGAATAGTGGTTAATTTTGGAGAATTAGTACATACATATAATATATATAATATATTTTGATCATTTTCAATCCCTTTACCTCCATCTTCTCCCTCAAATCTTCTCTTATTATTAAAAATGTGGAGAAAAATATTTCTAGTGAATAAACCACTTGTAATCACATAATAAAGTGCCAAAACATATTAAATGTTGTAGATAGTCATTGATTTTCTCCATTCAGAAATAATCACTGGCTTTGGACCTTGTAATCCTTAACATTTATTCATAATCATATTGCAGAGCAGCCACTATATTTTTGATCTACTTCATTTTTGCTTTATTTATTAGTGCTAATTGTTCACATTTGATACTAAGAACAGAATTTTATTATTTGAAGACCCCAAATTTAAATTCCAATCTTTTTTTTTTCCCATTAAGTTTATTGGTACATTTTCGGTATAAAATACAGTTACATTCATCTTTGGGATCTTATACCATTACATGAGTCTCTTGGTTCTTATTTTTTTCCCCTTCCCTTGCCCTCCCTTCACCCCTCCACCCTTCCCTATTTGCAAAGACTTTGTTTCCATGTTTTCCCTTTTGTCATATTTTTTCTTTTCCCTTCTTTCCCTTCCCCTACCCCTCCCACTTCCTCTGGTCCTTTAGACCTTTTCTTCCTGTTGCACAGTATCAATTATACATTTTTTAAATTACATTATCAAGATCTAGGAGACATTACCACAGATTTTACAGAATTTAAAAGGATAAAGAAAGCATATTACAAAAATCTTTTTTGAAATAAATTTGACAGCTTCTTTTTTTTTTTTTTTAATTTGACAACTTCTAAGAAGTACCTTGGAAGACAAATTAATGAAACTAACTCTGGAGGAAATATAAAATTTCAATAGCACCTATTAAAGAAAGTATATTCCTAGCTTGAAAACCTACCTATATGACAACAGCAGGCTCACGTACATTTTAATTGATAAATTATATCAAACAATTAAAGCAGAAAAAAGAAGGAACACTTCTCCCCTCATTTTAGGAACTCAACATTGTGCTAATCCTAAAACTGGATAAAGATAATAGAAGAAAAAAGTATGAACATAGATAGAAATTTGTTTAACAAAACAAACTCTTAGAAGTCAGATCTGGCAGTATGTAGAAAGTGTTTTTGTTATAGGGATGGCAGTGTTGGTTCAGCATTGGAAGATCCACCCCCAAAAGTCATCATTTTAACAGAGGAAAGGAAAAAGCCATATGATCCTGTCACTAGTTGGAAAAAAAGTATTGGACTAAATTCCACAGCTGTTCATGGTAAAAGCTATCAGGAGACTAGAAGTAGAACAGAACCTTCTCAACAGATTAAAGACATGTACTCCATACTTCCAGCGCGAATGCTTTACAAAATGCTTTACATGAATGGAAGAGATACAATGCTGTCTCCTTAAGGTGGGGAACAAGGGCAGATATGCTTACTCTTTATCTGTCCATTAAACTTTGAAACCCAGGCCCCACCAAAATAGTCTGGCAATAAAATGACACAATTAGGATAGGATTGGCAAGGTAGAAGTAAAATCTTTATATGTAGATGAAATGATCATCTACAGAGAAAATACTATGAAATCTCTAGGAGCTCCTAGAACTTGTACTTGAATTTAGCAGGGTAAGAAAACACAAGGTATATATAAAAATTCAGACCTGTGTATACTTGCTATAAATGAAGAATTGGATATTGAAATTTAAAAATTATGTAGGAATACAAAGGACCTAGAAAAGTTAAAAAAAAAAAACCAGTGTTGGAAGAGGTTTAGTACCTAATTTTAAGACTTCTTCTAAAGCTACAGTAATCAAGGCAATGTTGATGTAAGGAAAGACATATAGATCATTAAATTCCAATCTTAATATAACAGAATAACGAACAGGGGCCAGCTAGTTTTGAGTGGTCCAATGGAGCAAGTGACATTTGTCTGTGGCAGACACAGGATGCCCTGAAAGGAATGTTGTGTATAGTTTTTGAGCTGATAAAGTTGGTTATGGGTACTCTCTTGGGAAATGGAGAAGCCCAGATCCCATGACAGTACAAATCCTTTCTCTGATGCAATGAGTCTCTGCTTTTGAACCTTTTTTCTTTGTGACCAAGACTTGAGAGGACAGATCACTGAAACTAATTCACTCCTTATTTTCTGTATTTTTCAGTTGCTCTTTTGTTCTTTCTTTACTCACATCAACACAGCCAGAGCTCTATGACATGTCTGCTAATGGTCTGAAGTTTGCATTTTAAGGTATCCAATATCATTTTGATTGAGAAAATTAATGAAAAGTTAAAATATCTAATGGCAGAAAAATGCAAATATAATTTGTTTCAGGGATCTTATGATTCTGGAATGTCTTCTAGAAGACCGAAAGACATACATGGCAGGTTCTCAATGGTGTTCACTGAAATGAATGAGGAGTAAGAGGAGTAAGGCCCGGTGGAAGAGGGCTGGAGTCAGAAAGGCCTCTGTGTAACACATAGCACAGGTCTATGGCTTTCTGTGCTTATGTATTAAAGCACAGAAGTACACAGAAATACATAAGCATGTAGTGTACTTACGTATAAAATGAAGTTAAGACTTCCCCCAGAGAATTGTCATTCTCAGAATAATACTTAGGACATAATGTGCTTCATAATGGATGGATGGATCCGGAGACCATCATGTTGAGTGAAATATGTCAGACTCAGAAAGACAAACATCATATGTTATCCCTAATGTGTGGAATCTAAAAAATATGGCAAGAAAGTAGAAGGGAGATATTATTAGACAATAGAAAGGGAATAAGAGAGAGGGGAAGGGGATGATGGGCATGTAATAGGGGAGGTAGATATGAGCAAAATATATGCATTGACCCTAGCCTCCTTGTGGAACTAGGGGAAGAGGGCAAGGCAAGGAGAGTGATGGGGGGTTAAAATGATCAAAATATGTTACGTGCATGTATGAATCTGCCAAAATGAAGCCCACTAATCTGTTAAAAAAAAGAGTGGAAAAAAAAGACGTGTCCATAAAGATAGCTACTACTGAATTGAGGAGGAAGGGGTCTCAGAGGTTATTTTAATCCGCCTTTCAGCCTACCATGGTAGTGGTGGTGGGGTACTTATTCTAGGTCAGTTATCACTTAATCTTTTTTCTGCTAACATATAGATGAGATTGTTATGTATGAGGAAAAGAGAATGCATGGTGGGGACAAGAAAATAAAAGAACACCTGAAGGAGAGGGAAATGAGAGAAAAGAACAAAGTGATTGTGGATAATTGCGTCAAACCCATGGTACCACTGCCATGTAACTCTGCCCTGACCCAAAGATACTTAGATGTTCATTCTCTTTTTATTTTATTTATTTATTTATATATTTATTTTGGTACCGGGGATCGAACTCGGGACCTTGAGCTTGCGAGGCAGGCACCAGAACCACTGAGCTAAGTCCCTGCCCTCTTTTTTCATTTTTAAAAGAAATTCAAGGCTTTCTCTTTCATTTCATTAATGCTCAAGTCATTATCTAGGCTTCTCCAGCTGGTCCTCTTAAGGAGGCATTATTTTTAAGTCCATCCATCCATCCATCCATCCACCCATCATCCATCCATCCTTTCATCCATCCTCCATGTCTCTCACTTATTCATGATTCATGTAGTAAACTATTCACGGATATTTCTACTATGTGCTAAGTGTTATACTAGAAGCTTGTGTGTGTTTGTATATGTGTGCATGTGTTTGGTGGGGTGGAATGGGTAGATTTATCCTTTTTTGTTGGAACTTTGGTTTACTCACCTTCTTTTGTTAAATTAAAAATGAAGCTCCTGAATTAAAAATAATCAGACTATCTCAAAAATTAAAAACAACAGCAGATGAACTATTACAAATCTGGTAAACCAATTAGTTAAATATGGAGAGTGAAAAACATGCTTGAAATAATTTTTGACTCATATAATTCCCTCAGAACAATTTCTTAAGTGTTTCTAGGCAACAGAAAATTTAATAAGAAACAAATGCTGGGGGTTTTCTCCTCTCCTTTTTTTCTTTCTTTCTCTCTTATGCTGTCACAAGAGAACAGCTTGTCTGTTTTCCTACTATATGATATTAGATATGGTTAGTTGGGTCAGAGCAAGCAGGCAGAAGCATTTAGAATATGGTATTTTGCATGAAGATATCTCACTTGTGTTTGACGAAGCAATAATTTCATTAAGGTACACTTGCTCTGTACAGGTAGATAAGATCATGAAGTAGAGAATACACTTGCATACATATTTTTATGAGTTAAACTTTGATAAACCATAACCAGCAACAAAAAAACAATTGACCTTTCTATTTCTGCATCAACATTATGAGTTTTCTATGAAATTGAACTTTGGCTTCTATTTTTTGAGCTAATTGAGTAGATTATTGCTCTATGTGATATTGTGCAGAATGCTTTTGCTTGTATTCCATCTCCATTTGAGGAGGAATTTTCCTTAGGTTATGTGGGATGTGGTTACAGCAGCTGTAACAGCCCACTTGCTTTTCTTGTAATGTGCAGTCACAGAAATGCCAAGCTTCACAGGCACCTCTGCCCATTCACACCACACATGAAACAGTTTCTGACTATCTGAGGACAAATGAAAGTTCATTAAAAGAAGGAGAAGGTCAGAAGGGTACTTTGGGATAGGAGAAAAAATATCCTTACCAGAGAACATTTAATCATAAGAAGCTTATCCTTCTCAAAGGGAATGCGGTGCATTTGCATCATTCTCTTTGGCAGTTAACCTTTTACATTTTATGCTTATGACATTTCTGTCAGGCGCTCTGTGTGCGCCAATGAAAGTCAGAGGTCTTTGGACACCATTCAAGAAGCAGAAGGTGCCTAGGGGCTGGGGAAGCTTGACGTGAGGCAGTCTGGCAGAGGAGGAAGTTTATACTGAGCTGCAGGGCAGCTAGAGAAAAGGACTCAGGCTGTGAAGGGCAAGCTGCCTGGGGCAGAGCTCCTTTGGAGACTTCCTGTGGGAGCTTGGGTGTCATTTTTGGCCTTACTTGTTGGACTGAGGGAAACAAAGAAGTGTCAGAGCAGGTTTTCTAAACCAGCCTATACATTTGTGTACATGGAGGTTTAGATGCAATCATCAGTGAATCTGTACCTACAACCAGGAAGTAGACGGTTCAGTGGTCACAGGAAGAGCAGGCTTGTTTGAGAGGTAAATTGAAATCTACTTAACAAAGCGATTCAGAAGATGTTCAGTGTAACTTTCTCCTGAGAACACAGCCTCCTAAGCTGTTAATCAGGGCACCGGGCAAAATACTCAATAATATTGTTCCAAGGCTAACACTCAGGAACAGAAACCATGGAAACCCATTTATTTTGTGAACTTGTTGACTCTCTTTGGAAGAACAGACTGGAAGATGAAGAAGGAGACATGTTTTACTTAACAGTTATGTATGAGTCAGAGAACCGTTTCAGTGTTTTTCATACATTAAATATTCAGGTGAATTGTCTAGTAAGCTGATGGATTTGAGAGTGAAATCTTTAGCATGGATTGGAAAAAAGTGCTATAAAAAGGTAGCGTTTACAGGATTTAACTCTTGTGAAATTTTTCCACAGGATCTGAGGCACAATTTTATTTTATGATTAGGACTTTTAATTAGGTTTAAAATTCTAGCTCTTAACTTTTCAGCTGTATATCTTGGGGTAAGTTCACCTCTATAAATGTCAGTCTTTCTCATATGTTAAATGTTGCCTACCTCACAAAGTGGTTGTGAGAATTTAATAAAATAATATGTATAAAATGTTTAGCATAGTGTTTGGTCCATAGCGAATGTTTCATAAAAATTAAAGCCTATTACCATTTTATCCTTTAGGCCATAAAGAAACATTCATCAAATACTTCCAAATGCAAGGAATCCTAGTTGGGTGGTATTCTTAGTTTGCTGAAAGAGAGATATTTTTTGTACTCATATAAAGAAGTGAGAGATTTGACCAAAATATTAAAATAGTTGAATAAAGTTCTGGGTAATATTCTAATTTTAATTATTTGTGAATTTTGTTAGAGAATAGTATTTAATATTTTTAAAAACCTACTATGTGGAGGGTACCTTGAAGTCACTTTATTCACAATGTCTCTGCAAAGTGACTATAGTTGTCCCACTATTATAGGCACAGAAACTGAGGCCCAATGAGATGAAAGAATGCGACCAAGCTTATGTATTGTGGCGAACGGAACAGAGGTCTGAAGGCCAAAGGCTGCGCTCTTTAGGTTCATTTCACAAAACCAGGGTACAGCAGGATGAAACCTTCATGGGCAAAGTCTGGCCCTGCTGTGGACTCTGAGGTCATTGCAGCATTTCTATTTTGGTGTTCCCATTAAACTCTTACCCTCTAATGGGGTGGGGGCTGGCAAAATGGCAATGTCACCCCTGAGCAGGCACCCAAGTCAAGCGATAAATCACATGCAGTGCTTGGGTTCCTTTTTCTGTTCAGGGGCTGAGAATGGCTCTGCTTATTTCAACCTCAGCAGCTGGCTTGCCTGCTATTCAGAACCAACAGGCACTTGAACTGAGTTAGCTCGTAATAAAAGCTTCTTAAGCACCGTGGGCAATTGTTTAGGAGAAAGATTGACTTTAAAAACATGCACCTGAATGTTTAGCAGCTTTAGAAATATCTGAGGATAAAATGTTCAGTTTTCAGGTAAAGCTGTTTTGGCAGCCTGATTTCTACAATGCTGGGCCATTGTAGAGGCTGCTTAATATAGGCAAGGCACAGATATTTTTTGTCTTTATATGCTGCCTTGGAACATTCTGTTTCTGCATATTTTTAACCAGATAAACGGGCCTCTAAGGGCCACATGGATGCAAATTCTCTACTAACTCTTTTAAAAAATTTTTAAATTTTATTTAATTTAAAAAATTTTTTTCCTAAATGATGAGAAATGGAAAAAATGGAAATAAAGTCTTTGTAAATAGGGAAGGGTGGAGGGCTTGAAGGGAGGGCTAGGAATGGGGAAAAAATAAGAATCAAGATGCATTATATAAAGGTACAATTCCCAGTGAGAAATGTAATTGTGTTGTATACCTACAATGTACCAATAAAAGAATTTAATACAAAAAAATGTTTTTTTCCTAATTATTTGTAAATAAATCTCTTTAGGACCCTTCCTTAAATAAAGCACTTTGTTGATTATTAATATATTTGTCTATTTCCAGTGTTTTACTATTTCCAGAACATTTACATCTACATCTTTCTTTTCATTTTCCAACTGGAAAGTACTGAACTTGGCTTGCTTTTTACTCCTCTACCTTTTCCTGGCCCTGTGACTGTAATTAAGTTCCTCACCTACTCTGAGCCTATCCTCAGCTATGAAATAGAATTGTCTATGTTTGCTTTTTAGGATTGCTGTATAAGGGACTCAGTGTAAGTGTAGGTGCTTTGAAAATCGTTCAAGACCCTTTGAAAATGAATGATTATTGCTATTATTATTTATATTTGTGGACAAAAATCATTGGTGTTCATTAAGGAGTACTAATGAGTTAATAGCATCCTAAAGATCTAAAAATTAAGTTGTGGTGAGAGGCCAGAACAGACATGTAATTGGTAATTTAATAGATAATAGAAGATAATAGAAGGACATGGAAGAAGACCCCAAATGTTATAGGAGATTTCTGGGAAAAGAAGAACAAAGGAACAGAACATATTTTAAAGGCTTTTTATAAGAGATATATTTAGTCCACAGCAGTTGCAGTGTGCCACTTCTTTATAGGCAGAGTAGGGTAGTCAAATGGGGCAGTTGCTGATCTGCTTCTTCCTAGTTGTGTAACATACTTAATCTTTCTGCAAAAAGTGAAGATAACACCTACTATACAGGGGAATGAAAATAATATAATATACATAAAGTGCTTGTTGCATAATATAGCTCATTAACTAACTACCCTCCTCCTCGTCTCCCTCTTCCCCTTCCTCTTCCTCCTTTAAATTTTTTTTTTTTTTTCAGCTAGAGCTCTAGCTAGACAGGCCACTATCAACGGTACTTGGAATTTGAAACTTTTGTGATTCTTAGAGCATTCAGGCGAAGTTTAAAAGCAATCAGTGGAGGCCTAGTAAATACTTTGGGATTACTCAGAATGCTGGCCAAACCTGTTAATGGAGCCTGGGTTACATAGCCACTTCAGTGATCGTCAGGTGCAGAGAAAGTTGTAGGTGTTCAGTTTGTGGAAAGGCTTTAAAAAGTTCTGAGGCAAGAAGCTGTCTGTGTAGTGAGGAGTGTTGACAGGGATTAACTTCTGGACTTACTCGGCGATAAGATCCTATGTTGAGGAATGAAGAAGGTAATCATCGTCTTAAGCTGGACTCTTGGTAAGAAGCTCTTGCTAAGGGATGCTTCGCTAAGAATGGAGTTTTCCAAAGCGTAGTTTGGGTTTAAAAAATTATCATCCACTGTTTGGAGGCACTTTTTATATCTTTCAGCAAGTAACGAGAAATTTATAAATGTAAAATTGTAAATTATGCAACCTTTTAAGAATCAATGTAAAAATATCCAAATAAGGATGGGGTGTCAACTTCTTTAGCTATTAAATACATAAGTACATGCAATTAGGGAAGTAAAATGGAAATTATTTGAAAAAAGAAGCACTGCCTCATGTTGTTCACTTTAGGCCTAACAGGATCTGACTGTCTGCTATAGTGAGTGTGGACATCATGCGGTCACAGCAGACCTGCTGAGTACTCTGCATTTCCAAGTCTTTCCTACAGGCCTCACCGAACATAAGGAAGTGAGTGAGGTTTTGAAAGTTGCCTATATTTCAAAGATGGGAAGATTTAAAATTATTGGCATGAGTATACTGTAACACATTACATCTTTTTTTCCATGTGTAGGTTAGAAAATGATTCTCAGCTTTCCTGTATCAGCTTCTTCCATGACATCTATTTTTTTTGTGATAATACTAATAAGCCCTTATATTTGAGATTTCTAGTTTTTTCATGTCCATCACCTCATTTTAAGTCAAGGTAGCTTGAAAACCTTACTTGGTACACCAGATCTTGCCTGACTCCATACTGATTATGCATGATGGGAAGGAAGGAACACGGAGAAATGAGATGAACACCTGTGACCGAAAAATCATAGAAGTCAAAGGTGGACTTGGTAGCAGAGTATCCATAAATAGATAGGTAGATAGATAGATAGACAGAACCTTCTCTTCCAGAATATCCTGGTTGAGTTTGGGGATTGTGCGGTAGAAATGTGAAGAAGACACAGATAAATACAGCCATAAACCTGTCACCTGAGCCAGGTAAGAGTGGGGACTGGGCCTGGGAAGAAGGAGTGTTTTTGGTATAGGTACCATGTGCCAAGTAGATGATAATAGTTCAGTACATATATTTTAAATTTGTTCAGCAGCCCTAAAACATAAGTATTGTAGGGAACAAGCCCAGACTGGTATGGGTAACTCACCAATATACATTAAAAAATAAACCTAGTGTTGCTCTGCTCAGGTGACATTTAGGTAACATTTCTATTGTTGCCTCCTGGTGTGTTTCCCTAGTCTTTTTAGAAACCCAGATGGAAAATGTGATTGTGCCCCTGAAAATGAGAATGAATCTTCTCCACACAATTTAGGGCAAAGCCAAATCAAGATAGCTTGGGGGCCTCAGTGAGGCCCTTACCTGTGGATACTTTGTTCTAGAACCTGGATCTGATGCTGGTCTTGTTGATTTTGCTTCTTCATCTCTTCTTGTTCTTTTCCGTTGCTGATCCCATCCAGAAGCCATTTCTCCCTCAAGGCTTTTTTCTGATGTCAAGAAATATAAGCGTATATTCTTATATCAGACAACAATTTCTAAAATCTCAAATTTCTTTCAAATTTTATGAATTTCAATAGTGGGCATATTAAAGAATTATTTTCTCCCACTGCCTTGCCTGGATAAATCTGGTATTTTCCTTTTTGCAACCTTGACCACCTTCCAAAGCTAGTTTATATTTATTGCAGTCACACAGAGACCTAAAAGTATGATTATGATGTCTTTGCTATTTCTTTGGTTGATGGGTATATATATTGTTAAAACCTCCCTGAAAGCCATCATGATAGTCACTCTAGCAACAGTACACAATGACTCACCTCCCAAAATCTTGTGTGGGAATAATTGGAATGGCAGGCAAAACAGAAGGTTGCCATTCTACCCATTCCTATCTTAAGTGAATTCAGTGTTATTCTTAGGCTGTGTGGTAGACATTTAGTGTTCTGCTTACTCAGCACTTCCTTCTTTTCTGAGACTCTCCCTGGTTGTAGACATCCTTAAGTCCATCTCCCTGCCTGTTCCAATAATATGAGGCATATTCACTGTGCTGTCTAAACATTAATGAGTTTAATTTTGTCAAATTTAAGAACATAAGAGAGACTTATGTTTTATCCTATGGAAAAAATTCCTCTTGAATTTGCATGAAAGAATTAACCTTTTTGATTTGAGCAATGAAACAGAAAGACTTAAAGCAATGAAAGAGACTTATAAATTTTGGAAGGGCGTTAGCCAGCATCCAGTCCATATCTCAAGTGGAATCTGTCAGACATATTGTTATATTATTTTCAAGGAGTTTAGTTCTCTTTCATACTTTCTGAAGAAAAGGAGTGTCATCTATCTCTAAAAATTATTTGCTCAGCTACTTGTTGTTAATTATTCATTAGGGATTCCCTATGACTGTAATGGTGAGGAAAGAATAGAAATTTTATCTTTTGGCCTTCTTTGATATTACAGTTAAAAGGAGAGCAGGTAAGACTTTGTGTCTTTAAAAAGGATGTATACCTTTAATACCATGGGGGAGAAAAATTTCTGAGTTTAAAAAATTTAATTATGCTAGGTTATGGTAGATAATTACCAAAGGATTTTTTTTTTTAACTAAGGCAAAGGCTTTCAAGTCGGTTAAAAAACCCAAAATTACAGTGATTGCAAATGAATATCGTATGGAATGAAAGTTTGGAGAAAAACTCTCAACTCCTCTAGTTGAATCAGTGCGGGGGTCAGGAAGCTTCTAGGTGCCTAGAAAATTGTTTGAGAACTGCTAGATGCAGTGAGGAAAAGCTTCACCTTAGATCATGCTTTTGTTAACTTTTAAGAAATTGCATGTGAACAACACACACCAGAAGAGCATTTTGTATTATTACATTCTGTGGCCAGAGAATTTGTTTTCTCTTCTTTCCCCAAATGTAATTTAACCATTTGTTATAAAGTTGGTTAGCTGCTTGTGTTTTCCCATAGGCTCAGTATTATTATTCTTAAACCTTTACAACTAATGAATGTTTATTAATTTTTAGGATCCTTATATTTTTTATTTTTACTTATTTACCACATTTTTCATTGTCTACTAGACTTGTGACATTTTGTATTTGTTCCATTCACTAATATATCTTCAGTCCTTTTGTTTTATTAGTACAGATCAGTAATACAGAATAATGAGATTCATCTTGGTATATTGGTACCTGTATATAATTTGAGTATGTTCATCCCCATTACTCTCCTGTCCCATTACTCTCCTTCCCTTTCCCTAAACAGGGAAATCCCTTCTTCATTTCTAAAAAGCTACCTCCTAGTTTCCTGTCATCTGTTAATTAATTAATTAATTAATTGATTTCTCATATAAGAGAACACATACAATGTTTAGCATTCTGAGGTGGGCATAATTCACTTAACATGATGGTTTCTAGTTCCATCCATTTTCTTGAAAGTGATAGTTTCTTTTTTTATGCCTGAATAAATACTCCATTGTTTTTATTTTTTTTGGTACTGGGGATCGAACTCCGGTCCTTGTGCTTGTGAGGCAGGGGGTGGAACCACTGAGCTAAATCCCCAGCCCTCCATTGTTTATATATACACCGTATTTTCTTTATCCATTCATCAGTTGATGGGCATGTAGACTATTTCTATGTCTTAGCTACTGTGAATTGCACAATAAACATGAGTATGCATGTATCACTGTAGTATGTATCACTGTAGCGTACACTGTAGTATGTTTAATTCTTTGGGAATATACTAAGGAATGGTATACCTGGATCAAATGGTAGCTCTATTTTTAGTTTTTTGAGAAATCTCCATACTGATTTCCATAATGGTCCTGCTAGTTTACATTTCCACTAGCAATGTAGGAGAGACCCAGCACATATTTAAGTATGTGAAGACTAGGCTTTTGAGGTCAAAAATGCCAAGAAAATCTGAATATATCAGCTTTTTAAGACTTTATTGTGATTTTATCTATTTGTATGCTTTTTTTCTCTAGGAAACACTCAGATGGGATTGTCTTACAATGTTGAGTTATAGATGGTAGAGAATGATTCTTGTAACATGGTCAGGTTAACTTCAGGCTATATTCTTGGTTCTCAGTTTGGTTAAGAACAAGAATAATTTTAGTTTTAGTGTCATTTCCTCTAGTGGAGAACTTTTTCAAGTTAAATATAAAATACAAATTTGGATGTGCAATGAAAATGATCTGGTATAATGGCATATTATAGAAATCAAAACATAGTTATTTTGTTTTGTGTCACAATTTAGACTTGTGCTTTAGTAAATGAGACTAATGACTAAGGTAACAATTTAATTCAAGATAATAAAATTCAGAACCAAAAGCTATGTGAACTCATTGAAAATATAAGTGTCATGCACATCATGGGTGTGATGATCAGGCTAAGGGGTTAAAGGTCAGATTGGGTTGCTGCAACTATTTAAAAATGTGTATGCACTGATACAGGAGGAACACTTTGTAAATGTTTATGCTTATGTTGTGTAATGTGTGTCATTGAACTGTAATGAAATAGTTTGCAATCAGGGAAGCCGTGAGGATAGTCATGGGAACCAGGACAAGTGGATAGAAGAAATAGAGACAAGTCTGTAACTATAGAGTCTAGTGGAACTTAACACGCTGAACATATTGTAGAATTGATTTGTAAAATACTTTTGCACATTTTTGAATCCTGTTTTGGAATTATGCCCGGTTGCTCCTTGGTCTGGCTAGCTATTTCTGTAAACTTGAAAGAATATTCTGTATTGAAATAGCCGCTCTTTCCTCTGTGTTCTCTTTGGAGTTTTTATGTCTCCCATATAGTGTTCTTTGTAGTATAAATGTCTTTTTTTCTTTTCTTTTTTTGACAAATCAAGATTTTATTTAGTATGAGAATGAGGGGGTCATTTAAGATCCAAGTCCTAACAAGTAGCTTACAAAAATAGTTATTTCTTCTTCCTGTTTTGATACTTAACTGTCACATGAGATTCTGTATTACACAAAAGGCAAAATGATTTTTGAAACAAGTTTTTCTATAAAAGAGAACACATATAAATGCTTCCCTAACTTCAACAGTGAAAGTTACTGTTATCTCTAGTGTTTACTAGGTTGCTTGTGACCCCAAACAGTAAAGGTAAAATATGAGATTTTTACGTTCACTAAAATCTAAAATAGTATGCTAGGAAAATAAAGATACAGTAAACAATGATATAAAGGAGGCTGGAACTCACCAAGAAGCATTACACAAATGACCCAACTATCCTTGGTGGCAGAAAGCAACTTAGCCAGAATACATACTTGTGCTACTGGAGAGGAGATAAACTGAGCCACTTTACCTTCTGGCCAAATTAAAATGCTATTTTTCACTCCTGTTTTGCTTGAAACAAAGCAATGAATATAGGTTAAGATCAATTTTCCTCCTGTTTCTGGATCTGAATTTGCAGCTAATTATAGGGCATGGCCTGTCTGTCAACTCCCCTGTACATATACACATACATGCAGACATATATATTTAAAACTATACAGTAACTAAGGTATTATTTATACAATCATTAAAAGATGTTCTTTGAACATATTAGCAAATGCTATACCTTTTAATTAAATTTTCCTTAAATAACCAAGCACTGAAAACCTAATAAAAATGTTAATTATTTTAAAATGGTTGACGTTCTTTTCCCCTTAAATAGTCTAAGCCAGAACAGGTCTTTTGTAGATGTGCTTAATAGATGCCTTAACAAGATTATGTGTCAATTACCATTTTAAATGTTCAGGACAAATTTTATTTATTTTATATTCCCAGTGTCCAACTTAGTACCTTGTACATAATAGGTGTTTGCTTAATAAGTGTTTGTTCTCTGAAAGGTCCTATGTACACCCATATAAATTCTACTTAACAGTTAAGAGTCACTTGAAATTCCACATCTGTCATAGAACCTTGTCTGACATCTCAGATTAAATAATTAAAGCTTATACTCTAAATAAAACACTATCATTTAACTAACTTACCTTTCCATTTACTCTTTAATTTCCCAAATTAGGAAAAAATATTTCCTATTCCCCTTTACACTCTCCCCTTTGGGTCCATGCACAGCTTGAGAAAGTAAAGATAACACCTCAGTCCAGAAAATATGAAAACCTCTTGGTTCAGGCATGAGCAGCCCTAAGCCAGTGCACACATTTGGCGAAGGGGTGTGGGCAGGATTTCCGAATTTCTGTTTATACAGTCTGCACAATTGTGTACAGCAGTCCAAGGCATGATAAATGTTTTGATTGCATTGGATTAGAAGAGGTCTCCTGGTTCCAGAAAGCAAACCAATATAGAAGACCACACATTACCTTATGGACTGTTTTTGGCAGTACTGAATGAAACTCCACCTCAGAAATGGACTTTTCAGTGAGTTAGGGTTTTCCTGTGTGAAACTTCCTAAATGAACTGAGGGGATAGTTAAGCCTTCTCTTCCACTGTGAGCTATGCTCTTGTTTTGGCTGCAAGGATAGTGATTGCTGAGAGCTAGAGAGCTATGAGTTTACTCAGAAGCAAAAAGTAATTCACTTCCTGTAAGATCCAACTGTAAGAAGAGAGAGAGAGAGGAATCTGGTTTTGGAATTAGAAACAGTCAATCTCAAAAATTGTTCCAGATTTGACTGACTTCATTGAAATTTCACTGAACTAATTTAGACAATTTGATTTTAATCTGTTGATTGTCATGTAGTACACACTGCATTTCTTGAGTGACAGTGTCTGTTCCTCATTGTAATTTCAATGCAACATACTGGAAGGACAGCAGGTCAACTATGATGTCACCTATACATCAAACAACAGAAATGTCAACCTGTCCAATAGGAGCAAAGAAGGAAACAGAATCCAGAGAAGGCAGGTTAATCACTCTTAAATTGCTTCTTTTCTTTTCTTTTTTTTGGTACCGGGGATTGAACTTGGGTCCTTGTGCTTGCGAGGCAGGTGACGGAACCACTGAGCTAAATCCCCAGCCCTTAAATTGCTTCTTTTCATAGATGGTTGGTTACTTGTTCCACTAGAAAAATGGATTTAGCTGAATTTGGCAAGTTTCATTTATGTTTGGAGATCCCATGAGCATGTAAAATTGTTTCATCGGGGGGGTTCATTAGCCCTCCCAGAACAGGGCCTGTTCTCAAGGAGCTCCTGTTTGTCATTTGGTTGCATCCTGTGACTAAGCTACGTAATAAAATGTTGAAACAAACTGTGCTTTAATTACAAAATGTCCACACCCAGTCAAACATGCAAAGTCTGATTTTAAAAATGGAGATGTATTTGTGGCTATGATCTCATCTGTGTTCTGTCAAAAGAATATAAAGGCAGAAGCCTGAACCATACTCAAACAACTTTGGATTCATTGCTTTGAGCTTTCAAACACAAGCATCCTTGACCAGACTAGACACTGTCTGCTCTGTACCCCCTGGGGAATGGCTGGTCTTTCATCGATTTCAAAAGGAACTTCCTAGCTGGACCCACTCCCTAGGGATGTTGAGCGAGACTGTGTCAGGGCCAACTTCTCAAGGCTAAATTCTCAAGGTTACTGAAGGAAACTAGGAAATGCAGTATTAAAGACTAGAAGTGATAAAACTGTGTTTTTCAACTTTCTGTGTTTGCCAGAAGGTATTAATCTCATATGCAAATATTCCTAGCTTGTTGGCCTCTGATATGGTTATTAGAATATTAGTAGGGGTATATTGGGAATTTTTTCTTTCCTAAAGCATCTTTACTATTGAAATTTGAATGCAATCAGGATATTTGAAAACAAAATCACTGAAATAAAATTAAAGTCATAAGTTACCTTCAAATGTTGGTGTTTTAGTTTTTCTTCTTCTATTTTCAGACGTTTCTGTGAGATTTCTTCCTGTATTTTTCTTTTGTCCTGAAATAAAAAAGTTCCAGTATAAATAATTTAAAAAATTTGTGTAAATATGCTTTCTTGAGGTTAATGTGTTTATCTGAACTGTTGGGCAGCAACATGCTCTTGGCATTGGCATAAGGCCACTTTTGAAACTCAAATTTAGAAAAAAAAAAAAAGGAGAAAAGAGAGACAGTCAAAGCATTTTGCCAATGGGAAAAATCTGAAAAGGTGTTCTATCAAAGAGAATTTAAAAATGTTTCAATGTCTTCCCTCCACTACCTGCCTTTTCTTTCTTCCCCATTAGTCTAACAGCGAGGCAATGGGAAAAGTGAATTTTAAGGAGGGGCATTTTGAGATGGGTGTGAGAAGATGTTGTGAGAAGGGAGACTGTTCCTGGCACATGGCTGAAGAAGCTGCTGGGTGAAAGGCCTGAACATGCAGAAAAACAGGGCAGCCTAAGGGTCATTGGAAAGGTAGGAGGGGAGTATGGAACTGCTTCCTCCTTCTGTCCTTGCTATGGGATGACAGGGAAAGGGTTTAGACAATGATTCTTAACACTATGCTGAGGTTTTAAAAAAGTTCTTGGAAAAACCAAGATATATCGTGTACAGGTACAAATTCCCAATGATGAATGTGATTATAATGTATACCTAAAATGTACCAGTAAACTTAATGGAAAAAAGTTCATTTTAAATGACATGATCTCATAACAAAACAATACAACGAAAACAGAAGCATCTCGATAGAAAGCATAATCATTAATGCACAGAAGTTTGTACTTTCTAGGAAATATAGCACATGTACTAAGCAGACAGTCTGAGTTTGATTTCAGGCTGCTCCACTTACTAGTTCTGTGTCTTCAGACAAAATCTTTAACTTCTATAAAATGGGGAAACTGAGAGTAAGGTAGATCCCTTATAAGATGTGAGCTCTAGCTAAGCTTATGTACATAAAAGTTCCTAGAAGATTTCTTAGTATGTATTGCTGTAGAGGCAATTGTTTAGTAAAATTTAATAAATAAGCATATAGCTTGTTATTCACTCCAAAAGCAGCACATTAATTCTGACACTGCTTCCATTGGTCTGAACTATTTCAGGGATTCCTTGTCCAGAACTGAGGCATTTGACTAGCCATGTATAAAAGACCCTTATTTCCTCATTTTTGACCAGAGGTGACATTCTCCACCTTATTCTTAAGAGTTGGTTTTAAATCTGCTTTCAAAATGGAAAACTCCCAAAGGATAAAATTTTGTTGCCAATGAAGACATTTAAAAAAATTTGAAGCATATTCTGAAGGTAATTTAGAAGGAACAGTTCCAAAAATACTTGGCAGTATTATTGAAATAAGTGCATGGCTTCCTGATGTGGTTCCTTTGAAGATTAAAAGCTGTTTTTGATGTATAAATTCAGTTACATTTGTTTAAGAAAAACAACACATTGTTCTCCAACTTTATGTTGTGTTTCTCTTTGTGCGTAGGAGGAATATATGGCTATACCAGCATTGCCTTTTAAATTTTATAAACAATTGTTTTGGGAAAAAATAATTAGGCACTAAGTGTAGGTCTTTAGAATCACTTTCTTCTTTTAGATGGAATCTAGTCACAAAAACTCTGAAAGCCTCTGTCAGCCAATTCTCTACATGAAGCTGGTATTGAGAGAATCTTAGTAATATTTTAAATTTATCATGCCAAACATCTTGGGAAGTACTTTACAGGCACTATTTCACTGAATGGTTATATTAACAAAAAGATATGATAATTTTCATTTCATAAAAGAGGAAATGGAAGCTCAGGGGAGTGAGTACAACTCATTCAAATTCTCATAATGAGTAAATGGCAGAGCCAGAACTTGAACTCAGACAATCTGAGACCAGCTTCCACACTCTTAGCCAAATCACTTCCCCATTTCTTGAGAGGGAAGGTAGTTAAGTTAGTTACACCTTCCCTCCTTGTTTTCTCCATTATGAATACTGAGGGCCAGCAGCACCCTCAGGTCAGGCAGTGAGGCACGGGACCTCTCATCAGAAGGGAGCACATTTTTAGCTCCCTAGACCTGGCACTGTAACCATCCATCCTTCTCCATGAATAGCCATATAGAAGACTGCTGAACCGACAATACCTCCCCACCCCTGTTGCTTGCCAGTTTGGGTTGATTTCATCTCTGGGTTAGTAATCAAGTAATGAAATATGTGAGTAGAGGCAGGTCATTTGAAATGTTTTGGCAGCACCAGGCTTATGCAAGTGTTGCTAAGGAATGCCAGTGTTTTGTCACTTAGAGGTAATGTGATTCTTCTCTCTTATCAGTCTAGGTAGATGGGAAGGTAATTTTGTAATGTTATGGACGTAATCCTATTCTAAGGAAAGGAGTGCTTTTTCCTTAAAAGATGTCCATCAGCTGTAAGCTGTCATCCAGATAGAAGCATTTTTGAAAAATAATATAGGAATAACTTAGTTTCAGTATGACAGAGTAAACTGTAAGTCAACCTAAGTTTAATATCTAGCTCTGCTGGCAGTACATGTACCAGAAGTTATCAAAGTCAGCTAATTCCTTCTCAAATGATCATGAAAAAAATAGATGTGAAACGTCATCTGCTGACCCAAATTTCCCCAGAACCTGCAGCATCTCTCTGGGTAGCTGTTTGATACGACACATTGGACATTTGTAACTATTCTAAATAAGTTATATTGTTGTTTACTTCTTCAGTGTTCAATTACTAGTGAATGATTACCTAGATTTTTACCTGTCTGACAGCCTATTTTAAAGGTTGACACTTTCAAATGTCAATTCTGGGAAAGACTTTCTCTTAGTTTGAAAATTAATTTGTTTGTCTTGTGTGACTATCACATTATTATAACCAGCCATGATCTAAAGATCTTACCACAATAACTTACTTGATAAAAGAAAGCACAGTACCTAACAATGTATTATCAATAATTAGCTAATATTTAATATGCCTGATTCTGACAAGAAGGCAGAACTTATCCTGAGTTGTTTGGTTGCTAATTTATCCCATTCTGAAGTACTTATGTACAGATTTATATTCAAGGTGACACTAGAAGTTCTACAGTGTTTAAAAATTATTCATAAGTAGATTCTTTCTCTGAAAATTTTATTTTCTCAGGAAGAAGGAAAGCATTTGTGTTAGTGGATATAGTCTCAGAAATATGGTGATACATGTCATTACCATGGCATCAGAAGTACTGTGAGGCTTGAGGGGAGACAAGGGAAGACCACTTCCAGTTGATCCTAAGATTAGAGTCTTTGGAATGGCTTCTGAAAGTCAGGTTGGGTAGTTGCTGGGGCTGGGCAATAAGGAGAAAGGGCATTCAGGTCAAAGGCTCAATGTGAGCAAAGGCCTGGAAGTAGAACTTCGGGACATTATTTGGAACAGGAAGTCTGAGTGCAGTAGCAGGAAATAAACTAATAACAGAATAAGAACAGATTCTTTATAGAGACCATTGAATGGCATGACAAGGGGTTTGGAATTTATGTATTGAGATAGGGAGTGATGAGAAGTTTTCAGGGAGAAAAGAATACTAGAGTTCAAACCATGTTTTCAGACATTGATACAGCCTCATTGTGCAGTAGGCATGGAAGGATGAGAACTGGAAGAGGATACACCAGTTAGGTTCCTGCAAAGACTTGAAAGGTCATGAGTGCTTGGATAGAAGGAGCAGAGGATGTGGATGTCCTAGAGAGCAAAGAGTTAAAGTTGTCAAGTCTTGGCAACTGATGGCCATATGGATGAGGGAAAGGAAAGGTCAAATGGAGTAGAGAGCATGTATGTCTGGGTAAATAATAGAGGAAGCAGAATCACTAACAGAAATAGGGAATTCAGGAGAAGGAAGAAAGAGTTTGAGATGAAAGATGACAGATTTCATACCAAGTTTGGTGTAGACTTGGGCCGAGTTGGTGGAGTTATCTGTAGACGGTTAGGATGCTGGATGGAGAGAGATGAGAGGAAGAGTCAGAGCTAGTGACAAAGATGGCTGAGTGTGGGAAGGGACAGATGAAAGCATGACAGGAGGCGGTGTTATGCAAAGAAAACGAGGATGAAGGGCAGATCCTCCATGAATAGAGGAGGGAGGGAACCCATGCTGAAGTTTATTTTGGGGCCAGTCAGATATTATTTATAATAAAACTTGGTGAATTTTGTTATTTTACACATGCAGACTACAAGGAGAAAAAGAATAATCACGATGTCATGATATTGCAAGTTATATGAGATTCAATGCTCTCATGCTCAAAATAATTCATTTTACAATTAAGATTATTAAACTTTGAGAAATAATACAGTGACTAGCTTAAGAAGGTACTTAGGAGCACAGCCGAGACCATAAATTAGATCTTAATTCCCAGTCCCAGTCTCTTTTTCCTTTTCCTATCTACACAAAAGAAAGGCAAAGCATATTTGTGGCATTTAGATAAAAGTAAGGAAAAACAAAAACATCCTGCTGTTATACTTGATGCTACCTGAACAGAAAGAGAGTATACGTGGTATTTTCCAAAGCCAATTGAAGAAAGTGGAAATATGAGTAAGTGCAATGATGAGAGAATTCAATTAGTGAAATATTTTCAGATTCACTCAGTCAAAAGCTGAGTATCTTAAGACCTCATGATTAGCTTTGATATTTTCATTGCTTAGAATCTGAAAAGATCAATAATAGAAGCTGCTTATTTAAATTTCAATCTGACCAAGAATTTAGAGCTGCTGGTGATGTACAAATAATGGTAACCATAAAGAAAAAGGATGTACTAACATAATCCTGCTAGAAATGAATTCTGAGCATAGTTAGAAGTTTACTAGATTTAATGAAAGTAGCTTTTAAAAATTCTTGAAAAAATTATTAAAATTCTTTAAAGGATTCTTAAAAAGGAAGCAAACATTTCAAGAGAGAAGACAGATCATGAGGCATGAGCAGTTTATGAGGAAAACATGGATACACAATTAAAAATGATATTAGGTAAGGAGAAAAGAGAATGACCATAAAAATACCCAAATTAAATAGTTTAATATCTAACTGGGCCCTTCCCAAAGAGCTCATGAAACCAAGAATAAGACAGTGGAACCTATTTTTAGTTGCATGAATAAGGTAAAAATTTAGGGTGATGTGAAGATGTGAAGTACGTGAACAACACTGAGATCACAAAAGGCTAGTGTGTGTGAGTGAGTGAGTGTGTGTGTGTTACTTGACAGTAAAAGATAAAGACAATAAGATTACTGCTGAGATATATAGTGTAATATATGTTACAAATGACAGATATAAGATAGAACTGCTCCACTCCTTTGTTTCCTTATTATTTATTTATTTATTTTAATTTATTTATATATTTATTGGTACATTTTGGGTATAAAATACATTTACATTTATCATTGGGTGCTTATACCTAGACATGATGTATCTTGATTCTTATTTTTTCTCCCATTACCTGTGCACCCTTCACCCCCTCCACCCTTCCCTATTTACACAGACTTTGATTCCATTTTTTTTTCTTTCTCATAATTTTTCCTTTCCCTTCTTCCCTTTCCCCTTCCCCTCCCACCATCCCCAAACCCTTGGACATTTTCCTATTTCAAGTGATCAATTATTCATTTTAATCATTTTCATCCTTATTTACACTTTCAGTTTCTCACATTAGAGATACTATTTGGTATTTACACATGTGTGTCCTATTTATTTCACTTAAGAGTATGGCCTCAATATGCATCCATTTAGCTATAAATGTCTCTAGTTTCTCATTCTTCATGGCTGAGTAGTACTCCATTTTATAAAAAAACCACATCTTTATCCAGTCTTCAGTCGATGGGCACTTGGGCTGTTTCCAAGCTTTAGTTATTACAAACTGTGCCGCTATAAACATAGGTGCACATATATCGCTGTGGTATGATTCTTTTAATTCTTTGGGGAAGATACCCAGCTGGGGAATAGCTGGGTCAAATGGGACCACTAGTCCTAGTTCTTTGAGGTATCTCCATACTGATTTCCACAGTGGTTGCACCAGTCTGCACTCCCACCAACAATGGAGAAGGGTTCCTTTCTCCCCACATCCCCGCCAGCATTTGTTATTGGTTGATTTGTTTCCTTATTTTTGATTAAGGAGAATAATTTTGATCCTGGAAAGGGTGCAACAAATAAACTTAAAAGGAAATTGACATCCAAGAGGAAATATGGCTTCTAATAAGACAGCTGTACTAATCTTCGGCCTCTAATTGGCTCATTTCAGGGAGAAGAAAAATTTACAGACACGATAGAAAAATATTACTATGTAATTTCCTTGGAATCTGGTATGAAGTGAAAATATATCAGCAGACTGAAATTGGCATATGCCCTAAATTTTGGAAGAGAGAAAAAAGAGAGTTATGTTATTTATAATGACTCATGAATTTACTGATTAATCTCTGGTGATGTTGTAGAATAATAAAGTGTATTTAGACAAAGAATATTTTTTTGTTTGTTTGTTTTGAGACAGAGTCTTGCTGTGTAATCCAGGCTGGCCTTGAATTTACGGTGATCCTCCTGTCTCAGCCTCCCAACTGCTGGGATTATAGCCAAGTGCCACCCTGACCAGCAGGAATGTTGTATTTAGAGAGTGATGTCTAGGCAGTAAGTTTTGATGACTAAAACAAAGATTTTGGGCATGTCTGAAGCCCTGGGTTTGATTACCAGCACTGCAAAAAAAAAAACAAAGAAACAAAACAAAACAAACCAAACAACAACAACAACAAAAAGAAAATAAAACCCAAAGATTTCAAACATTTTTTTTCTTGTGGCTTCATTATTCCAAGATCTATAGATGATGATTACTGAGAATTTTTGTGTCAGGAGTTACTTAAAAACAAAAATGTATCAATTTATTTAATCGTCCCTGAACCTCTGAGGTAGAGATCATATTTATTCCCATAATCTAGGTGAAGACAAAGAAACAGAGATCTCTAGATCATGGGAATGTAGTATATCTTAGTTTTCACATAGCTTTTGACAAAGGTTTTTACCTTACTCTTGGAAGTTTGTGTAAATGTGAAAAGAATATATATATATTTTGTACTGCGGGATCAAACTCAGGACCTTGCGGTTGCAAGACAGGCGTCGGCACCACTGAGCTAAATCCCCGGCCCAAGAATATTTATTTATTTGATGATGACTGTCTTAACATTTTTTAAACCAATGTCTATAAGAAGATAGAAAACAAAGTAAACTTAACAAACATGTAAACATAAACATATCGACATAACTTTCTGAAATCAGAATTCAAGGATTAAGCAGAAGTGGGTTGGAAGTTTTAACATTAAAAACTGCTTAGATTAGAAATTTGCACCTTTACATAATCTTTCTTGGTTCTTATTTTTGACCCTTGCCCAGCCCTCCCACCCCTCCATTCCTCCTTATTTACAAAGACTTTGTTTCCATTTTTTCATTTTTACATATTAATCCCATTCCCTTCTTTCCTTACCCTCCCACTTCCCCTTCCCCTTTGCCCCTTTTCTTCCTATTTCACATTATCTATTATACATTTTAGTCCTTATTTACACTTTCAGTTTCTCGTACCAGAGAAACTATTCGGTATTTATACATAAAGTCTTTGTAAATAGGGAAGGATGGAGGGGGTGAAGGGAGGGCTAGGAATGGGGAAAAAATAAGAACCAAGATGCATCATGTAAAAGTACAAGTTCCCAATGAGAAATGTAATTGTGTTGTATACCTAAAATGTACCAGTAAAACAATTTAAGAAAAAAAAAACTGCTTAGATGACTTAGATGATCATCAGGGCATAGAAACTCATGCTATAAAAGATAACCAAGTCAAATTTTCAAGACATTTTGGCTGATAGTGATGCTGTGCCCAAATTAATGATTGGCTTTATTATTAAGTCTAACCTATGAAACTTTATAGGATACATTAATTGTATAATATCTGGAAAATCCAAACAAAGTTAAAGAAAATATAAAAATTGCTCAGACCTTGACTATTTTAGAAAAAATTGTCAACAAGTCGGTGCATTTTATTCTCATAATTTTTTAACTCACAGAAACCACAGCTATATGTGTTTACACAAAAAACACCCAAGGTGGCCCTTACAAATGGTTTTGTGGTCTTTTTTTTTTTTTTGGTACTGGGGATCGAACTCATTTGCCAGACAGGCCTTGTGCCACTGAGCTACATCCCTGGCCCTTGTGGTCTACCTTTTGCACTTAAGCATTGCACACGAGCATTTCTCTGCAACTAGATTTTGTGAACATAAAAATATTAAATTTTATTCAAAATATCACACTTTGCTTAATCATGCCCTTTCTTCCTGTTAGGTTGTTTTGAGTCTTTTGGTACTGTAAGTATTTGGGTGATGAGGTTTCTCATCTGTGTATTTTGGACCAGCTTTCTCCAATGATTTCCTTAGCAAAGGTTCCTAGAAGTTAGTTATCCAGGCAAGGGGTGTGGATGTTTTAAAAATTCTTTATACAGATTGCTGAAAGTCTCCTGTGAATAAAGTTGTTTTAACTTATATTACCACAAAAAAGAGTCCATTTTACCTTTACTGATTGTGAATATTGTAAGTAAAAACCCCACACACTTTAATATTTTGAGTAGGACAAAAATGCATTATCTCACTTTTTTTAAGTAAGATTTCACAAATATAGTCAAATACCATTCATAATTTCTTTGGCTAGTTGTATTAATAATTTATAAAACTGTCTGTGGTGTCAACTCATTTTTCTGTGAACTTAGAAACAGTAATCTTTTCTTCACCACATTAGATATAAACAGTTTTTCCTATTTGCCTTTGAATTTCATTTGTGATGTTTTAGAAGTACAGAGAGAATTTTTTCTATTGTTTTGATGTTTGTGATGTCTGTTTTATCTGAGAGCTTTTAATTATTAATCCATATTTTCTTTCAGCTTTCTAAATATTAAAAATATATAATTGTTTAATCCTGCTGAATTGCATTTTAACTTATGCTGAGTGTTAATCCCTCCTCATTTTTTATGTTTTTGGTACCAGGGATCGAACCTGGGACCTCGCCCCTGCAAGGCAGGTGGCAGAACCACTGAGCTAAATCCCTGGCCCCTCCCTCCTCATTTTTAAGTAATTATCTGAACTTTTATCACTGAGTTCCTTCTTCTTGATTTAGGATGTAACTTTTTCATTTACCAATTATTAAATGTTCATCAGGGTCTTGTTCCAGGTTATTTGTATAGTTTCTTAAATTATTGATTTTACCAATACAAAATTATTTAGATTATGCACCAATGAGGCAAATTAGCATTTTATTGGGCAAGTCTTCCTTTATTGCTCTTATTAAATGTCTTGATTAGCAGTACTAATTTATTTTTCCAGTTACACTTTGGAATTATTTTTTTTAATTCCAGTAGATACAAAATTGAAAACCTAACCAAGTCCTTATCTCTTCTCATTCCTTACCAAATAAAATGTCAGCTAACTTACCAAATAACCAAATAAAAAACTACATACCTTTATGGAGTTTAAAAATGTACTCTTGATAGTAACAATTACTATCCAGATAATTAGAAATTGATATTATGTATGATTTGTAGCTGCATGATACAATTTATATGAAATTGAGATTATGTTTTACATGTCTAGTAATATGACGTTTAAAAATATATCACCAGCATAGCAATGTACCATGTCATTAGTCTTCTAAATTATTTTTAATAGTTACATATTTTTCTGTCTGTCACATATACACATACACACAATGTTTATTCAGCTAATTCTTTTTTTGGACATTGAGTTTGCTTCCTCCTTTGTACCATAAGAGATGATGTGAATAAATTAGGATGCTGTGAACATTGTAGGACGTCCATGTCTGTGTGGGTCTCCTATTTTTCTTTAGAATGAGTTCTTTGTAATGAAATTCTAGGTCAAAGGATAAAATTGTATTTAGTTTTTTTATACTAATTGCCAAACTGTCCTGCTCTCAGCAATTTCATGCTTTTACCTGCAGTGAATGAGATTGCTTCCTTAGAGGTTTTGATTAGAATTGTACTCAACTTAAAATAAATTGAAAGTATCTGACAGCCTTTCTGTACTCAGACTACACATCCAGGAATGGTGTGCCTCTCTGGTCGCATATATTATGTTACTTAGTAATGTTTCATTATGTAAATGTTACATATTTCCTTAGTAGGTATAAAAAGTATGAACATTTCTTCATATAAATCTGGCACATTTCCTTATTAATAATATTTTTAGTTTTTAACGTATTTTTTTAATTTTATAGCTCTTCAGAATTGAATATTTTCTGACTATTCTTTTTCAGAAAACTTGATTTTTGTCTGTTCAGTGTATATATGACTACTTTATGACTTTCAAATTAATTCTTAAGAGTTTTTTTCTATGTGCTTTTTGGTACATGTTAATTTTATAAAATATTGGGTTTCATCATGACATTTTAATATATATATATAACAAAGGTTGATCTCAAATTAATGTTTTCCTAATGTTAGAGATATTGAAAATGAAGACTTGAGTGTTTATTAACTTTTTTGAGTTATGCGGTTGGTCCAGTGGTAAAACTTGTGGTGAACCTAATTTTCTAAATTCTAAGGATGGCGCTTTTTGTACCCCTCTTATTGCTTAAAAATAAATTAATATAAATACAATTCCCCAGATAAAGGATTTGTTATATAACCAAGGTACTCTGTCCTGGTGAGAGTTCTGTTTGACTCGCATCACCATCTTTTAACACTGACACTGCGGACACTGCCATTTAAACTGTCTAAAATGAGCCTATGATATGAGGAATGATCAAAATCTGGAAACAAAAGCTACCCAGCTTCAGTGGCTAGAATACGACAGCCGAGTGAGAGGAAACCAGATTCTGGCGCATCATGTCAGAACTCTCAAGCCAGAGACCTGTTCTCAGGTGAAATAGGAATGGAGCCACCTAATAGTGGAAGAGTCCAGGAGAGGCTGAAAACACAATGCCTGAACATAGGGTAAAGAGGATAGGAATATGTACAAAGAAATCTCTGTTTTCCCTAAGCTTTCTATGATTATTTCTTCATCTGGCTTTGAAGTACCTAATTCCTAAGTCAGTCTTGGGACTGACTTAAGACTTAATTGTTATGGCTACATTCATTATGTTTATCATTACTTCTCATGGGGTGAATTGAAAAGAACAAATTTTCTGAGTCTCATTTCATTTTGTAATTTTAGCCTTCTTTCATAATCTTACAATAAATTCTAATAGACCTCTAAATGGAATCTAGTTTGTATTCTACTCTTATTCCTTTGTTTAGCCTTTCTTGTTTAGTGTAATGAATAGTAACTAAACAGAACAATGATAAACAGCAAACACAAACTTAAGAATTACTGAGGGGGGATAGTAAGCTTGGTCTTGTCTTCAGTGAAAAAGAAAATCTGTTAGCAGGCTAGACAATTACTAGCTTTCCCTTTCTCAGCTTAATTGCACTTGTTCACTCATTCATTCACTCATCTACATGTTCTTTTTTGTGCATCAGCTAGTGTTGAGCTCATTGTGGGGCAAACTCTGAAACATGCAAAGATGCTTTGGTTTTAAGAAGTCCTGACCAGAAGTAAGAAACTGTGCAATGGGAGTAGGATGAGGAGAAGGTAACAAAAGCTTGGAATCTTTAATGTCCTGAAAAATGACTTGGATTCCACCCCAGCCCTCTTAAGATAATAGCAAATGCTTCTGAAATGGCCCTCACAGTCTGTTCTTTTCCTCTTCTCCTCCTGGCAGACTGAGGATGGTGGGAGAAAACTTCAGGGGGTGAAGGAATGACTTGGGTTTGTGGTTAAGGAGAGCAGAGCTGCACAGGATTCTTCTCCTTGTTCCATTTCAAACTTTATCCATAAGAGTGAAGAATACAAATCTGAGGAAGTTCTGGAAGTAGGTGAGGGTTGCCAAATCAGGAAAGTAGATTCAGGTTGCACCATTAACTAATCTCTTTTCTTAGCCTTGGGTATTCTATCTATAAAAAGGAGATGGTAATATCTACTTTTGAAAATAGTCATAGGGGTGTTTGGACAAATGAGATAATGATGCTAAAGTTTTTATTTTTTAGAAGCCTAAATGCTTTGTAAGAATGGAACCAGAAAAGACGTAGAATAGCAAATACAATCCTGAACAACAAGGGCAAGGCAGGGGGCATAACAATCCTGGACTTCAAGTTATACTACAAAGCTACAGTGATAAAAATAGCATAGGATTGGCAATAACAAACAAACAAACACAACAGCAAAAGCAAAACAAAACAGAAAAAATAAACCAAAACAAAACCAGACTCATGGACCAGTGGAACAGAATAGAAGATACAGAAACAGCTCCAGGAACACTCAGTTAAAAGGGCCAAATCCCTTTGCTGGAAGAAATGTAGCCTCTTTAACAAATAGTGCTGGGAAAACTGGCTATCTACATGCTGAAGGTTGAACCTAGACCCATATCTTTCACCATGCACTAAACTAAAATCAAAATGGATCAAAGATTTAACATTAGAACAGAAACAATCTGTTGGAAGACAAAATAGTAAATCTCTGGAAGACAGTTGTAGTCAAAGACTTTCTGAACAAAATCCTAGTTGCACAAGAAATAATATCAACAATCAACAAATGGTATCACATCAAATTAAAAAGCTTCTTCACAGCAAAGGAAACCACCAACAGAGTGAAGAGAAAACCTGCAGAATGGGAAAACATTTTGCCAGCTACTCTCAGACAAAGGACTAATATATAGAATATTAGATTTCCCTAATTAAAAGATTCAATTAAAAATGGGCATCTAAGATGAACAGACAGTTTTCAGATGAAGAAATACAAGTGGCCAATAAATATATGAAGAGATGTTCAACATCAGTGAACATTAGAGAAATGTAGATCAAAACAACACTGGGGCTGGGGATTTAGCTCAGTGGTTTCACCTCCTGCTGCACAAGCAGAAGGACCCGAGTTCAATCCCAGGTAACAACAACAACAACAACAACAACAAAA
Source organism: Heterocephalus glaber (assembly GCF_053883595.1). Lineage (NCBI taxonomy): Eukaryota > Metazoa > Chordata > Mammalia > Rodentia > Bathyergidae > Heterocephalus > Heterocephalus glaber. The sequence goes on along the minus strand of NW_028258296.1, from coordinate 34,895,497 downwards.
CAACAACAAAAAACACCAACAACACTGAGACTCCATCTCATTCCAGACAGAGTGGCTACCATCAAGAAATCAACCAATAACAAATGGTAGTGAAAGGGTGGGGATAAAGGAACTCTTCTCCTTTGTTGGTGGGACTGTAAACTGATACAACTACTATGGAAATCAGTATGATGATTCTCCAAAAAACTAAAAGTAGAAATTCCATTTGATCCAGCTATTCACCCTCTAGGTATCTTCCTGAAAGAGTTAAAGACATTATACAACAGTGGTATATGCATACCCATGTTCATAGCAGCACAGCTCACTATAGCTAAATTTTGGAAGCAGCTTATATGTCCATCAACAGATGAATGAATAAAGAAAATGTGATATTTATATACAATGGAGTACTAGTTTGTCATAAAGAAGGATAATTTGAGCCATTTGTACTAAAATGGATGCACCTTGAGGCCATAATGTTAAGTGAAATAACTCAGATGAACAAGGTTAAATATCACATGGTTTCCTATACAAAAAACTCACCATATATAGATATATATCTATATATCATAAAAGATCAATAATAGGAAAAAAGAGAGAGAAAAGGTCCTGTATTATAATCCAGCATGAACAATGTATCTAAAAGTGTACCTTGACTTATTACAACTGTCTTATATATTTTATATGTTCTTTGGCCTATTAGTCTGGTTTTCAATCTGTATATATGATAATTAACATTATAAGGTCTTATAAGATAAATAAATGACTCTGATGCTGGAAAAATAAAAGGGTGTGGAGAGAAAAGAAAAAAAATTCCCTACAGAGAATGCAATCTTCATGCTATGCAAACCTGTACTAATACAAGTAAAAAATGCCATGTAAAAATAGGTGCTGTTATTATTGTTGGTAGTCTCAGAATTCTTTGGCATAAGAGATGTTCTTTATGTTCTAATTTGTCTGCATAGCTGGATTAGGATTCGCTGTGATAGCTCAGCAACTAACTATGCTGCATCACTCACCATGTGCCAATCACTGATGCAGTCACACACTGAGAACTTGGTGTTTGAGACAGAAGCCAGTCTTGACTTCTGTTCAGAGCTTCAGAAGATTCCTGAGCTCCATGTCTTAAATGGCTTGATGGAATGCTTTCAGTGCCTAGGTAGGCTGAAAGGTAGATTAAAATAACCTCTGAGACCCCTTCCTCCTCAATTCAGTAGTAGCTATCTTAAATACCTTTGATGATATCTTAGGAAAGTCTACATCTCACATGGTTCTGGGTGAAGGAACTTCTTAAGTCAGTAAATTTTTAGTCTTTTTACAAAATGACATTTAAATAAATTAAAATACTGTTATTTAAAGAGAGGCTAGGTAGTTTGAGACCGGAGATGAGGAAGTACAAGTCCCGTTTCAGTTTTAGCACTGAACTGTGCTGCATTTGATTAGATGGTAGTCTTACTCCATTAGATTTAGTTTGTCTCACTCACTTTTCTAAAGAAGCAGAGTTTTCTTTTGACCATTTGTTAATGTTTCAGAAGGTTCATTGAGATCCTTGTCAGTAGAGGATCTAGGAAATTAGCATTATCGTTCTGAGGCACACTGGAAAAACTTTTCCCTGTTATCAAAAAGCAGTTTCCTTAATGATGTAAAATTATTATACTTCATCACATGGTATCCTTTATGGGTGGCCTATTATGTTTGGCAAAGAAATGTGGCATAGCACATTTGCTTGAGGAAACTTTTCGCTCTCCAGAAAAAACATGTAATCTTGGTACAAAACAGTGGAAAACTGAGCAGAGGTTTTATTGTTTGAACATTCTGGCACCCGCCTTCTTAATTTGGGAGGTTGCTACATCTTCATGTACCTTCTTTATGTGAAAGTTTATGGATCCTCATGACAAAGTGGAAGCTGCTTTTGCAACTTTGTCTTAACTATGAGGTATGGTGAGTAACAAATGGTGCATTCTGTATTCTTTTAACCACTAGTACTTTAAGAAGTCCTTAGAACTCTAGGTAACACAATAATCCAAACAAAGGTATGGAATAAATCTTTGATCAAGATCTAGGCTAGCTTGCTCTTCACTCTTTCATTTGTGCAGGTAGAATGAAGACGTAGAAATATACACAGTCAGCCTAGACTATAGAAGCAGGGCTGGCTTCTTGGACATGTGACCTGTGAGGCCCCATGAGGCAATCACACTCAGAGGAGCCCATCTCCTAGTTTAGTGCTTTGGCATCACCATTTTGAAATTTTGAATAAGGGTATTTTTTGAACAAGGGTCTCCACATGTTCATTGTGCACTGGGTTCCACAGATTCTGCAGCAGTCCTGCCCTTGAGTCATTAGCAGTTTTATTAACTATTAGAGGATTTCAAATATTGACAAAAAGAATGAGATGAAGTGGAATTGTCAGGGTTAAGGAACACCAGGTAAAGAAATAACTAGAAATGTCTGCCTCCTTAATTCCTGTATTTATAAGCCAGGAAAATATTCTTTGGGAAAGAAATAGAGAGTAGATCTAGGGATATGTGAGAATTTTTCTTCTTTTCATCATGAGCAGCTTTGGATGACAAATCTGGCTCTGTTGATCAAATTCCAGTGTCAGGACTTTAAGTGGCTCCTTTCCAAATGGGGGCAGTCCTGGGCAGGTGGTTCTACTTGCAATTCTTGCTATTGTCCAGCTTCTGACAGAACCCACCCCCTTCATGGCTATGTGCTGATGTTGTCTCCTCTGTGAGCAGACCCTGACCATGCTGTTCAAAATTGCAACTCTCTCATTTTCCCTCCTGATTCTCCATTTTACTAATTTTCATTTAAATATGTACGTCTTGACACACAATAGGTGCTCGAAGCCATCAGTTGGATAAAGGCATGGAGAATGAGTTGATAAAACACCTTCCTAATGGTTAAAGCTAAGGCTTAATGGGAATAAAAATGGCGGCTATCTTGTTTCCTCTCTACTCCTCAGTTGGGTCTAGTTCCTTTTGCACTTATCTGAGCTCTCCTTCATACAGGACTATTTTTGAAAGTTTTGATTTCCAGGAATTTTCCAGTTTGGGCATCTTCCTATTAGGAAAGGTATTTGCCTATGTCTCCGTAGAATGGAGCTAAGACACTGTTCCTCCCTTGTTGGGGAGGATGTCAGGAGTGCATGGAATGTTACTCCTCCCAAGGAGACCTCTTTGTGCCCCAGGGAATCTAGGGGTTCTTTTCCCCATTCTTCACTGTGGGCTTTGTTCCCTTCCAGAGAGGAACTCTGGGGGGATAACTGCCAATGAGACATTCAGCTTGTCCTTCATCCTACTCTTCTCAAAGCTGCAGGGGACATTGTGTCATCAGTTTCAGCAGTGTGAAGTAAATTTCAAATTACTAGTATATTTCAATAGCTCTCCCTTTGTATAAAAATCAACTATTTGTTAAAATATGTACTAACTTGAAAATAGCCTTGAGACTTTTAATGTATGAAATATAATATTTAATCAGTTTGAAGCAGCCCTGTTTTTGAATTATATTTGAAAGCTGAAGTCTTTGGCTGAAAGGTACTTTGGGTATTAATTTAGTAAGGTATGAGTTGTATATGAATGAAGTAATGGGGGAAGGACATGAAAGTGAGTAATTAAGTAGAGTGTATATTTGGTGCCTGCAACCCGAAATGCCTTCTTTAAACAATTGTTTCTGAGTACTTTCATCATTTTGCCTTCATTGTCTTTAAATTATTGAGGACTCTGACTAATCTAAAATTCAATTTACTGATGTAAGAAATGAATGGAACCATCACAGTAATTTAGTTTTCAGTTTGAGAGCCTAACTGCTATATCCAGTACTTAATGTGCTTAAAAACATTTTATTTAGAGAAGACTGTCACTTTGTTTTATACAATTACAGGTGTATATATTTATCTTTTCAATTTTTTGCAGTCCTTATAGTGACTTTTTAGACACTTGAAACCGGGTGGAATAAATATAATAGTAAAGATTATTTTATTTCATAGCCAGGAATTGGTGAAACACATTTTAATAAAAATTCAAACATCTTAGAGTGCAAAAGTTTTTCTTCCCCAAAATGAAGTCTGTGAGTTGCTGAATCTTGGTACATTGGGCAATTGCCTTCTGAATGTGTTCCTGAAGCATATGAAAACCATTTCAGTGTAGGCCAACAGCTAAAGTGAGAAGCTTGTCTTTGAGTTTTAGTCTAGGTCAAAGAGTCTGAAGGTTTCAAGTACATCCAAAAGTGAAATAATCCTTCCAAACTCCCTGAATACTATGACTTTTTATTTTCCCAGGGAGAAAGGGAATAGCTGAGCTGGCTTTCTGGGTAAGGCCAGGGTGGGGAAAGCTGGCATTTCCAAGGGTGTTGGGCAGGGAGGAGAGGGGATGTGTTGTTTCCATGGACACCTGTGCTCCATTTTTCCTCTAGGTGGTGACAAATGTGACTGGATTTAGCCTGATGAGGTGTAGACTCCTGGAAATTGGTCCCATAAACTTTTTCCAGTTTTCCCTGTAACCTTTATACAAGTATGTTACTTCTCAGCTAGAATTACTTTGTGATCTTACATTGGAGATTTATTTGACTCTTTCTAATAGGATATGTTTAGGTTAATGGAATAATTCGAAAAAGTAGTTTAATTTTAAAAAAACATCAAAAAAGCCTCTTTCAGGAACTTTTGTACTCTCGTGACTGCTCTTAAGGTGTGATGACCCCTAGTCTCTTTTTTTGCATTTGGAGCCTCAGTGGAAATTCCTGGTGCTCCCGAGTAACTGAACATCGCTGTTTCTCAGGAATATGTGTGGCTTCAATGAGAGTTTCAAGGTACTGAGGGCTTAAACTAGGGTGAACCTCAATTCAAAAAAAGGAAAGGGTGGTCTCGCATATTCACTGAAGACATGATTTCATTTAGTTAGGAGATAGAAGCAATTAGAAGTAGAGCTTATGACCACATAATTCACACAGGCTTGTAAAGTAACCTTTAGACAACAGCTGTAATGTAAAAGGCCTATGCCAAGAACAGCAGAGCACAGTGGAGTTCCTGTCCTTTCAAAGCAGGACAGCTGAAATGGTGACTGGGTTTAACAACAAAACAAAACAAACAGTCCAGGCCAGGGGTTTCCGAAGAAGGGAAGATACAGTAATTAGAAGTTAGACATTTTAAAAAGTATCGCTTATGGAAAAGGGACAACTTCTCAATGGACTCCTGGTTCCTTATCACTGGCAAAGGAAACATTTTCACTTATTGAATCCTTCCTGGAGGTAACTGAGATACTTTGCCCATTTAATAAAATTCCTAAATTAAGATTAGTATTATTAGTTATGCGATTAGAATTTGAACAGCAAAGAAAGAGAGTCTCCTACCTATCTAGATACAGCAAAAGTTTTTGAAAAGTATTCCTTTCTTCCTGACAGATAACTTCAGTAGCAGCAAATGTGAGAAAGTAGGGTGTTAATTTCCAAAGATTTTTTCCTTAAAAGATTATATCAAAAATTGCAGTGAATGATAAACAACTGTATCATAGATTTACAAGTTCCTGCCAAATACAACATTTTATAAAATAAAAAACAAAGTAGCTGTGTCACTTAAGAAAAGTAGTTCATTTCTGCATTGACTCTTTCCCAGAACAAACATAAAAAATCCATTATTTTCCTTATCAGCATTAACGAAATATTTTCCAAATCCACTGCATGCACTGCATTCCTCTATCAGAATCTTATTCAGTTTATAACTGTACTGGAAACCGATCTCTGAGAATTAATCTGATGTGTCCTTTTACCTACTTTTCTCTTGTTTAACGCTTAGCTTAAGAATACCCCGGTACCAAAAAAAAAGAATACCAACCTTCACTTTAATTCTGTTAAGCTTTCTGGGACATACTATGACACTAAAAATAAAAAGTTGTAGGTTATTTTATTTCTTTTACTTCCCTACTCCCTTTAAATAATTTGAACTTTTTGCTGCATCCATTGCCTGAAAGTTTCTAAAACCGGGGATCTGAGTTTTGACCTAATGTCTGTCAAATAGAATTTTCATTTTTAAGGTACAAAGAAGGTAAATGATAGCTAACCAGTCTACCTTCAAAACTTTGATTGCTGTTGAAGATGTAGGCACTGTCTATGAAAATCAGGAGCTTTTGCCCTGAACTCCTACAGAGGGTCACAAGGGTTAAGAGAAGCAGAGACACGTCCACGAAAGCTGACACTTCTGTTTTTCCACTTACAGGGGCTCATGACAGGGGCAGCTAGCAGCCGTGCCGTTCCTCTAAGCAACCACCTTAGTGAGTTATAACTGCGCGCAGACTTACTGTGATGGCTTGGAGTCTTCCCTTCACCAGCTCAGCTTCTTCCATTCTAGAAGTCAAGGGCAGGCAGACGCTGAAGGAAGTCCAAAGCTACCATAAATCAAGGAGCCTCCTTGGGGAGAGTAGCAGGGGTGACAAAAGAGAAGCAGGGAGAAATCCGCTCTTTGCACCAGGGAGAAATTGAGAAATTCCTGACTTGTCAGGAGCGCCTCTCAGCAGATGCACGGATCAGGCCAGACAGACACATGTAATGAGGGTGTGCTGGGGAGGCAGACGCTGAGGCTGCTGGCACGAGTTGACTGACAAGTTTGAACGGCAGCGGCACAAGCCCTTTTCCTTCAGGAGCTGCCAGCTCTTTGTTGTAATGTGCGCAGTTAGCAAGGCACATTTTCTTATTAACTGTTCCTTACCCAGTCCATTATTTTCCAGGAGTGGCACAAGGAAGCCACATGCTTAGTGCTCACTCCGCCTGTGCTCCAGCAATCCGCAACCCCTGCCCCTGCCCGCTGTGGGTCTGTATGGGTCTCTACCAAGTTAGTTTGCCTGCACTCTCCCTCCAGCTCGCAAGCAGAGAGCCTCACCCTGCCTGGGTACATGTACCAAGCCACTTGTTTGCCTTTCTCCTTGTGTTTGGCTTTAATAATAATTGAACCTTCCAGAGTTACTTTTGAACTTCATAGAGTGATGTTTATATCAGGCTGTCCTCCTCTCCCTCAGCTTCCCACTTTCAGTAGTTTGTTGTAAATGTTGGACTCATAGGTCATGGAGGACACAAAGGTGTTAACGTGACAATATTAAAAAGCTGGCCCACCACAAGTGCTCAGTGTGTTGGTGCTCAGCTTGCACTTGCAGTTCTTTCTTGGACCTTGTTCAGAAATGACACTCTTGGCTTTCAGGATGGTGCCCATTTTGACCTTATGAGTTACACAAGAGAAAGGAGTGAGCTTTAGAAAGTGTGATGAAACATTTTGTAGACACCAGCAGCCTGATACTATAAAAATTCTCTTACCCTTTAGAAAAAGGCAGTGAAGCCCAAAGAAACTCAGGTCAAAACAGACACAATGTTTTGCCATAGACTATGTCTGTTTTCTTTCCTTTACTGGTTCTTTAATAAAATTTTGATGTAGTGATCCTAATATCATCTACCTCATTATTATGTGTTTGTATGCCATCAAGCACCTTCCTATTAGCATATGACCAAAGAGGTTAAAAGGACAAACCAGTGCTTGCTTTGGCAGCACCTATACTAAAAGGACAAACCAAACACTGAACATGTGATTGAATTTCCTTTGAATTTTTGACATTAGTAATCGTGATATCTAGTATTTACTGAGCATTTTCTATAAGCAATGTGTTTCATCCTATTTATCTTACAAGATGTGGAGCAATAGGTGCTATCCTTATTTTAAAAGTGCAGCAACAGGTACAGGGAGGTAATTTACCACATAGCTAATAAGTAGTAAAGCCAGGATTGGGGCCTCAGCGGCCTGACTTTATAACAGCAATTATGAAAGCTTGCCCAAGGACACCAGGCAAGGTCAGGCACAGGCTGAAGGTTAAATCAGTCTTCATGAGAAAGAGTTACACTCTACCATCCTCCTCCATCCTTCCAGACACTTAAGGCTGGACCAAAACCTGTTGGGCAGAATCTTGTGGGGTTTTCTTCTAGAGAAATTTAAGCACTCTAATGAAATAAGATTTCCTCATTTTGTCATTTGGAACTCCCCAGACATGAAGTCCACATGCAAAGTCAATTACTTTAAGATGAAATTCATCCAAGAATTTGAATTTGCAAGAATTTGAATCATATTTGAGAGTGGTCTATTTATCCTTGTTACTGCATTCTCAAAAGAGACATTTAGGGAGACTAGCAAATAGGAGAATTGATTAGAACTGAGCTGAGTTTAATTACTAGTGGATGGATATTCAAGCTTAAAAAAAAAATCAAACCTTTAAAACTTTTATTGGCAGATCCTGGCTGAAGTTAAAGATAAGAGAGCAGTTGTGATAAATATCTCAGTCAGAATTGTAATTTTGCTGCCCAGGACAGATGGGCAGTCATTTAATTATTAATCTGAATCTTTTCCTAAAATCAACTTTTCTCTCCAGTCTCATTTTTGCTGTAGGAAAACTCAAGGATTTCCTAGTGTGTGTGTGTGTGTGTGTGTGTGTGTTTGTGTGTACGTGTGAAGGGACTAGATAAAATAAAAGAATCGGGGATTTAGGAAGGAGCAGAGTTGTGATGTTTGGTATCACGTGTTTATTCATTTGTCTAGTTGGTAGTATTTCAAGGATTTGTTACTCATTCATCTTGTACATATTTATTGAGCACCTGTCAGGCACAGTGCTAAGTATGTGGGCTACATAAATTAACAAAATTCCCATTCTTCTGAAATTTGTATTCTGGTAGGCAATAAAAGACAAATTAGTAAATAAGAAGAATATGGCAGATGAGCAGGATATCATGTTTTCCTGAGTCTTCTAAGAAACAAATGCTGTGGGTAGCATTCTAAATGTTAGGTTAAATGTGAAAAATATATATATATATCTCCTGTACATATAATAAATATGTATTTATTAGGATATATTATTATATAAAATATTATATATATTATTAGGATATATATCCTAATACTATTATATATCCTAATAATATTATATATCCTAATTTTATATGTGTGTGTGTGTGTGTGTGTGTGTGTGTGTATATGGTGTTATGGAACGAGACAGAAAGGGCTGGAGCTGGGACAATTTGGGAGACTCATGTAAAGGAGAGATGGAGGGAGATTTGCTTGAATCAGCCTAATCTGCAGTACAGTCTAAGGGACATTGGCAAGGGCATCAGAAAGTCTTGGGTCCAAAGTCAGGTGCCAGAGTGGTCCTGTGTCTTCCAGGAATGAGCCTACTTAAGCATTCCTGCCATGCCCAGTCACTGGCTGGGAGAGTCCCCAGGAAACATGGCTGAGAATGTAAACATAGGAAAGGATTTCGGAGTACAACATCTGAGACCTTTGATCACCCATGCTTCTGAGGATGGATGTCTGAGAGGCAAATTCTCATTGTAGCCACAGTGATAATAGTATGAAAAGAAAGAACAAGGGAGGAAAATAAAAATTTAAATTTAGAATTGGACCACTAAAATAGCTTCAGTGAGAAAAAAAGAATGGGAATGAGACCTTAAGGGGTGTGTGTAGAGTTAGCCATTAGGATGTCAAGGAAAATAGTATAACAGGAAAATCCTGTGCAAAGGCCCTAGATGGACCACATCTAGCATGCTGTAGGATCAAGGCTAGTGTGGTTAGAGAAGGGGGGCTGAGGGAAGGGTAACAAGAGATGTGGTTGGAAATGCAACAGGCTCCAATCCATGCAGAATCTTGTGGGCCATTGTAAGGAGTTTGTCTTTTACTCTGTCTGTGTAAGGCAAGAAGCCACTGAGATGTTTTAAATAGGGGATTGTTTGGCAAGAATGGAAGCAGGAAGACTAGGTAGGATGCTGTAGTAGTAAGCCAGGTAAGAAGTGATGATGGCTTGATCTAAATTGGTAGCAATGAGGGCGATGGGAATTGTTTGAAGTGTAGATATATATTTTATATATATATATATTAATTGGTACATTTTAGGTATACAATACATTTACATTTATCATTGGGTGTTTGTACCAGAACATGGTGTATCTTAGTTGTTATTTTTTCTCCCATTACCTGTGCCCCCTTCACCCCCTCCAACCTTCCCTATTTACATAGACTTTGATTCCATTTTTTTTTCTTTCTCATAATTTTTCCTTTCCCTTCTTCCCTTTCCCCTTCCCCTCCTGCCATCCCCAAACCCTTGGACCTTTTCCTATTTCAAATTATCAATTATTCATTTTAATCATTTTCATCCTTATTTTGAAGTGTAGATATATTTTAATCTTCTTGGTAGAGCCAATAGGATTTCCTGAGATTGGATTTAAGATTTGAAAGAAAGAGAAGATTCTGGATAACTCTAAGACTCTTGACCTGAGCAAATAGAAGTTTCCATCAATTGAGACAGGGAAGCTGGTGAAATAGTATTTTTGTTTGAAGTTTTAAGGTGAGGATAGATACCAAGAGCTCAGTTTCCAACAGGTCAGTTATCCATATGGAGATGTTGAATAGACAATTACATATGGAGTTTAGAGTTGAGAATGAAATCTCAGATTGAAAAATTTATTATTATCTCTAGAAGTAAGCTGGATCAAAAAATATCTAGTATATTTTACAGAGTGATATAGTCTAGTGAGCTAGTGTGTATTAAAAGTATGTATTCATTACCAAATTCAGCCTTTTGTAGAACAGAGATACAGTAAAGTTCTATCTGCTTTCAAGTATCTTATTAAGCTAGTTTTACTAAATATTTTGTTGCCTGTCAACCAGTGTAAAAGAGGATGACAAGAGTTAAAAGTTATAATGCATTACCGAAATACATACTAGGAGTTACAGGGTAGAAGAGATTCTTAGATAGTACCCTTTCTTACAATGAATTTGCTATCTGATTGGAGAGGTGAGACACATACTTGAAGTAATTAAAGGACAAAAAAATCCATTACATTCACTGTGGGGAGTTGGTACATGTATGTAACACATTTTAATTCTTTTTACTTCCCCTTTCTCTCCATGAAAATGTATATTAATAAAAAAATCAAAAATCAAAAAGTAAACCAGTTATCATTATACTCTGGTAAGACAAAGTGTTCGCTGTTGCACTGGTTGAGACAGGATAGCACAGCACAGTTGCAGTGGTGGCAACCCATGGGACGCATGCTGCAGTGGGCAGGCAGAGCCCTCTCGGTCAGCATATGAGCCAAGTCATCCCAGACCTTGAAAGTGGGCAGCTAAAATATTTTTCAAATCTAAAAACACAAAAAAATGCAAGTATAAAATTCTACAACATTTGCAGACAGTCTACAAGCCATCAGGAAATCTACAAGGAATTTTCTAGTATTTCAGCAGCTGTAAAGGAGAATTTTAGTAACAGCTTTTTACAGTTTCATAAGATGGAGACTACCCTATGTTTTCTTACTTCTCCAGATAAAGCCAGATTTGAAGAACTTGATCTTTTCTGCTTACACTGGTTAGATTATGAAAATCTGGAAATGGAGTTATTGGAATTTCCAGAAAGCTCTATCTGGAAAAATAAATTCTGTGATGTGCACCCAACACTTGAGAAGATAGAGAAGATGGAGTGTGAAGGGATGACAAAGGACAGCACAGTTGGTAATTCTAAAAATGAAATCCTTGAAGTGTGGAATTCTCTGCCACATAATTTTAAGTCAATGAAAGCACTTGGAATTGCTTTTCTTACTTTGTTTGGATCATCTTATGCTTGTGAGCAGCTGTTTTCATCTTTGAATTTTACCAAATCTGATATAAGAAACAGACTAACTGATGACCTGAGCACTGCATGAGTTGCTGTCAAACTAAGGAAGTATGAGCCAAGATTTGACAAATTATCAGTGTGCACACAAAAGCAAAGATCACATTAATTGTGCAAAAGCACACCAAATGTGAACTTCTACCTTTCCATAAAAAGCTGTTTGGATCATTGAAAGCTCTGTTATTGTGTTTTTCTTTTAAGACGAAAGATGTTAATGTATGAGTTGTTTGTCCTAAAGTAAAACCTCAGTATTCAGATTTAATTGCAGTGTTGGTAAATAAGAGGGTTTTGGGTTGCAGTTTGGGCACTTGGTCTCTAAAAGGTTCACCATCACTGGCAATAGTGGATAACAGTGTGTTGCCACAAACACTAAGTGCAAAACAAATAAAAAAAGACAAGAGATTAATGTGAGTCGCAGCAAACCTACTGCATGGGTAAGGAAGATCTTAAAAGTAGAGGAGACATTTCTAAGGAGGAAAACATAATGTGTTAGAGGTCCAGAAAGAAGAATGTCCTGCCTGAAGCAGAGAGAGAATTAGATAGAAAGATAAGTGGATGAGGAGATGGGAGAGAAAAGATTAGATTCATATTTCAGGAATACAGAACAGTCAATTTTTCTTAGAACAGAGAGGAAGAGAGAAAGATTAGGTGGGAAGAACTATTAAGAAAGTAAGTAATATGAAGTATGAGTGCTTGTGAAAAGAATATTAAAAAATACTGATGTTTTATAAAATGAAAGGCCCTTAGAATTCTTCCTAGCCTCCAGAAGGTCAGAACATAGAGACCCAAAGAGCATTGCTGTGGTCTGAATGTCTCTTCTCAAACTCATGTTGGAAGTTAATCACCATTGTAGCTAGACTGAGAGGTAAGAGCTTTATGAGGTGATTAGATCAAAGGGATACCACCCTCATCAGTGGATTAAGATATTTTATGAGAATGAGTTAGTTATAAAAGGAGTACTTTGACCCCCTTTTCATGTCTCTTTCTCATGTGCTTTTTACCAAGTGATGCTGTATGTCATATTATTATGATGTAGCACAAAAGCCCTCATCAGCTGGGATGAGTTGATTGGGATCACTAGACCTCCAGAATCATGAGCTCCCAAAACTTCTGTTGTTTATAATTTAGCCAGTGTGTGATATTCTATTATCACAACAGAAAATGGACCAAGGCAAGGATGAATAGGAATGACAAAGTAAGAGGAGTACGAGTCCTTAAGAATGACAGCAATTAGAATGATTAATAGGGATATCCAAAAGAATTTCAGTAATGGATTAAATTGGAGAGATGGATGAGACCTTGATAAGTTCTAACTTAAGTATGACATGTAATAGAACAATATGGTGAATGTATAAATTAAAAAAATTATTACAGTAAAAGACACATTGTCATTAATCTTCAGAATGCTCCCTTGTGCTTCAAACACACTAATCCCATCATCCTCGCCACTTTCTGAAGCAGTTCTGGAAGTCCTTTTTCTTGAGAGTCTTTAGTTGTGCTGTTTTGGCTTCTTTGATGTCCTGAATCAATTCAAATTTTGGGCGACAGCTGGAAGTTGTATGATGCCAGATCTGGTGAACAAAGTGGAAGGATTAATGGTTTTATGAACCTGCTTTTCCACTGGATGGCATTTGGCAGCAACATTCACCATATTTTTTGGTCACACCTTGCAAAGACACTCACAAAAGAGGGCTTCCAAAACTGCTTCTGTAATTGTTAAGAATGAAAGGATAAGTGTGTTCAAAGGAAGGGGAAGTGTTTTAATTTAAATATTCTCTGTGTATTTTGATCCTCCCTTATACAAGATAGAAACTTGCATTAGTGATTTGTGATTGACAACCACAAGCATAAAATCCAATGAAATAGTGGAAGGAAGAAAATTCAAGGAAGCCAAAGGCAAGAAGTAAATATCCCTAGGATGTGTATGTGAAAAGAGTTTTCTAGAGCCTTTTTGAAACCAGATCCCTTGTTAAGAACTTGGGTGGTCACTCTTTAGACTCTTCCCTCAGACCAGTGATGGTGCTAACCTGAAAATAGGCAGTTTTCTTCCTACGGTATTTAGGAAAATCCTGACCCTGAGATTTATGTGTGACAACCAGTCCTAATTAATTAATTAATTTGCTGTACTAGAGGTTGCATCCAGGTCCTTCATGCTGAGCTGTGTTCTCAATCCTTTGTTATTTTTCATTCTGAGACAAGGTCTCAATATGTTGCTAAATTGCCCAGGCAGGTCTGAACCTGAGATCCTCCTGCTTCAGTCTCCCATAGGGCTGGGATTACAGGCATGCACCACAACACCTGGCTTCACTTTCTCTATTCTTTTTTTCTGCTTAAATTCTTTTATTTGATCCTCGGTACCCCCCCCCCATTCTTGTATTGATATATTTTAGGTATACAATACATTTACATTTATCATTGGGTGCTTGTACCTGTACATGATGTATCTTGGTTCTTATTTTTACCCATTACCTGTGTGCCTTTCACCCCCTCCACCCTTCCCTATTCACACAGGCTTTGCATTTTTTTCTTTTCTCATAATTTTTCCTTTCCCTTCTTTCCTTTCCTCTTCCCCTCCCACTTCCCCTACCCCTTTGGGCCTTTTCTTCCTATTTCAAATTATCAATTATTCATTTTAAACCTTATTTACACTTTCAGTTTCTCACACTAGAGAAACCATTTAGTATTTACACGTGTGTCCTATTTATTTCACTTAAGAGTATGGCCTCAATATGCATTCAGTTAGCCATAAATGTCTCTAATTTCTCATTTTTTATGGCTGAGTAGTACTCCATTTTATAAAAAACCCACATTTTCTTTATCCAGTTTTCAGGCGATGGGCAATCGGGCTGTTTCCAAGCTTTAGGTATTACGAACTGTGCTGCTATGAACATGGGTGCACATATATCACTGTGGTATGATTCTTTTAGTTCTTTTGGGAAGATACCCAGTAGGGGAATAGATGGGTTAAATGGGACCTCTAGTCCTAGTTCTTTGAGGTATCTCCACACTGATTTCCACAGTGGTTGTGCCAGTCCGCACTCCCATCAACAATGGAGAAGGGTTCCTTTCTCTCCACACCCCCGCGAGCATTTGTTATTACTTTCTCTATTTTTATTCTTAACTCTTTTCCACCTCACAGGGCAATATGAGTTTTTTCTTGTTCTTCCCCTCTCTAATAGATTCCTGGATGGAATTTAATTGCCCTAGACCAGTAATAACGAGGTCTATGACTCTGATACTGCTTTGTTTTCATTCTATGGTGCTCTAAATAGGACTACAATATCACCCACTTCTGAGTTAGTAATGTGAGTATTTTGGTTTAGAGGGTCAATGGCCCTCAAGATAGTGTATAGGGTAGGTGCTTATCTCACTAAAACCTCCTAAGCATAGGCAGAGTCAGGGTCGTTGCCTCCTTCTTTCTTCTCTTGGTCTCCAGGACACTTCACTCTCCTCATTTTGCTCCTATCTCACAAATCTCTCTCTCTTAGCCTTCTTTGCTCAATTCCTTTTCTTCTCATCAACATTGTAAAAGTGTGCACTAGGGATCAATTGTTGGTGATTTTCTTTTCTATTCATCTCCACTCAATGCGTAGTAATCTTATAGAGTTTATCCTAATGCCAACAGATGCCAGGATTGCTGAATTTATTTATGTCTCCAGCTCAGGCTTTTGTTACTTCTGCCAGGAACTCACTTCCCCCAGATGTCTATAGGACGCATCCCTCACTTTTGTCTTTGTCCAGAGGCCCCCTTCTTTTTTTTTTCTTTGTATTAAATTATTTTATTGGTACATTGTAGGTGTACAACACAATTACATTTCTCATTGGGAATTGTACCTTTACATAATGCATCTTGGTTCTTATTTTTTCCCCATTCCTAGCCCTCCCTTTACCCCCTCCACCCTTCCCTATTTGCAAAGACTTTATTTCCATTTTTTCCATTTCTCATCATTTTTCCTTTCCCTTCTTTCCTTTCCCCTGCCCCTCCCACTACCCCTACCCCTTTGGACCTTTTCTTCCTATTTTACATTATCGATTATTCATTCTAATCATTGGTACATTTTAGGTATACAATATAATGACATTCATCATTGGAAATTTGCACCTTTACATAGTCTCTCTTGGTTCTTATTTTTCAGCCTTGCCCAGCCCTCCCTTCAATCCCTCCAGTCCTCCCTATTTACAAAGATTTTGTTCCTATCTTTCCATTTTCTCATATTAATCCCATTCCCTTCTATCCTTTAGCCTAGCCCTCCCACTTCTTTCCCCTTTGCCCCTTTTCTTCCTATTTCACATTACCTATTATACATTTTAGTCCTTATTTACACTTTCAGTTTCTCACACCAGAGAAACTATTCAGTATTTACACATGTGTGTCCTATTTATTTCACTTAAGAGTATCGCCTCAATGTGCATCCACTTAGCTATAAATGTCTCTAATTTCTCATTTTTGATGGCTGAGTAATACTCCATTTTATAAAAAAACCACATTTTCTTTATCTAGTCTCCAGCTGATGGGCATTTGGGCTGTTTCCAAGTTTTAGCTATTACAAACTGTGCTGCTATGAACATGGGTGCACATATATCACTGTGGTATGATTCTTTTAATTCTTTGGGGAAGATCCCCAGCAGTGGAAGAGCAGGGTCAAATGGGACTTCCAGTCCTAGTTCTTTGAGGTACATCCATACTGATTTCCACAGTGGTTGCACCAGTCTACACTCCCACCAGCAATGGAGCAGGGTTCCTCTTTCCCCACAGCCCCACCAGCATTTGTTATTGGTTGATTTCATGATAGCAGCCATTCTTTCTGGAGTGAAGTGGAATCTCAGCGTTGTTTCCATTTGCATCTCTCAAATGACCAGTGATGTTGAACATTTTTTCATGTATTTATTTGCTATTTCTACTTCTTTGTGTGAGAAATGTCTGTTCATTTCAGATGCCCATTTTTGGATTGGGTCTTTAAATTTGGGAGGTCTGATCTTTTTAAGTTCTTTATAGATTTGAGATAGTAGACCTTTGTCTGAGGAAGAGCAGGTGAAGATATTTTCCCACATTGTGGATTGTCTCTTCACACTGCTGGTGGTTTCTCTTGCTGTGCAGAAGCCTTTTAATAAGAAGAGATCCCATTTGTTGATTGTTTGTGGCAGTTCACGGGCCACTGAGGTTTTATTCATAAAATCTTTTCCTACACCGATGTCTTCAAGGGTTCTACCTAACCTCTGTTCCAACTGGTTCAGAGTTTCTATTTTAATATTTAGATCTTTAATCCATTTTGATTTTAGTTTAGTGCATGGTGAGAGATATAGGTCTGGTTTTAATCTTTGGCGAGTTGAAGCCCAATTTTTCCAGCACCATTTATTGAAGAGGCTATCTTTCCTCCAGTGAGCGTGTTTGGCTCCTTTATCAAAGAGGAGATGGCTGAGTATGACTGGAGTTATTTCTGCATCTTCTAATCTATTCCACTGATCCTCACGTCTGTTTTTTTGCCAGTACCATGCCGTTTTTAACACAGTAGCTTTGTAGTAGAGTTGCAGGTTGGGGATTGTGATACCCCCTGCCATGTCTCTGTTACCTAGAATTGCTTTTGCTATTCTGGGTCTCTTCATGTTCCAAATGAATTTTTGGATTGTTTTCTCAAGGTCCATGAAGTATGCTGCTGGGATCTCAATTGGAATTGCATTAAATCTATATAGCAGTTTTGGAAGTATGGCCATTTTCACTATATTAATCCTTCCTACCCAGGAGCAGGGGATGTTTGTCCATTTTCTGATATCATCTTCAATCTCTCTTTTCAGAGTGCCATAGTTTTCAGAGAAGAGGTCTTTGATTTCTTTTGTTAGGATGATTCCTAGGTATTTCAGTATTTTGGATGCTATTGTGCAAGGAATTATTTGCCCTATTTCTCTCTCAGTGAGTCTGTCATTTGTGTAGAGGAAAGCTATTGATTTTTGTGTGTTGATCTTGTAACCAGCTACTTGACTGAATTTGGTTATTAAGCCTAGAAGACTTTTGGTGGAGTTCTTGGGGTCTTCTATATAGAGTATCATGTCATCTGCAAATAATGACAATTTGACTTCTTCATTACCTATCTTTATTCCTTTTATTTCTTTCTCTTGTCTAATTGCTGTGGCTAATGTTTCCAGAACTATATTGAACAAGATAGTGGACATCCTTGTCTTGTTCCTGATTTTAGTGTGAAGGATTTCAGTCTTTGACCATTTAGTATGATTTTGGCTGTTGGTTTTTCATAGATGGCTTCTATCAGTTTGAGGTAGAGACCATCTATTCCAATTTTTTGCAGGGCTTTTATCATAAATGCATGTTGGATTTTGTCAAATGCTTTTTCTGCATCTATGGAGATAATCATATGGTTTTTGTCCTTGTCTCTAATGATATAGTGTATTACATTGATTGATTTTCATATATTGAATGATCCCTGCATCCCTGGGATTAATCCCACTTGATCAGGGTGTATGATCTTCTTGATGATCTTCTGCATTCTGTTTGCCATTATCTTATTGAGGATTTTTACATCTATGTTCATTAGTGAGATTGACCTATAGTTCTCTTTTTCAGTTGGGTCTTTCTCTGCTTTGGGGATCAAGGTGATGCTTGCTTCCAGGAATGAATTTGGAAGTATTGCTTCCCTTTCAATTTCATTGAAGAGTTTAAACAGTAGTGGCAGCAGTTCCTCTCTAAATGTCTTATAGAATTCAGCAGTGAAGCCATCAGGGCCCAGACTTTTCTTAGTTGATAAGTTTTTAATTACATTTTCAATTTCATTGGTTGATATTGGGTTGTTCAGAATTTTTAGGTCTTCTTCATTCAACTTTGGTAATTCATATGTATCTAGGAATCTGTCCATTTCTTCTGTCTTTTCCATCTTATTGGCGTATAGGTTCTGGAAGTAGGTATTGATGATCCTCTGGATTTCTTCTGGGTCTGTTGTAATTTCACCCTTTTCATTCCTAATTGCATGGATTTGGGCCCTTTCTTTCCTTTTTCTGACAAGGTTGGCTAAAGGTTTGTCAATTTTGTTGATTCTTTCAAAGAACCAACTCTTGGCTTCATTGATTTTTTGTATCATTCTTTTAGTCTCCATTGCATTGATTTCTCCTGTGATCTTTATAATTTCCTCCCTTGTATGAGCTTTGGGGTTGTCCTGCTCTTCTTTTTCTAGAAACTTGAGGTGCAGCATCAGGTTGTTTTATTGGGCTCATTCTGTTTTCCTAATATGCATATTCACTGCTATGAATTTCCCTCATAAGACAGCTTTCATTGTGTCCCATAGATTCCAATATGTTGTATTGTCATTGTCATTTAATTGAAGGAGCTATCTGATTTCTTCTTTAATTTCCACTGTGACCCCTTGGTTATTCAGAAGTGTGTTGTTCAATTTCCACGTGTTTATGAAATTTTTTGAGTTTCTTTTGCTATGGATCTCCAGTTTCATCTCACTATGGTCTGATAATATACGGGGGATAACTTCAATTCCTTTGTACTTACTTAAACATATTCTATGTGTGAGTATGTGGTCTATTTTGGAGACCCATGTGCAGCTGAGAAGAATGTGTATTCTGATTTTGTGGGGTGGAACACTCTGTAAACATCTGTTAAGTTCATTTGTTCAGGAGTTCAATTCAGTTCTAGTATTTCATTACTTATTTTTAGTCTAGTTGATCTATCTATTTGTGTCAGTGGGGTGTTGAGGTCCCCCACTACAATTGTACTGGTGCATATATGACTTTTCTTTTTTCTTTTTTTTTTGGTACCGGGGATGGAAAATATATGACTTTTCATGTCCATTAGTATTTGTTTTATATAGTTGGGTAAACTAGTGTTTGGTGCATAGATATTTATGATTGTCATCTCCTCCTCTTGGTTTCTTCCCTTTACAAGGATGTAGTATCCTTCTTCATCTCTCTTAATCAGTGTTGGTTTGAAATCTACTTGACCTGCAAAGAGGATAGCTGCTCCTGCTTTTTTTCGGGTTCCTGTCACATGGAGTATTGTTTTCTACCCTTTAACTTTCAGTCTATGAGTTTCTTTCTGAATTAAGTGTGTTTCTTGTAAGCAGCATATTGTTGGATTTTGCTTCTTGACCCATTCTGCCAGTCTATTTCTTTTGATTGATGAATTGAGACCATTAAGATTGATGGTTATAACTGAAACGTATTGACTTGTCATTGCCATGACTTTTTCTTTTTGTTGGGTTCTCCCCCTTTACATTTAATTTCTTGTCATGCCAGATGGGTTCATTCTGCTTTGCTTCCTGGAGTTGTGATCCTCATTGTCTGTTCCTAGGCTATTGTGTAAAATTCTTTGGAGTGCTTGTTTTGTATTCACGAAGTTCCTAAGGTGCTCTTTGTCATGAAAGTATCTTATTTCTCCATCCATTTTGAAAGATAGTTTTGCAGGGTACATCATTCTGGGTAGGAGGCTGTTTGCTTTGAGAGTTTGGAATACATCACTCCAAGCTCTTCTTGCCTTGATGGTTTGTGTTGAGAAGTCTGCTGTGATTGTGATGGGCTTTCCTTTGTATGTGATTTGTTTCTTTTCTCTGACTGCTTGGAGAACTTTGTTCTTCTGTTGTGTTTCTGGAATCTTAACAATTATATTCCTATCTATAGATTTTTTTTTAATCAAGGCTATTTGGAGTCCTATATGCCTCACTTATCTGTATGTCAGGTTCTTTTCCCCTGCTTGGGAAGTTTTTTGCCATTATTTCTGTGAAGAGATTTTTTTATGTCATCTGCACTCTCTCCTGTTTCTTCATTGAGCCCAATCAGTCTTATGTTATTCTTCTTTGCATCATCTAGCAGCTGCTGGATTGATTTCTCATGTTCCCTTATAATTTTGAAGCAATTTTTCTTTTCCTGATCACTAATTGCAATCTTATCTTCTATATCTGAAATTCTGTCCTCACATTGGCTCATTCTGCTGTGTAGACTTTCAATGGAGTTTTTCATGTCCTGGAAATCTATTTGCATCTGTTTTATGGATTCCATTTGTTTCTTATGTTGGGATTCCATCATGTTCCTCAGCTCCTCTCTAGATTTATTAATCATGTCTTGCACTAGGGGCACAATTTCTCCTGTTACCTGAGAAATTATTTCTGATTTCATTTTTTCCAGATCCCCTTTTGTTGCCAGTTCAGAGAGTCCAGTGGTTGAGTATCAGAGTGTTCCATCTCATTTCCCTTTGGGGTTTCTGTAGGTGATCTGGAAGTCTGGTTTTGAGACTTATTGACATGTTTTCTCATTTCAGCTGGGACCGGGGCCTGTTAGCGCCTGCACGGATCACCTCTTCTGAGCTGGGTGAGGTGGGACAGGGGCCAGGAGCAGCAGTAGGGATGGTGACCCAAAAGCCCTTTCCTGTGGGCTGGGAGCAGTGGGAGGGATGGTGGGCAGGAAGCCCCTTCCTCTGGACCAGGAGCAATGGGATGGTGGCTCAGAAGCCCCTCCCTCTGGGCCGGGAGCAGTGGGAGTGATGGTGGCCTTAAAGTCCCTTCCTGTGGGCCAGGAGCAGGGAGACATAAGGTGGCCCAAAAGCCCTTTCCTCTGGGATGGGAGAAGCAGCAGTCATAGTGACTGGGAAGCCCCTTCCTCTGGACCAGGAGCAGTGGCATGGCAGCTCAGAAGCCCCTACCTCTGGGCTGGGAACAGTGGGACTCAGTACCTTGGTCAGGTGGTCTGGTGTCCTCTGCGTCTTTGCAGTGTGGAACCAGGTGGCTGCCTCTCTGCAGTGGGGTGACTCAGCGTGTTCTCTGTGACTCAGGACCTCGGTAGGGTGTACACAGACCTTCCTGTGTGCAGTGGGCTGATTCAGTGTATTCTGCGGGACTGGGGACCTCGGTAGGGTGTGGGCAGACCTGTCTGTCTGCAGTGGGCTGATTTGGTGTGTTCTGTGTGACTCAGGACCTCGGTAGGGCGTGCACAGACCTGCCTGTCTGCAGCGGGCTGATTCGGCTTGTTCTGTGCAACTCAGAACCTCTGTAGGGCATGGGCAGACCTGCCTATCTGCAGTGGAGTGAGTCGGCATCTTCTGCACAACTCAGGGCCTCGGTAGGGTGTGCCCAGATGCCCCCTTCTTAATGATGTCTGGCTTGAGCACACTATGTGAAACTACAACCCCTCTCTCTGATATTACCAATCCCCCTCACTTTGTTCTATTTTTAACCAGAGGCCTTATCATTTTATACAATATCATATATCTTAGCTATTTTTTTGTTGCTGAGACAAAATACCCAATACCCAAAGTTAAAGGAGGAAAGGTTTATTTCAGCTCACAGTTTGTAGAGGTTTCAGTCCATAGTCAGGTGGCTCTAAGGCAGGGTGGCATGGCAGGGAGGCATTGAAGAGGAGAAACAGTCCATGGCATGGGAAGCAGAAAGCAGCAGCAGCATTAGCAGCAAGCTTGCCACTGAGTTTTATCCAGGCTACAAGCCTTTTAAGTGGTGTTACTGACACCCAAAGTGGGGCAACCTTAATCTCAGTATCACACCCTTAACTCATATTTACACACCTTAATCCTGCCACTTTCAAAATTCTCCACCTGTGACCATATGAGGCTTTGGGGTGGGGGATCTAGATATAAGCCATAACACCATAAAAAGCACTTTTGTTGTTATTATTGTTTATTGTCTGTTCTTTCACAAGGGAGCAACCTCCACACAGTAAAAGGTTTTTGTCTGTATTCTAAGTGTATTGAAAAGTCCTGGTAATTAATGGATACTCAATAAATAAATGTTGAATGATAATCATCACAATCCATTTTATTTTCCAATATAGGTGTTTATAAGCCTACTTAATGAACTGGGAAGTTTAAAAAAATTTTTTTTGTCTTTAATCACCACATGCTTACTGTACATATATATGGGGTACATTGTAATATTTGCTTTAATATATGCATTCATTGTATAATAATCAAATTTGGATAAGTCATTTATTCATCACCTCATTTATCATTTTTTGTGGTAAGAATTTTCAAAATCTTTTTTATCTATTTTGTGGCATTAACTACATTATTATTAACTATCGTTACCTTACTATGTAATAGAACACCAGAATTAATATGGATTGGAAAATTTACATTAAAAAAGATTACCTAACCTACCAAATGATTATAGATACAGTAAACAATGAAACCAGGATTTAACTCTAAGATTCTGTGGTCCCAAAGCTCCATTCCAATGCTCTATTCCATTTTACTTTTAATCTTCCTATATATAATGAGATACTGTAGCATGAGATTTAACCATCTAAAAATGTTACATGTGTAGAATAAATGAATAGAATAAGTGATGCATGACATGCAAATTTGATCATTTTGATGATTTGTGAGTTTATTTTTAAGACTGGACACAGTCTATAACCATTTTTTCTTATAAATCTGTTTGTAGATTAGATTATAACTTTTTTGTAGGTGAAATATATATATTTATAAATTATGTCTACTAGCAAAGAGTAGAATAGTGTATGTGCTTAGTATGATGCTTTCTCTTCAAACATTTGTATGGTTTTTTCAGGTTGAGTCTCCTGGAGGTCAAATGACTGCTTCATTTAGTGGAAAAGGATATATAACTATGCCAATTGCTTGACTTTTTAGAGGTAAAAGATGCAGCTGTTTTCTGAACACAGCCTTAGTTATATAATATCCTATCAAAAATAACCACAGATAAAAAATAACCTATTAACAAATCAAACACTCACAGTAGATAATCTCCTCAAACACCCATTAGAGCAACTGAAAAACGTTCCCTAATGTATTTCTCTTCTCGTGTCCACATAATATAAGTTACTATTAAGATATTTGAGATCTTATGTTCTAAGTTTCCTTTTATTTAGTGCACAAATGGACATGAAAATAATCAGCATCATACAAAGTATTATATTAGCTTTAGAGTACAGAAAAAACAGGAGGTAAAACATTCCATAATTATAATTCTACAATGAGTACTACAGATACTTCAGCCATTTTTCTCTATAAATTTGCTATTATATTCCCAAACCTTGTGGTGTTCCTATGCTCATACAATGTGCACTAAAGAGGAAGATGAAAAAGACCATCTAGCTTTAACTTTAAATGCCTTTGTTTTGAGAAAGTGCCTTTGCTGAGGACCATTTGCCTTACTCATTTTCCTTCCTCTGTTAGCAGTGTAAGGAAGACGCCCTTCCCTTCATATTGTTTTCGGGTTTGTGTGTTTTCAAAAATTCTTTTCCACTGTGATACCTTCACTTGACACTTTCATTTTTAGCTCATTGATTCAACTTGATATTTAAAATATTTGAACCAAAAAATGTTTCTCAAGTCAAAAGTATTTCCAATGGTGCCCATAAGATGTAACAGCACATATCCAACTATATACTTAAAATTATTCAGATTGTATATGTATTCAGATTGTATCTGTTGGCTTTTGAACTTGGAAAATTTGGCTTTACTTTGTGTTTTAAAAAGTTATTTCTACTTTTCTGAAAGTTTGTGATTTTAGTTTAAAGAGTAAGGGATGACAAGTTTTAGCATTTGAGTAGTTGGAAGTTCTTGCCCTAGATTTGTAGAAAGAAATATTGAGTGGGGTCACTTCTATTTTTTGAAGTTGTTACATTTCTTATTTTCTTTCTCCTTAAATTTGAATATCAGTTTTTTTTGACACAGCAAAATGAATATCCTTACATTTATATTGGGATCAGAAATGTAAATAGAGAACTGGAACTGATCATTGAGGTGATACCTTCCCCACAAAAAAGCTGTTGATTCCATAGCTCCCACTAGACTCTCAAATTTGGACATGGGGATTCCTAGGTCTCAAATAGATGTATTCCCAAAGAAGTTCCAAAGAATAGCTTGGGCATCACAGGAGTGCTATGTGGGAATTGGCTGTGGAATTGTAAAGGAATGTCACTACTAAATGAATGCTTGGTTCTCTGAGTTTTGATCATCTGTCCATACATCACACACTACTCAAACATCTACTGACTATGTAATCACCATCATGCTATGTACCAAAGAAAAATATATAATACAATGAACTTTTTTTTTTTTTTTTTTTTTTTTTTAGTGGAGAAGATGGGAGGTAAACAGAAGACAAGTAAACACTTTGAGAAAAGTGAAAAGGTCACCAAAGTTAGACTGAGGGAAGAGAGAAGTCCACCTTAAGCTACTTCATTCTTGCAGCAGAGCAATGTTTGAGTGCTTTAGATTGGACAGATAAGCATTAATTAATGAAGAGAATGAATCAGGGATGGGGCCAGGGAAGCAAAAGGAACATGTACAGTCACAGCCCCTGCTTTTTTGGATCATGATAGACCAGCTGAATAATCTTTACCAGTGCAGATCCTTTAGCAAGTGATGGGATGGCAACTACAAAGTTGTCACATATAAATTTATAAATCTCATTTATTATGTAAAGTATATGGTATTGAAAGGCTATATGTATGTGCATATATGCATATATATGATAAATATAGTTGTTTCCATATATTTATTAATGATTCTTTGTTATGCAAACATATATCAAAACCTTGTTCTCTCCCAAGAGAAAGTTAATAAATGTAGGTGGCTTTGGAATTGGAGAAACTTGTTTATTTCCCAAATTTTCTTCTTACTAGGTGGGTGAACTTGAAAAAATGGCTCAATGTGTAAGAGAGTCTACTTCTTCAGGTGTAAGCCAGTGGAAATAACAAGATTTTTATATTTCATAAGATTTTTATGTTAGGATGAAATGAATAGGTAAATGTGATGATGGAGGATAACATACTTCATAAATAGAACTTTATTATTATTACCATTATTTAATTATCTTATTGTACAAATCAAGTTCTTTGAAAGGTCCATTGAATTTTGCAGGCACATTATTATTTTGTTCAGTGCTTTAAAACTTGCTGGATGCATCTTTCTGCCCATATAACCCAATACTGTAATTGTTCAGGAAAAGGAATAGTCTTCCTTCTCCATGACCACAGAGTTATCAGATGTCCTTAGTTTACAACATAGGAAAATGGAGGCAAGATGGACTGACTGACTTGGGTGGGTGCCAGTTCATTAGATGGTAACACTCCCTGTCCAGCAGACTTTCCATTAGACTCACTATGGAAATCTTGGAAGGTTTGGTCTGATCCTTTTTTTCATTATGGAAATATTCTATAAGCTTATCCAATTAGATCAGCTTGTAGGGAGAGCCATCATTCTAAAAGCTAGGGTGTGCGCCAGTTATGTTAAAGTGGATTTATGTGGCAAAGCAAGAAATGAGCCAGCTGTCAGTGTATCTGCCCTTCAGCCTATTTCACTATTAAGAGTAAAGGCTCTGAGGTTTTGCATACTGACAGATTGGGTTCCAGACAATTGTAATTCTAGCTTGAAGATTTTTGGAAATAAGTGTTTCGAAAGATGCCAATTGAAATTTTACTTCCAAAATATTTAATAGGTCTCTCTTAGGAGAGATGAATGCTTTGCCAGTGTTTATTGCATACTTTAGCTAGGTCTTTAAAAAGGAAAATTAAATAAAAAGTCTGAAGGTAAGATACCACAAAAATCTTTGCTGTTTTATCACTACATTTTTGTACAAAGTTAAATTCTATGGGATCCATATCCTTTATTTCCCTCCCTGCTCCTTTCTTTTCCCTCCCCGCTCCTTTCTTTTCCCTCCCCGCCCCCTTCCCTTTCCCCATTCTTCTTTTTTTTTTTTGGTACATGGAGATCGAACTCCGGTCCTTGTGCTTGCACAGCAGGCGGCGAAACCACTGAACTAAATCCCCAGCCCTTCTTTTCCCATTCTTTTTGGTGAGATTCTAAGTGTAGGAGTTAGATTGCTTAATATGTATTCAGGGCTAAGACTGAAAGCATTGCATTATACCATTGAAGCCACACCATCTTGGAGTGGCATGGGTGGGGAAAGATTTAAAAAAACAGTAAGTTCGGAGAAATATAGTTGACACCAACAGATCTTAGAAATCTCTTTAGGGCTGGAGGTTAACTACAGTCCTTACTTCTGTGGAAATCAAAGGCTTAGAACACAGCCAAGACAGTGACACAGGTAGCTGCCCCATTCATACCCACATCAGCTGTCCCTCACCCACCTTAAAAAATATCGATTATAAAAATATTCCTTGGTATATATTTAATTTTAATCTTACAAAAATGTGTGCAGAAATTTGAAAAAGATTTAAATGTAAATTTCCTTCTAAGTGAACTTCCAGAGCAGCCTACTCTTTTCCTCACGAACCGTGGAATTCTTAGAAATGAAATCTGAGGCTATTATAGTATCACAATAGTAATGGGCCCTCTGAAGGTAGACCCTGAATAGAATAAGAACAGTAATTCAGTTGAGGTACAAAGGTCAAGCTAGATGAATATCTCTGGTTAATGCTGTCCAAGTCTTTATTAATTCACCATGCTTTGCCCCTTTGACAATTTGATTTTTATCAAGGCCTATTCTTATTGTCCTCCTTTATTTACATATCTCTTTTGGAAATGGATTTGAATGAAATAAAAATCATGACCTTTTAGGGTGTGGAGAAGTTCCATTTTCCTTTGAATTTACCAAATCCATCTGTGGGAGGAAGCAAGAAAGTGCATTTTACTGTGGCTTAATGGAGTGTTATATTTCTGGGAGTTAGTGAAGGCAGTAAGCTTTTCAAGAAGCATAAACACAGTTTTGTGTTGAGCTTTGTGTGACTGCTGGGTCTTCTCCCCCTTCACACAAATATACTAAGTGCAAGTGTGCATGCTGACAAATGGAATGCAAACAAATGGCATGCAATGGGTACACAACAGGGGAAATGTACAGAGGTTTTTATACTCCATTACAAATGGTGTCCTCCAAATGCCAAGTTATTTATAAAGAGGAGAGGCAGTGGTTTTCTAGCATAGGGCTGGAAATAAAGATGGATTTGTCCACGAAAAAGAATGTAACAATTCAGTTCTGTGCATTTGTTTATTGATGATCTTTTTCCCCTTACGTCTTGACATTCCATCAAAGCACTTTATGATCTTCCCTTGGGAAACAACTCAGAGCTTAGCTTTATTCACAAGCTTCATTATACTGAAGAGCAAAATGTTCTAGCTGATAGAATAGATTGTACATGGCAGCCCACTGACCTCTCTATTTGCAAGAAACATTCACTCCTACAGAGAAGTCCTAA
This sequence comes from Heterocephalus glaber, assembly GCF_053883595.1. NCBI lineage: Eukaryota > Metazoa > Chordata > Mammalia > Rodentia > Bathyergidae > Heterocephalus > Heterocephalus glaber. The sequence continues at coordinate 34,867,700 of NW_028258296.1, read as the reverse complement.
ATGTTAGCTGATTCACTTTCAGTCTTTCTGTATTTACTGAAACCCAAGCTACTGAGTTTACTTCCTCCTCCTTCTCCTCCTTCTTTAAAATCAGTAGAGTATTTTCTCTACTTCAGGTAAGAGTTTTCAATAAAGAAAGCTTTGGGCTACTAACCTGAGCTTTACTTTTCTCATTTTGTGTGTTTTGAAGTTCACAAGTCACTGTGTTCATACTACTTCAGAGATTCATCATACCAAAGAAGATGGTGGAGTGTAGGACAGGAAGAAGAGCTATCATTGAGGGAATGCTGTATTATAAGGGCATTTGTTGGTGAGCTTCTGGGAGAAATGGGGAGATGACTGTGGAACTGATTCTTTGACTCTGGGGCTCCAGGAACTTCTGGCAACACTCTCAGCAGAAAACTCACATTGATTTAGGAAATTGTTGAGTTTAGACTAATGAGTTTAGACTAATGATTTAGACTAACTATACTTGAGTTTAGACTAATGATTAGTTATTTTAGAGGAGGAATACTTTCATGCATGTGACCCAAGTGGCTCTGATTTCAACCAGAAGAAACCTGATCTCATATCCTCAGTAAGAAAAGCTGTAAAAACCAATAGTAGGGCTGCTGTTATGGTCTAACAAGAACCTCTAAAGACCAGGCAGGAGAGAACCTAGTTCTAAATATGACAAATTTGTGAGCTCTGAGTGTGAGTGAGTGGAGAACAGACAGTAGTCTAGCAGAAGGGGACCGCCGTGACTGAATTAGCAATTGTTATAGAAGAGGTTACCAGAGGATGGACAGGAAATTCCAACATGGGAACACCTGAGGACCAAAAGAAAGCACTGGGACTTGCAGGAGTGGCATGCTCTCTCAGGCTGGGAGCTCCAGGATCAAAGATAATTGTAATGCTGCTTTGTACTTCATGGTTTTCCTGCATTTCTAGAACTGTAGCCTAGGGAAAGCTATTTCAGTGTGCACTGGCCATTAAGTTATAAGATATAATTTAAACACTGTACAGATACAAATATTAATTTGAAAAAACCCCTAGATTTTTCTAAAGTCATTTGGGTAACGTGTTACAGAAACAGTTGAGAGTCCTTATTTCCCGTAGCTTTTATTTCTGTTTCTCTCAATAGCTCTTGGTTCTTGCCATCAAATCAAGAAGTACTCACACATTTGGAGCTAGTAGCCAACATTCTGACTCAGGTAGCATGCATAATTAATTTCATATCATGGCCAATTTCATTTTTTCTTTCATCCAAATGTGCATAAAGTTGTTATTTACTTGAATATATTCTCATTACTTAAGTAAAGCCCATCATGCCTCTCTCTATAACTCCTCCCTCCCTTTACCCACAGAATTGTCATTTTTGGGGAAAATATAACTAAATGAGTATAGGTATATTTACTAGTCTATGATCTTTCCAAGTGTTTAGGTCAAACTGAATGATATATTTAGTGTTGAAAATACTTCCCATGGTTTAAATGGAATGTGAGCTTAATTAAGCATTCAGGCTTCACTGAGTGGTCATTTGATGTACTGAAAGAAGTGATTCTTTACCCAAGGAAGTAACTTGAAATCAGTAGCCTGTTATGGGAACTGTGTTCTACATACCACCTGAGTATCAGCTGGTCCTGTGTTGTTGCTTGTTTGGTTAGTTGGAAAGGATGAATCACTTGGAGTGACATGGATAATTTTGGTTTCAAGCATGTTGCTAGGAGTAGTCAAATGATAACTGAAAGCCTCTTGAGTTCTAAAACTCTGTTCACAAGATCAAACCTTTTAAGGCCATGCACCTTAAAGTCATGATTGCTGTGACATATTTGATTTCATGTATTCAACAAGGATTTATGGTCTACTTATTGTGGAGCAGGTACTGGAGAAGCTGTTGGTGATAGAGTATGGAGTAATATGGAGGGTACCTCTGTTTTCAGGGACCTGAGGTTTCGTGATGAAAGACATGAGAATAGCAAATAAAGTATTAGAACAAGTTAAGTTATATAAGGAAAACAGCAACGTTTTGACCGTTACCATTTAGGGGTAGTGGTGGTGATGGGATGAGAAGTTAATTTAGACTGAGAGGTTAAGAAAGGCCTCTATGAGGAGATAATACTTGAATTTTCCCAAGCTGAAAACTCAGGTTCTTTCTAAATCAAATTCCTCATTTCATAATTATTGACTTAGTAAGTTTTGCTAAAAAAGTTACTGTATTTGGTTTTTATCCGCTCTTTTAAAATTAGGCAATCCTTTTTAGTTGCCAAGTAAACAATAATCACGCAAATTGAGGGGGAGAATTTGTTTTCTTTTAAGAATCACAGTAAATATTTCTCAAGTAGGGAAAATTGCCTCCAGGTAGTAGGTGGTACTTAAAAAAACCAAAGAGACTCAACTTTTACAGGCTCTAGCTAAAACCATAGTTATTTCAGAGATAGTAAATTCTCCTCTCCCCACCATGGAAAACTACTTTGCTTTTAGTAATTCTATGTCTTTTTGATGGCTTCATACTCAAAGAAGTTACCACAGGATTTATTTCAGCTCTTTGTGGAAGTCAGCTATATGCAAACAGGATTAATTTAGGTAGTTTCTACCTAGGACTGAGTCCTCAGCCTTCTCAGAAAACATGTCCCACCCCATGTCATCACTGCTTTTGTATTCAGTTTAACCAGTTTCAGGACAGATTGAATTCTGGGATGAATCTTTCAAGAGTGATAGGCTTGCACAGTTTGTAATAGCTAAAACTTGGAAACAGCCCAAATGCCCAATAACTGGAGACTGGATAGAGAAAATGTGGCTTTTTAATAAAATGGAGTACTACTCAGCCATAAAAAATGAGAAATTAGAGACATTTATAGCTAAATGGATGCACATTGAAGCGATATTCTTAAGTGAAATAAATAGGACACATGTGTGAACACTGAATAGTTTCTCTAGTGTGAGAAACTAAAAGTGTAAATAAGGACTAAAAGGTATAATAGGTAATGTGAAGTAGGAAGAAAAGGGGCAAAGGGGAAGGGGAAGTGGGAGGGGTAGGGGAAAGGAAAGGAGGGAATGGAATTAATATGAGAAAAAGAAAAATTGGAAACAAAGTCTCTGTAAATAAGGAGGGATGGAGGGGTTGAAGGGAGGGCAAGGGAATGGGAAAAAATAAGAACTAAGATGGATTATGTAAAGGTGCAAATTTCCAATGATGAATGTCATTATATTATATACCTAATTACCAGTAAAATGAAATTAAAAAAAAGAGTGATAGGCTTTGTGCTTTCTAATCCATCCCATGGTTTCTAATAGATGGACTGGTATTGAAGCAGTAGTCAATTACTATCCTTATGCCCCTTCTCTTGCTTTAAAATTTCTTCTTATCTTTCCAAGGGCTACTTTCTTGATGGGATGTCTCCTCTATGATGCCTTCCATTACTAATAAAAGTAATCATTCTCTTACATATGTCTCTCTACCCACTGCGCTGACTTTAATTTTAATAAATAATAATTAATTTTAAAATAATAATTATTAATAAGTAACAGTATTTTATTACTTAATAAATTGCAATTTCAAATGTAGCTGGATATCTTTCTGCTAGAACACAGATTTGCAAGTTCAGAAGTGTTGTAATAACCTGCTAGTAAATGCTTGTTGAACTGTTAATGTCAAACTCATTAAATGTATTTTTGTTGAATTTTTTTCTACAAGTTTACAAAGACCATTTGATGGCATTGGGCCTGATTCATTTTACAAAAGGTAGCAACATAGCAGTTGTTCTTCAGTGGGTCTGGATATTTTGGTGGATATTTGCCCCTGTGACACTGCTATTTATTCTTGACAGTAATGATTAATTTTACCCAAAGATGGAAGTATTTGTCACAGAGCATGTACGGGATGGTGAGAGAAGGAAAGGGGAAACAGGTGTAACTTGCATTCATACTTTTCTTTCTTTCCAACTGGCCTGGCCTAGAGGGCATAAATGGGGAGAACTAGAGTACACACCTTAAAATATGTTGGAATCTGTAACTACTTCCCTCTACATTTCTAAAATTTTGTAATTATTATGACTAAGCAGTCATTAGGTGTGAGCTGCTGCAGTAAGTGCTTTGCCTTTCTTATCTCATTTAATTCTTACAATGACGCTATAAAACATACCTTAGGTTTTTCCACTGGACATGGAGACCAAGAGCAATAAAGAGATACATACCCAAGGTCACACACAAAACCTGCAACAGAGTGAAGATTTCAATCCATTTCTACATGAAATTAAGGAGAGCTCTAAGCACTGTACTCTGAAAACTCTGTGATTGTTTGGTGGTTGAAGTGTGTTTCTTCTGGGAAGCATTAGCAACTTTGGCAGCAGAAATGCCCAAAATGATAGTGGAGCTGGTTTAAGAAGTGTCCACAGAGGATGACTTATTAGCTGGCTCTCCATCAAATCCCAAGAAGTAGAGCTTCTTTCAGTGTTTCTCAAGTTCTTCTTTTCTTTAGTCTATTTTAATGCTGCCTTCCAGCTGTCCAAAGCCCACCTGAACTCAGTCAGAATTTCTTTCTTTCTGTTCCCTTTGGTTCTGGGGATTGAGCGCAGAGCTAAGCATGCCTAAGTGTCCCTCAGCATACCTCCACCCACAGCCCAGAGCTGCCCTGTTTAAAAAGCATCCAAATAATTGTAAACTCCAGTAGTTTTTTAGTATATTTTAGTATTGTGCCTACATTATTACCACAACCTATTTTAGAGCATTTTTATCACCCCCAGAAACTCCTTGATCCTTAGCAGTCGTTCCCAACCTCTCTGTACTCATGCTCCCAGGCAGTCGTTAATCTACTTTCGGTCTCCACAGATTTGCCAGCTCTGGATATTTCATATAAACAGAATCATACAATGTATGGTCTTTTGTGTCTGCCTTATTTAGAATTGGAAAAGATTTATCCATGCTTTGTCACATATCAGAACTTCACATATTTTTACTGCCTTATAATATTACATTGTATGGAAACGCCACATTTTATTTATCTGTCCATTCATTGATGGACATAAGAATTGTTTCCCTTTTTTTTGGTTATTACAAGTAATGCTGATATGAACATCAGTCAGTATTTTTGTTTTTCTACTGAGAACTGCCAGTTCCTCAAGGCAGAGATCTGAGTTAGGGATCAGAGAGCCCTGAGTCTATCATAATCCATCCTGAGCTGTAGATGACTGCTAAACTGAATGCATTTTAAAAGAGGAGGGTTGTAACAGACTTCTCACTGGCAACTGCATTGTAGATAGTTCCTTTTGAGAGATGAGGTCTTCATAATGTCCTTTTCTTAACTGGCCTTGTTTTCTCCATACCCACAAAATGCCCAAAGGAGCAATTTAACACCCTACTTCTGATCCTTTCAACAGAATTGTGTTTAATCCTTTCTCATTTTCTGCTGCTCACATATTTTTTGTTTCTACATTTTGCCTTGGATAAATAAAAAGATTATTGTGAATTTTGTTACTACCCATAATTGCAGAATCTCCATGATCTCTTCCCACTCTATGACCTGTATTTCTATCTTCTAGGTCAGTCCTTCCAAAACTATGGTTCCAGAAATGTTCCAGATCCAACCTCCAACTCTCCAATCCTTCTGTCTTCTCCTTCTGTCACCCTTCTGATGTCCTCTCTTCCCTCTTGATCAAACTTAAATTCCATTTTCAACCATTCCAATCATGCTTTTTCACACACCCTCAATTCCCTGTCTTCTTTGGTCTTGGTGTTCTGCTTTTACAAAGCTAAGCCCATCTCCCTGTTTACCACACACCTATACTAATGAATCTGAACAGGACTAGAGAAAAACAGGTCTTGCCCCATTGTATAATTTGAATAGAATCCCACAATAATTTAATGACTACCTACGTCATGTGGGTCTGTGGTGTTTATGACTCATTTTTAATGCTGTCTGCAGTTGTGTTTTTCCAGTTCATTTACTTTCTCACTTTTCTAGTTAATTTTTTGATTATCTTTCCCTCAAATCTTATACACTGTCTCTATCATCCCCAATTACAACTGAAAGAGAATTCTCCAGGATCTAGCTACCGTATTTACCCATCTACCAGCACCTGCATCCCAGACATCTACCATCTGTACTTGTTCCTGTTGTTCTGACAAGGCAGTTAATCCTTCCACTTGTGTGCTAGATTCCATCTTTTCTTACCTATTATACATCATTGTTCTAGCCTTTTCCCCTGTATCTTGCTTCATTAATTTTTCACTTCTTGGAAAATTATCATCTTTAATATTGATATAAATATACTATTCTAAACATACAAATGCACTTTTATGAGCACATTTGACTATTATAAAGCAATGAAGGTGCCCCAGCAGCAATCCACTGGACACCCCCCACCCTGCTCCTCTGTATAGCCACCTGGTTCCACACTACAAAGACGCAGAGGACACTAGACCACAAGAACACGGTACTGGGTCCCACCACTCCCGGCCCAGATGTGGGGGCTTCTGAGCCACTGTCCCACTGCTCCTGGTCCAGAGGAAGGGGCTTCGGGGCCACCATCCCTACCGCTGCTCCTGGCCCCTGTCCCACCTCTCCCAGCTCAGAGAAGGTGATCATCACGGGTGCCTACAGCACCACCTACCCCTTCAGTCAAAATGCAAAAACACCTAAATAAGTCTCAAAACCAGACTTCCAGATCACCTACAGAAACCCCAAAGGGAAATGAGATGGAACACTCTGATACTCAACCACCTGGACCAACTGAACTGGCAACAAAAGGGGATCTGGAAAAAATGAAATCAGAAATAATTTCTCAGATAACAGGAGAGATTGTGCTCCTAGTGCAAGACATGATTAATAAATCTAGAGAGGAGCTGAGTAACATGATGGAATCCCAACATAGGAATCCATAAAACAGATGCAAATAGATTTCCAGGACATGAAAAACTCCATTGAAAGTCTACACAGCAGAATGAGCCAATGTGAGGACAGAATTTCAGATATAGAAGAGAAGATTACAATTAGTGACCAGGAAAAGAAAAATTGCTTCAAAATTATAAGGGAACATGAGAAATCAATCCAGCAGCTGCTAGATGATGCAAAGCAGAATAACATGAGACTGATTAGAGTCAAGGAAGAAACAGGAGAGACTGCAGATGACATAAAAACACTCTTCACAGAAGTAATGGCAGAAAACTTCCCAAGCAGGGGAAAAGAACCTGACATACAGATAAGTGAGGCATATAGGACTCCAAATAGCCTTGATCAAAAAAAATCTACACATAGACATATAATTGTTAAGATTCCAGAAACTCAACAGAAGAACAAAGTTCTACAAGCAGTTAGAGAAAAGAAACAAATCACATACAAAGAAAGGAAAGCCCATCAGAATCACAGCAGACTTCTCAATGCAAACCCTCAAGGCAAGAAGAGCTTGGAGTGACATATTCCAAACTCTCAAAGCAAACAACCTCCTACCCAGATTGATGTAGCCTGCAAATTTATCTTTCAAAATTGATGGAGAAATAAGATACTTTCAGGACAAAGAGCACCTTAGGAACTTTTGTGAATACCACACCAGCACTCCAAACAATTTTACACAATATCCTAGGAATGGACATTGAGGATCACAACCCAAGGAAGGAAAGCAGAATGAACCCATCTGTCATGACAAGAAATTAAATGTAGAGGGGGAGAACCTAACAAAAAGAAAAAGTCATGGCAATGACAAGTCAATACATTTCAGTTGTAACCATCAATGTTAATGGTCTCAATTCACCAATCAAAAGAAATAGACTGGCAGAATGGGTCAAGAAGCAAAATCCAACAATATGCTGCATATAAGAAACACACTTAATTCAAAAGGAAACTCAGAGACTGAAAGTAAAAGGGTGGAAAACAATACATGTGACGGGAACCCGATAAAAAGCAGGAGCAGCTATCCTCTTTGCAGATCAAGTAGATTTCAAACCAACACTGATTAAGAGAGATGAAGAAGGACACTACATCCTTGTAAAGGGAAGAATCCAAGAGGAAGAGATGGCAATCATAAATATCTATGCACCAAACACTAGTGCACCCAACTATATAAAACAAATACTAATGGACATGAAAAGTCATATATGCACTAATACAATTGTAGTGGGGGACCTCAACAGCCCACTGTCACAAATAGATAGATCAACTAGACAAAAAATAAGTAATGAAATACTAGAACTCAATCGAACTCTTGAACAAATGAACTTAACAGATGTTTACAGAGTCTTCCACCCCACAAAATCAGAATACACATTCTTCTCAGCTGTACATGGGTCCTTCTCCAAAATAGACTACATACTCACACATAGAACCTGTTTAAGTAAGTGCAAAGGAATTGAAGTTATCCCCTGTATATTATCAGACCATAGTGCGATGAAATTGGAGATCCATAGCAAAAGAAACTCAAAAAATTTCATAAACACGTGGAAATTGAACAACACACTTCTGAATAACCAAGGGGTCACAGAGGAAATTAAAGAAGAAGTCAGACAGTTCCTTCAATTAAATGACAATGACAATACAACATATTGGAATCTATGGGACACAATGAAAGCAGTCTTACGAGGGAAATTCATAGCAGTGAATACACATATTAGGAAAACAGAATGAGCCCAATTAAACAACCTGATGCTGCACCTCAAGCTTCTAGAAAAAGAAGAGCAGAACAAACCCAGAGCTCATACAAGGGAGGAAATTATAAATATTAGAGGAGAAATCAATGCAATGGAGACTAAGAGAACTATACAAAAAATCAATGAAGCCAAGAGTTGGTTCTTTGAAAGAATCAACAAAATTGACGAACCCTTAGACAACCTTGTCAGAAAAAGGAAAGAAAAGGCCCTAATCCATGCAATTAGGAATGAAAAGGGTGAAATTACAACAGACCCAGAAGAAATCCAGAGGATCATCAATACCTACTTCCAGAACCTATATGCCAATAAGATGGAAAAGACAGAAGAAATGGACAGATTCCTAGATACATATGAATTACCAAAGTTGAATGAAGAAGACCTAAAAATTCTGAACAACCCAATATCAACCAATGAAATTGAAAATGTAATTAAAAACTTATCAACTAAGAAAAGCCTGGGCCCTGATGGCTTCACTGCTGAATTCTACAAGACATTTAGAGAGGAACTGCTGCCACTACTGTTTAAACTCTTCAGTGGAATTGAAAGGGAAGCAATACTTCCAAATTTATCCCTGGAAGCAAGCATCACCTTGATCCACAAAGCAGAGAAAGACCCAACTGAAAAAGAGAACTATAGGTCAATCTCACTAGTGAACATAGATGTAAAAATCCTTAATAAGATAATGGCAAATAGAATGCAGAAGATCATGAAGAAGATCATACACCCTGATCAAGTGGGATTCATCCCAGGGATGCAGGGATGGTTCAACATATGCAAATCAATCAATGTAATACACTATATCAATAGAGCCAAGGACAAAAACCATATAATTATCTCCATAGACGCAGAAAAAGCATTTGACAAAATCCAACATGTATTTATGATAAAAACCCTACCAAAAATTGGAATAGATGGTCTGTACCTCAAACTGATAAAAGCCATCATTGACAACCCAAGAGCCAATATCGTACTAAATGGTCAAAAACTGAAAATTCTTTACACTAGAATCAGGAACAAGACAAGGATGTCCACTATCACCACTCTTGTTCAATATAGTTTTGGAAACATTATCCATGGCAATTAGACAAGAGAAAGAAATAAAAGGAATAAAGATAGGAAATGAAGAAGTCAAATTGTCATTATTTGCAGATGACATGACACTCTATACAGAAGACCCCAAGAACTCCACCAAATGTCTTCTAGGCTTAATAAACAAATTCAGTCAAGTAGCTGGTTACAAAGTCAACACACAAAAATCAATAGCTTTTCTCTACACCAATGACAGACTCACTGAGAGAGAAATAGGGCAAATAATTCCTTTCACAATAGCATCCAAAATACTGAAATACCTAGGAATCAACCTAATGAAAGAAATCAAAGACCTCTTCTCTGAAAACTATGGCACTCTGAAAAGAGAGATTGAAGATGATATCAGAAAATGGACAAACATCCCCTGCTCCTGGGTAGGAAGGATTAATATAGTGAAAATGGCCATACTTTCAAAACTGCTATATAGATTTAATGCAATTCCAATTGAGATCCCAGCAGCATACTTCATGGACCTTGAGAAAACAATCCAAAAATTCATTTGGAACAAGAAGAGACTCAGAATAGCAAAAGCAATTCTAGGTAACAGAGACATGGCAGGGGGTATCACAATCCCCAATCTGCAACTCTACTACAAAGCTACTGTGATAAAAACAGCATGGTACTGGCAAAGAAACAGACCTGAGGACCAGTGGAACAGATTAGAAGATGCAGAAACAATGCCAGACACACTTAGCCATCTCATCTTCGATAGAGGAGCCAAACACGCTCACTGGAGGAAAGATAGCCTCTTCAATAAATGGTGCTGGAAAAATTGGGTTTCAACTTGCCAAAGATTAAAACTAGACCTATATTTCTTGCCATGCACAAAAAAAAAAATCAAAATGGATTAAAGATCTAAATATTAAAATAGAAACACTGAACCAATTGGAACAGAGGTTAGGTAGATCTCTTGAAGACATCGGTGTAGGAAAAGATTTTATGAATAAAACCTCAGTGGCCCGTGAACTGCCACAAACAATCAACAAATGGGATCTCTTCTTATTAAAAGGCTTCTGCACAGCAAGAGAAACCACCAGCAGTGTGAAGAGACAACCCACAATGTGGGAAAATATCTTCACCTGCTCTTCCTCAGACAAAGGTCTACTATCTCAAATCTATAAAGAACTTAAAAAGATCAGACCTCCCAAATTTAAAGACCCAATCCAAAAATGGGCATCTGAAATGAACAGACATTTCTCACACAAAGAAGTAGAAATAGCAAATAAATACATGAAAAAATGTTCAACATCACTGGTCATTTGAGAGATGCAAATGGAAACAACGCTGAGATTCCACTTCACTCCAGAAAGAATGGCTGCTATCATGAAATCAACCAATAACAAATGCTGGTGGGGCTGTGGGGAAAGAGGAACCCTGCTCCATTGCTGGTGGGAGTGTAGACTGGTGCAACCACTGTGGAAATCAGTATGGATGTACCTCAAAGAACTAGGACTGGAAGTCCCATTTGACCCTGCTCTTCCACTGCTGGGGATCTTCCCCAAAGAATTAAAAGAATCATACCACAGTGATATATGTGCACCCATGTTCATAGCAGCACAGTTTGTAATAGCTAAAACTTGGAAACAGCCCAAATGCCCATCAGCTGGATACTAGATAAAGAAAATGTGGTTTTTTTATAAAATGGAGTATTACTCAGCCATCAAAAATGAGAAACTAGAGACATTTATAGCTAAGTGGATGCACATTGAGGCGATACTCTTAAGTGAAATAAATAGGACACACATGTGTAAATACTGAATAGTTTCTCTGGTGTGAGAAACTGAAAGTGTAAATAAGGACTAAAATGTATAATAGGTAATGTGAAATAGGAAGAAAAGGGGCAAAGGGGAAGGAAGTGGGAGGGCTAGGGGAAAGAATAGAAGGGAATGGGTTTAATATGATAAAATGGAAAAATAGGAACAAATTCTTTGTAAATAGGGAGGACTGGAGGGGTTGAAGAAAGGGCTGGGCAAGGCTGAAAAATAAGAACCAAGAGAGATTATGTAAAGGTGCAAATTTCCAATGATGAATGTCATTATATTGTATACCTAAAATGTACCAATGATTAGAATGAATAATCGATAATGCAAAATAGGAAGAAAAGATCCAAAGGGGTAAGGTAGTGGGAGGCGCAGGGGAAAGGAAAGAAGGGAAAGGAAAAATGCTGAGAAATGGAAAAAATGGAAATAAAGTCTTTGTAAATAGGGAAGGGTGGAGGGTGTGAAGGGAGGGCTAGGAATGGGGAAAAAATGAGTACCATGATGCATCATCTAAAGGTACAATTCCCAATGAGAAATGTAATTGTGTTGTATACCTACAATGTACCAATAAAGGAATTTAACAAACAAAAATAAAGCAATGAATACCAAAGGTTTCTCTTGACTCTACCAACCTTGCCAGGTGCCACCCTATTTTGGGAATTTTTGGTAGGCATAGTTAAAAACAGTAGTCTCTATGTACTGCTCTGTGGAAATCTCCAGTATAAGAGCTAATGCTATCTCAGTCTTAATTATCCAAAGTGGAGTATCTGATCTTCAGCTCTGAAATCCTTCACCCCTACTCATCTCCCCTCAGTTGATGGCAACTAATTAGTTGCTCAGTGCCAAATTCTTAGTTATCCTTGAATTTTCTTTTTCTCTCATCCTCTACATCCAATCAGTCAGAACATTCCATTTGCACTTTTAAATTATAGCATATATTTGATCTGATCAATTCTCATCATCTCCACTATTAGCTCCCCACAGTGAGTCAGTTATTTATTATTTCTCGCCTCCTAACTTGTTTTGCTGCATCTACTCTTCCTCATCATTTGCTTCTACAAAGCAGTTGGAGTTATTGTTGTAAACCATTAGTCAGGTCATGTTACTCTTCTGTTCAAAACCCTTAGTTTTGAACCAAAGTACAAATAATAGCCTATGAAATCCTGCATGAACTGAGCCCCCACCAATTTCTGACTTCATCTCTCACTTCTCTTTTCCTCCTACTTACACAAGCACACTCTGCATTACAACCTTTGGATGGGCCTCTGTCTGGAATGCTCTTCCCCTAGCTTCCCACATGGCTAGCTCTCTCACTTGCTGTAAGACTTCCTGGACATTTCCTCCTTAGTGGTATACATAAGATCACCTATTTAAAATTGTATGATGTCCCTAGCTTGATCTTCCTACTCTGATCTGTTTTTGCAAAATACTTGTCACCTTCTAATATGCTATATCATTTCCCTATTATTATTATTATTATTTTGTTTTCTGTTTGTCCCTACTTCAGTGTAAGATCCATGAAATTTGAGGGCTCAGCAAATATTTGATCAGTACATACATTAACCTGCATTTGTACCACATATTAAATTTATTAATAAAATTACTCTACTAAGGGAAATATTAATTGTCTTTGAAATTTTGGTTCTGAAATTTTAAAATCTGATGCTCATTAAGATACTTCACATTTGTCATTTCCACTGCTACACCTGTTGTAAGCTTTCATTGAAGTGGTTATTTTAAGACTGCCACAGAAACATTTTTGTTTGGGCCTACATCATAAAGTACCATTTTTTTGATAACTAAAAATTTCTAAGATAATGCATTTATTTTAAAAAGAGGTTTGAAACAGAGGCATTAGCCTCACATACTGGAATTTGGCATTGAAGACTTTCCAGAATTCTCCAACTGCTGTAGATCTAGCTGACAGCTAAGAATAGTGCAGAATGTAAACTTCTATAGAGCCAACTGTGAAAGGAATTTTTAGAAACAGAGTAAGACTGTATAGGATTGTCAGAAAGTTTGGAAAATGGTACTCAAATCGTTAAGTGGTACATTTTTTTCATTATATGTTTTACTATTCTAATTGCAAATGGAAAAGCTCATAGGACCTCCTATATGCCCCTAGGAATGATCTCATTCATTCCATTCATTCATGCCTTACTTGACATTATTATGAGAGAACACAAGGCAAGAAGTTTTATTGCTTCATTTTATATGACTACTTTTGAGAATCCCAGAAAAACATATGATGATTTTATTCAGCATCTGATTATAATACATAATTTGTTGCATCCCTTTTAGACCCGGAACACTCATTTTTATTTGCAAACTAAATTCCAGGGCAGGTGGAATTTTGTCTAGTTGACTTGAAAGTGAAGTTATGTTGGTTTTTTCCTTCTGTTGGGCCTTCCAGCATTCTTGTTTCTCCTTGTAGCATCTTGATCCTAGCCTCTGGTTTGACCATAGGAAATTCCAGAGATCTCTGTCGACCTTATGAAGTGCATCACGCCTGGGATCTACCAGCTTCTTCCACTTCAGTGCAAACCTGTTCTTAATTTGCTGTATGTTGGGGTGGGAGGGAAGTCTACACTTTTTTCTTATAAAATAAGGAATTAGCCTGGATGATATTTCTTCTTGCTCTAAAATTTTGTGATTCTATGATTTTATCTTTTTTTCTGAGCAAAATGAAAACTACTTATTATAAATTCTCTGGAGGAAACTGTTCCATTTTTTCATTTCTGCCATGTTTGTAAAATCATCTCTTTTGTTGACCTCTCTCTCTCTACAGAACTATGATTTGAACCTACAATAATAGTTTGTGTGTAACACTTTTCCTATCAAGTGGTCTGTTTCAGGTCCTGTTTCTGGGCGTGGATTTCAAGTCCCCAACTGGGACTGGTAGGAAGTTCAGTGACAAGATGCCTGTGCATTTCAGTCTCCACAAAGGGTTTACTTTATAGCCAGCTCCACTCTGTACTTCTCTACTTTTGGACTCAGCATGGGCCATCAAATCCTCCATGGTATCATTTATTAAAATGTGTAATATAATTGCATATGGTTTGACAGACTCAGTTCATGAAAGCAGCTCAGTGTGAGAACATGCTAAGGAGTAGAATAAAGTAAATGAGAGTTATTGTCCATCCTGAAACCTGCAGGCCACTCCTGAGATTAGTTGTTGGCAAACTCTCTCTATAAGCCTTGACTGTAAAGAACTCTAGGGAGCGCAGAAGATTATAGTCATTACCCTGATGGAAAGCCGAGCTAATTTTGCCTGGATCTGACCCTCTGGTTCCAGAAAGTCTGGCTATTCCAATCCTGTCATTTAGATGATACACCATAATGCCAGTGTCATTGTTGAGCATGTGATCAGCTGCTCATCAGGTGCTGGACCCCCAGCATTTCCTCTGTAGCTCACAGATAGCTCCTGAAATTTGAAACGGCTGGTGAAACATGGGCCTTCCATTCTTCGTCAGTCATCCCAATTTCATAGCTGGTCAGTTGCTGTAGTCAGTGTGGGAGGACAGATGAACTCAGACACATGAACCCTGCGGTGAGATCTGTGGAGCCATAGAGAAGATGAGAGAATGACAGGTGCTGGTCTGCCTTGCAGAGGAGGTCAGGGCTCTCCCAGCCGGGGAGGAAGGAGAGAGACGCAAGCTACCTGCAGGGGGAACTCGTTATATTGTGTGCTGTTTCCCAGAATGTGCTTCGTTTCTGTATGACTGACAGACACCCACAGTCACACTTGATTATAGCATAGCTTTCTTGGTTACCAAGGTAGCTTTATTACTGAAATGTGGTAAAATATCATAAAGAAAAGCCACGATGTGTCACTAAAGAGCCTCAGTGAAGGAAAATAAATGCCTAAAAGAGAAATGATGGTGTGGTTAAAGGTTTCTCAGCATTAAATGTTGCTGTCTTTGTGATCCAAAGTGGATTTGTGAGACAACAGAGTATTTGAAATGTGGTTTTAGTGTATGGATAAAGGTGAGGAGGTGATGTTAATTAGAAATGAAATGATTTTGGCTGCATCTGTTTAAGTTAAATCTGTACAGGGCCTGGCATTTCCTGAGGAGGGGTCAATAGCTCCGCACCCATTGTGGTCAATCCTCTTGGTGAATCCTAAGTAGCTTTTGTGGAAGTCATTACTTCACTATGAAATTTGATCTTTCATTGTTTTGGTGGTTTTTCTTTTTCGGCTTTTTGAGGCAGGGTCTCCCTTTGTAGTTCAGGCTGGCCCTGAGCTCATTATCTAGCCCAGGCTGGCCTTGAACTCAAGGTGATCCTCCTGCCTCAGCCTCCTGAGTGATGGGACTACAGGTGTGTGCTACCATGCCCGGGTGGTTCACTATGAAATTTAAAAACAAGGAAAAAAGAAAATACAGTATACCTATTTAAAGACAGCATGTGCAGGGGAGAATACTGGCCTGTGAGCTCACCCATCAGGGTATCCTGTCCCATCCTAGTCCCCTTTGTGGTTCTTAATGTCAGAGGTACTGAGCATGAAGTAATACTGTCGGCTAGAGTTTCACTGATGTGTAGCACCAATGTGCACAAACTGGGTGAAATCTAGAAGACAAGATAAGAAAAACGCTTTGCATATTAAATTAGCAGCACAGAAAACATGCATGGTATTTTAATCACCTTTTACCTTTTATAGAGTGAACCTATCCCTAATGCTACCACAGTGGAATTTTTTTTTTTTAACAGCCAGTTCTCTTTTGTCTTCACTTGAGTGGCCTTGCTCTGACTTGCTCAATTATAAAAGGCCTGTTTATAACATACATAGTTCAGTGTGGATTCAGGATTCAGTGGAACCCTGACTCATCTATTCTGATTTTTAATAGCTACCCTAGCATGAATATTTGCCTTTTTGACAGTCTCAGTCTTTGCTGTGAGAAAGGGAAGGTGATCAAATTTTAGTTCTAAGGCATTATTTTTTTGAAACAATAATATGCTTGGCCTGCATCTCTGAGAAGTTTCCTGCCAGTTGGTGGGTATTCTCAAATGTAAAATAACAGTAATAATTACATTTAGTGAGAACTGTCTTGGTGTGAGACCATGAAAATGCTTTACACATGTCAACATGCTCACTTCTTGGGGCCATCTGATGGAATAGGTCCTGCTGACAAGTGAAGGGCTGCAAGGGTAGTGATTTGGGTTCAACACCTGGACTAAGAGTTAAAGGGAGAAAGGACTGATTTTGGACATTGTGGGGTGGAACAATGGCTAAGCATGTAGAAATTACAGACAATTAAGCTTGAAATGCACATGTGGAGCCACGACTGATTTTTCCAGTATGAGCATCACTGTAGCAGTGGATAGTTGTGTCCTAACAGTACAAAAACCTTGTGACAGTGAGTCAAGATATGATGCCAATGAGGCTCCTAGCACTTGAAAGAACAACTGAGTCCCAAATAGAATTGTGAAAGGCTGTGGAATTCTTGAACAAATCAAGATAAGATAGGGTAACATTTTTAGGAAAGAAATTCCTGCTATGGTAGAGACAGTTTCCAGCAAGTGATTGGAAAGATAAAAGAAGTGATTATATTTATGCTAGAAGCTGGAAGAGAACCTTTTAAAAATATACATTTCTATGGACCACTGCCTCGTTCAGAAATATCTAAAGGCTTCCTACTGCAGTTAGTATCAATCTCAAATTCTTTATATCAGCCCACCTTAACTGTCATTGTTTTTTTGAGGTCCGATATGAATCTTTTGTTTGATCCAAGCAATCTCATTTCTGTTTCTTAAATATGCTATAATTTACAGAGGAAAGGGCTTTTGGGCTGCCTTCTGTCCTGCCATTCCCGGCCCAAAAGAAGGGGCTTCTGGGCCTCCATCTGTCCCGCCACTCCCAGCCCAAAGGTAGGGGCTTCTGAGCCACTGTCCCACTGCTCCTGGTCCAGAGGATGGGGCTTCCCAGCCACCATGTCTCTCTCCACTCCCAGCCAAGAGGAAAGGGCTTTTGGGCCGACATCTATGCTGCCATTCCTGGCCCAGAGGAAAGGGCTTTTGGGCTGCCTTCTGTCCTGCTGCTCCCGGCCCAGAGGAAGGGGCCTCCAGGCCACCATCCCTACTGCTGCTCCTGGCCCCTGTCCCACCTCTCCCAGCTTAGAAGAGGTGATCTGCATGGACACCAACAGCAGCCCCCTGCCCACCCCAGTTGAAATGAGAAAACACGTAAATAAGTCTCAAAACCAGACTTCCAGATCACCTACAGCAACCCCAAAGGGAAATGAGATGGAACATTCTGATATTCAACCACCTGGACTCTCTGAACTGGCAACAAAAGGGGATCTGGAAAAAATGAAATCAGAAATAATTTCTCAGATAACAGGAGAGATTGTGCTCCTAGTGCAAGACATGATTAATAAATCTAGAGAGGAGCTGAGTAACATGATGGAATCCCAACATAGGAATCCATAAAACAGATGCAAATAGATTTCCAGGACATGAAAAACTCCATTGAAAGTCTACACAGCAGAATGAGCCAATGTGAGGACAGAATTTCAGATATAGAAGAGAAGATTGCAATTAATGACCAGGAAAAGAAAAATTGCTTCAAAATTATAAGGAAACATGAGAAATCAATCCAGCAGCTGCTAGATGATGCAAAGAAGAATAACATAAGACTGATTAGAGTCAAGGAAGAAACAGGAGAGAGTGCAGATGACATAAAAACACTCTTCACAGAAGTAATGGCAGAAAACTTCCCAAGCAGGGGAAAAGAACCTGACATACAGATAAGTGAGGCATATAGGACTCCAAATAGCCTTGATCAAAAAAAATCTACACATAGGCATATAATTGTTAAGATTCCAGAAACTCAACAGAAGAACAAAGTTCTACAAGCAGTTAGAGAAAAGAAACAAATTACATACAAAGGAAAGCCCATCAGAATCACAGCAGACTTCTCAATGCAAACCCTCAAGGCAAGAAGAGCTTGGAGTGACATATTCCAAACTCTCAAAGCAAACAACCTCCTACCTAGATTGATGTAGCCTGCAAATCTATCTTTCAAAATGGATGGAGAAATAAGATACTTTCAGGAAAAAGAGCACCTTAGGAACTTTGTGAATACCACACCAGCACTCCAAACAATTTTACACAATATCCTAGGAATGGACATTGAGGATCACAACCCAAGGAAGGAAAGCAGAATGAACCCATCTGGCATGGCAAGAAATTAAATGTAGAGGGGGAGAACCTAACAAAAAGAAAAAGTCATGGCAATGACAAGTCAATACATTTCAGTTATAACCATCAACGTTAATGGTCTCAATTCACCAATCAAAAGAAATAGACTGGCAGAATGGGTCAAGAAGCAAAATCCAACAATATGCTGCATATAAGAAACACACTTAATTCAAAAGGAAACTCAGAGACTGAAAGTAAAAGGGTGGAAAACAGTACTCCATGTGAGGGGAACCCGATAAAAAGCAGGAGTAGCTATCCTCTTTGCAGATCAAGTAGATTTCAAACCAACACTGATTAAGAGAGATGAAGAAGGACACTACATCCTTGTAAAGGGAAGAATCCAAGAGGAAGAGATGGCAATCATAAATATCTATGCACCAAACACTAGTGCACCCAACTATATAAAACAAATACTAATGGACATGAAAAGTCATATATACACCAATACAATTGTAGTGGGGGACCTCAACAGCCCACTGTCACAAATAGATAGATCAACTAGACAAAAACCAAGTAATGAAATACTAGAACTCAATCGAACTCTTGAACAAATGAACTTAACAGATGTTTACAGAGTCTTCCACCCCACAAAATCAGAATACACATTCTTCTCAGCTGCACATGGGTCCTTCTCCAAAATAGACCACATACTCACACATAGAACCTGTTTAAGTAAGTGCAAAGGAATTGAAGTTATCCCTTGTATATTAGTGCGATGAAATTGGAGGTCCATAACAAAAGAAACTCAAAAAATTTCATAAACACGTGGAAATTGAACAACACACTTCTGAATAACCAAGGGATCACAGAGGAAATTAAAGAAGAAATCAGACAGTTCCTTCAATTAAATGACAATGACAATACAACATATTGGAATCTATGGGACACAATGAAAGCAGTCTTAAGAGGGAAATTCATAGCAGTGAATACACATATTAGGAAAACAGAACGAGCCCAATTAAACAACCTGATGCTGCACCTCAAGCTTCTCAAAAAAGAAGACCAGGACAACCCAGAGCTCATACAAGGGAGGAAATGATAAAGATCAGAGGAGAAATCAGTGCAATGGAAACTAAAAGAATGATACAAAAAATCAATGAAGCCAAGAGTTGGTTCTTTGAAAGAATCAACAAAATTGACAAATCTTTAGCCAACCTTATCAGAAAAAGGAAAGAAAGGACCCAAATCCATGCAATTAGGAATGAAAAGGGTGAAATTACAACAGACCCAGAAGAAATCCAAAGGATCATCAATACCTACTTCCAGAACCTATATGCCAATAAGATGGAAAAGGCAGAAGAAATGGACAGATTCCTAGATACATATGAATTACCAAAGTTGAACGAAGAAGACCTAAAAATTCTAAACAACCCAATATCAACCAATGAAATTGAAAAATGTAATTAAAAACTTATCAACTAAGAAAAGCCCGGGCCCTGATGGCTTCACTGCTGAATTCTACAAGACATTTAGAGAGGAACTGCTGCCACTACTGTTTAAACTCTTCAGTGGAATTGAAAGGGAAGCAATACTCCCAAATTCATCCCTGGAAGCAAGCATCACCTTGATCCACAAAGCAGAGAAAGACCCAACCGAAAAAGAGAACTATAGGTCAATCTCACTAATGAACATAGATGCAAAAATCCTTAATAAGATACTGGCAAATAGAATGCAGAAGATCATGAAGAAGATCATACACCCTGATCAAGTGGGATTCATCCCAGGGATGCAGGGATGGTTCAATATATGCAAATCAATCAATGTAATACACTCTATCAATAGAGCCAAGGACAAAAACCATATGATTATCTCCATGGATGCAGAAAAAGCATTTGACAAAATCCAACATGCATTTATGATAAAAACCCTACAAAAAATTGGAATAGATGGTTTCTACCTCAAACTGATAAAAGCCATCTATGAGAACCCAAGAGCCAATATCATACTAAATGGTCAAAAACTGAAATCCTTCACACTAGAATCAAGAACAAGACAAGAATGCCCAATATCACCACTCTTGTTCAATATAGTTCTGGAAAAATTAGCCATGGCAATTAGACAAGAGAAAGAAATAAAAGGAACAAAGATAGGAAATGAAGTCAAATTGTCATTATTTGCAGATGACATGATACTCTATATAGAAGGCCCACAGAACTCCACCAAAAGTCTTCTAGACTTAATAACCAAATTCAGTCAAGTAGCTGGTTACAAGGTCAAAGAAGTAGAAATAGCAAATAAATACATGAAGAAATATTCAAAATCAATTCAAGAGATGCAAATGAAAACAATGCTGAGATTCTACTTCACTCCAGAAAGAATGGCTGCTATCATGAAATCCACCAATAACAAATGCTGGTGGGGCTGTGGGGAAAGAGGAACCCTGCTCCACTGCTGGTGGGAGTGTAGACTGGTGCAACCACTGTGGAAATCAGTATGGATGTACCTCAAAGAACTAGGACTGGAAGTCCCATTTGACCCTGCTCTTCCACTGCTGGGGATCTTCCCCAAAGAATTAAAAGAATCATACCACAGTGATATATGTGCACCCATGTTCATAGCAGCACAGTTTGTAATAGCTAAAACTTGGAAACAGCCCAAATGCCCATCAACTGGAGACTGGATAAAGAAAATGTGGTTTTTTAAATAAAATGGAGTACTACTCAGCCATAAAAAATGATAAATTAGAGACATTTATAGCTAAGTGGATGCACATTGAGGCAATACTCTTAAGTGAAATAAATAGAACACACACATATAAATACCAAATAGTTTCTCTGGTGTGAGAAACTGATAGTGTAAATAAGGTCTAAATGTATAATAGGTAATGTGAAATAGGAAGAAAAGGGGCAAAAGGGAAGGAAGTGGGAGGGCTAGGGGAAAGAATAGAAGGGAATGGGATTAATATGAGAAAATGGAAAAATAGGAACAAAATCTTTGTAAATAGGGAGGAATGGAGGGGTTGAAGGGAGGGCTGGGTAAGAGTGAAAAATAGAACCAAGAGAGATTATGTAAAGGTGCAGATTTCCAACAATGAATGTCATTATATTGTATACCTAAAATGTACCAATGATTAGAATGAACAATTGATAATGTAAAATAGGAAGAAAAGGTCCAAAGGGGTAGGGGTAGTAGGAGGGGCAGGGGAAAGGAAAGAAGGGAAAGGAAAAATGCTGAGAAATGGAAAAAACGGAAATAAAGTCTTTGTAAATAGGGAAGGGTGGAGGGTGTGAAGGGAGGGCTAGGAATGGGGAAAAAATAAGAACCAAGCTGCCTCATGTAAAGGTACAAGTTCCCAATGAGAAATGTAAAATTGTGTTGTATACCTACAATGTACCAATGAAAGAATTTATGGAAAAGTGCTATAATTTAATTCTTAAGTATGCTTTTAATATGCTTTCTTAAGTATGCTTTGTTTAGGATTTATTCTGTAGCCCTTAAGAGGACTAATTTCTTCCCTCTCACTGTCCACATTGTATCCTCCCTTTTCTAAAACCCTTCTTTCCTTCATGAAGCATTTCTTTAGCCTACATGCATCTCCTTCCCGGAATCCCTGTAGCATTTGCTAGGAGCGTTGTTCCTTTGTTTCTATAAGAATAAAGTGGTAGTTATTATTAAGTGCCTGCTCTGTGTATTTATATCTTTTCTCCTCAAAAAAGCTTTAGATTTTGATAAGGCAGGGGTAGAAGATTTAACATTTCTTTTGTGTCTACCTACTGCAAGGCAGTTGGGGCCACACTTTGGATCAGATCTGAATTTCAGTCCTGGCTTTTCTCATTATGACCTTAGGCTACTTTATTTTTTATCCAGCATCTTCAGTCATCAAATAGAATTAATAATAGCTATTTCACTGGTTTAATGTGAGAACTAAACACAATAAGGTATGTAAGAGTAAATGTGTAAGCACCAAACAGCTTTCCCTTTGCTGAGACAAAATACTCAACACCCACAATTTAAAGGAGGAGAGATTGAATTTGGCTCACAGTTTCAGCTCGTTGTCAGCTGGCTCCAAGGCAGAAACATCATGGGTTGAGGACCCGATGGAACAAAGCTGCTTAGTTCAAGGTGTTCAGGAGGCAGAACAGGGGAACAGCACCAGAGAGGAAGGAGCAAAGGACCAGGTATAGTACCCAAGCTTATGCGTCCATGATCGACCCCTAAATACCCACAAATGTGTTCCATCAATCCCCTGGGCTGCTCACAAACCATTCAGATTGACAATCCAGTTTAACTGTTACATTTGTTCATAAAATCTTTTTTGAATGACTATTTCCATACTTTTTTAATCACAGGAATTTATGCCACTTCAATATCTTTAACAGGAAATATTAGAAAATCCCAGAATGCTTAGACTTCATTTTCAGCTTCTTTATTGAATCCATTACTTTCCTCATTGTCATTTGGTTTCCTATGCAGCCAGACCCTGTTACATCACAGATCTCTCTCTCTCTCTTTCTCTCTCTCTCCATCTATCTTTCCTTCCCCTACTGATCTCCTAACTTTTCTATCTCAATGTATGTTTTTTATCTATTGCTATTTAACAAATCACCCCCAAACCTAGTGGCCTAATACAGTAATAATCATTTATTATCTCTTGTGATATTGCAGTCACATGTTAAATGGGGCTGCTATTACCTGAAGGATTGAGGGGGGCTGGAAGATTCACTTCCAAACTGGCCCACTCATATTGCTGTTGGCTAGGGGCCTCAGTTCCTCTTTCCAGGGGGCAGTCCCTGGGATTGAGTTTCTTCATGGTAAGACAGCTGGATGCATCTAGTGTGAAGAATGGAGAGATTAAGATGAAAGTTGAAATCCTTTCTATACCCTAGTCTTAGAAGTCACATACTTACTTCTGCCACATTGTGGTCAAGCAGAGGAAGTCCTCATCATAACAGGCAACAGTATAACACAGCACTGTTCCAAGTGATCATTAGAGGCCATTTTTGAGACTGGTTAACAAAGTCTACTCTGGATTCCAGTGGTTCAGATTCCTCCCACTTCAGAAAATATTGATATTCTTCTTTAAGACCCCCAGTCTCACGTCATTGCAATGTCAGCTTAAAGTCCAAGATGGTATCACTTAAGTCAAATCTGGGTATAGTCCCTTAAATATTGTCCCCCTAGGTCTGTCTATGTGAACTAAAGAGGCATGTTATCTGTCTCCTACATTCCCAGCACCCAAAAATTTTCTAGAAAAGACATAGGATAACAGGTATCCACAGTCTTCAAAAGGAGAGAAAATAGGAGCCATTGACTGGGGGCAATTCCAAAATTCAGCCAGGCATGTCTGTCAGTGCGTTGCTTCAGGCTCAACCCTAGTGCTTGGAAATTAGTTTTAAGTCTTTTACCTCTGTCCTCTGGGCCCTTTGTTCTAACTTCTGAGTATTCCTTCCTTTTTCAATAGAAAAGGCCATAATTTGCCCCTGAGAAGTTTTCTACACTTAGTGCTAGGCTATAGTGGTTCAAGGATCCAAAGACCTCTCATTTTGTGCCCTCAGTTCCTTTGAATACAAGAAAATATAATTATTTTTAAAGTTTCTTGGGTTTTTATTTTATTTTTTATTTTTGATGCTGGGGATTGAACTTGGGATCTTGTGCTTGTGAGGCAGGTGGCAGAACCACTGAGCTAAATCCCCAGCCCCACGTGGATTTTTAATGAATGGATTTATAGTCAACTCCATTAGACAAAAGCCACACAGAAACATTTTCAAGACAGGCCCTTCTTACCATGATCTTCCTGCAAGGCCACAAGGGAATATCATCTTTAAGAGTCTTAGAGGGCCTTTTTGTTTAAAGGAGTGAATTTATGAGACAGGTTTGAGATCTTTGAGGCTTTTTGTTGAATGAATGGTTTCCTCAGATATTGCCTCAGGTCTTTCTAAGGGTTTAACCAAAGATCTTACAGTTATTCACTGGATTTAGTCTTTGCTGTGAAATCATTATTTAATTTGAGAATCTTGGAAGAGCTGAGAATGAGAAATAGTTTCATTTCTGAGCTCAGTAAGTCTGAGATTCTTTACATTTTAGTTTTTTTTTCTTCAGCTCATTTCTCCTCTTGCATTTTACTATAAGCAGCAAAAAGAAGCCAAGTGGCACTTGTAGCACCCTGCCTGGAAATCTCCTTAACTAGATCATGAAGCTTATTAGATACATTTTCTACTTTGCCCATCACCGTAAGTAACAGTACTCCTACCCTGCAAAGAATTATGGGGATTTTTGTCTCTCAGGGGGAAATGAGACAGGAGATTAGGGTATGGTAAAGCTGGCTGGGGAGGTAGGCATCACGTGTTAATTATAAAATCCTAGGGCATATGTACAGAACATTTCTCAAAGTCCTGCACACGGACTGCTTTAGAGAACTTGAGCAGGTTTTTGACAGGATGGCCTATACCTGACATCAGCCTGAGGACTGGGTGACAGTCCACACTGAGTTTTTGCCAATGTGTTCTTTCTCTCTTGCACAAGTAGCCTGCCCTCACAATGCGGGGTGTACTTCTTTTCCATCTTAAACTTGGCACAAACTCGCTCTGCAGAGCTTGTTTCTTTTCCTACCTTCAGTAAAACTTTGCTACTGTTAAAAACAAACAAACAAACAAACAAAAACAGTACTGCTAAATTTTCTGTTACTATGTCACAGGATAGCTCTTTTATTCCATTTTTAATATATTTATTTTCTTCTTTTTTTTCACTTTCTTTCCTTTATTTTTTAGAGCTGTTTTAGTTTCACAGCAAAACTGAACAGGAAGTAGAGTTCCCATATGTCACCATTCCTCACACATGCAGAGCCTCCTCCACCACCAGCTTCCTATAGCAGAGTGGTCCATTTTGTTCCATTTGTTTTTCATCACTTTGATGTTCTTTTTTATTAGTGCATGGTTGCAGTGTAGCATGATCAGAATGGTGCAGTCAGTGGACCATCATGGATACATCATCATCCACCGAAGTCCACAGTTTGCACTGGGTTCAGTCTTGGTGGACTTGGATAAATGGATAATGATATGTGTCCTTTACTATACACCATACAGAACATTTTACACAGTATTTTTACTGTTCTAAAAGTCCTCTGTCCTCTGGTAAGTCATTCTCCTTTATGTCTACCTTTTAGCATATATATAACAATCATATATAATATGACTGATGTATTGAGGTATGATAAAAATACAGTGAATATTTAAATTAAAAGAAATCATTACAGTAAAAATCATTACATTGTCATTAACCCCACCTCCAAACTACTCCCTTTGATTTATTCCATCTTTCTTGCCCCTTCTGAAGCAGATCTCTCTTGTAAAGGTCTTTAACTGTGCAGTGATGGCTGCCTTGATGTTCTGAATCAATTCAAATACAGTAAAACCTCAGTTCATGAATGCTTCTTTTTGCAAATAATTTGGTTTGCAAACAAAACATTTGGCAAAATTTTACTTCCATTAGCAAACTCCACATTGAGTGATGAGCACCACTATGGCCATCTTCGCTAGAATTGTGGAACAAATTAAGTTCATGGACCAAGGTACCATTGTATTTACCTTTCATGGTCATTTTGACCGTGGGAAAAGTCAAAAGTTGTACAATACCAGATCCAGTGAATAAGGTAGATGAAGACACACCACAATAGTTTTATTTGACAGACATTGCCATAAATATTTTGAATCAATTGAGGACATGGAGGCAGCCATGACAGTGCAACTGAGGACACTCACAAAAGAGGACTTCTATAACTGCTCCAGAAAGTGACAAAAATGATGGGACAAGTGTGTGAAGCAAGGGGGATAAATAGCATTGTATCTTTTACTGTAATAAAAAATTAAAAAATTTATGTAACCATTCACCATACTTTGTGATTGATTATACCTCATAATTTTGCCTTTTCCAGACTACTGTATAGTTGAAAGCATATGATATGTAGCCATCTTATATTGGCTTCTTTCACTTAGTTACAGGCACTCGAGTTTCCTCTATGCCTTGGCTTGAGAGCTAATATTTTTATTGCTGACTAATACGGCAGTGCTAGATGGGCCACAGTTTAGTCATTTATTCACTCATTTTCCTTTAAATGTTCATTGAAAGCTTTTTTGAGCACAACAGAGAACTTCATTAGCAGTTTCTTCAGAGTCCTTAGGCTGTCACTAACATTCTTTTCAAGATTCTTCTTGCTCTACCTGTTACCCCATACCTAATCAGTCCCTTCAATTCTCAGTTATGGTCACAGTAGTATCCCATTTCCAGTCACCAAAATATCTCTAATATCTAGGATTTGCCCAGAGAATTATACATGTAAATACGTAGATGTACATTCCTTATTATGTAAAAATCAATGTCCACATGCATACTATAAATGTATTTGTTAGGGATTTGATTATGTAATTGTACAGCTGACTGCACCACCTATATGAAGCTGCTATTTCTATATCTGTCAATGGAGCCCTATGCTTGCAGGGCAGGCAGCTGGGAAAGAAAGGAAACACAAACTGGTCCTGAAGACAGATTGATACTGAAGCCATCTTTCCTTGACTCTAAGTCTGTAGCTTGATTGATGGGCATGGTCTGCAGGAGAAGCTGGCAGTTGTTGCCACAGAGCTAAACATGCACCTGGCCCAGGTCTTGGAGAAGTGGGAACAGATGGTCTGGCAGGAGGTGGAGAAGCTGTGTGCTTGGCTGCTACCCATGCTGACCAGGTGAGCAGAACAGTGTGAGTGATTGGCATGAGCTGCAGCAGTGCCTGGAGGCTCGCACTGACCTTCCCAGAGCTCAAAGGAAGTGGCTGCCCCCTTCCTGGTGTGCACATGTCTCTTGTGCCTCTTGTTCTCCTGGTCTTGGACAGGGAAGGGAATCCTGGGACATTTCACTGAGTTGACACAATGCAAATACAATTCTACTGAACTTGTCTCTCTCTTGTCTTTTCCTCACTCCATTAATTATTTCTTCATAACTGCAAAATTTTTGCACATTGGTTTAACTGTCTAAATCCAATTGAATGTTTGTTATTGCAGGATTTTTCTCCAACATGTTCAACTCCTTTTTGGTCTTTATTGAGTTCCTCACAGCAGTGCTTTTAGTTTCTTCTAGTCTTGTCAGACCCTTATTTTTGCCCCATTCCACTCTATCTTATTGCCAAGGGCAGTTAAGGTGAAGACATATAGGGTAAACTAGTGAATTTAAGACCTTAGAGTGCCTGAGGCTCTTTTAATAAGACCAAGTGAGTCTCAGTCATCCTAAGGTATGGGCCCTCATGAGGACATAGATTTCTGGGACCTGCTCCAGGAGTTTTAAACTCTACTCTGTTTACCTACTGGCCTATATAGAGCATGAGAAGGTGACTTTCTAGAGAGTTTCTATGGCTACTACACTATAAAGACCGATAGTGGTGAGACAGGGATGGGGTTGGGGGTTGAACCAGGGTGTACTGAGCATGTTATCATGGCAATGATGGGGTTTTGGGAAAGACCCTGCCCAAAGTGGCCAGCATTTTAAACATTTAGATGAGTTCCCTTGGGCTTGGGTTTGCATGCTGTGCTACAAAAGCATTAGTTCTAGGAGTTTCCAGGAAGATCTTGAGACTAATCCATGACTATTTTGATTTTGGCAAGAAAAAGTATACTTGAACTAATACATATCTAAGTCATTGATGAAATGGTGAAGATGTGAGGAAAAGCATTTTAAAATTTTCCAAATTAGTGCACCCTTTTGGAAATTACTTTGCAGTATACTGTTTCATGTGTGTGGCAGTTGATACACCTCCCCTACCCCTGGCCTTATAGTCCTAGACATGTGTGTCCTATAAGTGTCGCACACTTATAATTTTCATATTTTCCTACTCTTTACACAATGAACAAGGGTCCATAGATATATGAAAATTTGTGTCTGAGATTCTAATTGATATTTGAAGCTCTTCTGTGACATAGTAAGTGGGGTCTGGTGGAAATTAACAAGAGACAGCTTTTTTTTTTGTATAGGGGATTGAACCCATTACTTTTAAACTGACCTACATCTCTAGCCCGTTTACATTTTATTCTGGATCAACTCCCACCAAGTTGCTAAGTTACTCAGGCTAGGCTTGAACTATATATACTCTGCTTCAGGATCCTAGAGTGCTGAGATCACAGGCATGCACTACCAAGTATGGCTGGCCCAGGAGGCAGTATTTCTGTATATATATTTTTATTTTTGTTGATACATACTAATTATACAGTTTTTGGACTCCATATGACATTTTAATACATGTATACAACATGTGGTGATCAGATAAGGGTAATTGGTGTATCTATCTACTCAGACATGTATCATTTCACGGGGTTGGGGACATTTGAAATTGTTTCTACTAGCTATTTTGAAATATTTTGTCAATGGTTGTCAACCATAGTTATCCTATTGTGCTATAGAACATTAGAAGTTGTTGCTTCTATCCAATGGCACCTCTGTAGCCATTAGCTGTCTTCTTTTCATATCTACCACCCCATATCCTTGCCAGACTCTAGTAACTGCTGTTCTAATCTCTACTTTGTGATCAGCTTTTTACCTTCTATAGGTAAGTGAGAACATGCAGTATTTATCTTTCTGTGAAGAGGTAGGTTTAGCAAGAACACAGAGTGTAATGAACTTAAGAGTAGCTCCTCTTCCTAGAGAAAAAACACTAGCCAGAAATAAGAAGAGAAGTTCTATCCTCTGATTTGCCATTAATGTGCTGTAAGATTTGAGCATATCATTTAAATCATCTGGCCTCTGTTTCCCGGATTGTAAAATAAAGTGGATAGATGAGATCATTACAAAAGCAGTGGGTTTAAAGTTCAATGACAATTTTAATGAGAATATAGGTTCCCTAAATGACAAAATTGATGTCATTATTCTGGAAAGTAATACAGAGGCTTATTAAAATGAAGAAAAGACTTGAAAAAGACATTGAAGTGATCTTTTTGTGGTTTTAGAACCTTGATCAGAATCTTACAAGACAAACTAATCTTCTACCTTGTTTTGATATGGAAAAATTTTAGATAACTTAATAGATTGAATATTAAGGTAATTGTAGAAGCAAAATAAGTAATGTGTTCTTTTAAGATTTGCTTTTCCCATAACTCCTTGTTTAAGGTGAGGATTATCTGACTCTAACCTGTAACTTCGTTAACCTAACAAAGTTACCAAGCCAGGGTGAATTTACAATTTATATGGCCTATCTTGTGTCTGTGACTTGTAAATAGGAACTGGAATTGTATTTACACATCAAAGACCACTTGGGATGAGATAATGGCTAAAAAGGATATAAAAAGGGAAATGCTGAACAAAGGGGGCACGGATACTGACCAGACCGGTTTCTTTCGCAAGAAGAAATTTTATTATTTTATCCAAATTCTGTGTCTCTGTGTATTTCTTTCTGAGATTTCCATAACAGTTTTGAGTGAACTTTTTGAAGAAGATGGGAGGCTAGCTCTATGACTCTGTACCTTAGCATACCAATCTCTTGCTTAAGGTAATTTCCTCTCAAAAGCCAAAGTCAACAATCTGGCACACACAAATAAAACCACTGAGTCAAAGTTTCAATGCATAAGAGATTGTGATAGGGCAAGTTTTGATGAAAGAATTAGGTAAATCATCTAGATTACTTATTACATTTATTGACTGAAAATTAATTATAAAGCTCTGAAAAAAATTTAACATGGAATGTACTCTATGAAGGCATTTTTTTCGAATCTGGTTGTGTAATTTGGTCATGACAATTAAGTGGAATGATTTTTAACCTAATTTTTTCAATATAAAGTCATTGATAATTTAGATTGATTTTTTCTGGAGTAACTGTATTATTTAGTGTTCCAGGGAGTGGTTGTGAATTAAAAAATAGGTAATATTTTGGAAGGAGAAGTAAAGATTTATAAGTGAAACTTTGATTAATCTGTTCTGGAGCTCAAAGGCTCCAATCACAAAGTAATGATAAGGAAATGTGTATATAAGTATTGAAATATCACATGTACCTCATAAATAGTTAATATTGTTACATGTTGGTTAAACATTTAAAAATGTTTAAGGATATTTAATAATTGTTAAGTTATATTACTTTGTACCGCTAAATATATACAATAAAAATAACAAAATCTAAGTGTTTAAGTAATTTGTCTGAGATAGAAAACCTAGTAAATGGTAAAAGTGGGATCTGTATGCATATCTACTATTGCCAAATACACATCATAGTTTATTCTTCTGATTCTAAGACTAGGAACAGAAGATAGGGAGTTAACTGGAAAACAGAGGTAGGATTATTAGATGTAGCCATTTCAATGATAAGCCTTTTACATTAATCTGGACCATTAGAGTGTCTGCTGAATAGCAATACTGCCAGGAAGATTTCTGACTACAACTCCCCTCCCCACTTTCTTCCATCACACCCTTATTCCTGACAAACAAGGAGCAAGGAATTTATAGAACTGTAGGCTTTGTAAAGCCAGTTGGCTGATTCAGGAAGCTGTGGTTCTCAAAATAGATTCTGTTAGAAGGAAAAAAGGCTATGCAGTCCTACAGAGTGCCTTTGCAGTGCCTTGCTTGGTAACTGAGACATGATC
This sequence comes from Heterocephalus glaber, assembly GCF_053883595.1. Classification (NCBI taxonomy): domain Eukaryota; kingdom Metazoa; phylum Chordata; class Mammalia; order Rodentia; family Bathyergidae; genus Heterocephalus; species Heterocephalus glaber. The sequence goes on along the minus strand of NW_028258296.1, from coordinate 34,836,490 downwards.
CCGATGTGACTGGTACATAATTAGTGGGTCTCAGTACAAAATAAAAATTGTTAGAAATTACTTATTTTAAGATAGAGATAAAAGAATGAGCCTTGTGTGAAGGTGGACAGGATGCACACTTTGAAATTGGTCCTGGATCCTGAACTCAGAGAAGAAATTATCTCTCCCAGTTTTTGAAGTTGATCCACATTGAAGACAGCTTGCTTTAAAAGAATGACAGTTTACTTCCATTAATAGGGTCATAGAATGAAGGGTAAAGTTCACATTAAATTTTAAAAAATGATAGTTTACATATATTTGCAGGCATAGACAAGCTCTAGGATGGTCAAGACTATACTTTTTCTTTTTTTGGTGGGACAACAACAAGAGTAGGGAGATAGTTCCTTTAATAGTTGAAGGAGAATTAGAGTTCATAATTATTTCAACTGTTCAGAAACTGCATATGACATCATGAACAGAGAAAGTAATAGGAATGTGAAAATAAATACATTTTTGTGTATCAGTAACTTAAAATGTTTTTTTCATTTTCTCTCTTTCTGAGTCCCTGGAGCTGTTAAAAAAAAAAAAGCAATCTTTTTTTTTTGAAGAACTGGTAACTTGGCTTACATTTCAACAAATAGATTTTCTTAAAAAACCTTTTTCTTAATCAGGAGGTCAATGAAAAAGTAATATACACAAAAGATGAATTTTACTGGTGAGATCAAGACCATAATGCAATTTTTCTTAAAATTAATAGTTTGATGCAGTTATATTTGAGTGACATGATGCTTTAAAGTAGAACAAACAATTTGCTTATTTACATGTGTAGAATTTTTAATGTACTTGATTGATATTGCCATATGTTTCTTCTGAAAATTGTTTTTGAAAACCAGGTACATTGGCTACAAATATCCCTGAAACAAAGACTGCTTTACCCTGGTAATTTTGTAAGTGAATAATGCAATGTTACTCCCAGATGATGTTAGCTGCAAATAACTGGGCTACCATCTCCTAGTTACCAGTAGGGGCTGACATTTTAGAGACTTTAACTATAATACTTAAAAAATTATAATAAACTACTAATGCTACAATTTAATTTTATAGTAGACATGGTTTAAGAATCATTGCAACCTCTAGTATATATGCTATTTTAAACAGCCTAGAAGGCTATTTGACAGCTGCTCATAAACACACACTTAGCATATGACCAGCAATCACACTTTTAGGTATTTTCCAAGTGAATTAAAAACTTATGAAAATCTGCATGCAAATATTTACAGAAGCCTTATTCAGAATCACTAAAAACTGGAAGCAGTGAAGATGTCTTTTATGAAGGAAATGGATAATCAACTGTGGTATATCCATTCCATGGTGCACTATTCAGCAATTAAAAGGAATAAGCAAATTGATTTACACAACATGATGGATCTTGGAATGCATTTTCCTAAATGAAAGAAGCTACATTCCAAGGTCTACATGTGTCATTTCATTCATACAGTAGCCTGGAGAAGGCACAACTACAGACAGAAAACAGATCGGGGTGGTTGTCAAGGGCAAATGGAGTTGGGGAATAGCTGACTAAAAGGGGAAACACATGAAACATTTGGGGTGATGAATTAGTCTGCATCATACTAGGGGGTGGTGTGTACATAAATACATTTTTTAAGATCGATAGAACTTCACATCATGTGATCTTTAATGTATGCAAAGTGAAAAAAATCAACCAGGTTGTCAGAGATTCCAAGATAGAATGCAGTGTGTGGTAAATGAATCTATGAGACAGATACACAGCATAACTACACTACAAAGTATGAGGTTAAAAGAGCTCATCTAAATAAATTAAGAAATTAATCTTTGACTGGAAGCTGTAAGGATAAGACCAGAAGAACTAAATATAAACTCTGAGTTCTAGTTGGTAACTTTGTTTCTCATGGGAGTGTGTATGGTTTAACATTTCTGAAGCAGATTTACATTTACATTGGGATTGAACAGGTGAGAAAGTGGATGGTGAGTGTTATGTTTATCACTTTTGAAGTGGGAAGTCTCAGGTGAGCAAGGGTAGAAGGAGCCCCGTAGTATTGGCGTTGAGGAAATCAGTATGAATACACGAATGCATGGAAAATAAGTATGCAAGTGGACTAATACAACAAAAAGTTATATGTGGGAACACATGAATATATATCTCTATCTCTATCTATTTATGACCTAACTCTACCCATTGAGAAAAATTTAGAAGAAATGACACTCGAGGAGAGACAAATAGTACATTGATCTTGTTTTCTAAATATAATTTTCCAATAAATGGAACCAGAGGTCTTTGGAGAAATGACTGGTTCTATGATTGGGCAAGGAATATATAAGATGAGCCTAGAGCATATTTTAGTAATGAAAAGTAAGAGTATTGTAAAATAATTAAAGGATGTGACATCTCAATGAGACAAACTAAAGATAGCCCAGTGGGCAAAGCTGGGCAACAAAATGAAAATATACTGTAGGATTTTAATATGAAATATTATATACAATAAACACTCATATTGGTAGACATGAATGACTGAAGAAAAGTCAGTGAGAGAGACAATCTTCCTGACTGAAAAGTTCTAGATAGTTCTTCTTCCCCTTTGCAAATATGATTAGATTTAATGATTCACTTCTGAAGAGCAGAACCACATGACCAGAGTTAACTTCACCAGTGATGCCATAAGAATGTCATGTCCCTATGGGTGACCTGCCTCTGTGGCATTCTTTCCCCAAACCTATAAGTCCAGGCCAGTCATGAGAAAAATCATCAGACAAAACCAAACAGAATTCTAAGGATAATACAAAATATGCAGTCAATGCTTCTTTAAAACTCTCAAGGCTATGAAAAACAAGGAAAGATTGAAGATTTGTCACAGGCCAGGGACACTGAGGTGACGAGATAACTAAAAACAGTATGGTATTCTGAATTAGATACTGGAATAGAAAAACAACACTAATAGAAAAATGAATTAAAATTAACTCATTTATGCTGCAGATTGAAATTTTTGAATTTTTGCATGAAATTCATGTGTGCTACCTAGAAAAATTCAAGGAACAAGAATTCGAAGAGAACATATTTCATTATATCCCATTGTTACAGGGCATTCCAAAAATGGGTCACTGGGCATTGAAGGGTTAAAAAGATCTGGAGTTTATTTCATAGCAATGTACCAATGTTGGCTTCTTGTTGCCAAATATAATATGGATGTGTAAGATGATAATGCATAAGGGTAAATGAGAACTCCACACTATCTTTATAATTTTTCTGTAAATCTTAAAAAACAAGGAGTTTATTTAAAACAGTTCTGATGTTAAAATCTTAATTAGTTAACTCATTCAACAAGTAGCTACAGAAAACCTACTACCACATCTCTAGTCACTGTTTATTTATTTATTTACTTTTTTGGTGCTGGGGATCGAACATGGGTCCTTGCGCTTGGAGAGCAGGCGGTGAAACCACTGAGCTAAATCCCTGGCCCTCTAGTCATTGTTTAATAATGATCGACAAGTCATTGCTGCCCTGTCTTCCTGGAGCCTACAGGTTAGCGTGGATAAAGAGCAGGGAGCAGCTAAGCACGTAGCAGAGTGGTAGAGCAATTGTCTAGTGTACTCAAGGCCCTGGGTTTGATACCCCACACTCCAAAAACAAAAGCAAACACATCCCACAAAAATAATAGGGAAGTTCAAACAATTAGATAAGTGCTTGGAGAAGGAGCCAAAGTTACCTCCCCCCACCCCATCTTCGAACATAGCAAGCATAGTAGTAGTACATGAATAAATCCTGTTGAATAGTTTTCTTGTTAGATAATCCCTAAATGCTGAACTATTTGCCAGATTTTTATTAAAGGAATTTGGGGATATTCTTTTGTTTACTATACTTTGTTCACCAAGTAGAAAATGGGAAGATTTTTCTCCTTTTCATGTAAAAAAAATGAGTTAAAGTAGAAATCTTTAAAATGACTTTTGGTTGTAATGGTCAATGAGGTTTGTTAAATATATGTCATTTTGGAATTAATATGAGAAAATGAAAAAATGGAAACAAAGTCTTTGTAAATAGGGACGGGTGGAGGTATTGAAGGGAGAGCAGGAGAATGCAGGGTGGTGGTGGGGGAAGAACCAAGATGGATTACATAGAGGAACAGATTTCCAATGATGAATGTCATTATATTGTATACCTAAAATGAACCAATTAAATTACTAAAACAATATGTTACAGTAAGAATGCCAATAAAGGGATTGTAATTTTTTAAAAATATGTCATTTTGGCCTGTTAATTAAAACAGTAATAGAATTAGGGCGGGGGATTTAGCTCAGTGGTTTCGCCGCCTGTTGCGCAAGCCCAAGGACCCGAGTTCGATCCCCAGTACCAAAAAAAAAAAAAAAGAAAAAACAGTAATAGAAGGTTTACTTATTGATATATAAACATATATATCATATTTTCCTTAATCGTTAAGACTGTTTCTTCAGTTTATTCCAAGTAGAAAAGTGTATCCCAAAGGAGGAAGATATTCTCATAGGGTAAAGGAAAAAAACATATTATTTCAAAGGCAGTCAGTGCTGCTCTAAAGAATGCCATTATAAGATGCATGAGCCCTGAAATGCAGCTCCCTAAGTCACAAATACTGCACTTGCCAGGCCTAAACAGCCTACCTTAACTCTCAAAAACCTCAGGAATGGACTCCTTAAAAGGAAATATATTTGTGGATCTATAGATTCTCACTGCAAAGAAATTCATTTCAGCTTGAAAGACCTGTTGGGGTTAAAAGTTGGGATTCGTTTGGAATGCTGGATGGTAGACATTCTGCATCTCTCTTTTGCAGAGAAGGATTTATAGTCTACAGCTGCATTTGGAGGTGGCTTCTTTGAGGGGCCCAAACTTCTGTGTACCTCAAGTGAAGTTAGAGGGCTGGATATGAAACACTGTGGCTGATCCCAACATCTGCTCCAAAAGTTACAGAGAAAGTATGGAGCCGGAGGCTGGAATCTAAAGCAAGAACAGAATGTTTCAGGGCAGAACCCTATGAGAATGCATTGGGGAAGTAGTGCCAGAAAGCCTCCTTCCCCCAATTTCCTCTAAAAGGAAAGAGATAATAAAAAAGGTGCTACTGATGGAATAAGAAGAACAAAAAACCAAAGATAAAACCCAAACCCAGGGCAGCCCAAACCAAATGAAAATGCTTTTGAAAAACTGATACCACTGCTTTAAAAAATTGTTTAGATTGTTTCATTAGCCTTCTATTTTACCTTCTGGACAACAATTTCTCCCTCTTCAGTTTGTTCTACAAATTATCTTCTAAATGATCTGCCTAGCTCATTTTAGTGACAATACAACCTTTATGATCAAAAACTTTCAGTGACTCATCATTGCCCTAGGAGGAGAATACAGACATTTCAATTTTGGTTCTTTAGATAATTAGCCAGATAGGTATAAGATGTTTCTGGACACTGTTTTCTTTATCTGTAAAATAATAGTATCAGTATATAAGAATTTATAAAAAAGAATTTATAAATTATCTCAGCAGCCTAGGGAACACTATAATTTCTTAAATGGTTCAGAATTAGTATTTTACTAATCACCTATAATTTTTCTACTTTCTATCCAGCTATCATCAATTTTCCAGTAGTAGTAGTACTTAGGGTAGATATAAATATGGAATGTGAATTGTTCCAGTTTCCAGTGTTACAGTGGTTTATCTATATAAGTGGGGTTTTTTTGTATATCTTTTTATTGGTGCATTTTAGGTGTACAACATAATGACATTCATCATTGGAAATTTGCACCTTTACATAATCTCTCTTGGTTCTTATTTTCCCCCCTTCCCCTGCCCTCCCTTCAACCCCTCCATCTCTCCCTATTTACAAAGACTTTGTTTCCATTTTTTCATTTTCTCATGTTAATTCCATTCCCTTCTTTCCTTTATATACAAGTGGTTCTGATTTGAGTTATCTTGATTGAAATATCCTAAATATATAAATCTAATACACAAAAGAAAAGCCTCCACACTTTTACTATTTTTTAAAGACCTAGATCAGTCAGGCAATTTTAAGATATAAGAATATCTTTTAATGCCTGCTGTATATTTTCAGGAGGTTTAGTAAATAAGTGGTCTAATTTAATCTCATAATCCTCAAAAGTCTCTAGCAGATTCCTAGTAACATATTTGTCTAGTATGTTTAATTGTAAAGCAATTAGTTTTTAATGAGGATTTGCTTCCTCATGCTGTTTACCAGCAGCTTCAACATCCTATTGATATGAAATGTGAGGAAACAGCATTTTTTCCTTTCTTTTCAATTTTGATTCTGGAAGCACTGGTAGAATAGTTAAGGAGATTCTTTAACAGTGGACAGGGAAATCCTTTATTCTGTTTCAGTTTTGATGGTACACACATTAAGTCATTTCCTCTATGGAGCTGGGAATTCACAAATAGGAACCTGTTGGAATTATGAACATTCCTGTCCTTCCAGACTCTTAAATTTCCTTGGAAAACTTTTTACATTACAGAACTTTTACTGAGTTGAGTGTGGAGCCAGTGTTTTCCGAGAATATTTGTTAATATGGAACTGAAAAACAACCTAGAATCACTAATTATATAATGAATAATGTAAAAAGTACTGATTATAGAAGTGCTGTCATTCCAGGGGAGAGTTTTAACTTCTACTTCAAATTGTCATTGAAAGAAAAGTATCAATATTTGCTAAGTATCTACTATTGTCAGGCATAGTGTATGGCATTGTTTCATTTTTTCATTTTTTTCATTTCATTTTATTTAACTCTCAGCGCAACCCATGGCTGGGCTTTTTTTTTTTTTTCCAATTCAAATATTAGGGATGAATAAGTGGAGATTTAGGGAATTTGAATGTGTTCAATGCTATTATCTTCACTAAATTGTAAGACTTAGTTTTGAAACACTTGTTTGATGCAAAAATTATACAATTTTTACTAGATCACACTGTCTTCATGTGATGTTATATACTTCAGAGTCTGGTTTCCTGGATTATGGTACTAGCCTAGTAATCTTGATCTGTTTCACAGGGGTGAATTGACTAATGAATTACTAATTGTAAAGTATGCTCACATTTACAGGGAACATGTGATTAGTGAAAGAAAAGTCATGACTTTTATAGTTATCTTGTCAGATTTTTTTCTTTAAACAAACCCAGGGTAATATGTGAAGCTATCTGTGCCTACTTTAATAGCATCAGTTAATGGAGAGCACATCACCTTTGCAAGTCCTTCCTCACATGCTTTCCCCATCAAACTTTTAGATTCATAAGGCAGAAAGGCCAAATTGCTATCTTATTGATTTCTTTTTTTTCATAAGAATATGTAAGACAAAAATGAGCAAAATGTTAAAGCTCTATGAAGAGCATCTCTCGGTTTTATAGTCCTGGTTTAGAAGAGTAGATTTATAAGAAATAAAGTGAAGAAAAAGGGGCATGCATAATTGCATAATTGTATATGTAATAGAGCTGTAACTTTACTATCTATCTATCTATCTATCTATCTATCTACCTACCTATATTGCTTTTTGGCATATCTATTCAGCATCTATATCTATATCTATCTATATCTATATATGCATCCATGGTCATCTGTAGACGAAAGGCTCATAGGGCAAATACATTCCAATGTAGGATTTTTTTCTGCATGTTCTGCTTCTTTAAAAATAAAAATATATTCCTTCTATAATCAGAAGAATGCAATGCAATTCCTCTGTATTTTTAGGAGATCCATTCTTTTTTAAAGTGGCTCTGATGGGGTGTGAGGGTGAGACTCTTCAAATGGAAGCAATTTTGTTTGTAAGGGAATTCAACTTAAAAATGGAAGAAATGCACTTGTCTCTCTGATGCCATGGCAACCAGAGGGAAAAAAGCCACGATGTCCAACAATGGTATAAAAATGTGCCTTGAGAGGGGGTAAGAAGGAGGCAATCTTAGACTTCTTTTTTCCCCCACTTCCCCTAGAACAGAAGGTTGCATTGTGTTTTTCTAGCTGACTGCATCGCGTTCCAGTCAGGCTGCCGTGATAGGAAAAGAACAAACAGTAAAAATAACAAACTTTTCCTTATGAAGTTTTGGGAGAAAAAGCTTGGTTTCTTTAGTTTAGTTTCTTTGCTTTGCCTTCTTCTTGACATCTTCACAGTTTATCATTTTTAGTATGAAGTTTCTCAATGTCCTCTATATTTTCTTCTCTGGATTCCCCTTGGCTTGTTGTTCTACTTGAAGCTGTAGGGCTGAACTGATCTTTTTTCTGTGGTCAGTTTCCTTCATACCTATAGGAAAACTTCTACAAATGCTCTTTCTCAGACTTTAAACCCGAGTATGTTTCTTGAGGTCTCCAACAGCTCAGCTGCCCTTTTCTTTTGAAGTTTTTAAAATCTAATTTTATTCTTTAGGTAAATTGATTTCCCCTAAGCCACTGAAGATTGCTAAGGCAATCTTAATTTTTCAAATACTATAATACTACTCTAATAATAAAGTTGCCAAGGGCCTTTTTCCTCACCTTTCAGCTAAGTAGGGGTGCTGCCAAGCATTGTCCTGTAGTTTGTATCATACTAGTAGCCTTTACAGGACAACAGCTTCAATACTGCATGGATTGTTGGCCTTATGGCTGGATTTTACTTTAAGGTTTTGTTTGTTTGGACTTAAAAACTTTGGTCAAATTAGAAGCCACCTGCAACTTGAGCACCTGGCCCTAATTCTATACCTCAAACCAGTGTGAGCAACTCTCAGTGGAACCCTGTGGCTGGGCATTTTTCCAATTCCAATGATTAGAGATAAGGCTAATAATAATATATTATTTTCAACTAATACAGTACAAAGAGAAGGAATTGGGATAGAGGGCCTTCAGAATAACAAGAAAAGTAATTTGAAAGAAATACTGATCTTCAGTTTGGTAGTCTGCCTTCACAGTGGAGGATCCTGTGTGGCAATGCTAGGCCATGATTCCATGTGACTCCCTGGGGTCAGGAGCCACAGGTGAGTCGTGCAGCTGCCAGGTCTAAGTGGCTGGTCATTCCAGGAAACTGATGTCCATGGTATCATTCCTAGGAGCATGATCCAGCCAAGAAGAATGCAGATTTTGTAGCCATGAGAAAGATAAATGTAGGAGATATAGGGCCCACCTTGTTCATCTTTCTTTCCAGGGCATCCATCAGTAAATGTTACCTTAAATAAAATGTACTAATTCTAGCTGTTGCTCAAAACTGATAGTTTCATGGCCAGTAGAAAATTTCATTTCTTTGATATTTTTAAAAATTAAATTTCATTTATCTCGAATTGCCCTTTGTAAAAAATTAATTCCCACAGTTACGGGACCTAATAATGAAGTGTATTAAATTTTTTAACCTCCTACACTTGGAATCTAATAGGGAAACAGAATAGTAGATGAAGTCAAATTTAACTAAAAAAATGGGGGCTACTTCAGTCCTGAGTCAGGTAACAGCCTGGCCCAGGGTAGTTTGGTGTACAAGTACCACTTACATGGCATTTTGTTTGAAAAGCTTGCTCACATAGACTATCTCAATTGACCCTCGGTGGAAATACAACCAGGGTATCAAGTCTGGTATTAGCAATGATCAGTGTCAGATGCTTCAGGAGTTTTCTTACAATCCCTGTAGCAGCCTGAGACCCAAGGGACCTCGGTAAAGCATTTTTGCAGTTTACATGGAACACTGGACATTGTAGGACTGAGTGAGCAAGTAACAAATGCTTGTGAGGGAAAGACACAACTCAGATGTGCTCGACCAAAGTGTGATCCCAATGGAGTCAACCCTTTTGAATCTGATGACAATGTTAGTGAGCTATCCCAGGTTATATGAATTTGGATTAATCATGGTTTTGTCAGAATAGTGCCAGATGTGCTATAAAGAAAGTCATTTAACAAACCATTACTTTTTTCTTGTTGATAAAAGGAAACAGAAAATAATAAGAAGCTATGTGAGAGAGCATAAGGAGTGGCCTGAAACTGAAATAATTTCATTTGCTAAAGTGTTCTGAAGATGGACACATATATGTACCTAGTGCAATGCCTGGCACTTAGTAGATCTTCAATAATATCAGTAAGATATAATAACAACAAATAATAGAGATTATACATGGTCTTACTGTTTTTTCTTTTCTCTCATTAGTCTTGAATTTCCATTCCAATTTCACTTTTGTCTACTAAGTTATTTTGTCTGTGTACTCAGTTGTGATAGACCAGATAGGGAATAATATAGGTTGAGTGCATAAATGAAGATAGAAAGGGTTGCAGTGGTACTCTGTATTTGCTTCTGAGATAATAATATTCTCCATTTCAGAGGTACAAAAAAATGATTTATTTTCATTAGCATCAAGATTTCCATTATAATGAGAATAGTGATATTGGTCAATAAATTTAATATTAGAATAACCAGTATTTCCTTTTTCTTTTCTTTTTTTCTGGTTAGATTTTCTTACATAGTCCTTAAAAAGGACAATTGTCATCCCTACATAATTATGAGTTTGACAGTTGGACCTTACAGGAGATTTAGAGGGTGGAAGTGAAGTGGTAGCCATGTTATTTCCACCCTCAGAGGGTCTGTAAAGATTTCTAGGCACTGTTGCTGCTCATGCATGCTGTCTTTGCTGGGTCACCTTGTTGGTGTGGAGCAGCAGCTAAGACCATAACTCCTTCACCTCCTGCTAGATTCCTCCTTCATCTTCCCCAATTCCTGGGCAAGGTTTTCATTTAACTATATGACAAAGAATGCTAACTTCTCCTGTAGGAACTTACATCATTACAGTTTGAAGCCTATAAGTGGTGAGAGAACAAAGTGGTTTCCAGTTTTCCTAGTGAGCTCCAGCTCATCCCTCTAGAGCCCCTAGTTTGTTCTTTCTGTCCCCTGCTTCGCATCTATCTTCCTTTCCCAAATACCCATTCTTCTGACCTCAGGATCCAAAACCCAGCCCAGAAGGAATAGTTGTATGTAAGTCATTTCATCACTCAATTGTGTAAGGTCAAAGCCCCACAATAAATCCCATACTCTGTATCATTCCCAGAGGTTCTGTTTCTCTCACATAATTTGGAGCAAGACCCAGAGACAGTGTTATCCTGTGGTCAGCAGCTTCCTGCACTAGTAGTTTCCTGCAGTGGCATAGGCAGAGGGATTCTGGGTGCTTCCTAAGTCTACACTATTCTGACTTTTAATAATTTCATAAGTTCTGATAGCTGCTGATAAAACCTTTTATTGTTTTACTAACCAGGGTACTAGAATTCTAATGTCTGAACTTTACTCATAATTTTGGATTAAAATAACCCAGAATTTGGAAGGGTGGGGAATTCTGAGAAATGTAGTTCAAGTTTAACTAGGTTGACAGAATACAACTTTTACTTATGAAGACATCACCATTACTAATGTAGCCATGGCTTCTGTCCTCGTGCAGCCAATGGCCTAGCAAGAGAGAAGACTTTACAAGGGTGAGGTGTTCCTTTTCTGTCTATTGAAAAGGTTTCCTTTGATATTTCTCCTAGTTCCTAGGAGAGCAGCAATACTGTTTTTATTTTTTTCTTTTTTATTACACCAAAAGGAAGCCATGGCAAATAGAATTATGGTAAAATTCACATGTCAATTCGGTGTGAGAGCTGATGTCTTGCTCTGGGATTTGGGGAACTGCTGATTCAGAGTGGTAGCTGACTGGACTTTGTATTTGGAGAAGGTCCTGGGAAGCATTTTCTTGCTCAGCATCACAGTGAAGGAAAACATCTGGAATCTTACGAAAGATAAGGAAGACAGAAAACAAAACAAGACAAAACAAAAATAAACAAAAAGGAAAAAAATTAATCAAAAGGCCTGGCGAACCATATAAATAGGTGTAGTTTTCATATCAAGACGTCACACTATGTTCTGCCTCATATTAGTGGTCATTTTTGCCTTTGCAAATGTAGTTAAATGTTATTATTCTAAAATTATTGTAAAAGTATTATGCTGCAGATTATAAATTGAAGCACACAGACTAAATTATAAATCTCTGCATTGAGTTTAAGGTTTTCTCACTTAAAAATTATAAAAGTTGTATTGTTTTACACAATATATTTTTCTCCAGTAGGATTGCAGGATTTTACTTCATTTTGTAAAAGACAGTATAATCAAATCCCCCCCTAGGTTTTGCTCAGTGATGCAAGTTTTTTCTTTCACTTTTTTATATCATCACAGATGAGAATGTTTTTAATATTAAAACACTGATGATAAAGAAAATATGTATAACTTACTCTCAAATCTCAGGGTTAATAGAGTTCATTCTATATCTTCCTACTGGACCTATGAAATTCCCTAGATAGCTAACTCTGGTAGGCATCAACATCTGACACTCTCTATTTCAGAATTGAGGCTGCTAACTTTCAGGCATAGAAACAGTGAAGTGGTTAGGAAGTTGATGTGACCAATTAGGAATTGGTGAGGCTGACTCACAGGATAAGGTGAGGAGGAACAATTGTTAGCTGGTTCAAGGTCTTTTAGCATACTGCTTCAGAATGTGAGATTTAGATCCAGTAGAAACAAAGTATTATATATTAGGCTGGGGCTATACATTTGAACCTTATGCCAGTTAATCTTCACAACAGTCCCTTGGAGACTAGCATCACATTACCACATTATTATCTCTATTTTACAGAAAAGAAAATCCATGCTCAGAGAGATTAAGCATTTGCCAGAGGTCGCATACTGAAAAACAATGAAGTCAGAGTCATGTCCAAACTCGTCCATTGCATGCTGCTGTCACTGAAAAGACAAGACATCTTGAGTTCTCTTTCTCTACCCTTCAGCCCCACATATATTTTTTGATCTGACTCACAGTTTTGTGAATTTTGAGGTGGAAAAAAGATTTAAAATAGCTTATCCACACACAGATCTGAGTTCCTGCAACTGAACAAAATCCAGAACCACTAACAGTGACTGGTGGGATAGGTGCAACAATTCATCTGACCTGTCAAAAAGGTGGTGACTCCTTTTTATCCTAAAGTTCTCTTGTTTAAAACATGAATAAATACAATATATATAAAAGAATTACACACCAGGACTATTTTCCAAAATTGACCTCTGGTTCTTATGAGGGAAAGGTGAGAAGGTAGCTGGGAGAACAGATAGGGAATGTGGAGGACAGTTGGGAAGGTTTATTGTTTTCAAGCAGTTAGGTGTATAGAACATATTACATGTCCCACAAATATTTATTGATTAGAACAACAGCTAACAACTAGAACACATATATGTCCCTGAGTAATGGCTAGGTATATAAAAGTTTTATTATGTACTTAGATTTATAAAATGTTCTATAGAATTTATTCTGCACATGCTTTATATATGCATAAAATATTCCCTACTTGTGAGGTGCAAGATTCTGCTTATGTTTGTGAGATTAAGGTTGTCAAAGTATATTTTCTGAATTTTCTGTGATGGTTAATTTAAGGTATCAACTTGACTGGATTAAGGAATACTTACAGATCTGGTGAAGCCCTACTCCTGGGTGTGTTTCTGAAGGTGTTTCTGGAGGAAATTGGGGGTGAGACAGTGGGGTGAGTGGGGAAGATATGAACTCAGTGTTAACGAGCACTGTACACTAGGCCAAAGGCCCAGACAGAATAAAAAAAGCAGAGGAAGAACTAAGCAGAGGAAGAGCTAATTGTATTCCTCTTTCTCCCAGAGCTGGGGCATTCTTCTTCTCCTGACCTTAGACATCAGAATTCTAGGCTCTTCAGCTTTTATATTTTGGGACATACAGTCCCCACTTCCAGGGGAGCTCTCAGGTCTTTGACTTTGGACTGAAATTACACATTTGGCTTCCCCGGTTCTAAGATTTTCAGACTTGAACTGAACCATTCTGCTGGTATCCCAGGGTCTCTGCCTTGCAAACAGTCTGTTGGGGGACTTCTTAAGCCTCAAAAACCACATGAACTAATTCCTTTAAAAAAATCCATATCCATCCAAATCCATCCATCCATCCATCTTCCATTCTCTTGGTTCTGTCTTTCAGCAGAATCCTCACTAATACATTTTCTAATTTTTTCTGCTGAATTTATTTCTGATAGAAATATTCTAAAATTTCCCATTATCATTTTATTTTCTGTAGTTCTCATTATTCTGTTAGTTTAAATTTTATATTTTTGAAGCTAAATTTTTAGATGTATGCATGTTTATTAGTGTAATTTCATAGTGGAATGTTCTTTATTATTTAGTTCCCACTGTTTTCCTTCTAAAATATTTTCTTTTCTTTTTTTGTTTTGGTACCGGGGATTGAACTTGGGACCTTGTGCATGTGAGGCAGGTGCGGTGCCACTGAACTAAATCCCTGGCCCCTAAAATATATTCTTGATTGAAACTTGAGCTTTTTTTGATTAATATTGCCATGATGTATCTTTTCTAGCCCCTTATTTCTAAACTTTCTGTATACGTGTATTTAAATATGTTCATCGTAAACTGTATGTGTGTATATATATATATATGGTAATATCTATTTTTAATGAGTGTCTTAATCCATTTACATTTATCATGATTATATATCCAGACTTGTTTCTACTATCTTACATATTTATGTTTTCTGTCTATTATCCTTTTCTTTTGCTTCTTTTTCTTCCACTTTCTTCTTTCATTTCTCTGTTGAAGTGACAGAGTTTTCTACATCCATCCTCTTTTTGTTTTTGTCTTGGTTTAAGAAGTAAAATTTTATACACACATATGCATTGTATACACATATATGTATGATTATATACAATTATATATCTAAGGATATGTATGTATAGGTAGAGATATGTCTGTATTACAGAAAGACTTTTGTCTCAGTGTAAACACAGATCTTTCTCCATATAGAGTCGATGGATATTTTATTATCTGAAAACATTTTTATTCTGCTCATGTTCATGAAAAATAGCTCAGCTGAGCATAGAATTTTACATTGAATGTTATCTTTAACCTTTTAGAAGACATTATTCCATTTTTTGACTCTGTTGTTACTGAGGAGAAATCTACTGGCAATGAAAATGTAAGAAAAATGTTGATAGTTATCTTTTAGATATTTTCTCTTTATTTGAAATTTTCTAAAAACTTTCTTTTTACATTTTGATATTCCTCTGATTTACTCTCATATGTCTAGATGCAGATTTACCTTAACTAATCTTGTTTGCATTTAGTATTTTCTTTTAATGAGTACTCACAGTCTTCATATTTTAGCTCTTGTAGCCATGATCTCATTGAATTTTGCAACAGTGCCATTTTCTGTAATACCCTGTGATGCACTCTGGATTTTTGAAAAGTAACTTTCTTATTGTTAAGTTTCTTCACGTGTTTTGGAATTTGATGTGTAGATTTATTCTCTCATACTCTCTCTAACACTAGTTTCACAGGTATTGTCATCGGCCCCTTGGCTTAGAGCCCAGAGCCACATCTTATGCTGGTGGTGGAAGTTCTTTTCCCATGGTGATATTAATGATACCACATAACAATGTGTTGAGTGTCTAGGCTCAGGTCCCGGCCAAGAGTCTGTGTATGTTTCCTTTACCTCCTAGACACTCAGCTCCTTGCAAGCCATTGCCCAACAGGCTTGAATGTTGCAGCTTTTCAGAGCTTATTTTTACAGCCTTGTTTTATACAGTGAGATTTGTTCCACCTTCTCCACTGTGCAGGAATCACACTCCGGGCTGCCACTGCCTGGTCTTGATCCCAGAGACAGGAAGACTCTCCATTTCACATTGCTGTCTGTTTCACAGAGATGTTTACTTTATTTGTAAAAATAACTTTGTTTTTTTGATGCTCTCCATATTTTATCAATACTCTGGGTGGCATAAGGTCTTAGGGAGAATGAGGATTCTCTCCAAATCTGAACTGAGATTAAACATTTTAAGCTTTATTTTAAAACTCATAATTGCTGAGAAGACACAAGTTATTTTTTAGTGGCTCTGGTCCAGGTTTTCTAAACCTTAAAATTTTTCACATTTTAGGCCAGATAATTATTTGTTGGGGGATAGAGGTTGTTTTGTACTTCGTTGAATGTTTAGCAACATCTCTGGCCTCTACCAATTAGACACAAGTAGCATGCGTACCCCTTTCCTCCAAGCTGTGCTGACCAAATTTGTCTGAAACTATTGCCAAATATACCTGGGGGATGTTGCCTCTGTTGAGAATTACCGTTCTAGTTTGTGAATGTCTCTTCCTCTTCTGTTTATGTCTAACCCCAGTCATGTTAAATCAGAACTTGATTCTTAAAGTATATAAGAAAAAATTAAATTGATTTTTCACTTAATGTATCCTTTCAGAATACTAGATTTTCAATGTGTTCAATTAACAAGACTGTTAAAATGATGTTGTCTGATTTTGATGTTAGAGGTTTTAGAGTACGTGTGACTTGGAAGAATGTTCTGGAAAGCATTAGAAGCACATACACAGAAAGTTTAAGCTTTTGTAATTTGTTCTTGGTTTCTTCCGTTGTCCTAAACCCTCTGATGGGACTGACTTAAGATATATTATTACTTTCATTATTTCAGCTAATAAATGTCACCTGCACTTTCTCTACATGTACAAAACTGATAAGAAATTTTTGAGAGGATAATTGATAGGAATCATTGATAGGATCTTCTGTCAAGTATTGGGAGAAGACACAGAGGATCTTCATTTGACAACTCTGGCTGGGCTAGGAGAAATTTCTCTAATCCAACCCCTTTTGTGTTATAGTATATCTACTCTTTCAGGAAATCTATGACTCAGGCTTGATTTACAGTTGGGAGTTTTATTTTACAATGAAAAAATAACAATTGTCCTATAGAAGGTCTTGAGACATAAGCTTCTTTGGTCAGGCGCTGAGGTCTGAGTGAATGATAGACACTTACTTCATTATAGAGGTGGGGACAATGACAAGGTGCTCAGGGAGGTGGAAGTTCTCACTGCTGTCTGGCAGAGATCAGAGGTTCAATCTGATGAAGTGGAGCCAGATTGGAAAGGTAGAAAAGGTGATCATGTCCTCTCACAAAGGGACCCTGGCCTCAAACAGTAGCTGCTCTGTTCCTGTTCCCTTGGTCTTCAGAGGAAGCTGTCTCTAACAGACACCCACGGTTGTACTTGTTTTGTTAAGGAAGTCATACTCTCAAGGTCTGGGAGTGTGCTGTTCGCTAGGGTGTTAGAGGGCTGTGCGAGCTGAGGTGTGGCTTTGAAACCTTCAGAACCTACTGTTGATGAGTAGCAGTGTTATTGTAGACTAGTCTGATGCCAAGACAAACTCCTCTTCTCATGAGTCTATATTTTCCTAGCTTTATAGGGCCTCAAGTACCAGAAAGAAGACTTTTTTTTTTTTTTTTTTTTTTTTTTTAACAGAACAGAGAGAAATATCTCTTTCTAGCAGGGGCACCATGGAGCTACAGGTGCAGCATCTAATGGCTTTCTCCAGAGGGCTGCATGCTAGGTGAAATGACATCTTGCCTCCTGTTATTCCATTTCCTAGCACTACTTCTCAAAACAAAGGTCTTCATTTCCAACTCTCAGCTTCAGGTGTGTCTATTTGATAACATTTATGCATCTGTATAAAATATGATTATGGGTTGGTGTAAAAGACCTTAAATAAAACATTTCAGTAAATAAAATATTTGATGGATGAATAAAACTAAATTCTCTTGGCTCTGCTCAAATACTAGTAACAAACCAGGTGCAGTCTTTTTTGTTTTAAGTTCTTATTTATGAACTTATTATGTTGGAACTTCTCTCACAATTAAAAAAAATCACAATTTAAAATATCATGATTTAAAAAATCTTTTTCATTAGAGCTATCTGTATTTTAGACATCATGTTTACTAACTTGTAAATTCTTAGCAGGTTCATGTCTTGTTCATTGTACTTGCCCAACTTGACAGGTTTAGTCATAGGTTGGCAGAAGAGGCTTTTAAAAAATTATGAGATAGATTTATCATTAAAAAGAGAAAAGAGAACCGAACATGAAACTCTCCCAACCTCTCTACTGTTTTCCCATATTTTAATGTTTTATATAAGTACTTAGTTTCAGGAGGGTGAGAATACATAAGAGATGGTTTTAATACACTGTTATTTACAACCCTGTACTTAAAAACCTTTCCTCTTATGACTCAAACTCGAAGCTAAAATTAAACAGCAGATACTTTAATAGTTTGACCCTTTTATGACACACATGCCCGTAATTGAGCAAAAATCGTTCTTTGTACCTTAGAGTTCACATTGTTTTAAACAGATATAATATGAGGCAGGAAATGGATTTGCTTGTATCCCTGGTCTAGATGTTTCCATCTGGAACTCCATTATTCAAGGTGCAGCCAGAGAAGCAGAACTACTATGAATGTTTTGAAATCAGAGATCAGATCTTAAAAAAATTATGGGAGAAGCTGGGTGAATGAATGCCAGAAAAGGAAATGGAGGATAAGAAGAGTTACTAACTGTTCCACTTAAAGTATTTTCATAAGGAAACCTGGGAAGCTAAGCATGTCTAGTCATTGAAGTGGGAAGGAGCCTAAGCATCTGTATACATGTCTATAGAAAAGTGTTCCATCTGTACAGCAGCTTCCTTTCTGAGTCTGTGGCCAAGCATCTGGTAATTGTTATCAGGGTCACAAGTTAGGAAGAAGAGCTGCATGCAAAATAGAGGAGAGCAATGACAAGCTAAAACCTGCTGGTCAACTCTGAATACTTTCCTCACCATGTCTCACTATGGATCTGGGGAGAAATTCCTACTGCTTCACTCCCACTTACCAAATCTCATGCATGCTTCTTTGGAAAACTTTAACATAGAACTGTGTAGTGAAGGGGGTTCTGGGAATCTTGGCTTCCATCTTAATGTGTTGATAATATAATGACCCAGAATAATAATACTGTTTTATACTATGTAGAAGAAAACATAGATACAGTCCACTGTCAATGTCCAACATGCCTGGATCTAGGGGAGAGCACAAAAACATCCATTTACTATTCACACTGGCCCATTTGAGTTCAGCTAAAGAGAGTGTTGTACGTTGTGTTACCGAAGGTGGCAATACAGATATGCTTATCTAATTCCACATGCTCTTGTTATAGTGCAACTTACACTGTCTACACCAAGCTGTGGGTTCTACATCTTCATCTCGGTTCTGATCAGTGATGGTGGAAATGGTGCTTTGTGACTTCTGAGATTGGCACAAAAAGATACAGCTTCTGTCTTTGTCAGGATGCTTGCTTGTGGATCCCAGTCCTCATGTTGTGAGAAGCCTCAGTGCAGGTGGAGAAATAACATGGAGATGTTCTAGCTCTTGGCCTTTGAGTTTGCCAGCAGAGGCCTAGCTGCCTTGAACAAAGAAAAACCATTCCTATTGTACCTTCTAAATTCTTTATTCACAGAAACCCTCAAAGGTAATGAATTACTGTGGTCCTAATTCAGAGTCTTGGGGGTATCTTTTAAACATTTCAATAAAGAACTAGTTAAAGTGGACCCTGGAATGCTCCTCCTCATTCTGTCCCCCAATTCTCACCTTCCTGGTATCCTTTTATCATCCTCTATGGCTTTGTATTACTCCCACAAAGTTATATCTAAGTAAATTGGGATCATATCTCCTAAAACTAAGAAATAACCTTACAGTCATTAAATTACAACTACTGGAAGCCAACAATTCTCTCTTAGTAGTATCAGTCATTTCTCACACATAACTTCAATATTTTATAAGGTTAAGCAACATATCCCTTTCCCAACTTGGGGTGAGGATGCAGAGAAATCAAGGGGAAAAAAGAAGAAAACGGACATTTTTTGGGGGGGAGGTGCCAGGGATTGAACTTGCGCTTGTGCAACAGGAGGCAAAACCACTGAGCTAAATCCCTGGCCCCAGTTTTTTTTTTTGTACTGGGGATCGAACTCTGGACTTTGTGCTTGTGAAGCAGGTGGCAGAATCACTGAGCTAAATCCCCAGCCCAAAAAAGGACATTCTTGATACCACTTTGTCACAGAACAGGAAGTGACACTTAGTGGACACTCAATAAGTATTTTTTGAATGAAGGAGTTAATCATTATGACCTGACATTAAGAGAAAAATCACATGGATTCATGGTGAGATTCTTTGAGGTTTGTATTAAAGCTGACTTAGGTGACAGTCAGTCCATGGACTCTGCCCCATAACAGAGCAGTTTGAGAAATCTAGATTGGACATGGTCATGAGGAAGCAGGGCTAAAGCATTTAATCTTTTCTAAGCCAAACCAGGGAATCTATAAAATCTTGGGAATACAAATGAATGTTGTCCCCATATCTCATATTTTATGGGGATATGTCCCATATCCCCATATTTTCTTGATTGCTAATTGTGTAAAGCTAGGTAGTAAATTCTTTTTTTTAATCTTTATTTTTTTAGAACATGTTTGCCATACATAATGATCACAGTCATCGTGGGGAATTTGTACCTGTACATAATACTGTATATCTTAATTCTTTTGTATTCCCCTCCCCTCCCTACAACTCTTTTTCCCCCTCCCTATTTACAAAAATGTCTTCATTTTTCTCTTTCCATTCTCTTTTTTAAAAAAATCCCTTTTTCCTTCTTTGTCTTCTCCTCACCCTCCTTGTTCTCCTTTCCACTTGAATAAGTTCTTCCTACTTTCCAATATCTATCCTCCATTCTTGTCCTTATTTACACTTTCAGTTTCTCACACAAGAGAAACAATGCAGTATTTAAACTTGTGTGTCTGGTTTATTTCACTTAAGATTATGGTCTTTTTTCCCCATTAAGTTTATTGGTACATTTTAGGTACAAAATACAGTTACATTCATCATTGGGATCTTGTATCTTTATATGACATATCTTGGTTCTTATTTTTTTCCCCTTCCCCTCCCCTCCCTTCACCTCCTCCACCCTTCCCTATTTGCAAAGACTTTGTTTCCATTTTTTTCCTTTTCTCATATTTTTTCTTTTCCCTTCTTTCCCTTCCCCTACACCTCCCACTTCCCCTGCTCCTTTAGACCTTTTCTTCCTATTACACAATGTCAATTATATATTTTAAATTATAATATCAAGATTTAGAGAACATTACCACAGATTTTACAGAATTTGAAAGGATATAGAAAGCATATTACAAAAATCTTTTTTGAAATAAATTTGACAACTTCTATGAAGTACCTTGGAAGACAAATTAATGAAACTGACTCTGGAAGAAATATAAAATTTGAATAGCACCTATTAAAGTATATTCCTAGCTTGAAAACCTACCTATATGACAATGTTCATATACATTTTAACTGATAAATTATACCAAACATTTAAAGCAGAAAAAAAGGAATACTTCTCCCCTCATCTTAGGAAATCAACATTGTACTAATACTAAAACTGGATAACAATAATAGAAGAAAAAAGTATGAACATAGATAGAAATTTGTTTAAGAAAACAAGCTTTTAGAAGTCAGATCTGGCAGTATGTAGAAAGTGGTTTTATTATAGGGATGGCAGTGTTGGTTAAGCACTGGAAGATCCATCCCCAAAAGGCATCATTTTAACAAAGGAAAGGAAAAAGTCATACGATCCTGTCACTAGTTGGAGAAAAAGTATTGGACCAAATTCTACAGTTGTTCATGGTAAATGCTATCAGGAGACTAGAAGTAGAACAGGACCTTCTCCACAGGTCAAAGACATGTACTCCATACTTCCAGCAAAAAACGCCTTCTATGAATGGAAAAGATACAGTGCTTTTTCCCTAAGGTGGGGAACAAGGGCAGATATGCCTACTCTTCATCTGTCCATTAAACTTTGAAACATAGGCCCAAACCAAAATTGTCCAGCAATAAAAAGAAACAAGTAGCATAGGATTGGCAAGGTAGAAGTAAAATCTTTATATGTAGATGAAATGATCATCTACAGAGAAAATACTAAGAAATCTCTAGGAGCCCCTAGAACTTGTATTTGAATTTAGCAGGATTAGAAAACACACAGTACATATAAAAATTCAGGTCTATGTATACTTGCTATAAATAAATTGGATATTGAAATTTAAAAGTTACGTAGGAGTACAGAGGATGTAGAAAAGTAAAAAGAAAAAAAGTATTGGAAGACATTTATTACCTAATTTTAAGACTTCCTCTAAAGCTATAGTAATAAAGGCAATGTTGGTGTAAGGAAAGACATACAGACCAATGGAATAAAACAGAGAATCTAGAAATAGAACCACACATATAAGGTCCACTGAGTTTTGAAAGATTATTTAACATTTACATTTCATAGAGCACAAACTGAACTTAAGAGAAAAGGAAAAGATAGTGTTTTCAACATATGGTACTAGGACATCTGGTATCTGTATGTAAAAAATTAACCTCAACCCTTTATTTTCATACATAAAAATAATTTGAAAGGTTCTATGAACCTAAATATGAAAGACCAAAACTATAAAACTTTAAGAAGAAATTGTAAGGGAAAATGTTCATGAATTTAGGGTAGGCAAGAACTTCCTAGGATATAAGAAACATGATGTATAAAAGAAAAATTTGATAAATGAGATTCCATCAAAATTTAGAACTTTAAATGACATCATCAAGAAAATGAAAAGTAGCCCTTAACCAGAACATATTTATAATACATATAATCTATGACCAGAATACATAAAGAACTCCTACAGCTCATTAATAGACAACCCAATTAACAAGTAGACACCAGAAGATGATAAATAACCAGTACAGCACAAGAAAAGTGTGCAACACTAGAATCAGAAAAATACTAATCGGTACAATAACAAGATCATATTATACAGTCGTTAGGAAGATTAAATAAAAAGTTTTAAAAGAACAGATGTCAACTTAGGTGTGAACCAGTTAGAACTTTCCAATTCTGCTAATCTGAATGTAAAATGATAAAACCATTTTGGAAAACAGTATAGAAATTTCTTGTATTACTGTTAAGAACCAACAGTTCTGTTCTTAAGATTTTACTTAAGAGAAATGAAAATACATGTTCACAGTAGATTTGTACATACACTTTGACTATCCCTTATCTGAAATTCTTGGCACCAGAAGTGTTTCAGATATTGGTTTGAAATCCACTTGATCTGCGAAGAGGATAGCTACTCCTGCTTTATTTTGGTTCCTGTCCCATGGAGTATTGTTTTCCACCCTTTAAGTTTCAGTCTATGAGTTTCTTTTTGAATGAAGTGTGTTTCTTGTATGCAGCATATTTTTGGATCTTGCTTCTTGACCCATTCTGCCAGTCTATTTCTTTTGATTGGTATATTGAGACCATTAACATTTATGGTTATAAACTGATAAGTATTGACTTATCATTGTCATTACTTTTTCTTTTTATTGGATTCTCCCCCTTTGCATTTAATTTCTTTTCCTGCCTGATGAATTCATTCTTCTGGGATTCCTGGGGTTCTGTTTCCCGTTCTCTTTTCCTAAGATATTGTTTAAAATTTTTTGGAGTGCTGGTTTGGTATTCATGAAGTTCCTCAGGTGTTCTTTGTCATGAAAGTATCTTATTTCTCCATCAATTTTGAAAGATAGTTTTGTAGGGTACATCAATCTGGGTTGGAGGCTGTTTTCCTTTAGGGCTTGAAATACATCACTCCAAGCTCTTCTTGCCTTGCAGGTTTGTGTTGAGAAGTCTGGTATGATTTTCACGGGCTTTTCTTTGTGTGTGATTTGTTTCTTTTCTCTGTTTGTAGAATTTTGTTCTTCTGTGACATTTCTGGAATCCTAACTATTATATGCCTATATGTAGATTTTTTTTGATCATGGCTAGTTGTATTCCTATATGCCTCACTTATCTGTATGTGAATTTCTTTCCCCCTGCTTGGGAAGTTTTCTGCCATCACTTCTGTGAACAGTTTTTTTTTTGTCATCTGCACTCTCTCCTGTTTCTTCAGTGGCTCCGATCAGTATTATGTTATTCTTCTTTGCATTGTCTAGCAGGTGCTGGATTGATTTCTCATGGTTCCTTACAATTTTAAAGAAATTTTTCTTTTCCCAGTCACTAATTGCAATCTTATCTTCTATATGTGAAATTCTGTCCTCACATTGGCTCATTCTGCTGTGTAAACTTTCAATGGAGTTTTTAATCTCCTGGAAATCTGTTTGCATCTGTTTTATGGATTCCATTTGTTTCCTACGTTGGGATTCCATCATGTTCCTCAGCTTTTCTATTGTTTTTATCTGTGTCCTCTCTAGATTTATTAATCATGTCTTGCACTATGGACAGAATCTCCGCTATTATCTGAGAAATTATTTCTGATTTAATTTTTTCCAGATCCTGTTTTGTTGCCAGTTCAGGGAGTCCAGGTGGTTGAATATCAGATTGTTCCATCTCATGTCCCTTTGTGTTTGCTGTAGGTGATCTGGAAGTCTGGTTTTGAGACTTATTTACATGTCATCTCATTTCAACAGATGCAGCCTACTGTGCCTTTGTTCAGGCAACTTTTTGATCACCCAGTGGTCTTCAGTTTTCAGCAAGCCACCAAGCAGCCTTTTCTCTGCTGCTCACCAGCACACTAATACCTGGGTTCAGAAATACTAATACCTGCCTTCTGGATCCCTGAATTGACCTGTTGTCTGGGTGGGCTTCTAGGTGGGGCCTGTGCACACTTGGGATGGTATCTAGGTGTGCCTTTGGCTAAGGCCCCTATGTAGCTGTTGTCTGGGAGGGCCTTTGGCTGGGGTCTGTGCATCCCAGTTCCTGTTGTGTGAGCAAGCTTCTGGCTAGGGTCTCACAAACTTACTGATGGTATGTATGGGGGTGAACCTCTGGCTTTTTCTTGAGTGCCTGTGCAGCTCTTTTTCAGGTGGTCCCTTGGCTTGGGCCAGTGTGCCCCAGCCTCTGGGATTGGAGAGGAGCCCTGCATCTGCTTGCAGTCCTACTACTCTGGTCCACACCGCTGTTCCCCCAACTAAGGTGGTCTGGTGTGCCTTTATTGCAGAGATTTTCTTCCTTTTTCTGGTGGGGTTTCATTTTCATCAAGGAGCCTCAGAGAGGCCCTCTTTCTGTTGTTCACTTCTGCTCTGTCTTCTCGAGCTCAGAACAATGTCCTTTATGATGCCTGCAACTCTGCAGTGTGGATCTAGGTAATGGCTTGGCACAGCCACTTGGTGGGGTGGGGTGTGTGTGGGGGTACTGGTGTCTGCTTGGCTCACATCCTCTTGCTGGGGGGGGCTGTGCTCCTCAGTGCTCTGGAGTGTTGGTACAGTGGCCCGAGAGGCCCAGCTCCTCTGTGCTGGGGTGGGGGGAGGCTCTAAGATTATGTTTTTGGGATGCATCCATTTACCTAAAATGTCTCAAGTTTATCTTTATGGCAAAGTAGTACTCTACTATA
Organism: Heterocephalus glaber; assembly: GCF_053883595.1. NCBI lineage: Eukaryota > Metazoa > Chordata > Mammalia > Rodentia > Bathyergidae > Heterocephalus > Heterocephalus glaber. The sequence continues at coordinate 34,811,230 of NW_028258296.1, read as the reverse complement.
TATAAATACCACATTTTCTTTATTCATTCATCTGTGATGCTTATATGGGTTATTGCCAAGATTTAGCTATTACAAATTGTGCTGCTATAAACATGACTATATATGTATTGCTGTGGTATAATACTTTTACCTCTTTTTTTTGGTACCAGGGATCGCTCTTGGGACCTTGGGCTTATGAGGCAGGTGGCAGAACCACTGAGCTAAATCCCTGGAACTTTTACCTCTTTTTTGAAGATAACTAGCTTGTAATTTTGGAGGCAATTTTGAAATTTAATGAGCAGCTCTGTAATGCTTCAGGCACCAGTATTCACATCCTTCACTAACAGGGCACTACAATCTATTTACTAAGAAGGTCACATGTATAAATGTGATGCATTTCTTAGATAAGTTTTGCTATTATTCTCTAAATTAATATCATTTTAAGTGCCTTAAACAATACTTTAAGTGCTGAATGGGAATTTTTTTTGCCAACAGGTATTCAAGCATTATCCTTTGTGATATTAATGCAATATGATATATGGTCATCCTTGTTGAGGTCTTGGCTCTGGAATTTAAATAACCTATATTTGAATCTTGGCACTCTTAATTACTGTGATAGCCACTTTAGACTTTAGTTTCATTATCCTTTAAATGTTCCTAATAAGAGAATCTGGGTTTACTATGTAGATTAAATGTCATTATACTTTATGTCATATATATTATATTATGTATCTGACACATCATAATCACTCTTACTGATATCATTATAAATGTATTCTTTGGCAGATGATACTTCTGAGTCAGTTGTCCCTTGAAAACTTCAAAGCTTTTCATTATGATGTCATTTAGTTTTCCTAGTTCCTGACTTTTTCTACAAAGAAAAATACTAAAAATTTGTCTTTAAAGTTCAGTCTCCTACCTGAAATATACCATAATAGTTTCATCTCATTCATATCTTTTTTCTTACAATTTCTGTTACTCATATTACTGACATATTTAATTTATAACTACTGTTTTTCTGGGCATGGTCTCGAGTCTTTAATAGAATTTTAATTACCTCAGTGAGGGATGCCTTATACCTCCACATCTGTACAATCTTGTATATTCTAGATAGTCTTAGGCTCTAGATAGTTGGTGACCAAAAACTAATTGTTGCTTTCATTTTTAATTTGAAAGCTGATTAAAATAACATTCCTCCACTGGAATGGATCAAAGGACAGTTTAAGAGAGGTCACTGACAGCTCTGAACTGGGTCAGAGAGATGATTTTTGGATTTCATGAGGACAGGACCAAAAGAGACTCTGGCTACACATCACATGTACACAGGACATTTGAGGTACACTACACATTTAGTGAAAGAATCTATTTCAAACAAACCAAAAGATTACATGCTTTCTGCTCTGTCTCTGCCTATTCTTCTTCCAAACCTAGTGGGATATGGCTGGGATAGTCCTCTTCCAAACCCAGTGGGATCTTATGCCTGTGTCATGTTCCACTCCATTAACAGGGCTTTCTCTTTTCCAATAACTCCAAGATTTCTCAGCAGACCAAGGGCAGGGCGTAGACTAGAATAGAAATTTGGGAGATAACAGAATGCTGTGTTTAAGCAGAACTGAGAGAATGGAAAAACTGATCCACAGGAGGCCCACCCTGCCAGTGCAGCAGCAGTTGGAGGAAGTGCTTTCAAAACAGTGTGTGGAGGCTGGCAGACCAGCACAGGAAGACATGTCAAAGCTTGCAAGCTCCCTATCTGAGACAGGGTGGATTCCACCTGGTTAAATCATAGCTTTCAAAGCTATGGTACCTCCCAACTATCTGTACCATTGCCAATCTTTCTGAGGGATCTGGACTGACATTTAAAGGCAGAAACTGAAGAGAGAAAATACTTCAGGTGTATAGAGAGTTAGTAGGCTGGCTTATACTTACCCTTTAGAATATATATCATAAATAAAAGAAGAATTAAGATGTATTATACACAGGTACAAATTCCCTATGATGAATGTGATCATTATGCATGACAAATATGTATTAATAAAAATAAAACATATTTTAAATATAAAAATATATGCAGATATATATTTATATATAAAATATATTTTATCATAAAATATATTATATTATGCTAACTTTCTCATCCTCAGCAAACACTAGTTCAGATGGTGAACTCCACAAAAACAAGTAGAGTATACAAATTAGGCACTTAGTTCTCACAGTCTTGTTTATATCATTGAATGTGTGAGTAGAACATGGCCATATTTCTACTGCAATCTGAATCTGTTCCATAAGTCACATATCAGTAAAAGATCTCTAGACAACCACAGCACACAGGGACTATTCTATGGGAGGAGCTGGCCTGGTTTTTCTTGATCAGGAAGAAATAAACCTGTTTAACCAGATGACTTCATCTTTATTCTAGTGACTGGGAAAATACAACAAAAGATTAATAGATGCATGAATGATATCTGTTCATTGGTAGATAAGGGGAAAATGGCATTATTGGAGAGATAGTTTATAGACTGCTTTGAAGAAATGAAGTAAAGTGTGACTACAATCATAGAAAGATTTTTAACTTCATGCCCAAAGTACTTGTTGAAAAGAAAAAAATCATTGATGTGAAGCATTGAGATTATTGGCTTTCAGTTGAGAGAGAAAATGGAGCCTTTGTGATTTGGAAATAGCAAACACATTAAGTTTATTTTGCCTTGTTTATGGAAATCTATTTTTCATAGTGCTTCATTGAAGTACTTCATTTACATACTACTTCCGTAAAAAAATGGAAAAGGCTTTAGGTATCAGAATATGCCTTCTCTCACATCAGCTCTGCTACTCATATTTAGAGACTCCAGACTCACTGCTATCGTGGAGTGATGGGGAAATTGTTATGAATAGTCCTGAGTGAAAAAGGGAGACCAATTTTTGATAATATAGTGGAACAGATTCCCTTTTTTCCCCATGAGCTTCAGGTTTCCCTGTCTTTCTAATGTCAGGTCTGTGATCAGAGGACACCTGAAAAGTCTTCGTAAAGAAAATCTTACATTTGGACTTGTCACATGTGTGTAGAACAAGTGAAGAGACAGCAGAGTGGAAGAAAAATTCAGTCCTTTTCTGTGAGCAGGAGACTTTGATAGACTTCACACTGCTAGAAATGTTACTTTTTACTTCAACTCTCTTCTTATGTGAGTAGAGACGCTTGGCCCATTTTTTTTTTTTTTTGCCAGTGGGGTGGCAAGAATCTCATACTTTAGTGGCACTTGTAGTTTTGAAATAAGTTTTCAAAAATTCAGAAGCTTGTACAAATGTCCTGGAATGTCACTGCATGGATATTTGTATCAGTAATTGTTTTTGAATTCAAAACGTCCACACTGGCAAGAAATTTTTGTATAAACTCAATTAGGATGCTGAAAAATAATCCAAACATTATTGACAAATGTCATTTTGGAAAGACATAGAGCCGTGAGAGAAAGATACTTAGTTTACTGGCCTGGGGAAAGCAAAGCAAATGGTCCAGGATTTATGCTATGTTACATTCCAAATAGATTAGTAGACCTTTGTCTGAGGTACAGCTGGTAAAAATATTTTCCCACATTGTGGATTGTCTTTTCAAACTGTTGGTGGTTTCTCTTGCTGTGCAGAAGCTTTTTAATAAAAAGAGATTCCACTTGTTGATTCTTTGTGCTAGTTCATGGGTGACTGAGGTTTGGTTCATAAAATCTTTTCCCACTCCAGTCTTCAAGAGTTCTAACTAACCTCTCTTCCAGCAGGCTTAATGTTTCTGTTTTAATACTTAGATCTTTAATCCATTTTGATTTTAGTTTATGTATGGTGAGAGATATGAGTCTAGGTTTAATCTTTGGCAAGTTGAAACCCAATTTTTTCAGCACCATTTATTAAAGAGGCTATCTTTCCTCCAGTGAGGGTCTTGGGCTCCTTTGTCAAAGATGAGGTGGCTGAGTGTGTCTGGAGTTGTTTCTGCATCTTCTAATCTATTCCACTGGTCCTCGGTCTGTTTCTTTGCCAGTACCATGTTGTTTTTAATCACAATAGCTTTGTAGTATAGTTTCAAGTGGGAATTGTGATGGTCCCTACCTTGCTTTGTTGCCTAGAATAAATAAAGAACTTAAAAAATCAGACCTCCCAGATTTAAAGACCCAATCTAAAAATGGGTGTCTGAAATGATATTTCAGTCTGAGATATTTCTCAGAAAAAGAAGTAGAAATAGCACATAAACATATGAAAAAAAATACTCAATATCATTGGTCATTCAAGAAATGCAAATGAAAACAATGGTGAGATTCCACCTCATCCCAGAAAGAATGGCTGCTATCAAGAATTCAACCAATAGCAAATACTAGTGGAGGTATGGGGAGAAAGGAACACTTCTCCGTTGTTGGTGGGAGTGAAAACTGGTACAACCACTGTGGAAATCAGTATGGAGATACCTAAAAGAACTAGGATTAGAGGTCTCATTTGACCCAGCTATTCCCCTGCTGGGTATCTTCCCACAAGAATTAAAAGAATCATACTATAGTGATATATGTGCAGCCATGTTTATAGTGGCACAGTTCACAGTAGCTAAAGCTTGGAAACAGCGCAAGTGCCCATCAAGTGGAAACTGGATAAAGAAGATATTTTTTTTTTATAAAATGGAGTATTAATCAGCCATAAAAAATGAGAAATTAGAGTCATTTATAGCTAAATGGATGCATACTGAGGCCATACTCTTAAGTAAATTACATAGGACACACATGTGTAAATACCAAATCATTTCTATGTTGTAAGAAACTGAAGGTGTAAATAAGGATCAAAATGTATAATAGATAATGTGAAATAGGAAGAAAAGGTCCAATGGGGAAGGAGAAATAGGAAGAGTAGGGAAAAGGAAAGAAGGGAAAGGATTAAATATGAGAAAAGGAAAAAAGTGGAAACAAAGTCTGTAGATAGGTGGAGGAGTGGAGAGGTTGAAGGGAGGGCAGGGGAATGGGGAAAAAATAAGAACCAAGATATATCATGTAAAGGTATAAATTCCCAATAGTGAATGTCAGCATATTGTATACCTAAAATGCACCAATAAAGTTAATGAATAAAAAAAAATTCCAAATAAAATGTAATAAAATGTAAAAAATAAGGATAATGGTTGTAGAAAAAAATAAAAGCAAGATTTTTATAAGTTAAGAATAGAGAAGGATCTTCTAAATATGATATTGAAAGCCACCCCCCAAAATTCATAGGTCAGTTATATGAGAACCACAAAAAATGTCCTTCACATAGGGAAAGTTGAAGGACAAAAATTACATGACTTTATTATATGAGACATTTAAACAGGTATATATAAAAGTCAACAAAATAATAATAAACACTTCAGGAGAAAAACAGGAAAAATACAAATGGCTAATAAATACATGAAAAAAGTTAATCCCATCAAGGATAAAATAAATAGAAATTAAAAGAATGTTTATTATTGTCAGTGGAAAATATTTGAAAAGTTGGTAACCAATTAAGAGACTGAGAAAATGGGCCCTCTTATACTCTGGATGGAAATATACAATGGTACAATTGTAAGAAGAAAAATCTTACAACCATTGTCTCAGAAGGTAACATATTTATACTCTTTTTCTTTGCATTTCAAGTTTAAGGGATTATCTAAAAAACTGCCATACACAAGCTAAGATATGTATGTGAAATACTCATTGCTGCTTTATTTAACATAACCCAAAATGGAAACAACCCAAATATCTATTCTTGAGGATTAGTTTTTTAAAGGAAAACCATACAATAGATTATTACACATCATAATGTAAATGTAAAATTGTTAACATAGATAAATATCAATGATATATTTGCTAAAAAAGATCATAAAATAACTTAAATTATAACATAATGATTTCATAGATGGTCAGGTTATGTGCCTAAGCCTGCACAAGTTCTTTCCTCAGTCATGCATTCCTTAGGCATGAGGACACCTTTTGAGAAACACATTGATGACCAATTTCATCCTTGTGAGAATATACTTACATAAACCTAGATGATAGGTCAATCAGTTCATATAGCTTCTTGATATAATCAAGAGATACAGTAAACAGGAAATGTGTGAGGCTCCTACTGCCATAACAGAGCATACTGTTTTATAAGTGGAAAGAGTGTAGTCTAAATAATGATAAAATGCAGCATAGCAAATACATAAAGCAGTTATATAGTTGTTTATTTTATTAAGTATTTACTATACAGAGTTGTCTGTACTATACTTTCATATGACTGGCAGCACAATAGGTTTGTTGAGACCAGTATCACCATAAACACATGAGCAAAGCATTTTGCTCTTATATTAAGACAGCTATAGTGTTATCATACGATAGTTATTTTTATCACCATTATAATGTTATGGGACCAATATATGTGGTATATTGCTGACAGAAACATGAAGTGACATATATAACTGTATTTTATTATAAAAACCTTAAGCATACAGAAAGGATAAAAGCATAATGAATATCCATATATTTTTTACCTGGGCTCAATAATTGCTAAAATTTTACCATATTTATTTTATTTCTATATACACTCAAACACACACATCATCATATATATATATTTTTTCTGGCAGTATGTAGAAAGTGGTTTTCTTATAGAGATGGTAGTGTTGGTTTAGCATTGGAAGATCCACCCCAATAAGTCATCATTTTAACAGAGGAAAGGAAAATGCCATATGATACTGTCAATAGTTGCAGAAAAAGTATTGGACTAAATTCTACAGCTGTTCATGGTAAAAGCTATCAGGAGACTAGAAGTAGAACAGAACCTTCTCCACAGATCAAAGACATGTACTCCATACTTCCAGCAAAAATGCCTTCTATGAATGGAAAACATACAAATGCTTTCTCCCTAAGGTGGGGAACAAAGGCAGATATGCTTACTCTTCATCTGTCCATTAGACTTTGAAACATAGCCCCAAACCAAAAGTGTCTGGCAATAAAATGACATGATTAGTATAGGATTGGCAAGGTAGAAATAAAATATTTATATGTAGCTGAAATGATCATCTACAGAGAAAATACTAAGAAATCTCTAGGAGCTCCTAGAACTTGTATTTGAATTTAGCAGGATTAGAAAACACAAGGTATATATAAAAATTCAAGTCTATGTATACTTGGTATAAATGAAAAATTGGATATTGAAATTTAAAAGTTATGTAGGAGTACAAAGGACCTAGAAAAGTAAAAAGAAAAAAAAGCAGTGTTGGAAGACATTTATTACCTAATTTTAAGTCTTCTTCTAAAGCTACAGTAATCAAGGCAATGTTGGTGTAAGGAAAGACATATTGATCATAGGAATAAAACAGAAAATCTAGAAATAGAACCACACATATATGGTCCACTGAGTTTTGAAAGATTATTTAACATTTACATTTTATAGAGCACAAACTCAACTCAAGAGAAAAGGAAAAGATAGTGTTTTCAACAAATGGTACTAGAACACCTGTTATCTGTATGTAAAAAATTAACCTCAACTCTTTCTTTCCATGAATAAAGATAACTTGAAAGGATCTATGAACCTAAATATGAAAGACTAAAACTATAAAACTTTAAGAAGAAATTATGAGGGAAAATGTTCATGAATTTAGGGTAGGCAAGAATTTCCTAGGATACAAAAAACATGATTTATAAAAGAAAGAAATTGATAAATGAGATTCCATCAAAATTTAGAACTTTAAATGACATCATCAAGAAAATGAAAAGTAGTCTGTAACCAGAACATATTTATAATACATATAACCTATGGCCAGAATACATAAAGAACATTTACAGCTCATTAATAGACAACCCAATTAAAAAGTAGACCCAAGAAGATGATAAATAGCCAGTACAGCACATGGAAAGGTGTACAGCACATGGAAAGGTGTGCAACACTAGAATCAGAAAAATACTAATCAGTACAATAACAAGATCATATTATACATTCATTAGGGAAATGAAGTTAAAAGTTTTAAAAGAACAGATGTCAGCTTAGGTGTGAACCAGTTAGAACTTTCTAATGCTGCTAATGTGAATGTAAAATGATAAAACCATTTTGGAAAACAATTTAGAAATTACTTGTATTACTGTTAAGAACCGACAGTTCTGTTCTTAAGTTTTTACTTAAGAGGAATGAAAACACATATTCACAATAGATTTGTATATACAAGTTGACTATTCCTTATCTGAAATTCTTGGGATCAGAAGTGTTTCAGATTTTGGTTTGAAATCCACTTGATCTGCAAAGAGGATAGCTACTCCTGCTTTATTTTGGTTCCTGTCCCATGGAGTATTATTTTCCACCCTTTAAGTTTCAGTCTATGAGTTTCTTTTTGAATGAAGTGTATTTCTTGTATGCAGCATATTTTTGGATCTTGCTTCTTGACCCATTCTGCCAGTCTATTTCTTTTGATTGATGAATTGAGACCGTTAACATTGATGGTTACAACTGATACTTATTGATTTATCATTGTCATGACTTTTTCTTTTTGTTGGATTCTCCTCCTTTGCATTTAATTTCTTGTTGTGCCCAATGGATTAATTGTCTTTTCCTAGGATATTGTCTAAAATTTTTGGAGTGCTGGTTTGGTATTCAGAAAGTTCCTCAGGTGTTCTTTGCCATGAAAGTATCTTATTTCTCCATCAATTTTGAAAGATAGTTTTGCAGGGTACATCAATCTGGGTTGGAGACTGTTTTCCTTTAGGGCTTGAAATACATCACTCCAAGCTCTTCTTGCCTTGAGGGTTTGCATTGAGAAGTCTTCTGTGATTCTGATGTGCTCTCCTTTTTATGTGATTTGTTTCTTTTCTCTCACACTGCTTGTAGAATTTTGTCTTCTGTTGGATTTCTGGAATCCTAATTATTATATGCCTATGTGTAGATTTTTTTGATCAAGGCTAGTTTGAGTCCTATATGCCTCACTTATCTGTGTGTGAAGTTCTTTTCCTCTGCTTGGGAAGTTTTCTGCCATCACTTCTGTGAACAGTTTTTTTTGTCATCTGCACTCTCTCCTGTTTCTTCCCTGGCTCCTATCAGTATTATGTTATTCTTCTTTGCATTGTCTAGCAGGTGCTGGATTGATTTCTCGTGGTTCCTTATAATTTCAAATAAATTTTTCTTTTCCCAGTCACTAATTGCAATCTTATCTTCTATATGTGAAATTCTGTCCTCACGTTGGCTCATTCTGTTGCATAAGCTTTCAAGGCAGTTTTTAACTCCTGGAAATGTGTTTGTATCTGATTTATGGATTCCATTTGTTTCCTATGTTGGGATTCCATCATGTTCCTCAGCTCCTCTATTTTTTTTTAATCTTTGTCCTCTCTAGATTTATTAATCATGTCTTGCACCATGGACACAATCTCTGCTGTTATCTGAGAAATTATTTCTGATTTAATTTTTTCCCGATCCTGTTTTGTTGCCAGTTCAGGGAGTCCAGGTGGTTGAGTATCAGATTGTTTCATCTCATTTCCCTTTATGGTTGCTCTAGATGATCTGGAAGTCTCGTTTTGAAGCTTGTTTACATGCCTTCTCATTTCCCTGGGGAGGGGGATATGTCCTGCTGGTGCCCACATGGCTCACCTCCCCTTCACTCGGAGCAGTTTTATGGTGGCCCGGGAGCCTCTTCCCGGGTGCTGGGATTGGCTCACCTCCTCTGCACTGGGAGTGGTGCTATGGTGGCCTGGAAACTTTCTCCTGGGTTCTGGCATTGGCTTACCTTCTCTGCCCTGGGAGTGGTGCTATGGTGGCCCAGAAGCCTTCTCCTCCATTTGATTCACAGAACTGCTTGATTCATGAAACTTTTCTAATCATTTATTGAGGCACAGATCTTGCTAGAACAAGTTAAATGGTGAAGACCTTAGTCTCCCTAAACACAATCTATTACGGTTTTTGTTATAAAAGTTTTTCCCTTACTTGAATTAAAATTTTAATTTTTTGGTTATTATAAAACATAATTTATCTTTATTTTTTAGATAGAAGACTGAGTAATAAAAATTTACTCTTTTAAGTTAAAATATAGATGTCTCAGTTCTAGATTTTGTTATAAAATGAGTAGTGATAATAAATCTTTGGCAGACTTGTCAAAAAATGAAATGATTTGTGTCTAAGACTTTAGAAATAGAAATCTCTCAGTGGGGAGGCCTGATGCCTCAGCAAACAGATATCTTTACCCATGGAACAGCTTTGCCACGTACAGTTTTGGTGAGCAACAATGAAAGCAAAAACTCAGTGCTCTGGGAAAATTCCAGTCTGTGAGGGAGGCCAGTGCTAGGTAAGAGCTGACAGGCATCTGGTGCTCTTTCAAGCTCTCTCCTTTAGGATTCTCCTTCTTTACGTGACCTCACTGCCGCAACCAACTCTCCCACCTTACTGCAAAGAGTAAGGATGGTTCTCTTACCTTCCTTCTTTGCTTAGCTAAACATCTCAGTGCAGATCACTGTAGTCATCTCTTTCTCTCTCTCTCTCTCTCTCTCTGATCCCCATTTTTTTTGATACCAGGGATTGAACTCAGGACCTTGTGCTTGTGAGGCAGTGGTGGAACCACTGAGCTAAATCCCCGGAGCTCTCTCTGACCCTTTTTACAATGTCTGTGGTTTGTATATGTGGGAGAGAAAGCATTGGAATGAGGGGAGTCTTTCTGCAAGTGGTGAGACTGGAATGCCTGCCATCCTACCTCCTACAACATTCTCAGATTTGGCTTTGATGGACTTCCTTTCTACCTTCTCTACTTCTTTGCTCTCATTTTCCACTTTCTGCTTCTCATTTCATGTTAATTTCTTTTCATCATTGGGACTTTCTTTTGAGATTTCTTTTTCATTAAAGTTCTGCCCCTTGTTTTAATTTCCATAGGCTTGATAGTTCAATTGTGAAATCATATTTCCTTTTTCAGAATTGTTTGTTAGGTTCTTTCCAATTCTGACTCACCTCAAAATATAGAAATCTCATGAATCTCTTTCAGCAGTGGTACTCAGACTCAAGGTTAATGATTACTAGGGATTTGGGCAGGGATTTGGACCTAGGTGTATGTTGGATTTCCCTCTCCCTGTTTGGAGTGTGTCATGTTAGTTTTAGTGAAAGCCTTTTGGGATGAGGGTTTGAATTGACATCAAGGTCCAGTTACACAAGCTGGACGTGGCCTAAGCTTATTATCAAAACAAGTAGGGAAAAGCTTTCATTCAAAGTTTAGTATCTTAGGTTAATTTTTAAAAAAAATTATCGGTACATTTTAGATATACTTAATAATCACATTCACTACAGGAAATTTGTACCTGTATATGATATATCTTGCCTCTTTTTGTTCCATTCCCCTCCCCTTCCTTCAATCTCTCTTCCCCTCCTTAAAAAGCTTTGTTTCCATTTTTCCTTCTAGTCTCTTGTCCTTCCTTCCTTCCTCCCTCTCTCCCTTATTCCTCTTCCCATTTGAACATTTTCTTCCTATTTCCCAATATCTATTTTACATTTTGGTCCTTTTTTACACTTTCACACCAGAGAAACAATACGGCATTTAAACATGTGTGTTTGATTTATTTCACTAAAGAATATGGTCTCAAGGTCCATCCATTTAGCTATAAATGTCTCAAGCTTATCATTCTTTTTTTTTTTTTTTTTTTGGGCCGGGGACCGAACTTGGGACCTTGCTCTTGCGAGGCAGGTGCCAGAACCACTGAGCTAAATCCCTGGGCCAAACTTATCATTCTTTATGGTAGAGTAGTACACCATTGTATAAAAAGGCCCACATCTTTATACATTCATCAGTTGATGGGCATTTGGGGTGTTTCCAAGATTTAGCTATTGCAAACTGTGCTGTTTATATCACTGTGGTGTGATGCTTTTAATTCTTTTGGGAAGATACCGAGGGGAATAGCTGGGTCATGTGGAACCCCTAGTTTCAGTTTTTTGAGGCATCTCCACATTGATTTCCACAGTGGTTGCACCAGTCTACTCTCTCACCAACATTGGAGCAGGGTTCCTTTCTCCTTGCAGCCCCACCAGCTTTTGTTATTGGTTGACTCCTTGATAATAGCCACCCTTTCTGGAGTGAGATGGAATCTCAGTGTAGTTTTAATTTGTATCTCTCAAATGACGAGTGATGTTGAACATTTTTTTATGTATTTATTCTCCATTTCTATGTCTTCATCTGAGAAATGTCTATTCATTTCAGATGCCCATTTTTAGATTGGGTCTTTAAATTTGAAGGCCTAATTTTTTTGAGTTCTTTATATATTAGATATTAGTCCTTTGAGGAACAGCTAGCAAAAATATTTTCCCACACTGTGGTAAGCCACTTCACTCTGTTGGTTCCTTTTGCTGAATAAAAGCTTTTTAAAAAGATGAGATTCCAGTTGTTTATTCTTTGTGACATTTCCTGAGTGATCAGAAAAGTTTTTGTCTACACCAGTGTCTTCAAGAGTTCTACCTATTCTATCTGCCAGCAGATTGAGTGTTTCTATTTTAATATTTAGATGTTTGATCCATTTAGATTTTAGTTTAGTGTCTGGTGAAAGCTATGGGTCTAGTTTTAATCTTCAGCATGCGGAAAGCCAGGTTTTTTAGCACCATTTGTTAAAGAGGCTGTCTTTCTTTCAGTGAAGGTCCCTGGTTCCTTTGTCAAAGATAAGGTGGCTGAATGTGTTTGTAATTGTTTCTGCATCTTCTATTCCGTTCCATTGATTTTTGGGTCTGTGACTATAAAGACATATAGTCAGATTCTGTTTCTCGGCTGTGCACTCTACTATTGGTGTACAAATTTATATATATGTTAAGATCTGAATAATTAGTTGTAAAATAGAAATAATAACACAGGATAATGCATAGTAGATGGAATGTGAGGTATACTGTTAGTGAGTATAGTACTAGGAACCGAAGTTGGAGTTTTGTGTTGTGAAGATGGCAAGCACTTTCTTGTACTCTTTTTTTTTTGGTACCGGGGTTCAAACTCAGGACCTTGTGCTTGCGAGGCAGGCACTGGAACCACTGAGCTAAATCTCCAGCCCCAAGGTAAGCACTTTCTTGAGGATGGGAGCGCTGAGAAAATTGGGGAGTATTTTTGCTAAGAAAGAGTTGATGCATCACAGAACTGCTCTCAATGTAAAGAAAAGAGGGAATTTTTAAAAAAAATTATTTCACATAACTCATTTGTTTAAATAAGGATCAACCCAAAGTAGGTAATAAAGCTTTTCCACAAATTATAGCCTCGACCAGTTTGCTCTTTATATGGAACATGCTGTTGTAGGCTAGTATAACCAGATATATGTTGCAAATTACTTTAGGATTTAGAATTTATGGAATTGCATTTGTTCACAGCTACTGTGTTTTTTCTAGGCAGTGTTGACTCAATGATTTATATTCTTGTGTACACATTTTTTCATAGATACTTAGCAAAACTGACCTCATTGTTTAAATATTCGTTTGCAGAATTCTTTAGCAAAGATACTCACACAAATCATAATTCAGGAGAGTTTACAGAGAAAAGTTAAGTAACCAGAATTCCAGACATGTTTTAAACAAATATTTGACTCTGTGTAACCTTCAACCAGTATGTTTGATTAGTCTTTACCAATTTATGTTTATGGTAATTTTTCTATTTCAGTGCAACTTATCAAACTGTTATAGAATCTAGGGCTTACTCCTTTCCCAATTAATTGTGCCCAAATTATTGTATATCAAGAAAATTTTCCAACTCACTGAAGGAGGTAACGACCCTAATATCTAGAAGCACAATCTCTTGAGATTGCAGATTTAAATCTTTCATCCTAATTTTGTACATTAATAACTGTAATCTGGCTAAATATTCTTGAGTAATTTCATTCAAATAAGTAGTCTCCAGGAGAAAGCACATGTTGCAGACTAGGATTTTGTAATGAAGTATGAATTAGTTCTAGAACTCTACATCTCCAGGATACAAAAAAAGAGACACAAATGAACTACAATGATGAAGATTCCTATTTAGAGACACAAGCAGAAATACTCATTTAACATGGAGAATACAAGAATATCCATTAAATGATGTGTTAGAAAATAGAGTGCTAAGCATATTTAAAACTACTTTTAAGGTTCCTATCTGGCATGGAGAGAACTTTTTATGGAATGCTCTGACTTTCTGACTCAGAAGGCTTTGGTATATGGAAAGGGAACACAGTTTAGAAATTGACAGAGCCAGGTTCAGACTCACTCTGTGCCTTAATGGCTGTCTGACCTTGAACACATTACTTATGCTCTTGGTGCTCTGCTCCCTTCTGTAAAATGAAGGCAGATGCTACTCATCCTTAAGAGCCCAGTATATTGTTCTGTAAATGTCAGTGCTCCACATTGACCAAATGCTCCTTCTAACAAGTACATAATCAAACACTATCCATATACTTTGAAAAATAAGACTTTTAAAAGAATAGAGTAGTCTTAGATGGCTTAAAAATAGGTCCAGAGGAAACATTTTCACAAATCTCCACAGACAGAAAGTAAAATTAGACAGGTGAGAAATAACTTTTATTTCCACAAGAGAGTTTGGCCGAAAACAAAAGAAATTATAGGTGGTACTAGAAAACAGTGTGATGATTGTTAGAGTAATTAGTGGCAAAAGTTGAATGTCATGTTGTGTTTGGACCTTATATTTACCACAGTAACCCTATGTGAAGATTTTCTCTGCTGGAGCAGCTTACCAGCTCCTGCAGATGTTGGAATGTCTTAGGAAAGGGTACCACGCAACCTACTTAGGACCTAGGCCTGGAGATTGTCTCATGTGCTGATATGCTTCCTGTTCATGTTTCTCTAAGTCACTTAAGGAAAGCCTGTATTTTTCAAGGAGACTGCTTCTGTGATCCTTTTTAGAATAATTTGATAGAAAATTTCAAAAACTATTTCCTCATCTGCTTTCAGAAGTTTGGCTTTAGGCATTTCATTGTTTGAGCTAACGTTTTATCATTTTCAGTTGCTCTCTTTTGAAATGAACAAAACCCACAAGAGGGCTTAATGCAATCCGTTTTTGTCCCTTCCCTTAACTTAGTCTTTCAATGTAATGGGGCATCAATTTGAGCCTATGTTTTGCCCTCTTACAGGGTTCAGGCAGGCTGGGTACAAGATGTGATTGAAAAAATGGTGAAAATTTTAAATTTAAAAAATTACAATAAAAGACACATTGCCATTAACTCCCCTAAAGCAATCCACTCTTGCTTCAAACATATTTATTCCATCATTTTTGCCACTTTTCATGAGTGTCATTAGTTGTGCTATCATGGCTGTCTCCATATTGTATTCCGAATTGATTCAAAAGGTTTATCTTTAATGATCATTTCAACTTTGGTGAAGAGCCAGAAGTTTGACAGTGCCAAATTCAGTGAATAAAGTAAATGAAGATGATCAGCTCCTAGCATGAGAACACACCATAATATGTTTGTGAGCCTGCCTCTTAATCGAATGGCACTCAGCAGCCATATTCACTGAAATTTTGATTATACCTCATAAAGGAAGACTTTGGAAGAGGACTTCCAGAAATGCTTCAGAAAATGGCAAGAATGATGGCATAAGAGGAAGTAAATTGAAGGAGTTAATGGCAATGTGTCTTTTACTGTAATAAACTTAAAAAAACATTTGCCATATATTTTGATCATACTTCATATGTCTGGTGAGATGGTGGGACAGTTGACAGAACAGTGTGACAGGGCTAAGAGTGTCAGGTGAAACATTCATCCAAAAGCAAAAGAAGCCAAAGCCCATTCTTGCCTGAGTCATAAACCTATAGACATTGAGGAGGAAAAAAATGATTCTAAAAATGATCCTTACAAGCTCAAGGCTCTGAGTTTGATGCCTGGTACCAAATGGTTGCAGGGAGCATGGTGTTTGCCCATTGATAGGAAAAGAGAACAAATAAAAATAGAAAAATCTATTTCACTAAAGTATGAAACATTAAAGTTTGAAAAACTCAGGATTCCCCATTCAGAACTTAGGTAAGCGAGAGACACTGTCCTTATTGCATCACAGATCACTGGAGAGGCTCTGGCTACCTGTGGATCAGAGGCCTTGAGTGGGTGGCAGTTTGGGAGCATGGAATTTGCCTAGAGCTAAAAGTCCCTTGTTGGGAAGCTGGAGTGGGGGGGGGGAGGGAGCAGTTAAGAAAGTTGCTCAGAATGCCGATGAAACACTTGTTTATTTGATTAAACTTGGTATCATATATAAAAGAAAAGAGAATAAAGAGGCATAGCCTTAAAAATTAGGTATTTCTGTTCCCCAATTGGTGAAAAGATGTGGATTCAGTAAAACAAGGGCTCAATATAAAACAATGATTAAGAGTTTAAACTAGCCAGGGAAAGAGCATTCTAATCCTATATAGATCAATTTTGGTCAAAGAGAGGATTACTAATGAAAAAAAGAATGAGCTAATGAAATATATGGAGAAAATTTTGATAGAAAAATCTACTTAGAAAGATGTGTCAAAATTTTGTCAGAAAATTTTACCACATAGAAAATTAAGTTAAAAAAGTTAAGTACATTCATATATTTTGATAGTGTTCTTGATAATTACCTGATACAATTTTATAATGGATATACATTTACTCCTTATAAATAGAAGTTTTGATTTTTTGAAACTAAGTCAGGTTTATATTAAAAGTATTGGTCTCATTGCTTTGTAAAGCCTTTATTTTCATCATTGACCATGTGTTTGGTGGCATAATTTGAAGGATAAAGTAAAATTCTTAGCTGAGATTTATGGAGTTAAACTCTGAATTACCTCAGGGCTCAAAGATGTGACAATAGAGAATGTAAGACCGAGGGCCTTACCAAACGCTCCAAGGAGCTGACTGCAGCGAAGAACACCCGGGAAGGAACACACCGGACAAGTTGGAAAATAAAACAGACCTTTATTAGTCTGGCCAGACGGCACTCCCAAAGCAAAATAGCTTAGAGAGGCAACTGGCTCAGAGTCCGAGGCTGTTTTATAGGGGGATGAGGGGGAGGTTAACATGTAGATTTACGAAAAAAACCCCAAAGGTTAGTGGTCGACTGTCACGTACCGATGGTTGGCAGACACATTGATGGATTGTTTTACCGACAGTGGGCCCGGGAACATTCGTTCTCTGGACAAACAAGGGGTTGAGCAATTTTACTTAGGAACTCTGTTTCGTTACAGATTCTATTATCCCAGAACTAACAAGCACATTTTAACCATTAATTTACAAGTACAATAGAGGCTAGGGGAATAATTGATTTTGGAATCATGCAGTCCCACAGAGAAAATGGTAACTTTTATTAGCTATCAAGGTATTAATATTATTAAAATAGCTGAGAATAAGGAATTGAGCTTTTTGAGAGGAAGGAGAATGATGATTGCTAAAAGGGCTAGGAAGGACACAAGGAGAATGTGGATCCAGACGCATGTGTCTGAGAGCTTTGGACAGCACAAGGCTCTTCTGGCTCTGGTGACCCAGGGAGCAGAGTGAGGGAGTTGAGTAATCAGAATATGGAGCCTCCTTGACACCCAGCTCAGTCACACCCCTTAGAGACAGAGTCAGGGCTCCCTAGGAGATTCATGTGTCAACCTTTTAATAATACCTTAGAAGTAAGTGCCTTATTTATAAACTCAAGCACACTTTCAAACATAGTACATGGTGCTCAGTTGTAATGATTACATTCTGAAGAAACCAGAGCAGGTTTCAGGAGTCCTGATAACTGATGTTTTTAGCCTTTTTTTTTATCTCTTCATTAATCCAATTCAACAGGTACTAAGGATTATTATGCACCAAGCACTGTGCTGGCCCCTGTGGATAAAGAGATAAGTGATAAATGTTTGAAGAATGTCTTAGAAGGAGTAATGGATGGGTGGGGTTTGGGTAGAGATAGATGAAAGCATGAAAGCTTTATTAACGAGAAAGTATTTGTCAGATAAGGAAGAGAGGAACAACATTGCAGATAAAGCCATGGCTTCTTTAGGAATTAGTGACTTGGGAGAGGCTGAGGGGAGCGGGAGGAGGTGGTGGCGGCGGGAAGATGCTGCTCTTTGGCGTAAATTGCAATCGATTAGGGATCGTTTCTCAGACTCAAGTTAGAAGTGAGATTTCAGATAAGTGAGGCTGCCATTGCTGCTTTGAACACCTCAGAAGGGGAGAATGGATTTATCAGGAGTGAAAAAGAAGAGCTTGCTAGGAGTCAAAGAAAATAATAAAAAGTCCAGCACTAGGGCTCCTTCTCCTACCAAACACAAGGACCGCTCTGATGAGAAGTCTAAGGATCGCTCTAAAGACAAAGGGGCCACCAAGGAATCTAGTGAGAAGGACAGCGGCAGGGATAAGACCCGGAAGAGGCGCAGTGCTTCCATTGGAAGCAGCAGCACCAGGTCTCGGTCCAGCTCAACTTCCAGTTCAGGCTCTAGCACCAGCACAGGCTCAAGCAGTGGCTCCAGTTCCTCTTCAGCATCCAGCCATTCTTGAAGCTCCAGTACATCTCGCGGCTCCAGTTCCAGCAGCTCCTCTGGCTCTCCGAGCCCTTCACGGCGCAGACACGGCAACAGGCCGCACGCTCCTGCTCCAAATCCAAACCACCTAAAAGAGATGAAAAGGAGAGGAAAAGGCGAAGCCCTTCCCCTAAACCCACCAAAGTGCACCTCGGGAGGCTTACCAGGAATGCGACTATAAGGATCACATCATGGAGATATTTTCCACCTATGGGAAGATTAAAATGATTGACATGCCTAGAGAAAGGATGCATCCTCATCTATCCAAAGGCTATGCATATGTGGAGTTTGAGAATCCAGATGAAGCAGAGAAAGAGCTGAAGCACATGGATGGAGGACAAATTGATGGTCAGGAGATAACTGCTACTGCTGTGCTGGCCCCCTGGCCTAGGCCACCACCCCGACGATTCAGCCCTCCCAGGAGAATGCTACCACCACCTCCCATGTGGCGCAGGTCACCCCCACGGATGAGGAGAAGGTCACGCTCTCCAAGACGCAGGTCCTCTGTACGCAGGCGGTCCCGTTCTCCTGGCCGCTGCTGCCATAGGAGCCGCTCTAGCTCCAATTCTTCCTGATAAGCAAGACTACCGAAGCTCACTCTTGTAATTTATGTCCCAGTCAGCTCAGTTTTGTCACTTCTCTAGCATAATGAGCAGCAGAAGAGGATCCCTCACTCAGGCAGACTTCAAAGGCAGCAATGGAGACACGTTCTTAAGGCGGGTTCTGGCTACAGAAGTGCTCTTGGTTCAGGGCTGTGCCCACAAATGCACCTTGCAGTTTTCTGTCTAAGAAGCTCACCATTCACATCTCACGAGTCTGTTCAATGGCAGAGCCTGTAGGAACAAGCAAGCCTCCAGGTGGCAGATGCCCCAGCCTTTCCAGATGACTTGGGGGCAGTCTGGCAATGTGATCATACCTTGGGGACCAATTCACCATTCTCACTAGACCTGGCCCTTTGATCCCTGCTTGAGTCCTCTTCCAGCCTCTAGGATCAAACATCTAGAAAGACCCCCGTGCCCTGTGTTAGTTGTCATAATGGTTCTGTCTTCCTGTGTTCTCACCTATACACGCACCCCATTTGTCTTCTTGACTCAAATGTTGGTGAGCAATTTGAGAACCAGCTTTGCAGGTCACTATGGAGCCCCCCCATTTCACCTGCCATTCATGGTGGTCTTGCAGGTTACTTTGGCAACATGTACATTGCTTTTTTGGCTTTTATCGTACAGTCAGTGCTATAAAATTTGAGTTTTGTAACTTTGTAGCATTTTAGATAAGGTTGTGTTTGTTCTTTGTTGTGTAGCATAAAGGAATTGTATTGAATAAACCTAGGATTAGAATAAAAAAAAAGGAATTAATGACTTGGAATACAGGATGTGCAAAAGAATTTGGTGAGAAAGATAGTAAGCATAACTATATGTATTATTTATTGTACATTTTCTTTGTACATAAAATTAGGTGAAAGTCAGATTGTGAGGCCTAAGAGATTTCTGTACTCTTAAACAAATGTACTTTATTATGGGAGCAAGTAGAGAATGATTCTCTGTGATAGAATGGTGAAAGTCTTCAAAAAACTGATGTAATCTATTTATGGCTAAAATTACTAAGTATTTATTTAGACATTGGGGTAAATGTGTTAAACACTGTGTCATTCATTAAGCCAAGGTTCATATACTAGTATAATGAGATACAAGAAGAGGTTTGATTAGATTTATAATGATAGAGGTAGAAAAGAGTCACCAATTTAAACAGGGGCTCAGAAAATATTTCAGAACATCGATAATTTACTCATTCACTCATTCAACAAACAGTTATTGAAACTTCTTTGCTAGGCTCTGGGCTATATCCTAGAGGCCAGGGGTTTGTGCTGAGAGCTTACAGTGCATCAGAAACTACTTGAAGTACTTTCTAGCAGGTGAACCTTGTTTTTGTCTTTATTATGGGTGAGGAAAAGAACAACAGACACTAGATAACCTATCCAAGTCCAGACAGGTAGCACTAGGATTTGAACCACACAATCTGACTCCAGTTGGCATTCATTAACATTCTACACTATATCTCATTGTGCTATGGTTTGAATAAGCGTATCCCAAGACCCATGGGCTCAAGATTTGGTTCCTAGCCCATGGTGCTATTGTGAAGTGGTGGAACCTATAAGAGGTGATGCATAGTGAGAGGAAGTTAGGTCATTGGGGACATGCTCTTGAGGAAATGTTGAGACACTATCTTTCTTTTTGATCCTGGCCTTTATGAGGTGAATAGTCCTCTTCTCTTTCACACTTTTGCCATGATATACTGTGCTGCCAAAGGTCCAAAGCAACAGGCTCAAATGATCATGGATTGAAACCACTGAAACCATGAGCCAAAACAGAACAGTTCCCTTATTAAGCTGATTAACTCAGGTATTTTGTCACAGTCATGTAAAGCTAGCTAATAAAAAATTGCAAATTAGAAGTGGAATTGCTGTGATTATACTTGAGATGAAGTAAAAGAACCTTTGGATTTAGTCTGTGGAAGGAGTCTAGAAAAATTTGGAGAAGAAAGCTAGAGAAGGCTTACTGTGTTAGAAGGAGAGTTTAATGGATGATTCTAGTGAGCACTTAGATGAGTCAAATATCAATAGAAATGTGAACAGTAAAGATTATGCTTATGAAGTTTCATATGAAAATAAGGACTCTTGGGATCTGGACTAGAGGCCATTCTTGTTATACTTTGGCAAAGAATTGGGATGCATATTGTCCATGCCTTGAGAGTTTTGGGAGGCTGAGTTTAACAGTAGTTTGTCTGGTGGAGGAAATTTCAAGGAAACACAACATTCAGATGGTGGCATGGGTTTTGCTAACTGCTTTTAGTCAATTTTACTGTGATAATTAGGACCAAAGAGGAGCAGAGCAGAAAGATTTGGAAAACTTGCAGTTTAGGTAGAAAAGAAGTGTTATTTAAATGTGTTGTCAAGAAGAGTGCAATTACTAAAAAGACTATCATCACTAAAAATAAGCCAAGTACTTTGCACTGGGACAATAGGAAATATGTTTGAATGGACTTAAGAATTAACAAGACCTCACCCATTACATGCTAAAAAGTTTAAAAGTGTAAATTCATTTCAAAGAGTTTCCCTTGAGAAGAGTGCCTCAGATCACCATAGTCACACAAGGCCACCAAAGAAACTGTTTCCTTAGATTGAATTTTCTGTGTTCAGCAGTCAAAGCACCCAGAAGCTGCTGCAGCTGTGGTTCAAGTGGCCCCAGTAGAACTCAAACTGGTAAATAGATCTTGCATTGTCCAGGTGATGCTAGCTGTGCAGGCATGGAGTATTCAAGCATTACAGAGTCATGAAAGCTTCCATAGAGATTTCAAAGGAAATCCTGGGAGACCATTCAACATGTGGCAGGATCAGAGTCCTTGCAATCATCCTCTGACAGGACATTGAGTAGTGAACTTGTGAGAGTGAAGCTAAAGCTGCAGTGGAGAACCCAGAAAGCTAAAGATGCCAAGAACATGAAACACCTGGTGAGGAAAGCCCCAGGCAGTGAGAAGAGCTACACTAAGAGAGAAACTATGTGGAACAAAGGCTGTAGGGACAGGACTACTCAAGCCTTTTGGTCTCACATCCTGCCAGAATCTGACCCAGATGATGCAAGTGGAGCTAAAGGATTTAATGCTTGCCATGCTGTGTTACAGTCTTGGTTTAGTTCTAGCCCTCCTTTCTGTGCTTCTTTTTTTCCCTTTTGGAATCGGAATACTTACCCTGTGACATTATGTGCTGGAAGTATATAGCTTTCTTTTTGATTTTTACAAGGGGTCACTACTAGGAGTTTGCCTTGATTCTCAGAGGAGACTTTGGCCTTTTGAGCAATGTTGGAATTGTTAAGACTTTGGAAACTCATAGAGATGGACTTAAACACATCTTGCACTGTGAAATCAACATGAGGCTTTTAAGACAAGGAACAGAATGCTATGGTTTAGATAAGTGTTTCCTAAAGACCAATGTATTAAAGGCTTAGTTCCAGGCCCATGGAGCTATTGGAACTTTTTGCTTCTACCATTAAACAATTTGAAAAGCTCAAGAGGAGAAGAAAAATCTGTTCTACTCATCCACATTTTTACTTACCATATTCTTCCTTCATGATAGTCTAAGGATCTGTTTGTCTGATTAGAGAAATTCATTTAGCTATTCTTTTTCAGTAAATACATCTGCTAATGACAAATTATCTTAGTTTCCCTTTACATGAGAGTGTCTTGATTTCTCTGTCATTTCTGAAGGATATTATCTTAGGATATTGGATTTTGGGTTGACAATTCTTTTCTTACACTCCTTGAAAATTGTTCCAATTTCTTCTGGCCTCCATTGTTTCTGATGAGAAATCAAATTCAAATAATTTGCCATTCAAATCATTTTTTCTCCTATGGGTAATATATAATTTTTTTCTCTGTCTTGAAAATTTTTTGTTTTATTTATTAATTATTTTGTGTGGGACTAAGAATTGAACCCAAGGAGTGCTGAGACACATCCTCATCCCTCTTTAAATTTTATTTTGAGACAGGGTCTTGCTAAGTTGCTTAGGCTGGCTTTGGATTTGTAATCCTCATGCCTTAACCTCCCAAGTAGCTGGAATTATAGGTGTGCATCACCACACTGGGATATCTTTAGTTTTTACAAGTTTGACTATGATGTGTCTTGGTGTGTGATTTCTCTGATTTTATTTTATCAAATTTGGGAAGTTTTCATCATCTGCTTCATTGATTTCTCTTTCAATCTTGTTCTTTGTCTCCTCTTTCCAGTACTGTAATAACATGAATGTTAGATCTTTTATTATAGTCCAGTTAGGATTTAAGAATCTTTTTTTTTTTTGGTACTGGGGATTGAACTCAGGACCTTGTGCTGCGAGGCAGCCAGTGGCACCACTGAGCTAAATCCCCAGCCCTAAGAATCTTTTTAAAAATTCTATTTTCCCCGTTTTTCTTAGTATTTTATCTTTTAGTTCACTAATTCTTTCCTTGGTCCCCTCATTTAATATTGAGGTCAAACTTTAAGTTTTAAAATTTGGGTTATTGTTTCCTACATGAAAAATTCATTTTCTTCTTTTTATCTTTTATTTATTTGCCAATTTTTTTATTGGTTTCAAGCATATGTATATGTATATGCTGAGAATAAGGGTGATAGATAAGGGTAGGATCAAAATGAAAAGGGTTTAGATGAATCACTAGAGAATACTTAAAAAGGGATGAAATAAAATGAAGTAGAAGGCTTATTTAGGGTTGAATATTATAAATTTTTGATTGAAAAAGTCTACAATTTTTTTTTTCATTTTGTACTCCTTCATACTCACAACATCCTAACCCATTTCTCACTTTGAGATAAACAAGAAAAGAATCCAAGCTTACAAAGCTAGTGAGTGTTCTAGCTCCAGTCTTCTTTTTCCAATGAGATGGCAAGAAACTGTGAAGTTAAATATTAGGTAAATGATACCTGTAGAGGTGATCACAGTAGATTTAGGACAAGAAAGAAGAAATGAGTGTAGATTTAAGCATTTTGGGAAGATGGAAAGAAGAATAGACATTAGAGGCTTTTTGTTTTGCTTTTGCTAACTAATATAGCAATTGACTAAATTATCAGTGTTATATTTCATAATGCTATAATGATAATACTTGCACTATACGATTTTTGTAAGAATTTTATAACCTAATATCTGTAAAACATTTAGGTCAGTGCACACTCACGTATGTTGAGTTAATTGCAGTTAATGTCTTTGAATATGATTACTGTAACTTTTATGTTCATCATGAAGAAGCCAGGTCAGAATCATGGAAAATTAATATTTTCTAAACAGTAGAATTCTTTCAAAGTGAAACTTGAAAGATTTTATTTGCATTTGTTTTATAGGCCCTATATCCCTGGAAAATCAAACAGGAATTTCATAGTGATGGTTCTTTGCTGCAGGAGAAGATGTAATGTTGCTGGCGCTGTGTTTGTAGAACTGGGCAGATAGGTTGGAGGTGGTATTTTACTAGTGTCATTTTACAATTTTTAAGGTTTGATTTCTATAAATATATTATATAACTATTTTTTTAATTAAAAATGAGAAAAACAATGAACTGTAACCCATAAAATTTCCCTTTTCCAGAAGCCTTTCAGGAGAGGGTGGATGTTCATTAACCAAAGATTTTTTTTGCTTTTTTTGAGGTGCTGGGGATCCAACTCAGGGCCTCATGCATAGTAGGCAAACACTCTACCACTAAGCTACATCTTTAGCCCCAGCAAGGATGTTTGAGAGATATTCCTGTCAATGACAGGAAGCATTTGATTGCCTAAAATGTAGGTGTTTTCTCTAATCTCCTAGACTTTAATGAGTCACTATCCACAATGTACATGCTATCGTGAGTCTGTTTAATTAGTTAGAAGTGGCAAACACTGCTTTTAGTAGGATTGTTTTGTTTGCTCTTTACATCTAGTAGATTACTTTTATTAAGAATGTTTTACATTCAAGGAAAGATTTAGATCAACCCCAAAACATTATACTAACATTGAAAATATTGTTCCGACATTGTCCAAGTGGCAACTATGACCCCTTGCTTGATGAATGCAGAGTAACCTATTGACTCACATTGACATCATTTTAAAGCCAAGGCTATCGGTCAGTTCTCCTTCCATAATAGAGACAAATTGCCCAATATCCTTGTTCAGCTAATAGTTTTGTGCTAATGTGTGGAAAGATGCTGAACTGGGTTGCTTACCTTTCTTAGTGTGACTTTTGTTCTGATTTGCAAACCTTGTTTTGGATTATAGATCTAGTGTTGTTGACCTCTTATCTGTTGATACTCACATGAACTATGCTCTTTGGCCAGGTTTGATATTTGTTATCTGTCTGTTCACCATTCCATTTTCTTTTGCCAAAGGGAAAAGTACTTCCTAAAGAAAATAGTCTTCTAAATCATTGTTCACACAGAGTTGCTTCTGTAATTATCACAGCATTAAATTTTATTCTCTGTACAACAGTGACAATAGTACATGGTGTATAAGAGCCATTGTTACTGACATCCAGTTAACCCAGTAAGGGTGTAGGATCTGTGACCTTTACAATATTTTGGAATTGAAAAGTCATTTCATTTATATATTACTGGATTGAACAAATTTCATCAAGTTTCATCAAAATAAACCAGTTATCCAAATGCACTGTGTAGCAAATAAATATTCCCCCTTGTGAGTTAGTCTGGGAAATGAACATTATTAAGAAAATATTGGAAAAATTTTGCTAGTAATGACTTCATTTAATTACAGACTGGGTAGTAAAGACTCATCTTTTAGAAGTAAATGAATCTTTTCAAGATAACTTTGGCACCAAACAGTATACCAGAGACATTCATTGTTAAATGAATTTAACAATTTATGATTGGATTTCCAGCAACTTCAAAAGCACACATTGTGGGACACTAATTCAATCACATGCATCCTATGCTATATCAAATAGAATAAAAATAAACCTTAGGTTAATTGGCTTTTACATGATACATCTTTCTATAGTGCTCAGGATTGCAATATTTTTATCAGCAGCTTTTGAGAGAGTATCTTTATGAATTAAACATTTTAATATTAAAGGTTGGCTTTTACAAATAAAATTTTTCCCAATGATTGAGTTTATTCCTAATTGATTAGCCAGTACCACATCCCTGGGAAAAATTCCTCTAAATTCAGTTACTTGTTGATCACATTTATTTTGATAAAAATACTAAGTGGAGTCATATACCAAATACTTGTTATGTCATATTCCTTAAAACTTCAGTAATATTTAAAGGCTTATCAAAGTAATTGTAAGATACTTTTTGCTTTAAATTTTACAGGCTTATAAATTATATTTATAAGCACTAAACCAAAAAAAAAGTAATACAGTATTTGAAGAGCTATTTAAATCCAGGAGAACATAAGCATTTTTGCCACTAATAAAACATGCTAATATGACTATCAGAATTTTGATACTAATTTCTTTTAGTTAGAAGTAGTTTACTAAGGGAATAATTCCCGCAGTTTGTTTTGGAATTCAGGAAAATGGTAATTAGCCTAATTATAAAATTCTTAGACTGTGGGTGAGAATGCTATCATTTTATTTTCTTTTAGCATTGATTTTTGCAGAAGGTACTGCTAAAGTTAGTGATTTAACCTGTCCTGAAAGAGATTTGCTTGGAAACTTTGGAATTCCTTCATCTTCCTACCTCATTTATTTTCTGTTTGCTATTTTTTGTTAGAGCTTCCCATTGTATCTTTTACATCTTTTTTTCCATCTTTTCCATACTTTTATTTCTCCATACATTATTTTGATTACTTTATTACAATTTTGCTTCTAGTCCATTAACTCTTTTCTCAGCCATGTAAAATCAAATTTTATACTCACCATATAGTTTTAAATAGCAGTTATTGTATTTCTCATGTCCAAAATTCTGCTTGGTTTTATTTTATAATTTCTTTCAGTTTGTCAAAGTTCTTAATTTTCTGATCATTTTGAACATATTAATAAAGGCTTATATATCTGTGGATAAGATTTTCATCATCTGGACTCCCTGTAGCTATAAATCTGCTGTCTATTATTTCTCTAGGTTTTTAATTATGCTGCCCACTTACTTTCATTGTGCTACATGATGTATATGAAAATCTATGAAGGCTTATGTTTTATTAATTGTGTGTTTTCTTCTGGCAAGAAGCTAAGGGGAACCATTGGTTCCACATGATCTCATTCTAACTGTAGAAATTAATATGATGTGAAACAGCCTTTCTGCTTCTGGGATGATTGAGCCATTTCTAGCTTCTTATACTTCTTTCTAGGCCTCAGTACTTTGGGGTCTTAAACTAAAATATGGGGCACTTAACCAGAGCAAGTTTGTTCTTATAGACTGTAAAGTTTTCAGGTCTTTGCTCATTATCTCAGGTTCTTTTCTACAAGAGAAAAAAGTCTCCAGAAAATGGACCCTGGATGCAAAACTACTTGTCTAGATTTATTTCTTCTCCCTAATCAGTTTTATTTACAGACACTTATAAATTAAAAAAAAAATCCCATATCTTGTCTACCTAAGTCTTAGGTCATTTCCCCCTCTCTCTCCTCAAAAGCTTACTTTTTAGAAACATTTTGATGAAATTAAAAAAATCTCTGAGTCTGGTCATTCTTTGACCACATAATAATGTTGCCTTAATAGATGTGCCAGAGCTACATAAACTTTACAAAGCTTTTCTCTGGATCTTATTGACATTTTGTCAGAATAAAAATTTGAAGGTTTATTTTCCTTAAGAATTTAAAAGGACTTCAAAAGATTTGTGAGAGAAGTTCATTCTTACTGATTTTTATTTACTCAATCTACATAATTTGGTGGATTTACTAATTTAGTAGCAAGTTTACTTTGCTATGGGTAAACTAATGTAAGTCATAAGGAGTAAACAGAAACATTTGGCAAACTTCTATCTTGTTGACATGAAGGAAAAACAACAAAATACTAAAAGAAGGTAGATATAGATTCAGAGGCCTGAGGTTCAAGTCCTTGGTTGCCTGTCCATTATTCATGTGATCTTGGCAAAGTCATCTAATCTGTTTAGATCTTAGTTTTCTCATTTATAAAATAAAGGGATTAAGGGGATTGATTTAGAATCAACATATTTTCTTTTTGGCAATGAAATCCTTTCTAAAAATCTTCTGTCGAGGTTCAAAATTCAAAATATCAAGTTGTCCCTTGGGGGTTTGGTTCTAGACTCCCCACAGATACTGAAATCTGCAAATATTTTAAATCTTTGTATAAAATTCCATAGTGTTTGCATGTAATCTATCACACACTCCTATACATTTTAAATCATCTCTAGACTACTAGAGATGATTATAGGTATTATATTAATACCTAATATAATGAAGTATTACCTAATAGTAACAACCTATATTTACCTATATTGATAACTAATATAGGTATTATATTAATGCCCAATATAATGAAAGTGCTACGTAAATAGTTGTTATACTGTATCATTTAGGGAATAATGACAAGAACGCAGATAGTACAGATGCAAGTTTTTAAAAAATATTTTTGGTCCATGGTTGGTTAAATCCAAAGACATGGAACTTGAGGATATTGAGGGCCAATGTGTAAATAAATACAGTTCTGCATTGAATGTGTATGTGTTTGTGTGTGTGTGGTGGGAATGGGCAGGTGTCCTGCTAGATTTGTTCTACCTTTGCCTTTGGGGTGGTTCCTGAGACACGTCTGTGAAATCTTCAAGGCTCAATGGGATAATTTGTGGGAACAGAAGCTCTGGCTCTACAGAACCCCTTCCGGTACTCATATGTGCTTCTTGGGACTGTGGTAAGATCATGAGTGGGGACATTCCTTCTTTCCAATTACTCCTTGGAAAGAAGTATTTCCAAGTATCCTGCTCTTCTCTGTGAACCTACTTTATTTCCAGGGTGGGAATCGCCTCTAGCAACCTTGAAAAGAGAAAATACAGACTCAGAATAGGAAGTGATGGAGGAAAGGAAGAACAGATGGAGGAATGAAGATTTAATGTGTGATACTTCCAGAGCTGTCTTTGTGGACAATGATTGAAAATACAAGCCTTTCATCTACTTCAGGATCAGCTGTCTGCACAAATGGTGTGAGGCTGCCAATGCACTTTTAGAAGACATGTCAGAAGCAAGTCAGCACAGAGCTAGCCAGAAAGACACTACACAGCTGTGACTGCCTGCTTAACCTTGACCATTCAGTGCCAGAAATTACTCAGTTTACTATGGCATCTGGATATCTAAAAGAGAAAATGCTACATGGAAGGTCTTGCTTGATGTTATTTGGATATTTAAGATAGACATAAAGTAAAAAGAAAAATAAAAAGGTTGATTGATATATGTGAGTTGTACAGAGGAAGTGGGGCGAATCAGCAATATAGGCTTTTTTGGGGGGATATAGATGATTTTGGCCTAAGTCTTTGTTACATTATGCTAAAATGGTGGGAAAAAGGTGGTAAATATTGTGATTGCAAGCACAGTCAGTGTTATTACATATGTTTACACTTCTTGGTAGTAGACTCCTTCAATCTGGATGGATTTCCAAAGGCCAAAATACAGGATGATTGGTTTCTCTCAAGCAAGCTGTTTTGGGACATTTGGAGAAGACTGAATGCTGCTTAGTAGCCAATAGCCTTGGGGAGGTGGACACCAGAAATGGAAAAAACTATATAATTTGTCATCTTTATACTGAGTCAGTACTAAATATAAGTAAAAAAAAAACTCTGTGTACCTAATAGGTATATCCTCTTTTATCTTATTTTGAAGAAATATGTGGGATTCTCTGTCTCATTCTCTTTCACAAAGCCATTAGGTCTGGGACCTGGCAGAAGGTGTGGAATAGTTTAAAAGTAGCCTCCTGACAAGGTGATGGGCTGATGCTAATGGTGCACAGCATCTCCTTCCTAGCAGAAATAACTTCACCATGTTTTGATAAATTCATTAATTAATTGGAAGCACCTGGATCATTACTTTTAAAGATTTCTAGAGAAAGAAAAGTGAAGATGTCTAGCTGGTTCCACATTAAGCACAGATTTATTTTCAAGAATGATAATTTTTTCTTCTGAAAAGTAAATAAAGAAATGAACTTATAAGTATTTGCCAAACAATCCTCTCTCTGCAGCAGAGCTTAGCTGTGGTGTCCATGGAAATATAATTTTAGGCCTGCTGATGCAAGAATAGCAATTTATCTGCAAGATTTGGGTCGGCTTAGGATAAGAGACATGCTGAAAGGATTTGACAAATTTAAAACTGGCTTTTAGAATTTGTGTTGTAAGAATTCTAAGTGTAAGACATTGTTTTTTGTGAAATACTTGTTTGAAACTTTCTGCTCATACTTTTTTTCACAAAGATTTACTTGTAAGTTTGAAGGCTAGGTAGAGTCCAGCGGCCTTGAATTTTTTGTAGAGCACAGAGTATTAAAATGGTCCAAGGCCCCCATTTAATAAATCACAAGGCCCATTAGTATATTGAAAAAGTACAAAGTTTCCCCATGCCAAAAAATAATTAGGGCCTGAAATGATCTTAGTAGAGAAGCTCACCCTGAAAATTAGCTACATACTTTGCTAATTCCACTGGCTGATCTAGTAGTACCCATTTCATGGTGTTGCTGAAGCCAACATGAAATGATAACATGCTCATGTGGTAGTGAGGATTAATTCTGATTCTATTTTTTTGCAGTAACTCAAAAGAAAGGTAATATATGTGGACTCATGCATTTAGAAAGTTACCTGGGAATAGACATTACACTGTATTAAATATATTTAAAATGTACTTTGGAACATATTTGTGAGTATGTTAATTTTTGTAAATTAAATACTTGAGAACTAGCATCACAATTGCCATATTTGTAAGTTTAAAATTTTTTCTTTTTTTTTTCCTTTAAGTTTATTGGTACATTTTAGGTATACGATACAGTTACATTCATCATTGGGATCTTGTACCTTTACATGATGTATCTTGGTTCTCATTTTTTCCCCATTCCCCTGCCCTCCCTTCCCCCGCTCCACCCTGCCCTATTTACAAAGATTTTGTTCCATTTTTTTCCTTTTCTCATATTTTTTCTTTTCCCTTCTTTCCTATCCCCTACCCTTCTCACTTTCCCTACTCCTTTAGACTTTTTCTTCCTATTTCACAAAATCACTTATACATTTTGATCTTTATTTATTTATACTTTCAGTTTTTCACACCAGAGAAATTACTCAGTATTTACACATGTGTGTCCTATTTATTTCACTTAAGAGTATGGTCTCAATGTGCATCCACTTAGCTATAAATGACTCTAGTTTCTCATTTTTTATGGCTGAGTAGAACTCCATTTCATAAAAAACCCACATCTTCTTTATCCAGTCTCCACTTGATGGGCAATTGGGCTGTTTCCAAGTTTTAGCTATTACAAACTGTGCTGTTATAAACATGAGTGGGCATATATTACTGTGGTATGATTCTTTTAATTCTTTTGGGAAGATACCCAGCAGAGGAATAGCTGGGTCCAATGTGACTTCTAATCCTAGCTGCTTGAGGTATCTCCATATTGATTTCCACAGTGGCTGCACCAGCCTGCACTCCCACCAACAATGAAGAAGGGTTCCTTTCTTCCCACAATCCTGCCAGCATTTGTTATTGGTTGATTTCTTGATAGCAGCCATTCTTTCTTGGGTGAGGTGGAATCTCAGCATTGTTTTCATCTGCATCTCTCAAATGACCAGTGCTGTTGAACATTTTTTCATATTTATTTGCTGCTTTTACTTCTTTGTCTGAGAAAGGTCTGTTCATTTCACATGCCAATTTTTGAATTGGGTCTTTATATTTGGGAGGTCTGATTTTTTTATTTCTTTATATATTCTAGATAGAAGGCCTTTGTCTGAGGAACAGCTGGTGAAAATTTTTTCCCGCATTGTAGGTTGTCTCTCAGCTCTGTTGGTGGTTTCTCTTGTAGGGCAGAAGCTTTTTAATAAGATGAGATCTCAGTTGTTGATTTTTTATCCTAGTTCCCATGCTACTGAGGATTTGTTCATAAAGTTTTTCCTATGCCAATATCTTCTAGAGTTCTACCTAACTTATCTTCCAGCAAGTTTAGTGTTTCTGTTTTAATATTTAGATCTGTAATCCATTTTGATTTTTAGTGCATGGTGAAAGATAGGGGTCTAGCTTTAATCTTTGGCAAGTTGAAATCCAGTTTTTCCAAAGCCATTTACTAAAGAGGCTATCTTTCCTCCAGTGAGGATGGTTGATCCTTTGTCAAAGATGAGGTAGCTTAGTATGTCTGGAGTTGTTTCTGCATCTTCTAATCTATTCCACTGATCTTCGGGTCTGTTTCTTTGCCAGTACCATGCTGTTTCTATCACAGTGGCTTTGTAGTATAGTTTCAAGTTGGGGATTGAGATACTCCCTGTTATGTGTCTGTTGCTTAGAATTGCTTTTGCTATTCTAGGTCTCTTCTGGTTCCAAATGAATTTTTCGATTGTTTTCTCTAGTACTCTGAAATATATTGTTGGGATTTCAATTGGGATTGCATTGAATCTGTATAGCAGTTTTGAAAGTATGGCCATTTTCACTATGTTGGTTCTTCCTACCTAGGAACAAGGGATGTCTTTCCATTTTCTTATATCCTCTTTGATCTCTTTTTTCAGAGTGCTGTAGTTCTCAATGTAGAGGTCTTTTGCTTCTATTGTAAGATTGATTCCTAGATATTTCATTGTTTTGGATGATATTGTAAAAGGGATTGTTTCCCTAATTTTTCTTTCAGTGAGTCTGTTATTTGTGTACAAGAATGCTATTGATTTTTGAATGTTGACCTCATATCCAGCTACTTTACTGAATTTGGTTATTAAGGGTATATGTAGAGTTTCAGGTCATTAGCAAATAATGACAATTTAACTTCTTCATTTCCTATCTTTATTCCTTTTATTTCTTTCCCTTGTCTAATTGCTGTGGCTAATGTTTCCAGAACTATATTGAACAGGAGCGGTGATAGTGGGCAACCTTGTCTTGTTCCTGATTTTAGCGTGAAGGTTTTCAGTTTTTGACCGTTTAGTATGATGTTGGCTGTTGGTTTTTCATAGATGGCCTTTATCAGGGTGAAATAAATACCATGTATTCCAATTTTCTGTAGGGATTTTATCATGAATGGGTGTTGAATTTTGCTAAATTCTTTTTCTGCATCTATTGAGATGATCATATGATTTTTGTTCTTGACTCTGTTAATATAGTGTATTACATTTATTGATTTATGTATGTTGAACCATCCTTGCATCCCTGGGATAAATCTGACTTGGTCAGGTGTATGATCTTCTTGATGACCCTCTGTATTCTATTTGCCAGTATTTTATTAAGGATTTTTGCATCTATGTTCATTAGGGAGATTGGCTTGTAGTTCTCTTTTTTGGTTGGGTCTTTCTCTGCTTTTGGAATCAAAGTAACATTTGCTTCCAGGAATGAATATGGAAGTATTGCTTCCCTTTTTATTTCTTTGAAAAGTTTAAAGAGTAGTGGCAATAGTTTTCTAAATGCCTTGTAGAATTCAACAGTGAAGCCATTAGTACCTGGGCTTTTCTTTGTTGGTAAAATTTTAATTATGTTTTCAATTTCACTGATTGTAAACAGGGTGTTTAGAGTTTTTATATCTTCTTTGTTCAACTTTGGTAATTTATATGTATCTAGAAATCTGTCTATTTCTTCTGTGTTTTCCATTTTATTAGAGTACAGGTTCTCCAAGTAGGTATTGAAGATCCTCTGGATTTCTGCTGGATCTGTTGTGACTTCACCTTTTTCATTCTAAATTGCATGGATTTGAGCCTTTTCTTTCCTTTCTTTGGTAATGTTGGCTAAGGCTTTATTGATTTTATTTTTTCTTTCATAAAACCAACTCTTTGATTCATTGATTTTTTTGTATCATTCTCTTAGTCTCCATTGCATTAATTTTTGCTCTGATCTTTATACTTTCCTCCCTTGTACAAGCTTTGAGTTTGTCTTGCTCTTCTTTTTCTAGAAGCTTGAGGTTCACTCAGTATTAGGTTGTTTATTTGAGCTCTCTCTGCTTTCCTACTGTGGATATGCACTGCTATGAATTTCACTCTAGAAATGCTTTCATTGTGTCCCATAGATTCCTGTATGTTGTATTGGCATTATCATTTATTTGTAGAAACTGTCTAATTTCTTCTTTAATTTCCTCTGTGACCCATTGGTTGTTCAGGAGAGTGTTACTCAATTTCCATGTGTTTGTGAAGTTCTTGTGGTTTTATTTTGCTATTGATCTCCAGTTTAATTGCACTATGATCTTATAATATACAGGGGATAACTTCAATTCCTTTGCATTTACTTAAACATGTTCTATGAGCTAGCATGTGGTCAGTTTTGGAGAATGACTTATGTGCAAATGAAAAGAATGTGTATTTTGATTTTGTGAGGTGGAACACTCTGTAGACATCTATTAAGTCCATTTGTTCAAAAGGTTGGTCCAGTTCCAGGATTTCATTGCTGATTTTTTGTCTAGATGATCAGTCTATTTGTGACAGTGGGGTATTGAGGTCCTCCACTACAATTGTATTAGTGCTTATTTGGTTTTTCATGTCCCTTAATATTTGTTTTGTATAGTTGGGGACATTAGTACTTGGTGCATACATATTTATGACTGTCATCTCTTCCTCTCGGTTTGCTCCTTTACAAGAATTTAGTGAACTTCTTTGTGTCTCTTAATTAGTTTTGGCTTGAAATTTACTTTGTCTGCAAATAAGATAGCTACTGCTGCTTTTTTTCTGGGTTCCTGTTACATGGAGAACTGTTTTCCATCCTTTTTACTTTTAGTCTATGAGCTTTTTTTTTGAACTAGGTACATTTCTTGCATACAGCATATTGTTGGTTTTTGCTTCTTAATCCATTTTGCCAGTCTCTTTCTTTTGATTGGTGAACTGAGGACATTAACATTGATGATTATAAATGATATGTATTGACTTATCATTGTCATGTTATTTTCCTGTTGTTGGCTCTTTTTTATTTTCCCTCCTCTCCCTTTAATTTCTTGCCTTGCCTGATGGATTTGCTCTGTTGGGCCTCATGGAGTTGTGACCATCATTGTCTTTTTCTAGGAAATTTTGTAGAATTGTTTGGAGTGCTGGTTTGGTATTCATGAAGTTTCTCAGGTGTTCTTTGTCATGGAAGTATCTTATTTCCCCATCAATTTTGAAAGATAGTTTTGCAGGATACATCAGTCTAGGTTGGAGGTTGTTCTCTTTTAGGGCTTGAAATACCTCACTCCAGGCTTTCCTTGACTTGAGGTTTTGTGTTGAAAAGTCTGCTGTGATTCTGATGTGTTTTCCTTTGCATGTGATTTATTTCTTTTCTCTAACTGCTTGTAGTATTTTGTTCTTCTGTTGTGTTCCCAGGATCTTGATTATTATATGACTAGGTGTAGATTTTTTTTTTTGATCATGGCTACTTGGAGTCCTATATGCCTCACTTATCTGTGTATCAAATTCTTTTGCTCTGTTTGGGAAGTTTTCTGTCATTAATTTTGTGAAGAGTTTTTAAAAATGTCGTTCATACTTTCTCCTGCTTTTTTGTGGACTCCTATCAGTCTTATATTATTCTTCTTTATGTCATCTAGTAGCTGTTGGATTGATTTCTCATGGTCCCTTACTATTTTTAAGAGATCTCTCTTTTCATGGTCATAGACCAGCATCTTGTCTTCTATATCTTATATTCTGTCTTCAGATTGGCTCAGTCAGCTGTGTATACTTTTAATGGAGTTTTTAATATACTGGATATCTGTTTGAATCTGTTTCATGGATTCCACTTCTTTCCTATGTTGGGTGTTCATGGCTTCCATGATGGTCTTGAACTCATATATATATATATTTTTATCTGTTTCTCTTCTAGTGTCTCTAATCATGTCTTTCTTTGTACTCACCATCTCTGTAGTTATCTGGAAAATTATTTCTGTTTTGAAGTTTTCTAGAGCCTTATTCATCTGTTTTGTTACTTCCTGTGCTATCAGTTCAGGGTGTCCAGGTGGTTGATTATCAGACTTTTCCACCTTGTTTTCCCCAGAATTTGCCTTTGGTGAGCTGGAGTCTGGGTTTGTGCCTTGCTTAAATGTCTTCTCATTTCTATTTTTGTTGTTGGTACTGTTCTTGCTTTAATTCCTGGGTTTATACTTTGATATTGATTATTGTAAGTATCTTTGTTGCTTGCATTTAGAACCTTATGGAATAATTGCTTCTCAGAGGTGTCTTCCAGATATAGCTGGTCTTTAGGTTTTGAGTCTTTAATGAATCTGAGGCCATCTCATTTTCATTATACCAGGAAGGACAACTGATTTGATTAATCACATACCTTAGCCCAAGTGATACAATCAGCAACACAATAGCATCAAGCACAGCTTAGAAAATGACAATTTGTGGTAGTTATTAACCTATCACTTTTAACCATGTGAATTAAATTAAAATTGAGGTCCAGCCCAAAATATGTTTATAGTGAATAAACTCTTCAATATAGCAACTTTGCCCTTCAGGATGGGGACTTAGAAAGAGTTGGGGAGGGAGGGATAGATAGGTAGAAGGATAGGGAAAGGTTAGCAGTGAGGCCAGAGGAAGATCATGCAAACTCTAGGAAAATGTTGAAGACAAGAGGAAAGGACAGAATGAAAGAACAAAGACAAGAACAGAACAACCTCACAGCAATAGGGAAGCTAGAAACTGTATTCCACTTTCCTCTGAAACTAATGAGAATCCAGAGAAGGAAAAAGAGAGAAGAAAAGAAAAAGAAATAAGAAATCCAAATTAGGGCAGGAACAGAAACAAAAGGAGAGATGAAGAACAAAGTGGGAGAGTGAGTCAGAGAGAAAGAGAGAGAAGAAAAAGAAGAAAGAAAAAAAGAAAAATTTGAAAAGAGTAGAAAAAAATAAAAATTAAAAATTAAAAATAAGAGAAAAAATAATTTTGAAAATAAAAAATAAAAAGTAAAAATGAAGGGCCTCCTTCAGGGTATGTCTCTGCTGTCACAATAGACAATATGTGCAGCAGTGTGCAGATCTAAGTCAATTAATCTCAGCAAACCAGCAGCAGACCCCTGAGATTCGGGCTGATTTCTGGCTACAAGACCCAAGTTGAACTCCCTGACCTTCTGCAGGATTGAACTCTCTAAGGTTCTACTGCAGGTTCCAGCTGCCTTTCCCCTGAAGATAGTCCAGGTTCCAATGGGAGGTGATGATCCCCCCAACTTACCAACTATGGTGATCTGGTGTGCCTTTATTGCAGAGATTCTCTTCATTTTTCCAGTGGGCTTCAGTTTTCATCAAGGAGCCTGAGAGAGGCCCTCTTTCTGTTGTTCACTTCTGTTCTATCTTCTGGAGCTCAGGAAAATGTCCTTTATGACTCCCTGTGCCTCTGCAGGGTGGATCCAGGTACAGGCACAGCCAGGAGGGCAGAGTGGGCCATGCTGGGGTGGTGCAGCAGGCACCTGCAGGGCTCTGCTCATTGCTCAGAGGGCAGGGGTGGGGGTGGGGCAGCAGCTCAGCTCCACACAGCTCAGTTCTTCACTGGTCCGCTAGTCACTCAGAGGCCCACAATTTTTTCAATTTGTAAATGCAAGGAAATGTTAGGTAAAAGCAGAGTGAGGAAGTAACTAAGAGAGGAAGAAAAATATTCATAGCCAGAACTCTTCATTGTAGGCTTTTGAGAAAAAAAGGAAGAACATAGCTCACAAAACAACTGATGTAGTGAGTAATCTTTAAGGTATGGAATAGAAAGATAGCAAATGATGCATTCTTTTGTTCCTGGCAGTGAGATTAAGAACCATGTCTATCTGATTAGTCAGGTTTACCAGTTGCTGTTCTTGCAGGTGCAAACCAAACAAATTTACTTGAAATGTACAATTAACACTTCACTTCTAATGGCACAAATGGTCATTGGTGATGTTTAAAGAACTTCATGGACATTTTTTCTATTTATTTAGATCTCTTAGCCTCCATATAAACCCACTCTGCATTTGTACTTACTAAGCCCAAAGAAAATTCAACCAGGATTGTTCACTAATTAACTGAGCATATGAAGCTTCCTGTTCCCTGAAGAATGCTGAGTTTGTAGCTTGCAAGGCATACTTCTGGGTGTTCTGCTGGGATCTACTTAATTGTCTCTTCATACACTCTCTGACTCTGCTCATGCTCTCTACAGATGTCTATGATAGATGATACAGTTGGAAAGGCTGAAGTCAGCTCTACTTCCTTGCAAGACTGGTTTTCATGTGATGTCTCCTCACCCTCTTCTCCTCCCTTTCTAGTCACACAACCTGGCCTGGAACATTGTGACAATGTCTGTTCATTGGAAGAAATCTGAAGGCTCAGAGAGTACATGAATATGAGAGAGTATGTCATAACTGTTGAGTCACTCCGTACTCCTCCTTTCCCTTCTTTCCCCTCCTCCTTCCTCTTCCTCTGTCCCTCCTCCTCTTCTTTCCTTCTCTTCCTCCTCCTCCTCCCCCCTCTTCTTTGTACTAGGGATGGAACTCTAGGCCTTCTCACTGAGCTACATCCCCAGCTTTTTATTTTTATCTTTTTAATTTTGAAGCAGGCCTTCACTGAGTTACTACATTTCCCAGGCTGGGGTTGAATTTGTTATCATCTTGCCTCATCCTCCCAGAGTGCTGGGGTTATGGGCCTGTGCTACTTTATAGATAGCCAACTTTCATTAAGCAGCACACAGTGCTTTTTTAAGAGGGTGAGAAAGTATAAAATACTGAAATAAAAAGAATAGTTTGGCTTCATAAGTTTAATAGTTGACCTATAACTCTAATGCTTACTAGTTGCTTGACCTTGTGTTTTATTTTCCTGATATAAAAGTTACAGAAAATCTTTTAAATGAAGAAAGATAAAGCCTAAATTATGGGGCAAGAAGGAATAGTGGAAGAGCTCTCATGATCACAAAGACGCAAACAATTATTAATCATTATTTAGATGCTTAGGTTGAGGATAGATATAATCAGGAAAAACAGGAAGCTTAAGATTTTTGAATTTTATACTAACATTAGTGGGTGAAATAGTGAGAATTTTAAAACACTTGACTTTGGAGCAGTAAGGGACAGTTAGAAAATGGGAAAATTCTGCTTTGCCCTTTCATGTCTTCCTAACAATTATGATCAACACTACCAAAAATGTAGACCATAGAAGAATATGAGCTCAGTCAGAAGTTCTTGTTGATTTTGTTGCACTCTAATCTTACATGGACAAGGGTTCATGAGGATGTGAAAGCAATGATAACATTAAAGGTCAGACGAATTATTGCTAGGAGGTTGAAGCCAACATTCTTTGTAGAGTTTTCCAAAAGTATATACAGTCTCATTCTTATAGGGCTTGTCTCAATGAATTGTTCTTTATTAGCCACCTAGAACTTTGTAAATATTTAACTTTCTTCAGGGTTTAAAACACACTTGTGTGCTTTACTTCTAATGATTGGAAAGTGGCTTGGTATCTGCAAATAAATGGTATGAATTGAAAAAGAATGCATAATACATTTCTTTGTAAGTAGTAAGCACAACAGCATGTAAGGAGTAAAAAGAAAGTGATTGTAAGAGTGACTCATCCTTCAGTATACACAAGAGGCAGTGTCTAAAGTAATCACAGCCATTATTTATTGAACACTTACTACATGTAAGGCATTGTTTGGGTCAAGTACTTTATTTGTGAATTTTGTTCCCTGCAATATACTGACTAAAAAAAGATGAAAATTTAATTGTTTTGAGACTGTTGTTTACCAGTATAGGTATATTATATCAGAGTTTTTCAATTTCTTTTAATGATAAATCCAAAGGTCTTTGAGAATGTGAGAGAGAGGAGAGAGAGAGATTGAGAGATTGTGAGTTTCAAAATTTTGTGAATAAACATGACTCATGAAACACAATATAAAAGCAACATTATATTGTTACCTCCAGCTTTATTTCAGACACCCAGTGAAGTAATATATCTCTTGCTGAGTCAGAACACAGGGAATTTCCATAATTTTTCTGTTTACATTAGCATATCCTACCTTCTCTTTCAAGAAGCACAACTACTTTCAAAGAAAAAATAAAAGCAGCCAAGTATAAAATGCTAATAGGAACTAAGCTTGACTCAATGTGAGATGTTTTCCCTTTTACAACTCAGGCCTTCTTCTGGGGGATATATATGGTAGGAGTGACAGAAATAGATCTAATTACCTTCCAAATACCAGAGGCTTTGGGAGGATATTTCAGATGTAAACCTTAACACAAACCATCCTGGATCTGCCAGGAACGCAAAACTCTTCTTGCAACAAAAATCTTGAGTGTAGAGCTCAAAGCCACCTTATTGAGGAGCCTATTACAAATCATTTTAGCTAGCTCAGGCTTTAGTCTTCTGTGTTCATCAACTACAAGGAAACATCTAGTTCCTCAAATGTGGCCTGGAAAGTGCATTCATCATGCCTAAGAACAAAGAGGTGATACCTACCCCAAGATTCCTCTGTCCTGAACAAATAGGAGGAAGCCCAAAGTTTGACCCTCTCCATAGAAATCCCATTCTCTCTCTCTCTTTCTCTCTCTCTCTCTTCCAAAGTGTGTGTGACTTAAGAAACCATTTCTCTAAATATTTGGTAGAGACAAGTTCTGCATGTGTTGATTTGACTCAAAGTGAATTTGGCATCTGATATAGAGCATACTGGTGCCTCAGTAGAAATCAAGGCCAGATAAATTCACCTTTAGTAGCATCCTGCTTGCAGTTCCAACAACAGGATAAGGAAATAAGCAAATCCAGTAATTCCAATGCTCTTACTAATGGCAATCTCACAGCCTAGCATGATTCTGGTTATATGGTAAGTACCCACCAAATATGTGTTTACAGTAGAAAGGAAGAAAAATGACAGATAGGTGTTCTTTTATAATTTGGTGCATGTACCCATATTCCAGAGCTCTTCTCTTTCTGTAGTTGCTGCCAGCTTTGACCTTGGTTTTGCTTTTAGTCCCAGTGGTTATATTTATTTTGCTTATGTCTGCTATTTCACTTTCGAGTAAACGAGTATCTGATCTCAGGTATCTCTTGGACTTCACATTTGTTAAAAAACCTGGGTTTGGTGTAGGCTTACATTCTTTGAAAATGAAGCCAGCTATATTGGTTACTTTTCTGTTTCTGAGACAAAATACCTGAGATACACAACTTAATTGAGAGAAGGTTTATTTTGGCTCATGATTTCAGTCCATGGTTGGCTGGTTACAGGATAGAAACATGATGATGGAAGGGCCTGGCAGAGGAAAGCTGTTCATTTCATGGTAGCTGGGAAGCAGAAAAAACAGGAAGAGCCAGAGAAAGAGAGAGGGAGGGATGGAATGAAAGAGAAAGAGAGGATCTGGGGACAGGGCACACAATTCAAAAGCATGCCTCCAGTCACCTTCCTCCTCCAACAGGCTCCAGATATAAGCGCATCACTGGATTAATCCATGATGAAATCAGTGCCCTCATGATGCAGTCACTTCTCTAGGCCCTACGTTTGAACATTTCTGCATGGGGTAGCAAGGCATCAATACATGAGCCTTTGAGGGACACTTCATATTTAAACCAAAACCCTTGCCTACTTTGTTTTCACTAATCCATCAGAGAACCTACCATAAGCCAAGCACTAAGTAGGCCCTGGGAATTACAAAGCTTAAAAAGACAGTCTTTGTGTAGTAACACAAATAACTGATATAAGCAACAGACATCAAATTCTTTATAAAGATTATCTCATTAATTCTGAAAATAGCTGTGCAATAAGAAGTCATTATCATCACTGACATTTCATAGATAGAATAAATTGTCTGGACTCCCATAAGAGTAAAATGGAGCTGGCAGACTAATTCCTAATCAACCTGCTACATAACTTCATCTACTTGGTTATACTTGATATATTGAATAACTCCTATTTGCTTCTAGGGTAGAGCTAGTAGGTTGTAGTGGAACTAGAAATGGTGCTGAGCATGAGAGTTATGTTCCCAACATAAAATATGGACAAGCAATGTTATGTAATGATAAAAAGCATAATATTAATATTTACTAGCTCTGCATATGTGTAAATGTATTACCCTCAGATTTATTTGGGTAAATTAACAAATTATATATATTTACAGTGTACAGGGTCACATTTCGATATGTGCATGCATTGTGAAGTAATTAAGTCAAGATAATTAACACATCTGTCACAAATTTATCATTTTTTTGGTGATGAGAATATAAGATGTACTTTCTTAGTGATTTTATAGTATAAAATAAATTGCTATACACTGTATCTTTATAAGTTACTCATCCTGCTGAATTAAACTTTGTACCTTTGACTGAAGTTTTTCCATTATAACCTCTGCTACACACATTTATGTCCCCCATGTGCCTTAATTTTTAAATTGTGACATAAGGATCATAATAATATATAGTCAGGGTTTTAGAGAAAATAAAATAATGCATGTAGCAAATTTAATAAAGTATATGACACTCAGAACATTTTCAAAAATTTATAATTTTTATTTTTGAAGTATATTTCTAAATGTATAATATGTTGAAGATAGGTTTCTAGAAACAAAAAACCTTCCAGAAATGGTTTTGGTACTCTTAATCCAGTATCACAAGAAGACCTCTGAAATCCATGTCCTTTCTATTTAAATTGTGACTCAAAAATGAGACAGGTGCATCTTGTAATCTGTTTCACTGATCCTCGGTCTGTTTCTTTGCCAGTATAATGCTGTTTTATCACAGTAGCTTTGTAGTATAGTTTCAAATTGGGGATGGTCAGACCCCCTACCTTGTCTTTGTTGCCTAGAATTGCTTTTGCTATTCTAGGTGGCCCCTTCTTGTTCCAAATGAATTTTTGGATTATTTTCTCAAGATCTGTGAAGTATGCTGTTGGAATTTCAACTGGGATTACATTGAATCTATATAGCAATTTTGGAAGTATGGCCATTTTCACTATATTGGTTCTTCCTACCTAGAATCAAGGGATGTTTTCTATTTTCTTATATCCTCTTCAATCTCTTTTGTTTCTATTTTATATTTATTTACTTTTCATTTTTTTATTTTTTGTATTAAATTCTTTTATTGGTACATTGTAGGTATACAACACAATTACATTTCTCATTGGGAATTGTACCTTTACATAATGTGTCTTGGTTCTTATTTTTTCCCCATTCCTAGCCCTCCCTTCACGCGCTCCATCCTTCCCTATTTACAAAGACTTTATTTCTATTTTTTCCATTTCTCATCATTTTTCCTTTCCCTTCTTTCCTTTCCCCTGCCCCTCCCACTACCCCTACCCCTTTGGACCTTTTCTTCCTATTTTACATTATCGATTATTCATTCTAATCATTGGTACATTTTAGGTATACAATAGAATGACATTCATCATTGGAAATTTGCACCTTTACATAGTCTCTCTTGCTTCTTATTTTTCACCCTTGCCCAGCCCTCCCTTCAACCCCTCCAGTGCTCCCTATTTACAAAGATTTTGTTCTTATTTTTCCATTTTCTCATATTAATCCCATTCCCTTCTATCCTTTCCCCTAGCCCTCCCACTTCCTTCCCATTTGCCCCTTTTCTTCCTATTTCACATTACCTATTATACATTTAGTCCTTATTTACACTTTCAGTTTCTCACACCAGAGAAACTATTCAGTATTTACACATGTGTGTCCTATTTATTTCACTTAAGAGTATAGCCTCAATGTGCATTCAATTAGCTATAAATGTCTCTAATTTCTCATTTTTTATGGCTGAGTAGTACTCCATTTTATTAAAAAAAACCCCACATTTTCTTTATCTAGTCTCCAGCTGATGGGCATTTGAGCTGTTTCCAAGTTTTAGCTATTACAAACTGTGCTGCTATGAACATGGGTGCACATATATCACTGTGGTATGATTCTTTTAATTCTTTGGGGAAGATCCCCAGCAGTGGAATAGCGGGGTCAAA
This sequence comes from Heterocephalus glaber, assembly GCF_053883595.1. Classification (NCBI taxonomy): domain Eukaryota; kingdom Metazoa; phylum Chordata; class Mammalia; order Rodentia; family Bathyergidae; genus Heterocephalus; species Heterocephalus glaber. The sequence goes on along the minus strand of NW_028258296.1, from coordinate 34,767,347 downwards.
TGGGACTTCCAGTTCTAGTTCTTTGAGGTATCTCCATACTGATTTTCACAGTGCTTGCACCAGTCTACACTCCCACCAGCAGTGGAGCAGGGTTCCTCTTTCCCCACAGCCCCGCCAGCATTTGTTATTGGTTGATTTCATGGTAGCAGCCATTCTTTCCAGAGTGAAGTGGAATCTCAGTGTTGCTTTCATTTGCATCTCTCAAATGCCCAGTGATGTTGAACATTTTTTCAAGTACTTATTTCCTATTTCTACTTCTTTGTCTGAGAAATGTCTGTTCATTTCAGATGCCCATTTTTGGATTGGGTCTTTAAATTTGGGAGGTCTGATCTTTTTAAGTTCTTTATAGATTCGAGATAGTAGACCTTTGCCTGAGGAAGAGCAGGTGAAGATTTTTTCCCAGATTGTGGGTTGTCTCTTCACACTGCTGGTGGTTTCTCTTGCTGTGCAGAAGCCTTTTAATAAGAAGAGATCCCATTTGTTGATTGCTTGCGCTGGTTCATGGGCAACTGATGTTTTGTTCATAAAATCTTTTCCTACACCAATGTCTTCAAGGGTTCTACCTAACCTCTGTTCCAACTGGTTCAGAGTTTCTATTTTAATATTTAGATCTTTAATCCATTTTGATTTTAGTTTAGTGCATGGTGAGAGATACAGGTCTAGTTTTAATCTTTGGCAAATTGAAGCCCAATTTTTGCAGCACCATTTATTAAAGAGGTTATCTTTCCTCCAGTGAGGGTGTTTGGCTCCTTTGTCAAAGATGAGATGGCTGAGTGTGTCTGACATTGTTTCTGCATCTTCTAATCTGTTCCACTGGTCCTCAAGTCTGTTTCTTTGACAGGACCATGCTGTTTTTCTCACAGTAGCTTTGTAGTAGAGTTGCAGGTTGGGGATTGTGATAGCCCCTGCCATGTCTCTGTTACCTAGAATTGCTTTTGCTATTCTGGGTCTCTTCTTGTTCCAAATGAATTTTTGGATTGTTTTCTCGAGGTCTGTGAAGTATGCTGCTGGGATCTCAAGTGGAATTGCATTAAATCTACATAACACTTTTGGAAGTATGGCCATTTTCCCTATATTAATTCTTCCTACCCAGGAGCAGGGGATGTCTGTCCATTTTCTGATATCATCTTCAAAATCTCTTTTCAGAGTGCTACAGTTTTCAGAGAAGAGGTCTTTGATTTCCTTTGTTAGGTTGATTCCTAGGTATTTCAGTTTTTTGGATGCTATTGTGAAAGGAATTATTTACCCTATTTCTCTCTCAGTGAGTCTGTCATTGGTGTAGAGGAAAGCTATTGATTTTTGTGTGTTGACCTTGTAACCGGCTACTTGACTGAATTTGGTTATTAAGTCTAGAAGACTTTTGGTGGAATTCTTGGGGTCTTCTATATAGAGTATCATGTCATCTGCAAATAATGACAATTTGACTTCATTTCCTATCTTTATTCCTTTTATTTCTTTCTCTTGTCTAATTGCTGTGGCTAATGTTTCCAGAAGTATATTGAACAAGAGTGGTGATAGTGGACATCCTTGTCTTGTTCCTGATTCTAGTGTGAAGGATTTCAGTTTTTGACTATTTAGTATGATATTGGCTGTTGGTTTTTCATAGATGGCTTCTATCAGTTTGAGGTAGAGACCATCTATTCCAATTTTTTTGTAGGGTTTTTATCATAAATGCATGTTGGATTTTGTCAAATGCTTTTTCTGCAACTATGGAGATAATCATATGGTTTTTGTCCTTGTCTCTATTGATATAGTGTATTACATTGATTGATTTGCATATGTTGAACCATCCCTGCATCCCTGGGATGAATCCCACTTGATCAGGGTGTATGATCTTCTGCATTCTGCTTGCCATTATCTTATTGAGGATTTTTGCATCTATGTTCATTAGTGAGATTGACCTATAGTTCTTTTTTTCAGTTGGGTCTTTCTCTGGTTTGGGGATCAAGGTGATGCTTGCTTCCAGGAATGAATTTGGAAGTATTGCTTCCCTTTCCATTTCACGGAAGAGGTTAAACAGTAGTGGCAGTAGTTCCTCTCTAAATGTCTTGTAGAATTCAGCAGTGAAGCCATCAGGGCCCAGGCTTTTCTTAGTTGATAAGTTTTTAATTACATTTTCAATTTCCTTGGTTGATATTGGGTTGTTCAGAATTTTTAGGTCTTCTTCATTCAACTTTGGTAATTCATATGTATCTAGGAATCTGTCCATTTCTTCTGTGTTGTCCATCTTATTGGTGTGTAGGTTCTGGAAGTAGGTATTGATGATCCTCTGGATTTCTGCTGGGTCTGTTGTAATTTCACCCTTTTCATTCTGAATTGCATGGGTTTGGGCCTTTTCTTTCCTTTTTCTGATAAGGTTGGCTAAAGGTTTGTCAATTTTGTTGATTCTTTCAAAGAACCAACTCTTGACTTCATTGGTTTTTTGTATAGTTCTCTTAGTCTCCTTTGCATTGCTTTCTCCTCTGATCCTTATAATTTCCTCCCTTGTATGAACTTTGGGGTTGTCCTGCTCTTCTTTTTCTAGAAACTTGAGGTGCAGCATCAGGTTGTTTAATTGGGCTCATTCTGTTTTCCTAATATGTGTATTCACTGCTATGAATTTCCCTCGTAAGACTGCTTTCATTGTGTCCCATAGATTCCGATATGTTGTATTGTCATTGTCATTTAATTGAAGGAACTGTCTGATTTCTTCTTTAATTTCCACTGTGACCCCTTGGTTATTCAGAAGTGTGTTGTTCAATTTCCACGTGTTTATGAAATTTTTTGAGTTTCTTTTGCTATGGATCTCCAATTTCATCACACTATGGTCTGATAATATACAGGGGATAACTTCAATTCCTTTGCACTTACTTAAACTTGTTCTATGTGTGAGTATGTGTTCTATTTTTGAGAATGACCCATGTGCAGCTGAGAAGCATGTGTATTCTGATTTTGTGGGGCAGAAGACTCTGTAAACATTTGTTAAGTTCATTTGTTCAAGAGTTCGATTGAGTTCTAGTTTTTTTTACTTATTTTTAGTCTAGTTGATCTATCTATTTGTGACAGTGGGCTGTTGAGGTCCCCCACTACAATTGTATTAGTGCATATATGACTTTTCATGTCCGTTAGTATTTGTTTTATATAGTTGGGTGCACTAGTGTTTGGTGCATAGATATTTATGATTGCCATCTCTTCCTCTTGGATTCTTCCCTTTACAAGGATGTAGTGTCCTCCTTCATCTCTCTTCATCAGTGTTGGTTTGAAATCTACTTGATCTGCCAAGAGGATAGCTGCTCCTGCTTTTTTTCGGGTTCCTTTCACATGGAATATTGTTTTCCACCCTTTAACTTTCAGTCTATGAGTTTCCTTTTGAATTAAGTGTGTTTCTTGTATGCAGTATAGTGTTGGATTTTGCTTCTTGACCCATTCTGCCAGTCTATTTCTTTTGATTGGTGAATTGAGACCATTAACATTGATGGTTATAACTGAAACGTATTGACTTGTCATTGCCATGACTTTTTCTTTTTGTTGGGTTCTCCCCCTTTACATTTAATTTCTTGTCATGCCAGATGGGTTCATTCTGCTTTGCTTCCTGGGATTGTGATCCTCAATGTCTGTTCCTAGGCTATTGTGTAAAATTCTTTGGAGTGCTGATTTGGTATTCACGAAGTTCCTAAGGTGCTGTTTGTCATGAAAGTATCTTATTTCTCCATCCATTTTGAAAGATAGTTTTGCAGGGTACATCAATCTGGGTTGGAGGCTGTTTTCTTTTAGGGCTTGGAATATGTCACTCCAAGCTCTTCTTGCCTTGATGGTTTGTGTTGAGAAATCTGCTGTGATTCTGATAGGCTTTCCTTTTATGTGATTTGTTTATTTTCTCTGACTGCTTGGAGAACTTTGTTCTTCTGTTGTGTTTCTGGAATCTTAACAATTATATGCCTATGTGTAGATTTTTTTTGATTGAGGCTATTTGGGGTCCTATATGCCTCACTTATTTGTATGTCAAGCTCTTTTCCCCTGCTTGGGAAGTTTTCTGCCATTATTTCTGTGAAGAGATTTTTTATGTCATCTCCACTCTCTCCTGTTTCTTCATTGAGCCCAATCAGCCTTATGTTATTCTTCTTTGCATCATCTAGCAGCTGCTGGATTGATTTCTCATGTTCCTTTATAATTTTGAAGCAATTTTTCTTTTCCTGATCACTAATTGCAATCTTATCTTCTATATCTGAAATTCTGTCCTCACATTGGCTCATTCTGCTGTGTAGACTTTCAATGGCGTTTTTCATGTCCTGGAAATCTATTTGCATCTGTTTTATGGATTCCATTTTTTTTCTTATGTTGGGATTCCATCATGTTCCTGAGATCCTCTCTAAATTTATTAATCATGTCTTGCACTAGGGGCACAATTTCTCCTGTTATCTGAGAAATTATTTCTGATTTCATTTTTTCCAGATCCCCTTTTGTTGCCAGTTCAGTGGGTCCAGGTGGTTGAGTATCAGAGTGTTCCATCTTATTTCCTTTTGGGGTTGCTGTAGGTGATCTGGAAGTCTGGTTTTGAGACTTATTTATGTCTTTTCTCATTTTGGCTGGGGCCTGGGGCTGTTAGCGCCTGCACTGATTACCTCGTCTGAGCTGGGTGAGGTGGGCCAGGGGCCGTGAGCAGCTGTAGGGATGGTGACCCAAAAGCCCTTTCCTGTCATCTGGGAGCAGCGCCAGGGATGGTGGGCAGGAAGCCCCTTCCTCTGGACCAGGAGCAGTGGGATGGCGGCTCAGAAGCCCCTCCCTCTGGGCCGGGAGTGGTGGGAGTGATGGTGGCCTGAGAGCCCCTTCCTCTTGGCCAAGAGCAGTGGGACAGAAGGTGACCCAAACGCCCTTTCCTCTGAGCTCGGAGCAGCAGGAGTGATGGTGACCAGGAAGCCCCTTCCTCTGGACCAGGAGCAGTGGGACAACCATTCCTGTGGGCTGGGAACAGCGGGTCTCAGTACCTTGGTCTCATGGTCTGGTGTCCTCTGTGTCTTTGTAGTGTGGAACCAGGTGGCTGCCTGTCTGCAGCGGGGTGATTCGGTGCCTTCCATGTGACTCAGGACCTGGGTAGGGCATGCACAGACCTTCCTGTGTGCAGGGGGCTGATTTGGCGTATTCTCCATGACTGGGGACCTCGGTAGGGCGTGGGCAAACCTGCCTGTCTGCAGTGGGGTGATTCAGTGTCTTCCACGCGACTCAGGACCTCGGTAGGGCGTGCTCAATCTCTTTTTTTCAGAGTGCTATAGTTTTCAGGGAAAAGGCCTTTGATTTATTTCATTAGGTTGATTCCTAGATATTTCATTTTTTTGGATGAAAATTGTGAAACAAGTTGTTTTTCCAGTCCTCTCTCAGTGAGTCTGTGGTTTGTGTGGAGGAAGGCTATTGATTTTTTTCCATTAAGTTTATTGGTACATTTTAGGTATAAAATATAGTTACATTCATCATTGGGATCTTGTACCTTTACATGAGTATCTTGGTTCTTATTTCTTCCCCTTCCCCTGCCCTCCCTTTACCCCCTCCACCCTTCCCTATTTGCAAAGACTTAGTTTCCATTTTTTTCATTTCTCATATTTTTTCTTTTCTCTTCTTTCCTTTCCCTTACCCCTCCCACTTCTCCCACTCCTTTAGACCTTTTCTTCCTATTATGCAATATCAATTATACATTTTAAAAATTATAACATCAAGATGTAGAACACATTACCACAGATTTTACAGAATTTAAAAGGATATAGAAAGCATATTACAAAAAATTTTTTTGAAATAAATTTGACAACTTCTAAGAATTACCTTGGAAGACAAATTAATGAAACTAACTCTGGAGGAAATATAAAATTTGAATAGCACCTAATAAGGAAAGTATATTCCTAGCTTGAAAACCTAGCTATATGAAACAACAGGCTCATATATGGAAGGCTATTAATTTTTGTGTGTTGACAATTCCAGACACATTCAGCCACCTCATCTTCAACAAAGGAGCCAAACACCCTCACTGGAGAAAAGATAGATTTTTAAATAAATGGTGCTGGAAAAATAGAGCTTCAACTTGCTAAATATTAAAACTAGACCTACATCTCTCACCATGCACTAAACTAAAATCAAAATAGATTAAAGATATAAATATTTAAACAGAAACACTAAACCGGCTGGAAGAGAGGTTAGGTAGAACTCTTGAAGACATTGACGTAGGAAAAGATTTCATGAACAAATCCTCAGTAGCATGGGAACTAGCGCAAAGAATCAAGAAGTGGTATCTTTTTTTTACTAAAAAGCTTCTGCACAACAAGAGAAACCACAAACAATGTGAAGAGATAACCCACAATGTGGAAAAATATTTTTATTAGCTGTTCTTCAGACAAAGGTCTACTACCTAGAATATATAAAGAATTGAAAAAAATCAAACCTCCCAATTTTAAAAACCCAATAAAAAAATGGGCATCTGAAATGAACAGATATCTCTCAGACAAAGAAGTAGAAATAGCAAATAAGCATATGAAAAAATGTTCAACATCACTGGTCATTCAAGAGATGCAAATGAAAACAAAGAGTGAGAGTTCACCTCACCCTGAAAAGAATGGCTGCTATCAAGAAATCAACCAATATTCTGGTGGGGCTGTATGGAAAAAGGAACCCTTCTCCACTGTTGATGGGAGTATAGACTGGTGCAACCACTGTGGAAATCAGTATGGAGATGCCTCAAAAAACTAGAATTAGAGGTCCTATTTGACCCAGCTATTGCCCTGCTGGGTATCTACCCAAAAGAATTAGAAGAATCATACCACAGTGATACATGTGCACTCATGTTCACAGTGGCACAGTTTGTTATAGCTAAAACTTGGAAACAGCCCAATTGCCCATCAACTGGAGAGTGGATAAAGAAAATGTCGTTTTGTTTTTTTTTTTAAAAATGGAGTACTACTCAGTAATAAAGAATGAGAAACTAGAGACATTTATAGTTAAATAGGTGCACATTGGGGCTGTACTCTTAAGTGAAATAAATAGGACATATATGTGTAAATACAAATAGTTTGTCTGGTGTGAGAAACTGAAGGTGTAAATAAGGATCAAAATGTATAACAGATAATGTAAAATAGGAAGAAAAGGTCCAAAGGGTGAAGGGAAGTGGGAGAGGTTGGAGAATGAAAGGAAGGCAAAGGAATAAATATAAGAAAAGGAAAAAATGACAACAAAGTCTTTGTAAATAGGAAGGTATGGAGGGGTTGAAGAGAGGGTAGGGAATGGGGAAAAAAATAAGAACCAAGATACATTATGTAAAGGTACAAATTCCCAATAATGAATGTCAGCATATTGTATACCTAAAATGTACCAATAAAATTAATGAATTAAAAAAAATGTGACAGCTGATTCACAGTGACACCTCCCTATGTTGGGCCCTCAGGCATGCTGATGAAGACTGATGACCTCTTGGAAGATATGTAAGATGTGCATGGGATGTGAAGGATGCTCACATAGTGGACCATAAGCACCTAAAAGATAGGAAGGTGGTAGATCATGTGCTCTGCTTTGGCTTTACATAAAAATCCATTTTGGGGTCTATTTGGAATTGTGCTTGTCTGTAATCCCCTCATAGTTTAGCATTGTTTTCTTTAATAAGCATTGGCTAAATAGGAGATTATGTCACCAAGATGAATAGAATGCCACTCTATGACATTAAAGGATTCATAAAATATGCAAAATCATTCCCAGAAAGGGGAACAAAGGTCTGTTATATCTGTTTGGGGTTGTAGTGACTTCACAAGGAAAAACTCATAGCTTTGCATTTAAAATAAAATTTTAAATATTTTAATCTTTTGTTTTAATTCTGGAAAGAGAAAAATCATTCCAACACAGGGAAAAAAGCTTAATTCGTTAGATTCCTACTATCCTGCATAGCCTTTTCATTTTGAAAAGTTCACGTAGAGGAAATACTTGACAAAAAATGTCATTTTGCCTCTTGTCAGTGAATGTGGCTGTGTTTCCAGGAAGTTCTTTTATGCTGAAGATATGCTTGCTGAAGCAGAATGGAGAGGTGTCTCTGCAATAATTTTTTATCAGTGAAAAAGAAAAATTTAGTGGAAAAACTTTTCTTTTATTCACTCACACATTAGAAAGTAGAAACACAGGAAGGGAGGAAGGGGGGGGAGAGAGAGGAGAGAGTCTCAGAGGAGGAAATAAAAGAGAGGCATAGAAATCAAGCCACTTAACTGCTTTTCTAAGTTGCAAAACTTGAAACTACATGTAGATCTATTTTCCAAGTAAATGAATGCAATTTTCCATACTTGCTAATAGAAAAGACCTGGACTCATCCATCACACTGTACTCCAGGTTCCAGGAAACTCCTAAAGAAATGACAATGATAAAAACAGTTGAGAATTACTGCTATGAATGGATTTAGGCAAAACAGCTTTGTAAAGCCTTCTGAAGAAAGTAGCTCACCTTACCTCAAATGTGAGTCTGGTCCAGTTCACTGAGATAGGATTTTGGGTTGAAGTGATTCAAGGTAAACTGGTTAAAAAATACCAACTCAAAATAGTCAATATAATTTTGGAAATGATGTGTGAGGTAAATTACACAGAAGTCAAGTTTTTTCCCTGACTCATGGAGGGAATGACTTCAAAAGTAATTAGGTAATTTTTTCTTTCCGCTTGATTTTGGTGGCTTGGCATTGGAAGGTCATACAGATTGGAGAATGCTTTCAGAGTCCATTACAGTCATTAAATAATGAACACTCTTTAGTCTCACCAATTCCATTAAGAATGACATCATTAATTTCTGAACCCAAAGACATGGACCTGTCCTTTTTATATTACAGAACAGTTTGGTGGTAAAGTTGCAATCCAAGGCTATGTTTTTCTTGTATACACATTCACTTTCTTTCATTTTACTTTATTAACAAAAATATTTATGAAAAAATATAGTCATTTCACTAACGAATATTTATGAAAATACAAGATATAATTAATATAAATATTAGGCCCTATAAACCAAAAGATTTAGAAATACAGTCATTAGTCTAAAATTCATGAGAATTTGCTTTAGAATAAGTTAATATCATGGTCTGATAAGCTGACTTTGGCAAAAACCAAACCAATCAAACAAAACCAAAATATTTGGTCTTCTTATAATGTATGCTCTCTTAGGGATGGTAACACTGAGTTACACACCAAATTTCACAAAAATAATCAGGAGTCTCACAGAAATAAGCAGGAAGTGGGTAGTTGTAGGGTCTTCTGTCATTCGTGGATAGTTTCTTCCAGTGTTTTAACTTAACTATTTTCATTCCTTCATATGCTTTATGGTGCTTTTTGCCTTTCACTTTTCTTCTTTCAGTGTGATTGTTATCACTAACCAGCACATTTTTAATTCTATTGATTTGTTAATGATGAAGAACTCATTCAAATGAAATGATGACTTAGTGGATACTGATGTGGATGATGGTAGCAGAGAAAACAGAATAGGCAAAAACATAGACCTGTGAGAAGGCAAAGCTTATTCAAGAACTTACACATAGGTCATAAAGCTTGAATGCACACTTCGAGTGAGGAGGCCCAATGAGGGGCAAGCAGGCAGGAACAGCTAGATCGTCAAGGGTCTTGTAAGAAGCACAAGCTGAGGAGGTGAATCTTTATCTCGGAGGAGATGGGAATTTATAGAAGAATTTTAAAAGGGGACAGATGAGACTATATTCACATGAAAAACACCCGTCCAGCAGAGTGTGAAGGGTGGAACGGGGGAGTGTGGGGAGCAGTGATGTGATGGCAGGGGCAGGTATCCTGTTCACTGTGGAAGGCCTCAAGCAGTGACCTGGCCACCAGTGATTCTAACTTCAGCCATGAGAAAGCCCAAGTCTTCGTGGAGTACCGGGGTGAAGAGGAAGAGGAAGAGGAAGGATGGTAGGAACATGCATCCATCTATTATGCTGCCAAGGTGCCCTGGGAGATAGCTGCCAAGTGTTGTTACTGGGAATCCACCCGTTCACATTCTGCACCATCCACTATTCTGCCCACAGCAGGCAGCCAGGGAAACCCTTGTGATCATGGGAATTTAATAAACAAGTCTATACAACTGATCTTACTTTGATCATTGCATGCAGTTTGTATCGTTTTCTTTCTTTTTTTTATTCTTAAGTTCTTTTATTGGTACATTTTAGGTATACAATATGTTTACATTTGTCATTGGGTGCTTGTACCTGTACATGATGTATCTTGGTTCTTATTTTTTCACCATTACCTGTGTGCCCTTCACCCCCTCCACACTTCCCTATTTACAAAGACTTCATTTCTAATTTTTTTCTTTTCTCATAATTTTTCCTTTCCCTTCTTTCCTTTCCCATTTCCCTCCCATCACCCCTACCCTTTGGATTTTTCACATTTCAAATTATCAATTATTCATTTTAATCACTTTAACCCTTATTTACACCTTCAGTTTCTCACACTAGAGAAACTATTCGGTATTTACACATGTGTGTCTTATTTATTTCACTGAAGAGCATGGCTTCAGTATGCATCCATTTAGCTATAAATGACTCTAGTTTCTCATTCTTTATGGCTGAGTAGTACTCCATTTTATAAAAAAGCCACATCTTCTTTATACAGTTTCCAGTTGATGGGCACTTGGGCTGCTTCCAAGCTTTAGCTATTACAAACTGTGCCTCTGCAAACATGGGTGCACATATATCACTGTGGTATGATTCGTTTCATTCTTTGGGGAAGATACCCAGAAGGGGAATAGCTGGGTCAAATGGGACCTCTAGTCCTACCTAGTTTTTGAGGTATCTGGATCCTGATTTCCACAGTGGTTGCACCAGCCTGCACTCCCACCAACAATGGAGAAGGGTTCCTTTCTCCCCACACCCCCACCAGCATTTGTTATTGGTTGATTTCTTGATAGCAGCCATTCTTTCTGGGGTGAAGTGGAATCTCAGTGTTGTTTTCATCTGCATCTCACAAATGACCAGTGATATTGAACATTTTTTCATATGTTTATTTGCTGCTTTTACTTCTAGTTCTGAGAAATGTTTGCTCATTTCAGATGCCCATTTTTGAATTGGGTCTTTGAATTTGTGGGGTCTGACTTTTTTCAGTTCTTTATGTATTCTAGATAGTAGTCCTTTGTCTGAGGTACAGCTGCTAAAAATTTTTTCCCACACTGTAGGTTATCTCTTAGCTCTGTTGGTGGTTTCTTTTGCAGTGCAGAAGGTTTTTGAAAGGATGAGATCCCAGTTGTCGATTCTTTGTGCTAGTTCTCATTCTACTGAGGTTTTTGTTCATGAAGTCTTTTCCCAAGCCAATGTCTTCAAGAGTTCTACCTAACTTATTTTCCAGCAAGATTAGTGTTTCTGTTTTAATATTTAGAGCTTTAATCCACTTTGATCTTAGTTTAGTGCATGGTGATAAGTATGGGTCTAGTTTTAATCTTTGGCAGGTTGAAATCCAGTTTTTTCAATACCATTTATTAAAGAGGCTATCTTTCCTCCAATGATGGTGGGTGGCTCCTTTGTCAAAGATGAGGTGTCTGAGTATGACTGGAGTTGTTTCTGCATCTTCTAATCTATTCCACTGATCCTTGGGTCTGTTCTTTTGCCAGTACCATGCTGTTTTTATCACAGTAGCTTTGTAGTATAGTTTCAAGTTGGGGATTGTGATACCCCCAGCCATGCCTCTGTTGCCTAGAATTGCTTTTGCTATTCTAGGTCTCTTCTGGTTCCAAATGAATTTTTGGATTGTACTCTCTAGTTCTGTGAAGTATATTTTTGGGATTTCAATTGGGATTGCATTAAATCTATATAGCAGTTTTGGAAGTATGGCTGTTTTCACTATATTAGTTCTTCCTACCCAGGAGCAAGGGATGTCTTTCTATTTTCTCCTATCCTCTTCGATTTCTTTTTTCAGAGTGCTGTAGTTTTCAGTGTAGAGGTCTTTTGCTTCCTTTGTTAGATTGATTCCTAGATATTTCATTTTTTGGATGCTATTGTAAAATGAATTGTTTCCATAATTTCTCTCTCAGTTAGTCTGTTATTTTTGTAAAAGAAGGCTTTGTTTTTTGAGTGTTGACCTTGTCTCTAGCTACTCTACTGAATCTGTCAATTAAGTTTAGAAGTCTTTTGGTGGGGTTTCTTGTGTCTTCTATGTAAAGTATCATATCATCATCAAATAATGACAGTTTAACTTCTTCCTTTCCTATCTTTATTCCTTTTATTTCTTTCTCTTTTCTAATTGCTGTGGCTAATGTTTCCAGAGCTATATTGAACAGGAGTGGTGATAGTGGGCATCCTTGTCTTGTTCCTGATTTTAGCATGAAAGTTTTCAATTTTTGACCATTTAGTATGATGTTGGCTGTTGGTTTTTCATAGATAACTTTAATCAGGTTGAGATAAAGACCTTCTATTCCAATTTTCTGTAGAGTTTTTTAAAATCATGAATGGGTATTGGATTTTGTCGAATGCCTTTTCTGCATCTATTTGATGATCATATGGTTTTTGTCCTTGACTCTGTTAATATAGTGTATTACATTTATTGATTTATGAATGTTGAACCATCCTTGCATCCTTGGGATAAATCCGACTTGGTCAGCGTGTATGATCTTCTTGATGGTCCTCTGTATTCTGTTTGCCAGTATCTTGTTGAGGATTTTTGCATCTATGTTCATTAGGGAGACTGGTTTTTGATTGGGTCTTTCCCTGGTTTAGGAATCAAAGTAACACTTGCTTCCAGGAATGAATTTGGAAGCCTTGCTTCCCTTTCAATTTCCTTGATGAGTTTAAAGAGTAATGGCAATAGTTCTTCTTTAAATGTCTTGTAGAATTCAGCAGTGAAGCCATCAGGACCTGGGCTTTTCTTTGCTGGTAAATTTTTTATTACATTTTCAATTTCAGTCATTGTAATTGGGGTGTTTAGAATTTCTATATCTTCTTCATTTAACTTTGGCAATTCACATATATCTAGGAATCTGTCCATTTCTTCTGTGTTTTCCATTTTATTAGAGTACAGGTTCTTGAAGTAGGTATTGATGATCCTCTGGAGTTCTGGTGGTTCTGTTGTGTCTTCCCCTTTTTTGCTCTTAATTGCATGGATTTGTGCCTTTTCTTTCCTTTTTTTGATAAGATTGACTAAAGGTTTATGGATTTTGTTTATTCTTTCAAAAAACCAACTCTTTGATTCATTAATTTTTTGTATCTTTTTCTTAGTCTCCACTGCATTGATTTCTGCTCTGATCTTTATAATTTCCTCTCTTGTGCAGGCTTTGGGTTTGTTATTCTCTTCTTTTTCTAGGAGTTTGAGGTTCTGCATTAGATTATTTATCTGAGTTCTCTCTGTTTTCCTAACATGGGCATTCACTGCTATGAATTTCCAGCATACAACTGCTTTCATTGTGGCCCATAGATTCCTGTATGTTGTACTGGCATTATCATTTACTTGTAGAAACTGTCAAATTTCTTCTTTAATTTCCTCTGTGACTCATTGGTTGTTCAAGAGGGTGTTATTCAATTTCCAGGTGTTTGTGGGAGTTTTGCTGTTTCTCATATTATTGATCTCCAATTTTATTGCACTGTGGTCTGATAATATACAGGGGGTAATTTCAATTCTTTTACATTGACTTAGACATGTTCTGTGAGCTAGCATGTGGCCTCTTTTGGTGAATGACTCATGTGCAGCTGAAAAGAATGTGTATTCTGATTTTGTGGAGTGGAACACTCTGTAAATATCTATTAAATCCATTTGTTCAGTAGCTTGGTTGAGTTCTAGAATTTCATTGTTAATTTTTTGTCTGGATGATCTGTCTATTTGTGATAGTGGGGTATTGAGGTCCCCCACTACAACTGTATTAGTGCTTATTTGGTTTTTCATGTCCGTTAATATTTGTTTGTATAGTTGGGGGCATTCATATTTGGTGCATATATATTTAGGATTGTTATCTCTTCCTCTTGGATTGTTTGCTTCACAAGGATGTAATGACCATCTTTGTCTCTCTTAATTAGTTTTGGTTTGAAATCTATTTTGTCTGCAAATAAGATTGCTACCCCTGCTTTTTTCTGGGTTCCTGTCACATGGAGAGCCATTTTCCATCCTTTTACTTTCAGTCTATGAATTTCTTTTTGAGTTAGGTATGTTTCTTGTATACAGCATATTGCTGGATTTTGCTTCTTAATCCATTCTGTCAGTCTTCTTCTTTTGATTGGTGAATTCTGGCCATTAACATTGATAGTTATAATTGAGAGATACTGACTCATCCTTGTCACGATGTTTTACTTTTGTTGGCTCTTATTTCTTTTTCCCCCTTTCCCTTTAGTTTCTTACCTTGTCTGGTGGCTTCCTTCTGTTGGGCCTCATGGAGTTGTGACCTTTGTTGTCTTTTTCTAGGATATTGCTTAGAATTCTTTGGAGTGCTGGTTTGGTGTTCATGAAATTTCTCAGGTGTTCTTTGTTTTTGGAAGTATCTAATTTCCCCATTAATTCTGAAAGATAATTTTGCAGGATAGAACAGCCTAGGTTGGAAGTTATCATCTTTTAGGCCTTGAAATACTTCACTCCAGGCTCACCTTGATTTGAGGGTTTGTGTTGAGAAGTCTGCCATGATTCTGATGGGCTTTCTTTGTAGTTAATTTGTTTCTTTTCTCTAACTGCCTGTAGAATTTTGTCCTTCTGTTGGGTTCTGGGATCTTGACTATTATATGTCTAGGTGTAGATTTTTTTTTATCATGGCTGGGTGGATTTCTATATGCCTCACTTATCTGTTGGTCCAATTTTCCTCCTCTGTCTGGGAAGTTTTCTACTATTACTTCTGTGACCAGTTTTTTTTATGTCAATTGCCCTTTCTCCTGTTTTTTTTGTGGACTCCTGTCTTTTTATTTTATTTATTTATTTAAAATTTTTTTTATTGGTACATTTTAGGTATACAACACATTTACATTTCTCATTAGGAACCTGTAACTTTACATGATGCATCTTTGTTCTTATTTTTCCCCCATTCCTAGCCCTCCTTTCACCTCCTCCACCCTTCCCTATTTACAAAGACTTTATTTCCATTTTTTCCATTTCTCATCATTTTTCTTTTCCCTTCTTTCCTTTCCCCTGCCCCTCCCACTACCCCTACCCCTTTGGACATTTTCTTCCTATTTTGCATTATTGATTATTCATTCTAATCATTGGTACATTTTAGGTATACAATATAATGACATTCATCATTGGAAATTTGCACCTTTACATAATCTCTCTTGGTTCTTATTTTTCACCCTTGCCCAGCCCTCCCTTCAACCCCTCCATTCCTCCCTATTTACAAAGATTTTGTTCCTATTTTTCCATTTTCTCATATTAATTCCATACCCTTTTTTCCTTTCCCCTACCCCTCCCACTTCCTTCCCCTTTGCCCCTTTTCTTCCTATTTCACATTACCTATTATACATTTTAGTCCTTATTTACACTTTCAGTTTCTCACACCAGAGAAACTATTTGGTATTTATACATGCGTGTCCTATTTATTTCACTTAAGAGTATCGCCTCAATGTGCATCCATTTAGCTATAAATGTCTCTAATTTTTCATTTTTTATGGCTGAGTAGCACTCCATTTTATATAAAAACCACATTTTCTTTATCCAGTCTTCAGTTGATGGGTATTTGGGCTGTTTCCAAGTTTTAGCTATCACAAACTGTGCTGTTATGAACATGGGTGCACATATATCACTGTGGTATGATTCTTTTAATTCTTCGGGGAAGATCCCCAGCAGTGGAATAACAGGGTCAAATGGGACTTCCAGTCCTAGTTCTTTGAGGTATCTCCATACTGATTTTCACAGTGCTTGCACCAGTCTACACTCCCACCAGCAGTGGAGCAGGGTTCCTCTTTTCCCACAGCCCTGCCAGCATTTGTTATTGGTTGATTTCATGATAGCAACTATTCTTTCTGGAGTGAGGTGTAATCTGAGCGTTGTTTTCATTTGTATCTCTCGAATGACCAGTGATGTTGAACATTTTTTCAAGTACTTATTTCCTATTTCTACTTCTTTGTGTGAGAAATGTCTGTTCATTTCAGATACCCATTTTTGGATTGGGTCTTTAAATTTGGGAGGTCTGATCTTTTTAAGTCCTTTATAGATTTGAGATAGTAGGCCTTTGTCTGAGGAAAAGCAGGTGAAGATTTTTCCCCCACATTTGTGGGTTTTCTCTTCACACTGCTAGTGGTTTCTCTTGCTGTGCAGAAGCCTTTTAATAAGAAGAGATCCCATTTGTTGGTTGTTTGTGCTAGTTCATGGGCAACTGATGTTTTGTTCATAAAATCTTTTCCTGCACCGATGTCTTCAAGAGTTCTACCTAACCTCTGTTTCAACTGGTTTAGCATTTCTATTTTAATATTTAGATCTTTAATCTATTTTGATTTTAGTTTAGTGCATGGTGAGAGATATAGGTCTAGTTTTAATCTTTGGCAAGATGAATCCCAATTTTTCCAGCACCATTTATTAAAGAGGCTATCTTTCCTCCAGTGGGGTGTTTGGCTCCTTTATTGAAGATGAGATGGCTGAGTGTGTCTGGCATTGTTTCTGCATCTTCTAATCTGTTCCACTGGTCCTCAGGTCTTTTTCTTTGCCAGTAGCATGCTGTGTTTATCACAGTAGCTTTGTAGTATAGTTGCAGGTTGGAGATTGTGATACCCCCTGCCATGTCTCTGTTACCTAGAATTGCTTTTGCTATTTTGGGTCTTTTTTGTTCCTATCAGTCTTATGTTATTCTTCTTTGCATCATCTAGCAGCTGTTGAATTGATTTCTCATGGTCCCTTACTATTTTTAAGAAATCTCTGTTTTCATGGTCCTTCACCACAATCCTATCTTCTATATCTGATATTCTATCTTCAGATTCTCTTAATCTGCTCTGCATGCTTTCAATGGAGTTTTTAATCTCCTGAATATCTTGTTTGAATCTGTTTCATGGTTTCCATTTCTTTCTTATGCTGGGCATTCCTGGCTTCCAGCATTTTTCTGAGCTCATCTATTTGTTTTTATCAGTTTCTGTTCTAGAGCCTCTAATCATATCTTTCACTCTGCTCACCATCTCTGTAGTTATCTGGGAGATTATTTCTGCTTTGAATTTTTCTAGGGCCTCATTCATCTGTTTTGTTACTTCCTGTGCTATCAGTTCAGGGTGTCCAGGTGGTTGTTTATCACACTTTTGCACCTCATTTCTCCCAGAAATTGTCTTTTGTGGTGTGGAAATCTGGGTTTGTGATTTGCTTAAATGCCTTCTCATTTTTGTTTTTGGTACTGTCCCTGGTTTAGTTCCTGGGTTGATGTTATGAAGTTGTTTATGGTAAGTATCTTTGTTGATCTATTTAAAACTCTTATGGAATGATTGCTTCTCAGAGGTGTCTACCAGATATAGCTGTTCTTTAGGTTTTGAGTCTCTAATGACTCTGAGGCTGTCTCATTTCCATTATACCAGGAAGGAAAACTGTTTAGATCAATCATGACACCTTAGCCCAAGACATACAATCAGCAACCCCATAGCATCAAATACCTCTTAGAGAATGACAATTTGTGGTAGTTATTAATCTATCACCTTTAAAAAATAAAGGGCCTCCTTCAAGGTGTGTCTCTGCTGTCACAATAGACAACATGGGCAGCAGTGTGCAGTTATAAGTCAATGAGTCTCAGTAAGCTAGTCCCAGACCTGTGAGATTCAGGCAGATTTCTGGTTGCAAGTCCCAAGTTGAGCTCCCTGTCCTCCTGCAGGGTTGCACTCTGCAAGTTTCTACTGCAGGTTTCAGCTGTGTTTCCCCTGAAGAATGTCCAGTTTCCGATGGGAGCTGATAATACCTCCAATTTACCAATCATGGTGGTCTGGTGTGCCTTTATTGAAGAGATTCCCTTCACTTTTCCAGTGGGCTTGTTTTCATCAGGGAGCCTGAGACAGGCACTCTCTCTGTTGTTCACTTCTGGAGCTCAGGACAATGGCTTTTGTTCCCCTGTGCCTCTGCAGTGTGTAACCAAGTAGCTGCACAGCCAAAAGGCCAGAGGCCGGGAGGGGGATATTGTTTCAGGTGCCTGCGCGGCCCAGCCGTCAGCTGGTGGGCCTGCCCGGGGTGGGGGTCCTCCTCACCCTGTCCTGGTGGCTGGTGGAAAGCCTGTCCTGGTGGCTGGTGGGAAGCTGGTGGAGCAAGCTGGAGCAAGCAGGTCCCAGTCAGCCTGCAACTGCTCGGCCCCACTAGGCCCCACCACTTCCGTTTAGCCCAGCTGTCAGCTGGTGGGCCTGCCCCGGGGGGTCCTCCTCACCCCGTACTGGTGGCTGGTCTGTATCTTTCTTAAAACAATCCCAAGCAGAATTGTAGCGAAATTGTTTTGTTTGTAGTTTTTTTCTATTCTTTGTTTTTTGGTAGAAGATCAGAAGGTGGGAAAACCAGAGACCTAAATAATCTAAGAATCCTTTGATTAATTTCTAACTCTCCCTCTTCATTGACCAGAATATAGATTTACAAATATGAAATCAGAGCCAGGGATTTAGCTCAGTGATTCCACCGCCTGCTTTTCAAGCGCGAGGATCAGAGTTTGATCCCTGGTACCAAAAACAAACAAACAAATATGCATAAATGCATATTTATGCATAAATATGTGCATAAATATATACATATACTTTCCTTTCCACATAAACAATATATTTACTCAAAGTTTTAAATTGGTAAATACAGAATATTATTGAATATCATAAGGGTACCAACTCTGGAACCAGGTTAACCTTGGGCAAGTTACTTAACTCTTCTCTGTCTCAATTTCTTCAACTATAAATTAAAGAAAATTACAGTTTCCATGAGTTCAAAGGGGTTTAAATGCTTCAATGAACATAAAAGACTTAGAACAGGGTTTGAGCCACAGTAAGAGGTTAATGAATATTAATTATTAATATTAATAGCCATGATTAATTTTCATGCTGCTGAGAAAGCAAATTTGCCTGATCAGTGATATGTCTAATGACAGAAGTATAGAATTTAAATGGCAGTCAAGCAAGAGGCTTCCCTTTAGTCAGCAGAGTTGGATATAGTGAGAGAACAGTGAGATCCTTGATTGGGAGGTCATCTGAACTCCTTTTAGACTCACCTTTCTAAATACAGGTTCTGTTTCTCAGACTTTTGCAAACCTCTCTTCTCTAGCTGAGCTGACACTGGCATCATCATATTACCTGTTCCTGTGGCCCTGGTGTCACCTAGCCCTGAGCCCAACTCCCTTAGACTTACGGATGCACCACTGTAGACCTGCTTTCTAAACGTTAGAATTTCTGGGTCCTCACTGTTGACCAAATGCCACAGTGCAAGCGATATGCATTGCCTATTAATAGAGCTGTGTCTGGCTTCATGCCAACTCTTCCTGAACCAGAAATACTTCATAATCTCCTGGCTGATAATTTCAAATTAGTTTCCAACAGGCTGGCAATAATCGGTATCATCAGTCTTGAGTTTATTCTGGATAGCTGTCTTTGAACATAGGAACTTGATTTTATTGAAAGAATTGACATATATATGTGTAGAAATTTCCTGTCCTTAGTTTATAAAATATAAAAAAGGAAAGCAATGAAAGAAATTGTCTAGAAATTTGTTTTTTAGAACTCAAAATTCACAGGCAACATTACAATGCAGGTAAAAATTTGGAACATTTCCTGAGTTATAATAAAAGACATTAATTTTAAAGTGTAAATGTCATAAATCAGTAAGTAAAATACTGAAAAGAGAGAATGATAAATAATTCAAGGCAGAAATCATCAAATCAATAAACATGACATATTTAAACTTCATTAGTAATCATGTAAATATAAATAAATTATATTTTTGGCCTATAAAATCAGTAGTTATTAAAATAGATAGTATTCTGAGATGGCTACTCTTAAATTGATCATCTCTGATGCTATCTAAATAGCATAGTATTTCAGAAGCAGAAACTGACAGTATGTTGGCAAGAGACTGAAAACTCCATATCCTTTGATCCAGTGATTTCAGTTCTAGTAATCTCCCTGTAGAACTAAAGATTTTGCATAGGGATGTTTAGTACAGTATGTTTATCACAACAAATAACCCCAAGGAAATCAACCAAAAATAAAACAAAGCCAAAAATAAAAACCTAAGAACAAATATTTCTAATAAGGTAAAAATAAGGAATGATCAAATAATTTATGGTTTCATTCATTTGGTAGAAACAGTAACACTAATTTTATTTAATTAATTAATTTATTTATTTAGGTACCGGGGATTGAACATAACGTTAATTTTAATACAGCCATTATTAATCATGTTTGGAAGTATATTTTAACACTATGAAATTGTATACACGTGTACATCTTATTCTTTATATATTTGATGGACATTATATTAAGTTGTTATTGGATGAAGTTTTATTAATCTAGGAATGTATAATAATGTGTAATATATAGAAGTTATATAATTTGATTATAGTGCAAAATAAAATATATAAGTATTGAGTTCATAGTACATCATTGTATCATACCAGTATTTAAAAAGTAAATCTATAAAAACACAAATACCTGTAAACCTTCTCTAGAAAAAAACCTAGATGAAAATCTTAACTGTAGTAATTACTAGCTGATAAACAAGAAAAAGCTATAAGGAACTTAAAATAGTATGAAAAATATTGCAACAAAGATGTGATTTATACAACATTTTTGTTTTGCATACTTTCAACTTGAGTTTACTACTATAGTATGGGTAAGTGCAGGCGGGTATTATTTTCCTTTTTGTAGCTAAAATGCTGAGGGTCAGAGAGATGTTGGTTTAGTCAAGGTCATAAGGCTAATGAAAGGCAAAGCTGAAATTTGAACACAGGTCATTTGATTCCATCTCTGGAGCTACCCTCACTAAACTAAATTGACTGTAAGGTTGCATGGCTGGGAAAGCTATAGCTATAGAGAGCTCAGGAAATGATGGGAACCTACATTTATAATTCCTGAAAGTTTTACAAGCATTAGAAAGAAATGAGCAATGTCAATTAAGGTTCTAGATAAGTGTTATGTGCAGAAAAAGGCTCTTCAGGCTTAAGGAAATATGTATTAGATAAAACATCTTACTGCATGGGGTAAATTGAAGAGTCTTTTCCGTGAGTCATTCCTGAGAACTCTGAAGAAACTAAGTGGATATTATATCATCCTACACAAAGGGAAACAGACTCCTAAGTAAAGGAAGACTACTCTTTATGCTCTCACACCCTGAAACGGTCTACAAGAATGAGATAAATCTCACATTCCTTTTTTCTCACGTCATGTGGTAACTTCATACTCTCTGTGCCCTGAATGGGATGTGTTCCTGAGAATCTACTCAGGCCTTATTTGTGGGTGAGTGAGCAGGTGCAGCTCTCACAGGGATGCCTGCATCTCTAATTTCTTTCTTTTCATATTCAATTCTATAGTTCCAAACAAGAGCTTGAACATGCTTAGCAATGAGTTTTGGAATTAAAAAAAATGAGCATTGTTATAATTTCATACTCACCTGGAAGCCACAGCATGTAATCTTTACTGCTCTTGTGTTTGAAAAAGCTATGCTGTGGTAGATACAGGAAGTCTTGGGGTGAGGTGTGTCCCTATATGCTGCATGCCAATTCACAAAAAAAACTCTTAAGATAAAATGTATTTCATTTCATCAATAAGTATTTATTTATCCATTTTCATCTTTTTTTTTTGGTACCGGGGATCGAACTCGGGTCCTTGCGCTTGCATATCCATTTTCATCTTAAGGAATTATCTACTTAATTCAAGTTCTAGAAGTTTTCCCTTGGGTTCCTAAGTTTGTCTTGAGATATTTTTCTTTTGGAATTTTCTATATATTTCTCTTAATTTACCAAAATCATTTTACATAGATAGGTCTAGTGTTCATTGTTCTTTTTTTTTTTTTTTTTTTGGTACCGAGAATCAAACTTGGGACCTTGTGCTTGCGAGGCAGGCGGCAGAACCACTGAACTAAATCCCTGGCCCATAGTGTTCATTATTGTTAAAATGTAAAATATTGTTAATTTATTTTATTCTTGATTCTCCTTTTGTGCTCTGATATATTGAAACACATTCTGTACAAAAGACACAAGTACTATTACCTACTTGGACACCATTATGATACATGTGTATCCAGAACAAGTAAAATCAGTATTTTGACAAAAATTACATACATTCTAAAAGAGAAATGCTTTGTGAAATTCTGATACCTCTTGTCAATCTTAATATTGTAAATCAAGATGGCTCAGAAATAGGTATATTTAACTGTGATTACACCT
This sequence comes from Heterocephalus glaber, assembly GCF_053883595.1. Lineage (NCBI taxonomy): Eukaryota > Metazoa > Chordata > Mammalia > Rodentia > Bathyergidae > Heterocephalus > Heterocephalus glaber. Next base: position 34,745,099 of record NW_028258296.1, on the reverse strand, counting down.
TCCACAGTTTTTTTAACCTCCATGCTGCTTATTTAACCCCTGCATTTGGGCTTTTAACAAATAGAAGGATTTATTGGCTGGATTACATTACTGTGTGTAACAATGTGCTAGGTGATAAGAGGCGAACAAAATCATCTACTCATAACTAAAAAAAAAAGACCGTTTTTATGTTGTGCCTCTGGAATGTAGGTGCGTTGTTCCAGGATATTTGAATAGTTCCATGGCTTTGATAAGTTTATAATACACTTAGGGTAAGAAAGAAAATATACACATTAAACAATGAACATCAATATAAAAAAGTAATCAAAATATGAGGGATATAAAAACATGAACTGAAAACGAGCTTGGTTCAAACTAGGGGGAAGCTGCTGTGTGACAGAGTCACCAAGAAAGTCTTCCTGGAGAGTTGGGAAGGGTGACAGTGCCACACAGTGAGTAAGAACATTGACTTTGAATCATGGCAAGCCTGGGTTCAAATTATGGCTTTGTGATCTTGAGCAAATTATTTCACCTCTCTGAGCTTTGGCTGCCTTATATTAAACTGGCTGAGTAAAACTTGAGTTGCACATCTGTTGAAAGACTTAGGTAAAACACTACATGAAAAGTGTTTAGCTTAGTCCCCGGTCCATGGTGAATTATGAATAATGTTAGTTGCTATTAATTAAATTGGAAATTGATGGTGGTCTGTATTTCAGTGGTAGGAGTGGAGATGGAGGTAGCAGAAGACAGGGCCGAAAAATAAGGGCAGAGGATCTTGCTCCTGAGTAAATGCACAAACAGGGTGAGAAAGCCCAAATCTGCAGCTGTGCCCAGAGAATGTAGAGAGTGGTCAGCCCTGAAGGTTTTTGGGGGCTGAGGTTGTTACGTTGTGTCTTGAGCCAGGAAAGTTTGCTTCAGATCACAAATGACTTGACCCTAGCAGTTGGCTTGGCATCTTCTGAGATGCTGCCTTTTGGCAAGGTAAATAGCATAGATTTATTTAGTTTCTTGCTTCCCTGTACTTTGGAGTGTCTTAAACATTACATAGTTCTTTTATAACACGTCTGTGAAGTAGGAAAAGCTGAAAAAAAGCACCATGATACAGACCATGTGGCTTACAGCAGGTGAGTGTGCTGTGCAGATGGGCCTGACTCTGGCTTCTTTCCGGAGCCTCCCTGGAAAAGCTCATGTGGCCAATCTTGGCATCTCTCATTAAGCATCTGTTCTGGGGGAGAAAGAAGGGAAGAGAAAAGAACACTGTGAGGGCTTAAGCAAGAGCCTCCAAAGTCTTTTGCAAATGAGTCATGGAAACTGTTTTATTTAACATATATGGAATATGAATCTGTAATTATGAAAACATTTATATAGTTTCCACAATAGCAAGTTGTTGATAGCAGGTGTTTCCTAAATTTATAAAAAGGGCTTGTCCCATTTCTAAAATGTTTGTTTTTATGCTTCATATTAGACTTGAGCTTTTTTTTGGACCTCTAATGGCTCTTTCCCCTTTTCCTCAGGTAAATGAGTAAGTAAGCAGAGATGGCAAATATTTCATGAAACAGTAAAAACTTCAGAGAATATTTATATTCAATGAAGTCACAAAGCTATTGCAGCAAAGAATTCAATGAACTTTCCTCATTATGGAAGGAGGACATTGACTAAAGAATATTTTTGCATGTGCAATCACAAAGTTAAAGAACTTGTGCTGGAAGGATGCTCAGTAATCATCTCACTGATGCTTTATTTTTATAGTAGAGAGACGCAGCCAAGAGAACCAAAGTCAGTGATTTGCAAGCTTGGCTAAATATTGGGATCACTCATCGAGATTTAAAAACCACCGCTGCCTTGGCCCCATCTCTAGAGCCTCTAATGGAATTGGATTGGGATATACTTAGGAAATCTGGAGTTTAAAAATCCACCCTAGAAAATCACCCCGCTGAAGACAGGGAGGTCTGCCCATGCCCTACCGAGGTCCTGAGTTGCACAGAACATGCCGAACCAGCCTGCTGCAGACAGGCAGGTCTGGGCACGGCCTACTGAGGTCCTGAGTCGCACAGAACACGCTGAATCAGCCCACTGCACACAGGAAGGTCTGTGCACGCCCTACCGAGGTCCTGAGTCATGCAGAAGACACCGAATCACAGACAGGCAGCCACCTGGTTCCACACTACAAAGACGCAGAGGACACCAGACCACCAGACCAAGGTACTGAGTCCCACTGTTCCTGGCCCAGAGGTAGGGGCTTCTGAGCCGTTGTCCCACTGCTCCTGGTCCAGAGGACAGGGGTTCCCAGTCATCATCCCTCCCGCTGCTCCCAGCCCAGAGGAAAAGGCTTTTGGGCCACCTTCTGTCCCGTTGCTCCTGGTCCAGAGGAGGGGGCTTCCCGGCTACCATCCCACCCACTGCTCCCAGCCCACAGGAAAGGGCTCTTGGGTCACCATCCCTACCCCTGCTCGCGGCCCCTGGCCCACCTCACCCAGCTCAGAGGAGGTACTCTGAGCAGGTGCTAAAAACCCCCAGGCCCCAGTCAAAAGGAGAAAACACATAAATAAGTCTCAAAACCAGACTTCCAGATCACCTACAGCAACCCCAAAAGGGAAATGAGATGGAACACTCTGATACTCAACAAGCTGGACCCACTGAACTGGCAACAAAAGGGAATCTGGAAAAAATGAAATCAGAAATAATTTCTCAGATAACAGGAGAAATTATGCCCCTAGTGCAAGACATGATTAATAAATCTAGAGAGGAGCTCAGGAACATGATGGAATCCCAACATAAGAAACAAATGGAATCCATAAAATAGATGCAAATAGATTTCCAGGACATGAAAAACTCCATTGAAAGTCTATACAGCAGAATGAGCCAATGTGAGGACAGAATTTCAGATATAGAAGATAAGATTGCAATTAGTGACCAGGAAAAGAAAAATTGCTTCAAAATTTTAAGAGAACATGAGGAATCAATCCAGCAGCTGCTAGATGATGCAAAGAAGAATAACATAAGACTGATTGGGCTCAATGAAGAAACAGGAGAGAGTGCAGATGACATAAAAAATCTCTTCACAGAAATAATGGCAGAAAACTTCCCAAGCAGGGGAAAAGAGCTTGACATACAAATAAGTGAGGCATATAGGACCCCAAATAGCCTCGATCAAAAAATCTACACATAGGCATATAATTGTTAAGATTCCAGAATCTCAACAGAAGAACCAAGTTCTCCAAGAAGTCAGAGAAAAGAGACAAATCACATACAAAGGAAAGCCCATCAGAATCACAGAAGACTTCTCAACACAAACCATTAAGGCAAGAAGAGCTTGGAGTGATGTATTCCAAGCTCTCAAAGCAAACAGCCTCCTACCCAGAATGATGTACCCTGCAAAACTATCTTTCAAAATGGATGGAGAAATAAGATACTTTCATGACAAAGAGCACCTTAGGAACTTTGTGAAGACCAAACCAGCACTCCAAAGAATTTTACACAATAGCCTAGGAACAGACATTGAGGATCACAACCCCAGGAAGCAAAGCAGAATGAACCCATCTGGCATGACAAGAAATTAAATGTAAAGGGGGAGAACCCAACAAAAAGAAAAAGTCATGGCAATGACAAGTCAATACGTTTCAGTTATAACCATCAATGTTAATGTTCTCAATTCACCAATCAAAAGAAATAGACTGGCAGAATGGGTCAAGAAGCAAACCACAACAATATTCTGCATACAAGAAACACACTTAATTCAAAAGGAAACTCATAGACTGAAAGTTAAAGGGTGAAAAACAATACTCCATGCAACAGGAACCCGAAAAAAAGCAGGAGTAGCTATTCTTTTTGCAGATCAAGTAGATTTCAAACCAACACTGATTAAGAGAGATAAAGAAGGACACTACATCCTTGTAAAGGGAAGAATCCAAGAAGAAATGATGACAATCATAAATATCTATGCACCAAACACTAGTGCACCCAACTATATAAAACAAATACTAATCGATATGAAAAGTCATATATGCACTAATACAATTGTAGTGGGGGACCTCAGCAGCCCACTGTCACAAATAGATAGATCAACTAGACTAAGAATAAGTAATGAAATACTAGAACTCAATCGAACTCTTGAACAAATGAACTTAACAGATGTTTACAGAGTCTTCCACCCCATAAAATCAGAATACACATTCTTCTCAGCTGCACATGGGTCATTCTCAAAAATAGAACACATACTCACACATAGAACAAGTTTAAGTAAGTGCAAAGGAATCGAAGTTATCCCCTGTACATTATCCGACCATAGTGCAATGAAATTGGAGATCCATGGCAAAAGAAACTGGAAAAATTTCATAAAAACATGGAAATTGAACAACACACTTCTGAATAACCAAGGGGTCACAGAGGAAATTAAAGAAGAAAGCAGACAGTTCCTTCAATTAAATGACAATGACAATACAACATATCGAAATCTATGGGACACAATGAAAGCTGTCTTAAGAGGGAAATTCATAGCAGTGAATATGCATATTAGGGAAACAGAACAAGCCCAATTAAACAACCTGATTCTGCACCTCAAGCTTCTAAAAAAGAAGAGCAGGACAACCCCAAAGTTCATACAAGGGAGGAAATTATAAGGATCAGAGGAGAAAGCAATGCAATGGAGACTAAGAGAACTATACAAAACATCAATGAAGCCAAGAGTTGGTTCTTTGAAAGAATCAACAAAATTGACAAACCTTTAGCCAACCTTATCAGAAAAAGGAAAGAAAAGGCCCAAACCCATGCAATTCAGAATGAAAAGGGTGAAATTACAACAGACCCAGCAGAAATCCAGAGGATCATCAATACCTACTTCCAGAACCTACACACCAATAAGATGGACAACACAGAAGAAATGGACAGATTCCTAGATACATATGAATTACCAAAGTTGAATGAAGAAGACCTAAAAATTCTGAACAACCCAATATCAACCAATGAAATTGAAAGTGTAATTAAAAACTTATCAACTAAGAAAAGCCTGGGCCCTGATGGCTTCACTGCTGAATTCTACAAGACATTTAGAGAGGAACTACTGCCACTACTGTTTAACCTCTTCCGTGAAATGGAAAGGGAAGCAATACTTCCAAATTCATTCCTGGAAGCAAGCATCACCTTGATCCCCAAAGCAGAGAAAGATCCAACCAAAAAGGAGAACTATAGGCCAATCTCCCTAATGAACATAGATGTAAAAATCCTTAATAAGATAATGGTAAACAGAATGCAGAAGATCATCAAGAAGATCATACACCCTGATCAAGTGGGATTCATCCCAGGGATGCAGGGATAATTCAATATACAAAAATCACTCAATGTAATACACTATATCAATAGAGCCAAGGACAAAAACCACATGATTATCTCCATAGTTGCAGAAAAAGCATTTGACAAAATCCAACATGCATTTATGGTAAAAGCCCTACAAAAAATTGGAATAGATGGTCTCTACCTCAAACTGATAGAAGCTGTCTATGAAAAACCAACAGCCAATATCATACTAAATAGTCAAAAACTGAAATCCTTCACACTAAAATCAGGAACAAGGCAATGATGTCCACTATCACTACTCTTGTTCAATATAGTTCTGGAAACATTAGCCATGGAAATTAGACAAGAGAAAGAAATAAAAGCAATAAAGATAGGTAATGAAGAAGTCAAATTGTCATTATTTGCTGATGACATGATACTCTATATAGAAGACCCCAAGAACTCCACCAAAAGTCTTCTAGACTTAATAAGCAAATTCAGTCAAGTAGCCAGTTACAAGGTCAACACACAAAAATCAATAGCTTTCCTCTACACCAATGACAGACTCACTGAGAGAGAAATAGGGCAAATAACTCCTAGTACAATAGCATCCAAAAACCTGAAATACCTAGGAATCATCCTAATGTAGAAATCAAAGACCTCTTCTCTGAAAACTATGGCACTCTGAAAAGAGAGATTGAAGATGATATCAGAAAATAGACAGACATCCCCTGCTCCTGGGTAGGAAGGATTAATATAGTGAAAATGGCCATAATTCCAAAACTGCTATATAGATTTAATGCAATTCCAATTGAGATCCCAGCAGCATACTTCACAGACCTCGAGAAAACAATCCAAAAATTCATTTGGAACAAGAAGAGACCCAGAATAGCAAAAGCAATTCTAGGTAACAGAGACACGGCAGGGGCTATCACAATCCCCAACCTGCAACTCTACTACAAAGCTACTGTGAGAAAAGCAGCATGGTCCTGTCAAAGAAACAGACTTGAGGACCAGTGGAACAGATTAGAAGATGCAGTAACAATGCCAGACACACTCAGCCATCTCATCTTTGACAAAGGAGCCAAACACCCTCACTGGAGCAAAGATAACCTCTTTAATAAATGGTGCTGCAAAAGTTGGGTTTCAACTTGCCAAAGATTAAAACTAGACCTGTATCTCTCACCATGCACTAAACTAAAATCAAAATGGATTAAAGATCTAAATGTTAAAACAGAAGCTCTGAACCAGTTGGGACAGAGGTTAGGTAGAACCCTTGAAGACATTGGTGTGGGAAAAGATTTTATGAACAAAACATCAGTTGCCCATGAACCAGCACAAACAATCAACAAATGGGATCTTTTCTTAATAAAAGGCTTCTGCACAGCAAGAGAAACCACCAGCAGTGTGAAGAGACAACCCACAATCTGGGAAAAAATCTTCACCTGCTCTTCCTCAGGCAAAGGTCTACTATCTCAAATCTATAAAGAACTTGAAAAGATCAGACCTCCCAAATTTAAAGACCCAATCCAAAAATGGGCATCTGAAATGAACAGACATTTCTCACACAAAGAAGTAGAAATAGCAAATAAATACTTGAAAAAATGTTCAGCATCACTGGTCATTTGAGAGATGCAAATGAAAACAACACTGAGATTCCAGTTCACTCCAGAAAGAATGGCTGCTATCATGAAATCAACCAATAACAAATGCTGGTGGGGCTGTGGGGAAAGAGGAACCCTGCTCCACTGCTGGTGGGAGTGTAGACTGGTGCAAGCACTGTGGAAATCAGTATGGAGATACCTCAAAGAACTAGGACTGGAAGACCCATTTGACCCTGTTATTCCACTGCTGGGGATCTTCCCCAAAGAATTAAAAGAATCATACCACAGTGATATATGTGCACCCATGTTCATAGCAGCACAGTTTGTAATAGCTAAAACTTGGAAACAGCTCAAATGCCCATCAACTGGAGACTGGATAAAGAAAATGTGTTGTTTTTTTTTAAAAAATAAAATGGAGTACTACTCAGCCTTAAAAAATGAGAAATTAGAGACATTTATAGCTAAGTGGATGCACATTGAGGCGATACTCTTAAGTGAAATAAATAGGACACGCATGTATAAATACCAAATAGTTTCTCTGGTGTGAGAAACTGAAAGTGTAAATAAGGACTAAATGTATAATAGGTAATGTGAAATAGGAAGAAAAGGGGCAAAGGGGAAGGAAGTGGGAGGGCTAGGGGAAAGGATAGAAGGGAATGGGATTAATATGAAAGAATGGAAAAATAGGACCAAAATCTTTGTAAATAGGGAGGGATGGAGTGGATGAAGGGAGGGCTGGCAAGGGTGAAAAATAGGAACCAAGAGATACTATTTAAAGGTGCAAATTTCCAATGATGAATGTCATTATATTGTATACCTATAATGTACCAATGATTAGAATGAATAATCAATAATGTAAAATAGGAAGAAAATGTCCAAAGGTGTAGGGGTAGTGGGAGGGGCATGGGAAAGGAAAGAAGGGAAAGGAAAAATGCTGAGAAATGGAAAAAATGGAAATAAAGTCTTTGTAAATAGGGAAGGGTGGAGGGCATGAAGGGAGGGCTAGGAATGGCTAAAAAATAAGAACCAAAATGCATTATGTAAAGGTACAATTCCCAATGAGAAATGTAATTGTGTTGTATACCTACAATGTACCAATAAAAGAATTTAATACAAAAAAAAAATCCACCCTGGGTGACTCTTATGTAGTTCAAGATTGAATGCCACTGCTTAAAATGCGATCCACAATACTACTTATAATAAAGTAATAATATGCTCTTAATGAGATATAACACAAATGCCCAATATGTCAGTAGGAGCCAAAACACTAAGCCAGAAGCTGCTTTTTTCAAGACTATAAACTTCTTTCTGTATATTGTTTTGTTCCTCCTTCTATTTGCTTTCCTTCTTTACCCCATGGTCCTTGCTTTCTACTGTTTCTAGACTATCATGAAAAGTTATTGAAAGAAATCTATATAGGCATAATTGTGATGTGTAGCTAACTAGCCTGTAATACCTGTCTTAGACGTATTTTACTTAGAAACAAAGGCCCTGCTAGAAAAACCTTCATGATAATCTTGAAATAACTCAGAGGAAATTGCTGTCCATGAAAAGTCAATTTTATTTTTCTCTAACAAATAGACTAGCTGGCTTGTTTGGGAGAGCTTCAGGGTCTCTACTTGAATATGTGTGGATATATAAAGCTTATTATTATTTTTGAATGTATGATGATAAGCTTTTATTTTAATTTTTTCCCCATTAACTTTATTGGTAAATTTTAGGTATAAAATACAGTTACATTCATCACTGGGATCTTGTACCATTACATGAGTCTCTTGGTTCTTATTTTTTTTCCCCTTCCCTTGCCCTCCCTTCACCCCCTCCACCCTTCCCTATTTGGAAAGACCTTGTTTCCATTGTTTTCCTCTTCTCATATTTTTTCCTTTCCCTTTTTTCCCTTCCCTTACCCCTCCCAATTCCCCTGCTCTTTTAGACCTTTTCTTCCTGTTACACAATATCAGTTATACACTTTTTAAATTACAATATTAAGATCTAGGAGACATTACCACAGATTTTACAGAATTTAAAAGGATATAGAAAGCATATTACAAAAATCTGTTTTGAAATAAATTTGACAACTTCTAAGAAGTACCTTGGAAGGCAAATTAATGAAACTAACTCTGGAGGAAATATAAAATTTGAATAGCACCTATTAAAGAAAGTATATTCCTAGCTTGAAAACCTACCTATATGACAACAGCAGGCTCATAAACATTTTAAGAGATAAATTATATCAAACAATTAAAGCAGAAAAAAGAAGGAACACTTCTCCCCTCATTTTAGGAACTCAACATTGTGCTAATCCTAAAACTGGATAAAGATAATAGAAAAAAAGTATGAATACAGAGAGAAATTTGTTTAACAAAACAAACTCTTAGAAGTCAGATCTGGCAGAATGTAGAAAGTGAGTTTATTATAGGGATGGCAGTGTTGGTTCAGCATTGGAAGATCATCATTTTAACAGAGGAAAGGAGAAAGCCATATGATCCTGTCACTAGTTGGAGAAAGAGTATTGGACTAAATTCTACAGCAGTTCATGGTAAAATCTATCAGGAGACTAGAAGTAGAACAGAACCTTCTCAACAGATCAAAGACATGTACTCCGTACTTCCAGCAAAAACTCCTTCTATGAATGGAGATGATACAATGCTTTCTCCCTAAAGTGGGGAACAAGGGCATATATGCCTACCCTTCATCTGTCCATTAGACTTTGAAACATAAGTCTAAACCAAAATAGTCTGGCAATAAAATGACACAACTAGAATAGGATTTGCATGGCAGAAGCAAAATCTTTATATGTAGATGGAATGATCATCTACAGAGAAAATACTAAGAAATCTCTAGGAGCCCGTAGAACTTGTACTTGAATTTAGCAAGATTAGAAAACACAAGGTATATATAAAAATTCAGGTCTGTGTATATTTGCTATAAATGAAGAACTGGATATTGAAATTTAAAAGTTATGTAGGAGTACAAAGGACCCAGAAAAGCCAAAAACAAAAACAAAAACAAAAACAGTGTTGGAAGACATTTAACACCCAATTTTAGGACTTTTTCTAAAGCTACAGTAATCAAGGCAGTGTTGGTGTAAGGAAAGACATATAGGTCATTTGAATAAAACAGAGAATCTAGAAATAGAACCACACATATATGGTCCACTGAGTTTTGAAAGATTATTTAACATTAGCGTTTTATAGAATATAAACTCGATTCAAGAGCTGAGGAAGAGATAGTGTCTTCAGCAAATGGCACTAGAACACCTGGTATCCGTATATAAAAAATTAACCTCAACCCTTTTTTTCCATACATGAAAATAACTTGAAGGGATCTATGAACCTAAATAAGAAAGCCTAAAAGTATAAAACTTTAAGAAGAAATTATAAGGGAAAATATTTATGAATTCAGGGTAGGCAAGAACTACCTAGCATACAAAAAACATGATGTATAAAAGAAAAAAATTGATAAATGAGATTCCATCAAAATTTAGAACTTTAAATGACATCATTAAAATGAAAAGTAGTCCTTAAACAGACCATATTTACAATGCATATAACCTATGACCAGAATTTATGAAGAATTCTTAGAGCTCATTAATAGACAACCCAATTAAAATGTAGACATAAGAAGATGATAAATAGCCAGTACAGCACAAGGAATGGTGTGCAATTCTAGAATCAGAAAAATACTAATCAGTCCAATAATAAGATTGAATTATACACTCATTAGGGAGATGAAGTCAAAAGTTTTAAAAGCCTTGTCATGACTTTTTCTTTTTGTTGGATTCTCCCTCTTTGTGTTTAATTTGTCACGCCCAATGGATTTGTTCTGCTGGGTTTCCTGGGGTTGTGACCCTCATTGTCTTTCCTAGGGTATTGTCTCAACTTTTTTGGAGTGCCGGTTTGATATTCATGAAGTTCCTGAGGTGCTCTTTATTATGAAAGTGTCTTATTTCTCCATCAATTTTGAAAGATAGTTTTGCAGGGTACATCTATCTGGGTTGGAGGCTGTTTTCCTTTAGGGCTTGAAATACATCACTCCAAGCTCTTCTTGCCTTGAGGGTTTGCATTGAGAAGTCTGGTGTGATTCTGATGGGCTTTCCTTTGTATGTGATTTGTTTCTTTTCTCTCACTGCTTGTAGAATTTTATTCTTCTGTTGGATTTCTGGAATCCTAACTATTATATGCCTATGTGTAGATTTTTTTTGATTAAGGCTAGCTGGAGTCCTATATGCCTCACTTTTCTATATGTCAAGTTCTTTTTCCCTCTTTGGGAAGTTTTCTGCCATTACTTCTGTGAACAGTTTTTTTATGTCATCTACACTCTCTCTTCTTTCTTCATTGACTCCAATCCGTCTTATATTATTCTTCTTTGCATCGTCTAGCAGCTGCTGGATTAATTTCCCATGTTCCCTTACAATTTTAAAGCAATTTTTCTTTTCCTCCTCACTAATTGCAATCTTATCTTCTATATCTGAAATTCTATCCTCATATTGATTCATTCTGCTGCACAGACTTTTGATGGAATTTTTAATCTCTTGGAAATCCGTTTGTATCTGTTTCATGGATTCCATTTGTTTCCTATGTTGGGATTCCATCATGTTCCTCAGATCCTCTATTTTTTCATCTGTGTCCTCTCTAGGTTTATTAATCATGTCTTGCACCATGAGCAAAATCTTTGCTGTTATCTGAGTAATTATTTCTGATTTCTTTTTTCCCAGATCCTCTTTTGTTGCCAGTTCAGAGAGTCCAGGTGGTTGAGTATCAGAGTGTTCCATCTCATTTCCCTTTGGGGTTGCTGTAGGTGACCTGGAAGTCTGTTTTTGAGGCTTGTTTATGTGTCTTCTCATTTCCATGCGGGGAGGGGGGGTGCTTCTGGCACCCACGCAGCTCACCTTGTCTCCCCTAGGGGCTTGGGATGGCAGTGGGGGAACTTCCTTCTGGGTGCTGGGACCGGCTCAGCTTCTCTGTCCTAGGAGCTTGTGATGGAGGTGGGGGAGCTTCCTTCTGGGTGCAGGGACTGGCTGAGCTTCACTGCCCTAGGAGCCTGGGATCATATATATATAATGCTTATAGGGCAATTGGCATCTGAAAACAGAAAGACTCTCAGCCAGCTGCAAAGACCAGGATTCTACCTATTCAGCTGAGATTTTCTTCTGTACTCTAAAACACTCTGTTAATAAAAGATAAAAAACTGAATCTTTTTCCTGGAATAAAACAGATGTTTGGCTGAAAGTGGTCTATTCATGGGATGTGAAATCTGGGAAACTATAAATTCTGCTATCACCATACCTGAAACTCTTTATGTATGAACTCTAATTTTTGCCTTCATTATATGTTATTTGTCTGTAGAACCCTTGCCTGATTCTATCTTTCCATAAAATTTAATTACAGAAATATGAAATTAGGCAATTAAGAGTGCATATTTTTCCCATGGAGCCTTACAGAAGGTTAGAAGTTTAGACACTAATTGTTCATCAGTTAATATTCCTATTGATACTATATTGTAGATTTTCTCCTGTAAGATAATAACATGTTGATTTTTACTATAGTAACAGTATAATTCTCTGTGGAAATTATCTATTAGAAATATGCTTTTATTATGCTATAGTTAGTAAGATACAGGAAGAGAGGAGAGAAAGGATATGGAAGAGCAAAGAAATAAATCATAAGGTTATAATTCCTATTTAAGAATTTTATACCTGATTTTAGGTTTTGCACACAACTGAGTAAAACAGACTTTCCCACCAAAATATATGTAAAACATAAAATACATTAAACTATTACATGCAAGAAATGAGTGGCAGTGAATGCAAGGGTGAGATACCTAAGACAAGTGAAATATATGAACCTAGGATTTCTCCCCGAGTGCAATTTCCAAACCATGGTGTTGGATAATAGAGCCGAAGTAGAAAACAGCAGTCTGGCTGTCATTGGAAATACAGACTGGTGTTTGGAGTTACCACAGGGACTAGAGTAGAATACTAGATAGGGGAGAGCTGCAGAGAAGCAGCTGCACAAATCTAAATAAAATTTTATATTTAGTTTTGAGCTGGCTTATAAAGCTGTGTACTCATAAAGCTGTGCAGAATGAGATTCCAGGAGCTATAGCAGGGAAAAGATGCAGGGAGGTTTAGAGATAAGCAAAGATTTCAGACTTAAATATCTTGGGATTGTTGTTAAAACATCACATCTTAGAAATTAGGAGCATGCAAAGAGTAAAGGCTAGTCTCTGAGTAAGGAAAAAAGTAAAATAGATCGGTACTAGCAAATGTTAGAGTCAAACTGTGGAAAGACCAGGGTGATTTCTATAATTTAATTATCTTACAGATAAAATTTAACACTCTCTCATGCAAGATAACATACTCTGCAACACCTATAATGTATCAACGATGTATCAATTATAATGGCAAAATGCATCCAACACCAAATTCCATGATTTTCCAAGCAGTTGAGAACCAAGGTATGACTGTATTTGAAATTGAGGTTTTATGCCTAATAAACTAAGCCTGGATTCTTATGGCCATTATATTAATCTGCCACATAGACTAAAATTTGTCAAGTAAACAGAGACACCAACAGGTGCAGGCTGGTGCAAGATAATGCTTTCATTTTGAGACTGGAGTTGCATAAGTAAAAGAGGAAATTCTGTGAACTATACCAGCTGAGCCAATCAGATGACAGAAGTACAAAACATGACCTTCAGATGATCCAGAAGTACATATTTAGTCCATATAGTTTGGTAGGGCTGCCATAATAAAGTAACACCAACTGAGTGGCTTAATCAATAAAAATTGTCTCTATGACAGTAGAGACTGTTTTGGAGGCTGGAAGTCTGATATCGGTGTATTGGCAGGGTGGTTATTTTTCAGGACTGTAACATCTCTTCTAGCTTCTGGTGATTAGTTGGTAATATCTGTCATTCCTTGGCTTTCATGCATCATCCTGATCACTGCTTTCATCCTCATGTAGGGTTCTTTTTGTGTGCATATCTGTCCATTTGCCTCCAAAATTATTGGAATTAAGTTATGTTGTATGCAACTCAAACATCTAGTAAATGAACACCCAGGCCTGTTGAAATTTCAGTAGGTTAAGAAGTAGAATGGAATGAAACTTGGAGCTCAGGATGGATAAATCACTTTCTCAAAAGGTTGAAGAGCAAGGAGTGTGGAATGAAGTGGAAAAGGAAGACTTATGTTTTGGGATAACCATATAGGATAGGCATGGCTTTAGAATCTAGTTATTGGACTAGATTTTAAATTAGGGACACACTAGAATATATCTCTTTACTTAGTCTCCCTAACTTAGTCTCATGAAATAGTTGTAATTACATATTGATTTCTACTGGAGTTCTATGCTAACTTCTCCTTACTCTTGCAGTGGCTAAAATTCACGTGCTTGTGTTGCCTGGAAGATGATATTAAAATTTACACCCCAGGGCCAGGGATTTAACAGAAGTGCAGATTCGCAATACTTGGTACAAGGACAAGAAATCTACATTTTAAACAGCTATACCTAGTAGTTCTGAATTAGGTGATTGTAGGACAACACTTTAGGGATCACATATGAAACCTTTTGATAGTAAAAGCTTTTGGTTATTTCCGCATCCCCCAAACCTTTTGGGCAATTTAGGTTTAATCTCATTCTTTTTAGGATACTAAAAATTAGCTGCTTTTCCTAAAAAGGAAATGGTATTTTCTTTTTCTCTGACTGTGGATGCAACCACAAGAAGATATAGCATCTCTTTGTGAAGTTTTAGGTTGAAACAATTTTACTGTTGGGAAGTCCAGCAATAGGTTTTTTTTTTTTTATATTCATACTGTTATTGGGTAGCTCCTTCTGAAAATGGCTTGCCACATAAATACTGGTGGGTTTTGGGTTGCTCTCCTCTCTTTCTGGAGTTAGATTCCAGGTTCTTGTCTCAAACTAAGAATTGAATGAAATGAGCAAAAAACAGTGGCAAAGTTTATTTGCAAAAAGTGGGGTTTTAAAAGGTGTAGTGTTAAATACCTCAAAGGCTGAGGCAGACAAAAACTAAGATGAACCTATGAGATTTGAAAAGTAGAAAGCATTTGATGAGTCTCAGGAAAATGGTTGGAGCCAGAAGCCAGGCTACAAGAGGAATAATAAGTGAGAAAATAATAATTTGAGAAAATTGGCTAATACAATTGAGAGAAACGGGATGTTATTTCCAGATCTCTAAATCTTTTCATTCTCATTACATGGAGGGGGGAAAAATCCTCAAACACTTGAAAACCTAAGATACACATATTCTTTCATCAGTAGATCACTGTGCTGCTTGGCAAGATGGCCCCAATTTAAAGATCACTACTTATTCCTCTACAGGAGCAAATGTTTCTTCGTGCATCAGAAATTCATTAGTCATGATGCCAGTCACCAAGGGACAGGATAGGCACTAAGGTTCTTTCTTGGTGGCTGGAAGCATGACTTCAGAGTCACTGAGCTCATTATTCTTTTACTTTCAGAGCAAGAGGACAGCTTGTTGGGAAATCAGTTCATTATGTCATACAGATCTAAATAAAACATTGGAGCAGTAGCTGCTCCTATAACATATGCTGAAGTAACAAGCAGAATTTTGTTGTTTTTGTTTTTCTCATAAAGCAGGAGAAATGGATCAATTATGGCAAGATTCAAAGCTCTCTTTTGCTGAAGAGAAATATTTCCAAGGGCCAGAAAAATAAAAATAAAAAAGACTGTGTCCATGTCAATCCCTAATTTAGAAAAGTATCAATGGGTGAATTTCTATATATTTCTTCTACAGCTTTCTAAGTATGGTCAGAGAGCTTGGTTCTTACTTTGAAGGGAATTTAAATTATTGCTTCTTTTTGCAGATATTTGTAAATTGAACAGTTGTCTTAAAATAGATTTTCTGCAATGATTCATTTGCAAAACTTCAAAAATCAGTGTTTTAAAAACATTATCATGTGGGACACTTGAAGATTAAATGTCTTGAGTGATGCAATATAGAATCTTGAGGGTGAAAGGCCATTTATGACATTTATAGATATTTAAAAGTAGCACTTTAAAACAGAGGAAACTATGAATTACCTCTAATAATATTAGTATTGTATGAATGATAGCATCCACCAATAGTCAATTTCAAATCTCAATTAGCCATGATGCAAGGTTCGCTTTCCACTAAGAGCAAATATTTAACCAGAGTGGCTAATAAATAGGAAATTCATATGATTTAATATATTAAAATTTTATATTTCCACTTTGAAAATTATAATCTGTGACCTGATTAGACAATTGGTATTAGAAAGAAAGAAGTGGCACAATGATCTGAATAATTTATTCCCTCTGTTGTACAACTGAGGCATGGCTAAGATATTTTGTAATTTGGTGTCTTAGAAAACACAAAAGTAGTAGTTATATATATATGTATGTATATATATGATTATAAAGATGGATGTTTAATTAATTAGAAAACTGATTACTGAGTAATTCTTACTTATTTTGAAAACAAGAATATGTTCCAAATGGTTGGATTTGTTGCAGTAAGGATCATCCCATGCTGTTTTAGGATATTCCATACATAGTAATGTTACTTGCTTGAGAAATCTTGTTTTTTTTTTTTTCCATTAAGTTTTCTGGTACATTTTAGATATAAAATACAGTTACATTCATCATTGGGATCTTATACCTTTACATGACGTATCTTAGTTCTTATTTTTCCCCTTCCCCTGCCCTCCCTTCACCCCCTCCACCCTTCTCTATTTGCAAAGACTTTGTTTCCATTTTTTTCTTTTTCTCATATTTTTTCTTTTCCCTTCTTTCCTTTCCCCATCCCTCCCACTTCCCCTACTCCTTTAGAACTTTTCTTCCTATTATACAATATCAATTATTCATTGTTTTAATTGCAACATTAAAATTTAGAGGATATTACCACAGAGAAATCTTATTCTTGATGTGGGAAGAATCAAACATATGATTACAAGAAGAAATAAAGTAGTTAGAATCATCTTATACTGAACAAAACTTTCTATAGTCCCAACTAATAGATACATTGAATTTTAAGTCACACAAGTATGTAGATATATTAAACTTGTAAGCTCCAGAATCCAAGCATGTGTATTAGAAAGTTTAAACCTCAGATTTTAAATTAGGCTGATAATTTTCATAGAAAGAAATATAATTCTATTACTGGAAATATCAAAAATTTTTATTAATTTTATTGGTACATTTCAGGTGTACATATAGTGACATTCATCATTGGAAATTTGCACCTTTACATAATCTATCTTGGTTCTTATTTTTTCCCCATTCCCCTGCCTTCCCTTCAACCCCTCCATCCCTCACTATTTACAAAGACTTTGTTTCCATTTTTCATTTTCTCATATTAATTCCATGCCCTTCTTTCCTTTCTCCAATCCCTCCCACTTCCCCTTCCCCTTTGAACTTTTTCTTCCCATGGAAATATCATATATTGTAGTTTAATTTTTTTCTTTTTGGTGAGGCAGCAGAGTAAAAGGGAATAATTTTTCAAAATTAATATTTAAGAATTACTAAATTTTGCATTGTCCTTGTATTAAATTGTATATATGTTACTTTGTTATGGAGATAAAAGATAAAAGGGGAAGGTTTTTTTTTTTTTTTTGATCAAATTCGGGTCCTTGCACTTGCGAGGCAGGTGGCAGAAGCACTGAGCTAAATCCCCGGCTCTAAAAGGGGAAGTTTTAACATTATTGATTTAAACATTCATTTGACCTAGAAAACTTAGATGGATATCACTAAGAATTAAGTGTCCATCTCTGAGCATAACTAATTCCTGCACCGTTCATGGCTTAAACTGTGTCCTCCCAAATTCAGATGTTGATATCATAACCTCTAGCACTTCAAAATGTGACCATGTCTGGAGACATGGTATTTAAGGAGATGGCTAAGTCAAAATGGGTCATTAGGGTGGGTCCTAATTCAATGTGATTGGTGTCTGTATAAAAAGAGATGAAGACACAAACATACAGTGGATAGAGTATTTGAAAATACAGGGAAAAAACCTACTATTCACAGAACAGGAAAAAAAGCTTAAGAAGAAACCAAACTCTCCATCACCTTTATATCAGACTTCAAACCTCCAGGATTATGAAGAAACAAATTTCCATTGTCCAAACCATCCAGCTTATGATACTTTGTTATTGGAACCCGAGTAAACTAGTAGAGTTGCAGCTATAGCTATGGAAATTCAAAGACTAATCTTTTGTTTTCTAAGAGGTTTTATGAATGCCAGGCTGTGGCAGTTGTAAATTTATTGTAGTCAACTTCTCTGTCACTTGGTTTATTTTCTTGACTCCCTGTCAGGTAAATAGAGGAGGGATGCTGAGTTTGATGTGTCCTGGGTCATCTGAAGTCTGCATCTACCCTCTCCGTAGCTCCAAAGTGTGTTTGCCTAAGACATGCCATGTTGTTAGTACATATGTGGGTGTACTTGCATATGAAAGGTATATGAAGGTGTGTGTGTATCGGAGAGGTATTAGACTATTGTACTAGGCAAGAGTACAGATTTTAGAGCTCAATGGTATTTAACAGCTCCACACTTACTCTATGATCCTGGGCCAGTTATTCAGCTTCTCAAGGCCCCATCTATAAAAGGGGTAGCAATAAACCCTCATAGGGTTTTTTTTTGTGAAGATGAACTGATTACAGTATATAGAACACTGCCTGACATAAATTTTTAGGTAAAGGATATTGATCTCTATTTCACTGAGCTTTGTGAAAATTAATTAAATGAAACAATGGACTTGAAGTAACTTACCTAGTCCCTGGAAAGTAGTGGCAGTAAGCACCTGTTGTCTTTTTTTCCACCTTCACTACTCTGTTATCAATATGGTCTTAAAGTTCTGCTCACATACAAGGGAATCAAGGTATGAGAACTGCAAAAGCACTTAGAGATCACACATGCAACTATTCCTGAACAGATGAAGGACAGGTAGGCCACATCAGAGCACAGGGCTACAAACTCCCTGACTCATCCTTTCTATGTCAACATGTTGCTGCACTTTGTTAGAGTACAACATGCTTTTGTTTCTCTGCCTTTCCTCCCACATAAGGGAGAATCACATTTAATATAATCAGGGCTTTGATTTTCTTTTTTTGAGAGAGGATCTCACTATGTAGTTCAGGATGACCTGGAACTCACTATGTAGCCCAGGCTGGCCTCAAACTCATGGCAGTCCTCCTGCCTCAGGCTCTTAAGTGCTGGCATTACAGGTGTGTGCCTGTAATGCTTTGGTAGGTAGAGATTGGCAGAAGTAACGAGATGATGGTAAGGATTTGGCAAAGGTTTCACTGTTCTCATTACAAATGTGAATGTGTTTTATTTTTCATAGGATTATATCCATCAGTTTTAGAAGTCAATGATTAAGCACTAAATCTCTCCTTGTTTCTCCCACCCCTCTGGATCTCTTAGAGATTTGCTTTTACTTTCCTACCTTCCTTCACTTATTAATTCCAGAGTCCCACAGTTAGCCTAGGGAAAAGTGTATCAAAGGCATTTTGGTTTTGGAATCCAGATTTGTTATGTCCTCTCCACAACATTTTTGCACAGTGGCTGCTTTGCTATGAATGTTTTTTTTTTGCCAGTAAAATTTCGTTAGTCAATTAATTTCCATTTTTATCTTTGTGGCCCTTACATATTTTAGATGAATAAGGAGAATATATTGGTAAGATTAAGAATTTTTAAGTAATATAAATTTAGTCCATGCAAATTTCAGTTTTCTTTCAAGGGAATGCAAAGCTATGTCAAGGTTGAGAAAATAGCAGAGAAAAACAGCAGAGAAAGTTTTACAAGAGACCAGATGGTGGCAGCATAGGATGTGTGAGAAAAACCCTGGGCAGTAGAGATTTAAAAACGTGTTACAAATGTGTTGCAGATAGTTGGAAAACTATTAATTATAGATGACAATAAAATAGGGAAAGTGGTTAAGGACGTGTAGTTTAGTATCAGAAGTATATGAATTTGATTCCATTTCATTATTTAGTGACAATGTGGATTTGGCAGGGCAATTAACTTCTTTGCCTTGCTTCCTCATTTTTGTTTTGGGATTAAAGGAAATAATACATATAAAAGAGTTATCACATGCTCAGCAAACAGCTAGGAAGCACTGAGAGGGAAGGAGTGGGGGAAGGGAAGGGAAGGGAATAAAAGGGAAGAGAAGAGGAGAAGGAGAGGATGAGTTTCCTGCAAAACATGAGCATCGTATTTCTCAAGAAAGTTGCTGTCACTTTTCCTAAAACAGTAAGTAGGCTATCAAGAGGACGGAACAGCCAGGAACAAAGGAGCTGTCCTGTCTGCAGAGAGTTTGAATCACTAGCGGTGCCAACTAAGATCACTCTACTTTTTTAAACCACCATGTACTGGCAATTCTAAACAATGCCAGTGATAAAATACTCTTCCTCATAGGAACTCCTTTGTCCTAAGAAATTGAAAATTTTATTATCAATTCAGCATTTGAAGGCACTTTACCCTCTGACTTTTTAGTTATCTGCCTTTTATGTTTTGTTGCTAAATCTCTTTCCCATCTACCTGGACTAATTGTTCAATGGAGAAACTCTCTACATATTCTTGCCTCTCCATTTTTGATTATCTCTTTTTTCAGCACATAATTCCCATCACCAGAAATGCCTTGTAGCCACTTATCTAGATCTTTTATCTAGATCTTACGTAGAAAAGTTTTCCCTTTTGGGCCCAGTGTAGGGACTACATTTTCTGGGAAGCTTTCACCATCTGCTAATCCCACAAGGGATTTGTGCATAGCTATTTTGGCCCTCAGCATCTGCTGTCTTCTATTGAAACATTGCCTCTCCTTCCCAATGTAATAGAGGGGCTTATTTACAGACTCAGACGTATTTCCGGTTTTGATATTGTTCGTACACTTGGTGCTCACAACTGTGCTTAATGTTCAAGATATTTTATTTCACAGAAGAAATATAACTGGTAGAAGGGTATTTTCTATTTTGAACTAAGACATACATATATATCATGTATGTGTTACCTTAGTGTATACAATGTGATACCAATTAACAATACTAATTAATATACAATGTAATACCATTAACATTTCTTTTTTTTTTGTTAAATTCTTTTATTGGTACATTTTAGGTATACAACACAATTACATTTCTCATTGGGAATTGTACCTTTACATAATGCATCTTGGTTCTTATTTTTTCCCCATTCCTAGCCCACCCTTCACGCCCTCCACCCCTCCCTATTTACAAAGACTTTATTTCCATTTTTTCCATTTCTCAGCATTTTTCCTTTCCCTTCTTTCCTTTCCCCTGCCCCTCCCACTACCCCTACCCCTTTGGACCTTTTCTTCCTATTTTGTATTATTGATTATTCATTCTAATCATTGGTACATTTTAGGTATACAATATAATGGCATTCATCATTGGAAATTTGCACCTTTACATAGTCTCTCTTGGTTCTTATTTTTCATCCTTGCCCAGCCCTCCCTTCAACCCCTCCATTCCTCCCATTAACATTTCATTAAAAAAGAAAAATATAATTAACTTGCAAGTTTGGAAATAACTGGAATCTTTATCTCTTAGAATCAAGATTACTATGCAGGTTCCTATGTGTGAGCTCTAAGTTTTAGAATCCACTGAAGCTATTTCTCAATCATTTCCTATGAGATCTTCAATCTTTATGTCTTTACTTCACTGGTGTAAAACTTAATGAAAATTTTAGCAGTTGATGACTATTCCTTAGTGGGTAAATACCAGGTGCATAAAAAATAACCAGGTCTTTGAACTTGAGCTTTAATGTCATGTCCATATTCTAATTAGCTACTGTAAAGAGTGTATTGTCAACATTTCCTGGTCAGTAGAGTAAGTCGCTGTAAATATATTTCTTTCCACCTTTTCATATTCAACAAGATAGGCATATACTGATAAGTTCTTTGTGAAAAATTTGGCCAGGTCCTGGATCACAGGCTCATGTTCCAGAATTACAGATCTCAAAGGTTCTGGTTCTGTAAAGGAGTGCAGTGCACAGAATTTGGTGCCCCCCCCCCCTTCTGAGAGAAATGCAGTTTTCTAATGAAGTCTTAGGTGCCATATGAAATAGAGTCAAGCCCTCAGCTTTCCTGTACTGCTTTCCCATCAATGCGTGTACTGAAAGATTCTTTCCTCCCAGCTGGGCTGGTGGCAAGGGAAGAGTTTAATGAAGAATTGATAGAAGGATTTGCACTCTGCTTATTGTCCCTTCTATTCAAACAGTGGAGGTTGACACAAATCCATGGGAATCTGATTCATGTATTACATAGGAGCTATGTTGACAATTACTTGTATGATGAGAAATATAAAGTAGACACTGTTCTCTCTCTTTAGAGTGCTGTTGAATATATGATCTGGGGTGAGGTGGGTTGAAAATCTTCACATAGAAGGTAGCTTTCTGTACAGTTTCAAACTGAGTATGAGAGAGACTGATGTGTAATTTTGTCCCTCTGCTTCCAGTCAGGAGGCAAACCACTTAGTGATGTTATTTGAACGGAGAAAGTTGAATATAAAGACTTGTTAAATATAACAGGGCATGGAGTAAAATGAGAAATTAATTAATATATATTTGAAAAGATTCTAAAGATTACAGGAATTGTAGATGAAATGAGCATCCACTCCCTCTACCACTGAGACAGAGCACCCCAAAAAGGTTCCACCAGAGGGTTGCAATACAGTTCTTGTTGGAGAGGACACATTTGGTTGGATCAGTAGCTGGCAGAGAACTCAATGGGTGCTCATAGTTTCCTGGAAATCTGAATCTAGGGTTTTGAGAATAATGCTTTATAAGGCAATATCTCCCTGGAGGTGGGTCATGTTTGGTCTGGAATTATTTTGCTCTCCTCTTTCTAGTTTCTTAATGTGTAGCTCTAAATCATTGATTTGAAGTGTTTCTTCATTTCTAATATTAGTATTTAGTGCTATGAATTTTCATTTAAACACTGCTTTAAGTAACACTACACATTTTGATATGTTGTTTTCCTTTTCATTTAATTTAAAATCTTTTCTAATTTCATTTGTATTTTTCTCTTTCATGGGTTAAAAAGTGTATTGGTTCTTTTGTGCTTTGATGTTTTGCCAGACATTTCTGTCACTGATTTCCAACTTGTTTAATTATGAGAGAGAACATATTTCACATGATTTAAATTCTCCTGTGTGTTAGGGTTCATTTTATGGCCCAAAATATAGTCCTCCTTGGTTAATAGGGTATTGTACTTGGGTTAAATATTCCATACTGTCAGTTGCATGAAATTGGTTGATAGTTTTGTTTGGATTTCCTCTCATTGACTTCCTGTACTTTTTTCCATTTTATGGCCCAGAATGTCATCTACCTTGGTGAATAAGCTTTTGTACTTGGATTAAGTATTCTATGTATATTGTCAGTTACATGAAATTGGTTGATAATTTTGTTTGTATTTTCTTTTACTAACTTCCTATATTTTTTCTATTTGATACTGAGAAATGGGTGTTAAATTTTCTAGCTATAATTATGGACTTGTCCATTTTTGTCAGGGTTGCTTAAGCTATATTGTAATATATATATATATAAATTTAGTATTTTATATCTTCTTGTTGAATTAATGCTTTAATCATATGTAATCTCTATTTCTTATAAGTTAACTTTGGTATACTTTGTCTATAGTCATTAAAGCTTTCTTTCAATTAGTATTTTCAAGATATGTCTTTTACATCCTTTTACTTTTAACCTATGTATATCTTCTAAATAAAACACATTTTCTTTTGTCCAGTTTGACAATTTCATTAAATTGATATGTTTACATTGTTTGTAACTCATATAATTGCTGGCACACATGCATTAAAATATGTCATTAGTTGTTGAGTTATTTTCCATTTTTTTCATCTGTTGTGTTTTTCCCCCAGACTTTAACTTTCGGATTGAGGATGTTTTTATGATTTCATAATTAGCTTTTAAATTTTTTATATTAGTTTAGTGCCAATACTTTTTAAACTTTTGAAAGACACCGTGGTCTAGTGTTTAGTGTATGCATTTACTTAATTTTTATATAACTTAACATATTATAATGGCCTTTCTATGGTATTTTCTCAATTTCTTTCATTCTTTGTACTATGTTAACACATATTTTACTCACATGTATTAGAAAGACATCATTCACTGTTCCACTTTTTTGCTTTAGGCAGCCAATTATCCACCAAGCTCCTTAAAATAAGGATAAATAAATTTTATATTCATCTTTATTTTCTAATTTTCAGTTTAATTCATTTTTTTGTAGTTCCTTTTTTTTTTTCCTGGCATTGAGCTCATTTTTCCTAAAGAATTTCCTTCAACATTTCATTGCAGTGAGTCTATCAATCTGCAAGAAAAAAAATTGATTTATCCCTTTTTGTCTTTCTCTAAAAAGTCTGTTTTTTCTTGAGTTTTGGTCTGGAGCCCCACATTCACAGTTTAATATGTGAAAACTTTTACTCCAATGACCTTTGTCTTGCATGGTTTCTTATATAAAATGTACTGTAATTCTTATTTTTATTCTGTATGTATTTTTTTCCTCTGCATTTCTTCAACATTATCTCTTTTCTCTGGTTTTGAAGAATTTTAATATGATATTTTCAGGTGTGTGTAGGTAAGCAGGTCTGTGTTTGTGTGATTTTGTATATTTCATCATTTTTGGAAAATTCACAGCCATTAGATTTTCAAATAATTTTTTTCCTCTGTTCTCTTTTTTAGGGATTCCAATTGCATGTATGTTAGCCTGACTTTGTTCCTCAAATCTTGGATATTCTGTTCCCTTTTTTTCACTTGCCTTTTCTGTTTGTGTTTCAACTTGGGTGATTTTCCTTAATCTCTTCCAAAGTTCACTAATTCTTTCCTTAGCTGTAGTGATTGTACCAATGAACCTGTCAAAGGCATTCTTTACCTGACACTATCTTTGTCATTTCTAGAATTTCCTTTTAATTTTTCTTATAGCTTCCATTTCTCTGCTGAAATTACTATGTGATCATATATGTCTCAAACTTTTCCATTGGAGTCTTTGGTTTTTTAACCATAGCTATTTTAAATTCTCCAATACTTACAAATCTGGATCAGTTATCCATCTGGTTTGATCAGTTTATCTCTTGCCAGTATTTTAAAGTTGTTTCTACATGTATCTTTTAGGTTTTACATGCATGCCATTCATTAATCTTATGTAGGAATGTGGAAACTGAAGTAAGTGGAATCTGGGAATAAAAGATGGAAACTGTAGTGTGCTAAAATGTTTTTCTCTTCCTACAAGGTTATCTTGCTAAAATTTTTATATGGGGTAAGTTAATTTAGCCAGAAATTGAGCTAGTCTTAGATATTTTTTGTTTTTCATGTATTATTTAGGGGACTTTGATATTCTTATTACTGAGCCTTCCTATCAGTCATTTTCAGTAGCATGGCTATTCATTCTACTGTGTTCAATAATTTTCATAATAGATCATGATTAATAGTATTAGTTCTGAATGTGGGGTAGTTTATTGCTTTTAGTTGTTCTTGTACATTTCTTCTCTAATAAGAGAAAATCCAAGTTCTTATAAGCTTGTATAGGAAGGTAGACACTGAGATTAATAGAATTTTGGAATAAAAGATGAAAATTGTAATATGCTAACATTCAGAATAAAAAATTTGGTTACAACCCCTTACCTTCTGGTCACTTTATCTGCTCCTGAACAAATCCTAGGCATTTCTAGCATGAACACAAACTCTGGTACATGGTAATCCGGTTTTCTTCTTGGATTCTTCATTTCAACCCAGGTATCAAGATGTCTGTTTCCTTCTTTTTATTACTGAAGTACTGCTATCTGTGAAAGCATTTAAAAAGTCATTCTACTTTCAAAAATCTATATACTACTTCCATTTACCAAAGACAAGAAATACTTTTTTTGGGGAAAAATTTGTTTTTTCTATTTTTTCTTGTATAGAAATCTAGTAGTATAATATTTTAAAATCTCATCTGTGTCTGAGAATAGAAGTTAGTGGAGGCAGAGGGGATGTAGGCATCCTCCTTTTCTAATACTGAGAGCAAAGAATCTTGGGGACATAGACCTGAAGCACATCTTTTTCATCTCTAGACAGTGTCAGTGCTTAATAAAGTGAAATGTGAATAATTGTTCTGCTCCTATTAAATTCTTACATTCACAGAGACATACCAGAATTAATAGTATTCCACATACAGTGTCCATTACCAAAAGAATGTCCTTACTTTGAATTAGAAAAATAAAACCAGAAAATATTCACCTTGTAAGTTGTAGAGAAAACATGACTTGGTTCTCTTTTTAAAATTCATATGGTTCAAAATGTATTACAAGTAGCTTTTCTTGTGAGAAACTTGCTACCATATTACTTGTTTGATTATATTTCCTACTCTTTGTCTCTTTTATCAAAGGTTTTTCTACTAGAGAGAGATATTATGTCTTTCTTTTTCATTAGAAGAGTCTGATAAAATATTCTGTAATAATCCTTGAATTTATTTCAAGATATATATTAGTATAGACAACTACTCTCTTGCTTACCTTTAGTACGTGGTCTAATTTTTTGCTTGGGTACCTGAACTCCATTAGTAGGGAATTATGTCATTTTTTAAATGGGATAAAATGGACATTTGTAAGGCATTTGGTCTTAGCATAGGTGGCTTTCTTTAAAAAATAAATATCATAGATAAAATCAGAAAAGGGATTCTTTCAGACAGTTAATTATCCTACAAATGGATCTGTCTATTCCTTATTCCCCTTCTTATAAAAAAATCTCTCAAACATTATTTTTAGTACATCTATCCTATGTGTTTACCTCCACATTATTCAAAGCTATTCATTACTTGGCCTCCATTTATTATCCCATACAACAGACTCAAGAGAGCAATGTCAACTAATTGTGACTTAAGCAATATAAATATTTCTTTCTGTCTTGCATTTTAGAAGTATAGAGGAGATATCATAAAGTTTAAGTGGCATTCTCTAGTGTCATGGAAAAATCCAAGTTTCTATATCCTTGTTATCTTTCTTGTTCATCTCCATTTTCATTTTTCCAAGATGGTCCAATATGGTTACATTCCAGGCAGAAAATAGAAAAAGACAGACTGCTCCCAGCACAGAAAAAGCTTCTGGGTCACTGTAGCACCACTCCCTGGGCAGAGGAGGAGGCTTCTGGGCTACCATAACTCTGCTCCCAGCAGAGAGGAGAATTCTGGGCCAACAGACCACTGTTAGCAGTGCAGAGGAGGAGGCTTACAGGCCTCCAAACCACTGATTCCAGCACAGAGGAGGTAAGCCACGTGGGAGCCAGCAGCACCTTCCCTTCTGACAAAATGAGAAGACACATAAACAAGTCTCAAAACCAGACTTCCAGATCACCTACAACAACACCAAAGGGAAACGAGATGAAACACTATGATACTCAACCACCTGGATTCCCTGAACTGGCAACAATGAAATCAGAAATAATTTCTCAGATAACAGGAGAGATTGTGCCCATAGTGCAAGACATGATTAATAAATGTGGAGAGGAGCTGAGGAACATGTTGGAATCCCAACATAGGAAACAAATGGAATCCATAAAACAGATGCAAATAGATTTATAGGAGATTAAAAACTCCACTGAAAGTCTACACAGTAGAATGAGCCAATGTGAGGACAGAATTTCAGATATAGAAGATAAGATTGGAATTAGTGAGTTGCGCGGAAAACACCGAATCAGCTTGCGGCAGAGAGGCAGGTCTGCGGATGCTGTCCCGAGGTCACCAGTCATGCGGAAAACACCGAATCAGCCCGCTGCAGACAGGCAGGTCTGCGGACGCGGTCCCGAGATTGCCAGTCACGCGGAAAACACCGAATCAACCCGTGTCCCAGCAGCAAGCTACTGGAACCCCCCCCCCCCTTGGCCTCTTCTCTGTACAGCCACCTAGTTCCACACTACAAAGATGCAGAGGAAACCAGACCACCAGACCACTGTAGTGGAGCTAATCAAGTTCTCAGCATTTAAAGAATTTCTGCCCAGAGGTAGGGGCTTCTGAGCCACCATCCCACTGCTCCGAGCCCAGAGGAAGGGGGTTGCGGAACACCATCCCTACTACCACTCCCAGCCCCTGGTCAACCTCTCCCAGCTCAGAGGAGGGAGCCACGCGGACACCAAAAGCACCCCCCCATCCCCCCAGTAAAAATGAGAATACACATAAATAAGTCTCAAAACCAGACTTCCAGATCACCTACAGCAACCCCAAAAGGGAAATGAGACGGAACACTCTGATACTCAACCACCTGGACTCTCTGAACTGGCAACAAAAGGGGATCTGGAAAAAATGAAATCAGAAATAATTTCTCAGATAACAGCAGAGATTGTGCTCCTAGTGCAAGACATGATTAATAAATCTAGAAAGGACCTGAGGAACATGATGGAATCCCAACATAGGAAACAAATGGAATCCATAAAACAGATGCAAATAGATTTCCAGGAGATGAAAAACTCCATTGAAAGTCTACACAGCAGAATGAGCCAATGTGAGGACAGAATTTCAGATATAGAAGATAAGATTGCAATTAATGGCCAGGAAAAGAAAAATTGCTTCAAAATTATAAGGGAACATGAGAAATCAATCCAGCAGCTGCTAGATGATGGAAAGAAGAATAACATAAGACTGATTGGGCTCAATGAAGAAACAGGAGAGACTGCAGATGACATAAAAAACTCTTTGCAGACCTAATGGCAGAAAACTTGCCAAGCAGGAGAAAAGAACTTGACATACAGATAAGTGAGGCATATAGGACTCCAAATAGTCTTGATCAAGGAAAATCTTTACATAGGCAAATAATTGTTGAGATTCCAGAAACTCAACAGAAGAAGAAAGTTCTATAAGCAGTTAGAGAAAAGAAACAAATCACATAAAAAGGAAAGCCTATCAGAATCACAGGAGACTTCTCAACACAAACCATTAAGGCAAGAAGAGCTTGGAGTGATGTATTCTAAGCCCTAAAAGAAAAGAACCTCCAATCCAGATTGATGTACCCTGCAAAACTATCTTTCAAAATGGATGGAGAAATAAGATACTTTCATGACAAAGAGCATCTTAGGAACTTCGTGCATACCAAACCAGCACTCCAAAGAATTTTACACAATATCCTAGGAACAGATATTGAGGATCACAACCCCAGGAAGCAAAGCAGAATGAACCCATCTGGCACAACAAGAAATTAAATGTAAAGGGGGAGAACCCAACAAAAAGAAAAAGTCATGACAATGATAAGTCAATACATTTCAGTTATAACCATCAATGTTAATGGTCTCAATTCACCAGTGAAAAGAAATAGACTGGCAGAATGGGTCAAGAAGCAAAATCCAACAATATGCTGCATGCAAGAAACACACTTAATTCAAAAGGAAACTCATAGACTGAAAGTTAAAGGGTGGAAAACAATACTCCATGTGACGGGAACCCCCCAAAAAGCAGGAGTAGCTATCCTCTTTGCAGATCAAGTAGATTTCAAACCAACACTGATGAAGAGAGATGAAGAAGGACACTACATCCTTGTAAAGGGAAGAATCCAAGAGGAAGAGATGGCAACCATAAATATCTATGCACCAAACACTAGTGCACCCAACTATATAAAACAAATACTAATGGACATGAAAAGTCATATATGCACTAATACAACTGTAGTGGGGGACCTCAACACCCCACTGTCACAAATAGATAGATCAACTAGACAAAAAATAAGTAATGAAATACTAGAACTCAATCGAACTCTTGAACAAATGAACTTAACAGATGTTTACAGAGTCTTCCACCGCACAAAATCAGAATACACATTCTTCTCAGTTGTACATAGGTCATCCTCCAAAATAGACCACATACTCACACATAGAACATGTTTAAATAAGTGCAAAGGAATTGAAGTTATCCCCTATATATCATCAGACCATAGTGCGATGAAATTGGAGATTCATAGCAAAAGAAACTCAAAAAATTTCATAAACACATGGAAATTGAACAACACACTTCTGAATAACCAAGGGGTCACAGAGGAAATTAAAGAAGGAATCAGACAGTTCCTTCAATTAAATGACAATGACAATACAACATATCAGAATCTATGGGACGCAATCAAAGCAGTCTTATGAGGGAAATTCATAGCAGTGAATAAGCATATTAGGAAAACAGAATGAGCCCAATTAAACAACTTGATGCTGCACCTCAAACTTCTAGAAAAAGAAGAGCAGGACAAACCCAAAGCTCATACAAGGGAGGAAATGATAGAGATCAGAGGATAAATCAATGCAATGGAGACTAAGAGAACGTTACAAAAAAATCAATGAAGCCAAGAGTTGGTTCTTTGAAAGAATCAACAAAATTGACAAACCCTTAGTCAATCTTACCAGAAAAAGGAAAGAAAAGGCCCAAATCCATGCAATTCAGAATGAAAAGGGTGAAATTACAACAGACCCAGAAGAAATCCAGAGGATCATCAGTACCTACTTCCAGAACCTACACACCAATAAGATGGACAACACAGAAGAAATGGACAGATTCCTAGATACATATGAATTACCAAAGTTGAATGAAGACCTAAAAATTCTAAACAACCCAATATCAACCAATGAAATTGAAAATGTAATTAAAAACTTATCAACTAAGAAAAGCCTGGGCCCTGATGGCTTCACGGCTGAATTGTATAAGACATTTAGAGAAGAACTACTGCCACTACTCTTTAAACTCTTCAATGAAATTGAAAGGGAAGCAACACTCCCAAATTCAATCCTGGAAGCAAGCATCACCTTGATCCCCATAGCAGAGAAAGACCCAACTGAAAAGGAGAACTATAGGCCAATCTCACTAGTGAATATAGATGCAAAAATCCTTAATAAGATACTGGCAAATAGAATGCAGAAGATCATCAAGAAGGTCATACACCCTGATCAAGTGGGATTCATCCCAGGGATGCAGGGATGGTTCAACATATGCAAATCACTCAAGGTAATACATTATATCAATAGAGCCAAGGACAAAAACCATATGATTATCTCCATAGATGCAGAAAAAGCATTTGACAAAATCCAACATGCATTTATGATAAAAACCCTACAAGAAATTGGAATAGATGGTCTCTACCTCAAACTGATAAAAGCCATCTATGAAAAACCAACAGCCAGTATCATACTAAATAGTCAAAAACTGAAATCCTTCACACTAAAATCAGGAACAAGACAAGGATGTCCACTATCACCACTTTTGTTCAATATAGTTTTGGAAACATTATCCATGGCAATTAGACAAGAGAAAGAAATAAAAGGAATAAAGATAGGAAATGAAGAAGTCAAATTGTCATTATTTGCAGATGACATGATACTCTATAGAGAAGACCCCAAGAACTCCACCAAAAGTCTTCTAGACTTAATAACCCAATTCAGTCAAGTAGCTGGTTACAAAGTCAACACACAAAATCAATAGCTTTCCTCTACACCAATGACAGACTCACTGAGAGAGAAATAGGGCAAACAATTCCTTTCACAATAGCATCCAAAAAACTGAAATACCTAGGAATCATCCTAATGAAAGAAATCAAAGACCTCTTCTCTGACAACTGTAGCACTCTGAAAAGAGATTTTGAAGATGATATCAGAAAATGGACAGACATCCCCTGCTACTGGGTAGGAAGGATTAATATAGTGAAAATGGCCATACTTCCAAAACTTCTATATAGATTCAATGCAATTCCAATTGAGATCCCAGCAGCATACTTCACGGACCTTGAGAAAACAATCCAAAAATTCATTTGGAGCAAGAAGAGACCTAGAATATTAAAAGCAATTCTAGGTAACAGAGACATGGCAGGGGTTATCGCAATCTTCAACCTGCAACTAAACTACAAAGGTACTGTGAGAAAAACAGCATGGTCCTGCCAAAGAAACAGACCTGAGGATCAGTGGAACAGATTAGAAGATGCAGAAACAACGCCAGGCACACTCAACCATCTCATCTTCGATGAAGGAGCCAAACACTCTCACTGAAGGAAAGATAGCCTCTTTAATTAATGGTGCTGGAAAAATTGGGCTTTAACTTGCCAAAGAT
Source organism: Heterocephalus glaber (assembly GCF_053883595.1). Taxonomy (NCBI): domain Eukaryota; kingdom Metazoa; phylum Chordata; class Mammalia; order Rodentia; family Bathyergidae; genus Heterocephalus; species Heterocephalus glaber. The sequence continues at coordinate 34,713,170 of NW_028258296.1, read as the reverse complement.
TTAAACTAGACCTGTATCTCTCACCATGCACTAAACTACAATCAAAATGGATTAAAGATCGAAATATTAAAATAGAAACTCTGAACTAGTTGGAACAGAGGTTAGGTAGAACTCTTGAAGACATCAGTGTAGGAAAAGATTTTATGAACAAAACCTCAGTTGCCTGTGAACTAGCACAAACAATCAACAAGTGGGATCTCTTCTTATTAAAAAGCTTCTGAACAGCAAGAGAAACCACCAGCAGTGTGAAGAGACAACCCACAATGTGGGAAAAAATCTTCACCTGCTCTTCCTCAGACAAAGGTCTACTATCTCGAATCTATAAAGAACTTAAAAAGATCAGACCTCCCAAATTTAAAGACCCAATCCAAAAATGGGCAGCTGAAATGAACAGACCTTTTTCACACAAAGAAGTAGAAATAGCAAATAAATACATGAAAAAATGTTCAACATCACTGGTCATTTGAGAGATGCAAATGAAAACAATGTTGAGATTCCAGTTCACTCCAGAAAGAATGGCTGCTATAATGAAATCAACCAATAACAAGTGCAGGCGGGGCTATGGGGAAAGAGGAACCCTGCTCCACTGCTGGTGGGAGTGTAGACTGGTGCAACCACTGTGGAAATCAGTATGGAGATACCTGAAAGAATTACACTGATACTACTCTGCATCCCCAAATTTAATTATATGATTCAAGAACTTTGTCTTCTTGTTAACAAGATATATGCCAAATTTAAACATATTCAAAAGGGGGCAGATAAAAATTAACTGTCAATTTTCAAGGAAAATTTTCATTTTATATAAATTAAATGCAATATTTTTCAACAATACACATGCAGTTTATTCTTTCCATTGTGCATAAATCCTAACCCAGTTCACTCTCTTAGCTACTGTCTAACTTCTCTGCTTTCTTTGTAGAGAAAAACTCTTAGACATAGCGTTCACTTTTCTGTGTTCAGTTACTCTTCTCTCACTTTCTCGGGTATCTATTCCAATTAGAATTTGCTTACCTCATCCCACTAAACCTCTATCAATGATTTTTAGGTTCTCGAATCTGATGATCACTTCCCAGCATCCATCTTACTCATGTATCTACAACATAGCTACCGCTGCCCACCTCCTCCTTCTTGAAGCTCTTTTTGCTCTTGAGTAGACAACTTCAGGACACAACTCCTCTGAGTTCTCTCCTGTTTTAATGACCCTTCATGCTCTGTTTTCTTGGCTAGTTTTTCATTACATAACCTACTCAACAGAGAAGTGGTCTGAAACTTATACTTTAACTTTCTATTTCACTGTCTTATCAAATCCCACAGTTTTAAAAAGAATCTCTGCAGTACTGATGAAGCAATTTATAACTATAACCGGTATATTTCCTCTAAATATACGTAATATTTTTAAGTGCGTATTTGAGCTTTCAACTTAAAAACTACTAAGCATTTAAAATGTGACATGTCTGAAGCAAGACTCCTGATTTTTGTTCCCAAGATTTCTCCCATGTCTTCTCAATTTCAGTTGATTATAACTCCTTCATTCCAGTTACTACAGCCCAAAGCCTTAAAGTCATTCTTGAAATTGCTTTTTCTTATTTGCCATATTCAGCAAATCTTCTTAGCATTCCCGTCCAAGTATATCTAGAATCTGACCATTTCTTATCATCTCCACTGTTAAATCTTACCAGAAATTACAGTTGCCTGGAAATTCTTGTAATAGTTTCCTAATTATCCTCTTTATTGTTCTCTTGCCCACCTCCTTCTTAGCAGTCATGTCACTTTATGTTCAAAACCTGCCACTAGCTTCTCATTTCACTTTAAATAATACCTGAAGTTCTTAGTATGTCCCAGACTTCCCTTTGTGATCTGGATTCTCCTGGCTTGCTAATCTTTCCTTCATTCACCTGTTTCCTGTCTCACTGTCCACTCTAGTGTTCTTCAGAGGTGTGTCTTTGGTCAAAGCCTTTGTCCCTGCTGTCTAGAACTGTCATCCTGTATATCTATATGGCTTGACTTCTTATCTCTCTCAGTTCCTTGCTTAAATATTGACTTCTCAGTGAGACTTTTTTCATCCCTGGTTCAACATGTCCATGATGGGGCTGTAATTTGAATGTCTTACTGCCAGGTGACTTGAACCACCTGTGGTACATGCATGACTGTCCCATGCATGACTGTACCACTTCTACCACCAGTGGCACAAGCCACCCAGTGGGACAGCCATGCATATACCACCAGTGGTTCAAGACAGCAGAAACACGTTTAATATTGCAATATATCTCCCCCTTAACTCTCTGTCCTCTATTTTGTTTTATTTTACATTTTCTTCACAACATTTATTATAATTTAGCATAATATATATTACCCATTTTGTTTATTTTTTTCTCTTTCACTTGAACATAAGCTTTCATAAAGGGCAAAGATTTTTTTTTCACTGCTGTTTCTCTTGTACCTAGGGTAGTGTCTGACACATAATAGGCCTAACTAAAAATATTTGTTGAATAGATGAATGAATGTGATTTCTCCATAGCCTTCATTAGCTGATTTAACTTAAGTGTCAAAACAAGAGTTTCTTCCCATTTTAACTATGAGGAAAAGTCATTTAAAAAGAAATTTATTTAAAAAATAGGCAAAAAGTTCTCAGTTTTCCTATCCAACTGTAATCTAGTATTATAGCACCCCTACTTCTGTGGCTTTTTTTGTATCCAGAAGTTACCTTCAAAACCAACTGGGGTGGAAATGTTTCTCATACTTCTGAGTGAGAAAAGGATAAAACCCTAAAGTTGTAATAAGGGAAAGTAATATTAGCCACTCCTTTCCACTTGAATTAAAAAATAAATGAAACACTGACTTACTAGAAATTATTAGTAAGAGACTTGTGCTTTGAAATGTGTGTCTTAATGACTCAAAGGCAAATAAAAACAACTGAAGGAATTTTCTATTACAGAAAAGTTGTTTCACTTAACCCAGTTTAGACTAAATGATCATAATTGCCTCTTCAATTTTATGAAGGGTCTGTTGGCCAAATAGTGGCTCCCACTTGTAAACAGGCAGACTTCCAATGAAGGGTTTATGTTAGTTAAAGAAAACTCCATAGTGAGGAAATTTTGAACTGTTCCCTATGGAAGATATGTTCCAATAAAAAAGGGAAAGCACTTTGAATGAAAGGAAATGGCATATTTGAAAGTTGAAGATCAGAATACAAAGAACATGTAGGAAGTAGAAATTATTTTCACATAACTGCAAAAGCATGAATGAGAGGAAAATATGTAATGCATTCTCACCCCAATCAGAACAACTGTCACTAGGAATACATAAAACAATGAATGGTGGTAATGATAGGGTGGGGTGAGTGAGTGGGAGTAGGTAGAGAAGGAAAAACCTTTCTATACTAGTGTTGGAAGTGCAAATTACTACAGTCACTGTGGAAATCAATATGGAGTTTTCTCTAAAAACTAAAACTAGAATTATCATATTACCCAGCTCTATCATTCCTTGGTATATATCCAAAGGAATTAAAAATTAGCAAACTATTTGGATACTTGCATACCCATGTTTATTGTGGCACAATTCACAATAGCGAAGATATGGAACCATCTTAGGTGTCTATCAACAGATAAATGGGTAAAGAAAATGTGGTAAATATACACAATAGAGTACTATTCGCAGTAAAGAAGAATGCAATCATGTACTCTGCAACAAAATGGAAGGAACTAGAGATCATCATGTCAAGTAAAAGAAGCCATCCTCAGAAAGACAAATATCACATTTTTTATAATACTTGTCATCTTGAATAAAGCATGAAAATAGAAGAGAGATTAGCATTAGACAGAAGATCAAGCCACAAAAGACATGTATAGGAAGTAGAAATTACTTCTACATACTACAGTAGCAAGAACGAGAGAAAAATACATAGTAAATTCTCACCTCAGGAATAAACGTAATACAGGGCTAGATATGATAAAAATGTATGTTTGCATGAAAGTAAAACTGAAATCCAATGTTTTGCAAAATTAATAAGTACTAAAAATTTTCAAAAGTAAAATATGTAATGCAAAAGGAAAGGAATTGCTTTTAACTTTGGGACCTTAAATCAGAACTTTTATTTTGATGCTATAACAATCTCTTAGAATGAATGCATGTAACAATTTTGCTAGAGTGAGAAGGATTCAGAGAGTCTCGTGTCTCACTTCTCCTGCCAACTGGCTGAGTTCCTTGGTAATCTAGCTTCTAAATCCGTAAATATTGCATAATTGAAGAAGTCCCTTTCAGTTTAAATCAGTTATGAATAAGGACTAAAAAACTCAAATATCTGAGATATAAGAAATATCATGTACCTTTTCCTGTAGATAAAATTGCATCTTGTTGGTGCATTTATTTATTCCATTTTAAATGTTTACTCCCTGACTACTACATGCCAGATACATGCTCAAGTCTTGGAAAAGAAGGCAGAGAAGTTCCTCCTGAAGCTTATTCTAGCTCTTATTTCCCCATAATGAAGTCCAATGTCACTCATTTTTCACAAAGCCTGTTCTGACTCTCCACTTATTCTAGAATGTTGGGATTAAAATAGTCCAGGAAAATGAGAACAATCCCTGACTTAATGATCATCATAATTGCCATTACTCTTTCTCTCTGGACGTAGAAGATATTTTTAAAAATGTCTAGCTCTGCAAGTTTCTGCACAGCAGGTGAAACAATCATCATAGTGAGGCAACAACCTACAGAATTGGAAAAAATATTTACTAACTATACATTTGACAAGGAGTTGATATTCAGAATAGTAAGGAACTCTAAAAAGCTCAACAGCAAATAAACAAATAATCTAACTTTAAAAATGGGGAATGCAAACAGTCATTTTTTAAAAAAAATTTTTAAACAGTGACAAAATTTATTTGAAAAAGTATTACTGAAGAGAGAGGGAGAAAGTGGCTCTGCAGAATGAGCTTGGGCTGAGTAAAAGGAGAGAAAAAGCAATATAAAAGTAGACCCCGAGGACACAGAGTGGGCTGTTGTGAAGAAAGCCACGATAGCAAACTCTCCGTGGCTTCTGTATACTTTTATATTGTCCAAATATTGAAGAAACCCGTAAGAACTTCTACATATGGGCCCTGAGAGGTGGTGCTGTGAAACCACACCTGAGGCTCACATTAGGTCCAGGCCATCCTAATGAAAACCTGCTCAAGTTCTTGCAAGAAATCCACATGCAGGGCTTTGGGCACTGTTCTGTCCATGTGTTCCAGGATCTTGTAATTAACGGGTCATGCCTACTTCCCCAGCCAGTTTTGCCATGCCATAATCCCCTATTCTATTTCCCCCTGAGAGACACATATCCCTATAATTCTTTACAGGTGCTGAGGGAGTAGAGGTCTCTGTCTTCTATAGCTTCTTCAAGCTGGAAGGGGTTGTAGACCCTGCTCTTCAACTGTTTTGGTATGCTGTGGCTCACTGGCTGGATTGAATAAATAAAATGAATGTCAGAAAATGAGAGAAGAGTAAATGACCATTGACCTTCACTATTAGACCAAATATGAAGCTCAGATCAGATTTCCACAGTTGCTGTAGTGGCACTGGAGCCTTGCCTTTTCAAGAGAAATCTCAAGTTTTCCAGAGGCTCCCAGGAGTAACTTTCTCCTTTTGAGTGATCTTGTTCTTTAGACAGTTCAAATGGGACTGGATTTGTTCTAGAAAGATGAATCCAATTTTCTATCTCTTCCACCTTTATTGCAGTGGGTGTGGCAAGGATTACTGAGAAGGGTTTTGGAGTGGGTGTCCTCTCTCTCCACATGGTTTCTGGTATGGACAGTAGGGGGTCTTCCTGGGCCAGGAGCTGGCAGGACTCTGTTCTCATACATTTGGATAGCCTGTTGTACTTGACCCAGGTTAATAAGGTATCATAAGAGTCTCATGGTCTCTGAGTCTACTATCATATCAGAGAGTAGAAATGGCCTCCCATATAACATCTCAAATAACCCAGTTTTGGGCAAGTTAAGAACTCTTATGAGTGCTATTGGCAGCAATCCAAGCCAGGACTCAGATGTCTCTTGGCAAAATTTTTCCAGAGCTCATTTTAGGGTCTGGTTGGCTTTCTCTACCTTTCCAGAAGATTGAGAGTCACTTCCTACATAGGATTTTTATAGCTTGTCACTATGTCCCTTGAGGAAAGACCAGAATGGTTCCTCAGAAACTGAGAATAAAGATAAGGCCTTGGGTAGGCCGTAGGTCTATTCTTCTTACTTCCCTATTGCCTGTGTGTGATGTGTGTGTGTGTGTGTGTGTGTGTGTGTGTGTGTGTGTGCTTTTGCCCATCCAGTTTCCCTTGGTAAAGAACATGTCCCCAGCACCCAGGCATAGTAGCCTAGGTGTTGTGTCCTGTGAGGGTCTGAGAGTGCCTGGAAAGCAATAACCTGAGTTGATGGGGCCCCCTGGGTTATGAGCAAAAGTTGTCCCATTAATGTAAAACGAGAAATAATTCTCAGAAATAAGAGAAATAAAGGAAATTCTGATGTGTGGGTATTTCTCTTCTTTTTTTTTTTTCTTAAATTCTTTTGTTGGTACATTTTAGGTATGCAACACAATTACATTTCTCATTGGGAACTTGTACCTTTACATGATGTATCTTGTTTCTTATTTTTTCCCCATTCCTAGCCCTCCCTTCACCCCCTCCACCCTTCCCTATTTACAAAGACTTTATTTCCATTTTTTCCATTTCTCAGCATTTTTGCTTTCCCTTCTTTCCTTTCTCCTGCCCCTCCAACTACCCTTACCTCTTTGGACCTTTTCTTCCTATTTTCCTATCAATTATTCATTCTAATCATTGGTACATTTTAGGAATACAATATAATGACATTCATCATTGGAAATTTGCACCCTTACATAAACTCTCTTGGTTCTTATTTTTCACCCTTGCCCAGATCTCCCTTCAATCCCTCCATTCCTCCCTATTTACAAAGATTTTGTTCCTATTTTTCCATTTTCTCATATTAATTCCATTCCCTTCTTTACTTTCCCCTACCATCCCACTTCCTTCCCCTTTGCCCCTTTTCTTCCTATTTCACATTACCTATTATACATTTTATTCCTTATTTACACTATCAGTTTTTCACACCAGAGAAACTATTTGGTATTTATACATGTGTGTCCTATTTATTTCACTTGAGTATCGCCTCAATGTGCATATAAATGTCTCTAATTTATCATTTTTTATGGCTGAGTAGTACTCCATTTTATTAAGAAAACACATTTTCTTTATCCAGTCTCCAGTTGATGGGCATTTGGTCTGTTTCCAAGTTTTAGCTATCATAAACTGTGCTGCTATGAACATGGGTGCACATATATCACTGTGGTATGATTCTTTTAGTTCTTTGGGGAAGATCCCCAGCAGTGGAATAGCAGGGTCAAATGGGACTTCCAGTCCTAGTTCTTTGAGGTATCTCCATACTGATTTCCACAGTAGTTGTACCAGTCTACACTCCCACCAGCAGTGGAGCAGGGTTCCTCTTTCCCCACAGCCCCGCCAGCATTTGTTATTGGTTGATTTCATGATAGCAACCATTCTTTCTGGAGTGAGGTGGAATCTCAGCGTTGTTTTCATTTGCATCTCTCGAATGACCAGTGATGCTGAACATTTTTTCATGTATTTATTTGCTATTTCTACTTCTTTTTATGAGAGATGTCTGTTCATTTCAGAAGCCCATTTTTCGATTGGGTCTTTAAATTTGGGAGATCTTATCTTTTTAAGTTCTTTATAGATTCAAGATAGTAGACCTTTGCCTGAGGAAAAGCAGGTGAAGGTTTTTTCCCACATTGTGGGTTGTGTCTTCACACTGCTGGTGGTTTCTCTTGCTGTGCAGAAGCTTTTTAATAAGAAGAGATTCCACTTGTTGATAGTTTGAGCTAGTTCATGGGCAACTTCCCAAGCAGGGGAAAAGAACTTGACATATAGATAAGGGAGGCATGTAGCACTCCAACCAGCCTTGATCAAAAATAAATGTACACAGAGGCATATGATTGTTAAATTTCCAGAAAACCAACAGAACAAAGTTGTACAAATAGAGAAAAGAAACAAATCATATACAAAGAAAGCCCATCAGAATCACACCAGACTTCTCAATGCAAACCCTCAAGGCAAGAAGAGCTTGGAGTGATGTATTCCAAGCCCTAAAAGAAAAGTTTCCAACCCAGATTGATGTACCCTGCAAAACTCTCTTTCAAAATTGATGGAGAAATAAGATACTTTCATGACAAAGAGCACCTGAGGAACTTCATGAATACCAAAGCAGCACTCCAAAAAATTTTAGACAATATCCTAGGAAAAGACAGTGAAGATCACAACCCCAGGAAGCCCAGGAGAATGAATCCATCAGGTGCGACAAGAAATTAAAAGCAAAGGGGGAGAATCCAACGAAAAGAAAAAGTCATGACAATGATAAGTGAATATGTATGAGTTATAACCATCAATGTTAATGGTCTCAATTCACCAATGAAAAGGAATAGACTGGCAGAATGGGTCAAGAAGCAAGATCCAACAATATGCTTCATACAAGAAACACATTTAATTCAAAAAGAAACTCATAGTCTGAAAGTTAAAGGGTGGAAAACAATACTCCATGGGACAGGAACCTGAAAAAAAAAAGCAACAGTAGCTATCCTCTTTGCAGATCAAGTGGATTTCAAAGGAAAATCTGAAACACTCTGGTCCCAAGAATTTCAGATAAGGGATAGTCAACTTGTATGCACAAATCTATTGTGAACATGTGTTTTCATTTCTCTTAAATGAAATCTTAAGAACAGGAGTGTTGGTTCTTAACAGTAATACAAGAAATTTCTATATTGTTTTCCAAAATAGTTTTATCATTTTACATTCACATTAGCAGTATTAGAAAGTTCTAACTGGTTCACACCTAAGCTGATATCTGTTCTTCTAAAACTTTTAACTTCATCTCCCTAATGAGTATATAATTCAATCTTGTTATTGTATTGATTAGTATTTTTCTGCTTCTAGTGTTGCACACATTTCCTTGTGCTGTACTAGCTATTTATAATTGTTTTGTGTCTACTTTTTAATTGGGTTGTCTATTAATGAGCTGTAAGAGTTCTCTATATATTCTGCTGATAGGTTATATGCATTATAAATATGGTCTGTTTAAGGGCTACTTTTCATTTTAATGATGTCATTTAAAGTTCTAAATTTTGATGAAATCTCATTTATCAACTTTTTTCTTTTATACATCATGTTTTTTGCATCCTAGAAAATTCTTGCCTACCCTAAATTCATAAACATTTTCCCTTATAATTTCTTCTTAAAGTTTTATAGTTTTAGTTTTATAGTTTTCATATTTAGGTTCATCGATCCTTTCAACTTATTTTTATGTATGGAAATAAAGGGTTGAGGTTAATTTTTTAAATATGGATACCAGGTGTTTTAGTGCCATTTGCTGAAAACACTATCTTCTCCTCTGCTTTTGAATTGAGTTTATATTCTATAAAATGTTAATGTTAAATAATCTTTCAAAGCTCAGTGGACCATATATGTGTGGTTCTATTTCTAGATTCTCTGTTTTATTTCAGTGATCTATATGTCTTTCCTTACACCAACACTGCCTTTTATAGCTTTAGAGGAAGTCTTAAAATTAGGTACTAAATGTCTTCCAACATTGGTTTTTTGGTTTTGTTTTGTTTTTACTTTGCTAGGTCCTCTGTACTCCTACATAACTTTTAAATTTCAATATCCAATTCTTCATTTATACCAAGTTTACATAGTCCTAAATTTTTATATATACTTTGTGTTTTCTAATCCTGCTAAATTCAAATACAAATTCTAGGGGCTCCTAGAAATTTCTTAGTATTTTCCCTGTAGATGATCATTTCATCTACATATAAAGATTTTACTTCTACCTTGCCAATCCTATCCTAATTGTGTCATTTTATTCCCAGGCTATTTTGGTTTGGGGCTATGTTTCAAAGTTTAATGGACAGATGAAGAGTAGGCATATCTGCCCTTGTTCCCCACCTTAGGGAGAAAGCATTTATCTTTTCCATTCATATAAGGCATTTTTGCTGGAAGTATGGAGTACATGTCTTTGATCTGTTGAGAAGGTTCTGTTCTACTTCTAGTCTCCTGATAGCTTTTACCATGAACAGCTGTAGAATTTGGTCTGATACTTTTTCTCCAACTAGTGACAGGATCATATGGTGTTTTCCTTTCCTCTGTTAAAATGATCACTTATGGGGGTGGATCTTCCAGTGCTGAACCAACATTGCTATCCCTATAATAAAACCACTTTCTACATCCTGCCAGATCTGACTTCTAATAGTTTTTTTTGTTAAACAAATTTCTATCTATGTTCATACCTTTTTCTTCTATTATCTTCATCCAGTTTTAGGATTAGCACAATGTTGAGTTCCTAAAATGAGGGGAGAAGTGTTCCTTCTTTTTTCTGCTTTAAATGTTTGATATAATTCATCATTTAAAATGTATATGAGCCTGTTGTTGTCATATAGGTAGATTTTCAAGCTAGGAATATACTTTCTTTAATAGGTGCTATTCAAATTTTATATTTCCTCCAGAGTCAGTTTCATTAATTTGTCTTCCAAGGTACTTCTTAGAAGTTGTCAAATTTATTTCAAAAAAGATTTTTGTAATATGCTCTCTATATTCTTTTTAAATTCTGTAAAATCTGTGGCAATGTCTCCTAGATCTTGATTTGTAATTTAAAAAATGTATAATTTATATTGTGTAGTAGGAAGAAATGGTCTAAAGGAGCAGGAGAAGTGGGAGGGTAGGGGAAAGGAAAGAAGGGAAAAGAAAAGATATGAGAAAAGGGAAAAATAGAAACAAAGTCTTTGCAAATAGGGAAGGGTGGAGGGGGTGAAGGGAGGGCAGGGGAATGGGGAAAAAATAAGAACCAAGATACTCATATAATGGTACAAGATCCCAATGATGAATGTAACTGTATTTTATACCTAAACTGTACCAATAAACTTAATGGGAAAACAATATCTGTGGGTTAGAGATAAGTTTTAATTATGAGCAATAAGAATACCACATTCATTAATATTGAAATATTAAACAGTTTCTTATACTGCATGCATCAGAATTTCCTGTGGTGGTTAATTAGCATGCAAGTTCCTTAGCTTCACCTTAAACTTCTGAATAAGAAATTTGTAAATTTGTAAACAAGGATCAACATATTTAACAAACTTCCAACATGACTGTTTTGCACTATAAACATACATAAGTGGATTTTTTTCCCTGTGGGTCCCTAATAATATAAAAACAAGCAAAAATTGTTGAAATTTGCTTGATATCCTGTGACGTTTACATACAAATGATCACATCCTAGTCATCCTGCCCAGTTCTACTGCTGCATTAATTTGGTACTTCACCACAATCATCACCATCTCACAGAAGCCAGCCATATTCTGGCCTCCTGGAAATAGAAATTCTCACTTCATCCTGTACTGGCCTGATAACTATCTCACTTCATTTCTCCATTAGAATTTGACCCCTTCCAAGATCCCAAAGAATGTTCCTCACAGCACACAGCATTCTTGATCTCTTCCTACTGGAATTCTGCCTCATCACTCAGGAAACGGTGTGTTTTAACACACAGTCACATACATTACATGGCCTCAGACTCATGAAATCGTTGCTGATTAAGAATAAATATTGCCTCCCAGCTGCTAGGAAAGTTCAAATACTTGAAGCTGATTGCAGAAAGAAAATAGGTCCAATCTGTTCTTTTCTGCAAAATGTCAATAGAGACGGTTAGACAGGCATGTCCGATACTTTTCTTCTGTACAAATTACAGGGTAGAATGGAAACAAGGATGACATGAATAGAAATCTATATTTCAGGAGAATTAAAAAGTGGCAAATTGGGAAGGGGATTTAGCTCAGTGGTTCCGCCACCTGCCCTGCAAGCACAAGGTCCCAAGTTTGATCCCCCGTACAGAAAAAAAAAAAAAAGTGGCAAATTATTGACCTGAACCTCCACAGGTTGCTACTGGCCAAAAGCATCTGATGCTACATTCCCATAACAAGGGAGAGCTGCCCCTCACCACCCATTTTGCTGAGAATGTGCTCTCTAATCACAAGGCTGCTTTTCTAGACACGTACCTCTGGGAAAATTTTTGTTTTATAACACTCGAGATCAGGAATGCAGGTCCATAAATATACTGTTTCTGTCTTTCCAAGAGCAATTTGCCTATTCTCAGCAGCTGGAGCAGAAGAGAAACAAGAAGTAACACATGTTCTAAAATAGCATTGAAGGCCTATGTTTAAAATACCTTCAAATCTGTTCAGTAACACCACATGCCTCCTCCTGGTGCCTCTCCCTCCCATCGCTCTTTGTCTCCATCTCCTCCCCCATGGAGCTGCACAAGGGCCGAATCACCGCTGTTTCAAACAAAAGAAAGATAATCCTTCTCTGAACAAAATCATGGAGAAAATGCAAAACATCTGATCTCTATGCTCCTATTAAATATTTCTGCTGGTGCACGGTGAAGTATTTATTTTCAGCTAATGCCTTACCAACAGGCTGTTGGTCTATTCCCATTTGAATATGGCAGGCCCCTACTCTCATGCTAAAATATATTCTGCATCCTTAACATATTTCCGCCCAAGCAGAGCACACTGAGAAGAAGCAGGCTCACCCAGAGCGTTGCATTCATCACCAGTCTCCATCCTCCTGTGCACAATGTGTGGAAAAATCAGAGGTCCTTTTTAAAATTCTTTTTCTAGAAATTAATATATACATGAGTATTTTTCTCAATTAGAAGGTAGAACTGTTCATAAGAAAGAGATAGCAGCCACTGGCTTGTTTTGAAGCTAAAAATGCCATTGTCATTGTGCACAAATGCTGGTGTCAGCTGACAAAAGACACCTCAAGAAATCTATTAAGGGCCACAGTTTCAGTCTCAGGGGAACTTTTATAGATCGGGCAAGAAAAAGCCGATTGCTTATATTACTCCTTTTGAAAATTCCTGTCTCCCTTGTGCCTAATTTAAATCTAATTGAAATATTCGTTTTCAGGAGTCTCTGATGGCTAAGGACCTCAAAAGCGGAGGATTAAAGAAAAAATAGTCATCCTCCAATGCTGCAAATTAAATTAATCTCATTAATTCAATTAACCCTTCTGTTCGAGACACTGCTTGAAGAAAAGATTCAGATATAGTATGTTTTGCAAATTTTAAGTATTATAGGAAATCTGAAGCTCTGAAGTTAATGTAAACTTATACAAGGTTAAGTAATTAATTTTTTAAAAAAATGGCTGAAAACTGAAACTACATCATGTTTAGGAAAAACTAATTCTAAGGTGAGATGTATGGATCTAATTGCTAAAGCCAGACTTGAAGTTTTCTCGACTCTTACAAGAGAGTGGGTACCCTTGGAAATAACCTAGGTAGAAAAATCACTAAACCTTTGAACATCTTCAATTTTTATTTTCAACTAGAAGATGAAATTGTACCATTTCTTACCAACCTAAATTTTAATGATTTCAGGGAAAAAATATAGTTTTTATTTCTATATTTTACAGCTATTAGAGCATACAAAGTTGAGCTGTATTGAGATATATTTAAGTATTGTCCTATAAAGCACCAAAAACAATTCTTAGAATATAAGATTTTGGTTTGGAGGCTTTGATTTTCTTCTTCTCTTTCTCTGGGCCTGGTTCCTTCAAAATTACAGTATTCCCTGTTAACATGTGACCTCTGGTGACTCTCACTAAAGTTATCATTCTGAAAAATGAGAAAAATAAAATTCCTTTTCTACTCTTCAGTTTCCCCCCTCGGGTCTCCACATTTCTAAATCAACCAGTACACAGGAAAGAGTATAAATGTTACAAAGGACAGTTTTAGAGAAGGACTCTTCCTACCTCCCTGGATAGTAGCAGGAATTGATTTACCTAAGGGACAATATAACAAGAAGTAAAATTAAGATCTGTTCATTTTATCACAGGATCATTCAAGAAGTTTTTGAAGTTAGGTCTCCTACTCTTTACATGTACTCTTTCCAGGCTTGCAATCACAGTACCTTCTAAATGTGTGCAAAATGCCCAAACGGTGAAAATAAACCCAGCTGCTCCTGGCTGCCATTTCCACCCAAGGGACATGGCCAGACATAGATAATACAATGCTGGCTGACAGGCTGTTTTGGAATCATTTATTTTCATTCTCTGAACATAAGAGAAAAAGATTATGTACCTACAAAATATGCCCATGTGTACATTAAATAAGTTTCTCCTTTATAAGAAGGTCGTGTATCAAAGTAAAGCAGGAGTAAAGATTCTTGAGACTTCAACAATGCAAAGTCAAGGCACTTGTACTGGTTCAGTAAAATAGAAATAGCCATATTCCTTCACCAAGTGAAAAATATTTTCAACACACCATAGAAAATGGAAGACTGACAAGCCAGCTAGTAGGGTAAGCCTGAGACCCTAAGAAGCAAGTCAAATTACCTTCACTTATAAGCAATAGGAAATGAAAAGTCACAATTTAATCTTGGGAAGCAGATGGAGGAAATTTTAGCCAATTTCTCAATTTTGGAGAGACTTTTTGGTAATACATTAAGTAAGGTACAGAATGAAGAAATCTGTTCAGTCTTCAGAGTTAGAAATTGGGAAAAATTTATTCAACCTGTTGAAATTTGATAAGGTGATTAAGAAAATTATTAGTCTCATATTAAAGGAACAAAAAACATTGTTCACCTCTCTACCAAACAAGAAGTATACATACCTTTTTCTTTGCTGCTAAGGAGAAGTTAAACATTTTTTTTTTCAGTGAGGGCCAAAAATATTGTTAAAATGTGAGTTGAGGTAAAATTAGTGTGCAGAAAATTCTCACTAAGACTTCTGTGTTGAAATATCTGATCTGTTGATCCCATTGAAAAGCCTGTGAAAACCAGGTCCATAATAATATGGATCTACAAAAATTTACTATGTGCTAGGTATGCCTCCAAGTGCCACTCATACACTAACTCCATTTCCCTTCACAAGATCCTTATGAGATAAATGTCTTAGATCTTTCAGAATTTACACATGACGAAACTGAAACCCAGCAAAGTTGTTTAATTTACCCAAGCCACACAGCTAGTAAGTGGTGGAGCTCAGAATCAAACTTAAACAATCTGATTCTAGGGGTTGTGCTCTTAACCCAAATGTAAGAAAAACAACAGTGAATGAATGATAGCACAGATACTTTGTTTTATTATTGGGGATCAAAAAGAAGTGCTGGTGACTGCAGTAAATTGAGGAACAAATCCATCTGAGATCCAGATTTCTGGAACCATTGGCTTGCAGCTCTAGGCCTAAAAACGATAGTGACTACACTGTGCAGGTGGGCCTTGATGGAAGGAGCTCTGCTCCTGAGAACTGGATAGGGTAGTAGTTCAGAGCCTTGAGGCAACCTGTTCCCTAGAGACTGGAAGGTAGAGGAAGGTGGGCTTTTGTGGAGAACCAAGCAGTGGCCTCATTGTTCACAGTGCCATAAGAACAGGATAGGAAACACTGACAGCTGCATGGATTTCTGTGGAAATGGTGGCCAGCAGAGTTTTGGCAAAAGCACATGGAGTAAAACTGAGCACTTGGGGAGAGCTACTACCCACAGATCTAGACACTTCCTTTTTCCTAATACTTTTCAAAACTAAATTTATTAATGATATGTAAAAAGATAAAAATTTTACTTATTGCTGAGGTAACTTGCAATGTTCCAAGATACATAAACATTGTGTAATGTTTAAATCAGGTTAAACATATCTCCTCAAACATTGATCATTTCTTTATGATAAAATCTTTTAAAATTCTTCCCATTTTTTAAGTGTTCAGTACATCCTTGTTATCTATAATTGCTCTACTGTACAAGACCACACTAGAGTTTTTTCTTTTGCCCTTTCAGTACTGGGGATAGAACCTAAAGGCTTCACACTGAGCATTTTTTAAATTTTTAAATTTTGAGACAAGGTCTCACTAAATCACCATGTCTGGGCTAAATCTTGTGATCCTCCTGCCTCAGCCTACCAAAGTGCTAGGATTACAGGCATACACTAGGATGCCCACACAAAAGTTTCTTATTCCTCTAACTGTAAGTTCCCATCAACCACCCTCTTCCCATCCTTCCTTTCACCCCACTTTCCTCAGCCTCTGTGAACACCATTCTGTTCTCAACTTGTATGAGACCAAACTGTTTAGGCTCCACATATGAGTGAGATCATTTGGTACCTGTTTTTCCATGCCTGATTTGTTTTATTTAGCATTCCAATCTCTGGTTTCATTCATGTTGTCACAATGATAGGATTCTATTCTGAATAGTATTTTATTGTGTACATGCACCACATTTTCTTCATTCATTTATCAGTTGGTGGACACTTAAGTTGTTTTTATTTATTGAGTATTATGAAAGTGTTTCAAAAAACATGAGAATGCAGATATCTCTCTGACATACTGATTTCATCTCCTCTGGATGTACATTGAGAGGCAGGATTGCTGTATCATATGGTACTTTTATTTTGTATATTGTTTTTCCTAATGACTTTATGTTCCCCACAACAGTGAACAAGGGTTCCCTTTTCTTTACATCCTCTCTAACACATCTTTGCTTTAGTCTTGCTGATAATAGCCATTCTTTTTTTCCCCCATTAACTTTATTGGTACATTTCAGGTATACAATACAGTTACATTTATCATTGGGATCTTGTACCATTGCATGAGTCTCTTGGTTCTTATTTTTTCCCCCTTCCCTTGCCCTTCCTTCACCCCCTCCACCCTTCCCTATTTGCAAGAGCTTGTTTCCATTTTTTTCCTCTTTTCATATTTTTTCCTTTCCCTTTTTTCCCTTTCCCTACCCCTCCCACTTCCCCTGCTCTTTTAGACCTTTTCTTCTTGTTACATAATATCAGTTATACATTTTTAAAATTACAGTATTAAGAACTAGGAGACATTACAACAGATTTTACAGAATTTAAAAGGATATAGAAAGCATATTACAAAAATCTTTTTTTGAAATAAATTTGACAACTTCTAAGAAGTACCTTGGAAGACAAATTAATGAAACTAACTCTGGAGGAAATATAAAATTTGAATAGCACCTATTAAAGAAAGTATATTCCTAGCTTGAAAACCTACCTATATGACAACAGCAGGCTCATAAACATTTTAAGTGATAAATTATATCAAACAATTAAAGCAGAAAAAAGAAGGAACACTTCTCCCCTCATTTTAGGAACTCAACATTGTGCTAATCCTAAAACTGGATGAAGATAATAGAAGAAAAAGGTATGAGCATAGATAGAAATTTGTTTAACAAAACAAACTATTAGAAGTCAGATCTGGCAGGATGTAGAAAGTGGTTTTGTTATAGGGATGGCAGTGTTGGTTCAGCATTGGAAGATCCACCCCCAAAAGTCATCATTTTAACAGGGGAAAAGAAAAAGCCATATGATCCTGTCACTAGTTGGAGAAAAAGTATCAGACCAAATTCTACAGCTGTTCATGGTAAAAGCTATCAGGAGACTAGAAGTAGAACAGAAACTTCTCAACAAATTAAAGACATGCACTCCATACTTAAAGTGAGAAAGCCTTGTATGAATGGAGAAGATACAATGCTTTTTCCTTAAGGTGGAGAACAAGGACAGATATGCTTACTCTTTATCTGCCCATTAAACTTTGAAACTTAGTCCCCACCAAAATAGTCTGGGAATAAAATGACACAACTAGGATAGGACTGGCACAGCAGAAGCAAAATCTTTGTATGTAGATAAAATGATCATCTACAGAGAAAATACTAAGAAATCTCTAGGAGCTCCTAGAACTTGTACTTGAATTTAGCAAGATTAGAAAACACAAGGTATATATAAAAATTCAGGTCTATGTATACTGCTATAAATGAAGAACTGGATATTGAATTAAAAGTTATGTAGGAGTACAAAGGACCCAGAAAAGCCAAAAACAAAAACAAAAACAAAAACAGTGTTGGAAGACGTTTAGCACCCAATTTTAAGACTTCTTCTAAAGCTACAGTAATCAAGGCAGTGTTGGTGTAAGGAAAGACATATAGATCATGGGAATAAAACAGAAAATCTAGAAATAGAACCACACATATATGGTCCACTGAGTTTTGAGAGATTATTTAACATTAGCATTTTATAGAATATAAACTCGATTCAAGAGCCAAGGAAGAGACAGTGTCTTCAGCAAATGGCACTAGAATACCTGGTATCTGTATATAAAAAATTAACCTCAACCCTTTTTTTCCATACATGAAAATAACTTGAAGGGATCTATGAACCTAAATAAGAAAGCCTAAAAGTATAAAACTTTAAGAAGAAATTATAAGGGAAATATTTATGAATTCAGGGTAGGCAAGAACTACCTAGGATACAAAAGACATGATGTATAAAAGAAAAAAGTTGATAAATGAGATTCCATCAAAATATAGAACTTTAAGTGACAGCATTAAAATGAAAAGTAGTCCTTAAACAGACCATATTTACAATGCATATAACCTATGGGCAGAATATATAAAGAATTCTTAGAGCTCATTAATAGACAACCCAATTAAATTGTAGACATAAGATGATAAATAGCCAGTATAGCACAAAGAATGGTGTGCAACTGTAGAATCAGAAAAATACTAATTAGTAAAATAACAAAATTGAATTATACACTCATTAGGGAGATGAAGTCAAAAGTTTTAAAAGCCTTGTCATGACTTTTTCTTTTTGTTGGATTCTGCCCCTTTGCTTTTAATTTTTCACTCCCAATGGATTCATTCTGTTGGGTTTCCTTGGGTTGTGATCCTCATTGTCTTTTCCTAGGGTATTGTCTAAAATTTTTTGGAGTGCCAGTTTGGTATTCATGAAGTTCCTGAGGTGCTCTTTGTCATGAAAGGATCTTATTTCTCCATCAATTTTGAAAGATAATTTTGCAGGGTACATTAATCTGGGTTGGAGGCTGTTTTCCTTTAGGGCTTGAAATACATCACTCCAAGCTCTTCTTGCCTTGAGGGTTTGCATTGAGAAATCTGGTGTGATTCTGATGGGCTTTCCTTTGTATGTGATTTGTTTCTTTTCTCTCACTGCTTGTAGAATTTTATTCTTCTGTTGGATTTCTGGAATCCTAACTATTACATGCCTATGTGTAGATTTTTTTTGATTAAGGCTAGCTGGAGTCCTATATGCCTCACTTTTCTATATGTTAAGTTCTTTTCCCCTCTTTGAGAATTTCTCTGCCATCACTTTTGTGAACAGTTTTTTTATGTCATCTACACTCTCTCTTTCTTCATTGACTCCAATCAGTCTTATGTTATTCTTCTTTGCATCGTCTAGCAGCTGCTGGATTGATTTCTCATGTTCCCTTACAATTTTAAAGCAATTTTTCTTTTCCTCCTCACTAATTGCAATCTTATCTTCTATATCTGAAATTCTGTCCTCACATTGGTTCATTCTGCTGTGCAGACTTTTGGAGTTTTTAATCTCTTGGAAATCTGTTTGTATCTGTTTCATGGATTCCATTTGTTTCCTATGTTGGGATTCCATCATATTCCTCAGATCCTCTATTTTTTTTATCTGTGTCCTCTCTAGATTTATTAATCATGTCTTGCACTATGAGCACAATCTTTGCTGTTATCTGGGTAATTATTTCTGATTTCATTTTTCCCAGATCCTCTTTTGTTGCCAGTTCAGAGAGTCCAGGTGGTTGAGTATCAGAGTGTTCCATCTCGTTTCCCTTTGGGGTTGCTGTAGGTGATCCAGAAGTCTGTTTTTGAGGCTTGTTTATGTGTCTTCTCATTTCCATGTGTGTGTGTGTGGGGTACTTGTGGCGCCCATGCAGCTCACCTTCTCTGCCCTAGGAGCTTGGGATGGCAACGGGGGAGCTTCCTTCCGGGTGCTGGGACTGTCTCACCCTCTCTGCCCTAGGAGCCTAGGATGGAAGTGTGGAGCTTCCTTCTGGGTGCTGGGACCAGATGAGCTTCACTGCCCTAGGAGCCTGGGATGGAGGCGGGGGAGCTCCCTTCTGGGTGCTCGGACTGGCTGAGCTTCACTGTCCTAGAAGCCTGGGATGGCATTGGGGGAGCTTCCTTCCGGGTGCTGGGACCGGCTCACACTCTCTGCCCTAGGAGCCTGGGATGGAGGCGGGGAGCTTCCTTCCGAGTGCTGGGACTGGCTGAGCTTCACTGCCCTAGGAGCCTAGGATGGCAGTGGGGGAGCTTCCTTCCGGGTGCTGGGACCGCCTCACCCTCTCTGCCCTAGGAGCCTGGGATGGAGGCAGGGAGCTTCTTTCTGGGTGCTGGGACCGGCTGAGCTTCACTGCCCTAGGAGCCTGGGTTGGTGGTGGGGGAGCTCCCTTCCAGGTGCTGAGACTGGCTCACCCTCTCTGCCCTAGGAGCCTGAGATGGAGGTGTGCAGCTTCCTTCTGGGTGCTGGGACAGGCTCACCCTCTCTCATAGTCATTCTTATTAAGGTTAAATTATATCTCTTTGTGGTTTTGATTTTTATTTCCTAG
Organism: Heterocephalus glaber; assembly: GCF_053883595.1. Lineage (NCBI taxonomy): Eukaryota > Metazoa > Chordata > Mammalia > Rodentia > Bathyergidae > Heterocephalus > Heterocephalus glaber. The sequence continues at coordinate 34,692,682 of NW_028258296.1, read as the reverse complement.
TTATCAGTGTCATTCAACATGTTTTCATATACCTGTTGGCTATGTTTTCTTTTGAGAAATGGTTGGCTATTGTGGCTTTCCTCATGGTGGCCTTCTCTCTGGCCTCCAGGGTGTACTTTTATTTTGTTTTTTCTTTTCTTTTTTACTTGGCCCAAGCTTGCTCTGCTGAGCCAGTTTCTCCCTTACTCTTCATCTTTACTTTTTCAAATACACTTTGTCACTGCCTTTATTTTTTGTTCAAGACAAAACAAAGAAGTGCTCATCAGAAGAAGAGGTGAACAACCCAACACCCCGCACTGTTTATGTGGCAAGCCACTGTTAGAAGGAGCTACCTGGTAACATTTTGACATAACCAGCCAGGAGTAACGCTTGGGTACCAGAGGCCGAGATTCTGAGCTGAGCTAATGGGAAACCTCTTGCTACAGCACAGATTTTGCTGACTTCGCCACTAGGCCATACGTATTCTTGATGAGTGGGAAAGGTTTGATGCTGACAATCTAAAGCAGGAATAACTTAGCGACTATTGCAATACAGTTTGGGTTCAGTATCAACTGGAAGGTGGCAAAAGATGGGTGCAGGATGGTACTCTAAACTTTGAGGCTATTCTCCAGTTGCAGTGTTTCTTCTTGAAACATACAAGGTGGAATGAAGTGCCTGTCAATCACCCCCCAGATAATCAGCATAGCTACAAAATCTTCAGATGGACCCATAGACCCAAGTGCCAGACATGGTATTTTCTGTGTTCAACAATCAGGACCCAGAGGAGAGACAAATGAAAAAGACCAAGATTATAAGTATCACAACAGGCAATGCTTTAAGCCCATGCAGAGCACCTAGGAAAAAATACAAGGACAACTGAGGTTCCTATTTCAAGTGTAAGAGGGTTGTAAACTGGGCACGAGATTGAACCAAGCCTCCACCTGGGCCCTGCTCTGTATGTGAGACAGATAATGTGCCTGACTCATAGCATTGGAGGTCTGATTGTCCCAATCCCAGAGAGGGGCTAGGCCAGCCAAGCCTCATTTCCTGCTCTGACAACTAAAGAGGCCCAGGGGAAGCTGCAATGGCCCTATCCACAGACATCACCATCTCCTCCAAAGAACACTGGGTAATCTTAGCTGTTATGTGTGAGTTGATTCAATTATTTTATTCTGTTTTGACTTACTTCTCTAGAAAGCCATCTTCTGGGAGTCAAAGGGATCCCTAATCAGAAATTTCTTGAAGATGTACAAATAGAAGAAGCTACACAGTTAACTTTGGGGGAGAAACTAGAAGTCCTGACTGCCCATCAGCTCAAAGCTATTCTGAAGACAAAAGGTTACTTTCACTTAACAGAGGAACAGCTCACTAAGTGTCAGACTATGCTTTTAGATATCAGTGAGGTTATTATAAAAACTTGCACAGCTCAAATCCAGTAAAGTAGCTGGATACAAGGTCAACACACAAAAATCAATAGCTTTCCTCTACATGAACAACAGACTCACTGAGAGAGAAATAGGGCAAATAATTCCTTTTACAACAGCATCCAAAAAACTGAAATACCTAGGAATCAACCTAACAAAATAAACCAGAGAACTTTTCCCTGAAAACTATAGCACTCTGCCAAGAGAGACTGAAGATTATATCAGAAAATGGACAGACATCCCCTGCTCCTGTGTAGGAAGGATCAATATAGTGAAAATGGCTATACTTCCAAAACTGCTATATAGATTCAAAGCAATTCCAATTGAGATCCCAGCAGCATACTTCATGGACCTTGAGAAAACAATCCAAAAATTCATTTGGACCAAGAAGAGACCCAGAATATTAAAAGCAATTCTAGGTAACAGAGACATGGCAGGGCTATCACAATCCCCAACTTGAAACTATACTACAAAGGTACTGTGATAAAAACAGCATGGCACTGGAAAAGAAACAGATCTGAGGACCAGTGGAACAGATTAGAAGATGCAGAAACAATGCCAGACACACTCAGCCATCTCATCTTTGACAAAGGAGCCAAACACTCTCACTGGAGGAAAGGTAGCCTCTTTAATAAAGGGTGCTGGAAAAATTGGGTTTCAACTTGCAAAAGATGAAAACTAGACCTATATCTCTCACCATGCACTAAATTAAAATTAAAATGCATTAAAGATCTAAATATTAAAATAGAAATGCTGAACCAGTTGGAACAGAGGTTAGGTAGAACTCTTGAAGACATCGGTAGGAAAAGATTTTATGAACAAAACCTCAGTTACCCATGAACTAGCACAAACAATTAACAAGTGGGATCTCTTCTTATTAAAAAGCTTCTGCACAGCAAGAGAAACCACCAGCAGCGTGAAGAGCCAACTCACAATGTGGGAAAATGTCTTCACCTGCTGTTCCTCAGACAAAGGCCTACTATCTTGAATCTATAAAGAACTTAAAAAGATAAGACCTCCCAAATTTAAAGACCCAATCTGAAAATGGGCATCTGAAATGAACAGATATTTCTCACACAAAGAAGTAGAAATAGGAAATAAATACATGAAAAAATGTTCAACATCACTGGTCATTTGAGAGATGCAAATGAAACCAATGTTGAGATTCCACCTCACTCCAGAAGGAATGGCTGCTATCATGAAATCAACAAATAGCCAATGCTGATGGGGCTGTGGAGAATGAGGAACTCTGCTTCACTGCTGGTGGGAGTGTAGACTGGTGCAAGCACTGTGGAAATCAGTATGGAGATACCTCAAAGAACTAGGACTGGGAGTCCCATTTGACTCAGCTATTCCCCTGCTGGATATCTTCCCCAAAGAATTAAAAGGATCATACCACAGTGATGTATGTGCACCCATGTTCATAGCAGCACAATTTGTAATAGCTAAAACTTGGAAACAGCTCAATTGCCCATCAAGTGGAGACTGGATAAAGAAAATGTGTTTTTTTAAAAATATAAAATGGAGTACTAGTCAGCCATAAAATTGAGAAATTAGAGTTATTTATTGCTAAATGGATGCACATTGAGGTGATACTCTTAAGTGAAATAAATAGGAGACACATGGATAAATACCGAATAGTTTCTCTAGTGTGAGAAACTGAATGTGTAAATAAGGACTAAAAAGTATAGTCGATAATGTGAAATAGGATGAAAAGGGCAAAGGGGAAGGGGAAGTAGGAGGGGTAGGGGAAAGTAAAGAAAGGTATGGAATTAATATGAAAAAATGGAAACAAAGTCTTTGTAAATAGGGAGGGATGGAGGGGTTGAAGGGAGGGCAGGGGAAGGGGGAAAAATAAGAACCAAGAGAGATTAGGTAAAGGTGCAAATTTACAATGATGAATGTCATTATATTGTATACCTAAAATGTACCAATGATTAGAATGAATAATTGATAATATGAAATAGGAAAAAAAGGTTTAAAGTTGTGGGGGAAGTGGGAGGGGCAGTGGAAAGGAAAGAAAGGAAAGGAAAAATTATGAGAAATGGAAAAAATGGAAACAAAGTCTTTGTAAATAGGGAAGGGTGGAAGGGGTGAAGGGAGGGCTGGGATGGGGAAAAAATAAGAACCAATATGCATCATGTAAAGGTACAAGTTCCCAATGAGAAATGTAAATGTGTTGCATACCTAAAATGTACCAATAAAAGAATAAAAAAAAAAAAAAACTTGCACAGCTATTAACTGTGCTTCTTTGATGCTTATAGGCCCAGAAGTTAGCCACTCTTGTGAACAAGTGATCTCCCAGACCTAGGCAAGGAGGAAGAACATCAGTGACTGCCCCTCCAAAACCCTGAGGAGATGAGGTTGTACCCTTGTCAATCATCTACAAAGCATAGGCAGGAAATTCTACAGCTAGAGGGAGTCCATCTTGTAGTCATGCACTGTAAAGGGAACAAAAGAGACATGTATGAAGTCTCCTTGGGAAATCAAAAGGCAATAGGGGGTCCCGCCCCTCCTGGCCTAGAGGTAGGGGCTTCTGAGCCACCATCCCACTGCACTTGGTCCAGAAGAAGGGGCTTCCCAGCCACCATCCCTCCACCATTCCCAGCCCAGAGGAAAGGGTTTTTGGGTAGCCTTCTGTCCTGTAGCTCCCGGCCCAGAGGAAGGGGCTTGGGGGACACCATCCCTACTGCCACTCCTGGCCCCTGTCCCACCTCACCCAGCTCAGAGGAGGTGAGCCATGTGGGCGCCAACAGCATCCCCTCTGCCTCCCCCCCCAGTCGAAATGAGAAAACATGTAAATAAGTCTCAAAACCAGACTTCCCGATCACCTACAGCAACCCCAAAAGGAAATGAGATGGAACACTCTGATATTCAACCACCTGGACCCACTGAACTGGCAACAAAAGGGGATCTGGAAAAAATAAAATCAGAAATAATTACTCAGATAACAGGAGAAATTGTGCTCCTAGTGCAAGACATGATTAATAAATCTAGAGAGGAGCTGAGGAACATGATGGAATCCCAACATAGGAAACAAATGGAATCCATAAAACAGATGCAAATAGATTTCCAGGAGATGAAAAATTCCATTGAAAGTCTACACAGCAGAATGAGCCAATGTGAGGACAGAATTTCAGATATAGAAAATAAGATTGCAATTACTGACCAGGAAAAGAAAAATTGCTTTAAAATTATAAGGGAGGATGAGAAATCAATCCAGCAGCTGCTAGATGATGCAAAGAAGAATAACATAAGACTGATTTGAGCCAATGAAGAAACAGGAGAGAGTGCAGATGACATAAAAAAACTCTTCACAGAGGTAATGGCAGAAAACTTGCCAAGCAGGAGAAAAGAACTTGACATATAGATAAGTGAGCCCTATAGGACTCCAAATAGCCTTGATCAAAAAAAATCTACACGTAGGCATATAATAGTTAAGATTCCAGAAACTCAACAGAAGAACAAAGTTCTACAAGCAGTTAGAGAAAAGCAACAAATCTCATACAGAGGAAAGCCCTTCAGAATAATAGCAGACTTCTCAACACAAACCATCAAGTCAAGAAGAGCTTGTAGTGATGCATTCTAAGCCCTAAAAGAAAACAGCCTCCAACCCAGATTGATATACCTTGCAAAACTGTCTTTCAAAATGGATGGAGAAATAAGATACTTTCATGACACAGAGCATCTTAGGAACTTCATGAATATCAAACCAGCACTCCAAAGAATTTTACACAATATCCTAGGAACAGATAGTGAGGATCACAACCCCAGGAAGCAAAGCAGAATGAACACATCTGGCATGACAAGAAATTAAATGTAAAGGAGGAGAACCCAACAAAAAGAAAAAGTCATGGCAATGACAAGTCAATACATTTCAGTTATAACCATCAATGTTAATGGTCTCAATTCACCAGTGAAAAGAAATAGACTGGCAGAATGGGTCAAGAAGTAAAATCCAACACTATGCTGCATACAAGAAACACACTTAATTCAAAAGGAAACTCATAGACTGAAAGTTAGAGGGTGGAAAACAATACTCCATGCAACAGGAACCCAAAAAAAAGCAGGAGCAGCTATCCTCTTTGCAGATCAAGTAGATTTCAAACCAACACTGAGGAAGAGAGATGAAGAAGGACACTACATCCTTGTAAAGGGAACAACTCAAGAGGAAGAGATGACAATCATAAATATCTATGCACCAAACACTAGTGCGCCTAACTATATAAAGCAAATACTAACGGACATGAAAAGTCATATATGCACTAATACAATTGTAGTGGGGGACCTCAACACCCCACTGACACAAATAGATAGATCAACTAGACAAAAAATAAGTAATGAAATACTAGAACTCAATCGAACTCTTGAACAAATGAACTTAACAGATTTTTTCAGAGTCTTCCACCCCACAAAATCAGAATACATATTCTTCTCAGCTGTACACGAGTCATTCTCCAAAATAGACCACATACTCACACATAGTACATGTTTCAGCAAGTGCAAAGGAATTGAAGTTATCCCCTGTATATTATCAGACCATAGTGTGATGAAATTGGAGATCCATAGCAAAAGAAACTCAAAAAATTTCATAAACACGTGGAAATTGAACAACACACTTCTGAATAACCAATGGGTCATAGAGGAAATTAAAGAAGAAATCAGACAGTTCCTTCAATTAAATGACAATGACAATACAACATATCAGAATCTATGGGACACAATGAAAGCAGTCTTAGGAGGGAAAATCATAGCAGTGAATATGCATATTAGGAAAACAGAATGAGCCCAATGGAACTACCTGATGCTGAACCTCAAGTTTCTAGAAAAAGAAGAGCAGGACAACCCCAAAGGTCATACAAGGGAGGAAAATATAAAGATCAGAGGAGAAATCAATGCAATGGAGACTAAGAGAATGATACAAAAAAAATCAATGAAGCCAAGAGTTGGTTCTTTGAAAGAATCAACAAAATTGACAAACCCTTAGCCAACCTTATCAGAAAAAGGAAAGAAAGGGCCCAAATCCATGCAATTAGGAGTGAAAAGGGTGAAATTACAACAGACCCAGCAGAAATCCAGAGGATCATCAATACCTACTTCCAGAACCTATACACCAATAAGATGGACAACACAGAAGAAATGGACAGATTCCTAGATACATATGAATTACCAAAGTTGAATGAAGAAGACCTAAAAATTCTGAACAACCCAATATCAACCAATGAAATTGAAAATGTAATTAAAACTTATCAACTAAGAAAAGCCCTGGCCCTGATGGTTTCACTGCTGAATTCTACAAGGCATTTAGAGAGAAACTGTTGCCACTACTGTTTAAACTCTTCAATGAAATTGAAAAGGATGCCATGTTCCCGAATTCATTCCTGGAAGCAAGCATCACCTTGATCCCCAAAGCAGAGAAAGACCCAACTGAAAAGGAGAACTATAGGCCAATCTCACTAATGCACACAGATGCAAAAATCCTTAATAAGGTACTGGCAAATAGAATGCAGAAGATCATTAAAAAGATCATACACCCTGATCAAGTGGGATTCATCCCAGGGATGCAGGGATGGTTCAACATATGCAAATCAATCAATGTAATGCACTATATCAAAAAGGAGATAGAAGAGAATACAAGAAAATGGAAAGATATCCCTGGTCATGGGTAGGAAGAACCAACATTGTGAAAATGGCCATACTTCCCAAACTACCATATAGATTCAATGCAATGCTGGCAGAAATTCCAACAATATGCTTCACAGAACTAGAGAAAACAATCCAAAAATTCATTTGGAAGGAGAAGAAACTTAGAATAGCAAAAGCAATTTTAGGCAACAGAGACATGGCTGGGGATATCACAATCCTCAACTTGAAACTATACTACAAAGCTACTGTGATAAAACCAGCATGGTGCTGGCAAAAAAACAGACCCAAAGACCAGTGGAATTGATTACAAGATGCAGAAACAACTCCAGACATACTCAGCCACTTCATCTTTGATGAAAGAGCCAAACACCCTCATTGGAGGAAAGATAGACTATTTAATAAATGGTGTTGGAAAAACTGGATTTCAACCTGCCAAAGATTAAAACTAGACCCATACCTATCACCACCCACTAAACTAAGATCTAAGTGAATTAAAGATCTAAATATTAAGTCAGAAGCACTAAACTTGCTGCAAGATAAGTTAGGTAGAATTCTTGATGACATTGGCAAAGGAAAAGACTTTATGAACAAATCTTCAGTAGCATGGGAACTAGCTCAAAGAATCAACAACTGGGATCTCATCTTATTAAAAAGCTTCTGCACTGCAAGAGAAACTATCAACAGAGCTAAGAGACAACCTACAATGTGGGAAGAAATATTTAGCAGCTGTTCCTCAGACAAAGGTCTACTACCGAGAATATATAAAGAACTGAAATAAGTCAGACTCCACAAATTCAAAGACCCAATTCAAAAATGGGCATCTGAAATGAACAGACATTTCTCAGCCAAAGAAGTAAAAGCAGCAAATAAATATACGAAAAATGTTCCAACATCACTGGTCATTCTAGAGATGCAGATGAAAACAACACTGAGATTCCACCTCACCCCACAAAGAATGGCTGCTATCAAGAAATCAACCAATAAAAAATGTTGGCAGGGGAGTGGAGAGAAAGGAACCCTTCTCCACTGTTGGTGGGAACGTAGATTGGTGCAACCACTGTGGAAATCAGTATGGAGATACCTCAAAGAACTAGAATTAGAGGTCCCATTTGCTCCAACTATTTCCCTACTGAGAATCTTCCCCAAAGAATTAAAAGAATCATACCACAACAATATATGTGCACCTATGTTTATAGCGGCACAGTTTGCAATAGCTAAAGCTTGGAAACAGCCCAAGAGGCCATCGACTGGAAACTGGATAAAGAAGATGTGATTTTTTAATAAAATGGAGTACTACTTAGCCATAAAGAATGAGAAACTAGAGACATTTATAGCTAAATGGATGCATATTGAGGCCATACTCTTAAGTGAAATAAATAGGACACACATGTGTAAATACTGAATAGTTTCTCTAGTGTGAGAAACTGAAAGTGTAAATAAGGGTTAAAATGATTAAAATGAATAATTAATAATTTGAAATAGGAAGAAAATGTCCAAAGGTGTAGGAGTTGTGTGAGGGAAGGGGAAAGGAAAGAAGGGAAAGGAAAAATTATGAGAAAAGAAAAAAAATGGAAAAGGAGTCTATGTAAATAGGGAAGGGTGGAGGGGGTGAAGGGCACACAGGTAATGGGGAAAAAATAAGAACCAAGATATATCATGTACAGGTACAAGCACCCAATGATAAATGTAAATGTATTGTATACCTAAAATGTACCAATAAAAGAATTTAAGAATTAAAAAAAACTCCTACATGTTTATCCATTGTTTGGGTTAGCCTGGGACTTCTGTCCCCCTCCTGCTACCCTTCACCTTGTGCTCAGGCATATATAAGAATAAAAACCCACGTTTCTGTGTCAATGCACTTCCTTCTGTTTCTCCTGATAGAGTACCCAAGAGCCCTCAGAGTCAGCAACACTGCTACCAAAGGATGGAACCCTATGTGAACAGCACAGAACCGTGTCAGCCCAGACTGAGCAGAAGCCCCTAGTCAATATCCAGTCTCTCTTCTGCCATGGAAATGAGAGGATAGTCCTTGTATAGAGAAGGTGGATCCTCAATTCTGAGGCTGAATGCAGTGGCGGTTTTCCTTAAAGCTGCCCAGAGCTGCAGCATACTTTGGCATGAGTGAGATGTTAACTTCTGCTCTGATAATCTACTAAGATGAACCATGGCAGAGGCGATTAATGTCTTGACAAATGAGGACAGGCAGACATAACATAACATGGTAAGAATTTTAATATGGCATAAGTTTAAAAAGTGCCCTTGGTAGTGAAAAGAGAGAGCAGTTAATTATTTCTGAAGAACTCAGCTTCAATGAAGCAACTAGATATATAACACTGAGGCATAAGAGAAGACAGTAAAGGATGGAACCTTAGGGAACACTAACTTTTAAGAACTAGGTTAAGACAGGTAGTGTAGGAAATAGAGAAGACAGAAGAGCAGAAAGAAAACCAGAATGTAATAGTGTTGTAGAGACCCAGAAAGCAGGTTGTTCCCAGAAGTGGAGGAAACTGAAAAGTCTCATTGAAAGTCACAAGATATGATCTGAAAAGAACCCATTAGATTTGAAATTATGGAAACCTTAAAAACAAATTCAGATTTAAGAGATAAAAAGGAAGTATGATATGCTTACAGAAAATATATTTGAGCATTGCTCAAAATGTGACATTCATGAGATCAATGACCCCCCCCCCCAAGAGGGAGAGAATTAATTTGAGATGTGCTGCATACTATGTACCTACAAAGGAATTTCTTAAAACCTTTTTGTGATTTTCTCATGTTGGGAGACAAGAAAGGGAAGAGAATCATGTGCTTACCAACTGACAGCACTAAAGCGAGGAAGCAAAAGTAACATCGTAGGATTGCCTCACAAGTCTTAATAAAGTCTACTTTTTAATGTCACTAAAGTTTGTTTATTAAAATAAATAAGACACTCAAATAAGAAAGAATAAGGATAATTTTAATAACTATCTTGAAAGTGAAAATGTCCAATAAATATGCTTCTCATGTAACAAATTTGTAGAGAAATAAGGTAACCAGCCTGACCAGAGTTACAAGTGGTGTCACATTTGTAACTCCAGAACTATGGGAGGCTGAGGCAGAGGGATCCCAACCTTAAGCCTATCCTGGGCAATTTAGCAACTTAACAAAACCTTCTGTCAAAGTAAAAAATGAAACGGAGTAGGCTTGTAGCTCAGTGTTAGGGTTCTGTCCTCAACCTCCCGTACCACAAAAAAAGAAAAAGAGAGAAATAAAAGCTGTGTGTCTGGCCAATTTCTGTAACTTTCCTTTCCTCTAGTCTGTAAATGGGGATGAGAATAATACTTCAAAGTGTTGTTATGAACAGCCATGTGATAAGACATAGAAAACAGCTAGAATACGGCCTGGCATATAGAAAAAATTCAATAAATATTATTTTATTACCATCATTACTTTTCACACCTCCTTCAGTAACCAGCTAAAAATATAGCAGAATTTAAGTAATCTATGCCCCTGAGGAAGTAAAGTTGTTGTCTCTCTGAGGTCAATTTAGCATTAGACAATGATTTACATACTAATAATCAAGAATTAACAGAGAAACTATAATGTTTGGTTACTCTGATCTTGTACTTGAGAATGAATTGCCAATATAGCCACAATCCTTACAGGAGAACTATGCTGGTGGAGTTTCCTCTTTTAATCCATCTAATTGCATGAAAATAGAATAATTTAATGCATATTCCTATCCAAGGTTCACACACCCAAACACACACACACACACACACACACACACACACACACACTCACTCTCCCTCTCTGAAATGAGTGCATAACAAGTCTGCTTTTCATCCATCATTCTGCCCATTGCATTAAATCATTCCTCAAAGAACTTATTTTCTGAAGCTATAGGAAAGTGTTTAACGTTTTCATAATTAAAGAGTAATTCTTTAAATCTTAATGTGGTTTAAAAACTTAAATATAAAATCTGCTCTGAGGAAAATGTGATTATATATGCTGTGCTGCCTGAGAATTCCTAGGCTAAGAATTTCCACCATGTGACCATATGGGGTGAGAGCACCATGAAAATATTTCTCTCAAACCTCCCAAACCTCCTGAACAATGCCTTCAACAGAATTTTGGTGGGTGTGTATATACATTTCCTTTTTTTAAGTATATGATTTTAACTCACTTTTACTTTCAATGTCAGACTCATTCTAGGACTATTTATAGAATCAAGCATTAAGCACAGTCTCTTCCCTCCATAATAAAAAAAAGTATCTGAAATTATCAACAACAGTCTTAAATTGTGTAGATTTAAAACACTTTGTCAGCTGTACTGAACTCCTCATAGAATGACTTTGGAGATGGCTTGTTTTATGTGTGCCATCGGAGGGGTTTTTAAAATCTACATCTTTAGCAGGTATTTTATGCATTACCTGATCTGTCCATCTAGAGGTCAACATTATCCCATAATAACCACACCATGCAGAGAGAAATGTGCATGTACTGGTTGCTCCCTTCTACCTCTTCTGGATCCGCAGTCTCAGCTTTTCCTCTTCCGACACCTTCAATGACAAAAAGAAGGCAGGGTGTCCACCTATACCTCTTTTTTTACTTTTCCTGTTGCTAGTATTTCCTTTTTTTAACCTATATTTGTGTAATTCTATCACACATCCACTCTTGCCAGGGTAGACAGAGAAGTGTTTTAGAAGTGTTGTGTCAGTCCAGCACCTTATTGTTATTTTCTGATGTTTCCTTATTTCCATTCCATACCCTCTACTCAGCCACACCAGAAATAGTCAATTAGGCAAATTTCTTTTGTACCTAACTTCATGGGCCCCAGTTCAAGTTTATATAAAGAATAGAATATGATTAGTCATGTGTATCCTGTCTCTTCCCATCACTACCTTTCCTGGTCAAATCCTCTTTACCCTTCAAGCGTCCTTAAATGTAACTTATTCAGGGAGAATTTCCATCCTCCTTCCTCTCCCAACACACACCTGTCTAGATCAGCTTCTTCCCTCCATGTTCATATAATGTTCATATAATTATAATTATAGGATGATCTGTGTATCACATTGTTTTTCAATGTTTCTCCTTCTAGACTGTTTACCTGCTCATGGTCAGTACTTGATGACTGTTTTTGCTGAACACCAGAATCCTTTTATATAACCTCTTTTACTAAAGAAGCAAATTTGATGAGGTTATGGCCAACCTCAGATTTCAGTTACCAAACTGAGGCATAATGAGAGGGAAATAGGAATAAGCCATTGCATCACTTTTATTTAGGAGAGTATTTAATCTAACCATAATTTTTGTTGTGAATCTAACCCTTTAAATTTTAAATATAACAAATAAACATCAATATTACCATGTCCCTGGGAATACTACTTCTCCCATTTTATTTTCTATAACTGACCCAGAGCATTAAAATATGGCATCTGCTTTTCTGGCCCAATCATTTAGGATACAAAGCACCATTGTAAAATAGCACATGGAGGAAAATAAAAATTTACTACCAGACTTTTACCTCCCTGATCCACTGCCTCTAATGGCTACTCTGTGTTTTCTTCCCAGTGTTCTCTGCTGTTTATGTCTTTCTTGCTGCCTTTTTCTCTGCTTGGCTATCTCTTGGTACTTCTCACATTTTTCCACAGGCATGCTAACCATAGGAATACATTATCCTTGTGGATTTTCCACTCTACAGAGGATAGAGAGCACACCATTAGCCCCAGACTGCCCCACTGACATTTACAGAGCTGCCCAGTGACACCTCTCTTTCCCTCTCTCCCTCTCTCACCCACCGATGGATGCTGGGAAAATGCAGGCAATTACAATATTGTCCTGAGGTAAACATAATTAGGACTCAAATCTTTAGAGGAAAAAAATATCCACAATGATGTTTTCCAAAGCCAAATACAAATGATTTATTTAAACAGTCTATACTCATTTGTGAGATTGATTTCCAGAATTTACAAACCTCGTTTAACATTTTTATCCTTACTTAAGATGGTACTTAAAAGGTTATTTAAAATGTTGTTCATAATTACGAACTCTCATGGCCTTGCAGAAATCAAAATGCCAAAGACAAGTATAGGCAAGGATAGCAAGGCAGCTATAAATGTTTTTTTCTCTAAATAGACTCTCAATTTTTTTTTTACTAAAAAAAACCCACAAACACATGAGTTTTGGTAGAAAATATTTTAAAACCTGCAAGTAAATTTTCTTAATAATGCTTACTACATGACTGTTGTTTACAGCATGAGTGAAAGGCAGAGATGAAAAAATCTTTAACCTCTTTATTCTTCTGTACCATCATCCATAAAAGAATAATAATACTAGTGCTTCCCTCAAATATTTGCTGTAAGAATTAAATAATTTAATACACATAAAGCAAATTTGGGCAGGGCCTGGCATCTACTGGGTGCTCAAGAATGTTGCCTGTAATTATTGTTATTTATAATAATGAAGAGATTTCCACCTGGCAGGCAAGACAAATCTAAATATTTTATAAACTTCACTGTGGTTGTCCTGTGTCTAGTGTTTCTCAACCTTCATTTGTCTTAAAAACACATCTATATGATTAATGAGTTTAGTACAAGTCTGGTCCCAGTTTGGGACATCTCAGAGACTCTAAATGAAATCCATCAGACCTCCTTCCTTCTACCCATCACCACAGAAAACCTGGAAAATTGTTCCTCTGGAGGAGAACACAGTTTCCACTTCAATCTAATGCTCAGACCACTATTAAAGTGAACTTACACATCAAGTTAATCCTGGAATATAATTTAAAATGTTTATTGTTGTTTCTTTTGTTTTTGTTTTGGATGGGTGTGCGTATTTTTTAAATCTATAAAATGGAGGTGTGTAAGGATCAAAATGTATAATTGATATTGTGAAATAGGAAAAAAAGGTCTAAAGGTATAGGGCAAGTGGGAGGGGTAAGGGAAAGGAAAGAAGGGAAAAGAAAAAATATGTGAAAAGGGAAAAAATGGAAACAAAGTCTTTGTAAATAGGGAAGGGTGGAGGAGTTGAAGGGAGGCCAGGGGAATGGTGAAAAAGTAAGAACCAAGTTACATCATGTAAAGGTACAAGATCCCAATGATGAATGTAACTGTATTGTATACCTAAAATGTACCAATAAACTTAATGGAAAAAAAAATAAAGTGGAGATAACTGTAAAAATAACAAACATGTATATAATGCTGTGAGTCAGGCCTGGATGTAAATATTTTCTAAACAATAACCAATTATTAACCCCAATTTACAGATAAGAAAACTAAAGCATAGATCCGTTAAGCTACTTGTCCAAAGTCACACAGTTAATCAGCCAGGATTTGAAAGTAGTCAATACTCTTAGCCACAATACTATCATAGTCCCTACTCCCATGCCATCCCAGCTAGATAATAAGCTCTTCCTGAACCAAAATAATCTGGTTTTTCAAGACCAGAAGCCCCAGGAGCTCTTTACAAGAGGACCAGAGTATTGATTTCATCCTATTGAGCAAAACCTAACTATGACTAATAACCATACATCTGATTCTCCTAGGACAGCCCAGGTTTGTACCTGTTTCCCTCTTTTACTGATCATGGTGTCTTTCTGCTCAATAACTTACACCGAATGTCTGATCTTTAACATTCTATTTAACATCCTAGTCTGTATTGTGTGTCTGTGTCTGTATGTGCATGTGTGTGTCCACTGAAATTTTGAGTTCATTGCTTATGAAATACTTTGCTGTTCTTTTACATCTATCTAACACAGATTTCTATTTAAAATTAAACTAGAATATTTAACCACCTCACTAGTTTCTTGGCAAAAAGCTGAGGAAGTATGAAGGAGTAATAAGTCTTTATACCTCACACACAATTCTAATCAGAACTCAGTTTTTACTTCCATGTTTCTGCTCAGTTAGTGAACTGTTGTTGAAGTGGTTTTGTAAAAGGCATTTGAGTGTACCTTTTCCCAAACACACTTGTAAGTCACTTTCCATTTGCTTTGTGATTGCTAAATTGATATACTCACTTACCTTGATCTTAAGAGAAGAACATCCTATTTTCACTCATGAGTTTCAAGGGGTGGCCACAAAGCTTTCCTACCTGTTTAGGGTACGTGTAAAGTAACAGATTGTGGTTTCCTCTGCTAAAATCTCATTTCTTGTCATGGTTCAGTTGCCCTTGATGCTTTTTAGTTTTATGGAGTTGGCTTGTCTTTTATCAATCTAACAAGGGAGAAAAGAAACAATTATACATCTTTTATATGCCTTCTGGGTATCTTCCTGCCACTTATCATTACTTTAAAAATAAAGTGACTCTCCTCTTACCGATTATAAGTAGATATCTGACTGCAATGCCCTTTGTATCTGCTCCCTCTGGTGAAATCTTACCTATCCACATTAAATCATCTCTTCCAGGAACACTTTAGGCAGAATTAATTACTACACCATCTGTGGAACTGCCATCTTGTTTATCCTATATGATGATTTTACTTCATCTGTCATCTTTAAGTTGTGAGTTCGACCAAAGAACAAGATTTATATTTAAATATATTACTCTCTTGAGCCTGTCACAAAGTTTACTATACACACACTTAATAAATATTTGATGAATGAATAGCATTTTATAATATACACAGTTTTTTCAAATGTATTAGTTCATTTTAGCTCTATGCAATCTAATGAAGTGTATGATCACTTTATACTTATGAAGAATAAGATTATGAACATCCCCATTTCATAGGAGAGAAAACTAAGAAATCTCAGAAGGTAAAGGATACAGGAAGAGGGCTTGAACCACTCTATAGTTTTCTAACTAACTAGATTTTTTTGAATTACATAAATATTTTGTCTTCAAGGACAATAAGGATAATTAGTATTAAGGAGCTACTTGACTTGACAGTTTTTTCTAGTGTCCAATTAAGCCTTCTGTAAATAGCTATTTTGTTTTTCTTCATATTACCAAGTTAAGAGAGCTATTGTGAACTTCATTTGGGGACATTTCACCCAATACAACATGTGGAGGACATAGACAGGACTTCAGGAACTGCACATGTCAGGGAATACAAACTCTTGAAACTAGCCACCTCCTTCAAAGCAGCAGCCCACCAGGAAAGAGCTAGAGCAATGTAAGTATCCTACTCCTATCCTTTGGCATGGCCTAAACCTTTTTACCCTAAATCACTTGATTGTTTTTCTTTCTAAGGAGGTTGGGATATAGGGAAAAAATGATTGAAATAAAATGTCATTGACACTTAACCTCTGTAAAAGAAGCAATGTATATATTTTTCTCTATATACTATTAAAAGAATGAATTAAATACACAGGCAAAAGAAACACAATCCACAAGTTGAATTTAAACCACAGTGTGCCATAGTAAAAAGAGTTCTGCAATTAGATAAGCCAGAAAGTCTTGTTCTTTTAACCAGTATTTATTAAGCACCAATTATTCACGAGGCAGTGTTACTTACCAGAGATTCAGTACTAGGTGAAATAGACATGGTCTGTATCTCACAGAGCTTTTGGTCTCACCGGAAAGCCAGATTTTGAACATGTAACTACAATACCCTGATGTATAATGGTTCAGAAGAGTCAAAGAAGGCCCAAAAGGGGATATTCCAGTTGACACTGATGGATAAATAAATTTGTTAGGTAACAGATGGCAAAGGAGAGTTTTTCAGGAATCAACAGATAAAAAGACCAATGAGAGCTACTACATCATGTTCCACTGAGGAACCTTGCTATAGTGACTCAGCGGCCCTGGCTGATGTCACCCTGGCTGATGTCAACAAATATAACTCAAAAGCTCAGAAAAGTATGTGTACTTTGGGTCCTACTTTCTCTTAAATCCTGAGGTGGCCATGTGGATGAATCTAAACTAGCCTGCTGAAGGACTATAGACCACAGGGGTGTAGACACCCTAACCAAAGCCGTACAGCCCACTGACAGCCCGCCCACCATGAGACCTGAGTAAGGGCATGGCAGATCTTTAAACCACCAACTATAGACACAAGAGAAAGTGCAGCAGAGATTAGCTGAATTGGCCCAGACCCAAAGAAATGCCCAGCTAGCCCATGTAATTGTGAGTCAAATTAAGTGATTTCTGTTGAAGCCACTAGGCTATGGGAAGATTTGTGTTATGTAGCAAACATTAACAGATGTACATGGCCAGAGATGATGCTGGCCTGAACTAGCTGGTTAGCAGTGAGTACTGGCAAAAATCAGGTGTTTCAATCAAAACAGTACTGTAGTTTTTAATCTGGGCAATAGGTGGAAGGTAAGTTCTACTTATTGAGCTCAAGGATAGTGGAGGAGAAAAATATGTGAGGAAGAAAATGATAAGTACAATTGAGAATATGTAGAAGTTGAGATGGCAGAGAAACTCCGAAGCAAAACTGTCAACCATGTCCTCAGATTAATGACAAGACAACATGAAAAAGGTCTAGACTACAGACAGAGACCTGACTTGTTTGTGTAGACATGGTGATTTCAGCCATGGTCGATAAACTTCCCTAGGCATAAAGAGTAGAGCGATGGCCTAAAGGGCCCCAGTAATTGCTATATATGTAATTTTGAGCAAGTTACTCAACGTCTTGAGCCTATTTTATCATCCATAAAATGATGTAATGTTCACTGACTTACTGAAATGTAACAAAGATTAAACAAAATTGATTTTGCTTCAACCATCTGACACATATTGACAATTAAAAATTCTAACTTTCCCATCATTTACAGTCAAATTACACAAAAATATTTCAGAGTAGGTTTTGCTCCCTGTTTTTTATTATTAATATCAATGTCCCCTGCCAGCACAAAGGAGGTCAGCCACTCCCAGTGCACAAGAGGAGGCTTATGCGCAGCTGTACCACCCCCACCAGCACACAGGAGGTGAGCCAGGTGCCAGCAGCACTCCCCCACTCCCGTCAAAATGAGAAGAAACATAAACAAGTCTCAAAATGAGACTTCCAGATCACCTACAGCAACACCAAAGGGAAATGAGATGGAACACTCTAATACTCAACCACCTGGACTCCCTGAACTGGCAACAAAAGAGGATATGGAAAAAATGAAACCAGAAATAGTTTCTCAGATAACAGCAGAAACTGTGCTCATACTGAAAGACATGATTAATAAATGTAGAGACAAGCTGAGGAACATGATGGAATCCCAACATAGGAAACAAATGAAATCCATAAAACAGATGTAAACAGATTCCCAGGAGATTAAAAACTCCACTGAAAGTCTAAAAAGCAGAATGAGCAAATGTGAGGACAGAATTTCGATATAGAAGATAAGACTGCAATTAGTGACCAGGAAAAGAAAAAATGCTTTAAAATTGAAAGGGACCATGAGAAATAAATCCAGAAGCTGCTAGACAATGCAGAGAATAATAATATAAGACTGATTGGAGTCAATGAAGAAACAGGAGAGAGTGCAGATGACATAAAAAAAACTGTTCACGGAAGTGTTGTTTTCTGGATTCCATTTGTTTCTTATGTTGGGATTCCATCATGTTCCTCAGCTCCTCTCTAGATTTATTAATCATGTCTTGCACTAGGGGCACAATTTCTCCTGTTTTCTGAGAAATTATTTCTGATTTCATTTTTTCCAGATCCCCTTTTGTTGCCAGTTCAGTGGGTCTAGGTGGTTGAGTATCAGAGTGTTCCATCTCATTTCCCTTTGGGGTTGCTGTAGGTGATCTGGAAGTCTGGTTTTGAGACTTATTTACGTGTTTTCTCATTTTGACTGGGGGGGGGCAGGGTGGTGCTGTTGGTGCCCGCACGGATCACCTCCTCTGAGCTGGGAGAGGTGGGACAGGGGCCGGGAGTGGCGGTAGGGATGGTGGCCTGGAAGCCCCTTCCTCTGGGCTGGGAGCAGGCTCCCTTACTATCTTTAAGAAATCTCTGTTTTCATGGTTCTTAACTGCAATCCTATCTTCTATATCTGATATTCTATCTTCAGATTCTCTTAGTGTGCTCTGCATGCTTTCAATGGAGTTTTTAATCTCCTAAATATCTGTTTGAATCTGTTTCATGGATTCCATTTCTTTCTTATGCTGGGCATTCATGACTTCCAGCATGTTTCTGATCTCATCTATTTTCTTATCTGTTCCTCCTCTAGAGCTTCTACATGATTAGAAAATCATGTCTTTCACTCTGCTCACCATGTCTGTATTTATCTGGGAGATTACTTCTGTTTTGAATTTTTGTAGACCCTCATGCATCTGGTTTGTTACTTCCTCTGCTATCAGTTCAGGGTGTCCAAGTGGTTGCTTATCAGACTTTTCCACTTCATTTCCCCCAGGATTTCCTTTTTGTGGCATGGAAGCCTGCGTTTGTGCCTTGCTTAAGTGTCTTCTCATTTTTGTTTTTGGTACTGTCCTTGTTTTAATTCCTGGGTTGATATTTCAAAATTGCTTAATGTAGGTATTTTTGTTGCTTGTGTTTAAAACCCTTGTGGAATGATTGCTTTTCAGAGGTGTCTTCCAGATGTAGCTTGTATTTGGATTCTGAGACTCTAATGACTCTGAGGCTATTTTATTTTTCTTATGCCAGGAAGGAAAACTAATTAGATCAATCACAACATGTTAGCCCAAATGACATAGTCAGAAATACCATAGCATCAAGCTCAGCTTAGAAAATGATAATTTGTGGTAGTTATTAATCTATCACATTTAACTATGTGAGTTAAATTAAAACCGAGGGCCAACCCAACATGAGTTTATAATGAATTAACTCTTCAATATAGCATCTTTCCCCTTCAGGCTGGGGAGTTAAAAGGAGTTGGGGAGGGAGGGACAGGTAGAAAGAACAGGTAAGATTAGCGGTGAGGCCAGAAGACACAGAAAGATCACACAAACTCTAAGAAGTTGTTAAAGGCAAGAGGAAAAGGCAGAATGAAAGAGCAAAGATGTGAACAGAATTACCTAACAGCAACAGGGAGGCTAGATACTGAATTTACTTTCCTTTAAACCTAATGATAATCAAGAGAAGGAAAAAGGGAAGAAAAAACAGTAAGGGAGAAATAAGAATTCAGTGCAGAAAGGAACAAATGGGGAGATGAAGAGGAATGTGGTACCGTGAGAGAATGAGTGAGAGAGAGAAAGAAAAGATAAAAGAAAGAAAAGAAAGAAAAATAAAACATTGAAGGGTAGAAAAAATAAAAATTAAGAATTAAAAATAAGAGAAAAAATTTTTTTTTTCTTTTTTCAAATAGCAATAGAAATTATGGGCCTCCTTCAGGGTATATCTCTGCTGTCACAGTAGGCAATGTAGAAATCTGTGTGCATATACGAGTCAGTGAGTCTCAGCAAGCCAGCAGCAGACCAAATACAGTGGTCTGATGTGCCTTTATTGTAGAGGTTCTTTACTTTTCTGCTGAGCTTCAGTTTTCATCGAGGAGCCTGAGAAGTCCTCTTCTTGTTACTAACTTCTGCTCTATCTTGTGGCACTCAGGACAAGGGTCTTTACAATCTCCTGTGCCTCTGTAGTGTGTGACCTGGTAGCAGAAAAGCCAGAAGGCGGGGGGGGGAGGGGGGGGCGGTGCCCGAGCAGCTAAGCGGACCTCACCATGGCGTGGGCGTGGCCCAGGACGGGCCCTGGAGCTTCAAGCTGCTTATCTCACCTGATGGTCCCAGTTCAGAGCTGCAGAAGCTTTTTAATAAGATAAGATCCCAGTTGTTGATTGTTTGTGCTAGTTCTCGTGCTACTGAGGTTTTGTTCATAAAGTCTTTTCCTATGCCAATGTCTTCAAGAGTTCTACCTAACTTATTTTCCAGCAAGTTTAGTGTTTCTGTTTTAATATTTAGATCTTTAATCCACTTCGATCTTAGTTTAGTGGATGGTGATAGGTACGGGTCTAGTTTTAATCTTTGGCAGGTTGAAATCCAGTTTTTCCAACACCATTTATTAAAGAGGCTATCTTTCCTCCAATGATGGTGGTTGGCTCCTTTGTCAAAGATGAGGTGGCCGAGTATGTCTGAAGTTGTCTCTGCATCTTCTACTCTATTTCACTGATTCTAGGGTCTGTGCTTTTGCCAGTACCATGCTGTTTTTATCACAGTAGCTTTGTAGTATAGTTTCAAGTTGGGGATTGTGATACCCCCAGCCATGTCTCTGTTGCTTAGAATTGCTTTTGATATTCTAGGTCTCTTATGGTTCCAAATGAATTTTTGCATTGTTTTCTCTAGTTCTGTTTAGTTATATTGTTAGAATTTCAACCAGCATTGCATTAAATCTATATAGAAATTTTGGAAGTATGGCTATTTTCACTATATTGGTTTTTCCTACCCAGGAACAAGTGATGTCTTTCCATTTTCTTATATCCTCTTTGATCTCTTTTTTCAGAGTGCTGTAGTTTTCAGTGTAGACGTCTTTTGCTTCCTTTGTTAGATTGATTCCTAGATATTTCACTTTTTGGGATGCTATTGTAAAAGGAATTGCTTTCCTATTTCTCTCTCAGTGAGTCTGTTATTTGTGTACAAGAAGGCGATTGATTTTTGAGTTAAACATGTAGTTTTTATGACATCTATTGCAATTGGGAGGGACCTGGTATTTTGCTATCATCTGTGGAGGTGGAATTTTAGTTGTGCCAGTGCCTTTGTTTATCATGCCTCTTCATGCAACACATCTCATTACCATTGTAGGTCTCCATCTCAAGGTGTGCTTTTTACTATGCTAATAAAATAAAGTAACTATCCATTCCTTAGTGATTATTCTATGTGTGCATTTGTTCCATTCCACTTGGAATCTGTTCTTTATCATCTGGAGAAGTTCCTAATTGGGCTTTGAAGCAAGGATGCTCACTCCCCAGCCTTGTTAGGTTTGATTTTAATCTTTTTTGGGGGAAGATCTAACTTCTTGGTATCTCCACTACCCACATAGTCTTTGGAGGCCTAGTTGATTTCCCCTTCTCCTATCTCTAGGTGTGTTATCTTAATTTTATAGCCTTGAGCGATGGTCCACTTGTCAACTTCAAATTCCCCAGTGTATTTTTTAGTACTGTAAGATTGCAGGTTTCTCATACACATATTTACAAAATTGAAGTGAGAATGTAAGTCTATCATTCACTTTACTAGTTATTTTGAAAAAAAATTGTCCTGAAAAAATTGTATGATTTTGCTAGATGGAGCATTATTTTCATGAAGGCTATGAATTGTTTATTTGCTATTTGTTTGCTTGGAGCCTATATAAATTTGCTGAATAGCCCATGTATGTTTGACTGGTATTGTCTCCTTTGCCAGATAGTCTTTAATTGCATAGCAAATGATTTTACTGATAGAAAGCAAAAAACAAAACAAAGCAAAACCAAACCATCCACACTATTATAAATTATAATCCCCTTACTTTAGATTTTTGCTATAGTTTTAGAATGGTAATTTCATGAATTTGCCTAGCAATGTGGGACATATTTTCCCATTTTATCCCTACTAACTTTTTAACTAGTAGGTAGGGATTCTCTCAGAGCTATATTGAGATCCTATGGCACTAGAATGTCTGTTTTGGCACTCTTACTTATTTTAAAGCCTGGTGGTTCTATTTACTTTACACCTCAAGTTTTCCCCCAAAGCTCCATTAGGGTTGTCTCTCATCCTCTCCTTGTATATGTAAAACTCCAGTTGAACACATAAACTTTAATGCAATGTTTCTAAAATAAACTCATGAACTTCGTCCCTACTCTCAAGGTACCCCAACCAATGAAACAAACTGGCAGAGACTGCTGGATGTGGCATATTTCCCAACAACAGACTGTGAACAGAAGTTATGGGCATCTCCTCCAAGTCCACCTGTAACATAACAAAAAATAAGCAACAATAATCACAACACAGGTAAAAGGCCTCTCCTTTCTAATTTTCAGTTGACTAGAGAAGACCGTACCAAGCTGAGGGGTCATATTATCGAAAGTGGTAGAATTCTTAGCAGCCTGAGTCTTTATTTTTTATTTTTATTTTTTGCAGCCTGAGTCTTTAAATGACTAGAGAGAGCTTGCCTTATCATCTTCCTATATTTCTCTGAGAGTTAAAATGAAACTAAGTCCATGTTGAGTCATTGTTTCAGACTATTATTACCACAACATACTCTAATACAGAAAACTCAGTTTGCTGGTCTGTGACATGGGAATAATGATCATCTTACTTTGAGAACAAAATAATATAAACAAAGTAAGTATTATAGTATATGACTCACAGAAGAGAACTGATCAATATTAGCTTCCTCCTTCCTTCCTTAGACATAAGGAATACAATCATTTTTTTGCCCTACTTCTGAAACCTTTAACTCCACTAACCATCTCTCTAGTCCCTTCTTTGTGAAATAGTGGTTATGAGATTGCAACTTCATAATTTTCTGTTGGCAGATCTATGCATAGTCGTGAAACTACATCCAGGTTTCTCTTCTTTCCTATTGTTCTAATCTTACTCCTTCTGCTAATATTAGCCAGTATTTATTAAGTGATTAGCATGTGCTAATGAATATGTGAAGCTCATGAGGTCCCTAGATCAAATGGATTCTATTGATAGATCTCATGATGCTGGCACTGTTTTCTAGCCCCACATTGCAGAAAAATTAAGCAATTTACAAAGCAAGCATGATGGAATCATCTCATAACTCAAAATATCACTCTGTTTTCTCTCTTTGTCCTCATTTAAACAAGTGTATATCCTTGCAGCCTTGGGAACAACCATTCCTTGAAGCTACTGCTCCATTCTCCTTCATTATCTTCATTTTGTCTCAACTTCCTTAATCATTACTTGAGTTCTCTAATTTTTGTCCCCATCATTTTGCATTGCCTTTATTTTCTAGTAATATATTCACTATATCACTTCTTTCTAGTAATATATTCACCTTATCACTTCCTTCTTTCCTCCTCCCCTCCCTTCCTCCTGGGATATTATAGAGCTGTGTACCCTCCTCTTTCTAAATGTTTATTAGAAAATTTGTAGTGTGTGTGTTTGTGTGTGTGTGTGTGTGTTACTGGGGATTTGCATGGAGCTGCTATTTTTGAGTATTTGTCTTTCCTAGACTGTGAGAACCTTGATAAATAGAAGTTGTCCTTATTATATGAGAATATATTTTTTATAAGGCCAGTATCTGGAGTGACTAAGTGTTAAATGATTGGTTTCACCAAATATATCAATTCATTCCACATTGTTTTAATAGTTAAAAATGTTAGGATGTTTAGGTCTGGTTTCCAATTATGAAATATGACTTTCTAGATATTCACTTTTTAAGGTAGGTATGCCACTAGAAAATCTGGTGAGAAATCTATGGATGCTAAAGGTTAGTAAAACAGAATCAATATCAATTTAAAAAAATTCTCAAAGGAAAAGCTGTTTTCCAGCCTTTTCTTATTTTGTCATTTTATATGTAATGGGCCCTTTTGTTTACTTCTGAAATATTTTCAGATCTCTTTGAATGTCATCTTCTATTTCAGTAAACTTTATACATTTTCCTTATTCTTTTGCCATTTCCCCAAATGGCATACCAGCTTTCTTTTTATAGCTCTAACATTTAAAATTGAAGATTAAATTAAACTTTATTTAAGATTAGATTTTAAATTTAAATTCATTAAATTACATCAGAATTTTAAATTAAATTAAAATTTAATTAAATAAAATGGTTAAATGAAATTAAATTTGGAATTAAGTTTAAATTCATCCAAAGGAATCATAATCAGTTAGAACCAGCACATCTTACATGAAACTAAAAATATGAATTCTAAGGGACAATTAGTGCATGTTGACTTGATTGGTAATAATTTACCAATGATTTGCAAAAATAATTTACAAAATGATTCTCCATGAAAGCACAAAAACAGTGAAAAGAAATGACTACCATGGGCCACATTAAGATGTGAAAGATAAAGATGAAATTGGTTAAATACCTTAAATGATAACAAATGAATGTTAAAATGTTGACTCAACACAAAATGATACCTTCAGGAGTGCAAATAGGTATAAACCAATAACTGCCCTATGAAAACTAAAGTTTTATTTAGCACATGTGAACTATTTCATATTGTCATCACAGTGAAATATTCCTCTTAAAATTTGTAAGATTATTTTTGCCAATTCAGTGTATTTGATGAGTTGGTTTTCAGGGAATCAAACATTTGGTGAGCTTTTATTCTTAGTGATTTTCTTTGCTTGTTTGCCACCAGCCTGCTCTTACCACTCTCAACTTCTCCAATTTGTGCAACATTCTTGTTTTAAATTGCTGCTCTGGAAGCTTTCTTAAGTGCTACATATTTTATAGCCAAAGTATCTTAAAGTTCTCTGAATGGAGTTTTTGTTGTTTTCCAAGACTTGGAGCCTCTCTCCATGGGTGTGTCCCTCATCTACATTTGTATTGCTCTGAAATTTACAACTCAGTGTTTCCAAGACCAAGCAGAGTTCTATTCTTCCCTCTCCTCCCTGACTCCATCTCTCTAAAACTGATCTTCTTTTGTGTACTTCTTTTAGGATACAGCATTACCATCCATCCAAAGACATCAATCAGAAACCAAACTGATAGGTCTCTCACTACCTCAGCAGCTATTATGTATAGTAGCTGCCCTCTTCCTATGGTGCCTTGCCCCCTCCCCTGTGTGACGTCATGTCAAGATGGTTGATCCCACCAAAGAACAAATCCTTCTTCCCAGCATGCCCCTGGTCCCACCTAGAGAGTAACCTAATACTCGCTCACCTCCTACCATCTAGTGATGCCACTGGCTCCTCCACTCCCTGATCACTACCTCACTCAACCCCACCTCGGCCCCTACAAGCCCCACCCCAGTCTCTATAAAAGACTCTCCCTGCCCTGGCCATGCTGCTTTTTGCCTCTCCTTTGTTCAGAGACCGCCCGGCAGATCTATTCCCCTAATAAAGGCTTGCTGTGGCCTGGTCTGGTCTTGGTTTTTGGCCCTTTTACCTGACACAAACCCGTATCATTCTTTCTCCCTCAGCCTCCAAAATCAGCCCATCGCTGTTTCTTCTATCATTTGTCCAGTGTATCTTTTTCATTTGTCTCTATTGCAGCATAGTCCAAGCAACCATCACTTTTTATTCAAAGGAATATAATAGGGTGTTCTTTTTCCTGATTTATGAGCTTAAAATTTAAAAATTAAATTTTGCACTTAAAAACTTAGAGGTCAGCATCTAGTAAGCAGTCATTAAATGCAAGAAAACTTAATAAAGGTAGTATATTGCCCAGTCTCCCCTTGTCCTCTCTTCTAAGATTTATTTAAAAATATTTAATATATTTCTAAAATACACAGATTATTGATTCACCTTTTAAAATCTTTCAATAGATTCATATTACTCTTAAAATCTTAAATTCATAATGTGACCTGCAAGTTTTGGTTTGCATGCAGATTCATGTTCCCTGGACACTACTCCTTCTGGCTTTTTCAGGCCCTGGAATGTGGCTTGCCAGGGCTCTGCCTAGGGACTTCCTGGACTTCCCATGCATGCCTCCTGCCTATCCCAGGTCTCTAAGCCTATGAAATGCTTCTTACTTTTTAAAAATATAGACTATTTTTTAAAGCAGTTTTAATTTCACTGTAAAATTCAGAAAAAAGTATAGACTTCCTCATCTTCTCCCTCTTTTTAGTCTTCTGCCTGCTCAATCTATTTCTTTTATTACTGATTTTCATGGATTTATATTCTCTTTCTTCAAACACAACTTCGAAGATGTAATATTTTGGTGTAATTATTTGTTGTTTTTTTTTTTTTTGGTACCGGGGATCAAACTCAGGTCCTTGTGCTTGTGCAGCAGGCGGTGAACCACTGAGCTAAATCCCCGGCCCAAGTGTAATTATTTGACATTTTGTCTTTTCTTTTTACCTCACAGGTCAAGGACTGTGTTTATTATTGCTTATTATTTGCTTCCCAAAATCTAACCCAGTGCCAGGAAGTCTTTAATAAGCACTCATTATTGAATAACATATATCCTAGAATCTTATATAACCTCTGGGCAAAATATAATTCTACCATTACCATTACAAGACTTGAAAGACCTAAGACACAAAGTAGCCATAATTTTGTTGTTTGTTTCTCTCTTGGACCAATTTAGCATTTTACATTTATAACCATTCTTATCCAGTAGTTTTTAGAAATTAATCAGATGTTACACTGAGTGTATGCAGGTTGATAGAAATAAAATTATTTTATGTTAAATATAATAATTACTCTCTTTCTTTTACTTCTTCCTGTTTTCAAACCTGGAGTATTTATTTTTCCTAAAAATTGACTTACATTATCTGAGAAGCATATCCCACCACAAGGGGGCAGAGATAGACAAATATTTAAATTTTTGACTGCACATTCTCTATCACAACACTCTTTGATGGAATAAATTTGAGCCATTTTTTTTCCAACAAGTGTCTCTCTTCATGTACTATTCAGTTTAACAATTTTAAGTACTACTACTTTCTGCATACAGTATATTCTTTTTAAAAGATAAACAGGCTATTCAAATTGCAAGCATTAAATAACTCATCTTTTTAACACATTAAATAATTTTATGCTTATAAGAATGATAAAGACACTGAAATATTTTTTAACTGGAAATTTTATAGCTTTATCCTGTTCTTTTCCCTTCTTTTCCCCCTCCCATCCCTTACACACACAGGTACATATGGACACACATAAGTTGATGGAAGGAAAAGGAGGAATTATGTCTCTATGGAATAATCAGTTAGGAAATATGAGAATATTTAGGTCACAGAAATGATAAATTTAACTATTTTGGAAATAGGTTTTTATAGTTACTTTCAATTGTTCTATCTTTTATGCCCCAAATGTGTGTTTCTCTTTGCATTGAGTAAGAGAAACACATTTTGAGTTGTGGCTATCTTGACCTCCTTCTTATAAAGAGTTTGAATAAGACCTTATGTCAGTGATTACATGATGTACTCTATTTTATTGATTATCCTGAAATTTAGTTCTCTGTAAATGAAAAACCCATTAAATTTAGAATTGAATTTTAAGAATGTTAAGCTTAGTGATAATGGTAATGAGATGACTTATGTGTGAACAGATGCCTTAGCTAGGAGGAAGTTTAGAGGAGAAAGAAAGTTTTGTTTTTTTTTCAAGCCAGTAACAGAAAGAATGAGACACTGTCTTACACTGGGAGCCACCAAAGCTTAGAAACCACAGGGACAATTCAGAGACAAATCATCCAAACTTGATGTCAGGCATTCAAAATGATCCATAGTCTCAGTCTGAACTTCCTGGCTGGCTCTTTGCTCAAATCTTCACCCACTTTACATTTCATGTACCTGGATCACTTACTCTTCTAGGAAAATGTCATGCTTTTCCATTGCATTATGTCATTGCTTTGACTTGCTTTCTTGCTCTGGAAAGATACCTCTTTAGTCACTTCCATTTGTCTGCAGGTAATGCAAATAACTTGGGTATACCTGACACATCCTAAGCTTTTAAACTCATGTAAGATATTGTTAATAGATCACACTATCTAACTATAGCCTCAATATCTTTGTTAGTCCAGCTTCTTGGAGGAGCTGAGATAATAGCACCAATTAATCATAGTTGGTTTATTAAACATTTGCCTTTTGGGTGACTTAGGCCAAATTGATAGCTAATTAAGTAAGATCAAGATTGGCTGACTTAGCTGAATGTAATTTTGACTTGAATATGAAGATGCTAGAGGAACAGAATGTCCTTTCTTCCAAGCATGGCTAAAAAGGAGGAATTATAGTATGGGTGTGAGAAATTAAAGCAACTTAAAATGTCTTAGAAGTCTATTCACATAAGTGAAGCTGAATTAAAATATTCATCCATAAGCACTGTAGAAGAAGAGCCATGTTTGTTTTGTTCATCACTGCCTCCCCAGGATTTAGTCAAGGGTCTGACACATACCAGATACTCAGTGATATTGTCTGACTCAATGCATGAATAGTGGACAATGGCAAAAAGGTTTGGCACACCATTGTCTTCATCAAGAGCAACAGATTTGTACTCTAAGCTGGAGACTGCTCTGGATGAAGGATTCCCAGAAAAGTAGAAGGGAAGTTATTTTTGAAGGGTACTGTGTGACCTTTTAGAAGGTAGAAACAGAAAGATACCAGAAGAAGCTGGGAAGCCTGTAAATGCTTTTTCTAGTCTGTTTCATTTTCACGTGATTAAAGACTAATGCAATTTGAAGAGTTTGGAACAAATGCAGATTTATCGTTTGTCAATGTGCATACTAGGAAATTGGACCTAAAATATTAGACGTTAATACTCTTCTGAGACTCAATCTTTGGGAAGATTTAGTTCAGCTCTTAAATTTTTGAGGAGAAATATTTCAAAATCTTCCAGGGATGTTTAATGTGATTTCTGTCTCTAAAGATCTGTTTAAGTCCCAGGTTAATTTCTGGTTTAGACTGGCTGGTATCCTAAACTAAGAATAGAAGATTACAAACTGAAAAATCTTATTATTCATGTAATTACAACAAACATGGAATGGTTTTAAACTTAAAATGCTGAGTCATACAAGTTAAATAACCTCTGGGACATTTGTCTCATTTGTTGATACATTAAGAAAAAGGTAATTAAATGCATTAAAGCCAAGTAACAGAATATATCAGTAAGATCCTTATATAGAGTGCTATATATATAAATACATAAGTATATATAAATATAGTGATTTAGAGCTGTCTAAAGAACTTTTTGCTGTGGTGTTCATTTTCTCCATTTGTGTTGTCCAGTACAGTATCCACTAGCCACATAGTCAGTGAGCACCTGAAATGTTTTTAGTATAAATCAGAAATTGAATTTTTAGTTTTATTTGCTTTAAGTAATTAAAATTTATGTTTAAATAGCTAAATATTCCTAATGGTTACTGAATCAGAGAGTATGGTTTAAAATAATAAATGTTTAATCAAAGGGCTGAAACTGGGCAGGGGATTTAGCTCAGTGTTTCCACTGCCTGCTTCCCAAGCTCAAGGTCCCGAGTTCAATCTCAGGTACAAAAGAAAAAAAAGGGCTGAAACTTTGGAGATGAGCTGTTGGTGATTTCAATAAACAAAACATTAGACTGAAACTAGAGGAAGAAACTAAATTATTGGCATGTGGGAATTTTAAAAAGCAACATGTTGAGCACCTACTATGTGTTAGACTCCATGCAAAGTACTTTCACATTTATCTCCTCAGTGAATGGTTATAACAACTCTACAAGTAAGTATTTTATAAGAAATCAAGTAAAATGCCATCAGTACAAATAGGATTAGAACTTAATTCTTATCTGATTTAAAAAACCATGCTATAAAATTTGAGTGAGCAGAAGAAAGTGTCTGGATGTAATTATGAATGTGTGTTCTATGAGGTGAGATCAATGCTGGAATAAGTGTAACATTACAATACTCTATGGGATGGAATTTCTAGATTCCTCATTGCTAAGTCTAGGACTTGTTTCTGATAATGTTACAAGTCTGAATCTAAAGATGAGTCAGGTGGTCTGAGTTGGGCAGAAGGATGAAAAGGCTGGGGAGCAGACAAGAACTGTAGAGAGCAGTGATGTTCTGGTGAACATCATCATGGGACACCATCCCTCAGGTGACTAAAAGTTGTTTACCTTGCTATTTCCATTAGAGGTACTGACTGATGACAGTATTCTGGGTTGTAATTTTATGGTTGAATACTTTGATTTTTTTCCTCTCCACTAATATTCTGTGACCTAATTTTACCTTCATGTCTCATATAGCTTATGTGATGTGGCATTCACATGGTGAGTGTGAGTTGGGACCATTTGCCTGATGTGATTGTGTTGACAAACAGCTTCAGTAATACCACAAAGAATGCTTTCACTGAGTGCAAGAATAGAGACATGCTTCCATGTATTGTCCATGTCATTAGTTCAAAGATGTCTTGGTACATATATTTTTCCAAATACCTAAATAACCTTGGATACCATATCCTTATAAAAAACAGATAGCTTTTTTCCTGGCCAGTCTTCAGAGTTGGTGCTACAAAAGAATGATTCTGCACTTACTTGATTATTAAAAGGATTCTGCTTAAAGATGTCCATATATCTTTGCTTAAGAATGAAACTTTCCCAGTGATTGAAATGGATTGAATGAACAATACCAGGGCAACTTTACCAGGCTAGCTCTGTACCTTTCTATCTGAGATTGTTTTGAAACTAGAAATTCAGTACCAGAATTGTGTGATAAAGATTCAAATTCTGAGGTGAGGTGATTTGATCAGGCCTATTTTTTTCCTTAGATTCTTTTACTGATACATTTTAGGTATATAATACGTTTACATCTATCATTGCGTACTTGTACCTTTACATGATATGTATTGGTTCTTATTTTTCCCCATTTCCCATCCTCCCTTCATCCCTTCCACCCTTCCCTATTTACAGACTTTGATTCCATTTTTTCATTTTTCATAATTTTTCCTTTCCCTTCTTTCCTTTCACCTACCCCTCCCACTTGCCCTACCCCTTTGGACCTTTTCTTCCTATTTCACATTATCAATTATTCATTTTAATCCTTATTTACACTTTCAATTCCTCACAGTAGAGAAACTATTTGGTATTTACACATGTGTGTCCTATTTATTTCACTTAAGAGTACAGCCTCAATATGCATCCAGTTAGCTACAAATGTCTGTAGTTTCTTGTTCTTTATGGCTGAGTACTACTCCATTTTATAAAAATCAAACAAATGCATCTTCTTTATCCAGTTTCCAGTTGATGGCCACTTGGGCTGTTTCCAAGCTTTAGTTTTTACAAACTGTGCCACTATAAACATGGGTATACATATATCACTGTGTTATGATTCTTTTAATTCTTTTGGGAAGATACTCAGCAGGGGAATAGGTGGGTCAAATGGGACCTCTAGTTCTAGTTCTTTGAGATATCTCCATACTGATTTCCACAGAGGTTGCACCAGTCTGCACCCCCACCAAAAATGGAGAAGGGTTCCTTTCTCCCCACACCCCTGCCAACATTTATTATTGGTTGATTTCATGATAACAGCCATTCTTTCTGGGGTGAGGTGGAATCTCAGTGTTGTTTTCATCTGCATCTCTCAAATGACCAGTGATGCTGAACATTTTTTCATATATTTATTTGCTGCTTTTACTTCTTTGTCTGAGAAATGTCTGTTCATTTCAGAAGCCCATTTTAAATTGGATCTTTAAATTTGTGGGGTCTGATTTTTTTCAGTTCTTTATATATTCTCGATAGTAGACCTTTGTCCGAGGTACAGCTGTTAAAAATTTTTTCCCACATTGTAGGTTGTCTGTTAGCTCTGTTGGTCGTTTCTCTTGCAGTGCAGAAGCTTTTTAATATGACAAAAAGTTGTTGATTGTTTGTGCTAGTTCTCGTGCTACTGAGGTTTTGTTCATAAAGTCTTTTCCTATGCCAATGTCTTCAAGAGTTCTACCTAACTTATCTTGCAGCAAGTTTAGTGTTTCTGTTTTAATATTTAGATCTTTAATCTACTTCAATCTTAGTTTAGTGCACGGTGATAGGTATGGGTCTAGTTTTAATCTTTGGCAGGTTGAAAGCCAGTTTTTCCAACACCATTTATTAAATAGTCTATCTTTCCTCCAGTGAGGATGGTTGGCTCCTTTGTCAAAGATGAGGTGGCTGAGTATGTCTGGAGTTGTTTCTGCATCTTCTAATCTATTCCACTGATCCTTGGGTCTGTTCTTTTGCCAGTACCATGCTGTTTTTATTACAGTAGCTTTGTAGTATAGTTTCAAGTTGGGGATTGTGATACCCCCAGCCATGTCTCTGTTGCCTAGAATTGCTTTTGCTATTCTAGTTCTCTTCTGGTTCCAAATGAATTTTTGGATTGTACTGTCTAGTTCTGTGAAATATATTGTTGGAATTTCAATTGGCATTGGATTAAATCTATATAGCAGTTTTGGAAGTATGGCCATTTTCACTATATTGGCTCTTCCTACCCAGGAGGAAGGGATGTCTTTCCATTTTCTTATATCTTCTTTGATCTCTTTTTTCAGTGTGCTGTAGTTTTCAGTGTAAAGGTCTTTTGCTTCCTTTGTTAGATTGATTCCTAGATATTTCATTTGTTTGGATGCTATTGTGAAAGGAAGTTTCCCTAATTTCTCTCTCAGTGAGTCTGTTATTTGTGTACAAGAAGGCTACTGCTTTTTGAGTGTTGACCTTTTATCCAGCTACTCTACTGAATCTGTCAATTAAGTCGAGAAGTCTTTTGGCAGAATTTTTTGGGCCTTCTGTGTAAAGCATCATATCATCAGCAAATAGTGACAGTTTCACTTCTTGCTTTTCTATCTTTACTTCTTTTATTTCCTTCTCTTGTCTAAATGCTGTGGCTAATGTTTCCAGAGCTATATTGAATAGGAGTGCTGATAGTGGACATTCTTGTCTTTTTCCTGATTTTAGCATGAAGATTTTCAGTTTTTGACCATTTAGTACGATGCTGGCTATTGGTTTTTCATATATAGCCTTAATCAGGTTGAGATAAAGACCTTCTATTCCAATTTTCTATAGGGTTGTTATCATGAATGGGTGTTAGATTTTGTTGAATGCTTTTTCTGCATCTGTTGAGATGATCCTATGGTGTTTGTTCTCAGGTCTGTTAATATAGTGCATTACATGTATTGATTTACGTATGTTGAACCATCCTTGCATCCCTGGGATAAATCAAACTTGGTCAGGGTGCACGATCTTGATGACCCTCTGTATTCTGTTTGCCAGTATCTTGTTGAGGATTTTTGCATCTATGTTCATTAGGGAGATTGGTCTACAGTTCTCTTTTTTGGTTGGGCCTTTGTTTTGGAATCAAAGTAACACTCGCTTCCAGGAATGAATTTGGAAGTATTGCTTTCCTTTCAATTTCACTGAAGAATTTAAAGAGTAATGGTGATAGTTCTTCTCTAAATGTCTTGTAGAATTCAGCAGTGAAGTCATCGGGACCTGGGTTTTTTTTGTTGGTAAATTTTTCATTACATTTTCAATTTCACTGATTATAAATAGGGTTTTAGAATTTTTATATCTTCTTTGTTCAACTTTGGTAATTCATATGTGTACAGAAATCTGTCCATTTCTTCTGTGTTCTCCATTTTGAAGTAGGTATTGATGATCTTCTGGATTTCTGCTGGATCTGTTGTGACTTCACCTTTTTCATTCTTAATTGCATGGATTTGTGCCTTTTCTTTCCTTTTTTTGAAAAGGTTGGCTAAGGGTTTATTGATTTTATGTATTCTTTCAAAAAAATCAAATTTCCAATTCATTGATTTTTTTGTCTCTTTCTCTTAGTCTCCATTGCATTGACTTCAGCTCTGATCTTTATAATTTCCTTTCTTGTATGAGCTTTGCATTTGTTATACTCTTCTTTTTCTAGGAGCTTAAGGTTCAGCATTAGGTTGTTTATTTGAGCTCTCTCTGTTTTCCTAGTGTGGATAGTCACTGCTATGAATTTTGCTCTAGAGATGCTTTCATTGTGTCCCATAGATTCCTGTATGTTGTACTGGCATTATCATTTACTTGTAGAAACTCTCTAATTTCTTCTTTAATTTCCTCTGTGACCCATTGGTTGTTCAGGAGAGTGTTACTCAATTTCCATGTGTTTGTGAAGTTCTTGCAGTTTTTTATGTTATTGATCTCCAGTTTAATTGCACTATGAACTTGTAATATACAGGGAGTAACTTCAGTTTCTTTGCACTTACTTAACCATGTTCTATGAGCTAGGATGTGGTCAATTTTGGAGAATGACTTATGTGCAAATGAAAAGAATGTGTATTTTGATTTTGTGAGGTGGAACACTCTGTAGACATCTATTAAGTCCATTTGTTCAAAAGCTTGGTCCAGTTCTAGAATTTTGTTGTTGATTTTCTGTCCAGATGATCAGTCAATTTGTGATAGTGGGGTATCGAGGTCCTCCACTACAATTGTATTAGTGCTTATTTGGTTTTTCATGTCCATTAATATTTGTTTTGTACAGTTGTGGTCATTCATATTTGGTGCATATATATTTACTATTGTTATCTTTTCCTCTTGGATTGTTCCCTTCACAAGGATGTAGTGACCATCTTCATCTGTCTTAATTAGTTTTCATTTAAAATCTATTTTGTCTGCAAATAAGTTTGCTACCCCTGCTTTTTTCTGGGTTCCTGTAATATGAAGAACTGTTTTCCATTCTTTTACTTTCAGTCTATGAGTTTGTTTTTGAACTAGGTGCATTTCTTGTTGGATTTTTTTTTTTTTTGGTACCGGGGATCAAACTTGGGACCTTGTGCTAGCAAGGCAGGCAGTGGAACCACTAAGCTAAATCCCTGGACCGGATTTTGCTTCTTAATCCATTCTGCTAGTCTATTTCTTTTGATTTGTGAATTGAGGTCATTAACATTGATGGTTATAATTGGTAACTATTGACTCATCCTTGTCATGATGTTTTACTGTTGTTGGCTCTTTTATTTTTCCCCCTTTCACTTTAGTTTCTTGCCTTGCCTGGTGGCTTCACTGTGTTGGGCCTAATGGAGTTGTGACCTTCATTGTTTTCTTCTAGGATATTGTTTGGAGTGCTGGTTTGGTGTTCGTGAAATTTCTCAGGTGTTCTTTGTTGTGGAAGTGTCTAATTTTCCCATTGATTTTGAAAGATAATTTTGCAGGATACAAAAGTCTATGTTGGAAGTTCTTTTCTTTGCTTTTTTTTTTTTTTTGGTATTGGGCATTGAACTTGGGACCTTATGCTTGTGAGACAGGTGGCAGAACCACTGAGCTAAATCCCTGGCCCTGGAAGTTATTTTCTTTTTAGGGCTTGAAATACTTCACTCCAGGCTCTCTTTAACTTGAGGGTTTGTAAGAAGTCTGCTGTGATTCTGATGGGCTTTCCTTTGTAGGTGATTTGTTTCTTTTCTCTTACTGCTTGTAGAATTTTTTTCTTCTGTTGCATTTCTGGGATCTTAACTATTATATGTTTGGTGTAGCTTTTTTTTTTTATCATGGCTAGTTGAAGTTCTATATGCCTCACCTATCTGTATGTCAAATTCTCTACCTATGTCTGGGAAGTTTTGTACTATTACTTTTGTGAAAATTTTTTTTATGTCATTTGTACTTTCTCCTGCTTTTTCATGGACTCCTATATCTTATGTTATTCTTTGCATCATCTAGCAGCAGCTGGATTGAACTCTCACGGTCCCTTACTATTTTGAAGAAATCTCTGTTTTCATGGTCATTAACTGCAATCCTGTCTTCTCTATCTGATATTCTATCTTCACATTCTCTCAATCTGCTATGAATACGTTCAGTGGAGTTTTTAATCTCCTGGATATCTCTTTGAATCTCTTTCATGGTTTCCATTTCTTTCTTATGCTGGGCATTCATGGCTTCCGGCATGGTTCTGAGCGCATCTATTTTTTTAATCTGTTTCTGTTCTAGAGCCTCTAATCATGCCTTTCACTCTGCTCACCATGTCTGTAGTTATCTTGGAAATTATTTTTGTTTTGAATTTTTCTAAAGCTTCATTCATCTGTTTTGTTACTTCCTGTGCTATCAGTTCAGGGTGTCCAGGTGGTTGATTATCATATTTTTTCCACATTGTTTCCCCCAGAATTTGCCTTTGGTGAGCTAGTTGTCTGGGTTTGTGTCCTGGCAAGATGTCTTCTCATTTTTAATTCTGTTGTTGGTGGTGTTCTTTGCTTTAATTCCTGGGCTGATAGTCCAATATTTCTCATTTTGAATATCTTTATTACTGGTGTTTAGAGCCCCTATGGAGTGATCGCTTGTCACAGATATTTTCCAGGTATAGCTGGAGTTTTTATGCTTTGAGTTTCTATTGACTCTTAGGCAGTTCTCAGTATACCAGGGAGGATAACTGATTAGATCAATCACAACACCTTAGCCCAACTGACACAATCAGCATCAAACACAGCTTAGAAAGTGACAATTTATGGTAGCAGTTAATCTGTCACTCTTAACTGTGCAAGCTAGATCAAAATCTAGGGCCAGCTCAAAATATGTTTGTAGTAAGTAAACTCTTCAATATGGCAAATTTACCCTTCAGGATAAGGATTTATCAGGGGTTGGGGGGGAGGGGTAGAGAGATAGAGGGAGAAGGAAAGGTTATAGGTGAGGCTAGAGGACACAGGAAGATCATGCACATCATGGGGATCTGTTGAAGACAGGAGAAGACAGACCAAAAGAGCAGAGACAAGTACAGAACAAACTGACAATAGAGAAGCTAGAAATTGTATTCACCTTCCTATAAAAGTGACAGTAGAGAGGACAGAGAGAGAGAAAAAATTCAGAGTGGGACAAGAACAGGAACAAAGAGGGAGAGAAATATAGAGCCAGAAGGGATAGAGAGAGAGAAAAAGAAAAGAAAAAAATATATAAAAAACAAAACAAACAAACATAAAATGGTCTCCTTCAGGTTATGTCTCTGCTGCCCTGGTAGGCAATGTGGGCAGCAGTGCTTGGGTCTAAGTCAATTAGTCTCAGTAAGCCAGCTATAGTCTATTGAGATTCAGGCTGACTTCTGGCTGCAAGGGCCAAGCTGAGGTCCCTGACTTCCTGCAGGATTAATCTCTGCAAGGTTCTAATGTAGGTTCCAGATGTCCTCACCCCTATGTGAGTCCAGGTTTCTATGGGAGGTGCTGACCCACCAACTTACCAACCACGATGGTCCAGTGTGCTTTTATTGGTTTTTCTTCACTTTCCCAGTGGGCTTCAATTTTCATTGAGGAGCATCATAAAGGCCCTCTCTGTTGTTCACTTCTGCTCTATCTTTTGGGGCTTATAAGCATGGCCTTTATGTTCCCCCCGGCGCCTTTGTTGTGTGGATTCTGATGCCTCACGGCACTGCATACCTGCTGCGAGGTCTGGCGGGGGAGTGCAGGCTTCTGGTGTCCGCACGACTGGGCTGATCTAGCCTATTTAGAACTGGGGAAGAGTGTTGTGGAGCAAGGCTATGAATACGCAGGGGTATCTGTGAAGGCTCAATGTAAGTCT
Source organism: Heterocephalus glaber (assembly GCF_053883595.1). Taxonomy (NCBI): domain Eukaryota; kingdom Metazoa; phylum Chordata; class Mammalia; order Rodentia; family Bathyergidae; genus Heterocephalus; species Heterocephalus glaber. Next base: position 34,654,735 of record NW_028258296.1, on the reverse strand, counting down.
GATATGAGATTATCAGTTCATGGCAATAATGGGCTTGTTGAGAGCATGCTAGCCAGAAATCAGATATGAAAAATAAATGGGATTATTGTGGGTATAGATGAAATGCATCAATATTTAGGGGGAAAGCAGGAGGGTAACTGGAGGAAGAACACAGAATTAGAAACAAGATTGTCTCAGGGTAGTTAGACAACAAATTGCTTGAGTCGAAGCCCACTTACATTTGAACAGATTTGCTTTCTGGAATGGGAGGGCTTGCTTTGAACAGACCCAATCCCACTGGACAGGTATCTTGCCAAAGTCCAGATTGACTTTGGTACTGGGAGTTACAAATACATTTTGTAAAATCCAAGTTTTCATAGCTGAGAGAGCCCAGTTCCCACAAAAAGATTTTTCTTTACTTGATATTGTGAACTGTCAAACACATATTAGACAATATGTAGCCTTAGAGGGTTGAATGAAGTTTCTACAAGCATAACACGATTGCTGAATGTCTCCTGGAAAAATTGAAAAAAATCTGCCTGAATGTCCCTCCCTCTCTCTCTCTCTCTCTCTCTGGACTAAATCTATTTCCTTTTCCAAAACTTACCTCAGCTTTGGGAAGAAGGAAATGTTATTTATTTATTTGGAATACCATAGTGTGTGGTTCTATTATTACCTGCTTGCTTAAATTCATCATATTAAAACTCTTGATTCTGCTTCTCAAGTAGTAAAGTCTCATAGAATCTTGTACACCTTGTAGGGAAATAGAGGCTGTTATTAGCCTATGGAAAAGACATACAAGGCTTCATCTATGTGTTAGTCAGTTTCTTATCACTGGGAAAAAATACCCAACACCAGCAAATAGAAGAAGAGAGGTTCATTTTTTTCTACAGTTTTAGAGAGTTTAGTCCTTGGTTCCAAGTCAGAAATGGCATAGTGGAAGGCATAGTGAAGGAAAGCTGCTCATCCCATAGCATCCAGGAAACAGAGAGGGGGGAAATACCAGAGAGGAAGAGGCAAGGAGCCGGACATAGACTACAAGGCCACACCTCCACGACCTACACAGACACACCAATCTCCAGGGCAGCTTTCAAAGCTAATCAAGTTGACATTCCATCTTGACTGCCACAATATGTTAGAGAGTGAATGTTCATTTTTCTCTTATGTTACCTAGATGATGGTGGTGGTTCCTGTAGCACAAGCTGACCAGGCAGTTGGACAGTTGGATGTGGTCTAATGACAAGCAGCGCAAGGAGCAGAAGGGTGCTCTTCTGCTGCCTATAAAGTGTTGCTCTCATTTTTCTCTCTTTCCTCAGGTTTGCATGTCTGACAACACATGGAAATTCATAGAAAACATATGATAGGGCTGAGAACTAATGATTCAAATCTCCCATTCTTTCAATAATTTTCTGTGTTCGGCACTACCCACATGGATTGTCTGTACATATTCCTTTGTGTTTTCTTTCCTGTCATATCTGTTCTTTCTTAGTTGAAAAAACTTTTCTTTCCTGTTTCAAGGCTGTTTGTAGTACAAAATAGAAACTCTTTGAAAGCAATCTTGCTTTTATCCAAGATTGTATTTATAACCAGTAGAGAAATGGAGAGAGAGAAACTGCTAAGGCTCACTGAGAAAGAGTGGAGATAGAGGGGGTGGGGCAGAGGACACTGAGTCTGCAAGTACAATGGCCCTGCCCACCTCCCTCAGCTACACTCGTGGCCATGGCAAGACTCCATGTCCACCCAGGGAGGCTGGTCCCGAGCCGGGGGTTTCCTCTCTTAGTAAGGATTCCCAGCCCCAGGCACTGGAGAGGCCTGCGATGGGCCATCTGACAATGTGAGAATGGAGAACGGCTTCTCTGAAGTAAGCACAGAGAATTGGGATCGGCCTCTGCAGTGTAGTGCTTCAGGGCAGAGTAAGACACTCCACTCAGATTTTGTAGGGCACTAAGGAAGGAAAAGGACAAACCCTAATTATAATTGATATTAGAATTCTCTATGCATTGGTGAAATTTGGATTTAAGTGAGTTAAAATAGAACATAGATTTAAATTAAGGAAAACAAAATAATGCTTTATTGTGTAGACATCTAGATTTTTGCTGCTGTGAACTGACTTACAAAGAAAGAATTCAGGGCACTTTGGAAACAAGACTGTGAAACCTAATAGGAGTCTGTTTATGTGTAGGATGGATTAGAATGGAAATTATTCCTGGAATAATGATACTTTAGCTGTTATCTATAGAATAAATAAGTTAGTCTGGTTAAGGGGACATAGAAAGATTGGAGAGAATTCCAAGCAGCAAACAATGTATGGAAATATCTTGAGATGGAAAACAGCGTGGACCAAACATATGAGTCAGGAAAGAAGGAGGCAGAAGGCAAAGAAGAGACAATGTCCAGGGTGATGCAGGTCTTCAGGACCATATTAAACAGTATAATAAGAAGATGTGGAAAACCACTGAAGCATTTTAAATAGGGAAGTGAAATAAAAGAGTTGAGCTTTTCTAAGATTAACTATGGCTCCAAGTTGGAGAATAAGTTAAATAGTGACAAGGAGGATTTGAGAATTAATGGGTAGGTCTTGTAATCATAACTTGTTAGCCTAGCTTATTGGCTGGAAATTGGTGAATATTTTAGAGATTTTGCAGGAGTGTGAATCAGTAGAACTAGATGACCACTGTGACAGAGAGCAGAAAATAGCAGAAGAGTAAAGAATGAGAATGCTTGCTAAATTTCTGGCACGAGCAACAAGACAGAGGAGGTAAAATTATGGAATTAAGAAGCATTGCTTGAACCAGGTTCAGTGGTGTGCACCTGTAATTTTACCTCCTAGGATGGTTGAGGCATGAGGATCTCAAGTTTGAGCCAGCCTGGGCAATTGAGTCAGACCTTGACTGAAAATAAAATTTAAAAAGGTCAAGGAATATTTCACGGAAGAGCACTTGCTTAGCATGTGTGAGGCCTGGTTCACTTACCAGTACTGGGGTGGGTGCTGCGTGGGGGTGGGAGTGAAGACACTGGTTGGAAGAACACATGTTGGGCTTGGTTTTTGTCTTAGTCACTTTCTCTCATGGCCAAGACCCAGTACCCAACACCCACAACTTAGAGGAGAGGCTTATTGTGGCTCAGGGGTATTGTCTCTAGTCAACTGGCTTTAAGGCAGAAGCTGTAAGGTGCAAGAGCTGGGGTGAAGGAAAGCTGCTCACATCAAAGTGATCAGGGAGCAGAGAGAGAAGGAAGGAGTCAGGGAGGGACACACACCCTTCCAGTCCTTGACCCCATGGGACCCGCCTCTCACCAGGCCCCAGCCCCTAACAGCACATTCAGCTGCTGAATTCATTAGTAGATGAGTCCACTGGTGAGTACAGCACTCTCATTATCCAGTTGCCTTCCAAAAGCCCCACATGAGACCTGCACACATTAGGCCTTTAAGGGGAAATTCTAAATCTAAACCATAACATTCTGGACATGAGTTTGATATGCATTGGAGACTTTTTAAATGCATGTAATAGCAGGTATATTATTGAACATATTAACAATTCATTATTAGACTAAAGGATGATAACTGTGATACTGACAACTTAAAGGTATGATTTTATTTAGATATATTAAAAATAAATTTAAGGGCCAGGGATTTAGCTCAGTGGTGCCGATGCCTGTCTTGTAAGCACAAGGTCCTGAGTTCAATCCCTGATAAAAAAATTGTTTTTTAAAAAGGAAATTCAAATAGTTAATTTTGTCCAATTAAAAGTAGTCAAAGATATATTTCAACACTAATAGATGGCACCAAGAAACTGATGAAGAAAACATTCTAAACTGACACCCTGCAGCTGATGAAGATCCCTTGATCAGCTATCAAGTTCTCCCTTATTTTCATATGCATTGGGACCATAAATTGTTAATATAAATGATGGCTCCCATAAAGATAGCTAGGTCTGCACACCTCTGCAAATACTGATCTCTTCAAGTGCATTCTTCTGGAGGAACCATGAACCAAATGGATACATGTGTTGGTTAGAAATGTCTTTCCATCTTTGAATTGTAATGATAGTGATTGGTTGCTGAGTTGTCTTTCCACCCTCTACCTTGCAAGCGATATTATAGAACTAGCCATTTTGTTTCTGGCATAAGCTGTCAAAGTTTGTGATGCATTGTAGAATTATGTAGTGTTGAGCCAGTCTTGTCTTTCTTGCAAGGAATCATGGGAAAGCCCACGTGTTCATAGAATCATAGTTTTTCCTCAAAGGAAAGGGAAATAAAAATAGTATAGAATAGAATAAAATAGTGAGTGAGTAGAACTGCTTCAGTAGGTAAATCAGGAAGGTAAGCAATGAGATTATTTACAAGTTATCAGAGTAAACTTACGCAAGCTTGTTCAGTAGTTCATGAAAGTTATTGTGAAACTGAGAAGTTAAAATGGACCTTTTATTACTATTAAGCTATTTCTCAGGCTTCTTCATGTTGAGAGTAAAGCTTCCACTCTCAGCTCTGGCATTAAGAAAGTTTCAGCAGAACCAGATTTTCAACAGTTTTGGGAATCTTGTTTGGGCCAAAACCTGGCTAAATGTACTTTTACATGTTGCCTGCCTTTTGTTCAACACCCTCTCTAAATTGGAGTGCTTTTGTGTTTCCTGAAGGGTTGGAGTAGCTGCCCTTCCAATTTGCCCAAATTGTGAATACCCTCCACCCTCCATTTTTATTGGCTTTTCCCATACTCTTGATGGCAAGCAGTCAATGAGTCCAGATACTCACAGCCCGGGCAGATAGTCAAACCCCAGATTCTGGCCTCTGGCTGGACCCTCAGTAACAGCTGTCAGAAACCTGGCATGGAGTCCTTTGAAAATCTGTGGGATCTGTTTCCTTAAAGCATATTGTACTTAATGACACTTACTTTATTCTACTTTGTTGTATAATTAAATGACAAGTTTTCTTCTTCAGTGCTATTATTAGCTCAGATAGCAGACAGGAAAGAGTTAAATGGTTTCTGTGTGCCTAACTCAGCCAGCAACATTTTGACAGAATTTGATTACAGGGTTAGTTTTGATTTGATTATAGCTGAGAAACATTTGGCTTAGAGATAGTTTGAAATGAAAAGAAGTAAAAACTATGAAGAAGAAAGCCTATTATTCCAGGCAATATGGTCTTTCCTGTGGTCTTATGTTAGGCAATTCTTCTTTTCTAGTGGAGCAAAAGGCAGTAATAGGTACTGAGAACAGTTAGGAGCCGGACAGATTTGTGAGTCTGCAGATGTGCCACAGACTTCATGACTCAGGATATGATGGACAGGCCAGACTGCTCAATAATAGTAACAGGAATATATAGAAAAACAGTGTGCTGGTCTGAATGGGAGCCAGTGTGCTGAGCTGTACCTACTCAGGGGGTGGTTGTGAAGAAGAAATGAGACGATACTCCTTTTTGTTTGATAACACTTGACAACAGCCTTCATTGTATGTTGTTTGATCCTGAACATATGAAAGAGGACTTCCAGAATTGTTTCAGAAAGTGACAAGCATGATGGGATAAGTATGTCTGAAGAGAGAGAGAGAGAATATTTTGAGGGGTTAAAGACAATATCTTTTACTGTGGCAAATTAAAAAAATTTAAACTATCACTATATTTTGATCACTTTTGTATGCATAGGATGCTTGGCTCATTGTGAACATTGAATAAGTGTTAGCTTTTATCATTACAAAACAGGCTGGTTAACAAGGTCAGAGATGAGATATAACAGATAAGGTAATATAAACTGTGGCTGCATGGGGGAAGTAGAAGCATTTATTGTGTCAGATGCTTTGTTAGGCAATTTACGTAAGGTACCTCCCTTCATTCCCACATCAAATATATTCAGAATTAGTAAAATCTCCATGATACAGAGTGAAAAATTCAGACTCAGAGATGTTACAATAGTTTATCCAAGGACATACAGCTTGTCAATGGTGGAGCCAAGATTTAAAAATCTGTCTGATTACATGCTTTTTCCTTTTGTTTCAGAATATAAGGGGCCTGTGATAGGTGGGTTAGCAAGAAGAAGGTTTGAACTTCAGAACCTAAAGAGAGAGGAATGTAAGAACATAAGTGCAGGGGCTTCTGTTTAGTGTTCCCAAGTCACTGTGTGCAAAACATGCCCATTCCACACTGCACTGTACTTCTGGGTTCATTTGGATGGCTTTCTTTACTAGACTGTACACTTCCCAAGAGCAGAGAGATGACCTTTCTGCTCCCAGACCCCTGTGTAGTGCTGTCATGTAGCAGGTACTCATCTATTTGTTGAATGAATTAATTTGTTAAGCCAAGCCCAGAACTGCATGGTATAGCACACAAATGTATGCAAACTGGTAGCAAAACACACATAGAATAATCACATCACAGTGGAGATCTCTTTACAGCAAGGTAGCCTGTCCTGAAATGATCTGTTTGGGTCAGCCATTAGACAGCATGTTACATACACTGCCTTGAAGGCAGATTTATGTATGTTCATCTTTGTATTCTCCAAATTCTCAGACCCATGCCTTTCACAGAATAGGAATTCATAATTTTAAAAATTGATTCTAAAAATATGTTAACACTTTTAAATAATGCATGACCTTTTTATGTTTTGGTAGGAATGAATATTTCCATGGTTATCAATACTTCCCATATTACTATATTTGAATCCTAATATATGACATGTATTTGTAGGTTTAAGGTTTAAGTTTATATATAAACCATATCAAGGATCTGGATAAACAGTGAAAACTGGAAAACATTCTAAGCTAATTCTAGGAGAAATATTTTGCATGATGTAGAAAGAGTGTAATATTTTAATTTTTAAACCCCAAGCCCAATCATACTGTCAACATTACATCCTTCTTGAAAATGGTAAAATTAGCTTGTCAGGATTTTTCTGATAATCTCAATTAGTATAGATTTGAGAATACAAACTGACAAGAAAGGAAATGCTGTATTATATTGGTCATTCACTAGGCAATTTATATAGAGATGCTGGGAGATAGTATTGACAATATTGAAACCCTGGTGCTTTTGTTGTGCTGGGAAAAATACTAACAGGGTCAAACATTGAAAGCTCAATGAGGGGAAAACAACCAGGAGAAGAAAATAGAAGACAAAGGTGGAGGATGCTGGGAGGCTCGTATCAACTTCCATCTAATTTTGGATTTGGATTAAAAAGCAAAGAATCTCAAACCTGCTCAAATTATGCTGCCATCTGTGGTTCTGATGTGGCATTTGGAAGCATAAAAAGACATGCTGGAAAATTACCAAGACAAAGAAAAATTCTGGAATATCGGCTCAAGATTTTCCTTCTGTGGCTAAAAGGCTGAGCTGCTTTGGAAACATTTGGATTCCTTTTCTGCTTCATCTGTGCTGCAAAACGTTGCTTTTAAAACATAGATATTCATGCTATATTAGAAGGGACATATATGGATTAATCAGACATTATTTTTCAGGTTAGTCCAGGAGTTACATCATTAAGAAACATAAATACTGGTAGTTATTGATTATCTATCTAACAAAGGAGAGAACAAGGGAAATTAAGAAATCTTGTTTAAATAGCATATTACTTAATGAGCTCTCAGATATTCCCTTCAGCCTTAGTTTCCATGGAAATTGTTTAATGCTGGGAGGGAGTTCAAAGTAGTAAGGGAGACAGTGTTTTCAGAGCATCTAAACAGAAAAGCCAGACAAGAAGGGTGTACATCTTTGAGGAAAGCATCATTTGAGTTACATGCACATCTGCACTTAAGCTTCTTAAAAAGGATTCTGCAAAGCTGTCACAGGACAAAAGACAACATAGCTGTTTTTTCAATTTTAAATTGTCACCCTATTTTGTATCTTTTATATACATGATTTTATTATGAGTTGATGTGACCATCAGTACTTGTCTTTGAATATCAAGGGAAATTATGTGATGCAAACAGATCCTAACAATACTATTTTCTGCAAACTTCTTGGATTATAAAAGGGGCTTCCCTTCATTGGAAGGGAACTTTTGAAAACCCTTTTGGACCAGCTTCCTGGCTGTAGGAATGGTATAAATTACAGCCAATATCAAGAAAATTGTGGCTGCCTGCAACACACATAGCTTAATGCCTTTCTTGTGTTATCTACATTCAACATATACAGTATTCAAGGCCACCCTCATTTAATGACTCTCGGTGGCAAGTGTTGAGCTTTGTGGTCAATAAATAGAACTTGCACTTCAAAGCTTGAACCCTGGGTTCTGCTACTGGCTTTGACTCATTTATTATGAGGTTGCTGGCAATTAATTGAACAGCTCCATACCTCAGTTTTCTGTTCTGTAGAAGGAGAACAGCATTAGCTACCACATAAGGTTGTAAAAATTAAATAAGATCCTCAGTAATGCTCATCCCTCCACCCTTTCCCATCAGATACCTAAATATACCACCTTTCACAAAAATACGTCCTACCGTCAAGACCTCTTTAGATGTGATGTCCAAATGGAGTCGACATCTATTTTCTCTCTTGTGTCTTCTTTTAGTAACAGCATCCTGATTTTCCTCTGGGTAAGTACCTACTCTTATCGTTTGAGATGGATTCAGGCCTCAGAACATCACACACATTTTCCCTTAGCCACAGTGCTTGATTCAGGTGACTCAACTTGGCCCTTTATATGGGGATGCAGTCAGGTCTGAGGGTGCAGACTTAGATGAATCGGTCCCCTCGGTGGTGTGTGTGTGGGAGTCCTGACCGAAGAACTTGTGGAGAAAAACAGAGCTAAAACATGTGTCTTGAGGATTTTTTTAGCTCCTGGATCCATAATATCTAACAATAAATGCAGCTCACCCTGACTTAACAAAAGAGCCAAGAAATTGTCTTCTTATTTTTCTAGTAAGTTTGAATTTATTTCTAATGCATCAAATAAAAAGGATTTTTATTAACACCTTCAAGGAAGTAGATCAACTTGGGGTTTGGAGTAAAATTTAAATTTGGGGTCAGGTTATTTTTTACTTTCAAACAAATTTCTTTAGATGTTTTATATATTGATTATTTAATGCATTTAGGACAAAGTAATCAAGGCTATTCCTTAATTATTTTTTGCATTGGACTAGTAATCTAAGAAGCACAATAGGGTCATGCATCTTGAAGAAACAATTATCAGAGAGAACATTACTGAAAGCATATACAAAATAATTATGCAGCCTCACCAGAAGACATCACCAAAGTGGTCCCTAAGAGCATGATGACTGCATAACTCCAACATGGACTTGTTGACCAATCTTGTAGTCTATACTAGAGACATCCCTCACAGATCACAAAGAGGCAGAGGCAAAGAGGGCTCATAAATCCATATATCCTGTCCACTATAGAATGTGGACAATGAATGAATACAATTTGTTATCCCAGGACTCTTATAAACCAGATTAACTTTATTCTTGTGAGATTATTCTTGTGAGATTTACTCTATTAATTCATGTGAGATTTATTCTATTCTTATGAAGGACAGGAGACAACTTCAGAAACACCAGCGGAGAAAAGACCTGTGTGATTCATGGAATTAGTCTGATTTTGCCTCTTATGATCTCATGTGATCTCATGCCCAGTTATCAGTATGGGGTCATGTCACTGTACCTGACTTCATTGTGGGAGCTCAAAGTAGAACATTATTTTAGTGCTTTTAAACAACACTGAGCAAGCTTCTAATACAAGTAAAAGGCTACTTTCATCATGATTATCTGTAACCTCCACAGGTTAAAAACTATGATGATCCCATTCCTCATACTTTAATCTTATTTGACCTACCAGCATTACTTGTTAATTCATCAGTCTGTCCTTGAAACACTTTCTTCACCAAACCAGGAAGATGGTGTAGCCCTCATTAGATGTTGGCCTTCCTCTACTGGATATTCCCTCTCAATCTTTTTGTTGATTCTTCCTTCTTTCATCAATCCTTAAAGCTAGAGATACCCCAGGTATGAGTTCTTTTTCCTTTTTAATGTATTTCCTCTCCCTGGAGAATTTCACCCGTATCAACTGTCTATAAACTGATGACATCCAGTTTGTATCTGTAGGTGGGATTTCCCATGAAACTGTGAATCTTCATATCATCTCCACTTGGATGCCTAATAGGGATCCCAAACTCAGTGTGTCCAAATACAGCTCTTGAAATGCCCTCTGAATTCTTTTATCTTTTCAGCACATGTTGGTTTGGCAAATGTTAGTGTTGCTGTTGTCTCCTGTCTTTCTCCTGGATCACAAAGTTTTTCAAAATGTACTTGTCACCACATTCACTACATCTGTCTTAATCTACACCACTGTCATCATTCGCCTTATTATTAAGTGGTTTCCTGTCAATGGGAGTCTGTCCTTGTCCTTCAGTCTTTGTGGCATACAGCTGAAATGGTCTGATGTAAGTCATAATTCAGATCATGTCCATTCTCTGATCAAAACTCTCTGGTGCTCCCAACACAGAACTAAATCTGGTAACATTGACCTTACATAATTGATCTGATCCAGGGACCTCTCAAAAATTGTCTCCTGCATAAGTGCTCGAATAGGTCAGAAATATTTCTGTCTCAGGACTTTTGCATTTTCTGACTCGATTCCCCAGAGTATTCTTCCTTCAGATATTCACATGGAGACCTCCTTTACCAACATAGGTTTTTTACTGAAACACTAGTGTCAGAGAGGTCTTTCTAAAATTTCTTCTCCCCATACAATACTTTGTATTCTCTTTTCTTGATTTATGTTCTTTTTTGAGATATTAATTTTTAATTCCAAAAGAATTCCAGATCCCATTCGGACATTGGAGAAATAAATGTAAATAAACCCTGGTAACAGGTTTTCCAAGAGACAGATTTACTAGTTAAAAGGCCTGAGCATTCTCTCCTGAACCAGCAGTGCCCTGAATGGCTGTGTCCTCTGCCAGTGGCTCTTTAGACCTAGGGAACTAGTCCTATTCTCCTTAGAGGGCTTGGCTGCTATGTAAGTGTGCTAGCACTGCCCCACAAAAGCCCTACAAAGTGGGCAACCTAAACAACAGAAATTTATTATCTCACATTTCTGGGGGCTGAAAGTCTGAACTAAAGATGTTGGCAAAATTGATTCCTTTTGAAGAAAAATCTATTCCATGGCCTTCTCTTAACACCTCACAGTTTTCTGGTTACCTGAAATTCTTTAGATTGCTGAAATGTCACCTTTTTTCTACACATGGCATTCTTTCTCTGTGTATGTGTGCATCTCCAAATATCTCCTTTTTACAAGGGAATAAGTCACACTGGATTAGGGTCCCACTCTAATCAAGTATGATCTCATCTGAACTAATTATTTTGGGAACCATCTAGTTTACGAAAGTGGTCATAATTTGGGATATGAAGGGTTAGGGCTTGAACACATGAAATTTCTAGAGACACAATTCAACTCCTGCCTTCACAGATCCACAGGGATGTCATTGGGCAAAGGAAAATATGAAAGGGGCCACAGGGAACAAACCAGAAACAGTAGGAGGAGCTACAGGGAGCAGAGACTTACATAGCACAGGACAGAATTTATACACTGGCTCCTTTGAAGGGGAGGTAGGGCTCATTCCAGCAGAATAGCAGACACCAGATGACCATCTGGCAGGAATTTTGTAGAACAGATTTATGCCAGGAGTGGACCTCTAAGGTGCCTTTTAGCCCTGAAATATGAAGTGACACCAGCTAACAGGGATGCCTGGGTTTACTTGTGAGCCCAGCTGTTCTGCAAAGTGTCTTGGCTCATGCTGTTGGCCCATGGCCAACATTATTTCACAGGCTCCACTGCTCTTTCTGCCATTGGCCTTGGTACCTTTGTTTGTCTGAGTTGACTTCCTGCTTCCCAAGAGTCAGGAAGGCCTTAGAATCTTCATACACCTGATATTTTACAAATTGGATCAGGTATAGGATTTTAAATTGTGGGAAGATCTCAGAAAGCAGCCAAAGGCCTGAAATGTGAATTCTTATTTGTGGAAAGAGTGGCTGGTACCTGAATACACCTTCATGCACCAGTGCAGCACCAACAGGGGCTTTACTAACAGCGTTCTGGAAGCTGTGACGGAACCCAGCATGTAGATTGTGAGAGCCTGGTACAGAAGCTAGGAGATAGGGAAGAAGGGAACAGCCTTTGTGGGGTCTGATGCTTGAGCTATTTTGTCTCTTTTCATTCTTAGAACAAATGTACAGAGAGAAGGCTCAGCACTTCAAAACTGATGAAATAACCTCATAGATTCCACAGACTTCCTGAGCCTGGCAGGGATGGAGAAGAAAAGCAGGAGTCTCAACAAACAACACAATCTGTTACACTGTGCCATTTTCTTCAAGGAAGACCCAGTCATTCAACTTTTAATTCAATCATTAATGAATTTATTCAACAAACAAGTATTTTCCAAATGTTGGGAATAATCTAGATACTAAAGTATATGCATTCTATGTTTGAAGATTCTTTTTCTTACTCTTCAAAGTTGAAGCAAATGGAAACCCCTAAGTCATATTGCCCTGCTGTTTTCCATGACCAAGACCAGGTTCAATCTCTGAAACTTAATGTGGAACAATCTCTGAAATTGGGGGACTTTTAGTGGGGGGTAGCCACAAATGACTAGGTGCACAGAGAGCTGTGTACAAGCTGTGGAGGAGCAGCTGCCTACACTTCGACTTCAAGGATACTGCAGAGACTTGTCCCAGGGGCCAAGTGATTATAGAGCTATAGAGCATCCTTATTAGGACAGTGCCTAGTGAGGCTTTGGGGTCGGGTGGTCCCTTAGATCCATGAACTAGAGCTACCGGGGTGCAATGCCTTCTGAGTGAGCTACACATATGATAACCTGCCTATGAGGAGGATGCATGGGCTGAGACCAGCTAAGCCATGGGGCAGGGGTTCTGAGACCTTGGGGGACAGTGTGCTCAGGAGATGGGATGTGGAATCAAAGGAGATTATTCTCAAGCTTTAGGATCTAGTATTTGTTTCCCTGTTGTGTTTTGAACTTACTTGGGGCCTGTTTTTTCTTTCTCTTCTGTTGCTTTTTTTTGGAATGGGAATTTTATTGCCATCCCATCATTGCATGTTGGAAGTATGGTAATTTATTTTGACTTCACAGGCTCACAATTGGATAGAAAGTTTTCATAGGATGAATTATGCCTTGAGTGTCACTCACATATGATGAAACTTTGGACTTTTGAGTTGATGTTGAAGGAGGTAGGATTTTGGGGGGCTACTGAACTGGAATGAATGTATTTTGTACGTGAGAATGATGAGTTTTGGGGCTGGGGTGGAATGTTATGGTTCATTGTTCTTTCTAAAAATCATGTTGGAATTCAATAGCCATTGTACCAGTATAAGAGGCGGGACCTTTAAGGGTTGATTAGTCTCTAGCAGATCTGCCAAAATAAGTAAGACAGATGTTATTTTTAAGAGATGAGTTCACATATCTAGAGAAAATAATTCTAAAGTTCATATGGAAACAAGAGACCCAGAATAGCAAAGGCAATCCCAGGTGACAAAAGCAAAGTAGAAGGCCTCACAGTCCCAAATCTGGAGTTATACTACAAAGCTACTGTGTTTAAAAAAGTAGGCACATTCAGCTATTTGATCTTTGACAAAGGGGCCAAAAAATATACACTAGAGGAGAGATAGTCTCTTTAATAAGTAGTGCTGGGAAACTTGGATACCCACATGCAAAAGATTGAGTCTAGATCCATAAATATCACCATACACTATACTAAAACCAAAATGGATCAAGGATCTAAATGTTAAAACAGAAACTCTTAAAGATATATGTGTAGGCCAGATCTTTCTGAACAGAATTTGAATGATACAAGAAAAAAAATACTGAGAATCAACAATTGGGATCATATCAAATTAAAAAGCTTCTGCACAGTAAAGGAAACAACCAACACAGTGAAGCAACAACTTACAGAATGGCAAAAAATTGGTCAACGATTTCTAGACTAACATCTAGAATATATAAAAAACTAAAATAATTAGAGATCCAAAATAAAAGATCCAATAAAAAAGGCAACCAAAATGAATAAAAAATTCTCAGAAGTACAATAGCCAATAAATAAAAAAAATATACAACATTGCTGACCACTAAAAACATACAAATTAAAATAACATTGAGATACTATCTTACCCCAGAAAGAATTACTATCTTCAAGAAATTTTAAAAACGTACATTCTGGTGAGGTTGTGGGGAAAAAAGAACAATTCTACATTGTTGGAAAGTAAACTAGCACAATCATTATGGAAATCAGTGTGGAGATTTCTCAAAAACTAAAAGTAGAAATTCCATTTGACCCAGCTATTCCTCTTCTAGGTATGTTCCTGAGTTAAAAGACATCATACCACAGTGATGTATGCATACCCATGTTTATAGCAGCACAACTTATAATGGCTAAATTTTGGAAATGGTTTATATGCCCATCAATGGATGAATGGATAATGAAAGTGTGGTATTTATACACAATGGAGTACTACTCTGCCATAAAGATAAACTTGAAGCATTCATAGGTAAGTGGATGCAACTTGAGACCATGATGCCGAGTGAAATAGGTCAGACTAAAGCTTAAACATCACACTGTTTCTCTTATATAAGCAAAATAGAAGATAAATAAAGAGGCAGTAGGGAAATAATTTCAAATGGATGGGTGAACAAGCGATAGAGGGAGGGGGGAGGGAAAGGGGATGGAATTTAAAAAATGATGAAAATAGAGCTTTTGCAAATGGAAAGGGCAACAACAGTTGGAAGGATCAGGAAGGGAGCAGAACAAAACAAAACAAAAAACCAAAACAAACAAAAAAGGAAGAATTAAAATGTGTTATGTATATGTATCACGCAGTACTTGAACACAGTAATTGTAACCATTATGTACTGCAAACATGTACTAATTTTAAAAAGGGTAAGTTCAGCCCCTTCTTGCTGTCTCTCTTCTCCTTTTTACCTTCTCTCACATGGTGCTGTAACAAGAAGGCCCTTGCCAGGTGTCAGGGTTTTGAGTTTGGACTTTCCAGCCTCCAGCACTGTGAGTCAATACATTTCTGTTACTTATAGATGATTCCATCTCAGGTGTTCTGATATAGCAGCACACACCTAACAATGGGATTATAAGACAGTGCTATTAGGCAGATCAAAACAAGTTTGTGCAAATAAAAGCAATCAAGATTTTTAAATAAAGAATCTCTACCATTTTAATATGCAAAAAAGAATTAAAAAGAAAAAGGGCATATTATAGAAAGTCCAAATTTACCTTAAATTACACTAATAGCCAACAGATACTTTTCCATTTTTTTTTTTTTTTTTTTTTGGTAATAGGGATCAAACTCAGGACCTTGTGCTTGCGAGGCAGACGTGGCGCCACTGAGCTAAATGCCCGGTGCCTATACTTTTCCTTTTTTGAAGCAGATTTTTTTCTCCAGTAGTCTTTACTTTTTTGATTCTTATCAAATTTTATTATTTTCATTTTTCTGTAATCTTTATATGTGAATTATATCCAAATAGAAAATAATACTGTAAATCTATCTCTTTGTGTATTTTTAAAGTCAGCCCTTTAGGTAGAAAAAACATTTTAGAACAAATACTTTAGAATAAGAACGAAAATAGAAAATCAAAACAAGAGTTTAATACTAACTCAGAAATTCAGACTTTCTTGTGGATAATATAGATATTTTCTCTGCTAAGCTAGATTTCAGAGATACATTCAGACTTATACGCCTATGAAACAGTTATCATCAACAACCACCATTTCTTCTTTTTTAACCCCAGTGCTAAACTTTTGTTGAAAACATCAGTTCTCAGTTAGTGGCTACTTTTTTCCTTATAAAATCTGCTGTGGGTCAAATTGTATCCCTTTAAAAGACAAGTAAGTTCTAAGCTCTGTACCTGAGATTTGGATCTTATTGGATCTGTGTTGTAAATATAATCAAGGAATGATGATATCACATTGCCTCTGGATGAGCTCTGATCCAATGATTGATGTCCTTACAGGAAGAGGGACATTTCACACACACACACACACACACACACACACACACACACACTCACTCACTCCACACACAGAATGTCATGTGATGGCTGAGACAGATTGGACTGATGGATCTTCAATCCAAAATTGCTGAGGACTGAAGATTGTCAGCACCCCATCCCTGCCCTCATAGGGAAAGGCAAAAAGGATCTTTCCTCGAGTCTTCAGAGGGAGCTTAGTTCTACTTTGTTGTATAATTTCCAACTGCTAAAATTTTGAGAGACTAAATTTTTATTGTCATTTTATGCTACCTAGTTTGAAGGTAGTGCTGTTATGGGAGCTGTAGAAAACAAATACAGGATTTCTTGATGTTGGACTGTTGCCAGTTGCTGTCTTTGGACTTTAGGGCCCTTCTTTCTTTTGTCAGATCTTGACCATGCCTTTGAGAGTCATTTTTCTTATTGTTTAAAAAGATTAAGCTTTCAAGTAATTTCAGCAGTAGCATCTAGAGCTATCTCATCTGCTGGATTGCTGGTAACAGGACAGTGACAAGGGTGAAAACTCCTTCTCAGAATCTAATGCACATGGGAAGAAATGTGTCTACATCCTAGTTCAGGCTGCCAGGAGTTTTTTTGATTCACTGTTCTCACCTTTTATTTGTCTCTTGTGTTTTCTTTAGCCATGTAAATGTCATTTTTCTACACAGCAGTCACCGTGATCTCTAAATTTAAATTGGTTACATCATTACCATGTTGAAAACCCTTCAACAGGTTCTTTTCACAGTTAGAATGAGATTTGAGCTGAAACTTTGTCTTTAAGGTCTTGTGTAAAAAACCTACCTGCCACCCTCCCTTATTCTACCATTTCCTGCTCCAGCCATGCTGATTGGAGCCCCTTTCTCAAACATTTCAAGCCTGTTTTTGCCTCAGAGTTCTTACCCTTGCTGTTTCCTCTGGTTCATTGTCTGCCTATCCAGATATCTACATTTTTCCCCCATTAAGTTTATTGGTATATTTTAGGTATAAAATACAGTTACATTCATCATTGGGATCTTGTACCATTACATGAGCACGTTGGTTCTTATTTTTTTCCCTTTCCCCTGCCCTCCCTTCAACCCCTCCACCCTTCCCTATTTGCAAAGACTTTGTTTCCATTTTTTTCCTTTTCTCATATTTTTTCTTTTCCCCTCTTTCCTATCTTCTACCCCTCCCACTTCCCCTGCTCCTTTAGACCTTTTTTTCCTACTACACAATATCAATTATACATTTTAAAAATTATAATATCAAGATCTAGGAGACATTACCACAGATTTTACAGAATTTAAAAGGATATAGAAAGCATATTTCAAAAATCTGTTTTGAGATAAATTTGACAAATTCTAAGAAGTACCTTGGAAGACAAATTAATAAAACTAACTCTGGAGGAAATATAAAATTTGAATAGCACCTATTGAAGAAAGTATATTCCTAGCTTGAAAACCTACCTATATGACAACAACAGGCTCATATACACTTTAACTGATAAATTATATCAAACATTTAAAACAGAAAAAAGAAGGAACACTTCTCCCCTCATTTTAGGAAATCAACATAGTACTAATCCTAAAACTGGATAAAGATAATAGAAGAAAAAAGTATGAACATAGATAGAAATTTGTTTAACAAAACAAATTATTAGAAGTCAGATCTGGGAGTATGTAGAAAGTGGTTTTGTTATAGGGATGGCAGTGTTGGTTCAGCATTGGAAGATCCACCCCCATAAGTTATCATTTCAACAAAGGAAAGGAAAAATCCATATGACCCTGTCAGTAGTTGGAGAAAAAATATTGGACTAAATTCTACAGCTGTTCATGGTAAAAGCTATCAGGAGACTAGAAGTAGAACAGAGCCTTCTCAATAGATCAAAGCCATGTACCCCATACCTCCAGTGAAAATGCCTTATGTTGGAGAAGATACAATGCTTTCTCCTTAAGGTGGGGAACGCGGGGAGATATGCTTACTCTTTATCTGTCCATTAAACTTTGAAACCTAGTCCCCACCAAAATACTCTGGCAATAAAATGACACAATTAGGATAGGATTGGCAAGGTAGAAACAAAATCTTTATATGTAGATGAAATGATCATCTACAGAGAAAATACTAAGAAATCTCTAGGAGCCCCTAGAACTTGTATTTGAATTTAGCAGGATTAGAAAACACAAGGTATATATAAAAATTCAGGTCTGTGTATACTTGCTGTAAATGAAGAATTGGATATTGAAATTTAAAAGTTATGTAGGAGTACAAAGGACCTAGAAAAGTTAAAAAAAAAGTGTTGGAAGACATTTAGCACCTAATTTTAAGACTTCTTCTAAAGCTACAGTAATCAAGGCAGTGTTGGTGTAAGGAAAGACATATAGATCATTGGAATAAAACAGAGAATCTAGAAATAGAACCACACATATATGGTCCACTGAGTTTTGAAAGATTATTTAACATTAGCATTTTATAGAATATAAACTCAATTCAAGAGCCGAGGAAGAGATGGTGCTTTCAGCAAATGGCACTAGAACACCTGGTATCCGTATATAAAAAATTAACTTCAACCCTTCATTTCCATACATGAAAATAACTTGAAAGGATCTATGAACCTAAATATGAAAGCCTAAAAGTATAAAACTTTAAGAAGAAATTATAAGGGAAAATGTTTATGAATTCAGGGTAGGCAAGAATTACCTAGGATACAAAAAACATGATGTATAAAAGAAAAAAAATTGATAAATGAGATTCTATCAAAAT
This sequence comes from Heterocephalus glaber, assembly GCF_053883595.1. Lineage (NCBI taxonomy): Eukaryota > Metazoa > Chordata > Mammalia > Rodentia > Bathyergidae > Heterocephalus > Heterocephalus glaber. Next base: position 34,636,050 of record NW_028258296.1, on the reverse strand, counting down.
TTAGAACTTTAAATGATATCATTAAAATGAAAAGCAGTCCCTAAGCAGACCATATTTATAATGCATATAATCTATGACCAGTATATATAAAGAATTCTTAGAGCTCATTAATAGACAACTCAATTAAAAAATAGACATAAGAAGATGATAAATAGTACAGCACAAGGAAAGGTGTGCAACTCTAGAATCAGAAAAATACTAACAGTACAATAATACTAATAGTACAATAACAAGATTGAATTATACACTTATTAAGGAGATGAAGTTAAATGTTTTAAGAGCCTTGTCATGACTTTTTCTTTTTGTTGGATTCTCCCCTTTTGTGTTTAATTTGTCATGCCCAATGGATTCATTCTGTTGGGTTTCCTGGGGTTGTGATTCTCATTGTCTTTTCCTAGGGTACTGTCTAAAATTTTTTGGAGTTCCAGTTTGATATTCATGAAGCTCCTGAGGTGCTCTTTATCATGAAAGTATCTTATTTCTCCATCAAGTTTGAAAGATAGTTTTGCAGGGTACATCAATCTGGGTTGGAGGCTGTTTTGCTTTAGGGCTTGAAATACATCACTCCAAGCTCTTCTTGCCTTGAGGGTTTGCATTGAGAAGTCTGCTGTGATTCTGATGGGCTTTCCTTTGTATGTGATTTGTTTCTTTTCTCTCACTGCTTGTAGAATTTTGTTCTTCTGTTGAATTTCTGGAATCCTATTATATGCCTATGTGTGGACTTTTTTGATCAAGACTAGTTGGAGTCTTATATGCCTCACTTATCTATATGTCAAGTTCTTTTCCCCTGCTTGGGAAGTTTTCTGCCATCACTTCTGTGAACAGTTTTTTTATGTCATCTGCACTCTCTCCTGTTTCTTCATTGAGTCCAATCAGTCTTATGTTATTCTTCTTTGCATTGTCTAGCAGCTGCCGGATCAATTTTTCGTGTTCCTTTACAATTTTAAAGCAATTTTTCTTTTCCTCCTCACTAATTGCAATCTTATCTTCTATATCTGAAATTCTATCCTCACATTGGTTCATTCTGCTGTGCAGACTTTTGATGGAGGTTTTAATCTCATGGAACTCTGTTTGCATCTGTTTTATGGATTCCATTTGTTTCCTATGTTGGGATTCCATTATGTTCCTCAGATCCTCTATTTTTTTTATCTGTGTCCTCTCTAGATTTATTAATCATGTCTTGCACTATGAGCAAAATCTTTGCTGTTATCTGAGTAATTATTTCTGCTTTCATTTTTCCCAGATCCTCTTTTGTTGCCAGTTCAGAGAGTCCAGGTGGTTGAGTATCAGATTGTTCCATCTCATTTCCCTTTGGGGTTGCTGTAGGTGATCCAGAAGTCTGGTTTTGAGGCTTGTTTACATGTCTTCTCTTTTCTACGAGGGGGAGGGGTGTGCTTCTGTTGCTCACTCGGCTCACCTTCTCTGTCCTAGGAGCTTGGGATGGTGGCAGGGGAACTTCCCTCTGTGTGCTGGGACCAGCTCAGCTTCTCTGACCTAGGAGCTTGGAATGGCAGCAGGGGAGCTTCCTTCCAGGTGCTGGGACCAGCTCATCTTCTGTGCCCTAGGAGCATGGAATGGTGCTGGGGAGCCTCTTCCTGGGTGCTGGGACTGGCTCAGCTTCTCTGCCCTGGGAGCCTGGGATGGAGGCAGGAGCTTCCTTCTGGGTGCTGGGACCAGCTGAGCTTCTCTGGCCTAGGAGCCTGGGATGGCAGTGGGGGAGCTTCCTTCCAGGTGCTGGGACCGGCTGAACTTCTCTGCCCTAGGAGCCTGGGATGGAGGCGGGGAGCTTCCTTCCAGGTCTTGGGACCAGCTGAGCTTCTCTGCCCTAGGAGCCTGGGATGGGGGCAGGGAGCTTCCTTCCAGGTGCTGGGACTGGCTGAGCTTCTCTGACCTAGGAGCCTGCTACAAGCTCTTCTTGCCTTGATCGTTTGCGTAGAGAAGTCTGCTAAGATTCTGATGGGCTTTCCTTTGTATGTGATTTGTTTCTTTTCTCTAACTGCTTGTAGAAATTTTTTCTTCTGTTGGGTTTCTGGTATTTTAACTATTATGTGCCTATGTGTAGATTTTTTTGATCAAGGATAGTTGGAGTCCTATATGCCTTGCTTATCTCTATGTCAAGTTCTTTCCTCCTATTTGGGAAGTTTTCTGCCATTTGTTCTATGAATAGTTTTTTATGTCACCTGTACTCTCCTGTTTTTTCATTGACTCCAATCAGTCTGATGTTATTCTTCTTTGTAGTGTCTAGCAGCTGTTGGATTGATTTCCCATGGTCCCTTACTATTTTTAAGAAATTTTTCTTTTCTCGGTCAGTAATTACCATACTGTCATCTATATCTGAAATTCTATCCTTGCATTTCCTCATTCTGCTGTGTAAACTTTCAGTGGAGTTTTTAGTCTCCTGGAAATCTATTTGCATCTGTTTTATTGATTCCATTTGTTTCCCATGTTGGGATTCCATCATGTTTCTCAGCTCCTCTATTTTTTTGGTGTGTCTGCTCTAGACTTATTAATCATGTCTTTCCAGTATGGGCACAATCTCTGCTGTTATCTGAGAAATTATTTCTGATTTCATTTTTCCAGTTCCTCTTTCATTGATAGTTGAAGGAGTCCAGGTGGTTGAGTATCAGAGTGTTCCATCTTGTTTCCCTTTGGGGTTGCCCTAGGTGATCTGGAAGTCTTGTTTTGAGACTTATTTCTGTGTCTTCTCATTTCAACTGATGCAACCTCTGTTCCTTTTTTGAGGTGACTCTGCTTACCCAGTGGTCTTGAATTCTCAGCAAGCCACCAAGCAGCCTTTACTTTGCTGCTCACCAGTACACCAATTCCTGGGTTCAGAGTGGTGGCCTTCTGGATCCCTCAGCTGACCTGTTGTTTGAGCGGGCTTCTGGCTGGTGCCTGTGTACATTTGGAATGTTATGTACATGTGCCTCTCCTTGGGGCCCCTGTGTAGCTGTTGTCTGGCAGGGCCTTTGGTTGGGTGCTGGGCACCCTAGTTCCTTTTGTCTGCTCCGGCTTTGTCTAGGGTCTCCACACACTTATCAATGGTATCAGGGCGAGCCTGTGGGTATTGCTTGTGTGCTTGTGCAGCTCTTTTCCAGGTGGGTCCTTGGCTGTGGCCAGTGGTACGGTCCACCTCTGCCTCAAGCTTGTGTGCCTGTGCAGTTCTTTCCTGGTTGGGCCTTTGGATTGGGCAGGTGTACAGGACCCTCTGGGGTTGAGGTCGAGCCCTGGCTGGCATCCACCTGCAGCCTCGCTGGTCTGGGCCTCACAGCTGCTCCCTGGGATCTTTGCACACTGACTGATGGAATGGCGGGCATCAAAGCTACTCAATTATTGCTGGAATCTATTTTTCAATCTTTTCCCATGGTGCTTAATAAAGTGAAAAAGGAGAGAAAATTTTGGCACTATTCAGGGTTTGTTTTGTTTGATGTTAACTTCTATCCCTCAGTTGTGAACCTTTGGTACAATAAAGGGATTAAGGAGGCACTCTGTGTAGGTATTGATATTGCCTTAGATTATATTCATTGATGGCATATATCAGCTGAATCCCTCCCAAGCCACATTTTACTCTGTGCTGGAATAAAACTCCAGCTTTTAAATTCCAGTGGGATGATCAGCCATCCTGGTTTGAAGTTGTCTCATGCTTTCCTAAAGGTAAGATCTTCAGTGCTCAATCTGTGAAGGGCCAGGCAAACCAGGAAGTATCAGTCATCACAGTAAATTAAAAACTCTGCTTGAAAAAAGAGGAAAAGAAGATAATATAGATGAAAAACTTTTTCCTTTGCATTTATGCTCTATGTGCAGCTTGCTGAGAGCATACCTGTATATGTAAGGTGACAAATTTCAGAAAGATCAGTTTTCTGGAAAACAAGTTTATACATTACTTCATTACACATATCAAGTCATTTGAGATTTCTCTCTTTCTGACTAAACTAAACAATGAAACAGACAGAAGCTCCTTTTCCATGGGAACTGCATAAGCACTGAGCCTATCTGCCTACTGGCAACCAGTGCTTGGGTGGGAGTGTGATGGCAGCTCTGAGTAACTCTTTCTCCACTTTGGATTTTAGCATCAGAATCTTGAGTAGGAGGAAACAGGATGAGGCTAGAGGGAATAGGATCTCAGTACAGTAAGGCTTGGAAGCAGCTCATCTTGTCTCTACTGTCACTTCCATTGCAAGTGGATTGGGTTTTCCTTAACATAGTAACAGATGGAGGTCCCTGCCATGCTCTAGCCCTAAAGTCCAAATAATCATCAAAAAGCAAATATTCTTGGGACCCTCAAGGGAGATATCTGGGGACAGTGTTTTGGGTGTCCTCAACCCTGAAACCAGGCACAGTGTTTTCCAGGCAGTTCAACCTTCAAAAGGATTAAAGTCTTAGACACATATGGCTGTGAATGCCTGGTGCTGGGAGATTGAGGCAGGAGGATTGCAAATGAAAACCCAGCCTGGGCAATTTAGTGACTTAGTGAGATCTTTTCTCAAAATTAAAGAAAAGAGGAGCCTAGGGATGTAGCTCAGTGTGAAGGAGTAAAATTTTGGTCCTGAGTCTCCCATTGCTTGAGACTTTCTGCACAGAGATGGACACTACCTGGCACTTTCTTACTGCAGCTTGAAACTCAGGACCTCCTTTGTCCCTTGGGATGGAGATCACAGATGATTCATCTCTAATCTGGTTGGAGATGGGTCTGTAACTCAGGCAGCAGATTGTATCTGGCCTGCTGAGGCTGCAATGTTTCTTTGGAATGTCTCTCCTACTCTTCTGGTCAGAGGGTTAGACTTCTACCACATTAAACCATGGGTACCCTGCCTTGGGAAGAGAGAGCACAGAAACAGGAAGTGATATCCTGGACATATGCTGAAGGTCAGCCAGTGGGGCATCAATCCAAGAGCCTTAAAGGAGACTCAAACCCAGTAGATTAAGGCAGAAAGGGAGCCAGAAAATCAGGGAAGTGGTGGAAGTAGGACTAGTGGAACTGCTGAATGAAAGACAACTGGAAGGAATTATAGGAGAGTTGGTAAGCAGACATGCACTGCAACTTTATTCTGGGATGAATCAGGCTCATGGGGCCTGGTCAGTTTAATTAAAGGGGATGTAATAAAATGATCTGTGACCTGATAGAAGAGGCAGGCCTGTTGCCACATCTTGTGCATCCCTGACAGTCATGTGCTGAAGAAACAGCAACATTTCCTTGACAATTATAAAATCTTGATTTATGTATTTAGTTCATAACCCGCCAGTACTCTGACTCCTGTCTCCTCTAGATAGAGTTCTGCAATTGGCCTTTGTCTACATTGATTTCAATTCTTCAAGGAATAACCATTTAGATGAAATTTTCCTCTAAGGCTGGATCCTGAGAAATTATTTAATAATCCTACAAGCAACTAACAGAAAGAAATATTCTGAGATAATTGGCATTTTAGAGAAAGGAAGATTGAAACTGCCTTAGGCCAAAAAAGCAGTATTATATGTTTTTTACTTTTTGATGCTATAAATAACTAGGTAATTTCTCTGCCTCATGGCCTTTATGGAGGGTATTTGTTGATGGGAAAACTCTTACTAAAATATCACATGCCTAGCCATAACCTCAACTAAGTAGGAAATATCACAGAGGTTTGTTCCTGGAATGTGTGTTTGTCAGGGGAGAAAGTCTAGCTGTGGGCTTTTCCCAGTGAGACACCACTTCAGACACCATCATCTCTATCACTTTGCAGGGAATAGTCTCCTTCTGCAGTCCCTGTTATTTTGAGAAAATGCCTCTGGGAGTCTCTGCTGCACCAGGAGAAGAAATTTCTAGTATGACACCTTCATTTATTGTTCAGAACTTTGCTGAAAAGTACAAAGCCATGGTTTTCCATGGCTGTCTCTTTCAGAAACTGATTACTTTAAAAAAATTCAGCTGTAGTTAATGTATGTTAGCCCTTGAAGGACCAACACAAATTTGAGCCTTTTGTAGGAAGGTATTTAAATCTTTATAACTGACTTGGGAAAGTGGCAAATGTGAGTGTGTGTGTGTGTGTGTGTGTGTAAAAGATTTTTGCATGATGACATAGGGATATGATCACATTCTGACCATCTGGAAACAGTTTTGATTGTTCAATGTCTTGCTTCTCTTGCCTTGATCTTTATCTATTTTATAGGCAATAAAATAGTTACAAAAAAGAAACTTTAAAATAATTTAAATCTTTCACCATTACTTTATTTTATGACTAAGAATTCTTGGCATGCAGGAAAGGGAGCAGGCATCCCCTACAAAGACTGCACTAGTGGACATGTGTATGGTATTTACTTTTTACTTGGTGTTCATGTAAATCCTTTACACATATTTACAGATTTAATTTTTATAACAACTGTGTGAAATGGGTACCTCTATCATTCGCTATTACAGATGGAGTTTGGAGAAGTAAGCAAGGTCCAAAGTTGCACACACAGTTGAAGTTGAAGCGTCAACTGGGGCGTCTTCCTCTGTAATCTACTTGGGCAGTGTTAGAGGCCAACATTATCATTGAATCTTTGTCTTGATACTGTTCTCTGGTCTTGATACTGTTTTCTGGTTTAGATCTATCAATTCTGCATTTTCTATGCACATTTAAAGCTGTCCCATCAACCCTGGACAGGTTGTCTCTGTTGAAATCTGCACCAGTGGGAATCATTAAATGACATAAGAAAGATGACATTTATCGACTGGATGTGCTTGGGGTTTTGTTTGGTTCCTACTGAGTTCTTGATCATATAGCTATGCTTTTGCCAACTATTTTTGCAATTATTTCCTCAGTGACCCTGATTACCTCTTGCCTTTGTTAATCACCTTCCCCTATTTGCACGCTCTTATCAGAGCACTGACAGTGGCAGCTGCAGGGACAGAAAGCCCTGACTGTTCTTCTAAATTAAAATTTTCCCAAGACCTGCACCAAATCTTTTTTTTTCTGTCAACTATTTTGCTCCCTCTGTAGAAGCCTTGGCGTTTATTCTTTACCACACATGCTGTCTGTCACTGAAATACATTTCTGGCCTTCTCAGGGTCTCTGAAGTTTTTTTCCCCTCCAAATTTTAAGATCTTCCTAATTTGTTTTTTCTGCCTGTCCTCTGCAATTATTCACTCCACTCCTCCTGTCACCTTCACCTCTTTTTTGTTGGGCTTCTCTTCCCTATTTATGATTGTGTTTTCAGATCCTAATTTTACTTTCCTATGAATTATACTGAATAACATTTTATCTTTTCTTTGACTAAAGTAACACTTAATCCTTCTTAGTTCATTCAATAAAATGAATTTATCAACATAAATGTTTACAATCCCTTTCTAGAATTCTCCACTATCCCTTCTCTGCAAAATACCCAGCCTATGATATTGGAGGCACTTCCAATATAATAAAAAATAATAGCTAATAGTATCTGTATTAGGTATATTAACTTATAATACTCTACATGAAGTCTATAGATAAATACTATTATTATATTCAGACCAGGAAGCTGAAGATCAAAGAGGTAAAGTGACTTGCTCAAGGTCATACAGTCAATAACTGTGCAGCTAGGTTTTGAATATGAGCGAGGTGATTCCAAAATCTGTGTTTTTTACCTCTACTACCCCTTTAAATACATAAATTGTTATCCTATTGCAATAATCTTTGATCAGCATCTCTCACTGTAGACCGTTTTGCTTGTAAAATATGAGAACTTTTTGCATTTTTATTTTTAAAATTTTCATATTTATGAGTACATGTTTGTTGTGCATAATGATTACACAATAGATGTAATCATTATGAGGAGGACTGCTGAACAACCAGTGTCTTAGTGATAGCTTTTATGAGATGTCCTAGCATACCTCAGACCAGTATACCCTAAAGAACTTGATGAATGTAGCAGCATCCATATAGTCACAAAATTTCTCTCTTGTGGGAATGTTTCTTATCAAACTAACAAGAATACTTGCCACTTCTTACTCATCAATCCTAATAATGTAATGTCACTATGGTGTATTAATATGCTAATCTTCCCCTTCATATTATAGTTTGATAGAGGATAGTAAAGTTAATAAGGTCCTACAGTAATATTGTTAATGTTTCCTTGTACTTATATAGTAAATGCAAAGTACTTCTGATCTTGCTTCCTGATGGGTGTTGACCAGAGTACGTTCATGAAGGTAACAGGTACATGTGATATATCTGGGGCTGAATGGATGGACACCAGGTCTGGAGCAACAGCTCTAACTGGGGCTAGCAATGGATATGTTCTCATTAGTTCACTGCCAATCACCAGGATCCATCTGGTTTTGGTACAGGGCAGACTAATGAATTAAATGGAAGTAAACAGGAACCACCACTTCTGAGTCCTTTAAGTCTTGTGGCAAGAGTTTGTTTTCCTTGATAAAAGACCACATTTTTTTTCTTTTGAATTTATTATCCCAGCTAAATGGCTTCTGATGCCAAACACTCAGAGAAGCACTGTATTTTAGTGCGAAATTGCTTAAATATTAAAAGAATTTTTAAAGTTTTAGCAAAAGATGTCAAATTTATCAACTCATTAAGTAATTTTTGCAGACCTATTAATGCTTGGTAAAGCAGTTCAAGAAAAGACATACTTAAAGGTGAGAGAGCAATGAAATATCCTGAAAAAAATATATAAAGCTATAAACAGATTAGACTAATGAAAATATGGTGAAATGAGTGAAAAGCTTTAAAAGTATGTAGGAAGCACATAGGGCTTTCTGAAGGGCTTCAATAAGTAAATACAATGCTTTGCTGCATATTATTTTATAAAATTTAACATTAATGAACATTTATTATGGGCTAGGCATTTTCTTTAAATTTTCTCAATTATTTTTGTGAGTCAAAGAGTTGCACGTCATTAGCACTTTCATTTCACAACTCAAAACTCTGTGGTTTAGAAACATTAAGTAACTTGTCTCTATTCTAGTTCCAGTCTGGTTAGTGGTGTAACAGATTCAGGTGTTCTAAACTGGGAGCTGTAACCCCAGCCCTCCACATCACTATTGGTAGTGCTGTGTTTTTTGGAGCCTGAGGTAATCAAAACCTGCAGTGAGTGGAGTGGGAAGGTAGGGTTTTGTATTGGAGAGGAAAAAAGATGCACAAATAAGTGGTAATATGACCCTCTGAATGCCTGGACATGAGGCAAGGAGATTTCAGTTTCCTCTTAAAGAATCTGAATGAGAAGAGAACAATTTCTGAGTTGGACCTTCAAGAGTGCATCAGAACATAAAGAAACTTTGGTTACTAGAATTCATTTGTCCTACAAAGGGTTGGCAAGATAACAACACTGTGTAGACTTTGAAGGTCTGGTGAGAATAGAAGGCTTTTATTCAAATAGCCTCTTGCAAAGTAGGGAAGGCCTACCAGCATTTCTATTTTCTTCAACAACAATTTCGTGATCTGTTAGCAGTTTAACTTAATTCTTACTTGTTCAACACTAATTCAACATATTAATTTTAAAATGGGGATGGCTGAGGTGATAAATGCAGACACTAGTTAAAAATGTAGTTTGCATGTAACATAAATATATCCTTTGCTACTGTTGTTTTTTAAAGTAATTTTTGGAAGACTATATTAAACAATATTCATGGAAATTAAATACATTACCTACAACCACCATAAAATAGATTGCTTAATATTTTGCTGTCTTCTAGTTATTAATATGTAAACATCATTTTTACATAATTATAATCAAAGTAGAGATTTAATTGTTTTTTTCTCCTATTAAGCACAGGAAGTTTTTAAAATTGATATTTTAATGGCTGTATATTACTCCATGGAGTTATTATACCCAAATACATTTAACCATTTTAAAATCAAATATTTAGGTTTTTAATTTTATGTGTTTAAGCAATGAGCAATAGCAGATGGAATTTGGATTCTGAGTGATCTGAGTTTGAGTAAAAGAAACTAGTGTAAAGTACTCAGCACAGAGCCTGAAATATAATGAGTATGAAGTTCTCTTATTATCACTGTAGCATTTATTACTATGTTATATGCATATCGTTTTCTCCAAAGCTACTATATGTACCTACTGATTACTTTTATTAAACATTAACAATTTTTGAAGCTGCTCTAGGTTTTGGTTTGTGAGTCTAGTGTGGTTTTTGTTAAGTCACCATTGCTGAGAAGATAACTGCTTCCATTTATCCAGCGCCATCTGTGCACTGTCCAATACTGGGACCCACAGCCACTGGGGACAGAGCAAGAGAGGGTGGACCTCTGACCTGCAGGGGGTGTAGGCTAGTTGTTTTTTGTGGGAATCAGTTTTCCTAGGCTTTGATGTGACGCTACATAAATAATGTATATACTCATAGAAAAAGAGAATCTTGACTTTGTGCAGGAAAATTCTACAATCTACTGTACCAGAACATCCTATTTCTCAGAAGCCAATGCACCCACTCTTTGAGGTTTACTTAAGTTGGTATGACTGAATTTTCATCTTAGTGAGGATGTCTCCTTTGGATCACATAGCACAGAATGTTGGTTTTAACTCCTAAGTTATGAGTCACCATGGCCACTAAAGTGCACTGAGAATTCAGCCTATTAATGTAGCCAAGTTGACACTTAAGTAGAAAAATTTTGTTACGGTATAAATTTTGTATAAATTTTGGAATCTCCTTATGTGAGATTATATATATAAGAAATTAGTTACACCAATCTATGTAATTCATTTTTGCTTATGGGTCTGATAACTTTTTCAAATTGAATCTAAATACTGGTATCTGTGTCCTCTAAAGTTTCACTTAAACCATGGGATTGCACAGGAAAGTATAACCCCTGTGTTTTTTGAGGAAAATAATCTCTCCACACCATTTCTTTTTACCTCTCATCCCATGGTTGTTTTTGCACACATTTAAAGTATTACAATTTACTTTCTGTGTATGTATATTTTCACAAAACCATCACAACAGTCAGGATAATGGATATTCCAACCATTTTCCAATCTTTCCTGGGACCCTTTCATAATCCCTTCCCCCTGTTCTCCTTGGTTCTGCTCTTATCTTCAGGCTATTGTTGATATGCTTTCTTTGGTCATTATAGTTTAATTTTTTTGTTTCTAGAATTTTTCTAAATGGAATCATGCAGCATGTACTCTTATGGTTTGGAATCTTTCGCTATGCATGATTATTTTGCAGTGTGTTCATATGGTGTACATGCTAATAGTCTATTGATTTGGTTGCAGAGATTAAGGCGGTTGTGTAGATATACTGAACTTTTCTTATCCATTTACCTGTTGATGGAAATTTGAGTGGTTTCCAGTTTCTGGCTTTGCATATAAAGTTGCATTAAATATCACGCAAAAGCCTGTGAACTTTCATTTCTCTAGAGTATATACTTATGGCTAAATCATGTGGTAGGCAGAAGTTTAATCTTTAAAAAATTACTGAACTGTTTGCTAAAGAGGTTGTACCATTTAACACTCCCATCAGCAGAACAGGGGAATTCCAGTTGTCTTCCAACATTTGGTGTAGTATTTTAAAATTTTAGTAATTCTAGGAACTGTAGCGTGGGACTCAGCAAAGCATAACTTATAGGTCAAGTTAGGCTCCCAGTCAATTTTTTTCAAAAAAATTTTTTACTGGAAAATAGAGATGTGCATTTGTTTATGTATTTTCTATGGGTAGGTTTGTTTTATAATGGCACAGTTGATTAGTTGTGGTGAGATCATATGGCCTGTAAAGTTTAAAATAATTATCACTTGTTTTTTTGTAGTATTGGGATCAAACCCAGGGTCTTAGACATTTTTGAATTTTTATTTTGAGACAGGACCTTGCTAAGTCTCTAAGTTGCCTAGCCTGGGATAGAACTTGTGGTCCTTTTGCTTCAACCTTCTTGAAACAAAAACAAGAACAAAGACAAAAAAGAATGCTGACCCTCAGTGTAGTGGTATCTCATAGAGGATTTAATATGGATTTTCTTACTTTCTATTTGCATATTCTTATTTACACATGTGACTTAAGGGTAGGTGGCAGAGTAATACTTCTCTGTTACTACTATATTACTAATACAATTGGAAAGAATAATCAAGATCATTCACTTCATAGGTCTTATAAAACTTGATACCATTTTTTGTCTCCCAAGTTCTTCACTGTCATGTTTAGCTCTTATAATCACGTGATTTAATTCTTCTACAGTCATAAGAAATTAACTACTTTCACCATAATTTTCTTCATAGTTCTAGACACTTTGTCCCTACAGTAGCTTTGCTTTCCCAAGTGGGGATAAAAGTTTTGATTTGTTGGATCAGCAGAGCTGAATGCCTTCCAAAGACTCAAAGGAAGAATGGCTTCTAGTCTTTTCCACCATCTAGAGGCTTCCTGTATTCTTTAGATCTTGGTCTCATTCTACCTTGAAAGCCAGCAATCACATCACTCTGTATCTGCTTCTGTAATCACATCTCCCTCTCTGAATCCGACCTTCCTGTTTCCCTCTTACAAGTACCTTGGTGATTACAGTTAGCCCATGTACATTAATGTCATCATCCTAAGGTCCTTAACCACATCTGCAAAGTCCCCTTTGCCATGCTCACAGGTTCTGAGGATTAGGATGTACACATCTTGGAGGGGGCATCATTTTGTCTACCACACCCCAAATCTGTATTTTCCACAAACTTCCCCATCTCAGTAAATAGAAATTTCCTTCTTCCATTGATCTGGACAAAATCTTTTGAGTCACTTGTAATTTCCTTCTCTCATAGTAACCTACATCCAACCCATAAGCAAAGGTTAGCAGCTCCATCTAGAATTCAGAATCCAGCTACCATCTCCACCTGTACAGACCCCAACCTAGTCCAAAACGTGTATACACCCCAACCTAGACTAAACCATGATTCTCTCTCCTTTGGGCAATTTCTAAAACACTCAAATTAGTCTCTCAGTTTTCTATTTTGATGATTTATTTATTTATTTATTTATTTATTTATTTATTTATTTATTGGTACCAGGGATTGAACTCAGGTCCTTGCGCTTGCAAGGCAAGCAATGGAACCACTGAGCTAAATCCCCAGCCCTCTATTTTGATTACTGAGTCTGAGACTCAATCCAGCACCCAGAGTGATTCTTTTTCTTTTTTTAAATGCGAGCTACCAAAGAAAATGTGTTTTTGTTTGCCTTAATTTTATTGTATCTCCTAGGCCCATATCATTTTAAATAGCTCTTTCTTTTCAATGTCTGTCATGATTTTTGGGGTTTCTTTCCCTCTACCCCTTTCTTATTTATTTCTTTCTGAATATTCTTCTTACCTGACAATACTTGAATTTTTATAATAGATCTTTCTTTATTTCACTCACCTAATTTGGCTTATTATTTTTTCTTTTTTGTTAGACATTTGTAGTACATAATGATTACATTTATTGTGGGGAGGTTTTACATGTACATAACACATCTCAATTCTTTTTTGTCCCCCTTCCCTCCCATCTGTCCTTCTCCTTCAATTCGTGTTTCCCTTCCCATTTGCAAAAGTACTTCTTCCATTTTTCTTCAATTGAGTATAATTGACAAATAAAAACTTACATATTTACAGTTTATAATATAGTGTTGTGAGGTACATATATATTGTGAAATGATTACTATAATCAAGCTAATTAAGATAGCTATCATCTCACATACAGCAATTCTTAATTTTCAATGCTTTGAAACATTTTATAACACTACAAGTTAAAAGCACTTTTTTTTTATTAAATTCTTTTATTGGTACATTGTAGGTATACAACAATTGCATTTCTCATTGGGAATTGCACCTTTACATAATGCATCTTGGTTCTTATTTTTTCCCCATTCTTAGCCTTCCCTTCACCCCCTCCACCCTTCCCTATTTACAAAGACTTTATTTCCATTTTTTCCATTTCTCAGCATTTTTCCTTTACCTTCTTTCCTTTCTTCTGCCCCTCCCACTACCCCTATCCCTTTGGACCTTTTCTTTCTATTTTGCATTATTGATTATTCATTCTAATCATTGCTACATTTTAGGTATACAATATAATGACATTCATCATTGGAAATTTGCACCTTTACATAATCTCTCTTGGTTCTTATTTTTCACCCTTGCCCAGCTCTCCCTTCAACCCCTCCATTCCCCCCTATTTACAAAGATTTTGTTCCTATTTTTCCATTTTCTCATATTAATCCCATTCCCTTCTATCCTTTCCCCTAGCCCTCCCACTTCTTTCCCCTTTGCCCTGTTTTTCCTATTTCACATTACCTATTATACATTTTAGTCCTTATTTACATTTTCAGTTTCTCACACCAGAGAAACTATTCAGTATTTATACATGTGTGTCTTATTTATTTCACTTAAGAGTATTGCCTCAATGTGCATCCACTTAGCTATAAATGTCTCTAATTTCTCATATTTTATGGCTGAGTAGCACTCCATTTTATAAAAAATCCCCACATATTCTTTATCCAGTCTCCAGTTGATGGGCATTTGGGCTGTTTCCAAGTTTTAGCTATCACAAACTGTGCATGTTCCAATGGACTCGGGACCTCGGTAGGGTGACCACAGACCTGCCTGTCTGCAGTGGGCTGATTCAGCATGTTCCCCAGGACTCGGGACCTCAGTGGGGTGTCCACAGACCTGCCTGTCTGCTGTGGGCTGATTTGACGTGTTCCTCGTGACTCGGGACCTTGGTAGGGCCTGCGCAGACCTTCCTGTCTGTAGCGGCAAAAGCACTCTTAAATAGAAAGGAAAATGTGCTCAGCATCCCACTCCCAGAGGCAGATCGAACAGTTCAGCGAACAGCATTCCAGGTAATTTTTTGATATCTCTATAGTACATAAATGTATTTTTGAAAATAAAATGTTTGGCAATAGCAATATACTTCTTTTCATAAAAACTTGATTATTGGTATATGCTTGCAATACATAATAATTACCTCATCCTTTGAGAAATTGACACATATACATATAACATCTTAATCATTTCTATTTCCTCTTCCCTTCCTGGACCTTCCTTCTACCCTATTTCCAGATCTTTTTCCCATATCTACAAAGCCTACCTCTCTGTTTCCTATCATCTTTCTTTAAATTATTTATTTCCTTAAATTATTTATATTTTGTATTTCTCATATAAGACTACCAATGTGGTATTTAACCTTTTGTGTCTACTTATTTTACTTTTGCAACCAACCTGCTGTCTTGCTTTTGAAAGTAAAGCACTTATATAATTCCTTTTGTAAAAATTCTCTAGTAGCTTTCTATTTTACCCTAAACAGAAGCAAAATCCTTACTGTAACCTATGTGTTCTTGCTGCTTAGACTCATCTCTTGTTACCATTTCCTTTTTCATACTGGGCTTCTTCTTTTTTTTTGTACCGGGGATCGAACTCAGGTCCTTGTGCTTTGGAGTCAGATGGCAGAACCACTGAGCTAAATCCTGGTCCTCTTCTTACTGTTTGAACACACCTTCGTACTGTCCCAGAGCATATCCAAGGTGTGATTGAAAAGTAGAGAGACTCTTAAATTTTAAAAAGTACAGTAAAAGACACATTGTCATTAATGTCCCTGAAAGTCTCCCCATTGCTTTTGAACACATGTATCCTTTCATTCTTGCTGCTTTCTGAAGCAGATCTGGAAGTCCTCTTTTACAAGTGTCTTTAGTTGCACTATCATGGCTGCCTCAATGTTCTGAATCAATTTAAAATATTTACATTTATGGTCATTTTGATTTGAGGAAGAGCCAGAAGTCACATGGTACCATATCTGGGAAACAAAATGGATAAGGACACACCATCATGGTTTCACAAACCTGCTATTTGCTTGGATAGAAGTAGTGTTCACACTTATTTTTGATCACATCTCATGGAGACACTCACAAAAGACATCTAGAACTGCTTCAAAAAGTGGGAAGAATGATGAGAGATAAGTTGAAGCAAGGGGGAGCCTTTTGAAGGGGATGCTGGCAACATGTCTTTTGCTGTAATAATTTTTTTATGAAAAAATAAAACTTCATAACAAAATGAGAATAATAATAGCACACTGTATATCATTATCTTCAAGTAGTTATTCAGAGGACAAGACATAAACCAAAAAGATTCTTACAATAAAAAAATGTACATATTTACCAAATATTTTGATCAAGCTTGGTATAGTATTTACAGGAGATTGGTACTAGGATCTCCGAGGATGCCAAAACCCATAAATTCTTAGGTCCCGTCTATAAAATGGTGTAGTGTTTGTAAATAATCTTTAAACATCTTTTCATATACTTTGAATCATCTCTAGATGTCCCACAATACTTAACACAATGTAAATGCTAAACAAATATTAGTTATATTATTTACAGAATAATGACAATGAGAAAAGCCTGCATGTATTTAGTTCTGACATATTTTCCCCAATGTTTTTGATCCACAGTTGTTTTGAGTCCAATAATGTGGCCCTGTGGCTTTGAAGTGTGAATTGTCATTATGTACTTTACCTGGAAAGGACTCTGGCTATCTCCTCTCTTGCTTTCTTTAGGTCTCTGCTCAAACAATATTTCATCAGAATCTCTATCTGACTGTCTTGTATAAAATAGTCCCTTCAGTCTCTATCCTTATACTGTGCTTTAATTTTCTTCATTCAATTTTCACTGTTGATGTATTGCATGTTTAGCTTTTATTGATTAACTTCACATTTCTTGCTGCTCATGAGGATGTGAACTTTCAGAGATCATAGGCTTTGTCTATTCCACCTCTCCTACTCCTGAGAAATTTCTATGACTTAGAACTAGCACATAGCATATCCTTAATTAAACATTTGGTGAAAAAGTTAAGTGAATGAAATTGCTACCTGTTTTTCATGTAGTATTATATCTTTGAGATTTATTCATCTTTGTCATATTAATTTATTATAACTAAAATGTAGTATTCTTTTATGTAAATATAAACTTGACTTATAATTCTTTTTGAATTTTAGATATTTGAATTTTTTCAAATTCTCACTTATAGAAGCATTGGTTAAATATGTAATCTAATATATTTCTCCATGGGCTAATTTCTTCAGAATGTGGTTCAGTATTACACGGGCTTTGGGACTATAGGGTATGTTTAAATGTAATTTCATTTCGAATTGTCAAATTCCTCTCCAAAGTGTTTAACTAATTTATATTCCCACTGGTGGTTAGGAGATGGTTAACAGGTAATTTTTCACTCTCTGAACATTTTTGTGGCAGGATTTTTGTGCACGTTGTAGTACCAAACTCCAGTGTGCAATTTTGAGTTGAGATTTTTCTATAAGATTACTTTTTTGCTTTGTTGTAGTCTTTCCTCATTTCTTTTATTGTTGTAGGAAGAGATTTGACCTGTAAAGGCTAGCAAAAGTATATGTAAGTAACAGTTCTATAGCTTCTAAAAAATCCAAAGCATATATATATGTTTTTGAGGCTGTAATCCCTTCCAAGAAAATAATGAAGGAGACGAGGGGTCAATATGAGGATATCACAACCATTAAGGGATTGTATTGAAACGTATCAGAAATATCCTAGCATCCTGAAAGGACTGGCAAAGTGTGTATGAATAGCAGCTGAAAAGAGCTCTTGTTGGAGGCATACTATGACCTTGGAGAATTTGAAGAATAGAAGTTAAATGGACACAGTCATATACCCAGAGCACAGTTGCATAGAACCATTCTATAACACCCAATTTAACTCACTACCATTCTCAAAGTGGGCCCCTCACATAAGGTAGGTGTGTTCTCAGAGACTGGTAACTTTAGCAGAATAACCTCATTGGTATTATTATTTCTCTATGCACATAGGAAAAGGAAAAGAATGTCTAAATAGTACATATTGTAATTGGGATAGGCTTATTTTTTATATTAATATTTTTTCAGCACATCACATGATTGCCCAATTCCAAGGGTCTCTGTACATAGAGATGAATGGGACTGATGCCCCTGGAGGGTACAAAGTGGTCACTGCTGGGTACTGTAATAAGTTGATTGTATGCATGATCTCATTTTATTCTTGCCACAGTCCTTCAAGACAGATATTTTTAGATTAAGTTCATAAAACTTCTTGCCCAAGGTCATGCAGCTAGAAATTTGTTATTTCATAATGATTTAAAGGAGCATAATATGAAACATAAATGCAACTTTGTACTAGAATTGGAAACATATTTTTTTTCTTCAAGTTTCCATCACTAACAAACGAGTTAGTTATTCCAGGCAGAATTGATGACTTAATACATCTAAGTAAGCTCTTTTTCTGGTGACCTTGTTTTCTGTTTTGCACATATTTCTTTTTTTTCCATTAAATTTATTGGCACATTTTAGGTATACAATATAGTTACATTTATCATTGGGATCTTATACCTTTACATAATCTTTCTTGGTTCTTATTTTCTCCCCATTGCTCTGCCCTCCCTTCACCTCCTCAACCCTTCCCTGTTTACAAAGACTTTGTTTCCATTTTTTTCCTTTTCTCATATTTTTTCTTTTCCCTTCTTTCCTTTCCCTACTCCTCCCACTTCCCCTACTCCTTTAGACCTTTTCTTCCTATTTCACGATATCAATTATACATTTTGATCCTTATTTACACTTTTAGTTTTTCACACCAGAGAAATCATTTGCACACAGTTCTTTAGCAGATCTGGAGGTCCGGAGAGAGGATTTCCCAGTCTCTGTGGGACTGTAGTGGTGCCCTGGGATGCTTGCCATTCCTGAGCTGCTGCACAGGGGTCATTGGAGAGAATCAGGAAATAAGAGGCAGCTGCCACTTCTGTGACACTATGAGATCAGAGAACATTTTCTGCAACTGGGAAATGAAAATCTCTTTTTGAATTTCCTTCTGAGATATTAGCCGAGGAATTACCTATTGGAAGCCACGAAAGCTCTATGAAAAGTAAATACATTTGGCTCCTAATATATGGTCCTTGTTTCAGAAAATAGTGGATATCTACAATGAGAAACTTAGAATACCTTATGAAATCTCCTGTTTGACAAAAGCACATTAATCTTGCCAAACTGAAGCTTGCTGGAATAAAGGTCAAAAATATTACTGTACTCCCAAAACAACATGAGAAACCTTTTATTTGGGTATCTTCATAATTAGGTGTATGAGACCTGATCGGTATAAGGATATTTATAGTGGAACTAATCACAGTTTATTTTTTAACTTATTGAAAAATAAAAAATAGATTTCCTCACATTTTTTCCTTTAATAATTTCATAAGGCATTCCTAAGGGATATCCAATATAGAGGAAGCAATCAAAATTGGCAATTAGCGTTTTGATCAAGAAGTATGCCACATTTCATTATTCAATTTCTATCAGGCATTTTGGCCTTTGAAGAAAATTTGTTCTACTAAAAGATCAAAGAATTTACTTTCGTATATAATAACCTCACTCAACCAATGAGGTAATTTGTTGATGGATTTTTATAAGATTCATTGGATAAGTCACTTGACAAAGGGGGTTAATGATAGTTGAATGGTACTGAAAGCTCTTAGGAGAGACTGCAATTCTTTTTCATTATGCTTTTTCCAGTGCTTAGAACTACATCTGACATACAGTGGGAGTTCAACAGCAAGTAACAGAATGAATATTCTGAATTTCTGAAAGTCTTCATATCCTCATTTCTGCCCCTAAAACAAAGACATATACAGTTTTACCTGATTACCTTTCATGTATGTGTATGCAAGAGAAATCTTTATTTTCAATAATAAAAATAGAGAAAACTTGATTAACTTATTGAGTTGGACAAAAATTCAACAAAAATTCTGTTTGAACTTGTCTCCTGAATGTTGGGAGACAGGCAGAAATCATATACTTCTTTCTCCATTAACAAAACAAAACAAAACAAAAACAGAGAAGTGAAAATAATCACCCAGGTTTCTTCTTGAGTATTGGCTGAGCCTTCTGGGAATGTTTAAAGATCATGCAGAGATAGCATAGTGTTGGTTGACATTTCCAGAAATACTGTGAAATGAAGACTGTATAGAATTCCAAGCTTAAAGGACAATAAATTTTATTTGTTCTGTTTATTGCATAAGTCTTAAACTAATAATGTACTCATTTAAATTTTTTCTTCTTCCTGTAAGCTTTAAATAGACAAAGACAGTAAAGCCTGTTATTTGGTCATCCTCATACATCTGATACTTCTGTATATGCTAAATATTGTACTAGATGCCAAGAAGAACATCTGCTCCTTAAAATTACCAACATTCTTAAGATTGTAGAACTATTAAGCACAGTGACATTTTTATTCAACAGTGAGCCTCCCACCATAATTTTTCAAACATATACCATATAGCAAACATTTCTAGAATATTATTGTTCACAAGAGCTTCTGAAATAAATATTATGAGATAAAACAAATTCACATTATATGTTTATATATGGATTACTGTGTTAATAAGATTCTCTGATTCTGTAAATTAGACTCTTGTACAAAATATCACAATTAGCTTATGTAAGAAAAATATTTTAAATTGTCTCACTTTTTCTAGCATGAATTTCTATGTTAATTAAGACTCACAGTTCAAAAAAGTTCCTTTACTTTTTTATATCTCTTGAAAGGATAGTGTAGCCATACTTGTATAAGTGATATGTATGTTAGACAATAAAAGGATGATTTTCCTTTACATTTCTGGGTTTTGCATTTTTAAGAATTCTAATGCACAGAACTGAAAAATAAAACAATTTCTATATAAATATCATTTTAAAGAATAAAAAATGAATTTTTAGCTTAATATGTTAATAAAATCAATCAATTATTAACCACATAGTAAATAGCAAAATATGAGATAAATCTAAGGAATGTTTTTGTAGAAATGTTGGCTATACAACAGAAAAAATTAGAAAGCATGTCTGGAATAAGTCTTCAAATTTAGTAATAGATTACTTTATATCCCATGATTCTTAACTGAGTTTGGATTCTGATATTGAGGGCTTAAACAAACAAACAAATCTTTTACAGATATTTGTACACCCCTGGTGACATTTGGTTGTGTTTTGTTCCTTTAACTCTCACTCAAAGATAATTCTTGGGTTTCTAGTCCAACTGTTTCTGTTCTTTACTAACGATGAGGCCAATGGCATAATATCCTTAAATGAAGAAATACTTTGAGATTTCAAATACAATTAGAATGGATAGTGTACTACATAGAAGTTCTCTCTCTTTTTAAAATGACTGAAGTAGATACCTAGTTTTCCTATTATTGGTCACCCTAACATCTTTCATGAATCACTATGTGTAATTATTTGACATCCAAGTATTAATTATGAAAAAATAGTTGTGTATCTACTGTGAAGTCATAACTTTACACTTCAAATGGCATGATTTTTGGTTTAGTTTTCCATCCTGAAATAAAATGACTTTATAAAAGTTTTCAAATGGGCATGTCTTCTGTTATTTTTGACATATTTTAGTAAAAATGGAAGTTTCATTGGTTGAAAAAAGAGAGAAGAGGGGATATAGTAATTAGTCCCTCAGAACTGCTAATCACACTTCTCATGGCTGTCAAGCAAACGTGCTATTGTGGGGTACTGAAATACTTTGATTACTGACCTATGTTGTTTAACACATCCTGTTAGGAACAGCAACCTAAGGTAGAACATTAGCCATAACTTGAAGACCTGAATGTAGGTTGAAGATAAAAAGAAAGCATTAGACTCTGTAGCAAGATTGAGCTATAAAAGTCAGCCTTATTAGAGTGTGTTTTATTCCAGTTTTAAGTCCTTTTTTTTTGCTATTGCTATTGCCCTTTCTGTGTCATTCTTCCAACTCCCTTCTTTCTCCTCTGATGTTTTCCCACTTGCACTCAAGATGACAGGGTCTCAGACTTTGTTTTCATGGAACAAACTCCAGAACAAGGCAGAATAGTAAATGTTCAACTACCTGAATCAACCAAATGGAGTACAGTAAAGGGATAAACAATACTCAAAATTTGTCAGTCTTGAAGACTCACTGGTCTCAAATGTATGAGTTGAACCCCAAGGAAATTTAGCACTTTATTTTGTGAAACACAGAATTACATGGAATCAAAGAAATTGAAAGTATATAAATTGCCTTGAAATAAAGATTAACACACATCAGCACACATGCAAACCCAGACCCACCCAAGCATCCTCTCAGTGTCAGTGGGAAGGGTCTCTAGATCGCTCTATTAATTGTGTGATCCTAGTATAGTGTAATAATGTAGTGTAAAGTAAGATGTCTCTGTGCACTTCACATAAATTTATAAATTAATTGAACAGACAGATAACTAAGAGATGGGCTACCTTTATTTGTAATACCAGTTTATAAAACTGATATTTCTAATTTTTGTTAAATATACAGTAAAATAGCACTAAACAAATTTACATGAGAATTAAAGAAAGAGGACCCTATCTCACTTTTTAAAAAGTCAGTTCCTTTTTTCCACTAAGTCCCAAACTATCCCCTGCCTCCCTCATCATCTTGCTTTAGAATTGACTACCAAGTACTTCATGAAATTCTGTCATTTGGAAAGAATCTTCCATAGTGTAATTCTGATCATGCTGTCAATGAAAATAATTTCCAAGAGGAAAATAATTATGTATAATGCAAACATGATCATCAAATGTGTTTGACTCGTTTTCCTCTTCAGCCTTTCCTCCTTTTAAATAGCTAAATAGTTGGAAGGGGAAAGTGTAGATTGAGAAATAGAGAAAGAAACCCAAAAAAGTAAAAGCTTCTTTCTGACTTTTGAAGACTAGGTTTTCAATCTGTAAAGCAGATGATCTTTCAAACTTTTATTAAATAACAGCAGACAGTGAAATACTATTAAGCATATTCATGGAGAATTCAACATAGGAGGTCCAAATCTCGTTTTACAGAAACTGTTATTTTTCATTATGCCTCAGACTAAATGTGATGCTTATGGAAACAAATTTTTCATAATGTTGATGAAAGAGGTAGCAACAAATATGAGGAAGAGCAACCTTCCTAACCATATATCATTGAGGACAGATTCCCTAAGCATTGAAAGACAGAAAATGTTTCAGAATAGAAGTGACAAGAGTATAGATGTCAGGCTGTGTTCCAAGGGAAGCCCCAGGAAGGCAGAAAAAAATAAACCAAAATCAAACCCTGGTGGCCTGTGGGGATACAAAAACAGAAAAGACACATTCCTTATTTCGAAGTTAAAACTGAGAAATGGAAAAAACCTCTGAAAGCTACATTGGCTGAGTAGCATATTTAAGGCACAAACAGACCAGCTAGGATTTCCATGTCCTTTGGCAAGAAAATTTAATAATTCCTTCACACCCAAAAGGAACATGGAAATTGTATAGACAGTTGCTGGACCAGATGGGGTCTTGTTCACAAGAACCAAGTAAACTAGTTCAACACTCAAGACCAATAACTGAAGGCCCAAGTGGGAGGCAGGACATCTATTCTGTGGAATCCTGGTCTGTAGCTGATGAGGTAGCGTTCCCTCTGCCCCACTATGCTTTGGCATGAGTCAGCTCACTGAGCTTGTGTGTATCTCAGAGGGAGAATAGAGGGGTCACGGAATTCCCTGAGATGAAGAGTTACCTTCCTAGAAAGGTTAGAACATAAAGGAGAAATTAAGTTTAATTGCGGAAAATGAAGGACATTTTGGTTTCCTTGAATGTGCATGAATACATGAGGTACACATTAATCATAATTGTGTTTTTAATAAAAATTTGCTTTGTTCAATGACATATTTCTTTAAAAGAAAGACAACATGTTCCTTACAAAGTGTACTAATGTGAATTTTCATTTTATTTAACCATTGTTAAACAAGGGGAGAAAAAAACCCTATGTTCAAGGTTTCCAAGAAACTAAACACTGCTTACTTTTCTTTGCCTTTTGCCTCCTCTACCTTTGCACATGATGTAATCACAAAAGTTCTGTTGTTCTACACTTAAGCCCAGAAGTCACACATTATCTCTGTATTACTAAAAGCACTGGTTCTGATTCTTTCATGTCACAATGTAGAAAGACAGTTGCATTTTTCCTGACTCTCTTGTCGTCTTTGACAGCCTCCTACTCAAGAAGAATTGGCAGGTTGGCTGAACAGTGACTATGCACTACAAAGGGAATTATATAAGGAAATATTCGCACCACAGGAAGGGAAAATGAAACAGGTTTCAGCACAACATGAATTGATTTACTTCAGACAATGAATATCTTCATGTTATGTAATTAAGATCCTTCTCATTTAAATCTTTTAAATTTTCTTTAGAGGTGAATTTTCTTTCATTAAGAAAATTAGAATAATCTCTCTACTCCTACTCCTCTGTATGTATAACTGTTACTTAAATTATGATAATTATACTGAAGAAATGTCATTCCTAATTTATCCTCACCTGGCACTCCCCCCATCCTTACTTCAACTCATATATTCTCTTTGTAAATTGATTATTCAGGTTCTCTAATGTAAATTGCACTGAAGCTCACAATTAACGTCTTCTGAATCCATGCCCTTTGCAAAATGTCTTGTGGATTCTTCCCTCAAGAAGTGTATTTGTTTCCTTACTCCTTGCATCTGGGCTGCATTGTGACTGCATTTGGCCAATATAATATGTCTGAAGTGACGGTGGGTCACTTTGGAGCTTAGATGTCAGAAAGTTATGCATGCTTATATTTTTTCTCTTGAAACTGTCACCACACTGTTACAATATGAGTAAGCTTGGGCCAAATTGTAGAGAAAAAGAGATTGTACTATATGCAGGAGAGTCCCGCTATCCCACCTGAAGCCAGCCAACAACCAGATGGTCCTTAAATATGTGAGACAGTCCAGACAAGACCAGCAGAGTTGCTGACAACTTACAGATGAGCCAGATGCAGGAGTGACCTAGCAAGAAAGCAACAGCTATCCAAAATTGACCTAGTAAGTACTCATTGGTTTAAGGCAATGAGTTTTGTGGTTATATGTTTTATAGCAGTGCTAACTGATGCATCTAATAATTAGTTCTTTTCTTTGAACATTTTGCCCTGAGATTTCTTAAAGACAGTAATGGCTTGTATTTAGATGTCCCCCCAAAGCCTCATGCTTTTTCAAAGGTGGTTGAATCTAGAGGGTGTGATTGATTCAAGGTACAATTCTAGGCCCAGGGGCTCTAGGATTAAGGATGTGAGTGCTACCAGCACTAAGTAGTCAGAATGAGATCTGAATCAGATAAATGGGGCAGGAAGAAGCTGTTAAGGTTTCTTGTTGCTTTCTTACTGTCTGTCCACCATTAACTGTTGCCTCTCTGTCACCTTGCCTAGGAGCCAGTTGATTATGGACTGAAACCTCTGTGAACCGTGAGCTAAATAAACCTTCCCCCCTTAACTTTGGGTGTTGGGTATTTTGTCTCAGCAATGAGAAAAGTAACTAACACAAAGATCCTAGGATATTTGGACACAGATTTAAAATATATGTAAATCTTTATAGCATTGCATTGAGACTTTTCAGGTGAACTGTGCATTTGGAGTGTTATTTCAAGTATTTATACATATTTAGTTTATGACATATGTACCCCTCACTTTGGGCTGCCATAACAGAGTAGTTTAGTCTGGGTGGTTTAAATGACAGAAACTTCATTCTCAGAATTCTGGAGTTGGGAAAGCCCAAGATTAAGGTGCAGGCCAATTTGTTTTCTTGTGAGAGCTCTCTTCCTGGGTTGCTGACAGCTGCCTTTATTTTTCTCCATCTCACATGGTAGAGGAAGATGGAGGAGGAGAGGAAGAGGAGATAGAAGGGAGAGAGGGAGAGAAAGTTCCAATGTCTCTTCTTATGAGGAAACTAATTCTACAGGATCAGTGTCCCACTCTGATGACTGCATTTAACCTTAATCACTTCCTTACTCTAAATAAGCCCCATTGGAAATGAGAACTGCAATATATAAAGTGTGGAGCATACAACTCAGTCAATAATAGCATATAAAGAGTTCATCTGAGTAAGATGTATTTATACATAGAGTTTCCTAACAAAAGGAGATAAAAATCTCATTTAAACTATTATTGGGACAGATGATTTAACAGCTATTCTGGTAGGTATTCATTTCTTTTAGCATCAGTAGGTTCTTATGTCTACTTGTAAATTTCCAATTTGTTGAAATTGAATACTTTCAATTCAATTCAACATTTATACTGTATGTCTTCTATATAATAGTGAAAGGAATAATTAGGATACTATCAACATTTCATTGCTTGAGGACAGAGTGGTTATATCATGAATTCTCTTCATTTTGTTTGTTGATTTTCAACTTGATAATTTCCACGACTATATATATCTACATATACCAGTAATATCAATTAGAGTCTCAGAGGTTTCTTCCAGACAACTTTGGAAGTTTGTTAAACAGATAACTGATTATATAAAGCACACCGTTCCCATGGCAGCCTCAAGATACTATTCAGTATGACATAAATATCTTTCTCCACAAGAGGAAAATGCACATGCAAGAAATTTCTTTTAAAATAACAAAACTGTATTAATTTTTTGTTGCTACAACTGATATTTATATTAGTATTAATGCTGATCTGTGTTATTCATCTTTATGATTCCAGTCTCTTTTGTCAGAGTATATTGTGCTGATTTCTGCCAGATTACTTTTCTGCCATTCTTTAATCAATTTTATTGGCTCATTTAGTCTCTGAATTAATCATTAGTAAGATTCTACAATATATTAGGTAGTGTCCTAAGTTCTGGGGATATAGTAATAACCCAGTAAGAAAAAAAAAACACTGCTCTTTGGAATCTTACTTCTAAGCGAGGAAGAAGACAATATACAAATCAGTATGACCTACACTTTGTAGTACCACAGTGTATTATATAGAAGAGCAAATCAAGACAAATGAATGGAGAGTAGAGGGATCTAGCATAAAAGAGTTAAACAGGGCTCCCTTACTGAAGTAAAGGAACAAGTCATACATATATCTGGTGGAAAACAATTCTGTGTAGAAGAAACAGCAAATGTCAGGTCCTGAAATGGAAACAACTTTGTTTTAAAATTTGTAAATCAAGTAGCATTTTCTCTCATTTTGCTTAGGTATTTTGTGCTTTTTAAAAAGTGAGATTCAAAATGAATCAAGGGAAGGCTTTACAGAGGAGAATGAAACACATTCTCCCTGGATATTTCTAAGATTGGGTTGCTTAAGTATTTGAAAGAATTTCTCTGGGTTTTCCAGGCCTATTTCACAGCCTCAGACGGGATGTTAAGTCAGGATTTATAGATCTGTTGGTCACTCTCTGATCTTTTGCTTGTCATTAATTCATTAAAAATATTTATTGATACCTAGGAAGATTTAGACACTTTTTAAAAAAAGTGGAAAAGAGGAAATTTCATTGATAGATAAACATAATCCCTATAACCAAAATATTGTTTATTCTTACTTGTTATCAGCCAGCTGTCACAATGGTAAGGACATAGGTTCAAGGTCAAGGTATAAGAGATTATACACTGTGGCTAACATTTCCTAAATTTATATATAATGCCATTTATACTTGTTTATGCTTAAAATTTCTAGGTTGCAAAATGATTCATTTCATAAATATTTATTGGTACCTTACTAGATATCAGATAACTATTGTAGGTTATTTGAGATACAATAGCCAATAAAGCAGACAAAATGAAAATAATACCTAATTAATAGGACTGTTTAAAAACTTACATAAGACAATACTTGTACTTACAATGCCTGGAACACAGTAACTGTTAAATAAATTTAAATTTATTATATTTGTAAAATTAGTGTTTGGTAAATATAAAACTATAATAAGGGGTAGTTAAATTCAATTGATATATTTTATGAAGCAGGAAAAAATTTTTTATTATAGATTGAAAACACAACAGATGTTGATATAGCTGTGCATAACTAAATCAAAATAGATTAATGAAGGGCTGGGGATTTAGCTCAATGGTTCTGCCACGTGCCTTGCAAGTGCAAGATCCCAAGTTCGATCCCCAGTACCGAAAAAAAAAAAAAGATTAATGAAGAGAAATGAAAATGTCTATATGTCTAGGGTCTATCCCTAAGTTTTGAGAGTGTCATGGAGCAGTGGCCACGCCATTCCTTTCATGTCTCAATTGTATTTATATCATGATGCTTTGTCTAAATAAGAAAGCCTACACTTTTTATCATTCCTTGCACTCAGGGATGGCCAATGAGATAAAATTACTGGGCTAGGCTTCCTTTAAAAGAGGGAGAAAATCAGCGCTTGCATGGCTTTTATCCTTCAGTTCTTACCCTTTCTCTTCTCCAGGAAGGAGTTGGACACAATGCTGACTGTAAAGCATCCACATTAGCAGAATGAGGTAAGCTTAGAAACAGAAGGGAACCTCAGGATGGTGCCATGGAAGGCTGGAACAAGCCTGACTCCATGATGGCCTTGTAGAGTTGCCAAATGGGCCCTCTATTTCCTCCTCCAAACTTCCTCTTGTATATGCAAACCATTTCCAGATTTGTTCAAGTTACATTATGTTTTCAGGAGGGTGAGACATGGTTTCTTTTACTCACAGCTGGCTACGACCCCTAACCAATATGAAGCTTCTGGATGTCACTGTCAATAATCATAGACTACCAGTGGAGAATTTTGTGTTTTTAGGAGTTTAGGTAGTCGTCCATATTATAAGCGCTTCTTTACCAACAAACAAAACGTGTGGCCCTGTATCTGCCCCACAACTGTATCTTGTCACCCTTTATAGACATTTTTTCCTCATCAACTTTATGCTTCACACTAAAATAACTTGAACCCAAGGTATAAGGTGAATAGGAAGGGGTATGGCCAAACTTGCACAGTGTAGAAAGCCTTCTTCCTAAGGAATTCAGCGTATGGATGAATACTTTATGGATGCTCCAGAACACACAGGCTAAGGTTGCTGATATCATTTATACTGCTTTATTGGTATCCATTTGTCATTTCAATATAGAATTGTGGCTTTTTCATATCTGTGATTTTTCCCATTTTCAAGAACGCTTATTTAAAAATCAGAAAATCAATCATCTGCCCTCTCCATAAATGAGGACAAGTTTTCATTTTCCACTAGTTTCAAAAGAGTAATTTCTTTTTTATTCATCTTTCTTTTACTATCAAATTTTTCTTTTTATTTATAGCTCATGGAAAAATTCTCTGGGTTGATTTTCTTCAAAGGATCCTGTTTTCTTAATTTCATTCCTAGTATGTAACTTCAGACATGTGCATGGGCAAGATTTAGCTTTCCAATACATTTGGCTGGAAATAAAATGTTGAGGAGAAAAGCTAGATAGCAACTACACAGGCATATTTTAAACTTGGACTTAATTAGAGCATCATAGAACAGGAATTTTCCACCTTATTTAAATTGGATTTTTGTCTATAGGTAGACTAATTATTCATCAGCCCTGGAAAGGATTTGTCAGAAATCACAGGGGTGCACTATTGTTTTCCCCAACTTCTCAGCTCCAGTGCCTGTGTGTGCCTGGCTGTCCTTTCCCCTTTGACTTCTGTACTATGGCAACCTCCCTGAGGCATTTCTTGTCACTCACGAAGTTTATTTTTTGTTTTGTTTAAATTCATTTTATTGGTACATTTTAGGTATACAATATAATGACATTCATCATTGGAAATTTGCACCTTTACATAATCTCTCTTGGTTCTTACTTTTCCCCCATTCCTCTGCCCTCTCTTCAACCCCTCCATCCCTCCCTATTTACAAAGACTTTGTTTCCATTTTTCATTTTCTCATACTAATTCCATTCCCTTCTTTCTTTCCCCTATCTCTCTCACTTCCCTTTCCCTTTTGTCCCCTTTCTTTTTATTTCACGTTATTTCTTACCTTTTGGTCCTTATATCAAACACTTTTTCTGCATGTATTGAGATGATCATATGGTTTTTGTCCTTGGGTCTATTAATATAATGTATTACATTTATTGATTTCCATATATTGAACCATCCCTGCATCCCTGGAATGAATCCCACTTGGTCAGGGTGTATGATCTTCTTGATGATCTGCATTCTATTTGTCAGTATCTTAATAAGGATTTTTGTGTCTGTGTTCATTAGTGAGATTGGCCTATAGTTCTCTTTTTCGGTTGAGTCTTTCTCTGCTTTGGGGATCAAGGTGATGCTTGCTTCCAGGAATGAATTCAGGAGCATTGCTTTCCTTTCAATTTCATTGAAGAGTTTAAAGAGTAGTGGCAGTAGTTCTTTTCTAAATATATTGTAGAATTCAGCAGTGAAGCAATCAGGAACTGAGCTTTTCTTAGTTGGTAAGTTTTTAATTATGTTTTCAATTTCCTTCATTGATATTGGGTTGTTTAGAATTTTTAGGTCTTCTTCATTAAACTTTGGTAATTCATTACTGGTGTATAAGTTCTCAAAGTAGGTATTGATGATCCTCTGGATTTCTGCTGGGTCTGTTGTAATTTCACCCTTTTCATTCTGAATTGCATGGGTTTGGGCCTTTTCTTTCCTTTTTCTGATAAGGCTGGCTAAGGGTTTGTTAATTTTTTTTATTCTTTCAAAGAATCAACCCTTGGCTTCATTGATTTTTTGTATTGTTTTCTTAGTCTCCATTGCATTGATTTCTACCCTGATCTTTGTAATTTCCTCCCTTGTATGAGCTTTGTCTTTGTCCTGCTCTTCTTTTTCTAGAAGCTTGAGGTTCAGCATCAGGTTGTTTAATTAGGCTCGCTCTGTTTTGCTAATATAAGTATTCACTGCTATGAATTTCCCTCATAAGACTGCTTTCATTGTGTCTCATAGATTCCAATACGTTGTATTGTCATTATCATTTAATTGAAGGAACTGTCTGATTTCTTCTTTAATTTCCTCTGTTATCATTGGTTATTCAGAAGTGTGTTGTTTAATTTTCATGTGTTTATGAAATTCTTGTGGTTTCTTTTGCTATTAATCTCCAATTTCATCACACTATGGTCTGATAATATACAGGGGATAACTTCAATTCCTTTGCACTTACTTAACATGTTCTATGAGCGAGAATGTGGTCTATTTTGGAGAATGACCCACATGGATCTGAAAAGAATATGTATTCTGATTTCGTGGGGTGGAACACTCTGTAAACATGTTAAGTTCATTTGTTCAAGACTTTGATTGAGTCTTAGTATTTCATTGCTCATTTTTTGTCTAGTTGATCTATTTATTTGTGACAGTGGGGTATTGAGGTCCCCCACTACTATTGTATTAGTGCTTATTTGATTTTTCATGTCTGTTAGTATTTGTTTTATATAGTTTGGTGCAGTAGTGTTTGGTGCATAGATATTTATGATTGTCATCTCTTCTTGTTGGATTGTTCCATTTACAAGGATGTAGTGTTCTTCTTTGTTTCTCTTATTCAGTGTTGGTTTGAAATCCACTTGATCTGCAAAGAGGATGCTACTACTGCTTTTTTTTGGGTTCTTGTTGCATGGAGTATTGCTTTCCATCCTTTAAGTTTCAGTCTGTGAGTTTCATTTTGAATTAAGTTTGTTTCTTCTATGCAACATATTGTTGCATCTTGCTTCTTGACCCATTCTGCCAGTCTATTTCTTTTGATTGGTGAATTAAGGCCATTAACATTGATGGTTATAACTGATAAGTATTGACTTATCATGACTTTTTCTTTTTGTTGCTTTCTCCCTCTTTGCATTTAATTTCTTGTAGTGCCCAGTGGATTCATTCTGCTGTTCCTCCTGGGGTTGTGATCCTCATTTTCTTTTCCTAGGATATTGTATAAAATTTTTTGGAGTGCTCGTTTGGTATTCATGAAGTTTTTAAGCTGCTTTTTGTCACGAAAGCATCTCATTTCTCTATCAATTTTGAAAGATAGTTTTGCAGGGTACATTAATCTGGGTTGGAGGCTCTTTTCCTCTAGGGCTTGAAATATGTCACTCCACTGTCTTCTTGCCTTGTGGGTTTGCATTGAGAAGTCTGCTGTGATTTTGATAGACTTTCCTTTGTATGTGATTTGTTTATTTTCTTTAACTGCTTGTAGAACTTTGTTCTTTTGTTGGGATTCTGGAATCTTAACTATTATATGCCTATATGTAGATTTTTTAAATCACATCTAGTTGGAGTCCTATATGCGTCACTTATCTCTATGTCAAGTTCCTTTCCCTATTTGGGAAGTTTTCTGCCAGTATATCTGTGAACAGTTTTTTTTATGTCATCTGCACTCTCTCCTTTTTCTTCATTGACTCTGATCAGCCTTAAATTATTCTTCTTTGCATTGTCTAGCAGCTGCTGCATTGATTCCTCATGGTCCCTTATTATTTTAAATACATTTTTCTTTTCCTGGTCATTAATTGCTATCTTATCTTCTATATCTGAAATTCTGTCACCACATTGGTTCATTCTGATTTGTAGACTTTCAATGGAGTTTTTAATCTCATGGAAATCTGTTTACATCTGTTTTATGGATTCTATTTGTTTCCTATGTTGGCATTCCATCATATTGCTCACCTCCTCTATTGTTTTATCTGTGTCCTCTCTAGATTTATTAATCATGTCTTGCACTATGGGCACAATCTCTGCTGTTATCTGAGAAATCATTTCTGATTTCATTTTTTCCAAATCATCTTTTGTTGCCAGTTCAAGGAGTCCAGGTGGTTGACCCTATCAGATTGTTCCATCTTACTTCTCTTTGGGGTTTCTGTAGGTGATCTGGAAGTCTGGTTTTGAGACTTGTTTATGTGTCTTCTCATTTCAATGGGTGGGTGGATTTGGTGGCTGTGCTGCTGGTGCCCACAAAGCTTACCTCCTTGGTGCTGGAGCCCAGAAGGCTCCTTCTCAGTGTTTTGGGTAGTTCTTCTACTTGGCTCTGGGGGTGGTGGTATGGTGACCCAGAAGGCTCACCTCCTTCTTGGTGCTGGGGTTGACTCTGCTCCTCGGCACTGGGGGTGGTGGTACTGTGGCTGGAAATGCTCCTCCTCAGTGCTGTGGGCAGCTCTGCTTCTTGGCATTGGCAGTGGTGGCTATGGGAGCCTGGAGGGCTCCTCCTCAGGACTGGGTGTGGCTCTCTGATGTGTGTTTTTATGGAAGAAATATCTTTAGGAGATATCTCCAAAGAGAGTTCATAGATGCTTCAGTCCATAATTGGCTGGCTCTGAGGCTGGGATGACAAACAAGCATTGAAGAGGAGAAACATTATGGCATGCACAAGGCAGCAAAGGTAACAAGAAAGCTCACTGGGTTTCTTGAAGTGAGAAGCTCAGAATTTCTGCCAAGGAATTTCAGGAAAAGCTGAAATAGTTATGGTCAGAGGGGTCAGCTGAAAAATTATTTACGAGCCTTCAAATTTCACTTTGAGCTGATCAGTATGTTTTCTTTCAGTGCTGACAGTATATGTACATTGTGAATGTTTGTCTTATCCTACACTAATTAGGCAGAGTTGTCTAAATAATGTGTTATAGTTGAAATAGGGCAGTCTTGGAAAAAAGATTCTGAGTTCTGTCAGTTCTGAACAAATGTGACTTTAAATAAGTAGCCTAAGTCCCCGGAGTCTGTTCCTCACCCCTGTCTTATCTATTGATAGTATTGTTGTGAAGTGATGAAGTGTGATATTATTGCAGATAGGTAAGTTAATTAGATATCTTGTAGGCAGTTAGACAGGACCAGCCCACAAGGAGCCAACATGGAGGAGAGTGAAGACACATTCACTGAAGGCCAGCATTGTAAAAGGAGAGAAATTAGCACACCCAAGTAGGATGAATAGCAGTGATTGATAGTCTAAACAAATATCAATCACCTGGGTGGGGGGCCAAGGTCTTAACCCAGCCTCTGCAGGAAATATCCCTGACCTCCACCCTTACTGAAAATCCTTGTATGCTTGCTATGTGACTTGCTCCCCCATTTGATCCCCACTTAATCAATATTACCTGGGTGACTGTACTTGTAATCTTATTGGTTAGCCATGGTTTTGCCCTACCTCACGCCCACCTTGTAAAATTCCATTGGGTCTTATACTTTTGTTCCAATTTGTACCTGCCTCACCACATGGCTCTGCTGTATAAAACATCTTTGAACCATGGAATGGGTAGGCAACCCACTTTCTCCCCCCCCCATTAAGCTTATTGGTACATTTTAGGTATAAAATACTTTTACATACATCATTGGGATCTTGTACCATTACATGAGTATCTTGGTTCTTATTTTTTTCCCCTTCCCCTGCCCTCCTTCACCCCCTCGACCCTTCCCTATTTGCAAAGATTTTGTTTCCATTATTTTTCTTTTCTCATATTTTTTATTTTCCTTTCTTTTCTTTCTCCTACTCCTCTCACTTCCCCTGCTCCTTTAGACTTTTATATTCTATTACATAATATCAATTACACATTTTTAAAATTATAATATCAAGATTTAGGAGACATTGCCCCAGATTTTACAGAATTTAAAAGGATTTAGAAAGCATATTTCAAAAATCTGTTTTGTAAAAAATTTGACAACTTCTAAGAAGTACCTTGGAAGACAAATTAATGAAACTAACTCTGGAGGAAATATAAAAATTTGAATAGCACCTATTAAAGAAAGTATATTCCTAGCTTGAAAACCTATCTATATGACAACAACAGGCTCATATACATTTTAACTGATAAATTACATCAAACATTTAAAGCAGAAAAAAAAAGGAACACTTCTCCCCTCATTTTAGGAACTCAACATTGTGCTAATCCTAAAACTGGATAAAGATAATAGAAGAAAAAAGTATGAACATAGAGAGAAATTTGTTTAACAAAACAAAGTATTAGAAGACAGATCTGGCAGTATGTAGAAAGTGGTTTTGTTATAGGAATAGCAGTGTTGGTTAAGCAGTGGAAGATCCACCCCCAAAAGTCATCATTTTAACAGAGGAAAGGAAAAAGCCATATGATCCTGTCACTAGTTGGAGAAAAAGCATTGGACCAAATTCTACAGCTGTTCATGGTAAAAGCTATCAGGAGACTAGAAGTAGAACAGAAACTTCTCAACAGATTAAAGACATGTACTCCATACTTCTAGCACAAATGCCTTATATAAATGGAGAAGATACAATGCTTTCTCCTTAAGGTGGGGAACAAGGACAGATATGCTTACTCTTCATCTGTTCATTAAACTTTGAAACATAGGCCTAACCAAAATAGTCTGGCAATAAAATGACACAATTAGGGTAGGACTGGCAAGGTAGAAGCAAAATCTTTATATGTAGATGAAATGATCATCTACAGAGAAAATACTAAGAAATCTCTAGGACCTGCTAGAACTTGTATTTGAATTTAGCAGGATTAAAAAACACAAGGCATATATAAAAATTTAGGTCTATGTATACTTTCTATAAATGAAGAACTGGATATTGAGATTTAAAAGTTATGTAGGAGTACAAAGGACCTAGAAGAGCTAAAAAAAAACAGTGTTGGAAGATGTTAGTACCCAATTTTAAGACTTCCTCTAAAGCTACAGTAATCAAGGCAGTGTTGGTGTAAGGAAAGACATATAGATCATTGGAATAAAACAGAGAATCTAGAAATAGAACCATACATATATGGTCCACTGAGTTTTGAAAGATTATTTAACATTAGCATTTTACAGAATATAAACTCAATTCAAGAGCCAAGGAAAAGACAGTGTTTTCAGCAAATGGCACTAGAACACCTGGTATCCGTATATAAAAAATTAACCTCAACCCTTTATTTCCATACATGAAAATAACTTGAAGGGATCTATGAACCTAAATATGAAAGACTAAAGCTATAAAACTTTAAGAAGAAATTATAAGGGAATATGTTTATGAATTTAGGGTAGGCAAGAACTTCCTAGGATATAAAAAAATGATGTATAAAAGAAAAAATTGATAAATGAGATTCCATCTAAATTTAGATCTTTAAATGACGTCATTAAAAGGAAAAGTCATCCTTAAACAGACCATATTTACAATGCATATAACCTATGACCAGAATATATAAAGAACTCTTACAGCTCATTAATAGACAACCCAATTAAAAAGTAGACACAAGAAGATTATAAATAGCCAGTATAGCACAAGGACAGGTGTGCAACTCTAGAATCAGAAAAATACTAATCAGTACAATAACAAGATTGAATTATACACTCATTAGGGAGATGAAGTTAAAAGTTTTAAGAGCCTTATCATGACTTTTTCTTTTTGTTGGATTCTCCCCCTTTGTGTTTAATTTGTCACGCCCAATGGATTCATTCTGCTGGGTTTCCTGGGGTTGTGATCCTCATTGTCTTTTCCTAGGGTATTGTCTAAAATTTTTTGGAGTTCCAGTTTGATATTCATGAAGTTCCTGAGGTGCTCTTGATCATGATAGTATCTTATTTCTCCATCAAGTTTGAAAGATAGTTTTGCAGGGTACATCAATCTGGGTTGGAGGCTGTTTTCCTTTAGGGCTTGAAATCCATCACTCCAAGCTCTTCTTGCCTTGAGGGTTTGCATTGAGAAGTCTGGTGTGATTCTGATGGGCTTTCCTTTGTATGTGATTTGTTTCTTTTCTCTCACTGCTTGTAGAACTTTATTCTTCTGTTGGATTTCTGGAATCCTAACTATTATATGTCTATGTGTAGAGTTTTTGATCAAGGTTATTTGGAGTCCTATATGCCTCACTTATCTGTATGTCAAGTTCTTTTCCCCTGCTTAGGAAGTTTTATGCCATTACTTCTTTGAACAGCTTTTTTATGTCATCTGCACTCTGTCCTGTTTCTTCATTGAGTCCAATCAGTCTTATGTTATTTTTTGCATCATCTAGCAGCTGCTGGATCAATTTCTCATGGTCTCTTACAATTTTAAAGCAACTTTTCTTTTCCTGGTCATTAATTGCAATCTTACCTTTTTTATATCTGAAATTCTGTCCTCACATTGGTTCATTCTGCTGCGTAGACTTTTGATGGAGCTTTTAATTTCCTGGAAATCTATTTGCATCTGTTTTATGGATTCCATTTGTTTCCTATGTTGGGATTCCATCATGTTCCTCAGATCCTCTATTTTTTTTATCTGTGTCCTCTCTAGATTTATTAATCTTTTCTTGCACTATGGGCACAGTCTTTTCTGTTATCTGAGAAATTATTTCTGATTTCTTTTTTTCTAGATCCTCTTTTGTTGTCAGTTCAGGGAGTCCAGGTGGTTTAGTATCAGATTGTTCCATCTCGTTTCCCTCTGAGGTTGCTGTAGGTGATCTCAAAGTCTTTTTTGGAGGCTTGTTTACATGTCTTCTCATTTCCACAGCGGGGGGAGGAGTGGTACTTCTGGCACCCACGCAGCTCACCTTCTCTGCCCTGGGAGCATGGAATGGTGGCAGGGGAGCCTCTTCCTGGGTGCTGGGACTGGCTCACCTTTTCTACCCTAGGAGCATGGAATGGTGCCCGGAAGCCTCTTCCTGGGTGCTGGGACTGGCTCACCTTCTGTGTCCTAGGAGCATGGAATGGTGGCGGGGAGAAGCAACCCACTTTCTGGTCCCCCTTCTGTTTCTCTTAGAAGCTTTCTTTCCCTCAATGAATTTTTCCTACTCTTAACCTCTGTTGTTTCTAGAATTCATTCTTCAATTTTAGAGAACACAAACTCGTGTTTCAGATATCTAGTAGCTTTGGGAGTTACATCTCTTCCCCTATGTCAATATGAGATGACATATGAGGATGATTTGTACAGTAAGTACAAAGCACTAAAACACATAATTATTATGACAACTCTCCACTGCACCTGAGCTTACCACTATAAGTAATTGTACTTACATGCCAAGTCCTAAACCTCAACCCAACCCTTACCACTTGGCAGTCATGAGATCTGCTAGGTTGACAAAGATTTAGCCAGCTGGATTCAAATCCTAACCTCTTTGGTCATTCATTGTGTGTTCTTGGATTATCTGTTCACTCTTTCTAAATCATAGTTATCTAATTTGTTGAACTCAGATATTGATTGTACACATACTTAAGGTTGATTCAGAGATTTATGAGATAAGCCTTGTAAAGTTGCTCTTCTGATACCTGATATACAGTAAACAATGAATATTAAGTATTATTAATTTGCTACTATGTTCATAAGTAGTTTATGTGATTCTTGGAAGACTATTGCTGACATGTCATTTTTCTTCCCTATAAAAACCTAACAGTTTGATGTAAGTCCCAGGGTACTTTCTCCAAGACCACATGCTGGCACTGGAAGTTGGATAGCAGTGTTTTGTTTTGTTCATTTTGTTTTCATAAAACCTTGTTTTTTGTTTTTTAGCTTGAGATCATTATAATTTCAATTTTTTTTTTTTGGTACTGGGGATTGAACTTGGGACCTCATGCTTGTGAGGCAGGCACTGGAACCACTGAGCTAAATCCCCAGCCTATAATTTCAATTTGACTTCTTGAAATGAACTCTTCATTCTACATTCTGATATAAATGAAGGGTAAGCAGTATTTTATAGTTACTGTGACTTCATTTTCTGCCTAGTGCCTTCTCTTTTACATTTTTGATTTGTGTATTTATTTATAAGAATAATCTTAGAAGGGGAAATATCACAATTATACTTAACCATATATTTATTTAACTTTAGTTTGGAAAAAGGATAAGATACATGAAATATATCTTTTTGTGGAAAATCTTACATATGTGATCATAGTAGTCATGGATTTATTATATGGATTAATAAGAATATTCTTTAAGATTTTAGAAACTATAACTAATGACTCTTTTCTATAGTGCAGCTAAAAAAGAGTTATTAGATTGTAAAACTCAGCACCTAAAATTAGGGTGGAATATCATGTGAAAGGAGTGAAAGAGAGAATGTCATTTTATAGGCATCTATTTCTGGGGGTATTTTTGAATGCACTTGTTGAAAGCCTCTGTTTATTTTGTGGTAACAAATGTGTTAATAGGGAAGCTATTGAGACTCTGATGTGGATAAGCACAATGGAAATTTTGAAACCTAAGGGATTTGGGGAGGGTGAGTGCAAATGAAGATATAAATATATGTCACTGATAGACTTTGTCCTGAATGGACAAAGAATAGGGTAATTTACAGCATAGTGATCACATTCATATATCCTTCTTTTTTTAAAAAAGAAAATATTTTAGATATATATAAAATGATAAAATTCATTATAGAGAATTTGTACCTGTACATGATAATCTTGGTTCTTTTTTTCCATTCCCCTCTCCACTCTCCTTCGACCCCTCTTTCCCTCCTTATATACAAAAGCTTTGTTTCCATTTTTTCCTTCTATTTTCTCTTTTTTTCTTGTCCCTTCTTCTCTTTCCCCTCACTCTCCTTTATTCCCCTTCTCATTTGAACATTGTTTCTTTTTGTTATCTGCACATATTTTGCCTGGACATCAAGTATATCAATTATTCATCATGCATAGATCCCAAGATTATTCCATTCAGTTGACTCTGTTGGTCTGTTAAGAACTAGGGCAATTTATATGGGCAGTCTACTGATTTTCTGTATCTTCAGCCTTTCTGCATTAATTTTTGCTCTATTTCCTTAAATTTAAAATGTGTCTAAGATATATTTATATAAGCAATGATATAGAGTGGCCCTATTCTTTTATGCTTCAAGGTATCATCTGACTTAATTTTGGTGTTCCATTTCCTTGTTTCCTACTCACCCATTAATCTGGTTTCCTCCTCTGCTCTGTCCCAGGAAAGACATCCTGTTAAGGCTTTTCCCTCTAAGGTCTTTGGACATCTTTAATATGGAAAATCTTTAGACTTGACTTTACGTGGTGTTGATTACTGCTCTTGAGATTTTTTGTATTAATTTTTCTCTATTTAGTTCACTTTTCTTCTTTTTTGGCTCTTTAATGTTGTCATTTTATGTGATTAAATTCTAATTTATAAATATTACTTGGATAAATTCTACTTTATAAAGATTACTTGGGTAATCTAATAGATATCCTCCTACATGTGAACCATCCCTATTATATATTGTTAACATTTCTGTACTGATTCTAAGCCCATGTTTCTTCCTTATCTGTTAGATCTCACTTGATATTTCATAGCTAACTTAAATATTAGGTCTTGTCATATTTTAAAAAAATTGCTTAATAATACTTTTTGTCCAATAACCCGTTAAAAATTCTGAATATTACTTTTGATTTTTTTTTCTGATCATCAGTTACTCCACCCATATCTAATCTTGATCCCCTTCCATCTGACTGTGTTGTGACCCCAAGCAACTCTTGAGTTCAGTGATTTACTAGCAGCACTTGCAGGACTTACACAGAGCTGCACTCGAGGTAAATTTAATACAACCAAAGGACACAAAGAAAAAAAATCACCCAAGGGAAAAAGTTCATGATGTGAAGTCTGGAGGTGGCCAAGTATAAGCTTCCAACAGTCCTTTCCCTATGGAGATACATAGACACAATTTCTTTTTTGGGGATTGAGTTATGATAACATATGAAGTACTATCAACCAGGTAAACTTAATAGACACAATACTCAAGCTTTATGTTGGTGGCTGGCCAGACAGGTCCCTTTGCCTACTACATGGCAAAATTCTAGATCCTCAGAAAGGAAGTAGAGCAGGTACTTGGTATAACTATATTGTATAAAGGTTTTAGGCTGAAATATCCTAATAAGCTAGGGAATCCTGGGGACCTTCCTGAAATCCTGTTTCTATACACAAGCCAAAAGTCAACTTTGTAAGCAGGTCTCATAAAAGTCCCAGGCCTATCACGTAAACTTTGTTCTTCACACTATGATTTGCATTAAATCTTTCTAAAAATCATTATCAATGTTCTGATTAAGCTTACTTTTGTCACCATTAACCACAATCTAAATTCCATCCTCTTATCCATTGATCATTCCAAAGATTTGCCATAGGGTCTAGCACATGGTAGACACTCAATCCATTTTATAATTGCTTGGAGAAAGCATACAAAATCCCTCATTAATTTTGTTATGTTGCACATTTCCAAGGTTATCTATCTCAATGCATGTTTTCCTCCAAAACATAGAATACAGACACTTTAGCCTCTGCTCTTTTCATCTTTTCTTACACTTTTTAGCTCCTTGTAATGAATATTTCTTCTCTCTTGAGTACTCTTTGCTCACTTATACATCTGGCAAAAGCAAGCCTCAGGTGAAGGATAAGCTAATACTCTCTAATCTCTTATGATATATTCCAGCTATGATTAATGCTGCTTGGGTATCTATATATGTCCTTCACTGCTTTACTATGTGGCCTACATTATTTTATATATGGCCTGCATTACTTTAGAAGATTTAAAATCATATACGGTGAGAATAAAGATTTTTTTAAAGAAATGGAAAGCCAATTAGTCACCTGGACAGATTATCACCAGGTGGTATTTATTTATTTGCAAGATAACCTCACCAGAGTACAGAATCAGATTCTTAGCCTTGTGTGCTGAGAAGCCAGCCTCACGTGTCTCAGTTAATAAAAACAATTGGACATGAAGATGCCAACTCACTCTAAAGGACCTCAGAGAGCCCATTCTTTAATTTAAAAACAGAAACATCTGTGAAGCCAAATTGTCATTCACGTTTGTCTGTTAAGGACCTTTGTTCCCTGCAGATAATCTACAGT
Source organism: Heterocephalus glaber (assembly GCF_053883595.1). Classification (NCBI taxonomy): domain Eukaryota; kingdom Metazoa; phylum Chordata; class Mammalia; order Rodentia; family Bathyergidae; genus Heterocephalus; species Heterocephalus glaber. Next base: position 34,594,662 of record NW_028258296.1, on the reverse strand, counting down.
GAAAGCCAGACCATCAGGGAATGTTTGGTGAGCATGGAATCAGAATAAACACATTTATGTACATTATATAATTTCAGTACTTCATGGTACTTGGTTCCTATAACTGGACATAATCTCTGTAACAGTGGTACAGCTTTAGGCAGGGTAGATAACCCTAAGAACCTGATTAAACTCTTCCCTTGAGTAGTATTTGGCCAAGACCAACTTTTGTATCTTTTTCTATGTGTATGATTTTCTTTTTCTCTGTATATTTTAATGGCTGATGTAGTCCTTGTCAAATTGGCACATTATCCCTAAGTTTCATGTTATAGTCTGAATATTACTAGCCTGGAGGCCAGTTTATTTCATTAAGCAGAATTTGTAAATTTCTGCCCTGTGTGTTGATTTCTAAGGTCAAAAATTAATTGGTTTTATACTTCCTACTTTTTTTCTTTAAGGAGATGATGAGAGTTGTGCACTGTACACTTTTAATTTCCATGTTTTGCTTACTGAGAAACCTGTAAATTCCTAGCAGTCAGGGACGGTGATTTACTTATCTAGTATCTTGATATCTAGCCCAGAATTGAATTACAGAAAAATATATTGTATAAATGAATGTAGGTTAACATTTTTCTTTGGTAGTAAAGTTGTGTTCACTTTCAATGATATTTTAAAGTACTTTTTTTTTTTGTACCGGAGATCAAACTTGGGTCCTTCTGCTTGTGAGGCAGGCAGTGGAACCACTGAGCTAAATTCCTGGCCCTAAAGTATTTTTAAGTAAAAGTATTACCTTGGAATCTGTAATAATTTTAATACTTTAGATATAGTGGTTTTTGAATGTGTGTGTTCTACAATTCAACTTCCTTTTCAAGTAGTACTTGTCAATCAATTAATGTAGTGAGATAGAGAAAAAGAAAATTGTTAAAAGTTAGGTTATGAGCTTATAATTTATTGCATTAACCAATAATATGATGGAAGTATACAATATACCATGGTTAATAATATTTAGTTTATCAATAGTGTAGGATTATTTGTTAAATTAAGTTGGAAACAGCGAAATGTATCTGTGCGAAAATAATGGGCTCTTATTTTTGAATTATTTTGATTAACAAAGTTTTTGAAAGCCACGGACATTTTGGGGGGTGACAAAGTAGATATATCAGTTATTCTAAACAAAATTCATCAAGTTTATAAAGTTTGAAGCTCATCTGTAACAAGTTTATTTTCAGATAGTATGCCTGTGTTTTGAAATCAGTTTATCCTGCATTTTAGATTAGGATGTTAGAACTTGTCAGATATTTATGATATTCCCTGTGTATTTTTTAATGATTCTGTTTGTAGTTGCAGTAGCCATTTAAATGTTGTTACAATACAATAGTGGATTTAAAAAATTGCATGCAATAAATTTGTCTACCTTACCATCTTCAAAGTAGTGGATTAAATAAAACTGGAAGTGATATAAAAGGACAATTAAAATATCTGTTTACTATACTGGGGTGTGGTAAAAGAGTGAATGAATAACTTAAAAGCTTTAAAAATTTGTGTTAAAAATATACCAAAAAAGTAAAAGGGCATCACCAATGGTTACACTGTTGAGATATTTTGGAGAACATAAAGAAGTAGGGGTAGAGGATATATATGTGCTTACATAACCTTCCTTCTTGCCTTACTTCATTTTTTTTTTCTGTTTATCAGCCTCATCAAACAGTGCTGAGACTTGCATTTTATTTATGAGTTCTGGAGGAAGGATCAATTGCTGAACATAGCTCTATAATAATATTTCTAAATACATCTGTTCAAATATGTAGTAAATGATGTGATATGTGTTTAATTCTATGTTGGAATTTATGATTTCTGCCTTTTTCTTTCTAGTGGAAAAAACCAGTTCTATAAACTTTCCCAACCCTATTCTATCCAAGTCGAAATGGATGAAAGATGAAGCAGAAATATATGCTACTGCCTGTGTTATGGACCATTTCTCTTGCTGAAGCTGATGCTTCATGGTAGAGGGTCTGGGTTAATATTAATTAAAGAAAGAAAAGTAATTTTTGATAGAAATAGCCATTAAATATATATAATGCTAAAAGAAAATAGTAGCCTTACCTTGCTATTTTGTGAAAGCTGAGAGCAAGAGTATTATATGTAATACAACTTTTATATGTAATACAACTTTATATATATATATAATATAATATATACAACTTTTTTTGGAGCCCAGTGCACATAAAAGTGCAAGGCTCCTTATTCAAAAATGATGAAATATTTTAAGTCAGCCTATTTCGCAGATTTCAAGCTCATAATGCTGGCCCTGAATCCCACTGGACTAGGATATTTGCTTAGCAAACATATTCCTTTATTTGAAACTGAAGATTGACAGTGAGTTCTCGAAGACCTGAGGAATATTTAATATGATATCAACAATGTGATGCATATTGATGACATTTAGCAAGGCATTGTGCATGAGTATTTAGAATAATTCCAACATTTACTGGTCATTTATTTTTACTAATATTATTTGTTCCCATTAAGTTTATTGGTACATTTTAGGTATAAAATACAGTTACATTCATCATTGGGATCTTTTACCTTTACATTATGTATCTTGGTTCTTATTTTTCTCCTCCCCCTGCCCTCCCTTCACCCCCTCCACCCTTTCCTATTTGCAAAGACTTTGTTTCCATTTTTTCCTTTTCTCATATGTTTTCATTTCCCTTCTTTCCTTTCCCCTACCCCTCCCACTTCCCCTACTCCTTTAGACCTTTTCTTCCTACTACACAATATCAATTATACATTTTTAAAATTACAATATCAAAATTTGGAGGACCTTACTACAGATTTTACAGAATTTGAAAGGATATAGAAAGCATATTACAAAAATGTTTTCTGAAATAAATTTGACAACTTCTAAGAAGTACCTTGGAAGACAAATTAATGAAACTGACTCTGGAGGAAATATAAAATTTGAATAGCACCTATTAAAGAAAGTATATTCCTAGCTTGAAAACCTATCTATATGACAACAACAGGCTCCTATACATTTTAAATGATGAATTATATCAAACATTTAAAGCAGAAAAAAGAAGGAACACTTCTCCGCTTATTTTAGGAAATCAACATTGTGCTAATACTGAAACTGGATAAAGATAATAGAAGAAAAAATTATGAACATGGATAGAAATTTGTTTAGCAAAACAAACTATTAGAAGTCAGATCTGGCAGGATGTAGAAAGTGGTTTTGTTATAGGGATGGCAGTGTTGGTTCAGCACTGGAAGATCCACCCCACAAAGTCATCATTTTAACAAAGGAAAGGAAAAAGCCATATGATCCTGTCACTAGTGGGAGAAAAAATATTGGACCAAATTCTACAGCTGTTCATGGTAAAAGCTATCAGGAGACTAGAAGTAGAACAGAACCTTCCCAACAGATCAAAGACATGTACTCCATACTTCCAGCAAGAATGCCTTATATGAATGGAGAAGATACAATGCTTTCTCCTTAAGGTGGGTAACAAGGGCAGATATGCTTACTCTTTATCTGTCCATTAAACTTTGAAACATAGCCCCAAATCAAAATTTTCTGGCAATAAAAAGTCACAATTAGGATAGGATTGGCAAGGTAGAAGTAAAATCTTTATATGTAGATGAAACGATCATCTACAGAGAAAATACTAAGAAATCTCTCAGAGCCCCTAGAACTTGTATCTGAATTTAGCAGGATTAAAATCACAAGGTACATATAAAAATTCAGGTCTATGTATACTTGGTATAAATGAAGAATTGGATTTTGAAATTTGAAAGTTCTGTAAGAGTACAAAGGACCTAGAAAAGTAAATAGAAAAAAAAAGAAAAAAAGAAAAAAAGACAGTGTTAGAAGAGATTTATTACCTAATTTTAAGACTTCGTCTAAAGCTAAAGTAAACAAGGCAGTGCTGGCATAAGGAAAGACAAATAGATAAATGGAATAAAACAGAGAATCTAGAAATAGAACCACACATATATGGTTCACTGAGTTTTGAAAGATTCTTTAACATTAACATTATATAGAATATAAACTCAATTCAAGGGCAGAGGAAAAGACAGTGTTTTCAGCAAATGGTACTAGAACACCTCTTAACTGTACGTAAAAAAATAACCTCAACCCTTTATTTCCATACATAAAAATAACTTGAAAGGATCTATGAACCTAAATATGCAAGACTAAAACTATAAAACTTTAAGAAGAACTTCCTAAGATTCAAAAAACATAATGTATAAAAGAAAAAAATTGATAAATGAGATTCCTTCAAAATTTAGATCTTTAAATTACATCATTAAGAGCATGAAAAGTAGTCCTTAAACAGACCATAATTATAATACATATAATCTATGACCAGAAAATATAAAAAACACTTACAGCTCATTAATAGACAACCTAATTAACAAGTAGACACCAGAAGATGATAAATAGCCAGTACAGCACAAGGAAAGGTGTGCAACACTAGACTCAGAAAAATACTAATCAGTCAGATAACAAGATCGTATTATACACTCATTAGGGACATGAAGTTAAAAGTTTTAAAAGAACAAATGTCAGCTTAGGTGTGAACCAGTTAGAACTAATACTTCTAATGTGAATGTAACATGATAAAACCATTTTGGAAAACAATATAGAAATTTCTTGAATTACTGTTAAGAACCAACAGTTCTGTTCTTAAATTTTTACTTAAGAGGAATGAAAACACATGTTCACAATAGATTTGTACATACAACTTGACTATCTCTCATCTGAAATTCTTGGGACCAGAAGTGTTTCAGATTTTGGTTTGAAATCCACTTGATCTGCAAAGAGGATAACTACTCCTGCTTTTTTTTTTGTTCCTGTCACATGGAGTATTGTTTTTCACCCTTTAACTTTTAGTCTATGAGTTTCTTTTTGAATTAAGTGTGTTTCTTGTATGCAGCATATTTTTGGATCTTGCTTCTTGACCCATTCTGCCAGCCTATTTGTTTTGATTGGTGAATCGAGACCATTAACATCAATGGTTATAACTGATACATATTGACTTATCATTGTCATGACTTTTTCTTTTTGTTGGATTCTTCTCCTTTGCATTTAATTTCTTGTTGCTCCCAATGGATTCATTCTGCTGGGCTTCCTGGGGTTGTGATCCTCATTGTCTTTTCCTAGGATATTGTCTAAAATGTTTTGGAGTGCTGGTTTGGTATTCATGAAGTTCCTGTGGTGCTCTTTGCCATGAAAGTATCTTATTTCTCCATCAATTTTGAAAGATAGTTTTGCAGGGTACATCAATCTTGGTTGGAGGCTGTTTTCCTTTAGGGCTTGAAATCCATCACTCCAAGCTCTTCTTGCCTTGAGGGTTTGCATTGAGAAGTCTGGTGTGATTCTGATGGGCTTTCCTTTGTATGTGATTTGTTTCTTTTCTCTCACACTGCTTGTAGAATTTTGTTCTTCTTTTGAGTTTCTGGAATCTTAACAATTATATGCCTATGTGTAGATGTTTTTTGATCAAGGCTAGTTTGAGTCCTATATGCCTCCCTTATCTGTTGGTGAAGTTCTTTTCCCCTGCTTGGGAAGTTTTCTGCCATTACTTCTGTGAACAGTATTTTTATGTCATCTGCATTCTCTCCTGTCTTCATTGACTCTGATCAGTCTTATGTTATTCTTCTTGTTGATTTTTATTTTTAATAAAGGTCTCTCTTGAGGGAGACCTGGAACCCTGGAAAGCACCAACTTTTAAAGAAAGAAAAGGAGACAGCCTGGGGGACAAACAGCAGTTTAATTCCTCTGGCACTATTCGACAATCACAAAGGAAAGAAGCAAGGCTTTTATACATGTAGGAAAGCAGCTTAGTTATTCTGGCTATTGTCTTTCTGATTTTCACCCCTGATGATAACCAGTGACTTTAAGTGACTCATAAAAGCTACAGGAGATTTCATAAGTCCCCTGTTTCCGTTCACCAATCCTGTACATCAAAGAGCACACTGCAGCCCTCTTCTTATCAGATAGTATCAAGAGAGCAGGACGACTTTAGCCAAACACCAAGCCCACCAGCTCACCATAAACATCACAGATGTGCATAGTGAGTCATATCTCTCTTACCACCCATAGAGTCATTGGGTCTCGGTCCTCTGATCCCGGTAAATGGTAAATAAGAAAACTAGGAAAACCTGTTTTTCTCCCATGAGACTTTTAGAAGGTCTCAAAGTTTTCTGGCATTCTTTTAACAAACAGACTTGTGGAATTTCTCAGAAACGACTTAATTCTCTTAGTTAACAAATGTCTTGTGATCTAGTCTTACAACTAGATAGCTGAATTCTACCATTTCCCACACTTCTTTGCATCATCTAGCCCCTGCTGGATTGATTTCTTTTGGTCCCTTACAATTTTGAAGAAAATTTTTCTTTTCCTGGTCAGTAATTGCAGTTTTATCTTCTATATCTGAAATTCTGTCCTCACATTGGGTCATTCTGCTGTGTAAGTTTTCAATGGGATTTTTAATCTCCTGGAAATCTGTTTGTATCTGTTTTATGGATTCCAGGTTTTCCCTAAGTTGGGATTCCATCATGTTCCTCAGTTCCTGTATTTTTTTTGTCTGTGTCCTCTCTAGATTTATTAATCATGTCTTGTACAATGGGCACAATCTCTGCTGTTTTCTGAGAAATTATTTCTGATTTTGTTTTTTCCAGATCCTCTTTTGTTGCCATTTCAGGGAGTCCAAGTGGTTGAATATCAGATTGTTCCATCTAGTTTCCCTTTGGGGTTGCTTTAGGTGATCTGGAAGTCTGGTTTTGATACTTGTTTACATTTCTTCTCATTTTGATGGGGGTGTGTTGCTGGCACCTGCGTGGCTCACTTCCTCCATACCGAGGGGGATGGTATGGTGGCCTGGAAGCCTCCTCCTGGGTGTTGGGAGTGGCTCATCTCCTCTGCTTGGTCACTTATTTTTAATTTTATGATTATTTGTTTTGCAGAAGAGTAGTTTAGAAAGTTGTATATGGTAATTGTTGCCTTCAGAGTACACACAAAAGAGTTTATTGTTCTTAAGAGACATCAGTCCTGTAGCTATTATCTAAATGATAGTCTCTGGAAAAAGGAGTTGGAACCAATGGACATAAGACACTCTACTTTTCACATCCTCTCATGCCTGCAGACAAGTTTTTGTAAGTGGAGGCCAATGATCTTGATAAAGAACACCCCCCAAAAACTGAAGTTAATGTTAGTGTAGGGGCAACAATAGACTCACATTTATACTTCTAATAATCCTTAATCACATTTTGGAGTATTGGTGGGTTTGACTATTAACCTTGGGACTCTTTTGTGGTGAACTCAATGCTTTGAAATCCCATATGTGTTTAAATTACAGTCCAGTGCTTCGTTTTCATTGACAATGATACGTTTGGTGGAGAAAACCAACATTGGCTGGAATATCCTAAAGGAGAAATGGAAGAAATCAACACAGGTCCATGATCTAGGACAAGTCATGTTTAACTTTAATGAAGAGAGACAGACTGAGAAAAATATTTATTCTTTATTGTTAGTGCTCTGAAGTGTTGCTGTTTCAGATGGAAGGAAAAAAGATAGCAATTGGCCAGAACAGATGACAAAGCTTTATAAAAATATGGATGAATGAATTATATAGATAGACAACTTGTTAGGGGGTAGAAATAGGAAACAGTGTGCGTGTGCCACCCTAGAGAGATGAGTGTGTGTGCTTCTCCAGATGGAAGCAGAGGGAGCTCAAGGAAAATGGTTACAATTTTGGCAGTAGAAGCCAAGGAATAAATTTGTAGTGGATGTATGGTTTTCCTCGTACACAGGAATTTAAAAATGGAGAATGTGATTTGCGTGGATGATTCTCTAACTGCCAAGGCCTATATATAAACAAAAGGAATTACTTTATAGGATTATGGAGGCTGACAAGTTCCAAGATCTGCATTCAGTGAGCTGGTGACCCAGGGGAGCTAACAGTGTAGTTCCAGGCTGGATGGCACCAGGCTTACCACTCAGGAGGAGCTGATGTTTCACTCTGAGTTCAAAGTCAGGAGTCTCTCCTTGCTCTTGTACAGGTCAGTCTTTGTGTCTTATTCTGGCCTTCAGTTTATAGCATGAAGCTCACTCAGATTAGGGAGATAATCTGCTTTACTGAGTTTACTGATTAACATGTTATTCTTTTCCAGAAACACCTGCATAGACATCCAGAAGGCTGTTTGACAAAATATCTGGAAACTGTGAGCCTAGTCAAGTTCACATGTAAAATTAACCATCACAGCAGTTTGCACCAACACAATAATTAATTGGAATTTGAGATCAATTTAAGATAAAGAGGATTTTACCAATTGGTAAGGATAGACATTACAGTGGGATAAAACACATTGGAAATCCATGTCAGCATAACATTATAATATGAAACAGGGCATCTATCTGCCCATGAGAGACTTTGGAATCCAGAATTAAATGAGATTTATCCCATGATTTATATCCCAAATCATGACAACATCTGTGTAAGGACTGAGTTTGTTGACAACACTGAGAAAACATTCCTTTGACTCTAACTGAATATTATACTTATATTGTCCCAGATTTGGCCTGTGAGAAATACTTTAAACTGTCTTTTGTGTACTTTTGACATATCCCTTACATTTTTTAACACTTCCAATCTTTTTTTTGCCATCATAAGATGTTCCTGGTTTATCTTATGCTTTCCTTGCTTCATCCCTTCAATCAGCCATTTCTTCAAAAGGCCCTGTTTAGAAGACAACTTTTATGTCCTAGGTATGCTAATTAGAACTGAATTTTCTTGGCTTCTGTACCTTCTCAGCAGCCAGAGCTAGGAAGCACAATACTTGTATGGATATCATTGCTTCTGAGGAATTCAAAAGAGGATGATAGGGTGCAGAAGAACACATTTTAAAAATTAATAGGAGAGAAGTGCAAGGACCTGAGTTTGATCCCTGGTCCAAAAAAAAATTAATAGGAGAGGACACTTTTTAATTGCCCTTAATATATTGTTCAGTCATCTCCCTACCCATTCAAGCATATGCCTTTGACAGCAACAAAATAAAAATTGTTGAGTTAAATAATGTTTATGAATGACTATATGAAAATATGCAAGTTATCCATTTTGGAGGAATCTACTCTAAAATATACCCTTTCTTTGAGACAGGTCAATGCAGGTGAGCAATGTGGCTGAACAGAGTGGCCAACACTTACCTGCTTTTCCATAAAGAACAACCAAAGTTGCAGATGCATAGCTGCACGTTGAGGGGAATGACCATGGAAGAACACTGAAATTCCAAAGTAGAAAAATGGAAACTTCATAGAATCCAGAGACCTAAGACAGCAGCAGAGAAAGAGAAACAAAATAGCCTGGCACCTCAATTCCACAGCTAGAAGAGGGGGACTGTCCATAGGGGGAAATGTGAAAGAAACAGTCCCAGCAAACTCTGGCAGTGCAGTTACTGGCAATTGGAAAAAATTTGAAATTTTTGTGGCTGTTGCATATTTACATCCTGAGGAGGTAAGAGGGCTGAAATCTGCATTGCAATCTGTCTTTGGAAAAGGAACTCACTTCATGACTTAGCTAATCCCAGGGTGCTATATCCAGGAGCTATCTTGAGAAGGAAATTTTTGTCTGAATTTGCATTGTTTAGAGGTCAGAAGCCCCGGCATATTCTCACTGATTGGACTCCATAGCCTTTCTACTGCATGAGCTTAGTGGGTAGATGCCTCAGCCAGATTTGGTTCTGTGAGTGACTCTGACACACACACACACTACACAGGGGGAACAGATGTTGCAAAGTGGAGAGGATCAGAGGATGCTGTCCACAAGAACCAGAGGATTGACTGAGGTGTGGCCAGTGCTGTATGATTTCATGTGGGTTCCAGGGCTGAGGGCAGTTGCCTGTGCAGTTTCTGATAGCCCTCTGTCATTGCCACATGAGGGTCTGCTGCTAACAAAGTGGAGAAAGAGCTCTGAGATTCCATTGCTCCCTCACCCACAGAGTGTGCTGGGGCAATTTCAAGCAACAGCATCATGGCTTTGGCTGTAGCTCCAGCCCCAATGTGCAGTGCCTAAGAAGTTCTAGAGAGAAACTTTGCCCTATTCCAGCTGAATTCTGTTTTCCCTTGCTTCTACAAATACCTCACCTAAGAGTACTTTTACTCAGCATAAGTTAATATCCATTCTCATGATCCTTGGTGGGCACTGTAAATGACAAAGTTCAGTGAAGAAAAGCTTCTGGTTGTCACCCATTCCCCAGGTAGGCATAGCTCAGGAGGATCTGAAATTCTGCTCCTGGGGTGAGCACACCCATTGTTACAGCAGAGAGGAATCACCCAGCTTTTGATGGGTACCCTGCATCAGTTATCCCCACACCTTGCCTGATTATACACTGCTTCCAAGGCTTGAATGTGAGTGTCATACAGGGGAGAGTGTCTGATATTCCTGCTCTTGTCTCTCTCTGTGAAGTACATGGACTCATGCCAGTGTTTAATCAGAGGAGGAGTCATTCAGTAACTCACCACTACTTGAGCAGCAAATACCAGAGATCCATCCATCAACAGAATTATTATCAACAGTGCCTGAGGAAAACCCCATCACCATGTAGGGGCTGCCACTCCCACTGTAGAAGTAACCATAGACGGTGCACCTCCCACTCTTCTGTCTCTATCACCCCTGCCTGAACACATCTCCAGGAGAAAGCTGCTTCCTAAGGAGGCCATCCTATCAAAGTGAAAGAGATACCCATTTCATTGGGTCTGCAAATTTCAACACAGGAACACAAGAAATGTGAAAAAAGGTAATAAGACACCTCTTAAAGATTATGACTATCTAGTAATAAATTCCAAAGATTTTGAAGTAGATGAAATGCCTGATAAGAAATTTAAAACAATAGTTGTGAAAAAGGTCAGTGAGATCCAAAATATAGATGAACAGTTAAATGAAGTTAGGAAGGAAATGAAAGATATAAATGCAAAATTCAGCAAAGAGATAGAGATTTTGAAAGGAAACCAATCAGCAATCTTGGAGATGAAGATTTCAATGAATTAAGTAAAACAATTCAGCTAAAATCCTCCACAAAGCCTAGACCAGTGGTGGGGAATCTATGGCACGTGTGCCCCAGTGAGCTCTTTGTATCAATGAAAGCTCTAAAAGGTTCACCATCACTGGCCTAAGTCAAGTGGAAGAAAGAATATTGGAGATTGAAGACAAATCTTTTGAAATACCACATTTAAATGCAAAGAAAGAAAAAGAGTGAGGAGATTATATTGTGAGACATCATTAAATTACCAAAGTTTGCATCACTGCCATACCCAAAGGGAAATGAATACAGGTTAAGAGGATAGAAAACCTATTCAATGCAATGATAGAGAATACTTTCATAATCTTGGGAAAGAAATGAACACCAACATACCAGAGGCCTATACAACCCAAACAGATTCATGACATATTATGGTCAAACTGCCAAAAGTTCAGGACAAAGGAAAAAAATTAAATCTGCAAGAGAAAAGTATCACATCATATTTCAGGACAACTGTATTAGACTAACAGAAGATTTCTTGACAGAAACCATACAGACTGAGAGTGTGTGGAATTATTAATTGTCTAGTTAAAAGATAGACTGGCTGAATGGATAAAAAAAAAGACCTCAAAATATACTGCCTACATAATCTCACCTCATGCGTAAAGACATACACAGACTAAAATTGAAAAGATGAAAAATGATATTCCAAGTAAATGGAATCTGAAACTAAGCAAGAGTATCTCTATATGGGATAAAATAAACTTAAAGACAAAAGCAATGAGAAGAGACAATGAATGTCACTACATAATGATCAAGGAATCAATTCATCATGAAGATATGATGATTATAAAAAGAAAATGATTATAAATTTTTATGCACATAATAATGAAAAATCTTGTTATACAAAGCAAACATGATTAAATCTAAAGGAAGAGATAGGCTCTATTATAATAGTAGATGTTTCAATAACCCACTCTCACCAATGGATAGATCATCTAAAAACTGAAGAAACAGAGTTAAACTACACTATAGATTAAATGGACATTTATGAAACATTTCATAAAATAGCTACATCTTTTCATCAGTGCATGGAACATCTTTCAGAATAGATCATACATTAGGACACAAAACCTTAACAAATTAAAAAAATTTGAAATCATATCTTTGTTTTCTGATCACAATGTAATGACACTAGATGTCAACACCAAGAGAAACTTCATAAGTTATACAAACACATGAAGATTGAATAACACACTTTTGAATGAACAGTGGGTCATTATGAAAATCTAAAATTCTTGAGACAAATGAAAATGAGAATATAACATACCTAAATCTATGGATACAGCAAAAGTAGTAATAAAAGGGAAAGTTTATAGCAATGAATGACTACATAAAAAATAGAAATATTTTTAGTAAAAAACCTAACTATACATCTTACAGTCTTAAAAAAGCAAGAACAAACTATATCCCTGGTTAGTGGAAGGAGAGAAATAATAAAGATCAGAGCAGAAATAAATAAAATAGAATCTAAGCAAACAATACAAAGGATCAATTAAATGCAGTTGCTTGAAAATAGAAACAAAATTGATAAACCTTTACCTACATTGAGAGAAAGAGAAAGACTGAAAGAGCTAGAGAGAATGAGTGAAAGAATCTAAATAAATAAAATCAGAGATGATAAAAATCTATAGAAGTTCAATGGATCATTAGAGATTAATTTGGAGAAAAACTAGCAAATTGTAATGCTAACAAATTGGAATAATTTAGAAGAAATGGACAAATTTCTGGAAAATATGACCTACCAAAATTGAATGTAAAGAATATAAAATATCTGAGTGGACCAATAACAAGTAATGAGATTTGAAGTGGTAATAAAATGTCTCCTGATGAAGAAAATCCCAAAGCTGGATATATTCACTGCTGAAATTTCCTTACAGTAATCTTGTAAAGAACTAATACAAGTGCTTCTCACACTACTCCAAATACAAAAATTAATTCACGATGGATCAAAGACCTTAATGTAAGGTCTGAGACTCTGACACAATTAGAAAAAAAACGGGAAATGTCTTGAAATGCTGGTAGTGACTTCCTGAATAGGACACACGTACAGGTAGGAAAAGCAAAAATTTATAATGAGATTAGATCAAACTAAAACAATTCCACACACGAAAGCAATGATGAACAGAATTGAAAAGACAATCTACTGGTTGGAAGAATATATTTGCTAGATACCCAAAATGTTTTAGTTACTCGCCTCCCCACTGATATATAACTCCCCCAAATTGAAGGAGGAAAGGTCTATTTTGGCTCACAGATTTTAGAGATTCAGTCCACAGTTGGTGGGCACCAAGGCAGAAAGATCACGGTGGAAAGGTCTGGTAAAAAACAGCTATTCCAGTCATGGCAGTCAAGAAACAGAGAGAGAAAGTGGGGAACTGGGGAAGCATATATGCCCTTCCAGGTCGCAGTCACAGTGACCCACCTCCTACCACGCCCCACCTCCTTACAGCAGGTCAGTTATAGCACTTCCACCATCAAGGACCTTCCACACAGATGAGAATTTGGGTGGACATTTTAGATTTAACTATAACATAGAATATATATAAAAAAACCTCAAAAATCTTAACAGCAAAAAGAAGCAATCCAATTAAAAATAACCAAATAATATAAATGGAAATTTATAAAAAGAAGAAATACAAATGGCCAGTAACTACATAAAAATGCTCAATATCTTTAGCTAGCAGGGAAATGTGAATCGAAACTATAACCAGATATTATCTCACCCCAATTAAAAAGCCTCTTATCAAAACAAAATAAAACTATAACAAACAGAAAACAAACCAAATAATAACAAATGCTGGCAAAAATGTGGAGAAAAAGGAATCCTTGTACACTTTTGGTGGAAATGTATATTACTACAGCCCCTATGGAAAACAGTGGGAAAGATTCTCAAAATCTCAAAATAGAACTACTATATGATCCAAGCTATTCTATTTTTGGATGTATATTCAAAGGAAGTAAAGTCAGCATAAAAAAAGATACCTGCACACCCATATTTATTGCATCACTATTCACAGTAGGTAAGATACAGAATCTGCCTAGGTGTCCAACAACAGATGAATTGATAAAATATGTGATGTATATATATACAGGGTAGGCAAGAGGGGAGAAGGGGCTGAAAAAAGAATTAAGGTGTGTTATGTGCATGTACCAACTCCCCATGAAGAATGTAATCATTATGTACTGTGAACATGTACCAATAAGAATAAAAATCAAAGAAATAAAAATAGAATATTATTTAATAAAAAAGAATGAAATCCTGTCATTTACAGTAAAATGGATAAAAGTTGAGGACATCATATTAAGTGAAATAAACCAGATACAGAAAGACAAATAATGCACGTGGAATGTGGCAACCTCCCCAGAAAAGGTGACTTGAAAGTAGAAGGGGGACTTGTAGTAGTAGGAACTGGAAGGGGGTAAGGAAAGATGGGGTAGAAGGTTGATGGACATGATCAGTGAATAGTGCATGCATAAATAGAAGTATCAATGAATCTTATTAATTTATACAATTAATTTGTGTTAATAATAACAGTAGTAATGACAGGTCTGCAAAAGGCTGTGCCAACACACATCTTTTCTGTTAAACTGAACATTGGAATGAAACTATCTGCCTACATGAATAAAATTTTATTGTGTTACTGTAGTATTGTAGAGCAAAATCACTCATAATATTACACAGGGAATTTCTGTCCCTTGTTTTTTATTTTGTTATTAATTAATTAATTGTCTCGTGATATTATTTTTTTCCCAAGGAAGGGCTTTGTTTTTCTGTATGAACAGGCAAATAGAAAATCTGTCTCTGTAGCATGTTAGAAAATGCAGGGCTACATTTCTACCCCTTTGGCAAATGTACAGGATCTCTTTGTGTATCTTGTTTACTGTTTTTTTTTTTCCTGGGCTTCATTTTTTCCTTTTTCACCTAGTTCCCTGATTCAATCACATCTTTTCTCCTTTCCCTGATTTAATCACATCTTTAATCACAAATTGCATTAAATTTTCTGTTTGCTTAGATCTGTTTTGAAATTAAGGTATCAATCAGTACATAATAATAAACCAACACATTATTTTTATTTGAAAAATTACTTTTATAAGGTATTTAGCTCCCAAGAGAAAAAATATATAGTAATAATTTTTCTATATATTTATTTAAGACTTCTTTATCTCAATTTGGCTAATATTTTACCCAATTTTACTTTTAGTTAATTGTTAGGATAACAGTTAAGATAATTTAAAGTCAATACACTTAGTATTAATTTTAAAATTATAGGCGTATAGATTTGGGGGTTATAATTGGTTGAGGTAGTTTTCTAATGCAAATCCTGTGATTGGTGAATAATTTTATTTTTAATTTTTGATCCTTGTTATAAAAGAAAATCCTTTCAGCTGAAACACACACACACGTGCGTGCACACACATGCTCAGGCAACCAGGTATTTTTCTTTAGTCTCTTTTCTGTGGTATACAATGTGCTCAACCTTGTGAAATTTCAAGTGATTAAAATAAGCTCTTTCAGCAAATCATGCTCTAAAAATCTACTTCCTCAAATGCAAAGCAGGGATAACTGTAACACCTGTCACACAGATATTTGCTCTGAGAGTTGAATGAGATAATGTATATGAAGCACTGTACCTATAGCTAAGTAATTGAAGGAATGTTTGCTGAGGCCACCTATTAAATAGGTTTATTACTAACATCAAATAAAGTACAGTTTAAAGTACTTCAGATTTTTAAAAAGTGCCATTAATGTTAGTAGTGTTAGGTTGTAATTTTAGTTAATTAAATACTTTTGAATTTGATACAATTTTGAAGTATATTTGGTGTTCATGAATTAAGCTTTCTGAAAACCATGAACAGGTTTTAATATTTATCTCCACTAAATTACATATGCATCTTATTGTTCAAGTTTAATACCTTACTGAAACTTCATCCTAATACTCAAGGCAGTAGTCTCACTTTCCAGTTTTGTGTGTTTTGTAAATATTATAAATATGCTTATATATAAACCATTCATAATTCTATCATATATGGACATTATCTTGCTCAATATTACCACCAGTGAGTTATTTAATCAATTATATTTCTTCTTTTTTTCTTAAACAGTACAATCTCTCTCTCCATTTTTGGAGATTTTATGTTTCTCAGACTCATAGAAGCAAAGGATTGTGCTAAAGCCTACTGAAAGACTTTTTATAAAGGAAAAGCTATCTCCTGCTCAACTTACACTGGCCAGCAGTCTGGCTGAAGTTGGCCTTTTACATATCTGAATCAGTAGTAAATACAAAACTTTTATAGTGACTGTATGCAGTCATATTGACTATATTTACTGAGGTTTGTGGTAGTAATTGGGGAAAAGACCTCACAAAAATCATCACCAAATTTGTACTTATTGTAGATTTAGGCACTTTATATCAGGAAAGACAGTCTTCACCAAAACCATGTTATCTTGGTAGGAAAGTCAATTCAGGGAATGAGAAATAATTCTATTCAATTTGAAGTTATTGATTTTCCTATTACAATAAAATAAACCTCTATCTCCACACACCAAAATTTGGGCACATGATTCTTTCACACCTATTCTCATAGATATTCTGGCCCAAAGCTATCTATCCAACCTTATTGCTGTAATGTGGACTTTGCACTCCATTTAATGCAAATTCCTATCTCTTCCACATATACACATTACCACACATTTCTGAATCTTTGTTGTTTCTCTTCTGGCTGTCTAGAATGTATTCCTTAGCCCCTCTCTACTTACAAATCATACTCCAAAAGTTTCCACAAGTAAACCTCTCCCAAAATGATTTTACGTTCTTTCATGTTTTTATGAGACCAACTGTCTTAGCCACTTTCTTAATTTTAATTTGGGCTTTTGTTTGTTTGTTTGTTTTGTTTTTGGTGCCAGGTATCGAACTCGGGACCTTGCGCTTGTGAGGCAGGCCTCAGAACCACTGAGCTAAATCCCTGGCTGGCACTTTCTTATTATTGGGACAAAATACCTGACATTGGCAATTTAAGGAGGAGAGGTTGGTTTTGGTTCTCAGTTTCAGCCCATGGTCAGTTGGCTCAAAGCAGGAATAGGAAGACAGAGGGGCATGGTGGAGGAAAATGTGCTCAACCTATGGCAGCCAGGAAACAGAGGAAAAGAGGGAACCAGAGACAAGAATACACCCTTTCAGGTCATGTCCCCAGGGGTCCACTTCCACCCAGGCCCCACCTCCTAACAGCACATTCAGCTACTGAAGTCAGTAGCTGATGAATCCACTGATGAATACAGCACCCCCTTGGTCTTATCACCTTCCAAACACATGAGACTTTGGTGGCAATTTTAGATCCAAACCATAACACAGTGGTCCCCAACTTTTTTAGCAGTAAGGCCCAGTTTCATGGAAGACAATTTTTCCACAGATGGGAATTGGGGATGGTTTCAGGATAATTCAAGTGCATTGTATTTACTGTGCACTTTATTATTGCCCTGTAATATATAATGAAATTATTATACAACTCATTATGATGTAGAATTAATGAGAACCCTGAGCTTGTTTTTATGCAACCAAATGGTCCCTCTAGAGGTTATCGGAGACAGTG
The DNA here is from genome assembly GCF_053883595.1 of Heterocephalus glaber. Taxonomy (NCBI): domain Eukaryota; kingdom Metazoa; phylum Chordata; class Mammalia; order Rodentia; family Bathyergidae; genus Heterocephalus; species Heterocephalus glaber. The sequence continues at coordinate 34,577,010 of NW_028258296.1, read as the reverse complement.
ACTCCTCAGATCATCAGAGTTTCATAAGGAGCAAGTGATCAAGATCCCTTGTATGCACAGCTCACGGTAGGGTTCATGTTCCTATGAAAATCTAATGCAGCTGCTGATCTGACAGGAGGTGGAGGCCAGGTGGTAATGGGAGAGATGGAGAATGGCTGTAAATACAGATAAAACTTCGCTCCTGCTCCCTCACCTGCTGTTTTCCTCCTGCTGTGCAGCCCAGTTATTAACCGGCCTTGCCCTGGTCTATGAGCTGAGGGTTGGGGACCCCTGAACTTGATTATAGTTCTTGTGATATACATTTTATCATAGTGATTATTTCATGTACATATGCTTTCAGTTCCTAAATAATATGTCATTAATCTAGTATTAATGATAGACTTTATAAAATGTCTGAAATTGCATTTTGGTAGAACATTATAAAACATTTTTAATTGACACATAATACTTGTGCATATTTATGTTTAATGATCTGATCAGGATGGATAGCATATTAGTCACCTCCAATATTTATCATTTCTTTATGGCAAGAACATTCAAAATCCTCTTTTCTAATTATTTTGAGTTTGGAATATGTTACTGTTAACTATAGTCACTCTATTGTGCAGTAGAGTGCAATAAATAATATATCCTTGTATTATTTATATGCAATGGAGTACTACCCTGCCATAAAGGATAAATTGAGTTATTTGTACGAAAATGGATGCATCTTGAGAACATAATGTTAAGTGAAGTTTTTTTTATTTAAGCTTAAATATCAAATAGTTTTTCTTACATGAGAAACCCAAAATATAAATAAAGAGTAAGATAAAAGATAATAGGAAAAAGAGAAACAGATCTTTTGCAAAAGGGAAGGGGACCAAGAGATAGAGGGAGGGGTAAAGGAGGCATGGGGAAGGGGATTAAAAAAGAATTAACATGTTATGTACACATGCCAACTCCCCACGAGGGATGCGCTGAAATCCTATGTCACGCAAACATACTAAAAAGTAAAAACTGAAAAAAAGAAAGAAAAAGAATTTATTGTTCTTATCTAATTTTAACATTATACTCCTTGACTAAACTCTCCTCCCACTCTCTACTGCCACCTGCCCTTTATTTATGGTATATTTCAGATTTTCTTGAAAATAGCTTCTCTTCAAATTATGTAACCAAATTAAAGTTTCTTAGACTATCATGTTGATATGGTTTAACATTTGACCAAATTAAAATACAGCAAATGATTAGAGAATACCTACTATAGGAATAAGAATTAGTTATTATTTGGAATTTAAAAAACATTTATGCTTACCATTTTCCCTACAGTTGAATCTTTTCTTTCCTTCCACAATTGAGTGGCTGGTTTCCCACTTCTGTACTTCCTTTCTGCCGTATTTGGTTTTGTGGATTCAGGATGTTATACTCCCTTTAGCTGCCTACCATGTATTTCTGGCCTAAGAATAATATTAGCTATCAAAGTCATTATTATGTGCTGAAAGTATGAAAACGAGCATAACCTCAATTCAGCAAATTCATGCCCGGAAAAAAGTCAGTTCTGCTACAGCACAATTGTTGTGTCCCCAAGAAATCTTGAAATCTTACATTATTAAAAATCACAATGTGTAAACAATTGATTGCAGGGAAGGACATTAGAATTGAGAGTTACAGAATCAAAATTACAAGGTTATTTTTCCTATAGGAATTTCAGTGAAGCAGATATTTTAAAACTATGAATAATTTATACTTGTAATATAAAAATTAAACATTAGTCAATAACAGAAAAATTAGATATAAAAATTTGAGTAAGCCCTGTACATTTTAGATGATGAAAATCAATGAACTTGTAATGAGTTATCATTATCCAAAAGTTTTTATAATCCATTACGGTGAGAAAGACCAGATTAAAATCAGATGTTCAAAAAGCACATTAAATCAAAATTATTTACATTCACAACTGTCAATGGTTTTAAATTATAAGTAAAAAGTTAAGAAGCTTAAGTCACATGTTTACCACTTTAAAAAAAATTCTCACCTGTGATGCTAGTTCCAGGGTCTAATCCTCTTATAATTCACAGCAATTCATGTACTAAAACCCAGCAAAACTATGTTAGTCAGCTTTTCATTGCTGTGACAAAATAGCTGAGAAAATCAACTTTAAAGGAAGAAAGGTTTATTTTAGTTTATGAGTTCACAGGTTTCAGTCTATGGTCACTTGGCCTTGTTACTATAGGACTAATGGTAGAAGAATATAACATGGCAAGTGTGTGGTTGAGAGGAAACCTGTTCACCTCATGGTGGCTGGGGAGACAGAAACAAACAGGAAAGGGCTGAGTCCCCTTATCCCTTTCGAGGGCATGCTCCTTCTGACCTAACTACCTTCCACTATACCCCACCAGCACCACTTCCAAAAGCTCCACATGCTGGTGATCAGGAATTGACACATGGGTCTTTGGTAGACACGGCCAAACCACATTATCCATTATGAAAATCATGGTGGAGTGAAATTCTGGTATAGTTCAAAAAAAGATAGGACAAATATTACACAGACATAAGGAAAGGCACTATAGCATTTTTTTAAATAATAGAAAAAATTTAAAACCCTAAAATATCAGAAATTGGTCACTGCACAAATACATGGCCTTTTGAGAAATTTCTGCCTGTATGTATAGAATTTATGAAATTATGTTACATTAGTAACTAACAAGACATGGTTCTAGCATAGCATGTAAGCCATTCTTCCATTTTTAAATATTTTTATCTACATTTATGTTTGAAGACTGGTCATCTCTAGCTTCTGGAATTATTGATGCCTTATAATTTGCATGTCTCACTTTTATTCTCTAGAGTAAATATGGATTGTTTGGCTAAGAGTTATAATAATTTTTGTAATAATTATTACAATTGTTACATAGTCATTAAGTAATTACAACAGAATTTATATTTCCTATAGTACTGTAGCAATTGGAACAGAGCTTTTGGAAAGTGGGAAAAATTTACAACAATCAAAATTATTTTGAAATAATTTTTTAAAATTAGTTATATTGATACATTTTAGGTATACAATATAATGACATTCATTTTTGGAAATTTGCACCTTTACATAATCTGTTTTTGTTCTTATTTTTTTCCCCATCCCCCTGCTCTCCTTTGAACCCCTCCATCCCTCCCTATTTACAAAGGCTTTTTTTCCATTTTTTCATATTAATTCCATTCCCTCCTTTCTCTTCCCCTACCCATCCCAGTTCCCTTTCCTCTTTGCCCTTTTCTTCCTATTTCACTTTATCTACTATACCTTTTAGTCCTTATTTACACTTTCAGTTTCTCACACTAGAGAAACTATTGGGTATTTACACATGCATGTCCTATTTATTTCACTTAAGAGTATTGCCTCAATGTGCATCCACTTAGCTATAAATGTCTCTAATTTTTCGTTTTTATGGCTGAGTAGTACTCCATTTTATAAAAAAGTCACATTTTCTTTATCCAGTCTCCAGTTGATGGGCAATTGGGCTGCTTCCAAGTTTTAGCCATTAAAAATTGTGCTGCTATGAACATGGGTGCACATATATCACTGTGGTATGATTCTTTTAATTCTTTGGGGAAGATACCCAGCAGGGGAATAGCTGGGTCAAATGGGATTTCCAGGCCCAGTTCTTTGAAGTATTGCCATACTGGTTTCCACAGTGTTTGCACCAGTCTACACTCCCACCAGCAGTGGAGCAGGATTCCTCTTTTCCCACAGCACAGCCAGTATTTGTTATTGGTTGATTTCTTGATAGCAGCCATTCTTTCTAGGGTGAGGTGAAATCTCAGCATTGTTTTCATTTGCATCTCTCAAATGACCAGTGATGTTGAACATTTTTTCATATGTTTATTTGCTATTTCTACTTCTTTGTGTGAGAAATGTCTGCTCATTTCAGATGCCCATTTTTGGATTGGGTCTTTAAATTTGGGAGGTCTGATTTTTTTAAGTTCTTTATAGATTCGAGATAGTAGACCTTTGTCTGAAGAACAGCAGGTGAGAATGTTTCCCACATTGTGAGTTGTCTCTTCACACTGCTGGTGGTTTCTCTTAAGTGCAGAAGCTTTTTAATAAGAAGAGATCCTACTAGTTGATTATTTGTGCTAGTTCATGGGGAACTGAGGTTTTGTTCATAAAATCTTTTCTTACTCTGATGCCTTCCAGAGTTCTACCTAACCTCTCTTCCAACTGGTTTAGCATTCTTGTTTTCATATTTAGATATTTTTAGTTTAGTGCATGGGGAGAGATATAGGTCTAGTTTTAATCTTTGGCAAGGTAAAACCCAATTTTTCCAGTACCTTTTATTAAAGGGACTATCTTTCCTGCAGTGAGGGTGTTTGGCTCCTTTGTCAAAGATGAGGTGGCTGAGTGTGTCTGGCGTTGTTTCTGCATCTTCTAATCTGTTCCACTGGTCCTCAGGTCTGTTTCTTCGCCAGTATCATGCTGTTTTTCTCACAGTAGCTTTGTAGTATAGTTTCAAGTTGGGGGTTGTAATATCCCCTGCCATATCTCTGTTACCTAGAATTGCTTTTGCTATTCTAGGTCTCTTGTTCCAAATGAATATTTGGATTGTTTTCTCCAGGTCCATGAAGTATGCTGCTGGGATTTCAATTGGGATTGCCTTGAATCTACATAGCAGTTTTGGAAGTATGGCCACTGTCACTATGTTGATTCTTCTTACCCAGGAGCAAGGGATGTCTTTCCAGTTTCTGATAACATCTTCAATCTCTCTTTTCAGAGTGCTATAGTTTTCAGAGAAGAGGTCTTTGATTTCTTTTGTTAGGTTGATTCCCAGGTATTTCAGTATTTTGGATGCTATTATGAAAGGAATTATTTGCTCTATTTCTCTCTCAGTGAGTCTTGTTCATGTAGAGGAAAGGTATTGAATTTTGTGTGTTGACCTTGTATCCAGCTACTCTACTGAATTTCGTTATTAAGTCTTGAATGCTTTTGGTGGCATTCTTGTGGTCTTCTATATAGAGTATCATGTCATCTGCAAATAATGACAATTTGACTTCTTCATTTCCTATCTTCATTCTTCTTATTTCTTTCTCTTGTGTACTTGCTGTGGCTAATGTTTCTAAAATTATATTGAACAGGAGTGGTGATAGTGGACATCCTTGTCTTGTTCCTGATTTTAATGTGGAGGATTTCCGCTTTTGACCATTTAGTATGATATTGGCTTTTGGTTTTTCATAGATGGCTTTTATCAGATTGATTTAAAGACCATCTATTCCAATTTTTTTGTAGGGTTTTTATCATAAATGTGTGTTGGATTTTATCAAATGTTTTTTCTGCATCTATTGAGATGATCATATGTTTTTTGCCCTTGCCTCTATGGATATAGTATATTACATTGATTGATTTGCATTTGTTGAAGCATCCCTGGATCCCTGGGATGAATCCTGCTTGTTCAGGGTATATGATCTTCTTGATGATCTTCTGCATTCTATTTGCCATTATCTTATTAAGGATTTTTTCATCTTTGTTCATTTATGAGATTGGCCTATAGTTCTCATTTTTGGTTAGGTCTTTCTCTGATTTTGGTATCAAGGTGATGCTTGCTTCCAGGAATGAATTTGGGAGTATTGGTTCCCTTTCAATTTCATTGAAGAGTTTAAACAGTGGTGGCAGTAGTTTATCTCTAAAAGTCTTGTAGAATTCAGCAGTGAAATCATTAGGACCTGAGCTTTTCTTAGTCGGTAAGTTTTAAAGTAAGTTTTCAATTTCCTTGATTGATATTGGGTTGTTTAGAATTTTTAGGTCTTCTTCCTTCAACTTTGGCAATTTATACATATCTAGGAATCTGTCCGTTTCTTCTGTGTTGTCCATCTTATTGGCATATAGGTTCTAGAAGTAAGTACTGTTGATCCTCTGGATTTCTGCTGGGTTTATTGTAATTTCATCCTTTTCATTCCTAATTCCATGGATTTGGGCCTTTTCTCCCCCCCTTTTTTTTATAAGTTTGGCTAAGGGTTTGTTAATTTTGTTTATTCTTTCAAAGAATCAACTCTTGCCTTCATTGATTTTTTTGTATCATTCCCTTAGTCTCCATTGTATTGATTTCTGCTCTGATTTTCATAATTTTCTCCCTTATGTGATCATTGTGTTTGCCCTGCTCTTCTTTTTCTAGAAGCTTGAGGATCAGTATCAGGTTGTTTAATTGGACTTGCTCTGTTTTCCTAATATGTACACTCACTGCTATGTATTTCATTCATAATACTGCTTTCATTGTGTCCTATAAATTCTGATATGTTGCATTGTCATTGTCATTTAATTGAAGGAACTCTCTGATTTCTTCTTTAATTTCCTCTGTGACCCATTGGTTATTTAATAGTGTGCTTGTTCAATTTCCATGTGTTTATGGAATTCTTGCGGTTTCGTTTGCTATTGATCTCCAATTTCATCGCACTATGGTCTGATAATATACAGGGGATAACGTCAATTCTTTTGCACTTACTTAAACATGTTCTATGAGTGAGTATGTGGTCTATTTTGGAGAATGACCTATGTGCAGCTGAAAAGAATATGTGTTCTGATTTTGTGGGGTGGAACACTCTGTAAATATCTGTTAAGTTCATTTGTTGAAGTGTTTGATTGAGTTCTAGTATTTCATTGCTTATTTTTTGTCTAATTGATCTATGTATTTGTGACAGTGGGATATTGAGGTCCCCCACTACTATTGTATGGGTGCTTATTCGATTTTTCATGTCCATTAGTATTTGTTTTATATATTTGGGCGCACTAGTGTTTGATGCCTATATATTTATTATTATCACCTCTTCCTCTTGGATTGTTCCCTTTACAAGGATGTAGTGTCCTTCTTTGTCTCTCTTAGTCAGTGTTGGTTTGAAATCCACTTGATCTGCAAAGAGGATAGCTACTCTTGCTTTTTTTCAGGTTTCTGTCACATGGAGTATAGTTTTCCACCCTTACCTTTCAGTGTATTAGTTTCTTTTTGAATAAGTGTGTTTCTTTTATGCTGCATATTGTTAGATTTTGCTTCTTGACCCTTTTTGTCAGTCTATTTCTTTTGATTGGTGAATTGAGACCATTCACCTTGATGGTTATAACTGATACGTATTCACTTATCCTTGTCATGACTTTTTCTTTTTGTTGGATTCTCCCCCTTTTTGTTTAGTTTGTTTTCATGCCTAATAGATTCATTCTGTTGTGCCTCCTGGGATTGTGATCCTTGTTGTCTTTTCCTAGGATATTGTCTAAAATGTTTTGGAGTGCTGGTTTTGTATTTATGAAGTTCCTAAGGTGTTCTTTCTCATTAAAATTTCTTATTCCTCTATCAATTTTGAAAGATAGTTTTGCAGGGTACATGGATCTGGATTGGAGGCTGTTTTCCTTTAGGGCTTGAAATACATCACTCCAAGCTGTTCTTGCCTTGAGGGTTTGTGTTGAGAAGTCTGCTGAGATTCTGATGGGCTTTCCTTTGTATGTGATTTGTTTCTTTTCTCTCACTGCTTGTAGAACTTTGTTCTTCTGTTGGGTTTCTGGAATCCTAACTATTATATACCTATGTGTAGAGTTTTTTTGATCAAGGCTAGTTGGAGTCCTATATGCCTCACTTATCTGTATGTCAAGTTCTTTTCCCCTGCTTGGGAGGTTTTCTGCCATCATTTCTGTGAACAGCTTTTTATGTCATCTGTACTCTCTCCTGTTCCTTCATTGACTCTGATCAGCCTTATATTATTCTTCTTTGCATCAAATAGCAGCAGCTCGATAGATTTCTTGTGGTCCCTAAATATTTTAAAGAAATTTTTCTTTTCCTGGTCACTAATTGCAATCTTTTCTATATCTGAAATTCTGTCCTCACATTGGCTCATTCTGCTTTGTAGACTTTCAGTGGAGTTTTTAATCTCCTGGAAATGTTTGCATCTGTTTTATGGATTCCATTTGTTGCCTATGTTGGGGTTCCATCATGTTCCTCAGCTCCTGTATTTTTTTTAATCTGTGACCTCTCTAGATATATTAATCATATCTTGTACTATGGGCCCAATCTCTGTTGTTATCTGAGAAATTGTTTCTGATTTTATTTTTTCCAGATCCTTTTTTTTTTTTTTGCCAGTTCAGGAATTCCTGGTGAGTATCAGAGTGCTCCATCTCATTTCCCTTTGGTGTTGCTTTAGGTGATCTGGAAGTCTGGTTTTGAGACTTATTTACTTGTCTTCTAATTTCACTGGGGGCTGCGGGGGCATGTGTGCTGCTGGTGCCCATGCGGCTCATCTCCTTGGTACTGGGGGTGGTGGTATAGGGACCTGGAATGGTTCACCTCCTCTGCTCTGGGGGCAGCTCTGGTCCTCTGCCATGGAGGTGGTTTTAAGTAATTAAATTAATATTTTATCACAATAACTGACCCAGCATAATAATATTATAGAAAACCTTTAATGGACACAGTGATATGTCATTAAGAAATATGTATTGTTTATGGAATTTATTTACTTTTAACCATCTATATTCTCTTTGTTCTTAAGGAGAATTACAGTAATATTATATATATAGAAAGTATATTGTTTATAATATTTTCATAGCTGAATGATCAATCTGAAAAAGAACCATAGAGTATGGGTGTAGTGGCTTTGCAGGTCACATTAACTTTAAAAAAGCAATTTGACATTCCTTTATTTGGTCCATATTTTGTTGTACCTTTAGAGCAAGGTGCCGGGCTGTGAGTATAGATAAGACATAGCCCTTCTCTGCCTATATCTAGTCATTATTGAGCAAGAGAGAGACGTTAGAAAGTCAATCATGTTTCAAGTATGCAGCTCGCGTATCCCCATATGAAGTGCTACAGGAGAATAGAGGCAACTGTGATGAATTCAGCCTTATGTGGGATGGGGAGGTTTTACTAAGAGAGTAAAATTTAAACTGCTCTACGAAGGATGTATAGGTTTACTAGATGAAGATTGCTGACAAGCAGAACAGTGAAAGGAAAAGAAGAGGAAAAATGTAACCTGTGTCTTGTGTCACCGGTTATGCAGGCATGGGGAGTGTGTATGTGTTGGTAGATTTATGTCAGAGAGTGTGCGTGAGATGGTGTGAAAAGAGTGGATAAGTTAGCAAATGAAATCATTTAGCTATGCAAGTACAAAATAAAAAAGCTAACAACGTGAAATCTGAAAATTGCATTTCTGAACATAAGGGTAGATGGTTTCTGCGATTTAAAATTTGTAGCAGGAAGAAAATCAGCATCTACTGAGTTCTTCTGTGTGCCCTTATAGCTATTGTTTTATTTAGCTCTTATCTCTACCCTAAGAGCTTGATTACTCTCAGTTTATACTCTGGGAAGTGAAGCTTCAAAAATTGCTCTAGTTCATAGAAAGATGGAAGTGCAGCATTCAGATTCACTCAAGATTCAACTAACTCCCAAAGTGGTATTTTTTATTTTACCACTGTGTCTTTCTGAAGAAATGACATAATTATCTTATCCCAACAGACAGTAAAACATGTCCACAACCCCCTCCCCATACACACAGACCACCAAATAGCTGAGCACATTGTAAGTGGAAGCAAATAAAGTGAGGTACATGTGTGAAAACTTTCAGGCTGGACTGCTCTATCCAGCATTGCTTTTTGGATTGCTACTGTGATGGGAACGTAGAGCTTTGGAACTTTGAAAACCCTGGTGCTTTCCTTCTATAGCCATAGCTGTCAGGATATGGCAGGGTTTCTTGAGATGGCAACAAACAAACAACAAACTCATTTCCTGCAGTACAATAATCCACATAAAGGTATTTATCCTCTAACAGCTACTTCATGATTTATGAAGAACTGATTTAGTAGTTTGGTTGTAATGCCACTGGTGTTTCAGACTGTAAGGACAGCTTCCACTGGGTGTGTGTAAGATAAGCACCCTGTGTTGCCTGCCTGGGTGAGCCTTTGCTGGACTGAATAAGCTCATTTATCTCTTATTCCGAGAGATGGCTGTGCAGTTGAAAAGACCTGATGCACAAAGATGTCACTTGAGTTTGCCTGTTTTCCCCTTTCTTCCATGCTTCCTTCCATGAGCCCTGAAATGTACTACTTCATTTGGAGAGATAAATACCAGCATCTGCCAAGACATTAAGATACTGTATCCTGCTTCTCCAGTCAATTACATTAACATAGTAAACAGCCCATTCTGTTAAGATGGTTCCAGCAAAAATTCCTATTTCCTTTCTCATGCTGGTTGTGATTTTACAAGGGAAGTTCTTTCTTTCCTGAGGTGGTTGTCCATCCAGTCCTCTTCCACACTGACAGACTGGTCTGTTTTATGTGAAAATATAATCGTATTATCCCCCTGACTAAAATTCATATAAACTAAATTTATCCTTCAATACTCGTATTGTATTTTATTCCTGGCAGGGAAAAGAACACTTTCTGGTCCAGTTGAACTCTGTACATGCTCAAAGATTAAATTCATTTAATTAGACACATTGATATTTTAACTAATTTTTTTGATAAGACAGTGATTCAGGATTTGGGAAGCACCAGGTCACACATACTCCACTGGGAATCAGGAAGAGGAGAAAGAGAGAAAAATTTTGTAATGACAATGTTCACAGAAGCAACACAGAAAAAAAATATTTTATTGGCTCAAGTGAAAAGTCTCTAGACAAAGGTCATCTTTTCATTTCTGATTGATGAACATAAGATTCATTTCACTGTTTATACTGGGCTTCAGTTTCCTTATGTAGGAACCCAAGGCACAGGTATCTCAGCATAATGGCCTCACAATTGAAACTTTTAAAGCATATTACATTTGCTTTTTTTTTGTCATTTCTTTCTGGTTGCTGTTCGAGTTCAGGGACTATATTGTACACAATTTCATGTATGCTTGTTCCATTGTGTGCACAATAAAAAGATAAGTGGAAAACATTAAATGAATTAGTTGAATGTTCAATGGGTTATTAAGTTATAAATGGATGAATGAGAGTTGTAAAATCTTAGTAGAAGGTTGAGAGTCAAGGAGTTGAAAGTAGAGGTTATCTAGTTGCCCTATATAGCATCTGATAAAGAACTAATGAAAATGATGGAGGTCTTTAAAAATTAATATGTAAGGAGCAGCCTCTGATACAGCCTTTCCCTATCTGTAGAAAGGTCTTGGTATCCATGTGAAATCATGAAACATTCATGTATTCCTCTTGAGCCTGCAAGTGAAGGAGGCTGTATAGTGATGAAATGAGTATAGCAAAAGAACCAAGAAAAGCATAATAAATGAAATGATATATTTGTATCCTTATTTACCCTAAGCTTAGTGAAAAGATCATCTTATTATATGGATAACATTTAAGATTGTTAAAAATGTATCTGTTCTTTTTTTATTTTATTGGTACATTTTAAGTATACAATATAATTACATTCATCATTGGAAATTTGCACCTTTACATAATCTCTCTAGGTTCTTATTTTCCCCTCTTCCCCTGCCCTCCCTTCAACCCCTCCATCCCTCCCTATTTACAAAGATTTTGTTTCCATTTTTTCATATTAATCCCATTCCCTTCTATCTTTTCCCCTAGCCCTCCCACTTCCCCTTCCCTTTGCCCCTTTTCTTCCTGTTTCACATTATCTATTATACCTTTTAGTCCTTATTTACACTTTCAGTTTCTCACACTATAGAAACTATTTGGTATTTACACATATGTGTCCTATTTATTTCACTTAAGAGTATCACCTCAATGTGCATCCATTTAGCTATAAATGCCTCTAATTTCTCATTTTTTATGGCTAAGTAGTTGTCCATTTTATTAAAAAAACATGTTTTCTATATCCAGTCTCCAGTTGATGGGCATTTGGGCTGCTTCCAAGGTTTAGCTATTACAAATTGTGCTGCTGTGAACATGGGTGCACATATATCACTGTGGTATGATTCTTTTAATTCTTTGGGGAAGAAACCCAGCAGAGGAATAGCTAAATCAAATGGAATTTCCAGTCCTAGTTTTTGAGGTATCTCCATACTGATTTCCACAGTGGTTGCACCAGTCTACACTCCCCACCAGCAGTGGAGCCATGCTCATCTTTCCACATAGCCCCTCCAGCATTTGTTTATTTGTTTATTTCTTGATAGCAGCCATTCTTTCTGGGTTGAGTTGGAATCTCATCATTGTTTTCATTTGCATTTCTCAAATGACCAGTGATGTTGAACATTTTTTCATATGTTTATTTGCTATTTCTACTTCTTTGTGTGAGAAATGTCTGTCCATTTCAGATGCCCATTTTTGGATTGGGTCTTTAAATTTGGGAGGTCTGATCTTTTTAAGTTCTTTATAATTTGAGATAGTAGACTTTTGTCTGAGGAAGAGCAGGTGAAGATTTTTTCCCACATTGTGGGTTGTCTCTTCACACTGCTGGTGGTTTCTCTTAAGTGCAGAAGCTTTTTAATAAGAAGGGATCCCACTTGTTGATTGTTTGTGCTAGTTCATGGGGAACTGAGGTTTTGTTCATAAAATCTTTTCCTACACCGATGTCTTCAAGAGTTCTATCCAACCTCTGTTCCAACTGGTTCAGAGTTTCTATTTTAATATTTCAATCTTTAATCCATTTCAATGTTAGTTTAGTGCATGGGGAGAGATATAAGTCTAGTTTTAATCTTTGGCAAGTTGAAACCCAATTTTTCCAGCACCATTTATTAAAGAGGCTATCTTTCCTCCAGTGAGGGTGTTTGGCTCCTTTATCAAAAATGAGGTGGCTGAGTGTTTCTGGAGTTGTTTTCTCATCTTCTCAAATATTCCACTGGTCCTCAGGTCTGTTTATTTGCCAGTACCATGTTGTTTTTAATCACAGTAGCTTTGTAATATAGTTTCAAGTTGGGGTTTGTGATAGCCCCTGCCATGTCTCTGTTATCTAGAATTGCTTTTGCTATTCTGGGCCTCTTCTTGTTCCAAATGATTTTTGGATTGTTTTCTCCAGGTCTATGAAATATGCTGCTGGGATTTCAATTGGGATTGCTTTGAATCTATATAGCAGTTTTGGAAGTATGACCATTTCCACTATGTTGATTTTTCCTGCCCAGGAGCAAGTGATGTCTTTCCATTTTCCAATATCGTCTTCAAGCTCTCTTTTCAGAGTGCTATAGTTTTCAGAGAAGATGCCATTGATTTCTTTCGTTAGGTTGATTCCTAGGTATTTCAGTTTTTTGGATGCTATTGTGAAAGGAATTATTTGCCCTATTTCTCTCTCAGTGAGTCTGTCATTGGTGTAGAGGAAAGTTAATGATTTTTATGTGTTGACCTTGTAACCAGCTACTTGACTGAATTTGCTTATTAAGTCTAGAAGACTTTTGGTGGAGTTCTTGGGGACTTCTATATAGAGTATCATGTCATCTGCAAATAATGACAATTTGACTCTTTAATTTCCTATCTTCATTCCTTTTATTTCTTTCTCTTGTCTAATTGATGTGGCTAATGTTTCCAAAACTATATTGAACAAGAGTGGTGATAGTGGACATCCTTGTCTTGTTCCTGATTTTAGTGTGAAGGATTTCATTTTTTGACCACTTAGTATGATATTGGCTGTTGGTTTTTCATAAATGGCTTTTATCAGGTTGAGGTAGAGACTGTCTATTCCAATCTTTTGTAAGGATTTTTTTTTATCATAAATGTGCATTAGATTTTGTCAAATTTTTTTTGTGCATCTATTGAGATGATCATATGGTTTTTGTCCTTGGTTCTATTGATATAGTGTATTACATTTATTGATTTGCATATGTTGAACCATCTCTTCTTCCCTGGGATGAACCCAGTTGATCAGGGTGTATGATCTTCTTGATGATCTTCTACATTCTATTTGCCAGAATCTTATTAAGGATTTTTGCATCTATGTTCATTAGTGAAATTGGCATATAGTTCTCTTTCTCGGTTGGGTCTTTCTCTGCTTTGGGGATCAAGGTGATGGTTGCTTCCAGGAATGAATTTGGGAGTATTGCTTCCCTTTCAATTTCATTGAAGAGTTTAAACAATAGTGGCAGTAGTTCCTCTCTAAATGTCTTGTAGAATTCAGCGGTGAAGCCCTCAGGACCCGGGCTTTACTTAGTTGGTAAGATTTTAATTACGTTTTCATTTTTATTGATTGATATTGGATTGTTTAGAAGTTTCAGTTCTTCTTCATTCAACTCTTGTCATTCATACATGTTTAGGAATCTGTCCATTTCTTCTGTGTTTTCCATCTTATTGGCGTATAGGTTCTGGAAGTATGTCTTGATGATACTCTGGATTTTTACTGGGTCTGTTTTAATTTCATCCTTTTCATTCCTAATTGACTAGATTTGGGCCTTTTCTTTCCTTTTTTTTTGGTACTGGGGTTGAATTCATATCCTTGTGCTTGCAAGGCAGGAGGCAGAACCACTGAGCTTAATCCCTGGCCCTTCTTTCCTTTTTCTAATAATATTGGCTAAGGGTTTGTCAATTTTATTTATTCTTTCAAAGAACCAACTCTTGGCTTCATTGATTTTTTTTGTATTGTTTTCTTAATCTCCATTGCATTGATTTCTGCCCTGATCTTTATAATTTCCTCCTTTCTTTGGGCTTTGGGTTTGTCCTGGTCTTCTTTTTCTAGAAGCTTGAGGTTCAGAATTAGATTATTTAATTTGGGTCACTCTGTTTTCCTAATATGAGCATTCACTGCTGTGATTTTCCCTCATAAGACTGCTTTCATTGTGTCCCTTAGATTCTGATATGTTGTATTTTCATTGTCATTTAATTGAAGGAACTGTCTGATTTCTTCTTTAATTTCCTCTGTGACCATTGGTTATTCAGAAGTATTTTGTTCAATTTCCTTGTATTTATGAAATTTTTGCATTTTCTTTTGCTATTGATCTCCAATTTCACTGCACTGTGGTCTGATAATATACAGGGGATAACTTCAGTTCCTTTGCACTTGCCCAAATATGTTCTGTGAGCCAGCATGTGGTCTATTTTGGAGAATGAGCTGTGTGCAGCTGAAAACAATGTATATTCTGATTTTGTGGGTTGGAACACTCTGTAAATATCTGGTAAGTTCATTTGTTCAAGAGTTTGATTGAGTTTTAGTATTTCATTGCTTGTTTTTTTGTCTAGTTGATCTATCTATTTGTGACCGTTTTGTACTGAGGTCCCCCACTGTTATTGTACTAGTGCATATATGACTTTTCATGTCCATTCATTTTTGTTTTATGTATTTGGGTGCACTAGTTCTTGGTGCATAAATATTTATGATTGTCATCTCTTCCTCTTGGATTCTTCCCTGTACAAGGATGTAGTGTCTTTCTATGTCTCTTTTAATCAATGTTAGTTTGAAATCCACTTGATCTTCAAAGAGGATAGCTACTCCTGAGTTTTTTCGGGTTCCCCTCACATGGCATATTATTTTCCACCCTTTCGCTTTCAGTCTGTGAGTTTCCTTTTGAATTAAGTATGTTTCTTGTATGCAGCATATTGTTGGATCTTGCTTCTTAACCCATTCTGCCAGTCTATTTCTTTTGATTGGTGAGTTGAGACCATTAACATCCATGGTTATAACTGATATGTATTGACTTATCATTGTCATGACTTTTTCTTTTTGCTGGATTCTCCCCCTTTGCATTTAATTTCTTTTTGCACCCAATGGATTCATTCTGCTGGGTTTCCTGGGGTTCTGATCCTCATTGTCCTTTCCTAGGATATTGCCTAAAATTTTTTGGAGTGTTGGTTTTGTATTCGTGAAGTTCCTAAGGTGCTCTTTGTCATCAAAGTGTCTAATTTCTTCATCAATTTTGAAAGATAGTTTTGCAGGATACATCAATGTGGGTTGGAGGCTGTTTTCCTTTAGGGCTTGGAATATGTCACTCCAAGGTCTTCTTCCTTTGAGGGTTTGCATTGAGAAGCCTGCTGTGATTTTGATGGGCTTTCCTTTGTATGTGATTTGTTTCTTTTCTCTTAGTGCTTGCAGAACTTTGTTCTTCTGTTGTGTTTCTGGAGTTTAGCAATTATATGCCTATGTGTACATTGTTTTTTTGATCAAGGTTAGTTGGATTCTTATATGCCTCACTTATATGTATGTCAAATTCTTTTCCCCTGTTTGGGAAGTTATCTACCATCACTTCTGTGAACAATTTTTATGTCATCTGCACTTTCTGCTGTTTTTTCATTGAGTCCAATCAGTCTTATGTTTTTCTTCTTTGGGTCATCTAGAAGCTGCTGGATTGATTTCTTCTGGTCCCTTACAATTTTAAATAAATTTTTCTTTACCCAATCACTATTTGCAATCTTATCTTGTATATCTGAAATTCTGTCTTCACATTGACTCATTCTGCTGCATACCCTTCAGTGGAATTTTTTATCTCCTGGAAATCTGTTTGCATCTGTTTGATGGATTCCATTTGTTTCCTATATTGGGATTCCATCATGTTCCTGAGCTCCTCTATTTTTTTATCTTTGTCCCCTCTAGATTTATTAATCATATGTTGGGCACAAAGTCTGGTATAATGTGAGAATTTATTTTTGATTTCATGTTTTGGAGATCCTCTTTCATTGCTAGTTCAGGGAGTCCAGGTGGTTGAGTATCAGAGTGTTTCATCTTGTTTCCCTTTGGGGTTGCTGTAGGTGATCTGGAAGTCTGGTTATGAGACTTGTTTATGTGTCTTTGCATTTTGCCAGGGGTGGAGGGGTGCTTCTGGAGCCCATACCACTTACCTTCTCTGTGCTGGGTGCAGTGGTAGGTTGGGCTGAAAACCTCCTCCTCTGCACTAGGAGCTGTAGCACATTGAAACAGAAGTCTCCTCTGTGCTGGGAGCTGTGGCACATTGACCTGGAAGCCTCCTCTGTGCTGGTAGCTGAGGCATGTTGTCCTGGAAGCCTCCTCTGTACTCGGAGCTGTGGCATAGTCACCCAGAAGCCTCCTCTGTGCTGGGACACGTGGCACCCTTACCCAGAAGCCTCCTCTGCCTTGAGAGCTGTGGCATGCCTACCTGGAAGCCTCCTCTGTGTTGGGAGCTGTCTACATTTAATTTTTTGTGGTACCCAATGGATTCATTCTGCTGTGCTTTCTGCAGTTGTGATCCTCATTGATTTTCCTAGGATATTGTCTAAAATTTTTTGGAGTGTTGGTTTGGTATTCATAAAGTTCCTAAGGTGCTCTTTGTCATGAAAGTATCTTATTTCTCCATCAATTTTGAAAGGTAGTTTTGCAGGGTACATCAATCTATGTTGGAGGCTCTTTTCCTTTAGGGCTTGGAGTACATCACTCCAAGCTCTTCTTGTCTTGAAGGTTTTTGTTGAGAAGTCTGCTGTGATTCTGATGGGCTTTCCTTTTTATGTGATTTGTTTCTTTTCTCTAACTGTTTGTAGAACTTTGTTCTTTTGTTGGGTTTCTGGAATCTTAGCAGTTATATGCATTTGTGTAGATTTTTTGGATCCAGGCTAGTTGGAGTCCTATATGCCTTACTTATTTGTATGTCAAGTTCTTTTCCCCTGCTTGGGAAGTTTTCTGCCATCACTTCAGCAAACAGATTTTTTATGTCATCTGTACTCTCTCCTGTTTCTTCATTGAGTCCAATCAGTCTTATGTTATTCTTCTTTGCATCATCTAGCAGCTGCTGGATTGATTTCTCATGTTCCCTTATAATTTTGAAGCAATTTTTCTTTTCCTGGTCATTAATTGCAATCTTATCTTCTATATCTGAAATTCTGTCCTCACATTGGCTCATTCTGCTTTGTAGACTTTCAATGGAGTTTTTAATCTCCTGGAAATCTGCTTGTATCTGTTTTATGGATTCCATTTGCTTCCTATATTGGGATTCCTTCATGTTCCTCAGCCCCTCTCTAGATTTATCCATCAAGTCTTGCACTATGAGCACAATCTCTGCTGTTATCTGAGAAATTATTTCTGATTTCATTTTTTCCAGATCCTCTTTTGTTGGCAGTTCAGGGAGTCCAGATGGTTGAGTATTAGTGTGTTCCATCTCATTTCCCTTTGGGGTTTCTGTAGCTGATCTGGAAGTGTGGTTTTGAGACTTATTTATGTGTCTTCTCATTTCAATGGGGGGTGGGGTGAAGGTGCTGTTGACACCTGTGTAGCTCACCTCTTCTGTGCTGGGAGTTGTGGTATGGTGGCCCAGAAGCCCCTTCCTCTGTGCTGGGAGCTATGGAATGGTGGCTGGGAGGCCCTTTCCTCTGTGCTGGGAGCAATGGAAAGGTGGCCTGGAAGTCCCTACCTCTGGGCTGGGAGTGGTGGAATGACACCCAGGAGGCCCCTTCATCTGTGGTAGGAGTCTTGGAATGGTGGACAGGAGGCCGCTACCTCAGGGCTGGGAGTGGTGGAAAAGCAGCCAGGAGGCCCCTTCCTCTGTGCTGGGAGCAGTGGAATGGCCTATTTTTTCTTAAAATGGTCAAATACCT
This sequence comes from Heterocephalus glaber, assembly GCF_053883595.1. Classification (NCBI taxonomy): domain Eukaryota; kingdom Metazoa; phylum Chordata; class Mammalia; order Rodentia; family Bathyergidae; genus Heterocephalus; species Heterocephalus glaber. Next base: position 34,558,668 of record NW_028258296.1, on the reverse strand, counting down.
GAACCTACCTTCCTTCTGAGGCTTTTAAGGAGTAATTATTTACCTCAAATATTTACCCAGTTTACCCAGTTATTCCCAGTTTATTCTGTGATATTTTATAGAACTCTTTGAATTACCCTTTCCTTATTCTGGATCAGTCTTTAAGAGGAATTTAAACACTCCTTTCTACCAAAATTTTCTTACATTTGAATAGTATAAAAGTAACAAGGGATAATCTCATCTGAGGTTGTACTTTCTGCAATTTCAGTTACCCAGTGGTGGTCCAAAACCATTAAGTGAAAAATTTCAAAAGTAAACAATTTGCAGGTGTTAAATTGTGCACTGATTTGGCTAGTGTGGTGAAATCCTGCATGATTCTTCATCTTGTCTGGATGTTAATAATTCCTTTGTCCATTGTATCTGTAATACATATGCTACTCACCCATCTGTCACTAAGTAACCCTTGTGGTTATGAGATCAATTGTTACAGTCCCTTTGTACTTGTGTACAAGTAACCTTTACATAGTAGCCTAATGCTATGTCATAATTCCTGTCATTTCCCTTATTTTAACTCATCACATAGATATTGTATCATCTTATATCTTCACAAGAAGAATGAATATAAAACAAGACGTTTTGAGAGAAAGAGGGGCCACATTCACATTACTTTTGTCATGGTATACTGTTATATTATTTTATTTTGCTGTTAGTTATTGTAATTACACTTATTGGTCTTAATTTATAAGTTAAAATTTATCATTGATATACCTATATAGAAAAACATAGTATATATAGTTTGGTACTCTGCAGTTTTAGGCATTCCCTGGGAATCTTGGAATGTTTCACTGTGGACAGTGGGGACTGTAGTAATATAATAGAATTTCTCATTTAATGATCTTAAATGTTAACTTCAATTAATTATAACAAATGCATTACCACATCAATATGATGGACTATATGGGAAATTTTCATAATAAATGTTCAAAAGTGCTGATAAAGAAGAGCTTAGTCATTTTCAAATGACACAAATTATATATCTAGGTAATATTTCTTACTGATGAAAACTACCTTAGGCCTTGGGTTACACCAGCATCCCTAAAAAGAGAGAGAAATGCATGATGTCTGATGACTGGCACTTATTTAAAAGTTTTTAAAACCATAATTTGAATTATTTAAATAATTATTTTCTAATTTAGAGAAAATTTTTCATGTTTGTTATTGCTCCTTTATTTTTCAGATAACTTTGTAGAGCAAAGTAAATTGAGCTATTTTCAGCCTAAATTAATATGGACACTGAGGGGAAGGTTTTATCATTAGGCAATGGGGACTAGGCAGAAACAGACACACTGAGTTGAATTTCCCCTAAGAGGGCCAGTTATGGAAAAAGAATAGGATGAATTTTATATCAGATACATGAATAAGTGTTTCTTGATATGAATGCCTTTGTTTCCAAAAAAGTGTTAAAATATCAATTTTAAAACTTAGCTTCATTTTCCAAGAAATCCTAGCTTATTTATTCCTTAGAGATGAAGACCACTAAGTTCAGCTGCTCACCTGAGCTTTCTTCTATATCTCAGTCTCAGTCTCAACATATAAAATTAATAATTTAGCTCCCAAAGTGGTCCTTTTTCAGTTTCTCTGCCTTTAGAAAAACAGCATCACTCAGTTTGTAGGCTAGAAATTTATGCATTAACTTATGTTTCTTGTTTTCTTATGTACACATTTAATCTAGCACCTCCAAAAGATCTACCAAATATCTCTAATATGTTTTCTTCTTTTCTACCACTACCATCTTATTACTTGCTACCATGACCTGTTTCCTAGTACAGACTATGAAAATGGCATTCTTATAGGTTGCATACTTTATCTTTGGGCCTTTTCTAGATTCTGGTACTAATTGTACCCTGAGCTATCTTTCTGATATCAAACTAAATCATGTCATTTTCTTTCTCAAAATCCTTCAGTGGTTTCCAGTTATTTTAAGTTTAAAAGTAAATGACCAAAATAAATTAATCTGGCCCATCTTCCTCTCCACCCTCCTCTGTACCTATTCTAATTTATTCAGCATCATAACCTTCTTTCAGTTCTGCACACTTACAAACTCCCTCTCTCCCATCAATGAGCTCTTGTAGTTGCTCTTTTCTTGTTTGGAAAACTCTTGTATCTCCTTGTCACCCCATAAACTGGTATCCTTCAGATTTTAGCTAAGCCACCTATAACCATGACCTTGTACCTGCTCTTATAGCACTGGTAATAAATATAGTTTAAGATTTGTTTAATTAGTAATCTGTCTTCTTTATTGGGCTATAAGCTCTTTAATGACAAAGACCAGGTTTTGTTTGTTCAGTAGTATGGCTCCAGGATTCAGTACAATATTCTGTATATACTATACTTTATCATCAATCTCTATTGAATGGGAAATGCCATGATTAATATGATTAGCATCTATTGACATTGGAGAAAATACATTTTTGAGTAATGATTACTGTTAGAGAGAAACATGAAGTTTTCTGGATAACTGCATTAAATATTATCTATCTTAATACCGTTTTGATCTTACATAAGAGTGTTAATGCATTTGCATTCTTAGAAACTACTGAAAAGTTATTACACATTTGGATTATTTTAAGACATGTGAAGCCTGAAATATGATTTTTATGTACCTCAAATTATTTTTCATTTTTTGTTTTCTCAGAAATGAAAGATATTTCTCAGAAGTATTGGGGACAGTGAATGCATTAAAGGGAGCCTGTGGGATATACCGAACTTGAGTTTCAGAAGTAGCCCTGTTTGGCTTTGAATCCTGGGAGGGTTCCTAGCTTGTTTTTTTTTTAATGTGTAAAATTTGGTAAATGTGATTTAAAATGAACTGTAACCAAAACAAAAAAGCTGTAAAAAGATGAAAAGAGAAAAAGGATGGGAGAAAAAGGGATGGGAGGAGGACACATTCTTCACACTGGGACATTTATATTAATGACTTTTAAACTGGCTGAAAGAAAAAAGTGAGAATTTTTAGTCTGTCATATAGTGGTTACTTGATTTTAACTTGCTTTTAATTTGCTTAAGTTCATAAAATCCTTCTTCTTTGGGGGAAATTTGTTACATTTATCTACTTTTTTTTTTCCAGGAGAGATGATTTCACGTTTTATGTTATAGTTGTTTACATTTTGCTCTTTTAACATTGCCAAGTTTAAAATGAAAAGATAAGTTGGATACTGCAAATACAGTAATTACTTGAAATCTTAGTTAAAAATTACTAATATGAATAATGACTGCAAGAAGGTACTGAGACAGTGAGGAGACTGAGATGATCTTGAAGTCCCTCTTTTTATTAAAAAAGGGTGAAGCTAAAAATATTACATCAGTCATTTGGCCGCACTTACCTTTAGGTCAGACTGTGCCTGGACTGTGTATCAAAGCCTGGTCAGTTTTGCCCTTTTCCTTCAGAGATAACCATTGTTATCTGATACTTACCTTTTAACAGGAAACTTTGAAATATTGTGGATGAATACACTAGCAAAGGGAAGCATAAGAACATTCACTAGCCAATCAAGAAAAAGAATTAATGCAACAGTGCATCTTTGTCTATGAAGTCAGCAGATGTTAAAATAATTAATAATAGGTAACTGTACTCATTACTCAATTTTTATTTTTACACATAGTTAAGGAATGGGAGTAATTTCTGTATCTAAATAAATACATATGTTCACATTAAAGACATTTCAGTGGTCTGTAGAAATGTCTCTCCACAGACATTAATCTCTACACATTCTTCCTTGATTAATGTCTTGCAACCAATAATAATAATTTATTAGGATAGCAATTATTTGGTGCTTATTAGATGCCAGACATTGCAATAATTATTTTATATACTTAATTCTAGAAACATATTTCAGGTAGGTATTTAAGTTGTGTTTCCTACATGAAGAAAATGAACTTTGAAGGGTTAAGAAACTTTCCCAAAATGTCTGTGACTTAGTAAGTGATGGTGGTATGTTTTGAATTCAAGTTTACTTGATTCTGAGGCCTTTGATCTTGACTAGTCAAAAGTCACAGAGAAAAATTGAGAGGGGTAAGCTCAATGCATGATTGATTTGGGGTAATACAATTCTTTTATGTATTTCTCTGCATTTGATTAACATAAGCAGTGTGGATTTAGGAAGATATTTACCACTGTGCTCTCTTTGGAGAAGCTTCTATGTATGACCTTTTCTGCTGATGAATGTTTCCAGAACTCAGTAATAGCTATAAGATTGCCTAAGTAGTTTGTTGCCATGGAGTCAATAAAATTTCCAGACTAAAAAAAAAATGGTGATATGTGAGAACTGATGCTGCTACTATGTAAATTAAATTAACTCATGAATTCAACAAAAACATTAGGAAATATTATGTGTCAGATAAGAGTTTAAGTTTAAGAAGCACAAAAACAAACAATAAATTCTCTGTCCTTCTCAAGCTCATATTCCAGTATGTATGTCAAAAGAAGACTTGGTTAATGTATGTAAATTAATTGTTGCAATAATAAGCTACATTACATAGTAAACACGTGGAAAAGTACTCTCAGAACACATAAAGGAAAGGGTCTTTAAATAACTAAAATTTGGCACACCCTACCGAGGTCACGAGTCACACAGAACACGCCGAATCAGCCCGCTGCAGACAGGCAGGTCTGCGCATGCCCAACCGAGGTCCTGAGTTGCGCGGAACATGCCAAATTAGCCTGCACCCTGGCAACAATCCACTGGACAGCCCCCCCCCCCCAGCTCCTCTGTACAGCCACCTATTTCCACACTACAAAGACACAGAGGACACAAGACCACCAGACCAGGGTACTGAGTCCCGCCACTCCTGGCCCAGAGATAGGGGCTTCTGAGCTGCCGTCACACTGCTCCTGGTCCAGAGGAAGGGGCTTCCCGGCCACCATCCTGCCCACTGCTCCCAGCCCAGAGGAAAGGGCTTTTGGGTCACCATCCCTACCACTGCTCCTGGCCACTGTCCTGCCTCTCCCAGCTCAGAGGAGGTAATCCGTGCAGGCACCAACAGCACCCCCCCACTCGAAATGAGAAAACAAGGAAATAAGTCTCAAAACCAGACTTCCAGATAACCTACAGGAACCCCAAAGGGAAATGAGATGGAACACTGATACTCAACCACCTGGACCCACTGAACTGGCAACAAAAGGGGATCTGGAAAAAATGAAATCAGAAATAATTTCTCAGATAACAGGAGAAATTGTGCCCCTAGTGCAAGACATGATTAATAAATCTAGAGAGGAGCTCAGGAACATGATGGAATCTCAACATAGGAAACAAAGGAATCCATAAAACAGATACAAATAGATTTTTCAGGAGATGAAAAACTCCATTGAAAGTCTACACAGCAGAGTGAGCCAATGTGAGGACAGAATTTCAGATATAGAAGATAAGATTGCAATTAATGACCAGGAAAAGAAAAATTGCTTCAAAATTATAAGGGAACATGAGAAATCAATCCAGCAGCTGCTAGATGATGCAAAGAAGAATAACATAAGACTGATTGGGCTCAATGAAGAAACAGGAGAGAGTGCAGACGACATAAAAAAACTCTTCACAGAAATAATGGCAGAAAACTTCCCAAGCAGGGGAAAAGAACTTGACATACAGATAAGTGAGGCATATAGGACTCCAAATAGCCTTGATCAAAAAAAATCTACACATAGGCATATAATTTTTAAGATTCCAGAAACACAACAGAAGAACAAAGTTCTACAAACAGTTAGAGAAAAGAAACAAATCACATACAAAGGAAAGCCCATCAGAATCACAGCAGACTTCTCAACACAAATCATCAATTCAAGAAGAGCTTGAAGTTACATATTCCAAGCCCTAAAAGGAAACAGCCTCCAACCCAGATTGATGTACCCTGCAAAACTATCTTTCAAAATGGATGGAGAAATAAGATACTTTCATGACAAAGAGCACCTTAGGAACTTTGTGAATACCAAACCAACACTCCAAAGAATTTTGCACAATATCATAGGAACAGACATTGAGGATCACAGTGGGAAGAAGCAAAGCAGACTGAACCCATCTGGCATGACAAGAAATTAAATGTAAAGGGGGAGAACCCAAGAAAAAGAAAAAGTCATGGCAATGACAAGTCAGTTATAACCATCAACGTTAATGGTCTTAATTCACCAATCAAAAGAAATAGACTGGCAGAATGGGTCAAGAAGCAAAATCCAACACTATGCTGCATACAAGAAACACACTTAATTCAAAAGGAAACTCATAGACTGAAAGTTAAAGGGTGGAAAACAGTACTCCATGTGATGGGAACATAAAAAAAACCAGGAGTAGCTATCTTCTTTGCAGATCAAGTAGATTTCAAACCAACACTGATTAAGAGAGATGAAGAAGGACACTACGTCCTTGTAAAGGGAACAATCCAAGAGGAAGAGATGGCAATCATAAATATCTGTGCACCAAACACTAGTGCGCCCAACTATATAAAACAAATACTAACGGACATGAAAAGTCATATATGCACTAATACGATTGTAGTGGGGGACCTCAACAGCCCACTGTCACAAATAGATAGATCAACTAGACAAAAACTAAGTAATGAAATACTAGAACTCAATTGAACTCTTGAACAATTGAACTTAACAGATGTTTACAGAGTGTTCCATCCCACAAAATCAGAATATACGTTCTTCTCAGCTGCACATGGGTCATTCTCCAAAATAGACCACATACTCACACATAGAACAAGTTTAAGTAAGTGCAAAGGAATTGAAGTTATCCCCTGTATATTATCAGACCATAGTGTGTTGAAATTGGAGATCCATAGCAAAAGAAACTGGAAAAATTTCATAAACACATGGAAATTGAACAACACACTTCTGAATAACCAATGAGTCACAGAGGAAATTAAAGAAGAAATCAGACAGTTCCTTCAATTAAATGACAATGACAATACAACATATCGGAATCTATGGGACACAATGAAAGCAGTCTTAAGAGGGAAATTCATAGCAGTGAATATGCATATTAGGAAAACAGAACATGCCCAATTAAACAACCTGAAGCTGCACCTCAAGCTTCTAGAAAAAGAAGAACAGGACAACCTCAGAGCTCATACAAGGGAGGAAATTATAAAGATCAGAGGTGAAATCAATGAAATGGAGACTAAGAGAATGATACAAAAAAATCAATGAAGGCAAGAGTTGGTTCTTCAAAAGAATCAACAAAATTGACAAACCCTTAGCCAACCTTATCAGAAAAAGGAAAGAAAAGACCCAAATCTATGCAATTAGGAATGAAAAGGGTGAAATGACAACAGACCCAGCAGAAATCCAGAGGATCATCAATATCTACTTCCAGAACCTATAGGCCAACAAGATGGACAACACAGAAGAAATGGACAGATTCCTAGATACACATGAATTACCAAAGTTGAACAAAGAAGACCAAAAAATTCTGAACAACCCAATATCAACCAATGAAATTGAAAACATAATTAAAAACTTATCAACTAAGAAAAGCCTGGGCCCCGATGGCTTCACTGCTGAATTCCACAAGACATTTAGAGAGGAACTGCTGCCACTACTCTTTAAACTCTTCAATGAAATTGAAAGGGAAGCAATACTCCCAAATTCATTCCTGGAAGCAAGCATCACCTTGATCCCCAAAGCAGAGAAAGTCCCAACTGAAAAGGAGAACTATAGCCCAATCTCACTAATGAACATAGATGCAAAAATCCTTAATAAGATACTGGCAAACAGAATGCAGAAGGTCATCAAGAAGATCATACACCCTGACCATGTGGGATTCATCCCAGGGATGCAGGTATGGTTCAATATTTGCAAATCAATCAATGTAATACACTATATCAATAGAGACAAGGACAAAAGCCATATGATTATCTCCACAGATGCAGAAAAAGCTTTTGACAAAATCCAACATGCATTTATGATCAAAACCCTACCAAAAATTGGAATAGATGGTCTCTACCTCAAAGTGATAAAAGCCATCTATGAAAAACCACCAGCCAATATCATACTAAATGGTCAAAAACTGAAATCCTTCACACTAAAATCAGGAACAAGACAAGGATGTCCACTATCACCACTCTTGTTCAATATAGTTCTGGAAACATTAGCCACATCAATTAGACAAGAGAAAGAAATAAAAGGAATAAAGATAGGAAATGAAGAAATCAAATTGTCATTATTTGCAGATGACATGATACTGTATATAGAAGAGCCCAAGAACTCCACCAAAAGTCTTCTAGACTTAATAACCAAATTCAGTCAAGTAGCTGGCTACAAGGTTAACACACAAAAAAGCAATAGCTTTCCTCTGCACCAATGACAGACTCACTGAGAGAGAAATAGGGCAAATAATTCCTTTCACAATAGCATCCAAAAAACTGAAATACCTAGGAATCAACCTAATGAAAGAAATCAAAGACCTCTTCTCTGAAAACTATGGCACTCTGAAAGTAGAGATTGAAGATGATACCAGAAAATGGACAGACATCCCCTGCTCCTGGGTAGGAAGGACTAATATAGTGAAAATGGCCATACTTCCAAAACTGCTATATAGATTTAATACAATTCCAATTGAGACCCCAGCAGCATACTTCATGGACCTTGAGAAAACAATCCAAAAATTCATTTGAATAGCAAAATAGCAAAAGCAATTCTAGGTAACAGAGACATGGCAGGGGGTATCACAATCCCCAACCTACAATTATCTTACAAAGCTACTGTGATTAAAAACAGCATGCTACTCCCAAAGAAACAGACCTGAGTACCAGTGGAACAGATTAGAAGATGCAGAAACAATACCAGACACACTCAGCCATCTCATCTTCGATAAAGGAGCCAAACACCCTCACTGGAGGAAAGATAGCCTCTTAAATAAATGGTGCTAGGAAAATTGGGCTTCACTTGCCAAAGATTAAAACTAGAGCTATATTTCTTGCCATGCAATAAGCTAAAATCAAAATGGATTAAAGATCGAAATATTAAAATAGAAACTCTGAACCAGTTGGAACAGAGGTTGGATAGAACTCTTGAAGACATTGGTGTAGGAAAAGATTTTATGAACAAAACCTCAGTTCCCTATGAACTAGCACAAACAATCAACAAGTGGGATCTCTTCTTATTAAAAAGCTCTGCACAGCAAGAGAAACCACCAGCAGTGTGAAGAGACAACCCACAATGTGGAAAAAAATCTTCACCTGCTTTTCCTCAGACAAAGGTCTAGTATCTTGAATCTATAAAGAACTTAAAGAGATCAGACCTCCCAAATTTAAAGACCCAATCCAAAAATGGGCACCTGAAATGAACAGATACTTCTGACACAAAGAAGTAGAAATAGCAAATAAATACATGAAAAAATGTTCAACATCACTGGTCGTTCGAGAGATGCAAATAAAAACAATACTGAGATTCCACCTCACTCCAGAAAGAATGGCTGCTATCATGAAATTAACCAATAACAAATGCTGGTGGGGCTGAGGGGAAAGAGGAACCCTACTCCACTGCTGGTGGGAGTGTAGACTGGTGCAACTACTATGGAAATTAGCATGGAGTGACCTCAAAGAACTAGGACTGGAATCCCCCTTTGACCCCGCTATTCCACTGCTGGCGATCTTCCCCAAAGAATTAAAAGAATCATACCATAGTGATATATGTGTACCCATGTTCATAGCAGCACAGTTTGTAATAGCTAAAACTTGGAAACAGCCCAAATGCCCATCAACTGGAGACTGGATAAAGAAAATTTGTTTTTTTTAAATAAACTGGAGTACTACTCAGCTGTAAAAAATGAGAAATTAGAGACATTTATAGCTAAGCGGATGCACATTGAGGCAATACTCTTAAGTGAAATAAATAGGACACACATGTATAAATACTGAATAGTTTCTCTGGTGTGAGAAACTGAAAGTGTAAATAAGGACTAAAATGTGTAATAGGTAATGTGAAATAGGAAGAAAAGGCACAAAAGGGGAAGGAAGTGAGAGGGCTAGGGGAAAGGATAGAAGGGAATGGGATTAATACGAGAAAATGGAAAAATAGGAACAAAATCTTTGTAAATAGGGGGGAATGGAGGGGTTGAAGGGAGGGCAGGGCAAGGGTGAAAAATAAGAACCAAGAGAGATTATATAAAGTTTCAAATTTCCAATGACGAATGTCATTATATTGTGTACCTAAAATGTACCAATGATTAGAATGAATAATCAATAATGCAAAATAGGAAGAAAAGGTTCAAAGGGGTAGGGGTAGTGGGAGGGGCAGGGGAAAGGAAAAATGCTGAGAAATGGAAAAAATGGAAATAAAGTCTTTGTAAATAGGGAAGGGTGGAGGGGGTGAAGGGAGGGCTAGGAATGGGGAAAAAATAAGAACCAAGGTGCATTATGTAACGGTCCAATTCCCAATGAGAAATGTAATTGTGTTGTATACCTAAAATATACCAATAAAATAATTTAACAAAAAAATTAAATAAATAACTGAAATTTTAAGGAATTATTCCAGAGAAATTTATAGTTGAACATGAGACAGAGTCCTTCAGGAGGACTAGGAGTGGTATGAATCAATTGGCATTCCTGAAAGAGGAAATAATATTCAAAAAGTTATCTGGTGGCTGTATATAGTTTTGTGTGTCTGAAATGGAAGGACAATGTATAGAAATAGGAGACAAAATTGGAAGGGTAAATCAGAGGAGTGCATGAGAAACTTTGGGTTTTATCATAGATATATCTATTTTTACATCTACATCTACTATCTATCATCTATCTATCATCTATCTATATCATCTATCTATCTATCTATCTATCTATCTATCTATCTATCTATCTAATGCCTTTTTATCCTTTACATGGGACTCACTTTAAGTAGAATAGTGACATTGACAGGGTTATATTTTAAAGGATCACTCTGAATCAGACATCACTACTACAGGAAACATTGGAAAGTATTACACACCACAGAATTAATTCTTTTCATTTTTTTTTTTTTGTTACCAGGGATTGAACTTGGGACCTTCCCTTTGCGAGGCAGGTGGAAGAACCACTGAGCTAAATCCCCAGCCCTGAATTAATTCTTGATTGTTTAAGGAGAGTGACAATTATTGATAAATAGGAGGCTTGCATAATTCCCATAGTATTCATGCAGGAAAACACGTCCAGGGACTACAAAGCCAGAAAAATCTGCTTATACACACCTTGAACTGTTCTAGTAGAAATATCAGGCCCATGTCTAATACTCCGTCTTGGACATGAAAAGCTCTGCACTCCTGGTGTATTCGGGTTTTCCATAAAACCAAATCAGCATATGTACAAATACCTTATCTTTTATATCTCAATCTTTCTTTCTTTCTCTTTCTTTCTTTCTTTCTTTCTTTCTTTCTTTCTTTCTTTCTTTCTTTCTTTCTTTCTTTCTTTCTTTCTTCCTTCCTTCCTTCCTTCCTTCCTTTCTTTCTTTCTTTCTTTCTTTCTTTCTTTCTTTCTTTCTTTCTTTCTTTCTTTCTTTCCTTCCTTCCTTTCCTTCCTCCTTTCCTTCTTTCCTTCTTTCTTCCATCCTTCTATCATCTATATAGCTAATCTATAAGGGGTGATCAAAGCACAGTGAATATTTTAAAAACTTATTACAGTATAAAACACATTGACATTAATTCCCCTCAAAATACTGTCCTTTCCTTTGGACATACTGATTCCATTGTTCTTGTCACTTTCAGAAACAGATCTGGAAGTCCTCTTTTGTGTTTTTATGTGGTATGTTAAAAAATACAGGGAGTATTGCTTCCAAGTGTCATCCAGTGGAAAGACAGGCTTGTAAAAACATTATGGCATCTCTTCATCCATGTTATTCACCAGATATGGCACCATGTGAATTCTGGCTCTTCCCAAAGTCAAAATGACCATGAAAGGTAAATGTTTTGAATCAATTGAGGTAGCCAGGACAGCACACCATAAAGGGTAAAAATATTAATCAGAATTTAAAAAAATCATCCCAGCATCACCTAGTCTAATGTTTGATCAAATATCTGGGCACAATAGCTGAGCAACTTGACACATAAAAGGCCATCACACATGATAAAGAGCAGGCAAACTACAAGTGAGCTGGAATATGTGCAGCATGAGTAACCAGGTACACTTCATCTACTCACCATCCACTCAAACCATCTTGACACATCTAAACTTTCAAGCAAGAACAATAAGAACAAGAACGAGAAAAAATTCAATAACATAAAAGGGAGAAACACACACTTAAGCACAATTTGAGTATCCTTGGCTCAAATGAAAACTTACTTATGCTCTAAAAATGTACCTTGACTTAGTACATTTGTCTGACATGTTTTGTATGTTCTTTGGCCTATTAGTCTAGTTTTCAATTTGTTTTGGTATCTGGGATCAAAATCGGGTCCTTGCACTTGCAAGGCAGGCGGCAGAACCACTGAGCTAAATCTCCACTAGTTTTCAATTTGTATATATGATAATTAACTTTATAAGCTCTTACAAGATAAGTAAATGAATCTGATGCTGGAAAAATAAAAGGGGAGTGGAGGGAAGGGAAAAAAGAATTAAAATGTGTTGTGTACATGGTTAATAGTATAGTAGGAACTAGAAAGCTGGCAAATTTGCTATATGTGCTTGAGAAAAATGTATATTTTCTAATTTTTGGTTGTAGGGCTTCATGTATATTTTCTTAGATCACATTGATTAATTGTGGTATTGAAACATTCTTTAAGGTTCATAACCAAGAGGAGCATGTTGAAAAATTTTATTATGACAATGGACTTGTCAATTTCCTCTATGGTTTACATGATTTACATATTTGAAATTACTTTTAGTATTTACTTTTATTAAAATTTTTATTAACTTAAATATCTTCTTAGTGAATTTAAACTTTCATCATTATGCATTTATCTCAATGGTTTTCTGATGCCTTGCTTCCCCAATGTCTTTTCTACATGGTTAAGATAACAGAATGCTTCTTTCTGGTGGGATTCACTCCCTGGTCACTGGAGTGGGAGCCAAAGTGTTCACCCTGTCACTACTCTCAGAGGTGGCTTGTGGTTTCCTCCTAGAGTCTTAAAAATATTTTTAATATTCAGGTTCACGTTAGTGTATTTACTCCTATTCATAGAGCATTTCCTTCTCTGTGGTTTTATTTTGTTTTAATTTGTTATTTTTGCCATGTAATCTTTTTTTAGTCATTAAACTTATTGGTACATTTTAGGTATACATTATGATCACATTCATCACTGGGAATTTGTACCTGTACATGATATATCTTGGTTCATATTTTTTCCCATCCCACTTCCCTCCCTTCAACTGCTCCATCTCTGCCTATATACATAGCTTTGTTTCCATTTTTTCCTCCTTTTATTTATTTATTTATTAGTTCTATTATTGGTACATTTCAGATATACAATTCATTTACAGTTATCATTGGGTGTTTGTACCTGTACGATATATCTTGGTTCTTATTTTTTCCCCCCATTACCTGTACACCCTTCACCCCCTCCGCCCTTCCTTATTTACATAGATTTCATTTCCTTTTTTTTTTTCTTTTCTCATAGTTTTTCCTTTCCCTCTTTTCCTTTCCCGTTCCCCTCCCCTCACTCCTTCATCTTTGGACATTTTTTCCTACTTCAAATTATCAATTATTCATTTCAATCATTTTTAACTCTTGTTTACACTAGCAATTTCTCACACTAGTGAAACTATTTGGAATTTACAGATGTGTGTCCTATTTATTTCACTGAAGAGGATGGCCTCAAGGTGCTTCCATTTAACTATAAATGTCTTTAGTTTATCTTTCTTTATGGCTGAGTAGTATTTCATTTTTTCTTTCAGTCTGTTTCATAGCAGTATAGAATTTATCTGCTACATATTTTTAATTTTATTAATTTTATTGGTACATTTTAGATATACAGTATAATGACATTCATCATTGGAAATTTGCACCTTTGCATAATCCATCTTGGTTATTTTTTCCCCATTCCCCTGCCCTTCCTTCAACCCCTCCATCCCTCCCTGTTTACAAAGACTTTGTCTCCATTTTTTCATTTTCTCATATTAATTCCATTCCCTTCTTTCCTTTTCCCTACTCCTCCCAACTTCCCCTTTGCCCCTTTTCTTCGTATTTCACATTATCTATTGTACCTTTTAGTCCTTGTTTACACTTTCAGTTTCTCACACTAGAGAAACTATTGGGTATTTACACATGTGTGTCCTATTTATTTCACTTAATAGTATCACCTCAATGTGCAACCACCTAGCTATAAATGTCTCTAATTATTCATTTTTTATGGCTCAGTAGTACTCCATTTTATTAAAAAAACCCCACATTTTCTTTATCCAGTTTCCAGTTGATGGCCACTTGGGCTGTTTCCAAGTTTTAGCTATTAAAAACTGTGCTGCTATGAACATGGGTGTGCATATATACTGTGGTATGATTCTTTTAAATCTTTGGGGAAGATACCCAGCAAAGTAATAGCTGGGTCAAATGGGACTTCCAGTCTTAGTTCTGAGGCATCTGCACACTGATTTCCACAGTGGTTGCACCAGTCTACACTCTCACCAACAGTGGAGCAGGATTCCTCTTTCCCCACAGCCCCGCCAGCATTTGTTATTGGTGATTTCATGATAGCAGCCATTCTTTCTGGAGTGAGGTGAAATCTCAGTGTTGTTTTCATTTGCATCTCTCGAACGACCAGTGATGTTGAACATTTTTTCATGTATTTATTTGCTATTTCTCCTTCTTTTTCTGAGAAATGTCTATTCATTCCAGATGCCCATTTTTGCATTAGGTCTTTAAATTTGGGAGGTCTGATTTTTTTTTTTTTAAGTTCTTTACAGATTTGAGATAGTAGACCTTTGTCTGAGGAACAGCAGGTGAGAATATTTCCCACATTGTTGGTTGTCTCTTCTCACTATTGGTGGTTTCTCTTGCTGTGCAGAAGCTTTTTAATAAGAAGAGATCCCACTTGTTGATTGTTTGTGCTAGTTCATGGGGAACTGAGGTTTTGTTCATAAAATCTTTTCTTATGCCAAGGTCTTCAAGAGTTCTACCTAACCTGTGTTCCAGCTGGTTCAGCATTTCTGTTTTCATATTTAGATCTTTAATCCATTTCAATTTTAGTTTAGTGCATGGTGAAAGATATAGGTCTAGTTTGAATCTTTGACAAGTTGAAACTCAATTTTTTCCAGCACCATTTATTAAAGGGGCTATATTTCCTCCAGTGAGGGTGTTTGGCTCCTTTTTCAAAGATGAGGTGGCTGAGCGTGTTTGGAGTTATTTCTGCATCTTCTAATCTGTTCCACTGGTCCTCAGGTCTGTTTCTTTGCCAGTACCATGCTGTTTTTATCACAGTAGCTTTGTAGTACAGGTTCAAATTGGGGAATGTGAGACCCTCTGCCATATCTCTGTTGCCTAGAATTGCTTTTGTTTTTCTGGGTCTCTTCTTGTTCTAAATGAATTTTTGTATTGCTTTCTGAAGGTCTGTGAAGTGTGCTGGTGGGATTTCAATTGGAATTGCATTGAAGCCATGTAGCAGTTTTGGAAGTATGACCATTTTCACTATGTTGATTCTTCCTACCCAGGAGCAAGGGATGTCTTTCCATTTTCTGATATAATCTTCACTCTCTCTTTTCAGAAAGCTATAGTTTTCAGAGAAGAGGTCTTTGATTTCTTCTGTTAGGTTGATACTTAAGTATTTCAGGTTTTTGGACACCATTGTGAAAAGAAATGTTTGCCCTATTTCTGTGTCCATGAGTCTATGAGAACAATAGTTCATAGAGAGGAAAGCTATTGATTTTTGTGTGTTGACTTTGTATCCAGCTACTTTACTGAATTTGGTTATAAAGTCTAGAAGACTTTTGGTGGAGCTCTTGGGGTCTTGTATATAAAGTGTCATGTTGTGTGCAAATAATGACTATTTGAATTCTTTATTTCCTATCTTTATTCCTTTTCTTTCTCTGGTCTAACTGCTGTGGCTAATGTTTCCAAAACTATACTGAACAGGTGTGTTGATAATGGACATCCTTGTCTCACTCCTGATCTTAGTGTGAAGGATTTCAGTTTTTGACCATTTAGTATGATATTGGCTGTTGGGTTTTCATCGATGGCTTCTATCAGATTGAGGCAGAGACCGTTTATTACAATTTTTTGTAGGGTTTTTAATCATGAATGGATGTTGCATTTTGTCACATGCTTTTTATGCAGATTATCATATGAATTTTGTCTTTGGCTCTATGTATATGGTGTATTACATTTAATGATTTGCATATGATGAACCATCCCTGGATCCCTGGGATGAATCCCACTTGATCAGGGTGTATGATCTTCTTGATGATCTTCTGCATTCTGTTTGCCAGTATCTTATTAAGGACTTTTGCATCTATGTTCATTAATGAGATCGGCCTATAGTTCTCTTTTTCTGTTGGGTCTTTCTCTGCTTTGGGGATCAAGGTGATGCTTGCTTACAGGAATGAATTTGGGAATATTCAATTTCATTGAAGTGTTTAAACAGTAGTGGCAGTGGTTCCTCTCTAAATGTTTGTAGAATTCATCAGTGAAGCAATTAGAACACAAGGTTTTCTTAGTAATTTTAAAATTATATTTTCAATTTCATTGATTGGTATTGGGTTGTTTAGAATTTTTAGGTCTTCTTTGTTCAACTTTGGTAATTCATATGTATCTAGGAATCTGTCCATTTCTTCTGTGTTTTCCCTCTTATTGGCATATAGGTTCTGGAAGTAGGTATTGATGATCTTCTGGATTTCTGCTGGGTCTGTTATAATTTCACCCTTTTCATTCCTAATTGCATGGATTTGGACCTTTCCTTTTTCTGATAAGGTTGACTAAGGGTTTGTCAATTTTGTTGATTCTTTTGAAGAACCAACTCTTGCCTTCATTGATTTTTTTTGTATCATTCTCTTAGTCTCCATTGCATTGATTTCTGCTCTGATTTTTGTAATTTCCTCCCTTGTATGAGCTCTGGAGTTGTCCTGCTCTTCTTTTTCTAGAAGCTTGAGGTTCAGCGTCAGCTTGTTTAAATGGGCTAGCTCTGTTTTTGTAATATGAGTATTCACTGCTATGAATTTTCCTCGTAAGTTTGCTTTCATTGTGTCCTGTAGATTCTGATATGTTGTATTGTCATTTTCATTTAATTGAAGGAACTGTCTGATATCTTCTTTAATTTCCTCTGTGACCCATTGGTTATTCAGAAGTGTGTTGTTCAATTTCCATGTGTTTATGAAATTCTTGTGATTTCTTTTGCTATTGATTTCCAATTTCATTGCACTATGGTCTAATAATATGCAGGGGACAATTTGAATTCCTTTACTCTTACTTAACATGTTCTATGACCGAATATGTTGTCTATTTTGGTGAATGAGCTGTGTGAAGATGAAAAGAATGTGTATTCTGACTTGGTGGGGTGGAACACTCTGTAAACATCTGTTAAGTTCATTTGTTCAAGAGTTTGATGGAGTTCAAGTATTTTGTTTTTATTTTCTTTCTAGTTGATCTATGTATTTGTGACAGTGGGATATTGAGGTCCCACGCTACTATTGTATTAGTACTTATTTGATTTTTCATGTCTGTTAGTATTTGTTTTACATAGTTGGGTGCACTAGTGTTTGGTGCATAAATATTTATGATTGTCATCTCTTCCTCTTGGATTGTTCCCTTTATAAATATGTAGTATTCTTCCTTCCTGTCACTCTTAAATCAGTGCTTTTTCAAATTCACTTGATCTGCGGAGGATAGCTACTCCTTTTTTTGGTTCCTGTTGCATGGAGTATTGTTTTTCACACTTTAACTTCCAGTCTATGAGTTTCTTTTTGTATTGTGTGTTTCTTGTATGCAGCATATTGTTGGATGTTGCTTCTTGACCCACTCTGGCAGTCTCCTTCTTTTGATTGGTGAATTGAAACAATTAACATTGATGGGTATAACTGATATGTGCTGATTTCCCATTGTCTTGACTTTTTCTTTTTGTTGGATTTTACTCTTGTGCCTTTTATTTCTTGTTTTGCCCAATTGATTCATTCTGCTGGGCTTTCTGGGGCTGTGATGTCTGTTGTCTTTTCCTAGGATATTATCTAATAATTTTGTAGTGCTAGTTTGGTATTCACAAAGTTCCTAACGTGCTCTTTGTCATGAAAGTATCTTATTTCTCCATCCATTTTGAAAGATAGTTTTGCAGGGCACATCAATCTGGGTTGGAGGCTGTTTTCCTTTAGGGGTTGAAATACGTTACTCCTAGCTCTCCTTGCCTTGTGCATTTGCACTGAGAAGTCTGCTTTGATTCTGATGGGCTGCCTTTGTGTGTGATTTGTTTCTTTTCTCTAACTGCTTGTAGAATTTTGTTCTGTTGTGTTTCTGAAATCTTAACTATTACTTGCCTATATGTAGGATTTTTTTGATCAAGGTTAGTTCGTGTCCCATATGCCTCACTTATCTGTATGTCAATTGTTTTCCCCTATTTCAGAAATTTTCTGCCATCAATTGTCTGAAAAGTTTTTTTTATGTCATGTGCACTCTCTCCTGCTTCTTCATTGACTCTGATGTAACTTATTTTTTTCTTCTTTGCATCATCTAGCAGCTGCTGGTTTGATTTCTTGTGTTCCCTTACAATTTTAAATAAATTTTTCTTTTCCTGGTTACTAATTGCAGTCCTGTCTTCTATATCTGAAATTCTGTCCTCATATTGGCTTATTCTGCTGCATAAACTTTTAGTGGAGTTTTTAAACTCTTGGAAATCTGTTTGCATCTGTTTTATAGATTCCATTTGTTTCCTATGTTGGTATTCCATCATATTCTTCAACTCCTCTATTTTTTTTATCTGTGATAACTCTTGGTTTATTATCTTGTCTTGCACTATGGGCACAATCTCTGCTGTTATCTGATAAATTATTTCTGATTTCATTTTTTCCAGATCCTCTTTTGTTGCCAGTTCAGGAAGTTCAGGTTGTTGAGTATCTGAATGTTCCATCTCTTTTCCCTTTGGGGTTGCTTTAGGTGATCTGGAAGTCTGGTTTTGATACTAGTTTATGTGTCTTCTTATTTCAACGGGGTGGGGAGGGTCATGTGCTGCTAGAACGCATGCTGATCCCCTCCTCCGTGCTGGCAGCAATGCTGCTCCTCGGCATGCTAGGGGCATTGGTACAGTGGCCAAAAAGGCTCAGCTCCTCAGTGCAGGGGGCTTGGCTCTTTTCCTTTGTGCTGGGGCTGGTGGTATCGTGGCCCAAAATGTTCTGCTCCTTTGCACTGAGGGGCCTGTGTTCCTCTGTACTTGGGTGGTGGTATGTGGCCCAAAAGTTGTAGTGTTTAAATGTATTAAAAAATCACATCTTTATCCAGTCTTCAATCGATGGGCATTTTGGTTGTTTCAAAGATTTAGGTATTACAAACTGTGCTGATATAAACATGGGTGCACGTACATCGCTGTGGTATGATTCTTTTAATATTTTGGGAAGATACCCAGCAGGAGAATAGCTGGGAAAAATGTGACCTCTAATTCTAATTTTTTGAGGTTTCTCCATACTGATTTCCACAGTGGTTGCACCAGTCCACACTCCCATCAGCAGTGGAGCAGGGTTCCTCTTTAACCACAGCCACACCAGCATTTGCTATTGGTTGAATTCTTGATAGCAGCCTTTCTTTCTGTAGTGTGGTGAATTCTCAACATTGCTTTCATTTACATCTCATGAATGAACAGGATGTTGAACATTTTTTCATTTTTTTTTGGTGTTTCTACTTCTTTGTCTGAGAAATATTTATTCTTTTCAGTTGCCCATTTTTGGATTGCATCTTTAACTTTGGGAGGTCTGATGCATGAACAATAGACTCACTGAGAGAGACATGGGGCAATCAATTCCTTTCACAATACCAACCCCAAAAATGCAATACCTAGGAATCAATCTAATAAGGAAATCAAAGACCTCTATTCTGAAAAAAAATAATTGAAGAATATATAAAAAAATGGAAAGACATCCATCCCTTGATCCTGGGTAGGAAGAACCAACATTGTGAAAATGGCCATACTTCTGAAACTGCTATATAGATTCAATGCAGTCCTAATTGAAATTCCAACAGCATACTTCGCAGACCTTGAGAAAACAATTCAAAAATTCATTGGGAACAAAAAGAGACCTAGAATAGCAAAAGCAATTTCAGGCAACAAAGACAAGGTAGGGGGTATAATAATCCCCAACTTGAAACTATACTGCAAAGCTACTCTGATAAAAACAGCATGGTATTGGCAAAGAAATTGACCCAATTATTAGTGGAAAAGATTAGAAGATGCAGGAACAACTCCAGACACACTCAGCCACCTCATCTTTGACAAAGGTGCCAAATACCCTCTCTGGAGGAAAGATAGCCCCTTTAATAAATGGTGCTGGAAAAATTGGGTTTCAACTGCCTAAGATTAAAACTAGACCGATATCTCTCCCCATGCACTAAACTAAAATAGAAATGGATTAAATATCTAAATAGTAAAAGAGAATCTCTGAACCTGCTGGAAGAGATGTTAGGTAGAACTCTTGAAGACTTTGCTGTAGGAAAAGATTTCTTGAATAGAACCTCAGTTGCATGTGAACTAGCACAAAGAATCAACAAGTGGTATCTCTTCTTACTAAATGTTTCTGCACATCAAGAGAAACCACCAGCAGTGTGAAGAGACAACCCACAGTGTGGGAAAAAATCTTCACCTGCTGTTCCTCAGACAAAGGTCTACTATCTAAAATATATAAAGAACTTTAAAAAAATCAGACTCCATGCTCATTTGTAAATGCCCTCCTCTTTCCTGACTGCTGCAGTAATATCCTCACTGACTCCTCACTATCCTACAACCCCTTCTTTCAACAACAGCCCACATGACTTCTTTAAAGCAGAGGCCAGCACTCCCCCCCCGCCCCGCCTTGTAAAGGGTCAGAAAGCAAACATTTTAGATATTTTGCAAGACAAAAGGCAAAATCAAGTTAATAATATTACATGGGCACTGTAATAGCAAGAAAGAAATCAATTTCTCAAAAAACTAACAGATTCAAAACATAAAAAATAGAATTTCCTAAAAAAATAGGCATACTAATGAAAAGGAACTATTATTTTTAGAGGAATGATATTTTGCTTAATTTGGGATTCAAGTTAGTGTTCCTATCATCAAAATTGTTGCAAAGTTAATGTGTTAATGTTGATCTGAAAAGGAGTTTTACGTTTCATTTTTAAAAATGCCCTTTATTTCCATAAAAGTTGACACCGCAATGCCTGCCCACTGAATTGCACGTTAAAGCTCAACAGTTATTTAAAGAACTCACAGCTTTTTCTCCTGTCAATATTCAGTACACATATTGAAAAGATAGACCAGAGAAACACTGTACAAAGAAGACTGTCTCTGCATTTATCAGTACTGTACATCTGTGATGTATAGATGCGTGTGGGTATCTGAGTGGGGGGGTGGTTACCATGACACCTGCTCTCTGAAGATATAATGTAATGCAAAAGAAGTGTTTAGGTGTTTCCCAGAATTCTTACCATACACTTTACAGTAACTGAGCCATTGATGATTTGGAGTAAAATGTCAGACATAGGCAAGAATCAGAAGAAAAGTAATTACCATACATACCTGGTAATGTAAACAGAAAACCAACACTATGTTCAAAGTATTCTCAACCAAACATCTTAGGTAGATAATAGGCACAAAAGAGGTTGTGGGAATTATTAAAATATCAAACCCAGAATCAACTAGTTCGAAGAACTTCCTTTTAAAGCTGCAAATCTGAGCCAACAATAGTAAGACTAATTATAAATAAAAATATATTAGTAATGTCTTTGAAATGTGATGGGAAACATCTTAGAATATATGAATAATGTGTATTATTAGTCATATGACATTTTATATTCTTGGAACCATTATATGTACCCAGGTGTTTTGTAGAGCAAAGAAAGTTAAAAATCAATCTCCAACTTTGTATTTCACTAAGAATCTTTTAAAAAGATTAAATGTATTGGTACATTTTAGGTATATATTATGATGACATTTATCATTGGGAATTTGTACCTTTACATGACCCATCTTGGTTCTTATTTTTCCCTGTTCCCCTGCCATCCCTTCAACCTCTCCACCCCTCCCTATTCACATGTGTAAATACAGAATAGTTTCTCTGTTCTGAGAAACTAAAGGTATAAATAAGGATCAAAATGGATATTAGATAATGTGAAATAGGAAGAAAAGGTCCGAAGGGAAAGGGGAAATGGGATGGGTAGGGGAAAAGAAAAAAGGGAAAGAATAAATATGAGAAAAGGAAAAAACGGAATCACTGAGAATCTTGAACCTAATCCTTGAAGAAATTTAAGTAACCTATGTAGAAAGAAAACAAAAATATATACACAGAAAGGTGCACTAAAAACATAAAAAAGATTGAACTAACTCTATCCAAATAAAGAAATGATTTCTCAATATCTCCATATCATGCTGGAATATTTAAGGTTGCATTCAATAAATATACGATAATTGGAAAGCATTAGTACACTCCAATAAAATATTATTAATATTTTGCTTGAATTCTTTTCCAGTTTGCGAGTTAAAAATTTTTCTCTACTTCATGAGATATTAGAATCCAGCCTTGAAAGATAATTGTATAACCATACAAGTGTTTCATGCTCAGGTGTAAAATATATGGCATTTTGCTATAATAATTACAGTGAAATTGCTAACATCAAGGAGAAAGTTATAAAATACCTGAGAGGAGCTCAGGAATTTAGCAATACCTTTTAGTTCAGAAAGATTATTTCACTCATAGATATACAAAGCCCTTTGGATGAGGACCTTATAAAAACATCATAGTAGATTTGTGGCATTTATGATATAAAGGCATCAAAGTAGTATAAAATGTAAAATTTACAGGGTAGCAGTTAAAATTTTTAAGGTTTTGGAGGTTTTTCTATATAAGGGATTTTATGTAAGTAAAAGTTATTCTAAAATGTTATCTTTGGTCTTTGTCTATTATAATGGGATTACAGTGGAGGAATAAACTAATGAGAATGGCAAGTTCAAAAAGGATAATTATTAATGTCTATCATCATAGTTAACAACTTTTATAAAGCTTTTTTATGTATCACCTACCTACCAGTATTTGATAGAGTGGTTCATTTCTTCCCTACAATAACCCAGGAGAGTAAGTACTCATATTACCACCCCACCTTTCCACAATTGAGAAAAGGAAACAGGATAAAATAATTTGCTCAAGGGTACTTAGTTGGTAAGCATTCTTGCCTATATTTGATACCAAAGGTTTTACCATCCTATTTTTCTTCATACTATATAGCACAGCAGGTGTAAAATACATCAAAATAAAACCAAATTCCTTGGGCAATAGTCCACCTTGAAGTCAATCATTTTTGACTATGACAGGTTGTAAGATGATCATAATAATATTACTAATAGTTCACACTTGGATTGTGCACAGTGTGTCAGGCACTAGTCTAATCAATATTATAACATAGAGTTATAATTATTTTTCCCAAGGGGAAGATGCAGCATGGAAAGGTTGAATAATTTATCCAAGATCATTCAGTAATTAAGTGGCAGAAACAGGATTTCAATCTTAAGGTCCAGTAATGGTAGCAGAAAAAGGCTTCACCTAGGTTCCTGTATCAGCTAAACCCAAATATCACCCTATGTATTATCCTTTTCTCTTTCTGATCTTTGCAAAATGTCAACCTGTTAACATGAACCCCTGGTTAAACCCTCCCAATGTGTTTCCATGTGTATCTACATGAATACAACAATTGAAAGCTCAGCACCACCCCAGACTCACTTCTCACTGAGTTCCCTCTATTATAGCCATAATGGCCATTCTTAGGTTTCTCTATGTCCTACACTTATTTGTACCCAGGCCCTTGGCACAGTTTACTCACTCATGTAGACCCCTCCCTGCAGTCTTCATTACTTTATTTCAAGTTTCATCTGTAATATCACATTCTCAGGAAGACCTTCCCTGAATTCAACACATATACATGCATCAAATCTATTTAATCCTTTTTATTATGCAAGGTGTCTTCTTTACTGTCCTTGTCACAATTGCAATTTTACAATTATAATGTAATTATTTGATTAATGTCATTCTCATCTACTGTACTTTAAATAGTAGGTCAGTATTTTGACTTGTTCTTCCACTTTTCTTAGATTAGGTTCCTTTAGGGAAAGATTTATGTGCAAAAATCTTCTTTGGGAAATAATTCTATGAGTCATCAGTAAGAGAGTAAAGAAGTAGGGCCCCCAAAAAAGGATTGAAGCCAATAGAAAGTACTTTAGTAGGAGTTTAGAATTGTGGGGACTTCTGGGAGACTCTATATAACACTGCTCAGAGCTGTCCCACCAAATGGTTAAATTATAGTATTTATCCACCTCCACCAGCTCCCACCCATAATTGGTTGAGGATGGCTTTCAGGAATATTAACTACTACTAGTCCCACACAAAAGCCAACCACATTCCTACATTGAAGGAAAGCACTCAAGCAGAGATTTGTCAGTGTCTGCAGTAAAAAGTCATCAATATGTATAAATAGAGAGTGTCAGAGGAATGTGGGTGGATAATAAACAGCATCTGCTATAGTCCACCCCTTTGATTGAACTCATAATTCAAATTAAATTTATTCAATGTTCAATCCTATCACAGGTATTTAAAATTGGTAACTTGTCAAAAAATAATAAAAATAGAAAATAGGAAGGTGTGTGATACAAACTGTAGTCCCTACCCTACTACTGCAGTTTGTTCAAGTTACTGCTGATATTACTCATCTTTCCTTCAACACCTATTTTAAATTCTGGTAAAACTCACCCAGCACTTTGGTCAAGGGTGCTGACTCCATGGGGTAATGCTGACCTGTTTCATTACTGAAATATCTAAATCTCTAAGTATGAAATGTTTGTCATGGCTGTGGTTGCTGGAATAGACCACTTACAGCTATTACTGGACATAAAATCTTCAAAATATTCTGTACATTTCCATTACACTACAATAACCTTATCATCTTCATTTTCTTCAGCACTAACCTAATGTTCTTAAGATTAACATTTTTTTAGTATACTCTGAAGCATCTAGAACATACATCAATACTCAGAAGCAAACCACAATTTATATGGTGGTATGTAGAAAAGCTTTTACTTTTCCATAGGGCCAAAAGATGATAATCTTTTATTCATCCTGAAGTCTCTGTGTACACTTACAACATCTTTGCTAAAAGCTATTTGGGAAAAGCCTAGATAAAATTAAGTCATTTTTCCAGTAATGAAATTAATTCCAACTGCAGCCTTTCAAGACATATGTCCAACAAAAAACTAATTTTTAATCATTTATATCTTTGCATAGTATTTTAGGTGCCACATGCCTAACAAGATTTCTGACTATAATCTAAAATTATAGACTATCATTTAAAACTTCTTATGTCATTAAAAATCCTTGTAGTAACATAAACCTTAGGATATTGTTTATGTTCAGAAGCCCATTAACTCTTATGGTCAGAAATTTTCCACAGTAAAAGATGGAAAAAATATCATGATTGTCATCTGCTTCAAAAGTTCACATTCAAATTCAAATTATGACTTCCTAGAATTAAATAAAATAGTCTAATCCTTTGATACTAGGAATCTTTAACACACTCTGAGAAATGAAATATTTAAGATCTAGCCCGTTTCTTCTTATTGAAAAGAAAACTTAGCTGCAGAATCAAAGACAAAGCAAAATGCAAGTTTCTAAGTGCTTTCAACATGATGCCCTAAATTCTGGAAATCATTTTTTTGGTATGTATTGGGTTTGAATTTGAACAAAAGACCCTGTGTTCACTTCTTTTAATCAAATTACCGTTTCAGTCTGGTTTGAACTGTCCTTTTGGAATCTTGTACTAGTCAAAGCAGGTCCAATATTAACATTCTGCTTGGAGCAAAAGAATAAGTTTTGTTTCCATATTTTTAAATTTGTGCTTTATTTTCTATCTAAACACACATACAGCTTTAGATTCATCTATTTAGAGCCCTCACTAAATCTAATCAATTGTTTCCTGTTCTGTTTCTTTTGTCCCTGTTCCTCTCTCTACTGTAAGCAGATAGCCTTTGGCCTTATCTTAGACTGACTTGTAATGATTCCTTTCAGGGTTGGTCTGGGTCCTGGGAGCAGTTCTTTAGCACTCCCTGGTATTTCCCACATTTTATTATTTTTGTATTCAATTTTCAGTGACGTGCTACTTTCTCCTTTCAATAATTCATTGTATTCATGATTTCTGGCACTGGATTGAACATGAATCTCTTTAAGCAAATAATGTTAGATTTTGAATGACTTTACATTCTCTAAAAATATTCCTGGTACAAGCTGCCATTCATGTTCACCTGACATGCAAATGTGTCATCCTTTCCTGTGAGTCAAGAACCCTGAAAGGTATCCAAAGTAATCCTTTTAAATATCATTCGGTTGGTGTCAAGTTCAGAAAGATTTAAGTCGGCATTCCAATAAAATGTCCTGAGACTATTTAATGGAAGCTACTGCTGGTATCACAGTGTCCTGGATTCCACTCCTTTTTCTAAACTAAGGCTGGCATAGTTAGCCATGGGCCTCCTGGACTCAGGTAGAGCCAAAAATAGGAGGAGTGCTAAATATAGACCTTAATTTTTCTGCTTTTTTGTAACTGAATTTCTTCAGGATGTTGACCCTGAAGCCATAAAAACTTGGCACCCATTGTTTCACAATGAAAAGTGTTTTTCTTTCTCTTAAGCACTGACGTAGTTCATGATTTAGTGCAAAGGCAGCAGCTTTCTATCATTGTTACCCATTTGTTCCAAGAAGGTCACGAAAAAATTTTGAGAATGACTTGTATAGGTGTTATTACCAATTTGATTTGCCTTAGGCTACATATGAAAGGTGACTTTCAGATACATAAATTGCTTTTCTCTAAATCTCTTCTATCTTTTAGTAATTTTGAGATTGACAAACAGGTACACAGTACAATCTTGTTAAAGGGCTAGTTAGGACAAAAGCCACTTAATCTTTCTGGGCGTCATAATTTTTTCTAACTTTAAACAGTTTTTCAGGGTAAAATGGAGCATGATAGTATTTTCCCCCCAGAGAGTTGTCATTTAACTAGATTAGAATTCCAAGGCAAATTAAATGCTTCATGACTTGGGGGCTTAATTCAGCTCTTGTTAATTAACTAGTCAGTAGACTGATCACAATATGTTTAGTTTTACCAGGATAAAGACATTAAAATAGACTTTCTTCATATATTGTCATATGTGTGCTTTAGAAAAATGAAAACTACTGAACCCATTCAGAATGCTAACCTCCTAATATATCTACATTTCTGAATAATGAATGTCATGGTTATGACTGGTGTTGTGGATTAACAGGCTGCATACATGGTATGATTTGAGACATGACACAAGTTCTCCCCACAGCTCTATAAATCCATTTTACTAACCCTCTCTGACCATATCTACTAGTTATATGTATAATTTCTACATGTCTGACACTAAGTTACAGCACAAATGTGCTGTTTTCTGCAAAGTCAGTTTAAATAACATAAGCATATAAGCCCCTTAATTAATGTGCCATATCATGTCAATGCGTTCTCTTTGGGGGAAGTACAGAGCATGCAAGAAGACAACAACATACAAAATCTATCTTGGCAGAAATCCACAAGTTTATCCTCAATATCATACTTATAGTTACCAAGTTGTTAATTAGTTAAAGAAGAACAATAGAAGAGGCATGATTTCCCCAAAATTCAGGTAGGCAGTATATGAGTGATAATGAGGTGGAGCTTCTAAAGAAACTAATATGAATATATGTCATTAAAACTTAAATTTTTTGAAACCAGGACTTGGATTAACTGTTGAATTTAACCCTTTTTCCTAAATAAGATTTCTGTTTTTTTCATTCAGCAGATTCTTATTGAATGTTAACTATATTTCAGAAAGCATTCTAGGTACTGAAGATTCAGCCATGACATCGTGTGATGTACATTTTAGAATTATCGCTATCACAAAGTCAAAAACTGAGAAGCAAGTTGGAAACTTATTCCAATAGCCCAGGAAAGAAATAATAGCTTAAGGTAGGACAGTAGTCTGGAGATAGTAAGTGATAAAATGATATAGTTTGAAGGTAGAGCAAATAGGACTTGCTGATAGATTGCAAGAGATGGAGGAGAGAGGCCTCAGCAAATGCAGGAGGAGAAATGACATTACAGAGATGGAAAGACTAAGAAAGGATGGAAATAGTTTTGTTTTGAGATGTTAAGTGAGTACTAGGGAGTAATCAGTTAAATATAGAAGTCAGGAGTTCAGAGAAAATATATGGGAAAAGTTGACAAGTAGATGGTATTTGAAGATGGATGTCTGGATGTGATCAAGTAGGTAATAAATACACAAAGAGAAAATTTTCAAATCATGGGCACTGCAACACCTAATATTCAAGAAGAAGACAAGAGATGGAAAAGAAAATTGAAAAAACTATTCAATGAGACTGAATGAGAGCGAGGAGAGTATTGTCTTGTACATTAAGTGAACAAAGGGCTTCAAGAAGGAGAGAAAGATTATCTGTTGTATTCAACAGAAAATAGGGCAAGAGAAGAGGTTAGATGTGCCTGCCAATTTGGCTATATAATTTCATCAAGGACATTGATTTTTTTAAAAAAAAATCACTTCACTTTAGTGAAGTACTGGCTATGAAAACTGATTGTTCTAGAGTCTGCAGCACAGAAAATGAAGTGGTAGATGAAAGGCTGTAAAGAAAAACTTCCAAGAGATTTTCAGTAAAAAGGAACAAATGTGTGGGCAAAAGCAACAGGGGATACATTTGACCAAGAGAAGTTTTGTTGTTTGTTGGTATGCACTCAAGCAGAGTGAGATTCTCAAGGTGGAGAGAAGAGGCAACAATGTAGAAGCTGTGATGAGGAACAACACAACTATCCTCCCATTTCTTAGGCCCAGTGTAGGAGAGATCAATCATCAGGTAGATTGGAATATTGTAAAGCTTCATAGTTTTCTGCTACCTCAACATCTCCAGAAATAGGCTGGAGCACTCAGTCTACTGTACCAGTGTGACAGATTGGCCACTGCCACAAGTTCCTTTCAGACCTCCTCTGACTGGGGACTACTAACATTCAAACACACCAGTAAAGCCCCTCTTGCCTTCTGTATTGGTGTTCCACCCTGACCCCATTAAAGACAGGCTCTCACTCTATTTTCTCTCCCTACCTATTGGCTGAGCCCACTCCCTTGGCCTCTCCTTTCATGTGACCTCCTCTTGGTGTGTGATGAGTGCCTCTCTAGAGTCTTGGAGTAATAAACTTTTTTAGAGCCTTTCACCTTCCCCCTCTTCCATCTGCACCTGAATGCCCATCACCTAAAAGAACACAGAATACCAGGCAAGAAGGTTAAAAGGTACATGGCCACAGGGAACAACAGGTCCTTTTACAGCACGCAGTTGAAAGGTATATTTAGAAAAAAGGAAAAGAGCAGATTTTGTTTTTGACAGATCATGTGCTCCAAAGAGCTCAGTGCAAGGATTTGGCAGGTTAGATTTGGAAAGAGTGAATCTGAGTCATAGGATGATAGACAAAGATTGTGGCACCAAGAGCTTCTGTTGAATATGGTCCACAGGAATGCAGAGCAGTTGATGACATTGTGTTCTTTATTTTATCACCTCCAAGTTGCCCTTTGTGTCCACCATGTTATGTTGTATAGTTTAAATTCACTTGGATGAGGAGGAAAGAGATAGAAATATGATTTACATTGTGATGTGGCCAGGTTCCAGATGGCACTGAGGGATCTTGAGAGGCAGAGGATGTAGGATATGGGAATTTGCTTCACTAGTTTTCACTAAAACAGAAAAGAACCTCACATTTTTCTCTCCGTCATCTACTTTCTCTAAGAATAGGGAAGTTTGGCAGGAGAGGTTAGGCAAATAGACATGAAAGAATGAATAGAAAATGGAAGAAAATAAAAAAAACCCCAAAGCCTAACCTTCAAAATTCCAAAGTATTTTAATGCTTTTTCCTTTAATGAAAATTACTACTCATTTAAATACTTCCATGTTCATTCTTTTCTTAAGACTTTAAGTTTAGAATAATACGAATAAGTTATTGTACTTAGACCTGAGAACTTAATGAATTTTTTATACTTGTTTACCTGATACTTCTTTTGCTCTTTGGGTTACTTTTTTCTCTTTTGCATTTCACTCTTCAAAAAGAATGAAGGAAATCTTACAAAGCTTTCACTAGTTTGGATAAGAGAAGCATAATACATACATGGACAAGGAAAAAAATAGATTGCTCCCAAGAAAAAACATAATTTATGGATGATAAATTAAATATCCAGGCAAAAAAATCAACCCTTGTTTTTATAGTTGGAGCAAAATTTTATATATGCTTCATTTCTTTGGGTTTTATTATGTATAATTTGAGGAACATTTTACTGTCCCTGAGGTGCTTGAATATCTCTACTGTCACACTTGCTAAATGTTGCTAAAAATCCTGATTACATTTTTTCCTTTCAGTATAATTTAAGGTAATTATTTTTTTCTCCCAGTTACTCATGCTCGTTAAAATGACATGATAAATTCATACATATTTCTTTTAAAGCAAAGGTTAATGTTGAATGTTAATAAATTGTTTTTTTTTTTCACTCAGATGTGCTATTAGTTCCCAATAGCATTCTAGTGCTATTGGGAAACATAGCCACAGATCATTACTTCAAGTTTATCACCTTGTCTGTGTACCAAACAGAATCATAACTTGCATACTTTAGATAAATGAACACT
Source organism: Heterocephalus glaber (assembly GCF_053883595.1). NCBI lineage: Eukaryota > Metazoa > Chordata > Mammalia > Rodentia > Bathyergidae > Heterocephalus > Heterocephalus glaber. The sequence continues at coordinate 34,527,870 of NW_028258296.1, read as the reverse complement.
TGCCGTTGTAGCAAATGATTGTTAGTATTTTTAATTGGAATAAATATCTAAAATATCTCTTATTTTTAAATCATGAATATAACAGATTAGGAAGGAAAATGAGGCTGGATATCAATTTTTCCATCTTGGTCTAATTTTAGGGAACTGACTGCAACAAAAAACCCTACAAAGAAGAAACTGACCTGTCAGTTCCAATGGTTTAAAGAAAGAAGTATAGCCAGCCACAGAGTATAGCAACAAAGACTAATGTGACTCCATAGCTTCTGCACCTCACTGTCTACTGGAGACCCCTGCAGTTAGGTTCCAGTCTCCTGCCCAGTATACAATGCAGGCCTAAGGAAAAAAATACACTAAGAGACAGAACTAAGAAAGAGAAAGCGGGATGCTAGGATGACCAATGCTGGTGCAACTAACAAAGGCACTGGCCAGCCCAAGTCACTGATTTTTATTAGTAATCAATTGAAGTAAAGGTAAGCTACATGCAAGGGCAGGAATACATGAGAGGATGCTCAATCATGTGGTTTCTATGGAAACTAATGTAATGCAAGACTCATAAAGGACAAGACAAACCATTCTTAAATTAGGAACAGAATGGACAAAATATATGGTTGTAATTAGAACATTGTCCTTCTAGTTAGAAGGTTTTAATTGTGGGAATGGAATTTAGGAGTGAGTTACTCTAACCTCAGCATGTAGGCTTTGGCCAGACTCACTTCTCAAAACAAGCCAATTGTGGGGTTAACTCTTTACAGCCTGCTTTGGGGCATAATCAATATTGTGGTCCCCTGCAATTGTCCCTCAGAAAAAAATTTATAAAGACAGAAAGAAGATAAAAACAGCAGACATTACAAAAATCATGCTTCCAATGAAGACATTAGATCATGCTTCAAAAGAATGCTTCTTTTACTCAACAATATCAGTATATAATTTTAAGTATTCCCTTAATAAGGCATAAAATTCTATCAGAGTCTCTGTCTTTTATTAAATGGAAGAAGTACCAGATAAAATCAATTGACCAAGAAAAAAGAAGTTTGAGGAGGCCTGGCAGGACTGCAGAACCCAGCCAGAAGACCACCAGGCACAGAGGTCCCAGCAAAAGGCCCACCCAGAGGCCCCAGACAGAAGCCCACCAGGACAACAGTGGTGTGGGTGTGCAGGCACCAACCAGAGACCTACTGGGACAGGGGCAGTGCAGTGCAGGGCAGGGATCCAGAAGGCCATCATTCTAACCCAGGAATTGGTGCAGTGGTGAACAGTGGACAGAAGGCCTCTCAGGCTTGTTGAGAATTGAAACCCACTGGAAGAGCAGAGTCACCTCAATAAAGGCTCAGCAAACTGCAGTGGTTGGTGAGTATTGGGATCAACACTTCCTACCTGAACCATACTTGTTGCGGGGGAAGGGCAGCTCAAACCTGCAGTAGAACTGTGCAGACTTAAAACCTGAAGGAGGTCAGGGAGCTCAATTCCAGCCTCACAGCCAGAAACCAGCCTAAACTTCAGTGGACTATGGCTGGCTCGCTGAGATCAGTCAACACAGATCTGTAAGCTACTGAAGTTGTCTGCTGGGAACAACAGAGACACTTCTTGAAGGGAACTTCTTTTTGTTCTTTTCTTTTCTCTTTCTTCTTCACTTCTTGCTTTTTTGTTCCTATTTTTGTCTTTTTCTTCTTGATTGTTCTTACTTTTATAGGAGTGAGAATATAGTTTCTGGTTTTCTGTTACTGTCAGTTTGTTCTGTTCTTGTTTTTGTTCCTTCCTTCTCTCTTTTCCTTTTGTCTTCACCAGTTTCCCAAAGTTTGGATGATCTTCCTGTGTCCTCTAACCTTACTTCTAACCTTTCCCTCTCCTTCTATTTCTCTACCCCACTCAACTCCTTAATCTCTCCAGAGGGGAAATTCACTATATCAAAGGGCTTATTTACTGCAAATGTATTTCTTGTTGGCTCTACATTTTGATATATAATCACAAGTCTGGTACATGCTGTCAAAAGTGGTAAATTACCATAGTTTCACATTATCTAGGCTGTGTTTGATGCTATTGTTGATACTGACTGTATTACTTTGGCCACCATGATGTAATTGTTCTAGTCAGTTGTCCTTCCTGGTATACCAATACTGAGATTGCCTAACAGCCATTACAAACTCAAAGCCCAGAGGCCAACTAAAACTGGAAGACAATCCAAGAAGCAGCCATTCCCTAATGGTTCTAAATACTAGCAATAAAGATACTTGCAATAAGCATTTTATAAGCAGCAATTCAGGAACTACACCAAAAACATCATCAACAGCAACAACAGCAAATAGAAATTAGAAGACATCTCTACAAGACTCACAACCAGACTTCCTGATCACCAGAGGCAACTCTAAGGGGCAACAAGATGGAAGACTCTGAAACTCAACCACCTAGACTCCCTGAACTGGCAACAAAAGAGGATCTGGAAAACATAAAATCAGAAATAATTTCTCAGATAACAACAGAGAATGTATCCATAGTGAAAGACATGATTAATGACTCTAGAGAAGACACAGATTAAAAAATAGAGGAGCTGAGGAATATGATGGAATCCCATCATAGGGAACAAATGGAATCCATAAAACAGATTCAAACAGATATCTAGGATATTAAAAACTCCATTGAAAGTTTATGCAACAGAATGAGCCAATGTGAGGACAGAATATCAGATATAGAAGACAGGATTGCAGTTAGTGACCAGGAAAACAAAAATTTCTTAAAAATAGCAAGGGACCACAAGAAATCAATCTAGCAGCTGCTAAATGATGGAAAGAATAACCCAAAGGCATTGGAGAAAGGAAAGAAGGGAAAGGAATAAATATGAATAAAGGAAAAAACAGAAACAAAGTCTTTGCAAATGGGGAGAAGTGGAGGGGTTGAAGGGAGGGCAGGAAAATGGGGAAAAATAATAACCAAGATACATCATGTAAAGGAACAAATTCCCAATGATGAATGTCATCATATTGTATACCTAAAATGTGCCAATAAACAAACAAAAAAAGAAATGAGCAGGAGCATCAGACAGTTCTCTGACTGAAAGAAGAATGGAGAACCTTTTCTATGCACCTGGGCAGGGCTAGGAACAAGTGGAAGTCATATTCTCCTTATCCCCAAAGAGTGTCCAAAACAACCACTGGAAAATAATGGGGATTAATAAACAACACATACTGATTCCCCCTTTTCCCCAATATTATTGTAAGACTTGTTACATTTATTAACATATTTGATATTCATAATAATTCTATGTGATAGAAGCTCTTTTTCTCTACTTTCTATATGGGGTGAAGAGAAGCTTAAAACCTTGCACAATTTTAAAACTGGGCAGGGTCCTGAGGCATAGGAGCAGTAAATAGAGGTACTGGGATTTTAATCCAAGCATATGGTTCAATCCTCAGTCTATTTGTCAGAGCTGTGTTGCTTCTTCTATAAAGAAGGGAGGCAGCTATCTCACACTTGGATGGATATCTGCTGAGGTGGTATGCTTGTTGTCCTGTTCATAATATGTACTAGAATGCAGGAAAAGAGCAGGGAAGGGAGAGACAGATAAGTGAACAGGAGAAATGTAAGAGAAAATCTGCATTCCCAGTGCTTGGTATAACAAGGGCTCGCCGCATGAGTGGACTCTGTAGAGGGAAGCCCGGCTTCAGCTCTCTAGTGATTCTGCTGAGGTAGGATCCAAAAATCATGAACTGAGGATAGAGAGGTTGGGAGCCTAAGATGGAGATTTTCTCTCACATGGCAAGCTGTGCACTGTGGAGACCTGTTTCTCTGAAGAATCCATCATACATGCACAACATAGAAAGGTCAGTGGAACAACAGCTGCCACACAGGGCCAGACATCAAGTGGCAGGCAGAAGCAGGCTTCAGCTGCAAGAGGTATTGGACAAAAGTCTTCATTTCTCTATTTTCTACCCCATCCCTAACACTGAGGAAGAGGTAAATTGTGCCAAATTGTGTCTCTGTGTGAGAAGGAGCAGTTGGGAAGGGGGAATATGTGTATTGGGAGGAGGAAGGACAGAATGAAGGCAAGAGAAGACAGGAATGGTAAAACCAGCATTCTTTTTCACTGCAGTTTCTTCACACTGACTCTGTGCCAACTTAGCCTGAGAGGAAATTCAAATTTCTCTCCTACAAAGGCTTCCTGTACTCAGAGAGTGTGTGAACAAATTTTCCTTTGGAATAATACCAATAAATAGATATGATTATACAGAATTGCTACAAAATCATTTCATAGAACACATTGGAACAGAATATGTTTCATAGTAGTATTGATAATCTGTCATGCTGTATGGATTCTCTTTACAAATAAATATACCAAGATTTAAAACATTCTTTATTAAAAACTAGTGGCTCTGCCAATAGGACTCAATTTCATTCCCCATCTCCACCTTCAGTTTCCATCTGTGATGAACCCAAAGTGATGCAGTCAAAGTAAAATTTAAAAATACGTGACCTAAGAAAAAATTATTTATCCTAGAACTTAAAAGAACATCTTATTTGTGTAAGACTTAAATCTGATAATGAGGATTTTTATGTCACTTAGTATAACTGTCAAGGCAGTAACACCATTGACACAACTGGAAGAAAAACTGGAGTTAACCTCTTAATAATAATAAAAAAATCAGATTTCTCATTGTCAGATTTTACGCATTCAAACAAACTAAACATGTAAAAACAGTTCTTTCCATTATTAGGTAAAAATTTTACTAAGTACCTATTGTATAGTAGGCACTGTTTTAGGTATTATAGATTTAGCAATGAAGAAAATAAAATTCCTTTCTCTAGAAGAACATGTATTTAGTGTATGTGGGTGTTGAGGAAATAGAAAAGACACATATAATAAATAAAATATATAAATAAATTACATAATGCAAGTAAATTACATAAAGCAAGGTTGGGTGATGGGAAGTATTGTTAGTTAGCTATCTGTTACTATAACAAACACCTGAGACAAAACAACTTAAATAAAAAAAGGTTATTATGGCTCATGATTTCAGAGGTTGCAGTCCATGGTCATTGTTAATTGCTTTTGGGCCTGTGGTGAGGCAGCACATCATGGTGGATACATGTTTACTGCTTGCCTCATGTTTACTGAGAATAAATGAAAGAAAGAGGAAGGGATCAAGTTCCCAATAGCCTCTTCTGAACAGGTTCTAGTGGCCTGACTTCCTTCCACGAGGGTTCATGTTCTAAAGGTTCCACTACCTCCCAACAACAGCACCATAGGTCGAGGACCCAGCTTTCAACACATGGAACTTTGAGGGGCTTTCGGGATCCAGACTATAGTAGGAGGTATGTGGGGGAAGTGTTGCAATTCAAATAGAGGTTTTTCAGGTAATACATATGAGACTATTTTGAACATGGCAACCACATCATACAAAAGCTAATTTCTTCTATTTCTTGGAGAAAATCACAGTAAGGCATCTGTATTTCAGCACATAAAAAGGCATCTCTTTTTCAAATTATATGTAATTTTGCAATAAAGATTGTACAAAGGTACAGAATAGCTCTTTTAAGTCTTGTGTGCTCATAAAGTTCCCTCTCCACTCTCATCCCTAATGTCTTCCAGTGAAGAGATAAAGCTATGTCATTGGAAGTATACATCTCATGCTGCTAATAAAGTATTTAAGACAGGAGTTGAAATGGATGACCAAGCCCAGATATGCTTATCTTTATATTGGTTTTCAAAAGCCTTCGAATGTCAAGTTATCCAATCATCCATCTACCTATCACACAACTTTTACTAACTGTATGCGATATTCTAGGAAGTTTGAGTAAGTGCTGGAACAAAGATTTAACTTCGTGCTCATTATATAATTTCAAAAGACTGTGTGAAAATATTATTTGACATTAAAACCAAAAATTAGGATTCCTTGAAAAATAGATTAGTAGATGTGACTATAGATCATGTAGAAGATCTTAATTTAATGGTAAACGTAGTGATTCAGGATAGACTTCTATAGAAGATAAAATTTGTAGTGTATCTTAGATATTTATTTATTTATTTATTGTATTCATATACTGGAGTTTGAACTCAGGACCTCATGCATGCGAGGCAGGCACTGTACTACTGAGCTACACTCTAGCTCCTAATTTTATTTTGAGACAGAATTTTAATAAGTTGCTCAGTTTGGCCTTAAAATTGTGATTTCCCTGTTTTAGCCTCCTAAGTAGTTGGGATTACAGATGTGTACCCCTGCACTCAGAATATAGAAAACTAAAAATGAAACAGAAAGTAATGAGTGAGCTGTTGACATATCTTTTAAAGAGTATTGTGGCCAGGGATGTAGCTCAGTGGTGCCATGCCTGCCTGACAAGCACAAGACCCTGAGTTTGGTCCTTGGTATCCAGAAAAAAAAGAGTATTAATATTAAAATTCTAATTACTGACATAATAAAAACTATATTTGAATAGAAATAGTTGTATGTCATTTACAGAAAATTCGAAGATGATCCTGACAGCTTCATATTGTTATACTTTTTCAGATTCTTGTTTTATAATCATGTAATCTCTATAAGATTATATATTAATTATAGAAATATTAGAGACATATTTAATTATAAATATTTAGAAACTTAGGTGCAAGCATATGTGCTGCCGAAGTGAGCACAATTTAGGTACAAGTTTCATTTTTTCTATTCCTATTCTCAGCTACCTTCTAAAATTATCTATCAGTTTTAGTTTAACTTTTTAATAAATTTATGGAGGATATATATTAGAATATATAATTTTCTTTTGTATAACTAGTCTTCAAAATAAATGGGATTATGAGTATTGTTCTGCAGTGGACATTTTTACCTTATTGAACACCTCAGAGATTTTCCACATGTATAAATATTGAAATGTCTCATTCCTTTCAAAAGCTGTAGAGTAGTCCATTGACCTTTCAGAATTCTTTTGTTGATGGATATTTAAGTTGTTTTCATTTTTTATGTCATGCACAATATTATATTGAATTTTATATTGTGTACCTTGTAGACACAGGTATTTCTCTAGGAAATATATTGAAGGATACAACTGCTAGCTGGGCAAGCAGTCATATTATAACTTCTCACAGTACAGATAAATGTTTTCCTACATGGAAATGTCAATTTACATTCTGTATGTCAACTGCCCATAGCTACAATAAAATACTTGAGGCTGTGTGTTGTATAAGTAAATACATTCACTTAGTTCACAATTTTGGAATCTGGAAGTCCAAACAATATGGCACTGGCTCTGTCAAGGCCTGCTTGGCTGTGCCACAGCATGGTGGACACCATCATGCCAGGAACTTGAGAGGGAGAACTCACCTGGTTACATGGGAAGCCAAGGAGTGGAGAGACAGTAGTCTTGATCTTTTGTAACAACCTTCATAAAAACTAGCCAGGGTTCCATGAGAACTATGGTATTTTCTTCCAAGGACAGCACCCATAATAACCAAATTACCTCTCACTACCTCCAATGTAATCAAACTAGGGACCAAATGGCCAACATATAAGCCACTGGGGGACTCACTCACACCACATGCAAATCAAAGCACACTCCTCCCAGCAGTGTACAATGATATCAACTTTCACACAAACCTACCAAGACATAGAAGCAAACTCTAAAGTGTTTTGTGCTCTGATTCCTCACTGGTTTGTATAAGATCTGTATCTATTTTGAGGAATAATATTTCGATTATAAAGGTTGAAAATACATTTGCCCTATCTGTAGCTTATGTATGCTGAATATTACAAAGTTCTCCCTTGTCAGGGTGGACAATATATAGTTTTCTTTGTTTTGTTTTTTTTGGTATCGGGGATAGAACTCAGGACCTTGAGCTTGTGAGGGAGGCGTGGTGCCACTGAGCTAAACCCCTGGTCCCCCAATCTAAGTTTTTTTAATCCTAATCTTTAAAATTTTAATTCTTAGTGTGGAAAAACAAAACATGAATTTTTTTCCTTGTGGCCTCTGTCTTTTATGTCTTTTCTACTCAAAAGCATATTATATATCTCTATCTCTACCTATCATCATTATCTATCTATCAATCATCTATCTATGTATCTGTGTATGTATGTATGTATGTATGTATGTATGTATGTATGTATGTATCTATCTATCTATCTATCTATCTATCCTTAGTGGGGATGAAGGCCAGGAGCATTCTGTCACTAAGCCTAATCTTTTTTTTTTCCATTAAGTTTATTGGTACATTTCAGGTATAAAATACAGTTACATTCACCACTGGGATCTTGTACCTTTACATGATGTATATTGGTTCTTATTTTTTCCCCTTACCCTACCCTCCCTTTACCCCCTCCACCCTTCCCTATTTGCAAAGACTTTGTTTCCATTTTTTTCTTTTCTCATATTTTTTCTTTTCCCTTCTTTCCTTTCCACTACCCCTCCCACTTCCCCTACTATTTTAGACCTTTTCTTCCTATTACACAATATCAATTATACATTTTTAAAATTGCAATATCAAAATTTGGAGGACCTTACCACAGATTTTACACAATTTAAAAGGATACAGAAAGCATATTTCAAAAATCTGTTTTGAAGTAAATTTGACAACTTCTAAGAAGTACCTTGGAAGACAAATTAATGAAACTGACTCTGGAGAAAATATAAAATTTGAATAGCACCTATTAAAGAAAGTATATTCCTAGCTTGAAAACCTACCTATATGACAACAACAGGCTCATATACATTTTAACTGATAAATTATATCAAATATTTAAAGCAGAAGAAAGAAGGAACACTTCTCCCTTCATTTTAGGAAATCAACATTGTGCTAAAACTGGATAAAGATAGTAGAAGAGAAAAGTATGAAGATAGATAAAAATTTGTTTAGCAAGACAAACTATTAGAAGTCAGATCTGGCAATATGTAGAAAGTGGTTTTATTATAGGGATGGCAGTGTTGGTTCAGCATTGGAAAATCCACCCCCATAAGTCATCATTTTAACAGAGGAAAGGAAAAAGCCATATGATCCTGTCAGTAGTTGCAGAAAAAGTATTGGACTAAGTTCTACAGCTGTTCATGGTAGAAGCTATCAGGAGACTAGAAGTAGAACAGAACCTTCTCAACACATAAGCCATGTACTCCATACTTCCAACAAAAATGCCTTATATAAATGGAAAAGGTACAATGCTTTCTCCCTAAGGTGGGGAATAAGGACAGATATGCCTGCTCTTCATCTGTCCATTTAACTTTGAAACATAGGCCCAAATCAAAATAGTTGGCAATAAAAAGGCACAATTAACATAGGATTGGCAAGGTAGAAGTAAAATCTTTATATGTAGATGAAATAGTCATCTACAGAGAAAATACCAAGAAATCTCTAGAACTTGTATTTGAATTTAGTAGGATTAGAAAGCACAAGGTATATATAAAAATTCATGCCTATGTATATTTGATATAAATGAAGACTTGGATATTGAAATTTAAAAGTTATGTAGGAATAAAAGGACCTAGAAAAGTAATAAGAGAAAAAACACAGTGTTGGAAGACATTATTACCTAATTTTAAGACTTCCTCTAAAGCTAAAGTAATCAAGACAATGTTGGCACAAGGAAAAACGTATAGATAAATGGAATAAAACAGAGAATCTAGAAACAGAACCACATATATATGGTCCACTGAGTTTTGAATGATTATTTAACATTAACATTTTATAGAACATAAATTCAATTCAAAAGCAGAGGAAAAGATAGTGTTTTCAGCAAATGGTACTAGAAAACCTGGTATCCATATGTAAAAGATTAACCTCAACCCTTTATTTCCATACATAAAAATAACTTGAAAGCATCTATGAACCTAAATATGAAAGACTAAAATATAAATCTTTAAGAAGAAATTATAAGGGAAAATGTTCATGAATTTAGGGTAGGCAAGAATTTCCTAGGATACAAAAATCTTGATGTATAAAAGAAAGAAATTGATAAATGAGATTCTATCAAAATTTAGAACTTTAAATGACACCGTTAAGAAAATGAAAAGTAGTCCTTAAACAGACCATATTTATGATACATATAACCTAAGATGAGAATATATAAAGAACACTTGCAGCTCATTAATAGACATCCCAATCAAAAAGTAAACACCAGAAGATGATAAATAGTCAGTACAGCACAAGGAATGGTGTGCAACACTAGAATCAGAAAAATACTAAGATTGTATTATGCACTCATTAGGGAGATGAAGTTAAAAGTTTTAAAAGAACAGATGTCAGCTTAGGTGTGAACCAGTTAGAATAGTCTAATACTGCTAATGTGAATGTAAAATAACAAAACCATTTTGGAAAACAATATAGAAAATTTATTGTGTTATTGTTAAGAACCAGTTTTTACTTAAGAGGAATGAAAACACATGTTCACAATAGATTTGTATATACAAGTTGACTGTCACATGTCTTTTTTGGGTCCAGAATTGTTTCAGATTTTGGTTTGAAATCCACTTGATCTCAAAAGAGGATAGCTACTCTTGCTTTTTAGTTTGGTTCCTGTCACATGGAGTATTGTTTTTCACCCTTTAACTTTCAGTCTGTGAGTTTCTTTCTGAATTAAGGGTGTTTCTTGTATGCAGCATATTGTTGGATCTTGTATCTTGACCCATTCTGCCAGTCTCCTTCTTTTGATTGTTGAATTGAGACCATTAACATTGATGGTTATAATGGATATATATTGACTTATCATTGTCATGACTTTTTCTTTTTCTTGGATTATCCTCCTTTCCATTTAATTTCTTGTCATGCCCAATGGATTCATTCTGCTAGGCTTCCTGGGGTTGTGATCCTCATCATCTTTTCCTAGGATATTGTCTAAAATTTTTTTAAGTACTGGTTTGGCATTCACGACGTTCCTAAGGTGCTCTTTGTCATGAAAGTATCTTATTTCTCCATCAATTTCGAAAGATAGTTTTGCAGGGTACATCAATCTGAGTTGGAGGCTCTTTTCTTTTAGGGCTTGGAATACATCACTCCAAGCTCTTCTTGCCTTGATTATTTGTGTTGAGAAGTTTGCTGTGAGTCTGATGGGTTTTCCTTTATATGTGATTTGTTTCTTTTCTCTAACTGCTTGTAGAACTCTGTTCTTCTGTTGGGTTTCTGGAATCTTAACAATTATATGCATTTGTGTAGATTTTTTTTTGATCAAGGCTATTTGGAGTCCTATATGGCTCACTTATCTGTATGTCAAGTTCTTTCCCCTGCTTGGGAAGTTTTCTGCCATCACTTCTGTGAACAGTTTTTTTTATGTTGTCTGCGCTCTCTCCTGTTTCTTCATTGACTCCAGTCAGTCTTATGTGATTCTTCTTTTGCCTCATCTCAGAGCTGGTGGATTGATTTTTCATAGTCCCTTACAATTTCAAAGAAATTTTTCTTTTCCTGGTTACTAATTGCAATCTTATCTTCTATATCTGAAATTCTGTCCTCACATTGGCTCATTCTGCTGTGTAGACTTTCAATGGAGTTTTTAATCTCCTGGAAGTCTGTTTGCATCTGTTTTGTGGATTCCATTTGTTTCCTATTTTGGGATTCCATCATGTTCCTCAGTTCCTTTATTTATTTATTTTTTTACCTGCGTCCTCTCTAGATTAATTAATCATTTCTTGCACTATGAACACAATCTCTGCTGATATGTGAGAAATTGTTTCTGATTTCATTTTTTTCAGATCTTCTTTTGTTGCCAGTTCAAGGAGTCCAGGTGGTTGAGTATCAGAGTGTTTATTTTCCTTTGGTGTTGCTTTAGGTGATCTGGAAGTCTGGTTTTGAGACTTATTTATGTGCCTTCTCATTTCAACATGGTGGGGTGCTGTTGGTGCCTCCATGCCTCACTTCCTCTGTCCTGGGGGTGGTGGTGTTATGGTGGCCCTGAAGGCTCCTCCTGGGTGCTGGGAGCAGCTCACCTCCTCTGTGCTGGGGGTGGTGCTGGTACAGTGGCCCAGAAGCCTCCTCTTGGGTGTTGGGAGTGGCTCACCTCCTCCAGCAATAATTTCTTTTTTTTTAGTCACATAGTAGTAAGAAGTCAAATTAACTGAGGCTTGGTGGTGCATGCTCATATTTCGAGCACTTGGGAGGCTGAGCCAGGAGAATCATTGTGAGTTTGAGGCCAGCCTTAGCTACCTAGTGAGTTCAATGTCAGCCTGAACTACAAAGCAAGACCCTTATCTTTGAGAAAGAGGCCAAAGATCTTCATTGGAAGAAAGATAGCCTCTTTAATAAATGGTGCTGGGAAAACTGGCTTTCCCCATGTGAAAGATTGAACCTAGACCCATATCTCTTACCATGCCCTAAACTCATTAAGCCTAACCTTCAAGTCATTTCATTTTTTATTTTGAGACAGGATCTCTGTAAATTGACTGTGCTGGCTTCAAACTTGAGATGATCCTGCTTCAGCTGCCTGAACAGCTGAAACTACAGGCTTGCACCACCATGCCAATATGTATTGTTCTTTTTTTTTTTTTTTTTTGATAATGTGTTTATGTTGGCTTTTATCCTTACATCTTTAAAGTCACATGAATTTATTTCTTGTTAATGGTGTAGAGATTCAAATTAATTTTCTCTCAGTTTATTGACTCTTTTTTGTCTTCTTACTGAGTTGTTTAACCACCACTCCCAGTTAGTGCACATTTATCCATACACAGGCTCATTTCTGGACTCTGTTCAATTACAATAATCTATTTGTCTCTCCCTGCATCAATACCATAATGTTTTAATTCCTGCTTCCTTCTGATTTTATAGTGGCTACCATTCTGCATGTTAATATTAGCAAACTAAATACTATGTTTCCAAGAAAGGATCTTGGCATAGAGTAGGAGTTAAACTGATATTTATTGAATTTTCTCTGTAAACTCTAAATTGCCTTCAGCAGACTGAAAAAATAATACAATTGATGATAATATAAATTGGCTTTTCTATTTTTGTTTTGTTTTTCTCTAGACTCCCATCTTTGAAATTTTAGGGTTGAAGTAAATGCATTTCATTAATCCCTCTTGAGGGGAAGAGCAAGCTTGGCCATCTGACTCTTGCATTTGTGCATAGCTGTGCTTGGAAAAAAATTAATAGACTGGAGCCTCTAGCACCTCTTACGGTGGAGTCTAAAGAAACAGCAGGTTTTTCTTTTAATTGTTGATTGGTTTCTTTAAAGCAAAACATAATTTTGACATTTTTGAGCAGCTAAAACTATATATTTTACAAGTGTTTCAAATTGCTGAATTGATGATTTAAAAACCTTAAAGTAAATATAAAAAAGAGAATAGACAACATGAGATCATAAAATTAAAATAATTAGAACTTTCACTTTCCTCTCTGTTGGTTACATTAATTAGAATATTTTGAAAAGAAATTCTGAACATAGTTTAAAAATATTAAGCTATGGAAAGTATCAGAAATAAAATAACCACAGACTGTTATGACCCTAAGAAATTAGTTTATTTCTCACTGCTAAGAGAAATACAATATTGTTTGGATTTTGTTTTGGTTAATTGTGATTTCTTTTCAAAGTCATTTGTATTTAGATCAAGACAATATTATAGCAATATGTACATACCTATGTTTATAACATCACAATTTACAATAGCTAAACCTTGGAGGTGGTTTATATGTCTATTAATAGATGGATGGGTAAAGAAAATCTGGTATTTACACAATGAAGTACTACTCAGCTATAAAGAAGGATAAACACACATGCTATGCCGCATGGTTTCTCTTATAGGAGAAACTCAAAATATAAATAAGGAGCAAAATAAAAAATAGATAATAGGAAGTGTGGAGATAGATCTTTCTCAAATGGGAAGGGGATCAAGAGATGGAGAAAGGAGGAGAAAAAAGGGAAAGGATACAAAAAGAATTGTGATGTGCTATGTATGTGTATGAACTCCCCACAAGGGATACCATCATTATGTAAAAAAAAAAAATTGGAAAAAAGAACAATACCCTTTTAAGTGTTTCTAAAAAGCACATTAGATCCTTTTCTTGTTCCTGATCTCAGAGGAAAAGTTTTCAACTTTACTGTTGAGTTCGATGTTAGGTATGGGTGTATAATTTATGGTCTTTATTGTGTCAAGGTGTATTCTTTCTATAACTAATTTGTTGAGAATTTTTATCATGACAAGATGTTGGATTTTGTCAAATTTCTCTTCTTCTTTTATCGAAATTATGTTTTTTCCCATTCATTCCATTTAGGTGGAGTATCACATGATTTAATTTGTGTGTGTGTTGAGCCATTCTTGTATCCTAGAGTTAAGTATCCCATGATTGTGGTGAAGGATAAAAAGAGAATCATCTAATTTTTCTTTTGATAGTTAGATTTATTAAAATATGTCTTGGTGTAGTCTCATTTAGATTGAATCTGACTGGAGATCATTGAGCTGTACATCTCAATGAGCTGTACATCATTGAGCTGTACAGCAGCTTAGATCTACAATGTCCCTCAGAGGTCTCCTGTTCAGATACCTGGTCAGAGGATCTGGGTCACTAGGGATGATGGAATAAGGTATTCTTGTCACTTTCTCTTCCTTGCTCTCTGTGCTTTCTTGCTAGAATGGGGTGAGCAGCCTTTCTCTGCCAGTCCCTTCCACCATGTCCTTTCTGCCTTGTAGCCAGCTCTGTATGGATTGGATACCCTGGAAACTGTGAGACAAATAAACCTCTCCCCCTTTAAATTATTAGTGTCAGGTGTTTTGTCAGTGTTAGGAAAGTGACTAATACATCGACCATGTTGAATATTTATATCTCTCCCCAAATTTAGAAAGTTTTCAGCTACTCTTTTTAATATATGTTTTATGTCCCTTTGTCTTTCCTCCTCTTCTTAATCTCCTATAATTTAAATATAATTCCTTGATACTGCCTCATGAATACAATACCATTTCTTCATTTCTTTTCATTCTTTTTTTCTTCTCTTATTGTATATTTACATGTAGCCTGCTTTGAGTTTATAGAATCTTTTTAAAAAATATTATTTTATTGGTACATTTTAGGTATACAATATAATGACATTCATCATTGGAAATTTGCACCTTCACATAATCTCTCTTGGTTCTTATTTTTCCCTCTTCCCCTGCCCTCCCTTCAACCCCTCCATCCCTCCCTATTTACAAAGACTTTGTCTCCATTTTTTCATTTTCTCATATTAATTCCATTCCCTTCTTTCCTTTCCCCTATGCCTCCCACTTCCCCTTACCCTTTGCCCCTTTTCTTCCTGTTTCACATTATCTATTATACCTTTTAGTCCTTATTTACACTTTCAGTTTCTCACACTAGAGAAACTATTCGGTATTTACACATGTGTGTCTTATTTATTTCACTTAAGAGTATTGCCTCAATGTGCAACCATTTAGCTATAAATGTCTCTAATTTCTCATTTTTTTATGGCTGAGTAGTACTGCATTTTATAAAAAATCCCCACATATTCTTTATCCAGTCTCCAGTTGATGAACATTTGGTCTGTTTCCAAGTTTTAGCTATTAAAAACTGCTGCTATGAACATGTGTGCACATATGTCACTGTGGTATGATTCTTTTAATGCTTTGGGGAAGATCCCCAGCAGGGGAATAGCTGAGTCAAATGGGACTTCCAGTCCTAGTTCTTTGAGGTATGTCCATAGTAATTTCCACAGTGGTTGCACCAGCCTACACTCCCACCAGCAGTGGAGCAGGGTTCTTCTTTCCCCACAACCCTGCCAGCATTTTTTATTGGCTGATTTCATAATAGCAGCCATTCTTTCTGGAGTGAGGTGAAATCTCAGCATTGTTTTCATTTGCATCTCTGGAATGATCAGTGATGTTGAACATTTTTCCATATGTTTATTTGCTATTTCAACTTCTTTGTGTGAGAAATATCTGTTCATTTCAGATGCCCATTTTTTTTCTTAAATTCTTTTATTGGTACATTTTAGGTATACAATACATTTACATTTATCTTTGGGTGCTTGTACCTGTACATGATGTATCTTGGTTCTTATTTTTTCCCCATTACCTGTGAGCCCTTCACCCCTAAACCTTTCCCTACTTACCTACTTTGTTTCCATTTGTTTTCTTTTCTCATAATTTTTCCTTTCTGTTCTTTCCTTTCCCCATCCCCTCCCACCACCCCTACCCCTTTAGACCTTTTCCTATATCAAAGTATCAATTATTAGTTATTAATCCTTTTAGCCCAGATGCCCATTTTTGAATTGGGTCTTTAAATTTGGGAGGTCTGATTTTTTTTTTTAAGTTCTTTATAGATTTGAGATAGTAAACTTTTGTCTGAGTAACAGCAGGTGAAGATATTTTTTCCCACATTGTGAGTTGTCTCTTCACACTGTTGGTGGTTTCTCTTGCAGTGCAGAAGGATTTTAATAAGAAGAGATACAATTTGTTGATTGTTTGTGCTAGTTCATGGGCAACTGAGGTTTTGTTCATAAAATCTTTTCCTACACCAGTGTCTTCAAGAGTTCCACCTAACCTCTGTTCCAGCTGGTTCAAACTTTCTATTTTAATATTTAAATCTTTAATCCATTTTGATTTTAGTTTAGTGCCTGGTGAGAGATATAGGTCTAGTTTTTGTCTTTGGCAAGTTGAAAACCATTTTTTCCAACACCATTGATTAAAGAGACTACCTTTCCTCCAGTGAGGATATTTGGCTCCTTCTTCAAAAAGGAGGTGGCTGAGTGTGTCTGGAGTTGTTTCTGCATCTTCTAATCTGTTCCACTGGTCCTCAGGCCTATTTCTTTGCCAGTACCATGCTGTTTTTATCACAGTAGCTTTGCAATATATTTTCAAGTTGGGTATTGTGATACCCCCTGCCATGTCTCTGTTACCTAGAATTACTTTTACTATTCTGGCACTCTTCTTGTTCCAAATGAAATTTTGGATTGTTTTCTCCAGGTCCATGAAGTATGCTGCTGGGATTTCAATTCGGTTTGCATTGAATCTATATAGCAGTTTTGGAAGTATGGCCATTTTCACTACGTTGATCATTCTTACCCAGCAACAAGGGATGTCTTTCCATTTTCTGATATCATCTTCAATCTCTCTTTTCAGAGTGTTATAGTTTTCAGAAAAGAGGTCTGATTTCTTTTGTTAGGTTGATTCCTAGGTATTTCAGATTTTTTGATCCTATTGTGAAAGGAATTATTTACCCTATTTCTCTCTCAGTGAGTCTGTCATTGGTGTAGAGGAAAGTTAATGCTTTTTGTGTGTTGACTTTGTATCCAGCTACTTGACTGAATTTGGTTATTAAGTCTAGAAGACTTTTGGTGGAGTTCTTGGGGTCTTCTATATAGAGTATCCTGTCATCTGCAAATAATGACAATTTGACTTCTTCATTTCCTATCTTTATTCCTTTTATTTCTTTCTCTTGTCTAATTGCTGTGGCTAATGTTTCCAGAACTATATTGAACAAGAGTGGTGATAGTGGACATCCTTATCTTGTTCCTGATTTTAATGTGAAGGATTTCAGTTTTTGACCACTTAGTGTGATATCGGCTGTTGGTTTTTGTAGATGGCTTTTATCAGATTGAGGTAGGGACCATCTATTCCAATTTTTTGTAGGGTTTTTACCATAAATCCCTGTTGGATTTTGTCAAATGCTTTTTCTGCATCTATGGAGATAATCATATGGTTTTTGTCCTTGGTTCTATTGATATAATGTGTTACATTTATTGATTTGTGTATGTTGAACCATCCCTGCATCCCTGGGATGAATCCCACTTGGTCAGGGTGTATGATATTCTTGATGATCTTCTGCATTCTATTTTCCAGTATCTTATTAAAGATTTTTGCATCTGTGTTCATTAGTGCGATTAGCCTATAGTTCTCCTTTTCGGTTGGGACTTTCTCTGCTTGGGGGATTAAGGTGATGCTTGCTTCCAGGAATGAATTTGGGAGTATTGTTTCCCTTTCAATTTCTTTGAAGAGTTTAAACAGCAGTAGCAGTAGTTCCTCTCTAAATGTCTTGTAGAATTCAGCAGTGAAGCCATCAGGACCTGAGCTTTCCTTAGTTGGTACGTTTTTAATTACGTTTTCAATGTCATTGATATTGCATCATTTAGAATTTTTAGGTCTTCTTCCTTCAACTTCGGTAATTCATACATATCTAGGAATCTGTCCATTTCTGCTGTGTTTTCCATCTTATTGGTGCAGAGGTTCTTGAAGTAGGTATTGATGATCCTCTGGATTTATGCTGGGTCTGTTGTAATTTCATCCTTTTTATTCCTAATTGCATGGATTTGGGCCTTTTCTTTCCTTTTTTAAATGAAGTTGGCTAAGGGTTTGTCAGTTTTGTTGATTCTTTCGAAGAACCAACTCTTGGCTTCATTGATTTTTTATATTGATCTCTTAGTATCCATTGCATTGATTTTTGCTCTGATGTTCATAATTTCCTCCCTTGTATGAGCTTTGAGTTTGTCCTGCTCTTCTTTTTCTATAAGCTGGAGGTTCAGCATCAAGTTGTTTAATTGGGTTCTCTCTGTTTTCCTAATATGAGTATTCACTGCTATGTATTTCCCTTGTAAGACTGCTTTCATTGTGTTCCATATATTCCAATATGTTTTTTTGTCATTTTCATTTAATGGAATGAACTGTCTGATTTCTTCTTTATTTTCCTCTGTGACCCTTGATTATTTATAAGTATGTTGTTGAATTTCCATGTGTTTATGAAATTCTTGTGGTTTTTTTTGCTATTGATCTCCAATTTCATTGCACTATGGTCTGATAATATACAGGGGATAACTTCAATTCCTTTGCACTTACTTGAACATGTTCTATGAGTGAGTATGTGGTCGATTTTGAAGAAAGACCCATGTGCACCTCAAAAGACTGTGTAATCTGATTTTGTGGTGTGGAACACTCTGTAAAGATCTGTTAAGTTCATTTGTTCAAGAGTTCAACTGAGTTCTAGTATTTCATTACTTATTTTTTGTCTAGTTGATCTATCTAACTGTGACAGTGGGATGTTGAGATCCCCCACTACTGTTGTATGAGTGCTTATTTGATTTTTCATGTCCTTTAGTATTTGTTTTATATAGTTGTGTGCACTAGTGTTTGGTGCATATATGTTTATGATTGTCATGTCTTCCTCTTTAATTGTTCCCTTTACAAGTATGTAGCGACTTTCTTTGTCTCTCTTAATCAGTGTTGGTTTGAAATCCACTTGATCTGTTTAGACATTACGTACTCCTACTTTTTGGGGGGTTCCTGTTGCATGGAGTATTGTTTTCCACCCTTTAAGTTTCAGTCTATGTGGTTCTTTTTGAATTCAGAGTGTTTCTTGTATGCAGCATATTTCTTCTTGACCGATTCTGCCACTCTATTTCTCTTGATTGGTGCATTGAGACTACTAACATTGATGGTTATAACTGATACATATTGACTTATCATTATCATGACTTTTTCGTTTTGTTGGATTCTCCCCATGTATTTTATTTCTTGTTTTTCCCAATGGATTCATTCTGCTATGCTTCCTGGGGTTGTGATTCTCATTGTCTTTTCCTAGGATATTGTCTAATAATTTTTGGAGCCCTGGTTTGGTATTCATGAAGTTCCTCAGGTGCTCTTTGTCATGAAATTATCTTATTTCTCCATCAATTTTGAAAGATATTACTGCAGTGTACATCAGTATGGGTTGGAGGCTGTTTTCCTTTGGGATTGAAATATGTCACTCCAAGCTATGCTTGCTTTGAGGGTTTGTGTTGAGAAGTCTGCTGTGGTCTGATGGGTTTTCCTTCCTATGTGATTTGTTTCTTTTCTCTGACTGCTTGTAATATTTTGTTCTTCTGTTGGGTTTCTCAAATCTTAACAGTTATATGCCTATGTGTAGATTTTTTTCATCAAGGCTAGTTGGAGTCCTATATGCCTCACTTACCTGTATGTCAAGTTCTTTTCCCCTGCTTGGGAAGTTTTCTGCTATCACGTCTGTGAACAGCTTTTTTTATGTTGTCTGCACTCTCTCCTATTTCTTCATTGACTCCAACAGTCTTGTTATTCTTCTTTTGCCTCATCTTTGAGCTGCCATATTGATTTCTCATGGTCTCTTGCAATTTTAAAGAAATTTTTATTTTCCTGGTCACTAATTGCAATCTTATCGTTTATATCTCAAATTCTGTCCTCACATTGGCTCATTCTGCTGTGTAGACTTTCAATAGATTTTTTCAGTCTTTTGTAAATCTCTTTGTACCTGTTTTATGGATTCCATTTGTTTCATATGTTGGGATTGCATCATGTTCCTCAGTTCTTCTATTTTTTTTTTTATTGGTGTCCTCTCTAGATTTATTATTCATGTCTTGCACTATGGGCACAATCTCTGCTGTTATCTGAGTAATTATTTCTGATTTCATTTTTTCCTGATCCTCTTTGTTAACAATTCAGGGAGTCCAGGTTGTTGAGTATCAGAGTGTTCCATCTTGTTTCCCTTTGGCTTTGCTGTATGTGATCTGGAAGTCTGGTTTTGAAGCTTGTTTATGTGTCTTCTCATTTCGATGGGGGCAGGGAGGTGTTGGTGCTGGCACCTGTGTGGGTCTTCTTCTCTGTGCTGGGAGCAGCACTACAGTGGCCTGGAAGCCTCCTCCTCTGCACTGGGTGCAGTGGTACCATGGTCACATTCTTATTAGGATGTTCAAGGGAGTTCATTTGACTTTCCAACAAATAAGGACAGTGAAAAGACTGCTATAGATGAGCCAAGAAATGGGTCCCCACCAGGAACTGTATCTGTCACACCCTTATCGTTGATTTCCCAACATTCACAACTGTGAGAAATACATTTCTATTGTTTATAAGCCACCTAAATTATGCCATTTTGAGCTAGCAGCTTGAATAGAATAGGAGAATTGGAAAGATCACAAATTTGAGCCATAAATAGTACAAGTTTTTAAAAATTGTGAACTATGAATTTATAATAATGGTGTATTAATTAATCACTGGAAAATTTGTTCTTTGTTAGTTCTTCTAATTGGATCACATTGAGATTGCTGATTCATTAAAGCTTTCAAATGTTCAAGGTGGTGGCCTTTTCTTAGACTGCATTGTTGCTTCGTGAAGCTTCTTCTGAATGATAATCCATCTCCTTTATATGTTAGAATATTGACTTAATCTCTCTAAACCTGAGGTAAAAACTGTTTGGTTATTCATTTATTGAGTATCTTTTAGAAAATGCTTTTCTAGGCATTGAGGATACACAAATGGACAAAATCAGGAAGTCCTTGCTTTCATGGCTCTTCTGTTCTAGTGTGATAATATTTTTTAGATCTAAAAGAGTCCATGAAAATCTTTTAGTTCCATTCCCTCATTTCAGTAATCAGAAAGTAAATAGTTGTAAAGATAAAGTCATCTTTCCAAGGCCAGGCAACTCATTAGAGTTTCTAGCTAGTTTTTCTCATTGACTCCTGTGAAAATGAGGAAGGTGAGAAAAGAGATAAATGAATGTTTGGAGGGACTGCTGTGTAGACCTGGTAAAGAGGAATGAAAGCCTCTTAGATTAGCCAAGGTAGGGAACAGACCAGACAGATTATTATTCATATACTTCCCTCATTATTATTTTTTGGTGCGGAAAATTTCCAGATACTTAAAAAAGAAACTGTAAGGCCATATTTTTGGTACTGTGCATCGAACTCAGGACCTTGTGCTTGTGAGGGAGGTGGCAGAACCACTGAGCTAAATTCCAGGCCCAGGCCATCTTTTAAATCACTTAAAGACAACAAATAATGAGGGAAATTAAGAGAGAATATTAATTAGTTAACTAATTTTTAGTCAACTCTAACGATATTGTTTAACTTTGCTATTGGTATTGGTGCTTGAATAACAAAACAATTTAGTTGTGAGAAAGGATGCATTCAGAATATAGACTCAACTAATTCAATTATAGAGACACTAAGATTATTAATATCATGACTATTTGAATTGAGAGACAGTCCAGTAAATCATGTGCTCACAGGGCTGTATGCCTATGAATATGTTTTAGGTTTTCCTAACAGCTTCTGGAAAAGTAGAGAAAGTATGGCTTTGAAGTCCAGGTCCTTGGATTTAGCTGCATCTTCTACCTACTGCTGAGTTCTAGTGTGACTTTGGCTAAGCCACCTTATTTTTTCCTCACAAATCTGCAGAGAGGGTCAAATAGATTTGTGCACAAAGTACACTTTAAACTGGAAACATTTATATTGAATTGGTTAAGCAAATATAAGACATTATATATGAAAGTTTGTAAATTCCATGCAGAAGCTCACTTAGTTCAAATTATTCTCTGGACTATTATATATATATATATATATATATATATATATATATATATATATATATATATATATCTCACTTGATTCCCAGTAGACTCCTGCCAAAGGCCCCCCTTGTTATATTAGAACAGAACGATAGAACAATCTCTGGTTAAAATGTCAGAGAAGTTTGTTCTTCCTATCTCCCCAGTCTTCTAATTCATTTTTTTTTCTTTTTCAGATCCTATAAAATGAATTAAGAGATAGAACTTCCTGTTTAAGATTTTTGTAAGGATGTTATGAGAAATACAAAATAAAAATGCATTAGATATGAAAAGATGTATTATTATTCT
Source organism: Heterocephalus glaber (assembly GCF_053883595.1). NCBI lineage: Eukaryota > Metazoa > Chordata > Mammalia > Rodentia > Bathyergidae > Heterocephalus > Heterocephalus glaber. The sequence goes on along the minus strand of NW_028258296.1, from coordinate 34,505,360 downwards.
TTGTTTCAAATTCTCTTTTGTGCACATGAAAATACCTTGAATACTCATAATTCAGTAAGTGATGCACAGTAATTGGAGACTGTCTCACACCTCTTACCTGTCAAAGATTGGAACCTAATTTGTCTCATTTTATTTCTTTGTTTGTGAACCTCTTATGCAGAAAACTTTCCTTATTTTCTTTGGATTGTAGCCCAATTTTTTAGGCAACAAAGATGTCTAAGATCTCCTGTAGTATTTATAAATTATTACTAAAGCTCTCTTCTGGTTTCCTCTTATGAATAATTCATTTCAGTGCTCCTAGAGGCTTAGATGATCTACAGAGCTAGATTAAACAGTAGGTCCCCCAAAGTAAAATCAGATAGTTTTAGATGAGGAGTTTATAGACAAAGTTTCCATTTAATATCTGTTTTTATGGAATCTGAAAAAAGTTCACCTAAAACCTTCTCTATCTGTCTGTCTATCTATCTATCTATCTATCTATCTATCTATCTATCTATCTATCTATCTATGGTTTACCAATTTCTAATTTATGTTCTCTATACCATATGATGATAGTAATGCTTTAAAAGTGAATACAAATGACTAAGTCACATAACTCCATTTTTTTCCTGTTATTCTGATCCTTCAAACATACATTGGATGTTAGAATGCCCTGAAAGAAATATAAGTTTTGAAAAATTCACTTCTTAGGACAGGGACCATGGCTTTTACTTCACTATATTCAACACATCACGTGTGCATAGTCATCACTTAGTAAATTCTTGTTGATTTTAGGTGAATAGAAATAATGAGAGGCTTTGGGAGCTGAGAGTGGGAAAACATACCACAGATAAAAGCAGTGCACAATCTTGGAAGTAAAATTTAAAACCCACCATATAATAGTTTAGACTATTTAATCAATGCTGTATTTTGGTGGGAAGGGGATTTGGAATCTGAAAGACCAGCTTAGCAAAGACACCTGAGTTCACTTGTTGGCAGAAGCATAATCTAAGGTTCATAATCAGGATTAGAAGGCCTCTCTTTAAGAGGAGGCTGGGAAGACCCTCAAAGAAGAATGCAGTCAGAGGCCTCTAGCAAGGACTGGTGAGTGAGAAGGCATGGAATGTTGTTATAGGGATAAATAATGCACAGCAGGAAGAAGCACTAGCAGATTACATATCAGTGAATGGGGAAGATGCTGGCCCTGTAGCATAATCTGTACTTCCCATTTACACCTCTAAAAGGCCAGAGTATTCTGTATTGGAGATGGATTCTGGTGATCAATAAGCAGGAAATTATCCTGTAGGGGCATGGTGTCAAAATGGTGCCAGACAACTGAGGCCAGGATAGGAGAAGAATGCAAATCTTAAAAAAAGCATCCAAATCTTAGAATTAAAGGCTGGTACATATATTTTTGAAGAAAGTTACCATAACTCACAATATACTTTTGTATCTCAAGTACAAAATTTAGTATTTCTATATTTTAAAACTCATAGAGACAAAAGATCGGACCATATACAAAGGAGAGTATTGCTACCTCTCAAGGGAGTATAGACAATTCACAGGTTTGCAGAAAGACTGTTCTATGTGAAGGCCAGTGACAGTGCACAGCCAATGGGAAAGTGAATTAGAGAGAAAGCAAATAGGAGATTTTTGATCTAGAACTTCACAGCATTACCAATATGGCATCAAAGACAGAATACATAAAACTAGGGCACTAGTGAAAGCTAATTTAGAATAGAGACATCTTTTATGATGTCTAGTTTCTAGAAATAGCCACTTCCTTACATATATTAACTTTTTTTCCTCTCTCACAGCTCATTCTTTTCGTCATTATTTTTCTGACAGTATATTCAAATGAAACAACTTGTGCATGGATATTGGAGGAAATAATTTCTGCTCTATGTATTTACTCCTTGTCTGAACAGATCAAGAAATAGAAGACATTGCTGATATTTAATTTTTATACCTTTTTCTTTCTAATACTTTCAACTATTAAATATTTCAGAAAGCATTGTTTATTGAAGGCATAACAAATATAGCTGTGAAGAAATGAGCGAGTTTCTTTAGTAACAGAAATATATATTTAATCATTAGTTATTGAACATCAAAAATAACTTCATAATGAATGTAATATAATTGAATCTCATTTTTGTTCTAATGGAAAATATTTTGATTAGTACAAGATACAATTACTTCAGTTATGTATCTGATAAGGTCAACTCATGCTTTTACTTACAAAGCAGCTTAAATGTCTGAAAGGCATAAAATATCTGACATATTTCATTGTACAGTCTCCCCTGAAATAAGTGCAAAAAATGTACCCACTAATGGAACGTTGTACTGAGTGAATAAAATCAAGTTAATCTCTCGCATATTCTTTATGCTATTGCAATTGTTCTGCAGAAATATCAAAAAGAGTGATTAATATAAATCTGAACTCTTAGGAATGATTTATACTTTTCTATGCTAATGCACTGTGAAGAATATATCATTTGCATCTCCTTACTAAAAGGGCACAAATAATACAATTTATTGAGGCATGTCATGAAACTACCCAGGAAGAATAATGCTAATGATGGCTATAATCAATTTCCAAAAGAAGAGGTAAATCTGACCAGTATTCAAATGATACTAGTGCTTTTGTTCAAAATATTTTTCTGGTTAAGAAAGGTGTTTTTCAACTTTCTGTGTTTTCTTATGTGTGAGACACTCACGGGTACACTTAATTCTGATTAAAGTGAAAAAAACCCCTTTTTCAGTTTAATGTACTGTCATGTATGAAAAGCATTCAATAAGACCACACATAGTATTAAATACAATCATTGCAAAGCAAATTAAAATTTCACAGCCTTCAATCAAACTCCAGTCTTTCTTTGTTAGCAAAAAGTGGTTAGGAGAGTAAAGATTCATTGATTTACCCAACAACATTGAATGAATTCACTGGGTGGGCCTGAGGACCCAAAGATGAACTAATGCCACTAATGTTCTATAAAAAGTACCTCAGAATAAACACAAACATAAATTCCTGATAAATTAAAAATATAATATATTTTAAAGATTAATGATGAATAAAAAGATATGAGAGAATATTTTTAAAATCTTGTAGTAGAAAAGACTTCCTAAGTGAGACAGAGACTCTGAAACCACAAAGACTGATATATTTGACTTTAGGAATTGCAATGCCTTCATGACAAATGAAATAATAATAAAAAGAAAGTTAAAAGATAAAAAGACAGATTGGAGATGATGCATTCTCTGTCTATTACCCAGAGGTATATCCATTCATGAGTTTCTGTAAAACCAGGTTAGGGAGTCCAAGATTTCAATGAAGGCAACATAATCTTCAGGGTTTGTATGTAGTTAATAAATGTTATTTAAAATGAAATCATGAATTTTTCAATCTAGGCTAAACTTACAGTATATCCTAATTGTACATCTTTGTTTTTAAATGCTCAGCTTTTCCTTTCTTTTCACTGTATGCTTTCAGTATGCACCTACATGAAATTTCAATTTTACTCTTTTATTTTTATATCTTGACAGGTATCTCTTTCCTTAAATGTTGATTCACATGTCATTTCTCTAGCAATTCTACTCCTTATAGCAGAAGGGTGCTTAAAATCTGAACTTTCATAAGCCTGTTATTATAAAATATCTATTTATAGGTAGGGAACTGGCAGAGTTACCATAGAAACTAAAACAGCAATCAATTCAGAAACCATGAAAGTGTAAGTAAAGATGTGTTATAAATAGAATGCAATAAAATACAAATTCCCTCATAATTATAAGAAAAATATACAAAATAGAATTTTTTCACAGAAAGGTAACAGTATAAAGTTTACAATTGTGGTTTAGCCAGTAGGATAAACTGTAACAATTGTAATAAAGTTAAGTGTGCTCCCTTTTTAAGATCATGTCATGAAATCACTTACTTTACAGATTTGATGTAAATATATAATTCCAGTGTATTTTGAGAAGAGCTATGTGTTAAGGTAGACAACTATTACTCCTCCCTCTAAATTCCTCATAGTAGACCTACTTCACAAAAGTAATCACTAATGCCCAGATCATTTTGATTTAATAGATATCTTGGCCCAAACCCACCCCTTGCACAGCTGACACTATACATACTTGATGTTGAGCTTACTGGGTAAAATTAAGTATGATACCATCAAAATGATACAATCTTGTGATGATTAATAGCATAGGTATTTTCAGCTGATGTATTTGGTATACAATGCAGTTATTCCTGATCATGTAATTGTGACACACTGATGAGATTGCAGTAAGAATTACAGTTAATTTAGGTGGGAATAGAATTTAGTTTTCCTTTTTTTTTTTGGTGCCAGAAATCAAACTCAGGACCTTCCGCTTGCAAGGCTAGTGTGGTGCCACTGAGCTAAATCTCCAGCCCTACTTTTGCCTTTTAGAAATGCAGTACATTTTAATTTATAAATGGAAAAACAAAGCAAATGTTCTATTGATGAATGTTTCCTTAAGTGATCTTTTCTTACTTGTGACTATTCAAGGTTATAAAAAGGAGTTGTATGAAAGGAATGCCAGTCAATATTTTTTATTTAGTAAATTATATTATCACCTGCTAAATTCCAAAGCACCTTGTAGTTTAACAACATCCATCAGTAATGCTACTGAGTTATTTCAAATAACAAAGGAAGCTTATAATTTACTAGGGAATATAAAATAATTCATATTTCCATGAATGTTCTTTTGTTTAATTAAAAGCTACTCAAAAGTTGGCATGCAAGAACCAGTGATTGCTTTTCCATATGTCTGCTAGAGGAAAAGGAAAATTAATAAATTGCAAGAAATACATATTAAGTTATAACAGGGATATTTCCAATGGTAGAGAGCAGGAGGATTATGACTTAACATAGACTTTTTTGGCTGCAGATATTACTACCTAAACAACAATTGTCACAGTGAAATATTGATCTACTACTTGGTTTTGAGAATGCTGAATTTCTCTCATTCATGTGAACATCCCCAAAAGGCTTAAGAAATACAATAACCAGCTAGTGGCTGCACCTTGCTCCATCTGACTTGCCCCACCCACTTGCATCCCGCAGACCCTGAGGATATCTCCCACACCCCCGGACTGGTACAAGCTGCCAGTTTGGCCTTGTGGTCAGACATAGGTGGCTGCACCCTGCTCCATCTGGCTTGCTCTGCCCACCTGACCAGACCACCATACTTGGTAAGTGGGAGAGATCATCACCTCCCATTTGAATCTGGACTATTTTCAGGGGAAAGACAGCTGGAACCTGTAGTAGAATCTTGCAGAGTTCAATTCTGCAGGAGGACAGGGAGCTCAATTTGAGACTTACAGTAAGAAATCTGTCTGAATCTAATGAGTCTGTGACTGGCTTACTGAGACTCATTGACTTATAAATGACAATACCAAAAACAAAAATGAGAAGACATTTAAGCAAGTCACAAACTCAGACTTCCACCCCACAAAAGACAATTTCTGGGGAAAACGAGGTGGAAAAGTCTGATAATCAACCACCTGGACACCCTGAACTGATAACACAGGAAGTAACAAAACAGATGAATGAGGCTCTAGAAAAATTCAAAGCAGAAATAATCTCCCAGATAACTACAGAGATGGTGAGCAGAGTGAAAGACATAATTAGAGGCTCTAGAACAGAAACAGACAAAAAAAAAAATAAATAAATGAGCTCAGAAACATGCTGGAAGCCATGAATGCCCAGCATAAAAAAGAAATAGAAACCATGATTGCTCAATATAAGAAAGAAATGGAATCTATGAAACAGATTCAAACAGATATTCAGGAGATGAAAAACTCCATTGAAAGCACGCATAGCAGATTAAGGGAATCTGAAGATATAATATCAGATATAGAAGACAGGGTTGTGGTTAAGGACCATGAAAACAGAGATTTCTTAAAAATAGTAAGGGACCATGAGAAATCAATCCAGCAGCTGCTAGATGATGCAAGGAAGAATAACTAGACTGATAGGAGTCCATGTCAAAACAGGAGAAAGTGCAAATGACATAGAAAAACTGTTCACAGAAGTAATAGTAGAAAACTTCCCAGACAGAGGTGGAGAACAGGACATACAGATAAGTGAGGCATATAGAAGTCCAACTAGCCATGATCAAAAAAAAATCTATGCCTAGACACATAATAATCAAGATCCCAGAAAACCAACAGAAGAATAAAATCCTACAGGCAGCTAGAGAAAAGAAACAAATCACCTATAAAGGAAAGCCCATCAGAATCACAGCAGATTTTTCAACACAAACCCTCAAGTCAAGGAGAGCCCGGAATGAAGTATTTCAAGCCCTAAAAGAAAATAACTTCCAACCTAGATTACTGTATCCTGCAAAATTATCTTTCAAAATCGATGGGGAAATTAGATACTTTCATGACAAAGAACACCTGAGAAATTTCATGAACACCAAACCAGAAATCCAAGCAATCCTAAGTAATATCCTAGCAAAAGACAAGGAAGATCACAACTATATGAGGCCCAAAAGAGGGAAGTGACCAGGGAAGGTAAAAAACTAAAGGGAAAGGGAAAAAAAGCCACAAGAAATAAAAAAGCCATCAATAGTAAAACATCATGACAAGGATGAGTCAATATCTATCAATTATAGCTGTCAATATTAATTGTCTGAATTCACCAGTCAAAAGAAATAGACTGAGAGACTGGATTAAGAAGCAAAATACAACAATATGCTGTATACATAATAATAACACACCTAACTCAAAAAGAAATACACAGACTGAAAGTAAAAGAATGGAAAAGAGTTCGCCACACCACAGAAACACAGAAAAAAGTAGGGGTAGCAGTTTTATTTGCAGACAAAGTAGATTTCAAACCAAAACTAATTAAGAGAGACAAAGATGGTCACTACATCCTTGTGAAGGGAACAGCCCAAGAGGAAGAGATAACAATCCTAAGTATATATGCACCAAATGTGAATGCCCCCGACTATACAAAACAAATATTAATGGACATGAAAAACCAAATAGGCTCTAATACAATTGTAGTGGGGGATCTCAATACCCCATTATCACAATTAGACAGATCATCTAGACAAAAAATTAACAATGAAATTCTAGAACTGAGCCAAGCTATTGAACAAATGGACTTAATAGGTGTTTACAGAGTTTTCCACCCCACAAAATCAGAATACACATTCTTTTTGGCTGCATACATGTCATTCCCAGAATAGACCACATGCTAGCTCATAGGACATGTCTAAGTCAATGTAAAAGAATTGAAGTTACCCCCTGTATATTATCAGACCATAGTGCAATAAAATTGGAGATCAATGACATAAGAAACTGAAAAACTCCTACAAACACCTGGAAAGTAAATAACACCCTCCTGAACAACTAATGGGTCACAGAGGAAATTTAAGAAGAAATTAGACAGTTTCTAATAAGTAAATGATAATGCCAGTACAACATACAGGAATCTGTGGTACACAATGAAAGCAGTTCCACATGGGAAATTCATAGCAGTGAATGCCCATATTAGGAAAAGAGAGATAACTCAAATAAATAACCTAATGTAGAACCTTAAGCTCCTAGAAAAAGAAGAGCATAACAAACCCAAAGCTCATACAAACTGGAAATTATAAAGATCAGAGCAGAAATCAATGCAATGGAGACTAAGAAAATGATACAAAAATTAATGAATCAAAGAGTTGGTTTTTTGAAAGAATAAATAAAATTGATAAACCTTTAGGCAACCTTATCAAAAGAAAGAAAAGGCTCAAATCCATGCAGTCAAGAATGAAAAAGGCGAAGTCACAACAGATCCAGCAGAAATCCAAAGCATCATCAATACCTACTTTGAGAACCTGTACTCTAATAAAATGGAAATTAAAGAAGAAGTGGACAGATTCCTAGATACATATGAATTACCAAAGTTAAATGAAGAAAATATAGAAATACTAAACACTCCAATTACAATGAGAGAAACTGAAAATGTAATAAAAAAATGTACCAACAAGAAGAAATATCCCCATTACTCTTTAAACTCATCAAGGAAATTGAAAGGGAAGCAAAGCTTCCAAACTCATTCCTGGAAGCAAGTATTACTTTGATTCCAAAATCAGGGAAAGACACAACCCAAAAAGAGAACTAAAGGCTAATCTCCTTGATGAATATTGATGCAAAAATCTTCAACAAGATACTGGCAACGAGAATACAAAGGGGCATCAAGAAGATAATACACCCTGACCAAGTCGGATTTATCCCAGGGATCCAATTATGGTTCACCATTCATAAATCAATAAATGTAATACACTATGTTAACACAGTCAAGGACAAAAACCATATGATCATCTCAACAGATGCAGAAAAGGCATTTGACAAAATCCAACACCCATTTATGATAAAAACCCTCCAGAAAATTGAAATAGAACATCTTTATCTCAATGTGATTAAAGCTATCTATGAAAAACCAATGGCCAACATCATACTAAATGGTCAAAAACAGAAAACTTTCACACTAAAATCAGAAACAAGAAAAGGATGCCTACTATCACCACTCCTGTTCAATATTTTTCTCAAAACATTAGCCACAGCAATTAGAAAAGAGAAACAAATAAAAAGAATAAAAATAGGAAAGGAAGAAGTTAAACTGTCATTATTAGCTGATGATATGATACTTTACATTGAAGACCCAAAATATTCTCCAAAAGAATTCTAGACTTAATTGACAGATTCAGTAGAGTAGCTGGATATAAGGTCAACACTCAAAAAACAATAGCCTTTTTATATACAAATAATAGACTCACTGAGAGAGAAATTAGAGAAACAATTCCTTTTACAATAGCATAATAAAAGAGAAATATCTAGGAGTCAATCTAACAAAGGAAGCAAAAGACCTCTACATCGAAAATTATAGCACTTTGAAAAAGGAGATTGAGGAGGATATAAGAAAATGGAAAGACATCCCTTGTTCCTGGATAGGAAGAACAAATATAGTGAAAATGGCCATACTTCCAAAGCTATTATATAGGTTTAATGCAATGCCAATTGAAATTCCAACAATATACTTCACAGAACTAGAGATAACAGTCCAAAAATTCATTTAGAACCAGAAGATACCTAGAATAGTAAAAGAAATTTTAGGCAACAGAGGTATGGCTGGGGGTATTACAATCCCCAACTTGAAACTATACTACAAAGCTACTGTGATAAAAGCAGCATGGCACTGGCAAAGAAACAGACCCAAAGATCAGTGGAATAGATTAGAAGATGCAGAAACAACTCCAGACATACTCAGCCACCTCATCTTTGACAAAGGAGCCAACCATCCTCATTGGAGGAAAGATAATGTATTTACTAAATGGTGTTGGAAAAACTGGATTTCAACCTGCCAAAGATTAAAACTAGACCTATACCTATCACCATGCACTAAACTAAGATCGAAGTGCATTAAAGATTTAAATATTAATACAGAAACACTAAATTTTCTGGAGGATAAGTTAGTTAGAACTCTTGAAGACACTGGCATAGGTAAAGACTTTATGAACAAAACCTCAGTGGCATGGGAACTTGCACAAAGAATCAACAACTAGGATCTTATCTTATTAAAACCTTCTGCACTGCAAGAGAAACCACCAACAGAGCTCAGAGACAATCTACAATGTGGGAAAAAAGTTTTAGCAGCTGTATCTCAGACAAAGGACTACTATCTAGAATATATAAAGAACTGAAAAAAATCAGACCCCCCCCCAAATTCAAAGACCCAATTCAAAAATGGGCATCTGAAATGAACAGACATTTTTCAGACAAAGAGGTAAAAGCAGCAAATAAACATGAAAAAATGTTCAGATTCACTGGTCATTTGTGAGATGCAGATGAAAACAACACTGAGATTCCACTTCACTCCAGAAAGAATGGCTGCTGTTAAGAAATCATCCAATAACAAATGTTGGCAGGGGTGTGGGAAGAAAGGCACCCTTCTCCATTGTTGGTAGGAGTGCAGACTGGTGCAACCACTGTGGAAATCAGTATGGAGATACCTCAAAGAACTAGGACTAGAGGTCCTATTCAACCCAGCTATCCCTCTGCTGGATATCTTCCCAAAAGAATTAAAAGAATCATACCACAGCGATATATGTGCACCCATGTTTATATTGGCACAGTTCATAATAACGAAAGCTTGGAAACAGCTCAAATGCCCATCAACTGGAAACTGGATAAAAAAATGTGTTTTTTAAAATATAAAATGGAGTACTACTCAGCCATAAAAAACAAGAAACTAGAGACATTTATAGCTAAATGGATGCATATCGAGCCCATACTCTTAAGTGAAATAAATAGGACACACATGTGTAAATACTGAATAGTTTCTCTAGTATGACAAAATGAAAGTGTAATTAAGGATACACACTGATGAAATGGGCTAGTAACATATTTCTTGAGTTGTGTTTCCATTGCATCATAAGACTGTATAGAAATTTAAAGTAGGGAGAACCTTGGCTTATGTGGGGTCTGCTAACTAGCTGGAGTTTTTTTCCAGACCACTATTTGTTCATTGTTGGTTTTGGGATCTTTCTGAAACAAATAACATCCTTAGTGTCTTGTTGGTGCTTGAGATACTTTTTTAAGTTATATGGAAAAATGTTTAAGTGCTTTTCAGTTTTGTTTTGGTTGAGTTCTACTGTATTTGAATATTATCGTAGTTTTTTCCCCTTGCATTGTTCTTCTTTGAATGGTTTTAATTTTTGTATGTTTGTGTGTTTGATAATAAAGTTATTTTTTTAAAAAATACAAAAACCAATAGTACAGTTCAAATCATTTTAACTAAATGTAATGAGAAAAAGATCAGTGGTTGGCAGTTCTAGGCATATGAAACCCTGATCCTGGAAAGGCCTTGATGGTAACTTTAATGAGTCTAATTAGAAATAAGGAGACATATTTTTGCTTTTATTTGGAATCTTGGAATATAACAGGCAAACCAATTTTGTGAGTACAATTCAAGGAATCTGTACCAAGGGAACCCTCTTGCAGAAAATAGCATATAAAGCAAGAACTGAACATTATTAGGATTTCACAGGCTACCCTTGGGCCCCTTATTAGTTACTGCCTAGCCCTTCAATGTTAAGGATATTCCCTCTTCTACAACCTTGGAATAGTTTTACCTGTTTTTGTAATTCATATGAATGGGAGCACTTTACATATACTATTTTATGGACATTGTTCCTTTTACTTATTACCTTTATGTATTCATCTACCTTTTACAGGTTTTTAGTTTTTCATATTTATTGTTGTGTAGTATCTACTTCTATGAACATCATAACTTAAAACTTATCTATTCTGCTGCAGACATTTAGGTAGTTTTTATTGTGGCACTTTAAATAGTAATATTTTGAATATTTTCATACATTTTTTGATCAGTATGTAAGTACAAGGAATATACAAAGGAAGTAAGTTGTTGAGTCAGAAGATATGCATAGAATACATGCAACTTTTTCCAGATATAGCCAAACAATTCTCCAAAGTGGTTATGTATCAATTTAAACTCCAAACAGTGTGAGAATACCTGTTGTTTCACACTTTATAAAACTTGACATTTTTCATGTAGTTATTTTAGTAGCATGCAGTGAATTTTTATTGTGATTTTTAATTAACAGTTTCCTAATTGTCCTAAATTGATGACTTCTTCAAATGTTAAAAGTGGCAGTTGCTTTATTAGGGAAAACTGTAATATGGTCTACATTTTAATAATCCTACATTTTTACAAATGCCCCTGGTGAGGATTATTCAATGATTATTCATTATGCAGCAAACATTGTACCAGGCTGTGTTCATCATTTGGACTGAGATTTGTGTGTTAGTTACCAATGTGTTTATATTACCTATCCTAATGTCTTGTTTCAAATCACTGACTTTGTATTTTCCTTTTTCAATATAGATATTCAAAACTATAAGAAGTTTTCTTTTAAACACTGTGCTAGCTGCATTCTGATAGTTTTGGTAAGTTATATTTTTATTATCATTTCATCAGAAATATATTTTAATTTCTCTTGTCATTTCTTCTTTGTTCCACCAGTTATTTAGAAGTATGATGAATAGTTTGCCCACATATTTGAGAATTTTCTAGATATCATATTGATTTTTAAAAATTAAATAGCTGTAGTTTAAAATGTATGATTGTAATGCCTTTGAATTTACTGAGATTTGTTTTATGATCCAACATATGTTCTTTCTCGGTTGGTGTTTCATGGTGCGCTTAGAAAGAATGTGTATTCTACAGTTATATGTTATGTCTAAACACCAGTTAGGTCAAATTTTTGTGCTGCTATTAAAAATATGTATGTCGCCCGAGAACTAGCACAATCAGTAAGTGGGATCTCTTCTTACTAAAAAGCTTCTGCACAACAAGAAAAACCACCAGCGGTGTGAAGAGACAACCCACAATGTGGGAAAAAATCTTCACCTGCTTTTCCTCAGGCAAAGGTATACTATCTCAAATCTATAAAGAACTTAAAAAAAAAAATCAGACCTCCCAAATTTAAGGACCCAATCCAAAAATGGGCATGGGAAATGAACAGACATTTTTCAGACAAAGAAGTAGAAACAGCAAATAAACATATGAAAAAATGTTCAGCATCATTGATCATTCAAGAGATGCAAATGAAAACAATGCTGAGATTCCACCTCACTCCAGAAAGAATGGCTATCATGAAATCAACCAATAACAAATGCTAGGGGGCTGTGGGGAAAGAGGAACACTGCTCCACTGCTGGTGAGAGTGTAGACTGGTGCAACCATTGTGGAAATCAGTATGGAGAGGCCTCAAAGAACTAGGACTGGAAGTCCCATTTGACCCTGCTATTCCCCTGCTGGGTGTCTTCCCCAAAGAATTAAAAGAATCATACCACAGTGATATATGTGCACCCATGTTCATAGCAGCACAGTTTGTAATAGCTAAAACTTGGAAAAAGCCCAAATCCCCATCAACTGGAGACTGGATAAAGAAAATGGTGTTTTTTAAAATAAAATGGAGCACTACTTAGCCATCAAAAATAAGAAATTAAAGACATTTATTGCTAAATGGATGCACATTGAGGCAATACTCTTAAGTGAAATAAATAGGACATACATGTGTAAATACTGAATAGTTTCTCTAGTGTGAGAAACTGAAAGTGTAAATAAGGACTAAAAGGTATAATAGATAATGTGAAATAGGAAGAAAAGGGGCAAAGGGGAAGGGGAAGTGGGAGGTGAAGGGGAAAGTAAAGAAGAGAATGGAATTAATATGAGAAAATGAAAAAAAGGAAACAAAGTCTTTGTAAATAGGAAGGGATGGAGGGGTTGAAGGGAGGGCAGGGAAAGGGGGAAAAATAAGAACCAAGAGAGTATGTAAAGGTGCACATCTCCAGTGATGAATGTCATTATATTGTACACCAAAAATGTACCAATAAAAGGATATACAAAAAAAAAAAAAAGAAACTGGAACATCTATACAAGGGTTCATTTTCAGAGAAACAAAAGAACTTTTCTTGCTAACTTCATTATGGGTATCTCATAAGGACAGCATTTTTTGCTGACACAGGAGTTCTACAAAAAGTATATTATTATGTATACATCACATATATCCCATGAATATATACAGTTTTCATGTATCACATATATCCCATGAATATGTACACTTTTCATGTATGAGTTAACAAACTAAGAAAAAAGAGGTGACTCTGCTGTGGAGCATTGTAATCCTGCATTGTGGGGACTTAGATCCCCTGGGAAGAGAGTGCTGGACTGAGGTCCTGGAGAAAGGATGAGAAAGGATGAGACTCAGTCTTATGACAAGTCAGACATGGAGAGAGAGAAGAAAGAATAATTCAGAAACAGTCCTGAGGTATCCAGAATAAATGTGTTATTGATTATCACACTCAGACTCTCCTTCAAAAGCTGTAGGTAGACTACTGTTTAAACTCTTCAATGAAATTGAAAGGGAAGCAATACTTCCAAATTAATTCCTGGAAGCAAGCATCACCTTGATCCCCAAAGCAGAGAAAGACCCAACCGAAAAGGAGAACTGTAGGCTAATCTCACTAATGAACACAGATGCAAAAATCCTTAATAAGATACTGGCAAATAGAATGCAGAAGATCATCAAGAAGACCATACACCCTGACGAAGTGAGATTCATCTCAGGGATGCAGGGATGGTTCAACATATGCAAATCAATCAATGTAATACACTATATCAATAGAGCCAAGGACAAAAACCATATGATCATCTCCATAAACAAAGAAAAAGCATTTGATAAAATCCAACATGCATTTATGATAAAAAACCCTACAAAAATTGGAATAGATGGTCTCTACGTCAAACTGATTGAAGCCATCTATGAAAAACCAACAACCAATATCATACTAAATGGTCAAAAACTGAAATCCTTCACACTAAAATCAGGAACAAGACAAGGATGTCCACTATCACCACTCTTGTTCAGTACAGTTCTGGAAACATTAGCCATGGCAATTAGGCAAGAGAATGAAATAAAAGGAATAAAAATTGGAAATGAAGAAGTCAAATTGTCATTATTTACAGATGACATGACACTCTATATAGAACACCCCAAGAACTCCACCAAAAGTCTTCTAGACTTAAAAACCAAATTCAGTCAAGTAGCTGGTTATGAGGTCAATACACAAAAAGCAATAGCTTTCCTCTACATGAATCACAGACTCACTGAGAGAGAAATATGGCAAATAATTCCTTTCACAATAGCATCCAAAACACTGAAATACCCAGGAATCAACCTAACAAAGGAAATCAAAGACCTCTTCTCTGAAAACTATAGCACTCTGAAAAGAGAGATTGAAGAGGATATAAAAAAATGGAAAGACATCCCTTGCTCTGGGGTAAGAGGAATCAACATAGTGAAAATGGCCATACTTCCAAAATTGTTATAGATTCAATGAAATCCCAGTTAAAATTCCAGCAGCATACTACATGGACCTTGAGAAAAGAGTCTGGAAATTCATTTGGAACAAGAAGAGACCCAGAATAGCAAAAGCAATTCTAGGTAACAGAGACATGGCAGGGGGTATCACAATCCCCAACTTGCAACTATACTACAAAGCTACTGTGAGAAAAACAGCATAGTACTGGTAAAGAAACAGACTTGAGGACCAGTGGAACAGATTAGAAGATGCAAAAACAATGCCAGACACACTCAGCCATCTCATGTTTGATAAAGGAGCCAAACACCCTCACTGGAGGAAAGATAGCCTCTTTAATAAATAGTGCTGGAAAAATTGGGTTTCAACTTGCCAAAGATTACAACTAGACCTATATCTCTCCCCATGCACTAAACTAAAATCAAAACGGAGTAAAGATCTAAATATGAAAATAGAAACTCTGAACAAGTTGGAACAGAGGTTAGGGAGAACTCTTGAAGACATCGGTGTAGGAAAAGATTTTATGAACAAAACCTCAGTTCCCCATGAACTAGCACAAACAATCAACAAGTAGGATCTCTTCTTATTAAAAAGCTTCTGCACAGCAAGAGAAACCACCAGCAGTGTGAAGAGACAACCCATAATGTGGGAAAAAATCTTCACCTGCTTTTCCTCAGACAAAGGTCTAGTATCTCGAATCTATAAAGAACTTAAAAAGATCAGACCTCCCAAATTTAAAGACCCAATCCAAAAATGGGCATCTGAAATGAACACACATTTCTTTTTTTTTTTTTGTATTAAATTCTTTTATTGGTACATTGTAGGTATACAACACAATTACATTTCTCACTGGGAATTGTACCTTTACATAATGCATCTTGGTTCTTATTTTTTCCCCATTCCTAGCCCTCCCTTCACCCCCTCCACCCTTCCCTATTTACAAAGACTTTATTTCCATTTTTTCCATTTCTCAGCATTTTTTCCTTTCCCTTCTTTCTTTTCTCCTGCCCCTCCCACTACCCCTACACCTTTGGACCTTTTCTTCCTGTTTTGCATTATTGATTATTCATTATAATCATTGGTACATTTTAGGTATACAATATAATGACATTCATCATTGGAAATTTGCACCTTTACATAGTCTCTCTTGATTCTTATTTTTCACCCATGTCCAGCCCTCCCTTCAACCCCTCCAGTGCTCCCTATTTACAAAGATTTTGTTCTTATTTTTGTATTTTCTCATATTAATCCCGTTCCCTTCTATCATTTCCCCTAGCCCTCCCACTTCCTTCCCCTTTGCCCCTTTTCTTCCTATTTCACATTACCTATTATACATTTAGTACTTATTTACACTTTCACATTGTCACAGGAGAGAAACTATTCGGTATTTACACATGTGTGTCCTATTTATTTCACTTAAGAGTATTGCCTCAATGTGCATCCACCTAGCTATAAATGTCTCTAATTTCTCCTTTTTTATGGCTGAGTAGTACTCCATTTTATAAAAAACCACATTTTCTTTATCCAGTCTCCAGTTGATGTGCATTTGGGCTGTTTCCAAGTTTTAGCTATTACAAACTGTGCTGCTATGAACATGGGTGCACATATATCACTGTGGTATGACTCTTTTACTTCTTTGGGGAAGATCCCAGGCAGTGGAATAGTGGCGTCAAATGGGACTTCCAGTCCTAGTTCTTTGAGGTATCTCCATACTGATTTCCACAGTGGTTGCACCAGTCTACACTCTCACCAGCAGTGGAGCAGGGTTCCTCTTTCCCCACAGCCCCACCAGCATTTGTTATTGGTTGATTTCATGATAGCAGCCATTCTTTCTGGAGTGAGGTGAAATCTCGGTGTTGTTTTCATTTGCATCTCTCAAATGACCAGTGATGTTGAACATTTTTTCATGTATTTATTTGCTATTTCTACTTCTTTGTCTGAGAAATGTCTGTTCATTTCAGATGCCCATTTTTGGATTGGGTCTTTAAATTTGGGAGGTCTGATCTTTTTAAGTTCTTTATAGATTCGAGATAGTAGGCCTTTGCTGAGGAAAAGCAGGTGAAGATTTTTTCCCACATTATGGGTTGTCTCTTCACACTGCTGGTGGTTTCTCTTGCTGTGCAGAAGCTTTTTAATAAGAAGAGATCCCACTTTTTGATTGTTTGTGCTAGTTCATAGGGAACTGAGGTTTTGTTCATAAAATCTTTTCCTATACCGATGTCTTCAAGGGTTCTCCCTAACCTCTGTTTCAACTGGTTCAGAGTTTCTATTTTCATATTTAGATCTTTACTCCATTTTGATTTTAGTTTAGTGCATGGTGAGAGATATAGGTCTAGTTGTAATCTTTGGCAAGTTGAAACCCAATTTTTCCAGCACTATTTATTAAAGAGGCTATCTTTCCTCCAGTGAGGGTGTTTCGCTCCTTTGTCGAAGATGAGATGGCTGAATGTGTCTGGCGTTGTTTCTGCATCTTCTAATCTGTTCCACTGGTCCTCAAGTCTGTTTCTTTACCAGTACTATGCTGTTTTTATCAGAGTTCCTTTGTAGTATAGTTGCAAGTTGGGGAATGTGATACCCCCTGCCATGTCTCTGTTACCTAGAATTGCTTTTGCTATTCTGGGTCTCTTCTCGCTCCAAATGAATTTTTGGATTGTTTTCTCGAGCTCTAGAAAGTATGCTGCTGGGATCTCAATTGGAATTGCATTAAATTTATATAGCAGTTTTGGAATTATGGCCATTTTCACTATATTAATCCTTCCTACCCAGGAGCAGGGGATGTCTGTCCATTTTCTGATATCATCTTCAATTTCTCTTTTCAGAATGCCATAATTTTCAGAGAAGAGGTCTTTTATTTCTTTTGTTAGGATGATTCCTAGGTATTTCAGTTTTTTGGATGCTATTGTGAAAGGAATTATTTGCCCTATTTCTCTCTCAGTGAGTCTGTGATTCATGTAGAGGAAAGCTATTGCTTTTTGTGTGTTGACCTTGTTACCAGCTACTTGACTGAATTTGGTTATTAAGTCTAGAAGACTTTTGGTGGAGTTCTGTGGGTCTTCTATATAGAGTATCCTGTCATCTGCAAATAATGACAATTTGACTTCTTCATTTCCTATCTTTATTCCTTTTATTTCTTTCTCTTGTCTAATTGCTATGGCTAATGTTTCTAGAACTATATTGAACAAGAGTGGTGATAGTGGACATCCTTGTCTTGTTCCTGATTTGAGTGTGAAGGATTTCCATTTTTGACCATTTAGTATAATATTGGCTGTTGGTTTTTCATAGATGGCTTCTATCAGTTTGAGGTAGAGACCATCTATTCCAATTTTTTGTAGGGTTTTGATCATAAATGCATGTTGGATTTTGTCAAATGCTTTTTCTGTGTCTATGGAGATAATCATATGGTTTTTGTCCTTGGCTGTACTGGTATAATGTATTACATTAATTGAATTTCGTATATTGAACCATCACTGCATCCCTGGGATGAATCCCACTTGCCAATATCTCATTAAGGATTTTTGCATCTATGTTCATTAGTGAGATTGGCCTATAGTTCTCTTTTTCAGTTGGGTCTTCTCTGCTTTGGAGATCAAGGTGATGCTTGCTTCCAGGAATGAATTTGGGAGTATTGCTTCCCTTTTAATTTCATTGAAGATTTTAAACAGTAGTGGCAGCAGTTCCTCTCTAAATGTCTTGTAGAATTCAGCAGTGAAGCCTTCAGGGCCCAGGCTTTTCTTAGTTGATAAGTTTTTAATTACATTTTCAATTTCATTGGTTGATATTGGGTTGTTCAGAATTTTTAGGTCTTCTTCATTCAACTTTGGTAATTCATATGTATCTAGGAATCTGTCCATTTCTTCTGTGTTGCCCATCTTATTGCCATATAGGTTCTGGAAGTAGGTATTGATGATCCTCTGGGTTTCTGCTGGGTCTGTTGTAATTTCACCCTTTTCATTCTGAATTGCATGGGTTTGGGCCTTTTCTTTCCTTTTTCTGACAAGGTTGGCTAAAGGTTTGTCAATTTTGTTGATTCTTTCAAAGAACTAACTCTTGGCTTCATTGATTTTTTTGTATCATTCTCTTAGTCTCCATTGCATTGCGTTCTCCTCTGATCTTCATAATTTCCTCCCTTGTATGAGCTTTGGGATTGTCCTGCTCTTCTTTTTCCAGAAGCTTGAGGTGCAGCATCAGGTTGTTTAATTGGGCTCATTCTGTTTTCCTAATATGCATATTCACTGCTATGAATTTCCCTCCTAAGACTGCTGTCATTGTGTCCCATAGATTTCAATATGTTGTATTGTCATTGCCATTTAATGGAAGGAACTGTCTGATTTCTTCTTTACTTTCCTCTGTGACCTCTTGGTTATTCAGAAGTGTGTTGTTCAATTTCCATGTGTTTATGAAATTTTTTGAGTTTCTTTTGGTATGGATCTCCAATTTCATCGCACTATGGTCTGATAATAAACAGGGGATAACTTCAATTCCTTTGCAATTACTCAAACATGTTCTATGCATGAGAATGTGGTCTATTTTTGAGAATGACCCATGTGCAGCTGAGAAGAATGTGTATTCTGATTTTGTGGGGTGGAAGACTCTGTAAACAT
Organism: Heterocephalus glaber; assembly: GCF_053883595.1. Taxonomy (NCBI): domain Eukaryota; kingdom Metazoa; phylum Chordata; class Mammalia; order Rodentia; family Bathyergidae; genus Heterocephalus; species Heterocephalus glaber. The sequence continues at coordinate 34,485,855 of NW_028258296.1, read as the reverse complement.
CTGTTAAGTTCATTTGTTCAAGAGTTCAATTGAGTTCTAGTATTTCATTACTTATTTTTAGTCTAGTTGATCTCTCTATTTGTGACAGTGGGGTGTTGAGGTCCCCCACTACAATTGTATTAGTGCATATATGACTTTTCATGTCTGTTAGTATTTGTTTTATATAGTTGGGTGCACTAGTGTTTGGTGCATAGATATTTATGATTGTCATCTCTTCCTCTTGGATTCTTCTCTTTACAAGGATGTAGTATCCTTCTTCATCTCTCTTAATCAGTGTTGGTTTGAAATCTACTCAATCTGCCAAGAGGATAGCTACTCCTGCTTTTTTTCGGGTTCCTATCTCATGCAGTTTTGTTTTCCACCCTTTAACTTTCAGTCTATGAGTTTCCTTTTGAATTAAGTGTGTTTCCTGTATGCAGCATAGTGTTGGATTTTGCTTCTTGACCCATTCTACCAGTCTATTTCTTTTGATTGGTGAGTGAAGACCATTAACGTTGATGGTTATAACTGAAACATATTGACTTGTCATTGCCATGACTTTTTCTTTTTGTTGGGTTCTCCCCCTTTACATTTAATTTCTTGTCATGCTAGATGGGTTCATTCTGCTTTGCTTCCTGGGGTTGTGATCCTCAATGTCTGTTCCTAGGATATTGTGTAAAATTCTTTGGAGTGCTGGTTTGGTATTCACGAAGTTCGTAAGGTGCTCTTTGTCCTGAAAGTGTCTTATTTCTTCATCCATTTTGAAAGATAGTTTTGCAGGGTACAGCAGTCTGGGTTGGAGGCTGCTTTCTTTTAGGTCTTGAAATACGTCACTCCAAGCTCTTCTTGCCTCGATGGTTTGTATTGAGAAGTCTGCTGTGATTCTGATGGGCTTTCCTTTGTATGTCTTTTGTTTCTTTGACTGCTTGGAGAACTTTGTTCTTCTGTTGAGTTTCTGGAATCTTAACAATTATATGCCTATGTGTAGATTTTTTTTTGATCAGTGCTATTTGGAGTCCTATATGCCTCACTTATCTGCATGTCAAGCTCTTTTCCCCTGCTTGGGAAGTTTTCTGCCATTATTTCTGTGAAGAGTTTTTTTTATGTCATCTGCACTGTCTCCTGTTTCTTCATTGAGCCCAATCAGTCTTATGTTATTCTTTTTTGCATCATCTAGCAGCTGCTGGATTGATTTCTCATGTTCCCTTATAATTTTGAAGCAATTTTTATTTTCCTGGTCACTAATTGCAATCTTATCTTCTATATCTGAAATTCTGTCCTCACACTGGCTCATTCTGCTGTGTAGACTTTCAGTGTAGTTTTTCATGTCCTGGAAATCTATTTGCTTGTGTTGTATGGATTCCATCTGTTTCTTATGTTGGGATTCCATCATGCTCCTCAGCTCCTCTCTAGATTTATTAATTATGTCTTGCACTAGGAGCACAATTTCTCCTGTTATCTGAGAAATTATTTCTGATTTAATTTTTTCCAGATCCCCTTTTGTTGCCGGTTCAGTGGGTCCAGGTGGTTGAGTATCAGAGTGTTCCATCTCATTTCCGTTTGGGGTTTCTGTAGGTGATCTGGAAGTCTGGTTTTGAGACTTATTTACCTGTTTTCTCATTTTGACTTGGGCGGGGGGCTGTTAGCGCCTGCAAGGATTACCTCCTCTGAGCTGGGTGAGGTGGGACAGGGGCCGGGAGTAGCAGTGGGCATGGTGATCCAAAAGCCCTTTCCTGTGGGCTGGGAGCAGCTTGAGGGATTGTGGCCGGGAAACCCCTTCCTCTGGACCAGGAGAAGTGGGATGGTAGCTCAGAAGCCCCTCCCTCTGTGCCAGGAACTGTGCGACTCAGTACCTTGTTCTGGTGGTCTGGTGTCCTCTGCGTCTTTGTAGTGTGGAATCAGGTGGCTGCTCATCCACAGCTGGGTGATTCGGTGTCTTCTGCGCAACCCAGGACCTCGGTAGGGTGTGCACAGACCTGCCTGTCTGCAGTGGGCTGACTCGGCGTGTGTTCCATGTGACTGGGGACCTTGGTAGGGTGTGGGCAGACCTGCCTGTCTGCAGCAGGGTGACTCGGCATCTTCTGCGCTACCCAGGACCTCGGTAGGGCATGCACAGACCTGCCTGTCTGCAGCGGGCTGATTCTGCGTGTTCTGTGTGACTCAGGACTCAAGATAGGGCACAGGCAGACCTTCCCATCTGCAGTGAGGTGACCCGGCGTCCTCTGCATGACTCCTGAACAGACATTTCTCAGACAAAAAAGTAGAAATAGCAAATAAATACATGAAAAAATGTTCAACATCACTGGTCATTTGAGAGATGGAAATGAAAACAACACTGAGATTCCACCTCACTCCAGAAAGAATGGCTGCTATCATGAAATCAACCAATAACAAATGCTGGCGGGGCTATTGGGAAAGAGGAACCCTGCTCCACTGCTGGTGGGAGTGTAGACTGGTGCAACCAATGTGGAAATCAGTATGGAGATACCTCAAAGAACTAGGACTGGAAGTCCCACTTGACCCCACTATTCCACTGCTGGGGATCTCCCCCAAAGAATTTAAAGAATCATACCACAGTGATATTTGTGTGCCCATGTTCATAGCAGCACAGTTTGTAATTGCTAAAGCTTGGAAACAGCCCAAATGCCCATCCACTGGAGACTGGATAAAGAAAATGTGGTAGTTTTTTTTTTTTTTTTTAATAAAATGGAGTACTACTCAGCCATCAAAAATGAGAAATTAGAGACATTTATAGCTAAGTGGATGTACATTGAGGCAATACTCTTTTAAGTGAAATAAATAGTACACACATGTATAAATACAGAATAGTTTCTCTGGTGTGAGAAACTGATAGTGTAAATAAGAACTAAATGTATAATAGGTAATGTGAAATAGGAAGAAAAGGGGCAAAGGGGAAGGAAGTGAGAGAGCTAGGGGAAAGGATAGAAGGGAATGGAATTAATATGAGAAAATGGAAAAATAGGAACAAAATCTTTGTAAATAGGGAGGACTGGAGGGGTTGAAAGAAGGGCTGGGCAAGGGGGAAAAATAAGAACCAAGAGAGATTATGTAAAGGTGCAAATTTCTAATGATGAATGTCATTATATTGTATACCTACAATGTACCAATGATTAGAATGAATAATTGATAATGCCAAATAGGAAGAAAAAGTCCAAAGGTGTAGGGTTTGTGGGAGAGGCAGGGGAAAGGAAAGAAGGGAAAGGAAAAATGCTGAGAAATGGAAAAAATGGAAATAAAGTCTTTGTAAATAGGGAAGGGTGGAGGGGGTGAAGGGAGGTCTAGGAATTGGGAAAAAATAAGAACCAAGATGCATCATGTAAAGGTACAATTCCCAATGAGAAATGTAATTGTGTTGTACGCTTAAAATGTACCAATAAAAGTATTTAACAACAACAAAAAAAGCTGTAGGCAGGAGTTTTGGAGTTTACTTGAGAATTATAGATTTTTTTTTGATGGAATTTTTCCCTGAACTCTTTAAAATACAGCACAGATTAATCTTGCTTATTTTACTGTTAATAAGAAGTTATTTGTAAGTTGCAAATGTTTTTCTAAGTTGAATTATTTCATACTAATTCATTCTGCAAAATTTGAAAAGTTTTATGTTATTATTATTACTATTTTATATATTTTTGCTCTATGCTATGCAGCTAGCACATTTTATAATTAAGTGTACTTCCATAAAATTAATAAATAAAAAAAGTAATTATTTTCTATTACACTAATTTTCTCCTCGAGTATTTATATTTTATGCTGATTTTCCCCTCATATTCAAATTGTACCAATCCAAATAAAAATTATAATTAATTTTCTGATTTAAAATGTTTTTCTTTTCAGAAGCCACATACTCTATGTTTATAATTTTATAATTTGTGCATACTAAATATAGAATATTTTTAGAGATAAATTTTGAAAACACAATTAAATTTGGTAACTGTTGCTCTTCTTAATACTGAGGCTGTGAATTCAGCTTATCTGGAGGCAATACTCTAGCCAAACAATTTTTTTCTTTTTCCATTGCTACATTTGTTCCTATGGAAACTGGCCTCTCTTGCATTCTCTCTCTCTCTTTTTATCAGTTTAGAAACAGGTTACAGAAGCAGTGGCCCAGAAGAAACATGAAATATTCATACAGCTGCTATTTAGCTGTTCAGCTAACATACTTACAGATGTCTGCTTTTCTTTAAAGGTTATGCACACACTTGCAAGGAATCCCTGAATGTATTTACAACTGCCTAAAAACCTAACCCAGCAAAACTGAAAGAATTCCTTCTGATTCAGTAAGAAAGCAGCTCATTCAAGATACTCTGAGATCTGTCAAGGTATATGTGGAAGCAGACCAGAGAAGCAAGAACAGAACTGCAGGATAATTGGGACTTTCTGAGAAGCTCAGAGGTCTGGGACAGGATGAATATGTATAAGTTTCATCTGTGCTTCTTCCTAGTGTCTATTAAAGAAAGGTAGAAATGAATGAAAAGATCAGTTTAGAGATAGTAGTTCAAGACCTGGCTAGTTCATGGATTTTGGAAGAGCCACTTATTCCTTTTAACCCTCAAGACAACATCTAAAAAATTCCAAATAAACTAGCATTTTTATAACTTGGTTTACCTTTATCTTAAGAGATAAAGTTAACCCAGAGCAAGACCCCTCTATTCAAAAATGTGCTTTCAGGAAAATAATGATATTTATTTATTTTTTATTTTGTTCTTGTTCAGGAATTTTCCAGGCTAAATTGCCTAATGAGATTTTGGTGAATTAATTAATTGCCTCACCTCCTCCAAATCTGAATGGCTCCTCTAGGATGATTGATTGCACATTTTTGAGTCTGACACTCATTAAGATGGAAAGAAAAGCCAACGTTCCTTAGTACATCATCATAGCCATACCAGCAATCACAGAATCCAGCCTTTGGAAATCTGTTCTGCTTGTGAGCTTGAAAGATAGTTTAACTTATTAGGGGTTCTGTCTCTCAATTTTCAGACTGAAATAGTAATAATAACTAAGTTGTTGAGAAGATTTAGCAAACAAATTCACGTAGGTGATTCTGAGTTTCTTCAAATCCAAGCCAGCTATGGCGTACCAGAATGCCATGTTGAGTAAAACATAGCCTGTGCTCTAATTGTGACTATAGCCTCATTTTAATGTAGAATTGTTAAAATGTAGACTTGATTACAGGTTTTCCTTTTTTACAAAATCACTATTTCAAATGAAATTATTTATAATACTTGGACTCAGTTACACCTTTTAAAAATTTAATAAAGAAAGGTTGGCTTCTTTCAAACAAAATTTTATCAGCCATATTATGTGTTTTGAACATTGGCTGCAATTTCAGGTTTAGGAAATGTTAAGGTATTTGTTAAAAATAAGCGGACAATATCAACAAATAAAAGGAAAAGGCTGAGGGGGAGAGAACTAATTAGAATACAACAGAACAAGGATATTCTCTAAAAATGTGTTTTATTTTACAAAATATATTAGGATTGAAAAGTGAATTGGAAAACCAAGTTGTATAATCTTAAGTAGGGGAATGTGAGGCATATTTTTTTCTTCAATATTTTCCTGTCTTGATGTGGAAGATGAATAATCAATTTCAAAAGCAAGTTTAAAAATCCAGTCAGGAAATAAAAGTCTATTTATTAATCATTTAGAAATAGCCTAAAAAGGCCATTTAACAAAATTTTTTTCATAAGTGAGAAAAACAAAAAATTCCTTGAGGCCCATGAGCATTTCTTCTTCTTCTTCTTTTTTTTTTTTTTTTTTGTTGAGTGTACTTTAAAGTACATCCTGAATTTTTTTTTTTAATTTGTAAAACCAAGTAGCTAAAGCTCTAAGAATGACTTTAAAGTTATAATATGTTCAAGATCCTAAATAAACTAAATCAGTACTGCTTTTGGGTCTTGAACTTAATGCTAAAGTTTTTTTTTTCCCATTAAGTTTATTGGTACATTGTAGGTATAAAATACAGTTACAAACATCACTGGGATCTTGTACAATTACACGAGTATCTTGGTTCTTTTATTTTTCCTCTTCCCCTGCCCTCCCTTCCTCCCCTCCACTCTTCCCTATTTGCAAAGAGTTTGTTTCCATTTTTTTTCTTTTCTCATATTTTTTCTTTTCCCTTTTTTTCTTTCCCCTACCCCTCCCACTTCCCCTGCACCTTTAGACCCTTTCTTCCTGTTACACAATATCAATTATACATTTGTAAAATTACAATATCAAGATCTAGGAGACATTACCACAGATTTTACAGAATTTAAAAGGATATAGAAAGCATATTTCAAAAATCTGTTTTGAAATAAATTTGACAACTTCTAAGAAGTACCTTGGAAGACAAATTAATGAAACTAACTCTGGAAGAAATATAAAATTTGAATAGCACCTATGAAAGAAAGTATATGGCTAGCTTGAAAACCTACCTGTATGACAACAGCAGGCTCATATACAGTTCAACTGATAAATTATATCAAACAATTAAAGCAGAAAAAAGAAGGAACACTTCTCCCCTCATTTTAGGAACTCAACATTGTGCTAAACCTAAAACTGGATAAAGATAATAGAAGAAAAAAATATGAACATAGATAGAAATTTGTTTAACAAAACAAACTCTTAGAAGTCAGATCTGGCAGTATGTAGAAAGTGGTTTTGTTATAGGGATGGCAATGTTGGTTCAGCATTGGAAGATCCACCCGCAAAAGTCATCATTTTAACAGAGGAAAAGAAAAAGCCATATGATCCTGTCAGTAGTTGGAGAAAAAGTATTGGACTATATTCTACAGCTGTTCGTGGTAAAAGCTATCAGGAGACTAGAAGTAGAATAGAACCTTCTCAACAGATTAAAGACATGTACTCCATACTTCCAACAAAAACTCCTTCTATGAATGGAGACGATACAATGCTTTCTCCTTAAGGTGGGGAACAAGGGCAGATATGCTTACTCTTTATCTGTCCATTAAACTTTGAAACCTAGGACCCACCAAAATAGTTTGGCAATAAAATGACACAATTAGGATAGGATTGGCAAGGTAGAAGCAAAGTCTTTATATGTAGATGAAATGATCATCTACAGAGAAAATACTAAGAAATCTCTAGGAGCTCCTAGAACTTGTATTTGAATTTAGCAGGTATATATAAAAATTCAGGTCTGTGTATACTTGCTATAAATGACAAACTGGATATCGAAATTTAAAAGTTATGTAGGAGTACAAAGGACCCAGAAAAACCAAAAACAAAAGCAAAAACAGTGTTGGAAGATGTTTAGCACCCAATTTTAAGACTTCTTCTAAAGCTACAGTAATCAAGGCAGTGTTGGTGTAAGGAAAGACATATAGATCATGGGAATAAAACAGAGAATCTAGAAATAGAACCATACATATACGGTCCACTGAGTTTTGCAAGACTATTTAACATTAGCATTTTATAGAATATAAACTCAATTCAAGAGCCGAGGAAGAGACAGTGTCTTCAGCAAATGGCACTAGAACACCTGGTATCCGTATATAAAAAATTAACCTCAACCCTTTTTTTCCATACATGAAAATAACTTGAAGGGATCTATAAACCTAAATAAGAAAGCCTAAAAGTATAAAACTTTAAGAAGAAATTATAAGGGAAAATATTTATGAATTCAGGGTAGGCAAGAACTACCTAGGATACAAAAAACATGATGTATAAAAGAAAATAATTGATAAATGAGATTCCATCAAAATATAGAACTTTAAGTGACAGCATTAAAATGAAAAGTAGTCCTTAAACAGACCATATTTACAATGCATATAACCTATGAGCAGAATATATAAAGAATTCTTAGAGCTCATTAATAGACAACCCAATTAAAATGTAGACATAAGAAGATGATAAATAGCCAGTATAGCACAAGGAATGGTGTGCAACTCTAGAATCAGAAAAATACTAATTAGTAAAATAACAAGATTGAATTATACACTCATTAGGGAGATGAAGTTAAAAGTTTTAAAAGCCTTGTCATGACTTTTTCTTTTTGTTGGATTCTGCCCCTTTGCTTTTAATTTTTCACGCCCAATGGATTCATTCTGCTGGGTTTCCTGGGGTTGTGATCCTCATTATCTTTTCCCAGAGTATTATCTAAAATTTTTTGGAGTGCCGGTTTGGTATTTATGAAGTTCCTGAGGTGCTCTTTGTCATGAAAGTATCTTATTTCTCCATCAATTTTGAAAGATAGTTTTGCAGGGTACATCAATCTGGGTTGGAGGCTGTTTTCCTTTAGGGCTTGAAATACATCACTCCAAGCTCTTCTTGCCTTGAGAGTTTGCATTGAGAAGTCTGCTGTGATTCTGATGGACTTTCCTTTGTATGTGATTTGTTTCTTTTCTCTCACTGCTTGTAGAATTTTATTCTTCTGCTGGATTTCTGGAGTCCTAACTATTATATGCCTATGTGTAGATTTTTTTTGATCAAGGTTAGCTGGAGTCCTATATGCCTCACTTCTCTGTATGTCAAGTTCTTTTCCCCTCCTTGGGAAGTTTTCTGCCATCACTTCCGTGAACATTATTTTTATGTCCTCTGCACTCTCTCCTGTTTCTTCATTGACTCCAATCAGTCTTATGTTTTTCTTCTTTGCATCGTCTAGCAGCTGCTGGATTGATTTCTCATGTTCCCTTACAATTTTAAAGCAATTTTTCTTTTCCTCCTCACTAATTGCAATCTTATCTTCTATATCTGAAATTCTATCCTCACATTGGTTCATTCTGCTGCACAGAATTTCAATGGATGTTTTAATGTCTTGGAAATCTGTTTGTATCTGTTTTATGGATTTCATTTGCTTCCTATGTTGGGATTCCATTATGTTCCTCAGATCCTCTATTTTTTTTATCTGTGTCCTCTCTAGATTTATTAATCATGTCTTGCACCATGAGCAAAATCTTTGCTGTTATCTGGGTAATTATTTCTGATTTCATTTTTCCCAGATCCTCTTTTGTTGTCAGTTCAGAGTCCAGGTGATTGAGTATCAGAGTGTTCTATCTCATTTCCCTTTGGGGTTGCTGTAAGTGATCTGGAAGTCTGTTTTTGAGGCTTGTTTATGTGTCTTCTCATTTCTACCTGGTGGGAGAGCTTCTGGTGCCCACACAGCTCACCTTCTCTGCCCTAGGAGCTTTGGATGACAGCAGGGGATCTTCCTTCTGGGTGCTGGGACTGGCTGAGCTTCACTGCCCTAGGAGCCTGGGATTGAGGTGGGGCGCTTCCTTCCGGGTGCTCGATACTGGAATTCTGCACAGGCACATCTACTTTCTACCTTGTTACAGCACCAAACACTGCTTGTAGGAGGAACAGGAAGAACAATGACCCTTGCAAAGCTCTCAAAACAGCTAGCTCCTGTCATTCACCCACATTGTTTTGAAGGAGGTTGAGAAAGGGAGCCATTTTAGTTCCATATTTTGGTGGCAGAAGTTGCTTCAGGGGAAGGGAAAACAACTCTTCCCAGATTCAAGTGTCAAATCTGCACTTGTTCTACCCTAATTGTTGATTTATACAGTGACTATAGTTCATTTAAATAAATCGAATTGTTTTAGGCTGAGTTTTAATATTTCTTAAAATCCTGTTCTGATCGATATTTTGTTTAAGTTGTATCAATGTGTGTGTGTTTGATATTTGTGCATGACATTTATTATTTTCATAAATATCAAATAGCTTTATCATTATAATTTAAATCGCTCTATTGGAATATTCAAACTAAACTTTGTATTCTAATTGTATAATGCAAATAACACTACTATCTCCTGGTGGCAGCCAGCTAAATTACAAGTACAAATACTTCAGTATTGAAAATGCCTTGTCAGTACATAGAAATAGTTGAACCATTCGCTGAAACCATTTATACTTGAATATATCATTGGCCATTGGATTTATATCCTCAAATATTTATAAGGAAGTTGAAATATGAGTCTTAAGCAAACTTAATTTATTTACTAAGGTTATTTATTGATCTTCTAGAGTTTTAAAAGAAATTGTGTGCTCATTATCCATCTGATTCTCAAAATCTTTGTAAGGTAGCTTTTTTAGAGTGTTATTTTTATTTTACATAGTCAGTATGTTAGTTGTTTTCCTGTTACTATAACAAAATACCTTAGAGAATCAACTTTAAAGGAGAAATAGTGTATTTTGGCTTGTAGGTTCATAAGTTTGATTCCATGGTCACTTGCCCTTGTTGCTTTGGTCCTGTGGCAATAGAGAACATCATAGTGGGAGCACATAGTAGAGGAGACCGGTTCACTTCAGGACAACCAGGAAGCAAGAAGAAAGAGAAAGGGCCAGGGTCCCAGTAGCCTCTTCCAGGGCACACCATAATGACTTAGTCCCCTCCACTAGGCCCACGTCCCAAAGGTTCTACTCCCTCCAGATAATACTAGAGGCTGGGTAATAATAGGCCTTCAGCACTCAAGATTTTGGATGATCTAAACTACATCGGACAGAAATGGAAGTTTTAGGAGTCTGAAGAAGTACTTCTCTCAGTTTCCAATGCAAACAAGTGACAGATCTATGACTACAATCCAAACCTTCTGACTTCAGCCCCAAGGCATTATTCATACTATACTCTATTGCTACTAAGTGAAATTATGCACTGATTTTAAAATAGAGGTATATATTTACAACATCTTTCACAAATTCCAAGTCATGAATTTGACAAATTCAATTAAGTTCACATAAACAAGTAGAAAAATTACTTTCTTGAAAGATCAAATCTTTACATTTCTCAATTTTTAAATAGGGAAAACATCACAAATGTGCCATGGTATTGCTGTGCTTTATATCTTGGATGTCCCTCAAAAGCTAGGAGATTGTCTGGAAGGGGATTGGACCATGGAGGCACTGTACTTATCAGTGAATTAGTCCACTTAGTTCACAGCTGACTTGATGCTAGGACATGGCTCATGGCTCTATTTAGAGGCAGATCACTGGAGACATGACCTGGAAGGGTGTATCTTCCTGACTGGCCTCTTCTTTCTCTCTATGCTTCCTGGATTCCATGATGTGAGCAGATTTTCCTCTGCTATGCCCCTCTGCCATACTATTTCTGCTGTGGAGTCAGCTAACCGTAGTCTATAACCTCGATCTAAAAATAAACCTGTCTTCCTTTAAGTTTCTCATATTGAGAATTGTATCTCAGTGACAAGAAAGTGACTAAAACAGATTTTGGTACCAGAAGTGACATCATTTCTGTGACTGTACTTGAGCATGTGATTTAGAAGCCTTTGGAATTGATTTATGTAATTGGTTTGGAGATTTAAAGGTGCTTGCTAGAGGAGCCCTAGAATGCTATAAACAGAGCTCTATGAGAAATTCTGTCAGATCTCAGAAGACAAGAATGCTGATAAAAATGCAGACATTGAAGACAAGGCTCAGTTTCATTTGGGAATAAGAACTCCATTGCTAGTGGATTTAAGATCATGTGTATTATGTTCTGGCAAAAATTTGTCTTCATTTTGCTCATATCCTGAGATTATCCAGGAGACTGAGACCAAAAAAACCTGACCTAATTAATCTGGCAAAGGAAATTTCAAGGCATCCAAACATTCATGTATGGGCACTGCTTGTTGTTTTTAGTGAGGTTTGCAAGAATCAGGAGTGTGAACTCGTTTGAAAAGTTTGGACTTCCTTCAAAAAGGAAGCACCTACAAAGTTGGAGCAAAGAAAAGTGTAGTTGATGAAAAGGATTGGCATAAAAAAGGAGTCAAACACTTTGCATCAGAGCAATTGGAAAAATTCCTTGAGAGCATCTTAGGAATCAACAAGATCCCACCCTTCACTGGCTCAAGGGTATAAAAAGTAGAAGTATATTTTTTTGAAAGACTTTCCTTTGAGATCTCCTAAGGGTGCCCTCCTAGAGAAGGGTCATCTAGAGAATTGGTTCTTAGGGATTCATGTTTTCAGCCATGTAGGTACTCAAAGGCCCTTGCAGCTGTGATCCAAGGGGAACTTGCTACTCCTTAGGTTGTCTGGGGGCAAACCCTGGAATTATCCTCATAATACTGGTTTTAGAGGAACATAGAATGCAAGAATTATGGAGTCAGGGAGGATTCCACCCAGATTTCAGAAGAAGATCTGCAAGGTCAGGCCATGTGTTCCTAGCTGGGAGGGAGACGTGTTAAGCTGTGGGAGTGAAGCTGCAAGTAGAGACCCCAGTAAGCTGGAGAACATGGATCCCACAAACATGGAACATACACTGAGAAAAGCAGCAGCCAATGATCAAATCTAGTCCAAGAAAGATGCCATGAAGGCTGCAACCAGTAATGCTGTAGGTTAGGAGGGGCTTCCCAAGCAGTTTGTAGCTCACACATCACTACAGCTGAACATGGAACTATAGGATTTAATATTTGCCCCTGCTGCGTTTAGTTCTTGCTTTGGTTCCATTCCTTTCTATCTCCCCATTTCTCTCCTTTGAAGTAGGACTGTTTACCCTGTTCCCTGTATGTCAGCAGCATTTAACTTTCTTTTTTATTTCTACAGGGTCTCTAAGCTAAAAGTTTGCCTTGAATCTCAGAGGACAGTTTGGACTTGGACTTCTCAGCAATGCTGAAGCCATTAAGACTTTAGTAACTCTGAGCTAAATGCATTTTGCATGAAGAGATGAACATGAGTCTTTTGGAAGCCAGTGGAATATTATGGCTTAGATTTGGTGTGTCTCCTGAAAGTCTCATGTGTTTGGATGGTGATTGGTAGATTAGTGTACTTAGTTCATAGCTGAATTTCTGTTAGAAGGTGGGGCCTGGTTAGAAGCAGGCCACCGGAGGAGTGATGTGGAAGTGTGTATCTCCTTCCCTGTCTTCTCCCTTCTGTATCTGCTTCCTGAGTTCCATGATGTAATTTTCTTTTCCTCTGCTATGTCATTGTGCCATGCTGTTGCTGGCTTTGGACTGTAACAGTCAGCCAAAATAAACCTCTACTCCTTTAATTGCAGATGTCTGGTATAGTGTCTTAGTGATGAAAAACTTACTAAGACAGCTTTGTTTAAAATAAAAAATAGCTAAAGGCTATTAAACTAATTGAGAAAAGCAGTTTACTATGATCTCCCATAGTCCAAGCATTTCCTTATTGAGTATGCTCAGCTGCAAAGCCTTCTAATCCAGAATCATTTATTTAACTTGTCATGTAATGTATCAAGTAGTTCAAATTGATTAGAGAGTAAAAATCTTGGTACTGTTTCATCTGGTGGAGGAAAAATGACTTATTTGTGGCTTACTAGAAAATACTGAGTCCTTAGATTTGGGTTCCCCCTCCATAAATACCACAATGGCCTATACTTTCAACTCAGAGGACTTGAAAGTTAGTGAATTTTGCTACCATTTGATGTTTTCGGTGGTATTAGGAGCAGTATACTATTCTCTGATCCATTGTGTCTTATTGTCTACTCTTGGGATAAGCAGAGTTAAGGAAAACCAATTTGTTTGCTTTGTTTTTTCATTTGGAGTCTTGAAACACTTTTGACATCCTCTATGAGATTAGGTTTATTCTCTGACACTTATTCATTTCTTCTAACAAATATCCAAGGCACATTTTGTGTAGGGTTAAGAATAAATGAGAAAGTGGATAGACTTCATACACAAGTAAATGTGATGAAAGTAAAATGTAAACATGGTACATATCTGTCCTAATAACTACTCTTGAAAGTACAAAAAGCTAGGTCTTGAAAGTATCATCAGATCTGATGGATTTGGGATGCCATATTGTTTAGTTTTAAAGTTTCAACTGATTATAAAATCAAACTACAGAATGATTGCAAAAATGAAACACATTAAAATTAAAATAATTTTGTCTGTTGTCTTGTGGCATGATTGGAGTATATTACTCAGTTGTGCAGGAGATTAGAAGGAAATTTGGACTTGATCTAGGGAAGAAGAAAGGTTGCATGAAGTTACAATGGGAATCATGGAAAAACAGACAGGTCTGGCCCCTAGAGGATTAAGTTGAACATAGTCCACAAGTTGAAAGGCACAGGATCTTGAAAATTCCATCAGATCTAATCTAGTTTTGGGGATCCAAAATCTGGACTATGTAATTAAGCAAATATGTTGTGGAAGAATGTAGAAAGTTTAGGGATACAGCAGATATCAGAGAATTGAGTTCATTTTAATAACTGAATAATCTAGTTCCTAAGTAAAAGAGACTAGAAACAAGGCTCCTGCTAAGCTACATGAATTTCGCCACATGACTTTAATTCCTCTAGTGGCTGTCAGTAAGAGGAGCAATATTACCCCCAAATTGAGAAGACTGTCCAGTATCTTATGTAGGAAACCAGGAGGAGAAGGTTCTGACAGTATAAAGAACTGTAAGACTACCATTCATACAGGTCTTCGGATTTATCTTAGCAGAGTAACATTTCACCTGCTACTGATACATTGGAATAAGTGTGGGGGGGTTGTTATCATTTTTTGTTATTTTTTTCTTATTCTTAATTTTTTGTTTATTCTTTTTAAAAAAATTATTTTTATTTGTACATTTTAAGTATACAATACAATGACATTCATCACTGGAAATTTGTACCTTACATAACATGTCATGGTTCTTATTTTTTCCCCATTCCCCTGCCCTCTCTTCAATGCCTCCACCCTATTAACAAAGACTTCATTTCCATTTTTTCACTTACTCACATTAATTCCGTTCCCTTTTTTCATTTCCCCTATCTCTCTCACTTCCCCTTCCCTTTTGTCCCCTTTCTTTTTATTTCACATTATATATTATACATTTTGGTCCTTATATAGAACACTTTTTCTGCATCTATTGAGGTGATCATATGGTTTTTGTCCTTGGCTCTATTAATATAATGTATTACATTTATTGATTTATGTATGTTGAACCATCCCTGCATCCCTGGGATGAATCCCACTAGCTCAGGGTGCATGATCTTCTTGATGAACTTCTGCATTCTATTTGCCAGTATCTTTTAAAAAATTTTTGTTTTATTGATACATTTTATGTATACAATATAATGACATTTATCATTGGAAATTTGCACCTTTATATAATCTCTCTTGGTTCTTATGTTTTCCTTCTTCCCCTTCCCTCCCTTCAACCCCTCCATCCCTCCATATTTACAAAGACTTTGTTTCCATTTTCTCATTTTCTTATATTAATTCCATTCCCTTCTTTCCTTTCCCCTACCTCTCCCAATTTCCCTTCCCCTTTGCCCCTTTTCTTCCTATTTCACATTATTATACCTTTTAGTCCTTGTTTACACTTTAAATTTCTCACACTAGAGAAACTATTCAGCATTTACACATGTGTGTCCTATTTATTTCACTTAAGAGTATCACTTCAATGTGCATCCATTTAGCAACAAATATCGCTTATTTCTCATTTTTTATGGTTGAGTTGTACTCCATTTTATTAAAAAAACACATATTCTTCATTCAGTCTCCCGTTGATGGGCATTTGGGCTATTTCCAAGTTTCAGCTATTACAAACTGTGCTGCTATGAACATGGGTGCACATATATCACTGTGGTATGATTCTTTTAAATCTTTGGGGAAGATACCCAGCAGGGGAATAGCGGGGTCAAATGGGACTTCCAGTCCTAGTTCTTTGAGGTATCTCCATACTGTTTCCACAGTGGTTGTACCAATCAACACTCCCACCAGCAGTGGAGCAGGGTTCCTCTTTCCCCACAGCCCCACCAGCATTTGTTATTGGTTGATTTCATGATAGCAGCCCTTCTTTCAGGAGTGAGGTGGAATCTCACCATTGTTTTCACTTGTGTCCCTTGAATGACCAGTGATGTTGAACATTTTTTTTATGTTTCTTTGCTATTTCTGCTTCTTTGTGTGAGAAATGTCTGTTCATTTCAGATGCCCATTTTTGGATTGGGTCTTCAAATTTGGGAGTTCTAATTTTTTTAAGTTCTTTATAGATTTGAGATAGTAGACCTTTGTCTGAGGAACAGCAGGTGAAAATGTGGCTTGTCTCTTCACTCTGTTGGTTTCTCTTGTTGTGCAGAAGCTTTTTAGTAAGAAGAGATCCCACTTGTTGATTGTGCTAGTTCACGGGCAACTGAGGTTCTGTTCATGAAATCTTTTCCTACACCAGTATCTTCAAGGGTTCTTCCTAAACTCTCTTTCAGCTGGTTTAATGTTTCTGTTTTAATATTTAGATCTTTAATCCATTTTGATTTTAGTTTAGTGCATGGTGAGAGATATAGGTCTAGTTTTTGTCTTTCGCAAGTTGAAACCCAATTTTCCAGCACCATTTATTAAAGAGACTATCTTTCCTCTAGTGTGGATGTTTGGCTCCTTAATCAAAGATGAGGTGGCTGAGTGTGTCTGGAGTTGTTTCTGCATCTTCTAATCTGTTCCACTGGTCCTCAGGTCTGTTTCTTTGCCAGTACCATGATGTTTTTTATTACAGTAGGTTTGTAGTATAGTTTCAAAATGAGGGTTGTGATACCCTCTGTCATGTCTCTGTTATCTAGAAGTTCTTTTGCTATTCTGGGTCTCTTCTTGTTCCAAATGAAATTTTGGATTGTATTCTCAAGGTCCATGAAGTATGCTGCTGGGATTTCAATTGGGATGTCATTGAATCTATATAGCAATTTTGGAAGTATGGCCATTTTCATTATGTTGATCCTTCCTACACAGGAGCAAGAGATGTCTTTCCATTTCCTGATACCATCTTCAATCTCTCTTTTCAGAGTGCTATAGTTTTCAGAAAAGAGGTCTTTGATTTCTTTTGTTAGGTCAATTCCTATGTATTTCAGGTTTTTCTGATGCTATTGTGAAAGAAATTGTTTTCCCTATTTTTCTCTCAGTGAGTCTGTCATTTGTGTAGAGGAAAGCTATTGCTTTTTGTGTGTTGATCTTGTATCCAGCTACTCAACTGAATTTGGTTATTAAGTCTAGAAGACTTTTGGTGGAGTTCTTGGGGTGTTCTATATAGAGTGTCATGTCATCTGCAAATAATGACAATTTGACTTCTTCATTTCCTATCTTCATTCCTTTTATATCTTTCTCCTGTCTAATTGCCATGGCTAATGTTTCCAAGACTATATTGAACAGGAGTGGTTATAGTGGAATCCTTGTCTTATTCCTGATTTTAGGGTGAAGGATTTCAGTTTTTGACCACTTAGTGTGATATTGGCTGTTGGTTTTTCATAGATGGCTTTTATCAGATTGAGGTAGAAACCATCTATTCCAATTTTTGTAGGGTTTTTAATCATACATCCATGTTGGATTTTGTCAAATGCTTTTTCTGCATCTATTGAGATGATCATATGGTTTTTGTCCTTGGCTCTATTGGCATAGTGCATTACATTTATTGATTTGCATATGTTGAAGCATTCCTGCATCCCTGGGATGAATCCCACTTGGTCAGGGTGTATTATCTTCTTGATGATATCCTGCATTCTTTTTGCCAGTACCTTATTAAGGATTTTTGCATCTATGTTCATTAGTGAGATTG
This sequence comes from Heterocephalus glaber, assembly GCF_053883595.1. Taxonomy (NCBI): domain Eukaryota; kingdom Metazoa; phylum Chordata; class Mammalia; order Rodentia; family Bathyergidae; genus Heterocephalus; species Heterocephalus glaber. Next base: position 34,468,437 of record NW_028258296.1, on the reverse strand, counting down.
GCCTATAGTTCTATATTTGGCTGGGTCTGTCTCTGCTTTGGGGATCAAAGGGATACTAGCTTCCAGAAATGAATTTGGGAGTATGGCTTCCCTTTCAATTTCATTGAAGAGTTTAAACAGTAGTGGCAGAAGTTCCTCTCTATATGTCTTGTAGAATTCAGCAGTGAATTCATCAGGACCCAGGGTTTTCTTAGTTGGTAAGATTTAAATTACGTTTTCAATTTCATTGATGGATATTGGGTGGTTTAGAATTTTTAGGTCTTCTTCCTTCAACTTTGGTAATTCTTGCCTATCTAGGAATCTGTCCATTTCTTCTGTCTTTTCCATCTTATTGGCATATAGGTTCTCAAAGTAGGTATTGATGATCCTCTGGATTTCTGCAGGGTCCTTTGTAATTTCATCCTTTTCATTCCTAATTGCGTGGATTTGGGCCATTTCTTTCCTTTTTCTGGTAAGGTTAGCTAAGGGTTTGTCGATTTTGTTGATTCTTTTGAAGAACCGACTCTTGGCTTCATTGATTTTTTTTTTGTATTGTTCTCTTAGTGTCCATTGAATTGATTTCTGCTCTGATCTTTATAATTTCCTCCCTTCTATGAGTTTTGGGTTTGTCCTGCTCTTCTTTTTCTAGAAGCTTAAGGGTTATCACCAGGTTGCTTAATTAGGATCGCTCTGTTTTGCTATATGTATTCACTGCTATGAATTTCCCTCATAAGTCTACTTTCATTGTTTCCCATAGTTTCCAATATGTTGTATTGTCATTGTCATTTAAGGAAGGAACTCTCTGATTTCTTGTTTAATTTCATCTGTGAGCCATTGGTTATTCAGAAGTGTGCTGTTCAGTTTCTATGTGTTTATGAAATACTTGCAGTTTCTTTTGCTATTGATCTCAAATTTCTTTGCACTGTGGTCTGATAATATACAGGGGCTAACTTCAATTCCTTTGCACTTACATAAGTATGTTCTATGAGTGAGTATGTGGTCTATTTTTGAGAATGACCCATGTGCAGGTGAAAAGAATGTGCATTCTGATTTTGTGAGGTGGAACATTCTGTAAACATCTGTTAAGTTCATTTCTTCAAGAGTTTGATTGAATTCTAGTATTTTATTGCTTGTTTTGTCTCGTTGATCTAGCTATTTGTGACAGTGGGGTATTGAGGTTCCCCACTACTAATATATTAGTGTTTATATGATTTTTCATGTCTCTTAGTATTTGTTTTGTATAGTTGGGCACACTAGTGTTTGGTGCATAGATATTTATGATTGTCATCTCTTCCTCTTGAATTGTTCCCTTTACAATGATATAGTGTCCTTCTTTGTCTCTCTTGATCAGTGTTAGTTTGAAAGCCACTTGATCTGCAAAGAGGATAGCTACTCCTGCTTTTTTTGGGTTCCTGTTGCATGGAGTATTATTCTCAACCCTTTAACTTTCAGTCTATGGGTTTCTTTTTGAATTAAGTGTGTTTCTTGTATGCAGCATATTGTTGAATGTTGCTTCTTGACCCTTTTTGTCAGACTATTTCTTTTGATTGGTGAATTGAGACCATTCACATTGATGGTTATAACTGATGTGTATTGACTTAAAATTGTCACGACTTTTCCTTCTTGTTGGATTCTCCCCCTTTTCTTTCAATTTCTTGTTGTGCCTGGTGGATTCATTCTGCTGGCCTTCCTGGGGTTGTGATCCTCAATGTCTTTTCCTAGGATATTGCCTAAATATTTTTAGAGTGCTGGTTTGGTATTCATGAAGTTCTAAGATGCTCTTTGTCATGAAAGTATCTTATTTCTGTATCAATTTTGAAAGATAGTTTTGTAGGGTGCAACAGTCTGGGTTGGAGGGTCTTTTCCTTTAGTGCTTGAAGTAAGTCACTCCAAGCTGTGCTTGCCTTGTAGGTTTGCACTGAGAAGTCTGCTGTGATTCTGATGGGCTTTCCTTTGTATGTGATTTGTTTCTTTTCTCTAACTTCTTGTAGAATTTTGTTCTTCTGCTGGCTTTCTGGATTCTTAACAATTATATGCCTATGTGAACATTTTTTTTTTTTTATCAAGGCCAGTTGCATTACTATATGCCTCACTTATCTGTATTTGAAGTTCTTTTCCCCTGCTTTGGGAATTTTCTGCCATCACTTCTGTGAACAGTTTTTTATGTCATCTGCACTGTCTCCTGTTTTTTCATTGACTCCAATCAGTCTTATGTTATTCTTCTCTGCATCATCTAACAGGTGCTGGATTGATTTCTTATGGTCCTTTACAATTTTAAAGCAATTTTTCTTTTCCTGGTCACTAATTGTAATCTTATCTTCTATATCTGAAATTTTGTCCTCATATTGGCTCAGTCTGCTGCACAGCCTTTAATGGAGCTTTTAATCTCCTGGAAATCTGCTGGTATCTCTTTTATGGATTCCATTTGTTTCCTATTTTGGGATTCCATCATTTTCTCAGCTCCTGTATTTTTTTATCTGCATCTTCTCTAAATTTATTAATCATGCCTTGCACTATGGGCACAATGTCTGCTGTTATGTGAGCAATTATTTCTGATTTAATTTTTTACAGATCCTGTTTTGTTGCTCATTCAAGGAATCCAAGTGGTTGACTATTAGAGTGTTCCATCTCTTTTCCCTTTGGGGTTGCTGTGAGTGATCTGGAAGTTTGGTTCTGAAGCTTGTTTACATGTCTTCTCATTTCGACTGTGGGGGCAGGGGGGTGGTGCTGCTTGTGCCTTCGTGGCTCACTTTGATTGTGCTGGAAGCAGGGGTATGTTGGTCCAGAAGCCTCCTACTCTGCAGTGGGGGCTGTAGCACATTGCTGCACTGAGAGTTGCCCTGCCAGTATCTTATTAAGGATTTTTCCATCTATGTTCATTAGTGAGATTGGCTTACAGTTCTCATTTTTGCTTAGGGTTTCCTTTGCTTTTGGGATCAAGGTGATGCTTGCTTCCAAGAATGAATTTGGGATTATTGCTTTCCTTTCAATTTCATTGAAGAGTTTAAAGAGTAGTGGCAATAGTTCGTCTCTAAATGTCTTGTATAATTCAGCACTGAAGCCATCAGGGCCTGGGATTTTCTTAGTTGGTAAATTTTAAATTATGTTTTTAATTTTGTTGATTGATATTGGGTAGTTTAGATTTTTTTTAAGTGTTCTTCGTTCAACTTTGGTAATTCATATGCATCTAGGAATTTGTCCATTTATTCTGTGTTTTACATCTTATTTGCATACAGGTTCTCAAAGTAGGTACAGATGATTCTCTGGATTTCTGCTGGGTCCTCTGTAGTTTTACTCTTTACATCCTTAATTACATGGATTTGGGTATTTTCTTTCCTTTTTTTTGGATAAGATTTGCTAAGGCTTTGCCAATTTTGTTTATTCCTTCAAACAACCAACTCTTAGCTTCATTGATTTTTTTGTATCATTCTCTCAGTTTCCATTGTATTGATTTCTCCTCTGACAATTTCCTCCCTTGAATAAGCTTTGGGTTTGTCCTGCTCTTCTTTTTCTAGAAGCTTAAGGTTCAGCATCAGCTTGTTTAATTGGGCTCACTCTGTTTTTGTAATATGAGTATTCACTGCTATGAATTTCCATCATAAGACTGCTTTCATTGTGTCCTATAGATTCCGATATGTTGTATTGACTTTGTCATTCAATAGTAGAAACTGTCTGATTTATTTTAAAATTTCCTCTATGACCCATTGGTTATTCAGAAGTGTGTTCAATTTCCATGTGTTTATGAAATTCTTGTGGTCTCTTTTGCTATTGATCTCCAATTTCATCACACTATGGTCTGATAATATACAGGGGATAATGTCAATTCCTTTGCACTTACTTAAATGTGTTCTATAAGTGAGTATGTGGTCTACTTTGGAGAATGACCCATATGCAGCTGAAAAGCATGTGTATTCTGATTATGTGGGGGGAACACTCTGTAAACATCTGTTAAGTTCATTTGTTCAAGAGTTTGATTGAGTTCTAGTATTTCTTTGTTTATTTTTTGTCTAGTTGATTTATCTATTTGTGACAGTGGGGTATTGAGTCCCCCCCCCCCCACTATTGTATGAGTGCTTATTTGATTTTTCATGTGCATGAGTATTTGTTTTTTATAGTTGTGTGCACTATTATTTGGTGCGTATATATTTATGATTGTCATCTCTTCCCCTTGGATTGTTCCCTTTACAAGGATGCAGTGTCCTTCTTTGTCTTTCTTAATAAGTGTTGGTTTGAAATACATTTGATCTGCAAAGAGGATAAGTACTCCTGCTTTTTTTCATGCTCCTGTCACATGGAGTATTGTTTTCTCTCCTTTCACTTTCAGTCTATGTGTTTCTTTTTGAATCAGGTATGTTTCTTGTATTCATCATATTGTTGCATATTGCTTCTTGGCCCATTCTGCCCATCTATTTGTTTTGATTTTTGAATTGAGGCCATTAAATTTCATGTTTATAACTGATGTGTATTGACTTATGCTTGTCATTACTTTTTCATTTTTTGGATTCTCCCACTTTGGTTTAATGCCCTGTTGTGCCTGATGGATTTAATCTATTGGGCTTCCTGGTGTTGTGATCCTCATTTTCTTTTCCTGTGATATTGTTTAAAAATTTTTGGAGTGCTGGTTTGGTATTCATGAAGGTGCTCTTTGTCATGAAATTATCTTATTTCTCCATCAATTTTGAAAGATAATTTTGCAGCATATGTCAATCTGGGTTGGAGATTTTTTTCCTGTAGTGCTTGAAATATGTCACTCTGGGCTCCTCTTGCCTTGAGGGTTTGTGCTGAGCAGTCTGCTATGATTCTTACGGGTTTTCCTTTGTATGTGATTTGTTTCTTTTCTCTAACTGCCTGTAATAATTTGTTCTTCTGTTAGGTTTCTGAAATCTTAACTATTATATGCTTGTGTGTAGTTTGTTTTTTGATCACAATTAGTTGGAGTCCTATATACCTCACTTATCTGTATGTCAGGTTCTTTTCCCTTGGTTGGGAAGTTTTCTGCCATTAGTTCTGTGAACAGTTTTTTTAATGTCATTTGCACTATCTCCTGTTTCTTCATTGACTCTGATCAGTCTTACATTATTCTTCTTTGGATCATGTAGCAGCTGGTGGATTGATTTCTTGTGGTCCCTTACTATTTTAAAGAAAGTTTTCTTTTCCTGGTCACTAATTGCAATCCTGTCTTCTATATCTGAAATTCTGTCCTCACATTGGCTCATTCTGCTGTGTAAACTTTCAATGGTGTTTTTAATCTCCTGGAAATCAATCTGTTTGCATCTGTTTTATGGATTCCATTTGTTTCCTCTATTGGGATTCCATCATGTTCCTCAGCTCTTCTATTTTTGCATCTGTGTCTTCTCAAGATTTATTAATCTTGTCTTGCACTATGGGCACAATCTCTGCTGTTATGTGAGAAAAATTATTTTTGATTTCATTTTTTCCAGATCCTCTTTTTTTGCCAGTTCAGGGATTCCAGGTGGTTAAGTACCAGGTTGTTTCTTCTTGTTTCCCTTTGGAGTTGCCTTAGGTGATCTGGAAGTTTTGTTTTGAGACTTTTTATGTATCTTTTCATTTCTGCAGATGCAGCCTGCTGCACCTTTGTTGAGACAACTTTTTGTTCATCTATTGATCTTCAATTCTTAGCAAATCACTGAGCACTCTTTTCTCTGCTGCTCACCAATGCACCAATTCCTGGGCTCAGAATGGTGGTCTTTTGGGTCCCTGAGCTGACCCTGAGTTGTCTTTGTGTGTGGGGTGTTCCTGGCTGGGGCCTGTGCACACTTGGGATTGTATCTAGGCATGCTTCTGGCTATGGCCTACCCCCTACACAGCTTTTGCTTGGGATGGCCTTTGGCCGAGGGCTCTGCACCCCTGTTTCTTGTGTCTGAGTGGGATTCTGGCTAAGATCTGTGCATACTTATTGATGCTATTGGTGCAGGGCTCTGGCTGTTGCTTGTGTGCCTGTGAAGCTCTTTTCCAGGCAGGCCTTTGGCTTGGGCCTCTGGGCCCAAGGCCTGGTGTATGGGTGGGTCCCTGGCTGGACCTCCCTGTAGTGGTGCTACTCTGGTCCATACCAGCTTCTCCTGAGGTTTTCATGTAGGTTTTCATGTCTTTCAGAGTAAGAAGATTGTCTGATGATTGGTAGCTATTCTTGTCACAAGGACTAACTTTAATGGACATTTAAATAAAAATAGTTTAAGACATGCTGACACAATAGTTAATATGAATAACAAAGGAATTACCAAGACTATGCATTTTATATGTACTCAAAATTAATTTGAAGTGAGAATTTTCCTGTCATCTACAGTGCTTTATCAGTTTGATTTGCTCAGCAGAAAAGTGAGTAGTGAAACACTTCATTCTCTATCACATATGCTTTTAATATTTGGACTCAGTAGAGTAGATATGTTTGGTCTGGATGTATGTATGTATGTATACATATTTGGTCTGGACAAAGAATGCCAACATCATCAATAGTTTCTATGGATCAACATGACTGTTAATCATGATTACCAACTTGACTGGATCAAGACATGCCTAGTAGATCAGTAAAGTACACTTTGAGTGTGTCTATCAGGTTGAAGCAGGATGTATTATAAGTTTAAAGCTAACATAAGTTCAATGTCCAGGGAGTGGGAGAGAGAAAGGGAAGGAGGGAGGGAGGGAGGGAGGGAGGGAGAGAGAGAGAGAGAGATCTTCAACTTGGACAACAAGAAAAAGAAAGATGCCCAAGTACCTTGCACTGGAACAAGAAAAAAAAAGAAAGATGATTAGAGGTCATCTCAAGATTCAATAAAGCCCTATCCATTGCAAGCTAAAGAATTCCAAAGTATAAAGCTTTCACTTGAGGAGAGAGACTCTGAGCTCCCTGTTGGAGATGGCCAATTGGACTATCTAGAAAGTTGGTTCCCCAGGATTCTTTTCATGATGCTCAGCTATCCAGGCAGTCAGAGGCCACTGAGTCCATAACTGATGGGGAAGAAGGAAGCTTCTGCATGTTCTATCTGGTCTCAAACCTTGTCTTTGTCTATGCAACAATGGTTTACCAGAATGAAGAGTAGTGTAAAAGTTGTGCGGTCATGGAGGCTTCCACCCAGAGTTCAAAGGAAGGTTTAGAAAGCCATGCAAGGAGCCCCTAAGAGGTGGGTATGTGAAGTTGTGAGAATAAAGGTGCAAAGAGAGCCCAGGACATTACAGATATGAAGAACATGGAACATCTGTTGAGGAAAGCTTCAGGCAGTGAGCAGAGCCAGCCCAAGCAAGAAAAAGGCCCTGTGGACAGCAACCAACAAGGCCACAAGGATGGGGCTACCCAAGCCCTTTAGGCCTCCTATCTCACCACCACATACCAGCAGGACAGAGAGCTATAGGGATTAATGTTTGCCCTCCTGAGGTTCAGTCTTGATTTGGTCTTGTTCTTTTCTGTGTCCTATTCCTCCTTTTTTGGAATGAGGATCTTTACCCTGTACCACTGTATGTTGGGAATACATAACTTGCCTTTTGTCTTTTACAGGGATTCACATTAGTTCCAATTCCTCCTCTTTTTATCCACAAACCCATTCGAATCAGGGTTTTCTTCCCTGTTGCTTCCCTAAGACGTTCTTTCTCAAAGGCTCCAGTAACTTACCTGTTACATAAATTTAAGTTAAAGGAAGGGTTAGTGCTCATATAATTTATATTATTATGTCAATGTCATTCACCACAGAGTCAAGAATGTCCATAGCTCCTTTTACTATTTCTTTTGTCCAAAAGTTCCAGTCAGTAATTTATGCCTAGTGCTGAGATCTGTCAAATTTCTGTCAATAGTTCTTTCAGAACTATTTCAGATGCACTCCATCATTTCAGATCCAGTCCATCCAATTCTGTTTCTAATGACATCTCTCTCAGCACCCATCAGCCTCTTGCTCTAATCTGGACCTGTTGGCTTCTGAACCCAATAACAACTAGACTTCTGAGACTTTCTTTCAATATTTCTATCTGTGTGGTTTCTAGTCATATAGTTTTGATTCTTATATCTTCTTTGTGTTTACGCTTTCATTTTTTGAAAGAGACCTTCCAGCACTTCCTAAGCAACATGAAATAAGATACATTTTCCCCACACTATATGTCTAGACATAGAACCACATTTAGAATGGTTCATTAAATATTCTATTTTATTTTTAATTAATCATATATATATTTATAGGGTAAACATGATGTTTTGATAAATGTTTACATCATGGTATGATTAAATCAAGGTAATTAATATATTCATGGTATCACCTACTTAGTTTCAGAGTGGGATCATTTAGAATCTACTCTCAGCAATTTTAAGACATAAAATACATTATTATCAAACATGTTAACCATGCTCTGTAATAGATCACTAAAATTTATTCTTCCTATCCCATGAAATTTTGTATCCATTCACCTTCATTTCCCCTTTCCCCATCACATGATCCCCAGCCCCTTGTAATCACTATTCTATTTTCTACTTAATTGATGTATCCTTGGTTTGATTCCATATATTGTTTATTATAATAATGCCCCCATAAATACAGAACTGTACATAGTTCTTTGATGTATGTATTTCATAAATGGTGGGTATATATCCACTGGTAGGATTACTGGATTATATAATAGTTTTATTTTTAATTTTTTAACTGTTTTTCATAATGGCTATACTAATTTACCTTCTCAGCAACAATGTGCAAGGGTTCTCACTTCTCCACATCCTCTACAAAATTATCTTTCATCTTTTTGATAACAGTCATTTTAACAGGGATCAGTTGATATCTTTCTTATTGTGGTTTAAACTTGCATTTCATTGATAATTAATAATTTGAGCATTTTTTTCACATATCTGCTGTCCATTTGTGAGCCACCTTTTGAAAATGTCTGTTTAAGTCTTCTGCCTATTTTTAAATCCAGTTGTTTTCTTGCTATTGAATTGTTTGAATTTCTTATAGTATGTATTATAGTTGACCCTTTATCAAATGTATAGTTTGGAGTTTTTTCTCCTATCCTAGGAGTTTTCTCTGTACTTTGATTTTTTTTTTTTTTACAGTGCAAAAATTTGTAGTTTGATGTAATCCCCTTTGTCTATTTCTGCTTTGGGGTCCTTTACCGTTGGGCTCATATACAAAAACTAATTGTTCAGATCAGAGTTATGGAGATTTCCTCCTATGTTTTCTTCTAACGAATCATTTTAGAGGTTCAGGTTTTGTGTTTAAATTTTTAATCAAGTTTGAGCTGGTTTAGGGAGAGATAAGGGTTTAATTTCATTCTTTTCTATTTGGATAGCCAGTTTTCCTAGCAACACTCAGTCACAATTGAATGGGGAAAAAAATAAGAACCAAGATAAAGTATATAATGGTGCAGATTCCCAATGATGAATGTCATTATATTGTATAGCTAAAATGTATCAATATAATATATATATTATATTTTTTATATATATCATATTATATATATTATATTTTTCATATATATTTCATATATATATGAAAGTTCTTGACACCTATGTCAAAAATCAACTGAGTGGATATGTGTGAATTTATTTCTTAGGGGTTCTGTTCTGTACCTTTGGTAGAAGTGTCCGTGTGTATATAGAAAACCTTAATGATTTCATCAAAAATTGTTAAAGCTGATAGAAATACTATTCAATGCATTTGTGGGATACAAAATCAGAAATCAGAGCTCAAAAGCCAGTAGTATTTCTATATATTAATAACATACTATCCAAACAGGAAATTATGAAAACCATCTTATTTATGATAGCATCAAAAAGTAGATCTAACTAAAGAAGTGAAAGATCTATGTATTAAAAACCATTTAACTTTATGAAAAAAATTTAAATGGTTTGAATAAAAGGACAGATATCCTATGTTCAAGGATTGGGAGAATTAATATAGTTGCAGTCATTTTTATAGAAATAGCAACTATAATCCTAAAATTTATACAGAAATGTGAAAGACCCCCATAGGTGAAACCACACTGATCAAAAAGAACAAGGCTGGAAGCATCACATACTGATTTCAACATATATTATAAAGCTATTGTAAACAAGTCAGCATACTATTAGCATAAAAACACATAAAAAAATGAGTCATTATGTATTTTAAATGAATACATTTAAAAATGGGTACATTAAATAGCTTATAAGAAATAATTTTCCTGAGACTGTATCTTTTTTAAAAATTGTTTTTGGTAGTGCCTTTGTAATGGTTTACTGGGATATATAATCTTAGATGAAAATTTATTCTTTCTTATTTTTGAATTTATGAATTTTATTCTACTGTCTTCTGGCATCCAGTATTCATGTTGGGGAAGACTGATGTCATCTGATTTTTCTTTCTCTTTCAGTTTCCCAGGAAACAGTAAAATTATTTTCATTACTTTTAAATTTTAGAATGCTATCTTGGTGTGATTTTTTATGTTCACTATTGTTTTAAACAATTAACGGGATTTTCAATGAGTTCCTTCAGTACTGAGAAATATTCTTATGTTATTCTATACTTTTTCTCTTCATCTTAAATATCAAAGATTAGTATTCTCATTTTCTTCTCTCTTCATCTTTCTCTGCATTTCTTTTTATTTGTCTGTTACTCATTTGTTTGTCTGTTTTCCCTAATTTCCAGGAGTTTTTCTAACTTTGTCCTTTAAATCTTTGACAGATTTAAAATTTTTTACCCTATTTTTAATTTTCTGGAATTATTGTTTATTCTGAGATTATCTTTTTCATGCATTCTGTTTCCTTTTTGTAGATAAAATATTTCCCTTTATTGGAGTGTTTATAGTCTTCTCTCAAAGATTTGTTCTTAGTTGGGAGTGGTGCTATATGCTTGTAATCCCAGCACTTAGGAGACTGAGGCAGGAGGATCACCACAAGTTTGAGACCAGCTTGAGCTATGTAGTGAGTTCAAGGCTACCTTGAACTACATAGTGAGACATTGTCTCAAAACAAACAAATAAATACCACCAACCAAACAAATCAGATTTGTTTGTTCTGAATTTTAATTTTTTTCAGAACTATTTTATTGCTTCTTTTGTGTTGATCATTTTTCACATGTAAACTTTAAAGGAATACTTAATAACATCTGGCTATCTATTCATATTTATTGGAAAGCACTAAAGTGTTGATTAGTAATAGTGCGGGTGGGCACTGCTTTTGATTATTGGTATACTCTAGGAAGATAGGGGAGTAAGTCAGTCTTAAGTAGTATCTCCAAATGTCAGCTTGTGGGAGTACTTTCTATGGATCTGTTCATTTTTCTAGAGAGAAACATCATTCAATTTCATGCTTCCTTGGGAAAGAGAGGCAGTTGTATCAGCTAATTTCAGTATTCTGCCAAAAAAAAAAGTGGGATAGGAAAGCTGGGGTTATAACAGGTTAGACTTTCACATGCCCTTGTTTTGAGTCTTGTACATTAAACATGCTTCCCATGACCTTGCTCACTTTCTTCAGTATTAAATCTCTGTCTTCTCCAGGGGAGGGGTTGTGTGGTGGCTGCACATAGAGAGATGGCAGGGATGCAAATGACCTATGTACACATTTTCTACAAGGCCATTTGTTTTCATTTGCGTAAAACTACACCTACCTAACAAAGTACTTCAGCCTTCCCGAGGTCAGTCTTTCAGACGTCCTTTCTTTTTAGTATTGCATTTTCATAGATATCTATATTGCAAATTTTATTTCTACTTTTAAACTAATGTAGTTACCACTTGAGGATATGCTCTCTTACTTATAAATGATTTAAAATAGTTATATGCTATTACCACTTTATATTTCATTTTTTGCCTTTGTCTTCCATTTTTGTCTTTATTATATATTACATGTATTATTACTACATATATTACTTTTCTACATTTGCTTTATCAGAGTTTGGGAAGAGAGAGAAGTCAAATATGTGGTGGACTGGTTGTGTTTACCTGGACATTTTCCTTTCCTATTTCAAGTGAGAGATGTGACACAAGAAGTGATCAGTATGTGTGGCACATCTCTTGTATATTGAGTGGATTAATATGCATTGCAAAATGTACTGTTACTGTCACTGTGTACTGTGTATTTCACAGATACGACCCTTTACGGATGTCACGCAACTCTGGCCGACACACTTACCAATATACTTGTGGCTCAATATGCTAGAAATCTGTTGTTCTCAATTTCAGGTTATGTGAGAAATTAAGAATATTCTTCTGGATATTTACATATAATTTATCTATTTGAACACTGATGAAATTTACACTGAACTTAGGAGTTCATCTGTGAAGACTAATTGTTTCAAAATTCAAAGTCATATTTTACTAGGTTGGATTTTCTCTTTTGTAAAAAGGCCAGTTTTCTTAATAGTAGAAATCTCTATTTTTTCTTAGTAGCTTCCTTAATTCTGTGTATGCCCAGCAGCAGTGAGATTCTGCCCTGATCCAAATAATTGGATCGTTTATGATGTATTCTTTTCCTAAAACAAGAAAACTATCAAAATTATAGAGATAATCACATTCTAATAATTGTAACATTGCCTTGATTCTGCATTTACTATTAATAAGTGGCTTCATTTTGGACCCACATTCCTGTCTTTTGGATTTTAATGGCTAAAACTGAATGATTTTTTTTTCTGAATGACTTTTTAACAAATCTTTTTCTTTCTCATCATTGGATGAGCTCCTTAGATGGAGAAGTGATATTTTGTTCATATTAAAAATCTTCTTGTGCAAAGCTTTGTCAGAAATTGCTAATCAATGATAAACACAGAGATAAAGGTAAGAAGTCCCCAAGGAGGCTAGGTGCCTCTGTGCTATGTTGGCAACAGAAGTTTCTAAATCTGCCAGGTAAAAAAGAAGAAGATAGCTGAGTTGTGTGATAGCGGGTCTGCCAGGGGGCTTCTGTGGAAAGAGATGAGTAGAAGATGAGACTCCACAACAGCACAGGCTCCTCTGGAGTCAGACAGGAGATGTGGCTGAAGACAAGGTAAAATTCCAACAAGTGAGGACGGAGCTAGATCAGTGAAGGGCAACCACAGGGCAGGGCCCACCATACTGAAAAAACAGACCTCTCTTGTTCTTGGGTGCCCACTGCAGCAGCAAGTGCCAGGCACACAAAAGACATTGCCTTGGAAACTGGTGAGCACGGGAATAAACTCAAGTTTCCAAATAAGAATTACTACTGACCCTACTGCCATCTAGACACATTAGCTTGGCTGTGTTCTCAGAAGATTTTATCCAAGAGAGAATATTTTGTAGGAAAATTGTTGCTAGGCCACTCATTGGCAAATATGATATCTATCATATCCACATTCCCACCAAGACTGGGCACTTCAAAGCAAGCTGAGGACAATAATGGAAAGAAAGACTATTCTGTCTTGTTTTGTACATTTGTCTGTAAGGTCTAAATTTTGACCTTGTTATATGTATGTTGAAGAGTTTATTATTAACAATCCTATGACTTGGTCATATATCAAAAGTTGTTTAATTTTTAAGAAAGTAGATAAGAGTTAGTAGAATTATGTTCAGAAAGACTAGTGTTAAAACACACACTGACTTGTTTGTCCTCCTAAATAAAACAACTGAAGAATTTTGGAGATCTTTGAAAAAGCATTTTTCACCACTGTGATGAAGGATTGAAAGATTGGAATCTAACATAGTATCTGAAATATAAGCCCATTGACTAAATAATGAATATTTATCATTATTTAAGGGAATTGTTTTGATGTGTCTATAACAACAAAGGTGACAGTGAGCTAATTGAGGTCCCTAGAAATTCTTAGATCTCATAGAGATGTTGAAATGAAGAGGTCAGTAGGTCCCCCACTCAAACTGAGCTCACTCTACATCCTCCATGTCACAGGTAACATTACTGAATATTGAAGTCAATTTATTAGGGAACTTCTACCCATCAGTAAAGGACTGGATTCCCATGTCTGACATTTTAATGCTTTCAGAACCCAAATCTCTTTAAACAATTTGGAGAATTTTAGGAGGATATCTGATTTGATTTGTGTCTTTAAGAAATTCATCCTGCCTGCCATATGAGGACTATAGGGGAGCAAATATGGAAACCCATAGCTCGATAAGGGTCTCAAGAGCTGGAAGTGAGATAGTTAAAGAAAGGTAAAGGTAGGGATGATAGGGAAAGGGAATTGTAGTTGCCATTATTTTAGAGGTAAAATTGATAGGACTTGACTTGAGAGTGACCTGGCTAGGAAAGGAATAGATTAAGTATATAGTTTAGAATTATTCTTTAGCAGTTCAGAGAGTAGACTGTTTACTAGTATTAAGAAGGAAAATAAAGTTGGGGAATAGAAATCAGGAAATCACTTCAAACATGTTAAATTTGCAATAATTGTACATAGATATTTAAGTGGAGATAAAGTCAAAAAGGCAGTTTGAGTCGAGTTTTAGAGAGGTAAGGACTAAACATGAAAATGTCACTTAATTCTGCTAAAGCATAAGACGTAACACTTCCATACTGCAGATCAAATGTCACTTGATGTTTTAAATTATCTATAACTCTTGATTCAATTCCTGTAACTACTCTAGATTACAATCTATATTGTAAAGACAAGAAAACTGAGGTACCCAAAAGACTACTCCAGAATTAAAAAAAAAATTGCAACATCCTAGTAGTAGATTGGGTAGGACCAAGACAGCAGTGGATATGCTAACTATAAAGAAATCACTATAGGTCTTTGGTTCTTATATCTGACTTTGAGTTTAAAAAATAACCTTGAATGCCTGACTAAAAAGAGGGTTTTTTGAGTTTTCTGTTTTTGTTTTTAAATGATAGAATAAGGTGTTCTTTACTGGCACTTGTCTCCTCTAAGAAGATAATTGTGTAGGTGGGAACATTTGAACAAACAACTCACTAAATCACAAGTATTATAAGGAGACAGTTTGTACCAAGAGATCTGGCTTATGTCAACACTTTTTAAAAATGCTTCAAATAGGAAAAAGAAAAACAAACAGTAGAAATTTGACTGCAAAGTCTTGGAATGGAATTTTGAGAACTGTGGAAGTTCAGGGCACAATCAAATGGACAAACATTTCTGCTCTCCCAAATACTCTCATTCTTCCCTTTATGTATTAAATTCTATTATTTACTTATTTTATTTAATGACTTTATTATTTACAGAATATACTGTGCTCATTCAATTATTCTTATAGTTATTGAACACTTGTTGTGGTAGGAAGTACTTATCACGAGTTTCCAGTTTAGTATATAGTAAATATTAAATTCCTCATTAATGAAATTGACTAATATAGTTATATGATTAAGTAAATATATTGATCATTAACCAAGAAATGCATAAGTATTCTCAAAAGAGAGAGATTAGTTTAGCCTTTTTGAGACTTTAAGAGGATGCATTCATTTCAAATCACTTCTTGGGTCCCCAACCTGTGTGGTGAGCTAATGTGGTAGTCACGAGGGATTAAAAAGTGAATAGAAATAAGAGCTCCCTGTCCCATGACCTTTCGAAACCCACTACTTGTGTGGCTGAATAAATTACTTCTCTGTAGGGCTGGGGATTTAGCTCAGTGGCACCGCACCTGCCTCGCAAGTGCAAGGTCCTGAGTTTGATCCCTGGTACTCTCCCGCCAAAAAAAAATTACTTCTCTGTGCTTTTCACTTTTCTCTAGCTTGAAGCATAGGTAATTACAGTAATCATACACAAAGGGAGTAGTGCTCTCTCAGGTCCCTTTAAGTTCTAAAATTGTACTTGAGATTTAGTCTTAAATGATAAAAAGGGACTTAAAAAGCCCCAGGGACCATTGTCATTTTCTTCTACATTGTTAGGAAAGACAAAAGATTTTAGCTGGGCCAACAGATGAGTTCTGAAGGATGGATCCCACTTACCTGTCATCCCGAGGAAGCTGCTTGTCCTGACTTCCTCCCCCTGACCCCTCCCACTGCTGGAAAATTAGGATAATTATACCTCTCCAGATATGGATTGCTTATATCTGTATAGTTTATTTCATAAGATGGAATCATATAGCATATACATTGCTTGTGTTGGCTTTTTCATTCAGCATAATTACCTGGATGTTCATTCAAGCTGTTTTATGTATCAATAGTTTATTTCTTTTTATTGCTGAAAGCATTCCACTGTATGGTTGTAGAACAGCTGGTTTAACCATTCACCCACTGAAAGACATCTGGATTGTTCTCAGTCTTTGGGTACTATTGAAAAAACAACTTGAGTGTACATGTACCCTTATTTTTGTTTGTAGATAAAAATTATCATTTCTGTGGAATAAATGCTCCAAACTTTATTGACTGGGTTGTATGGTAAGTATGCTTAGTTTTTAAAATAAATTGCCAAACCATTTCCCAGAGTGATTGTACCATTTTGTATTGCTATCAGAATGAATAACTAATTCAGGTTTTCTACAGTAATAGTAGCATTTGATATTATTTTTAATTTTGTCATTTTAATAGGTATATAGTAACATCTCATTGTGGTTGTAAATTGCATTTCCCAAATGGCTAATCATATTGAATATTCATATGTTTATTTGCTATCTGTATATCCTCTTTGGTGAAATATTTCACATATTTTGCCTATTTTTTGTGCTTTTACTATTTTACTATTCACTGGGTTATTTCTTTTAACGGTTGAGTTTATTCATATATTTTAGTTTTAACCTTAAGAACATAGCCTTTAAAAGAAAAAGAAACTCACCTCATAAAAATTAAGAACATTTGCTCAATGCAAAACTCTGTTAAGAAAGACTGTAGAGTAGTAGTTGCCAGGGGATAGGGACTTGGATAAATGGGGAAATGTTGGTCAAAGAATAAAAAATTTCATTTATGCAGGATGCAAAAATTCTGGCGATTTAATGTGCAATATAGTGACTCTAGATCATACTATCTTCTATCTTTGAAATTTGCTAAGAAAGTAGATCTTAAATGTTCTCACCACACATAAAAAATGGTAACTATGTGGGGTGATATGTTAATTTGTTTCACTGTGGTAATCGTTTAATGATGTATACATATATCAAAGTACCACAGAATAAACCTTAAATACATACAACTTTTATTTATCAGTTGTAAATCTATACATTGTACATCCCTAGAGGCATAAAGGAAAGACCTTATTGAGAGGAGGAAAAGATAAACTATAGACTAGGGGGAAAATACTCACAAATCAATATTTAATAAAAGGCTAGTCTTAAAACCAAGGATTTTCTCCTGTTTTTCTAATAAAAGCTTTGCAGTTTATATTTAAATCTTTTACACATTCTGTGGTAGTTTAGAAAAAGCCTCTTTGTATCTTCATAAATATCTTATCATTAATTAACTTAGACCCAGAATGGAGAAGATTGATTTGGAACCAAGGTGATTAAGGGAAAAGGAGATTTTCTATTGATGCAATTTTTGTATATTTCCTTATTCAGATTAATTTCCTTAAACTGTGTCAGTTGTACTTTTTTGAAAGATACCTTTAGAATTTTGATGGCAGTGACTAAGAATCTTAAGGGCAGAAGTATGAAGGAGATTAAGTGGGAGCTCTGCAAGTTTGTTAAGTAGAATTGGCTACAGAACTGCAGCTGCACTCAGTCAAACTCCACTCCTCACTATTGACTGTGGTGCATAAAGGCACATAATTAGGAATTTTCATCAACTAACATTTGAGCAATGAAATAATATATCTAGATCAAATGGCTCATCTAAATATTTTCTTGCAACTAGGTATCATGCTCACTGATGATTTTCTGTAACTAGGCATTAGCTAGCATAATCCATAGGCTATTACTGAAATCTATATTGTCATCAAAGTGGACTATTTGGTACTGGATTATTTTCCAGGCTTTCTGGAGAATTAAAGGCAGAAGGCATACACAGTCACCAGAGAAAATTAAGTACTATATCATGTCACAGCAGACAATCCTCCATTTTGCAGGCTATGTTTTCCTTCTGGATTAAACCATGTCAATTCTTCTTGCTTTAGTACATAATTTTAATTAAATTTTTCTCTGGATCATGCATAAATTTCTATATTCCCTTTGAACTATAGAAAATGACCCATAGACATTAAATCCGGACTCAGTCTTTAAAAGACAGAAATTACATGTCCCTAATGATAGCTTCTTAGGTGTATAACCTAGAATCTCCTCACCTGGTTCCTCCTGACAAAGGCACTAAAACTAGGGGTGCATGTATACAAGTCACCTATTTTGTTGCATTATATGGTAAAATTGTTGGTACAGGCTCTCAGCAACCCAAATCATCTTGCCTCTATTAACCTTGTGGTCCAAGAAGATAATACACACTAATCAGTCATTTTAGGTCAGCAAGTTATTTTCTATTATCATATCAATAATTTTGCTTACTGGGTAAAACATAATGCTAATTCAGAGAAATTTAGAAGGGATGTCCAACTATCCTTTATAAAATGTAGTATAGCTGAATGTTCCTGTTTTAGAGGTGAAAAAGAGCAAAACTGAGAAATGTGTTTCAACCATTCTAAATAAGACATTGTTGTTTCACATGTTTTAATCCCTCTTTAGGCAGCAGTCATGATGTAGTTGCTTGATTGCTACTGGGCAGTTGTTTGAAGTTGGTGGTATTCTGCACAACTGTTAATTGCATCTTTCATTCTACATTGCATGACACTTAAAGATCATAAAGCATGAAGTCTGATTGTGACCTGAAAACTTGTGTTAATACCTTCTACCAAGGTGAAGAAGTATTGGCAGTAAAACTCATATAATTACATACTTAGTTTGGAAGAGATAATGAAGCAATCTTTTAAGAAAAGCTGCAACATCCACACCCATGGGTGCACAAAGGGTGGTAATATTTCAGGAAATGTGCACAGGTTCTATTCTTAGGCAGAAAATGATTCTGAACACTTGACTCATATTTTCTTTTTAATATTCCATAATATTGATAGCATAATGGCATTGGTAGTAAAATAATCCATATCTAAATAAGTGTAAAAGAGCTCCTTTGATAAATATAAAGTAAAAATTGTAAACAAAAAACATGTTTGACAAACTTCTTAGTGTGATTTTTTTCTAAACTACTATGTATTTAGTAAGTTCTGATTTATTCCTAGTTCCTGATCTGCTTTCCTGTCAACCAAGGCATTATTCATTCATACACTGAAGTAAAATCAAAATATTTCAATTTTGATGAAGAAATCTAATCTTTATTTCTATGATGTTAGCACAATATACTCACACAATAGCTCTGATCTGTACTTAACAAAATACATTTATAGCACTTTACAAACTTTATCAGTTTGGAAAACATTGCATAACATTTTATTAAACACAATATTTTATATATATTATATGTATTCATAATTTATTTACTTTAAAAAGATAATTGACTCTCTTTATTCAATACTTGGTTTTATCAATAAAGCACAGCCTAACAAAGGAAGAAGTGCTCCCATTTGCAAGTAAGATAATAGAACACTAAGAAGAGATACCACCTGTTAGTCTGATTTATCTTAAATTAAGGTACCAGTGGAATGTAAACAAATTTTTTTGTAATTTTCTTTACAAAAGATGTATTATCAAATATACATGCAGAGGTCTGAGTTATAGTGTTTATCATTATATTTCCTTAACAATGTGGTACAATTAGTTAAGTCATTAAAAACTGTAGCCTTTGGCACTTTGAGTAGAAAAAGAATATATCAATATTATGTAAAGAAAAAGAATTCAGTGACTAGAGAAGTACTTTAAAATATTTTGTTAAGAAATATGAAATATTAGGAAATATCGCACTGCACCTGAAATGCTGCAGCTTAGTTTTTCTTCAGAGTACTAAAACCAGCCCATCTTTCCCTCTATATATTGGCAAAAGCCAGTAGGAGTGTCATGATGGTGGCGATGGTAAGAAGTGGGGAAGGCAGCATTTTACTCCCACTTCCTTCTCTGAGAAGGAAATTGCCAGAAGGGTTATGGTTGAGTCTGTATTTTATTGCCAAGTTTTCAATTTTGCTGGTTTCAGCTAAATTCCTAATGCTTTAGGAGGTTGGCTTCTCAAGAAAGCCCTGCCCTTTTCCCATAGACGCTGATAATGATGTGATATTATTGTGTCCGAACAGTTCTTGTTCTTACTGAAAACTGAACTAAGGTCAGATCAACCAGCTTGTGTTGTTTCCATGTGTTCTCTTGGCAATCATCAAGTGTGCATTAGAATTCTTAAGAAATGGTGTTAAAAAAAAGGTTTAATACCAAATTCCAAGAACCAAATATTTCTTCACACTTTATCTAACTTGGAAAATGCTTCAAAAATTTTTGTTTTCTTTTTAATTGATAGTATTAGTTTCCTTTGATTTAGGCTCAAGGCTTAATGCAAGATAGGTAGCAAAAACTGTTGATTGTTAAGCAATAAAGCTGTGGTCATTCAGATATTTTGAAGAAATACATTCTGAATTTATACTGTGAGATACTTTTACTTATCAATTTGCATTTCCCCCCAGGATTTTCCTGTTGGGTGCTCAATTCACAGAAATTTTTTAGGGAAGAGGTTAAAACTCAGCCACTGTGATTTTAATTTACTGGTTATCAGGATATTGAAAAAGAAAATTAATCTGGGACAAAATGAAAGTTTTGCATTACTTGCTCATTAAGATTGCAACCTAAAGTAGCTATTTGGAGGCATCTAAGGGTAGACTTGACCAATATTTCTGGCAATATAACCCACAATGTCAAGTTTTGGCTCAGATTTCTTGAGTGTAACTTTACAGCAGTATGTTTTTTTCAGGGAATGTCAATTGTTATTTTTGCTTTTAAAGTAGAACATATCTAGAATGTCAAAAAATTAAGTAATAAATTAAAGTCAAGCCACAAAATGCAAAACATAATCACAATTTCAAAAGATTCTCTAAAACAATGTATTTTTCAAATTATGCAAATTTACTCACTGAAAATAGATCCTTCATTATCAGTACCTGTACTTAAATAAATAGTAAGCAGCAGAAAAGCTATGCAGAAAAAGTACTAGTTATTCCCTTTCACGGAAAATATTTCTATACAGTGTTGATGTTGAAGAAAGCATAATTTTGAAGAAATGCACATAAAACATTTTGTTTTTATCTTTACTGTGAGAGCCACTATGGGGAAGCTGCGGGTGTCCTACTCTAACACAAAGTAGCCAGCATCTTCTTAATAAAGTAGCATTTCTTTGACAAGGAATTGCACACCACTACTTCACAGCTAAATAAGTTTGAGAGTTTACATGGTATATGTACTATAATAATCAGCACCACCCATACTGAGCTTGAGGTGCAGATTCTGTAAAGTGAATATATAATACTGCATGGCCTCTGCTGTAGGGAAAAACCTGTGTGTTGTGGATTCCTACAGCTAATTATAAAGAAAAAAAAATCTCCAAAGTTGGCACATTCAGGAAGTAAAATAGTATACATAGAAGGAAACCACTTTCTTTTGATACCACCCTCTGCAAAACCTTTTAAATTGGATGACAGGTCTTAAAAAGAAAACTCCTCACATCATCACATTAGTTAGGTTCTTGCATTGTGCTTTTCCCCTCCCTTGATGTAAAGTCTACAAGTTCAGTGTGGTAGTTCTCAAGAGTTAGTAGAGTTCCGGGCTGCCAGGCTGATGGTGAACAATCTAATTTGGCGAGGCGGCTTCCTAATCCTCTGGAACAGTAGAATCATCATGTGGTCTTGGGGGGGGGTCACCCAAACGACTGAATGGTCATCACTCAATCCTTATAAGCTCGCGTGGGAGAGGTTCCTTTGTAGAAGATATTTCTGGTGTTCTCGGGGCTGTTGCTTCTTTCAGGGATCAGAATGATATTGCCCTTCCTTCGCAGAGTGGAGTCGCGAGAGGAAGAGATGGACAGCGTCTCTGAGCCGATCTCGCTGCCCTCCACGGGGGTGACGCGGATGGTGGTGATTCCGTGGTGGTGATGTTCATTATTATCAATGTTGCTTCTCTTGCGATCTCCAGAGCCGAAGCTGTCTTTCAGGGACTCACAGCTCTCTGAATCCCTGTTGAGGTCGTTGAGCTCGTAAGTTTGGCGCAAGCTGCCCTTTTCAGGAGCCTTCCACTTCCACGAGCCGCTGCCTTCTCCCTCGGTGGACGGGATCTGGATGATGGGCCTGTTGTTCTCCGGATGAGCCTCCACTCTCACGATCCCACTGGGCTCGTGGTCTGTCAGGGTCTTGTAGCGGATGGAGCCGGTGCAGGAGACCGTGCTGCCCTCGTTGTTCTTGGGGCTGCTCTGCAGGACGCCTTGCTGCTTGGACATGGCGATCACCTGCATGATGCGCGGCTGGCTGTTGCTCCGGTTGCAGGCCACGGTCTTCTCGGCTGCTTTCAGCCACTTGGCACGAGCCGAGCTGCTTTTGGGGGAGGTATTAATGTTTTCCTGGGTCTCTTCGGGGATGTGGACCAACTGTGAGGAGCCGGGGCGGGACTGGATGGACACCCGGGGCCCTCCAGGCATACTGTTGTTACAGCCTGGGACAGTGCCGGGTTGGATCTTGAGGTACTGATTGCTTGGACCGTGGTGGTCTCCATTCACCCCGACCCTCGAGGGCTCCGAGCTGGACCTCATTTCTATGGATCTGGGCGGTGACTGCCCTGGCTCGGACTCCATAACTTGCAGGGACAACTTCCGACTTTCATTCTTATTCTTCCACTGCGTGAGGAGCTGCTTGGATCTAGCAGAATCCATAGAGGCGTGAATGCTCGCGTTCCTTCTGACGGGGTCTTCCACCGACGGAGTGTTGGCTCTGGGCAGGGTATTGCTGAAGGTCACCATGTTCTCCTTCCCCATGGGGCTCCGAGGGGTGATGATCTCTACATCAGCATTCGCCCTTTTGAGGTTTGTTAAGGAGCTTGTATCTCTGTGGTTTCGGTTGAGGATGCCTTCTGTGTGAGCAATTCCATCGCTGCTGCTACCATTTTTAGCAGCCAAAACCCGGCTGGGGTCTTGATTGAGGTCTGTTAGAGACCTGAGTGCTTCTCTGTGCTGAAACACACTCTCTTCACTGGGCAGGAAATTCCCCACAGCATACAGGCCCTGGTATTGAAGGGAAAACAAAAACTATCGAGCATTGGAAGACATAGTTACTAAGAATTTCCCTTAGAGTACCCATTGATGTGCATGAATAAAGTCTGTGACCCTGTACACCACCGACTACTATACATAAGAAAACAATTAAAAGTAAACTTTCTAGGGAAATAATTCGTAAACTATCTCATAAGTGAGTGAACTAATTTCTCAGAAGCATGGACCTCAGTCCTTCCTTCATTCCACTGGATGTGTTGCCACTTGCCCTGTGCATTTTTGTTTTGTTTTGTCTTGTTAAGTCTTTTTTTTTTTTTTTTTGAGACCAGATCTTACTGTGCAATTCAGGCTGGCCTTGAACTCACGATGTAGCCCACGCTGGCCTCGAACTCACAGCGATCCTCCTGCCTCATACTCCTGAGTACTGGGATAACAGGTGTGCACCACCATGCCCTGAACCCTGTGTATATTTGTAAAAGGCAGACAATGAGAGTAATGAGGACATTTTGCCTTTCAAAGCAATTCATTCTTCTGGATTTAAGAACTTCTTATTGAGTGACACCTCAAATAACTTAAATGATTTATTTTACTTCCATTTTCAATCATATAGTACATTGGACATCTAAAAAGTTGCAGAAAATATAGAACAATGGATCATTCATAAAACATGATATCAGGTTTTGAAATGAAGTCAGAGACAGATGTTGTTGCGACTCACACTGGGTTCAGCCTAGTGTGCTCAGCATTGTAGAGGGTGCTCTTGGCAGGCAAGGTCCAGAACAAGTTTAGGGTATCCACATTCTTTCCTGATTTAAACTTTACCTTCAACTGGGTAATTTCAGTTAAGTACTGCCATTGCCCTAAATATGAACCAAATTTTATTTTATTTTGTCTTTATACACAGTTTATCAATCTTTGTTTGTTTTAAATTTGGAAAATGCTAAAGTTCAGACTCAAAATCTTTACCCTTTTTACATTTGGAAGATATAGTCACTGCTAAGTTTTCAGTTTTTTAAAATGCTTGAGTTAGAGATAAGATCAAGCAGCAGAAATGTACTTGTGTGCTAATTTTAATAGAAGATAGCCACTGTCTACTTTTCAAGTGTAATTGAATTTCATGGATTTAACATTGTACAGAATACCATAATGAACAGCAGGATGGGTTTAGAACTGATAAATTTCCAATTTCAGAGCACAGAGTGAAAACAGAAATGATTCAAGCTCCTGCATCTCTAGCTATTTTAATTCCCGGTTAAAATCATCTTTTAAATAATGTATCTGATGTTTTGCCATCAGAATTCACCAAACTACCTAATGTTCTATTAATAATTTTACTTAGAAGTGCAAGTTTGAGTAAATCCTCCAAGAATCTGTAAGCTCTGACTGTACTTTCCAGTATCCAATGTTGCATATGGCAATATAGTCGATTAGTTCTTGTTATGACATGAGTCAGATAATTATTATCATCTTATCAATGAAAAAACAGGCTCTGAAAAGCTACATAACTTGGCCAATAAGCAGGAAAATTGAAACTCATACTCAAATTCTTTGATCTATAAAGCCTATGCAAACTCTAGAACACTATGACTTCAACACAAGCAAAAGCAACGTAAAACTACAGAGAGGCAGTTTTCAGCCATTTTATTTCTTCTGTAACACTCATTGTCAATGAATATTTCCATGACAACCTAAGACTATGCCCCATTTCTAGCACACTAACTTTAATGTGATCCTTTCTCCTCCAGTGAAGAGATCATGTGAGTAAGTGCAGGATTTAAAGTGACAATTCTGACTCTACTAAATTAAAAGTAAATCTTTATACACTTGAGTACTTTTACTATTCTTTATAATCCTTTTCTCTAATGTCATTTTCAAGCGCAGCTACAGACAACTAATTTTTGTTCCTGTATCAGCTCCTTTCGGTTTCCTTCATTATTGCTGTTTCTTCTCTGCATCACTTGCCTTTTGCTAGTCCCTCATTCCTTTTTATTCTTAGAGGCTAGACATTTTATATACTTTAAAAACTACAATATCTGTAACAATAGAGTCCATGATTTCCAAATCTCTTTATTCTGTGCTGATTGTTCTTTTGAACTCCAGACACAAGAATTTAGTGCCTATTTATTCAATTGACTTCTCTTCCTTTTCCCTGAAAAATGTGTTTCCTCTGTTATTTACCTGGTCTGATAATGAAGTCACCATCAGCCCAGTCTTTAAGCTTAAAATCTGGCCATCATCTCTCATTTCTCCTGTCCCCTTATGCTTGACCTTTCAGTGTCCCTCTGTTTGCAAGTGTTATTTCCACACCTTGAATACCCTTCTCCCTTTCCTTTCCCTAAAAAAACTCTATTTTTTTTAAAACAACATGTCACTTCTCTGAAGGCTTCTCTATATCCCTTAGGCAGTTTGCTATTCCCAAAGTACTTTTAAAAATATCATATTATATCATTTAACATATCATAACCATGTTTATGTTAGTTTTCACATTGTTCAAAATGCATCTTATTTTTCACTGTTTTAAAGTTCAGCCTAGTACCTGACAAAAACTAGATATTAAATAAATGTAAAACGAATTAATGCATGACAGCGAAATGGACAATCTCAATTTTCTTATGTTGCATATATTTATGTCAGAGATCAGATGTGAAAGTAACCTACTGTTGAGGAGTTTACTTTTAGTTGGAAGATAGCTGTATTCAAATGCTACATTTGTGTTGGGTTTATGCAACCTCTCTCTAAATTATGTACCCTCTTCACTTTCATTAATATTCACTTTTCTCATCTATAAAATCATAATTGTATTAGTAATCATAGTCTCTCTCTCTTCTCTCCCTTCCTCTAGATCCCCCGCAACTTGCTGTAAGGATAAAATACAATCATTCTTCTCAAATCACGATTTTGACTCATAGAATTCAATAAATTATTTTATTGAAAGTGGGGTATGTAGTTTGGCATAGAGTGGAGATGTTGCCAGAGAGTTTCTTATGAAACTCTTATAAAATATATTGTATTAAATTATTATTGTGAAAAAAATTCTATGCATTTTTTTCTTTATAAACAGTGGTTCATCAAATAATAAAAATAAAATAATTATAATAATAAATTATTTACCAAATACAGTGCAATTCCTCCTCCTATTAAAAAGCCACAATAGACATCAACTGGGTGGTTCTTATATTGAGTGATCCGTGTTAGCCCGCAGATGATTCCACAGATGATGAATGTGAAAACCAAGAGAGGTTTCAGAAGCTTAGAAGAATCAGTTAATGTAGAATTGAAGTACATCTTAAAAATGAAAGAAGTGGGTTGAATACGTTAGATGGATCATCTTGTCAGAAAATTCTAATCAAGTAAAAAGTTAAATTCAGAAATCAAAATGATATAGTAGACATCAAGTTTACCATTCCATTCCCCCTTGCTATGACTATATTCCCTAGCTCCCAAGAAGGAAAATGAATGGCAAAATTCATCAGATAACAAGTCTTTTATTAAATTATATAAAATTTGAAAAAATTGAACCAGTAGAAATGGTCAGACATCTGTTTAATCATCATGAAATTTGTCACAAAATTTATTCCATTTTTTTCTCATAAAAATGCTTCATGGGCCATTATATTAATTAGATAAAATGACTACCCATTGTACAACACTTATCCAGTTTACACTGACCTAGAGCTTCCCACAGCTATATAAGTACTGAAAGTAGTGTGTTTGTGTATTTGTGTATACTTTATGCAATTCCTTCAGCTTTAGTATTTGTAACATTCATCTATTTCACAGTGCCCTCCCACAAAACATAATATTGTATGACAAGGATTCAAGGCTAAATAAATGTGATTGTACAGAAAAATTATTTTACTGTTGTTATTCTTCTAGTATTACTTTATCTGATTTCAGCTTTGAATGCCATTGTATTGAAGGGCTGCAGTACTGAAGTTTACAATCTAATCAGTTATCTGGAGACAACATTTATTCCTGTGATTTTTCTGTGGGACACAATTTAAGGAAAAAGAACCAGGTACTTACCGAAACATACACAGCTGCAAAGGCAGCAAGGGTCGCATGTTGAGAAGGGAATGACTTCCTGCCAAAAGGAATACAGTCAGATTATGCCTTTTAGCTCAGATACACTGCTAGCAATCATTCCAAGAACACCCAGGGGTTAAAATATTGAACTTACAGCCACAAAGCAAAAAGCAAAGAGTTTAATTTAGTTTCTGGGGAACCAAAAAAATGATTTAAAAAACACACTGCTAATCACCAGTAGTATTAAAGAATAGTAAGGATGCACGTTCCAATTTAAACAAATATCAGCTGGACAAAGGTCCAGGTGATCATACTACAGAAATTACATTTAAAAGTAGAAATGGGTTGGAAAACAATTGTTCTTCCCTATTAGGATTACGTTAATTTAAAGTAAAAGTTCATAAAAGTTAGGATTTTAAAGCTTTAAAATCTTCTCTGTGGTTCTAAATATATATTTCATTTAAATAAACAATTAAAATTATTTTATAGCAGTAGATCTGAATGTGTCTTTCATATTCTAAAAAAAAGAAGTATATTTTAAACAAAATATTTGTCATTATATACTGCTTTAAAGCAATTATCATCTCAAGAATCATAGAACATTGTATTTAGTTAAACAATGAAAAGAGCAAGGTGCAGGGGTAGAACATACAATAGTGGAAAATATATGGAAAAAAGCAGGCAAAAATAATAGGGACTTAGAAAAATAATATTTATTTGTATTCATACTGTCCTAATTATTTGGCTCTGATTACTCAACCCAGGTAATGTAATAGGATTGAGAAAGAATATAGACATAAGTCTTGAATGTAGGTTCAGAATTATTGAATTGTCTATGAGAAGTTGAATATGTATAATCACACAATATCAGATTCTAATTCTTCAATTGTACTCATCAACTTATTTTTCACTGCTCAATAGATCTTTGAGAGCTCATTGAATGATAAATTTGATCCTTATAATAATCATCTGTTGGCCTTTATCTGTCTGTGATCTATTTCTTTTGAGTTTCTCAGGTAATTTGGCTGTCACAGAATTTATTTTTAATTTACTGACTGAAAAAATGAAATACATTCAAAATTCAATGTAATTTCTTGAGTTTTGCTGTTCCTTATTTTTTGAAGTGTAAGGCCAGAGCTATTTAGATCATCTGGGTTTATTCAAAGCAATCATATGCCATTCTCAATATTACACTTCTCAAACTTAACCATAGGGAAAATTCACATGATTCTTTTGATAAAATTATAATGAAGATACAATTATGACAGATGTTTAGTAAGCCCTAACGGACCCTAAATATACTATAATAAGTTCATTGTGGTAACTGAAAACCACAATGAGCAGATAACTAAATATGAGTGGAATTCAGTATTATGAGGATGAGTAGCAAGACTATAAAGCTGAAATTTGGAGACAGAGAAGGATTTCGAATGAGCCATATATGGGTTTTATGTTATCCTTATTTAAAAGATCCTTAAATTGAAAATAAAAACAAAAACAAAGTAAAATCACTATGAGTGAAAAAGGCATACTTAACATTGGTATTCCAAAAAATTACTGAATAATTAGAACACTGACATGGAATGCTTTTAGGTCTTAGTTTCTAACCTGCCACTGTTGATAATTGTAAGGTCAGATCCTGAACAAATGTCTTCCACAATGTAGGAATTTTCTTTGCAAGACACATTCAAAGAGGTATAGTTTGGCTTGCACACAGTCAGGAAGTATGGGGCTTGATATCCTGTGGACAGTTGTATGATATCTGTGATGAGAGCTGTTGAGCACAGTCCAAACACATGAACACCTGTAAGAAAAATGAAAACAAGTTACCAAGTTGATGGCTAATGCTAATATTAGATCAACTTTAATAATTTGAATTACATATTAATTTGCAAACTTTAAAATCTGTTGTCACCATTTTGTCTAAATTAACTTTGAGAAGATAGTAATAAAATCCCCCAGATTTCTAAAAAGATACTTAAGGGCAAAGTAAGAGCAGTATTTTCACAGTAATAATGTAAGGCACGTTTTTCACCTTTATTAGAGATAGTTCTTAACATTATTTATCATAGGTCACTTGTCAGTCACCTGGAGCATGTTAAAGATGATCAACTGTGTGATTTGAGAGGAATTGAACATGGGGAACAAAGCAAAATTAAAAATTATTTTAAATTGCTGAGCACTGTTGAGCTGGTAAAGATAGATCTTTTCCTGATGGTCTGGATCCCTAGTCCTTCCCATTAACTTCAAGCTGTAGTCATGTAGGATTGCTAATTAAAACAGAAAAGAGGGTGGGCAGGGTCTGTCATAGAAACAATTTATCCTGGGTACAGGGTATGGGAATCTGCTTGAATGTCTGGAATTTGAGGATGATGTACTTATATCTCTTGTCCAAATTCTATAATTTTTTTGTTTGTCTCCTGTGGCCAGTCTTAAAACACAAGTAACAAATCCTGATGTACTCTGGGGCATCCAAACTCTATGCTTCCTTGAAGTTGCTTTCTTGGCTTCCTCTTTGGGAGTCTAGCTTTCTCCCCTTACACACATGATCTAGAACTTGCCACATCTCTCCAGGTCAACTTGACTCTTTGAATTCATTCTGACTTGACCACCTGGATTCTTATTTATGAGTTGTTCACAGAAATTATGAGAAGAACCTGGGTAATTCTTAACTAGACCCCTCTAGACCAAGAGCCACTGGCTTGCACATTATCCTGTTTTGCATCTTTCTTCTCTGGCTCTTGTCATTTATCCACCACTCCTTCAATTCCTTCTCCACCTGTACACCTAGGATTTATGAAACAGAAACTTTATTTTTACATTCTAAATCTTATAAGCATGCAAAATCTCGGAGAAGAGTTAAAATAAGGAAGGAAAAATCATTATTTTACTTTCAGATAATGAGACTCTCCAGCCCTATGGAGGGTTATTGACAGCATTTCAGAGACAGCAGCAAAAGACCATTTTTCCACAGTATTTTCTTGTTAGGGAAATTTTCCTCTGAAATCAGGTATGTGTCTTGGAGTTTTATTTTCTTGCCTCAAATCCTGCTAAGGGTTCTGCTGTTTTCTTCACCACCTTGATATGATGGTAAGAAAATGCTTAGGGGAGCCGAATTTGGAGAATCATTTAGATCAGATGTTTCCTCTCATGGAAGAGAAGGTTGTGTTTAATTATCAAATAGATATTAAATGAAGCTACGTATTCCTTTTGAACTGACATAGGTAAAAGTAACTTTATACTGACATATTGAAAATAAATATGTGATATTCAGTTTGGTGTAACATATTATGGGTGACCACTCAACTCAATTAAACAAATAGAAAAAGGCATGTGGCTCAAAATTCACTAAGGTGTCACATTTTATTAGAAGAGATGAGCATTTAGAAACTGACTTAATTCAGCCGCTGTGTATCCAGGCCTATATATTGCCTATAAGTTTTATGAACAGCAGGAGGTAAAGTTGGAAACTAAAGTTAGGGAAAATAGTTATGATGCAGTACTCTATGGTGACATTTCCAGTGAAGAAACTTCCTGATTAAAAAATCTTCAGTAAATGGAATCACTGATGTGACTAATTTCTGAAGGATTATTTATTCTTCCTGGCCTGCTGACATTTAATCTCCATTTAAAAAATCTGAGCACATATTCAGCAAAATCCTCTTAATGTAAATTCATGCTTTAACTAGAGTGAAAACAAAAATATACTGAAATGCATGGCATGTTAGATCTCAAAGCAGGGAGCATGACTGTAAATAATACATTTCAGATACAAAGCCTAAATTTTGGTGTTTTAACAGTTTCTTATATAAAGTAAAACTCATCATGTACTGAAATTATATGTCTAAATTATAGCTTTAGAGACTTAATATCTGTAATTAAGTATAACATTTCTATTGGAAAAAACATTTCCTTTCTTTGTGATTCCCCACACTCACCAACAAATCTGACTGCTCTTCTAAGAAAAGAGTTGAAGTTACAGCCTCCAGCATTAATGTTAGGCTCCAGTCCAACTCCATTTCTTCTTTTGGACAAGCAACAGTAGAGAATTCCTTCCCCTACCATAATCTGCAAAGGCAAAGGGTGATGTAGCCAAAAGAATGTTGGTATACTTGTTATATTAACTATAGAAGAATTATATATCATGTCTTAGCACATCATTAGTTTAACAAAGCCAGGATGTATTTTCTTAAAATCTTTAGAGGTATAAGCAATTTATCCTGAGTATGTGGGCTAGCAGTGGGAAGTAAGCAGTCAGGACCCTGAAAGAATATTCTATTGCATCTTCTGTACTCTACTGCATTTCCTTGTGGCCAGAGCAATCAGGTTGTAAACCCTTTGCTCAACAACACCCAGTGACACTTCCTTAACTAATGACATGGTGACTGATTCGCCCTCTTAGAGTCTTTGTATTTCACCTCTAAAATCATAAAAGCAGAATAACTGAGGAGGAATAAAGTAGTACTAGAATTAGGATCAAGAATATTTTACTAGCAGATTAGAGGAAACAGTTTTGGATTTAAACAGAACAATCAACCTATGGAAACTATGCATGTATGTATGAAGGTACTATGTAGATCACAGCTGTCCCATAAAGATTTCTGTGAAGTCTGAAACTATTTTTTGTACTGTTTAATATAGTAGTCACTACTCATGTGTTGTGGATGAGCACTTCAGATTTAGCTACTACAAATGAGTTCAATATTTAATTTTGTACTACACAAATTTAAAAATTAAATAAATAAATCTAAACTTGAAATAGCCACGTGGCTAGTGGCTATCTTATTGGAGAATGCAGATTACAAGAGAATGCAAATTACAAGAGAATCTAAGATAGTATTTCCTACAGATAAGCCATTTGGACAATGTGTTCATAATAGAGAACCATACCACAGTATCGGGACTATATGAAGTCAAGGAACAATGAACTTTGCTGTAGGATTTAGGTCATATGAGATATAATTTTTTTATTGGTATATATTTGTAGTACATTATGATTATATTCATCATGGGGAGTTGATATGTATGCATGACACCTCTCAATACCCTTTTTTTTTTTTTTTTGATACTGAGATTGAAATCAGGATCTTGTGCTTTTGAGGCAGGTGGTGGGACCACTGAGCTAAATCTCCAGGCCTCAATTCCTTTTTTTAACCCTCCTTCCCCTCCGTTCCCCTCTGTCCTCTTGGTCCTCTTCATTCATATATATACACATATATGAATTTATATCTATACATACATACATACGCACACATATATGTATATATGTTTGTAGTACATGATGATCACATTCCCCATAGGGACTTTGTGCATGTACACAGAACTTCACACCCCCTCTTTTTTTAATCTCCTTTCTTTCCCCTCCCTCCTTCCCTCTCCATCTTTTGGTTCCCTTCCTCTGTACCAAAGATCCATCTTGATATTTCCTACTGTCTGTTCTTTATTTCGCACTTTATTTATATATTGGGTTTCTCATGTAAGAGAAACCATGTGACATTTAAACTTGTGTGTCTGATGTGCTTCACTTAACATTATGTTCTCAAGGTGCATCCGTTTTCCTATAAATGACTCAAGGAAATTATGCCTGAGTAATATTGAGTTCTTAGAAACTTGAATCATTTGTTAGAACTCAGTATTATTCAAGCATCACTTCCTTCAGGAAGTTTTCTTTGAATCCTCTTACTGTACCCTAAATTGAATTAGGTGGTGTCCTTAGATTTTGTCCTTGTCTCTAGCATAGCTTTATTCAAGTGGATTTTAATTGTTCATTTGCTTGTTTCTCACTAGTCTAGGAAACTCTGAGAGAAGAATCATTTCATATTTACCTTTTATCCTCCTTTCCTGGCCTTGTTGGATTGTTTGTGACTTTTACTATGGGAGTCGTGTTTGCTAACTACCTTGGACATTCAGGTTAGTTATTCTGTACAATAGCAGCTAGACTTGAATTTATGAGTTGTATTTTATCAATTGTTCAAAACCATTTGGGATTATTGTTCCTAACAGATAGTTGTGAAATTAGATGTGGATTTGTATAAAATGTATAGAGCTGAAGAAAGTACATTTTCGTGAGATACTAACAGTCTCTGATGCAAGAGATCCTGTCACCATAAAGATTATAACCATACTTAGAGCTGAAATTATGGTTGGGGTTAGATTTTCTAGGGGAAACTTCCAAGTTCTTATTATTGCCTTACGATCTATTTTTATGAAATGCTTAAGATGATAGTGTGAGCTTTTAACTAATGGCGGGAAGACTATTTCCTTCTGCTTTACATGTTCAAATTGCTATATTTAGTTCTATAGGTAGTGTGGAATATATACCATCATGAAAAATCTTAATATGCACAAAAATTTAAAAAATAATTTTCTTAAAAGAACTCTGCCAATAATCATGCATGTAAAAGTCAGGAAGCATGATAAACTCCTTTGACCCAATATAGAAATAGTCAAAAGGAGTTTATTTCAAATAATTGAACATGGAGTTAACCATTTATATATCATGATGAATATCCTGCATCAGCACTTCATTCAAACATGGAAATGCTTGCTCTAGGTGCTGTAGACACTACACACTTCACCACTCATAGAATAATACATCAATTCTTCCTTTGTAGAAAATTAACCACCCTTTCCCGAAGGGCATTGTTGTATAGTTAAAATATTCAGATGGAATTCTCCTATAAAATTAGATGTATTCCTTCTTAAAAAATATGTAATGAAGTTGTATTTTTAGGAAGAAAGAGCACATATTTTTTTCTGTTCATGTAGATTTCATGAAGATTTATGATGAACCTTGACATTCTTTGTTTTCTGAGAAATAATCTCCATAGAACCCAAACAAAACACTTGTTTTGTTATCACTCTAAAGTAAACAAAAATTGAATGTTGAGGATGATATTTTCTAGCACAAGGTAATTTTATAGAAATAAGAATATGCATTTCACAGATGTGAAGGCATTTTTACAGTTCATGTAGGATATCATGAATACAAGCTAATTTTAAATACATCTCAAAGCACAAAAAAATCTGAGAAGCAAACACTAAATGATGTATATTTGAATGCTTGGATAAAAATTAGTTCAGGTCTTTTGTTTTGTTTTGTCTTCTCAGGTGAATGGGTGAAAATGGAAACCTCTGACCTCACACCAATCAGTTCTAAAAGTAACTTGGTCTTGCCTCCTTCTTTTTCTATGACCCAGTTTTGGGAACAGGTTTATGCTGACATAAGGATGAGAAGGAAAATGGTGACCTTGAGAGTCACAGATTAGAATCTGCTATTTTCACTTTCAGGAAGAGAGAGAAAAAGAGAAGTAGAACATGTACTAAGATTCGAGTCAGAATCTGAGGGTCTTAAAACGAGATGACTACAGACATCACAGGATTTATGGTGAGAAAGGTGTTTTGGGAGAAGACCTTAGAAATAGAAGGAAACATGAAATTAGAGTGGAATCTAGGAATATGGAATATGTTTTTAATGAAAAGTGGGAAAAACAGTGTTTCATGTCCTTAATGTCAAAATTTGTCTCACCAAGTTGTTTACTCAAAACCTCTGAAACCAGTATGGCAGAAAATAGACACCAAAATCCTGGAGTCCTTTGGAGTTTCCAAGTGGTATATGAGAAGTTAGGTGCCTCCAGCTGCAAATAGTACCCTAATTTGCACCTCCTTCCATTAAGAGGGGGCCAGCAGCTATTGAGGCCCTATTGAGATGCCTTGCATAGAGAGTTTGCCCTGGGATTTTCAGGTGAGTTTAGTGGAAAGGAGCATGGTGGATTTCCATTTCATTTTTCAGGGCTCAGTAAAGAAAGCACCCCTGCTGCACATGATGGCATAGACATGTGATTTTGGCACT
Source organism: Heterocephalus glaber (assembly GCF_053883595.1). Taxonomy (NCBI): domain Eukaryota; kingdom Metazoa; phylum Chordata; class Mammalia; order Rodentia; family Bathyergidae; genus Heterocephalus; species Heterocephalus glaber. The sequence continues at coordinate 34,433,599 of NW_028258296.1, read as the reverse complement.
CTGGGAGCCTGAGGCAGAAGGATGGTAAGTTCAAGCCGAGTCTGGACAATTTAGAGAGACCCTGTCTCAAAATAGAAATGGCTGAAGATGTAGCTCAGTGTGAAGGCCTGGGTTCATGCCCCAGGACATAAACAAGCAAACAAGCAAGCAAACAAAACAAACAAACAAATGAAAAACAAAACAAAAGCTACTCTGAAATTGCATCTTATTGAGTGCCTAAAAGCTGTAGTCATCAACTGGGCATGGCGGTGCCATGGTTGAGGCAGGAGGATGGCAAGTTTGAGCCTGGCCTGGTCAATTTAGTGACTTAGTGAGACACTGTTTCAAAATTAAAAAAAAAATCATAGTCTTGGAATGTAAGCTCAGAGTGAGGGCCCTGTGCTCAATTTCCAGTACCACAAAAATTAGGAAGAAAGAAAGAAAGACAGAAAGATAGAAAGTAAGGAGAATGGAGGGAGGGAGGAAGGAAGAGAGGGAAGAGATAGATAGATAGATAGATAGATAGATAGATAGATAGATAGAGGAAAGAAACCCTAAAGATTGCATTGAGAATCTTTTTAGGAAGTAGAGGAATCAGCAGAAGCAAGAACAGAGTCAGGAGGTCAAGGTCATTGACCCTACTTTGAGATAAATGGTCCTGGCTAGGATCATCCTAATAGACTTGCTTTAAAACACTTTAGTGAAAGACATCTAGGCTCAAAAAAAGCAAATTAATTATGTAATTAAATATCAACAGTCTTTTCAGCAGAATCATGAACATTTGTATAGTATTTTATTTCAAATATATCAGTTATAATAAATTTGGCCAATTTACACCAATTAGAAATGCTTTCTGGTATGAGAGATTTAAAGGAAGTATTATTTCTGTTCTGAGAAGCATTTTTAAAAAAAGTTTTTAGAAAAATGACATGAAGATGCTGTTATTTTGAGCAATATCACCCTTTAAAAATACATTTCTGAATCTCAGCTATTTCCTAGTATATCCTTAATAGTTCTAATCAACCTGGAGTCACTGCAGTTTGAGTAACTTATTACTGTAATTTGCAAAGTGTTTCAGGCCTTTATTTAAGTCTGATGATAAAGTTCAGTGGGAAATTAAATTCTAGTTTTATCTTCTGAGATTATTTTATATATTTTATTTATAGTGTGAATAATATTATAATTATTTTTTGCCATCATCAGATTCATTTACTGTAAGTCCTTATAAAGTTAATTATGATACTTACAGATTAACAGTGAGATTAACAGGACAAAAAAACATACAAAACACATAAGACAATTATACTAAATCAAAGTATACTTTTAGATACATTGTCCATGCTGGATTCCAATAACTTTTCTCTCTCTTTCTTTTACTATTATCCATCTTTTATTTTGTACTTTATTTATATACTTAGTTTCTCATATAAGAAAAATTATACAATATTTAAACTTGCACGTCTGATTTACTTCACTTAATATTATGGTTTCAAGGTGCATCCATTTTCCTACAAATGATCTTAGTGGATTTTTCTTTATGACAGAGTATGTATAAATATCATGTTTTCTTTATCTATTCATCTGTTGATGGACATATAGCCTGCTCCCAAGATTTAGCTATTATGAATTGTACTGCTATAAACATGGATATGGATACATTACTCTGGTATGATGTCTTTAATTTTTGGGGAAGATACTGTACCCAACCTCTCTAGCATTTGTTATTGCTTGATTTTTTTAAAAAATTAATTTTATTGGTACATTTTATTGGCACATTTTAGGTATACAATTCATTTATATTTATCATTGGGTGTTTGTACCTGTACATGATATATCTTGGTTCTTATTTTTTCCTCGTTACCTGTGTGCCCTTCCCTATTTACATAGATTTCATTTCCATTTTTTTTCTTTTTTCATAGTTTTTCCTTTCCCTCTTTTCCTTTCCCCTTCCCCTCCCTTCACTCCTTTGTCTTTGGACCTTTTTTCCTATTTCAAATTCTCAATTATTCATTTTAATCATTTTAACCCTTGTTTACACTATCAGTTTCTCACACTAGAGAAACTATTTGGTATTTACACATGTGTGTCCTATTTATTTCACTTAGGAGTATGGCCTCGATATCCATCCATTTAGCTATAAATGACTCTAGTTTTTCATTCTTTATGGCTGAGTAGTACTCCATTTTTAAACAACTCTGAGATTACACCTCACCCCAGAAAGAATGGCTGTTATCAAGAAATCAACAAATAACAAATGCTGGTGGGGGTGTGGGGAGAAAGGAACCCTTCTCCATTGTTGGTGGGAGTGCAGACTGGTGCAACCACTGTGGAAGTCAGTATGGAGAAACCTCAAAGAACTAGGACTAGAGGTCTCATTTGACCCAGCTATTCCCCTGCTGGGTATCTTCCCCAAAGAATTAAAAGAATCATACCACAGTGATTTATGTGCACCCATGTTCATAATGGCACAGCCTGTAATAGCTAAAGCTTGGAAGCAGCCCAAGTGCCCATCAACTGGAAACTGGATAAAGAAAATGTGTTTTTTTTTTAGAAAATTGCTTGATTTTTTTTAGGAGAGCCATACTTTCTGGAGTGAGATGGAATCTCAGTGTTGTTATAATTTGCATTTCTCTAGTGGCCAGTGATTGAACATTTTTTCATGCATTTATTGGCATTTCATGCATTTATTCTTAAAATAATTAGTATACAGAATTTTAAAACAAATTCATAGTACATAAATAATGTACAGTTTTGAAAGTCTATGCAGAGATTTTCCTAAAATTACTGATGTATTGAAATTCAATAAGCTGATTCATTAGAGTACCTTATAAACAATTCCATTTAAATGGAGCTTTTAATTTAGTGGGCTCTTGCACTGACGTTCATGAGCATGAACAAAGTAAAGTAAGAGTCCTTGCAAGTGGAAATAGATATTATTACCCATTGAAACATGCTTCTTATTCCTTGAATAGTAGTCCAGGGCCAAAAAAGGTGGTGAGAAACCTTGGCTAATCCTATTTACTAATGAGTTTATCTAAAAGTATGTTTTTATGGTATGCATTAATACATAAAAATTTATATTTTAAATTCAGTGCCAGTAGATTAGGGTACTTACATTTTTTCCTGGCATTGGGAACTGAACTTAGGGTCTTTTCACTGAACTATAACCTCAGCTCTTTTAAAAAATTTTTATTTTGAGACAGGATCTCACTAAGTAGCTAAGTTGCTCAGCCTGGGCTTGAACTTGTGATGCTCCTATCTCAGCCCTTCAGAGTTCTGGGATTACAGATGTGTGCCACCATACCCAGTTTGATTAGGGCATTGGTTGATGTACATATTTTATAATGTAAATACCTATTCTGAATCAAAAACATCTTATTCTGTTTATGTGTATGCATGCCAGGAATGTGAATTTTTACCTCTTATAATTGGAGCTCAGTGCTCATAATCAATATAAAGGGTAATCTACCAAAAAATGAAACTCTAAACGATACTAAAACACTTTTGTGAAGAAAATACGTTGGTATATAATTATGTTTTCCTCAGTTATACAGACTTCAGATAGCAAATAAATACATGAAAGTACGTTAACTAGCAGTGCATCAAATATCCCATATTAGGCATCAAGGAGAAGTATATAGTTATAAAACTTCTTTTCATAATGATTTATTAAGGTTATCATTAGAGATCAATCAGTTTGAAATCACGTAGTCTTTTTCTAATGCCAGTAATTTTAAGCTGCTAACTACATGATGCTTGTGTCAAACTATGCCAGACATGATCTTCCTGGTCCAAGACTTAGAATTTGCCTTTGTTTTTTTAACTTACTGATTGAAAAATTGGGATCATTTTTAGTCGGAGGGGGGAGCTGACAAACGCAATTTGGGGCAGTTCTTACCGTAATTGCAGGTCCAGCAAAAGCCAGGCTGAGCAACATGAGGAACGGAATCGCCTCTTGGGTGGGCTCAATGTACGGCATGCTGAGGCTCCGGTCATAGCAGCTAAATCCAGAGTGTACAGGTTTGAAGACATCAGTGAGTTCAAGGAAATAGAGGCTAACCACCGATGATGCCAATATAGGTAACTGAGAATGAAGGACAGAGATCAATTTATTCTTATAAAAAGGACATACATAGCATCAGTACACCTTGAAGTAGGAAAGAGGAGGATTTCTCCCCTTTCCTCTGACTCGTCACTGGTCCAGAGTTAAAATCATTCACAACCGTTATGGTTTCTGTTCTCAAAATATGAATATATCCACTCAGAGTGCTATGATCCTATGGCATCCCACACCTTGTAACTGGTGCTTCTCTTTCCTTCTCCTCACCCCACCCATCCATTTTCCTCATGTGTCCCAAATATGTCAGCTCACAGCACTCCCTCTTACAACCACTTTGGTAGTTTCCATTCTACTTAAATAAAATCCATATGTTATACCACAGAATGGAACTTTCTTCATGATTTGGCTCTTGCTTCAGTTTTTTACTCTTCTTATACTACGAGTTCACCCCTCCTCAACTCCCTGCCCATTACAATCAAACTGGTCTTCACTCTTGCCCTGCTATAGTCACAGTCATGTCTGCCAAGGTCCTTTGCACTGGCAGTTCTTTCTTCCTTTCATGGCCTTTCCCTGGCTCTTTACTCAATTGGCTTCTTGCCATCATTTAATGATGTTGTCCTTCATATCTACCTAGGGTACCTTCCATACATCCTGATCTTATCATTTTGCTTGATTTTCTTCATGGGACTTCTCATGAACCGCAATCATCTTGCCAAGTTAATATTTCACTTATGTTTCATCTTCCCTAATCACTCATTAAAATGAAAGTTTCATGAAGTGAAAACCTGCCATTAAATATTTATTGCTGAATCTGAAGTGCATAGGATTGTGGCTAGCACACAGAAGGTATGCAATGTAACATTTAATAATTTAATGAAATAAAAAGCTGTCAATAAATGACTAATGAAATAGATGTATAAACTTTAATTTATTACTGTAACTAGTTTAGAATTACCAGATTCAGCAAATAAGAATACAGGTCACTCAATGAAATAAAGATTGCAGATAGCAAAGAATAATTTTTAGGATAAATATGTCACAAGCAATATTTGGGAGATATTTATGCCAACAATCATTTAATATTTATCTGAGATTCTAATTTCATTGGCCATGTGTTTGTATGATAATCTAAATTAGGTATAATATTTTTTATAGAATTTGTGTATATTTGTGAATTGAATTGTTTATTCAACCTATAATGTATGAGGCATTATGTAGGTGCTGTCTATAACACAGGGAGCAGGACATAGATTTGGACATCAAGGAGCACAGTTTAGTGGAAAACCTGCTATCAGCTAAGAGAAAGTATTGTGAATCCTTTGCTTGATGTCAGATCTCTCAGAACCTAAAAGTGTAGACTTATATAAAACTGAAAGAATTGTTTAGTTTAAAGCTTTGTTATTTGTAGAAGATACAATACTTACTTGATTAAATGGGAAAGATTTTTTGATACAGGCATTATTGACCACCCATTATTTCTAGTTGTTTGCTTAAAAATTAATTCACAAGACATATTGTTATATTGTCTATCCCCACAAGATCTTTTTGTAATGAGTTGAGCATTTGGTTTATTGGCAAAATTAGTAATGTAAAGTCTTTCAGCTTTTCAAGTGAATATTTTCCAGAGAACAAAAAGTACGTCAAAACCTTTATATTTTTTGCATGCATGATTATTTGATCATGCAAAATATCTTGTTATTTCTCCTTTCCTCCTCTTTTCTGTAATATCAGAATAGTAGCTTTCAGTCTTGACTAATAAATCAGTATGTCATGGTGCTTTTATGTGTTTGAAATTTCCACTTAAATCTATATAAATATATTTTAATTTAACAAATACTTCATATAATACTTGATATCTCTCAGAAAATATTGTTTAAACTTTTTAATCAATTTGATTCATTAACTTTTAATTCATTTATATTAAAACTTTCTATTGGGATAGAAATTAGGTGCTATAATTACTGTCATTTTGCAAGTGCTAAGCAGTCACCAACAGTGAATGGCAGATGTGGATTTTTTTAAAATTTTATTTTATTGGTACATTTTAGGTATACAATATAATGACATTCATCATTGGAATTTTGCACCTTTACATAATCTCTCTTGGTTCTTATTTTTTTCCCCTTCCCCTGCCCTCCCTCAACCCCTCCATCCTGCCCTATTTACAAAAACTTTGTTTCCATTTTTTTCTTTTTCTCATATTAATTCCATTCCCTTCTTTCCATTCCCCTACCCCTCCCACTTCCCCTTCCCCTTTGCCCCTTTTCTTCCTGGTTCACATTATCTGTTATACCGTTAATCCTTATTTACACTTTCAGTTCTCACACTAGAGAAACTATTCGGTATTTACACATATGTGTCCTATTTATTTCACTTAAGAGTATCGCCTCAATGTGCATCCATTTAGCTACAAATGTCCCTAATTTCTCATTTTTTATGGCTAAGTACTACTCCATTTTATAAAAAACCCCACATTTTCTTTATCCAGTCTCCAGTTGATGGGCATTTGCTTCCAAGTTTTAGCTATTACAAGCTGTGCTGCTTTGAACATGGGTGCACATACATTACTGTGGTATGATTCTTTTAATTCTTTGGGGAAGATAGCTAGCAGGAGAATAGCTGTGTTAAATGGGACTTCCAGTCCTAGTTCTTTGAGGTATCTCCATACTGATTTCCACAGTGGTTGCACCAGTCTTCACTCCCACCAGCAGTGGAGCAGGGTTCCTCTTTCCCCGCAGCCCAGCCAGCATTTGTTATTGGTTGATTTCCCCAAAGGAGCCATTCTTTCTGGAGTAAGGTGGAACCTCAGCATTGTTTTCATTTGCATCTCTCAAATGACCAGTGATGTTGAACATTTTTTCATATGTTTATTTGCCATTTTTACTTCTTTGTCTGAGAAATGTCTGTTCATTTCAGATGCCCATTTTTGGACTGGGTCTTTAAATTTGGGAGGTCTGATTTTTTTTAAAGTTCTTTATAGATTCAAGATAGTAGGCCTTTGTCTGAGTAACAGCAGGTGAAGATTTTTTCCCACATTGTGGGTTGTCTCTTCACACTGCTGGTGGTTTCTCTTGCTGTGCAGAAGCTTTTTAATAAGAAGAGATCTCACTTGTTGATTGTTTGTGCTAGTTCACGGGCAACTGAGGTTTTGTTCATAAAATCTTTTCCTATACCAATGTCTTCAAGAATTCTACCTAACCTCTGTTCCAGCCGGTTCAGCATTTCTATTGTAATATTTAGATCTTTAATCCATTTCAATTTTAGTTTAGTATGTTGTCCATTTTGTAGAATGACTCACATGCAGCCAAAAAGAATGTATATTCTGATTTTGTGGGTTGGAATACTCTGTAAATATCTGTTAAGTTCATTTGTTCAAGAGTTTGATTGAGTTCTAATATTTCATTACTTTTTTTTGTCTAGTGGATCTATCTATTTGTGACAGTGGGTTATTGAGGTCCCCCACTATTATTGTATTAGTGTATATATGACTTTTCACATCCATTAGTATTTGTTTTATATAGTTGTATACACTAGTGTTTGAGGCATAAATATTTATGATTGTTACCGCTTTCTCTTGGATTGTTCCCTTTACAAGGATGTAGTGTCCTTCTTTGTCTCTCTTAATCAGTGTGGGTTTGAAATCCACTTGATCTGCTAAGAAGATAGCTACACCTGCTTTTTTTCGAGTTCCTGTCACATGGAATATTGTTTCCCACCCTTTAACTTTTAGTCTATGAGTTTCTTTTTGAATTAAGTGTGTTTCTTACATGCAACGTATTGTTAGATCTTACTTCTTGACCTATTCTTCCAGTCTATTTCTTTTGATTGGTGAGTTGAGACCATTAACATTGATGGTTATAACTGATATGTATTGACTTAAAATTGTCATGACTTTTCCTCCTTGTTGGATTCTCCCCCTTTACTTTTAATTTCTTGTCATGCCAGTGGATTCATTCTCCTGGGCTTCCTGAGGTTGTGATCCTCATTGTCTTTTCCTAGGATTTTGTCTAAAATTTTTTGGAGTGCTGGTTTGGTATTCATGAAGTTCCTTAGGTGCTCTTTGTCATGGAAGTATCTTATTTCTCCATCAATTTTGAAAGATAGTTTTGCAGGGTACATCAATCTAGGTTGGAGGCTGTTTTCCTTTAGGGCTTGCAATATGTCACTGCAAGCTCTTCTTGCCTTGAGGCTTTGCATTGAGTAGTCTGCTTTGATTCTGATGGGCTTTCCTTTGCATGTGATTTGTTTCTTTTCTCTAACTGCTTGCAGAACTTTGTTCTTCTGTTAAGTTTCTGGAATCTTAACAATTATATGCCTATGTGTACATTTTTTTTAGATCAACACTAGATGGAATCCTATATGCCTCATGTATCTGTATGTAAAGTTCTTTTCCCTTGCTTGGGAAGTTTTCTGCCATCACTTCTGTGAACAGTTTTTTTTATGTCATTTGCACTGTCTCCTGTTTTTTCATTGACTCCCGTCAGTCTTATGTTATTCTTCTTTGCATCACGTAGCAGGTGCTGGACTGATTTCTTGTGGCCCCTTACAATTTTAAAGCAATTTTTCTTTTCCTGGTCACTAATTGCAATCTTATCTTCTATATCTGAAATTCTGTCCTCACATTGGCTCATTCTGCTGTGTAGACTTTCAGTGGAGTTTTTAATCTCCTGGAAATCTGTTTACTTCTGTTTTATGGATTACATTTGTTTCCTATGTTGGGATTCCATCATGTTCCTGAGCTTCTCTATTTTTTTATCTGTGTCCTCTCTTGATTTGTTAATCATGTCTTGCACTATGGGCAAAATCTCTGCTGTTATCTGAGAAATTATTTCTTATTTCATTTTTTCCAGATCCTCTTTTGTTGCTAGTTCAAGGAGTCTAGGTGGTTGAGTATCAGAGTGTTCCATCTTGTTTCCCTTTGGGGTTGCTGTGGAAGTCTGGTTCTGAGGCTTGTTTACATGTCTTCTCATTTCAACAGGGTTGGGTGTTGCTGCTGCTGGTGTCTTGAGGCTTACTTCCTCTGTTCTGGGAGCGGAGGTAGGTTGGCCCGGAAACCTCCTACTGTGCGTGGGATCTGTGGCCCTTTGACCAGGAAGCCTCCTCTGCACTGGGAGCTGTGGCACGTGGACCAGAATCCTCTTCTGTGCTGAGAACTATAGCATGTCGACCTGGAAGCCTCCTCTGTGCTGGAAGCTCAGTTGAATGACTGAAGTTGAATAAGACAGATGCCTGGATTGGAGCCTTGGCTGATCCTCAGACCATGACTTTTGTAGAGGTTTCAGTCCATAATTGGCTGGCTAGATGACAGAGTGGCACATGGCAGAGGAGTGTCACAGAGGAGAAACAGTTTATGGCACCCACATGGAAGCAAAAGTAAGAAGAGGCAGATGTGGATTATAAAGCCATGATTTTTCATTTCAAAGTCTTATGTCTTAACTGCTGTGAATAGCATGTAAAGATAATGAGATTCAAATAGCTTCAATTAATAGGGGTAGCGTTTAGTTCTGTTTAACAGTGAAAGTTCTGTTTAACTAAAATTTTCTATTTTTAAATTCTTTATTTTTGAAGTATAGGTAGAATTTATTGTAAAGTAGATATAGAGAGAGTTGGGCCTTCAGGAGAGGGGGTGGGCACTGCCACAAAGGGATCTGCACCAAGTCCAAGTTTGGATATCTTTTGATGCACACAGAAGTTACTCCTGGGGCTCAGGAAATTATGGTGATTATGATGCTTATTGACATTTCTTTTAGGGGTGGCTTTGGAATATCAGTATCTAAAAATGTCTTCCTCATTCCTCTCAGGTGGTCAGAGTTCCCTCAGGAGCCTTAATCATACAAGAATCTAAATTAGGGGCTGAGGATTTAGCTCAGTGGTGCTGCCACCTGCCTCACAAGTGCATGGTACTGAGTTCAATCCCCAGTACCAAAAAAAAAGAAAAAAAGAATCTAAATCAGGTCTCAGGGTCTTTCGTGAAGGCTCCCCTTTCTGATATCACTGGGTAGAGGCCAAGGCCCCCAGGAATGGTGTGTGCCAGGTGACCTGTATGGGAAAGAATGTGCACCATGTTTAACCTTAACATATCACTGCGCTCTGTTGGGTCACTTTTGGTCTGAGTCCTAACAAGTGATTTTAAGTGTATCATAGATTGAAAACTCTGTTTCTTGACTATAACTGGCAAAGCATTTTGGACCTCCCCTCCACCTCTGTCCCTCAGGTTGCTGTCTTACTACCCTATTTTTAAATTCTTAAAAATATGTATCACAGAGTATAAAGAGATATTATCTTAAATGTATTGTTTCTATAAATCCAAAAGTGTTTCCTTCATTAATTTGGGTGTTAAATATTTCACTTACAAACCAAATTACATAACTCATTATCTTGCCTTTTTCCTGGATATCTTTTTAGATTTTGTATATGTATTTTGTAAGTAGGAATCAAATCTGAGATCTTCAATGCCCACACAAATAATGTCTGATAATCTCATTTTTAAATGTTCATGCCTCATTAAGGTGAATATGGTATCTTTTGCAGAAAGGTAAGCAAAATTTTGTCAATGTAGCAAGTATGAAAATAAATTAAATCTTCCTTAGTACAGATCATTAGATTCTGTGGGTGATTACTTTATAATCTATTTCAGTGTGCCCATGAAGATGATATAACCAAAGTATGAAAGTGCTGCTCCTAGTGTGTGTCAGAGAGAGAGAGAGAGAGAGAGAGAGAGAGAGAGAGAGAGAGAGAGAGAGAGAGAGAGAGAGAGAGAGACACCACTTACACATAAAATATGAGAGCACAAAATTTTACTCCTATAGTAAAACCAGTGGAGTCATATGGAATTCAAGGCACTAGGACTTTCTATTACCAGTGCTTTCCCTACTACTACCACTGAGGTCTTGGAAATGTTTTTCTTAAATTTCAATTTTCTTTCCCATGAAATAGATATATTGATAATAGCCATCACCATGGGGCAGTTGAAAAGATGAAATGAGGTACTGCAAAAAAAATTCAACAATATCTGGAATAAAAAGTAGTTTACAATCCCTCCCCCGACTATCCACAGATTTGGTTTTTCTGATTTCATTTGCCTGTGGTTTGAAAATATTAAACGGAAAATCCCAGAAATAAATAATGCATAATAAATTTTAAGTATATTTATTACTTTATATTGTTATAATTGTTCTATCTTGTTGTTAGTTGGTGTTATTAACCTTTAACTGTGATTAATTTATAAATTAAACTTTTTTGTAGGTATATGCATAGATATAGAAAAATGTAATGTATATAGCATTTAGTATTATAAGCAATTTTCCCCATTCTTGGATCTTCTTTGTATGCCTGGCAGATAGACAGGGATATAAAGCTGTATAAGTGTTAGTCTTATTGTTCTATTGTATCAACTGGCATCATTCTCATAAGGCCTTACTCAATAATCTCTTCTGAGACTAATTTCTTCACTCTCAATTCCCTAGTACTTCTTTTCAGGAAATTTTTATGCACTTTTTTGATTGTTACTATCTAATATAAATTAGACTTGACTTTTGATTTGCTTTGCATACTAAAAGCTGCTTAAGAGAGGAACCTAATCTTACTTATTTCTATACTGCCACTAATAATATGTAACAATGATTTCCAAATATATATACATATATATAATAAATTAACATATGAATGAAAATCTTTTGTCACTGATAATTATGCATCTTGGCCTTTTTAGACATTAGTCTTCCTAAAGCTGCCCATTTTTCTAGTTATGTAATTTTATCTTTGTATTAATATCCTCTATATGTTTATAGAAGGATGTCTCAAAATCCTTCATTTATTTCTAAAATGAGAATTATTTCTTCTTTTTTGATATTTGTTTCTCTAATTTGTTTAAAGCACCACTTACTCTTGTGTCAGTAACATCAATTTTGCTTTTAAGAGTTATTTAAAGAAAATATTTACAATATTTGAAAAATAAGTAATTTAATATATTGTGTTCCTATTAAATGACAATATTTATAATATGCTTGTCTTCAATGGTATCCTTTAGTTTTTGAAATGCTTAACAACAGAAATTTTTTAACATAAGAAATTTAATAGATGTTATGTTCTATTTTTGGCACTTATATCAAATTAATACAAACTTAATAAGATACATGGACTTTTTGATTGCATTGAAAGATTTTAAATATGGTATACTTAAAGAGATTTTGAAAGGCCTATGCAGGTAGACATTAAGAATTTTATTCTTTCTTCATGATATAGCTAAGAAAAAAGTGTGAATCAAGCTATTTTTGTGCAGCTATATATAGGGAAACTATTGAAATTAGAAAAATGATTTTTAAAAAGAAAATATTAATTCTCATAATTACCATTTGACAAAGAACTTGTGAATGAAAATAACAGAGCAATTTATTAAAAAGAAAATTATATCTTTTAGAGGGCAGGGTAAATGAAAGATGTTTAAAAAGATTACATTTCCTATATAATACTGATTTTTTTCTGATGCCAACTTGAAAAAGAAATTTTTAAAAGTTAAAAAATTTTAGTGAAATATTTATGAAATCTATCATATTTTATCTAGGTCAGGTGTGCACTCATTTTAGCATGGTCATAAACAAGGACAAGCTTTATTTCTCATTTAGAACTTTGCTCTCAGTCTAAAGAAACACATATGGGTTTCATTCCTTACCTTCTTTGTAGCTATGGTTCAATTCAGAATCACATAAATTTTTCTTAAATTTCCAATATTGATGGCTCATTCACTTACTTACCGTTGCAACAAATATCTATTGAAAGTCTACAAGTACTAGGCCTTGTTAAGGTCCTGAAGTATGACTGGGTTAAAAAACAAAGTCTTTAATCTCTAGATTTCATTCTAGTTGAGGAAGGCAGATAAAAAATAAAAAGTAATACCAGAAAAACACATTTTCTAAAGAACATGGCTGTATTAATTCAGTGGTGGATTCTTATTTCAGATCAAAGAAGACCTCTTTTACTAGGGGTCATTTAAACAGGGACTTGAATGGACAAGAAAAAATTACCATGTAAAAGTCAAGAAAAAAGCCTAATCATTTTTTTTGTTGTTGTTGTTTTTTGTTTTTTTGTACCTGGGATCGAACGCGGGGCCTTGCGCTTGCGAGGCAGACAGCAGAACCACTGAGCTAAATCCCCGGCCCCAAAAAAGCCTAATCAAATGAAAGAAGTGACATAAAATGAAGTCAGAGAGATAAATTTTGGATTAGGCTTTTTAGAGAATTGAAGTTCATGGTAAAAGTTAGGAATTTATTCAAAGTAAGATGGAAAACACTTTGGAGGGGTGAAAAAGAGATGTTCTAGAACTTGAAATATCTTTTACAAAGATGATTCTGGCTGTTAGACTGGGGATGGACTGTAGTGGGTCTAAAGTAAAGCAAGGTAAAAATTTAGAAGGCTATTCCAAAGCTCAGTAAATATTTATTGAATATCTAGTAAGTGACACACACTTCTCTAAGTGTAAACAATATAGCAGCAAAAAAAAAAAAAAAAAAAAAGAATATAGCAGCAAACCAAATAGAAAATTCCCTTCACTCATGGAGCTAACATTCTAGTTTATGTCTGTCAGATCCAGAATTTCAGAAAAGAGAGGAGACAGTTTTCACTATGGCATAGAGCTGGAGCTATAGGGAAATTTGTATATTCTGGATATAGATTTGGACATAGAAATGACAGGACTTCACCAGTTAATTTTTTTTTTCTTTTTTGATACCGGGGATCGAACTCGGGACCTTGTGCTTGCTAGGCAGGCAGTGGAACCACCAAGCCAAATCCTTGGCCCTCACTAGGTAATTATTAAGAAGAGAAAACAGTAAAGGTTCATTTTAAGGGTTTGGGATTTGAGCAATTTGGTCAGCAGTGTCATTTCTGGGATGGGGAAAACTGAGAAAACCATGGGCCAGAGGAGTCTAAGGCTTTGTTTTCAAAATATTAAAATTGAGATGCCTCTTAGTTATTTAATCAACTTTTAGTTATTTAAAACTAAAAAAAACTATTTAGTTATTTATTTATCAGGAGAGCAAAATGCCATTCTTGATGCAAGGGGGAACTCCAAGGCTGGAGGTACAAAACCTCACGTCACTGGTGCAGGATGATTTAATGGTTAGAATCCTCTCTTTTGAAGAACAACACTTGTGCAAGAAATTTCAAAGTTAAACTAGCTTAGTTTGGATATGAATAATATCACAAGAAGTCAAAGAATAGTTACTCAAATTGTTCAAAGGGACTTTTTTATATTAATACTAAATTGAAAATTGGAGGACTGGAATATAAATCATATAAAATATGAAATTTAAAATAGGTTTAGAATGTAGGGAAATGAAATTCAATCTGGAAATAATATTTGCAAATCAAAGGAATTTTACTTAAGACTGCCAATAAGAAGGCTGTCACTGGTCAACATATGTGATGAGGAAATTTTCTATTTTCTGCTGTACTGTCTTTAATGATATTCTATAGTTGCTTTTTTTTTGCCTTGTAGGCAAAAAATTTTTCCTTCAAATATTGACAATAATAGTAGTGAAACTACAGTAGCAAACGTTACGGTCTATAAAGCTACCTTTGACCCAATTGTGATATATTCAGATTAGCTATATCAAGACTCAAAAATATAGATGATATAAACAGATCAACATTTTTAGTGTTGGAAAATCAGTCAGAACGAATCTGTAATGTTATTAAAGGTCTATGGGCTGGGGATTTAGCTCAGTGGCACCACTCCTGCTTTGCAAGCACAAGGTCCTGATTTCAATCCCCAGTACCAAACAAACAAACAAAATAAAGGTCTAGAAGCTACTTTTCACACATAAACTAACATGCACAGATACAAATTAAAAAGATAGCAGCGTGATTGAAGGAAATCCATGCTGGCCTCCAAACTAGGAGAAGCCTGTTTTCCTCCTTTTGTTCTGCTAGCTTCTGGAACTTGGGTAGGTCATTTAACCTTTCTGGGCCTCAGTTATAAAGGAAATGAGAGATTTCTTGTTTGTTTGTTTGTTTTTGGTACTGGGGATCGAACTCAGGACCTTGTGCTTGTGAGGCAGGTGGTAGAACCCCTGCGCTAAATCCCCAGCAAGAGAGATTTCTTACACACACATCTAATTCTAAAGTTCTCCACATATATCATGACTTAAGAAACATTCCTCTCATTTCTTTTCACATAGTCACTGTTACACTAAAAAAAAAAAAAGCATTAGGTTTTTTCTATCTCTTTTTTTCACAACTTGTTTCATCCTCCACAATGCTTCCAGGCTAATTTTCCTATAATGAGCTTCTAATTGTGCACTTAATAAAGCCCTGTTAATAACAAAATAACAAAATAAAGTGTCAAGTTTTTAGAATGACAGTTATGATCTTTAATAACATGGCCTGAAATGACCTTTCTTGTGTAATGTTGTTGTACATCTACAGTCCTCTCTCCCAACCCACAAACACAGTCCATGTTCCCATTATACGTACATAGCAAAAACACAAGCTCTAGTCTCTGATTTATGTTGCATTTCATATTTTTTCATTGAACTCTTTACTCTTTCATAATTTTTTGTCCTCATAATCTTTTCTGTTCTCTATTTAGAATTGAAGACTCTACCTCTTGTATATTACGTACAACTTTACCAAAGAACCTTAGTCTGCCTTTAATTGTATTCATTTGTATGTTGATAGACTTTGTCCTAAGATCAGATATTTGAAAATCATTCACACAGTGCCTTCAGTGTTTGAGGCATGCATTAAATGTTTGCTGAACTTAACTGAAAGAAATCAGGAAATTACTAGTAAAGGAGATAAAAGCAAAAACGGTTTTTTATTAATGCGTGACGTGTTAAGTATTTAGGTGTCAGGTATTTTGCAAGTTTAGTAGATTGCTACACTCGGTCTCTACCCTATAAAGTCTAAACGTCTATTAGTATCCTCATCTTACAGATGAGAAAACTGAAGCAGGGGAAGGTTACATAAATTGCACACAAATGACAAAGCCAGGAAGCTACAGCACTAGATTCCTGTCCAGGTGCCTAAACCCCTGAACTATGCTCTAAACTGCTTTTCTCATGGGTATCTACATAATGTTCTTTATTGCTACAATGGCTGGGATCCCCAAAAAGAGAACAGGGTATTACTGGGCATATGAGCAGTTTGAAAAAGGCCAATCTGTTGTTCTTAACTCTTAAAACTTTTAGACAATTTCTCTTTCTTATACTCACTTCTTCCCTTCTATTCACTTCCAAATATGAAAATTGCTTTTTTGTTCAAATCTAGGATCTAGCCTTTCTAGAGCTCATTTCCTTTTGACTTAAAAGTAGAAATTATTGAGTATTCATACATAAAAAAGTACATTTACTGAGTTTTTAAAAATTTAGATGTTTCCCCCAATTATCTAAGTTAACTCTCACAACTTCTGTGAGAATTTTAAAATAAATTTCAAGATAAAGACCTGGCCCTAAATTAGATAAACAGCGTGTCTAACTTGTAAGCAGCAGCAAAGGCAATAGTTGAAGCCTGGTCTGCTAAATTCCTGGAAGCATGTGCTCTGTTACACCCTGCTGCTGCTCTGTCACTTGTCACCATCTGGCACTAATCTATTGCTTTTGAGGAAAGGCGAGCCCCAGGCTTCAGTGCGAATGCCAATTTAAAGGACAGAAAGAAGAGATGGCCATGTGTGAGGGGTTCAAGTGGCACTTAGAGGTGGCAGACACTTCCACATCACACTGATACTGTTCCAAGTTCTTAAAGGTTCTTCTTTGTGCAGTTTCCCCAAAGTCATTCTTTTATACTTTTATTTTTTGAGTAATATCTTAAGAGCTTTTGATTATATTTTGGTTATAGTCTGCTTTTATTTTCATTTTTATCTTGCCTAGTGAATGATTTCTAATATAAAATATCACAAATTGGGCACCCTTTGGGGTTTAAAGGTTTCCCTGTCTCTTTGGCTTCTTTTGGATCACTGTCTCAGGCACACAGCAGTGCCCTGTACATGCCTGGATCCTAGCGACCATCATATGGGGTGCTAGTTTTTCAACAAGGTCTTTGAGAGCAGAGAAATTATCTTATTCTCTTTATTCTGGACATATTGGGTGTCCTCAGTATACACTGGAGTAATAAATATGCATATCATTTGAACAGACATGCCAAATGGTTAGACAGTTCTTATAGTATAGTTAAGAAAATCTCCCAATGAAAAGATCCTCATTTACTTCTCCCACAAGAAAATGCTTTCTGTTTTGAATTTATAGAATCCTAATGATTTTTTTAATGTTAAAGAACACAAGAAACTTAAATCAGATGTTTCAAATAGTGATAGTAATTAATAGAAAATGGCTACCAGACTTAATACCTGTTAAGTCTAATGGGAGAAATGTGTTCCTTTATATCTTTATGCTTGAGTATGAACTACATCTCTACAGGCTAAAGAGACTAATTCCAATCATTTAATGATTTAACAGTAAAGTCTAAAATAATAAGTGGCTGTTTTATTACCTGAATATTGATCTAGCGTTAAGCTTAGTGTGGTAGGTTTTGCAATCATAAGCTTTAACCCCAGGTACTGAAGATTTGTTCCTCTTACATAATTAACACTGAAGCATGAGGAAGCATTTTGTTCTTTAAACCAAATTAGAGACTGAGACCTGAGGCTGGGACCTGTATTTCAAGCATCGAAAATAATTGCTTTTAAATCTTTTATTCCAGCTGTAATTTCTCTTTCTTTATAACATAATGCTGACCTTTAAGAATATGATACTAATAGTAATTTAATGCTACTAATATTTGCCAGGTACCATTTAGAAGACTTTTAAGTTTAAATTCATGCAATTTTTCAGATTACTTTTTTTTTTTTTTTTTTGGTACCGGGGATTGAACTTTCAAGGCAGGAGCCGGGACCACTGAACTAAATCCCTGGCCCAATTCATGCAATTTAACGACACTTTGTTGATGAATGTACTGTTATTATTGCTATCTTACAGATGAGGGAAGAGGGACATGAGAAATTACACAAAGTGTAAAAGTTTAGATAGCTGAATTGCAAACTCAAGAAATCTGGCTCCTGATTTCATGTTGTAATTACTGTACAAACTGCTACTTTCTAGAACTTTTACCACTGACATATGCTTTCCCAAGGACATTGAAAAGGAGTAAAATTAAATAGGGAGACCATTTTTCTTTATATACTGAGAATGCTATCTTACATTTCTGCCAAGTGGTATTGAGGTTGTGGTTTTTGGTATTTTCTTTAAAAAGTATATTTTTGCACTTCAGATTAAACATTATTTTAGTATTGGTGGTTTATTTTATTTACATAAAGAAAATATATAGATGTTTATCTGAACAACCTTACAAAGAGAATACATGGTACATTTGGGTTCAATACATTTTTCCTTTTTATTTTTTTTTCCTTTGGTACTGGGGATTGAACTCAGAACCTTGAGCTTGCGAGCCAGGCACAGTGCCACTGAGCTAAATCCCTGGCAATACATTTTTCTTAATATCAAATGAAATGGGATTTAAAGGAAAATTGTCACTGCAATAATGATGGACAAATGAGATCTAACTGAAAATTCTGTATTTGAGAGTATTAAAAGATGCAAATTTCTGATTTTCATATATGTTATATATACAGGAATTATTTAATTGAGGGTTATCAGTTTTTAGATTATTTTTCATATTGTTAACTAAAATCATGTATCAAATTTGCTAAGCCATTTAAATACTATGAAAGTTCATATTTTCTGTTTTACAGTAATTAATTTAACAAGTACTTATTGAGTGTTTACTATGTACCTGATATACCTTTTGACTTATTAATTATTCAGAACCTGACAAAGTGTCATCGGCTTCTCTCTGTCACATCAAACAGCCCACTCTGATTTTTAAAATGGACTGGAAAATGAAAACACAACCTTGGAAAAATGTGAAACAGAAGCCCAGTTTGTTAAGGTCTTTCTGCACTTTAGGGCCATCTCCCGTGAGAATGTGTACTACTCTTTTCTCTTCGATGCTGTCACTTCTGAAATCATAAGAAAGTGAAAGGAGGAAGTGGCAGAAAGAAGAGAGCCTACGGAGGGAGCTATACTGAGTGCTTCAAAATAGGTGATTTTTAAAGTCTTTTAAAGCCAGATTGAGTAGTTTTCTAGGAGTCTCTGCACTTGGCCCTTCTTAATCATGTTGGGATAAACTTTGGGGCATTGAAATCTTAGCAGTTTCTTCTCCTGTTTCTGAATATGACTGAACAGATCTCTATTAGAGTCAGAAGACTGAAGCAAAGACCACGGCCAAATCTGAATTTCAGGCAAGGCTCTGTCCCTCTTATTTTCTCTATTCTTTTTAATTTCTAGATTTCTCAACCAGTACAATAATTAATGTATCGAAGATTTATTAAGAGCATACTATCTATTTCTTATTATTTATATTTTTCTAGAAGCTGGGAATAAAAATGAGTAAAATGAGGAATTCTTTGTTATCTCCTGTTCCAACCATCTAAAAAGACACTAGAACTAGTATAGAATGTTACACTCATACATAGATGGTGCTTAGTAAATGCAAATTTTCCTCTACTTACTAGGTCAAATAATGGTACTTGAAGCAAGTGGTCTCCATTTTGTGAGTGTGTGTGTATGAGTGTGTGCCTCTGGTATTAAAAAATGAGCAAGCATCCCATAATGAGTTGTTATGGATTTATACATTATAATGAGTTGTGTTATCATTGCACGCACATTGTCTAAACTATATCTGAATTTGTGATACCAAAGGAAAAATATCAGGAAGCCAAACCTCCTTCCCAGAAAAATCTAGTAACATCTAAAGCCACAGAGAAAGTTTGCTTTAGATAAAATAGAGGATGGGTGCCAGTAAGTGGGAAAGGGAAAACTCATTAGATTCTGACTTAGGAGTTGTTGGCTGTATCTTTTATATAATCAGTCACAAGAATCTTAACCTGACTACAATATTTTCAGCATTTTCAAACAAAGAAAATAAAGCTTGGAAGAAGTAAGGTACTTGTTCAAGAGCACAAAGGAAATAAGTAGTTCAAGTAATAACATATATAAATTCTCTGGTAAAGTAAAAGTGATATCTAACTACAGGCACAAAAGAACTGCAGGTATGTGTGTCTTGTGTAACTAAAGTAGTTTTCTAGGAAAATTAAAACTGCAAATTCTGTTTAAATAATGGCTTTTTGGAAATCTTAAATCTCAAGCAAGCCATAGGTGTGCCTGAGATCATAAATTAAGCATAATTTAAAAATGAGGACTCACATAGACTCACATGGTCATTGATTTAATCTTCAATTGTTCAGTAATCTACCAGGCAGAGCAATGTCTCTGATGGGCATTCATCATCACTTTACAAAGAAAAATGTCTCCACAACTAAAAAAATCATTAAGGAAAAAATTATGTTCATATTATTAGTTTCATTTGATTCCATACATTCAGTGAAAATTTATTAGAATTCTACTATAAACTAGGAAGTGTGCCAGCAAATGGTTCCATATTGTTTCCATTTATTTAACTGAAAAGCATATCATAAGGAATCAGTAAATATTTATTCAGTAAATAAATAAATTGCTGTTAAGTACAAAGCAGACCAATCCCTGGAATTTCAATTTGGCACTCTTTATTGTAGGACAGTTAATATAAGATTGGTCTTTTGAGGGCTCTATGTGTGAGAACCCACTGCCTAGGGCAAGCAATCCCACAACACAGGTTTTGGAGAGATGATTGAACTGTAGACAGTTTATCCAAGCATATCTTCAATGTTCTCACTCTCAAACAGCATTATTTTATTGAAAGTAGTGATTTCTTCTTTATTGTTTCCACAAATTACATTGATTTTAATTACCTCTGTTCCCCTTTCTCTTTAACTTATACTCAAATAGTCAGTTTTAAAACAAGCAGAAAGCCATCATGTTTCAACAAATAAAAAAGCAATTATCCTTCTGTGTATTGATTGATATTGTTTTCTGTTTAAGAGACAACTAAACAGCAATGGGCTTGGGAGAAATTGGTTCTGAGACTAATTAGCAAGAAGACAATCACCTTAACATTAATTATGTCAAATTTAGCCTTTCTGTTCTCAGCATCCACATTCCAAAGTCCACTTGACCATGAAGAAATTACTCCAGTCCTTAGTTTCTTGAAGTACATTTCTCAGCTAATCTATTCTAGAAGGAATCAGAGAAAGTTGAGAAGCTCACGGTGCTCAAAATTAACACATTTCACTATTTAAATACAAACATTATATTTTCTTAAGACCAAGATCTAAGAATAACAGTAGTTGAGTTTTAGGCAATTTCTTAGATTACCCTGAGTGTCAACTACTTCATTCTTAAAAGAAAGTTAAGTGGTTCCAGTGCCTGCCTTGCAAGCACAAGGTGTGGAGTTCAATCCCAGTACCAAAAAAAGAAAGAAAGAAAGAAAGAAAGAAAGAAAGAAAGAAAGTTAATATCTATTCCCCACCTGTGTTTAAAGATTAAGAGATCATATATGTGAAAAATTACATCTAGGTGTAATGAAAAATTCAAAGTCATTTTGTAACTGTTGATATAAACTATACTTTTAGTCCTTCCAGTGTTTTGTTTTTCTCTACTGTCTGTCAGAGAACTTATGTCAAGATAGGTAATTGGTGAAGTAGTTATATGTGAAATTATAGGTGAGCAGTTGGGCAATAAGATGGAAAGTATAATTTCTAATATTATTATTTTTGGCTATAAGCATGCTTTTCAAAGAGCCTATCAATTTAGAAAAGTAGATTTATTCATAACTATTTTAGCATATTATTTAATGTAATCTGTTGTCATTGAATGTGCTTAAATTTAGCACAAACAGCTAGCACAATTTGCTCATAGGCAGAATTAGAATGACATGCATTTTAAATGTTATACTTCCAGAGGAAAACTTTCTAATATAAAGAATTTTAGAAATAGCGATTATTAGAAAGGAGTACTAGGCCGGGGATTTAGCTCAGTGGTTCTTCTGCCACCTGCCTCACAAGCACAAGGACCTGAGTTCAATCCCCGGTACCAAAAAAAAAAAAAAAAAAAAGAAAGGAGTACTAGAACAGGAATCAGGAGACAAAAGTTCTGTTCCTGATCTTATGTTAACCATAGTATAATTGAAACTTTTGAAGCTACAATTTTATTATATTTAATAGAAGAATCAGACCATATGTTCTTGCATTATATAATTATATTAGACCTAATACCATAAGTTTTAAATTCTGTAATAAAATATTTGTTTCCTTTTTTAAAGGAAAGATACCTTACTGAGAAACAGCCTATGCTACAGGTATACATATGGTGAGAGCATATCTGTTTGCTATGAATAATATTTATAATACATTCTCAGAATAAACAGCAATAACCATGCCTCAAATTCTTTTAATTTAATAAGCCAGTGAATGTCTAAAGAAGTCTCCATGGTTTACTCACAGATTAGATCTCCAACAACTCACACACATTTCATTCCTGCCTTCAGTTTTCTTATACTTTTTCTCCTAACCCTACTTGGCCTGTTTCTATGATCTCATGGAGATCCCTTCCTCTGTGCTCTATTATTCTGATAGACCTGAGACTCTTTCCTACACTTTATCTTGTCCCAAGTTTTTCCCCCTCCCTGCCCATTGTTCCTGATTCATCTGCATAGAAGACTCATGGGTGCCATTTATGCTGACCAAAAGGAAGTTTCTCCGTAGGTGGAGTATAGGTGACTTTTCTTATCCTAGGTTAAACAGTACAAAACTGAACTACCCAGATCATTCCTAATGTGATGTGCTGTACTGGTAATCATCACATGTTTTTCAAACTACCCCATGACATTGTAATCAACTATAAACCCCTTTATCAGAAGATAAATAGCAGCTCAACCAACGACATAAGAAAAACAATTCTATGTATTACTTATGACTACAGGTATAGTCATTGTACCTTCAAAAAATTTATGCCAGAAATAAATTGGTTACCCTTAAGTAGAAAATGGCATTAACCAAACCAAGTTCAGTAGCTGAACATAGAGAAAAATTCTCTTGCACAACCCTCACAGAGCTCCAACAACACTTCTTCCAAGTTTATGCCAAGTCATAGCAGACATGGGTCTCTAAATCCCATGGCATCACTAAGTTTAGCATTGTCATTGGAAGCACTTATGATACAGCATGGTGTAATCATAATGCATGAGCGAAATGGACAAGTATGCAAAGCCTTCCTCACCTAATTGCTATGTGTCCCTGGTAAAGATATTGGGTTCACTGAGTCACACAGTTTTCTGTTTTAAAAAGTAAGGATAATATCTTCCTCATTCTTGGGACTAGGGATAATGTACCCATACAGTCATTACTTGAAACTGACTTGTAATTGATATCAGTTTTTGTTATTTTTACTATGATTATTGTCTTCATTATTAAAATTCCTTTGAAATTGGAAAATACCAACTATATTTTTTCCTGTTAGAAAACAGTAGAATAAAGGACATTTTGAATGTCTTGGTTACAGAGATACAGTAATATAGAGATGGTGCCTAGGAATAGAATACAATCTAATAGAATAGAAGAATAGAATTCCTTAATAGCAGGATCTATGTTCCATATCTGGTATTTACAGAAATGTCGTCATTTAACTCTATCTCCAAAACCTAGGAATCTATTATTTTCTCTTTACTTTTTCTTTTGCATCAGACTTTGAGCATTGTGACTCTAATAGAAGAGGAAAGACTTGCCAGCTCATCTCAGTTGGCAGAGTTTAGAGTATTTCTTGAGCAGCCTATTCCTCCAGAAAGGAAAAAAAATATATAGCTTCTATTTTAGTATATGTAATGCAGAAATGTTGTGATGGTATATTTCCTACTGATGCTAGTTTATGTAAAAGGAAATAAATTCTCTGTAATTCCAAGCATAAGATCAAATGAGTAACATAATTTCCACATGGAATGTGAGATGCAACAGAAATTCTGTGAATTAATATTTGTTATAATTAAGAAATAAATTTCATAAAAATATTACTTAAATCATTTCAAGTTTCAACCTCAAGTTTTTGAGGTTAAAATGTTCTGAATATGTAATGTTTCAGATACTATTGTTTTATGCTAAGTGGAGAGAGATGATATTCACACATCATCTGTGTTTATATATGTCTGTGCAAACAGCTATGTGTGTGTGTATGTGTGTGTATTATGTGTACATGAAGACAAGAGACTTCAAAGTTCTATCTGTATCTATAGTCCTGTAAAAATATCTTTGGATATAGATCAAATACAACTCTTCTACCTCCATAATTCAGATTAGTAATAATAAAGTATGTCATACAGCAGAATAGTTAAAGGAAAAGAATCTCTGTTTCATTTATCTTATATTAGGACTTCATATCTTTTTGGCTTAAAAGGTAATTTATCATGTATTTACATTACATCCTGAATCAATTATTGACCAGGATGAATAATGGTAACAAAGTTCTCAGGCATAAAGAAAGTGCATTTGGCACTCAGACAACCAACCTTGTTACCTACTACAATATTGGCCTACTTAGCTTGAATGACCTTTTGCGGATTCTAGGTATGCAGCTGGCTGCCTTTGCCACTGCAGGTGATACAGCCATCACTTGGAGAGTGCCGTGAAACCCTAAAGGCAAGGGAAAACTCTTCTTCAGTGGAACATTCCCTTCTGCCTGCTTTTCTGTTCAACCTAATAAGGGCCTGGATATGCTCCTTTCAGGGCTCCTTTTCTTATCCCCTTATCCTCAGGATAAGTCCACCTGACTTTTCTTATCCCAGGTCAAACAGTATAAAACTGAACTATGCAAATCATTCCTAAAGTGATGTGCTCTACTGGAAATCATCATGTGTTTTTCAAACTACCCTGTGACATTACAGTCAACCATAAACCCCTAGCCATAAACACTGCCCACTAACTCTTTGTGCTTGAAGATCCCAGTGGAGACAAACTGAGCTGAGGAAGTCAGTCATTTCCCAAGGGAAACTTCATCATCCTTATTAATGCACTTTGTAAACTTGGGTAAGTTATTTAACTTCTATAAATTTCCATCTCTTCTTCAAAGCTTGGATATCCTCTTTTTTAATTAATTAAGTTTATTAGTACAGTTTAGATATACATAATAATCTCACTCATTTTAGGGAATTTGTACCTGTATCTTGATTCTTATTTTTTTCTATTCCCCTTCACTTCCTTCAACCCTTCTTCCTATCCTTATTTATAAAAGCTTTGTTTCCATTATATCTTTCTTTTCTCATTTTTTTCTTTTCTCTTCCTTCCTTTCCCTTCCCTTCTCCCTAGTTCCCCTTTCCATTTGAACATTTTCTTCCTTTTTCACAATATCTATTATACATTTTGGTCCTTATTTACACTTTCAGTTTCTCATACCAAAGAAACAATGTGATATTTAAATATATGTGTCTGATTTATTTCACTTAAGAGTTAGGTCTCAAGGTGCATCCATTTACCTAGAAATCTCTTGTTTATCATTCTTTATGGAAAAGTAGCACTCCATTGTATCAGCAAACACCACATCTTCTTTATCCATTCATCTATTGATGAGCTTTGGGGCTCTTTCCAAGATTTAGCTATTACAAACTGTGTTGTTATAAGCATGGATGTACATATCACTTTGGTATGATGCTTTTAATTCTTCTGGAAAGATAGCAAGAAGGGGAATAGCTGGGTTAAATGGAATCTCTAGTCTTAGTTTGTTCAGGAATCTCCACACTGATTTCCACAGTGGTGCACCAGTCTACACTCCCACCAACAGTGGAGAAGGTTTCCTTTTGCCCCACAGACTCGCCAGCATTTGTTGTTGGTTGATTTCTTGATAATAGCTATTCTTTCTAGAGTGAGATGGAATCTAAGTGTTGTTTTAATTTGCATCTCTTAAATGGCGAGTAATGTTGAACATTTTTTCTATATACTTATTTGCTATTTGTACTTCTTCATCTGAGACATGTGTATTCATCTCAGATGCCCATTTTTAGATTGGTCTTTAAATTTGGGTGTTTTGATTTTTTTCAGTTCTTTATATATGCTAGATATTGGTCCTTTGTCTGAGGAAGAGCTGGCAAAATATTTTCCTACTCTCTTACCTATCTCTTCACTCTGTTGGTGATTTATTTTGCTGTGGAAAAGCTTTTTAATAAGATGAGATCCCAATTGTTGATTCTTTGTAATATTTTCCATGCAATTGAGGCTTTGTTCATAAAGTCTTTGCCTACACCTATGTCTTCAAGAGTTGCACCTATGCTATCTTCCAGCAGATTTAGTATTTCCTTTTTAATATTTAGATCTTTGATTTATTTTCATTTTAGTCTAGTGCATGGTGAGAGACATGGGTCTACTTTTATTCTTTGGCATATGGAAAGCCAGTTTTTCCAACACTGTCTATTAAAGAGGATATCTTTCATCCAGTGAAGTTGTTTGGCCCCTTGGTGGAAGATTAGGTGGCTGAGTGTGTCTGCAGTTATTTCTGCATCTTCTATTCTTTCCCATTGATTCTTGGGTCTGTTCCCCCTTTCAGTACCATGCTGTTTTTATCAAAATAGCTCTGTAAAATAATTTCAAGGCAGGGATTGTGATGTACCCAGCTTTCCTTTTTTTGCCCAGAATTGTTTTTGTTATTCTAGATCACTTCTGGTTCCAAATGAATTTTAGTAATTTTTTATAGTTCTATGAGATATGCTATTGGTATTTTGATTTGGATTGCATTAAATCTGTATAACCATTTTGGGAATATGGCCATTTTTACTATGTTGCATCTTCCTACCCACAAGCAAGAGCTACCTTTCCACAAAATACAACTCCCATTCATTATAAAAACCCTGCAGAAAACTGGAATAGAAGGTCCTTATCTCAACCTGATAAAAGCAGTCTATGACAAACCAACAGCCAACATCATACTAAATGGTCAAAAACTGAAAGCTTTCACTCTAAAATCACAAGATAAGGATGTTCACTGTCATTGCTTGCTCTTGCTCAATATACTTCTGCAAACAGACAAGAGCAATTATTCAAGAAAAAGAAATAAAAGGAATAAAGATAAGAAATGATAAGAAATTAAACTGTCATTGTTTGCTAATGACATGATATTCTACATAGAAGTACCCAAAAACCTCACCAAAAGACTTTGAGATTAAATAACCAAATTTAGTTAAGTAGCTGTATACAAAGTTAACACTCAAAAATCATTAGCATTCCTGTACACAAATAACAAACTTACTGAGAGAGAAATTAGAGAAAACTTGCCTTTCACAATAGCATTGAAAAAATGAAATACTTAGGAATCAATCTCTCAAATTAATTAAAAGATCTTTACATTGAAAATTACAGTACTGCAAAAAAGGAGATCTAAGAGGATATCAACAGTGTCCTCTATTTAAAGACAATCTTTGGATTCAATGAGATGGCACATGTAAAACATTTGGCTTTATTCTAAGTGGATCATAAAAGATTGCCTTTGTTATTGTACAAACTAAACAGCAGTCCATTCTCCTTACTCATGGCCCTTAGTACAGATGCCTTTAAGGAAACCTGTAGAACCCAAACTGCTTCTGGAAACTGGAGAATGTGGCTTCTGTGAACAATGGAAATTCACAAACTAGTCTGTCTCAGGACTTAAACGTAAGCTAGAAATAAAATAATGTATATCAAGGCAGCATATGAGAAGGAACTAACACATTGTGTGGATATCTTACCTTAGCTCAGATATACTGTAACCTCCTAATGTATTATATGTTGTAAGAGATGGGTATAATAATTTCTAATATATATATATATTCTATTATATTTGATAAAAAGAACAAGGACGAGAAAGTAACATGGCCAGAATTATCTAAACAGCATGTGGCATAGGAGGTGCTTGATCTAGGTCACTCAGTCTGGGAAGCCCTGTTTCTTCCCAAGTCATACTGCCCCTTTTCTGCCAAAATTTATTCTAATTTAATTTCAGCCTCTTCTGGTCCAAGGGAAAGTTTGTTTCCTCAGTTTCCCAATGAAGTCTCTTTATATGTTATACCTATTAAGGAATAGCAATTTAAAACCACCTGAATACCTTGAAGAACGTCAGTTTAAATTGTGGAGGGCATCACAAGACCCAGATACTTTGCTTTTCTCTCAAAATCTGGCCATTTTAGCCTCTTCATTTATGGTTCAAAGTATCAGAGGAGGCTTAAAATATATGCTTTGGGTTGATATGTGGTAGAAGGAAGTTCACTCATGTTTTACTTTCTGTCTTAATTACTAAGGAAATACTTGGGAAACTATGCTGTAATGCAAAGTATCATTACTCTAGAACATTTTACTGACATGTTAATTCATGCTATGTTTAATCATCCTCTGAAAGAGATGTAAGGCTCATTCCCACCTGATTCAAAATGAGTCATCTCAAAGGAGCTGGGTAGTGCTTCCAATCAACCCCTTAAATAACTGGTGTGCTAATGCCTTCTCCCACATTCTAGAGGCTCTTGAATGGTTTTCATCCATGCATTTATGTTTCAGGGAGAAAGTTGCCATTCTATTTTGTAATTCCTTTGATGTCTGCTACCCCCCTGGATCCAGTGTCATAAATATTCATTCAAACTGCATGAACTGTCTACAAGTCATTGTTCTGTAACTTTATCTACTAAGGAATTCATAGGAGGCATGTGAATAGGCCAAAGTAAAAGTAATGAATTTGGGTTATTTCTACTCATGGAAGAGATATAACATTTGTGAGACATTTGTTCTTTGAGAAACTGTTTAAATGAATTATGAGACACTTTTACTTTTAAAATCCTAATGTAAAGGGCGTGTATACCCACTGAAGACCCTCAAA
The DNA here is from genome assembly GCF_053883595.1 of Heterocephalus glaber. Lineage (NCBI taxonomy): Eukaryota > Metazoa > Chordata > Mammalia > Rodentia > Bathyergidae > Heterocephalus > Heterocephalus glaber. Next base: position 34,404,757 of record NW_028258296.1, on the reverse strand, counting down.
AGTGCACTTAAGTTATAAGGGAACAACTTTATTGCCTGTTCTACATCCTCTTTCATCAAAGTATTTTCTTTGAGCTTCATTCCATCTTCTAGCTGACCTCAGGTTTGTACTTTCCTAGAGATGAAACCTAGCGATTAATTGATTTCTCTTAGACAAATATAAGAGCTCCAGACATGAATGAAAGTGCTTTACTGCAAAACCACAGTGGATTAGCAATGCAACAAGTGGCCCAAAAGATTGAACTTGTCGGCAGGTATCTCACCTTTCTATTCTTTACCCTTTTTCATCATAGAATTTTCTGCTACCCACAATTTTGTTGAGAAAGCTCTTTATTATTTTTTTCAACAAAATTTACTTAAGCCGTGGCTTTAAAATCTCTTATGAGTAGAGGAAGAATGAGAAATGAATCAATTAATTATTTTAAGTAAACAGGACAATTTTTTTTCAAAGAAGAAAAAGCAGTTTTACAGGTCACTGATGAAAGGGTCACCCATAATTTCTCTGAGACTTATGCAAGTTATGTACATTTTTCTCAAAACAAATTATTTAAAAAATGTATGACATTTACAAGGAATTTCTAAATATATTGTTTCCTACAGAAACAGGCTGAGAATCTCCTATCCCTCGAATAACAAGATAGTGACTTTTCTTCAACTCAGATAAGCCTCACAGACATCAAATACACGTACTACCTGTACTTGGAAGTGTTAAACCTCCATATTTGGCTGAAAAGATAGCCAAGGATTTTTATAATTCAGTAACAGTGTCAACATTCTCTATGCAACCCAGACTCTACTTGCATAGAAAATGTTTTATGCTTAAAACAATTTGATTTCCCTAAATCTATGCAACAAATCTTTTCTTTGCCTATAATTCAATAAACACCTTGCTGGAAAATGTCTTCCCAATGCAATGGTTCACAATGTATGCAATCCCTGTACCTGCCAATCCTTATGGCCCTCCCATAAAATGTTCCTCCCTCAACTACTGCATTCCCTAAGTAAGTTAGAGGTTCATTATGAATATATCTGCATGATAATTGCTCATCAGTAATACTCCTTAGCGCAGAATAAATGCACAGATGCAAATCATGTAAAATCAGATGATGTCATATATTTAAAATATATATATATATATATGAAAAAAGCCAGTGGTTTGGTGCCTAGAAATGAAGACGCAATTTTAGAAGCAGATGTGAACACCATGGTAACTATAATAGAAGAGGGTTTTTTTGAGGGTGTGGGGGATAGAAGCAGTCAATAATCCTAATACTAAATAAACACCTCCAGGTCACATAAACCCCGAGCATAGCTGTGTGCACTAGAATTCTCACGAAAAGCTTACAAAATTTTAAATACATACTCAGTAGACTGAAGACACAGATCCTGAAATACGGGCGTCATGGCCCCTGGGGCATTGCCTGCGGCTGTGCACACTGACAGACAGGGCCAGGGAACCAGCCCCGCACTCACACAGGTATCCCTTCCAGCAGGCCGCCCAGCAGTGACACCTCAGGCTGTAATCACCCGGACTGGCAGGTGTGAGCAGGCACAACCAGGGGAGCGCCTTAAAAACCGGGGAGAAAGGGAGGGAGAGGGTCGGTCATTTGGGGACAGCGGCGAGCTCCCTGGCATGGTCTCTCCTTGCCTCCAAAACAGTGCAGGACCTGAATTCACTCCGGAGCTGCTGGGAAGATCTGCATTATGCCAAGGCGCCAGGCCAACTCACCTCGACAAAATAAAAGCAGGGCAGGAGGGTGACGCTGTCCTTGATCACTTTGCCCTTTGGCCTCTCCTTCGCCGACATCCCGCCCGCCTGACCGGGTCCGCGTCCTCCCCGGGCGAGGTGTGCACTGCGCAGCCCAGGCGAGCTGCCTCCTCCAGCCGCAAGCGCCCGGCGCCGCTGATGTCACATTCCCCGCGGGCACCGCTGGAGCCAGCGCGCTGCGTGCAGCGCCCCCGCCTTCTCCCCGCCCCTCTTTGCAGTAAACTAGCGGTTCCCCGAGCCAGCAGGTCCTTTCTCCCTGGCTCCAGCTCTGGCTCTTGCTAGAGCGGTACAGCTCCCTCCTCCAAGCTGTTGCTGCAGTGGCTTCTCCTCTCCGTCACCCTCCCTTGGCTCTCCACCACCCTGGCAAGGCTCTAGGACTGTCGACGTCAAGGATCGGAAAGGAAAGAGGCACTCCAGGTTTCTGCAGGAGCGAGGCAGAGAAGCTGAGGCACCTGGTCCCCTCCCTGGAAGCCTCCTGTGTTGCTCTAGGAAAGCAAACTTCCAGACTCCTGGAGTCTGCACCCCGACCAGTGCACCCACTTACATCAGGAAAACCGGCCTTCACCTGAATGAAAACTAAAATGCGTATAGTGCTGAAAACTAGGCTGTGGCGGGAACTCGCTCAGCCTCGTAGCTGGCTGTTTCCCAGGAATGACTGTCCCCCCTGACGACTTCTGCCTAGGAGACTTCTGGCCACCCACTAGCAACCTTGGGGACCTAGTCTTCCTGAAAAGAGGCAGTTGACTTGACGAAAGACATCCTCACTGAGCCCAAAGTGCAGGACCTGTTTTAACTTCACTGTCACATCCCTACAGCAAAGTCAGAAAGATGGATGTCTTCAGACGTTTTAAAACCTAAATGAGTCCTTCGCTTTTTGGCAATGTGCATGTCCCCCAAAGCCTCGTGTGCTCACAGGTGGGGCTCTGGGGAAGTGATGGGATCATGAGTGTGCAACACTTAGTGGATTGGCCCACCATGAGTTTATAATTAAATAGGATTTGGGAGGTGAAGCCTGATTGGAGGAGGTGGGTCACTGGGACGTGGCCTGGAAAGGTGTATCTCCCTCCCTTCTCCCTTGATCTCTCTCTCTCTCTGCTGTGCACTGCCACCAAGCCCCTCTGCCATGCCGCCCCCTGCCTTGGAGCCAGCCATCTACAGACTGAAACCTCCTCATACTATGAGCCCAAATAAACCTTTCCTGCTTTAGACTGTGGATATCTGGTATGTGTTTCAGTGACAAGAAAGTAACTGACACATTTAGTAGTTTCCATAGTTTGCCACTATGATATTCATACCTTCTCACTTCTTAAATCTTTTAATTTGCAACTAATAATTATTTTATTCAGAAACAGAAGTTATAGAAGAGATCTATCATTTTCCAGAACTGGCTACTTGTCCTCTCTGCTCCCTCCCCCAAACCCACCTCTGGCTCCCATTGTCTCTTGCATAGAATGGCACAATGAGTAGCCTCCTAACGGTTCCACCACCTCTGCCCTGCCTACCTCCACAACTTGCAAACTGTTCCTTACACAATAGAAGAATGATCATTTGAAAAGCAAATCCGACTGTGCCATTTTCTTCTCTAAATCTTCCAAGAGTTTTCTACTGTGTTTACAGAAAATCCAAGCTCCCTTGGTTCCTACCTGTTATCCCTGCCTGGGTCCCAGACTTCACTCATATGCTTCAGAACCTCAAGGTTTGGGCAGCCCCAGCCTAGCTACCTCATAGTTCCTTTGCTCACAAATTCTATTCTATCAATATTGCATGGTTAACTCCTCACTCATTTCATGCCTCTCCTCAAATCTAATTTCTCAGGGAAGGTTTCTTTGACATACTTTCTAAGTAGCATTCATAACTCCATTACCCTTTATTCCTTTATATTAGTTTTGCTTTGTAGAACTTATCACTTTTATAGTTTCTCAAGCATTTCTTTAGTAATTTGCCTTGGCCACAAGATTATAAACCCCATAAAATTGAGCATATTTTCATCACTTAGTAACTGGAACTGCGTGTTCCAGTTAACTAAGGGTGGATCATCAGTAAATGTGAAGAAATGAATGAATCGATTTGGTTAAATGATGTCTATAAAATTATGTAGTGTAAGTTTTGTACACATATCGTATGTTCAGTAATTGTTCATTGATTCCATTTGTTAACTATTATGTGATTAATCAATAACTCTACTTCTTATTATTTGTGTGTGCATGTGTGAAGGATTTTGTTCAACTTTCTTGATACCTTAATAACATTTATATATAATGTCTTACATTGGGTTAGGAGTTTGATAAGCATTACTTACTTTATCTTTTGATGTTAAAAAGAACATAGTGAGGTCAAGAGGGAAAAGTTTATCTCTATTTTATAAGATAATATCTTGTAGACAGGACTCAAAGATTGAAAAAATAAATAAGTAAAAGGTTGAGTCAAAGAATGTGAGATTTGGAGTGAGATAAACTAGAGTTCAAGCCCAAGATTTGCAATGTTTCAGATCTGCTCTGGATTCAAGTCACTTACTTTCTCTGAGCTTCAGTTTTCTAATGTGTGCAATGACAAAAGTGTTGATATTCTTCAATGCCATGCTCTATAGCTCCATTTTGACAATATATGTGAAAGTATTTGGCAAATTGTAAAACCGGTTCATCCTCTCATTTATCCATCCATTCGACTTAAATATACTTAATAATCCCCTACAATGTGAAAGTCCCTTTTCTCCTTAGATAGTTATGGCAGAAAGGAATAGATATAGTCCCTGACCTGTACAATTTGCAAGCATTAAAGCAGGTATAGAGAGTAGAGATTGGTGATAAATTAGTGATAATAAAACACGTGATGTCCACTGTAGAATAGGCACTGTTACAACACTTTTTACATCTCCTTTAATTCTCACAAGGTCATTATAAATTGAGTACCATTAACTGTCACATTTTACAGGTAAAGGAACAGACTCAGAGGAGCTGACTATTATTATATGCAAGAACAGCACATATATAATTAATGGGGCTGAAACTTTTGGATCCAGAAGGTTGTTCCACATTCTGTGATCTTAAGAGTTGCACATACTGCCTCGTTTAACAAACATGTAATGACATCTGTGATATACACTAAAGACACAATTATGGTGCAGTAGTCATTGCAATGAGAAACAAGTTCTTAAGTGAGGTGGTCAAGGGAGGTCCACTCCTTGAGGAGAATTGACAGTGAAGCCACTTATAGCATAGAAGTTCCCGGAGCACCTTATTGAACTAAAAACTATTCCCCATCTCATCTTCATGCAAAGCCATAAATGAGCCAAGAGAGAACTTGCATGTTGAGTACTGCCTCAGATGTGCAAATATCAGCACTTCATAATAATAACATTAGGAATAATTTAATGTACTTTCCAGAATTTGAACATTTTCAAGGGAAATCTTGTTCTAGTATATTCAAATGAAAAATGGCACTGAAAAAGCAGCACCTGACATTTCCCAAGACAGAGGACTTCACAGCATAAATAATCTGGTAAAAAAAAGCACCAGAAATTAATTTGATATCATTATTAAAACGGTCAGCCTCTTTAGATAAGAAAAAGCAGCTTTCCTCTGTATTGGTTTTGGGTACCCACAGAAAATATAAACTGTCTTTCAGCTTATTGGCAACTGTTAATCCTGAAGGTATTTACATAACATTTTAAAAATTAATTTTATTGAAACATTTTAAATATATATTAATAACATTCATCATATGGAATTTTATATGTACATGATATATTTTAATTCTTCTTTTTATCCCAATTCTCTCCCCTCCCTTCAACCTCTCTTCCTCTCTTTATTTACAAAAGCTTTGTTTCCATTTTTTCCTTCTATTCTTTTTTTTTCTTTCCCCTTCCTTCCTTTCCCCCTCCCCCCTCCCTAGTTCACCTTCTCATTTGAACATTTTCTTCCTTTTTCACAATATCTATTATACATTTTGGTCCTTATTTACACTTTCAGTTTCTCACAACAGAGAAACCATGTGATATTTGAACACGTGTCTGATTTATTTCACTTTAGAGTATGGTCTCAAGATGCATCCATTTATCTAGAAATGTCTGAAATTTATCCTTCTTTATAGCAAAGTAGTAACTCATTGTATTAAAAAACCATACCTTCTTTATCCATTCATCGGTTGATGGATATTTGAGCTGCTTCCAAATTTAGCTACAACTGTGGTGCTGCAACATGGGTGTGCATATATCACTGTGGTATGATGCTTTTAATCTTTTTGTGGAGATATCAAGAAGGGGGATAACTGTGTCAAATGTAACCTCTAGTTTTATGAAGAATCTCTACACTAATTTCCACAGTGGTTGCACCAGCGTACACTCCCACCAACAGTGGAGAAGGGTTCCTTTTCCCTATAACCCCACCAGCATTTATTATTGGTTGATTTCTTGATAATAGCTATTCTTTCTAGAGTGAGTTGCAATTTAAGCCTTGTTTTAATTTGCATCTCTCAAATGGCCAGTGATGTTGAACACTTTTTTCATATATTTATTTGTTATTTGTACTTCTTCATCTGAGAAGTGTGTATTCATCTCAGATGCCCATTTTTTGATTAGTCTTTAAATTTGGGGGTTTGATTTTTTTATTTAGTTCTTTACATATTCTCAATATTAGTCTTTTTGTCTTGGGAAGAACTGGCAAATAACTTTTCCTACTGTGTGGACTGAATATGATATTTTTGAAGGTTATAAAAAATTTTATGAGTTGTGGTCAAAATATATGGTGAATTTAAAAAATGTATTATAATAAAAAACACATTGTCATTAATCTCCCTCAAAATACTGCCCCTCACTTCTAACCCAATTATATCATTTTTGAACTTTCTGAAGTAGTTCTGTAAGTCTTCTTTTGTGAATGTCATCCTAAGTTGTGATCATAAATGCAGCAAATGACACTGCCCAATGTTTTCGAACAGAAAGGCAGGCAGGCTTGTAATAACATTACTGTGCATTTTAATCCACTTTATTCACTGGATCTGGCACCATGCAACTTCTGGTTCTTCTCCAAAATCAAAATGATCGTGAAAGGTAAAGATTTGGAGTTGATTCAAGACATCAAGGCTGCCACGACAGTGCAAGTAAAATCATGGCCAATCGTGGGCGTTGAGAGAATGGAGAGACCCAGCAGGGCTCCTCGTGGTACAGGTAAAGGGAGTGATTGATGTCTTTGTCTTAGGCTGGTTAATTCTGATGATGGGTGACTGTTGTGTTTTTTACATGCCTCCAAACTAGCTGCATAGCAACTGGGGTGAAAATGTATGCATATTCTGAACATAAGCACATATATTTTTTGAGAAAATATTTGACATAAAGATATTTAATTAGATTTAAAAACATTCAAGTTACCACAAAAACTAAACATTACTTTTGTCAGTGAAAGTAGATCTGGTAGATTAAGTATAATTTCAAGGGTTGTTATATTTTTAATGATTGTAAAGAAATGCTCTTCAATGTTTTTTTTTTCTTGCATGTTTCCATGGGTACCAATTAGTTTTCTGCAAAAGTCCACTGTGACCTTCAAACTCCTCCACTGTTCAACATCCCTCTGGATAAGTTCTGCTCCATTAGACACTCTTGTTTCATCTTCCCAGCCTTGTTTCCCCCTCTGCAGACACAATCCTGTCCTCTGGTGAACTTATTTGAGCTACACTAGCGCCACGTTTATTCTGCTTCTGTGCTTTCTGGCATGCTCTTCTCTCTTGGAATGCACACACATCTAATATTTCTAAATTTTATTTTGGCTACTCTAGCCTGCAATGTTCTCTCTCTCTGAACACCAATAGTTCTTATTTTGGAATACACAATATAGAACTTGATCATGAACTTTTTGTTTTATTTAGAGTATTCTGTTCTTTACTTTCAATTGTAGAAATGAACAGGATAAATGACAAATGATATTTTTCTTCTGTCCATTCCCTCTCTTCCATTTCTGCTCTCTCCATTCTGTTTAATTTGTCATTGCACCTATGGTATTATAATAGCTTTCTGACTAATTTCCATGACTTCAAAATTTTTTCTGACCAAGCCCATAATTTTGGACCAGGAAATTGTTCCTAAAGCACAAATTTGATCAGACTGTTCTTTTACTCAAATATATTCCATGGTTCTTGAATTCCTAAAAAACTGTATTTAAAGTCTAGCCTGGTATAAGAGGTCTTCCATGGTCTGACCTCCATCAATCTTTCCACCTCACTTCCCATTTCTCCTGTGTAAGCTCTAGACTCATATAAACCATGCTTTCTTACATTAAAAAGTCTTTTATATACTCTTCATTTGACCATTCTTCAAATTTCAAACCAAAAACCACCTCCTCATGAAGTTTGCTTAAACTTCCTCACCTCTGTGATCCTCTGGGACTTTCTTTGGACATCTTTTGTAGATGACAGTAACATTTTGTTTTGAGCATCTTATTTTTTCCCCCTAAAGTATTTCACTTCTTGGAAAATTAAACCTGTCTGATTAATCATATTTTGGTCTTTTGCACCCTTAGCATAATCTTTTATGTGTATCAGAGGTCTAGTGAATATTAAAAAAATAAAGGCCATAATTTCTACTCTTCCCCCTGACAGTGGAACAGTACAGCATCAGAATAAGATAAAGATTATAAATTTTAAAAATATTGTATTCCTTAGGATTTTATACTTTATCAATTTTTGGATAAACCTTGTCTTCCATTCTTTACACCGGCACTTTGAAAATATTGTCAACTCTCATAAGATGTGTGAAAGGAATCTGACATCCTTAGAACCTATTTTAATTAGCTCAGAGTGACTCCTGTTCTCTAAATTCTTTAGTAATTATCCAATGGTTGCATAAAGTTTTCATTATAATTAGTTTTACATGAGAATATTCAACATCTCTCTGGGGTTGCTGAAAAAAGTGCTTCAATGAAGCCCAGATTTATCCTCCTTTTTTCTCTTTCCCACTGTCACCCACACCTTCTCTTACAGATTCTTTTCCAAATTTTCCTAAATTTTACTGGAGGCTCATATCCCTTGCGAAGTTTCCCAGGATTGTCACTAGACTATGAAACCTCCAGATGTTTTCTGTAATATCCAAATTAGTTGTCCCCTCTCCCTGCATGCACCTGTGTGTTGCCTTTCCATCTGTCCCACATTCCTTAGTGCTGAACCTCTCTGTGGGCTGTGACCTCGTTTTTATGTGTCACAGTAAACCCCCATTTCTATGTATTCTTTCGTAGCTTGATTGCCATGATAATAATCATGATATTTCACAACTAATTCTAAGAAAAATCAGGAAAGGGCCCCAACTTATTTTGGAAAGAATCAATAAAAGATAACATTTTCATGGATATAAAAAGATAACAAAACAATATAAGATGATGTAAAACAGTGATTCTTAACCTTTGTTGACACTCATATCACTCTTGTTTATGCAGTATGTTCTGGAAAGCCATACAGAAAGAGCCGAATCAAGAACACTGTATAAATTAAAGTACAATATAACTTAGAATTATGCTTCATTTCAGCTTCATAGCAATATATACAGTATATGAAAATTATGCATGTAAATTTTTTACCTCATTGCTCATCTAAAGTAGGTTTATGTATTAATGTTTGAAAAATAGCTTTTTGATGTGTGAAAGTTATATAACTTCATACGGAGGTGGAGTCACAAATGGCAGAGGATCTCCAGTCTTGTCTCTGCAAATGTGAAGATGGTGTTCATTTAAACTCTCGGATTCATTAACTCACCATTTACATGGCATGGTGTCATTAATTTCTAACTCAATGAAATATTCTTTAATATAATACATGCAATGCATGTTCTCAGATATAGGGATTTTTTTTTAGATTTCATAGTGCTATTCAGGCTGTGAGCAGACACCGGAAGTTAGTCCTATGATACATGATTCCCTGTATCCTTTGGCCATGGAGATTTGTTTAGAGATGACCCTGAAACCAACAGGAGACTGTCAGAATATCTTTCATTTCCTTTTCTGTGACAAGGTTCTGCAAGTGTAATTTCTAAGCTCACTATGGTCATGTCTCCTAGGCCAAATGAAGAAAGTTTTATAGTTGTAGAAGACAAAAGAATAGGCATTAATAAAGAAGAAAAGATAAAAAAATAGATGCCTAAGTGTGTTTATTCCCTGAATTCAATTACCCAAGAAGACAGCTCCCATAGAATACTCTCTCAGATTTGGCTAAATTAGTAAATAATCACCTCCTTCCCTAATAACTTTTAACCATTACTTTTTGTTGGGCTACTGTCACTTTTAATGAAAAAAATCTCTGTGTAATATATGCTCTATAAAATATTAAATATAAATAGTATTAATAATTTTATAAAAGATTTTTCTATGAGAGTAAAATATGAAGTGGTAGCAGTCAACATCTAACTGATTTCAAGCTACAATCCATCCTGAAATGCATCATAATAGACTGCAAACGAAGACTTAGCACAGATTATGCATTGCTACATCATTTGGTGCCACCCACAGCTTGCAGGCATGTTGATGACCAGGATGTCCACCAACGCCTCTGAGAGGCAACAATTTCTACAATTTCACTCATTCTATTCGTGTCAACTCTCACTAATTCTGAATTTCAGTCCCCAAGTCTACTCAGAGCCCAGGTGGTGGATCTTCTTGCCCCCAGGATAAATCATGGCTTTTTCCTCATTTTCCATTTCTCAGTAATCTTTTACAGCTGAGGTCCCGAGCAGAATTCTACCCACCCCGCCACTAGTGTGTGGCTCATTATTCTCATTCAATGGATGTGAATTCTTTGATCACTGTGAACTTCTGCATTGATTCAAACCCACAAGAATAAGAGGGATATATAAAATAGTGCCTAAAATTTATTTTTATAAAAGTTTCCAGAAATTAAAAATATTCCCTAATTTGTCATAAAATATAGTAGAGTAATATTTTAGTATGACATTTAAATTTCAGGCATCTATTTGCCTTTATAAATGATACTCAGAGAAAAATCTTAAACATTAAAATGTCATAAAATGACAAAACCCACATTATATAAATATCTTTAATTTGTTCAATCTGTGTTGAGTTCTTTGGAAGTTATTTAAAATAGCTTGCTAATCACAGTAAATTAACCAATATTTCAGCACAAGCAGATGGTACCTTGGTCTTAATGTCATTTGAATACTGAAACCAAATGTTGTATTGATTAGAAAAGAATGTGATTAGATTTGATGGAAACAATGTTGGTTCTCATTGTCGACCAGTTATTCTTTGCCATTATTACATGACAGTGTCAAAAAGTGTATGTTGTAAATATATATATATATTTATTTACATTTATATACATTTATATGTATTTATATATTTATTTATATATTTATATATACACACACACATACACACATATTGGCATGAACATACATGCATACACATGAAAGACAAAGCTGCATTCTGATGTATATCTACCTGTGTATACTCAAAGAAACTTGGGATGAAATGAAATATTTAATGATTTAATAAATATTTATTGAAGGATGCTATCTATAGCTTGAATATAGTATTGAATGGCACCCAAGGCTTCATATGTTGAAATATAATTCCCAACATGAGATATTAAAAAGGTAGAAATTTAGTCCAAATGCAGTGTTTAGAGGTGAGGTCTTTAGGAAGTACTTGGGATTGACAAGGTGGTGGCTTTACAATAAAAAGGGAAAAAAACCACACACACACACACATACACACACACACCATGGCATGTGATGTTGGGTGGCTTGTGGTCTCTGCCAGCAAGAAAACCATCATATGCAGCCTCTAAATCTTGCTACTTTCGGAACCATGATGGTAAATATATCTTTTTATAAAGTATTTTTGCCTCAGGAATTTTGTTATAATAATGAAAAACAGGCTAAAACAAGAGAAAGATTTTTACAAGGTGCTGTTTCAGGTACTCGAGTTACAGAGACAAATGAGTACAGCTCCAGTACTAAGCAAGCTCACAGTATACAAATTATGGTTATTATGGGAAATTGAATACCTCGAAAACACGTCTCTAGCTTTCACATCTTCTTCTTACATGCTACCTAAAATATTAAAATTCATGTCTTTTTCTTGAGATTTTACATGAGTATCTTATATTATTAAAAATGATACAATTTGACCTATTATAAATATTGATATTACATAAATCTATTAGATCACTTTAAATATTTAAATAGAATTAAAATGTCATTACAATCTACACTTATCTTCATCTAATAATAGCATAAATAAAAATGAAATACTTTCAGTAATGGTTATTTAGGAGATCCAGACTAACACTTTTGGTAAAAACAGGTAAAAAAGTTAGACACAACACCGTTAATATTCTCTGAATAGCATGGAACACCCAAGAAGTTACTGGGGACTGAGCTGTCTTAGACTAGTGAGAGTGTAAAACACAAACAGATGAACTAGAGCCACAGACTTCAGGAGCATTTGCTGGTGGAGAGGAAGTGACCCAAGGAAGAGGGACTGGGGTCACTGGGTGGAAACTCCCCAGTAAACATAAATGGCTGAGAGGCACCTGTGATTCCAGGCTGATGTTTTGGAGTTAGGGCTTGCTGAGCCAGAGCACAGTAACTGACAAAGGCAAAAACCTAGCATGATACACATTTTGGGGGCAAACTCCTGAGAGGCAGATTTCTGGAAAGAGGATAAAAATATTACTCTTGAGGATCACCCAGAGAGTTCAAAGAGTCTTCCAGCCTTGACCCTGTACTACAAATCCCCACTGGTAACCAGAAGTAGGAAACTAATTCCTCCCAGAGGTAGATGAACGCAGTAAGTCACAAACTTTATCTAAAGTTTTCAAATGAAATGTACCAACCATCAAGTAATTTCCAAGTACAAAGCATATAATGAGATAAGTTTATGTGAGCCAGGATCACCAGAAGGAGTAGACTGCCACGCATCCTAAAGAACTCCATGTTTATGGAGTAGAACACTCACTGATACAAAAAAAAATTTGTTAATTCTCCTGAATGTAAATTCAAGAAAGTATATATATATTTTTTACAAAATCCCAAAACATTTGAGCAAATTGACAATCTGTTTCTAAAATTTTTATTGAAATAAGAAGGCCAAGAATTTGGTCTGTGTTGAAAAATGATTTGTTAATTAGACATTATAATCATTTGTTTCCTCAATATCTTAGAAAGATGCCAAGAAGGTATTATGAAGGTCTAGCAAATGACTGTGGACTGCAGTTCACTCACTGAGAAGTACTGGTATATTGAATAAAATTTGTATGATGTTAAGAGTAAAAATAATTATGAAATAGTTACTTACATTTGCAGTTCTTTAAATATCAATAAAAACAAATTTATGCCAAATATGTTTAAAATGACAAATTACTTTACAATATGTGACATAGAGAAATGGAGCCAATGATTATTACACATAAATGCCTTGATAATTCTTTTCTGATTATGATCATGAATTTCACCAATATATCTCCCCCTGTGGAGTTTATATTGATTCTAATTGAAGCTTATTGTTCAAAATTCAGCCCATTAATTTCTAGATTGCATCTTGAGATCTGATTATTACCTAGAAGGTCAAGGTCGCTGAAGAGTGCATGTCATTTGTAAAGTAAGAACAAGTTGGTTGCCAGTGCAGAGCAAAAATGAGAACAGAGAACAGTATCTAAAAGGAGTTTTCTCGCGTAGACCAATTTTAGGAAGGAGTTTACACAGAAATTGAGGTGTGGAAAGTGATTTCTTAAAAACTATGCAATTGAGAAGTCTTAATGTGTCCCCCAGGACATCTATTCCTCATTTTGAAGTCCTCAGAATGATACATAATCCTTTAAACTGTCAAATACTTGCTAGTGGAAATACCAATGAAATGTACCCCATGCCTCTATGCATGATTCATTGTCCTTGAAAAATTCTTCTTCCTGTATTCCTTTATTGATTCCACCCAGCCATCCAAGACCCTTTTCTCATTTATTTCTCTTATCTATCCCAGAGGCCTCCTGATTTCTTGAGCTATTTTCTCATTTATGTCACACTTACCAATACCCTAATTACTTCTCACTGAGAATACTGCAAAAATACTTTGAACTGTTAACTCTGCCTCCAGTTCTGCTTTTGTATAATTATTCCATTATAGGAGTGATTATCTAAAATGCAAACTTAAACTTTTCATACACCTGGTGAACACATTTTAATGGTGCCCCAAATGTACAGCAGTATTTATCAAACTTTCTTATTCTTCATAAGAGAACGTATTTATATTGATTATTTTAGTTTATGAATTCATATAAATTAAGATGTTGCTCTGTGATACAATCATGTACGTTTTAATGACTTGCCATTTAAACCTGCTCACTTTCTCCATGGATCTTCATATTTTCATTGAACCTTTCCCTCTTCTCTCTGTCATACATATTGAAATTCTAAGAAGTTGCCCCAGAATTGAATCAGCTCTCTAGTTTGTGAGATATCTTTTGCATGCTGTTGCAGCTGTCACTGCTGATCTCTACACATTTACAAAAATGAGTCTACAAGTGTAAATTCTTCTACTTATACTTTATTCCATTTTTAAAATTGTGAAATATAACCACTTATGCAAGAAAATACCAAAGGTAGATATATAGTTTAATGAATTACAAGAAAAGTAATCCATCAGGCCAAGAAAGAGCATTTTTCTAGTGCACCAGTAACTCTTCAAGTGTTCCTTATTTTGACTTTTTATTCTTTTATTCAACATGATGGTTTGAAGATTCATCCATATATAAAATACAAATGTAGTCCATCTTTTATTTTTTTCTTAAATTCTTTTATTGGTACATTTTAGGTATACAACACAATTACATTTCTCATTGGGAACTTGTACCTTTATATGATGCATCTTAGTTCTTATTTTTCCCCATTCCTAGCCTTCCCTTCACCCTCTCCACCCATCCCTATTAACAAAGACTTTATTTCCATTTTTTCAATTACACATCATTTTTCCTTTCCTTTCTTTCCTTTCCCCTGCACCTCCCACTACCCCTACCCCTTTGGACATTTTCTTCCTATTTTGCATAATTGATTATTCATTCTAATCATTGGTACATTTTAGGTATACAGCACAATGACATTCATCATTGGAAATTTGCACCTTTACATAATGTCTCTTGGTTCTTATTTTTCACCCTTGCCCAGCCCTCCCTTCAACCCCTCCAGTCCTCCCTATTTACAAAGATTTTGTTCCTATTTTTCCATTTTTTCATATTAATTACATTCCCTTCTTTCCTTTCCCCATCCCTCCCACTTCCTTCCCCATTGCCCCTTTTCTTCCTATTTCATATTACCTATTATATGTTTTAGTCCTTATTTACACTTTCACATTCTCACACCAGAGAAATTATTCTGTATTTATACATGTGTGTCCTATTTATTTCACTTAAGAATATCACCTCAATGTGCATCCATTTAGCTATAAATGTCTCTAATTTCTCATTTTTTATGGCTGAGTAGTACTCCATTTTATTAAAAAAACCCCACATTTTCTTCATCCAGTCTCCAGTTGATGGACATTTGGGCTGTTTCCAAGTTTTAGCTATCATAAACTGTGCTGTTATGAACATGGGTGCACATATATCACTGTGGTATGATTCTTTAAATTCTTTGGGGGAGATCCTCAGCAGTGGAATAGTGGGGTCAAGTGGGACTTCCAGTCCTAGCTTTTGAGGTCTCTCCATACTGATTTCCACAGTGCTTGCACCAGTCTACACTCCCACCAGCAGTGGAGCAGGGTTCCTCTTTCTCCACAACCCTGCCAGCATTTGCTATTGGTTGATTTCATGATAGTGGCTATTCTTTCTGGAGTGAGGTGGAATCTCAGCATTGTTTTCATTTGCATCTCTCAAATGACCAGTGGTATTGAACATTTTTTCATGTATTTATGTGGTATTTCTACTTCCTTGTCTGAGAAATGTTTCTTCATTTCAGATGCCCATTTTTGGATTGGGTCTTTAAATTTGGGAGGTATGATCATTTTAAGTTCTTTATAGATTCGAGATAGTAGACCTTTGCCTGAGGAAAAGCAGGTGAAGATTTTTTCCCACATTGTGGGTTGTCTCTTCACATTACTGGTGGTTTCTCTAGCTATGCAGAAGCTTTTTAATAAGAAGAGATGCCACTTGTTGGTTGTTTGTGCTAGTTCATGGGAAACTGAGGTTTTGTTCATAAAATCTTTTCCTACACGATGTCTTCAAGAGTTCTACCTAACCTCTGTTCCAACTTGTTCAGAGTTTCTATTTTAATATTTAGATCTTTGTTCCATTTCAATTTTAGTTTAGTACATGGCAAAAGATATAGGTCTAAATTTAATCTTTGGCAAATTGAAGCCCAATTTTTCCAGCACCATTTATTAAAGAGGCTATCTTTCCTCCAGTGAGGGTGTTTGGCTCCTTTATCAAAGATGAGATGGCTGAATATGTCTGGTGTTGTATCTCCATCTTCTAATCTGTTCCACTGGTCCTCAGGTCTGTTTCTTGGCCAGTATCATGCTGCTTTTATCACAGTAGCTTTGTAGTATACTTTCACGTTTGGGATTGTGATAACCCCTGTCATGTCTCTGTTACCTAGAATTGCTTTTGCAATTCTGGGTTTCTTCTTGTTCCAAATGAATTTTTGGATCATTTTCTCCAGGTCCATGAAGTATGCTGCTGGGATCTTAATTGGTATTGCAGTGAATCTATATAGCAGTTTTGGAAGTATGGCCATTTTCACTACGTTGATCATTCTTACCCAGCAACAAGGGATGTCTTTCCATTTTCTGATATCATCTTCAATCTCTCTTTTCAGAGTGTTATAGTTTTCAGAAAAGAGGTCTGATTTCTTTTGTTAGGTTGATTCCTAGGTATTTCAGATTTTTTGATCCTACTGTGAAAGGAATTATTTACCCTATTTCTCTCTCAGTGAGTCTGTCATTGGTGTAGAGGAAAGCTATTGCTTTTTGTGTGTTGACTTTGTATCCAGCTACTTGACTGAATTTGGTTATTAAGTCTAGAAGACTTTTGGTGGAGTTCTTGGGGTCTTCTATATAGAGTATCCTCTCATCTGCAAATAATGACAATTTGACTTCTTCATTTCCTATCTTTATTCCTCCTTTTATTACTTTCTCTTGTCTAATTGCCATGGCTAATGTTTCCAGAACTATATTGAACAAGAGTGGTGATAGTGGACATCCTTATCTTGTTCCTGATTTTAGTGTGAAGGATTTCAGTTTTTGACCACTTAGTGTGATATCGGCTGTTCGTTTTTCGTAGATGGCTTCTATCAGATTGAGGTAGGGACCATCTATTCCAATTTTTTGTAGGGTTTTTATCATAAATGCATGTTGGATTTTGTCAAATGCTTTTTCTGCATCTATGGAGATAATCATATGGTTTTTGTCCTTGGCTCTGTTGATAAAGTGTATTACATTGATTGATTTGTGTATATTGAACCATCCCTGCATCCCTGGGATGAATCCCACTTGATCAGGGTGTATGATCTTCTTGATGTTCTTCTGCATTCTGTTTGCTAGTATCTTATTAAGGATTTTTGCATCTATGTTTATCAGTGTGATTGGCCTATAGTTCTCCTTTTCGGTTGGGTCTTTCTCTGCTTTGGGGATCAAGGTGATACTAGCTTCCAGGAATGAATTTGGGACTCTTGCTTCCCTTTCAGTTTCACTGAAGAGTTTAAAGAGTAGTGGCAGTAGTTCCTCTCTAAATGTCTTGTGGAATTCAACAGTGAAGCCATCAGGGCCCAGGCTTTTCTTAGTTGATAAGTTTTTAATTATGTTAAAATCAATAAACCTTTAGCCAACCTTATCAAAAAAGGAAAGAAAAGGCTCAAATCCATGCAATTAAGAATGAGAAAGGTGAAGCCACAACAGATTCAGCAGAAATTCAGAGGTTCATCAATACGTACTTTGAGAACCTGTACTCCAATAAAATGGAAATCACAGAGGAAATGGACAGATTCCTAGATATGTAAAACTTGCCAAATTTAAATGAAGAAGACATAGAAATTCTAAACACGCCAATAACAATGAGTGAAATTGAAAATGTAAAAAAAATTTACCAACAAAGAAAAGCCCAGGTCTTGATGGGTTCACTGCTGAATTCTACAAGACATTTAAAGATATTGGGCCATTTAGAATTTTTAGGTCTTCTTCATTCAGCTTTGGTAATTCATATGTATCTAGGAATCTGTCCATTTCTTCTGTCTTTTCCATCTTATTGGCATATAGGTTCTGGAAGTAGGTATGGATGATCCTCTGGATTCCTGCTGGGTCTGTTGTAATGTCACCCTTTTCATTCCTAATTGCATCGATTTGGGCCTTTTCTTTCCTTTCTCTGATAAGGTTGGCTAAGGGTTTGTCAATTTTGTTGATTCTTTCAAAGAACCAACTCTTGCCTTCATTGATTTTTTTGTATCATTCTCTTAGTCTCCATTGCATTGATTTCTCCTCTGATCTTTATAATTTCCTCCCTTGTATGAGCTCTGGGGTTTTCCTGCTCTTCTTTTTCTAGAAGCTTGAGGTTCAGCATCAGGTTAATTGGGCTCGTTCTGTTTTCCTAATGTGAGTATTCACTGCTATGAATTTCCCTCGTAAGACTGCTTTCATTGTGTCCCATAGATTCTGATATGTTGTATTGTCATTGTCATTGAATTGAAGGAACTGTCTGATTTCTTCTTTAATTTCCTCTGTGACCCATTGGTTATTCAGAAGTGTGTTGTTCAATTTCCACATGTTTATGAAATTTTTTGAGTTTCTTTTGCTATGGATCTCCAATTTCATCGCAGTATGGTCTGATAATATGCAGGGGATAACTTCAATTCCTTTGCACTTACTTAAACATGTTCTATGTGTGAGTATGTGGTCTATTTTAGAGAATGACTCATGTGCAGCTGAGAAGAATGTGTATTCTGATTTTGTGGGGTGGAAGACTCTGTAAACATCTGTTAAGTTCATTTGTTCAAGAGTTCGATTGAGTTCTAGTATTTCATTACTTATTTTTTGTCTAGTTGATCTATCTATTTGTGACAGTGGGGTGTTGAGATCCCCCACTACAATTGTATTAGTGCATATATGATTTTTCATGTCCATTAGTATTTGTTTTATATAGTTGGGCACACTAGTGTTTGGTGCATAGATATTTATAATTGTCTTCTCTTCCTCTTGGATTGTTCCCTTTACAAGGATGTAGTGTCCTTCTTCATCTCTCTTCATCAGTGTTGGTCTGAAATCTACTTGATCTGCAAAGAGGTTAGCTATTCCTGATTTTTTTTTTTGGATCCTATCACATGGAGTATTGTTTTCCACAGTTTAACCTTCAGTCTATGAGTTTCATTTTGAATTGTGTTTCTTGTATGCAGCATATTTGTTGGATTTTGTTTCTTGACCCATTCTGCCAGTCTATTTCTTTTAATTGGTGAATTGAGACCACGAACATTGATGGTATAACTGAAACATATTGACTTACATTGCCATGACTTTTTCTTTTTGTTGGGTTCTCCCCCTTTATGTCTAATTTCTTTCTTTCTTTTTTTTTTTTGGTACCGGGGATTGAACTTGGGTCCTTGTGCTTGCGCAGCAGGCAGCAAAACCACTGAGCTAAATTCCCGGCCCTGCATCTAATTTCTTGTCATGCCAGATGGGTCTATTCTGCTTTGCTTCCTGGGGTTGTGATCCTCAAGGTCTGTTCCTAGGATATTGTGTAAAATTTTTTGGAGTGTTGGTTTGGTATTCACGAAGTTCCTAAGGTGCTCTTTGTCATGAAAGTATCTTATTTCTCCATCAATTTTGAAAGATAGTTTTGCAGGGTGCTTCAATCTATGTTGGAGGCTGTTTTCTTTTAGGGCTTGGAATATGTCACTCCAAGCTCTTCTTCCCTTGATGGTTTGTTTTGAGAAGTCTGCTGTGATTCTGATGGGCTTTCCTTTGTATGTGATTTGTTTCTTTTCTCTAGCTGCTTGTAGAACTTTGTTCTTCTGTTGAGTTTCTGGAATCTTAACAATTATATGCCTATGTGTAGATTTTTTTGATTAAGGCTATTTGGAGTCCTATATGCCTCACTTATCTTTTTGTCAAGTTCTTTTCCCCTGCTTGGGAAGTTTTCTGCCATTACTTCTGTGAAGAGATTTTTATGTCATCTGCACTTTCTCCTTCTTCTTCTTTGACTCCAATCAGTCTTATGTTATTTTTCTTTGCATTGTCTAGCAGCTGGTGGATTGATTTCTCATGTTCCCTTATAATTTTGAAGCAATTTTTCTTTCCCTGGTCATTAATTGCAATCTTATCTTCTATATCTGAAATTCTGTCCTCACATTGGCTCATTCTGCTGTGTAGACTTTCAATGGAGATTTTCATCTCCTGGAAATCTATTTGCATCTGTTTTATGGATTCCATTTGTTTCCTATGTTGGGATTCCATCATTTTCCTGAGCTCCTCTCTAGATTTATTAATCATGTCTTGCACTAGGAGCACAATTTCTCCTATTATCTGAGAAATTATTTCTGATTTCATTTTTTCCAGATCCCCTTTTGTTGCCAGTTCAGTGGGTCTAGGTGGTTGAGTATCAGGGTGTTCCATCTTGTTTCCCTTTGGGGTTGCTGTAGATGATCTGGAAGTCTGGTTTTGAGACTTATTTACGTGTCTTCTCATTTTGACTGGGGGTCAGGGGGTGCTATTGGTGCCTGCGCAGCTCATCTCCTCTGAGCTGGGAGAGGTGGGCCAGGGGCCAGGAGGGGCAGTAGGGATGGTGGCCCAGAAGCCCCTTCCTCTGAGCTGGGAGCGGTGGTACAGAAGGCTGCCCAAAAGCCCTTTCCTCTGGGCTGGGAGTGGCAGGAGGGATGGTGGTGGAGACGCCCCTTCCTCTGGACCAGGAGCAGTGGGACGGCTGCTAAGAAGCCCCTACCTCTGGGTCAGGAGCTGTGGGACAGATGGCGGCCCTGAAGCCCCTTCCTCTGGGCTAGGAGTGGTGCGTCCCCTCTTTTCTTGATCTACAAAATTTTGTTGTGTGAAAATGTCACAGTGATTAATGCATTCCAAAGATCATAGACATTGTTTGCTTCCTGTTTCTGTTGATTATGATTAATATTTCTAAGATTCTTCTCATACATATCTCCTTGTAAAAATGTGCGCTAGTTTCTTTGAGATATCAAAGTGGAGGTGCTAGTTATAGAGAATGAGTATTTTAATTTTGCTACATTATGTCAAACTGTTTTCTGAAGTGGTAGCACCAATATGTGTGATAATTCCCATTATTTCATATGCTCTTTTTTGTAGGACTAGTAATTGTAGCAAATATGGTTAATGATTTGAATCATCTTATTTTGGTTTGACTTTGTATTTCTTAAATACCTAATGAGAGTGATCATCCTTTCATACATTCATTAGCCAATTAATAGCTTGTCTTGTGGCATGCTTGATCAAATATTAAAAAATTTTTTTTTCTGATGGAGGTTTTTGTCATTTTTCATTTGCAGGTATTTTACAAAATATTTTCTGAATTTTTTGCCAGTTTTTTCCTGTAAATATAGTTACCCACTTTTCTTTCTGAAAAGTATTTCTAAATGATACTATAAAATTCTAAATCTTAATTATATGCAAACAATTAACTTTTCCTTTACAATTATGGCTTTTTGTGTCCTGTTTGAAAAGATTTTTCAACTCTAAATTGTAAAAATATTCTGTTAATGATGTATTAAAATTCCTAATATGTAGGTCTATAGTAGTCTTGGAATTAATTTATGAGAAGAGATACAATATTATCTCAAAAGATATCCAAAAGTCATAAGATTATGTATTGAAAGTTAATCTCTGTCTTTTGCTTAGCTGTAACACTTTTTACATAAGACAAATGTTCATATATACCTGGGTCTCTTTCTGAAAATTCTGTTTTGTCCAAGTACTAATGACATGTGTCTTTATTATTACCACATTATAATGTCTTGATATAAGATAAAGCATTCCTTCGTACTTTATTGTTTTTTCTGACCACCTTATTTTCCCTTGTAAATTTTAGAATAAACTTATGAAGTTTCACAGAAAAACTAAGCAAGAGTATGGTTTATTTTATTATAGCACTAAATCTATTGATTAACTTGGAGAGACTTGATCTACATAATTTTTTTGGCTTTATCACCACATAAAACATTGTTTTATTTTTTAATTTAAAAATTATTGGTATATGTTTACAATACATAGTAATTACATTTAAGTTGGAGAGGGAGAGACAGAGATAAGATACAGAGAGAGAGGGAGAGAGAGATTATTATATCTTGATCATTTATAAGTGGTTTCTTTTTGCTTTTTAAAATTTATCTCTTTTTAAATTTATTTGATGTATCTGGTGTAGCTGGTATTTTGTCTGTCACTGTTACATAAAAATACAAGTTATAACTGTTTATTGATTTTTGTATTCAATAAGTTTGCTAGTCTCATTAATTCTCATGACTTAGCTGAAGTTTTCTTCATATTATTGGAGAATGATGACAGTTTTTGTTTTTATTTTGATTCTTTAATGATCTTCTTAAGTTTTTATATATTGAAAATATAGGTGATTTATATTTTTTCTCTGATAAGTTCATTATGTGAAACCTTGTGGATTTCTTTTATTATCTTTGTGACTCTTTATTCTTACCTTGGACTTTTGATTTAGCTCAGTGGTGCCACCACCTGCAACCTAATTTTTTAATGTATTAGTAACTATAATTGAAAATTTATTTTCATCCTACTTAGAAGTTTATGTTTAAGGTAAATTCTTCTACAGTAGATAGGCAATTGTGTCTGCTGGAAGGCATTCCAAGCCTGACATCATCTCTACCTAAATTTAAGTTGACATTTCATGGTCAGGCAATTTGAAACAGGGCTGCAATTCTATGCAAGGGCATCTTGAATTCTGGTTTACTTTTACCCTGAGCATGTAGCCTCCTATGTGTAGTCCCAGATTAAGGAAGAAGCTACACTTGATGTTTGCTCTGAGATTTGATGTCTGTCTTTGTTGCCTCACATGCAATCAACATATAGGTCCTGAATTTCCAGCACCAACAAGTGTCCCACAATGAAAAGTAGTTTCTGAGCTCAAGTGTCTCTCTAGGTTCCTGTTTACTTTGCAATTTTGGCCTGATAATTAATCCTTACTCTCTATTACCTTTGCAATGTTTTAGAAAGTATATGCAAGATATATATCTATAAATTTATATCTATCTACTTATATCTCTATATGTACCTATCTATCTATCCACCCATCTATCATCTATCTGTCTATTTTGAAATAGTGAAGGTTATTCTCACTAGAGGCAAGGAATAGAACACACATATACAACAGTGGTTTAATCAAATCACATTTTTTAAACATATTTTCTTTGAGTATATTTTAGATGTGAATAGCATACAAAAAAATGGAAGAAAATTTAAATTTTACCTAATCCAATCTACAAATTGTCACAGGATTGTCATTGTTGTTTTTCCCTTTAACATCACTAATAGATATTTAGTATTCTCTACGATCAACTTTGGAATTCAGAATTTAAAAGATCATCTGGTTAATGGATTAAAACATAGTTTAGCATATTTTCCAGAAAATACAACTGTAAATAGAAAAATAAGTGATAAAATAATGAAAAATATGAAACATTGAACATTATAACTCAATCATTTGTTAGAACCATATGAAAGTTTTATTTTTTGAGAAATAAAGTTGGTGCCTTACTCATTCTTTTTCTTAGGAAACTAGGTAATTCTTTCCATATGAAAAAAATGTAGAAAACCTTAAATTCTTCTTCAACTTTAAATGTATGGCTCCTGGCTCAAGCAATGAACTTCGTATAAATGGGAAACTGAGGGACTCTTCCCTTTCTTTAAAGTTGCTGCCCTAGCTGACCACTCAAGTTCCTACATTTACGCACAGACTAAAACTCTGAGTCAATTTCAGATATATTCACTGTGAATGGCATACTGAAAAGGAGCACAGAGATTCTTGGAATGTAACATTGAATCCTGGAAAATTAATTCTTCCAAGTAGAATGTTCTGAGTAGAAGTAAAGGAATCAGATAATCTAGGTAATAGTACATGCTGAGCATTACAGCTTTTTCTGGATTTCATTACTTTAGTATGAGAAAGACTCAGGAATTAAAAAGGACCCATTTTCACAACAGCAGTACTACATGAGATATATGCTTTGTAAATAGTGAAAATGATGAGGTTTTCTATGTACTTATACTAACCCTCCACTTATTCTTTCATTCATCAAATATTTACTGAAGAATTGCTACTCATGAGAATAGTCTAAAACTACAATATACAGAAATAAACAAAAAGACTACATTCTTGTCTTTAAAGGAGCTTGCAATTAATGGAGGAAATAGATGAATATAAAAATAATAAAGATATGACAGCTGAAGGATGGGCTAAAAACCTACAGAAAGGCAAGAGGGGTGGGTGGTGCTAAGGAAAAAGTGGTTGCTCTTTTATACGTGGGAAGGTTGGGGAAAGGCTACTTGATAAATTACACTTGAGAACATGATTTCCAGGAAGAAATCCAGCAGTCTGTGTTAGTTTTCATCCTCATAGGAAGGCTGAATGCTATGTACTTGCCAGTTCTTTGCCAGCAGGTTCTTCCCTAAGCTACTTACATTGTGTCTCTTTCACCCTCTTAGGTTTGCAGGAAGAAAAACAGACCATCCATGCACACAAAAGAAACAAAGTGCTGGTAACAGATGTCTCCAGAAGTACAGAATATCTATTACTATGGCCTCAGTGTTTTTGTACATGGCCCTCACCCCTTGTTCATATTGGAACCTAATCACCAATGTGATGGTTTAAAGAGGCCCAGCCTTGGAAGGTGATTAGGTGATGAAGACAGAGCACATATGACTCACTGGATGCCCTTTTAGAGGAGACCAAGGCGACTTGTTTATCTTTTTACTATGTGAGGCTGTAGAAATCATGTCTCACTAGGAATCATGAAATAGGATCTTATCAGACACTGAATACGACTGTGACTTTGTCCTGGACCTCTCAATCTCCAGAACTGTGAGAAATAAATCTCTGTTGTCAGAATTTTTAATAGCAGCTAAATAGACTAAAATAGTAGCTTTTTTTAAAAAAAATTGCCATAATGATGCCCTTATTTCATGAATCATTTTCAACCAAAGGCGTTACTAATAAGTTTAAAACTTACTGGATTCAAACCATCACTTGGAGGTCTTTGTAAACTTTAAAGACCGCAGTGTTTTTCTCTTCTAGGGCTGCTATTCTGCATAACAGGTAAAGACATTACAATGTATTCTATATCCTAAGCAGATTTACAAAGTTAAGTTGCCCTCAAGCCATAGCGTGCTTATCCAATAATAACAATCAAAAAGGAAAAAGCACTACCTAAGCTGTTCTACATTTGCAGTTTGTCACATCTCTTTCCTTAATACTTTGTGACTAGTTTCATACTGTATCTGGCACCTATGTCATTGTCTTGTGTTGTTCTGCATTGTATGTATATGTTACACACATTGTTATCCCTTGTTAGATTGCAGGTAAGTTTCATGAAGATAGGCTAATGAAGCCATGTATAGAATGTTAGTCATATTTGCTTCTTCAGTTTTACATAAATATTGTTTGATGAATGAATTGATACATTTTAATAAAACAGAAATTTTGGTAAGCTTTTTTAAAACTGTTTATTCCTCTTCTGACATTTTCTGAGTCTAAATAAAACATATGACAAAATATAATTTACCATCAATTGCCAAAACATCTTCAAAACAGTTGTATCCACTTATCTAAGGCATAATTGTGAATGGCCTTTCATCTGATTTAAGTAGCTATTCTTTCAAGAGAAGATGACATTGTAATCATAACCATACATCTGGCCAGAAACACAGAGTCCACTGTTTTCCCAAACGCAAGCAAAGAGCCTTTCAACTTGCTTTTCAGAACCATCAAAGGAAGTTTTGAACTTAGCTTTGCCAACAGGGGTTATATGAGGAAGAAAATGCACCAAAATTTTTCTATCTCTAGTTTCTTATGTTTTATTCATAAGCAACATCGTAATTTCATGTGTTCAATACATAAAATTTGACAAATCCTGGAAAGTACACAAAACAACCCATTATATAGTGATCATTGTTGACATGCTAATGTACACATCATCTTCAAATTTTGACATTTGAGAGATTTAAAAAATTTTTACCATCATAAAAATCCTATACCACTAATTATTTCTCTAGGGTTAATTTCTAAAAGTATAGAGAGATTTGCTTAATTAATGTATTGAAAAATTAAAATCATAGTACTTGGAAAATTTGACTGGCAAATGGCAAGTTTCCCATGAATCCCTGGTGAAAGAGTTAAAAATAGATGTTGTGAAACTAGATTAACTGTGACTGTTCACTTACATGCTTAAATTTATATTGTCTGACTAGAATATGTTGACTCATTTTAATAAGAAAATAGCTGTGTATATAGTAAGATAAAATTAAAGTTCATAGGGCAGAAACACTTCTATGATTTAAAAAAATGTGTTGCTTTTGAAGAAATCCTGTCCATTTCTGGACATAATCTAATTTTATATCTATCTCCCTTGTATCACACTTGGACTGTTACACATCATTAAATGAACCAGCCATTTGGTAGTGTTATTAGATGATAGATAGACCTTCAGTACTGGAGGGCAGCCACAGTTATTCAATTTTACATTTTCTCTTCTAAATGCTGAATATTTTTGTCCCATCAACTCTGTCTCACTATAACCACCTTTTCTCTAGAATCCTTTAGAATATCAGAATTTTAAAAAATGGGTACTTTCAATTAAGCCTTTCCCATTTTGATCTGACATATCATGCCCAAAAATCAATATCATGCATTATCAAACCAGTGGACGTTAGATTCCAAGTTAGAAAGATAGTTTGGCCACATATTAGCTATGGTCCTTAAAAAAACAACTGACCTTTCTAAACCATTCTTTTCTAAACTTCAAACTGTTGACATCACTATGTAGAAATAATAATTGAATGACCTAATACATGTATCTCAGTAAGTACTCTTACTGTTAATAATAATTTAGTATATTTTAATCTTATTAGTATATTAAACATTATTAGTTTGTATTGGTTCTCTGTCTACATAAACCCCAGAATTTTCCAAATGAATTGCCCTCAAACCAACTTCTTACATCTTTTTTCATTCATTTTTAATTTCTAAACACAGGAATTTAAAAGTTTTCTGATTCTATTTTGGTTTTGGTAAACTCATATTTACAATGTATCTAAACGTGTATGGATATTGATCTATCATTTTCTCAATTGGCTATCCCTAAAACTATTATGAAATCTTTAGCTATCTTTCATTCTGTGCACAATTATGGAGTATCTTCCATTTGTCAAGTAGTAAAATGGGCATCAGAGACGCATGAACTAGAGAAGAAGAATTAAAACAAATACTATCTGATAAATGTTATAAATGTGTTATTGATTTAACAAACATTAATTGAGCTCTTTACTGTGCACATTGAACTGTGTTAAAGGCCCCTAAAGCATTATCTCACTTAGGCTTCACCCTATTATGTAGAAACTATTATACCTATGTTAAAAATTTAAAACTTATTTACTAGAATCTTAAACTCTCTCTCTTTTCATCAGGAAATCTCCAGAGAAGGCATTAAATCTCCACTTCTCTGTGAAAGATGAAAGGTTTTTGTGGCAAGTGGTTCAAGTACCAACCTCATACCTGGTTTAAACGTTTTTCAGTTTCTTTCAATTCTGTTTTTTTATTCTAAATAACACTTTCATGTGTTAATATGATAACATCATAAGCTATGTTAAGTTTCAATTTGGAATGAGAGAAACAAATAAATAATTATAGTATCTGATGAAAATCATCTGTATGTTTTCAAACCAAAGCTAATAAGAGAGCTTTGATAGACACAACTGACTTTCTTAGTTGAAGGTGAAATGATACTATGTCCTTCAGTATCATTATTCAAACAACTGTTTATCTATATAATGGTACAGTTGTCCTCTTTATAGTCATTTTGCTTTCTGCAGTTTCAGTTACCTGAAATCAACAATGGTCCAAAAATATTAAGCATGAAATTCCAGAAATAAACAATTTCTAAGCTTTAAATTGCATGCTATTTGGAGTAATGTGATGAAATTTCATGCTGTCCAGCTCAGTCTTGCTTAGAATGTCTTTCGTCTCTTCCCTTTATCCAGTGTATCCACTCTGTATAAACTGTTAGACACTCAGTACCCTTCTCTGCTAATGGATTGACTCTCAAAGTATCCCAGTGCTTATGTTTAACTGATGCTACATCACAATACTTGCATCATTATCCTTACTTCACTTGTCACCTGAAGAAAAGCTGAAGAAGAATTGAGTTCTGTCTAATAAGATACTTTGAGAGGGAGAGAGAGACAAGGAGACAGACAGGGAGAGATAAAGAGACAGAGAACACATCCAGATAATTTTTATTACATCACAGTATATTGTTTTAATTGTTCCATTTGATTATTAATTGTTGTTGTTAATCTGTCCCTGTGCTCAATTTGTAAATTAAACTTTATCGAAGTCTGTAAATGTAAGAAAGAACATAATATAGAGAAGATTTGGTGTAACCTATGTTTTCAGGCAACCACTGGGGGTTTTTAGAACTGTATAGTCCATGTACTATTATTTGTTCTTCTTCTTCTCCATAATTATATCGCAAATGAATCAGATGTTTTATTTGAATCTAGAAACATTTAAACTTCTGCAGTATTCCTTTCATCAACAGCTTAGATACATTTTTAGAGAAAAAAAGAAAGGATAGTAATATTAGATTGCTTTGTAAATAATTCCACAAAGAAAACAAGCTATCATTATTTGTGTTTCTAAGATACACAGACTGCCGATTCATATTTTAGAGCTTCTTTCAGAGGCATTCATTTGTAGGTTGATATTCCTATTTTCAGAATATATGGTATTTTGTGCTGCTTTGAACACAGTGAACTAGGTTATCATTGCTAGTAAACATCCCTTGAGGCCCAAGAGGAGCAGTTTCAAAGCTCCCCTAATCCTGAAGGCCCATTAGGGCTCCACTTCTGAAATTGTTTTTAAGATGCTTCAGAAGACAAAGCCTTAACAACTTGAAGTAACAGTTCATAAAATGATACCTCAGTGATCCAGTGATTCTGTACTTTCAGGCAGGGCAGAACCTACTCACCAGCTCTCTGTGCAGGAGTCAAGGTTCATGATTTGTAGATCATATTATGTTGTTAACTAACTATGTGACTGTGGGTCGATCATTAGCTTTTCTAGTTCTGAGTTTCTGCATCTAGAAAGTAAGAAGGTTGGATCACATTATCCCTAAAAGTTCTTTCCTGCTCCAAAAGGGTCATGATTCACAAAAAGAGACTCAGTTTTAATATGCAATCAAAAACTACACAGCAGTATTGTAAATGTGGATATGTCATGTGTGTATATATGTGTATATAACAGTAAATTGTCATTATCTATAGGGCAATATTCTTACATTTACTATTTGAGACAAACCATCATACTATCTATCTCAAAGTCCATCTAAGAACATAGTATCTATTTCTTGCTTATCTAAAGTTATTTTTTGTTGGAATCTTACTTTTGGAAGATTGATGAAATAACTATTCCCAGAAAACACTTGCAAAGAATCATTTAATAAAACAGCTTTTTAAAAAATAACAGGTTATTTGATTATATTATCACTGATCAAAAATTTAAGAATGGGAATGGCAAGAGAGATTTGAGACCCATGGCACAGGCATACATATTTAAGTCTAACAGAGTTAATGACTATCAGTTAAATTTTATCCTAAGTAATAACTTGAACTTTTTAGGTTTTGAGGACCTCAAGTAGAAATTCTGAAGAGATTGGCCACACTAACTTTCACATATATCACAATTTTTCCTGAAACTCTTTCCAAAATTTGCTTGTGATAGAGCTTAAATCATTCCATGTATCTTATACTCAGAGGGCTCCGTTTTTAGTCATTTATGCCATGTGTACAATGCATTGGTTTATACAGCTGCTATAGTGCAACTTTCTTTTCTACGATGGCTGCCCAGTAATGCCAGTTCTACCTACAAACACTCAGGAAGCATTAATGGTACCATTGTGAGTTCCATAGTTAGCTATAGGTATTTTGCAGAAAAGCTAGACTTGGTATCTCTTTCTACCATCTTCCTCACTGGGATAGGGCTTCTGAGAATTCTCCAACAAGAAGCTTAAAAAAAATATCCCTCTTCCTGAAGGGGATAGTCAAAAGGTAGAGTCAAGAAGGTTTCTGCAGAGATTGACTTGCCAGAAGCTTCTCTCCTGATGTCTCACAGGTAACTCACATTAAACATTAAGGCTCCATGGATTACAAAGTGTGCAAAAACATGATGATAATTCCAAATGTGCAAAGAGTGTCTACATGCTTCATAAAAAGCATCAGAAATCAGGGAGTATTTACAGTGGAAATAGAAAAATGGCTCCACTCTTCAAATTATTTCCATTTGCAGATCACAGTCATCATTGTCAATGTTTTTGTTTTTAAAACAGAAGGATAATAAGCTAAAAGTATTTTGTATCAATCATAGGTAAGTATTTAACATGGAATTCCCATTATATAGTTCCTTGGGAAAAGAGGATAAATACTAGGTTCTTTGCAAACCTAGTTTCAAACAACCTTGTATCTTTTACAAATGAATGAAATAAAAAATAATTCTTTACTAACTCATAATTTTGAATTAAAATGTAAAATAAGATGCCATATAAGATGAATAAAATTTCAATAACAGAGTTGTAGAAAAAACATAACTTTGGATGAAATCTGGGGTACAGTGTGAGCATTTATACCAATGTGTACACTAATAAGAGCACTGCGACAAGAATTCCAATAATATGGTCTTGTTTTCATGCCAAACAAGGGTTTATAAAATAATGACAGAATCATTTGATTCCTAAGAATAAAATACAAGAGAAGTACCAATTGACCAGAATTAGTGTCTTGACAATCTATCTCTATGTGTCAGTAGCTTAGCTTCCATGGTATTAAATGTTATCAACCATTACATTTGCTAGCTCTGAGTTAATTCCATAATGGTCTTGGCTATGGTACAGTTTAAGGGAAATTATGGAGGAGAATCTGTCGGTACAAATCTTGAGTAGGAGGAGCAAATGTTTCTAGCACACTGTGTGCTTCCACATCCATCTGGTGTTCTCAAGAAAAGCCAGCGAGGTCTATGAAATGTGCTTGACGGTACATTTGAGAAAGAGATATTTAGGAGACAATGTATATTCATATTTTTATTTTATTATAGTACCTATTAAGAGGGACATTGGACTGAACAGACTATAATTTTATTTTTCCTCAAATGGATTTTAGAAGTACTCTCTTCACTAGATGAAAGCAAATATGTTGCTTCCATTTGTTTTTTTATATTTTAACAACGAAAGTTTATATGAAACCCTAAAGTTTTCAGATGACCACCTTTTGGTAACCAAAATGGAGATATTTGCATGATTCATCTTGCTTTGTTTCATTTGATCAAATTATTTATGTATATAACAGTTTAATATAAAATCCTCAACACAATAACAAAAACAATGGAAAATTCAGAAAATCATAAAAGAAAAATACTTTTATTGCCAAAAATTAATTACTAAGCATTTTGATAATCATCTTCCCAATATCACCAATACATTTGCTTATCTAAATTATATGTCCACTTCATTCAAAACTATTATTTACATATTACTTTGTAGCTTGCTCTATACATTTAGTAAAATTACATGGACATTTCTGCATGGCTATAAATATTTAGCTGTAGCTTTCATATAATTTTATATCAATTATGTTTGTACATTAGCTTTATAAACAGATTTTAACTTGACGTTCATCCAGTTAAGTTTTAAAAATGCAACATTTTTGTTTTCTGGATTCACGTCTTGTAATATGGGAACCAAATGTGCAACATAGAGATATAGCTTCACGAGGTCCCCTTCAGGTGCATCTGACCCAAGGTACCTGATGCACCCAGAGGTCTTCCTCCTTGTGTGCCTGCTGGCTCACAGATGGGCAGCATGTGTCAAAGCCCTTAGCAGGTGCTATTTCTTGGCACAGGATCCAGAGTGATTGGGCTATACCCAAAATCAGAGGACATTCAACTTTCAAAGAAAATGTTTCTCATGCCAGGGCTGTTAGAAATTAGGCAGCAACAGCCAGAGGTGAATAGAAAAGGACCAGTTAATCTGTTTAAGGAGAGTTTGAAAAAATCTGATATTTTTATGTCTTGAACATCTCTATTATCATATTTGCTTGTATCGCATTTATATGCTGGAATCCTAACTTCCAAGGAGATGTTATTACAAAAATGGCTTTTGGAAGGTAATTAGATTATAAAGGTAGAGTTTTCATGGATGAGAAGTAGTCGCTTATAAAAGAGACCGTTGCCCCCTCCACTGTGGGAGAACTGGTCCTCACCAGACATGGAATCTGCTGGCATCTTGATTCCAGACCTCTCAAATTCCAGAGCTGTGGAAAACAAGTTTCTCTCGTTATGGTATGTTGTTATAGCAGTGCAGAAGAACTAAGACAATCTCACTGCTAGAAACGCTATCGCTCAAAAAAATATAGTTGCTGAACAAGTTAGTAGCACCTGAACTTTAAGTCTCAGAGATTTTGCCCCTTTTTTGTATCTATTCCCCCCTTCCCCAGCTCTGAATTCCAAGTGTGATCTAAGTGGCCCTGAATTTTCAGACAGTAGGTGCAGACCATTTGATACTTTCATTTCTACAAAAGCATCATTGAGATACATGTCTTTCACAAGGATATTTTAAAACTGTTTAATCATCATCCTGTCATATCTTTGCAATTCTACACTTCATTCTTTAATTCTCTGACAATTTTTTTTGCTAGCACCAAGTACAGTGCCTGACTCACAGTAGCATATTAAGAAATGTTTATAGAATTAATAATTAGATGAACAAAAGAATGTTCTTAAAAATATGAATTTCTAGTGCTGTAGGTGTGAATTTTTAGGTGCAAACTGTTTTTGCCCCTGAAATCTCTCAAATTCAGTGTTGAGTTTTGTGTCTGTTTGTAAGATGGGACCCAAATGGGCAGCATAGAGTTTTGCAATGTCACAGGTTGGTAAGTTTGTGTTTAGCAGTTCAAGGTGCATTATTATTGTTGCAGGCTTAACGAAAAGATTTCATTCAATATGTTACAAGCACAAGAGTTATAATGTCCAAGAGTATAAATGTCTAAGGACATTTTACTGCAATGCACATCACCTTCCTCGAGTAACCTTTTTTCCAAATTCTGGTTCCAATGACTGGAGATTTATACATGTTCTTTGATGGGTATGGAAGTACCCAAATCAATCTGTACCTTCTTTCATTTACCAGCTTTGATTTTATTATATCTAATACCTTACTTCCTATTTGGATAATATTTCATCTCTTTTATTAATACCAACCAACTAAATGGTGATAATATGTCTTATTCAGTATTGTCTTATCTGCTCTTGGAAAAGTACCTAGTTTATAAAGTGAGTTAAATAACTTTCTTTCCTAAATGCTTTCAGCCTATTACCTCCTACATAAAAGGTAGGGATTTTAGGGTACATTTATTTTTTTAAAAAAGATAGTTAACTGTCTTTCCTTTGTTAGAATATTTCTTATTAAAATATTCTTGGTGTTACAATAATTGGTTTCCTTTAACAGTTATCATTCTGTTTAAAGAAAGTAAACATTGTGACATGCTTTACTAAAACCCATTCCATAGTCTTCAGAAAACTGGTGTCATTATGAATACAGATTAATCTAACTTCTCTACAAGGAATATTTGGTTATCTCTTAACTCTTCCCCTTCTTTCCCAACTCATCTCTGACCCTGCAGAATATTATTTTTCAGATCTGTAACTTGTAATTTGTTTTTTTTTAAATAAAATGGGTGATTTAGTAATTACAGATCTAGAATGGACATAAGATATAACATGACATGATCTCTAGAGGGACCTAGAAGATCCTAGCTGTTATGGTCTGAGTATGGTTTGAGTCCCCCAAGGCCCATTGTGATGAAAATCTTGGTCCCCAGTGCAGTGCTATTGGGAGTGGTGGAATCTTTGGGAGGTGGGCCCTTGTGGGAAGTCCTTAGGTAATTTGGAATATGAAGTATTTGTTATGAAACACCTTTGATGGTTCTACAAGATGGTCGTTACAAAATGGGCAACCCTGATCTTGTTTATCCTCTTTTTCTCTGCTCTTATTTGAGATGTGACCATGTACTCCATACACATTCCCACAACAAAGCTAAACAAATGCACCCTCCTTATCTGACCATGGACTTTGAACCTCCAAAACTGTAGGCTGAATGAACTTTTCTTTTTATAAAGGTCTCAGGACCTGTATTTCATTGTAGTGATGCAATGCTAACTAACACACTAGCTTAATGTATAATCCTAGACAGTCTCATTTGAAGACAAGAAAATCAGAAAGATTAAGTGGCTGGATTAGATCACAGGTCAAGTAGATAAAAGCTGCACAGCTAAGACAGTAGAAAATATTTTGTCAAATTTGAGGAAAGTATCACAAGCAGAAAACAGAGAAGGGGAAAGAGGCCTCTTCTTCCAATCAGCTTTACTCTTAGAGAAAAGAATATATGAGAAGAAAAATTTACCAGGATATTAATTTTAATCTAGTTCTTATAGTAATCATCATACATTTCTTAAATAACATTTATATAACTGGAATATAAGAAATATAAATGTACAAATAGGCAAAACAGTGAGACTCTGGGTGGGAGAATATGGATTTTGCTTGGTCTCAGATCTTGTTGAAAATAGTAGTTGTCAGTAGTATAGATATTCTGTAACTTGAAACTCTTCAGCAGACAATGTGATAAAGGTCATAGGAATTTTTTCAAAAATGACCACAGCATATGGACTTTATCTGATGATGGTACCCATTTATTATCAGTATTTTTGGGAGTTATACCTTTTGAAACAAGTAAGAAAATACTATTGTTTTCTACTTTGATTTTGTGAAAAAAGTTTGTACATGCCTGGATTTCAACTCTGTCTTCTAACACTGGAGGAGAAAGAAAGTTTTTTATTTCACTAAAATGCTACTCTTTGACATGATGAACTCTAAAATTAAAAACTAGTGGCTGGGATTTAGCTCAGTAGTTCCGCCACCTGCCTCACAAGTGCAAGGTCCCAAGTTCAATCCCCAGTACAGAAAAAAAAAAAAAAAAGCTAGTGGTGAAAATTTTAAGTCCAAAAGATCACAGAAAACATTTTATAATTCAAAGACAATTCTATGGAATTTTTATATTAAATATTCGAAACTGATTAGAGATTTTATTTAAAATATGGAAAATTTTCATATTTTGAATAACAATTTTAAAAACATATTTTTAGCTGACAAAACTTGTTTCTTTTTTTTTGGTACCAGGTATCAAACTCAGGACCTTGCGCTTGTGAGGCAGAGGCTTTTAATAAATAGATAGGAAAGCTGAAATTTAAAAAATCCTACAAGTGGAAAATAATCTCTTTAATGCAGCTATTGTCTTTGCAAAACTTTTAATTTAATATATTGTATGTAAAGATACGTTCTCCACAGTAATAATCTGTAGCCACAGGAATAGGAAATAAATTAAACATTAATATTATTTCTATAAACCTTTATCTGCTGTAAGAAAATAAAAATTATCAAAGCATTTTGAAATTATTTGGAAATTCAGGAGTGTGTAGCAGGAAAGTTAGTGGTAGATAAAAATCTTTTTAATAGATTTCAGATGCTGGCAACATATAAATATGTATCAAGCCAAAACCATTATAATTTTGGACCCCAGATGGAAGCTGTTTATGAACAACTAGGGAACATCCAATTTATTTATAGTACAGAAATCACTAACACTTGAAAAACAAAAAAGCAATTACTGTATCTCCAACCGTGTAATGACCATGTTAGACAGAAGAATCACACATTTAACTTCATCATTCTTAAATCAAAAGCTGGACTGTGGAGATTATGATTACATTTGGAAAATCAGAGAAAAATAGCACTTTCAGAATTGTAACACAAAAAAGACAATTAAGCTTCTGCGATTATTCCCCAGAACAATAGAGTTCCATTTTGGAGAAGATATAAAAGAAAAAAATGTCATCAGAGAAATAGAAGAATAAAATTAATTAGATAACAATATTAGATGACAAAACATTCTTCCAAGTTTATCATTTTTTCAATGGTGGCTATCTTTTTATATCCCCTTTCAGTTCTAATTTTTCTCTTTTTGAGTAGTAATACATATCTTTACTATGTATTTATAAATCCTAGTTATCATAGGATGTTCTAATATACTTTCTCTCTTTCCTATCTTGTTTCTTTTCCAGTATCTCCCTATGCGCCTGCATAAATAGAACCCTTTCAAAGAAGCTTTGAAGAAATAGTTTTTAGCTGCAAATATGGAAAACATTTCTAGATCTGAGAATTATCTAAAATAGACACAAACATGTTTGGTTGTAGTGGCCTACAATGTTTTAAGAGATGTGCAAGAAGAGAATGGAGCGTTATTTCTCTGAAAAGGTGTAAACAATTCTGACACTGAATAAGAGGTTGTATTAGGTAACCTCTACATTGTTTTTTTTCAGCACTAAAATATTGTTTCTCTAACTCTGTTTCCTGACTAGTGCACCTCATGAGGCTATACTACTTAGCTTTGTTTGCCCAGTGAATGGATCATTCATTTTGTTCCTTTCATCTTTTAGGATGGTAGAAAAAATTTCTCCAAGACCACTGAACAACTACTTCATTATGCACATGTCAGAGAAATTCTTTTTCTCTTTTACTTTTCCATTTTCATTTTATCATCAATTCCCTTTCTTCTTTCCCTTCCTTTATTTACTTTATCTTATTACACATCCATGCTCTGCTTCCTTCTTTGCACTTATTGCTCTATGATCTTCTTCATCTTTCTTCCTTTCTTCCTTACCTCATTCTTCCCCCTTCCTTTTGAGGCACTCGCTCAGAGAAGGCTTGCATGAGGCCATGCCATTCAGTCCAGTGGCTCAGAAGCAATTAGTCACTGGAGAAGGAAAGGAGATACTCTTTGGCCTCTTTTGGCAGAGATGACCTTTCAAGGTTCCCTCCCTCATCACCCCCTCCTGCCATATTCCCTAACCCCATTAAATATTGATGATACCACACTGGCAGTCTACTAAAGTAGCTGTGGCCGGCACTTTGCAAAGGCAAAGGGAGCTGGAGGTTCTGTAGCAGGTAAGAGACATCTTTTCCTTCTATCTGTTACTTGCTCTTCTGTTGTCCCTGGCCTTCATGCTTGCCAAGGACAGAAAAAACCCATGTGCATATCAATAGATTTACTGTCCAGAGAGAAGCTTTACTTCCCTGGAGCTGTAAATTTTCTGGTGTTTACCAGCATGTGAATAAGCATCTCTGACAGCAGGAGGAAAGGGCAGTACCTTTTCATCAGAAGGGGTAAATGTGCAGTCAAGATTCTAGGCACTAATGCCTCAGGGCTTCTGAGTTCAAGAAATAAAATTCATGCTTACTCATACCACATTCTGATGAACTGTATCTGTGGCTACCTTGGTCATTGGTTTGATAACCAAGAATAAGGGTACTGTAGAATAAGGGTACTGTAGTTTCTGAACTTCAGTGTGACAGCGTGAAGTCCTTGAGAATTGTGAAATAGCTGAATGCTGTGTGCCACCTAATTATGTGCCACATATAATTTCAGAGCAGTTCTATTTATAGTGGGACTTTATTTTTATAAAGCTTATATTTCAGAGTGGGAGGCAATGCAAATCATTTTAGGCCCTGTAATGAGCCTTAAAATGCTACTCAATGGAGCTGTAAAATTGGCCAGCACTTCAAATGGGTCAAGTTTAGATCAAAGAGTACTTTAATGGAGTAAAAACAAGGCAGAGTTTGAAATTTTGAGGCTTCTCTTGGTGTACATTTTTATGTGTATGTCTTCAAGCATGTGTGGTGTGTGTAGGGTTGTGTGTGTGTGTGTGTTGCAGAGAAGTGTTTATTAGTGGTAAAGGTAGAGAAAAAGTCAAAGGAAATTCAGGACATCCAACAGAAAATCAGACTTTATATAAATATCCAACAGGGTCAAATGAAGTCAGATGCATACTCAGGATGAATTTTAAGTGGAGGAGACATAATGAGATATAAAAGTGTGAGAAAGAGCAGGAGGAGGAACACTCAGAGAGCTAAAGATAAGAGGGATTTCTCTTGGTGGTCAGTCAAAAAATAGTATCCAAGGGACAGAGTAGAGCCTGAGCAGTGTGTGTGTGTGTGTGTGTGTGTGTGTGTGTGTGCGCGTGCATGCCCACGCACATGAGTGTGTTGGGTGAAGTGGAGACAGCTTATTGGAGCTTTCAGTCTCTTGTAGGCAAAATTACCCCTACCCTTCCTGTTTCGGGTATGGTGTGTAAAGGTTAAAAGGGAATCCATTGTTCTTTTTCTATTTTACTAAGGAAAGACAAGAGTGGTTGAGACTTAATAAGGAATTTGGGGGGATGTGGACATCTCCAAAAGTATATGGACTTGTTTTCTAAGTGACTATAGCTCTTCACAACCTAATGAGATGCGACTGTTCCACTTTCCCCCATCCTCATTCAGGCCACATTCTCCCCATAGAAATTGGTGGCAATCCCAACAGTTCTGCTAGAAATGCAGAAGTTGTGCACACCTGGAGAGGCACAGCATTCACCTAAACACTTGATTTCAGGGTCAGATATTTGGGGAGAGTTGCAATTGAGAGTTAAAACTAAATCCGTGCTCAGAAACATGATGATCACTTGATGAAATATTTCTATTTTCTGGACCTGATTTTTTCATTGAGGAGATAACTACTGTGTTCCTCACCTTTTCGAGCTGTTTGACTTTATATTTATATCCTACACATTTGTGCAGTTACAACTTTAATACTACATCTACTTGCAAGCACAACCACATTTTCCAACCAAGATTTAACTGTAGCTCCTACATCTCACCACATTTCCACTTTTTTTTTTGCCATTAATCTTCATTCAAGGCCCTCACATTCAGATATGCCAAAGCAAACACATCAGTAGCAGTAGAAAAATCCTTTCCAGCCAAACAATACTCGAGATTAAATATATATTCAATATATACTACATGCAATTTATGAAGAATATAATAAAAAGACTGAATTTAATCCAAGGGTTCAGAGCAACATATCACATTTTGGATTAAGAACTTAATATTTTGGTTATGATATCAGGGCCTATAGTAGTACTCCGAAAAGATTAACTTGTGTCTTATGGATTGTTATTATTATGTAGTTCCCTATTACTTAAATTTTAAAACTGATAAGATTCATTGACATAGTTTATCAATTAGTTTTTTATTATCAATATTACTATTGGCATTAAATAATAATCTTTTAGTAACAATAATTACTGGTAATAATAGTGTAGCATTTTATTTGTTTAAAGATTTTAAATACAGTGAGGGCAGGTAATATGTTGAACTGGGGCTTAGTAAGCATTTATAGAATGCTAAATGTTTTCATATATATGTGCTCAAGAATCCTATCTCACTGTCTCATTCATGTCTAAATCTTTCTAATGCCTGGTATTACAGCTGGTACACAGGTGACAAGCCAAATATTTTTGACTAAATAATTAATATAGCATGTTTAGTTTCTGTTTAATGAATTCTGAACATATATCTATGGACTGACCATCATCTGAGTTACTACAACCTTTCAAAAGAGCAGACATCATCTGCACTAGAGTAAACAGATATAAAATCAAATATTTTACATTCAACATATAGTCCAGGCTAAATTTTGGACTTTGTCATTGCCAACTCTTTGAAAGTTTCTAGAAAGGTAGCATTTTCTTGTATTACTGATATGTTTATGGAATATTGTGATTGAAGTAGCAATAGTTGCATACCAAGCAGAATGCTGCCCAAGGATCAACATTTTACAAATTTGCATTTGTATATAAATGATGATTTAATCTTGCCATTGATTACTAGGACACTGTTCAGAGTTTCTGATGATGTTTGCTCAAATGAAGAGTTCCAAATGGATTTGAAATTATCTATTGTTTTGCTTTGTTTGGTTCTAGGGATTGAATTTACAGCTTTCTGCATGCTAAGATGATGCTCTAGTATTGTTGAGAAATATTCCTTACATCTGTGAAAGAATTACCAGGGGGGATGATGGTACATCTGTAGGAACAACACGTAGGGCTTGCTGTGTGAGTAGGCTCTCCAAGCCATTGTGTCTTTAACAGCAAACCTGAGAAATCATAGTACCCAGCTCAGATGTAATTGTGAGGAAGACACTGAAAGCCATTCAACTGGAGATGTACTATCTAGAATGTGGGTTGCTATTATTACCCCTGAAACTGAAGTTACAATAAATCATCTATCTTAAAAAATGGTTTGAAATCAAATGAGATAATTAGAAGAAAAACATTTTGAGGACAGATGTTTTCCCATTCCACAATGAAACAATTATTAAAATGTCCTATTCAAGGACTTCAGTATATTTATCAAATGACTTAAAATGAAGGGAGTTCTTTCCACAGAGTTCCATGGCACTGGCACAAATGGCAAAATCCATTCCATGCTCATTGATTGAGCATAACAAGCTGTTTCTTCAGTATCAACTCTCTGTATCATACTGCCATCAGAGCTGTAAAATCCATATGTCAAATAAGTTACCTGTTTCTTTAGCATCACTTGTGCTATCTAAATAATTGCTAACTGCAAAAGCTGTCCCCTAGAACATAAATTATTATAATTGGAACTTTTGAAATAGTAAGGTAGCTAGAATAAGAGATAAAGTACAATCAGAGAATTTCAAATATGGCAGTTGTGTTTCCTCTAAGGGCTTTCTTATGAGAAATTAGGAAGTCTAACAATATCTACAAGAAACACATCACATGGGATCCAACTGGGTAACTGATTTTTTTAGCAGCTCAAAATTCTGTTCGTGAATACATTTCAATTTTCCACAAGCACAAACAACAGACATTGGTTTAATCATATAGTATTTACCTTTATAACTTCCTGAGTCTAACATCTTCCAACTTTGAAAAGCAGACATGTGACATGTGACACGTGACATTAGTTGTATGAGTGATGGCTCATCATCCTCACTGATTCCGAGCACATCCCCAGTTCTTTCCTAAAAGGTCTTTGGAAGAAGCATGTAAACAGTCAGAGCCAGCTCTGTTCCACTTAGTCAAGGTCACCAGGGGAAGAAGGAGCAACAATTTCTGCAGGCAACTGTTCTCCATAGCATCCTTTTCCTTGTCCTGCCAGTGGGAGAAGATGACTTTCATCCTCTCTGCTGACATCCCTCAGATCTATGGTCAATAATCACACTCTGTTTAAGAGGAAAGAAACTATGGACACCAATATGGTATAGCAGGCAATGAGGTCAAATATCTGAAAAACCTTCCTTCGACGAAGAGCTTGCCACCTCTGCTCTTAGTGTCTTCTGAAAGTGTTGTTAGAAGGGCTAAGACCAATTAGTATCTGAGAATCTGAGGAGCAGGGCCTCAGTTTTCCTTTTCAGTGGCTTTCAGATATCAGCACAATCTTAACTAATTTTGGGGTATATAAAAATTACTTTGCAGTTGAATAAAGATTCTTTGTGCACAAATTACATGAAAATAGACAAATTTTTGGTTGACCATATTATTTGAATTAATGTTACTATGTAAATTTGACTCTTTCTTTCTTGAACTTTACCCTGTTAAGTGATATCTGCCTCTGGTCTTTCCTTCCTTTAGGACCCTTTCTGAATTACTTCCTGGAATAAATCTCAGTTCAAGCAAATGCTGTATCTCATAACCTACCTGTTGCCTATAAAATAACTATTTAATTACATTTGAATCCTTGGTGCCGAGTCCTGAAGCATCTTACTTTCCTGCATGCACCTCATTGGGTTTAATTCACTGAACTTTATTACGTTTTTCTTCTCCTAAAATTTAATACTATCCTTGAGTTATTTCTTCCATAGTCATTCCTTTTTCACTGTTCTCCACTGTATCTCTTTGGGTTCTTTACTGCAACATCAGGTCCATCCACCTAAACTGCTTTTTCAATATCTATTCTATATCTGCTTTAAATCTATTCATAATTGTAAAATTATTGTACAAACTTACAGCTGATGTTAGTCAAAGCTAAACAAGCTATGTATGTTTGAAAGTTTCGATTATCCTCTCAGAAGGGAGAAAATCTATTATTTGTGTCAGCTTTGATTTCTTTCAATCATGCTTGGTAGTAATTAGTATAAATTTTCCATCCCCTGGGTTAAATTTATTCTCAAGTACTTTATTCTTTTGATCGTGAA
Source organism: Heterocephalus glaber (assembly GCF_053883595.1). Classification (NCBI taxonomy): domain Eukaryota; kingdom Metazoa; phylum Chordata; class Mammalia; order Rodentia; family Bathyergidae; genus Heterocephalus; species Heterocephalus glaber. The sequence goes on along the minus strand of NW_028258296.1, from coordinate 34,362,626 downwards.
TGTTATGTTTTCTCAATTCCCTTTATGATTGTTCATTGTGGTGCACAAAAACACAATGAATTTTTGCATGTTGATTTTGTAACTTACCATTCTGTTGAATTTATTGATCAGCTACAACAAGTTTTGTGGAATATTTAGGATTTTTTTTTTACTTACATGATCATGGCACATATGAACAGAGATAGTTGTACTGAGTCCTTTCAAATTTGATTCATTTTGTTTCTCTTTCTTGCCTAATTGCTCTTACTAGGATTTCTATTATTATGTTGAATAATATGCTGAAAGTAAGCATCCTTGTTTTATTCCTGATTTTAGAAAAAAAGCTTTTAGATTTTCACTGTTGAAAATGATGCCAGATATGGGCTTTTTAATGTATGAATTTTATTTTGTTGAGGTAGATTTCTTTCCATTCTTAGCTTCTTAAGTGTGTTTTATCATAAAAGAGGTTGAATTTTGTCAAATACTTTTCCTGTATCACGTGAGATAATCATGTAAATTTAATCTTTTATTCTGTTAGTGTAGTATATCAAGTTGATTGCTTTTCATATGGAGAATTACCTTTGTATCTAAATGACAAATTCTTGATTATGGAGCATAATTCTTTTAATATGCTATTGATTTTAGATTGCTATTTATGTATTTATGTATTTATTTTGTAGTACTGGTTATTGAGAGCCTTTACCATGAGCTACACTTCCAGCACCCTCCCCTTTGGAGACATGGTTTCAGTGTCACTAAGTTGCCCAGGCTGGGCTTGAGCTTGGGATCCTCCTGCCTCAACCTCCCAGAGTGCTGGGATTATAGGCTTGTGCCACTGTGCCTGGCTAGATTGCTAGTTTTATTTACTGAGGAATTTTTGCATGTATATTTATCAGAGATACTGTTCTGAAGTGTTCTTTTTTGGTACTACATTATCTAGTGCTGGTATCAGAAAGATGCTGCCTCAAAACTGAGTTTGGTTTTGTTTGTTTCCTTCCCTTTGATTTTTAGGAAGGGTTTGAAAAGACCTGCTAAAATGACTATAGTATCCGAAGCAATCTATAGATTCAAATGTAACCCTTTTCAAAATGAAAATAGTATTTTTTTTTGAAAATGGGAAAAATAAACCAAAAATTCCAGTGCAACAATACAAATACATGCGTAATCAAAATAATTTTAAGTAAAAGAACAAAGCTGGAATCCTTACACTTCCTGATTTCAAAATATATACAAAGACAGTAATCAAAACAGTATGACACTGACATAAAGACAGACATGTAGAAAAACAGAACAGAACAGAACAGAACAGAACAAAAAAGGGGGGGGGGAGGAATAAACCTAGTCATATATTCAACTAACATTTGAATAGGTGCCAGGATTATACAATGGAGAAAATAATAGTCTCTTCAATAAATGGTGCTAGGAAAGCTGGATCTTTACATGCAAAATGGGCCCTTTCTTACCCCGTACATGAAAGTCAAATCAAGATGTTTTAAAAAACTTAAATGTAAGACTTAAACATGTACAACTTAGAAGAACACATAGGGGAAACACCTTGTAACACTGAACTTATAAATGATTTTTTGAATATAAGAATAGCACAAGCAGTAATAACAAAGATAAGTCAGACTACATTAAAGTAAGAAGTTTCTGTATGGAAAAAATAGATAACAGAATGTAAAGTCAATAAGGGATTAAATTTGAAAATATATAATCCTATAGGAAAGGACCAAAAGCCAAACCAAATAACATAGTTAAAAAATGAGAAAAGACTTAAATAGACAATTCTCATCCACATATGATATATGAAAAATTTCAGCATTACTAATTGTTAGGGACATAAAAATTAACACTACAAAGAAATATCATCTCACTCTTGTCAAGATATTCATTGGTAAATAAACAAATAAGAGGTATTAAGAATGTAGAGAAAACTGTTGGTGAGAATGTAAAATGGTACAGATGTTTTGGAAAATACTTGAAAATAGAACTGTGATATGATCCAGGGATCTCATTTATGGGTATTTACCCCAAAAGAACTGAAGACAAGATCTTGAAGAAATATTTGCATTTCCATGCTCATTGCAACAGTGTTCATAATAGTACTATTCACAAAAAGTAAAAATAACTTTAAGATTCATGGAGAGATGAGTGAAATAAATGAAAGAACATGTGGCATATACATACAATTTGTAAAGAAGAATTCTTGTAATATGTAATGGATGAAGCTTGAAGACACTGCTAAATAACATAAGCAAGTCACAGAAGAACAAATACTTTATGATTCCAGTTGTACAAGGTATCTAAAGTATTCACATTCATAGAAGCAGAAATTAGAATATTGGTTACCAGAGGCTAAAGGGAGAAGTAGAAGCTACTGTTCAGTGGATATAGAATTTCAGTCGTGCAGGAGGATGAAGTTCTAGAGATATGCTCCTTAACAATGAGTGGGTATTTAATAATACTGCATAGAGTGTTATTGTTAAAAGAGTAGATCTCATACGTGAGTGTGTGTATTTACCAAAAATATTGTCTTTAAAATAAGTTTTAAAAACAAAAAACAAAAACAAACAAACAAACAAATTAATGTTGGTAACTGAATACCTGCTCACTGCTTGAAGCCTTTGCTAAATAAATTCGATACAGGGGAGTAGAAATTATTTATGGCCATTTTAATGCATATATATTTCATATTAAGAAATTCAAACCAGTTCAGAGTAGAAGTTCCTCATGGGTGTCCCCTAACCAGAAGCTTCTATTCTGATGGAGCTCTGCACATTGCAATACAAATTGTACTTCTGACACAGCTATCACCCACCTTTACTTGATTCATGGAAAGTCAAGAATCAATACTACTTAATACCTTTATTATTTTTATAAATAAATGCATATAAAATTACTTAACATTAGCAACATTTTACTATAAATTTTTTCTGATTATAAGTGACTGAAAAAGTCAACATGCAAGAGGCCAACACAGCTGGTGTCTAAGGCAACATGGAGGCCACTGAATATTTGAACTTTGGTAGGTGGAAGTGATCTGTTAAGATCCTCCTCCATGCTTAGGCTAGGACAGAAGAGGGTGGGCTTGAGACAGATGAATAAAGATGCAATGGTTTCATCAGGAATGATGATTCCTGTCCAGAAACTAAGGCTCCCTAGGCAGTCACTAGGACTGTGAGAAAGAAAACACTTTTTTGTTTTATAAGCACTAAGGGGTTTGATGCTAATCATTGGCAAATGGTTTAAGAGATTGCAAGGTAGAAAGAAAACTCATTCTTTTATATAGCTAAGCAGATACAATCCATTGATTGCATTGTTTTAAGATAAACAAATCTAGTCTTTGAATAAGAGTACTCAACAATATGATTTGTCACATATAGAACATCCTAATTTTACCTTAGTAATTGGGGTGAACATCTATGTTAGCCAATTGGCTCTAGCAGGGGAAGAAACCCTCATGCTTTCATGAGAGGAGGAGGTTTTTGTTATTTGGAAAAAGGTACCTACAAAAGTGAGGTTTCTACCCTCCCACAGAAACTAGGAGATGTGGTACCACCTCCTCTATGTTTACATTAAGAGATGGACCCTGGGAATTTGAGAAAGACAATTTTTCTACCAAAAATCCTACTAGTCTTCCAAAAAAGTACATAAATTTCAAAGAGAAGAGAAAGTACTCATATTGAAAAGTTTTCTAAAGTAAATATTCTCTTCCCCACAGTCCCTTCAGCATTTGTTGTTGATTTCTTTCTGCACTACTCCAATAGCCAGAATTGTTGAGGGTGTCATCATGTCTTTATCAGCATTGGCACTTCTTCTCCGAAGTGGCTATTCATTTTTCTTGCCTAGGTTTTGATTGAGGCTTATATTTGGGAAGTCTGAAATTTTTGTGTTCAGTTGGTGGGAATGTAAACTAGTACAATAATAATGGAAATCAGTATGGAGATTCCTCAAAAAACCCCCCTAAAACTAGAAATTCCATTTGACCCAGACATTCACCATTTAAGTATGGTCCCAAGAGTAAAAGATCATATTACAGTGATATATGGATAACCATGTTATAGCAGCACAATTCAAATAGCTAGATCTTGAGGGCAGCCTATCTGTCCATAAGCAGATGAATGCATAAAGAAAATGTAGTATTTATACACAAAGGAGCACCACTCTGTCCTAAAGAAAGATAAACTTGAGTTACTTGTAAGGAAATGGATGCACCTTGAGACATAACGTTAAATGAAGTAAGTCAGACACACAAGCTTAAATATTGCATTTTCTTCTCATATGGAAAACCCAAATTATAAATAAAAAGCAAAATAAAAGATGGATAATAGGACATAGAGAGGTAGATCTTTCTCAAATGGGAAGAGAATCAAGAGATGAATGAAAGGGAGGGAAAAAGGATGAAAAATGGAATGAAGATGTGTTATGTACCCGCACCAAGTCCACACAAGGCATGTGAACATTATGTACCAGAAGCATATACTAATAATTTTTAAAAAACGTAAAAAATAAAGTAAATGTTCTAAGAAAGAGGAAGAGAAGGAAATATCTTCCTCTGTTTTTAATTTCTAAAAAAATAAGCCTCTTGTTATTAATTTGTATTTTCCCTTTTCTAGATGACAGCTTGGCACTGTGGTTGAAAGCAAGACAACTTGAGTGTGTGAGCAGGGGCCATGCCTAGCCTCAGGTGTCAGGAGAGGCTCATGCCCAGAAGGGAGGCCCTTGGTCTCAGTGCCATCTTCCCTCCAGCCACAGAGGAGTCAACACTGGGCTCTGGGTAGGGGCAGGGACAGCCGCTTTACCTAAGCTACAGTATCTCTCTGAAACTGACACTAAATTGTCAGTCGCCACTAGCTGAACTAGTTTTAAATAATTGTAGTTATTGATGTGTGTGTGTGTGTGTGTGTGTGTGTGTGTGTGTGTGTGTGTGTGATGTGGGAAGCCTAGGTCTATCAACTTTAATTTTTATGGATGTGTATTTTGAGGTGACATGACTTTTATTTCAAAAGGACTAGATTTGATTTCTGCCTAAATTTGTCTTTATAAGCAGTTTGCACCGCCCCCCCCCGCCCCCAAGTTAAATTACTTCTGTTAACTGGTTCATTCTAAACACAAACACAATTCAGTCAAGCAGGTGACCTTAGAGAGTAGGTTTTGAAAATCACCATTTGTTGGTCCAGATTCTTTTGTTCAGTCTGTTTGTGAATAAGCCTCGTTGTCAATTGAATTAAAGGCATATATCCACCTTGGCACTGCCCTATTTTTCTTGTTACCCAATGCTACACTACCTGATCAGTTGCTCAGTTACAGCGTTTAACCCAGACCAAGTGATAATAGCAGGTATATGTATCATAAGACAAGATCAAGTTACATCACCCTATCTACAAACTGCTTTGGCTATTGCCATTACTGGTTCTTGATTTTCCACAGATCAAGTGAAGGTGAATGATGGCTGTATCTAAATAACAGTGTGAATTGCAATGTGCAGATCTCCAAGTAAGTGGGAGAAGATGCTGCTATGAGGACAGCATTGTGAAATTCTCTCTGAACTGTTTTGAATTTCTTAATGTGAAATGAATGTCTGTAAGTATAAAAGTAGCCTTATCTACTTTGTGCTATCCTGTATCAATATTACTGTATTTAGCAAAAGTTTTCAAGCAGTGAGCAGATGTTTACTTACCAACTATCTCAAAGATAATATCACATTTCTAAATTGGTTTATGTTAGGACATCAGAATGTATAATTTTATTCTTTACATTATTTCCTGACTGTAACTCCACTTCGTTGTGACTTATTTATAGAGTCTACTAAAAACTTCTGTGCATTTTCCCTCTTTCAGAATGCTAATTCTCCTCAGTATAAAGTGTGCCTTTTAATCAAGACACATTTTACATGTTATATCACTGAACAGAAGTTTTAGCAATTCACATCTTTCACACGCATCCCTAGTCTTCTTCTGTATTTGATTGTCCTTCCTTATAAAGGATAATAATTAATTTTTAAGCAGTGAAACATTAATCTGGTAGTTCTTAGACAAGAAATAAAATGAGAAATATGCCTGACTATAGGTCTTTCTCTACGTTTTGTATTTCTAAATAAATTTTAAGTTTCCTAAGAAAGAATCCATGTTTTTCGCATTGGTATTTCTCTCTCACAGGGACTAATAAAGCATGTAAAACAGTGCTTTGCCCAGGTACATGCTTAGTAAATGCTGTATTGAATCCCAGTAAGGGATTCTTCTTCTCTGCCTTTTATTATAAAAGAAAATAGCTGAATATTAAGGAAGTTGTAAAACAATTTTTATATAATTGATTCATTGACATATTCAATAAGCTTATTAGAGCACTTGTCCATGCATTTAATTATGAGGATAGCATATTTATTAAACACAACTATTGTTCAGTTTTCTGGAAAGCCCAGGGAAAGAAAAAGTGCAACCCTCAATTATCCCAGGCTTAATTGAACTTTATATAGCTGATCATTTGGCTTTTGATTCTATGTTAAAATTACTAGATAGTTGACTGAAATATTTTCATGTGTTCTGTAGAGAATCCATTTAACTTCAGATAATAATTTAATTTTGCATTTGTTTATATTTTTATTTAGTTTTAGGTTTAAGGAAGAATTAAATATTCTTTTGGGACCTTAAAAACTGGTATCTTCATTGTATTATTTGTATAATAGAGGGGCTAACTTTTTCTCCCAAATTTCTACGCTAAAAGAATAATCTTCGACACCTCGATGTGATATTTTTTAAAATCTAAGAGTGGAAATGAATCCTAAAGTCCTTTTGTCTTTTGTGAACTTAAGAGATTGGTTTAAGATCAGTTAAACTAAAAATTATTTTTCTAATGCCCCTTTAACATCAGTAATATAGAACTATAATTGAACTTCCAAAATTGTTATCACATTACTCTAATAAAGGGATTGATCAATATTTCCAGTTCTTAATACTACAGCATATGACTTTAATGTGAAGTTTATCACCATCAGAGAAATAGTAGATCAAATACTTTATGTATTATTTAGTTATTTTTCTCTCTTCTCAGTATGGAAGAAACCAAGACTAGTACACAGAGTAGGCACTACACAAGAGACCGAAGGTGGCAAACACAAGCATTTATTAAGCATCTCCAATAAATGTGGCATGTTCAACCCATTGTCTCATAAAGCATCTTCTTTCAAAATAGTCTTGTTGACTCTAGTTTTCAGTAAGAAAACTGAGCCTCTGAAATTGTATCTAAGGCTCCATAGCTAGAAAAAAAAAGAAAGGCCTAGGATTAGAATCTAGATTTCTCTGGCTCCCAAATATTTCTACTAAACTGTCATGTTACAAAGATGACTAAATATTGGAAAATAAGATATAACAGGGGACTAGGATAATGTAAGATGCAAAGTTGAATGCAATGAGGGAAAATTCATATTTACCCTGTACAAAGATTAGTTGCACAGAGGGTAAGAAAAATTTACCTTTCAACTTTATGTGAACAGTATTAAATAGTTAACTGATATGTTCTCATGTGTCCTATACAGAATCTATTTAATTTTCAGATAAGTGTTTGATCTTGTACTTGTTTTTATTTTATTCATTTTTATTTCTAAGAGCAGGCAGAACATTAAAACAGAGCATCGGAAATTTTGGTTAGATTTTGGGAAGAAGTTTTACCCAAGAGAAATATAATATACTGTAGAAGATTTACAGGGAAAGAGGCTGACTTTTGGGAAGACATTAAAATATAAAAGATTCTTGACTATGAGTTGTAAGCAAAACGTTCAGTGAATGTTTAAATTTGAAAAAAACAATATTACAGTAAAAGACATATTACAGTTAATGCCCCTCAGAATACTTCCTCTCACTTCAAACACATTTACCATTTCATTCTACACACTTTCTGAAGCGGTTCTGGAATTTCTCTTTTGTGTCTTTAGTTTTGCTGTCATTCATGCCTTGATACCTTGAACCAATTCAAACTGTTTACCCTTTAAGGTCATTTTGACTTTGGGGAAGATCCAGAAGTCACATGGTGCCAGACAGAGTGGACAAGGTGGATGAGGACACAGCATAATGTTTTTCCCACCTGCCTTTCTGTTGGATGTCACTGGGCAGTGACAGTCACCATATTTTTTTAATCACACTTTGTAAAGACAGTCAGGAAAGAGGATTTCAGAACTGCTTCAGAAACTGGCGTTATACAAGGACAGGATAAGTGCTTGCAATGAGAGGAAGTATTTGAGATAATTAATTGTAATGTGTCTTTTAGTAATTTTTAAAAACATTTAAACATTCATATATTTTGATCACACCTTATAGTATTTGGAGAGATGTGGTTAGACTCGGGGAAAACACACTAATGAGTATGCAGTGCTTACCTACCCTTCATCCAGTGTTTGCGGTATATGATTTTCATGCCTGTAATGGCCTCAGTTTACCTGTTAACTGTAATAAGGGAAACAAACTTGAAATATGGAGAAAGGTAGAGAAAGGTCCTAAGGAAGAGATGAACAGTTTAATTCACGCACACATGTGAGAATATAGATTTGGTACGACCCAGGCAGCCTTTATGTTCCTCACAGCTTGACAAAGCCCAAGACTTCATAACTATTCCCCTCCCTTTCTTAGAACACTTACTTCAGAAAATGTGTTAATCACTATTTCGGCTCCCATGTAAGATGCACATTTAAACTAAAATTCTCTTGCTTGTCTTACAACCCAACACAGCCCTAAGGATCATGGAGCCATCCCCTTGACATATAATCATCACAAGGTGACAGAATTCCCATTCCTCAGTTTCTGTGAGAAGGTAGGAGCCTGACTCCTGTGGGCAGCCATGCTCTAAGTTATCAAACTACTTCCTGTCATGAAATCCTGAGAAAGTTTACTTTTCCTTCAGGTAGGCCAATTAGCCAACATGTAATTCCTAAGATCTTTTCAGTCCAGTTCTTAAAAACTCTCCAGATCTTTGTTCCAGAAGATTTGTGCTTCAACTGAGTTCTGACCTCTCTCCAAATACTATGTCCTTGAATGTCCCCCTTACCTGTTTAACTTCAGCTGAAGTTCTGCTTTGACAGGTGTTATAAATACGTATCAGTTACATGTAAATAATTTATAAAAAACTGAGAAAAGTAGAAATTTAAGACACACGTACTTTTAAGAAATACAGCAGTTTTCAATAGGTGCATAAAACTTAACTAAAAATACTTATGTGATTTCTCAGGGAGTCTTCATTAAGAAATTGCCTCCTTCATTAGAGTATTTTATCATTCCCTTAGATTTGAATAAAAGAAATTGATGTGCACCTCACAAATGTTAACATGTCATTTTGTCCTGGTTTCATAATGAAAAGATTCTTAGCCCCCTTCTGCTGAGAGTGACTTTTTGAGAAATCATAATTTGTTTTCAGGCTTTCAAGCTTATTAAAAACTAAGCTACATACTTGGGGAGAAGAAAATTATTCTGGGAGTTAAAATCATTTTTGACATTAAAATATTAATCATCATTAGTTGATATAACTTCTAATGAAGACATAATGTTGTTTTCCAACTCAGCGAGAGCCTCACTGTGAGTTTTACTCCTTTAAATGATTTCTACCGTAGGTCAGTTTTTCTATCTTTAGACAAGGAATTATATTTTACTTAAGAATTCCTGTATGAAAATATATACTTTACTCTAATATTATTTAGGTGAATATCTCAAGTTAAATGACATATTATTATTATTGTATTCCTTTGGCTTCTTTTTACTTGGATCTCTGAAAAGTTATACATACTAGCATTGTTATAATATCTAGAACATCCTTGGTTTCCCAGGTAATGTCAGATGCCCATCATTAGAGTTAGGACCCATTATAGTAGATCTAAAAGATGCCCTTGAGGTAAACGTTTCGGGCAAAAGTGAGTCCACATTGAATCTTTGGGTCCAAGATTAACTTTCGTTAGCCCATGTTTTCTAGGACCATGAATTCTATTTCAGAAAAATGACACCTACAAAACAAACTTTAGTAAAATAGAACTCTATTTATAGGACTGGTTTTGTTTGCAGAGTCTGAGTTCCTACACTGTCTTTTGTTTGTTTGGTACTGGGTATCGAACTTGGATCCTTGCGCTTGCGGGGCAGGCAGCAGAACCACTGAGCTAAATCCCCAGTCCTGACCTACACTGTCTTTTGATAGAAAATTATTCAGATGATTCTATGTGAGTTTGGACAAAAACAATGGGTTTATTTATCAGATTTTTGATGATTAATTCAGATTTAAGCCTTGAAATCTCCATCTTTGAGTTTGTGCTTCCTTCCTCTAAATATATTTGAAATCTATGGGAGTTTTAAGCACAGTATCGGACCATTTTGAAGTCAGAGTGATATTTGGTTTTAGCTACGGTGTCATGAGGCCATATAAACAGCTGCAGATTATGGCAAGAAACTGACGCCTCTAGGCAACAATCATGTGAGTGAGCCACGTGACTTAGCCACGTGACTTCTTCCTTAGTTAACATCATGACTGCATCCTTTTAAGAAATCACTGAGCCAAAACCACCCAACCAAGCTGCTCCTGAATTGCTGACTCACAGAAATCACAAGGTTATAATTAATTGTTCTTATTTTAATCTGCTAAATTTAGAGTTTATTATTTTGCACCAGTAAATAACTAACACAGAAGTCAAGTGTGTGTGTGTGTGTATGTGTGTGTTTCTGCTTCTGTGTATTCTCTTCACTGTGGTGGCCATCTTTATTCTCAGGGTATTTACAAGTTAACTGCCATTTTAGGGATGGGATCAAATTTGGGAGGGCGAGATAGGAATAGAAATAGCCAAAGAGAAATTTTATTATCATATTTCCACAGAAAATGGTATGTCTGAAAAAGTAGAATTAGTGGTTTTAAATGTAATAATAATGACACCCTCAAACTCATATTCCACACTGCAATATGAAGGCTCTTTCAGAAGGGTAAATTCACGTATGTAATGCGGCTGCTTAAATCCATTGAAAAATTAAAGCCTGCACTCATAAATGGTTGAAAAAACTCTTCACTGGGGCTCTGCTTCTCTAGTCACTCATATTCATGTTTCACCACCAATTTTTATCTCCAGTTCTGTCAGATTGTCTGTTTCTTTGTTTTTGCAGTACTAGAGTAGAATATTATAGCTTATATCTATGGTTTATATTTATTATGTTCCCCAAAGCCACATGTGTTCATAGGTGGGGCTTTGGGGAGGCAACTGGATCAGGGAAGCATGATCATGGAAGTAATTGTATCACAGAGGTGATCTAATCACAGATTACCAGTGAATTGGTCCTTTGCCTTGCCCCTCTGCCATGCCACCTTGTCTGGAGCCAGCCAACTATGTATCGAAACCCCTACAAGTTGTGGCAAAATAAACTTTTTCTCCTTTAAATTGTAGATGTCAGTATTTTGGCCTAGCAATGACAAAAGTGACTAAGACTTGGGGATTGAAACCAGGGCCTTGTGTATGCAAGCCAGGTACTCTATATCTGAGCTATATCTCCAGTCCTTTATCTCTAGTCTTACTGGGGAATATCTCTGAAAGAATCATGATTATTATTACTTAATCAGCTTTGTGTGGGCTTTTATTTCTGCATGGAATTCCATATACTTACCCTTCCCTCTTTTGACTCCACATTGACTAGCTCCTATTCTTGCATATAGCCAAGTTGAGATTTCCTTCAAGACAGGCATTCATCTCAGTGGCACCTAGCCTTCCTTGCAAGCACAAGGTCCTGAGTTGTATCCCTGGTACCAGGAAAAAAAAAGAATAGAAGATTTCCTTTGAGTCTTTCTGGTCTCCCTGTAATGGGTTAGATGTTTTCTCTTTAGGCTGTTATAATATCCTTATTTAATGCAAAATATTTAAATTATCCATCTTTTTATCAAACAATATATAATTAGAAGGCAAGATTATTTATTTATTATTATAATTTCAGTGAAGATTTGGGAAAATTATTCTTACTCAACCAAGTCCAAATGAATGAATGAAAACATCCCAAGCAAAACTGGTAGAAAACACAAAAGCTTTCCAAATATAGAAATATGAATCTTTATTTCAATATCTTAAAGTATAAAATTATAAATGCATATTAACTTTTTGTATTATTAGCAGAGAAATCAAGATTTTATTCTTTGAGTATCATTCAGTCTTTTAAATAAATGTGATGTTTTCATTTGGAATTATTTTAACTATTAATTATTTTACTATCAATGCTATTTTTTCTGAAACAGATGAGTGGTTTTATGATATTATAAATATCTATTTAATAATGAGAGATTAATTCCATATTAATTCCATTCAATATGAGAAAATGAAAAAATGGAAACAGTCTTTGTAAATAGGGAAGGGTGGAAGGGTTGAAGGGAGGGCAGGGGACGGGGAAAAATAAGAATCAAGAGAGATTATGTAAAGGTACAAATTCCCAATGATGAATGTCGTTACGTTGTATACCTAAAATGTACCAAAAATTAATTTAAAAAAATAATGAGCGCTTAACAAGACTGTATAAGGTATAGGAAAGAGGAAAATAATTTATTCTATTAGTAATCCATTAAAGTGGTGAAGGATATAGATGTAAACATGTCCTCGATGCAAACACATCTGTAAGTTTCAAAGAATAGCAAAAGCCTTCAGGCTCTTTATTATCATTTGATGAGGACGAGTATGCTTCCTGTAACAAGGGACATGTATTTTCATGGAAACCATTGATGCTTACTTTACAGATGGGAAAACTGTATTTCAGGAAGTTTAGAAAACATGAGTTACAATGATAATTTATGGAAGAGATGAAATTCAGCATTAAAAACCTTTATTCGTACCCCTATGCAACATGTTACCCTAATAACAGACAAGCTTTTTGCTCATCAGAAAGGGCATGTGTTTCAATCTTTCAGGTTCTTTAAAACATTCTCTGGAATTCTCTGGAGTATTGTCCTCTCTGGAATTTTCAGTTAATTCCCTTCATCAATGTGAGTAACCACTAGATTGTTCACTGGAAGTGAGTGAATTCAAGAAGCTGATGATAACACAAATATCAATGATGAATTTCATCTATCAGATCTTTAGAATTTAAGTATTCTATGAAGTTCACACAAATATAGCAAATACTTTCCTAAAGGGAAATAATTGTAAACTATATTCTTTATCATTTCCACAGTTTTAAATTCTCTGGTATTAGTGGCCACTGATTTAGTGGTCAGACAACCATTATGTGCTCAGGTGCAGTTAGCATTAGGCTCAAGACTCATTTGGTTAGGGCTAATGAGAGCAAATTCATTGGTTTAACCACCTTCAGGTGTCAAGTTAGCTTTATGCAGTCTTAAGATTAGCTATATTGCAAGATATTTATAAAAACACCACAACTTCTTGGCCTCATATTAAGATGGATCCATTACTACATTCCCTGGTGACTCTTAAGCACAGGACATTAATATTAGATTCGCAGTGGCCAGTCTATCCTAGCAGATAAATTTCTCACATGCTCATTTATATCTACTGATTTTTGTCTTCAGACTTTGATATGGTAGGCTTTGTCTACAATACTTTGGAAAATGTAAACTACTGTAAAATTAAAAGTTATTAATATTGTTTTATGACTATAATAAAGATGGTATATTAATATCTGCCCTATGATCTAATGAGGGTGAGGCAGCCTGTAAAATAATCTCTGCCTCCTCATATTCATACCTTTGTGAATATCTTCCCCCGAGGGAGGGCTGAATACAGTGACTCAATTTAAAGGGAAAAGAACAGGGCAAAAATGATAGGATGTTAAGTTACACAAAGACTGTTACTATCATCTTGCTTGTTGTCCCTACTCTCTTTCTTGGAGAGCTCACTCTTGGAGAAGCAAGCTTCCCTCTTATGAAGAAGCCCATATGGAAAGAAAACAACATCTCCATCCACCAGTCAATGAAGACAGAAGGCCTGCCAATAGCCCTGTGATTGAGCTTGGAGGAGTTCCATCCCAGGCCTTACCTGGGGGTGACAATATCCTTGGGAAACCCTGTGGCTGTGGCATTGTGAGATACTCCAAGCTAGAGAATCCAGTCAATGATGCCCAGGTTCCTGACTCACATAGTAAATGTGTGAAACATCAAGATTTAGAGGTAATTTGTTATGTAGCAATGTGTAACTGATGTACCTAGGAAGGTCCACAAACCATCTGGGATGTGAAAACTTGTGACAGATTCATAAAGGACTCAGTAAGTTTTCAAAGCTACTTCTCATGCTCAGTATGCCCAAAGGATTGGAAGGGCCAATTGGGAATAGATTTTATTTTTTTATAAATGTTCAAATATATTCATTAGGGATTCTCTGAGAATTTCATATTAAACAATTACCATTATTAGATAATTATCTGCAGGACAATTATCTAGGAAGGTTGGGATTTTATAATATACTTATGTCTGTATGTAAATCATTGAAAAATATAAATCTCTTTTAAAATCACCAGTGAAACCGTAAGAATGGTTTGGAGTTTCAGTTGTCTCTACTGTGTTCAATAAATATTTTTCATGGGGATACATTTATTCTATCCCAAAGCATGGTATGGAATAATGTGATGCAAATACAAAGTGTAGCTGTAAAAAGCTATTAGTGGAACATTTACTCAAAATTCATTGATTTGAACATAAATAATTTTGCACATTTTATGAATTGCTCCGCATCTTCTAAGTTCAACAAAAATGGTTTCCGTGGTACCATGAAATCCCAGGAAAAGTGTGTGAAATTTTATTTTAATTAAAGAATTGCTGAAATATGACAAAAAGACCATGGAGTCAGGCAGGCATAGGACTGAATTCTGGCTACTCCAATTGATGAGCTAAGGGATGCTGGAAAAGCCAATTCCCTTCTCTGAACCTATTTTATATCTGTAAAGCTGGGATAATAATTCTGACCTCATGGCAATGCTAAGAAAATCAAATGAAAATTCTCCCTAAAGACCTAGTCTGGAAACATTGCAAGTATATAAGAAATGTAAACTATTATTTTTGTTGTTATTATTACTATTTCTAAAACCTCTTTAAAATATAAAAAAGTCATAATTAAAACTTTTAAACATAATCATAACAGGTCAAATAGTTTTCCTCAAATTTACACTTATCTTCCATTATATCTCTGTTCATCTACCATTATACTTGCTTTATTCATCATTTTAACTCCTTATTGATATTCTACTGTTCCCAAAGTGAAGGGAATATAAACATCTGCCTGGTCCTAAAATCTCCATATTTTCCCATCCTTTCTTCAGAAAAGCTACCAGAAAACAGTGAAATATATGTAAGAAGATAAATCCTACACAGAGCTTTAGAGTAAGATTTATGTACTGTTTAGATTTATGAAATATCTATTAATGCCTATATAAGTGTGATAATTTGTGTCTCATCTCATATCACTAACTTAAGTAATTAAGTAATTAGTATGTTCACATTTATTCTATTAATGAAACAGAAATTGTAAAAGCTAAATTATATTCAATGTGATTATGACATGATTTAAAGTAATTTTGAGACTGAAGCATATAATTATAGTGTTTCATTTGAGATATATTTTAAAAGGCATAACCAGTTGATAATGTTAATGGTAAGTTTTTTAGATATCCCTCATCTCAAAGATAGGTCAGACAAGACTGTATGTTTCATTACCATGACCCTCAATTTGAGCTGGTCCTCACTGTCATTCCCGCAACAGTAATTTGTTTATCTTCACAGCTAATGGTAGAGCTCAAATTGTGGATTTACTTGTGAAGTTACACTTTTAATGCTGGTGCCTTCCACTAAGAGAAGAGGAAGCAAAAATTATTGAAATGTTTGAAATATATATATATATATTTTTTTTTTTCATGTATTGAAAACATATACTAATAAAAAAGAAATTTTAAAAAAAGCTCCAAGCTCTGGAAGGATAGGAATTGATACTATTTGTTCTTTCATACTGTGTTCAGCCTCTAGTGCAACTCTCAATAAATATTTGTTGATTGTTAAAAAGTCAGTGTGTGGGCCTGGGATTTAGCTCAGTGGCACTGTGCCTGCTTCTCAAGCTCAAGGTCCTGAGTTCCATCCCTGGTACGAAAAAAAAAAAGTCAATGTGTATGTTTGTGGGTGAGCTTTGCCTGATTTACGTCTTTTTGTATTCCTGGTGGCAAACATTTCAAAATGCTATAGCTTCTGATAATCATATGTAACTATATGAACATGACATATAATTATATGTAAAATTATACATGTAATTATATTTATAAAGCCATCACTCCATATTCCAGTATATTGGTAAAGATTACATACTGATGGAAAGTTTGAAAAGCTTTCATCTTTAGATTGTATACTTTGAAAGGGAAATCATCTGTAACGTTAGTCGCAATTTGGAAGAATGATGATCATTGGCAATAGGTCTTTGTAAAATCTTAATACCAGTAAGGGGGAATGCTTTTGAGAGTGCTTGTCCTATCACTGAGCCAGCTCCTAGATACCACACAATAGGATTCTAATTCTTACATGGAGACTGCCTTGTTTGCTACTGTGTTCCCGTGATGAACAACAGCGGCAAGCATTTGGATGACACTAGCTATATAGCTGTTGAATATACTACCAGGTCAGTGTAGATTTGCTATCCGAAGGAATCCAATTTGTTCTTCCTTTATGGCTTCAATTTAAGAGGTAACTTGATGATGCCTTTGACAAAATGAAGGTGATTTCTGTGTTTAAAAGGATATATTCCAAAACATAATCTTAGAGAAGATAAACTAAGTGTAGAACAACTTATCAGTTTTCTAGACATTTAAGGAAAATTTTATGCACTAATAACTTCTAGCTATCCAGTTAGGATAGAACAGTTGCATTTCTTCATTATAGTGTCTACTGGCCATCAACCAAGAAAGAGAATACTTAAAGAGAGCACTGATTGCACATAAAGAATTTAAAGGATGCCATCAGTTTTTAAAAGACAAATAGTTTTAGATAATGTGTATGCTTCAGAAAAAGAGAAAAATTATTCATATGCTTCAATTTACCTTGAAGTGACACAGATAATTTTGACAAGGCCATTTTGAGGTACATAATTCAGATTAACTCTATCAAAATGTAATAATTTTATTATCAAACAATATGTAGAGCAATTATCTGAAATTCCTGCTCCTTTCATACTTCACTCCTTCTCCTTTCTCCACTCCCCCCCAGTTAAGGAGGAGTTTACTTTTTATCCTACATGTATCCCTGTTGTTGGAATTTTTTATAGATAGGCACTATTTTTCCAGTTAGGCACTATTTATGTAAACCCATTTTTAAAGTCTTTAAGAATTATATTACTTATCAGAGTGAAAGACTTGTTCACCATGATTGTAAAGTAATTTAATGACACTAAATATAATGTTTATTTTATTGATAGCTAAGCGTAAAATTAGACTGTTAAGAACTATTTTAAAATTATATACTCAAAACCTCAATATATATTTTTTGTTAAAAACAGGAAAACAAAATAAACTTCTGTAGCTAAAACTCATGATTTTTCAGAGGTGATAATGGTTATCTGTGTGTGAGTGTCCTTCTGTATTTTGGATTTATTTTTACATTTCATTCCCTCCTACATGTTTATTTCTACATTCCCATTTTAAACTTCTGTGTCTTTGAAGTGTACCAGATTTCCCATGCTTTTATTTATTGAAAAAATACCACCAATTAAGATTAAGTTAAAAATTTCCTCTACAATTTGAACTAGGAGAAGCACTGTATTTTTGCCCAAGTTGTCCTTGCCCTGGCCTTTTTAATTGAGTGATCTTGTATGTGACCTCTCAGTTTCATCACCAAAGATGTATATACAGTATTAATAATATTTGACCCATAAAACTGTGGTGAAAATTAATACATATGATGTACTCACATCAGAATACATTATTCTGACATGAAGTAATTAAATGATAGCAATTGCTATTACTTTTTTTGCAGTTTAAAAGAGCTCAACAGGCATTTTCCTCTTTGTCCTCAGCTTCAAATGTTCAACCTTTTCTCTTAGGTTGGATTTCCATGGAGTACAAGGAAGTCTGGTGAGTGTCCTCACTCATTTGTGACTTACACATGAGCAGATGGCATTTAGATTTCTCCAGGATGAGGGTACACAGTAATAACCAAAAAATAATTTCCATCCAGTTACATGTACTTTACTAAGTATCAGATTTATTTCTGGGATACACTATCAAACATAAGATGAAGCCTTTTACTATGAAAATAAATAAAGACAGCATCACAATAAAGCACACACACACATGTGCATGTACACATGGACACACACACTCTCTTCTGACCCAGATCTTATTTAAATAGTTCTTCAAGAACTTCTTTTATATTTATAGTTTTTCCAAGAATTTTATTTATAATTTCATAGAAATTATAAATGTTGGATTTCAGTCCATAGTCAACTGGTTCCAAGGCAGGATGACATGGCAAAGGGGCATAGCAGAAAAGAAGTTGCTCACCTCATGACAACCAGGAAGCAGAGCAAGTCAAGGGAGGAGCCAGGAGGGGACATACACCCTTATAAGTGAAGACCACAGTGACCTGCCTCTTTCAATCAGAACCCACCTAACAGCAAGTCAGCTATAATGCCCCATAATTTAATCACTTTTCAAACACATGAGGCTTATGGTCATTTTAGATCTACCCTATAACATTCAGCCCCTGGTCCCCAAAAAACTCTTGTCCCTCTTTTTATGCAAAATGCATTTTATTCATCTCTAAGACTCCCCAAATTCCTACCACTTCCAGTATTGCTGAAAAGTCCAAGTGTAAAGTGTTGTCTGAGACATAAGACTCTTAACTGTGAGCCCCTGTAATACTAAGAAGGTAAATATAATTTAATATTTAATTAAAGACATATAATACCAGAGTAAACATTCCCATTCCAAAGAGGATTAATGAGGATAGAAAAGAATTGAACCAAAGCAGTACTAAAACCCAACAGGAGAAACATTAAATTCTGTAGCTCTATGTCCAGCACTCACAGTAAGCTATGATGAGATGGGAATTCCAAAGGGCTTAGGTATCCCTGCCTCTATGGCAATGCCAGTAGTCGTGGCCCTTGTGGCTTCTCATTTGGTCTAGCCTTGCTCAATCCTTATGGCTTTCTTTAGATGTCCTACTTTCCTGGCTTCTCCAAACTTCTGGGGTCTCCACAGCACTTTCAGCTTCACTGTCACAGCTTCATTGACCTTTCAGGTGCACACTGCCTGGCCTCCCAGTCCTTTTTCTGAAATCTAGGTGGAAGCCTTCCTGACCACACAGGTTTTGCATTCCAGATGCCTATAAAATGAGCACCACATGGATGATGCTAGCATCTGACACCAGCTCCAGCAGTGGTCAGGCTCTTTTGCATCATGGCTGTAGAGGCCTCTGAGTGTCTGGATGGCAAAGCACTGTTAACCAAATCCTAGGAAACCAATGTTTAGGAGGTCTTTTTTTTTCTAGCAGGATGCCCTGAGGCTCTTTTCTCTGAGTAGTTTTTCGCTTTTGCAATTTTGAGCTTGCCAAGGGTGGGGACTTGCTAGTTCCTGTGATCTCTTCAAGGCATCTTTTCTATTGTCCTGATCCAATGTACTTGGCTTTTTCTTAATGCCAGTCTTTTCAGCAACCAAGCTCTCCACTGCGTCATCTTTGTGGATGCTTTCTTTCTGGGAAAACTGAAAACTTTTAAAGGGACTTTTTTGCTCTGGTTTCTCAAAATAGATCTCACCAAAAGCAGCAAACAGTAACCATGCTATAGCCCAATGGTTGGGCTCCCTTGACATTTCCTGCACAAGATTAATTAGTCCATAATCTCAGTCTCATGCAAAGTCTCAGGACATAAGCCAAATGTAAACAAATCTTCTGCCATAGGATAATATACATCACCTGGAGTCCAACTGCCAATGGAGTTCTCAGAGCCTGGTCTTAACAGTTTACCTTTTTATAAGTATTCTGGTTTACTGAGCTCCAACCAGAACCTCCTTTCAAGCTCAACTTAAAGAATTCTAGGTCTTCAGAATCTCCAAACCTTTCCAAACTCCTCCCTCCAACCAGTTCCAAAGGCTTATGCAGGCTCAGTTGGGTAGTGTGACAGCAATGACCCCACTTCTCTAGCACCAAAATCTTCCTTAAATTACTCCCCCCATCTCTAGGACAAATACTTAAAACCTACAGCTTAAAGGAGGAGAGGCTTATTTTGCCTCACATTTCAGTCTGTAGTCAGCTGGTTCCAAGGCAAGGTGACACGCTACAGGAGCATAATGGAAGAGAAGCTGCTCATGTCATGGCAGCCAGGAAATAGAGTGAGTCAAAGGAGGAGCCAGGAGGGGACACACACCCTAAAGGTCAAGCCCACAATAATCTGCCTCTTCCAACCAGACTCCCTGGCTCCTAATAGCAAATCAGCTGTAATACCACCATAATCCAATCACCTTCCAAATACGTGGGACTTACGATTCCTCCTGTGTGTAGCATTGTATCTTTTGACCAATCTCTCTCCATTTTAAATTTTAACTATAATAGTGTTTAACTGGGAATCGCACATTGAATTTTATGAATTCAGAAGGGAAACACATGACATCTGCTAGTAGGAGTGCTTTACCATGGTGTTAGAGGCTCTTACTTGCCTTCAACTCTTTAAAGCTACTACTTTAAAGCCTTCATAGGTAACTATATATTTAAATGAAATTTAATTTTAAATGATGCATAAAAGCATAAAAATCATACAGAACATACTCCTGGGTACCGTATGATGTTTGAATACATGTATACATTGTGTAGTGTTTAAATCAGGGTAAACATATCTCTCTTCTCAAACATCCATCTTTTTTTTATGGTGAGAACATTCAAAATCTTTTAACCTTTTGCAATGCACACTTCATTATTGTTATCTATAGTCACTGAAGTGTGTAATAACACACCAGAACATATTATCCTTATCTAACTATAATGTAGTTTCTACTAAGCAACCTCTTCCCATCTTTACCTCCCCACCACTCTCTCCAGCATCTAGTAACCACCATTCTCCTCTCAACTTCTATGAGATCAATTTTACATTTTACATATAAATGAGATCATGTAGTACTTGTCTTTTTGGGTCTCCATCATCTCTCACTCAGAGTAATGATCTCTAACTTCATTCATGTTTTTGAAATGACAGAATTACATTATTTCTATTTTATTGTGCATAGACCACATTTTTAAAATTCATTCTTTTATTGGTGAACGCACAGTTTCCATTTCTTGGCTACTGTTAATAGTGCTGTAATGTATGGGAGTGCAGATGTCTCTTTGACACGCGGATTTCATTTCAAGCACAGGGAGGCATATACCCAGTAGTGGGATTGCTGGATTATATGGTAGCTTTATTTTTAATTTTTTGAGGAACCTCCATACCAGCTATAGTAATTTACATTTCCACCCACAGTATGCAAATGCCCCCTTTTCTCCACATCCTTGTCAGTACTTGTTATTTTTAGTTCGTTTTTTTTTTCGCAAACTATATAGCTGACAAGGTGTTCATATCCAGAATACATAAGAAATTCCATGGACTCAATAGAAAAAAATGAACAATCTTATTTTATTAAATGGGCAATAAACAAGTAGATGTTTTTCATTGGAAGATATACAAATGGCCAACAGGTATATATAAATTGCTCAATATCACTAATAATAGGGAAATACACATTAAAAGTCCAATTAGCTATCACCTTGCCCCAGTAATATTAGATAACCATATCTAACATTTAAATTTACTACAATAAATGGCAGAGCCCTAATACATAATCACATCTTCTGGTCTTTAGTTCTCTTTTCTCCTTAATTGAGTCCTATTTATTTTTTCTATTTGCTTGCTTTTCTCTTTTGTTTAATGATTGCTTCTCTTCCTTGGACAACATTTCTTCTCATCAATTAATATTAGGTCCTGGAGTACAGGCATAAAAAGCAATTGAACCTAGAAACAATGTATCATTATTTCAACCAGTTTCTTGATAGTGCCTTCATCTCTATTAGTTGTCTTTCCATTATCCCAGAATGATAATAATTGGACATACTTATAGAGTACAATGGGATCCCCTGATATACATATATATTATTTAATGATAGAATCAAATTAGCACATTTATTCTATTAAACATTTATCATTGTTGTGGTGTGAATACTCAAAATCCTTTCTTCTGACTATTTTGAAATAGCCTTTGTTGTTAACTATAGTGACTATACTGATTAGAACACCAGGACTTATGATTCCTCTTATCTGTTTATAGCATTGTATCTGTTGACCAGTCTCTCTCCATCATTTCTTTTCTCCCTAGTATTTTAGTATTTATCCTGCCTTTAGCAGTTAATAGTATAGAGTACTTTGAGAAATAATTTGTTTCTTGAATTTCTGTGATGCCACATCTTCTATCTCATTCTTCTTCTTCTTCCCTCCACTATGCTTATGATTCCTAAACCTATAGTTTCAATTATTTGCTAGACTTTAATGGCTGCTGTAACAATTCACCATAAACTGGGTGGTTTAGAACAGAAGAAGTTTGATGTCTCACAGTTCTGGGGGCCGGTGGTCTGAAATTAAGGTGTCTGCAGAGCCACCCTCTTTCTGAAGCCCCAGGGAAGAATCCAGTCCTCATCTCTCCTGGCTTCTGGTGACCACCGTGATTTCTTGGCATAATGATTAGTTTTCTGCATCAATTTGGCCAGGCTATAGTAACTAGAGAGTTCATCAAACACAATTAGAGAGTTGCTATGAAGATGTTTTGTAAATACAGTCAATATCTATAATTAATTGACCTCAAGTGAAGGAGATTTTTATACTAGCTAGAATAATAATAATGATAATAATATTTTAAATAAGAAAATATATTGGTAATGTGAATGGGGCTTGTGAAGAAAGTTATTGAATTCCTAGATGACACTAGCTTTGTATCTTGTGGCCTCTGATATCCTCTTTGACCCGAGGCTCTTTGGCAGCCTTGCTCAGTTGTGTACTCTCCTGGTGTAGAGGGCCAGGGCAAGCAAGACCCAAGTACTGAAATCTATACAGCACTGCTTAGAGAAATTATAGTAGGGCCAAGGGAATAGAGAGCTATGCATGTTTATGGCTGTCATAGATGATAATAAACCACCAGTAAAAATTCTACTAGGCTGCTGTTTTATGTAAACTGACAAGTAAATTTTCAATTTATTTGAAACAGCTAAGGAGAGAAAACAATAAATTCTTGTACAAGCAAAAATATGTGGGAGACTATCAGTAATTAAAGATATGGCTAAAAAGACAGGTAGTATATGGGAAAGGATTGATAAATACATTACGTAGAAAGAATGTATGTAGTCACTTGATTTAAAGGACAAATGTCAATACGGTTATGATAAAAAGGGTAGCCTTTCTGATAAGTAGTATAGGACCATTGGACATTTACATGAATAAAATATAAGCTTTGATCTTGACTTCAGGTACCACACTTAAAATTAATTTGTGAGTTGGATTATGTTAACAAATGTAAAAGATAAAATTTCTGTTCATCAAAAACTATCATAAAAAGGGAAGCATAATGCCATAAGTGGAAGAAAGTATCTGCAACATGTACATCTGTCAAATGTACAGTAGAAAGAGCCCTGGCAAATCAAAGAGCAAAAAAAAAATTTTTAAATTATGACTGACTTAAACGGGCATTTGACAAATGAAGATATTCAAGTAATCAATACACAAATGAAAAATCATCAGCATCATTATCTGTCACAGAAATACAAATTAAAATAACAATGTGACACACTTCTTCTGTTAAACAGTTAAAATTTAAAAGATTGACCAGGTTGTTGAAACAACAAGCAACTGAAACTCCCTTATTTTCCTTATAAGAATATAAAATGATACAATTCCTTCAGAAAATGAGCTGTTCTGCTAAATAAATCTAAACATAAACCATTTGTATAACCTAGCAGTTGAATTTCTAGTAAACAGACATGAAATATGACTAAATAAATTATACATACACTTTATTCATAATAGTGAAAAATTAAAAACTACTCAACTTCTTATCATAAAAGAAAGGATAAATAGTGTTATGTTTATATTATAGAGTTCTACTTGGCCATACAACTCTGAACTCAAGCAATGTTATGAATAAATTTTGTAGACATCATAATTTTGTTCAATGAAGGCAATTAGCAATGCAAGAGTATGCATTTTATGATTCAAATTATGAACTTCAAAAAAAGGCAAAGAAATGCATGGTGATAACATGGTATTATTTACTTTTGTAATAAGGGATAGATAGCACTGGCAAAACAAAACCTTATACTTTGTAACTTGACCTACCTTTTAGATAAATACACAGTGTGTATATCCTGAACTTTTCACTTAAGAATATATTTTTTTCATGCAAAAATCCTTAATAAGATACTGGCAAATAGAATGCAGAAGATTATCAAGAAGATCATACACCCTGACCAAGTGGAATTCATCCCAGGGATGCAGGGATGTTTCAACATATGCAAATCAATCAATGTAATACACTATATCAATAGCCCCAAGGACAAAAATGATATGATCATCTCAATAGATGCAGAAAAAGCATTTGACAAAACTCAACACGTATTTATGATAAAAACCCTACAAAAATTGGAATAGATGGTCTCTACCTCAATCTGATAAAAGCCATCTATGAAAAACCAAGAGCCAATATCATACTAAATGGTCAAAAGCTGAAATCCTTCACAATAAAATCAGGAACAAGACAAGGATGTCCACTATCACCACTCCTGTTCAATATAGTTTTGGAAACATTAGCCAGAGCAATTAGACCAGAGAAAGAAACAGAAGGACTAAAGATAGGAAATGAAGAAGTCAAATTGTCATTATTTGCAGATGACATGACGTTCTATATAGAAGACCCCAAGAACTCCACCAAAGGCCTTCTGGACTTAATAACCAAATTCAGTAATGTAGCTGGATACAAAGTCAGCACAAAAAACCCCAATAACTGTCCTCTACACAAACAACACACTCACCAAGAGAGAAATAGGGCAAACAATTCCTTTCACAATAGTATCCAAAACACTGAAATACCCAGGAATGAACCCAACAAAGGAAATCAAAGACCTCTTCTCTGAAAACTATAGCACTCTGAAAAGAGAGATTGAAGATGATATCAAAAAATGGAAAGATATCCTGCTGGGTAGAAAGGATCAACATAGTGAAAATGGCCATACTTCCAAAACTGCTATATAGATTCAATGCAATCCCAATTGAAATCCCAGCAGCATACTTCATGGACCTGGAGAAAACAATCCAAAAATTCATTTGGAACAAGAAGAGACATAGAATCGCAAAAGCAATTCTAGGTAACAGAGACATGGCAGGAGGTATCACAACCCCCAACTTGAAATGATACTACAAAGCTACTATGATAAAACAGCATGGTACTGGCAAAGAAACAGACCTGAGGACCAGTGGAACAGATTAGAAGATGCATAAACAACTCCAGACACACTCTGCCACCTCATCTTCAACAGAGCCCAAAACCCTCACTGGAAGAAAGATAGCCTCTTTAATAAATCGTGCTGGAAAAATTGGCTTTCAACTTGCCAAAGATTAAAACTAGACCTATATATCTCACTATGCACTAAACTAAAATCAAAATGGATTAAAGATCTAAATATTAAAACAGAAATGCTGAGCTTGGCTGGAACAGAGGTTAGGTAGAACTCTTGAAGACATCGGTGTAGGAAAAGATTTTATGAACAAAACCTCAGTTGCCCATGAACTAGCACAAACAATCAACAAGTAGGTTCTCTTCTCATTTAAAAGCTTCTGCACATCAAGAGAAACCACCAGCAGTTTGAAGAGATAACCCATACTATGGGAAAAAATATTCACCTGCTGTCCCTCAGACAAAGGTCTACTATCTAGAATCTATAAAGAACTTAAAAACGTCAAACCTCTCAAATTTAAAGATTCAGTCCAAAAATGGGCATCTGAAATGAACAGACATTTCTCAGACAAAGAAGTAAAAATGGCAAATAAATATGTGAAAAAATGTTCAACTTCACTGGTCATTGAAGAGATGCAAATGAAAACAACGCTGAGATTCTACCTCACTCCAGAAAGAATGGCTGCTCTCATGAAATTAACCAATGACAAATGTTAGTGGGGCTATAGGGAAATAGGAACCCTGTTCCACTGCTGGTGGTAGTGTAGACTGGTGCAACCACTGTGGAAATCAGTATGGAGATACCTCAAAGAACTAGGACTGGAAGTCCCATTTAATGAGCCATTCCCCTGCTGGGTATCTTCCCCAAAGAATTTAAAGAATCATACCACAGTGATATATGTGCATCCATGTTCATAGCAGCACAATTTGTAATAGCTAAAACTTGGAAGCAGCCCAATTGCCCACCAACTAGAGACTGGATAAAGAAAATGTTTTTTTTAATAAAATGGAGTACTACTCAGTCATAAAAAATGAGAAATTAGAGACATTTATAGCTAAATGGATGCACATTGAGGCAATAATCTTAAGTGAAATAAACAGGACACATGTGTAAATATCAAATAGTTTCTCTAGTGTGTGAAATTGAAACTGTAAATAAGGACTAAAATGTATAATAGATAATGTGAAATAGGAAGAAAAGGTCAAAAGGAGAAGGGGAAATGGTAGGAGTAGGGGAAAGGAAAGAAGGAAATGGAATTAATATGAGAAAATGAATAAAATAGAAACAAAGTTTTTGTAGATAGGGAGGAATGGAGGGGTTGAAGGGAGGGCAGGGGAATGGGGAAAAAATAAGAACCAAAAGAGATTATGTAAAAGTGCAAATTTCCAGTGATGAATGCCATTTTATTGTATACCTAAAATGTACCAATAAAATTAATTTAAAAAATAGAATATATTTTTTCCATTCTGCCTTAATTAAAATGTAAATAACAAGTACAAAAATATACAGGTTAATGTTAAGTGAAATCAAATTGAGGGTCCAAAATTGTATCATAATATGATTCCTCGTATATAGAGGGGAAAGTGCTAGAAAATCAAATAAGAGTGATTACTCTTTGATAAAATCTATCTTCTTCATCTGGTATATATAATAATATATAATTATATATATTAATATATATAATTATATATAATAATATATATAATTATATATATATATGATTGTCTTTGTGGACAGTAATGAACTTTAGGATTGGACATTAAAAGGTTTGATTTGCTGATGGTTTTTTCAGCCAAGATGTTTAAGGCCTTTATTTTGGAAGGTGATGGAAGAAGGATCTCTCTGCTAAGTATGGGCACTATAAGCTACCTCGTATTCTTCTAAGGCTTAAAGGTAGATGTTAAGAAATACCTATTCAAAATATCACTGATTACCAATAAACAACTGTGATAATTTGGATGCACTATGTACTCTTTATGGATTAGTTTAGTGTGTCTTATTTCAGTAGGAGACAGAAGAAGATTTATAAATTTTTAGGAGAAAGAATTGATGAATGGGTGCACAAATGTATGGTCTTTACACTTGGACGGAGTCAGAATACTTAGGTTAAACACCAACTCTAACTCATAGTAGTCATGTAGTTTTCGAGAAGGTACTTCACTGATTTTTTAATGTATATCCATATTGTAAAGACAGAAACAAAACAAAGTGACATAAAGATATTTTGTAACTCTAAAACACTGGAGAGATATTATCTAACCACAACAATAATTTACTGTTTATAAAAAGATGTTATAGTGTTACATGAAGAAGCCTTTTTATATGCTCACTCCTAAAGGCAACATGTCCCCAGATCCTTTGTAATGACAAGCCATCTTCTTTAGAAAGCTCTCTCCTTTCTCATCCATTTAAGTTCAAGGGGAGTTGGCATGTTCTTACCTGATCCTGCCTTCTCATAACAAACTGATTAACTCTTGGACAAACAGGATCTTCCCTAAGAGTTTGCCAACTGCATCAAGAAAAAGATTTAGTCTTTCTTTGATGGTAGACATATAAAAATATAAAACATAACCATCACATTTTCTATACAGAAGCAACCCGTCTGCAGTGAGAGAAAAACCTAGCAGGTAAAGAGAGGTGGAAATTATAGGCAGAGCAGGGAAGGGAAGAAAGAAGAGCACAAGGAAGTAAGAGAATGTGAGAGGGCAATCTGGTGGCCTTCATTCTGTCACTTTAGTGTTTCTTTAGCTGGTGTACATCTCTTGCTCATCCTATTGTTCATAATTTAACCTGAGATACCATATTTCCCTGAAAATAAACCTATCTGGGCAGTAATCAGCCTTGAAAACTGGAGATCAAAACTACCAGCTCCAATGAGCCTATCCTTGCTTTACCTGCCTTACAGAGTAGCCACCAAGCAAGAGAATAGTGATGGCAGCTAAGGCAAGGATAGGCTCATTGGGGCTGGCATTGTTGAGCTCTAGTTTTCAGGGCTGATTATTTTCCAGCTAGGTCTTATTTTCAGGGAAAGCGAGCACCCCAGGATCCTTATGCTAACTTTTCTCTTTCTTTGGTTTTGACAATTTTTGCAATCTTCCAGGCTCTCAAAGACTGAGTTCCTTAAGAAGCCTGCTCTGCCATGGGGATAAGCACCTAAGACACTTGCTAAGTGGGTTTTGGGGGATAAGTGCTGTGGAAGTAGGAAGAAATAGCAACTGCATACAAGGAGAAGTTAAGGGCAGTCTCAGTGAACACCTTAGTTGATCCTAAAGAGATTTTAGAAGCTGGAATGGCTTCCATAGTTGTCCTAATCTGGGTGACGGGATCCCCATCCCCATTCATCAGTTATTGGATTCAAGACATATTGGAAAATGTGTAACCATGACAAGATACTTTCCTACAATCAAGGCAACTGAAGTGGGATGGCAAATGAGGACCATCCTTGGACAATACATCCAATGAGTAGGACAGTAAATCTTTTCTTTCTCCACTGGGGATGTAGGTAGCATATTACTGAATCCTCACAGCTCAACTTAACTTATATCCTATCTTCGTGGATTCCAGGTCTACAGAAAAAGCACAGTTGTACCTGTAAATGTAACAGTGTTAACTCAGACTACTCCAAAAGTAGTTACTGGAATTACATACTTCTTGCATTCTATTATTCCATTATCTTATGAGCTATTTAATTTTCTTTATTGAATTTGAAAGGAGAGATTTTCAAGTCTTGTCCTAGGTCAGAATGTTCTGTGGAGCTTGTTAAAAATACAGACATATGGGATACACTTGAGAGTGACTGAAGCAGAATTTCTTTAGTAGAGCTTGGGAAATGATATTTTAAAAAATATATAAATGGCACAGTACTTTTGAAATGCAGGACCAACTCCTAGATATTAGTTACAAGGTCCAGTTTCTATTGGTTGATTATACTTTAAACTACTTAAAAGAAACAATGCTGTACATTCAAATGCACAATTTGATAAAAATGCAGTTAGTGACTTCAATAGGTACCAAAGGTCAGTGTGTAGCTCAAGATTCACTGGCTCTAAACTAACATGATAATATGGAACCCCATGTCTCTCACTTAAATGTGCAGAAAATTCTAGAAACAGCTGTGACTTTGGCCATGTTTTTTCCCTTTTTGCCTTTTGTTTCTTGGTCTGTTCATGGCAGTTTGTTGCTTTTGTTGGATACTATTACTATGCCAGTAGTGCTCTCACCTGCACAAGGTGTCACCCTTCCAAACTGACATCATTACTCTCTCCACTTGGGTGACCACTGCCTTCTCCAATCTCTGCTGATGCAAGAGGTCACTGTGCTTCAGGTTCTCTGGGTGACCAGCGTGTCCTGAGAGCCACATCAGCTAAGCAATGGTGCCAATTCCTTAAGTGTTGCTGGGGATTCACTGAGCATATGTAGGAGGAGATAGATTCTGGCATTCTGCAATGAATTGGGGCAGAATGACTCTCTCTCACTTTTTGTTTTTATGAGAGGATAAATCATTCAGGTCTGTTTGAATGAAATATCTTCTTAATTTTTGATTCTTTATCTTCTCTTAGAGTTCACACTAGAACTTGACCAGAGACAGTGTAACACTAGGTTGTACCAAGAAACCTTCTGGCACCCAACGTAAAGCTTTCTTGCTGGGCATCTGTAGGGGATTCTTATCCTTTACCATGAGTTTATCTGGGAAGTCTCTTTGTCCTTTAGATAGCCAGATCTCCAAAGGTCTGTTGACAAATTGACAATTTTTTTTAAAATTTTATGTTCAAATCCAGCAGTTGATATAGGTTGGTCTCAAGATGAACTTTGTAACCTATATCAATGGTATATTTGCTTCCTTGATGCAAATGCTAGTGCTTCTCAAACTTAACTCTGTATTATAATCATGTAAGGTGCCTAGAAGAAACCATGAAAGAAAATTTTTTGTGAACTGTGTTAGGCAATAAGTCTCTGAACATGATATCAAAGCATAATCCATCAAAGAAAAATAAGTAACTTAGAACTTCATAAAATTAAAAGCTTTTGCTACATAATAGGGAAAAATATTTGCAAATCATGTATCCAGAATATATAAGAAACTGTCAGTATGCAAAAATAAGAAAACAAATAAAGCAATTTTAAAAGTAGATAAAAAGCTGGGCTGGGGATTTAGCTCAGTGGCACAGTGCCTGCCTCGCGAGCACAAGGTCCAGAGTTTGATCCCTGGTACCAAAAAAAAAAAAAAAAAGAAAGTAGATAAAAAGCCTAGACATTTATGAAAGAAGTTATAAGGATAGCTAAACAGCATATTTTTAAAAATAATATTCAGTCTTATTAGCCAGAAATGTAACACAAATTTAAACCATAATGAAATACCACAACAAAAGCATTAGAAAGCTGGAAAAATCTTACCAATTAGTGCTAACAAGGGTGTGGGGCAACTAGAACACATTACAGGTTGCAGTACAAAATCA
The DNA here is from genome assembly GCF_053883595.1 of Heterocephalus glaber. NCBI lineage: Eukaryota > Metazoa > Chordata > Mammalia > Rodentia > Bathyergidae > Heterocephalus > Heterocephalus glaber. The sequence goes on along the minus strand of NW_028258296.1, from coordinate 34,331,757 downwards.
TGCCACCATTGTATGGGATATTTTGCCAGTTTTTCATAAAGTTAAATGTATGCTCACCATATAACTCAGTGGCTCCTCCTCCTAAGAGAAATGAGAGCTTATGATTATAATAGGGCACTCAAGGCTCTACACTGTGTCTTGTTTGCTTACCACTGATCACATAAGAGGAGGCTATTTATTTTGGTGAAAAAGAAAAAGGATTTATTCAGTGCTAGCTGTGAGGAGATGAAGAGGCCTTATTTGTCTCAAATCACCATCTCTCTGTGTGTCCAGGTGTGCACAGTCTGTTACAGTAAGGGCTGGGGAAAATAGAATGAGACAGTACACATCTCCAGGCCTGCTTTATCACTCCCAGTTATCTTCAGCTCTTTCCTGTGGGGAGGAAACTGGGCCTTGACCTGCTGGGCCAACATCTGTGTGTGCCATCCCTTCATCTGGCTGAGGAGAGGAGAGGCTGTGGGTTCTGTATTCAGCAGGAGGACATTTAGAGAAGCCATTTACCTCTAAGAATTCTAACTTTTAAAATTCAATTTTTCTCTGCCAGTTACATGATCAAACAATCATCCATACAAAATGTTTATTTAGTGGTTCTCACCCAAAGTCCTGTCCAAACTGGAGGGAGCACAAAAGTTTTTCAAATGGGGAAACTATGACACACTCTCACAGCAGACTAGTACTCAGCAATAAAAAGAAACAAGCTAAATATTCATGCCACAATTTAGGTGACTCCTAAGTCCACTCTGCTAAGAGAAAGGTGCTAGCTTCTGTTTATATGATGTTCTTAAACAAATAAAATATGGAGATGGACAACAGGTCAGTGGTTGCCAGTGTTAGAACAGGTGTAGTCAGGTTATAAAGAAATGAAATGAATCATTTGAGGCAACTGAAGGAACTCTTCATATCTCGATAAAGGTGGTAGTTACTTGAATCTATACAAGTGTTAGAATTCAGAAACCTATCAATGACAAAAGAATTGACTCATAACTTAAAAATAAAACCAATGACTAAACAAAATTATTGCTTATGCTTTATAAGAATCTCAGTGAATTTATCAGGATGTAGTTATATGGGACTCATACAGTGCCATAGTGATTTTTTTTTCTCCACCCAGGTAAAATTTAATTAGACCTTTATTTTTCTGTATGTAAAAATACATATATTAAGTATTTCTTTGTGAAAGATATTTTCATTGCTTCATCTATATTGGCTTCATTTTCAAAAATGCTTTTCTTATAATGTGCCAAAAATGGACACCAATAATTCTAGGATTCCATTTGCCCATAAACAAGAAGAAATTGTCTTTTACCCAGACAGTGACTTCAAAACTACCTGGGAAGTAAAACAACTTTCAGGGCCAGGGATTTAGCTCAGTGGTTCTGCCGCCTGCCCTGCAAGTGCAAGGACCTGAGTTCGATCCCTGGTACCAAAAAAAATAAACAAATAAATAAAAATAAAAGAAAGAAGAAAAAGAACTTTCCCTGGCAAAGTGTATGTTCCTTGGCCATTTTTAACTTGAGCAAGCACATATGGGAGCGTGTGTGTGTGTGTATGTGTGTGTGTGTGTGTGATGGGGATTGAACCAAAGGAACTGCCCATGCTAGGCAAACTTTACCACTGAGCTACATCCCTAGAACATCATGTGTTGTTTGACCAGGAGATGAAAATGACTTTCCAGGCATTTATTCCATGTGTACTGTTGGGCCAGGCCCAGTCACTCACAGAAAAGACTGAAGTAAATGTGGTTGATCAAAGGTAAGCTGGACAGACAAAAAATGTGCTCCTGTGGAACCTAAAAAAGTGGAAATCTTAGAAGGAGAGATTAGAATGGTGGTTATCAGGCCTGGGTATAGGGATGAGGATAGAGATATTGGTCAAAATTACATAAAAATTGAGACAAATTGGACACAAAAATTGGACACCAAAAATTGGACACAGATAAGAGGAATAAGTTCAAGTGATTATTGCACAACATAGCTACTATAGTTAATAACAATGTATTATATTACTGAAAACTGCTAGTAATAATTTAAGGGTTCTTACTTTAAAAAATATAAATATATAAGGTAGTGCAAGTGCCACTTAGATCAATTTTAGCCCTTCCACAAAGTATACATATTTCAAACCATTCTGTTATAAACAATAAAGAATTTTATTTTGTCAATTAAAAACCACTTTTAAAATGGAGCATGTGTCAAATACACTGGATTTAGAACTCACAGACACTTAATGCCCTTTTTCTCAATTCATTCATGTGGAAAAGCGACAATAATATGGAATACTTTCTTCAAGCAATGACAGCAGCTATACACAAGTAAGCTGGAATGCAGACTAGCTGCTATATTTCTCCTGGTCATCAGCATGGGATGTTAAAGATGGTTAAAATAAAACAATGCCATAGTGCTTGCATTACACATCTATTAAAACATGTTTCTAGAACTGCAAGGGTTCATGATGAATCAATCATTTGTCCCATGGATCTAATTTCAGGAAAAAGGCATTCTTGCACGCTTCTAAAGGGAAGGAGAAAAGTATATGTCTTGGGAATATCAGAAATCTCTAAAATTCAACTAAGTCTAACATGCTATAAATTTCATGAAATAAAATAAAAACTTAGGTCTCATTGTTTTATCTTTAATAATACATTTTTAAGGAAGCAAACTGATTAGTCTTCACTCTCTACTTCTAATACCCTCATATATATTGGAATATTTTATTAAATCATAAATCTCTATCAATCAGTTGTTTCTCAAATGCCTAACTGTTGTTCTATTAAATTTTCTTTAAATGTTTTATTTTAACCCTTTGAGTGATTTCTTTTAGTGTTTCTTTCCCAATTCTAAACAATCCCCTTCAAAGTAGAGGGACTATGAGCCCTCTAAACTTTCTGGTTGATAACGAAAAACCCAAAAATATTTTCAAAAAGAGGAAAGGGAATAGTGCCTGGAGGTAAGGTTATTTCAGGACTCTGAGGAAGTCCCCACTCTTTCCAGACCATTTGGTCAAAATCTAATTGCTAATGGATGAACAGGATTGTTTTTTCATTTATAAATATAGCCTTAAGGGGAATTAAACCAGGAATTTTGAGACGAGCTGGCACAAAAGAGCTGTTGTCCACAAAAACGAAACAGGATAGTGATAATTTCAGCAAAATCAAACCATGCAAAATATATAATTCCATTTACTAATGAAGTAGAGAGACAGGAATACTTATGTGAAGCATTTTCAAATGTATGCCATCCCTCCTCCAGTAACTCAGCCCTACTAATTACTCAATTTAATTTCTTCTAAAAAATGAATACCAGTCAGCATCAGATTTTTTCCGAAAAAAAAAAAAAAAAAAGATACTGTAGCTTTAATTGTGCAAGGCACTTAACAGGTTGTCATGGAGATGGCAATCTCTGGGAGGGCTGCTCCACTTCCCTGGCCTTGTTCTGAGCTTGAAGTGGAAGGTTCTATTGTTAATGCGTGGGATTTCAACTTCTGCTAATAAAACCCGTGTTTAAATGTTTAAATGTAGTTTTGTTCCTGTTGCTATCTTCTGTTTCATGAAAACAATGTGTGTGCTCAAAATGACAATAATGAGAATGTTTTAGAACATTCTGTTTGTGATAGACTGAAAACAGAAATGGTGTCCAGTGTGCTCTCCTAGTCCTGCAGGTTCCTGCCATAATTTGGAAATGTTTGCCACCTAGTGGTAGCAGTTGGGTAATGATGATTGGTACTGGTAAGCGTTTTCATCAGATATGGAAGCAGAGGAAAGACAATAACTATCTCTATAAATGAATTTTTCGTTTTTTATTAGCTATAATAAATTTTAGATAATAATAGATTTTCCAAATATTCCTATTTAGTTTTGTTAAATGGAGTTTTCAAGATACTTGTTTAACTTTTAAAATTATTGACATACTATTATTTTATAACTTTCTATTATTTTTTAACATGTATAGAATCTACAGTACTACCTTTTGATTTCTGAAGGCTTCTCTATTTCTTCTAAGGATATATAATTTTAATATATTTTTGAAGAACCAACTTTTGGTTTTGATTTATTATATGTTTTCTACTTATTTGGTCTGCAAGTATCATAATTTTTCTTCTACTTTTTTTTTCATTTAATCTAATGGTTTTATAGCTTCTTGACATAGCAAGAGTGTTGATAGACATCCTTCTTTTCTAATATATGCACAAGGGTCTATAAATGTTATCCATGCATGACTTTAATTGTCATATATTTTTATACCAAATGTTATAATTTATTTCCAAATATTTTCTAATTTTTATTGTGGATACTTGTTTTATGAATGTATTATTTATAAATACATATGTTAATGGATAACACTAAATTTTTTCTGTGTTTGTATTTATAATTTAGTTTTTCTCCATAGTTTACTTTAAATTTAAAGAGATCTTCAAGTAAACTATTATATAATAGACTTATACCACTATTTACTCCTGGTGTTTCTCTTTATGCTACTCCCTGAACACCTTTGAGGCTTAGAGAAAATGTCAATTTCTCAGTCAAATGCTTGTCGATTCCTTCTTCTTTAATCAGATATCATTACCTTTTCTATCATGCTTCTACAGCATTATTTCAAGTGCTATTATAATACTAATTAAATTATTTTATATCTAGGTGTCTATGTATGTGCATGTGTACGTACCTGTCTCTCCATCTTTTGCCAGATTAAGTAGCTCCTTGAGAGAAAAATGCTTTGTCATGTTGTTATTCCTCTGTACCATGGAAATATTGAAAGTTCCCAAATGTTTGTTAATTAATGAATTGTCTGCCTTCCATCTTTCAGCTTCCTCTTGAAACATTCTGACTCTTCTCCTTATTCACCTTTTATGGTTATTGACCTTCTTTTAGTTCCTCTTCAGTAGGATGGCGTCTCCTGTTACAGGGCTGGTGAACTTGGAATAATGTCATCTCTTCTCTTTTCGCCTTCCTAACATCCACCCACTATGTGACCTTCAGTTCAGACATTTCTTCTTAAAGGAGTCTTTCCCAAGCCTGTGCCCAGGGAACACACTCTCATTCTATAATTCTCTTATTCTTCATGCTCTTCACAGTTGTGACTTTTATTTACCTCGATAATTATTTATTTTGCATTGGCTTCCCTCAATAGTATGTCAGGTCTTTAGGGACTGTAATCACACCTAATTTTTTTATACTGTGATTTTGAAAAGCAGTACCTCATTTATATATTAGTTATAATTGAATTAAATAATTGGCTTATGATTACATTTTTACATTTTCACAAAAAAATTAGAAGAAAGGATTTAGAAAATGAGTTTGCAAATGAATGCACTCAGCCATGTTTCTTGGTGGGATTTTCACAGTCTCCCTTCAGTCCATAAACACACAACCCCTGAGCATGAGTGCAGAGTGTAGGTGCAAGGACACACCCAGAGCCAGATCTGCTTTCAAATGGCGCTGTCATTCCCAGACAATGAAATTTGGATGCCACAGCCTCTTACAATTTTGGTTTCCACACTTGTAAAAGGAGATTAGCAAAACTTTTGTTTCTCTTTTGTGGTATTGTGGATGACATCCAGGGGTGCTCTCCCACTGAGCTACACACCAGCCTTTTTTGATGCTTTTGAGAAAGGGCTTTGTTAAGTCAGTAAGTTGCCCAACGGCTCAAACTTGTGACCCTCCTGCCTCACCCATCTAGAGGGTTGGAATTACAGGTGTGTGCCAGAATGTCCAGTTCAACCAAAACTCATGCAGGACATGTTCAGAAATTAACATACTCTTAATTTTAAGATCATCCCTGTTAACCCAATTATCTACTATGCAATAGAAATGTAAACATAAATACGATACTGACCTGGAACTCCAGCAGGCTGTGACAGAGTTCAATACATAAATCAATGATTTTTACAGCTTGAAGTAACTGTGCCATAAATCAATACTCGCAGCAAGAGGTGTGGATAACTCATCAGCATGGAGGGTACATGGTGTGGGTGTGTGTGGAGTGTATCCACTAGTGCTGTCAGTGGGGGCCATATGAGGAGATGGTGTTGCTAATTTTCTCTTACATTAGAGGCATATGAGTTATTACATTCTGTAGGGCGTTGGTTAAGCTAAATCCTGTCTCTTTCCAGCCAGCCAGTATGTGTTATGGGACATGCCTTTTAATCTGTCTGTGCTTCAGTTTTGTTCTCTGTAATAGAAGCAGCTAACACTTACAAAGCATTCCACATATGCCAAACATTCTTCTAAGTGCTTTATTGACCTTAATTCTTTTAACCCTTAAAATAATCTCATTTTACAGACTAGGAAATGGAAAGTGACAGTTAAGTATCTTGCCCAATGTTACAGAAGTAATAAAAATACTAGAGCTGGGGATTTATTTCAGTGGTTCCGCCGCCTGTCTTATAAGTGCAAGGACCTGAGTTTGATCCCCAGTACCACAAAAGAAAAAAAGAGAAGTAATAATAATACTGACAGGGCTGGGATTTAAACCCAGGTAATCTAACTCCAGAGTTCATGTATAATCACAATTGCTTCTCTAAGTGCAGTTAATAATAATAATAGCTATATGTCTAGCAACTAAGACATTGACTGCTACAAAGACAGCATTCTGTTCCACTAACTCTAGTTAGATCTACCATTAGATGTAGGCAAATCACTAATTATGGACAATATTTTCCCCTTTCAAGAGCCCTCTTGTGGAAAACCATAATAATCTAGAGTAGCATTTTTTTCTGTTTATCTAAGGATTGTCATGTATATAGAAAGAAATAGTAAATGTAAGAAAAATCCATTAATATTTCTTAATCTTGCATCACTTTTTATTCAATGGAATGTACCAAACATACTATTGATGGCACAATATGAAATTAAGTAGGTCAAACTGCAATGCTGTTAAAAAAACTAAAAAGCAATTCTACAAGTAATTGAAACTTATTTAATAAGCCATAATACAGCAAACTTTGCATGAATTCATAAATAGTTTCTAGTAAACCTTTAAATTATCCAAAAAATTCTAAGATAAAACATTGAAGGTCTATTAATCTAAAGAAAATAATTGCATTTTTAGCATTTAGTATGAGTAGATAACATGCTTTATTTGTGTATCATTTATTCATTTAAAAGAAGTTTGACCAAGGAATTAACCTTGAACAAAAAATGACCCTGAGTATGTTTACATATGCTATAGTAGTTAAATGGCTCTTACAGCAATTAAAGGTAGGAACTGATTAAATAGTAGCATCTGGATGAATCATTTATCAGATGACTCCATTGTGAGAGCTTATTAGATGGCTTTTACTGAAGAAAGCATCCCCCTGGCAATGAGCACTTATTTGTCTTTATCGTTCTCTGACTTGGTATCACAGAAAAGTGTATGACAGTGACTTTTATCTCTATTTTCATTTATAAAAATGAGGCTGTTATCTGCTCCCAAGGAAGGAAGACAGATTCATGTTGTAACTCATGTTTTGGAATCACGTTGAGTGGTCCTAGCAATGTGGCCTTTTCTTGTTTGCTTACCCATCTATACTTTGAAGTAGAGGTGATATTCTTTCCAAATGAAAATACACAAGGTCAAAATACTATTTATATATGATATTACCATATAAGTAATTCCAAAACCTCAACTGGACTTACTAGGAAGAGCTCAATGTTAACTTCTATATACTCCCAACAAAAATGTTTATTGATTTTCTTCATTTTTAATCAAGTAATATGCTAATAATACTTCATGGCCTTTACTCTTATAATCTTCATAATAAGAGATCGTCAATCAGTCTAATTAAGTTGCTCAAGTCCTAGAGCAAGTAGATGCAAAGCTGAGATTGGAACACAGTGGGTCTGACTTAATTGGTGGGTCTCAGCTATTTTTTGGTGGTTCCCTTTGGGCCATAGTGTAACAAGGAGGAAGTATGGGTGCTGCCCAGTTTGTGGGAGGATTTGGGAACCTCTCAAATGTTTCGTATTTTTGAATTCTCTGAACTATCTTAGTTGACAAAAGAGTTTTTTGACTAAAAATCAGTTGGATTCCCCTTTAAACATACTGCCCCTTAGTTTCTATCTGTTTTAATAAAGGACAGACATTCCCTTTCTAATGCTGTTAAAGTTCACCCCCTTTTCTGTCTTCCTTGATCTCCCTGTAGGTCCTTCTCAAGTGCTAATTTAGTTATAGTATAATACTGTGTACCTCTTTTGTTTATACCATCTTTCCATTCCAGTGATACTTGAGATAGAAGCCAGATGATTAAGTAGGGTTTAGTAGGAAAAGAAGCCCAACCGAAAGCCAGGATCAAGCATATCAGGATTGCAACTGTCACACTGTGCCTCTAAAACCTTCTGTTCTCACTGAATCTACCCCTGCTGCTCTAATCACACCTTCATGTTTCAATATCAGTATCTTTGTAAGAATTACCTCTGAAAAGATGTAATTGAATTCAGTGACAGTAAGAACTACCCCAGAGAAACAAGGGATATCTCAAAGATGAGAAGATTTCTCATGCTTAGTCACAGTTCTGTGACCTCAGCAAGATAGGTTTGTGTAGTAGGGATCCTGATAATAATTTAAGAAATCTCAAGTGAAATATAGTAACACTACTGGCTGACATTTTTGTTGTCTAAGTATAGATTTTGTGGACTGTTGTGTCTGAGGTTCAAGATCAGTTGGAATATGTTGCTGCTATTGACTTTGGGTAAGTTTTCCCTCAAAGACATATATCCCCATCTATAAAATGGAGATAATGATATTATTGTTATTTTGAGGAATAAATGTAATAGCACATACAATCCACCATAATGAAGTGTGTAATAGTGATTAAAATATTTTGCCAATAACAAATGAGTAATTTACTGATGATTGAAAGTTTGCTTAAAAACTATACTCTTACATCCTGTCTCCTAGAATTTCCAGATTAATTTTAATTTCTCAATCAGTCCACTGTCTTTGAAAATGTTTTTCCCTAGCTAGATTCACCTATGCTCCTTCAGCTTTGAACTTTCTTGCATTTTTAAAACCACTTATATATTATTTCACTGTAATAAGATTGCTAAAAGAATGAGTAAATTAGGTGCTCACCACTTAAAAACATGTTTCTGAGTTTCTATAAAAAGTAAGCAAAAACTACTTGAAAATTTTGATTGCATCAAATCTTCAAACCGTAATTTATTATGCTTTTGGGCAAATATATCACTGAGTGTTGACTGTCTGCCAGGCATCATGAGAGAGGCTGAGGATACAAAAGTGAAAAACTAATAAGATGTATGGTCAACAACTCTAAGATATTGTCCTAATTTATATTATAAGTAGGGGCTTTGGTGAAGCATCAGTGTAGATGTGAGGAATGTGTAATTTCTTCATATAACTTACAATCACCTGCACTTTTTTATATGTTGGCTTGGATTTTGCTTTGGTCCTTCAGTTAGAATATCAAATTCATGAACGGAGAGCACCATACCAGGAACATCAGTAATTATACATATAACAAATAAATGAGGAGTTGGTTCCTAGCTGGAGAGAGTCCTTCAAACAGAGACAAAAGTTTGTGGAAAAATTATTGGTGGGGGAAGTTTTGAGCCCAGAGGGAGGTAGGCAGGGATTGGGGAAGAGCATGAAATGAGATTGGCAGGGAGACAAGATCCCGATGATCATGTTAAAAAATCTGGCTTTTATCCTGAGTGTCTCTCAAGCATTGTACTTTTGGATCCCTTCATATGTTGCATTGGTTTTGATGGAAGTAACAAAATATAAAAACCTCCTGTTACCACTACTTAATAATGAGAAAGCAGAAATCAAGGACGAGCTAACTGACTTGTTCAGTGTTCTCCTCTGCTCCACCTGTGTTGCTGAGAAAACCTCACATTCCCCACTAAGTCCCTTTTCAGTGCTTGAGTTTACAAAGTATTATTCTGAGGGTGTCTGATCAGGCTTATAGAACAATGCTGTAGAAACATAGTTCAATATTGAGCTAAATGTAATGACATTGAAATTTGCTTTAAAATTTCATTTTATTTCTCTGTATTGAAGGGAATAGCTGCTTTGTGAGCAGATGCCTGTCACATTTTTTTCTAAACTTCTAGTTCCAAATATTTCTTCAAGTAGAATTTCTTTTAAAGAATCTTTGCACATGGCAGTTTTAATGCTTAGAAGCTCAATTTGTTCCAGGGATAAATGTCTGAGTAAAACAAATGGTATGTTTTCTAAAAAACTTCACAGCTATAGTTTTTCTTCCTGCTTATGTCAAAAGAGATGAATCCAGAGAAATAAGCAGGAACATGGTTAAGCTAGCTTGGAAATATCAACATTCAATGTCATTTCCTGCTGGCAACAGAACTAACTAGAGCCCCCAAATTATACTAAGGATGTTTCATTAAATCAAGCTGTGAGATGGTAGGGAGAGAAGTAGAAAAAAAAAGATAAAAAAGAAAAAGAGACAAGAAAAATTAGTTTCACATACCTATATCAAAAGACTAAGATAAGCATCCTGCCTAAGATGAATACAGTCCCTGTGAATCTTTGAAATGAATTAATTTTGATGTATTATTATTGAATATCTACTATCAGATATTTAGGTATATTATCTCTGATCATCACAACAACCTCTCAAGATAGTTATTATTAAGATAGTTATTATTGTCTCTATTTGGTAGACAAGAAGGCCCAGTCTTAACAGACCAAGTCACTTTGCCACACCCAAAGAGCTAACAAGTATGGAGAGGAGAGACAAATCTTTTATTCATTTTATTCCAGAGCTTGTAATCTTTTTTTTTTTGCCATGTGCTATGTGGCCTGTGGAAACTGCTCCAAATGTGACTACAGCTGCTAAAATCAGCCACAGGAACTTGTCTTTTATGTGGTATATAAAAACAAACACAGCCATGCTCCATTGCCAGGTGATGTCTTTTTTCAGGTTGTTTTCATGCATTCTCTGCCTCTGTCCCTCATGAACATCCATTACTAAGGGAAGTGCAGTGTGGAAGCTCCAACTTAACTATCACTTTCAACTCCTTCACAGACAATTTCCTTCTCATGGGTGAGATACATATTTGTGACAGTTATTAATAGAAATATAACTGACTCCTGGTTGCCTGAGACAGACAGCAGGGAGGATGTGTTAGCAAGACAGCTACACCTTCAAATCCAAATCACTTTCATTCACAGCAGAAGTAAGTTTCAGAACTGCAACCTGAAAGATTCTTCTGGGTAGTACAGTTAAGCTCACCCACATAAACCATGAATTTGCCATCTGGAGTGCACTCCTTGAAACTTATTTACGTGAGTAAGAAAAAATTCCTTGGCAAGATATTTGTCTCATTGCCATAGTCATACTTGCATTTTTTCTCATGTGTGTGCTGTTTTCACTTGACCTAATTACGGAAAAGTGTCTTTAAAGTGGAAAGAAAATTCAAGTTGATATAGTAATAACATCTGATTTTGTAGGATAAATAAAATATCTTCTTCCATATACTTTCCTCTTCTTTTTTTGTTATTACTAATAAGATCTCTTTAGGGTGCATTTGGATTTTAAAACTTAGATTAGTATGTATTTTTAATCACAGTCCTAAAAACAAATTTCTAACTATGAATCAAGTTACTCATTGGCGCTATTGAGGATGTTTCTGTTTCTAACATTAAATGTAAATCTAGAAAATGGTATTTAAATATTTTAATTATTGAAATTGCTCCCTCTCCCTCTCTCTCTCTCCCTCTCTCTCTCTCCCAAAAGTGCCTAACAGTGCCTTGTACATGCTAGACAAGTGCTCGACCGACCTGTGAGCTCCTGAGCTGCCTGCACCCTCAGCTCACAAGAGAGGCCTTCCAGAACCGCTTTAGAAAGCAGCAAGAATTATAGGATAAATGTATTTGAAGTGAGAGGAAGGATTTTGAAGGGGATTAATGGCAATTTATCTTTTACTGTAATAAGTTTTAAAAATTTAAATATACACTTATTTTTTGATTAGCTCTTGTTAAATGCCTACCAATCAACCTAATCAGTGAGGTGAAAGACCTGTATAATGAAAATTATAGAACATTGAAGAGACAAATTGAAGAAGACACTAGAATATGGAAAGATCTGCCATGTCCACAGATTGGCAGAATTAATATTATTAAAATGGCCACATTACCAAAAGCAATTTACAGATCCAATGGAATCTCCATTAAAATTCCAATGAAATTTTTTATATCACTAGGAAAAACACCCTAAAATTCTTATGGTAACACAAAAGACCTAGAATAGCCAAAGCAGTTCTAAGCAAATAAAATAAAACAAACAACAACAAATGAAAAAACCCCAAGGCCGAGGCATCACAATACTGAATTTCAAATCATACTATAAAGCCACAGCAATAAAACAGCATAGTACTGTCATGAAAATAGACATATAGATCAGTGGTATAAAAATAGAGGGCACAGAAACAAACCCGTGCAGCTACAGCTGTCTCATTCTAGATGAAGGAGCCAAACACAAGTTGGAGAAGACAGTCACTTTAAAAATGGTGCTGGGAAAACTGAATATCCATAAGTAGAAGATTGAAACTAGTTCCTTGTGTCTCATCCTGTACAAAAATCAATTCAAAATTTATCAGAGACCTAGGTATGTGATCTGAGACTTTGAAACTGCTAGAAGAAAATACAGTATAGGGAAATACCTGAAACCATAGGAATAGGCAAATACTTCCTGAATGGGACTCCAGTTGAGCCAATGGGTCTATATCAAGTTAAAAATTTTCTGCACAGCAAGGGAAACAATCAACAGAGTAAAGAGACAGCCTATAACATGTGAGAAAATCTTTGCCAGCTACTCTTCCCATGGAGGATTAATATGTAGAATATATAAAGAACTCAAAAACTTGACACCAAAAAAAATCTAATAGCCTAATTAATTAATAAATGAGCAAATGAACCTAACAGGCATTTCATTTCTTAAAAGAAGTACAAAGGGGAAATAAATATATAACAAAATATTCAACATCTTTAGCCATTAGGGAAATTCAAATCAAAGCTGCATTGAGATTCTATCTCACCTTATTCAGAATGGTTGTAATCAAGAATACAAAAAACAATAAATGCTGACAAAAATTTGGAGAAGAAGGAACCCATTCTACACTCCTGGGAGGAATGTAGATGAGTACAGCCAGCATGGAAATCAGCATGGGAGTTCTTCAAAGAAACTAAAAGTGGATATACCATATGATAGAGCCATACCGTTCCTTGGTATACACCTGAAGCAATTAAAATCAACATACTACAGGGATACCTGTGTGTAATGTGTTTGTTGTGGCACAATTCCAATAGCCAGGATCTGCAACTACCCTAGGTGTTCCTTAACAGATAAATAGATAAAGAAAGGAGGTATATATATATATATATATATATATATATATATATATAGGAGTATTACCCAGCAGTAAAAAAGGACAAAATTATGTCCATTTCAGGCAAACAGATGGTACTGGTGATCATCATGTTAAGTGAAACAAGCCACATTCAGAAATACAAGTGCTGCAGGTTCTCCTTAACATCTGAAATATAAAAGAAATAACATGAAATTAGAAGGGATACTATTGTTAGACAAGATGATGGGAATAAGGGGGAAGAAGGAAGGGGTATAGGGGAGGGTAAGAGTCAGGAAAAAAAAGAATTATTAATTAAATGATTAAGAGATAATGATGTTCCCATGAACTTATTGAGGTAAAATGGTGTCCCCTACACCGTATTAAGTGAAACAGCATATTGTACAACAGAATGTGTAACACTACCAGTCTTTATTTTCTAAAATACTTTAGAAATATAAAAAAATCTAGAATTGTGTTCCTTTAATTATTTTAATATGTTTCTGGGAGTGAGATGTTGAACACATTTTTCTTTTTAAGTGTATTCTTGGATATTTTTCTATTATAAAATGTTTCTTAGCAGAAGAAATTAAGAATTGCTGTAAGTATATGAGGTGATAGACATATTGAGTAGCTTGATTGCAGTAATCATTTGACAATGTATATTCCATATCATATTGTACACCTTACATGTATATAATTTCCCTTGTCAATTATCCTCAATTAAAAAATTAAAAAGAAAAAACAATAGTGATAGTTGGCCACCTAAGTTGGAAATATTAAAACATTTTTTAATCTATTAAATTCATTAAGATATTTAATATTATAGAGAGAACATTTCTGTCTCTATGTTTTAAAATAATTCTTGCATTTAATATTTTTCATGTGTACTCATTTGGCAAGAAAATATCTTAGCATAATCTGGAATATAAAGAATATTGACTCTCCATCAGGTCTACAGAATTTAATACATTGCATACATGAGAATAGTGTTTCTATGAAGAACCTCAAGGGTATTGTTCTTTTGTTTATATGGAATGTATCACTAGATAATGTGATTCAGTCCATTATTTTTATTGATTTCATCTGATACATATAATTAGTATTAGTAAGATTTTTATCAGCAAAAAGTTTCAGCAATGCTTTGTTTTGTAATGTGCTATGAATAAACAATAGAAATTCGGTAATTACCATTATACCTATTTTCACTGGGACCAACTAGAGATCAGGAGTTTAACAAATATTATTTCTGTTTAATAATCCTCAGAGAAATTCCCTAAGGTAGTCATTAACCCCATTTTACAAATGAAAATAGTGTAAGATTGATTTCAAAGCCTATGTTTTTGCCTTTAAACTGTCTTTCCTGTGAGCAAAGTGCGTATTTTCAGCAAGGCCAACTATTTCAGTGTTAATTCTAGGTTATGCTTCATGTGCTTGCATTTTCTTCTCTATTTGGATCAGACAGGATAGACCAGGATTTGCTGGTAACAAGTTAACTCTAAAATGTCCATGGCTTAATATAGGGAATGTTTATCTCTGACTCACCGGAACTCTCCAGTTGGTGGCAGGAGCTCAGATGCACTGAAGATTCTTGGGAGAGAAAGAGAGAAAAGGAGAGGGAGAGGGGGAAGGGAGGTGGAGGAGGGAGGACAGAGGAAGGGAGGGAGTAAGGGAGGGTGGGAACGAGAGACAGACAAATTGACTGTGCGAGGAAACTTTGCTTGGCCTGCATTTGACACAGTCACCTCTACTCATCTTTCTTTGACCAAGACTAGGCCCTCATCACAACTACAAGGGGAAGTACAGCTTTTTTAAGATCAAAAGAAAAGAAACTATTTATTGGTAAACAATGTCTATAGCCCTCATATCATATGATAATTCTAATTAGCCTTATATAGTTTTTTAGGTATTCATTGATATAATTTTTTTTAATTTTAAAAACTTTATTATCATTCACTAAACACACATATATACAGAAATTAAAATTATTCAAAGAAAAGCAATGCAAGGGAAAAAAACTATAACAATATTAAAATATAATAGAATTCAACCAAAGCAAAACTGAAAAGTTTAAACATTTTTCCATATAATTAAAAAAAAATCTCAAGCATTAATAAGATATCAAAGGATGTGATTTGTTTTAGAAAGATTTTCAAAACTAATATTGAACAAATAGTGGTCTGAAAAAAATTCTAAATAGCTAGTAGACTCCACATAGGCCATATTTTTTTAATTCAAATTTCAATACAGTCATGTGACACATGATGGAAATATAATCTGAGAAATATGTTATTAGGCAATTTCATCTGTGTGTATCGCAAACTACTACACAGAGTGCCAACTTCTAAGTGCAAGCTGAGAAGGTATACATCAATCATCTGTGATGGCCCCTTGATATTATCCAAATACGCAGTTAAACACGATATACATGAGGCTACCGCTGGCATAGCAGCACACTGTTTTACAGTAAACTCTTATATAAGTAGGATTATGTTCTAAAGGATAAAATGTACAGCATGTTATGATAAGTACATAAAACAGTAACAGTCATTTATCACACTATGGACTACTGTGTACTGTAGATAGCTGTATTTGCTTATTCTGGAAACACACCCTCCTCTCCTTTGATCTCAGTGACTCTTCCTTCCCAACCCACTGATGAGCTCCAGTTTAGTCTCTACCTACATCTCATCCTATAGTTTTAAACACAGTCTATATATGGATTCATTCCAGATTCCAGCCTGTAACCTGATCTCTCCCCTTCCCCTCCTGCCACCCCTACCCTTTAGAACCTTTTCTTCCTATTTCAAATTATCAGTTATTCATTTTAATAATTTTAATCCTCAATTGCACTTTCAGTTTCTCACACTAGAGAAACTATTCGGTGTTTACGCATGTGTGTTCCATTTATTTCACTTAAGAGGATGGCCTCAATACGCCTCAATTTATCTATAAATGTCTCTAGTTTCTTGCTCTTTATGCCTGACTAGTACTCCATTAAAAAAAACAACACACATCTTCCTTTTAAAAATTTTTTTTGTTAAATTATTTCATTGGTATATTTTAGGTATACAATTACATTTCTCATTGGGAATTGTACCTTTGCATAATGCATCTTGGTTCTTATTTTTTCCCCATTCCTAGCCCTCCCTTCACCCCCTCCACCCTTCCCTATTTACAAAGACTTTATTTCCATTTTTTCCATTTCTCAGCATTTTTCGTTTCCCTTCTTTCCTTTCCCCTGCCCCTCCCACTACCCCTACCCCTTTGGACCTTTTCTTCCTATTTTACATTATCAATTATTCATTCTAATCATTGGTACATTTTAGGTATACAATATAATGACATTCATCATTGGAAATTTGCACCTTTACATAGTCTCTCTTGGTTCTTATTTTTCACCCTTGCCCAGCCCTCCTTTCAACCCCTCCATTCCTCCCTGTTTACAAAGATTTTGTTCCTATTTTTCCATTTTCTCATATTAATCCCATTCCCTTCTATCCTTTCCCCTAGCCCTCCCACTTCCTTCCCCTTTGCCCCTTTTCTCCCTATTTCACATTACCTATTACACATTTTAGTCCTTATTTACACTTTCAGTTTCTCACACCAGAGAAACTATTCGGTATTTATATATAGGTGTTTTATTTATTTCACTTAAGAGTATTGCCTCAATGTGCATCCACTTAGCTATAAATGTCTCTAATTTCTCATTTTTTATGGCTGAGTGGTACTCGATTTTATAAAAATACCACATTTTCTTTATCCAGTCTCCAGTTGATGGGCATTTGGGCTGTTTCCAAGTTTTAGCTATCACAAACTGTGCTGCTATGAACATGGACACACATATATCACTGTGGTATGATTCTTTTAATTCTTTGGGGAAGATCCCCAGCAGTGGAATAGCAAGATCAAATGGGACTTCCAGTCCTAGTTCTTTGAGGTATCTCCATACTGATTTCCACAGTCCTTGCACCAATCTACACTCCCACCAGCAGTGGAGCAAGGTTCCTCTTTCCCCACAGCCCCGCCAGCATTTGTTATTGGTTGATTTCATGATAGCAGCCATTCTTCCTGGAGCGAGGTGGAATCTCAGTGTTGTTTTCATTTGCATCTCTCGAATGACCAGTGATGTTGAACATTTTTTCATGTATTTATTTGCTATTTCTACTTCTTTGTCTGAGAAATGTCTGTTCATTTCAGATGCTCATTTTCAGATTGGGTCTTTAAATTTTGGAGGTCTGACCTTTTTAAGTTCTTTATAGATTCAAGATACTAGACCTTTTTCTGAGGAAAAGCAGGAAAAGATTTTTTCCCACATTGTGGGTTGTCTCTTCACACTGCTGGTGGTTTCTCTTGCTGTGCAGAAGCTTTTTAATAAGAAGAGATCCCACTTGTTGATTGTTTGTGCTAGTTCATGGGCAACTGAGGTTTTCTTCATAAAATCTTTTCCTACACCGATGCCTTCAAGAGTTCTACCTAACCTCTGCCCCAACTTGTTCAGAGATTCTATTTTAATATTTAGATCTTTAATCCATTTCGATTTTAGTTTAGTGCATGACAAGAGATATAGGTCTAGTTTTAATCTTTGGCAAGTTGAAACCCAGTTTTTCCAGCACCATTTATTAAAGAGACTATCTTTCCTCCAGTGAGGGTGTTTGGCTCCTTTATCGAAGATGAGATGGCTGAGTGTGTCTGGCGTTGTTTCTGCATCTTCCAATCTGTTCCACTGGTCCTCTGGTCTGTTTCTTTGCCAGTACCATGCTGTTTTTATCACAGTAGCTTTGTAATATAGTTGCAGGTTGGGGATTGTGATATCCCCTGCCATGTCTCTGTTACCTAGAATTGCTTTTGCTATTCTGGGTCTTTTCTTGTTCCAAATGAATTTTTGAATTGTTTTCTCAAGGTCCATGAAGTATGCAGCTAGATCTCAATTGGAATTGCATTAAATCTATATAGCAGTTTTGGAAGTATGGCCATTTTCACTATATTAATCCTTCCTACCCAGGAGCAGGGGATGTCTGTCCATTTTCTGATATCATCTTCCATCTCTCTTTTCAGAGTGCTGCAGTTTTCAGAAAAGAGGTCTTTGATTTCTTTCATTAGGTTGATTCCTAGGTATTTCAGTTTTTTGGATGCTGTTGTGAAAGGAATTATTTGCCCTATTTCTTTCTCAGTGAGTCTGTGATTCATGTAGAGGAAAGCCATTGATTTTTGTGTGTTGGCCTTGTAAGCAGCTACTTGACTGAATTTGGTTATTAAGTCTAGAAGACTTTTGGTGGAGTTCTTGGGGTCTTCTATATAGAGTATCATGTCATCTGCAAATAATGACAATTTGACTTCTTCATTTCCGATCTTTATTCCTTTTATTTCTTTCTCTTGTCTAATTGCTGTGGCTAATGTTTCCAGAACTATATTGAACAAGAGTGGTGATAGTGGACATCCTTGTCTTGTTCCTGATTTTAGTGTGAAGAATTTCAGTTTTTGACCATTTAGAATGATGTTGGTTGTTGGTTTTCCATAGATGGCTTTTATCAGTTTGAGGTAGAGACCATCTATTCCAATTTTTTGTAGGGTTTTTACCATAAAACCCTGTTGGATTTTGTCAAATGCTTTTTCTGCATCTATGGAGATGATCATATGGTTTTTGTCCTTGACTCTATTGACATAGTGTATTACATTGATTGATTTGTGTATACTGAACCATCCCTGCATCCCTGGGATGAATCCCACTTGATCAGGGTGTTTGATCTTCTTGATGATCTTCTGCATTCTATTTGCCAGTATCTTATTAAGGATTTTTGCATCTATGTTCATTAGTGAGATTGGCCTATAGTTCTCCTTTTCAGTTGGGTCTTTCTCTGCTTTGGGGATCAAGGTGATGCTTGCTTCCAGGAATGAATTTGGGAGTATTGCTTCCCTTTCAATTTCATTGAAGAGTTTAAACAGTAGTGGCAGCAGTTCCTCTCTAAATGTCTTGTAGAATTCAGCAGTGAAGCTATCAGGCCCCAGACTTTTCTTATTTGATGTTTTTAATTACATTTTCAATTTCATTGGTTAATATTGTATTGTTTAGAATTTTTAGGTCTTCATTCAACTTTGGTAATTCATATGTATCTAGGAATCTGTCCATTTCTTCTGTGTTTTCCATCTTATTGGCGTATAGGTTCTGGAAGTAGGTATGGATGATCCTCTGAATTTCTTCTGGGTCTGTTGTAATTTCACCCTTTTCACTCCTAATTGCATATGGATTTGGGCCTTTTCTTTCCTTTTTCTGATAGGGTTGGCTAAGGGTTTGTCAATTTTGTCGATTCTTTCAAAGAACCAACTCTTGGCTTCATTGCTTTTTTTGGTATCGTTCTCTTAGTCTCCATTGCATTGATTTCTCCTCTGATCTTTATCATTTCCTCCCTTGTATGAGCTCTGGGGTTGTCCTGCTCTTCTTTTTCTAGAAGCTTGAGGTTCAGCATCAGGTTGTTTAATTGGGCTCATTCTGTTTTCCTAATATGCATATTCACTGCTATGAATTTCCCTCTTAAGACTGCTTTCACTGCGTCCCATAGATTCCAATATGTTGTATTGTCATTGTCATCTAATTGAAGGAACTGTCTGATTTCTTCTTTAATTTCCTCTGTGACCTATTGGTTATTCAGAAGTATGTTGTTCAATTTCCATGTGTTTATGAAATTTTTCCAGTTTCTTTTGGTATGGATCTCCAATTTCATCGCACTATGGTCTGATAATATACAGGGGATAACTTCAATTCCTTTGCACTTACTTAAACACGTTCTATGTGTGATTATGTGGTCTATTTTGGAGAATGAGCCATGTGCAGCTGAGAAGGATGTGTATTCTGATTTTGTGGGGTGGAAGACTCTGTAAACATCTGTTAAGTTCATTTGTTCAAGAGTTCGATTGAGTTCTAGTATTTCATTACTTATTTTTTGTCTAGTTGATCTCTCTATTTGTGACAGTGGGGTGTTGAGGTCCCCCACTACAACAGTATTAGTGCATATATGACTTTTCATGTCTGTTAGTATTTGTTTTATATAGTTGGGTGCATAGATATTTATGACTGTCATCTCTTTCTGTTGGATTGTTCCCTTTACAAGGATGTAGTGTCCTTCTTCATCTCTCTTAATCAGTGTTGGTTTGAAATCTACTTGATCTGCAAAGAGGATAGCTCCTCTTGCTTTTTTTCAGGTTTCTGTTGCGTGGAGTACTATTTTCCACCCTTTAACTTTCAGTCTATGAGTTTCCTTTTGAATTAAGTGTGTTTCTTGTATGCAGCATAGTGTTGGATTTAGCTTCTTGACCCATTCTGCCAGTCTATTTCTTTTGATTGGTGAATTGAGACCATTAACATTGATGGTTATAACTGAAACATATTGACTTGTCATTGCCATGACTTTTTCTTTTTGTTGGGTTCTCCCCCTTTACATTTAATTTCTTGTCATGCCAGATGAGTTCAGTCTGCTTTACTTCTTCCCATTGTGATCCTCAATGTCTGTTCCTAGGATATTGTGTAAAATTCTTTGGAGTGCTGGTTTGGTATTCACAAAGTTCCTAAGGTGCTCTTTGTCACGAAAGTATCTTATTTCTCCATCAATTTTGAAAGATAGTTTTTCAGGGTACATCAATCTGGGTTGGAGTCTGCTTTATGAGGGCTTGGAATATGTCACTCCAAGCTCTTCTTGACTTGATGGTTTGTGTTGAGAAGTCTGCTGTGATTCTGATGGGCTTTCCTTTGTATGTGATTTGTTTCTTTTCTCTAACTGCTTGTAGAACTTTGTTCTTCTGTTGAGTTTCTGGAATCTTAACAATTATATGCCTATGTGTAGATGTTTTTTGATCAAGGTTATTTGGAGTCCTATATGCCTTACTTATCTGTATGTCAAGTTCTTTTCCCGTCCTTGGGAAATTTTCTGGCATTACTTTTGTGAAGAGATTTTTAATGTTATCTGCACTCTCTCCTGTTTCTTCATTGCCTCCAATCAGTCTTATGTTATTCTTCTTTGCATCATCTAACAGCTGCTGGATTGATTTCTCATCTTCCTTTATAATTTTGAAGCAATTTTTCTTTTCCTGGTCACTAATTGCAATCTTATCTTCTATATCTGAAATTCTGTCCTCACACTGGCTCATTCTGCTGTGTAGACTTTCAATGGAGTTTTTCATCTCCTGGAAATCTATTTGCATCTGTTTTATGGATTCCATTTGTTTCCTATGTTGGGATTCCATCATGTTCCTGGGGTCCTCTCTAGATTTATTAATCATGTCTTGCACTAGGAGCACAATTTCTCCTGTTATCTGAGAAATTATTTCTGATTTCATTTTTTCTAGATCCCCTTTTGTTGCCAGTTCAGTAGGTCCAGGTGGTTGAGTATCAGAGTGTTCCATCTCATTTCCCTTTGGGGCTGCTGTAAGTGATCCGGAAGTCTGGTTTTGAGACTTATTTATGTGTTTTCTCTTTTCAACTGGGGGGTGGGGGTGTGCTCTTGGCACCAGTGCAGATCTCCTCCTCTGAGCTCGGGGAGGTGGGACAGGGGCTGATAGTGGCTGTAGGGATGTTGGCCCAGAAGCCCCTTCCTCTGGGCCGGGAGCAGTGGGATGGAGGCTCTGAAGCCCCTACCTCTGGGCTGGGAGCGGTAGGACAGATGCCATCCCAAAAGCCCCTTCCTCTGGGCTGGGAGCAGCAGGAGGGATGGTGACTGAGAAGCCCCTTCCTCTGGACCAGGAGCAGTGGGATGTTGGCTCAGAAGCCCCTACCTCTGGGCCGGGAGCGGCAAGAGGGATGGTGGCCCGGAAGCCTACATTGATATAAGTTTTAAAAGACTGTATTCCTTTCAAATAACTTAAGGAAAACCACATAGACTGTATAACAAATGGCCACTTATAAAAAGAAAAAGAGAAGCACAAGACCAAACAAGTAAGCAAATAAGAATTGGATAGATGAGGGAAATGAAAGCAGTATCATTGTAAAAAAATATTGATTAGAAAATAACATAAAGCCAGAAGCAAATGTAAAAATATATGGTGTCAATTCCACTAAAGAAATAAAACCCAAGTGCAATACCTTCTGTGTGGATGAGTCACACCTAAATCTAGTTACAACTATGAGTAATTCTGTGTGAGTCAAATACAGACAATAAAGATAATAGAAGAGGAAAACAGAGATGTATATATTACCCTAAGTGGCTCCACTGAAATATATGAAAGAATTAAAATCAGTTAATTAAACATCCAAGCTAAGTAACTAGGAAAGATCACAGAAGATATATAATGAAAGTGACAAGAATGATTTAATAAAGATATTAAAGAATTTTGAAACAAGAGGGGAAGAAATAGAATTAATCAGAAATTCCCCAGGTGTGGGTCTTGGAAAATAGCAGCAGCTGCAACAGTAACAATGAATTTGATTATCTAATGAGAAAACACGACCAACACCTCAAATTAATAACAAGAACATCCAGTTATGAGAGATAATGTGAAAATTAAGGAGAATTGGGAACACATACTTCTCTCAAGAAATGAATTATGTCTGAAGTCCAGGATGAAATAATATTATAAACAGAATAGAAACTGTATAATTTGATCCAAGAAGAGAAACATGTATCTGGAGCCCAATACACAGAAACTTGTGAAATCTCCTTGAACAACATTAAAAATTTGGATACTTTTAGGTACGTTTAAATTAATTGATTTAAACAGTGCCTAATCTCAGAGAAAGAAGGAAATCTTCCCACTATTTGTGCTGTGAGAGTTACATATGCACTGAAATCTGATAAGAAAATATTTTTAAATGCCACATTAGTGCAAAGTAAGACATACTCTATAATTTTTTTTGGTACCAGGGATCGAACTTGGGCCCTTGTGCTTGCGGGGAAGGCAGTGGAACCACTGAGCTAAATCCTGGGCCCTAATACTCTACAATTTTAACATAATATGATATATTTAAAGTTTTTGCACATCACCAAGTGAAATTATCCTTAGAATTAAGTTCAGTACCAAGAATATATTAATGTGATTAATCGTATTAAGAGGTTATAAGGGAAATAAAACGGGCTTATTAAATATACACTAAAAATATTTGCTAAACCTCAACACTTCTTTAAAATGTCATGAAAATTTTTCTTATTAATTACTAAAGCTATCTTTTCAGTCTTGGAAAAAATTTTTGGTATATTTTAGAACTATATTTATGTTTAAAAAATCATTGTATTCATGATATATACCTCATAGTTTTCAGGATGCCACAGTAAGCTATGAAAGTTTTATATTAAAGTCAGGAATAAGACAATTGAAGATGTTTGCTACTATTTCTATTATTTAACATTGTCATAGATATGCCAAGGAAGCTAGAAATTAGAGAAAGAAATAAAATGGGTGCATAAACAGATACCAATATATGTTATTTTTATATGTATATATAAGCAAAAAATTAACTTAAAAACCAGTAAAATTAGTAAGAGAGTTTGGTGCATTAAGGTGCCAAATATTCTAAAAATGCCAATTGCATGATAATATGAAAGTCCTCTTGATGCCAACAATTAGCAGCTAGAAGAAGAAAAATGGACTCAACATCCCATCTATAAATAATAAAAAGATCAATTTCCAAGTAAAAATCCACAAATAAATATACAATATGCATATTTATAAACTTCAGACTTATTAAGTATAAATGAGATTTGAATGAAAGTTGAGATATCTATTCTTCACTTGGCTACTTAGAATAGAAAGATAATGATGGCATTAAATTAGTCTAAATGTTCAATGAAATATTTAATATTTCCACAATTCCACCAGAATGTTTGGAACTGAATTAAATGAAT
Source organism: Heterocephalus glaber (assembly GCF_053883595.1). Classification (NCBI taxonomy): domain Eukaryota; kingdom Metazoa; phylum Chordata; class Mammalia; order Rodentia; family Bathyergidae; genus Heterocephalus; species Heterocephalus glaber. The sequence continues at coordinate 34,307,622 of NW_028258296.1, read as the reverse complement.
CTAAGTTTATTAGGAAGAGCAAGTAAGTACAGGAACAACCTAAAATAGAGTAAAAATGGGCTATGTAGTAATAAAGCAATGTGGTACTGGCTCAGAATAGCCAAGTCAATATAAAGGTCCATATGTGAGAGATAAGATCAGATATATGTGGGACAATATTATCACAAGGTATATAATAAAAATAGCATTTCAAATTAGTGAGGGACAGGTAGCTTGTTCAGTAAGTAGAATTGCAATAACTAGTGTGTTAAAAAGTGCAGGAGTGTGCAATAGCACATATCTAAAGCTCTTTGGTTTGGCTTCAGAGATTTGCTTCTAGTTCTTTCCCTTCCCAAAGTAATGGTTTATGTCTAGATGTCCCCCAAGAGTCACATGCCCTCATATCCAGGCTTTTGAAAGATGATTGAGCCATCTGGGAATTGTAGCTGACTTGCTGTTAGCAGGTGGGGTCTGCCCTGAAAACGGGAGTCACTAGGGTGTGACCTGGAAGGGCACATTTCTCTCCCCGGTTCCTCCCTTCGCTCCTTGCTTTTTGACCTCCATGATATGAGCGGCTTTCCTCCACTCAAGGCCTTCTACCATTCACTTCCTGTGAATGAAATTTTGGAATGTGGGTTAGTAAGCATTCTATATTCAAATACCATCAGCCCTTGATTATTCTCCGACTTCAACATCAAACATCAACTTTGAAGAAAATAATATACAGCAGTTGATCATTTGAAACATCCATTATTTTTAGAAGTAGGTTTTTCTTTGGAATAAGCAATGCATATGTAAGTTCACACTAAAACCATTTTCATTTCCTGGGTGAGGTTCCTGATCTTCGTGCTTACTAAGTATGGATCTCTGGCCAGTAGTCTTCCCTTTTCCAGGGGACTTGTATACAGCCAAGAATCCCAAGGGAGATGCCAGACCTACTGAATCAGTTGTCACTTTTCTCAAATTCCTTACTTGATTCTTAACAACATTAATATTTAAAAGGCAGTGAATTAGTGTGTCTCCTAGGATTATTCCAGCTCAATTTATAATTTATTTTCTTTCCTAAATGTATAAGGAGATAATCAAGTCAGTCAGTCTGTCTGTCTACCTCTTTCCTTCTCTACTCCTTAAAGAAAGGTAAAAACTAATATTTATCCCAGGAAATTGAATTTAGTAAGGAGGTTTTGCCCATGATAATCAAGTTTTGTCAGGCTTCATGTATAATCACCCAAAATGTAAATGTTAACATCAAATATCATGAGAAGTGGTGTATTTTTCTTCCTTCCATCCACAGTTTGCCTTCAACTATTCCAAATTATATTTTACTGTTAACTCTAGCCTATTTTCTTCCATTGCCAATGGCACTTTTTAAAAAACTACAATTTGAATCACTATGTACAAACAAAAATATTGGAACAGTTTTTTTCAGCTAGTATGTGAATATGTTACTTCTATGACATCTACAATCTCTGTTGTCATCTCTGGTTTCACAGTATGAGCTTGAAAGTATGGATAATGAAAATTTGTTTTCTGAAAATATGTCATATATAATATATATATATATACATATATATCCACAGGAGATATATTTTCCCCCCCTCATGTTATTCCTTCAGTCAAAAGAAACTTGACTAGTAATTATGGGTGTGCTTTTGAGGGATAAGCATGTTCTAGTTCTAATCTTTCTCTTTTTTGTCACAGCAGGAAATTGCTTATTGTTATCATGCATTTTATTTAAAAGCAGATGATCTGCTCAATAAGATAAATCTTGGCCATACGTCAGCAGGCTAAAAAATGTCATAAACAAAACATGTTGAGAAAATAAAATATTTATAAAATGTTTCATGCTATCATTATTCTAAGAGTTTGATAATGGTAAACATAAGGTGTATAGATGCTGTTCTCCTGAATCTCAAAGTACACAATGATTTTCGCTTCTTACAACAACAACATGTGTCATTGTCATAGTGGAGAGCTTTCTGTGTCTTTTCTTGCATCCTGAAAGAAGGAAGATGCTCTCTTGGTTCCTCAGAGAAACTTCAGTTTGAATAATTCCTGCAGAGGAGACACGGGCACTTCCTGGAAGAAGGGAGCTAGAGTTGAACTACTGTGTGGTAGCACGGGGTGCATCTGGAGAAGAGGGCATCCCATACAAAACAGTCTCCATGCTACCCACTTTCTGGGTGTCCCTTCCTGTCCCTCTCAGGCAGGAGCTGTCCTTCTCTCACTAAATATTCCTTACTCTTAAAAAAAAGTAACAAGTCTCACGCTGAGGCCACATGTACTGTGGAATGCTTATGGTTTCACATTACCTATGTTTACACCTCTGTTCTTTCAGCAGCTGTGGATTGGACACGCTATTCTAAGCAAGAGATGCAGCACTGTCAAGACAGACAAAACTGTCTGCCCTCAAGAAGCTAATATTCTCGTGAAAGAAGGCAAAGAAGAATAAATTGGCAAATTATGTCAATAGATGGCAAATATTTGGTAATAAGTGTCATGGGAAAAGGAAAGAAGGCACAAGTAGTACTTCGAGGGACTCCACACCTGTGATCAGTCACTCTTCGAGAATCAGTTCACAGTAGGTGAGTCTCAGAGTTCTCTGTGTGTGGGAAGGGTGCTGAGAAAGTGACGCCAGCTCTGTACATCTCTACATCTCTACATCTACACAGGAGCTCTGTGTTTCAGAACTGATTTCTTATAAGCCCCAAATTAGGATATTAAACTCATTTTAGATTTTAAAAAGTTAATTTCTTTTTCATTTATTCATCTATTTGGCTTTTTAAAAAATGTACACCTGATTGTATAATGTCTCTCCTCACAATCTTCAGAGAATTTACTTTGTGTGTGCAAAATTCAAAACCCTTACCATGGTCTCCAAGAGCCCTCCAGGATCTGGCCTGTAATGACTGACTTCAGCTCCCATCACCCACCTTGCTCACTCAGCTCCAGCTACTGTGGCCTCCCTGCATCCTCAGATACACTAGATCTTTCCTCATAGACTTCACACACTGTTCCCTTTACCTTCAAGGTTCATCCCCACATATCTAAATGGCTTGCTCTTTCATCTTTTTGGTATGCCATCTTCAGAGAAGCCTTCTCTGAACCACTGAGCAAAACTAATTTCAGCCCTAACTTCACCCCATCAATCTGTCCTTGTACTGGTTCTCAGTTAATTATAGAGACTGAGATTTACATCCATAAATCAGATGGTCCATGAAGGGCCTCTCAACATAGGTGGCACTGAGGCTGAGATACAAATGACAGAGATGGATTTAGTCATGTTGAAATCAAAAGGAAAGCTCTGTAGACAAATGGGAGTAGATGCAAAAGGCCTAAAATGGGAAATGAGCTTGACAGCTTTGACTTACAAGACTCGATGTGGATGGAGCAAGGATGACAAGGGGGAATGATATTTGAAGTGAGCTTAGAAAGCAAAGCAAGTACCAGATCATGTAAGAATTTTTGGTTTACAATCGAGTGTAGGTGTCCTTCTACATCCAATGGGAAGACATCATTAAATTTTAAGCAGGATAGTATTTAACCAGGTACTAGTTTTAAAGGATCACTTAACCACTTTCTAGTGCCATTTACAGAGATGAGGAAGATTAGAGAAGGAACTTGTATAGGGGTAGAAATCAAGAATTTTGTTTTGGGCCTCTTCAGTTTGATGTGCACATAAAATATCTCTATGTAGACAATAAATAGTACTGGAGTTCTGGGGAATTATCATAGCTGCAATGTTATTGCAATACCTTAACAAAATGAAATGTATCAATTAAGCAACAAATATTACTAAGTACCTTCTGTGTTCTTCACTCTGTAACATGTCAGAGGAATACAGAGGATGTAGTAGATGTGTTTCTTTAAGGAGCTTGTAAGATAACTGGAAATGTTATTAAAGTCATAAATTAATTACAGCATATTTAAGTGCTAACTTGACCTCATCTATAAGAATTGGGAGAAGAGGAAGGTCAGGATTTGTTTTACATATCAAAAAATAACTCATGATCCTTTGCTAGAATTTTTTCTAGTTTAGTTACCATCAACTGTAAGCTAATTCATTCTTTGAAATTGGAAAAAAGTGGTGACTAAAATAGACATGGACCATTTTTCATGGAGCTCACAGTCTAGTGAAAGATGAAATTAAAATATTTACACAAAATCTGTGGTGGTTGTCGTGAGTGAATGCTCCTGTATTCTGTGAAAACATTTGAGGGCCTGACCTAATCTGCCTCTAGGGAAAATTGTGCTCTGAATCATTAGGTTTAAATATGAATGAAGACAAGAAGGAGAACAGGGCCATAGGGGTGGTGGAAAATGCACTGGACACAAAGAAACTTGTGTGAATCTCCTGGACTGAGAAGCATGATGCACTTGAGGAAGTCAGAGAAAGCAATGGGGACTGGAGGCTCAAGGTGTCTGGCTGGAGAGAGCCATACAGAAGGCAGCTTGACAACGTTAAGGGAAATAGAAAGCCATCGGAAGATTTGAAATCATAATGCCACAATCATGTTCTCATATTTCAAATATCCTCTTATGTCTCTATATAAAATAGTAGAGTAGGGCAGAGTAGTGTAGAGTAGGGCAGATCTGTGAGGTTTAAGAAGTGTGAGAATCTATGGTAGACTGGAATAGAATGCTGTTGGCAAAAACTTGGAGAAGCAGATGAATTTATGATTACATAGATGGATGGGTGAATGGATAAGGCAAATTCAACCAGACTGAGTACTGGATTACACGAAGGCTTGAGGAAGATGGAGGCTCAAAGGTAATTACCATGTCTCTGGCTGGTATAATCACAGGATAGGGGTGCCCTTCATAAAGACAACACATTTAGTAATGTGACATTGCTTTTTAAAATAATGTGTTGTCCTAGGTACTGCAAAGTGACCTTGTAAGGTCAAAGGTTTAAAGATCACACAATATAATGCATACTACTTGATTTTTGTGGACTTTATATATTAGATAGAGTGTTTTCCACTTAAGCTAGATACATGCCTCCATGAGAAAAAACTCTCAAACATTTGTATGATTCATTTGATATAAGGTTAGCAGGTTAATCCTGTTATTGTTCCTCACAAAAATATAGTTTATCAACACCTTCTGACCATGAAAATCTTCTTAGCTAACAGTAATGATTGATAACACCTAATGCTGTCTGCTGCTAATCTCTTCTCCCATTATCTGTCCTTCAAAGCCCCCCTTTGGAGAGCACAAGGGAAATTTTATTCAATGATTGACACATACTTGCTGCTCTCTTCTGTTAATCTTTAAATAATGAAAAATTAAGAAGCCTTAAATTCCTTCATCCTATCTCATTTTCTCTCACATTATTTCCTTATAGCATGTATTTTAAACAAAATTAACCATTCTAAAGGGTAGCATTAGACCAAGCCTGGGGGCACATGACAATAATCCCAATGCTCCAAGAGCATGGGAGAGGATTGCAAATTCAAACCCAGCCTGGGCAAGTTAGTGAATTAGCAAGAACTCTCACAATTAAAAACACATACACACAAAGGGGCCTGCAAAATGTATAATAGATATTGAGAAATAGGAAGAAAATGTTCAAATGGGAAGGAGAACAACGGAGGGGGAAAGGGGAAAAGAAGGAAGGCAAAAGAAAAAGAAGAGAGTAGAAGGAAAAATGGAAACAGTTTTTATAAATAAGGAGGGGATGAGGAATTGAAAGGAATAGAGGGGATGGGGCAAAAAAGAAGAATCAAAATATGTTATATACAGATACAAATTCCCTCTGATGAATGTGAATATTCTGTATACCTGGAATGTCCCAATAAAATTAATTTATAATAAATAATTTTTAAAAAGGGCCTAGGATGTAGCTTAGAGCAAAGGCCCTGTGTTCAATCTCCAGTACTCCGAATAACAACAACAATAATAGCAAAACAAAAAAAAGGTAGAATTAAATGATATTTAGTATATTCACAATGTTGGGCCATTGCCACCTCTACAAAGTTTCAAAACATTCTCATCGCTTCAAAAGAGAATTCCATACCTATTGAGCAGTTACTTCTACTCTTTCTTCCTCACAGCTTCTGGCATTCACCAGTCTGTTTTCTGTTGATAGCCTTTTTATTGGTTTTTTAAATTAATGCTTACTTTCACATGCAAAAATATGTCTTCAAAGTATACTTAATCATAAGATGAAAAAGTAATTTTGATATATAAAATGTGAAAACCTCACCATGATAAAATTAGCTTTCAGGTCTAGCTTGAAAATTATAAGTACACACATTTAAATCTTTAAATTGTTTTAAATATTGAAATTCACTTGATAAATGTTAATTAAACACCTTCAACAGGAAAGGGATTGTAAGGATAAAAAGAAAGTATAACAGATGGTTCAAGGAATAAATATCAATAAATTTATTTTGTGTACTCAGTTTAAATTTAGTCACTATAAGTTTAATTTCAGAATCCATCTTATTTTACAGGTGGAAAAAAATGAGTCCATATGTTAGAAAATGTTCTCAAGCTATGCTTTGTTCCTAAATGAAGCTATTTGCTAACTTGGGGTATTGGTGTTTTATTGCCTGAGTCTGTACGATGGAAGATGCTCAAGAGACTGTGTTTCTGGCAGGCTAGTATGAACATGATTTGTTTGGTCTAGTATGATATGAAAGAGGGAAAAAAGAACCTGATTGTCTAGGGATAGTTATAATTTAAGTGAAGTAATGTATATTCTAAATGCAATTTAAGTGCTACTGCTAAGAGAATATTTCAAAATATGCAAAGAAGAGTATGTCTTTATCAAATAGATAAAGACAGGTATAGGCATTTACTTCACTTGCAAAACTATTTGTCAGTTTTCAAAAAAAAAAGAAGGATGAGCAATGGAGGAAATGTATTGGCAGTATACTTGGGGTTCTTCTGCAAGTTAGAAAGAGTTTAAAATTTATAACATTTAAATCTGAAGATCTTCAGGCTCTGTCTCTACTTTCTAAATTTCAAATCCATGTATGGGAAATTTGATTTGTCTGGCTTGGGTAAGTTATCTGTCAAAGGACTCATCATTTATAGTAACAGAGAGATAAGGAAAGCAGACTTGGCTTCTGTGGTTATGCCTTTCTGTACAGTATTTTCCCAATAAATACAAAATAATATTAGTAGGATAAATAGCTCAAGAGATTATCTAGTATAAAGATATTACTATTCGTTTTATGTGCAGTTGGATAACATATTGCTTTAAGGATGTATTGTTGGAAGAGTCAGACTAAGTAGCGTAAAAAGTCAGATAACGAAAAACAAAATAGAGTCAAAGCTGCCTTACACAGTTACCACTCTTGATCGGAGATACAGACTTGCATCGAAACTGTTTGATACATTTTAGCTATGCAGTTCCTGTAATTATAACAGTAGTTCTATATTTTAGACTTACAAAATAATAAAAGAATACTAATGCAAAGTTGTAGATATTCCATTTCTGGAATGATAAATGTGATTCCTAAAAGAAATGCTGCTTATATTCTTATATCTTTGATCACCTATGATAATATTAATTTCTCCTACGTGATCTGATGTTCCACTCAGATGAGCCAGGCAGGATAAGCTGCAAGCTTATAGATTTTCTTCCTTTAAGCTCAGGAGAATACCTGAACAATTTCCTTTATCTTCCCTGAGCCTGCTTCCACACAGTAGTTCCAGTTTTGTTTGTTTTGTTTATTTTTTGTTTCAGGCCCAGCTTGAAGAAAAGGCTCTGCTACTAAAAATAGACAATGGATCAGAATAAAGAGGAAAGTTGTCGAAGTTTTCATGACAGGAAGAAGCTGACATGAGCCTTGAAAAATACAAACATTTAAATAGACATCAGAGCATGTGTGAAAATAAATCAGACAGGTGTGAAGTGTAGAAAGGTAAAGAACTTTTTGACAGCATCCTTCAGTCACATTTTTTCTCAGCATTTTCACAATGCTTTTCCTTTCTAAGAAAAGTATCTGGAGGTTAAAGGCAGAAACACTGAAGGGCCTGGGATGAGAAAACTAGAGCTTAAGTACGTTTATACTATGGCATGATTGTGACATTTAAGAAATTATTTGTCACTATGTACATCATTTTCTTTATCTGTTAGAGATCATAGAACAAAACTCCCGGTTTTGTTAGCCAGACTTCCCTTAAAGAATTTACATCAAACACATGGATAGGGATAAAGAAATAAACCAACAAATGTAAACCATGGTAAGTGGTGATAAAGCCTGTACAATGAAAGACAGTAGAAGTGGTTTAGTTGAGCAGAGCAATGTAGGGTTGCGTGTCCTTTAACACTAGTAGTCACAAGGGGCCCCTGAAAGAGTGGCACTTGAGTGGGACTGGGATGAAGTGATGGAACATGCCAGGCAGTTTTCGGAGTAGGGGCTGGCAAATAAAAAAGCACTCAAATGGAAGAACTCTTGGAGTGATCTAAGAACTGTAAGAAAGCCATAGTAACTGAAGCTAAATGCAGAGTATCACTGAGGAAATTGAGCTGTGAGTAGGATGTTATAGATTGTAATGAGGACTTAAGGTCTTACTGTGAAATATCTGGGAAACTCCTGAGGAATTTTGACCAGAGAAGTGACATGAAGTGATATATGTTAAAGAAATGTCTGGTGCTCTTCTACAGAGAATAGATGCAATGGTAACAAGTACAAGCAAAGGGACTGGGTCAGAAGATACTACAGAAGTACAGGTGAAATACTTTACAAAGACTTTTTCTAAGCAGAAAGATAAACATTTATCATTATATTTTCCTCTTTCTACATTCCAATATAAGAAACCTAATTTATCTCTGAATATCCTTTAGTCATGCTAGATCCTGGAAGAAAGGATTGTCCCACAAAATTCGATTCCTATTAAATTGTAGTTTCCATTATTAGTGCAGCTCTGGTCTGTCTTCCTTGACAGTAAGGCATAGTTGTTACTGTAAAGAAATGGCTGAGATGTCAGAAATGACGAGGAGCTACTTTGGAATTTACCTTTTTACTTTGAAAATACAGAGCTTTCTCTATTAGATAGAAACAATTAAGAGACATTCTTTCTCTTAGACCAGATTTATTTTAGGCATGGATGCTACTTTTAAAAAACTGTGTTAAAACTGAATTAAAGAATATTTTACTCTGAACTTTATGAAAACATTATGAGCTTAAGAAAAGTGTAGAGTAATTTGATAATTTAAAAAATAGCACGTTAGTACTTGCACTACTTGGTTTTAATGGGTTGTTGTGATAGCCATAAGCTATTATAAGGAGGCTGATTAATGTAGTTATTCAATTTTTAAAATATGACATCCTACATCAAATATTGTTTCTTTTTTTTTCTAGATGCTTATTTTGCTTCATGATATTTCAGTAGTTTTTGAAGGTGAACAATTAAAGGATTCTTTAGTTATGTTTCATTGTTTGGTTTTGCTATTCTTGACACAGATCTGCTTTAGTACAAAAGCTTTGATCTAGTAATGGCTTAAAGGTCACATATTTATGGGAAACAGCTATAGAAAATATTATTTTGGACACATTATTAAAATTGCATATAATTCTGTTTTTCAAAACAAAGAATCACCTTTAACTTAACAGACGGTGGTAGTGATTTGAGAAATTATTTTCCCATAGCTATTCACTACTCACTTCCATTCATTCTGCCACCTCACCTCAAAATATTTACCACTAAGATTTCTGTGTGACAGAAAACCACACATCCAAACAATTGCCATCTACTGTATTTCACTAAAATGACTCAGTTACTGCCTGGGTTTTCTAACTTTGGTGCCCAATTGCTCTTATTTATCTATAATCTCATACGTAAAGAAATGTAGAACTACAATATTTCCATTTGTTACCCAATAATATTTTAAATGGACAATTAATACTTCAGCTCCATCAACATTTTAGTAAATAATAGCACAGGCTATACACATGTAAATATGGACATGCAGAGGAGTAGGGAGTATAGAAATAGGAATCAAGATAAATGCAGAAATCAATATAGATATATATGCAGACTTCTATTGCTATATTTCTTATGTAAGCACCATAAAATTCATCCATTTCCCAATATATAAAGCCTATAAAACTCAATGAAAAACAATGGGAAATACAGAATTTTTTGGAAGGTTTGATGAATAACAGAGATTAATATTGTAATAAATAATATTTACATGTATATAACCTGAATATTAGACTGAATTTATAGACTTACCTTAAAGATTTCTGAATAGAAAAAAATGTATAGGATTATTTCTGAAAGCTGTGAGTTTAAAACTAGTAGTAGGAAGCTTTTCAGAACTTTTCTTTCTCTCTCTTGCCCTCTCTCACTCCTTCTGTCTTATCAATTGCAGTGTTGATGTAAGAAAGAAATGTATTATAAGTACTTTTGAAACCAATATATTTAATATAAATGTTTGCTTTATTTTATTATTACCTGCTCTTTTTATAAATTAACAAATGAGCTAAAGATAAAGTATGGAGAATTATAATTTAAGAGGGTGATGTTTTTCTCCAATGTTTTTAGACTTGATTGCATAATTTGTGCATGATTTTAATTCTTCTAGCACATTTTCAGAGAGATTCGGCATGTCATCTGAGTTTGCTTTCTTAAAATAAGACCCTTAAAAAGGAACAAAAGAGATCTATTATCTTTGTGTTGTGCACAGAATAATAATACATAAAAGAAAGTAACCTTCATGATAAATTATTCTCCATATTAACTGCAGTAGAAGTAGTGACTTGTTTCTTAATTTTTCTGAGTGATATGTTTATTATTGACTGCCAAATAAACACACGCAAAACTTGTATGGGACAGACACTTCCTGTCACCCAGATGTTGCTTTGTTATGATGTTAGGAGCATGGGAGTGCTCCTGATGAAGCCCTTAACAAAGAGTACCTGTTTTTTTATTTTTATTTTTAATTAATTTTATTGGAACATTTTATGTATACAATATAATGACATTCATCATTGGAATTTTGCACCTTTACATAATCCACCTTGGTTCCTATTTTTCCCCCTTCCCCTGCCCTCCCTTCAACTGATCCACCCGTCCCTATCTCCAAAGACTTTGTTACTGTTTTTCCATTTGCTCATATTAATTCCATTCCCTTCTTTCTTTTCCCTACTCCTCCCACTTCCCCTTCCACTTTGCACCTTTTCTTCCTATTTCACATTATCTATTAAGCTTTTAGTCCTTATTTACACTTTCAGTTTCTCACACTATAGAAATTATTTGGGATTTACACATGTGTGTCCTGTTTATTTCACTTAAGAGTATGGCCTCAATGTGCATCCATTTAACTATAAATGTCTCTAGTTTCTCATTTTTTATGGCTGAGTAATACTACATTTTATTTAAAAAATCACATTTTCTTTATCCAGTCTTCAATTGATGGGCAATTGAGCTGTTTCCAAGATTTGGCTAATACAAATTGTGCTGCTATGAACATGGGTGCACATATATCACTGTTGCATGATTCTTTTAATTCTTTGGGGAAGATACCCATCAGGGGAATAGATGGGTCAAATGGGACTTCCAGGCCTAGTTCTTTGAGGTATCTCCATACTGATTTCCATAGTGTTTTCACTAGTCTACACTCCCACTATCAGTACAGCAGGGTTTCTCTTTTTGCACAGCTCCACGAGCATTTGTTATTAGTTGATTTCATGATAGGAGCCATTCTTTCTGGGGTGAGGTGTAATCTCAGTGTTGTTTTCATTTGCATCTATCAAATGACCAGTGATGTTGGACATTTTTTCATATGTTTATTTGCTATTTCTACTTCTTTGTCTGAGAAGTGTCTGTTCATTTCAGATGCCCATTTTTGGACTGGGTCTTTAAATTTGGGAGGTCTGATTTTTTTAAGTTCTTTATAGATTTGTGATAGTAGACCTTTGTCTGAGAAACAGCAGGTAAAAATTTTTCCCACATTTTGGGTGTCTCTTCACACTGTTGGTGGTTTCTCTTGTTGTGCTGAAGTTTTTTGATAAGAAGAGATCCCACTTGTTGATTGTGCTAGTTCATGGGCAACTGAGGCTTTTTTCATAAAATCTTTTCCTACACCAATGTCTTCAAGAGTTCTACCTAACCTCTGTTCCAGCTGATTCATCATTTCTATTTTAATATTTAGATCTTTAATCCATTTCTGTTTTAGTTTAGTGCTTGGAGAGAGATATAGGTCTAGTTTTAATCTTTGGCAAGTTGAAACCCAATTTTTCCAGCACCATCTATTAAAGAGGCTATCTGTCCTTCAGTGAGGGTGTTTGACTCCTTTGTCAAAGATGAGGTGGCTGAGTGTGTCTAGAGTTGTTTCTGCATCTTCTAATCTGTTCCACTGGTCCTCAGGTCTGTTTCTTTCCTAGTACCATGCTGTTTTTATTACAGTAGCTTTGTAGTCTAGTTTCAAGTTGGGGGTTGTGATATTCCCTTCCATGTTTCTGTTGCCTAGAATTGCTTTTGTTATTCTAGGTCTCTTCTTGTTCCAAATGAATTTTTGGATTTTTTTCTCAGTGTCTGGGAAATATGCTGCTGGAATTTCAATTGGGTTTGCATTGAATCTATATAGAAGTTTTGGAAGTATGGTCATTTTCTCTATGTTGATTCTTCCTACCCAAGAGCAAGGGATGTCTTTCTATTTTCTGGTATCCTCTTCAATCTCTCTTCTCAGAGTGCTATAGTTTTCAGAGAAGTGTTCATTGATTTCTTTCATTAGGTTGATTCCTAGGTATTTCAGTTTTTTGGATGCTATTGTGGAAGGAATTATTTGCCCTGTTTCTCTCTCAGTGAGTCTGTTGTTCATGTAGAAGAAAGCTATTGATTTTTGTGTGTTGATCTTGTATCCAGCTACTTTACTGAATTTGGTTATTGGGTCTAGAAGGCTTTTGGCAAAGTTCTTGGGGTGTTCTACATAGCGTATCATGTCATCTGCAAACACAGACAATTTGACTTCTTCATTTCCTATCTTTAGTCCTTTTATTTCTTTCTCTTGTCTAATTGCTGTGGCTAATGTTTCCAAAACTATACTGAACAGGAGTGGTGATAGTGGATATCCTTGTCTTGTTCCTGATTTTAGTGTGAAGGATTTCAATTTTTGACCATTTCGTATGATATTGGCTATTGGTTTTTCATAGATGGCTTTTATCAAATTGAGGTAGAGACCATCTATTCCAATTTTTTGTAGGGTCTTTATCATAAATGCACATTGGATTTTGTCAAATGCTTTTTCTGCATCTATTGAGATGATCATATCGTTTTTGTTCTTGGGTCTATTGACATAGTGTATTACATTGATTGATTTGCATATGTTGAACCATCCCTGCATCCCTGGGATGAATCCCACTTGGTCAGGGTGTATGATCCTCTTGATGCTCTTCTGCACTCTATTTGTCAGTATTTTATTAAGAATTTTTACATCTATGTTCATTATTGAGATTGGCCTATAGTTCCCTTTTTAGGTTGGGTCTTTCTCTGCTTTGGGCATCAAAGTGATGCTTGTTTCCAGGAATGAATTCAGGAGTATTGCTTCTCTCTCAATTTTGTCAAGGAGTTTAAACAGTATTGGCAGTAGTTCCTCTCTAAATGTCTTGTGGAATTCAACAGTGAAGGCATTAGGACCAGTGCTTTTCTTAGTTGGTAAGCTTTTAATTAAATTTTCAATTTCATTGATTGATATTGGATTGTTTAAAATTTTTAGGTCTTCTTCATTCAACTTTGTTAATTCGTACTTATCTAGGAATCTGTCCATTTCTTTTGTGTTTTCCATCTTATTGGCATATAGGTTCTCAAAGTAGGTGTTTATGATCCTTTGGATTTCCACTGGGTCCTGGATAATTTCATTTTTTCATTCCTAATTGCATGAATTTGGGCCTTTTCTTTCCTTTTTTTGACAAGGTTGGCTAAGTGTTTGTCAATTTTGTTTATTCTTTCAAAGAACCAACTCTTGGTTTCATTGATTTTTTTGTATTGTTCTCTTATTCTCCATTGGATTGATTTCTCCTCTGATCTTATAATTTCCTCCTTTGTGTGAGCTTTGTGTTTGTCCTGCTCTTCTTTTTTGAGAAGCTTGAGGTTCAGCATAAGGTTGTTTAATTGGGCTAGTTCTGTTTTCCTAACATGACAATTCACTGCTATGAATTTCCCTAGTAAGACTGCTTTCATTGTGTCCCATAGATTCTAATATGTTGTGTTGTCATTGTCATTTAATTGTAGGAACTGTCTGATTACTTCTTTATTGTCCTCTGTGACCCATTGGTTATTCAGAAGTGTGTTCAATTTCCATGTGTTTATGAAATTCTTGCTGTTTCTTTTGCTGTTGATCTCCAATTTCATCGCACTATGGTTTTATACAGGGGATAACTTCAATTCCTCTGCACTTAGTTAAACATAGTCTATGAGTGAGCATGTGGTCTATTTTGGAGAATGACCCATGTGCATCTGAAAAGAATGTGTATTCTGATTTTGTGGGGTGGAAGCCTCTGTATACATCTGTTAAGTTCATTTGTTCAAGAGTTTGATTAAGTTCTAGTATTTTATTGCTTATTTTTTTCTAGTTGATCTATTTGTGGCAGTGGGGTGCTGAGGTCCCCCATTACTATTGTATTAGTGCTTATTTGATTTTTCATGTCTGTTAGTATTTATTTTATATAGTTGGGTGCACTAGTGTTTGGGGCATATATATTTATGATTGTCACCTCTGCCTCTTGGATTATTCCCATAACAAAGATGTAGTGTCCTTCTTTGTCTCTCTTAAGCAGTGTTGGTTTGAAATCCACTTGATCTGTAAAGAGGATAGCTACTCCTGACATTTTTGGGGTTCCTGTCACATGGAGTATTGCTTTCTACCCTTTAACTTTTAGTCTATGAGCTTCTTTTTGAATTAAGTGGGTTTTTTGTGTGCAGCATATTGTTGGATGTTGCTTCTTGACCCATTCTGCTAGTCTATTTCTTCTGATTGGTGAATTGAGACCATTTACATTGACAGTTATAACTGATATGTTTTCACTTATCATTGTCATGACTTTCTTTTTGTTCGATTCTCCCCCTTTGCATTTATTTTCTTGTTGTGCCCTATGGATCCATTCTGCTGTGCTTCCTGGGGTTGTGATCCTCATTGTCTTTCCCTAGGATATTGTCTAAAATTTTTTGGAGTGTTCATTTGGTATTCATGAAGTTCCTAAGTTGCTCTTTGTCATGAAAGTATCTTATTTCTCCATCAATTTTGAAAGATAGTTTTTCAGGGTACATCAGTCTGGGTTGGAGGCTGTTTTCCTTTAGAGCTTGAAATATGTCACTCCAAGCATTTCTTCCCTTGAGTGTTTGCTTTGAGAAGTCTGCTGTCATTCTGTTGGGCTTTCCTTTGTTTGTGATTTGTTTCTTTTCTCTAACTGCTCGTAGAACTTTGTTCTTCTGTTGAGTTTCTGGAATCTTAACAATTATATGCCTATGTGTAGATGTTTTTTGATCAAGGCTATTTGGAGTCCTATATGCCTTACTTATCTGTATGTCAAGCTCTTTTCCCCTGCTTGGGAAGTTTTCTGCCATCACTTCTGTGAATAGTTTTTTTATGTTGTCTGCACTGTCTCCTGTTTCCTCATTGACTCTAATCAATCTTATGTTATTCTTCTTTGCATCATCTTGTAGCTGCTGGATTGATTTCTCATGTTTCCTTAATATTTTTGAGAAATTTTTCTTTTCCTGGTTACTAATTGCAATCTTATCTTCTATATCTGAAATTCTGTCCTCACATTGGCTCATTCTGCTGAGTAAACTTTCAATGGAGTTTTTAATCTCCTGGAAATCTGTTTGCATCTCTTTTATGGATTCCATTTGTTTCCTATGTTGGGATTCCATCATGTTCCTCAGCTCCTCTATTTTTTATATGTGTCCTCCCTACATTTATTAATCATGTCTTGCATTATGGGCACAATCTCTGCTGTTATCTGTGATCATTCCTGATTTCATTTTTTTCCAGGTCCTTTTTTGGTTCCACTTCAGGCAGTACAGGTGGTTGAGTATCAGATTGTTCCACCTTGTTTCCCTTTGGGATTGCTTTAGGTGATCTGGAAGTCTGGTTTTGAGACTTGTTTCCTAGTCTTTTCATTTTAAGGGGGGGAAGTGTGCTGTTGGCACCCACGCACCTCACTTCCTCGGTGCTGGGGGCAGTTCTGCTTGTGGGCATTGTTGGCACTGGTATAGAAGCCTGGAATGTTCACCTCCTCTGTGCTGGGGCCAGCTCTACTCTTTGGTGCTTGAGTACATTTTTTTAAACAGAACTTTCTAATAGAAAAAGTATATGCTTTGTTGTCAGGATGACCTGAATTCAAAAATCCAGAGCTTCTATTTAATAATTATCACTTTTAGAGAACATCCTATTTTTGATCCATCCTGAGATGACTGTAGCATAGAATTTTTCATTCTAATAAGTGTTTAGGAGCTCTGAAATTTAATTCATTTAACTTTATTGTACTCTCAATTTGTGAAAGGTATACAAAACTATAGTGATTCACTTATGTTTTCTTTTTAATTATTCTGATGTCACATATGAAATAATTTTTCACCTTTAATTCTACAGTATTCTTCTTTAATTCTCAGTACTGGGGATTGAATCCAGGACCTCATTCATGCTTGGCAAATATTCTATCCAGGCCTCATATTTTTGTACATTTTTTTATGGGTAAAATTCCTTTATCTGTTTGTGCTTATTATCCACTTTTCCATTAAATTCTTTAACAGATTCATAATAGTTATTTTAAAGTTTCTTGTCTGTCTTTTTTAACCTCTGGGATCTCTTTGCATCTGCTTCTATTGCTTATTCTTTCTGTTGACCATAGTCATATTTTCTATCCCCACATATGCCTTGTTATTTGGATTCTGGACATTGGTATAAAAGGATAGTTGATGCTAAAATATATGATATTTATCCCCATTAAATTGTACATTCCTTCCTGTAATATGTAGTAATATTTGATCTGATAAAGGTTAAAATTTGGCAAAATTTTATGGTACCCTTGGTTTTAAATAATTTGAAGGCCTGATTAGGATTTTTCCTCATATAGAACTTGGTTGATTTAACTGCCAATGAAATTGGTGCTTTCTAAGTGCTTCATAATCATGCTTTTCATATCACCGGAAAGCTTCCTGTGCACTCCATTCTTCCTCCCAAGTTATATCATTCCATACATCTATGTCATGCCTTCTCTAGGCAACAAATGACAGGTAGGTTCAGGCTATGCCTCTAAAGCACCTCAAGATTTTAATCTGTCATGCCAACCTGTGTTCGTATATCCTTAAGAATCTTACTGATTTCTCCTGACCCTATAAATCTTACCATCTGTTCTAAGCTTACACCTTCTTTCACTATACTTCTAGGCAGAATGTAGAAGGAGATGCTTTCTCTCCTAGGTTGAGCTTGTAAAGCTCTGAAATTTAACTTGTTGCACCTCAAGCCTCTGATGGCTGTAAAATCTATAATTTTTGTAGCCTATCCAACTTTTTAGTTGTTCTGTTGGAAGCAATAGTCTCTTGTGATTTTCTACATTCTAAAGAAGGAAATCTTACTTTGACCATTCTGAGTCACTATTTTATAATATCTAAAAGGAGAAAATTTGTGTGGATTTAAATATAGCATGTGAAAATTACTTGGCTTTGTACCTCACTTTGGTTGGTGCCTGATAAATATTAATGTCCTTCCTCTGTTAAATTGAATATCAAGGGATGTCAAGTAGAGAAATAAACAGGTGGGTAGGTTTTGCCTGAATGGAATTTGGAATGGGTAAGTTTTAAAGACACAGAGCATCAATTGTCAAAAAGGGGAAAAATGGAGTTTTTGCCTATTTTATCTTTCAACAGATATTTATAGAATGCTTACTTATGGACTGTGCTTACATTAGACATGTTCTTAGAGAAACTTCTAAATCAAAAATCTTAAAATTACCTAGTATTGTTTTTTAATCTTATCAATGTAACTACTATATTCTATAGAAGTAAAAAGTTATTGCTACTTAGATATTTAAACAAAAAGTTTAAACAAAAATGAGAGATGAAGTGGAAGCGTAACCAAATCTGATAAAACAACTTAACCAAGGAACCAAATACACACAATGAGAAACAAATTGAAAGAGAAAGAAGACCTCCCATAACCAAGGACAGCAGACAGTGCCTGACAATGCTGATCCTTAAAGGGAGGAAAAAAATTTACAAATACCTTTTTGTATACTAAAGAACTATAGATCAGCATTGGGATTGATTTCAGGGTTCCACACGTGGAAAAGTAAATTGGCTTATTGAGGGGATGGGGAAAAGTTCAAAAAGGGAAGTTGCCTGGCCAATTACATTGACCCTGATTGAGTTTTCTCTTCCTGATTAGCATTTACTCAGATTTAAAAGAATCAGCTTGTTTAAACCATTTTTCTCTCACCAGGAAATCCAGATGGGTGACCCCAATAAGAAGATGAAATAAGCCTTTGTGAATGAAGAGGCTATTGTTGAATGGAATAATTTTATTTGTGGGATGTGTATTTTCATATCCAATTTAATTGTGAATACATGATTCATAGACACAAAAGGAAGACAAACACAAAATAAAACACAAAAGAGAAGCAGTAAGAAGAGAGTCTCTTATACATCTCTTTGAGTTTGTAACAAACTAACATTTAAATGGAATGAAATCCTGCAGGAGTGGGAGCAGAGGTGGATTTATCCATTTGTGGTCTTGACCTATCAGTTATTGTATGAGGTTTCCCAGCTGCTGGCAAAATCTTTTCTCTCTCCTTGGAAACAGCAGCTGGGCTCTTATTGTCCTTTCTATAATTTCCTACTCAATTTAGGAGTATTTGATAAAAAAATTATTTCTTCAAGAAAAATTTACAGTGTACATATAGGTCTAATACTTTATCTTCAAGACACTTGTTCTCTTTTCCCATGAATGAGAATTATGCTGTGTCATCTTATACTGCAGCCATCTTATTCCGTTTTCTCTTTTCTCATTTCCATATCCCTGTGGAAGGAAAGATTCCATCAGAAGTCTGTATCTCTATGTAGCTGTCTAAAAATGTGAGCTAAGTGTTTCCCGATTGAGTGATTTTCTTTACTGAATATAATATAGGACAATTTTTTTTAGCTTGCACTTATTTCTTGCTCTTCTATTTGAGATAGTCACTACTATAAGAAAAACAGATATAGTCTGAATGTTTAATTTATGTTACTGACTTTGGAAATGATTTCATAATCTACCCTTCCTGGTCTACCTGAAATCATAATCCCCACGGTCATCTGCATCCCAGCATTACCAAGTTGTATTTTAATTGTGAAATTTGATAGTATGTTAATAAATATATAGGCTTTTAAATTCATAGTACTAGACCAAATTCTGCCTGTTTGACATGGGAAAGGATACTCTGAGATTAACTCTTTCCACCAGTAAAATAATAAGATTTTTATTCTACCTATTGAGTATTAAAGGAACAGAGTTAATATCAAGCAGAAGCATATAGCTAACCTTAGAAATTTTTTATCTTTAACTGGTTCACATTCTTTCCCTCATCAGCATATCGATTTTAAGGCTTCATTACAGCCAAATAGGACATCATACTTGTGCCAATCTCTCAGAATCCAGGTAGGTTTTCTAGTGTCTATCTAATGCATACCTTATATTCTAAATTATTTGGATTAAATTATATTTTAAATTAGCTCTTGTTTGAACATTTGATAAACCTTGGTCTCCAGAATTTATTCAGGTAAAAGAGCCAATCTTGTCATCTGTGAAGCTTGACTGAAGGTCATCCAAGAAGAGAAGGTAGTCTGGTTTATTTCCCTATTAAAGGTCTCTGGTGGATATTGAATAATCTTTGATGTGGCTATTGATGTTAGAGACCCAGAGGGAGGGAATGGCAAAATTAATTAATCCCCCAATAAAAAGATAAAGAAGAATTACTATAGAAGGGATGAGATTTCTTCTTAAACAAAATTTAAGAGAAATACAAATGAAATAATCACAAGTGCAAAACTCTTCGAATTACATGCCAACAGAATTTACTCTGCCCTTTTATTGAAATATCTCTGAAATGTCTTTGCCATTTTCAGAGAGCTTACAAGAGCCTCAATCTCTCTAATGAAATTTTACTAATCAAGTATCAAACCAACATGGTCTTCTTGATTCACTCTATGCTTAACTAGTACTTAACAAGAAAATGATTTATAGGGGGATAGGATGTGAAGTAAACACCTCTGGGCTTCAACAGCCACTTACATGCTGACGAATTTCATAAAGAAATAGGCTGCTCATAGCGAAGCATACAGGGAATACTGTAGTGCTTTAAAATAGCATTCTGCTGGCTAGGATTTAGCTCAGTGGTTCCATCGCCTGCCTCACAAGCTCAAGGTCCCAAGTTCGATCCCTGGTAGCAAAAAAAAAAAAAAAGGTGTTCTGCTACTGTATCCAGTTTATTTTCTATTTTGAGTTTCTCATATATGAGAAACCATATGATATTTAAGATTGTGTGTCTGATTTATTTCACTTGACTTATTTCACTTTCATTTTCATCTTTAGTGGACTCAAGGTGCATCTATTTTCTTGCAAGTGACTGAAGTTTATCCTTCTTTATGGCAGAGTGCTACTCTATTGTGTATAAGTATCACAGTTTCTCTACAACTCATTGGTGAGCATCTAGACTGCTTCCAAGATTTAGCTATTATGAATTATGTACATGTACCAATTCCACACAAAGAATGTAAACATCCTGTACTGTAAACATGTACAAAGAAGAAAAAAATAAAGGGGATCAAGAGATGGGTGGAGGGGGAAGGAAGAGAAAGGAAAGGGGATGAAAGAAGAGGAATTAAGATATGTTATATATATGTACCAACTCCCCACAAGGAATGTCAACATGTACTGATAAAAAATTACTCTCTATCCCCTATATATTTCTAATTATCCAAGGAGATAAAAAGCCATCACATGTAAAAATGTTTCTGCCCTAAACAACTCAATGACCTGCTTTGCTCTCCCTGAGTCTTGCATCTTACTACTCCAATTGCAAGGACACACACACACACACACACACACACACACACGCAGAGTGGAGAAATAAACAATGTAGGTTCCACTCTCATTGGCCAGTTGATTTAGGCTTCCATCCTATGGTTTCCTATTCTGAGCCCTAAAGCTTTCCTCACCCCAATCTAATTTTGGAAAGAAAACTCTGTTTAAGTGGACAATGGAAGGAAGACAGAGAAATTGCTGCCCTTTTTTCCAAGTAGCAACACTGGCCTTATTTCTATACCAGCTTCTAGGGAAAATTACATCTAAAATGACAGATTTGGATCTTGGACTTTAATCTATTTCTTTTTTGAAAAAATCTTTAATAAATATTATAGCTATTTTCAGTTCTACATATTGAGTTTATCTCTAATCTTTTTCATTTTGTATTTTAGAAGAACATGCCTTTCATTCTCAATCATTAGGTTTTCTTTCTGTAGCTTCAATTCTTTGTTTATTCTTCTAAACTCTGAATATGAATTGCTCATATTTTATTTAAAAATATCTGTATTTTAAAGTTAATTTCAGGCTATTTATATTTTATGAATTCCTAGTTTACATTGCTGTACTGAAGATTGGATCTTAGCCATGCCTAATCATGAGATAATGTAATTGTGGTAGACTATTATTTAAAATTTGATTACGACAAATTAATGTTGTTTGGAAAAGTTATAAAATCTAATTTTCAAAGTATATATGTCTAGAAAGGAATGTCATAACTTATATACTCTCTTGTTTCAACAAGATGTTTCTACAATGCAAAAATTATGGATAAAAGAAAATATCTCAGAATGTGTAGCACAGACGAAACATAAAAATGTAAGAGAGACTTATGAGACCTAGAAATTTACGTAAGGAAGCCAAACACACATTACAAATGACTTTCAGGGAAAGATCATGGATAATAAAGGAGAGACAATAGTCAAAGAATAACAAAAGAACATTTTCTAAAGATAAAGAAAAACACAAATCTCCAGATTAAAAGTAAACAAGTAATATAATTTTAAACAGGCCCACACTTAGGCAGACACTCTTAGTTTTTTAGGACCAGAATAAGGACCAGATTTTAGGACCAGATCTTAAATATTTATCAAAGCATTTTAGAATAGAATAAAATTGGCTATCTGCAGAGAACTGAGAAATAGAATGACAATGTGTTTTTTAAATGTATTTTTCCACACTGGATGATAAAAGATAATAAGATATGCCTCACTGGAAAACTTACAGTATTAGGAAAATGATACTACACAATAATATGCATAAAGTTTTTCTAAAATACTTTGTTTAGGTAAGCTTTATTTGGATAAAGATATTTTCAGTGAAATCTCTTACAAAGAATTGACTTTCCTATTAAAAAGCAGAGAATTTTGTTCTGTTTTTCTTAAGTATGCCTGGAAGACTATAGCTATGCAGGTAATATATGGATTGCATCTCAGCCAGTAGGTGAACAGCCCAGGATTAGGCACTCAGAACTCAAGAGAGGAAGATTTAGAGTTGCTGCATCCCAAGATCCATTCTCAGTACTATACATCAGAATGAGGAGGGGAGAGTATGTAAAAATATCTCATCACAGATAAATAATCAAAGTCATAAGTTTTAAATATCCTCAAGCCGAAGTAACATATATCCATGGAATAGTTAGGAATGAGATTGGGATGAAACACATAAGAAGTAGAAAAGCAAGAAAAGCAGGCATCTCCATGTTTAGTGTATCTCAAGTCATCATAGTGAGTTTCCCTTAGAACCCAGAATAATCACAGTTACCAAATAATAGGTGCTTAATATACTGTGTAGTGAATATACTAGTTCATAGTCTATAAGGACTGACAAAACCTGGAAATATATATATGTATATCAGGAGTTATCTTTGGATAATAAAGTAATGCACTGTTAAATACTTTTATATTCTGAAAAAAATACAGCATTTTTTTCAATTAATAAAACAGAAATTAGAACTGTATTCATAATGGTAAATTTGGGCTTTCCTAAACATACTGCCAGAGGAACTAAGACAAGTCCAGTTTAAAACAGAAAAGCTAACGTCATCGTTAACAGTCTACAGTGTCTTTTTTTTTCCTGTAGGAAGTTACGTAGCCTAGGTTTATCACACAATTTCTGTTTTTATTGAGAAAACAATGTGCCAGGGCAGCACCTCTGTGATCACAGCTCTGAAGTTACATGAGACTGATTCACTGGGAAGCACCAAATGCAAGTACACCGATGGAAGTCAGCCGAGATATTTCACTTTTTAGAGTGGGTTATTGAATTTCACACAAAACCCAAAGATACAGCTTAAATTGCCATTATGGTGTTGGTTATACTCTAGGATTCTGAATTAATATTTACAAAAGGAAAATATAATCCATCTACTCTTTGAGGTGGCAGAGATTACTCATCTCCATGCCTCGCATGCACAGCTCTCACTATCCATAAAGAGACGCTTTGGTGGGGCACACTCTCAGCTTCCTACGCCTTTTGATTGTTGCCTGGCCAATCTGAAAGTGACATGCATATTTCTTTAAAAGGTGAGGGATTTTACTCTCCTTCTAGCCCTTTATTCCTTCCTGTACCCCCAAAAGCAGACATGGTGAACATGAATGTATTGGACTCTCCAGGTGAGGGAGACACTTAGGGAGGGATGAGTCACATGGCAGAAGGAGTCCAGACCTCAGCCCTGGGCAGCTCTTTCTGAGCCTCAACTGTGTATACTGGACTGCTACTTAAGTAGCAAATGCAATTCTGTTTTGTTTAAGCTCTTGTAATTTCAGTCATCTCATCCAGTGACTGAAAAATATGCTAAATAACACCCTTCTGTTTTTAAAATTGATGGCATAACAAGGGAATTGCCTTTCCCTGGGATGGTCATTTTAAACACTTTTGTCCATTTAAGGACTCACTCTGAAATCAGTAGTGTCTTATATGCTGCTTTCTAACCTGCTAGAAAGTTGACACACTCACTTATTATTTTAAGGCTTCAGAAACCTTATGATTTAAAAATCAAGGTACTTAATGAAGGCGAAACACTTTTATCTTTTCAAGTTCTCTCTCCAAGAAAATGTAGCATATAAACTACCAGTCTAATTTCTGTGGTTGGTAAAATAATAACAGAGTGAAATCCTCCCTGAAATTAGACACGACCCATTATATCAGTACTCTAGAGCATACAAGGCTATTGGAATTATTGAAGATTTTAATCTTTTTGTGAAATGCTCCCAAAGAAATTTAAATCAATAGTCAATGCAGTTAATTTCTGGTAGAGGGTTTGCTCATATTTATCCAGTTCTTGAGGCACCAAGGAATAATGAATGGAAATCCATTAATACAGAAGAGGACTTTGAAAAATGTAAATACTAATAAAGTATAGGACAATATTGTAGGGATTTCTGGCAATAACAAATCATTGGTACAACACAATTATACTATATTTTTCTTGAAAATATTATGTGATTATTTTTGTTGATATTCATATAATTTAAAACACAATAATATCACAAAAGTAGTAATGTCCAGTACCCTCTCAATGTTTTTCACACTAATGATGAATAGATGTAGTGAAATGAAGCCAAATTTCTGATTTTCCTAAATTACTTTAAATGGGATGCATTATTTGGTTTGAGGGATAGAAAAAGCAGCAGATTTACATTCCTAATTATGTTTTTCTGAGGCAATAGTAACATTAATTAGCATTCCATTTGTGTTCATAAGGCAAATGACTCTAGAATTTAAATTTGTCACAGTTAAGCCATAGGCAAATTAAGAAAATTTTTCTGTGTGTATTACTTTCCATGTGAAAATAAATTTTAAATTCCCCTTGAGTAGGAAAGAAAAACTTTCAAAAGTAACTTATATTTGAATAGTTTAAATAATTTCCGTTTTTCAATCCATCTTATAGTATATGGAAACCCAAAATTACATAGCTAGTAAGGGTTCTTAATCCCCCCAATCTAATAATCATTTCTCAGCATAAACTACCCAGGTACCATCAAGTCCTAAATCTATGTAATTAAATGAAGATTAATTTTAAAATAGTATCTGACATTATGAAACATTATGTTAGCTGTTACCCAGTGTGCTTGCCTGCTAAGGCTGCCAGAAAGTAGGACAGACTTTGGCTTAAACAACAGAAATTTGTTTTCTCACAATTCTAGAGGCCAGATGTCTGAGATCAAATTGTCAGTGAGATGGTGTCTTCCAAAAACTCTCCTCTTGGCTTATACATGGACAGCTTCGAGAGTCTTCTTTATGTGTGTTTGTGTCCAGATCTCTTCCTATAAGGGCACCAGATAGGTAAGATTAAAACCACCCTCTGTTTTCATTTTATCTTATTTGCATCTTTAAAGGCCCTGTCTTCAAATACAGTCACATTCTGAGTTAGTGAGGGTTATGAGGTTAAATAAGAAGCGTAAGGTTACACACTGATTGAGTAAGCCAGGACTTAAACCAAGTCATTAAACCAAGGGATTTATTAGTTAAATTCCTTTCTTTCCTTTTTCTTTCTTGTCTTCCATTGTTTTGTTCTTATTTGGGGGATTGGGAGTAGTGTGTTCTATTTTTTAAATTTTATTCAAATACTATGGTGTCAGAGATTTGGCTTTTCGTGATCTATATTGAAATGCTAATATTCAACAAGCTTTGATCTAGAAAAGTACAATTTCATGTTTCAATCAAGAAATAAGTCACACTCCACCCCCAGTTTCCTGTCTTCATCTACCTTGCTCTCTTCTGGTTGAGATTGACCTTCACATCTGACCTCATACCAAACCTCTCCACTTATCAGCCATCTGTGCCCTTCCTGATGCCAACCTGCAATCAAAGAAGAGGCAGGGCAGGCATGGCAGTGTATATATTGTGGAATGAACTAGAGAGTGGATCATGAGCAAAAAATAAAATGAAATAAATACTTCCAAGACAAGCTTTTGTTCCACTAAAAAGTGAACAATAAGTTGAAATTTACTCTTAAGTATTCTCTCCAATTTCTTCACAAAACAAAAACAAACTAAAAAAGTTTCATCCTTACTGTTACTAATATCCCAATGAATCACAGTTAATACTTGTTTTAGGCTATTATTATGCAAAAATAATTACCCTCAAATTCGGTAGCATACCACAATACCTTTATTATCTCACAGATTTAGTGGGATAGGACTCTGGGAGTAGTTTAGCTGGGTAGTTCTGCCTCAGTGTCTCTCAGGCTGTTCCTGCCAGGATTGAGCAGGAGCCGCAGTTATCTGGAGGTTTGGCTGTGGATGAAGGTCTGTTTTTCAATATGCCTCACTAGCATGGCTATTTGCAGGAGGTCTCAGTTCCTCTTTGGGTTTTGCAGGAGGCCAAACACTGGGCTGTCCTTTTCTTTCCTCACAGTTTGGGAGATAATTTTGTCCAGACAAGTGAATGAGCCACAGTGCTCTTTATAACCTAGCCTCCGAATTTACACACTATCACATGCCATATTCCATTCATTAAAAATGAGACATAAAATCCCTTACATCCTGAAGGGGAGATGAATTAGGTGTCACTTACTGAAAAAAGAAGTCTCAAAGAATTTATGAATGTGTCTGAAAATACCAAACGTATGAGGGGTCATTAAAAAATATGATGTGTGTTTAAATAAAACAAAAACATTTATTATAGTAAAAGACATTTTGCCATCAATCTCCCTCAAAATCCCCCTCCATGCTTAAAACACACTTATCCCATCATTCTTGCCACTTTCTGAAGCAGTTGTGGAAGTTCTCTTTTGTGAGTGACTTTAGTTGGTCTGCTCTGACTGCCTTGATATCCTGAAAAGATTTAAATCATTTACCTGTTATGGTCATTTTGACTTTGGATAAGAGCCAGGAATCTCATGGTACCAGATTTGTGGAGAGGGTGAAGACATCTGTAATTTTTTTATAAGACTGCCTTTCCCTTGAATGGTACTCAGCAGCAGCATTCACATATTTTTGTTCGTAGCTTGTAAAGACACCCACAAAAGAAGCCATCCAGAACTGTTTCAGAAAGTGGCAGGAATTATGGGATATGTGTATTTGAAGGGAGGGTAGTATTTTGAGGAGGATTAATGACAATGTGTCTTTTACTGTAATAAATGGTTTTTAAAAATTTAAACACTCACTGAAGTTTTTGATCACCCTGTTTAGGTTGTATTAAGAAACATTCAGATTCAATATTCCTCAGCAATTAAAGTTCAAGCACAGGATTTTTTTTTTTTAAAGCATAGCCTTATACTCATATGATAGAATACACTAAATAAGTAAAATAAATATGAGATCTTTCTGAAAAGTGCTTGAATAGAACCGGATAAACCAGCAGAAATTTCTCTTGGCTTATTTAAAAGAGCAAATATATTTTTGGGTCTTAATCATTGCAAGGGAGAGCAGCAAGAGGTGAAGAATGACATCTTCATTTTTAAAAGACTTTGTTTCCTCATGCTAAGGCCTAGAGGTATATAAAACAATGTTTGCAATATACTCCTCTAAGAGTAGGCATTATTTTTCCTCAAGGTTAGTAACAATCACATTTTCCTTTCCCACTCTTTCACTGTGCATTTTAAATTACCTATATGCTATATTTGAATAGAAGGGATGGAGGCTACCATATGCATGACAGCCATGGGCAACAATGGTTGATGATTCTTGCAGTGCAGTGGATCTCTAAGGACTACATGGAGACTTCATTTCATTTCATCATTTCATTTAATTTCATTTCATTTGTTTTTCACCATCACCAGTTAGAATTAATCTTTTATAGCAAAATTAATTCGCAATCAACTCTTGTTTTTCTCCCAGAGTTTATTTGAAAGACTTTTGTAGTGAAGTTCAGAAAATTTTCCACCTCTTCTACTTCCCCTCAGCCCTCATCAAAGCTGTCCTTGCTTACTTTCTCTTCCTAGGGTAACAAAGTGGCTTTCTTGAGTGTAATGCTGGCAAGAAAGCTCAAAACGCAGCTGCTTTCTCTTGTCTCAGCTCTGTCCATCTCCTCTTTTTTTTTTTGTTAAATTCTTTTAGTGGTACATTTTAGGTATACAACACAATTACATTTCTCATTGGGAATTGTACCTTTACATAGTGCATCTTGGTTCTTATTTTTTCCCCATTCCTAGCCCTCCCTTCACCCCCTCCACCCTTCCATATTTACAAAGACTTTATTTCCATTTTTTCCATTTCTCATCATTTTTCCTTTCCCTTTTCTTCCTTTCCCCTGCCCCTCCCACTACCCCTACCCCTTTGGACCTTTTCTTCCTATTTTGCATTATTGATTATTCATTCTAATCATTGGTACGTTTTAGGTATACAATATAATGACATTCATCGTTGGGAATTTGCACCTTTACGTAGTCTCTCTTGGTTCTTATTTTTTACCCTTGCCCAGCCCTTCCTTCAACCCTTCCATTCCTCCCTATTTACAAAGATTTTGTTCCTATTTTTCCATTTTCTCATATTAATCCCATTCCTTTCTATCCTTTCCCCTAGCCCTCCCACTTCCTTCCCCTTTGCCCCTTTTCTTCCTATTTCACATTACCTATTATACATTTTAGTCCTTATTTACACTTTCAGTTTCTCACACCAGAGAAACTATTCGGTATTTATACATGTGTGTCCTATTTATTTCACTTCAGAGTATTGCCTCAATGTGCATCCATTTAGCTATAAATTTCTCATTTTTTATGTCTGAGTAGTACTCCATTTTATAAAAAAAAGCACATTTTCTTTATCCAGTCTCCAGATGATGGGCATTTGGGCTGTTTCCAAGTTTTAGCTATCACAAACTGTGCTGCTATGAAGATGGGCGCACATATATCACTGTGGTATGATTCTTTTAATTCTTTGGGGAAGATCTCCAGCAGGGGAATACCTGGGTCAAATGGGACTTCCAGTCCTAGTTCTTTGAGGTATCTCCATACTGATTTCCACAGTGGTTGCACCAGTCTTCACTCCCAACAGCAGTGGAGCAGGGTTCCTCTTTCCCCACAGCCCCGCCAGCATTTGTTATTAGTTGATTTCATCAGAGCAGGGATTCTTTCTGGAGTGAGGTAGAATCTCAGTGTTGTTTTCATTTGCATCTCTCAAAAAGCCAGTGATATTGAACATTTTTTCATGTATTTATTTGCTATTTCTACTTCTTTGTCTGAGAAATGTCTGTTCATTTCAGATGCCCATTTTCAGATTGGGTCTTTAAATTTGGGAGGTCTGATCTTTTTAAGTTCTTTATAGATTCGAGATAGTAGACCTTTGCCTGAGGAAAAGTAGGTGAAGATTTTTTCCCACATTGTGGGTTGTCTCTTCACACTGCTGGTGGTTTCTCTTGCTGTGCAGAAGCTTTTTAATAAGAAGAGATCCCATTTGTTGATTGTTTGTGCTAGTTCATGGGCAAATGAGGTTTTGTTCATAAAATCTTTTCCCACACTTATGTCTTCAAGAGTTCTCCCTAACCTCTGTTCCAACTTGTTCAGGGTTTCTATTTTATTTAGATCTTTAATCCATTTTGATTTTAGTTTAGTGCATGATGAGAGATACAGGTCGAGTTTTAATCTTTGGCAGGTTGAAACCCAATTTTTCCAGCGCCATATATTAAAGAGGCTATCTTTCCTCCAGTGAGGGTGTTTGGCTCCTTTATCAAAGATGAGATGGCTGAGTGTGTCTGGCGCTGTTTCTGCATCCTCTAATCTGTTCCATTGGTCCTCAGATCTGTTTCTTTGCCAGTACAATGCTAGTTTTTTTTTTTTTTTAACCACAGTAGCTTTGTAGTATAGTTGCAGGTTGGGGATTGTGATACCCCCTGCCATGTCTCTGTTACCTAGAATTGCTTTTGCTATTCTGGGTCTCTTCTTGTTCCAAATGAATTTTTGGATTGTTTTCTCAAGGTCCATGAAGTATACTGCTGGGATCTCAATTGGAATTGTATTGAATCTATATAGCAGTTTTGGAAGTATGGCCATTTTCACTCTATTAATCCTTCCTACCCAGGAGCAGGGGATGTCTGTCCATTTTCTGATATTATCTTCCATCTCTCTTTTCAGAGTGATGCAGTTTTCAGAAAAGAGGTCTTTGATTTCTTTCATTAGGTTGATTCCTAGATATTTCAGTTTTTTGGATGCTATTGTGAAAGGAATTATTTGCCCTATTTCTCTCTCAGTGAATCCGTCATTCATGTAGAGTAAAACTATTGATTTTTGTGTGTTGGCCTTGTAACCAACTACTTGACTGAATTTGGTTATTAAGTCTAGAAGACTTTTGGTGGAGTTCTTGGGGTCTTCTATATAGAGTATCATGTCATCTGCAAATAATGACAATTTGACTTCTTCATTTCCTACCCTTACTCCTTGTATTTCTTTCTCTTCTCTAATTGCTCTGGCTAATGTTTCCAGAACTATATTCAAGAGGAGTGGTGATAGTGGACATCCTTGTGTTGTTCCTTATTTTAGTGTGAAGGATTTCAGTTTTTGACCATTTAGTATGATACTGGTTGTTGGTTTTTCATAGATGGCTTTTATCAGTTTGAGTTAGAGACCATCTATTTCAATTTTTTGTAGGGTTTTTGTCATAGATGCATGTTGGATTTTGTCAAATGCTTTTTCTGCATCTATGGAGATAATCATATGGTTTTTGTCCTTGGCTCTATTGATAGAGTGTATTACACTGATTGATTTGCATATGTTGAACCATCCCTACATCCCTGGGATGAATCCCACTTGATCAGGGTGTATGATCTTCTTGATGATTTTCTGCATTCTATTTGCCAGTATCTAATTAAGGATTTTTGCATCTATGTTCATTAGTGAGATTGGCCTGTAGTTCTCCTTTTCAGTTGAGTCTTTCTCTGCTTTGGGGATCAAGGTGATGCTTGCTTCCAGGAATGAATTTGGGAGTATTGCTTCCCTTTCAATTTCATTGAAGAGTTTAAACAGTAGTGGCAGCAGTTCCTCTCTAAATGTCTTGTGGAATTCAGCAGTGAAGCCATCAGGGCCCAGTCTTTTCTTAGTTGATAAGATTTTAATTACAGTTTCAATTTCATTCATTGATATTGTGTTGTTTAGAATTTTTAGGTCTTCTTCATTCAACTTTGGTAATTCATATGTATCTAGGAATCTGTCCGTTTCTTCTGTGTTGTCCATCTTATTGGTGTATAAGTTCTGGAAGTAGGTATGGATGATCCTCTGTATTTCTGCTGGGTCTTTTGCAATTTCACCCTTGTCATTTCTAATTGCTTGGATTTGGGCCTTTTCTTTCCTTTTTCTGACAAGGTTGGCTAAAGGTTTGTCAATTTTGTTGATTCTTTCAAAGAACCAACTCTTGACTTCATTGATTTTTTGTATCATTCTCTTAGTCTCCATTGCATTGCTTTCTCCTCTGATCTTTATAATTTCCTCCCTTGTATGAGCTTTTGGTTTGCCATGCTCTTCTTTTTCTACATGCTTGAGGTTCAGCATCAGGTTGTTTAATTGGGCTCGTTCTGTTTTCCTAATATGCATATTCACTGCTATGAATTTCCCTCTTAAGACTGCTTTCATTGTGTCCCATAGATTCTGATATGTTGTATTGTCATTGTCATTTAATTGAAGGAACTGTCTGATTTCTTCTTTAATTTCCTCTGTGACTCATTGGTTATTCAGAAGTGTGTTCTTCAATTTCCATGTGTTTATGAAATTTTTTGGTTTCTTTTGCTTTGGATCTCCAATTTCATCGCACTATGGTCTGATAATACACAGGGGATAACTTCAATTCCTTTGCACTTATTTAAACATATTCTTTGTGTGAGTATGTGGTATATTTTGGAGAATGACCTATGTGCAGCTGAGAAGAATGTGTACTCTGATTTTGTGGGGTGGAAGACTCTGTAAACATCTGTTAAGTTCATTTGTTCAAGAGTTCGGTTGAGTTCTAGTATTTCATTACTTATTTTTTGTCTAGTTGATCTATCTATTTGAACAGTGGGGTATTGATGTCCCCCACTCCAACAGTATTAGTGCATATATGACTTTTCATGTCCTTTAGTATTTGTTTTATATAGTTGGGTGCACTAGT
This sequence comes from Heterocephalus glaber, assembly GCF_053883595.1. Lineage (NCBI taxonomy): Eukaryota > Metazoa > Chordata > Mammalia > Rodentia > Bathyergidae > Heterocephalus > Heterocephalus glaber. Next base: position 34,275,603 of record NW_028258296.1, on the reverse strand, counting down.
GTTTGGTGCATAGATATTTATGATTGTCATCTCTTCCTCTTGGATTGTTCCCTTTACAAGGATGTAGGGATGTAGTGTCCTTCTTCATCTCTCTTAATCAGTGTTGGTTTGAAATCTATTTGATCTGCCAAGAGGATAGCTCCTCCTGCTTTTCTTTGGGTTACCATCGCATGGAGTATTGTTTTCCACCCTTAAACTTTCAGTCTATGAGTTTCCTTTTGAATTAAGTGTGTTTCTTGTATGCACCATATTGGATTTTGCTTCTTGACCCATTCTGCCAGTCTATTTCTTTTGATTGGTGAATTGAGACCATTAACGTTGATGGTTATAACTGAAACGTATTGAGTTGTCATTACCACGGCTTTTTCTTTTTGTTGGGTTCTCCCCCTTTACATTTAATTTCTTGTCATGCCAGATGGGTTCAATCTGCTTTGCTTCTTCCCATTGTGATCCTCAATGTCTTTTCTTAGGATATTGTGTAAAATTGTTTGGGGTGCTGATTTGGTATTCACAAAGTTCCTAAGGTGCTCTTTGTCATGAAAGTATCTTATTTCTCCATCAATTTTGAATGATAGTTTTGCAGGGTACATCAATCTGGGTTGGAGGCTATTTTCTTTTAGGACTTGAAATATGTCACTCCAAGCTGTTCTTCCCTTGAGTGTTTGCTTTGAGATGTCTGCTGTGATTCTGACTGGCTTTCTTTTGTATGTGATTTGTTTCTTTTCTCTAACTGCTTGTAGAACTTTGCTCTTCTGTTGAGTTTCTGGAATCTTAACAATTATATGCCTATGTGTAGATTTTTTTTGATCAAGGCTATTTGGAGTCCTATATCCCTCATTTATCTATATGTCAAGTTTTTTTTCCCTGCTTGGGAAGTTTTCTGCCATTACTTCTGTGAAGAGGTTTTTTATGTCACCTGTACTCTCTCCTGTTTCTTCATTGACTCCAATCAGTCTTATGTTATTCTTCTTTGCATCATCTAGCAGCTGCTGGATTGATTTCTCATGTTCCCTTATAATTTTGAATTAATTTTTCTTTTCCTGGTCATTAATTGCAATCCTATCTTCTATTTCTGAAATTCTGTCCTCACATTGGCTCATTCTGCTGTGCAGACTTTCAATGGAGCTTTTAATCTCCTGGAAACCTATTTGCATCTGTTTTATGGATTCCATTTGTTTCCTATGTTGGGATTCCATCATGTTCCTGAACTCTTCTCTAGATTTATTAATCATGTCTTGCACTAGGAGCACAATTTCTCTTATTATCTGAGAAATTATTTCTCATTTCATTTTTTCCAGATCCCCCATTGTTGCCAGTTTAGTGGGTCCATGTGGTTGAATGTCAGAGTGTTCCATCTCATTTACCTTTGGGGTTGCTGTAAGTGATCTGGAAGTCTGTTTTTGACACTTATTTACATGTTTTCTCATTTTGACTGGGGAGGGAGGGGGGTGCTGTTGGTGCCCTTGCAGATCACCTCTTCTGAGCTGGGAAAGATGGAACAGGGGCTCAGAGTGGTGGTAGGGATGTTGGCCCAGAAGCCCCTTCCTCTGGGCTCTGAACGGCTGGACAGAAGGTGGCCCAAAAGCCCTTTCATCTGGGCTGGTAGCAGCGGGAGGGATGGTGCCCGAGAAGCCCCTTGCTCTGGACCAGGAGCAGTGGGACACTAGCTCAGAAGCCCCTACTTCTGGGTCGGGAGCAGAGGGAGGGATGGTGGCCCGGAAACCCCTTCCTCTGGACTGGGAGTGGCGGTAGGGATGGTGGCCCAGAAGCCCCTTCCTCTGGGCAGGAACTGGTGGGACAGAAGGTGGCCCAAAAGCCCTTTCCTCTGGGCTGGGAGTAGCAGGAGGGATGGTGACTTGGAAGTCCCTTTCTCTGAGCTGGTTAGTGCCAGGACCCAGTACCGTGGTCTGGTGGTCTGGTGTCCTCTGCATCTTTGTAGTGTCGAACCAGGTGGATGTACAGAGGAGCTGGGAGCAGTGTCCAGTGGATTGCTGCTGGGGTGCAGGGTGATTTGGCATGTTCTGCACCACTCGCGACCTCAGTAGGGCATCCAGAGGCCTGCCTGTCTGTAGCAGGCTGATTTGGTGTGTTCCACGACTTGCAACCTGGGTAGGGCATCCAAATTTTTTTTTGTGTTTTTGTTTTGTTTTGTTTGGTACTGGGGATTGAACTCAGGTCTTTCTGCTTGCAAGGCAGGTGGTGGAACCACTGAGCTAAATCCATGGCCTTCCATCTCCTCTTAAACAAGGGGACTGCATGTCACTCTCTGCTACCACACTGCCTCAGCCTTACTATGGATTTCCAAGACTCAAGTCCAAAAGTCAGAATAAAATTGAAAAATATGTGTTCCCCCAAAACAATCAAATAATTTGAATGTAAATTATCACACTAGGTGATAATTTCTTATCATGCTAAAAAGTTAAAACATATATAAAAGTAATATATTTTAAAATGAATTATATTCATGAAATTCATTAAGTTTATACCTGTGTCATGGATCTCCACTAACTTGATAACATTTGGTTCCAAATCTTCTAAATGCCTTAGTTTAGTATAATTAGCATTTGAAACCTGATGCTAAATATAAAAATTTAAAGGTTTCAAATATTTGTTATCAATTTTTTGTTTTTGCAATAAGTACCTTACTGCACCATGTGATGAAATCCTTTTAAACTAAGTATATAGTAGGGAAATGATCTTTGGTGAACAAAACATTCCAGGTCAGTAAAATTAGTATAATTGTGAAATAATGTCTTTATTTCAGTTAAGCTTTACTACTCAAAATAGCCTTCTCTTAAAATACTGGCATTTTTATGTAAGTTCTTGTACTTCTCTTTATTATTATCATAACTGAACTACTGCTCTTATTTTTAAGGAGAGTGTAAGCCAGTGGGACATTAGAAAGCAGAAGATTCATAAACAATTCTTCACTGTGTATGGAGCTGTCTTATCAGTTGCAGAACATACACAATTCCTGGTCCTTGTCCCTAAATGTCAACCCATTAATGCAACACAATATCCATAAATAATTCCCAAATACTCCCTGAAACATTCAACTGAAAGCTACTGAACCATGAGTCAGTGTGATGATTAGGTCCTCTCAGTAAAGAGGCTGACCTCAAAAGCTCACAGCAATTGAGGGAAACAACAGCAAAGTCTTGGGACCTGGTCATGAAACTGAATTATAAGAAAAAGTTTAAACCTCACCACCACTTCAGTTTCATTTATAGTGTAGTTTAGACTTTTTATTTTGATTTTGATATGCCTATAACTATAGATACATTTTTATTTTTCAAATATTATTCTCTGCTGGTAATTGTATATCATGATCTAATTTGGGCTCTCTAAAATACTTTGGTATTTTCTACTTTGCTTTTTGACAAAGTTGAAGTATTTACTTGTATTTTTGTTTTTTTCCACGAGGATCCTAATTAAAATATTATTAATTTTGAATAAATGATTTCACTGTCTTGGCCCATGTGTACCTAATTGGATGGTTTTCATATTAAGAACATTTTAATTCAAAATCTCCAAACAATATAATGACAATAATATAGAAGCTCCTTGGAATTTAAGCTTCTGCTGGGCTCAGAAGTCAACATTTCCTCATCCTTCACCATTTTGGGGGACAGGAGTACCTTTGGAGGGATTATTCACAAGTGTATGCATGAGAGGCTAACGAGAAGGTTACTATGGTGATAGGGTTGTGGGAAGGGTCAACATAGAGTGAGGTTTTGGATGTGGTGCCCAGAGAACCCCATCACCATTTCTGGTCAGAATGCCTGTCCCTCCATAGGTCGTGTTAAGGATTGAATTATGCCTGCAGAAAGATGGAAGTGGAAATGTTTGATAATCTCTGGAGCCAGAGGCTCATTTAAAAAGAAAGTATCCTTGAGCATGGCAGTTGCAGTACAAGTGGAAGATATTGATCCACTGACATTCCAACCAATAACTCAGGATGGAAGATGTCAGCTCCTGGAAAAGACAAAATTGTCTTTGTAATGAGAATTTATTGTATTTCCACCGAGCACATAGCCACCTAGAAGCTATATTTCACAGTCATTGTATTCTTTCCTCTTCTGTCAACAGGAAAACATGTTTCCAAATCACCAAAGCCAAGAGTTAAAGAGCAACACCGTTTTCCCCTGCTTCTTCTTTGTAGAGGTAAGAAATCTCTTAAAATTCACCATTAGAATATGCATTATTCAAAAGAAAGAAATATTATTCAAAATAAGAATAGAGTCTCATTCCTTTCAATAACTACTCCATGTATTCGTCCTTTATATACACTGAAGGTTTTACTATAGAAACCTGTAATGCCAAGAGCCTGTTTTCATCTAAAATGTTTCATGGTCATGCTGGCTATGGACATTAGCAGCATATTTGCATCATGTACAAATGTCTTTTTAAGTGCAAAGTTACATTTTCATTACCTCACTTATCACTATTTGCCTCCATTTAAAAAAAAATCTACCTATTTTCCCACAAGCTCTTCCACATCCCAGGACTTCTTAGCCTTGTTCTTGAACTCCATAATGTTGACTTAGCTTAACTGTTTACTATAGCTACACCTGGCCCCAAATTAGCCAGCAAGCCCTGAAGTTAGTATCATACATTTTGAGATCTTGTGCCTCACTCACCTCCTTTAGTTCCTCCACTTCATTCTGCTTTTCTCACATTCCATCCCCACTCACCATGACAAGAGCTATGAGCTCTAGTTTGTTCTTCTAGTCTCATTGTATTTATCATGGACTGTAAGGAAGTTGGTTTCAATAGCAGTTAACGTACATCTGCAAATCATATCACATATGCCAATCATATGCTCCCACGAAGGAGCTCATGGCTAATGGGAGATTTAATATGTGCCCAAATGGACCATTACTTAAACTTGCATGTTCAGATTGACCACACACAGGTAACCTTTCTCTAGTATATGGACCGTGATCAAGGGACAACCAACCGGGACCTGTTTGGTCAGTTCAAACTGCAGCTGTCTATTTACTTTTTAAAAACTGTATATATGTATTAGAAATAACTAAATATATTTTACAGTGATATGTACTTAATCCTTGTTATAATGAATAAAATTAATATTTCAATTAAGCTAGAATTACAAAATTGGTAATAGGTTTTTCCAATGATAACTTTCACAAGACTATAGCTTAGTATTCAAAAATTGCAATTACTTTCTTAGAGTCTCCTGTTTGATTACTACAATAGTTTCCTAATATCATTCTGTAAAATGATGTAGAGCAATGATACAAATTGAGAGCCTGAGTATCCTGGTGTTAGGTGATGCAATTACCTGGTATTCCAACCTCTAGGTTATTTAAAATAGGTTTTTATGCTTTAGACGTACAAGAAGTAGAGCTTTTTTAAGAAACTAAGATTTTTTTAAAAAAAATCTAGTAAATATCCAAAAGTTATCTAAAATAGAGTAGTTTTAGTATCTATGCAAAGAACTTTAGATTTAGCATAAATAATATTTACCCAAAGATAAATAGACTGATAAGTGTTGGGCTATGCAGAATGACCTGTTTACAATTAGGTAAAAATATATCTATCATGCTATTTTTACTCATTTTGTTTTTCCTAATGGAGAAAACAAAGATCAAGGCAGTAGGTAGAAACTGAAAACTCAATGAGACTGCAAGTAGAAGCTCCAATAGAGTTGAAAAGAGAACAGATACAAGAGAATTTTTGCTATTTAAAGTGCTTGAGATTAGATAAAACAAGAGAAGTGGAGCACAGCAGGGTAAATGACAACCCAGAATGCCAAGACTCATTTTTTTTTTAACTGAAACAATTCTAGTGTTTAGGGAGCAATGGATGCTCTTTACAAGGATTCTAACAATGGAAAAATTGCTTTAGGATGAATTGGGCACCTTTGCTAAATTGTCTGTGGAGTAAATCCAAGAATCTGGGCAATTAAACTGAGAAAAAATAGGACTGAAATGAGGAAGGGACAAATGGTTATGAGGATCTTCAGTTAACATTAGAAGGTATTTTACTGATAATAAAGCATGAAAAGAGACTATCAGTTTACTTTAGGTGATATGAACTTGTGCCTGAGTCCAGTAAATGAGAGACTGGATAAGGATATTTTGCATAGCATCCATTAATCTACTTAACTTTGGGTAGATAAATTTGAAAACACCAAATGTGTCCCTTCTTTCCCAACATTTCATCTCCTCTTTCTATTATCTATTTCAAATCCTGAGCAAGAGCTTCTTGTCCAATTCATACAGAAATGATTACTATGGCACTGGATTTCAGCAAAACAGAAAAGCTTTATTCTGTGGGCAGAAGTAAGGAGGCCAGGAACTATAAACTCAGATCTAGTTCCGCATTAGGTATGGGAAGGGAAGATGGTTACAGAAAGGTTGAAGGGAAGGATTGCTTTGTGATTGCATGGTGATGAGGGGAGCCTTAAGGTTCTTTTGCACAGACAGTCATCATTCCTCTTCATGCTCACATGTTTGCTGTTGGGGGTGTTATCATGTTCTGCATTGGATTTTGAGCTGGTGATGACAAAAGGCCATGGGCCAGAGGAGCTGGCTTCTGCAAATACCCATTCTTGAAAAGCTGGTTTCAAACTATCTTTGAGTAAATTCTGCAGGCTTTTCCTGTAAAAAAGAGAACTTATAAACTTTATTACTTAAGTAATTGGTATCCAAATATGTCCAGACAATTGGTTTCTTGGATCTTTTCTTGTCTTCCTCAGCTCCCCAGGGTAACAGGCTCAATATGGCTTCTATGTTTTGTGCCCTTGCTTTGGCTGGCTTGACCTGTCAGGGCAACAAGACAGAAACAGCTGCCCCTGATTACTCCTCTATTCTCTTCCTTGATGGCACTTTTTCTTTAAACTGAAAATGATTTTGTGGGTTCTTCCTGATTTAAAAGGAATAAATATCTATTTAGTTTAAAAATAGATTTTATGCCAAAGTTTTATTTATTCATTTTCATTTACTGAGTAATTTTCAGATTTTACATTCCAATAAGCTAAGAAAGCAGTGAGCAACAAATAAGTGAGTAGAATTGTTAGGTCATCAATTGTGATTAATGTTATGGCGAAAAAGACACCAGGAATGAGGATGGGGTGGACTGATAGCAAGCACGTGGTGGCCTCATAAGTTTTCCTGTAAAATCACCACTCATGGATGATATCTTTTAATACTGTAGCATATAAATCGATGTAAATTTTCCTTTCTAAACTCATATTAGTTGTAGGTTTATTAATACTTGAACACAGTTTGAAAGGTCAAAAAATGTTTTAAAGTAACAAAAAGAAATGGAGTCTATTAATTCTGGATTCTCCTCCTACTAAGTAATCTTTCAGTCTCTTTCTCCATATAATGCTGTGTGGATTTATAAATTTTAGATGTTGTTTTTTTACCTCTTTTCACAGAAATGAAGGCTGCAGTTTTACTGCTTACTCATTCCTCTCCTCACCATTATCCCATAATGGATATATCAGAACTTTTGGCAAAATTTATACAAAAAGGTTTCATTATGATTATGATCATGTAGGTTCTAGACAAGTATGGTATTATGAGTGGGTGTGTAACCAGGACTTAGAGGCTGCTTTTGCTAAAAAGCACCCTCTTCACTCAGCTCTGCGGATACCCATTGGGCAACAAAAGCAGAATAAAAGCTTGACAGCTCGCCTTCATTCTTACTTGTCCTCTGAATCATTCTCTCCTGTGGTCCCCTTGGATTGCAGGAACAACAGGTTTGATGGACATGCATCTTGTGACAAGACTCAAAACTACCTTCCAGACAGCAATACTTTTCTTAGCCAACAAGGCCTCATCTGAAATAATCATCAACCAGACCACAATTTGACCAATACTGCTTAATTATGCATAATTATTGCTCCCCTTTGTATGTAACCTTGAAACTCCTGTTAAACCTCCAAAGACAGGGCAGAGGATCTTGGTCCCTCTTGTATTCCCAGCATGGCTATCATGTATATTAAATTCCTTTCCTGCTCTTTCTCATTACTTGTTTTTGTCATTTGTGGGGAGTGGCCAGATCTGATATGTTGGACTCCCCAGAGTCAGGCCCTGTCTGTCTTAGGACTCCTGGCAACAGGTGCATTTCCTTTCTTTTACAGCTCTTTGCTTTTCTTGGAGTTGGTGATGGCTGCATTATTTTATTGGTTTAGTTAAAAAAATCTAACTTTATACATAATTTATGAGCTCTGCTAAAGTTGTCTCATTGCAAATTTCTACATGATCAAATGTATCAAAAAATCTATTTTTTCTGACACCTTCCAGGTAACTTTCATCCTATTGTTCCAAACTGGTCTCACTCTCCAGATCGGATCCACAGCAACTGTCTTGAGATCAGCCTTTGCCGACATTTTGGCAAATACCTTTCCCCCTCTTTCCCTGTGTTCTATTACCTTTTGCCTTTGTCTCAGGTTTCCTTTTCTTGGTTTATTGTCCCATTTTAATGAGAAAATATTCCAGCAGTTTCTCAACAGCGTGAATTCATTATCTGTTGCTCCTGTAGTGAATTACTTTTGTGGCTTAAAACAGCACAAATTTTCATCCTGGAATTGTGGGTTACAAGTCTGACTTAGACCTCACTGGGCTAAAATCAAGGCACGAGGAGGCTGCCTTCCTTTCTCAAGGTCTAGGGGAGAATCCTTTTCCTAATCTGTCTAGTTTCTAGAGGTGGCCAACAGTTTTGGCTGCTGACCACCCCCGCTTCATGTGCAAAGCCAGCAATGGTGGGTTAAGTCCTCACACTGCCCTGGTCTGACCTCTCCTGCCTCCCTCTTCTACTTTTAATGACCCTGTGACTACATTGGGATGACCTGTACAATCTAGGAAATCTCTATTTTAGGGTCAGTTTGATAGTAATCTTTACCTGCAACCTTAATTTCCCTTTTCCATTTAAAGGAGCATATTCACAGTTTTAAGAGTTAAAGAGTTTTGGACATGGATATCTGAGGGATATTTTACACAATTCAGAATACCTGGAAATATGTCTTAAAATTTTTATTGTATATTTTTATGTAATTAAAATATTGACTGGCTATAGAATTCTAGGTTACAATGATTCTATTCTTAATTTATAAAGTATAACTTCATTCTGCTGTAGCTTCAAGTTTTAAGGAACTTGTTGTCACTGATATTATAAACCTGGATAATTATGTGTCTGGGTTTGATCATTTTTGTCCTTTTTTTGCATACCTTTTCCATTCTACAGGCCTATTTTCTGGAAGAGTTCCTCAAATTTATCCTGCAATGTTCTCACTGAATTTTAAACAATAAGTTAGCTATAAAAACTTAATTTACAAGGATTGATCATCTTTTCATTCAGCTCATTTTTCTTGATTTATGTGTGCAGTATTTCCTCTTTTGAAAGAAGTATTAATTTGAAATTTTCTTCTGCTTACTTTATTCTCTCTACTTTTTCTTAATTCCTTTTACCTCTGGGTGTTTTACTTTGTTCTCTTTCATATTGTTTCCAATATTTAATGGCATTTATCCCATTAAAAATAAGACATAAAAAAGTGTTGATCAGAAATTTTGATTGTGAGGTTCAGATCTATTGATGATTGTGTTAGAACACAGGTTCAGAAGTGACTTTTGGGGGATGACTGATTATAAATGGCTGTATGGATGAACTAAATCCATAAACATTAATGCAGAATTCATAACCACCAGGCTTTATTCTATTTTTCACTACATTATACAACTTCCTTACATTATTCCATATACCTATCACAAATATATATATTTAAAATTATATATAAAATTCAGGTAAAAATTTAAAGACTAACTCGACCCAAAGTGACTGATGATATGGATTCCCTTGCCTTCTACTTTGAGCTCCCTTCCACTACACTTCATGATTGAGCAGATAATGTGTTTTTAGACTTTTAGGAGAAATTGTCTGAAGAATAAAATTATCAATAAAAGGCAGAGGAGCAGAGGCCTCCAGTGCCAAGTGGATGAGGCTTTCTGGCCACTGTACCACCGCCTCCAGCGCTGAAGAGCAGAGCTGCCACCAGCGCCTAGGAGGTGAGCCTTGCAGGCACCAGCAGCAAACCCTACAACCCTGGTGAAATGAGTAGACAAGTAAACAAGTCTCAAAACCTGACTTCCAAACCACCTAAAGCAACCCCAAAGGGAAATGAGATGCAACAATCTGACACTCAAACACCTAGACTCCCTCCACTGGAAATGAAAGAGGATCTGGAAAAAATGAAATCAGAAATAATTTCTCAGATAACAGCAGAGATAGTACCCATAGTGCAAGACATGATTAATAAATCTAGAGCAGACACAGATAAACAAATAGAGGAGCTGAGGAACATGATGGAATCTCACCATTGGAAACAAATGGAATCCATAAGAAGAGATGCAAAAAGATTTCCAGGAGATTAAAAACTCCATTGAAAGTTTATGCAGCAGAACAAGCAAATGTAAGGACAGAACTTCAGATACAAAAGACAGAATTGCATGGGCTGGGGATTTAGCTCAGGGGTTTTGCCACCTGCTGCACAAGCACAAGGACCGAGTTCAATCCCTGGTACCAAAAAAAAAAAAAAAAAAAAAAAAAGAAGAAGAAGACAGGATTCCAATAAGTGACCAGGAAAAAAATTTCTTAAAAATAGTAAGGGACCATGAGAAATCACTCCAGCAGCTGCTAGATGATACAAAGAAGAATAACATAAGACTGATCAGAGTCAATGAAGAAACAGGAAACAGTGCAGACAACATAAAAAACCAGTTCACAGAAGTGATGGCAAAAAACGTCCCAAGCAGGGGAAAAGAACTTGAAATAAAGATAAGTGATGCATATAGGACTCCAACTAGACTTGATAAAAAAAAACTACACCTAGACATATAATAGTCAAGATCCCAGAAACCAAACAGAAGAACAAACTCCTACAAGCAGTTAGAGAAAAGAAACAAATCACATACAAAGGAAAGTCCATCAGAGTCACAGCAGTTTTCTCAACACAAACCCTCAAGGCAAGAACAGCTTGATGTGACATATTTCAAGCCTTAAGGAAAACAGCCTCCAACCCAGATTGATGTACCCTGCAAAACTAAATGGATGGAGAAATTAGATACTTTCATGACAAAGAGCACCTTAGGAACTTCATGAATATCAAATGAGCACTCCAAAAATTTTAGACAATATCCTAGGAAAAGACAATAAGGATCACAACCCCAGAGGCCCAGCAGAATGAATCCATTGGGCATTACAATAAATTAAATACAAAGGGGGAGAATCCAACCAAAAGAAAAAGTCATGACAATGATAAGTGAATACAAATCAGTTATAACCATAAATGTTAATGGTCTCAATTCACCAATCAAAAGAAATAGACTGGCAGAATGGGTCAAGAAGCAACATCCAACAATAAGCTGCATACAAGAAACATACTTAATTCAAAAAGAAACTCATAGAATGAAAGTTAAAGGGTGGAAAACAATACTCCATGCAACAGGAACCTGAAAAAAAGCAGGAGTAGCTATCCTTTTTGCAGATCAAGTGGATTTCAAACCAACACTGATTAAGAGAGACAAAGAAAGACACTAAATCCTTGTAAAGGGAACAATCCAAGAAGAAAATGTGATAGTCATAAATATATATGCACCAAACACTAGTGTGCACAACTATATAAAACAAATACTAACGGACATGAAAAATCAAATAAGCATTAATACAATATTAGTGGAGGACTACAATACACCACTGTCACAAATAGATAGATCAATTAGACAAAAAATAAGCAACAAAATACTAGAACTCAATCAAACTCTTGAACAAATGAACTTAACACATGTTTACAGAGTGTACCACCGCACAAAATCAGAATACACATCCTTTTCAGCTGCACAGGGGTGGTTCTCCAAAATATACCACATAGTCGCTCATAGAAGATGTTTAAGTAAGTATAAAGGAATTGAAGTTATTCCCTGTATATTATCAGACCATAGTGCAATGCAATTGGAGATCAATAGCAAAAGAAACAGCAAGAATTTCATAAACACATGGAAATTGAATAACACACTTCTGAATAACCAATGGGTCACAGAGGAAAGTAAAGAAAAAAATCAGACAGTTCCTACAGCTAAATGACAATGGCAATACAACATATTGGAATCTATGGAACACAATAAAAGCAGCCTTACAAGGGAAATGCGTAGCAGTGAGGAAAACAGATCAAGCTCAATTACACAACCTGATGCTGAACCTCAAGCTTCTAGAAAAAGAAGGGAAGGACAAACCCAAAGCTCATACAAGGGAAGAAATTATAAAGATCAGAGCAGAAATCAATTCAATGGAGACTAAGAGAACAATACAAAAAAAAAATCAATGAAACCAAGAGTTGGTTCCTGGAAAAAATAAACAAAATTTACAAACCCTTAGCCAAATTTATTGAAAAAAAGGAAAGAAAAGGCAAAAATCCATGCAATTAGGAATGAAAAGGGTGAAATTACAGCAGACTCTGGAGAAATCCAGAGGATCATCAATACCTGCTTTGAGAACCTGTACACCAGTAAGATGGAAAACACAGAAGAAATAGACAGATTCCTAGATAGGCATGAATTACCAAAGTTGAATGAAGAAGATGTAAAATTTCTAAACAAACCAATATGAATCAATGAAATTGATAATGTAATGAAAAATTTACCAACTAAGAAAATCCTGAGTCCTGATGGCTTCACTGCTGAATTGTACAAGACATTTGGAGAGAAACTACTGCCACTACTCTTTAAACTCTTCAATGAAATTGAAAGGGAAGCATACTCCCAAATTCATTCCTGGAGGCAAGCATCACCTTGATTCCCCAAAAAGAGAAAGACTCAACCAAAAAAGAGAACTATAGGCCAAGCTCACTAATGAACATAGACACAAAATTCCTTAATAAGATACTGGCAAATAGAATGCAGAAGATCATCAAGAAGATCATACACACTGATGTAGTGGGATTCATCCCAGGGATGCAGGGATGGTTCAACATACACAAATCAATCAATGTAATACACTATGTCAATAGAACCAAGGATAAAAACCATATGATCATATTAAAAGATGCAAAAAAAAGCATTCAACAAAATCCAACATGCATTTATGATAAAAACTCCAAAATATTGAAATAGACTGTCTATACCTCAATATGATAGAAGCCATCTATGAAAAACCAATAGCCAATATCATACTAAATGGTCAAAAACTGAAATCCTTCACATTAAAATCAGGAACAACACAAAGATGTACACTATCACCAGTCCTGTTCAATATAGTCTTGGAAAGTTTAGCCACACCAATTAGACCAGAGAAAGAAATAAAAGGAATAAAGATAGGAAATGAGGAAGTCAAATTGTCATTATTTGCAGATGACATGATACTTTATACAGAAGACCGCAAGAACGCCACCAAAAGTCTTCCAGACTTAATAACCAAATTCAGTAAAGTAGTTGGATACAAGGTCAACACACAAAAATCCATAACTTTCCTCTTCATGAACAACGGTCTCACTGAGAGAGAAATGTGGCGATCAATTCCTTTTACAATAGCATTCAAAAAACTGAAATACCTAGAAATCCCTAACAAAAAAAATCAATGATATCTTCTCTGAAAACTATGGCACTCTGAAAAGAGAGAATGAAGAGGATATCAGAAAATAGAAAGACATCCCTTGCTCCTGGGCAGGAAAAATCAACATAATGAAAATGGTGATACTTCCAAAACTTCTATATAGATTCAATGCAATCCCAATTGAAATTCCAGCAGCATACTTCATGGATCTTGAGAAAACAATGCAAAAATTCATTTGGAACAAAAGAGACCTAGAATAGCAAAAGCAATTCTAGGTAACAGAGACATGGAAGGGGGTATCACAACCCCCAACTTGAAACTATACTACAAAGCTACTGTGATAAAAACAGCATGATACTGGCAAAGAAACAGACCTGAGGACCAGTGGAATGGATTAGAAGATGCAGAAACAACTCCAGACACACTCAGCCACCTCATCTTCGACAAAGGAGTGAAACACCCTCACTGGAGCAAAGATCCTAAACCTAAGCCTACCTCACTCCAGAAAGAATGGCTGGTATCATGAATCAACCAGTAACAAATGTTGGCAGGGCTGTGGAGAAAGAGGAATACTGCTCCACTGCTGGTGGGATTGTAGACTGGTGCAAACACTGTGGAAATCAGTATGGAGTTACCTCAAAGAACTAGAACTGGAAGTCCCATTTGACTCAGCTATTCCCTTGCTGGGTATCTTCCCTAAAGAATTAAAAGACTTATACCACAGTGATATATGTGCACCTGTGTTCAAAGCAGCACAATATGTAATGGCTACAACTTGGAAGCAGCCCAATTGCCGATCAACTGGAGACTGGATAAAGAAAATATGTTTTTTTTACAAAATGGAGTACTACTCAGCCATAAAAAATGAGAAATTAGAGACATTTATAGCTAATTGATCCACATTGAGGCCATAGGCTTAAGTGAAATAAACAGGACACACATGTAAATACTGAATAGTTTCTCTAATGTGAGAAACTGAAAGTGTAAATAAGAACTAAAAGGTATAAGAGATAATGTGATATAGGAAGAAAAGGGGCAATGGGGAAGGTGGTGGAAGGGGTAGGGGAAAGGAAAGAAGGGAATGGAATCAATATGTGAAAATGAAAAAATGAAAACAAAGTCTTTGTAAATAGGGAGGGGTGGAGGGGTTGAAGAGAGGGTAGGGGGATGGGGGAAAAATAAGAACCAAGAGAGATTATATAAAGGTGCAAATTTCCAATGATATATGTAACTGTATTGTATACGTAAAATGTACCAATAAAATGAATTTAAAAAATTATCAATGGGAACAATATGCTTTTTACTTCCATTTTTGTGACATTTAAAATCAAAGCATTCTACTTTTAGTTTCCTTATAAAACAGAAAAAAATATTTTACTAAATGTCAAGGCTTATGAAGGTTTTGTTATGATTTTTTCATATGTTGCTATTTTATTCATGTGTTCTCTCCCAGGCATTACTGTGGCCATTATTAATAATTATAATTATGTCTGAAATGTATTTATACCTAATTCTATATTTTCTTGAGAACATGCTAAAAAGAAATTACTTCCCTCATTTCTCTTGGTCTGTTCAAAATTATTACTGAAATCAGTACAACACAGGAAAATGATATTTTTGAGAACCCCCAAAGAAATAGAAGACCTGTTCTTCCATTGAGAATTGCCTAATGAACAAGTTGTTTGTAATGCTTTTGTAATATTTTAAATATGCATATATAAACATCGAAACTGGAGCAAATATTACTCTGTCAAAGTAGCCTGTGATGACTTCATGAAGCAGGTTTCCCTTCAATACTATGCATGCTCTATTTTGGAAAGCGTGGAAGAAGGATCATCTGGGCTTGTTTTTGCAGCAGAAAGAGCAAAGGAAGATGTCTTTAGTTATGTAGAAATAAAGTGTATAAGGGAATAAACCAAGTGCTTTATTAAATGCTTCTGTTGGGGAGAAATAGATCTTAAAGTTTGTTAGAGTATACGGCTCTAGAATTACAGGATCTTAATTTCCACTCCAAAAGACAGCAAGAATTATTATTAGTATGCTTTATAATGACAATAACTTTATTGGTGAGTTGTTTTAAAACTGTTTCAAACTGGTAGTGGGTGGTATCCTGTAAGACTGAGGGCCTTACCAAACGCTCCGAGGAGCTGACTGCAGCGAAGAACACCCGGGAGGGAACACACTGGACAAGTTGGAAAGTAAAACAGACCTTTATTAGTCTGGCCAGACGGCACTCCCAAAGCAAAGTAGCTTAGAGAGGCAACTGGCTTAGAGTCGGAGGCTCTTTTATAGGGATTGTAAGGGGAAGTTAGCAAGCAGAGATTACAAAAGCAAGATGCTGACGGTTAGGGGATTTAGATACCATGTTCCAGTACATTTAGATAGTAAATAGCATGTTCCAGTACATTTTCTGTTTATGGGGAGTTGGGTAATTTCAAAGAACACTGTGCATTCCGTGAATCTTTGTTTTTCTTCCCAGAAATGACATCACATGGTTTACTCAGAAGGGGAGGGGGAGCATGGAGTAACCTTCAATCTCGTATAGTCCCACAATCCCATTTATAATTTCAGGTGATGGCTAGAGGTAGGGAGACTACAAAAGAGAATGTTTTACTAATGAACTTTTGTAAGGAGGAAATTCTGAACTATCAAGTGGCATGATGTATAAAGGGACATGAATCTAAAGTGTTGTTTCTAAGAGATATATAATATTCACTCAGTGATTAAGTATGTAAAGAAAGAAATAGACAAGTTAAAGATAACAAAAATTTAAGTCTAAACAACTTTAAATAGTAAGAAATATTTTCATTATTAGGTAGTATTCTGATATTGAAATTAGGTGGTATCTACTTAATGAAAATATTTTTAGTATAGTCACTGAATATTTTTTGCTTAAATTTTTAAAAATTTACTCATCTCTATTTATAGTGCTATCTCTTTATTTTTTCATGGCAAAGCTTCCGACTCCTTCCCAAAAAATCATATTATATATTATATCTTAGAAACAGTTCTTCAATTACTTGATGACATATGTGTCCATTTGAATACAATGTCCAAATAATTTCTAATCTCTAATAGATATGTGAAATTTTATCATGTTGTAGTAATATCGCTATTATAGCATGACCTCTTCATGTGGAACATTTTCAAACTGAAAACAGTATTCTTAATTGTATAGTGTTTTATATTTTTAAAAATGGTACTGGGGATTGAACCCTGGGCCTTCACATTAAGCTAAATCTCCAGCCTTTAAAAAATTTTTATTTTCACTAAGTTGCTAAGTTTCCCAGACTGCATCCAGCCTTTAATTAATAATTTCTAAAAATTCATCTTGTAGCTGGGTGTAGTAGCACACACCTGTAATCTCAGCCCTTAGGAGACTGAAGCAGGAGGATGGCTATAAATTCAAGTTCAGCTTGGTCTACCTAGTGTGTTCAAGGCTTCCTGAATTTCATAGCGAGACCCTGTCTCAAAAAACAAAAAGCAAAAACTAAAACAAATTTCATCTTGATATGCTATTTTAATAATGGGTTAAATAGCTAAATATTAATTTTTATGCCTATGTTCATTAGGTCCACATAACAAACATTGGTGAATTAGTAAATGATTGTACTAAATGTCATGAATTCTACAGATTAGTGGATGATCGTCACCCCCATGATACCCAGATGAAAGATGGACATTGCCAGACACCTGCTGATACATTAGGCACTAAAGTTACAAGGAACCCATAAGGCTTTTCTGTGGGAAATACATGATTATAATTTATTAAGAGGAAAATATATGTCCAACATGCCAAGTAACTATTGCTCAATATTTCAATTCATAGGTTATATTAAATGCTAACTTTTGCTTTGAATCTAAACTTTAACAAAAATCATTCCCTTAAGTCTACCAGGAAAATCTTACATCCCTTAATTATTCAAAACTGTCAGAAAGGAGAAAAGTGTAAGGAGACAAAATAAAGAAGGAATTGAAACAACGTTTTCTGTAGACTACTTTCATGTATTTGAATTTGTCTTATAGGAAAGTAGAATGCACGTTGCTTCAAAAATTCAGCATGAAAAGGAGATAGCATTTTCTACCTAATTTACTATAGGACAATAAGATATTTATTTAATTCATACTCCATCTGATATGTTTTAAAAAGTTAGGTCTTAAAATTTATATGCAATTCCTGCTGATTCTCCAGTTCTCTCTCTCTCAAGTTCCTTTTTATATTTTGAAAAGCACACTTTTTGTAAGTGACTTCTAAAGGAACAAAGAACATGTTGTTGCTGCACACGCTACTCTTTCCATTAGATAATTTCCATTGCTTTGGTAATCTGGCAATTTACATCCACTTCCTTAAAGTAGCATTCAGGTTCCACAAAGGCATCTTCCATGACAGGCCTACTACTTTTTCATTCCTACAAAATCTTAGGCTGAGACAACTTCAGCAAACAGACCTTCCAGGCAATCACAGTTCCTGGACCCCTGTGATTCCTATATACACCATAAGAGGACTTGATGGTTAACATTGCTAACTATCCACAGTAATAATGAGGAGAAATATTGGAAGGATTTGTCCTTAAAGTCTTTGTAAGAGTTGATCCATTAAAAATAAGTACAAAAAACAACTTCCAAACAAAATTTTTTCTTCCTTTTGAAAAAAAGCAATAATGATTTACTTATAAAATCTACTTCATCAAAAAATGTCAATCTGTCAAAATCTGTATAAGTAGCCTTATGTATTCTGATGAATGCCTGCTTTTTCTCACTTGGCTCATTTTTAAGCAGAAAATAAACCTGTAATTTTAACTGAGTGTTCTGAATATTAATGCACATGATGAACACACAGGATGGTAGGAGGGAAGCCACTGCACTGAGATGCTCAGGATCATCTCTAGAAAACCTGGAGTCACTTGGTGCAGAATAAAGTTTTGTTTAGTGTCTAGTCAGGTTCTAGTGTTAAATCTTTTGGTTAAAATTCATCTCAATAGAGGCAAAAGCTTAGGGAGTTACTTTTATCTTTCTCTGACATGCAGTTTTTACAGCTGCAAAATAGAAATAACTATAGTGCCTATCCCACAGGATTGTTGTAGGGGATAAATAATTTTATGTAGTACATTTACCACCATGGCTGGCACATCTTCAATTTTCTTTAATTGTTAATGTTTTTCATTTATTCAAAAATGTCTGTTCTTATGTGTCCATGTCCGAGATTTGTTTGGGTATTCCGAACTGAGCAGTTACTCTACTCAAGGACTACAATTTCATACAAGAGATAACCTCATAATGATAAAATGAGGACTGTAGTGTGTCCAAGAAGGAATGTATTTTCTATACTTCCTTTTCTGAGTCTTAGAGATTTACTGACAGGGTAGATCGTCATGCAGGCATTATGTTAGGAAGTGATTCCACAGAAGGACAATTTTTCTGGAATTCAACAATACTTCACAAGGCTGGAGATCAGCAGAGTGACCAATCTGCCTCTTGACCTGGACATCTCAATGGACTTACAAAATTTAAGACCACTCTGATTTATATCATTTTCTAAGGCCAGGCTGAGCTCTGTCCTTCTTATCTTGTCAAGTTTGGATAATCTCACACATCTACTTCTTTTATGTCTTGCCTTGGTGGAGAACTCTTTCAGTCTCCACCCAAGTCCATGTTTCCTGGTTTGCAAATCAGTCCCACATTTGAATAAAACTGGTTTTATTTTAAACAATTTTTGTGACTTCCTTGGTCCACAACAGTCATCATTTAAATTAGCAAGAACTATAATGGCAAGCTCTGAAAACTGTATTTGTTTTCTGTGATTTTATTATTTTGATGAGATAATTTTATCAGAAATTATTCTCTGATTCAAAGTGGTTTGAGAAATTTGGAATTCATATTCAGAAAAGCAAATTAACCCTTTAAAATTACTTGAATTAAGGACAGACACATTCAGGAATCATGGGAATCATGGTCAACTACTTCCAAAATGGAGTATAGCTCTGTGGTAGTAACCTAGCATGTATGAGGCCATGGGTTTGATCCCCAGCATCACAAATATGCACAGATAGACACATAGACATAAACAAACAAACAAAAACCCCCAATGACTTCTTCTTTTCCTATCCTTATTCCTTTTATTTCTTTCTCTTGCCTAATTGCTCTACCTAATGTTTCCAGAACTATATTGAATAAGAGTGGTGACAGTGGACATCCTTGTCTTGTTCCTGATTTTAAAGTGAAAGCTTTCAGTTTTTGACCATTTAGTATAATATTGGCTGTTGATTTGTCATAGATGGCTTTTATCAGATTGAGATAAAAGACTATTTCAATTTTTTGTAGGGTTTTTATCACAAATGGGTGTTTCATTTTGTCAGACTTTTTTTCTGCATCTATTGAGATGATCATATGGTTTTTGTCCTTGCCTCTGTTAATATAGTGTATTACACTTATTAATTTACTTATGTTGAACCATTCCTGCATCCCTGGGATGAATCCTACTTCACTATCTTCAGATGACATGATACTCTACATAGAAGACCCCAAATACTCCACCAAAAGACTTGAGACTTGAGATTTATTAACCAAATTCAGTAGCATAGCTGGATACAAACTCAGCTTTCAAAAATCAATATCCTTTCTGTACATGAATAACAAACTCACTGAGAGATTAGAAAAATTAGGTAAACAACACCTTTGACAATAGCACCCATACACAAAACATAAAATAGCTAGGAATCAAACTAATGAAGGAAGTAAAAGACCTCTACATTGAAAACTACAGCGCTCTGAAAAAAAAGATTGAAGAAGATATCAGAAAATTGGAAATATATCTCTTGTTCTTGGGTAGGAAGAACCAATATAGTGAAAATGGCCATATTTCCAAAATCATTATACAGATTTAATGCAATCCCAATCAGAATTCCAAAAGCATATATCACAGAATTAGAGAAAACAATCCTAAAATTCATTTGGAACCAGAAGAGACCTAGAATAGCAAAGGGGATTCTGGGCAACAAAGTTAAGGCAGGGAGTGTCATAATCCCTGACTTGAAATTATATTACAGAAGTAGAAACTACAATAAATACATGAAAAAATTGTTCAACGTCACTGAGCATTTGAGAGATGAAAATTAAAACAACATAGATTCCATCTCACTGCAGAAAGGATGGCTATTATCAAGAAATCAACCAACCTCAAAAGTTGGTGGGTCTGTGGGAGAATAGGAACACTTCTCTACTGTTAGTTGGAGTGTATATTAGTGAAACCACTGTGGAAATCAGTATGGAGTTACCTAAAAGAAGTAGGATTAGAGGTCCCATTTGGCCTAGGTATTCCCCTGCTGTGTATCTTCCCAAAAGAATTAAAAGCATCATACCACAACAATATATTCACACCCATGTTTGTAGTGGCAGAGTTTGTAATAGCTAAATTTTGAAAACAGCCCAAATGCCCATCAACCAATGAATGGATAAAGAAGATATGTTTTTAAAAAATATACAATATACTCTGCCATAAAGATAGGCTTGACACATTTCTACATAAATGGATGCACCTTGAGACTATACTCTTAAGTGAGATAAATCAGACACACATGTTTAAATACTACATTGTTACTCTGGTGTGAGAAACTGAAAGTGGAAGTAAGAATCAAAATGTATAATAGATATTGAGAAATGGGAAGAAAATGTTTAAATGAGAACATTTGGGAGGGAGCAGGGAGGAAGAAAGAGAAGAAGGGACAAGAAAAAAAGAGAAACTAGAAGGAAAAATGGAAGCAAAACTTTTGTAAATAAGGAGAGGAAGAGGGGAATGGGAAAAAGAGAAGGAAGATATATCAGGCACAGGTACAAATTCTTTATGATAAATGTTATTATGCATACCTAAAATGTACCAATAAAAGTTTTTCTTCAAAAAGAAAAAACCCAAAATGAATCAGATATCTGATATGCTTGGAAAGAAAAAGACTGAGAGCATAGCTGTTATATTAGTTAGCTCTTTAATAACTACAACAAATACCTTAGGTAAGCAACATAAAAAAGGTTGATTTTGACTTACGGTTTTGGAGATTTCAGTCCATGAACAATTGGCCCTGTTGCTTTTGGACTTGTGGCAACAGGACAGCATAGCAGTGCATGGCACTGGAATGTGCATGGCAGTGAAGACTGCTCAGGTCATGGCCACAATGTGAAAAAGAGAGAGGAAAAGGCAACTGAGATAAAAATACCTTTCTAGGGCAGGAGCTCAGAGACCAGTGACCTCCAGCTAGGCTTTATCTCTCATGGTTACACTACTGCCCAATAGTGCCCAGACCAGGGACCAATCATTTAAGACATGAGTCTTTGGGAAACACTTATCCAAACCACAGCAGTTGCCTTGCTTTCTGGAGGTTTTCCAGTTTCTAGTATCATTTCTTTGTTAAACCAAGCCATACTTTCTGTCTGTGAGTTACATCATAAAAATCTGTATATTAATAATTTTCCCTTTTTCTTAAGTGTGCGGATCTTAATTCCTATTTCTTAGAACCAAAGCACTCTAACTGAGACACATGCTCTGATGTGAGGGAGTGAAGTCATATTTAGATCTGGAAAGAAAGTCAGATCTGATGAAGAATTTTTGTTAGTTCTACCAAGAAGCGGATCTATAAGAACAGTGTGAAAGCTGGATCAAAGGGTACGAGGAGTTCTGTCAAAGAGGAGATGAGACCTCAACTTGGCCCACTGAGTAGATTCTTGACTTGCATCACAGAAAAAGGAATTTTGGGGTGCATCAGTATGAGGCATTAGTAGATTTATTAGGCAGAGTTAGAAAGTAAGGGAGGATAAGAAAAGGACTCCAGCATGTGAAGCTAGAGTGGGCTCTCTGAGGTTTAGACTGGCCTGATTAAAAAAGATTGAGCCAACTTTTAAGGATAGCTGAAGTGGGCTGGGGTCTGATTGATCATTATCTCAGTTCTGTTTTTTGAGGCTCCTGAGGGACCTTCTGGCTTGAGGAGAAGTTCAGTTCCCATGAGTTGATTGTTCTTACTTGGGAAGGCGGCTGCCTCAAATCCTGTCATAGGGTAATTTCTCCTGCTTAGAGGGTAGTACAGTGGACCCTTGACTTACAAACTCTATTCTTTCTGGAGGGCTTGTTGTAACTCAAATTGGTCAATGGAAGGCTCAGGCTCCTCGACACAACCGTCAACATCTCTCTCCTGTATATAGGCAGATTTTAGTGTACTTAGAGAGACATTGGCCCAGGATTTCTCAGCTAACCCTACGCAGGGAAGGATGTTGGAATGTTCATTTCAGAACTCTTTAAGGGTTAAATCTGTATCTGAGACCATCAAGGAAGCACGAGCAGCTGGCATTTAGGTCATAACTGAAGACTTTGTCCATAAGTTAAAACTAAAATTCTGGTAGTAACCCAAATTGTTGGCATATCAGGCCAGTGGAGAACTCTTTCAGTCTCCACCCAAGTCTTTGTTTCCTGATTTGCAAATCTGTCCCACAATTGAATACAACTGCTTTTATTTTAAACCATTTTCCAGGCCTTGGTTTAATTAGGAATCACAAGCAGCCAGCATTTGGGTCATAACTCAAGACTTTGGAAGTAAGTTAAAACTAAAATTCTGGTCATAACCCAACTTGTTTGAATATCAGGCCAGTCATAACCTGAAGGTCTACTGTAATCTCATCATTGTGTGGTCTTAGATGCTCTGCTTTTCCTAGAGCCCAAGGTGATACATGTTTGGAGAGCTCTAGACATTGCTCCAAGGCATCTGGAACTGGAGGTTGTAAAAAGCTGGCAGTTGTGGTCCAGGCAAACCCTAGAAGTTTTTTGCTACTTTTATCTTGGTATCCTAGTCTTGAAGGAAGATGATGCAGACTTGATAAATGTAGGGCTCATAAATCTTTTAATAAAGCCAGACACTTCTTAAGTGATTAACATGACTATGTACAGAGCTGAGCAGGAACCTGACTCAAATCTTAAGGTAATAAAGGAGACAAAAAACTGAATTTCTTTGTTTCCTTTCTACATATTTTTATTATTTTTATATTACTTCAAACCCTGAGCAACAAAGGTAGTACATGTCTTGGGCCCAAACTAAATTGTATTGAATGTGCTAGTGTTTCCTTAGTAGAATTTTATTTTCACTCACTCCCTTTTGGAAATATGAGCTTAGGACATCTTACAAAAATGCATTGTGGAACTTCTGATAGTGATTTTCAAAGCTCATTGGTAATAGTGTTTATTAATAACTAAAAAAACTCAACCCAAATATTGTGTGTCCTAGCAATGCCTTGACTAGTATTCTCATGTATTCTTCATGTGAAATACCATAGTATATACAGATTAATTACTTAAAATGTATGCTTCGCATAATTAATACATTCCAGGAGTCTAGGAAGTGTTTGAGGTAATACTTCAGACTAATGAGATACACTAATTAGACAAAATAAAATATGTAAATTATCTTATGGTAATTGTGCAGTTATTAGCTAATGTCATTGGTTTGATGTTCTAATTTAGTTAATTAAGAAATTATAACCTTAAATAATATTTTAATTATTTTAAATATTAGGGAGGAGTTTTCCTAAAAAGTAAAAACAATTTCATGTAAATATACCCTTTGCTCTGAGTATTGTTGAATATCAAAAATATTTACTTCTGATATTTAGATTTAATTTCTGAAAAGTTTAGACATTGACTAAAATGGATAAAAAATCTAAATTTAGTCCTTTGATTAGGAATTGAGTAAAGGCACAAAAATTTCTACCTAAAATCTTAAAAATTTATAAATCCTTTACCACCTAACAATTTTTCCCAGAAAAATATTTTCTCTTCTTAGAAAAATTTAGTGATGTATTTACTCACTTAAAAATGATATATTTTATTTATAATACTCACATGAAGTTTTCTATATGACTATCATGAAAGAATGAGAACTGAATTTATCCTCCCATTTGAAGCAACTTAAAAAACAGACAGGGCATGTCAAATAATAGACAACAGCAGGAAAGTGATTCGGAAAGATAAGGGAATGAGGTTAGTGCAGTCATTGCCTCAGCAGTTCAGAGAAGTCAAAGGACAGGCAGTGGGAAGGCAAACAGAACTCAAACTTCACCCTGAGTTGAAGTAATGAAGTTGGATAGGTGTAGGGGATGGAGATTCAGTGATCTCTACAGGGTCATCCTTGATTATTTGACTAAGTACTGATCAACACTGGAAAAACTGCTAAGAGCCAGGGAAACAATTATTTGAAAGGAAGGGGGAGAAAAATTCTTAAGAGATTAAATAAGCCCAGACTAATTTATTTTTCACAGTTAGAACTTAAAACAGCTCATATTCAAGGGATCTTATGCAAAGGACTTAGAATAATTGGAAAAACTAGTCTTATTTTAGGCTTTGGCCTTGACTAGCAAGTTTAAAGCAAGCCTTGGAAAGATTAAACTATGCTTAAATAATGTAACTTCGTGATTGTTATGGTTTGGGTCTAGATAATCCCTCAAAGCCTCATGGGGTCATAAGTGGCTTTCTCAGGTGGGTGAATCTAGAGTGTGTGATGCTGGGATTAAGGGTGTGTGATTGCTAAATCAGTCCATTGATTGGTTTAGCACAAGCCTAATCCCTGTAGTCTGGACACAATATAAGGGACAGAAAGAGGCTTGTCTTCTCCTGTGCTTGCTTTTGCTGTCTTCTGCTTGCCAAGAGCTGGTTCTCCTCTGTGATACCCCTCTGCCAAGGCACTTTGCCTTAGAGCCAGCCAGTTATGGACTGAAACCTCTACAAACTGTGAGCTAAATAAAATTTTTTTCTTTAACTTATGAGTGTTGGACATTTTGTCTCAGCAATGAGAAAAGTAACTAAGACAGAATTTGGTACCAGAGAAGTGAGGTCATTGCTGTGACTGTACCTGACCTTGTGGTTTAGGAGCCTTTGGAACTGGCTTGTGGGAAGGGAAAGAGTTAGAAAAGGTTTCAAAATGTTGGTTGAAGAAGTAGAACTCGAATACTTTAGGCTATACTTGATGGGAGATTCTGGTCAGAGCTCAGAAGACCAGAGTGCTGATAGAAATTCTGCTGGTAAAGACCAGGTTCGGGAGGTTTCTGTTGGGAAGAAGGACTGCATTGGCAGTTGGGCTCCAAACAATGTATGTTATACTTTAGCATTAAGTTTATCTGCATTTTGCTTATGTCCAGAGACTTTGCCTGAGATTGAGATTAAGGGCAATGGGCTAATTAAGTTAATCTTGTGGAAGAAATTTTAAGGTAGAGTAATGTTGAGGCTGTGGCATGGCTACTGTTGGAGGCTTTTCACTAGATCTATGTTGAGAATCAAGAGCAAAGAGCCCAGCAGAATAATTCAAAACATTGTGAGCTTGGCCAGAAAGGAAGCTCCAGTAAAGTTGCAGCCTGCAAAGATTGAACAGAGGAGAAATTGGCCACTGAAAAGACTAGCAAGGAAAAGTCAAGTATTTAAGAAGACAATAGAAAGATGGCCTGAGGACATCACAAGAACCAGCAGGACTTCAGCGTTTGCACCTTAGAGTTGCAAAGGTGAACAAATTTGCTTTGAGAAGAGAGTACCAGAGCACCATGTTCCAGAATGGTGGCAACCTAGAAAATTTGTTCCTCAGAATTGGGTTCAGAAGCTCAGCAATTGATTCAGGCACTTGACCCCTACAGCCAAGAAGGAAGGTTGGTTACTGCTCCAGCTGGTGGCAGACCTTGGCATCATCCATGCGGGGCTGGTTTTAGGTGCATGAAGGATGCAAGAGGGAGGTGGCAACAGTGGGAAGGGAATGGGAAAACTTTTGCACTGATTGATTTATTATCTTGATTGCTATGATAATTTCATAAGTGTATATATTTTCAAAATGTCAAATTATATATTAAATATATACAGTGTCTTATGTATACATTTTATGTATAAAACTAAACAATATTTTTTACAGAAAAAACTGTTGTTGATTATTATTATTATTATTATTTTTTTGGTACTAGGGATCAAACTCGGGACCTTGTGCTTGTGAGGCAGGCTCCAGAACCACTGAGCTAAATCCCTGGGCCTGTTGTTGATTCTTTTTAATTTAAATATGTGAACATTTTCAATTTTTCAATAAAAAAGACCAATATATAATAATCTATAACAGTTTACCAAAACACTTTTAAACAATTCTGTATGCCCTAGATAGAATGGAAATAGGAGATATGTCATTGGTTGTATATCAATAATCTTTCAGGGTAATAATTATCCATTGGTAGGCATGGGTTACTTATAATTTCAATTACTTGAATCTGTTTAGTGTTTATATATAAAACATGTTTATTTTAACTAAAAACTGATTCAAGTAGCCAACGGAATGAATAAAGGTGAAAATAAAATTTTATTAATATTCTATTTATTGATGAGATTATTCACATATATTGGCTGGTTTATGTAAACCTTTCTTTGTCATTTGTTAGAAAAATTTAAATAACTGTTTTTCTGCATTTTGAAGAATAGGGATTTAAAAATGCATGGTTCATTTCCCACTGTTTCTCAGTAAGCAGCTTTTTATAGGAAGTACACTTATTCAGCTTGCTACAGTGAACAGGACCATGATCATGGAGGATACTTTTGCTTCAGATCCCATTAACAAACTAGTGTTTCCATGTAATGGAATACTATACCAACGTAAACTATACAACCACATGGATAAATCCATGCAACCACATGGATCCCAAAGACATTATTCTGTGTGGGTAGGCTAGTCTCTACAGATTAAACACAGTATGATTGCATTTACATGCCTTTTGAGAAATGCAAAATTATTGGGCCAAGAAACAGATCAAGGATCATCAGAGTTTAGGTTTGGGGCTAGTGTTTGACTAAGGGTAAGCAGAGGGACATCTTTAGGGAAGTGAAATTGTTTTGTATTGTGTGTGTAGTGACAGCTTCATTTTGAAGTTCTTGTGTTTAATGAGGTTTTGATTTAACAAAACAATTGAAATAAACATATTGAAATATAGTATTTATGATTTAAGAGACCTGTTTTTCAGGTTAATGAGCTGTCTCAGAAAACTGTGCTTTATAAAGAACCTTGTGTTAATATTGGTAACAAGAAGAATTTAGTGATCTATCAAAAAAAAAAAAAAAAGAAAGTAAAAGAAAATGGTTCCCCTTTGATTTCTTCTGCAACTTGTCAAAGTGACCATTTAATCTACTCTGAAATGTTACCAACATGTCCAGACTCTGCCATTTACTAATGCTGCACTCAATCACCCTGTCAATGTGTTTGGCTTTCAGACCTATTACTAAGATCCATTCCTTGTTATCTTAAAGTGGTAGCAGCCTATAATAGATTGTGGGTAAAAAATATTCCCTAAAATCCTGGCACCTATGTCTTTTAATATAGTAGCTTTTGATATAGTACTTTTAATATAGCAAAGAGGGAGTAAAATAAAAACTAATAGTTG
Organism: Heterocephalus glaber; assembly: GCF_053883595.1. Lineage (NCBI taxonomy): Eukaryota > Metazoa > Chordata > Mammalia > Rodentia > Bathyergidae > Heterocephalus > Heterocephalus glaber. Next base: position 34,247,604 of record NW_028258296.1, on the reverse strand, counting down.
ATAAATTTTTTAAAAAATGGGTAAGAGATTTGTCAAAATATAGACATACACACAATATAATATGTATAAATATTTCAGTGCATATATCTAGATAGATGAGATATGATAGATAACTGAAGATATTGTATGGAATTTTGAGCTATTTCCTACAACTACTGTAAATTTAAGATCTTTCAGTGAGAAAATAATATAATTTTAAGTTAAAATACAATGAAGCATATGGTAGTATAAAATAAATGCAACCTGTTTAATAAAGAGAGAATTTTAAACTGTGTTAAATAAAATTGTCTAAAGCACACTACTTAGATACTTCTGCATACTTCTGGAAGTGTTATGACTCCTAAATGTAGTAATAAGTTAGAGTCAAAACAGTGTACATTTATGCATCCAGAAGTTATCTAACCCAAGAGTTCATGAACTAACAGAGGTTACTTTGAAGTTACTAAACTCACATTTTGGGGAAAAATTAGAGTTTTGAGGGGAAAGAGAAATGGGTTTTTAACCAGCTCGCTAACATTCTATTAGTAGTAGCATCTTGGAGCACCCTATTAACAAAAAATCTGAAGTTGAGATTGGGTTTACCATGAAAGAATAATTATCTGTTATCAGTGTCTACATTGCTTAGTAGGTAAAGAGACGGTTCATATACTATGTATTCACTATCTCTGGAATAGATTTTAAAAGGTGAAAAGATTCAGACACAAATTTCAGATTCCTCATTTTATTAGTTTGCTAAGGCTATCTTAATGAAGCACAATAGATTGAAAAGCTTAAACCACGGACATTTATTTTCTCATAGTTCTTAAGAATGTAAGTCCAAGATTAAGGTATCAGCAAGTTTTTTATCTGCTAAGGTCTCTTCCCTTGGCTGTGGACATCTTCATTCCATGTGTATTGTTTTCATACTAATCTCTTTTATAAGGGCAGTAGTTATATTGAGTTAAGGACCACTTATATTAGCCTGTTTTTTCTTAACACTTTATATCTCAGTCTTCAAACCTCACATTCTGAGGTTTTGGGGATTAGAATTTCAACACATGAATTTAGGATAAAGGGCACACTTCAACTCATAAAAGGAATTCAGATAAAATTTTTTATTCCTCTTTAAGGAACTGATGAATCACTTGAAGAATAAAATTATCTATCTCCTTTTTATCCTTCTTTATATAACCCTGTCATCATTTTCATATGTCAAATAAAACTAGAATGAGATGCTTCATAGATCTCTTACCACTGGTAAGAGATGCAGAAAATTGTCATTTCAGCTAATGCATTTTGCATTTCCTATAATAGGTTTTTTTTCTGATATTTTTACCTTCCCAGCATCTGACCTCCCTTTCTGTGCTGTATGAATTCTCCCAGTGTGTGAGTCTCAGTCTCAGTGGGAGGCAGAGCCTACCTCTTATTTTAGAAGTCTAAATGGATAGATACTCATAAGAAATTCTCTTGTTGCATGGATACATGCAATTGATCTAGGCTAAACCAACAACTGGTGACAGATATAAACCGATGTGTGGATTGTGAAAGTGACAGGAGTAGAAGCAGCATTTTGTTCACGAGGCAGCTATGGCCATTGTACATGCAGTGTCCAATACTGGCCTTTGTGACCTTTGTTTCAGGGCTGTTATAATTCATAGAGTCCCCCCACCCAGTGGCAGTAGCTGCAGAAGAACCACCAGTGCCTCTACCATATTTATTTGTGCTGTGGTTCAGCTAGACTTCTCGTTGTTTCCTATATTCCTCTGCTTCTATGCGTTTTTTGCTACTGTTATTTCTCTAATCTTACCAAAAATTATCTGGAAAATCCAATAATCTTTTGATCAGTACATTTTCTCCTTAAGGAGTCAGTATCAGTTTCTCTTATTGGAAGTGTAAGATGTTTGTCTGAAAAATTTATGAAGACTTTACTAGTGATAAAATTAATTTTATTTTACCTTCATTTTGCTCTGTATATGATACCTGTTTTGGTGCTTGGTTAACATTAGAAAGGTTGTCTGTCTCTGTGTTAAAATTTGTGCATCTAGGTAAGTTCTCCATAAATTATGTGCTATAGTTTCTGCTATACTGAAGCAATGGAGTTGATCAATTTTATTACATTTGTAATAAAATGTAGAAATTCATCTTCAGAGGCAGAGGTACCATGAATCATATTTTTATAGTTTTTAAATTATGAAAAAATATATTCCATATCCAACCATTTCTTCCACATCTACCCCAAGTCATCATCCTCACTCTCTAATAGCTAAATAACTAGTCCGTGGTTCTTCTTTTCCCCATCCTATATGATAGGTTATCTTCCCAATAAAACTCTTCAATGACATCACCATAGGGGAAAAAATCCAGAATCTCCCCCACATTTTATGGCTTGTTTTTGGTCTGACTTTGTGGGCTTTGATTCCCCATCTTGCCACACTGGCCTTTTAGTTACCCCTTCACCATGCCAAGAAATCTTCCATCTCAGGACCTCACTGTTCTCTCTGATATCAGCAGTTTTTTCCTAGATATTTTAATTTGCTCTCTCAGTCCTTGTTACCGTCTGACATTATGTGATTATTTTGTATGTGTGTATGTATGTATGTTTGCACATGTATGTATGTGTGTATTTTACTTTTCTTTGTCATGAGAGTGTGAGTTTCATGAAAAGTAGAGGCTCCAGTTTTGTGTGTGTGATGTATATTCCTGGTGCATGGAAGAGTCTTGGATACATTAAATGAAAAATGAACCACAATCATTCAGAGTTGAGTGCTGGATGCATGAAGAAAAGTGTTGTGTAGAACTGCAGACTTTTTCTTACTAATTGTCCAGTTCTTTTTTAACTGGAGATGGACTCAAACACAATACCTTTGAGATAAGCTCCTGGTTGCACCTACACTTGACAAACTAAAATGTCTGTGACTTTATAAATTAACCAGTGATAAATTTATTTTATTTAGCAAAAGATGAAATGGTTAAAAGCTGAGAGATCAAATAATAATCATATATGAACATAGAACCCTCACAAGCATTAGGAAATGTCTTTTTGGGCTCATTCTTAAATTTATAAGTTTTTTCAGAAACTTGTACTTTGTATTGTACAACTGGTTTGGTAAATTTTCTCGAATATTTATATTATATAAGAACAGTTTGAGCAGCTTAAATTATGTTTTAAGTCGTAGTTACTGTTTGGTTGGTATTTATGGCTTTTGGAGACACTCAGCTAAGCAATACATTTGGCATCATTTATCATGAATGTCCAGGTCACTGTTATTCACTGTCTTCTGAGAATATGCTATAATCTGGTGCTTGGTTCATGTTAATTAAATTCAGAGTACAGTGCTAGGAAATGTGGAGATTCTCTTAAAAAATGACATATTTCCTGCCGTCAAGCATCTGTCGGCTCTAACATTAGTACAAATTGGGTCTCTTTCTGGATATGACACTTGTCCTGTTTTCAGCTGAGTCAATCTTTATCTTAGCTTCCCCAGCTGAAAAATAAGACTAATAATATCACTGTCAGGGGAAAAATAGTGCATAATAATGTGGCAATATTTAGGGTTGGAACTTATTAGTAAGCTCCATGTTAAGTCAATACTCTAGAATATTTTGGTTGTCTGAAACACCATACAATAAAATTAGAGTCTTTCCTAATTTCTATTAGAGTGGAATATCTATTAATGCAGAAGTTTATTATAGCCTACTATAAGTGAAGCTTTAAAATATGAATTATATTAAATGTAGTATTAAAATAATGCACAAGTAAATAAGTTATTGAAAAGAAGTAACCAGTTGTGATGGTGCACACCTGTAATCCTAGCATTCTGGGAGACTGAGGTAGTAGGATAGCTCTGAGTTCAAGGCCAGCCTAGGCTACATTGTGAGTTCAAAACCAGCCTGAAGTAGATAGCAAGACCTGTCTCTAAGTAAGTAAATAAGTAAATAAATAAATAAATAAATAAATAAATAAATAAAAGGGCAGTATATGTAGCATAATGTGAAAAGCCTGGTTTGATTACTTGGGACTTCAGTATAAATAGATAGATAGATAGATAATACACACATTTATTCTGATTAAATGAAGTTTGATGTCTCTGAGATCCACCTCCTGGAAGTCCATCACAGAGCTACAAGTGCTTTTTATTTATTTATTTAATTTATTTTTTTTACAAGTGCTTTTTAAACACTGTCAGTTTAGTGGTCAGTTGTACTAATTTGGATATGATTTACCCTGTGGCACCATTAGACAGATTACTCCTTGCAGCGCAGCAATGTAAATTGAGAAAATTTAGGTGTATTTACTATAAAAAGAACTCTAATTTTCATCTTAGCAATTTATCCTTTAGCTATTTGGAAGTATGACCAGCCTTCCTTAATTCATAGTATTGCATCCTCATATCTGAGATGTTTCCTGAAATGTTAGGAAACTATCTATGCCTCACACTTGTTCTGGAAATGGTTATCTATCACTCAAACACACATATACACAGGAACACACATACAGTGTGATTTCATTCAAGTTACTTGTCATAGTCGCAACTGGACTTGCCCATATCAGTTCTACGGAGACAGAGTGTGGACAAAGTTCTTGTAGATTGTGTTTACTATTGAATTTTGATCATCTATCAGACTGTGTTGTATTTTACATACATGTACACATTCATCTATTCACAATTTAGTAAAATATGCACATGTTCTTTCTTATCTGACACTGTTCTAAGGGAGAAAAATAGCTTTGAAGGAATTGGTTTTTTTCTGCCTTCATGAAGCTTACAGTCCTCTGCACAGCTGCTGCTCTGATTTAAAAAATAAATAATTTTTTTAGGGCAGATTAAGGTTCTCAGGAATATTTAACAGAAAGCACAGATTGTTTCCATTATATGTCCTGGTCATTATATGTCCAACTGTCAACTTCCTGCCTCAATTAAAGTAGAACATTGTTACAGTCGATGATGTTGCCTTGATATAATTCCACTGCTTACATTAGGGTTTGCTCTTGGTGTCATACATTTCATGAGTTTTGACAAGTATATTGTGATATATGTCTGCAATGAAAGCATCATACAGAATACTTGTGACTCCCTTAAAAATTTGGCTGAGCTTTAAACGTTTCAGCTTTGGACGTACAGAAACTAGATTGAGTAGCATCTTCTTTCAGATGTTGTGAACAGAAAGTTCTGATTTGTGAGTTATTTAGTTTTCTATGCCCAGCCTGGCTGAAATGTGCTTTCAGATGATCTCACACACACGTGGAGGGGTTCTGATTTCTCATTCTTTGAGGCAGTGAATGGAATGGAAGAAAAAGATTTTCTACTTTTATCATCACTATGGATGAGCATTACTTTGAGTCTTTTTTATGGTGATGTGGGTTGAACCTTGGGTCTCAAGCATATTAGCCAAGTACTGTACACATGAGCTACATTCCCAGGCCACTTTTGGCTTAACCCATTTCTTTTTCCAAAAAAGGAGTTGCTGCTTTCATTTTCGGAAAACCACAGACTGTAAAGAGGACATTTTAGAAACTGAAAGTCACACCTGACATTGCCTGTTCCCCAGTTATGACTCAGCCATAGAGTGAATGGTATTGAAACCTGACTTTGCTTTCCCAGCTCATCACCCACGAACACAGGATCCATTCTGCACAGTGGCTGCTGCCTTACTCAGTGATTTCTGGGGCCACAAACACTGATGGAGGTGAAGCTCCTTGCTTCTGGTCAGAAAGCTGAGTAAAAGCAATGGTTAGGCTAGGAAATCAGGATCTGGGACACTCATTTCCACTGCTCTATACTGTGATGCATTTTAGGATGTACTAACTTTCATCCATCAAAGCCAACTTATCATAAACCAAAATTTCACAAAATTTTTCACAGAGATAACACTCCAGACTCAGTAAAAATTGTGTAGCAAGAGGAGTATAAATTTTTCCATTACAGATATAGTACTCAGAAAGGAGAAACACAACATTTGTGCAGCAGACACATTTCCCAGATCTGGAAATGTTCAAGGCACCTTTAATAGTATTGAGATTTACTTTCTGAATTCTAAGTACAGGAGCATCATTAGTGATTTGCAGGGTCCTGTATTTCTTTAAATGTAATCATTGTTTGATGTAAGTGGTATGGGTATGAGAAAGATGATTTTGTTTTATATATATATATGTAAATATACATTTGTATATATACATATATATATATATATGTAAATATATCTTTTATATATTGCATATGGGCATTTAACCCCAGCATTTAAAAGTAAGTGTAAATAAATATCACCCATACAAGTACTATGTAACTACTGAAATTAGAATGAAAGAACGTTTTAAGCCTCTGAAATCCCCCAGGGAATTTGGGCAAGCCAACTGAAATCATTCTGTTGGAAGTTGGCCCTGGCATGAGAATAGCCACCATCACTCCAGGGAGAATGTCTCAGCACTTTTAGTAAGAAGATATAGCAAAACATTGGTTTCTTTCTTTAAAAATCAAATCATTTGAAAAGAGTGTAAGAGTTCGTCATGACTTCCATCTGATTATAGAATTTCAGAATTTTTTGGAAATAGAAGCTGACAGCGTATTGAGCCAGGGCTACAGCATCACTCAGGGTCTCACTTGAGCGCTTATAACAGATGGATGTCTAGACTGTTTCTGAACACCTGAAGGATGAAATTCCACAGAGTTTTAATTAGGAAAAGCATTTATATGATAAGCCAATATGCTTGTATGTGATTTTCCATGTTCATATGGTGGTAGTGAGGGTAATATGAGATGACACATACAGAATGTTGGGCACAGTCTGGAACATTATAGAGCAGACATTTTATGTCTGCTTCCTTTTCTGTCAACAGAAGTAAACAAATCTAAAAACAGTAAGCTGATTGCATGTGCATTTTTTGTACTAGACTCTAAGATGTAGAGCAAATATGACCTTAGTTTTTCCTACACTACTGGTGGTGACTTCACTAAATAGTAGAAAAGACTATGAGATGAATGGCAGAGAAGAAAGGAAGGAGGAAGAGGAGGAGGGAGGGAGGAGCATATGCAAGGTAGGAAATACCATGCAGTCAGAGGCTTATATTTCTCCAACAACTCCCTGCCACTTTCAGGATAGATGGACATCCAACTCTTCAGCTTGACTGATCGGACATTTCTTGCTTGTCTTGACAACCTCTATAACCTGCATAAATGCACCTCCTGTTCTGCTTAGTCACACCCATTTGGTAGTATTTCTTCACATCTACTCCTCATTCACAGTCCTGAGAATCTGTATATGTAAGATCTCTAACTAGAAAGTGTCACCTCTTCATTCTTTTTCATTAGTCTACTAACTTCTCATCCTTTAATCTTCAGCTAATGCATTTCCTATAGTCACAGGAAAGATTTTTTTATTTCTCCTATCTTCTTTTAAAATAAGATCTTTCATCCTTTTTGCTCTTTTTTAGGTGTTTAAGCATAATAGCATATTCACTTTTTCAGGATGTACCCTAAATATTTTTTGTTTCCCATCCTATCCATTTCATTTATGTCAAATTCATATACAAATTTTTAAGCATAAAGTGAACAATCTTCTTCCTCTTAAACATTGTTTATTTTCATCTAATTTCCCCATGTACACACTCAAAAACCAGCCTTTTACCTCCTCCCTTAAGCAGGTACCCTGTACTCTCCTTTTAACTTTGAAACTCCGAATATTCCTTAGAAGAGTTTTTATTTTTCACTCCACTTCTACCTTTTAAATTAACGTTTTACTTTGAACAATTGTAGATTTACATGCAGTTATAAGAAATAAAACAGATAGGTAATTAATGTCTTTCTCCCAGTTTCTCTGAAAGACTATGTCTTTCACAAGTAGCACAATATCACAACCAAGATTTGAAATTGGTATAATCAAAATACAGAACAGTTCCATAGTCACAAGGATTCTCTGTCTCCTTTGTAACACAATTACTTTGGTTTCCTCAACCCTGTCCCTAACAAGTGGCACTCACTAATCTGTTTTATATTTTTATTATTTTTTCATTTCAAAGGAATCAGAAAAATGGGATCACATATTAGCTTTTCCATTCAGCATAGTAGTTCATTCTTTTACTTTGCTGATAATGTTCCCGGGTGTGGACATACCACAGTTTATTTAACCATTCACCCACAGAAGCACATATGGATCATTTCCAGTTACTATTACAAATAAAGTGGCTATTAACATCTATGTGCAGGCTTTTGTGTGAAAATAAATGTTAACTTTTGTGGAATAAATACAATTGCAGTTGTGAGTTCAGTTGTAATGAAATGAGCAGTTTCATATTATGGTTGTAGCATAGGCATTCCCTCTAGACATGCATGGAAAATTCAATTTTTCCATACCTTTCTAGCATTTGATGTTGTCATTATTTCTTATTTTCATCATTTCAATAGTATCATTTTAATAGTTTGTAGTTTTAATTTGTAAATATTTCACCAATATTGTGAGGTTCAATATCTTCACGTTTCCTTAGTTGCCACCCATATATCCTCTTAGGGAAATGTCTCTTCATGCATTTTGCTCATTTTCTAATTGGATTTATTCTTATTTCTGGGAATTGATAGTTCTTTATATTAATGTATATATTGATTTCTTTATATTCATTAATGTATTCATGAAATTTTATATGTCAGTGTTCATTAATATATTAAAATATCTGTATTTATGATAATTCATTTGTAACAAATACTTGTCCTTCTTGGTTATTGTATCAGTCAGTGCTTACTAGAGAAACAAATTTAATGCAAGATATGCAGATATATAAGAATTTAAGATTAGCCTAAAATAGCTGCCTACGGAGTCAGATGTGGAAGAGTGCAAAAGAGCTGTATGCACTGGAGACTGAAGCATCCAGTAGAAGGCCTGGAGCTGGTGTAGTGTCCCATGTGAGTCCACATCAAGAGGCTGAAGGATCTGCACCCGAGGGCTGAAGATGATGTCCAAGGTGAAGGCAAAGACTGGAGCTCCTTTGAAGAAACAGAAGCAATCCTTCCTTCTTCATTTCCCTTTTGTACCATTCAGGTGACAACTCACTCTATGGTGGGTCCTCTGTTTTCAGTAAATCCCCTCCACCACACCCAGAACTGTGCTGATCCAATTTAGTTGGACATTTCTTACTCAAATTGATACAATCTGTTAACTATAACAGTTATTTGTTTTGAAAAAGTTCTCTTCCACTCTGAAGTAATGTTTTCATCCTTTTAATATTATCTTTTACACAGTAACAGGTTTTATTTATTTTTTTAAGTTGGTCTTGCTAAGTTGTTAAATTGTCCAAGTTGGGCTCAAATTTGCAGTACTCCCGTTTTAGCCTCCCAGATTACAGGATTGAGGGTTGAATTATGATGAGGTTTGATTGAACAATTCTTTCTCTTATGGGTCATGATTTTTGTGTAAAATTTAACAACTTTCTGTCTAGTCCGAGGTCAAAATGCTTCATTTTATGCCTTTTTTCAAATAATTTCAATAAATAATTTTGTAGTTTCCTGTTTATATTTAAATTCATGATAAATTTTGAGTTAATTGTTGTAAAGGTGTGAAGTTTGGGTTCAATTTTATTTCTTCTGTCTATGATTGTCCATTGGCTCCAGAATCACTTCTTTAAAAGACTACTTTTTGTTCGCTGAATTGTATTTATATCTTTATAAAATGTTAATTGGACATATTTGTATGTGTCTACTTATGGGTTTTCTGCTAGGTTCTATTTATCTCTGTGTCTATCCCTTCCCTGATATCACACATTATCTTGATTAGAGTAGCTGTGTAGCAGATTATAACATCAGGGAGAGTGATTTCTTCCACTATATTCTTTTAGGATTGGTTTACCTATTCTGGGATCCATGATTTTCCATATAAATATTAGAATATGTTTGTTGTGGCTATAAAGGACCTTGATGAGATTTTGATACGAGTGGCAGTAAACATGAAGATAGTTGGAAATGAATAACATCTTTACTATGTTAAATCTTCCAATCCATGAATACAATATGTATCTTGCTTTATTTGTCTTTTTTGAATTCTTACGTCAACATTTTAGAAATTTCAGCATATAATTCCTACTCAAATTTGTTAAATTTCTTTCAAGATATAAACAACATGGGGCTTCTAATTTCAGTTTCCATATGTTCACTGGCAGTATATGAAAAAGTAAGTGTCCAAATTGGAAAAGAAGAAGTAAAAATCATCTGTATGTGCAGATAAAATAATTCTATACATAAAAACTTCTAAAGATTCTATGAAAACCTTTTAGAACAAATAAATGAATTCAGTAAAGTCACAGGATACCAAGTCAAAATACATAAAACAATAGCGTTTCTTACACAAATAACAACCTAATTTAAAAAGAACTCAAGAAAATGCTTATGGGGCCGGGGATTTAGCTCAGTGGTTTCGCTGCCTACTGCACAAGCACAAGGACCACAGTTCAATCCCCAATACCAAAAAAAAAAAAAAAGAAAATGCTTATGATAGTATTAAAAATAATACCTAGGAAAAATTTAAACAAAGTGATGAAAAATATGTACACTGAAAACTATAAAATATTGATAAAAGTAACTTGAAGAAGACACACATAAATGGAAAGCTATCCTGAGCTCATGAATTAAATGATTTAGTATTGTTGAAATGTTCATACTGCCCGAAGAATTCTATGGATTGGGGAAAATACTTACAATGTAGCCAAAGTTCATAAAGAACTCATGAAATCCAATAGTGGCAAAACAAATAATCATGTTAAAAATGGGTAAAAGACTTGAATAGACATTTCTCCAAAGAGAAAATGGCCAATAGGTATATGAAAAGGTGCTCAAGATGATTAAATCACTGAGGAAATGCAAATCAAAACCACTATAAGATTCTCCCTCACACCTGTAAAAATGGCTATCATTTTAAAAAGTTAAAAAAGTAGCAAGTGTTGGAAAAGGTGTGGGGAAAAAAGACATTCTAGAGTCTGGATTAAAATGTAAACAGGTCCAACCATTATTGAAACAAATGTCTGGGAGTTCCAAAATAAATTAGAAATAGAACTACCATATGATTCAGCAATCCGTCTTCTGAACAAATATACAAAGGAACCAAAGTTACCACTCTTTTGTGTAACTTCTTCCCAGAGATTTTACTTCAATTTGGAATCATATATTTGTTTGATGTTCATTTGTTTACTGTCTATGATGACCATTAGGATAAGTGTTACTGCTCCATTATTTGCACCTGCACACCTAAGTCTCCTAGTGCTTGGTACATAGGGGCTTGATGTGTATCTTTTAATATATGAAGGGCAGAATATTGTCTTTAGTTTATGATCCAATTGAGAAGAGATAGACCAAGAAAAGGTAATCAGGAGGTATTGTCTTCTATTTCTTTTTTTTTAAATTTATTTATTTATTTTTCTTGGTCTTCTATTTCTGACAAAAACATATTTCTTGCAAACAAATGAAAGATAATGACTAAGGAATCAAAGTATTCAGTTCCACGATTCCTTGTGTCTGGAAAGTCCTACTCCCCAGTGCCTTCTAACTGCCACTGACAAGGTGTGGGTAGCACCGCTTCTTCACCCTTCTCTTAACTTTCAAATTATTCAGCTATTATTTATTGAACACCTTATCCATGGTGCACATTGTATTTGGAGCTGGAGATAAAGTAGTAGACGAGATGAAAAGACAGATTCCAAGTTTTCATGAACTTCACATTGCATGAATGAACATAGACAAGGAATATGAAAGCACAGAAACTGACAAACTTGCAGATAGAAATAAGTGCTGAAGAAAAGATAGTAATGCATGATGTAGTGGTAAATGGTTAGGATGGAGCTACTTTTGAATGTTAGATTAGAGATGGTCTTTCCAAAAGGTAGCATTTGAGTTGAACCATAAATATTATAAAAGAACCAACCATATGAAGATCTGGGGAGAAAGATCATTACAGGTAAAGCAAGTAACTAGTGTAAGAAAAGAGTTGGTATAAGATATAAGTAGAACTCATGATAAACAATGAAGTTAGAAAGGCAGGCAGAGCATTCAGGACCATTCTATCCATTTATTCAGAGTATTAGCAAAAAACACAGGAAGAGTTTAAAACAGGAGAAAAGGCAACTCTGGTTGTGAAGTGTAGAAGACTGTGAGAGCAGATAAGAATAGAAGGAAACTTGTTAAGATGCTGTCTTCATAGTTTAAGCAAAAGGTAATGGCAGGTTGAAGGGAAGACAGAGGAAGAGATGTTCATTATAGTTTAGAGATCATGCCAGTAATAATGAACACTCCAAATGGTTTCTGGTCTGTTTATTAGCACCCTTTATCTCTATAAAAGCAACCAGTACACTGAGTTTTAATAGCATGTGTAGATAAATGGGTTTAGTTTTGGGGTTTTTAAAAATTATATTGTGATTTGTAGTTGTCTTTTGGTATCCATGAGAACTTGGCCCCGGTACCACCTGAGGATACCAAAATGTGCACATACTCAAGTATCATATATAAAATAGCCTGGTGTTTACATATAACTCATGCATAATTTAAATCACCTCTAGATTACTCATAATATGTAACAAATGAAATGGTACATAAATAGTTGTTACACTGCATTGTTTAGGGAATAATGACAAGAAAACAGTTTTGTATCTGTTCAGTACAGATATCATTTTTTAAATGAATATTTTTGCTCTATGGTTGGTTGAATCTATAGACACAAAACCCACAGACATATAGGGCTAACTGTGCATAATTAGAATCACATAGATATTTTTTATGTCCTTCACTCACAACTTTCCATATGGTGAAATTTTTCCAAATTGTTTCACACTGTTACAATTTCTCAATTCTCATTGTTGTCCATTATTACACTATGTGATTTTATCAAAATTACTTTATTCATTCTAAAGGAAGCAAAATATGCCACTCCAAAATACTGCACTTTGGTATAAGGATTATTTTGAGTTAAAAGTGATTGAGAAACAGATAAAAAGAAGGCTTCCTGCTCTACCCTATTTCCCTAAAAGTAGGACATAAATTTACAAAGTTATCCCCTTTTCCTAAGTGCAAACACAAAAGTCAGTCATCAGATTTCTCTCTCTCTCTCTGTCTCTCCCCCCCCCCGTCTCTCTCTCTCTTTCTCTCTTTCTCTTCCTCATGATTGAACCAAGGACCTATGCCCTGGGCTACAACCTCAGCCTTCTTTCATTTTTTATTTTAAGACAGGGTTTCTATAAGCCATTCAGTTGCCCAGGCTTGGTTCAAACTTGATTCTCCTGTCTCAGACTTCCAGGATGATTACAAACATATTCTACTAACTTGGCCCAGAGATGACTTTGGAACTTTACTTGCATCAGTGGGATCTGTATAATAAATAGCTAGTCTTTATCACTAATTTCCTATAATTTGTCACCTGTCTTCTTTGTTTTGTTTGAAAATGTTATATAAGCTGGATGGCTACATTAACTTTCTGAGAATTATTCATTTTCTTACTACCTCCCATGTATACATAAAATGTTCATGTTAATGAGCTTCAGAATGCTTTTTCTTCATTAATCTCTGTTGCAGGATTCTCAGCTAAGAACTCAAAAAGTGAGAGGGAAAGTTATCCCTACTCCACTACACTATATGTTAATGGTTTATAGGTAATTTCCAGTTTGATCATATTACAAATGGTGGTGTTATCATTCCAGTACATGGTACCTATTTGGTGACATGCAATAAAATTGCTTGATAATAGTATGCATGTGTTCAGCCTTGGAAGAGAGTGAGAAATAGTTTTCCAAAATAATTGCAGAGACTTAAGAGTATGGCCTCAATATGCATCCATTTAGCTATAAATGACTCTAGTTTCTCATTCTTTACGGCTGAGTAGTACTCCATTTTATAAAAAAAAAATCTTCTTTATCTAGTTTCCAGTTGATGGGCACTTGGGCTGTTTCCAAACCTTAGCTATTACAAACTGTGCCGCTATAAACATAGGTACACATATAACACTGTGGTACGATTCTTTTAATTCTTTGGGGAAGATACCCAGTAGGGGAATAGCTGGGTCAAATGGGTTATCTAGTCCTAGTTTTTTGAGGTATCTCCATAAGGATTTCCACAGTGGTTGCACCTAGTCTGCACTCCCACCAACAATGGGGAAGGGTTTCTTTCTCTCCACACTCTCGCCAGCACATATGTGTAAATACCAAATAGTATCTCTAGTGTGAGAAACTGAAAGTGTAAATAAGGATGAAAATGATTAAAACGAATAACTGATAATTTGAAATAGGAAAATGTCCAAAGAGGTAGGGGTGGAGGGAGGGGAAGGGGAAAGGGAAGAAGGGAAGGGAAAAAAAATGGAAACAAAGTCTATGTAAATTGGGAAGGGTGGTGGGGGTGAAGGGCACATAGGTAATGGGGGAAAAATGAAAACTAAGATACATCATGTTCAGGTACAAGCACCCAATGATAAATGTAAATGTGTTGTATACCTAAAATGTACCAATTAATATATAAATTTTAAAAATGCAGAGATTTTCATCTTATCACCAATTAATGGCAATTTCAGTTACTTGGCATTTGGAATGTTTTCAATGTAGCTATTCTACCTTGTGTTTTTCTTCAGTGCTGGGATTTGGTTGAATCTAGGGCTTCACTTATGCTAGGCAAATTCTCTTTCACTGAGATGGATCCCAGTCCTTCATTGTAGTCATTTTAGTAGGTATAAAAATTATTCATTTTTATTTTTTATACTTATTTTGTGCATTCATTCCCTAAAAAATAGTTTTAGGTCTTTTTGTTTCCTTAATGTTTACATACTACTTCCAAACTTCAAATATCTTTCCCTTTCACCAACATCCCCTCTTCCTCTATTAGTCAATACTACAAAATGGAAGAGAACACTTGTTTTGGGGATTTTCTTTAAATGCTTTCTTATCCTTAAAATACAAATGTTTAACATCACACATGTCTGTATGTTAACAATAATTTCTAATTATTATTCTGTGGATTCATTTAAGTTCTATTTATATATAATTTCAAACTATCTTGACAAAGTGGACTAAAATACATATAAAAGGCAATTTAATAGTCCCTACTGATAGACCATTGCTGCTCTTTATTTTCTGAGTCCATGGTATTCCCACAAGAACAGCGATAGGTCCAGTCCTGAATTACTGCGACTATAACTCTCAGTTGAACTAATTGGCCTTTTGACATGGTGCCGTGGTTAGCAAAGTCCCCAAAGCATTAATCAGTTTGATTATCCAAAGTGAATAAGACTGTCAACTATTCATTTAGGACCAGATCTGTGATACTTCTGTATCTGTGAAGGTATTGAATTCCTTTGATTGCTAAATAGCTCTTTATTTTAAAGCATTTAAAAATGTTACTTCATGACCTTTCTCTGTAGGTAAAATAACTTTTTAAATTTTTGGAAAATTAAATTTAAGTATACAGCATAACTTTTTATCAAAGTAAAATAATCACTTAAGAAATATTTTCTGATTATAGATGGGTAAAAATGTGTGGTGGAAAAGAAAATACCAAATACAAAGTCTGATCCAAAGGGGAAAGAGGATTCACAAAAGGAATGGAGTTGTGAACAGGAGATTAAAAGCCATAGAGAAAACTCATCCCAAGGGCCTTGACCCAACAGCAAACTCATTAGTCAGCAGAACTCTGAGTAGAAGGTCTTGGTGGATATATATTTCATTCTAGGCTGAGCTTCCAGGACATACAAGCTAAAAGAAAAAATTTTTAACTAAACACTGTAACACTTTGTGCCATATGCAACTCTAATTTTCACTGCTGTAGCAAAAATCTGTTAGATTTTTTCAAATAGAAGTAGGAGCATTCTGAAACTTTTTCAGAGACCACAGAGATTTGTTGTAACTGAAGCATTCAGAACCTTGTGTGCCCAGGCTAGCAACAGCAGAGACTTATATGCCTATCCAATCATTCCTACCACTTTCTGAAGTGGTTCTGGAAATCCTCTATGTCTCTATGAAATCTGATCAAATATATTGTGAATATTGTTGCTTTGTACCATCCAACCTAAAGGCAGGCTCCACATCCTCTGGGTGCACTACATTTTGAAAGACCCCATGCTCCAGACTCCGTTGTATTGCATTCCCCACAATGTCAATCTTCTGCTCTTTTTCTGGATTTCTTTGAGCTCAAACAATATCTGCAGGCAGTTTAGGCAGTGTGCATTTGTGTGAGGCTCCTTAATTCCTTAGGTGTATGAATCCTGTGTCCTAGGGAGATTTTTTTCTTTTGCCTACACATTAGGCTCAGTTGAGGATTTTCAGAATTGAATAAACTCACTGCCATCGATTTTACCAATATTTATGCCCTTAGTGGATTGAAAGAGGATATTTTCCCATGCATACTTTCCTAGAATGGTGTCTTCCCAGAATTTCAGAGTTGGTAAAATTTAAATCTCTAGCTCTCTGCCATGCCATCCCAAACTCTGCTCTTTGACTTGCTTCTAGTGTTCTGCTTCTCTCTGTTGTTCTGCTACTGCCCTTAGCCAGGCCAGACCGAGCTTTTCCATGGTTTTTTTTTTCAGCTTTTATTTTTTATTAGTACACATTTGCAATACATAATGATTACATTCTTTGCAGGGAGTTACTATGTACATAACACAGGTCAGTTCTTTTATTCATACCTTTCTCCCTCCCCTGGTTGATTAATTCACTTCATATCATTCTATCTTACACCCTGGAAGAAGGGCTCTGTGTAGTGTGAGATTACTTGTCTATTATGTTTTATGATAAGGGTGCTTGATCATTTAGTCATAGTGTTACATATAAATATTAAGGATTTTTTTCTAAAAATGGGTTCATATTTTATTATTGATAAAAACAAGTCATTACAAAAGGTTTGTCCAATACTTAATCTGGGAAAAGGAAATGAAAATCTGTGGTGATTCTGCTTCCAAGCAAATTACTGTTACTCTTTTGATGGCAATCTCATTTCTGCTCATGTAAACATGTGCACCTAAGGAAGTGTAAAATGAGAAATCCATTCTAAAAGTTTTTACTAATTTTTAGGAATGTGCTTTTTCTTTTATTAATATGTCTTGGTAATTATCCTTGTTACCACATACATACACACCAGCTTGGAAGTAGTCCTCTGCATGATTACATTTTCAGTTATATATCCATTCCTTCATGAAAGGCACTTGACTGAGTGCTAGTGCTCACTATTAAAATATTTGGTAAGATGAGTATCTTGTGCAAGTACTTTTGTACATCTCTCCCATTATAATCCAAAAGATCAATAGATTTATCATTTTCTTAGTCCTTTGTAGGTATATTGAAAAATAGAAGACATTTTCTGACACATACAAACCAAAATGTATCCAAGGGGGGAATATATTGGGAACCTGTGTTGTTTGTGAAGACCAAGCAGGTCTAGGTCATGAACAGTTCCATACTTCATTTTCACTGACCTTGTAATTAGCAGAAATT
The DNA here is from genome assembly GCF_053883595.1 of Heterocephalus glaber. NCBI lineage: Eukaryota > Metazoa > Chordata > Mammalia > Rodentia > Bathyergidae > Heterocephalus > Heterocephalus glaber. The sequence goes on along the minus strand of NW_028258296.1, from coordinate 34,230,194 downwards.
CTTGCAACAGTTTGAAACTGGCTTGACTTTAAATTCAATTTCCCAGTGTCATTATAAATTTTTATGCTTTCAATAATCTTTTATTATTTTTCACAAAAGTGTTTTTAAATACAGAGAATTACAAATAAAACATAAAACAATTTTTGAAATACTATGTCTTTAAAGTCGAAAGGACATTTTGCCATTTTCTACAGCATTTGTTTTGTTTAAAAACTTCGTTTTTCTTTAGCTTATTCAGCTGCCAATTAAAATAATGACATCAAAAGATGTCCTTTTTTCTACTTTTCTGCTTCTCTCTGTTGTTCTGCCATTGCCCTTAGCCAGGACGGACTGAGCTGGGATCATGTCACAATGAAGAACATCTCCACAGTTTTTAAGAGATGGAAATATCCCATCCAGGCTATGTCAGGCACATCTGTGGGATGCCGGAGAGAGGTCCTGGGTTGCAAGGAACCCGCCCCATCCAGCCCGCGCCCATAGCAACGATACACTTAGCCTTGCAGGCGCCTGCAAGACACCCCCACACACCCCGCTCCTCTGGCCTCTTGGCTATACCGCCACCTGGTTCCACACTACAAAGACACAGGGGACATGAGACCACCAGACTACCGTACTGGGTAAGTTGGAGGGATCATCACCTCCCATCGGAATCTGGACTATCTTCAAAGGAAGGGCAGCTGGAACCTGCAGTACAACCCTGCAGAGTTCAACCCTACAGGAGGACAGGGAGCTCAATTTGGGACTTGCAGCCAGAAATCTGACTCATTGACTTATATCTGCACACTGCCACCCACGTTGTCTATTTTAATGGCGGAGGCATACACTGAAGGAGGCCCTTCATTTTCATTTTTATTTATTTCCAAAATTAGTATTATTGGTTTGTTTTTTCTCTCTTAGTTTTAATTTTTTTTCCTACTCTTTGCAAATTTTTGTTTTCCTCTTCTTATTTTTCTTCTTTCTTTCCTCTTTCCCTTCTTTCTCTCACACACTCTCTTGCTGCTGCACATTGTTTTTCATCTCTCTTTTTATTTCTGTTCTGTCCCTAATTTGGATTTTTTCTTTTATTCTCTTTTTATGTCTCTGCCCGGTGTCCTCTGGCCTCATTGCTAACCTTTCCCTATTCTTCTACCTATCTATCCCTCCTTCCCTAACTCCTTCTAACTCCCCATCCCAAAGGGTAAAGTTGATATATTGAAGAGTTTATTCACTATAAACATGTGTTGCCTTGGTCCTCGATTTTGATTTAATTCACACAGTTAAAGGTGAGAGATTAATAACTACCACAAATTGTCATTTTCTAAGACGTACTTGATGCCATGGTGTTGCTCATTGTATCACTTGGGCTAAGGTGTTGTTATTGATCTAGTCAATGGTCCTTCCTGGTATAATGAAAATGAGATAGCCTCAGAGTCATTAGAGACTCAAAACCTAAGGACCAGCTGTATACGGATGACACCTCTGAGAAGCAATCATTTCATAAGGGTTCTAATTACAAGCAACAAAGATACTTACAATAAGCAATTTCAAAGTATCAACCCAGGAATTAAACCAAGAAGAGTACCAAAAACAAAAATGAGAAGACACTAAGGCAAGACACAAACTCAGACTTCCACCCCACCAAGGGTAAACTCTGGGGGAAGCAAGGTGGAAAAGTCTGATAATCAACCACCTTGACACCCTGAACTGATAGCACAGGAAGTAACAAAACAGATGAATGAGGCTTTAGAAAAATTCAAAGCAGAAATAATCTCCCAGATAACTACAGAGATGGTGAGTAGAGTGAAAGAAATGATTAGAGGCTCTACAACAGAAACAGATAAGAAAATAGATGAGCTCAGAATCATGCTGGAAGCCATGAATGCCCAGCATAAGAAAGAAATGGAAACCATGATCACCCAACATAAGAAAGGAATGGAATCCATGAAACAGATTCAAACAGATATTCAGATTACAAACTCCATTGAAAGCATGCAGAGCAGATTAAGGGAATCTGAAGATAGAATATCAGATATAGAAGACAGGATCGCAGTTAAGGATCATGAAAACAGAGATTTATTAAAAACATTAAGGGACCATGAGAAATCAATGCAGCAGCTGCAAGATGATGCAAAGAAAAATAACATAAGAATGATAGGAGTCCATGAAAAACTAGGAGAATGTACAATTGACATAAAAAAATATTGTCCACAGAAGTAATAGTGGAAAACTTCCCGGACAGAGGTAGAGAACTGGACATACAGATAAGTGAGGCTTATAGAACTCAAACTAGCCATGATCAAAAAAAATCTACACCTAGACATATAATAGTCAAGATCCCAGAAACCCAACAGAAGAACAAAATCCTACAGGCAGTTAGAGAAAAGAAACAAATCACCTACAAAGGAAAGCCCATCAGAATCACAGCAGACTTCTCAACACAAACACTCAAGTCAAGGAGACCCTGGAGTGAAGTATTTCAATCCCTAAAAGAAAATAACTTCCAACCTAGACTGTTATATCCTGCAAAATTATCTTTCAAAATCGATGGGGATATTAGATACCTCCATGACAAAGAACACTTGAGAAATTTCATGAACACCAAATCAGCACTCCAAGCAATTCTAAGCAATATCCTAGAAAAAAAAATGAAGGTCACAACTCCATGAGACCCAACAGAAGGAAGCTAACAAGCAAGGCAAGAAACTAAAGGGAAAGGGGGAAAAATAAAAAATAAAAGAGCCAACAACAGTAAAACATCATGATAAGGGTGAGTCAATATCTATCAATTATAACCATCAATGTTAATGGCCTCAATTCACCAGTCAAAAGAAATAGACTGGCAGAATGGATTAAGAAGCAAAATCCAACAAAATGCTGTATACAAGAAACACACCTAACTCAAAAAGAAATTCATAGACTGAAAGTAAAAGGATGGAAACCAGTTCTCCATGTGGCAGGAACCCAGAAAAAAACAGGCATAGCAATCTTATTTGAAGACAAAGTAGATTTCAAACCAAAACTAATTAAGAGACACAAAGATGGTCACTACATCCTTGTGAAGGGAACAATCCAAGAGGAAGAGATGACAATCCTAAATATATATGCACCAAATGCAAATGACCCCAATTTAACCAAACTAATATTAATGGACATGATAAACCAAATAAGCACTAATACAATTGTAGTGGGGGACCTCAATACCCGACTATCACAAATAGACAGATCATCTAGACAAAAAGTTAAAAATGAAATTTTAGAACTGAGCCAAGCTATTGAACAAATGGACTTAATAGATGTTTACAGAGAATTCCACCCCACAAAATCGGAATACACATTCTTTTTGGCTGTCATTCTCCAGAATAGACCACATGCTAGTTCATAGGACATGTCTAAGTAAATGTGAAACAATTGAAGTTACTCCCTTTATATTGTCAGACCACAGTGCAATAAAATTAGAGATCAAGAACATAAGAAACCCAAAACCCCCACAAACACATGGAAATTGAATAACACCCTCCTGAACAACCAATGGGTCACAGAGGAAATTAAAGAAGAAATTAAACAGTTTCTACAAGTAAATGATAATGCCAGTACAACATACAGGAAAGTATGGGACACAATGAAAGCAGTTCTACTTGGGAAATTCATAGCAGTGAATGCCCATATTAAGAAAAGAGAGAGAATTCAAATAAATAACATAATTCAGAACCACAAGTTCCTAGAAAAAGAGCATAATAAATCCAAAGCTCCTACAAGAGAGGAAATTATAAAGATCAGAGCAGAAATCAATGCAATAGAGACTAAGAGAAAAATACAAAAAAAAATCAATGAATCAAAGAGCTGGGTTTTTGAAAGAATAAATAAAATCAACAAACCTTTAGCCAACCTTATCAAAAAAAGAAAAGAAAAGGCTCAAATATATTCATTTAAGAATGAAAAAGGTGAAGTCACAACAGACCCAACAGAAACCCAGAGGATCATCAATATTGACTCGAGAACCTGTACTCTAATAGAAAAGAAAACACAGAAGAAATAGACAGATTCCTAGACACATGTGAATTGCCAAAGTTAAATGAAGAAGATATAGAAATTCTAAACACCTCAATTACAATCAGTGAAGTTGAAAATGTAATAAAAAATTTACCAACAAAGAAAAGCCCACATCCTGATGACTTCACTGCTGAATTCTACAAGACATTTAAAGAAGAACTATCACCATTACTCTTTAAACTCATCAAGGAAATTGAAAGGGAAGCAAGGTTTCCAAATTCATTCCTGAAAGCAAGTGTTACTTTGGTTCCAAAATCAGGGAAAGACCCAATCCAAAAAGAGAACTACAGGCCAATCTCCCAAATGAATATAGATGCAAAAATCCTCAACAAGATACTGGCAAACAGAATACCAGAGGGTCATCAAGAAGATCATACACCTTGACCAAGTCGGGTTTATCACAGGGATGCAAGGATGGTTCAACATTCGTAAATCAATAAATGTAATACACTATATTAACAGAGCCAAGGTCAAAAAACATCTGATCATCTCAATAGATGCAGAAAAGGAATTTGACAAAATTCAACACCGATTCGTGATAAAAACCCTACAGAAATTTGGAATAGAAAGTCTTTATCTCAACCTGATTAAGGCTATCTATGAAAAACCAACAGCCAACATCATACTAAATGGTCAAAAACTGAAAACTTTCATGCTAAAATCAGGTACATGACAAGGATGCCCACTATCATCACTCCTGTTCAATATAGTTCTGGAAACACTAGTCACAGCAATTAGAAAAGAGAAAGAAATAAAAGGAATAAAGATAGGAAAGCAAGAATTTAAACTGTCATTATTTGGTGACAATGTGATACTTTGCATAGAAGACCCATAAAAAACTTCACCAAAAGACTTCTAGACTTAATTAACAGATTCAGTAGAGTAGCTGGATACAAGGTCAACACTCAAAAAACAATAGCCTTCTTGTACACAAATAACAGACTCACTGAGAGAGAAATTGAAACAATTCCTTTTACAATACCATCCAAAAAAATGAAATGTCTAGGAACCAATCTGACAAAGGAAGCAAAAGACCTCTACACTTAAAACTACAGCACTCTGAAAAAGGAGATAGAAGAGGATATATGAAAATGGAAAGACATTCCTTGCTCCTTGGTAGGAAGAACCAATACAGTGAAAATGGCCATACTTTCAAAACTACTGTATAGATTTAATGCAATACCAACTGAAATTCCAACAGTATACTTCATAGAACTAGAGAAAACAATCCAAAAATTAATTTGGAACAAGATAAGACCCATAATAGTAAAAGAAATTCTAAGCAACAGAGACATGGCTGGGGGTATCACAATCCCCAACTTGAAACTATACAACAGAGCTACTATGATAACAACAGCATGGTACTGGAAAAAGAGCAGACCTGAGGATCAGTGCAATAGATTAGAAGATGCAGAAATAACTCCAAAGATACTCAGCCACCTCATCTTTGACAAAGGAGCCAACTACCATCATTGGAGGAAAGATAGCCTATTTAATAAATGGTGTTGGAAAAACTGGATTTCAACCTGCCAAAGATAAAACTAGACCCATACCCATCACCATGCACTAAACTAAGATTGAAGTGGATTAAAGATCTAAATATTAAAACAGAAACACTAAACTTGCTGGAAGATAAGTTAGGTAGAACTCTTGAAGACCTTGGCATGGGAAAAGGCTTTATGAACAAAACCTCAGTAGCATGGGAACTAGCACAAAGAATCAACAACTGAGATCTCATCTTATTAAAATGCTTCTGCATTGCAAAAGAAACCTCTAACAGAGCTAACAGTCAACCTACAATGTGGAAAAAAAATTTTAGCAGCTGTACCTCAGACAAAGGACTACTATCTAGAATATATAAAGAACTGAAAAAAATCAGACCCCCTAAATTCAAAGACCCCATTCAAAAATGGGCATCTGAAATGAACAGACATTTCTCAGATAAAGAAGTAAAAGCAGCAAATAAATATATGGAAAAATGTTCAACATCATTGGTCATTCAAGAGATGCAGATGAAAACAACCCTGGATTCCACCTCACCCCTGAAAGAATGGCTGCTATCAAGAAATCAACCAATAACAAATGCTGGCAGGGGCTTGGAGAGAATGGAACCCTTCTCCATTGCTGGTGGGAGTGCAGGCTGACACAACCACTGTGGAAATCCGTATGGAGATACCTCAAAGAACTAGGACTAGAGGACCCTTTTGACCCAGCTATTCCCCTGCTAGGTATCTTCCCAAAAGAATTAAAAGAATCATACCACAGAGATATATGTGCACCCATATTTATAGCGGCACAGTTTGTAATAGCTAAAGCTTGGAAACAGCCCATGTGCCCATCAACTGGAAACTGGATAAAGAAGATGTGGGTTTTTTTTTAATAAAATGGAGTACTACTCAGCCATAAAGAATGAGAAACTAGAGTCATTTATAGCTAAAGGGATGCATATTTAGGCCGTACTCTTAAGTGAAATAAATAGGACACACATGTGTAAATACCAAATAGTTTCTCTAGTGTGAGAAACTGAAAGTGTAAATAAGGGTTAAAATGATTAAAATGAATAATTGATAATTTGAAATAGGAAGAAAGCTCCAAAGCTGTAGAAGTCATGGGAGGGGAAGGGGAAAGGAAAGAAAGGAAAGGAAAAACTATGAGAAAAGAAAAAAAATGGAATTGAAGTCTATGTAAATAGGGAAGTGTGGAGTGGGTGATGGGAGCACAGGTAATGGGGAAAAATAAGAACCAAGATACATCATGTATAGGTGCAAACACCCAATGATAAATGTAAACATATTGTATACCTAAAATGTACCAATAAAGGAACTTAAGAATAAAAAAAATAGAAACATCTGATCAAAGATATAGAAGTAGCTCATACCTGTGGATCCTCAGTGTCCTGATTCATCTCATTGCCTTAATCTTGTCCATGTTTTTCTGTGGAATCTTTTTAGACCAATTAGGACCAAAAAGAATGCCAGTAACCCAAACTCAAGGATTGAATTTCAAGTAAAAATTAGTGGAAGAAATATAGCTATGCATAACCAGATATTTGCTTCTTTTATTGTCCCATAACTTTACTTCAAATTGACAGTTGGTCCAGTAGTGTCAACAGTGGTTAAGCCTATTAGCCTGAGCCACGGTATTTACTCACAATCCTGGCTTTTGTTCTGTTGTGTTTCTAACTTCAACATCGATATTTTATTCTTCAATCATTCGTCCATGTATTCACTCAATAATTATTTATTGAGCATTTCTCTATTCTAGTTTATAAGAGTAGAGTTACATTAGTAAGCATAACAAAGAAAAATTGGTACTTTTATAATTAATGTTTGTATATTTTGTGATTCACTGACTTCCTGCAGATATCTTAGAATATTTATTTAATAATAATAATTCAGATCTGTTAAATGTTTGAATGTAGTAGAGTTTGTTGACACATTCTGACTTGACAGTTTGATTTTAATGTTTGATTTCTGACCATTCTAACACTGATAAACCTCACTATGGAAGTTTGTAAAAAGACATGACAGTCTAATTGTGCCTAAGTCAGTGTCTATCTTTGTAAAGGAGTCCTAAATTCACACTCACGGGTAATATATCTTCCAATAACTGATGCAGTTTTAAAGATCATCTTCTAGTCATGTTCACCAACAATTCTGCAAGACAGAAAATATAATGTAGTTTAATATAGTAATTTATATTGATCCAATACTTTAAGCTTTTTCTTTAGATGACAGCTTTATTCTGATAAATTTTCCTTCCTTCTGATTTCCTGTCCTTCTTCCTAATATGTTCTAAAGAGTATCAAGATGCAAGATGAGGAGGGCCACATGATCCCTAATGCCTGAGAGAGAAGAGGTCAGCTCTGCACAGGTCCCTGTATCTGCTGGCAGACCATGCTAACATGTATGGCTAGGAATCTATTTAATCCTCTTTGGTCTGCCCAGAACTCAGAAAGTCTCTCTTCTGGATTCAAATTTACCCTTACTTCTTGATGCTTAGAGGTCTTGGGTGTGGCTACAGAGTCTTGTGTCAGGCTGTACTTGAATATAGGGGCCCTCAAACCATGGCAGACCTCTGGGGAAGCTCTGAAAGTTATATAATTGGACTGTTAACCCCCTACATCTCCACATCCTCCCTACTTTGAGAGCTTGTGATATCTCTTAAGTCATTTCCAAAACACATAGTACTTGGGGGAGGTACAGTCTATAAACCTATGTCCTCTTTAAGGTTTAGGTGTTTAATCTGTTCTTGACCCAGAACTCAGTACAGCTGATATAAGGCATGATTAAAATATACAGAGTATGTCTAAATTTTAAAAATTGTTACAGTAAAAGACGTGTTGCCATTAATATCCCTCAAAATACTCTCCTCACTTCAAACACACTCATCCAATTACTGTTTCAACTTTCTAAAGCCATTGTGGAAGTACTCTTTCATGAGTGTCTTTAGTTGTGCTGTCCTGGCTGCCTTGATATCCTGAATCAACTCAAAATATTTCCTTTTCATGGGCAATTTGACTTTGCAGAACATCCAGAAGTTTCATAGTGCAGGGGAGGGGAGGGGAGGGGAGAGGAGAGAAAGAGAAAGACAGAGAGAGAGAGAGAGAGAGAGAGAGAGAAGAGAAGGATAGAAATAGAAGATAAAGAGTAAGTAGTGAGACCTTTTTCAAAAGGATGGGGGGGGGAGAGGAAAAGGGGTGGAAAAAAAGAATTACAGGGAAAAAATAAAGCTTTGGTAAATGGGAAGGGGACCAAGAATTGGAAGGAGTAAGGAGGGAGGAGAAGGATAGGGGACAAAAACAAAAAAAGAGAAAAAAATAATTAAGATATATTATGTACACGTACCAACTCCCCATCATAATTACAACTATTATGTACTGCAAACATGTAATAATAAAAAATTAAACTTTCACTATACTTGTGATAACACCTTATAGATTTCTCCACCTCACTAGTAATGTTTAATGTGGTAGACACATGTGTTTGTGTCAGATGTGATACAAACCTTATATTCTGGCTTGTGTCAGGAAAAGTCTGACTTTTCTCGGGATTTTTCCCATTTAAGGATTAATTTAGCTTAGTCCGGTATGCTGTATCAGATCAGTTTACATCACAGCCCATAAAGCATAACTACTGACAACAAGTGGTTAACAAAGAGCTGCCTTGAGGCTGACTGATGTGGATGTGAAGCACAACAGAGACATAGCCTTTGGCAAGTGAAAAGGTGTTGCCAATGTGCTTTATTTTGTCAAGTCATTTGCAATTTTAGAGCTGCCCAGTGTGCACTAAAATGTAATAAACCCCATGAGATCTGAACATTGTCAGCCCAGTTTTAAAAGTGGTTGACTTGTTAATGTAGTGTATTAGGTCCATCAGCCTAATTAGGTTGCAGGCCCACTGGGCATGAACTGTGTGTGTTTTGCTTCTTTTTCTGCAAGAGCCAGAGTGTTCTGTGTCACAATAAATGTCATTTGCAGTAAGTCTTGCAAACCAGTACTAAAACCACCATTTAAATATTATAAAAATAAAGTCACATGACTTATGAAACTAATACATTTACTCAATTTGAAAATGGGTGTCTAAGTTTATGGAGGAAGTTTCAAGCTGTTACATAATATTTTCCAAAACAATGAAGGGAAAATTTTAGTTACACATATAAACACTAGATAGATGTCAAGCTATTGGACTCCTATAGGATTTTATGATTATATATATAAAGAAAACTCTTAAAATTATTCTATATTATTTCCTTGCAAAGTTTGGTAGATTGGTTTATTAGTTGTTCATCTATTTAATCAGTAGCTCATGTCAGCCTGAGAAGACTACTTCAAGAGGTTGAACTGATATTAACACTGGTCTGTACAGCTGCAAATTTTCTTTATAACTGCTGGCCAACTTTTAAAATTTCATTAGAGTTAACATTATTTTTCTAATATCTAAAGCTATTTATAATATATATATATAACCTCAGTGTTAAAATTTTTTGTAAGAGAAACTTTCTAATCATATGCTGATATCATGGCATCTAGATTGTAAGATTCATGGGGAAACACGAAGGTCTTTTTCATTTTATTTTACAATACAGAATCTGATATGTCTTAAAGGGGTAAAAATATGAACAAATACATATCTGATTGAAATTGCTTGGCAATAATAGACATCTGATCACTATTCATGAAACATCACCTTGTGAAAGACAAAAGGAAGACAGAGGACTGTGACCTAGGAAGTTCCAGAGGATTTATAATAACTTCACTCAGAGGAACCCATTCAAGATGGAAAGATCCATATAAGCAAATATTTCCCTGCAAATAATATACTTGTGTCCCAATTTGGTCCTTGCAACTTTGTCTTCTTTGAGAACACCTAGTAGGTTTGTAGCCAAAAGATCCACATAATACATGAAAAAAAAAAAAAGGAAAATAAGCTCAACATCTATACCTTGTAAACATTTTACAGTGTCAGAGAATCTCAGGGAAAAGAAGAATCTTAGAGGTCATCAGTCCCAACTTCTACTAAAAATGAGAGATCTATCCCCATCCTTATAAACCATTCAGCCTGGATCTTTCCACCGACAAGAGTGTTGTACTACACAGCTTGCGTTTATGTGCTTGTAATTTAAACAGGTCCAGATCTTAGAGAAATGAATAAGCCAGAAGAAAAGAACTGAGCATGTGAGACAGAAGACATGATTCCAGATATTATAGAATAAAATTTACCAAGTTAAGAATAAGACCTGTAGCTATATCAAAAGGAAAACTCATAATTCAATAGCCCAAAAGAAAGAGACAAAAGTAATATAGATGTTAGGGAAATTTTAATTTCAAGGAATAAAGCATTCTTCAGACTGTATCAGAGACAGTTAAATGATACCTCTCCCCATCCCACCCCTAAGTTTCTTTCCATCTTCTTTCATATGAATATTTTACAGGCCTACCTAAAGTAGGGATTCTCTTTCTCAGCCTCTCTCGCATATTAATGTGGCATGTGATAAAGTTTTAGTCCAAGGGATAGAAGCAGAATTTTTTGTATATAACTTTTGATTCACAGTCTTACTAGGGAGAGATCTGTTCATACTTTTTGACTCCTTCCTACTTCCAGCTGGCTAAGGTGTCAACATGGTGCTGAGCCATCTTCCATGTGGATGAGAAAGAACAACGTTTTGGAAATGGCCTAAAAACAAGATGAAAAGATTTCCATAGTAGGTTTGATCATTTATGTTACGGCGATTACAAAGGTCAGAAAGAAACTTCAACTTGCTTCAGTTCCTTTTAGAATCTTATTTAATACATAGGTTTTGAGGAAATTAAATTTCCAAAATGTCAGGATCTAGTAATCTCAATATAAAGTCTCCCATCCAAATACTCATCAGGGCTGAGCCTACTTAGCTTCGAAGATCAGACAAATATAAAGTTATTTAACTGATGTATAACAAAGTTCAGTCTCCTCCAGATAGATATAATACTTTCTCCTCAAGAGCCAATAAGATATTTTAAATATTATGTTAGGTTACAAGACACCTTACCCTATAAAAGCAAAAATTTTAGAGATGGTGCTTTTTGATTAAAAAACTAATAACTAAAATGGAAAAAAGATAATTTTGAAAAAAGACACATTTGACTACTTGTAAATTTTAAAAATGTATCTTTTCAGTCAAAAAAGAAATAAAATTATAATTACAGATTATTTATAAAATAGTGACAAGAAGTTCCTATTATAGCTTCTGAGATATGATCCCAGCACTGAGACTATGTTCTTTGAATATTATTTTCCTCACTAAAGAAAGTTGATTTCAGGGTTAGGTTAGGAAGTGTAAATAAGAATTGTGAACATCTGTCATGAAGAAAGGAAGGAAACTACATATGCAGAATTCATATAAGAATGAGTCTAGAACAAATCCGAAGAGGTTTCTACCAAACAAAGATGAGAATTTTATGCAACTATAAGAATAATAGTTACTCTAGATAGAAATATATCAAATATATTTAAATCCATGAGTTCATAAGAATAAGTACTCCTGTTACCATCCCCAGAGAAAAATCCTTGAAGGTAATACAAATTAAGTATTTTAAAAAATTATTCACTCTATCCTTCTCATAGAAACTGTATATCAGAATAACCAAACATATAATTGAGTGAAAATTTCATTTTTGTAAATTAATAAATGATGAAGGAATGATAAAAGTCACCATTCTGCAACTTCTAATGTGGATATGATGTAGACAGTCTAGGCAAGGATCATCAGTGGCTGCTAATATAATAAAAAACAACAAAAAAAGATGTGTCTAATGGAAATAAATAATTCCATGTTGAAATTAAATCTCATTAAACTCCTCCATATAGAGATAAATTTTGGGGAAATAAGGGACAGAAAAAAACATATCAAATGATATCAAAGCAAAATAATTATAAAAATATAGACAGTGAGAAGCTCTATTAAATAGTATGATAAAAAGATTTCTTCAGTATAATGAAGGATGGAGGGAGCAGGAGGAGAAGGAAAGGGAAAAGACAGAAAGAAAAACTAAATACTTAAAAGACATACCAAGTTTATCTGTGCATGGTGCCCACCCAGGTAATCTTAGCACTCTGAGAGGCTGATGTAGGAGGATACCAAGTTTAACCCTGTCTCAAAATAAAAGAAAAATAAAAAGGAGTGGGGATGTAGTTCTGTATGATGGCCATGTGTTCAATCTCTGGTAACACATACACCTATACACACACACAAACACACACTGAACTGTATTAAGATGTTTATCTCTTTTTTTTTTTTTTTGGTACCGGGAATAGAACTCAGGTCCTTGAGCTTACAAGGCAGGCGGCGGAACCACTGAGCTAAATCCCCAGTCCCTGAAATGTTTATTGTTTAGACGGATGAAAAGATACTATGTCTAAGATTGACTTCTAAATAATCTCATGGTAGAATGTCTAGCTGGAGAGCTAAAAATGAGAGAGGGCTCGTTATCAATTAATATAGCTGTAGCTGGGGAATAGATATACACAGGGACATTTCTGTACACATCTAAAATTTTCTCAAATTAAAGACTTTTTAAAATTATAGGACAGGAACAAGACATTTCTCAGAGAAAACTTTTTTGTGATGAACATCTACACTGTTATAAACAAATCATTTCAAGATTTTAAAAAATAAAGCAAAGTCAAGGAACATAAATAAACAAATATTACAACAGATATTAAGAATTTCAAAAGTATGTTGACTTCTATGCCATAAATGGTCTTTAATATAAAAATGAATGTCTGATTTCTTATCTAATTTGTATGCTGGCAATTAAATCAAGCAGTTTAAAACCTAGCTTCCTACTTAGAAAATCCTTCTATTAGAATTCAACAAGAATGATCACTTCTCTCTTCCTCTCCACTTCTTGTTCCTAACAGTATGCGGAGCTTTTTTGGGTCTAGGGTCACAGAATCAGCAAAGATGATGAAAATGGCTTCTTTCAAGCCAGTCTTAGAGTCGTGATGTGTATGGAAGCCCTGTAACAAGTCTGTGACTACTGATGCTCCTCTGACCTGGATTTTGCCAATGACCCAAGCAATCACGCACTGCTAGGCCCCTGGAAACCACTATCAACCCATCAGATTCTTCCAGAAGCAGTTTTCTAGTCACTTTAAATATATTGACTACCACCTCCCCTGGTGTGGTCGTTGCTCTCCTTCACCCAAATCCTCTTCACCTGACTCCAAACTTCTTCTCTGATGCTCCCTACATGACTTCCACAGAGGACATAAGAATCTGGAAGGCAAGATTTTTATATGAGATATTTTCCTACTCAATCAAAGTGAGATTTCAAAATTTAGATCATTATACAAAAACACAAATAATAGACTGCTCCATTTATGAAGGCTGCTGACATTCAGCTCATGAAGTTTCTTATGCTGAATTTTACTTAAATATCCTCCATGACTAAACAGTCAATATCAAGATACAATTTATGATACATATTTTTCAGATGTAGGATTATGTATTTTTCTTTAAAACATATTACCTATATTTTTAGTTGGTATTAGTTCATGGAGGAATTGTGTTGAAGTATTTAATTATTTGCTCAAGGCTCTATTTCTGTATAATAGAAAAATATTCTTGGTCACTGAGGTTGATTTTTCTTATAGGCAATATTGAGATAGTAAGATCTTATGCTGATGTTCTGTGCAATAATTAAGACAAATTTTCAACATATTCCTAATACATATTCCTAACCTCGTATGTTCTACATTTCTCTTAACAAATGAAAAGGACAACATTTACATACTAAATTCAGGAATTGTTGATTGCTATCCTGTTATGGTAGTGATACTGTCATTTTGGACAATAATTCTTGTGTACTTTAGCCATGGCATTCTTTTCACTCATAATTTAGAAAAAAAATTTAGGGAAAATCATTTATAATGAAATATAATTTGAATTTTTTATCAATTTAATGAGAAGAAAATTATATACCATGCATTTAGTAGAAAATGTTAAGCAAAGAAAATTAAATGAAGCTATTAGTGGTAGCTTATTCATGGATATTGATTATCTAGATTTAGTTACACATTTTTCTAAGACTTTAGAACCGAAAACAAAAAATAGAGGTCATCAAGTGCATTCCTGAACATCTCATTTTCTGTACTTAAAATGGTTATTCATATTTTTAAGCATATAGATCCCAATAAATAAGAACAAATGTGCTCTTCCACTGTTGAATTACTTAGGAACATATACTTTATAGAAGTTTTGAATATCTAGGGGAAAGCCATTTACTTTCTATAGTTCTTTTGCCCTACTGACTTAAATTTATCATAAGACAAAGTAATATTTTTATGTTTTCCAGAGTATCAAGTAGAAAATTCCATAAAAGCAATTATTTTCAAAACAGAAGAAGAAAAAGAAATCTACTAGAATGCAGTTTTGATGTCATTTTTGTCTGATTAATCTCACTTTCTTTTGATTTCTGTTGTTGCCTTCAGGGATCAATGAAAGTTGAAATCTTACCCAAATTCATAAATGGTTTTTGTATTTTGTGTTTCTTTGTTTTGTTTTTGTCTTTTGATCTTTTTAACCTTAATTAGATTTTTAAATTCAGTGCAGATTTTCAAACCCAGAAACACATTATGGGTTGTATATGCAAGGGCTGCAGCCCATAAGATGTTTTGTCAAATCAAAAGTTTATGATTTTTTTCATTTTAGATAAATTAAGTCAAAAATTAGAAAAATTTCATCTTTTCTACAGGTAGTGATTTCTCCTCCTTTCTTCCTTTCTACCACCACCCACTTCTACTCACTCCATTAAAATAACTCCATGTAACATGGGGTCTAATAAGACCCATATATTTGAGAGTTTCTATGATTCTTTGCCTCTTTCAAATGTTTATTTTTCCAAAATTGTCCATTTCGAGAGACCATCCAGGATATGTATCAGATCCATCTCCTGGCAAGAAATCTTTCATTTCCCCATTTGGAATGCATGTATTTTTAATACAATTACTTATTAAAACAGCAACCTTAGTATCTTAGTCACTTTCTCCTCACTGAGGCACAATACCTGACACCCACGACTTAAAGGGGGAAAGGTTTATTTTGGTTCACAGTTTCAGTCCTTGGTCAGCAGGTGCCAAGCCAATGGGGGGGGGTATGGTAGAAGAAAGCTGCTCATGTCTGGCAGTCAGGAAGCATAGCAAGGAAGGAACCAGGGAAGCAGGTGTACCCTTCTGGGTCACTGCCTAGTGACCTACCTCTCCCAATCAGACCTCATCTCCTAACAGGGCAGTTAGCTTTGAACTCATCAGTGGATCAATACGTTGGTGAGCACAAGCTCCCATTATCCCACCACCTTCCAAAACCCCCACCTCTGAACACATGAGCCAATGGGGAGACATTCTTTGTGTAAACCATAACACTTGGTTAAATTCAATTTATTTCCTTCTCCACTTCTACCCAAGCAGCTGAACAGGGTTGGAAGAAAGCAGTCATGCTGATCAATGTAATTTTAAATTCATCAGTGTTAAATTGCAGTTACATGGAATTCTGCCACATTTCCTCAATTAATTCACTTTCTCACTCTCCTACATGAATATTTCATATTTTCTCACATATTCTCGTACAAAACTCTTATACCTCGGTCCTTACTCTTTTTTGATGTCCTTCATTCTTACATCATTGAGAAAATATAAGCAACAAGAATAAATTCCCCCATGCTCTTACTTCCAAACTTACCAATTTAGGTACATCTGTATTCATATAATCAGCCTTCTTTCCCATGACAATGGCAAAATGATGGTGTAGTACTCTCGCCAAAGCGAGGGTTCTATTCATCTCACTCTAGGATACTACTCTTCAGCTGGTCCTTTCTTGCATCATCATTTTCTCCCTCTCTTATTGGATAATTTCAACCAGCATAAAAGCACACTGCAATATTTTCTATCATAGGAAAAAGCCCTTTCCCTCACATCTGTTTGCAGCTAAATCTTCAAATGACTTGGCCATCCTCACACTCTTCTCTTATCCTTTAAAAGATTCATCATAAAATTGTTAGGCTTTATCTTTAAAAGATATCCAAATTTTGACAACCTCTCATTTCTCTACTTTCAACCTAGTATGAGAAACGATCACATCTTACCTGAACTAGAATCTCCGCATGTCGATTGGACTTCCTGCTTCCTTCTTGGTCCCCAGCTATATTTTCTGAATGATACTTTTAAAACATAAGTCAATTAATTTCACTCTTCTGTCCCAAAGCCCTCATGTTGCCTCTGGTGCAAAATAAGGTCAAAACATGGACGTGGTCTGTGAAGCTCAGCTCATGTGGGACCATGTCTGCACTATCTCCATGCTGTCATCTCCTATTCCTTTCTCCCGACCTTAGCTCACCTTCTCCTTTCCTGTTCACTCACATTGCCCTGCTGGAGATCTGTCAATGCATCAGTCTTATTCCTGCTTCAAAATTGACACTTGTCTTAGTAGTTTCCCCTACTTACTCATGAGTTTGCTCTCTCACTGTACTAGTCTCTACTGAAACGGCACTTCCAGCAGAGGCCTTACTTGACTACCTCTTGTCTCTAGCCTTTCTGCACTATTTTTCTGCAAAGCAGTTGTCACTACCTACACAGTTATACTTGCTGTTCTTTGCTATAATACATCACACGAGAAGAAGGAATTAGTTTCATTCATTTTTATATTCTTGACATGCAGAATTATGTAACTACTCTCAGTAAATATCTATTGGCTAAATAAAACCACACTTTTGATACTATACAATTAATTATAACTTATTTGCACTATGTGATACACATGTGTGCTTTTTTCATGTGCATATAATGTATTTTCTTTAGAGCAATCATTGATACCTAGCACTATATCATCCGTTTTCACTCTCACACCATCCTGTAAGTGAAGCTTATATATAGTATTCTCATTTCACAGGTGTAGAAACAAACCAAGAGAAATTAAAGCTGTTGACCCCAGTTACCATTCATCAGATTCATTCCCCAAATCCAAATTACAGACATTTTCTATTACTTTACATTTGAGTTAGATGTTCTGACATTTAGTCCAGCATGTGCTATTTTTTGGGAATTTCATTAAAGGAGGCATCAGTTTAATTAAGCATAAGCATCACATATATACCTTTGAAACTTGGGTCTATAGAAATCGCTGTTGAATGAACTACTTGATGAGAACTATTTTCCCATTTGCCTTTATTTTTTTCTATTCATTAATGAAAACACAAAGTCATTAATGAAAACATCCTCAAAGTTCCATGCAATAATGAAGCTGCCTAAACTACTGGGTAATGAAGTTACCTAAACAATTGAGCATGAAAGACTGAGAAAACACACTATTTCAGCTCAGTGAGACACTGAAATTTCTATGTTAGAAGTATTTTTGGACAGAGTAACAATAAAGTATATTAAATTTTGAACTGCTTTATGAGTCTAATGTTTTCTATAATTCAACCTTTAGCATTTTTTTCATATTTAACCATTTTTCTCACTAGTTTTTATTACTTTCTATACCACATTCTCGCATCCCCTTCCCCAGACCTTTATATTTCAAATTACCACAGATATGCTATAGTCTGGAATAAACTGATAAAAAAAATTAGAAATTTGCTTTTCCAGATTCCCCTCTGTCATTTTCTAGATGTGCCTCAGCATTTCCTTATAAGCCACATAAAGGAGGCGAGCCTGCTAAAGATGCAGAGTAAGCATGTGAAGATCTAGACACTTGAAAGAAGGTGGCCTTCACAGAGTGCTTCTTTTCTTCATTGCTGTCTATCTTGCTATTTTGTTAATCATGGCCATGATGTCTGTTTCTGCATGCTTTGAAGTGATCCTGGACACCTCTGCTTCATTGCTATCCTTTTGTAACCTGAATCGAATCCAACACTGAATCCTGTTGATTTCCTTTCTAAATAACTCTTCATTATGTGTATTTCTCTCCCTATTTATTGTCAAAACCTTGGTCCAAGCTTTTGCATTACAGCAACAGCTTTCAAACAATGTTCCAGCTTCCAAACCCTACTAAACAGCCAGTGTGACTTATTTTACACACATGTCAGCTCCAATCTATGTAAAGCCTGTCAGTGTTTTTTCATTGTATTTTGAATGAAATTCCTGTCCTTATATTAACATGATTTAGCCTGGCTAATAGCATTCCCTCTCACTACCTAACAATACATGCATAGATCTTCATTGGAGCTTTGGAGATGCACTTTCTTCCTGGAATGCTCTTTCCCAGACTCTGCAGGGCTGAATTCTTCTCACTTGCAGGTCTCAGTTTAAAGGACTCCAGCAGAGTGACTCTGTTTTTCTCCCCAAATTTATTATTCTCTTTTTTCATTCTCTGTCAAGCTGTCTTGTTGATTTTTACAGTACTTTGACATTCACAATTAAATATTTTCTTATTTATATGTCTCTCACTACACTATAAGCTTCATAGGGACAGAAACAATTTTCATAAGGACAGAAATAATATTGCTTTCCAGTAGACACTCAGGACCCAGCAAAGTACTTGACATGTAATAGTCTCTTAGAAATTAACTAATGAAGAAATGAATGAACAGTGGAAAGAATTTTTCCATAAACTCAATAAAAGTTGAATATTCTATTTGGTTGAAACAATGCATTTTTATTTTTAAATGTATTTGTTTTTGTTTTCAACTCTTTAATAAGACATTTAAGCCAAATAAATTTAATTATAGATGAAATTAAAATACGTACAGTCACGTTTTAAGGTAATGTTTTACATTTTCTACATTAAATGATTAGAGTTTTCCTTCTGGAAACATCAATTTTACCAAGCAACATTAATTATTATACATGAATATTGAAGATCTTTAGGTGAAAGTGAAAGCATATCTCAATCAACACTATGGATACAGTCATTCCCACAAAAGCATCTCCTTCAGTTCAAGTCTCTTGTTCCTCTCTATAGGACTAAGATTTATTAATGGTGCAGTGCTGCTCTGGGGAAAGAACACAACCCTGCCTAACTCCATTGTCCTCAACCTCTGCCTCAGTCATTGCAACTTGTACAAATTGACATCTAGGAAAAAAGAATATTCGGATAAACAAAAAACATTGTCTCTGCTACAATTTCTACTCTCTTTGTTCAATCAGTAGAAAAATGTACATGAAAGACAGAGTGACTTGGTCTTAAACATTCACTTAGTCAGTGTATTGGGAAATTTAAATAGGCTGTCTGTAGTTGAAATTAGTGTTATTGTCGCCAGAACCATAAACAAATAACTAAAATTGTATGAAGAAAATATTTTCAGTTGGAGTTTGATGAAAAGTATTTATGGAAGAATTGCCATTAAAATTGCTGCTGAAAAATAGGTTTTGTTATATGAAGAAATCATGGAAAGAATTCATGGGGGCATATGCACAATAGAATAGAGTATTATAGGAAATAGGAGATTAGTATACTTGGAATAAACCAAGACAATTATTTAATTGAGTATAAAGATTATTCTGCCTTAGTAAAATAATTCCCTTCAATTTGATTGATTCAAAAATATAATACTGAATTGATGTAGATATTAAGATAACTAATTGTTTCATGGTTTGGTAATGATCACTCTACTCTGTCTTACTGTGAGATCAGCCTCTATAAATTCCAAATGATTGATTTCATGTGATATTTGTCTTTCCCTGCCTGGCTTATTTCACTTGGCCTAATGATCTCTAGATTTATCTATGCTTCAAATGATAAGATTTAGTTTTTTTGAAACTCTCCTTTCATTTTTTAACCTAGAAGTAGCCTTTGGTATGAAATAATCTTGGTAAACTCAGATGACTTTTTAAAAATTTGCTCAAGTGGAGTGACTCAAAATATTCTTCTAGTTTCCATATGGTCACTAGTGATTGATTAAGTATTGACATGTTCTTGAGAAAATGCTTAGAATTGCCCTCAATATGGAAGTTTTAAATTTAAAAACTTTCTTGTGTTTATTTATTTATTTATTCATTCTTCTGACATTTACCTTTTAAATATTTATGTTCCAGGTCGGGTGTTAGACGCATGTGAGAAATGATTAAGATGAAGTTGCTCTCAGTGTCTTTTTAACAGATGTAGGCAAAAAAGATTCACTCAAGGACAGATTATCTGCATGAAGTGTGACACATGAAATATGACTATGAAGTATGACACACGTTCCTAGTCATAAAGCAATGTCACATCTACATTGTTTGAGTCCTTCCTTAAGGAAAGTTGGGCTATATGACAGGTGACTTGCCATCAACTTTCTTAATAATTGGAGAATGATAGGCAAATATTTGTCCATAGTTTTACCATATGCAGAGATTTCAAAAACAGGTAGACCAAAAGTCAAGGATGAAAAAATATTATCACAATTGTTTATACGAAATTGAAAAGACAAATTTATTTTAGAATTTTTCGTTTAAGAAGATGATGGATTTTTGTATTAATAACACTGTTATAATTTAAAACCATCTCTTTCTAGAACGCACTTCAGGATTAAAGGAAATTTCAACAATAAAGGTAAATAACCTAAATACTGTTAATGTTCTCTGGAGCTACATTTTTGTGGCTTTATTATTTAGTGGAAACTTTTGATGCGGAAACCATGTTATTTATTGGTAGGGAAATAAGGAATCTACCAGGGAATGTTTCAAATGGACCCCTTGATACATACAAAGAGAGATATTTAGAAGAACATCCCAGAACTTTGTGTGTGTTTTTAGGGGACAGATACAATGTGATAAGTACTTCGGCATGTCAGTACTGAGTTAGCAGGGAAGGAAACTTGCAGATTAAAATGATAATTAGATTGATGTAAAATGAGATAACATGAGAAACTAAATCACTGGCTTTCAGTGTTCATGTGGGAGTTTTGAGAAAAAAGATAATTTCAAATACTAAACTAGGAAGAAAAATTTCAGAACAAAATGGAGGCTTGAATTGAAGTTTAAGTGAAAGGAGGAAAAAATATTGAAGAGAATAGGGTGGAGAATTCCAAGACAGGAAAATGGCAGGAACAAAGACATGGGAAAACGATGAGAACATGGGGGTCAGCACCAGGGATCAGAGGAATGGAAAGTCATTTTGAGGTAAATCAAGGAGGTTCAGATGTGGATGCAGGAATTAGCATAGAACCCATAGGTTTAGCATAGAATCCATTGGAAGTTATTTTCTGAGAAGTGATGTGATTAGCACAGTCTCTTCTAAACAATAGTATGAATTAACTAAAAAAGATGAATATGAGGGTGATAGGGAAATTACAAAGTACAGTAATTCAAGTAAATGATGAGAAGAAACTAGGAATACTCTTTGTCACACAACAAGCAAAGGATGGCCTTCCTTAGCTACTAAAACTAACCCAGTCACAATGATGGCCCCTTATCCTTTTCATGCTTTCTTTACTTCTTTATTTTCACTTATTGTTCATATTTTCCTAATAATATATAAGCTTTGAAAACTCTGTTTTTCATTATTGATTTTCCCGAGTCTAGAACAGTGACTACACATATGCTCTCAATAAAATTATTTTATAAGTTGATGAATAAATACTGCAAAAAAAAGTGAAGAAAGTGATAGTACTTAACTGGGTACAAAGAATGAAAACAACCAAAAATTTGAATAACAATTCTAAGAAATATAACCCACATTATTTTAACTCACATTATTTTATCTAATAGGGGAGTTTGAAGTTGATTTAAGGTTAGGACCTTAATCAACATACTAAGAAAACACAGTGGACCCTCAAGTTATGACCGGTCTGACATACAAATAACTTGGGTTAATTAGGTTAACTGACGATTCATCTGTCCCTTGTTATCTGTAGTGTGTACCCAGATAAAAATCCAGGTCTCACTTGTATTGACTAAGTTACAAACATCCCTTAGGAACTCATCAAGTTTGTAAGTCAAGGGTACATTCTTTCTACATGCTCTTACTTATTGTGGCAGTTTTCATAATAGCTATGATATGGAATCAGCTTAGTTGCTCATCAGTTGATGAACAGAATAAGGAAAGGTAGTGTAAATACACAAGTCAATATTACTCAGCCATAAAGAGAATTAAATCTTGTAAGTTGCAGCAAAATGAGTAGATGTGTAGGACATCATATTAAGTGAAATATTGAAAGACAAATGCTTTATGTTCTTGCTCTTATTGGGAGCTAACAAAATTGATCTGAATGTAGAGTAGTGATTCCTAGAGTTTGGAAAGTGAAGAGTAGATGGATAAATGGAGGCTGGATTTGATTGCTGTATGTGGCATACATATGTTGAAATTTTATTCTCCCCAATTAAAATGTATAATTACTACATTATGTAAATCAAAAATAAGTAAATATTGATGGGAAAAATTGAAACTTGAATACCGGGCATGTATTACATAAGTAACCTGTATTTCCAAGCCCTTAACATAGTGCCTAGCACATAATTAGGGTTCCACATGGAGGCTTTAAAATAAAAGATGCTCTGTTGAGTATAAAGATCAGTAAATGTATTCTGATTGGAGTTGCACTTACAGGTAGAAAATGACCAGATACTACATGGAGATTTGAAAAACTTTCTGTAAAAGCAGGATGATCTGATATGGCGGAGTTTTCAGAGGTTAGAAATATAAAATGGGTTTATTATGTTCATGTAACTAAATTTGTGCAAGAAAGCCTCTTCCTATTTGGCCAAAAACATGTGTTACCAAATCTAGAAATTAATTTGAGAAATGTGCAACTTGGAAACAAAGTAATAATTCAAAACTTTGAAATTAATTTTATGCATGTGTATCTTTTACTCATTAGATAAACTTCTGCCAATCAAATAAGGGAAAATCTAATTGCATTGACTTACATTAGAAGAGTTATTTTATATGCATTTCTGATTGATTTGCAATTGAAAGTCCTTCATAACACCTTCACCATCTTCTGCCCTTCAAGATTCTCTGTCAATTAGTTGATGAACTGTCCGCAGCTAAATTCATCAGGTGCTTACTATTTAAAAGTTGTCTGTGATTAATGTTTCAATAGTTTTCTAAAGAGTAAGGGTCATGTATCATTAAACCTGAGAACAGTTTCAGTATCATAAATTTATGAATAAAGCACAGAACATGTGATAGTGATTTAAAACAACAAATGTTGAAATATGTTAGTACATTAAAGTATAAGAATAAAGTATGTTATATTTTTAACTAATAGGAGAATTCAACCATCTATTAAGAACTCTGAAATCAAATTTTCCAATAGTGATCCAGGAGTTGGGGTACACATTTATAATCCCAGCACTTGGGAGGCTGAGGGAGAAGGATCACCCCAAGTTCTAGGTCAGCCTGGGCTACGTAGTGAGTTCAAGGCCAGCCTGCACTACATAGAAAGACCCTGCCTGTCTCAAAAAAAATTTTCCAAGAGTGAAGACCTGAGGTCCTCTAAGTAATGATTCACAAATGCAACCATGTATTTGTTTATTCATCCAGTACTTTTTAAAAAATTCATTTATGTGACAGATACTTCTTCTGTGCAAAGTACTACATTAGGTTCCATGAGAAGCAAAGATAGATTTTATTTCTGCAAGAAATTCTAAATTCAAACAGAGTGAAATAAGATCAATATTTAAATAATTAATGTAACAAGGCCTATGGTAAAAAGAGTAACAGGAACACAGATTGGAGTTACTCTAGTCTGGAGTTATAAATAGTTCCTAGAATAAGTTTCATTTTGGCTGGCATTTCAACATGTAGATGTATTTTGAAAGATAGTCCAATTAAAAGCAAATAATATAGGCAGCAGTATCTATTTCAGAAAATCTGCTCAATTTTTTTAACTTTAATCTGCCAAAATTATGTGTCAAACTAATTTGAACAAAGCATCTGATTCCAGCAAAACAGTCAACTAGATAACCTTGGATTTAGTCTGCATATAAATGAGCTCTCAAGGCATTAGCTATTACCTGAGTAAATAACCCAGAGATACTCTCCATGATGAATTTATCTGGGTATAAGCTGAAGCATTCTAATATAGGGAGCCAGGTGCACCACAGAGAAGTGAAGACATGCATATCTGTGAAAGCAAAGGTAAAGGGAAATTTACAGGCTGAAGAGAGAAGTACAAGTAACTTGTTTTGAAACAAAGAGAACTTTGGTTACAGGGGCTTGCAACAGTTGACATCGGTTCAACATATCAGGAGAGGGTTCTTGGCAATCCAGCCAGCTATGCTTGTGACTCATGTAGCAAACAGGAAGTAGGGAGAAGCTCAAATACTTCCTCAAATTATAAATTCCATTAAAAATATTTCAATATATATGCTAATTGGTTTTATTGATACTACTAGTTTATCTTAGTTCCTTAAAAATAAAGATTTACATTATTAAGTGTTTGTTTCTTTTTTGTAAGAGTCTTTTTGGTTTATATCTTGTTCTCTGAGTACTTGGATGATAACGATACAGTGTAATAACTACTGTTATTCTCTTATTATTTGAGTATGAAATTTTGTTTTATTTTTTCATAAAATAAAAAATTACAATTTGGAAAGGCCTCTGGGAAAGTTCTTGTTATAGGCATATGTGTGTAAGATCTCTTCCGACTGTTCTAATAGTTTTTATGGTGAGCTAGTATGCACGACAGCCCTCCTTTATAACTTTCTGCTTTTATTTTGTTGGTTGATATAAACAATTCCATTTTGATTCTGAACATTTTCATAGTATTCACACTGAGTTACTTTTTTTTATCTTCTAGAACAAATACTGACAAGCTTTTTTTACCACTAATTTTTCAGAATATACCAATGTTCCTAGCAGCATAATTCATAGCTAAATCTCGGAAGCAGCCTGTATACCCATCAACAGACAAATAGGTAAGGTATGGAGTCTATACATAATGGAATGCTACTCAGCTATAAAGAAAGATAAATTCAAGATGTTTGTAGGGAGATAGATACAGCTGGAAAATATAATGTAGAGTGAAATAACCAGACATGAAATTTTTAAACCTATATGGTATCTCTCATTTGAGTAAGGCAACATGCAAACAAAGAGAAGAATAAAGGCTGCATGAAAGAAAACAAGAGGATAGATGTCTTGCAAATGGGAAGGGGTCCAAGAGACCAAGGGCTGGGGAGAAAAAGACAGAAAGTAGAAGAAAGAAGATTTAAGATATACCATGTAAAGGTACCAAGTACCCACAATAAATGTAAACATATGTCATAAGCATAGATTAAGAAAAATAATAACAACAAAAAATGAAAATGGAGGAAGATGATTTAAAGATGGAGGGAGGGAGG
Source organism: Heterocephalus glaber (assembly GCF_053883595.1). NCBI lineage: Eukaryota > Metazoa > Chordata > Mammalia > Rodentia > Bathyergidae > Heterocephalus > Heterocephalus glaber. Next base: position 34,204,425 of record NW_028258296.1, on the reverse strand, counting down.
AAGAAAAGGTGGATTACAAAAAGAAGCTGTGTTATGTACATGAACTTATTCCTCAAGATGAATGAAAACTTATTGTACTGCATTTAACAGTGTTCCAAACTATTTTCAAATTTTATTCTTGAGAAAGCAAGTAATGGAGAATGATTAAAAGCATATGCAAATTTTGCAGAAAATGTATTACATTTTATAACCCAATAGTTGCTAAATGCTTTCATTTACCTTATTGCACTACTTTATAAACCATTTTAATGTTTAATGTGCTGCAGAAAATATAGCATGCAATTAGTAATAAAATCAGATTAATTCAGCCTTTCAATTTGATGGAACTAAACTGTTTGCTTTGTTCATATAATTCTCAAAATGGTAAGGGTTATCATTGTACAATATGAGATAAGTGCCATCATTCTCATTTTACACATAAGAAAATTCAAATGTAAAGATCTGAGGGTCTACAGCCATACCACCTTAAATGCTCCCTATGTCGTATGCTCTCTGAAGCTAAGCAGGGTCAGGCCTGATTAGTTCTTGGATGGGAGAAAAATCTTAGGTAGCCTGCCTAATATCACATGAATAACATACTGGTATCCAAGATTCAAACTCAGATCAGTCTTCTTCCTAAGACAATGCTCTTTATGGCTGTACATATTAATGAAGAAATAGTGAAAAATCTGACTCATCTTTAAGGTGTCCTCAGGATAAACACCATACACAGAAACTGCACATGAAATACAAATAATCAACAAGTATTAGAGGTGCAGAAATTGACACTGGAAGTTCTGAGAGGCAGGGAGTGTATTTTCCTTTTTGACAGTCAATGGCTCCCCTGCACCCTGGTAAATAATGATTGCTTAGGATGCATTTGTAGAAGGAAGAAAGGAAGGGAGGGAGGGAAGGAGGGAGGAAGGAAGGAAGGATAGAAGGAAGGAAGGAAGGAAGACAATTAGAATATCTCCCAATACATTTTGTATAAGAAGAAATTCAAAAGTTGTATTTATGTCCCAAAGCACAATATTTATCTAATCAAAATATCTGTGGTTGAATCCATACCATCTGATTCCAGGGTTACTATAGCAGCCTGCTTCTAGCATTGTTCAAAGATTGGCATATAAATATAGAAATGCATCTATCATTTACTAAAATGAAAATACCCCCTCTTTCATTTTTTTGCCTTGTTTTTTTATGTTTCAACTTTATTGGTATATAATTTCACAAACAGAAATTGTATAGTGCCAGGTGTCCAATCTGATGTATTGACATATGTATATATTGTGAAATAATCACAATCATAGCCATCTTCACACTTGGTTATCATTTGTGTGTGGGGGGGGGTTGAGCACATTTAAGATCTATTCTTTTAAAAAATTTCAAGTTTATAATACAGTTTTGTTAACTGTAATCAACAGGCTGTTCACCATACTTCCAGGATTCATTCACATTGCATAAGTAAAACTTTGTACCTTTTGACTAATCTCTCATTTCTCCCACCTCTTAGTCCCGGGCAACCATCATTTTTTGTATTTTTGGAGTTCAAGTATTTTGAATTCCACATATGAGTGAAACTAAGAAGTATATGTCTATGCCTGACTTGTTTCACTTAGCATAAGGTCTTCCGGATTCATCTGTGTTATTGCAAGTGATAGAATTTCCTTCTTATTTAAGGCTAAATAATATGCTATTCTATAAATATGCACCACATTTATTAACCCATGCATCTACCCACAGACATTTAGGTTGTATCCTTGTCTTGGCTATTATGAATAATACTACAGAAAACATGAGAGTGCTGATATCCTTTTGAGATACTGATTCCATCGCTTCAGGACACATAATCAGCATTGGGATTGGCGTTTCTATAATGGCTATGACATTTTTACCAACTGACTACACAAGGGGTTCCCTTTTCCCCTCATATTCAGTAATGCTTCTTTTTGGCTTTCAATAATAGTCATTCTAATGGGTGTTAATTGATATCTTCTTGTGGTTTGGTTTGATGATTAGTAATTTTGAGCACTTTTTATTTACCTATTAGCTATTTGTATGACTTTTTTGAAAAATATCTATTTAAAATGTTTGCTTATTTTTAAACAAATCATTTGTTATCTTGATACTGAGCTGTTTTAGCTCCTTATATATTTTGGATATTAATCCCCTTTCAGATATAGTTTGCAAATATTTCCTTACCTTCTGTGGGCTGCCTTTTCATTGTGTTGACATTTTCATTCCAATACAGAAGATTTTTTACTTTGATCCAATCCTTTATTTTTGCTTTTTGGTTGATTATGCTTTGAGTGATATATATATATATATATATATATATATATATATATATATATCCAGATTTCAGGTCTACATTTAAGTCTTTAATCCATTGTGAGTTGATTTTCATATGTGTGAGATAAAGGTCCAATTTCATTATTGCTATATGGGTAAACAGTTTTCCCAACACTATTTATTGAAGAGACTATCCTTTTCCTATTATGTGTTCTTGGTACATTTACTGAATATTAATTCATTGTAAAAGCTTGGATTTATTTCTGAGTTCTCTTTTCTGTTTCTTTGGTCTACACGTCTGATTTTTTGCCAGTACGATATGTTGTTTTGTTTACTATATGTTTGTTTTGATTACTGTAGCTTTCCAATATATTTGGATATCAGGTAGTGTGTTGCTTCCAGATAGTAAATGAGATCTTTTAAATTTCCTTTTTCTGATAGATAATTGCATAGAAATACTGTTGATATTTTCTATATTATACTTTATACTGGTTTTCTATACTAGAACTTTACTGAATTTATTAGTTCTGCTACTCTTTATGTTTTTATAATGACTTTACAATTGCCAGATGCAAAATAAATTATCATTTTACTTCTTTTCTTATTTCAATTTTTTTCTTTATCTTTTTTTCTTTTTTTTGCTTACTTTTTTCTTTTTCTTGTCATATTGCTCTGGCTAGGAGATTTAATACTACATAGAATAGAATTATGGAAGTGGCATCCTTGCCTTTTATTTGATCTTGGTAGAAAACCTCTCAATCCCCATCTCCTTGACTTATGATAATAGATGTGAGCTTTTCATTTATGGTGTCCATTGTGTTAAATTTCTCCTATATTTAATTTGTTCAACTTTGTAATCATGAACAAATATTAAATGTTGTCAATTCTTATATCATTGAGATAATCACAGTTTTTATCTTTTAATCTATTAATGTGGTAGATGATTTTAATTGATTTGTGTTATATTGTATTGCCTTTGCATGCCATAATCCATGTATTGGTTCATTTGATGGTGTTCCATATTGTATGCTTTGTTCAATCTTTTCCATTCATTTTTAGTTCTAATTAATTTCAAGTGTACTGTCTTCAAGCCCACTGGTTTTTTCTTCTCCACTGATCCTGCTAATGAAGCTCTCTATTGAATTTTTTACTTTGACCATTGAGTTTTTCTCCTCCAAAACTTCTGTTTGGTTTTGTTTTGTGGTATCTATTTTTATTAAATCTTTTAATTTAGTTCATGTCTTATTTTCCTAATTCCATTTAATTGTCTTTTCTCTTATACTTCATTCAGCTTCTTTAGGTAATTGACACTTTGTCAAGCAGTTCATAGATTTCTATTTTGTTAGAAATCATTGCTAATGAATTATCAGCTTCTTTTGGTGATGTTATGTTTGCCTAATTGTGATCATGTATCCTTTTCTTGGTGTTTGTGTGTTTAAAGGAGCAAACAACTCTTCTAACCCTTGTAGACTGGTTTCAGTGGATAAAATCTCTGTTATATGGTATGTGGACTCTTTGAGCTGCCTCTGGGATTGTTGAAAAGGTTGGACCCAAGTCTGCAGGTGGAAGGCCTGTTACTGGAAGTAAAGATGGGTGTGGCTGCCTCTGGGTTCCTGAGTGGGCTTCCATCATGTCCCCGGGAAGGTTGTTGTTTGATCAGGACTGCCTCTGGGACAGAGATAGAGCAGGGTTGGAAACAGGTCACAGGACTACTTCATGGTTCACAGTTGAGTTTGTGGTCAGTGGGCCTGTTCCCGAGGGTGCTGGCCAGCATGGCTCCCTAAAGTTTCCTGAGTAAGCAGAATTACCCCAACAAAATGGCCTGGAAGGGCTGGTTTCAAATCCTAGGGCAATTTCAGGGTCATTTGGCAGGTCTGTTAGTGAGCTGTTGGGCACAGGATATCTGGGTGGGTAAGACTGCCCCCACTAGACCACAGTGGGATGGGACTGGAGCTCGGTTTCAGGGCTACTTCAGGGTCCACAGTTAGTTCTTAGGCTGATGAGCCTGTTTCCAGGGCCACAGATGGTCATTGGCCCCACCAAATCTTGGGTAGGCAGGAGACTGCATAGAAAAGGGTTAAAGCTGTATCACAAGGCTCCTTCAAGTTTCATAGCCAGGTCTAAGGCCTGCCACTTGGAGCACAAATGAATGTAGCTTTTCTTAGATCCCTTATTAGATGAAGCTGGTGTCAGTACCTTGGTCAGCCAGAACTGAGCTGTATCCACACGAGCACAAAGCTGATTCTGGTATATAGTTGGGACTATGGTCAGTGAACCTGCCATTACAGTTTGTGACTTCTAAATGTGGTCCTCCATGATCTTGAGCTTCACTAGGTTTGAACAACCTTTTGCCCTAATCCCAAAGCACTTTTGCCTGTGGATGGCTTCTAATTATTTCTAAGAGTGGGGGAGATACAAGCTTCGGACTCCCATTTCACCATCTTGCTGTCATCACTCTCAGGGTGACTATATCCTCACCTTTGGTTTTGTTCCACACTTCCTCTAAAGTTCAGCATGCCATTGTGTGCCCCAAGGAAACATGGTGTATCGATTAGAACTGGCACCCTTGGTTAAACACAATAGGCTCAAATTTCTGCTCTGCCTTTTAATAGCTTTGTGATCCCATACAAGGTGCTTTAATCTCTCTAAACTTCAGTGTTAACACATAACTCATGGAAATTTTAGTATTAAATATGAAAATCATGAAAAGTACTTGACCAGAGGATAGAATGATGATTGCTGGGGATTAAGGCATGAGACAGAGATGAAATGTTGGTCAAAGGATACAGAATTTCAGTTAAATAGAGGAAATAAGTTCAGATCTATTGTAAAACATAATTAGTGTTTAATTTTAATAATGTATTACATGCATACTTGCTACAAGAGTATATCTTAAATCTTAAAAATTGGCTAACATAGCCAAGGAATGGATATGTTAATTAGGTTGATTAATCATTCCACAATATAGATATGTATCATAAGATTATGTTGTATACCATGGATTTATAAAATGCTTATTTATCAAATAAAAATTGAAATTAAAATTAAGGGAAAAAGGAAATCACAGGAATGAGCTATTATTTTATATGACCAGATGTATTAATTTAACACAACTACCACAGAAAAGTACCAAAAACTGGGTGGTTTAAAACAATTGGCTATGGGCCAGGGATTTAGCTCAGTGGTTCCACCACCTGTCTCAAGAGTACAAGGTTCTTAGTTCAAACCTCAGTGCCAAAAGAAAAGAAAAGGAAACAATTTTCTAGGTGACTTAAAACTGTATTTTCTTACAGTTATGGAAGCTATAAGTCTGAAATCAAAGTGTTGCCAAAGTCATGTTTTTTTCCTGGCAGTTGAGAGGATTTTTCTGGCCTGTTTTAGCTTCTAGTGGACACGGTCCTTGATTTTCCCTAGTTTGTAGATCAATCTAGTCACATAATTATGTGGTTTTTATTTATCTTTACATCATCTTCCCTCTGTGCATTCCTGTCTCTGTGTCCAAATTTACCCCTCTGTAAAGACACCAGTCTACTGGATCAGAGCCCACTCTAATGTCCTCATCTTAAATTGCTTACCTCTTCAAAGATCCTATTTCCAGATAAGGTCACAATCAGAGATACTAAGGGTTAGAACTGCAACATAGGGTTTTTGGAGGACATGGTTCAAGTTACAACACCAAGCATCTATTCTTAATATTACCTCTAAAAGGAACCAAAGTAACTTCAAATCCATCAACTCAGGAAAGCAATGTTAAAAACACATTTCTAAGAACTGTCCCTTGTGTGTCCTACTTTTTTTTTTTTAACCTTGCTTTTCAGCCAGCTACTGGTAGCCTGAATTTCGAGCTGCCTCATGGGTCTGGTTTAGCTGTTACTCCTGGTCTAATTACAGGAGCCACCCAGTGACCTGCAGCTTCTGTCCCCAGTAGGCTCCCAGTTCTGCTTTTCTTGTATCAGTTCTTCCATTTGGTGATGGGCCTGCTTCCCACCCAGTTTGACCTTGTCATGATTTTATCTTCATTAATCTTCTATTGCCATGAGTAATGGTAATAACAGCTCATATTTATTAAATGCTCATATGAGTTATGCCAAATATATGACAGGTATTGCTTCATTTAAGCCTCTCAGCATTTCTCTATAATACATTGCCATTTTACAGAGGAGAAAGGTGAGCATCAGGTATCCTACCACAGTTGGGAAATAATAGCTCCAGAGTGCAAACCTAAGTCTCTTTAAAACCTAAGATTGATTGTTCACTACACCATCTCTGATCCAAAACCATATATAATATAATTGTTGGAAAATAAGACCAATAAATGCAATCTTATAGAAAGTAAAATGATTGGAATAGGCAGGTAAACATAGAAAAATGTATGACCTTCTAGGAAGGATACTAATCCTGATGTAAGTTATCAAAGGTAGCTTCTAAAAGATTATTATTCATTAAGCATATGTGGAAGTGTTATGTGCAAATATAGTGAAGAAAGGGAAGGGCTTATACAGAACACAGAAATTTGAAATTTTAATGATTATAAGTGAAGAGAAGAGGCATTGATGATACTTATTTAACCAGAGAAAAACTATAGAATCTCTTCACATATTGTGAAATTCACTGAAAGCAACATGGAGAGGAGATCAGAGGGATACAAATCAAGAGTTAAAACATATATCAGTCTCTTCCATAAAATGGGCAAGAAATTATGAGACTTGAATTGAGATGTTGACAAAGGAAGTAGAGGAGTGAGATTTCAGAAAGAGAGAGAGAGCGCAGATATATCTAGGGACTGATTTAATGTGAACATGAAAAGGAGGGGCAACAACGAAAGAACTCTCAAGCTCCTTAGTCTGGCAAGTGCGTACACAGTGATGCTGTTCACAGAAATGGGCAACAAGAGGAAAAGTTGATGTCAGAAACTGTGCCTTTCATCTTGAATATGCTGAGGTTAAAGTACTGAAGGTCACTGATATCAGGCAGTTGAATGCAGAGATCAAGAAGTTAGGAGATCACAAAATCACCTTCAAACTGACTTGCTTATGCTTCTGCTCCATCTCAGACCTCAGCAGCCTATTTTCCACTACACAGTAAGTTCAGTCGTATCACCTCATTCAAATTAAAAACCCAGTGATGGACAAGACCAGACACAATCTGCTGCCCTGTGCCCTGCTGACCTTACCTGCTCCTACTCTTTCTTTCTTCTCTAGTTACACTGGCCCCTTTCTCTTTTTCAAGTCAGGCAAGCTTCTCTTTCAGGGTTACACTTTCTGTTTCTTCCACCAAGAGCATTTATGCCTCCAGAGACATCTATGGCAAGTTCTCTAATGCCTAGAATTTTACTCAAAAGCCATCTTATTTTTTACTGAGGTCTTGGCACTTTATATCTTCATTCTTAGCTTTATTTTTTGTGTGTACTTATCAATGGTTAACCTTCAGTGAGTTTTACTTATGTTATCTTATTTTTCTGTTCAAATGCAAGTTCCGTAAGGACAGAGATCTCATCTGCTTTGCTCACTGCATTATCCCCAGTGTCTAGGTGACTGCCTGGTACAGAGCAGCATGCAGTAACTACTTGGGAATAATGGGATGAATGGAAAAATCTGATCACAGATGCAGTCTGTCTTCACTCATTCAACATGTGTTTCTTAACTATTACATGTTACACATCATTCTAGAGTCTATGAAACACAAAATAGATCATATGTCTGCCACCATAGAGCTTACTTCCCTGTTGAGGAGAACAAAAATAGACAGATAATTAAATGTACCAGGTGACAAATGGTAACAAGCATTACAGAGAAAATTTAAGTTAGGTAAGAAGATAGACTTCAGAATTATGAATATCAGATGTTGTAGATGATATGAAAGTGAGTGATAAACAGAGTTTGTGATATGAGCAAACATCAACATTTAAAGAGGCAAAGAATTCCATGAAGAAGTCTACAAAATGAGAGAAAAGCCAGGACTGAGAGACATCCAGGAAGTTAATAAAGTGAAGAATCTCAAGATGGAAGGCATTATCAATATGTCTAACTTCTAACTCACAGAGACCAAGTACTATAAGGTCAGAGTGTGTTCGTTAGAGCTTGGCATTTAAGTAAATTTGTAAAGATTAGTTTCAGTGGAGCACTGAGATCAGAAACCAGATTATTGTGAATGAAAAAGAGAACAGGATATGAGGATGTCAATATAGTTGATATGATTCCTTTTCTCAAGAAACTGCTTCTAAAAAAATACAAACAAAGAAAGAAGGAAAAAGGAAAATATAATAATAAAAAGGAATCAAGATAATAGCTAGAATGAACTTTGAAAACTGCATCAGAATCTTTGTAGATGCAATCAGGGACTTGAAGGCTGTCTTTTTCTTTCTCTATTGCATGCTGATGTGTGCACACATACACACAGTTTCTTGCACATGCATTGTAGTAAACCCATTAATTAGCAATTAATTTTTCAAAGAAAAAAATGAAATTCAAAGAAGCTTAAATGCTTACGATAATTTGGTCTAACATCAGCTTTGTATCAGCTCACATAGAATGGGTGCCTATTTAGAGTCAAACACTATGCCAAGTCCTTTACATTTACTTTTCTTCATTTTTAAAAAGCAGAAACCAAGTTTCAAAATTGTTAAATAACTTGTCAAGTTTACAGGGCTTATAACGCAAAGCTGAGAGTCAAACCGAAATCTATCTAATTCCTAACATTATTATTGAACACTATCTGGCTACTTAAACAATACAATCTTATAATGTCTTGTGCTTGTCCAACTTGTAGGTAAAACTTAAATGAGAGGCCAAAATGTCATAAATAAATCCATATAAGAACTAGAACAAATACTTGAGTAAGTTCTTATATAACCTGGTAGTAGTAATTTTTTATATAATCTAGTAGTGGGAAAAATTCACCGTGATTAAAATTGAAAAAGAGAAGACTGAAAATCTTGAGTGCATAAAAATTAAATCGTTTTAAACTAGGAATACATTTAAATTACATATAAAGTGATAACAAACCTAATATATAACATTTTAAAAATAGAAAAATACCAACAACCTTATGAACACCTGAGTTAGATGTATGAACAAGAAAATAATGGAATGTATTCTTAGTCTATTGCCAAGTAACAATGCACTTCCAAGTTTGACAGTTTAGAACTGTGAACTTTATTATCTCACAGCCTCTATTGGTCAGAGTTCAGGCATGGCTTAGCTGAGTCCTTGACTCAGTGTCCCCATAAGCCTCAAAAAAGTTGTCAGGTAGTGTTCGACCAAGCTGTGATCCACTTCTAGATTATTTTGTAAATATTTTATAAAACTATAAAACAAAATTTGAAGGAAAAATTTAATCCTCAAAACTGAAACGCAAAATTAAACAAATGAACTAAACTATTTATCAAGTTGATGACATAACTACATGAGAAGAAATTATTTAAAATAATTTTAAAACACAGGAATTTGTTTTTATATTCCTAATGGGAATAGAATGTTTGCTTCCATAGAAACAAACAAACACACACACAAACAAAATTGTCTCAACCTTGAAATAAAACCACAATGAAAACATTAAGCTTTTTTGTGTTTATTTTATTTGTGGCAGTCTTGGTGTTGTTAGTCTGCTGATTGAGCATTGGGTGCTAAAATAGATGTGTAATTGTATTGCTATCTTTGAAAAGCCAGATTTTTAAAACCCAAGAAAAGAGTTACAGATGTAAAACCAAAAAGATTAAGTACAAATCCTATACTATGACTTTGAATTTAAATAATATACTTTCTCTGAAAGAAAAAGTCTAATTCTTCCCATCAAAAAGGTCTAAAAACAATGATCAACCTGGCCACAATTGGCAACCTCTATTGTCCAGATTTGGTCTCTAAATGCCTTTTCCTCCTAAAAACAAAACAAAACAAAAAAACCATAGTATGTTGGGAAAATAGCTCATTATTTCATTTTAGAAAGAAACGAGATATATGGTGAATTATTTATGAATGAAACAACAGTTTGGAAATTTGCTTTCAAATAATATGGAGAGAATGCAGGGGAAGAGTAAAGATAAAACAAGATTTCATTGGACATATTATATTACAAGGACATAATTTTCAAAGGTGGGCAATAAAGACACAGGATTTATTCTCTTTAAATATGTTTTTGAAATTTTTCATATTTTTGAAAACTGAGAGATGGATCCACAAGTTTTTAAAAATATTACTCCTATACTTATCTGAATGTTTGAAATACTAAAAAGAATAATGGAAAAAGTTGGACGACAAGCACAATGCCTAGCTGTAACACATATAATGTTAAAGATATTATTTTTAGATCATTTGAAAGTAATGAGGATCTCTGAATAACCCAGTTTATTTATATTTTTAGGTTAACACATTTATTTTCAATTGATATTAACTGACTGTTCCAGGAAAATTATTGAATTATCTTATTCTTCTTGTACCTTCATTTCCATATTTTTAAATGGAAAAAGGTAAAAATTGATAATTAATAAAGTTTATTTTTCTATACTTCAAGTTATTTGTAGAAAATCATGATTAAACATTATTTTAAGCATTACCAGTCTTGTCAATGATTACATTCCTTTTCCCTTTTGATTGTAATACCAAGCTCTTTTACTCTACATTTGTAGAGTACTCTACCTTTCTCATCAAGAAAAGGGGGGAAGGGGCACAACACAGTGCTAATTTTCACAGACAAGTTCTAGTTCTAGTTTTGCTTGAGAAAAACCCTGTGAGATTAATTTTCTGCTTTGTCTTTTCCCGAGTGATGTTGATTAGAGGTGTCCCATGACTTAGTTCAGCCTCAAAACATGGCACAGGATCAATCAGTGGATTTGGCACAACTTTTCCATGATATAGAATTTTCTGAAAATGACACATTCATAACATATTTTAGCTACTAAGAGAGAAAAATAAAAGTACGTGTGTCCTTGTTATTCTTCTCAAAGACAAGAGAAGAAAGAGTGGCTTAGGGGCTAGATAGTGTCACAGAAGAGCAGTACCTAATTCGTGTAAGCAGAAATCTTACAGTGTGCCTTTTGATTTTAAGATGAGGCCTTGTTCTTGTGGGATTTTAGGTCTCCAAACTGAGACGCCTTGGTCCCTTCATATACATCCTTCTAAAACTGCTTTTCTTTGGGTTAGTGTGTCATATTTTAGTATGCTTCTCACTCACTCTACAATCTAGAAGAGAAATTTTGATACCAGAACTAAATTGAAGAGGAAACAGAACTTGTTCTCAGATAAACTGGGAAACATCAGCCTTCTTGAGATCAATATATTTTTATTGGTCTACTTTCTCTGTGGCTCTTTTATTTCAACTTCTCTTGGTAGAGGATATCACTGTCCTCTCTTTAATTTCACTATCAAGTCTCAATGAAAATAGCATGTCTCAATAAAGCATGGAGCTGGTGCCAACCTGGCCTTTTCTGCCACTTCTGTCTCTGTCAAAAATCACTCCCATGAATTGGCACTTTCCTTTGTGAACTATTCATTCACTCTGAGTATTTGTATTGATTCTTAATGATCAAATAGAAACACTGATCTCTTTTGGGGGAAAATAAAACAGAACAAAATCTCTTTCCCTTGCTATATCCTCCAGCCTCTCCCTTTTAGTCTCCTTGCATTATTGTTTTTCAAATTTTCTAGCACAAATCATCTGGCCCCACTGCTTATGTATATTCATTACCCTCTGAAATCTACCTTTCTCTTCAAGCATATCATGTAGAATACAATTTTTATGTAATCACCATGCCCAATAGTTCACAGTTCATCATACTTCCCTTGTTTGATTGGAAAATTTGATCTGTGGCCCTTTCATATCTCATTATAAGCTCTCCTTTCTTGGTTTTCTTGATCCTGGAAAAGCCTTGATATCAGCAAGCATGTTTAATGACTACTCTGTTTTACTGGCTGAGTTATTATCTTCCCACCTTACACTTTTCTTTGTAAAACTTTCTAGAATACTAGGCTCTTGGGGAGGGAATAGTGTATCACTTAATTTCACTGCATCATACTGAACCAATTGAACAATTACATATATGAGATCAGCAAGTAGATATTAAATATTCCTATAGATTTATGAGCAAACAGAGATGCTAATCCTCTGCCTCTGTACTTATCCCAAACTCTGAAATTGAAAGAATGTATTCTAGAAAATAGTTTATTCAGAATACCTTCTCCCTACCCTCAAAAGAGCAAGTCTCCAAATCAATGAATGTTTAAATAGATAAGATTTTCCCAGTGGAAAAACATGAACCAATGAATGTCACTGCTTCCACTTGAACAGAAGTGAGTAATACACATTATGAGTGTTACTGGTAGAAGTTGCTCCACAAGGAAATACAAAGCTATATATGCACACACAATGTGAGTGAGACACACTTTATTCTTGCTGTTTTAACTGTCAGCCTTATGAAGGTAATTCTCAAATCTGATCCCCAAGTCATATACATGTCTGAACTTCACAGTGTTAAAACTACCCACCACCTCCTCATCTTGCCTGAGCTGCCCTCTGTCACAGTCTATGACACTGTTACTATTCTGCAATAGTCTTTGATATCTTCTTTCGTTCATCACTTTTCTTTTTCTTTACTGGTTCCATTAAGATAACTTTCATGTTCATCTTTTCTCTCCAATTTGGAATTCCACCACCTTATTCCATATTTTGTTTATCATGTATCTATTGAACAACTATTATTTAATCATATACCAGGTTCCAGGAAATTTTTTTTAGACAGCGGAGATATAAATGAAAGATGAAATATCTATTCATTCCTCATGGGGCTTAGAAGAGTGAACAAAGAGTTATCAAATAGCAACCAAAACAATTATATAATCTCAACAGAGACAAATTCAATGGCTCAAAGGCAGTTGGCACCTTGCAAGCCTATAACTGGAGCTACAGGGAGGTGGGAAATGATGTGTGTGGGAACTGGGATTCAGGTTGAAATGTAAGATATGAGTAGAGATTACTTTGATAAAGAGGGCAGGGAGGAGCCTTCCTGGTAGCATTCCATAGGTCCAAATGCTTTATGGTTAGAGGTAATAAGGAGAGTAGAGGTTGTAAGAAGCTAGGTACATACAGAGTTAGGGAGAATATGGTGTAGAGTCAGGGAGCTGGAAAGGTAGATAGGAACCATGCAGGGTCTTATACACTTTCTTAGTTACTTTGGCCTTGCTGGGACAAAATAACCAACACTCACAGATTAAAGGAGGAAAGATTTATTTTAGATCATAGTTTGTAGAGGTTTCAATCCATAGCCAGCTGGTTCCAAGGCAGGGCAACATGGATAGGAGAAATAGTCCATGGCAGAGCAGGCAGGAGACAGCTAGCCTGCCTTCTTTCTGTCCCTTTACATTATATGAAAGCTAGGAGCCTATTGATTGGTGCTACCCACACCCAGAATGGGACTTCCTTCTTCAGTAAATACATTCAGCCACACACAGAGCTATCCCAATCCATTTAGGGAACTAATCCAGATATTACACACCCTTAATCCATGTTCACACACCCTAGATCAAACCACCTCTGAAAAGCCCCACTATGAGTACATGAAGGTTTTGGGGGATGGGCATCTAGATACAAGCCATAACATACACCGTGTTAAGGAATATTTTTTTAAATTTTGAAATCAAGAATGCTATTGAGCTGTTTATGAACAATGGTGAAATACCAAGTTTTTAAAATATCACCTTGCATTTTGATATCACTTTCTTTGTCTTCTGATTGTATCTGTCACCTCTCCCTCCACTTTGTGAATTATAAAAACTAATGTCTTCAGTGTGCTGTTTGAAACTTGTATGTTTCTTGATCAAATAGTTTAGCTAACTTCCCATTATTTCTAGAATAATAATCCATGTTTTAAAACTACATCTTGTCAATTTAGACATAGATGATGGTCTTCTCAAGCAATATCATTGTTTTATTTTTGCATTATAAATGTGATATGTTATTTGGAAAATAGAGAAAAGTAGAGGAAGAATAAAAACTTTGAGTCCAATTCTAATATTAATAAAAAATTTTTAGTGTTCTTAAAAATTATTTGTAATAATTATCTTTGCTACATGACATATTTATTTATTATTCCATAACTTGTTCAACCATAACTTGTTCAACCTTGTTACTGCACAGTTAAGTTTCCCTATTTTATCATAATGTAAATGATGTAATTAAATTCTATTTTTTCTTATCTCAATTATTGTTGTAGGAGAGATTTAGAAATATGCAACTACTGGGTCAAGTGGTCAATTATTATTACTTATTACATAATAGCTTTCCAAGAAATCTACTACAGCTTAGGAAAAAAAGTGCATTTCATACATTCTTGGCAGTATGGATTTTTATCATTGCATATATATTTTGCAATTTAATATTTTAAAAATCGAATGTGATGGCATTGTTTTGATTTGCATATGTGTATTTAATGTAGTTTAACTTTTGTCCAATCATTATCTGAATCAGTGTTGAAGAAATTTCTACAAACGGTGTACAAAGGAACCCTAATAGCTAGAAGGCTTTTGGTTCTGAGGCTGAATTCTTCAAATATGCTACAAATGCAAAGGATTCACCAGCTGTGTGTCAGGCAATATGCCCTGTATTAGATTTGCCATAAAAGCAGTGCTTTCTAATTTTTGCTGTATGTTATCTGAGGTTTATTACAATCTCTGGCTGTCTGGCTTCTACCCATAGACATCCTGATTTAATTAGGATTTGGTGTGACCTGGGCAGCAAGAATTTTGCATCTCCCCAGGTGATTCCAGTGTGCAGCAAATTTGGGAACCCTGGCAGAGTAAAGGATGGAATCTTAGAATGCAAGCAGGGATGGAGGTCCTCAGATGAGGATGAAAAGATGACAAAAATGACACTGTTTTGAGAGCCTGGCAGACTTCCCCTCCACTGGGTTACCTCAGACAGTGACTTTGCACAGTTGTGCTTGGGGGATTTTAAAGGGCTAAGACTAAGAATTTTGCAGAATGAGACACTGGTGATAAACCAAGTAGCTATTTACTATCTCAGTCTAGATCTGTTTTCATTTGAGAAGCCTGGCAGCCACAAATACATCAGATGTGTTGTCCTTGGTATCACTTGTGATCATCTGGGGGGAGAGGAGATATGCCTGAGAAAGCCATTATAAAAACAGAACTCAAGTCTTTACCCAGCATGCCTTACCAAAGACATTAGTGTAATGTTGTCAATATAATTAATATTTTGATATGTAAGCAGTATGTTATTTTAAAATAATGCATAGTTTCTTAATTCCCTGTGAATTGGTTATGATAGACTATCTCCCTATTAGTAAATAGATGTAAAGTGAGTGCAAAGAATTTAATCCATCTCATTTTGATTTAGTTATCAGAACATATAACATCTGCTAAAGCTGAAGCCCATAGTCTTAGGAATTCTTTCATTACTCACCCAGCCTGAACATCATTAGTACAATTCAGATGGAAATTCTGGAAAGACGCAATATTGCTAGCAGACTGTACTTCCCAAGGAAATTTGACCACCTCCAAATTTTATTTAACATATTTGCATTCTCATGGATTTTTCTGAAAGGGTAATGTTCTCATCAAGATGGACAGCTATGGTTTTAGGGAGTAATTCACAACTTTCAGCTCATTTATATGTGTTTATTAATGTGCAGTATGAATATTTACACAATGTGCATGCATACATAAATTGTGTTTACCTGAAATTCATGTTTGAAAATTTGAAAGACTGAACAATTGTTATGTGGTTACCTTACAGATGTTAGTCCTCTCGTTTAATGTATTCCATTGAACTAGGCTCCCGGTTTCAAAATTAATAGCAACTACCACCTGTATGGTACCCTATAGTTCAAACACATTCACACATTTAATAACATGCCCAAACCTTGGAATGCTCAAAAACCTTTTTAAGTTGCAGGAGAAACACTAAAGGTCCTTCCCCAACCTTTGTCACTAACTACCCATGATGCAAGTTCCAAAGCCAATCATGGCTAAATTATTAGATTTAGGTTTGTTGAAAGGAAATAGTGGCTGTGGTCAGAGGGTGACCCACTTTCTGTTATTACCAGATTGAATTCTGACCTTCTCTCTTACATCAGCCCCTGGCTCATCACCAGCTCCAATTCTCTAGGCTCAAATAACACAAATCTGTTTTCCCTAAATTCCTCTTTTGTTGTTCTCTAGTTCTCCATAGGAAATAGCACACTTCTTCCTCATCACTGGGTCAAGGTGCTTCTTTCTGCTGGCTATTATGGGAAGGATTGGTAGGAGGTGGGCTTTATCTACATATTTCTGCATGGTTAGATGGCGGTCTTCCTCTCAACGCACCAATCTGTGGACTGAGATGTTAACAATATTTCTTAGAAGTTTGAAAACCAACTCTAACATACTATTACGTGTCAGTCTCTATGACTCCTAAGCATAATGTTTTATGATCTTGCAAACCCAGATAAATCAGACTATGTACCTGTCTACAAAGAGCCTACAAACTCTCACAAAGCATGTCACTTTCTATGTAAGAATAAAGCCACAAAATATCAGAACTCTTATTACTATATTGACAGATTTTCTGCATCTTTTTATTTTTCAAATATTTTATTTTTCTTTGATGTTTTTGGTATGCAGTTCTATGAATTATAACATATATATGGTTCAAATAATAACCCCAATAATCAGAATGCAGAACAGTTCCACCAGGCAGTTCTTTTATAGTCATATTCCCAACCTAAAGCTCTGGCTACAACTGACCTGTTCTCTAAAACTGGAGCTGTATCTTTTCAGCAATGACATATAAATATTCATGAGATCCTACAATATGCAACGTTTTGAGATTGGCTTCCTTCACTCAGCTTAATGCCTTGAGATTCATCTAAGTTATGGAATTTGTTCCTTTATATTATTGAGTATTATGTCATATGGATATACACAGCTTATTTATTTACTCAACTATGTATTTTAATATACATAATGGTATTTGTAAGATAGGTATAACATATTTAAATTTGTCAATATAGTGCAAGATTCAAACATCAGTTTTACTTATTAGTTATGGGCAAGTAAGAAAGTGTCTCTGAGCTTAGGTTTTACAAAATAAGGGATAATAATATTTATTTCATAAATTTCAGAAAGAATGAAATAAAATTAAAGCATATAAGTGTTCATCATATAGCAAATAGTCAAATGTGTCTCTTCTTTCCCACCTGTCACCAAGTTAAGGTAGTGTAGTTTTTTGGTTTTTTTGTTTTGTTTTGTCTTGGTACCAGGGATTGAACTGAGGACCTTGTGCTTATGAGGCAGATGGTGTCACCACTGAGGTAAATCCCCGGCCCTAAGGTAGTGTAGTTTTTATTATTAGAAAATTTTATCCTCCCAAGTTTCAAGTGTGAAAACTCACAATGCTGACTTTTTAAATAATTGAATTTTTTAGTAGGTGGAAGATAATCTGTTGTACTAAACCCAGTACAAATCTTTGCATATTGTAAATTCTTAATAAATATGTTTCTAAACAAATGCAAAACATTAGTTTGTGTTTTTGTAGTATGAAGTGAATTCCTAGGAGTCAGGAATTTAGGAAATTTGGTTTAAATATCATCCTGTAGAGCTGGAAGCTCTTTGTAATCTGTTGATGACATATAATAAATAAGTATTTCACCTGCTCCTCATCATGTAGTCATATGCAGCCAGGGAGAAAAACACAAAACTCGAATTCTAAGGAGGTTTGGGTGATTCAGGCAGCACTGGTAAAGGCCTCGATGAAGCTGATTTCTACACTTTCTTATCTCACTTGACACTGGAATCCAGTACATGTCAGTAATTGATTTGCTGTAATTCCTTGATCTTAGAATATGGCTTCCTTATTGGGATGAGCAAGAAGAAGCAATTAAATTTCTGATCCAAAGATTAGAAAAAATGCATGTGCTTATCCAAAATTGCTATGTTTTATTCACTTTATAGTTTTAGCTATATTATTGAATAAGACTGCCCTTCAGATGACAACATTTGTAGTATGAAATCATGTTGAACCCAGTAAAATGTTAAAGTTATGTGCCATTGATTGAGCTTTAACTCATGCTTTCTGACTTTTACAATGAAGTAATAAAAGTTAACTTAGTCTCAGACTTTAAAGAGTTCAACTGGAAATCTATCAGAGTGGGAGGCATGGATATCATTAAAAATGAATAAATATATTTTATTATTCCCCAATATTATAATTTATAAGGTCATCAACTGGATATTCCAGCCATAAAGCAAGCTTGTGATGACCTGGTATAGGTTGATCCATTTGAAGTTGCTAGTGAAGGTTTTAAACCTTCAGAAATGTCAACTGCCCACAGCTCAACTAATGAAAGCATTAATATTTTCAATTGGGAGAAAGGTGAGAACTGTTATGAATGGAGTTGTCACCCCCCAACCCTATATTCTGAAGCCCTGATGCTGGTGTGATTGTATTTGGAGATAGGTCCTTCAGGTAAGTAATTACAGTTAAATGAGGTAATACAGGTGAGACCTAATCGTATAATTGATGTCCTGATAAGAGGTGAAAGAGACATCAGAAATCTCTGTGTATGCAACACAGAAGAAAGGCCAAGTCAGGACACAGCAGAAGGCCTCCATTCCAAACTAGGGAGAGTCCTCAACAGAAACCAACCCAGATGGCACCTCGATTTTAGACTTCCAGTCTTCCAAACTGTGGAAAACATACTTCTCTTGTTTATGCCCCTCAGACTGTGATATTTTCTTATGACAGCCCAAGCCGACTGATGTTGGTGCCCGTCCTAATCCTCCCCCCATTTTCTGGGTCAGTAATGAAGTCAGATTGTCCAATGTTAGAAGGGATAGGGACACCCACCCTTGCGGCCTATGGGGCTGTCTCCAGGTCCACTAAACTTGTACTGTTCTAGAGCAGCTTTTTCTACTTCATCAGAATTACAAATAGGTTAGATTTAAATATTTTCAGACTCAAGTTCCACACTAATTGAGCCTCTGGACTCTGTGATATAATGGTACATGAAGGTCCTGTGCCTAGCATGCATTTTGCCTATTTGTCCCAGAGACCCTTTATTAATCATTAATGATTTCATTGACGTGAACAAGTCTTAAATGTGAAACTGGAAATTCAACTGTAAATCCCATTGTAATACATGTTAAAATGTATGCTTGGATAGGTTATCTCATTTATTTCTCTCAACCCAAACCACCTATTATTGGGACCATTAGGAAAACTGTTAAGTTTCCTACATAAATTCTTGCTCCTTATCATTTATCTTCATATTAATTAGGTAAACATATAAACAAGGAATGTTTTACAGTGGAAGAACACCTGGACTAAAATTTTGAGAGTCTAGAACACACTGGAATCCTTTCTCATAATAAATCTTTTAGGCAGACTTAAAGAGAAGAGATACAGTGTTACTGGGGTATCTAGATGGCCCCCAAAGCCTCATACAGTCATAGGTGGAACTTTTTCAGAGGTGGCTGGATCTAGAGTGTGTGATGCTGGGATTAAGGATGTGTGATTACTAAATCAGTCCACTGATTGGTTTGACACCACCCTAATACCAGTAGCCTAGATACAATATAAAAGGGGCAAAAAGACTGTTAAGGTCTCTTTATTGCTTTGTTACCTTCTGCCCACCAGGAACTGTTTCCCTTCTGTGATGCCTGTTTGCCATGCCACTCTTCCTTGGAGCCAGCAGATTATGGACGGAAACCTCTATGAACTTTGAGCTAAATATACCTTTCCCCCTTTAACTTTGGGTGTCAGGTATTTTGTCTCAGCAATGAGAGAAAAGTAACTAAGACACATAGATACTCCCAGTCAAAACTAAAACTATTGGATTAAAGACATGACTTTGTTTTAGTGAAAAGAATAGTAGGAATAAAATGGATTGGAAATATGAAAACTGGGATTGTTTACCTTGTGCTGTAGTGGTACGATCTTAGAATTAATTACTTTGGGGGTGGGTTTCATAGACTTAAATGAATGGTATTCAAATAGTAGATCGATCCCAAGTAGATGGGATTCAAATAGCAGATCACTTCTGGCTCTTCTTGTGTTTGATATAATGATGAACATAGAAAAACGGACTTAGTGCTCTGTCTAGTTGGCTCCTTAGGTTCTTCTATTAAGTTATTGTGCCACAAGGAGGGCAAATAATAATTGTTTCAAGTGTGTTTGGTGATAAAATTTCAGGTGATTTTTCAGAATGCTATTTTAGCAAGGATGCAAAAGCTCTGGCTTGATTTCATGTTCTAAATTTAATCGTACATAAATGGATTATTAAATTATTTGGGCTTCTTCATACCCCCCAAAAGAATTTATAACTATAAACAAAATAATTTTTGGTCAAGAAAAGGAGAGAATTTAATTGCTGAATTAGAAAATGCTAATAGAAATTTTTAACCCTCATAAATGTGCGTATGTATACTCTGCCACTGTAAACAAAAAAAATATCATTTTGAAAGAAAGTTGGGAGAAGTATTTGGAAGAAAAATATTTCACTATGTGTACTGTGTTACAGTTTGCTTTTCTGATTATTGTTTTATGATCAAGTCAGTATTACTAATCATATTTCATTATGATATTATGCCATTATTACATACAAACCATTCACTGCTATGCATGGTAATGCATTATCATGTGATATGTATGATATACCTATGTACACATGTGCGTAGTATACATGTCACATGTATAACTTTATTACACACAAATCATGCATTATTAATGTTTGATATTGTGTCACACATTGATGTATGGTATTTTATCATCATACATTATGACATAAATATATCATTGTGAATATTGCTTTACAGTGTACTTTTCTGATTGTTTTATTATTAAATTAGTATTGCTAGTCATATTTGATCATACCATTATTATAATCAATGCCTCAATGTGTTCTGTGTGTAATAATATCTTCAACCTAATGTAACAGATGAGAATATATTTTAGTTTGTTTTTCACTCACTGATGGTTTGGTTTAATACTTCTTTTGGCTTATACAGATCTCTATTAAAAATAGAACAAGAATAATAAAATTTTAAATAATTTCATGAAATAGGGTATCACAGTGAACTACTGCTTTTATTAATAGAAACTCTTTACTTCTTTGTCAGGACTCCTAAATTAGTAATCAAAATGTGCTGAATACCCTGTATTTTTCTTTGATAGTGTAACATATGGTCATTATTTTGAAGCTCAGTTCTTACTGTTCATTACTGTGATGGCATAAGGCGAAGGAGACTGATTTTTGTTAAATCCTGATGGTAGGATAAATTCTGGACATTTTGTGGAAAAAAAATCCCTGAAATATGTTTGTTTTCTTTTAAAAACAACAACACTATTAATTTTGTGACCACTACTATTAGAAACAGAGTATTTTTATTCACATATAGCTCATCCTTAAAACTACCTAGAGTTTACTGAAAAAAATAGCATCAATTTTGATTTGCCACCATTCAAAAAAATAATGTGCAAACACTAATACTAAAATTATTCTACCTAATGTTTAGAGGGTTCCAGTTTGTATGGAATCTGGTTATGAATAAATTCGGTTATCAATCAAAGTTATGAATCTTAATGTGTTCATTTTCTCTTGATCCCAGGTTTTAAAAAATACATTAAGGTAATAGTTGATTATGGTCCATATATGAACTTAAGGAATCATTTTGAGTGTCTAGTTTCTGCTGTGTTTTCATTTCAATCATTTACCCAGCATAGAGAAGGAAAAGTAAACAAATGCTGATTAGCATTCACAAACTTTATTTTTGACAATAGACTTGCAGCTGTCATTGGTATAATTTGTCTCACATTTACATCATTGCTAAAGTCTTTTTGTTTATCAAACATTAGCAGGATTTGTGATTTAGTTTAGGATGGTCCTCATTTATCATAGCACAAATAATGACTTTCAGGTACCTTCAAGGAACATGAAGGTCCAATGACAGGAAGGATTTTTTTTTTTTTTTTTTTATGTAGCAGGGATCAAACCCAGGACCTTGCGCTTGAGAGGCAGGCGGTGGAACCACTGAGCTAAATCCCCAGCCTAACAGAAAGGATTTTATACAGGCACATTTCCAAATGCATCAATGAAAGTTTTGCTCATCCAGGAGCATGGCCAGATTATACTGGCATAGTGAAGAATAAAAACAGTGATGATGGGTAATTGTGAATGGCATAGGCACTATGCTGTGTCTCAATGAAGCAGGCAACACTATCCACATTTTAGGAAACTGTAGAAAATGAAACATTGAAATGACTTGTTGATGGCCCCATAATCATGATTCCACAGGGCAAAAATACAAACTTAATTTTGTGGGGTCTTCAGTCCTTGGGCTGAAGCACCATACTTTACTGACATTCTCTTCTATCCACATCCTTAAAAATTGTTTGAAGGTATTAGGGATCTTGAATAGTTTGAAATGTCCCCAACATTATGGATCCACTGATTCTTCTTTTAACAAAACAATGTGTACTTTAATGATCACAACACCTGGAAAACAGTCTATTATTCACAGCCATGTAAATAGACCAGGTAGTGATTATTCCTATGTTCTGGGAGTTGGACTTAGTTATGGGGAGAAAACCTAGGACCCACTTAGATGAGTCATTCTCTACAGCTGATTATATGTTTTCTAACACAGAATTTCCCAATATTCCTAAAGCATTTTATAAATATAAGCATTTCAATATCTTTGTGTTAAGGTTCATAAAACTAATTACACAGATGAACAAACTAAGACTTAGAGAAGATAATTAATTGCCAGTGTTACAAAGTGAATATGAGCAGCATGTTCCAAATATCTTTTGCTAACAATAATTTTAACATTTCACTTTAACACAACAGCATATGATATATTAGTTAAACATTTCTATTTTCCCTAGCTTTAATATTTTATGAACTATTTCATCTTTTTTTAAAATCTACTCTATTAATTTCTAATGCGTACATTCTCTTCCTCCTTCCCTGTCTACCTCCTGGCCACCATGCATTGAGGAGCTTTCCAAAACCTCCTTTCACCATGGTGTTTCTGCCTTGAAGCCAGTCGATCATGGACCAAAACCTCTGAAATTGTGTGCCAAACTAAACCTTTCCTCCCTTAAATTGTTTATGTCAGGTATTTTGTCCTAGTGGTGGAAAGTTGGCTAACATATAGCTTCAGTGGAAAATAACTAGTCTCACTAATAAAATGTTTTGTGATAAATGCCTTGAAAGTTAAAAAAAACTAAACTAAAACATTACAAATATAGAACAGAAGCTCTAATGTAGTCACAGAGTAAAGAACTTTAAAGACATCTCATTGGGTCCAGCTGAAGATAAATACCAGTTGTTCAGGTCAGAAGTATCTGACCTATGAGATAATCAGCCAATTACAGCTAGGGTGCAAAAGACACTCAAATTACTATTCTAGTTTTTTTTTTTTTCTAGAGGAAGAAGTTACTTCCTAAATAAAGCACTGGAAACCATTCTGTGAGGATCCAGTCCTCCATCATGTCAATAACAAGAAGTCAAGGATGTAATGTCCAATGTTCCTACCTCTTTTCAATAAGTTTTTCAGAATGTTATATCTGAATTTATATGAGTGTTTTTAAGCACCATATTTCATAATTTAACCAGCTCTTTGTCTTATTTCTCATTCAAGTTAAAGACATGTTCCCTGAACAAATAGTCTGAATGTTGGTAGGCTACTGTATTTATTCACTCTCCAGATTCAACCCAGTAGTAAGTTGATACATACTGCCTTTTGTAATACAGCTTCAATAATTTTAGAATGAATTACCAGGTGCTCTTATTTATTCTGAAAGCAGCTATCTCACTGATTAAAAAGAAAAAAAAACTCTTTCCCAGTCTCTTCTCAGGAGATTCTCTACCAATCTATATGAGAATATTTAAAATTCCTCATCAGTACAAATTTGTCTAACTTTTCACTCTCTAATCTCCTTAAACATCTCTAGCTTAAGTTTACAATTATGAATATAGGTTGTATTGTTGTTTAAAAGGATTCTATTCTTTTAAAGATACTTCCCTAGTTTGTCTCATATAAAGCTTTCTAAGTCCTTTGTATTCCACTGTCTCAGCTATGCATTGGAGGTTATGTTATCTCTGTTTTTTGGACATGGAATGAGAAAATTTCAGGAAAATGGCTGGGCTTATTAATTACTTGAAACATTTGAAAATTAACATTTATTATTCTGTGCTTTATTTGGAAATGCTGAGAAATCTCCTTGCTAAAACCATTCTGTCCATAATACAATGAGGACCAAATCCTTGGCCCTTAATGGGATATTTTATGTTGCTTCAATTATAACAGATTAATTGGTAATAATCTTGAAAAATTGGGCATTTATTATCTATACCCTTCTAGTAAACACTTCAAGTTTTCCAAATTAAATGGGAAAAATGAACTCACTAGCCATACACAAATATTTGAAGCCTGCCTGCCCAAGCTATTCAGTAACATAAAACTCCCCCCTCCGACTTTGACCTTCTGTACTTTTGTCTTTGGAAGATAATGGAAACCATATGGACAAAGGCTATATCTTCCCATGCTGGTCTAGTACCTTACTAATTTTTACTAGAGCACATAGTATTGGGGTGAAGAGAAGAGAGATATTGTAATTAATTGGAGTTTCCCCAATATTTTACCATGTATTTCGCCATGGAGATACATGGTAGGGGTATGAGTGGTTAAACCACAAGCACCTAAATATAATATGAAGTACTGGAAGTTGGAAAATAAAAGTATACTTTTTTCACTTATTTTATTCACAAATGTAGGAGCTGAGATGGGAGAGTTTGAAGGACAGGACAGTGTTTGGTTAAGAAAGGCTGATCCCTATAATATGATGGAAGTCACACTAATGTGCTTAAGAATTAAACTAAATTAAGAATCTTTATTCAAGTAGATTCAATATCAATAGTACTGTTTTAATCTAGAGTCAGAAGTTTGAATAAAAATTAAGGCAGGACTTCTAAAGATTATTTACAATTGAAAAGATGTTTTTTGGGAAATAAATGAGTCAACAGAAAATAGAGAGAAGAAATGCACTAAATAAGCACTTTCTTTTGACCAAGTAGTTTACATATTCTCACATAACTACCAAAATTAAGGAGAGGTCAGAAAAATTAGTTTATTTTTACCATGGAGGAAGCTCAGGTTTAGGAAGGCAAAGTAAGCAGCTTAAGGGCATATAACTCATGCTCTCTCATCCACCTTGAAGCATTTGTGTGAATATCCAGTCTGTTTAAATATTCATGGAAGGAGAATTTAAAGTTTATATCCTTATAATGTAAGTTAAGATTCAATATTACCTTTGAATTTCAGCATGGGATCGTTAGCCAACCATGAATCAGTCAACAACACCCTTTGACCATCATTAATTGGACAAATATTGGGGATATTAGAATTCTGAAGTAAAAAAGAAAATCTTATTCCTGAGATAATATCTAAAAAAGCAGATAGAATATACACAAAATCTATTAAAACTGAGCATAATTACATAAATATGGATAAACCTAGTAGCAGTTTGAAGGCAAGAAAGTGAGAAGGCAGTGACTGGTAGTAGATATTGAAATTAAATGAGATGAGTTAAAGTAAGTTAGATATATTTTTGGCAGAATTTAAACACTATACAGGTGGTCTTTACATGACAGACACAGTGAAATGAGAATCGTTTAATCCTCATGTCAGCCTTGCAGAGTGAGCACTAGAATCTGTTAGTTCTGCTGGAGACGAACTAAAGAACAAAGAGGTCAAGCACCCTGCCCAGGTTTCCAGAGTTGGCAAGTGGCAGGGTGGCATGGAAACTGAGGTAGCAACCAAAATGGCTGCCCTTACACCAGCCTCAGACATTCTGTGTGGATGTGACCATGCCAATGTGTGGGCTGTGCTTAAGCAGAAACATAAAAACTGTGATTTCTGGACCTTGGACACATTTCAAATGTGAAAACACTTTCTTGTTGTCAGAAGAGTCAGTTTATTAATTTATTCAACAAATACTCATTGAATACCTACAATCAGCCATACTTTGACAATGCTAGGAACAGGCAAAGTTTTTGCCTTATTACATTGCACTCAATATGCATTAACTGTGTTACAATATATTTTAATTTTGAAAATCATGCTTGCTTCCATTAGCTGGAACAAATGAGTTACCATTAGTAATTAACATCATTCTGCCAAAAATTCTATTAAGTGGGAAGGTCTGCAGGATTCCTATTTAGAATCACGGAAGCAGTTTAAAACACCCTGATAGTTGTAGAATGATTTTCGGAGTGAAGACTTAAACCATATATCTTAGAGTAGTTACATTTTCATAATACAATAAGTATTACTTGTCCATTTAGGAACAGTTGATTTCCACTGCTCCAAATTGCTTGTTACACACATGGGTTAGTGCAGTCTAATTGGTTGTTGAATGATAATTTACAATAACATGAAGATGTATATAACACATATTCAAAATTTTAAAAAGCAATATCATTACTCTCCCATCTCCAAACAGCAAAGATTTGACAATTTTCAACTGCTTTCCTTTAGCCTAACCATGTTTAATAAGTATTTTCCTGATGATAAAGGCCAATTTCTAAAAGTCATCAAGCGACAACCTATTAAAACGAATTAACATTCTTGAAGCCTGCTAAGGTAATCGTATGCTTTAATGAGACGGGCAGAGTTCTAAGAATATTTTCTTCCCCTTGCCTTGTATACAAGCCTCCTCCCTGCTCACTGGAGTGGAGAGTGTGGGCAGTGAGTGCCAGGCTCTGAGCTCGCAGCAGGGACCACACCGCGTCTCAGAACGGGCTCTTCGCGTGTATATGCAGTTCTGCAGTGACTCGCATATCCACGCACAGGCGTGGATGCTCACGTATGAGTCCATTTTGTATGCATGTGTAAGGAGCCTGCATTGGTCTCCTCCTTTCACCTGACCCCAGAGGAATCCCTGCAGTTCCCTGAACTCCTGACATAGCGAAATGAGGCAAACAGCCTTTTCCTCTTCCCTGGTGACTAGTACTGCTGGGTCCCAAGAACCTGCCATGTCTGGTCTCATTAGCACCTGATAAAAGGAGACTGAGAAGATGAGCAAGATTATATACACAACGAATAAGGAGCAAGGTGCAAGAGATGATGTTTGTGGAGCTACAAACCATGATTTCCGTATTCTTAGATAACAAAGCCCCATGAAGCTGGAGAGGAGGCAAAGAAACCCGAATCCCAAATTCTCTGATTTCATTTTCCCAACTGCACCTGGAAACCACCTCTGGCTGGTGTCCTGCGCGGGTTAAGGAAGCCAAGCTGCACGCGCGGCGCCGGGCACTTTGCGCTCGGTGGCCTCTGAGCGGGGAAGACGGGCCACGCATCGTTTTCCCGGGCGCTGTGCGGGTTTCTCAAACAGCCCAGCTGGTGCCTGGAAAGGGAGTTTCTAGAAGCTCCATCTCTACTGCCTCCCCTCCCCTTTGGAGTTTGGTTTTACCCCCGCCCGGAGCGCCTCCAGCTCCACAGCCTCCGCCCCTCGAGGGGTCCAGGTGCCGCTGTCCCGCCTGCCGCCGCCGCGTCCTCCCGGGGCCAGAGGGCTGGACCCAGCGCCGCAGTCCCACGAATGCTCCCGCCCCGGGACCCCCCCGCCTTTCCGCGCGACCCCGCGCCCGGGCGGGCGGCGCTTGCTGCGGGCAGGGGGCGGGCAGGGGAGCGGGGGCTCGTCCGGCGGTAGCCGCCTCCTCCGCAGCCTGCCCGCGCCTCCAGCCCGGACTGCTCCGCCTGCGCTCCAGCGGCCGCCTCCCTCCGCTCCGCGTCCTCCTGCCGCCCCCGCGCCGGGCGGCCGCCTCCCTCCGAGGACCCGGGCGGGGGCTCGCCAGGCTCGGCCGGGAGGCGTGCATGCCCCGGCTGCCCGCGGCGCTCACCAGCAGCATGCTCTATTTCCAGATGGTGATCATGGCCGGGACGGTGATGCTGGCGTACTACTTCGAATACACCGACACGTTCACTGTGAACGTGCAGGGCTTCTTCTGCCACGACAACGCCTACCGCAAGCCCTACCCGGGCCCGGAGGACCGCAGCGCCGTGCCCCCCGTGCTCCTCTACTCGCTGGCCGCCGGGGTCCCCGTGCTCGTGGTAAGCCCGGGGGTGGTGCTGCCCTCGCCTTCGGGCGGAGGCCCCGCCGCCCGGAGGCTGAGGCGCGGCAGCCTTTGCCTCCCGCCTAAGTTCCTCCAAGTTGCTGCAGCCCCTTCCCCAGCGGGCTCTCTTCTAGGGTGCGCAGGGGTGGGGGCGAAGGAACCCCCGTGTTTCCCACACCACCCCCGCAGCCCTGGCGGCTGCAGCGTTGGGTGACGGGGAGGCGATGAAGGGGAAAACGACTGTACCAGTGATGGGTGGGTGCGGGCACCGGGAGGAGGTGAGCTTGGGGCGAACGTGGGCTCCATCCGTTCTGTGGCCTCGCCTCACTCGCCCCCCACCCCTGGACGCCGGGAAGATGAGCGGCAGCCGGGCAGCGAGGAGGGAAAGGAGCCAGTTGCTGGGGTGTGGAAGGGACTTCTGCTTCCAGAGTCCGGGCGCAGTCCCATTTTACCATTTCTCACCGGTTGGGCTGAAAGGACCAGTGGGCTAAGCTGGCCAGAGAACAGATATCTAAAATGGAATGTGGCAATTTCTAAATGAAGAGGCCTCAGCAACAGTGCCTTGCTGGAAGGTCGGCGCTGTCTTAATCACAAGAGCACTTCAGATTTATTTAAAGGCTGCTCCCTCTGTGGGCTCCAGTCCTTGCCTCCTGGAACCCGGCTGGTAAAGCCTTGTGGGTTTATGGACTGGGGGTGTATGTGTATAAGTGAGAGCATGAATATACAGATCCATGCTCACACACTAATTTATGCACACATACATATGAAATGATGGAGATGATAATCACATCATCCTTTACATGTGTGAATACAGTGCAGAGTTATTCCTAGGAGACTGGGTGATGTTTCTGTAGAAAACCTGCTACACTGTGGCTCCTTTATATTCCCAGTGTATTGGAGGAAATTACCTTCCTCTGATGCAGTCGATATCCTTCTCTATCCTCCCAAATAATGAATAGTAAATTAAAAAATGAAGAGAGAAAGTGAGATGTTATTGACAGTAGTTGAAGTTATAAATTCCTCTTAACCAATGTTAAGAACATCTGTTGTATCTTTTAAGCTTTCATGTTCACCTCTTCTTTGATTTTAAGGAAAAGGTTTAATAATTTACAAAATAATGAAAGTTTTTAACACAAAAAATAGAATGTTATGAACAAACCAAGCAACTTTTTGATAACTTCAAAGTAACTTTGTTTATCACAGGTATGGTGATAACAGAGTTCAGATTCATCTCTAACATGATGGTTTGAAATATGTTAGTCACTGCCCCAGGAAATGTTTTGATTTGTATTTTGACATTGCAGCTTTCTGAAATGTACCAGAAACACAAAATCCAGCTTCATGTTTGTGTTTTCTCCATCTGAAAATAAGGCAGAGAAAAAACTGATCTGATCTTTAGGCCTTTTTGACTTCCTGGGTTTCCAGGTACATGTTTTCCAGGAAATTAAGGGATTTTTAAAGGGTATTTTATTTTAAAAAGGAAACAAAGCGAGTTACTTTCAGGTCATTGATTTGGTTTCAACCATCATCAATAGTGTCTGTAACCTGTCTCTTGGTAATTGCCATTTTATGTCTTAGTTATATGAGGTAGCTCTTTTCAGATCCAAACCATCCATCCCTTGTGGCCAATGCTATGTTGGTCTGCAGATTTGGATGATTTTCCACTTAGGAGGAACCTAGGCAGGAGGAAGGGAGTTACTTAGTCATTACTGAGTGTCTACTCTGTGCTGGGCCTTGTATGGCTGTGGATGCGTATATTTTGTAGACCAGCCCTTCCAGGAAATTCTGTTTCCAGTTAATAGTTGAGGAAACCAAGGTTCAGGTAATAATTTGGAAACATCTGAAAACAAAACAGGGTGGATATGATGTTTGTGTACCCATGATCTGATGCCAAACATCACACTACTTCTGCTGCTGTGAACGAGCATGTTCTCTGAAAGACAGGTGCAAGGTGCTGGAGCAGACACTGAAGATAAAAGTGGATAGATTATTTATAGGGTGGATCAAATTTGGTTTTCATTGTTTGGACCTTTTTTTACAAAAGAATAAAATGGAGTCAGTTTGAAAAGAAGGAAGTGTTGGGAATTGGAGGATGGCTGATCCGGGACTTTGTTTCCCTTTCTGCTCTTAGGTGTAGCACTTTCTGTCACCACAAGAAGAGTAGAAATTGTATGGCAGCTATGCCTCTCCAGTGTTCTTCTCAAGAACACTGGTGTAGCATACTCCCTTGACATAGAAATATTTTTGAAAACAGTGTTAATAATATCCAACATCAGTGGAGTTGTTACCTTATGTTAGATACTCCAACAGGTTTTCCACATATTTTATGTCCATCTAATATTTGAATTATCTCTGAAAGCTGTCATTGTTCAGGACCATGCAACATTGGGAAAATGTTGACTTAGAAAGATTAAGTAACATGCCCAAGGATCAGGACTAAAATATTATGAGATTATTCTCATAATTTTAACCTAAGACTATTAAACTTCCAAGACTCCACTTCTTTTCTATTACAATATGAAAATTCAATTTTCTCCTAAATAGTTGTTCTACATAAATGTCTCAGAATTGTTTTCAATTACATTTCTTATGGTGATAACTCTGTCTCTCTATATATGGAAAGATACATATTTATAGATATCTTTCTATACATAGATATATATCTTTTTATGTATGTCCTTATATTTTATATATATTTCAATATATAAATATATATCTATATGTAGATATTTATCTATATATTTATAAAGATATAGGTATTTTTAAAAAGTCAAATCTAATCTTTGAGAGAAATTTTGAAAAGTAGCCCCCTTCTCTGCTACACTCTATAGATTTGTTTCATACTTGTGTAATTTATCTAAAATTTAAAAACCATATATACTTCACATTTTATCACTTTATACAGTGTTGAATTGATTGAGAATCTAATAAATTTGGATCCAAGATATAGCCCACTGCTATAATAAGAGTTGGGAACCCTACTTGCTGTGTAACCTTGAACAATTTATTTAACCTTGTTAAGTTTCACGTCCCCCAGTGAAAGGATTTTGAATGTTACATTAGTTATAATATGTAAATGTCATTCCTAGTCCACAGTTGTACTCCGTAAGAGTTCACTATATCATCAACATTATTTATTTTATTCTACCTCTTGTGTGCTGGGAATTGAACCTGGGGCCTTGTGCACATTAGGGAAGTGGCTTACTACTGAGCCACATCCCTAGCTGAACATTATTATTAATACAATAACTGTTCACTGTTTATGTGTAGTGTTCCAAGTACTATATTTGGCAGAATAGAAGTTGTTAAGGCAAGTTCAGGAGAAAATCATGGTCACTGGTCAAGAGAAATTCATGTCCTAATTTGGGAAATTAGCTAACCATGCTAAAGATCATAATATAACTAATCATAATAAAAGTTGTATATATGTACATATGTATTTATAAAACATTATTCATGTA
This sequence comes from Heterocephalus glaber, assembly GCF_053883595.1. Classification (NCBI taxonomy): domain Eukaryota; kingdom Metazoa; phylum Chordata; class Mammalia; order Rodentia; family Bathyergidae; genus Heterocephalus; species Heterocephalus glaber. Next base: position 34,172,592 of record NW_028258296.1, on the reverse strand, counting down.
CCACAAAGATATCTGACGACACAGAGAAGAAAAAAACCACTTTTGTTAGAGGGGTAAGGAAGGGCTTCTTGGAGGAGATGGTGGCATTTGAGGTTTGTGTTAAAGAAGAAGTTGAAATGACACCCGAGTTAGGACATCACGGGAATAGTTTCGTGAACAAGTCCATGTAGGCAGAAAATGCAGACTCTACTCTCGAGACAGGTATTGGTTCATCTTGAAGAGTCATGTCCAGGGGAAAGAAGGACCCATGACTGAAGACATAGGTTGAAGTTGTGTTTATGAGAACTGGAATGCCCGGCTGAGAGTTTGTTAGGAAATGAGCAGGGACATAGTTTGATGGGTGGTGTTGCACAGCATTTCAAAGACAAGAGTGTAGAAAACTCTTCCATTATCAATGTGTCTACATATTATCATTTTAAATTCTGTCCCCAACATTGTGCAATATGTTTCCAGAAAAAAGACAATTTGGGCTGTTTTACATAGATGATATGGTTTATAAACCCTGAAAACGGGTATTGTTTAGTTTGATCTGTGTAGCATTTGTTAAAGTGATGCATAAAAGCATACCCAGATAGAAATTTAATTAATGATATTTGGTTTTCATTGATTGAAGGAAATAGTGATGGCAGTGGTTTATCCTTTCCAAATTTGGATTTGGGGACCACTCAGAGTTATTGTTCTTTAGGTCTTTGGGCAACACAAATGACTTGAAGGAGACAAAGTGAGATTATCCATCTTCAGAGAGCCAGGATCAAGATCAAGAAAACTAGCATCGCCAAAGTGGGCCCTGACACCAGGCAGGGTGGGTTTGAAGGTTAAAGGACATCCCAGATTCTTTATGTCTGCATCAGAAAGATGAGACTCTGATGTGAGGGATACAGGTCCTGCTGCCATCCTAAGGTTGCCGTCCTAAGATGGCAATGACTGAAAGGCATTTCATATGCCAAGCTTTCCCATAGACATAGACTTTCTCTCCCCCAAACCTCACCTTGGTGTCCCCTGCTGTCCTCATTCTTGGAACTCACTCATGTGGCATGATATAGGAAACAAAGTACAAACACAGGTGACAGACAATTCTAGATTTTTATCCTGTTTTTTTAGCTTACTAGTTATGTGACTTCGGCAAATCATTCATAAACTAGAAATAAGTTCACCGCTTCTTACAGTGTCAGTACATGTCAAAGTTAAGAGCACAGATTCTGGAGTCTGACACTGCTTGGGTTGAAACCCAGGTGTGTCATTTTCCAGCTATGAGAACTTAAGTCAGTCTTTCTGTACCATGGTATGCCTCATTTCTTCAACTATAAAATAGAAATAATATGAATATTGGTCTCATAATGTCATTTTTAGTGTGAAAATGAGTTAACACATGGATGTGTCAGAGTTGGGGCCAGCCATGTGTGTTTCACTACCATTATTCCTTCTAAGATTGCAGTTTTCAACCAAGACTATGTAAAGATCTTAGCAAAAATACCTTTGTTAGTATATTCCAAGACTGAAGTATTTATTAGAGATAGACAGAAACCACCTAGTTCAATCCCAGCTTCATAAATTGGGGAGTCTGAATAGTAAGAAAAGTAAAACAAGAATTCTATTCTTAGAATCAAATTAATGATTCTCATCTTTAATGACCCCCCCATTTCACTAGGTAAGATAACACTAGCTAATATTTATTCTTCATTTCATATGCACCAGACCCTATACATTTATTCATGTAATTCTCCCCATGATCATGTGTTTTTTAAACATACTATCATTAAATCCATTTTACCAATGAGGTATAAGACATGTGGTAAGGTTATTATGTCAGATTAAGTTGTTGACGTTCATTAATGTAGTTCATTTCCACAGTAAAATTGTAAAGGAGCCTTAGATGGAGAGAGGCTAGATGACCAATTCAGAGTCCCACAGACACACCACCAATCATGCAAACCTGTGCATTTAGTTCTTTTTTTTTCTTTTCTTTTCTTTTTTTTTTTGGTACTGGGGATTGAACTCGGGTCCTTGAGCTTGCGCAGCAGGCAGTGAAACTAAATCCCCGGCTGCATTTAGTTCTTTTGTTAAACAGTTTTATTCTGACATGTTGACTATTTTTTAAAGATTTTTAGTCAAGTAATTCAATGCCAAGAAAGTCACAATTGTCTCAGATTTTTTTTTGTCCTTGATTTCAGTTTTCCTGATTTGATGGGACGCTCTGTGTTCCATTGTAGATAATGGTCTCTAGGAGTGGTGCAGGAAATTATTTCACATCCTATTAAGCTTGGAAACATTGTGGAAAGGTGGGTGGCAGCAGAAGGAATTCAAAGTCCTGTTGTTCTGATAGACAGGTTCACCTCTTATTTCAGTGCCACATGCTGCTACAGTGCTGCAGGCACCCACATTGATGGAGATCCACCCTCTGGCTCCAGGTCTGCAGACTACAGAGAATGGAAAGCTGACACCACCTTTGTTTCTAGGGCATATTTTTAAAAGTGGGACCTAGCACGATATTTTGCAATGAATGCACAGGAATTGTGTGTAAAATTTTGTGTATATTTATGTGTGCATGCCATTTTTTTAGTAAGAGTCTCCATGATTTAATCAGATTATCAACAATGTGCAGTATCCCCTAAAGGAACTTCTCTTTGAGGCTTATGGTCTGTTTGAACACTGCCTGGTATTTCTCAATATCTTGCTTTACTCAGATAGTATCATTAATACTCATTCATTCACATCACCCTTTTTTTCCTTCTTCCTCCCTTTTTCTTTCTCTTCCTCTTTCATTATTCTTTGTCTTTCTTTTTACATGTATCCTCTCTGTTTTGCATCCTGTTAAGGAGATGCTGCTACTGAGGGAAAAGTAAAGATCCCAGAATCAGAACACCAGCTAGCTTTTCCTTCTCCCTCTTCACTCTCTATTTCCCTTTCCTTGCTCCTGTTCCACTTCTCCTCTCTTCCTCTTTCCCCCAGCACTCATTATCCATGTAGCTTCTCTGAGACAGTTGACATATCTATAAATGTTAACTTACTCCTTCCTACTATTCAGAACTGTTGTAAGAATTGGACGGATGAGAAAACACTTTAGAGACAATAAGTCACTCCATACATATACAAGAAACCTAATGTGAGCAGGTAACCTGGGGTCTGAAACCACTTGGTCATTGGAGATGGTTAGCATCATTTTCCAGCCTTCCCCACTCACTGTGGTTTGGAAAAATGAATTATGAATGATGTTTATAATTCTTTGCTGATTTTCATGTAGAATAGTAAAAATAAAAAGCCAACAGTATAACTGTAAAGTGGCCTTTAATTATTACAGACTATTATTCCAATACTCAAATATGTTTTTTGAAATATTTCAGTAAACTTTAATGTCAAGATTATTATTAACAATCACCCTATTCATTGGAAATAAATAATGTTTAGAGGGAGCACTACTGATATCAGATACTATTTGTTAGGTGGTTTATTGTAGCGTATTGATTTTTATATTTCACTGTGCCAAAAATACATTATTTATAAAAGTTTTGAATGAAAATAAAGCATGAACTGTATATTAAGGTCAGTGCCGTTGCTTGGGGATAGAAAATGAATAAAGCATACTCCCTGCTCTTCACCACTGGAGATTACATCTCTGAGCCTCAGTTCTTTTGTCTATAAAGCTAAGATAGTAATACTTAATGTGGGATTTACAATAAGTAAACACATGCATGTGCTAAGTGTTCAATAGATGACAGCTCTTTATCATAAATGCTAGTAACTTTTATTGATAGTGTAGATGAAAGTGACATCAAGTGCATTTAATCATTTCTACTGAATGAAGGAAGTAAGCCAGTTACTGCTCACATAATCCTCTCAGATGGCACAGTGTATGAGATAACACATCTAGGGAGCTTTAGCAATTTACTCTGGCTGGTAAATGACACATCCTGGATCTGAACCTATTCCTTTAAGTCCAGTGTTCTGTCGACTTCATGCAGTTGCTTACAAATGTGATTCACAGCACAAGTGGTGGCATTCCTTCTAGGCAGGAAAGACATAAAGCATCTTGATTATATAACAGTGTGTCCTTTATAGTAACCACATGCTTAATAAAGTATACCCCTGTTAAAAAAATATGAAAGGGCAATTTAAAATCTGTTTGAAGAAAAAACTTCCTGGATTCCTAAGACCAGCACATTAGCCAATACAACTTGATTTTCCAGAATCGGCATTTTATCCATAAAGGTTGAGAGGGCAAACACTGATGTCAGAGGTGTGATCTTAATCTGTAGTTAAGAGGACTGTTTTTTTATAGACTTTGGAGAATTGTAAGGAATATTATTTTGATAGATGATTTTTTAAAACATATGAAACAGTTCTATATTGAGTACTATTTAAACTATTTCTGGGAATGGCAGTTTTCACTCAGGCTGGTTACTCTTTCAGTCTTATGACAGCTGTAGTCTGAGAATCACTGTCAGTAAAATTACCATTTGGGGGGGATTAGAAACACAATTCCAAAGTTTTTTTTCCAGGCCAGCTACATTTTAAACTTTATAAAAAGTGTTTTTGGTAGTATTTCTCACTGAGAGAATATGAGAGAGAGAGAGAGAGAGAGAGAGAGAGAGAGAGAGAGAGAGAGAGAGAGAGAGAGAGGGAGAGAGAGAGAGGGGTTATTGCATTTGTAATTTCTTGAATAAATTTACATTTATCTCTCTTTCCTTGAACTTCTGTAATCCTCCTTCCATGACTTCTCCCCTCACCAAAACAAACAAACAAGCGAAAACTTTTTGTTCCAACTTTCTGGAACATTCTGACATAGGATCAATTCCTTGGACTCTCCAAGTTCAAATGGCTACATTCCTATGATCCCTTTGTGTTATAGCATAGTTTTAAATGTTTCCTCACTAGACTTGAGCATCTGAAAAGTCAGGATATTATAAAGTGACTCAAGGGAATTCTGTCCTGCCAAACTTGGTGATTCATTTTGGTGTCCAGGTGCCTGTCTATTGAAGTTCTAGGTGATGAGGTTAAAATGAATTTGAATGTAACCATCAAGCTAAAATCTACTGAGACCAGAGTCATTTAATAACCTTTCCTTCAAACAAGCACAACAGTCCAACTACCCCGTTCTGTAAGCTCAATGAGCTCTCCACTCTGAACTTTGAGGTGTCAGGATTAATAAACTCTGTGTGAAAGGCCAGCACAGCCAACGTGGGATTCTGTGTCCTGAGGCTGACATTCTCCAACCCCAAATCCTAACCTAACAATGACTGGACACTGGATCCATTCTGAATAAAACAGCGGGGATAGGGTAGGAGCCCCACCAGCTTCTCATACACTGCTCATTCAAGGGTGGGAAATGTCTCCAGAATATCTTAGTCAGTGCACATTGCTTTAAAATCTTTGATTTCACCAATAAGACCATTTTTAGCATTCATCACACTAATTAAAAGTCAGCTTTCATGAATAAAAAATTTCTTTTTACATCCACAATGTGAACTAAATTAGTTGGTAATTAACATACAGACAGCATAAAGACTTGGCAGCAACTTTGGGGTGGACTTTTATAATACAATGTTACTATACAAGATTTTCCCTTTTAGTAGTATTTTAGCTTAGCTTTCCCAATCAGAACATAAACAAATGGGTACATGCATATAACAGATTATGATGAAGTGGCTTAAACTGTAGTGCTCATAATTTGGGAACTGAGTCTCTTTATCCACATTATTTTTGTAATGCACATTTAAAAATAATTTAGCTAAGTGGATAACTTAATATTTTTATTTTCTTTGTCAGCACATTCATATTTTGCTAGTCTGTTGAAACTTTTTACTTATTGAGGTGTGCTTTATGTTTGGCATGGTATAAAAATATCTGAAACACTTGAAATTGAAGCAGTATAGAAAGAATGGAGGTGTAAAAAGTTCTTTCCTTTGTGTTCCTATGTCCTCCCTCCTTCTCTCCTTCATTCATACTTTCTATGAACAAATACTTGATGAGAACTTTCCATGTGCATCATTACTTGAAATTAAGCTTTAAAGTTAGCTGATTTGCTCCAAATCCCCAAACAGGGTAAAAACAGCAAAAGCCCTCCCTTAATTTTTCAGAGCAATACTGGGAAATAGCAGGCCACTTAAGTATAAATGTACTCCTAGTATAGTTGCATGATATCAAAAACTTGGGGGATGTCCTTTCAAAGGGAATTTGGATTGTGTTGATGTAACTAGAACCTCTATGTGTTTCTTGTGCAATGAACCCTTTCTTAAAAGGGTGCTTTCAATAGTGCCAGCAGAAACTGTACTTAAAAAAAAATTTCCATTTCAGATTTAGCTTTTTCTCACACTGGGGTGCATAGAAGCACTTTTCATCCTCAGCAGCATCTTGTGTTTCCAGAGACCTCATCAAAGCAGAATGTCATGTTCTCACAGACACCAAATCAAGCAGCACTGGATTGAGATAGTGCACCTGGGGATTCATCTTGTTATTTAAAATGAATCCCTAACATTTCCAATTAAAAGAAGAATAAAATGTCTTTGGTTTGGTGACAGTGACCTCTTCCTTCACACGTGCCTGGGCAGTTTTGGGTCTGCTCAGTCACTAAAATGAATGAGGAGATTTAGTCAAGACTACATGACAACTTTTTTGGTCTTTCACAAAGAAACCTTTGTTTCCTATTTGCTCTGGCTCCTCATCACATGATTATTTGGGGTCCCCTTTTCATTTTTTCTGAGCTTAGTCTAGAATAATATGGGAATCCAGTAGACACTTTATTCAAGCCACAATATCAGGTGCTTTCTGCCATTTTATTTTTAGAAAAGATTTGTGAATTCGATGTGAAAGACTACACAGTACTTCATAGTTGGAACTTTTTAGCCATGAAAGAGGACATAAAAATCATACAGCTTTATCTCTTAATCTTCAGATCAATGCTTGTACATTAAATGACTTGTTCAATACCACACAACTAATGAGAAATTATACAGATAGCTAACATATATGGAGGACTTGGTATATATCACATATTGTCACGAGCACTTTCCACATATTAACTAAGTTAGCCTTCACAGCAACATTGTGAGATTGACCCTCTTGCTATCTCAATTTAAAGGTGAGATCAATGAGACTCAAAGATTAAGGCACTAACCCATGATCTCACATGAAAGAAATAGCCTCCTGGGCTGAATGGTTCTAGACGTGGTTTTAACATGAGGGTAGCCCTAGTCACTAGCACTGAGCTATCTTTCGCCTTCTCCTGGAGGGTCTACAGCCTGCTGCAGTGAATCTCTGTAGGGCAGAATTAATTGAGAGACAGAAATGAAGAGAATGTGATATTTTTACTCTTGTGACTTTATTCTTGTTGACCCCAAAGAATTTTCTGAACATTATAGTTATGATAATGAAGAGTAGCAAGAGATGAAGAAACCAACCCATTTAATTCCTAAATCATTTGGCTCTGTGATATTTCTTTTATGTTTGTAACAACAGGTCTTCTTAGATAAAAGTAAAACATTTGAACCATGCTTAAGTTTTATAAAAAATAATTGTTGATTCACAGATTTTAAATTCTTATAGTGCAATTTTAATATAACAGTATAACTAACATATAGCATATCTACTGTGGCTGAGACATGGTCATTTCTTTAAGGTTTTTCAACAAGTTAGAGGCATGTAAGAGCTATTGGTGGAATAGTCTAAGAGAAAAGCATAGGCATTTATGTATTTCTATTTTGAACTCATATATTTTTAAGGGGTCTATTTTGAACTCATATATTTTGAACTCATATATTTTTAAAGGGTCTATTTTGAACTCATATATTTTGAACTCATATATTTTATTTAAATATTCTTAGGGATATTTTTAGAATAATAGCAAAAACTCCTGGTCAGTCCTAGTGAGTTTTCCTGGGAAGCAGTGGTGACTTGAAAAGCAGTTCTCTGCAATGTTGTGCTTTGGTATTCTCTCTAGTCTTCATTTTCATCCATTTCAATATTTCCATCTTTTAATTTAGGTAGCTCCAGGCTCCTTCATTGATAACTCTTTCTTTGACACTTAGAATCAACAACAACCTATTTTTCCTATCAATTCTCTTTTGGATAATCACCTTTCCCATTGTCTTATATACTCTTGAAAAAAGAGAAGGGTTGCTGTGGATTTGCAGTGAGTTGCTAGAAAGGAAACAAGGCAAAAATGAACAGTGGTTCCCTGTGAGTCTCTGAGTATTCTTTCTTACTCTGCCTTATTAGCTTTTAGACCTTGAGAAAGTCAGGTCATTTTTCTGGTCTCTGTATCACTAGATATCTCATTTGGAAAGGTTTGAGCTCTAGTTGGAGCAGTAGACTGATAGATTGCTTCCCCAGGCAGTTCTTTCTGTGGATAAAACAAGTCTATTAGAACATTTTATCTTCCAATAAAATAAAGGCTGTCTTATTGAATCTTTTGCTTTCTGGCTTCTCTCAACCTTTTGAAGCCATATGAGCAGTCTAGGTGGTTTCCCAATATTTGAAGTTATTTTTCAGTTTTCTGACTACCTTTCTTGAGATTGCAAATTTTCATCTTCCCATGACATGGATTTGAGTTTGTTCTGCCATTTTGGCTCCCTACATCTATTCTCCAGATGTCTTATACCTTTTATGTTGAGTGCTGAATGATGCATTTCAGGTGTACTTTTACTTCTGATAAATACCTATTTTGGATACTATTTTGTTCATTAATCCACTATCCTTGGGTGGGTATAGGACCACATTGTAGTCAATTTTGTCATTTAAAAAAAATAGATTCCCCTTTTTTCTACACTGGTGAAGACACAACATGATGATGTACACTGTCCCTCTCGTGTGATCACAGCAGATACTGCTAAGATATAATGGGATTTTTCTCTGTCTGAAACTGATCCAGTCTTCTCAATCTTTAAAATCAAACTCCTGACAAGTGCTACTATATGATTATACATCACAGATAATTACAAACTGTCTATCAAAAGATTATAAATCAATATAGACTAGCAAATATATTTTACATATTTTTGCCTTCTATTCACAACATATTACTTAATATAATGCCTTCAAATGGTGTATACAGTATAAATACTTACCTGTGTATTTTAGAAGAAAGTGATTAATAGAAATTAAAATCATATTAGGTACTCTTATTGAAGACTACTGTTACTGTTTTAGACACTTGAATGAATGCTACCTTTATGATAAAATATCCTCAGTACACATCCACAGATTTTAGGATTATAAAGCCTGACTTTTATTTTCAAAAGCCATATATTTTATGTTTTATTTTATATCCATTCATCAATAATTTCAGATATTTTTCCTATGCATATTCATTTTTTATTTAATCTATGTTATACAGAATGTAGTCTAAAACAAATCTCATTTACTAGAGTTGGAGAATATACCAAATACCTATCATATTGTTTTAAAAATCTTTAACATAATTATATTTTTATTTTATAAATACTAATTCATTTTTTCATGCCTTTCTTATACATAGCACATATGTTTGTGACATTATCACTTATGTATTTATGTAGTGTATATTCTTCAATAAGTGTGACATTTTATCAATTTAAATATATATTTTAAAAAATTTCCCTAAAGTAAATTAGGTGACTTAAAAGCAGTTCATCTCCCTTTCAACTTCATAAGTTAAGCCATCAATATATTTTACATCTGCAATATGTATATATGGCAAAATTAAAGCTCTTTATTTTTTATGTTCTTGTGATGGTACATTCAAATAGCTGGCAGAATTTCTAAATGAAATGAGTCACGATTTTATTGTCACTCAGGATATCTGAATAATACCCTGTATGTTTTCATGAGTAATCATAGCTTGGAATTGAAACACTTGACTTAGTACATAGAACTATTTTTGAAGAGTTTCTTTCCTCAGAGCATGATAAAAACTAGTGGTACTTTAGAGAATGACATTAATGAGTAAAGAAAGATTCAGTGCGGCTTGGGCAAGCAGATCACTTACTATTTAAGTTAACTTCAGGGAAAACAGGGAAAGTGAAATTAGGACTTTATAGTTTATGGATACTTTTCAGTGAAATTCAGGATTTCCCAATTAGAGTGAAATATTAAACAAGTGTAAATTAACTCCTCACCTTATGAAATGGGTGCAAATGAAGTAGCCTGCCAGCAATCATGTTAATGCACAGTGACCTGGTATTCAGGAATTCATTCTTTAATGTGTAAAGAACATTTACCAAGTCCTTCTTGGAGGAGGCTTTGTGTGTGATGGGTTGTAGATAGTCACAGATGGGAAAAAGGGCCCCTGGATTAGTTTAGTGTATGTTGACTGATTCTGACAGAATATATATCAGCAAGTGTGAGTGAAATGAGGAAGATGGAAGAGTGAATCTTGTGAAAGAGGATGTTTCTGAGAGGAGGGAATGTTAGCTGGTTAGGACAATGAGGTAAAGGTGTTCCAAGGAAACAGCATGCAGTTATTTGGGCGGAGGAAGCTTGGTGGGTTGAAAGAACAGTAAACATGTCTGAAATGGGAGGATGGATAGGACAGAAATAATTAGGTTCAGAACATAGGACTGTTTGGCAGAAAATACAATCTAATGATACTCAATAGACTAAAGTTCAGATTTCTTTATAAGCTTCAGAGGTAAACCTGTGATTCATATTCTAACCTCTTAGCCTTACTTTCTTTACCTTCTAAATCTATTTGTCTAACAAACATACTGTAATTCTATTTTGGTGACTGATTTTAATTTACTAGATTGACAGAAAAAAGAAAAATGTTATTTTAGAGTTGTAAGGAATCTAGGGCAATATTTATCACATAGGTCTCAGTTGCTAAGTATGTTCCAGAACTTTTATGTTTTTCTCACTTAGAAATAAAAATACCACAGAAATAAATTTTTACATGTTTTAATTGTAAGAAGTTAACTTCTGTGACACATACACTACATGATTTTGTCTTTTTTGCACCACGGACAATGCTGAAGACTAATATTTTTATAATTATAAAAATGCATTTTGGGAATGTACAATTAAAATTTAAATTACCAAATTTATTTATATTGCTGTTTTTAAGTTGTCTTGACTTGCATTTTCTAAATTACATAACAAGTGTGCTCATCTGTGTAATAAATACCTTCAATTTTCTTATTATAAATGGCAATTGAAGTGAAATATATATTTATATATTGTTCTAGAACCTGAAGATATGATATTGTAGTTCTTCAGGAAAGCACTGATTGAACTTAATGTGAAACTGAACAGTACTATTCTTGGTAGGAGAAACTTGGATTTTCCAGTTTATAGTATCAAAGATTAAATGTTCATGGTTTTCTTGCAAGATACACTCTCCTAAATTTAGTCATCTAATTAAGATTTCCATTCATGGGAAGTGACTTCAAAAGAGCATATAAGACAGGCTTTTCACAAACAAGCTTTGATTGGATTAATTGGATTTACATAAATTTTATGATGTGAATGTGCTAGTGTCTTGGCTTCTTTCACTTAGAAGGGAGAACGTGGAGGAATTCAAAAGAGGAGGGACATTAAAGTTTGCAAAAGAAGCATATACAAGCAATCAGGTTAATGACAAGGCAAGAACAAACCTCAGAGGGCAAAGGAAGTGAAAGCTTCAGCAGTACATAGACAGGTCAAACCAGAAAAGCTAGGCAGAGGAGAGAAGAGATGGGCAATTCAGGCAGACAGAAAAAGGGGCTGGAATGGCCCTGATGCTTAGGGTTTGATTACAGAGCCTGGTGGGATGTGTGGCGCCTTGAGGACCAGGAAGGTCAGGGCAAGGATGTGGACAGGCAGGTTTCTGGCAAGCAGTTTTCACAGGAAGTCACATGGACATTGGAGACTAGTGCTGAACTAGGGTTATAGAAAAAATGCCAACCTGGAGCTGAATGGCTGAGTGGGAGGGTAGAGCAGGGCAGTATGCTGGAAGTAAAGGGAGTGAAGTGGAGGAAACCATCTTTTAGTGAGACGAGGCAGGGTGGTCAGAATTGGAGACAAGAGGAGACAAAGGGCAGAAGAAAGCCATGAGATGAGGTCTCAGGCACAGTCAAGCGTGGGGCTTGTTGTCCATCCCCAGCAGTTAGACACTCCAACCCAGGAGGCAACAGTTCCTAGTTCAGAAGGGGTCAGAGATTGAATCTGGTCAGAGTCCAGACAACAGATGTGAGGTGATCATACTGGCATCCATGGATTACATAATAATGTGATAATGACAGCAGCAGAAAATGGCCTTTACATTTGTGTAGTGCTCTATGGCTCAGAGAAAAGTTACCAATAATACATGACATGGATATTAGAATCATTTAGAGATGATAAAATCGAGGCTCAGAAAAATTAGGATTGCTCACAGTCATGCAGCCAAAATATTGGCCGAGGTTAGCTTAGAACTTATTTCTGGCATTTTAAAACTTTGGTATTTGACAGTGAGCAACTGTTGTGAAGAAAAACAAGAAAGGTTCTTCTGATTCCAGAAATTTAGCCACATAAGTATCCAGATGCATGCAGAAACAGCCTTCATGAAAGCTAACATTCTCACAACTCACTCCCATACCTGAGCGAGTGCCCAGGACCTGGAGACACTCAGCCATTGCCTGGTGAAGAAGGTAGTTGACTTAGACTCAGTCTATAGCAAGGCTTCTCTGAGACCTTGGCATTTTAATTTCTTAATAACAGCTAACAGCATGTTTCCATATCTTCCTATCAAGTGTCCTTGGTTTAGTTAGGAAAGAATGAGAACTAATATTTATTGAGGTAATACCTGGGTTTGGATTTACCTCAACTACTAATCAGTTTAATGTAGAGTCCATTGCTCGACCTCAGTGACTCAGTTTCTTTATAATAGGTGCTCATTGTATAAAAGTGAGTGCTTTTGAACATGTTAATTGTGGGGGTGCTAATTTAATTCTCACAGCACTTCTATCATTGTGTATTTTCACTACTTTTTGAAGAAGAAACTTCTTTCCTTTCTATCTTCAACAGTAATTTGTTGATTGCTTTTGTTATTCCAGGAACTGAGCAAGGTTGTAGTTCTACAAAGATAAGTGAAAGCAACAAGAATGCATCATTGAAATGTTATTTTAGAGGTCAGATAAATTAAAACTCATTTCTCCTGCTATTGACAGGTAAAGTTAGAGCTGTCAAAAGATTATACCACTTTTGTGTAAAGTCACATTCATGACCTACTTTATACCAGTACCATCAATGGAAATTTGGATTTTGGATGGACATTTTGAAATTTCAAATAGTTAACATTCTTGATATTTTGCCACTCGATTATAATTCATTTTCTTTGTTTACTGATTTGTATGACTGATGTACTTTCCTAAAGCTCCATCTACTATATATATGCACTGTGTATGACATGAATGTTCTGTAAGAGTCTCTAAGTGGCCAGTTATCTACCATAGGATAAATCTTCCCAAGCAAATATCAGAGAACGTCCACTCATTATACAGAAACTAATGTGATTGAAAATATACTGGGAAGAAGGTGGGTTTCAATAATGTCAGGATGGGAAACAACATGGGAAGATAGTTTACAGAGAAGAATTTATTGAACTTGCTTCGTCTAAATAGCTTGTGTCTATAAAAAGGACATTTAAGAATCCTAGCTGATAAGCAAAAGCTCAGTATCACACATAAAAAGAAACATTAGAAATTCTCTGTAGCACATGTCCACAGAAACAATGACAGATTATTTTCAGACAAGAAGTTAAGGGGAAAAAAATCAAGATACAGATTCTGTAAGATGGTTCCTCTGTGATGTTTTTCTAGTTTGACTATGGGGGAATCATGACTAGTAAATTGATTGTGGTAGGTTAAACCTCAGATGTGATGGATATGTTGGAACTGGATCTAACTCAGGAACATGACACATGTCAGGACAGTTGATTTAAACACCCATCCAATATACTACGGTTTCACATATATGTGTTTAATCCATCCACAGAGTAAGATACTGCAAGAGAGAAACATGATGAATAGTTTTCTAAATGCTCTCCTCGTGTTTAATTTTATATTTGTACCTAAGGAAATCAATCAGATGTGCATACTAAATACAGCTTCTGAAATCTATATCCATGACACCCATGCAGCCTCTTTCTTCTGCTATGGCTCATTTTAAAATTCAGAATCTATTAAGCAATTATGATTGTTGAGCAATTGTCTGAGGTTCTGGTAGGCTAGAAACATAAAGATAGAATCTAGATCCATAAGAACTAACAGAAAAATATTGCAAGCCATGTTTTAAATTTTCTAGTAGACACATTAAAAAATAAAAAAGAAATGGGTGGAATTGATTTTAATAACATTTTACTAACCCTATGTATCCATACTATCTTTACAATGTGTAATTAATATAGAAAATTCATTACTGCAGTTGTTTTTCATTCTTCTTTTGTGTGGTCTTTGAAATCTGCTTACACTTTTACAGGACTTCTCAGTTTGGACCAGCCAGTTCTGAATGTTTAGTGGCCAAGTGATGAAAGCTGGTGACAATTGCATTGCATACACCAGATCTAGATATTTACTTTGATAATTAAAGAAATTTAGTTTCCTAGTTTTTTTCTTTGAATCAAGGGAATATCATTTGATTGATATGCATCATTTTGATTCAGGAGATACCTGAATAAATTTTTAAAATATTTTTTCAAATTATACACTTGGTTTGCTATAACTGTTTCAAATGTAATTTTTAAAAACACTTTTCTAAAAATAAAAAATATTTTATACAGATTAGGAAATAGAGAAGTATGTGAAAATATTAGAACACTTTTATAACTTTAACTTGGATCAGAGGATTTAGATTTCCCTTCCATGTGTTACCCAGTGGGAGGAAAAAATTCATTGCTGTGTGTGGATTGCACCCACCCCCGCTTCCTTTTCTTTTTTTTTTTTTTTGCTAGTTCTTTGTAAGTATTAAAATGTTGCAAAGAAAGGTTATTCATGGGATTATTTAGGCATTCTTGATTTTCTTTTCTTTTTTCTTTTTATTTCTTCAAAGGGAATTACTTTCTAGCACACATTATGGCAGCAAGTGCCCCAAAGACCAGAGGACTTGTATATTTTCTGGAGCCAAAACTATTCTGGTTCTGTCACTGTCCACTTAATACGTGGATCAATCTGCACAATTCTAACTGCCAGGCAGCTTGTGTTACATGGGATTAAACAATGAAAAAGAAGTTTAACAGGATCCCCCAGTGTATTGGGAAAATTGTATTTAAAAATCACAAATATTAACATATGTTGTCCACTGCTAGCCTCAATAAGACAGATCACTTACTTTTTGTTGGCATGGTAGAGTGGCGGTCCTGTGTCCTGATAGCTTGGAAGAGGGCAAGTGTTCTTCTTCTCATTTACTTTTATTAAAGGTCCTAAATATGTTAATTATCAATAGGTTCTACACTCTCTTCTTTTTTTTTCATTCATTAATTTTATTGGTACATTTTAGGTATACAATATAATGACATTCATTATTGGGAATTTGTATCTTTACATAATACATCTTGTTTCTCATATTTTTCCCGCTTCCCCTGCCCTCCCTTCAACCACTCCATCCTTCCCTATTTACAAAGACTTTGTTTCCATTTTTTTCATTTTCTTATATTTATTCTTTTCCCTTACCCTTCCCACTTTTCCTTCCCCTTCAGACCTTTTCTTCCTAGTTCACATTATCTATTATACATTTTGATCCTTATTTACACTTTCAGTTTCTCACACTAGAGAAACTATTCAGTATTTATACATGTGTGTCCTATTTGTTTTACTTAAGAAATGTATATACATTTAGCCATAAATGTTTCTCGTATCTCATTTTTTATGGCTGAGTAGTACTCAATTTTATTTTTTTTAAAACCCCACATTTTCTTTATCCAGTCTCCAGTTGATGGACAATTGGGCTGTTTCCAGGTTTTAGCTATTACAAATTGTGCCTCTATGAACATGGGTGCACAAATATTGTTGTGCAATGATTCTTTTAATTCTTTTGGAAAGATACCCAGCAGGGGAGTAGCTGGATCAAATGAGACTTCCAGTTCTAGTTCTTTGAGGTATCTCCATACTGATTTCCACAGTGGTTACATGAGTCTACACTCCTACCAGCAGTTGAGCAGGGTTCCTCTTTCCCCGCAGCCCTGCCAGCATTTGTTATTGGTTGATTTCATGATAGCAGCCATTCTTTCCGGAGATAGGTGGAATCTCAGCATTGTTTTCATTTGCATCTCTCAAATGACCAGTGATGTTGAACATTTTTTCATATATTTGTTTGCTATTTCTACTTCTTTGTCTGAGAAATGTTTCTTCATTTCAGATGCCCATTTTTGGATTAGGTCTTTAAATTTGGGAGGTCTGATTTTTTTAAGTTCTTTGTAGATTCTAGATAATAGACCTTTGAGAAAGAGCTGTAAAATATTTTTTCCCACATTGTGGGTTGTCTCTTCACACTGCTGGGGGTTCCTCTTGTTGGGTAGCTTTTTAATAAGAAGAGATCCCACTTCTTGATTGTTTGTGCTAGTTCATGTGAAACCAAGGTTTTTTTCATGAAATCTTTTCCTATGCCAATGTCTTCAAGAGTTCTACCTAACCTCCCTTCCAGCTGGTTTAGTGATTTTGTTTTAATATTTAGCTCTTTAATCAATTCTGATTTTAGATTAGTGTATGGTGAGAGATATCAGTCTACTTTTAATCTTCTGCAAGTTGAAGCCCAATTTTTCCAGCACCATTAATTAAACAGTGAGGATTTATTTCCAGTAAGGGTGTTTGACTTCTTTGTCAAAGATGAGGTAGCTGAGTGAGTCTGGAGTTATTTCTGCATCTTCTAATCTGTTCCACTGACCCTGGGGTCTGTTTCTTTGCCCGTACCATGCTGTTTTTATCACAGTAGCTTTGTTGTATAGTTTCAAGTTGGGGATTGTGATACCTCCCTCCTACCTTGACATGCCTAGAATTGCTTTTGCTATTCTAGGTCTCTTTTGTTCCAGATGAATTTTTGTATTGTTTTCTCAAGGTCTGTGAAGTACTCTGTTGGAATTTCAATTGGGATAGCATTGAATCTATATAGTAGTTTTGAAAGTATGGCCATTTTCACTATATTTGTTATTCCTACCGAGGAGCAAAGGATGTCTTTCCATTTTCTGATATCCTCTTCGATCTCTGATCTCTTTTTTTCAGAGTGCTATAGTTTTCAGAGTAGAAGTCTTTGATTTCTTTCCTTAGGTTGATTCCTAGATATTTCATTTTTTTTAGATGCTGTTGTGAAAGTTCTTTCTTTAGTTCCTCTTTCAGTGCCAGACTCTCCTTTCTAAGGAAATACCTCTACCAGGAGAAAATTATGTCTGTTTTTGTGCTTATTTTATCAGAGGCATCTTATCAGATTAAATAGATATTGGAAGAAGTCCATGAGAGATGCATTCATTTTTAATTCAAGTATTATCACTAAAATATCACTTATCATTTATTCATACTGCAAGTATTGGCAACAAATATGCCGCTGCAACCTTAAGAGACTTTACTTCATCTGTATGCATGAATTAGGACTTCTCACTGCTTCCTGTTTATCTTCAAATATTCAAAGGCACATGCAGTGATTGTTGTCAATGGTGGTGCAGGGACAACACAAAATCTGCTTTCCTCTGGTTTCAATTTGCAAGTGTTTCTATTTGCCTGGATGCTTTTAAATAATAAATAGAATCAGATACAAAAACCTGTTATGCATCAAGACAGAGTGAAGCCTAGACCCAGGCTGTCACTTGCTAGAATGGATTAAGGAGCTGAGGTGTGGCTACCTTTGAGGAATGGACACAGTAAAAGCATGGAAAGGCAGGCTTCCTCAGAGGTGCTCTGTGCATCTGATACTGCAACAAACAATGACTCTGGAGGGAACAGTTGGAGAAGACAGATATTGTAGGAAAAAGTCTGCATCAGGGAGGTTTGATGGGGAGTAATGGCATGTCTGGGAGGTGGGCAGAATATAACCCCAGGAGTCTAAGAATAGGAGGCATCAAGAGCACTTACTACTAAATAAGAATATTATCTTAGCTACTGTAAAGCTCAGGAGCAAAACTCCAGGGCATGGAGGACAGATAGGAACCAACACTTCCAGCCTCAGAGGGACCGGGTGCTAAGTAGGTGATCAAAGCACAAACTCGGGAACAGGCATCAGCTAACAAATTGAATACAGAGTAGAAAATGCTTTTCAGGAATAATGCATAAATCTTGTTATCAAATATAGGCCAGAACATTCAAACTGAATTACCAGAAAAGGGGACTTGATACTGAATCACAGAACTTAGGCTAGAGTCCTTTAAATCTTTTCTTCCTAAGATCGGTTTTCAGAGATCAGGGAAGGCTGAACCAAAAGTTTGGGGACCAAGAGGGAAAGAAATACTCAAGTTCCCTCAACTTTGTAATGGAGGTGGGGGTGGGTAGTGCAGAGCTATGAATGAAGTAGGATCAAGCTCTTGTGATTTCATTTCAGTTTTTTCCCTCTTTTACTGCTCACCCAATTGAATTAATCATTTATGGCAAACCTATTGTCAGGTCCTTTAAAGTCAGACAGCTTTGGGGAGTTACTCTACTGATTCAGTGAACAAGGTTTTCTGAAAGACAAATATGTTTTAAATGTTTTCTGGTTTCCTCAGACCAAGCTTTTTCATCGAAGTCACCAACAATAACTTCCCAGACAGGACATTAGCTTCCTCCCTTCATTACAACACTAAATATGTTTGGTCTCAGTCCCTCATTTTGAAAGTCTATCCTCCCCTGGTTTCCATGACATGACAGTTTTCTTCCATCCCACTGATATTCCCATATATTGCCTTTTATTTGCTTCCCTTTTTATCTCCTACTTCCTAAAATGTAAGTGATCCCAAAATTTACCCTGGCATCCCCCTTTCTCTTTGCTCTCCCATCCCCATTGTTTGCATGTGTCCCTTTGCTTTCTCACTGGTACAAATGTGGTTCATTACTCAGAAAGAATTACCACAGCAGCTGGTTACTGGGTTTTCCACCTCTTCTTGTTTCCCCTGCTTCTTTCCACATTGATTTTCCTGAAGTGTAGGTTTGAGCACCCTCTCACACTGCCCAGAAATTCAGTGGCCTTTCACTGTGAATAAAATTAAGAACCAGTTTCTCACCTAGATTCTAAGCATTTATATCATGGTCCCAAGATAATCTCCCATTAAGTTCCCATGTCTAATCTAGATTCCAGCTCACTTCCCCTCCTCTAGTACTACTTATGTTCTCCTTTGTGCTATTGTTGTGGTGACCATATGTCCTGATTTGCCTGGGTCAGTCCCTGTTTATCCTTGTCTTGGTATTAATATCACTAAGGTTCCCATTTCACACTTAACAGTGTAGTAGTTTGTATGATAAATTAAATAGTCCCCTCACCTAGAAAGCTTTATCTTCTATTACTTTTCTCAATCTTATTCCCTAGTTTCTATTCTATTCAGGTTTACTTGTGGTAAACACAGCTCTATCTTTTCAAACCAGATGCCATATGAAAATATGTTTTCATGATACTTTTTGCCTCTCCCCCCCTCCTACTATATATTCTCTTTTTGCTTTCAACTTCTATATTTACCAACATGGTGTTATAGTTAACTACATTTACATGTATTTATTTGTGTATTTTAAATTTTATCTTCATGGCTTTTAACAACTTCAAAGCATTAATCTTTACCAATTGAATTGCTTCCATCTGAAGATATCATAAAACACTAAGTTAACCATTTAAAAAATAAGGAATATTTATTATGTCACATAACAAATGTTGCAAGCTAGGGTGGTTCAGATAGGATTAATTCAATATCTGAACATAAAATCAATGATACAGGTGTCTCTTCCCTGTTTCCTCTTCCATACTATGTGTCTTGGTCTGCTTTACTCCCCATCATGCTGGCATGATGGCCATTTTGCTTTAGAAATAACACTCAAACATGATGATATCCTTCAGAAGGAGTATATTTCTAAATAAATGGATATCTTTTATAAAAATAAGAATCTCTATTTCAGAAGCACCCATCTGTCTTAGTTACTTTTCTCATTTCTGAGACAAAATACCCAACACCCAGAGTTAAAGGACGAAAGGTTTATTGTAGTTCACAGTTTGTAGAAGTTTCAGTTTGTAGTTGGCTGGCTCCAAAGAAGAGTGGTATGGTACAGGAGCATTGCAGAGGAGAAACAGTTCAAGGTCGGCAGAAGGCAGCAAAGAAGCAAGCAGCAACAGTAAGCCTTCTTTCTGTCCCTTTGTATCTATCCAGGCTACTCACCTTTTGGGTGGTGCCACTCATACCCAGAGTAGACCTTCCCATTATCCACACCCAAAATTATGCCACACCAATCAATGGACTAATTTAGTAATCACACACTCTTCATCCCAGCATCACACACTTTCTCCTAGTATCACACACCCTAGATCAAGTCACCTCTGAAAATCTCCACCCATGAGTGCATGAGGCTTTGGAGGGACATCCAGACACATGTTGTAACACCCATTCCTAGCAGAAGTCTCCTGATGCTTCATCAGGCAAAATCTTATCATGCTTCCAGGCCTAAAATGTCATAGATTGAATACACAGAGGCATCAGGACTCAACAAATCATTTATCCTTTTGGTCCAACAATGCCGTGAAGATTAGTCCCTTGTAGGAAATTTGAGAACAAAACCAAGGCTTTTTTAGGAAGAGGATAGATAACATTTAGAAAAACAACAGTGTCTGCTACATGTTAAGTTTGGGCTTAATAATTATTAAATGAGGTTTTGGTTTTAAGGCAGAATATAAATAATTTTGATTTTTCTCTAAAGGTATTCAAATGATGTCATGAATTTTTAAATTTCCAGTACTGCATATAACAGATTCATTTTAATACCATTTTGCTTAAATTCATATGGAGAGATTATAATTAAGATTTTGAAAGGAAACTTGATTGAGATTTTAATAGCCATCTAAATTTGCTGGCCAGCAGATGATACTCAGAATTGCTCATTAAGTGTAATTGTTTCTTGTTGCTTTTTGTGGGAATGTTTCTCCAAGTACTTGAATCCCACAGGACACCACAGTCCATAGAATTTCAAATTTCTGTTACAAATTTACCTTTTGTGCTCATGCTGCAGAATTCTCAAAATATATGTCAACTGTGAAATGTTACAAACAATAGACCATAATATTGTGATTTTTGAAATGTCCTGTAACACAAAGCGAGGATGCTGAATGCTGTCTTAGAGGCTCATAGTGATGCCCTCTCTTTCCATCCAGTGTTGGTTCAGGCCCCACAAAATTCGAGAGCCTCCATGGCTATGTTGAGGAGAAAGCAGAAAATTTGGAGCAGTGCTTACAATCCTTCACTCATGTTAATAATATGCTCTGCGGATGGGGGGTCCTTTCAACCTTCTGAAGGCAGCAGTACATATGCCCCAGTGAGGGAGACCACAGGAGCCCAGCCTTCTAGGCTGGCATGAAAAGCAGCCAAAACTATGAACCTGAAAATACTTCACACAATTAGAGGACCAGAAACATGCATTTTGCTTCTGAATGAAATAGAATGAAAAAAATAAAAATAAAAA
The DNA here is from genome assembly GCF_053883595.1 of Heterocephalus glaber. Taxonomy (NCBI): domain Eukaryota; kingdom Metazoa; phylum Chordata; class Mammalia; order Rodentia; family Bathyergidae; genus Heterocephalus; species Heterocephalus glaber. The sequence continues at coordinate 34,151,059 of NW_028258296.1, read as the reverse complement.
TAAATTTCAAAACCCCAAAAAACAAAACAAAACAAAAAAAGAAATAGAATGTACAAAATAGAGGGAATCTGCTTCTAAAACTTTCTAGGGCATTGTTATGGACCTTGGTTTCAGAGAGTTTGGAGCTGGCATTTTATGTTCTCAACAGCAGTCTTGCTACCTGCTGAGATATGATGACTAATATTTTGACGGACCACAATAGGACTCAATAGAGAAGTAGACTTTAAGATTATTCATGAGTTGGACATTTGAATAATTATTCTGAAGGATTGAAGGGGCTGATTAAGATTGATTTCCTTTTGACTGTAAAAGTCAAGAATTCTTATCTTAGTAATCTTTTACATGTATGTCAGATAAAGGAAATGCTGACCTGAATATTGCAGGGAAGAGTAATCAAAAAATAGTATAGAAACTAATTTTTGTTATGGAATTGATAATGGGCTTCAAAATCATACTTCTTTACCTTTAACAATTAAAATCAATAGAAAGGCTTTATATCAATTCTATAGGCTTCTAAGCTGGTCAGCCTCTGCAATAAATATGTAATCATTACTCTTTTGAGAAATAATATTAATTTATAACTTTTGTCCAAAGCTTAATCTTTTTTTCCTTAAATAAACTTCTTGTTAAGTACTACCTGAAATCATGTTACTTTCTTCAGCTTCCACCAAACTGCCCCACACCCAATATTTCAAAAGACATTTTGGAATAGTTGGCTGATTTTTAAAATAAAGTTTAGTAGTCTGGGGAGACATTGCCAAAAGTAGTATTCCCAGCCTCATCCCAGTTTGTCCATCAATATGGACTCTGTTTGAATGAATGTAGCCATTTGTTAGCATATTATCATCTACACTATATTAGTCAGTTTTTGAGACACCTAGACACCTAACACCTAAAACTTAAGAGAGGTTTAATTTGCTTGTGGTTTCAGTCCATGACCAGCTGACTACAAAACAGAGATACTGTGGTGAAGGATGTGGTGAGACAAAGCCGCTTAAATCATGGTGGGCTGGAAACAGGGCAAGGAGAGAATGCCAGAGAGGAATGAGTGAAGGACCAGACATAGAACCCAAGGCCCTGCCTCCATGACCCACTTAGACGCATCTACAAATGTGCTTTATCCATCTGTGGGGCAGATCCCAAAGCCAATCAAGTCAAAGTTTAACCCTAACTGCCATACTTACTTAGCTAGCTTTTTAAAAAAAGAACAGATTTGCATGATTATTCTTTATGCAGAAAAGGTAATTGGGGGAAATTAGACTTATAAACAGAATTTCAGATAAAGTTTTAACTTTTCTTCCTAACATAAAGTAAAACAAAATATTATAATGACATAATAATATAATATCAAAATTAGAGTCATATTACTTGTGCTTGAATTTCAGGTCTACATTTACTAGCCCTGAGACCTTTATATTTAAAATGGGATAATAATAATTCCCTCATAGGGTAGTAATGAGGACCAAATCTAATACATGTAAGATGTTAGAATAGTACCTGTTCTATTTGTCCATGATAAGTACTAATCATTGTAACAGCTCAATTGCCCATCAACTGGAGACTGGATAAAGAAAATGTGGGTTTTTTTTTAGTAAAATGGAGTATTACTCAGCCATAAAGAATGAGAAACTAGAAACATTTATAGCTAAATGGATTCACATTGAAGCCATACTCTTAAGTGAAATAAATAGGACACATATGTCTAAATACCAAATGGTTCCCCTGGTGTGAGAAACTGAAAATGTGAATAAGGGTCAAAATGTGTAATAGATAATTTGAAATAGGAAGAAAATGTGCAAAGGGGAAGGGGAAGTAGGAGGGGTCGGGGAAAGGAAAGAAGGGAATGGAATTAATATGAGAAAATGAAAAAATGGAAACAAAGGCTTTGTAAATAGGGAGGGGTGGAGGGGTTGAAGGGAGGACAGGGGAATGGAAAAAAATATAACCAAGATATAGTACATAAAGGAACAAATCTCCAATGATGAATGTCATTATATTGTATACCTAAAATGTACCAATAAAATTAATTTAAAAAAAATAAAATGGCACCCAATGATCTAAAAAAAAATGACAATGAAAGAGAATATTTGTGTGAATTTATATAGTATGTATATATCATAAGTCATTTGAGATAATAGCCAGGTTTGGAAAAGGTATGTTTGCCATTATCTATTGGAAATTCTTAAATTGGCTTGCTTAATAATTTCAAGTGATTCAGAGCTTTCAGAGTTTCACATTTAAATTATAATTATATCTTTTCCTAATACTCTCTGAGCAATAATCTGAAATGTTGCACTTTTACCAAATACAAATGAAGAGTCTGCAAAATGAATGCATATTCCAAGATTCATTTTCATATATTTTTGGGTTTCAATCATTATTTTCTTTGTATGTTCTGTTTAAACATTTTTAATACTGTGGTAAAGTATAAGGATTTCCTTTGCAATCATCATTTACTATTCCAGTGAAAGCATTTTAAATATAAAGTCCTTCAAGCATCTAGACCTTTTCTCAGTAAATAATGAATGGCCTTAAAAGACATTTGCTTTGACAGTCTGTTTAAAAATGGGAGAGATGAAAGTCACAAAAACTGGAAGAAGATGGCCTCTAGGGAATGAGCTGTATGATGAATTTGAAATTGTGAGGAATACTGTATCTGCTTTCTCAGGCAGAGCTGTGACCTCGAAAGCCTACTTTGATGAAAAGGAGAGTGTTATTCAGAGTATCATGGTTTGGTCCACTGAATATTTATTCCCATAATGTGGTGGTAAGGCAGTTAAAGGTGACCACTAATAATTCAGTCCTATTGTACAACAGAAATCTGTATTTGGAGCAGAAGAAATCTCAACCACACAGCAACATAGATTGAGCTAGCCAAAAGAAGACAGAGAAAAGAGAAAGGGGCAGAATTACTGTCTATTACCAGACTGTAATGAAGAACCTCCACACTGGCTCAGGTCCTTGATAATTCTCTCCAGATACAGTTGACTCCACAAGGAAGTCATATGGGGAAAAGCATAACTCTTCTATGCTATAAGAAAAGAATGTTATTCTAAGCCAGAGATCTGAAAGGTAAGGTAAATTCCAGTATCTTCTCCTGGCCACTTGCTGCTGCACATAAATCTCAAAAAGCACTACATAAATGCCTTTTTTATTTCACACCTCTGTCATTTCTTAGTGTATACTTTTCTTTTCTTTCCCATTGTGTGAATTAATATCTATCATCTTTTGTGTTAAGCTTTTCTCTCTCTCTTCTTCCTAATAACCAGGGAACTGGTGAATGAGCTCACTGTCACTTTATAAAGTCAGTCTTTTTCAGCTAACCACTTGTAAAAAGGCCTCATTCTTTCTCTCCAGTTATCATATAGTAGCTTCACTAGCTAATCTTCCTTAAATTCAAATTTCCTTTAGGAAGAAAGAAGAATTTTTTGCTTTTGCCTACTTTCAGCTATGTTTCTGGAATGTAAACTGTACTGGATATTTAGAATTGTTCCTAGAATAGAGATATCTAAGATTAAATAAATTTGAAAAACACTGGGCAATAAAGTTGACAATTTTCTTTAACAGAATATCATGCAGGAAAATAATCTTGATGGAATTATAAACTCAGGAGGTCAAACAAGAAAGCTTTAACTGCTAAATTTTTCTTCCTAAAACTAAAACAAAATAATAAAATATTATAAGGTCAAGTTGAACTCCAGAACTGAACTGTGTGGATTATTAACTGAATAACCTTAGATAAGTGCTAGGGTTTAGATATGGATTGAATGTGACCCACAAGGGCTCATGTGTTGGAGGCTTGATCCTCAGAATGATGATATTAACAAGTATTGGGACCTTTAAGAAGTGGGGCTTATGAGGGGGTCTCTGTTAGGGACTTTACCCTTAAAAGGGAATATGGGATTTCTCATGATACCCTGAGTTGTGAGAGGGTTGTTATGAAGGAACTAGTTTGGCCATTAGCTTCTTTGACTTCCTGCCTCACAATGTAATCTCTTGCTCTTGCATACCTTCTCCCCCATACCATCTACGATGATGTGATTACAATCAGAGGGTTTCCTCAGCAAAGCTTGCACAGTGCCTTTTGGATTTTCAGCCTCTAATACTATGAGTTAAGCCTCTACTTACAGTTTATGTGGCCTCTAGTATTTTGTTAAAGTAATGGAAAATGGAGTAATGCAGTAAGTTATAGTCTTGTTAGCAAGTGTGTGTGTGTGTGTGTGTGTGTGTGTGTACTACGTATTGAACCCAACATGTTTGCACTGAACTACACCCCATACCCTTTTTAAATGAAATTTTTGTATTTGAAACTTCTTGTTAAGTCACTAAGCTGCCCAAGATGGGCTTGAGCTTGTGATTCTCCAGCCTCAGCCTCTTAGATTGCTTGTATCACAGGTATGCACACATCTAGAAGAGGAAAATGACAAAATAACACCATCATGTGGCTTCTGGAAGTTACTAATCTTGATATACTAATATTCATTACAATCCCTGAGAGGAGTTGGAAGTTATAAGATTTGGGTATTTTTCTTCATCAGCTTTCCTGTTGCTATGACATTATCTGATACTTGCAAATTAACAGACAAAATTGTTTATTTGGCTCATGGTTTCAGTCCATTATTATCTGATTCTGAGTCAGAAATATAGCAGAAGGCATGGTAGAGTAAAGCTGCTCACATCATAGTGGCTGGGAAACAGAATCAGGTAAAAAGCAACAACTAGAGATATACTTGCAAAAGGCACAGCCTTGGTAACCTACTTCCAACTAACAGCACATTCAGCTATGAACATCAGTAAATTAATCCACTGATGAATACAGCTCCATGATCCACTCATATTTCATGGGGTTTCTTAATTGAGCCAAGATTAATTCACACAAGTCCACCTTTTGTCAATTTGACACCTAATTACAGCTCCTTAAATCATCCTTGATCTACATATAAACATAATAATGAGATAATAATTCCACCATAAATTGCTTTAACTATCTTATATATGATTGAGAATGGAAAGTATCCCTTCTCTGAACTTTAAAAGTTCCAGAGTTTTTCAAAACTTCAAGGCAAAATCTCTTCTGAGACTTAAGATAAATTCTTATCTGTGAAACTCTGTAAAAACTAAAAACAACCAAAACCCAAAAACGTGATCCCAAGGTACGATGGCACAGGGTAAACATTCCCATTCCAAAAGGGAGAAATGGGGAATAGAAAAAAATCAGACAAAAGAAAGCACAAAGAAGTTGGGCAAACTAAGTTCTGTGTCCCCATGGGCAGTATCTGGGACACAGTAGTGAAATATGAGTTCCAGCGGGCATGACAGCCCCACCCCTATGGCCTTGATGATTGCTGCTCATCTGGCCACTATCTTCGGCTGGCTTGGCTCATAGCCTGAAGCTTTCCTTAGTAGATGTTTCAAGTTCCTGGCATCTCCAGCTTCCTGGGATCTCCTTTGAATCCTTGGCCTCACTCCCACAACCTTTCAAGTGTCAACCTCTTAGGTGCTCCTGGCACAGACTCTGACCCTGTCATACATTTTCTCCATGGCCTCCTAAGCCTTCCTTTGAAATCAAAGTGGAAGCCTCTATAACTCCATAACTCTTGCATTGTGCATGCCTGAAAAATTAGAACCATGTGAGTGATGCCAAGGTCTTCTGCTAGCATAAGCAAAAGCTGAGCCCCATTGGACCACGCCTGCAGCAATCTCTGAGTACCTTTATGGCTTAGCATGGTGAAATGAATACCAGGGAACCACTTCCCCAGGTGGCTCTTCTTGGGGCCCACAGGTTCTCTTTTCAAAAGAAAGGTTTGCATATTTGCACCATTGAGGCTGCAGTGGGTGAGGTCTTGTTGATTCCTGAGATGCCCTCAAGGCATTGTTCTTCTTGTCCTGGTTCAAGGTGCTTAGTTTTGTTTTTAATGGTGCCAGTCTTTTCAGCAACTCCTTCTCTGGCCACAACTTTATACATGGTTCCTCTATGCTGAAAATTTAAGTTTTTCAAGTCCTTCTGCTCTGCTTTTTGCCACTAATTCTCACCATAAAACTAGTTAGAAGGAGTTAGCAGTACCCATACTACAACCTGACTGTTGGGCTGTCTTGAAATTTCCTCTACAAAATCAGTCCACTGGTCTTAAACTCAGCTTTCTGCAAAGTCTTAGTACATGAACAAAATGCAAACAGTATTCAGGGGAGGTAGAGTGTAACACACATGGCCTTTAGTTCAATTCCCAGTAGAATCCTCAGTCCCATCTGAAACTACATCAATCTGGCCTTCAGTGTTCACATTCCCATCAGCATCCTGGTCTTTTGAGCTCTGATTAGAATTGCCCATCCCACCTGCTAATGACATTTTAGACATTTTGTAGTCTATCTGTCCAATTTTTTTCAAACTCCTTTTTATGCCTTGTATCTAGATATCCCTCAAAACCCTCATGTGGTCATAGGTAGAGCTTTTCAAAAGTGGCTAGATTTAAAGTGTGTGATACTGAGATTGATGCATGGTTCAGTGTTAGATTTAAGGGTTTGCCACACTTGGTGTGAGTGAATAAAATACAAGAAACAGAAAGAGTGCTGCTGTTGTTGCTTGCTGCTTTTACTACATGCCATGAACTGTTTTTCCTCTACTATGCCATCCTGCCTTGGAGCGAGCCAACTATGAACTGAAACCTCTACAAACTGTGAGCTTAAATAAACCTTTCCTCCTTTAACGTTGGTTATGAAGTATTTTGTCTCAGCAACAAGAAAAGTAACTAACACTTCTCTAGTGAATCAGTTCCAAAAGCTTTTAACCCATGGTAAGGTAGACATGCAACTACCCCACTTGGTGTACCAATTTTCTGTATTTCCCAGCTTTCCTCTGGCTGGGACAAAATGTCTGAAACTCATGACTGGAAGGAGGAGATGGTTTATTGGCTTCACAGTTTCAGAGGTTTTATTCCATTGTCTGCTGGTTCCAAGGCAGAAACATCATGGGAGAAGGGCATGGTAAAGCAAAACTGCTCACTTTGTAGCAACCAGAAACCAGAGCACAGGGGAAGAACATTAGCAAGAGCTGTGTCTTCCAAAGCCATCAGTGACCTACCTTCTCCAACCGGCCCTCACCTCCTAACAGGTATCAGTGGATTCATTACACTGATGAATATAGTACCTTCATAATCCAATCAGATCCCAGGAGTCGAGTTGACAATTAGGATTAGCTGGCACAAGCAGCTGTCTTTTTTTCCCTAAAAGTATTACTTAACATCGTGCTAAATATAGTTTGGAAATCACTGACCTAAGGACAGTTGATTTTCTTTTGTGCTTCAAAGAATTATTTCCAAAACACCATCATCTCAAAGTCACAGAGTGTATTTAAGGTTTATCATGTTGAACTTTTTATTGATAAAGAAAAGGGGAAATAAATTATAATGTGTGTTTTAAGAAAAAAATGAACAGCTTGATAATAGCCTATACATTAATTTTATTAATTACTATTTTGATAAATGACACACGTTATAATAGTACTGGCCTATAACTGATCTGTGAACATGGAAAAGTTGACCTCATATTGAAATGATGATAATAAACTGCAAATATAGAGAACAAGTTTGTGTTATGAGTTTGTATTATACTGTATGAGTTTGTATTGAATTCTTTTTGGTGGATAGACTATGTTCACTCTATTTTTATAGGTGGTTGTGCAAAGCATAATGACCATGTAATGTTTAATAGCATTTATTTTAGCTAGGAAAGCATCTTCAAGTGGTTTACATGAACTTCTTGTCATTTATAAAGAGAATGTACAGAATGTGTAAATTTAAACACTCTTGTTAAGCAGAATGCACCTCCTTTTTCTGTATCCACTTGCTGCCCCTGTGCGCGCACGCGTGCGCACACACACACACACACACACATACACTGAAAAATTAATGTCAAGACTTTTACCTTATTCTAAATTATCAAACTACAATATTATCATATTCCAGGCATCTCAGACTCCTTCACTCCCTTCCTACAAACTATCTCTCATGGATAAGAGTTCCACAGAACTGCCAAGGTCATCTTCTAATGATGGCTGAGTTTCCACAGTACCGTAGAGGCACTATGCTAAGAATTTCATGACAATTAACTCATGTAATCCTCACAACAGCCCCATGATAGTGTCACTTCTATTGTCCCCATTTTATAGAAGATGACAGTGAGATGAAGAGAAGTTATATAGTTTATCTTGGGTCATTCAGGTAATATGAGGTGAAGCCAGCACTCCGGTGTCTGGCTCTCAAGTTCATACTATACTGCATGAAAGAGAGAATTCTCCCTTCTAGTGCTTAGCATAGACATGCCAAGCACACTCTTTCCTGTCCAGTACTCTCAGATTAGTGGGCCTAAAGAGTTACCGTTGGCTACACTTCTTACATGGGGTTAAAGAAGACTGGATACCTTTCTGCAAGGAGTGTTCCCAAAAACAACACCAAGTTTTTTTCATGTAACTTTCGTCACTTGGATACCTAGTCCTCAATCACCACTTGGCACTAACTTCAACACTTTATTCATTCGCTAGCATTATTTGCACATGTGTCTGCTCTGGCCAGTAAGTTGAGGCCTCCTCCACCATAGATGCATTGAGCAGGGTAATGAACTGTGAGGCAGGAGACCTGAGTGGATTTGCTGGGTGCTGAGCTTTCTGTGTTAGGATATTTCACTTCTATTCACATTTCAAGTATATGGAAAGTGAGAGTGTTGGATTTCTTTTCATTCGGAGATTTCTTTAACCTCTCTTCCTATAATCCCACCCTTCAGTATGATGACTAGAATAGCTGAGAACAGTACAAGTACATAATAATTATTTGTTCAAATAAGCATCTAAAAACCCTTTTAAAACATAGCTGACAAATTTAAAATGTGGTATTCTGTAGTTTTAGACATTTCAAAATATTTACTAGAGCTTGGATGGCTTGTGAAATCACAGATAGCTGGACTCCCACCTCCAGAGCACCTGAGTCAGTGGTGCTGCAGGGGGCCAGGGGATTTGCATGTCTGTCAAGGTCACAGGTAGTGCTGTGCTGCTGGTCCAAGTGCCACAGCCCACAGAGCTCTTAAAATAGAAAAATATCTTTCCACTGGTTTCCCAGTTGAGAAATGACTCAGTAAGCTTATCCAACCCGGTGCTTGGGATGACAGCTTCACATTTCTTATCCCTTAGAAGTTGTATTAATAGGAGTCACATAAAGATTGCAAACCTTAGTATTCACAGCTCCTATTGCCACAAGCCCACAGCTGTAATCACTTCTAATAACATGTAGACATTAATTTATCTCTGCTTAATTCATCTACAACTGAATTTTAGTAAGACTACCTCATAGAGTTGCTTTGAAGATTAAACTAGTAAATATTTAGAAAGAAGTTAGAACACTGCCTAAAGCTCAGCAAAAGCCATGCAACGTAGCTTATATGTTAACTGCTTCCCATATTTCTCCCTTAAAGTATCACCTTTAGGATTTCTATTATGCTACATACCTCCTCAACTATCATTAATTTTTTATTTAAATATGTCTACTTTACAAGCAAATTTTTATAAAAGAACCTTTTATGTCATTCCCATAAATTTTTAGAAATCACTTGAGAAATAGAATGGAACCATAACACAAATACAATGAAAACCAGTATTTTTCCCTTCTCATCAGTTATTATTTTCTGTTAAAGATCTTAAGCTTGAGATTTAATCTTTCACTAAAAACAAAACAGCAGGGAAATCAGTGAGTTCTAACTGCTGTAACAAATGCCTGCATGTCACTGGCTTTATCTATTAGAGTATTAGAGCTTATCTTTCACTCTTCTAGCTCTTCACACTATGGAACCTGTACTGGGGCACCACAATGCCTTCCATATTGTGGCACCAACTACTGTAGGGGACTTGGTCCTGAAGAATGGAAGCCATGCTTTTATGCTTACACAAGAGACATTTATACATTTATGATTCTTACCTGCAGTTTTGTAGACTTCTATTTGGCAGATGAGGTATTGGATGAGAAATAGGGTTAGATAATATATATGTCCTCAAAGACAGGATGGAGATTTAGGTAAGTCATTAGGAAAGAGAAGTGTGTAGGTCCAGCCTAGTAGGCAAGGGAAGGTTCAAATGACTGTATAATGTTTAAAACGGAGTTTAATAAAAATAAAGCACAATATAGTGATCTTACAAGGGGATGGGTGTGACAGAAAGCATGCTTCTCAAGTTTGGGGAGTGCTGTGAGTAGGCTGTAAGGCTTCTGTCTCTCAGACTGGGTGTGGGAGCAGAACTGTTGCCCCCAAGGTGGTAGCCTGTCAGGAAATGAGACTGTCCGAAATGAGGAGTTGGCACATATATAGTTGGTGTCCCCCAGTAGAATCTTTCCTCCTCCTTTTTCTTTCATGTCCCACTAAGTGGATAGCTTTTGCTCAGGTAAGGGATGAGTGAGTCTCCTGTGAAAGGCAGACCTTGGGAGACCCCACAAGAGCCACAGGTATTCTTACTGGGTTCTGCTCCCTTCTCACTTGTAGAGAGCTAGTGCCTGTGGCAGCAGGAGGAAGGGCCATGCTCCTGAGTTACTCTCAGGTAACATAGTTCATCACCTCAGCTCCCTCAGAAACAGCTTTTATTTGCTAGTTCTGAAAGAAGATTTTATTAAGGAAAACTATGAAGCACCAGTGCTTTCAGAATTCACACCTCTCACTTATGTGCCCTGGTATTGTCATGCTTTCCCCTCACCTGCTCCCAGGGAAAGCAACCAATCATACTCTTAATCTGAGAGCCACTTTGGGAATCTAATAGAATGGCAGCGAGTGACTCCAGTGGCAAGAACCACTTCATAAAGGTGAGAAAACAACCAGAACTCTAGGCCCTCAGTTCCATGTAAGATCTAAGAGTCTGAAGAGAAAGCAATAAGAAATTTCATTCAAAAGTGAATATCAAGAAATAATATCAGAGTTGGGAAGCATGGTGTGAGATACTTTTGATCTCAGTGAGAAAACCGGTATGTGTGTTAACAGGATCAGGAAGATCTTATTTCTATGCTCAGTTCTCTTTGCCTGTACAATCAAGGAGTTTGGAAAGTCCTGATAAGGTGCCCAACACCTTCCCTTTAAAACTATAGAAATGCTAGGACTCTGTGGAACTGTGAGGGGCAGCCTGTAAGTCAGGAAAAAGGGGCTGACCTGACTTAACCTGGAAATGTTGGAGGAAAAGCTTATAAGCGCCTAAGCAGAAGATGTGGTCAAAATAGCCATGAACTTGAGTTCACTTGCCTATATTAGTAACTGTAACCCAGGCATGTTTAATTCCTGTATTTATTTCTGGGTGGATGTTTTTATCTATAAAATGAGTAGATTGAAGTGAATTTCATTCATTTACATGGCATTCACATTTATTGTCAGTCACTGTGCTTTAATATTGGAAGCATAAACATTAACAGTTTCTGCCTCAGAGAAGCTTTCAATTGATTGTAGGAGACAGCTGTTACTGATACTTATAAAGCCATATAGAAATTACCATAATAAATGTACAAAGTGCCATTGGAATAAAGAGAAGGGAAGAATGAATTGCAGCAGGAATAGACATAAACTTGCAAGAGAGAAGACAGTATTTAAATCATGTCACAAGCACTGAACAATGCCTTACTTACCAAGCTATATTAAGCCATGGACCAAGTATAAAAGCCTGGATGTACAGAAATGCCTGGTATATTGGAGAATAAAAACATTTAGCTGTGATCATAGCATAGCATGTCTGGTGGCTATGTAAGAATTTCAAAAGCTGAAAAAGACTAAGCTTGGCTATAAATGTTCTCTTATGACAATTCCTGTCAATATGTAGGCTATGAGGACACATTGAAAATTGTAAATAGAAAATATGCATTGCACAAAATTTGTATCAATAGGTAAATCTGGTAGTAGACAATTTGAAGAGCAGAGGTGAATTCTAAGCATGCTGTAATAGAGGAGAAAAATGGTAAGAGACTAGATATTAAAATAGAAATAGTGCTAGAAGAGAATATATTTGAGATAAAATTGAGATATAAAACCATCAGGATTTAGCAATTGATAGAAATTCAGTTAGATATATGGAATAAATTAAGAGATTTCTTGTACAGCATGGTGATTATGAATAATATATATATATATGCACACACTTAAGAATTGCTAAGAAAGTGGATTTTGTGTTTTCACCACACAAAAATGTATGTGAGGCAATGCATATATTAATTTTTAGCTTTATCCATTCCACAGTGTATACATATTTTAAAATTCCATACCATAGTATATATAATTCTGTCAATTAAAAATAATATAACTATAATCATTGATGGAGCAAGGTGGGTGAGAGAAATGGAGAGGTCAGCCTGATAGCTAAGGGTTTGAGAGTTTTAGCTTGAGTGTATGAGTGGAGCCTGAGTGTATTTACTGAGATGATGCCATGAAAGAACTAGGAAGTTCTAGGTGGGGTCCATGGGTTTCAATGTGGATGTGAGGGCTGTAATGATTTTGATAGGTAGATCTGAGTATTCTGAGCTGTTACGCCTTAGTAGGCAGTTCAGAGGAAAGATAAATATTTAGGATTCCTTAGAGTAGCAGGAGTTGATAAAGGCTCAGGAGTTAATAAATCAACCAAGAGAGCTTCTAGAAGGAGAAGAAAGAGCCAAGACAAAATATTGAAGAACACAGAATCTAAGTCTGTAATTCACTCTCTGGAGATAATTCAAATTCAAGGGAAAAAGAGAAATGTATGCATTAGAATCACCCTAACCTGACAGTAAATCAGTCAGAAGGGGAGAGAGAGAGGAAGAAAATGAGAAGCAAAGTTTTCACATTTTGCTGTGCTAAGGTTAGGAAAAAAGAGTAGATAAGAATATCAGTTATTATTTGTTTGGCTTTTTTTTTTTTTGGTACTGGGGATCAAACTCAGGACCTTGTGCTTTCGAGGCAGGTGCTCGAACCACTGAACTAAGTCCCTGGCCCTAATATCAGTTATTATTAACAGCAATATCATCAATTGAATATGATTGCATATATATGTTATACTGAATATTAATGCTATTGGCATTAACAACATTATTATTGTTGCTAATGATGTACTTGTTATCAGTAACTTTTTCAGTGATTATGACAATGGTTAACATGTTACTTATATACCTCTCCCTCCAAGGCCAACTCAGTCTACTGTAACCTCCGTTGAGATCAAGCAGAGAGTTACCAGGGGAAAAGCTACTTCCACACCCCTCTTCACTCTGTCTGGCTGGTTAGGAATGCTTCTAGATTCTCTAGACTTATCTAATCCCAATTCTTCATTTAAGTGTGTTCAGTATCACATACTGTCTTTGATGTTGTTTTGGTTTATGTTTTCATAGAAGCAAATACAAATGAGATTAGATATGTAAAAGATTTATTAGAGGAAACACAAGGAAAAGAAAAAGGTTGGCAGGTAAGCCAGAGAAAGTAGGGAGAGCCTTCAGACTGATGGAGGTCTGAAGTCAGTGCAGAAAAAGGGGAAGAAAGGAGGATTGGTGAGTAGTGCATCAGACTGTAGCACAGTTTCCAGAAAGATTTGGTCAAGGCCATGGAGAATCTTCAAACCAAAATTTCCAGTTGTAGGTACCATGTTTCAGAGAATAGATGTTCCTTAATGCCCCATGTCGAGTAGGCATTGGCTAGGAAGAATGGCCTCAGCACAGATATAGCAGTGGATCAGAGCACTTGGGCATCAGTCCAAAGCCACCACAGATACCCTCAGTGACTTGTGACTAAAACAGCAGTCAAACAAAACTCAGCATATGTGGACCAGCAGCTTTATTAATTATTTTGGTTTTCAATTAAACTATAAAGCTTCCCTTGACATCAGTGGCATTGTGTCCATCCTGCCCTCAGAAGGCATTTACTCAACTTATTTACCATAACTAGAATTGTTTTTACTTTATTGCTTAAATTTATCCAAGAACTGTAAGCAACAGGAGTTTTCACACAGGAAATCTGGTGGGAGAAGTTAAGAGAGAATGTGGTTGGAGGAAAATTTCCAAGATGTCACAATGAATTCTAGAGGGTAAGAAAACTAGAGCATGTGAATTAGATATAACCACTGGAAGAAAGCAGACACCAGGGCCCAGGAAAACAACTTGGATGAGATGAAGTCCAAATAGACATATGGAAAACATCCAAAGATCATGGTGGATAGGGTTAGGGTAGGCTGAGAACTGGATGGAAAGGTGTAGGGAATGAGTTACAGGACACCTCTTCTTTTTGAGAACCACCTTCTGTACCCAGAAAGCTAGTTCTTATATATAATGACACAATTTCTTAACTTTGGTTAATTGGACCAAGAGAGAGACCTCCCTGAAACTGAACTTCTGGGGAATTTTGAATTGTTTCCTTCATTTGAGATAATAAGTTCAAAATAAGATTTCTAGAGACTTTGAGGGCAAACATATATGCTAGAAAGCAGGAAAACTAGTTGCAGAAAGTTAAGAACAAGTTGGGTATTCATAGAGGAGCTGAGATGGGAGACAGTGTGACCCCAGGGGAAGAAAGAGGAGGAGTCTAAAAGCTATTGCCTGAACTCATGAGAACTTCTCATCTATGGTCCTAATCTCCAACCCTTTCCTATAGACTCTGTGATAACCCACCAATTCTAGAATAATCCTGTCTTGCTTAATAAAGTTTGAGTGAAGTTCTAATAGTAGTAGCCAAATGACATTGACTGAGACACTATTTTGGCAGATATGTTTAATACAGAAACAAATGCAGGAACATGGAATATGCTGAGATGCAGACAGCCAAAGTCAGCATCAGGAAAAAGTGGGAAGAGTACCCCAAGTAGAGTGGTCCAAGCAAGGTACTTCTCAGTCTGAAAGTGAATTCTCAGTGTAGAAGGAATCTAGGAAGGAAGAGTTAACAAGTCAGGAAGAGTACACACCAGATCTGCTTATAAAAAGTAGAGTATCAGGTGGAGCCTTTGTCACAGGAACAAGGTAGAAGTTGGTTTTCAGAAGGTCAATAGCAGACTAGGACATTTTGATCTTTTGAAGATGTAAACTCCATGAGGATGGGATACATTTACACATTCCATAAGCATTGCTTATATTCTATTATAGTCTAAGGAGTTGAGTGTGTCAGCTTCCTGAGCTGAGGTTCAGCATGGTGTAAAGTGAGGTCAACCTGGGAATGGAGACCTAGCAGTCACTTCTGTGGAGAACAGGAAGAAGGAATCCTTCACTGGGGACCTGGTTAATCTTGAAGCAGAGTGGATGGCAGATTGTTGGAATTTCGAACATCCTACAGCAAAACAAACCTAGAAATTGAAACTGAAAGCCTAGAAAGCATCCTGGTGATAATATATTTTGATGTGTAGAAAAGAGGAGGTAGTACATGAAAGAGTTACTCAGAAAGGGAAATAAAAAAGTGTCAAACACAGATTATCTGTGTATTGGTTTCTCTCAGGCCCTAGTGACACCTCATGTACGCATGTGAAATAGCTCTTGTGCCTCATTTACCTGGATTAACTGTTTCATACCACACCTACTCTCCTTCACCAAAGGCAAAGTTAAAATTCATGAGAAATTTGAAGTCCTAGTCTTTTCCAAATTCAACCCAGAATTACCAGATAGGCAAGTCTAGACTTGTAAAATAAGCTTCAACTCAACATTTTCTGGTTTTCCATTTAATCTTGACCTTCATAGAAATACAGTAGAGGTATAGTTCGAAAAGAGAAAGAGGAGCTACAAAAAAGGGTTAAAATGAATAGATACGCTGTAACTTGTTCAATTTAGGGTGGAAATAGATTGAAAATCTGATCTCAGACCCATGTCTCTCACCACGCACTAAACTGAAATCAAAATACATCAAAGATCTAAATATTAAAACAGAAACACTAAATATGCTGGAAGAGAGAATATGTAGAACTCTTGAAGATATAGGTGTAGGCAAAGACTTTATGAACAAAACCTCGATTACGTGGGAAACATTACAAAGAATCAACAACTGGGATCTAATTTTATTAAAAAGTATATGCAAGGGCCAGGGATTTAGCTCAGTGCCTATCTGGTAAGCGCAAGGTCCTAAGTTAGATCCCAGGTACCAAAAAAAAAAAAAAAAAAGCACGGCAAAACAAACCATCAAGAGAGTGAACAGATAACTATGGAAAGAAGAAAAAAAATTTGCCAGCTGTTCCTCAAAGAACTAAAATCTAGACTATATGAAAAACTCAAAAAGAATAAAGAAAACCATAATCTACAAATTTAAAGACCCAATACAAAAGTGGGCAGGTGAAATGAATAGACACTGCTCAGATGAAGAAGTAGAAACAGCAAATAAACATATGAAAAAAAATGTTCACCATCACTGGTCATTTGAGAGATGCAAATTAAAACAGCGCTGAGATTCTATCATACTCCAGAAAGAAGGGCTATCAAGAAATCAACCAATAACAAATGCTGACAGGGTTGTAGGGAAAAAGGAACCCTCTTCCACTGTTGGTGGGAGTGTAGACTGGTGCAACCACTGTAGAAATAAGATGAAGATTCCTCAAAAAGCTCGGATTAGAGGTTTCATTTGATGCAGCTATTCCGTTTCTTGGTATCTTCTCAAAAGAATTAAAAACATCATGCTATAGTGATATATGCACACTCATGTTTACAGCAGCACAGTTTATAATAGCTAAATCTTGGAAATGGCCAAAACACCCAGTCAACCAATGGATAAAGAATATGTGGGGTTTTTAATATAATGGGGTACTACTCTGCCATAAAGAAAGATAAACTTGAGACATTTCTAGGTAAATGGATGCACCTGGAGACCATACTTTTACATGAAGTAAATTGGACACACTTGTATAAGTATCACATTGTTTCTCTGGTGTGAGAAGCCAAAAGTGTACATGAGGAGGAAAATGTATACTAGATATTATGAAATGGGAAGAAAATGCTCAAATGGGAAGGAGAACTAGAGAGAAGGGAGGAGGAAAGGAAGGAAAGGAAAATTTAAAAAACAGAAAATAAGGAAAAAATAGAAACAAAACTTTTGTAAATAAGGAAGGGAAGAGGGGTTGAAGGGAGGGTAGGGGAATGAGAAAAAAGAGCAATTAAGATATATCATGTACAGGTACAAATTCCCTATGATGAAGGTGATGAATGTGTATATCTAAAATATCCCAATAAAATTAGTTAATAAAAATACCCCAGTCTTCTGTGACCCCCTTCTCTACTTCTACTTACTACTTTGCATATCTTCTAATCATACTTTTCATAGAGATACCAAAACATTTCCCTGGTGATTTAGTCTTTTTTCTGTCCTCTGTTCTCTTTCTATAGCAAAATACTGGAGAGAGGGTAATTTATAAAGAATAGGAACTTATTTAGCTAACAATTCTGGAAACTAGGGAGTTCAAAAGCTTGGTGCCAGCACTGTATCTGCTTGGCATCTGGTGAGGACCTTACTGCTGCATCATAAGCTGGGGGAGGGCATCACACAGGGAACAGCTCAAGTGTGCTATATCGTGTCTCTCCTAATAAAGCCACGCGGTTTCTCTCTTGCAAAGACATTGAAGCCATAATGGCGCCTCAAGCTCATGATCTCACTGAATCCTAATTACCTTCCAAAGGACCTATCTCCAAACGTCTTTCACACGTCATATTGGGGTTTCCCACACATGGATTCAGGGGAACACACTCAAACCTCAGCACCTGGAGAATATCAGGGACTCAACACAGCATGCTAGTTAACCTTGGCGAGATACTGTAAAAGACATACAGTCCTAAGGACAAAACTAACCATGACAAATTAGCAGACATACTATTTCTTGACTCCAGTTTCTTTTTCTTTTATTAATCCTTAGCTGTTGTCCATGGTATTAAATAGAGCCAAAAGAAAGATCAGTCAGAAATTGCTGCTTGGCTCTGACTGGCCTAAAGGGGAACTGATATTTACCTTTCCTAAATTTTGATCTCCTCATCCATAAAATGAAAAAATAATATTTGCTTTAATAACTTGCTGGTGATTTTGAGAAGCATGTGTGAAAACAACTGCAAATGGTACAAACACAAGTAGAAGACAGCCAGGTCTTTCTAGTCACAAGAAGAGCAATTAATCTATACAAGAAACTAGTTCTCCTTACTAGCTCTTGGGCAGTTCACTTGTGTTCCAAGTCTTTATCTCTTCATTTGCAAAAAGAGTATGATAATATTTCCTGCTTCATATGGTCTCTATGTAGATGAATACAGCACATATATACTAAGGTATAAAGAATATGTTAATGATTACAATGGAACTCTTAATAATAGCTCAGAATAGGATAATCTCAAGATCCAATGTGTTTTTGCTGGCAGAATTATTAATATGATTTTAAATTAGTATGTGTATCCTAGATTTTTTTCAAAAATATTTTCAGAGAATATTTCAAATTCTATAGAAGATTCAAATTGAAGTTAAATTTAAATAAGGCATAGTCACTTAAAAGAAAATGAAACTCAATCACATGCCAAAAATAACTGATTACTTCCCTCGCGTTCCTTTGTATATTCCATTTTAATGTAGTCTGTTAGAAAACAACAGTATTATAGTCTATTTTTGTTCATAATTTATCATTTTAATACTTCCTTGAATTGAGAGAAATGTGGTTTATATACATATGTGTTTATATATGAAAAAGTATAAAAAGAATGTCTAGTCAGCCAGTATAGCTCAGTTTTACATCAAGATTATTATTCAAAGAGGTTTTTTTAATTTAAAAAATAAAAAAACTCATATTGATTATATTCTAATATTCTTTAATCTTTCTTTCTTTGCAAGATAATAGTGGGAGAAACAGCTGTGTTTTGCCTGCAACTTGCCACACGAGATTTTGAAAATCAGGAAAAAACTATTTTAACTGGAGACTGTTGCTATATAAACCCACTGGTGCGCAGAACTGTCCGATTCCTCGGTATGTGTTCCTTGAATTGTTTTTATTCATGCTGAAACAATATTATGAATTTATGCAAATATTGGTTATAATTTCTGTGAAATATTTGTTTCATTTTACAAATGAACATCACACACGACTTTCTCACTTTGCAATATCCCACTTCAGGAGTCATTTCCACATTAAAGAAAAAATGACTGACCTCAAATACTTGAATATTTAATATTCTTTAAGAATCTAAAAATTGTATAATTAAAATAAATGACTTGTTATGTTTATAAAATTTCAGAAACAATGCTTGAAGAGAAATGTTAACCTAGGTTATATGTTCACTATCATAAAAACAAGAACAATGCTTGGAAAATACTATATTTGATAAGTAGTACTCTGCTCCATTGAGCTATTTTTATATAAACAAAAGTATATTGGTGTTTTATAGAAGTTAGATTTACTGGTACTTTAATTTTCAATTTCAAATATTACCACTAATAAACATGAACACTGACAAATTACTGAACATTATTTCAGTTCAATAGAAATTTGGTCAAAATAAGTTTTTAAACTGAAACAACAAAATTTAATATAAATTATTGTTTCCTAGATTCAGCAGATAAAAGTGAGTATGTCTTTAAATAAAATATAAAAAAGGCTGTGGATGTAGCTCAGTGATAGAATAGTCCCTGCGTCAGAATGCCAGTACTGTATAAACAAGATATATAGATATAGATATATGCATCTAAGATAAAATCTGATACATTAGCAATATTGTAATCATTCACTATATTTCTCCTATTGAGGGGATCAAAACAAAAACTTTGGAGATATTATGCATGGGTGACCAAATACATAGATAAACTCAATAAAGTTTAGCCAGATACATTCAGGCCTATATATCTCTCAGAAGACAAAAGGCCTCCCTATCCATTAAATGTTCTTTTTATTGCCAACAAGTTATGTATCTTCAAAACTCTCATTTAACTTGTTGTAGGAATAACTTCTATATGAAATCTTATAAAGTTATTTTTTATATGCATCAGTATTTTTACTTGATTCATTTTTCTTTGTACTACAGTCATTTAGAATAACAAAATAAGCAGTAACCAATAATGTATACAAAACTAAAAGCATTTGATGAATTGATGCTTTCCTAAATACTGTTAAGCACATTATTTTCTATCTATTTAAAAGTAAAATATTTTCCTGCATTTGCACACATATTTCTAAATAATGTGTGAGGCCAAGTAAGCTGAGTCTTTAAGTCTTTGCTTGTTTATTACTTATATAATTTTATAAAACATTTAGGAGAGCTTGGTTTGTTTCTTTTTTCTTTTTCATGATTTGAGTGTTTTTAGTTTGTTCCATTATAACTGAAGCTTATAACTGAAACATTACTATATAAGAAGATGTCACTCTGTATAGTGACTTTTTGAGGTCAGCAGGTCAGATACACTCATGGGATCCCACTTTTATAATTATCTGTGTAGTCAACTACAACAATGGCCTTAGATCTGATGCACTGACATTTTAGTTCTAAAACACATCTGGGAACTTTAGCAGTATCAAGAGATATTTCTATATTCTTATCACCTACTTCTATTTTGCTAGATAAGAAGAATAGTTTAGTTAAATAAAGTGAGAACATCTTAGCCTAGATTTCAAAGGAGTACAGATGAAGAAAGCTCATAATTTAGATTCATGTGCTTGGACCTGGGATTTTGAAAGGTGAGACTGTATACATTAACATCTTACTGAGCTCAGTTTTCTTTCATTTCTCTGCTTTTGCAAATCTTCTGCTTTCAGTAACCTTTATTTGATATGACTCATGTAATGCTAGTGAGAGTAAAGAAAGGTATTATTGTTTCCAATTAGAATTGTGAGATAAAAGGAGAACTAATGCCTTTGTTTCATTGACATTTGGATACTACATGCAAGTTTTTGTGCATAAAACTTTTGTGCATAAATCTTGTATAATATTTGGAAATTGAATGAAGAACCAGGCCTCTAATATTGGAAAATTACTTGATCTTGTGCAACTTTCAAGGTGATTTTCCATATAATAGACAATAGTGATGAAAAGGTAGAAAATAAACAAAAAATATGTGACTAAGAAGAAAACGTAATTTTATGATACAGTTATATTACTGTTAAATGAACCAATGAACCAAGGAAATATTATTTTGGTATAGTGTTAAAAGGTCCTGATGGATTTTATTTTCCTAAATTATGAAAGAATGGATTTCTTTACATCAGGATCACACCCTTGAACACTGTATTTGTAAGTTTATTGAAATTAATAGCAAATAATTTATTTTTCCTTGAGTTTTGACAACAATGACCAATGATTCAGAACTTAGAAAATATTTTTGGTATTCAAGTAAATGGACAACATTCTTACAAAAGGAGAAAAAAATCTATGTACTTATTTTATACCTTCAGGTAACTCAAATAAATAAATTTTAATACCATAAAGATAATTAAAATGATAATATTAATTGCCTTATTATTTGCTAAATTGCCCCCACATTTAATAAATAGCCAATCTATAAAAGAGAGGGAGGAACTAAATTACCAGATTTCCTGTGCTTTTTAAAAATGTTTCTGAAGGAAATGTAAAGATTAATCTGAAAGCATTCTGCTTTACTTAAGATTTTCCACTCTACTTAAATGAGAACTGATGGCATTGGATTTTACTGCTAATTGGCACCTCCAGCAGAGCTAATGCCAGTCTGAATGGGCTTAAGAGACTTAATCAGAGAGAGACAACTGTTTTGCTTTGTGTTGGTGAGACAAAAATTATTTTCAAAAATAAGGAAAAAATAAAAATTGCTAACATTAGTAAAACATGATGGACAATAACCTTTCAAGGGATACATGTCTCCATTTAAACATCACATTACCCAAAAATACCGTTAGAATATATTTTCTTCTTTTATCTTATGTCTTCTACACTTGCCATGCATAAAAATGTAGCCCATGGTAGACAGCTCAATGTGTTAAATAATTTAACACTCCTACTACTCTAGAAAGCTAAGGGAGAAACTGGAAAGGAGGGAAATAAAATGAACCAAGGGTACATATGTATAGAATATTTTATAGTGTCTAAAGTATTTTCATTTTGGCTTATTTTGAGCTGATATACAAAAAAAAGAGGGGAACTAAAATTCTTTGGTTTTTTTCCTCAGGAATTTATACATTTGGACTGTTTGCAACAGATATCTTTGTAAATGCTGGACAAGTTGTTACAGGAAATCTGGCTCCACATTTTCTTGCCCTGTGTAAGCCCAACTACACGGCACTAGGATGTCAGCAGTACACACAGTTCATCAGTGGAGAAGAGGCTTGCACAGGGAACCCAGATCTCATCATGAGGGCAAGGAAAACATTCCCATCCAAAGAGGCGGCTCTCAGTGTCTACGCAGCCATGTATCTGACAGTAAGTCAGGGTTACACATTCTTCTAAGCTACAAGTCGTTTTCCTTGCCATAATGGAAGTTACTTTTTGTACACTATAGTAATAGCTTTCTACTGGCCACTTAATTTATCTCTAATAATTGCTGTTTGTACTGTGAATGAAATTAAGTCATTTGACTCTCATGAGCTTATGTGTGGGTAGTTGGTTATAATAAAAATATAGCTATTCATATTTCTATTGTGAATATGTTTGTCTTTGTGTTAAATAGGACTTAATGGAAACACATTTGCTCTGTAGCACTCCCCATGAACTGGTAATAGTGCAATTAAGATAAGTGTCTGGGCTCTTGGCTGCCTACTCAAGCTCTAATATTCCCTTGTGGGGGTAAAGAGGGGACACTCTGTTTATAGAAAGCAATTTTATTATTGGTAATTGAATCATCACAGTGTCTCAATCAGTGTTTTAATATTTTCTCAAAGTAACTGAAATATCCTCAGAAATGGTATTTTGCCTTTATTATCAAGCATTTGCTATCATTTTAGTGGTAAGAGCTAGGCCCTGAGTGCAGCTATCTTAGGACCTGTAAGTTGAGAGTAAGTGGTCACAACTGAGTGTATTATTAGTGTAGGAAAGAATTGAAAGAAGAGCAGGTTTGGCGGGCAGCTCTTGACCCCTTACTGCCATCACCAGGATTTACCTTGCAGCTGTGGAATTGGACTCGAAGGTGTTCTCCATAGGCTTTTCCTTAAACTCCAATAAGAACTTGAGCATTTAAATGTCTTTTAGGGTTCTCCTTTCTAATGAACCAATATCTACTTCCTTCCAATTTCAATTTACTAACAAGAGATTTACAAATACTCAGGCCCAGTTTGAAGCCTGATTTGAGTATTTCTAATGACTTGGAAAAATTCAGTATTGTTTTTATCCTCAAAAAGCTACTTGACAATGGAGAAGTTTCTAATGTGATTGTGTCAGTCACACTGAAAGCAGAGAGAGTCTATAGAAATACCCTGTGACATTTCTTCTTGAAAATGGAAATAAAGGTTATTGGATGGAAGGACAATTTAAACTGTTACAATGGTGAGATAATTTTAGAAGCCATAAGATGTGCATTTTAACATTTTTAAAAGTTTTAAGGCAAATTACTTTTATTTCTCACTGCCTGGACTTAAAAAATATCCCACCAAGAAAATTTGCATGGATTAAGTATTCAGTTTTATCCTATCCATTTTCTCGTCCACTGCCTATTGAATTTTGCAGAATTTGTCTCTTACAAGTCCCTTCTTACCCTCTCACTCCACTTGCCAACTCTTTTCCTCTCTTTTTTCCTGATTTCTTCAGCTCATCAGCTTTGCTTTCTTCTACACACTGTTAGGTACTTCTGGGCCTGATATGAAATATGCTAACACATGCATATTTTTCCTGCTCACTAAGTTTCTTGACTACATGTTCCACTTCTGCTGAATGTGAAGCATTCAGCCTTAAAATGAAGATTTAAAATGAGTGAGAAGTCACAAAACACTTTGTATTCATTGCCATTACTTCAAAATCTGATGTGTACCTTTATATCTGTGTACAAGTTGCAAATATATCTGCATATAGATACGTGTTGAAGCACATGATGGAAGACAAATTCCAGAATGCTCCCTGTCCCCAACTAATGTTGCATAAATAGTTTATCACTGATAGATGTTAGATTTTACTGTGTAACCAGCATTCTTCAGAGGTGGTGAATGTGTGACTGTAATGAAATACTTGGCCTTTTTAGTCCACCAAAATAGTGTTTCTGAGTGTTGCTATGGGAGAAGGCATTATCTTCTCAGTTACTGGAAGAATATTAATATCTTATCTTTCCCCAGTTCTACTGCTCACCTGAATGTATTTGTTTTAGCAACTTATGGATTATAGAGCATCCTGTCTAGTCTGTAATAAAGACTTGAGGGTATTAATAATTAATCATAATTATTTTAGGAAATATGTATTGAGCATTTACTATTAACCAGGTATTAATTGATTTTTGTTTTACTAACTTGTTTACTAATTCTTGTAGATTTTTAATTTATCAATTGATTATTTGTGCTATGTTTTTTAATCCTTGTAACATTTCTCTGACACACGTGGTCTTATTACATCCATTTTACAGAAGAGAACACTTAGAAAGTGTAGGAACTTATGTTCTCCTGCACAATCTCAGCATCCAGTAAAGTGTAAAAGCCAGGTTACAGATGGCAGAAGAGTTTAAAGCACAATTATTTAATAAACACACTGACATTGGGAAATCTTCTATCCTTAAAGGTGTTTCAGAATAAAAGTTAGGATCCCTGCTTGTAATGACATTGAGGTACTTCTGTCTGTTTAATAACAGCTACTGTGCTCAGCTCACTGCCTTCCTCTTTACCTCATTACCCTTTTGTATGTGTGTATGAATGTGGGTGGCTGCTATGGTAACTCCGAATATAATTCCTGCTGCAAGTACAGACTTTCAGTCAGGTTTTGCCATTATATTTGAACTTAAATACAAATATACTTCTTCCCTAATTCACCAGAGGGGCCTTGGGAAGACATTATGATAGGAAAGTTTGGTGTTTTAAACTAATGCAGTCTCATGAAATGTTTGCCAGATTTTCCTAAATACGAGAAAACAGTCATATAATCAATATTCTCTGTGAAAAGTCTTATGATTTAGAAATTATTTAATGTGTTATAAACATATGTAAGCTCATAAACAAAAATAAATAAGTCCCATTGTGAAGTATTTGAATAAAAATTGAGGAATATTTGATGCTTCCATATATGGATTAGTAAATAAAATTAAGAAATTTGGGCTGTCTTTAAGCATGCGACTTCAGTTAAGGTGTTGGTAATAATTTGATAATAGAGCTTTATTTTGCTTTACTGAAAACTTTCAGGGAAATAAAAATCCCCGTGTCTATTTTTGAGAATTCTGATGGTTTTTTAGGGGGGAAAAACTCTGAAGGTTATTTAACCTTCAACTACCAAATTTATAATTCACTGTTAAATTACATTAGAATAACACTTAAAGTTAGCTTTTTGGTATTTATTCCCCTATGAAATTAGTAATTATTTTTCCAATTAAAAGCAAATGAATCTCCAAGTTGAGAATGAAAAATCATGCTTAGTAACTTTCCAAGTAACTCCATAAATCATTGAAACAAAAAGGCATAAAATCATCTTTTTGGGACACTTCCAATTCTGACCTTAGTTTCCTTTTGAAATTAAGATTGAAAAAAGACAAAGTTGGCCTCCGTTTCCATTATACATTGCTTCATTACAAATCATTTCAAGACAACAGCAATCTTTTATCCTCTGGATTTAGGGCATTGACTCGCAGTTTTCCTGGTGGTCTGACCTGGGCTTCTCTCCTGGCCTGCATTCACCTGGGATCAATGGCAGGTGAGGTAGATCAAATAGCTGTGCCTCTATCTTCCTGGAGAAGTCTTTCTTTCAGGTCATCTTCCCAAGGGTATCTTAGTGCAGCCTCCCCAGAGAGTTTCTTGAGGGTTAGGTTCTTCAGCTTCCTAGACGTTACTACTACTATATTTTGTCTTTCCAACAAACCCCAAGGTCTGCTTAGGCTGTTGAGGGTCAAGGAAAAGACTCCACCAGTAGATGGGAGGTGCCACCAAGTCAGATTATAAAGAAGTAAATGTATTGGAATAAGAGGAAAATGTGGACATTCAACAAGTTACCAGTGTTTCCCCAGAATATTAGTGGAAAGCTATAATGTCATTTCCCTCTGTTCTCACTGGTGGGCAGTCATCAGCATAATCCTACCCACATAGCTATATTTTATTGCCAAAAAAATAAGGCATATATTGCCACATTGCCAATCAGCTCACAGGATCCTGTGTGCAGCAACCGCTTTTCACAGGCAGCCAAGACAAAGGTGGAATACACACAACCCACTGGTGTTAGTTTGCTCCCTTCACTTTTGTGACTTTTTACCTAATTCTGTAAAAGCATGAACAGCCTTCGTTCTGGGGTACAGAAATTTGGGGAATGCATGACACTTTACCGGTAGCATTTGTTATCCTGAGACCAGTTGGAAATCACATTTGGAGGACAAGGACTGTGGTAGGGGAAAAGATAAGTTCTGTGCTGCCTTCCTGTGTTTGTCTTTACTGGCTAGTGAGACCCACCCACCATGAGACAGCCATGTTGTAATGCTTTCCTGTTCTAAATTTCAAATGGGAAATTTTGAATGAGTGTCTTGTCTACTAGGTAATACACCCAAAATATTTACCGAGCATGCCCGCATAACATGACAGCTGTACTATGACTATGACAACTGGTGCTGCAGCCACTATTTTTATTTGATTGATACTCCTGTTAGCCTTCAGCTAAGGTTATAGTGGAGGTGACAGAAGGTCCAAAGGATGTCTGTGAAGTACTCATTGTAATCCAGAATATTTACTGTGGTGGACCCCCTGTGTCACTCATCTTGATTCTCTGTCCTCACATTCCTTTATGAACTACATTTAAAAATCTTAATATTTAGTGAATTATTTTTTCACCCCAACTTTCAGCCCAGATATTAAACAATGGTCTATAATAGTACAACTATATTATAACACTATAGTGAAATTATGCAAATAAAAACACTGATATGACTGGTGTGGTAAACAAAGACACATGGGTGCTCTCCATCTTTAATTTTACCTAGTTTCCATAAGTGATACTTGTATTTGAATATTCTGGGACTGACATGTGGCTTTATAATAGTATTTGCTTCTTCAGTCTCATTAAAGAAATTCCTGCATTTTCAACAGTGTATCAGAGTCTCGAACAAGTCAGAGATCGCTAGCATTGTCAGAGGATTTCATAGTCCTAGCTAAAAGCAAAGAGCATTGACATTTCAGTTAGTACATGTGCGCTTAATATGTGTAAATATTCTATTAGGCTCTTTGAGATATTGAAAAATACATCAGAGAATTCTATTAATATGTCTGGGGTTTCTTAAGTATGGTATTGGCAAACACCAGTATGGAGACTGCTGGCAGCAGTGTGTACATTCTAATTAGGGAAAGAAGATTTGTTCTATAGGACAATTTAAGTTAGTCAGCATTGCATTATGACTCTTAGCTCCTAGTTGCTATGCCTTCATGGGCCTCTGTATCATGAAAAAGCTTAAAATTGTATTTTATTATAATATTGCTATAAAAATGAATTCTTAAAATTGAATATTAAATTTTTTCTTCAACTTAAAATTTTTCTGATTTTAAAAAGTTTAAGACATTTTTCACCCTTCCTTGGAAATGTGGGCTGTAGGTATAGTGCTTACTCTAGAGGATGGCACATAATGAAGTGCTGGTGGAAAGGATTTTTAGTGTATTGGTGGTAGGAGTGGGTGGGGAGAGTGCTTCAAAAGTCAGTTGCACATGGAGTGGTTGTTGGTCACCTTTCCCATTGCTGAAACACATACCTGACACTCACAACTAAAGAGACAAATTTATTTTGGCTCATGGTTTCAGTCCATTATCATGGCAGAAGAACATGGCAGAGAAAAGCTGCTTATGCCATGGATCCAGGAAGGAGAGAGCATGGGAAGAGTCAGAGAGAAAGACGCTAAGGACCAAATATGTTCCTCAAGGTCTCTATCCCAGGACCCACTCAGACACCCAGGTGTGAGCTCTACTGATCACCTAGGCCTCCCTCAAGCAATCAAATTAATCCAGATTAACCATCACGGATCTTGAAGGCAGATATGATTTGGGTAGGTAGAGAGCTGGCAATCCACCAATGCACCTCAGGGTTTACACACCATCACTGTTGATGCCAACACCATGGCTAAATGTATCCTCCGTGGACCTCACTCTAGCACTCAGTTTGCTGCTTTATCTTAAACCCTCATCCCCCCAGCTATGTTTAATACAAAAGCAACTATTTATTCGAGAAACTTCTCCCTAAGTACTTTATATGCCTTAATTTTCAGAGTAGCCCAAATGAACATATGCTGTCTTTAACAGGTAACAAAACTAAGGATGTGAGAGGATAATTAACTTGTTCCAGTTTACTCTATTGGTATGTGTTAGAGCCAGGAATATGAACCAGGTTAGTGTGACTTCAAATCCCACATTTGGTCTCTTTATCACACTACCTCCTGTGATGTGTTGAAGGCACACTGAAGAGAAGGCAGCCACATTTTGAGTGCTCCTCAGAGTAGCAGCTCACGCATGGTAGATGAAGAAAACTTGTTAGTTAATTTCAATTGAACATTGCATTGTATAAATTAGGAAAATAGTTGAAGAAGTATGCACTCTAAAAATTCCTATCTGTGTCCAACTTTCCAAGTGACCAAGTAGCTCAAGCACCAAAACTAATATAAATAGATTTGACTATTGAGTTTTAATTGTACTTTAGCTTTTAGTGACTGGATATTTTATTTTGTGATCCTTAATTTTTAATATTTTATGCTCTGCACATTATTGATGTTAAAGAACTTCCAATTGGTTTTTAAGATGACAACTTCTATGCTATCTTTAGCTTCTTTACAATACATAATAATTGGCTACATAATACCATTATAACTAACATTGTCAGTACTTACAGCTGATTAGAACTCCACACTGGATAATACTACTTTGACAGGGTCCAGTAGAAGCCAGCTAATAATGAGCAGCTCAGAAATTGTTTTCCTTTGTACTCTCAGCCAATCTATGTCTTTAGGCCCAGTAATATGCTTGAGCCTGCTTTTCAAGATACCTAAGATGCCTTCCTCTTAAAATCCTGGGGTCTATATTATGAGCCATCCACCTGGGACTTGCTTTGAACCCCAAACTGTATGTTTTCTCACCACTGAAACCCTAAAGCACTGTAGCATCTGTTGGGTCACATGGCTTAAATACAAAGGCTGCCTGCCCACAGTATCTGTAACAGAGCCCCCTTGTGCCCCATGTCTCTCTCAAAACTGGTAGGTTTCAATGTCACCTAATGTCTTAGTCCATTTTGGCTGCTATAACAAAATACCAAAAAACCAAGTAACTCATAAACAATAGAAATTTATTTCTTAACCATTTGGGAGGTTGAGAAATCCAAGACCACAGTACTAGCAGTCATTGTCTGTTGAGGGCCTAATTTGTGGTTTAAAGATATATTCACTGCTTTCTTATTGCTAAGACATAATATCCAACACTCACAACCTTAAAAAAGCAGAGGTTTATTTTAGCTTATGGTTTCAGAGGGCTCAGTTCATACATTATTGTCTGGCTCCAAAGCAAAAAATGGCATGGTAGAAGGGGATGGGGGAGGAAAACTGCTGAATTCATGGCAGCCAGGAAGCAGCCAAGAGAAGGGAGGAGCCAGGGATAAGAATACATCCTTCTAGGTCATGCCCCTAATGACCCACCGTTTTTGTCCAGGCTCCACCTCCTAACAGCACACTTAGCTATGAATTTATCAATGAATCAATCCACTGATGAGTATAGCACACCATGCTCCAGTTACTTTCCAAAAGAGTGACCTGTGAACATAGGCTTTGGGGGGAAATTAGATCTAAACCATAATGGTAGATGTCACCTTCTTGAAGACACTACTGGGGTCACTTCTAAAAATCAGAATATCCATGACCCAGTCACCTCCTAATATCATCATCTTGAGATTAAGATTTTCACATATAGATTTAGGGGCAAAACATCAACATTCTAGCCATAGCATTTAGAATATGGACCATGGTGTATTCATCAGCATGGAATGTGTTTCCACAAGAGCCCACAGTGACCTACCTGGTACTATGTCTGTTTTTTTGTGGTATGAGTACAAGATGCAATAATTGTCTTTTACTTTGGAGGATATATCCAGCATGCCTCTGATAACTTGATCCCTAAACACTTACTGAAGTCCTAAGACCCCTAAATATTATAAGGTTTATTGCACCAAATCTGTAATTCATGTGTCCTAGCAAGGCTTCCAGTATGGTAACCACCTCCTATTTATCTTGTCAGATCAACACAATGTCTTTGATATTAAAGATCAAAGACATCCCAACTGTGAGACAGCCACAGTGTTCATACCTCTCTAGAGATGTTATAGCATCAAGTGGGGGAGTTAATATAGCACTGACATAAACTATGATGCAAGAGGTTTCCTATGGTAAGTACATGTGAGTTGTTTCTAGTCTTTCTCGAATAGGATAGAAAAGAACAGTTGGAAAAATCAGTGGCCACTCCTATTTGGTTGAAAATTTCACAGACTATAATTATCCTCTGAGAGCTAAATTACTTAGAATCAGATAAGAACAACCACCCTTGCATTTTCTTGCATTCTTTTTCTTGCATTCTTGAGACTTTTGAGTAGTGGCCTTAAATTTTCACCATCTTCTTGCCCATATTTCAGCTTTGCTTTTGATTTGTCATCTAGTAGAGAACAAGAGGTGCAGTTTCAGAGGCTTTGGGTTGAATTCTCTCAATAAGGGGTTATTCCACTTGTCAAGCATTAGATGTTCTACTTATAGGTTTGTAGACTGGGAAATTGCATCTGGATGTATTAACAGAATTAATAAATCCACTGTGAGCCAGACTTTGCCCTGAACTCATCTATTCCTTAGTTCACATATATCCCTTCTCTAATAGGGGTCTATGATGACACTAATTCAGGACTTTCAGTATCAATATCCAGTCACATTCTGTGTCCAGTAGTCCTTAAAATATATGGATATTCACTTTTCCCAATGTATAGATACTCGAATAAATAGTCAGTGGTTCTTTGGGGGAAGAACTGGGGAAGTCACTGTGTATGCTGTATAGTTTTGCAGGCCTATGGGATATGGATATAATTTTGCAGGTCTATGCAATAGTTTTTCCCTATGGGAGCAAGATGTCTTTTCAGTCAGTGAAGTCATTCAGACTCAGGAACTGTACAAAGGATTGGACTTTTTACTGTGGTGCCTACTATCAACTTAAACACATTTTTATGTTCTTGTGATGATATATATTAAGTAATCTCATTGTATCTGCATTTATTTTGTCCTAAGGGATGCTATATTCTATTAACTATATCTGAAACTTTCTGTGAGTCAAGTCGCTGTTACTCTGGCCTTGTGCATTCTTGTACAACCGAGACTCCCAGTTTCTAGTTTGATGGTTAAGCTGGTTTCCATTTCTTCAGAGACTGAGTAAGCCTCATTAGTATTAACTCAGCTCTATGACAGCCTCTCATACCATAAGGCCTGACCTGCAGAAAATAGGCAGCCCTGGGGTTCTGAGCAAGGCTGGCATCCTTTTCACCAGAACACTCCTGTTGCCTCTGTGAATGGTATGTCCACTAGGTCCTCCTGTAGCACATAGTCCTCTGATGAGTCTTCAAGCCTCATATGACATATACTTTCCAGTGGTGCCCTGAACCTTTTAATTCCTCCCTTTACTATCTGCCAAGCTGTTCAGGCATTTCCACTTTATTCAGATAAAATGACTCCATCATTTTCCAGCCAGCCTAGTTGGAAGTTTATATCATCCAAATGAACTGTGAGTAGAAACTCAGTTCACTGCTCTCTTTACAGCAGCACTTCCTTCTTCTCTCCCTCCCTCCCTCCCTCCCTTCCTTCCTTCCTTCCTTCCTTCTATCCTCCCTTCCCATATTTCTGGAAAGCAGATCAGAGTAAGTTACCTATGCACCTGCTACACTGTTTTCATCAAATTTTAACTCATAAAAAGGACCTAATAAGTTAATGCACACCAAGGGATTGATAGAATGATTTATTATCTTTTGTGATCCTCCCTGTGTCCAATACTTTTTGTATTTTAAGTGTCTTAACATGTAAGAAAAAAAATTATAGCACTTAATTTCTGTCATCAACTTCTTTTTTTCCCATTAACTTTATTTGTACATTTTAGGTATACAGTACAGTTACATTCATCATTGGGATCTTATACCTTTACATGATGTATCTTGGTTCTTATTTTTTCCCCATTCCCCTGCCCTCCCTTCACCCCCTCCACCCTTCCCTATTTACAAAGACTTTGTCTCCATTTTTTCCTTTTTTCATATTTTTTTCTTTTCCCTTCTTTTCTTTCCCCTACTCCTCCCTCTTCCCCTATTCCTTAAGACCTTTTCTTCCTATTTCACAAGATCAATTATACATTTTGATCTTTATTTACACTTTTAGTTTTTCACACCAGAGAAACTATTTGATATTAACACGTGTGTCCTATTTATTTCATTAAGAGTATGGCCTCAATGTGCATCCACTTAGCTATAAATGTCTCTAGTTTCTCATTCTTTATGGGTGAGTAGTACTCCATTGTGGAAATCAACATAGAGATACCTCAGACAACTAGGATTGGAAGTTCCATTTGACCCAGCTCTTCCTCTGCTGGGTATCTTTCCAAAAGAATTAAAAGAATCATACCACAGTGATATATGCTTAACCATGTTTATAGCAGCACAGTTTGTAATAGCTAAAGCTTGGAAACAGCCCAATTGCTCATCACCTGGAGACTGGATAAAGAAAATGTGGGTTTTTTTTTTTTAATAAAATGGAGTACTGTCATCAACTTCTAAATTGAAGATGTAGTTCAAATTGAGATTTCTTAGCACCTTTTATGTAGTATTGCTATAAGGTTACTTTCTTATGAACACAGTCTGCTTTGCGTTATTTGTTTATACCATTTACAGAGAATCTTGGAAGGGGAATAAAGAAATTCAGATAACAAGTGGAAATTCCTCTATACTAATAGAGCAATTTAAGGTATAAAATAGTTATTATTATAGAATGCTTAATGTGCTGAGCACTTTATACCCAATATATTTACTGCTTTCTTTCTTTCTCTGTAGGGGGACTTGTGCTATTAGCTTATGAACAAGGTAGGAAAACATGTTCTTAAAATTTCCACTATCAAAAAACAAAACTAAGGACCACAGAACAAGTTTTTGTTAACTCAAACTATGGCCCAATCTACAAATAAACTTCTAGAAACACTACTTATACTTCTTTACTGTTACAACATTGGTTTTGACCTTCCTCTCAACACACACACAAGCACACACCTGAAAGTACTCCTCAGATTTCATCTGCCAGTGATCTTATTAAGAGTTTCTTTAGATCCTTGTTTTGCTGGCATCTCAGTAGCATTGATATTCTTGATCATTCCCATTCTATCTCAGCCTTTCTCTTTTTAAGACTTTGAAAACATTATATTCTCCTAATTTGCTTCCTTTCTTATTCAAATTCTTTATTTCAATGTCAGGAAAGTATCTTCCAGTGTAGGAAGTTTCAGACCTTTTTTTCTCCAAGGATGATTTCACCCCTACCCCTTTCCGTGTCTTTTCAAGTGAACTCCAGAACTCCTCCATTGGCTTCAACCTTTCTGATGAGCTGCAGACTTTATTCCTAACTTGAAATATCTATGTGGTGTCCCATCAGCCACCTAAGCTCAGAATCTCAAGAGCCAAAAGCATGATCTTGCCACTGCTGCAAGCTAGCTCTTGCTTGTATGTCATCTGATTTGATGATTGGCATTCCACCCCTCCCAGTTACCCAACCCTGAAATCTCTGAGTCATCCTCCAGCCCTCCCTCTTCCACACACCCACATCCAGATGTCTGACTGATTCTTTTGGTTCCACATTTGATGTATCTCTCACATTCAGACTCTTCTATTTCCCCTTTGTGCTTCTGTTGCTGAACTCTTTTATATTGCTGGCCTTGACTATTCAAGGAGCCTCTCAAGCTTCCTCATATAATTTTCCCTCACCCTCATTAATTCCATACCCTGTCACTGAAGTACCATTCCTAAAACATGAGTTTTAAGCACATCCATCTTTTCATAAAAATTCATCACTCCTACAGATATACAGTGGTACCTTGGTTCACGATTGCTTTTGCTTGTGAACAATTTAGTTCGCAACA
Source organism: Heterocephalus glaber (assembly GCF_053883595.1). Taxonomy (NCBI): domain Eukaryota; kingdom Metazoa; phylum Chordata; class Mammalia; order Rodentia; family Bathyergidae; genus Heterocephalus; species Heterocephalus glaber. The sequence goes on along the minus strand of NW_028258296.1, from coordinate 34,116,888 downwards.
GAAGTCTTTGGCAAAATTTTGTTTGTGTTTACAAACTCTGCATCAGGTGACAAACTATCTTTCCTGCATAAATAGAAATGCAGCCATCTTTCTTGCAGGAACACAAAGTTGGCCCTCTTTTCCAGAATCATGGAACAAATTAAGTTTGTGAACCTAGGAACCTAGGGGACTGTAAAAGTCCCCTGTTTTAATCCCCTATTTAATCCCCTTTCCCTCCTGCTATGGAATGAATTGTATCCTTTCTAATTCATATGTTGAGACCCTAACCCCCCACGTGATGGTATCTGAGATAGGCCCTTTGAGAAGAAATTCACGTTAGATGAAGTTACTCAATGAAAATATACTTTCCTTTCACATTATTCATTTTAAATTTTGGACATAAATAAAAGCTCCAAGCAGTTGTGTAGATTGGAAGAATTGGAAAAACTCTAATTCTCTTTCTTCTTCATAAATATTATGGTATTCTATTGTTTGTTTGTTTTCCCTCAAATATGATTTAAATGCCTTCTCCAGGGGTTGGAGACATAGACATAGCTAAAAAAGCACTTGAGTAGTTCTCAACCTCTTTACAAACCTATTCTCCAGACACATATGCATATCTAAGCCCACATGCCAAGGGACAAATGTCTGTTTTGGAGCTCTTTAGATTAATATCAAAGTACAATAAAATAATTATTTCAGATTGTATAATAAAAATGTGCTAATTGAAGTTTACATACATTAATGCTCAGCATTAGCTCCAACAATTATGTCAACTTGAAATAAAGTTTCATGCACTATTAATCCATAATACTGTAGAATAATACCACCATAGTAAAACCATCCAAAAGTGGCATAAAACAGCTATTTTATCAGAGCCAAGGACTCTGTAGGCCAAATAATTGAAATACCTACGGTGTGATTCTATCATCTCTCTGTTCTGTGATGTTGCTGGGTTCAAATGGGAAGAATGAAAGAGCAACTTGACTTTCTAGCTGGCACATGGAACCATCTGAAGGAGTATGCATTTTCTCTTCTACACCTGGGCAGAGAGGAGGTGAAGACCACAACTGCCTGCACTTACTCTTTCCAGACATCTTGAGCTCCTCACAGCATGGCAACCCAAGAGGTCCAACTTTACATAAGACTCCAGACACAAGTGTTCTGATAAACTAGGCAGATGCTCCCCTGCTTTTATGAGCTCATTGTGTCACATTTGGTCCATTTAGTTGGTTACAACCAAGTCACAAGACTGTGCACATGCAAAGGGAGGAAAACTTGACTCTCTTGGTGTGGGGCTCCTAAGAAAGCAAGAGGTGGGAGTGGAGGACTGTTGCAGCCCTCTTTGAAGAACATGGACTTCCACAATGAGTAAAAGATTTTTGAGAGAAGGAGTGAATTGTCACTGACAATATTAGAAGTGCTAGAGCATGGCAATAATAAAGAGCAGTAGGTTTCATAATTGCCTACATCTGGGACAGAACACCCTTAGCATTTCATGGCCCATATTCTGATCTCAAAATGTGTAATGTTTAAAGCTTAAAAATTAGCTTGATTTTATTGTTATTTCTGTATTCTCACCTCATGTAAATGATAAATTCACGGAGGCTAGAGACCATTTCTTTACAACTACCAAAATGGTAGCCACAGCGTGAATACAATCCTGACTTAGAAAAGTATGTTGATTGGCTCAAACAACTGCAGCCATATATTAAGAGCTTATTATCTGAAACTAAGAGCTTTAAATAAATGGCTTGCCCTTGTCCTCTAATAAATCTATGGTCTCAAATTATACTGACATGGAAAAAATTACTTAATACTTAGGAGGAGGCTGTGACTGCATAAAGCACTGGATTGATTGTTCTGAATAAATTGGTCTAGTTCCTTAAATAAATCAAGCATTTGCATTTTATCTGGCAATTCTATTAGAGCCAAATGAGGTAATGGGGATACACCCTGACATTTATATAAAGCCCCACATGCCCTCCTACTGAGCCTCTTCATCACTCTGACTTCAAATGAGAAAATTTTTCATCAATCTGATAGCTGGAGAGGCTCCTTGAAAGAAATCAGTGCATGTCAGAGGATTGGCAGGTCCTCTTGCACACCCATAAACAAGCCTAGCCACACCTATCACACCTGAGGTCCTAGAAGCAACTGAATTGGATTTGGAGATGCTGGGTGGTGGAGTCCCTAATTCTGTCTGCAACTATTCTTGGCCATGTCCTTAGCATTCTGTACAGCATAGCTTTAAACTCTTCAGGAATCAACTTCAAAACAAACTTTATACCCTCTAAAAACCCCTAAAACTTAAGACTTTTGTTCTTATTTTTCCTTTAAAAAGTACACTATATTTGTGAGTAACTTCTTCCACTATGTATGCTAGGACTGTGTCCACAAATTCTCTCACCTAATTCATATAGGTGCATTCCATAAGTACTGTTATAATTCCTTAATTAAAGATCAGAAAATTAGGGTTCAGAGAAACAACTAAGCCCAGAGTCACACAGCTGGTCTACACTAGAGCCAGGATCTAAATCTAGTATGCCCTCAAGTGTACTCTACGAAGTGATCCATTCCACTATCTTCCCCACACAGCCAATAGCTAAAACACATACTTTGGGGTCACTGACCTCACAAAATTCCAGGTCTCTTTACTGGACCTTTTGTTCAGGGTGGCTAATATCTCTGCAGTTTCTCAGGAATGGAATATTGATTCTCAGCATGGTCCTTTGCCACTCATATAACCGTGGCCTAATGAAGTGTTCTAGCAGTGCTGCCTTGTTAGGAAAGAGGGAGAGGGAGATTATAGTGCTCCCAATAGACAAGGGACACTAAAGGAAGTTTCTGCACAAAAATGAGGCAGATTTGTATTTAAGTGTTCTTAGTGACTTCTGCATTCTCATACTTCTTGCTATTAAGTTTAACTTAAAATGACACCCACTAATTCAGCTGGGCAATTTTTAACAGAATCACAGGTACAATACACTTAACTTGTTCTTTTAACCATTTTTCCTTGTCCCCTAAAGTTGTCTTATTGGGTAGCTCTTATTTTGTGAAGCTCACAAATTAAGACTCAGATTGTAACTCTGTGACTATTACCAATACATTTAGATAGTAAAGGTAATAGAGCTACGATGATAAAACTTCACTCCCATTTGCACAAACTTAACCTCATTACTGCCAGACTGCATTACTAACAAAAGTTTCCTAATAGCCTCTACTCTGGTCAGTTGTGATCCATTTGTTCTTAATGTAATTGCCTGCGTAACTTTCTAATATGGAGGTCATAACATGTAGGGCCAGGCTCACATGTGTGTAACTTATACTCCACAGGGCCTGTACTCAGAAGGGCCCCATGATGAGTTTACTGTTCTGCTGTCATTTTCTGAAATTCCTCATGATTTTTAACAGAAAGTTCCTTATTTTAATTTTGTATTAGGCCCTACAAGTTATGTAACCATTCCTGTAACATACAATCATATAATCTAGCCCTACCCCATCCTTACCTCCATAAAAGCTCTAGAAGCTCATTCATGACTTTTCTGAGAATTTTTGGAATATGGTTTAGAAGCAGTTAAATTCTGTGCAAGTTTCTTGCCACTTTTAGAAGTCTGTAAGTCTGTGAACCATGAAGTGCTTTACAAATGTAGTTATTAAGAAATGTCAAAGATCTAATGTTTACACAAATCCTTCAAAATAATCCAGTGATAATTAACCAAGTTGGGCATTGTTTTTGTTTGTTTGCTTCTTTGTTAGGAGTCTGTTTGTTTGGTTGTCTTCTCAGACGCATCATACTATTGACTTTATTGACCTGATAGTCATACACGATTCGCTGGATTCTCATTCAACAGTGACCTTTATCTTTTTCTTTATAGTCACAGATCTAGGTGGAAGCAATTAGTCATTTTCACTCTCATTAATTATCTTACTGTTCAATAAGATATTTCTAACAGGGTTCAAAATAAACAAATGGTGATTTAATTTTTATATCAATTTACAGCTGTTAGACATAAGAGCAAAAGAAATATAGGTCATAAAACCAAACAATTATAAGTTGTCTAACTTTCAAAACACTGAAAACAATTGATTCACCTATTAGTCAATTTAACAAGTAATTATTGAACACAGAGGAGTTCTGAAGATATAAAAACAAAGACATTCAGTCCTTACACTGAGGCTGTTTAACATCCAGGTGTAACTTAGAGTCAAAGCCAAAAACCACTGTACACTACTAATAAAATGTGGCTTTTATAGATAGGCTCAGGGTGATGGGGCAGCTGGCAGGTTTCCAATACACAGAAATGGAGAGAGAGAGAGAGAGAGAGGGAGGGAGGGAGAAACCTGGTGAGAATGATTGGTAGGTGGTTGAGAAGTACATTGGTTTCCATGAAAAATTACCACAACTATGGCAGCTTAGAACTACAGAAATGCATCCTCTTCCAGGTTGGAGGCCAGAAATCTATAAGCAAGGTTTGAGCAGGCCCCACTCCCTGTGAAGCACCAGAAAGACTCCTCCCTTGTAATTTGAAGCTTCTGGTGACTGTAGGTGTCCCTTGGTTTACAGCAGCATAACTCCAGGCTCTGCCTTTTTCTGTTTTGTTTCTCCTTTCTTCTGTCTGTATCTTCTTTCAAGGAGACTTCCTAGTAGATTTAAGGCCCACTCAAAATTCAGGATGATTTCTTTTTGAGATACTTAACTTAATAAAAACTGCAAAGACCCCTTTTCCCAAGTAAAGGAACATTCATTCATAAGTTCCAAGGATTAACACATGGACATATCTGTTGGAAGACACTGTCCAGCCCACAACAAGGAGTCAGATGAGAAGGCAGAGAATATGGGTCTTGTTTTAGCAAATTACAAGCAGTTCAGCAGGGGTGGAGCATAGATCTGAAGGAGGGAGTGACAGAATGAGGCTGGAGAAACCATGAAAGCCCACATCATGGTACACCATGCTTAAAAACAACCCTTTTTCTGAATACAGTGGGGACCTGCTTTATCTATTTGCCTTGCTGTGAGCTTTCCATCTCTAGGGAAATGAACTACTGGTACATGACTAACAACGGAAAGATGAGTTAAGATTTGTCTAGTACACTTTTAAATTTTAATTGGCTGGCCAGCTTTTTAAATTGATAAATTTCATATCAGAATTCTACTTCTTATTGTAGAGATATGAGTGATATGGTGGCTCTGGAATATGTACCCTAATGGCTCCAGCTGGTGGAGTTGTCCCTGTGGATGCACTTGTTCCCTCTTGCTGGTCTCAGTCTCCATTTGTTGCCTCCTGAGAACAAGGCGGAGCTTCTTACCTATGTCACTGTGCTTTGCTGTTGGCCTTTTCTCTCCTCAGATCATTTGGTTCATTCATATTGCTTGACTGACTCTTCCTTAAGGTAAATTAATTTGTAACCCTCTTCTTAAGGTTGACAGTGGTACTTCTTCTTTCTCAATGTCTAAAAATCTCATCCCTTCCCTCTTTTTTTTTGGTGCCAGGGGACCGAACTCAGGTTCTTGGGCTTGCAAGGCAGGCAGTGGAACCACTGAGCTAAATCCCCGGCCCCTTCCCTCTTTTTTGTCTCTTTACTTTTCAACCTTTCAAGAAAAGAGCTCCCACAGAAAGCTCAGTATAACCCTCCCCATGTCTAGATTAGTTGTTGTTTCAGTTTGTCTGTTTGCTTGCTTGTTTTTGAGGGAAAGAGAAGGGGTTTTTTATAGCTAAAAAAGGGTTTTTTTTAATACAAAAAACCCTATTGACCAACCTAACTTCGATTTTCTACAAATCCTTTGTGTTCCTACACATGCAGCTCAGTTATTCTTAGTAACCAGTCCTTTTACATGTTTCTTTTTCCTTTTAGACTGAGAACTCCTCAGGTCAGCAATGTCTGACTTCTCTATCTCCATTTCCCTAATCCAAGCACACTGTCCAGGACACAGTAGAGACATGACAAGAGTTCAGTGAAAATGAATGAATGAATAAATAAATGAGGGAATGAATGAATGAACTTTATCCATATCTCTTTCTCATGATTAAACTTTTAACGGCTTTTCCAGGAATACACTATTTTCAAAGGTATTTGGGGAAAGCTTTTCTTATCTGTGAAGAAACAAACAATCCATGTCATCTCCTGCTTGCTGTATTTGGCCCTGGGAATGAGAAACTTTCAGACAACTGGCTCCTGTCTGCAAGGACACACCTGCCTCTGCTCCCTCAGCTATGTCTTGTTGTCAGCCAAATTCCAGGTTCCAGGAAAACAAACAATTTAGAACACACTTGTGGAACAGTTTCTTCTGTCTTTCATATTCCTCTCTGAGTTTATCCCCTGAGTATGTCTAAACTTCCATGTTTCTGAAACTAACTGCCAGGTGTCCTGACTAACACGATGCAAGCTGAGGATTCCTTCATCATCCTCACCATCTTCTACCTGCCAGACATCTAAAATACTACCCTTCTCCTTCGGGATAAGCCATAGATTACTTCATCTAGCACTGCAGGCAGGCCGAGCTAGTTTTCCCAGCATTATTCTCCAGCTTTAGACAAATAGGTCTACACACTCTGCCCTGACTGTGCCATAGGCCAAACCCTTGATGCCTTTGCTCACTTCATAATATGCATCAAATGCAACCCCGACCCTGGCCGCCTCTGTACAAGGCAAGAGTATCTCAGTTCAAGCACTGTTGTCTTTAACACTGTGCAATTTCCAGAGCTGAATGGAAACCCCTTCCTGTGTAGTCAGAGTCACAGCTTCTTCCTGGTGTAAGGGGAACTGCCAGGAAGTTAAAGTAGACATTTTGGTCACTGGGAGCTCAATTCTTCATGTCTGCACTTGGTCCTTCAGTGTTCTTTTTATCTTTTCTTTTTTTACTTAAATTATTTTATTGGTACATTTTAGGTATACAACACATTTATATTTCCCATTGGGAACTTGCACCTTTACATGATGATCTTGGTTCTTATTTTTTCCCCATTCCTAGCCCTCCCTTCACCCCCTCCACCCTTCCCTATTTACAAAGACTTTGTGTCCATTTTTTCCATTTCTCAGCATTTTTCCTTTTCCTTTCTTTCCTTTCCCCTGCCCCTCCCACTACCCCTACCCCTTTGGACCTTTTCTTCCTATTTTACATTATCAATTATTCATTCTAATCATTGGTACATTTTAGGTATATAATATAATGACATTCATCATTGGAAATTTGCACCTTTACATAATCTCTCTTGGTTCTTATTTTTCCCCCTTCCCTTGCCCTCCCTTCAACTCCTCCATCCCTCCCTATTTACAAAGACTTTGTTTCCATTTTTCCATTTTCTCATATTAATTCCATTTCCTTCTTTCCTTTCCCCTACCCCTCCCACTTCCCCTTCCCCTTTGCCCCTTTTCTTACTATTTCACATTATCTGTTACATGTTTTAGTCCTTATATAAACACAGAAGAAATGGACAGATACCTAGATACATATGAATTACCAAAGTTGAATGAAGAAGACCTAAAAATTCTAAACAACTCAATATCAACCAATAAAATTGAAAATATAATTAAAAACTTATCAACTAAGAAAAGCCTGGGCCCTGATGGCTTCACTGATGAATTCTACAAGACATTTAGAGAGAAACTACTGCCACTACTCTTTAAACTCTTCAATGAAATTGAAAAAGAAGCAGTACTCCCAAATTCACTCCTGGAAGCAAGCATCACCTTGATCCCCAAAGCAGAGAAAGACCCAACTGAAAAGGAGAACTATAGGCCAATCTCACTAATGAACATAGATGCAAAAATCCTTAATAAGATACTGGCAAATAGAAAGCAGAAGATCATGAAGAAGATCATACACCCTGATCAAGTGGGATTCATCCCAGGGATGCAGGGATGGTTCAACATATGCAAATCAATCAATGTAATACACTATATCAACAGAGCCAAGGACAATACAATATGATCATCTCAGTAGATGCAGAAAAAGCATTTGACAAAATCCAACATGCATTTATGATAAAAACGCTACAGAAAATTGGAATAGATGGTCTCTACTTCAAATTGATAAAAGCCGTCTATGAAAAACCAACAGCCAATATCATACTAAATGGTCAAAAACTGAAATCCTTCACACTAAAATCAGGAACAAGACAAGGATGTCCACTATCATCAATCTTGTTCAATATAGTTCTGGAAACATTAGTCATGGCAATTAGACCAGAGAAAGAAATAAAGATAGGAAATGAAGAAGTCAAATTGTCATTATTTGCAGATGACATAATACTGTATATAGAAGACCCCAAGAACTCCGTCTTCAGTGTTCTTATCTCATCTGGTCCTTGAAAAAGCTATTCCACAATTCCTTATTCTCAATTCTGTAATTTAAACACAAAACATAATGAAACAAAAAAAATCAGCCTTCTCAAAATAAGGTTGTTTATTTTTGTTTCTTTCTAGATGGAAAAATCTCATCTGTCCTGAATCTATTGGATAAAAAATTACAGTTCTTTGCTTGTTGTGCTTAGTAAGAATATCCATGTGTTTGGATGTAGAAATGTGAATGTGTTTCATTGTGGGGTGGAACATCGAACTCCACTGAAGGTATAATGTAATGAATGGATGGTACTTCCTTTCCACAATCTGAACAAGTTCTGAATTCTGCAATGCTTCTCAAGTTAAGGGTTCAGGTAAGGAATTGTAGGTAGAGCTGTAGCAAAGCAACATGGCTACTTTCTACACTTGATGAGTGATGAAGCTCAGGTTCAGTAAGGATAAATCATTCACCTAACATCCTACTACAAAAGAGCTGTGATTAAGACTGGAGCTCAGGTTTGCTGATTCTTCCTGAGGCATGATCCACTCATAAAAGCCACCTAATAAGGATACTTCCTGCAGGGTAGAGAGAGATGAGGAAGTAGATTCCTTTGCCTTGGCATACCAAGTGTGTTAATTTTTCCAAAGACCAATGAATTCCTAGAAAATGTACAGCTGTTTAGAGGTCATTCTCAAAATACTATAGTAAGTACCACACAAGGTGAGAAAATAAAGTACACATAAGGCCAAAAGGTCAGAAAGTTAGACTATTTATTGTGGAATTTTCGGTAAATTTTGTATGTATTTTTATTCTAAATAGATATTACAATTGTAATACAGACACACTCCAAAGCACCATGTTCATTCATTCATTCACTCATGAGTGTTTTCTATATTCCTACCCTGGAGCTAGCGGCCAACCATAGAGTAAGGGACGAGTAAGACATCACCCTTGTCCTCATGGAGGTCCAGACTTGTGTTTGAATTTAGCTCTTTGAAACTGTTACCATGTCATACATCAGATTAGTAACTGGCTCAGCCTTCAAACTCCTATTTAATCCATGATGTACTTAAAATTTATTAATAGCACAAGGCTACCCTGCAGGTTTATGTTTCCATAGAAGAGCAGGGCAGATGATTTGATTCTTGGTGCACATCCAAACATAATTGTCCCTCCAGGTGGGAATGGAGATTTCCTGACTTGCAGCTTGTGTGGGCTGCACTATCACAACTAGTTCTGGAACAGATCTAGAATGAGTCAGGATTTCCTCCTCGTTCTCCGTGCTTTCTACCTCCACCCATGCTCTCCACTCAGTATACATTCATTGCACACACAGGCATACACTCAATTTAAAGACAAATGTCAGCAACTCAACTTCCTAAATATTACAGTCTGCTCATAACTGCAGCCATTATTCTCGTTCCTAATGGGACAACTTAGAATTACTTCACCCAAGGTGTTGTTTGAAAACTTAGATGTTCTCACCACACAAAAATATGATAAATTGGTGACATGATGGATGTGTTAATTAACTTGACTGTATTTTTCATAATGTATACAGAAACCAAAATATCACATTTTGCCCCATAAATATACACAATTATAATCATTTAAATATAATAGTTTTTTTCAAAAAACCTCAATGTACTCTGTCATTTAGTGGCTACCAATTTTCCTTTTAATAAATATCTGAACTCCTTCACTTGACACACAAAACCTTTTGTAAGCTGTCCCTATTAATCTCTCTGGACTAATTTTCTGCTCCCCATTCTGCACTCACTCACAGCCTGCAGCTGACACACTGAGTTATTTTCAGGTGCCCCCCATCATTTCTCTTTTTCATGTGCTCCTGTGTGAAGAATCCCACCCTCAGGACTGAGAGTGGACACCACCTCTCCTCTCACTTCTGCATCACCTGCAGCATCCTTGTCACAAAGGGGGCTTTGCAGGGAAACAGCTTGTGTTTGAATCCTTGCTTCATTTCCTATTAGCTGTGAGTCCATAGGTGAGTTGCTTAATTTCCTTGTGTCCTAGTTACCCCCTATTGTACCAATATCATAAGATTATTTGGTTTAGTACATGTAAAAGACTTACCATAGTCTTAGACTCATGAAAAGAATTCAACATATTTTAACATTTTGTAAGATCAGCTAGGTTATTGAGAGTGAGCAGAACATGCTAGGCACTTAGGCAAAGGGGAAAGGATATTTCCATCTTTCATATGTTAGCAAAGGATAACATATATTACTACAATACAAAAATGACAATTCTTGTCATAATAGTGTGGAACAAAATATGGGTAGCAAAATGAGAAAGTTCATTACTCCTTTCTTCTAACAGCTAGGACTGGGGCTGCAGATGTGATCTGAAGTGCAAGGAAGCAGAGGTATCTTTTGATATTTTGACAGACAGCCCTTGCTCAGAACCCAAGGTTTCTTGGTGTAAGGGGTCAGAGCTGGTGACCATGGGAGAAGAGGTTATGGAAGTTCATTCTCTGTACCCTCCTCCTTCTTTAGAGGGAGAAAAGTAAGTTGGAAACCAGGTGACAGCACGATGCTGGTGGATATATCCAACTTTTACTTGAATGAAAAATCAAGGGAAAGAAGGAAGAAAATCTCAAACCATAAGAGCAGGGAAAGAAGAACATCTCCTGAGATCCCAACCAGAAAAGCTCCTCCTCTAATCCCCAACAAGGGTTAAGCGTGAGGTCAGAAATAACTTATTAGCACATGCATAAATTTTAAGATTGCCTTTGAGATGTCACATCATGGTTAATATTTATGATGCTTATTGAAATGATGTAGAATTCTATTTTGTGGATGATTGTAAACCTACATATGCCCTTTGTTCACCTATACACACAGTGACCTGAGAGTGCATGCGTGTGTGGATGTGTGTGTGAGCATGCACTTTTCTCTGCCTTCCTCATTCCAATAGTACATTGATTTTTCTAAGATATGTTTTTAGTCTTTCCCTGCTACTATATAATTTAATATAACATCTCAAAACCTAAAATCCAGTTATAAATACTTATTTTTTTCTGTTTTTATGATCTCCAGGTGTATTATATATAATGTAGTTCATTCAAAGTGCATGCATATAGATAACCATAGCATTGTTAATTACAACTTCTTTCTTTAACTGGAAAATATTTTGAGTCCTAAAAGTTTAACTACAAATTCAAATAGTTTTGAGAATTAGTCAGAGATACTTGAAATACACTGTCACTAGTTTACTATGAATTTCTTATTCCTAACATTCAACTGAAAATTTTTATTCACATATTTTAATAGTTTTCAGTTGTTTTCTTTATTTGCCTTTAAGGTAAGCCAAACGAATCCCTCAATTCACCTAATAATCTAGTGCAGATTTTTGTAGAATTTAAAGATTTCCAGGCTGGCCTTTCATTACAAGGTTTTCTTACTTGCTAGTCAGAGGATTTTTAAATCTCACAGGTGAAAGAGTTCTTGACATCATCGCAATCAAATAGCTTTTGCTGCAGGTAATTTGTTTCACATGTCAAACAGCTTGCTTCTTCTTGTATCGAAAGCTGAAATAAGATAGCAAACTACTTTTATGTAAATATTATTTTAAACTTATCTGGTATATGGAAAACACGTGTTGAGCTGTAAAGAAGTGTCATTCTTGATTTCATAGATGACAATGTCAATTAAAAGTGTTTCTGTTCTTATGGTTGATGGATGAAGTAATGTGTGTGCCATATATTTAACAGGGCGGGGGGGGGTCATACTGGAGAGAAATAGTCTCCATGTGAAATCAGCCGTGGCCGCACTTTAAGGATAAGGTAGATGAGTCAATGATGAAGGGCTGTTATTCACAAGCAGAACATCAATCGGCCATTGTACCAAGGGCAGCTGAGTTACTGGGCATATTCTGATCCTAACTGCATGTACCAGCTGGTCCTGAACACTGAGGTTGTTGTTACTTACATCACATTTATGATTCCCTAATGTTACCCATTCACAGATGTCAACTACAGGATAAATTCTGTGTTTGTGATGATGTAATCTTTTGTTAGGTACCCATTAAGACTATTATAGAGAAAATGGATACTTATGATTTTTTTTTTTACCACAACAGAGATCTTTATTCCCATGCCCATAAGTTAGTTTATTCTCTCTGCCAGCAAATGTATAGTTCAATAGAAAGATGCTATTTTAATCTTTTTCTTTTATTCTAGTCACAAAGCAAACGAAAGACGATAGGTGCCCTGTGATAATAATAAAATGTACACTCCTTATGTGATTACTGTGCTATATCCTACAAAATGAGTACAATTATTATTTTTATTTTAACAGTAACTCAGAGAAGGTTAGCAATTTGTCTAAGGTCATGGAGCTAATCTGTGGTAGACTGACTTTTTAACCGAGATTATTAAACTCATAAAATACAAAACAGTTAGTTAACTTTAATGAAATAAAATTGTTAAAAGTAGCTATTGTGATCACTAGAACTAGAAAAAAAAGATAGTCACAAGTTACCCAGAAAAATTCAAAATAATTTTATATTAATATCATTGTATTACAATATGTACTATAAAATTAAATGATAAAAAGATATAGATAAATGTTTTCTGAAAAGTGGACTGAAAAAATAGTTTTGGATTCAGTACCCAATTTCAATTAATATAATAAATAAAAAGAATACAATATTAATAAGGATGGAGTGGACATAATCTTTTCAGAACATTCACTGGTCACTTTCATTTCATTTAAATTATGATGTTTATGATTAGGTCACCATTGTCCAACAGAAATAAAAAGTGAACCATACATATATTTTTAAATTTATTAATATGCATATTTTATAAATGTAAAAAGAAGTAGTATTAATTTTAAAAGCACATTTTATTAAACCCAATATAACCAAAATATTATCTCAACATGTATCAATATAAAATTATAGTTTTATTCCTTTTCTTTAGTTTTCTAAATCTAGTGCATGTTTGGTACCTCAACTCCATCACTAAATTTTCAAATGAAATACTTGATCTGTATTTAATTTCATAAAGTTCTGTGTAAAAAAATAGATGTGCATACTCCAGTAGTTTCATATTTGAAAGGCTTCCAGTAATAATCTAGCAAATACTTTGAGGTTTACATTTAATTAAACTCAGAAGGAATTAAAGCTTTGGTACCACAGTCACACTGGGCACATTTATAATGCTCAATACCTACAATAGCTAGAAGCTTCCATATTAGATTGAAGGCCTCAGAGAAGGGGAGGCATTAATAGAAGGGTCTTTGTCAAGAGGGTATAGGATTTTAGAAAACCCCAAAGTACTTTTGCACATCAAAAGCAAAATTAGAGATTTGAGTCTTTTAAGTCAATAATAGAGAGAACATGGGACATAATGTAAAGGACAGTGCTGTTAACCTAGGAGGAGGGAGAAGATTCTAGGAGATGGAAGGATATAATGGCACCCCAAGGGGTCCACCCTGAGGTTTGAAGCCCAGAGAAAGAAGTGATCCTTGAATAACAAAAAGTGGAGGGTCTTCTACCTCATTTTTGACTTGAAACTGGGAGAACTTCCCCTTTAAAGACCCCTGAGACAGATCAAGCAGCACATCAGTCACTGCCATGAGAGGAACCTGCGTCCCATCATGGATTACAAGGAAGATGTGCTGGAGATGAAAGGATCTTTATCACCTGTAAGCTTAGATGGACCAAATCAGCATGAAGCCACAAACGTATTAGCAGTGGTTGTCAGTAGAGTCTCAGTGACACAGTGGGGCATTCACATGACAGTGGAGGCCAGGGAAGACAGAGAGGGTACTTTGAACATTAGTCCTGGGTCACTGCTCTCAGTTTGTTTCCTCATGTCAGTCATGAGGTCTTACAGGCATCTAACTAGACTGCAGTGTTGCCTAATTAAAAGTAAGAAACCATGAATAACTGACTATCTATTCATGATTCCTCCCTCCTCATCCAAGTGTTACTCATGATGAAGTTTAGATCATTATGGAAAATAGAATAGCGACATCCTTTACACAATCTAGATTGTAATATATAAACCTTATGACTTTTGTGGGGCAGAAAGTTGTGTTACCCTAGGATGCATGGCCAGTGGTCCTATAACAAATGACAGGTTAACAAGAGAATGGATAATAAATGTATTTCATCAAGTTTTAAGTGACATAAGAAACTTAAGAAATGAAGACACATGTTTATGCTTAGGTTCAATGAAGAATAGACAGTTTCTCTGGTGTGAGAAACCAAAAGTGTAAATAAGGATTAAAATGAATAATTAATAATGTGAAATAGGAAAGAAAGGTCCAAAGGGGTAGGGGAAGTGAGAGGGGTAGGGGAAAGGGAAGAAGGGAAAGGAAACAATATGAGAAAAGGAAAAATAGGAAACAAAGCCTTTGTAAATAGGGAGGGGTGGAGGAGTCCAAGGGAGGGCAGGAGAATAGGGAAAAAATAAGAACCAAGATACATCATGTAAAGGTACAAGTTCCCAATGGTAAATGTAAATGTATTGTGTACCTAAAATGTACCAATAAGAGAATTTAAGGGGAAAAAAAGAATAGACAATCATGTAGAAATATGATTGGACAAAAGAGAGTGTTTGAATAGTAAGAAATTTTCTGTTTCATGACCTTCCTTAGGGAAAAACCATTCTAGTTTCTATGACTTGCTTCCAGGGAGAAGGGCGGAATTCTTCCACTTGCTTCAGTGGAAGATAGAAGGGCAGGGGAGAAGGGCAGAGAAAAATTTTTGTTTCTGAGCCTCTGACTCTCTTTTAGTGCAAACTATTCATCAAAGCACCATACCATATTGTGAATAAGCAAAGAGAAAGGTATAAAGGAATCAGGCTATTAGCAGGGAGAAAATAATTAACTTTAGTTTTCTGCATCTTAGTGCTAAGAGATATTTGTTGAATGAATGAGGAACGCTAGTATGGTTAAGTGGTTTGACTGTAAGATAGTGAGCACCCACTGACCCTTGACAATTGTATAAATATCATCCTGCTCAAGTCATATTATCCTTCTGTTTGTGCTTATTTTAGCTACATTTTGACATCTGGTTAACCTAGATGGCTTCATAAGTGAATTAAAAACCAAGAGAGCATAAATAATCAATTCCTGTCCTATATCCAACTTGCCTAATAGATTATTATGCCATAATTTCCTCTTCTGTAAACTGAGAATAATAGACTTTCTGCAAGGGTAACACAATTTGACTGCTTAAAACACACTTATATTTATAAAGTACCAGAGTTGCCAAGTCCAAGTGAAAACTCTTTAATTTTTCTTTTGTTATATCCTTGGTGATTCCATTCCAGACAAACCTGTGCATTTTAAAGCACAGTCATAATCCACCTTAAAGTTAAATCTCTAACTCTTGAATACCCATAACCCTTGGAAATTCAATCACTTCACATTTGCCCTGCTCATTGTGAATATCAAGTAGGGATCTGAGGTAGGAAAATACAAATCTCAGACAACTTACAATATTGATACTCTTTTAGTAGTTTGATTAGTAGCCATTTTGGGGCTTTATGTATTTGAGTCATTAGGGCAATTTAGGACACAACTGAGAAACATCAGAAGGTTTTTGCTTAAACCTACAAGTCACTGTGGGCCTCTACAGTTTGAACAAGAGCTGGGTGGTACCTGAGACGGCCTTCCGGCAGGAGGGGAACAAAGCACTTATCAAAGCCATGTTGATTCTCTAGAAGATTCTGCATATGGACTACATTTACCCTACTTCCCTTTTCTCCTTATTCTCCTTAATGGCAAAGCTCAGATGCGGCCTCAGTTCTGTGATATTATTGGGACTGTCATCCTCCTGTCTTTAATTCCAGCTCTCTCTTATTTTCTGACACTCAGTTTATGTCCTTCAGTCACTTCTCCCCACCCCCAAGGAACCAATGGAAAAAGAAGAAAGGAAAAGTAAGAGATACTTAAATACTTAAGATTCAGAAGTAACTGAGTGCTTTCCTCCTACTTTCCAGTTACAGCCTCTTATTTCTCAGCAGTAGCACCTCAAGTTGTACATTCTTCATAGTAAGCTTTATCTTGATTCCATTTTTTTACCTATCCAATGAAGGTAATAATGATAACTTATAATGTTGTTTGAGGATTTCATGAGATAATGTAAATGCTTAGGACATTGCCCTAGATGACAGCTATCACTAAATGATAGCTATAATTAATATTAGTGGTATTCATATTATTTGATTATCTCACATTTATTTTGTCCTAATAAGAATAGGCTATCTTTAGTTTTGAGATGTGAAGAAATGCAAAAGGAAGGAGTCAATCAAGCACCTTTATGACTGTGTTAAAGAAAATTCCAGCAGCAGCCTAAATCTCACTCCCTATTCATATACACGAGTCATCCAAGGAATTGCTCAGTTAGCTGCATCACTGGCAACCGGAAATGTCATGATATCCCTGCCTTGTTATGCCTGCAGACAGAGCTCTTAACACATTCTCTCAGAGTGGCAAAAACATCTTTTCCTCGTTCACATCTCTTCTTGTTTCCTTCTTATGAACGCTTATCCTCTTTGACTGAACTTGTTAAGCCTTTCCAAAGAGAATCTGAGAATATATAGACCTAGCTCTAAAGGAAGAGTGCAACCCGGAGACAATCCAGAATTTTTTCCTTCAGAGTACTGGGACCTGGGATAGATCACAAAGGGTCAGAACTTGGCTAGAGAAGACTTATACTATTTGAACTGTTTAAATATCCATATGGCTTCTTCTGGTAGCTAACAGTACTGCATATATTACCTAGAAAACAAACAATGCAGAAGATAATTACTGAATTTCATAGCATTCTAAAATGGTTGTGAGGAACTAATTTTGGTTTATTTTCTTATGTAAATGTATTTTTTATTCAATCAGGATAATAGTCAAGTGATTATATCAATTTCTAAGTATTTTTCTGAGTATAATATTAGTATGAGATACTTCCTGTCATTAACACCATAAAATCTACTCTAAAATTGTTCTCTCAAAGCCATCTCTTATATAAGTAATTTACTATTGACTTGAATAAAAATTGACACATTCCAAGTACAGTCAACAGGTTTGCTGATAGACTATTACATGCTTTAAATTATGAACAGTTGAGCAGTAGAATTAATCAGATTAGAAGGACCAATTACTCTTAAGGATGGTATCTCCCAACTTAGATATATTTCATTCAGTGCTATGAATTGACACTATATGTTCTTTATTAGCATATGTGAAAATGCCAAAATATAGGTATCATTTCATTGGGTTTTTTTGCTTTTAGTTTACACATTTTAATCATTACAATTTTCTTTGTTGTCCTAGTTTTTGCTGATAAATTTAAACAGAGTAATTACACAATTTCAAATAACAACATAAAAGCAAATATTGGCATTGAATTGAACCTTAAATTTCTTCTTCAGAGTAACATTTATATAGTGGAAATCTCCATTCTGTTTTTCTAACTATATTCACTATTCTGGTTTTATCAAGTTTACATCCTCTCAGTGTATTATTTAAAGATAAAAGCATTAAAAATATCAACTTTCTCATTCTAACAATGCTGTTGCAATTGATCTAAAATATAAATTCAAGTAATACCTTAAAAGGTACATTAAAAATTGGAAAAGAAAAAAGGTCACTTGGAATATCTGTGGTCATTATTCCTAGATAATTAGACATTATTACATAAGAATTGACCAAAATATGTAGCCTTATTAGGTGTAAAACTTAATAATTGCTACTTGAACTCTGCTTTTAAGAAACTTCCTTCAAAAATATATAAATTATAGTTAGTGATTTGAACCAAATAAACATATATATCTATAAATATATATAAGTATATATACATAATGTGCTATATGTACATATAAAGGAAATAACTTCATGAAAAGTCACATTTTTTTACTTACTGTTTCAGATGTACATTACCAACACAATCAAAGCCAAAGGAACCAGACTTGCTAAGCCAGTTCTATGCTTGGGATTAATGTGTTTAGCCTTTCTTACCGGACTCAACAGAGTAGCAGAATATCGAAATCATTGGTCAGATGTGATAGCAGGCTTTCTGGTTGGAATATCTATAGCAGTATTTCTGGTAAGTACAAATTTATTTAGATATTATTGATTATTTAATGAATTTAAATAACTACCTACAAGAAAATACAGGAGTGAAACACTGAGTTTATCTAAATGTAATATAACAAATAAGAATATATATTCCCAGTCATGAGCCCTCCCATTTATTCTGCTTTAAATCAGGTTTAGAAATGAAAAAAATAAATTCTGTACTTAAAGGTGAACAAAATACTTTCATATAAAATGGAGCAGGGCTAAAAACAGTCCTCCTTGGCTACTTTTTAAGACCTGGATATTAGGCATCTAAAATTTTTCCATGGTGTAGTTTGCATCAGGACTATCTAAGCCTCATCTCAGAGTTCCCTAGTCCCGCTCCTGTCTTCTGCATGAGCCCACAGGTCACAAGGCTGCTGACAGTGCTTCCTTGCGACATGGGTCACTTCATTTCAGTAACTAAACAGTTACAGATAGTTTCTAAGACAGCACCATCTCAAATCATACTTTACTGTGTAGTGAGCATAGTAGGAGACTTCTAATGATGTAAACATCTATGCTTTTATTAAAAAGTATCCTTAGAATATTTATGTGAGTACTGATTGTGGAAAATGTATTTTAGAGTTTATCAATACATTGTAAATGTAGTTATATAGTATTTTACCTAGGTGACAAACTGAACAGACTATAAATCAAGATGTATTTCTGTATGGACATATCATAATTTAAGAAAGGCTTTATTTCCATTTTTATTATATTTAAATTGGTTTTTACTCTTAATCGTTTCTTCCTCAACATTCTTTCACTAGTTGATTACCCATAAGCAAAAATGTACGTAAACCTCTCTAGTTAACGAATGTTTGATCACAACTTATGCACCTGTAGCTTAAGTAGGTTATTTCCTCAAGACTTCTCTGTGGTAAGGTGCTGACTGGGACCTTACATCTATTCTACCTGCTGTACATTTGTATGTGTGTATGATGTTACTCACTTCAACTCTCAAGGTTGTTGAGGGACTTCCAACCCTCTGTTAAAAAAAAAATTGCTGAGATGAGTTAAATTTAATAAAGTTTGAGGGAAAAAAGAATTTTAAAATTGAGTACCATTGCAGACCAAAGTTGAATGCCTCACCTTAGCATTTGTATGGGTTATATTTATAGCAAAAGGAAAAGAAATGACATAAAGGAACAACCTGATTGGGTGCATGCAGTATTTGCCTTGTATAATCATGTTCTAGCAGCTTTCAGCCTCTGATTGGCTGGAGATTCAGCTGTATGAATGGCTAAGATTTAGTTGATTGGTTGCAGGTGAATGGTTGTAGATTAGGTTCCAATTTATTTACATACCAATCTACAATATTTCTCACTATATGCAGACACCATATAGGACAAATTTGGTCATCCAAGTGCAGAAACAGGCCAAACTTACTGATTTAAGACATCACTTTTAGAGATATCCTGTAGCCTCATAAAGAATGGGACCCAAAATAACTAAAACTTCTTCCTTGATTTCACTCACCACAATTGAAACTGGTTAGTATTCAAAACAAAACAAAATCATACATAAATCTTCTGGGGGGTGTTATTATTTTTGTTACTGGGGATCGAACTCAGGTCCTTGCGCTTGTGAGGCAGGTGGCAGAACCACTGAGCTAAATCCCCAGCCCCCATAAATCTTAACCAAAGAACACACCAGTCAAAGTGTTAGTGGCAGAACTGAAACTGTGTTTCAGCTCCCTAGGTCCAAAATTTATTCACTGGCATCTCATCAGCCTTACTGTTGGTCTTCCTTTGGTTGTTGTCTGCCATCCTACTATTACTTCTAGTAACCACTGTAACACTTTGCAAAGCCAAAACCAGAACAGTGGTGGTTTCCTGGTCACTTCCCAGTCTGTGAACCATGTAGTGAATGATGAGGTGTACTACGTATTCTCCTTGTGCATACACAAGACCTTCTCATTGTGTACATTCAGAACACTTCCAGATTGCCCTTCAAACACTCCCATATATCCAGGGAAATGACTTCATGCAAAGGCCACGCAAAGACAGTGCTTTAACCATATAATAAATAAACATGCATATACATGTTCATTCTTGAGAGTTTATGAATGTGGGTGCCTATTACCAAGCATTGTGCAAGAAGTGGAGATGCAAGGAAATTCAGATAAACATAGTCTGTTTCCAAAAGAATCAAACAATACTGGTATTATTTCAAATGTCATCTCCTTTTCTTTCATCATAAAACGAACATCTCTGTTCTAATCCAGGCACTGTGCTTGATGCTGGAAACAAATAGCGGAAAAAAATATAGTCCATGCACTTAAGGAGATAACAGCCTGGTGGAAAAAACAGACATAAAGTTTTACAAAGGGTTAAATGTAATGATAGAAGTACCAATATTCAAGAGATGAACTCTGTTGGGATTAAGCGCAAATCAAAAAACAGAAGTAATATCTCAGCTTTCCTTTTGTAAGCTCTTCAAGTGTGTGAAGTAAGTCAATCTAGGTTGGTCACAAGCAATGAGGGGCAAATGGCACAGTGCACAAAGGCAGACAAGACACTTCATAGCTCTGGCATGCACAGAGCCCCTGCTATATTCCAGAGACAGGGCACAGCTTGCTCACGAAGGAGCATGGCTTCCTGGAATGGTAGCAGTTCTCTTGCATGAGTGACAAGAGATGGGACTGGAAAAGGACCTGGTGGAGGTATCCTGAATGACCTTTTTTGTCATGA
Organism: Heterocephalus glaber; assembly: GCF_053883595.1. Lineage (NCBI taxonomy): Eukaryota > Metazoa > Chordata > Mammalia > Rodentia > Bathyergidae > Heterocephalus > Heterocephalus glaber. Next base: position 34,095,838 of record NW_028258296.1, on the reverse strand, counting down.
TAATCACCTGGCTTTTTTTTTTTTTTCTAAATATAGGAGATTTAGGAGCCCCTATTAGACTTTAACCCATTTTAAAAAAACACAGCCTGGTTGAATCCCAACTTACTCAAGTACTCATCTTGTGCCAGTTATTTACTTAGCCTTTTAAAGCCCCAGCATCTCCCTCTTTAAATAAGATGAATCACACCCTCCCCAAGGGATCATTCTTAAGCATTACAAAGATTAAAAGGAATAGTGGATGTTTGGTATGTGGCTACATGAATGACAAGTCCCAAAGTTTCATCTCATTCCCTTTTACTCTGTGATGTTTGTGCTTTGAAATATCTTTGCTGGAAAAAAAAAAAACTCCACGTGAGAATAGAGAAGACAAGATACACAGAACCAGGGAAATAAAATGGTGCAAATTGGATCTCAGTGGCACCAATAGAGGGGAAGATCTTAAGGAGGACAGGTGAATGGATTGGTGAAGTGGAATGGATTGGAGCCTGAGGAAACATCTGGAAGTGATTCAGGTGAGGCAATTGGAGGGAGCAATCTATGATGATTCCCTAGCCTCTCATTTGGACAACTCAGTAGAACATTTATTTTAAGCAGTGACTTTAGCTCTGGCTTCCAATATGCTGGAGTGTTTTCAATTATTTGGCAGTGTGTGTGGGATTCAAACATGATTCCAAAGTAAAATGAACATTAACCTGCTCCAAGTCTCTTTGGCTCTGTTAAAGTTCCACCCCCATCCCCTGACTCTTGGCCTAGCATTTGCCTTTGACTCTTCTGGTTCATCCTCTACTACCAGTGATTGATCTAGTTCAAATTCATTTCCACTACTAAAACTATCTCTTCCATGTCTTGTATCTTTGCTTTTCTGGCCAGAAGCTCTCACTCCAGAGATTATTACTTCTCACCTCTGTTATATGCATAGGTTCTTAGCTGCTTCCTCACTTCTGACTTTCTTCCAAATACCACTCCTCCCATTTGGGTCTATGCATGTTATAACAACTTACTCCTACTAACAAAGCAAAACCTAAACTTCCTTCCTGCTATATCAAAACCAGACACTTTCGTTGGGTTTCTGTGTCCTCAATAACCTGGCTGTAATCTTTCTACCAAAATTTTTGTCCCCCTATGTATGTAAATTATGTATGTAAATTATGTATGTAAATTATGCACTTTCAGTCCAATCAACTTTCTTCCCCTGTCACAAACAACCTCTGTCCATCTTGCACATTTGCCTCAGGGGGCATGTTCTTTCTTCTATATATTCCAGAGAGCAAAACAGGAGGTAGTCAGAAAAATCTTCCTCTGAATTCTGCTTTTGATGCTTGTTGTATGCTTGACCTTGTACCTGTCAATTAGCTCTTCATTATTCTGAAATAGTGAGGCCTTTCCTGACTCATGTGTGAAACAACTACTCCTCCTGAAGAAGATTCCTTTTCTCAGTCCTTGTTTTACTTTTCTCCATAACACATTTCAAATCTGAATATACTACACAAAACATTTTGTTTTACTCTCAATTCCACTACAACATAAGCTTCTCATGAAGAAGTCTTCTATTTGTTTTATTTCATATCCCCATGACTAACAGGGTCTGGCACATAAGGGGTACTTAGTAAATATTTGAAGAATGAATGAATAAATAGCCATTTTATTTGCTTCCCAGAGCTCTTTTAAATGAAATCCCAAATGTAGTAAGTACAGACAAGTTCTTGGTACCAAGCAAGTGCTAAATGTCATGATCATCATCTTTGACGACTATAGTATATTCAAATTCTTTGGCTGAAGCCCGTTTCAATTTCCCCGTGCAGCGTCCTTCATTACCTGGCCTTTCCATTTTTCCTTCATTACTATCACACTTTCAGCCTGTCCGGTTATCATCTTACCAGGATTTATATTATGTAAATGTATCACCTTCCATGTGCATTTACTCAAGATAGAGAACAGAATACCTATACAAAACACAGTTGAACAATAGTTGTTGATTGATTAAATTATTTTACCAAAAGTATGACTCAAGATATTTCCAAAAATGATATATTACAGTGTCATCCAGAATAGTTCAAATTATTGAACCACAATAGTTTATCATATTTAACTTATATAATAATAACACCAAGTTATTACCTTATACAATACTAACACTAAGTTATTCATGGCATTACTACCTTAACGCCATTAATACTTACAAACATCTCCCTGAAATGTAGTTATTGTTCTCATTTTGCATATATTAAAAATGGAGACCTAAATTGTATTAAATAGCTCACAAAATAGACACTCTGGCCCAGGCACAAAATGTCTCTAAAGGGATGAGGTAATCCAATTTGCATTTAGAGAGATCATTCTCACATTATTACAGAAAATGGATTGTAGACTGGTGAGACTGGGTTTAGGGGGACAGCTTTGAAAGTTATGCAGGGATGTGGGCAAGAGGTGGTGATTACTTAGTTGAGGGTGGAGATAGAATGAAGCAGATAGACAAAATCCAGTTTTTTAAACATTTTATTTTATTAGTACATGTTTGTAATACAAAAAGTTTACATTTGTCTTAGGGAGTAGGTACATATACGTAATATATCTTGATTCTGTTTTATTCCCCTTCCCATCCTCATCTACCTTCCTCCCTCTGTTTCCAGATTCTCTTTCCTCATTTGTTAATATTATTACTTCTAGTTCATATGTATGACTTAAAATGTTAACCTCCATTGTAGGTATTTGGTACATGTACATGAGACATCTTAAATCTTTTTACTTCCCTTTCTCTTGCTCCCCTCCCTTGCCCTGGTCTCTTTGATTCCTTCCCATTTGTATGATATCTAGCTCACCGTTTTCTTCTATCAAACCTGTATTTGCTCTGTATTTACACTTTACCTTACTCATGTGAGAGATACCATATGGTATTTAAGCTTCTGTGTCTGATATACTTCATTTAATATTATATTTTCCAGATATATCCATATTTATACATCTAGACAGTTGTCCTTTGTAACTGAGTAGTATTCTGTTGTGTATAGATGCCACATTTTCTTTATCCATCTGTCTGTTGATGGACATACAGGCTTCTTCCAGAATTTAACTATTATGAATTCTGCAGCTATAAATATTGGCATTGTAATATGATACCCTTAGCATTTTGAGGAATAGCTAGCTCAAATGAAATTTCTAATCATCAAGGATTTTAGGAAGTAAAGTTGAGCTGATTCAGTCAGTGATTGAGTATAGGAAGTGTAAAAGATAAACCAAAGTTTTAAGCCTTAGACAACTGCATTGTGGTGAAGGTTGGGTGAGGGGCGTGGCCTTTCCCTGGAGGGTCCAGAAGTGGTGCAGGAGATGAGTGAATTTTGGATTCAGTGCTGAATGTTTGTTGAATTTGTCATACCTTTGCCAAAAAAATAAATGGAGTTGACTTAGTGATGGGTTTCAATCTCTTCTAATGAGGAAATTGAGACCGGGAGAACTGTCTGAGAAAATACAGATTCAGGATCAAAAAATCAGACTCTTGTTTTTTCTTGTTTTTACTAATATAAATCAATTCTGAACTTGTGGATGTTAGCAGATAACTTATTAAATGTTTGAATAAGGGGGCTGGAGGTGGAAATGGGATAAAATTAAATTTATAAAAAACAAAATAAAATAAATAAAATTAAATGTTTGAATATGACTCTAAAGAAGATCTGGTAATTTCCTTCCTTATGATTTAAATACCAAGAGTGAAGAAGAATAATTATTATGTCAATATATGCCATTTATTCAGTCTCTATTATGGATTAGGTGCTTAAATTTTTCTCATATGAATTCTCTCAGCATATCTCTCTCCCTCTCTCTCTCTCTCTCTCTCTCTCTCTCTCTCTCTCTCAGTACTGGGGATTAAACTCAGCCTTTGCACTGAGCTACATCCCAGCAACACTCTTCTTTTTAATTTTGAAATTTTGAGACAGGGTCTCCTAAATTACTAAATTTTCCAGGCTGGGCTTGAATTCCTGCCTCATTCTCCCAGAGTGCTGGGACTACAGGCAGGCAGCACTACACCCAGCTGAACCTAACTTTTCATGAAGGCAAAGAGATAACCCATAGATTCCTTCAAAGAGTTTTCCAAACCTAAATAATGTTAAAAAAAACCCAGTTATACTAGTTTCAGATACCTATATTAACTCTAGATGAACTTCATTCCATGAATTCTTAATGTCTATGTACATAGTTACAGCATTTCAATAAATTCTACTTCAGAAGATTTTTTAGCAATGTTTCATCTATCCAACTTTCCAATAATTTATTTAGTAATGAAATAGAAAATATATGCATGTGTTTGTGTTTTGTGGGGCAGATGTGAGATGACTATTTATTTTGTTTTAACTGTCAGCTAAAATTCTTGATTATATCCTTTGTATTGTAGACAGTGGTTAATCAGTAAACTACAGCCTACAAACCAAAGTTGACCTGCTGTTTGTTTTTGTAAAGAAAGTTTATTGGAATATTAACATACCCACTCATCAACTGTCGGTGACTGCTTTGTATCAGAAGGGCAGAGTTGAGAAGTTCCCACAGAGACTGTAAGCCTGTAAAGCCAAAAATACTATCTTTTGTTTCCCGACAAAAATTTCTGACTATCTCCTCAGCAATCAGTATCTATTAGTCTTTTGTGGGGTGGCAAAGCTGGCAACATCATTTGACAGCGGATTTACCAAGTACCCGTAGTCAAGCCCTTATCATTCCTTACTTGCAGATCTTGGTGACATCAGTAAAGCTGAGTTATCAAATAATTAGGATTTATGTTTCTAACTTGTAATTCTTTTAGAAAGCAGAAGGATAAGAAATAAATAGCAGTTTGCAAGGAAATATTTTTCTGATATTTCACAGAGTGTTAGTGGAGATTTGTAGATTTTATTTAAAAAGTTGGAAAATAACCAAGGATATTTAAAAATATTCATTAACAAGTATTTCTGCTTTCTAATGAAGAATTAGTGTTTTGTGTAAATGTATTATTATAGGTTACACATTTATTTTTAAAAAATGAATGGTAGGTTGTAACTGCAAGTAAATTCTGTATTTTGGTTTATAATATATGCAACTCATGAAAAGAATACTCACTATTTTGCCCACCAGTTAACATAAGCAAACAGTAGCAAATAATTTTCCTGTGTTTAATTTATCATTTCTTAAATATGATCAATTTGCATCAGAAAATTCTAGAATGTATTTTTTCATTAATTTTATTGGTACATTTTAGATATATAATATGATAACATTCATCATTAGGAATTTGTATGTTTACATGATATATCTTGGTTCTTGTTTTTTTCCCCATTCCCCTGCCCTCCCTTGAACTCCTCCACCCCTCCCTATTTACAAAGACTGTTTCCAGTTTTTCCTTTTCTCATACTTATTCCTTTCCCTTCTTTCTTTTCCCCTACCTCTGCAACTTCCCCTTCCCCTTTGGACCTTTCCTTTTGATTTCACATTATCTATTTAATAGTACCAACTGCTAGGCCCATTCTTAACCTACTATATGAAAAACTCTAGAGGAGGGAATAACAATTAGCATTTTTCACAATGCTAAAATTATTTTTATGGACACAAAGTATGAAAAACTCTGGTTGACTTCAAATTCTTTCATCTCTGGGATATAATCAATTTAAACAAGGGTCAATTTCCTTTATGCAAAGGGTCGTCTATTTCAGTAGTAGCCTAGATACTGTTGAAATGCCAAGTATATATGTGGCATAATAATAGACAATGAAGTAGATTAATTAAAGGGATGTTACTGAATTAGAGTGGCAATTGTAAAAGGTTTATCATGAATGTAATAATCTTGAAGCAATGGAAAGTAATTAGCATTTAAATTGACTTGTAGGTTAGCCACATTAGGGAAAGGTTAGCTTGCTATGAATTTTTATAAGGTTATGGTGTTATTTTGGGGTTGATTTGAAAATTAACTATAATGAAAATTTTGGAATGATGAATTTGTCATTATTAATTGAGCTACATACTAATTGATAAATTTTTGAGCCTATCTGCATTGAAGTAGCTATTAAAGTTTATATGAAATAAATCAAAGTTTACATACATAATTCTTAAGTAATTTTATACTTTATTACTATATCTAAATGCATTATACTAATCAAAAGAATGATAGTCAAGAGATTTATGGTTTTACTTACCTATAATTAATTTTAAATTTTAGGTCGTGTGTGTGGTAAATAATTTCAAAGGACGACAACCAGAAAATGAACATATACACATGGATAACCTGGCCCAGATGCCAATGATCAGCATTCCTCGAGTAGAAAGTCCTTTGGAAAAGGTAACATCTGTACAGGTGATTTCTAGTTTAAATTCTAAACTGTCATTGTTATTGAGAGCAAATTAATAATTATTTCTGCGCATGTATCAGGAAAGTGCCTGCACAGCTATTGCTGGTGTACTTAACTTCACAGTTTGATGTGCTATTTAGCAAGAACTTAGTCATTGAATAGATTATCTTAGAAAAATCCTTATCACATTTAAAATATTTGTCTGCATCCCTCATGCCCAGAGCTGAGTCCTCCATGTGGAATCCATGCAATACTTTGGCACCGCTTCCATGTCAAAAATATGGTGCACTGCTTTCACATATAGACAAAATAATAAAATGCTTTCACTTGAAAATATATGCATTTCTTTCACGAAATTTTTCATTTATTCCATGCTCCATGTTTATGAGAAAGTGTTTATACAATTCCTGGCACACAATCAGGGCTCGATAAATATTTATTGAACCTCAACATACAAAGGCCTGACAGCAGGAAAACAGCAGGCACACTTTCCTGGTGAAGGAGACACTGAGGGTCAGGCTGGGCTGGGTGCAACCAGATCATAGAGCACTTTGAGTAGAGAGCCATGGCCTCACCTGGCATGGCAGTGAGTACAGAGCCAGAGATTTAACAAAAACTCTTCTTGAGATTTTTGTAAACAGAAAGGATATTTCTGTTTCATAATATTGATGTGGTTGCATGTATTTATAACTAGTTAAATGATTTCCCAGAGGGTTACTCATGCCTTCTCCCCAGTTCTGCCCATTTCTACATTTTAATCAGTGTTTTAGATAAGGAGCTCAGTGACATGCTAATCAGGTATATAGAGGGTGGGAATCAGTGAGGCTTAATTGGATGAAAGAATGTGAGTTCTTGAGAGAATTCAGTAAGGTACAATTAATTTGCTAAAAAGAAAGAAAAGCTTTGTATTTAGATCAAAAAGGAAGTTCTTGTGTATGTTAGGGCGCGTTTAGGTTTACTGCACAGATGAAAAATGCTCAGCGGGGACAGAAGGCCACTATCAAGCATATGTCAACAGCATGATATAGCTGCCAAAATAATCTCTATGATCTTAAGGCCCATTTAGGGAAACTGATATCCTGAATGAGAAGACCAAAGATCTGCTGTGCTCATTTCTGGTTAGAATAACTGGAATACTCTGAACTGCCCTTGGCAACACACTTTTCAGATGGAGATTGATACAATAGAATAGCCAGCACTTGATATGCTTTAAATGAGTGAATGAATGGGTCCAGGATGGTGAAGGGATTAAAAATCATGTATAATGAGAGACTGTTGGAGGAACAAAAAATGATTAGACTAAAGAGAAAGAAAACTCATGGAAGAAGCCATAGTTTTCTATAAGTATCTGAAAGACTATTGTAAGATGAATTAATGAGAATTGTTCTATAAGGCCTCAGAGAGGACAAACAGGACAAAAGAAAAGAATGTGGGTTTAAGAAGATAAGTAATGGCTGGAAAGAAGAGAAAAAGAACTTTCTCAATTGGAATGACTGCCCTAAGAGCAATTATTTCCTTTTACTGAAGCAGTTCCAGAATAGCTAAATAATCACTTATCAGTGATCCTATGGAAGGAAATTCAAACATTTAATTGAGGCTAGAGATACTAATTTATTATAATAATGATAATTTCAATGCTAATAATGGCTACTATTTAATAATCTTATATAAGTGAATGTCAAATACTGTGCTGACGGTTTCTGTAAGTTCCCTGAAAACACTTCTGTGCTCTACAAATATATTCTCAGGCCTCATAACAATTTTTAAAGTTGGGCCTCAGTATAGTGGCAAAGACTGCTCATAGACCAGCAATAGTCCATCTTCCCTTCTTCCTTTTTAGTTGACTCCCTCAATATAGCTATGCTGGTCCAGCTGCCCAGCTGTAGTCTATACTCCCCATCTTCTCTTGCCTTTAGGTATGTCCAGTGATCAAGTTTAGAACAATGAAATGTGAGCAAAAGGAATAAGTTCAGTCTCTGGTGTGCTTCCTTAAAGACTCTTGCCTGGGTGTTCTCTACCCATACTCACTAAATGGATAAGCTAAGGACTGGAACCATCCTGGAAGTCCCTTGGTAAGAGGACCGATCTACCCTGCCAGCTCAGGTGACTAGATGAACTCTTAGAGCAGAGGCCACACACCCTGCACTACTAGATGGTTCCAAAAAAGAAATGAAGCTGCTCTTTCTGCTTTTTCTTCTGAGCCTTTTGATTGTTTACGTGCTATGGAAGTGAGCACAGCCATTTGATTATTTAAATTTCTCTTCTACAGGAGCTTAGCTGATATCCTATTATAATAAATTTTCCCATTTACAGTTAAGAAATTGAATTTCCAAGTGATAAACAACAGAAAAATTATACAGTGTAATGCTATGAGACACATATCTAATGTGAAAAAAATTGTGTTATAAAAACTAAATAATATATACAAAATTAGATCTTGTTTAACTTAATAAATAAAGATAGAAAGTAATGGAATTAAGGAAAAGATCTTAAATATATTTTGAAGAAAATAATTCATGTAACAATTGGAGTCTTTTCTATTTGTATTCCTATGAAACTTACTGGAATAATAACCAGTCTTCTACTTTCTAGCATATTTGTTTGCATTATAGTTTTTATTAGCTTCCAATGTTGTCAAATATTTTATATACTATTACATTATTCCTTATATTAAATGATTTCAACATTCCTATTGATTTTATGCTAATTCATTTTTATTTACAGTGAGTTTTAAAATATTAAATGGTGAAAGGAAACAATTCCATTAGAATTGATAAATTACCAGAGATAAGTACTTACTAACTTCTTTCTTTTATTAATTTTGTTGCTGTTTTTCATGTCAAATCCCTGTGCTTTGGTTTTACTCTGGTACTGGGGAATGAAGATAGTTTCAAACTGACTGACTCTCACTTTTGGGGGTGTATGGGCCCCCTCTCTGTTTATTCCATTTCAGAAAGGATGCTTTTAGCACTGGGCGTGGTCTGCTCCTACACACATAAACACAAACACACACACACACACACACACACACACACAGACCACAGGTAGATTAGGAAGTGAGATGCTAGGAATATAGGTTCCAGCTGTGCTGCAAAAATTATTTATGCTCATCAGCCAGAAAGAGAGGAAGATCATCACTTAAGAGTAGCCTGCAGTAGCTTTTTCTACTTTTCTTGTGATAAGGAGTATATAAATTAAATACATTGCTTTGATATAGTTCACATTGGTAAATAAAGTGATGCAAAATTCTTCCCAAACACTTTGATTTTAGTAACTGATTGTTGAACAGTGATATTAGTTAGGAGACAAAGGAAGCCTTACTTAAAGTTTGGCCCACAGGCATGGCCAATAGTTTTAGCACTGTTATGCCAAGCTATGATTTTCTTGTCAGTTTTGTGTGGAGAAAGCGAAGGATTTCTTCTAGAAGTTCTGTACTTATATAACCTTTCAGTTCAAAGTACATATTTGATAAACTATATGCTACTGAGTAATTATAGCATGCAAGCATGCTTTATTTTTATGCCAGCAATTTATCCCTTAATTATAGGGAGTTTGTCATATGGTTAATTACCATAGTTTATGAGGAAAATTCATGATTTTTTTGAAAGCTATGTAAATCTGAACATTTATTACACTTAGATTTTATGAAAAGAAATAGTCATCTGTGGAAATTGATCCCTCATATCTCAATGTCCACTAAATATTCACATTACCACTAACTATATTATATGTGTTAATCATGTAAAATCATGAAAAGCTTAAATGTACATCTGTAGTGAATTGTTAAAGCAATGGTGGCTCCTTCCTATAAAGAGATTCAGTATATTTTAGTATGGTGCTTCTGCTCATAGGTCCTGGAGGTGAACTGGCTGGGATTTTTGGCTTTAGATAACTTACTGAAATGCTCAGTGACTCTATTTTTCTCTCACAAATTGGTCTTTATGAAAATTCAGTAAAATAATAGTAAAACACTTAAAATAGCATTTGGCACCTATGATATTCTTAATAATTACCAATTATTATTATTATTCTTTAAGAGTTAAAATGAAGAAAGTAACTCAAGATTTGAAAAGTTTTCCAATATATAGAAAAAGATTTTAAGAAAAAATATATGCCTATGTAGTGGTACCTTGGTTCATGAACTTAATTTGTTCCACAATTTTGGAAAAGATGGTCATGTTTGTGTTTACAGTGGGACTTTTTTTTTGTGGTACTGGAGATTGAATTCACGTCCTTGCATTTGTGGGGCAGACAGTGGAATCTCTGAGCTAAATCCCCAGCCCCATGTTTGTGTTTGTATGGGACAGATGGACATGTTTGTCCCTCAACGTAGTTTGTAAAAAAAACCAAAATTTTGCAAAATGCTTTTGTTTATGAACCAAATTGTGAACAAAAGCATTCAAGAACTGAGGAACCACTGTATACATATAATGTGTGTATGTGTACAATGAAGCCAGTTATTAAAAATATGACATGAGCTATTTATTTCCAGTACCACAGAAAGTAATATGGAGATAAGAAGTTGACAGACACAAATATAGGCAGAGAGAAGGAGAAAGATAGAGAGAAAGTGGCGGGGGGCGGGGGGAATTAAAGCAATGCTCAAACCTAAAGAGAAGGCTCAGACAGCGGAGTGACTTTACATTCCTCAACCATTCTTTTCTTTTCCCTTCCTCACCCACCCTCCCTTTCTCCCCTCTATATGTTTACATATGAAATGTCATACTATTCATGAATAACTATATATCTAAGAATAATTACAATTTTAAAGTATTCAGTTAACTTAAGCTTCTTTCTAAGGTTTTGCTTATGCTTCTGCATGAGATTGGCAAACTGATATGCTTAGATTGACCAAAATCCCTTGAGAGAAATTCCCTTAGAGTAATTTAAATTCCTGTACTCCTTTCTTCCAATTGACATGACATTTCTGAAAATGTTTGGATTATTTTTCTCTGCCAAATTAAGCATGGGAGTCTTGGTTGCAGGTAGCTTCCACACCCTGGCTCCATGGGTCCCACTTTCCTTGGCACACCTGCAGCCATACCCCTGGTAGGTCCTGTCAGCCCTGAGCTCCTACATGTCAGCTATGTGCAAATGCCTCTTATGTGCAGGATCTGCTATGTTCCCACCCACCCAAGGACTTTGGAGCCAATTCTTCATGGGCCATTCCACGTCTTCATGAGAAGCACAGTTTTCTGGCTCCTCCTTCAAGGACTGAGGGATTCCAAAGAAAATCTTCACTGTTGCTGCCTTCAGTATGTTACCAGAAACATGAACCATCAACTTCCCTTGGGAGTCCAAGAAACAAGTCTAGTTCTCCTTCTAGAAATGGACCCATTGACATTTTCACTTTCCCTAGTCTTTTGTATCAGAAAGAATTAATATCTTAATAGCTGTGTCACCAAGAATGAGAACTAGATAGAGTATAATGTTGGGAATTTCTACTGAGTATCCTGTTAAGTAAACCAAGTTTGAAGAAATTCCCCCAAAGGATAAGATGTTTTATTTGCTGTTAGAGGAGCATACAGGAGTATCTAAAATTCTGGAGTCATACTAACAATTCAAGTGATGATGGGAGACAGGAGGAAGTTCTACGACAGTGAGGAATCCATTCCACTTAGAGTGTATTTCAACATTTTGTACCAACACCATTTTGAGGCAGATTTTAAAGATAAGCTAATACTTACCCACAAAAAGTCTTCCAGTAAGAAGCTTTCTTCTGATTCGGCTTCTTATTAACACAGACTAGTACTAGATGAAGAGACCTTTTCTAAGCTGAATGGGTACTCAAAACTGGATGTGCAGTTACCCTTACGCAAAAAATAAAAAGTTTTTTAAAAAGCAAAAAAAGAAAACAATTGTCTCCCAGAATAGCATCTACCCTTCTGGAGTAGAAGTCAACAAACATGGGGATAAAACTGTATAGAAATAAAGTTATCTTCCTGGATATGCCTATAGCCTCAACTTCTTCTCACATTGTAGTAAATTATAAAAATGATGATTTAAAACTATATCATCCAGCTCTTCCACTCAGAATCTATGTAGAGGATTTCCTCGCTATGCATGGAAATAGTTACAAGATCATTGACGAATCCTCTCTCACTCATTTCAGGAAAATACATTGAGCAAATCTATCCTGCTTCAAGCATGAATAATCAGGATAAGAACTTAAATCCCTTCAAATGTTTTGTGACACAGGAGAGAAAGAAAGTGTGTCCTTATTTCAAAGATTAACTGTAAGAAATTTAATTACATTTATTATAGATGGTATCTCCTTTTGACAGTCAAGGAAATTAAAGAAACCATGTGAAGTCCAAGGTCAAAGATAACTGGTACAATTAAGTAACAAATGTAAGAAAACAAATAATCCCAAGGAGGGAGTAAAACCAATACTAAAAATCATAACAAAGAAAATCCACACCAAAGAAAGTCCAACCACTTACATTAACAACAGGTTTTAAGAACAAGAGAATGAAATTGATCTAAGGAAGGATAATAGATATAGAAGGCATACCACAGAAACCTAACACATGTATGTTCTGAAGAAGAGGACAAATGGGGCCATAACAACACTCAGAGATACACTTTAAGGAAACTTCTTCCAAATAAACACTTGAATCCTTAATTTGAGAGATTAACCAGACACAATGTAAAATTAAAATATATAGAGAAGTTAGATATTTCTCATTGAAGTGTTTGGATTTCAACTAAAGAATGAATCCTGCACATACTGTAATGGACAGTGTTATTGTTCACAATTACTGCTTCCTTCCTTTGGCACAGGGTTCTTCCTGCTCCAGTTGCATGATCAATAGCATGGGAATAGAACTGATTCATCAGTCAAAGCCACATTGATCTTGTGCCTTCTTCCTGGAGAAGCCTATGTTCTAGATAATGATTGTCCCCTCAGCCTAGACCAGAGTGGGAAGACATGGGAAGCAGGCCTGCAACCAAGCTGTAGCCTGAACAGAACCATAGAACCCAGCCAGCAACATGTAGTAGGAGAATTATTTGTTGTTAGAAGCCATTAAGATTCTGAGGGTGTCATACAGCATAGTATGAGCATGCAACCATATAAACACCAGTCAGAAAAGGAAGTTACCTAACCCAAGACTAACACCATGTTGGCCCCAGACTTCTCCATAACATCAGATGTAAGATCTATTTGATTCCACTTATGGTAGATGGAGTGAGGTCTTCAGAGTTTGCAAGGAGTAAGTTTGTGACATTAGGAGCTCTAGTCCCACTCAAAAGGTCATTTAAATATAAAGATTACTGCAAAATATCAGCTGTGTCAGAAGTCACAAACTATACTATTCATAAAAAGTTACCAGAAAATAGTTACCAGCTGAGTAATGCACCAGTGTCCAGAGCTCTCAAATTAGGAAAGTCATGAGATGAATGAATTGACAAAGAATGGAAGCCATTTTTTTTTTAGGTAAGGTCTCACTATGTAGCCCAGGCTGACTTTGAACTCATTGTGATCCTCCTGCCTCAGCCTCATAAATGCTGAGATTACAGGTGTGCACCACTATGCCAGATGGGAGGCCATTTAAATACAGAACTGGAATAACCCATAGTAAAATAAGCTAATAGAAATACTGCAAATTATAAAATTTATTTTAAACATGATATATAACAAAAGAAAATAAGGGCAAAGTAAAACAAATCTAAATAACACCAGCAAATGTATAAGACTGAAGATTTTCAGATTTTACTACTGCTTAGTAAAAAAAATTCAAGCATTCTGTAGAACAAAGTTGCCAAGAGTACTTTTAAACAATGTAGAAAAACCTGATCACAGAGTATATAGTATAAACCACCCTCATGTCAAAATGTCAACATCTATAATATATAAAGCATTCTAATTGAAAAATGGGTAAAGTTCATGAATAGTCAAATCATTAGGGATTAAATACACATGGAACAGAACTACGTAGAAAGATGTTCTCTGTCATTTTGGATAAAAATTCATGAGGAGTCTCATATGAGCTTAAAAAGTTGATGTTTACCCTTTGAACAACTGGGAGCCATAATTTTAAGGAAGGAACATGTTCAGAATGGAGAATAAACTGAAGGGCAACATTGGATAGAAATCAAAACCGAAATAATCTCCAAAGATATTATGAAACTCAAGTTGAATTCTAACATGATGTCGACCAGGTATCAATAAAGCCGTCCTATCATTCTGACTACCCAGGTATCTTTTGGCAAAGTCTGTTTTTAGTCAGGTTAGGATTCTGACCAGAGCAGTTATCTTACCATCCCCATGATTCACAGTGGAAATGGGCTGCTTGCTAACTAGCGTGCCTAAGAAGCCACCTCTCCCTCACCTCAGGGAATGTGCTGACCCCTCCACTGTGTTCCTGACTACTTTACTGAGATTTCTCCTGCTCCTAATTCTGAGGGGTAAGGTATTCATGGCCATCCATAAGTGGTTCTTTTGGGTCAAGCTGCATCATGCCCACAGTCAAGCATTGAGGACTTAGTCCTTTCCCTCTCTTTTTGCCTGTATTTGTTCTCTGCTGAAGCCTGACGCTGACATTCATAGGTTAGTGTAGGTCAGCACATGGAAAATAATGTGCACATTGTTGATTTTAACTGATGCCATTTAGAAGATTGAAGGAAAGAGGCCCTTTATCTGTCAAGAGAAAAAACACATTTAAAAATAAATATATGGGTGAAAGAATTTTATAGATAATATAATATTTCCAATAGATTTAACAAGAATTAGTATCCACATAGACTTATTAAGACAGTTGTAGCAGGCCACTGTAGATACTCATGGCTAATTTGGGATAACTTTGAAAGCTCAGATTGGTAGAGTCAAGTATACAAAATGCTTTTTAAGAATTGTTTGCCATCTGAACCCGGGTATTATTTTCACTTTAGCTGATATGATTTTGATCAGTTGAACCAAAAGAAATTCCTTCTTGCCAATAAGAGAAAGAAGGTAGTGACAGGTATAGTTTAGAAACAAACTTAATTTTATACTCAGGGTAAGGAAATTTTCATTAACCTGTACCAAAAAACAAAGAACATGCAGCTTAACAGATGCATTGGCTGAAAAATAATTGTAAGCAGTGATAACAATCCAAAGCTCTAGAAATGTCATAGTGAGAACAAACAATTACAGATGGAAATTACCATATTTCATTCTTGTGGTAATTGCAAAAGCAAATTATATAGCTAGTGAAATTCTAAGAGAATTCACAATGACCCAGGAAAACATATGCATTGACCTTTATATTGATTCTTTTGCAGATTATAGAAATCATGGTGAATCATGAGCTGAAATTTAATCAGATGGGGGTTGGAAAGAGAGCTACCCTTTAGCTACAGAATTCCTGTGTTTGAAGTCAGGTTCATCTACATAATAACTAGGTAGAGTTAGATAAACTGTTCTTCTTTTTATCTAAAAACTTGATACAATGGTGGTTTCCATGAGGGTGATTTTTGGAATTAACAGGTCACAGGTAAACAGTGTACAGTGGGTGCTTCACACAAATTCCTTCCTGCAGCAATAGTAATGCCCTTAATGAGAGTTCTGTTGACTTCATTCAGACTAGAACAGCCCTACAAAAATATTTAATGAAAAAAATATTTAATGAACTTTAAAGTTGGTGCACATTGTCTGTTTCATACATAGGACATGTGGCATAAATATTACAGTATAAAATGTTGCATACATTAGTGCCATAGCAACAGCAAAACAATCTTGTGGTTCTTGCCAAGACAAATATGATTATACATTACCATGCTCCCTGTGATAATCTCTTTGAGTGTTTTTGAATGTTGTGCATGAAGAACACCGGCAATCTATTTAGGGTTCAGTTGCTTTTCTATAATGGAAATTTTGTTTTACAGAGAGTTGTAATATAAATGTTATAAATGCCGAGTTGTAATATAAATGTTATATAGGATCATGTCAAAGCAGCTTTATTAGAGTTTAAATATTGGAAGTTAGTGGCACTAAATATTGTATATTCATATTTTAGGCATTGTGCCTTAATCTAAACTTTGAACATTTATGAAAAATTTTGAAGTAAATCAATATTTGTATGCTATACTCTGTTCTCATTTGTTTAATTTTGCTTTTAAAAAATAGACTGAAAGAGAAACATAAAAATTCCAAAAGGCATTAGCATTTTTAGGATAAAAATAGCACATTCTGTCATTACTTTGCCATATGTCATTTTTCTTCTTTGCATGCCTGTATATTCAGTATTTATTTTTTCACACTATTTATGAATCATAATACACTACACGAAGAATAAAGGCCAGTTTTTCCACAGTTTTCAGTAGATCTTTTATAAATGCTTCTTTCAGTTTTCATTGTAGGTAAAAAGCATTCTCATTTCATTTGTGTGAATTTATATACAGTTGATTACTGCATCTCAAAATTATGTGATTTATTAAAGCTATTAGGTAAGGAAAAATAAACAATAATACATTAAAATTTATTTCTGATGGATACATAATTAGTTCTATACATTATATATAACATTTTGTACTATAAAGAGAAACTGCTCACAGCTATTCAACCCCCCTTCTCTCAGATCTGTTTCCTTAGGGTAGACCATCCTAGAACCTGTATTGAGGCCTTCAAGTCAATCAGGGACACCACAATACTATGAAAACTTTCTTTAGAAAAAAATGTAAAATTTGAACTAAAACTAGGAAAATAAAATAAACAGTGACTCAAGTTAATCTTATGAGAAAAAAAATGTTGATTTTTATTGTGTTGGTTAAGGATTCAACCAAAAAGTAAACAATCTGTATGTATGATTTAAAATTTGAAAATTTAAGGTGGGGGAGTAGCTTAGTGGTAGAGTGCTTTCTTAGCATGCACAAAACCCTAAGTTTGATCCCCAGCACTCCAAAAACAAACCTAAAAAAAAAAAAAAAAAACAAGAATAGGCATGTGTTAGCTTTCTTGTCACTGGGACATAATAACCAACACCCACAATTTAAAGGAGAGGTTAAATTTTGCTCACGGATTCAGGGAACTCAGTCCCTGCTCAGCTGACTCCAAGGAAGAAACATCGTGGCTGAAGGATGTGGCAAAGTGAAGATATTCAGCATAGCTGGCCAGGAAGCAGAGCAGGGAGATGGTGCCAAAGAGGAAGGGGCCAGCACTAGATATTGACTCAAGGTCACACATCTGTGACTCACCCAGAAGTGTGCTTTATTAATCTGCTGGTGGCTCCCAAGTCCATCAAATTGACAATCCAGCCTAATTGCCACAAGAAAGTATCCATATCTCACTCATCATAGGGATCTGTGTTAAACATTTTCTTAAAGTAAATTTCAGGCCTCTGTGAGTGTGTGTATAGGCTGTGCATGTACAGGGTCCCCTGCTATGACTTCTTTGGTAGCCTGGTTCCATTCACATAACAATACACCATAGATGTGGTTCTAGATCAATAAATACAATAATCATATCAAGCCAACAAGTAAAAGCTGTTCCTCAGTCAGAACTTAATATTTGTCTTGAAACGTGAGGAGAACTTCACACATAAAATGTCATTTAAGTTTTTATAGAAATAATTTCAGAGTGTGTTACATTTGTTTAACTGAGAAATAGACAGAGATTAAGATGCCCAAGGTCACGCAATTGGCCTATGCTTTGAAACAAGGACATAAAAACTGTTTCTATTTGTATGGAAATATGTTTCATATTTGTTACTTCAGGGATCCAACTCATTATCACTTATACTATAAACTTATATTTGAAAAAGTTTCAGTTCATATAAATTGTATAGCCATTACCTTTGCTTGGCATAAAAATTGCTTCCACTTCCAGTTTTCCACAATTATAAACATTACAAGGGTAAGGATCATTACAATAAATATCTTTGAAAAACCAAATAATGATTTAAGATAAATTCATAGAAGGGGAAATACTGAAAAAATATGAATATTCTTCAAGCTCGTGGTTTAATTAATGTCTGTGTCCCCCCAACAATGGAAAATATTGTTCTTCATAATATTAATGAATCTTATAGGCCAAAAATAAATGAAGCATTTCATTTTAATATGTTATTTCAATATTTTACAATAAATTTATTTTGTATTTTTTGTGACTGAAACCATCAGATATTGAAATAATGACTCAGCAGATGGCAAATCAAATTCTAGTTGCCACTGGCCTTTTGACTTAGTTCATGGCTAGTAGCCCTGATCTTTTTTAAATTTTGAGTATATTAAAGCATAATTTACATCCTATAAAATTCCCTACTTCAGAAGCACACAGTTTTAAGAGTTCTGACCAATGTATGCCGTCATGTAATCATCAGCATTATCAAGTTATAGAACATTTCTGTCACTCCAAAATCTTTCCTTCCCCTTTGTAGGTAGACTCTCCTGCCAACTATTGATCTGTTTTCTGTTCCCAAGTTATCCTATAAATGGACAGATGTACTCTACAGCCTTTTGAATCCAACTTCCTTGTTACATGTACCCATAGTCCTCTGCTTTTATTGCTTTGTAGTATTATGTTGTGTGAATATATCACAGCTTGTTTTCCTTTTAGCAAATTAAAGGACGTTTGGATTGTTTTCCACTAGGCCAATTATAAAACTGGCATGAACATTCATGTACAGATTTTATATGAATTTTTTCTTTTGTATGTATACCTAGGAGTGTGGTTGCTGGGTTATATGGTTTTATGGTATGATAAGTGTATATTTGCCTTTATAAAAGATTTCCAGACTATCCTACTAATATCCCTTGTGGCTTTGAGTATTTCTGAAAAGTTTCTTGATGCGGCTTATGTAGACTTTTACTGACTGGTGCTTGTTTGTGAAAATCAGCAAGATTTTAAATGAATTTTAGTCAGCTCCTGCTTATAAAGAATTTATTATCCACTTGATGTACTATTTGCATCCTCTTATTTTTCTCTATTGGGTGGCATAAGGCTGTGACTTAGTAAATTCTAAGTATTTTGAAAAGTTAAAGAGAAATGAAATAAGGAAAAAATTTTGTTAGGTTAAAATACTAGTATAAAACAAGACATGAGTACAGTTTCTGAATAAATTGACTTTATTATCATCATTTGCTATGTGCACCAGAATTTTATTTGTAATTAATAAATATCAATGAATAAGTATCAATTAAGTACTGTGGTACATTTTCCAGGACTCATGACCTTATAGTGTACTGGGGCAAGAGGTAAGTTTTTAAAAGCAAATGCGAAAGAGTGATGATGGCTATGCTACAGGAGCCATGTGGGTGTTAGTCTAAACTTAGCAATGAGTTCAGGGTCAACTATGGGAGATCTCAAGAACCACTGTCCAAGTGAGGAGGAGACAAGAGAATTTTCAGATAAGGAGCCAATTAGTGCAAAGGTTTTGTTTGGCAAATAAAGTAAGAACATGAGGCAGAGACTAAATGAGGCTGTTAAAGGCTGTTCAGATGATCGACTGGGGGTCCAGAATGGGTGCAAAACAGTAATTCATGGCCTGGGTGTCTTCTTTTCTCATTGCTGAGACAAATTACTGGACATCCAAAGTTAAAAGAGGAAAAGTTTATTTCAGCTCACAGTTTGCAGAGGTTTCAGTCCATAATCAACTGGTCCCAAGGCAGGGTGGCATGGCAGAGGGACATGGCAGAGGAGACATAGTCCACAACAGGTACCCATCAGCAAAGAAGCAAGCAGCAACAGCAAGCCTGCTTTCTTTCTGTCCCATTATATTTCATACAGGCTGTAAGCCTGTTGGTTAGTGTCATTCATATCCAGCATGGGGCTTTCATTACCAACACTCTTCATCCTAGTATTACACCCTTAATCCTCATTCACACACCCTAATCCAGTCATCTTTGAAATTCCCCACCTAGAAGCACATGAGGCTTTGAGGGGATAACTAGACACAAGCCATAATACTGGGGATGTAAATCAGTAGTACAGCTCCTGTTTAGCATGCACAGGGCCCTGGGTTGGATCCTCAGTACCACACAAATAGAAAGGAAACAAAGAAGGGAAGGAAAGGGAACAGAGAAAAGGAGGGAGGAAGATTAAAGTAGAATTCATGATGAACAGTCTAGGGCAGGTGGATAAATTAGCAGTCAGACAATGTCCAAAGAAACTTTGTAGTGTGAGTTTCAGGGAGGTAGGACAGGAAGTAAACTAAGAGTTTATATTCCTAGTAAGATTAATTGTTAAGAATATAGCTAAGAGACCATAGTGCTAAGTGAAATGAATCAGATGCACAAGGTTAAATGTTGCATGGTTTCTCTTATATGAGAAACCCAAGATGTAAATAAAGAGCAAAATAAAAGACAGATAATAGGACATAGGGAGACAGAGTTTTTGCAGATGGGAAGGGGACCAAGCGATGGAGGAAGAGGAGGAGAAAGGGGTTAAACAAAAAGATTTCAGATGTGCAATGTACAAATATCACCTCCTCATGAGGAATGTGATCATTATGTAGTGGAAACATGTACTAATAAAAAAGTTGAAAAAACAAAGAGTATATCTGGGTACATATGGGATAAGATGGTGGTAGACAGGAACATCTTGTGACTTGGGGTAAGAAACTTGGAGAACAGAGTCCGTAAATACAAAGCAGGCGTGGTTGTGGGGTGAAGTGGCCGTGGGGCGAATGTGGCACTGCTGAGCCCTTGAAATAAACTCCTTCGTTTTCGGTATGGAAGACATTTACATTGGCTCCTTGGACCCTGAAAAGCTATTATAGTGTCCCTATGATGAAAACCACCAGATCAGGGCCTGCAGGGTTCCTTATTATCCTATCAAGTGCAGAAAGAATCATCCTGATGTAGCAAATTGGTTACTTGTCCCTTCAGTGCTCACCACCAGGTTCCTCGGGCAGAAATCAGTCACCATATCTCAAGCTGTGATGACAAGAGTTGCACTGAGCAGGACGTGGTCAACCAGACCAGAAACCCTGGCCAAGAGACTCTGACTGAAAGCACGTGGCAGTTGTCCCCCTTGCAATGAAGATTGAGACAAAGATTTGTGGGAACAAACTAGCACCCCAATTATCTGGGCATAGCCAGCTTCTGTGGCAACAACAGTCCTGCTAGCAATATAGTTATGAAACATAAGAGCAACCTGGCTTCAGGCATGCAAGTTCCCTGCCGTATGTTCAGCCATGGAAAAACAATGGAAATGCACAGTAACTGAGTATCTTTCTCAAATGCCAGACTCTCAAAGACTCTTGCTTCTTGCTTTTTTCTTCTTATCTAATTAGAGAATGATAAAAATTGTCTGTGACTTTCAAACTGACAAGTGCCTTTTTTCCCCCTCCACTCTTTGAGTCTTCACTAATTTGAACCCTCATACTCAGAAGAACATCTTCTGAATACTCTTGTTTTTTGCTCAGAATCCTCGGGACATCTTGCTGCCTGAATATTTCCAACATAGGTTAGATTTGTTTTGTATTTATCTCCCTACATTCCAGCTAGAAAACTTACTAGCTGTCAAACTAGGTGTAGACTTTGTAAGGATAAAGATTGGAATAAAGAGGAGGAACTAATGTACACATACAGAAGAAAGATAAGCTTTCCACCTGTGTGAAATCTGATTAAACTTCAAAGTTTAAATGTATGAGGGCATTGATGACTGCTCTGGGATGTGTGTAACAGTTTAGATTTCTCAAACACCAAAGGCTGTGACTACCCTAGCAACTTGTGATCCCTTATAAGGAGACTTCATAATCTCCCTGGACCAACATTTGTGGGAGTTTGTTGTTTTGGGTTTTTTTGTTGTTGTTGTGTTTTTATCCTCTGGTGCTAGGGATTAAACCCAGGACTTTGTGCATATTAACCACATGCTATACCACTGAGCTCCACCTCTAGCCTTTCAAGACCATTTTTGGTTGTTTTCAGCTTTAGTTTGGTTTGGTTTTAAAACTTCATAGCATGGAAAAGGATTCTGGATTTGGCATAGATAGGGTTTTGAATAATGTATACTGACAAATATTTCAAAAAATAACCTCTCTAGTGTTGTTTGCAAGTGACAGATAATGACAGATAAGAAAGGGGAATGGGGGCCAGGGATTTAGCTCAGTGGCACCACGCCTGCCTCCCAAGTGCAAGGTCCTGAGTTCAATCCCTGGTACCAAAAAAAAGAAAAGAAAAAAAGAAAGGGGAATGGGATTTTGAAAAATGTCTCTTTCCATGAGTTTTACACAAAACAAGATTCTGTCCTGATAGAGCAGAGCTGTCTTGTTTATTTAGTTCTAAACTAAAAACAATTCCAAGATAAGGCCCAGTATAATATTCTTTCTGTTTATAGCTGTATGGTCTTAAGCAACTCACTAGACCATTTCTTCTGTAGAGGTATAATACACTGGGGGGAAAATAAACACTATATGTCCCCAGCTCTAACCATTTCTGTGTGCGTTAATCAACACGTCACAATAACTGAACTTTCTTTTAAAATAGTCATATTTCTAGAAAATACAAAACTTTTGATTTTGTTTGTTTTGGTAGTGATGACAAGGCTATCCATATTATACTTGTAATCAGGATATCCTAACTAGTTTAGAAAAACCCAAGTTAGAAGTGTGACTGTTAATGCAATACAATTCAATAAAGAAGTCAAATAGAAAAAAAATAAATAAATATGAAGCAGCCACCAAGTCCCTTAAGTACAATAATATTCATTGATTTGCTTATATGAAGTTTCATATCACATCAGGGAAACACTGAGTTAGAGTGAAACGAAAGCCTTTGCTACAGCCTTTCTCTTACGTATTGAAAAGCTTGAAGCAAGGCATATGACGTGTACTGTTGCAAAGGGTTTGAACACTAAGCTGTTTCTTAGGATCATTCAGGACTACTACTTGTTTTAGGCAGTTTTGTTTTTTTTTACCAGTGAAAAGTAGCACATTACAGTAAGAATTGATATTATATGCCTGGCAATGCTTATTTTGCTAATTAATTTCTTATGGCAAGTTTCTGGGATACAGACCAAGAGATTCCAATCCAGTAGGCCCTGGTTTGGGTCTCTGGATCTGGACTATACAAATCAGGTACCTTGTATCTGCCACCTGAGGTGATTTGAGGATGGAGCCACCACCTGCCCTGGATCCAGGGCCAGCAGAATTTCTGATGCAGTGTCTCTCAATATTGGCCACATGTTAGACTCATCCAGAGAGCCTTTACAAACTCCAGTGATCAGAGCGTGCCTCAGACCAATTAAATCTAAATCTCCAGGACTGAATCAGTATTTTCTTTACACTCCTCACGTAAAACCATGGATGAGAACCAGTGCCCCTAAAGATTTGGTGTGGAAAGCCTTCAACTTCTTTGGCTTCTCAGGATTTGAAAACACTTCAGAAGATCTGTAGCTAGTGCTCCAGTAAAAACTAGCCTGCCTTGGTTTAATTAGTTTATCAAAGAAAGCCACCTAGAGACTTTCTCTAGGGAGAATGTATCCTCTCAGAAAGTTATGTTAAGGCCTTTTCTGAATAGTACAGAAAGGAAATTCCTCAATGGAAACAAAACTGAACTAATGTAATACTCTGCACTGAGGGAGAGAACTACCGTAGGGAAAGAAATGGTCCAATAAAAATCTTCTTTTTCAAGGAAACCTTTTTCTTTCAAAATTTAACATTTATGTCTCCATAACCCTAACTTCTCCAAATAACAAGAAATTGCTTAACATAAATTTTACAATAAACTTCATAGCTCCAAATCTGAATTCCACTAATAGTTTCTTATTAGATAGACCTAAACATTATTATTATTTTTTTTTACAAAAGTGCCCTACAATTACACAACTTAATAGGAGGAAAACTTAATTGTGACAAGGTAAGATCCTAGAGTACAGACTCCCTTTCCTATACCCTCTCTTTTCTTTCTTCTCTTGCCTCTTCACTGTCCTCTATGGACACAGTGAATGAAGTTGGGAAGCTAATGTCAAATAAAAAAGAGTACCAATATTTGGGATTTTGACACCCAACTCTCTTCCCCTGATAAAAATCTAAGTTGTGTCTCTATAACATCAGAACCACTGATTGATTGAATTATAGGACCATGATTCCTCATCCTAAATCCTTTGTGACAGGTGTTTTTCAGGAAGCAAAATATTTTATATTTTATAAATTTGTTACTCTGTTACACAAGTGGGGTCTGTAGGATCATTTTGTAATCAAAGAAGGGTGTGCAGCAAAATGTATGGCTTATCAGTTTAGGTTAGTTTTTTGCCACCAAATGAGTTCACACTGATCATCTAAGACACGTTTGTATTTTAAAGTTTGTTTGGATATTAGAATTATAAACTTGTAAAATTGTGGACTTCATGATCAAATGGATAATTGGTGAATTTTATTTATAAAATTTCAAAAAGTCTTTTTAAAAATCATTTCTTTTTCTTACTGTTTCATCTTTCTTTTTTACTTACTTTCAGCTTGCTTCTGTGGTTTTTCTAAACAATAAATGAATAGTGGATATGTTTCAGTAAGGACAAAGAACATTGTGTATTTAATCTCATTTAACCTTAACAAAGGTCAATTTAATGGGATTATCTTTATTTCCCACGTGAGAAAGCTGCCTCATACGGTTAAACTTCTTGTGAAAATTTCCTTTGTGATGGAGCCACATTCAGAGATTTGCCATTTAAATTACTGGACTGCAAAGTCCCTGTGCCATGCTGCTTTCTTACCAAGAGGGCCAATGACTCAACTCATGGAATTAACGACATCATGTACATAGATCCCATTTTATACTTAGGTTAAAAATCTAAGCTGACTCTTGACAATCTCTTGTTAAAACACAAAATCTTTTTATAATAACCACCTTGAAAGAATGGAATTGAAATGGTATTTAATTTTAGCATAAATGCTAATGTCTAACAAGGTAACAACATAGAACTTTAAATAAACTCATACCTGGTCTAAGTAAAGAAGTCAGTACTTAAATAATATGCAAAACACATTTTGTAGGTATCCCAACATCAACCTATTGAGAATGGTCAAGAAGAAAATTCCCAGGGAAGTTCCTTTAAAGACTGTCTTGCAAGGCTCTTCAACTGGATAATGGGAATAAGCCACTGTGGACATCTTCAATTAAGGCAATAAACGTGTGTGCACTGGAGTGCACCGTGTGGGAGTTGGGTTGTGAAGCTAAGGCAAATACAGAGAACGTGTGTCCTTCTGTACAGGCTTCCATTTTAACCAAAAAGAATCTAAAAACTATACAGTTTGTTTATTCTTATCATCAGTCTTTCAGATATGTTTTCTTTCTCATTCAATGTGAATTTATCATTTCCTAACTAAATAACCCTAATAATGGCTCATTATAGCTATAATTGTGAACATTTTTCCAAAGTCCTTATTTTTTAATTCCCTATTTTAAAAGGGATATGTTGAATGGCAGGTTTTATCAGGTAGCAAGTTATTATCAAATTTTGTGTCACAAATACATGACAGCTTTGTTCTAAATAGGATCCTTACTATTAAATATTCATTTTCTATAGAGTTATAAAATAATAAATTAGGTATTCTCACATAGAACTTGACACATTGAAAGCAGACATGCTATAGACATTAGAATTTTCCAAATTTTAAAATCCAAGAACAGTTTTAAGAAACAAAACGCTTGTTTTTCCATGGAATCCCTGCACTCAAGGACTAGGTTCAGTATTTTGCTCACTGATTTGCTGTGGATTTGAATGAACCATTCTTTATGTAACATATTCTAATCTTCATCAAGTGGGCTCTAGCTCTGTCCTCTCCACCGTAAGCCTCTGAATGTGCAATGGAGGAAAGCACCGGGTGCTGATAAATTCTACGACTGCTCCTACGCATGGATTTGGGGGTGCCTATTGCCTGCTTGTGCTGTGATCTGCAAGTGAAGATTAGTGTTGCTTATTAAGAATTCATACAGATTAATTGGTGGTCAAATGGGATTTGAAAATATTAAATGCAGTTCTGGTTTTGTTATATTACTGACAAAAATGTTGGTAGAGAAGTAAGCAACATCATAATATCCTGCACAGGAATTATTATGTCTGTATAATGGATTTCAAATTATGCATTTGCCTACCTTACTAATGTCAGTTGTATAATATAGAATCATAGTCTAATGGATGGTAACATCGTATCTTATTATATAATTACCTTGTTTCTTCACTAGGTGCCTTCAGGGAAAATCACCCTTATGTTAGAAAAATAATAAAAGCCTATTGAAAGAAAGAATCCATTTCTTTCATTTTACAGTATAGGTTCTTTTGCTCTTAGAAAGTGAAGTTGATAAACAGAGGGTCTCAATACTCTTTATGCACTCATGTATTTAAGCCTTTTATTAAATTTCTCCTTATTTGTTTCTTCCCCATTCAATGTTTATTTTCATCTGTCTCTCTTCTCACCACAAACTTGAGGTGAGGAGCCCTAAATGGAACCTTCTCATTCCAGTGAAGGAGCCATCATCTGGCAGGTTGAAACTTAATGTAGTGAGAAATGACAAGAATGCTTTTTTAAAAAAGCACAGGAGTTTCTTCCAGAACCTGGGATCTAAGAATGTAGTTTATCTATAGACAGACCTTTCGTCTTATATTTTAATGTGGTAGTAAAGAAGGGGAATATTATTTGGAACTTATGGGCAATGAAAGGCAAGCTAGAGGCTATTGAAACACGTGATTTTAAAAAACAAGACTGAATTCTTCCATTTTTTACAACACATATGTTCATTGGATCATTATTAAGGTGTCTACAACAGGATACAATAGACTGGTTAATTTACAATGAATAGAAATATTTCGTACCACATTTCTTTCTTTTTTTTTTCTTTTTGGTACCAGGGATCGAACTCGGGTCCTTGTGCTTGTGCAGCAGGCGGCAAACCCACTGAGCTAAATCCCTGGCCCTTCATATCACATTTCTGAGGGCTGGGAAATCTCAGACCAAAAGGGCAAGATCTGGTGAGGATCTTCTATAGCACTGTCATCCCTTGATAAAGGGTAAAGAGAAGGAGGGAGGAAAGTAGGGGGAGGGAGAGCTTGCAAGGGAGACAGGGGGACTGAATTAGAGCTTTTATAAGGAACCCACTCCCACAATTGTGTCATTGCCCCACTTATAAGGGCTCAATGCTCATGGCCTAATCACTTCGCTGGGCTCCACTTCCCACAGTTACATTGAGGATAAACTGCAGCATATGTTTTTGAGGGACACATTCAAATAACAGCATATGCTTATCTCTTTGAGTCACACTCCTGATTTATGCCTGTTGTCTTTGTTTATGATTAGCATCCTTTTTACCCTCCTGTATGCCCAGATTAAACAACAACTCACTTGGTCTGGCCAGTTTCTGTACCTTTTGTGTTGCTCTCCCCAGCTTTTTCTAATACACTTGTTCTTTCTCTGCTGCTGTCAAGCTTGGTATTGCTCATCAGTGGTTTTGTTTGCTTGCTTGTTTGTTTGTTTGTTTGTTTTTTCCGGTACCCAGGATCAAACTCAGGACCTTGCACTTACCAGGCAGGGGTGGCACCACTGAGCTATATCCCTAGCCCCTCATCAGTAGTTTGTTTCTACTAATTTATTTCTGTGCTTTATTAGTATTTTTAATATTTAGTTCTGTCTCACTCCTCTTCACTTAAAATTGCCTTTAGGAAATTAAATGAGCCCATGTTCCTTTCATTATTAGGGTCAACAGCCAGGACACGGAGACCTACACCAATGGGTCTTTGGAATATCATCTAGTTTCAATTTTTTTTTAATCTTTTCTTCTTCTCTTCCTGTCATCTCTTCTTCATCTATTCCCAACCCACCTTTTGACTGGTCTTCAAATTTTATCTTAACATCTTTCTAGCAGTTATTTTGTCCTGGGTCCTATCCAGGGGTGTGACTCTCATGTCACTTCTGTACTGAAACACTCTTTATCAAATTGTCTTTTCTCAGTTTACTGATTTCAGTTCCCCATGGGAGCACTGGAAGTAAAACTGAAACTCTGTAAAACTGTATTCTTTCCAGACTTCTTATAATTTTTATTCAATCATAGTGCATTGTATAACTCTGGTAAGTCTTTCTTGTCCTAAAGTCCTGACTGAGCTTTTATCAAGAAAACTTAAAGACAAATTGCTGAATTTCTGAAGGTTTTTATCATAAAGTTTTTTAAATGGGAAATTAAAGTTCTTAAAGTGTTATCAGTAGTTTGTTTGAATCATGCTATGCTCATTTCTGATTCCTACTAATATTCTTTTTCTCTAGTATTAAGTCAAGCCTAGACAATAATGTTCTAAATTGTAGTTAATAATATACTTGAGTTGTGGTTTCATATACCTAAGTTTAATAAAAATGAATTTTAATTTCATTACACGCATTTTAAGTATGTTTTAACTAGTTAAAACACTTTAACTTGAAAAGAGCTGAATGTATGTTGAAGACATTTTATGGCACACATTCAACATATGAAATTCTGCCTGTAATATCATTGTATTACAAAGAGCCTATGCAACAACTACTGTGAAAAACAACCCAAATGGGTCATGTGGAATAGAGTGCTTTTGCAAAGTTGCTGCTATGTACTGAGGTTATCACTCATGTTATATCTTGACAGAATCCCATATGTCCAGATTGCAATCCTATGGCATAATTAATTATGTAGCATCAGTTTTTCACTGCAGTGTTTCAGCAGTTATGACATGGACTGTTGCATGCCTGAATCTATTTAAATATCAGCCATTCCACGGTGTGTCTTAGTATACAATTTGTTGCTTTAAGAAGAAAAAACAGAAAAATGGGGCTTTATAATGAATCCTGTGATTGCAGTAAAAAACAGAGATTGTAGCCTGTATGGAGTCTGGATTCGTGCATCAAAAATGAAGTATTTGAGTAGATTTTTGTCAACTAACAAATGCCATTTCAGTCTGAGCATTTCCCCACCTCACTTTATGCCATCTGTCTCACAGGGAGCAATTAATCTGCAACTCCAATGTGCAGCATTAAAATTCCATTAACACTGGAGCAGAATATTAACGTGTCTGGCATTGCCATTTTCATCTCCCCAAATTCCAGTGTCAATTTTGAATAAAGCAGGTATAACATTTTAATCTATTCTGTTAATTGAGAATATTGAATAAAATATATAATTAGCGGCTCAAATTATGTAATACTACACCGACTTTAGTTGAATAACGCTGTATGTTTTGGCAACTTAGACATACATGGGCTACAGTTTTATACTATTCTAGTGATTATGTGGAAAGGCTCTAAATATTTGACAAATCCAATTTTCCCAAGGCTCTCACTTTCTAATTCCTTTTCTCTTTTACAGAACCACATCGCTGCCTTCGCGGAAGTCACATGATATTGAAGTAGATGGTTTTTCCCTGCATTGGACATCATCTCTTTTTACCATCCATTCATAACACCCAAAATTTGTTTGATTTTTTTAAAAGTTTATAACATTGTCTAATAATTTTTATAATTTTCAAATTAATTTCAGTGTATCTGTTTCCCCCACTAGACTGTGAGCTCCTCGAGGGCAGGACCGTGTCTTCCTTTTCTGTATCCCCAGCACCTATAACAAAACCTAGCACAAAGTAGGTGTTCAATAAAATGAGATGATCAAATGAACAAATTAATTCTTAAATCAAATTTTCACTTTAGTTTCTCAAAAATCTCTGAGACTGTAAAAAGAAACCTTGACATGAGTCACATTTGTATTAGAAAAGCCACTATTTGGGGCTAAACTTTTTAATTTTTCATATTATCTGTTCAGTAGCATATCATATATAAATTGAAGTGGACTTTGAAAGTCATGGGGGTTTTATTTTATTATTCAGCATGACATTCTCATTCTAACAGATTTCAGCGTGTGAAATTACTTTTAAAAACTATGTCCTATACTACTAAATAATGTTTGCACATTATATTATGCTATTTGTCACTTAAAATACCATTCATACTATACATTCGAAGACTGGTGCTTCTGCTTTTGAAGGGGAAAATGCCAATTTTTACTGTAATAAGTAATGTATCATAATTAAAAATTATTTATTTGGAGTTTTTCTCCTGACAGTTGTGGTTTAATTTTTGATTTGTAGTTTCTGAATGCTGGCAGTGTTTAGGATCAGTTAAATGAGTAAATCCAGCTGATTATGGAATAATTTTCCATTGACAACAGTGTCTCAAGTGTGGTCAATGGGTCCCATTCTTAGATATTTTTTACTGGGCCAGATTTTACATTATTCAAATGGGAAAGAACCACCCCGACACAATTTAAATTAGATAACTGCTAGAAATAGAATTAAAATATTTGACTTTGCCTTTGTTAGTGCTTTACAGTATGAAATACATTTGCTTTATGATTTCATTTAATCCTCACAATCACCCCATGTAAATATTACAAGTATGGCTTTATTTCATAGATGAGAAAAATGAAGCCAAGATGGGGTGAACAACATGCCTGATCCTACACAACTAGGAAAAGGCAGCGTCAAAACCAAATTTAGATATTATGACCCCAAACATTTCCAAGATGCCACAGCTGTCATGCGATCTTTGGATACCAAGGCCTTTGAGAGGTCATTAAGTACTGGGCAACTACCTATGTTTCAACAAATGCAGAAATACCAAAAGAGGGTTACAAAAACTGCTATATTTTAAATGTTTACTTTTTAAGAATGCACATTTTTTAAATACACAGTGACACAGTAACCTATTTGTAATCTGGTTTGTAAATAATTAATGTAGAAGGCCTGGATTGGAGGCCCTTTATAAATGAAGCCTGAACCAAGTGTCTTTCCTTCCACTCTCAACTCCAGACCCCAGACCCATTCAGAAGACCTGAGGGCCATGATTTACAATGAGCATGTGGAATTAAGGGTAGAAATTACCATAGAAAGGAAGACGATGAGCTCCTCAACAGTCTCCTTGCCAACTTTAAAGCTAACCTGATTAACTTTGTCTTATATGAGCAGCAATCAGTTGAAACAAATCTTTCTAGTCTTGAAAGAAAGTGAACTTTTAATTCATTATGTAATTCAAAAGAAATCAGAAAAAAAAGAAATATATATATATATAACCAAAATTCATCCATTGCTTCCAAATGGATGCCACTTGTCCATTTCCAAAGGTAGGACTTAAAATATTTACTAGGGCCAAATAAAGTAAATTATATTTCTACCAATTTCAAATATCTATAGCAATTCAATTCTGTTGGAAATTTAGAACATGAAAAAGCTTTGAATGCTTTGACCCTCTTCAGAGAATAAGGTTTTAAATAATAACAGCAATGGGGAATTCAGTTATTGGCAGTGGTTGTGAGGGGTGATCATAATGCTTTAGGAGGCTGGATCACCAATAAGGCTTCTAAAGTTTGATTGATTCTATTGGTTCCACATCAGCTTTCTAAGGATCCAAGCAGAAATATTTTCCTATTGGAAGCCTTAGCTATAAATTAGTATGTCAGTGTTGTATCTTTGTACGCTGCTAAACCTGGTCTGAATACAGGAGTTGTAAATTCTTCAAAAACCCAGGATGTAACCTGGAATCAGAGTAAGGTCACTTTTAATATTTAAACATCATGGATCCAAGATTGCTCAATGAATGATTCTATCATGAAGAAAACCAGGAAAAAAAGGAAGATACATGTGAATAAGGCAAAAGCCAGCCAAAACACAAAACCTTTAACCATGATCCTATTACCAAGAATAATGAAAAGTACATTTGACAAAAATTATATATGTATATATACCTATATATATATGGCAGGCAAACATATCTTTCTGATAAAGACATCCTTTTTATTCTATTTCCTTGGGGCCCAGGTCAGTATAAATTGATCAACCTGAAAATTTCAGTAGTGTCTGTTTGCATGGCAGAAATTCTGCACATGTTTTATCTGATTCCTAAGATAACTTAAAAGGCTCTTTTATGTTAAAAGAGAGGTGAACCTTCTTTGACAGACTTTGTCCACTCTACTTCTAACTGGGCCTCTCTTCTCAGGATATAGCTAGTCAAGTATCTCAGCTACATTTATCATAGAGTTTCCTTTGTGAAAAAGCAGTAGAGAGGGAAATAATTCTCTGCTGTGTATTGTATTTTTCAAATAAAATTTTAAAAATTAAATTAAAAATGATTTTTTCTTTGTGTGTTGGTCTGTACTGTGGATGGAGGAATAAAGGATCCTTGTGGGTTATTATTTACATACTTGTGTGGTCTACTGGGAAAATTCATCAGACATGTCTGCAGAGCCCCCACATCTGCCCCACCACCAACCCTTCTCCCCTCCCCAGAAATAATCATTAACATCCTTTAAAAAATCTACAATTTTTAAAATAAATGGCATCTTATGTATGTACCTTTAATAACCCACATTTTCAAAAAGCATGTGACTTGGAGAATGTCTCACAATTCTGGATGAATTCTACCAAATTCACCCCTTCCCACCCAAACTAGAACTAGTTGACATTCACACTTTTTTATTTTCTTGATCTTTTCATGTATTTATTTTTAAAATGTACTGTATATTTTTGCTGATTATGGTGATGCACGCCTGTAATTCCAGCACTTGGGAGACTGAGGCAGGAGGATTGTCTAGAATTCAAGACCAGCCTGGCCTGCATATTGAGTTCGAGGCCAGCCTAAACTACATAGCAAGACCCTGTCTCAAAAAAAAAAGGATACTTTTTGTCTATTAAGTCCTTAATAGCTCTTTTTGTCTATTACATTCATATATTTTACATAGTTTTCATCTGGATTCCTTATCTTTTCTTATGGAAGAGCTTTATCTTTTCTGAATATTTTTTGTCAATTTTCTTGCAAATATTTTCTCCAGCTAGCCATTTTTTAAATGCATAGAATCATGAGTAATATTACCATAAAGGCTTTTAAAATTAGTGTGTTAAATCAGTTTTTACTTTCTTTATGATTTTTGTGCCTTTCTTAGGATGGCTCTCTTCATCTCCATATTGTAAAAGTTCTCTTTCTCTATTACTTTATACTTGGATAAATTTATTTTTATTTTGTCTGTAATCCATTTGAAATTTCTTTTTATATACAATATGAGGTAAGGATCTAACTGTATTAGTAGCTGGGAAATCGATGTTGTTGGCATTTATTTTTTTAGAATTAATTTTATTGGTATACTTTTGATGTGCATAATGATCAAATTCATCATAGGGAATTTGTGCCTGTACATAATATATCTCAATTCTTTTCTTCCTCATTCCTTTCCCTTCCTTTCAGTCCTTCTTCCCCTCTCCCTTTAGAAAATTATGTTTCTATTGTTTTCCTTCTATATTTTTCATTTTTTATCCCTATTTTCCTTCCCTTTCATTTCTCTTCCCCCTTCATTTTTTCCCCTTCCATTTGAACATTTTCTTACTACTTCCCAATATCTATCATCTATTTTGGTCCTTATTTACCTTTTGGGTTTATTACACAGGAGAAACACTATGATAAACAGATGTCTGATTTGTTTCATAGAATCTAGCTTTTTACTCCTAATTTGAATTTCTACATTTATCATAATGAAATCCCAATTTATTCTTAGGTGTATAAATTTGAATCCTCTATTATTTTTCCTTTGATTTATTTAAGTGTCCCTGTGTTAATGCTGTACTCCTTAAATCAGCTTTGCTGTTTTCTTTCTTTCTTTTTTTTTGTACAGGGGATCAAACTCAGAACCTTGCGCTTATGAGGCAGGCAGCAGCACCACTGAACTAAATCCCTGACCCTGCTATGTTTTCTTAAATGATAGCAAAAGCTCTCCTCTTCCTTTTGAAGAAAATATTTATTGTTTTCCAGATAAACTTTTTTTTTTGGTACCTTTGAATCAGCTTGTCAAATTCCATTAAAAATATCATTGGCATTTGATTGAAATGCAATACCCAGATTAAGCTGTGGAAAACTACCCTTTCTACATTATTGAGGTCCAGGGATTGGGGATGTTTCCTCATTAGATCAGCAATACTTTAATGACTTTTCAGTAGTTTTATAGTCTTGTTCATAGATGTCTAGAAAAATATTAAATTTATATCTAAGTAACTTGCAAATTTTTGTTATATTGTGAATTATATCCTCATATTTTTGCTAGTTCTAAGTATTAGGTTTTGTAAACCTATTGAATTTTTTTAATTTTCATTTTGATTCTTGACTCCTCTTTTTGGTTTTTATTTTCATTATTATGCTAGTGATCAAACCCAGGCTCTCACACATTCTTCGCATGAACTGTACCTACTCAGCTAAATTCTCAGCACCTAAAACTATCTTTTTTCATTAGTTCGTGTTTGCAGTACATGAAGTTTACATTAATCATGGAGAGTAGGTACATGTACATAATATGTATAATTTGTTTCTTTTTGAAATCTCATTCCTCTTCCCACCCACCTCCCTTCCTTTTCCCTCTAAATCTCCTTCCCCAGTTTTCTTTCTTATTGATGTTATTAATCTTAACTCATGCTTATGACAAACAATGTTTATGTTTATTTAGGTTATGCGGTTCCTGTACATGGCACATCTTTTTTTTTTTTTTTTTGGTACTGGGGCTCAAACTCAGGACCTTGCACTTACAAGGCAGGCGGCGGCACCACTGAGCTAAATCTCGGCCTACATGACACATCTAAGTTCTTTCTTACCTTTCCCCTCTCTTAGTGCCTTCTGTCTCCTGAATCCCTTCCAATTTGCAAGAGATCTAGGGCCCCATTTCTTTCTATCTATCCATTATGATGCTCTTTGTCCTTTGCCTAACTCAAATGAGAAATACTATATTTAAGCTTGTGTGTCTGACTTCACTCCACATTATATACTTCTAGATGAATCCATTTTTCTACAAATGTCTCAAATTTATCCTTCTTTATAGCTGAATACTAACCCATTATAAATAGATACCACATTTTCTTTATCCATTCATCTGTTGATGGACATACTGGCTGCTTCGAGGATTTAGCCATTATAAATTGCACTATTATAAATAGTGATATACATGTATCACTGTAGTGTGATATCTTTAGCTCTTTGGGAAGATACCTAGAAGGAGAATATCTGGATCATATGGAATTTCTAATTTTAGTTCTTTGGGAAATCTCCATATTGATTTCCGTACTGGTCTTACCAGTTTACATTCCCACTAACAATGTAGGAGGGTTCCTTTTTACTACAGCCAGGCTAGCATTTGTTATTCTTTGATTTCTTGATGATTGCCATTGATGATTGTTGTAAGATGGAATCTTAGCATTGTCTTAATATGCCTTTCTTTAATGGCCAGAGATATTGTCATTTTTCATTTTTATTGGCCATTTGTACTTCTTCTGAGAAGTGTCTGTTCATTTTGCTTGCCCATTTCTTAATTGGGCCTTTTAAGTGGTCTAATTTTTTTTTGAGTGCTTTATATATTCTAAATATTAGTCCTCTGAGTAGAGCTGGCAAATTTTTTTTTCCATTCTGTAGGTTGTCTCTTCACTCTACTAATTGATTCCTTTGCTGTGCAAAAGTTTTAAAATTTGATATAATCCCATTTGTTGTTTTTTGCTGTTATTTCTTCTGCAATTGAGGTTCTGTTTAGAAAGTACTTTCCTATACCTATGACTTCCAAGTGGTTTACCTATTTTACCCATGATAAAAACCTTACAGAAAATTGGTATAGATGGACTTTATCTCAATTTGATAAGAGCCATCTATGACAAACCAACAGCCAGCACTATACTATATGGACAAAACCCGAAAGCTTTCACTCTAAAATCAGGAACAAGTCAAGGATGCCCACTGTTACCACTCTAGTTCAATATAATTCTGGAAACACTAGCCAGAGAAATTACACAAGAGAAAGAAATAAAAAGAAAAAAGATAGGAAAGGAAGAAGTTAAATTATCATTATTTGCAGATGACATGATACTCTACATAGAAGACCCCAAACACTCCACCAAAAGACTTCTAGATTTGATAACCAAATTCAGTGGTGTAGCTGGATACAAAGTCAACACTCAAAAATCAATAGGCTAGGCCCATGGATTTAGCTCAGTGGCACCACACCTGCCTTACAAGCACAAGGTCCTGAGTTCCATCCTTGGTACCTCCCAAAAAAATCAATAGCCTTCCTGCACATAAATAACAAGCCCACTGAGAGAGAAATTAGAGAAAGAATATCTTTCACAATAGCATCCAAAAAATAAAATACTTAGGAATCAATCTAACCAAGGAAGTAAAAGACCTTTATGTTGAAAACTACAGTACTCTGAAAAAGGAGATTGAAGAGAATATCAGAAAATAAAAATGATATCCCTTGTTCTTGGATAGGAAGAATTAATATAGTGAAAATGGCCAAACTTCCAAAATTGTTATACAGATTCAATGCAATCCTTATCAAATTTCCAACAGCATATCTCACAGAATTAGAAAAAACAATCTTAAAATTCATATAGAACCAGAAGAGACCTAGAATAGCAAAGACAGTTCTGGGCAACAAATGCAAGGCAGGGGGCATCACAATCCCTGACTTTATACTACAAAGCTACTGTGATGGAAAAAAAAAACACAACACAGCTTGTTACTGGCAAAAGAACAGACATGAGGATCAATGGAACACACTAGAAGATGGAGAAACAACTCCAGACATACTCGGCCACCTTATCTTTGACAAAAGAGCCAAACACCTTCACTGGAAGACAGCCTCTTTAATAAACGGTGCTGGAAAAACTGGCTTTCCACATGCCAAAGATTGAAACTAGATCCATATCATTCACCATGCACTAACCTAAAATTGAAATGGATTAAAGATCAAAATATTTAAATGGAAACACTAAATCTTTTGGAAGAGAGAATAGGTAGAACTCTTGAGGACATTGGAGTAGGCCAAGACTGCATGAACAAAACCCTGACCACACGGGAAATACTACAAAGAATCAACAAATGGGAGCTCATATTATTAAAAAGCTTTTGCAGAGCAAGAGACACTACCAACAGAGTGCAGAGACAACCAATCCACAGAGTGGGAAAATTTTTTTTACCAGCTATTCATGAGATAAAGGACTATTATCTAGAATGTAGAAAGAATTCAAAAAAATCCGATCCCCCAATTTAAAGACCCAGTAAAAAAATGGGCATCTGAAATGAAAAGATGCTTCTGAGACCAAGAAGTAGAAATAGCAAATAAATATATGAAAAAATGTTCAACATCACTGGTCATTCATGAAATCCAAATTAAAACACCACTGAGATTTCATCTCACCCCAGAAAGAATGGGTGCTATCAAGAAATCAACCAATAACAGATGCTGGGGGTGCTGTGGGGGAAAAGGAACCCTTCTCCATTGCTGGTGGGAGTGTAGACTGATGAAACCACTGTGGAAATCAGTATGGAGATTTCTCAAAAAAGTAAAACTAGAGGTTCCATTTGACCCAGATATTCCTCTTCTTGCTATCTTCCAAAAGAATTAAAAGCATCATACCACAGCGATATATGCGGACTCATGTTTATAGCAGCACAGCTTGTAATAGCTAGATCTTAGAAACCACTAAAATACCCATTAGCTTATGAGTGGATAAAGATGTGTTTTTTTTAATACAATGGAGTACTACTCTGCCTTAAAGAAGGATGAGCTTTAAACATTTATAGTTAAATGGATGGACCTTGAGACCATACTCTTTAGTGAAATGAATAGGATACTCATGTTGAAATACCGCATTGTTTCTCTGGTGTGAGAAACTGAAAGTGGAAAATATTCAAATGGGAAGGGGAACAAGGGAGAAGGGGGAAAGGAAGGAAAGGACAAGACAAAAATGAAAATAGAAGGAAAAATGGAAACAAAGCTTTTGTACATAGGGACAGGAGAGGCCTTGGGTGGGGAATAGGATAAATAAAATTAATTTTTAAAAAATTGTGTTGAAATTTTGGTTATTGTATAGTAACTAGTTGTGATTTTACAAGATACAAATTTTGCTGCAAAGAAAAAAGGTAATAATGCTGAAAATGAAACTGAAATAGAATAGAAAAAGAGTTAGAAAAAGCATAGCTGCCCATGGCATTGTTGACACAGACATCACTGACAGACTCTAGAAATGCAGCCAGAAACTTAGTGAAAATGAATTTATTAGTATAAATTATTTATATCAATGTAAATAATGGAAAAGATGAAGATTGCCTATGGAAAGTGATTTTTACAGAAAACCTCACATTAGTGAAACTCTTGGAGATATTCTACTTTGAAAGTGCAACAGATCAAACATTAGTAGCTGATCTAAACTTAGAAAGGAATACGACAGATAGCCAAGGTGTAAAAAAGATATTCGTCCCATGACCTAAATTATATGACATGAAGATGGCAAACTGGTTGCATATGACTTAGTCAGGTGGGGCTGCTGTAAGAAAAATGCAACAGACTGAATGATTTAAATGATAGACATTTACTTCCTATGTTTATGGAGGCTATGAGTTTGAAATCATGCTTCCAGGCAAAAATTGTGGAAATTTGTTGAAGATCTTCTTCCAGGGTAACTTCTCACCTCGGGGACAGAGTAGAGCTGCAGTGAGACAGTGTAAGCTGGAACTGTGTCCCTTTTTTATAAGGACATTAATTCCATCATGTGGGTCCCATTGTCAGAATTACTTCTAAAGCTGATTTCCTACAAGGCTCAACTTCCAAATATATTCACAGTGGGGATTAGAGCTTCAAAATATGAAAGGGAAGAGGGATGTGCATTCAGCCTCTAATAAGACTAGTCGACAAAATTTTAACAAAGAAATAAAAAGCTTAATTCTGAGTATTTCTATTTTAAATTGCAGTGTAGTAGATGAATATTAGCATAACTATTTTGTTTCATTGTCTTGTGTATTTAAAACTATTGGAGACTTTTAATATTTTGACAAAAAATTTTAAAAGTAACAGATGAATTGTAATTTTCTCAGGCTTATTAAGATCACTTTGCATAGAATATTTGCAAAAAATACCTATAGGCATGAATGGATATAGATATATACCTTTGTAAATGTATAAACCTCATATATGAATAAATTTTATTTTAAAAGAAATATTACCTACTTTTGTATTAAAATGTAGCAGTAAGAATTTTATGCCCCAAACCTCTTAATTATTGATTTATTTTTTATTTTGATTAATTACTCACTTATTTTTCTATGGCCAAACAAGAAATACTGGTCTTATCAATAGATCAGGCAGTATTTGTATTGGATTATCATCTCAGTTATTGAGACTATTCATTGAAAGGAGAGGGGGCTAAGGAACAGTGCTTTGTTTTTCCCAAATAACTCAAGCCTAATATTTTAAAATCTTTTAAAATTATATTGTTTCCATTCTGGTTTAGTACATGCATAATATTTGATTTAATTACCCCAGTCTTTTGAACATGAATCATTTGCTTTGGATTTTTAACAAAGTAAATTTCTTGGGAGTTATAAGGAGCTGTATAGAGATGTATATTCCCATTATCTAATGAGTCTCAGAAGAGGTGATTGCTTATTTGACTTTTTGTCTACTCACCTTATGGCATTCTCTGCCCTCTGCTGTTAACTCTCATAATTTCTTGCCTTGAAAACGGTGTTTCATAGAAAGTTTCTCACTGGGTTCAAGTTGTCTATTGCATTAGGTAGCTTCAGATGCCACAATAGAATACACAGAATGAGTGATTTAAACAGATATTTACTTACTTATTTATTTATTTATTTAGAATTCTGGAAACTGGAAGTCCAATTTCAAAGTCCAACATTGGCAAGATTTTGTGAGGACCTTTTGCATGGGTTGCAGACAATTACCTTCTCCATGGAAACAGAAAAATCTCTGATGTAGCTTCTTCTTTTTTTAAGTAAAGAACTGTTTCAGATAAAGGCTCCACCGTTAGGAGCTTGTTTGACCTTAACTGCCTCCCTAAAGGCCTATCTACAAACATAACCACAGTGGGGATTAAGGCTTGAGGATATGAAATGGGGTAGGGTGAGGAGACACAATTAAATCTATAGTTATCCACTGTCTTAAAAACTCATCTTTATAGTATGTTCCAAAGACAAACTAAAGGATGCCAACTGATCACAGGCATCGATGGTGTTATTACATGTAAAATTAAGTCAATTATGTTGAAGTGGACTCTACTCCTCTTGCCTCATGAAATACAATATTTGGGTTTTGTAACAGATGTTTTTACTACTGCTACTCTGACTTTTTTTGTGGTACTTCTGATTTCAGATGGCCCTCTGAGATTCAAATGAAAATCATTTGACCATCAAAAGTTGAGTCATTATTATATATTTTCTGTGGGTAAGTAGATATTAAAGTAGGGTCC
The DNA here is from genome assembly GCF_053883595.1 of Heterocephalus glaber. Lineage (NCBI taxonomy): Eukaryota > Metazoa > Chordata > Mammalia > Rodentia > Bathyergidae > Heterocephalus > Heterocephalus glaber. Next base: position 34,055,335 of record NW_028258296.1, on the reverse strand, counting down.
TTTTCTCACTTCTAATAGTAAACAGTAAAATGTGAGCCATCCAAATGTCATATTGCAGGATATTCTGCACAAGGCCCAGTACATGTCAAATAATTAAACTTGCTCTCTCAGAAAATGACTTTAGAATATGGTTCAATTTTAAAACAATTTTATTTTAAATTTAAAACTTTGAAATCCTAAATTGTGACAAATGAATATAAGATTTCAATGCTGCGAAATTTTCAAGCTCTGATAGCTAGTTTGCTTTACTTTTGATTCAGTGATTTATGTTCTAAGAGAACAACTTGTATTTATACCAGATAAGTCAAATGATATGGACCTGGTATTTTTAAATGAGGAATTCATAAGACATATGGTGACAGCATCTGGGATCATAGCCATAGCATTTCCGGTGACTTTATATTTATTCTGAGTACTTGGTGCTAATCATGAAATACTGAAGACATATGGAGATAACAGCTGGGCCATCATCAATTGAGACTTTTACACTGTTCATTTTAGCAATATATATTAAAAAAAGAACATGGCTTTTTTAACTCCCATTTTTCCCATTATTGCTGGCTCTCTAGTTCTACAAATTTCCAGGAACACTGTAAGTATAACAGAAACAATAGTAAGCTAAATTCTATTCTATCCAGGTTAATCTCGGTGTGGTCATTCCATTGTTATACACTTTTTATATCCTATATAAACTCATGGCATTTGCTTATCTTCATTTGAGTTTAAATTTTGTTATTGCTATGTGTATGTGCATATGTATTTAAGTGATTATTTAATTTCATTTTGATGGTAGGCCAAGAAAGCATGATTATTACTATTTTTTGAACTTTGTCCTTCATATGTTGAAATCTTACTCCTCAGTACCTCGGACAGTGACTTTATTTGAAAAGACATTATTTGCAGATATAGTTAGTTAAGATAAAGTGAGGCTGTGGTGTAGTGGGCTTTAATCCAATATGAATAGTGTCTTTATAATAAGAGGAAATTTAGATATATGTACTCAGACACACAGACATACACCATAGAGAAGACCAAGTGAAGATGGAGGGAAAGATCACAATGATGTTTTACATCCCAAAGAATGCCAAAGAAGACAGCATAGCATTGAAAGTGGAGTGAGGACTAGATTCTCTCTCACAGCACTCAGCAGGAACCAGCCCTGCTGACACACTGATTTTAGACTTACAGCCTCCACAAAGACAATACAGTTCTATTGTTTATGCCACCCAAGTGGTGCCACTCAGCCCCAGTAACCTAATGCACCTATTTACTCCCAAGGGATTTTGAATAGTGGGAAAGGCACAAACAGAATTGGGTTTGGATCTTGGCTTCTTCACAGTGAGTTCAGTGCTTGAGACCACATTATTCAAATCTATTAGTCTTTGTAGTACTCAGTTTACTAAATTATAATATAGTAACAAGCAACTCCCAAATCTCAGCCCCTAAGAATTAATGTTTATTTTGGGTTCATATTACAGGACTTTTAGGTATTACTTGGAGGCACTGATCTACTTTAACAGCCATTTTTACTTGAGATCTAAGCTAGCAGAGAAGATGCTATTGGCACTAACTATGACAGGGGAAAGGACATCAGTGTTGGAGTGTGTTTGGCTCCGAAACAGTCTGCCCCCAAAAGACACACAAACTGCTACTTACCTTTCAATGGCCAAAACAAAGTGCATGATCATAGTTGCAGCAAGTGATTGGAGAAAGAAATGGACAGGCAGCAGCATATATCTGTAAACAGTCCTGATGACCATCTGTTAGAATTACAGTGGTTACAAATTGAAATCAATTAATTAATTCCTTCATACAATCACTCAATAGAGTTTATCCAACCCTTCCTCTGGGTCAGGTGCTGTCCCAGATAACAGCCCAGCAGCAATAAACAAAGCCAAACTCTTGTCTACAGCATGTTTTCATTTTATTGGAGAAGTCAACAAAATATACAAAAATGTAGAGGGCCAGGGATTTAGCTCAGTGGTTTCGTGGCCTGCTGCACAAGTGCAAGGATCTGAGTTCGATCCCCGGTACTGAAAAAAAAACCACATAGATATGCAATATAATTTGAGAAAATTATAAGCATCATGAAGAAAAGAAAGAGGGTAAGGACACTGACTGGGGAGGCAAAGGCAGAGTAGATATTTTAAGCAATAAATGCAAATTTCCTGGCACAGCGATAACTGTAGGCTCCCAATAAATGTTTCTTTTCTTTAACAAAGAAGATTCAACCCTTTGCAACAAATTACAAAATGTACACAAACAACTAAAATTCCTAATGCTGTAAAGGATATAACATATAACTAATGCAAACCTATATTTCTGCTAGCAGTATGAACCCCTTTAAAAAGCAATTTGGCATTACATTTCAAGAGCTACTAAAATGCTCATAACCTTGACTCAGTAATTTTATTCCTGTGAATCTGTCTCCAAAAGTTATATAATTTAATAATCACAAAAATGATTATTGCAGAGTTATTTACTATAGCAAAAACAACCTGAATATATAGCAATAGGGGGATGGTTAAATGGATTATGGCTTACCGATTATACAGATTACTATGTAGTCATTAAATTACAATTATACATGTTATATAGCAATGGGAAAATGTTTATAATTTTAAGTTAAAAAAGGATGCAAATTATGCCTGATGATGACTATTATGTAAAATTATACATGAAAATATGTGAGATTAAAAGAGAATGTGAAAGAATGTACAAATTTGTGTTAATTAAAACATATATCAGCCATTCCTTCACTTGTATCAAATGTTTAACAAATGCTTCTGTAGTATTATTTACATAATGAATTCAAAATAATAAATAAAAGGGGCATGGAAAACAATGCCTCTCCACTAAGTAGATTTGATATTCATTGAAATCCTAACATCTGTTTGATCGAATCTGACTGAATCTTATCCAATTTAATTTATAATCTTAAAATCAGAATTTTTGTAATTGCTATATTACATTACTATTATAAATGGTTCTCTATGTCTTCAACAGGTGCATCTTGAAAAATTTAGTGAATGACATAATCATCAATAACATAGTTTTTTAATGTTATTTGTATACTAAAATGTGAACTTTAAATTTTCAGATACCTGTAATCTACACTGCTAAATTTTTCAGGCAAGCCATCTATGTCTTTATTGGTTAAAAGCAGATTATGAACTAAGGCTAGTTGAACTCTAACAGAGGCCATTTTGTCTCTCAAAGCCATCTGACAATGTGTACAGATAATTTTGTTGTCCCAACTTGGGAGAGGGAACTATATTCCTAGCATTTAGTGGGTAGAAGCTAGAGAGGCTGCTGAAAATGTTCATTATGAGGACAACTTTCATAATGAAAAAAGTCTCAGGCCCCAAATGGTAATAGTACCAGGACTAAGAACATGAGTTTAAAAATAAATAGAACTAAATTTTAGTTTCATATTCACTGCTAAAATGCACACTTTTGAGCTAGCCATTTCGATAGTGCCCTGCAATTTTCTCATTTATAAAATGGAGGTGAATTATATTTATGCTGTCTCAAAGAATAATTCTGAGAGTAAAACAGATGTAATCTAGTATTGTTTTAAGAAGCTAGAATCTGTCAAATATAACTCATATATTTGAAAAGTCTCTTGAAATTGACTACAAAAAATTAGAGACAATTTCCAAATAGTTGATCCATAATTACTTTTTCATTTTTAATCTGTTGTATTTCCCCATAGAATATTAATTAAAATGATAATGCCACTTTATGATATTTTCCCGGTAAAAAATCTGGCTTACTTAACCAACTGTTTGCTGCCACCCTATCGTCTTGAATTTGCTCTCTGTCAGAAACTTTGACTTTAGTTATACACATGACAAGGACCCTTTTGTGATCATCAAGGCTCCACCTCAAGCTACCACTTCCTATCTCTCATTTTTTACTTGTTACTGTCAATTTCTCACCTTCCTACACCATACTATCATGAGGCATGGAACACACCCACTGGGCACTACATCTGCTGAGATTAACTTCACCCTCCCTCACAGCTAACCAGTGGCTAAGGAGAATGGCATAGAAGCAATTTTAACTCTGTTACAATAAAAACAATCACAGCCTATATCTTCCTTTTAACATCATTCTCCAATAAAAGTACCTACTTTTAAAAATAAACTCTCTTGGGAAAATGGCTGATTCTAGGCCTGGGTCAGGAAATATAAAGGAAATAAAGGAATAATAAACATACATGGGAGAGAAAAAGTGACATCTTTTCCTCACCCATTAGACCATTTATGCCTAATGCTTCTATAACAAATAAAAGATTAACAAAAGAAAAGCATACAATTTAACTTAAGTTGCACATGACTGGGAGCCTTCAGAAAGAAGGAAAACTTTTTATTTTTATTCTTAGTTTAAAGAACAGTGTAGAGTTGTAGAAAAAGATGTTTGGACAAGTAGATTATGCTCTGAGAGGAACCTAGCAAGGCCTATTTATTCAGATTCTTCTTCAGATATCTGTATTTTCAAAATATGTCCCTTTCCTCCAGGTTTAGAGAGAGTACCTCTGGATGACAATTTTATAATCTGCTTCAGAGACAAGGGCAAGAACAAGATAAGAGTTCCCAATGGCCAAAAGATAGAATAATTTAACAAAGAAAATAAATAATATTGCATTATAATATAATCAAAAGTTTAAAATAAGTACAAATGATCCAACACTGATAGAAATAAATGATTGAATAAATGAGTTAATATACAGAATAGACAAATTATACAACATAATTGAGAATCATTTAAGTAGATACTCCAGCTTAGGGAAGTTGAAGTATAACTTCCTACTCCTTCAGTGTGGCCTACTTACAGTGACTTCTATGTAGAGTACAGTATAGAAAAGAATACCTTTTCAGCCAGGTGATCAAAATTGATACCAATAGTCATAAATCATGTTTACAGTATGTATCCTTGATTTGATGTGACAGAAATGGCATATAACTTGTGTTATTCCCCATGCCATAAACCCAGTCTAATATGAGAAAAACATCAGACACATGTCCACTGAGAGACAGTCTACAAAATACCTGACTAATACTACCTACAGTTGACACAATTGTCAAAAACAAGAAAAGTCTAGAACACAATTATAGCCAACAAGAATCAAAGGAAATGTGACAGGGAAATGCAATATGATATATTGGACTGGATTGTGGGAGATACCAAGGATAGTAGGTACAAACTAAGGGAATCAGAAAAAAGTGTGGACTTCAGTAAATAATAACTTGTCACTCGGTAGCACTTCCCCTGAATGCCAAGGAGCAGAGCCTTCCCAGCATCAAGGAGGTGAGCCGCACAGGCTCCAGCAGCAGCAGCAGCACCACCACCACCACCACCTCCAACACCCCCAACAGCTGTGCCAAACCAGTACCTGGATACACTCCACAGAGGTGCAGGGAGTCATAAAGGACATTATTATGAGCTCCAGAAGATAGAGCAGAAGTGAACAACAGAAAGAGGGCATCTCTGAGGCTCCTTGATGAAAACTGAAGCCCACTGGAAAAGTGAAGAAAATCTACAATAAAGGCACACCAGGCCACTGTAGTTGGTGAGTTGGAGGAATAACCTGCCTCCCATCGGAACCTGGACTACCTTCAGGGGAAGGGCAGCTGGAACCTGCAGTAGAACCTCACAGAGTTCAACCCAGCATGAGGTCATGGAGCTCAATTTGGGCCTTGAAGCCAGAAATCAGCCTGAATCTCAGGGGCCTGCTACTAGGATGCTGAGACTAATAGACTTAGATCTGCATACTGCTGTCCATGTTGTCTATTGTGACAGCAGAGAAATACCCTGAAGAAGGCCCTTTATTTTTATTTTCATTTTTTATTTTCAAAGTTATTTTTTTCTTATGTTTTGAATTGTTTCTCTTTTCAATTTTTTAATTTTTTCTTTTCTCCCTCTTTCTCTCTCTCCCCCTCCCACCTTGTTCTATATCTCTCTCCCTTTTTGTTCATGTTACTGTCCTAATTCAGATTTCATTTTCCTTTCATCTCTCTTTTTCCTTCTCTCAATTGTCATTAGTTTTAAAGGAAAATGAATACAGTTTCTAGCTCCCCTATTGCTGTTATGTTGTTCTGTTCTTGTCTTTCTTTCATTTTGTCTTTTCCTCTTGTCTTCAACAGTTTCTTAGAGTTTGCAAGATCTTCCTGTGTCCTCTGGCTCACTTCTAACCTTTCCCTATCCTTGTACCTATCTATCCTTCCCTCCCCAACTCCTTCTAAGCCCCCATTCTGAAGGGTAAAGTTGCTATATTGAAGAGTTTATTCACTTAAACATATTTTGGGCTGGTCCTCAATTTTGATTTAATTCACATAGTTAAAGGTGACATAGATTAATAACTACCACAAATTGTCATTCTCTGAGCTGTACTTGATGCTATTGTTGCTGCTGATTGTATCACTTGGGGTAAGGTATTTTGATTGATCTAATCAGTTGTCCTTCCTGGTATTCTGAAAACAAGATTGCCTAAGAGTCATTAGAGACTCAAAACCTAAAGACCAACTATATCTGGAAGACACCTTTGAGAAGCAATCATTCCATAAGGGTTCTAAATACAAGCAACAAAGATAATTACAATAAGCAATATTGAAATATCAACCCAGGAATTAAATCAAAACAGTACTCACAACAAAAATAGAAATGAGAAGACACCTAAGCAAGGTGCAAACCCAGACTTCCAGTTCACCAAAGGCAAATTCTGAGGGAAAAGAGATGGAAAAAATCTAATAATCAACCACCTGGACACCCTGAACTGATAGCACAGGAAGTAACAAAACTGTTGAATGAGGCTCTAGAAAAATTCGAAACAAAAATAATTTCCCAGATAACTACAGAGATGGTGAGCAAAATGAAAGACACTATTAGATACTCTAGAAAAGAAACAGATAAAAAAATAGATGAGCTCAGGACCATGATCGAAGCCATGAATGCCGAGCATAGGAAAGAAATGGGATCTGTGAAAAAGTTTTAAACAGATATCCAGGAGATTAAAAACTCTATTGACGGCCGGGTATTTAGCTCAGTGATTTCGCCACCTGCTATGCAACTTCAAGGACCTGAGTTCAATCCCTGTAATCAACCAAATTGATATAATCATTATATCAATAGAGCCAAGGACAAAAACCATATGATTATCTCTATAGATGCAGAAAAAGCATTTGACAAAATCCAACATGCATTTATGAAAAAAAAACCTACAAAAAATTGGAATAGATGGTCTCTACCTCAAACTGATAGAAGCCATCTATGAAAAACCAACAGCCAATATCATACTAAATGGTCAAAAACTGAAACCCTTCACACTAAAATCAGGAACAAGACAAGGATGTTCACTATCACCACTCTTGTTCAATATAGTTCTGGAAACAGCCATGGCAATTAGACAAGAGAAAGAAATAAAAGGAATAAAATAGGTAATGAAGAAGTCAAGTTGTCATTATTTACAGATGACACGATATTCTATATAGAAGAAGCCTGCAAGAACTCCACCAAAAGTCTTCTAGACTTAATAACCAAATTCAGTCAAGTAGCTGGATACAAGGTCAACACACAAAGATCAGTAGCTTTCCTCTACACAAACAACAAAATGAAAGGAGGCATTTGTTACTGCAGAAGCATGTATACATATTTCTTCTCCCCACAAGGACTTTCTCCCAGGAAGTCCCACAATGTCCCCAAAATGACCCCTCCTGGCAAATATTTGCCCCTTGATAATATTTCATCCCAATACAGCCCAGTGAGAAAGCTGTTATTTTTTTCTTTTTGCAATAAAGAGGCTCAGGTCAAAGGGAACTTACAGATTTGAAAACTACCTCTCCATCATAATCTGCTGGTACTATCTTCCTTATTGACTTTTACTCTCTTTTGGAAAACTGAAAAATGTGCCAACAATTTTTGGGAGGGTGCTGGGTAATCAACTGCCAACATCTTTCTTGCCATTATGTTTGCTGATTCTACCTTCCAGAGAACAACCACCCCCAGGGTGACTCCTTACCACTGAGTTTTGGTTCAGATGTCGCTCTTCAGAGAGGTCTACTCCAACTCCTTTGTATGGAAAATTTCTTTATACAATAACTGTTATCATTATGTACAATCATTTATTTATTCTTTTATCAGTTATCTGCCCCATGAAAATTTAAGGACAGAGAAAGAGAAAATCCTGATTCTTTCTATACTGCTGTGTCTCTAGGAGTTAAATAAATATTTCTTGAAAGAATAAATGAATCTGAAATCCACATCTTTGCTAACATCCCATAATTAAAGCCAGAGATAATTATAAAATTCCACTCTTCTTGGCTACTGAGAATAATTGAGAAGACATTTTATGAACACACGCATGCATCTCTTACAGAAGGAATCAATAAGGACTAGAGATTCTGGTGATAATAGTTTAATGTTTAAGAGGGAGAGGGAAATGAGCAAAAGTGGCTTTTTGACTCTAAAATAAAAGTTTCAATTGGTCACTTGATAATTTTGCCTGAGGTAGGCCCTATTTAATCCATGACAGTGGGACTCACTTTCCTGGATTTTCAGCCTTTATAATGATGTCATTCTTGAAACTTCTTACATATATTTCTAAATAAATAATCCTAACTTTTTAAGCCATTCTTTATGGGCCCCTTTACTTCTTCTCTATTGGATTCAGTAACAAAATACTCTGGAACTTAAGATTTCTCTTGAAACCTAAATTAGAGACTATGAACTCAAATGCCTGCAATACTGAATAGATGATATAAATCCCTTGACATTTGTGTGAATATACTTTTTGTTTATGAATGGTGCAGTTGCATGCCCAGATAAAGAGGTGCTATTTGCAGCTCATGTCAACTTTTGCCATACCAGAATTCAGAGCTGATGAATTATCTAGTATTTAAAGAGACACAAAATATCTGGATTTTTATGAGAAAATTTCTAGTATTTAGTTGGCTAAATTTTTGTAACAGTTTTAGGGTACATAAGTTTGTGTGTTCTGTAATACAGCATACAAGCAGTTGGTTTCTCACACTAAAATCGTAATTCTTTTATTACTCTTCCCAAGGCATATGCAGACCTTTTTTTAAAGTTCTTTGTCTCTCTGTGTTGGGACGCATTAGTCTACCAGACTGTGTGAAGCAAGCAGCATGTCATGTAAAACGCTCAATTAACAGTGATTATAGCCTTGTTTCCTGGCTCATTTAAAAGCCTAAGGCATCCTGGCTATTGACACAATATGCAGTCATAGAATAACCTTGCCTTTTTTCTGGGTCAGATAATCATTATTTTAATTTTGAAGTTTACTGTGTTTATTTTTAATTACAGAACTTCTTACTTTGTTTTCAGCTTTTGGCATATTATCAAATAATAGCGGTTCTCAATTACCTAATTAGATGTTGGATTTTTTTCCCCCCTCTAGGGTTCTTTCTTAACTAGTTATGAATCGTGTTTAATTTGCCTAATTCACTGTACTTGAATAACATTCTATATATTCCATACTTGAACTACTGATTATTTGTTAATTAAATATTAACAATTCAATTAATTAAATAATTGTTAAAATTATCTCATAAATTCAGCCCTTCTCTCCACCAAATCAATTTGTCAGTTTAATCTCTTCTTCCATTTCATAGACTTCTAGTTGTTTCCTGACCTTGTCTCATGCTCAATTTCAATGAGTCACACTGCTATCCAAATAAATATTCTAAAATAATAATTCATCATAATCAGATAAATATTGATAGCTCATTGCATATGGGATAAAACCTATGCCAAGAAGCAGGCAATAATATCAGAACTTAGCTTATATTTAAAATGTCAACCTTTACCATTCTCAAAAAAATCTAATATTAGGCCTAGTTCTGCAGTGATTATTCATTTTTAAACCTCTCTAATTTGCCATATTCACACTGCATAGTATCTTTGGTCATTTTTTCCTGCTTTCTAGACCAGTGTATCTTTCAGGCTCTGAGCAAACATCTGTTCTATTTGATCATGTCCTCGACAAATCCAGGTAGTTAGATTCTTCCCTTGCCTGTCTATGTTGTTCATTACAATATTTGACATTTCTTTTTAGGTTTTTGGGGTTCCCTCATATTTGTCTGGAATCTTAAGGTGAACAACCTTGTGTTGCTCATCTCTGTAAATTCAATACTAAAGAACTGAAACTCCAAAGTAATTCACCTTCATGAAAGTATTTTAGTACATATAAGTAAATGAACTATTTCAAGGTTGTGTAGCATTATAGCATAATGACTAAGAGCTTGGATGTCAAAAACAAAAAGGCAAAACAAAAGAGTTAAATTTTAAATCTAGTAGGTAATGTTTGGGTGATTTTAGGCATGTCAAATTACCTTACTTAGCCTCAGTTTGCAATTAAGGGGGCAATAAAAAAGCAATTCAGAACTGGGAAGAAGTATTTGGAGCACATATATAAGATGAAGGACTTGTGGAGCACATATGTAAGACAAAGGACTTATATTTAGAATATAATAAAGCCCCTTACAACTCAATATGAACAAACCAATAAAAATGGACAAATTATTTGAACAGACACTTCACTCACGAAAGAATATATGAATGACAAATAAGTACAGAAATAAATCATTCACATCTTAAGCATTATGGAAATGCAAATCAAGAGATCACACATGCCCATTACTATACTTAACATTTAAGAAGTAAAACATCTGGCGTTATCATATGCTTTTGGGTATGTTGGACAAGTGGAGCTCTTATTTCCCATTGTTGAGAAGATAAAATGGTACTATGGCTTTACTAAAAAGCTTAGTAGCTTCATAGTCACATGTATACTCACAATACAGCTAGCTATTCCATTCCTGAATATTTCTTCAAGGAAAACAAAGACATATATCCATTCAAAGACTTATACATGAAAGCTCATAAAAGCTTTATCTATCATTACACAGAACTAGATAAATCCAAATGTCCATCAGCACTTACATAAAAAAAAATTGTGATAGATCTCTACAGTGGAAAATAACAAAATAGAAGATACAATGTATAGTAGATGAATGTGAAAATCATCATGCTGAGTGAAAGAAGTCAAAATTAGTACATACCCTATATTTCACTTACTTTTATAATATTATAGAAAATTCAAGTTAACACATAGTGACAGAAAACAAATCAGTAGTTTCAAGAGAATGGAAGTAAAGAAAGATTGCAAAGAGACATAAGAAAACATATGAGAATGATGAATATGTTTTCTCTTGTGGTGGTAGTTTCACAAGGGTATGTATGTGTGAAAATAAATCAGATTGTGCTTTATGCATACTTGTTTTGTACTTAACTTTTTAAAAGGTATAAAAAAGTATAAAGGATAAAACAAAAAAGGCAGGAGATATCATTTTTGAATATATATTTTATATTTTTATCATCCTCTCTCATCACTCAAAACAAATTAGAATTATGTGGCCATCGGTGCCACATATAATGAATTAGTGAGAAGTACAGGATAGCAAAGCACAGACTAGTTCAACACACTCCATCCACAAAGAGCTTTCTCATGGCACATATACTGGATTATTCTTGTTTTCATGACAGATGTCATGTAAAATCAACTGAACATATGTATGAGAGTTGGAATTGTATTTATGGTTGAATAACCAAAGAAAAAGACAGATCCACTTCTAGAGAAGCTGAGGCCTCAAACCTGCAGCTACCCAGTCCACAGGCCATGCACTCTGCTGAATACTGGCCCACATATTTAACTTGTAAAAATGACACTACACTTATGTTCAGGTGAAGAATGGGCAGAGAGAGAGAGAGAAAAAATGAAGTTCACAGGCACATGAAGAGAAAAAGAGAATGAAATTCACTACTATATTTTTTGAGACATAGAAAAGCCATGTGCATCATTTCATTCAAAGAGTACACTTCCCAAGGAAGATATAAGATAGGAGCTATGAATCTGTCAGTCAGCAACAGACTCTAAGTTTCTTGTCTAATATAAACTCTAAATGTGATGTAGTGCTTAAATGTCTATGGACATAAAATATTTTTCTTTTTAAAATTTTATAACATGGCCTATGATCAATAAGAAATTTCTTCATCTAGTGCTCAACCAAAACACTAAGGCAACAAAGCAACTATCTATTGGACTTTCTGAGAGATTTCCAATGAATTTTGAGCATATATGGTTTATGTCTTAAATGCTAACTTTAGAACTACCCACCACACAATAACAGTCCTTCACCACCTCTACCATTACCACCATGGACATGTAAAATGTGATTTTACTATATTAATCAATCAAAATTTTATAGTACACAGTCCTGAGCTTCAAAATGTTATGCCTTCCTTTTTTTTTTTTTTTTTCTTAAGGGAACAAGGCTGTTGAAGATGCTTTCAAAATAACAAATTATGATCAAAGAACTAGTATGGGACTTAGCCCTGTGTAAGAATGAATTGTAAAATGCCACAAAAGATAATTTTTAAGACCTAGTTTCATATATTGAACATAGAAGGCAAAAGGCTATCGTCCTTGAAAGAGGGAAGGCTTGCAGCTTACGAGGTTAGTTTGCCATTTATTCTGGCTTTATGTCCACAAGAGGTTTACAGATCATTTTTCAGAAAATTGAACAAGCAAATCTATCTGTCCAGATGCAAAAAAAGGTAAATATATAGAACAGCTATCTGGCTAGAAGGAGAAAAAGGTAAATGAGTAAAAGAAATGGATATTAGAGTTTGGAAATTTAAAATCATCTGGAATAGTTGTGGCAAGGCTTTGAAAAGAGGAAACCAGAGAAGTCTGAGAAACATCCATAGAATTTCCCATTAAATGGTTGGCCAAATTCTAAATTGTTCATGTATGGGAAATGATCCTGCAAGAATCAGTTACGGACGGCTTCTGGGAGACAGCCAGGGGAGCAGTGATTACAATGGCATTCAGCCAAATGCAGAGACCTCACCAGAGTCTGAGCACTCAGGTGAGAGCCTGAGCACTCAGGTGAGAACAAGGAGGCCAGGCCTAGGGATTTGGGACAATAGCTGCAGAGTAAAGGTCACACATATGTGTAAATACAAATAGTTTCTCTGGTGTAAGAAACTGAAAGTATAAATAGGGACCAAAATGTATAATAGATAATGTGAAATAGGAAGATAAGGCCCAAAGAGGAAGGGGAAGTGGAAAGGGTAGGTGAAGGAAAAGGAATAAATATGAGAAAAGGATAAAACGGAAACAAAGTCTTTGTAAATAGAAAGTGGTGGAAGCATTGAAGGGAGGGCAGGGGAAGAGGCAAAAACTAGAAACCAAGATATATCATGTAAAGGTACAAATTCCCAATGATGAATGTCATCACATTGTATACCTAAAATGTACCAAGAAACTTAGTGAACTTTTTTAGAAAGAAGAGCAAATGAGATCATGATGACCTCCCACAAAGGCCACCACTAGTCAGAACATTGACTACTCCATTGAGAGGAAGGTGATGTCACCCCTCAGCTCCACGATATCTAATTTCTGACATTCAATAAAATTACTAGATATACAAAAAGCAAGAAGATCTGTTATCAAAGAAAATTGGCCAATAGACTGATAAATGACCTAAACTTAGTAATTACCAGTGGAGGACCTTTAGAAAGCTCATGTAAATATATTAAAGAATTTAACAGAAAAGAAGGACAAAGGTACAAATGGGTAGTAAATTTCAGCAAATAGTTAAAACTTTAGAAAAGGAAGAAATGAAAATTTGAGAGATGAAAATGCTGTAGCAAAGAATTTATTGATGTGATTGACAGTACATTTGAAAAAATTTAGTAATCTCAATTTTTAGTAAAGTCAATAGTAATTATTTAAACTGATATATAAAGGGAAAAATGAAAGAAGGAAAAATCAGGCCAAACTTTTCATAGCATGAGGGCTATTCATATAAAACAGTTTAACATATATGAACCTAGAGTTCAGAAAGGTAAGAGAAAAAAAGTGGAGGAGGAGACAATAATACTTGAAAAGATAATGGCCTAAGACAGGTGTGGTGGGGCACACCTGTAATCCTGGCATTCTAGGAGGCTGAAGCAGGAGGATCACAAATTTGAGCACAATCTGAGCAACTTAACAATTTAACAAGAACTGTGTCTCAAAGTTCAGTAGCTCAGTGCAAAAGTCCTAGCTTCAATCCCCAGTACCATTACCAATAAGCAAATAATAATAATAGTCAAAGATTTTCAAATTGTAGTAAAAATATCAACTTACACATGGAAAGAAGTCCAGCAAATTCCAGGAGAATTAACAAATAATCCACTCTGGGGCACATCAGAATAAAACTAAAAGATACCAAAGAAATAAAGGAAATCTTACAACTAGGAAGGGGCAAAATTACTTATACCCAGGAATATAATTCAAATGATGGCTGTATTAACATCAAGAAGAAATAGAACCCAAAAGTGAATAAAATTAGATCTTTAATATTTTATAGGAAAGGGTCAGAGATTTAGCTCAGTGGTTCCACCACCTGCCTTGAAAGCACAAGGTCCCAAATTCAATCCCTAGTACCAAAAGAAAATTCTTTATAGGAAAGGCTTATTAACCCAGAATATCCAACAAAAATTCCTGTCCAAAGTGAAGGCAAAATAAAGACATTTCAGAAAATTAAGCAATTTTAAATGTCATTAAACATGTACTACACAAATATAAAGGAATTTCTTAAGTTAAAAGAAATGGGATACATGAGATTAAACATAAAAGACTATTTTTAAAATTTCTAAGAATATATTGATTTCAATTATTAAAGAAGAAAGAATGCATGAGACACATACAAAACAATAAACAAATATGATAGGGTTAAACCCAATCATATCAGTAATTACCTAAAATACCTAAAATAACTTTATTTTAAAAACAGTAATTGTCAGACTTGGTAAAACAGAACAAAATACCTGAATGTTCTTTACAAGAGATCTAATTTAAATACAGGATAAAGACACAGTATATTGAAAGTAAAATAGTAAGGAAGTATATACCATGCAAACACTACTAAAAAAGAATTAAGAATGGCTGTATTTGTATCAGACAAGTGGAGTATAAAGACAAAGAGTATTATCAGAGAGAAAATTTATAATGATAAAAGTATCAATTTATGAGGCAGATAAAACAACCTTAAGTATGTTTAATTGAACAACACAGTTTCAAGGTGCCATAAAAAGTGAAAAAGTAAAACAAAAAGGAAATCCAAAATTTTGCTTGAATATTTTAACATTTATCTCTCAGTAATTGATAGATACAGCTGAGAAAAAAATTCAGTAAGAACATGGAAAATTAGAAAAACACTATTAGCTAACAACCTAATTGGCACTTTGTACTACACTCAGTAACTACAGGAAACATGACTTTCAACTGTATGTGGAACATTTTTCGAAACAGATCACATGTCATGGCATAAAAATGAGTATTAATAGGGTTGAGGGTGC
Source organism: Heterocephalus glaber (assembly GCF_053883595.1). NCBI lineage: Eukaryota > Metazoa > Chordata > Mammalia > Rodentia > Bathyergidae > Heterocephalus > Heterocephalus glaber. The sequence goes on along the minus strand of NW_028258296.1, from coordinate 34,039,906 downwards.
AGCTCAGGAGCAGAGCTCATGCTTAGCAAGTGTGAAGTCCTGAGTTCAAACCCAAGTACACAAAACAAAAAGAATCTTCATTAAAGTATAGCACTGAAGTTACACAAAGTATGCCCCTTAACCATAATGAGACAAAATCTAGAAATCAATTTTAAGAAAAATTTCTTAATATATGAAAATTGAGTAACAGTTCTGAATAACCTATACATCAAAAAATAAGTTATAATGAAAAATTTAAAATGCTTTTAATTACTCTTGTTGGTGTAAGAATAGACAAGAAGCAGAAGGCAATGAGGGAGAAAAGGAGACAGGTGAGATGATTATTGCACATAGATGATAGATGTGATGGGTGTGACTACAAAGTGAAGGAACTAGCCAGGTTGTCCACAAGCTTGAAGATAGAAACAATAGGACTTGTCAAAAGATAAATATGCAGTTCGAGAGAAAGAGAAAAGCCAAGGGTTAATTACATGTTTTGGGCTAAAAGGCAAAAAGATGGAGCTGTGGACTGACTAAAATGAGAAATGCTGAGAGAACCCAGATTTGAGGGGAAATAGTAGGAGGTGAATTTTGATCACAGCTACTAGCTTAGAATGCTTGTTATTCACTTAAAGAGTTGGATATAATGCCCTACCGAGTTCCTGAGCCACACAGAACACACTGAATCAGCCCGCTGCAGACAGGCAGGTCTGCTCATGCTCTACCAAGGTCCTCAGTCTCGCGGAACATGCCCAATCAGCCCACTGCACACAGGAAGGTCTGTGCATGCCCTACTGAGGTCTTGAGTTGCATGGAAGACACCGAATCACCCTGCTGCAGGCAGACAGCCACCTGGTTTCACACTACAAAGACACAGAGGACACCAGACCACCAGACCAAGGTACTGAGTCCTGCTGCTCCTGGTCCAGAGATAGGGGTTTCTGAGCCATCATCACACTGCTCCTGGTCCACAGGAAGGGGCTTCCCAGTCACCATCCCTCCCACTGCTTCCAGCGCAGAGGAAAGGGCTTTGGGGCCACCTTCTGTCCCCTGATCCTGGCCCAGAGGAAGGGGCTTCTAGGCCACCATCCCTCCCACTGCTACTGGCCAAGAGAGAGGGGCTTCTGAGCCACCATCCCACTGCTCCTGGTCCACAGGAAGGGGCTTCCAAGCCACCAACCATCTGGCTGCTCCCAGCCCATAGGAAAGGGCTTTTGGGTCACCATCTCTACCGCTGCTCCTGGCCCCTCTCCCACCTCACCCAGCTCAGAGGAGGTAATCTGTGCAGGCACTAACAGCCCCCCCGCCACAGTCAAAATGAGAAAACATGTAAATAAGTCTCAAAACCAGACTTCCAGATCACCTACAGCAACCCCAAAGGGAAATGAGATGGAACACTCTGATACTCAACCACCTGGACCCACTGAACTGGCAACAAAAGGGGAACTGGAAAAAATGAAATCAGAAACAATTTCTCAGAAAACAGGAGAAATTGTGCCCCTAGTGCAAGACATAATTAATAAATCTAGAGAGGACCCAAGGAACATGATGGAATCCCAACATAAGAAACAAATGGAATCCATAAAAAAGATGCAAATAGATTTCCAGGAGATTAAAAACTCCATTGAAAGTCTACATAGCAGAATGAGCCAGTGTGAGGACAGAATTTCAGATATAGAAGATTGCAATTAGTGGCCAGGAAAAGAAAAATTGCTTCAAAATTATAAGGGAACATGAGAAATCAATCCAGCAGCTGCTAGATGATGGAAAGAAGAATAACATAAGACTGATTGGGCTCAATGAAGAAGCAGGAGAGAGTGTAGATGGCATAAAAAACCTCTTCACAGAAATAATGGCAGAAAACTTCCCAAGCAGGGGAAAATAACTTGACATACAGATAAGTGAGGCATATAGGACTCCAGATAGCCTTGATCAAAAAAAATCCACACATAGGTATATAATTATTAAGATTCCAGAAACATAAAAGAAGAACAAAGTTCTCCAAGCAGTCAGAGAAAAGAAACAAATCACATACAAAGGAAAGCCCATCAGAATCACAGCAGAATTCTCAACACAAACCATCAAGGCAAGTAGAGCTTGGAATGACATATTCCAAGTCCTAAAAGAAAACAGCCTCCAACCCAGATTGATGTGCCCTGAAAAACTATCTTTCAAAATGGATGGAGAAATAAGATACTTTCATGACAAACAGCACCTTAGGAACTTCGTGAATACCAAACCAGCACTCCAAAGAATTTTACACAATAGCCTAGGAACAGACATTGAGGATCACAACCCCAGGAAGCAAAGCAGAATGAACCCATCTGGCATGACAAGAAATTAAATGTAAAGGGGGAGAATCCAACAAAAAGAAAAAGTCATGGCAATGACAAGTCAATACGTTTCAGTTATAACCATCAATGTTAATGGTCTCAATTCACCAATCAAAAGAAATAGACTGGCAGAATGGGTCAAGAAGTAAAATCCAACAATATGCTGCATACAAGAAACATACTTAATTCAAAAGGAAACTCATAGACTGAAAGTTAAAGGGTGGAAAACAATACTCCATGTGACAGGAACCCGAAAAAAAGCAGGAGGAGCTATCCTTTTTGCAGATCAAGTAGATTTCAAGCCAACACTGATTAAGAGAGATGAAGAAGGACACTACATCCTTGTAAAGGGAAGAATCCAAGAGGAAGAGATGACAATCATAAATATCTATGCACCAAACACTAGTGTGCCCAACTATGTAAAACAAATATTAACGGACATGAAAAGTCATATATGCACTAATACAATTGTAGTGGGGGACCTCAACACCCCACTGTCACAAATAGATAGATCAACTAGACAAAAAATAAGTAATGAAATACTAGAACTCAATCGAACTCTTGAACAAATGAACTTAACAGATGTTTACAGAGTCTTCCACCCCACAAAATCAGAATACACATTCTTCTCAGCTGCACATGGCTCATTCTCCAAAATAGACCACATACTTTCACATAGAACATGTTTAAGTAAGTGCAAAGGAATTGAAGTTATCCCCTGTATATTATCAGACATACTGCGATGAAACTGGACATCCATAGCAAAAGAAACTGGAAAAATTTCATAAACACATGGAAATTGAACAACACACTTCTGAATAACCAATGGGTCACAGAGGAAATTAAAGAAGAAATCAGACAGTTCCTTCAATTAAATGACAATGAAAATACAACATATCGGAATCTGTGGGACACAATGAAAGCAGTCTTAAGAGGGAAATTCTTAGCAGTGAATATGCATATTAGGAAAACCGAACAAGCCCAATTAACCTGATGCTGAAACTGAAGCTTCTAGAAAAAGAACAGCAGGACAAACCCAGAGATCATACAAGGGAGGAAATGATAAAGATCAGAGGAGAAATCAATGCAATGGAGACTAAGAGAACGATACAAAAAAATCAATGAAGTCAAGAGTTGGTTCTTTGAAAAAATCAACAAAATTGACAAACCCCTAGCCAACCTTGTCAGAAAAAGGAAAGAAAAGGGCCAAATCCATGCAATTAGGAATGAAAAGGGTGAAATGACAACAGACCCAGCAGAAATCCAGAGAATCATCAATACCTACTTCCAGAACTTATACGCCAATAAGATGGAAAACACAGAAGAAGTGGACAGATTCCTAGATACATATGAATTACCAAAGTTGAATGAAGAAGACCTAAAAATTCTGAACAACCCAAAATCAACCAATGAAATTGAAAATGTAATTAAAAACTTATCAACTAAGAAAAGCACAGGCCCTGATGGCTTCACTGCTGAATTCTACAAGACATTTAGAGAGGAACTGCTGCCACTACTGTTTAAACTCTTCATTGAAATTGAAACGGAAGCAATACTCCCAAATTCATTCCTGGAAGCAACCATCACTTTGATCCCCAAAGCAGAGAAAGACCCAACTGAAAGGAGAACTATAGGCCAATCTCAATAATGAACATAGATGCAAAAATCCTTAATTAGATACTGGCAAATAGAATGCAGAAGATCATCAAGAAGATCATACACCCTGATCAAATGGGATTCATCCCAGGGATGTAGGGATGGTTCAACATATGCAAATCAATCAATGGAATACACTATATCAATAGAGCCAAGGACAAAAACCATATGATTATCTCCATAGATGCAGAAAAAGCATTTGACAAAATCCAAAATGCATTTATGATAAAAACCCTACAAAAATTGAGATAGATGGGCTCTACCTCAAACTGAGAAAAGCCATCTATGAAAAACCAACAGCCAATATCATACTAAATGGTCAAAAACTGAAATCCTTCACACTAAAATCAGGAACAAAACAAAGATGGCCACTATCACCACTCTTGTTCAATATAATTTTGAATACATGAGCCATGGCAATTAGACAAGAGAAAGAAATAAAAGGAATAAAGATAGGTAATGAAGAAGTCAAGGTGTCATTATTTGCAGATGACATGATATTCTATATAGAAGACCCCAAGAACTCCACCAAAATTCTTCTAGGCTTAATAACCAAATTCAGTCAAGTAGCTGCTTACAAGGTCAACATACAAAAATCAATAGCTTTCCTCTACACAAATGACAGACTCACTGAGAGAGAAATAGGGCAAATAATTCCTTTCACAACAGCATCCAAAATACTGAAATACCTAGGAATCATCCTAATGGAAGAAATCAAAGACCTCTTCTCTGAAAACTATGACACTCTGGAAAGAGAGATTGAAGATGATATCAGAAAATGGACAGACATCCCCTGCTCCTGGGTAGGAAGGATTAATATAGTGAAAATGGCCATACTTCCAAAACTGCTATACAGATTTAATGCAATTCCAATTGAGATCCCAGCAGCATACTTCATGGACCTTGAGAAAACAACCCAAAAATTCATTTGGAACAAGAAGAGACTCAGAATAGCAAAAGCAATTCTAGGTAACAGAGACATGGCAGGGGGTATCACAATTCCCAACCTGCAGCTCTACTACAAAGCTACTGTGATAAAAACAACATGGTACTGGCAAAGAAACAGACTTGAAGACCCAGTGGAACAGATTACAAGATGCAGAAACAACACCAGACACACTCAGCCATCACATCTTCAACAAAGGGCCAAACACCCTCACTGGAGGAAAGATAGCCTCTTTAATAAATGGTGCTGGAAAAATTGGGCTTCAACTTGCCAAAGATTAAAACTAGGCTTGTATCTCTCAACATGCACTAAACTAAAATGAAAATGGATTAAAGATCTAAATATTAAAATAGAAACTCTGAACCAGTTGGAACAGAGGTTAGGTGGAACCCTTGAAGACATCGGTGTAGGAAAAGATTTTCTGAACAAAACCTCAGTTGCCCACGAATTAGCACAAACAATCAACAAGTGGGATCTCTTCTTATTAAAAGCTTCTGCCCAGCAAGAGAAACCACCAGCAGTTTGAAGAGACAACCCACAATGTGGGAAAAAAATCTTCACCTGCTCTTCCTCAGACAAAGGTCTACTATCTCGAATCTATAAAGAACTTAAAAAGATCAGACCTCCCAAATTTAAAGACCCAATCCAAAAATGGACATCTGAAATGAACAGACATTTCTCAGACAAAGAAGTAGAAATAGCAAATAAATACATGAAAAAATGTTCAAAATCACTGGTCATTCGAGAGATGCAAATGCAAACAATGCTGAGATTCCACTTCACTCCAGAAAGAATGGCTGCTATCATGAAATCAACCACTAACAAATGCTGGTGGGGCTGTGGGGAAAGAGGAACCCTGCTCCACTGCTGGTGGGCATGTAGACTCTTCCAACTACTGTGGAAATCAGTATGGAGATACCTCAAAGAACTAGGACTGAAAGTCCCATTTGACCCTACTATTCCACTGCTGGGGATCTCCCTCAAAGAATTAAAAGAATCACACCACAGTGATATATGTGTGCCCATGTTCATAGCAACACAGTTTGTAATAGCTAAAACTTGGAAACAGCCCAAATTCCCATCAACTGGAGACTGGATAAAGAAAATGTGGTTTTTTTATAAAATGGAGCACTCCTCAGCCATAAAAATTGAGAAATTAGAGACATTTAAAGCTAAGTGGATGCACATTGAGGCAATACTCTTAAGTGAAATAAATAGGACACACATGTATAAATACCAAATAGTTTCTCTGGTGTGAGAAACTGATAGTGTAAATAAGGACTAAATGTATAATAGGTAATGTGAAATAGGAAGAAAAGGGGGAAAGGGGATGGAAGTGGGAGGGCTAGGGGAAAGGATAGAAGGGAATAGGATTAATATGAGAAAATGGAAAAATAGGAACAAAATCTTTGTAAATTGGGAGGACTGGAGGGGTTGAAGGGAAGGCTGAGCAAGGGAGAAAAATAAGAACCAAGTGAGACTATGTAAAGGTGCAAATTTCCAATGATGAATGTCATTCTATTGTATACCTAAAATGTACCAATGATTAGAATGAATAATCGATAATGCAAAATAGGAGGGAAAGGTCCAAAGGGGTAGGGGTAGTGGGAGGGGCAGGGGAAAGGAAAGAAGGGAAAGGAAAAATGATGAGAAATGGAAAAAATGGAAATAAAGTCTTTGTAAATAGGGAGGGGTGGAGGGGGTGAAGGGAGGGCTAGGAATGGGGAAAAAATAAGAACCAAGATGCATTATATAAAGGTACAATTCCCAATGAGAAATGTAACTGTGTTGTATACCTGCAATGTACCAATAAAAGAATTTAATACAAAAAAAAATAAAGAGCAAAACAAAACAACAACAACAAAGAAAGAGTTGGATATAGGCCTATTATTCAGGAGAGAGGTTGGAAATAGAGAAGAATTTTGTAATTATTATATAAAAGGTGATTTATATCTGAAATAAAGTAAATACTATGTTCATATATACTGAAATCACTAATAGAACAAATTAGATTTATTACTGAGAACTCTTCAGTGTTAAGAGGCTAGGGAGGTTAGAAAGAAAGAATCAGACCTGAAGAGTGGCAAATGAGGTTGTAGGAAAAAGCAGACATTGTGATGTTGGCCACCAAATGATAATGTGCTTCAAGAAGGAGTGAATAGTCAAATTTGTTGAGTTCTGCTTTTAGGTCATGGAAAATGACAAGTGACATTTGGTTTAGAACCTGGCAACTGCGGACCTGAAAAAGTCTGTGGTGGAATGATGCAGTTGCAAGGCTGATTACAGTGAATTCAAGGAAAAAAAAAAACAGACTGAGAGTAAACAGTGTATAAAGACCACGTTTTTGAGGAAGGTTGCTCTAAGGGAAGAGAAATAGAGTAGTTGCTGATGGAGGAAGTTGAATCAGTGGTGTTTTTTCAGGTGGGAGAAAAAATAGCATTTGTATATATGAATGAAGAAAATCTAATAGAAAATAACTGTCAACTCAGATGTAAGAGGAGTGGTTGAAATAGCGTTCTTCAGTGGACAGAGGTGGTAGATTTAGCACAAAAGTAAGAGTGAAGTTGGCCTTAACTCGGAGGACAGACAATTCTACAGTAACAGGGTGGAATACAGAGCACTTACAAATGACAGGACCTTGGGAAATTCCCTTCAATGGCTGCATCAGTGTGATAGTTAACCGATTGAGTCATCTTGAGTATAAAAGATCCAATTAGATTGGATCAGCATAGTTCTGAGAGTGGCTGAGGGCATTCACTGAAGACAAGAGACCCACTCTAGGGCAGGTTGTCACCTGAACAATATAAAGAGGAAATGAAGAAGGAAGGCTCACTTCTGTTTTTTTGGAGGAGCTCCAGTCTTCACCTTCACCTTGGATCTTGTCTCTTGGCTTCCATCACAGACCCTTCAGCCTTCCATCTTAGTCCTCTCAGCCTCTTGATATGGACTTGCGTGGAACACTAAAGGGAGCTCCAGGCCTTCAACTGGATCCTTAGGATCTCCAGTGTGCAGACAGACCTTTTGCACTCTTCTACACTTGACTCTGTGGGTGGCCAGTGTAAGCCTATCTTGTAAATTATGTATTTGCATATCTTGCTTTAAATCCATTTCTCTAGTAAGCACTGACTGATACAATCAGCTAAGTATGCAGAAGGTAAAGAGGAATTGGAAATTTGAATTTTCGGTAGAAAAGAGAAGATATGAATAGTTGCTTAGGACAATAGAAAAAGTGAATGATTGGCAAATAGAATATTGCTTCTGAGCGTTACTAAGGACCCAAATGAAATAATTGATTGTGAACTTGTGAATCATCACATCACAGGTGCTTATTTTTATCCAAACATTTTCATTTAAGTAGGTAGGTGATTTAGATTTAACCATGACTGAGGCTTTGTCAAATAAATATATGAAAGGTAAATGTATTCAAGGAAGTAATTATAATTGATTTATATTTAAGGAATTCTTAACAATTCTTAAGAATTTAAGGAAGGAATGGAGGGTATAAATTGAAAGCTGGTAGAATCATTGGATTTTAATTCACAAACACGTTGAAAGAGTGAGATGGACTTTATGGAGATGAAAAGGCTATTTAGGGATGAGGAGATGGGTGGGTGGGAAGAGGAAATGAAAATAAAAAGGATTAAAATGTGATGTGTATGTACCAATTCCACTTAATAAATGTATTTATTCTGTATCACACACATATAATAATAAAAGGTTGGGAAGCAAGTCAGAACATTAGTAAGAGAGGGCAGAAAATGTGAGGTGCTGTTCAGAGACTAGAATGCTTGGATTTAGGATTATGGAGGGATTTCATTTACTGATATTGTAATGAGTGTCAGAGATAGTTTGAAGAAAAACTCATTAAAAGAGAGCAGTTACAGAAGATGTTAAAGATTGGAAAAAATAACATATATGAATATTGAAGTCATCCGAGTTATGATGAGAGTAGTGTTGGAGAGTAGCGGTATCCTAGGATCTAACATCTTCAAGAAATAAGCTGACAACGATTGGAGATGCATCTGTATGTAATCTGTTGATATGAAATTAACACGCAGTGGGTAGGACATGGAAAAGAATGAATGGTCTGAAAGGTACAAGAGAATGAGGACAATTTCTTCATTTCTAGGCTGAGATATAGTACATCAGGGAAAATAGAGCCACTCAGAAGAGATTCTCAGGAGAGGGACTGTCTTCAGAAGAGAGCTTGGTTTCAGACTTGTTCTTGTTGACAGAACAATCCTGGTTTCTATAAGTAGACCAGGAAAGAATAGCTGTCACTAAATCTGCTTTTCTGGCTGCTAATGTGTCTGCTCCATCTTGACACTTCTTATGGTGCTGTAAGAAAGTGTTACTGCTGCATATCTGGCAGTCTCAACCCACCCCCAAACCACAGACAGCTTTGAAGACATCACATCTATTGAAAACAAAGTTAGTTTTCATGTAATGAGACAGAACTCCCCACATACACCTCCTTCCTACACCATTCTAATTTCTCATTCTCTGTTTTTCTGGATGAAGTAAATAAGCAAAGAAATGATCAGATGGTTCAAAACTCTTTTGGCTACTGTTGCTTCCAGACACTGGTTCATACCCTTATGTTTACTTGCTGGCCACTGACCATATCAAAGGAAAACATATATTTTGGTAAAGTGGAACAAAAAAAATCTGTTTAAAGCTAGCTCTAAGGAGATAGAGGGGCCCATTTGCCTCAACTCACCATCTCACTGTGTAAAGGGGGGTAAGGTTCTCGTATAGTAAAGAACAGGGTGGAGAGCACAGCGAGACAGGGCTGAACTCCATACTCACTTTGACACAGTCATCTTCAGCTCACTGGCTACTTTCTTGCAGAAAGGAAAGTGGGGTCCTGCCTCTTGGGGTTGTCATATGCATATTTTGTCACTTCATCTTGTCTGTGCTCAGCAGGAGGAAGTTTGAAGAAATTGCTTATCTCTACAGAGAAAGAAAAATCTAACTTTTAAAGTTCTACTTCACAATGTCAGTTACGTTGTTAGAAGAAGAGAATAAGAAAACTATACTGCCAGAAAGCACTAAATATAAAACTGAAGTATATAATTTGTTTTTACTCTCTAAAACACTAAGTGGGATGTGCTGGATCCTGAAAGCAACTGGGAGATAATTCTGAAAGTTTAACCCTCCAAGCTGGGGAAAGGCCAAAAGACTAGTAAAGAAGAAAACCTATCAGTGCCCAAATATCCATCTTTCTCATGACTCACATACATTTCTTCTTTTAAGTTGTTTCCTCAGTAGAAGGAAACTGTATTTAGGGATTAATTTACTAGGTTTTGGGCTGCAGGTTAAAATGAATTCCTAACATTTATCTGATAAAATAAAGAGAAGTAACTTGCTTTGGAGCATTCAATAAATTTTCTTTCCTAACATGGCATGCACTAGATAGAAGATGACTGAACTTCAAGTCAGGATATTAGAGCTTCAACCTAGATTCTACTATCTGATCAACCCCTTTAGTATCCTTCTAGTTTTTTTCTCAAGTAACTCCTTTCCCCCAAACAGTACTTTGCATTCCTGGTATAGTTTTCTATTACACCTTAAAATTCTCTTTTGTAGTCCTTTGCAAATTAATACATATGTGCATATTTATTTAGTGCATGTCTTTCTCACTGTACTATAAACTCCATGAAGTCAGGGAATTAAGAGGCTACTTCAGAGAACATGGCCAGTAAATACTTAGTGCCTGGCTTGGGAAAATGACAAACACACAGTACCCTAGTTACTTCAGATCTAGTCTGTGACTTCACAGAGCCATGGAAGTTCAATATATACAAGGGCACTTCAAAATCTTTGAAGTGTTGATTAAATAGAAAGTTCAATGCATCAAACAAGTTCTTGATATGAAATTAATTAATTACTATTAATACTTCTCTTGGGGACAAGTATTTATTTTCCATATGATCTTTGTATTGCATTTCAGCAGCAGGTTTTAAGAAATTAAGAAGACCAAAGGAATTTGAGAACTTACTTTAAATATTACTAGATTTATTAAGGTACCCTGCAAATTTAAAATTACAGATTCCTCAGAATGAAAGTTACCTTGGTTTTCTGAGACTTCCCATTGTCTACTTTAAATTCTATTAATAATGAATTCTCTTACTAAGCTCTTTTGTTGTACCTGACTCCTCATCTCACCGGTGACTGCACATGCTTCTGAGTAAGAGAAAAGATAAGGCACTTCCTCAATTTTGACCACAAGCTAAAAGTTTTACAGTTTGACCCAGGCTTTCTCACTGGTGAAATTGGACATTAGCCATTCATGTATCCATATATCCACCCATCCACTCATTCAATAAAATTCAGTAAGCAATGAACTTTGTCTTTAGAATGTAAAGGATGCAGAGATGCTATTACAACCTATAGCTTTGGTCTTGCATAATTATTCATCTACATGTGATTTAAGTACTATAATAATTATGCTGTAGCACATAAGAGGGACACATAACAAAGAATGGCAGGTTTAGGAAATATTTATTGGAAAAGGAGCCACTTCACCCAATTTGTAAGAAATCAATAGGAGAAAAAAAGATAGGGAGACTATTTCAAGAAGAGGAAATGGCATAAACAAAATCATGAAGGTTGAAAAATTTAAGAAATATCAGTAATCTGATTCTTTTAGAAAGAAAAATACGTATACTGGGAGAAAGGGATAGAATGGTCAGGAGATGAACCTGAAGGGAACTGTGAACAACCAATCAGAAAAGTCTGCAGATGTTTAGATATTATCTGAGGGGTGAATGGAAACTATAACCTGGACATTGATTTGTAAGAATCATTTATTCTATATCCTCAGGTTAGTAGTAAAGAGAGAAATAGAACTTCAAAATGGCAATTGTTGTAGGTCTTATAATATATCATCTGTGAGTGGATTTGTTAAGAGTCTTCTGTTTGCCAGGAAGTATTACAGGAGTCTTCATTTCTTTTAAGAAAATATATATGATATTTCAATCAAAATGAATCAGAAATCATTTCCTAAGTGCCTTCTCTGTAATTTACAAAACCAGCCATCCCAAAACCAATAGAAAGTAACATGAGGACAGGTCACCTAACCACTTACATTTTTAAATTGTAACCAATCCTCTCAAAACTATATTATTTAGGTGGCAAACTTGTATTGCATTTTTTTCTTGAATAGTCATATTTTATACAACATTTTCCATTTCAATAAAAATCCATTTATTCAATGTATAATTAAAATAAATTAAATGTAGTTTAAATGAAAGATTTCTCTTTTTTGCTCTTTTTAAAAATTAGTTTTATTGGTACACTTTTGATATACATAATGCTCACATTCATCATAGGAAATTTGTACCTATATATAATATATTCTGATTCTTCCTTTTTTCCCCATTCCCCTCCCTTCTCTTCAGCCCTTCTTCCCCTCATTTACAAAAGCTTTGTTTCCATTTTTCCCTTGTATTTTTTTTCCAGATGTATCAAAAAAGACCAATTTTGTTCAGAAGCATGCAAAGAATTTTGATTCCTCAAATTTTCTTGTGCCTTTAAATCTAGATTCATTAAAATATAACTGGATATATCAAAAAATAAAGTCCTGTCTGAGGAAATGCTCATAATTGCCTTTGTCAATTCATTTTAGGTTATTATATAACTAAATTTATTTATTTATTTATTTATTTATTTAGTACCGGGGATTGAATTCAGGACCTTGAGCTTCTGACCCAGGTGCAGTGCCACAGACCTAAATCCCTGGTGACTGAATTTATTTTTTTAAAAAAAACTTGTACAGCAAGATTTCCCCTAATCTCAAAAATGATTAACACTCAAGCACCAAAAAAAACAGAATTACATTCAGTTGTGTCCCAAGACAAGTTCCATAAAGATTCTTCCAAAGATTCTCCCTGGTAGTTAATGCTATTTTATAGTCTCCTGTACACAGATTCATGCCTAGCTTGGGTCAGTTGGACCAGATAGAACTGAGAGGTTAGGCTTCTGAGGGTAGGCCATAGAACTTTTTGGGGTTTGCCATGCGATTTCTTGGGTTATTCTCTCTATGGAGAGGCAACTGCCATGCCATGTGAATGCCTAAGAGATTATGTAGGGCTGCATTTTCTGGAGGACTGGAGCCTTCCACCACCAATCAGCACAAACCGTGAGTAAGGCAGCTTGGAATCACATCCTGCAGCCCTGAGGAACCTTCAGGTGCTGCCACTCTAATGACATCTTAACTGAACTCACATAAGAGAACCTGAGCCAGAACCACCCGCTAAGCTACTACCGGATTCCTGACTCACAGAAACTATGTGAGATAATAAGTGTTTATTGTTGTTTTGAGCCACAAAATATTGGAATAATCTGATACATAGCACTTAAAACTTCCTAATACAACCCAGTATCAATAAGTGATACAATTTACAATTAATCATCTATAATTCCAAATAATAGAGAATAAGATGTTATTAGAAATAAAAATTCAAAAAAAGGAAAAAAACCTAAAAAATAGAGAAAGTTCTCTGATATGTAATAGACAAATAATGAAATCTCAAATATGTCCTTTAAAACATAGAGGTCTAAATCTCTATAAACTGAATGTTTTATGTGACAAAAAGGAGTGTAGCTGTGATCAAATTAAGGATTTTGCAATGGAGCTATAACCCTGGATTATCTAGGTGGACCTGAGATAATCACAGGGGTCCTTTTGAGAAGAAGACAAGAAAGTCAAATAAGATAGGTGTGGGAGATGAGACAGTAGAAGTGATTAAACTGATGCATGGAAGAAATCATGGTCCAAGGAACACAGCCTCTATGAGTGGAAAGAGGGGAAAAGATGGATTCCCGATGAAGCATCCCAAAGGTACACAGCCCTGGCAAAATCTTTATTTAAGTGACTACCATATTTGAAAAGAATAGAATTACGTTGTTTTAAGCTGCTAAATTTGTAATTTGTTCTAGCAACAGTAAAAAAACTAATTTTGTTCCACAATCAGAAAAAAAGGAAACCTTCAAAAAACAGAAAGAAGCCAATAGAATGGTTCATTTTATTACTTTATCTTACAAAAGGCTTTCTGAGCCTATTATAAAATATATCAAGATTATTTTATGAACAAATGCCTCTGAAAGCAGCAGTCTAACACATGAAGATATTCAAATGACTCACCACTTAATCAAATACATTCAAATGCCCAGTCTTCTGCATCTTCACTCAAAATGTAAATGTTTTTATGCAAGGAAACAAACTGTTTCCAGAATGAGCTGAATAAATATTTAATGATGTTGTACAGCAAAATTCATGAAAAGCATTTTTAGTAATAAAAATAATAAGTAAATTTGATGTGATCCAACTTTACAGTATTGTTTTCAGTGATAATAATAAACCACATACTTATATAGCTGCTCACAAAATGCTTCACATACGTATCTCAGATGATTCTCAGAACACTCTGGTAAGGCAGAAAAGACTCTAATTATGGCTTTAATTTATTCTTGAAATGACTAAGTCTCAATAAGGGTGACTTCTGAAATTTCATCCAACTATGAATGACAGAGCAGTGACAGAAAATCTCTTATCCATTTAATTATCAATGATCCATTTTATACTGTGTTTTTGTGCTGTAAGCTAAAGAAAGAAAATTTGTTGTTAGAAAAATAACTGGGGAGACAGGCAGGTGTGCGCACACCCTACCGAGGTTGCAAGTCACACAGAACACACTGAATCAGCCCAAGCCCTTGCAACAATCCACTGGACACCCCCCTCACACTCCTCTGTACAGCTGCCTGGTTCCACACTACAGAGACGCAGAGGACACTGGACCACCAGAACACTGTACTGAGTCCCACCAATTCTGGCCCAGAGGAAGGGGCTTCTGAGTTTCCATCCCACTGCTCCCAGCCCAGAGGTAGGGGCTTCTGAGCCACCATCCCACTGGTCCTGGTCCAGAGGAAGGGGCTTCCCGGCCACCATCAATCCAGTTGCATCCAGCCCAGAGGAAAGGGCTTTTGGGCCACCATCCCTATTGCTGCTCCCAGCCCCTGTCCCACCTCTCCCAGCTCAAAGGAGGTAATCAGTGCAGGCGCCAACAGCACCACCCCCCACAGTCAAAATGAGAAAACATGTAAATAAATCTCAAAACCAGACTTCCAGATCACGTACAGCAACCCCAAAGGGAAATGAGATGGAACACTCTGATACTCAAACACATGGATGCACTGAACTGGAAACAAAAGGGGATCTGGAAAAAATGAAATCAGAAATAATTTCTCGAATAACAGCAGAAATTGTGCTTATATTGAAAGACATGATTAATAAATCTAGAGAAGAGCTGAGGACCATGATGGAAGCTCAACATAGGAAACAAATGGAATCCATAAAACAGATACAAATAGATTTCCAGGAGATGAAAAACTCCATTGAAAGTCTACACAGCAGAATGAGCCAATGTGAGGACAGAATTTCAGATATAGAAGATAAGATTGCAAATAATGGCCAGGAAAAGAAAAATTGCTTCAAAATTATAAGGGAACATGAGAAATCAATCCAGCAGCTGCTAGGTGATGCAAAGAAGAATAACATAAGACTGATTGGGCTCAATGAAGAAACAAGAGAGAGTGCAGATGACATTAAAAAAAACTCTTCACAGAAATAATGGCAGAAAACTTCCCAAGCAGGGGAAAAGAACTTGACATACAGATAAGTGAGGCATATAGGACTCCAAATAGCCTTGATCAAAAAAATCTACACATAGGCATATAATTGTTAAGATTCCAGAAACACAACAGAAAAACAAAGTTCTACAAGCATTTAGAGAAAAGAAACAAATCACATACAAAGGAAAGCCCATCAGAATCACAGCAGACTTCTCAACAGAAACCATCAAGGCAAGTAGAGCTTGGAGTGACATATTCCAAGCCCTAAAAGAAAACAGACTCTAACACAGATTGATATACCCTGCAAAACTATCTTTCAAAATTTATGGAGAAATAAGGTACTTTCATGACAAAGAGCACCTTAGAAACTTCTTGAATACCAAACCAGCACTCCAAAAAGTTTACACAATATCCTAGGAACACACATTGAGGATCACAACCCCAGGAAGCAAAGCAGAATGAACCCACATGACAAGAAATTAAATGTAAGGAGGGAGAACCCCAAAAAAAGAAAAAGTCATGGCAATGACAAGTCAATGTGTTTCAGTTATAACCATCAACGTTAATGGTCTCAATTCACCAATCAAAAGAAATAGACTGGCAGAATGGGTCAAGAAACAAAATCCAACACTATGCTGCATACAAGAAACACACTTAATTCAAAAGGAAACTCATAGACTGAAAGATAAAGGGTGGAAAACAATACTCCATGTGACAGGAACCTGAAAAAAAGCAGGAGTAGCTATCCTTTTGGCAGATCAAGCAGATTTCAAACCAACACTGATTAAGAGAGATGAAGAAGGACACTACATCCTTGTAAAGGGAAGAATCCAAGAGGAAGAGATGACAATTATAAATATCTATGTACCAAACACTAGTGCACCCAACTATATAAAACAAATACTAACGGACATGAAAAGTCATATATGCACTAATACAATTGTAGTGGAGGATGTCAACACCCCACTGTCACAAATAGATAGATCAACTAGACTAAAACTAAGTAATGAAATACTAGAACTCAATCGAACTCTTGAACAAATGAACTTAACAGATGTTTACAAAGTCTGCCAAAGTACAAAATCAGAATACACATTCTTCTCAGCTGCACATGGGTCATTCTCCAAAATAGACCACATACTGACACATAGAACATGTTTAAGTAAGTGCAAAGGAATTGAAGTTATCCCCTGTATATTATCAGACCATAGTGCGATGAAATTGGCGATCCATAGCAAAAGAAACTCAAAAAGTTTTACAAACATGTGGAAATTGAACAACACACTTCTGAATAACCAATGGGTCACAGAGGAAATTAAAGGAGAAATCAGACAGTTCCTTCAATTAAATGACAATGACAATACAACATATTGGAATCTATGGGACACAATGAAAGCAGTCTTAAGAGGGAAATTCTTAGCAGTGAATATGCATATTAGGAAAACCGAACAAGCTCAATTAAACAACCTGATGCTGAAACTGAAGCTTCTAGAAAAAGAACAGCAGGACAAACCCAGAGATCATACAAGGGAGGAAATGATAAAGATCAGAGGAGAAATCAATGCAATGGAGACTAAGAGAACGATACAAAAAAATCAATGAAGCCAAGAGTTGGTTCTTTGAAAGAATCAACAAAATTGACAAACCCTTAGCCAAACTTATCAGAAAAAGGAAAGAAAAGGCCCAAATCCATGCAATTAGGAATGAAAAGGGTGAAATGACAACAGACCCAGCAGAAATCCAGAGGATCATCAATACCTACTTCCAGAACCTATACGCCAATAAGATGGAAAACACAGAAGAAATGGACAGATTGCTAGATACATATGAATTACCAAAGTTGAATGAAGAAGACCTAAAAGTTCTAAACAACCCAATATCAACCAATGAAATTGAAAATGTAATTAAAAACTTATCAACTAAGAAATGCCCAAGTCCTGGTGGCTTCACTGCTGAATTCTACAAGACATTTAGAGAGGAACTGCTGCCACTACTGTTTAAAATCTTCAATGAAATTGAAAGGGAAGCAATACTCTCAAATTCATTCCTAGAAGCAAGCCTCACCTTGATTCTCAAAGCAGAGAAAGACCCAACCAAAAAGGAGAACTACAGGCCAATTTCAGTAATGAGCATAGACGCAAAAGTCCTTACTAAGATACTGGCAAATAGAATGCAGAAGATCATCAAGAAGATCATACACTCTGATCAAGTGGGATTCATCCCAGGCATTCAGGGATGGTTCAATATATGCAAATCAATCAATGTAATACACTATATCAATAGAGCCAAGGACAAAAACCATATGATTGTCTCCATAGACACAGAAAAAGCATTTGACAAAACCCAATAAGCATTTGTGATAAAAACCCTACAAAAAATTGTAATAGATGGTCTCTACCTCAAACTGATAAAAATCATCTATGAAAAACCAACAGCCAATATTATACTAAATGGTCAAAAACTGAAATCCTTCACACTAAAATCAGGAACAAGACAAGGATGGCCACTATCATCACTCTTGTTCAATACAGTTCTGGAAACGTTAACCATGGCAATTAGACAAGAGATAAAAATAAAAGCAATAAAGATAGGAAATGAAGAAGTCAAGTTGTCATTATCTGAAGATGACATGATACTCTATATAGAAGACCCCAAGAACTCCACCAAAATTCTTCTAGGCTTAATAACCAAATTCAGTCAAGTAGCTGCTTACAAGGTCAACATACAAAAATCAATAGTTTTACTCTATACGAATGACAGACTCACTGAGAGAGAAATAGGGCAAACAATTCCTTTCACAATAGCATCCAAAAAACTGAAATACCTAGGAATCAACCTAATGAAAGAAATCAAAGACCTCTTCTCTGAAAACCATGTCACTCTGAGAAGAAAGATTGAAGATGATATCAGAAAATGGACAGGCATCCTCTGGTCCTGGGTAGGAAAGATTAATATAGTGAAAATGGCCATACTTCCAAAACTGCTATATAGATTTAATGCAATTCCAATTGAGATCCCAGCAGCATAATTCATGAAGCTTGAGAAAATTCATTTGGAACAAGAAGAGACTCAGAATAGCAAAAGCAATTCTAGGTAACAGAGATATGGCAGGGGCTATCACAATCCCCAACCTGCAACTCTACTACAAAGATACTATGATAAAAATATCATACTACTGGCAAATAAAGATACCTGAGGACCAGTGTAACAGATTAGAAGATGCAGAAATAACTCCAGTCGTACTCAGCCATCTCATCTTTGACAAAGGAGCCAAACACCCTCACTGGAGGAAAGATAGCCTCTTTAATAAATGGTGCTGGAAAAATTGGGCTTCAACTTGCCAAAGATTAAAACTAGACCTATATCTCTCACCATGCACTAAACTAAAATCAAAATGGATTAAAAATCTAAATACTAAAATAGAAACTCTGAACCAGTTGGAACAGAGGTTATTTAGAACTCTTGAAGACATTGGTGTAGGAAAAGATTTTATGAACACAACCTCAGTTGATTGTGAACTAGCACAAACAATCAACAAGTGGGATCTCTTCTTATTAAAAGGCTTCTGCACAGCAAGAGAAACCACCAGCAGTGTGAAGAGTCAACCCACAATGAGGGAAAAAATCTTCACCTGCTCTTCCTCAAACAAAGGTCTACTATCTTGAATCTATAAAGCACGTAAAAAGATTGGACTTCCCAAATTTAAAAACCCAATCCATAAATGGGCATCTGAAATGAACAGACATTTCTCAGGCAAAGAATTAGAAATAGCAAATAAATACATGAAAAAATGTTCAACATCACTGGTCATTCGAGAGATGCAAATGAAAACAATGCTGAGATTCCACCTCACTCCGGAAAGAATGGCTGCTATCATGAAATCAACCAATAACAAATGCTGTTGGGACTGTGGGGAAAGAGGAACCCTGCTCCACTGCTGGTGGGAATGTAGACTGGTGCAACCACTATGGGAATCAGTATGGAGATACTTCAAAGATCTAAGACTGGAAGTCCCATTTGACCCTACTATTCCACTGCTGGGGATCTCCCTCAAAGAATTAAAAGAATCATACCACAGTGATATATGTGTGCCCATGTTCATAGCAGCACAGTTTGTGATAGCTAAAACTTGGAAACAGCCTAAATGCCCATCAACTGGAGACTGGATAAAGAAAATGTGGGTTTTTTGATAAAATGGAGTACCACTCAGCCATAAAAAATGAGAAATTAGAGACCTTTATAACTAAGTGGATGCACATTGAGGCAATACTCTTAAGTGAAATAAATAGGACACACATGTATAAATACCAAATAGTTTCTCTGGTGTGAGAAACTGAAAGTGTAAATAAGGACTAAAATGTATAATAGGTAATGTGAAATAGGAAGAAAAGGGGCAAAGGGGAAGGAAGTGGGAAGGCTAGAGGAAAGAATAGAAGGGAATGGGATTAATATGAGAAAATGGAAAAATAGGAACAAAATCTTTGTAAATAGGGAGGACTGGAGGGGTTGAAGGGAGAGCTGGGCAAGGGTGAAAAATAAGAACCAAGAGAGATTATGTAAAGGTGCAAATTTCCAATGATGAATGCCATTCTATTGTATACCTAAAATGTAGCAATGATTAGAATGAATAATTGATAATGCAAAATAGGAAGAAAAAGTCTAAAGGGGTAGGGGTAGTGGGAGGGGTAGGGGAAAGGGAAGGATGGAAAGGAAAAATGATGAGAGCTGGAAAAATTGGAAATAAAGTCTTTGTAAATAGGGAAGGGTGGAGGGCGTGAAGGGAGGGCTAGGAATGTGGAAAAAATAAGAACCAAGTTGCATTATGTAAAGATACAATTCCCAATGAGAAATGTAATTGTGTTGTACACCTAAAATGTACCAATAAAAGAATTTAACAACAAAAAAAGAAAAATAACTGGGTAAAATGTTTATCATTCTAAATTTTCTGTTGATAAATTAATGTTGAGTACCCTTATATTCCAGTCTCTAGATCTACAACAGTGAGAAAGATGTTTAAGATCTTCAAGAGTTTTATTGTACAGTCGAGCCAAAAATGTATAAGTTAGAATTTACTCTAGGCTCCTAAAGGCTGTAATAGAAGTAAGTACTTGGCCAGTGAAACAGAGAGCAGGTAATATTAATCTAGTACTAAGGACATCAAGGAGGAATTCTCAAAAGTGGTAGCTCAAAGGGTCAACTAGCTAGAGCTGAGCAAAGTAAAAGGAAGATGGAGGTGTGTCAAAATGTTAAAGGAAGAAGAAACAAAGAGGCCTGGGAATAAGTGTCTGTGAATATTTTAATACAGTTAGAACATCTCCTGCCCTGGCATCTGGGAACACACTATTCCACAGATGCTACCCCAGTGCCAACACACAATGCTCAGTCTTATTGGTCTAGGATCACTCTCGAGTAGAAATATTTAAAAGTTTTTCTCGAGAAATTGGTAGGTTTTTATGGTATTAAAATATTAATTCCCTTACTATCTTAAAAACCTGCTCCTGATTCTTTCTAGAAAACCCCCTAAAATGCACTTGTCTTTTCATTCAATGAATAAATTTTTAGTTCATGTCCATGAAGCTCTCCTTCTTCTGAACTATACCACTCCTACTTTCACATAGTGCCTTTCCTTTACCACCTATTGAATTGGAGCTTAATATTCTATATTTCTATGCACTAGGCTCATACATTTGGCAAAAGAACAGATGTGGTTAGTACATTTTAAAAGGTCACTTAGTATATTGTCATTCTGAACAGGCTTAACTCCAGAACTATCACACCTAGAGTGATTAAGCATTTTATTTGCTTAGAAATGCAAAATTAATGCAAAGCAATGTTAAGTCAAACAACAATTAATTTGCTTACCTTATATGCCATGTCATTTGGTGAATAGTCAGAATTAGTTTACTAAGAGTTATGCCTTGGACCTAAAAGAAATCAATACCTTTTCTGACATGCAAACTTTACCACTAGATAGAATAAATTTATTTATTTAATATGGCCAAAGTATTTACTCTTGCACAGGCTTTGAAAAGAGCAGATGTGTATCTTCTATGATCTGTTTTAAGTGTGAAATTTAGTTGTCAGAATTGTATATCAAGGAAATTCATGTTGTGTGCAGTGAGGTTCTATGAACAGCACTGTGTACTAGGCAAGAAAGTACAAGGGAGATAATTGCCATTACAGCAGCATCTCATCTGTTTTCTTCATTGTTGGCTCCTCCATCACCTAAAACAATGCTTGATATCCAGGAAGGATTTAGTGGTTATGAGTTCAACAAATAAGAGACTTACTATCTATTATGATTTGACTTTTTATTCTTCACTCAAATTCATATGATGAAGCCTCTTTTTTTCCCCTTAAATTCTTTATTGGTACATTTTAGGTATACAATATGTTTACATTTCTCATTGGGAACTTGTACCTTTACATGATGTATCGTAGCTCTTATTTTTTTCCCATTCCCAGCCCCCCCTTCACCCTCTCCACCCTTCCTTATTTACAAAGACTTTGTTTCCATTTTTTCCATTTCTCATCATTTTTCCTTTCCCTTCTTTCCTTTCCCCTACCCCTCCCACTTCCCCTACCCCTTTGGACCTTGGCTTCCTATTTCGCATTATCAAGTATTCATTTTAATCATTGATACATTTTAGGTATACAATGTAATGACATTCATCATTGGAAATTTGCACCTTTACATAGTCTCTTTTGGTTCTTAATTTTCAACCTTCCCCTGCCCTCCCTTCAACCCTTCCCTCCCTCCCTATTTACAAAGTCTTTGTTTCCATTTTTCCATTTTCTCATATTAATTCCATTCCCTTCTTTCCTTTCCCCTACCCTTCCCACTTCCCCTTCCCCTTTGCACCTTTTCTTCCTATTTCACATTATCTATTATACCTTTTAGTCCTTATTTTCACTTTTAGTTTCTCACACCAGAGAAACTATTCAGTATTTACATGTGTGTCCTATTTATTTCACTTAAGAGTATCACCTCAATGTGCATCCATTTAGCAATACATGTCTCTAATTTCTCATTTTTTATGGCTGAGTACTACTTCATTTTATTAAAAATCCACATTTTCTTTATCCAGTCTCCAGTTGATGGGCATTTGGGCTGCTTCCAAGTTTTAGCTATTACAAATTATGCTGGTATGAATGTAGGTGCACATATATCACTGTGGTATGATTCTTTTAATTCTTTGGGGAAGATACCCAGCAGAGGAATAGCTGGGTCAAATGGGACTTCCAGTCCTAGTTCTTTGAGGTATCTCCATACTGATTTCCACAGTGGTTCCACCAGTCTACACTCCCACCAGCAGTGGAGCAGGGTACCTCTTTCCCCACAGCCCCACCAGCATTTGTTATTGGTTGATTTCATGATAGCAGCCATTCTTTCTGGAGTGAAGTGGAATCTCAGCATTGTTTTCATTTGCATCTCTCCAGTGAACAGTGATGTTGAACATTTTTTCATGTATTTATTTGCTATTTCTAATTCTTTGCCTGAGAAATGTCTGTTCATTTCAGATGCCCATGTTTGGATTGGGTCTTTAAATTTGGGAGGTCTGATCTTTTTAAGTTCTTTATATATTCGAGAGAGTAGGCCTTTGTCTGAGGAACAGCACATGAAGATTTTTTCCCACATTGTGTGTTGTCTCTTCACACTATTGGTGGTTTCTCTTGCTGTGCACATGCTTTTTAATAAGAAGAGATTCCACTTGTTGATTGTTTGTGCTAATTCACGGGCAACTGAGGTTTTGTTCATAAAATCTTTTCCTACACCGATGTCTTCAAGAGTTCTACCTAACCTCTGTTCCAGCCTGTTCGGTGTTTCTATTTTAATATTTAGATCTTTAATCCATTTTTATTTTACTTTAGTGCATGGTGAGAGATATAGGTCTAGTTTTAATCTTTGGCAAGTTTTAAGCCCAATTTTTCCAGCACCATTTATTAAAGAGGCTATCTTTCCTCCAGTGAGGATGCTTGGCTCCTTTCATATGATGAAGTCTTAACCTTAAGTACATCAGAATGTGACCTCATTTAGAATTAGTGTCTTTTGAAAGATAAACAAATTGAAATGAAGTGATTAGAGGAGGCTTTTAAATACTCAGGAATATCCAAGACAGAAACAACAAAGCCAAAAAAAAAAAAGAAAAGAAGGATGGAATAATACATCAAGCACATCAAATAATAGAACAACAAAAAAGGGAGTCAACAACAGAAAAAGAATGTAATGGCAGGAATAAATCAATACATTTTGCTAGTAATTCTCAAAGTAAATGGGGCTCAACTCCATTAAAATACACAAGCTACCAAAGTTGATCAAAAAACAGAATTGAATAGTTTGTTGCACACAAGAAACTTACCTAATCCCAAAAGAAATTCATAGACTAAAGATCAAAAGAACAGAAAATAATATTCTGTGCACCAAAACTGCAAAAGCAAGTAGGAGTAGCAATTTTATTTTCTAAGTAAATTTGAAGGTAAAATTAATCAGAAGAGGCAAAGAAGATCACTACAAATGAATTAGGGAAACAATTCAACAGGAAGACATAACAATTGTAAATATTCATGCAGTAAAATACCTAACTGCATAAAACAAGTACTGCTCTTAATAAAAGATCAAAGAAACATGAATATAATCTTGAGTGACCGCAATATCCCACTTTTACAAAGAGACAAATCAAGTAAACAAAAAATTAATAAAGAAATATCAGTGCTAAATCACACCTTCAAACAAAAGAACTTAATAAATATCTGCAGTGTCTACCCTACTATAACAGAATACACAGAACTTTCTCCAAAATAGACCACAGATTAGTCCATAAAGCCCACTTAAATAAATATATAAGAAGATCTGGGGTTTAGCTCAGTGGTGCCGCTGCCTACCTTGTAAGCGCAAGGTCCTGAGTTTGATCCCGATACCAAAAAAATAAATAAGAATCAAAATCTCCCCACGTGTCCTATCAGATCATTGTGCAGTAAAACTATAAATCAATCACAAAAGAAATCACAGATACCTGGATAATAAATAACGCACAGCTGAACAATCAATGAATCAAAGAAGAAATCAAAGAAGATATTAAACAATTCCTGGAATCAAACAAAAATGACAGTACAATACACCTGAACCTATAGGACACAATGAAAAGCAGACCTAAAAAGGAAATTTATTGCAGTCAGTGCTCACATTAGAAAAATAGAATGAGCTGAAATAAATAACCTAGTGATGAACATCAAGATAGTCAAACAACAACAGTTCAAACCCTAACCTACTTTAAGGAGGCAAATCATAAAGATCAGAGCAGAAATTAACTAAATTAAGAATAAAAATCATCCAAAAAGGCAATAAGTTAAAGAGCTGATTCTTTGAGTGAATAAATAAAATAGGTAAACCTTTAGCCAAACTTACCAAAAGGAGGGAAAAAACTCTATCAGTGCAATTAAAAACAAAAAAATCATAACAGGCCACCAAAATCCAGATGATTGTTAATAACTACTATGGAAAATTGTACTCCAGTGAATTGGAGTATCTTGAAGAAATTAACAGATTTCTAGGTACATATGAATTACCAAAACTGAACAAGAAGACATAAAAATTCTGAGCCACCCAAAACAACATATTTTAAAGAAAACAACAGTCCAGTCTCATTAATGAACAGAATCATACATCATGACCAAGTAGGTTTCATCCCAAGGACACAAGATAATTCAACATATGCAAATCAATAAATATAATGCACCATATAAACAAAAGCAAGAACAAAAATCACATGATCATCTCAATAAAGCAGAAAAAGCCTTTGAAAAAAATCCAATACCTATTCATGATAAATACACTAAATAAAATAGGTGTAGAAGGATCTTATCTCAGTCTGATAAAAGGCATTTATGACAAAGAATTCTCTCTAAAATCAGAAACAAGATAGGGATGCCCACTGTCACCACTTCAATTCAATGTGGTACTCAAAACATTCGCAAGAGTAATCAGGAAAGAGAAATAAAATGGTTATAAATAGGAAAGGAAGAAATCAAATTATTATTATATGCAGGTAATGTGATTTTTTAAGCAGAAGACCAAAAAAATTCCATGAAAAGACTCCTATAATTAATAACTAAATTCAGTAGGATAGCAGGATACAAAATGAATACGCAAAAAATCAGTAGCATACCTATCCTCCACCAATAATGAACTCACTGAGAAAGAAATTAGCAAAACAATACCATTCTCAATGGAATAAATAAAAATCAAATATTTAGGAATTAATCTATTCAATGTAGTGAAAAGCCTCTACAATGAAAACTATAGAACTCTGTAAAAGATTAAAGAGGATATCAGGAAATGTGACAATATCCTCTTTCTAGATAGTCAGATAGTTGGGAAAATATAGTCAAAATGCCCATAATCCCAAAATTTATATACAGATTTAATGTAACCTCAATCAAAATAGTGATGGCATTCCTCACAGAAAAAAATCCTAAAATTTATATGGAACCTGAAGAGACTCAGAAATAACAACAGAAATCATCAGTAATAAGAGCAAAGCAGATAGCATCACAATCTAGGATTTTAAGTTAAAACTTAAGTTGCAAAACTACAGCAATAAAAACAGCATAGCACTGGCACAAAAACAGACATGTGAGTCAGTAGAGCAGAATAGAGGACACAGAAACAACCCCATGAACATTCAGGTATCTGATCTTTGACAAAGGGACCAAAATCCTAAGATATAGGAAACCACCTCTTTAACAAACGGTGCTGGAAAACTGGCTATCCACATGCAAAAGATTGAATCTAGACCATATCTCTCACTATATAGTAAACTAAAATAAAAATGGATCAAAGATCTAAATATTAGAAAGAAAACATTTTATCTGCTGGAAGATAAAATAGGTAAAACCCTTGAAGACACTGGCATAGGTAAAGACTTTCTGAAAAGAATGCCAATTGCACAAGAAATACTAGCAACAATCAGCAAGTGGGATCATATCAAAATAAAAAGTTCATGCACAGCAAATGAACCAATGAGCAGAGTGAAGAGACAATTTACAGAATGGGAAAAATTTGCCTGCTACTCCTCAGACAAAGTACTAATATTTAGAATATATAAAGAATTCAAAAAAATAAGACCCCCCAAAATAAAAGTCAATCAAAAAATGAGCAAATGAAAGGAATAGACACTTCTCAGAAGAAATATAAATGCCCCATAAATATACAAAAAAATGTTCAACATCTATGACCATAAGAGAAATGCAAATTAAACAGCACTGAAATTTCACTTTATTCCAGAAAGAATAGCTATCATCAAAAAATCAAATAATGACAAATGCTGGTAAGGCTGTGGTGAAATGGGAACCTTTCCTATATTGTTGGGATGAATGTAAACTAGCACAACCAGTATGGAAATCAGTGCAGACATTCCTCAGAAAACTAAAAATAGAAATTCCATTCAACCCTCCTATTTCCCTACTAAGTATCTTTCCAAAAATGTTTAAAATATTACATTACAGCAATGTAGAGATACCAATGTTTATAGCAGCCCAATTTATAATAACCAAATCTTGGAAGCAACCTATATGTTTATCAACATGGATGTATAAAGAAAATATGGTATTTCTATATATTGGAATACTACTCTGCTATAAAGAATAATGGATTGAACTTCTTGTGGGAAAATAGATGCACTTCGAAAATATAATGTTCAGTAAAATAAATTAGACACACAAGCTTAAATACTGAATTATTTCCCTGGCATGAGAAATCCACAGTATAAATAAAATTAAGAACAAAATAAAAGATAGATAAAAGGATCTACTACAACTGGGACCAGGAAATAAAAGTAGGAAGGAACCAGGAGAGACAGGGGATGCAAAACAAAAGAATTCACATGTATTATGTATATGTCCCAAATACCCACAATGAAAGTAGTCATTATACATCACAAGCATGTACTCATAAATAAATTAAAATAAAAAGCAGGGATAAGGAGGTAGACAAACACACAACAATAATGCATGAAGATAAGGCAGAGATCAGGATGATTCTTACGTAAGGCCAGGACTGCCATAGATTCCCAGTGAAGTACCAGAAACTGAGTAATATGGACTAGGTGCTTTCTTGCATTCCTCCTCAAAGGTACCAACCCTGCTGAGATCTTGCTCTCAGATTTATACTTTCCAAACTGAGACAATAAATTTTTGCTGTTTAAGCTACTCAGTCTGTAGTACCTTGCTGTGGAAGTACTAGAAAAATAATACAATATCTTTGCACTTAAGTTTTGTGTATAGAAATTATGGGCTATCCTGATTTTAATATTTTCCTATGATTTTTAAAATATATTATTTATTTTATATTTTAAATTTTATTTTATTGGTACATTTTAGGAATACAATATAATGACATTCATCATTAGAAATTTGCACCTTTACATAATCTCTCTTGGTTCTTACTTTTCCCCCTTTCCATGCCCTCCCTTCAACCCCTCCATCCCTCCCTATTTGCTTCCTTTTTTTTATTTTCTCATATTAATTCCATTCCCTTCTTTCCTTTCCCCTACCCCTCCCACTTCCCCTTTGCCCTTTTTCTTCCTATTTCACATTATCTACTATACCTTTCAGTCCTTATTCACACTTTCAGTTTCTCACAGCAGAGAAACTATTCAATATTTACACATGTGTGTCCTATTTATTTCACTTGAGTATCGCCTCAATGTGCATCCATTTAGCTATAAATCCCTTTAATTTCTCATTTTTTATGGCTGAGAAGTACTCCATTTTATTAAAAAACAACATTTTCTTTATCGAGTATCCAGTTGACAGGCATTTGGGCTGCTTCCAAATTTCAGCTATTACAAATTGTGCTGCTATGAACATGGGTACACATATATCACTGTGATATGATTCTTTTAATTCTTCGTGGATGATTCCCAGCAGGGGAGTACCGGGGTCAAATGGGACTTCCAGTCCTAGTTCTTTGAGGTATCTCCATACTGATTTCCACAGTGGTTGCACCAGTCTACTCTCCCACCAGCAGTAGAGCAGGGTTCCTCTTTCCCCACAGTCCCAACAGCATTTGTTATTGGTTGATTTCATGATAGCAGCCATTCTTTCTGGAGTGAGGTGGAATCTCTGTGTTGTTTTCATTTGCACCTCTCAAATGACCAGTGATGTTGAACATTTTTTCATGTGTTTATTTTCTATTTCTATTTCTTTGTCTGAGAAATGTCTGTTCATTTTGATGCCCACTTTTGGATTGGGTCTTTAAATATGGGAGGTCTGATTTTTTTAAGTTCTTTATAGATTTGAGATAGTAGACCTTTGTCTGAGAAATAGCAAGTGAAGATTTTTTCCCCCATTGTGGGTTGTCTCTTCACACTGTTGGTGGTTTCCTTTGCTGTGCAGAAGATTTTTAGTAAAAAGAGATCCCACGTGTTGATTGTGCTAGTTCATGGGCAACTGAGGTTTTGTTCATAAAATCTTTTCCTACACCAATGTCGTCAATATTTCTGCCTAACCTCTGTTCCATGCAATTCAGCATTTCTATTTTAATATTTAGATCCTTAATCCCTTTCTATTTTAGTTTAGTGCATGGTGAGAGATATAGGTGTAGTTTTAAGCTTTGACAAATTGAAACCCAGTTTTTTCCAGCACCATTTATTAAAGAGGCTATCTTTCCTCCAGTTAGGGTGTATGGTGCCCTTATTGAAGATGAGATGACTGACTGTGTCTGGAGTTGTTTCTGCATTTTCTAATCTGTTCCACAGGTCCTCAGGTCTGTTTCTTTGACAGTACAATGCTGCTCTTATCACAGTAGCTTTGTTGTATAGTTTCAAGTTGGGAATCGTGATACCCCCTCCCATGTCTCTGTTACCGAGAATTGGTTTCGCTATTCTGCATCTCTTCTTGTTCCAAATAAAATTTTGGATTGTTTTCTCAAGTTCCATAAACTATGCTACTGGAATTTCAATTGGGATTGCATTGAATCTATATAACAGTTTTGGAAGTATGGCCATTTTCACTATATTAATCCTTCCTACTCAGGAGCAAGGGATGTCTTTCCATTTTCTGATATCATCTTCAATCCCTTTTTTCAGAGTGCTATAGTTTTCAGGGAAGAGGTCTTTGGTTTCTTTTGTTAGGTTGATTCCTAGGTATTTCAGTTTCTAGGATGCTGTTGTGAAAGGAATTGTTTGCCCTATTTCTGTCTCAGTCAGTCTATTGCTTGTGTAGAAGAAAGCTATTGATTTTTGTGTGTTGCCCTTGTATCCAGATACTCTACTGAATTTGGTTATTAAGTCTAGAATACTTTCTTGGAGTTTTCGGGGTCTTCTATATAGGATATCATGTCATCTGCAAATAATGACAACTGGACATCTTCATTTCCTATCTTTATTCCTTTTATTTATTTTTCTTGTCTAATTGCTGTGGTTAATGTTTTCAAAACTATATTGAACAAGAGTGGTGATAGTGGGCATCCTTGTCTTGTTCCTGATTTTAGTGTGAAGAATTTCAGTTTTTGACTATTTAGTATGATATTGGCTGTTGGTTTTTCATAGATGGCTTTTATCAGATTGAGGGAGAGACCATCTATTCCATTTTTTTTGTATGGTTTATATCATAAATAAATGTTGGATTTTGTCAAATGCCTTTTCTGTATCTATTGAGATAGTCATATAGTTTTTGTCCTTGGTTCTATTGATACAGTGTATTACATTGATTGATTTGCATATGTTAAACCATCCCTGCATCCCTGGAATGAATCCCACTTGGTCAGGATGTATGATCTTCTTGATGATCTTCTGCATTCTATTTGCCAGTATCTTATTAAGGATTTTTTTGTCTATGTTCATTAGTGAGACTGGCCTATATTTCTCTTTTTTGGTTGGGTCTTTCTCTGCTTTGGGGATCAAAGTGATGTTTGCTTCCAGGAATTAATTCAGGAATATTGCTTCCCTTTCAATTTCACTGAAGAGTTTAAAGAATAATGGCAGTGGTTTCTCTCTAAATGTCTTTTAGAATTCAGCAGTGAAGCCATCAGGACCTGGACTTTTCTTAGTTGGTAAGTTTTTAATTACGTTTTCAATTTCATTGATTGATATTGGGTTGTTTAGAATTTTTAGGTCTTCTTCCTTCAACTTTGGTACTTCATACATATCTAGGAATCTGTCCATTTCTTCTGTGTTTTCCATCACACTGGCTATAGGTTCTTGAAGTAAGTATTGATGATCCTCTGGATTTCTAGTGGGTCCATTGTAATTTTACCCTTTTCATTCTAATTGCATGGATGCGGGCCTTTTCTTTCCTTTTTCTGATATGTTGGCTCAGGGTTTGTCAATTTTGTTTATTCTTTCAAAGAACAAACTCTTGGGTTCATTAATTTTTTTTATCATTCACTTCATCTCCATTGAATTGATTTCTGCTCTGTTCTTTATACTTTCCTCCCTTGTATGAGTTTTTGGTTTGTCCTGCTCTTCTTTTTCTAGAAGGTTGAGGTTCAGTATCACATTGTTTAATTAGGCTCACTCTGTTTTTCTAATATGTGCATTCACGGCTATGAATTTCTGGTGTAAGACTGCTTTCATTGTGTCCCATAGATTCCGATATGTTTTATTGTCATTGTCATTTAGTTGAAAGAACTGTCTGATTTCTTCTTTAATTTCCTCTGTGACCCATTGGTTATTCAGAAGTGTGTTGTTCAATTTCCATGTGTTTATGAAATTTTTGAGATTTCTTCTGCTGTTGATCTCCTATTTAATCGCATTAAGGTCCGATAATATATAGGTTATAACTTCAAGTCCTTTGCACTTCCTTAACTATGTTCTATGAGCGAGTATGTGGTCTATTTTGGAGAATGACCCATGTGCAGCTGAAAAGAATGTGTATTCTGATTTTGTGGGGTGGAACACTCTGTAAACATCTGTTAATTTCATTTCTTCAAGAGTTCAATTGAGTTCTAGTATTTCAATACTTCTTTTTTGTCTAGTTGATCTATCTATTTGTGACAGTGGGGTATTGAGGTCCCCCGCTACTATTGTATTAATGCATATATGATTTTTCATGTCCATTCATATTTGTTTTATATAGTTGGGTGCACTGGTGTTTAGTGCATAGATATTTATGATTGTCCTCTCTTCCTGTTGGATTGTTCCCTTTACAAGGATGTAGTGTCCTTCTTTATCTCTCTTAATCAGTGTTGGTTTGAAGTCCACTTGAACTGCAAAGAGGATAGCTACTCCTGATATTTTTTTGGTTCCTGTTGCATGTAGTATTGTTTTCCACTCTTTAACTTTCAATCTGTTAATTTCTTAGTGATTATGTGTGCTTCTTGTATGCAGCATATTGTTGGATCTTGCTTCTTGGCTCATTCTGGCAGTCTATTTCTTTTTATTGGTGAATTGATACCATTAACATTGATGGTTATAACTGATATGTAATGACTTATCATTGTCATGACTTTTTCTTTTTGTTGGATTCTCTCCCTTTACATTTAATTTCTTGTTGTGCCTGATGGATTTATTTTGCTGGGCTTCCTGTGGTTGTGATCCTCAATGTCTTTTCCTAGGATATTGTCTAAAATTGTT
This sequence comes from Heterocephalus glaber, assembly GCF_053883595.1. Classification (NCBI taxonomy): domain Eukaryota; kingdom Metazoa; phylum Chordata; class Mammalia; order Rodentia; family Bathyergidae; genus Heterocephalus; species Heterocephalus glaber. The sequence continues at coordinate 34,007,783 of NW_028258296.1, read as the reverse complement.
TGGAGTGCTGGTTTGGTATTCATGAAGTTCCTAAGGTGCTTTTTGTCATAAAAGTATCTTATTTCTCCATCAATTTTGAAACATAAGTTTGTAGGGTAACATCAATCTGGGTTGGAGGATGTTTTCCTTTAGGGCTTAGAATATTGTCACTCCAAGCTTTTCTTGCCTTGAGGGTTTGCATTGAGAAGTCTGCTATGATTCTGATGGGCTTTCCTTTGTATGTGATTTGTTTCTTTTCTCTACCTGCTTGTAGAACTTTGCTTTTCTGTTGGGTTTCTGGAATCTTAACAATTATATGCCTATGTGTAAATTTTATTTGATCAAGGCTAGTTGGAGTCTTATATGCCTCACTCATCTGTGTGTCAAGTTCTTTTCCCCTTCTTTGGAAGTTTTCTGCCATCACTTCTGTGAACAGTTGTTTTTATGTCATCTACACACTCTCCTGTTTCTTCGTTGACTTCAGTCAGTCTTATGTTATTCTTCTTTGCATAGTCTAGCAGCTGGTGGATTGGTCTATCAGGGTCCCTTACAATTTTGGGCAATTTTTATTTTCCAGGTCATTAATTGCAATCTTATCTTCTATATCTGAAATTATGTCCTCACATTGGCTCATTCTGCTGCATAAACTTTCAATGGAGTTTTTCATCTCCTGAAAATCTGGTTTTTATCTGTTTTATGGATTCCATTTTTTTCCTATGTTGGGATTCCATCATGTTCCTTAGCTCCTCTCTAGATTTATCAATCATGTCTTACAATAGGAGCACAATTTCTGCTGTTATCTGAGAAATTATTTCTGATTTCATTTTTTCCAGATCCTCTTTTGTTGCCAGTTCAGGAAGTCCAGGTGTTTGAGTAGTAGAGTGTTCCATTTCGTTTCCCTTTGATATTGCTGTAGGTAATCTGGGAATCCGATTTTGAGACTCATTTATGTGTCTTCTCATTTTGATGGGGATGGGGGTACTGTTGGTGCCCACGTGGCTCACCTCCTCTGATCTTGTAACAGTGGAATGGTGGCTCAGAAGCCCCCTCCTCTGGGCTGAGAATGGTAGAAATGTGGCCCGGAAACCCCTTCCTCTGGGCTAGGAGTGGTAGAAAGGCGTCTTGGAAGCCCCTTCCTCTGTGCTGGGCATGGTGGAATGGTGGCCTGGAAGCTCCTTCCTCTGGGCTGGAGCTGTGGAAGGGGACCCAGAACTCCTTCCTCTGGGCTGGGAGTCGTGAAATGGTGGCCTGGAAGCCCCTTCCCCTGGGCTGGGAGTGGTGTAAAGGCAGCCCAGAAGCCCCTTCCTCTTGGCTGGGAGCAGTGGAATAGCCTTAAATACATTTATTTTTATTAGTAAATGTTTGTAGTACATAATCTACATTCGCTGTGTGGAGTTGGTACATGTAAGCCCTTCAGTTGAGTTTATATCACTGTTTGGCTACCTAATCCCTCTGTAAAATATTAAAAGACAGCTATTTTCTTTGGATTTTATGATCTAATATACAGTGCAAGTTCTCAAAAATTCTTACATATAGACAAGCTGTAATACAGTCTTAGCTCTTTTGTGAGTACTTTCCACATATTTTTATTAGAAGATTAATAATAAAAAATGTGTGTAAAACATGAAGCCATCCCAGAAAAGGCCCCCAACAAGTAAATTTGCAAAGATGCAACTCAGCTTGACATGAGGAATATGCTTTGAAACTAAACATTATGGGTTTAAACTCTTATTAACTGTTTAAGCTTGAGAAAGCTACATAATCTCTCCACTTTCATGAACATGTTCTGTACTCAATGAAGAGAAATAGAGGTCAAGGAAAATGGTATTTCAAGAACATGTTTGCTAGTATCAGAATCCAGTGTGGTATTCCAAAGAAAGAATTTATGCTTATGCTTTAAGAGTGTGGACAAGGTTTTACTTCTACTCAATCCTGATAGTCTGAGGCTATAAATCAGATTAAAATAATGGCTTCATGAAGCCAGTCTTTAGTTATATGCATGAACCCCTGTGTGACAAGTCTGACCTTATGAAGTATGAATGAGCTTTCTGACTTTTGTTATTTTTCTTGATAGACGATTAAAATAAATTTAACATTAAGCAGCAGGACTTGGCTTTTAGGAGACCTTTTCCCAAAATTGGGTAGGTCAGCAGCACCATTGTATAATTTGCTATTGCACAATAAGTAACAGCAAATTTCAGAGAATGCCATTCATTGACATGCCATGCATGGTGTGCAGATATGTAAGAAATCTTCCAGGTTGTGAAAGCATTTTCTAAGAACTAATGAACCCAACCAAATGGCTTGTGGCTGGTTCAGGGTATTCAGGAAGCAGGAGAGTTGTCCAAAGGGAAATATGTACCAGCCAGCATTAATTTATCTGTGAGCCAACTGTTCTGTATTAAAGAGAGTCCGTGCAAAATGCTTTGATAAAGGCTTTAAACTTTGATTCAATTTGAAAATAATTCTGTATTAATTTCTCCTTAAAAACATAATCATGTAAAAGAAGAGCAATGTTTATTCTTATGTTACAGGCATCTTCTTAACAATGTGAATTCTTTCTTTAAAATATCTACAATAAGAAGCAATTGCCATGACATACATTTGCTACAGCTGAAGTGCTTCTTCACATATGTCCTTTAAAATTTTACTTTTTGAGAGTAATGATTTAAAAAAAGATTTCTATAATTTTATAAGCAAATAATAGTAAAACTGAGGGGTAAATGATACTGAAAGGAACCATGAAGTTTCTGTTCTATTTTTTTAAAACTTAGCAGTAGAGTATTGAAAATAGAGTCTTGATGAATTATTTAAATAATTCATCAAAGAAAAACACTAGCACTAGAATTTAGTACCAATGGGTAGCTAATAGTACATGAAAATTAGCATGTCAAAAATAATTAAGGACAATTACTTATTGGAGATAATGTTTTTGAATGACTGCCTCTTCTATTGTCCAGACCAAATGGAAAAAAAATCCAAATTATTTAACACTATCTGTCTCTTAAACAACTTAACCCTTAGGTACTTAGAAAGATATAGATTCAGGAAACAGAGAAGTGGACTTGACCATATAGGGAAAGACTGACTTCTAAATGGTGGGGAAAGGAAGACTTTACCAGTAGTAAAAGCCTACAAGATAGTTAGTACATGAATTATAAAGAGGAAAATGTCAGGTACAGAGATAAAATCTCTGGCCAGAAACAAGAGGGAAAACAACACGAACAATATTGTTATTTTCAGGACACTGTAACCAGTTATTTAACCCCAAAGCTCCAAATTTTCAGAATGCATAACTTGAAGCCAGGAACTAAAAGTCACACAGCAGTAAGTATAATACTTTCATGGTCAACACACTTTTGTATTCTGACTCTTAAGTTTGCTTTTCAAATTTTTATAAAAGCAAAATGTTTCAACCCCAAAGGGATTGTTTGCTGAATATAGAATCTGCCAGGTTGTGAAAGAGATACAATGTATGATTTTGGGCAAACCATTTACACATTGTAGGGCTCCATTACTTGAGATGGAAAAACAAAGTGTTGGGTTAGATGACTCTAGTTGCTCCTTTGTTCTGGCACTCAGTGCCTCTCTGCTTCAGTATTTAGGTGCTCTATCTCCCAATTCAATAACATGAAGATTAAAGTAGCATTTCCTTCAAGTTAGAATTGAACCAATCTTGCAGTTATGTTTCACAAATGAGAGCAGAAATATCAATGTGGGACAATGTAATTGCTGTAACAAAATTTGTTTTCATCATGCCATCTTTTCTTTCCTGGATTTAATTTTCATATAACTTTAAAAATCAGAATGAAAATATTTTATTGGTATTAAGCCAATTTAATTTATATGTAGTAAATTATTTTCTTTATTGTTTATTTCTCTTATTTATTTATGTATATTTTATTAGTACATGTTTGCAATACATAATGTTTACATTCCTTGTGTGGAGTTGGTATATGTGCATAACATATCCCAGTTCCTTTTTTCATTCCCAAACCCCTCCTCCCTCCCCCTCCCTTCATCTCCTGATCCCCTCTATGTGAGATCAGTTGTCCCTAAATATCAATAAAATAAATATTTTATAACTTAGTTATATATGTATGTATATGTGTGTGTGTGTGTGTGTATATATATATATATATATATATATATATATATATATATACCCTTTTCTTGCATATGTCTATTGAGATGAAATCACAAAGATATATTCTACTAAATTAAATTATCTTTCTGTGCTTTAACTCACAGGGAACCAATATTTTGATTTCTATCAAAACTAACTATCCAAACTGACATCTGAATGACTTTCAGTTTTCCAGTCCATGAACATTATATCTGTCCATCTAAGTTTTCTGTAATTCTTCTAAGGAGGGTTTATAGTATTCAGTGTGTAAAACATATATTTTGTTAAACTATTTTCATTATACCCTATCATAAATAGTGTTTTATATTTCATTTTTTATGAAAGATTTTGTTACATTTTCTCATTGATTACCAGTACATAGGAACAAAATGTATTTTTTCAAATTCACTTCACTTACTAGTTACATTCATTTTATATGTTTTGTGTACTCATTTATAAAGTAGTTTTAGATATAGATTTTCTAAATAAATACAAACTATCTTATAAATAACTAAATTGCCTGTGAATAAATATAGCATCCTTATTCCTTTCCAATCTTTATGATTATATTTCTTTTTCTTGCATTATTGCATTTGCTAAGATCTTCAAGTACTATGCTGAGTACAAGTGCATTTTCTCAATTTTAGGAAAAATATTTTCTAATTCTTCAAGAAATATATGATTAGTTGTAGAATTTTCACAGAAGCCCTTCATTAAGTTAAAACTTCTCTTCTGGTTTGCTGAGAATTTTAAAAAATTATGACTAGATCTTGAAGTTTTCCAAACTCTTTTTTACATGTATTAAAAAGATTGTAGCATTTTTGTCATCTATTTTATTAATATACTGAATGATATTGGCTGACTTTTTAATATAATCTAATCTTTCATTCCTGAAACAAGTCTCACTTTTTTATTGTGTGTTGCATTTGTAAATTTTACTAGATTTAATTTTCTTAAATGTTAATAAGCTTTGTGTATATTTCTATGGGGAATATTAAAATAGTGATTACTTGGTTAACCAATAAGTTATTTTGAAATTAGTTCTTTGTCAAATAAGTTGAAGATTTTTCTAGATATGTTTCCATGGTCAATTTTCATTTAATTCTACAAAGTTGGAAAATACATCCTGTAAGATTTAAATCATTTTAAATTTATGTGGACTTATTATGACCCAATAAGTGGATGGTCTATTCTGGTGATTTATTATAACCCCATAAGTACATGTTCTTTTCTGGTGAATTCCATGTATGTTAGAAAAGAGCTATTATTCTCCAGCTCTCTGTATAATATTCTATAAGTATTAATTGGTTCAAATTGGTTGATAGTGTTGCTGAAGTCTTTTATGGCATTACTGCCAGTTATCAACAGAGTATTCTCCCCATTAGTAATGTGTATCTGTCTATTTCTCCTTTCAGGTTGATCAGTTTTATTACATATATTTTGAAGCTCTCATGTTGCTCTGAAATTTCAGTCCTTCCAACCAAAAGCTTGGAGTCATCCTGGGCTGAAATCTTTATGTAATGTCACACATCCAAATTGTTGATTCTGTTTGCTCTAACTTCAAAATATATCCAGAATTCAATTATTTCTCACCACCTGTACTGTTACCACTGTGACCTAAATTACTAATGTCTCTCACTTGGATCACTGCAGAGCCTCCTGCTAGGCTCTTGATTTCTGTCCTGGTTAATTTACCATCTGTTTTCTACAAAGTAAATCAGACCATGTCATCCCCCTGTTTGAAATACTCCATTAGTTTTCCATCTTTCTTGTATAAAATACAAATTCCTCACAGTGATCTAGAAAGCCCTGCATGAATGGTCCCCATCTAGAGGACACGAGGAACACTCCTGCCTCAAAGCTTTGCATTTGATTTTCTTTCCATCCAGAATGCTCTTTTTAAAAATAGTATAACTCTTTCTCCTCTCCATCAGACCTGTGTTCAAATGTCACCCTATTTAAAACTGCAACATCTATCACATTTTCTACTCTTGTCTCTTACATATTTTTTCTCCACATTGCATTTGTCATGGTCTGGAGTAGTACCTATGTATGTTATCTACAAGTTTATTCTTAGTTTCTCTCACCAGACTGTAAGTATAGTAGGATTAGAGAATTTGTGGTATTAACTATTTGGTATTAGGAATTAATATATTGGAATTTGGTAAATATTCATTGAAGGACCAAACATACTTTTTATATGTCATACTATTGTTCTCAATCCTGGCCCCACATAGAATCTTATGAGTTCTGTTTTTAAAATATTGATATCCAAATAAATCTGATTCTGTAGGGTAGTGGCCAGGGTATGGATAATCGCTAAAATTCCCTGGACCTTTCTGACATACATCAGGTGGTAAAGTTTCAATCTAACATGATACCAAGTCCTCATCACCAGTTCAGTAAAAAAATGATGCACTCCCCTGAGTCTGCACACTAGCTCTACCAGTGAGATTGTTTAGAAAGAATCCAAGCCTCAGTTTCTCTGTAAAATAAAAAAATACTTCTCTTCTACATCATAGATTTTCCTAAGACAAATTATAAAATGGTTTGTAAATTTTAAGGCAACTAAAAAAGGCAAGTTTTTAATTCACTGCCATATTATTTTTTGAGTGAATTTGAGCTATGTATCAGAGGGGTCAAGATTCTACTCCTAGCTCTCTCACCTAAAGAGCTAGGTGACTGGCCATATCATTAAGTTCTCTTGTTGTTTGTTTCTTCATTAAAAAATAATTAAGAAGATTGGACTTGAAGGTCTATAAAATTTCTTCATTGGGATGTATATAATTCCATTATAAATCAGCTGAATATTTCAACATTATATTCTTACTTCCCCTACTATGCAGATAGGACTCCATTTAGAATTCTCTGACTCACACCTACAGCACCCTGCTGGCTCAGAATGCATAAGTAAATTGAGAATGGGTAAGGCTGGGAGAAGCAAGACACAGTTACTCTTTCTCCCCCAGATAATCTGCATATATTTCATTTTATTTTCAAATATCCTTGAAATCAATCACTTATTGTATGATAAAGTCACACATTATCTCAGTAACACATGACTCATTCCCCTCCCCTTATAACCACACCATACTGGCTAAAAAATAGAAAAAAAAATGTGATTTTAGGAGAGAACAAAACCTCAGCTACAAACTTCCAGGTTGGTACTATTAAAATACTATGTATTGTTCAGTATTGTCTAGAAACTTTCCAGTATAATGTTGAAGTGATCTGCTTCTCTCCTGAAGTTATGCAAAAATGTAATATTCTTGTGAATACATTACAATGTATATTTATTATGCAGATCATATTCATTTATTTGTCAGCATGAAGGCAATTCAATTAGAAGCTATCTAACAAGTTCTTAATTTGTCTTCAAGTGCACAAATCCCAGGCAGAATTCAATTTTGGTTAGTAAAGGTGAAAAACTTTGAGTACTGGCTATAAATAAACTGCTCAATAGTCCACTCTCACAGCCCATTTTATTGTAGAATTAATCCAATACTAAGGTTGGAGTTCCTACAAGGACAATCATCTAACATTGTGGGTTTGGTAATAGGGTTTTCAACATATGAATTTTAAAGGACCCAGTTAAACTATGGCAGTATTGGTTTTTAGTTTGTTGGTCTTAGTCATCCTCATGTTCAGAGTAATCCTATTAGGTTGGCCACATTAATTTCATAAAAGAGACAACCAAGCCTTTAGTAACGTGCCATCTGAAAACTCAACTCTGATCCAAGTTCTTTATTGTGTAGTCAAAGGGTCATGCATTCAAAAAGCAACACTTTTTTCTCAGGTGTGAGTTTAATCATTATGCTCTCCAGGAACATTCTCAAATGGTTGAAGACTATACTTGATAGATTAGATACTACTTAGATTTGTGTGAGTGCTTTATTACAGTACTTAGTACCCTGTGTTGATATTCCAGTTATACTTGTCTTTGTAATAATTGTAATATAAATTGTTTCAGGGCTGATGTAGTATCTTACTCATGATTTCATGTTCATTTTTTTTCTGGTAGTCTAGTATTAGTCTAGTAGCCTCAGTAGAGCCAGCAATGTTGATTTCTAAATGCTGTCCATAGCAGTCCATCTTGTGTTTTTAGTGTAAAGATAAAAATAACAGTGGTGATAGTTGAGAAAAAAAGAAAGAAATAGCCAGGAAAGATATAAAGAAAAGATTGAAAAAAAGAAAAAAAAAAGATAAGTGTCTCCTTTGTAACACTCTTATTATCAGGTTTAATCAACCAGTGGCCTAGGAATTATTTAACCTTAACATGTATCTCCAAAATGAAATGGCAATAAAAACTTTTAGAACAAGTTGCACATTTGCAAGGCAGTGAATCAAAGCACAGTGTCCTCGTCTTAGTTTTGGGCATTCTTGATGAGCTTATTTGAGAAGCCATAGTAGGTATTGTTTGACACCTCATGAGGGTCACTTTTGACAGTCAGTAGACTTACACTACTTCATTTTCTTCTTCTTCCTCCTCCTCCTCCTCCTCCTCCCCCTCCTCCTCCTCCTCCTCCTCCTCCTCCTCCTCCTCCTCCTCCTCCTCCTCCTCCTCTCTTCCTCCTCCTTCTTCTTCTTCTTCTTCTTCTTCTTCTTCTTCTTCTTCTTCTTCTTCTTCTTCTTCTTCTTCTTCTTCTTCTTCTTCTTTTCTAAATTTAGACATCATGATTCTTTTGTGTATTTCAGATTTTCACTCATTAGATTCTTCTGGATTCCAGGGAGGATTGTAGAGTCTTTTGAATGATAATATTTCAGTACTCTTTCTGAGCTTTGAGGAATATTGTCACTGGGGTTTTGGAGGATGGATTATTTTCTTGGCAGGTGGTGTGGCCTCCACAGGGCTCATTAGGCTTTCTGTAGAGAAGATCTAAAGTGCACCGTTGAATACTGTCGTGAAAAAGAGAAGTGGTTTGGGCCTAATTCCTGATGGAGCTGCAAAGACTGCCGCTCCTTTTTGATCTCTGAATTCTAAATAGGTCTTGTATAATTGTTATACTATTGACCGCTCATTCCACAACCATGATTCTCCTTCCTTCTAAATCTTTTATGCCCTGGATATTATGCTGATGCTTACTTTTATATGAATAGACTTGACACCCTTGTGTATTTAATAATAACAACATTTCCTTCTAACCAGCTGTGAAGTGTGTGTATTGTGTGTGTGTTTGTGTGTGTGTGTGTGTTGCATAATAGTGCTCTTCTTTACAGAACCTGGTTCCTCTGGGTCAAGCACATATGCACCAAATTCAGTTGTCTTTTCTCTTCTTTCTTTGTGTAACTACTGATAATATCCTTCCCTGGGTCAATGACAGTTATTTGATGGTGTAGGATAGAGCAAACAATTTCTCACTTTTAGTAGAAAGATGATTTACAAATTTGGCAGAGCATGAAAGCTCAGATCAAGCTTATGATCTGAGTAATGACAGGACTACATTGTTGCTTAAAATTAGAGATCTGCATCTGGATAAGAAAGCAGAAAAAGTGACAAGGTAATTTTCCATGTAAAGCTAGTATTTGCTTCCCATTAATAACAATTTCATATTGCTTTAGAAAGATAAATTCAAGAAAAAAGAGCTTTTATTTCACTCATGAAGTAAATCATGTATCAATAATTAATCTTTTCTCTGTGTCAAATTGACAATTAGATATGCATTGAACTCCCAAAGGACATGAGTTCAAGGTTTGTTATCACAAAACATTTTAAATTACAAAATTTAAGATAAAAAATATGGGCAAGGGAAGAATTTTAAAAATTATTTTGAAACATTATGCAGTGTTATTTTCATTAATAGTAGATGTGAGTATGACCAATTCCTTTTCATTAATAATTATTTCTATTTGTCTTTTTCAAGACTGTACTGTATCTTAATACCTATTATTCACAGTTTATTGTTTGTTTATAAGTATAAAACTTAGATTTGTCTGGACTTAATAGTTTTGTCGTTACATAAGTACAGAATATTTGCTTTTGAGCAAGTTAATAAAGGTAGTATGAACTGAAAGTCTGTATTGGAAATACAGACTAGAACAACAATGCCAGAGACATCATATCCACTTGCGCAAAGAAATCCTGATCTATGTGTTCACATTTCCAGAATAATATTTTTGTGCTATAAAAAGCAAACAATAATCAACTGCACTGGTTGCATCATTTCAAAAGGAAAAATATAATACTGTAATATCACTAAATACATTTTTATAAAAGGAAAAACAGTAACCTATAACTTTAAACCCTAATTAGCTATTTTGATTTTGCTTGTTAGCTTCTAATCTTGTCTGTTTGCCATTATATTTTTATACAAAATCCATTCCACATAACATTTTCTGTTAAATACAACTTCCAATTTAAAATGATGTATTTCCGCAGATTATATTGTGTTTTCTTTTCTTATACTTAAAAGAAAGCACACAGTTATGTCAATTAGCTAAAAAAATATCACCAGTACAGAGCAGCTGACATGATGAAGATTTAGGCTGACAGAATTGTAAATGCTCAGTTGGTAGCACAGAATTGGGACTTTTCTTCAACAAGGACTTGTAACTACAAATACTGAATTCTGGTCCTTTCAGGTCCCTAAAAATAAACATTGCAATGTAAATTCACACCATGTGAAGACCAAAGGAGAATGTATTACATAAAATGTCTTTGCCTTCATTAAAATATCTATGGAAATTCTTAAATACATGTTTTGAATTATGATAAATAGGAGGAAGATTATTATTTTCCCAAGTGAATATAATTCAGTAACAAGCAAAAAAATAATGTGCTTGCCTTGAACATGTTTCCTCAAAACATCAAGTGAAAATATACTTAGCATTATTAGACATTTATTTATGAAAAGTATATATTTTTGCAATTTACTTCATTAAAATTTCAAAATTAAAATTATTTCTTTTGCTGCCTTATAAAATGTAGCATTGTCTTTATAAAGCTAGAATAGTAGCATCATAAAATTAACTAATTAGGGTTAAAGTTATCTAGTAGGCAAAATATAATACACAATTCATTTATATATTCACTCCATGAACATTAACTGAGCACATGTTTTGTATGTGGTAAGATATAGCAAAGCCCAATAGTACCTAGATCTTTTTCCTCAAGAAGCTTAAATATCTCCAAAATAAAACACTTTGGATATTGAAACCTGTTATGAATATTAGTGACCACATTCTTCTGTTATTTATTCCATGTGTAAGGCGGAGTAAAAGAAAGAAATGCAATGAATATTTAGCTTTGTTTTTCTTGTATAAAACATAGTCCTGCTTACTAAGACATATCTAGAAATTAAGATCTCAGAGTGCAAGTATCTAAATAGATTTTCATCCTCAGTGGGGTTGGATAATCTTAATTTAACAAGAATCTCAACTCTGTGGCAGTGCTCATCTCCCACTGAGATTTTCATTTCTTTGCCAAAACAGAGTGCTGAGCTCTAACTAGGCAAGTTCAACATGGTTCTTTTTTGGGCAAATAGGAAAGAGAATTCATCTGCAGATATGTATGTAAAGAAGCTGCTACATATATGCCATATATGTGCATTACAATTTTAACAAATATCTTCCCAAATATGTAGCAACATTGATGCTGCAACTATGACCAAGGAAACTGTGTATTTATGGTAAAGGTGGGGTCAATAATATTTTGTCTTCAGATGTTGGCATTTTATGCCTTGAGTTCTAGGCATCAGAATATATGTTTGTACTCTTTCCCTATTTACATCCAAAGACACTGTACTGAGGGAAGATTTTAAATGTTCTTAAAGAAATGATAAATGTCTAAGATAACAAATATGCCAAATATTCTGATCTGACAATTATGCTTTGTATATATGAATTACAATGTCATACTGTATCCTGTAAATATGAAAAATTATTGTTTTAAAAATAAAACTTTTAAAAAAGACATTATACTATTATCAATCTTTTTATAAGAAATGTGTTTATTTTCAGAGATGTCCACTTGTAATTCATCTTCAAGGATGATTCTAATTATTTGTAATATTTTAATTGCCAGATTAGTAACTCAAATAATCACAAAAAATTTTCCTCCAAGCAAAATCACTTTGAGGGATCCTGTATCCACTTCATAAATATTTTGGTTACTGTTCTTCCTAGTAGTAAGTTAATACATTCAATTGCAAGTATATTTGAGAGCAGCATTGTGGAATTGCTGGATACATAATTGACATAATCTGAGCAACAGTAGATTTGTTTGTGGTAAAAATGATTTAAAATTTGTTGTATTTAAAACTTTATTCTGTACTTGGGTTTCAAATTAACATAAATTAAGCATCTCCAGGCCTGGCTTGTTAATAGAAATAAAATGAAGTAATATGAATTAGTAATGATCCCTCTTCTATGGTTGCCATTTTCTGAATTACTCAGTATTGCTAGGGAAAAAAATAACCTGACACCCTCAATTTAAAAGAGGAGAGGGTTTTTCTTCAGTTCATAGTTTCAATTCATGGTTGGCACCAAAGCCAAAATATCATAGAGGAGGCAGGGGTAGTGGCCTCCAGGCTGCTGTTCCACTGCTCCCAGCCCAGAGATAGGGGCCTCCAGGCTGCCGTTCCACCACTCCCAGCACAGAGGAGGTGAGCCACGAGAGCCCCAACAATAACACCTCCCCCCCATCGAAATGAGAAGACACTTAAATGAGTCTCAAAACCAGACTCCCAGACCACCTACAGCAATGCAAAGGGAAATAAGATGGAACACTCTACTACTCAAACACCTGCACTCCCTGAACTGGCAACAAAAGAGGATCTGGAAAAAATGAAATCAAAAATAATTTCTCAAATAACAGCAGAAATTGTGCTCATATTGCAAGACATGACTGATAAATCTAGAGAGGAGCTGAGGAACGTGATGCAATCCCATCATAAGAAACAAATGGAACCCATAAAACAGATACAAACAGATTTTCAGGAGATTAAAAACTCCATTGAAAGTCTATGCAGCCAAATGAGCCAATGTGAGGACAGAATTTCAAATATAGAAGATAAGATTCCAATTAATGACCAGGAAAAGAAAAATTACTTCAAAATTGTAAGAGACCACAAGAAATCAATCCAGCAGCTGCTAGATGATGCAAAGGAGAATAACGTAAGACTGATTAGAGTCAATTAAGAAACATGAGAGAGTTCAGATGATATTAAAAAAACTGTTCACAGAAGTAATGGCAAAAAACTTCCCAAGCAGGGGAAAAGAACTTGACATACAGATAAGTGAGGCATATAGGACTCCAACTAGCCTTAATCAAAAAAAATCTACACATAGACATATAATTGCTAAGATTCCAGAAACCCAAGAAAAGAACAAATTTCTACAAGCAGTTAGAGAAAAGAAACAAATCACATACAAAGGAAAGCCCATCAGAATCACAGCAGAATTCTCAATGCAAACGCTCAAGGCAAGAAAAGCTTGGAGTGACATATCCCAAGCCCTAAAGGAAAACAGCCTCCAACCCAGATTGATGTACCCTGAAAAACTATCTTTCAAACTGATGGAGAAATAAGATACTTTCATGACAAAGAGCCCCTGAGGAACTTCATGAATACCAAACCAGCACTCCAAAAAATTTTAGACAATATCCTAGGAACAGACAATGAGGATCACAACCCCAGGAAGCCCAGCAGAATGAATCCATCAGGCATGAAATGAAATTAAAAGCAAAGGGGGAGAATCCAACAAAAAGAAAAAGTCATGACAATGGTAAGTCAATATGTATGAGTTATAACCATCAATTTTAATGGTCTCAATTCACCAATCAAAAGAAATAGACTGGCAGAATGGGTCAAGAAGCAAAATCCAACAATATGCTGCATACAAGAAACACACTTAATTCACTAAGAAACTAACAGATTGAAAGTTAAAGGGTGGAAAACAATACTCCATGTGATGGGAACCCCCCACACACAAAAAAAGAAGTAGCTATCCTCTTTGCAGTTCAAGTGGATTTCAAACCAACACTGATTAAGAAAGACAAAGAAGGACACTACATTCTTGTAAAGGGAACAATCCAACAGGAAGAGATGGCAATCATAAATATCTATGCACCAAACACTAGTGCGCCCAACTATATAAAACAAATACTAACGGACATGAAAAGTCATATATGCAGTAATACAATAGTAGTGGGGGAACTCAAGACCCCCCGTCACAAATAAATAGATCAACTAGACAAAAAATAAGTATTGAAATATTAGAACTTAATCAAACTCTTGAACAAATCCACTTAACAGATGTTTACAGGCCCATGGCATAGTGAGCACCCAGGAGTGGCTTGGAGCCCCTGCTCTGTCCCACACTCCACTTGGCATGACCAACCAGCACAAGCTGAGGACCCAGGCAGTGTGAAGCCCCCCACTTGCTCCAGTCTGGGCTCCACCCATGGCACAGTGAAGACCCAGGTGCAGCTTGGAGCCCCTGCTCCATCCCACACTCCACTTAGCCACTCGGGCAACTGCAGGGCCCAGTCTCACTACCACCCACCCCGGTCATCTGCTTCACCCCCACCCCTCCTGCCTCTGGCCTTCTAGCTCTTTTGCTACTTGGTTCCACACTACAGAGGCACAGGGCATTATAAAGGCCCTTGTCCTGAGAGCCACAAGATAGAGCAGAAGTTAGCAACAGAGAGAGGGTCTCTCAGGCTCCTCAATGAAAACTGAAGGTGAGCAGAAAAGTAAAGAGAATCTCTACAATGAAGGCACACCAGACCACTGTACTTGGTAAGTTGGAAGGACCATCACCTCCTATTGGAACCTGCATTATCTTTGGGGTAAGGGCAACTGGAACCTGCAGTAGAACTTTGCAGAGTTCAACCCTACAAGAGGACAGGGAGCTCAACTTGGGACTAGCAGCCAGAAATCTGCCTGAATCTCACAGGTCTGCTACTGGCTTGCTGAGACTCATTGACTTGTATATGCACACGGCTGCCTGCATTGTCCACTGTGACAGCAGAGACATACCCTGAAGGAAGCCCTTCATTTTTATTTTTTGATATTTGCAAAAACAAATTTTTTTTCCTCCTATTTTTAATTCTTAATTTTTACTTTTTTCTACTCTTTTCAAATTTTTACTTTTCCCTTCTTTTTTTCTTTCTTTTACTCTCTCTCTCTCTCTCTCTCTCTCTCTCTCTCTCTCTCTCTCTCTCTCTCTCTCTCTCTCTCTCTCTCTCTCTCTCTCTCTCTCTCTCTCTCTCTCTCTCTCTCTCTCTCATTCTCTCACTGTCCCACATTTCTCTTCATCTCCCTATTCCTTTCTGGATTGAATTTTCATTTCTCCTTTATTTTTCTTTTCTTCTCCTTTTCCTTCTCTTGATTATCATTAGTTTTAAAGGAAAATAAATACAGTATCTAGCCTCCCTATTGCTGTTAGGTGGTTCTGTTCACATCTTTGTTCTTTCATTCTGCCCTTTCCTCTTGCCTTTAACAATTTCTTAGAGTTTGTGTGATCTTCCTGTGTCTTCTGGCCTCACTGCTAATCTTTCCTGATCTTTCTACCTGTTGCTCCATCCCCAACTCCTTCTAACTCCCCATCATGAAGGGTAAAGTTGCTATATTGAAGAGTTTATTCACTATAAACATATTTTGGGTTGGTCTTTGGTTTCAATTTAATTCACACAGTTAAAGGTGATAGATTAATAACTACCACAAATTGTCATTTTCTAAGATGTACTTGATGCTATGGTGTTGCTGATTGTATCACTTAGGCTAAGATGTTGTGACTGATCTAGTCAGTGGTCCTTCCTGGTATAATGAAAATGAAATAGCCTCAGAGTCATTAGGGTCTCAAAACCTAAAGATCAGCTATATCTGGAAGACACCTCTGAAAAGCAATCATTCCACAAGGGTTTTAAACACAAGCAACAAAGATACCTACATTAAGCAATTTTCAAATATCAACCCAGAAATTAAACCAAGGACAGTACCAAAAACAAGAATGAGAAGAAATTTAAGTAAGGCACAAACTCAGGCTTCCACCTCAGAAAAGGCAAATTCTGGGGGAAATGACATAGAAATGTCTGATAATCAACCACCTGGACACCCTGAACTGATAGCACAGGAAGTAACAAAGCAGATACATGAGGCTCTAGAAAAATTCAAAGCAGAAATAATCTCCCAGATAAATACAGAGATGGTGAGTAGAGTGAAAGACATGATTAGAGGCTCTAGAACAGAAACTGATAAAAAAAAAAAAGATGAGCTCAGAAACATGCTAGAAGCCAGGAATCCCCAGCATAAGAAAGAAATGGAAACTATGATCACCCAACATAAGAAAGAAATGGAATCCATGAAACCGATTCAAACAGATATTCAGGAGATTTAAAACTCCATTGAGAGCATGCAGAGCAGATTAAGAGAATCTGAAGATAGAATATCAGATATAGAAGACAGGATAGCAGTGAAGGACCATGAAAACAGAGGTTTCTTAAAGATAGTAAGGGACCATGAGAAAGCAATCCAGCAGCTGCTAGATAATGCAAAGAAGAATAACATAAGACTGATAGGAGTCCACAAAAAAAGAGGAGAAATTACAATTGACATTAAAAAAAACTGTTCACAGAAGTAATAGTGGAAAACTTCCCAGACAGAGGTGGAGAATTGGACATACAGATAAGTGAGGCATGTAGAACTCCAACTAGCCATGATCAAAAAAAAAAAATCTACACCTAGAGATATAATAGTCAAAATCCCAGATACCCAACAGAAGAACAAAATTCTACAAGCAGTGAGAGAAAAGAAACAAATCACCTACAAAGGAAAGCCCATCAGAATCACAGCAGATATTTCAACACAAACCCTCAAATCAAGGAGAACCTGGAGTAAAGTATTTCAAGCCCTAAAAAAAATATCTTCCACTCTAGACTGTTGTATCCTGCAAAATTATCTTTCAAAATCAATGAGGAAATTAGATACTTCCATGACAAAGAACATCTGAGAAATTTCATGAACACCAAACCAGCACTCCAAGCAATTCTAAGTAATATCCTAGAAAAAGACAATGAAGTTCAAAACTCCATGAGGCCCAACAGAGGGAAGCCACCAGGCAAGGTAAGACACTAAAGGGAAAGGGGGGAATAATAAGAAATAAAAGAGCCAACAATAGTAAAACATCATAAGGATAAGTCAATATTTACCAATTATAACTGTCAATGTTAATGGCCTCAATTCACCAATAAAAAGAAATAGACTGACAGAATGAATTAAGATGCAAATTCCAGTAATATGCTGTATATAAGAAACACACCTAACTCAAAAGGAAATTCATAGACTGAAAATAAAAGGATGGAAAACAGTTCTCCATGTGACAGGAACACAGAAAAAACCAGGCATAGCAATCTTATTTGAAGACCAAGTAGATTTCAAACTAAAACTAATTAAGAGAGACAAATATGGTCACTACGTCCTTGTGACGGGAACAATCCAAGAGGATGAGATGACAATCCTAAATATATATGCACCAAATACAAACACCCCCAACTATACAAAACAAATATTAATGGATATGAAAAACCAAATAAACACTAATACAGTTGTACTGGGGAACCTCAATATCCCTATATCACAAATAGACAGATCATCTAGATAAAAAATTAACAAAGAAATTCTAGAACTGAACCAAGCTATTGAACAAATGGATCTAATACATGTTTAGAGTGTTTCACCCCAGAAAATCAGAATACATATTCTTTTCAGCTGCACATGGGTCATTCTACAAAATAGATCACATGCTAGCTCATAGGACATGTCTAAGTAAATGTAAAAGAATTTAAGTTATCCCCTGTACATTATCAGACAACAGTGCAATAAAATTGGAGATCAATAACATAAGAAACCCCCAAACTCCCACAAACATTTTTCCTTTCCCTTCTTCTCCCACTACCCCTAGGAAAAATGATGAGAAATGGAAAAAATGGAATAAAGTCTTTATAAATAGGGAAGGGTAGAGGGGGTGAAGGGAGGGCTAGGAATGGCAAAAAAATAAGAACCAAGATGCATTATGTAAAGGTACAATTCCCAATGAGTAATGTAATTGTGTTGTATACCTACAATGTACCAATAAAAGAATTTAATTAAAAAAACTCCCACAAACACACAGAAATTGAATAAGACCCTCTTGAACAACCAATGGGTGACAGAGGAAATTAAAGAAGGAATTATACAAGTAAATGATAATGCCAGTACAACATACAGTAATCTATGGGACACAATGAAAGCAATTCTATCTGGGAAAATCAGACCAGTGAATTCCCATATTAGGGAAACAGAGAACTCAGTTAAATAACCAAATGCAGAACCTCAAGATCCTAGAAAAAGAAGAGCATAACAAACTCAAAGTTTGTACAAGAAAGGAAATTATAAAGATCAGAGCAGAAATCAATGCGATGGAGACTAAGAGAATGATATAAAAATTAATGAATCAAAGAGTTGGTTTTTTGAAAGAATAAATAAAATTGATAAAATTTTAGCCAACCTTATCAAAAAAGGGAAAAGAAAGGCTCAAAAACCATGCAATTAAGAATGAAAAAGGTGAAGTCACAACAGATCCAAAAGAATTCCAGAGGATCATCAATCCCTACTTTGAGAACCTGTACTCTAATAAAATGGAAAACACAGAAGAAATGGACAGATTCCTAAATACATATGAACTGAAAAAGTTAAATGAAGAAGATATAGATATTCTAAACACCCCGATAACAATGAGTGAAATTGAAAATGTAATAAAAAATTTATCAACAAAGAAAAGCCCAGGACCTGATGGGTTCACTGCTGAATTCTACAAGACATTTAAAGAACTATTGCCATTACTCTTTAAACTCACCAAGGAAATTGAAAGGGAAGCAAGGCTTCCAAATTCATTCCTGGAAGCAAGTGTTACTTTGATTCCAAAACCAGGGAAAGACCCAACCAAAAACCAGTCTCCCTAATGAACATAGATGCAAAAATCCTCAACAAGATACTGGCAAACAGAATACAGAGGACCATCAAGAAGATCATACACTGACCAAGTCGGATTTATCCCAAGGATGCAAGGATGGTTCAACATTCATAAATCAATAAATGTAATACACTATATTAACAGAGTCAAGGACAGAAATCACATGATCATCTCAATAGATGCAGAAAAAGCATTTGACAAAATCCAACACCCATACATGATAAAAACGCTACAGAAAATTGGAATAGAAGGTCTTTATCTCAACCTGATTAAGGCTATCTATGAAAAACCAACAGCCAACATCATATCAAATGGTCAAAAACTGAAAACTTTCAGGCTAAAATCAGGAACAAAACAAGGATGACAACTATCACCACTCCTGTTCAATATAGTTCTGGAAACATTAGTCACAACAATTAGAAAAGAGAAAGAAATAAAAGGAATAAAAATAGGAAAGGAAGAAGTGAAACTGTCATTATTTGCTGATGATATGATACTTTACATAGAAGACCCAAAAA
The DNA here is from genome assembly GCF_053883595.1 of Heterocephalus glaber. Lineage (NCBI taxonomy): Eukaryota > Metazoa > Chordata > Mammalia > Rodentia > Bathyergidae > Heterocephalus > Heterocephalus glaber. Next base: position 33,988,211 of record NW_028258296.1, on the reverse strand, counting down.
ACTCTACCAAAAGACTTCTAGACTTAATTGACAGATTCAGTAGAGTAGCTGGATATAAGATCAACACTCAGAAAACAATAGCCTTCTTATATGCAAATAGCAGACTTGTTGAGAGAGAAATTAGGGAAACAATTCCTTTTACAATAGCATCCAAAAAAATGAAATATCTAGGAATCAATCTAACAAAGGAAGCAAAAGACCTCTACACTGAAAACTACATCACCTTGAAAGAGGAGACCGAGGAGGATATAAGAAAATGGAAAGATATCCTTTGTTTCTGAGTAGGAAGAATATAATGAGAATGACAATACTTCCAAAACTACTATATAAACTTAATGCAATGCTGTTTGAAATTCCAACAATATACTTCACAGAATGAGAGAAAACAATCCAAAAATTCATTTGGAATCAGAAGAAACCTAGAATAGCAAAAGCAATTCTAGGCAACAAAGACATGGCTGGGGGTATCACAATCCCCAACTTGAAGCTATACTACAAAGCTACTGCAATAAAAACAGCATGGTACTGGCAAAGAAACAGACCCAAGGATCCATGGAATAGATTAGAAGATGCAGAAACAACTCCAGACATACTCAGCCACGTCATTTTTGACAAAGGAGCCAACCACCCTCATTGGAGGAAGGATAGCCTGTTCAATAAATGGTGTTGGAAAAACTGGATTTCAACCTGCCAAAGATTAAAACTAGACCTATATCTATCACCACGCACTAAACTAAGATCTAGGTGGATTAAAGATCTAAATATTAAGACAGAAATACTAAACCTGCTGGAAAATAAGTTAGGTAGAACTCTTGAAGATATTGGCATAGGAAAAGACTTTAGGAACAAAACCTCAGTAGCATGGGAACTAGCACAAAGAATCAACAACTGGAATCTCATCTTAATAAAAAGCTTCCACACTGTAAGAGAAACCACCAACGGAGCTAACAGACAATCCACAATGTGGGAAAAAAATTTTACCAGCTATAACTCAGACAAAGGTCTACTATCTAGAATATATAAAGAATTGAAAAAAAATCAGACCCCCCAAATTGAAAGATCCAATTCAAAAATGGGCATCTGAAATGAACAGATATTTCTCAGACAAAGAATTGAAAGCAGCAAAGAAACATGAAAAAATGTTCAACATTATTGGTCATTTGAGAGATGCAGATGGAAACAAAACTGAGATTCCACCTCACCCCAGAAAGAATGACTGCTATCAAGAAATCAACCGATAACAAATGCTGACAGGTGTGTGTAGAGAAAGGAACTCTTCTCCAATTTTGGTGGGAGTGCAGACTGGTGTAACCACTATGGAAATCAGTGTGGAGATACCTCAAAGATCTAGGGCTTGAGATCCCATTTGACCCAGCTATTCCCCTACTGGGTATCTTCCCAAAAGAATTAAAAGAATCATACCACAGTGCTATATGTGCACGCATGTTTATAGCGGCACATTTTGTAATAGCTAAAGCTTGGAAACAGCCCAATTGCCCATCAACTGGAAACTGGATAAAGAAGATGCATTTTTTTTATCAAATGGAGTACTACTCAGCCATAAAGAATGAGAAACTAGGGACATTTATAGCTAAATGAATGCATATTGAGGCCATCCTCTTAAGTGAAATAAATAGGACACACATGTGTAAATACTGGATAGTTTCTCTATTATGAGAAACTGAAACTGTAAATAAGGATGAAAATGAATAAAATGAATAATTGATAATTTGAAATAGGAAAAGGTCCAAAGGTGTAGTGGTGGTGGCAGGGGCAGGGAAAAGGGAAGAAGGGAAGAAGGGAAAGGAAAAATTATAGAAAAGACAAAAAAATGGAAACAAAATCTATGTAAATAAGAAAGGGTAGAGGGAGGGAATGGCACACAGGAAATGGGTGAAAATATAAGAACTGAGATACATCATGTACAGGTACAAGAACCCAATGAGAAATGTAAACATATTGTATACCTAAAATGTACCAATAAAAGAATTAAAAAAATAAACTGATATTTACAAAATGTTCCACCAAAAAAAATCAGAATACACATTCTTTTCAGCTGCACATGGGTTGTTCTCCAAAATAGACCACATACTCACTCATAGAACATGTTTATGTAAGTGCAAAGGAATTGAAGTTATCCCTTGTATATTATCAGACCATAGTACGATGAAATCGGAGATTCAGAGCAAAAGAAACTGCATAAATTTCATAAACACATGGAAATTGAACAACACACTTCTGAATAACCAATGAATCACAGAGGAAATTAAAGAAGAAATCAGACAGTTCCTTCAATTAAATGAAAATGCCAAAAGAACATATCAGAATCCATGGAACACAATGAAAACAGTCTTAAGAGGGAAATTCATAGCATTGAATATTCATATTAAGAAAACAGAGTGAGCCCAATTAAATAACCTGATGCTGAACCTCAAGCTTCTAGTGAAAAAAAACAGCAGGACAAACCCAAAGCTCATGCAAGGGAGGAAATTATAAAGATCAGAGGAGAATTCAATTCAATGGAAACTGAGAGAATGATACAAAAAAATCAATGAAGCTAAGAATTTGTTCTTTGAAAGAATAAACAAAATTGACAAACCAGGGCCAGGGATTTAGCTCAGTGGTTACGCTGCCTGTCTTGAAAGCACAAGGACCCAAGTTCGATCCCCAGTACAAAAATTAAAAAAAAAAAATTGACAAACCCTTAAACAAATTTATAAAAAAAAAGAAAAGAAAGGGCCCAAATCCATGCAATTAGGAAATAAAAAGGTGAAATTACAACAGACCCAGCAGAAATCTAGAGGATCAGCAATACCTACTTCAACAACCTGTATGCCAGTGAGATGGAAAACACAGAAGAAATGGACAGAGTTTTAGATAAATATGAATTACCAAAGTTGAACAAAGAAGGGTTAAAAATTCTAAACAGCACAATATCTATCAATGAAATTGAAAACATAATTAAAAATTACCAACTAATAAAAGGCCAGGTCCTATGGCTTCACTGCTGAATTCTACAAGACATTTAGAGAGGAACTACTGCCACTACTGTTTAAACTCTTCAATGAAATTGAAAGGGAAGCAATACTCCTGAACTCATTCCTGGAAGCAAGAATCATCTTGATCTCCAAAACAGATAAAGATCCAACTGAAAAAGAGAACTATAGGCCAATCACACTAATGAACATAGATGCAAAAATCCTTAATATGATACTGGCAAATAGAATGCAGAAGATCATCAAGAAGATCATACACCCTGACTAAGTGGGATTCAGCCCAGGGATGCAGGGATGGTTCAACGTATGCAAATCAATCACTGTAATACACTATATCAATAGAACCAAGGACAAAAACCATATGATCATCTCAATTGATGCAGAAAAGGCATTTGACAAAATCCGACATGGATTTATGATAAAAAACCATACAAAAACTTGGAATAGACTGCCTCTCCTGAGGGAGACTGTCTCTCTGATAAAAGCTATCTATGAAAAACCAACTGCCAATATCATACTAAATGGTCAAAAACTGAAATCCTTCACATTTAAATCAGGAATAAGACAAGGATGTCCACTATCACCACTCCAGTTCAATATAGTTTTGGAAATATTAACCACAGCAATTAGACAAGAAAAATAAATAAAAGGAATAGAGACAGGAAATGAACTCAAATTGTCATTATTTGCAGATGACATGATACTCTATATAGAAGACCCCAAGAACTCCACCAAAAGTCTTCTAGACTTAATAACCAAATTCAGTAGAGTAGCTGGATACAAGGGCAACACACAAAAATCAATAGCTTTCTTCTACATGAGCAATAGACTGACTGAGACAGAAATAGGACAAATAATTCCTTTCACAATAGCATCCTGGAAACTGAAATACCTAGGAATCAACCTAACAAAAGAAATCAAAGACCTCTTCTCTGAAAACTATAGCACTCTGAAAAGAGGGATTGAAGACAATATCACAAAATGGAAAGACATCCCTTGCTCCTAGGTAGGAAGGATCAATATAGTGAAAATGGCCATACGTCCAAAACTGCTATATAGATTCAATGCAATCCCAATTGAAATCCCAGCAGCATACTTCATGGGCCTTGGGAAAACAATCCAAACATTCATTTGGAACAAACAGAGACCCAGAATAGCAAAAGCAATTCTAGGTAACAGAGACATGGCAGGGAGTATCACAACACCCAACTTAAAACTATACTAGAAAGGTAGTGTGATAAAAACAGCATGGTACTGTCAAAGAAACAGACCTGAGGAGCAGTGGAAGAGATTAGAAGATCCAGAATCAACTCCAGACATACTCAGCCACCTCATCTTCAACAAAGGAGCCAAACACCCTCACTGGAGGAAAGATGGCCTCTTTAATAAATGTTGCTGGAAAAATTGGGTTTCAACTTGCCAAAGACTAAAACTACTCCTGTATCTCTCATCATGCACTAAACTAAAATCTAAAAAGATTAAAGATGTAAATATTAAAACAGAAACCCTAAACTGGCTATAAGAGAGTTTAGGAAGAACTCTTGAAGACATTGGTGTAGGAAAAGATTTTATGAACAAAACTTCAGTTGCCCGTTAACTAGCACAATCAACAAGTGGGATCTCTTTTTACTAAAAATCTTCTGCACAGCAAGAGAAACCACCAGCAGTGTGAAGAGACAACCCAAAATGGGGAAAACAATTTTAACCAGCTGTTCCTCATACAAAGTTCTACTATCTAGAATCTCTAAAGAATTTTAAAAAATCAGACCTCCGAGATTTAAAGACCCAATCCAAAAATGGGCATCTGAAATGAACAGACATTTCTCAGACAAGTAGAAATGGCAAATAAACATAAGAAAAAATGTTCAGCATCACTTGTCATTCAAGAGATGCAAATGAAAACAATGCTGAGATTCCACCTAGCTCCAGAAAGAATGGCTGCTATCAAGAAATCAACAAATAACAAATGCTGGTGGGGCTGTGGGGAAAGAGGAACACTGCTCCACTGCTGGTGGGAGGGTAGACTGGTGCAACCACTGTGGAAATCAGTATGGAGATACCTCAAAGAACTAGGACTGGAAGTTCCATTTGATCTAGCTCTTTCCCTGCTGGGTATCTTCCCCAAAGAATTAAAAGAATCATACCACAGTGATATATGCACCCATGTTCATAGCAGCACAGTTTGTAATAGCTAAAACTTGGAAACAGCCCAAATGCCCATCAACTGGAGACTGGATAAAGAAAATGTGTGTTTTAAAATAAAATGGAGTACTACTCAGCCATAAAAAATGAGAAATTAGAGACATGAGAGCTAAATGGATGCACACTGAGGCCATATTCTTAAGTGAAATAAACGGGACACACATGTGTAAATTCTGAATAGTTTCTCTAGTGTGAGAAACTGAAAGTTTAAGTAAGGACTAAAAGGTATAATAGATAATGTGATATAGGAAGAAAAGGGATGAAGGGGAATGGGAATTTGGAAGTGTAGGGGAAAGGAAAGAAGGAAATGGAATTAATATGAGAAAATGAAAAAATAGAAACCAAGTCTTTTTATATATGGAAGGATATAGGGGTTGAAGGGAGGGCAGGGGAAGAGGCAAAAAATAAGAACCAAGAGAGATTATGTAAAGGTGCAAATTTCCAGTGATGAATGTAAGTATATTGTATACCTGAAATGTACCAATAAAATAAAAATTTTAAAAAATATCATAGAGGAAGGGCAAGGCACTGGAAACTACTAACCTGATGGAAGCCAGGAAGTAGAGATAAAAAGAGCCAGAAATGAAGGAACCAGTTATGATCCCCAAGGTCACACTCCCAGGACTCATTCAGAAACAGCCAGAAATAGACTTTACTAATCTCGTAGGCATCTCTCAAGCCAAATCAAGCGGACAATCAAGACGAACCATCACAATATAAAGTGTGACTCCAAAATAAACTCAAACTTTAGCTGAGAGAGATTGGGCTGAGAGAGAGAGAGAGAGAGAGAGAGAGAGAGAGAGAGAGAGAGAGAGAGAGAGAGAGGGAGAGAGATCTAGGTGTCCTATTTAAATCTAAATTGGATGTTTGGCTACGTAGAACACTAGGGAGTTGGAAATACCTAGTTGGATGTGGCTTTTCTGAGTCAGTAACCCCACTGAAGATGATTTCTGAATGAAACAAATTGAATTTTTTGAAAATATAGCATGTAAACCCTCTGGTATCTTGTTTTAACAAATTCCAGAAAATTCCACCGTACGTTCTCACTAGGGTTATGATGATGGTCAGCTAATTGATTTTTTTTTTTTGCCTTCAAATTCATCCCACTCTTATCTGAGTCTGTTCTCTCCACAGTGAAGACAAAATGATATTTCTAAAGTGTACCTAACACTTCCATCTTCCTACTTAAAAACATCATTGAATCCCATTGTTCTTGCAATGAAGATCATGAATATATGTTGCAGGCCTCTGTGAGTTATTTATCTGGCTACAGTGTACATTTCAGCTCATTGCCGCCAGGTGCCCCTCCTAGTACACCCTCTAGGAGAAATGTTGTGTAGGTTTCTGACTCCATCATATTCATGATTGTACTTGGTCCTTTGGGTTTACTCATGCCCTTCTCTCTGCCTTGATACTTACCTGGCAAACTCCCAGTAATTCCTTGGATCTCAGAATAGATATCTCTTCATTATAAAAAATAAAAGCCAAAAACAGAAACAAAATCGAGGTTTAGTATTCTTAATGTGTTATCATATACATCTTACATCCTACTTTAATTTTCTATTTACCTGTCCCACTAGTCTATAAGCTTTGTGAGAAAAAGATGTTTGGATACAATGATAGACAGGAAAACTCTATTGCTGTTCATTTCATGAACTATACAGCACACATTTGAGGTCTTGGGAGAAAAGGTAATTTGGAGTTCTGTCCTATAGAAAATAATTGAAGATAATCAAAGGCTCTGGGAAGCATAGCCAGTTGAGATGGGGGCCACTATGGGAGAATGATATAGCAGCTAGACAACACATCTAGAATTAACCATATATCCATATGTTATCCTAAATTTCCCAAGGTCCCTTGCAACTAAGTTATAGGCACACAGCTAGTTTTAGCCAACAGAATGAAGAAGGTGTCACTAAAAGGACAAAGCAATGAACTATTATTTTGTTGTTCCCATCCCTCTCTTCCTATGGGAAAGTGATCCTGAATGCCTCTATGTCCCAGGAAACATAGTTATAAGATCCTAAAAGGCATCCTGACCTACATGAGAATGAAATAAGTTTCTTGTTCTCAGCCTCTGAGATTTCAGGGTTTGTTGGATACAGACATGAGTTAATTATCCTGACTAGAACAGAGAATGATGTCTATCTTCTAGTAGTTTTAGAACCCAGTGATGTGTAAGAGTAACACGATTTGATCTATCAGTTGCTAAATAGTATAATTCAAGCCGAAAGATAAATCACAAAGAAACATATACTTTAAAAATATTGCAACAATCAGAACCATACAAAGTAGTATTATTTGGCTCTTAATAAATAAGCAGCGCTGATATTGGACATGGCAGGAGTTCTGTGGAACACGCTGAAGCATTTCACAGATGACCCAACTACGACTCCAACAGAGACAGAGCCACATCACTCTGCAGGAAGTTGTCATTTGAAGAAGGATGCTCCTCAGCAAGGTTGCCTGGGAAGTCTTGTGTTACTGCTTTTAATGGCAGCAAGAACTGACATATGAGCAGTCTCTTGGTCTCTGTTGGAATGAGTATTTTAACTTCGCTCACCATCACCATTGCTGGGCGGGCTTGTTCCCTGGGCTTACCAGGTTCCTTCAGTCATCTTTCAGAGTGCCCAGGGCTTCTGACCCTGGCTTTCCCAGCTAGCACCCTTTCTCTTTCAACATTTCTACCTTTATCCCTGCATCACTACTTCCTGGGATTCTTTTATCTATTATTTTGGAGTTCCCACTTAATAACCCTGGGCCTTAGGCAGTATGACCTTACCAAGGCCAGCCTGAAACTCTGACTGAATAAGTGCTCCTGCTAGAAGAACACTTGTCTGTTGGCAGGAGATTAACTGCTCCGTACCTTTATTTTCTTTATTTTTTTACATTTTTGTTGCCCAGGATTGCTTTTGCTATTCTGGGTCTCTTTGGGTTCCATATAAATCTTAGGATCATTTTCTGTAGTTCCATGAGGAATGTAGTAGTTTGATTGAGTTAGTCTTTCTGGCCTTGAACTCAGTATGTAGCCCAGTCTGGCCTTGACCTCAAAGTAGTTCTCCTGCCTCTGTTTCCTCAGTACTGGGATTACAGCTGTGGATCACAATGCCTGACTTGGTTTCTTTACTTTTAAAATTCCCAGTATGCTGCAGTGTTAAAGGAAGAACTGTTTACAGGTAAATTTGCAGTGATTCTTTCAGGTTCTTGCCCATTTTACTGATTCTTGACAAAATAGATTTTAAAGTGGGTAGGATCAACACACACCAAGATGATATTCATTCAGTTATTCAAGACTTCCTTATTGTTTTGAAATTACTAATGTCTTTTTTGTACTTACATTTTCCAAATTTTATTATTTATTAGTATATGTTTGCAGTAAATAATGATTACATACCTTGTAGGAAGTTGGTAAATGTACATAACACATCTTAATTCTTTTTTATCTTTTTTCTCTTCCCTCCTTTTATCTCCTGGCCTTAATTTTTCAGAAGATGTATCTTCATATTTCCTATTTTCTATCTTTTATTTTGCTCTTTATATTTTGGGTTTGTTGTATAAGAGAAACCATATGATATTAAGCTTGTGTGTCTGATTTATTTCACTTAACATTCTGGTCTCAAGATGCATCCATTTTCCTACAAATGACTTCAGTTTATCCTTCTTTATGGTACAGTAGTACTACATTGTGTATAAATACCATATTTTATTTATTCATTCATCTGTTGGTGGACCTATAGACCACTTCCAAGATTTAGTTCTTTTGAGATGTGTTGTTATAAATATGGGCATGTTTTATATTTTATTTATTACTTTATTTATATTAATTTTATTAATTTTATCCATTTTATTTATCCATTTTATTTTATTTTTATTTTATTTATCCATTCATCTGTTGGTGGAGCTATAGATCACTTCCAAGATTTAGCTCTTTTGAGATGTGTTGTTATAAATATGGGCATGCATGTACCACTGTAATATGATGTCTTTAACTCTTTGGGGAACATACCAAAAAGCAGAATACCTTGTTCAAATGGAAGTCTATTGTTACTTTTGTGAGTAATCTCCAAGCTGATTTTGAGTAGTCTACATTTCCCAACAACAATGTAGAAGGGTTTCTTTTTTTCCTGCAGCCTCTACAGAATTTGTTATATGATTTCTTGAGAGAGCTAGTCTTTCTGGAGTAAGCTGGAATCACAATATTTTAATTTGCATTTCTCTAATGGCCAGAGATGTTGAACATTTTTGCTTATGTTTATTCGTCATTTGTACTTCTTTTTCTGCCATGTCTATTCATTTCAGCTGCCCATTTTTTGACTGGGTATTTTATTTTGGAAGATGTAACTTTTTTGAGTTCATCATATATTCTGACATTATTTCTCTATCTGAAGAATAGCTGGCAAAAAAGATTTTTCCTGTCTGTGGGTTGTCTCTTCACTCTGTTGATTGTTTTCTTTGCTATATCAAAGACTTTTGATTTGATACTATCCTATTTGTTGATTCCTGATGCTGTTTCTGATGCAACTGGGGTTCTGGTTTTTTTTTTGTTTTTTTTTGAAAAAGACCTTGCCTACACCTATGTCTTCAAGAGTTTTACCTACTTTATCTTTTGGCAGTTTGTTTCTGTTTTAACATTTAGATATTTGATCCACGTTGATGTTAATTTAGTACATGGCAAGACATACAGGTTTAGATTCAATCCTCTGTGTGTGGATAGCCAGTTTTCCCAGCACCATTCATTAAAGAGGCTACCTTTCCTTCAGTGCATGTTTTTAGCCCCCTTGTCACAGATCAGATGGCTCAATGTACCTGGCGTTGTTTCCGCATCCTCTATTCTGTTCAACTGACCCACATGACTGCTTTTGTGCCAGTATTATGCTGTTTTATCACTGTAGGTTTGTAACACAAGTTGAAGTTCAGGATTTTGTTCATGCTTTGTTCCTGTTGTCCACAATTGCTTTTGCTATTCTGGGTCTCTTTGGGTTCCATATAAATGTTATAATAGTTTTATCTTGTTCTGTGAGGAATGTTCTTGGTAGTCTGATTGGGACTACATTAAGTCTATATATCAGTTTTAGAAGAATGTCTTTTTTTTGTATTGAGGATTGAAGTCAGGACCTTGTGCTTGTGAGGCAGTCATGGCACCACTGAGCTAAATCCCTGGCCCAAGAATGTCTATTTTGACAACATTGGTTCTACTTATCTAGGAAGAGGAGATGCATTTTCATTTTCTGAATTCTTCTCCAATATCCTTTTTCTGTACTGTAGTTTTTGTTGTAGAGGTTTTTCACTTCCTTGGTTAAATTAATTCTTAAGTATTTTATTTTTATTGGTGCTATTGTAAATAGTATCATTTTCCTAATTTCTTTGTCAGTACATATAAGACTTATTTATTGAGGACCTCTATGACTAGGTGTGCTGGAGATATACCTGAACAGAAGAAACCTATACCTGTACCTGTATCTATACCTATACCTGTCTTCTTAATATTTGCATTCTAATGGAACTATAGAAATACATCAGTGGAGAAAATACATACTAACCTATTAATGATGAGTAATGTGAGTGAGATGATGATGATGCTATAGTAGAATTTAACTTAAATCCCTAATTTATTATAGATGGGCTACTATAACTCAGATTAAGCCATTTGATTTATGCAGGAAAATTTAAAAGTTAACCTCTTGATATCTTTTTATAATTTAGCTCACTAGCTTCTGTATTTCATTAGACAATTCCCACTAACCCTCAAGTCATAGTGATGCAGAGTGCTGGCTCCCAATTAAATACAAAAGTCAAGAAAGGAAAAGGCAGCATTGTTTTGAGAAAGGAAAGCAGAACTTTAACCAATTCAATAGCCAAGATTCAAATTTTGAGAAACTTTCAGAAAAAGAAGGACAAAACAGAGCTGTTCAACTATAACAATGATCCCAGGCAAAGAAAAGGCACAGATGGACAAGGGATTCCTGCCATGTGCAGCCCAATCCCAATGCCAGGCCAGGGCTCCACAGTGCTCAGAGCCAGTCCACAGAAGGACCCAAATGCCGTGGGCAGCCAGGTGACATGTACAAGTCCCACTGCAGGGCAGGCTGGTTGCCTCTTTACTTTTTAAAGCTGGCATTTAAAATCAGCCTGGCAGATGGAAGAAAAGTATGGAATAAAAGTTGACATTTCATTTCACTCTGTATGTTTGTTAAGTTAATTGTATTATCATTCACTGGGAATAATAATTAAATTTTGGCACGTACAGCTAATGTAAAAGTATATGTGATTTCAGAGGATCAAATAGATACTAAATGACAGGTAGAAATTGAAAGAATGTCATTATCTTAAGAAATTCCAGGATAACATAAAAAACAAAGGTAAAGTTATACAAGGCTAAATCTATATTTAGTCATACATATTTTACACATTCTCCTTGAGTTGCACATTCTTATAAGGACAGGAAGGAGAAAGAGAGAAAGAGGCTATTTGATTTAATCTTGGGAGATTTAGAAACTAACAGCTTCCTACCCTCCCACAATCTATCTCACAAGCTTCCAGATGCACAAGAAATTTTCTTGAGGGATAGAAAGTGAGGAAAAACAGGAGGAAGAAAGATAGAAGTAGAGAGGAGAGGAGGAGTGGAGAAAGAGAAGAGTGGGGAGGGGGTGGAGGGGAGGGGAGGAAGAAATTTTCTTCCATTTGTGCTTTCATTTTATTAGAATTTTTATGTTTATCTGTAATAAACCAGCAGTCTCTTTTTTTCAGTATCTTTTCTATTTCATTTTTTAATTTATATATTAATTGGTACATTTTAGGTACACAGTACATTTACATTTATCATTGGGTGTTTGTACCTCTACATGATGTATCTTAATTCTTATTTTTTTCCCCATTACCTCTGTGCCCTTCAACCCCACCACCCTTCCCTATTTACATAGACTTTGTTTCCATTTTATTTTCCATTCTCATAATTTTTCCTTTCCTTTCTTCCCTTTCCCTTTCCTCTCCCACCACCCCTCCACTTTGGACCTTTTCCTATTTCAAATTATCGATTATTCATTTTAATCATTTTCATCCTTTTTTACACTTTCAGTTTCTCACACTAGAGATACTATTCGATATTTACACATGTGTGTCCTATTTATTTCACTTAAGAGGATGGCCTCAATATGCATCCATTTAGCTATACAAGACTCTAGTTTCTTATTCTTTATGGCTTAGTAGTACTCCATTTCATAAAAAAAATACCACATCTTCTTTTTCCAGTTTCTAGTTAATGGGCACTTGGGCTGTTTCCAAACCTTAGCTATTACAAACTGTGCTGCTATAAACATAGATGCACATATATCGCTGTGGTATGATTCTTTTAATTCTTTGGGGAAGATACCCAGAAGGGGAATAGCTGGGTTAAATGGGACCTCTAGTCCTAGTTCTTTGAGGTATCTCCATACGGATTTCCACAGTGGTTGCACCAGTCTCCACTCCCACAAACAATGGAGAAGGGTTCCTTTCTCTCCACACCCCCACCAACATTTGTTATTGGTTGATTTCTTGATAGCAGCCATTCTTTGTGGGGTGAGGTGGAATCTCAGTCTTGTTTTCATCTCCATCTCTTGAATGACCAGTGATGTTGAACATTTTTTCATATATTTGTTTGCTGCTTTTACTTCTTTGTCTGAGAAATGTCTGTTCATTTCAGATGCCCATTTTTGAATTGGGTCTTTGAATTTGGGGGGTCTGATTTTTTTCAATTCTTTATATATTCTAGATAGTAGATCTTTGTCTGAGGTACAGCTGCTAAAAATTTCTTCCCATATTGTAGTTTGTCTCTTAGCTCTTGTTGGTAGTTTCTCTTGCAGTGCAGAAGCTTTTTAATAAGATGAGATCCCAGTTGTTGATTCTTTGTGTTATCTCCCGTGCTACTAAAGTTTTGTTCATAAAGTCTTTTCCTATGCCAATGTCATTGAGAATTCTACCTAACTTACCTTCCAGCAAGTTTACTGTTTCTGTCTTGATATTTAGCTCTTTAATCCACTTCGATCTTAGTTTAGTGCATGGTGATAGGTATGGGTCTAGTTTTAATCTTTGGCAGGTGGAAATCCAGTTTATCCAACACCATTTGTTGAACAGGCTATCTTTTCTCCAATGAGGGCAATTGGCTCCTTTGTCAAAGATGATGTGGCCGAGTATGTCTAGAGTTGTTTCTGCATCTTAAAATCTATTCCACTGATCTTTGGGTCTGTTTCCTTGCCAGTACCATGCTGTTTTTATCACAGTAGCTTTGTAGTATACTTTCAAGTTGGGGATTGTGATACTCCCAGCCATGTCTCTGATGACCAGAATTGCTTTTGCTATTCTAGGTTTCTTCTGACTCCAAATGAATTTTTGGATTGTTTTCTCTAGTTCTGTGAAGTATATTGTTGGAATTTCAATTGGTATTGCATTAAATCTATATAGTGGTTTTGGAAGTATGGCCATTTTCACTATATTGATTCTTCCTACCCAGGAACAAGGTGTATCTTTCCATTTTCTTATATCCTCTTCAATCTCCTTCTTCAGAGTGCTGTAGTTTTCAGTGTAGAGGTCTTTTGCTTCCTTTGTTAGATTGATTCCTAGATATTTCTTTTTTTTTTTTAGATGCTATTGTAAAAGGAATTATTTCCTGAATTTCTCTCTCAATGGGTCTGCTATTTGCATATAAGACGGCTATTGTTTTTTGAGTGTTGATCTTATATCCAGCTACTCTACTGAATCTGTCAATTAAATCTCGAAAGCTTTTGACTGAAAGTTTTGGGTCTTATATGTAAAGTATCATATCATCAGCAAATAATGACAGTTTCACTTCTTCCTTTCCTATTTTTATTCCTTTTATTTATTTCTCTTGTCTAATTGCTATGGTTAATGTTTCCAGAACAATATTGAAGAGGAGTGGTGGTAGTGGGCATCCTTGTCTTGTTCCTGATTTTAGGTGAAAGTTTTCAGGTTTTGACCATTTCGTATGATGTTGGCTGTTGGTTTTTCATAGATAGCCTTAATCAGGTTGAGATAAAGACCTTCTATTCCAATTTTCTGTAGCGTTTTTATCATGAATGGGTATTGGAACTTGTCAAATGCCTTTTCTGCATCTATTGAGATATTCATATGGTTTTTGTCCTTGTCTCTGTTAATATAGTGTATTACATTAATTGATTTACGGATGTTGAGCCATCCTTGCATCCCTGGGATAAATCCGACTCGGTCAGGGTGTATGATCATCTTGATGACCCTCTGTATTCTGTTTGCCAGTATCTTGTTGAGGATTTTTACATCTATGTTCATTAGGGAGATTGGTCTGTAGTTCTCTTTTTGGGTTGGGTCTTTCCCTGGTTTTGGAATCAAAGTAACACTTGCTTCCAGTAATGAATTTGGAAACCTTGCTTCCCTTTCAATATCCTTGAGGAGTTTAAAGAGTAATGGTGATAGTTCTTCTTTAAACATCCTGTAGAATTCAGCAGTGAACCAATCAGGACCTGGGCTTTTCTTTGTTGGTAAATTTTTTATTACATTTTCAATTTCACTCATTTTTATTGGGGTGTTTAGAATTTCTATATCTTCTTCATTTAATTTTGGCAATTTGTGTGTATCTAGGAATCTGTCCATTTCTGTGTTTTCCATTTTATTAGAGTACAGGTTCTCAAAGTAGGTATTGATGATCCTCTGAATTTCTGCTGGATTTGTTGTGGCTTCACCTTTTTCATTCTTAATTGCATGGATTTGAGCCTTTTCTTTCCTGTTTTTGATAAGGTTGGCTAAAGGTTTATCGATTTTATTTATTCTTTTGAAAAACCAGCTCTTTGATTCATTGATTTTTTTGTATTGTTCTCTTAGTCTCCATTGCATTGATTTCTGCTCTGATCTTTATAATTTCCTTTCTTGTATGAGCTTTGGGTTTGTTATGCTCTTCTTTTTCTAGGAGCTTGAGGTTCTGCATTAGGTTATTTACCTGAGTTCTCCCTGTTGTCCTAATATGGGCATTCACTGCTGTGAATTTCCCACTTAGAACTGCTTTCATTGTGTCCCACAGATTCCTTTGTGTTGTACTGGCATTATCATTTACTTGTAGAAACTGTCAAATTTCTTCTTTAATTTCCTCTGTGACCCATTGGTTGTTCAGGAGAGTGGTATTCAATTTCCATGTGTTTGTGGGAGTTTTGCAGTTTCTTATGTTATTGATCTCCAATTTTATTGCACTATGGTCTGATAATATACAGGGGATAACTTCAATTCTTTTACATTTACTTAGACATGTCCTATGAGCTAGCATATAATTTATTTTGGAGAATGACCAGTGTGCAGATGAAAAGAATGTGTATTCTGATTTTGTGGTGTGGAACACTCTATAAACATCTATTAAGTGCATTTGTTCAATAGCTTGGCTCAGTTCTAGAATTTCATTGTTAATTTTTTTCTAGATGATCTGTCTATTTGTGATAGAGGGGTATTGAGGTCCTCCACTACAATTGTTTTATTGTTTATTTGGTTTTTCATGTCCATTAATATTTGTTTTGTATAGTTGGGGGCATTTGTATTTGGTGCATATATATTTAAGATTGTCATCTTTTCCTCTTGGATTGTTCCCTTCACAAGGATGTAGTGACCATCTTTGTCTCTCAATTCATTTTGGTTTGAAATCTACTTTGTCTGCAAATAAGATTTCTACCCCTGCTTTTTTCTGTGATCCTGATGTGTGAAGAACTGTTTTCCATCCTTTTATTTTCAGTCTATGAATTTCCTTTTGAGTTAGGCATGTTTCTTGTATACAGCATATTGCTGGGTTTTGCTTCTTAATCCATTCTGTCAGTCTGTTTCTTTTGATTGGTGAATTGAGGTCATTAACATTGATAGTTATAATTGAGAGATATTGACTCATTCTTGCCATAATGTTTTATTGTTGTTGGCTCTTTTCTTATCTTTCCCCCTTTCCCTTTAGTGCCTTACCTTGCGTGGTGTCTTATCTCTGTTGGCCCTCATGGAGTTGTGACCTTCATTGTCTTCTTCTAGGATATTGCATAAAATTGTTTGGAGTGCTGGTTTGGTGTTCATGAAATTTCTCAGGTGTTCTTTGTCGTGAAAGTATCTAACCTCCCCATTGATTTGGAAAGATAATTTTGCCAGATACAACAGTCTAGGTTGGAAGTTATTTTCTTTTAGGGCTTGAAATACTTCGCTCCAGGCTGTCCTTGATTTGAGGGTTTGTGTTGAGAAATCTGCCATGATTCTGATGGGCTTTCCTTTGTAGATGATTTGTTTCTTTTCTCTCACTGCCTGTAGAATTTTGTTCTTCTGTTGGGTTTCTGGGGTCTTGACTATTATATGTCTATGCGTAGATTTTTTTTTTATTGTGGCTGGTTGGAGTTCTGTATGCCTCACTTATCTGTGTGTCCAATTCTCCACCTCTGGGAAGTTTTCTTCTATTACTTCTGTGAACAGTTTTTTTTTATGTCAATTGTATTTTCTCCTGTTTTTTTGTGGACTCCTATCAGTCTTATGTTATTCTTCTTTGAATCATCTAGCAGCTGTTGGATTGATTTCTCATGGTTCCTTACTATCTTTAATCAATCCTTGTTTTCATGGTCCTTAACTGTGATCCTGTCTTCTATAACTGATATTCTGTCTTCAGATTCTCTTAGTCTGCTCTGCATGCTTTCAATGGAGTTTTGAATCTCCTGAATATCTGTTTGAATCTGTTTCATGGATTCCATTTCTTTCTTATGTTGGGCGATCATGTTTTCCATTTCTTTCTCATGCTGGGCATTCATGGCTTCCAGTATGTTTCTGATCTCATCTATTTTCCTGTCTGTTTCTGTTCTAAAGCCTCTAATCATGTCTTTCACCCTACTCACCATCTCTGTATTTATCTGGGAGATTATTTCTGCTTTGAATTTTTCTAGAGCCTCGTGGATCTGCTTTGTTACTTCCTGTGCTATCAGTTCAGGGTGTCCAGGTGGTTGATTATCTGACTTTTCCACCTCATTTCCCCCAGAATTTCCTTTGTGTGGTGTGGAAGCCTGAGTTTGTGCCTTGCTTAAATGTCTTCTCATTTTGGGGGGCGGGGGGGTACTGTTCTTGGTTTAATTCCTGGGTTGATATTTCAAAATTGCTTAATGCAGGTATCTTTGTTACTTGTGTTTAAAACCCTTGTGGAATGATTGCTTTTCAGAGGTGGCTTCCAGATATGGCTTGTGTTTAGGTTTTGAGGCTCTAATGACTCCAAGGCTATTTTATTTTCCTTATACCAGGAAGGAAATCTGATTAGATAAATCACAACATGTTAGGCCAAATGTTACAATCAGCAATACCATAGCATCAAGCGCAGCTGAGAAAATGACAATTTGTGGTAGTTATTAATCTATCACATTTAACTGCATGAAGTATAATCCCCTGTGCCTCTGTAGTGTGGGACCAGGTAGCAGAAGAGTCAGAAGGCAGGGGGGTGGGGGTGGGGCCCTGGAATTGGTTCTTGCAGGTCCCTGTGCAGCTAAGTGGAACATCTGATGAAAGCAGGGCTCTAAGCCACTCCCAGGACCCCACCGTGCTGTGGGTAGGAACTGGAACACAGCTGAGGAGTTTCAGGCTGCTTGGCCGACCCTCAGAGAGAAGCACTGGATGAAGGCAGGGCTCCAAGTTGCTCCTGGGACCTCACAGTGCCTTGGGCAGGAACCAAAACACAGCCCAGGAGCCTCAGGCTGCTTGGCTGACCAGCAGAGAGTCTATTTCATTTTTTAAAAAGCATCTTATAAGCAGGTAATTCCCAGCTAAATTCCATTATTTTTTTGACCTAGAAATATGTGACTTGTTCACATATTCACCTTAGATAACTGAGCATTACACTTTTTAAAGCTTCAATTATATTTTTGATGGCTAGAGCCATAATAAAGTTAGTTGATACTGTATAATTCTAGAAGCTGTAAAATTAAATTTCCTCCTATAAATAGTTATTTTCTTGCTCCATGTCTTTATTTTCTTCACATTTTCTCTTTATTTTTCCATTTACCTAATACATTACTGCAGTAGATACTACGTCTTGTCTACCTACACTTTCTCTTTCATTTTTACCTTTATCCAATGCATGACTGCAGTAGATGTTACAAGAGTCTTGTCCATCTACACTTGTACCCACTGCAGAAGTCACTGTAACTAGATGAATAGTTTCTGTAGATGCCAGTGGATTATTCTCTCAAGCAGCTGCATTTGAGGAAGATTGGAAGTGCCAGCTGGTTAATGCTCCTAAGAGTAACACTTGACTAGGGCAGAGATGGAACTGATGACTGAGATCCCAGCTGCCTTGTCTGTTGCCTGGAAGCTGACATTATTTTGAGGTATGCTTCTGATGGCACTTCAAAGAGCACCATTACGTTGAATCCCATTTGTCCACATTGAAATCCTATGTAGCACCAACATCCATTCTTTGTCTTTCCCATTACTTCACTCTGCTTGCTGCAGAATCTTCCCAAATGAAATACACCTACATTTTTCTCTCAAGGAGTGCTTTTGGTAAAACCAAAACTGAGACCAGCATTGATGAAAGAGAATTTGAAGAGAATCTAACCACTAAAAAGCACTTGCTATGTGCTAAACTTTGCATATAAGATATACATATTAATTACCAACCCTTGGAAATTCTTTTCAAATATTTCACTAGATTAATATTGTTGCCTATCTCATAGGATAAGTATAATATTCTTATGTTCATTTATAAATCATTTCATTTTCTACTGTAATAAATGATAGCCCAAAGGACTTGAATGGCTCTATAAACATCAGCCAAACCTCACTTCTAGCTCTGTGTTCTGGGAATATTTATGCCATTATAGTTCCTTTAAAGAACCAGTGGAATCCTCCTAAAAAGAGATGCACTTGGTCAATATTCTCAGTTTACAAAGCATATATATATATACATGTCTTAGTTATTTTCTTTGTCTCTGGGACACAATACCCAACACCCACAAATTAAAAGAGGAAAGGTTTATTTGGCTTACAGTTTGTAGAGGTTTCAGTCCATAGTTGGTTGGTTTCAAGGCAGGGCAGCATAGCAGAGGAGCATCGCAGAGAAGGCTTGCACATGGCATAGCAGGCAGGAAGAAGAGAGTGATCAAGGGAGACAGGAAGGAGATACATACTTCCAGGTCATGCCCCAGTGATCCACCTCCTCCAATCAGTCCTCATCTCTCATATCACATTAAGTATGAACTCATCAGCAGACTACACTGATGAGTATCATGATCTCATGATCTAATCACCTCCTATGAGTGCATGAGGTTTTGGGGAACATTTAGATATAAACCATAACATATATATATATGTTATATATGTAACATATATTTATGTTACATATTTATATATTTTATATAATATATATTATATATAATATATTAATATATTATATAATATATTATAATATTATATATTTAACATATATTTATATATGTTATATATGTTATATATAATTAATGGTTGATAGGAAGAGTTTTTCAACAATCTTAATTGCAGCAGACTTTTTTCAATTACACTCTAATGATATCTCTCATTCTACATGCTTTTATAACAGTATTACTTTGACAACCCTCAAGTAATAGATTTTAGCTAACGGGATGCTACATGACTAGATTACCAAAATACCACAGATTTCTATTTTGGTTTCATGCAATTCTATCTTGGAACCCAGGACCCCAATGATATACAGAAGCTGAAGCAACACATGGAGAGACCTGTGCACAGAAAAATCAAGGCTCTTGGCCTACAACCATGGGTGAATTGCCTGGCAACAGCCACTGGTGAGTAAGCCATCCTGAAAATAGTGGCTCCCACTGACACAATATGGAACAAAAATGAGCAATCTCTACCCAGATTTCAGAGTTGTGAACAAAATAAATGACTGTTGCTCTTTTAAGGAGCATAAGGCCAATTTTGTCATAAAGGTGCAGAAACATGTGTATAATATATATTTATTCTTTAGAAAATTTCTCTTGATCAATTATTAATTTTAATTTTATAACTTTTATTATATTAAACAATGAGTACTTAACAGGAAAAAAATCAAAAAATAAAGTATTAAATTTTTAATATTTAGTGAGTGTTTATTTAAAAAGCAGCAAAATTTTCCACGTCAACTGTTTGTGATGTACAAAGTCTAAAAAAGAACAAAAGAAATAAATTCTTATATGAACTACAATGAAAATACCAGTAGAACTCTACAAAAAATAATCTTTACTTCAATTATCACACCTAAGGCAGTCTTTACACATAACAGCATGTTCCATATACATGTATCACTTACACTGACAACACATGTGTTTTGCTTTCCTTTTTGTAATACATAATTGACATCTCTCTGGTCTTGATGTTTTCTAAGGAGGTTCTTATTATATTATACAATGTGTAGTTAACAGGAATTTAAAATGTCAATAAAATAAAATATTACATTATTAATATGTATTGTGCATTTAGAATAAATATCAACATTTTCACATCAGCTGTGTACTTGCTACAAAACTTAAAAGATAACATCAGAAATAAAAACCTATGTTAACTACAATGAACATACCAACAGAACTCTACAGTAAAATAATCTTGGCTTCAATTGTCAATCCAAGGCAGTCTTCACACATGAAAATTGCATGTTCCATACACAAGTATCACTTACATTGATAGCATATATGTTTTGTTCTCCTGTCCTTTCTTATATGGCACAGTTGACATTTTTTTTTTTGGTTTTTTCTGTTGTCATACTATGTCTTTGGGATGCTGTGCCTGCTTGTTCACTTGCCAGCTCATCAGTGTTCTCAACAATTA
Organism: Heterocephalus glaber; assembly: GCF_053883595.1. Taxonomy (NCBI): domain Eukaryota; kingdom Metazoa; phylum Chordata; class Mammalia; order Rodentia; family Bathyergidae; genus Heterocephalus; species Heterocephalus glaber. The sequence continues at coordinate 33,967,200 of NW_028258296.1, read as the reverse complement.
TTTTTGCATAGTTCCCTGGGCAGAAACATTTTGTTTTTCCTCTGCTGTAAATGATCACTTATGATTTCTAGTCCCAATCACCTAAGAAGAATTCTCTGTGGTATTTTGCACTTGTTATTTTCTTTGTAAACTATCATACTATTTATGCCACACATATTTAGGATCAAGTAAAAACTCAACCATTGACAAATGCTTTGCATTTTGAGTAACATCATAGTTGTTGCATAACTCATCAACATCTACTCCATCTTTGGTTTTGTTGTAGACTGTTTCTGTCTTGAGCTTCCATTTTGTCAAGATTTCCCTATCAATAGTTCCATTATGGTGCAATGTTGACATCAGCAATACCAGTTTGTTTTTCTTTGCTATGTATGAGGCAAATGTTATATCTTTCTGAAATCTAAACAATGTACTATACAATTATTTGTTTTGAAATTGCAACATTTCATTTAGAATTTTTGCTTTGTTCCTGTGTACAGTTCCTGCGCTGATCAACTTGTGCTGTGTTATGCAGTGTAACATCAATTGGAAACTAGTAAACCAATTGTCAAATGTCACATTCCAATTTGTCTGGGAGATGGGAGCAAAAAGTCTGTTCACAACATTGTTCCATCATTCAGTTTATTACTATACAAATAAGGACCTGGTGCCTGACTTCTAGGATAAATTTCTAAATTGAAAGCAGGATAAGTCTTCAAATCTACAAGGGCATAAGTTTTTATGTAATATTTTGAAGATTTTTTTGACATAATACTGCCTGAAGCTACAGTGACCATGAAATGCTACAGGACATTCATCAATAGTCATGTACTTGGTTGATGTGTAAATTATTTGACAATTACCTACAAACTTCTCAAACAGTTAGTGGATAACAGCAAGATTATTGGTTCTTTTTCTTTCTCAGAAGATGGTTTTGTCATCCAGCCTCAGGCAATTTTGAAGGAAACTAAATCTCCTCAGTGTCATTTTTATTCTACAAACCTCAAGCCCATGCCCATCATGTTTCCATAAGTCTTTTACATTCCTGCAATTACCTACCACAAGAAAGCCCTGCTAAGTACAGCAGCCCTATGAATGCTTTCAGTTCAGCTAGTGAGGTGTCATAGTAAGTCCATTTTTTAGTCTGGCTATTGGTAAATACAGAACGTTTTACTTGTACTTCAGCATTTGTGTATTTCACAAAATCTTGTGGCATTCTGTTATAAACAATTTCCAACATTGAATAGCAGTGCTGGTATTCTGCCCAATAGGTTTCACCTTTGCTAAGATCCTCACTATATTTTTGGACCTTGTTCTAACATTGGATCATTCTATTTGGTTGCGTGACCATTTTGTACCATTTCGATTAGTCAAATATGTACTCATACTGCTGTTTTCTTTGTTATTTGAATCAAGGAGGTCTTCATTCCCTGCATCTATCCTGATTGTTTCTTGTTCCATTTTACTGTTACAAGAACTTTGGTTCCTCATGGCCAACATCAAAGTCATTATCATCTTCATCATTCATGCATGAGTCATCAAATGATTTACTTTCAACCTCCTTCAAAACTTGCAAATCTGATTTTTTTATGTACCACTGTAGAAATGGGGTACTTCTACCAGAAAAATCAAAAGAAAACATTTCTTTTGAAACAAATCCTAAATGCACAGAAATTTAGCAATGAACATTTCATGGCTAAAACTCACCCATTGCTGCTTTGGAGCTGCTGTGCCATTTGTCTGCCAAATGGGTGAATGAGCAGATGGATTTCTGTCTTCCTCAAGTGCAGCTACTGTGAGTCCCAACCACATTCCATTACGGTAAAAATGCATGTTTACATAATCAAAGAATGGTAAGGGTGTATTTTACCCTCTATGATGCTCACGTAAACATATGTAAAATCTGTTAGATGGAGCATTATGTGGGTAATAATCCTGGTTTGATACTTTTACATACATGCACACACTATGCCATTCATCCTACCAAGTGGTAAATACAAAGATTGCTTCCTGTATTCCCCAGGCACAACTATTGAGATTTATAGCTGACTACTATTATGGTGAAGTTCAAACTGACAGTAGAAAAGTATGAGGTGGGTTATTGTAACCCAATCTTATGCCCTGATTATTAAACTACAATGATTTACAGTGATCTGTTATGTAACAATGAGCAGCTAAACCATCACTGTGAATAGCAACTGTCACAATCAGAACCCAAGACATGTGGTATTGGAGTGAGGATTCAGTGGCTAGTGGGGAGCTGGAAGGAGCCAAAGATGATTGGTGACATTTTAAAAGGACCTGAAAAGAGTGCTGAGAGATACCTAAGGAGCCTCACAACCCAGAAGAGAATGGTGCGGGCTTGAAGGAAAATATTATTGGAGCTACAGGAATCTGCTCCTTGTTATGTTATCAGAGGAAGTTTGACAATATTCTTGACTGCTATAATACAAAAAAGAGAAAATGAGCCTCACAAGCATCAAGATAGCTAAGAAGATCTCCAGGCATAATGTTAAAATTGCCACCTGACTTCTTTAATATTGAGGGATCAGGACCTACTTGGTTTGAAGAAAACTATTTTTCATTTCCAGTCTCTCCAGATGACAAATGATTTTCAAATTAAGAGTGTCATGCCAAAGTTCAAATCCTGAAAACGACCATAAGCTTCATTTGTAAGGCTTTAGGAAGTTCAAATATAGTGCCTCATGAAAAACTTCAAACAAACAAAGGCTCTTTAAAGATTTTAAGAAAACACCTTGCATTTCTCTCCAACAAAATGCAGGGCTTATAACAATAGTATTTTGTCATTTAGCTGCTTTTCAGGAAGGCAAGGATAGAAAAGGGCCAGTCCTAAGAATAATTGCATCTGTGGCTCTAGTCTGCTGGAGTAAAGCACAGTAAGATTCATAGAACAGTCACACAGTTTTTAAGAAGGTTATTTTGGCATAAGCACTATCATCATAGAAACAAAGGGGCAGAGACAATACAGAAAGAAACTGATGTTTGCTCCCAAAATTTTTACAAGCAGGCTGAGAAGTTTTCTCCAATGAAATGAAAGATCTGTTCCTGTGTAAAAGTAAGAATTCAGAGTCCAGAACCCAGAGATACAAACAACCCCCAATCAAAATTGGTATAATGTGTCCCATTAGATTTCTGAACTGTGATGAACCAGTGAATATTCTGTGTCTATTGGATCCTTCATTTTTTTTTTTTTTTACTGGGGATCGAACTTGGGACCTTGAGCTTGTGAGGCAGGCGGTGGAACCACTGAGCTAAATCCCTGGCCCCATCCTTCTTTTTGAACAGCTGCCTCATTCCTGTTCCAGAATTGTGTTTTGGGAGAAGAGTGTTGGCAGATATAATTTGTCTCTTTTAGTTCACAAGTCTTTAGAGTGGGAGGAACTATATTGAAGGAGCTGTACTTTAGGAAGTGTAAATGAGAAGCCTTAACCTGATCTAAAGGACGATCTACTGGAATTAAGCAGATGTTATAAGGGGATGAGACTTTGGAAATCTTGAGGAAGGATAGATATTTTTGTCTTTGAAAATGATGTGAATTGTTGTGATATGACTGTGGATGGTGGCAGATTGTATTCGTAAAGATGGCCAACATGCATATCCTCTGGTCTAAAGATCTTACAATGTGATTAGGAATTTTTGTCTGCGAGTGGTGGTATTTGTGTCTTGTCATAGTGAACATGGGCAGGCTTTTTTACCCTGCCACCCTTCAAGTATTGTGATGAAGAACTTGTCATACTCGATGCACTTTAAAACAAGAAAATAGACTACAAAAAAAGACAAAAATATCTCATAACGTTTTTAAGATTTCAGAAAGTATCAACACATTGATGGACCTTGCCACATGTATTTTAATGATTAATATTGCTTACACTTTGATTTACTCTAAGGACCTTTTTTGTTAAACAAACTAAGCTAGACTAAAATGACAAGGATTGCATGTTTCCTTTCATATGTGTAATCTCGAAAAAAGATGGCATGAAGGTACAAATACTAGAGAAGATAAAGTGGCAGGGAGAGGGGTCAGGGTAAGGGAAAAAGGGTAATAGGAATATGACCAAAGTATATTATACTCATGTATGAAAATGCCACATTGAAACCCATTATTCTGTATAATTAATGTACTAATTTAAAAATATAATAAGAATTCTATAAAATTTATTTTGTGAGCCTCCAGAAAGATAAGACTGTCAGATGTTTTTACTTTTTAATTTATTTTTAAATAGACATACAATAATATAAATGTTTACCGGATACAGTGTAATGTTTCTAGACCTGTACACATGGTATAAGGATTGAATGAGGGTAACTAGCATCACCTCAAATGTTTATCATTTCTTTGTGGAAAGATCTTTTCTTCTAGCTATATTGAAATGAAAAGCACACTACAAGAGTAATATAATACAATAGTAGGATTACAATACAATAATAGTATTCAGCAGTGATACTGCTGTGCAATATAACATCAGAACTTTTTCCTTCAACCTGGTTGTAATTTCACACCCATGGACCAAATTTTCCTCTCCACTCCTCCCTACTGTCCTCCCTAGTCTCCGTAACTACTCTTCTGGGACAAACAGTTTTTAGATTTTACATATCAATGAAATCATGTGGTATTTGTCCTTCTCTACTTAGCTTCTTTCACATAGTATAGCATCTTTTAGATCTATCCATATTGCAAATGACGAAATGTCATTTTTCATTGCCGATAAATGATATTCCTGTGTGGTGTGTATACACAATTTTTTTAAAATCTATTAATTAATTAATAGACATTTAGGTCAGTTCAATTTCTTGACTATTGCAAATTGTGCCACAATGGACTTGGGAATAGACATGTTTCTTTGACATATTGTTTTCATATCCTTTGTATATATACTAAACAGTGGATTATGGGATCACATAGCAATTATATTTTTAAATTTTTTAGGAAACTTCCTGCTATTTTCCATAACATCTGTCATAATGTACATTCTTAACAGTATGTATGAGTTAAGAGATTCCCTTTCTTCATATCCTCCCTAAAATTTTCTGATTTTGTCTTTTTGATAACAGGTATTCTAACCAGATTGAGGTAATACCACATTGCAGTTTTGATTTTCATTTCTCTAATAATTACTGATGTTAAGCATTTTTCATATATCTGTTGGTCTTCTGTATGTCTTATTTTCATAAATATCTATTTAGATTATTTGTCCACTGTAAAATTATATTGGTTTATTTTTGTGCTATTTCCGTGTCATATATTCTGGATATTAACTCCTTGACAAATATAGGCTGTGAATATTTCTAGTTTTCTACATTGTCTCTTTACTTTGTGGATTATTTTCTTTGCCATGCAAAAAGTTTTTAAATTTGATATAAATAACATTTGTGTATTTTTGCTTTAGTTGCCTGAACCTTTGTATTCTTATCAGAAATATCCTTGCCTAGAGAGTCATAAAGACTTCTCTATGTTTTCTTCTAGTAGTTTCATGGTTCCTGCTCTTATATGTAAGTTCTTAATACTTTTTCAGTTGATTTTTAACATAGTGAGAGAAAGGGTCTGGTTTCATTCTTCCATCCGTGGATATCCAGTTTTGCCAACACCATTTATTGGAAAGACTGTCCTTTTCTCAGTGTGAATTCTTTGCCAAAAAATAAGTTGGCTGTATTTCTTAATAAAGATTTAAGGTTCTTAAATGAGATCAATATTCCTCATTTATAGTTAAAATACTTTTATATAATGCATGTGTCTATATCATGCCTAAATTTTAGTCAATTCTATGCTTGTTGAGTGTAAATCAGTAATAGTAGCCATGAAGGAGTTAAAATTCTAAAGTTGATGTAGGATTGCACATTGTGTTCTTCTCTCTTCTCTTTCTCCCCATCTCTCTCTTTTTCAACATACTTTACCCTTCATTTTATCTTCTCAAACACTTCCTACTTTTTGTAAGTCTCACTCATTAATTGTGTTCATTTTACTTGAATGTTGCATAAATCCAATCATCAACCATCAAATATGCCCACCTATGCTAGGCTGAAAGGCAAAGTATCTTTGATTTTAAGTAACATGCAGAGAGTGAAGAATAAGTGTGCCCTTGAAAGGTAGGCTGCAACCTACTCCACAACATGGGGCTAAAATGTGGAGTACATATATCCCCCAAAATAGGTAAACTTACTTTGGTCTAAGATAAAATACCTAGATTCAGGAGCAGATTCATAGATATTCCAGAGCTATCACTGAACACTTTGCACCAAGACCCTAGATTTTACAGAGTTTAAGGCCTGCACTCAGACACTGCCCAACACATAAAAGGTGTCCAATACATGAGTTTTGGGAAGGGAAAGGTTTTAAAATTTTTTCTGAACATATTAAACACACTGACTCTTATTCTTTTAACATTTTCAGTCTTTGGACCTTTTTCTTTTGTACTCTTAATTTCTTCTATCTTCCAGTTACAGTGGTTTGCTTCATTGTATGTTTAGGGGAACTTTACTGTGATAGTTCTTTATTACCTTTCTTCACAGGGTAAGTTTATGTTTACCTCTGTTCGGTGTCTGAGGCACTACCAACCATGTCCCTTTAAAGTAACTCCTTACTTTAGTGTTGGAGAGTTCTAGAAGTGAGTCCCAGAATCTGGATTCAGGGTTCTGGTTAACAATTATCCAAGGAGTGGTTATGCCACCTGCCTCACAAGCGCAAGGACCAGAGTTCAATCCCTGGTACCAAAAAAAAAAAAAAAAAAAAAAAAAAAAAAGAATTATCCAAGGAGACCTGGGGATTTAGCTTAGTGGTGCTACCACCTGCCTTGCAAGCACAAGGTCCTGTGTTTGATCCCAAGTGCAAAAGAAAGAAAGAATGAAAGGAAGGAAGGAAGAAAGAAAGAAAAGAAAGAAAGAAAGAAAGAAAGAAAGAAAGAAAGAAAGAAAGAAAGAAAGAAAGAAAGAAAAGATAGATCTAGGGAAACTTAACTGCTTTTTTTCCAATCCATTTAGACATCCAGGTCAGGCCCGCCTTCAAGTCTTTTTACCAATGTTTTTTTTGGCTCTAGATGTTTCCATGTTTGAACTTTTTTACCCTAGCTCAAACGCCATATTCTCAAAGAGGCTGTTCTTTATGAACTGACTGTACTGAGCTCTTCACTGGTCCCTCTGTGATTCTATAAACTAAGTCTCAAGCCACACTGTAAGTACTCAAGACCCATTCATCTGATTAATTATACCAAATAAACACAATTTTTGTTTCACAATATTTGTGTGATTATATATGAGACCTCTGCAGTAGGTTCCAGTCTCCTGCCCAGTGTATGACGCAAGGTTGAAGACTCAGAGACAGAATTAAAGAAAGATAGTGGGGAGCCAGGACAGCCAGTGCTGAAAAGCCAGCAAGGCCCTGATCAGACCAAGCCACTGATTTTTATTGGTAATCAGATTCAGATAAAGGGGAACTATGTGCAAGGATGTGAAGGTATGCAGTTGGTATGGACATTAATGCAGGTAGGGCTTGTACAGAAAAAGACAAAACATTCCCAAATTAGGAATAGAACAGACAAAATATAGGGTTGTAATTAGAACCTTGTCTTTCTAGTTAAGAACATTTTAGTTGTGGGAATGGAATTTGGGTGTGAGTTAGTCTGACCTTAGCTACCATGTTACACCATATTGAGCTGGGGTGATACTGTGGCACTTACGAGGTGTTTCTAAGAGTCACATAGGCTTCAGTCAGACTCGCTTCTTAAAATGAGCCAATTGAGGGGTTAACTCTTTACACCCTGCTTTGGGTATAATCAAAAAAGCAGTCTCCAATAATTACATCCTTCCAAAACAGAGAGGATTTTCACCAAATTTAAATAATATTTTGAAGAGGAGAAACCAACATTTACAGAACATGACATAAGTAAACTCTATAGAATACAATATCGCTAACATTTTCACTTAATTTCCCCTTCTTTTGTTAACAAAATTAACTGCTGACTTCTATATTCTAGATGTATTAAGTTGTCTATTTATTATTCAATTTAAGAATAAAAGAAAAACAGCTAATCTAATTCCATAATAGAATAACTTGAGATTTTTGCCAAGGCCACATCCAGACCCATGGATAAGAGAGACGAAGTAATAATTTTTTGTACATTTAAACCATTATTTAAAAAATATCTGTCAACAATTACTTTTGAAGAAAAAAGTGCATTTATGCTTCTTTCTGTATATTTAAGATAATCAGTTATATACACTAAGTAAAATAAAATATTCTAACTCAATTTGCAACCTCCCTTTATTTTGTAGATTTTTCTTGCTCATAATTTACATGTTTGAATATAGAAGTCATTTAGAGGGGCATGCCACAGAATCCTGTTCAAAAAAGCACTGTAATTTCTTTATCTCTGTCTTTTATGTCAGCAAAAGTATTGTCATCTACTCAGCTTTTCTCTCTTTGATTTTTCCTTTGGAACTTTTTAAAATTAAAAAGAACTTTGTTAGGTATATGAAGGAGTATAAAGATTAAAGGCAAAATCTCCAGTTCTCAGTAACCAGAACTATCATGTGCATTTTTCAATTTCAGCTATAACTGGTGATTGCAGGCAGCTGTCAACTTACTGTCCTCAGAGTATTGTCACCTGCTGGAAAAATTCTCAACAGAGATTCATCAGGAGTGGCAAGAAATGTTTTGTTTTTCTTTATTTTTTACTTCAAATTGCACTTCACTTTGGCAGAAGATAAAGTATGAGATAATCCAGCTACAAATGCTGTATGTAGAAACCAGAATTAAATAGAACAGTATCATAAATGTTCTGGAGTTATTTTAGAGCTGTTCCACACTGATGCCCCCAAAATTTTCCTGGTTGGCACTGACACTCTGCTCTTCCCCTTTTCTATCCATAATAGTCCATGGATCTTCTTAGCTGGATAGTGCCCTCATGTTTGACTCTCTTCAGAATCTAATCAATGCATTTAGTTATTGTTGATTATTTCCCATCAGCAGTAAAATACAACAAAACAACAACAAAACATCAGCGGTCATTACAAAGAGTTTCAATTCACATTTCCATACTTAGTACCTGGCAAATTTGGAGATTAGGTATCATGGGGTGGAACACAGGATAAACAGGAGTGGACAAAGGACAAAGTGTCTATGCCAAAAAGGAAGTGAAAGAGTTATATTTAAATATACATTAAAGTGAAATTTTACAAGCTACTCTCTGATGAGGTAGATTCTAGGTATTGGAGCTAAGCGACAATTTGATTGCCCAGCACCACCAACGTTCCTCCAGGAGCCTGGCTCATTTATCAAGAGTATACCTTGTGTTGGGCACTATGCTTTACTTGAACAATTTTATTTTTAAATACAATGTCATAAATTTGATATCTTTATTCCCACTTGCAAGATGAAAAACCTAATGCTAAAAGATTTTCTCAAAGCATAACATCTAGCTGGTCTTCAAATTCAGATATATTTCCATAAAAATGAGGCATTTAATAATAAGAGAATAAAGATAATATATTCTGAACCTACAATCTGTTACCTTATAATGTCTGAGGTAGACGTATCATCAGAATGAAAGTTGTACACAAGCAGAACACCAGCTTAGCGGAAATGGGAAGACACTCTTGCCTTATGAAAACAATCTCCTGCAATCAGCAGTGTCTGAAACCTTGAAAATAAAACATAATAGCACAAAAGATCTTGTTAAAAGTAAGTAAGGTATTGAGACTAAGTAATAATACAAGTAATAATACAATAAACATTTAAGTGCTACCATGTACCAGATACTATTCTGAACACTGTTCCATGAGTCATTACTTGTTGGGTATCTCACCAGCAACTATGTAATTAAGGCATTATTGTTTTACCCACTGAAAGATTATATGACTATTAATTGTGTCAATTTGACTGGAGTAGGAAGCACCTAGAAGAATACCATAGTAAAGCACAGCTGTTGGTATGGCTGTGAATAATTTACAGGTAAGCCAACAAATTAAAGAAGAAAGATTCACCTTGGTTATGGGTTTCAGCAGCCAACACTCTCATAGCCTGGATGAGATTTTTTAAAAGGGAAAGAAGAATAAAATGTACCTATTTTGAAGTGCTCTATTCTTCTTGAGCAGGTGCATCCTTTCATGCTGTTGTCTGTGGACATCAGGCTCTAGGTCTCCAGTTTCTTCAGCCTTTCAACCCAGACTCACAGTAGCGACTATCCAAGGAGCTTCCAAGCCTTGTCCATGGACTGGTGCTGAATCCTTGATTTCTCTTATTCTGCAGGTTCCATCTTCTTGGGCTGAGCAGCTACTGGGTCCTCTGGATCTCCTATGTGCAGATGGCTATTGTAGATTCTCCTGTTTCTGATTTCACAAAAAGCTATTGTGGACTCTTGGACCTCTGAACCTACCTAATAAATCCCCTTGCATAATTATACATATATTTTCTATTAACTCTATTCCTCTAGAGAACCCTAACTAATAAGATTATAAAAACTGGGTAAAACAAGGATAAATAAACTTCCTCAAATCACAGGGTTTCTAGTCATCAAAACTAGAAACTGGAACAACTCTAGACTCCGTGTTTCAAACAATGGAGCTACTTCTGAAAGGAGAACAAGACTGAGGCATAAGTCTAAATCATCATCATCATCATTATCATCATCATCATCTAGCTTAGCTGAAGTCATGCTGTATTGAAGAGCATTGTAGTATTCCAGAGATAAAGTGAACACTGAAAGATCAGATCATAATAATTATATGTTTGATAGAGAGTGCAGTGTTATCACTGTACAATACATTAAGTTGGCATTAAGCCAACTTCCCAACTTTTAAACCTGAATTATTTTATTTCTTGTTCACAACAAATTTATGAGACTAGCACTAATCTTATGCTTATCTCAAAATTGAGGAAACTGAGACTTCAAGAAATTCAGTACTTTGTTGGGACTTAATACTTAGACTTCAAGAATCATACACTCTTAACCAGTGCACTATATGTCTACTCATATCTCTATAGGCTAGGAGCTTTAATTGTATCTTTTTCTAATACTAATTCCTTAGTGTTCTAGTACTTCAAATCTTTTGCTTTTACTTCCGGACCAATCTTGGATGAAGTTGAGCAGAGAGGATGGAGTAGCCTCCAGCTCCTCCTAGTGGTTACCTTTAACATTTACTGAAATTTGGAATGTTGTGAATCATTGCAAAGCAGAAAACATCAGCTTTTGGGTTTGTCCAAAGACCTAGCAGGCACTGAACACCTGAATATCTGACATCTGGTATATATCAGGGTACTTTGGCAACTGGGGAAGAGCCTCATGCAGATTAAAATGATAAAATTACCCCCCAATTAATTCTGCAGATGTGGAGCAGAGACACCAGGAGTTTTGTTTTTCAGTTTCTTCCTTGCATTCCACTACAATAAATATCAATGCTTGTTGTCCCAGCTAATTACACAGTTCTCAGCACCAAGAAAATCCCATTTTCCTTTCATTTCTGACACACAGCATTTAGATATATCATCTCTAATGACCTGCTTCCTCCTCTTTTGAGAATGGAGTGTTACAGCTATCCAACAAGTAATTCAACACCAAAAACTACTGCATCCTCCAGCCCTAATTCATTTTAGGGTTAATTTTTAAGGCATACCCTAATTACAGGAATTTACAGTTTCTTTAAAAAGTGGCTATTTTCAGGACTGTTTACAAGAGCACAATCTGAAACATCAGTCAAAAACAGCTTGAACTGATTGCATCCTTTGCTGGAACAGAACATCCAGTGGCAGAGCATTCATTTGTAGCTGGTCCATCTGCACTGTAATTAAGGTTGCATTGCAGTCCTGCTCCAAACTTATTTCTGTAGAAGAACAGCTGAGATCCCCCAGATAAAACATTAAAGTACCTACTACTGGAACTGTATTCAATTTGTTAGTTAACATTGTCAGAGCCAATGTGGTGTTGAGTTCAAACACCAGGAACATTGGTGATATGGCAACATATAACCACAGTACCTTTTATAAAGTCAGTAATGACTGCCTTAGCTCTCCCAGATCTACTTAAAAATCCTCTTTATGAAACTCAGTCAAGTCTCAGCAAAGCATATCACTGTTGAATCTAAAAAAAAGACTCATTATGTATATCAGTCTCATTGTACGCTTAATATATATAGAAACCAATCTTTCCAAATCACAAGTAAGTTTTAACCATGAATTTATATTTGTGCCATTATTTGTCAGAATAGATGATGTAGTGTGCATTTTCAAACCAAGAAATCAACTTTAGGGATCGTATGGATCAAGGATGAAAACTATGTAATCCAAAAGAACCAATGACTTCTCTCATGTTAAAGTAAGAAACTAGCATAATGAGAATATCAATAACAGAGGCAAATCTTGTTTGTTGTTTTTTCTTCCTAAAGTAAGTTCTACAAAAACAAAAGCAGCAAGTGTTTCTAGAGGCTGGTGTATTACATAACCATATCTCGCTAATGCAATTTTAGATATTTTTTTCGAAAGTATAATAATCAAGTAGACTCAAAGAATTTCGCTAAGCCCCCAAAATAGATCAGAGTGACAAATATTTGCAGATAACCTCTGATACGTATTGCTTTTTAAGAGGTGTATTGTGATACAGAAGATTTGGCAGCAACTGTCTGCCCCTCATTGTCCACTTTTATGATATTCTTTCCCTTAAAATGTGCTACCTTTGGTCCTCCCCTTGCTAACAGCCTCACGCAGTCACAGGGATATCAGTCTTGAAATTTAGAGTTAATCCTTGAAACAGCCCACTGGGACCAAGGAGAGACAGATAAATGGGTCAATGCTGTTCTAAAACTCAGAAGAAATGCTGCAAATGTGCACACATTTTATGAAATCACCCAAACCTCTCTTAGAATTTTAGACAGTCTTTTCATTGAGTTTCCTCTCTGCACAAATGTTTTAAGAATCCAGCTCCATCCAAATCCTCTTAATTCTCTCCCAAACACAGAACCTGTGAATGAGGATAATTTCAAGTCGATAGAGACATACATAATTTATGTGGAGATTTTCTAAAAATCATGCATTTTCAAACACACTTATTAAGGTTACAGCAAGTAATAAAAATGCAAAGAGCATCTTGCAGCAGAGACAGGCTTTGGGAACCCCTACTGGTTTAGCTAGAGGAAATTGACCCCACTGGTTCACTTGGCAACAGCTGTGGGATCCAGATTACAAATTCCTCTCAAGACAGTATGAATATGGGCTTGAAATATTCATCTCTCCTCTCAATACAAATTTGCTGATGCATTGCTGTCTCAACATTTCTGTAAGCCAAAATGCCCCATTGTCAAAGCAGAGCAAGAGGAATCCTAAATTCTTAGAAAATAAGGCATATAATGCTCAGAAGGCACCTATGAAAAGATTTTCCTTTAGAATCTCAGAACCAACTGGCAGTTTTCAATATAATCAAACAGAGATGAAATTTTAAAATTCCAAGCTCTTGAATCTCAAAATGAACCTTGATTAATAGTTCCCTGTGGGGAGCCATCCATGATAAAATGGAGACACATTATTACATAATTTAGAGGAATATCTTCTGTGTTTATTTGTAAATATCGCTATGAAATTGGATGAAAACATCCAGACTCAACTACAAAAAAGTCAAATTCACAGAGACTAGAACAGTCTTAATACAGTTTGAAAATAAAACAATAAACTACTGAATTCACTTGAGCTAGTAGAAAATTGAAGAATCAATTTAAAACTAGTCAAGATTTTTATTCTAACTCCAGTTCAATAAGTATGGCAATCCATTCCATAGACATTATGATTGGTGGCAGATAAACATGATGAAAGGCACATGTCCTGCTCCTGAGAGTTACACAGTGTAACTGAGAGATATACATTGTATACATGCATTTACCAAAAGCATAATTTGTGCCATGATAGAGGAATTTGTTAATGAACTATCACAACCTGAAAAAGAAAAACGAAGGAAAGAAGTATCTGAATTTCAGAAATTAACGTTGAACCAATCAATCAAACAAAAAAAAAAAAACCCCAAAACAAAAAGTTAGCAGTTAACTTGAACAAAATTTATTTGCCCAAAATAAAGGTTCTACAAGCTGGTAGTATTCCAGACTGAAGATGGTTCAGAATGTCTACCAGAACAACATGGTGAGTTGTGTTTATAACTAGAAAACAACAATAAACAAAGCCAAATGAATAAAAATAAGAAATATGAACAGAGATGATCTGATTGGTTAAGTGTACTGTTTGCTTTAGTTAGGCACAAACTTGCAGGCATTATCATGGGATTGGCCCAGGGTGCGGCTGCTGTGATTGGCGGAGGCTCGGTTTTCCTGTTACCAGATTTTCACTTAGATTAGGTTAGGACTTGTTTTCACATCAAGTTACCTCACAGTTCACATACTGTATACGGAGGCTACTTTGGGATAAATTTCATTACTCAAGTATGCAGGCCAGTTTAGGCTAAACTTAGTTTAGTTTATAATCCCCCCCTTTTTTTGGAGATCATCTCTAGTTTTAAAAGATTGACCACAGCCATAGGCATGGACACTGATACCATCTTCTGCAATTATCACAATAAATTTGCTTGATTCAAGTAAATTTATAATTTCACAATAGAAATTAGTAATACGATTGTTATGTTTTGTGGGGGGCCTTGCCCCCCCCCCACTAGAACTCTTGAGTGCCTTTTACGGGCACGTCTGGGCCTGCTGCAAGTCTACCCGGCAACAAGGAAATAGCCCCAGTACCCTCCCCTTGTTCCTCCCCTCTAGCCCTACGGTATATATGCTGTAGCAGCTTCCACAATAAACGAGACTTGATCAGAAACTTGTCTTGTCTCCATCTCTCGTGTCTCTTGTCCCTTGTCATTCTCACTCCCCCTCTAGGGTCTCCATTGACTTACCCGCGGGCCGGGACAATGTTTCATACCTTTGTTATTGCAACAATAACAAGACCATTGTTGTATCACGTTGGCTGCATACGGTTATTGGAGTACAACACAACCTGGTATCAGGAGAAGAAAGACTGAAATGCATTCTTTAACAGAAAACTCCTTGAACCAATTCAATCAAAATTAAATAATTAAATAATTCAAAGTGTGGGCGTTAGAGGCAGTTCAACAGTATCTGAATTTCACTGGGCATAGACTTTGTTTGAAGTATGATGGCAATCAGGGACTCTGGTGTACTGCAAAGTTGCATGATGTAGAGAGTTACTTAATTTGATAATTAGTCTGGTGACATGAATCAGAGGGATCTAGGGAGCCACTAAAAGATTTATAAACTTTAGGAACCCCAGGAGCATTCAGGCTTGCCATTCACAATGTAAGATGTCAGCTAATTAGTTGCTAGGTGTTCCCATGAACACATCATATATTCCTTTCCCTTGAGAAATTTTCTTAATGTGTTTAGTGGCAGTGTCTACAGAAACCATTTTTTAATTAAACTCTCTTCAAGAGAAGGATAAGTGCAGCATTCAGTTCAGTGTCATGAATACCTCCTACTCCACCCCATCTCCCACTCCCCTATCTACAAAAAAGATCAAGGGCTACATGACGATTCATTAAGTGTTTTTGTTGGATATGAATGTTTCAGTTTGTTAGACAGTGGTGTCTACTGTCTGTAGAATAAAGGGGTTTGATTGGCTACAAAGGTGAAAATTTCTCCAATTTACAAAATTGCTTTAAATCCTATAATGGCACTGCACTATTGCCAAGAATGATCTCCTAGGAATTCATTGGAATGTTTCTACAGTGGAAACCAATTTGTCCTCATATATTTCAAGAAGATTGCTAATTTTGGTTACTGATCACTTTGACCTCTGATAATTGGAAGCATACTGGGAACTATCAGTAAAAGCTATTTGAAAGGCAAGAGTCAGTTAAGCCAAATTATAAGACCTAAGCCAAAAAGTTTGAATAACAAAATAGGCAAATTCTCCACAGATCTAATATAGGATTTCAGATGATGAAAACAACAAAAAAGTCCACCTAGCAAGGTTTGAGTAATGGTCAGTTATATCTATTTGCCTATAAATCATAACAGTTCCTGTGCATGATCCAATGCATTAAATTTTATGTAGCCATGGCCCCTCTATTTTATGCTGTTTAACCATGTTTATTGGAAGGGACCCTACTGAATTTCATCTAATAACATTATATAAGCAGTCATTCAAACCCACACAACGTGGGTATGAATATGTTGCCTGGAAGCGCAAAATATCTTGTGCAGGCATCATCCTTACAGGTTTTCTATATTGAGTAGGAATTAGGTTATTGACTGAAAGGTCAAGGTATCACTTCTGGTGAATGTAAGATGGGAAACAGTGATAATGCTTTACATATAAAGGATAACTTTTTACTTTTCCTTTGGGTTTCAAAGTGTTATTTAGTTGGAATGTTTTCCTGGTGGAGGAGCAGTAGCCCATACACCCAATGATTATTCTGGTCTCCTACTAGACCATAAATATAAGCTTTTACTAAAGTCATCTACAGATTATGTTATCATAGATTCCCCTATGTAGAAAGGAAAGGGTTAGAATGATTGGAAATAGGAGAAAATGGAGAAGAGATGATAATGGTGATGAAAAGATGATTATGATGATAGTGAGTTCTTGATCCAATATCTTATGATGCTGTCCACTTCTGAGGACAAAATCCTCTAGTTAGCTTTAAAATCTCCAATAGGCATAAAATTGCAGACATGTAAAGGCGCTTTCTTATGTTGTAAAACATGAACCCAAACCTTGGGGTCCTGAAATTTTGCTGCAGTGTGGGTAATGGGAAGAATTTGTAAGATCCTCTCCAATGCAATTCAAGGCCAATTGTTCTCTGGTGTCATTTCAAGAAGACCCAGTCTCCAGCTTCTAGATCAGGAGCATATTTTGTAATCAATTGGTATGTCATGAAGAGCGTTTTTTACTGGGTGAAAATACCCTCTGACACAATGCATTGAGATCTAAAATTTTTCTAATAAATTGTATTTCTCCAAACTGGAAATTTTCCAGGAATGCCCCATAGAAAAAAATATGCCTTCTAATAATGTTCTAGCTACCACCATAACTTCAGCTTCCTACATATGAACACAAACAGAAAACATAAACTATTACAAGTATATATTGGTGTCCCGCTAAAGGCAAACACTGGATAAAATTCATGTCGATGTGCCAATAGTTCATCGTGTGATGGAAATGTACTACCTGAAGTCTTCATTGTCTTTCCAGGATTATGGGTTTGAGGGATCAAACATTAATTATAAACTATTTTTGCAATGCTAGAAGAATATTCCACCAACATATTCTCATAATTTGGATTATTTCACTTGTTCCATAGAGAGTAGTGGAATTTAAAGTTTTTAACACTGGAAGCTTCAAAGACTTAGGGAAGACCAGGTGGCTCTCCAGGCCTTCAGGGAGTCCATGGTTAACACTGAATTTGCAGACTTTCAGAAACCAATTTTTCTTTTCTGACTCAGATCTATTAAGTTGATTATTAAATAGATCCTCACAGGGAAGTTGACTTGGCCCATTCTTATGGAGTTTATTCAAACTGCACATTCTTACTGTTCCAGTACTAGCCGATTTGGCATGAAAAACTGCCATGCATTCTCTTCATAATCAGGTTCAGTTTTATAAGTATTGGCTTCAGTTTTAATAACGGAAACTTGTTATGGTGACAGAATAGCAGAAAGGAACTAGTCTAGTTGATGCCTCTTTTTAATTGGAATTTTTTTGGATAGGAGAAACCCTTTATGTTTCTGTAATGTGCAAAACTTATAAACATCTCCATATAAATATCTTCTATCTGTATAAACATTTACCAATTTGCCTTTAACCATATGAGAAGTGCAAGTGACAGCAAAAAGTTCTGATGTAAATCGAGGAAGAATTTCATTTTTTGTTAGTTCAATTTGCACTGTACCAGCATATTTTGCCTGGCATTTTTCTTGATATTTGACATAAAATTCATCAATAAAAAGTATCTATTTAGGATTATGGAACAGAATACCTCATAGAATGACAGGAGGGGGTCACTAATTAATTAATTTTTAGACTTCACTCAAACAAAGGTAGTCTTTCTCATTGTCCAGTAAAGGTAAAAAAGTAGTTTACCTATGTTCCAACATTTTAGATGGAGATTGGAGGAAAAAGAAAGAATTTTGTAAAATGATAGTCAGCTTACTAAAAGATGCTGGGTTTTGCTGGACTTCGATGGACTTTTCAAAGTATTTGGAATCTGTAAGAAACATTCTCTAACTTTAATTCAGATAAGACTGCTAATCTGATTGCTCTTGCTAGTGCCTTTAAACATACAGATACGCCTTAGTGACTAGATCTAGGCGGGGTATAATATGCAGTGGTCCTGTTTGCCCCCTAATCTTGAATAAACACTCCTAGTGCCTATTTACAATTATGTTTGAAAAATATGAAAGACTGGTATAATTTGGAAGTCCTAGAACCAGGGGCTGTTTTAAGGCCAGCTTTACTTGGTTAAAAGCCCATTCCTGACCTGCTCCCAAGGACCACTTGCTGTCTTAGTGAGTTCATACCACCAGTGGTGAGACCATGTTGGAAACATTAGTAAGCCAGTATCCTGAAAGTCCAAGAAAGCCTCTTAATTGTCTTAGACTAGAGAATATTTTGAATATATTTGATTCTTTCAAGTGACAAGAAATCCCTTCAGTAGTCAGCTTATGCCCTAAATAGTGGAACTTTTCCAATGAAAACTGAAGTTTTTCATTGGAAACTTGTGACTTATATGTGTAAATTGTTGTGAGATAAATAGAGTCAGTTTCAGAGCTTCTGAGAGATTAAAGGGCTGCTGTGTCCTGGTGAATTGCTTGGGAGGAATGGGAAGGGTTTTCAGCAAGCTCTGTGGCTTTGCAGTCCAGGTGTAATGTTGAATTTTTCAAGCAAGGGCAAACAAATACTGATTTAGCTTCTCACTTGGAATACTCAAGAAGGTGGAGGTTTATTACTATGAGCCATTTTTAATCAGTGGACACATTGGACACAATGAGGATTTGGAACTTAAGAAAGATGAGTATCACAACTTTTTAAGTTTCTCATAAATCTATAACGAGTCTCCATCTTTGTTCATTTGATTTCTTAACTAGTAGGATTGGAATGTAGCAAGGTCTGGTGTGTAAATTACAAGACCTTGCTTAATTCAGTAATTTACAGTGAGGGAGAGTCCTTGAATGGTTTTAGGTTGCCATGGATAATGGGGTGATTTAGTCAAAATTTTATAGTGATATACTTGGATTTTTATAGGATCCAAAATTTGAATCCTTCCTATTTAGTAGAAGTTGTCCATGAACATCCAACTCTATCAGAAAGAGCAGAGATACTATGCACCTGCATTTTATAAATTTCCTCCTGTAGGGAGCATAACAGTTCTTGTTCATGGGAATCTGGATACTATGAGATTCTCTCTTGCTCTGAAAAGAACTTTGATGTTTCTTTCTTTCAGAAAGTCTTGCTCTATCAAGTTTCCTGATACAATGCCACACAATAAAAAAAGGTACTTCTTAAAATGGGATCCTAGTATCAATTGGATCAGCAGATATGGGTACCACTTACACCTGATTTGAAACTTCCACCGCAAAAATGACCTTTCACTCCAAGGTATTTGTTGTCCTATTAATGTAGAATTTATAGTAGACAAGGTGACACTAGCATCCAACATGATGGTGCAGGATTCCCCATTTATCCTACCTTTTTTCCGCTTTTTTATTCAAAGTTACGGTGAACATTTTACTGTAAAATCCCTGAGAGCCTGTCAGTGTTAGTCATATACTTGAGGGCTCCCTCTAGTGGGAAAACAATTTGGCACACCAAGAAGATTTATTTGGAAACTGAAAAGTGGACAATTTTTCTCCAGGGTTCTGGTGGTTTGCAATAAAGGAAGACATATGGAGGTACACAATTCCCTATAATATATTCTTTAAGCTGTGCTTTAAAATAAGAATAGGATGATCCTTTTTCTTTAATATTATTTGATTGGTACATTTTAGGTATACAGTGTAATGACATTCATCATTGGAAATTTGCACCTTCACATAATGATTCTTGGTTCTTATTTGTTCCCCTTCCACTGTTCTCCCTTCAACCCCTCCATCCCTCCCTATTTACAAAGACTTTGTTACCATTTTTTCATTTTCTCATATTATTTCCATTCCCTTCTTTCCTTTCCCCCGCCCCTCCCACTTCCTTCCCTTTGCCCCTTTTCTTCCTATTTCATATTATCTATTATACCTTTTAGTTCTTATTTACACTTTCAGTTTCTCACACTAGAGAAACTATTCAGTATTTACACATGTGTGTCCTACTTATTTCACTTAAGAGTATCACCTCAATGTGCATCCACTTAGCTATAAATGTCTCTAATTTCTCATTTTTTATGGCTGAGTAGTACTCCATTTTAGAAAAAACCCACATTTTCTTTATCCATTCTCCAGTTGATGGGCAATTGGGCTGCTTCCAAGGTTTAGCTATTACAAACTGTGCTGCTATAAATGTCGGTGCACATATATCACTGTGGTATGATACTTTTAATTCTTTGGGGAAGATCCCCAGCAGGGAAATGGCTGGGTTAAATGGGACTTCCAGTCCTAGTTCTTTGAGGAATCTCCATACTGATCTCCACAGTGATTGCACCAGTTGACATTCCCACCAGCAGTGGAACAAGGTTCCTCTTTCCCCACAGCTCCACCAGCATTTGTTATTCATTGATTTCATGATAGTAGCCATTCTTTCTGGAGTGAGGTAGAAACTCAGCATTGTTTTCATTGCATCTCATGAATGACCAGTAATGTTGAACATTTCTTCATATCTTTATTTGCTATTTCTACTTCTTTGAGAAATATCTGCTCATTTCAGATACTCATTTTTGGATTGGGACTTTAAATTTGGGAGGTCTGATCTTTCTAAGTTCTTTATAGATTCAAGATAGTAGACCTTTGTCTGAGGAACAGCAGGTGAAGATTTTTTTCCCACATTGTGGGTTGTCTCTTCACATTGTAGGTGGTTTCTCCTGCTGTGAAGAAGCCTTTTAATAAGAAGAGATCCCACTTGTTGATTGTATGTGCTAGTTCATGGGCAGCTGAGGTTTTGTTCATAAAATCTTTTCCTACACCAATGTCTTCAAGAGTTCTACCTAACCTCTGTTCCAACTGGTTCAGAGTTTCTATTTTAATATTTAGATCTTTAATCCATTTTGATTTTACTTTAGTGCATGGTGAGAGATATAGGTCTAGTTTTAATCTTTGGCAAGTTGAAGCCCAATTTTTCCAGCACCATTTATTAAAGTGGCCATCTTTCCTCCAGTGAGGGTGTTTGTCTCCTTTATAGAAGATTAGATGCCTGAGTGTGTCTGGAGTTGTTTCTGCATATTCTAATCTGTTACACTGTACCTCAGGTCTGTTTCTTTGCCAGTACCATGCTGTTTTTATCACAGTAGCTTTGTAGTATAATTTCAAGTTGGGATTGTGATACCCCCTGCCATATTTCAGTTACCTAGAATTGCTTTTGCTATTCTGGGTCTCTTCTTGTTCCAAATGAATTTGTGGATTGTTTTCTCAAGGTCCATGAAATATGCTGCTGGGATTTCAAATGGGATTGCATTGAATCTATATAGTAGTTTTGGAAGTATGGCTATTTTCACTATGCTTATTCTTCCTACCCAGGATCAGGGGATATCTTTCCATTTTCTGATATCATCTTCAATCTCTCTTTTCAGAGTGCTATAGTTTTCTGAGAAGAGGGCTTCCATTTCTTTTGTTAGGCTGATTCCTAGGTATTTCAGGTTTTGGGATGCTATTGTGAAAGGAATTATTTGCCCTATTTCTGTCTCAGTCTGTTGTTCATGTAGAGGAAAGCTATTGATTTTTGTGTGTTGACCTTGTATCCAGCTACACTACTGAATTTGGTTATTAAGTTTAGAAGACTTTTCGTGGAGTCCTTGGGGTCTTCTATATAGAGTATCATGGTCATAGGCAAATAACGACAAGTTGACTTCTTCACTTGCTATTTTTATTCCTTTTATTTCATTCTCTTGTCTAATTGCTGTGGCTAATGTTTCCAAAACTATATTGAACAGGAGTGGTGATAGTGGACATCCTTGTCTTGTTCCTGATTTTAGTGTGAAGGATTTTAGTTTTTGAACATTTAGTGTGATATTGGTTATTGGTTTTTCATAGATGGCTTTTATCAGACTGAGGTAGAGACTGTCTATTCCAATTATCTGTAGGGTTTTTTTTTAATCATAAATGCATGTTGAATTTTGGCAAATGCTTTTTCTGCATCAATTGAGATGATCATATGGTTTTTGTCCTTGGCTCTATTGATATAGTGTATTACATTGATTGATTTGCATATGTTGGACCATCCCTGCATCCCTGGGATGAATCTCACTTGGTCAGGGTGAATGGTCTTCTTATTGATCTTCTGCATTCTATTTGCCAGTATCTTATTAAGGATTTTTGCATCTATGTTCATTAGTGAGATTGGCCTATAGTTCTCCTTTTCAGTTGGGTCTTTCTCTGCTTTGGGGATCAAGGTGATGCTTGCTTCCAGGAATGAATTCAGGAGTATTGCTTCCTTTTCAGCTCCATTGAAGAATTTAAACAGTAGTGGCAGTAGTTCCTCTCTAAATGTCTTGGAGAAATCAGCAGTGAAGCCATCAGGACCCGGGCTTGTCTTAGTTGGTAGGTTTTTTTATTTCATTTTCAATTTCTTCGATTGATATTGGGTTGTTTAGAATTTTTAGACCTTCTTCATTCAACTTTGGTAATTCATATGTATCTAGGAATCTGTCCATTTCTTCTGTGTTTTCCATCTTATTGGCATATAGGTTCTTGTAGTAGGTATTGATAATCCTCTGAATTTCTGCTGAGTCTGTTGTAATTTCACCCTTTTCATTTCTAGTTGCATGGATTTGGGCCTTTTCTTTCCTTTTTCTGCCAAGGTTGGCTAAGGGTATGTCAATTTTGTTGATTCTTTCAAAGAACCAACTCTTGGCTTCATTGATTTTTTGTATCATTCTCTTAGTCTCCATTGCATTGATTTCTCCTCTGATCTTTACAATTTCCTCCATTGTATGAATTTTGAGTTTGTCCTGCTCTTCTTTTACTAGAACCTTGAGGTTCAGCATCAGGTTGTTTAATTGGGCTCACTCTGTTTCCCTAATATGAATATTCAATGCTATGCATTTCCCTCATAAGACTGCTTTCATTGTGTTCCATAGATTCTGATATGTTCTTTTGGCATTTTCATTTAATTGAAGGAACTGTTTGACTTCTTCTTTAATTTCCTCTTTCACACATTGGTTATTCAGAAGTGTGTTGTTCAATTTCCATGTGTTTATGAAATTTTTGAGATTTCTTTTGCTATTGATCTCCAATTTCATCACACTATGATCTGATAATATACAGGGGATAACTTCAATTCATTTGCACTTACTTATACATGTTCTATGAGTGAGTATGTGGTACATTTTGGAGGACAACCTGTGTGCAGCTTAAAGTAATGTGAATTCTGATTTTGTGGGGTGGAACACTTTGTAAACATCTGTTAAGTTCTTTTGTTCAACAGTTTGATTGAATTCTAGTGTTTCAGTACTTATTTTTTGTCTAGTTGATCTATTTGTGACAGTGGGGTATTGAGGTCCCCCAGTACTATTGCATTAGTGCATATGTGACTTTTCATATCTGTTGGTATTTGTTTTATATAGTTGGGTGCACTAGTGTTTGGTGCATACATATTTAAGATTGTCATCTCTTTCTCTTGGATTGTTCCCTTTACAAGGATGTAGTGTCCTTCTTTGTCTCATTTATTCAGTGTTTGTTTGAAATCCACTTGATCTGCAAAGAGGATAGCTACTCCTGCTTTTTTTGTGGTTCCTGTCTAATGTAGTATTTTTTTCTACCCTTTAACTTTCAGTCTATGAGTTTCTTTTTGAATTTAGTATGTTTGTTGTATGGAGCTTATTGTTGGATCTTGCTTCTTGACCCATTCTGCCAGTCTATTTCTTTGGATTGGTGAATTGAAACCATTAACATTGATGGCTGTAACTCACACATATTGCCTTATCACTGCCATGACTTTTTTTTTGTTGGATTCTCCCCCTTTACATTTAATTTCTTGTTGCTCCTGATGGATTCATTCTGTTGGGCTTCCTGTGGTTGTGATCCTCAATGTCTTTTCCTAGGATATTGTCTAAAATTTTTTGGAGTGCTGGTTTGGTATTCATGATGTTCCTAAGGTGCTCTTTGTCATGAAAGTATCTTATTTCTCCATCAATTTTGAAAGATAAGTTTGCAGGATACATCAATTTGGGTTGGAGGCTGTTTTCCTTTAGAGTTTGGAATATGTCACTCCAAGCTCTTCTTGCCTTGAGGGTTTGCATTGAGAAGTCTGCTGTGATGCTGATGGGCTTTCCTTTGTATGTGATTTGTTTCTTTTCTCTAATTGCTTGTAGAACTTTGTTTTTCTGTTGGGTTTCTGGAATCCTAACTATTATATGACCATGTGTAGATTTTTTTGATAAAGGCTATTTGGAATCCTATATGCCTCACTTATCTGTATGTCAAGTTCTTTTCCCCTGCTTGGGAAGTTTTCTGCCATCTCTTCTGTGAACAGTTTTTTATGTCATCTGCACTCTCTCCTGTTTCTTCATTGACTTCAGTCAGTCTTACACTATTCTTCTTTGCATAGTCCAGCAGCTGCTGGATTGATTTCTCATGATCCCTTACAATTTTGAAGCAATTTTTATTTTCCTGGTCATTAATTCCAGTCTTATCTTCTATATCTGAAATTCTGTCCTCACATTGGCTCATTCTGCTGCATAGACTTTCAATGGAGTTTTTCACCTCCTGGAAATCTGTTTGCATCTTTTAATGGATTTCATTTATTTCCTGTGATGGGATTCTATCATGTTCCTCAGCTCCTCTTTAGATTTATTAATCATGTCTTGCACTGTGAGCATAATCTCTGCTGTTATCTGAGAAATTATTTCTGATTTCATTTTTTCCAGATCCTCTTTTGTTGCCAGTTCAGGGAGTCCAAGTTGTTGAGTATCAGAGTGTTTCATCTCATTTCCCTTTGGGGTTGCTGTAGGTGATCTAGAAGTCTGGTTTTCAGACTTGTTTATGTGTGTTCTCATTTCAAAAGGGGGGGGCAGAGGTGTGTGTGTGTGTGCTGTTGGTGCCCACGTGGCTCACCTCCTCTGTGCTGGGAGCGGTGGTATGGAGGCCCAGAAGCCCCTTCCTCTGCACTTGATGTGGTGGTATGGTAGCCCAGAAGCCCCCTCTTCTGAACTGAGGATAGGATGATTCTTTTAGCCTGGGTCCCTGAAATTGCAGATGAAGAGGCATAAATTTGTTAGTCTTTGGGGACTTTTTTCCTATTCTAGAGTCCTCTAAAGAGGCTCAGCTAAAGCCTCCAATTTAAACATCTCTATAATTTCCCATCCCAGTTTATGTTTTTTATTTAGACTGAGAAGTTCTTTATTTAGTCTATTTCAGAATAAATCAGTTAATGTCATTTCATTCCCTGCAGGAAATACTCTTTAATGTATTTGAAGCTTTGAATGCTTGACAAACAATGCTTCTAACTGAGCTCTGTAATCTGGAGCTGCTTCATTCTTCTTGCCTGCAAGATTTTATAATGGACTATCAATCTTCTGTGGAAAAATCTTAAAGATTGAATTTAAAAGATTTTCAGCAAGTTTCCTAAGTCCTCTAAGTCTCTCCCTTCCAGCGACTTTGGAAGGGTCTTTAATATACTCCCCAGTTTCCTTCCATTCTGCTTCTGCCATCCATTTCCAACCTTCTTTGGGTCCTTCTATCATAGGCATACATTGGTAAAGAACAAAGAGCTCCATCGTAAGCACTTATGAAGATTCTAAATTCTTTAATGAATTTTTGAGGATTTTTTTGTCCTGTATTTGGAAATCCTCTTACAATGTCTGTAAGTTCTTCCTTAGAACATAAAGCAAATGTGCTTATGGCAGGCTGGTTGATCAGAAAATCTCTTTGTAATTTATTTGTTTATCTTGCTCTTTTTGATTATTGTTGAGGGAAAAGGGCAGTTGGGCAAAGGTTTTAATGTACTTAGAGTATTTAGGTAAAGATTGATAGAGAGAAGGAACAGTTGGGTTAGTCCAAAGTAAAATCCTCTTTCAACATGCCTTTATTCTATTGTTTAAGCCTTTCATTTGCTTTCTCCAAAGAATTTTTTTAAGAAGCTGATGTTTGTTTTTCTTTTTTCTTTTTTGAAACTACCTAGTATTTTTATCTGAGGAGATATTTAAAGTCAATAATGAAATTTACTTAAGAGTAATATGACTTGTCAAGCTTTATAGTTCTTGAATCAATTGTGGAAAATTATATTTTCCTAGGAATGTGTGATTTCTTATAACCTTTCAAATTACTGACATATGTTTGTTTTGGTATTGTCTTACATTTTCAGTTTTTGTTGTTATCATTATGTCCTTTTTTCATCCCAAATATTATTTAATCTTTTTTGTCCCTAAGTATCCTCATAAGCCTCTTTATTTTATGGACCTTTTTTAAAGAACAAGACTCAGTTGAGTCTTTTACATTTTACCATTATTTGCATTTCATGATTTCTGCTTTCATCTTCGTTATATGGCTTTCTGCCTCTCTTTGGATCCTCACGCTGTGTGCTTTCAAGTTGGATATTTGACTCATTACTTTTCAGGCCTTCTTTTTAAAATACATGTGTTTATGACTATATCCTTACCTCCAAGTCTTACTTTTACTGTTTCCTCAAGTTTCATATTTAATGCTTTCATTATTAGTTGAGTCTAAAATGATTTCCTAATTTCCACTCTTTGATCTATGGTATAGAAATGAGGTATTTTTCAGAATACATAGAAATTGTTTGTTTTCAATTTTTATTTTTTATTAGTACATATTTGTAGTACATATTGATTGTATTCTATGTGGGGAGTTGGTACATGTACATAGAACATCTTAATTATTTTTAAAATCCCCTTCCCTCCCCTCCCTCCTCCCTGCTTTTTGATTCATTTACTTTTTTCAGTGTTTCTATGTACAATTAAAGAGCACATTCCACTATTTTGCAGGAGTTTTGATCCATGTATTTCTAATATGCCCCAGAAATTAACAATATTCTCCAAATTAAAACCCATTTTCCCCAAAACCCATTAACAATATTCTCCAAATTAAAACCCATTTTCCCCAAAATGTACATGTTCTGGACCTATAATCTCGATGCAGAAATCTAGCTGGAGTCTCAGAAGGTGAAAGTCCTAGGCTGTTTGGTTTGTGATAATTCCATAACCAATAACAAGAATTAACAAACCAAACCCTAATATAAAAACATCACCAAGTGCCTGGTAAAAACACTTAACTGATCCAATCCAGTCAACTGGCAAATTCAATTTAACTCTGAATCCAGCTCAGACTGTATCTCACCCAATCAGACACCTAAAATCTCTTAGTAAAATCCAATTCACTAAAGGAGGGAAAGAAAGAAAGAGAGAGAGAGACGGGAAAAAAGCAAAGACAAGGAAAGAAAACAAAAAAGGAAAGAAAGGAAAACAAGAGTTGTTCAAATAATCTCAGAGAGCTCAGGATAGAAACCATGGTGACTTTGAAATCACTGCACCATTCACTTGCTGTGAGGGATCCCCAGGCTCCAGGACCCAAGCAGTGCACTGCTCCTGGGCTTATCAGAAGCTCACATCAGATCCTGGTGACTACAGCAGTTGGGGTAGGGAAAAATATAAGCCTGGTTAAATTTAACACTTTAAGCCAAAAAAAAATTCTAAAATTGGGCAGAATTCTGGACCAAGGTCCGCAAGAACAACACAATGACCTATATTTATAACCAGAAAAAAAAAAAAACAGGAAATGACATACAGAGAGATCAGCTGATTTATGAAGTTTAATATTTGCCATATTAGGACATAATTTAACAATCTTTAGCACAAACTTGGCTGAGGAGTTTATTTTTTTTTTATTAAACTCTTTTATTGGTACATTGTACATTGACAACACAATTACATTTCTCATTGGGAATTGTACCTTTACATGATGTATCTTGGTTCTTATTTTTTCCCCATTCCTTGCCCTCCCTTCACCCCCTCCACCCTTCCCTATTTACAAAGACTTTATTTCCATTTTTTCCATTTCTCATAATGCTTCCATTCCCTTCTTTCCTTTCCTCTGCCCTTCCCACTGCCCCTACCCCTTTGGACCTTTTCTTCCATTTTGCATTATTGATTATTCATTCTAATCATTGGTACATTTTAGGTATACAATATAATGACATTCATCATTGGAAATTTGCACCTTTACATAGTCTCTCTTGGTTCTTATTTTTCACCCTTGCCCAGCCCTCCCTTCAACCCTTCCGTCCCTCCCTATTTACAAAGATTTTGTTCCTATTTTTCCATTTTCTCACATTAATCCCATTCCCTTCTATCCTTTTCCTAGCCCTCCCTCTTCCTTCTCCTTTGCCCTTTTTCTTCCTATTTCACATTACCTATTATACATTTAGTCCTTATTTACACTTTCAGTTTCTCACACCAGAGAAACTATTTGATATTTATACATGTGTGTCCTATTTATTTCACTTAAGATTATCGCCTCAATGTGCATCCACTTAGCTATAAATGTCTCTAATTTCTCATTTTTTATGGCTGAGTAGTACTCCATTTTATTTAAAAAACCCCACATTTTCTTGATCCAGTCTCCAGTTGATGGGCATTTGTGTTGTTTCCAAGTTTTAGCTATTACAAACTGTGCTGCTATGAACATGGGCACACATATATCACTGTGGTATGATTCTTTTAATTCTTTGGGGAAGATCACCAGCAGTGGAATAGCAGGGTCAAATGGGACTTCCAGTCCTAGTTCTTTGAGGAATCTCCATACTGATTTCCACAGTGGTTGCCCCAGTCTACACTCCCACCAGCAGTGGAGCAGGGTTCCTCTTTCCCCACAGCCCTGCCAGCATTTGTTATTGGTGGATTTCATGATAGCAGCCATTCTTTCTGGAGTGAAGTAGAATCTCAGTGTTGTTTTCATTTGCATCTCTTGAATGACCAGTGATGTTGAACATTTTTTTATGTATTTATTTGCTATTTCTACTTCCTTGTCTGAGAAATGTCTGTTCATTTCAGATGCCCATGTTTGGATTGGGTCTTTAAATTTGGGAGGTCTGATCTTTTTAAGTTCTTTATAGATTCTTGATAGTAGACCTTTGTCTGAGGAAGAGCAGGTAAGATTTTTTCCCACATTGTGGGTTGTCTCTTCACACTGATGGTGATTTCTCTTGCTGTGCAGAATCCTTTTAATAAGAAGAGATCCCACTTGTTGATTGTTTGTGCTAGTTCACGGGCAACTGAGGTTTTGTTCATAAAATCTTTTCCTACACCAATGTCTTCAAGGGTTCTACCGAACCTCTGTGCCAACTGCTTCAGATATTCTATTTTAATGTTTAGGTCTTTAATCCATTTTGATTTTAGTTTAGTGCATGGTGAGAGATATAGGTCTGTTTTAATCTTTGGAAAGTTGAAGCCCAATTTTTCCAGCACTATTTATCAAAGAGGCTATCTTTCCTCCAGTGAGGGTGTTTGGCTTCTTTATCAAAGATGAGATGGCTGAGTGTGTCTGGTGCTGTTTCTGCATCTTCTAATCTGTTCCATTGGTCCTCAGGTCTGTTTCTTTGCCAGTATCATGCTGTTTTTATCACAGTAGCTTTGTAGTAGAGTTGCAGGTTGGGGATTGTGATACCCCCTGCCATGTCTCTGTTACCTAGAATTGCTTTTGCTATTCTGGGTCTCTTCTTGTTCCAAATGAATTTGTGGATTGTTTTCTCAAGGTCCATGAAGTATGCTGCTGGGATCTCAATTGGAATTGCATTAAATCTATATAGCAGTTTTGGAAGTATGGCCATTTTCACTATATTAATCCTTCCTACCCAGGAGCAGGGGATATCTGTCCATTTTCTGATACCATCTTCAATCTCTCTTTTCAGAGTGCCATAGTTTTCAGAGAAGAGGTCTTTGATTTCTTTCGTTAGGTTGATTCCTAGGCATTTCAGTATTTTGGATGCTATTGTGAAAGGAATTATTTGCCCTATTTCTCTCTCAGTGAGTCTGTCATTGGTGTAGAGGAAAGTTATTGATTTTTGTGTGTTGACCTTGTAACCAGCTACTTTACTGAATTTGGTTATTAAGTCTAGAAGACTTTTGGTGGAGTTCTTAGGGTCTTCTATATAGAGTATCATGTCATCTGCAAATAATGACAATTTGACTTCTTCATTTCCTATCTTTATTCCTCCCTTTATTTCTTTCTCTTGTCTAATTGCCGTGGCTAATATTTCCAGAACTGTATTGAACAAGAGTGGTGATAGTGGACATCCTTGTCTTGTTCCTGATTTTAATGTGAAGGATTTCAGTTTTTCACAATTTAGTATGATATTGGCTGTTGGTTTTTCATAGATGGCTTCTATCAGTTTGAGGTAGAGACCATCTATTCCAATTTTTGTAGGGTTTTTATCATAAATGCATGTTGGATTTTGTCAAATGCTTTTTCTGCATCTACGGAAATAATCATATGGATTTTGTCCTTGGCTCTATTGATATAGTGTATTACATTGATTGATTTGCATATATTGAACCATCCCTGCATCACTGTGTTGAATTCCACATGATCATGGTGTATGATCTTCTTGTTGATCTTCTGCATTCTGTTTGCCATTGTCTTATTAAGGATTTTTGCGTCTATGTTCATTAGTGAGATTGGTCTATAGTTCTCCTTTTTGGTTGGGTCTTTCTCTGCTTTAGGGATCAAGGTGATGCTTGCTTCCAGGAATGAATACAGGAGTATTGTTTCCCTTTCAATTTCATTGGAGAATTTAAACAGTGGTGGCAGCAGTTCCTCTCTAAATGTCTTGTAGAATTCAGCAGTGAAGAAATCAGGGCTTGGGCATTTCTTAGTTGATAAGTTTTTAATTACATTTTCAATTTCATTGGTTGATATTGAGTTGTTCAGAACTTTTAGGTTTTCTTCGTTCAACTTTGGTAATTCATATGTATCTAGGAATCTGTCCATTTCTTCTGTGTTGTCCATCTTATCGGCATATAGGTTCTAGAAGTAGGTATTGATGATCCTCTGCATTTCTGCTGGGTCTGTTGTAATTTCATCCTTTTCATTCCTAATTGCATGGATTTGGGCCTTTTCTTTCCTTTTTCTGACAAGGTTAGCTAAAGGTTTGTCAATTTTGTTGATACTTTCCAAGAACCAACTCTTGGCTTCATTGATTTTTTGTATTGTTCTCTTAGTCTCCATTGCATTGTTTTCTCCTCTGATCTTTATCATTTCCTCACTTGTATGAGCTTTGGGGTTGTCCTGTTCTTCTTTTTCTAGAAGCATGAGGTTCATCATCACATTGTTTAATTGGGCTCGTTCTATTTTCCTAATATGCATATTCACTGCTATGAATTTCCCTTGTAAGACTGCTTTCACTGTGTCCCATAGATTCCAATATGTTGTATTGTCATTGTCATTTAATTGAAGGAACTGTCTGATTTCTTCTTTAATTTTCTCTGAGACCCATTGTTTATTCAGAAGTGTGTTGTTCAATTTCCATGTGTTTATGAAATTTTTTGAGTTTCTTTTGCTATGGATCTCCAGTTTCATCGCACTATGAGCTGATAATATACAGGGGATAACTTCAATTCCTTTGCACTTACTTAAACACGTTCTATGTGTGATTATGTGGTCTATTTTGGAGAATGAGCCATGTGCAGCTGAGAAGGATGTGTATTCTGATTTTGTGGGATGGAACACTCTGTTAACCTCTGTTAAGTTCATTTGGTCAAGAGTTCGATTGAGTTCTAGTATTTCATTACTTATTTTTAGTCTAGTTGATCTATCCATTTGTGACAGTGGGGTGTTGAGGTCCCCCACTACAATTGTATTAGTGCATATATGACTTTTCATGTCCATTAGTATTTGTTTTATATAGTTGGGTGCACTAGTATTTGGTGCATATTTATGATTGTCATCTCTTCCTCTTGGATTGTTCCCCTTACAAGGATGTAATGTCCTTCTTTCTCTCCCTTAATCAGTGTTGGTTTGAAATCTACTTGATCTGCAAAGAGGATAGCTACTCCTGCTCTTTGTCGGGTTGCTGTCACATGGAGTATTGTTTTCCACTCTTTAACTTTCAGTCTATGAGTTTCCTTTTGAATGAAGTGTGTTTCTTGTATGCAGCATATTGTTGGATTTTGCTTCTTGACCCATTCTGCCAGTCTATTTCTTTTGATTGGTGAATTGAGACCATTAAGATTGATGGTTATAACTGAAACGTATTGACTTGTCATTGCCATGACTTTTTCTTTTTGTTGGGTTCTCCCCCTTTACATTTAATTTCTTGTCATGCCAGATGGGTTCATTCTGCTTTGCTTCCTGGGGTTGTGATCCTCAATGTCTGTTCCTAGGATATTGTGTAAAATTCTTTGGAGTGCTGGTTTTGTATTCATGAAGTTCCTTAGGTGCTCTTTGTCATGAAAGTATCTTATTTTTCCATCAATTTTGAAAGATAGTTTTGCAGGGTACATCAATTTGGGTTGGAGGCTGTTTTCTTTTAGGGCTTGGAATATGTCACTCCAAGCTCTTCTTGCCTTGATGTTTTGTGTTGAGAAGTCTGCTGTGACTCTGATGGGCTTTCCTTTGTATGTGATTTGTTTCTTTTCTCTGACTGCTTGGAGAATTTTGTTCTTCTGTTGAGTTTTTGGAATCTTAATAATTATATGCCTATGTGTAGATTTTTTTTGATCAAGCCTATTTGGAGTCTTACATGCCTCACTTATCTGTATGTCAAGTTCTTTTCCCCTGCTTGAGAAGTTTTCTGCCATTATTTCTGTGAAGAGATTTTTTTATGTCATTTGCACTCTCTCCTGTTTCTTCATTGACTCCAATCAGTCTTATGTTACTCTTTGCATTGTCTAGCAGCTGCTGGATTGATTTATGTTCCCTTATAATTTTGAAGCAGTTTTTATTTTCCTGGTCACTAATTGCAATCTTATCATCTATATCTGAACTTCTGTCCTCACATTGGCTCATTCTGCTATGTAGACTTTCAATGGAGTTTTTCATCTCCTGAAAATCTATTTGCATCTGTTTTATGGTTTTCATTTGTTTCCTATGTTGGGATTCCATCATGTTCCTCAGCTCCTCTCTAGATTTATTAATCATGTCTTGCACTAGGGGCACAATTTCTCCTGTTATCTGAGAAATTATTTCTGATTTCATTTTTTCCAGATCCCCTTTTGTTTCCAGTTCAGTGGGTCCAGGTGGTTGAGTATCAGAGTGTTCCATCTCATTTCCCTTTGAGGTTGCTGTAGATGATCTGGAATTCTGGTTTTGAGACTTATTTATGTGTTTTCTCACTTCAAGTGGGGTGGGGGCTGTTGGCGCCTGCATGGATTACCTCCTCTGAGCTGGGAGAGGTGGGACAGGGGCCGGGAGCAGCGGTAGGGATGGTGGCCCAAAAGCCCTTTCCTGTGGGCTGGAAGCAGTGGGAGGGATGGTGGGCAGTTAGCCCCTTCCTCTGGTCCTGGAGCAGTGGGATGGTGGCTCAGCAGCCCCTACCTCTGGGCCAGGAGTGGTGGGAGGGATGGTGGCCTGGAAGCCCCTACCTCTGGTCCAGGAGCAGCAGGACTCAGTACTGTGGTCTTGTGGTCTGGTGTCCTCTGCGTCTTTGTGGTGTGGAACCAGGTGACTGTACAGAGGAGCGGGGGTGGGGATTCCAGTGGATTGTTGCCAGGGTGTGGGCTGATTCTGTGTGTTCCGGTGTGACTCAGGTCCTCGGTAGGGAATGCGCAGACCTGCCTGTCTGCAGCAGGCTGATTCAGCATCTTGGCTGAGGATTTTAATATTATGGTTGACTGAGACTTGGTTGCTTGATTGCAAGGGATTATGTTAGGTTGCAATTTGGTTGCATATCAAGCTAAGTTGCAATTCACTATGTATGGAGGCCATTTGGGCAAATTTTATTTTTCAAGTGAGAAAGATGGTTTAGGACAAGTTTATTTCATATAAGCATTCAGAATCATTTTAAGCAATGATTATAAAAATATCTACATATAGTAAGAACTTCTAAGTTGTATGCAAAAAAATTTAACATATCAGTGCCTTTGTCACATATTTATAATCATAAATAAGTCATTTTTCCATTTTGTAATATTTAACATTGTATTGACCATGCGCTTTACCTTCTATTTTATGTGTGAAATAGCAGAGATGAGAAAACTGCAGCATCAATATATCTCATCTTTGGCTGTCATATTAAAGAGTTTTGAACTCCATCTGTTGATTTTGGACACATGGGATGTTAAGAAGAATTCCAAGCTTATGTTGAAGTCTAATGGGAAAGAGTGTCACAGTTGATTGGAAATATTTGTCAGGGCATGGAGGAAACGAGGTGGTAGGTAGTATTCATGTCTTGTAGTTGCTAACCTTTCCTATCTAATTCACACTACTCTTAAAAGACTAAAGACATTAATAACTTCTTGGTACTTTCCTGCTATTTTTGAATACTGAGTACTAAGCTTTCTTATGACTGTCTAGGTCAGTCCAAGGTTTTATTCTAATCCAGAGTAAGTTCCAGTATTTTTTTTTCTTAGCTATATTATGCCTAAATAATTATACATTATTTCACCAAGACCACAATGGTATCCTAATTCTCTATCTTTTCAAAGTAAATGATCTATCAAGCATTTTTAAACATTTAACAACAATTACCAAAGATGGCTTAATGTAAATAAGTTTTATTTATCTTTCTGTTGATATCACTATATAACATTTTACCAGTAAAATATTGGTCCAGCCAGGATTTTAATACATCTTTTATCTTTTACTCAAGATTCCTACTTACCTAGTCATCAAGATTAATGTTTTTTCAAATGCTCCAACACAGCATTTTTCCTGTAAAATTTTAAAAATAAAACCTGAACTCCTGTATATGAAAGAAAATTTCTCTATACATTTAAAAAGTAAGAATATGGACACTATTTTTATGATCTCATTTTCTACAAAATGTACTACGTGGAGACTTTCTTTGCATAATAACATTAAGGAACTCAATCTTTCAAATGGGTTTCACTTCATCAAATATCATTAGATGGGCAATGTGCGCATTTGGACATTTTTGTGTTTTTGTGTACAAATCATACCAAGAGATAGTTATTATTTAGTATTTGAACATATGGTGAAAATATAAAACCAATGTCTGGAAGATGCATATAAGGAAAAAATGCAGTGCAATTCCATTCCATTTATTCTCTCTACTATAGTTCCAGTAAGTATACCACTAAGGTCCATGTGTTAAAGTATTGTTCCCCATCCATGGTGCTACTGGGTAATGGTGAAAACTTTAAGAGGTAGTAATGCAAAGTCTTAGGCCATTGGGGACATGCCTTTCAAGGATATATTGGGATCTCTCTCTCTCCCTCTCCCATTGCCTCTTCCTTCACTCTCTGTCTCCCTCTCTGTCTCTCCCTCCTTCTTTCTCTCCTCCTTTCTCACCAACATGAGGTGAGAAGCATTCTTGGCCATACATTCCTGATATCATGATGTGCTACCATCAAAACAGTGACCAAAAATAAATCTTGCCACTGTTAAATCACTTTTAAAGTGGTTAACGCATTCCTTTATCGTAATCAGTATTTTTTAAATTTTCTAAGGTTTTGTTCTATAGTAATAAAACAAATCTTTGAATATACAGCAATGTAAAATTTTCAATAATATTAAATTCCTATAACTAGAATCAGTATGAAAGGAACTTTCTAACTAAAATTTAAACCTTTCACCCTGGAATTCCTATCTTCTCCTTCCTTTGAGACTCTGTAGGACTTAAAGTCTTTATCTAGGTCTATATTTTCTATTATATAATATCCTGCATAGCAACTGCTTAGAAGATAATGAATTCTTAAACTAGAGGCATTTTTAAGTTACAAACATGCTTAAATATTTCCAATTTGGAGAAGCTTCTCTGAGAAAACAGTTCTACTCTAAAGGTGAAAGCTGCAATTATTTATAATAGTGACGTATTTAAATCTATGTAAATGTCTAATAACAGGAGATTGATTAAAAATATTGTATGTCTAAAAGACTGAATTTATGATAGACATTAAGCAACATTTCAGGTAAATTATGCCAAATGTTAATAATAGTTGTAACTATATAGTAAAGTTATAAATATTGTTTTCTTTCTCTCTTTTGGTATTTACTAAAATTTATGTAAGAAATATTGTTTTTAAAATGAGGACTTTTAAAAAGTTCACAAAGTTAAGAACAGTTTATTTATTGGACAGCACGAGTTAAATGACTCCAGGATCAAAGAATGAGTGACACAATGCAATGCTTACTGAGGAATCATTACCAAAAGTGAGCTTTTCTTCTATAAACTTCCAGAACTGAGACCAAGCAGGACCACATTCCTAATTATTGGCAAAACAGCAGCCCCAACAGATACATTCTATTCAAGAAGGCTTCCAAAAGTTAAAATATTTATGTACAAAGGGAATGAATTATTTCAAGCACAGGGAAAAATAAAATAGTAATGCCAAGGGATAATACACAATTTATACAATTTTTCCACTGTGAAATTCCACACTTCACCTCTCAGATGACTCACTTTCCAAGCCAGAGTTTTAACAGAAGTGGAGAGGCATACAAAATACTATATATTCCTGAGTGTACTTATTAAGTCTTTTACTGATGTAAAATCAACATACCATAAATTGCCCATATTTAAAATGGTATATTACACAGTTATGAAACCATCATCACCATCAAAGTAATGAACATATCCATAATCTGCAAAGATTTTCTTGTACTTTAAAATAAACTCTCATTCTTGCCTCTTTCTAGCCCACCCATCTTATTCTCAAATTAGTTTGTCACTATTTAGCATAAACTAGTCTGTTACTACATATTGCTTTACATTTTTTAGAATTTTATAGTACTGTATTCTTACTTCATTCATTTTGAACAATTATTTGGAGATGAATATATGTTGTATGATGTATGTATAGTGGACTTTTTAGTTGCTAAGCAGTATTCCATCATATAAATATATTTATTCACTCAACTGTTGATGGATATTTGGGTTATTTAGAGATTCTGGCTATTAAAAACAAAGCTTCTATGAACAGTCCTATACACGTAGGCACAAAATTTATTTTCTTTTGGGTAGCATATAGTAATTGGCCTAACAGTAGAAAGGCGATGGTAGGTTTAAATTCTTAAGAAACTGCCAACCAGAGTGGCATATTCTCACTAGTAGAATATGAGGATTCCATTTCCACCACATTCTTGTCTGCATTTAAAAGGCTTGGTCCTTTTAATTTTAGCCATTGTAATTACCATGTGGTGATATCTCTTTTTGGTTTTAATTTGGATTTCTTAATGACTAGTATAGCTCCTTATTATTTCATATGCCCCCGCCCGAATATATTTTCTTTGGAAAATTTTTTATTCAAATCTCTTGAAGACGTCAATAAAATCATTGATTCTCATTTATTGAGTTGTGTGAGGAGATATAAGTCCATAATATTACTGGTCTTAAATAATTGGATTTTGGTGAACTGTGATGTAGTTGTCTTCATGTTTTTGTTTTGGGGGCTCATTGATCTTTTTGGATGTGTGGATTTATAGTTTTTGTAAAATCTGAAAATGTTTCAGCCCTTTTTCATTAAATATTCTTTTTCTGTACCTGTTCCTCTGGTTTGTGTACTTACATTACAAGTACATTAGACCACTCAAATCTGTTTGTATCTCATTGATACTCTATTCATCTTTATACATTCATCTTTATTTCTGTTTCATCTTAATACTTTCTATTTTCATGTCATCACACTTACAAATCTTTACATCTATGATATTCATTTGTCATTAATTGCATCCAATGTATGTACTGTTCCTTTCATGCATTTTAATTTTTATTTCTAAAAATTCAATCTTTTCATATATTCTATGTCTACTTGATTTTTCTAACATATGTAATAGTTACAGAACTATTTTAAAGACTTTAACTTGCTAATTCTAATGTCTGAGTTAGTTCTGGTTTTCAATTGATTTTTACTGTCTTGAGTCATATTTTTCTAATATTTTGTCTGATGATTTTTTATTGAATTCTAGATATTATAAACTCAATTTAATTGGGTGCTGAATATCTTTCAAGTCTCATGAATATTCCTGAGCTTTGATCTTGATAAAGTATTTCTCCTTTATGAGTGGAGGTTATGTTTTAAGTGCCTCATTAGATTCCTGAAACTGGATAGTACCTAACCCTGAAAATACAATTATGTTTCCTGTCCACACATATCTATGATATAGTTTTGTTTATAAACTAGGTATAGTAAGAGATTAACAATAACTAACAATAAAAATAAGACAAATATATTTATAAAGTGTAATAAGTATTTTTATTGTATTATATTCTCCCTTCCTCTTCTTGTGACAATGTGAGATGATACAGTATCTACATGATGAGATACAGTGAGGTGAATAACATAGGCATTGTGGCATAGAATTAGGCTACTCCATAAGGGTTACTTGAACACAAGCACTATGATATTGCAGATAGTTAATCTGATAACCAATTCAGCTACTGAGTGATTGAGAACGAAGTAGTTTATGCAGCATGGACATGCTGGACAAAGAAATAACCACATTCCAGGTGGGACTGAGAAAGATGTCACAAAATTTCATGACACTATTCAGAATAGTGTGAAATTTATAATTCATAAGTTATTTATTCCTGTAATTTTTTATTTAATGTTTTTGGAACTTGAATGACCATAGGTAACTGGAACTTTGAAAAACAAATCACATAAAGCAGACTACTGTATAGGATTAATTTACTTGGGCACTATTTGATTTTACTTTTAAGATTTTTTTAGGCAATATTGGAAAGGCATTTAAAACTAATTATTTACCAATAAATTAATAATTAATTATTCCCTAAGAAACCAGTATTTTCACAGAAGTGAAAACATTTCTGTGTACTTTACCAGATTTCCCATGAATCATAAGTTATTCTAGTTTGGGTGGTGAGAACAGATGCTATGTTCAGCACTGTGCCACTGTCCACCATTGATCTGTTCAAGTAGATCTGTTAATCTGTTCAGGTCGATCTTTCCTTGCCTTTTGGCTTCCTTACATACATGCACCCAGCAATACTCTATAGAAGACATGAAGGGGCTTGCTACAGATCTCTGGCATTCTAGTTCTGTGTCCTTTTTTCTAGTGCACTGCCTGCAAACTCTGAGCTATGTCTCTTCAACTCAAAGTTTCCCAGGCACTGCCAGGGTTCTGCTTCCAAATGCTGTGGCCTGGGAACTCTCTCAAGGTGGTAAGATAGGGAACTCACAGGGCTCATACCATTTTACCCATCTCTAAGGATCATTATCTTACATTGTTTGATAATCCTTGTTTCATATGTTTTCTCCAATTGTTTATTTTCCAGGATGTGTGGTAATTCTGATATTACATTTCTAAGGGTAAGAGGTCTAGCTGGGGCTGGTGGCAAGCAATGCTTAGTTGGAAGTAGACATCCCTAAATGTATTCATTTTGATCCTGAATAGCAACTGGTAAACTTCAAGATTCTGAGTGATGAGTAAGATGTTCCCACAGAAATTGCTATGTTTATACAATGATAGACACTCAAATATTCTTTTGTAAAAAAATTCATATAAAAAAGAAACAAACAAAAAACCAGATGGTTTCAACCAGAATTGTTTTTGTTATTATTTAATAGCCATTACTTTGAGTAAATAGTCTTCTTTTAAAAAATGTGCTTTTAAAAATTAATATTCTCCACACTATTCTTTGGTATCTTTGCTAAAGTGTTAGATATGTTTTTATTTTTATTGCCAGTTTAAATTACAAAAAAGGTTATAGAGCTAAGTCCAAAATCATTTATTTGACTTTTTTTTCTTTTAAATTCAGGATTATTCCATCAAAACTTAACTTTAGAAAAATATACAGATAATAGCACAGTAACATAATAGAAATATTTTATAATAAAAACATAATTTTTATGGATAAACTAATATAATTTCAAATCATTTATACTGTACCTACAGGTAAAATTAGCTATTTATCTGGAATTAACACCTTAGTTGTTTCAAATTCTCCGGAAATTTTGTTAAATTGTTTGGACCATTATATAATATGGAGCTTTCAGATTGTTTTACTGAACTGACTCTCCATACCATCAAAAATGGATGAACTGGGTGCATATGGAACCACAATTCCAGTCTGGGAACAGTAGTCTTATGTTGGAACTATTTGTTCTGCAGAGCTCAAAGAAAATACTGGTGAATCTCTTTTCCTATAATGATTTTCATCAAGGGACTCTGAAGTTATAATAATATTAATGCTTTTAGATCAAAGGTGTTGTAGAAAAGATAGTTGTACTTGAAGTTGTCCATGACGTATAAACATAAGAATAAGCAAGGAAGGAAATCACAGATGGAACTTAGAATCACCTTTCTCTTGCATCAGAAACTGTATTCATATACTAAATTATATATATAGTATATTCACATATAGTATATTCATATACTATATATATTCATATACTATAGTATATATATATAGTATATTCATATACTAAATTAAACACACACTAGTAAGACATTGACCTAATATTTACCCAATGACTACTACAAACTGAAATAGGAACTATTCAATAGATTGGTATATTCATGCTAGATATATAAAATATACCTTGGCACCTACTGCCTTTGCAGTGTCAGTAAGCACTGCAGTACCAATGAACCTGCTTAGAAAATTTTCCTAAGGACAAAAGTGGATTTTTTTTTGTCTAGAAAGTTATTTTGGAGGATCAACAGACTTAGACAAAGTTTAACTTAGAAGAACAGCGTGATTTATTTGTATGAATTCTTGAGGTTTAAAGCTGTGACCCAGTTGCACATTCACTAATTTCTCCCCTTAACTCTGATTTTACTATGAAGGAGGCAATGCAGGCTGGACTCAACATGAGAAAGAAAATATCACAGTAGGTACAGTGCGGGGGCCAAAGTGAAGTGTGGGTAAACTACAATCGAAATTCAATGTCCAACAACCCACATAATTTTAGTTAGAAAATAACAGTTAACATTGTCTGTAATTTTGCCTAGGATGTGAAATGGCTTCACAGAGACAGGAGAAAAGGCCACCCAAGAGATCCATATGCATTGTTACGGGTTCCAAGAGTCCTACTGGTAGATCACCACATCTGTTGACACTGATATTCTTCCTCTGTGCAGCTCCACAACATTTCTAAGAGTGAGAGAGCTCCTGTGGCTGGTGGCAAGCAGTGCTTCCTGCTACCTCTGCAGAGTGGCATTGACAGTATCCCTTTCCCACGTGACTTTGTCGGAAGAGCGCCACCAATCCTAACACTGCGCACCTAATATTTTGGGGAAATGCAAAGTGGTTTGTGCTTATTAAAAACAACAAAAATATGAATTCTTAGACTAGGGAAGGGAGATTATGGTAGTAGTTAAGAGCCTTGACCTGAACATTTACCACTCCGATTGTTGTGTGAAGTTGTACAAGCTGTTTCACTTTCCTAGCCCTTATTTCTGACCGGAGAAAATCAGTGATTTTTTTCCTGGCTCATAATAAGGAGTGGGGACTAATCACAGGTGAAGTGCTTAACACAGCATCTGTAAAAACATGCTAATCATTGTTAATATCAAATGATGTAGGATTGTCTGGCTCTTACGTTTCTTTTACTGAATTGTTATCTGGTAGCCTCTTATTTTACACCAGATTCACAATGGAGAAAAATAACATTTTTTTATAACTTACCTGTTTTTGTGAAATAACTGTGGAAGAAGTTGAAATACTGTGAACTCATCATATCCCAATCGATATCATAGTTACCAAGTTCTCTTTCAGATTTATCTGGGGACACAGGCTTCTTAAAAGCTCATGTGCTTGAAAATAGAGTGTTGACGGCTCTTCAGTGCAAATGTGGTGATGATGACAATGACCCATAAGTGTCTGAAACTGGAGGAGATGGTTTCACCTAGAAACTTGACATAGCAGTTAAATAGGGGAAAATGAAGAAGTAAAAGACAGAAGTTTGAGAATTACTGAATCAATTCAATGTCACTAGAACAGGAGGCGATGATTGTTGGAATGGCACATAAATGAATTATTTTCCTCTTCTTTATTTTTACAGATCTTT
The DNA here is from genome assembly GCF_053883595.1 of Heterocephalus glaber. Classification (NCBI taxonomy): domain Eukaryota; kingdom Metazoa; phylum Chordata; class Mammalia; order Rodentia; family Bathyergidae; genus Heterocephalus; species Heterocephalus glaber. Next base: position 33,924,967 of record NW_028258296.1, on the reverse strand, counting down.
TGGTGAATGGATTATTACATGATGAATGAAGGTGAGGAAGGTGGAAACAAATTTATTCTTCTAAGTAAGATTTGTTTGGACATGCAGCAAAATGCATGGCTCTCAGCCTTCAGAAAGAGTGTTCCCCACACAGTGTGCCTCTCTTTTACTGCAGCGCCACATGTGACAGAAAATACAATTAGCCTTTCAGCTGGGCTTTGCATTTTTCTGATCTTCTAACAACTGGGTGTCAGATATCTCAATGTATAACCACCCACTCACAACAAGATTATACATTAGACTCTTTGTTATCTACTTTTATGAAAGATTTCTGAATGCTAAAAGGAATAAATTAACGCTGCCAAATCCGTAATAAAGTCTCTGTCTCTCTCTGATTGTTAATATTTCCATGATTATGCAATAATCCTCACTAAGGTCAAAACCAGTTATCTTATTTTAAAAGGACACTGTAGGTTATATAACATACATTTGATCCTTGGCGCTTAGTAGACATATTTGGTTTAAAGTAAGCATTGTTATAATAGTGTCTAAAAGAAAGCTGCAAAATAACTATTTAGAATAACTTTTGCCACATATAATGAAAATACAAATCAGGAATACAAAATTAAATGTAACTGCTTGGTTTGAATTTTTCACATTTGAATGATCTGACACCTAAGTTTCTCTCTAAGTGCTATTTTAGCGTTCACACTTCTGTGTCCGCTCTTAGGAATGTGTTGGCTGTTGACTGCTTGTGATCAGAGATGACCATCTCCTCACCATTAACTGCCACTGATGAGAGGGCCTGGCATGAATACATACTCAAAAGGCATTTGTCTAATATTGAATAAAATGGTGTATAAATCAGAAACTGTGAAGTATGGAGATTAACACATATCTTAAATAAAAATCATAGGTACGATTTTTGGAGTAATTTTGATGTGACAATCTGCTTCAATATACATTATATATTTCCAAAGCCATAAACTATACAAATATATCTTTGTAATCATTTTGAGGATGAGCAGACTTAAAGTATATTTCATTTCTAAATATTCAATTTAAAAATAATTTTGTTCAACATAATTTGTGTTGAAAGGCAGAGGGTATATCACCCAATCCTCCACCTGCAACTGCTCGGAAGTCATGCCCTCCCTCCTCCTCACCCTCTCACATGATGCTCCAGCGATACTGACTTCCTCACTCTTCTTCAAAGTATCAGCATTTTGGCATATGACATTTGCATTAATTGGTCATTCCTTCCCCTGGGATGCTCTCTCCCCTGTACTTGCTTCCTCTATCAAATCTCTGTTAATGCATCCATCTCTCAACGAGGCAGTGTCTGACTGCTCTGTGTCAAAAAGCTACTCCAAAATCCTTGGATGATGTTTATTTTTATTCTTTTTGGCGGGGGGGGGGGGTGTTACTGGGGATTGAACTTGGGTCCTAGCGCTTTCGAGGCAGGCTGTGGAACCACTGAGCTAAATCCCCGGCCCAATGTTTATTTTTATAAGTACCTTCTCTATGATATCTTGTAACTTAAACACTGTGATGTAAAATTTAATACTTAAATATTATGATATAAAACCAATACATCTTATGTCACAGGATAAAGAGAAAAAAGGAAAGAACACAAAATATTATATAATATATATTATAGCTATTATAGATATATTTATGCACACATATATACAAACATATGGTATGGATAACAAAATAATGAAATACTCATGACAACTACAGTCTTCATTTGTATAACTGATCATGCAGTTGTAGCTCATATTTATAATTACCTTCTTCTACTATCTATTCTAAAATTCCTTTTTTCATCCCAGTGATTTAGCTCAGTGGTGCTGCCACCTGCCTTGTGAGCACAAGGTCCCGAGTTTGATCCCTGGTACCAAAAATAAATAAATAAATAAATTCCTTTTTTTGTCAATAATTATCTCAGCTAGTCATGGGTCTGTCATTGGTAGGACAACCTAAATCTTCATTCCTGAAGGTGATGGGGCATTAGTAGTCCTTTCTATATTGGGTTGTTGTAGTTTTCCATTGATCTGAATCACAGGACATGGTAATGGTAAGACATGCTTTATGGGTAGGGTATTCCCCACACATTCTCCTTTAGCTCCATTGTGGAGTAGCAGCTAGGATCAACAACTCCAGCTAGTACAAAAATTCCCCTCTTTGCCTACTGATTCAGAGGCATGAAGAGGTCCAAAGGGCTTGGTGGAAGTCTTAACTTCTGGTTCAATGGAATCACTGTTGTGTGTCCTGTGGAAGAATTTTCCCATTTGGAAAAAATCTTCTAGGCCAGCAGAGAATAAGGTCACAGGGACCAAAAGCAAAAGTTTTGCTGGTTGCTCAGTAGGGATGCCACTCCTGTTTCTATAATTGATTCTTGGGCCCATGAATTTAGTTATAGGAAAGCAGCACCTTATATTGGACACCAATTAAGAGCATATAAATCCTTTTGGAGGATCTTGATCCAACCAGGCAAGGTATCGCAATGTAAATGGTGTAATTGAGCCTTCCATTCCAACGTTTGACCAAGTCAGCTGCTTCAGGTTAGTGGAAAATAGGCAGCCACGTGAGCACAAAGTGTGAAGGCTATCACCCTTAAGTTCAAGCAGAGAGGCCTGGAAGAATCAAACCCACTGATACCTTGGACTTTTAGCCCCTAGAAATGGATTAAATTATGGCAGTCATGATAAACTGATACACTATTCTTCTACTGAAAAATAATAAAAAAATCCTAAGAGAATCCTAGAGAAGTTAATTTGTGCACTTTCACTTAGATAATAAATGAGTGATGTGGGCTGGATGTGGTGGAGCACACCTGTAATCCCAGCACTAGGGAGGCTGAGGCAGGAGGACTGCCATGAATTCAAGGCCAGCCTGTGTTACATAGTGAGTCAAGGCCAGCCTGAACTAATAGAGAGACCCTAACTCAAAAAACCAAAATAAATAAATAAATAAATAAATAAATAAATAAATAAATAAATGATTTAAATTCAGATCTTGACTTGAGAACCTTCCATTCCTAACCATTAGTTAAGAGAGCATCTGGTTATCTTATCTTTATAATTAGATGTTAAATATTTCTATAGTTTTTGGTCATTCTCAGAACACAATTGATAATAAATTTGTTGATTACTCTCTTTAAGGATTGTCCAACAAATTAGTATCTAGTAAATAACTGTTCTATGTTTAAAAAGGAAAAAGAATATGGGGGAATCATTTCTTGAATGACAAAATTTTGAGGCTATTTTTATGTCATGAGAAAAATGATGAGAACTTCCTGTGACTTAGCAGCCTACACTAACCTGAGGCTGAGGTTTATGTGCCAGGCAGTAATGTAAAAGGTTGAAAGGGTTATGTTTAGAAGATTTGGCAGATGTTCCCTTGGAAAACTTTTCAGTTTAGTTTTAGTAATAGCTGAGGCTGTAATTAATCAAAATGGACTGAGAGCAACCAGAAAAGTAGAAAAGCATCTTCACTGAGAATGTAAGATGTAAAATACAACAGATATCAAGTGGGAAAGACAAAAAATTTATTCATAAAGATTAAGCATTATCTCTCCTTAAACTATTGTATAAAATACATTTTATATATAAAGCATAAAGATATAGCTAGGTATATTCTATATGTTGTATGATTGAAATATACAACAAATGTTTAAATTGTTAAAAAAAAATGTGTTACAGTAGAAGACACAGTGCCCTTGATTCCCCTCAAAACACTTACCTTCCTTCACTTCAAAAGCACTTATCCCATCATTCTTGTCACTTTCTGAAACAGTTCTGGAAATCCTCTTTCATGAGAGCCTGTAGTTGCACTGTCATGGTTGCAAAACATTTATCTTTCATGGTCATTTTGACTTTGGGGAAGAGCTAGTTTTATGGTGCCAGATCTGATGAATAAGGTAGTTGAGGACACACTGTAATGTTTTTAACAGCCTTCCTTTCCTTTGGATGGTACTTAGCACTCACTGTATTTTCTATTACACCTTGTAGATATGAAAGAGGACTCCATAAATGCTCCTAAAGTGAGTTAGTGATGGGATAAATGTGTTTGAAGTGAAGGTGAGTATTTTGAGAATTTTGCTATACATTAATATAGCAATGTATCTTTCACTGTAATAAATGTTTTTTAAAATTAAATATTCATCATATATTTTTATTATATGTGAATACTTTCTAGATATGAAATACATTTATTACTGAATTTCTGCTTTGTATGTGTAGATCAAGTTGATAAGTCAAAATTACTTTATGAAAATTAACTATTTTATTTTTTAAAAATCAAGTTTCTTATTTAGTATCAAATTGGCAATCCTTAAATTTAAGTGTTTCAGGTGGTATTTATTTATCTTTTAAAAAGATGAGTATTTTGCCCAAAATCTGTACCAAGGAACAAGAGTCAAAGGTGCCTAAGCATGGTGCCTCCTGTGTACCAGAGAACGGTAAGTAAAGCACCTCTCACAGGTCACATGCGGCAGTGACGGACAAGTAGCATTTGATGTGAGTATGCTATCTGCAGTAGAAGCAGCAAAATACTGTATATTAGAAAGCTATCAAAGGGAGGAAGAAGATGCACTTTAAAAGTACATTTGGCTAAGTTCTGACTTCTTTCAAATTCCTGAGGCCAGGACCTAGTATATAACTTGTGGGGCCCTTTATTCAAAAACTTATTATGCCTTCCAAGATGGAGGCAGCAGAGCATTAAATCAAGCACCAGAGTCTTAAGTGTAGGGTCCATTGTGACTATACAGGACACTCTAAAATGTCCATCCAAAGACCCTGATAAGCATTTTCTTTGAAAATTCAGAGACTTGGTTAATCTCCAGGGTTCCCTACAGACTTTAGAATTCTGTATCATGACTTACATTTCTCAGATGAAAATGATTATAATGTTTATTTCTATGGCACAATTTTATGATTTTTCCCTCTGAAAATGTATTATTCATCAAATTATCTTCCAGTATTTGTAGTATACTTGCCTTAAAGGAGAAAAAATACTAACCTCTTAAATGGAATTCTTGATGATCTCTATCACATATTTCTAAAGAAACACTTGACTAAGGATCTGTGTAACACCTTCTGGACAAAAAAAGAAATTGAAACTATTAGATATTTTCAATCTTAAAGTTTAGAACTGGATAATAACAGTTCTTTAGTTATATTTTCTATTTTAGTACTTTAAAGTTCACCACAAGATGCAAATTATACCATCAAGCCATCTTGAGTTCTTTATGTTTTTGTAATATAATAATTAAACACAAATGTTTTTCTTTTAAGGAAGTATTGATGTTAGCATTCTTCTCCCCTCCTCAACATGCTAGAAACTGAATTGTTTACAGTGAGATGCATTGCAAGAAAGCAGAAATAAAGGAACAAGCAAAAGCAAGAGTGAAAAAATAAGGATAAGAAGAAAGAAAGTAAAGAGAAAGAGGAAGGAAGAAAGGAAGAAACAAGTCAATACTGTGATGTTACTCTAAGGAATATTTATATTTTATATTAAGGAATTTACAGAAACAAAATTAAGTCACTGCAAGGACAATTTAAGTAAAATTCAATGGAGAAAAAAATCTCTAAGTCCTTCTAGGTTTGGTGTGGACAAGCCACAGAGCCTAGGCTCAGGGCCGAAGGCATCTCATGATACCTAGGCTTTAGGTCTGTGATCCACCACAGATGACTCATAGTAAGAAGTGGAATTCATACACTGTCCACTGCACGCTCTGAGGTACTGTGGATACTTCTGGTACTTGCATCTAGGCTTTGTTTTCCCTTAGTAATGAAGTTTGGATTTTATTTGGTAGAAGCTGTTTATACAAACACAAAATTACATCTCCAGTTTCCTTTGAAGCTGGTGTGCCATATGACTTGTCACTGAATTGTGATAAATTCTGGCCATTAAATTAAAGACAAAACTATTTATTATGGGCAATTTCCTAATTGCCAAGTTCACAATGGCTACTCCCTACACGTTCTCTCCAAAGTAATTATCTTTACTTTGTTTTTACTTACCCTGAAATTGTCCTTCCTAGTTTTCAAAAAATAAGAATCTGACATTTTTCTCTTCAACATTTTAGCAACTCTTTTCAAGTATTTACAGTTGTTGCTTTAGTTAAGATTTCAATAATTTCTAATCTGGGTCACAGCAACAAATTTTTAATTAATCTCCCAACCTTTGATGTAAATGTAGTACTTCAGTTTGTTTTGTGTTCTATACTAAATATTTTCATGTTTTCTCTAGTAACTTTGAACTAGCAAAAATTGCTGAGAATTACAGCAATTTATTATTCCTGTGATTGTATTATTGTCAGGGTGATTTTGACAAGCAAACTTCTGGAACAGTGGGACATGCAATATATATGATATCAAGTGCCACCAGAGGACAGGAGGGAAGAGTGATTCTTAGAGAATGTAGAAAAATTCATCAAAGAATGGGTAATAATAGGTAAACCTCAAGGAAAAAGCAAGACTATGGTTGTACTAGTTAACATTCTCTCTGACAATGCAGAAGGGTTCCTTTTGCCCCTGTGGTCTCACCAGCATTTGTTATTATTTGGTTTGATGATGATGGTCATTCTTTCTGGAGTAAGGTAAAATCTGTTTTGTTTAATTTGCATTTCCCAGATGGCAAGAAATGTTGAACATTTTTTCATGTATTTATTGGCTATTTGTTCTTCTTTTGAGAAATGTGTTTGATTCAATTGCCCATTTTTTGGATTGGGTATTTTATTTGGGAGGTCTAATTTTTTAAGTTCTTTAGATATTCTAGATATTAGTCCTCTGTCTGAGGAACAGCTAACAAAAAAATTTATTTTTCATTCTGTAGATTGTCTCTTCACTCTCCTGGCTGTTTCCTTTGCTGTGTAGAAACTTTTAAATTTGATATGATCCCATTTGATGATTACTGGTACTATTTCTTATACACTAGGGTTTCTGTTTAGAAAGTCCTTGCCTACACCTGTGTGTTCAAGAGATCTAGCTATTTTATCTTCTAGAAAATTAAGTGTATTTGTTTTAACATTTAGAGCACTGATCCATTTTGATTTTAGTTTAGTACATGGTGAGGGATATAGACCTAGATTTAATCTTCTGCATGTGGATAGCCAGTTTTCCCAGCATCATTTATCAAAGAGGCTATATTTCCTCCAGTGGATGTTTTTGGCTCCTTTGTCAAAGATCAGAGAGCTGGATGCACCTACAGTTGTTTCTGCATCCTCTATTCCAGTGGTAGTGAACCTATGACATGCATGTCTCAGTGGGCTGTTATCATTGAAAGCTCTAAAAGGCTTGCTATCACTGCTAAGTCTGTTCCATTGATCCATATGTCTATTTTAATGCTAACACCATGCTATTTTTATCCGTGCACCTTTGTAGTATAACTTGAAGTCTGGGATTGTGATGTCTACTCCATTGCTTTTGTTGCCCAGGATTACTTTTATATTTTGGGTCTCTTCTGCTTCCATATTAATTTTAGGATTGTTTTCTCTAGTTCTGTGAGGAACAATATTGTTATTTTAATTGGAGTTGTATCAAATCTGTATATCAGTTTTGGAAGTATGGCCATTTTGATAATATTGGGGCTGCCTATACAGAGATATGGTCATTTTTAATTTTCTGAGGTTCTCTTCAAACTCTTTTTTTCAGAGTACCATAGTTTTTGTTGTAGAAATTTTCTACTTTTGGGGGTAGGTTAATTTCTAAATATTTAATTTTTTATGTTATTGTGCATGATATTGTTTTCTAATTTCATTCCCACTGATTTCATTGTTTACAGGAATGTTATTTTTATTGATATTATATGCTGTTATGCTACTGAAGTTGTTTATTAATTTTAGGAGTCTTTTGGTAGAACTTTTTGGGTCTTCTATGAAGAGGATCCTGTCAACTGCAAATAATAATTCGTCTTCCTTTCCTATACATATCCCTTTTATTTCATTCTCTTGCCTGATTGCTCTGGCTGATGTTTCAAGTATCATTTTGAACAGAAGTGGTGATAGTGGACATTCTTGTTTCTGATTTTAGAGGGAAAGCTTTCAGTTTTTCCCCTATTTAATAGGTTTGCCATAAACAGTTATCAGATTGAGATAAAATCCTTCTATACCTATTTTCTGAAGGATTTTTTTTTCATCAATGGGTGTTGGATTTTCTGAAAAGGTTTACATCTATTGAGATGATTATGTGATTTTTGTCCTTGTATCTGTTGATGTGATGCATTACATTTATTGATTTGTGTATGTTGAACCATCCTTACATCCATGGGATGAAGCCTACTTGGTCATGATGCATGATCAATTTGATGATTTGTTGCATTCTGTTTGCCCATATCTTGTTAAGGAGTTTTCCATTTATGTTCATTTAAGAGATTGGCTTGTTGTCCTTTTCTAGTTTTGTAATCAAGATATGCTAGATTGCAGGAATAACTCTGGGAGTACTTCTTTCCTTTCAATTTCATTAAAGAATATGAGAATATTGGTGTTTGGTCTTCCCTGAAGTTCTTGTAGAATTTACCAGTGAATCCCTCAGTACCTGGGATTTTATTAGTTGGCATTTTTAAAATTACTACTTCAGTTTCATTGCTTTTTATTGGATTATTCAGGGATTTGATATCTTCTTGGTTCAGTTTTGGTAATTCACATATATCTAGGAATCTATGCATTTCTTCTGGATTCTCCAACTTATTGGAATACAGTTTTTCAAAATTGTTACCAATAATCCCCTCTTAGTGGTGTCCATGGTGATTCTGTCTCTTTCATTTCTAATTACACTGATTTGGGTCTTTCCCTTTTTTTGGTAGGATTGTCTAAAGGTTTGCCAATTTGGTTTATTCTTTCAAAGAACCAGATCTTTAATTCATTGTTTCTTTGTGTTGTGTTTTTAGTCTCAATTTCATTAATTTTTGTTCTGATCTTTATAATTTCCTTCCTTGTACTAGCTTTGGATTTGTACTGTTCTTGTTTTTCTAGGACCATGAGGTGCATCATTAGGTTATTTACTTGGGTTATTTACTTGTCTCACTGATGTTCTAATATGAGCATTCATAGCTATAAGCTTCCCTGTTAAGACTGCTTTCATTGTGTTCCATAAATTTTGTTACGTTGTACTGACATTATGATTTGATTCTAGGAATGGGACAGGACTTATTTAATATTTATTTAATAATCTCATCTATCTCTAGATAGTCACCATAGAATGTATTCTCCAGTGATGGCATCTCTTGAGAGCAAAGAGTCCATTATAAGAAATACTGATGGTTGTGATGTTTTATTTCATCCAAATGAGAAATGTGTGGGGTTGATCCATCTATTTACCAACATAGGTATCACTCTTCCATCTATCATTACTATGTTACTATCTATCTTAAAACTTAGAAGGGAGAAGATTCCCATGAAAGTATGAATTTATATGTCTATTTTACTTGAAAAAAATGAGGACTGGCTTTTCCATTTAGGTTATTTGGTAGACATTTTCTATTAAGTTGAATGAACCATGTCTATAACTTCAATGTTTTGATAAAAAGATTTAAAATACTGATTTAAGTACTGTATCAAAAATTGTAATGGCAAAAGTGTATTAAAATTATCAAATTTTACATTTCTCCAAATCTTTCTGTTTAACAAGGTCACTTGACACTATAATAATTAGGGATTATAATTGAATAAGTTTCGGTAAAACATATTTTCTATTTATCCCAGAAACGGAGAGGAGAAGCAAGTCCTTGCGGCATCAGATAACAGCCCCACTTGCAGCTTAGTTCTCCCCCCACCGGAAACCCCATGGTGAGAGGCACCTCCAGCTGCCTCCTCTTCAGATCCACTGTGGTGTTCACGTGGGTGCCATGTTGCCCCTGACTGCTCAGAGAGTAGCTGAGTAAAACAGAAGTACAGACCCGGGCCTTTTTTTTTTTTTTTTTTTTTGACAATTCAGGACTCTTTTAACAGGTTTTTTTTGTCGTTGTTTGTTTTTGTTTTGGTACTAGAACTCCTTTGTGGCCTAAGGCTTTCTTGGGCTTGAGTTCTCAGCTGAGACTCTTCACCCCTAGTTTTCTCTCCTGGTACTTCACCTCTCAGGTTCAGATCTGCACTGCAGCCTGAATGAAGTCTTCTGCTCCTCTTTTCATTATTTCTTACAGGAATATCCTCCATAAGTCTCCAGTGTTTCTAATTTTATCTTAGAGTGTCTCATCCGTATCTGAGACACTCTACTACTAAGGCACCAAATCCTTTTCTGATTCTGCAATTTTGGCAAAATTGAGAGGATCTAATCAAATGGTTCACTGCTAAATAATACAAAATTCTAATAATATATCTAGTAGTGGGATAATTGGAGTAGAAGGAATTGCATTCCCCTTCTTTGGGATTAACTCAGAGGTTTAGGCCTACCCTTATTGTTGTGTGAGAAAACAGTCTTGGGAATGGGTTTAAGAGATGGACAGAGGAAGGAGAGGAGGGGAGAATGAAGTAAAAAGAATTTTAAAAAAAGATAATATACATTTCAATTTGGAGACATGACAAACAAAGAGAATGTTGTTTGGTATTCTGGGAAAGAGATTCCCCATTCTTAAATATTTGAAATAATATTTTAAGATAACCATTTGAAGAGACAGCTTTTCATTTTCTCTTGATATTGCATGTGCAGATGTGAAACCAAAAGCCACCAACTCATTTCATACAGTGAGAAAAGAAAACAGAGGAAGGAAGCCAACAAACAGTGGGAACAATGTGTTCACAAACAAGGGAACTACTGAGAAACAGGTGAAGCAAACAGCCTAGGTGATCCTAATGCCCACCCTACCTATGGCCTTCCTAGTTAAATAAGAAAATATTTTTTCTCTGTTAAAGCTCTTCAAAATGCATTCTGCTTCCTTCAACAGTGTTCAACTTCTATTTCTTCACTTTTATTGGAACCGGTCCTGAGCCCAGTGTGGGCCAGTTCTCTCCTACAGGAGTGGATGCTTGTTTCCTACACTCCAGCTGCTCTTCTGGGACTGACATGTAATTATTTCTTATGACTTTCAGCATTGCCTCTATACGTGCTTCCAATTTATATTTCCTCTGCAGCAAAGGACCATTTTGGACCCAGACACTACCCTGAACTAAGGACAATGTATTTTTCTGTTGGACTTTCAGCTACATCTCTCTCTAGCCTCCACAACCCCCATCAGTGACATCGGTCAGTGCTCAGTGGATGGTTACAATTTCAGAGATTATTGCATCTAATCAATTTAGGTAAGCATCTAAAATAATTCACTTTAAGCTTATTCTGCTAAACACTTTTTATAAGGATACGCATATGTGTAATCACATTTGCATACATATTGTACACATGTAGATATACTTGCATATAAATATGTATATCTATGTCTCTCCATCACATTTAAAGCCTTTCTTACTATGACATTCATATCACAGATGAATGAATCAGAACAATGTGTAGCAAGTGATAGAGCCAACACAGGATCTCATCTCATAATCATGAGATAATATTTTCATTTCTGAAACTTGGGGTTAGTCTAAGGAAAGTACTAGGAGAGGGGCCAGCAGAGTAACTGGAGGCCCACAGCAGTAGCTATTTATCAATTGTTATCAAAGTATTTAAAAACCAGAATGACTAGTATTGCTGTACTAGTGTGAGACATCTTGAATATTAACATGTTATAATAATTTCAGCTGTTATAAATTTCAGATACTCTTATTTGTATTCTAGCCTTCTTCCTGCTCTTCTGCCATTCACAGCTTTCTTATATCCTCCTATGTGCCTGCTTTTTTCACTTGTTACTAAGGAAATAATAAAGCATACTGATTGAGTCCTTTCTATGTTCATACTATCCTCAACCAAATTTTGGCAACTGCTCACAATTAAAAAAAAAAAAGACTCCACCAAGTTTAAACAGCTTTCCCCAGGGCTCCTTCTTTCTCATTCACAATACTCCAGATATCCTGGTTTTCCATTTTTTCTTTCTACACATTAGATTTTTCCCTAGCTCAAGGCCTTTAAATGTACTGTTTCAGCCTCAATCTACTCCTTTTTAGCATGTCTGCTTAGTTTTTATTCTCTTGGTCTTCAGTAGTTCTTCCCTGTCTGCTCAATTTAAAAAGTTGCTCCACGTTATTCTCTTACTAGCCTGATTATATCAGAGCATTTGCCACAATTTGTAATTATGCATTTTCATTAAAATTGTGCTCCTTCAAAAAAATAAAAAAACATAATGTTGAGGTCCTAACTCCCTGTGAGAATGTAATCTTATTTCTATATTGAGCCTTTATAGAGGTAATCAAGATAAAATGAGGTCATCAGGATGGGTGCTAATTCAATAAGACATGTGCTTGTTAAAAGTGGCAATTTGGACACAGAGAGAGTTGCAGGGGAAGAAAATGTAAAGACACACAGGAAGAAGAAGGCCATGTGACTGGAGAGATGCATCTGTAATTTTGGAAACACCAAGGATTAGCAGCAAATACTGGATGCTTAGGAAAGACAAGGAAGGGTCTTCCCTAATGGGAAGACACTTTGATTTTATGCTTTGGGCCTGTTTTAAGCCACTCAATTTTTGTGTTTTCAAGGAAGCTTTAGGGACTAATAAATATGCTGAGATTTATTTAGTATTTATCACATGATATTTGCTCATGAGACTTTGGTTTCATGAGCACAGAGGAGATCTACTTTATTAACCATTGTTTACAGCAGTACAGGTGATGGTTTCTGAAACCTGTTAGTTGTGAAGTATGTGTGGAACTAAGGAATTACTGAATGATTGGATCCATGGATTATGGTATTTTATCTCAGATTGTTCAAATAAACTACATAAAATAAAAATAATTTAATCTTAAAATCAGTGATCATAATGCCTTAAGAGAACATTTTGATGCATAATTATCAAATGCCTCTCATTAGTTATTAGATGATTCCCACTAAATGAGAAAGCATTGTTCTTCTGATCCTGTCAATGGATTACACTGTCATATTTTAGAATAAAAAATACAAGCTCTTCAGTCTCCATGACTTACATGAAGACAAATATAAATAGAAACTGGAAGTTCAAATTTTCTCATTTGAATGTGATTAATCATACCCCTAAAAAATTGCACAAGCTAAAGCAGGCAACACATACAAATAGCTGCTTCATTTTAAAAAAATCATCTTGCCTGGTACCCTTAGAAAAATGAACATACATACATTTTCAAACCTGGGAAAATTGTAATATGTAAAGAGAGGAATATAAGCAATAGTATACATGCCATTGGCTTCCTGCTTTATTAACTCATGTCTTTCACTTACTACACACATTCACACACCAACCATATCCATGTACGTAAATATGAATTTAAATATATACTGTATCTACATATATTCACACATATGAATCACATATGAAACTTTCTTTGATATATCATAGTAAAGATGACCATTACTTTACCTTATTTCAGAACCCATTCATGGAGGAATTGGAAGTATTAAGTGTTTAGTAGGTAAAAAGTGGAAGCTGATGAAGAACTTAATAACTTTATTTCAGCCAAAGTAAGTAGTCAAAGTCAAATGTGTGTAATTTATTCTTATAATTCTCTGAAATGTAGATCTGGCAGATTAATTCCACCTTTCTACAGATGGAAAATTTAGGCCTAGAATAGTTAAGTGCTCAGAATTTTAAATGCTAACATGCCTTAAAAAAAACTATGTTCAGAATTTAATTCTAGCTTTTACAACTCTAAGAGTTTACCCAAAGCATTTATTAAACACATAGGAATATGATGTCTACATTTATGTTAGATATCAAAAAGATTTACCAGAAAGAATATCTTCAAGATAATCTTCTCTCTCTCTGAAACTGTCCATGCTGCTGTAATCCTACACATTGAAAAATGGCTCAGATATGGGAAATTCTTCTAGATCAGTTTACTTCCAATGAGTTTAGCAGTACCTAATAGTTGCATGTTTCTATTTCAGAATATGCAGTAGTCAAACTGATTTTCCCTTTTTAAAAAATCCGTATGTCTTTCTGTAAAAACAATTATATCTTCCTAAAGATTTTATGTTGTTAAATGTTTAACTCATGCTGTCAATATGTACAGATCCTAACAAACATTATTGTAGACAACACTGTATTAATTAGGTACTATTAGCCTTTATATTGAACAGGTACAAGAACATTGAGCAATTTTCCTAAGGTTATAGAACTATAAATGAAAGTCAGATAAGGAACCAAAGTGTGATTGTAAAGCTCAAGTAACTGAATATTTTCTATCTATCCTCTAATACATATTCACAGGCTGTGCCTTCTCAGTAATGATATCACACTGCTCTTTAACAAGTAAGCATCAGCCCAGAGGTAGGGGCTTCCGGGCCACCCTCCATTCCACTGCTCCTGGCCCAGAGGAAGGGGCTTACAGGCTGCCATCCGTCCTGCCACACCCGGCCCAGAGGAAAGGGCTTCTGTGCCACTGTCCCACCACTCCCAGCTTAGAGAAAGAGGCTTCTGGCCCACCGTCCTTCCCACCACTCCCGGCCCACAGGAAGGGGCTTCTGGGCCACTGTCCATCCTGCCACTCCCGCTCCCGGGAAAGAGGAAGGGGCTTCTGAGCTGCTGTCCCACTGCTCCCAGCTCAGAGAAGGTGAGTAGTGCAGGTTCCAAAAGCACTCCAGGTCAAAATGAGAAGACACATAAACTATTCTCAAAAGCAGACTTCCAGATCACTACAGCAACCCCAAAGGGAAATGAGATGGAACACTCTGATACTGAGCCACCTGGACCTAATGAACTGGGAACAAAAGAGGATCTGGAAAAAATGAAATGAGAAATAATTTCTCAGATAACAGCTGAGATTGAGCTAGTAGTGCAAGACATGACTAATAAATCTAGAGAGGAGCTGAGGTACATGATGGAATCTCAACATAGGAAACAAATGGAATCCATAAAACAGATGCAAATAGATTTCCAGTAGATCAAAAACTCCACTGAAAGTCTACACAGCAAAACTAGCCAATGTGGGGACAGAATTTCAGATATAGATGATAAGATTGCAATTAGTGACCAGGAAAAGAAAAATTGCTTCAAAATTGTAAGGGACCATGAGAAATCAATCCAGCAGCTGCTAGACAAAGCAAAGAAGAAAAACATAAGACTGACTGGAGTCAAAGAAGAAGAAGGAGAAAGTGCAGATGACATAAAAAATCTCTTCACAGAAGTAATGGCAGAAAACTTCCCAAGCAGGGGAAAAGAATGTGACATACAGATAAGGGAGGCATACAGGACTCCAAATAGCCTTGATCAAAAAAAAATTTACACATAGGCATATAATTGTTAAGATTCCAGAAACTCAACAGAAGAACAAAGTTCTACAAGCACTTAGAGAAAAGAAACAAATCACATACAAAGGAAAGCCCATCAGAATCACAGCAGACTTCTCAACACAAACCATCAAGGCAAGAAGAGCTTGGAGTGACATATTCCAAGCCCTAAAGGAAAACAGTCTGCAACCCAGACTGATGTAACATGCAAAACTGTCTTTCAAAATGGATGGAGAAATAAGATACTTTCATGACAAAGAGAACCTTAGGAACTTCATGAATACCAAACCAGCAATCCAAAAAATTTTAGACAATATCTTAGGAACAGACTATGAGGATCACAACCCCAGGAAGCACAGCAGAATGAATAAATTGGGCGAGACTAGAAATTAAATGCAAAGGGGGAGAATCAAACAAAAAGAAAAAGTCATGAAAATGATAAGTCAATAAGTATCAGTTATAACCATCAATGTTAATGGTCTCCATTCACTAATCAAAAGAAATAGACTGCCGGAATGGCTCAAGAAGCAAGATCCAACAATATGCTGCACACAAGAAACACACTTAATTCAAAATGAAACTCATAGACTGAAAGTTAAAGGGTGGAAAACAATACTCCATGCAACAAGAACCCCCCAAAAAGCAGAAGTAGCTATCCTCTTTGTACATCAAGTAGATTTCAGACCAACACTGATTAAGAGAGACAAAGAAGGACACTACATCCTTGTAAAGGGAATAATCCAATAGGAAGAGATGACAATCATAAATATCTATGCACCAAATGCTAGTGCACCCAACTATATAAAACAAATACTAATGGACATGAAAAGGAATATATGCACTAATACAATTGTAGTGGGGGAACTAGATACCCCACTGTCACAAGTAGATAGATCACCTAGACAAAAAATAAGTAAAGAAATACTAGAACTCAATCAAACTCTTGAACAGATGAACTTAACAGATGTTTATAGAGTGTTCCAACCCACAAAATCAAAATACACATTCTTTTCAGCTACACATGGGTCCTTCTCCAAAATAGACTACATACTCACACACAGAACATGTTTAAGTAAGTGCAAAGGAATTGAAGTTAACCCCTGTATATTATCAGACCATAGTGCGATGAAATTGGAGATCCATAGCAAAAGAAACTCAAAAAGTTTTACAAACATGTGGAAATTGAACAACACACTTCTGAATAACCAATGGGTCTCAGAGGAAATTAAAGAATAAATCAGACAGTTCCTTCAATTAAATGACAATGACAATACAACATATCGGAATCTATGGGACACAATGAAAGCAGTCTTACGAGGGAAATTCATAGCAGTGAATACACATATTAGGAAAACAGAATGAGCCCAATCAAACAACCTGATGCTGAACCTCAAGCTTCTAGAAAAAGAACAGCAGGACAAAGCCAAAGCTCATACAAGGGAGGAAATTATAAAGATCAGAGGAAAAATCAATGCAATGGAGACTAAGAGAATGATACAAAAAAAAATCAATGAAACCAAGAGCTGGCTCTTGGAAAGAATCAACAAAATTGACAAACCCTTAGCCAACCTTATCAGAAAAAGGAAAGAAAAGGCCCAAATCCATGCAATTAGGAATGAAAAGGGTGAAATGACAACAGACCCAGCAGAAATCCAGAGGATCATCAATACCTACTTCCAGAACCTATATGCCAATAAGATGGAGAAATAATCCTAGATACATATGACAGATTCCTAGATACATATGAATTACCAAAGTTGAATGAAGAAGACCTAAAAAATCTAAACAACCCGATATTAGCCAATGAAATTGAAAATGTAATTAAAAACTTACCAACTAAGAAATGCCCAAGTCCTGGTAGCTTCACTGCTGAATTCTACAATACATTTAGAGAGGAACTACTGCCACTACTGTTTAAACTCTTCAATGAAATTGAAAGGGAAGCAATACTCCCAAATTCATTCCTGAAAGTAAGCATCACCTTGATCCCCAAAGCAGAAAAAGACCCAACTGAAAAAGAGAACTATAGGTCAATCTCACTAATGAACATAGATGCAATAATCTTTAATAAGATACTGACAAACAGAATGCAGAAGATTAAAAAGAAGATCATATACCCTGACCAAGTGGCATTCATCCCAGGGATGCAGGGATGGTTCAACATATGCAAATCAATCAATGTAATACACTGTATCAATACAGTCAAGGACAAAAACCATATGGTTATCTCCCTAGATGCAGAAAAAGCATTTGACAAAATCCAACATGCATTTATGATAAAATCCCTACCAAAAATTGGAATAGATGGTCTCTACCTCAAACTGATAGAAGCCATCTATGAAAAACCAACAGCCAATATCATACAAAATGGTCAAAAACTGAAATCCTTCACACTAAAATCAGGAACAAGACAAGGATGGCCACTATCACCACTCTTGTTCAATATAGTTCTGGAAACATTAGCCATGGCAATTAGACAAGAGAAAGAAATAAAAGGAATAAAGATAGGAAATGAAGAAGTCAAATTGTCATTATTTGCAGATGACATGATACTCTATATAGAAAACCCCAAGAACTCCACCAAAAGTCTTCTAGACTTAATAACCAAATTCAGTAGTGTAGCTGGATACAAGGTCAACACACAAAAATCAATAGCTTTCCTCTACACAAACAATAGACTCACCGAGAGAGAAATAGGGCAAATAATTCCTTTCACAACAGCATCCAAAAAACTGAAATACCTAGGAATCAACCTAACAAAAGAAATCAAAGACCTCTTCTCTGAAAACTATAGAATTCTGAAAAGAGAGGTTGAAGATGATATCAGAAAATGGACAGACATTCCCTGCTCCTTGGTAGGAAGGATTAATATAGTGAAAATGGCCATACTTCCAAAACTGCTTTATAGATTCAATGCAATTCCAGTTGAGATCCCAGCAGCATACTTCACGGACCTTGAGAAAACAACCCAAAAATTCATTTGGAACAAGAAGAGACCCAGAATAGCAAAAGCAATTCTAGGTAACAGACACATGGCAGGGGGTATCACAATCCCCAATGTGAAACTATACTACAAAGCTACTGTGATAAAAACATCATGGTACTGGCAAAGAAACAGACCTGAGGACCAGTGGAACAGATTAGAAGATGCAGAAACAACGCCAGACACACTCAGCCATCTCATCTTCAATAAAGAAGCCAAACACCCTCACTGGAGGAAAGATAGCCTCTTTAATAAATGGTGCTGGAAAAATTGGGCTTAAAACTTGCCAAAGATTAAAACTAGACCTATATCTCTTGCCATGCACTAAACTAAAATCAAAATGGATTAAAGATCTAAATATTAAAATAGAAACACTGAACCGGCTGGAACAGAGGTTAGGTAGAACACTTGAAGACACTGGCATAGTAAAAGATTTTATGAACAAAACCTCAGTTGCCCGTGAACTAGCACAAACAATCAACAAGTGGGATCTCTTCTTATTAAAAGGATTCTGCACAGCAAGAGAAACCACCAGCAATGTGAAAAGACAACCCACAATATGGGAAAAAATCTTCACCTGCTCTTCCTCAGACAAAGGTCTACTATCTCGAATCTATAAACGACTTAAAAATATCAGACCTCCCAAATTTAAAGACCCAATCTGAAAATGGGCATCTGAAATGAACAGACATTTCTCAGACAAAGAAGTAGAAATAGCAAATAAATACATGAAAAAATGTTCAACATCACTGGTCCTTCGAGAGATGCAAATGAAAACAACGCTGAGATTCTACTTCACTCTAGAAAGAATGGTTGCTATCATGAAGTCAACCAATAACAAATGCTGGTGGGGCTGTGGGGAAAGAGGAACCCTGCTCCACTGCTGCTGGGAATGTAGACTAGTGCAACCACTGTGGGAATCAGTATGGAGTTACCTGAAAGAACTAGGACTGGAAGTACCATTTGATCTAGCTATTCCCCTGCTGGGTATCTTTCCCAAAAAATTAAAAGAATCATACCACAGTGATATATGTGCACCCATGCTTATAGCAGCACAATTTGTAATAGCTAAAACTTGGAAACAGCCCAAATGCCCATCAACTGGATACTCGATAAAGAAAATTGTTTTTTTTTTAATAAAATGGAGTACTACACAGCCATAAAATATGCGAAATTAGAGACATGTATAGCTAAATGGATGGACATTGAGGTGATACTCTTAAGTGAAATAAATAGGACACACATGTATCAATATCAAATAGTTTCTCTAGTGTGAGAAACTGAAAGTGTAAATAAGGCCTAAAAGGTATAATAGATAATGTGAAATAAGAAGAAAAGGGGCAAAGGGGAAGGGGAAGTGGGAGGGGGAGGGGAAAGTAAAGAAGGGAATGGAATTAATACAAGAAAATGGAAAAATGGAAACAAAGTCTTTGTAAATAGGGAGGGATGGATTGGTTGAAGGGAGGGCAGAGGAAGGTGAAAAATAAGAACCAAGAGAGATTATGTAAAGGTGCAAATTTCCAATGATGAGTGTCATCATATTGTATACCTAATATGTACCAATAATTATAAAGAATGATTGATAATGCGAAATAGGAAGAAAAGGTTCAAAGGGGTAGGGGTAGTGGGAGGGGCAGGGGAAAGGAAAGAATGGAAAGGAAAAATAATGAGAAATGGAAAAAATGGAAATAAAGTCTTTGTAAATAGGGAATGGAGTCCTAGGAATGGGGAAAAAATAAGAACAAAGATGCATCATGTAAAGGTACAAGTTCCCAAAGAGAAAAGTAAATGTGTGGTATACCTAAAATGTACCAATAAAAGAATTAAAGAAAACCAATTAAGCATTAGTATCCCCTGGAAACTGTTAGAAACGCAAAATCTTAGTTGGGTGTAGTGGCACATGCCAGTAATCTCAACACCCAGGAGGATGAGGCAGGAAGAACATGAGTTCAAGGATAGCCTGAACTATAGCAAGATCTTTATTGAAAAAAATATCTAGGGCCCAGAATCTGCATG
Source organism: Heterocephalus glaber (assembly GCF_053883595.1). Taxonomy (NCBI): domain Eukaryota; kingdom Metazoa; phylum Chordata; class Mammalia; order Rodentia; family Bathyergidae; genus Heterocephalus; species Heterocephalus glaber. The sequence continues at coordinate 33,904,690 of NW_028258296.1, read as the reverse complement.
TTAGCAAGGTCCCCAGGTGATGCAGGTGCCCACTGAAGTTTAAGAAAGAGCGATACAGGAGAACATGGATGTTGGAAAGAAATCTGAATTTCCTGAATTCCACTAATATTCTTGGACCCACTAATTTCTAATTTGGTCCATTTGGGCAAAATAATTTTGCAAAGTTCCAGTTTTCTACGGAATCATAAAGAGAAAATGGCACCTCTGGCTCTGTATTTCTAGAGTGGAAATGAGAAAATGCAAGAAAATCACTATCAGGCTGATTGCCACATTAAAGGACTCCATAAATGATGGATACAATCATGGATATTGACTCTTGTCCCTAAAACCTGCACTCAATTTAGGCTTCTGATAGACTTAAAATACCTGAAAAGTATATACATCTTCTCTTAAAATAATTAATCATTTGGTAGTATATCAAAACACAAATCAAAATAATTCCTTCCTTTTACTCTTTCTCCTCTTCTCACTCCTCATTCAGACGTTCCAGGACCTACCAGCCTCCGTACTGAGACCGCACAGCAGACAAAGAGGAAGACTCTGTTCCACAAGTTTAAGCCCTTATACGCTTGAGTCAGGAACAATAGAGAAATGAAATCAAATGATTCAAGCAGGGAGGCAGAGTGTAGATTCTGAACTTTCAGATATCAGCAACCAGTATTGTTCCAAAAGAAATGTGGGAAGACAAAACGATGATGCAGTAGTGAGGCTTTTCCAGAGAAATAGAAGCAGAAGGGAGAGAAAAAGGATTTGCCATGAAGCTCACATGATTATGGGGTTGACAAGTCCCCAGAGCCGAAGGCAGCAAGCTGGAGGCCCAGGAGAGCTGACGGTACACCAGGTCATGGAAACATATGGGAAATATTTAAATTTAAAGTTACAGTAAAAGAGATATTGCAATTAATCCCCCTCAAAATAATCGCCCTTGCTTTGAATACACTCATCTAATCATTCTTTTTTCTATTTTATGTGAAAATAAAATTTCATAACATAAGAATAACAATAGGTAATGCACTGTGTATTACTATCTTCAAAGTAGTTACTTGGAGTACAGGATGTAGACATAAAAGATCCTTTCTTAACAAAAAAGAAACAAACGGATAATAGCACAAAATTTTTATTTTCAATGAACTAAGAGAAACTAGTAGTATATTCTTGACATTTTCTGAAGCAGTTTTGGAAATACTCTTTTGTGGTTTTAGCTGTTTTGTCATGGCTGCCTTGATGTCCTGAATTGATTCAATATATTTACCTTTCATGGTCATTTTGATGTTGGGGAGGAATCAGAAGTTGCAGCATGCCAATCCAGTGAATAAGGTGAATGAGGACGCACGGAAATATTTTTACAAGCCTTTCTTTTAATGGATGGCACTTGGCAGCAAAACACACCATACTTTTGATCACAGCTCACAAAAATAAGAAAGAGGACTTTCAAAAACTGCTTTATAAAGTGCCAAGAATAGTGGCATAAATGATTTCAATGTGTATTTTAGTGTAATAATTTTTAATGTAAACACTCACCATATATTTTAATCAACCCTTGTATATCCAGTCTACTGGCTGACAGGTTTGACAGCCAGGAAAAATCGGTATTTTAATGTAACTCCAAAGACAGGAAAAACATCAATGTCCCAGTTCTGAGGTAGGCAGGAAGAAGCGTTTTCTCTCAGCCTTTTCAGTTTAGTTGTCCTATAACTGCTCAAAATTGGCCCACCCAAATTATGGAAGGCAATCTATTTTATTTAGTACATGAATTTAAATGTTAAATCATTCAAAAACAACCCTTAGAACAGATGTCATGGAGCCTTCAAAGGAGAGAAATATGAGAGAATTGTGGTGAAATACAGGGATTCTGTGTCTCAGGCTGAATGTGTCATGATGCTAGAGAGCCTGTGAAAGGTATGATGAAGTGGAGAGGCAACCAAACAGGAGCTACCTTGTCCTTTGAGATTTCTTATATGATAAAGGTTGACTGAAATAATATGAGGGGCTGGCTTTTAAATACCTTGATCCTAGAGTGTTCAAACTAAGATCCATGAGAGGACAGAAGTAAAACAAACCTTCAAGAGCTTAACCCTCAGATGGTGCTGAGAAGGGAAACTTAGAAGACATCACCAGGGTGGCACTCCTCACTCTGTAGTCATAAGAAACCCATGCTTGTCCCTTTTATTTTCAAGAGAAAAAGAAATAAGATTGGTGCTATTTAAAAATAAAGTGAAGTGAGGGTCAGGGATTTAGCTCAGTGGTTCTGCTGGCTGCCTTGCAAGCGTAAGGTCCTGTGTTGGATCCCTGGTACCCCCCCCCAAAAAAAGTGAAACAAAATAAAATGCCAAATTAAGTCTTTTGCAAAGTATCTGTAAAGGAGGAAAAAATGGTCACAATGCTACTGCTTTAGCTCAGAAAGTGATTTTCATATACTGTGTATTTGTGTAACTTTCACTTAAGATATTATGAAAAAAAACCTGGTTCTAAATTTTTTTAAAAAGCCCATCTTTGCCCCAGACTGCCAACATTAAAAGGTGCACTACTAATGGGGTAAAAATACTACATAGTAGAGGAATCCAGCAACACACTAAGATAACATCAATTACAGGCATGTAGTCTCTTAAATTGAAGGAGTTTCAATGTCTTTTTCCAAGCAGTAATCTTGATTAGAAGGCCAGGAAAAAGAAATCTCCACACAATAGACCAATTTCATTATTCTTTTTTTTTGTATATTAATTGGTACATTTTAGGTATACAGTACATTTACATTTATCATTGGGTGTTTGTACCTGAACATGATGTATCTTAGTTCTTATTTTTTTCCCCATTACCTATGCACCCTTCACCCCCACCACCCTTCCCTATTTACATAGACTTTGTTTCCATTTTTTTTTTCCTCCTCATAATCATTACTCTTTTTTTTTGGTACCAGCGATCAAACTCAGAACCTTGCACTTGTGAGGTCGGCAGCAGCACCACTGAGCTAAATCCCCGGCCCCCAATTTCATTATTCTTAACTTTCAAGTCTTCTTGAAATAATACACTGAACTTGATCTTTAGTGATATTGGGTATAGCAATACTCACATTCCATTTGTGTTAAGATAATCATACAGTTGAACATATCTGTAAAAGAAAGGATTACAGCTTTGTCATTCAATATATTCTTCACATCAGTATGTTTCAGTGGCTTCTCAATTCAGTATTTCAGGATCAGAATGTATTTTATGTACTGGGCTCCTGATTCAATCAAATCTAATGTAAAGGTTGTTTTCCAATACAGATGAATGCACTAATAACTCTAATTTCACAGTCATGTGCTATTTCTTGGCCAAAGAAATTATGATTGACTCTCTCTGTAATTACATGTGCTGGACTAATGATTTATTTATACTTGAAATCTCCAATATCTGTTCTTTGAAGAGTTATTTTTACATTAGTCCTTGCTTATTGAAGAATTTTAGGCATACGAAGTGTTAATCATATAAATGTAGAATATAAAATTATAAATGGATAAAAATTTATGTTTAATTAAAATTAGAGGATGGACATGTAATTCACCATTATCTTTTCCGATATTCTTCTGTCATCTGGGTAACACAGCCTCTTCTTTTGGATGAGGAACATCTAATATGTGGTCTAAATGAAAGCTGCCATCATTTCTTAGCCATAATCTCCCCAATGCTTCTAATTTGCATAGAAGTGGTAATTGACCTCTGCTCTTAGCCACACAGATGGGCCCAGGACAGGGATGGGGGTCAGGTTGAAATGAAGCTTGGCTATATCCCAAATCAGTCTTTCGGAGATTTTCAACTGAACTCAAGTTGGAAGGGACAAAACCTTCCCTTCCCTGTGGAAAACCTGGGTATTTGTGAGCCAGGAGCTACTAGTAGGCATTACCTAGCCTAACCTCAGCAGTATTAACATGTTCAGTGATATTCTTTGCTGCTGGGAGCTGTCTTGTGCATTGTAGAACATTTAGCATCATATATGGCCTCTACTTACTAGGTGCTAATATCACCTTCCTCCATAGACCACCAAATATATCTCCAGGCTCTGCCAGCTGTATGTTGTGTCCAAAATGGCACCCATCAAAATGGGCCCAATTAGAATCACAGATTTAGCCTCACAGGAGCAAGCAAGAGGAAGAATGGAAACAAATAATTCAAGAAAAGTAGAGATTAAAGGTAGAAACTTGAGTCTGTAACATTAAGTGAAATAAATCAGTCACACAAGCTTAAATATCACATGGTTCCTCATATGAGAAACCTCAAGTAGATATAATTTAAAGAGTAAAATAAAGACAGATAATAAGAAACACAGTGATAAAGCTTTTGCAAATGAGAAGGGGATCTAGAGAAGGAGAAAAGGAGGGAGAGGTGAAGAAGGGAAAGTAAGCCCCTCATGATAATTGTAATCATGTACTGCCAACATGTACGAATAAAGACAAAAATAAAGAAAGAGGATTGCTGAGGAAAACATCTCTAAATACATTCCTTTTTTATTATTATGTAAGCTGATCAGTTTCTTTTTTTTCCTTAGGTATTCTGATTCTGTTCTTTTGTCGAATAAAATAATAATTCTGAAACAAAATTAGTAAAAGACAGATGGGAAAACGGGAACAAAGAAGAATATAAAAAGAAATCAATCAGAAGGCTTGATCAAAGCATAGATTAAACCATGAGTTTGGAAAAGTTACATAAGAATTTACAAGCCTGTGTACAGAAGAGAACATAAAGGAACTGGTTGTGCTGGTCATCAGCATAACTGGAATCCTAAACAGGTTCCAGACCAAATTACCTGCAAGGTAGTCATGGAATGAGCCAAAGAAGAAAAAACTCTAGACTTTTATATATGACCTCTTGGAAGTATACATGACTTGTAATGATTTTAAAGTGTGTGAAGGTAGGTGTGTGTGTTTCTTGTTCTTTCAAAAAGGAACAAATAATGTTTCCTATTCCTTCAATTGAGAGACATTTTTTAAAAAGAGAGAAGGAAAGGTAGAAGCCATGAAAATGAGCTTCTGCATCTGAACCAGATACAAGTCAGATGTTAAATTTGGCTCTGCTATCTCCAAAGTTCATATGAGACATCCTCTCTGGCCATAACCTTCATCTAAGCACAATTTTGCTTCCCATAGATACAGAAAATAAGTTTCTTCCTAGGATTCCAGGTCAAAATAACTTACAAATTCATCATCAAAGCTTCAGTTTTCAATAGCCAATTAAGGCAAAATATCTTGAATCCTCTGTTCCCCCACAGGTAAGTGGAATGAAAAAGCAGTACTACTTGGTGCCAAGCAATTGTACAAGATGAACTTGTCCTTTCATAGTCAGCCATTTTCAAAACATACTAAATCTATCCCCCATTCTACCCATTCTATATAACAGTCACAGAGATGGCCTACTTAAATAAGTGTTTGTTTATAAGGTTATATTCTTGGGGCCAAAAGAAATGAGCCACAGCATACCTGTGTTTGGGGAAATAGTTACTGAAAAGAGATGGTATTGAATGAAAAGTATATATAGACATTTGGTAGATTTTTTCTTTTAAGTAAAAGTTTATGTTGCTATTGTTAAAGGGCTTTTTATGATAAGGTATCAAATAATCATGCTTCCATATTACTAACAATAATTACACCACAACACACATCCCAACCTTGTCAAGAAAGCTACACCAAAATTTCCACTGCTACCTGACAGCACAAGGATCTCTATGGACCTGTAACTCATCACTGAAAACTATGACAGTCCCTCAACAAGTAGTGCTGAGACAACCAAATACCTGCATGGAAAGGAATGAAATTGGGCCCTTTCTTCACACCATCAACAACAAGTAACCCTAAATGGGTCAAAGCCTAAAAGCTTAAGAATTTAAGCCTGAGTTTAAGACTCTTAGAAGAAAACACTGGAGTAAATTTGCAAAACCTCAGGCTTGACAATGTATTCTTCCCAAATCATAAAGAACAAAAGGAAAAAGTTACATTGCATTTCATCAAAATCCCAAACTTCTACAGTTTAAAGAGCATAATCAAGAAAGTAAACGATCATAATTTTACAAAGATCTGTATCTACAATTTATAAACAAGTCTTACAACTCAGTTAGAAAAAGGTAATATAATTTAAAAGTGGGTAAAAGATATGAATAGTTATTTCTCCAAAGGATATATATGTAAGTCTATATTTATTTATCTTATATATATATCATTTTTTTATCTTATATATATCTATATATCATCTATATATGGCCAATAAGCATAAATATGTCCAACAGTAGCACATGAAAACATGCAGTACAGACATGCAAATCAAAACAGAAATGAGGTACAACTTCATACCACCAGGATGACTATAATAAAAAGCCTCAAGTAATATCAAGTGTTGGTGGGGTTGTGGAGACGCTGAAAGCCTCATTCTGTATTGGTGAGAATGGAAAATGGTGCAGCCAATTTGGAAAATGATCTGGCAACTAAAATGGTTAAACACAGTTAAATAACCTAGGAATTCCACTCTCAAGTACAAACCAAAGAGAAATGTAAACACATGAACACAAAATCAGTATGAAATCACTCTGCATATGAATATCACTAGAATGTAAGCTCTCTGAATTGAGGTTTTATTTTGTTTTGTTTTTTTGCACTGGGGATTGAACCCAGGGCCTTCACACTGAGCTACATTCTCAGCTCTTTTTGGTTTTTTTATTTTGAGATAGTATCTCATTAACTTGTCCAAGGAAAGCTTGAAATTGTGATTCTCCTTCCTCAGTCTGGCACTATCGGCTTGTACCACCACACTGGCTAGAGTGAGTGTGTCTTTTTTTTATCACTATAATATTTAACACCTACAAAAGTGCCTTGCAAAAGGCAGATAGTTAAGAAAATGAATGGGCTAATGATAATAAGCTTACACCCTAAAAATAAAAGCTAGGAGTGATTTGTGAAGAATACAGTGAGTCGGGTAAATACTAGGTAGGAATATGATTATATACATACTTCTAATAACTCAAATAATTTAAATCTGTTTTGGATCTTCTTTTAATTAAATAACTTTGAACAAGTCAGCTTTTGAACTTATTTTTAATGTTAAATCTCTTAAAGTCTTAATATCAAGTTAAAAAGTATTTCAGAGAAAACTATGATGAAATCAGAATGAATATATAGCATACTTGTTAACAAGGAAATTCATATTGGAATCTGTTTCAGAGGCTAGAGCTATTGGTAGAAAAAGAGCACAACACAGCTCGCAATTTCATATGAAATCTTTTATTAAAACTGAGTCTTTATAACATATTTAAAATGTCATTTTCCACAATCAAATATTGAAGAAAAAAAATCTCTATTCAATTATTGGCACATAAATTTAAGAACATAATTAAAGTTAAGCAAAATCTTTATCTATATATATCTATTTCTATAATATAATAGACCTATATATCTATATTAATATATGTCATATAATAGATCTATATAGATTGATAGATATATATATCTCCAAACTCATGTCAATGACCTGGAATACCTGAGTTTTCAAGTTGCTGGTTTTCCAGATAGTGTGAAATGTTTTCCATCCACTTTACAAAGGGCACAGCTGATCCAGAAAGAGTAACTTTGGTTCAAAGATGCTGTCTCCCAAAGATCAAACAGAAGTCCTCAATGGGATTAAAGTTTATCTTCAGAGTCTTCTTCTATGTGAAGGTCAGTCTGTGTTGTAAGGAATGATTCCCATGTAGCAAGGCACTGAATAATGGAAAGACATCATGTGGTCAACAGCAATTTACCTCGGTGTGAGAAGGATTAATAAATCCTGACATATATGTTCCTACCACAAGCTATCTCCTTCCTCTCTCCCATCAGCTTGCCAGAACCACTGTCATTACCTACATACTTTAATTCTTAATGAGTGATGCTATTACCAAATAAGAGGGAAACATATCAAAATTTAAAAGATTAACACAGATTATTAGAAGTAACTCACTATTTTTCTCATTGTCAGGAAAGAAAATAGGGCTCTAAGGTATAGAGTGAAAGGTGGACCAGTTCAGATCTAAGGAGGCAGGGATTAGGCATCCAGATAGGGGTAATGGTGCAAGCAGGCCTGAGGTGGATGTGAAACCCACCATATCAAATGTGAGTTTGGGATGAACTTTTCTGATAGATTCTTTAGCTATAAATTAGGTTAATGATATTACCACTAAGACAATTATAAAAACTAAATTTATATAATCTGTAAAAATTTCTATGCAGACGCCTAGCACAAGAGTAAGTCCTGAAAAAATTAGCAATTACTGTATTATGACAGTCTTTTAGGGTTTTGGCAAGACTTGGTTATTGATGTTTAAAATATTAAAGAATTAAAATAACAAAACGAAGAGTTATACTTAACACACCAACAAGACATTAATCACGCAAAATTGTCTATTAATTCAAAAGAAGGCAGGAAGAAGAAAATGAAAATAGTGAACGTATGGGACAAATAAAAAATAACAGTAAGATAATAGACTCAAACCTAATCATATCAATAATCAATTTAAATGTCTAAAGCATAAACACTCCAATAAAAGATTCAAATTGTCCCGTGAATAAAAACAGGCCCATCTCTATTTTATTTACTTTATTATAAATATTTTAAATATAAGGACACAAGATGGTTATAATCAAAAGGACGAGTAATATATCAAAAGAAAATCTGGAATGGTTATATTAATATCAGATAAAATATATTTCTGCCAAAGATCACTATCAAAGATAGTGATTTCATAATTATAAAAGGACTAACTCATCTATATAACAATTCAAAATGTTTATCATGTCAAGAGATACAAAATCAATGAAACAAAAACTGTCAGAAAGATATGGAGAATGACAAACACACATCTATAGCTGACTTTGATTGGCCTCTCATGTTAATGGAATATGAGGAGAGAAAAATAACCATATGGTTTTGAGCCACATTATTATTCAAGTTGACCTAACTGATATTTATAAAACAAAAACATAATATACCTTTTCCTTCATGTGTACAAATAACATTTACCAAAACAGATCATATTCTGGTCCATACAAGAATTCTTAATAAATTTTTAAATGATTCAAGCCCTATGAAGCATGTTCTCTGAACATAATGGAATTAAATAAGTAATCACTAATAGAAAGATATATGGAAAATTCCTAAATATATGAAATCCAAACAAGAAAATTAAAAATAACCCTCTGTGTCAAAGAAGAAATGAAAAGAGAAATTATAATGCATTTTTAACTGAATGAAAATGAAAACCCAGCATATTCTAAAGTTTGGTATACCACTAAAGGCCACTACAGTAATATACAGAGAAACGTAGCAATAACTGTCTACATTAGAAAAAATGACTCAAATCAATGACTTTTGATTTCTACTTTGAAAACTAAAATGACAACAATAACAAAACCCAAATATATTAAACTCTAATTAGAAAGTGGGAAAAAACCAGTAAAGATCAGAGTGAAAATCAATGAAACAAAGAATAAAGAAAAATTAATAAAACTAAATGTTGGATCTCTGAGATTAATAAGACTGATAATCTTTTACCCACACTGATCATGAAAAGGAAAGATCATACAATTATCAAGAGAAAAGAATAAAAGCTGGTAATATCAGCTCAGATTCTATTGAAGGAAGAAAGAAAACACCATGAAGAATGCTAAGCCTAAATGTTTGACAACCTAACACAAAATACACTAATTCCTCAAAAGGCAAAAATGATCAAAACTCACTGCAGAAGAAACAGATAACCCAAGTGAATCTGAATTTAGTTTAATATTTTCCCACAAAGACAACTCTAGGCCCAGAAATCTGCCCTAGTGAATCCTATGAAATATAGGAAGAAATGCTACTAATTCTATACAAACTTTTCCAGAAAATTGAAGACACAGGAAAAAGAGTTCTAACTTACCAAAACCAAAGATATTACAAGAGAAGGAAACTATAGACTGATTTTACAAATAAATATAGATGCAGAGTTCTAAACAAAATTTTAGCAAAGAAAAGCCAGAGATCTATATAAACAATTATATCTTTACCAAATGGGTTGCTCCCAGGAATGCAAGGTTATATTCATTCATATTCAAATAGCAATCAATATGGCTTACTATGTTAAATACAATATTATCTCAATAAGACACAGATAAAGAATTGGCAAATTCCAATGTCTATTCTTTATTTTTTTAAAAAATCAGTAAATTAGGAATAGAACTTCTGTACACTGAGGAAGAACATCTACAGAAAATCTACAGTTCACATTGTATAAAAATATAAAACATATCTGAAACAGACAAGAAGCACATGGCTCATTTTTCCTCTGCCAGCTGGAGAAGAATATGGCTTAGCCACATCTGTTTATCATCTGCCCCCACTTCTTTCTCTCTGTTCCCCCTTTAGGCCCAGTGGACTGGGACAGTTTGCTTCAGTGTTTGCCCTGGTTATCAAACTGCCATTTTCCACTGTAATATGAGTGAAGCCAGGCAGTGTGGTACCCCCCACAATTCCTGCCACTTCAGATCATACTATTGCATTTTTGAAGGAGAGGGCACCCTGGAGTGACTAGGACCAGGAAAGGAGGGATCTCTTATCTGCATACTCAGTATTCACAGAAAGCCTTCTCCAAGAGTCCCTGGTTTCAGCCCTGCCCCTCACTCACCCAGGCCTGCAAGCTGCTATATAAGCACCACTCTCCAGCCACTTCGCAGCTTTTAGTCCAGGAGGGCTTCCTCCTGTGTACTGGGCCCCCATAGGACAGGCCCTGTTAAGGTAAAGACTCACTTTGGTGTTTCTATAAATCTGCTCATGGTCTATTTCTTGGGTAGTGTGGGCTCTAAAAGTCCTGTAAGTCAATTTGGGATTTTTATCCTGAGGAGTGTGAACAAAGCAGTTGTTTCCAAAGAAAAAGAAAAACTACTTAAGAGTTATTAATACCAGAGAGCTCCAGAGTCCACAGCCAATGAGGATCAGGAGCAGAGATGAACAGCTGGTAGAGTTGACCTATAGTGTCCAGCACAAACTGGCACTGGATGGTGACCACCAGGAATAACAGTGACAGCAGCTGGCTGTGTCAACTGTTGGCCCCCAGCATTACCTAGTGTCATTTGTTGACATCAGGGACTGCTGGCAGAGCTGCTCTTTGCCAATTCACCACATCCATCTGAATCAGGCACAAGAACCCTAGGTTGATTGGCAACATTAGTATTAGTAATTTATTTTATTTTTTAAATGCCGAGAAAAAGAAACACTCATTTTTATAAATACTCAAAATCGTCTTCAAATTTCAAGCATAAAAAGAGAATGAAATATAAAAATACCAAGATATAACTCAAAAATCTATCCATAATGTTTGAAAAACAAAGCAAAATACTAAGCGGGATCAAAGGGATGAGGGAGAGCAGAAACGTAATTCACATTTGGGAAGGTCACCTGTTACCCTTGTAAATCATCGTTCCACTGGAGCTCTCTGGTCTCTTCTCTGCAAATCCACACATCATCTAGTAGCTGTTAACCCTGCAGGGCAGCCCACCGCAATTACTGCTCTCACAAGATTTCACATCTTTTTGATAACTGCCAACCTATTATTTAAACGAACTTTTGAATATCCTGAAGTAAAATTCAAAATGAAATTCTGAACTGTCTGCTCTGTTTAGAATTCCTATCAAATCAGTGATCAAAATTGCACCAAAGATAGCATTAGTCTTCTAGTGAACACTCTTCTATCATTGTCACATCCTGCTTCAACTATCCTACTTCAAGAAAGCTTATGAGATTTCAGTAGTCAACCATGCCAATCAGTGTTATGAATTAACATTTTTATTTCTAAGCAATTTTTAAAATTGACAGTGAAATATAGTAAAAAGAGACAAATTATCTATCTCCACACTTAAGGCAGAAGAAATACTCATGTATTTTGAAATACTGAATATTATAGAACAATTAGCATAGGTTAACAAGAGAAATAATGTAACACTGTTGAGTACTCACAGGAATACTTGGTCAGGCAGTGTAATGGTTGCTTTATAATATCACTTTCTTTAAATCTCACAATGATAATTATGAATTTCATTTTGCCAATGAGACAGCTGAAGCTGAAATGTTTAAGTACATTTATGATATTGTAACTTTCATAAGTGGTGTAGCCAGTGTTTATCCATCAATAAATAAAAAATAACTAATCTCCTGAATTACCACCAGGGTACATTTAATAAGTCACTGACCCATAGGACAAGATGTCTTTCCTTTACTTAGTAGAAGGGCAATTTTGGAAACAGAGGTGGGTAAAAGATATGACTACAGTGGTAGTAGGATGATTAAATTTTAGGATAGTATTTACAAGAGCTGGATGTAGGGTAATTCCCTACATAGCTCTTAAAATTCTTTATTTCCAGGAGCACATATATCCTTTGAAGATGATTAAGTCAACACATGCTAGGTATATAGCAAGTGCTCAGTAAACCCAGATGACTGCAGAGAAAGAATGTATTGAATTACCAATGCTAAAATGTGGGTCTTCATACAAACTGATTTCTATTGCTTTCTAAATTTACAATGCTAAGTTTTGCTATAAAATCCTGGTCCCCAATCAGGTTGATAATCAGTAAGTTTTCTATCCTATAATCTACAGATTTGACCTTGAAATACGGAGCTCCTGGGGCTACCAGATCTCTTTTTGAATCTTAGTAGATTTTTTACTAAGCAAACATTTATTTAACTGCCCTATCCATTTAATAGTCACATGCCATAACTGATATCCTATAAATATATTAAGTTAATGTATATAAATACTTTTTAAAACAGTAGATGATCTATAACACTCCTTAATTCTCTTTATTCTTTTAAATATTTTTGGGCATGAAAACCCATATTAAAAAGCTAAAAAATGGATTTATACCATACAGTGAAACAATTTAGTTCAGTGAACATCTACTGTGCTGAACACTGTGATAAGTGAAGCAAACAAAGAATCATCAACTCGACAAAAAAATCTCAAAACCTAGTATGATTTGGCCTTATTTTAAAATTAGTTTTTAAAAGTGATTATAGTTATTTAGATGTGCATTGCTGTTATGTTATTTTCTCATTTTTTAAATCATTACAATCAGTGAAAGTAATTAACATTTGTCCAAATCAGAGTGACAACTGAAAATACCCAGTGTCACTGCTGACCTGATCTTGAATGGTGCCAAGCAGCTCAACTGAGTTGAGATTCTCATACTACCATGGGAAAATCAACAACACGAGTCTGACTTTTATTTGAACAAGGTATCACCATTTTCCAGTCATGTGATTTTATTTGATATAACACTTCTAATAAAATCAGGTCATTTCATGTTAGTTTAGAAAATTGTCTTTTGGAACACAGTATAATGTTTTTTTCAGTGTTCCATATGAAACTTGAGAGAATGCTTCTCACTGCATGTAAAGTAAGCCAATAAATACCCTGGATACACCATTAGCCAGGATTTGGGGGTGCCTGGAAAGCAAGTTTTTCACAAATCCTTGTGAATTGAGAATCCAGTGTACTTTTCCCCCAGACAGCTCTAATGGGTAGCAAAAGGGCAAACCCTGCAGCTTCTCTGTGAGGACAGAACTTTGGAAGAGCCAGCACAGCAGCTGTGAAGGGGGCCATAGTCGGGGACACATCCAACAGGAGCAAAGCCTTCTGCTCCTGCAAGTAGGCTTAGCATCTTCTCAATACAGAGATGGAATATTTAGAAAATGAAGCTTTAATTTCAAAACTAACTTTTCATTTTGAAGATAAATCTCTTGCTTCCTTACTAAAGGTACTGATGACATTTTGCCACTAGAAAAGGTAAATGTTTCTTCAGTTCTTTTAAGCAGGCAAAATCCTACAAACAGATGTGATCAAGTTTTCTACAGAAACGTTGTTACTACTGATAGAGATATAATATAGTGCTCTATAAATGCTTCCACATTTAATAAATATGGCATTTTCTCAAGCTTGTAGGATATGAGGACATTCTGTCGCCCAGTATGACATCAGGCAAATCTCTTTACTGCTCTAGCCTCATTTGTTTATCTCTGTAGGGAATAAAGGGCTTGAACTATGTGTGTTCACTAAGCCTCCTAGAACTAAATGGATGGTGTCCAGAGATAACTGTGACTGACAGCAAGCTAGTAAATTAGACCACATAACAAATTTAAAAACACGCTTTATCTTGCTTGCCTGAACCCAATATGGCATGTGGGAAGCATAAAATTTCACCTGCTCACAAATATTTGGTATTTACAAGATAATTATTATAATACAGAGTATCCAAAGAAGAGATTCAGAAATATGTGAAGAGCATTTTCAGTCAGCAGTACAGCTGCTATTACTACTAGCTGCCTACATTTTTTGAATGCTTACTCTGTGCTAGATACTGAGTTAAGTACCTTTCTTTCATTTATCTAGTAGCTTCGAAACCTACTTTCTACACTGGCAATTTCAGGTGCAAGTAAGGTTAGTGCTAGAGATATGCTAGTTGGAATTCCAAGAAAGACATTTATATACATGAAGGCTTAAAAACAATTTAGGTTTGGTGACTCACTGGGAATATTAAACTTTGTTTCTAAGTTTTTCCCTTCATTTTCATATATTCTGCTATATACAAACACATCTACAAGTATATTTTAATATCTAGGCAAATCTATAATGAGATAGGCAATATTACCTTCAGCACTTTATAAGTAAGGGTACAGAAGCTCATTAAAATGAAGTTCTCAAGTCACTATGCTCAAAGTTACAAGCTGTACCATTCCAAAGCCCATGCCCTTAGCCACCATGTGAAAATGTCAACATAATCACTGTATCTTCACAAGTAACGGGTCCAACAGTTCATGAAAACAGCTAATAGAAAATTTAGTTCCATCGAAATTGCAACAAAATTCAAAATAAAATATGACCTATTTATCTTGATGCTAATAACAAAATTTCTAGAAATTTGCATAAAACAATAACAGTGATACTTATAAAATATGGCAGAGGCCATGGAATGCAATGGTACATACTTGTAAATCCCAGCTATTCAGGGGACTAAGAAAGGAGGCTCACAAATTTAAGGGCAGCCTGGGCAACTTAGCAAGACCCTATCTCCAAATGAAAAAATAAAAAGGGCTGAGGATTTAATTCAGTAGTATAACATTTGCCTACCATGTGAAAATGCCCTGAATTCAATCTCCAGTACTGAAAACAAACCAAGATTAAAGCTAAACTTTATCATATATTTCTTTTTAAAACCAGAAATTCCTATTTTGCAAAAGTTATTGTGCTTCTACAAGTATGTCTTAGAGAGTACCAAAATAATTGTATATCTCTTAATAAACTAAGAATAGGAAATGTAATTGAGTAACCCCTAAATATTTCAATGTATCAAATGAACTTAGGCACAGATGGTGTTGTCTACATTTGAGAAAGCACTGAAGCTCAAATGTGTAATTATTTCTTCACTAGGTCAACATCATTGCAAAATTATTTAACATCTACAAAAGTTACAGTCTCACTTAAAGTTAGGGCAATGGCGTATGTGACATTTTAGTAACTGCTTATCACCTAAACTTAAGATCTGAAACATGAAAGAAAACTTTCAATAGGTACGTATTTTCAAATTCTGTAATATAATTAACCCAGAAAGAAATTAGTGATGATATTGCCAGAGAAAAGTAACTTCTATTATTTTGGAATAGCTCAAAATTATTCATTGAATTTCATTTTTAGAAAAGTCTAAATTCAGCTTCCAAGAAATCATCTGCCAATTTGTAATTTTAGAATATATATAGCTTTAAAAGAACATGATTTGCATATTATGTTTCTAAAATTACTTCTACATAGCTCTCAAGCAGTGTGGTGTATACTTATAAATGCAACAAATACTTAAAGGACTGCAAGAGAGAATGCAAAAGGACTCATTAGCTACAAACGCCATCTTGTGGTCTGTTTATTATTTTATCTTATTATTCTACAGATGTCTGACTTAAGATCTGTTAAAGATGGAAGGGACCTTAGGTATAACATCCTATCACTCTCAGTTTTGCACATGGGTAAACTGGGGATGCAAAAGGTATAATGCATTGTACATCTTTATAGGAAGAATTTATTAAAAGCCTAAATTTGGGCCAGGGATTTAGCTCAGTGGTTCTGTCGCCTGCCTCGCAAGCGCAAGGACCTGAGTTTGATCCCCGGTACCAAAAAAAAGCCTAAATTTGAATTCGTATCTTGTCACTTTTTCTATACCCTATCATCACAAGATAAAGTTTATCCAGTGTACTAATGGACGTTTCAAACATCAAGCTTGTGAAACTGCAACAAACTACAAAGAAGAACATATTTACCTTTGGATTACCAGAACATATATTAAAGCACTACTCTATGATATCAGCTTGGATGCAATAAGATTTGTGAGGAGTTTATGGACGAAGCAAGGTAGGGGCAAAGGCAAAAGATCAATAACTTCATTGGACAGATTAGCAAATGAGTATAGAGAGCATATGATTCAGATTTTACAATTAACTAGTGGCACTGTGATATCTAACTCTGTTTTTCATTGGTAAACTCACCTTTTCTATTCGAGATGCTATATCCTACAGTGTATTGTATGTGTATTTTAAGTCATTTCTTCCTTTTCTAATATTCTTCTATCCTAATCTTTAATAACTTCCCAAATGTACATCTAGTCCAAAGGGTGTGAAGAGGCAGAGACTATGTTGTTGTATAACTGTCTATTTTACACCTAAGTTCAACCTCCTTTCCATAGATAATTAAGAAATAATTATATTACAGAATACAGGGGTTTGAGGTGAGAATAGTATAGTAGACATCTTTAAGAAAGGAGAAACCTACAATAAAAATAAAAATATGTGGAAGCATAACAATGACTTGAATATCTAATTTAGAATAAAAATCATCATTTAATCTTAATTATACATTTCCCTAAAGTTTAGTTTATAGCTCTTTCTTCTTTACTTACCCCCAAATTCCTGGTAACAATCTTCCAAACTGAAAAATTTTCTCATATCTATGGTAGCTCATCTCCAAGTATACCTTTTCCACCACTGCCACGGTCAACCAATAACAGATGACCTCCAAAAGCAGTTCAAAAAGGTTTTAAAATAAAAATCCATCTATTGATGGTTTTGGACCCATAATCAGTGATGAATCCTATCCTCCAAGCATAAGAATATAATTTTTTAAAAATAAAGTCTCACTATATAGTTCACCCTGGTCTCAAACTCACCATGTGGCTCAGGGTGGCCTTGAACTTGCAGCAATCCTCCTGCCTCCACCTCCCAAATTCTAGGTATGCACCATTATGTCTAGCTCGCTCTAAGAATACAAAGTCTTATGGTCCTAAAATAGTTATTCCATCTCTGACCTTTCTCCTGCCGTATTAATCTTTGGATTTTATTTGAAAGAGGGAGTTGATAGTTCATCAAAAAATTATTTCCATTATATAGATAAAAAAGGGTGATGATATTAATCGTTAATGATTTCTGTATTAGAAACAGGTGAACGCTCCTAGATATGCAATACATTGCCAGGTAATGGGACTAAAGTGACTAAAAGGTGGTATTTCACTTTTGATGAAGATGGCCATACTTAAATTAATTGGACAGTTCATAGAGAAGTGGCGTGATATGCCCTGAACTTCCTAATCTAGAAATTCAGGCTTCCCAGTATTACTCTCAGTGGATAAGAGAATAAATAATGAGGGCTCAAGGATGTAACGGATTGGAAAATTTAACTGGTATAAAAATGGTTAGGCTGAGTAAATTTCTAAGCCTCTTAGTCTCTTAGGCAGGTATGTTTGCTTTGCAATAAATCTCATCTGCACATACTGTTCGTAATCTCTTCAATCCTGGGCTGTATAATATAGTTCTCAGACATTCTTCACATAGTTCCTAAAATACTGACTGTTTGTTCTCCAAAGGATTCTTTTTAGCAACATCAGTAAATTTGTCTTCCTGGGTACTAAACTTCGGGGCAAGCTTTAGTAATTCTTAGGAAGGATGATTGTAAAAAGAAAAGCAACACAATATGGAAGTCCTTGTCCTGGTAAACAATTATTCCAGCTACAGCCAACTATGTCATTATGACAAGGAAAGTGCCTCTTACTAAGGCAAACTGCCCCTTACTCAGATTTGGCCTAAGAGATGGGCAATATATTTAGAAAAAGACCATTTTTTTATTCCTTAATTTTATTGGTACATTTTAGGTATACAATATGCTGACATTCGTTATTGGGAATTTGTACCTTCACACAATATATCTTGGTTCTTATTTTTTTTCCCCATTCCCCTGCCCTCCCTTCAACCCCTCCACCCCTCCTTATTTACAAAGACTTTGTTTCCATTTTTTTCCTTTTCTCATACTTATTCCTTTCCCTTCTTTTCTTTCCCGTACCCCTCCTACTTCCCCTTCCCCTTTGGACCTTTTCTTCCTATTTCACATTATCTATTATACTTTTTGATCCTTATTTACACTTTTAGTTTCTCACACCAGAGAAACTATTTGGTATCTATGTGTGTGTTCTATTTACTTTACTTAAGAGAAGTAGAAATAGTAAATAAACATATGAAAAAATGTTCAATATCACTGGTCATTCCAGAGATACAAATGAAAACACAACTGAGATTCTACCTCATCCCAGAAAGAATGGCTGCTATCATGAAATCAACCAATAATAAATGCTGGCAGGCCTGTGGGGAGAAAGGAGCCCTTCTCCACTGTTGGTGGGAGTGTAGATTGGTGCAACCACTGTGGAAATCAATATGGAGATACCTCAAAGAACTAGGATTAGAAGTTGAATTTGACCCAGCTATTCCCCTGCTGGGTATCTTCCCAAAAGAATTAAAAGAATCATACCACAGCGACATATGTGCACCCATGTTCAGAGCGGCACAGGATACAATAGCTAAAACTTGGAAACAGCCCAAGTGCCCATCAACTGGAGACTGGGTAAAGAAAATGTGTCTTTTTGTTTTTTACATAAAATGGAGTACTACTCAGCCATATAAAACGAGAAACTAGAGACACATAGCTAAATGGATGCACATTGAGGCCATACTCTTAGAAAAATCTTATAATTTAATATAAACCATGTATTATGTCTCTGTCCTAAGTTTTTTGGGGGACAGGTTCTCACTGTGTAGTTCAGGCTGGTCTTGAAGTCACTATGTAGCCCAGATTTGCCTTGAACTCAGGACAATCCTCCTGTCCCAGCCTCCCAAGTGCTGGGATTACAGGTGGGCACCACCATCTCCGGCTGTGATTTAAAAGAAAAAGTCTAACACTACCCGTTATTCTTAGGGTTCAGAGCCATGTTAAATTGCTCTATTTGCATAAAAATTCTCCACCACTTCTATCTTTTTGGATCCAAGACAGATAGGCTGTTCACAGAGAGTGCAGTGGCATTAGGTGATCCTGAATGGTGTGCATCAAAATTACAGACGAGGTTAACTGCTTTGGACACAGGTGTCGCTGTTTCAGTATCCTCACCTTTCTGGAACTAAATTTAGTATTCAGAAAAAAAATGGGCCTGCCTAAGTGGAGATCTGTCAGTCTTCTCTCCAGGAGTCAGCTGAGAACAAAGGGCTTCAGCTTTCAGCTAGGACTCTGAATGCTTTACTCTGCAGTTGGTAAAGGGAGGGTTTTTGTACCATTCATTAATATATATATATATATATATATATATATATATATATATATCTTTATTCTTTTGTGTAAAATATAATTTATCTCTTCAGATATACAGGATTTTAGTTACTTTTTTGTGTTTGCCAAGCCCTTTCCACTTATACCTACCACTCATTGAAGAAGAAAGTGAAAGAAATTAGGCAGCTGTGATTTCTTAAGAAAGTTTCCATTACAGTTTCTACTAAGGATTCATTTTATCAATTTTAGTACAGCTTATTCAATCTTAATTTTCTTGTCCAAAGTGGCTCCTCTACACACTCACCCTCCCTGGACACTGTCCAGAGTTCCTGCTTTTTTCCCAAGCCTCCCTGACACTTCCTGTTCTCTCTACTCATCCTTGCCTATATTCCTCTCTTTCATCTGCACATTTTATAGCTTGTGGTCCACAGGTATAATCATACGTGGTTCTTTATCTTCTTTACTCTTCATTCTTCAGGACTGCTCATTCCTCTTAAGTCATACTGTCTTTTAAAGTCTGTGAATTTGAAAGTATAATGAGCCTTGCTATAATTTTTTTTAGCCACTTTACTAAATTCTGGGGAATATGACTGAAAATGGCTAGGGTCTCCTTCCTTTGCTTTTACGTCCAGATGTTGAAATGGAACTTTCTTCCTAGGTTAATAGCATGTTAAGATAGCAGCTCTTTGCTAGTCGTAATTACATCTACAGGGGGCTATTCTCTTCATTGTTGAGCTCAGCAAAATTAGTAACTTTTCTGATTTTCGCTTTTAAAAGAATGAATTTTTTCAAAAATGTAAATTTTATCCATCAGAATCTCCCTTAGGTAGCAAGTTTATACTCATTATTAAAATAGATGGAACTCTTACAGTCAGACTATTTGGGAGCTATTCTAACTTGGACCAGGACGCTTTCTAGTAAATAGTTACAAAACCTGTAAGATGTTCTTAATTATATGGTATAACAATAAATTTAAAAGAACCTTTTGACTAGAATTCACCATTTTCCCAACACAACTAGGAATAAATTCCTAAGTAAAAAAAAAAAAAAAAATACTTCAAGGACCTTCTTAGATACCCAGTGCCCATCCATTACTTAATTTATAGTACTTTAAGATCTATTTTTTAAAAGCTTCCACAATTTTTAAATGACTCATAAATAGCTGGAGTTTAAAAAAGCATTCACAGTACAGCTCATTTGGCTAGAGATGTGCCCTTGTAATGATTTTTTCTTTCTTTTTTTATCTTTCAGAAAATATATTTCACTACAGTATCATTGTTTTTCTGCTTCCTAAATATTTATATAGATAAAAATATCTGTATTATCCACTAAAGACAAAATCTTTCTATTAGGTCTGCCCACTATAATTCACGAAAATAAAATAAGTTTAAATATTCTCCCATTTAAAAAATAGCACGTTGTAAACCTGTATCAATTAAGCACATATATGTGGCTACTCTTCCCTAGTAAACTTTAATCTCCTAATGGAAGAATGATTTGGATCCCTGCTTAACACATGGCTTTGATAATAACTGAATCTCAAATGAATGATTTTACATGTGGCAAATGACTCTCCTATTAAGACTGATGATATTGGATATCCAGTAACCATTGATCTGGTTATTTCCTGAAAATATTACCAAGCAACTCTTTAAAAAGTGGACATTCCAATTATTTTTAATTCCTCCCTCCCTTCCTTCCAAGGGCCACAGGCCTATGCTGCTATACCCATCTTAATATTATTTATGATAGAAAAAGGAGAAAACATACAAGTGTACAAGTATAAGTAATTATGTTAGCTAATGAAGATATATCAATATGCTGTATTATATAAAGTTGCTATATGGAAAAGTACATAAAACAAATGAAAAACATGGAACTCAAAATGTCATGTTCACTTTAATCATCATGACACAAAATAATTAATATGTTTTTATGTTGACTCATTCAGAAAGGCCCACCTGGAAAATTGTGAATTAATATTTTAATCTTAAAGTAGCAAATTATTTTTCTATAATTATATTCCAATATACTATTTTCTAGAAAAAAAATTCTTTATTTCTGTTTTATTCATTAGTTTATCTACTTAAGTTTGTTGTTACTGTTTATTTTCAGTGAGCTTGCCTTTTACAAACAGAATAAATAAAAGAAGAACTCCCATATATCTACTACTAATTGTAAAATAAACCCTCAAAGGAATAAACTATATTCTTTCATTACGTTCACTTAACAACCAACTGTTTAGCAGGGCAAAAATTAGCATTAAAACCTTCCTATGACTGAAACTTAGGCCAGTTTGGAGGTTGGTGCTACAGAGACCTTAAGTGAGATGTTCTGTGTGACACACAGGGCAGGACTCATCACCAAAGGTCCTCAGAAACAGTGACTTAGCACATATACACTAAGAATCTGCAGTGGACTACAGGCTTGCTAGAATGTAGCTCTACCCTTCACGATAACTTCAAAACATCTCTTAGGAATCGCCTATTCTTTATTACAACAAGCTATCCTTGATATATTACATACAAAGAAAATAAACACATT
This sequence comes from Heterocephalus glaber, assembly GCF_053883595.1. NCBI lineage: Eukaryota > Metazoa > Chordata > Mammalia > Rodentia > Bathyergidae > Heterocephalus > Heterocephalus glaber. Next base: position 33,882,498 of record NW_028258296.1, on the reverse strand, counting down.
AAGATGATCAAAAGGCCTTCAAGTGAGATGTAAAGTTGATCAGGGATGTTTATCCTTTTATTGATAACAAAAGTGATGACACTGAATTAAGTAGGAAGTTTCCCATTTTTTGTATCCATCTCTCCAAAAACCAATTGTTCTCTTTTTATGATTAATGTCAAACCTAGAGCTACTCTAAAGCCATTCATAACCAGCTGCACTTTCCTGCTGGAAAATAAGAACTTACAGTCCATTTATGAGGGGACATAGAGATGCCTAAGTGAATTCAATGACATTAAAATTCAGCTTTCATAAGAATAGCCTCTTCTGATTCATTATACCTGCCAAGCATCTCTTTCTCTGAAGCCTTCTTCACCATTAACATAACCAGTACCAAAGCAATAAAAACAAAATCCCTTTTGTACATACAGGGAACAATTAAAAATATCTATGCACTTTATCCAAATGTCCTATTTCACTGTTTCAGTAATTTTTTCCCATAGCAGAAAATCAATTTCTTTGGTTATTTGGGTGCCACCGTACAGACATATGCTGCATAACAACATAGATGATAGCGGTACCACAGGATTATATTGTCTAATGATGCCATAGTCATCTTAGTTTGTAAAAATGCATTGTGTAATGTTTGCAGTAATGAAATCACAAAAGGACGCATTTCTCAGAAGAGATCCCTATTGCTCAACGACCTGAGATGACAATGAAATTATTCACCCTGTTCAAGGAATTTTTGGTTTCAAAACGTTGTTATTCTTGTTTTTTTAAATGACTTAATAATATATCCTTATTTATTAGTCATACAGAACAGACTGGGAATAACACTGTATCTTTTAAAAGTTCAGTTGCAGACACTTGTTTTGTTTTGTTCTGTTTTTCTTAAATTCTTTTCTTGGTACATTTTAGGTATACAACACAATTACATTTCTCATTGGGAACTTGTACCTTTACGTGATCTATCTTGGTTCTTATTGTTTCCCCATTCCTAGCCCTCCCTTCACACCCTCCACCCTTCCCTATTTACAAAGACTTTATTTCCATTTTTTTCATTTCTCATCATTTTTCCTTTCCCTTCTTTCCTTTCCCCTGCCCCTCCCACTACCGCTACCCCTTTGGACCTTTACTTCCTATTTTGCATTATCGATTATTCATTCTAATCATTGGTACATTTTAGGTATACAATATAATGACACTCATCATTGGAAACTTGGACCTTTACATAATCTCTCTTGGTTCTTATTTTTCACCCTTCCCCAGCCCTCCCTTCAACCCCTCCATTCCTATTTACAAAGATTTTGTTCTTATTTTTCCATTTTCTCATATTAATTCCATTCCCTTCTTTCCTTTCCCCTAGCCTTCCCACTTCCTTCCCCTCTGCCCCTTTTCTTCTTATTTCACATTACCTATTATACATTTTAGTCCTTATTTACACTTTCAGTTTCTTACACCAGAGAAACTATTCGGTATTTATACATGTGTGTTCTAATCATTTCACTTAAGAGTATCGCCTCAATGTGCATCCACTTAGCTATAAATGTCTCTAATTTCTCATTTTTTTATGGTTTAGTACTCCACTTCATAGAAAAAACCCACATTTTATTTATCCAGTATCCAGTTGATGGGTATTTGGGCTGTTTCCAAGTTTTAGCTATCACAAAGTGTGCTGCTATGAACATGGGTGCACGTATATCACTGTGGTATGATTCTTTTAATTCTTTGGGGAAGATCTCCAGCAGTGGAATAGCGAGGTCAAATGGGACTTCCAGTCCTAGTTCTTTGAGGTATCTCCATACTGATTTCCACAGTGGTTGCACCAGTCTACACTCACACCATGAGTGGAGCAGGGTTCCACTTTACCCACAGCCCTGCCAGCATTTGTTATTGTGTGATTTCATGATAGCAGCCATTCTTTCTGGAGTGAGGTATAACCTCAGCGTTGTTTTCATTTGCATCTCTCGAATGACCAGTGATGTTGAACATTTTTTCATGTATTTATTTGCTATTTCTACTTCTTTGTCTAAGAAATGTCTGTTCATGTCAGATGCCCATTTTCAGATTGGGTCTTTAAATTTGGGAGGTCTGATCTTTTTAAGTTCGTTATAGATTCAAGATAGTAGACCTTTGTCTGAGGAAGAGCAGGTGAAGATTTTTTTCCCACATTGTGGGTTGTCTCTTCACACTGCTGGTGGTTTCTCTTAAGTGCAGAAGCATTTTAATAAGAAGAGATCCCACTTGTTGACTGTGCTAGCTCACGGGCAACTGAGGTTTTGTTCATAAAATTTTTTCCTACAACGATGTCTTCAAGAGTTCTACCTAATCTCTGTTCCAACTGGTTCAACGTTTCTATTTTAATATTTAGATCTTTAATCCATTTTGATTTTAGTTTAGTGCATGGCAAGAGATATAGGTATAGTTTTAATGTTTGACAATTTGAAACCCAATTTTTCCAGTACCATTTATTAAAAAGGCTATCTTTCCTCCAGTGAGGGTGTTTGGCTCCTTTATCGAAGATGAGATGGCTAAGTGTGTCTGGCATTGTTTCTGCATCTTCTAACCTGCTCCACTGGTCCTCAGGTCTGTTTCTTTGCCAGTACCATGCTGTTTTTATCACAGTAGCTTTGTAGTAGAGTTGCAGGTTGGGGATTGTGATACCCCCTGCCACGTCTCTGTTACCTAGAATTGCTTTTGCTATTCTCGGTCTCTTCTTGTTCCAAATGAATTTTTGGATTGTTTTCTCAAGGTCCGTGAAGTATGCTGCTGGGATCTCAATTGGAATTGCATTAAATCTATATAGCAGTTTTGGAAGTATGGCCATTTTCACTATATTAATCCTTCCTACCTAGCAGCAGGGGATGTCTGTCCATTTTCTGATATCATCTTCAACCTCTCTTTTCAGAATTCTATAGTTTTCAGAGAAGAGGTCTTTGATTTCTTTTGTTAGGTTGATTCCTAGGCATTTCAGTTTTTTGGATGCTATGGTGAAAGGAATTATTTGCCCTATTTCTTTCTCAATGAGTCTGTCATTCGTGTAGAAGAAAGCTATTGATTTTTGTGTGTTGACCTTATAACCAGCTACTTGACTGAATTGGGTTATTAAGTCTAGAAGACTTTTGGTGGAGTTCTTGGGGTCTTTATATAGAGTATCATGTCATCTGCAAATAATGACAATTTGACTTCTTCATTCCCTATCTTTATTCCTCCCTCTATTTCTTTCTCTTGTCTAATTGCCATGGCTAATGTTTCCAGAACTATATTGAACAAGAGTGGTGATAGTGGCCATCCTTGTCTTGTTCCTGATTTTAGTGTGAAGGATTTCAGTTTTTGACCATTTAGTATGATATTGGCTGTTGCTTTTTCATAGATGGCTTCTATCAGTTTGAAGTAGAGACCATCTATTACAATTTTTTGTAGGCTTTTTATCATAAATGCATGTTGGATTTTGTCAAATGCTTTTTCTGCATCTATGGAGATAATCATATGGTTTTTGTCCTTGACTGTACTGATACAGTGTATTACATTGATTGATTTGCTTATATTGAACCATCCCTGCATCCCTGGGATGAATCCCACTTCATCAGGGTGTGTGATCTTCTTGATGATCTTCTGCATTCTATTTGCCAGTATGTTATTAAGGATTTTTGCATCTATGTTCATTAGTGAGATTGGCCTATAGTTCTCTTTTTCAGTTGGGTCTTTCTCTGGTTTGGGGATCAAGGTGATGCTTGCTTCCAGGAATGAATTTGGGAGTATTGCTTCCCTTTCAATTTCATTGAAGAGTTTAAACAGTAGTGGCAGTAGTTCCTCTCTAAAGGTCTTGTAGAATTCAGCCGTGAAGCCATCAGGTCCCAGGCTTTTCTCAGTTGATAAGTTTTTAATTACGTTTTCAATTTCATTAGTTGATATTGGGTTGTTTAGAATTTTTTGGTCTTCTTCGTTCAACTTTGGTAATTCATATGTATCTAGGAATCTGTCATATATATCTAGGATTATTTCTCCATCTTATTGGCATATAGGTTCTGGAAGTAGGTATTGATGATCCTCTGGATTTCTGCTGGGTCTGTTGTAATTTCATCCTTTTCATTCCTAATTGAATGGATTTGGGCCTTTTCTTTCCTTTTTCTGATAAGATTGGCTAAGGGTTTGTCAATTTTGTTGATTCTTTTGAAGAAACAACTCCTGCCTTCATTGATTTTTTGTATCATTCTCTTAGTCTCCATTGCATTGATTTCTCCTCCGATCTTTATCATTTCCTCCCTTGTATGAGCTTTGGGGTTGTCGTGCTCTTCTTTTTCTGGAAGCTTGAGGTGCAGCATCAGGTTGTTTAATTGGGCTCATTCTGTTTTCCTAATATGCGTATTCACTGCTATGAATTTCCCTCATATGACTGCTTTCATTGTGTCCCATTGATTCTGATATGTTGTATTGTCATTGTCATTTAATTGAAGGAACTGTCTGATTTCTTCTTTAATTTCCTCTGTGACCCATTGGTTATTCAGAAGGGTGTTGTTCAACTTCCACGTGTCTATGAAATTTTTCCAATTCCTTTTGCTATGGATCTCCAATTTCATCACACTATGGTCTGATAATATACAGGGGATAACTTCAATTCCTTTGCACCTACTTAAACATGTTCTATGTGTGAATACGTGTTCTATTTTGGAGAATGACCCATGTGTAGTTGAGAAGAATGTGTATTCTGATTTTGTGGGGTGGAACACTCTGTTAACATCTGTTAAGTTCATTTGGTCAAGAGTTCGACTGAGTTCTAGTATTGCATTACTTAGTTTTTTGTCTAGTTGATCTATCCATTTGTGACAGTGGGGTGTTGAGGTCCCCACTACAATTGTATTAGTGCATATATGACTTTTCATGTCCATTAGTATTTGTTTTATATAGTTGGGCGCACTAGTGTTTGGTGCATAGATATTTATGACTGTCATCTCTTTCTGTTGGATTGTTCCCTTTACAAGGATGTAGTGTCCTTCTTTGTCTCTCTTAATCAGTGTTGGTTTGAAATCCACTTGATCTGCAAAGAGGATAGCTACTCCTGCTTTTTGGGGGGATCCTATTGCATGGAACATTGTTTTCTATCCTTTAACTTTCAGTCTATGAGTTTCTTTTTGAATTTAGTGTGTTTGTTGTATGGAGCTTATTGTTGGATCTTGCTTCTTGACCAATTCTGTCAGTATATTTCTTTTGATTGGTGAATGGAGACCATTAACATTGATGGTTATAACTGATACATACTGACTTATCATTGTCATGACTTTTCTTTTGGTTGGATTCTCCCCCTTTGCTTTTAATTTCTTGTTGTGCCCAATGAATTCATTCTGCTGGTCTTCCTGGGGTTGTGATCTTGTTGTCTTTTTCTAGGATGTTGTCTAAAATTTTTTGGAGTGCTGGTTTGGTATTCATGAAGTTCCTGAGGTGCTCTTTGTCATGAAAGTTATCTTCTTTCTCCATCAGTTTGAAAGACAGTTTTGCAGGTTACATCAATCTGGGTTGGAAGCTGTTTTCTTTTAGGGGTTGAAATACATCACTCCGGCCTCTTCTTGCCTTGATGGTTTGTGTTGAGAAGTCTGCTGTGACTCTGATGGGCTTTCCTTTGTATGTGATTTGTTTCTTTTCTCTTAACCGCTTGTAGATCTTTGTTCTTCTGTTGAGTTTCTTGAATATTAACAATTATATGCCTATGTGCATATTTTTTTTGATTAAGGCTATTTGGAGACCCATATGCCTCACTTATCTGTATGTCAAGTTCTTTTCCCCTGCTTAGGAAGTTTTCTGTCATCGCTTCTGTGAACAGTTTTTTTATGTCATCTGCACTCTCTCCTCTTTCTTCATTGACTCCAGTCAGTCTTATGTTATTCTTCTTTACATCGTCTAGCAGCTGCTGGGCTGTTTTCTTGTCTTCCCTTATAATTTTGAAGCAATTTTTCTTTTCCTGGTCATTAATTGCCATCTTGTATTGTATATCTGAAATTCTGTCCTCACATTGGCTCATTCTGCTGTGTGGACTTTCAATGGAGTTTTCATCTCCTGGAAATTTATTTGCATGTTTTATGGATTCCATTTGTTTCCTATGTTGGGATTCCATCATGTTCCTGGGGTCCTCTCTAGATTTATTAATCATGTCTTGCACTAGGAGCCCAATCTCTCCTGTTATCTGAGAAATTATTTCTGATTTCATTTTTTCCAGATCCCCTTTTGTTTTCAGTTCAGTAGGTCCTGGTAGTTGAGTATCAGATTGTTCCATCTCATTTCCCTTTGGGGTTGCTGTAGGTGATCTGGAAGTCTGGTTTTGAGACTTATTTACGTGTTTTCTCATTTCGACTGGAGGGGCAGGGGGGGTGCTCTTGGCGCCGTGGCTCACCTCTTCTGAGCTGGGAGAGGTGGGACAGAGGCCTGGAGCAGCGGTAGGGATGGTGGGCCAAAAGCCCCTTTCTCTGGGCTGGGAGCTGCGGGACAGAAGGTGGCCCAAAAGCCCTTTCCTCTGGGTTGGGAGTGGCAGGAGGGATGGTGGCTGGGAAGCCCCTTCCTCTGGACCAGGAGCAGTGGGATGGTGGCTCAGCAGCCCCTACCTCTGGGCCAGGAGCAGCGGGACAGAAGGCGGCCCAAAAGGCCTTTCCTCTAGGCTGGGAGTAGCGGGACAGATGGTAGCCGGGAAGCCCCTTCCTCTGGGCTGGGAAGGAAGGGAAAGAAGGTGGCCCAAAAGCCCTTGCCTCTAGGCTGGGAGTAGCGGGACAGATGGTGGCTGGGAAGCCCCTTCCTCTGGGCTGGGAAGGAAGGGACAGAAGGCGGCCCAAAAGCCCTTTCCTCTGGGCCAGGAATGGTGGGACAGACTGCAGCCCAAAAGCCTTGTTTTGTTTTTTTTCACTTGTTTTCTTTTTATTATTATTATTTTTTACTTGTTCTGTATTTGGAGTCAACCTATACATAAATTCATGCATGTAAGCACAACATTTCAATATGACAATGATTAGAGTCTGATACAGAATCTTATCCCATATTTATAATCGGATTGCCTTTGTCATTTTGACAAATAATAAGCTGTGATCATTTCACTTCATATAAGTAAATCCAAAGGCAAATGTTTATACCCCATTTTATCTATCACACTAGGAACAGACCCCTTTGGATATTTATATACATGTTGATGAAAAAAAAATTTCCATTAGAATATGATTAAAAATTATTATTATTATTATTATTATTATTATTATCACTTTAGGTTTTTGTGACAGGGTCTTGCAATATAGTTCAAGCTGGCCTTAAACTCACTACATAGCCCAGGCTGGCCTTAACCTCACAACAATCCTCCTGCCTCACCCTCCCGAATGCTATGATTAAAGGCTTGTGCCACCATGCCCAAGTCTAGAACAGAATTAAACAGGGAATGGCAAGAGTGAAACATTTCATGTCTTTGTATATCTGAGATATTTTGGAGTAAGTAAATAAGAGCAAATTGTTGTTTAGGTCTTACAGTCTGCTAATTAAAATCCTTGATTATTTAAGGGCCCCAACTTCCTGATTTTGCCTTATATATTGATATGCCAAAAGGTTAAATTTTTTTCACTCAAGAAAACACACAGGCACAGTCACACACAAGTAATTGGAGCTGTAGGAGTCTTTTGAAGTTATAGTAAAGAAAATCATTTATTCTCTCAATTTTTAGTAACATCTAGAAATATAATTCACTTGGGAGAAAGAATTAAGAACACTGATATAAAGTGCAATGAAGAACAAAATTTGCAATATGGCAGAGTGAAGCTAATTTAACTATTTCTAAGAAAATAGTGTTTTCTATAAAATGAATGCAATCTAGGAGAGTGAAAAACATGTATTCATATAGTAAGTACAGTCAAAACCCAAACATTTGGAGTTTGGTGTAATTGTTATGAACATTTCCTCATCAAACTTTTAAAACTTTGGCATACTTTTTCATTTAAAGAAAAATATGTTGGCTATATTTATCATATATACCTACAATAACATTTACAACTATAATTATGTATATTCCATAGCACATTCTAATTTCAAGGCATTTTCATATAAATTATCTCAGCTGTCATTACAATCCTGAAATATAAGTGGGTACAGGCGAAGTATTTACTGCTGTGGATTTAAATAGTTAAGTGGTAATTAAGCTTTAGTTTGATAAATGTATTTTATTAAAAATTATTTTTAAATCATTCAAAATCTTCCTCCAAAAGGAGCATCAGTTACTGAACATATTCTGTCGCTTCTATGCTTCTGTCCATGTGTTTCTTTCCCTGTAACTCTGTCCCTCAGATCTTTATCTGGTGACCCCTTTTTCTGGATTAAGGTCTCAGTTTAAACATGTTCTCTGAGACTTTCTCGTGTCTTTTAGATTAGTTCTGATGCTGCTGCAGCATCTTTCTATAGTAGAATTTATATTGCTGTATTATGATCTCTTGCTTTAATTAACTGGTTCCCTTGCTGATTACAAGTATGTGAGAAGGGGACTGTGTTTCTCTTATATACTGTGGTCTCTCTCGGGGTCCCAGACAGTGTCTAGTGATAAGAAATGCTCACCTAACTCTTGTTGAACACAAAATAACAGCATCAGATAGTATTTCAAAATTTCAATTTAAAGTACCTTTAAAGTGATAAGCATTATAGACTCTAAAACATAATTTCTTTAATTTATCTATTTTATTATTTGTTAATTCAGCCTGAGATAAAATTAAACATGCATATTTAAAACATTCTTCCTAGAAAAGTTATTTTTAGAATGTGCAGGACAGAGAAAAATGATAGTATTATAACACTAAACTCTGAGAAAGTAACTTCTTTGAGGAACAGTTATAAAATGAAAAACAATCATTAAAAAAGTAAAATGATGATCATGCTCTTTTCTGAACCCATCCCCACAAAAAAAATACTGCTACTCTTTTGCTAATACAACAGTGTTCTCCTCTTGTTGTTGCTTTCTGAATAGCATCAAAAACCAGGATTCCAAGGATACAAGGCACAGATACAAGCTAAACTGATTTCCTGCCTATTCAAACCTCTGCTCTTTCCCTTCCTTTGCAAATGCTTTACAAATAGGAAAGAGACAGAAAAAAGGAAGTCAGGTGAATCATAGATGAATCATTACCAAGTGCTTTTAAAGAATTCAGATCCTTCCAAAACAAAGAACAAAATGCTAAGTGTTAATTCCACTGGAACTGAGCCACCAAAGAGGCTTTTTGAATGTGACATTTGGTTGTTTAAATTGACCCCATTAACATGGAGTCAGGTATAAAGTAGAAGAGAATATTGCCTTCTAAAAGTGAAGCAATATGAAATATCACCAATTACCTGTTCATAATAGTGGATGTTCTCCTCGGCCATGTCTGTAAAGGCTGACTTGATATCATTTTGCATATTTTGTTTCCATCTTTCCCAATCTGCTTTCAGGGCATTATTGGCACATTCCACTTTATCTTCAAGTTTTCCAATCTCTTCTGTAAGCTAAAGTAGGTCACAAAGAGAGATAAACTGATCTATATAGTCCTGCCATGAGGTGAATTCATTGATTTTATGTAGAACATTATATAAAATCAGTTTAAGATAACATTTTTAAAAACTCATCGGTATTTACATGTGTACATGTTAAAGTAAAAAGAACACTGGTTTAAGCCAGGACTCTCAGGTCTACCACCTGTGACTGACTAGCACATGGAAACAAAGAAAAAATAAGCCACATGATATCTTTGTTTTACCAGCACTCTTGTCATCATTATCATTTCTGGTAATAACATATATGCTGAAAGATATGGTTTTGCTCACTTTAACCTCCTTTTCACAAGCCTCATTTTTTTTCAATTGTTTTTAACCAAAAACTCAATTAACTGACACACTATAACATCTATACTGTGTAGTACAACCTGAAGGCCCAGGGAATTAACTTGTGCAGTTTCACTTAAAAACAGTAACGGGGGCAGGTTTATATCTCGAGATACCTGACCATCATTTCAAGATACTTGGTTCAACAAGCTTAGTATATTATTTACACCCACCCCAACTTACCTACCAACATCTATGCATGGATTTCATTCATTTATTTTTTATATTTGAGATGTGAATATATATTATTGTATACATAAAAATTCATTCATATATCTAGCATATATTTATTAAATGCCTTGTCTGTACTAGGTATTATTCTAGCACCTACAGACTCAGTAAAGGAGGCAACGTGAAAAAAATCCTGCTTTTACCAGAGCTTATATTTTTTGGGAGAAAGATAAACTATTACTGAAATAAAATATGAACTATCAGCTAGTAATAAAAGGTACAGAGGAAAATTAAGTTGAAAGGTGGGTAGGAAATGTTAGGGTGCTGCCATTTTAGATAAGGTGACCAGGGAAAATGTAAAAAAGAAATATCATAAAGGTGTGAAGTAGATGTGAGTGAGGCATGAGATACTCCACAGAAAATCAGTTCTGGCAGGGGACTGGAGGTGAAGCATGACTGGCTGCTCCAGAACAAGGATACTGGCTTGGCTGCAGTAAAGTCAAAAAAAGAACAGGAAAAGTCCCAGGCAGGGAAAAGAACTCTGAGAAGCAGTGGGTGACCATGTTGTGTGTGGCAAGGTTGGATGAGTGTGATCCAGAGCTCAGAAGATCTGAGCCCGACTGACTCCATCTCTCTCGTATTTTATATAATATTAATTGGTACATTTTAGGTATATAATACATTTACATCTATCATTGGGTGTTTGTACCTGAACATGACGTATCTTAGTTCTTATTTTCTCCCCATTACCTATGCGTCCTTCACCCCCACCACCCTTCCCTATTCACATAGACTGTTTCCATTTTTTGTTTCTTTTTCATAATTTTTCCTTTCCTTTCTTCCATTTCCCCTTCCCCTCCTGCCACCCCTCCACCTTTGGACCTTTTCCTATTTCAAATTATCAATTATTCATTTTAATCGTTTTCATCCTTATTTACACTTTCAGTTTCTCACACTAGAGATACTATTCGGTATTTACACATATGTGTCCTATTTATTTCACTTAAGAGTATGGCCTCAATATGCATCCATTTAGCTATAAATGACTCTAGTTTCTCATTCTTTATGGCTGAGTAGTACTCCATTTTATAAAAAAAACACATCTTCTTTATCCAGTTTCCAGTTGATGGGCACTTGAGCTGTTTCCAAGCTTTAGCTAATACAAACTGTGCCGCTATAAACATATGTGCACGTATATCGCTGTGGTATGATTCTTTTAATTCTTTGGGGAAGATACTCAGTAGGGGAATAGCTGGGTCAAATGGGACCTCTAGTCCTAGTTCTTTGAGGTATCTCCATACGGATTTCCACAGTGGTTGCACCAGTCTGCATTCCCACCAACAATGGAGAAGGGTTCCTTTCTCTCCACACCCCTACCAGCATTTGTTATTGGTTGATTTCTTGATAGCAGCCATTCTTTGGGGGGTGAGGTGGAATCTCAGTGTTGTTTTCATCTGCATCTCTCCAATGACCAGTGATGTCGAACATTTTTTCATATATTTATTTGCTGTTTTTACTTCTTTGTCTGAGAAATGTCTGTTCATTTCAGATGCCCATTTTTGAATTGGGTCTTTGAATTTGAGGGGGTCTGATGTTTTTCAATTCTTTATATATTCTAGATAGTAGACCTTTGTCTGAGGTACAGCTGCTAAAACTTTCTTCCCATATTCTAGGTTGCCTCTTAGCTCTGTTGGTAGTTTCTCTTGCAGTGCAGAAGCTTTTTAATAAGATGAAGTCCCAGTTGTTGACTCTTCGTGCTAGTTTCTGTGCTACTAAACTCTCTCATATTTTTAAGGGGTCATTAGGCATTAACAGTATTTTGTGACTGATTATATTCATAAAGGCCACCAGTAAAGAAGACAACATATTTCAAAAACGTTACAATATGAAAATGTCTTGGATTCAATAAAATATAGCTTTGAAGCTTGCTTGAATTAACTTTTATTAATATAAAATTTCACTTCTCTGTTCTTAATTCACTATGACCATGTGTTTTCTCCCTAAAAATACATATGCATACATATATGATCATATATATATATATATATATATATATATATATATATATATATATGCCTGTGAGATCTAGTTCAGTAGTAAGGTTAATGTTCATAGTTTTTCTATATGGCTTTTTTTGTTTGTCTTTTGTTTTTCTACTTTCCTGTTTTGTTTCTTGGGTAGAATTCTATGAGGCCATGTATTACTTTACTTTATTCTTGTGAGCAATTATCTTGACAAATCTTAAGAGACCATCTCTAAAGGGAAGTTAACTGAATAATAATGATAGGCTATGGGTGCTAGAAGATAAAGTAAAAAAAAAAATTTTAAAAGGCCAAAGTCAAAAGGATATGGGTCTATATCTATCACCATGCACTAAACTAAGATCGAAGTGGATTAAAGATCTAAATATTAAGACAAAAACACTAAAACTGCTGGAAGATAAGTTAGGTAGAACTCTTGAAGACACTGGCATAGGAAAAGACTTTATCAATAAAACCTCAATAGCACGGGAACTAGCGCAAAGAATCAACAACTGGGATTTCATCTTACTAAAAAGCTTCTGCACTGCAAGAGAAACCACCAACAGAGCTAACAGACAATCTACAATGTGGGAACAAATTTTTAGCAGCTGTAACTCAGACAAAGGGCTACTATCTAGAATATATAAAGAACTGAAAAACATCAGACCCCCCAAATTCAAAGACCCAATTCAAAAATGGGCATCTGAAATGAACAGACATTTCTCAGACAAAGAAGTAAAAACAGCAAAGAAACATATGAAAAAATATTCAACGTTATTGGTCATTCGAGAGATGCAGATGAAAACAACACTGAGATTCCACCTCACCCCCCAAAGAATGGCTGCTATCAAGAAATCAACCAATAACAAATGCTGGTAGGGGTGTGGAGAGAAAGGAATCCTTCTCCATTGTTGGTGGGAATGCAGGCTGGTGCAACCGCTATGGAAATCAGTGTGGAGATACCTCAAAGAACTTGGGCTGAAGGTCCCATTTGACCCAGCTATTCTCCTGCTGGGTATTTTCCCAAAAGAATTAAAAGAATCATACCACAGAGATATACATGCACCCATGTTTATAGCGGCACAGTTTGTAATAGCTAAAGCTTGGAAACAGCTCAAATGCCCATCAACTGAAAACTGGATAAAGAAGATGTGTTTTTTTTTTATAAAATGGAGTACTACTCAGCCATAAAGAATGTGAAACTAGAGTCATTTATAGCTTAATGGATGCATATTGAGGCCATACTCTTAAGTGACATAAATAGGACACACATGTGTAAATACAGAATAATTTCTCTAGTGTGAGAAACTGAAAGTGTAAATAAGAATTAAAAGGTTTAATAACTAATAATTGATGATTTGAAATAGGAAAAGGTCCAAAGGGGTAGGGGTGGTGGGAGGAGATGGGGAAAGGAAAGAATGGAAAGGAAAAATTATGAGAAAAGAAAAAAATGGAAACGAAGTCTATGTAAATGGGAAGGGTGGAGGGCTGAAGGGTGCACAGGTAATGGGGAAAAAGTAAGAACTAAGATACATCATGTACAGGTACAAGCACCCAATGATAAATGTAAATGTACTGTATACCTAAAATGTACCAATAAAAGAAGTTAAGAAAAAAAAAAAGGATATGGATCTATAGAAAAAGCTCAAAGGCTGTTAGAAAGCCTCACTCCTCAGAGTTGTTGGACAGTCATGTCAATTGTTAGCCAAATAGAAATTATTCACTGATTAACCTAGATCCAGTATCTAGTAATGAAGAGGCAATACACCTACTATAACCATACTATAACTCTTTTTCTCTTCAGCTTTGCAGTCTAAAACGGCTATGAACTGGAGTGAGATAACTGGCAAAGAGAATCTCCAGGAATTAGATTTAGGAAACACAGTACCAAAATCATATATTTTATTTTCTTTCTCTTCCTGATGAAGTTTAAAATGGTGTCACTGTGCTAATAAATTTACAGCAAGGATTTCCCCCTTCTCAATCTGCAAATCCCCCCTCGTGAAAGTCCTTGAAGTGTTGCTCAGGTGGTGGGTAGTTCTGCTCTGGCCAAGAGCTATTGCACTCCTAGAGAGGAGGCTGCTTTGACTTCACTCTCATCTACAGAGAGAAGTTTGTAGCTTTATCAGTGCACTGCTAGGATGGTGGGAACTGAAAGTGAGTTACCACCCTCAGATTAAGTCCTACCCCTGTCATTTATAAACTATGTGACACGGTAAGACTAATTTTTGGAGTCCTACTTTCTTCATCTTTAAAAGGAACATAAAAATAAAAACACTCATTTTGTAGAAATTTTTAAGAGAATTACATGACATAAAAAACATTAATCAATTTATACAGGGCCTGATAATTTGCCTACTAAATTCTCACTATCATTACCCCCACCATTACTAGTTGTAAAATTGATGCTGATCCTTTCTCCTCTTCTGGTATTTGGTCTCTGGCAATATGCCATTCTTCTGCTACTATCTAGCTCAAAAGTCCACTTTTCGTGCTATTTCTTAATCTAGTCTCTTCAGTATAGAAGATAATACATATGATTTAAATACAGATGATCAATTTTTATCTTTTTGTGGCTATATCTGAGTATTGTTTTCTTTGATGATTTCATTATTTCAATTGGAAAAGGAGAAAATAAGACAGGTATTTCCTATAATGAGCCATTATCCCCTAACTTCAATTCTAAGAAACAGTAATTGGTAATAAGCACAAGGATCCTAATTCAGACTAATCTGGACAATATCTTTGTAACAATTTGTAAAAGCATAATATAATTACATGTCCTTCCCTTCCTTTGACACTAGTATTGGCAATTTCTTTGGCACAAGGACTGTGCATTCTGACTCTGCCCTCTGCAGGCTCTAACAGAACATATATACTCAGTGAAAGTTAACCAAATTGGGAAAATGAAACGTGTGAGCAATACGTCAAGCCAAAGAAGCTTCTCTAGTGCTCCGGTGTTCCCTCCAAAACCATGCAGAAGCTGTTAACAACTTTAACCATAGAAATTTAATTCATCTTCTCTGCAGCAAAATAGCACGGAAAAGATTTGGATAAAGAGGATTTAAAGTTTGCATGACTCTTCACATTGGCAGCAACTGGGCCTCCTGTCAGTGCAAAAACTGAAGAAGCAAGCAACTCTTTTTTTTCCATAAAATGTTATAATGCCAGAATAAGTAATAATAGAAGACTGTACAATAATGTAAAAAGGTTTATATTTAATATCAGGATAATGGTTAATTTCTAGCTTCAGTTATGTTCAGCTAGAAATTAGCCCCACAATTAAATGAAAGTCATTAATATTGAGAGCTCAAACAAAAACAGTATCATCCTTGAATATGACATACCTGTGGTAATAGTAATAGCAGTAATTCTAACCACTGAGTGCATTTCTGACATGGGCCACTGTACATTCTATATAGTCTACATATATTATTTCACTTAATCTGCACAAGTATGCCATACATTGAACATTATTATCTCCCTACCACAAGCTGGGAAATTGGGAGAAAGAAATGATAGAAATTGCAGTTATTTGGGGGCACAGTAAGGATTCAAATTAAGATATGCCAAACAAAGAAGTGTTCCATCTCTATTCATTGAATAGGACCAGGCATGGGGCTAGCTTGCCTGTGACTTTCAAGGTTGAGCTAATTAAGTGTTTGTCTTAAGAAGTCTGTAATATATTAAGCTACAGATATCCAAAAATAAGCAAAGACTATCATAATAAGCAGAAGCCGCGTGTGGTGGTGCACAACTGTAATCTCAGCACTTGGGAGGCTGAGGTATAAAGATAGCCTTGAATTTGAGGCCAGTCTGGGGTATATAGTAAGTTCAAGGCAGGCTTGAAATACATAGTAAGACACTGTCTCAAAACAAAACAAGCAATAATAATAGTAAGCAGAGTGTAATACATAACATCACACAAGAAGAAAGTGTCATCTATACAGGATAGAAGATTATTTCTGATTGACGTTTCCAGACATTTGGCTGTTACCTTACTGTGCAGTGACTGGGGCTGCGAGTGTGGCAGGCAAACAACCACAGAGATCATGTGCTGCAGAGTGACTCTGGGACAGTTTGGTTTGGAGCCACAGCAAGCAAGAGGAAACATAAGAAATGCAGCTGGGAAGGTGGATTGAAGAGTGACTGCAAAAGCGTGGAAATGATACCGAACATGAAGAGGATTTGCCACTGAAGGCTGTGACCAGGCCGGGGCTGTACATTGCACAGATTCCTGAGAAATAGGTATGGAGGATGGAGGAAAGAAGGAGGAGAAGGGAAGAAACCAGTTAGTCTGAAATTGGACTAAGGAGACAATGATGAACAACAACAGGCAAGATTTGGTTCTCTCCCACTCACCCTCACCATGCAGCATTCACTTAGCATTCATCCAGTTTACATTAGGGGCTAAAATAGAGGGAGGGGGAAGAAGCAGACTTCAGCCTCATACACCCTTGCTGGTTGGGAGAGACGAAAAGCAACTGGACAAAGAAAATATGAACGGCATTTCAGGCAAAGCAAACTGCAGGTGTAAATTCACAGAAGCATGTTTATTTTGGAGTTTCTGAGGAAGAATCACAGGTGGTTCATGTGGATTGATAACTAGAAAATGAGTAGGGGAATAGTGTAAGATATGGTCACAAGGACAGGTGGCTATTAGGTCCTAAAAGAATTTTCATAGGGGTGTTTAGATTTTAATAGAGGGGGTGTAGCAGCTCTGAAGGTGTTTAAGATAAAGAACTGGGGGGCCCTAACATGAACCAGATTTCTGATACCAGAGAAACTGATGAGACAAAAATGTTGAGAGGCAGAATGAGGAAAGTCTGTCATTTGTCTATAGGTGGTAATTGGGAGAAAAGTCTGTGTTGCAATAGAATGAGCTGAAAGAACAGGCAGAGTAAGAGATAAAGCCCTGAAGGCCACAGTAATAATACAGACTGACATTCACTGTCCTAAATTATCCTGCCTTGCCTGATGAGGCACATAGTTATACACATATTAAAAACCATTTAGTTGCACATGGGCCATTAAACTTCAATTTTAATTTCCTACTCCTTTTAAAAATTTAAAGGTGCAAAAACATATCTTCACATGAGTTCAACCATCAGAAACAGATCTAATGTTAGACAAAAGTTTCTCTCAATATGTTTCCCTTATAGAGGTAAGGAAATTCAAATATACCAATATAAATAATTATTCTTTTTAATTCTATTCCACTTTCCCATATTCTCTTACAAGTAGTTTTAGAGAACTGTATTTGGACTTTCTAGCAGAATGAACAATTACTTCAAGATTATTTTATAATAGCTGTGTTTGGCAAGGTCAATAAGAGCAATTAGCTTTTGGAAGGAGAGTATAAAAAAATGAAGAACCATCAACCCAGTCAGGTGAGTGACATCATCTCTGCTATTAAGGAAATGACAAACAGACCTGATCAACTTCACGTTCTTCCTTGAAGGTCTTTTGATCATCTTAATATCGTTCTGTCTCTAACTCATCAAGGACAGTTTGATAGTACAGAAGTAAAGAGTAGGGCATTCACAAGAGATGCCTTGAAGTGATGGTGCAGGACACAGTTAGTAAAGGAAGCTATGTTCCAGCACATCTGTAGCAATAGCTGATTCTTAGAATATGCCTGCTAAGTCACCATTTCTAAGCAATACTGTGATCAGTCCTGCCCTGTGTGGCACAGATGGTATTCCACGTCACTTTTCCTGTAACCCTTAGAGGTTGCTTTCTTTCCCTTCAACCTAGTTGGTCTAATTTTCAATAACACAAAATTAGAATTTGCCTTGTGACACAGGTCCCTATAACAGTACACTGTCAACACCAGTAGGCTGGTTCTCATCTATGTTTTTCTTCTTCCAAATTGAAAAATTCAATCTAAGGATTACTTTTTACACAAAGCTTAATTTTATTTATCCATGTTTTTTCATAATCTAATTCTCCACCAAAATGCACATTATTACCTATAGTAAGAAGGAATTAAAAAATAAACTTGGTGTAAAATTTTCATCCATTTAACAATCTTTATCTTGAAACACGTGCTAAGTGCTAGGCATTGGCTCAGGACTATGATCAAGAACACAGGATGAATATAGATGGGAAGGTTCCTTTCACTGAGCACTTGCAGTCCAGAAACGATTTAAGGTCCACCCTGCATTAGGCATTCCCTTTTATCTTACCTAAACAGTTGCCTTAGAGGATAACAATGTGCTCTGAATCTCTCAATCTCTCTCTCTCTCTCTGTCACTCATAAAGAAGCACCTTAAAATTTAATTTTAAGAAATCTAGTATACATGAATTTAAAAATCCCCTCAAAATGAGATGTGTAGAGTCAATAAATATTCCTTATTGCACTAAATATTCACTTGATGGAATTAAACTACACATTAATAAAGACATTTAAACAATTAAATGCAATCAACTCTGATGGGGTGACATCTTCAGGTCAAGGACCCTTGTACATTCCAGTGCAGACCTGCATGTGGGGACTTTGATGTATATTTGTCAGAAGAGAGGGTGCAGCACCTGCCTCAGGGGTAAGTGCTTTAGGTTACAAGACTTGGATTCCACATACACTAGACATGTGGGCAGCTCCACTTTGAAGACCTTTGGAGAAATAACATTTCATTTTTCGCAGTTGTCTTATAATATTAACAAAATATTTTTGCCTCTTCCTTCTTTTTTTGCTTGCACCTTAACAATTTCATAACCACACACATATTCAGTGATATAAAACTTGGGTTGTAAAGTCAGACAAGGCCAATACAAACTCTGAGACCACAGAGGAGGTGGGTTCATTCACCTGGTACATTTTCCTCATCTGTAAAATGAGAAACAAGAACTCACTTCACAGAATAATCTTGCATAATGTATTAGAAACATGAGAAGGGCTAAAGCACTTAGTAAATGGTAAGGTTAGAGTGGTACCTGAGGTGATTACAAAAAAATGTTGTTAAGGGACGGAAATGTCCTGACAGAATTTGCCCTCTCACTCATTCATTCTAAGCCATAGAATCTCTGTCAAGGACCTGTGTAAGAAACAACAATCATGTTACAAGCAGTTAGAGAAAAGAAACAAATCACATACAAAGGAAAGCACATCAGAATCACAGCAGACTTGTCAACACAAACCCTCAAGTCAAGAAGAGCTGGGAGAGACATATTTCAAGCCATAAAGAAACAGAAGAGATCCCACGCTCCTAGGGCAGAGAAGGTGAGCTGGTCCCAGCACCTAGAAGGAAGCTCCCCCGCTCCCATCCCAAGATCCCAGGGCAGAGAAGCTGAGCGAGTCCCAGCACCTGGAAGGAAGCTCCCCAGCCGCCATCCCATGCTCTTAGGGCAGAGAAGGTGAGAAGCCTCAAAAACAGACTTCCAGATCACCTACAGCAACCCTAAAGGGAAAGGAGATGGAACAATCTGATACTCAACCACCTGGACTCTGAACTGGCAACAAAAGAGGATCCGGGAAAAATGAAATCAGAAATAATTACTCAGATAACAGCAAAGATTGTGATCATGGTGCAAGACATGATTAATAAATCTAGAGAAGACACAGATAAAAAAATAGAAGTCTGAGGAACATGATGGAATCCCAACACAGGAAACAAATGGAATCCATAAAACAGATATAAACAGATTTCCAGGAGATTAAAAACTCCATCAAAAGTCTGCACAGCAGAATGAACCATTGTGAGGATAGAATTTCAGATATAGAAGATAAGACTGCAATTGGTGACCAGGAAAAGAAAAATTACTTCAAAATTGTAAGTGAACACGAGAAATCAATTCAGTAGCTGCAAGATGATGCAAAGAAGAATAACATAAGACTGAATGGAATCAATGAAGAAAGAGGAGAGAGTGCAGGTGACATAAAAAAACTGTCCACAGAAGTGATGGCAGAAAACTTCCCAAGGAGGGGAAAAGAACTTGACATACAGAGAAGTGAGGCATATAGGACTCCAGCTAGCCTTGATCAAAAAAAATCTACACATAGGCATATAATACTTAGGATTCTAGAAATCCAACAGAAGAACAAAATTCTACAAGCAGTGAGAGAAAAGAAACAAATCACATACAAAGGAAAGCCCATCAGAATCACAGCAGACTTCTCAATGCAAACCCTCAAGGCAAGAAGAGCTTGGAGTGATGGATTTCAAGCCCTAAAGAAAAACAGCCTCCAACCCAGATTGATGTACCCTGCAAAACTATCTTTCAAACTTGATGGAGAAATAAGATACTTTCATGTTAAAGAGCACCTCAGGAACTTCATGAATACCAACCGGCACTCCAAAAAATTTTAGACAATACCCTAGGAAAAGACAATGAGGATCACAACCCCAGGAAACACAGCAGAATGAATCTATTGGGCATGAAAAATTAACGCAAGAGGGGAGAATCCAGCAAAAAGAAAAAGTCATGACAAGGCTTTTAAAATTTTAACTTCATCTCCCTTATGGGTATATAATTCAATCTTGTTATTGTACTGATTAGTATTTTTCTGATTCTAGAGCTGCACACCTTTCCTTGTGCTATACTGGCTATTTATCATCTTCTTATGTCTACTTCTTAATTGGGTTGTCTATTAATGAGCTGTAAGAGTTCTTTATATATTCTGGTCATAGGTTATATACATTGTAAATATGGTCTGTGTAAGGACTACTTTTCATTTTAATGATGTCGTTTAAAGTTCTAAATTTTGATGGAATCTCATTTATCATTTTTTTTCTTTTATACATCATGTTTTTTGTATCCTAGGTAGCTCTTGCCTACCCTAAATTCATAAACATTTTCCCTTATAATTTCTTCTTAAAGTTTTATACTTTTAGGGTTTCTTATTTAGGTTCATAGATCCCTTCAAGTTATTTCATGTATGGAAGAAAAGGGTTGAGGTTAATTTTTTATATACAGATACCAGGTGTTCTAGTGCGATCTGCTGAAAACACTATCTCTTCCTCGGCTCTTGAATTGAGTTTATATTCTATAAAATGCTAATGTTAAATAATCTTTCACAACTCAGTGGACCATATATGTGTGCTTCTACTTCTAGATTCTCTGTTTTATTCCAATGATCTATATGTCTTTCCTTACACCAACACTGCCTTGATTACTGTAACTTTAGAAGAAGTCTTAAAATTAGGTACTAAATGTCTTCCAACACTGTTTTTTGTCTTTTTATTCTTTTTTTAACTTTTCTAGGTCCTTTGTACTCCTACATAATTTTTCAATTTCAATATCCAATTCATTTATAGCATGTATACAAAGACCTGAATTTTTATATATACCTTGTGTTTTCTAATCCTGCTAAATTCATATACAAGTTCTAGGGGCTCCTAGTGATTTCTTAGTATTTTCTCTGTAGATGATCATTTCATTTACTTATAAAGATTTTGCTTCTACCTTGCCAATCCTATCCTAATTGTGTCATTTGACTGCCAGACTATTTTGGTTTGGCCTAGATTTCAAAGTTTAATGGACAGATAAAGAGTAAGCATTTCTGCCCTTGTTCCCCACCTTAAGGAGAAAGCATTGTATTTTCTCCATTCATATAAGGCATTCTCACTGGAAGTATGGAGTACATGTCTTTAATCTGTTGAGAAGGTTCTGTTCTACTTCTAGTCTCCTGATAGCTTTTACCATGAACAGCTGTAGAATTTAATATAGTACTTTTTCTCCAACTAGTGACAGGATCATATGGCTTTTTCCTTTCCTCTGTTAAAATGATGACTTTTGGGGTGGATCTTCCAATGCTGAACCAACACTGCCATCCCTATAATAAAAACACTTTAAACATACTGCCAGATCTGACTTCTAATAGTTTGTTTTGTTAAACAAATTTCTATCTATGTTCATACCTTTTTCTTCTATTATCTTTATCCAGTTTTAGGATTAGCACAATGTTGATTTCCTAAAATGAAGGGAGAAGTGTTCCTTTTTTTTCTGCTTTAATTGTTTGATATAATTTATCACTTAAAATGTTTATGAGCCTGCTGTTGTCATATAGGTAGGTTTTCAAGCTAGGAATATACTTTCTTTAATAGGTGCTATTCAAATTTTATATTTCCTCCAGAGTCAGTTTCATTAATTTGTCTTCCAAGGTACTTCTCAGAAGTTATTAAATTTATTTCAAAAAAGATATTTGTAATATGCTTTCTATATCCTTTTAAATTCTGTAAAATCTGTGGTAATGTCTCCTAGATATTGACATTGTAATTTTAAAAATGTATGATTGGTATTGTGTAATAGGAAGAAAAGGTCCATAGGGGCAGGGGAAGTGGGAGTGGCAGGGGAAAGGGAAAAGGGGAAAAGAAAAAATATGAGAAAAGGAAAAAAATGGAAACAAACTCTTTGCAAATAGGGAAGGGTGGAGGGGATGAAGGGAGGGCAGGGGAATGGGGAAAAAAATAAGAACCATGATACTCATATAATGGTATAAGATCCCAATGATGAATGTAACTGTATTTTATACCTAAAATGTACCAATAAACTTAATGGAAAAAATATTTTTAAAAAAAAGAAACAGAAGAGAGTGCAGATGACATAAAAAAACTGTTAACAGAAGCGATGACAGAAAACTTCCTAAGCAGGGGAAAAGAACTTGACATACAGATAAGTGAGGTATAGGACTCCAACTAGCCTTGATCAAAAACAAATCTACACATAGGCATATAATTGTTACGATTCCAGAAACTCAACAGAAGAACAAAGTTCTACAAGTAGTTAGAGAAAAGAAACATATCACATACAAAGGAAAGCTCATCAGAATCACAGCAGACTTCTCAACCCAAACCCTCAAGGCAAGAAGACCCCGGAGTGATGTATTTCAACCCCTAAAGGAAAACAGCCTCCAACCCAGATTGATGTAACCTGCAAAACTATCTTTCAAATTGATGGAGAAATAAGATACTTTCATGACAAAGAGCACCTCAGGAACTTCATGAATACCAAACCAGCACTCCAAAAAATTTTAGACAACATCCTAGAAAAAGACAACAAGATCACAACCCCAGGAAGACCAGCAGAATGAATTCATTGGGCACAACAAGAAATTAAAAGCAAAGGGGGAGAATCCAACCAAAAGAAAAGTCATGACAATGATAAGTCAGTATGTATCAGTTATAACCATCAATGTTAATGGTCTCCATTCACCAATCAAAAGAAATATACTGACAGAATGGGTCAAGAAGCAAGATCCAACAATATGCTGCATACAAGAAACACACTTAATTCAAAAAGAAACTCATAGATTGAAAGTTAAAGGATGGAAAACAATGTTCCATGCAATAGGAACCCCCCAAAAAGCAGGAGTAGCTATCCTCTTTGCAGATCAAGTGGATTTCAAACCAACACTGATGAAGAGAAACGAAGAAGGACTCTACATCCTTGTAAAGGGAACAATCCAAGAGGAAGAGATGACAATTATAAATATAAATGCACCAAACACTAGTGCACCCAATATATAAAAAAAAAATACTAATGGACATGAAAAATCAAATAAGCACTAATGCAACAGTAGTGGGGGACCTCAATATCCCACTGTCAAAAATAGATGAACTAGACAAAAAATAAACAATGAAATACTAGAACTCTAACTCTTGAACAAATGAACTGAAGTTTACAGAGTGTTACACCCCACATAATCAGAATAAACATTCTTTTAAGTTGCACATGGGTCATTCTCAAAAATAGACCACATACTTGCTCATAGAACATGTTTAAGTAAGTGCAAAGGAATTAAAGTTATCCCCTGCATATTACCAGACCACAATGCGATGAAACTGGAGATCAATAGCAAAAGAAACCACAAGAATTTCATAAACACATGGCAGCTGAACAACACACTTCTGAATAACAAATGGGTCACAGAAGAAATTAAAGAAGAAATTAGAGAGTTACTACAATTAAATGATAATGCCAGTACAACATATTGGAATCTATGGGACACAATGAAACCAGTGTTATGAGGGAAATTCATAGCAGTGAATACTCAAATTAGCAAAACAGAGAGAGACCAATTAAACAACCTGATGCTGAACCTCAAGCTTCTAGAAAAAGAAAAGCAGGACAAACCCAAAGCTCATGCAAGAGAGGAAATTATAAAGCTCAGAGCAGAAATCAATGCAATGTAGACTAAGAGAACAGTACAAAAAAAAACCAATGAAGCAAACAGTTGGTTCTTCTAAAGAGTCAACAAAATTCACAAACCCTTAGCCAACCTTATCAAAAAAAAGAGAAAGAAAAAGCCCAAATCCATGCAATTAGGAATGAAAACAGTGAAATTACAATGGACCGAACAGAAATTCAGAGGATCACCAATACCTACTATATGACAATAACTAGAACCTATATGCCAATAAGATGGAAAACACAGAAGAAATGGACAGATTCCTAGATACATATGGATTACCAAAGTTGAACGAAGAAGACCTAAAAATTCTAAATAACCCAATATCAATCAATGAAATTGAAAACATAATTAAAAACTTACAAACTAAGAAAACCCCAAGGTCCTGATGGCTTCACTGCTGAATTCTACAAGACATTTAGAGAGGAACTACTGCCACTACTCTTTAAACTCTTCAATGAAGTTGAAAGAGAAGCAATACTCCCGAATTCATTCCTGGAAGCAAGCATCACCTTGATTCCCAAAGTAGAGAAAGACACAACCAAAAAGAGAACCAATCTCAAAAATGAACATAGATGAAAAAAATCCTTAATAAGATACTGGCAAATAGAATGCAGAAGATCATCAAGAAGATCATACACCCTGATCAAGTGGGATTCATCCCAGGGATGCAGGGACGGTTCAACATATGCAAATTAATCAATGTAATACACTATGTCAGTAGAGCCAAGGACAAAAAATATATGATCATCTCAATAGATACAGAAAAACCATTTGACAAAATACACGCATTCATGATAAAAACCCTACAAAAAATAAGAATTGAGGGTCATTACCTCAATCTGATAAAAGCCATCTATGAAAAACCAACAGCCAATATCATACTAAATGGTCAAAAACTGAAATCCTTTCACACTAAAATCAGGAACATGACAAGTATGTCCACTATCACCACTCCTTTTCAATATAGTTTTGGAAACACTAGCCACAACAATTAGATAAGAGAAAGAAATAAAAGGAATAAAGATAGGAAATGAAGAAGTCAAATTGTCATTATTTGCAGATGACAGGATACTCTACATAGATGACCCCAAGAACTCCACCAAAAGTCTTCTAGACTTAATAACCAAATTCAATACAGTAGCTTGATACAAGGTCAACACAAAAAAATCAATAGCTTTCCTCTACATGAACAGACTCACTGAGAGAGAAATAGGGCAAACAATTCCTTTCACAATAGCATCCAAAACACTGAAATACCTAGGAATCAACCTAAAAAAAGAAATCAAAGACTTCTTCTCTGAAAACTATAGCACTCTGAAAAGAGGGATTGAAGATGATATCAGAAAATGGAAAGACATCCCTTGCTCCTGGGTAGGAAGGATCAATATAGTGAAAATGGCCATACTTCCAAAACCGCTATATAGATTCAATGCAATCCCAATTGAGATCCCAGCAGCATACTTCATGGAACTTGAGAAAACAATCCAAAAATTCATTTGGAACAAGAAGAGACCCAGAATAGCAAAAACAATTCTAGGTAACAGAGATATGGGAGGGGGTATCACGATTCCCAACTTGAAACTATACTAGAAAGGTACTATGATAAAAACAGCATGGTCCTGGCAAAGAAACAGACCTGAGGACCAGTGGAAAATATTAGAAGAGGCAGAAACAACTCCAGACACACTCAGTCATCTGATCTTCGATAAAGGAGCCAAACACCCTCACTGGAGGAAAGATAGCCTCTTTAATAAATGGTGCTGGAAAAAATCGGTTTCAACTTGCCAAAGATTAAAACTAGGCCTATATATCTCACCATGTACTAAACTTAAATCAAAGTAGTTTAAAGATCTAAATATTAAAAGAGAAACGTTGAACCAGCTGGAAATGAGGTTAGGTAGAACTCTTAAAGATATTGGTGTAGGAAAAGATTTTATGAACAAAACCTCAGTTGCCCATGAAATAGCATAATCAACACGTGGGATCTCTTCTTATTAAAAAACTTCTGCGCAGGAAGAGAAACCACCAACATTGTGAAGAGACAACCCACAATGTGAGTAAAAATTTTCACCTGCTTTTCCTCAGACAAAAGTCTACTATCTAGAATACAGAAAGAACTTTACAAAATCAGACCTCCCAAATTTAAAGACCCAATCCAAACATGGGCATCTGAAATGAACAGACATTTCTACGACAAAGAAGTAGAAATAGCAAATAAACATATGAAAAAATGTTTAACATTTGAGAGATGCAAATGAAAACAACAATGAGACTCCACCTCACCCCAGAAAGAAGGACTGCTATCATGAAATCAACCAACAACAAATGCTGGTGGGGGTATGGGGAAAGAGGAACCCTGCTCCACTGCTGGTGGGAGTGTAGACTGGTGCAACCACTGTGGAAATCAGTATGGAGATACCTCAAACAACTAGAACTGGAAGTCCCATTTGACCCAGCTATTCCTCTGCTGTGTATCTTCCTCAAAGAATTAAAAGACTCATACCACAGTGATATATGTGCATTCATGTTCATAGCAGCACAATATGTAATGGCTAAAAGTTGGAGGCAGTCGAATTGCCCATCTACTGGAGACTGGAGGAAAAATATGTGGATTTTCAAAATAAAATGGAGTACTACTCAGCCATAAAAAAACGAGAAATTCCAGACATTTATAGCTAAATGGATGCACATTGAGGTGATACTCTTAATTAAAATAAATAAGACACACGTGTAAATACCAAATAGCTTCTCTATTGTGAGAAACTGAAAGTACAAATAAGGAGTAAAAGGTATAATAGATAATGTGAAACAGGAAGAGAAGGGGGAAAGGGGAAGGGGAAGTGTGAGGGGTAGGGGGAAGGAAAAAAGGGAATGGAATTAATATGAGAAAAAGAAAAAATGGAAACAAAGTCTTTGTAAATAGGGAGGGATGGAGGGGTTGAAGGGAGAGCAGGGGAAGGGGGAAAAATAAGAACCAATGAGATTATGTAAAGGTGCATATCTCCAATGATGAATGTCATTATATTGTATACCTAAAATGTACCAATAAAATTAATTTTAAAAAGAAAAGAAAAGCAACAACCTTCACAATAAAAACAATGAAATTGTTTTTAAATTTGGCTTAAACGACAGTCCTCCAACAATCCATCCCACTGTAGCATTTATGTATAAAGTAGGATTTTTTTTCTTATTATTATTAATCTCATTCCACTATTCATTTCCTTAACATTCATTAGAACTAATAATTACTAATAAGCTCTGCCACGGGGGGGGGGGGTCACATGTCTACCATTTTACCATTATCTTCAGTGCTTACATTATATGGAAATTTCGTAAATATTTGCAGGTTGAATTATTTTAGGAATGTGAAGTATTAGTGATGAATTCAGGTTAGTTTACCAAGAATTATTTCTTTACATTTATAAACAGGACAAAAATTTAAAATACCTACCCCACAAGGCATTTGTCACCAAAATGTTTGAGCAAAATAAAATACAAATTGAAGATGATAGTTATTCTTATTGAAAAATACCACTGTTTTCCTTTCTAAATGGCTTCTCTATTATTTCATTTTAGGGCAAAGGAAAAAGACCTTAACCATTCAATCATGTTTATTCAAATGCTGAAAACTTCTCTTCACAATCAGAAAAGCTAGGAAATTATCTTTTTGAAAAGTTCTTGAAAATAACACACCTAAATAAAAAGGTTTAGATTGCCATTCCATCAGAAGACAATGGAAAATTCAAAATTTCAATTCTAACCTGACAGCTACCTCTTCTTAACAAACATTAATTAAATTGCAGGAGAGAGCTAAGAGGGCTCTTAACAATAAAACTGTATTATTTTCTGATTCATGAGAGAAGTAAGATGTGTCTAAAGAAATTAGATGCTTAATTATTCAATGCTGCTTAATTATACAAAGCATACATGTGATCACTAAGTAGTAATTTTTAATAAAATTTATAAAACACACTTTTCTCAAAAAGTAGAAACCTCTCCCTGAAACCTATTGCCAATTTTCTTATCCAAATGTGACTTGTTCTGTAAAACACAATGCATTTTCTAAAAATGACAAACTGAGTCACAAAACACCCACAGATGTAGCTGATGTATCATCATCTTTCTAGCCAGCACCTCCAACAGCATTAACATCCCTCAAATGATAATTACGACTTCTTGTTACACGGCAGGCACCGAAAGCCAGTTATTTAAATGGTAGTATTCTAGGAAATGAAGAGATTCTCTGAATCTTCTGCACAAGTGAAATACAGTAAATATACACTGGAAGAGAGGGGATTCATTAAAACATAAAAAAAAAAAAACTTTAAAAAAGAAATTATGTGGCTCCTTCAAAAAAATTCAAGGTCTTTTAACTCTGGGTCTGATCATTTTCTGTATTTCTTTCTGAAGAACATAATCTAAGACTAAAAAAGCAATATGCCACAGTGTTACAGCAATATGCAATATTGCCATTAGGTTTTTCTGAGGATAAAAGTTATTTCAAAGTCAAAATCTAACTTTACTTATTTCACAGACATTCACAGGCCATGATATCATGAAATATTTTTATTTCACTTACTACTTAAGCAGTATCTTACATAATATCTTACTCAACACTCATATACCCCTTTAAAGTAAATACTACATTTCCTAGTTTACTGATGAGAAAAAAATGAGGCTTATGGAGATTTAAATGATTCTGTTTTACCTTTTGCCTAGAACTCAGTCCTCTAACTTTTTATCGAAACCCCACCTTACTAAAAACCTCCAAAAAACAACCTCCATCCATGAAGTGGATGAACTTTAGGGCAAGTACTAGACAGCTCAAGGTCCTGGATATTCAACTCATTGAGTTTTCAGTATATACTTACATGCATAGTTTATAATACAGATAAAATACATGTAGTACAAATAAACAATTATAAATAACAATGCATATATAATGGGAGACACACCAAAAAGTATTTATTTAGGTGATGGAATACATGTTGTCCTTTGGATGAGCATTCCCTAAGGTCCATGTGGTAAAGGTTTACTCCTCAGCCATGACACCACTGGAAGGTAACAGAATCTTTAAGGGGTTGGGCCTAGCAGGAGATCTAATGTCACTGGGAGTGCCAATCCCTGTCTGCTTCCCATATGCCACAAGATGAGCATTTTGTTCTACTACACGGTCAGGCTCTGTGTAGCACCTCACCACAGGCCCAAAAGGAACAGGGCCAACCAACCATGGACAAAAGTCTCCAAAATTATAATCACAGTATACTTCTTCCTTATAAGGTGATTATCTTGGGTATTTAGTCAGTGACATGAGGTTGACTAAATGAGTATGTAATTTTAAAAGTCTGGCAATTACCATGCTATCTTTGCCGTAATACTGTGTCTACTGTATTTCTAATCAGGTGAATTCTCCGGACATTACTTTCAGATATTCATCTCTTTTCTATTTCAATCCCTACCAGAACTAAAACTTACAAATAAATGAACTTTCCTCTTTAATTCAATCAATCAAATTACTATACATGAAAACACATCTCCTAAAACATACTCTAAAATAGAGCTAGCTCACATGTTCCTAGTGTGGTGACAGAATTTCTCCATTATGGCCTGCCCAACACTGCAGCAAGGCACACATGGAGACTGTATCAGACAACACAACTCTAGAAAGTTGTGATCACAGACCTGGAGCAATGCATGTGCTCAGATAGAGAAGGTTGGCCTTCCCCTCAAAAGTACCCTTTAATAAAGACAGTTGCTTCTATTTTATATTTTTCCTAGAAATCCTCTACTATTAATGAATATTTTTTCAATTGCTTCATTCTGAATAACAATATAACATAACAATATAATCTGGACAATAATATATTTGGAAGAAATATTAGCCTGAACCAAACTCAATTAATAATACTGTCAGATACATATAATCTACTGATGAAGTTAGGGAGAAAAAACAACAAACAACAGACTATTTCTGAAAATGACCTCATAATTCAAGTGTTTGTTTATCATGATAAATATTTCTATTTTTACTTTCAAAAGCACTGTAAAAAAACAAATATGGCAATGAATGGGAATAGACAAATCCCGCCACATGTAAGACATTCTAAAACCTCAACAGTATGGTCCTGTAGCATTATTTAATGGACCAAGGGAACATGTAGAAAGTCTGAAAATAATCACATGTGAAAACAAAAATATTTCAAAGGTAACATCTCAAATTACTAGAGAAAACACAATTATTCAATATACAGCATTGGCAAAACTGAATAGTATCTAAAAAATATATCCAAGCCTCATGTTTATAACCAGAATCAATTGCACATGGCACAAAGATTTAAATGTAAAAAAAGAAATTCAAAATGTTAACAGAAAAAACCATGAGACAATCCTTCTCTAACTTGAAGTAGAAGGGCACTTGCTGACTCATTCTTAAAACTAAATCCTTAAGATAAATCTGACTTATGACATTTATAAATCTGCAAAACGAAAGTCAGTATGAAAAATTTAAAATTCTGACAGAGTATTATCTCTAATGAGTTCTTAAAAACCAGAGAAAGAATAAAAATAGAAAGAGCCATGAGCAAAAATAGACAATCACAGAGAGAGAAACAAATTTTACTTAAATATAAAGAACAATCCTCCATCTACTCATCATAAAATAGCAACAAAACCTACAATGGGATGCCATTTTTCATTGTTTTCAGAGGACAATAAGTCTATAGTCTGATGCCACTGATAAGGCTGAGGTGGGTAGAAGGTATAGAAATAAATAAGCTGCTGAGGATGTAAACAACTCTGCCTTTGGAGACAAATTTGATGGGAACAATAGGTTTTAGCCCCTCCTATTTGCCGGGTAGTACTATTCCAAGCACCATAAGGATAATATACTTAGTCCTATGAGCTAGGACTATTATTATCTCTATTCTACAAATGAAGAAACTGAGAAATTGAAAAATTAGCTAATTTGCCAAAGGTCACACATTCAGAAAAGCTATCACAATCAAATACCCTTTGATTGAACAATTTTATTCTTAGACAATTTATTTCACAGATCTACTGGTACATTTACAAAATTATATATATATATATATGTATATGTATTTACAAAGTTCTTCATTAAAGTACTATTTAAAGTAGCAAGGATAGGGCTGGGGATTTAGCTCAGTGGTTCCACTGCCTGCCTCACAAGCGCAAGGACCTGAGTTCGATCCCTGGTACCAAAAATATAAATAAATAAATAAATAAAGTAGCAAGGTTAGACTTTAGTATTTACCAGCAGAGGTCAGGCTAAATAAACTCTGGTATTTACATGTAAAGAAGTATCATGTAGTTATAAAAGGCCAATAAAGATGATTTGTAATGTACGTGACAATATATAAAAAGCAAAGTGCAGAAATCTTTATAGTATATCACCACATACATAGAAAAAGAAAAATCAGAATGTCCATTTATATTTGTTCCCATTCATAAAGAAACCTGGAAGGCTACCAAACTAACAATGGCACATACAAGAAGTGGACTGGGAGGGTAGAATACAGGGATGGGAAGGAAACTATCTACTAACATATTTTTCTAAGTTTATGAATTCTGAACCATGTGACTATATTATCTACTCAAATCATTGTTTTTTTTTTTTTTTAAAGCAACATGCCAACTAGTTACCTTAGAGATTAACAACATACATCTATGGGACAAATGAAAGATACAAGTTCCTAATACATAAATGAGAGAGTATTAGATGACTCAAAAGAAGTGTTAAAAATGCACAATAGGCCAGGCATGGTGGCTCATGGTGCATGCCTGCAATCCCAGCACTCAGGAGGCTGATGCAGAAGACTGCCAAGAGTTCAGGGCTGGCCTGGGCTACATAGTGAGTTCAAGGTCAGCCTGAACTACATAGCAAGACCCAGTCTCAAAAAATAAATAAATAAATAAATAAATACATAAATAAAATAAAAATACACATGACAGTGGGCAAAGCTATTTTAAATAACTGCATATTCATATGTGTGATCTTAAACATATATAACTGTTAATCCAGCTACTATAAATAAAAATTTGGTATTGTTTAAAATTCTTATGTTTTGGTGCAGTCTGCTCTGGGAAACTTGCATGAGGGCAAGTTTGGATCCATACTTCTACATGAGATAAATGATTACCACGTCTGCCAGTTCTTTTGCCATCTGATATATGTGCATATCACTTTCATTCCCTCTTTCAAGGAATGTCAATAATATATCCAGCATTTTTCTGGTACATGAGTCTCTGGCAGGTCTTCTAAAATATTAAGGGTTTATTTTAGATCACTGATAGCTCTGTCCACTTGCTTACTAATTTTGGATTAAAAGCTTCTAAATCAGAGGGCCTCAGAAGCAATGGAACCTGTGTCCTAGGAAGGTCACTCTTTGGAAGTTGGCATAATTTGAAAATTATTTTCATCTACTCCCCAGCCACACTGTTTTTAAGAGTCACTAACATGCATTAAGAGAAGAATATTGTGCTTCTTCAACTCATTTCCTACCCTCCTCTGAATGGGAAATATATAAGTCAGGTCAACTTAAACCAAAATAAATAGTCATCCCTCAATATCCAAGGGTTCCACATCCATAAATTCAACTGAGGACCAAAAATATTCAAGAAAGAAATTTTATCAGTAGTGAACATGTACAGACATTTTTCTTGCAAGGATTCCCTAAATTATACACTATAAGATCTATTTATATAACATTTACATTGTACTAAGTATTGTAAGTAATCTGTAGATGATCTAAAATACACAGGAGGAAGTAAGCAGGTTATATGTGAATATGTGCCATTTTATATAAGAGACTTTTTTTTTTCTTTTTTGGTACTGGGAATAGAATTCAGGCAAGCACTGGGCACTGAGTTGCATCCCCAGCTCCCATATATAAGAGACTTAAGCATCTGCAGATTTGGGTACCCACAGACAGCTTGGATCCTATCCCCCATGGATACCAAAGAACAACAATGCCAAGTAAAATGCCAGTTTGTTGGGACAAAATATCTCAAGTAACCAATAACATTTTGCAGCATGAATGACAAATAATTTATTAGACATCCAAACACTAATTGGTAGTAGTTTTCTGAAGCACATCAGTAAATGATTTTGACAGTCTATCTGGGTTCAGATCTAAAGTTCCATGATGGACCAGAGGTTTTTGCTATGTATAAAGGAGTGGACCTACTCATAAATGTTTCTGTGAAATGTAATTCTCAAGTTTTCAAACACAGTAAATAACACAACTTCTGGAGTTCATCAGTAATTCCTACAAATGCAATGTTGACCCAGTAACTATTTCTCTGTGTCTTAATTATCACATTCACAAAATAAAACAACAGTGCTTATACTTCATTACATTTTATAAGATGTAAATGAGATAATACATGTAGATTAGAACTCTGCCTGGAATATAGCAACTGGTTAAGAAATGTTAGGTATTATTATTATCATCAATTAGTATAGCATAATTTGTTGATATGGTTAAAATATAATTCACTGTCATTCCTTAGGGAGAATTTTGAAGCAATTTCAATCCTGAATGATATCCAGAACATAATACTTTTTCTGCTCAATTAAACTGGTAATTTAAAAGAAGAATTCCCTTCAGTCACACATGAACTAATACAAAGAATCAACAACTGAGACCTCATCTTATTAAAAAGCTTCTGCACAGCAAGAGAAACCACCAACAGAATGAAGAGACAACCCACAATGTGGGAAAAAGCTTTTACCAGCTGTTCCTCAGACAAAGGTCTACTATCTTGAATATATAAAGAACTTTAAAAAAATCAGATCTCTCAAATTTAAAGACACAATCTGAAAATAGGCATGTGAAATCCAAAGACATTTCTCGGATGAAGAAGTAGAAACAGCAAATAAACATATGAAAAATGTTCAACATCACTGGTCATTCAGAAGTTGCAAATGAAAACAATGCTGAGATTCCATCTCACTCCAGAAAGAATGGCTGCTACCAAGAAATCAACTAATAACAAATGTTGGTGGGGTTGTTGGGAAAAAGGAGCCCTTCTTCACTATTGATGGGAATGAAGACTGGTGCAACCACTGTGGAAATCAGTGTGGAGATTCCTCAAAAAACTAGTATTAGAGGTCCCATTTGACCCAGCTACTCCCCTGCTGGGTATCTTCCCAAAAGAATTAAAAGCATCATACCACAGGTACATATGTGCACTCATGTTTATAGTGGCACAGTTTGTAATAGCTACACCTTGGAAACAGTCCAAATGCTCATCAATGGATGAATGGATAAAGATGTGACTTTTTAAATAAAATGGAGTACTACTCAGCCACAAAGAATGAGAAAGTAGAGACATTTATAGCTAAATGGATAACACTGAGGCCCTACCCTTAAATGAAATAAATAGGACAATTGTGTTAATACTGAATAGTTTCTCTGGTGTGAAAAATGGAAAGTGTAAATGAGCACCAAAATGTATAATAGATAATGTGAAATAGGAAGAAAAGGTCCAAAGGGGAAGGCAAAGTAGGGAATGGAGGTGGGGGAAAGGAAAGAAGGGGAAGAAAAAATATGAGAAAAGGAGGAAAAACTGGAAACTAAGCTTTTTTGTAAATAGGGAGAGGTGGAGGGATGGAGGAGTGAAGGCGTGGAAGAGAGAGAATCGGAATGGGAAAAAAACAAGAACCAAGATACATCATGTACAGGTACAAATTCCCAATGATGAATGTATAACTAAAATGTATACCTAAAATGTACCAATAAACTTAATAAACAAATAAACAAATAAAATAAAATAAGAATTCCTTGAAAAAAGATAAAAAGGATTTCAACTATCTGAGGTCACTATAACTCTACACATTCCAAAGTATTTTCAAGTTTAATTCCCAATTTTTTTAAAAGTGTTTTTTTTGGGGGGGGGTGCGCAATGGACAAAGCATCAAATTCTTAAAATACTTTTTGTTTTGATTTTAGTAGCAGATAATTGTCACTTGCCTTCAGATTCTCTCATTTCTCTTGACTTCAAATACACCTATCATGGGAAAAAAAGTAATTCTGAGAGATCAGAGGGCACAAGGCTAGGTTATAATTCTGGGTTTGCTGCTTTAAGTAGCTGTATGACTGAGAGCAGAGTAAGGCTGATGTCTATGCTAATAGAGGAAAGAAAGGTAAAGTTTTGGTGGCCTGGAGCAAAATGTCCAAGCAACAGGGTAAAAATGTAGTACAATATATGCACAAAGGAGTCTCTCCTGGGAGGGAGTAACAACCCAAGCAGGATGAGAAGGGCATTGTACGGGGGAAGGGAGAGGTGGCATGAGGAAACTGAACCCTATAAAGGTAGGTGGAGGCTCTCACATTGGGATGGGCCAATGAAGGGCTAAAAGCCCAAGGGAATACCTGGGACAGGTGAGGAGGGGAGCTATACAAGGTTAGTTACATAGGGCTG
Organism: Heterocephalus glaber; assembly: GCF_053883595.1. Taxonomy (NCBI): domain Eukaryota; kingdom Metazoa; phylum Chordata; class Mammalia; order Rodentia; family Bathyergidae; genus Heterocephalus; species Heterocephalus glaber. The sequence goes on along the minus strand of NW_028258296.1, from coordinate 33,846,882 downwards.
GGGATTTAGCTCAGTGGTTTCGCCGCTTGCTGTGCAAGCTCAAGGACCCGAGTTTGATCCCCAGTACCAAAAAAAAAAGATTGGTTACATACAGGGGTGGTGATGAAGTCCACAGACAGATGAAGGACAATGGGAGTCTGTTTCTCAGCCCCAAAGAGACTACAAATAGGAGAAATCTAGAATAAGTCTTTCTGATAATTGAACTAAAATTGGACTCAATGGTATGAACTCATTTTTCAAAATATGCATCCAGCCCTCTGTGTGGCTGGGTTTTGTATCTTTAAATGTAACCAACAATAGATCAAAAATAACATTAAAAAATGGCATCTTTTCATGACTTTCTAAATAATACAGCATTACCAACTATTTACATAGGATTTACACTGTATTAGGTAACAATTAGGTAATAATTTAAAAATTATTTAAAGTATACAGAAGGATGGGCACAGGTTATATGCTAATATGCGATTTTACTTAAAAGATGTGAACTTGGGCAAATTTTTGTATCCAAATGGGAAGTGGGGGAGTCCTGAAACCAATCCCCCACAGATACTGAGGGATAATTGTACATAAATAGAAAAACAAACACTGTATAGATATAAAAATGAAGGATGGGATGTAGCTTAATGGTAGAGCACTTACTTGGGATGCAGGAGCAAGCCTCTGGTTTTAGATTACTAGTATGTATCCGGTAATACTTTATACTTTTATACTGAAACTTAGCAAAAGTTTCAGAAACACAAGTTCTAGATATAAAAATATTAATTCATTTTTTAAAAACTTTCTTTAAAGTAAGCATTATTTCTGCATGTTCATGGATAAAGCATAATAAATGACTAATTAAAGTCACAAAGTAAGTAAAAGTGAATCAAAGCCCTCTCCAGGCTTCTGACTCCTATTGTGTTGTTGCTTGAAGCATAATCAAATATTTATTGAGTTCCCAAGCAGGGCTGGGAGTGAAAGAGATATGTAAGACAGATCTTAGGGACACATTTCTATTTTTTCACAAAACGTTTAAATTAACAAGAAAATGAATCTATTCTGAGTTTCTGCACAGGACAGCTCTTTAACTACTATATTCACGACAACAGGCGAACCCCACAGAGCAAACTACAAATCCAAAGTAGAATTTCTTAAAATCCTGAGAAAAAAATGACTAGAATTTTAAACTACTCCTTTTTACCATCTGTTACTTTTTCTGATGTACTGAAGGCAGTGAAGAAAAAAAGTATAAAACTTCTAGAGAAAGAAAGAGAGCTTCCAACTTTTCTTTAGAAAATTATCTACCACAATGTTACATTGCCTCTCTTTCTCCACAATTTTTCCTCGTCTTCTCCCTTCTCCCACACTCTCCCACCACAAACACACACAGGCCTTAGTCAACACTTTAAGTTTATATGTTCTTTTTGCAAACTAGTAACCCTTAATATGTGTTTACTTCCCTAAGAATATTTAATTGGTGAAATTTTGGAAATAAGACAGTGCTGTTCACCTCACTCTGCAATATCTCCTAACTAGTTTTCTGAGTAACCACTGGAGCCATTCAGTACTAAGGCAGTGCTCAGAAGAGACACACTGGTGTTTGGTGTTTGTTCATTCCAAAAAAAAAAAAAAAAAAAACCAACTAAAAATGCATGTTTTGAGATCAAAAATATGTTGTAAAAATGTGGTATTTGAGATGATTTGTAATACTTCACCTCTAGTTCCTATTAATTTGGTTCTGACTTATTTCATATTAGACCTAAGATGTTACTGTATTCTACTAGTGTTAAGTAGAAAATGACACTAGTGTGAAGAGAAAATAAGAGTAAACACAAGGAAAAGTCAGCAGCGAGGTGGCCTATAAAGGACACATGAGGCAAACAGACTGGGGTCTGGACAGTCTGGTAGCTAAGGTAAAGAGTGGGCTATAAAGTGGAATCAGAGCAGGTGAAACCAACACGTGAATAAGCTAAAAACACACAACTCAGGAGAGATGAAATTCTATTGCTGGTGCTGAGATGTAAATAAAACATTTTTCATGAGTCCTCATACAGGAAACATGAAATATTCAATACTGTTTGATGCTTATCATAATTAGATTTATGGTTCTTAAAATGTCCTTCATTACACCATTGATATAATACCAAGAATACTGTATTAAGTAATTACATGGGAGTCCAAAACACAGCTTTTTGATAGTCTACATAAATTCAGATACATTTATAGTATCTATTCAATTGCTGAGAGTGAGCAGATAGGGCTAGTAGGGTTGTCACTATTCAGCTCAAGCTAACTGCCTGCTGTCTTCCCTTCCCTCCCCCCCCTTCTTCCCCTTTTCTCTCCCCCCCTACCCCTCCTTTCCCCCCCTCCCCTTCTCTTCCCTTCTCTTCCTTCCCTCACTTTCTTTCCTTTCCCTTCTTTCCTCCCTCCATTCCTCACCGCTCATTCTCTTGCGCTCAACAGCATGAACATCCACAAGTAGAACTACAGCTACTTTACAAATTTTGATCTACAAGAAAGAAATGTACAATATGTATTTCTAAAAAATTTCCTCTAATATTCTCTATAAAATAAATAACTGGCTAATCCTGGCTAGGCACCAGGCTAAGGGTTTCATTTGAAACTGTAGGAAGATATTACTCATATCATTTGTAGCTGAGAAATCTAAACCAATATGCTCAAAACTACAAGGCAGGAAGTCACTTCTTTGCCACACAATGCCATGGTTTAAATCAAGCACAATTCTGCAACTGGGATTCAGACCTTACATTAAATAATTTTCAGGGGTTGTTCCACTTAAAAATGCAAGGGGCACAAAAATAAATGAAAGCGGGGAAAAAGCCAATATGGTAAAAGTCCAACAGAGGTGGTAAGCTCAACAGCCTCTTGTCCATAGAGTAGATAGCATCTGTTTGTTGCTACTGAATCAAGTACTCCTCATTACATTTTTCTGAAATAATTTTTACAAGTTTATGTAAATAGGAGCACATCAGGGTTTTTTTTCCCTCCTTACCCTGAATGACAGAATAACCAAGGAGGGACAGAGGGACAGGAATTCTAGGCACCTGCTGGTACTTTCTTCTGGGAAGAGAAGGCTGCCAAGGCCTTCTTGATTACAGCACCATTCATCTACCCATATCAAATACCAGTTATGCATATGGGAATCCAATATGCTACATTGCGTATATGGAGCAGGCATGTTTTAGTATTTTTTTTTTAACCTGGAGCCCACCCACCATCCTCTTCTTACTTTCTGAAGAGCCCAATATTTTCAAGTATCTACACCAGAGAGTGTACAGTGGCTAATGTGAGTCAAGTCTAATTGTTGTACCCTCACCCTAAGTGACTAGAGTGATAGACTATTCCCAGTCCTGACTGAGACCTCGACTAATAAAAGGAAATACAAAGCCTTTTCCCTTAGTGTGAGCATGAATGTGTGCATGTGTGTATTCTGTGTGTCTGTGTATGAGACACAGACATACGTAGACACACAGACAAAAAGAGAAATGAGGACCACATTAGAAAATAAGGTACACAGAAATATTAACTTTGAAAAAAGGTTTGGGGAGACAAGTGAGCCTGCAAACACCTAAAAAGGGGCAACTTCCACTCCTTATCACGACAAAAAGCTCCGTATGTCAGTACTACCATTCTTTAAAGCTTCCTAATTAAAGAGAAGGAAACCTTGCTCTGTGCAGCTTTTAGTACACACTAAGATCATTACAAAATTGATAACCACCATTTGAAAATGAGAGTAAAACACTAGTTCAAAAATAGCAAGTTATATAAAGAAACAACCAGCCTGAATAAATTTGGTATCTGTTTGCATCTACTGAATCTAGCTGTATGCAAATCCACATTATAACAATCTTATGCAAATGAATTTTTTACTCACATAAATATATTGCTAAATAGCTATGGCATTATATCTAGATCCAAACTTCAGAGTCTATGCACATATTGCTAAATGTCAAATGTATTCATATTCATTTATACTTGAATGCTGCTGTGAGTGGAAAACTATAAATCATCCATTCAAAAATAAAAATGAAAATAAAATGGATATGCAGCATTATTTAGCACCATAGATGAACTTTATTTATTTTACAGTTAAGTAGTAAAGTGAATAAGCATTTTCAAACAGAAGCTCTGGCTGAAAACTTACAACCAAACCACAAAACCTACAAGTTGCTCCTACTATTTGAGCTTTTCTCATAACCCCAGTTATCATTATATCTTTACTGCCAGTCAAATTCTCTATCTTCTTTATTAGAGTACATAATGCAACTCCCATTTTCTTTTGACTAATCTATCTATATTTATGTTACTTCTGTATCAAACTGTTTTTAATAAATGCCTCACAAACAGAAGTAGTTGGTTAAAATGTTGAACAATTCACAGTAGATCCATTTAGTTTATCTTACTGGTCCAATTACCTACTAGTATCCAAAACTATATAAATTTCCTTTACTTTCCCTCACCAGATACTCCTGATTATTGCATTATCATTAACTTCTTAATTTTAGAATACGACAAGGCTCAAGCTTAGGCATTCTTTCTTTTCTCTTCCTTTAATGATCTCAACTAATCTCATCTATTTTCTAATAGTTTCAAAAGATTTAACTCCAGTAGGGGCCCTCTCCTGACATGTTAGTTTTTACATGTAATCCCCTACTTAAAATCTCCACTTGATATTTATAGGCACTTGAACTTTACATGTCCAAATCTTATTTCCTCACATTCTGCAATAAACTTGTTCTTTCTAAAGTCTTCCTCATCTCAATTTCCACTACTGCCTTCCAGTTACTCAGTCCCAAACTTCTGAATCATCCTTGATTCACCTTATCCTTTCATAAACCAAAATCCACCAAAAAGCAAACAGCTATTTCTACAAAATATACTCAGAATCTGACTACTTCACACCATTTTCACCCTGGTCCAAGCAACTATGTCTCAATAGAATTGTTAAGAATTACTCTCTAGTTCCTGCTTTCCCTGGCCCATGTACATACAATATATACATCCTGTTGCGTTTGCCTTCAGCATAGGAATGCTTTTATAACTTAAGACTGATCCTGTTACTCCTGTCTGTCAACTGTTCTCTTCTTATCTGACTAAGACCAAAATCTATGGCCCTACATGATCTAACCCTTGTCTATTACTCTGACTTCATTTCCCAGTCTTCTACTTGCTGATTATATTCTAGCAACAGGACTTCTCACTTCTCCTGGACTATGCAGACACATCCCCTTTGCCCTTACTGTTCCCCCTTCCAGAGAGACTTTTCTTCCAGGTAACTCATGCTACTTAATCATCAATTCCTTGGTAAGACTCTGACTCCTAAATTTCAATTGCACCACTACCCAATACTTTCTTTCCTACATATTTAATACTGTATGACAATACATTATAAATTTTAATTAATGACTTCTTTTTTTCCTACCCACTAGAATGTAGGTCTCATGAAGTGCTGCTTTCATGACTGCTATTCCCCAAGGCCTAGAACTGTGACTCATGGTAGGTACTCAATAAAGTCTATTTGCTGAATACCTCTATGTCAAATATCACTTTTTCATGACATGAAGATGTACATCTCCAAATATCTTTTTCCTTCCTTCCTCATTCTGTAGCTCAATTTAGAAAGTCACTATCACCGTATGTGCTAGATATGTCAATCATTAACATGGCCTCTCATTCTACATGTGACATGCAATCTATCTTCCACCTACCACTCTCTCAGACTAACTCCCCTCTCCAACTCCACTGCCACCTTTTCAGCTCCAATCTCACTGGATCCTTACTGCACATTGGAGAAAGCCCATGTTCCTCAACTGTACATGTCAGGCTCCTTGACTACCTGACACAGCCTTTGTTTAAGCCAAATGTCTTCGTCTTCCCTCTCCCCTGTTCCCATACATTGATCTGGTTCCTTCAATTTAGTATGCTTTCTTGAGCTTCTACCACTTTTAATATTACTTATTCTACCTAAAATATTCTTTGGTCTTCAATAAACAATTTCTTAGTTATTTTAATCTATTACAAATATTACTCCTAAATAAGTCAGCAAAATAACAGCAGTAGTAACTACTGAATGGTTACTATAATCCAAGCAATTTACTTGCATTATAACATTTAATCCTTAAGAAAGATAATAATAATTTCCCCAAATTATATTTTTATATATATATTTATTTATTTATTTATTTATTTATTTATTTATTTATTTATTTATTTCAGGAAATTTGTCCTGGGTCTCAGAGTCAATAAGTAGACAGGCTAGGATTTGAGGATTTGATCCTAGTTCCATCTAATTTCAAAGCTTAAAGAAGAAAACTCTAAACTGATATCAAATGAGTATTTTGACTGTCTCTACTGAGCATAGGTCATTTTGAAACCATTAATTGTACTTCTTATGAGATAAGAACCACAAACCACAAGCTAAGCAGCAACCACTTTACACTTCTCAAGTTAAACATCAAGGAACTCACTATAAAATATTATTTTCATTTGTGGAAAAATACATAACTTCTATAGATATATTTGTATGATGAGTAAAAGTACCCAAGTTATCGATTCTCATTCATAAGACATAGTTACAAACAAAGTAAAAAGACCAGAGCTTTGTATTTGCATGCTACAAAAACCACATAAAAGTCATCTGAACATGATCATTATACACTACAAACAAGTACAAAAATATACATACACACATATATGAGAGAAGTCCAAGAACATAGGGGGAGGGAGGGGAAGAAAAGGAGATAAAAAAAGAATTAAATGTGTCATATACAAGTACCAAGGTCCCAAGATGAATATAATCATTATGTACTGTGAACATGGACCAATAAAACACACACACACAGACACACACACACACACACAAACACACGTCATCTGATATATTCAACATGACCACTGGAATGTGTAATATCATGCTGTCTTTCCACCTGATAATTATTACACTCCTAATCTTGGTCTTTCTTGGTAGAGCTTCGTTTCACTGACCTTTGCATTTTGAGTTGCTTCACGGGCTTTGCACATAGCATCCCAACCAAAGGTGCCTTTGATGGAGCCTCGAAGGCAGCCCCAGCAAGTTTCCATAGAAGTGGCCTCAGGGTTGTTTCCAATGTGGCCTCATCTGGGTTGCCATGGTAAACAACTAAGCAGATTGCTATAAGCAGTTTTCTGCCAGGGTCGCCATAGTGACTGCAAAGGACTGCTCCTTAGAAGGACCTCACAAGAACAGGTTTCCATGGTGACCCCATCCTGCATATTTCTAAGCAACTTCCCCTCAGTTGTTCTGTGGCCAGTCACAGCAGATTCATTTTTAGAGTAATTCTTGAAGATTTTTTTTTCAAAGACACCATTATAATTCAGTGATTTAGGTACAAGAAGGCTTGTAAATAATTTAACCATATGAAAATGTAAATGGGGGAAACTGATAAATCATTAAATCAGTCTGTATACATTTTAGGAAGTATCTGTTTTTATAAGTAATAAAACATAACTGCAATAATTCTATTAAGTGTTTTTACTTCAAATCTTAGTTAAAAGTATCTCATAAAATATAAAATACACTTGATCTTAGCCAAAAGGCCGAGAAGCGATCATAAAATATAAAATAAAGTTTCAAATTTCTTCAATCTTACAGCAGTTATGTAGGTACAAACATAATGGACATGACACACACAAATGAAGTCATAATACAGACAGAATGATCAATATTTTGCAATGCAATATCAAGGACATTTTTATAAAGTAAAAGAAAAAATTTTATAAGCCAAATTAAAAATATATAATATATATACAGCATATATTTATATATTTTATATAAGTATATAAGTTTATATATATACTTTATGTACTTACATAAAGGCTTAGGAAAATGATGGAAACCATGAATGCCCAAAATAGAAAAGAAATGGAATACATGAAACAGATTCAAATCTAGGAAATTAAAAATTCCACTGAAATCCTGTAAAGTCAAATGAACAAAAGTGAAGACAGAATATCAGACCTAGATGACAGGATTATGGTTAGCCATCACGAAAAGAAAGATCTCTTAAAAATAGCAAGGGACCATGAAAAAACAATACAACAGCTGCAAGATGATGCAAAGAAAAACAACATAAGATTGATCAGAGTCAATGAAAAAGCAGGAGTCAGCACAAAAAACATAAGAAACCTGTTCACAGAAGTAATGGCAGAATACTTCCCAAGCATGGAAAAAAAAAATTGACATACAGATAAGTGAGGCATATAGAATGCCAAACAGCCATGACCAATGTATATCTTGACCAAAGCACATAATAAACAAGATTCCAGAAATTCAACGTAAGAACAGAATATTAAAAGTGGTTAGAGAAAATAAACAAATCACCTATAAAGGAAAGTCCATTAGAATCACAATCACAGAACACTTCTCAACACAAACCTTTAAGTCAAGGACAGCTTGGAGTGAAGTATTTCAAGTCCAGAAAGAAAGCAACCTCCAACACAGACTGATTTTCCCTGCAAAACTATCAGAATCAAAGGAGAAATAAGATACTTCCATGACAAAGAACAACTGAAGAAATTCACCAAACCCGCTTTACAAAATGTTTTGAAAGATATTTTAGAAAGAGATAATGAAAAATCACAATTTCAAGAACATCAGTAGAAAGAAGGCACCAGGCAAGGCAGGCAATTAACCAGTGAAAAGACGGAACCAACAAGAGGAAAATAATATGACAAGGATAAGCCAACACATGTCAGTAATAATCATCAGTGTAAATGGTCTCAATTCACCAATCAAAAGAAACAAACTTACAGAATGGATGAAAAAACAATATCCAGCAATTTCCTGCATATAAGAAACACATATATAGGAAACTAAAAAAGAAATTCATAGACTCATAGTCAAAGGATAGAAAACAATACTTCATGCAACAGGAGCCCAGAAAAAAACAGGGATAACTATTCTATTTGCAGACAAAGTGAACTTCAAGCCAAGACTGATCAAGAGACAAAGAAGGTCACTACATACTTCTTAAAGGAAAACTCCAAAGGAGATAACAATCATAAATATATGTGCACCAAATATCAGTGCATGCAATCTTATAGAACAAATATTAATAGACATGAAAAATAAGAAAAACACTAACACAACTGTAATGGGTGACCTCAATATCCCCCTATCACAGAAAAGACACATAAATTAATCAAAAAATCAAAAAAAGAAATATCAGAACTGAACCAAACCTGTGAACAAATGGCCTCAGTAGATATCTATAGAGTATTCTACCCCAAAACATCAGAATACACATTTTTCTTAGCTGCACATGCGATGTTTTCCAAAGTAGGCCACATACTAGCTCACAGAACATGCTTAAGTAAATGAAAAGGAACTGAAATTATCCCATGCATATCATCAGACCATAGTGTAATAAAATTGGAAATCAATGGCAAAAGAAAGCACAAAAACTTCATAAACACATGGAAATTAAATAATACCTTCCTGAACAACCAATGGGTCACAAATAAAATTAAAGAAGAAATTAGACAGTTTTTACAATTAAATGATAATGCCAGTACAAGAACTTATGGGATGCAATGAAAGCAGTTCTACAAGGCAAATTTTTAGCGGTGAACTCTCCCATCAGGAAAACAGAGTGAGCTCAAATAAACAACCTAATATTGAACTTCAAACTTCTAGAAAAAGAACAAATCGAGCCCAAACCTCATACAAGGGAAGAAATTATAAACATTAAAGCAGAAATTAATGCAGTTGAGACTAAGAAAACCGTACAAAGAATTAATAAATCAAAGAGTTGCTTCTTTGAAAGATTACATAAAATTGATAAACCCTCAGCCAAACTTATCAAAAGATAAAATGAAAAGACTAAACTCCATGCAACTAGGAATGAAAAGGGTGAATTCACAACAGATCCAGCGGAAATCCAGAAGATGATCAATACCTATTCTGAGAACCTTTATTCTAATATGACAGAAAACACAGAATAAATGGACAGATTCCTAGACACATATGAACTACCAAAGCTGAATCAAGATGATATAAAAATTCTAAATAACCCAATAACAGTCAATAAAATTGAAGAAGTAATTAAAAATCTACCAACAAAGAAAAGCCCAGGTCCTGATGGATTCACCACTGAATTCTACAAGAAATTTAGAGATCTAATCCCACTACTTCTCAAACTCTTTAATAAAATTGAAAGGGAAGCAATACTCCCAAAGTCATTCCTGGAAGTAATACTGGCGTGATACCAAAACCAGATAAGGAGCCAACCAAATAAGAGAGCTACAGATCAATCTCCCTAATGAACACAGACACAAAAATCCTGAATAAGTTACCGGCCAGAAGAATAAAGCAAATAATCAAGATTACACACCACAACCAAGTAGGATTCATCCCAGAGTTGCAAGGATGGTTCAACACATGCAAATCAATAAATGTAATATAGTGAACATTCGAGTTACGAATGGCATCATATATAAACAACTTGGGTTATGACCCGAATTTTAGTTTTAATTTACAATCAAAATCTTGAGTTATGACCTGAATTCCAGTCTTTCCTATGTGGGGTTAACTGAGAAATCCTGGGCAGGACAATGTCTCTCTAAACACACTGAGGTCTACCTGGAAGAAAGTGTGACCTAAAAGTACACAGGAGAGAGACACTGAAAGCTGTGTAGAGAAGCCTGAACCCTCAATTAGCCCTCTGGTTATGACACTGTCACTATAGCAGAGTCCATAGACTCGCAGCTGGACAGTGGTGATGTGGAGGAACTGGTGGAGGAACACCCAGAGGAAGTGTCTACAGAGGCATTTTAGCCACTTCTGGGTGAGCAACAGAAAATGGTAGCTGAGGAGCTTACTGAAGAGGAGGGGAAGAATCAATAATTAGTGCAGCAAAGTTCTTCTTTTGAAATAAAGGAAATCCTGAAAAACTGGACAAAGCTGCAAACATCTGTAGAGATGACCCACCCAGACAGAGGAAAAAGCCAATCATTGCATTCACTTGCTTAATGACAATGTCATGTCATACTACAGAACAGTGTTAAAGAAAAGACAGAAACAGACAACTTTAGACCAGATTTTTAGTTCTAAAAAGGTTGAGACATAGTGAGCCAGAAGCAGGTCCTAGTGGGCTAGACTCTTCCAAGAAGAGAAAGGACACCAAAGAGCCAGATTCCTCATATTCTTATGGAAGGGGACTCCCATTCCAAACAATAACCACCTTCAATTTCATCCTCCCTTCCTGCAAGCCAAAGATTTCAACTTGAATGGTGAGTACAGTATGAAATTGTTGTTTCTAGTAAACTAAGCAAATTTTTTTTTTTTGGTACCAAGGATCAAACTTGGGACCTTGAGCTTGCAAGGCAGGCACCGGAACCACTGAGCTAAATCCCTGGCCCTACATTTTATAACTTTTTGGTGAATACATTAGGAAAATTATTGGTGTCTCTGGTAAATCAGGCACATTACACAACCCTATTTTATTATGAAAAGGTTAGTTAAGGAGTGCTGTGCAAGGTTTGGAATGCATTATGGGTATTTCCATTATTTCTTATGAGAAAAATAGTCTTGACTTACAACCAATTTGAGTTACAACCAGCCCTCGTGAATGAACTGAATTCCTAAGGGTCTGCTGTACACCATATTGACAGAGCCAAGGACAAAACTCATATGATCATCTCAATAGAAACAGAATGCAGAAAAAGCATTTGACAAAGTCCAACACCAATTCATGATTAAAAACTCCACAGAAAAATGGAATGGATGGCCTTTATCTCTATCTGATAATAGTCATCTATGAAAAACCAACAGCCAACATCATATTAAATCGTCAAAAACTGAAATCTTTCACCCTAGTATCAGGAACAAGACAAGGATGCCCACTATCACCACTCCTATTCAATATAGTTCTGGAAACATTAGCCAGAATAACTAGGCTAGAGGAAGAAATAAAAAGAATAATGATGGCAATTGAAGAAATTAAACTACCATTATTTGCAGATAACAAAATGCTCTGCATAGAAAACCCCAAAAATTCCACCAAAAGACTTCTAGATTTAATAACTTAGTTCACCTGCATAGCTGGATAGAAAGTCAACACTCAAAAGTCAACAGCATTCCTGTACACAAATAACAAACTTACTTAAAGAGAAATTAAGGAAACCATGACTTTCACAATAGCATCAGAAAAAAAAAAGAAATACTTAGGAATTAATCTAACAGAGGAAGTAAAAGACCTTTACATTGAAAACAACAGTACTCTGAAAAAGGAGATCAAACAGGATATCAGAAAAAAGGAAAGATATCCTCGCTCGTGGGCAGGAAGAACCAACATAGTAAAAATGGCCACACTCCCCAAATTGTAATACAGATTTGATCCAATCTCAATCAAAATACAATAACATACCTCACAGAACTGCAGAAAACATTCTTAAAATTCATTTGGAACCAGAAGAGATCTAGAATGCCAAAAACAATTCTAGGCAACAAATGAAAAGCAAGGGCATCACAATCCCTGACTTGAAATTATACCACGGAGCTACTGTGATAAAAACAGCATGGTGTTGGCAAAAATGGAACAAGGATCAGTGGAAAAGAATATAAGATGCAGAAACAACTCCAAACACACTCAGCTACCTCATCTTCAACAAAGGCCAAACACCCTCACTAGAAGAAACATAGCCTCTTTAATAAATGGTAATAGAAAAACTGGCTTTCCACATGCCAAAGACTAAAACTAGACCCATGTCTCTCACCCTGCACTAAAATGGATCACTAAAATCAAAATGGATCAAAGATACAAATATTAAAACAGAAACACTCAATCTGCTGAAAGAGAAAATAGGTAGAACTCTTGAAGACATAGGTATAGGCAAAGACTTCATGAACAAAACCCTGATCAACACAGGAAATATTACAAAGAATCAACAACTGGGATCTCATTTTATTAAAAAGCTTTTTCATGACAAAAGAAATCACCAAAGAATAAAGAGACAACCAACAGAGTGGGAAAAAACGTTTGCCATCAGACAAAAGGCTGATATGTACAATATATAAAGAACCTAAAAAAAATCAAAACTTCCAAATTTAAAGACTCACTCCAAAAATGGACATCTCAGAAGAATATACACTTCTCAGATGAAGAAGTAGAAACAGCAAATAAATACATGGAAAAATGTTCAACATCATGGGTCATTCTAGAGATGCAAATGAAAATAACACTGAGATTCCATCTTACTCTAGAAAGAATGGTTGTTATCAATAAATCAACCAATAACAAATCCTGGCAAGGCTGTGGGGAAAAAGAAACCCTTCTCCACTGTTCATGGGAGTATAGACTGGTGCAAACACTGTGGAAATAAGTGTGGAGATTCAAAAAAGTTGGACAAGAGGTTCCATTTGACCCAGCTATCCCCCTTCTCGGTATCTTCCCAAAAGAATTAAAAGCATCATACCACAGTGATATATCCACAGCCACATTCATAACAGCACATTTTGCAACAACTAAATCTTGGAAACAACCCAAATGCCCATCAATGGATGAATGCATGTAGAAGATGTGGATTTATACAACAGAGTACTACTTAGCCATAAAGAAGGCTAAACTTGAGACATTTATAGCTAAATGGAAGCACCTAGAGACCACACTCTTAAGTGAAATAAAGCGAACACACATCTGTGAATATTGCATTGTTTTCCTGCTGAAAGTGTAAATAAGGACCAAACCATATAACAGATAATGTGAAACAGGAAGAAAATGTTCAAATGGGAAGGGGCACAAGGGAGGGGGGAAGAGAAAGGAAGGAAGGGAAAAGAAAAAAAGACAAAAGAAAGATAAAATGGAAATAAAGCTTTTGTAAATAAGGTGAAGTTACATAGAAGGGAGGGAAAGAGAATGGGATAAAAATAAGAATCAAGATATACTACGTACAGGTACAAATTCTATATGATAAATGTGATCATTATGTATGTCTAAATTTTACCAATAAACTTAATTAATGATAAATATATATATAATATATATACATATACCATATATTTATTTATATACATAAATATATGTATATCAATGTATATAAATTGAGTTGGGAAATGCTAGCTGTATTTGGACCTATGCCATTTTTTTCTGTGCTTCTGTGGTTGTAGCAACCCCAACTAATTTTCCTTTCACTTTAAAGTATGTTATGTACATGTATCAATAATGAATATAACCATTATGTACTTCAAACATGTACTACAATTAAAAAATTAATTTCTCCTTCTTTAAAAACTAAAATCTGAATACAGGCCCTTCTGAAGATGTATGATTGTTTGTTTATTTGTTTGTCTGAGACAGGGTCTTGCCATACTATGTAGTTCAGGCTGGCCTTGAATGCTCTATGTAGCCCAGGCTGGTCCTGAGCTCATGGCAATCCTCATTCCTCAGCCTTCCAAGTGCTGGGATTACAGGCATGCACCACTACATCCAGCTGAAGATGCTTGGTTTGTAAGTCATGTTATTCTCTTAAAAACTTTGAAATAATACACTTTATCTAGTATTTAATCAAGAGCACAATCATATCTACCCATTAATTTGAATCTTTAGTGTCATCTAACAAAAAACAAAAGTTAAAAGTTCAAAAAGTACAATTAAAGTTTCTATACATGTGCCTACTCTGTTTTGCTCTTTCTAGGTGATGGAAAAAACATACAATACATAACTTTCATCTTTGATGAAAAAAGGTTTAATCTTAGGTTCCCTATCTTTGCTTCATCTTGAGGAAAAAATACCTATTGACTTGGGGAATGCTAGCTCTTCCTCCAATTCTACATTTTCTATTATTTTCTCTTCTGGATTCCTGTCTTCTACTCTGTCCATAGCAGCTCATTATTCCCCACTCAAATTCCATCCAGGAGAATAGCATTTCAGTTTGGAATATATGTGTAATCATGAAACATGAGTATAATCTATAAACACTTGTTAGTGGAGTCTCAGCTTTTACCCTGTCAGGTCTGCAGACACCTGTTGCTTCAAGCCTCTGACCCCTTACATGGATCAGAGTAGTCATCGCGATTTTCGTTCTTTCCTTAAGTATTTATGGAGTGATCATGAGGTGCCAGGGACTGCTCTAGTGGCTGGGAACTCTTCAGTGAACAAACTAAGGTGTTTAGATTATGGAGAACAGAGAAAGAGAAAAATTATATAAAGAAAATCAATTAGGAAACTATGTATCATGTCATGAGATAATGAAAAGTAAGGAGAATATTAAAATAGGGAAGAAGGATGACAGTCTCAGCCAGGTAGGGCTGGAGCTAGTACACTACAGATTTATGGGGGCTTTTCAGAGACTCCCTCACTCACATGTAGTAAATGTATTCAAATTGTATTCAAGGCCCATCTAAATCTTTAAAAGAAAAGTTAAAAAATTATTCATAGAGCTCCTCACAGAGCACTCAGTAGACATTAACTAAAGCAACAGTCATCTTTCCCCACTTCTGTTTTTGCTCTACGAGACACAGCCTGGTCTGAGGCTGGCAAGAAAGACCATCACCTTGCAGATGCACAGGGTGCTTAATGCTTAAGAGATCTTAGTAACATTTATTGAATGCTTAGAGACAATCATATAATGAATACTATGTCATTAATAAAAATTTTAGACAATTGCATCTAAATTATTCTATCTAAAAACTTAAAAACCTACCAGATCAGTATCTCCTTTTCTATAGGTCAAAGCTTCAACTTTGGAATCCAGTTCTGCTTGTATTTGGTCTCTTCGTTTCATAACACCCTTTATATTAAAACAAGGATAAAACAAATAGCACTTAGTTTAATTAATATTTCTATAGCAAAAACATATATTTCTAAATATAAACAATCATCAGGAATATATTCCCTATACAAAGCTGGTTTCCTTAATCTTAAAATCTCAATTGTAAGCAAATACTCAAGATAATTTTTGTAAATCTTTTATTAGTTTTCCCAATGCGTATTTCACTAAAGTACTGTATGTATGTTCAATATTTGAAAGAACGTCTTCACAAAAAGGAAAGAACAACAGAAACAAGTCAGTGGGGGCCCTGAAAACACATGGTGTAGTACTTGGTGTGGCCCGGAGTCACAGGGCCATTTACCTGGAAATATCCCATCAGTACAAGCCCTCTTATCTGATGCCAAAGGGACAGTTAATCAAACAGGAAATTTCAGTGGTAATCAGGAAACTGACATGTACATTCACATCTTAAACATTTTATTTTCACTCAAAATGTATAAGTATTCATCAATTAGCCAAGCTTATTTTGATGAGAAATCATGTCCTATTTTTCCATAGTTCGACCTTGTTTTTTTGACTAACCACAATTTCAATATTTTTAAACTTAAAACATCCTTGTGAAGCAACATTGCTGCAGAATCAATCTGTATCTTTAATAACTTTTTCCAATCTTTTATCCTTCTCTTGGTGATTCATTTTTTTAGACTTTGTATGCATGAGGTATTTGCAGTCATGTTTCACTAGTCTTCACAATATTAATAATAAAATTCTAGTAACACAAATGGCCTACACAGATTAAGGAAATAATAAAATAGACTCTGAGTACGCAAACAAGTCCGTCAGTGAGAGAGTCCAGGTCATAGAGAGAAGAGCCTGAGAGAGGTACAGACCTGAGTGTTTTACAAACAGAAGAATCTAAACACAAATCAGTTACATGGATGTCATAAGATGGATCTGCAGCATTTGAATGAGAATCAGAGACATTAGGATAAAGTGTCCAGAGAACCACCAGTCTAGTTTTGCATCTAGTCAAATTATGCTTAAAATATTCAAGAGGTTAACATTTTCCTTAGTTTCAAATAAATCAATACAAAATTCAACTAATTATAACAAATTTCTTTACATTCACTTCATTGTGTTATGTGTCATTAATGTCAAGAAACCCCTGTCTCTCTCGACTCCAAATGATTCATCATGTAATTTAGTCTCATACACTTAAGGTCCTTTTCTGTAAAGTATTGAGCTTCATATGCATAAAGATATTCTAAGTAAGAGGTTGCTTCATAATTAGTGAAAATCATAGAAAATTTAATCATTTTTATCAAGAAATTATGATTGATGGGCCGGGGATTTAGCTCAGTGGTTCCGGTGCCTGCCTTGCAAAAGCAAGGTCCCAAGTTCGATCTCCAGTACCAAAAAAAAAAAAAAAAAAAAAAAAAGATAAGAAATTATGATTGATTCATATTTATGCTCAAATTGAAGAAAACATCTCAATATAAAACAAAACCAGAAATGTGATGTATTACTGATTGTCATAGGAATCTACAAAATTAATTAATTGAAGCCCATACAATAATTCTTTGTAGTTGCTATTATAATTTTTGTACACCTTTAACAACATAAGATTTCACTTGCATAATTTCCATTCTTGACATAAGAGAGAAAAACACTACCTAATCAAGAAAAAAGAATATACAAACCAGATCTCTTTGAAGAGCCACACAAGGGGAGATCAATAATGAAGTAAAATCAGGAGATGTAGCCAAGGAGATTAATTGAGAGAACCATGAGGCTCCTCAACCACTAAAACTTAAGAGGTTTGGGGAAGCAAGCAAAGTTTGCTTATAGGAGGATTTCAATAAAGTCAGATATATGCAGATGTCTGCAATATGCATATACTATTTTTTTTTTTTGGTACCAGGGATCGAACTCGGGTCCTTGCGCTTATGCATACACTATTTAATAACACTCTCAAAAGAACCCTGAGCATGATAAACAAAGTACTAACAGAGCTTATGCTGAAAAGCTAAGGTATTTTTCCTAACCAATATTGAGACAAAGTTAAAAATCTCTAGAAATCAAGGGCGCAAAACACCAAAAGCAAGACATGGCTCAAATTATAAATGGCAGAGGCTATGCAAGTTGACTTCTGTTTCTACTGTCACCCTAAAACATCAGAAACCAGAGGGTGACAGTTTGTACAAAGTACTATGGGAAGAGGATAACACCACAGGAAAAAAATTAGCTTTGCAGATAGCATTGCTAAACCCCAAATATCTGGAAATCTTTAACTTGAGCTGAGAAGGTAAATTGCAAAACTTTGAATAACAGGAATAAAAGCCTTTTCAAATAGTGAAAGAAACCCATTTTAACTTGAAGGATTTCTTTTTGTAGCAACCAGAAGGCAAAATAAGCATCAAGATCCTACTCAAGTACTTTCCACATAATGGTATTAAATCTATTGCTAAATCAAATGTACCTAGAAGTGTTCTGGAAAGCAACTCTCATGAAAAGAAATTGCCAAAGCATTTAAAAATGTTTAAAGTAAAATTTTTAAAAGGTTGGAGAAACCATATTTGCTAAGTAAATCTTGACTGGTGATGCTTCTATGCTAATCTTACAAATTGTTGGTGATGCTATTGAGTATTCCTGCTTTTTATCAGTATGTTCTTCCATTCACCTACTCATACACACAGTGAACAAATATTTATTGATCACTTATTTGCAAAACATCCTGCCAAGACAGGAAAGCTTTGGTACAAAATCAGAAGTTAAAAATTGACATTATAAAGCCTTGAATCAAGTAAGGTACCATGGATAACTGTAAATTAGATGTTCTTACCATTAACATCTCACTATAAAGCACGTACTCATGCACGGCAGGAAGCAAGGCCTCAGACAGTCCAGACATCTGCTTTTCAGTGGCCTTGCAGCACTTCTCAATGCAGCTGGCAATGCCTTTCAGAGTATCAACCAGATCTTCTTCTGATGCAGACCATAGAACATGAATGGGCCCATATTCTTTCATTTCCTCAAAATATTCTTTAAAAAATTAATGATTTAATGAGTTCATCAATTTACAAATGTTTCCAAAATCCTTATATAACAGATCTCTAGCTTACACTATGGCAAAGGACTCCTAACTGTTCTCCCTCTTTCCATTCCTGTCATATAAACACTGAAATTTTTTTATAATCAATCCCTACCTCCCTCTCCAGGTTCAACTCTGAAGATTCTCTGCCAAGTATATTTGACTTAAGCCAAAATATGTGTTCATGAATATCTCATGATTTCTCTGAAACATTTACCTTGCCTTTTATGATTTCTATAGCCCAACAAACTATTTTTAATTCTTTAAATCCCAGTTCAAATATATCTCCTCTGATTCTGTTCCAAAGGACTCTTAAGTTGCTTTTGTCCTCAATATGCCTATCATGTTTTATACTTCTATTAAGGCATTATCCCACTCTGTTATAACTGCTTGTATTGTCACCTCCTAAAACAGGGGCTGAGTTTTATTATTTTTTATCTGAAGGTCTGATAAGTATTGTACTCAGTAAGTATTTTCCTACTAATGAGAAAATGAACGAATAAGCAGAGCTACTTAATGCATGACAGATTATGTGTTCAAAATTATGGATTTCATTTTTAAAGGTTAATATTACATTTTTACATTCACACTATGAAATATATTTTTCAAATTAATTTTATTGGTACAGTTTTGATATACATAATGATCACATTCATTACAGACAATCTGTACCTGTACATATTATATCTTAATTCTTTTTTATCCCTATTCCCTCTCTTCCTCTCCCCCTTCCTGCCTTGTTCCCCTTCCCATTTGGACATTTTCTTCCTACTTCCCAATATCAATCACCCATTTTGGTCCTTATTTATCCTTTGACTTTCTCATACAATAGAGACAATGCAATATTTAAACATGTGTGTCTGATTTATTTTATTTAAAATTATAGTCTCGAGGTGCATCCATTTACCTAAAAATAATTCAAGTTTATCCTTCTTTAAGGCAGAGTGGTACTCCACTATATATAAAAACCCCATCTTCTTTATCTATTCATCTGTTTATGAGCACCTGGGCTGTTTCCAAGATTTAACTGTTTCAAATTGTGCTGCTATAAACATGGGTGTGCATATATTGCTGGGGTATGATGCTTTTTAACTCTTTCAGAAAGATACCTTCAAAAAGCACATCTGGGTCAAATGAACCACTAGCTTTAGTTTTTGAGGAATCTCCATACTAATTTCCATAGTTGCTGTACCAATTTACACTTCCACCAACAGTGGGGAAGGGTTTCTTTTTGCCCACAGCCTTGCCACCATTTGTTATTGATTGATTTCTTGATGACGACCATTTTTTCTGGAGTGAGATGGAATCATAGTGTTGTTTGAATGTGCATTTCTCAAATGACCAGTGACCTTGAACATTTTTTCACATATTTATTTGTTTGTACTTCTTCATTTGTAAACTATTCATTTCAAATGCCCATTTTTGGATTGGGTCTTCAAAATGGAGGGGTTTTGAGTTATCGACATATTCTAGATATTAGTCCTTAGTCTAAGGATAGCTGATAAAAAATTTATTCCCACTTTGTGGGATGTCTCTTCACTCTGTTGATGGTTCCTTTTGTTGTGTAAAAGTTTTATATGATGTGATCACAGCTGTTGATTCTTTGTAATATTCCCTGTGCAATTAGGGTTTTGTTCATAGTCTTTGCCTAGACCTATGTCTTCAAGAGTTTAATCTATCTTCCAGCAGTGAAGTGTTTCTGTTTTAATATTTAGATCTTTGATCTATTTTAATTTTAGTTTACTTCATGGTGAGAGATATGGGTCTAGGTTTCATCTTTGGCCATGGAAAACCAGTTTTCCTAGCACCATTTATTAAAGAGACTCTCTTTCTTCCAGTGAAGGTGTTTGGCCCCTTTATCAAAGGTAAGGTAGCTGAGTGTGTCTGGCGTTGTTTGCATTTTCCATACTGTTCCACTGATCCATGTTCTGGTTTTTTTGTTTTGTTTTGTTTTCCAGTACCAGGCTGTTTTTATCACAATAGCTTTGTAGTATAGTTTCAAGTTGGGGATTGTGATACTGCTTGCCTGCCTTTGTTGTTCACAATTGCTTTTGCTATTCTAGGTCTGTTCTGGTTCCAAATGAATTTTAGGATTGTTTTGTCTACTTCTGTGAGGTACGCTATTGTTATTTTGATCAGGATTGCATTAAATATGTATGACAGTTTTGGGAGTATGGCCATTTTTACTACGTTGGTTCTTCCTACCCACAAGCAAGGGATATTTTTTCATTGTCTGATATCTTCTCCACTCTTTTTCATAGTATTATAGTTTTCAATGTAAAAGTGCTTTACTTCCTTTGTGAGACTGATTCCGAAGTATTTCATTTTTCGTGGCACTATTGTGAAAGGCATGGTTTCCTTAATCTCTCTCTCAGTGAGTTTATTTGTGTACAGAAATGCTATTGATTTTTGAGTGCTGACTTTGTATACAGCTATGCTACTGAATTCAGTTATTAAATGTAGGAGTCTTTCAGTGGAGTTTTTGGGCTCTTCTATGTAGATTATCATGTCATCTTCAAATGACAGTTTAACTTCTTCCTTTCATATCCTTATTCCTTTTATTCCTTCCTCTTGTCTAATTGCTCTGGCTAATGTTTCCAGAACTATATTGAATAGGAGTAGTGATAATGGGCATCCTTGTCTTCTTCCTGATTTTAGAGTGAAAGATTTCAGTTTTTGAGAATTTAGTATGATGTTGGTTTGTCATAAGTTGGCTTTTATCAGACTGAGACCTTATATTCTGATTTTCTGTAGGATTTTATCATGAATGGGTGTTAGACTTTGTCAAATGCTTTTTCTGCATCTATTTAGATGATCATGAGATTTTGGTCTTTGGTTCTGTTAATGTGGTGTATTACATTTATTGATTTGTATATGCTGAACCATCTTTGCATCTCTGGAATGAATCCTACTTAATTATTTTAGTGTATAATCTTCTTGATGACTTGTTGCATTCTGTTTGCCAATCTCTCACTGAGGATTTTTGAATCTATGTTCATTAAGGAGATTAACCTGTAATTCTCCTTTTAGGTTGGATCCTTTGTCAGTGTAATGCTTGCTTCCAAGAATAGCTCTGGGAGTACTGCTTCTC
The DNA here is from genome assembly GCF_053883595.1 of Heterocephalus glaber. Taxonomy (NCBI): domain Eukaryota; kingdom Metazoa; phylum Chordata; class Mammalia; order Rodentia; family Bathyergidae; genus Heterocephalus; species Heterocephalus glaber. The sequence goes on along the minus strand of NW_028258296.1, from coordinate 33,824,950 downwards.
ATTCAATTTCATTAAAATGTTTGAGGAGTAGTGGCATCATATTGCCTCTAAATTTCTCACAGAATTCAGCAGTGAATCAGTTAGGACCTGGGATTTTCTTGGTTGGTAGATTTTTTAAATTACTTCTTCAATTTCATCCTCTAATATTGGGTTATTTAGAATTTTTATATCTTCTTGATTCAGCTTTGGTAATTCATGTGTCTAGGAATCTGTCCATTTCTTCTGTGTTTCCCATCTTTTTAGAATAAAGGTCCTGAAATAGGTATTGATGATCTTCTGGATTATTAAACTGCATTTAGTCACCACAATGATCTCATCAAGTGTCAGTGTAGGAAAAATAAGGAAGAGAAAGGGCAAAATACATTCAGCCACAATTTCTTTTCTGCAGCTCCTTTAATAATTGATCACTTCTTGATAAAGCAAGTTTTCTTACCATTATTTCAAATGCTATGTCATTCATTTATGCTTTCAACCACTGAAAAAATTTTAACTGAGCATTCATTACGTTAGGCACTACCTAGAAACTATATACTAGAAATGCAATAAATCTTTTCCCTGGTTATTCTAATGAACCTTACAATTTAATGATGAACACAGACATTCCTGTTTATCTGTAAGCATTTCCTCATTTCTAACACTAACATATATTAGGAAATATGTTTGCTGATTTAACCATTTATTTTTAATGTAAGTGCAATTAGAAAATTAGAATGAAAAAATCAAAAAAGAAGAATCATCAAGAAATAGTCTAATTTACTAATATTTTTATGAAAAGGCAGAAAGTAACAAAAGGAATACTATAGAAAATGTGAAAAAGACATTTTCCAATATATAATTCTTTCTGCCATTTTTGAACAAGCCTAATCATTAGTATCATTTCCTACACCATCACTATCAAAATAAATTACTAGAAAAGATAGCCTATTTCTTGGAATATTCCTTCTTTTACTTTAACCGATGGTCCATATTGAACAGTTGATACTGATTTCATATAACCACATTCAAAATCTGAAACTCGGGAGCCAGGTGTAGTGGCACACACCTGTAATCCCAGCACTCAGGGGGTTGAGGCAGGAGGTTTCCTGTGAGTTGGAGGCTAGTCTGAGCTGCATGTGGAGACCTTTTCTCAAACAAAGCAAAACAAAACAAAATCCTAAACTCAAGACTTAGTTTATCGCTAATATCTATAAATGGGAACTGAAATAGATACTAATTGATAGAAGCAGATGGAGACTGGCAGTGACTACCTTCAAAATCATTTAGGAATGAGAAATTTTCACTTCATAGTTGGGCATAAATTGTGCCTTGAAGGTAAAATTCTAACAGATGTAGCCATATTGCAGTATTAAATGTGAAGATTCAAAAGAAATTAAACAGCTTCGAAATCACACATCAGCGATTCTACCTACCTCTTTCTTCCTTGTAAATCCTCTGAGATATTTTATCTATTAAATTAATCTTCTGGCTAAATATTTCAATAAAGTTATTCATTTCCATGAACTCCTCTGGGCGGTTTTTGACCCCTCTGAAGGAGGACGCAACAGCTCTGACTGTTTGCCCCATCCTGCTCAGCAACCCAGGTCCTTGCTTCTTGTGAGAAGAGAGCTCCTAGGAAGGAAAAATGAAACGTCTGTGGTGAATCAAGTGATAAGATTCCAAGGCTCAATAAAAAAGGAGACCTAACTAGCAAAGTAAGATAAAGATAATAAAACTCTTCATATCTACTTTTTTCAATGTTAGTTTGAAGCAGCTGAGTTTTGTTATGGTACAGTTTCTCCCCCAAGTCTCAGTCCTGAGGGTAATATTCCTTTTCAGAGTACTCATGTGAAACAGGTAGCTAGTCTTTCCTTAGAGTAGAAGCCCTTGAAAGAACACAATGTACAGAGGGAACAGTGCTCAAGGAGATACTAGAGAAGAAAGGAGAATATGATAGGTCATCTGTATTTTCTAACAGGAATTTAGGGAAAATGATTGAGAAGTTTGTCAGGGCCTGCATTACTTCCCACAAAATGGAAAACCTCAATAATTGTTTAGCTATAGCAATAACCAGAATTTATTGAGAACTTAATACATTTAGGCACTAATTGCATTTTTATATACATAACTCACAATAAACTTATGAGTTAGGTTCTACTATTATCCTCATTTCACAGAAGAAAATAGAGACACAGCAAAGTTAAGAAACTTGTTGAAGATCTAAAATCAGTTAAGTAAGAGGTGGAGCTGAATCAGAATCCTGGCAATTGGACCACAGATACCTCACTGTTAGTTAATCTTGAACCTACTTTGCCTCCTTAACATCATTAGGATAGTTTGCAAATACTACCTGACCACAGCTCTTCCACTGAAGTGAGTAAATTGTGACACCACCTCCACTGGCTGGCTGTCAGCAGAGAAAGATTTTTAATAAGATATGCAACTAGTTATTTCAGAGTTCACCCAGGAAGCACAGTTACAGGCTTGTAAAACAGAAGACATGCTATAAAAGGATGCACTACATATAAAAGTATCCCTTCAGAAATATGGCATGTTTTAAAAAGAACAAAAAAGAGGACAAAGGATCATTCACCAGGTGGATGGTTGTAGCATTTGTGGAAAACAGGTTTGGGATTGAGACAGGAGAGTAGGGTGTGGCAAAGCTGGGTGGAAAGCAGGCATGATCTGTTAATTACAAAATTCCAGGGCATGTGTGCAGGGCAGTTCCCAAAGCCCTGCACATGGACTTCTCACAAGAATTTGAGAGCAGGCTTTCCACAGGATGGCTGAGACCTGATGTCAGCCTGAGGAGTGGGTGATACAAAAAGGACAGTCCACACTGAGGTCTCTGCCACTGTGTTCTCACATAACACCCCATTCTTTCTTATATGTTGTACTTCCTTTACTATTTTTATGTCACCCAAATTCACTCTGAAGAGCCTGTTTCCTTTCCTATCTTTAATAAACACAAAACTTTGCTACCATTGGTGCTTGTTTTGACAAAGAGAACCTATAAATAACCTCCAGAAGGAGAACCCAGCACCTCAAAACCCGGTAACAGGGTCAAAATAAAGGTGAAGAGTAACACAATAGAAATGTCTGTAAACAATAATACTAATCACCTAATTCACAGATTCAAACATTATGTATTACCTACCCAAATATTGAATAACATTTTCAGGCTTTTTCATTCCTGAAAAATCTTAAAGAAACATATACGTACTTAAGTATCTTACAGATATATTTAAAGTCTTACAGATATCAATCTATATCTTGTTTGTCTCCAAGTCAGTATGTTACTATAAATAGTAACAAATGGCATCGTTGACTGGGCAACACATCCATCTAGGAGTGCCACAGCCTCACTTGATAGAGAAAACATTATCAGAGACAGCACAAATCACAACGGGCACACTGCTACTGCAACTGCTGACTGTAGGGAAGGTTTCTAACAGCTTTGAAAGTTCTGGAGTCAGGCCACAAACTTATTTCACCTAAGTCACAAGGGCTTCCAGAGAGGAAGACTATTTGTCAAGATTGAGATGAAGCATTTTTTAGCTTCCACCACTTTGGCAACAAGAGAGAGACATAAAACTCGACATTAGTCAGTAATTGTTTAATATTGACCTTTTTCTTATATATCATCTTCCTTGCCGAGGTTACAGCTTCATAGAAGAAAATACAAAAAGAAGTAAAATATGTAAGGTGGTTTCTGTATTAGAAATTAGGATACTCACCACATAGATAATTAAAGGAAAAGGAACGAGATTGTTTTTATCTCTCTCTCTGTCTCTCTCTGGCTCCATCCATCCATTTAATAATGACTTAGGTCTTAACTTGAAAGTCCTCATGCATTATTACTCAAAATAGTATCAATGAAGTAATTTATATATGTTCAGTATGGCCTATATATATAAGGAGCACTCTGATATTTTAAAAAATCAACCAAAAAAATAAGATCAGTTAAACCTGAGGAAGACATAAGATCTTGGTAATGTTTATGTGTAGACTGGACACAGAGTTATTGCTGAAATGTGAGGCCCTAGTGCTTTTTAAAACCGCCATCTCAATTCAAGGACACTACTGCCTGATTTGTAACGGTAAACAAAAGGAAGGATATGATCCATGAAACATAAACACTACAGGATTGTATGAGTATGAATCAAAATTATTTACCCAAGCTTGTGCAGTGAGAAAAACCTTGAAGTCTTCATTAAATGTTAAAGTTGGATGATCAGCAATTCTATTCAAAAATTTATGTAATGCCTTCTTGCGGGTCTCAATGAAGTCATCGTTAAAGCGCTCCACCATTCCTTTCACTATAAACTTTTCTGGTAATGGCTGAGACCAGAAACATAAAAACAAAAACAAAAGCTATCTGAGTATTATGTCTCACAGGTTAACAGGGAATTCTACACTTTTTCGTTTTGCAAGACTAGTTGAACATCACATTATTTCTTGTAATAACAACTCATAAAAATTCACAATTTATGTGAAAAAGTCCATTTTACAATAGTTTTATTAAAAAAATCTATATAGTTAGATTGAAAAGTTTAGAAATAAATGTGCCTAAGATAAATGTTTCTAAGATAAATGGATTACACTGAATTTAAGTCTCATGTTAGATTTAAGGCATTCCAAAAGACTCACAAAAGAAAAGAAAAGAAAAGAAAAGAAAGAAAGAAAGAAAGAAAGAAAGAAAGAAAGAAAGAAAGAAAGAAAGAAAGAACGAACGAACTTGCAGACTTACGGGAATGATGAGAGTTGGGTGTGCTTCTTCAAGTTTTCCCTTCAACCAAAGGAAATCTTGATAACGTCTCCTAACTTCAAATTCACTAGAGTCAAATTCCCCACGAGATGTCTGAAGAAAGGAGAAAATAACAGCACAAGCAATATAAGACAGAAGACATTTGCCCGTTATTCTAGACCTTCTGAAATAAATGAGTCTCTAAGAAACATTAACAAATTGTAATTATTCAGTGTTTGTCAGCCTGTATTTTTTTAGTCATCTATTCATGTAGCAGATGAAATAAAGCAAACTTTCTGGTATTTCCAAAAAGAAAGCAAACATTATGCTTAAATTTAAAGTCCAAACTGAAAAATCTGTCTTAAAACAACCATCTGCCTTCCAAAAGATTTTAACTATTATCTTTGGCATCATTTTCTCACTTAAGAAAAAAGTGCCTTCTGAATCAGGCTTCAAATGTATTTCTTTTCACAAGATGATTGGAATTCAGAATTTGAGGAAAGTCCTATTTTTACAATTTGGAAAATAATCTGGATGTGGCTGAGAAAAATGTTTTCTTGAAATTTGCTCAAATGAATTGCTTTGCTATAATTTGTTCTTAGTATATAAAAATTCTAACATTTTTCAGAGTGATTTTACCACTGTATTTTAAAAAATGTAATTAATGGATATTTGATATGAAAAGAAAATCATTCTGTCATTTCTCAAGTTTTGAGTTATGTGCCCAAACTCCTGAAAATAAAGTGAATACATTAAGATATCTGTTCTTAGCCAGTCAAAAATCTATGCCATCACATATGACAAGAACATGGGTATAATATCAAGCTTACATGTACTACCACAATCCTGACCAAAAACAAATGTATTGCTTATGCAACATATACTGACCTCTCATTAGAAAACGGATTATTTTTCCTACATCTTAACTGAGTTTTTACACGTTAGAAATTACATGCAGTAATATTTAGGTTTAAATTTTCCTGAAAGACTAAAGATGGAAAAAAATACTGCAAATATATCGCACTCTCACCAAAAATATCAATCTCTCACACAGATAAGCCAATTGTAAAATTAAGCAGTTCAAGGCATGAGATGCACTCTTGTTATGAAATTGTGAAACCTGTATCTCCAAAGCCTAATCTTTTTAAATGAATATTTAAAATATTATACATTATAGCTTAGTAAAATATTCCCTTTATGGTAAATGTTCAGGAAATACTACAAAAAACTATTTCCAAAAGGGGGTAAGATATGGAAATAGTAAAAATAGGAAAATTCAATTTAGTTGAAACACACTTTACCAATATAGTCATACTAATTGGTATGTGTATGTGTATATATATATGCAAATACACACATGCATGTATACATACATATGCATACAAAACATGGTTTAGAGTCACTGTTTAAGAAATACTTACAGAGCACCTCTCTGTGCCAGGCACATATGTACAGGTACACTACCAATTTCCAAGAAAATAAATTGGCATAACTAACAATAAATGCACTAAAAAATGGGCAATTAAAGTAAGATTGAGCAGTATATGTCCTCAAGTATTTCCAACTCTTTAGTAAACATAAAACATTCTGATATAAATGTCAGAAAGAAGAAGATATACAATCAAGTCAATTAATTGCTTGATTCTGTTCTCATCACTCTGTCATTGATTTAAAAGAATTCTCTAACATACTGCAATTGCAGAAGAAAAAAGAAGGTAAGTACAAGTACCAAGAAAAAATATGCTGTTACTTCCTGAGACTTTATTCAATACCTAAAGGGACTGTGACAGGAAATAACCAAAATCAACTGGGTTTAAATCATGAGTAATTTCTCTATAGCAGAGAATCATTATCTCTCTTAAAGTAACCAGATTTGGTTATTAGAAGATAGACAAAAGTTTCCAAACTATAGAAATAACTGGCTTTGAAGATAGCTTTCCAACTTAGAAAGAACATGTGTTCTATAAAGTTCATTTGGAGTAGAAATAATGCTAACCTAGAATATAGTTTTCCATGGAAGCAATATTGTAAATGATGGTTAATTGTTTATGTATGACCATAAAACCTCAGAAACTTGAAGTTTGATTCCAATAAACCCCATGTAACCTACAAAATTCAATAAACACTGACCTTTAGTCAACTGCAAACAATTATTCTAAATTCCAAAGATTTAGAAAATTGTTTTGGAGAGAAAATAAATCAATTCAATTCACCCCATCAAGAACATTACTTAACCCCTACCTGCACACTGCTAGGCATTTATAGGTTTGTCTTCATGATGAGGATGTGGGAGAAAAGTCCACTGTTAAATCTCTTAGTTCTTACTTCTACAGGTAGTAAGGGAAAGGAATCTCTAGACCTTCAAAAGAGAAAATACGTACTGCTTCTTTAAAGTACTCAGTCACTTTAGATATCTAACCGGGAGAATAAGATGCAATTTCCCATAAGAAGAACAGATGCCGTGAAATTGAGTGTCCTAGTGCTCACCATTATTTATAATCAAATCATTCTAAAGTATTGCTGTACAGGAGATTGTTAATGTATGTTAATATGTATATATGCATTCATCCTTATAAGCCTCAGTGTCCATGAATATAAATATTTATAAAACTAAAATTTTCTCAATTGAAGCCATTTCTGAATGTCCATTACATGGAGTACTCACAATATCTTGTATTTTCCTGCACAGCATTTACAGCTATAAATTAAATAACTATCTAATTTTTAATATGGTCACCCTGCCCATCACCCTGATTGATAGATCCATGAAGGAAGAAGGGTCCTCTCTCAGGTCTGTCCTGACGAAGTGTCATCTTAATACACAAGCCAGTACTGAGAACCAATGGGCACGCAATAAAGCCTTATAGAATAAATTATTAAATGAATAAATGAACATAAATCACTGGAAGAGGAGGGAGAAGAAAGGATAGGATGAGGAACAGGAGAGGATGGGGGAGGCAAAGTAAAATTGATCAAGATGCACTAAGTGTATGTACCAATTTCCCTAGATAAATGTAATTATTATGTCTTGCACACATATACTAAGAAAAACAAAACAAAAAAAATCTTATTTAACTATATAGCTAAAAAAAGGATATTTTAGAATTTTGACATAAGTAAATAAATAAATATAACATCCATTCAACAAATGAGGGAAAAGTGGAATAAAACTTTAGATTATAAAAAGAGAAGAGAAGTAAATAACAAAATATTATTTAATAACAATGTATTCTAGATGCTTATGTATTTGTACCTGTAAAATATATTTCAGCTTACATAGATACATTCTATATAGTAAGGACGTTAGTAAAAGTAATAGGGGGTAAAACAAAGGAACACAGTGTATAATAGGTAAAATTAAAAATAGTTTGCCATATTCATACACTGACCCATAAAAACATAATAGAAAAAAATAAAGTATGAAAGTAAACTGTTTTTAAATCCAGCTCAGCAAATTATGCTATGTAATCTTTGGTTGTTACTAAGTTGTGTTGTTCTCATTAGTAAATTAAGGACAAATTATAGTATCTAAAGTCTAGAATAATTATGAGCTTAAATAAATTAATATGCATAAAATGGTTAGAACATTATCTAATGCAAAGTAGGCACAATCAATATTAGCTGGTTTCTATATTCTAATATTTTTATTACTATGACTATAACAGAAGTCAATTCAAAATATTATGTAAATATGGAAAACTCATATGTTTTATTAGTCAGAATAAAATCTATTGTTGTGGCTTATAAAAAAATATCTTTCTGAGAGTTAAAAATGATGAGAAAATAATTCAGCTTCACAAATTTTCTGCTTAGAAGGACAATGACAATGCATGTTTGTTATTACAACAGTAGGGACAGAAGAAATCTGCCTCTATTCTTAGCAGTATGCTTGTATTAACATCTTCAATGTTCATTATGACCCTATGAGTTTAGTACCGATACCCTATTTACAGATGAGGAAACTAATGAAGAGGAGTTAATTAACATGCCCAAGACACATAGCAAATAAGGTAAGAAATCAAGATTCAACTCTATATTGTTTTTTTTTCTACCACCTCTTGATATAGCTAAGATACTATAAAGTCCTCATTAATTCATTTACCGAACAATTAAATTGCTTACTTACTATACCCTGAGAATTGTATTTGGAATGAATAATTTTAGATTTAGTCACCTTCCTTGAGAAGCTGAGGACTCACTGAGAACAAATACAAATAAACACATAGTTATCTACTCAAAGACAGATAGATGGTAATTGCTGAATATTTATCATGTGTTATGCACTTTGCTAAGTGTTTTACATTGAGTACTTATCCTAAATCAATTCTGACAACAACACTGCAGGTCTAGGGTCTATTATCACCTCATTTTATAGATTCCAAAAAAAACTGAGGCTTGGAAGGATTAAACACGTTTTTAATCTTCGCTATACTGATTCCAGTGTCTTGCTTTCCTTAAGTCCAGCTAGGAAGGTATGAAAGAGCATTCCCCCGTGAGGCATTGAGGAAGAGGAGCCTTCACAGCCATTTGGCATTTTGTGTTGCATCTGGAAAAATACACAGCAGTTCTTCTGTCCTTGTTGGACACATCAGACAGAAGAGAAAGCACAAAGTCTTGAAAGCAAGAAGTACCTTAGAATATTCTAAGACCAGAACATCTCTAACAGAGAGCTGGGATTCTGAATGTGGGGAGTCAAAGACAAGTCTTCTGAGAAGTTCTTCACATGTCATATAAGAGGTTTGCATTTTTATATTGTAGGAAATGAAGGGCTAAAAAAGAATTTTAACAAACTAAGTGAGGAGATCAGATATATACATTTTCAAGAAACATAACTGCAGCAGTGTGGAGGCCGCGGTGGAAGATGTGATTACAGGAACACAGTTCAGAAGCTTTATAGCTGAAAAAAGAAAAAGGTGGTGCTGAAGATGTAGCTGGGGTGAAAATGCTTCCCACCAAACCTGGGCTCCTAGGGTCAATGTTCAGGGTAAACAAACAAACCAACCTAGCATCAGCTTCAAAAGAGACAGATGTCCTTTCATATCTATAAACCATGGGTATAGGGGAAGACTGTAACAAGTTTTTTAACTTATAAATAGAATTTTTTTATATACTGCCACTAAGTAAAGGGCCTGGTGAAACATAAATTATACTAATTGGTTAATTTATTTTGTCTAAGGTAAAGTATTTTTGAAGAGGATTAAGGAGACTTGAATTCTAGGTCTACTTCTGCCCTTGAATTATCCAGACAAGTAATTTTACTTCATATATAAGACAAAATGACTACTTACTCCTGTTTAGAAAACAAGCAGTATTATATTTTAAAATCTTCATAAGAAACAAAAATATAAAATATTATCCCATATTTTTAACCATTTACTTTCTTCACTAACAACCTAAGACTCTTTTCTAAAGGGATTTCTTTATAATTACAGTAAAATCCTAAATGTTCTTATACTAACAAATACAATGAAATGAACATTTCTCAAGTCAATTCAAATGTCACATAATTTATACAGAACAAGAGAAAGGCAGATATGATGCATTACCCAAAACAGTTTTTAAAAACCTCAATTCAGCTAAGATCCTGGTAAATTAAGAGTTATGATGAATAAGAAGCATTTCTAAAAGTCCAAGGAGAGCAGTGATATTAAAGAATATGCTTATTCAGTGTTTACCTTTGTAATAATTCTATAAGTAATAAAAGTTTCAATTGTAGTAACATAGCTTTCAGGTTCATCGACTGTAATGAAGAGATCCTTTAAATCTGACTCATCTTCAAACTTGATTTGGTTTATCATTGATAAAGGGGATGTTGGCATCATAGGGCTGAAGGAGTTAATGTCCATCAATGAGGCATCCTACAGAATAAAACATTTAAATTTTAACATCAAAACAAAAAAGTAGTTAAAAATTCAATTTCTTAGATTATACCATATTAATGAAATATTTCAAGAGTAAAAAGGACTACTGGACTTCTGGTTAAGTACGGCATGTTAAAATGAATGCTGGCAAGGAAAGGATGGGAGGGGATTATACACTGTTGGTGGAAATGTTCACTAGTACAGCCACTGTGAAAATCAGTATGAAGGTTACTCAAAAAGCCAAACAATAGAGCTAACAATCGGTCCAACTATAACTTTCTTTAGTATATACCCAGAATAATTAAAGTCAGGATACCTGCATGTGCAAGTTTATTGTGCCACACTTCATAGTAGCTAAGCTATGAAAATAGCCTAAATGTCTGTCAACTGATGGATAAAGGAAATGTGGTACATGTACACAAGGGAGTATTATTCAGGCATAAAGAAGAATGAAATCCTGTCATTTGCAAGAAAATGAATGGTATTACAGATCATCATGGGAAGTGACCACAGAAAGACAAATATGTTTTCACTCATCTGTGGAATCAAGGAGAGAGAAAAAGAGAGAACATGAAAGTAAAAGGGAGACTATTGGAAAAAGTAAGAAAATAAATAATGGGGGTTGGAAATATGATCAAATATGTTATAAGCAAGCATGAATATGCCAAAATGAAAAATTATTCTGCATAATTAATATGCACGAAAACAAAAAAAATAAAAGATTATATGAAAAGTTGCTTAACATCATTATTTCTCAGGGAAATACAAATCAAAACCATGATATAATACTTCCTTCCCACTAAGCTAGCTAGAATTAAAAAAATCAGATAATAAATGTGAGAGTTAATCTTGATTGTCAAATTGGTTGGCTTGAGAAATACCATGGTGATCGGTAAAGTGCATTTCTGGGGGTGTCTGGGCTGGTCATGGGAGGGTGACCTCGTCTCCAGCCCTTTCTTCTCTCAGGCTTTTCCCTTGCTGCTTCCCAGATGCCATGAGTTGAACAGCTTTCTTCCACCATGTTCTTCTACCAAGATATTTCTGTCTTGGAACCAGCCAACATGGGCTGAAATCACAAGCCAAAATGAATACCTCTTCCCTTAAATTGTGAATGTCAGGTATTTTGTCTCAGCAACAGAAAGTTGACTAATACAGTAAGTATGTGAGACAATTTGAAGTAGCTGGAAGTCTCATACACTGCTAGTGGGAATGTAAAATGGCATAGCTATTTCACAAACAGCTCAGTTATTGCTCAAACTGAAGCGAGGTGTGTTAGCACATGCCTGTAGTCCCAGCACTTGGGTAGCTGAGGCAGGACACAGTTTGAGGCCAGACTGGGCCACACACTGAACCCATTTCTTAAAAACCAACCAAACAAAAAACATTCCACAGAGTTGCCAAAAAGGCCCTGCAAATCCACTCCAAGCAATATTTGCAAAAGAAATGAAAACACATGTCCACTCAGAAACTAATGCAGGAATGTTCAATGTAGCATTATTGCTAATAAAGTAGATACTGCCCAATGTCCAACAAATGATTACATTCCTATGAAATATCCAGAATGGGACATACATGGAGACTAAGAGCAGATCTGTGTTTTGTTAGTGCTGAAAGAGTGAGGGGTGAAAGGGTTGATAACTAAAGGTTACAACCTTTCGTCATAAAGTCAGAAAACTATCTTAAAATATCCTGTTGATGGATATATAACCTGGTGAATATGCCAAAAATGATTTAATTATATATATTAAATAAGTGATCTGTGTGGCACATGAGCTACACTTTATCAAAATTGTTAGAAAATATATAAAAAATATGGTATGTTAAACTGTTTTTATGTTTGCTTCCTCATAAAATCTCATGAAAAAAATATAATAAGAAAGAAACGAACAAAAAGCATAAATCCTCAAGGATCCTCATGGTTTGAAGGTATGTATTCCCTCCAAAATCCATGTTGAAACTGAATCCTGAATGCAATGGTATTAAGAGGCAGGGCTCTTAGGAGATGATTAAGTAATCATGGTGAAGCCGTTGTAGGGGCACTGGTGAACTTATAAAAGGGCTGCAGGGAATAGGTGGCTGCTTGTTTTTGCCCATCCGCCTTGTGCCATGTGAGGACACAGCAACAAGGCCATCATCTTGGAAGCACAGAGTGTCCCTCAGTAGACACGGAACCTGTCAGCACCTTGATCTTGGACTTTTCAGCCTCAGGAACTGTGAGAAATAAATTTTTACTTCTAAATTACTCATTCGCAGGTATTCTGTATAGGAGCACAAACTATAAAAGAAGATAAAAAGAAAGAACAGTAGCAAGTGAGATATATCAACCACTTTTTAGAAATCAGAAATCTGACCAAGTGCTAACTGAAACAGTGCACAGAAAGATGAAAAGTAACCCTGAAAAGAATGGTTAACTAGAAAGATGCAAGGGTATTAATGATATCGTATCCTGGAAAGCTCAGGAACTGGAAGTACCAGTAATCTGTGGGTACAGAGGTGGTGATAGAACTAAAACTAGATAATTAGTTTAAAATGTAATCAAACAAAAAGTAACTTCAGATTCACTCACTTACCCATGCAATCAGGTGACATTCCTAACCCAATTCTGCAGAATATTGGAAGTGTGCTTTATGAAGGGTTGCTAAACCTGAGGGCATCAAGTGAAGAGGAGAGGCGGATGAATGTACAGATAATAAGCAAAAGTTCTACATCCAACCCTCTTCCTTCACTTGGTCCCAAGAACATTTGCAGGAAAATTTGAAACCCACTGTCTTCATCCATTCAGGCTTTCTCCAAAGAGCTCTGGTTCCTTTTAAAGGAGACCAGTATTTACAAACCAAAATATGAGTGCTAGGAAATACATGTATCATACACACAGACCGACACATACTCCACATATACACATTGCATTTAGATCTGGCTCTATGAATAGTCAGAAAAAGGTATGAGATGTTGAGTTCACAAATATCTCCAATTCTAATTTGATACACAAGGATTATTCTAGTCTTTCTCTATTTCTAACTCTATTCACCAGCAGTAAGAAGTCTGGCTCCCATTCTCCTAAATTCATTTACTTATTTGTCCAATCCCTTTGTACCAATTTACCCATAAACCAGTCACCCCCTCTGCTCTAACTATACAGAAGGCAGCCTCGTTTTCAATCCCACACTTGTTGGTGCCTCCTTGACCCAATGCCAGGAGCAGCTTCCTTGGCCATTCTGGTCTTCTCCTTTGAGTTCTCTGCTCTGTTCTCTTTAAATAGAAGAAAGGGAAGAAATGGGTAAGAAGTCCTACATTTTTTTTTTTGCAAATAAACATTTTTAAAATGAAACAAAGGGATAATGTGCTGTCAATTTTAAGTCAAATGCCTCATTTACATGTAAAGATAAAGCTAACTATCAATACAATAGTTGAGTAATTTGGGCATAATAGTAATGACTTATTCTCAAACTTTATACTTGCTCTTTTGATACATTTTTCCCAAAAAGAATATATAGATGTTAGAATCAAAAGTTTCATCTATTGCTATGAACAAGACTAATGTGAAACTGATATATTCAGAAATTAAATTTGCAACAAAGCTCATCTTAGTTTAGCAACTCAATTAGCCAGTCCTGAGTGAAAAATGAGCCCCAAAACAGCTCCTGATCCTATCTCTGCTGTTGTCTAAGCAGGGAATGTGAGATCATTAATTCAAACTATGTTAAATTAAGGAGTTGAACTTAATGATTTTCAAAATCTTCAAATGTATTACTAAAATAAAATGTAGAAAAGGCACTTTTTGTGGAAGTATTACTGGGGGAATAAAGATGAAATCATAATATGGACTTGTTTTTTCCCTCAAACCAAATCAATAAAAATGCTTTTGAGTCATCGATAATATCCAGAGCACTTTCCTAAAGGCTCTTTCTACAAGAAGTTTAGCTATGCAAACTCTAACATAGCATTTAGGAAACCCGTAGGTGCAATAACAGAAGAGATATAATCATGGGACAAAATAACTGAAGGTAGAAGAATAAGGATGGTCCATTAAATGAAGAAAGACAGGCTATTTTGATCACAAAAAGATTTGTGAAATGTAAACATTTAGGTATGCTTTGGACCAAAGAGTAGAGGTCAAATTTCAGCTGGGTCAATCAGACACACAAAAACAGAGGTAATAAATCTCTTGAAACAAAAACAATGAAATAAATCATTTTACATTTCTATGATATGAAACAATAAATTTGATCCATGATAAAATACAATAAAGTGATTAGAAGTAATATTTTAAAAGAATATACAGTAACTTGAAAAACGTTTCACAGAATGTTACTGAACAAAGTAGCAGATTATAAATTTTGGACACACCAGATTCCAACATGTATTAGTACATGTATCATCGATGATGGGTGGCGAAAGGAAGAGAGGGAGGGAAAAAGCAAAAGAACTTAGAAGCTATACAGGAAAAAACAGAAAGTTAGGATCGGGGATTTAGCTCAGTGGCACTGCATTTGCCTTCCAAGTGCAAGGTCCTGAGTTTGATTCCCAGTACTAAAAAAAAAGTTAACAGAAGCTATTCCAGATGTTGGTATTGCTGTTGAGATTAACATTTTCCTATGTGGCTTTCCGCCTTTTCCAAATATTCTAAAATACACACATATTATTTTATAATCAGAAGCAAATGTTAAACTTGTCAGAGTCAACATTGTACATGATGTGTTCAAGAGACAGTAAAAACCATGATGATAATGTTAAAAGAGTAAAAGAGGGCCATTTTGGCAGAAGACTTGGATTAAATTTGTTTCTTTTTCTTTTTTCTTGAATCAGCAAGACAGCATAGTTAAATAGAAAATTCAAAAATATGTCAGAATCCAATGAAAATGAGATTGTTCGAATAAAGTATGGGATGCTAACATAATGGAATATTAAGCAGCCATTAAGAGAATTTAGAACTTGCAAATAAATGTACGATCAGCAAGTACAAAAACCTCTCCAAAACCCTTCCTCATAAAGAGGTTTTTTTAAGCTGATAAATTTTAATCTGATGGACAAATGTACTTTAAATTTCACTGACACTGAATACAGCCATGTGCTGTGGCATTCTTTTTACTAACCCCCCTCAACTCACCACAACCCACTCCTTTTACCTACTAGATAATTTCACATTCTATTTCTTCTGCTTAAAATGCACCCTTTTGTGGAGTGGGACAGATCTGCATGAATTTACAAAGGCTCACAATTCCAGTGAGTGTAGTGTGGTGTCATAAAAATATGCTTCAATATCTAGCAAAGGAAGAAAATTACAGGCTGAAATTTAGCAACACCTAAGATTTCAGTAGAAGGGTTTAAATTATTATGAATCACTCAAAAACATTCTTAAAACCTCAATAAAACTGACTACCTAAAATGTATTATATACATTCCCCAAAAAAGAAATAAAATATACTAATAATACTTAAAAGATTTACATTCGGATATGAATAACTTATGAAAATAAGTGACATGATCCAAAAAAACAATTAACCAAAAAGAATTGTATTTAACCTTTTCTGGTTGATGCTTTTCAGATGCAACAGATCATGAAACATTTTTCTTTCCAAAGAAAGATCTCACCTGTACAATTCTTCTTTTCTATCCCTACCCCTCTCTTTCCTATCCCTCCTTCTCTCCCTTTCCCTCATGCTTTCTTTCGCTCAACATTGAGATACATACCTACTAGCTTATAGTCTTTTAAACAATAAAAACCTTTTTTCTTCAAGAGATTAGAGAAAAGGGAAATTATCTGTATGACAAATCTATACTTCTTAAATCACAGTTAATACCATTCATGTAGCTAATATAATGAAAATGTGCACCTACATAAAACCAAGAAAACCTTGGAATGGATGCAGGCCAAGATTTGAATGTGTATAATAGATAAGAAAGCCCAATATGTTGCAAGAATTCATTGTCTTTTAACCTCACTGCAAAACAATATATTTATTGTAAGGAAAATCACTGAAATGAATAGATTAGAATGGTGTTAGCATGATATTGGAATTTACCACAAATTAAGTGTAAATTTTCTAGTTGTTACTTTTGATTTAGAATAAGCATTTGTTATTGAGACTGTGGGCTCACAAAATCTATATGTTGAATTACCTCAGAATGTAACCTTATTTGGAAATAGGGTCTTTATGGAAATGATTAACTTAAATGAGGTCATTAGAGTGGTACCAAATTTAATGTTACTATTATCTTTGTAAAAATGGAAAATTTAGACCAGAAATATGCATAGAGAAAAGATGATGTGAAGGGACACTGGGAGAAATCAGCTGCCTACAATCCAAGTTGAGAGGCCAGAAACAGATCCTCCCTTCAAAGCCCAAAGAAGGAAGCAATCCTGCTAACACCTTGATCTTGGACTTCTGGCCTCTAGGTCTGTGAGTCAATACATTTCTGTTTTGAAAAATAC
The DNA here is from genome assembly GCF_053883595.1 of Heterocephalus glaber. Classification (NCBI taxonomy): domain Eukaryota; kingdom Metazoa; phylum Chordata; class Mammalia; order Rodentia; family Bathyergidae; genus Heterocephalus; species Heterocephalus glaber. The sequence continues at coordinate 33,807,933 of NW_028258296.1, read as the reverse complement.
CTAGACTGTGATACTTTATTACAGCAGCCCTAGGGAATTAATACAGTATTTCTGCACCGAGAGTTGTACACAATAAAAATGTGAGGGTAGAAATAAAGGTAGAAGGAAGATAAAAAGATTAAAATATTTCTTCCTTGCTCTATTCATTAACTTTTTTTTACAGGTTAATTATCAACTCCTGTAATTCCTGGGAAAGGATTCTGCCTCTTTCCTTTCATGGTTATTAGATGATTCTAAAATTCCTACTGAAATTAAAATTTTAAAAGATACATAGCTGAAATTTAAAACAAATGGTTTGTCAATACCAAAAGAATTTAAAAGTTGAAATATGACCTCTCTAAGAGGTGACCTTCCTTAACATCCCTCACTAAAATGCTACTCAGGAACATCTCATAAATATAACATGAATTACTCTGATAATACTAAATCACATCCACCATCTGTGCACAAACAGCTATTTTCTTTTTACAAGTCGAGGAAGAAAAAAAAATCAATGTGAGAAGGGCGATAATCAGAATACTGCCATGAAAAGGCCATGCAAATAAAATTGCTGATGCACGAGAAACATGTACACCAAGAGACATCTGGTAAAAAAGCAACTTAAAGTAGGAGTTTGAGAAACCATGTTGCGAAGAGGGACACTCATCTTGACAAGCCTAAATTTAGACTTAGCAGCTGTGTTTTGGTTTACAAATCCTTCCAATCTGCCTGCTTATAATAATAATAATAAATGAAAAAGACCTTCCGTGGAACACTGTTGAAAACGTGATTGGGGGAAAGCCAGGCTCTGCGGTATTTCATGAAGGGACACACAACACTCTAATCTTGTTTGACATAATTACCATTGCTATGTAGTATGTAAGCCCTTGTATGCATATACCACAATTTTTTTTATCCATTCTTGTTTCTTTTTTTTCCCCTCAATTTTCTAATACTGGTACCTTGAATATACTTGTACTTCTTTGGGTTTTGTGTAATACAGAGTTATACAGGCACCAATGAAATTTTACAGATAATTTTCCCTTCTGACCAAAACCAAAAGTATTATACTGTGTTTTTAACTATGCTTTGTCCCTACAAAATATCTTGTTGATATTAATTGTCAATTAATCATACTGAGTGGTGGTAGGACTGTGACAGGTGATTGGGTCATGAGAGGTACTGCCCACGTGAATAGGTCATGTAGTTATCACAGGACTAGATTAGTTCTCTCTAGAGCAGCTTCCTATAGACCTGCTCTCTTTATACATGCCCACTTTCCTTATTCTGTTCATCAGGAGTTAAAGCAGCACAAGAACCTCACCTGGAGCTGCCACCCAATTTTAGATTTTCGAGCCTCCAGAACTATGAACCAAAATAAACCTCTTTTCATTATAAATCAGCCTGTCTCATGTATTTTATTATAGCAAAAGGAAACAAACCAAGGCATGGCACGGTAAAAGAAAAGTCTTTGTAGTAAGGCAAAGCTAAACTTAATCTAAGTTTAGACATGTACAAGCTGTGGGAACTAGATTAAGTCATTTTACTTTTCTGAGGTTTAGTTTCTCACTTACAATTTCTTAGAAAGTTCACGCCTCACCTTGGATCACAGAGACTTAAGGAGAAGATCCAAAGTAATATATGTGATGTGTATAATATTTGCTAGAAGGCTCTATATAAACTATCTTACATAAACCTTATCAAAATGCCTAGAATATATATGTTCCTTTTTAAATACATACACATACTATTAGCTAATATTCTTTCATCTCTTGTTTTCTGATGATGAAACAGATTAAATAACTTGCTCAAACTCTAATTGGCATTAAACAGAAAAACCAGGATATGACTTCCTAAATCCTATAAGTCAAATTTGTAACAAAATTTGATACTGACACCTGAGAGTCATCACTGAATTCACTTTTTACAGTTTCTCATGAAGTGAAATAGAATACTAAAGCAAGAACAAATAAATGTCTATGATCAGTATATTGCTACATAATGCCCCAAATCTGAGGAAGTAAATTCTACTATTCTATCATCAGGAGTCTGAAAACACTTTCTGTAAGGGACAATCAGTAAATATTTCAGATTTTATGGGCCATTTGGTCTCTGTTAAAACTTCTCAACTTGGCCACTGTAGTATGAAAGCACCCAAAGGCAACACATAAATGAATGGATGTGGTTGTGTTCCAGTAAAATTTTATTGAAAAAATTGAGGTCAACCATATTTGTCCCATGAGTTTTTGTCCCTCTTTTGCATTAAAGATATTATATAGAAAGCATCATAATACAGAGAGATAGACATTTTATATATCTTTTTTATATGTCTTAGAATATTCCATAATAAAAATCACTTTGAAAGTTTAAAAAGGGTTCCTTCGAGTAGGATAAGTACAGAGTTTTGATTACTGAAGAATTCCTTTGAATTTCTTTGCACAGTTTTCTCATGGAACTTTTAAAGTCCTCTGCATGACTAATAAGTAGACAGAAGATAAGTTTCAGATTTTTAGCATTTCTCTTAAGGGCTTTTTTTAAACTTAGAAAAACATACACCCACAAATCAATGTCTTTAATCACATCAATAAACACTATGGCACATATAAGAGAGGATAAGTAAAGACAAACTAAAATGCTACAGCTTGAAGGTGAGGCTTCCTCATTAAGTGTGTACTCAAACACTGAGGCAGTTCACGCTTATCCCTCAGCAATAAGCCATTATCACTGTGCGTCAACAATGTTTATAGTCATGAATGCTAAGTCCACAGATGACAATTGACACTGTCCAAAAGAAAGCCTGGGTTGGCCGGGGATTTAGCTCAGTGGTTTCGCTGCCTGCTATGCAAGCGCAAGGACCTGAGTTCGATCCCCAGTACCAAAAAAAGAAAAAAAAAAAAGAAAGCCTGGGCTAGTAGACACACTCAGGAAATAAATATGGTATCTGTCAAGTGTCCAACTGTGGATTCAGTGATGACTAATTGGGAGCAAAATAAGCCAGGAAATATACTCTAAGCAGAACTTCTGAAGGGGATGAAGGTATGTGCTATGGACAGATAACACTGAAGTGCATGCACTCTCAGGAGTGCAACAAGAAATGGCTTATAATCAGCGAAATCAGATGACTGTGCACTTAATAAGTAGGGCTGAAATGGATCCTGGAATGTTTAGTCCTCTGCTCCAAAATGTGGTCATTATAGACAGTCCTCCAGGAAAAGGTTGAACTCCCTTGATATGTAGCTCCAGCAACAAATTTATAGATTTTCTGAAGAGATTTAGTATATGCTTATGTATACACATTACACAAACCACTAAAAGACTATAAAAGATGAACCAAAAACTTTTATCCCCTAGTACCTCCAAACTGACTGGAGGACACCACATGTAATGATTTACTCAAAGAGGGAGCTATGCACATACTATAAAGCAATGCAAGAATTTTATTACTCTCAGAAATAACCTAAAAGAAAACTTTTTCAAATTAAAAGTACCCTTCCAACTAAATTTTATCTCCATGGAGCCTACTCAGGCTCCATGGCAGGTCTTTTTATACTTTCCAAACTTAACTAAGTAGCTGTATATATAGTTGCATAGACTATCAATATATTACAATATCTTCCCTTAAATAAATATGAGCTTGGTAAAAATAGAAACAAATATATTTTTGTGATACTGAGAAGATCTTACTGCAAACTCAAAGTAAATGGCTATACAAGCAAAAGACATTAATTTTATATACCATAGTTATGAATATTGAGAGTTTTCTAAGTGCGAGCAACTGTGTCCTAGGAACATTGCATGCATTTTCCTTAATCCTATCAATAACCTCATGGAGTATGATTACCATCAGCCAGATTTTGCAGTTAAATAAATTTGTGGTATAGGGATGCTAATAGTTCTCTTCAAAATCACTTATGTCTGAATTTATACAGCTAGGACTCAACCATCACCACCATCAACAGGCATAGAAAGCATCTACTATAATAATTTTACACATTTAACAACTGTTTACTAAATGCCAGCTGTGTGTCAGGCACTGGGCTGGGGATACAAAGGCGACCAAACCTGGCAGAGTTCTTGCTCTCATGAAGCTTATACTTCCAGTTGGATGGGGAGATATAATAAACACATGGATAAAAAACCACTATTCCTGATGAAATTATAAGAATAAATGTTGATAAACAAGGGATGTATTCCAGAGAAATTGGACCCATTACTTGGGGAAGGGGTTAAGGCAGGGAGCAGGAAGAAGGTATTTGCTAGAATCTCAGGGAAGGTTTTAAGGACACAAAGTAAGAAGCCAGCTTTGCAAAACACTGAGAAGTACAGTAAGAAAATAAGGACCACAGCAGAAAAGAACTTAATATGCTCAAGGACCAGAAAGGAGACAAATGGCTGGATCATGGGTTTCTATAAAGGAATAACCAATAAAGTTCATTTTAACAGTTACTGTGTCAAAATTTCAGTTTTCACATCTTAATCTTGTAGATCTTTAAAAGAGTGAGGGAGAACTCCATGAGGAATGTTGCACCTGAATATTCAAAAGTAAGACGTTTGCGCATAGACATTGCTAACCATCTATATGGTCTTATTCAGATTTCTTGTGAGCATTTGCCAATTTGCAGGTATTAATCATAACTGACACTGTCCCACTCATATCATTACAGTTGGGTAATTTCTTACCTAACAGAAATTTTCTTTCTTTATACTTAACAGTTAAAAATGTGAGTTTATTCACAAAGGTCCAATAATATTGTCATAGACCACAACTGAAGGTGGCATTATTATTCTTACCGTGCAAGAATTATACCTCCTGTCTAACTCCCAGGCAACTTTCAGTGCCTCTCTAGGAGGTAAAATAGTTCCTCACTCCAATAGGTTTGATCATTGTCCAGATGCAGATAAGTGCCTATCTCTGAGAAGAAGACACAAGAGCTACTTCCTCTTTCCACCAACAAACATTTTTTTTTTCTCTCTGCTACAGGAGTTACCTACTCCATTTAGGGATTGCTCTTCTAGTCTGCACCCCAAAATAGAGATGACTTACAGAGTGGATTCAAAGCCTATAAAAGAATCACATCCCAGCTCCAGATATAAGTTCACCAGCTAAAAATAAACATTTATTGTAGGTAAGACACTTGAGGTTGTTAAATGCAGCATAACTGAGTGAAAGCTGATGAAGATACAATTTAAAATTGAAATAGATTAAAAAGTAAATACATAATTTGCTCATTTTTAGTACAAGAGAATTAGGGATTTTTTTCCAATTTTGAAGATTCATATAATAAGAATTTGCCACGTTTTTGATCACACATAAGGCTTTCATTTTAATTCTAAATAGATTTCTGTTCTTCATATTTCATTTTAAAGGATTAAACTATTTTTCATTTTAAAATAAAAGCTTCTATCTCTCATATTAAAAAGTATAAACTTACAAAATAAAATTACAAAAAAGAACATCAAATATATTATGCTAAATGAAAAAAAACAAGACATACTGTCTGATTTATATCATACTGTATGATTCTATTTATATAAAATGAACTGAGGAAGAAAATACAGACAAAAAGTATAGGTTAATGGATGTCTATGGCTGGGTGAGAAAATCAGGATTAATTATAAATGAGCAATGATGAACCTAATTGGGGAGATGAAAATGTCCTAAAACTATTTTTCAGGGATGATTGTAAAACTCAGTTACTACTATACATTTTAAAAAATCATTTACCAAAAATGGGTGAATTTTACAGTATAAAAATAAATCTCAATCTATTTCGTTTTAAAAAGAAATTCCACCAGCCAGGTGTGATGGTGCACGCCTATAAGTCCAGAACTCCAGAAACGGAGGCAGGAGGATTGCTGTGAGATCCAGCCTGGGCTACACAGTGATTTCAAGGCCAGCCTGAACTAGAAAGTGAGACCTGGTCTCAAAAAAAGAAAACAAATAATTTATTTTAATTATATTTAGTTTAGCATCCCAGAAGGGAAGACCAATACAGTGCAAACTGATTTTGCTGAAAAATCATACAGTTGACAAATTACATACTGTAATAATCCAGTCTATAAATCTAAAAAAAAGCCAGAAGCCATGTCATTCATGAATGTAAATATATTCTGAATACATAATTTAAATATTCTGTATTGAACTTCCCTACACTCCTACTATCAAGCAGCTTAATTCACTGGAAATAGACAAGCAAGTTTTTTACACAAGAGAAATATGTACCTGCTTATGAGGCATAATGTATTATTAAGTATTATGATATTCAAAACATTATTATGGAAAACAGGAATAAGAAAGAAATCAATTCTATCTGGGGAACGAAGAAAGTTCTTAGGAAAGAGGTAGTTTTACAATGGGCTATAAATAACAGGAAGGATTTTGTTTTGTTGATCCAACAACAATTACACAGAAGTAGAAAAATACAAAGTAAGCTCATGTGGTTGCAAGTAGATCGATCTAGATCAGTGTTTCCAGACCAATGTTTTTTGAATTATAATGTGGGGAAAAAAAAAAATCACTCACCAGGAAATCCAGTTCAAACATAGATTCTGAGTCACTGGTTCTGCAGCAGGTTAGAAGACCACATTTCTTACCAGTTCCTAAAGGATACAATAGATTTGCAGGACATACTCTGAGTACTGAGGCTCTAGAGGAGACACCATAGTAAGAGAGAGAAGAATCTTGATGTCAAACTGAACATATGCCCAAAGCCATGTGAGCACATGGATAGACTACAGGCAGAAGGTGACACAAATAAAGACCTGATTAGGCTGTATTACCTGGGAGCATAACACATTTTTTGGCACACAGGCACAGAAGCATGGGTGTGTCAAACCCATGATGATTCTTTAGAATATTTCTATTGAAGAATTAATAATTTTAATTTTGAGTTTTATTACATTAAACAATGAGTGCTTAACAGGAAAAAATATCACAGAAATAAAGTATTGCATTTTTAATATTTATTTAGTGTCTATAAAAAAGTACCCAAATTTTCAACATTTTTTTGGTATACAAAGTCTAAAAAAGAACAATATGAATTAATTCCTATATGAACTACAATGAAAATACCAATAGCACTCTACCAAAAAAAAATCTGCACTTCATTAAACACACCTAAGTCAGTCTTCACACATGACAACAACACATTACATATATACATATCGCAGATACTGACAGCACATGTGTTTTGCTTTCCTGGCCTTTTTGTAGAATATACTTGACATCTTGATCTTGCTGTTTTCTCAGGAGGTTCTTACTATATTATATAATGTGTAGTTAACAGGAACATAAAATATCAATAAAATAAAGTATTAAGTTATTACTATGTATTTGCACATTTAGAATAAACATCAACACTTTCACATCAGCTGTGTATTTCTTACAAAACTTAAATGATAACATCAGAAATAAAAACCTATGTGAACTACAATGAAAATACCAACAGAACTCTACAACATAAATAACAATGGCTTCAATTGTCACACCTAAGGCAGTCTTCGCACATGAAAACTGCATCATCCGGCTAAGAAAAATAATATAACACTGATTGGAGTCAATGAAGAAACAGGAGAGAGTGCAGACAACATAAAAAAACTCTTCACAGAAGTAATGGCAGAAAACTTCCAAGGAGGGGAAAAGAACTTGACATACAGATAAGTGAGGTATAGGACTCCAAAGAGCCTTGATCAAAAAAAATCTACACATAGGCATATAACTGTTAAGATTCTAGAAACACAACAGAAAAAAAAAGTTCTACAAGCACTTAGAGAAAAGAAACAAATCACATACAAAGGAAAGTCCATCAGAATCACAGCAGACTTCTCAACACAAACCATCAAGGCAAGAAGAGCTTGGAGTGACATATTCCAAGCCCTAAAAGAAAACAGCCTCCAACTCAGATTGATGCACCCTGCAAAACTATCTTTCAAATTTGATGGAGAAATAAGATACTTTCATGACAAAGAGCACCTTAGGAACTTTGTGAAGACCAAACCAACACTCCAATGAATTTTACACGATATCCTAGGAACAGACATTGAGGATCACAACCCCAGGAAGCAAAGCAGAATGAACCCATCTGGCATGACAAGAAATTAATTGTAAAGGGGGAGAACCCAACAAAAAGAAAAAGTCATGGCAATGACAAGTCAATACGTTTCAGTTATAACCATCAATCTTAATGGTCTCAATTCACCAGTCAAAAGAAATAGACTGGCAGAATGGGTCAAGAAGCAAAATCCAACAATATGCTGCATGCAAGAAACACACTTAATTCAAAAGGAAACTCATAGACTGAAAGTTAAAGGGTGGAAAACAATACTCCATGTGACAGGAACCCGAAAAAAAGCAGGAGGAGCTATCCTCTTGGCAGATCAAGTAGATTTCAAACCAACACTGATTAAGAGAGATGAAGAAGGACACTACTACATCCTTGTAAAGGGAAGAATCCAAGAGGAAGAGAAGACATTCATAAATATCTATGCACCAAACACTAGTGCACCCAACTATATAAAACAAATACTAATGGACATGAAAAGTCATATATGCACTAATACAATTGTAGTGGGGGACCTCAACACCCCACTGTCACAAATAGATAGATCAACTAGACAAAAAATAAGTAATGAAATACTAGAACTCAATCGAACTCTTGAACAAATGAACTTAACAGATGTTTACAGAGTCTTCCAACCCACAAAATCAGAATATACATTCTGCTCAGCTGCACATGGGTCATTCTCCAAAATAGACCACATGCTCACAAAAAGAACATGTTTAAGTAAGTGCAAAGGAATTGAAGTTATCCCCTGTATATTATCAGACCATAGTGCGATGAAACTGGAGATCCATAGCAAAAGAAACTCAAAAAATTTCATAAACACGTGGAAATTGAACAACACACTTCTGAATAACCAAGGGGTCACAGAGGAAATTAAAGAAGAAATCAGACAGTTCCTTCAATTAAATGACAATGACAGTACAACATATTGGAATCTATGGGACATAATGAAAGCAGTCTTAAGAGGGAAATTCATAGCAGTGAATACACATATTAGGAAAACAGAATGAGCCCAATTAAACAACCGATGCTGAACCTCAAGCTTCTAGAAAAAGAAGAGCAGGACAAACCCAAAGCTCATACAAGGGAGGAAATTATAAAGATCAGAGGAGAAATCAATGCAATGGAGACTAAGAGAATGATACAAAAAAATCAATGAAACCAAGAGCTGGTTCTTGGAAAGAATCAACAAAATTGACAAACCCTTAGCAATCTTATCAGAAAAAGGAAAGAAAAGGCCCAAATCTATGCAATTAGGAATGAAAAGGGTGAAATTACAATAGACCCAGCAGAAATCCAGAGGATCATCAAAATACCTACTTTCAGAACCTATATGCCAATAAGATGGAAAACACAGAAGAAATGGACAGATTCCTAGATACATATGAATTACCAAAGTTGAATGAAGAAGACCTAAAAATTCTAAACAACCCAATATCAACCAATGAAATTGAAAATGTAATTAAAAACTTATCAACTAAGAAAAGCCCAGGCCCTGATGGCTTCACTGCTGAATTCTACAAGGCATTTAGAGAGGAACTGCTGCCACTACTGTTTAAATTATTCAATGAAATTGAAAGGGAAGCAATACTCCCAAATTCATTCCTGGAAGCAAGCATCACCTTGATCCCCAAACCAGAGAAAGACCCAACTGAAAAAGACAACTATAGGCCAATCTCACTAATGAACATAGATGCAAAAATCCTTAATAAGATACTGGCAAATAGAATGCAGAAGATCATCAAGAAGATCATACACCCTGATCAAGTGGGATTCATCCCAGGGATGCAAGGATGGTTCAACATACACAAATCAATCAATGTAATACACTATTATCAAGAGAGCCAAGGACAAAAGCCATATGATTATCTCCATAGACACAGAAAGAGCATTTGACAAAATCCAACATGCATTTATGATAAAAACCCTACAAAAAATTGGAATAGATGGTCTCTACCTGAAACTGAGAAAAGCAATCTATGAAAAACCAACAGCCAATATCATACCAAATGGTCAAAAACTGAAATCCTTCACACTAAAATCAGGAACAAGACAAGGATGGCCACTATCACCAGTCTTGTTCAATATAGTTCTGGAAACATTAGCCACAGCAATTAGACAAGAGAAAGAAATAAAAGGAGGAATAAAGATAGGAAATGAAGAAGTCAAATTGTCATTATTTGCAGATGACATGATACTCTATATAGAAGACCCTAAGAACTCCACCAAAAGTCTTCTAGACTTAATAACCAAATTCAATAAAGTAGCTGGTTACAAGGTCAACACACAAAATTCAATAGCTTTTCTCTACACAAATGACAGACTCACTGAGAGAGAAATAGGGCAAATAATTCCTTTCACCATAGCATCCTAAAAACTGAAATACCTAGGAATCAACCTAATGAAAGAAATCAAAGACCTCTTCTCTGAAAATTATAGCACTCTGAAAAGAGAGATTGAAGATGATATCAGAAAATGGACAGACATCCCCTGCTGCTGGATAGGAAGGATTAATATAGTGAAAATGGCCATACTTCCAAAACTGCTATATAGATTCAATGCAATTCCAATTGAGATCCCAGCAGCATACTTCATGGACCTTGAGAAAACAATCCAAAAATTCATTTGGAACAAGGAGAGACCCAGAATAGCAAAGGCAATTCTAGGTAACAGAGACATGGCAGGGGGTATCACATTCCCCAACCTGCAACTATACTACAAAGGAACTCTGATAAAAACAGCATGGCACTGGCAAAGAAACAGACCTGAGGACCAGTGGAACAGATTAGAAGATGCAGAAACAATACCAGACACACTCAGCCATCTCTTCTTTGATAAAGGAGCCAAACACCCTCACTGGAGGAAAGATAGCCTCTTCAATAAATGGTGCTGGAAAAATTGGCTTTCAACTTGCCAAAGATTAAAACTAGACCTATATCTCTCGCCGTGCACTAAACTAAAATTAAAATGGAGTAAAGATCTAGATATTAAAATAGAAACACTGAACCAGTTGAAACAGAGGTTAGGTAGAACTCTTGAAGACATCGGTGTAGGAAAAGATTTTATAAACAAAACCTCAGCTGCCCATGAACTACCACAAACAATCAACAAGTGAGATCTCTTCTTATTAAAAAGCTTCTGCACTTAAGAGAAACCACCAGCAGTGTGAAGAGACAACCCACAATGTGGGAAAAAAGTCTTCACCTGCTCTTCCTCAGGCAAAGGTCTACTATCTTGAATCTATACAGAACTTAAAAAGATCAGACCTCCCAAATTTAAAGACCCAATCTGAAAATGGGCATCTGAAATGAACAGACATTTCTACGACAAAGAAGTAGAAATAGCAAATAAATACATGAAAAAATGTTCAACATCACTGGTCATTCGAGAGATGCAAATGAAAACAACACTGAGATTCTACTTCACTCCAGAAAGAATGGCTGCTATCATGAAATCCACCAATAACAAATGCTGGTGGGGCTGTGGGGAAAGAGGAACCCTGCTCCACTGCTGGTGGGAGTGTAGACTGGGGCAACCCCTGTGGAAATCAGTATGGAGATACCTCAAACAACTAGGACTGGAAGTCCCATGTGACCCCACTATTCCCCTGCTGGGGATCTTCCCCAAAGAATTAAAAGAATCATACCACAGTGATATATGTGCACCCATGTTCATAGCAGTACAGTTTGTGATAGCTAAAACTTGGAAACAGCCCAAATGCCCATCAATTGGAGACTCGATAAAGAAAAAGGGTTTTTTTTTATAAAATGGAGTACTACTCAGCCATAAAAAATGAGAAACTAGAGACATTTATAGCTAAATGGATGCACATTGAGGCGATACTCTTAAGTGAAATAAATAGGACACACATGTATAAATACTGAATAGTTTCTCTGGTGTGAGAAACTGAAAGTGTAAATAAGGACTAAAATGTATAATAGGTAATATGAAATAGGAAGATAAGGGGCAAAGGGGAAGGAAGTGGGAGGGGTAGGGGAAAGGAAAGAAGAGAATGGGATTAATATGAGAAAATGGAAAATTAGGAACAAAATCTTTGTAAATAGGGAGGAATGGAGGGGTTGAAGGGAGGGCTGGGCAAGGGAGAAAATAAGAACCAAGAGAGATTATGTAAAGGTGCAAATTTCCAATGATGAGTGTCATTATATTGTATACCTAAAATGTACTGATGATTAGAATGAATAATCAATAATGCAAAATAGGAAGTAATGGTCCAAAGGGGTAGGGGTAGTGGGAGGGGGCAGGGGAAAGGAAAGAAGGGAAAGGAAAAACGATGAGAAATGGAAAAAATGGAAATAAAGTCTTTGTAAATAGGGAAGGGTGGAGGGGGTGAAGGGAGGGCTAGGAATGGGGAAAACATAAGAACCAAGATGCATTATGTAAAGGTACAAGTTCCCAATATGAAATGTAATTGTGTTGTACACCTACAATGTACCAATAAAAGAATTTAAGAAAAAAAAAGAAAATTGCATCATCCATTCAAATCCCAGATGAGCCCCCCTAAAAAATCCAATCAAAACAAAAGAAAATTGCATCTTCCTTACACAAGCACTGATTACACTGATAGCACATATGTTTTGCTTTCCTGTCCTTTCTTGTAGGGCACAGTTGACATTTTTTTGTTTTTCCTGTTGTCATACTAGGTCTTTGGGATGCTGTGCCCGCTTGTTCACTTGTCAGCTCACCAGTGTGTTCTACAACTTTTTTGTTAGTTTCCTGGGCAGAAACATTTTGTTCTTCCTTTGTTGTAAATGATCTCTTATGATTTCCAGTCCCAATCACCTAAGAAGATTTCTCTGTGGTACTCTGCAGTTGTTATTTTCTTTGTAAACTATCATACTGTTTATGCCACACATGTTTAGAATCAAGAAAAACACAACCATTGGCCAATGCTTTATGTTTTGAATGACATCATAGTTGCTCATATCTCATCAACAACATCTACTCACCTTTGGTTTCTGTCTCAGAAACTCTGAGAGTTTCTGTCTCAGGCTTCCGTTTTGTCAAGGTTTGTTTCCCTATCAGTATTTCCATCATGGTGCAATGTTGACATCAGTAATACCAGTTTGTTTTTCTTTGCCATATATGAGGCCAATGTTATATCTTTCTGAAATCCAAACTTCTTACTATTAAATTTTGTTCTGAAATCGCAACATTTCATTTGGAATTTCTGCTTTGTTCCTGTGTACAGTTCCTGCACTAGTCAACTTGTGCTCTGTTAGCAAATGTAATATCCATTGGAAACTAGTAAACCAATTGTGGAATGTCACAGTCCAATTACTTTGGGAGATGGGAGTAACAAGTCTGTTCATAATATCACTCGGTTTATTACTATATAAATAAGGACCTGATGGCTGAATTCCAGGATAAATTTCTAAATTGAAAGCATAATATGTTTTTGCATCTACAAAGGCATAAATTTTTATGCCATATTTTTGACCCATCACTTTTCCATAAATCTTTTACATGTCTGTGATTACAATGAGAAATCCCTGCTAACTACAGCAGACCTATGAATGCTTTCAGTTCAGCTAGTGAGGTGGCATAACGAAAACATTTTTGAATATGGATATTGATGCATACAGAACCTGTTACTTGTATTTCATCCTCTGTGCATTTCACAGCATCTTGTAGCACTTTGTGTGTTACAATTTCCAACACTGAATGGCAGTGCTTGCATTCTGTCCAATAGGTTTCACCCCTGCCAAGGTCATCACTACATTTCAGACCTGGTTCTAACATTGGATCGTTCCATTTGGTTGTATGACCATTTTGCAACATTTTGACTAGTCAAATATGCCCTCACATTGCTGTTTTCTTTATCATCTGAATCAAGGAGGTCTGCATTCCCTGTGTCGTCATTTCTTGCTCCATTTCACTGTCACAGGAACTTTGGTTTCACATGGCCAAAGTCAAAGTCATAATCATTATCATCATCATACACTCACACCACTCTTCTGTTATGAAAACATGTATTTTATCATAATGAATCATCTTGAATATACACGCATGAGTAATCTGATGACTCACTTTTGACCTTCTCCAAAACTTGCAAATCTAGTTTTTCATGTGCTATTATACTGAAATGGGCGACTTCTACCAGAAAAATCAAAAGACAACATTTTTTTAAACAAATCCTAGAGTAGTGTAGGTGAATTATGCCCTCTGTGATGCTCTGCTAAACATAATACCTGTTAGAAGGAGAACTGTGTGGGTGAAAATCCCAGTTTGACATTTTTTGCACACGTGCCCATACCTTGCTGTTTGTCGTACCAAGTGGGTAAAGGCAAAGATTACTTCCTGTATCCCTCAAGCAAAGGTACTGAGATGTACAGCTGGCTAATAGTGCGCTAATGTTAAAATTTACAGCAGAAAAGTAAGGGATGTGTTTGTGAAACCCAGTGTTATGCTTGTAGGGTGATTCTTGGAGGTAATGACATAACTACTGATCATAACACTGGAAAAAGAAAGAAGGCACTAACTCTAGAGATTAAGAAGGGAAAACAGATTCAGACTCCTATGATATTAATAGCAGAAAAGTAGGTGGAAAATACAATAGGCTTGGAAAAAGAAACACTGAGAATTGGGAAATGGTAGAATATATTGTAGTTCAGTTGGAATTAAGTTGAAGGGATGAGTAGCGTCACCCAATTAATCATTTCCTCTGCTCTCAGTTAAATTCAGGAAGTTATAATTCCATTATAACACAGTTTGAATAAAGGAAAAAGACAGTTCAACAGTCACATCCTCCTTTCCTCTTAGAAAGTTAGTCATCCAGCTTGTGCTGGGACATTTTAGTGATGGAATTCACAACTACACTGGCTAATTCATTTAATTTTGGAAATTTCAATTAGAAACTCTTCTTTAAATTGACCTGAAATTTACCCATATATTTTTGACCCAGTCATCCTAGTTTTGCCCTTCAAAACTGTAAACATTTCTTCCACCTATATCATAATTACTCTTTATTCAGAGTTGTTAAAAGAATTAATCCAAGTCTTTTCCAAGTTAAACTACTCTGCTTCCCAGACCTTTTTTAAAGGCCATGGTTACCCAAACATATCATCAGTTAAATCTCTTTATTATCCTCCATAAATATCTAAATGTGTGACAAAACTGTTGCTACTTCCTGTGTCATTAGAAGACAATACTAACAGAGCAATCCTAACCCCAGACAAGATTTCAAGCTTTTATCTCAACAGATAACATTCCAAAGAATTAGTAACAAGGCACTGGCATTTGGAGATGTGATAATATTTCTTTGTATTTGTAGCACAAATCATCGCTCCCTTTTTAAAATACTGAGAGTAAAATGCATCTTCAGAAGTGGCGCAGATGGTTCAGAGTTCAGTACAATTAATATTCCATATGATCTTGAAAATATGGTGCTTGTTGAGATTCGATATCATATCATTTTCATTTATGCTTACTGATCTCTTAGGCACTAAAAAGCAGGAAGAGTTGGGTGAGTTGGCACACCTGTAATATACATTTTGGGAGGCTGAGCAGAGGGATCACAAACTCAGGTTCCACCTGAGCAATTTAGTGAGACCCTGTCTCAAAGTAAAAAATAAAAAAAGAGCTGAGGATATGGCTCAGTGGTAGGGTACCCCAGTACCACCAAAACCAACAGATCAACCAAAGAAACAAAAATACACAATGAATCCACATAAGTGGTCTGATAAACTGCCTCCTCAAACTTATTGTTTGTTTTAATTTTATCATCATCACATATGCTAACTCAAAAAGAGAACTTGAGGACTGTTTATCTTCTTCACTTAGGAAGGATACAAGAGTAAAATTTCTAGTGGTCAGCCCTATTGGTCTGTCTCTCCCTCCTCCCCCGTTTTTAACCATCAAATTGTAAATATCCTTGAGCCAGAAACAGGAAGGATATACCTTTAAAAAGTGGGAATTAATATAGTAACTCATAAATCTGGATATATATTATTTATCCTTCATTTTACTGTTTACTGTTTTTGTTTTACAAACAAAAAAATCTGAAACATTGACATTAAATAATTTGCTCCATGAAATAAAACTAATAAGCAATGGAGCCAGAATTTCAAAAATTCATATAGGCAACACTCCCACAGAATCTGCTCCTAACAACTAAGCTCACGTCTTGATTATGTTTTTGCTTATAATGACCTAGAGTTTTCTTCAAAAGTTAACAGTTATCCCAATTAAACTCCATATTATGCTCCTATTATGCTCACAGTATTATAACTTATCAAAAGATTTAGCAGGCTACTTGTATTAGGCTATTAGCTGCTATTATAATTACTATTGCTATATAGCAAACTTTTGAGGTATAGCAAAATTTTGTGGTATAAAACAACTTTGTTAATATTTTATTATGTTCAGTGATTTATTGGGTCAGGAATGCCAACAGCACACAGCAGAAACTTGCTTCTCCTCCATTATACCAGAAGTCTCAACTGAGATCTGATGGCTGATGGCACCTGGATGCTAGAGGCTGAAATCACATAGACATCTTCAAGCCACCCACTTAATAGGGTCTCAATGTAACCTCAAAGCATGGAGGATTTAGGTTACATTTCTTACACAGCAGCTTCAAAAAGCACGGTGTTACTGAGCAAGGTAGCACACAGTTATAATCCCAACATTCTGGGAGACTGAAGCAGGAGACTCACAAGTTTGAGCAACCTAGTAAGACCCTGTCTCAAAATTTAAAAATCTAAAAAAGGAGGGCTGGGGATGTAGCTCAGTGTGCAGGTCCTGCATTCAATCCTCAGTACTGAAAAAACAAATTTTTTTAAAAAGCACAATGACCCACTGGACAAAGTGATTACTGTATTCCTTTTTATGGTCTAGCCTTCAAAGTTGTAGGGCATTATTTTCACCAAATAGTCACAATCCCACCAGTTTCAAGGACAGGGGCAGAGATCCCAACTCTTCATAGGAGAGAGGCTGATTACATTATAGAAGAGCATATGGAGAGGGAGATACTAATACGCCCATCTTTACATAAAGCTATCCTCCACCCTTAGTACTACGTTCTAACTAGTCCCTCCTTACTTTCACTCTCAACCCCCACTCATCTATTCAATATGCCCTGGGAAGCTGACCCCTGTGGATACATCACAATAGCACCTAGACAAGGCAATAAGCAGGAGATCTAATGGCAGGAGTGTTATCGTTTATATCTAGAATTTCCCCAAGAGCCCTGTGCACTCACAGGCAGGGCTTTTGGAAGGTAATTGGATTATGGGAGCCTCTAGCTGACTTGCTATTAGGAGATAGTGACCGGTTGGAAAAGGTGAGCGTCTGGGGTTTTATCTCCCTCCCCATCTCATTGCTTCACTCTGTGCTTCCTGTCTCCCATGCCATGCACAGCTCTCCTCCACCAGGACCCTCCCGTGGAGCCAGCTGACTATGGACTGCAATGTGAGGCAAAAAACCCGCTCCTCCCTTAAGTTTTGAGTGTTGGGTATTTAGTCACAATGGTGAAGAAAGGGACTAAGATAGAGTTTAGTACCTAAGAAGTGGGGTTGTTGCTGTGACACTACCTGAGCATGTGATCTAGACACCTTTGGAACTGGTTCAAAGGAGGAGTTTGGAAAAGTTTGGAGATGCTGGCTAGAGAAATAGCCCTGTAAGCTGAACTTGATAGGAGATTCTGGTTTTACAGATATGCAGAATATAAGAGTTGTAGGGCCATGGATGTTTCCACCCAGATTCCAGAAGAAGGCCTGTAAGGACAGGCAATGTATCCCTGAAAGGTCAGAGCATGATGCTGTGAGAGAGAAGCCAAAAGCACAGTGAAGACCTCAGGAAGTTGGAAGTGCAAGGAATGTAGAACAACTGCTGAGGAAAGCCACAAGGAGGGAGCAAGGGCAGCCCAAGAGAGAAGCCATGAAGGCTACAATCAGTGGCAATGCGGTAGGGGCGGGGCCAACTGAAATGTATGGAGTTTGGGTCTCACTGCAGCTTTCCCTGAGTGCTGCACATAGAGCTACAGGATTTAATGTTTGCTCTGCTTGAGTTTTGGTCTTTCTATCCTCCTATCCCTCCCTTTTGGCAGGGGAATATTTACCCATTAAATGTCAGCAGTGTTTCATTTTCTTCTTTATTTTCATAGTAGCTCACAGATAAAGAGATTACTGTAAGTCTCAGACACTTTGAACTTTGATTTTTTTACCAATGAACTGTTAAGACCTTGGCTACTGTTGAGATGGACTAAATGCATTTTGCATAAAGGGATGCACACCCCTTTTGGGGACTAGGGGTGGAAAGTTTTGGTTTGTATCTAGTTGTCCGCCAATAGCCTCATGTGTTCATAGGCAGGTCTCTGGGGAGGTGAGTGGGTTATGGGGCCTTATAGCTGACTTACTGTTAGAAGGTAGGGTGTAGTTGGAAGAGGTGGGTGTCTGGGAGCATGACCTGGAAAGATGTATCTCCCGCCTCAGCTCATCCCTTTGTTTTCTGCTTCCTGTCCACCATGCCACAAGCAGCTCTCTTCCACCATGCCCCTCTGCCCTGACATCGCCCCTTGGTGCCAGCCAACTCTTGGCTAAAGTGTGAGCCAAAGTAAACCTCTCCTCTCTTAAATTATGGGTGTTGGGTATTTTATCTGTGCAATGAAGAAAGTGACTAAGACAAAGAGGAAAGACGTGTGCTCAGGAAACGTACTCTCTATTCCCCTCTTGCCTTTGTTACTATATTGCTGCAGTAGGTACAATCTCTCTATAAACACAGTTTTTGCAGAAATGGCCCCTTCTCCAGAGCTCGGCTCTCACTGGGTTCCAGTAACACTATTTCCATTCCTTGTCCCCTCAGAGCTAGGGGGTTACTGGCTTTTGGTTACACTGAGATTCTACATGCCCCTATATACCTTATATGCCTTTAACCCTGCCTATAAATCTATAAATAGCCCCTGCACTACGATCTAATTTCAAACCTGAAAGAATTCTGATTTTTATCAAGATCATGACTGATACAGGTATACAACAGAAACAAAATATAGGGTGAGAGACAGTGTCCAAAAAATTAGTAAGTAGACTTCTACAACCTTCTTCTAGGTATGTGATAGAATTGTTGAATATTATAATTATGCCCCTCCATCACTGCTATGGTCTGGATATGGTACGAACCAAGGGTTCCTGTGTTGGGAGCTTTGTTCTAAATGTGCTGACATTGGGAGGCCATCAGACCTTTAAGTGGGCCTACTGGAAGGTCCAGAGGTCACTGGAGGTACCACCCACAGAAGGGATTTAAGTAGGTCTCTAGGACCTCCAGTCAATTCTTACCACTAACCAGCCTCTCTGGCTATAGGTCTGGCTTTGTGATCACTTCATCTTGCAAAACTGTGAGCAAAAAATTCTTTCTTTACAAAGTTATCCTACTACAGTTATTTCATTATAGTAGCAATGGAAAAAATGGATGTCTCAGCCCTATAACCTATGCTTTTTTTTTTTTTGTACCGGGGATTGAACTCGGGACCTTGCACCTTCAAGGCAGGCAGCAGAACCACTGAGCTAAATCCCCGGCCCCATGACCTATACTTTCAAAAGTAACCTTTTTTACAAAAGTATGAATTATTATTTCAAAACCCTCCTCAAACCTGTCTGTTGTCTCATTTCTGATTTACCATTTAAAAACTTAAGTTTTTCATTATTCTTATAAAACATATTAACTTGTATTATGTATGTCTTTTCAAAGTGTTTATCAACAAAATACTAAATTATTCACTTCATGGCTTTGCTGGGTATTAAAATTAAGCCACTAGTCCACACCTTCCAGAACTTCCTATTGTCCTATCTCTAGTTTTGGGGTACCAGTCCATTCCGTGACTTCTCCAAGATGACTGGCTGTGATGAGGATAATTATATCTGCAAGTTTCTCATTTATCTTAGGGTTTAGACAGATAAGCAGTCTGGCATGAGAAATAAACCTTTGAACTAAAGTTCGCTTTGCCCTAGTTTTAACATAATTGCTACTGTTTGTATCATTTTTATTTTTCCTTTGTTTGACTGATTGATTGATATCATTGCTTAATTTTTCCTCCCTTCCAACTTCTCTACTTGTTTTTAAATTAATCCTCTGCACTCTCCATGGTCTCTTGAGATTTGGCATCATTTTCTCCTCACTGGACATTTGAAAGCTCAGAACACCGACTTATGCTGGCATTTAAAGTTTCTGTCATATATTTCCACATAGACTAAAAAAATTGTTATAGTAAGAAACAAATGTTTTTTTCTCAAAGAATACATAGTAAAGCCATCTTACACACACACACACACATACACACACACAAATGTACTTGGCATGTACTTGTTAACATGTTGTGAGAAGAAAAGAAATAATAAGACAAAGTTCTTATTCTTTGAAAAACTTCTAGAAGGGGGCACCAGGTATACATGCACAAGGTAAGGGATAAGGTGACTACAGATGTGAATGGTGACAGTGTTAGCACACTGAAAGACAATGGCAGTTGCCTTCAAAAGTAATTGAAGATGCCATCATAGGGTAGGCTGGAAGGTGGTAGAGTTCCAGAGAGGAGCGTAGGCCAAATGGAGGAGATTTTCCTAAATTTACTTGTCTAACTATGGTTACTGATTGGAAATTTTAACTTACTGAAATGTAAGCAGGTAGATAATTCTAAATTTTCCAACTATAGTAGTATTTTCAGACTTTAGACAATAATATATCTTTAATCTACGTAGCCAGTTTCTATAGTGGTGGTTCTTAACTTTCTCTAAGCACCTAACAAATGCAGTTAACCGTAATAAGGAGGGTGGGTCCAGTGCAAGGTCTGAAGCTCACAGTTTGGAAGGCCATCTTTGCAAAAGAACAGAACATTACAAACAAAAAAGATTGCGAAGAAAAATAAACTTATATTTAGAATGAGAAAAGAAATCTCAACAAATGATTGGAGGTGTAGAGATACAGATTTCTTATTCTGACGCAGCTTTAGGCTACCGACCAGGAGCACTCACTAGGAATGCTTCCGGTTACAAGGTGTCATTTGCTTTCCACCTGGAACATCTACAGCTACAGCAATCCCCACCACTCCTACAGGCCTGGGCAAATGAACACCTCTGCTGCTTCAGTTCCATCAGCTTTGCCTTAGATCCACCTCTAACAGCAAGGTCTCATTAAAACAGTGACTGAAGAGCCAGCTGGGACACTTAAGACTCTGAGGAAAGAGACCACCTGGTAAATTTAGAACAATTCCAGATGATTTTTCATACACAACTGCAGCTCCCAGCATCCTCCCCCAACCTGCAGCCCAAAGTTGGAAGTCACAGGATGCATAATTATAGACTGTTACTCACAATTTAATGGGCAATGTAAAATAGGAAAGTATAGCAAAAAAAAAAAGTCAATAGACCAATTGTCCTTGATGTGAACATCAAGTACATGTGGAATACAGAAAGGCAATGTTAGCCTTTTACAACTAATCGTAAAATAATTCCAATGCTTTATAATTTAAATAAATGGAGAAATCAACAGCACAAATCTGTCATGCTCTTTCTGAACACCTAGAATACAACTGGGCCTATCATTCCACTCAACCCTAAGGGAAAAAACGGATCTTAAATATTTCTCTTTGAAGTTAGAGTTCTTTTCCAACTTCTGTTTGCTCTCCCAGATTAAAGACACGGTTAAGTAGATTGGCAGCTTTAACTACCATCTCAAGGTAACATTTAACTTGGTAATGAATACAGTGTTCTGATCTGAACTCAAGTCTCCTATTAGCAACTTGAGAAACTGGAGTGACATTCAATCGCTCCACAAGATAGTTTTCTTTTCCAAAACCTTTAAGAAATTACAACTAGGACAGTCTCCCTATACCCAAAGTTTACTACTAATCCCACAAATCCATTCCTTCCAATTACAATTCAAGTCAGAAAGAGCTTCTGGTCCCACATGTAAGGAGGAGAGAGAGGAGAGAAGGGAAAGTTGCTGGCTGTGGGCTGGATGGCAGTAGCTGGCCATCTGAAAAATCCTCCGCTCTGCAGCTTCCTGTTAGACACACGGCCGCTTTCTCCTGTAGAGGGGATCGCCTGGCACCTATTCCGTCTGGATTTGAGACTCACTTCGAATGTCACGCAACTCTCAAATCCACAACCAACAACACTAAACCCAAAACAAATTCCGTAAACTTGGTTGATTTTCCCCCGAGTTGAGAGTGGGCCGCGCCCGACCAGAAGCTGGCAGTGACGGAGGCAGCTTCAGGCCCCCCGCCCCCGGGATTCGGGGACTGTCGCAGGGAGCTGTCAGTGTCGAAGGAAAACAAACACAACTTTACAGACTCCTCGAAGCCACGGCCCTGCCCAGCCGAAGGTCAAAGTACGGAGGAGGGAGTGCCTGTGGCTCAAAATCCCGCCGCGACGCAGCCCGGGCAGCGGAGACGTTGCCCGCGAGGTCCGCAGCTCCGGGACCGCGCCGCCGCCGCCGCCCAGCCCCGCGGGGACGCGGTGTCAACTCCAGAGTAGCCTGGGAACTTTGCCGGCACGCGCCGCCGCCGCGCCCTCACCTTACTGAACACCTCCAGGTCGTCCTCGTCCTCGTCCAGAACCAGCACGTCGGCCTGCAGCGGGGCGCAGGAGCCGCTGTCGCCCAGCAAGGGGATGCCGGCCCCCGTCCTCTCCCCGCCGACGCCCCCGACCTGGAGGTCCGAGGAGCGCGCCTCAGATGCCCGGCGCTCGCCTTCCATCCCGAGAGTGAGCGCCCTGCCGGCAGCTGCCGCCCGCCCCGCTCCCCGAGCGCACCCATTGGCTCCCGCGCGGCCTGCACCTCCCAGGCCGGCCCCGCTCCAGCCCCTAGCCCGCCGCGCAGACGCGGAACTGCCGGGACGCGCACCCGGCCGAACGGGTAGGGCCACCGCGCCTGGACGCAGCCTCGCCGGGCCGCGCGCTGGCCGGCCGGGGGCGCCAGAGCGGGACGCCGGGAGCCCAGGAGCGTGGGCAGAGGCGTGGCCGCCGCCGCCCGGGCCTCAGGGCGAAGGGACGTCCTCACGCTGCGCCAGCCCGTGGGCCACCGAGGGCGGTAGTCCTCCGGGACTGGGTCTGGGAAGAAGCCACGAGCGAGCCCTGGACTTCGCGGGATCCTTGCTTTTCTTCGAGGTTGTGATTTTCGAGTTTGTCTTTTCTAAGGTTGATGCAAAAGATAGACGATATGGAGACCTCCTCTGTTTTGTGATTGATTTTTGACCCAGTGACTGGTCTCTCCAGTCGTTTCACTGTCAAGCCAAGAAAGTTGAGATTTTCAAAACTATTTTCAGCCACTTTCCAACGTATCTTTACTTCTGGAAGTCTTCTTGAAGTTAATAAGGAAGAATGTTACGGAGTGCCAAGGACAACTAGCAATACTGGCCATTGCCACCAAGAAATAATTTTCAGTCCTTGCACTGCCAAGGCAAAGCTGTAATTACTTAGTTGCTTGTTCCGTGCCTATTATTTTTTTTTTTTTTGAAAATTCCAAAAATAGTGGAAAATTGAATGCAAATTGATCTAAACTATTTTCATATGTTATTTTTGTCTCTTAGCTTCACCTCTTTTCTTCTGTAGGCCCTTATTAAAATTTTTAAGTAAATTAAGTTATATGTAAGAATTCCCTGTTGGGGAACTAAAGGATATTTTCATTTCTGACTACAAGATGAAGTTTCAATGTAGTCCCTCTTAATCAAATGTACCTCCTAATGATTTCAAGATACGCGCTCACCTCAGTCAAGTTAGTCACTGCCCAGTGATTATATATAATTGTTTCTGTGCTTTGTAATTCCTGTACCCAAAATGCTATCTCCTATACCTTTCATAATTAGCTATAATCCCATCGCTTTCAGACTTTCCAAATGGCAGTGTTCCCAGTTTCTTAATTCTATTCCAACTTATAGGTTGCATTTGTTTCATATGTCTTACATTCCTTACTAAACTGTAACGTTCTTCAGTTGAGGATTATAATATATATTAGTATTCAGCAATACCAGACTTACTCAAAAAGGTTCTCTACTGAAATCTAGGAATATAAGTTATTTAAAAACTTTATTTTTTCCTCTTTAAGTTCAGAAAGCAAATAAGGAAAAAATCTTTTGTAACTGCAATCTCTAAACGAAGAAATTCATAATGATACTTCACTCACAGAATTGTCTAGGAGATATAGAAAGCACACCCAGAAAATGGAGAGAACAAACCAAGGAAGTGCAACTTGGATCTCAGTGAATACCGTGCCACAGGAGCACTGATGCAGACAGTGCTGCTACCATTACTTAATACTACATGCCACATCGCCTTCATATATTGCATTAGTTGGCACTGATGTCACTGGAGTCCAAGGTGCTATCTCTGTCTTCAGTTCTGCACTGCCTCTGAGAACTTCCCTATTGTTATTGCCACAAAAATGTCTCCACAGTTCCATTTCTCTATGTTGATTGTCCTAGGCTCAGAACAGGAGGGTTTGCCTGCTTGCGTTGGGCTACCTGGCCGGGTATCATGAAGATTCCTAAGGCAGAGAATGTACTAAACGTATAAAGGCCATATTGATGCTGGTCAGTGAAGAAGGTCAGCATGGTGGAAGGGAGAGGAGGAGAAAAGATCTCTACAGCAATTTGCCCCTTTGGCTGTCCAACAGGCACATCACCTTTTCTTTATATATGCCCTCACACCCCTCTTGCAGAGTATACTTCAGCTATGTCTTAAGTACTTGGATGTACAGTCCTCAGCTCTTGAAAGAAGAAAACCCCACACCTACTCATTATTAGTACAGCCCAAAATCTAATTGGTCTTACTTTCCTACAGTCTCAGTTACACATTAAATTGGGCCGATTGCTGTATTCATTAATGGAAGAATTCTTAATATGATACTAAAGCCTTTTAAACCACCAAGTTCCAAAATTTTGACTGCAAGTAAAATACCAAAATGTTCCACAGCCAGTCCTATCCCTTGTTCTCTAAACTCTTATTCCACATTATTTTTTGCCATTTGGTAGTAACATCTAAAAATGGGCAGCTGCAGCTCTATGAACCTACTCACAGGTAAACAGAACAAGAATGGCGAAGGCAAATCCTCCTGGTGGCCAGAACTTCCAGTGTGATCTCTGGTTATATACTATGTCAGCAAAGAGAAATGGCCAGAAATACAGGTCTATATTAATGTGTAGTTGCAAATGGAATAAATAATATCGTATGATTAATCATGGGGCGTTTAAAGAAATATGTGAATGGATTATTCAGAATAGTCATAAAGATATTTGTGAATGTAAAACACCCACCAAAAGGTCAATACTGCAGAAATAACTTAGTGATCACATAGACAGGCTTATGCACTTTGGGTGTCAGCCTTTCCCCCCAGCCATCACATCCTTTGCTTACTAGGTACATGAACTAAGAGGCTGTGGTGTCAGGAATGGAATATAGGCCTGAGCACAGTAACATACGTTGATGAGTGCTGCTGCTGCATACCTACTCTAACAACAGCACAGCCCAACAGTGGGCCCTCAATATAATGAAATTCCTGATATGTGGGGGCCAAGCCAGCCTTTTCCTAGCAGGTTGATGACACCAAACTTCTGACTTCATGGGTTGGGTAGAGATATAGTCTTACTAAAACACACACATCCTGGATATGTTATTATCTTCCCTGCCATTAATGTTTGCCAACCCACCATCCATGGAGTTATAGAATGTCTTGTTCACTATCATGGCATTCCATATAGCATTACATCTGATCAAGAAACATTTTACAGCAAAGAAATAATCCATGGGCTCATGTGTATGAAGCCAAATCTTCTTACTATGCATTCTATAACCTGGAAGTGGGTGGACTGGATTCCTGAAGACTGTTATAGTGCCATTTGCATAATAACCTGAAATTATGGGGTTCTGTCTCAGAGGAAGCAGTATATGCTTTACATCAGAGTCTCTTAAAATATATTTGTCTACCCCCAATAGGTGAAACAAGGGCTCAGGAACAAAAGAGTGACATCGCTCACTGTTAGCCCTAACAATCCACCTGGCAGAATTCTTGCTTTCTAGCCTATCTCTTCTGACCTAGAAGTGACTCATATTTCTTTTGCTCTTAACTCATTGGCTATAACAGGTCACATGATTTCACTCAGCCTAAAGAGGGTTACAAAGTATAGTTGTACTGTGTGTTCAATATACAGAAGGTCAAAACTACTGGAACAGCACAAACAACAGTTGTAACCCTCAAGCCATTAATTCTGGGTGATTAACATGAGGCATGGACAAGCTAATGCAGGGATCATAACCCCAATTCTGTGGTTAATACCCAATTATGTCCAAGTGAACAGTTTTTTACATGAAATTTCTTTCTGATTTTGAGAACTGAGGCATGTATTTCAAATTATTAACTTCAATTTTCTCAACAACAAAGTTGGATAATTAATAGTAGATACTTCAAAGGTTATAAGGATCAAAGAAACTAATATACATGAAATCCTTTGTGAACTAAATAGCTGTATAAATCTTAATGGTTTTATTAGTATTACCATTAATATTAAGTTGTAGCATATCGTTGCCGTATTTGCCCTATAATTTCACTTAGAGTCCCAAGCAGTAACATTGGGGTTCCTATAATGCTGTGTAATGCTTCGTAGCTCTTACTAGAATATGTATTTTCAGAAAGCTTTCCCTTGCTATGATGGTGACACTGGCAATTTTAAGTCCTCCACCTTTTAATGAAATAAACACATAATAAGTACATAATAACATGATTTTAAATACTGTATCTTTAACAAAAAATCCAAAGGAAATAGACTGTGCATGTAATTCTATGATCTAAAATGGCCTACTTTTCTCTTGACCAGGATATAATAATCCTGCTATCAAAGCAGGAAATTAAGGATGATCATTAGTCAAAACAAAAAGGAAATTTATTATATAATACAACTGAAAATATAGAGGGTAAATTCAAGGCATACCATGATCATTGTTCAATGAGTTACCTAATTATTTTTATAAATGTGCTGATTTTAAAAGCTTAATATTGCCAAATTTGTTTGCAATATATTGATGTTTTCAACTGAAAGCAAGCTTTCAGTTGTTTTTAAAGCTTCTCAGAGCCACCATACTCTCTTTCCATGGACAAATCCATCAGATAGACACTTGCTATCATGGAATTTCATAGAAGTAGTACTAGTATAATCAGAATTTATCAGCAGTTCTTTAAAGATATTTTCTTTAAAACTTTAGAAAAGTTATTTCTAATAAATTATAGTAAATATGTTTGATACAGCTTTAAATGAAAGTGTTATAAAACATAGAGGAACTATATCATAAAAGCAAGACTTATGCTTGCTTTCTTTTTCTTTTTAAAAATAATATCTTTATCTGAGATATAATTCATATACCATACAATTTATCCATTTAAAATAGACAAGTCAATGATTTTTGATCTATTTACAATGTTTTGAAAGCATCAACAAAATCAATGGAGAACAGTTTCACCATCTCCCCCAAAAAGCTCTGTTCCCATGAATAGCCATTCCCACTTATCCCCAGGCTCCAGACCTTGAAACTATTGATTTACTTTTTATCTCAATAGATTTTTCCTGTGCTGCACTTTATGTAGATACAATCATATAATATGTAGTCTTTTGAGACTGGCTTCTTACTCTTGGCATAACATTTTTAAAGTTCATCCATACAGCATGTAACAGTATTGCATTCTTTTGATCACCAAATAATATACCATTTTATGGATATATCACATTTTATTTACATATTTGTTGACTAATGAACACATAACTTGTTTTCACTTTCTGGCTGTATTAATGTGGCTATGAATAATTACATACAGGTTTTTGTGTGGCTATATTTTCATGTTTCTTGGGTATATATCAATGAGTAGAATTGCTAAGTATATAGTAACTCTATTTTTAAACTTTTGAGAAAGTGCTTGGGTGCTTTCCAAAGCAGCTGTACTATTTTACATTCCTACCAGCAATGTATAAAAGTTTCAATTTCTCCATATCTTGACAAAACTTGCTATTGTCATTTTTGGTTGTATCCATCCTAGTGAAATGAAGTGGTATGCGTCATTGCAGTCTTGATTTGCATTTCCCTGATGCACAGTGACACTGAGAATGCTTTTATGTGATTGTTGGCCATTTAGGTCCTATCTGTAGAAAAAATCTATTTAGATCCTTTCCATAACTTTGATTTGAATGCTTGTATGTTCCTATATGATGTATAAGCAAAACTTTACAATTAAAAAAGAAGAGGCAGATTTGTGTAGGAATTTGATCAATTTGTAGAGAAAAGCCAACTTGATATTATTGTCTTCTATCCATGAACATTGGATATCTTTCCATTTACTTAGGTCTTTTAAATTTTCTTTTTAAAATATTTAGTGATTTTCAGTATATAATTTTTAAATTTATTTTATTGAATTTATTCCTGGACATTTTATGCTTTGTGACACTGAGACAAGAGATTGGGGTGTGGCAAACCTGCCTGGGGAACTAGGCATGTTAATTACAGGGTCTTGGAACACCAGCACAGAACAGTTCCCAAAGCCCTGCATGTGGACTTCTCATGAGAACTTGAGCAGGTTTTCAACAGGATGGCCTAGTCTTGAAGTCAGCCTAAGGCATGGGATCCCAGCAGTGCCTCTCAGGACCATATGCAGATGTTCTTGCAGGTTTGAGATGTGGGTGACATAAAATGACACAGACTCCAACAAGTGGTTGCTATCATGGCTTTCCTCAAGATAGGCCATCCTATGTTCTCTAGGGAGACTTTTTCTCTTTGGCCCAAGCTTGCTCTACAGAGCCATTTTCTCAAGCTTGTTCTGCAGAGCCAGTTTCTCCTTCCTTCTTCACTTTTACTTTTTCAAATAAAATTTGTCACCACTTTTTGCTTGTTTCATTCAATTCTTTGTTTAAGATAAGAAGAACCTGGACTCCAACTCCAAAAGGAAATGATAGCACCACAAAACCCAGTAATGTTTATTTGGCAAGGCACTTTTAGAAGGAGGTACCTGATAACAATACTAATATAAATGGAGTTGCATTCTTAATTTTATCATATAGAGAAATACATTTGTAAGAATTGATCTTGTATCCTTTAACATTGTTTATCATGGTTCTTAATTCTGACAGTTTTTAAATGGGTTCTTTGAGATTTTCAATATATAAAGTCAAGTAATCTGCAAATATAGTTTTACATCTTTTCTTCAAATAGGAATGGCACTTTTATTTTATTTTCTTACCTTATTATTTAGGATTATTGAAGAAACAGAATCTATCTGTGTAACTACCTAAAGATATTTACTATAATACACTGACTAACAAGATTATATAGGCTGAAAACCCTAATATTCATATTTGGCAAACTGGAGACATAGGAAACTCAAATGTATAATTTTAAAGCCTGAGGCCCTATACGCAAGAATGATATTGATATTTCTGTTTGAAACCAAGGACAGAAAAAAATAGTCTCACCTCAAAATCAGGCAGGCACAGCCTCTTTTTGGTTCTATTTAGGCCCTCAACATGAAAAAGAGCTATTTGCTTTATTCAGGCTTCCAATTCCAATGTTGATCTTATTCACAGAGATACTCTCACAGACACATCTAGAATAATACTTGATCAAATATTTGGACACCTCTTCACACAGGCAAATTGATATGTATTTACCTAATGCAAGACCAATCTTTGTCAATTTGGCACTTGAGATATCGTAATATAAAAATATATATGTGGTCTTTATCCATGATTTCTGGCTAGAGCTCCAAAAGCCCTTATAATTTCCTAAATGATTAGACTGATTAAGATGAAAAGATCTTGTTTTGTTACTCATGGAAAGTCCCTTTCAACCACACCTGAGTTATGTTAATAAAGTGTTTTCTGAAATCCCCTAAAGATAGGAGGCTGGTTGCCTGAGCAACCAAAAATGTGATTAGAAAGTTGGAACTTTAAGCTTCACACCCTGACTCCCAGAGAGCGAAGAGGGATTGGAGATGGACTAAATCATCAGTGGTCAGTGTTTTAGTTGACCATGCCTATGTAATAAAGCCCCTCTAAAACTTGCAAAGGATGAGATTCAGAGAGCTTTGAGATTGGTGAATAGTTGAAGTTGCACGTAGCAGGATTCTCCTGGAGAATCAGTAGAGGCCTTGTGCTCCTTGCCTTCATAACTTGTCCCATGCACCTTTTCTATCTGGCCGTGTGTGAGTTATATCCTTTGTAATAAACTGATAACCTAATGAGTAAATTGTTTTCCTTAATTCTGTGAATGAAGGACAGTCATGGGAACTTCTGCTTTGTAGGCATCTTGGGTAGATGTTGTGAGTAATCTCAAGATAAACTACTTGCAATTGACATTTGAAGTGCTGGGGGAAGTCCTCTAGGACTGAGCCCTTAACTGTGGGGTCTGATTCTACCTCCAGGTAGTGTCATAATTGAAGTGAATTCTAAGAGATCCAGTTGATGTCTACTAGAGAATGTAATTGAATTATTTTGGGGTAAAAAACACTAATTTTGTGTCAGAAGTAAAGTATTGGGAGTACTGTGAGATTATTGAAGAAATTCAGAGATGCCCTCCTTTTCAGTATCTATCTACACCTCCTTCAACCATCCTTAAACTACAAACAAAAACAATAAAAAGCTCATAACTCTATGTAACATGCTACAAACCTCTTGAACACAACTGTAAACTTACTAACCCTTTTCCCAGAAGAGAAGTCCTCAAATAATGATTACTATTCTCTTTAGTAACTGGGTTAGTGAGCTTTCAGTCATTATGGCAAAGTACTTGAGATCATCAGTGGATAAAGAGGGAAGGTTTACTTTTGCTTGGTCTCAGATTTCAATCCATAGTCCTTTGTTCCCATTGTTTCCAGGCTCATGGCAAGGCAGAACATCGTAGCAGGAGCCCATGGTGGAAAAGGAACCAGGAACACACTGGAACCAGGAAACAAAAGAGAGAAAAAGTGCACAGTTCCAATATCTCCTTCAAGGTCCCATCCCCAGCCACCCAACTTCCTCCCACTAGACTTACTTCTTAAAGATTCTATTGTGACTGGTTCGAGAGTCCCATGGGCTTTCTTTCCAGGTTCTTAGTGTCTCAAACAAAAAATTGGACAAGACACACAGAAAAGGCAATGAGAGTGTGTACTTACTTAGGCCAGTAAAGAAATACGCTATATTGAGTGAGAGCAAGTCAGCAAAAAGGCTCATCGTGGCCTAAAGGGAAAGGAGCCTCTTTTGTACTCAAAATTCCTGGGTTGTCTCTCATTCATGCAAATAAGGCATTGGAAAAGTCATTCTATCCAATAATTAATTGGCATCACAAAATGTGTAAACTATTCTATTTAAAAAAAAGTCATTTGGTTTCCTGTTACATGTAAATGAAGGGTCAAAAATAGTGTTTTTGGATTGATTGTGCCCATATGCAAATGAAGGATTGAAAAGAGCATCTTCTGATTGGTTCCTTGAACAGCACCAAATTCTAACTAAGGATTGCAAATAGAAAGTTTCTGATTGGTCCAAAATAGAACTTTTCACATTAGTTCTGTGTACAGTGATGATGGAATCACTATATTGGGAGTGTCCATCCTCCCTAGAAGTGTCTCTCACCCTGTTGTCCTGTCTTTCTATCACCTCTCTATAGCACCGCAGTCTGGCAACTAAGCCTTTAACACATGCACTTTAGAGGGACACTTATCCAAACCATAGCATTAACCTGTAACATGAACACTGTGGTATGAAATTACAGATTTTTAATACTATACTACAAACTCAATACATCTTATGTCACATGATAGTAGAGTAAGAAAACCAAGCTATTTGCTTTACACACACACACACTGAAAACAGTAAAAAGCACAGCTGATATTTGTAACTACCTTCTTCTATTCCCTATTCTGATTGTGTTTCTTTATCTAATGAGGTGAGTCAAATCTTGAATCCTGAAAGGTCTGGACAAAGTAGTGGTTTGTTTGTTTTGTGTGTGTATTTTTAAAATTTTTATGTGGTTACTGGGGAATGAATCCAGGGCCTTTACACTGAGCTACATCCCCAGCATCCCCCCCAACTCCTACCACAAGTGAGGCATGAGCTCTCTAAGCCACTAAAATTGCCTTTATTAGGCTTGAAATTGCAATCCTCCTGCTTCAGCCTCCCACAATACTAAGAATACAGACCAATGCCATCATACCCAGCTTGGGTAAAGTAGTCTTACCTGGTTTGAGTTCTTGTAGTTTTTCATTAACTTTAATCACAGGCCATAGTAATAATTCATTACCCTATGAAATCTCGTCTTCAAAACATATTCTTCCTTACTTTTATTGTGGAATAGAATTCTAATCTCCCTCTGACGGTTCACGTGAAAGAAATGTGAAACTTGTTATAATCATAACTGAGTCATTTGTGTCAATGCTACCCCACATGAATAAAACCAGGAGGTTATGAAGGAAGGATTATTATGCATGATTGCTTGATAACTATTGCCACAAAAAAACTCTGCCAGAATCATAAACTTGCAGAGGCCCTTATAAACTTATGCAAAAAGTACTTCTACAAAGGCATCTGCCTTGCAGTTGACTGTTCAGCCCCAGACCCATATCACTCTTGTTACTAATGATTGTGCCCAAAGATTTTTTTTTTCAAAATATCCAATGCAGTCCTACTCCTTTTTTTCTTTAGAAAACTCTCCTTGCCTCAACTTTTTTGAACACAACCATAGTTTACTATGGCATGAATACTCCCATTGCAATACCCTGATATTCTCAAATAAAATTATAACTCTTTGAAGAATCTTTGTTTTATTTAGGTTTTCACTGGCATCAATAACCCAAACTAGCACAGTAACTCCCTTCTTTGTGTGTTGATTCAGAGGTAGGATGCAATCTTCACTTCCAGTTCAACAGAATCACTGTGTTCCCTGGTGGAAACATTCCTCCTTTTGTAACTAAGACCTCTATTCCAACAAGGGATGATATAGGAACAGAAGGCAAAATTTTTGCTAGTGAGTCACTAGGGATAGCAATAGAATAATTGATTTCTATCTCTTTATTCCTGGACCTATACATTCTACTTATGGGAGAAAAAGCACTATAAATTGGATTCTGATTGGTCTGGAGCATGTGTAGTCTCTTTGAGAATCTTGGCTTAGTCCTGCAAGGTACTTCCACCTAGTTGAACATATTACTGAATCTTCAAAAGGTCATTCCACAATTGTGTCAAACTAGTTGTGTCAGGATAATGGAAGGATAGTTAGGTGAATAAATTCCATGAGCATAGGCTGATTGCCACATTTCACTTGCTATGAATTGAATTCATTGATCAAAAACAATGTTGTGTGAAATACTATGATGGTAGATAAAATATTCTGCTGGTCCCTGGACAGTTTTGGTAGAAGCATTGCATGTAGGAAAGGCAAATCTGTATCCAGAGTAAACATCTTCTCTAATAAGAATAAATGCTGCCTCCTTCATGATGGAAGTGATCAAATGTAATCAATTTGCCTGATCATCCCAGGGAATAGTGCCGTATTGAGAACTCGATGTTGTTCTCTGCTTCTGGCAGATTGGGACTTAGCAGTGTCTGTAGCCAGATTGGCCTTGGTGAGGGGAAGTCCATGTGGCTGAGTCCATGCATAACTTCCATTCCTGCTATAAAAGACAGTTTTTTCATGACTCATTGGGTGATGACAGAGGCAATAGACTATCATTTTACCCACTTGATTATTAAAATTCCCCTCTGGTAAAGTGACCCTTTGGTGGCATTCAAAATAGATAAAATATATTCTTTTGTCTATTTGGAGACGTCTATCCTTATGTTCTCCTCAAATTTTCTTGCCAATTTTGGAATCATATTCTTTCCAAGTGTCTGATCACGCAGCCAAAACTAATGGCCACAGTCTGTGAACAGCTATATACTACAAGTCTGGTCATTTTTCCTTCCTAGCAAAGTGAGGAATGAGCTGTACTACTTGAAGCTTTGCCCGCCATGAAGGTTTTCTTCTTAATAGGGATTTGTTCCATTCAGTTCATTAACTGATTGGATGAGGCCCATCACATAAGGGAGGTCAATCTGTTTCATTCAAACTATGTGTTCCACTTTAAATGTTACTCTCATCCAGAAACACCATCACAGACACATCCAGAATAATGCGTAACCACGTGTTTGAGGACTCCTTGGCTAAGCCAAGTTAACACATAAAATTAATGGTCACACTTGCCTAATTGCCTGGGCCAGAGTCCCTAGCACAATGTCAACTTGACTAGAAATGAGAAAACAGACATCTTTGCTTTGTCTTGATGTTACTGGATGGGAGGTTTCCAGGTCCTTGATTTCCTTGAGCAAAGAATCGGGCTAGATACACAGAAAAGGCAACAAATATGTACATTTATTGAAGGAGGAAAACAAGTACTCTATGCTGTACAGGGTGAAAGAGAGTGGTTCAAAATGGACCAGGTGATAAGGAGAAAAGGGATTTTTGTACCCCAAATACCTAGATTAACTTCCCCTTGTGCAAATAGGCACTGGGACATTTTTTCTACCAAAAACTCAGTGGCCCATATGCCTGATATAAACTATTCTATCAAAAAATTATCTTTGCTTCTCACCATATGTAAATGAAAGATCAGAAACAGCATCTTTTGATTGGTTGTGGACACATGCAAATGAGGAATTGGAAATAGCACCTTCTGATTGGTCCTGCAAAAGTGCCAGAGTCAAATGAAGGATAGAAAATAGCACTTTTCTGATTGCTCCACAGTCCTCGAGAGTCATAAGCCTGAAATAATTTTGAGTATTATGTTCTGTGCATGTCCTCTCTTTTTAGGAAACATCTTGCTCAACCTCTTAGCTGCTGATTTTTATAACTTTCTGACACATTCTATCCAGTTGGTGGTCTGGTTTGCTCCACCCCTAATCTCATTCCTCACTGATGTTACAAGAAAAATATTCAATTTTTCACTAGAAAGTTTGATATTAGCTGTGTGAAATTCATAGATGTCTTTATCATGGTGATACAGTTTGTTAAGTGTGTTTTCTTTTTTCCCCCATGAAGGTTTGGGATTTTCTCAGACCTCTTCTGTGTGGATTGAGATAATATTCTCCCTCATTGCACAAAACTTCTACCCTTTGCCTGAGCAGTGTGACAGTGATTCTTGATCTGTCATATGCTATACAAGAGAGAGTCTCCATGATTGGCAATTTAGCTGTTTCCATGTTTTAACTATTACAAACTGTGCCGCTAAAAACACGGGTGCACATATATCACTGTGGTATGATTCTATTAATTCTTTGGGGAAGATCCCCAGCAGAGGAATATCTGTGTCTAATGGGACCTCTAATCCTAGTTTCTTGGGTATCTCCATATTGATTTCCACAGAGTTTGCACCAATCTGCACTCCCACCAACAATGGAGAAGGGTTCTTTTCTCGCCATACCCCCACCAGCATTTGTTATTGGTTGATTTCTTGATAGCAGCCATTCTTTCTGGGGTGAGATGGAATCTCAGTGTTGTTTTCATCTACATCTCTCCAATGACCAGTGATATTAAACAGTTTTTATGTTTATTTGCTACTTTTATTTCTTTGTCAGAGAAATATCTGTTCATTTCAGATGCCCATTTTTGGATTGGGTCTTTACATTTGGGAGGTCTGATTTTTTTAAGTTCTTTTTATATTTTAGATAGTAGTCCTTTGTCTGAGGAACAGTTTGTAAAAATTTTTTCCCACATTGTAGGTTCACTCTTACCTCTGTTGATGGTTTCTCTTGCTGTGCAGAAGCTTTTTAATAAGATGAGATCCCAGTTGTTGATTCTCTGTGCTAGTTCCTGTGCTACTGGGGTTTTGTTCATAGAGTCTTTCCTATGCCAATGTCTTTAAGAGTTCTACTTGACCTATCTTCCAGCAAGTTAAGTGTTTCTGTTTTAATATTTAGATCTTTGATCCACTTTGAGTTTAGTTTAGTGCATGGTGAAAGATATGGGTGTAGTTTTAATCTTTGGCAGGTTGAAATCCAGCTTTTCCAGCACCATTTATTAAAAAGGCTATCTTTCCTCCAGTGAGGGTGGACTGCTCCTTTCACACCCCCAAATGTAAAGACCCAATCCAAAAATGGGCATCTGAAATGTACAGACATTTCTCTAATGTAGAAGCAGCAAATAAACATATGAATAAATGTTTAATATCTCTGGTCATTTGAGAGATGCAAATGAAAACGCTGAGAGTCCACCTCACTCCAGAAAGAATAGCTGCTGTCAAGAAATTGACCAATAACAAACACTGGAGGGGCTGTGGGGAAAAAGAAACACTTCTCTCCTGTTGGTGGGAATGCAGACTGGTGCAACCACTGTGGAAATCAGTGTGGAGATTCCTCAAAACACTGAAATTAGAAGTCACATGTTTATAGTGCCACAATTTGTAAAAGCTAAATCTTGGAAACAGCCCAAATGCTCACAGTGACTGGATAAAGAAGATATGTGTATTTTTTAAATAAAATGAAGTACTACTCTGCCATAAAGAATGATAAACTAGAAACATTTATAGCTAAATGGATGTACCTTTAGGCCATAGTCTTAAGAGAAAGAAATAGGACACACATGTGTAAATACTGAATAGTTTCTCTGGTGTGAAAAACTGAAAATGTAAATGAGGACCAAAATGTATAATAATAGATAATGTGAAATAGGAAGAAAAGGTTCAAAGGGGACGGGGAAGTAGGGAGGGGTTCAAGGGAAAGAAAAAAATATGAGGAAAGAAGGGAAAAACAGAAACAAAGCTGTTGTAAATAGGGTAGGGTGGAGGGATAGAAGGGAAGGAAAGAGAATGGGAAAAAACAAGAACCAAGATACATCATGTAAAGGTACAAATTCCCAATGATGAATGAGAACATAATGTATACCTGAAATGTACCAATAAACTTAAGAGGAGAAAGAAGGAAAGAAAAACAAATAAAATCATTGTGGGAAGTTGATACTTGTACAGAACACATTCTAATTCCTTTTTTTGCATCCTTTATCCTGTCCCTCTCTCCTCCCTCCTTTTATTTCTTGATCCCTTTCCCCTTTCAGAATGATTTATCTCCCGACTTCCTATAATCTTTTTTTTGCTCTTTATTTTTACTGAGTTTCTTATATAAGTGAAAGAGTGTGATATTTAAGCTTGTGTGTCTGATTTATTTCACTTAACATGATGTTCTCTAGGTACATCCATTTTTCTACAAGTCTAGGTTAATTATTTAGATTCTGAATCCAGTAATACAACACCCACAGTATGAACTTTAGAGTAACAATTACTTAAAAATTTCTTCAGGGAGAACACTGCATAAATGTAGTTTCAGGAAACAGGAGAAAGAGGAAATCCATAGTAGGGCCAGGTAGAAACCTCCCTCAATGTTACTTCCAGGGCTTTTTCCGTGGCCTCAACATCACATGTTCACTGCAAGATAACTTATATTCCTGGATGGCAAAAAAAGAATCAACCATGGCATGCAATTCAGCCAGAAAGTGGGTTTTCTACTTCAATGATTTTAAATTCCTGGTAGGAAGTGTCTAATACACCATGTGCTACATTTGCAGGTAGTGTAGGGCATCTTTATTTGGTGACAAATAATGGGGATTAGGGCAATTTATTTGTTATTCACCAAGTGGACTGTCTTCAGGCATGTTGGATCGTGACTGGGGCAAGATTCTACTCATCTGCACAACTGCACTTCCCCTCCCTTGTGGTCATAGTCTTAACCACTGCTTTTTTTTTTACTTTAGAAAACTGTGATTTGTATTTAAATTTTATCCAATCTTCTTATTCCACAAATTTCCATCTCTGTTTCCTTTATGAAAGACCCTATTTGATTGGATTTTGTCTCTAACCTACCCAGAGGGCTACTCCTCCCTGCTCTTTGTAAGGCTCATCCTCATCAGCCTGTTCTTAAATGTTGGTCATACTGAGAATCTGTTTTTTACACATTTATCTCTTTACACACTCTCCTCCAGTTACGTCATCCACTTAAAGTGTTGCAATTTCTTTTACAAGTCAACAACTGTTACCTCTGAATTTTGAGATTTGTTTTAAGCATCAGATTAATAAATATAAATGCTTTCAGAATCTTCAGAATTAATATTTTAAAGTTGAACTCAGAGATATTTACAAATCTTATAGACATAGGGTTACCAGCCATCAAGGTCCCAATGCTTAGGTCCATTTGCTTGGGACTTGCAAACAAGAGAGACCTTTTTTGTTAAAAAGTAGAAAGGTTTTCAAAAATAGTTCTGTGTCAAGGAGATGGAGGAGGCTCATATTGGCATAAATCACCAGCTCACTGTGTCTCATATTGCCATAAATCACCAGCTCACTGTGTCTCACAAGGTCCTTTTATTGTAAGGAACACAGGGGAAGAGAAACACAATGAGACAATAGACAGATCCAGCTTTCATCTCTTGGGCTCTTTTTTTATACCCTCCTTTCCCTGTGGAAAGGAAACTAGACTTTGATCCCCTTTTGCCAAAGTGTGCATATTCTGTCCATTTATGTGGGTTGAGGAGAGGTGGGGGTGCCATTTTATGCCCTAGGCCTGAAGAAGTTTGGAGAAGCCGCTTGTCTCTGAAGAATAATATTCTTACTTTTAAAGTTCTATTTTGCTTTGAGAGTTTCAGTTCCTCCTTGGTTTAGTCCACCCCTCAATCTTGAGGGCCTTGAGCTGCCATATCATCTAACTGGCTGTCTAATGTTGGATTGGTGTATGGATTTCATCATAGGTAGGTGGAACATAAACAAAAGAAAGGTAGACACTTAAACCTCAAAAAGTACACTGAAGATTGTGAGGTCAAATAAAAAAGAAAGCTAAAGTCAGGAAATACTTAACAGCTACACCTGCTGGCAGGACATTTTTTCTTAAGAACCCCTGCATAAGGAGACCTTTCACAACCTCTTCAGCTCTACTTAATAAAGTTGACATAGGTAACCCTTTGATGTTCACAACATTTGCTTTTTTGCCTCCAAATGCATTCTCTTTTTCTTTGAAGGCATTGGCAGTTAACCATCTTGTAGTTTTATTTTTCAGTGCTGAGGCAGCTTTTGCCTGGTAATGGTCGATGAGAACATGTACTGTGTTGGAATGGAAATGACAAACAATTGGAGTCAGTGTCTTAAAACCTTTCTTGCAAAATTTGAGCAATATCAGACATTTAGAAACAGTGGCGCTTAGGCTAAATTCATTGCCACATCTAATCCCATCTATTCTGTTGGTGCTATAGCACCCCGAGGCATTAGCACTTACACAAACAATTATTGTTACAAGCTTACAAACATGTAAAACAAGCCAGTAAGAACAAATAAACCCAATCTTAGATTTGAACTAAGAAACATAGTGATCAAGTTTATTAAAGAAAACTAATTTGTCAGTGAAACAATGTTAGCTCTATCAGGACTATATTAATCAGATACTTAGAATCTCATTTTTTATAAACACATGTGAATTACCATTTAGGCCAAATCACATCATTTACCTGTGTCAAATACCAAGAATTACAGCTCAGTAATTAGGCTACATTTTAGAACATCTTAGGCACATTCAACAGAACTATAAAAATTCTAAATACAGTGTACAAAAAGTAACATCTATTTCAATAAGTATTAATATCTATTTTACAACATCTTTTGTAATAAAGCTAGACTTTGTCTTATTGACTGAGAAGAACATGGCTTTGCCAGTCAAATGACCATAAGCAATACCCAAAGTAGTAAGTTAACATAACAATTTAGTTACTTTTATAGCAAATTATGACAATAATCATGACTGATTGTATTATACCAGAACACTTAAACTTTTAAAAATAAGGTACACCACATATAATAGCAGTTTATGTGACCAGGATGATAGAACAAAACTTTAAAGAAATACCTAAGACAACTGAAACTCACTAAGGCTTCATTTTTCTAAACAATCAAAACTGAAAAAAAACCACTAGAGAGCAAAAGAAATTATTTTGACAAAAGTAAATTCTCTCTTTTGAAGTTAGTTCTACTTATGAAGAGTAGATCGATATTTTAAGAAGTTTTGTTTGAAATGTAAATAACTACAGATTCTGGCCTTGTCCCCGTGTACTATGTCTTTTCTTATTTAAACATTTTCAGAACAGGCTATCTCTAATTAGAAATGTTTTACTCAAACATTAGGATATATGATGAGTTTACAACAAAAATGCAACTTTTAGACCATCACAAAATGATGCTATATCATCTATTGTTTACCAGTAGTTTAAAAAATTATGTTTTATTCTTATGTCCTAAACTATAAATACCATATATAGATGCAAGCACTACACATTTACCCAGAAAAACCCACATAAGGTATTTGGGTTGGGAAAAGCCCCAAATCTTTGTTTCTGAACCTTAGAAGGCTTTCCTGTAAAAGCAAAACCAATTTTTTAAAAACTACATTTTAAATTACCAAATTTAAGCAAGGACTAGATAGGAAGACAATAGCAGTTTATTTATTACAGAGAAGCCAGCAAGTCATTTTGGCATCTGTTAAAACTATTAGCATTAGATCCCATAAATAACACATTAACAGAACAGAGAAGTGAAAGCTATTAACTCTTTATAGCAAAAGGAGATTTATACATTTATTCTGACTTTCTGAACAAGGCCTTCTAATGTGGAAAAAGAAACCAGTTTAGGACCAATGAGAACAACACGAAGGCCACAACCATCCATACTCAAACTTTATTTTTCCAATTGAGGAATAAATGTTGCAGGAGAAGGAAACAAAAATCAATTACTAGCACACAGAAATTTTGATGAAATTATGAAACACAACCAATTCTAAAAGAACAAAGAACTATTCACCAAAATGAGAGGAAATATAAATCCCAATAAGAAATTTACAACATATCTCTGAGTGGTTGCATGATCAGTGGGCGCAGACCACTGCTAGTACTTGTTACTGATCTGCAAAAGATAAAAAATAAAGCATCTATGGATATTATCCCGCTTAAAGTTACTCCCAAGAATCTGGAGGACAGTTGTGTCAATCTAGACTGCACTCTCCATGATAAGGCCATGTTGTATGACAATAGAAATCACATTTTTAAGGTCCAAGGTACTACAAGCACTTTTCACTTCTGTGCAACTCACAAATGAGATCTCCAAACACTTCCATAGCCTCTTACTGTCAGTTAATCCAAAAATTTCCTCTCAGTTCAAGAACACTGAACTCCAAACTGGCTCATGAAGAAGCTCCAGAATGTCCCCCAAACTCAAACTGGATCACAGAAAGCCTCAGATGGGTTCGTTAAACATCTAAAGACAAGGAAAAGGAAGGACAATGTCTGATGGCTATAACTGTATGATGGACTTAAAACTCTAACTGGATACTGGCTTAGAAGTTATTGTCCTGCCACCAAATGGGAAGCTTCCTGGCCCGACTGAGTGCTAGGTCAGGTCTTGGGGGGCAGGATTATCTCTTGCCTTACATTTATCTTGGCTGCAGTCACTCCAGCTAACATGATGCCCAGAGGCCTTCTAGATCATAAACAAATCCATATGAAAATCAAAACCAAATCAAACAAATACTTCAGACAATCATAACCAGCCACCTGGAATATTTTGTACCTCTGAATACCTCCAGAACGACTTGTGGTAGGTCCAAATAGACCCCTACTGTGCGGGTGATCTCCACCCCAAATGGTACTGCTAAGCTACCTAAAGTAAGGCCCAAATATCTATTTCATTAGCCCAACCAAATGAGGGAGACAGTAGATTCCTGGAGTTCTGAGTCCAGTGGGAAAATTGGAAAGCTCATCTCACACACAAACACACACACACACACATGCACGCACACACCTTTTACCAACAAAAGCATTTATAAGCAGTTGATGCCATAAACTGGGATGAAGGAAGAATTTCCAGGGGACAAAAGTATCCACCACAGGTGATAGAATATTCCTGGAGTTCCAATTCTCCATTTAGCCACCCACTAGCAGCCAGTCCCTTTTCTCAACTGCCTGTTGGCTCTGCAGTAGGAAACCAGGAGACCCACACCTCTGAAGAGCCAGAATTTACCTCCTGCCTGGATCACTGAAACTTACCATCTCCTCAGGTCCATCTGCTAGTTATTTCCAAACAAACTGTTGGAGGCCATTTTTGGTTAAATGAAAAATGGCCTTATTCAAAGATAGCTCTGAGGAGACCTCATATTGCCACAAATTACCATCTCAGTGTGTCTGAGTGTACAAGGTCCTTTTGTAGTAAGGCAAAGAGAGGATAGGGAATCTGATGACACAATAGATAACTCCAGGCTTGGTTCATTTCTTGGCCCCTTTTGAACCTTCCTTTCCTTGTACAAAGGAAACTGGACCCCAATCTTCTGCTCCAGCATCTGCATATCCTGTGTATTTACCTGGGCCTGCCAGAGGGGATGACAATTTATATCCCAAGAACAGAGAAATTTAGACAAGCCTCTGTCTCTACAGAAAAAAATTTCTAACTTTCACAGTTTCCTTTGTCCTTTTGGTTATGATAGTATGCTGTCTTCTGGTAGTCTCTGCCCATTTCCCCCATGTCTTTGCAATAATACTTTAAAATAAGATCTCTTCTCACTAAATCGGTTTAATTTTTTATTTGACCACTAATGGTGCTGTGCCTCTAAGATGGATTGCTGACTGTACCTGGGACAGTACTATAGTTTTTTTGTTTTTTCTTTATGGCTGGGGAGTGGGATTGAGACTGCTCTCTCTGTGTAGTCCAGTTGGCCTCAACTCACTATGTAGCCCAGGCTGACCTCTGACTCACAGTGATCCTCCTGCCTCAGCCACCTAAGTGTTGGGATTACAAGCAGGCACCATTATCCCTGTCAGCACCCCATGCTGTTTTAACCCAGATATTCATGCTCACCTTCCAGATCCTTGCTATCTTTTCCTGGCTGGAGAAACCAAAATTCAAGCGGGTGAGTCCAAATTCCTAATCTAATACAGTGGTGTCTGTTGTAGACTGGGTTTCTTTTATTCTTTGTCCCAAAGATATTTTTCTTCTTCTCTCTTTAAGGATTTTGTCTTTTCTAAGATTCCCTTGCCTAGGGATTGCACTGGGGAATTTTCTAAACTCCCTGACACTCAGACATCCTGAGTAGGAGTCCTCTTGGCTCTCTGAATGTCTTCATTATATGTTAATCCTGGGGTAACTCTCATTCTGTACGTCTCCTTTCATCCTCCTCTTCCCTGTTGCCTTCATATGACTACATGCTTCAGCGTTATGTCCCTGCCTCAATTGAATAGCTCCAAACATAGCCAAATTTCACCAAAGTGTTTAGAACTTTAGTGGTCTCTGAAAAACTTGGGACTGGCTTATCTTAGATCTCTCCCTTTCCACCACTCTTCTGCCTCTTCCTTCCTTTTCAACACTGTAGACCCTGAATTTCCCTAATATCATCAGAAATTGATGAAAATGAACTTACTCTACTAAGACTCTACTTCAACTTTAACAAAGATAGTTTCCAAAGTGTTTCAACAAATTAAAACTTTAAACTCCTACCAACATATATAGGTTTTACTTCTGTTAAAGAACAAGAGGAGTGATTTCATCATCCAGAATGTAAAATGACAGACTGCTGCAAAATGAGAAAGTGGGAAGAATGAGATCAAATCTGAAATGATATCAAAAGTTTTAAAAAGCTTACAGAAGAGGAGGAATTTTAGTCAAAGCTAAGATTCATTGTTCATTGCTAGGCATTTTTAAAGGAAGGTTTTGCATCAAATATTGTACTGATTTTAAAAAGCACTAGATTTTGCTTTCTTCTTTACTAAAATATGACAAAGAAAACCTTCAATTATTTTCCTTCTTTTTACAGGACATTAGGAATGATTTTGCTTTACCTTTTTGAGTAATTTACCTATAACACAATCAACATAACATTTGCTTCCTTTCGATATAATTTCTTCTTTATGTTGGTTATAGTGTTTAATTTGTCATTTCCCTTTCCGGTGATGATTTTTTCCATATTACAGCAAATGACATGACTATAAATTTAATTACCCAAGTTGGAAATCATTCTTACCATCTCATCCTACCTGTCTCATTCTCACCATCTAATCCATCAAAAGATCCACCAACTGTCCCTTAAATGTAT
This sequence comes from Heterocephalus glaber, assembly GCF_053883595.1. Classification (NCBI taxonomy): domain Eukaryota; kingdom Metazoa; phylum Chordata; class Mammalia; order Rodentia; family Bathyergidae; genus Heterocephalus; species Heterocephalus glaber. Next base: position 33,763,803 of record NW_028258296.1, on the reverse strand, counting down.
TTTGAAATTGTTCTAAAATGCACATTTTACCTTGAGATCATAATGTTAAGTGAAGTAAAAGACACACAAGCTTAAATACTGCAAGGTTTCTCTTATATGAGATACCCAATATATAAATACAGTGCAAAATAAAAGACAGACAATAGGAAAAAAAATTTCAGAATAATCATCCCATTTTCTTGTCTTAGTGAAGCAACAAGAGAACCTAAGTCGTATGATTCAACTGTATTGATTTGTTCTGAGGTAACACTCACAGGGGTGGAAAACTGGGCAATGTGCTTCCTCACCTGCCGCCACTGTTGAAGACAAATATGGGTAACAGAAAGCGATTTTTGAAATTGGAATTGGGCTAACAGGACTTAAGAGAATAATTTTAAATGACATTTTTCTAAGTAGCATACTGATGTATTTTGCTATAATAGGATGGTCTTTCTGATGCAACAGAAAAAACTTAAAACTATTATTTATAATACCACATATTTATTTCAAAAAAAGAGTTTGCCATTGAAGTTTAAAATATTTAAAGTCAAGTGTTGGAACTCTCTATCACTGGGAAGATATTTTAGCTTCATAATTATTGCTTGCATCACACAGAGTTTTTTTTAAATACATCTTTTTCAACCAATATATAGCACTGGAATGAAGAACATTGCCGATATTTTCAACTAAACATCAATTGTGATACATACAGCTCAATTCTTAAGAGATAATCTGCTTTTCTCATTACCAAGAAATAAATTATTTTTAATTTCTAAAATAAATTTTCAAATTCTTTTAAAAATGTTCCTTTTAGTCCTGACATTTACCTAGGTACCAACAAATACTAAATTGTAGCTATTCTTTACAAAATAATTTGTTTTTCTTTTTTATAATATATTTTCTAAATTATATAGTCAAATGTTTTTGGTACTGGGGATTGAACCCAAAGCGTTTGCACTAGGCTACAGCTTCAGCCTTTTAAAAAATTTTATTTGTTTGTATTTTGAGGTAGAGTATCATTAAGTTGCTGTTACTCAAACTAGGCTGAAGCTATTCAAGCTAGGATGAAATTTACCATCCACCTCATCCCAAGTAGCTAGGATTTTAGTGACACCTGGCCTGTAATATTTTTAAATTAAAAATTCCAAAAGTTTTATATTATGTAAGAACGAAAGTGAGAAATTTTTATTTTCCAAAGGTAAATATTAAAGCTAAATTGTCAATTATGACTGTTCTTGCTTCCACTCACCAAAGCAAAGATTGCATACCTTTATTTCCTCCTTAAATTTCCTATATTGACAACTTATCATACTTTGCCTAAGAAAAATCTGTAACTACTATCCTCTTCTATCAATACATTTGAAAGTATCTGATGATACAATCAAGAGGTTAAAATGAATCGTTAAAAACGATGATTTTTTAAAAAGATAAACTGCTTCTTGAAGTTTCCCCCTGATGAAAGTATAAATTGCCATCTCAGACCTGAAGAGGAGGATTCAGTGCTATCACTCTCTGGACCAACACTAGGCTAACTCTCCCTATAGAGATTTCCTGGCTAGTGTCCCACTCCTTCTATATAGTGGAGTGCATCTGTTCATTGAAGGGGGTCAGACTAGATCCCCTCCCCAATTTGGCAATAAACTCGTTTTCCATTTTCAAGGGTTTTTCTCATACTTGGTTGTGGGCAGGTGAATAAAGATAGTAACCAGGCAACCAAGACAGGCCTGGTCAAGCAAGCCCTAGCCAGTAACAGTGGGAACCTGATCATCTTCCAACAGCAGATATGTTGCTGCCAGTTTCCTTCCTCCTTACAAGGGAAGAAATTGTCCTTCTCCTATGAAACACAGTCCTTTCCCACATGCCCCTGGCCCCAAGCCTTGTCATAGGCTCCATGTCTTTGATTTATCATTGCATTAGTTTGGTAGGGCTGACATAACAAACACCGTACACTGGGTAGCTTAAGCAATAGAAATGTATTTTCTCACAATTCTGGAGACTGAGAGTCTGAAATCAATGCGTTAGTAGTTTAATTCAGCCTGTGCTTCCCGGTGGCTTATAGATAGCAGTCTTGTTTTCTCCCTAAAGCCTCATGGGGTCTTTCCTGTGAGCCTGCCTGTATTTAATCTCCTCTTTTTCAAACATCAGTTATGTTGGATTAGGACCCATCCTAAAGACTTCATTTTAACTTAATTTCTTCTTTAGAAACCTTATCTCCAAATATGTATCTTTCTGGGATAATAGGAGTTAAAACTTCAGCATATGAATTTGGGAGGAACACAGTTTAGCTCATAGTAATCAGACATAGCCTGTTCTTTCTCTGTTGTCAAATTCTCTGTCTCTTCTCACAATTGTATCATTCCTTAAAACGTAAAAAATATGTAGAGCTGCTATTTAAGAAACAAACAGAATCTTCTTATGATCCCACATTCCACTCCTCCCACTGCTTCATTCCTTTGCTCCCATGAAAGCCATGTCAGTGTGATCTTTCATATGTGCTGACCACACTTTCTTACCACACATGCACATCTCTTTAGGAAATTAAAAGTGCTTGATAACGCCTTCATTCTTGATACCACCTCGATGACTGTGACACTTAATAAAGACATTTTGGTTGTACAGCATTCCTGCCATCCTTTCCCTATCACGTAAGACAGTGTAGTTGGGATAGAGTTGAACCTGCCCCAGTTTTAAGGTTGGATCTTTATCGCTGTCTTTGTTCTTGCCACAGTGATTAGATACTTGATCTGAGATCAGATCCACGTCAGCTAGCTCGCGGCATTTTCCTGTCACACTGGAGGAATGTTTTTCATTGTTCACTTTCCTCAGAAGTGCTCTTCTCTCTCCCTTGAAAGTGAATGGAAAAGTGCATACACTGTGTTCTGTTGATACCCGTTTCATAACAAGAGTGTAACTCTTCTGCAGATCAGCTCCCACACAGAAGAGAATAATGAGAGAAATTTAGAGATCAAGAACTGGAGTCTTGATAGAACCATGTCTTAAACTGTCTGCATCTTATGACTTTTCACTCAAGAGAGCCAATAAATTCCTCTTGTTTGACCTTTTCATTACTTGTAACTGAAAGCATATTCAGTGAGTCAAGGCCACCCTTGGCTGCTCTCTCTCTTTCTCTCTCTCTCCCTCCCTCCCCCTCTCTCTCTCCTTCTCTTCCTTTGCCACAGTCTATCTCCCCAACTGGATCACCAAATATTTTAGTTTTACTTCACCAGATTCTCTTTCTTTCCAAACACTCAGGTGTTGTGCAGTAAGGCTAGGAGTCCACTGTGTGGAGTGGGCCCAGGGGGTATATGGAGGGGATTGCAAGGTGAGCAGAGGGCTACAGGGGTTTTCTCTTAGGGACTGCTTGTTTTGCAACAATGTATTTTGCATGGGGGGAGTAAAACTGGGTAGGTAAATAAAAACTTAAAACTCCTACCATGCACTTCATATGTTTTCATACCATTTCATTGTTGGTTAAATTTTTAAAGTCAGGAACCAATATAATCAAATTTAAATTTTAAAACATTACTCTGCTGGAAGTGGTAGTACACACCTGTAATCACAGTACTCGGAGGCTGAGGCAGGAGAATTGCCATGAATTCAAGGCTAACCTGGATTACATAGTCAGTTCAAGGCCAGTCTGAACTACATAGTGAGACTCTGACTCAAAGACAACGATGATGATGATGATAATGATAATACATTACTCTGTTAGCTATGAAAAGAATAAATTAGAGGGAACAAAACTGTGAAGGAGGGACACAGGTAAGGATAGCCCTGGGGAGAGATACTGTTGAATGGCTTAGAGACTAGTTATGTCTAATAAAGTCCAAACTATTTGCTATGATCTACAAATTCTTGAATGATAAGAACCCTGGCAATCTTTCCAGGCTAACATTGTTCCCCTTCCCCCTTCCCCCCGTCTAGGTACACTGGTTTTAGAGTTTCTTTTGTTTGTTTGTTTTCTTTTTAAAATTTTTTATGTTTTTTAGTATATGCTAGTAGTACATAATGCTTACATTCATCGTGGGGAAGTGAGGCAAATACATAACACATCTTAATTCTTTTCCCATTCCCTTCCTAACCTCTCACCCTCTCTCTATCTCTTGGTCCCCTTCCCATTTGCAAAAGATCTGTCTCCCAGCTTCCTATTGTCATCAATTTAAAATGGTGTCTTCTGAGTGAAAGCAATCTGGAACATCTTATCTCAGTTAGTCATCCTTCATCCATTGTCCTCTACCACTGTATACTCTATTGTATTATGTTTGTGTTTTACATCTCTCTCATCGCAACTAGGTATTTATTTAGTATTGCATTCATCTACTTTATTGCCTATTTTCCACCACTGAATTTGAAGAGAAGCTCATCAGGAAAAAAGACCACATCACCGTTACTTACCATTGTATAGCCAACACCTCGTTAATTACTTAAAGAATTTTTAATGATCATAATATTTCCTATTTCAATACCAAATAAAAAGCAGTTGCTATTCAATTTTAAAATCTAAATCTGGAGTTAGACAACCAAAGGTTTAAAATTTTTGCCCATGCTTAATTTAATTTCATGGAGATTTATGAGAGACCTTAAAATTGCTTAATTTCATTACCAATGATTAATTTAATTTTTAACATAACCCTGATGATTCAATGTCAAGAATTTCTCTAATTATAATTTGAAAAGTTATTTGAGCATGGAATTGTCCTTGGTAAAAATGAAAAATTCAGATCTAGAAATACCATTGTAGGCTTTATTCAATCAAGTTGGTATCAAAGGGAGAAAATATTTAGTATGTTTTCAGTTAAAAGTGAGAGGAAACCCAACAAATACTAATAAACAACAAAAGGGATTTACTTTCTTTCTTTTTTTACTTTTATGAAAAAGTTTAAAGTTTTTTATTTAAAAAATTTTTAATTTTATTAGAAATTTTTTAAAATTTTTATTAGTACATGTTCACAGTACATAATGATTACATTCAGTGTGGGGAGTTGGTTTATGAACATAAAATATCTCAATTTTTAAATTTCTTCTTCCCTTCCCATCTAATGCTCCTCTATCAATACCCTGTCTACTTACAGGTAGACAGGTAATTGAGGTTCAATTGTCAGATTACTGACAGGTAATTGAGTTCAAGGTGTGTATAGATTTACAAGCTGATTTTTTTATTTTACATTTTTCTTTTTGTTCAAATGAAGTTTTCAGTAGGGTTCATATTTCATGGACTTCCATCTATGTGAAAGAGAGCTGCTGTTTCTTTTTTCTTTTTTCCTTTACCTGAATGTCTCTGCTTTGCTTTCTTAAAAGTGTAAAAGTTCTTACACATGAAACTTGGTTATTGTTTCACTCATGCAGTGGTGATGAAATAAAAGAATGTCCCATATTGTTAAACCTAAAATGTGAACCACATTACAGTTTTTCTGAGGTGGCCCACAATACTCTTAAACTACAGTGGCATTTACTACATCATCCTTGTTTCCCTCTGAGCAGCACTGCTTAGTGTGTTAGGCAGAGCAGTGGTTTCTTGAGAGGTCTCAAGGAAAAAGAGATCCACTCCAAAGGCATCTTGGAGCTGGGTAGCCGTCAGCCACCTGGGCATCAGAGGCAAAAAGTTTGGAATCTTGGTTCACATTGCATGTAGTCTGTAAGCTTCTTTTTCCTTCAAACACAAATGGGGCACAACAGAACTGCACTCATGGAGTCACAAGGATTAAATGAGATAGTGTTCCACACCACCTAATTCTTAGGGAATATTGACTACATATGTGGCAGGTACCTCTCAAAGCTTCATGAATACAAACTCATTTAATTCTAGCAACAGTTTTAAGAGGTGGTAATATTATTTCTGCTTTACAGAGGACAAAATTGAGGCACATAAAAGTTAAATAACTGCCAAAATTCACACACAGAATAAGGAGCAAAGTCAGAATTGCACCTTATTTGTAATGCCTGTTAAAATAGACATTTGGGGAAAATATTGCTGTCATAAATACACGTGAGGAGGTGAAAAATCAAAGAAACCAATTTAGCAGTCAAGTTCCCCTGCTTCCAGTATATAAAACAGAGTTAGCCTCAGGAAGAGCTATATCAAGGGTTCATGAGCATCTATGATATAGATATAGAGTATTACTACCTTAACAGGTGTGACTGCTATCCTGTGTTGGACTCTTTAAAGTACATAAACAGTCATACTTCAGTACTAGACTGTTTGGAAACATCAAATTTGGTACGTGATCTATTTTGAAGTGAAAATTTTTTCCTGGTATGGTACTTATCATTTGTTTGATATTCCACAGGCAAGCTAGGATTTGTTGGAGTTGATTGTTTCACAATGCACTACTCTTTCCAGCCAAAACAATTTGTACTTGTCATTTTTGGTAGTCATCCTGCCTCTCAGGATCAATTAATGATCAATACCGGAGTACCACTGTATTTGCTGCCTATTGTGTATTTAAGGTGGATCTCAGTTTCAGAGTTTCCAAAAGACAATATTTTTCTAGGACACTTTGCCATATTCAAATAATAAAACATAGTCTTTTGATAACAAAATCAAAATAAGATGACTTTTTTATGCCAAACATAGTCTTCCTGTATCCACTGTTTACCTTGGGTAAAAATCACTAGCCCTACCAGTTATGGCTTGGAAAACAAGACTACTGACCTAAAGCTTGACAATTTCACTTAGGAAGAATGGATCATAGGCAAGGAGGCCTGCCTCCACCCAGGACCACTGCTTGTTGTCCTGCACTGCACAGGGATCATCAGATCCTCATGGCAGAGGCACCTGGGGACAAAAAGGCCATTGCTATGAGCTAGAGAAGATATAGAGAGGTGGTGGGGAGCAAAAAGAGAGCCTCTCCCAGGCTTGCTGATGAAGCCCACTGGGAGAGTGATGAAAGTCTCTGTAATAAAGGCGCAGTAGAATACAATGGATGGTGAGTTGGTGGGATTTATACCTCCTACCGGAACCTGGACTTGTTTCCAGTGAAGGGCAGCTTGAACCTGCAGTAAAACCGTACAGAGCTCAAACCTCCAGGATATCAGGGAGCTCAATGAGCAGCTTGCAGCCAGAAACCAGCCTGAATCTCAGTGGACTATGGCTGTCTCAATGAGACTAATGGACTTGGATATGCACGTTGTTTCCCATGTTGTCTACTGGTAACAGCAGAGACAAACCCTGAAAGGGACCTTTTTCATCTTCTCCTTCTCCTTCTCCTTCTCCTTCTTCTCCACTGCTGCCACCTCCTCCTCCTCCTCCTCCTCCTCCTCCTCTTTCTCCTCATAGAAGGGAGGACATTATAAAAAGCAGAACAGAAATCAATGGAAAGGAGACTAAGAGAATGATACAAAAAACCAAAGAATCAAAGAGTTGTTTCTTCAAAAGAATAAATAAAATTGACAAACCCTTAGCCAACCTTATCAAAAAAAGGAAAGAAAAGGCTCAAATCCAACCAGTTTGAAATGAAAAGGATAAAATTACAACAGATATAGTAGAAATCTAGAGGATCATCAATACCTATTTTGAGAACCCATAGTCCAATAATATGGAAAACAGAAGACATGGACATATTCCTAGATACATATGAATTACCAAAGTCGAAGCAAGAAGATATAAAAATTCTAAACATTCCAATATCAACCAGTGAGAATCAAAATGTAATTAAAAACTTACCAACAAAGAAAAGCCCAGAACCTGAAGGCATCACTGCTGAATTCTACAAGAAATTTAAGAAAGAACTAATGCCACTATGTCTCAAACTTTTTAATGAAGTTGGAAGGGAAGCAATATTTCCAAATTCATTCCTGGAAGCAAGCATTACCTTGATTCTGAAAGCAGAAAAGACCCAACCAAAAATGAGAACTACAGGCCAATCTCTCTAATTAATATAGATGCAAAAATCCTCAATCAGATACTGGCAAAGAGAATACAGAGGATCATGAAGAAGATCATACACCTTGACCAAGTTGGATTCATCCCAGGGATAAAAGGATGGTTCACCACATGTAAATCAATAAATATAATACACTGTATTGACAGAGTCAAAGACAAAAATCATACGATCATCTCAATAGATGCAGAAAAAGTGTTTGACAAAGTGCAGCACCCATTAATGATAAAAGCCATACAGAAAATTGGAATAGATGGTCATTGTCTCAATATGATAAAAGCCATCTATGAAAAACCAATAGCTAACATCATATAAAATGGTCAAAAACTGAAATCTTTCACCCTAAAATCGGGAACAAGACAAGAATGTCCACTATACCACTCCTGTTCAACATAATTCTGGAAACATTAGCCTGACCAATTAGACAAAAGAAAGAAATAAAAGGAATAAAGATAGGAAATGAAGAAGTCAAATTGTCATTATTTGCAGGTGACATGATACTCTATATAGAAGACCCCAAAAATTCCACCAAAAGGCTTCTAGACCTAATAACCAAATTTAGTAGTGTAGCTGGATACAAGGTCAACACTCAAAATTCAATAGCCTTCTTGTACATGAATAAGAGGCTCACTGAGAGAGAAATTGGGGAAATAATTCCTGTCAAATTAGCATCCAAAAAATGAACTATCTAGAATTCAACCCAAGGAAGGAAGTAAAAGATCTCTACTTTGAAAACTAGAGCACTCTGAAAAAAGAGATCAATGAGGATATCAGAAAATGGAAAGACATCCCTTGCTCCTGGGTAGGAAGAACCAATATAATGAAAATGGGCATAATTCCAAAACGGCTATATAGATTCAATGCAACCTGGATTGAAATCCCAAAAGCATATTTTGTAGAACAAGACCAAAAATTCATTTAGAACTAGAAAAGACCTAGAATAGCGAAAGCAATCCAAGCCAACAAAGACAAGGGAGAAGATATCACAATCCCCAACTTGAAACTATACTACAAAGCCACTGTGATAAAAAAAAAAAAAAATAGCAGTAGTGACAAAGAAACAGACCCGAGGATCAATGGAACAGGTTAGAAGATCCAGAAATTACTCCAGATATACTAAACCACCACATGTTTGACAAAGGAGCCAAATATCCCCATTGGAGGAAAGATAGCCTCTTTAATAAATGGTGCTGGAAAAACTGGGTTTCAACTTGCCAAAGATTAAAACTAGACCCATATCTCTCATCATGCACTAAACTAAAATCAAAATGGATCAAAGACCTAAATATTAAGGGAGAAACAGTAAACCTGCTAGAAGATAGGTGAGGTAGAACTCTTGACTACATTGGTGTAGGAAAAGACTTTATTAACAAAACCTCAGTCACATGAGAACTAGCATAAAAAATCAACAACTGGGATCTCATCTTATTAAAAAGCTTCTGCACAGCAAGAGAAACCACCAAGAGAGCTAAGAGACAAGCTTCCATATGGGAAAGAATTTCTACCAGCTGTTCATCAGACAAAGGTATACTATCTAGAATATATAAAGAACTTAAAAAAATCAACCCCCACAAATTTAAAGACCCAACCCAAAAATGGGCATCTGAAATGAACAGACATTTCTCAGACAAAGAAGTAAAAGCAGCAAATAAACATGAAAAATGCTCAACATCACTGGTCATGCAAAAGATACAGTTGAAAACAACACTGAGATTCCACCTCACCCCAGAAAGAATGGCTGCTATTAAGAGATCAACAAATGCTGGAAGGGTGGTGGAGAGAAAGGAACCCTTCTCCATTGTTGGTGGGAGTGCAGACTGGTGCAACCACTGTGGAAAGCCGTGTGGAGATTCCTCAAAAACTGAAATTAGAAGTCCCATTTGACCCAGTTATTCCCCTGCTGGGTATCTTCTCAAAAGAACTGAAAGCATTATACTACAGCAATATATGTGCACCCATGTTTATGGCACCACAGTTTGTAATAGCTAAAGCTTGGAAAGCCCCCAAATGCCCATCAACTGGAGACTGGATAAAGAAGATGTGGGTTTTTAAAAAATATAAAACAGAGTACTACTCAGCCATAAAGAATGATAAACTAGAAACATTTATAGCTAAATGGATGCACATTGGGTGCAGTCTTAAGTAAAATAAATAGGACACACATGTGTAAATACCAAATAGTTTCTCTGGTGTGAGAGATTGAATGTGTAAATGAGGACCAAAACGTATAATAGATAATGAGAAATAGGAAGAAAAGGTTCAAAGGGGGAAGGGAAAGTAGGGAGAAGGGGTGAGGGAATGGTAAGTAGGAAAAAAATATATGAGAAAAGAAGGAAAAAACGGAAACTATGTTTTTATAAATAGGCAGGGGTGGAGGGGTGGAAAGGAGGGAAGGGGAATTGAATAAAACAAGAACCAAGATATATCACGTACAGGTATAAATTCCCAATGATCAATGTGATCATAATATATACCTAAAGTGTAGCAATAAACTTAATGAATGAAAAAAAACGAAAGAATGGCTTATATCTTTTTTCTTTAGGACAAAACTCTAGATGTAACAGGCACTTATGAACTATCATGAAAAATTTAGTACTAAGATTCAAAATAATTTCTTGGTAATATTAAAAGTATTTTTAATGAAGATATTAAGAAGATAATATCACTCCCAATATACATTGTGTTCGTATATGCTAAGACAAAAATTAATGTTGGTTACTTTAAATTAATTCAGTTTACAGCAACTATTTATTGAGTAACTAAGATTTGATAGACTGACAATTTAATGCTAAGATTTCTGCAACAACAACAACAAAACAAAGGCATAATATCCTTACCTTAACATAACTTTCTATTTAGTATGTGGAGTCCGACAATTAAAAAGAAGAAAAATGTTACATATGATGCAGATGTTTCTGGATGGGGGAATCAGGGGCTTCCTTCCAGTCCTTTGTTTCACAAACAAAGAATTGGACAAGACATTTGGAAAAGGCAGTGCAAGTGTAAATTGACTGAAGGTGGAAAAGAACTATGCTTTCGAAGGTTAGAATGGTGAAAAGGCTCACAATGGCCCTGAGAATGAAGGGAAAGGGGTATTAACATCTAAAATTTCCAGGTCGTCCTTCACCTCATGCAAATAAAGCCTGGAAACAACTGTCCTATCTAAAACTCATTTGCCCTCACACCAGATGTAAATGACGGATCAGGACCGTGTCCTTTGGTTGGTTGTGAACATATACAAAGGAAGGATTGAAAAGAGCATCTTTTGATTGTTCTTTCTAACAGTGCCAGATTCAAATGAAGGATAGATAATATCACTTTCTAATTGCTCCATAGTGGTCAGGAGCCATAGGCCTCATGTTATTTTGAGTCTCATGTTCTGCACATGTCCTCTCATTTTAGGAAACATTTCGCTCACAACCAGTGTGTGACCATTGACACAAGCAACCAGTTGGTTGTCCTATTTGCCCCAGCCTAGTCTTCTACCTCACAGATATAAAAAGAGAAATGAAACACATAAATGAATTAGAGAATGCCAGCGGTAAAGAAAGTTATTATTTATAGTATGTCAGGAATCCGACTATCTTATGGATGATGGTGTGATAATTGTGGTAGTTAAGAAAAGGCAAAAAGAAGGGAGAAAATGAGAATTTGGGTTTTTTTGGTCACTCTTTTGTTGGAACAAATGCCTGACAACTGCAACTTAAAGGAGGAGAGCTTTAATTTGACTCACAATTTTCAAGGAATCAGTTTATCATCCACTAGATCCAATGCAGAACCATCATAATGGAAGGGTGTGGTAGAGGAATGTTTCACCCTTCATAGCAGTCAGGAAGGAAAGCACAGGGGAAGAGCACTCTCCAGAGGTACACCCTGAGTGATGTACATCCTCCAGCTGGGATCTGTTCCTAGCAGCACATTGAGCTATGAACAATAGTGGGTTTATCCACTGATGACTATAACTTCCCCATGATCCAGTCAAAGATACAAGAGTCTCTTAATCCAGTCATGTTGTCAATGAGAATTACCTGGCACAGTTGGAGTTTAGCATGAAATAGTAAGTGCAAATACCCTGAGGCAGCATAATTCTTGACATGTTCATAGAGGTGAGCAAGAAGAAGGGTGATTACAATGAGGTTGGAGACATGGCAGGAATCCGACCACCAAGACATTTTATAAGTGATTGTAAGGATTGAGTTTTTAATGTGTGGAGAATTAAAAACCACTGGGAAACTCATATGAGCAGAGGAATCTCCTGTACATTTTGAAAAACTCACTCTGGTGTTGGATGAAGAACAGCTTTTAAGAGGGCAAAGAGGAATCCAGGACACCAATAGCACCACTATTATAACAATCCTGCTAGCAAAAAAATGGTGGTTGAGACCAAAATAGAAGTGGTAGTACATGCTGAATAAATCTTTTACATTGAACCAATTGAATTCCCTATCCAGTTACACGTTAGGCCTTGGGTCTGCTTTCTAGGCCACAATTGATTAGGTCTGGGATTCATGACCAAGGCAAAGGTGATCTCAAGATAGAACAGAATTACCTTAAGAAAGCCCAAACTCTTTTAGTTTGGTGATCAAAACCCTTAAGAGGAGCCAGAGAATGACTCCAATGTTCTAGCATAAGCATAGAAGAATATCATTGGTATTTCCCCGGTGAGGAAAATTACATAATGGGTAGGTTCGAGGTTGGGTAGAAATCAGGAGTTCAATCTCTATACATTAAATTTGAAAAGCCTATTAGATAGGATGGCAAGTATCTGTCTTACTTTCTTTGTCACTGAAATACAATACCTGACACCCACAACTGAAAGAAGGGGAGGTTTATTCTTGTTCACACTTTCAGAAGTTTCAGTTCATGGTTGGAAGGGTCAAATGCAGAAACAGCATGGTGGAAAGGGCTGCCTCAGGAAAGCTGCTCATATCATGGCAGCCAGGCAGCAGAGAGGAAAGGGAGGAATCCGAGAGGGAGACAAACCCTTCCAGGTCCTGCCCAGTGACTCACCCCCAAACATGCTTCACCACCTAACAGCACAGTTATCTCTCAATTCTTATGTGGATTAATCCACAGCACCTCCATGATCCAACCACTTCCCAAAACCCCCACCTCTGAACACACGAGGCTTTGGGAGGATATTCTAGATTTAAACTTAGCAGTATTTTAGTTTGTTTTCTGTTGCTATAGCTAAATGCCAGTTTGTAAAATTGATCATAAATAGAAATTTGTTTGGCCTATGGTTGTAGAGGCAGGGAACCCTAAGAACAAAGTGTCAGCATCTGGTGAGGGCCTTGTTGATGGAGTATAAGATGGCAAAAGAAATCATATGGCGTTAAACAGCAAGGATGCCAGTGCCTCTCTCTTATAAAGCACCAGTCCCATCATGCCCTAAGGACTCATTTCCAAATACCATTAACACATGACTTCAGGGATTACCATGGATTCTAGTGGACATGTTCAAACCATAGGCCATGAGTAGGCATATGAGGATAACTAACACTGAAATTATGCAATATTTAGCATTGGAATCAGAAAAACAAATATTGAGTTTCACAAAAAAAAATTATACTCTATATATCTATCTTCGCTTCTGTAGAAGCATAAACTTCTGATTGCTTTGGAAAAAATAAAAATGTGCTAAGTCATCTCAAGGAAAATTTGAATATCTTTCTGATAAACTCATAGTAACATATAGACGCCTAAATGTATAAAATATAATAAATGTAAAAGTCTCTCTAATAAAATAATATTAACATAAAAGTTAACAAGAGCTTCCAAATTTCTCTCTTTTGAGAAAACCTTAAGGTTTCAAACTTTTCTGGTCAATTACTGAGAAACTGTGTATGAGCAGTACTGGGTTATCAGATTGTTAAACTTTGATTCTACTTAGAATTTTTATCAGAATGATAGTGGAAATAACAAAGAAAGTACATTTGAAATCCCACAAAAAGCAATTTGGTTTGATTGTCACTTACAAGGATGGCTCTATGTCTTTCATTTAAAGATAAAAACATTAGAAACATTTCATCTCAAAAAAATGAAAGTATAATTGGGATGCATTTTGATGTCAGAGTTGCAAAAAGATACTTTGTGTTCTGGGCAGCACTTTCATCTTCTCTTAAGATTTAGAGCTGATATAATGTACACCCAGACCTGAATCCACTGTTATTCATTCCACTTCTGCTCTTTTAGTGAGTCACTCCCTTTATTTTTAAATTTTATAGCTACATATACTCACATTTCAAATTGGAATACTTTAAATATTCTGAGATATTTAGGAAACTGAATTAGCCTGTGTTATTTTTGAATAAGATAGATTCCATTTATTATTTCTTCTGTAAATGGATTCTGTGTTAGAGTAGACATAGAAATAAATAATTTGAAGAACCTCAAATCATTCTTTTTTGGGAAAGATATATAGATTTATAGTGTCATTTAGAGCATGTGGTATCAGTAATGAAATCATAGTACTTTTCAGTTCTGTGGGGGTGGCAGAAACATTGCTAATATATTCCCATCCTAGTATGGTCACATCACTCAATACTTTTTTTTTTTAATGGTTTAATATCCTTCCTGGTGGCATTGGAAAAAGTTCTACTGGAGTTGTCAGCTGGTTCTTGAAACCTGAGGGAGTTTTCAAAAAGTGGAGAAAAACTAGCACCCAAGCAAGGGGAAAATCATGAAAAAGCACATAGAAATTTGAAAATACAGAGAATCTTTGGAAAAATAAAGTTGACTTCATTTTCAATGGTAAGAGACAGGTAAGTGACTGTGGTCAGATTGTCTAGGACCTGGTGTGGTTCTGTTCTAGGTTTTGGCTGTATAACCACAGGCAGTGTTGTCTTAGTTTTCAACTTTAGAATCAATCTAGAAACAAAGTGAGGAACATTTCAAGATGATTTTAGGATAAACAAAAACGGAGACTATATAGTGAATTACTTCACTGAAGAATTTCAGGTATTTGGAATCATTGTGGATATATATTTAATAATTTTATGAAAAAAACCTGATGTAAACATACAAGAAAGACAAAAATTGCTTGAAAGCTAATAAATACACTTTATAATATTTGGATAATAAAATTTAAAAATAGCAAACTAGAAAAAAATGAAAGAACACTTCCCTCCAAAGCCTAGTGGACCCAATGAAGCAGCCAGAAGGAAGTGTTTGATATTCTTTATCTTTACCACTAAAGAAGAGATGAAGAGCAAAAGAAAGCAACTAAACATACATGTCAATAAATTAGAAAAATAATAAGAACAATGAACGATAGGAGGAAGAAATTGTATAATAAAATATGAAGTAATTAAGAGGAAACAATATGATAAAACCAAATAAAATAAAAGCTACCTTTATAAAAGACCAAGAAGACATGAAAGATTGAAAGGTAAGTCAGAATCATAAATCAAAGAAAATTAAAATTACAAAAGAATGTCCTTAAACTCTATTGCTACACACTTGAAAAAGTAAGAATGACTGAAAATGACAAGGAACCACCAAAGGAAACCAGAGAAATGAAAACTGGAATTTGGATGCATAATTTCCAGTGAAAAAAATCCACAGAAGAAACGTACTCTTATTCTGATCCCTCCTGAAAGCCCAAGAAAATTGGACTAAGGGAATTTTTATAAAGATCTCAGTATGCAAGGACAGAAAGCAGGTAATATAAAAGCAGGCAGGAAGTCCAGGGAACTGAGACCAGGGGAGTGAGCAGTGTCTGACAACAGATTGAAGCATGCAGAATGGCAAGTCCACTGGAGTCTGTGGAAAACAGTAAAGGAATTTACCCTACAGAAACCCAGAAATAATCAGGTATTGGAAGCCTCAAGCACACTGGCTGTGAATGCATGGGCTGAAGAAAAATTAGATAACCAGATTCTTTCCTGGATGTGTGGAGCCACATGCCTAACATTCATCCCCTCCCTCAGAAGACTGAGTATTAATCATACCTCTAACTCTTCAGGGTGAAAGAATTAAATGCATCAGATAGAATTTCTATTTTTAATTTTTTAACAAATCTCTTCAGCCATAAAAAGGGATACATCTTGAGACCATAATGTTAAGAGAAATAAATCAGAAACAGGTGGTTAAATGCTGCATGGTTTTTCTCATATGAGAAACTCAAAATATGAATAAAGAGCAAAATAAAAGATAGATGATAGGAAACAGGCAGAGATGAGAAGAGGCTCTAGGCTAGGAGGACATGGAGGGAGGGGAGAGGAAGGGGAAGTAAAAACAGCTACTTTGATATGTATATGCACCAATTCCCCAAGATGAATGAAATTATTGGTATTAGAAACATACTAATAAAAAGGAATTAATCATAACTACTACTGCTCTAGACATAGGTAAAAACTACACTCCTAACTACTAGTGGATATGTAAATTATTGCAGTATTTTTGGAAATAATCCATGGTATATATTTAAAATATGAAGTTTAAAAATTAACATAACAGTTGTTTAAAAGTGAAAGAATCCAAATATGTATAGTATTTTTAATTACAGAAGTATTTGTAGAGGCAAAAGCTGGAAAAGACTTGAACGTCTGTCTGAAAAATGGATGTGAATAAATTACGAAATACTCATACCCTACAAATTACAACCGATACACTTAATGAATTCCAGTCACACAGGTAGATTTAGAGGAATTTTACAAACTCTTGTCATGTCTATAAGAAAAGCATACCTATATAAAAAGTAAAAATGATTTTGTGTGTGTGTGTGTGTGTGTGTGTGTGAGAGAGAGAGAGAGAGAGAAAGGGAGAGAGAGAGAAAGGGAGAGAGAGAGAATATAATGTACTTATGTTTAATCTTATCAGTTTTGGTGTATGATCATGAAATATTTGAAACTAACTGAATTTGGCTAGTAAAGGGTCAAAATGAGCTGTAGGCAAGTGATTGGGAGGAGGTAGAAACACAACTTTGCAAGCAATGACTAGAGATTCTAACTGTCACGTACAGGGATGAGAGTCTCACTCTAGAAAACTCCAGAATTTCTAGAAGAAGCATAAGCTAAGCTTAAATGAAATGGTTCATATGGGTGGAGACAGAGACAAGGGTTCTTCTCAAAAGTAATCTAGCACGACTGCCTAGTTATCCTGAAGGAATTGTGTCAGTGTGTGTGTGTGTGTGTGTGTTGCATGATTTTGTTATTTACACTGCAGACACCAGAGCAGAAAGAGTGACAACAACTTCCAAACCTTGCAAACCTTCCAAACCTTCCAAACCTTGCAAACCTTCCAAACCTTGTTTGTGGGACAAACACTATCAGCAGCCTGAGTAGCTGCACTACCACTGCCTTTGAAGGATGAGGTAGCTAAAAAAGCACTTATACAGTTTTATTTAAAAGTCAACATACTGGACTGATAAAATGAACAATTTTATTTTCTCATTAATATTCAATCACCCTTGTAAAACCAATTTTTAGTTTTTTTACATCAATGTATTTGAAATATGGAGTCTTTTCAGCAGAATTAAGTTTCAAACATATCACATTTTAAATTCACAAAACAGTGACTAGAATATTATGGAAGTTTATGTACCCACTTCAGTAATTAATATACAAGTAACTTCAATGTTCTAGTGTTGGTAAGTTTTAGTAACTCCAATACAATTAAGAACATTTCATCTTGGTGTTAGAATTTAGTTATTTCTAACGGCTTTATTTTATTTCTTAAAAAGTTTTTCTTGAGGTAAAATTGATATACAAAAGCTACACAAATTTAATGGGTACAATTTGATGCATTTGAATTCACGAATAAAAGCCATTAACACAGTTAAGGTAATAAACGTATCTATCATCTCCAAAAGCTTCCTCGTTTCCTTTTTCTTTGTATTTCTAATGACTAAAATTTTCAAATATAACAAATTTCTTTTGTTTTGAATTCACAAAGGTATACAGGTAAACTAAATAAATTTGGTTTTAATTTGTGATATAAAAATAGTATTTATTTATTCAGACATTTAGAATGAAAGTGCCCCTTCTCTCAATGTTGCTAAAAAACACTTCCATGAAAGAGAAAGAGTGTTGTGATGAAGTACATGGGTTTTGGACACAGAATGCCTGGTATATATTATGACATTGTCCCTATCAACTATGTGAAAATTACTTAACATCTCCAAGCCTTAGTTTTTCTTATTTCTAACTTGGAGGAATAAATAGTGATAAGAACTGGATAGAATAAGAGAAAACCTTAGCAGGATGTCTTATAAGTAGTAAGTACCCATGAGTAGTAGTTATTACTGAGAAGGAATGACATACTTTTAGAGGGCTCCCTATGAGCTGGCTATAATCTGAGAGCATAACACCCTCTCTGCCACCACAGCGTGTCTGTCCAGGGAAAGGCCCCTTAGTGTAAATCAGATTTTACATTAGAAATCCAGATTCTAATGGAGTCTATCTCTTGCAAATTATATGTATTTAGAAAATCTATCTAAGATAGTTTTTTGACTGCATGAAAATAACCTTAAAACTACATAGGTTATTTTACAGTGTTACTGAAAAGATCAAAGCCAATTGCACCCATGAATTACAAGGAATTTTACCATTAATAGGATTGAACATGATAGTTACTGATGTGATCCCAGTTGGATTTGTATTTTTGGATCAGGGAATTACTTCAATTTAATTTATTTTTTCAGCTGAAGAACTCTCTTCTCAAAGGAAATTTCACAAAATCCCCTTAGAATAAACATCACTCATCAATCACTGGATTAAGATGGACTGGCCAAGCACATTTTTGCTTTTTAGGTCTGTAAAGTTTTCTCTAGTTTACCTACACATCCTTCAAAAATCGGCTCCAGTATTGTTTATTTGGTGTGATCTTCCTACAACATCTTTAATAGAAAGTATTAGGGGCCAGTAGGTTAAAAAAATCACTCTAAATAATTAAGGTATATATTTCAAAAGGAAATTTAACAGAAAAACAAGCCTGATTGTACAATTGCTAGAGGACTGACAAATCAAAACTCAGAATATGTGTAACCAAGAAACAATAACTGCAGGAGGCAACTTTCATCCAAAGGCTAGGGGAACAAAGGGCTGTGGTTGGGGTTATCAGAATGTGGAAGCCTAAAAGTGGAGCATTATGAAGTTGGACTTGAGTCCCCTAGAGCCTGCCTAATGATGGCTCCTACAAAAGACCAAGATGAGGATGGTTCTGATAGTCTTGAAAAAGCTAGAAGCTTTGTATAGATTAGTGTGATAACAGTTATGACTTACATACCAAATGAATTCTTTTTCCTACTTTGCATTCTTTTTCTGTAACACTTTGTAACATCTTGTAAACACTTTTACAATACTATACCCCTAGTTAGATATGATCTTACTCATCTATCCAGTATAGCTAAGATGAATTCAATAAATACTTAAAGAGGCGTTACTGAGTCTGATGATGGTGATATTAAAATGAATATAATGTAGTTCTGTCCTTATAGTCTTTGCTTTATATTTTCAATGCAATGAAGTAAACACAGCAGCTACCTGGACACTAAGTAACCTAGAAAGAAAAACAATTAATCAAGGCTCTAGAAAGAAAGAGTGTTAAAAAGACACAAGATAAGAATCCATGAATGGGGTTTGACTTAGCCTTAAAGGGTGAGTAGATAATCTCTTCAAGACCAGAGATAATGGCTTAAGAAATGTAATTTGCTAGAGCAATGTAAAGAGTGAGAAGAGCTAAGTCTGAAGTTACAGGTGGGAACTATTGTATCATTTCTGCAGGGAGCTCCAACAATTTATGCAATAACAGGCATATACTAAATACACATTAAATACTAATGGTGAGATGGAATAAATGGGAATCATTTGGAACACAGTATGTATAATTTAGATATATCTTACCCAAAGAAGAGAGTACAGATGATAATTTATAAGAGGCCACAAGGTTATAGCTATCCATTAAAAATCTATGAAGGTGGGCAGCTATAGCAAGAGTAATGAAATCCTAAACATAGACTTCCATGATCTCAAGTAACAATTGTTCTTTTCAGAGTGAAACTGCTTAGTGAATTGTCATCATCAGACAGACAAGTAATATTTCTGAAAGGTAATTGACTAGATTCTGTTATGGAGAATAGGAAGAATATGCATGTGAGTGAATTTAAGAGAATATGAGAAAATACTCTTTTGACATTGACTCCATGATTCTTTGAAGCTGCTTGTGGAGTCCAGGAGATGGTACCATTAGACTGACAGCCCATTACAAGATACTTCAGCCAAAGGCGATGAATGAATATGAAAATAATGGCAGCCCCATAGATCTGCCTGTATTTAGGAATTTCATATGGAGTTCGCATGGAAATGAGAATAAAGACAACTTTAGGAATGTTTGCTTGAAAAGTTAATACATTTCATTCAATGACTACTCATTTGTAACATGTAAATAAATAAAATGGACAAAGAGAAGAGAGATAAATACCTTATCCTTCCTGTATACTCCAGGAATATTTTTATATAATGAGGACTATTGAATAATATTTTAAATTCAATTTGTTTGAACAATTTTTTTCAATTGTAAAGCATTCCCTTGTTAATTAAAATTTTATCTCCTGAAGAAGTTGTTTAACCTGGTTAGCTGATCAAAGGGAATTAAATTTCTTCAATAACTAAAGAGAGAAATCTCCTGAAATATGCAGTTAGGATACATTCAAGACTCAATATATGAAATATATGAAAGTGAGAAAAGTTAATTGCATGTTTTGAAGAGTAAACAAATACAAATGTGATGGTATCTTAATAGGAAACCCATGAATATTTTTAAAGTACTTTTAATTCAAAGTGAATTGAGTCATCAGAGATAATACACTTTAATAGAAGTTAAATACAGAGTAATTTTTTTATCAAGAATTTCTCTAATACTTATTTTTTTCTTCTTCTCTAGAAAAGATATAAAGCTTGGGGAAGAGGAAAAGAAGTCTTAAATGTTATTAGGAAGAATGCACTTGTAACACCCAAAGTAAAATTTAAAGCAATGGACCTGTAAAAGAAAACACTTAATTAAAAATTCTTCTTGATTTTCTATTAATGACAATCACCCATTTTCTATCAATTGATCTGCAAAAGTTCTTTTCAGAATGCAGATGACTTTTCACTTTTGTTTCAATTGTTATCCAGTATGAGGTTCTTATTGTTCAAAAAATATATAAACAAATAAAAGAATAAAACAGATTGTAGGAAGGCAGATGTTTTGCAAATAGGAAAGGGAATAAAAGGGAGAAGAGGGGTAAGAAGAAAGGGTAAAGGGATCTAAACTGATCTAGATATATTACATATGTTCCAATTCCCCAATAAAAAAATTAACAATTATGTATTATAAACATACACTAATTTTCAAAAAAAGGAACTCTCTCTTATGCCTCCAATGATCGAGACTGCCTTTATTGTTTCACTAGACTTGTGTGACAGTTAAGCTGAATTGTTAACTTGATTGGGTGGAGATGTGTGTAGGGGCTAAGTAGAGCACATTCTCGGTGTATGTCTGCATCAGTCATGAAGACAGGACCTCGGGGTCTGTATCTACTCCCCTCCCCTTTCCTCTCTGGCACTGTTCCCTTTCTCTGTCTCCCAGCTGCCACAAACCAAGCAGCTTTGCTCCACTCTCATGGTGTTTCTGCCTTAGAGCCTGCGGATCATTCTACTGGTATTTTTTCTAGCAATAGAAAAGCTTACCAATATAAAATGGTCAAGAGTTTTCCCACCTCAGACCTTCCATTCACAATTCATGTAAATTAAAGTTTTCTTTAAAACAAAGATATGGCTATATGGCATTTTTGGAAAAATCTATTAGAAGGAAAAGTGATTGGTTTATTTTTATTTCTCTTTTCTTTCCTTCAAGAAAGGCCAAAAGTGTCTATTTAAATTTAAACTTATCAAAATCTTATATTTAAAAATTATAGCCAGATGTGGTGGCACACATCTATAATCCCAGTACTGTGGGGACTGAGGCAGGAAGATCACCATGAGTTCAAAGTCTACATAGTGAGTTCATGGCCGGCCTGAACTACAAGGCAAGACTCTATCTCAAAAGAAAAAATTGTACATGAAAATTAGTTTCACGCATTCTACCAATCTTTCTTTAAAGAGATTAATATATATATAACTAATATATTTAATAATAATATATTTAACATAAATGACCTATTTTTCCAATGTGACAAAACCAGTTGAGAACTAACCTTATACTTTCTAATGCTGGGTGGTATAATTAAGTCTTACCACTTCTGTGAACTGAAGAGACATTTTTAAGGTTTCACAACATCCCGTCCCTTCAAACAGTCTATGAAAACTAACTAATTTTTGGAAGATTAAAAACAGAAGGAAGGAAGTGACAGAAGCCGGTGGTTTTAACCAACCAAACTTCTGGTTCTATGAAAATGAAAAGATGCTTTCCTTTCATTTCTGTGTTTCTTCCAGCAAGACCAGGACACAAGACCTAATGGGCTCTCCATAGACCTCTGTGTCTCCCCCTCAGCAGATGAGGGGATGCCCGAGAATGTGGACACTGCAGACGGAGCAGACAGTATCAGGCTCTGCAGGCTCCAGCTACTCAAAGTCCACTCACGATGTTCTGTCCACAGCTCTCACTGAGAACAACAAACCACACAGGAGTCAGGGACTCAACTGCAGCCTGCATCCTGAACTTCTAGCCTGCTTCAATCCAGAGAAAGGGAGGCACCACCACCAAATGCTTTTCAATAGACACTAATATTTAAGTATTCAGCATATTTAAGTATTTAAGCTTTCAGCATAAAGATAATGGGGAGACTATTCTACATCAGTACCCATTTTCAAGAGTTTTTTATCTTAGTTAATTTTCATTTTACTTTATTAGTGCATGTGCACAGTACATAATGTTTACATCCCTTGTATGGAGCTGGTACATGTACATAACATATCCTAATTTGTTTTATTCGTCCTGTATACCTTCCTACCCTCTCCCTCCCTCCATGTCTTGATCCTTTTTAAAATATCAAGTACCTACAAGTACCAGATACTACGTTAGGTGCTTTAAAGCAATTAAACAGCAGAGCAAAAGAATAGTTAGCCCCTCAAAATCTCAAAAGAATTGCACTGACTTCACATATTTAAAAGCCCTGGGGTAGAATCAAGGCCTGTTCTTAGCAGCTCTCAGGACAGAAGAAGGCCACCATGTGAGTAGCAATGCATTCATCACACAAATAAAGTTCACAACCAGCACTACTGATGACCAGGATGATGGCGAATATTTACTGAGTGCAATGTTCTCTGGACTATGCTTTTTTCTAAATATATATGATCTGATTTAATATTCAGAATAAACTTATGAAGTCCAAAAAAAGGATAATGACTTACCTTACGGTGTTGTTGAAATGACTGATGCATACAACAAATGGTACACACTGTTAAATTTAGTTTTGACTATAAATTGATCATTTGTTTCTACGTGAAAGGTATATTCTATAATACATACTTTCTTAAAAGCAGTTTTTAAACAAGAAATGTCTGTTAAATGGTATTGAATCCTGCTTAATTAAGCAAACTCTGCTGATTTCAAAAAATTATTTAAAAATGAATTACTGAATTTATTTCAAAAATAATTTATTTAAGATGCATGAGTCTTCATGCAAACCAAATATTCTTTATTATTTTATTATGTTTCCTTTATTGATTTTACTTTGAATTGCCTAGATAAAACCCATTATTTTGGGAAGTATTTATCATTTTCTTTAGTCTGGAATAAATTATGGTACCATCAGAAATATTTATCTTCTAAAATAGTGAAATCTTCAAAATTATTTGGCTCAGAACCTTCTGAGCAATTCTATACATAATTACATAATACGTGCCCCCTAAATAAGTCTATTTTAATTGCTACATATGTTCCTGAATTTACTGTAGTAATTTATGATTTCTACAAAAACATCAATCTAATTGAGATGTTTGTTTATAACATTCTTATGTTTGTAGAGAGAAATGATTTAGCTTGCCAGGCATGGTGACACATGCCTATAATCCCAGCACTCAGGAGGCTGAGGTCTGAGGATCACTGTGATTTCAAGGCCACCTTGGGCTACATAGTGAGTTTGAGGCCAGCCTGAACTACTTAGCGAGACCATGTCTTAAAAAAAAAAGGTGAAAGAAAGAAATGATTTATATATCCAGCACACTAACTGAGTTCTCTCTGTGTCTAATAGCTGGGCAGTTTATTGTATTTAATTTTCTAGGTATACAATAATAACATTTGCAATGGTACTATTATACTGCAATGATAATATTTATTTTTGCCTTATTTTTTCTCTTGTTATGTACATTGGCTAATTCTGTCTCAGAGTACCAATGAGGAGCATTTTTCTTTTTTCTGATTTAATACAATTATTCATGTCATATTCATATCATTGCTATGTTCAGCCTGTTTTTGATTTTTGGATCAATACATAAACACATTTGTGTTAAGGCTTTATATTACATAAGTATATATACACATTTATTCATCATAATAAGAGAATGTCCCTAACCTTAATGGAGATTTTTTTAAATGAATGTTTAGAATTTTCTCTAATGTCTTTTAGTCTATGTAGATAATCATTTCCCTTCCCCTTGAACATACTAATTAATGGATCATAGTTTGCTTTCTATTGATTCACAGAAAAAAAACCTATTTTATCAAAGTAAAATATGCTTTTATTTATATTTGCCAATATTTTATTTAGATTTTTTTTCTTTTGCATTGATATCTAATGCATTATTGATCCTTACATTTTTTTGTGTTAAATTGGCTTTGGGTGATAACAAAGGAAAGCATTTTGTCTCTCAATTTACTCTGGATGGAGCCCTAGCTCTTGGAAATCTGTTGTGACTGTTCTGGGGGGCTTTCTTCATTGTTTTTTGGGTGTATATTTTGGTGAGGCAGGGGAAAATTCAGCAGCCATTTTGACACTATGATTCCTTCCCCATGTTTCTATTCCTCTAGCTTGTTTGTATTGAATGTGACAGTGACAATTCCTTGTATTTTTGCACCTTGATTTTTATTTCCTTGCACTTTTTTATTCAGTCTTATTCTTTTTTATTTCTACCTTTATTTTCAAATGTTCTTACTGTATATTGTGCAGATGCTTATTTGAATTTACAGAAGCTATAACGTTTGCTTCTAAAATTTTCTCGTTTATGTTGTCACTTCCTTCCTCCTTTCCTTCCTTTCTCCCTCCCCTTCTTTGTCTCCCCTCTCCTGTTTCCACATCTTTTCCTTTTTTTCTCTTTGTTTCTGTTTCCTCCCTTCCTCCCTTCCTCCCTTCCTCCCTTCCTCCCTTCCTCCCTTCCTTTTGTCTTTTCACAGAGTTTCTCATGTTGCCCAGGCTGACTCCAAATTCCTGGACTTCAGCAATTCTCCGGCTTGAGTCTCTGAAGTAGCTGGGAGAGCAGGTGTGTGCCACCATGGCTAGCCAACTCATTTTCAAATGCAGTGTTTTTAGTACAGTAATTCTTTTCTCTTGGCAGCAAAATGTTTTTGCAAAATCTGACATTATTATTGTCATTTCTGTTCTTTTCTCTATTCATTTTTAAATGGAAGAGATCTATACAGGTTTTAAATTTGCTTTCAGTCAAGAGAGTTGAAATTTTCTTATACCCTCATTCTGCTTGCTCACTTGGCAGACTTCACCTTAGTTGTAGCCCTAGAAATCAGGCCCTTATTTTTGACATGTCCTTACTAAAATAAGGTTTTATTTTTCTATTTGATTACATTCTTTGGTAATGTTAGAAACTTCCAGAATTGAGTGAAGTAAATTCATAGTTCAACCTGAAAATCCTAAGGTAATATACTATCAAACTTCCTAATCTTGTGTGAGAATGTAAATTATTCCAATTAATCATTAATTGTACATTTACTTCCAATTAAATGCAGATGAAAATATTGGATTAAATAATTGGAAAACTATATTGAAATTTAGAAATGATTGCATAGGGCCTTAATGCCTGCTTTTGTATAAATGTTATGAGAAGCTGAAGTAATGAATAATCCATAGAATTCTATGTTCATAATTTCATTAATTAAGAGCTATGTTCCCTTGAACCTTGACTATTCCATGAACAATTCCATTAATATTTTATATATAGGGACACAATATAAATTACTGGTATGTTATATATGGATTTTATAAAATGAAAATTAAAAATATTAGCTGTTATATTTAATTCATCTTTTTATTTTCAGAAAGTTAGTGATACTAAGGGTAGAAATCATTTTTTCTCATATTATAATCTAGTTTTAATATATTGGAAGGGTTAGTGACAGATGAATTCACTCTGTTCTATTATATATCATAATTTTGTCTTTTATATTGAAATCTAAAACTAAAATGGGTAATTAAAAATTTGCAGTACATGGGTTCCATTAAGTATACTGGTTGTATTAGCATTTTTAAATTCTCTTTTACATCTTTCTCTTCATTTAAAGATCTTAATGCTCTTCAGTTATAACATGGATAAATTTGATCATTGATGTCTCTCATTAGAAGTTTGTTAGCCACATGAAAATCAAATTCTATGTTCTAGTTATTATGATAAATTTATACTGGAGATAATATGTACAGCTTTAAGATAAAAAATAAATTTAGCTGTGGAGGTTTTATCTATATTATGCATATTATTATTTATTTATTTACATGAGTGCCTTAATTATTATCTCAGGATGAGACAAAATACCTGACACCCAAGGTTAAAGGAGGAAAGGTTTATTTAACTCACAGTTTGTAGAGGTTTCAGTTCATAGTTAGCTGGTTCCAAGGCAGGGTGGCATGGCAAAAGGGCATCACAGAGGAGAAACAGCTCATGGAAGGCAAGATAGCAAAATAGTGAAGAAAGAAAGCAGCAAGTAGCAAGTAACAAGTGACAACCAATGAGGAAAATAGCCCTCTTTCTGTCACTTATATTTTGTCCAGGTTACCCACCCTTAGGGTGGGTAGAACTTACACCCTTAATTCTAGCATTGTATGGTGAATCAGTCCTAGCATCACATCCTTGATCCCAGCATCACATACCCTAGATCCAACCTCCTCTGAAATGACTGCATGAAGCTTTGAGAGCACTTATATATACAAGCCATAACAATATGTGAATACATATCAAGATAGTTGTGCTGTAGAGAATCAGGAGCAGATAGCTGCCAAAGTGCTATGACACAAATTATAAATACTTATCTAAAATTATGAAAATTTAAACATCAAAACTAACATTATTTTAATTCTATTTTTTGGTTCTGTGGGGGATTGAATCTAAAACCTTTGTACTGAACTATATGCCCAGCTCATTTTTTATATTTTATTTTGAGATAGGTTCTCACTAGTTCACTAAGTTGCCCAGGCTGGGCTTGAACTTTCCATCCTCCTTACTCAGCCTCCTGGAGTACTGGGAGTACAATCACATGCCACCATTCCTGGCTTGAGTTAGTTTTAAACAGCAATTCATGTGAAAAGAAAATTGTACATCATACCTTACAAGAACAAAGTTGTATTTTATACCACAAGGTATAAAATTGAAAGACAAAACTTTAAAACTTTTCAGAGTGCCATATAGAATTTTTTGTGATATTTTGGGAACAAATGTATCTTAGTCTGTTAGAGCTGCTATAACAAAATAGTGTATATTCTAAAGTTTTTAAAAAACATTAATTTATTTTCTGGATCATGTGGAATCCAAGATCAAGGTGCTGGAAGAATGGATGTCTGGTGAGGGCCTCCTTCATGATTCACAGGAGTCTAATTTCTTGCATGTCTCCAGATGGCTAAAAGGAAAGGCATTCTTTAGTCTCTAAATGCATTGATCCAATTCTTTAGTTTTCTGCTCTCTTTACCTAATTACCTCCAAAAGGTTCAACTTCTTATCATTCATTATATTGGGGATTAGACTTCAACATAAGAATTTTAGCAGTATAGACACATTCAATCTATAGTAGAAGGCATGTTAAAATACATGTATTATGTGATCAAAGGGCAGAAGGGAGCTAGGATATTTTAAAATCTCATCTATTATTATAAAGTCAGGTAATTTACTTAAATTTCTTTTCTTTTCTTTTTGCTTCAATTTGTTTTTCTGAAACAGAGGCTAAAAGTTTCCTTTGGAACATGGTGCTTGCCTAATTCATATAGAGCAAGTACATTATCTATCACACAGGCTGTCTGTTAGCATGGGCCCAGATTGAGGGCAGCAGCTATCACTGGCGTATTCCAATTACAGACAAGAATGGAAGTACTCACTGTGAGAGTGTGGTGATGCTTCTTAAAGTCCAGACACATTGGGTATTCCACTGGACAAACATGTCACTTGGCAAGTACAGCATCAACACGTGAAGGAAATATATACCACCCAAGTGATTGTTGGGGGAAAAGAGAAATGGTTCAGAAATACTATCAAAGGTACTCATGTGGTAGAGTCACTGCTTGTAAGACTGGTTGTGGTTTGGTTATACAAAATGGTAAAAAGGGCAAGATTTTTGCATATAGGCTAGGTTTGGGAGAGTTGCAAAGAAAGAATCACAGAATCATCTGTATTGGAGGAAGTGGAGCATCAGAATTTTAAGGAATGTGACTTTGATCCATGTTTTTCCTTCGCAGTTTTCAAGAAAGGGAAATAAGGAAAAAGCTTATTTTGAAAATATTTTTTACTTGCTCTTTCTTCAGTCAGGCTGTTAGTCTAAACCATATGAACAGTAGCCTTGTAACATAATATGGAAAATCAATCAAGTCACTAACAATTCTAACAAATTTTTGAAAAGAATTTTATAAAGTAATGATTTAAATATCTCACCTATAGGATCATACAGATTGATCATTTATAGTAACTTCCAGCAATATGATGTTACCTTTCCATGTTTTCTCTATTACATACTGATGTATCCAAATATGCATACATTTTATATGACAAATTCATGAGATATATAAAGGGATATGTGAGTATAAAATACTTATTTAATCAAATATGACATGTTTACCTTTATAGGCTAATATGTATAAATTTATTTAATTCTTTTTAGATAAGTCAATTCTTTCAAAAATTCTCATATATTTATTCTTTCCTATAAGGTAGAAGATAAATCTCTCCAGTTCAAAAGATTCTCTTAACAATTGCATCAAATATAATGTATTTCGTTATATATAGATATAGGAAGATATACATGAATTTGTAAAGAGTTGCTATTTTAAGAATATTATATCAAAGAATAGTTGAACATGGAATGTTTCATCATTGTTCAGGTCATATATCTTTCAGTAAAGTTTTATAGTTTTCTACAATAAGTTGTATTTTCCTTGTTAAAATAGCTCAATGTGTTACATTGTATGACATTCAATTAGATTTTAAGTTACTAAGATACTGAGATGATTTATTCACTTATTTGTATATTTCATTGTCTTCTCATATTATATAATTAATGAGTCTAATGATTCATTACTTGAAATGTTGCCATATACTCATCAGTAACTATGTCTATTTTTGAGAAGACAGGTAATTCATCAAAAGTCTGAACCAGGAGATTCTGATGTGCCTGCAATTTTATAAGCATCGTGTACATTATATTAAAATGCAAAATTGTTGATAGGTTAAGTGTTATATAAAGTAGAAATTTTCATATGGAATTATAAGGATTATACCTATATATGCTCACTAATAGTAATCTGTTATTAATTACTATTATGAACATATAAGACAACATGAAGAGTTTGCCTATTGTTCTCCCACAAGATTACTGGATGCTGGTACAATTATAGCTTAGAATCATTAAAATAAAGAAATTTCAGTTGAAGCTAGGCAAAACAAAACTAAAGTTAAAAACAGTCATTTTAAAATAGAAGATGGTCTATGAAGGGCATTAAAAAAAACCTTAGTTTGTCCCATTGTACTTGACTATCTTTAGGTATAGGCAAGGAGAGGCTGTATTTCTTATCTAGAGGAAAAAAGAATATTCTAATTAGCAGCGTAGTGTCCTACCATCTAAACCAGCTGCAAGCAAGCCACAGCATGTGGAGAGCAAGAGTTCTTTGATTGCTAAGATTTATAGCATGTATAAAAATAAATTTTGGACAACAAAAATGGTGGAGAAGGAAAATGAGAGTACTCTGTGGTAAAGAACTTATGTTCACGGTAAGGTGGAATAATATTTGGGTCAGATTGTGATAAGTAAAAGATACATTTGATAAATACTGAATCAATCATTAAATGATAAAGTATTGTAGCCAATAAGTCAACAAAGATTAAATGGAATGAAAATATATTATTCATAAAGATGGAAAAATAAGAGAAAGGGAGAAAAAACACATAGGACAAATAGTAAGAAGGGATAAAGAACAAATGGAGCAATTATAAAGCAAATTTAACCACTAATCAAAAGTATCTTAATATAGAAGATTTTAGATCAATAGAATATTTCCATGAATAAAGAAATTCATTTCATTACAATAAAAGTGTTGATCAAATGTAGAACATTGCATTGCTAACAATTTATGAGTCTATTAGGAGAGTTTAAAAATAATAAAGCAATAATTAATAAAACTAACAAAATAGACAAATCTACAATTATAGTGGTGCATTTCAATGTGTCCCTTGCAAAACTGGATAAAATAATAAAATAGAATATTAAATAAGTAAAGGTACAGAAACTTGAACAACTTGTTAAATATCTGACCTAGAAGGCATTTCTGGAACATTCTATCCATTAACAGCAAAATACACATTGTTTTCAATTGTATAACTATATTTACTAAGGTCATATTCTAGGCTTAAAAAGTCTAATCATATCAAGTATGCTCTCCGAACACAAAGGAATTAAATAGAAATACAAAGTAGCAAGATCTCTCAAATATCACCAAATATTTGAAAAATATTTTAGTCAAAATTCACTAGAAAACTGGATTAATAGAAGATAGCAGTATGTTTTAGATTTAGAATGTGCCCCCTAAACTCTCCTGCACTTAGAGGCAGGGATTTTGGAAGGTAATTGGATCCGGAGGGTGCTATACTCATCAGTGTTGAATCCAGAGCTGAATGTGCTCTTAGGAGGTGGCGTCTGGCTGGAAGAGGTGGGTCACTGGAGTTAGGACCTGGAAGAGTCTGTTTCCCTCTCTGGCTCCTCCTTGTCTCCTGCTTCCTGGACGTTCCTATGTAAGCAGCTTTTCTCAGCCAAGATCTTCCACCATTTTGATTTTTTCCCTTGGAGACAACTGACATGCATGAACTGAGACCTCTGAAAGTGTGAGCCAAAATAAACGTCTCCTTTGTTAAAATGCAGGTGCTGAGTATTGTGTCTCAGCAAAAGGAAAATGACTAAAACAGACAGAGAGATGATAGATAGGTAGATGGATAGATAGATAGATAATTGAGTATGAAAGGAAGAAATACAAGAAGAATTTCCTTTTTCTGTATGAAGGCTGAATCCCTTCTTCTTTGGGGAAATCGGTCTTTGTTTTTATGGCTCTCAATTGACTGGGTAAGGTCCATTACGGAAGACATTTACTTTACTTCAAGTCAGTTGATTGTAAATATTAATCATCTCTTAAAAAATACCTTTACACAAACATTTAGACTAGTTTTTGACCAAATAGTTGGTCAGCTTACTCTAGCCAACTGACACAAAAAAATTAACAATCACAAAATCTATGGTAACACATGAGTTAACCATTGGTCAAAGAAGAAAAAGAAATTAGAAATATTTTATATCTGAATTAAAATTAATATACCGTATCCTACATTTGATGAAAAAGCAAAACAGTGTTTAGGAGAACATTTACACCACTAAACATTTATCTTGGAAAAGAAGATAAACCCTAAATCATTGACTTCAGCTTTCACCTTGACAAACTAGAAAAAGAGCAAAGGAGATCCAAATTAAACAGAAGAAAGCAAATAATGCAATCACAGTGAAATAAAAATCAGAACCAAATGTTTGTTATTTAAATTCAATAAGACAGATAAACCTCTCTTCAGATCAATCAAGAAAAATATTTAGATGCCTATCTCGCAAATGCAAGGTTCTGAGTTTGATCCCTGGTACAAAAAAAAAAAAAAAAGAAAAAAAAGAAAAAGATTAGAGAAGACACAAATTACTAATCTCAGGGATAAGAGAGGTGATGTAACTGCAGTTTCTCCAGATAGTAAAAAAAATAAGAAAATTTTATGAAAATCTTTAAATCAGTAACTTGATGAAGTAGAAAAATTCAGGAAGAAAGATGTAAACTGAATAGCCTTATGTCTCAGTTACTTTCTCATTGCTGAGACAAAATACCTAATACCCACAGCTTAAAGAAGGAAATGTTTATTTGGCTCACAGTTTGTAGGGGTTTCATCCCATAGTCAACTGGGTCCAAGGCAGGGTAGCATGTAAAAGGGCGTGACAGAGGAGGCTTGCTCATGTCATGGGATCAGGAAGCAGAGAGAGAAAGATCAAGGGAGGAGAGAGGGAGTTAGACCCTTTTAGGCAATGCCTGCAGTAACCCACGTCTCCCAACCAGACTTTGTCTCCCAACCAGACTTTACCTCTCAACATCACATTTAGCTGTAAACTCACCTGTGCACTAATCCACGGTTAAGTATTACTCCGCCATGATCCAAACTCCTCCCCAAAGACTACCTGTAAGCACAGGAGGCTTTGAGGGGACATTTAGATATGAACCATGGCTCCTTATAAATGTTAAAGAAGCAAATGTGTAGTTAAAACTCCTCCCATGAAGAAATGTTTGGACAAATCTGCTTTACTAGTAAATTCTACCAAATATTTAAGAAGGCAATACTACCAGCTCTATGCCAACTTTCTCTAGGAAATTAAAGAAGGAATACTTTCTTACTTATTCCAAGTCCAGTTGTTCTGATACTAAGTCACAGAAATAAATTACAAGAAAAGAAAGATATAGACTAATGTCACCTGTGAAAATAATTGTGAAAGTTTTAACAAAATTTTAGTGGATTAAATAATACACACATATGTATATAACAAACAAGTGGAGTTTTCTCAATAACTCAAGATTTATATTCATAAAGCAATTAATGTAATGCTCCATACCACATTAACTACTGCCAATAATCATGATAATGACATATAATCATATCAATAGAGACTGAAGAAGTATTTGACAAAGTTCAACATCTTTTTCTAAAAAGAAAATGTTCAGTAACTAAGAACAGAATAGAAATGAGCTTCTCCAACTAAATAAGGGATATATTCAAAAATCTACAGATAACATCATAGTTGTTGATAAAAGACAATTATCCTCCCCTAGAATTTGAAACAACAAAAAAAACAAACAAAAAAGAATTTCTGCTCTCATATTTTCTATTAAGCATTATTCTGAATGATCTAGTCTGTGAAATAAGCAATAAAATGAATAAAAGCAACCAGATTGTAACAAAAAAATAGTTTGTTTTTAATCCATACCTGAAATACTCATGTATGTAGAAGATATTATGGAATTTACAAAAAAGATTAACTAGGGCTATTAAATCAGTTCATAAAGTTTGTAAAATGCCTGGATAATATAAAAAAAGTTGTATAAATTAGCAACTAACAATTAAAAATTTAAATGTCATGTCAGCATTAAAATATGAAAATAAAGGAAATGTTAACACATATGATATAGTTTAACAAAAACTAAGGAACTAAAAGCAAAAAAAAGGAATAAAAGAGCAAAGTGAACATTTAGAATCTCAAATATAAACTAGATTTTTGTCAAAAAAAACAAAATAAATTTCTTTTATAAAAACTGGAAGAAACAAAAGAAATGTATTTGGATAAAAAGAATCAAATAGGCATGCATTTTTGTGTATTTGCTGTATATTGATTTAATATTTTGAAACATGATGATTATCAAGTCAGGGTCACAAATACCTTATGTGACCATACTTGGAATTTTTTGACTACTTACTTGAAAGTAACTTTAGTTATCTCTTTTCACTGATTTATCTATTCATTCATCTATTTATTTTAATATGAACTCATAGACATTTATTTCATACTTTCAGTTATAGTTTAGTATTATTTCTATTAATTTTGTTGCTGAAGTTGTTCTAGTTTTGGCAAATGCTGGGTCTTTTCAGTTAGCAAACCTCCATTGCTTGCTTTCTTTCCTTTTATTTATTTTTAAATTTTAATTTTCTGAGTACTTTCCTTTTGGACACCACAAGATGCTCCATGCTTACTTGGTTTTTTCCCAGATGAAGGTGGAGATGCATGTGTATATGGGGGGGACACGGTGTGTTTACCCACTTATCAATGGAAGAGCAAACACATTGTTTCCAGCTTTGAGTGATTTTAAATGAGTACAAAAAAATCACTATAAACGTTCTCATAAAGATTTTTTAGGAGAATAAACGATCTCAGTTTATGTGGGCAAATAACTAGGAATAAGATTTCCAGCTTCATATGTTATGCTTAACTTTAAAATGCCAGACTTTTTAATGTTGATAAAATCCAATTTATTGCCTTTTAGATTGCTTTTAGTATCATATTATTTTAGTATTATATTGAAGAACTCTTTGCAAAACTCAAGATCACATAATTTTTTTCTGGAAATTTTACTTTTATTTTTGAGTTAAGTTTTGTATTTGATTTAATTAACATTGAGGTCAGGTTCACTTTTTCTTTTTTAATTCTAAAAATTTTTATTTGTACATGTTTGCAGTACATAGTGATTGTATTACAGTCATCATGAGGAGTTGATACATGTACAAAACACATCTCAGTTCCTTGTACTTCCACTTCCTCTTGGGTTCTGCCTCCCTCCCTCCATCTCCTGGTCCCCTTCCCATAGACTGATTTCTCCAATGAATAATCTTTGCACCTGGGTCAAAAATTAGTTCAGTATGTTCAGTAGATCTATCTAGAGGCTCAATCTGATTTCAATGATTTATGTCTATCTTTTTGTCAAATATTCTATTATTTTTCTTTTATTTATTATTGCAGATTTTATGTACTTCTAGATACCAGGTAGCGTGTGTCTTATAACTTTCATTTTTATGAATTATTTAATAACTATTCCATTTCTCTGCTTTGGTTTAGCCATTCTACAATGCATACATAGATCAAAACATCATGTTGTATACTATATAGGTAATTTTTCTTGTCAATTAAAATACAAAGATATCCATGTTGAAAAAATAGAAAGAATGGGGTCTCAAAACTTCAATCATACAAGAATGCAGCCTAACTGATGTTTTTAAACCATCTATAGAAAAATGTTCACAGGTATTAAATTTAGAAAAGATAAACCAAAAGGGCAAAGTACTGGCACTTACAGATTAGTAATTTGAAAACCAGCACAGCTCTAGAAAGATGAACACTGAATCTCAAGGAAAATGAATAAGGTTTCTGTTGTAGACAGGAATGATTCATCACATCTGAACACGGCCTGGATGAAATTACCTCCATTTGTCCGATTTCATTTTCTCCAAGAATCTTATTGATTATAATTTGGCTTCAGGTTTTGGAGTCAGAGTGTTACAATTTTGTCCAGCCCAAGCATTTAAATTATGTGAAACCTTTTTAATTTCTTTGTGCTCCATTTTTGTCATTTGTAAAATAAAGTATAGAATAAGACATATCTCATAGGACTGTTACGATAATTAAATAAGATAATGCAGGTCCATAAACTACAGTGCTAATTCCATAAGTAAAATGGTCATGGAGGAATCTGAATTTCATTGTTTTACTAGTGCTCTAAATTGATACGCTTCTTAAGAATATTGCCAGATGGAGAGACTGCAGGAGCCAGAGGATCCTGGAAGTACGAGAAGCAACAGGGATATAGAGGGCTGGAGAGAGGTTGCGTCTTTCACATGAAGGAATTAAGCTGTGGCAATTAGACTTCTCCTGTCCATTCCCAAATAACTCAGAGAGTAGCACAAGGGTACCCATCTGGACAGTGGACAGTATCAGTCAAAAAATAGGCTATAAACGCCCCAGTTAGGAGGACTTTCACACCACCTCTCTATGAACTTTCTCCTTCCGTTACCCTCTGATGCAGGAATTTAGGGTAAATACTTGAAAGTGGAATCTGTGTAAAATTTTATCAGAGATTGTCACATGGAACAAACTCTTGTACATTTTTACATTCCCATGATTAGTATGTGTGGTTTCTATTTGCTCTTTATCTTTGCTAACACAGTTTTATCAGACCTTTACATTTCTGTCCTTCTACTAAATGTGACATTATCTCATTACAGTTTTAATTTGCCTTTCTTTAATGAAGAAGAATATTGAGTATCTTTACATGTATGCATTAGCTTTTCTTAGGACTGCTTTTATGAATGACCAATCATTTGCTTATTTAGCAAGTTTAGTTTTTTATTATAGAGATATAGAAGTTTATATCTCTGTCATCGTTATAATCAACATCATGTATCTATCATATATCTATTTAATTTAGATACAAGTCTTTTGCCTGACCCAAACTATATATATATATATATATATATATATGTATATGTATATGTATATATATATATTTATGTTTTTGTTTTTTTGTTTTTTTGTACCAAGAATTGAATTCAGGACCTCGCACTTGAGAGGCAGGAGCAGTGACACTGAGCTAAATCCCCAGCCCTAAACTATAATTGTTGATTTGACTCTTTCTTGTGTTCCATCAGAATTTGCTTTATTCCTTTTGGAACTCTGTAATTATTTATATAAACATTTACATTATTTTTGGCAAATTAATCCTATTATCAGGATAAAATAATCTCTTTTCTCCTGTAATATTTTTATGTTGAAATATACTTTTTTCTGTTATTCATACAACCACTCTAGAGTTCTTATGCTTAGGGCTTGAATAGAATAACTTTTGTACTTTTATTTGATCTGTCTTAATATTTAAATAGATTGCTTTTAAGGAAGCATGCATTTCTCTTTTTTTTAGTCTGTAATGTGTCTTTGATTTTTCATTATTCACTTGCAGTATAAGCCTTATTAAGTATGTACTTCCATTTCTTACTATAGTCTTTTGTGATAAATTTCTCACATTAAATCCAAAAATACATTGTTAATACTATTGTTTTAAGCTATCAATTATGTTTTAAAGTTAACAAAAATACTGTTTCTAACATCATGTTTAATAGTGACAGATATAATGGTATCTCTCTAATATTTGGAAGAAAGCAAAAATATGCTCTTTTCATTACTGTGCCTCAGCATTAAACTGAGTACAAGAAACAAAATGCAAGCATATAGATCAGCAAGAAAGATGCAGAAATGTCTTCTTTCACAGATGGCATGAGAAGGTATGGAGAAATGCCCTTTATTTTCTGATGGAAACTGAAATATATTGTTCCTTTTTAGTATTTTTATTTACAAGGAGGTAGTTCAACATCAAAACACTGATCTTAAAAAAATAAAAGGATGACATTATAAAGTTTACCGGTCTATCTTTTTGAAAACAAAATATTTCTTGTCTTTCTTTAGTTTCTTTTTATTTCGGTACCGAGATTGAACCCAGAGTCTTTGCACTGTAGTGTACCCCAGGTCTTTTTCAGTTTTTGTTTTGAAACAGCATCTCCCTAAGTCACTAAGTTGCAGAGGAGGCTGGATTCCAACTTGCCATCCTCCTACCTCAGCTTTCCAGTGCTAGGATTACAAGCATGGAACCACCATATCTGCTTTAGTTTCTTGACTCCCATTCTTTTAGGAGGAAATGAGTACAGTATTTATTCTTCTACTACATTCAGTTGAATTACCTCAGAGTTTACATTTTATCTGGCACATGATCAAGTGTGGCCATCAAATAGAACAAAAGACTAAACATAGTATTTTCTCACTGAGCTGTGTTTGACAGGTCATTTGAATACATGTTGGAATATTCTGAAATTATTTAAGAAATAAGCATGAAGAGTGTAAATTTCCAGCAAAATTACCTAATAACACTTAAAGAGGCTTTAGGTATATCCTCAACGACTTAGATAATATCAGCAAAGAATCTCAATCTGTCTGAAGATTTTATTTATTTTGTCATATTTAATCAGTGTTTATGTAAATACTTTCATCATACTGATGGTATTGACTTATGATTTTGAACTTTTAAAGGGTGTGAAGAAATATGGATTTAGTAGAAACCATATTTACCCTATTGCAGCTCTCTTAGGGTCTCACTCTGTAGTTCAGGCTGGCCTTGAACTCACTGTATAGCCCAGGCTGGCTCGAACACCCTGCGATCTTTCTTAGCCTTCTGAGTGCTGGATTACAGGTGTGTGCCAGCCACCACTCTCAGCGTCTGCTCTTTTTTTCATTTTCACTTTGGAATAGCAATATAACATAGTATTTAAGAGGGGGCTTTGAGTCAAATTGCCTGTCTTTATCATTTGAACATATGTGACCTTGTTCAATTTTCTTTGAATTCTTTGTATTTCTGGGTCTCTCTAAAAGAAAATAATAATAGGTTTTATTTCATAGATATTTTTCTTTATGAGATAATTTGTTATGTTTAAAAGTTGCCACATAAGTAGTAGCCAAGTAAAATTAAGAGCTATCATTATTACTCTACATTCTTACAGAATATTTAGTTATACACTGTTGCCATATTTGATAAGTGAACAACAAAACTATAACTTTGGGAAGATAATTTTTAAGAGGATGTTAGTAATACAGAATGGTGGGGAATGAGTATATCCATTTAATATATCTTGCTCATTTTCATTCCTATTACCTGCTTCTACTTTTCGTCCCCAACCCACTTTTCCTTTCCAAAAGTCTATCTTTTTGCTTTCTGTCATGTCTCTTTTAATTAGTTAATTTACCTCTTTATTTTACACTTCCCAAATATGAGAAATTGTGAGATATTTAACTTTCTGAATTTGGTTTATTTAACTTGGCGTGATGATCTCCAGCTCCATCAATTTTTCTGCAAAAGACATGATTTCAGTTTCTTTATGGTGGAATATTTCATTTTGTATATACACCACACTTTTTTCATTTATTCATCTATGGATGGACATATAAGCTATTTCCAGTTTAGTTCTTGTGAACTGAACTGCCACAAACATGGGTATGCATGTACTATCATTATAATCAGCTATCTTTAATTCTTTTAGAAATATACCAACAAGAGGTATAGCTGGATCAATAGTATTTCTATTTTTAGTTTTTGAGGAATCTCTGTACTGATTACCATAATGGCTGTACTATTTTACATTTCCACCAACAGTATAGGAGGGTTACTTTTTCTCCACAGCCAGGCCAGCATTCATTGTCTTTTGTATTTTTGATGACAGCCATTCAGGATGGAATCTAAAAGTAGTTTTGATTTGCATTTTCCCAATGGCTAAAGATGTGGAAAATTTTTTCATATACTTATTGGCCATTTTTACTTCTTTTGAGAAGTGTTTATTTAATTCATTTGCTCATTTTTAGTTTGTGTGATTTTGGGGGTGTAATTTTTGTTCTTTATATATTATAGAGATTAATCTTCCATCAGAAGTGTAGCTAGCAATGATTTTCTCCCCATTCTGTAGGCTGTCTCTTCACTCTGTTGTTTTCTTTGCTGGGCAGAAGCTTTGTAATTTAACAAAGTCTCATTTGTTGAGTTCTGATATTATTTCTTGTTCTATTGAAGTCCTAGTCAGGAACTTTTTGCCTGTGCCTATGGATTTCCAGTGTTTCCCTTATGTTATATTCCAGCATTTTTAAAGTTTCTGTTTTTATATCTGTTTTGATCTATTTTGAGTTGATTTTACTACAGAATAATAGGTAGGGATCTAGTTCCAATCTCCTCCATGTAGCTAGCTGGACTTCCCAGCACCATGTGTTTAAGAAGCTATCCTTTCTCTAGTTTACATTTTTTGATCCCTTTGTCAAAAATCAGATACCTGTACATTTATTGGTTTGTTTCTGTGTCTTCTGCTCTATTTTTTTGGTGTACTTGCTTATTTTTGTGCCAGTGCCAGTTTCAGTGTGGTTTTTGTTTCTATGGCCTTGTTGTAGAACTTGAAATCTGACATTGTTAAACTTCTGGACTACCCTTTTTGCTTAGGACTATTTGGCCATTCTGGGTCTCTTCTGATTTCATATAAACTTAAGGATTTTTTTCTAGTTCTGTGAAGAATATTATTGGTATTTTAATAAGTATTTCATTGAATCTGTGGATTACCTTTAGTGATATGCCCAGTTTTACAATATTAGGTATTTTGATCTATTAAAAAAGGGCATATTTCCATTTTTCTAATGTTTTCTTCAGATTCTTTCTTCAGTATTATCTAATTTTTATTATAAAAGTCTTTCACCTCTTGGTTAGTCTGATCCCTAGGTATTTAATTTTTAAGCTATTGTGAATGGAATTACTTTCCTTATATCTTTTTTAGTGGGTTCATTATTGGTATACATGACCAATGATTTCATGAATAAGCTCTTAAAGTGTCGTGTGGAATCCCACCAGATGTATAGATATTTAGGAAGCAGGAAATAACACAGCTGAAGCATTTAATAGACTTGCATTGGTGGAAGAAATGGGGTAAAATCAGTGCCCCATTAATGACTTTGGAATTTACATTGAGGGATGAGAAGGAACTTACAGAATTTTAAGTACCAGAATGTCATGGTAAGACTTGAATTTCAGAAAAATGATTCAAGTAAAATGGTAGAGAGAAAATTCAGTGTTAAGCAAGACTCTCAATTAATGTTTGTCTAATAAAATAGAGAGAGAGAACATATTTAAAGGATTTAAACAGGATATAAGAACTATAATTAGAAACTACAACAAAGATCTAGGAAAGAGATGATGAGGATCTCAATGTGATCAGTGATTGGAAGAATAAAAGAGATGACAGAAATATGGTGGTTCTCAAACTTAATTCTCTAACATAATTATTGTGGAACCTTACAATATTTCCAATACTAAAATTAATCCCTGGAGATTCTGACTCAATAAGTGTTGATATGAACTAAGCATCTGACTTTTTAGAAAGCTTTCATGAATAAGTCTGTCAACCAGAGTAGAAAAATTCGAGGACATGTTCAAGAAGTATAATAAGTGTCAGGTAGATAATGGCACATTTCTTGAGATAAGTAAGCCTCTTTTTGCATTCATTTTACCACCATCAGTAGATAATATTCCTTGAGCCAACATGTATGAAACACATACCATTTTGGCCAATAAATGAGGTAGATAACAATGAGTTTCTGACTGAAAAGTTGTAGTTGAGATATCCCAAGAGCATTCTAATGCAACATCTGGCAAATACTGGATAGAGTAGCTCAAAGCTCAGGAGGGAGGTGTACACAGTAGATAGACACACAGAAAGAGGACTACAATGTTTTTGTGAGTCAAGTGTTGTTTCATGTTGAATTCAAGATCAGAATGCCTGAGAGAGGAATCAGGCATTTAAACTTAGAGGACCTATTGACTTCTTCAAGCCTTTAAAACATACCATTTTCAACTTTGCGTCCTCTCCTTAATTAGGGTCATTGAAGTTCTGCATGCCAGCATGGTGCCATAAAATTTCCAGAAATGAGGCATTTTAAACTACTCCAGCCAAATGCAGAGTATAAATCTGTGTTGATTGGGCAGCACTGGCCAGGAGAGACAATCAGCAGCCTCAGTAACACTCAGGGTTCACCATTTAATCAGCAGCACCCCAGGGGAGGCCACTACCACAATTAGCTTCCCTTCTTGCAGAAGCAGAAGCAGAAGCTAGAAACAAAAGAGAGTGGGCCGCACACTCAGTCAACTAGCACAGCAATTGCTAGAATGCTTATATCATAGAAATGCCACCAGTACGAAGAGGAATGGCTACATTTGTTTCTTTAAAAAGAGAACACATATATAACTCTCATAAGTAGAATTGGGGTGGCATCTGATCTGAAATTCTTGATGCTAAGTCGGATTAAGAATAAGCTTTATAGAAGTGCATTTTCCTATGTGTGCACTCAAGAATCATTACCTACTAAATCAGTGACTGGTGGTGGTCAAATTAATGCACAAAAAGACTTATTTTTTTTATCCAATTACCTGCCAAAGTAATTTCAAGTGACTTACAACAAAAAATATTTAGAAATAAATCTTTGTTTTATCAAGGTAAAAATAATTAATATTAACAGACTCATAACAAAATGTACTGACTTTATCATTTTATCCTCCCTAAGATCCATCATTTTTTAACTTGTTCATTTCTGATGTTTATAAATAATATAATATACTATGTTCCTATTGCTTGACTTAAAGTAAAACATATTATTAACTCTATTTCCTATTAATTATCTTGTTTTTCATTGATTCTCTCTCCCTCTCCATCTTCTAAAAATAGTTGTAGTGCAATATTTGGTTAACTCAACATCAGGTGCTTACTCTGTTATGTCAGTATGGGTATTATTCATTATAGACACAAGTAGTCAGCCTCTCATGATTATTTTTTTCTTAGCACAATCTAAATTAATAATTCCCTTGCTTTTTGTTTACTTATCCATGTGTATTGTGGTGGTTAATCTTGATTGCTAAGTAGATTGGCTTGAGAGATGCCAAGGAGACAGGTAAAGCATATTTCTGGGTTTGTCTGGGTGTCATGGAGATATGATTTTGTCAACTATATTGAGTTCCTCGCCCTTTCCTCT
This sequence comes from Heterocephalus glaber, assembly GCF_053883595.1. Classification (NCBI taxonomy): domain Eukaryota; kingdom Metazoa; phylum Chordata; class Mammalia; order Rodentia; family Bathyergidae; genus Heterocephalus; species Heterocephalus glaber. The sequence continues at coordinate 33,721,396 of NW_028258296.1, read as the reverse complement.
CCAGCAGTCTTACCTTGCTCCCTGCTTCTTGGATACCATGAGTTGAGCAGCTTTCTTCTACCATGCCTTTCTGCCATAATGTTTTTTTGCTTTGGAGGTAACTAACCATTCCTGAAACCTCTAAAACTGTGAATTAAAACAAACCTCTGTTCCTTCAAGTTGTGAGTGTCAGGTATTTTGTGCTAGCCACGGAAAGATGACCAGTGTCTGTATTTGTTATTAATGCTCCCAAGGAGAATCATAAATTTATATTTTTTAAAAAACTTTCTCCCCACAACTCCGCCAGCATTTGTTATTTGATGATTTCTTGATAGCAGCCATTCTTTCTGGGGTGAGATGGAATCTCAGGATTGTTTTTATCTGCATCTCTTGAATGACAAGTGATGTTGAACATTTTTTCATATATTTGTTTGCTGCTATTACTTCTTTGTTTGAGAAATATCTGTTCATTTCAGATGCCCATTTTTTAATGGGGTCTTTGAATTTAGGGGGTCTGATTTTTTTTCAATTCTTTATATATTCTAGATAGTAGTCCTTTGTCTGAGGTACAGCTGCTAAAAATTTTTACCCATATTGTAGGTTGTCTGTTAGCTCTGTTGGTGGTTTCTTTTGCAGTGCAGAAGCTTTTTAATAAGGTGAGATCCCAGTTGTTGATTCTTTCTGCTAGTTCCCGTGCTGCTGAGTTTTTGTTCATGAAGTCTTTTCCTATGCCAATGTCTTCAAGAGTTCTACCTAACTTATCTTCCAACAATTTTATTGTTTCTGTTTTAATATTTATATCTTTAATCCATTTCAAACTTAGTTTAGTGCATGTTGATAGGTATGGGTCTAGTTTCAATCTTTGGCAGGTTGAAATCCAGTTTTTCCAACACCATTTATTAAATAGGCTGTCTTTCCTCCAATGATGGTGGTTGGCTCCTTCATCAAAGATGAGGTGGCTGAGCATGTCTGGAGTTGTTTCTGCATCTTCTAATCTATTCCACTGATCTTCAGGTCTGTTCCTTTGCCAGTACCATGCTGATTTTATCACAGTAGCTTTGTAGTATAGTTTCAAGTTGGGGATTGTGATACCCCCAGCCATGTCTCTGTTGCTTAGAATTGCTTTAGCTATTCTAGGTCTCCTATGGTTCCAAATGAATTTTTGGATTGTTTTCTCTAGTTCTGTGAAGTATATTGTTGGAATTTCAATTGGCATTGCATTGAATCTATACAGTAGTTTTGAAAGTATGGCCATTTTCATTATATTGGTTCTTCCTACCCAGGAACAAGGGATGTCTTTCCATTTTCTTGTACACCCTTCTCCATTGTTGGTGGGAGTGCAGACTGGTGCAACCACTGTGGAAGTCAGTATGGAAATAACTCAAAGAACTAGGACTAGAGGTCCCATTTGATCCAGCTATTCCCCTGCTGGGTATCTTCCCAAAAGAATTAAAAGAATCATACCACAGCGATATATGTGCACCCATGTTCATAGCGGCACAGTTTGTAATAGCTAAAGACTGGAAGCAGCCCAAGTGCCCATCAACTGGAAACTGGATAAAGAAAATGTGGGGTTTTTTAATAAAATGGAGTACTACTCAGCCATAAAGAATGAAAAACTAGAGTCATTTATAGCTAAATGGATGCATATTGAGGCCATACTCTTAAGTGAAATAAATAGGACACACGTGTAAATACGAAATAGTTTCTCTAGTGTTAGAAACTGATAGTGTAAACAAGAGTTCAAATGATTAAACTGAATAATCAATAATTTGAAATAGGTAAAAAGGTCCAAAGACGAAGGAATGAAGGGAGGGGAAGGGGAAAGGAAAAGAGGGAAAGGAAAAACTATGAGAAAAGAAAAAAAATGGAATTGAAATCTATGTAAATAGGGAAGGGTGGAGGGGGTGAGGGCGCACAGGTAATGGGGAAAAAAATAAGAACCAAGATACATTATGTACAGGTACAAACACTCAATGATAAATGTAAATGAATTGTAGACCTAAAATGTACCAATAAAATGTATCAATAAAATTAATTTTAAAATAAAAAAACAAAAACAAAAAATTGACTCTTTATGTGTATATATACACATATTTCTTTCTAGAGACTGTGCACAAGAGCATATCATCTATTTTCTGTTTTGGACTCATTTCTGTGCCAAGCTATCCCTTTGGGGACTCTCTTTTCTACCCTTATGTGTTAGGTCCCTGTTTTCTGGAACCCATATATTCCTCTTTCTTAGTTTATTGCTTTATTTTCCTGGATGACATCTTTCATTAGCATTCAAAGAAATTGTGCATGAAAAGAATATTTTCCAATCTTATTTATTTGAAAGCATCTTTGGCCATTCCATTTAAGTTTTAAACTGTCAGTTGTCATATTTTTAGTTTCCAAATGTTCTTCCTTATTGCATCGTTTTTGGCAATTATAATTATAGTGGTTAAAGTTTTCTTATTTTTTCCTGTAATATTATTACAGTTGACATTCTAAGACTGTAAGTGCAAAGATAGAAGGTGATGGCTCAAGAATGGAAAGTTTAAAATTAGGATTCTGAAAGGAGTTCAGTTATTGCTAAGGCCAAGAATAATTGGCTGAGATTGGGTCAAGGGCAAGGTAAGTTGGAGAGAGACATCAAAGAACTGAAAATTCATGGTATAGAAAGTAATAGTTGTGTATTTTTAAATTTTCTAAAAACAAGGCATAGGTAGTGTTATAGAAAGTAATAGTGGACCAGGAAATAAATATTCAAAGAATGAGAGTGAGTGATCCATCTAGGCATTTACAAATGACTGCAAAAAGGTTCAGGCAGATTAATGGAATAGTTTAATATCACAAAATTGAAAACATCACTTTTCAGGAGGAAGAAAAGAATGTGAAGGTGATGATGAGGAAAAAGGAAAATGCAAAAACTACCTCCTTTTTCAGTGGCACAAAAAGTACATGAGAGAAAACAGCTACAACTTGAGAACAAATAGATGAATTCACTTCTTAAGAGATGAGCTAGGTTTCCAAGTAAGTAGAACAAATGTTCAGAGATGAGATTAAGCATAAGGGAGACAAACATGTTATTTTCCCTGTTACTTAAGTATACTCAATGCTGAAATCAAGTCAGACATGTTGGCTGGATTTTTGTAGGAGTGTCCAACAAACAATTGGTTTAGAATGGGGAAAAATTAAAATTTGCTTTACACAAGTAGGACATCCATTTTCCTACCCTCGGGAAAACATACATGTAGAGTTTACTCCAAAGCTACTTATTTAATTGATAGAAACCCACCAGTCTAGGTAAAAAAATGAGTGCATTTGTTAGTTCTACTAGAAAAGCATCACACTTAATTTTTGAGACAGTGAGGTTACTAGATTCCAGTTGCAGAGGTCCTGAAACACTTTACATTGGGAGAATGTCTTTTATGATCCTACAATTAAGTAATTTAAAAGAAGTTGTATAATGGCGTGCAAGCTGAGGAAGAACTTTATGGCTTGGTTCTGAGAGGGAAATACTCCCAGCCCCCAAGTATTGATGGATTGAACAGATATTGAGGTATGATAGATGTAATTGGATGTTGTGAGGCCCTGGTGAGAGACCAGTAGCCACACATCAATGTCATGTAATGAAAGATTCTGACCCACTCTGCTTCTACTCTGTATTTTACTCAGGTGGTCCATATGATTAATATGTAAGGGCAGATGAGGTTGGGGAAGATCAGATGACTATAACTGGTCTATCTTTTTTAAAAATGGCTTTGGGGTATAAAAGTCTTGTTACTTTTCCTTTTCAAATTAAATGACTCTAGAATTCTCATCTATACTCATTCTCTTTTGCAAAAGACCTATCTCCAATCCTCTTATCTTTTATTTTGCTCTTTATTTATATTTTGGGTTGTCTTGAACTCTTTCAGGAAGATACCTATAAGGGGAATAGATGTATCAATTAAAATTTCTGTTTTTAGTTTTTTGACGGATCTCCATACTGATTTCTATAATGGTTATGTTAGTTGACAATCCCCCCAAAAGTAGAAGGGTACCTTTTCCCCTGCAGATGCACCAGCATTTGTAATTATTTGATTTCTTGATAGCCTTTCTGCAGTAAGTTAGAATCTTAATGTTCTTTTAATTTGAATTTCTCTAATGGCTAGAGATAGTGAATTTTTTTTTCATGTATTTATTGGCTACATGTACATCTTCTGAAAAGTTTCTATTCCTTTCATTTGCCCATTTTTTATTAGGTCCTTTTTGGGAAGGGTTCTATTTTTTTTGAGCTCTTTACATATTCTAGAATTAGTCATTTTTTCTCCAATTCTGTAAGTTGTCTCTTCACTCTGTTGGCTGTTTTCTTTGCTGTGCAAAACCTTTTAATTTTGATATGAACCCATTTGTTGATTCTTGGTATTATTATGTAACTGTTTTTTCTGAAAGTCTTTGCCCATGCCTGTGTCTTCAAGAGTTTTACCTGCTTTATCTTCCAGCAGGTTAAAATTTTTTTTCTAACACTTAGATCTTTGGTTCATTTTTATTTTAGTTTATTACATGGTGAGAGACATGGGTCTAGATTCAATCTTTTGCATGTGGATAACCAGTTTTCACGGATCCATTTGTTAAAGAAGCTATATTTTTGGCCCTATTTTTATCTTTGCTTGTGCATCCTCTAGTCTGCTTCATTGAATTTCATATATATATGATTATCTCAAAAGGTACAGAAAAATCCATTAACAAAATTCAACATCTTTTTTTTCTTGCCAATACCATGCTGTTTTGAAATCCCTGTAACTTTGTACTATGAGTTGAAGTCCAGGATTGTGATGCCTCCTGCTTTGCTCTTGTTGTCCATGATTGCTTTTTTATTCTAGGTCTCTACTTCTTCCTTATGCATTTTAGGGATGTTTTGTCTCTGAGTGCTCTTGGCATTTTGCTTGGAATTGCATTAAATCTATCCACCAGTTTTGGAAGTGTGGCCATTTTGACAATATTGGATCTAGCTATCCAGGAACAGGAGGTATCTTTCCATTTTCTGATGACCCATTTGATTTCCTTTTTTGCAGTATTGTAGTTTTCTTTGAAGAAGTCTTTTACTTTCTTGGTTAGATTAATTCCTAAATTTTTTTTTTCTTGTTGCTATGGCAAATGGTAGAGTTTTCCTAATTTCTTTCTTGGTGTTCATGATTGAGGTATGCTACTGATTTTTGTTGGTTAACTTTGTATCCTGCTATACTACTGAATCTGGTTATTAATTCTAGGAGTCCTTTGGTGGATATTTTTGGTCTTTCCCGTATAAGATTGCGCTATCTGCAAATAATGATAATTTGACTTTTTTTCTTTCCTATATATACCCCTTTTACTTCTTTCTTTTGCTTGATTGCTTTGGCTAATATTTTGAGTACTGTATTGAGTAGGAGTGGTAATAGTGGGAATACTTCTCTTATTCTGATTTCAGAAGGAAAGCTTTCAGTTTTTCCCCATTCAATTCAATGCTGGCAGTAGTTTGTCATATATGGCTTTAATTAGATTGAAATAAGATCCTTCTATCCTGTATTCTTCAAGGTTTTTTTATGAATAGATGTTGAATTTTGTCAATGGCTTTTCTGTATCTTTTGAGATAATCATGTGGCTTTTGTCCTTGCTTCTGTTTATGTAATATTGATTTGTATAAATTGAACTATCTCTGCTTCCCTGGGATGAATCCTAGTTGGTCATGATGTATGACCTTTGTGATAATTTGTTGCATTTTGATTGTCAATATCTTGTTGAGCATATTTGGGTCTATGTTCATTGAAGAGATTCACCTGTAGTTTTCTTTTCTTTGGTTCAGTCTTTTTCTGGTTTTGTAATTAGAGTAATGTTAGCTTCCAGGAATGACTTTGTGAGTGCTCCTTCTTTTTCAATTTCACTAAGGATTTTTGAGGAGTACTGTCATTAGATGATACCTAAAGATCTTGTAGAAATCAGTTGTGAATCCATTGGGTCCTGGCCTTTTCTTAATTTGTCGCTATTTTTTTATGTTTTATGACTGCTATTTTTGTTGTTTTATATTGTATGTTTTATTTTTGTTGTTTTATGACTCCTTTAATTTCACTGCTGGTTACTGGAGTATTCAGGGTTCTTATATCTCCTTGGTTGAAGTTTGTACTTGATATGTGTCTAGGAATCTATTTATTTCTTCTGAATTCTCCAATTAACTGGAATACAGATTCTTAAAGTAGTTTTTAATAATCTTCTGGATTTCAGTGGTGTCTGTTGTGATTTTAACGTTTTCATTTCTAATTTCATTGAATTGGGTCTTTTCTTTCATTTTGGAGGGTAAGATTGACTAAAGATTGAGGAAACAGGTGTAGATGAGATAATCGAGGTAGTACAGAATAGCTTCCTTCAGTTTTAAAGGTTCCTGATGTGTCAAGATTGAAAAGGGTTTCTTCTGAGGAGCTAGTATGATATCTGCATGGGACAGTTGTTGAAAACTATTGTTAATTTTATATATGCCATTTGTAAACAAATCTGAGCTTTGTACTTCCAATGAACTACTGTGGGTGCTGCAAATACACTGAACCCATGTACATCAAATTCAGGACCAGGTTAGTGGGGGTAGAATATAAAATAAAACATGACAGAGTCCTGGAAATATAAAGATAGAATAAAAAATAAGATTTAGCAAAAGTTTAGCCTGCTGATGTACTAGTTGTGGTGCTGCCAAATTCCTTAAATTGATCTCTATGGCAGTCAAAACACAAATGGCGAATGTTAGTTTAATTTTTCCATGAGGAATATGTACACTTACTCCTTAGGAAAAGAATTTTTTTCTCTAGTTGTCAGGAAACTTCTTGTCTCAAAAATTTTTTCAGAAAGAGGACACTTTCTCACATCATGTAAAAGTGAGCTACTTAACAACTTCCCTACAAGGAGCACAATGGCTGTGTCACAGAAGAGCTTCTTTCGCTCTGCCTCCAGCAGAGCTTCTGCCTTTCACAATCGCAGAAGGCCCTCAGGGCTCATGTCTTTCATGTGCATGGCTTGCATTGATGTGATGCAGGACTTACTTCACTCAGCTGTATGCTGAGTAAAGCACATTCTGTAAGAAATGAAATTATTGTGATTCCTTTGAGTATTTTCCTCTTTTCGATAATTCAAAATGAAAAGCCATGGAAAGATGCAGACTGTTGTGCAGAGCAACCTAACTTTTGCCTTCTATAAGTGGCTAGACAATTTTAATATCTCTATGATCTTGAGCAGATTAGTTAACATTTCTAAATCACAGTATCATGGATACTTATGAGGCATGGACCTGCCTCAGAAGGTAGTTATGAGGTATATATATGGGAAAAACTATACAGCGATCAAGCAAAACATAACATTATTTTCATTGAATTCCTAGACTTCAGTATAAGTCTCAGAGGTTTTGTTTGTTTTTTTGAATCAAAATAGTTCTTAGACTTCAAGTCAATGATTTTCCAGATGTTGATAAATAGAAATTTTTAATTCTCTGTATACTGTCTTCTATTATTATTAGGCTAAGAAAAGAACAACTTAAAAACAATAAATGATTTACCCTTACAAAAGAAGTATAATAGATTATAATTGCAGTTGCTGGTTTAGGTCAAGGATGGTCATCTGTGATATTCCTCCCTGGAGAAGAATTCATAACACCCGATTTCAAGTGCTGTAATGATGCTAACCATTATGGATCTTTAGGCACATAACTTCATGTCTCTTGGTTCATTTCTTCATCTGTAGAAATGAAGGCTTGGAGTGGTTAATTTCTGAGGTCCCATCTGTTTACCCATCCTATGATTGTTTGCTTCCTGTGGATGCTACTTTCTCAATAGTTAAAATTAAAAAAAAAACAATATCAACAAATTCAGACTCCATCATGACCCAGAAGTCAGAGATTAGTGGTATATGTAGCAGTTAAGCTGCAGCATACCAACAAATCAATACGTAACTGCCATTTTTCTGTCTTCAAAATGCAGCACTTTATATCAACAAAATGTTATTCAGCTCCGTTTATCGGAAAGCAATTCATGAAAAAATGATTTAGAGATAGAAGCACAAGGAAAGATAAAGTCAAGGAGAAATACAAAGGTGACTTTAAAAATTGACTCAAATCAAGAATCAAATTGATGTTAGGATTTGCAGTAATATTTACTAGTTTCTAGGAAAATCCCCCTGCAACAAGGAACAACTGTTTTAAAGGATATAAATCTGTTTAATGTCTTGTAAGCATGTGGAGAGACATAGAAAAGAAAACAGTATTTAAAGCACTGAATCTCTTAGGTTGATTTAGCAGCAAATATAGCAGCAGATATTAAGTGTACTTTGAATGAGACTGCATGTATGGGACTGAAGCAGCCACACCTACCAATGTTTTCTTTGTTCCCATAGCCCATCTAGTCCAATTGTTTTCTAGAATAAAAGCATCAAAGTTACTTACAGTTATTTTAATCTACAAGCAAAATATATCATTATGGTTGCTAGTAATCCCTTTCATATTTCATGAACAAATAAATTAGGCAGTTTCCCAATCAAAATAAAATAATCCCTATACTCTGGGAAGAATTTCATGGAATTCCCTTGTGCTATTTTACCACAGTGATTTGGTTTCTATGCACTGTTCACTTTTGTATTCTGCTTGATTTTTATCACCTATAACCCACAAAACAATGAGATGAGAGAATGTAGAAAGTTTCTATTTTATCATGAAAGATAAATCTGTTATACATGGTAAATTGAACACACTTAACTGATTCCAAATATAGTATTTTCATTGATGCTTCTCCAGTTAATAAAGTTGAGATACTTTGACTGAATCTTAGAAGAATTGGACATTTCAGTATTTACTTTAACGAAAAGTTATTCCAGCTGGGGATACAAAATAAAATTTGCTGTTTGTAGTGGCCTCAGTTTTCTGCATGTTTCAAATAGAAACATAGAAGTCCTGTGTAGAACGGAATCACTGATTTTGAACTGAATTATTAAATATGTCCAGAAACCTTTAAGAGTTAATACCACATTTTAAAATGACAAAACTTTAAGATTTCTCTAAACCCCTTTAGAAAATGCATGAGAAGAAACATCAATGCCAATTAGTGTTAAGAACTCATTCAATTTGTATTATTAAGGAAACCAAGTTTATTTATTTTCCTAGTTTCTAGTATATAAAGTATATTAGTAAAAGTATGCATGTTCCTTCCGACTTATATTATTCTATCATAGATATGATTATGCAGCTTGTTTCTATAGTTATCATTTTTATGCTATTTTGATTCTGTATATCTTGTCAACAAAATTTAGAAGATTTTTTTTTTTTTTTTACAATTTTTGAAATTTGAAAGTCTGAAAAATCTTAAGCCTAAAATGTTTGCTAGGTGAAATGTTCCCAAGTCCTTAATCTTTTTTTTTATTATTACTTTGGCAGGATTTAAAAACATTTGCTGTGACCCCCTAGAGCTAAGAGTATTGATTTTTTAATGGGTATATTTTTTTCAAATGGAATTCATCGCTTAAATCCAACATCCGCTCCTCTGTTGAAAGAACAGTTTCCTGTTTCCAAGTAATTATTGTTCTTTTTATCACTGTGAGTGCTGTGTTTAAGAATTTATATATTTTCTCGAGGAAATTTAAAGTTGGTCTGTTATGCCAAAAAGCTAAGAAGTAATTGGATATTAATAATTAATAAGTTGTTATAAATTTTGTCTAAACAAAGGTGAGATTTATTCTACATGATAGATGTACTTTATATCTTTTGAGATGAAGTGGGTAGAATTTTCCAGATTTGGGTAAAAAAGGATTACCATTTTATTTTCCTTTTACAGTTTCTCTCAAGATGTTAGAGACTGTGGGAGCTGTCAGAAAATAAGCTTTTTAATTCTCTTTTTTACAGGAAAAGAGAAAAGTATCCTTAGAATGAGGAAGCCATGATACTCATTTGATCAAAAGTTCCTCTCAGTTATATCGTGGCTCACTTAACCACTAGACTTTCTGCCAATATCTTCTGATATAGTGGCAGTAAATGGTGATAGAAATGAATATTCTTTTGTAGACTTGCTATAATTCTCTTGCCCTAGGCAGAGTGGAGATGAGAGACTTCTCTGTTCTCATTTTTTTCATAATTGCTTGGTCAGCTTGGACATCTTGATCAAGGTGTAGTTCATCCATCCATTTTGACACCTGTCTTCTAGGATGACCATGCTTCTACATCTGGGCTACTGGTGAATCTTTATTAATAAAACGCTTGGACACTTCGGTAATTCAAAGACAGTTTTCTCTGGCTATGCACAACTTTGGAAAAATAGTTTAGCTAGAGAAAGTCGAGAGTGTATGGTGTGGTGCAAAACCATGGCTGACTCAATGGGTCTGCAATGCAGCATTTAAGAGAAATTAAACTGGAGAGGTTTGAGAGCAGAGCCAGTGAAGGCAAATTTTTAGGTGCCTCATATACTGTGGTGGACACTTTGAACTTGACTCTAAAAGCTGGGGACCCATTCAGTGACAATGAGCATGACAGTAATATATTCATGATTTGTTGGTTTTGTTTGTTTTATTTTAAGATAATCCACTTTGGAAACTCTAAGAAGAAAAGCTCTCAGGAATAAATAGAGGCCATCTGGACAGTAAAAAATCCCTTTCAGGAACTTATTTAAGAAAACTGAATGCATAATGGATCCAGAAAATGTAGATTGTGGTAAAAGCAATAGATTGGAAAGATATTGAGAAAATAGAATAAACAGTATTTATTGTTTGATCAGATGTGGAGATATAGAAAAACTTATCAAAAGTTAGTACAGATTCTTATTTGGGCAATTAAGCAGAAATTAAAGTCTCTTTATCTTACATACCAACTTAATTTTTCAAAAATTATTTAAGGTAACTTATAAGGAATTATAGTTAAGGTTAAATAATATTAAATATCCACGACATATATTTTGAAAAGAATTAAAGCAAAAGAAAAGAGGAAACTGGGACATACTGGTATTAACACAAAATAAGATAGAAACAAAAGTGATGTAAGTACACAACCAGATTTAATGAAGGCCTATAACTTGCTAAAGGTGGGTCACAAACCAGTTTCACACAAGTGTTTATCACATTATTCAATAAGGAAAACATGATAAATGAAAAGATCCATGAAGCTGCTTGCAAGAAGCAAAAAATCTACTGCTACAGAAATTTACAATCATTTCTGGTTCAGCAACCAAAGAAAGTGATATCCAGGCAGTACTGCCATTCCCCGGCAGAGGAAAGAGAGAAATAGATCTTTAGAAGGAACAGTGGTGAATTTAGTATTGCCAATGTTAAATTATGCCATCTCTAATTAAGTAGATTTCTTATTTTTTCCAAATATCCTCTCCTCATTGTCTAATCCTTTTTGCTAATCTTTATTTGTATCTCTAATCCAGGAAACAAATATGTTTTTGAACATCATCAAAGAACCACTGGTAAAGAAATTTCCCTTGAATGAAATATTTTCTTTATCTTGCTCCTTTCATAACCCTGTTGTTGCACATCATCACATTAAGAACATGATCAAATTCTCACTATAAATCATACATAATTTATAACATTTTCTTTAGGTTCCCAATGCTTAGAGGGAGAATAATGTGAACTCAATAGACAAGATACACTAGCGACTCAATCAATCCCATAATTATTAAAGTTCAATTTCTCAATTAGAATAGAAGGAGGTTACCATGAAAGGTCAGGTCTCATTAAAGTTTGAGATGTACTTTTATAAAATAGTCTCAGAAGAAGCTGGCTTGACCATCACAGTGGAAATCACTAATACATAGGAGGTCCCTCATGCTAGAGGTTGGGGCTAGTGTTGGAAGATGAGGTTTCCAAGTCTGTTGTAGCCTGAGCTTATGGCATACGGAGATGTAGTCAGCAGAACGTAGCCTTGCTAGGACCTAAACTCTTAAAGTGTTGGCCAAACTCATGAGTTTATATGATATAAAATTCAGTAGTTGAGGTCAGTAAATCACAAATGGAAGGTCCAGTGAAGTTTGATATAATTTCCTAAGAAATGGGGAGTACCCGTATTTTCCAAGGAATGAGAAATTCACTTCAAGTTCCCAAATATGGGATTCTATAAGAAGCCCATTTTTAAACAAACATTAAAATGGAACACAAACAAACTCCAAAACAAAACATCATATAGCTACCTATGTATTTGGAACCACTTCAAAGCTACATATTTATCTCTCCTTTACAGCCTGATTCATTTTCTATCTCATCATAAGTGCAATTATTTAGGGTAAGTACCTGTACTACACACATTATTAGAAATTTCACAGGCTGGGCTTCATAGACCTTATATATTTACATATTATTTCCTCTACATTGTACATCTCTATCATCAAAACACTGTATTTCGGTTTTCTATAGTGTGCAACATGTCCCACTCATAGTATTTCAGTGATTTGGGGAGATACACAAACATGATCTTAAATAACAAGGTATTACACAGTACAAAGAACTTTTTCTTTCAATTTTTCTTAGTTTCTTATTAATTCGAGGGGACTATCTTTATTTTGTATGTTTTAAATATTTTTTCAGTATGGTGATCAAAAGTCTCCTGATGTTGTGTAGAATCCTTAAGAGTTTTTAATATTTTTTGCCATTTTTTTTTTTTTTTTTGAGACAGGATCTCACTATATAGTCCAGGCTGGTCTCGAACTCACAGCGTAGCCTTGGGTTGTCTTAAACTTGTAGTCGTCCTCCTGTTTCAGTATTCCAAATACCAAGGCTACAAACATTTACCACCAGACCCAGCCCAAAGTTTTAAAATTAATAAATTTTTTGGTGTGGCGCTTGGGTTGAATGCAGAGCCTTGTGCATATGTTATGTTAGGCAAGTGCTCTACTTTTGAGCTATACAACCAGCCTCATTTTAAAGAAATTTAAATATCAATTGCTTTTAAACTAAAAATTAGTGTATCTCTACTTAGAATCTTTTATCAGTGAATGTTATGCAGCAAACATTTAGTAATTTGCATTTTAAATTGTATTACCTTTTACTCTCCAAAGATTTTTTTTTTTAATGTAGGGCAATGAAGCAGAATTTTCTTTTAAAATAAATTAATTTCAGTTAAGAAGCAAAATAAGTTAATTAATAACAGTATTAAGGAACTAATAGAGATAGTGTGCAGTATGGGACAAATTACATGAATATGGCAAAAATCAAAACCTAGGTTTGGGCAACATAGCCATGATTCCCACCAATCTGACCTACTTTCCTTTCTGCAAATGTACTCTGCTATTTTGGCTGTTATAGCTTTGCTATAAAGGCAGCTTAGCACAGAAATCTCCAGCCTTTTCCACTTGATAAACTGTCCCTCAAAACAGTCTCTATGTCCTCCAATGTGCAGCCCGCACTTATTTCTAACCTATTGCAGCTTATGTAACTTGCTAACCTGTTGCCACTTGTTAAACTTTAATACCAGTATTTTTGTTCAAGTATCAAACTCCCTACTTGATTGCAAACACTTTATTGGAATGTATTAGTCATCTTCATATCTCTAGTTTCCAGCGTAGTAGTGGACACAAAAAAAGCAATGGTTTGATGAATTAGTAAAAATTAATAAACTTCACTTATCTCTTGTAGATAAGTAATACTGTTATTTATTTTAAAAAATATTCAGTGGAAGTAATAGTAATTCCAACCTGTGTGCATGTGGTATGTGTGTGTGTATGTGTGTGAGTTTTAGGAGAACCAGCAATGAGAGTTTATGAAGTGCTACTGATAATATACATACAAAATGATTGTGTTATGTATATTTTACTATAATATTTTTAAAACTTTATACAAAGCAAATGAAATTTAAGATTTTAATATGGTATTGGGACAAAATTTTCCTTGTGCATATGTTAAAAGATTAGCTTAGAAATTCACCATGAATCATTATGACAGACATCAGAAACTGGCTTTATTGACATGCCAAGCTCGGCCCCAGATTGGATATGTTTATGGGATACAAATGAAATCCAATAATACAAGGTTAATCATACAAAACAGAGCTATTGTGTAAGTAGTATAAACATTTCTTTATGGTTAAGTGGTGCATTAGTCCATGTTTACTACAGAACAGATTTAATGCAGGACACCGAAATTTACAAGAGTAGCTTACAATATTTGCCCTGGAAGTCAAATAGAGAAGAATGCAAGAGAGCTATCCATGCGCTAGAGCAGCTGTGGGCCCAGATCCCAGGGCAATATTCCCTACCAGTTCAGCCCAAGGCCTGGATCCTATGGCAATGTCCCATGCAAGTCGCTCAAGGCAAAGGCAAAAACCAGACCTATGCTCAAGAGAACAACAGCCATCCTTGGTGATGGTGAAGCTCAGCCCGAGAACAGCCCAGGAGAACAGCCGAAGCTTCTTTGAGGGAAATCAGCATCAAATCCTCTCTCCTATTCTCCTTTTACACCTTTCTGGCAACCATGCTGACTCAAATCAGCTAGGCACTCCCTCTCAAGGTGACCATTAATTTACTACCACAAGTGATGAGTAGGTTAGATGTTTCTGACATTACTGGGATGTTCATGAAAAAATATGTTGTTTGCTCAATATTGGCTGTTCAAATGAAATATACATTGTCACTCACATTTCATTCAGTTTTAATCTAGTGGGAGCTAGAGTTTTTTTCTTTAAAAAGTTTTTTTCTGATAAACGTTCAGAGTTGGAATGTGGCGGTAATGCCTCAGAAGCCCTGCATTTGAGCACCTGAGGGCAATTGGGAACCCAATAATCAGGCAAGGACTCTTTTCTACCAGTGCTTCTCTCATCACATCTGCTTTGTTTTTCTTTCTCCTCTTCTATTTCCAAGAACATTGAGATAATAAATCTGTCTTGGTCTTAACCATGTCTAGTGGACTATGCTCAGTGTGGTATCATCTTGGTTTACAAAAATAACTATGGGGCCAAATCCTAGGGACAAGAGAAAGGACAAAACAGAAAGTCGCTGTGAGTTGAGCATACATCCCCAAAGATGTCCACTACCTGTGTTTAAGCTCCAGTGGGTATCCCCAGTGCACTAGAGTTGTTGGCCACTGTGCCTTCTCTCTAGTGGTTTAGCAACTTGAATAAATGATCAAACACCCAGATCCCAATATCTTTTCAGGAAAAAAATCTTAAAAATTGGATAAATATCACCTATCCAAAAACTAATGCCTCCCCCACTCCATCAGCCAGATGTTCTCTATTACATTTTTCATTTCTTTCATATTTTTATCATAATTGTCCTTTTTATTTATGTTTGATACTTAACTGTTAATTTCTACAATCTATCCAAAGAACATAAGCTTCACAAAAGACCTCATTATTCTGTTCAGTTTTATTCCATTGCAGAAGAGTTACTGGCATGTAGTCACTGTTCAGAAAATACTTGTTAAATCAAAGAATTTGAAAACATCTCATATTCAAAGTGCACTTTAGGAAATATGTGAATGGTATGAGGTAATTAGAAATACTAGAACTGTTAGTTTCAACATTTGAAGAAGCTGCTGCTTATCTCACTAAGCTCTTTACAAAGTTTAGTCACAAATGCAGCTTATGATTTAATTTATTAAATATTTTAATATTTTTAAACCTTTACTTCTGCATAGTGTATGACATAATTTGAAGCAAAAATGTTTTTAGATCAATGTATTAAGTATTTTTATAAATACTTAATATTTTTATAAAATTGATTTTAATACAAATTTAATATCATTTATAAAATATAAATAAACTTTGAATTTGGCCACTTGAAAATATTTTTCTATGCAGTTTAAATTAAAATAATTAAACTATAAAAATAAAATTATATGAAATATATATGCATTTCAAAATTACTGTATTTCACTTAATTTTTATCATTTATAAGAGTATTGGTTTTGTAACTATTTGCTACAGTACCAAATACACAAAAGCAATTTTCATGATTTGATGAAATATTGTTTGGAATTCCTGAATGTTTCAGCCTTGCAAACGTGAAGTTTATTCAGCATTTGTATTCATTTGTATTTTGATTTTAAATAGTAACTATGTTGTTACAGACAAAGATGTGTAAGTACATCTCTAAAAAAAGTACATCTCAAAAAAAAGAAAGAAAGAAATTGGAGGTTCCTGGCTAAGTTAAATTGTTTACATATATTTTTCTTTTACTTGTCTTCCTTTCTCATTAAAAAGAAAAGAAAAACTACATAAACTCATATAAACAAAGAATAGTAGACCAGTGATTTCCACACAGATTTACAGGCTAAAAAGCTAGTACTAGGACTGACCAAGCTGAATAAAAAGACCCTCAGTGTTCTGTTTCATCCAAGCAGGTCAAAAAGATCAAGACTAGAGTTATTTGGTCCAGGAGAACTTTAAATTAATGAGTGATGTGAAATGGAAAAACATGAGGAATATAAAAATAATGATTTTCAAACATGACATCCAAATATTCATTAAGAGGGGAGAGTGGAATGAAAAAAAGTTAGAGATTTGTTATTGAAAAAAGACTGCTTTCTGGAATTTCTATTTGGATGCTATGCATATCTTTGTCCATTTTAGGTTCTCAGTACTGATTTTTTAAACACAGATAGGGGAAGGTACAAAAAAGGATCAAATTCTAATTCAATCATCCTGCTGGACCAGTCTGTTAGCTTTGGCAGGACCTAGAAACTGGTAGACCACAAAGACTTAGAATTGTTGGGAATATTAGCAGACATCTCAGGGCAAGCAGGTATGAAAGTTATTACAGGGTTGTAGAATTAGTTGAGATGACAAGGAATATATCTGAGAATAAATGAGCTAATGGACATACCAGGACCTTATCAGGGGAATGTGTGGACATTGGAGAGTTGTGATCATGGTTCAGGAATCAAGGCAAACAAGATCGTGATTGGAAGAACAAATATTGGCTAGAGATCAAAGGAGGCTGGCAGGAATATCCATGATAAACAGGAGAGTTCTTTGAAATAATGCTAAGAAAAAAATGCTGGTGAAGTAATTTTCTATCCCAAATAGAAAGTTCATATATACTCATCACTGTAAAAAAAATTTAAATAACACTAAATCAGTCAACCCCTTGTTATGGGCTGTCTAGAACTTGCCTGTGAGAATAAGAGATTAATCTGGGTGAAGAAGGGTTGATAAGAGCTGCCATTTGAAGACAGTAGTCCCTCCTTTTTCTAGAATGGGGTCATTACCTCTTTCTGTCCTTGTAATGTATCTCTCTATTATCAATCAGTATTTGTGAAGCAGCCTCAGTAAGTTCTCTTCCCAGAAGACGGCTTGTTCAGCCATAGTTTATGTGATCAAGTGTCATGGTCTCTATATCATTTCTATTTGTGGACACACAAATAGAAAGCCAATGTGGCACACTGCAAAGAAATCTACATTTTTATATTCAGATGTTCAGGAAATATTTTTGGATTTGTCAGAATGCCAAAATAACTTCCTATTAAATATTATAGCATAACAAACACTTGTTTGATATTTGTCACTTGCTGTCTTAATTTTTGCACCTCTGAAAAGATGCCTTAACATATGAAAAAAATCTAATTTCAAAAAAACCCTCACAATAATAATGAAAAAAAAAGTATAATAGTTTATATTCTTCAAAGAATAAACCTATTAAATTTTATTCAAGTTTAGTGGAGCAGCAAAGTTAGATGTATGATTAAGTGAGCCTCTTAGGTATATATCCTCCTATTATTATCTATGCAAGCATTCTTGTTTTGAGTGTATGGAAAGTTATCCTAGATTGTGTTCGTAAAGTCAAATGTGTATTTGCTGCACTCAAGCTTTGGTCAGTTCAGCTGGTCTTTTTTTCAGAAGTCCAATTTTGTGAATATAATGTTTTGATCCTACTGCTATGAGATTTGAGTCTTTGACATTTTAAAAACTAGCAGTCTATGTGGTACCGTAATTTCTAATTAATGCTTTATAAAATCTATAAAATCATAGATGAATTGGAAATAGGTATTTGTGTCAAAGAATAAATCATTATAATCTATATAAAGGGTTTGATTTCAACCTGTACTAATTTGAATTATGGAAAGTTAGGGTCTTCTTTTCTTTTCTGAAAAGTAAACTTGAAAAAGTCTTATTCCTTTTTCCAAAGGTATCATTATGTAAAGAGTACCATTTAACGATGGAGCAAAAATTCTAATTTTCTAGACAATAGAGGAAAAACACCAATACCAGATAAGTGCCATGTCACTATATATCTTACAAGAGGAGATTCCCTGCAATAGCATGCAATTTAACACTATACTAGAAAGCCTGCCTTTGTGGGACAACAGCACTGGGATGCAATACAATATTTCTGAAGTTAATCAATATCTAGCCTTAGCCAACAGTTAAATGTACCCACAAGAGTTCACAAAAGCGGTCTGAAATCAGAGAAGGGAAATTTTTACCAAGGTCTCAAAATAAAATAATTACAGGGAAGCCTTTACTTTAGGCCCATGGCATGTTTCCAAGTAAGATATTACTTCTCTTACCCATCCAATTACCCATAAACTGAGAAGCTTTAGAATAAGGACTGTGACTTTAGTAAAAAGAGAGAAAGTATAGAAGATGAGAACATGGAAGGAAAATAGCAGCACTTAGAACCATATACTAAGGCAAACGATAGAAAATACACATTTGTGTAGGAGTGGATGAAATATTAAATGTTAGGGGGAAATAAAAAAGAAAAGACTGTGCAGGGAGAGTAGTCAAGGGCATTAATTGGAGAAGGACT
The DNA here is from genome assembly GCF_053883595.1 of Heterocephalus glaber. Classification (NCBI taxonomy): domain Eukaryota; kingdom Metazoa; phylum Chordata; class Mammalia; order Rodentia; family Bathyergidae; genus Heterocephalus; species Heterocephalus glaber. Next base: position 33,702,716 of record NW_028258296.1, on the reverse strand, counting down.
TTGAGAAGAATAGGAAAAGAACTCTGACCACCCTTCTGGGTGCAGCACCTCTGCTGGCACAAGGCAGCACTTAAGGGACACCAAAGTAGGATCCTTCACAAGACTGGGAAAACTCCAATGATAAAGAAGTTTTAGATCTCACCTGTAAGCAACGCTTTGAGCAGTCCCTCCTAATTATTGGGAATTTTCACAATGTCAAAAAGGCTCTGAATCCCTCAAGTGAAAAAATACACATTATTATGATCTACATAATTGATCTGTCTTGATGTCAAACAGATTTGGGCTCAAAAATCAGGATTCTTAAACACCTCACTAACCCATTTCTACTGTAGAGAAATGCAGAATTCTTCGGTTGTCAGGGATGCTTAAGGTACATGCGATTCTTCTGAAGCTCATGAGTTTAAAGTTATATTTGTAGTAACAATAACATATCATTTGCTTTTTAACTTGCATTCTCTTAGGAGTGCACAGTGGAGTTTTCCAGAGGTTATGGGCCTTGTGGCATTGCAACAGATTCAAGGCAGATGCAGGTAAGAGAATTCAGATGCCTACTATTAAGCTAGATATGTAAGGTATTTGCAAAAATACAAGACAAAGTCACTCATTTCATTCAATGTTTTCCTTTTGGAAAATGTTATTTTAATACCATACATTACTGGTTTTTCAATGAGAAATGTGTAGCTCTAGAACTAAATGCATCATGTCATTAGGAATTTTGCACTCCTAATTCATACTTATATTGCATGTTATTATAACAGAATGTTGATAGCTATTTTCCATTTTCTAGCCAGTGAGAGCCAACAGTCAAACCAAGATGACACATTTACCTGAACAAGTGCCAAGAGTAGGCTATATGAGAAGGTATATAAGCACTTGGAAATTATACTAAGTACAAACTTACTCTCAAAAATCAGTTAAATAACTATCTTTTAAGAATAATATACATTATTCTCATTAACTACCTGAACAAATTAATGTACCCCCTAAATAAATGCATGGCAGTGGCCAGACTACAGACGTTTGTGAGATAGATTAGCATGAGAGAAATGATCATCAGGGTGGTCTTTTTTGGGGAAAAAGAAATAAGTCTTATCATGACCCAAATAAGTTGCCTCTTCAAATTATTCTTTGTGCATTTATCTAATTCCACCTTTATTAAGAAACCCTCCAATCATTAATTTCACCTGACACTTAAAAAATTATGGGTGAATAATATTATCCCTTTTAGGGAATTAAGGGATTTACTATATCATTTATCTACCCATTTGCATACATATATCTTTGGGGAATTTGGTGGTATGAGCTTATTACAGAGACCCTAATCTCAGGAAAAAACACCAAAGTAGTTTTGGGTGCTGCGCACCTATTGGTCGAATTCAGAACCATAACAGACACATTTAGATACTAAATTTTCTGTAGGATCTCTGCTAGCTGGACTTCCCTTGGAAAGCTGAAACATTTGATGTTAAAGTGAACGTTATGATAACCTAACTGGAGCAATGAGTATAGAATCTATCAAAATCATCACTTTTGTCTGTATATTCTTGCTGATAACTACAACTTTGCAGGTACTGTCAGAGATAAAGGTTGGGGCATAGGCTGAGAATAAAAGATTGTCACTATTGCATTGAGAGCACAATGTTCAAGCATTTTAGTTGAACATTTCTACTTATTATAGGCCAGAAAGCCTCATGAAACATGACAATTTTGTTTAAATACAACAAGTGAATTCCATTCTTAAGATTGGGCTTTAGATTTATGTCAAAAGGCAAAAGGAAATTAAACTGTATTTGTTATTGTAAATGACCACTAACTATCTACGAAATGCAATTCCATCAGTCAACAAATTTAAAATATAGCTCAGTGTTGGATAATAATAACATTTGAGTGGCCTAATGTTATCTGTTCAAATTGCAAGATACTTGCTTTTAAAAGTTATTGTCCTTATCTTCAATATTAGCACAAATCAAGATAAATTCAGTGAATCTATCAATATTGTGCATACTTATACTACAGAAATCAAACAAGACACCTCCATAATTCTTTTACAAATTAAAATTAAAAGTTTACTTTTTATTTTATTCTTTGTTATTAATTATTAATGAACAAATCTCTCAGTGTTTTTTATCTCCCTCTACAATATTCCAAAAATTAAGTGGATATTGAGTGAATACATTTAGGTACCTTTGTTTCATTTTAGCCATCTAACCTCCTCTCTATCTTTCTAGATGAGTGGACAGTCTGAATAAGTGTGGAATAAAATTGAAGAACATTATGATATATTTGAGATACATTTTAATACACTTGTGGGTAAAAAATGGATGATATTCATCTAGAAATGATCATACTGGTATGCATTTATATTATTTATGGATAGCCTTCTTTTGAATATCAATGTTTAAATTTGATCCAGAAATTCCAACTCTTTTAGTTTATTCTGGAAGCAATTACAAAAATGGAAAAAATGTACACATAGACTATTTATTATAGCCTTGTTTGTAATACTTTTAAGAATAGAAACAATGTTTACACACAAATTGGTTTAATTAATTTTGATGCATCAGGTACATCTTAAAGATGTCTTTCTCTTTATATTCATGAGTATGAAAACAAATCCACTAGAAGATTAATGCTGCATGTAAAACACTATTATAAAAGGAACCTAATTCACATGTCTTTATGTGTTTATAATATTTGATAATATTTGATAAAGAGAAGAAATTGTGTAATCCTATCCCCAACTGTAAACAGGAGTCTGATACCATTGTGGGGAGGTTAACTTTTATATTTTTTATCTCTCAAGTCATTTTATAATCATAGAAAGGAAAATTCCAACAACCCTATCACAGTCTGTCCTCTAGGCTATATTGACTGATATGTTATTTATGATAGTCAGTGGCCCAAAGTCTCTTCCACTCTCTTTAACACTTTCTTCATTTAGTTGGTTCTAAACTCATCCTTTTATATTATAAGGTTCATGATGCATACATTTTGTCTGTCTTGACCTCTACTTTTTTTGTAGCACCTAGCCAGGTGCCAGACTCATAGGAGGACCAAGAACATATTTGTTATCTGCTACTGAATGAATTAAAAATTCATTCTAAGAAAAGATAATACTCTTTATTTGTTAGTTTATTTGCATAAAGCATGATAAAATATATTTTAAATTTATATTTAGTAATGAGTTAATTAAAAGAACAAAGTTGTTCAAAATTTCCTAAGATTTTGAGAACATAGCAAGTATTTTTTTTTATTAAATTCTTTTATTGGTACATTGTAGGTATACAACACAATTACATTTCTCATTGGGAATTGTACCTTTATATAATGCATCTTGGTTCTTATTTTTTCCCCATTCCTAGCCCACCCTTCACTTCCTCCACCCTTCCCTATTTACAAAGACTTTATTTCCATTTTTTCCATTTCTCAGCATTTTTCCTTTCCCTTTTTTCCTTTCCCCTGCCCCTCCCACTACCCCTACCCCTTTGGACCTTTTTTTCCTATTTTGCATTATTGATTATTCATTCCAATCAATGGTACATTTTAGGTATACAATATAATGACATTCATCATTGGAAATTTGCACCTTTATATAGTCTCTCTTGGTTCTTGTTTTTCACCCTTGCCCAGCCTTCCCTTCAACCCCTCCATTCCTCCCTATTTACAAAGATTTTGTTCCTATTTTTCCATTTTCTCATATTAATCCCGTTCCCTTCTATCCTTTCCCCTAGCCCTCCCACTTCCTTCCCCTTTGCCCCGTTTCTTCCTATTTCACATTACCTATTATACATTTAGTCCTTATTTACACTTTCAGTTTCTCACACCAGAGAAACTATTTGGTATTTATACATGTGTGTCCTATTTATTTCACTTAAGAGTATTGCCTCAATGTGCATCCACTTAGCTATAAATGTCTCTAATTTCTCATTTTTTATGGCTGAGTAGTACTCCATTTTATAAAAAAAACACACATTTTCTTTATCCAGTCTCCAGTTGATGGGCATTTGGGCTGTTTCCAAGTTTTAGCTATCACAAACTGTGCTGCAGTGAACATGGGTGCACATATATCACTGTGGTATGATTCTTTTAATTCTTTGGGGAAGATCCCCAGCAGTGGAAGAGCGGGGTCGAATGGGACTTCCAGTCCTAGTTCTTTGAGGTATCTCCATACTGATTTCCACAGTGGTTGCACCAATCTACACTCCCACCAGCAGTGGAGCAGGGTTCCTCTTTCCCCACAGCCCCACCAGCATTTATTATTGGTTGATTTCATGATAGCAGCCATTCTTTCTGGGGTGAGGTGGAATCTCAGCATTGTTTTCATTTGCATCTCTCGAATGACCAGTGATGTTGAACATTTTTTCATGTATTTATTTGCTATTTCTACTTCTTTGTCTGAGAAATGTCTGTTCATTTCAGATGTCCATTTTGGGATTGGGTCTTTAAATTTGGGAGGTCTGATCTTTTTAAATTCTGTATAGATTCGAGATAGTAGACCTTTGTCTGAGGAAGAGCAGGTGAAGATTTTTCCCACATTGTGGGTTGTCTCTTCACACTGCTGGTGGTTTCCTTGCTGTGCAGAAGCCTTTTAATAAGAGGAGATCCCACTTGTTGATTGTTTGTGCTAGTTCACGGGCAACTGAAGTTTGGTTCATAAAATCTTTTCCTACACCGATGTCTTCAAGGGTTCTACCTAACCTCTGTTCCAACTGGTTCAGAGTTTCTATTTTAATATTTAGATCTTTAATCCATTTTGATTTTAGTTTAGTGCATGGTGAGAGATACAGGTCTAGTTTTAATCTTTGGCACATTGAAGCCCAATTTGTCCAGCACCATTTATTAAAGAGGCTATCTTTCCTCCAGTGAGGGTGTTTGGCTTCTTTATCAAAGATGAGATGGCTGAGTGTGTCTGGCGTTCTTTCTGCATCTTCTAATCTGATCCACTGGTCCTCAGGTCTGTTTCTTTGCCAGTACTATGCTGTTTTTCTCACAGTAGCTTTGTAGTAGAGTTGCAGGTTGGGGATTGTGATAGCCCCTGCCATGTCTCTGTTATCTAGAATTGCTTTTGCTATTCTGGGTCTCTTCTTGTTCCAAATGAATTTTTGGATTGTTTTCTCAAGGTCTATGAAGTATGCTGCTGGGATCTCAATTGGAATTGCATTGAATCTATATAGCAGTTTTGGAAGTATGGCCATTTTCACTATATTAATCCTTCCTACCCAGGACCAGGGGATGTCTGTCCATTTTCTGATATCATCTTCAATCTCTCTTTTCAGAGTGCCATACTATTCAGAGAAGAGGTCTTTGATTTCAGTCGTTAGGATGATTCCTAGGTATTTCAGTTTTTTGGATGCTATTGTGAAAGGAATTATTTGCCCTATTTCTCTCTCAGTGAGTCTGTCATTGGTGTAGAGGAAAGCTATTGATTTTTGTGTGTTAACCTTGTAACCAGCTACTTGACTGAATTTGGTTATTAAGTCTAGAAGACTTTTGGTGGAGTTCTTGGGGTCTTCTATATAGAGTATCATGTCATCTGCAAATAATGACAATTTGACTTCTTCATTTCCTATCTTTATTCCTCCCTCTATTTCTTTCTCTTGTCTAATTGCCGTGGCTAATGTTTCCAGAACTATATTGAACAAGAGTGGTGATAGTGGACATCCTTGTCTTGTTCCTGATTTTAGTGTGAAGGATTTCAGTTTTTGCCCATTTAGTATGATATTGGCTGTTGCTTTTTCATAGATGGCTTCAATCAGTTTGAGGTAGAGACCATCTATTCCAATTTTTTGTAGGGTTTTTATCATAAATGCATGTTGGATTTTGTCAGATGCTTTTTCTGTGTCTATGGAGATAATCATATGGTTTTTGTCCTTGGCTCTATTGATATAGTGTATTACATCGATTGATTTTCATATATTGAACCATCCCTGCATCCCTGGGATGAATCCCACTTGATCAGGGTGTATGATCTTCTTGATGATCTCCTGCATTCTGTTTGCCATTATCTTATTAAGGATTTTTGCATCTATGTTCATTAGTGAGATTGGCCTATAGTTGTCTTTTTCAGTTGGGTCTTTCTCTGGTTTGGGGATCAAGGTGATGCTTGCTTCCAGGAATGAATTTGGGAGTATTGCTTCCCTTTCAATTTCATTGAAGAATTTAAACAGTAGTGGCAACAGTTCCTCTCTAAATGTCTTGTAGAATTCAGCAGTGAAGCCATCAGGGCCCGGGCTTTTCTTAGTTGATAAGTTTTTAATTACGTTTTCAATTTCATTGGTTGATATTGGGTTGTTTAGATTTTTTTGGACTTCGTTCAACTTTGGTAACTCATATGTATCTAGGAATCTGTCCATTTCTTCTGTGTTTTCCATCTTATTGGCGTATAGGTTCTGGAAGTAGGTACTGATGATCCTCTGGATTTCTGCTTGGTCTGTTGTCATTTCACCCTTTTCATTCCTAATTGCATGGATTTGGGCCTTTTCTTTCCTTTTTCTGACAAGGTTGGCTAAAGGTTTGTCAATTTTGTTGATTCTTTTGAAGAGCCAACTCTTGGCTTTATTGATTTTTTTGTATCATTCTCTTAGTCTCCATTGCACTGATTTCTCCTCTGATCATTATAATTTTCTCCCTTGTATGAGCTTTGGGTTTGTCCTGCTCTTCTTTTTCTAGAAGCTTGAGGTTCAGCATCAGGTTGTTTAATTGGGCTCATTCTGTTTTCCTAATATGCATATTCACTGCTATGAATTTCCCTCATAAGACTGCTTTCATTGTGTCCCATAGATTCCGATATGTTGTATTGTCAATTTCATTTAATTGAAGGAACTGTCTGATTTCTTCTTTAATTTCCTCTGTGACCCATTGGTTATTCAGAAGGGTGTTGTTTAATTTCCACGTGTTCATGAAATTTTTTGAGTTTCTTTTGCTATGGATCTCCAGTTTCATCGCACTATGGTCTAATAATACACAGGGGATAACTTCAATTCCTTTGCACTTACTTAAACATGTTCTATGTGTGAGTATTTGGTCTATTTTGGAGAATGAGCCATGTGCAGCTGAGAAGAATGTATATTCTGATTTTGTGGGTTGGAAGACTCTGTAGACATCTGTTAAGTTCATTTGTTTAAGAGTTCGATTGAGTTCTAGTATTTCATTACTTAGTTTTAGTCTAGTTGATCTATCTATTTGTGACAGTGGGGTGTTGAGGTCCCCCACTTCAATTGTATTAGTGCATATATGACTTTTCATGTCCGTTAGTATTTGTTTTATATAGTTGGGTGCACTAGTGTTTGGTGCATAGATATTTATGATTGTCATCTCTTCCTCTTGGATTCTTCCCTTTACAAGGATGTAGTGTCCTTCTTCATCTCTCTTAATCAGTGTTGGTTTGAAATCTACCTGATCTGCAAAGAAGATAGCTCCTCCTGCTTTTTTTGGGTTCCTGTCACATGCAGTATTGTTTTCCACCCTTTAACTTTCAGTCTCTGAGTTTCCTTTTGAATTAAGTGTGTTTCTTGTATGCAGCATATTGTTGGATTTTGCTTCTTGACCCATTCTGCCAGTCTATTTCTTTTGATTGGTGAATTGAGACCATTAAGATTGATGGTTATAACTGAAACGTATTGACTTGTCATTGCCATGACTTTTTCTTTTTGTTGGGTTCTCCCCCTTTACATTTAATTTCTTGTCATGCCAGATGGGTTCATTCTGCTTTGCTTCCTGGGGTTGTGATCCTCATTGTCTGTTCCTAGGATATTGTGTAAAATTCTTTGGAGTGCTGGTTTGGTCTTCACAAAGTTCCTAAGGTGCTCTTTGTCATGAAAGTATCTTATTTCTCCATCCATTTTGAAAGATAGTTTTGCAGGGTACATCAATCTGGGTTGGAGGCTGTTTTCTTTTAGGGCTTGGAATATGTCACTCCAAGCTTTTCTTGCCTTGATGGTTTGTGTTGAGAAACCTGCTGTGATTCTGATGGGCTTTCCTTTGTATGTGATTTGTTTCTTTTCTGACTGCTTGTAGAACTTTGTTCTTCTGTTGTGTTTCTGGAATCTTAACAATTATATGCCTATGTGTAGATTTTTTTTGGTCAAGGCTATTTGGAGTCCTATATGCCTCACTTATCTGTATGTCAAGCTCTTTTCCCCTGCTTGGGAAGTTTTCTGCCATTATTTCTGTGAAGAGATTTTTTATGTGATCTGCACTCTCTCCTGTTTCTTCATTGAGCCCAATCAGTCTTATGTTATTCTTCTTTGCATCATCTAGCAGTTGCTGGATTGATTTCTCCTGTTCCCTTATAATTTTGAAGCAATTTTTCTTTTCCTGTTCACTAATTGCAATCTTATCTTCTATATCTGATATTCTGTCCTCACATTGGCTCATTCTGCTATGTAGACTTTCAGTGGAGTTTTTCATCTCCTGGAAATCTATTTGCATCTGTTTTATGGATTCCATTTGTTTCCTATGTTGGGATTCCATCATGTTCCTCAGCTCCTCTCTAGATTTATTAATCATGTCTTGCAGTAGGGTCACAATTTCTCCTGCTATCTGAGAAATTATTTCTGATTTCATTTTTTCCAGATCCCCTTTTGTTGCCAGTTCAGTGGGTCCAGGTGGTTGAGTATCAGAGTGTTCCATCTCATTTCCCTTTGGGGTTGCTGTAGGTGATCTGGAAGTCTGGTTTTGAGACTTATTTACATGTTTTCTCATTTCAACTGGGGTGGGGTGCTGTTATCGCCTGCATGGATTACCTCTTCTGAGCTGGGAGAGGTGGGACAGGGGCCAGGAGCAGCGGTAGGGATGGTGGCCCAAAAGCCCTTTCCTGTGGGGTGGGAGCAGTGGGAGGGATGGTGGCCTGGAAGTCCCTTCCTCTGGACCAGGACCAGTGGGACAGTGGCTCAGAATCCCCTACCTCTGGGCCGGGAGCAGTGGGAGGGATAGTGGCCTGGATGCCCCTTCCTCTGGGTCAGGAGCAGTGGGACAGAAGGTGGCCCAAAATCCCTTTCCTCTGGGCTGGTAGCAGCGGGAGTGGTCTTGACCGGGAAGCCCCTTCCTCTGGAGCAGGAGCAGTGGGACAGCGGCTCAGAAGCCCCTACCATAGGAAGTCTTTAAACAGCAATGAATTTTATTTGCCTGAAATTATTAGTTCACTCAACCAACAGCTATTGTTAATTCTATTTGTAGGTAGGAAAACCGGCTAGTTGTGTTTGTCACTCTAAAACAGAATCTTATTAGGCTGAATCTATTTGTGTGAAAGACAAAAATTTGGCTCATTTGACTTGAGGTTGAATCAATTTGTTTTATGTTTACTTTTGTCACTAGCGTGCCTACTTAAAGAAGCAGTTAATCTCTTTTAGATTAATTTTTGTCACAGTTCATTTCTTAGACTATGTTGTATTATATGATGATCAAAACTCTTAGCTTCAGCTAAGAATTAAATTTTCTCTCCCCTGTTGCAATTCTTTGGAAGCTGGAGAAGGAGAAAGTTGGCATGGTGTTTCTGCTCTCTATTTTCTTTGCTCACCTTTATCCTTTTAGCTGCTATTATGACTGAAGCTAGAAAAAGGAGAATAGGTAAAAAGGATAGGATAATTTTTATCTAAGTATTTGGCTTCATGCTTTTTGGACTTGACAGATGAAGTGGTCCACCTGAGTAGATCCCTAGGAAATTAAATTTGCTTATCTTTTGGAGCATTTTATTATGTTATTTAGAGAACTTTCTAAACTGCTTTCAGTCCTGGAATCCAATTTACCCCAAAGGAAGCATCTCTCATTCTTGTGGTTGCTTGACCTCCTCTTACAGTCACTGGACACCTAGCAGTTCACCATAAGAACAGAGAAACTCAAGGGAGGGCAAAGGAGCTAGAGTTGTCAGAAAAGAGTGAAGAATAGGAAGAGCTTCCCACAGCGCTCCCAGCAGCCCCAGAGGATCCACACACAAGTCTTCAGCTGAGCACTAACAGATGTGTCTAAAAAAATGACCCAAGGATCTAAGGATGGGTAAAAAATCACCAAGTGCACTGGATAGAATACAGAAGAGTACTGTTTCGGGAATGAAATGAAAATAACCCTGGCCTACTCTAGCTTAAATGCAACCTGAGAAGAATTAAACTGCTTACCAGTAACTACACTCCAGAAGAAACTCAAAAAATTATAGAAATACAAAAATATTCATACCTGACTAAATAAAATTCTCAATGTTAACATTGAACCCTAAATTGTTAGATATGTTAAAAAGCAAAAAGGCAAAAATATGGAGTAAAAAAGTCAGTAGACTAACCCTGAAATGCAACAGATGATGGAATTAGTATACAAGACTTTAAAACCTTTATTAAAACACTATCACCTGGGGGGGGGGATTTAGAGAAAAGATTGAGTACATTAAGTAGATACACAGGAGATATTTTTTAAGAGATCCGAATTAACCTCCCAGAGATGAAAAATAAAATTTCTAAAATGAAAAAGTCAATGGAGGAAATTAAGAGAACATTAGAAATTGCAGAACAAAATATTAGTGAACCTGAAGATATAGCAATAAAAATTATCCAAAATTAGAGACAGACAGAAGACTGAAAAACCAAAACAAAACCAGGAACATCAGTGAGGTGTGGAACAACTTCAACTAGGCTAGTGTACATTGGAGTCCCTAGTGGGAAGAAGAGGACAGAAAAATATTTGAATAAATTAAATCTGATAAATTCTAAACTCAAAGATATCAAGCAATGACATACAAAAATGTAAGAAAACTGCTACAAGGTACCTTATGATCAAATTTCTTTGTACTAGTTATAAAAAGAATATCTTAATAACAGCTAGAGCGATAACCACAAAAAGCAGTATTTATAAATTAACAGTTCTCAACTGAGGGCCTTTTGTCCTCCTCATGTGACAGCTAGTAATGTCTGGATATGTATTTGTCGAAATTGGAGAAGTGGGTCTACCAGTAGTATACGGTGATTAAAGGCCAGGGATGTTGCATGACATAGGCTTGTCTGAAGTACGGCTGGCTAGAAGACGGTAACAACAACTTTAGAGAACTAAAGTGAAAGCACTGCCAATCTAAAGCAAAAATTCTTTTCAAAACAGTGGTAGAATATATACCTTCTTAGACAGAAAAATGTTCAGAAACTTCGTTATCATGAACTAGCCCTGTAAGAAATGTTAAAGGAAGTCCTAAAGGAAAAATGATACCAGATAGAAATTTATATCTACATGAAGAAATGAAGAGCACTGAGAATTGCAAATGTAAAGGTGAATATAAAATACATATTATATTATTTAAGTTATCTTTACAAGATAGTTAACTGCTTAAAGTAAAAATAATAACTATGTATTATATATATATATACTAAATAAAATGTAAGACATCAGAGACAAAGAGAGGAAGAGAAAAGGAAGAATGTATTTCATAAAGTTCTTATATGTGAAATGATACACCATTATTTAAAAGGAGAGGTGATACATTAAAGAAGTATTCAACAGATCTTTAGCAGCTACTAAAGATGTATACTACATACTTTTTAACAACTGGAAAAATAATTATAGCTAAAACCAATTTGGCTGGGTCTTTTTTGTACCATCTGTCTTGTCAGGTCATGTCCTGTGCCACCTCAAGCCTGTCAACAAGAAGATCATTAACAGATGTGACTTCGGTCCTGAACTGTGAGCAAAGGTAAATCTCTTACCTTTTTAACCTACCAAGACTGTGATATTGTGTTATTAGCAACTGAAAACAGATTAAGACATCATCTGACAATAACAAAATACACTGTATTTTTTTAAGTCAACACTTACCATTTACCAAGATAGATAGATCTTAGGCTATTCCGTTGGACAATTCACCAAAAAAGCTATGTGGGTAGAAATTAAATATATAAAAATGATCAACATTATTGGCATTTAGGGAAATAAAATTTAAAACATGATGGGCTACTACTATTTATCCAATAGAAAGGCTATATTAGAAAGAGTGACTGCATCAAGTGTTGGTGAGGAAGTGGGATACATATGTGTAATGGAAGGGTTCTGGAATGCTTTAAGCAGGAGAAAATAATGATATAATTCATGCTAAAATCATCAATAAACTGTACCTATTGTAGTAAAGGGATAATTATAAATTACATCCTGTACAGTGATTCCACTGAATTTAACAATTGATCTGAGTACAATATACAAAAATTTTGTTTTTCAACATGTTCAGTTGTAGACATGGATGGAAAATCTAGAAACAATATTTGATGTTCTCTATTTGTGGACTAACCAATCTAAGCAAGCAGTTTTGCAAAAGTGAAAATTGGTCTTTCAACTGTACAGACACAATTTCTGGAAATTTACAGAATATTGTTAAAGATTTCTTTCCTGTATCACTTGGAGGAGTATTAAGACTAATCTGAAGTCTTACAAGCAGCAATAATAGCTTACTTACTTCCATGTGGCATAATAAGATGGTGATTATTTGGAGAAATTATTTCAGGACATTTCATTTGGCTTGCATTTCACCTACCAGTTTACTAAGGAAAAGTTGACAGTCTTCTCGTCCTCCTCATTAAAAGGCTTTAAAAAAAGTCAGAGAGGATATAAAGTAAACAGATAATGGGCATTAACAGGAAATTGAATATATTTGATGCCTTATGTTTTCATTCCCTTTTGTTGTCTTTTGTAGGGCTGTAGGTGGAGTCAGGCTGTATTTTTTGTAGACAGATGCAAAAGTTTTGTTGTGCTAATAAGGTAATTAGAAAAATAGAAAATACAATAACAGATCATAATTCACATAGTGCAAAGAATGTCATTTTTGTCATCTTTATGCCATGTACATTCAATAAGCACCTTCTATGTAGCAAATATTGATTTTCAATATTAGAGATTTGGGAGTAAAACACAGCAAGAAAGTTCTCTACTCTGAAGAAACTTACATTCTAGTGAAAGACATAGAAAAATAAAGAAATAACTACATATATCTCAAGTATGGGCATGTGCTGCTGTGCACATGGAAGCGGATGGAGAAGGACCCTGTGGGGAAGACGGGCAGCCCTATTACATAGAGTGGTCATAGAACGTGCATCTCAGGTGATGGCATTTGAGCCAAGATGTCAAAGTGAGGGAAAGAGTTGTCCAGATCATCTTAAAGAGTAACATTCCTCTCTGAAGACACTGTAAGTACAAAATCCTGGGAACTATGTTTAGCCGATTTAACAGTAGGAAGGAAATCTGTATAACTAGTGTAGAAAAACTGTGGAGGAGAGTAGTCAGAGACATTGTCAGAAGAGAGCAGATTCTAGAACACTATGAAAGCTCTTGAGGTTTTAGAGTAAGTTTGAATGTTGTTATAAGGTGCCGAAGAGGGCTATGCACTGACTTAATGTTTTAAAAGGATGTGAGACTTTGTGGAGATGTGAAAAGTGTTTGGAGACTCGGGGAGAGAGGAGAGGGGAACAGGAAATAAAATGAATCTCAAGATGTGAAACTTACATATACCAATGCCTCTTGACGAATGTATTTATTATGCATCATAAACATACACTAATAAAAAATAAATAAAATGATCACTCGAACATACAAGTACCTGGAGAAGAAAAAGATAAAAGCAGGATGACTTTTTGCTGGACTTTTCAGTAACCTAAAAGAGATGTATTGTAGAGAAAGAAATGAGTTATCTTTAACTGATTTCTTTACAAATTAAATATGTGATATGAGAGAAAAATATGTTAGGGGTGATTCCGTTTTTGAGAATGAGCATATACAGGGAAGGGATAGTAAGTAATTGTGGTTTGAGAGCAGACAATTAGGCATTCACTTTTAATGTGCAAAACCTGAAATTGAATAGTCATCTGTATTGAATTGAGTTATGTACTTCTGACAAACACAGCCAAATACACTTGCTCTCTAATGCCAGTACCCCAAGAGTGACTTGAATTATTTCTACAGGCCTAGGGTCAGGTCATGATGGCCACTGATATTACCGACCACATCATCCTAGCAGGAAGTTGTTCAGTATTTAAATTTATCAGCACATTTCAATAGAGTGTCACCCACTGCCCTTGCTGCAAGTAGTTTGTCTCTTTCCCTCAGATTTCCCTGAAGACAGATGCCCATTCTTATGGTTTCTATAAATCAAGAGAAGTGACTGATGAACTTCGTGGTTGAATCTTTGACCAATGAGAAACAGGCATTGGTGAAAATTTTTATTTCCCTTTTTTTTCCATGAACACATGGCCCTGAAATGCAGGATTGAACAATTAGTCATGCTTAGAAGTGATCAGCTGTTCAATGCATTCTAATTTGAGATCTCTTCAGCTTCTTCTTCATTTTCCTTATTACTCTCATTCTCTAACACTGGGTTTGTACTCCATGATAAAATAATAGAATGCAAGCTCCCACCTGAAGTTAAGACAACATCCATGGAAAAGTCTAGTAAACAATTCGATAGACAAATTTGGGGGTTAAAGAAAGAGGTCTAACATACATATTTGGGAGCCATTAGCATATTCATGGGTTTCAACTCATTAGATTGGTGAAAACACTGAATGATAGAGATAAAGAAGATATATGAAAACTGAGAGTTGAGGCATGACATTATCCAAAGTTTAGAAGCTGAGGAAGTAGAGCAAAGGAGAAGAAAAACCAGAACACATGGTATCTTGGAATTCAAGTGAAGAATGAGTTTTAAGGAAGACAGCATGATTAACTGCATCAAATGGTATTGAGAAGGTGGAGACTGAATTTTGATGACTGCATTTGTCAACTTGGTGCTCATTGTTTTTTGGTGTTTATTTGCTCAATTATGGACAAAGTCTATACTGGAAGGGGTTCAGGAGAGAATAGGAAGATGTACAATAAATTCAGTGAGGACAGACAGCTCTTCCACAGCACTTTTCTCCTTAATCTCTCTGTGTTGATTCCCTTACCGAGGATAATCAAGGTAAATGTGGTAAATACCATTTCCATATTGAAAATGTCCAAAAGCATATCTTCATCCCCAATTTCTATCACTATCTAAAATTAAACATCCAAATACTTTCTTGATGTTTCTACTTGGAATTCTAATGGACATGGTAAATTTAATACATCTGAGCCAGACTCCAAAAGTCCTCATTTTTCCCACCCCTCAAAAACCTTCTTTAGTCTCGCACTTTATTTTTCCAGAATTTATGTGTAAAAATTTGAGAGTAATTTATGACTATGCCCTCTACAACTCTGACATCAATTTGTCAATAAAGTACTAATATTCCACTACCACCTCCCCAATACCCTCCTCCTGTCTTGGACTTATGTTTATTTTTTATAGTACTTGGTGTTTTCTAGTATATTATAATTTATTTTTGTGATAACTGGCTATCTTTTTCAAGTAGAAGGAAGGGTTTTTTTGATACTTTTTTATATGATTTGCTCACACCTGTGTCCTAATGCTTAGAATACCTCCTAGTGTACAGTAGATACTTAAAAGATATTTATTGAATGACTAACATTTTCTGGTGACTGTATGTGGTAGTGTGTGTGTGTGTGTGTGTGTGTGTGTGTGTGTAGAATTATTGGTAAATTTTTAAAAGTAAACTTCATATATCTACACTGGAATTGAATTCCTTTTGTTTACTAGCTTACTTTAACACTAATACAGTCTTTGCTTTGATGACAAAAAAATTTTTGATGTAAATGTTCAAAGGTGCTTACATGTTCTCTCCAATATTTTAGACTGCTCTTATTTATGTAGAGAGACAAAGACAAGGCAAAACCAAGAGCAAGATAAAAAGAAAGGTTTAACATGAGGATATTTTGGAACATTTGCTGACAGAGCACAGAATATACATATGTGGATATGAATTTATTATTCAGAACCAGGTCGAGCAACACGACCCTTTTACAAAGCTATACTTTCCTTACATTACTGATATGAAGGAAGCTTCTGTTTTATTGAAGCTTATGGTGATAAGCAGATTGGGTCCTGATAATTCCAACATCTGCTTTTCCCTTAAAATTCAAGGAAAATATTTTATTATTTAGCAGGAATATCATATGTTTGCCTTCAGATTAAAAAACAGCAAAGAAAATAACCTTTTATACTATGGGCATTGTGAACTAGGTTTCAAGCCATCATTGTCAAACAACAATTTTTCCCATTTTTTTAAACAAAATATGTTATTTCCAAAGAGAACTTTATTTCCCCTTAGAGATGTTCTGAAGCTTAAAGAAAAACAGGTTGTTAGCATATGACTTAAAAATAAATCAATAAAAAAAATTCCCTAACACAATGTCAAAAGAAAACCGAAGAAAATGTACTTTCTTGGATTTTTAGCTTTAGTTACTGGGTGACAAATGATTATTTCAAAACCAAAGAAATCTTTCTTTAAAAAATGTTATTTGCAGATTTGGAGGCAATTTTTAAAAAATCATGTGGAAAAAAAGACAATATAAAGCTGTGGGTGGATAATTGGCAAAAACAACCTAAAATTTGAGATCAATGACCTTTATTGTTATTCTAGAATAAACATCAGAAGGAAAATAACCACTCATTAGACTCCACAATAGGCAGAAACTACAGCTGGCATGAAGTGTGTATTTCCCTAATGCAAAGACTTTTAGTAGTGCTTTAGATTTACTTAACAAGACAGAATGATTTACATTTCCTTACATTCTCTTTTTTGTTTAGCTTTCACCAGAGTGTACTGTTGAGGCCCTTTTTCCTTACATTTTAATTTGTTTTCTGATATATGTGCTCATTTTTCTAGTTGAAGAAATGGAACAATGTCAGAACACAATGAAAAGCTAAGCTTTCAATCATAAATTGAAATTATGGAGGAAAACAAATAGCGATATTTTAATACATGACTGTTTCAAAATATGTTGAGTGACTAAATTTTTGAATATTTTAATGCTTATTATTGTTTTCTATTTTATTGTGATTCCTTTTTCTTTTTTCTTTTTCAATTCATTTTTCTTTGTAATTTGGTCAAATATTTCTGTGTGTCTTTGGGGTAATGTAAATTTCTATAAACATGAACACCTATAACATTTAAAAAATTGATATCTATTATAGGAAAGTGTTTGGTTTAATTTAAAACATGATTACTTAAATAGCAATTGCATTAAAATGACTACAATATTATGCAAACCTTTATGAATGAATGATTGTATATTGTTATATCAAATACATTGAGAATATTTTATATATGTTTGATATTGAGTTATTGTTGACCTTGGGTATAACATTTAAAATGTTATTTCTATGCTATGCAAATTTTTACTCTAGGAATTCCACTTCTTGTCAAGATGAAGTAAGTATACACTAACCTGTTTCTCCAACTAAATGCAAAGACAAACTCTCAACAGAAGCATATAAAGATATATGAGAATTAAAAATAGGTGGTAGTGGGAAAATCTGTGATAAAGTCCCGAGTATGATGTATTCCAAAACAGGAGGCAAATATTCTTGTTGCTGTCCCTAGCAGCCCATCCTTCCATGGACTCAAGGCATTTTGAAACCTAGAAAAAACTGGTAGGGACAAAAAGTCCTCCTTTTCTGTATCAAGGAGCTGGACTCAAGACTACACAAGTCTAGAAAGGACAGGTGAGATAAACCCTGCTTTCTTTTCTTATTTCTTTGACACTGCCCCCCAGACAGTTTCTCAGAGCCACAGAGTTGGAGCAGGCACCTAAATACTTAAGGGCAAAGCCCTTTCTTTCAAGTGTGTAGTGATTCTAAGAACATAAGATAAATGTGCTTTCTTTATATTCTCTCTATCCACTCACTACTTGGTCGTGGATGCAGTCTCAATTTGGAGAAATGGTAAAACAGGAAACTAAAGGTTGAGTATTCTCACTAGAAGATGATGAAAATGAGAATATAAGGAATCCACGAGAGTTGAGGAAATCACTGAGGAAAGAGAATTCTGCAGAGCTTTTGTATAAAGTGGTGTAGGAACCACCGGACTAACATTATCATGCTGTACACCTATCCCCCAGCAACATCACAAAAGCTTTGAGGAGCTATTTTAGATCACTTCTTAGGTCTCAAACCAGCCATGGAGGTGTAACAAAGCATTTTCACAATAATCACAGCTCAGTAAATGTAGCTTGGAAATTGTAGCCTGAACCTAAGTACATTGGTTGCATACTATAAAACAAACTTAACAAAATTCAACCACCTCATTGGCTTTAAGCAAGGCTCAGACTCTCATAACCTAAATATTCAAAATGTCCACAAAGGAAAATAGTCTCGACAAAGAAAGATTAGTTATAGAAATAAACCAATAGGAAACTTTAGAACTGAAAAAAATATATTAACCAAAATTCTAAAAATTCACTTTATTGTATGAACTTAGAATTAAAATGACAGGGGGACAAAATCAGTAAACTTGAAGTTAGATCACTTAGAATAAAGCAATCTGAGTAATAGTAAGAAGTTTTTAAAAAATTAACAGAGCTTCAGGGACTGATGAGATGAAACAATATCAAAGCATTTTGTTAATGGAATCAAAAGAATGTGGGTAAAAAAAATTTGTATGGAAAAAAATTTCCTAAATTTGTTAAAGGCCTTATATTTATGAATTTGAGTGGCTTGACAAATTCTAAGTAGGATACACTTTAAAGAAATCCACGCGCAGGCACTTCATAATAAAGCTACAGGAGCCAAAGACCAAGTAAAATATTTCAGTTACAACCAGAGAAATATGACACACATCACAGAGATACACAATTTTAACAATTGTAGCTTTCTCATCATCAAGCATGTGGGCCAGAAAGAAGAGAACCATTTAAAATCAAAATAGATTAATGGTCAAAATGTTAGAAAAGAAACCACCTGCTGGAAAATAAGATAAGTAAAACTCTTGGAGACATAGATGTAGACAAGGAATTCTGAACAGAATCCCAATTGCACAAGGAATAATGCCAAGAAACAACTAATGGGATCACATCAAACCAAAAAGCTTATGTACAGCAAGGGAAACACCAGCAAAATGAAGAGACAACCTGCAGAATGGGAAAAAATTTTTGCCAGCTATTCATCAGAGAAATAATATCTAAAATATATAAAGAGCTACAAAAACTTAGAACCCCCCAATAAAAGACCCAGTCAAAAAATGGCCAAATGAGAGGAACAGACACTTCTCAGAAGTACAACTGGCCAATAAATGCATGAAAAAAATGTCAACATCTCTGGCTATTAGAGAAATGCAAATTAAAACAATACAGAGAGTCTGCCTTACTCCAGAAAGAATGGCTATCATCAAGAAATCAAATAATGAATGCTGGCCAGGCTGCAGAGGAAGAAGGAACTCTTTTACATTGTTAGAGGGAATATAAACTAATACAACCACTATGGAAGTCAGTATGGAGATTCCTGAAAAAATTAAAACTAGAAATTCCATTTGACCAGCTATTCCTCTTCTAGATACCTTCACAAAAGAGTTAAAGACATCATATTACAGAGATAAACACATACTCATGTTTGTAGCTGCACAACCCATTGTAACTAAATCTTGGAAGTGACCTATGTTTATCAACAGATGAATGGATAAAGAAAATGTAGTATTTATACACAATGGAATACTCTTCTGCCATAAAGATGGATAAACTTTTGTATTAAAATGAATGTACCTTGAGACCATAATGTTAAGTAAAATAAATCAGACACAGAAGCTTAAATATTGCATGGTTTCCCTTATATGAGAAATGTAAAGCATCAATAAATAAAAAGCAAAATAGAAGATAGATAATACAAAATAGAGAATAGATCTTTTATGAAAGAGAAGGAGACCTAGAGATGGAGGGAAAGGAAAGGGATGGGGGGGAAGGGGATGGAAAAAAGAATTAAGATGTATTATGTATATGCACAAACTCCCCATCATTGAACATAATCATTACATACTGAAAACATGGACCAATAAAACTTTTTAAAGGTACCATCAGAAAAGTGCTAAAAATTAAAAAAATGTCATCTCAGAATTCTATATCCAGTGAAAATATCTCTCATAAATGAAGGTGAAATAAAGACATCTTCATATGAAGGAATACAAAAAGAATTTTCACCCAGCAAACCTGATGGAAGGGAAATGTACCAGAGATAAATTTGGAACATTGGGAAAGAAGAAAGAAAAATAGAAATAGTAAATAGGTAAATATATTAGACTATTTTTCTCCTCTTAAATGCTTCAAACTGTGTATAATGGTTGAAAGAAATCATAGCAAAAAGTTAAATGAGGTGTTCTATATATGTAACTATATTAGATATGATAATTATAAGACAAAAGAGGAGGTTAAAATATCCCATAATAGTAAAATTTTTCTGTATTCTATTTGAAGTGAAAAATATTAATTTTAAACAGAATGTAAAAGGTAAGTACTATATGTTTATTATAATGTTCAGAGTAGTCACATAAAAAAATTTAAAAATATAGTGAACAAGAAGCAAGGAGAAAACACATAATAAAATGATAAACCTAATTTAAACATACCAAGGTGCATATGAATAGTTATATTATATGCAAGTTCTTCAAAAAAATTTAAAAATGACATTGCTGGGCAAACAAAATCAGTTTCAAAGTTACATAATGAGCAATTTCAACCATATTTATGTCTGTCTACCTATCTATTTTTGGTGATTTTGGTGTGATTGTGGTCTGTTCTCAGCTGGGCTTGAAGCATCTGATGCTCCTAGTGGCCTAGGTTTCTAGGGTGAATGACACACTGTTGAGAGGGAGTTTGACTGTAGCTATTAACAGGAATACCTGTATATTGTCTCCATTAGTCTCCATGAGTCTTGAGTGTCTTAAAACATAGTTTGATTATAAGTGAGAGTGCCTAAGTTGCCAAAGGCTTCTTACAACACAAGGATGGAAATCACACAGAATTATTTCCTGCACATTCTATTGTCTAAGATTCTGAGCCAGCCTAGGTCAAGGGAAACACAGCAGAATAAGATCATAAATACTTGGAGGTAGAGCTATTTTTCAGACCATATTTGTAAACAAACAACCACTGTCTGCCCTTTGGTCACCAGGGGTCCACATCCTTGCCACACACAAAATCTATTCATCCCCTCTCCAAGATCTGAAAAGTCTCACCTCATTATCACTTTGGCTCATGTTGGAAGTTGAGGAGCTTGTTTAAATCAGATCCAGGTACAGTACTATTCTATTTGATCTTAAGGCCAGTGAACTAAACTCACAATTATCTGTTACCCTAACATAACAAGATACATATCCAAATAAAAAGGTGAAAAGGCATGAGATAGTTCCATAATAGGTACTTGGATTTTAAAAGGGGATAGAAGACAGAACTATGTATCTTATCTTTGCAGCAATTTGGAAATCCAGGAAAGCATATATTACCACTTCCTCAATTAAGATCAAGTCATTCTTCTTGGGAGTAATTTTCAATGCTTCACTCTGAGTCACCCTTAATTTTTAATTATAAATGGCCTGTGTTTGCCAGTGAGTAGCTTTCTCAGCCTGCTTCTGTCTGTGGTTAGAGCTTTGATGGCTATTTTATTTTTGAATTGTTTTTGTCTTTTCTGTTCAAACTGGTGGTGCTTCTGCCGATACAATTTTTTTAAAACTTCACAAGTTACTAATGAATCTCACTGTGATTCAGTCCATAACACAGACACACATATGCGTGAGCGCGTGCACACATACACACACACACACACACACAGCTTACTTACCAATTCTTTTGAAATAGTTTATTTTCTAACTTTGAGAGCATTGTAAATGACAGACAACGCTTTTAAGATTCTTTTACATCATACCTTAAATCTTTTTTCTGTCTCCTAATGGGCCTTTCAGTCAGTTTAGATGAAAGCTGTACTGTGAGGCTACAGTTTCCTGGCAATGCTCTGGATCTGTTATATTCCCTAATACTGTATATTTCCTAGTTTAAGAATCATTTGCTCATCTCAGTCAGAATGGCTTTTATCAAGAATGCACAAAACAATAAATACTAGGGGGAAGTGAGGGTACAAATGAGCCTTTATACACTGTTGGTGGGAATGTAAATTAGCACAGCCTCTATAGAAATCTAGGTGGAAATTCCTCATAAAACTAAAACTAGAAATACCATTTGATCTAGCCATACCTCTCTCACTAGTCCCAAAAGAAATCAAGTCAGTGTTCTATAAAGATACCTGCACATCCATGTTTATTGGTGAAATTCATAATAGCTAAGCTATGGAAAGAACCTAGGTAAAATATGAATAATAAATGGAATGTGGTATACACACAATGAGATATTAGTCAAAAGAAGAACAAATCATGTAATTTGCAGGAAAATGTATAGAAATCATGTTAAATGAACTAGATAGACAAACATCACATATTTCCTTTCATATGTGGAATCTAAGTGGAAGAAAGAGAAAAAGAGATGGCGTGAAAGAAGGAAGACAAGTAGAGAAGGAAGTAAATAAAACAGAGGGTTGGGGGAAGGAAAAGGGGGTAATGGTGGGGTAGAGAAAAATCAAAGCATATTATGTGCATGTAAATACATAACGAAATGAAACCTACTATTCTGCGTAACTAATATTTAGTAAAAACAAAATAATCATTTACTGGCTATAAAAACTGAGAAAATAAGCAATTCTGCCTTAAACTAGGAAAACCTAAATCCTTTATATTTTCTACAAAATTTATTACAAAACTGAATATGACTCTGTTATGGTTTGTTTCTAGGCCCTCCACCAATAAAACAGACTCATGCACTTAAAAGTGGGGCTTTTGTAAGGTGGCTGTACCTAGGGTGTGTGAATTTGGATTAAGGTTATGTGATAACTAAATTGGTTTAGCATAGTTCTGGGCATGGATAATGAGAAGCCCCACTCTGGGTTTGAGTGGCAGCACCCAAAAGGCTTGTAGCCTGGATGGAATAAAAGGGAAAGGGAGGCTTGCTGCTGCTGCCTATTGCTTGTTGTCTCCTACCTGCACTGCCATGAACTGTTTCTCCTCTATGATGCCCCTGTGCTATGCCATGCTGACTTGGAACCAACAAACTGTTGATGAAAACCTCACATGCTGTGAGCTGAAATAAATCTTTCTTCCTTTAACTTGTGGGTATGGGGTGTTTTGTCCCAGCAACAAAGAGAGATTTGTGTTTGGCTGTTCTATTTAACTATAGTTTCCCATATACAGTTTAAAAAGAACAATCAATACATTTAACACTATTCTTGGAATCTACAAATTTTAGGTATATTTTCCATTTGTAATGTTGCTGAAATACTTGCCATTACAAAAAAAGATCAAGATCACTAAATCTCTAGAATCCAACAATTTTTTTCACTTTTTCCCAATCTTCATTGTTTACTTTATTCATTCCCAGTTTCTGCCACCTAGATTTGGGACTGATTTAGAATCTGATTCAGCTTCCCTCTCCAACACATCTACTTAAATTATCCTTTTTGAATCATCATTCTTGTCATTTCTTATAAAACTATGACTCCCTATTTTATTGAAAATCTCTATCTTCTTCAATTAAAGTTATGTATTTTTATCTTTGTTCAGTTCCAAAGATATATCATCAACCTTCTAATTGAAGAATCAA
This sequence comes from Heterocephalus glaber, assembly GCF_053883595.1. Classification (NCBI taxonomy): domain Eukaryota; kingdom Metazoa; phylum Chordata; class Mammalia; order Rodentia; family Bathyergidae; genus Heterocephalus; species Heterocephalus glaber. The sequence goes on along the minus strand of NW_028258296.1, from coordinate 33,679,199 downwards.
CAGCCACTTAAAATTACAATTATGCCATAAAAAGATAAATGTATTCAACTATGGCTGTGAATAATAAAGGAATTGATCCAGTTAGAAAGGTCAGGAGAAATTTTCCTGAGAAAGCAATCAATGATTAAGCTAAAATCTAAAGGAAAAAGGTGGGAAAATTATACCTTGTTATCATTTATCATTATTCCAATTTTTATCTCAACTTTGAGTTTTTATTTGATTACTCTTTCTCATGCTACCAAAATTTATTTTAAACTCCAGACCAAAGTTCTCCATATTTCCCATGTATCTGCCATCTGCCTCCTTACACTACATCACCCTCAGTGTTAACAGTGCTCCCATTGTACACTAGAATGTCTTAATAGATTGATCTGGCTCTCAGTTTCTATGTTCTTCAATCTATTCAATGTATCCATCTTGTCCTCATACTCTTTGTTATGTCAGCTTGTTGCTTTCCTTAATCAAAGTTTAAAATTACATTTTTGTTAAAGGAAAAGAAATCTACTAATCCTACTTGACATAAAATCACCAGCATCTAGAACACAGCCTGATATACATAATATAATAATAAATATTCTTTCTTGAATAAATGGATAGACAAGTGTTCTTTTCTTATTTCTTTCACAAAGAAAATGGAGAAACTTTTATAGTTGCACCAAAAATTTAAGCCATTTAATCTCAGCTAGCTAATTGAGTTTTTTGGTTGTTGTTGTATTTGTTTTTTTAAATTTCCTAAATCTCCTTACATTTCTATACCCTTTGAATTTAGAAACCATTTCTACCACCATTTCTTCAGTGAATAACTTCTAATTTACTGAGATTCAAATTAGCTCATTCAAATCCATTCTTTTTCTGTTTTTCTCACTTTTCCAGTTCCAGTTTTGTTTGAACTGTTCTTTTCAAATGAGTTGAAAAGATTAAGTCAATTTGAAAAGACATGATTTAATTTTTTTCATTTACTTAGTAGTTCAATTACCTAAAATTGTTTTAAGACTTGTGTTTAAAATAATAGCGTCATCAGAGCATTATCCCTGACTCTCTGCCATTAACATCACAAAAGAATGACATTCATGACAATGGCATGCTCAAGGCCCTGGGATACTCTCTGTTCCCCTCAGCACGCTTTCAAAAACTGTTCCCATGGCAACTTATTTCTCTCCCTTCAGTGCTTCACTTATTAACGGACACTCCTCCTTCCTGACCTTCCTATCCAAAATAAGCATCTCCTCACTCTTTGACTCTTTACATTTTCTAAAACTTCCCTTTGATGATTTCCTCCCAAGTACTTATTAAAATTGAAAGTACTTAATTTACTTATGTGCTTTCTTATTCATAGTGTGTCTCCCCCATCAGAACAGAAGCTTAATGAAGGTAGGAACTATGCTCATCTTATAAATCCTTATGATTCTACAGACTAAATGAGTGCCTACTCAATGCAAACTTTTAAAAACTGTTTTTGAATAATTGAGTGAACAAATGATTGGCTATAATTGCAGCACAGAAAGAAAATTATAGGGTCACAGAAGTAGTGAGAAACATCTACTTAGGACATCTGTCTATGCCCGAGAGAAGCAGGGATGAGGCTCAGTGACAATTTTTATGGAAGTCACATTTGCATCAAGTGGAAAAGATAGTGGAAAATTCAAAGTAGAAGAAACATTCTATATAAATGCAGAGAGGCATGAAAAGCATGACCTGTGTAGGAATAGTGATAAATTATGCATGACTGAAGTATTTTGCTTTTTCTATACTTGAGAATTGAATTTTTTTTCCTTCTCATGAAAAATGAATTACATTTTTCTAAAATAAATTCTGCTACTGAGTTCTTGGTTTGATACTTCTTTCACTGGCTCATGGAACATATTTTATCAATTATCTTTTTTTATTCCTTAATTTTATTGGTACATTTTATGTATACAATATGATGACACTCATTATTGGGAATTTGTACCTTTACATGGTATATCATGGTTCTTATTTTTTTCCCCATTCCCCTGCCCTCCCTTCAACCCCTCCACCCCTCCCTATTTACAAAGACTTTGTTTCCATTTTTTCATTTTCTCATATTAATTCCTTTCCCTTCTTTCCTTTCCTGTACCCCTCCTATACCCTCTTCTTCTTTGGACCTTTTCTTCCTATTTCACATTATCTATTATACGTTTTAGTTCTTATTTACAATTTCAGTTTCTCACACCAGAGAAACTATTCAGTATTAACACATGTGTATCCTATTTATTTCACTTAAGAGTATCGCCTCAATGTGTATCCATTTAGGTATAAATATCTCTAGTTTCTCACTCTTCACGGCTGAATAGTACTCCATTTTACAAAAAGACCACATTTTCTTTATCCAGTCTCCAGTTGATGGGCAATTGGGCTGCTTCCAAGTTTCAGCTACAAACTGTGCTGCTATAAACATGGGTGCACATATATCATATCATTGTGGTATGATTCTTTTAATTCTTTGGGGAAGATACCCAGCAGGGGAATAGCTGGGTCAAATGGGACCTCTAATCCTAGTTTGTTGAGGTATCTCCATATGAAAAAATGTTCATCATTGGTCATTCGAGAGATGCAGATGCAAACAACACAGAGATTCCACCTCACTTCAGAAAGAATGGCTGCTATCAAGAAATCAACCAATAACAAATGCTGGTGGGGTTGTGAGGAGAAAGGAACCCTTTTCCACTAGTGGTGGGAGTGTAGTCTGGTACAACCACTGTGGACTTCAATTATCATTTTATATTTGCTTAATTTCTTTATTTCCACTGACTTTCTGGGCTGCTTAACACATATGATTGGGTCATGTTGATGACAGAAACAAAACAAAAACCTTTCATGAATTTCATATCCCCTTAGAATCTCTATATTCTTTTCCATATCAAATACACAAAACTATTCACATGTTGCCTGTATTTTCTTACCCCTTTGTCATATCTTTTCTTCCTTCACATGATAAAACTGATTTTTCTGATGACAATACATTTCTGAGTATTTTTTTCTCCTTGCCTAAAAACTTTGAATAGTCTTTTAGAGTCAATTGCATATAAGACATCTGTTTCAGTTACTTTCCTCATTGTTGGGACAAAGTACTGAACATCCAAAATTATAGGAGGAAACATTAATTTTAGCTCACAGTTTGTAGAAGTTTCAGTCCATAGTCGGCTGGCTCCAAAGCAGAGTGGCATGGTAGAGTGGCATTCCGGAGGAGGAGAGACCAAGCAGGCAGAGACCAAGAAGCAGCAAACAGCACCAGAAACAGCAATGGCAGCACAGCAACAGAAACAGCAGCCTGCCTCTCTCCTTTATCTCTTCCAGGCTACCTTTTTGGATGGTGTCACCGACACCCAGAGTGGGCCTTCCCAATATCCACATCCAGAACTATGCTAAACCATTCATTTGACTAAATTAGTAATTACACACCCTTGGTATCACACCTCTAATCCCACCATTACACCCTTAATCCAAGTATCATATACCCTAGATCCTGCCACCTCTGAAAAGCCCCACCTATGACTGCATGAGACTGTGGGAGAACATTTAGATATAAGGCATAACAATGAAATATTAACATTTAGTTGTAAATTACACTCTATTGCTGGATTATTTCTCAAAATGTTTCTGCCATTATACCATAATGTAGCTGAAATGTATTATTTAATAATATCACTTCTACAATTGATAAGCATTGCTGTTGCCACCTTTGAGAAGTCATCCCTGGCCTTCCTAGACAATGTCCTTGTTGGCAGGAACTAGCTACTTTTTTTGTTTGAATATAGCTCTATTTCAACTAAGGCTTGAGCTATTGTGCATAGTCCACAAAGGTAAAAAGAGAAGATACATTTTAGTTATAGTCTATTCTTTTATTTTGTAGGAAATGATTATGCATGCCTACATTTCAGAACTCAGGTGCAACTGGGACTATTAGAAGAGAAATGTATAATTTACTACTGTTATATTCTCCAAAAGTAAACATACTGTTTTAAAAAATAAGTGATCACCTCAAAGACCTTAAATGGTCATTCAGGTAACACAACTCCTTCCCGTGGTTGAAATTCATCATTCCAAGTTCTTAGGTTAGAAATTAAAACCCTAATGCAACAATGTTGAGTGGTGGGCCCTAATGGAGGATTTACTCAGTCAGGTTCATGATTGGGTTAATGTTCTTATTGGGGAAACCTGTTAGTTATTGTAAAATGGGCTTGTCCTAAAAAGAAATTAGATTCCCTCTTGCTCTCTTACCATTGTATTCTCTTGCCCTTTTCCTTCCAGCACCAGGTAACACAACTTAAGTGCCTGAACCAGATGCATTCTGTTACAGTAGCACAGAATGGATAAACTAGTAAAGTAGTACTGAGGAGTGGGGCTGTTTCTTAATGAGTACAGACTTGAAAATGTGACAGTGGGTTTGCTACTTAATAATAAAGCCTGGAAGAATCTGAAGGTGTAACTAGGAAAAGCCTACATTCTTGTGAATGGATCATTAAGGGTAATTCTTGTGAGGGCTCAGAAGACAAAAAATTTAGGGAAATACTGGAACTTCTTAGAAATCACTTAACAGCTTATGATGAGAACGTTGGTAGAGATGTGGACAATAAAGGCTATTCTGCTTGGACCTTAGATAACTGAGGAATAGAATATTGGGAAGTGGAATAAAGGTCCTTATTATAGTGTAGCAAATAACTTGATTGAATTTTGTCTGTAGTTAAGAGCTTTTAAGAGATTATTAAAGAGCTTTTAATAGATTTTTAAGAGCAATGAACTGGAACAGAAGGAACTTTTAAGCAAAATATTGAAGGAGTTGTGTGGAGCTGTATGTATATAATAGTATTTGAGAAGAGAAAAATGATTTAAAGATTACATTTACAATTAGAAAAGAAACATAGTGTCAAATTTGTAAAGTCTGCATCGTGGTCATGGACTGTGTCAAAAGGTATCTTTGGGAGATCAAACCAATTAAAGAGAGTAATATGGTCCCAGCTCTCTGGAAGCCTGAGGTAGGAGGATTGATTGTTTAAGAAATCCTAGGCAATTTAACAAGTTAGTGAGATCCTGTCTCAATACAAACATGTCTGTTTAATGACTGAGTTATGTTCCTGTAACCAGGTGGTTAAATGCACTGGTCACTAAATGAGGAATTGTACACAGTATATATATTAGAATATTCAGAACAAAGAAATGGCCAAAGGAAACTTCAATTTGATGGCTTTGCTTTTATTTGCATGACTCATACATACAGTACTATAATGTACTATAACAAAACATAAGACTATAGTACAGTCTGCAAAAGTTACAGTACTGTATAAAAAAGGAGTACTGTACAAAAAAGACATTTGGACTCTATAAACAAGATGTTCAGAACTGTACCAAAAAAACAAAAAGACTGGTCATAAGTCTGAGTGGCAGGTTGTAAGTTTGAACAGTGTGCCTCGGGCATAAATCAAAACAGATATTAAACAGGTAGGTCAATGAGGAATATCTGTATGATTGAAAAATGAGCTGGAGATATAGCTCAGTGCAAAGGCATTGCACATTGTTCAATCCCCAGAATCCCAAAGTTACAGAGAAAGAGAGTAAGAAGGAAAACGAGCTGCAAGACTGAAGTTAGGCAATGCTATTCATCAAGACAATGGGGGAAATGACCCTGATGGGATTTTAGAGGACTTTGAGACTGCCCCTTTCATTACAAGTCCAGAGCAAGGCCTTTAGAATAGATGCACCCACAGGACCTTAGTGCTTAATGCCCAGGGTTACCTTAGGACTCTGTTTCTTGCATTCCAGAATGGTGCTTCCTGGCCATTCTAGACACAGCTCTGGTGGGCTGAGGTGTGGCTCTGGCTACTGCCTCAGAAAGTAAAGGCTGTACACCTTGGTGGCACTCACACAGTGCTAATGTTGCAGACACACAAAATGCAGGAGCTATGCGGCCATGCCAAGGATGTCCTGCACATGATGGGGAGCCAGGCAGAGACTTGTCACAGAGAAGGAGCTATCACAGAAGCCTGCATGCAGGCAATGCCCAGCAAAACCATAAAGTAAGACCATCACACACACACACAAAATCCTCACTAGGTCATATCTATTTGAGTCATTAAAGTGTAATCTGCCTTGAGATTTCAGAACTGTAGGTCCACCAGTGTGCTTCTCCAGCCTGAGAATGAAAGCTGTGGGCGCAAGACTCCAACCTGTATAAGCTGCTAAATGAGTAGAGACCAGCAAGCTTTAGGATAGGGCTACCTAAGGCTTTGGGAGCCCAACCCTGGCCCCAGTGTTCCTAGGATGAAGGACATGGAGTAGAAGGAGATTATTCTCTATGTTTAAGAATTAATGTTGTTTCTATCTTGGGTATTAGATATATTTAGGACCTGTCACCTCTTTTTTTTTTTTTTTTTTTTTTTTTTTGGCCTGTTCCTCACTTTGGAATGGGAATGTTCATCCTATGCTTGTCCCACAGTTGTATTTTGGAAGCATATAATTTGTTTATCCTACAAGCTTATAGCTAAAGAGAAATTTGCCTCATAGCTGAATCATGATCATGCCTTGAGTCTCATCCATATCTCATTCAGTAGAGATTCTCGTACTTTGATCTTTTGAGTCGATGCTGGAAGCATTTAAGACTTGAGACTATTAGTATGTAATGAATACATTTTGCATTGTGAGAAGAACATAATGAACATTGTGTACAAAGTTGGGATGCTACAGTTTGAATGTGTTTCGCAAGGTTTATATGTTGGAAATTTAATAGCCAATTCAACAGAATTGGAAAGTGGGGCCTAATAAAAACTGGCTGGTAATGAGGGTGCTACTTTTATGAATGGGTTAGTGTCACGAGGGTAGGTTTGTTATATAAGTGTGTTTTGCTCCCCCTTGCCCTCATATTCTCTTGCCCTTCAGCCTTCTACCATGCAATGACATACAACAAAGGCCCTCACCATATGCTAGATCCAAGATCTTAGATTTCCTAGTCTCCATAATCCAAATAAATTTCTGTTCATTATAAATTATTCAGTCTCAGTTATTCTATTCTAGAAGCATAAAACAGACAAAATGAAGGAAGAACAGAAAAATAAAAATTCAAAGTAGCCTCAGTATAATTTAAATTTTATTTTAGATTATGCTACTTTAATTAAATAAATATATATGAGTTATGGTCCCAGTTTAGGCTTATTCTTGTATTTGGTCCCATGGAGAATAAAAGACAAGTAAGAAAGGAATTTAACGAAGGTTTTAGACTTTTATATGAATTTAAAAGAACCCCAATGCATGTGAATGGTAATTCCATAGTTTTCTGAATTTTAACATCTACCACAGCTTGTCATAATGATGTTTTATATCTTTCATAACTTATCTTAATTGATTTTTCAATCCAAAGTATTTTAACCTCATTGACATAAGAATACAGGTTACTAGTATTTGCTTCTTCTTGTATTTAAAATATCATAATGGTCCTATCTATTTATTATAGCTTCTTCATATAATAATTGCCATTGTGGGTTTCAGAGCTACCTTCTAGATCATTTTTACTTGTTTAGAATCCCTCCTTTTTCTATTGCTTATTTCAAATATTTCCTTGAATGTGTGTCTTTGGATACACTACAATTTGCTTATAATTATTGTTCATCATCTGCTACAGAAGGATCCCATCCATCTCCCTCTGTGTACTGAATAGATGTGCCAGAGAATTTTAGTAGAGCAGATATTCTTTTATTTGGCCCTTTCATATGGTAAAGACATAAGAGAATCAGAAAATTTATGAGAATTTGTTCTAATCCACTGAAAAATATTTTCTGAATATAATTTTACAGCAAGAAAATAATACTGGTATACACATAAAGCTGGCATAAAACTCTACAAGCAAATTTTTATAATAGCAATAGAATAGTAATCCAATAGTTAGAGGATTGAGTACCACAGATACTATCATAAAACTTTTATATCATGAACAACTATTGATTTGGCCAGAAACAAAGCTTACTAACTTTTTTATTCATTCTATGAGTAATTAGATATTACTGCTGCTAGGACTGTAGGAGAAGACATTGTTAATTGTAGAAAATTCTGCAGTTGATAGCTGAGTCTACAAATCTAGAAAATAACTATTTTTATTAGCACTCTAAATAAAAGTGTTTCTAAAATTATGGAAGCGCACAAAAATTTATGGAAGAACACAAGAAGTTGGAACATCAGTTCAGGCCAAGATTTCTTGTGCCTTCCATTTCCTCAAATCTAAGAGAAATCTAGATAAAAATTTAATACTAATATTAGAATTCAGCATCAGTATACCTGCTTATGCTATTGTCTTCTTTAGGGTTTCTCTACCTACAGTAGAAGTGATGTGATATTTTGTTAAGTATAAGATAATGTGGCATATATAATAAATATGCAATACAATAGTTTTATTGTCAGAATATAATTATCAATGTCATCATTAAGCACATCATATCAAAATGTATTAATTCATTCAACAAACATATATTTAAGTCATTACCATGGATCAGGACTCAGATCCTTCTGTTTAGAAGTTGACAAAACTGATAATTGATTCCTCTTCACGACTCTTAACAAATAGCAAAAGAGACAGACATCTAATAAATAACCATAAATAAATAAATAAGTAAATAAATTTTGATGTGTGTATTGGAGTATGTGGAACTATTATTAATGGTTTAGTTTAGAGGGTGGGGAAACTAGAAATGCAATTTAAGAAATGAAGAGAGAAAGAATTCACATTTGGAATTCAAAATATATTACTGATATGTAACAAGATAATTTTCTTGCAAACCAAGTTACCAACCTAAGAAAATAGTTTTCTAAATCACTTTATTCTTTTTTAAATAATCACAGTTTATACTTGGAGGGCTTCCTCCAGGTATAGAGAAGATACCAATACCACTCTGGCCAGCATGGTCATTTCCCTTTCTACTTTAAGGCACATGGTAGTAGAAGTAGTCAGATATGTGATTCATAATTCTCTGTAAGGATTCAGTTCAAAGTGAATGTGTTGAGTGAGTTGAGAGGAAGAAAGCAAAGATGGTGATAACTCAGTAGGGGCAGAAAAGTGAGGAGCTGTTGTCCTACCTCCAGTTTTGGGACTCTGGATAGTAGCCAGCTTGAAGTCAACCTAATATATGCAAATGTGGTTTCTAGCTTTCATGAGAAGCTGTTTTCTGTGTATATAGAAGGAATCTGTAATTATGAGATGGTGTACCTGGAGTGCTCACCAGAGAGGACATAAAAAGGGGATGAAGTGCTTCTTCAGTGAGGCCATAGAACAGTCAACATAGGGAGGGACTCAATTGTGCACACCCAAGTCTCAGAGAACTCCAGATGAGCCAAGGTCAGGCTAAGCAGTCTCTGAAGATCATTAGACGTTAAGCAAGAAAAAGTACTGCAGCAGTATTTTAGAACACTGCAGGCAACAATTACAGACAGTAAGCAATGTATACGTGGAGTGGAAAGGGACACTTGTGTGGCACCAAGAGCCCATAGACATGCTATCCTAGAGCATCTCTGCCTCTACAATGAGAATACAGACCCCTACACATGATTTTGCGTAACACTTGGGTAGGAGGTAGGGTATTTCGGAGACAAGAAAAACCAAACAATCACACTAAGATATTCAAAACAATCAGTGTGGTCAATGGAACATTTTATAGTACAGGCTAAGCTAATTTTAAAGTAATTTTTGTTGCCTGCTTTGTAGAATCAATTCAACTCATGATCCCATTGCTCACATATACATATGCAATGTTACCTGTGTGTGTGTAATTACACGTGCTTGACTTTTCTTTTAAAAGTTTATAAGGAAGTAAATATTTGCCAAGTGGATGTGTAAAATTTTGCCATTCCAATTGAAGAATGAGAAATAAACATTATTAATAATTATTTTGAGAGAAAAATAAACATTATTAATAATTATTTCTGGACAACAGTCATAAACCAGGACTGCCCCAGGCCATCAGGGACACACTTCACATAAGTAAAATGGAGTTTTGTTTAAGATGAGAATTTTTCTTTGAGACAGGGAGAAAGGAAATAAACTTTTACTTTAATATATATATATTTGTTCATACAATAATATTTTCCTGGGCCTAGTTAAGGTCAGAAAGTTTATATAAGCAAGATTTACTTGTTCTATTTAGGAAGTAAACAGAAATTCAGTCAGTGTAACTTGGCTAGAAAGTGAGGAAGGGCTCCAAGATGGAAAGAGGCACTTGAGAAAATAGCCTGTCTAAGGCCTATAACCTGGAGTGAGTGAAGAGGCATATGGTCAGTCGAGATTTCTAGTGGAGCAGTAGTTACAGCTGATCCAGATTTTAAAGTTCATCTGAACTGTGCTTTCCTGCCATCTCTGTCTTATCTGGTATGCTCAAACTTTTGTAAAATCTGGAGTGTTCTTTGATTATAGTTTTGGGCAATTACAGAATGGGAATGAAGACAAAGGAACTATATCTAGTGAAGAATAAAACTGAAGTTTTGAGAAAATAATTCAAAACACTCACAAACTAAGATCTATTTGAGATTAAAAATTCATCAGAAGCAAGAATTAGAGAAAGATGCAACCCAAAGAATATAAGCCCCTTATGAATTTAGGAACTGACTGGGCACAGTAGGTAGCTGTGGGTTCCCACTGGTAATGTGGGGATTCAAGCAAATTTTCTAAAATATTCAAGTAAAAATTATTCTTCTAAGCCAAAAACCTTAGAAATATTTGAGCTGCAGAAATCTATGTTAAACACATTTTATGCAATTAAGATATAGTTTGAGTGGTTAATCCATAGCATTTATTGAGTAGCCATTACAAATAGATGCTCTTAATCCAGACAATGACAGTGTTAAATTTAAATTCCATAGTAACAAAGAAAATAAGGAAAAAATTCAAATTAGCATTTTTCTATGATGATTGAAATGTCCTTTCTTATTGTTAACTATAAATAAATAATGGTGATTCTCTACACTCAAGTTGTTTATTATTATTCAGTAACTATAACTTAGAGACAGGGTCTTAGATTTGTACCTACTGGTTATTTAAAGTTCATGAAATGTCTTGAGCTCCTTGGAGAAAATCCCTGAATACATATAAAATAATAATATGCTGGAGGATAAACTGGGTTTCTGTGTGTTCATACTGTGAGCATCATGGGCATTTTACAGTACGGGTTGTTTATAATTGAGACTCCCAACTGTTACTGAGAGACTCAGGCAGGAAAAAGGAGTAGACAGAGGATAATAATCCTGATTATAATAGGAGGCTGTTTCTGTAGTGAACCAGGGTGAGTTACATTCTCCCTAGGAGTAAACTGCTCAGTCGGTAGCTCCTAGGTAGTACCATGTGGTAAATTACATTTTTCCAGGTATTAAATGATACGTTGATGCCTTGGAAAAATTAATGGGTGAGTGGTTTACTCTGAGAACACTTTATTCCCTCTGAGTTAACATAGGATTCTGCCCAATTAAGTTTTGGAGGGCAGAATTTGCCCTGAAAAGAACAATTTAAAGGTTTAGCATTATCAAGGCAATATAAAAACTAGTCCCCAATGTATAGTAAAAATAGGACTTTTCACTATGGGTAAGTCTTTCATCATCAGCACGGTTATTACATTTCCCTCAGGGACCAAACGTAGGATAAGGTCAGGGATATGGTGAGAATTACCATTAAAACATGAAATAAATTAACACTTTTTTGTGTTTATAGTGGATCAACTATCTCTTGGTGTCTCCTAAAATGTGCTAAGTCATTTGGACTATCATAGTGTTAGAGATAATTCAGACTATTACTCCATCAGAGAAAAAGAAAGTTGCTATTTTCACTAGAAATATATTTTCTACATTAAATGACATATATTCATTGTAACAACATGGAATTCAAATGTGTAGGCTGGAAGCATTATTGGATTTTAACTAAGTTTTTATTTTCCATTTGGTTTTGTTTTATAAGCAGGGAAAGCTGAAAGACCATTTTGTTCACCTTTATCTAATTATTTCTCAGACTCGTTTCTACAGTTATTAAAATTAAATTAACAGTGAAATTAATGAATTTTAGAGAAGAGTTTTCTTTAAAGAATTTGATTATTGTGTTCACTTAAGCAAAATGCTTATACCTTTACATTTAATAAAAATTTGTGAAAGGTCTTTGAATTTAATGTAATCTATCATATAAGTATCTTAGGAGTTAATTATTCTAGGTTGCCCTATTCGGTGATATTAATATTATATTTAAAAGGTGCTTATATTTTCTGAGAAATTTTTGTTGTTTTACTCCTATTTATTAATTATTTCTCAAAAGGGATCCAGAAAATAGGGAGAGGTGGTAGATACTTAACTTTTTAAAGCTAGAGATGGAAGACCCAAAATGTTTCATGTGACATCAGCTTTGTTCTCTCTCCTCCAGTACCATCTTTCTTCAGAAATAAAATTTGGTTCATGAAACTCATGGATATGCAAATGCATAGAAATAAATATAAATGCATTCATTTGTTTTTTTTAAAGTTATGATTGAAACTAAATTACACAAAGTGCAGATTTAATACTCATTGTTTGACTGCTTAGATCCATCTGCCACCACGGTCACTTAATTGCTGTGTAGTTATCCCTTTGAACTTTAGATTTCTCATCTGTAAAATGGAGTAATAATGACACCTACCTTATGTAGTTGCTCAAGCGCTTATGGTGTTTTCATCCAGTTAATGCACTTAGCACTGTTGCTTGAAAATGACAAGCCCTCAATAAATGTAACTACTATTATCATATTATTGTCATCATTATAAAGAGTATTTTAATTTTTCAAATAGCCCTGGTCAATGCTGTGGAGAGTGTAAATGAAATAGAGGATATAGATCTTGATATTTGAGGAAATTACGTCTAATTAGGGAAACAATATTAACAAAAAAGGAAAAAATAATGGTATTTTATTAAGTATAAGATAATGTGGTAAAAGCATAAATACTATAGGCAATAGATATGATTTTATTAGTGTCATAATTTTATCAATTATCAATTCATCACTGAGCATATCTATTCAAAATATATTAACTCATTCACCAAACATATCTTTAAGTACTTAGCATAGACCAAGACCCAGGCCCTTCTGTTCAGAAGTAGACAAAACTGCTAATTGTTTTCTCTTTATAGATCTAAGTAGTGAAAGAGACAGACATCTGGCAAACAACCATATAAATAACAATACTGTGATATGTGTATTGGATGATGTTGCAGCATTATTATTTGTTTTTGTTGTTTTGTTTTGTTTTTGGTACTGGGGATTGAACTCAGGACCTTGCTCTTGTGAGGCAGGCGCTGGAACCACTAAGCTAAATCCCCGGCCTGCATTATTATTTGTTTAGATTAGAGGATCTGGTAAGGCCTCATAAAAGAAGTATGAAATGAGATATGAAGGGGAATTTGGATTTTCTGAGGGGGAAATGTCAAGGGATCAAAGATCCATGCTGTTAATGGGTCTGTGGGGTTTAAAGAGAAGAGAATCCAACCTAAAACCTGCTGCAAGTTGCTTACTGTGGAATAGAAGGAAACAAACTACTTACAATAACCTATGGCAGCTCCAGTGGGGTGTGATTCATTCTACTAGCCCAGGCCATGTGTTGGTAGAAAAGGGACAGAGAGCTGTGTCCTAGCACTTCAGGGCTTCCAATAACATAGCGCTGAGGTTTGGGGAATGGCATATTTTAGGTTTAGGACTTGGTGGAAGAGGAATACTGGGTGGAAGAGGAATACTGGGACCAGTAATAGCTAAGAAAAGAATACATGCCAGATACCTGAGACAGCTCAGGCTGGAAGAAGGAAAGATGGGGAAGGCCAAGTGGGACACGTTGAAGAATACAAGCAGGACCCAGTTTCAAACCAGGCCATGGAGTTGGTAGTTTTCCCATAAGCAATGGGGAATACAATGTAGTTTTCCTCATTACATTGTTCTGAACAGTGGAGTACTATAATCAGTTTCTGATTTCTGAATGTTTAAAACTCAATAGAATTTAGGGAGTAGGGTTCAGTGATCTACAGTTTTACTAAGCAGGTATTGTGAATCTTGTGGACTGCTAAATTAAGTATTACTATTGTGGTTATTTAAAGTAGTCTTAAGGAGTTTAAAATTAATTTAAAAGAATTCCTTATGAAGACAGGAATGGGAACATTCTTGGGGAGGTAATGAATATATTCTGCATTATGATTATGGTTAGGATTACACAACTGTATGCATTTGTTAAAATGAATCAAAGGATATATTTATGTTGGAGAATTTTATAGTTTGTTAACTATATCTCGATAAATAAAATTTATTTTAAAGGTTCTTGGACTTGGTGAACACTGGGTAATATTACCCTTTAAAAGAACAATGTCATTGGTGTGTGAAGGTCCCAAAGTTGTAAAAGAGTGAATGGGTACAGTAGCAACGGAAATAACAGACAGTTATTTGAAAAGCATGGTGATAAGAAGCAAACAAAGAAGATGAAAAGGGAAGACAGTATCTTGATGAGTGAGATGGCTAAAGAAAAATTCTCCAGATTGTGTTTGTAGGTAGAAGATGTAAAAACAGTAGAGAAGAGATGATTTAAGATATAAGGAAGATAAGGAATTGTGGGCATAGGAATAGGATGGATAGGATTCATAGAAAAATTGGCAGGTTTAGCCTAACAAATGAGAAAATACATTTTTCCTCAAGGATGAAAAGTGGAGAAAGCAATATTGATTTTGCACCAAAATTTTTTGAACCAGTTCTTTTTCCATACTGTTAGGTCAAATGAGTTCATACTTATCCCTAGCTCACTGAATCTAGCACAGTTCTGCTTCTGGTACTCTGCTATGACTCTATCCTTTCACTTGTTTCCAGAAGGAATCACTGGCAACAAGCATTTCATGTTTTGTTGAATGCCTTATATAGTGAAGTTCTTCACTATGAAAACAACATTGTGGTGTTTTCCAAATCTGAGGTGGACTTCCAGAGTCTACTGAACTCCTGCGATTTTTCTGTGTTGTTTGTCTCTTTGTTTGGATAACCTTAAGACAGCAAGAGTGGAAAATGACAGATCCCCTCAATTCCTTTGTGAGTACAGTTTTTAGAATATTCAAACTCTTTTTGAGAATTCAGATGCTTATAGTTTTTTGCTTATTCCCCTCTAGCTCAAGTTGGAATTAATTCTATAGTACTTGAGCTTTTTCTCCTCTTCACTTCTTGTTCTAAATATAATCTTTGTAAGGGTTTTCAAAGCCAACTAGAGAAACTGGACGCAAATTTCAGGGTATCTTCTTCATCTCTCCTACTTTTCAGTCTTAACCAAGATCCTCTGGAAACTTAGAATCCTCCTCTTTCTCTTCTTCTTTCTCTTCCATCTTTGCTTTCTGTTCCTCCCATTCCTCCTCCTTCTTCCTTTTCTGGTGCTGGAGACTGAACCCAGGACATTGTCCATACTAGGGGAGTACTATAGTGCTGAGCTACATCCTAAATTGCCCAGGCTAGCCTCAACTTGCAATCCTGCCTCAGTCTTCTGAATAATTGGGATTACAGGTGTGCACCACAATGGCTGGCTGGAATCCTGCTTCTCAAATTCTAAGAAACTTGTGGAATGCTTTGGTGATATTATTTCTCAAATTCTCCCTTGTACTTCTACACCAAAACCAAGAGGGTAAAATAGTGAATGATCAGTTACTTTCTTATTCTCTCCCTGAATAAAAAAGCCTGTGGTACATTCCTGAGCCTCTAGCCAGTAGCTTTTTATTTTTTTTTTGCATAGCTGACCTTGTATATACATTGCCTCTTTGATCCTTTGACCCTCTTGCTTTCTGCATTTCCTTTTAGGAGAAGAGTTGTGTACATGACGTGACTTTAATGAGAATATGTGGAAAAAGTTTCTGAGCCATCATGGCATAAAAATATTTTTCAAGGAAATGTTCTATGCATATTTTTAGAATCTAAAATCCTACTACTTTTTGAATAATTTCCTGTGAATTACACATGAAAAGTAGAGAAAATTGTATTTTCCACAATTTCTTCCAGGGAGAACAATGATTTTCTCTGAACAATTCTTTTATAAGCCCACTTGGGACTTGGTTACAGTCTCAAAGGTTCAGTGCAGAGAGAGCAATCCAGGTATAGAGTATATTACTCATCCACAGACAAGGGTGGAAACTTTTGTTTTTTCTGGGAAGAGGTTAAAAAAAAAAAGGAAGAGGGAAGGGAAGGGGACAAGAGCCAATAACATAGGCAATGCAACATTGTAGGATGTGAGTTCTTCTTGGACTTGTAGTTATCAGTAAAAAAAATTTTTAAACTATGAAACTTGAAATAAGAGAATATTTTTTTCATTCGAAGCCCTCTGAAGAGGTAACCCTGGTATCCAGAGAGTCTTAGTTCAAATAGACACATCTGGCAAGTTGCATGTTCAATTTCAAAAATGAATTTTGGGTAAGATTGAGAATTATATTGAGTTTCAAAATTTATACACTTTTGAGGAGCTGCTAAGTTGTAGCATATAAGACAGGACTGGATTTGAATATAGACTCTACTTCTTACCAGATATAGAACCTTGTGAATTTCTGTTTGGGGGATTTTACATTTCATGTATAAAGCTCATTCCCAGGTAAGTATTCATTATACATTATCAGTGATGAAGATGATGATTATGATGATGATGGAGAAGATGCGCAGCACAACTAATAGGTTGTAGCTATTACTAAATTATACAAACACATTCCAGCACAATAATTATTAACACTAGTGTAGCGTAATATCATTTAAATATTTAAATATCAAACAAAGGCTTTCTGTTAACAGGTATTTAAACAAGAAAAGGATTAAAAAATGAGCATAAATACGAGCAAGTAAAATTTTTTTCATAACTTTAAATTAGCAAACTTATTGGTACTAGAAATAAACCTAACATCAGAAACAGGGGGCATAATCTCAGCACTGCGTGTCCATTTCCAGAAAGATATATTAGAGTCATTAGGAAAGGAAGAGCAGAAGACAATGTGATACATAAATGACATTTCCTAAAATAGCTTTATTTGTTTATGATGCACACTGTCATTAGTTTTATGGTAAACTCAAGTGTGTAATTTTTATCAAAATTCAGGTCATGCTAGTTCTGCGATTCCCCTGTACTATAGATAGACCCTCTGTAGGACCCCTTGATCCTCTAAGAAAGTGTAAATGTACATTATTCACTGCGTTTGTGCAAATACACAACCCCGGGATTCTTTGGGGGCATATATGTAGTTTTAAAAAAATATTAACCAAAGAAAGGTTTTCATTTTCAAAGTCTATTATCTGACAGACTCCATACTTGAAGGGATCTGTAGTTATCAGATGTGAACAATAAACACAACAAAGCAGTGTTGAAGCCATAGTTTTCTTATAAATACTACTTAAGATAGAGACCATCAGATCCTTCCCAAGAGCACTTTTATAAAAATTTTTATTAGTCCCTGAGATTGTTCAAAGAAGGAAAAGCCTCTTAAATACCTCACTGTTAAAGTTACTTGTAGTGCTGTCATTTCTAACACTATAGGTTAGCACTATCTGTTATTAACCTGAATTAGAGTAGCTTAAATACTGAATTTTACACCCTTTATGCCTCCTTAGTTAAAGCTATCTCTTAGTAGCTTATTAAGTCACCAATTAATTAAAATGCTATGCAACATATTTCTCATAACCACTAATACAAGATACATTTTAATTATTTTTCTCTTATTTCTACATGTGATTCAGAAATACTAATTTATTGTATTTCAGACATAAATAATTAGATATAACTGTAACAATATTGTTGCAAATTTCTTCCATATCAAATTAAGTTTCTAGTATATTCAAATTTCTACTGTATCTTTTTTCTTTTCTTTCTCTTTTTTTAATTTTTGCTATATTCCAGCTTTCCTCTCTATTTTTGTTTGAAAATTTTAACAGAATTTCATGCCAGATTTTTTTCCTCTTGAAAGTTGGAAGAAATCATTTCAAGTTTCAAGACTGTGAAAATTGACTATGCCTGACTTTTCCCAAAATGACTCGTAATGCTTTTTGCCAGGCAGATTCTAGGACTAGTTAGTTTATGATCAAAACTTACAGATGGTACTTATAGAAGACTAGCCAGTAGGGCAGTTTTGAGAATGTCAAGATCAAAAACTATAATTAAAGGTTATTTTAGGAAAAGCCAGAGTCCCCATACCTAAGTACACAGTGGCAGGGTGGGAGGTGAATAAGGGAAGAAGAAATGATTTTGTGTCAAAGTAATTGCTGACAAAAATATTATAACCTACTATGTCATTTGAAAACAATTGAATTTCTGGTCTTTTCACTGTAGAACCTTAGCTGTCAAGTGATGGTTGAGGTTATAGTGTGTAATGCTGTTTTCCTTAAGATTGTAGGTTATTTCACAGTTATCAATGTCACATGGCTATCTTCCCTGTCACTAGCTACTCTAGCTTGTGTCTGCTGGTTGCTATCTTTATGCCAAATCCCCGTAACATTTAATCACCACGAGTTGGAGGTCACATGATAAACCTGTGATGAAGTGATGAAATTTTCACCTCTTAATAATGTATAAGTGAAAATTTTATGCACTGAGGCAAAAGCAGGAAAATAATGAATATCTATAGTTTAATTTCCATGCATCATTGCTTATGGCAGTGAAATAAATACCAGTGAGAAGTAATAATGTAGTTAAAAAGGTGGATGGTGGTTTAGAGAATTAATATCCATGATTAAAATTGCATGTATCATTGCCAAGGGCTGTGAAAATATGTCAGTTGCATGACTATGTCTGTTTTCAGGGCCAGAGAAGGAATATTTAAAGTTTAATAATAATTACTCTTTTTATAGTATAAAACAAATCAAACTCCTCACTCCAGTGTGTTGCTAACAATATATGATTTCCATACATGTCTGTTTTAAAAATGATTAAATTTAATTATGCACATACTTTTATGTAGTGTTATGTAATTTTATTCTTTTTTAATCAACCAATTCTGTATGTTTACATGTTTAATTCTGCATGTTTACAGGTTCGTAATTTTTATATCTCTCTAATTCTGTAAATTCCAGACTTCCCTATGACCATAGGGTACTTAAATAGTCCTTGATATAATATTTGTAGTTCAAATGTATATTCTTTGGCAATAATGATAAAAAATCCTATTGCTAGGGAAAATGCCAAAACATATTTTAATGTTATTTATTTATAGTTTTACTTTGTTGTGAGTAACGGCTATGTAAAGCCATCAGTGGCAACATGCAATATGTTCACATGACAGAAAACTCATTGGGGAAAAATGAAGAATATGTGATAGTGAATTTGATTTTTCTTTTGGGCTAAGAATGTATCTGAATTTTACAGTAACTACTGTAGAGTACATTTGCTAACACATCTCCCAAGATTCATATTTACTACATTTCAAATGTTCTGCTTCTTATCAGGCATTTGAAGTGAAAAAAGTAGCTTTCCAAAGCAAATCATGGGAGAACATTTTAAAAACACCACTTAATGTATATTATTTTTCTGAAAATCCTTGTTTTTAAAAAACATTCTTAATTCACCATGAGGAGAAATTTACAAGTGCAAAGCTTTTTAAATGTAATGCTTTATTGGCCAGGGAAAACCTAAAATAGAGTAATTTCCTAGCTATCAAAAACAAGTACATCACACACACACACACCTTTCGTACAGGTTCATTTCAATGTTATGCTTTGTACCTTGTCCCACCAAAGGAGATGAGTACTGTACCTTTTTGGTTTATTTTGGTTCAGAGTTTAGTCCTTGGTCAGCAAATCAACAAATAAGTCATAATGACAAGTACTGAATCCAATTTGAAACTGTATTGGGGAAATTCAAATGGTCCCAAATGTCAGTACTATATGAGTTAATTCCATCTGTGGAGGAACTGCAATTCCAGATCTTTATGTTCGTTAAATAATTCAAATTATTCTCTTCTATTTTTAACTTCTGGATGGGCCAAAGAGATTTTCACACTGAAGAGTATAGCCATGGCTTTCACCAAACTGAAAAACAAGCTTTAATGTGATGATCCACACAAGACCAAGCTTGATGAGAAATGTAGGGTGTTGCCATGGCAATTCCATTTGTTGGAACTTTCTCTTTTGGCTTCACTCTGACATTACATTCTAAAAAGAATCGTGTGGAAAGGTGTGGGGGCTGTGAAGACAAATGTGAATGGATCTTGTTCATCTTTCCTTCTCCAGAAGAGAGAACATGTAGACATATCATGCCACCCCAATGCAGTCAGAGGGCTGGCTGGGAAGGCGTCATCCTGAGATTTCATTGAAATCAAGGGTCTATTTCTGTTCAGCTAAAGTGGAAAATTGACAGTGCCAGGGTTACGAGCAAAATTCCAGTGTGAAGAAGGAGGCTCAGGCTAAAACAAAAGATGTTAAGGCTCTGGCTCCTGAGAAAATGAAGATCTGATTTGTTGTGGTAGTAGTTATATTACTTTGTAAAATTTTTAGTAGAAGTTTGATGTATTTAAAAGCTCATTTAAATCTCAGCATAGAAAGCAAATGAATTCCAGGTTTGAATACTTCAGATGCAAAAGGGAGTTTTATTAATTCACTTAATGTCATTTCCTTTCAGATTGACTTTTTTTTTGATCCAGCTGTTTATAACAACCACTTCCATCAGAATCCCATTACAGGTGTTGTCCAAGCGCTCTTCCCAATTAATCTGAAACTCCTCGCAAACAATATTATGTATCAGATACTATTTTCATCAGTAATTTGCACATGGAGAAAGGGAGGTTCAGAGAAAAAGCATGACATCCCAATCACCTATGAAGAAGGGAATCTGGAATGAGGATCTGGGACTGGAATCCAGAGCTCACATGTCAGTGTATTCTTAAATAGAACTGTGACAGAATTCAGTGGAGGAAGAGTGTCCCAATCAATTTATTAATAGGCAAAAAACCCTATATTTTTGTCATTACTGTGAAAACATCTTTTTGAAACTACAAAATACAACTAATCAAGTAAGAAAAGAAAGGTCACTAATCAGTGGCTTAAAAATATATTTTCTAATTTTAAATCAACAATAAATAAGTATTGATTCACATCTTTTTTTTTTTTTTTTTTTTTTGTACTAGGGATCGAACTTGGGACCTTGTGCTTGCAAGGCAGGCAGTGGAACCACTGAGCTAAATCCAGGGCCCTGATTCACATCTTTAGAAGACTGTTAACTCTAAGACCTAATTTATAAACTAGTAGCCTAATGGTTTATGTAGTCTTTCAATATATTTAATTTGACCTATCCAATGAGGTTTTGAGAATTTTTACTGATCACATTTGAAAAGATTGAGACATTTCACCCAAAATATGAATCTCTGGTTTCTCTTTTTAAAAATTCAAGTATCTATAAACACAGAACTCATTTTCCCATTTGATAATAATTAGCAGGAGCTACGAGGAAGTTTCTACTTTGGTAGTGGTTTGTACCGTCTACTCTTCCAGATTCTTCACCTTACTCTGTCCCCACACTGGGACTCAGTGATGACTGCCATTTAATATAAAGCTGGTACCCTTTATTTTCTTATACTTATTAATATGTTAACTTCACTGGCTCCTATAGGGTTCTGAGATTATGACTTTCACTGTAAGGATATCAAAAAAAATTTTAGATATAAATTATTAATAGCTAAAATTTCACTTACATATTTTAGTTTACATATATAATTATTAACTGAATTGCTACAAATTGTGATAACACTGTAGTATTATATATTTCTATAATTATATATTTGCGTGTATATGTATTTTATCTTCATATGTGTGACTTTCATACAGACGTACATACCTTCCATAGTCTGTCCCCTGCAGGTTCATGTGTTGAAAACCTGGTCGCTGGTGGTATGATAGTGGTGACAGAATCTGTAAGAAATGGATGGAGCCTAGTGAGAAGTAATCTTGGCGATGACCCTTGGGAAGGATTAAAGTAATTCTCATCACATCCTGGTTAGTTCTTGAGTGGGTTATTGTAAAAAGCAAGACTGGAGCCTTCCCAGCCTCTGCCTTTCTGTATCACCAAATGCTTGACCCTTGTTCTTTGTGCTCTTGCCATCATACCATCCATCACAGTGTGTCACAATCACTGGTCCTTGCCAGTGCCTCCAAAACTGTAAACTAAATAAATATCTTTTTTTAATATTACATAGCCTCCAATATTTTAGTATAGCAGCAGAAAATAAAGTGATACAGTATCCATGTCTATATATATCTATACATCATCTAATGCAGCTAATTAAGCTGAACATGTTTTTCCACACTATGTGGAGCATCTGAGTAAAGTTTAAAACAATACAATCATCCTTTAGTTTCATTATTGAATTTATCAAATATATCCTCATTTACCAAATTTACTATATCATTTTGAAAAATGACATCATTAAAATATTAACTGAGGTAAAGAAACAATGGTGAATTTTCTCCATACTACCTAAAATGAACTTCTTTTAGATTACTAACATATAAGAAAGAAAAAATGAATATCATATATTGCTTAACTAAACATACTTATTGAGTAGCTCCCAGGTGAAGAAACCTTTTAGTTTCAAAAAAGCAACAGTCTGATTTTCATCTAAACTCCAGTAACTCATGTTCCCAGAATCCTGGTGTGGAAGTCTAGAAAGGATGGAAATGGTGTACTCTAAAATGAGCCTCCCCAGAGCGTAATAAGGAAAGGGCTGCGTGCAGTTGAGCTCAAGCACTGAGGTAACGTGATCCGAGGACATTAGCATAATGGCACAAAGTGAACAAATCCCTTTTCCCTGGAGTCTCAGAAATGGATATTCCCTGGGCATATAAGAGAGTGCTTCCTCCATGCACTTTTGGTTAATCTCTCCTAGAATTTACTTTAGAGAAGCATTGCTTGCTCCAAGATCCAAATCATGTGAACATTAGCTTCAGATTCATTTGAAGAATATGTTGAAAAAACATACTTCACAGTATGGTCTCAATTATGGGGAAAAAACTCCTAAAATTATATATTTATATACTTTTGGAGAAAAAATATCTATACATTTAAATATTACACAAATTTATAAACATAAAAATGAATAAAAATATAAGTAATGTACAACTATATATTTTATGTAGAATATATGTATAAATATGTATGTATTTTATAAATATATGTATTTTATGAAAATATATGTGACAAAAATAAAATGTTATCAGTGAGTCTTCTTTCTTGGTCATTACATTGTAGCAACATGAATTTTCTTCTTAAAACTTACCTATAATTTTCTAAATTTATACACCAAACAATATTACTTCCATAAGCAGAAGCAAAACCAAACTGTTTTGTTTTATTTTGCTTTGTTTAAGACAAGGTCTCTCTGTGTAGTTCAGACTGGTTTTGAACTTATTATGGAGCTATGGCTGGCCATCTTGATCCTCAGCCTTCCGAGCGCTGGAGTTACAGGTGTGAACTACCACACCCAGCCCAAACTGTTATTTTTAAAAGTTGACCTAATGAATTATCAGAGACTCTTATTTGAACTCTGGAAAATTATCAGTGGTTCAGCCTCTTCAGGGCTCATACTGACATCATTAAAACAGTTCTCTCAAGACTGTGGGGTTCCCAGAGGGGCAGATAAGTTGAAAGACACCTTGCTCCACACCACTACAGTCTCTGTGAACCATAGCACACTGAGTTTATATAGTTCTACATGTTGATTTACTTGTGCTTCCTATTGATCTTTGACTCTTTTGAGATTAACATGGAGACCTAGCAAAGGATGTAGTACTGATACATATTCATCAAGTAAATGATTGAAAGAATGAATGAATTGATGCATGTAAAAATGATTGAATTTTCCAACAACCACTTGTGAAGATTTGTAATATGTTCTACAATCTCCCTTGTAACAATTTCAGTTACCACTATTTTGAATACAAAGTTTGGTTTATAAAGAGCCTGAGACTGCTTTTTAATTTATTTATTCCCTTTTAGAAATATACATCAATCATTTTAAACTCATATTATTCCATTGTATCTAAAGCAACAGAGTCTGTGAAGTGTGGAATAACTTTTGCTAAAGAAAAATAGGGACTATTTGGGGTGAAAGTATAGAATAGATGAAAGAAATTATGTTTTGAAAAATTTATTTATAAAACCAAGTTAATCTTTCCTATAAAATAAAAATATTCATGGTCATGCTAGATGGAAAACAAAAAGATTAATCACTTTGTGGTAAAATATCACTTTGAGCCTAGAGCTAAGGTGATTAAGATACAAAAATTATCAACTTTTAAGTAGATATTATATTGTGTT
This sequence comes from Heterocephalus glaber, assembly GCF_053883595.1. Classification (NCBI taxonomy): domain Eukaryota; kingdom Metazoa; phylum Chordata; class Mammalia; order Rodentia; family Bathyergidae; genus Heterocephalus; species Heterocephalus glaber. The sequence continues at coordinate 33,654,918 of NW_028258296.1, read as the reverse complement.
TTACATAGGTAATAGAGGCCATCAGAGAATAGTACAAATGAGTTACTAAAAATAATATGAAAATCTTCATGATATTAAGCAATTGACATAGACTGATACATACAATTGTTTCCATTTTCTGTTGTTTTTTTGACACAGGTCTCCTCATTTAGTCCAGGTTGGCTTGAAACTTGCCATTCTCCTGCCTTAGCCTCCCTAGTGCTGGTAATATGTGTGCACCACCACAACCGGACAAGTTGTTTAAAAAATATAAGTACATATTTCCCTTATAGTAGAAGGTAGCATTGTCAGTTTATGACATCTAATCTGGATTGTCAACTTGACTAGATGAAGAGACTCCTGGAGAGGTGGCTGGAAGAGTGTGAAGGCACTAATCTCATGAATGGGGCAACTCATTGATGAGTTCAGAGCTGATTGGGCTATTAGGAGGTGAAGCTGGTTATAGGAAGTGAGTCACAGAGACATGACATTGACAAAGATAACTGATACCTGGCCCCTTCTTCTCTAGCTTTTCTTCTGTGTTCTGTTCCCACTTTATTAGAAATAAGTAGGTTTGCTTCTCCATACCCTTCCACTATTCTGGCATCTCTTCCATGATAGTGGCCACTCATACACTGGAACTTCTCAAACTCTGAGATTTATTTTAAAATGTTTCTTCTCTTTTAAGTTGCAGGTACCAGGTATTTTGTCCTAGCAACAGGAAAGGTGACTAATCCAAGTTATATATTAATATTTCAAGAATAAAACAAATAGAGAAAAATAATTTGACCAGCATATAATATTATCAAAATGGCACTTTTAAAATTTTTTGAAGAAACTGATCTGAATTTACAAGGAATCTATAGAGTTTTAAAAATAGACTAGGTCAGTGCCTTAAAATGTATTACATTTTCAGTTCCTCAGCAACTGGTGTTGTGTTGTGACATCAGAAGTGTGTTTGTCTCTTCTGAGTGCAGATCATCACTATTTATACTGATGGGGAATATTTACTAAAGGGACAGATACTGGCAATGATCTAAGAAAGTCAGTATTTTTATAACAATCAAGGAAATTTTATTCATCTATAGTAAAATGTCGCTGTCTATAGTATAGACCAGTAGTTATTTCTGAAATATTCATGGAAAACAAAAGCAGAAAGGGACATTGAAGTCAAAGGTATAATTTACTTTCTTTTAATTGTACATCTGCCCTACAAAGACCTTAATTAGGAAGCTGTTCTCCAAGATTTATTATAAAATACCCTTCTACAGGTACAGGAATCTCTTAATTCCCAGACTATTCGTATGATAAATGAGCATGAAGCTCTCTGTGACATATCTATTATCCAATTGAACTGTTATTTAAATCTTGCACTGCCATTTAATTTTTCACTCATGTATGTTTTATCTCTTCAACTAGATTGTAATGTTTGGGAAGGTCATAGAACATGTATCCCATTTTTTATCCCACCCACAATGCTTTCATAGTCTTTGGTAGGTACTCAATAAATATTGGTGAATGTGATAAGATTCAACTGAAAATTCCAAACTTGGTCCTTGCCTATCAGCTGCAAGTTCATGGAGGACTTGCCAACCCAATTTGGAGCAAGTATGTACAAAGTAATGTATTCTGCAAGATGAAAAACTGCAAATTTGGAGTTTATCATTTGATACCATCAAAATTCTGAATTTCTGTCTCACTGGAAGGCCTAAAAACTTGCACATTTCTACTACATTAATTAACAGGTAAAGTAATTTAAAATAAATATAAATATACTTAAATATAAGATACTTCTAATATGACAAGTTTTATGCTGTGGAGAATTAGTGATTTTACATGCAAAACTAAGCTAAAAATCAGTGTAAATGTTCTACCTTGAAATAGCTCACTCTTAATTTTGCAATAATATTTAATAAGCATTACATCCAGAAAACACATACAATTTTTGCTTAATTTGAATGTTAATAAGTAAAGGTAAAATCATAATATTTAGAAAGATCTGAATATTTTCTGTTTACTGAGGGGAACTAATAGGCTGTTTTAAATAAATATTTAAATTTTTCAGATCTTTCTATTACTTCAAATTGGCAAATTACTTTAACATCTAAGTATATTCTCAATAATATTTAAGAATACACGGGCAAAACCTTTAGTAAGATATCAATATATTGTGTGTTATTGTTTTCTAAATCACCTACCACAGTGTGTCATATTAGACATTCCATCTCAGCAATGGTTCGAACACCTTAAATGAATAGGAAAAAATAAATTATGTTAATCAAAGAGACATAAATCTAACAGCTTCTGCTTTTTCTATATCATTTTAACATTTTCAAACCAAATAAGATAATACTATCAAAGACATCAAATGACCATAAAACTTTCATTCAGAGGACCTGGAAAGTGAAACTAGAACCAGGTACTTGAAAAATAGAATTTTCATTCCTTTCAATAGCCTTAATGTGTCTTTGTCTTTCTTATTCTGAAACAAACATGTTTAATGCAATACCCTACCTTTGAGTAGTTTCCTGTCAGGCAAGGGTATGACCTGCTAACAGCTGCTAAATTAACATTTAAAAATTCACATGTTACACTGGAGCTTTAAAAATTAATGTCCAAATTTATTTCTGATGAAATGCTAAAATGCTTAACTTTGGCATCTTTTCAACAAATACTCTTTTTCCATATTTTTCAATCAACAATGCAGGAAAACAGGAAAATTATGGAATATATGGCAGTGCTCATTCGGTGTCTCTAGTATTTGATTAGTTGGAGAAAAATTAAAGCCAAATGGTTTTGATAAAACAGAAATTTAATACTCAAAATGAATGACAGTGCTTTTGTGAAAAATGAGAGGCTTTTAAAAAATTCTTTCAAAAGAGGGTATCTCTTTTGCATGACTGTACAGAAAAGGTACGAGAAAAATGGCAAAGCTTGGAAATAAGACAACAAGGCTCCCATATAATTCCTTTGTTTTGTGTTGTTGATCTAGTCACTATTCGCTTAGACTTAAAAAACAGGAACCTGCTCAATAATCTTTCTGTTTCAGCTTCCACCTCCTAAATGCTATCCATATACCGACATCTCCCTTTTACAGTTTGTTGTTTTCTTTTGTTCTTTGCTATCTTGCAAAAAAATAAAAATTATCTTTAAATTATTTTTCTTTCTGCAGGCATACAAAGTTCTCAGTTCCTTTACTGTTCGGAAAAAAGTGAATTGAAATGATGGCCGGGATTATAAATAATTATTTAAATTGCTTTAATTTGAGGAAATTGAAAAAGACAAAGCAGAGTTTCATTAAGGTTAGCACATTTTAAATAAGCTCCTTCAGGAATCTTGCTTACAAGTTGCCTGACCAGTGTCCACTAGATGACACTGTTGCATAAGCCCAATGATGAGTGGCAATAACTTTGACAATAACTAATTTATCATATATATATATATATAAATATATTTAGATATTGTCAGCGTCTCTTTTTCCAGATGAAAATAGCTTAGCATTTTTAATTGGATATGGTTGATAACTACAACTTCACATAATTTAAAGTTACCCTCAAAGGTTAAAATGAAGAAAGGGAAAAGAAACATCTATTTCACAGCATTCATGTTTTTACAATAGAAAAGACTTTTCAAAATCTGTGTATTTCACAGTTAAAATAGACTTCATTATGAATTTTAAATTACGCCATGTTAAATCAAATGACAATGATTGTACTGACAATGTTGATTTTCAAGTAGTGCTTTGTCAGTAATCTTTTTTCTTTCTCTCTTCTCTTTCCACATCCTCCCTTCATTCTTGACTTTTTAATTTCTTCTTCCCTTGATTCTGAATTGAGACCCATTCAGGTGCACTGCCAAAATCAAGGGAAAAATCAATTGTCTTAAGATAACAAGCTCTGTGCCACACTATTGCCTAGCTAAGAAACTTTAGCTTCAGACAACTCACAGAAAAACAGGCACAATCATCATGCACGTGTATAGATAGAACCATATGAGGAAACTGACTACCTAAAATTTTACACAAATCGCTGGACATGGAGATTTTATTGTAAAATCTACATTATTGGAGATATCATGTAGACTACTGAGATTTTTCCTGAAATTAGGGTTTCTTTGTAACACTTCATTCTTGTGTTGATGTTCAAAATCACTGTTAAATAAAACTCATTTGCTGTGGTTTCAGTTTAATGAGGACAGGGAAGTAGGGTCATCCGCATTCCATACTATATATTACAGACATTAATCTCATGCTGTTTACCTGAAAAAATCTCAAAGGAGAAGCTAAGCCTAAAAAGAAATTACTCAAAGTGTGAGTGGCAATTGAAGTGTTTTATGACATGTATCATGTCCCAGAGGGAAGTGACAGACATGTCACTGTGGTGTTTTGGGTTTTGTTTTTGTAGCTAAGCATGCTAGAGCTGGAGAAGCAGAGCATGAGATGCCATATCCTTCAGTGAGGAGCTACTACATGCTTCAAAAGCTGCACCCCATCAGATTATGCTGCACACCTCTATTGCTAAGTTTTTACTAGACTATGCTCTGATAATATAACTTGAAAGAAGAGCTCTCAAATCATGCCATTACCTTCATGGAAAATATAGAAAAGAATGGAAAAGGGACTATCATACATATTTGTTTTAAAATACATAGACATCATACTTAAGTACCTAAACACTCCCTTAATAGGTAGATGATGGGAATTTGGAGTACTCAAACCCCCTTGCATAATCAATTTTCCTCTTCTTTTTTTCATGCATAAGTCTCCAATTCCTTTTCTGTTTTATCTTTTACTCTGTTTACTTTAAAAGGACAACTTTTGTCTTTACCCTTAATTGAAAACTACAATGTTAAAGACAGAGGGAATTTCATATGCCAGCTCTTCCTTTCTGGGCATATTGTATCATCTCATTGAGCTTTAGAATTTCCAGTTCAATATTTTACATAGATGCTATGGAGACTAAATGGGATCATAATATTTATGCAGTTCTTGGCAAGTTTTTGGCATACAGTAGGTATATAGGAAATGCTACCTGTAGAAAGCTTCAGAAAACAAAAACAAGTAAAAAGAGCCTTCCAGGGAAGTAGATGTTAGGAAAATCTAATTTAGCAGTGGACCATAATATGAAGGTGCTGCCTAAAGCAGCCTAGACAGAAAGCAAGGACATAAAATGGAAAGAGCTGTCATTAAGCTGGAGAAAAGAGAATCTGGAAATGATGTTGAAGGCAAAACTGAGAATGAAAAGAAATAATATTATGACAAGGCAAATTACCATATCTTGAGTGAATGTTGAGTACTAGGCACTTTCTATACATTCTCTCATTTAATTTTCACAGAACCCCTGTAAAGAGGTTTATGAACATCCACTTTTCTTAGTGGAGGAATCTAAGACAAATAGATACCAAATATCAAGTCCAAGATAACCTTGCCTCTGACACAGTAAGCCTGTTTAAATTCCAAAGCATTTTCTAGTGCCCTGAGACCACTCCTCTCCCAACACTTTACAGACAGAGCAAATAGGACCCCAGTTTCCATATCTCTGCAATCAGACACTGATAAGTATGTTTTGGAAAATTTACTTGGACAGCAGAATGCATTTTTCTCTAATAATAAGGTGTTTAATGATGGCTAGTGGTTCAATCTAACTATCCAAGTGCATTTAACTGAAAATATACAACTGATCTATAGGTTTCATGACATTAATTCTATAGTCCTACAAGATAGTCTATAGAAAGACTATTAACTATTACCTGTTAGTTCTAAATTAAACAGTTAAAGATGTGCCATTCTGTACCAGAGCAGAAGAGATGAAGATAAGTAGAGGTGCAGATGTGTGAAGATATATGAGATGAAGATAAAGGCTTGGATTTAGAGACTGTTATAGTAACTATCACTATGCATAAATGGTTGTGAGCTTTTTGCAAGGTAGGTGAACAGATGTGATGGACAATAGATGTATGTTTTAGCAGGCATATATGTGTATAAGTCTCAGAAACTCAAACACATGAATATACATTTAGCCTCAATAATAACTTAATGTTCACCCCCAAGATCTCATACATGCTAAACATATTTGACCCTTTCTTACCATTCCGGAATATTTCTGGAATATGAAATATGGATCCCTTATCAGTGAATTACTTTTAAAAAACTGGTGAAAAGCAATAAAAATTTAGTAGGTGTTTATGAAACCTCTTCCCCAACTTTGATGAAAAACTTTGGATCTTCAGTATGTCTTAACACCTTAGCCTGGCAGGCCTTGACTTATGATGAATATTTTCATTAAGACGCCCTCGATATTTGCAGTTCCTATAGTGGCACCCTATTTGTTCTTCCTTTGCCTTCTGAGAAATCATGTGAGCACCTAAGGTGATAAAGAATTCATGACTTAGGCTCAAACCAATGTTCATGAAACTTGTAAAAGGAAGAAAACTAAGTGTTACTTAATTTATTTTTTCCCTATCTCTAGTCAAATGTCTCCAAGCAGTCTATCTCCCTTCCTCTCATCTCCACAACCTACCAATATTTTCTCAACCATCCTTCAGTCCTTTCTTATATGAATTGTTCCACAAAAAGTCATATCCTCAAGGCTTGTTCTTCCAATATGGTGGTGTTGAAGAGTTGAAATCTTTAAGAGGAGGGGCCTGATAGGTGGTGAGGTCAAAGGGGCTTCACTCTCACGGAGAATTAATGCTCTCATGGACTAGACTCATTTCCATTACAGCAAATTTTTATAAACATAGCAAACTTGTCCCCTCTTTGTCTCTTGTTTGTGTTCTCACCTCACAAACTCTTTCTGCTTTTCACATGCATTCCCACCATGAGGCCACCTACCAGAGCCTAGCAGATGCCGGTGCCGTGTTCTTGAATCTCCACACCTATGACTAAGTGAACTTCTTTGCTTCACAAAGTATTATGCCTCAGGTATTTTGTTAAGAGCAGCACAAAAAAATGGAAACACTGTCCTTATGGCACCACCTAATATCTATGATTATTAACTTTACCAATTCAAAATTATGTTTGCTTCCCCATCTAGAATATCAAAAGGTACAGTAAATACTGGGTAGTGAAAATTATGAAGTTAGTTAAGAAATTCTAAAAGATATACAGCTGTTTCCAGGTGCTTATAATTTTCTGATTAGGCTCCTATAAGACATAAATATATTAATATGGTATTGGAAAGAGAATTTCTAGGTTGCTAACCCCAGGGTTAAGATGTTGTTCAAGACAGGGGTTTAGACATAGTTTCTATATTGTTAATTCATATTTTTAGTACTGTTCTGTTAAAGAAGGCATTTCATAGGACTAGATTCCATGGCCTTGCCTTTGGTTAAGAAAAAAATGCTCTATGTTTGGAGCAAAACTTTTCTTTGACCTCATTATACCATAGGAACATTAAATAGATTCTCCTATCTCTTTCAGACTGGTATTACTCTGTCACCTTTGCAGAAAACAGAGAATTCAGATTTTTTACAAAGGAGAAATTCATATGTTGGAGATTTTGAAGCAGTAGAAATGCCCAAAGGAGTAAATAGTCCTACTTAAACACAGGGAGATGAGCATCTAAAGGTTTCTATGTCCCCACAACATATGGGTGATATGCTTTTTCAAAAATTAAAATACTTTAGAATTTAGAGCTATTTCTTTCTCTTTCACACATAAATTGCTAACTTCTTGGTAATTAGAATGTTTAATTTGAACAGGAGGGAAATGCTTAGGAAGTTTATTCTCAATGATCAGTCAAAATGTATAAGATTACAAGCTTTTCATTAAACCAGCATTATAGAAAGCCAAGTTCAGATGCTGATCATAAGGTCCAAGTCATCAGAAAAATAGACCCTGCTACCTGTTCCTCCCTAGACTGGAAAACCTGTTTTGCCAGAGCAAATACATTGGTACATATTTACATTTTCATGTCTTTTTACCATATAATTCAGACACCTTCCAAAGTAGCCACTTAACACCCAAGGTTTAGTCACCTCGTTCGGAGAATGGAGATTCTGTTATTTTGGAGGTTACTTCTGAGGATTAAAAGACTCTATGAAGTGTGCACGTGTGTTTGTTAAAGGGCGAATTAGTAACGTGTAAGCTGTTATTGTCATCTTTATAATATTGCATGTATTCAGGTTGGAATAGTTAAAAAAGAAAGTCAGAAGTGATTTTTTGATATAACTTAAAATCATGAATAGTGAAGCTCAGTTTATTTTCCAATTCAAAGGGCTGCCATTAAATTGTTATTTTCTTGTTTGGACATAAGACAAATAAGATTTGGTTTCTATGTAAAAAAAAAAAAAAGCATCTTGAAACTAAAAAAATTCCTGAAGAAAGCAGCTACTTTGTAAGGTAAAGTGTTCCTATGACTGTAAATGTTCTCATACTGTCATTGGAATGAGCGAGCCAACTGTCATTCTGTTGCAGGGATGATGACAAAATTCCTCATTCATCGGAAGCAAACCTTGCCATATCCTAGTCTTCTCTTTAATACACATCTCTCATTAACCCACTATAAACTTTGCTCATTTATATTAATTATACTCTCTCTCTCTCATAAATTCCACAAGGGCACATTTTAGTTTATGTTTTTCATCAGCATATTCCCCATTTTTTTTTTCACTTAGGAAAGACTGGATGAAATTCTGATTTCCAATTTTCAAAAATACTTTTTAAAATGTGGTAAGTCCTATACATTAATAAAAAAGTTACTGGCTTCTTAAAATAGGCAAATCTTATATAGATAGTTGATCTCAGTTTGACTATTCCTGCAGATGTTTTATCCTTTTGAACATTTGGAATCAACAGATTACTCTTGTTACCAAAATTAAGGTGGGAAAAATATAAATTGCTAAAAATAAGAAAATAAAATAGCATACCATATTAATTTTGTTTCTTTCCTGGCTATTTGGATTTCAAATAAAAAGAAAATAGAGACCAATTTATTTACTCAATAAACATTTATTGAGTACTTACTCTATGTCAGCTACTCAATAAGAACTGGCAGGGGGAAAAATCTGTCCTAGAAGAGTTTTCAGTTAGAAATAGGGATACAGACACTAAACCATTACATGTTCTTTTCTCTGAGCTCAGAGTGGAAATGGCATGTGCATGTAGATGTAGTTGGGTTAGGAATTTCTGCTAAGCAGAAGTTGAAAATATCTATATAGACTTTAACTGAGTGTCTATACTGTGCCAAACATTATACAATTCAAGAGTATCCTCAAACTCTAGGAAGGGAAACAGATTTATAAGCAGATAATTGTAACAGGCTATAAGTGGCACCTGCCTATGAATTATAATGCAAGTTCAGTGGGACCAAAGATCTACTCTGTTGCAGAGACAGGTCAGGGATGATGACTGTTGTAGTTATGGTTCAAGAAGAAACACATGATACTGTCTATTTGGTTAATTAGAGAAAAGGTTTTCAAAGTGAGCATTTACCAAAGTGTGGGCAAGTTAGATAAATAAGGTAGTATGATATACCAGAAATCATATTCTCAGACCTCATGGAGCAAGGGGATATAAAAATTCCTCAATTTGGAACAGTATAGACTTTTGGGAAAAATCTGCTGACAGGGACAGGAATTGTGGTCTCCAGTTCACAGATGAACTAGTCCATGGTAATCCCAAAAAGGGAGCTAAGGAGACCAAAGTCCAGGCTCACTCCCCTCCCTTTCTTTGCCAGTGCTTGAATTGGCAGAGTACAAAGTCAATTAATGTGGTCAGTACAGGTCAGCCTTCTAGAGCACAGAGCAGGGTGGGGAAGAGTTCACAGTAAATACGGTGGCCAAAAAAAAAAAAAAAGACAGCCAGTAATGAAAGATTTGGTGGCAAGAGATCCTTGGACTAGGGCATGAAAGATGAATATGAATGCATTACCTGACCTAAGTCACTTCAAAGAGAACAATCAAAATTCTGAAGCATGTCTGACTCTTGGGTTCTACCTGGACTAGAATGTAGACTTTGATATGTCTAGGATATTATCTAAGCACGATATGACATAAACAAAACCACTTCACAGTATGAGGGGGGTCTCAGAATCTGGAAACGGACTAAAACTTCTTATACATACCAACAGAAGCACTCCCTCAACCTTCAGATCTTAAGAGAATGCATGCAGGTCTTCACTAGATCCAGGGTGAGAATTAGTTGGATGTACTGTTATTTTTATGGTGAGATGTGAAATCACAAAGTGATGGACTCCTAGACAAAATATTAATAAGTAACATTATTTGACACTCCACTAGGCATTGAAAGTTGAGGCTAGATGGTTTTTAGAAAAGGGCTTCTATTTCAAATTATTTCAAGGGGATAATGGGCTGCACTTCTTTTGATAAAAAATTACTTCTTGTACAATTAACTTCAGCTAGTTCTTCTGATTCTTATGTAATGACATTACTGAAGCTGATTTATAAGTATTTTGCCTTAGCTTCCTCTGGGCAATAGCATTTCCTGAGTCAGTAGTTTTCAAACTTTAAGGAAAAAAAATAAATTCTTATACAGAAATTTAATTTATAAAAGAAGGAAAAGCAAAGAATGGATTCTTTGCAAGCTTAAATCATTATTTTACCACAGAAAGTGAATTCTTCTTTTCCTAAAGCCCTAAAGCACCATCATGCAAACTTGAATTTCGTGGAAAATTTGAAAACCACTGAGGTCAGGAATAGGAAATTGAAGAAGGAACAGAACACCAGGATTCAAGTCTCAATTTCAATTAAATTTTCCTCTGAGGTGGATGAAAAACAAAGAAACGTCTTGACAGCCCAGGAAGTGATTTATGGATTTCCCTGAAAACTGAGCAGAGAGAGTGACTCTGGGTAGGACACGAAACTGCTTCCTATTTTAGGCTTCTTTTCTGTAAAATGGGCTTCTAATAGTTACTGTGTCCCTCCTTCACCATAAACATGCTGGGAAGATTAACGAGTGGTTGTTGCCAGGGCTCTAAAAGACCTTTTGAAGGAAGCTTGTAGATAAGACAAAAGAAAACAATATATTTTATTTGATCCTAGCCAGTAAATGCTCCAAGAGAGTCCAGAAACAAACACCTAAAACTCTAAGTGGATAGTGTCAGCTCCAATTTACTTCTTTGCTTGGACTGAGGTGCTGCTATTAGTGCCCACTAAGGATATATACTGCTGCCTTCCGGCAACTGGATGTGCTGAAGAAGCTGCAGAAGGACAACAGTGAAGTCAGTAGATCCAACTAGGCATCTGCGGACCAGTGACATGAGGTGGAGCAAGTCAGGGTGGGAAGAAGAAAAACCACCAGCAGGAGCTTCTGAACTCTGCTGGGAAGCAAACTCTTTCTTGATGTAGGAGAGTGCAAACCGGGAGAGAGCTGGCACCAACTTTCTCTCTCTCTCTCTCTCTCTCTGAAAACATCATCAGCTCCTCAGTGTGTTGTGCAGGGAGGAAGGCATCCTTGGTCTCATTTCATAGGTGTTGAAAGCGGCCAGTGACATTTTCTGACCCGGTTGCAGCAGACCCTACCCTTTCACTGTCCTACTGAGACAGCATTATTCCCAGATAGGATTTCTTCTTCAGATGAGCACAACTCTCCTGTGGCAAATCCCTGGTGTGCACCACCTTCCTCTCACGCCTCTTACCTTGACATATATTGGATATTTTTACTTCCAGTCTGAAATATTTCAATGGCATTCTAAGCCCAGTTATCTCTGCCTCTGAACTCTTCCTTTCCACCGCTTCATACCAGTGCTGGAAAATCATTCCAAAGGACAGTCTCACATCGCCTGCCTATGCTCAGAAACTTTTCATCCAGTCCTGTGCTGCCCTCATACACGCTATTCTCAGTGTGGTTTTAAGGCCCTTTATTATGTGATTTTTTTTCTTCTTTCTTTTGAGACAGGATCTCATTATGTAGCTCAGGCTGGTCTCACACTTGGGATCCTCCTGCTTCAGCTCCCCAAGTCCTAGGAGTATAGACATGTGCCATACTGTACCTGGCTAAGCCAGCTCACACATCCAGTCCTTTGGACTGGAACACATCATGCATCTCATTGCTCTCAGAGCTCATTTACATTCTCCTATTTAAATACCTCCCCATGCATCAAGGTAAATTGCCTTTCTATTTTGAATAAATCCAGAACCATTGATAACCCTGTTCATTCTTCAAACCCTGTCCCAAGTGACTTTCTCCACAAACTCTCCTCACACATCTCCACTTCTTCACCACTGCTTCCACCAAAGCCGGTCACACTGTTTGATTTCATTTGGGGCACATGCTGTGGGCTAGGAATCCAAACACCTCGGTTCACAATTAGCCCTCCCCTCTTAGTGTGTCTTAGGCCAAGTAAACTAACATCTTTGATTCTTAATTTCTTAACATGTGAATGGGAAGAAATGAGATGAAGTAAGTATATGAAAGAGTTTGGCACTGATGAAGGTACTTGAAGACATTCACCAAGTAAGTGAATGAAAGAAGGAAAAAGAAAGTGAATTGATAGATCCTGTAATGATCCAGCATACTGAGTACTGTCTGAGAAGAATAAGCTAATTCTTTGCTTTTCAACTACAGAGTGAGAAAACAGTCTATCAAGGTATCTCCTACTAGATCCCTGTCAGTCTGCAGGTCCAAGAACAGGCCTGTGAAACTTGCCAGGGGCATGTAGGAGGAGCAACACTGCTTGAGCATCTGCCTCGGTTTTCTCCTGAGCTGACCCAACTTTCTATTTCGGTATAAAGTCTTTCAGATTTGTTTACCTCACCATCTAGTTTCCAGTGTTATGCCGGCTTCATTGTTGTTGTTCTTTAAATTCTCTTTCACCAGACAAAGGCGAAAAGTCTGGCTTTGAAGTCCTAGGGAGCCACGTTGTCAGTTACCTCAGGAACCTAGAGAAGTACAAGCAAGAGCAGGCATTAGAGACTGGAGATCAGAGGCCACTGCAAAACCTGCAGGAGCCATTCAGATTCTCTTATTTAAAGGGGCTCTGATGCCAGAGGATGGTGTGTTGGACTCTTCTTTGCTACCAGTTTGAAATGTATTTGTGGTTTAATCATACAGAGTCTTGATTTAAAATTCCTGGTTCCAGGAGTGTGTGGGTGGAGGTGTTGTCTGTTCCAGAGTTTCACCACAGTCCTTCCTAAAAGTTATAGTCCTTGGCTTTTGCCAGTCTGTAGTTCCTGGGAAGATTTGGGAATAGAGAAGAAAGGAAAATGAGAAGATGGTTGCTCTATTTATATTTCTTGTCTGTAAGAGAAAATGATTGCCTCATTGTTGATCTCTGACACCAAAGTGTGCTGAAGGTAGAACAGACATTAAGCCATAGTTGCTGATTGATGCTTGGATTGAAAGAATTGCTTCTCCACCCCGTGAAGCAATGGTTTTCTTTTTCCTAGTAGCTAATGCGAAAAAGAAATGAGGTTAGCTGTTGGCAGCCTTGCTCTGGAGCTTCTCTGACAACTGAGTTTGATGACTGAGAAAAGAGAGAAAAGGAGGCTCTCCTGGCTGAAGTTTCACTCTGTCCAAAGTAATAAAGTTGAGCATGAGCAGGTTTACTGAACTAAAACGTTGAGTTGCATGAACGGGAAAATTGAAGACAGCAAAATGCACAATAGCCTCTCCCTAAAAGCCTTTTAAGGGCAGGGAAAAAAATCTGTCCCTGTTGGTCAATTTCTCTTCTCTCCTAGAAGCAGAATTCTTTCTTGCTTTAGCCCATGTGATGTTTTTGTATTGTTATTTCAACCACGATAGGTGATGGCTTGGTTAAAAAAAAGTAGAAATTGAAATTAAATTTCATTACTTTTGGATGGAGTATATTGAGAAAATAATTCCATAGATCTCTCATACTTGAATCAACTTTCTCAGTTGGAGAAACAATATCAACAGCAAACAACAATATTTTTTCCCCTTTATTTGCATCCTGGCACTATATTCCATTTTCGGAATCAGAAGGGAAACGTTTCACAGAACAGAAATCAAAACACACTAGGTTGAAGGGAAACAATGGTAGTGATTCAGCTCCAATTTCTTATGTAAAAGTTATACCACATGATAATGTAGTTGTACTGCATATTCAATTTTGATATGTAACCTTTGAAATAAATTGGAATATTCTTTCCTGTTACTCTTGGCATGCACCAAGTGATCATAAACAATAATCTCATAAAGGTCACTTGCTCCATAAGCTCTGCTCTCCACAATAAGTATAAAAGGACTACTCAGATATTTTTTTCCTTTTCTCTGAGATTCTTAGTCTTTTTTCCTTATTTGAAGCTCCAAACAACACAAATTTTCTTATACCATGTAGACTCTCAGGATTTCTGGAATGTTTATTATTTTTCTCTTTTTCTGACTCTTTGCTCTTTTTAAAGCTTAAAATGGCTGATGGAAAGTAGGCAGAGAAGTTTGGGGTAATAGGAAGGGAGCTAAGTTATTCAGCCAAAAACTAATTGACTATTTCAAATAAAATAATGATTTCATTTCAACTTCTCTCTATCCAAATTAATTTGTATGAATAGACATGGCTAAAATAAGTAAGCATATATACTTTGCATGTTTTCTTTTACAGAACTTTTTTTTTTACAGAATGTATTTCGGGAACCTCATACCAAATCTCACATGAGCTTAATATTGCTTTACCACAGTAACTTCAGCTCCTCATACAAAAGCAAAGAACTGCATTTTATTAAAATTGAACTCTGATCAGTTTTGTTGTTTAACTTCTATTCCCAAACAAAATATCCCCAGTAAATATTACCCTACTTCCAGATAACTTATTCTAGCATATACTAATTACATTGGGTGCCAAATAACACAAATGACTCCCCCCCTTATAAGATAATGAGATAGGTGAGGACTCCCTAGTGGCAGTCCTATCTAAAGATATTTACATGGGTCATCCCCGTGATAATTGGTCAGCTGTAATTAATTCTGGAAGTTGTATGCAAATGGCAGTTGAGAGGATCCTCACACAAATCCTCTGTGGAGAGGATTTGCCTGCATCCCATCTTAAAGCTCATTCATTTCAAATTTCTTTACAAATTTTAAACAAATGAGAATAGGGCTTTTCATGATGAAATTAGTAAAATAAAACTTCTCATCACTTTTTATTCACTATCTTTTTCTAAAAAGAGGATTTTAAGCAATTGAAGAAGCTTGATTATAATTTCAACTTACTGCATGCCATATTCTGTTTTAGTTTTTAAATCCTTATATTTAAAGTGTCTTTCTTGGATGTTGTTGAGTCACTTAAACAGTTATATTCTCTCTCTCTCTCTCTCTCTCTTTCTGCATCTTGGAATATGGATTAATTATCTTCAAATAAGGATGCAGTGATTTGATTTCCAGTTAAGGTTATGATGATAAGAATTCTAGAATTGAAGTCGCTGGAACGGAGACCTGAAGGAAAAGGAGATGGCAGATGCCAAGGGGCCCTGGGGCAGGGTTGTTGTCCTTGCATAGGAGGAGTCAGGAGCAGCAGGGATGAGAAGCTTTATTCACACAATGCCAAGCCTGCCAACATTGTCTTCCAATATTTAGTATTACTGATGCTCACAAAATGGACTTGAAAAATGTTAAAATCTTGGAATATATTTTGTAAGATCTCATGTTCTTTTATAATTTAAAAATGAAATCTTATAGAGAAAATATTGATATTATCTGGAACACCTAGTGCTTAGAAATTTTAAAAAAAATCAATGATGGATTTGGCTAAATCTAGCAAATGTTGTCAATATACGATTTTACTGCCCACTGCATGTTTCTGTCAGTCACTGGAATGATAGAATGGGAGTCTAACAGGAACCTGGTTAGAACTGACTTTGGGAAGAAGGTAAATAATCTTGGCCTCTGATAAAGGAGACCAAGTGGTGGGTATGGCTGTTTCCCACAGAGCTTATGTCCTGGCTAATGGACATAAGTTGGTAAACTTAACATATAGTCTAAGATTATAGACTGTTTGCGTGAATTTAAGGATTATGTTATTTCTCGCAGGGGATAA
The DNA here is from genome assembly GCF_053883595.1 of Heterocephalus glaber. Taxonomy (NCBI): domain Eukaryota; kingdom Metazoa; phylum Chordata; class Mammalia; order Rodentia; family Bathyergidae; genus Heterocephalus; species Heterocephalus glaber. The sequence continues at coordinate 33,638,989 of NW_028258296.1, read as the reverse complement.
TTTTTAGGGTGAAACTTATGCAGACACAAAATAACTATTCAAAACAAAAATCCAAGGTGATTTCACTTTAGTGTTAAATATTTTAGAATAAGGGTATCTTTTAGACAAATTATGATGTTGATATATGGTAGGGCAGATGGACAAAATAAAAATTCAGAACTGAATACATTTCATGAGTTGTGAATACATTTTGCAGCATATCTTCCATTTGTTCATTTTTTTAGTTGTTTCCTTCTTTATTATGCTGCTTTACTTGTCTAGCACCTATAGAAATGTATCCAGAAAATGTGACTTGAGTTTATAAATCTTGTAAGAATTTGCATTTATCTTTGTCAAGAGCATAACTGAAGAAGGAAAGTTTCTGTGAAATATTCTAATTAATCCAACTCACCATATTTTATATTCCGAAAATCCCATCAACTAAAATTCAGTTCTTATTTTAAGAAGAAGGAAAAGAGCAGAGGTGTCCCCAAGGAGGAAAAAGGGAGGCATTAAAATAAAAAGGAATGAATAGAACAAAATGAAGGAACCAAAATAGGAAACTTTTGCATAAACATCACCCATCTCTCTGCTTTCCTTCCAACAACCCCTGACCTCTATCTTCCTGGAGACCCAGTCCTATTTAGGGGAACAATTACCTCTTCCAGATAACCCAGAAACTTTTATCAAGTTGTCTTAAACTCAAGCAGCTTGCTAGTCAGTGTCTGCATTCTGCCACCTCATCCGCCACATACACATAGAAATCTCTAATGGCTGGTGAATGAGGGTTTTGCTACATGCAAAGTATGCGTCTTGGTGCTAAGGAAAGCAAAAGAGGCCCATTTTCTAAGACTCTGCACTTGAGAACGTGTTTGGACAATCTCTTCCCAGATGTCAGTGTGCAGATGCATTTTTCCTGATTAGCATGCGGCCTGAACACCTGTTTTACTGCCTGGAGGAATCATATTAAGAATGAAGACACACCTGCACAGTCAAATATTTGCGATGTATTTATAAACAGACCTTTTAACGCTTGGGTGAATACCTTCCCACCAGTTACATATATATATATAACTGTACACCTTGAAGTGACTTCAGGGGTCACTTTTGGTAGACTGTCATGGACATTTAAAACACAAAACAAAACAAAATTGTATTTTTAAGGAAGTTCGAAGTATAATGGTTTCCACAAAGGTTACTGTACACTTGTGTGTATCCACTGGAGGGTGACTATTTCAAACCGGGAGCAATTTTCCCTCTTCATCAATAGGATAAGCCAGAGACTATACATAATATTTATTCTTGATTTTTTTCTTTTGATGGCACTGGGGATCAAACCCAAGGCATTCTCACTGAGCTATATCCCCAGACATTTCATAAATTTGTTATTTTGATACAGGGTCTCACTGACTTGGTAAATTTCCCAGTCTAGACTTGAACTTGCTATCCTCTGCCTCAGCTTCCTAGAGTGCTGAGATTGCAGGCATGAGCCACCATTCCTGGCTAGACATACACATCACTTCTTAGTTTTGGAGAGGACAAGCAGGCCATGATGTAAATGTACATTTTCTTTGAACATTTAAAATATTTCAAACTTTTATCATCTGAAAATTTAAGTTTATAACTAGAATATGAAATAACACATCTCTAGAAGTAAAGTGAAAGTATGCTTACATGTCTAATTTATTGTACATTACAGCAAATGATTTAAAATACAACAACAATTGTAAAAAGGTATGAATTCTCTTAAAATTCTTTTTTGAAAGTTTATCATATTTATGTAACTATTCAATCTGGAGAAAAAAATGAAAGAATGGTTATTTTCCAGCTTGATTTAAATGATAGGATTTGAGTAGCATCATTTATTATTTGTGATTGATATACTTCCAGGACCTGAGCTTTGGAACTATCATTAGATGTTCCTATGGCTATATTACATTGTTCCAAATGCCTTAGAATTGAGAATATTAGAATTAGACTCTATTTGTTTCACTAGACATTTCCATGGATAAATTATATTCTAAATTCATTAGAATTGAGAATATTAGAATTAAACTCTATTTGTTTGGTAATAATTCCACATCAGCCAGATTTCAGTCATTCATAAATAAAATAGTAAATCCCTTAGCCCAGACTAAGAATGACAACTCTTAAATAAGACAATTGTGCTGTTAGTGAGAAGAAAAATATAGACTGTCCTTATATTTTTTCTTTAAACTGTCTAAATCAATTAGACATGTGAGTTGTGGTATTGTATTTCCAGGAAGCTTCATTGCTTTCTATTATCCTCCTGACAAAAATAAACAATTCCTTTTGAAATTGTAAAGAAAAATGCCTCCCACTGAGCTGATGTTGTATGCTGTTATATGCAAGAACATATGTGTAATAAAAAATGAGAAATTATGGATCAAATAATGACATTGGAGCCACTTACATAAACAATAGAGCATTTTGGACAAACTCCAAATATCATCACTATTGTTTAATTTCAGCCTGTTATGCATCTGCCTAGGCTAGTGTCAAAGATAATAATCTCACCAGATAGATATAAAATGCACAACTAAAATTACATAGCTCTATTATTCTGTTTACATGTAGCACTAAACCACTCTTCCAGCTGACTAACCCAACAGAGCATTTTGTTCATTGAGCTCCCTTGCAAATTCAGTGGGCTAATATTCATTTCTTTGTATATATTCGGTCATTTTGTTCCAATACAGGAATAAAGTAACTAAGAAGAAGCCTGCATATGTTTGTTCTTAATGAATTTGTTCTTTACATCTTGCTCTCTGCCTTTCACATACAATTATGGGCTTTTAAAATGAGGAAGAGCATTACTGGAAGTCACAAAATGCCAATTAAAAGAAATGGACAGGAGCTGAGTGCCAAATCATTCATTCTGAGAAAAAAGAGGAAGACAAAGACAGCTATGTGTTTTAGCCCTCTCCACTGAAACATCTTCTGCCAGCCAACACATGATAGAATCATCAACTGCAAGGGGATTTAGAAAGTTTCTCAGTCCACTACTCACTGACTTTAATTCAAAATTGCATATCAGAAGAAATTCTCATGCATGATACTAATGGAGACAATGAAGTTAGAAAGTTAGAAAGAGAAAGGAAGGAAGGAAAAGACATGAAGGATGGGATGGAAAACAAAAATGCTGGTCAGAAATTCATATGAATGTGTTCTTAAAATGAGGATTGATAAAATAAAACCTTGCCCAGTTGTTGCCTAACGTAGAGGCAGTTTGGAAAATACGATTTGTTGATGAAAAGAAATATATTCTTTTGTTAAGTTATGGAGTGAAAGACAAAACTTTTGTCATTTATTTTCTTTGAATGCAAAGCATTGCACTCTAAGTAGAACTGAACAGGATCTGCCTCTCCATCACTGACAGTTAATAATTAAATCAAACATTATATTCGGCAATAGAACATATGCATCAGCTTCTTTCAAATTGCATTTCCTTCCTGTTAGGTCCATTAGTGTAAGCCAGACTGCCTTTAGAAACCCCCTTATTGCTGCTGTCTTTCAGCACAGTTCCTGAAATGGATAATGTGGTACATATTATGGGCAATTACACAGAACTCCCCAGTGATAGGGTTTTAGAGTTATAGAATGAAACAGCTGGAACTACAGAGCTATAAGCTAGTCAGAAGAAAGAAATAGTTAAAAAATAACCTGGACAAAGAAAAAAAATGAAAGCATGAGAGGTTCTATAAAACTATTGTTCTTAGAGAAGCTGTCTGTATCTAGAAGAATCTCCAAGGTTCGCAATGTAAAACTAAACATATTATTTTTAATTTTTTTACCAAGTCTTTTACATTCATGGTGGGAAAACACACAACAGCTACAAAATTTGAGATATTGAAAACAATGACATTTTTCTCTCCAGTTTTGTCAGTGTAGTATTTCCATATTAGCAACATTGTGAGAAATCTAGCCTTCTTTTTCAATTTTATTTTTATGAAAATACATATGGCACTAGAAGATGAGGTTTCTATTCACTAAATGAGCTACACACAATATTTTCCATCTTGTTATTTTATGCTTGGGCTTAAATGTGTATACTAATGCCACAGAGATAAAAAAAATTACATAATCTATCTCTCACTGCAATTGGAGGGTTTGCTTGAAAAATCAGACACAAACATTAGTTGTATACTTAAGGGAAAAGTTTCATATTCAAAGGGGAAAATATATATTCTGACTTCTTTTGCAGTTTTAGAAAAGAAATAGTGGGTTTTGATGGCACAAAAGTTGCTTCATTTGGTTGTAAGCAAAGTGCAGTTTTATCTCATGCCAATGAAGTGTTTTGAAAAATTTCAGTTAAATTACTTTATAACTTGAAAAATAATGGAACAATCTGCACAGTAACTACTAGGAAATGAAACAAAAATGGGTGCAATTTCAAACTTTAAATATATTTACAGAACTATTTTCAAATTTGTTACTAGAGTAGTCTAGAAAAATCTGAAGATAGTAGAGGAAGAATATTTGAACAACTGTTTGAGGACATTTTTTTTCTCTATAAAGAGATGGATTACATAGTCATAGTCAGATTTATGCGTCTACTTATGTACTTTCATGAGCTTCAGTAGCCGATATTTATTTCAGCAACAATAAAATGGCAGCAGGAGGAACCTGCACATAAAACATGCTATTCAGTTTGATATCCTTAACAGTCATTGTCTCCTACTTCCCTTATGAGCAGGATTCTTTGTTGGTGTTAGTTTTTCCCCTTTCCAGTAAAAGCTTTATTGTGATAGAGTGAAAGGAGGGGAAACAGAGATATTAACAAGACAAAATGTTCAAGTCAGAGGAAGAATATGTCTTCTCATGATAAAAAAGCAGTGTTCATTTTAACAGCAAACACCTCATTTGTTTTTATTATTGAAGCTATATAGGTAACTGTACAATACACTAAGTGAATGTGCTTTGACTACTCAAGCCTATTTGTTGTATTAAAAAGTCCAGAAGATTTAATTAGAGATTATGTTCTTGTATGTCCCTGTTTTTCATAAGGAGGGACAATTAAAATGGAGGGAAAAGAGACTTAGGTGAAATGGCTAGTGTATTCGGCAGAGGAACAGAGAACGAAGTGACTGCTATCTCAGCTTTTAAACGATATAATTCATGATTTTTGAAGTTAGATATGTTGCAGAACTCTATAGTGTATAAATTATTAAAGTCCTGGCTCAAATCTTTCAGACACTCTATACTCTTTTTAACTGAGTCTAAGAGTGACTAACAGCAATGAATCATGTGTTTGGCAACACAAATTGTGGTTATACAGTATTAGTTTGGTTATTATTGGGAAGCCTGTAAAATTCTCATATTTACCCTATATCTAATTCCCACAAAAGACAGAGACCAGCCCAAAAATATCATGCTACATTTAGATTATTGATCTGCTAATTTAAAATATTTTGTCTTATTTTAAATGTTGTTCTCCAGAAAGCTTTAGCTTCTTGGTTGGAATGGGATTGAAAGGATCTGAAAAACTACATTCCAATAATCCAATGAATATGACATTTTTAAAAAGCTGGTTATAAAAGAGGCTATCATGTGTAATAAATTAACTTCACATTCAGATCTCTTCAAATTTATTATACTTTTCTTCAGATCAAAGTGTTGATTACATATAGAAATTGTATAATTTTTATACATTAAAATATTGAAATGTATATTTAAAGTAAATTTTTAAAGTAAAATATAGAAAAATAATTGTATGATTCTGAGTTGGGTAAGCTTCTTGTCAAGGAGCAAAGACTCCAAATTCATAAGGAATGGTATAAACATTCTTGAATGCATAATAGTTTTTCAATATATGACAAATATATCATGAACAAAAAATAGAAACAATATAGATCATAGGAAGATACCATTCGTAAGACATAGGAAAGGTTAGCCTACATTATCCCAGATAGATGCTCTTCACACTGACATCTATCTTAGTGCGTGAGCTCCATTAGATTTTCTAATCTACATATCAGCCAGTGGGGGCTCTAGCTAAAGTGAAGATGTGTTTCAGCAGAGCTGGGCCGGGACTGTGCCTTCCTCAATGACTCCATGAGCTGCTGCTGTTTGTGATTCACATCAGGCTGGAGTAGCATTGATCTAGACCCTTCTCGTTCATGCAACTATAAACAAACTGACTTCCAAAAGCATTAAGGAAAACTCATAAATATACTAATAGGAATTATTTACAAGGAAGTTACTTAAAATTATATAAAATGGTACTTTACATTTGGATTAGAAAAAGGATTTCAACATCCATATAACTTAAGAGTCAGAAGAGAGATTTTTTTTCCCTTCCTACCCTCCCTAGATCTAGAAAAGTAAATAAGATGAAAATAAAAGCAATCCAAAAGAAAAGTGGACAAATGATGACAGATAATTAATATGAAAGTGTTCCATGAGTGATAAATTAAAGAAGTGTTTTTGATCTCACTTTTGATCATAATATATAAACTAAAGGCATGAATACCTGTTTTTAATCTATTATATTGGCAAAAGTAAATGTGAAAATAAGACTTTTGGTCTTTAGAGGATGTATGAGGTTATGGCAATTACAAAAAATAGTTACATAATATATAGTTGTCCATAACAGATGAGAAAATAGAGGTCCAGGAAGGGTAGGTAACTTATCCAAGATCACACAGCTGATAAATGATTGAGCTAGACATAGATCTAGATTTTCAAGACCTGGACCTTATTATTAAACTCTACTGACTTAAAATCTGATAATTATTTATGGAGCCCAAGTGATATAATTTATTATTGTAGTGAGTTCTGCTTTATCCAATTTTTACAAATAAGAGTTAAATAGAGTGTGTTAGGTCTATGATTACAGATGCTAAAATAAATTCAAAGAGCACTGACGTCCATGCACCTGCTCTAATTTATATACTGTCTGCTTGGTAGCAAAGAACTCTGATAATGATAAGGTCATTGTAAATACGAAAAAAAGCTCTAAGCATATAATTTTTAAAATCTCAAGTCCTAATTTATATGCTACAGAAAAATAAATTACAGACAGATTAGAGTCAAGTATAAAAAAAGAAGCATAAATATTAGAATCAAATGCAGATATACTGTCTGATTTCAAGATGGTGAAATTCAAAAGTAAAGGAAGAAAAAAACAAGAGAATTAAGGATTTGTATGTTTTTTGAGAGAAAAAGAGAGAGACAGGATAAAAGATAAAACTCTTACCACAGTAGTATTTTCCTGGTAAACATTTTAGTTATGCATATCTATACACTGCATTTGTTCTTCTGGAAGTAGCATGTTTATGTCCTTTGCTAATTTCCTTCCATTAATTTGTGTGCCATTTTCTTGCTGATTGATAAGAATGCTTTGTACAAATGGTACTGCCAAATATACTGTAAATATTATTTCTCTGTTCATCTTTTGCCTTTTTATTTTGTTCCTAATATTTTGAAGTTATTTTTACCAATTCTCCTCATGATAATATATAAATAATCCCTCCATTAAAGAAAAATACAAATATATAAAGAGCATAAGAAAATTAGTTCAACATGACTACTAATGAAAGAAACATTTCTCTCATCAAATCAGGAACAGTTTCCAAATAATGATATTGCCCAGTGATGAAGTTAACTCAGCTGCTAGTTCTCTTAAAGACTTCCCGGAGAAATGTAAATTTATTTGATACATATTTATGGAAAACCTTTAAAAAATTCATATCAAGAACAACATGAAAATTTCAATCCCTTAAACTTCTCTATTCATGTTCCAGAGACTCTGTTAGCCCCCAGAGTTACAAATAAGCATGGCATAGTGTTTGCTTTTACTGAGTTTATGAATCTACGACAGAACAAAGTGAAGTGTATGATCAAACAACTGTTAATGCCAGAGAATGTTAATAACCCTGTTACAAAGACCAACAAAAATTTCTAAATGATATATAATTATGTATGTATTCAGAGTCATTGATATTATTTTAAACATCTGTGTATGTACATAAATTTAGTTTTAACAAATAATTTGGCAAAATTCTGGATCTAAGAAATAGTAGCACGTAGATAGATAAATATGTATTTCAAGTTGTACTTGTCCTGGCAACTGGACCAAACTTCTCTGAAACTGAGCTGGTAGTTCATGACTCTCAATGAATATTTCCTTTCATCTAAGTTGCTGAATTCATATATGCACAGTTTCTCATAATATTCCCCTATTTTCTATTAATGTCTTTAGGGTCTTTTTTATTTTTGATGCTGGTGAAAGAATGTTTTTTTGAGTCAGGGTTTTGCTATGTAGTTGAGGATGGCCTTGAGCTATATAGTCCAGCCTGGCCTCTAACTCACTACAATCCTCCTGCCTCAGCTTCCCAAGTGCTGGGATTATAGGCGTGCACTTCTATATCAGGCTGATATTAGTAATCTGTAATCTTTTATTTTCCTTTTGTGAGTTACTGGAGAAATCTGTTAGTTTATTGGTAATTTCAAAGAATAAGCTCTTGGTTTGATTTTTTTATTGGTTCTCTGTTTTCAATCTTTCTTTCTTTCTTTCTTTCTTTCTTTCTTTTTGCTTGCTTGCTTTGGGTTTCTTTTGTTTTTCTAGTTTCTTGAGCTGTACTCTTCTTAGTGACATATTTAAGACTTTTCTCTATTTTAGCATAAGCACTTAGCATGATGAATTTCCTTCTAAGCATCGCTTTAGCTACTTGTCACGGAATTTGATATTATGAGTTTTCATTGTTATCTTTCTCAGTATTTTTAATGACATGATGCCTCCACCAACTTATCATTGTGCAGAACATTATCACTCCCCTAAGAATCCTCTGTGCTCTGCCTTTTCATGTCTCTAGTCCTTCCAACACCTGAAGACTACATATATAACTTCCAAGTTTTAGCAGTTATGAGTAAAGACACTATAAGTACACATACGTACAATTTTCATAAGGACATATGTTTTCAACTCATTTTGGTAAATACCATAGAGGACTATTGCTAGGTCACATGAAAAGTACTTTTAGTTTTATAGGTCTTCCAAAGAGGCTCACCTATTTGCATTCATTCCAGCAGTGAGTGAAAGTTCATGTTGATTTGCATCCTCACTGGCATTTGGTGTTTTGGATTTTTATCATTCTAACAGATGCGAGTGATATCTCATATTTGTCTTAATTTTCAGCTTCCTAATGAGATATGATATTGAACATCTTTTCATATACATATTTCAATGTAGTTTAAAAATTCATATGAAACTTCCCCTTGACCTATAGATTATTTAGCAGCATGTTGTCTAATTTCCAAGTACATGGAATTTTTCTAAAAGTTTTTAGTTTTTATGTTTAATTGGAATCCTATAATATATATGTTGAATATATATGTTGAAAGTATATATATATATGAAAAATATATATGTTGAATTTCAATCTTACAAACAGTATGAAGCTTTGTTTTAGTACTCATGACATGGCCTATATGTTGAATGTCAAAAATTTATTTGAAAAGAATGTGAGTTTTTCTCTTATAGGTAAGAGGTCCTATAAATATTGATTATATCCTTCTCATTTGTGATGTTTTTAAATTCCTTTATATTGGATGATTTTATATTTAATAGATCAGTTATTTATTAAGATAGGTGTATTAGACTTCCTAGTTGTAATTATAGATTCCTCTGCTTTTATTTCTAATTTTGTTAATTTTGGTTAATGTATTTTAAACCCTATTGCTAGTTCTTACATATATATGATTGTTATATATGCATAGTGAATTAGCCATTTTATAATTATGTAGTAATTGTCTTTGGGCCTAGTAATTTTCTCTGCTCTAAAGGGTACTTTATCTAATATTAATATTTCCACTCTGGCTTTCTTTTGATTAGCATTTGCAAGCATATCTTTTTTTATTATTTTGCTATTAACATATATATTTTTTAAATGATTCTTTTGTAAGTAATAAACAGGTGGGACAAACTTTTATGTCTCATCTCTCAATCTCTATCTTTTAATTACATGTTTAGAGGCTTTATACCTATTGTAATTCTGAGTGGTCAATAGGGCAGCATTCTATGTCCTCTGTATCTGTGGCAACCAGTAGAGAAGGATAAGGACAACACCCTTTCAGGTAAAGTGAGAATTATCAACAGGCTTTTCTCACTGTCTCTGTGCTGGTATTGTCTGGTATGTAGGAAAAACATCAGAAGCTTAGAATTTCCTGGTATCCACTTGGAGTAAAGCAGGTTCAGCCAAAATAGTTCCTTGCTGCCAGGCTGCTCTTCTCTTATTCATTGGCTAGAGAGCCCTCACAGATAGATTTGTGCCTTTATAAAATAGAACCCAGGGAGCTCATTCACCTCTTCAAACACAAGAGGACACAGGGAAGAGGAGCCATCTGTGAGGAAGTGGGCCCCTCCCAGACACCAAGTGTGCTGGTGACTTGATACTTATATATTTATTTATTATTGGTATATGTTTATAGTACAAGATGATTATATTCATCATGGAGAGTTGGAACATACACATGAGCTATCTAATTTTTGTTTAATCTTCTCCCTTTCTCTGCATCTCTTGGAGATATATATATATATATATATATATATATATATATATATCCATCCATCTATCTTCCTGTAGTTCATAACCACTTGGCTTATGATATTTTGTTATAAAAATTTGAGTGGACAAAGATAGGGACCAAACCACACTAAACCAAAGGTAACAAGTGCAGGGAAATTACCATTAGTGCTTGGCCAACTTGCTTTCTTCTCTTCATTTTTCAGTCTTCTGTTAGATGTCAGGGGTATTTTGTCTAGTTTGAATAAACAGAAGAAATAGGATGCACTTATCCTGTTTCTCATGGAACCAGAACTCTTTCTAGACTCTTTTTTCTTTTAATTATTGCATTTAATTGAGTTATGTTACTATAATTGATGCTTTAAATATGCCTTACAATAATAAATTATTAAAAGTTCTGAATTTTATCACTTTATTAAAAATATTTTGCTTGAATGATATTCAAATGAACTTCAAATGATGTGAATCTTTTTAAATAAAATGTAGAAACTGAAAGTGTAAATAAGGATTAAAATGATTAAAATGAATAATTGATAATTTAAAATAGGAAAAGGTCCAAAGGTGTAGGGGTGGTGGGAAGGGAAGGAGAAAGGGGAGAAGGGAAAGGAAAAATTATAAGAAAAGAAAAAAAATGGAAGCGAAGTCTATGTAAATAGGGAAGGGTGGAAGAGGTGAAGGGCGCACAGGGAATGGGGAAAAAATAAGAAGCAAGATACGTCATGTACAGGTACAAGCACCCAATGATAGATGTAAACATATTGCATACCTAAAATGTACCAATAAAAGAATTTTTAAAAAAGAAAATGTAGAATCCGTTTTTCCTTTGTGAAAATATGAAATGTAAAGACCTATCTATGAAAGTGAACATTAGCATCAAGGAAATTGGATAATTCAGGGAAGTTTTGGATATTATTTTATTGACACAGGTGATCTTTCATTTCCTAAGGAACGTGGGGTTTTTTGTTGTTGTTGTTATTTGAGACAAGGTCTCACTATGTAATTCAAGCTGGCCTTGAACTCACTGTGTACCTTAGGCTGTCCTCAAACTCACAGTGACCTTCCTTCTTCAACCTCCAAAGTGCTAGGATAACAGGGGTGAGCCACCATGCCCAGCAGAACATATTTTAGATATACCATTCACCAGAACAAATTTTTTATGTACCTATGTGTTTTATTTTTGACTTCACATTTGTTTCTAAATTGAGTAAAAAGTCTGGCTGAAAAGGTGTAGTGATTCCTTATCTAGGTTATAACTGCCCACATCCATCCATTGACCTGTCAAAGGATGATGTAAATATACTCAGCTGTGGCTGCTTGAAATGTGAATGGGAGGTGAGGAAACGGACAGTGTCTACGGAGCCTTTCACCAAGAATCTTGGCTAAGCTAGGAGGAAGGCAGATAAAGAGGGAGTCTGTGGGTGAGTGGCCAGGAAGGAGGAAAGAAAAAAAGAAAGAAAGCAAGCTAAAAATTCAGGATAAAGTATCCCTGATGGAGCAAGATCCTTGTACATAAAGAATGACTAGCCTTGAATGGGATCATAGAAGCCTCTGAAACCAGGATAACAAAGAAGTCAGAACTTGTACTTCAAAATGAGAATTATCTTTTTAAAATCATCTCTTCAAAATATTATAAAATTATTATGATGTTGGCTTAGTTGTTTAAAAAGATTCTAGGAATTCTCCTCTCTTAAATTTACCCTTAGAGACAGGTGGATTTGCCACACACGTGTGCACATTCATACTTACAAGTGTTCTTGTTTAAACACCAGTACGGTTTTTGGAAGTTGTACAGAGTTAATTTAAGTCATGTGGCATGAGCAAGGCAAGCTAGTGTATAATCCTTTGGTATAAAATAATGTTTTCTATAATAGACTTATTAACTGCCACAGAAATTCTAAAATGGTGTTCCAAAATATTTGTTGTTTAAAAAAATTGAAATAAATTCATGACATTTTTGCTTCAATACTTTTTATGCACTTATTCAACAAAAATATATAGAGATTCTACTGCAAGTTAGGCATTAAGTTAGAGAGTACTTTGATAGACAGGTCTTAACTGAATATGTTTGATAAATTTCTCATGAACTAGCTGTATGTAACATCATCTAACTTGATACGATCATGTGTACTTCTCTTACTAATAACAACTAAAGGGAAAATTTGGCTTATGTTTTCAACTCTTCCAGAAATTATATTTGTATCACTTCTGAAGCATTTGGGCATAATTCTCACTGACTTAATTTGCAATTATATACACTAGCAAAGGAATACAGCTGCATAGAGGAAGTTCTAAAATCTCATAATGTACTGCTGAAAAAAGAAGTCTGTGTTCACTGAACTCAACATAGTTTATCTCATCAGAAGTTTGGAAAATCTACATAGAGAAAGACCTGGGATTACCATGCACTGTAGATGTTGCTATTTTTCAGGGTGCCTATCATGATAGTTGGCTGTATTGTATGCCTCAACTTCTACATTGCAGCTTCTCCAAGTGTGGTCAGGTGGTAAATCTGCATTTTTCACAAGCTTTCCAGGTGATATTTATGCAGTGCAAAACTTAAGAAGCACTATGTAAAGGGTTTGAAATTGGTGGGCAAGTGAAAAATCCCTTTATCTATACTAGAGAAAATCTGCTTCGGTATTGGAGAGCTTAGCCCAGGTGGTCGGATATGCAAGGAGGCAGGGGGAGCACAGTGCTCTGTCAAGAACATTGATTTTAGATCAAGTACATGAGAGTTGGACTCCTTTCCACTTCTGTCTGGGATGAATCCCTTAGAACAATGGTGAAAATTCTTGAACCTCAGTTTCTCCCTTTATAAAAAAGTGACCGTCACACCCTTATAAATTTATTGAAGGAAATAAATGGAAACAGAAGTATCCCAAATAATCTCAAATGCCTGTAAGACCAGTTACTACAAATGATCTCAGCAATTTAGGGAATGACAAAAGAAAATTGTAGAAACTGTTGAACTGAAGAAGGTATACTCCACCTAGGGACATTTTAATAAAAATAAATTCTAATAAGAAATAAAATGAAATTAATCACTGTGATTCAAACAAAACTCATTTCCTGGACAAAGCCAGCACATGATAGTTTTCATCTTCTACCTTAAACTGGTAAAGTTGGATACCTGCTTACAGCCTTTGCTGCTAATATCTGTTTTTAATCATCTCAATATGCATCCCCAGCTTCCTGAATTAAATACATAAATTTTAACTCAGTAACCATAGATTTTTCTCCCTTTTTACTGAAGAACAGACCTCAATTATTTTTGAGAATACTTCTTCCTTTACTTATAGTTCCACTAAATTCTGAGACTTCCATTCTTTCACCTTGAACTTCCACCTGCTTAGAGAAGGAGAACAGAAGAGACATGATAAAGAATTAGGGCACATGAAATCATCCCTCAATCCTCACTGTTTTTTATTTTTGCTGAATATACAGTAAAAGAATTAGAAGAAGCAGCCACTCCCAGGGAAGTAAAAATGATAATCATTCAAAGTCATCAAATAAACCTGAGTTTTAAACCCAGCTTCATAATCTAGCTTCATAACCTTCAGTCAGTAACTTCTCTCTTTAGTTCTAATTCCTATACCTGAAAAACAGACACAATAATTCCTTTGGGTTGTTTTGGGGGTTAAACGAGCTAATGTGCCCATCCCTGCCTTTTGAAATCCTGCTTGGTATTTAACTATTTAACATACACATTAGGTTTAGTCTTAACAGAGCTAGTTCCAACCATGTTAGGAAACCCACCATCAATTCTTTTCCATACATAAGAGGCTGATGGGGTATAGCCTCCAGTGCAAGGCTTGTGTCTTCAGGGCTGTGGTTTATTGGCCTGGCTTCTAAGAGAAAGACAATGCACCCTCTAGGAATTCTGAGTCATGAAACAGGCTGGACCTGACTGGCCAAATCTAAATAAGGCAAGGGAAAGGAGGCAAATGAAGGGATAAAGCCACATTCTAAGAGCGCAAAGAGTGAGTGTGTAGACATTTAAAGCGGAGATAAAATGGCCCTGCTAAAAAAAATCCATTTGGACGAAGTCAGGCAGCTTTTTACAGGAATCGTCAGGGGAAGGAGGGTTCCCATGTTGACAGCACAGGCCGAGAGTAGGGTCAAACGTAGCTGACTTGTATGCTAAGTGCTGTGTAATTCAGATTCCAACCATGACTTTAGCCCACAGATCTGCCAAGCAACCTGTTTGGATGGCCCACCTGTGTTCTGTATCTAGTCTCAGCTTCTCTCTGAGGCTAAAGCAGCTATCTGATGGGAATAACTCAAGCTTCCCGAAATTCATCACTGTATATCTTTTTTGCTTCTGTTGTTTTCTGGAGACAACACAGGTTCATCCTAGTGGAACTTTTTTTAAGAAACCCTGATTAGGTCTGTCATTTGGCCATGGGCTAACTTCTTAATTTTACAATGCTTTCAGCCCTATTTTTAGCCATAACCATTGTTATTAATTTCTTTATATATTTCTGCTCCTTACTTGGGTGAATTGGATAGATAAACCCAGCCTAAGCTGTCTTTTTATATATGGATTTCTTATTCTGGCTGTTTGCATCTCCCCAGTCTAGCTCATAAATTATTGCCTTTACCCTCTTCTCTTTCAGTACCTGTGAAAACTCCTATTAAAAGTTATTCAGAGAGATTAATGAAGTCTCTTTCTGATTTCTGATCTTAATTCTCTAATTCTTGGCTACATGTGGAAGTTGAGCATAAACTCTAAATTTTCAAATTCTCTTTCTTATACATATTGAAACATGATCAAAAATTACTTAAATAAATTATACTACTCTAGCCTTACTTTCCTGAAATATGAGAAACAATCCAATTTTACAAGAATCAGAGCAAATATATTTAGCAGAAAGGTACTACTTATTACTTGTATAATATAAAAATAATAGAATTTTATAATACAATAATACAAATAATAGATTACTGAACAGCATTGGAGGAAAGGAGATCTAGAGTTAGCATCTACTTTATGAGAACTATGTTTTCAAATTTAAAATAAATCAAGGAGAGATCATTTGAATCACCAAAGGTAACTTGATTCAGGAAAGAATTCACTGGAGCTCTTAAAACAATAGACAACCTAAATGAAGATAAAATGTGTTTTTGATTTCCAAATGTCAATATACATGCAGCAATTGTAAAAAGAACATAATTCATCTAAGACATTACGTCACAAGTAGATCTTGAATATCACATACTAGAAATAAAACCTCGCAAATCTACCTGTGAGTTATTCTAACTTCCTAATCATGCTACATTATCTACTTTCAGACTAGAGATTATTACTTGATATCTTTTCCCTTTTAGATTGTCTTTGATTCCTCATAATAGGTGGTAAAATACACACTTATGATTTTGTTTTGTTTGCAGACTCATGTTGAAGATTTTGTGAGAAGATAGCTTTTGGAGTAGAAAAAACATGAAAACACATTTGAAACATTTAGAGACATACAAAAGCAAAATTTATGATGGAATAAATTTTACTCTGTCATATTTATATATATGTGTGTGTATAAACAAATTCTGATCTGACTCTGGTATAATTAGATCACTTTTGCTATGCATTTTGTTATTGCACATAAAATAAATCTGAAAATACACTTACCTACAGATTAAAAACAATATATAGTTCATAGCCACACCTAATATAATTATTAAAAGAAGAGATATTCATCATCTGAAGAAGAACATTCCTTGTCAAGAAGTTAAATCATAGTTGTGATTAGCATAGGTTTACCTTTAGTAAATAATTCATAAAAAACCTTCGTCTTCTCATTAATTGTACTCATTTTCCTTTCCTTTTACTCTTATGTTGAATACCAAGCAGTGAATCCTCCATTGTCCCAACCAGAGGGTTTGCTATGAGTCATATATGGGTTCATGTGTGTCCTCTATTATTGAACCAATCAAGATACTGAGCGAATCCATTTTGATGCAACAAGGATGACATATCTACTGCTGATCTACCTCGTAAATATGTCTCAGTTTATTTGCTGATAAATACTCCTGTGAATAAATTTTCAAAATCAAAATTTTCAAAAATATGTTCTTCAAATTCTAGATGATAAGTATCCTTAATTCAGTGAATATTTTTGAGACTTACTATGCCCTAGAAATCCTAAGATAAATATAATTTATATATCTATGTAGATATATGAAATCAGAATTTCCCATAGAAGTCCTTTAAAAACTAACCCTGAAGAAAGAGCAAAGAGGGATGGGGAAAATAGGAGATTAAAAAAAAGAATCAAGATATATTATGTACATGTATCAACTCCCCATGATAATTGTAATCATTATATACTGTAAACATGTGCTAATAAAAAAAACTAACCCTGCAGTAAAAAGACAAAAATGTCCAATAAGTACATAAATGTATTATACGGCACTATTTGTCAGGAAAATATAAATTAAAACTGTAGTAAGATATACATCATAATTGTTAGAATTGCCTAATTATTAGAAATATTGGTGGAACTGTGGATCAACACGAACGCGTATGTGTCCAACCACTTTGGAATGGTATTGGGCACTTTCTTTTAAAGCCAAACATTCATTTATTTTCTGAAGCAAGAATTCTATTCCCAGTTTCTACCCAAGAAAAAGACAAATACATGATTTCAAAAAGATTTGCACAAAAATGCATTAACAATTTTATTATTAATAAGTCAAACTAGGAAACAGCTCAAAGGTTCATTATTCTATGCATTTTGCTCTATGCAATATATAGCTCAATTTTTAAAAAGTAATTGTGGTAAATCTCTCTGTAAAGAAAACAACTTGTTTCTCATTTACACTTTTAATTTCTCACACCAGAGAAACTATTCAGTATTTATACATATGTATCCTATTTATTTCACTTAAGAGTATGGCCTCAATATGCATCCATTTAGCTATGTAATAGATAATGTGAAATAGGAAGAAAAGGTACAAAGGAGAAGGAGAAGGAGCAGTGGAGGGGTAGGGAAAAGGAAAGAAGAGAAAGGAAAAAATATAAGAAAAGGAAAAAACAAAAACAAAATCTCTGTAAATAGGGAGGGGCAGAAGGGTTGAAGGGAGGGCAGGAAAATGGGGAAAAATAAGAAACAAGATATATCATGTAAAAGTACAAATTTCCAATGATGAATGTCAGCATATTGTATACCTAAAATGTACCAATAAACTTAATGATAAAAAAACAAAAGAAAACAACTTGTTTGCAGGAAATGTTTGCGTTTTGCTTGAAAGTTAATAATTAATTTTGAAATTTAGTGTTTCTTTACAGTAAGGGATACCAGTCAGGCATACCTGGCTGAGCCATAAGGGTAGAGATTTTCAGTCTATCCTTCCATACTTTAAAGTTTGGTTTTAGAATATTTTTTATTTCTTCATTTATATATACATTCACATATTTATGTGTACAAATGAGAAATAGCCTATTTCCATCTAGAAAATAGCCCTTTTCCAGCAAATTGATAATAGCATATTAAAAATTAGTTCAAGTGCTAAGCTATGATTTCTCAAAAAGACTTCAAATTATTTATTTATTATATTAGTACATATTTGCAGTACATAATGATTATATTTATCTTGGGAAGTTAGTGTGTGTGCATTAAAATGGTATTTGTTATCTCTTTCTGGTGTGGTGAACAAGACTCTAGACCTTGGTGTGTAACTGATACTATGGATTGTTTTGTCTATGAACGTAACTCCCTAGCACTATACACAACACACAGCCTCAGTCATCCACAGCCTGCATCAAGCAAAGCACCCTCCCTGCCTTGGCCCACAGTGTATCTTCTATGTGACTTAACAGGGCCTCACCTTCTCTTTGTGGAAATATTTGTGCTAGTTTCCAGGAATGTTCCATCCATGAGCTCCATGGAGAGCCTGCCAAAAGTACTGCACACAATTGTGCCAGTTGTGTTGGTGTTTTATGGCTCTGTTCATCTTTAATGATCTGCAGCCTCTCTCAACATGCAAGCTTCTGAATCTTGGCTCCCTCCCAACTGTTCTATTGATCTGAAATTTGGCCAGCAAGCAAAATCTTTTGTTTGTTTTTGGGATTATTTTTATTATCTGGCTCCAGACTGGGAGCACAGAGTGGGGTAGAGACTTCACAGAAATGAGGACATCTACTCTTTGGTAGGGCTCCTGAGGACCTAAGACCAGTTCTCTGGTGCTGTAAAAGAACATTATTCAAAGCTGTAAAGAGAATTCACATTTGCATTGCATTGATAGCAACAACAGCTTGTCAGGCCCCCATCTGTCAAAGTCAGGGCTCAGGGCACCCCCTTTGCACAGCGATCTACTGCAAAAGAGCAGACATGGTTTACAGGAGTCTAGCTTTACCTATAAGTAGAGAATCATCTGTTTGTATGTTATTGCTTTATGACTGGGAACCCAGTTCCTGATTTATTCAAGCTCCCTAGAGTTTTAAATTCCTCTTAATCCAAAACTGGTTTTGTACATCAGAGTATCCTAGGCACCCTATATTGCAAAATGAAAAAAGCCATTTCTCAGAAATGGAGTTCTATGGTCAAACACTTTGGGGAAAAGTTCCTGATATTAATTTCTTGAAGATTTATAAATTGTATTAATATATTCACATGCTAAGAAAAATCATCTGGAATAAAGCAAAAAACAGAAATGTTTTCTTTAAACCAGCATTTCCCAAAAGTCTTGACTATAGGAGCTCATTTAGCAGAAATTTTGTTAAATACATCCAAGGTTACAATAAAGGATTCTTCCATGCAAAGGTCTTCAGAAGTATTGAATTAAATATATATTAAGGTATAAATGATTAATATCACATTTTTACTGACAGCAAGGTCTGATGGAACAGAATGTGAGAGTATACATATGTTCCTGCATGTGGCGATAAGGAGAATCAGCTGTCCAAAAAATCCATTCTCCTCTTCCATAGTTATAGACTTGTAGCTCAGAGCAGCTGCCTATCTAAGGACTACACTTTGCACTTCTTTTCTAGCTGAGTATAGCTATTGATTAGTATTTCTAATAGAATAGGAGCAGAATTGATGAACACAACTTCTGACCCACACTTCTATAGAATTCAGATGACGACAAGGCCCTTAGGTGTAGCTGAACCATATTGTAGAAATAGCATTCCTAAACTGGATCTAGTGTACAGCCATTTAATTAACAGGAAGAAAAAAAAACTGCCCTGTAAAATAAATGAGAAATAACCTTCTATTGTATTGAGATTTATTTTAGAATCTGTTTATCATAAAACTTTAGCCTAATCTCATTAATACTACAATGGGAAGGAATGATAAAGAATAATATTTGTGGTGACTTCTGGAAAAGAATGAGAAGAAACACATATGCCTGAACAAGTTAAGTAATAAGTACTTTCGGAGAAGAGGCCCAGGAAGTTATAGCACTATATCCATTTTTTCCTTTTTTTTACTATAATTAAGTGACTAAGCACACAACCATGGAGGAAAGACAAACTCGGTTTCAATGTTTGGTTACCTGTTTTGTGTCTCTCCCCTGTGCAAAATTTTAGTTTCCACATGATAATAATAATTAATGTTTTTGATTTGTATGACTGTGTTGATAATTAAATGAAGAAATACATATATGTTGAAATATATATATATATATATATATATATATATACGGTGTTTAGTCACATTTTATGTGAGCTCTTTCTAGCACATAGTATGAGTTTAGTTCTTCATCTTCAACATTAATCACTGTCATGTAACCTTGTAAGCAAGTCATAAGCTTCAGGATGAATTCTTCATGTTCCTCATTTCCTGTGGCAGCAACTGTGCAAGCATGGGGATGGATCTCCGTTGGTCTGGTCCCTAAGAGAGGGCAAATGCAGCAGAGTCCCATCTGACTTGCATTTGGAACATAGCATGAATGAAAAATGACCCATTGGGATCTTAAACCCCCATAGTGTAAAGTACCTTTACTAAATGATTTGGAACCTGGATACAATTGGAGTTCTGCAACAATGTGAGCCTAGATTGCAGTAAAACATGTAGCATGTGTTCACTGTTCATATTACAGTTAGAAACTGTTTGTATCCTTGGAAGATGATGACCTATATTATAAAGTTGGAAAGCATTTGATAAACCTTTTCCCTGCAATAATTTGGAAGGAAAACAAGTCAGCACCAAATTAAGAGCAAACTTGAAGTTCTAGAAGTAGAGACTGGAAAACAGAACGCCGGTTTGTATTAGCATTAATATTTGTTGCATTTGATAAGGCATTACAAAAATGAGATATGTGTAAGAAAGCTTTAGTTTATTTGTAAGCAGGAATGAAAGAGGACAGAGAGAATCCAAGCTTCAGCACTTGTATATGATTAGAGAAGGCAACTGGAATCCAAACTCAAGGATAAAATATAAAAATATGGAGGCTGTTGAGGATCTAGGGCATATTAGAACTGAGTTTTGAGAGAAAGATCAAGTCAAAGATATGATTTTCACACCCATTGTTAAAATCTATGAATGAAGTTAATCTCAGGGCAAAGGCTCAAGTACAATAGTGGCAATCAGTGAATTCTTTTAAATGAACAATATTGATTAGGAAAAAGAGTTTAAAACTCACTGTGTTTGATGAGAATGAGACATGGCAGGGGGCATAGAGGAAGCAGGATAGAAATTGTTATGGCTTATAACTAGATGTCCATCCAAAGCCTCATAGATGGAAATTTTGAGAGTGAATGGATCATGGTTGTATGATACTGGATTAGTCCACTGATTGGTTCAGCACCATTCTGAGTATGGGTGATGGATTTACCAAATAAGGAAGACCCAACCTGGGTGTAGGTGGCACCAACCAATAGGCTTGAAGCCTAGATGGAATAAAAAGGGAAAGAAGGATAAAGGCTGTGCTACTTCCTGCCTGCCATGCCATGAAATGTTTCTCCTCTGTGATGTCCCTCTCCTATACTGCCCTGCCTTGGAAGCAGCAGGCTATGGACTGAAACCTCTACAAATTGTGAGTTAAAATATCTTTCCTCCTTCAACTTGTGGGTGTTGGGTATTTTGTCCCAACAATAAGGAAGTAACTGAGAGAAATAATGAATAGTTAAGAAATAAAGAAAAATATTACAAAGCATGTTATAAACAACAGTGAGTTGTTTACGTGTATATATATATATATATATATATATATATATATATATACCTAACTGTAATGAATAAAGAAAGAAAAATATCATTTTGAGAAATTTACACTATCAAAAATCTTCAGTTTAGAGGAAGAATTTGTTTGATTATATAATGACTACTAACTTTTCAACCTCCAAGACATAGCCATCAATACTTACTTCAAATGCAACCAATAAGGATAATGGAGGAGCAGAACATCCCAGTGGGCAGAATTAGAGACTACAGAGAATACAGAGCACCACTGACCTTTCGTCCTACTGTCTTGGGTGGATGAGACGCATATGATGAACTAAATATTTTGTGGGGTTGTGGTAGTCATCAATACTGTTAAGATGTATTCTGTTTTCATTATTTGGATGCATAGTAAGAGAAAATATCTGTGATATCTTTGATTTGAGAGTGCCCCTTTGACTTGCTTTCACACACAAAGAAATGGAAGCACGCATGACTCAGGTTTTAAATTCAAGTGAAGAACTAGCTCATCATTTGCCACATTTCTTTTTCTTACATGGCAATAATGGTAACATAAAGACAGGGCCTTGCTCAGCTTTGGTCCCTACATCAGGATGACGTAGAAGCTTGTCACACACATCAAGATTGAGAAATAGCCGGGTATAGTGGCTCGTGCTTGTAATCCCAGCATGGGCAGCCTGAGGCAGGAGGATCATAAGTTTGAGACCAGCATGGGCACCTTAGGAACTTAGTGAGACCCTGTCTCAAAAATATTTTGAAAGGGGGGAGATGTGCAGTTAGGACGTAGCTTAGTGTGCAGACCCTAGCTTCAATCCTTAGTACTGCAAAGAAAAAAAAAGAGAGAAATCAAGAAATAAACCATTATAGTTTTAAGCCAGTAGGGTTTTGGAGTTGACACTGCAGCATACTTTATCCAATCTGACTGCTACAGAAATTTAAAATGGTTTTGCAAAGATAATGTAATATTAGGTTCAATCAGACAAAAAAATGTAAAAATTGATGTGTTGGAGCAATCTTTCTCTAACCATGGGTTGTGGTTTACTTATTAGTGGGCCATAAAATCAATTTGATGGATTTTAACCCAGTTGTTTTTTCCAGAATGGGTTAGAAAATATCATATAGTAAGATTATGCATGATTCTGTGCGTGTGTATGCACATGAGTGTGCATGTATGTATGCAACAGACACCAGGAAAGAGATGAGAGTAAAGTGTATCTCTCAGTATGACTCATTACAAAAAGTTTGAAAGTCACTAGCTTAAAACCTATTTAATTGGAAAATTTCCTTTACTGAATTTTGTTGTAAATAGTCATCCCCAAAGGGTTTTGTGGCTTGGTAATGTCAAGGGGCCTTGTTCTCAATATTTTTTTTCTGTTTAACATTTGTTTTAGAGTTCAATGAAGAACTTATCAATGTTTTATTGAGTTAAGATGAAATCGATAAACCAGTGTTGGTTTATCTATGTCAAATAGCAGCTAAGGAGAATGACAGGGATTAGCATATATTGTCCTGATTTTTTAAAAAAGGATAAAGTTAGTGACACCTATGAGCCAGTGAGTGTGATATTGTGACAGAAAATATTATAAAATGATAAAATGGTATATCTATAAAGATTTCAAAAGGGAAAGTATGAGATTTTGTCATTAAGTTATGCCCGATGAATACATTATTCTTAATAGTATTCCTAGATATTGGTTTAAAGCTGGGATAAAGACTATGTCAAAATTTCAGAAAAATCATTTGACAGAATTTCTTATACTGTAAAAATTGAACAAAAATTTGGCTGAGTTATTTACTACTTAGTAGATTTCTATAATGACCATTTTAAAAGGATGTTGTAAATGAACCATTAATGTAGATGGAGAAGCCTACACATATGTGAGAGGTCTGTGCCTCATACATTTCCTGTTTAACATATGTCCCATGTCTCCAGTGAAGATGTTATCTCATTTTTTGGGTGACATACAACTGAGATGGATATTGCATAAAATAGGTCAGAGGCTCAAAGATAAGAATTTCTTTAAAATGGTAGGATTCTGAGTTAAATCTAGAATTTGCAATTTAATACAGATGAATACAAACCCAAAGTCTTAGAGTTTAAAAGCATAAATGAATTCAAAGTAAGTAAAACTATAGATACAGAGATATTCCTGCATTTCAAAGATAATTACAAGTAATAAGGCTCATAGCACTTGATAAAAATTACTTTTGTAACTATTTTACTCAGATTTCTTCATCACATCAATTATGTGATACAAGTACTAATTTTATCCCCTTTTTTGTTGGAAAAACTAAGGCATGGAAATTTTAAGTCACAAAGCTGATGGACAATAGGACATGAATGAAAAGCTACATGGTCAGAATCCAGAATCTATTCTATCCTTCTATTGGACTAAACAATATGTCAAAATTCTATGCCATTGATGTGATTTTGAGGCAATGAATGAACAGTTCAAATCCAAACCCAACTAAAGATCCTATGATTTGCCCTTGCCTGAAATGCTGGTCTAGAGGCAGAAATAAATATGATGATATTGAACTTCAAAATTGGAAAAAGTGGGCAAACATAAGGACTATAATTGCTACCTTAAAAGATTTGAATTTATGTGACATAGAAAACAGCTTTGTCTCATTGTACATGAGTCAAGAGACCAGAGACAGTATAAATAATGAATAGTAGGTTTTGTTTCAACATAAGTAAGAATTTTCTAATATAGTTATCTGTGTAATAATCAATAAATGAGGTCCATTATTGGGTAGTTTTCTGTCCTCAGGAAGGTGGGTTTTTTTGCAGTTTTTACTTTTTATTAGTGCCTGCTTGGAGTACATAAAGATTACATTCCTGTGGAGAGTGGATACATGCACATAATACATCTTAATTCTTTTTTGATCTCCTTCCTCTCCTTCCCACCCCCTCCCTGTGAAATAGGATCTCCCTCCTATTTGTGAAAGATCTATCTCCCTATTTCCCAATATCTCTTTTATTTTGTTCTTTATATGTTTCTCATATAAGAGAAACCATGTGATATTTAGGCTTCTGTGTCTGATTTAGTTTACTTGACATATGGTTTCAAGGTATTCATTTTCCTACAAATGACTTAAGTGTATCCTCCTTTGTGGCAGAGTAGTATGCCATTGTGCTTTTTCAGTACCAGAGGTATTTATTAAAGGATCCATAATAATATATTACTGAATTTTTATACACGTAGTTAGATTGAGACTGCAATTCAGACTACATGGTCTTAAAAATTTATAAATCGGAGTGTCTAAGTTTCCATGAATCGCAAGAGACAAAATGGTGTCATTCATTAGTCACAGATCAGCAGAAATGATATTTGACCCATTTTAGGTTTATTGACTTGTTGCATTATGGATTTGAGGAGGATCTCAATAAAAAGGTCTTAGAAATTACTTATTTTAGGATTTGTCAAGGCTTAGGTGATTTGGGGGCAAGTTTAAGGAAGTGGGGCTTTATTTATGAGAAGAATCAGAGGTAATTCTATGATTAATAATTCTTATCTTGAAGTAGAGAAGAATGGAGTGAGGCTAAAGGTTAGTTTGATAATGAAGCAGCCATTTATATTGGCCAGGAGAGAAGAATATTTTGTCTAATTATGTGATAGGGATGATTTTTTTTTCTGTTTATATTCATACTTGATTATATTTTTTGTCTTCACTTAACACAATCACAGAATGGTCTGGTATTATATAGATTTTTTTTCTTTCAACAGAAGAACAGAAACTTGGATGTGAGTACCAGAACATTTTTCCTTAATTCTCTACACTGCCCACGGTAGCATCTCTATCATGGGTCCATTTCCTGCTAAACAAGTCTGCTTTGTTTCAACACTTTTGGGGAAAGCTGTTCTGCAATAAAATTCTTGTGAGCAGGGGTGTGCTTCATTTATCTGTACTTTTTCTGAAGAACATATTGCTAAGTCACAAAGAATAAGCATTAATATTATTATATGATATACATTATTATATAAATGTTATATATTATATATTATATATTTTGTTATACATTATTAATGTATGGAAGTGTTCTAAAGCTAATGTTCACATTTTGTTAGCTTCTATGACTGAATTAAGTACAGAGCTCTCCTTTAGATGGAAACTAAGGTGAATTTAACAGGTTGGAATATTTCTTATCGGCAATGATCTGTGAAAACTTTAGACATTAGGCAATACTGTGACTATTTAAGATCCTTGATGTCAAATTCAGATTTCTTCACAAACACACCTGCAAAGCAAGATTGAACATAGTTTGGTGGGTGTTGGAAAATTTAATCTACAAATTGCATAATCAGACTTGCAGTGGCCCAGCTGGCATGTTCAAATCTAGGCTTTTAACTATGTCTAGTTCCTTTAATGAAGAGTCCTCTTAAATGGACTTTTTAGCTGGTAAATTCTCCTCCACTTTCTATTGCATCAGTGCCTCTGTAGCGTGATAGCTGTAAATGAGGTTTACGTGCTACATTCGACACTTTTAACTCATATTTGGAAGCTATTTTTTATTTTTCTTTCTTTTAAATATTGTTCAGCTACTCTTTGGAATCTAGAAAAAATACAAGAGGAACAAGTATGTCTCAAAACCCCTGCGTAGGTGAGTAGTCACAAACATCCACAACGATGTCCTCATTATTGACATTTAAAAGGCCTCTGGATCGGTTAGGGATTTGTCTGCATGCCCTACAGTTATTGTTTGCTCAGTTGGTTACTACCTAGTGAGTGCTAAGGGGATCAAATTTGTGGCTTCAATGCATTTAGAACTAGAAAGCATTGTTGAGAGCTTAAAACCCCTACTATCATGCCAAAGGCTAAGAAAGGACAAATTTTATGCATGTGGTAGAACCCAGAGTGTTAGGTGAGAGAGCTGGTTCTTAGAGCAAACCGATCACTCTTTGAAAATTCCACTTAGAGTTGGTCGGGTTAAAAAGTGTTGAGGATGTTAATAACCTTAGTCAGAGCAGTAATAACAGTGAAATGAGGCCACCTATTTATTAACACTGCAACCTAGAAATTCAGAGAAAATGATGCACCTTTGTTTTTTCTCTACCTAATTCAGGCTTTTTTCTTGAGCTCTGACGCACTGGATATTGATGGGGAAAATGATCTGTAAAGTTAAGCTGTTCCTCTAGATGATCCTAGGTCCAATTTATAAAATGTATCAGCTCCTCACAGGCCTGCATCTTCTGTGCTTCTCCCAGATCTTCAAGAAGGCACTTGGTAGTGAAGAGGATGTGAGGCTTCCACAAAAGTCAGTCATTTAGATGCTATGGTATAAGCTGTCTCAACTCGAGGCAAGTCAGCCCCACTGCAGCTTTCAGAGCATCTGAATCATTCTTTCTTCTTTTATCTTATCTTGCATTTAGCCCCCTCACTAGGGAAAATAAATCCAGCCTTTACTTCCTGGTCACCTGGCTTCTTCACATGCCAGGCCCACAGGCACTCGTTCCAGAAGCACAATGGGGACCTCTGAGTCCTACTCACACCATGAATGCTATATCAACCTGAAAAAAGGCCCTACCTCTGATGAGCTACTCTTTAGCAAGTTTTTTGAGGTGAATTTGTACATCTCATTGATTGGAATTTTCACTGAGTCTTGGAAGAGTAGAAGAAAATCCGCATCAACACTCCCACCACTGCTTCTCCCCATTATCTCCCAGGCCACATGCGTGAGTATTCTATGTCCTACTGTATCTTCACTTCTGGATCTCCCTTTGGCTAAACCCAACACTCAGTAGAGTGCAATATGCTATGTTCAATAGGAGTTGAAAAACAAAAATTTATCAAGAAATTACTTCTACATTTTTTTTGGACTTTTATATCCAATTTTTTCCCATGAGGAAAATAGACTGATAACAGAGGTGATCAGTTTAAGGGAAATATGGTTTGCAAAGGAGTTAAAATTCAGGTGCAAAACTACTATGCTCTTATCTTAACAAACCCAGTCTTTTATTAAATCACTTACTATGTACTCAGCATTGGGCCTTTTGCATAATTCTTAACTAATTTTTATAACAACCTGGATAGGTATAATTCTTCCTATTTTTCAGACAAGAAAACTGAGGCTTGTTGAAGTTACATAATTTGTTCAAAGATACAAAATTAGTAACTAGGCAGATATGTTAGATGCCTCTGCTGAAACTCCTAACTATAAAGATAAACCATTAATCATTATACTCCAATGTTATCATATTCTTCCAAGGCCATTTGCATTATTCATAAAATATAAGAATATGTTTTTTATTTGCAATAGGCACAACATAACATCTTTGCAGATGGTGACCTAGAATTTGTAAATATGTTCAGCCATGCTAAGTCAGTAATGAGTGTATGAAGGGAGTCATCAAGGGTATGGGAACATTTTCAGGACATCTGGGGCCCATAAGCATCAAATCATTTAACAGAGTGCAAACAATTTAACACTGAGAGCCTCTCAAGTATCTAATTGCAAAATAAATAAATGATAAAGTATAAATCATTACCGTGCAAGTGAGTATACTTTTGCGTTGCCTTTCCCAGGTTGGCATCATCAGTGAATGTTCAAAGAATACATACATTTAACATTTATCTGTGCACAATATAATTTATATAAACATGTCACCAATATAGATAACTCTAAAAACAATGTAGTCAAAAGTGTTTTATAGGTGTCCTACCAGATTGGATTACTCATACTATTGTTCTGCTAACACTTATAACGTGTACCCCACTCATTCCTGCTGCCCTTATTCTTGACATTTTTATGGGCATTCTAGTATCATTAAAGTGCAAGGATTTGGAAGCCAGACAAATCTCATTTGGCTTTCCATTTGCTGTGTGACTTGGATATTTCTAACTGTCCATTTTCCCACAAAAAATGGGAACAATAATACCATTCTCACAAAGATACAACTGAGAATAAGAAGAAGAAATAGATGTAAAATATCATCATTTGATCTGAATTCACATAATAGAGCAGTTGCTGCTAATGTTATTAAAATCATTGCTATTTACTGTTTATTTTATTTGAGTCATACATCAGTTCTTTGATGTAAAGATTGTGTCAAGAAACTTCTGGCCTAGGAAATGATATTTCTTGGGCAAAGTCATAA
Organism: Heterocephalus glaber; assembly: GCF_053883595.1. NCBI lineage: Eukaryota > Metazoa > Chordata > Mammalia > Rodentia > Bathyergidae > Heterocephalus > Heterocephalus glaber. The sequence continues at coordinate 33,610,240 of NW_028258296.1, read as the reverse complement.
AGGTAATCTTTGTTACAGCAAGATCACAAACTCCAAACTCCAGTCACTATAGTACTTCTCATTTTTTAACATTATCTGATTTTTTTTTACTTTCTCTTGCTCGGCTTCATCTCAACTTGCAGCCATTCTGTTTCTTTGTATCACACTGTGAAGACCAAGTGAAAAGCAAGTTGTAAAACAATCTTCCCTTTAATCTCTTGTTTTAAAAAAACCGCAAACTATTAAAATTTTGATATTTTAATATTTTGATCATGCTAAGTTTAATAGTCATCAGTGATTCAGCCTTAGCAAGTTGCATATATCTAGGAATCTATCCATTTCTTCTAGGTTGTCCAATTTTTTAGTGCATAATTATTGGTGCATTGTAATCTTTTTTATTTATTTTGTATCAGCTGTAATATGTTTTATTTTTTACTTTATTAATTTGAAACTTCTTTCTTTTTTTCTTTGTCCAGCTAAAGTTTTTTCAATGTTATTTTGTTTTTCAGAGAACTAACTCTTGGCTTTGATGATTTTCTTATTTTTTATTTTGTTTCTTCCCCCTACCCTAATTTTTATTATTCTCTTTTCTATTATCTTTGGGCTTAGTTTATTCTTCTTTTCCTCATTTGTTGAGAGGTAAAATTTAGCTTTTTCAGTGACATTCAAGTCAAAACCATAATGAGATATCACCTCTTACCTGCAGGATGGCTAGCACCAAAAGAAAAATATAAATTTTGTGAAGGATGTGGAGAAATCAAAAGTCCTATAAACTGTTTGTAGGAATGTAAAATAATGAAAATTAAAAATATAACTAGCATATGATCCAGAGTCCGATGTCTGAGTATTCTGAATAACTATCCAAAAGAACTGAAATCAGGATCTGTAAGACACATTTGCACTCCAATGTTCATTGCAGTGTTACCCCAAAGCCAGATCTGGAAACAGGCTAAGTGACAGATGACTACATAAAGAAAATATAGTATGTATATAACATGGAATATCATTCAGCCTTTAAAAAGAAGGAAATCCTCTTACTTGCAACAATGTGGATGAACCTGGCGGACATGCTATGAAATGAACCAATCACAAGAGGACAAGTGCTACATCATTTAATTTATATGAGGTGTATAAATTAACTTTCCTGTTACTGAGACACAGTACCAAAAAGACATAATTTAGAGGAAGAGTTTTTATGTGGCTCACCCTGACTCCACAACTCTTGCATTCTGACTGCCAGTGAAATCAGCATCACACAGATGATGCTAAGGTCCTCTGTGTCAGCAGAAGTAGTAGTCAGTAGTGGTGGTCATAGGGACTCTCTTCTCAAATGTAAGTTTTACAGTTTTACATCCTTAAGACATCCACAGGTAGGGACTTGCTGACTCTTGAGATGCCATCAAGACATCTTTCTTTTGGTACCTATACAAAGTATTTGATTTCATTTTTAGGGTGCTAATCTCTTCGGTGGTCATACTCTCTTTGGGCCCAACTTTACACATGGTTTCTTCTAGGCCAAAATTTAAATTTTTCAAAATCTTCTGCTCTTCCTTTTGCCCCCACTGTAAATTTGGCTAAAAGCAGACAATAGTTCCTATGACACTGCCTGAATGTTAGGCTGCTTTGAAATTTCATCTGCAGATTAATTCTACTGCTCTTAATCTTAGTCTCTCATATGGACATGAACAAAATATAGACAAATTTTCTGCTATAGCATAAGACACATGGATTGTAGTCCAAGTGCCAAAGGAATCCTTATTAGCAAATGAAACTTCCCAAGCTTGACCTTTTTTGTCTGCATTCCTATCAGCATCATAGCCTTCTGTCCTCTGACCAGAATCACCTATAATGCTCTGCTTGGAGCATTCTAATGCTTCTCCAGCCTATTGCAATAGCCCCACTCTTTGTATCAATTTTCTGTATTAATCAGCTTTCTTAATGCACTTTTCTTTTGGTACCGGGGATTGAACTTGGGACCTTGCGCTTGCAAGGAAGGCACCGGAACCACTGAGCTAAATCCCTGGCCCAACATTTTGTGTGTGTGTGTTGGTTTTTTTTGGTACTGGGGATCGAACTCGGGACCTTGCGCTTGTGAGACAAGCGCAGGAACCACTGAGCTAAATCTCTGGCCCTTAATCAGCTTTCTTATCACTAGGACACAATACTCAATGCAGAATTTCAAGAAAGGTAGTTTTAATTTGGCTCATGGTTTAGGGGTTTTAGTCCATGGTTGGCTGGCTCCAAGGCAAAAATATCATGATAGAAGCATGTGGCAGCCAGGCAGCCAGGAAGTAGAGCTGTTCATGGCAGTCAGACTCAGTTCATGGCAGCCAGAAAGCAAAGCAGGACAACAGTATCAGAGAAGAACAGGATAGGGACCATATATAGTACCCCAGGTCACACCTCTATGACTAACTAAGACACACTCAGGACTGTGCTTTACTAATCTACCAGGCATTTCTTAATCCAATGCGGTTGACAGGTCAGGATTAATAGGCACATGAGGTATCTGTAATAGACTGATAGAAGCAGAAAAAAAAAAACTAGTTGCAAGGGCTAGTGGTGGGAGAAACAGCAAGTGAAGTGCTTTTTCAATAGTTATAATGTTTCAGTAATGCTAGGCAAATTCTGCTGTACAACACAATGCCTATAATTAACAACACAATACTAAGCACTTGAAAATTTGATAAGGGGAGAGCTCATATTTTTCGCCAAACAGAATAAAACAAAACAAAACAATCAAACAAAGAGCAAACCAAAGGGATCAAAAAAACTTTAAGTGATATTGGATATGTACATTAAATTGATTGTGGCAATGGTGTGCCATGGATGTTTTCAATATTGATAAGTCTATATTGGTGCCTTATTACTAACTAAAGTCAGTATATTAGCTGTATTTTCCTAGTTTTCCCCAAAAGCCTTTTTTCGTTCTGTTCCAGAATCCTCTCCAGAGTAACCCTTTACATTTAGTGGTCATATTTCCTTATGTTCTTCTTGGTTGTGAAACTTTTTAGACCTTGTTTTTGATGACCTTGAGAGTTGAGGTTTATTGGTTAGGTATTTTGTAGAATGTTCCTCATTTGGGTTTGTTTGATGTTTTTCTCATGATAACTAAACCGAGTTAAGTGTTTTTGAGAGGCAGACCACAAAGATGAAGTTACATTCTCATCACAGTGCATCAAGGGCACACACTATCAATTTCATTTATCAATTTTTATATCACTGTTGAAATTAACCTTGATCACTTTGCTTGAATTAGTGTTTGCCAAGTTTCTCCACTAAAAAGTTTCCCATCTTCCTACCCCCGTGTTTCTATACCAGCTTATTGGAAGTTACTATGGGAAGTCCACACTTAAGAAGTGGGGAAAGTCAGGTGCATTTGCACACACCTGTAATTCCAGGCATTCATTTAAAACCCAGCCTAGGCAACACAGTGAGACCTTGTCTCAATAAAATAAAAAAATAAAAAAGGAAAAAGAAAGAAAGAAAAGAAGAAGAAATTGGAGAGTAAAGCTCCACTTCCTTAAGGTCAGATTATCTACATAAATTGTTTAGAATTCTTCTGCATGGGAAACTTATCTTTCTATTTTTCAATTAAATAATTTATTTCTATCAGCATATATTTTATACTTTGGAATATAATATAATGATATTTAATTACGATTTTGCTCAAATTGTTCCCACTATCTTCACTGGGAAATTTTTCAGTTGACTCCCATATGACTTTGATATACTCCTGTTGTGAATTTTTTGTTTGTTTCAAGTACCTTCTAACTTTGGGGCAGTGCAAGATGCTCTGGACTAATTTGGGTCCTTTCTTACTTCAGCCCTAGTACCAGACATTTCTCAGTGATATTATGGTATCTCCTCTAGGACAGTTATATTACAAACCAAGATTTAGGCATTAGATGTTTGTTCCTACTGAGGTGTTATTGTTCATAGTCCTTCTCAGCTGATAAAGCATTTATTTGTGTACATTAAATCATGTGTATATTTATATCTATAAATATTTCTATATGGAACCATGAGTATCTAAGTAAGCTAAACATGACTTCACATTGATGACAAATCTCATCCATCACCACATGGATCATTCACTTTCATACACCACTGCTCCACTTCACATGTAATAGTTTATCAGTCCATTTTTCATTACTATGGTGAAATGCCTAAGAGGAGCTAACTTTACAAAGAAAAGATATTTATTTTTCTCACAGTTCAAGAGAAAGACACCAGCACTGCTCAGCTTTGGTGAAGGACTCATGGTGGATGGCCATTGACATCACACAGTGGGAGTTATACATACCATATATTTTTTTCATCAACATCTTTACTCTATTGCTTATAGTTTTAAAAAATCCTTTGTTTGATAATTCTAACATCTACATCATATCCAAGTCTAGTTTTAATGCTTGTCTCTAGACTGATATGCTTGTAAAATTTTGTTTGTTGTTGAAAATTGGACATGTCATATTGGGTAATGGAAATTAAGGTAAATAAGTCTCTGGTGTGAACATTTCTGTTGCTTTGGCTAGGTTTAGAGCTTTGAGTAATATTTGCTGCAACTAATTGCCATAGGATTGAACATCCTCTATTGTCTTTGTTTTTGTTTTCCTTGATTTTTGATTCCCATAAACACTCCTCCTCAGAGTGTCTTTGTCTTGCATGTCCTTCAGTGTAACCCTGTTATTCTGGAGTTCTTTTGGTGTATTGGTAAGTTGTGAGAAGGAGGATGTCCCATAATTATTTGATATATCAAATCTCAGTATATTAGTGTGCTTGGGCTTCTGAACTGTTACTTTCACAGTGTTTCTTCTTGTTTAGTTGTCCCTACCCTTTGAAGGTGGGCAGAAAGTGTTCAGGAAGTTAGAGTGAAAGGGATGGCCTTATCCCATGGATCTGGAGTGAGGTTTCACACAAGTCTTTTGCATTAGCTTCTAGGACTTTGTTTGGGGCATATTTCACAAAGATTAATTACATAAGGTTATTAGTTTCTAGGGTAAGGCCCATGAAAGTATGACAACACTCCCCTTTACACTGTACCACCAGTCAACAGTCTAAACAATTTGTGAAAAATTACCAACAAAATGACATTAGTTTATGATCCATTTAAGTAAATCTCAGCTATGGCCCTAGATTTTCCTGTCTCTCTAGATCTTGGAATGGTGATTTATCTTGCAAACTCAGTGCTCTGATGGGTCTAGGAAAGGTAATTGATTTTTAGTTTGCTCAGCTTTTTGTTGTTGTTACTCTAAGGGCAAGAGTGGTAACTTACAAATTCTTAATTGTGTTGGATCTGAGACCAGAATCTTTGATTAATTATTTTTTTAAAAGATACTTGATCTTAAAGGGATATATGCTTTCATTATGTATATTATGGTTATAGCAAAAATTTTAGAAAAAAATAACATTGAATATGAAAATATTTAAGAACATTTAGGTTCCCTATTATTTTCTACTGCTAAGATTTTAATGAATTTCAGTATCTGTTCATCTACAGATGCTATTTGAATTTTCCCTCTATGTTTATTTAATTTTTAAACAATTTACCATCATAAAAATAATGAAAATTGGGCCGGGGATTTAGCTCAGTGGTTCTGCTTCCTGCCTCGCAAGTGCAAGGTCCTGAGTTCGATCCCCAGTACCAAAAAAAAAATGATGAAAATTATTATTCATAAATGTCATTATAATGGATGGATAACTTTCATTCTGGAGGTTTTCATTAATTCAGCATGCCATCCTTTTAGAAGCTATCCACATTATTTTCTCTGTGTGTGTGTGTATGTGTGTGTGTGTGTGTGTGCTTTATTGGGTGTCAGATAGCCAGAAACTGTTTAATCATATTCTTCTCTTTTTTTCCTATCTTTATGAGAAGTATGTACAAGTCCTATTTCTAACACTATTTTACCATTACATCAACTTTGCCTTTATGCTCCCTTAATTTCTTATGTTCATTTTCTTCATGCTTCCATTTTGCATTTTTAAAAAATATCTCTAAAGGCTGGGCATTTAGCTCAGTGGTTCTGCCACTTGCCTCATAAGTGCAAGGACCCAAGTTCAATCTCTGATACAAAAAAAAAAAGATCTCTAAAAATTGTTATATTTTTCCCTTTAAGAGGTAAGGTTTAATTGTTCTCTTGTTTTATACTAGACAAGATGTTAGAATAAAACATGACAGAAATAACTATGTGCCATCTTGGTATGGTCTTATTCACAACCTGTACTATATTACTAGATTTTTCACTCAAGTCGTAACAGCTAATAGGAGGAGTGCCCAGGCCTTTTTCATTGTTAACCTGAATACAAGTAGTTTCTATCTCTTCTGTTTATTATAGAATGTTTATTGTTTCTCCCACTAATATGCAATTAAAATTTGATTTTCAGAAATAGAAATACCATCATTTTACTACTAACAAAAATGTACTATAAAGTTTTACATCCTGATTTCCAAATAAACACAATATTTGAATGATAGTTAGCAATTGCTTACAGTACTTTTTACTCTTTACTCATAGATAAGACCCAGCTACTTTCCAAGGGGTTTGTCACCTTTGAATGACATGAGCACAGACATCAGAATGCATGACCTACACTGACAGAGACCTAGTCTAAATTTTCCTGACAACTGCTTTGACAAACAATGTAAAATTCCTGATTTGTGTTAGTTTTTTCCATAGTGTTTCTTGGAGCAACTGGATGACAAAATCTATTCACAAAAATTCTTAATGTTAATATACATAAGTCTATATCTGGCACTACATTCCATTAGAATTGAAAAAGTACTGTAGTTTTAAGTAAGAATATTTTTACAACTCAACAAAATGTTGATAAGAGTGTATGTTCTCTCTACTCAGGGAACATCTCTTAGAGGAAAAGATCCAGCCAAGACCAGGGAGAACAGTATTAGCATCATCTCTTCTAATTAGAGGGAAAAGAATCATTACATTGTAGAATTAGAGTAGTTGTTGGTTCCTTTAGGTGACTTTTCTTAGAAACAGTTCATAAAGTTGTTTATTATGGATTATTTGGAAAACTAAAATTATATAAATCTCTGTTTTCAGCTGATTTCTCCTGCTTAACAGAGCAGAAATCTAAAGTAATTAAGCTGTTAGATCAAGCCTGCCTGAAATGAGTGATTTTGATATTTCTCAGTTATGTGAACTAACAAATTCTGTTTTGTTTGAGAAAGTTTGGGGTGGGGTTTTGTGTTACTTGAAATTTTAGTAGTCTTAATACTACATAATACAAAACTCATGTTAATATTTTTTTTTTTTGTACTGGGGATCAAACTCAGGTCCTTGTGCTTACAAGGCAAATGGTGGAACCACTGAGCTAAATCCCTGGCCCTCATGTTAATATTTTAATGAAAGGTCTTTCACAATGGGCTGAATTGGTTGCCATAACCAATCCTGAGTTTCACTTAAAGTACTTTGTACTTCTAAACACATCTCAATTTTGCAAATAGTCCCAAGTAGGAAAAGGAAAAGGAAAATGACCTCTAGCTCATTGCCATCAAGACGTAGAAGCAACCCATGGAGAGAAGCTGATAGATCTTTGGGAGATCACCATGTATAACTGTAAGGAAAAATCAAGTAAGGAAATTATTGTTCTAGAATTTTGAAAAGTAATAGAGATATTTTTCTCCACTATATGTAGGAGTGGAGAACATGGTATAAACATTTTATTGCAATTCTTTGTATGATTGTTATTTAAAATGCAGTGAAAGAAATCTCCCAGTAGCTGATAATGGTTTAAGATAAAATGTTCTTTGTAAAGTAATTTCCATTGTTTTCCAGCTACACCAATTTAATGTATTCAGTTGTTTAAAACAGTTGTTTTTCTATTCAGCTAAATGCAATATTATAGTTCCTATGACTTTCTTTCAATAGAAAAGTGACTCTATGAATCTGAATCTAAAGATTTAAATCAGAAGAAAACAAATTTAGTAGTTTTACTGAAGAACATGAAATAACAAATCAGTTAAATGATTTAACTGAATCAATTAATTGTTTCTACAAATCAACCAATTATTTTATGTAATTGGTCAGTTAAAATATTTATCAATATTGTTTTATAAGAAATTGTTCTTTTGCCTAATTTTTTGATCGAAATTTAATAAAAAGGAGTGACATCATTCAGGAAATTTTAGACCTGAACCTCTTACAGTTTCACTCCCAGTTTCCCAAAGTGTCAATAGTAACTTGGTTTTTCTCTATTGTAGCCCTGGTAATAACAAGAAATAACACTTACTGAATCCCAGCTATGTGACAGACACAACTCTACATATATAATCTGATGTAATGTTCAACAAATCTATGAGAAAACTTTGAAAGTGGCAGTGATGTCTTATTTCATTAACAAATGAAGATAGTGACTGAAAAAGTTCAACAGTATACCTATAATGATTACTTAATAGTAACAAAGACAGAGAAGCTATGGTTATAAAGACAAGAGGAGAATGTGAACAGTGATGGTCTCTGAAAAAATAGGGTTCTGAGGAGGAAAGGGCAGCCAATCGAGGCAAGGAAAATGATAGCTAGGAGAACAATAATTAACATTTTATAGTTCCAGTCTGATGTTGGTGGCAAAATCTAAAGTACATTGTAAAACAAAGTTAGTGTATAAGGAAAATAGTCAAGATCCAAATCTGGATCTGTTTGATATAAATGTTATAGTTTTTTCTTCATATAGTAATTCTTAATTAGTACACATAAGCAATCCCAGTAATTCTCAAACATTAGTACACACAACAAGCATCTAAGATTCTCCTGAAAGATTCTTAAGTCTCACACAGAACTCTGTAGTGAGAAAACATCTATTTCCAAGACCCTCATCAACACTGTGACTTACTACTTTAAAAAATTTCGTCACTTTGATGATTTTTCTAAGCCAGGTTATTTACTATTAAAGTTATTATTTAAAGCAGGCATGGTGGCATATACCTGTAATCTGTGAGGCTGAGGCAGGAGGATCACAAATTCAAACCTAGTCTGGACAATTTATCTACTTATTGAGGCTGTGTCTCAAAATTATGTAAAAGGAGTTGGGGGCTGGGAATGTGGCTCAGTGCGAAAGCCTTGGGTTAAATTTCCAATACCACTTAATAGTTTATTATATTCTCATTATTTGTTCTAATGACTTTTGTATTTTTTGCCTGGGTGAAACTATTAATTTTTTAGTACATTATGACAGACCAAAAGGATGACTCTTCCACCTTTAGTTGAAGATTCTGTTTTATTTCCTAATCTCATCATCTCTGAAAGTGCTCTCCCCAGCACTAACTGTTCCTCTGTTGCCATGGTTGGCCTTGTGTTATGGTGGAGACTGAATGATATACAAAAAAGTGCTTGTCTCAGAACTTGGCACATGGTAAGCATCAAATAAATAGAAAAATGCTAATTATTATATGAAAAATGAAATGATCAAACAAAAGTTTATAAACAGGAACATATAAGCATATCTTGATTCTTTTTCTGTAGCTAAAATGAGATATATGGGCATGCATTGCAATCTAGAAAGCTCCATGTAATTTTATGTTGCAATTATCACTATCATGAAAACAGTTCCTATGGTCTGTCAAATAACATGTAACCAGTGAAGAAGGTACTATTATGTTTTGCACTTTGCAGAGGAAAAAATTGCCAAACTTAAAATTTGTTTGAAATTACATAACTCTCAAGTAATAGAAAGGATTTAAAAGAATTTATTAGTACATGTTCACAGAACATGCATTTTACAGTCCTCTTGGGGAGTTGGGATATGTACAAAATATAGCTTGTTTCTTTTTTTAGTCCTCCTATCTATTCCCCCACCTTCCTTCTCTACTTCCCCTTTCCCCCTTTTCATTCTTGCTGATTTTATTAATCTTAGTTCATATTTATGGCATTTAATGTCCACATTCATTGCGGTTATTAGGCTCTTGTACCCGGCATATCTTCACTCTCTTTCCCCATCCCCCACCCCTACCCCCTCACACTTGGTTTCCCGGACCCCTTCCCATCTGCAAGTAATACATCCCCTTGCCTCATTCGATCCTTTATTTTTCTTTTAGTTTGTACTTTGTCTTAATCAGATGAGAGATGCCATATTCTATTCAAGTTTGTGTGTCTGATTTATTTCATTTAACATTATATTTTCCATTTCCCTACAAATGTCTCAAATTTGTCCTTCCTTATAGCTTAGTAATATTACATTATATAGATACCACATTTTCTTTATCCGATTGTCTGTTGACAGGTATACATGCTGTTTCCAATATTTATATATTATGAATTTTACTGCTACAAACATTGGTATGTATGTATTGCTGTAGTATAATGTCTTAAGCTCTTCGGGGAAGATATGTAATTTCATATGTAATTTCTAATTTTAGTTCTTTGAGAAACTTCCATACTGATTCCCATAGTGATTGTACTACTAATTTACATTCCCACCAACAATGTAGGAGGATTCCTCTTTCACCACAGCCATGTCAGCATTTGTTATTTTTGATTTACTGATGTTTGCTATTCTTTTTGGAGTAAGATTGGAATCTTAGCATTGTTTTAATTTGCATTTCCCTAATGGCCAGAGATGTTGAACATTTTTGCATGTATTTGTTGGCCATTTGTACTTTTTTCTCTATGAAATATCTATTTATTTCACTTGCGCATTTCATGACTGGTCTTTAATTTTAGGTGATCTAATTTTTTGAGTTCTTTATATGTTCTACATATTAGTCCTCTTTCTGAAGAGTAGCTGGCAAAAAATTCTGTAGATTATCTTTAATAAAAGCAAAATTTAAGAGAGATATTTGGTATAACACAGAGCAACAACTCCTAAAATATCAAGAGATGGCTTTGGAGGTCTTTGAAAAAGGACATTAGTTTGACACATTAAGAAAGAGTTCTAAACTATTTTGATCTATAGAAGGTCAAGCATTACTTTGGAAATCCTACTAGGGTCCTGAGTTGTTCCCTCAGAATGGCTGAAGCATATTCAGTTCCACTGGGGTAAAATATGCTGTGTGTGCCACATGCTATAGATCTTACAATTTATTTATCCATTCTTTTGGTTTTTTGGTACAAGAGATAGAATTCCAGACCTTGCACTTGTGAGGCAGGAGGCAGAACCACTGAGCTAAATCCCCGGCCCGGCCCTCTTTTTCCATTCTTATGTCAAAAGGGATTTTAAAAATTACCATTTGCTTGTCTTGGTTCTATTTTGTTAGGATAAGCATTCCATTCCTTTTTCAGATATGTTTTCTGATGCCTATATTTAAAATTTCTGGTGAAATGTAAACTAGCAGTGAAAATAGCTAATACTAGATTATGGAATATTTCATTAAAATGTAATATAGTTTTAGATATAATCTAACATAAAATTATACAATCTACAAATTTTATTTTAGCCTTACAGATTGAATTAGATGACTTCTGTTCTCTTTCTTTTCTCTCTTAGTCTCTACAGTGATATGTATAAATTAGAAAACATATACTTTTAAATGTATGGAATAACTTGCATATATCTTCTTTAGGGTGTGGTTTTGATTTAAATTTTAAATTACCAATTCAGCAATCTTGTTTCAAGGTTAAAGTAAAAAGTATAGTTTTTATTTCTTCTTGAGTCAGTTTTGGCAAGTTGTATGTTATACTTTGTATTATGAAATTATTGTTAAAACATATTAATGCTTTATCTCAGTTGGAAGTCTATTATGCCTCCCTTTTTATTATGGTTTATTATTATACCTTTAAAATTTAGGCAATCTTTCCAGAATTGTCTTAGTTTCATTAGTATATCAACACTGTCAAGTTTTGGTATTGCTGATCATCATCTCTATTATATTTTGTTTTCTATCACATCAATTTCTGATATTTATAAATTTTGTCCTTTATGCTTCTAATATTATCTAATTTTCAAAGATGGTACTTAGCTTATTAAATTTCAGACTTCTTTTTAATAAGAGCATTTAAAGTGATAGCTTTCTTCTCAGTATTGTTCCTTTGAAATAAAATATTTCAGTTTTTGCTTTTTTCTATTTTATTATAATATTTTAATATGTGTTTTAAAATTTCAAAATCACAATTTTGTTAGTTTTCTTTTGTTATTGATTTCTAACCTAATTGATTTCTTAGTAAAAAATTTCCTTTGATTCACATGACTTCTTCGGAAATTTTGGAGATAATACATACTCAATTTCTGACCATGATTCTAATGTTGCAAAGAACATGTGATCTCCATGTGTGGAGCTCAACGTTTCAGACTATCTTATAAATTTTCCTTACGATGGGGCCTTTTTTTTCCTGTTTTGTTCCATGCTGCATATATATTAAACTGGTTACCCTTAAGTAAGTACTGAAATATTTGTTGAATGATCAGATATTAAATTAAATGTGTTAATTCCATTGCTTAAATTACCTACACTTTTAGTTTTGTGGATTTATCAGTCAATGCTTCCTAGAGTCAAAAGTAGATGAGAGTGCAAGAGGTCTGTTTGTGATCTGGTGACCCCCAGGCTTGTAGCCCAAGGCAATGTCCTGTGCAAATCGGGAGGCTGAAGGAAGAATCTGCCCAGAAAGGCCCTGGGGCCAGCGCTGGAAGCTGAAATGTCTGTGCCAGAAGGCTCAGGGGTCTACACTGGAAGCCAGGAAAGGACAACCAAGATGATGAAGAAAAACTTCTTCCTTTGAAGAAAAACTGCAGAAACTCTTCGGAAGACAAGCAGCTACAAGGAAGCTCCTCCAAGGAAGATCAGCTGAAACCCTTCCCTTCTGTTCTCCTTTTATACCGTTAGGCACCCATGCTAACTCATCAGCTGGGTACTTTCTCTGCAGTTAACAATTAGTCAGCTACCACAATCAATTACACCATTTTTTTTGGCTTTATGGTCATAGGTACATGTGATTAGAGTTACATGCACCTCGTAAACTAAAACTTTACCACTTATATCTATAAATTATTTTTTCACCCTACAGAAAATAGTATACTGGTAAACTAAAGAAAGCTAGACTTCTTTCAAAAATACTTTTTTATTATCATTTTTATGTCATAAAACAAATTATAGATTGTTTTTCCAGATATGTTAATGCACAATAACTTTCGTTGACTTTAATAAAATTTCTCAAGAGTTGATTATTCAAAGTGTAAAATTAATATTTTAAATCACAACCACACCTACTGAAGGGCATGATTTCTCAGGGAGTTGACTTTTCTCTGTTCCACTCAGAACCAAATTTGTAAGCTTTAAGCTCTTTTTGATGTCTAATGTTGAAGAGAAATGCTTCTCTGCTAAGGCTTCTATGCTAATCCAGTTAATCTTTTGCCTAAAGGTGGGGCTTTTCTTGATGGAGGGAACTCATTGGTAGAACACATTTGAAACAACCCATATGGCCATGAAAGCCCAATGGTGTATTTTTTGTCACCACTCCTCAAAGAGCAATGAAAACCATGAATCAGTTTTCTCCAAAAGTCCACAAACCATGTGGTTATATTACTAAAAGGGAGATTCTCAGTAAGCAGGTTATGGATAGAACTAATAATTCTACTTCCAACAGTTCTCAAATAATGCTAATGCTGCTGACTTTACTGCAGATACTTAGTAGTAGACTGCCTGTCAGGTACTGCAGACCAAGTGAACATTTGGTACTAACCTCGCTCTTGTAATTTCTCTTCCCAGTTTGTTCCTGGTCACAGAAGATTTCTATACCTTCACAGATTCACTTTATTTAACATATTTCTGTGTTTTATAGTATGCAAGTTATAGTCTACTATGTTGTAGGAAACAGAATTTTCCAAGTACAAGGAAAGATTCTTATAATCCTTCGTATTTATACTTAAATTCATCACATTAGTTGCATAGCATAAAGTCAGTTGTAGAGATACAGATTTAGACACTTTCATGGAATAACAATTTAAATATTTTGGCAGCTTGGTTTTGGTCATTTGAAATAACTTTTGAATTAGCTTTAATGATAAATACAACAAATAATGAAGAAGTAAAGTAAAGATACAGTGAACTTTGACATATTTTATGCAAATTACAGATGAAAAATAGATTTTATACAAATACATTAACCCATAGCTAGGCTATTTTCTGAAACATTGTGTTAGAGATGCTGATTTAACTTTTGATCCATGCATTTTAGAACATTTAAAAACTCCTCTTAGGCATTTAAAAACCTGAATTGTATTTTTGCCTTAGTAATATCTGTATTTTGATGTATCTTGTAAGTGTTTGGTTGACTTAAACATATTTATCTAAACTCAGTTTATGTTACTTTATAGCTTTGATTAGATACTTGATGGTGAAGAATAATTAGTTTTTGGTGATTTCATGATAGAAAGGTGATCTCTGTTAAGTTTGCTTTCTAATTATTAAAGTCCCATTGCAATAATTTTTTCAAGTAATAAAACTTTAATAAAAACTACTATTATTTTGTTTAGCTACCTCTTAAAACAACCAATCTCTTAAAGGTTATCCTAATTAAAATCTCAAAAACTGCTAAAATCAGCAGTGAAAACTTGACATATCTAGTGGCATTCAAATCTTAGAGGATTTGAAGTTCAATGAAATGAATGCTAAAAACTTGAATATACATATTATTTATGTATTCACCTGTGACACCTTGTTATTTTTAAAAATAAAACAAAATGTCCATATATGCAAACATATGCCAACAAGAATAGATTTTTTTTAAAAGAAGAAATTTTTTTTCCACAAAATAATGGTACACTGGAAGAAAAGCAGCTGTAATAAAAATACTAAAAGGAAGAAACTCAGATGAGTATAGGTTCTTTCAACTAAAATGTACAAATAAAACAATCAAAGATGCAAAGCAGAATGGATTTTTTTTTTTTTTGGTACTGGGGATTGAACTTGGGACCTTGCACTTGCGGGCAGGTGCAGAATGGATTTTTTGTAAATAAAACAAAAATGAATGAGAGCAGTTTTCCAAATACAACCAGAGAAATCTTGAGATTACCAGGAGGTAAAATACACACCTGTAATGAATAAATAGATACATAAATCAATCATTACTTTTAATAACTAATATCTGAATTAAGAAAAATAATTTGGCGCACAGAAAATAATGCAAACCCTACAAAACGTGTCATTGATGAAGGTAGGAAAATACTTAGGAAACTTGAACATGTACAAATTTCCAAAGCCAGGTTCAACAGAACCTGAAGTCTTCAGAAAGAACTTCATTTTCATGGAATCTTTAACAAAGATATGCTTAAAAATAAGTTTGAGAGGAATTACAAAGCAAAAGCAAATTAGATAATATGAACCTGACTCTTAAGAATTAAGATAAATGATCTTGGGTATGGCTTCATGTAAGTCTGTTAAAAAGAAGTAAATGTCATGAGGGCTATTAAAATCCCCCAAAACTAATAAGAATTATGTCTTTTGGTGGTGTTTTCTCCCTATAATAATAGTAAAGTTATAGGTGAAACAGATGCCAGATTTTGAAACCCCATGTTTCTAATGAGAAAACAACAAAACCAGGAGTACATCGTGAAGATCACCTACTATTTAGGCCATCCTCTCTTCGGGTCCGTATATGAGTCTAAGTTTGGGAAATAATACTCAGGCTCTTTTGAAAGGATAGGATCAAATCACGTTTCTCTCAGTCATTGTCTGATTAAGATGACTAACACTGCATTCTGGGTTTTTTGCTATTTTTCCTATGAAGTAAAGGAGGTGGCACTTTATCACAGAAAATGAGAAGCCTAGAAATAATGTTTTAAAAGACTTTTATATGGCTTACATTCTAAATATCTCATATAATAAAATTCAAAACAATAAGCTATTAATAACCCGTGCTCACATAACCTTATAAATAAGGCAGTGTACTTTAAGAATCTTAAATCACTAATGTTTTTTATGTCTGTGTTTTTTCTCCTATATGAACAGGTCTGCACTAGTCTGCATTAATTAAATTTAAGTAGGATTTCTGAGCCTGGATCATCATTAAGTCTGTTGGCACTGATTTAAATCTGCAGTAAAACATTTCTCCATTAAGTCTTGTGCTTTTGTGTCATATTTCATACACTAGTTGTCTCTTAATTAAATCCATGATGGTCCACCAACACAGACTATTAAAATAACTATACTTTGCACTTGACATATTTATGAGACAGAGTCATAAGACTATAGACTGATACTTGAACTACTCACTGAGAAATGCTAATAAGATTATGATGAAAGTAAGATTACAGCATTCGTCTCCTCTTCTCTTCTTTCTAGAGATTTATTTTTATAACTACAGTTCACTTCTACTTCAGGTTCTGACTTCCTCAGACCACCTGAAAGCTCTTATTTGCAGAAGAACTGCAAATTAATAGTCAATGGAAACCTTTCGAAGTGTTAATTTATATCACATAATGTTAATATAAACATTGAGAATATTCTTCTCTTGAGTTTTGTTCTATATATAGCTGCAAGTAAATACATTAATCTAGATATATGTTTGCCAAGCCTTTAGGTGTTTTGAGTAAAGAAAATTTACAAGGACTGGAAAGAGAAAATAGCCCTGAGTAAGAAAGCAGTTAACTTTTAGATGGGGTGAAAAGAAGTCCACATATGCCAACCTCAAATATACTGAATTTTCAACCTACTTGCCACAGAGAATGATGGTCTCTGCTTCGGTGAATTTTCAGAGAAGTTATTACAGCATATGGTGAAAGAGAGTTTAGATGTTGTTCTGTTTGCTTTTAGTGCCCTGATGTACACTTTGTTTTTTGTTTCATTACTCTTAGAAACATGCGTGTATGTGTGTTTGTGTGTGTGTGAGTGTGTTTACAATGTAGGGGGAAGGGTCTTTAATGGGGGACAAGTGTGCTTCAAAGATTAGTAAGTTTCAAATTATTAAATGCAGTGTCAAAGCAGAGGATAAGAACAAATACAACAGGTAAACATTTCAGCAAGTGATCTAAGGAAAACAGGAATTATCTAATACAAATAGAGGGAGGAGTTCTCAGCCTTTAAATCCATTACCTGCCTCTTACTAGTATTAGTATGTTCTGCAGAATAGCACTGTGCAACTTACTCAGCTCTGTTTCTTTACCAAAAGTTTTTCAAACTACTGCAAAATGAGAGATTAACTTAAAATAAAATACAGTTTTATTATAGCACCTTGGTTTGTGCCGAACAATGCGAATATAAAATAAATTCTAATCTCTTGTCAAGAATAGCAGCTACAGTCAGGCAGCTCCACTAAACACATTAAATCTAATAAAATCACCCTCACGTACTCCTGACACTAGTAGTAATTAAAATAACTTGTTTCAAAAAAATTGGTCCTATACATGAATACGTATTGGCAATTATTTCTTAGTTCTTCAAACCAAAGATAACATAATTTGATTCTCTCACAATTTTCTTCTAAATGCAGTTCATATTGGGTTTTATATGCAGCTTAAGACTGTTAATTGCCATTTTGAGCCTCACAGTAAAATAGGGTTCAATATGTCGCTTTTCTCAAGCATAGAGAAATGTTTGAGAAATGCTTGTCTTAGTCTAATGAACTGTGAATAATTTACATCCTGAGTCCTATTTTTCAGTATAAGTGGCCTGACTTTTCTTGAGTCCTGTAAAGCCTAATCAACTTGTTACATTCATCTGATAGAAGAAAGCTCTGACAAAGTCGAGAGATGAACCCAGAACAGCTAAAAGCTCGCTTTGGTGTTGTTTGGATTTTCTTTGAGCCACTTTTTCATTTGGATCTATTTTTCCTTTGTCATTCTAGACAACGCATTGTAAACTAAGGTTTTTATTTTCCATATTTGTCAGAAAATACTGTCTGACTTAAAATATTTTCAAAATCCCCTACCTCCTGGCAGGCTCACTCGATAACTTCCTGAATTTACAGAGACCTAGCTGTTCTGTCAGGAAGAAAAAGGAGCTGTTTGAGGGCGTGAACATTTTTTTATTTCTGAAAGAATCACAAATAGGAGTTGTGATTCTGGTTTGTTTCTGAGCACATGTGTAACGGAACTCCGCCAGAGATCAGGACAATGATCTGCATTGAACAATGACCACAGACAGCTATTTTGTGTCACAACCATGAGCGGATGGTGTGGACCTTTTTTGTGGTACAGGAGCTTGGCAAAGAAGTAAACTGATTTACTATGTGCTAATTACTTACTCAGGGGTGATCTTTTGCAAAAGGCGTAATTTTAGAGGGACTTCAAAACATATCAGATTCTCTGTATGAGTTGAAAAGAATTTTAGAGACAATCTGATTTTGTTCCTCATTTTGGGACATAGAAAGTAGGTCCAGAGAAATTGAGTAGTATATTTATTGCTCCATAACCATGCTGCAGAATGCTCTGTAACAGAACAAAGGAAAATCATAATGTTTATTATTTAATACTAGGGATGTGAAGAGGAGATGTGGGAACTATTTGTGAAGAAATCAGCAAGCAAATATTCTTTCTGAGTCCCTATTATGATATGGCTGCTAATAAGAACTCTGCTTAAAGCTACACACCTTCTATATACGTGACTTCTTCATCCTTAGTGTGAATATTAAAAGACCTATTTAGTAGAAAATTAAAGGGAAGAAAAGGAATTCATTTGCATTTTTAGTTGACCAAATATTGAAAGTCCATGAAGTTTGGCAATAAATGACCTTTAAGGAGAAGGCAGGTTAGAAGATTCAGCCCCAAGACTGACGCAAGAAACATATTGCCCTGTGCTATAGAAAATCAGAGTCTAAGTAAAAGTGAAGTAAGTGTGTAATCAGGGACTGGAAGTCTTTTTCTAGATTTACTATTCAGATAGGAAATATTTTGGGTATTGAAGATGATAGAGTCAGAATCACTGCCATATTATGCCATTCTGACAGCCATAGACAATAGGAATAATAAACAAATGAGCATGGCTGTGTTCTAATAAAACTTTATATACAAAAAGAAGCACCTAATGCAATGTTGGCAAACCTATGGCATGCATGCCAAGGTGGGTTGTTTTTTTATCCTTGAAATCTCTAAAAGATTTGCCATCACAAGCTAGTGGATTTGCCTAGTGGGCTATAATTTGGCCATATCTGTTCTATAATGAATGATGCATATGGAGAGATAGATGATAGATGGATGATAAATAGATAGATTAGATAGCCACCAATAGAAATCTTTTTCTATCCATAAGCAAGATAATTTCCTATTCATAAAGAAGTGCCTAACTATATTTTTAGAATTATAGAGGGTAAGCTTCTAATAAAAAGAAAGAATATGTCTTTGTTCAAATAGCTATCACACCACAGTCAGAACATCTTTAAAAAGTAAAAATCAAGGGCTGGGGATTTAGCTCAGTGGTTTTGTTGCCTGCTGCGCAAGTGCAAGGACCCGAGTTCGATCCCCGGTACCAAAAAAAATAAAAAACCCAAAAATATAAAAATCAGATCGGTCATCCTATGATTAAAACTCCTCCAAGGTTTCTATTACAAGTAGAATAAATTCCAATGCTTTGGACCATGCCTAATTCTCTGATTTTTATCTTTGTTATTCTTTTGAATTAATTAATGATTTTATTAATTATTAAATGTTTATTAACTATTAAAATTAATAATTTTATTAGTGCATATTATGGTGCATCATAAATGGATTCATTCTGGGGAGTTGCTGAACACACATGACCACCTTATTCCCTCAGTCACTATGCATTAACCAACTGGCTGCTCAATTTTTCAAACACTAAGTTGACATCAAAATCATTCAACTTGCTGTCCTTTCTGCATAAAACCCATGTTCTCATATCACAGTATGAGTCGCTTCATTTCAGCACTCGTGTGAGCTCAAATGTGTAGTCACCAGTGATGCCTTCTTCTTTTTTCTTTCTCTGTGCATACTTGTGAAACATCTGAAATTACTTCATTAACTTACTTATTTTTTGTGTCACTAACTAGAATAAAATTACCATAAGGAGAAAAATCCTGCCTACAGTGTTCCTCATCATATTCCAGGGCTCACAAGAGTGACTGGCACGTGGTAGATGTTCATTAAATACTTTTAAATGAATGAATAAA
The DNA here is from genome assembly GCF_053883595.1 of Heterocephalus glaber. NCBI lineage: Eukaryota > Metazoa > Chordata > Mammalia > Rodentia > Bathyergidae > Heterocephalus > Heterocephalus glaber. Next base: position 33,590,252 of record NW_028258296.1, on the reverse strand, counting down.
TGAATGAAAGTGCAATAGTCTACATTTTTATATATTTTCTTTTGTGATGTTCAGAACAGCCTAGTCATGTATTGCAAGTACTATTATCAGACAACAAAGCAAGATTTTGAGAAGCTACATGATTTCCCCACATTTATTGATCTATAAATTGACATAATTACTATATTTACCTTATTTATGTTTCCCTCCAAACTCAGTATATTTATTTAATGTTATCTATCAAAAGCTTTATTACATATCACAGATACTAGCTTTTTGTAAAACCTCTGTACCATGAATATTACTATCAGAATCATTGCCGAGATGAGAAAATGGAGTCAGAGACATTAAACAACTATGCAAAGCCTCATAGTGACACAGCTTGGATTCAAACCTAAATATTATCCAGGTGTAATCATTTTCTTAAAGCCTGGAAAATATACTGTTAAGTGAAATAAATCAGACACAAAGCTTAAATACCATGTAGTATCTCTCATTTGAGTGAGGCAAATTGTAAATAAAGAGCTTGAAAATAAAGGTTTGATAAAAGGAAATAGGGAGATTTATCTGTTGCAAACAGGAAGGGATCCAAGGGATCGGGGGGCATTTAAGATACATCATGTTCATGTGCCAAATACTCACAATGAATGTAAACATTATATGTCATAAATATGATCTAAAAATAATAATAATAACAATAACGATAATGGTGAAAAAGGATATAGAGATTGAGGGAGCTAGGTAGGTGGGGAGGGGAAGGGAATAAAAAGCAATCAAGATGCTACTTCGTAATATGATTATAGACTTCATGTATTGCAGACATGTACTGATAAAATTTAAAAAAATAAATCCAGGTACTAGTACTCTAAGTTCTTAATGCACTATGGCATATTTAGGAGATATAATCCATGTTCAGAACTCTTGGGTTTGAACTATTATAAATAGTTACTAGTTTCCTATTGTCACCGTAACAAAGAATCTCAAATCAATGACTTAACAAAACAATTACCCTACTTTTAGAGGTCAGATTAAAATGAATATTATGGAGCAAAAAAATCAAAGTGTCAGTATGACTGTTCGCTGCAGGAGAGAATCCATTTCTTTACCTTTACTGATTTCTAGAGACAAATGGGGTTGCTTAGTTTATGGCCCCTTCTTTCATCTTCAAAATCAGTGACATCGTTTTCTGTGACTCTGCTTTCCTCTTCTTCTGTCATCCCCTGGCCTTCATCTGATTTGGACTCCCCTGCCTCCCTTTCATAAGGACTCTACAGATTATATCAAGCCCACCTTTAGAATCCCAGATAACCTCCCTGTGACTATATTTTAATCACACCTGCAACATGGTATTTACCATGAATTAGCATTTGCAGGTTCTAGGGATTAGGGCATAGAGATCTTGGAAGGCCACCACAAGTAATATCTATCCAACTGCCCAGTAGTAAATATTTTAACCACTTTGCTAAGTATAAATGAAATGGAAGTGAATTAGTTATATTACTACTGCCCAAGTGTCAATTCAGGAAGGTCTACCCCGACCTCTTATTCTAAATTCCCATCCCCACCCATTCCCTATATCCTGTTGCAATCTGTTCTAATTTCCCCACTGCACTGTAGCTATTTAAAACCATAAAATTTGCTGTTTGTCCTCCATTTGAACATAAACTCTTAGAATTTTGATGGATTTGTTTGCAGATGATGTACCCTATTCCTCATGCCTGAAACAACACCCAGCACCTAGCAAGTACTCACTAATTATCCAATAAATAACAAATGAATAAGCATCAATGCACAGATTAGTTTCTTAGGGAGTAGAAATAGGTTGGTGGGAATGTAGTTTTGGTAAACTCATTTTTTAACCATCTAAAAATACTTGGATTATTCTGCCACAATCATATGTATTTACTATTGAGCTCTTTGTAATGACAAATGTACATAATCTAATATAATTGTGTCTTGCACATGGTAGGCCACAATGAAATTTGCTGAATAAATGAAAAGATCATAGATTCATTTTGATGAAGGATTAACTGTTTTGCTCTGATCATCACTAACATTAAACCTTTTGGTATGCTGACAAACAAAACTATGCTTATTGATTAAACCAGAGTATAATAGTATATTTTAATGCTTTATTTAAATACATATGTCTTCTACAGTTTTAAGTACTAATTGTGTTTTAATTTGTTTGAATATCTCTCTCCCTCCCCCATCTCTGTGTATGTATGTGAGGGATGAAAAATAGACATAGAGAGAACTGAAATAGCATTATAATGAAATGGAATTGTTTCCTACTAAAAAATAGATTCTCATTCCAATTTGGCCTGTTTGGTTTAGTATCAGAACTTCCCAGAATTATTTAATAGAAGCAAATGATCTGGAGCCCATCTATTTAGTAACAGGTACTGTTAGTTAATCATTTTGTTACAAGCAGTATGGTATAAGAAAGGCTATACTGTTTTTCCGATCACATGATGGTCAAGATATACCATTAAGTTGACACGACATTGAGATGATGAGGAAGATTGAACTGCTTTACTATGTGCAAATTACCTAAAGGACTGAAATTAGGCAGAGCATGTTTAGTTGTCAAGAAATATTTTTTTCTAGCTAATTTTTGGTTTCTAATTCTATTAGCCATTTTGACATGAACAGCTAATGTAATTAATTTTTACTTATACCACTATATTAACTCTTGTGACCTGAAAACCTATTATCTGTATTTATATTTAATGTTAAGTCCATGATTGGGAAAATGTAGTTTGGAGAGGTAACTGGTCCATTGTTCTTGGAAGCAGTTTTGGTTTTTTGTTTGTTTGTTTGTTTGTTTTGCATTCATGAGGCTATTCATATATACTAATATAATGTACTCCTTGCATTTGATAGATCTCCTTAGTCCTAACTTGTATATCTGTTCAAATAAACCTTAACTTGTACTCTTATTTATAAAATGTTAGACTGGTCCAAAGACAGTAGCCTCCTTTCATTTGAATTTATTAGATCCTTTCATAGGTTAAGTGTGTATGGTACATGCTCTTTGTTAATTGTCCTTTATAAAGCAAAGATCTAACTTACCAGAAAGTTTAATGTGAGATGGCTGTGCTTCCAGTGTAGGGGCAGAAGCCTCAAAATGCATCCTGCCTGAGTGCCAAACCAGTAGTCAGAAGTGCTGTGTGGACTCTTCTGGATATAGAATTCAAGTTTTCTTGCATCATTGCATCAATGTGTCTTAATTTCAAATTAGATAAAGTGTCAATTCTATTTAAATAAACTCCGGCCTCACAAAGGCTGAAACTATCTTTTACTCCCCCAGCCCTCCTCTATGGTTTTTAAATGAAGTTTTCTTTCTACTTCAGTTTTTAAAAGTAAAAGTTGAGTTGGCAGTGATGTTAAAATTTATTGGCCCACTTTAGTAAAAAAACAAAATCTACAGATGGACTTATAATACTTCACTTTTATTCTTATTCTACATAGCTGGACTGCTGCTTAAGTAGGAGGTGTGGAAATTAATTATTTTTCTTCCATGTGTACCATCCTCTTATGGCTTCTGTCAGAAATCAACACACTGCAGTTTATAAGCAAAACTCTGCTTCCAGGAGCACCTCTCTAAGTGGACCATACTACTCTCTAACTTAGGGGCTAGCCTATTTTTATCATGTGACTCACCATCTCTCTTCAGTAGTAAGACAAGGCAAAAGAAACCTCTCATTAGTAGCATTTATAAACTGCTAGAGTTCAAAATGAAAAAAGGAAACACCCAAGTTTCAGACTGAAGACATTCAAAGATCAGTTAGACCAACTTCTTCATTTACAATGAAGAAAATTAGGTACTTTGAGGCAGGGCTAGTGGTAGAGCTCCGTGTCTTTCCCCCTGTACTGTTATTGCTCTCACCTCATGTAAAACAAAATTCCACCAGTGTAATAAGGTAGCCCTAATACCCAAAGACTTACGTTTATGTGCTAGACTTCTATTCGCAACTCTAACCACATCACTCTGCAACTTAAAATCATTTTGTGGCCTCCCATTGCTTTCAGCATGAAGTTCAAACTCTGCTATCTGTATTCTTTCAGGAGCTGTCTCTTGGCCGCCAGTTTCCTGCAGAAAGAGTATTTGTCAGGCACTCTTATTAGCATTTCACCAAATAGGCCAGATTCTAGCACATATCTTCTTCCTTATAAATATTATTTATCCCCTCTGCCTGGACTTCTCTTTAGTCAGAGGCAACCAGCTAACAACTGTCCTTTGTGGTCAAAACAAGCATTATTCTCTTTGGAAGCATTTTCTAAGCCTCTCTCGATCATTTAGTTACTCTACTCTATGCTCACTCCTTAATATATATTATGTCTGCCCTTTTTACATCTCCAATAATAATCTACAATAATCCTAGATTTCTGGAGCCTCCATTGATATGAACACTTTGGTCACAGAGATGTTGACTTGTTCATTTATTTCTTCGCTGTGCCTAACATTGTATCTGACTTTGGTAGCCATAAAATAGAAAGAATGAAGAAAAATACATACATATTTAATTGATGATCACACTTTCACTTCCCCCTGTTATCTTCATTTCTATCTGTATCCCACTGCCATCATTCTCCAGACATCTTCCAGCTTTCTACCATCATTTCTCTTTCTAGCAGATTAGCATGCAATCCCTATTAATAAAATAATTCCCAGAAACTCTTTAATTGCTTTCATTTTCAGCTATGATTCACAGGGGCACATAACAAAAACTAGGTCTATGTATCAAAAGTGAAGTGGAGATTGGGCAGTCTGACCATTAATTGGATCAATACAGATAACCAACCCAAATAATTTAATTCCTGCAGTAAAAGTACATAAGTGAGTTTGTCTGGGATTGTAATGCATATTTGTATTTTGTTAAGAACCATGAAGTTTGTTGAAATCAGGTGGATGTTTCAGGCTGAGTTCTCTTTTCAGGCTGTTAACATAGATCAATTAAGATATATGTGAAGCTTCCACTTCACATTTTGTTCACTCATTGCCTAAATGATAGGAGTTTTTTTTTCCTGAAATATCAATACTGGGAAGAAAATATAAAATTTTTCTTACTTAAAAAGTGTTATGATATAGTACTAGGGGCAGAGGTGGAAGCAAGAATAAGGAAATTATATTTAAAACTAGACTTATTACTAGCTATACCCCAAATTATTGTATTATAAGTCATGAAACCATAAATAACTTTTAAATGTTTTGCTTAACTTATCAGATGGACTATGATGGAAATTTTATATGTATGTATAACATCATAGTTTTAAAATAGAAGTAAATTTGAGACTATTTTCTGGGTCCATTAATTTCTACAATTAGAAAACTTTGTTAATAGGAGTACTGTGAACATAATAAATTTCTCATGTAGTAATTTTAAATGAATAACTCTTTTTTAAATGGTCACAAAAGTTCAAATTATAATAATATTTTAAGATAACTTGCTAATATTGTTAAACTATTCAAACACAACACTGCTATGATTCATTCCCATATGTAGAATGACAAATGCTTAGAAAAATGAAGTACCAAGAGTGTACATAATTCTATAAATTGTGTGAGAAACAACATTGGATACTGATAAAGAAGCTGAATGTTCCTTTCGGTTTAGAAGGAACTTTATTTTTTAAAAGACTGATTCCAGTCAGTGAGAATAGACATGAATGTTGTGTTTAATCTGCCAAAGCAAAAGCAAATCATAATGCCAAGACAGTGTATCACAGTGTATCACATAAAGCATTTTCTGCAATTTCAAAACATTGGTTGTGTAGCAGTTCCTGGGATAACTGCTTATTTTTTCTAGATAATCATTGTGCTACATCTTGTAAATGATCTGATTGAAGTTTGAAATATATGATCATGGTTTCTTTTCATGTAGGGGACCAGGAGGCCAATCCACAAAGCAATATTTTTGTGGACTGGGGACTTTGGTTAAATTTCTAGGAAAATTCTTTTTCTTTTTTTTAAAGCAGTCATTAATGAAACACTAGAATCAAGCAATCAGGACCTTATTCTCTTTGTATAGTCTTTACAAGTCCAATAGAGTGTTTCCCACCCAAGGTCAACAATGGCTGGAGTGTGGATAGGATCTGATATTCAAGATCAAAGAGATTTACCTCCAGTTACCACATTTCAGGTCCTTCTTTCTACATTACTTATCTTTTTCATCAGCTCACCAACAGAAACCCATGGTAAGAAGTGTATTCCAGTGGTGAAAAAGACATGATTATAGTCCAGAGCCTGATAGGAGTAATGCTATTGGCTATAATAAAATTATTGTATTTTTATGAGTATAAAGTGAGATAAAGTATAGTAGTTTTGCAAATTGTTATGGTGTTAGCTTTACATATTGAAATTATAAGTATTTTGGATTTGCATTTTTGCATTTTTCCTATTACTACCCTTAAAATATATTTAGTTTTTCCAGGAATTCCTAGAAAGTACAGAAATTTTACCTTTCCTTCCTTGAACTTTCTCTAAAATACCCACAAAATTTCTATTTCTTCAGCATTTCTCAGCTAATTATAAGTAGTTCAACAGGTATTATGGTAACTCACTGACATTTGGAAGGCATCTGACCCTGTCTTTTATAGTCTTCCTAATTTTCTTTAGTCAGATGCCCATAGTAAACCTGACCTGATTGCTCAATGACACAAGTTCATTCAATGAATCAATCAATGAAGCAGACAGGTTTTTTTCTACAAAAAGAATGAGCATTGACTGTCGTAACAAACATTAGGGCAGAGTAGAATCATATTTAGGGAGCATCTTTGCATTATAAACATTTCCATAAAATTGTTTTTTTAGCTATGGTTATTATTTCAGGCTTCTTCATTCCAAGACACCATAGTGTGTTGAGTTATGTGAATTATGCTAGATGAAATCACCGCTTTATTTTTCTGATGGCTGGATTAATTCCAACTGTTCCCAAATGTATAAGATTTTTAGAAAGTTGTCTTATCTGGTTAGCCATAGAATAAGACTTTGCCTCTAGAGTAACAATAATATCATGTCGAAGAGGAAAATGGGCTTCATCGTACATGTGGTTTGATGTAATGGCTGTTAGGTACAGATCCACAGAGAGAAATTTCACAGAGCTCAGAGACATTCAACATCTGCCACAAGCCTTGACCCTATTCTACCGCAGTGTCTGTAAGCTATGGGGGAATATGTTATTGAAGGATGTCTGATTCCAAGAGCCATCACAGCTGTCACTGGGGTTTATTCTATCCACTGGCAGATATGGTTATCATAAAACCACAAACCTTGTATCGACTCATGCTCAGATCCTGACTGTTCCCATTATACGAAAGAGAGTTAGAAAATAAACACTTGTAGCAGTTTCAGCTTAATGCTTTTTAGAATTGTGTTGGCTAGACAGCAAATCAAATATTCCCCTCCCTCTTCCCCCCTTTCTACTTTTCCATTAAAACAAACACACAAAAATCAAATAAAGCATCCAATCATAGATCTTTGTGGTCACACTGCTAATGCTTGGAACTTGAAAATTGGACCAAAGAAACAGACATGATTTTTCAGCTACTAAAGATATGTAAATCAACACAAGCTCGGGGTGGAGAGAGAGAGAGAGAGAGAGAGAGAGAGAGAGAGAGAGATCAGACCTGGAAGAAATTATGTTCTTTGACAGCAAGAGTTTAAACATTGTGACTCCAAATATCAGTTCTGTATTATTGGTACTTGTTATCAGATACATCACCATAAACATACAGGACAAGAAAACCTGAAGACAGAATGGATACTTTTTTCAATTTATCAACTTAGTTGATTACCTCATCTAAGAAGGTCTCCCAACTTACTATTTTTATATCTTAATGGTTATTAATAGTTCTTATTCAATTGCTATGATTATGGCATATCACAATGGCTAAGATTGTGATTTTTATGAACACATGCCTCTGTGTTTAACTAGGAAGAGCTTCACCCAGAACCCTGCAATATTCCTTTTACATGTTATAGGAACTACAGTCTGAATGGAGTTGTATGATAGAATTAAATATAGAAAACAATATATCACAACAATAAGTCAAGGCAAAGCTATCAGGAAAGGTAGTGTCTTGTACCATTATGTCTGATTACCAGTGGTAGAGATAACTTCTATGTTGCCCATGTAGTCCAAACATGGGAGAAATGTTCTAGTTTTTGGATTCTTCCCCAAGATTCTTCATATTCTTCTTCCTGATAGTCATATTCTGTTTTGTATTACCCTGCAATAAGTCACTTCCAGCTTTGTTATCCTTCTGGGGACTTGGAGCTGTTTTGAAAAAGTCTTACCTATACATACTCCCTCTAATCTATTAAGCTTGGATCTTGCAAGAATTGTAGGCTGCATAAAGGGAAAGATAAATGTACTCGGTTTTCTGCATCCAATTCTTCTTTCTGTGCCAGCAGCTTGATTCCCTTTATGGTGAGCTTTGGGACAGGCAAAGAATCATGTTTGGTCCTCTGAGAGATTCTTAAAACAATGAACAGATATCTAGCTCTACTCTAATTACCATTCATTGTTTAGTTACCCACTCCCTCTTTTTTGCCTACTGATAATGCTTCTCTCAGGTATCCTTGGAGATACTAATTGTCTTTTCTATGCTTTCACACTTAAGCTTTTCTAAAATTTTATCATAATCACGGTAAAAAAAAAAGTTCTTAAAACATTTGCTGACTCCCCTTGTCAGTGGAAAGACTCATCCAGTCCTCCAGAGACTCCATGAGCATCTCTGAGATTACACTGTACTGTACTTGTCCTGAGCTGACAGTAGCCTTCACATCAAAAACTCTATGTTTGGAAAGGCATTTATATAAAAAGCTTTTATTCTTGAGTTATAACTTGTCTATAAAAATAGTGCTTTGTTCATGTAACTATAACAGCAAGTTTCTTCTGCTCAATTCTTATTTGCAATGCAAAAAAAGAAAAAAGATTTTTATGGGTTTTATTTGTTCCCCAGGCACTGGTGAGCATGGATCCCCGTGGTCTTCATCCACAGACTCTTACTGATTCCTTGCTAACCACGAATGATCCTGATACCAGTGGTGTATGCAGAATGCTCCTGATTTCTCAGCCTAGCTGTGAGATGCAGTTAACAGGGGAATGATGATAGAAAGATAATTCTTTATACTCATATCCTACCCAGTGCTTACTGAATTTGAATCTTAATGGCAGTGGTAAGGACAGCAGTTCTCAGATCAAAAAATTATTAGTGTTTACATTTTGTGAAACAAATTCCCTCTCTAGTCAGCTCAACCATAGTCTGCTGATTTGCATTTGAGAATTATTATTTAAATCATACTTATTTTCTGTGGAAGTAAAAGAAATTATGCAGGACAAGTTAGCAGTTCTTCTGTAACATCAAGGTACCTTATCTCTGTGCTTCCTTTTCATTGTAGGACTGTACTCTGTCATGAAAGCAGATTTGATATGTTTGGGATGGATATACCAGACGGCAGTTACATTTTGAAGTCATTTTCTGATGATTTTTCTAATCTGGACACAGAAATTAGCAGTCTATCTTGTTTGCTAAGTATAAGAGGAACATGCATTCTTTATAAATGATTATTTGCTGGAAGCCCATTATATACCAGGCACCACATCAGTGTTCTGCTTCTCTGGTTGTACTCTGCATAGCATGCTCATTGTCATGTATAACTGAGACTTAGTGATACAGATAAATCCCATAGCAAAAGTCATTGGAATACCTTAACTGTTGTGTAAACGTTTTTTATATTCTAATCAGATCAGCAAAGCGCAAAAATCCATTGCATAAAGCATGAAAGTGACTTCTTACAATAAGCCTGCCACTGTGATGTATCTATTATACTTGAGTTACTTGTCTGACCCTACAAAGATGGGGTGTGTTTCTCTAGAGAATCCCAAAGAGATTAGAAGTTCACTTCAACAAGGAGTAATTCCCCAAAAGGAATCATTAAGAGGGATTTACAGGAAATGATCCTAGAAGGAAAAGAAAATGACTACTTTTACATAGACATCGAGAACTTATCCTGTCATGGTAGCACATGCCTCTCTACTGTGGGAGACTGAGACAAGATGATCACAAGTTAGAGTCCATCTGGGCAACTGAGCAAGACCTTGTCTTAATACAAAAACATATTATAAAGGGGAAGGATGAGGATGTAGCTTAGTGGTGAAGTGCCCCCGGGTTTTATTCCTGGTACCAAGAAAAAAAAAACCTGTGTATTCTCCAGCCACTGGCACAATAACAGGTGCTTACCAGCTAAGGAGGATGTACTGAGCCTGTATGCAAAATACCAAGTGATGCCTGTGGTGCGAGATGCCTGGGACAAGTGGTACAGAATGAAGCTTTCCCTGAGACTTACATGGGAAAGTCTTAGAAATGCACTCAGGAGAAATGTACTGCAGCACAGAATTATTCACCAGCAGGGGGAGAAATGCATCCTTGGCATGACAGTTCTACAAAACAGGATCCCAAAATAACAGTTACAACAAAGAGTTGGGCTTGGTGACACAGGTCTGAAATCCCAGCATTCTTGAGACTTTGGCAGGGGAAGTGCAAGTTTGAGCCAAACCTGTGTCAAAATTTTTAAAAATTTTTAAAAAGGGCAGGGATGTAGCCAAGAGATAAGTGCAAAGGCCCTGGATTAAATTCACACACACACACACACACAGTCGGGGCAAGGGGCCCTTTTGAATAGCAACATCTGGACCACAAGGATTGTGTTGCAGATGTCTGTTGTTTTCAAATCTTATCCAAGTACGGTGTCTGAAGTACATTCACAATGTATTCTGGGAGGACTTTAAAACATTCTGATTGTTTTTATTTGTAAAATATTTATAGTTATTTTTTCTATTCCTTCATTAGAAATTCATTTCAGTAGATGGTTTCCAATATACTGAAAATTCATAATGGGGATCCATCTCCATGGTTGGCCAAAGGAATTCTTGCCCAGGTTGTGGGGGAGAGGAGTGATACTGTTTGAAGATAACCAGTTACTTAGTTCTACTCCCACTAAATGGAGGTCCCAGTACAGGGACTGAAGACATTCCTTTAACTACAACCTCTTAAAGGCATAGACTGTGTTATTAATATGATTTGCAAATATACAGTAATTCTGTTTGTAAGTAAATTTGTTTCTTACAAATGCCCTAATGCAGCCATACTGATATGATAAAAAGTCTGCTGAAAATAATAGCAATAAAATGTGACTACAGAGAAATTTTAGAACCCAGAACACACTAAGAAAGGAAAGATAGTGGATGAATATTCTGCCATAATCTTGATAGAACCCTTTACTGATACTTCATTTATGCCTTATTTAGCATATTCAATATTTGCTCCTAAGAAATTTTCTACAATGTTGAATTTCAAGTGTTTCTATTTATATTCATTTACATTATTATTTTGTTTGAGAATTTATTCTCTTATTCTATAGTACTTTAATCGTCAATTAATTATCTTTTTTCTCTCTAGTTTCCCATGTGGCCTGTAAGACTTAACTTCATAAAACATCATCAAATTGTCCTAAAGACTACAATGATTTCTTTCAGCCACTGTAGCCAGGATCCATAACTCCTCAGTGAAGTCTGCATGGATACTTTTTCCATCTGAAAGCATTCTTTCTCTCCTTCAAACAATTTCTGTGCCATCTCAAGCTATTTGAGGCAATATTCCTTTCACAACATTAATTTCCTTACATAGCTTATTTTCTCAACTCTAGTGTTGTACTTTTGACAGCAGGTCTGTATCTAATTCATCTCTCACTTCCAACAGAACCTTAAAAGAATGCTAATCACATAGAAGTATGTTTTGTTCAATGAATATTTGTAGAATGAACTGATGATTGAGAAGTTTAGGAATAACACTGAGAGTTTTAGCTTCTAAGGCCAGTACAAGCTATGTGTAATGGTCTTAGACAAATATCTTTATCAAACAATTTTACTTAAGACCCTATGGTAGCCTTAATGTGTAATGAATTATATGTCATGACACTTGGGATGTTGTCCTGGCTAGGTGGCCAAATATTTACAACACAATCCCTTAAACCACTGCCTTGTATTTTGATCCATGAAATGGGGATAGTATCAGCCTCGTGTGGTTGTTGCCATGGTTGGAAAATATCCTCTATGCAAAAATGCTGTGAACAGTGCCAAGAACTATATAAACAAAGTTATTATCTTATTTTTACAAATGCCAGTTACTGAATTGATTGTTGTGCTTGTCTGTTTCTTCCACATTTTTACATGTGTAAATATATGGACAAATAAAAAAAATGAGGGAACAATCTACTTAAACAGTACCCAGACCAAATATTTTTAGTATTTTCTACTATGCTTCTAAATATTTAATAGATTATTAGTAGATGCAAACATAGACGGCACTATTTCACATTTGCATGTTAATGAAAAATCATGAATTATACATTATTTGCTATGTGGAGTAATAGAAACAGTATTCATTTTTTATGGCCATAAAAACTTAGATTGTCTCCTGAAACACATATCAAATCCCCTTCTGTAATAGTGCCAGGAAGATCTGTGAGCTTTTTACAACCATCTCCAGCAAAATTAGATAGATTTGTTTGTGCCGCTTTGTAACACACTAGTGTGAAAGTTCATTTTAAGCAAAATAGTTTTAATAATGTCATTACTAATGTATATTTGGTCATCACAAAAAATGAGGTTTTAATATGAATGTTTTATTTTAATAAATGGGAGGAAGCAAATTGCCCTGAGTCAGCAGGAAGTGGTTATACGCCAGAGAACAGCCTGATTGTGTTAGATTCATCCAGAACACTGAACAGCCCAGAGATGGTCCAAGAAAAAACAACTGGCTTTATTCAAATGATTAGGCTTATTGCAGCTCAATAGTGAGATTCACACATTCTCCTATTATTTCTTGACCTTGTGCCAAAAACTCCCACTTACAGTAATAATTAGAATTAGTGTTTCCAGTGCATGCCTCCATCTTCCTAACAAACAGTAAAAAAAATGTGGTGCATACAAACTATGTAGTTAATGAACAGTTTCTTTACTCTATTTGATTAATACAGCTCAATTTTCCTAACTCTTTGCCATTATGCCCAAGTACATCTACCTTCTGCTGCTAAATCACTACAAGTACCATGACTAGTACTGTTGATCCTATAATCTTGAAAAGAAGCAGTGTTTCTTTCTCCTTCTCATTAAATTCTAAGAAACTGCTTTTATTCTTCTATCATTCTAGGCCCTGTAAAGTTTTGATCCAATAATGTGAAAAACTGTAAATACTCAATACAGAATCATAAATCTTAGAATTAACATAGAGTACAAATTACTGTGCCTGCTACTTTAATGAGAGACAAGTTTGCAAGGTCTGTGAGGACCTATGAAATCTTCATAGATGTTAATGACATGATTCTGTCTACAGTGCTAGTCTGAAGCCCTCACCAGGCTTCTCGTTATGCTTGTTCTGCTCTTCCACGAAGGGAATGGGGAGACAGGACTCATGTCATATTTATGTGTTTAGTGATTTTTGTAGTAATGTGGTTATTACCACTCATAGAAGCCTAACACATGTATCCAAGGAGTTTACCCTTAGTTGGCAATACCTAATGGGAAATCAAATAGAAATCATAAGGTGTGAAAAACAAACAGGAGAAGAATAATCAAAATGTACAAAAATAGATTTAATAGAATAAATCTGATTGCTAATCCAACTGTGATGTGAATTCCTCCTAAGAGATGTTGTCGAGATTGGAATGCCAAAACCTACATTGGACAGAATAACTCTGCCACAGATAGGTTTTATTCAGCCTTGTTCAGGTATCTGATTGAACATGGACACTCTGAACCTTGGTTTTCTTATTTATAAAATTGTGAGAGCAAAATTCCTTGTTCAATCACCAAACCTGTTTTCTGAACAAATTTTTGGAAGCAAGCCTTGTAAACTCTACATGGCTACATGATGATGAATTTTTGAGTTCATGACAAAGGTTGTTACCTCACTTCCTCCAAGCCCCTTCCTGGCTTCTGAACCATTGCTGTCCTGGTTTTTGGTCTAGTTCACAAGTTCCTCACCCCACCAGATCCTGAGGTTCTTTCTAGCATGATCCAACATGAACGATAGTCAAACTGACCTGGAATTAGGACACATAAACTTTAAGGCTTCTTATGTGCAGGATCCTCTCAATCGAATGTTCTTTTCTCAGATCCTTATGTGGCTGCTGTCCTCTAATCTGTTGTCCTTCACAATCTGAAGTCTTCCTCTTTACTGGTTTGTTTACTGTGTACTGTAAGGTCCTTGGGGAATGTAAGTCCCCAAAGAGTAGGACCATTGAACTGCTCACTTCTTTAAGGTTGGCATCTAAAACAGTGCCCACCCCAAAGGAGTGAACATGATCATTTGTAGCTCACTGGGAGGTAAAGATGGCAGGGAGGGCCAGGCTGGTATTTGAAGACCCTGACCACTGTCCTTTGGTACACCATTACCAGTGTGTCCTCAGCCTTCATATTGTGGCTCTGAATCTCTCCCTGTCTGAACTGCCCAAGTGTCTCCACTCTTTCTTATCAACCAAGACAAAACAAATACTGTATGATAATTATACCAGTAATAATAGTTTAGCACTAACATCTAGTTAAGTGTTTTTGCAGATTTGATCTCATTTAAATCCTTAGATCACCTTACTTTTGAGTTAACTGAGGATTTGAGAGACTAATAATTTGTTGTGGGTCTCATGGCAAGAGGCAGAGCTTGTCCTCAAATATACTTTGTTCTAACACTTACTCTATGGTCCCCCCTGCTCTATGCTGCTTTCTGTATTGCAAAGTCTTTGCATGGAGCAACTCATGCTTTGACAGGATTTGACTCATTTTTTTCCTCTGGTTTCTCTTTACCTGGGTAAACTGAATTATCAGAGAAACGAATTGTGTTGATCATGCTTATATTTTCCTATCAAGGTAAATGCTTTATCAAGAGCTTTCTAAATACAAAATGACTAACAAGGGGGGGCTCCCTAGATCGATAATCATAAGGACAGTTTACGTTCATGAAGCAGAGTTTAAATTCTAGACATTTGAGGCTTCATGAGAACTCTATCAGATAGTACTGCTTTTACCCTCATTTTATAAATGAAGACCCTGAGCACTAACTTGCCCCGTGTCACACAGTAAGCAAGTGATAGAGCTGGGAATTATACTCATTTGTGTGACTATAAGGTAGTATGCTCCATCACTGTGTTAAATGACAAACCCATGAGAGGGAGGAGAGGGCTAGTCTACTTGTCCTGTATGTAAAACTCACCTTTCAATGGCAACTTATTTTTCCATGGAACATCTGGTCTAAGATGAGCCCTTAATAAGTTATTTTCCATTTTGGGCAGTGTTAGTTAGTACTTTAGTCTTGGATTATTTTTAAAATTAAAATGATAAAAAAGCATAGTCTTGAGTAAATAAGTCATCTATTTTTCATTTGATACCGAAGAGCCATCAACCAAATGCAATCATTAATCACCTTAATATATTTATCGCTATCATATTTTCTAGAATTGTTTTTTTCTCTGTCAGTGAGACAGATATGAAATGAAACAATTGTGTCATAAGGAATCATGCAAATAATTCACTGGCATTTTCAATTCCCATTTTGGGGATGTTTTTTATTGCTGCTCTTAAGATCTCAAATCACACAGATTTTTTATGGCTGAGCAGTACTCCATTTTATAAAAAAAACACATTTTCTTTATCCAGTCTCCAGTTGATGGGTATTTGGGCTGTTTCCAAGTTTTAGCTATTACAAACTGCGCTGCTATCAACATGGGTGCACATATATCACTGTGGTATGATTCTTTTAATTCTTTGGGGAAGATCCCCAGCAGTGAAATAGCAGGGTCAAATGGGACTTCCAGTCCTAGTTCTTTGAGGTATCTCCATACTGATTTCCACAGTGGTTGCACCAGTCTACACTCCCACCAGCAGTGGAGCAGGGTTCCTCTTTCCCCACAGCCCCACCAGCATTGGTTATTGGTTGATTTCATGCTAGCAGCCATTCTTTCTGGATTACAGACATTTATAGCTAAGTGGATGCACATTGAGGGAATACTCTTAAGTGAAATAAATAGGACACACATGTGTAAATGCTGAATAGTTTCTCTGGTGTGAGAAACTGAAAGTGTAAATAAGGACTAAATGTATAATAGGTCATGTGAAATAGGAAGAAACGGGGCAAAGGGGAAGGAAGTGGGAGGGCTAGGGAAAGGATAGAAGGGAATGGGATTAATATGAGAAAATGGAAAAATAGGAACAAAATCTTTGTAAATAGGGAGGAATGGAGGGGTTGAAGGGAGGGCTGGGCAAGGGTGAAAAATAAGAACCAAGAGAGACTATGTAAAGGTGCAAACTTCCAATGAAGAATGTCATTATGTTGTATACCTAAAATGTACCAATGATTAGAATGAATAATCGATAATGTAAAATAGGAAGAAAAGGTCCAAAGGGGTAGGGGTAGTGGGAGGGGCAGGGGAAAGGAAAGAAGGGAAAGGAAAAAATGATGAGAAATGGAAAAAATGGAAATAAAGTCTTTGTAAATAGGGAAGGGTGGAGGGCGTGAAGGGAGGGCTAGGAATGGGGAAAAAAATAAGAACCAAGATGCATTATGTAAAGGTACAATTCCCAATGAGAAATGTAATTGTGTTGTATACCTGCAATGTACCAATAAAAGAATTTAATACAAAAAAAAATCACACAGATTTAGTTAGACTCACAATTTCCTTAAGCCACTAAGGCATAAATTAGGGAGGATTTTTTAAAAGGAGTAGAAATAGTTGTACAAAGACTCCTAAAGTCAAGACAGTTTTAATGAGACATTTTTCATTAAAAATGAGACTTTTTTAAAAAAAAAGAAAGTCAACCAAAGGGGAAAATATGACTGTTAGAAATGTGTGGCTCAGCCACTTTAGTAATTAGCTACCAAATTTCCAGATGATAAAACGGAAAGCAAGTTATGTCCTGTTGAAATTGCCCTCTGGAGAGAAAGGAAAAAAAGAATTTTGAGTTTGACAGTACAACCTTGTACCAGCACGGTTTTCTTCTCCTGCTGGTTCAAAGAGTTCTAAGCACTCTTCTGTAAATCATCATCTCACATCTATTTATTATCTTCCAGCTCAGTGCACAATACTATCTGTTACACATGGATACCAGCAATAATACATGGGGGGCTCTGGTATAAGAGACAGCCTGCTCTGCTCATCTGTGGTCTGAGTCTCATCCTGCAACAGGGAGTTTCTGCTCATGCTGTAGCCACCGTCGTCAGCAATTAAAACAAAGGTATTATGTTTCTAGTATTTATTCCTCTAAACTTTACTCATGCAATGTGGTATTATCCATCCAATACCATATGGATAAAGAAAGCATTTGACTGGCTGCTTTGCAGATGCATAAGGTTGAGGAGATTATTTTTATTTGTTTTTCTTGCTGTGAGAGTGGGCAATTTAATAGGACGTTGGTAACCTGTATTACAAGAGACTTGTATACACATAGCACTGTTTCTGTTCAGTGGAGGGCTAAAATAAAATGAATCTCACATCCCTGCCAGAATGCTACAAAAATGCTAGCTATTACTGCAGAAAAAGAAATCAGATTCTGCGGAACAAAAATTAAGAACTTGACATGTATGCTATATAGAAGTGATTCTCAACATGGGCTCCAAGAATCTCTTCAGATGCTTTTTAAAATGCAGACACCCAGACCCCACCCACTAGAGATTCTGATTCAGTTAGTCTGGAGGGTGTAGGTAGACACTGCATTTTTTAAAAGCTCCTCTGATAATTCCAGCTTGTAGGCAGGATTGAGAACAACTGATATGGGGGAGAAAACCTCAGAACTAAAGTACTGCCTTAGTGCTAGTATGATCCAAAAAATACAAGAGATTGCCATGAGTCCTTCATCTTCACTTGCTTCATCCTATATTGGGTTTGTTATAGAAATTAAGTAAATTTTTAAAGTGAAGTTAAAATGAAATCTAAATCTAAATTGAAAAACTGGGATAAATCACAGAAATCAAAGAATACTGAAGTCTATTTTTGATTCTGACAGAATTATTAGATATTTGTCTGGCATCAAGTAGATCTTTTCTGTGTTTTAACTTTAGCCTCATTATCTTGCAGGTTGGAGAAGGGGGAGATAAATATCTATTTTATAGATGTGTGGAGATTAAAAGACAATATTTTTAAGGTGCAATTTTAATCTGCCTCAGTTTTTTCCCATCCTCTAAGATCTCTCTGAGGTTCAGATGAGTTAATGTGTAGAAAGAGAGCACATTATAACTATAATACTATATGATCATTATGCTTTTGTTATAAGTTTTCATGATGTCATAGTTTATTCAACTATAAAATGAGAGTATTGAACTAAATCATTCTAAATACGTCATCCAAGAACTAAAGATCTTTAATTCTTAAAAAATGAAAATTGGACAACCTTTGTAATCATTTGTTCCTGGTTCCATCCACTCCTGTGTACACGCTCGTGTGTGTGTGTGTGTGTGTGTGTGTGTGTGTGTTCTGTGAGCACTAACAGAAAGAATCTTCATGATTTGTCTTAGCCTAGTATTCACCATACTTCATGCCTGCATTTTTTCCTTCTGGGAAAAGCCATAGGACAATTCTGAAGAGTTCACAAATATGATCCTTTTCTCTTCTGGGAGTACAGATTTCTTGATTTCTGTAAGTTTTAACTGATTGGACTGAATGCAAGATCCAGCTCAGTTTCAAGCCAGAAGGCTGAAGGAACCAGTGTAGTGATTGTATGCTGCTGTCTAGAATAGCCTGAAGAGGACAATTCCTATTGGTGCCCCTGACTCACTTAGAAAGAGAGCTGCCAGCCTCCTCAGGTAGACACTGTGATCAAACTTCTGATGGATATTTGGGAAAGAAAAACACATTTCTGCATTTGTGACAGCATTCAGGGGAAGTAACGCAAATGGTGCATCTTGTCCATAGGCATATACCTACCTGTGCAACTTCCCTATCTATTGTGTGAATCTTTAATTTTGTTCTCTCTGCGGACTCATTTTCTTTAGGTTTTAAATATTCTCAGATTTCTTTGCTCATTAAACAAAAATATGAATTTAGAAATACAAATTCTTCCAGCCAATATTATTTTCTAGCTACAGGGCTAACTTCTTTTCTTCTTTTCAGAATCAGCACATTTCCAGAGCTGTCTGTGCTACCTATATTTCATCTCTTCCAATTCAATCTGAAATCTCCTTACTCTGGCTTTGGCTCCACCTTCAGCCAAGGTTGGCAATCACTATCTAACTGATAGCTTCAAAATGTCAGTCCATCTGTTGTCCATTATTTGATTTCACAGACTTTCTCTTTCCTTGGGTTCAAACATTGATCACCCTTATTTCTACTTCCTCTCTGCATTGTTCTTGGCTTTCTTTGGGTCCATCTTGCATGTTTGGCTCTTACACGTTGGTTCCCCAAAAATGTGTCCTTTGGCCCTTCTGACCACCCTACATGCTCTTCCTGGGTGGAAGTACCCACTTACATAGTAGTAGTTCCCATTTTCCTGGCTATCTGGGAAGCAGCTTGAGTGGCAAATCTTCAGATGCTATTACTTTCTTAGGAAGCACAATCTAGAGAAGCATGTGTGACCACAAAGGGAAATGAGTCAGGGAAAAGATAAAATCAGATATGAGGGTAAAACTGACTGCAACTTTGTGAAAAACATTGATTTCTATCTTAGTTTGCTTCAAAAAGGCTATATAAAACCCTATGTGACAGAACAAGACCCAACGTGTCTCCGAACTCAACATATGTTATAATAAATTCAATTCTTTCTTTTTCATTCTACCTTAATATCTGCTCCTCTTATATAGTATTTTATTTTTTCTGAGAGTGGTACCCACATTAGTCTGAGAAGCCCAAATTAGAAAATGGTCATTGTGAGTCCTCCCACTTCCTCACCACCTCCTGATCCTGCCACCTTAGTGTTACCTAGTTCCAACTCCCGTTCCAGTCTTACCATGCCTGATTTCACTTGTTTTTTATTTTCTCTTTGCGTCTCTACATTCTTCCAGTCATCAGTTTTCTAATCCATGCTGTACTCGTCATTCAGGATTATCTTTCTTAAATGAATATCTGATCAAGTAATCCCTTTGCATACAAATATTTCAATGATTCATCAGTGCCTTCAGCATAAGGCTAGAATTCCTTGGATATTTGATTCCTCTCATGATCTAGGGGCTTGACTTCCACTTCAGTTATACTGAGCCCCATTGTTCCTTTTCAACCTTGAGCTTCAGCCACCATGAATGATCTGCCATTTTTACAGTACCCCATGCTGTGTTATGGCAGTCTTCCTCTAAACTTGCTCTTTTCATTGCTTGAAATGTTCACCTTTCCAACTCCTTCCCTAGATTAAACTACTCATCCTGCAAGACTTGAATCATTTTTCTCAGGAAACAACACCTCATCCAGTCCTTGTCCAGCATCCTTGCTGTTTGCTCTTTTCACATGCTAAGACTGCATTTGCCACATATTATTATAATTTTATTCTTTGGAACTCATTTTTCTGCTACATTGTGAATAACACAGAGAACAGAGACAGGATATATTATTTACTTTTGCTTCTCTAGTACCCAATATAATGACTGGTGTAAAGAAGATATTTCATGAATGTTTTCTGAATGATAAAATGGCTTGAGGGAAATAGTATACAGTATTGCTTAATATAATGAATTTCAGTATCAAAGAGATTGAGTTACTTAATGAATTTTTCTTTATATTGAGGTCTGGGGGGGTTCTTTTATAGGTAAATGACTTTTCACTAGAGTTGATATATATAACCAAAGAAGGGCACGTACTACCGGCTAAGAAGAGCTTCTGCAGCCTAAGTATGATTTATTTGAGAAACATTGTTCATTTTAAGGGACTTACATGCAAAGAATCCACTATAAAAATTTAAAAGAAAGTCTCTTTTTCAAATTTCAGAAGAAGTTGCATCTATGTCAGCTGGGAAGCTGGGGAGATGAGAAGCAAGGCCTTATGGCCAACAGAGCGATGGTTTTGAATGGATTCACAATGGGATGAACCATAATAATTAAGGAAGTTCAGAACCCAAATATCTAGGTGTTGAATGTGCTAATTGCATTATTTCCTATTTATAATATCTCTGTTCTGTAGTATATAATTTTGAGTTCAGTGCAAAAATGCATAATACAAAACTGTTGGGCACCTTTATAGAAGAAGAAAGGCACTTGGAATATAAGTTCTGTGATGCACATGAGATTTATAAATATTAATTTAGCTCAGTAAAGTAAATGAATGAGAGATTTCCTAGGTTTCATTAGGAAAACATTTAAAAAATGGTTTTAAGAAGAAAACGTGATGGTTAATTTTACTTGTCAGTTTCACTGGGTTAAGAAATGCCCAGATTACTGGTAAAACATAACTTCTAGATGTGTCCGTGAGGGTGTTTTGGAAGAAATTAGCCTTTGGATTGGTAGAACAGGTGAAGAAGGTCTGTCCTAATTAATGTGAGTGGGTTTCATTCAATACTTCCAGGGCCTGAATAAGAACCATGAAAGCGGGATGAGGGGGTGAATTGGCTTCCTCATCTTCTGGCCCCAGACATCATAGCTCCTGTTTGTCAACCTTTCAGTTTATTATTGAATTATGCCCCTGCTTCGCTGTTTCTCTGGATTGCAGAGGGTTGATAGTGGGACTTCTCAGCCTCCATAGTTACACTAGACAGTTCCTATAATAAATCTCATACATAAATATCTCATTTTGATTCTATTTCTCTATACAGCACTGGCAATATAATAAGTCTTGGAGATTTTCTATCTGTATGCACTGCCTGGACAAACTGGCAAAATGCAGGATGCCTAGTAGAGTTATCAGGCCAGTGCCCATAGATAAATTAGACTATGTTAGCAATGAAAGAGATAGTGTATGATTATTCAGTGCTCAATTTGAGTGAGACACAGTGCTAAGTATTTTACATACATAATCTTAATTACAAAATGATTTGTTTTTAATTATTCTATTAGTGTGAATTTTTCAGATCTGGAATATAGTACAGGTAACACTGTCTGTGTGACCAGGATAATCTCCTTTCCAGCCTTTCTTGCTGTTATTCCAGTACTCTTCCTCCTACTAAGAGTTCATATTCATTGTGTTCTCACTGTGTTGAGCCAGGCATTCAACTGAACCTGTTAATTTTTACAACAACTTGATGTGATATGGACTATTTTATTTCTGATATGCAGATGAGGAAACCATAGCACAGAGAAATTAAACAAGTTTACAGGATAATATTTATAACAAATGCCTGAACATGGATTTCATCATAGACCCCAGAATCAGCACTTGTACACTACTCAACATATCATTTCTGAAATGGGAAAACCTGGCTTCTAATCCCTGATTGTACTTATCAAGCTAGGGAAACTGCTTTGGTCACTGAAGTCAGTTTCTCCATCTATAAAAAAGGTGAGGTTTAAGTCTGACATTCACCACGGTCCCTTCTGAGTCATATTTTGGTGAGTCTATTGTCAAGAGTCAGATTGAGCTTTACAAACTCTGGGAAAGGGAATCATTGTGTATTTCTGATAGCCAAAAATCTATTTGCAAAAGATGAAAATATAATGCAAAATATGAGGTATCCACCTGGGAAGTGACTGAGGAGGTACAAGTCTGCATACCACCTACTAGCCATCAAAATGCCCTTTGTATCTATTTTAAGTAAATTTGCTGTCTCTTTTCAAACTGGCTCATTATGGAAATTTTATAAAATTATTTTTTTGTTGTTGAGCTCTCAAGGATTTTTATCTTTTACTTCTTTAGCCAGCTAGATAAATACATTTATTTTCTGGAACAATTCAGGCACATCTTTCAGGTACCAGAGCAAGCAGAGAGACACTACTAGGGTGCTCATTTCTCTGAAGGTAAGGATCCCTTAGTTAAGACAGATGCTAAACATACTCCAGGAATACATTCAGGGAAAATGTGATCTCAAGAGAAAGCAGTCTTTGCCACACAATGTGCTTATTCTTGGTTCCTTTACTTATGAGTTCATGGCTGTAAATATTACCCAGGTAACCATGGAGGAACCTGTGTGCATTTGTGTGTGTGTGTGTGTGTGTGCGCATGTGTGTGTGTGTGTGTGTGTGTGTGTATTTAGGAAGAATTCAATGTCTTTGTGAAAGGTTCCCTTTTCCATGAGTGTCTTTTTGCAATTGATGAAAGACTATAAGCTCTGGCTTCCAGCTTTTACTTTTAGTCCAGGTTGAGCAAGGTACACAATTTCCATTAAGTCTCATCTCTCTGAATTTCTGTTTATCTTCAAAATGAGCAGTCATTTAAAGGTGATCTCTTAAGTTCTTCATATTTTTAACATGTTATAATTTCAATTTTTGGTAAAGTTTTAGAATTTGAATTTATTCTATCTTAGATATTATTACAAACATCTCTTTTGTTAAACCAATTTCATAAGCTCAGAGTTTCATACTCAATGAAAAAAACATATGGAAAGGAAAAAACAAAAAACTTTGTCTTCCTCTCACCAAGTTTCAGGCTGAGAAACTAGACTGCAGATGGTTGTCTTGGGTAAACTGCAATATGCCCACACTGCCCCAGCTTAGAACCTCTTCTCTTGGGTTGAAATCAGACTGTTACCCTACATTGCATCTGAGTTATGACAAAAACTGCAAATAAAACTTAAAAAGAGTTTCTTAGAAGTCAACAAATTGCTATAACTAAAAGGTTGTTTGGGCTGCGAATCGACTTTATTTCTTTTCTTTTTTACTCTTTTGAAAATAAAAAATCTCATTTTTGGTTCATAAAATAGCATTAGTTCTTATTATTCCATACATTGGAAGTCAACTGGTAATTCATACAAATTAAATTAGAGATTTTTCATTTAATTTACTGATGACAAACTATAGGATTCAGCAGTTTTGCTCTGATAACCTTTAAAATGTATTAATTTCACTAGTGATTTACATAGGGCTTTATTTCCCACTGCTATCACTTCTTTCTCTAAAGCAGAAATGCTCCATGGTTTTTCAATTTGTTACCTAATCAGCACAATATATTCCTCCTTTTCTTCCTTTTATATTGTCTCCTAAATTTGAGACTTCAATATTTGAAGAAATTGTACCAAGAAATCTCACATGGCTTTTCTATTTCTGTGAACCTTTAAGGGAATAAACAGAGAAAAATTATTCCATTGAACCAGGGTACTGCTTACAAACACAGTGGACTTAAGATGATTGCATTCAAATGAATTTTTTTTCCAAATCATGATCCTTGGACGGTACAAAAATATTTCCTCAGATCAACCTAAAGCTCCTAATATCAATATATGAAAACCTCTGGGAACTGTACCAGTGACAATATTGGAGTTCTGAGAAGCAGTTTCCTAAGGTGATTCTGATGAGACATTCTGTGTGACAGAATCAGCTGCCTAGTCCCTAAATGCCCTCATTCTGGCTCCAGGCTGAGGAAAAACGTTTTCTCATTGTTTGTCCTCCCCTCTTGTTATCTCCAGGTCAGAGGACCCCAGAGATACTAGGGGTGATCCCAGAGTTCAGAAATCTTGGGCCTTGCTAATCAGAACTCCTATTTATTTAATCTATAATAATTCTGTGAGCATGATAACCATATGCTTTGTATGTAGTTAAACCTGCAAGGGAAGGGAACTCTCCTTTAAATTTATGAAGGCTTTCAAGGTGTCTTGGCACAAGGCAGTGGCATTAAACTGTAAAATGAAAACCCAAATATGCCATTTTCACCAACTCAATTAAATAAAAATGCTTATCTCATAGGCAGAAAAGATGTTGATGGAAATTAGGAACACCCAAAGTGTCTACCCAGGGCACTTCCCATTGGGGCTGCAGAACCTTCAGCTGAAACAAGGAGGCTGACATGGGGACAAGAGACTGGGCAGAAATGAAAGTGCATTTGAAGCTTTCTATGAGCAGAGATGAATGCCATTGAGTAAGTGGGAAGAGGTTTGGTCATTTGAGTAGAAATATCTACTTTCTAATATGCCTTGGAAATTTGTTAGGAAAGAAATCTGCAGGGGAACTCTTCATTAAGGGCTGCTCTGGGGAAACTCTTTTGGAATGCAAATAGGAAAGACAAATAGAACAACAGCAACTGTTTTAAGGAGATTCAGTAGTCTACAGAGATGAAACAACGTTCATGAAATGCGATTTGTTTTAGTTGATCTTTACCTTTTGATTGCATTGCATTTGTTACATCTAAAGTTTGCCCTGTTTGAGTACTTAGGGCACCAAATCTGTGAGGTAAAAATATACGACATGCTACAATGATATTCAAGTCAAACCTAGTTTACTAAAGCCTTCATTTTCGAAGTTTATGTTTTCTGGTTCTGTTGCTATTCTGAATCAATGTTAGAAGTCATGGTTTTACATTTGTCACTTTCCAAATAAACCCTCTCAGCTGATTTCTTTTTGTTATTTATTCACTTTGGTTTTTTTAGTCTCACATTTCTATTATCACAAATAGCGAAAAAACTTATAATTTTGATTTAACAAGGTCTATAGTATATGAAAGCAGTGACTTTGACCCCATTTCTGCAGTATTCTCCCTCTATCCCCATTTTTTACAACAGTATCTGCAGAGCAGGCAGTCAAAAATGTTTTTGAAGGAATTATCAAAAATCACTAGGGAAAGGAGATTAAAGGAGGAGCAAGAGAGGAAGGAAGAAAGGGGATTAAAAAAACAAAAAGAACAAGCATTATGTACATGTACCCACTCCCCAAGATGACTGTGAACTCCATGTACCACAAAGATGTACTAATAACAAAAAGAAGAAGTACAAAAACCATCATTCTAATCATTCCCAAGGCCTGTGAGTTGTCCAAAGTCCAACTGGTCTGCGCCAAGGTAAAATGGGTGAAGTTTTGCCAAGCAGAACTGAAGTTTGTCTAATCATCAGTATTCCAAAGGGAAGCTCAAGATCAGAGTCACTGTAAATCATTCTGCCAAGAGTATGGACCATGTGCTAAAGTGTCAATTCTTAGCCACTTTCTCCATGTTCTATTTAGGACTTTCAATAATTGGGTACATCCCACTCGTTTGTGGTATATGGTAAAGAGAGTGCTGCCATATGATTTCACCGATAATAATATAGATAAAAATCCTAAAAAGCAAGATTGTATCTTATTTTTGGAGCAAAAAATGTGACTCTTAAAGTATTCTTAGAAAGTAAAACAACAAAGATTAATTAAGTACAATAGTTGCAAAAAGAATTAAAAGTAAGTCACTAACCTCAGTCATTATTTCAAGATTACACAGTTAGTACTCAGCCAAGGTGACCTGAATATTTATTTCACTGGAAAAATAATGTATATATCAACTGTATCAATTCTACTGTATAGTAGAATTCTTAAATATATATGTATATTTTCATTAGCATTTGGAATATTTTCTTTTTAAAGTTTAATATTCTAATTCAACATCTAAATAATACAAATAAGGATACATGTCATTAAAGTATTTGTACTTTACTGAAACTCTTTTTTTCGCACTGTGTATGTGTGCTTTACTGGAAGTTCTTTAGCTCCTGAAAGGTCTGACCTGGTACATTTGAAATATAACTCTGTGTAGGCTGCGTTCCTGTTTGTTACAGTAACTGAAGCCAAAGTTTAAATTTAATACTTTTTTATTTTTGAGATTCAGACCATGGTGTAGTGCTTAAGGAAACTGATTCAAAAACAAGAATCCTATGAATGTATTGTTTCAGTCTCTTCTTTTGGCATTTTATGTAGTCTGAAGATAGCTCCCCTAACCTCAACCCTTTCCTTGCCCCTCAGCTTTTCCTTCATCCCTACAATTTGGAAAATTTTTCTGTTAAGGAAATTCTAGGAATTGAGTCAGGGGACTTCTGTGAGAAGACTCTGGTTGAAAACAACACAATTAATTCTTGCCATAACAAGCAAAGGTTTGTAAAACATAAAGATTAAACATACTGTGCCAGCTGTTCCAAATGTGCCTGATTGTCACCAGTCTGTCAGTCTATGAGTTGAAGCAATGGGGGAAAGGCTTCCTTTATGGACATTTATAACTTTTAAATCTCTAAATGCAGACTTTTGACGTTTTTCTGGTTTCGAGTATCCAAATTTGAGCCAAATAATACATGTTGGACAAAGGCCACTTCAAAATAACCAGTACACACACATTCTGTACCACATTTCAGAGCACCATATATCACGCAATTAATATTTTAAAAGTGGTAGATGAGTATTAACATTAAAAAGTATATACAGGTATTACTTTTTTATATTTTGTTATATACTATGAAAAAATCATAACCATGTATGAATGTATTTTTATTATATTACCTGAGCAAATGAAATCTCTCTGTGTACCACATCTACTTACTCCTTCTTTGTTGTTGTTGTTCTTTTATTGGTACATTTTAGGCATACAATTCATTTACATTTATCATTGGGTGTTTGTACCTGTACATGATGTATCTTGGTTCTTATTTTTTTCCCCATTGCCTGTGCACCCTTCACCCCCTCCACTCTTCCCTATTTACATAGACATCATTTCCATTTCTTTTCTTTTTCTTTTTTTTTTTTCTTTTCTCATAGACATCTACTTACACTTGAAGGTCCCAAGGGTTTGCCCAGGCCTATTTCCAACAGCAGAGGTCCCAAGAAGAGAAAAATCACTTCCTTCTTTTGACATCCCTATAGTTTTAATTTTCTCTGATTATAGCTATTATGCAGTTCTTTATTTAATGTCTTTCTCTTTTTGTAGATTTGAGATTATATTGATTATTCATTGGTATTCATGCTAAAATTTTGCCTATCACATAGGAGATGCACAGTGAACTTGGTTGGTAACTGAATATGCTACAATTCTTAGTTTTATCCACATAATCAAATTTTGCTTTTTTGTATGTAGACTGGTGCTGTAGTACAGGGATCAGCAACCTTTTTCTGCAAAAGGCCATATAGTAAATATCTTGGCATTTGTGGCCCATATGGTCTCCATTGCAATTATTGAGCTCTCTCATTGTATCCCAAAAGTAGCTACAAACAATACCCAAATGGATGAGCTTGAATTTGAGCCAATAAAACTTTATTTACAATACAAGCAGTGTGCTGGATCTGATTTGCAAATTGTAGTTTGTCAGTATTTGCTCTTGTCTGTTCTTACTCTGTTCCTTCACCTTCATTTTTCTTTCTTCCCATCATATGTTTCTCTAATTCTGCAGTGAGATCCTGTCCTTGTCTCCCTTCCCTTTTCATCTGATAAATTCTTTCTCAAATATTAAGACTCAGAACCTTGTTTTATGAAATATGTCTTGGCCTCCCTATGAAACACTGGCCATTCTTTCCTTGGGCTCCCACATAGCTCCGTTATAGGATGGATCACCTCAGTAACATTTGCTTGTGTAAATTTCTGCCTCTGTTTTTAGACTAGAGGTGTCTGGTAGTAACTAATGAATCATTCACCTTGATATAACCATCACTTAGTATACACATGGCATACAGTGGCTACTCAATGACTGTTTGCCAAACTGGCAGGTGTCACCAATTGTTGTTTTGGGTACAAAGCACATAGAAACAGATAAAACACAAACTTGTAACTTCAAATAGGCATTATGAATTTTATTTTATATTTGCTACATTCAGAAAAGTCAACACATTACTCCTAATGTAACCAATCACATCAGAAACCAGCCAGCATTTCAGTCTCTTCCATTCAGATAGAAATCATATCCTTTAATTTAAAAAATGTAACTGGTATAAAAAGGAATTTCAAGTTTGAAGGATAAGAATCAGAAAAATCAATGTTTGGGGCACAGCCTATATATAATTGGACTTGCCTATAACAGTTGGAATAACTGTACCTAGCATACACTTTATTCAAATTTCTTTGTGCAAAATAATTCATTAGAGCAGCCTTATGGTTCCAACAGCAACATACCATGCCCATAAGTCAACCAAGAGTTCTTCCCCATGCTAAATTTTATTGCTCTTGATGGACTGTACTTTTTAATATCCTGCTTCCACATCTGTGACCCTGTCTTTACAAACTGAAACGATATGCAGAGCTTTCTTTCCTACTCAGAAATGTTATTTTTCCGCACAGTCATGCCTACAAATCTCAGGATCCTTGAGTCTGTGGAAAGGTTTTAGCTTCTCTTTTCTATTAGCTTTTCCTTAAGTACTGATGTGAAATGTTATTGCAATTCCAGCAGGGCCTTCATTATGGAAATGGTGTGGATTTTGAAAGCTTTGTTGAGTACTAGCAGTTTAGCACTGGAGGGCTATGATCTGGAAGGATATTTAAGGTAGGATTTAAGCTCAGAATTGACTCTGAACTCCTTGGCTGGGGTTTATTTCTAATTTCTACTACCACTTGCATTCAGGTAACTTTTAATGTATGCCCCTTGTCCTAATTACTTCTGAGCACCAGATCTAAATTTGGATAATACCACAAGGAAGCCAATCCAGAGCTGATTTAATCTTCTCTGCCCAAAGCCAAGCTTCATCTTTAAGATTTTCCTGGGAAAAAAGCCAGCTCGGTCTCTCAAAGTACAGACTAACTGTGCACTAACTCTGTCACTCACCAGACTCCAAACATGTCCTGCATTCATATCGTTCCTCTGTGAGATTCTCATTCCTGTTCAGATGAGGCCACTATCCTTCAAAGACAGAGACAGTATAGTACTTACTAGAGATGGACTTGAGCTCCTGGTATTGGATTAAGGTACCAGATAAAATACAGGATACCCGGTTTACTTTGAATTTTAGATAAACAATAAATATTTTTTATTATGAGTATGTCTTGATAATTGCACAGGACATACTTATAATAAGCACTTACACTCATTGTTTATTTGAAATTCAAATTTAACTGAGTGTTTTCTATTTTTGATTTTTAAATTTGGAAAACCAAAATTCTGCCACTAATTATCTAACCTTGGCAAGTTTCTTGGACCTTCTATTAAATATATAACACTACTCTCCTAAGTATATAACAGTACCCTCCTAAGGTACTTAACAATTCAACATATTAGAACAATGCTGAGCATTTAGTAAATGGTAGCTAATTTAATTATTCTGATTAACTAGAACAGAGATCAGCAAACTTTATTTCTTTCCCCTCAAGGAGCCAGATAGGAGCCAGATATTTTAGACTTTGTAGGCAATCTGATCTTTTAAACCACTTGACTCTTGACACAGTAGTCCAAAAGCAGCCCGAACATCTAAACACTGTTTTCCAATAAAAATTTGACTAAGTGGATTATATTTTTCTCTGATCTAAACTAAAACCTTGTAGCAATCTACTAGTCTTTATGAAATCTAGCCCTTCTATTAAAATATTTATTATTATATCCATCCCTTTCCATTGTAATATTTGCTATTTAAAAGGAACTTTTGATGGAGGACTGCTGCCTATTTTAATAATTCTACTACTAATTACATTGATAGAATATGTCTCATTTTAAAGTGTTTTATATGATATGAATATATATTCTAATTACCATAATGACGTGTGCCAGTAAGAGTGGCACACATCTGTAATCCTTGGCATTTTGAGGCAGGAGGACTGTGACCAGTGTGGGCTACATGAATTCAAGGCTGTCCTCAGTACATCAGGAGACCCTGCCTCATAAAAACATGGATGAAACACACTTCAATGTTCACAACAGTGTCAGGAGGTGGGTTCACACAAATTTCTTCCTGATCTTCTGCGATTCTTTTCTTTTATAGATTCCAATTTTTTTCTATGTATTATCTTTCATATTCTCTCACAATCACCTGTAAGTCTATGTTGGAATCAGCCTGGTAAATTGCTATTCCCTGAATGTTCCTCAGCCTTTCAACTGTATGAGCGAGTGTCTGCATATTCTTCCAGTATTGTGAAATGCCTTATATCCCATCTCCTCTTGTCAACAGACTGTGTATTCATAGAATTAGTAGATAGTGAGAAAGATCGAGTTTCTAAAAAATCTTTAGAGGTTGTCTATAGCTTTTTCATTTTATAATTGTTTGTGTGACTATATGTCAATTTATATGTTTATGTGTCTGTATTTCAACTATTTTGTACCTTTCTCTTTATCTACCTTGAAGTCACATAACTTCTGTGTCTTGGCTTAGGAAAAAGATGCTAATGTGCCCAGGATCCAATTGGTATCATGCTTCTCAATACCAGTCTGATTGCTGTTGTTATTGAGCGACTGTGGCTCAGCACACTAATGGTTCTGCAACAAAAAAGGCTTAAAAAACGAAGAGAGTTGGGTGCTTTAAAGAAAAATTTGCAACAGTTGAGAAATTAGAAGCTCTCTCTTATTATTGTATTGCTCTCCTTTCATCTTTATCCTTCTGATGTTTTCTTTTCATTTTCTCCTTGATGCCCTGAATGTATTACCAGACATTCTAATGAGATGTGTCTAAGTCCAGCCCTGGCCAATAATTAACTCCTTCTCCTCTGTCAGACTGTGAGGATTTTATGACATTTCTAGCCTCTACGAGTTTAAGTGCGGAACTCAAGTAAGGAAGTATGTGTATCACCTGCACAATTTGCTGCTTCTAAATCAGCAGTGAAGAATTCCACTTAAGAACTCAACTTCAGATGGACTCTGGGGAAGGAGAAATAAAAAGAGCAGGAAGGTAGAGGCTCAAATACAAAGGTAACTTTTGGTTGGCTTGGAAGCAGTACACTGAGACTTAAATAGAAGATGGAGCTGGGGTGAAGATTGCCATAATATTCACCGCAAAGAACAGAAGACATATAGCTCCCAAAGTCTCAAGTGAGACAACAGTTGGAAACATTAATCTATAATCCTCCCCATCAGAAAGTAAATTTCACAGAATAGAATGTGAAGCAGATAAAGTTCAAACTTCCAAAATAGAAACCCTATTTTTCTTCCAGAAATGTAGGTTAAGAATTTGATAAGCTACACCAAATGTGTATGAATGCTCTATATCCTTACAACACTCAGAAATCATTGATACATGACATTTTGAAATGGTTCTATTAGGCAGCTCAAAATGTCTGAAACATGAATTATACAAATATTATGGAGAGTCTCCATTTTGGTTTAAAGCTTTGCCAGTTATATTCCTTTTCCTTTTTCAAATGGCTGTACTCTCACATGAGAAGCACATTACTCTTCCTTATAAACATACCTTAATGAAATCTTTGGAGCATTTCCTATTACCTACAATTTTTGATAGCAGAGTTTCAAAATATGTAAGCAGAATATGGAGACTATTGGGCTCCATCTGTTCAAAAGAAAGTTTAGAAGGAGAGAAGCCATCAGGCAGCCAGTTTCCTCTGGCCCAGCTGAACCACAGGCCCCTTCCTAAGAGGTGATGCTAAAGGTGTTTTCACAGAACACAAGCGATTCCTTTGCAGAAAGGCTCAGAGCTAAGGATAAAGAAGCTAATCTGTTCCCAATGGTCCAAAGTCTAAGGTGCCTCTCTAAGTCCCAAGCTCCAACAGAAAGAACAGTTTGACCTGACGAAAGAAATGCAGCATTGGAGATTCGTTGTTCCTGGTGCTCCCCAGCTACATGTCTTCTTCCTCAGCCCAGTGTGCTAAGATTTTATTGATTGGTTTTCTGGTTTCCTGGCTTTACTTTCCCCTGCTTATCAGTCCTTCCATTTCATTGGTGCGAAATAACCTCTTTCCAGTTCACATATCCCAGTGAGACTGAAATCCTGTGCCTTATACACATGTTATATATCCTTAACCTAGTGCCAGTCAGTGGACCCAGGTGAAGCCAATAATTGATGGTCTAGCTTAGAATGTAGAACATGAGTGCATGCCACATGGATCCCAGCACTCTGGGAGGCTGAGGCAGGAGGATTGTAAGGTCAAGTCCAGCTTAGGCCATTTAGCAAGACCGTTTTTTTAATTAATAAATTAAAAACAAGGGGGATGGGGATGTAACTCAGTATTATGGCCCTGAGTTCAATCCCCAGTACTGGAAAGAAAGATTGAGAGAGAGAGAGAGAGAGAGAGAGAGAGAGAGGAAGAGAAATTGGCAGATCCAAGTGGATGTTATGAAATTGCTGAGGAGTGTTTACTGAGCTCTCAGTGAAATTATGTGTGGGTATGTGTGTGCCTATTTACACATGCATATGACAAAACAAATAGGTACAGAGTCATTTTCACCTGGAGGTAACAGAAACTAGCATACAGAGGTAATGTTTTTCATGCAATATTTAACATAGGAGCCTAGCTGTCTCTACATATTTCTGTGCTTCCTCAGAAAATTAAAAGCAAAAAGTCTTAAGAAATGTGTTT
This sequence comes from Heterocephalus glaber, assembly GCF_053883595.1. Classification (NCBI taxonomy): domain Eukaryota; kingdom Metazoa; phylum Chordata; class Mammalia; order Rodentia; family Bathyergidae; genus Heterocephalus; species Heterocephalus glaber. The sequence goes on along the minus strand of NW_028258296.1, from coordinate 33,556,990 downwards.
CATCATGTAATGTCATTTCCTTTCTCTTTGAAACACCACTAAAAGTTATTAGAAGATTATTCTTTATTATTGGCATGGCCCTAACATGGCATACAGTTCAATGGGCCCCCCTTTTATCTACAAGGAATACATTCCAAGACCCCTCATAGATGCCTGCAACCTAGGATACTACTGAACCTAATATGATGTATATATATGGTTCTATCATACATATATATATATATACATATATATACACACATATATATGGTTTTATCATACCTAATGATAAAAGTTAAATTTATAAATTAGGAGCATAAGAGATTAAAATGATGACTAATAACAAAAAGAACAATTATAGCCATATACTATAATAAAACTTATCTTGATATGCTCTCTCTCTCTCTCTGTCTCTCTGTCTCCCTCTCTCTTGCTCTCTCTCTCTCAAGATCTTTTAGTTCAGTAATATGTTTGAACTGCAGTTGAGTGCAGGCACCAAAAGGTGAGAAAGTGAACTTATAGGTAAAGATGGGCTACTGTAACAATAACTTGAAAGAAAATAGCTTGTTATTAACCACTAATGCTAAGGAAGATGAATTCATTATTAGCTGCTGTTCTGTCTACATTCAAAACCCTGATACTATGTGCCTCTTCCAAACCTACCTGTGTGGGAGTGCTGGGGTCTCAGTATGGTAGATTCATTCAATAAACCTCCAACTTCACAAGCCACAGGGACTCTTCAAAGTCTTAAATCTGAAGTTTAAAAGAAAATGCAACTCCAAATTTGAGCACATTCTTTCAATTGTTTTTTCCATCTTTTCCTCTCTAATAGTTTCATTGGAGAACTTTTTACTTTAAGTGGCATACTTTTTTCTGAAAAAAAAAATAAATTGCTTAAGGAAGCAAAATATTTAGGAACTCTAGATTTCTTCTTACTTCATGACTAATTGCTGTAAGTGACCCAATATTTCCAATAAATAGCTGAAAATATTAAAAGTAAATAAAATTTCTCAAATATAGTACTGGATTATAATTCAAAGAATAATTGGAAAATTCTTGCTCTTCTTTGATATACAGTGGAGACGTGGGGAAGAACTGTAAACATTTTAGTGTAAAAACTGTACAATCCCACACTTTGAATTAAAGAAAGAATTTAGGAAATAACCTTGTGATAGCTTATAGAGCATATAATAAATACATCATGACTTAGGAAATTACTTACAGAGTATCAGTTCTTTGCACTGAGCCTCATTTTCAAAGCTTTCCATAGATATTTCAAGAAAGAAAGAGTAATAGGCCACTCACTGCACTAAACATATCCCTAAATGAATCCCCATGTTAGCATTTAACATATTATTTTAGAACCATTCAGAATTGTTTAACGTGGAATATACATTTGTATTATGTTTATGTGTTGAAGATAATAATTGGGAAATAATGATCTTAAGTGTACACAAACACACTGGTATACATAAATGGTAATTTTCTTCCAATGTAATTTTGAGAAGTTTTCCTACATGTCCCTTACTTTTTTATGTTCGGATATTTTATGAATACCCAAATTACACTTGAATTTTAAGCTTTACAGGCATAAAGAATGGCGAAGAAAAGCGTCAGTGCAAATGGATAGAAAGATGGCCTTGGTCAAGGCCTCAGCTGGTGCAAGGAAACTGCACTGTGCCCACAAAATAGTGCCAAGACAGAAGCAAAGCATGATTGCAGGAGTCTGAGTTGTCTACAATGATTACTGTTTCTAAGCAGGAAAATTACACAGGCAAAATATTTTCTATGTGTTCGGTGAATATATTTTGGTCATTATGCTCCTAAGCATTTTCATTTAAGGTTCTTAAAAATGAATTTTGCTCTATGTTTACAGATGGTAGAAGCTAAAAAGAAACACTTTGTTCTCATTTGGGAGATTTTAATTTACACCTGCACACAAACATGTACACACACACCTCTCACACTGTACCTAGGTTCTGATCTCCTTCCCCATTTCTGTCCTCGTCTATTTCTTTCCTTCACTTACTTCTTTAAGCGCTTACTCTCTTATTCTCCTTTCACATCTGAATGCCACATAATTAATAAATAAGAAAATAGTTGAAGGTATGAATAAAGGAATAATATCAAATCAATAGATGAACAAATCAATAGAACAAATCAACAGATGAAAGATTAAAATTGGATTTCTTCACAAAAACACAGCAGTCCCCTCACTTGGGTGACCTCACTTGGGTCCACACCATTCATCTGCAACATTGTTCTTAAATTATCTTTTCTGGTTTTCCTTGGTTGATAAATTAAATTGCAAATTAATTCTGTTAGTAAACCACTACATAGACATCTTATGTGCTTTTAAAAACATATAGAAAAATAACACTAAATAGTATTGAACTTATACTTAATGTGGATTGATGGGTGATATCCTTTCAATGTACCAGGAGAAACATTAGAGGGTTTATGGATTTAAAAAATAAATTACCTTATGGAAGGTCAGAGTTCAGGAAGACTGAATTTTAGGAGAGCCTTCATTCAGTCAACAAAGAGCTATTAAACTTACTACATTTCATTTAAAATATTTGATCCTAGAATAATAATGATAAAAAATACTCATTATCTGTTTTAATCTATGTCCTGAAAAAATGTCCTTACTGATTGCATAAAAAGGCTTTGCCTTCAAAAGTGACTTCTAGGAATATAGCTCCGTGATAGAGTGCTTGCTTAGCCATGTGAGTTCAATTCCCAACACTGCAACATATGGGGGAAAGGTGGAGGCTTGGGGGGGAAGAGACTTTCCAGGCAAAGTGACCTCAGTCAAAAGAAGCTGTGTCATAGTCCCTAAAGATGGACTGGGGACAGTTAGCTGTAGGAGAAGCACTGGCTCTCTCAAAAAAATTATAATTTGGAAGGGCCCCATGACAGCCTTCCATGAGATCACAAATATTTCCATAAGAAAATCTAGCAAATATAAAATAATCTCAGAAAGTTAATTTTGTCAAGGATAAACAGAACTGGAAAGTAGTTGAAGTGGTAGAAACAGATTTTTTTCAAAATTATTGTAATAGCTGAAAGGAAACCTCGGTACTGATCGGGACTCAGTTTCCAATAGAACCTGAACAGGTGAGAATTTATAGCTGAGGAGTAGGATGGGGGTCAGTGGATGAAAGAAAACCTTCCAAGAGGAAACATGGAGAGTAAGGGACAGTCTCGCTACACTGACCCAACAGGGCTAGGTGATCAGACAGCTTCTGGAAGACAGCAGAAGATGAGGGACCTGCTTAGGGTGATCAGAGCCGGAGGATGGGAACTTCTAGTAAAAATTTCTTTGCAAGGTTCTTCCTGAAACTGGTTTTTTAACAAGGAAGTAAGTGCATAGATGGGCCTAAGAGCAGGTTCAGTCAGTAGCCTGATTCTCAAGCAGAGAATTATTGACACTTGTCAGTAATATCTTCCTGCTCCCATTTCAAAACACATTAAAAAAAATGTTGGAGGAGAGATGAGAGGAAGAGAAGGGCCCAGTGAGTGAGAAGCAGTCAAAAGACTACTCTGGCCTCTTCCCCAAGGGGCAGCCCACTGTGGCCACCCAGGTGCAAGAGCAGGGTAAAGACCAGAATGTAAATTAACACACTGAGCAGGACAGTTTATAATATGGGGTTCAGATTGTTCTTAAAGGACAGTAGAGGTTTTATTACCTGGATTTACTGCAAATTTTGTAAGATTGCCAAGATTTTATCTTCCGAGGACTACCTACATTGAGGATAGTTAAAGGGTTACTGATAACGACATTTAAAGATGCTTTTCTGTTACTCCCTAAAAATCCCACTCCTTCAATATTTAGTAATAGATCTTATTGCTTCACCCTAATAGATGAAAAATTTTTTCTTCCTCTATTTATTCCTCCTACCCTTTTGACTCTACCCACATTGTAGAATCTATAACATTGTTTCTATCCACAATGAAAATGCTATGTCATTTTCACAGTTTCTAGACTTATTGCAGGTGTTAATTATTAAACCATGCAAATTACAATGACACGTACACAGTCCTGGGATCTCACAGTACCTGGCCCGTGGGCCCTTGGGAGTCAGCTCACTCAATCTTTATCTGCAGTAGGTAAAATTGGCTTGAAAATGTTTCTGGAGTAGCAACTTTGAGCAGGTTTCTTGAAATATTCTCTATAAAATAACTCAACTTGACCTTCTCCTGAATGCTTTTGTTCAGCTCCATGGATTAGAATTCTTACAAAAAAAGAAAAAAGAAGCATGGTTTGTGTGTCTAATTCAGCTAGATTAAATATGACACATGTGACAGTGATATAAACTAAATAAAGGTTTATTTCTTTCACTTAGAGGTCTGAGCGTTCCAGGCCAGGTCTGGTTGATGGTCTTCTTCATGAGTTAAGACCCAGGTTCCTTCTGTCTTACGCTCCCATCTTTCACACAGGGCTCCCTCCTCTGATCCACTGAAAAGGGCTGAGCCAGCTCAGTCATCAAGATAAATTTCAGATAATACATAGAGGAACAGAAAAGTGTGGGCACTCTGTTTTCCTCAAAAGTATAGGAATACAGTTGCAAGTATCATTTGTTTTCAATTTCCATTGGCCAATGACTAATTTATATAGTCACATTAATTTAAATAGGTAGAGGCAATAGTCCTGGCTAAAGTTCTATTAATATAGAGGAAGGGAAGAACAGACAATGGGAGAGCAACTGGAAACCTCTCTCTTATAGACAAAGACTATCAAGAGAATTCTATTATCATACAATTTAATTTTAAATATTGTACACATTTTAGAGTAGTTCTGGAAAGTAAAGTCTGGGATAAAGACTAGAGGGCTGGTACTTGGTTTAAGCAGGTACTGACAGATAGTGTTGAAAGTGAAGGAAAATGGAGAAATGAGGCAAAGAAAACATCAGGTTAATGGGATTTGAGGTATCATATGGCCACAGCTTATTGAAGAGCTATAAAGAGACACAGCAATTACATACTGTGTATTATTCTTCACTGTGTGGGACTTCTCCAAAGGGCTGACAAGGAAAAACTGCACCTCAGCACAGTCCAAGATGACAGAAAGAAAGAAAATAGCATCTGCCTATGTCCCATCCAGTTCTTGTTTTCCAGTGTCACTGTTTAAACCCCTGAGAGCTGACTCTCCTGAGTTTCTGAGTGGAGCCATCCTCTCTGTCAGGGATTTTACTAAAGCCTGAGAGGTGAGGGCCAACTTGATTCAGATGAAGCAGTAGAAACAGGAGAGGAAAGGTAATAGTGAGATTCTAAGAGGGTGCAAATCATCTAATATGGGACACTAATGCAAGAACATAATACTTAGTACTCAGTCATAATTTCTTATTTTATGTGAATGGATTTCCAGTACGGTCATAGTCTTTTGGTTCTTCCCCAATCTTTTACTTATTCATCTTCATGGGAAGAGAAGAGGTGTGTTTGAGTGGTGAAGCTGAATGAAAGAACTGGGCATCTCCATTTATTGATTGATTGATCAGCCATCTACACAGTGTCCTCTAGTCTGCCTGATGTTTCATGGTAAACCTAGTGGTGAACACCCTGTCCTGTAGATGCAGGGAAAGCCTGGATATCAGCCTCATCCTGGGCTTGGCTGCTGAGAAGTCTATCATGGCACTGAATTTCAGCTTCATTCTCCAGCATCTTTGTTTTTCAGTAATAAAGCAGGTAATTTTCTTAGAACTTGTTATCAGTTGTGTCTAAATGTTCCCCCAAAGTATCATGCAGTCATAGCAGTCGGTGGAAGGCTTCTCAGAGGTGGCTGGATCTAGAGTATGTGGTTCTGGGATCAAGGGTGTATGATTACTAAATCAGTCCATTCATTGCTTTGGTGTAATTCTGGCTAGGATTAAGGGTGTGAGTGCTACACCCACCCTAAGGTGGGTAGCCTACATCAACCATAAGGGACAGAAAGAGGGCTAATGTGCTCTCACCTCCCTGCTTGCCATGGACTCTTTCTCCTCTGCCATGCCACCCTGTATTGGACCCAGTTGACTATGGACTGAAACCTCTACAAGCTGTGAGCCAAATTATCCTTCCCTCCTTTAACCTTGGGTGCCCAGTATTTTGTATCAGCTATGAGAAAAACATGACTAACGTAGAAGAACTCTATTGCCTAGAAGGGAGTTGATTATTAGCTCACTAAAAATTCAATAGAAAGAAAGAAATAATAATAATAGTCATGTTTTCTATAGAGTGACTCCTTGCTGCTATTTAAGGGGGGGGGAATTATATGTGGTCTTCTCATTTCTTTCGTCAGAGATACAAATTTTGAAAGCACCTGATGTTCCAGGTACTGCATTAGGCACTTCAAGAACAATGTTTTACTTATTCCTACACCAGACTTAAGAAGATGTTTGCAGATAAATAGGCTTAAGTTTATTTCTAAAGATTCACTCATTCATTCAACATGTATTTACATGTATTTAATGAATATCTACCACTTGACAATACTGAGTTAAAAAGCAAGGCAGGATCTATCCTCATGAAACATAGACTTTAGCTGAAAAACATATATTCATCTGTTATTTTTATGAAGAAATTTAAAATTATAACTATGATTAGTGGCATACAAGAGAGACAGAGTATGAATATGTACAAAGAAAGCAGCAACTACTGCATTCTGAAGCATGAGTGAGAATTCAGTAAAGGAAGCAAGTGCACATTGTTGTTGGTTAGGGCTGTGGGAGTAGCAAGAAAGGCTAGAATGTCAGATAGAGGTGACAATATATACAAATGCCCTGTGGTATAAGGAAGTAAGGAGAGAACAAATGATACTTTAAAATGGCTAAAGGGATGTAACAAAGACAGTGTTAGGGAAACTGAATAGGGAGAAGGCTAGATATAACCCTTGTAATAACAGGGGCCAGACTATGGTTTTAGGTTCATTAAGGCATTTTTTAATCTTATTTTCAAAGGAATGAAAAGTTGTTGAGGGATTTCAAGTGTGCTATGGTACAGTGATACTTGCATTCACAGCAGTTTGGACAGTGGCTCAGAAGAAAGCCAGAAACTGTTGACAGCATCCAGGTGAAACTAACTGCCAAAAATAGTAGAAAGATGTATATCAACTTTAAAAATCTGTAGGGAATAGAATAGGTTAGATATGAGGCACAGGGAGACATAGTCATCAAGGACGGACTGCATGTCAGGACAGGATGGATCTCTGAGAGTCAAGAAGCTGGTGTGCCTATCAAAAAGTCTACACTCTTTCCATTATAAGATGCCCATCAACACTTCTGCTTCTAATAATCTGCTTGATCAGATTTGTAACAGATTCTCTCCTTCCCTCTTGTTTGCAATAAATATCTACCTTTAAGCCTCATAACCAGAGCATTTCCTTTAGGAACTTTTCAAAATATAGGTTACTGGGACAGAAATCAATACAAAGTTATACTGAGATTCATCCAGGTGCCTACTCAAAATCATACAATTGCTTTGATTTTCAGCTATATTCCTTCCTTAAAAATTTCTACAATAACCAGACATATTTTGTGGGTTTGGTGGGCAAAACTATTTAGATGTGCCTACAATTTTTAATATTTGGTGGGTTTTTTAATATTGACCAAAGATCCAGGAGCTTATTAATGGCTATGAAAAGGTAAGAAACAAAGGAAAGGTATAGTTAGCTAAATATTCACTTTTATTTAGAGTATGCTATTTTGAATCTTCTTTTCTCACTTTGCAAATCCCTATGACAAATATAACTTTACCAAAATACCTATTGTGCTTTGCAGCTGTGTGATGGATGCTTTCTTAGTTATGGATTCACAAATACCATGCTTTAACTAACAAGTTTATTTTTTTTTTTCTTAAATGAGGCAGAATAGTTCAGTGAAAGCCCCTTAATTTGAGCATGAGCACTTCATTCCAATTAAGCTTGAAGAATCAAAGAAAGGGGAGTTGATTTCATTTTTTCTGAAGTTAAAAGTAGGCAGCACACTAAAAGATGAAAATGGTGCGTTGACATCTGCAAATCCCAGGTTTTTATTTAGAACTTAGGTCAAATGTGAAAAACTCCAAACTGAGCCATGGAAAAATAAAACTAACCCAAAATGTATCAGTATATTAATAAGTAGACACCACAGACATTTAGCAGTGCAAGTTTGATTTACCTTGTAATCATAAATGTTTAAAAAACCAATGGTACCATTTTATTATTAGCAGCAATATATTGTGCATGGCAACATAATATCTGAATGTTGTGCATAGTTACCATCATTTTACTAATGTTTCTTCTGACCCTGTTGATTAAAAAATAGCCACTACTTCTAGAAACAATTTTATAATTTGAGAAACAGAAGTCTCTAGCTAGTTATTCAGTGTGCCACCCATATTGCTGGCTTAATCCTAGGAACTTAATTACTACTGCATCTTATTGACCAAGGACTTTAGTCACTAAGGACTGGGATATGCTCAAGAAATATATTTACTCAAATATTTCAGATGCTTTACACTACAAACATGTACTTCTCATTCATTTTATATGCACAGCTCTTGATGGGAGTAGGTGGGCAGGGCTCAGTAAGTGCCTCACTTAGTGACTGTAGTGCAACTATTTTGTGATACTGCTGTCCCAACACATGGCTTCTAGAGGCTGCTCCTAAATACCTCAGACCTAAGTCATTTCTATTCTCACTCCCACCCAGGATGCATTATCCGATGTCAAGCTAATTACCAGGGAAACTTGGAAAAGTAGGAGTGCGCATGGACTATTTAGTGAGCACTACTGTATTTGTTACACTACATTAGTCGGCTCTATACAATGTAAGATTGACCAGATGGCAAACTTTGATTGAAATTCTTCTAAAAAATAATTTGAGCATGTTTTCATGAGAGGAGTGTTATGAAAATTCAGCATTAAAAAGAGATTCTGTCTACACTGGAGAGGGGGCGCAATGAGCATGGTTATTACAAAAGATTGATGTAAAGGAGTAGAAGAAAAGAAGTACTTAAGGGAATAAAAAAGAATAACAATCTTAGATTCCACAGTCCTGGAATCAAGCTAAATAAACTAATTAACCAGTATGACCTTGAAAGAATAAAGAAAAAATGAAAACTAAGCATAACATCTCAAGAGCTGTAGTGTCCTCAAAAGGAGTTTGACTTAGCATGTTGAATCACTGGGTAATTTTAAGTAAAGGAATGATATATCTGCAGGGAATCTAAGGTGATTTCAATTGTGATGTTTTAAGCTGAATAAAATTGAGATCATCTTGAGGAGATGCAATAATCTGGAACTTCACTAAGGATTTGAGAGTAAAGAAGGTACATGCTAAAAAGATGAAATGTAATTTTGGTAACTCGGTGGATGTATGTATAATTCACAGAGCAAGGATGAACCATGATAAACTTGAAGGTATGTATCATAATGTTTGAGGGCTTGGGCCAAAAAGAAGAGAGAGCTATAACTCTATACAACAAAAGTAGAACAAAGAGTGGGTTCAAAGAGTATCCTGACTCTAATTATAAAATTCATATATTATGTAATTTTATATTCACAACATATTATGATCCAATCCTTTATGACAAATTACGTCTTACAGAGGTTAAATAATTTGACAAGATCAATTAGCTGGTCAACTGCACTTGAGTTCTCCTTTACCTGATGTTAGATTATCAATAAAAACCTGTCTCTTAAACCCTCTAATTTTTCTAATTTTTCCTATTTTTCCTCTTTTTTTTCACTTACATATACTTCATTATACAGTTCCAAAAGCTCTCCCCTCTAAAAAAAAATAGGATGCTTTGCAAAAAATAAATTTGAGGATGATTAACTAGACCATTGAGGGAGTAAAATGCTCAGATCCTAACATTTCCTAATTTCATATGTGACAGCAAAGCTTGATAGGGAAGTGGAACAAAAAAGGAATGGGGGACACAAGGTCCATGTATAATTTAGACATCAGATTGTGTCTCCACAATTGCTGAACACAAATTGACAAACAAAACCAGAAACATCAATTAAAAGGAAATGGCTGGGGCTGCAAAATCTCTCTATGTTATCAATTATAGGGAGTAAAAAATAATATATCAACTTGAAATTGTAAGTATAGAGAAATTACATAGTACTTACTCTTAATTTTCCAGTAGTATCCAAGCTTTCATATTTTCAGACATTTAACTTGCATTTTAAATTTTCATCTCCTGAATTAGGCTCTATGGAACACTGTTTCATTTCAACTTTTGTTTATTATTATAAAACATAATATTACCCAAAGGATTTCAACTGTCTAATAAACTTCTGCTTGTATTCTCCTGGATATTACTTTAAAATTACTAACACTGACTTACAGATTTTGTTGAAACACTTCCCTTTACTTCTCAAATCCCAACTCTCCTTTTTTCCCCTCTCATTTCTTGAACTTAAAAATGATAATAAATTTGACAAATATTATTAAATATACAATGGACAAAATGTGAGAAAGATGGCAGAAGGATTGCCAGTGCACTTCATAATGCTTGGGTATACAACAAGATGTTTGCAAACCCCAAAGAAAAACAGTGATTTTACAAGTAGGTTACAATTTTTATTGACCTCCATCTGAGTCCAATATCTTTGTACTAAAGAGTAGAGCTAGCCCTTATAAAAGAAAATCTCTTCATGTTAGAAATCCCAGCTGCCTTGTTTTCCCCAACTAAGTTATGTGTAAAACATAAAGAGAATTCTCAGATCTGCTGGGATATAGGGTTGCTAGGGTGACTGTTAAAGAATGTGAGCCTGAGACTATCAGAGATCAATAAGAACAGGAAGGCACCAGGGGCTAAAGTTAGAAATATTAAATCTTTGGACAAGACCTTTCCTCTCAAGCTTAGAGATCTAATTGGTTTTCTTTGTTTTATCTTTCAGCAATGGTTATCTAACATAGAGACTCCTCTTTTCAGATCATACATTTGTTATCTCTCTTACTTCTTTGTACTTCTTTAAGACATAAGACATAAGATGAATAAAAATTCATAATCAGGGAAGAGGTGAAGCTTTTGGTAGTCATATTCCAGACCTCCCATTACCTCATTATTCGTTCTAAAATTTCTTCTTGGCTTATTTCTTTTCCATTACCCCTTCATAAGGAGATTTTTACCCCTAGCTTCAAAATAAAACCTCCTCACACTACATAGAATCATCCCTACCTCCATAAATAATAATGAACCAGAGCTGAAAGCATCATAACAAAGTAGTAACAATTTCTCATTCTTTGCAGTTATCTCATTTAGGAAAGAGGAAGAAGGTGAAAGGGGACCAGGAAAAACCTTGCTTGCTTCTTAAGACCTATGACCTAGAAATATCACATGTAAATTCTATGGACACCTTACCACTAGGCCATACTTAGACACAAGGCAGTTGGAAATTATAATCCCTTGTTGAACAGCTGAATTTCATCAACAAATACAGAATAGCTTCTATAACATAGATTCTATATCATGAACAGGAAAACAAAAGTAAATCTTGATGGCTAGTTGGCTGTGTTTACAGTATTTAAATGTGATCATTGGTATAATATAATAAGTGTGCAATGAGATCTATGATGTCATACTGCTGTTTGATTCATTTTTCTTCCTTGTATGTATACTTGTGATGTGGCCAGACATTCTTTTAACACCTGTTAGTGATACGGTAGTAAATAAGAAACAAAGATTTCAACCCTTATGAAGTTTATACCTTGGAAAAGGAAGTCAGAACTTCAGCAAAAAAATTATATAGTTTAATTAAAGGAGACAAATGTCATGAAAAATAAAGTGGAGAAAAAGGATAGGAAGTGTGGGAAGTGGACTGTAGTCTGATTCCTAATACAAGTCTCATTTCTTTCTGAAACCTCATCATCGTACACTTTATTACCTATATTTTGGTCAGAATTCTGATCTTCTGAGCTACCATTTGAATCACTTGTTAAGCTTGACTTACAGCATTCTAGGCTTTCTCTAGCCTGTTCCACCCAACTTTCTCAAACTCTTCCAGCAGATTAATTTGAAAGGGTTACTATCCATTGTCTTAGGGATAAAAACAACTGCCTCAATTCTCTCTCGGTACTGATTTTCTAGGCATTCTTTAATACAGTCAAATTGAAAACCAAAAGTAACCAGTACACTTAGATCTTGTTTCTAGTAAACCAATGGTGATGCTTGGGTACGTTTCAGATATATTTTAAACGTGAAGCCTGAAAAATGTACTGAGAGATTAGATGTAGCCATGAAGGAAATAGAAAGGTCAAAATGACCATTAGAATTTTAGTCTTAACAAATAAATGGTCGAGTTTGCCAAAGGAGATGGAGGAAGACTATTTCCATCAAGTTTGAGGGACAAAAATTCATTCTATTTTGATCATATTAAGTTGAGATACAGTACTTATTAACCATCAAGTAGAGATGTAGGCCAAGAAATTAGATATGCAAATCCAGAGTTCAAGAAGAAGAAAGTGGATATAAAACTTAGTAATTTCCATTCTACAGAAAGTATTTTTATGTAAATCCATGAGACTGGATGAGACCACCAAAGAGATGCATGTTAAAAGAGAAGGTGCCAAAGATAACCAAAGAACCCTGCCAATGTTAATGGATGTGGGAAGATGAAGAGATTCTTTTCATGTTTATTTGCTTCTTATCTGGGAAAGTGGACAAAATGTCAACATCATAGTGGATAGGTCCATCCTTGAAAAGAATAATTAAGCAAAAGAAATGGACCATATGCATTATTTTAGCAAACCTATAAGTGCTAGAATGCATACTACTAATTAGAGACACATGTTTTCTTGGACTCCACTTTACTTAAGGAAGTTCCAGTTCTATGATTTTCAATGAACTCAAAACTGATTCATTCTTATAACAGGAAATAAAGAATTTCCTGGCATTAGTTTTTCACATTAAAATTTCCACAAAGTGGAGGGTAAACCACAGTTATTTTCTAGAATGCCAAAATTTGGACCAAGAATAGAATACAAAGAGAAGAAACATTCCGAGACAGAGATGCAACATCAAATCACTATAAAATTTTGTGTATTCTAGCTGAACATTTTTTACTTTAAGGGGTTCTATAACTCTTCCACATATGAAATTCCATGCTCTCTTGCTAAACATTCAGTTCTCTGTAGTTTCAACTTTACTTCCAATTAATGAATTTTAAGCCCTAATACTCACGTGGGAAATATTGTGGAAATTAAATTATAAACAAGAATACTCAGGATCACTACGCAAGAGGTTTCAAAGAAACTGAGAAGAATATACACTAATAATAGTTTTGGGGGGTTTTGTTTGTTTGTTTTTGAGAGAGGGTCTCACTATGTAGTGCACATTGACCTTGAACTCACCATGCAACCCAGGCTGGCCTCAAACTCATGATGATCCTCATGTCTCAGCCTTCTGAGTGTTGGAATTACAGACATGCATCACCATGCCCAACATAATAATAGTATTCATATAGCCAGAATTTATACAATATTTTCTATGTTTGCTTTTCCCTTTCCATGTGCACTTTTTGTAGCACTTTAAACATACTTAATGCAATAATCATAAAAATCTCATAAAACAACATAATTATAATCTTTGTTTCACAGATGAAAAAACAGAGGCACAGAGAGGTTTAGCAACCAGCCTATGATCTCACAGTTAGAAAAAAATCAGGATATGGACCCCGGCAATCTTGCTGTCAAATCCCTGCTTTCATCTGCCATGCTATTATTTCATCATTATCCTCAGATTGTCCACAGTTTCATTCATTGGTCAATTTTATGCTATTCTTTCACCTAATTATTTCTACTTGTTGCTTAAACAAAGAATTTCCTGTAAAGAATTCTAGCATTTTTATCGCAAGTAGGGCCATTCTCTATGAATGATTTACTCATTCAAGTTTTAAAACATGTTGAATATCCAGTTTATGTTAGAAATTAAATTAAGTATAGGCTTTGTCAATAGAAAGTGTGAAAAAGGGTGTTCGCCATACAAACTTGAATAGGCTTTAGTTTGATAAGCAGAGGAACTGAAACAAAATACCTGAATCTCAAGCTTAAAACAAGGGCAACAGTCATTTGGTCAATGGGTGAGGAAATACTGCATATAGACAGATGGAATGGTGTGAGGAAAGATACAAAGGCATAAACAAGCACATGAATTGGAGAAATCTCAACTACTTTAGGTCAATTTCTATACATTTTTCAAATTATTAAACACCTATTACATGCCATACACTATTCTAAGCACTGGGGACTGAAAGGGGAATAATACACAATTATCATCCTCAAGAAATTTTTAATTAGGTCATGAGAAATTTCTGAAAGGGGAAAAATATTTTTAGCATGAGGTCTGATAAACGTATGGTAAATGTTTAAATTTTTTAAAAAATACATCACCAGTAATCTTTCTCAAAATATTTCCCCTCACTTTGAGCACACTTATTCCTTCCAGAACTTTCTGAACAGTTCTGGAAGTTCTTTTTTGTCAATGTTTTTATGAGGTTTGATAAAAATATGGTGAATGCTGCTGCCATGTGCCATCCAACTGAAAGGCAGACTTGTAAAAACACATGGCATGTCCTCATCCACCTTATTCACTGGATCCGGCACCATGTGACTTCTGGCTCTTCCCCAAAGTCCAAATAAGGATGAAAGGTAAATATTTTGAATGGAGTCAGGACATCAAGGCATCTAGGATGGCCTGATCAAAGACTCATGAAAGAGGACTTCCAGAGCTGTGTCAGAAAATGGAAAGAATGGTGAGATGAGTGTGTTCAATGAGGAGTATTCTGAGGAGATTGATGGCAATGTGTTTTTCACTATAATTTTTTTTAATTTAAGCATTCACCATACTTTTTGACCACACCTCATAAATTACAATTTTTTTCTCATCTCTGATTAATCCCAGCTTTTTATGAGCATCAAAATGAGGAAATTATCAGCCTTGGGGATTCTGACCCTCGTTTATAGGCATGAATTTAAGTCGGGGCTCTGATCCGATCCTAATGGCGAGGGAAGACTCTGAAAGACATAAATCTTGGGCTGACAGGAGATGGCAATGCCCCATGCTTTATGTGTTTTAATGTGCTGCTCCTTCTGCTATCATGTCTCTTTTAAAAAGAATTTAAGTCCTGCAAAATGGATATCAGTATCATAAAATAGTAAACCTCATATAGCAATTTACTTTACACCAGAAGCTTAGATATAAAATGATGAGAGAAAGATAAAGTAAGCATATAAGTTACCCTTAACATCTGCACTGAATACATTTAAAATAGTAGAATTTCAGATGCTGAGAATAACAATTGTGTTTCCTAGTCAGAGTCTGCTTCGGTCCATTTCAGAAAAGCATGTCAGTCATTCTTAATAGTCTCTGCAAAACCCTAACCATGTCTTTGCCAAGACTCTCATATAATAGTTACATGATAAGCCCCACTGTGCTTCACAGTAAATCAGGTAGTTCCACAGCTAAGTTGCACGATAAGCCTTGCTATATTGAACAGTAAATCATAGAATTCCTCAATAAAGTTACACACTAAAACTCACCAGCTTATTTATTTATTTTTTTCTTTATGGTATTATCTCCCAGTGGTGGATAAAGGTCAGCAATATGGCTTCTGCTCCACAGCTGGCCTTATCCCTTCTGCATACACTTTCCAGAGAATGCGTCAAGTCTTTGCTATCACAGCGAGGGATGGGGAATATTAAACTTTACAGAAATCCAAGAGACCTCAGAACTGGAATTTGTATAGATGGACTGATGCAGAAAGAAAAGAAAGGTATGGAATGGTATTGTGAGATGAGAATTTCACTGGAGAGGCGGAACAAAACCTATGAAACCTTATTGTACCATAGGTTCATGAGAAATCAATAGAATATAGGTAATAGGAACATCAGTAGCATTTATGTAATGTTAATTTAACAATTGTAAACTATTACACTGTCAAGATGAAGTTGTGTTTTCCTAAAGGAGTTGTGAATATCAGTTAATGAATATCTTCCAAAATTCAACATTGTCCAACAAAACACTATCCAACAAAAGCAGAGTACTAATTGATCTTGGAAATAGTAGAAAATGATCAGCCTGGCCTTTTCCCCAAATCCTCTCCAGGATACAAAGTGATGCATAGAAATAATAAACTATGGTGCTTGCAATCAGGAAACATGAATACCATCATGAAGCTATGAACAAATAAGGCCTTTGATCACAACCCTGCATGTACATATCCACATAGATTTCATTCTATTCAAGTTTAGCTACACATAACTCACATGCACATGTATGGAAGCATAAAATAAATATAACGTATAGGGATATGAAAATGGCAAACTAGTGTACCCTCAGTCATACTAATCTCAAATACAATTATCAATTTAAAAATTATATGACGTCTAGCTTTCCAGAAGATATCCAAATGAAGTAATACATTGGCTGCTTATATTACTAAAACTTCATTACTGTAGAAAATAACCTACTGTACATTTGTAAGGATATTATCAGAAATAATTAAACTGAAACAACACTGGTAAAAATAAATAACCAAAGTACATTTTGTACTTTAATAATCTTGTTTTGATGGTAGTTTTTTGGAGATCATTTTGGAGGGTAGAGGGCAAGTTTGGTTAGTTTGACTCTTGTTTATTAAAGTACTAATTTCCTAAAATTGGCAACTCACATTTTTTCTCTCAGTTGTCAAGTAACTTTAATAAGGACATATTGTGTGGGCAAATGATGTTATGTAAAATACAGTCAGTGCAGCAGTACAAGAAAAAGAAACAATAGAAATTGGAATTTTGAAAAATTCAATTTTAAGCACATTTTACCTGTGTAAATGTACATATTTTTTCCTATTATTTATTAACATGCCTCAAAATTTTAGTCAATTTAAGTGCAGAGCCTAGCTTCAAAACTTTCTGAGCTTCAAAAATGTTTTAGTCTTTTTTGTAGGAAAATTTTCTTAATTCCCATGCAGCATAAAGAGAAGACATTGTGATTAGGAAACATATATCACCATAAAGATTGTAGATTAAAATATGTCCCTCTGTTTGCAAGATGGCTGACTAAAAGGATGGATGGTTGGATGCTCATAACAAAAGGCATGTGTCTTACTTCTTGGGCATTCAAAAGGGAAAGAGCTGAGCTGTGCATATTTAATATACATAATAATTCATTCTCATAACTACACTTTGGGTCAGATTTTTTGCACATGATGAAACTGAAGTTTAATCTTGTGATGGCTTAAATGTTTACCCCCCAAATTTAAGTGGTAGAAACCTAATCCTCAAAGTTACATGTTAATAGTATCTGGAGGTGAGAACTTGGTGAGTTGACATGTCATAAAGGCACTTCCTTCATCAATGAATTAACCCATTAGTGAATTAATGGATATTGAGGAATGGAGTGGCTTCATTATCCCACAGGTGGTTGTACTATAGAGCCAGTTTGGCTGTCTCATCCACCTTTCTCTGTGTGATACCCTGTGTCCTTTTGGAACTGTGTAGAGTCCATTGACAGAAGACCCACATCAGACTGAGCCCCTCAACCTTGGACTTAGCAGACTCCAGAACAAAAATAAATAAATAACTTTTTTTTATAAGTCACCCAGTCTCAAATATTCTATTATAGCAAGAGAAAAATGGAATAAGATAGAGAAATCAATTTTCTTAAACTCACAAAGTCATGAGAATCAGAACCAAGATTTAAACTTAGATATACTTAGCTACCTAACTGTGACTTTCCTCTATACTACACTTTTTTTACATCAGTCATGAGAAAAAGGTCTTGATCTAAACATATCGTATCACAAAGAATTGTCCAGGGAGTCCCACTTCCTGTCTGGTGACAGAGACAAGTAGGAAGTAGGCAGACTATTCACTCATTTTCATTTATATGGTGGCCTGATTCCTTCAAATTATGGCAGAAATGAAGGTGGAGTCGTGGGGGTCATCACTTGGTGCTATTATTTAATAGTTGTCCTCCAAATAGGGAGCTTGCAGTAGGTTAAAAAAAATAAAAAAAATAAAAACAAGCAAAACACAAAGCACACAGAAAAGCAACAAATCTTATGAAATCTTATTTGGAAAAAGACTTTCTAATTAAAAAATCTTTTGGGAAACAGGTGTTTAGTCTTTAACTTATCTGTATTCAGATTCAGGTAGTTTTCTCAACCCTGAGAATAGAAAAAGAAAAGAGAAATATGTAAAAAACAAGGTTTTGTTTTAGAAATTTATATTCTGCTGGACTGGGTTGTTTACTCATCCTCATTCAGAACAGATTCTTCCTTGCATCCACCACTAGCTCAAAAATAGTCATCATCAGAACTCTCTTGGGATTGGCCTTGAAAGCAATGGGGACCTTTTCAAGGCTCTTAACCATCCCTGGAACTTAGAAAAGAAGGCTACTAGGTGTCTCTTTAATTTAAGCATAATTATTTTCCTCATTGAAACTTCATAAGCTTGGTGAAAATTTCACAGCCTCTGATGATGCCTGGCTACCAGGGAGACATTCAGTATACTACAGGAACGTTTTGCCCATCCAATGAGAATTCCTATAGTGGCAGGGTGACATCAGATAAAGAAAGGTTGTGACCTATCTTACCCAACTTTAGGAGTTAGTTCCTAAGATTAGCACTTGGTGGTTTGTGCTTCAAAATGAGCATGTCTCCAAGGATGGATGGTTTCATTAGGTAAATTGAAGAATTTTTTGTGGCAAGTAGATTTTTCCTTTTATTGAGGAAATATGATGTTGATGCTATCAGGAGGAAGAGCACTTATGCAAAGATATTGAGCTGTGGCTCAGGGGGAAGAAAGGGAAACCAGTGGGTGTCCTGCCAGGTGAGGGGAGTCATTGCTGTAATTGACAAGGCCACTGCAGATCAGCTCCTTTGGGCAATTTATGGGGACCATACATGGTTTTCTTGTAGATAGCCATCCCCCAGAATGCTTGTAGAAGTATATTAGCTAGAATATTTTAAGTGATAAAATTTCCTTTCCAAGTCAACCACTTGCTGCACACACTGCCATAGTATTTGATCAAAAATATTAACTATTTTATGTCACATTCCTGTGTGAAAAGTCTCTAATATATTCTGTTTACTTAATGAGACAGTGTTCGTGCTTCAGTGTGCATTCAAAGCACCACACTCTGGCTTCAATGTACACACCTTTGTACCCTACTCTGTGCTACTCAAATTTATCCAGTACAATTACTTTAATCTATTTACTGTCATTTAAAAATACTCTGCTTTTCTGATCTGTATGCATTTGCTTATTCTATTTTCATCTTCTTATTTGTTCTTTCCCCTCCTCTGCTTCATTCAAGGTTGCAGACATTCTATGAAGCTTCATTTAAACTTATTCCCCCAGCAGTGGCTTTGTTCGCTTCTAAGACCCCCATAGTATTAATATCAAGGATTCTCATTTGGTCTTGTCACCTGCTGTTAGTGTTTCTCTTTATGAAATGGTTATTTTATTTTCTCAGACTTTAATAAGATCTTTTTCTACTCACAACCATGACCAACTCATTTTCTTTGTCTTTTGTTAATTTCACCCCTCTTCCCACAATGCCTAGAATGGTGTTATGTTTAAGAGGTACTCAACAGGTCTGCATGGTCTGAATATTTAGGCTGAAAGTAAAGTGGACATTAAGAAAGGAAATTAATTTAAACATATTTGATAATTATTAAGTTTGATTTTTATTAACATTTTGTCATGTAACTTTACAAACAGCTCTGAGAAGTTTGTGACCTTTCAGTTTTATAAGTGAGAAAGTAAAGCTCAGAGACACTAAAAGACAAGCTCACTGTCACACAACCCATTTGATTTTTCCAATGGAAAGGAAAGGAGGCTTTATCACATTCATTAATGGACTCCAAATACAACACATTTCCTTGTTCATAATTTCTTTACAAATATAATTTATAATTTTATAATATAATTTATAGTTTTAATACAAATATAATTTTTTCAAATTTGTGCTGGAGTGATGTTTGCCTCTAAATCCCAAGTTTTGCATTGTATCAATGTTTGTAGATTTGGTAGATTTTGACATATTTATCATATGGAAGTAGCTTAAAGCTAGTTTTCTCCCCATGAAATTTGAAAGAAATATTAACTGTAATCAGCAGGTAAGTATTACAAGAATATCTTGTCCCAACAGGGGATATAAGACAAATATATGTAGCATCAATAATTTTTTTTTTGTACCAGGTATCGAACTCAGGTCCTTGCACTTGGGAGGCAGGCGGTGGAACCACTGAGCTAAATCACTGGCCCCCGTCATTAATTATTTAGGTCACTGTTTTACCAAAATTTATTCCAAGGAATTTCCACAAGATATTATTAGATATACTGTTTTCTTCCTTTCTTTCTTTGCTATGTGTGTGTGGTGAAGCATTCTGTGATCAAATATGGTTTAATGGTTTAAATAGTCTCTTTATTGTGACTTTAAATATGATATACAACAAAGATGGATATAACATTGAACATTTCCCACCAGAATTTAGCCCTAGAACTTTGTCTTAATACCTCATAAAATAAAAATCCACAAAACATCCTTTGGGAAAAAGTCTTTGGAGTAGACTTATGGAACTATTTTAAAGAGTAAAGGGATCATGGGAGGGAAGGGGAGAGAGTAAGGGAGGGTAATGGGGTGGATATGATCAAAGTATTTTATATGCATGTATGAAAATGACACAATGAATCCTAGTATTCTGTATAATTAATATGCACTATAAAATGTTTATGTTTGTGGAAATGAAGTCAGCATATACAAGAAATACCTGCACACCATGCTTATTGTGACACTATCTACAATCATTAAAGTATTATATCAGTCTTGGTACCCTTCAACAGATGAATGAATAAAGGGAATATAGTACATGTACATAATGGAATATTATTTAGCCATAAAATATGATATTATGTCATTCACAGGAAATGGATGGAGAGGGAGGAAATTGTGTTAAGTGAAATTGCTGTCAAAAAGGTCTTGATCACTACACAACACCTATGAAATATCACATTGAACCACTGATCTTACAGTTAATATGTGTTAATAATAAAATAAAATAAAAGCATGCTTGTGTATGAGATTGTTTTCCTGGATTCCTAAATATGGTATGAGTGTGTGTGATAATTTTTAAAACCAAGGATATTGTCAAGAATGGATCTTCTTCATGGATTGTTTTAAAAATTGAAGGGGTTGGGCAGTATGACTGTAGGTATTATGTATGACGTGTCTATTCTAGAGTTTAAAATTTTGTGCTTCATCACCCAATTCTCTTCCATAGATTTGGGATCTTAGTTGTAAGTGAAACAGTGCAGATGTATGCTTACTCTGCAGAGTGAATGCTTACTGTGCTTTTCTAACCACAGCACCTTTCTTATTCTTCTGGAAACAACACCCACTTTCCTTGAGGAGTTATGTTTCCTCATCCTTGTATGGTTACAGTGGGCTTGAGAAATACAGGACCAATGGCTGAGCAAGTATCCCAGGTTTCATAAATCATAGCTTACATTCCCTTTACTAGCAAATAGTATAAAGGAGGCCTGCAGTCCAAGCTATGCCAACCAGAGTCCTCTGCAAAGCTCTTCGATTTGAACCTGAAGCAGAAGAAGTCTTCCAGGTTATGTCCTAGATGTTGGAAGAACACATCTCTGGAGCTACCGGTGGTCACAGTGAGGTCTCTTATCATGGGAGAGACTAAAGCTATTTGGGAATCAATGGGAATGAGAAATTTTCTGAATTTTTCAACTTGGATTTCCCAATTACATATACCAATACCTCCTTTTTCTTGTTTTTTATTACCTCTCTCTCTCCCTCTCTCTCCCTCTCTCTCCCTTCCTCCCTCTCTCTTTCTTTCTTTTTTTTTCTTTTACTTACTTTGAATTCCTAGAGCTAACCACAAAAACAAAACTAGTTAGCTAGAGACACTACAATGTAAGGGTTGTTTTAGCTACTTTGCTAGGTGGGGAAATACATTCTCCTATTGATCTGGTAGGTATCTGAATACTGAGATTCACTGATAGTGACAAGAGATTGTCAGTATTTAAATTTGTAAAATAGAATTGTCAAGACAATTCCTTGAGAAAAGATAGAAGCCAAATCTCTGATTTTGCCAGTGAAAAAACTGAAGCACAGAAATTGAGGCAATTTGTCTAGAAATGTGTTACAACCAAGACTAAACCCTAGTCCCTATTATTTTCCATTATAACATATTTGCTAACTTTGGCCAATTTTTTTTCCATATTGAAGGCAATGGTAGGACATGGCCTTGTGTGTTGCTAGGCATTTTATGTCAGTGGGAGAATATTAGACTGAGAGTCAGAAGTCCGGATTTGAGTCCCAGGGTGGCCCTTTCATTAAGCAGTTTACTTAACCTCACCAGCTCTGAGTTTCCTTACACAGAAAATGAGGTTAATAGTAAATGTGCTGCACATTTCAAATAATAGTTCCACAAAATCACTTTACAAACTCTTCAACACTATTCAAGATATTTCTAACAATGGCATCATAAATATGCCTTTTTTTCCTATTTTGTAAAATGAAGGTTTTATAACTCATTTCAAGAGCAGTTACTTCTTTTTCTATATATGATAATGACCTCGTATTTTGCAATAATTGTTTCACTTTATTTTCAAAGTGGGAAATACTAACTAGCTGGCCTATATCCATAGGGCATATTTAGCTCTAGATGCACACAGACTACTACTAATAGGACCATCCAGTTTCTCTGATCCATACTCCTAAGGGCAGGGTCAATTGACAGAAATCTGTATTCTCGGGAACTTTAGCATACTGATTAAGGCTTGATTGTTTCACATAAAAATCATTTTGGATAAATATTTTCTACTATGAAATCAACATGATAATTCTCCTTATGATATTATGAGAGGGAGGATGGATGGAAACTATGAATTTAAATGTCCTCAAAAAGCTTATGTTTACAGATCTCATATAATTGAAGAAAATTCTCTGTGTAGGTAAGGGAAGTAAACTTTTTTTGCTTCCAAAAGAAGCCACTTTCTCTAAGGTTGATTGCTTCTCTCCACCCCGCCAACACCAGACTTGACCTTGTGATTTGTTCTGACCAATGAAATTTGAGCAGAACTGACATTTACTCCTATTTAACAGAAACTTTAAGGGCTGGGAATTTAGCTCAGTGGCATCATACCTGCCTTGAAAGTGCAAGATCCTGAGTTCAATACCTGGTACAAAAAAAAAAATTTAAGAACCACTCATGATCCTACGCTTATCTTATTTTTCTTTGCTATTATACTAGCAATGTCTTAGCCTGGTGGTACTCCTTTGATCTATAATGATATGTTAAATACAGTGACCTACATACATTAATAATATTTTCTTTTAATATGGATGGAGAAACAGACATGACAAAGGAAGGTAAAAGAATATGGATTAAATTTTGTCAATAATCTACTATTGACCATTTTATTCTATAATTGATTTTTTAAAAGATAAAATTCAAAGATTTTTTTAATGATGCTTTGAAATATTTTACAACTTAGAGTAAAAGTATCCAAACTAGGCTAAATTGAAAGCCCTAATATCAATTCATAGACAATCTTTAAAGTGAAAATAACATATAATCACACAATGGCACTATGGAATTTTATTGTATTTACCAGACAGAATAACTGAGATTGCCCTTTGAGTCTTCACCATAAATTCCTTCACCATCTTTGCTCTCCCTTTGCAAGAACATTTTACAGTGCCGCTAGACTATCAAAAATTTTCTCCCATGTCTTACTCCTCAAGCAGCATACAGATTCTAATGAGCAGTAGATTTAAAATCCAATTTGAATATTTATCAATTTCACATAGAAGCCAGGCAAAACATATTTGATCACACTCTCATCTGCTGTTTGTCTTTTATTTTGGCTTTTATGGAAAGACAAAGGATGAACATCCTTGCCCTCTCTTGTGAAGAAAGTCACACATACAAAATTTGCTTCAAATTCTTTTTAAATTGTGTACTTAAAAAAATCTTCAAAATAATGAGCATTATGTAAAACAATTTCCAGTAAAACCTAATTTAATCCCTCTGTCCAATGGCAAAATATCAGCTCACCACAAACTATGCCTGGTTTGTATAATTTAGGCATCTTTCATTTTAATCTGTTTATAGGTTGTACATATCAAGGAAGAAAATGAAATCATGGAAAATAAAGAAGCACCAACTCTCTGAGCTCCTTTGTTGTATTTATATTTTAAGAAATTGTATCTTTAGTTCCGAATTAAAAATGAGTTGTCAGGTTCCCTTAATAATTAATGGTGAAATGAACAACGGTTTCAAGTATAACACATTCCATTTAATGTTGAACAGTGTTATATTTACTGTAATTCCACCTTTCATCCTAATGTCAACCTTTAAATCTTTAATGCTTTAATCACACTTCTTTTTCTGATATCCCTTATGGGTTTCTCCAACCAATGCCCACTCCTTTGTGATAAGGTGGGCATTTCATGCTGCAAGGGTTAGTCAGCAGCAATTGTTAATTATTAAGGAAAACAAAATGCAGCTGCTGGAAAATTGTATTTGTTCCCAGCAGGGCATGTTACCTTTAATCTCTACTGACACTGAGGCAAGTGAAGTCATAAAAGGGAGATAATGCATTTCAAGAACATGACCCAATAGAAAATTACAGAATTTCCTATAAAATTAATGAGCCTAATTACCAGATAATGTCTGCATTTGCCTTTCAGTAAGTTATCCACTTTTCTGATAGAAGCTGGACAGAGGATAGGCAGTGGGGTGGGGCCCCAAGAAGCAGCCTTGCTGAGGGTTGGGCGGAGTGAGGAGAAACAGAAAGTCTTCTGTTCTCCTGACTTCTGCTTCTCCTGGAAAGCTACGGGAAAACTGGTGTTTCTTTAAGAAGGGCTGTATGTAAGGCAGTGTATGGAGCCTGGAGCTGTTACTTACCTTATGTTGAGCCTTAGTATCCTCACCTTAAACATTGACAAATGTTTAAAAAATTAATTTGAAGTGCTTTATTTAAAGTTTCAAGTACACTGCTTAAATTTTTTTAAAAGCACTTATTAAATTTTGCCAAATGTATATTCTATATTGTGGATTCAACCAATAAGGGATAGAAAATATTCCAAAAGTTTTTGCCTGTACTGAACACATAGTCTTTTTTTCTTGTCATTAATCTCTGAACTATACAGAATAAAAACTATTTACATAGTTTACACATTGTATAAGGAATTATAAGTAATAAAGAGATGATTTAAAATGAACAGGAGGATGTAAGTTATATGGAAATATTACACCATTTTATATAAGGGACTTGGACATCTGCAGATATACATTTGTTTGTTTTGGTGCTGAGGAACAAACACCTAGCCTCTGACATGCTAGGCAAGAGCTCACCCTCTAAGTTCCACCCTTAGTCCACATCTGTAGACTCAGAAAACAGCTGAAGTCCTGAAGGCAATTCCTTGAGATGCTCAAGAACAATTGCAGTCATTCATTGCCACCACAATCCTGAGAATTTGATATATTATGTCTGCTATCATTATCTCCCAGTTTAAACAGCTAGCATATGAAAGACGAAAAATGGGAACTCAGACCTCTCTGGTCACAAGAACTCTTCTGAGATTGTCTTACATGTGTAGACCTGCCCCCCCCACCACCACCACACACACACCAAGATAAATAATAAGTGAATAAGGATTTAACCTCTTAAGGCAAAAAAAAAAAAAAAAAATCCTAACCATCATTGGTTAAAAACCATATTGAAGGGCCAGGGATTTAGCTCAGTGGTTTCACTGCCTGCTGCACAAGCGCAAGAACCCGAGTTCAATTCCCCGGTACAAAAACCCCCACAAAAACACATTGAAAATGTATCGAGTTGCCAGGTGCAATGATACAAGCCTGTAATCCCAGCTACTTGGGAGGCTAAGGCAAGAGAATCACAAGTTCAAGGCCAGCATGGGGAACTTAATGAGACACTACCTCAAAATAAAATTTTAAAAAGTAATGGTGATGTAGCTCAGTGGTAGAGCACTTGCCTAGCAGGCTTAAGGCCATGGGTTCAGTCCCCAGTATGATTTAAAAAAAAAAAAAAAAATATATATATATATATATATATATATATATATATATATACATATATCTCCAACCTGTGGATATTCTACTGTTGAAAAACCAAAAATCCACACATATGTACTTAGGTTAAGAATAATGTATGGGTTTTCCTTTTGACCCAATGGTTTTTAAGTGTTTAAAATATAACCTAGCCAAGAGTGGTGTTGCATGCTTGAAATCCCAGTACTCTGAGAGGTGGAAGCAGAAGGATTGCAAGTTTGAGTGCAATTCGGGCAATAGTGTGACTTAGCCAGACTCTGTCTCAAAATAAATAATAAAAAAAGGTCAGAGATGCAACTCAAGGTGAAAGTCATGTGTTCAATCTCAGTACCAATAAACAAACAAACAAACCTATGCTAAATTATTTGAAACCTAAATCCAAGACAGCTGCAATTTAGAGCAAGACTATTTATACTATCCTCCACCCCTGAGACTTTCCGAAGAATCAAGCTTGGCCCTAATGCTCTCTGTGAGCCATAGCTAGCTGCTGAGTGATCTCTGAGCTCAGAATTGGTCAATCCAAGGGCATGAACTGCCTGGGGATATCTGGCCCAGGCTGATGGTGACTCCCACATCTTCTCTGCACTCCACCTATGCTGGTCAGGTACATCACTACTAATAACACATTATGCGTACATATCTTATGAATATTTTATTCCTCTGAGATGAAGTTTATATGAAAGCATTTTTACAAACTATAAGGCACTATATGATATGAAAGCTATCATCAGAAGTAAGGTAGAGAAAATATAAAGAATTAATATTTTTTGTTGTTTCATGTAATCCTTACAGTAACCTTCAAAAATAATTGTTTTACACTTAAGGAAATGTACATAATAAGTGTTTAAGCAAAAGTTTCTCCCTAATATCCTAAAGCTGTTTACTATACTTCTCCATGATGCAACAAATAAATACATTGCTGAAGTATGAAACTTGGGTAGAATATTTCTTAATGAAGATATCCCTTACTGACTTTAGTTTGATGTTGTGCCAATAAAGAAAAACTTCATTCAGCAGCTGCACTATCTCAGCTGCAGGAGAATGCTCATAATGATCAGAAGCTGTGCAACACAATGGGACAAATCTTAGCTGTTAATATCATGATCAGATTCAGACACACCTGGGTTTGAATCTCATATCTACCACTTGCTAAGTGTGACCTTAAGACAACTTGTTTAATGTCTCAGGGCCCCATTTGCTTCATTAATACAAGAGAAACTCATATGTTTATAGGCTATTGTGTAGATTAAATGAGAGATGCAGGTTAAATGCTTAGCATAAGGTCTGGCACATCATGAGCCATCTGTGTGTGTTATTATTTGTTCTGCCATTTATCATACATCTATTACACACTCTTATGAGTCCCTTTACCACTTATAGGAAATGACTAGTCAGGGAGAGTTAAATTAATCCTTTATGATAGGCTTGTCTTTCTAGAATGTACCTCCTTTTACATGAGCTTTATTCCCTTTGCTCTGCTTCGACTCATACCATGCATTTCTCTCTTAATTTCTCCAATCAGAACAGGATCCTGCTTAGCTCTGGAGGAAACTGAAATAAACAACGCAAAGAGCTTATCCTGAGGACCTCCATGAGAAGTGAGACAGAGCAGAGAAGTTAAGTGGTAACCTGACACAGGCTGCTGCCTCAGGGAAGGAACAAAGAAGAGATAGTTACCTTAGGTGGGGTGAGTGAGGACAAGGAGTTTCACATAGCAAGCAAAACATCGAGGGTAGAGGTGGTTGCAGTGAGATTGGAGAGTCATTGGAAGGGCAAACGATAGAAACATAATAAATCTCAAGGATCTTGACTTCACCTTGAAAGATGAAGAATTAACGAAACGAGGAGGGAGATGATGGGAATGAAAGGGAAGAATAGAAAATGACTCTCAAGAATGAGACCAGAGTCACAGATAAGGAAAGGCAGTCCCTGAGCTAGAGATAAACATGCACAAGCAGATTGAGGGAAATATTAACTTCAGTGTGGAACACAGAGTTGGAGGTATGTAAGGATGTTGTGTAGTAGGTGCTTTTTATGTCTTCCCCACATTGAAAGGAAATTTGTGGTATTTTCTTTCCTAGAATTGTTGTGACAAAGGAGCACAAATGAGTGGACTTAAAACAACATGGCATTCCCACAATTTTGGAGGCTTGAAGACTGAAATCAGTGTTGGCAGGCCAGCATTCCTTCCAAAGCCTGGAGGGGAGAATCCTTTCTTGCCTTTTGATAGCTTCTAGTGGTTGCCAGAAATCTTGGGCATTTCAAGGCTTGTAAATGC
This sequence comes from Heterocephalus glaber, assembly GCF_053883595.1. NCBI lineage: Eukaryota > Metazoa > Chordata > Mammalia > Rodentia > Bathyergidae > Heterocephalus > Heterocephalus glaber. Next base: position 33,528,662 of record NW_028258296.1, on the reverse strand, counting down.
ATCACTACAATTTCTGCCTGTGTTTCCTCTTGGCTTTCTCCTGTTCTTTGTCTTTCTGTCTAAATGTCCCTGTTCTTATGAAGTCATTGCATTACAGTCTACCCTAATTTAGTGTGAATTTACCTTAACTTTATTACATCTCCAAAGACCCTAATTTTTTAGTAAGGTCACATTTACAGGTTTTAGGAGATGTCAATTTTGAGGGGACATTAGTCCATCCACTACAACCCTCTAAAGATACTATTCATCCATGAAAAGAATAAAATCTTTACAATTGGTGACAATGTAAGTGGAACTGGAGATCATTATGTTAAATGAAATAAGCCAAGCACAGAAAGACTAGTTTCACACGATCTGTCTCATCTGGATTAAAAAAAATAATAATAAAAACTGATTTCATAGTGATTGAGAGTGGGATGGTAATTACTAAAGGCTGGGGAGAGGTAAAGAAATGGAAAGATGGGGAAAGATTGATTGATGGGTATTAAGATACAGTTCGATAGGTCTGCTATTGCATGATAGATAACAATTATGTACTGTAAATTCAAAAGCTAGAAGAAAGGATATTGAATGTTTTGGTCATGAAGAAAAGATAGATAATTGAGGAGTTAAATATGTTTACCATGATTTAACCGCTTGGTGGAGGCCACCAGACCCACAAACAGTAGAATGAACAAGAGCCTTCTCATAGCTTAAGAAAATCTCAGTCTTCCATGTATATCCTCCTTGTTTATTATGGAAACCATGTTTACATAAACCAAGAGATCTGACCACTTAAGTGTGGGAAGGGAGAATTTTGAATTAAATATGAGATTAAGGTGATAAATCAGATGGAACTAAATTTTAATCATTCACAATGGCTGAAAAAATACGGAAAATTCCCAGATGTTATGAGAAGACAAAAAGATGAGACATAATAAAGTAGAAGAAAGTTATTAACAAAATTCACATCCATACCAAATATATGGTTAAAGGGACCCTCAGTCATCTGATTCCAGGCATCTGAGAGATGTCTAATTAGGCTAAGATGTCACAATGAAGGTGAAGAAAAAGACATTATCAGAACCTACAGAAATAGAGGAAGATAACAAGGTGATTTTATTCAACATGTCTGTTAGGCAACACCATACCTAAATGTAGTCATAGCATAGAAGGATGATAGGAAAGTTCTCATGTTCTGGAAACCAAAATTAGTCCCAGAGGACTTGTATTACACTGACCTCCTTCAGAAGCTCTTTCTTTTCCTTGTCTTTTTGCCACTTGCAAAGGAATTTCAGTTTTACACAGTATTATTTTCCTTCTCAAAGCATTCTCTTTTTCCAATACATATAGTTCCCGGCAGAGACAGTTCATTCTTTTTAAAACACTCAGGGTCACTTTTCAAATAGCTCCTCCCTCCTACTACCAGTCAACTACATCCCCTGAAGATACCCACTGTATGCAGAGCAGGTATCAAGAGCCAAAACAAGAACACTGCGAAGTGAAAAAGAAATACTAGAATTGATCAAAATAAGGAAACTTTATTTCGCCATGGTTTCAATCCCCTCTGGTCTTCTAAGCTGGTATTCCTAACGTACTGTTTGAACTGGAGTTCACCATGAGGTACATTTTTTAAAGTCTGCTTTTTCAGCATTATCATGCCAGCTGGAGTTACTTATTTCATTCCAGCTCAGTAGGAATCCACAGGCTGCATAAAAATACATTAAAGAGTATTTATAAGATGGCAAATAGGACCAAATGTATGGTAAAGAATAATATTGTGCATTGCTCATTACAAACATGATTATTTTGTGTATGTAACGGATGTGTTGTTAAAGCACAGTGGGTTGTTTGAAGTTTACAAGTTTGTTATGGATTGATTTATTCATGAAATGCTTTGTTTCTATGACAACTTTATTGGTTTGCCTGTGGTCTAAATACATATAGGCATGGCAGGAATTCCACAGTACAAAACAAATTACACACTCCCCCCTGAATTACTTGCTGCCTTTAGGGAGTGTAGCAAAAGGATTTCCAACGAGGGCAGACATCACCATACACAGAGTGAGTATTAGAGAGATCACATAATAAAGGAGGGAAAGGTTTTTTAAAAAGAACAACTTAAAAGTCTCCAATGGCCTCCAACTCCTTCAATAAGGAAAGATGGAAATGAGCAATGGAATGCTCAACATAAGATAAGAGAAATACAATCTACTTACAATGCATAAGGTTTTTATTTAAGCAAAAACACTGATCAAAGACCTCTATTTCCTGCTATAAATAATGTCCCTTGAAGTGAATGCCATTAATATTCACAACAGTTGTATAACTACAAAAGAAACTTAGAATTGTTGTTTAGAGAAAATAATAATCAGTTTTGGAAGATAAAAGGAAAAGGTAGAAGATGAGAGAGGGAGAGAGAGATTTATTGTGGACTAAGGATAATCAGGGAGAGAATAGCCCTTAGTTATCTAGTGAGACTTCAGTCAGAGAAAGCATGCTGGAAGGAACTTGGACTTCATAAAAGCCACAGAAGAGAGAGTAGAATCCAAATGATACTCCTCTTAGTACCCCAAAAATGTATACCCATACATACATGCTAAGAAAAATTAAAATGAGAAGAAAGATTTTTAAAAATAAATGTATAACTTTTCATAAATTCAAAGAATTTATGCTGCATAGTTAAAATTATCTTAGACACAGTGAAATAGTAAAAATTTAAGTAAGAAAAAGTACACCTGAAGCAAAAGGCATTATCCACAAATCACTATTTTACATTTTTTGGTAAAAGCTACTTCAATTTTTCTGTTCCTATTTTTATTTCCAAAGACATTGTGTGTGTGTGTGTCTGTGCATGCACATGTATGTGTATGTGTATGAGCTGATGAATGTGAAAGATGGCATATAATTGCATACATAACTATCTTTTGGAATAATCTGCTCTCTCAATTCTTGCTAAAGTGCTGGATTAGATAACTGTGTGCTTATCATGCAACCCTACCAACACATCCATGGTACATTAAACATGGTACATCCATGGTCAGAATTAAACATCTGACCTAGGAAAACTAATTCATTTACTTGTCGGCCATGAATTATTTTCTTTTACTAAATTGCATTCTCAGAAAATCTTGAGAGAATAAAGTCCAAAATGAAAGGTTATATCAAGACAAGTTTGGGGCAGGCATTATCAGCAATGGTGCACCAATCCCATTTTCTAGACAGAAGAAGAAACAATGCACAGAAGACCCCAAAAAGATAGAGCATGCAGGCTACTAAATGGTGACAGGAAATGGAGTGAGTAGATGCCTCCACTCTTGGTGGCTCTAGTTCCCAAAAGGCTTGACAAGTTACTTCTCTGAGGATATCATGCGTTTTCAATAAATTGTTCATTTGAACTTACTAGATTTCTCTCCTCTGTAACTAAAGATCATTTATTGAGTCATAAACTTTTTCTTGTCATTTCCAAAATAGTTAATTCACCTTTTCAATTGAAATATGTGATGTATAGAAAGCTAGAACTACCCCCATGGTATAGAGTTCTGTTAATTAACACAAAAAATTATTCAACTGTGAAGTATATCCCAGATATTACATTATCAGTGTATTGCTTGGGTGTAATCAGCTGAATTCTTTGATGGTCCAGTTAGTGTAAACATCAATCATTGGTAATAAAGATGGCAGGAATCTCTGTAGCTGCAAAGCAATGTTGCATACACTTTATACACTACACGGCATTGTATTTGCTGTATTTGATACTGTCTTGTTCAATGAATTTGAAAGCTGAAGCACCCTAGAAACCATCTCTTCATATAAACCATGAAAATACATATATCTTTATTGTAAAGTTTGCTCAAACTGTATTTCTGTGATCAAATCAGGAATATGTTCACATGTGATAATTGAAAGTCTCATATTTTGGCCTCAGGCTCCAGGGCCTTTGCTACAATGACGTGAAGGGCTTCCTTGTGAGAATGGCAGGAGGTAGTATTGCCTGGCAGTATTAGGAAAAAAACACTTACACGCTGCCAGGTTTCTCTTGCACTCAAACCTCTCCTGTATTTGTAAAGAAGTTAGTAAACATATTAACAACAGCATCCCACCGAAATCAATTTCACAATGTGACTCAAAAACAGAAAAATAATGAGTAGACTTTGTGGTGAACTGAATACTGACTTTTTCTTGGGAAGATTAAGGTGCGAAGTTATTCTTGCCTTCTTGTAGCAAAGACTATTGAGGTTCTGTAATGTGCAACATTTTCCCCTCCTTGAAGATTGCCTATCATCGAGTAAGCCAGATGATAGACAAGTAAATAAACCAATCAATAGGATCCAACAAGTGGTGATAAGTACTATGTGAGAAATAGAAAATAGAAAATGAACTTTAAATAGAATAATTAGTGACTGATTTTTAAGCTGAGCCCTGAAGGTAAGAAGAATTTAGCTATAGGAGTAAAAACAGAGCGGAGGGACAAGAAAAACAGTAAGAAAATTCCATGAGCCAAGATAGAGCTTGGATGCTTTTGCAAAATAATAATAGTAATAATATTCACTGCTAATACAGTGGTCCCTTGACTTACAAACTCGATTGGTTACTGAGGGCTGGTTGCAACTCAAGTTTGTTGTAAGTCAATACAGCTGAGATCTGGATGTTTACCTGGGTATACGCTATAGATAGCAAGAGGCATATGAATTTTCCATTAACCTAATTAACCCAAGTTGTTCATGTGTTAGGCCAGTCATAACTTGAAGGTCCACTTCAATGTTGTAAGTGCTTTATTTCTATTAGGTCATTTAACTGAGAGAAGACCGGTGTGGCTGACACATGGAAATTTCTTGTTATATAAATTTATTAAACAGATGGATTTTAAAAGTAACTGCCTACATGTTATGGAGTTCAAATTACTTACCCATATGATGCAAAAGGTAGAATGAAGAAGAGCCATGACATTCGAGCATTAAAAGACACTCAGTTGACACTGACATGCATCACTGCTCTTTGAAGTCATGAGTCTCTTAAGGTGTAAATCCTGGAATATTTTTTAAATTTTCCTATTCACAACAAGGAAATTTGTCCTAATGAAAGGCATATTCATTGCACAACTCCATCTACACCATACACACCAGATTCTTTGTGAAGGGTGCCCATGGAATTTGTTGATACTCAAGTAACAAAGCTGTTTGAGTAGAGGTCGCCTGGATACAAAGTAGAGAAGTCTGCTTTTGTAATCATGCTTGCCTCCAAAGGTGAAAAAGAAAAAAGAAAAGTTGAACCTCTTTAGAAGAGGCTCCTGGAGAATCCTTCTGGGAAACTCATACCACATGAACATTTTATCTAACACTTTAGTGTCTGAACCATTTTGCTAATTTGACATGGGAAGAGCTAATAAGATAAAAAGCTCAAGCATTCTTATCCCATTAGCTCTTCCTCTATAGTTTTTCTGACCCACATTTTGACCTGATCTCTCCCCTATTCCCCATGGCTTGTATTGTGCTGATTAAAATTTTCATCCTTTTGAAAGATGTTGGGGAGTTGTCTGGATTTAACTAAAATTTCCAGTTTAAATTACTGTGTGATTTTTTCAGCTGATCAGAACCCATTTAGCATAGGCGGCCATAGCCAAGTCAGAGAATCTGAGATAGTAAAGAAAGGGTACAACCAGAAGGAGCAGTTAATAGGCAATTAAAGCTTCATTGCCTTCCCACTGCCACAAAGCTCCTTATCTAGACTAACAAACACAAGGAAGAAAGCCAGACAGTTGAAATCACAATTTACAGTATTTTGTTTGGTCATTTCAGAGTTTTCTTTCTTTTCCTTTTTTTTACATTCATCTGCACTCATTCAGCTCTCATGTTTCAACCTCCCAACTAAACTTTTTAAGAATTTCTTTTTATTAGAAACATTTAGAATTCTCTTTATTAGAAATGTACCAGTTCATTGTAGAGTAAAATAATTAAGGAATGCGGCTGTCTTCATCCCAGTCACTCTTAGTGAATGAAACATGTAATCCTTCTTGCGCTTTCCCCTGCCAGGATGCATATTCAGCCTGCAGAGCCTCAGTTTTAATTACCACAACCACCTACTCCTTGGCCTTTGTTTCCTATATTTTCTCCTCCTCTCTATTTAGGTTACAACTGCCAAGTCAATTTTCTTTTCATGCTAGGGATCCTGTCCATGTACTCCTTGGATCTCAACTCAGCTTCATTAATATTTATGTGTCAACTCTGACTCCTTTAAAGCTCCTTATCCTACTCTTACCTTTTTTTCTACTTTTCCACTCAGTCCAGGGACCTACTCTTTTCTCTCTTCTCAGTCTTCAGTTTGATGGTGCCTTATAGAGGAAGGATGTCTGCTCATCTCTAGTTTAGTTGGTGAGGGGAAGAAATAAAATGGCCAGCTGGTGTGATTGACATTTTACAGAAGTGGAAACCAGACTGCAGCAGTTCAGGTGACTTCTCCAGAGTCACACTGCCAGTCAGCACCAGAGACAGGGTAGAATTCAGATTCCTCCCAGGGCTCTTGCTCTTCACCGCTGATTCCCAGTGTTTCCAAGCATGAAGATTTCCTTTGTTTTTGAATATTTCATTAGTACATGTTTGTGATATTTGAAAATTACATTCATTTGGGGGAATTGATACTTACACATATTTTTATTATGATAAATTTTACTCCCCTTCTGCCCTCTTCTTTTTCTTCTCTCCCTTCTCAACATTCTCTTCCCATTGCTAAAGTCTACAGCCCTGTTTCCTACCATCTTCCCTTTATTTTGTTCTATAAATTATTTATACTTCAGTCTTCTCATATAAGAGAAACCATCTGATATTTAATCTTCTGTGTCTGATTTCTTAAAGTTAGCATTGTTGTTTCAAGATCCATGCGTTTTCCTACAAATGACTCAAATTTATCCTTCCTCATGGCAAACTAGTACTCCATTGTGTAAATATATACCACATCTTCCCTATCCATTCATCTGGAGATGGCTATAAACATTAACATCTTCTTCTATAATTTAACCATTGTGAATTGTGCTGCTATAGACATGGTTATGCACTTATTACTGTTATACGACGGCCTTAACTCTTTCAGGAACATACCAAGGAGAGAAGTATAGCAGGCCAAATGGAATTTTTCTTTTTAGTTTTTTTGAGGAAGCTCCATATTCGTTTTTATAGTTGTTGTACTAGTTCACATTCCCACCAATAGTGTAGAAGGGATCCTTATACCACATTCTTGCCAGAATTCATTGATTTTTTTAGTCCTTGATGATGGCCTTTCATACTGGAGTGAGATAGAATCTCAAGGTTGTTTTATTTCCATTTCTTATTCTCTTCTTGTTGTGAAAATTTTTTAAGAGACTTCTGGTTAAAATGATAACATGAAGAATTTTTTTATTCCTTTTCCCCCAAAAAATCCATCTAAAATTACTATATAAAAAGATATAAATCTATGACACCTCCAGGACAAAAGGAAGTCATAAGAGGATGAGAGAATTTTATCCAGTTCTGGAAAATAGATAGAGGTTGGAGGAACAATTACTGATGCAGGGGCAGGAAAAAAAATATAGCCTAGGGCTAGCATCTCCAAACTCTTCCATTATGAGCTGAATCAATACAAATGTTTTAAATAAATACACATGCTTTCTCTTAAAATATGTTACACATGAATTATTTATATAGTTGTATATAAAACATACTTTATATATAAAATTATAAGTTTTTGATTATTAGGCTTTCTAAGCAGTAATATGCATTGTTTGATTAAAAATATTAAAAGTAAAGGGAATATTTTAAAGTTTAGCAATTCTGCATAATGTAAATTACGTTCTTATTTTTAAGTGAGTAAATGCTCAAATAAATTTCTAATATATTAACCAAAAGTACTTGCATACATATGAATCATAGCCCATATGCATGAAAAGTCATTGCTTCAATATATAGATACTGTTGTCCACATGGAAGATCCACCCCTTGCAATAACTCTTGTGGTATGGTATTTTGGGAATCACCACTGCAGACTATTCTCGCAATCTGTTAGGGAGTTTAATGACTAAACACTTGAATCCAGTTAGGATGAGGAACACTGGAAAAGTTGGCTCTTTTTTGGCATGATCTATCTCAGCAAATGAAGACATCATTTCTTTGAGGGTCCCTGTGACTGCAGAAAACTTACTTAGACTGTAGGAGATTTGGCCAATTGAGGAACAATGAACAAAAGAAATACCCAGGAAGCAAAGAGCTTATTTACTTAAGTAAAGACAAGCAGAATTGGAAAAGTTAATGTCATTGAACAATGCAGAATGATCATAAAGGTCAAATTTAGGGGAATGGGCTCAACTGGTACCAAGCCAGGCCTGATTCCTTTTCCTCTATAATTCAAATAATCATTCATGTAATTAGATTTTTGAATTATACATACATGATCATAATTTTATTTAGGTAATTTCAGAATAATTTTTGCAGGAAAACATAGATAATTATCTTGATTTTCCATTTGGAGTCTAAACAAAAATGGAAGAGCTATTCCACCAAGAGCAAAACATTCTCATTTGGCCCAAACCTTTTTGTCTGACCTGCCTAGCCTTTGTCTCTGTTGAACATGTAAGAGACATTCATTTAGACCTACAGCTCCAGTTCTAGCTCCTCTAAACCCAGATTTTGGAATTCTTGTTAAGTCCATCTTGATAGTTTTCAGAATTAAAAAAATCTCAGTTCAAGTAGATTGGCTGAAAAAGGCCTGACTCTATGCAAGCCAAAAATCAAGACATTCTTTTTCCTGAAGTAACCCAGTTACTCTTACTCTTAACTTGTTTGAAAGCATACTCCCATTGTTTTCTATTTGACAGTGTGTCTGCCTCTTTTCTTTGTCTTTTTCACTGTCTTAATTTTGTGGCTCTCAAAATGTTAACATGAGTTATGAAGTACTATGATTATGTGAGAACTTTGTAAGTTTTTTATGATGGTGGTGACTATGTCTATCTTAACTAATACCCTTGTAATTAGCAGACAAATGTCTATGCAAGCGTATGTAAAATTTAAAAAGTAGATACATTCAACCTCTATGTGTTAAATTTAAAAAAGAAGTTGCTTGCAGTCATGCCAATAGATAAAAAAAGATCTTTTGAAGGAAGAACTTAGTGACTTAAACTTTAAAAAGCATACAGTGTTTAGAAAAAGTTACAATTTTAGCAAAATTTTTCTCTTTGTACTTGACAATTATCAATTAAAATAAAGATGAGAAGTATAGAACACAAGCCATCTGTGGACATAATAAGTGTTATACCATTATAATGAGACTACTTTTCTGCAAAATTTTGGAAATAGTTTACCATTGTTTTTGGTCAGATAGACTATGGTAACAAAAAGGCAAAAAATAATTTATTTCATTCCACAGGTACAGTAGGAGCCTATGGATTGGGATTGTGGTCACAGGAACTCAAAGACACAGGTAAAAGGAGGCTCTGTCTCAACACACACCTTCCTGTTCACCTCAATGGGGAGCATCCTGGCCTGGAAAAGTTCTTCCTGGAAACAACAAATAATAACTCCCACCAAAATATATACTAGAAAAATTTTTGTCAACCAAATCTTTGGGGGGACAGTGATTTATATACTTAGCCCATACCTGTGGTGTAAATATTCCCATTATGAATGATTACAAGTTAATAGCATCAGTATAATGAAGGTGGGCTTAGGAAGAAATGCTCACTTTTATATAATGTTTTCACCATACAAAGATAAAGACAGAAATACTTTTAAGAACATACATGGTAGTATAATGTAATGAATCATTAGTATGTAGTATTTTTAAGTATTTATGATCTTTGCTTGAAATTTAATTCTCTTCTTAGTTTACATAATTTATACTCTAACAATGACTATTTTCAGTAGCTGCCTCACCAAATTTGTGGTAGGTAGAGCCAGTACAAGCTAGCTCCAGGACACACTGCTCCCATCTCGTTAGAGAAAACAAGTACATATGGCCACTCCTGTCAGTAAAGGAATAGAAAATGGAATTGTGCTTGTAGGTAGATGGACTACTTCAGTTTCCATGGGAGCCTTGACAACTGATTTTGAATCATATTTTGTTTTTAAAATTCTACTGAGAAAATGAAGATAGGTTAGTGAGACTTAATGAGTACATAACTTAGGACCACCTGGTGAATGTCTTGCTTCGCTAATACTAACATATAAGTATCTAGAAGGTGAGGAGGAAATGTATTCATCTTTGAACTCAGATTCTAATGCAGTACCAGGCCTGCACGTGTTCTCAGTGATATTTGTGTGAATGAACTACAGTTAATAGTATATCCTATTTATCATTCTTGTTTCAGCCTAGCTCCATATGCAATAAAAACATGAAAAGATCATTAAACTGACACACTAAAACTCTCAACTATTAGATGTTACAAAGACTGTAGAGAAAAGAAGCAATCTTTGGCTCTTTTGATTATGAAAGAATCAACTTTCCTTATGACCAGTCTCAGATGCTGCAATTGGAAAGGCTGGATTTTAAAATATGAATCCTTTATTATCTGAGCTAAGCACAAGCATGGTGCATCATGTATTTTCTGAAGGAACAATAGAATCCAATGTATCTTTGGCCTGCTTCTAACCTAAACTATATTCACTTTCTTTTCTCTTTTCTTGCCATGTTTTTCTTTGTTTTGAGTAATGATGGTGAATTAAGCTGGCCTTTTTTATAAGTGAATTCTTTTTTAAATTAATTTATTGGTACATTTAGGTATATAATACAATGACATTCATCATTGCGAATTTGTATCTTTACATAATCTATCTTGGTTCTTATTTTTCCCCATTCCCCTCCCCTCTCTTCAACCCCTCCACCCTTCCTATTTACAAAAACTTTGTTTCCATTTCATTGTCTCATACTAATTCCATTCCCTTCTTTCCTTTCCCCTACCTTTCCCACTTTCCCTTCCTCTTTGTCCCTTTTCTTTCTACTTCATATTATCTATTATACCTTTTGGTCTTTATTTACACTTTCAGTTTCTCACACAAGAGAAGCTATTTGGTACTTACAAGTCTGTCCTATTTATTTCATTTAAGACTGGCCTCAATGTGCATCCATTTAGGTAAAAATATCTCCAATTTCTCATTTCTTATGACTGAAGAGTACCCCATTTTACACACAAAAAAAAACCCCACATTTTCTTTATCCAGTCTCCAGCTGATGGGCAACTGGGTTGTTTCCAAGATTTAGCTATTGCAAACTGTGCCACTACAAAAAAAGAGAACTATAGCCAGTCTCACTAATGAACATAGATGCAAAAATCCTTAATAAAATAGTGGCAAATAGAATGCAGAAGATCATCAAGATCATACACCCTGACCAAGTGGGATTCATCCCAGGGATCCAGGGATGATTCAACATGTGCAAATCAATAAATGTAATATACTATGTTAATAGAGCCAAGGACAAAAACAATATGATCATCCTAATAGATGCAGAAAAAGCATTTGACGAAATCCAACATGCATTTATGATAAAAACCCTACAAAAAATTGGAATAGATGGTCTCTACCTCAATCTGATAAAAGCTATCTATAAAAAACCAACAGCCAATATCATACTAAATGGTCAAAAACTGAAATCCTTCACACTAAAATCAGGAACAAGACAAGGATGTCCACTGTCACCACTCCTGTTCAATATATTCATTTTCATAACACATAGATTGGTGGCAGATTATTTTTTAAAATATGTGCTTTATTTCCTATCAAAGTTACTTTTAAAGGTTTTGAAATTTAATATCAATTATGATATTTTAATGATATATTATATTTTTCTTTAATCTTCTAATTCTCTTCTACATGTATCAATTTATGTCTATGAAGTCAACAGGGCTTAAACTGTAGTAGCTAGTTAAAAATTGTAGTAGCTAGTTATTTCTTCAAAATAAATAAATTAGTAATAAAACAAATCTCATGTTTCTTGGTATATTTACAATTAGTGATTTATTAAGTGTGATAATTTTCAAGGCAATTTACTTTCTTCCTCCACCATTTCCTTCTTTTTTTGTCTCTCCCTCCTTTTTTCTTCTTTCCTTCTTTTTTTATTTCTTTTATTCCTAGCTTTTTGCACAGATTTTGTTAGCATAAAAAAACGCTACTTCTAGGTATATAGCAAGCACATGACCCTGAAGTTAATCTTCTCATTCTTCTAAGAGCCCATTGTGTTGTTATAATGTTTAAAATGTGATTATTGTGATTTCTGAGTGGTTGTGTCAACCTGAGAAGTTTGGTTAAGAGAAGGTTAGCTCAGCAAGTCCATGCCCTGGGGTTCGGGAGATCTACCCTCGGGCACCTCCTGTTCTGCATGTTCTAAAGGGGGAATGAGGAAGGACAAGGCTGCTTGTGTCCCTGTGGAAGAACCACCTGTCTTTACCTTGGACGTCATCTCCTGCCTTCCAGCACAGACTCTTCAGCTTAGGGTATGAATCTTTCAGCCTCCCATTGCAGACACATCGACCTCCTGATATGTACTCAGAAGGGACACTGCAGTGAGCTTCAGACCTTTGAATAAATTCTTCAGTCTCCAGGGTGCAGGCAGACACTCTGGACTCTTCCTCATCCGATCCTGTGGGTGACTTTTGTAAGCCAATCTTGTAAATTCTTATACATTTCTATATCTTGTATTATATCAGTTTCTCTGGTAAATACGGATACAATAATTGTAGTATTTTTTTCTACAAATCAAAGTATATTCTCTTCTGCACCTAGTGATTTTTTTCAGAAGCAAAGACAGTTGCTTAAAAAATGAAAATAAGAATACTGTTATGTGAAGCAATTAGGGTTCAGTCAGAGATGCAGAACCATGAGGATATTTAGATCTAACCATGTTTTATATAAAGGAATTTATTATAGAAATTTGTCCCTATACATTTACAGGGCCTGTAATGCTGCTGTCTTTATATCTGATGTCCAGGGTTGAATTCCACAAGACTGGGAGAGAAGAGGTATATTATGTAAGGCCATCAAGAAAAAGCTGCAAGCCACAAGCATGATCTGGAATTCTTCAAAAGAGACTCAAACTCTAATGTTTCTTGTTACCTTTGACTTTGGTGGTATAGATGAATGGCAGGCACCAAGGTTCTTCATCATAGTGCTACAGATCTGGACCAAGAGCTGAAGTTTCAACAACCCCAGGATTGCCCCATGACAAAAAGGTGAATGGGTAGATGACCCACAATGTGTGTGAGCCACAAAACGCTTGCTGCTTCCTCTCTGCCTTTTAAATGCCTCAAGAATCTCTCTAGGGCCTACAGATCAAAGGGAATTATGGGAAATATGATTCATCCTAGTCAAATTGACACATTACAAAGCCATCACAATTTACATATACCATGTAAGTCATTCTTGAGTCAATTTTTCCATTGCCCTCCACATTCAACCTGGTACAAGTTTTACCAATTCTGCCTACAAAATGTAGCTTGAATTCATCTTTTCTATCTCTATTACCACTTCCCAGAAAAAGCCACCATTTTCCCTCATCTAGATTTCTGAATTCACTTAATTGTTTAACCTTCATTCACTCCCAGAGATCTCCAACCTGTCTCTAAACCATAACAGGATAAAAAAGACATGGCTCTGCTTTTAAAAACCTATCAAATCTTCTCATTATCTATAAAATAAAATGGAAATCATATAATAATAATACAGATCCCATTGTGATTTGCCTCACCCTCAGTTCAGATCACTTTCTTCTTTGCTCTTTATGCAGCAAACACATGAATTGCCTTTTGCCTCATTTTTTAAACCCTGCATGCCCAATTCTGTTTCAGGCTTAGCTACACATAATTCTATCTAATATAGTACTTTCTCAGACTTTTATCAGTCTGGCTTCTTTTAGTTCACAGGTTTATTTGGGTATTTTTGTTTTCTTTCCAGTTCTGGGGATCAAACCCAGGACCGTGCACATGCTAGGCAAGCACTCCACAAGTGAGCTACATTCCTTGCTCATTATGGCTTCCGTTAAGCCTTCAGAAATGCCATATTCCCAGTTAAGTGTTCCATGAACCCACATTTTAAAATGATTACCCCCTAACTCTCCAAATATTTCTTTTCATTCCAAAATGTTCTTTCATTCATAACATTATTATACTTTGTAGTTATATAATTATTTGTATCCAGGTTTTAAATATCTGTCTCTGCATTCTACCACTAGATTATACATTTTTATAAGGCCAGGGAAAATAACTTTTCCATACAACACTATATACAACAGTCTGGCTCAATGCATGGTAACAAGTAGTCAATAACATATATATAAATGCGTGAATGAATGAATGAAACATTCCTGGATTGAAGGAATTCATACCAAATAATCATTCTAAAGCAAGAAAAGATGCATTTACAAGTGTAATAAGAATAGCAGGAACTATTTCAGAGATTTATGGTATATCCACTAAATTATTATATCAAACAGTTTTTGAAAAAATATGAAAACAGAGAAACTACTTACGATATAATGGTATATTAAAAACCAGGACAAAATATAGTTCATATGATTATTACAAGTTTGTAAAGAAATGTATGAGGAAGAAAAGAAAAGGAAGTACATCAATGTGTTAGTATGATTTTATTGAGAATGCAAAATTATGATTGTTCTATCCAATTTTTAAATTTTCCAAGACAATGGCAAAATAAAAATATCTGAATTTTTACATTTAAAGAACATTTTATGGCAATTTTAGGTTCATAGCAAAATTAAGAGAAAGGTACAAAGTTCTCGTGTACTCCATGCCTCCACACATGTACAGCCCATGTGCTTATCAACATCTACATTTGATACAATTGAAGTTAGAATTTCACAGCACAATCACCTAAAATTATAGTTTACATAAGAGATCAATCTCGGTGTTGTACTTTTGAAAAATGTATAATGACTTGCATTTATCATTACACTATCATATATATATAATATTTTCACTGCCCTAAAACGGTGCTCTCCATATTCATCCCTCACCCTCATCCAACCCCTAGTAACCGGTGCTTCTTTAACCATCTTCACAGTTTTATCTTTTCTAGAACATCAGAAAGTTGGAATCATATACAATGTGTAGCCATTTCATATTGACTTCTTTCACTTGGTAATATTCATTTAAGGTTCCCACATGTCTTTTCATGATTTGATAGCTCATTTCTTTTTAAGACTAGATAATATTCTTTTGTCTAAATTACCACAGATTATTTAACCACTCACCTACTTAAGGACATTGTGGTTGCTTCCAAGTTTTGACAATTATGAAGATAGCTGCTATGAATATTCATGGGCAAGATTTTGTGTGGACATAAGTTTACAACTCTTTGATTAAATATCAAGGAGTGCATTTTGTGCATTGTATGGTTAAGAACATGTTTAGTTTTATAAGAAAGTGTTAAATTGTCTTCCAAAGTGGCTATAACATTTTGTATTCTTACTAACAACAAATGTGAGTTCTTGTTCCATACTTTCACCGACATTTGGTGTTGTCAGTGTTCAACATTTTAGTCATTCTCATAGGTAGGTAGTGGCATCTTTGTTTGGATTTCTATCATCCTGATTACCTATGTATTATTTTGAACATATTTTCATATGCTTATTTCTCAATATATTTTAATTGGTGAGGTGTCTATGAGAGCTTCTGCCCCATGTTTAAATTGAATTGTTTGTTTACTTATTGGTGAGTTTTAGGAGTTGTATGTTTTGGGTAACAGTTCTTTATCATAAGTGTTTTCTCCTAGGTTATCTTATAGAAGTTTTATAATTTAGCATTTATACTTGTGTTTATGATTCATTTTGAGTTAATTTTTATTAAAAGTATAAAGTTTCTGTCAATATTCATATTTTTACATGTGGATATCCAGATCTTCTAGTTCTCTTTGTTGAAAAGGTGGCCATTGTTCCATTGTATTGTTTTTATTCCTTATTTGGGTTTATTTCTAGTTTCCCTTTCCTGTTCCATTAATTTACTTATCTATGTTTTTATCAGTACTACACTGTTTTGATTACTGTAGCTTCAAAGCAGATTTTGAAATCAATAGTACCATTCTCCCAATATTCTTATTTTTCAATATTATGTTGGCAATTCTGGATCTTTTGCTTTTTTATATAAAGTTTAGGATCAATTTACTAGTTTCAATGTAAAAACTTACTAGAATTTTTATTTGAATTACAGTGAATCTAGAGATCAGGATAGGAATATCCAACATCCTGACAGCACTGAATCCTCCTTTCCATTATTGTGGATTCTGTCTCTATTTATATAGAACTCCTTTAACTTCAAGCATCAGAGTTTTGCAGTGTTTCTCATATTTTGTACATATTTTGCTAGATATACCAAATAAATTGGGTTCCTAATGTAAATGATATTGTATTTTTATTGTCAAATTCCACTTGTCTATTGCTGGTATACATAAAATGATTGGATTATCTACATTAACTTCATATTCTATAATCTGCTATTGCTTATTTTTCAACATGTTTGTTTGGGGGGGGCAGTTTGGTCAAATCTTGTGGATTTTTCACATAAATGATCATATCATTGTGAACAATGACAGTTTTATTTTTTCTTTCCCAATACGTATGTGTTTCATTTCTTTTCTTGTCTTATTGCACTAACTAGGATGTCTTGAGTGATACTGAAAAAGAGTGGTGAGAGGAGTTATCTTTGCCTTGTTCCTGATTTTACTGGAAAGTTTCTAGTCTCATCCTTAAGTGTGAGGTTATGTTAGGTTTTTTTTTTTTATAAGATGAGGGAGTTTACTTCTATTGCTATTTTATTCTATTTCTTATCATGAATGGGTAGTAGATTTTTTTCAAGTGGTTTTTTTCTATATCTACTCACATGACAGTGTACTTTTTCATTTTTTAGCCTGTTGATGGGATGTCTGGTACTTTTATGTCATCAACTTACAGAAGTTTCACAAGCATTTTAAATTAGACTTAATAATTGGAGTTGCTTGTGCTGTACATGAAATCTCCCTTTACAATAAGAAACTGAGATCCCATAAATTGTGAATCGCTAAAGTTTGGCAATGGTGGTGGTAGAACTGGTACATTAACCAAGCCAGACTTCTGACCATGGTTCCAAATCTCTTTCATTTTATCTTACCGACTTGAGACAATGCCATCTGTTAGAGCAGTAGAACACTGAGAGCCATAGCCTAGTATGGGGATGGCAATTACAGTGCCACTTCCCTATTCCACACCAGAGAAAAAACTGCCAGTCTATTGTAGGCAAGTCTAAGCCCCAAGGTAGCTTCAGAATCTTTTCTAACATAAACTTTTCCAGTCACTGCTGATACAATACATGTTGACTATTGAGAATTCAAGCCCATTGGAAAGCAAAAGCAGAGAAACTAGATAACAGGCTATGCCTTGGCCCAAAAATGTGGTCAAAGTTGTTGAATATGAAAAAAAGTGAACTTGGTGACTGTGAGATTCATAAAATAATCACTCAGGTTTTACATAAATAATGGGAGCAATAACCAAAGACTTAAAATCTTGAAATGTAATCATTATGGTATACTAAGGAATGGCCAAGTGCTTAGCAAGTGTAAGTTATGTACATTTATACAATACATATACAAATTTTGTGTGTATGTATATGTAGCATAGCAAGAGGACAAAAGCAGTAAGGGTCTGTTTGGTATGAATAGATAGGAAACTGAAGAATTCATTTCAACATGTTTTGTTTGGAGTAAATCTGTGACACTCAAATGCAAACATCCTCTGACAGTAAGAAATGTTGGCTATGTTAAAAGAATAACAAGGTTGAAGATAGATTTGAGACAAAATGAGGTCTCTAAAGCAAAATCTTGAAAGACATTATTAGTAGACCACAGAAAGTGCCTTGGGACAAAAGGACATTGAGAGTGCATGGAAGCTTCTAAATAAAAAAGGACGAGTGCCATAAACATTTGGGAGCTCAATAAAAATTGATTTATTTTTCAGCACCTTACTGGGGTAGAGAAAACTATATTATCTTGAGGTAAAACTACAATGTTAGAAGGCTCTGCTCTTCATACAGACATTTTACAATTCCAAATGTCTCTTCCATCTGTCACAAAAGTGGGTGGAACATACTGTACTGTCTTAGAAATTTGAGGGCATTTATATAAAAAGTACTTGGGCAAATGGCAATTTCTATCACAGTAGAAACATATGTAAAAGTGTATAGTATCCCATCAGGCTCACAGAATTTTTCTTTACAGTAAGCTCACTAGATCAGTAGTCACAACCCGAAAAAAAGCAAAGGGGTTTTTGAGTCTTATTTATGCTAAAGGACATAAACTCTTTATAGAATTTTGATCCAGAGCTGTGGTGAAGGAGTTTACAGGGAGGAGCGAGACCAGGCAAAACTGATTCTGCGGTGAGAGCTTTGGAACTGAGGAGGAATAATTAATTTGCAGGTTGGCTTCTCTTGGAGGGGGTTAGAACACAGAGAAAGCTACAACCTCAGCACTTCTGCCTCAGGAAGACGAGACCTTGGAACCCTGCAGACACTTCCAGTCTCTTTTTTTTTACTTTTCAAGGTGAAAGTATAGTTGGAAATCTACTCCTTTCCTTAAATCTAGGGTTTTCAATCTCAACTCTTTCACCAACGTTGAACTTAGCTTACAATTGAATATAATAAGACCAATATATGAGAAGAAGACAGAGCAAAAGAAACATACTTCTGCTGATATATACTTCTTTATAGTTTATATATGACAGTTTACATGTCACTGGCAGGATTTGTTTTAATTTTGTTTAATTCCTCTTGAGTTCTAAAAGCATTTCTTTTGGAGCCATTTTCTTTTACAACTTAACTTAAAAAATCTGACCCACTTTTAAGTTAAGTTTTCATTTTATTTTTTTTCCTGGAAACTAAAATTAGATGTTTGGATTTCTTTTTAATAAACATAAACATTCAAGAGTGTGGTTTGTGCATGAGCAACAACTTCTGTTTTGTAATTGGCATTTTTCCCCTTTCCGATAAATCACATTTGTACAGCTGAATTTAGAAACACTTTACTAGAAACATTGCCAATCCTAATATTCTATTTTTAATGTTTTTAAAATTACTGGTTTAAAAATAGTAGAAAGAAAATGTTATGGCTGCTTAAAATGGCACAGGTGAACGAGCTGGAGTCACCTTGCTTGTCTCTCAGTCAAATGGCTGTGCATCAGAGAGTAGCCTCCCTCACATTCAACAAGCTCTAGATCTGAAAGATGTTCTTAGTGTATTTCCATTTCTGTGTGATGGAATGGTAAATATACAATAGGTATTCAATATATATTTGTAACATAAAAGAAATGGAGAAAAGAATCAATATGTATTACACTTTTAAAAGTGGAGGCATACAGATTGAGGCTTCCTTTTAAAGACTCAAAACTCAAAAAAATAAAAATGAAAGCTTTGTCAGGTGTAAACTTTAACATGAATTATTATTTTTTTTTTTGCTTAATGCCAAGTCTACTGTGCTGCCAAATTCACTTATCTGTGCTAGCAACTGTATTTCTTTAAAGTAAAAAAAATATATCTTTTACAATGTTTCTTTTTATTCATTGATCTGTCCTTAAAATGAGATTCTGGGGGTTGATGAGTGACTGGCAGCTCTGCAGCAAACCAGAAAGCTGAGTCTTGCACGCATGTCTCATTATGTACCCAAAGCGACACAGCCTGCCATGCAACCACACGGTCACAATTGGCCACAGCACAGGCTCACTGCTCAGCTCTGAAATGGTAGCAGGTGGCTGTTAGCTGAAACCAAAAGCTGAAATTATCTTTACAATTGTGCCTTGACCCTGTGCCTACAAATATAAGAGGCAGTAATCATGTGTGTGGGTTTAGAAAATGTTTCCAGGGCTTAAATTCGCATTTGCAGGGGTATGGTGTATACATTCATAAGCCTGAATATATGCAATCTTTGTTGTGATATATACATATATTTAAACTTAGGAAAAGATTTTACACATTATTTCTCTTTGGACTGTCACTGTCAGTTTGGTTTCTAAAGCCAGGTTGGGATGGTGTGTCTGGTGTTATTTCAGTTTATAGAAACAATGGTAGAATGAGCTTTCAGATTCTCACATAGGAAAGGTCTTTCAACTCAGAAATCTTAAGTCCAGGAAGCTTTGGAGCTGTCTATAAAGTATAGACCTAGTGTTTCAGCTACTGTGGAGCTGTCATCAGCAAGACAGTGAGCCCTAGAAAGAAAAAGAATGAATATTCATACAACAAATGCCACCCAGAGAAGCTGGGAAAATAACTGATAAACCAATATATTTGGCTGAGGTATTACATATGATTGAAAGAAAAAGACATTAAAATATGGATGGGTGTAAAGCATTTCAAGAGGAGCTTGTCACCAGATGGTAAGTAATTATAAAGCTCTGGTTCTTTGTATCTGTAAGTTAGAAATATGGTCATAGTGAAATGACCTCTGAGAATTAAATTTTTTTAGAGGCCCCTCAAATAAAGATGTTGACACCAAACAAAAGATCAAGTAGCACACTTTGGTTTCTTTGCATCTGAGGTATGAAATTCCCTAAAAACTAGAAAATAGAAAGAGCTATTTCTATAAAAGTCAGCAACACTTACTATTTATGGAGTGAAATAGCACAATACAGAGGACACGCAAACCAAGACTTTACCTAGTGATTCCAAGGCATGTTTCCCACAGAGAGTTTTGGCCCAAGGCATTTTAAAATTAACTGACTGGGTCAAGGGAAAGGTACCTTTATAGCCTGCACTGGCTGAAACTGATCATAAACATGCCAGTGATGGCATAATAAACTTTTGCTCAGAGCCACTAGGCCAAGTAACTAGACTGTGAAAGGTACATTATATTTAAGCCTAGAGTTCGCAATCAAGTAGCACCCTGTGGACTTTGTTTCCAAGAGAGTGTGTCTCAAATCTGGATCCATGTGAATCTGGGAAGGATGTGTATGACAGTCTTCAAATTTCATATCATGCTGCTTTGCTAGAATCTAGTGATAGTCAAAGATTACTAATTTATTTCTGAAAATAGTAATAGTGAATAGTGTTGCAAAGTAAATTATATAATATCAAATCTGCAGCCCAAGCTTTTTGTATGCAATCTAAATTCAGAGCAAATAGTGTACTCTCGTTTCTCAACCCTGTCAGCTGCTCTGAGAAAGGGAATTATGTACATTCATAGATGGAGATAACCTGTAGTGCTATGCACAGTTTTTGTGCATGAAGGCAATACAGAGGAAAGGAAGATGTTTTGGATCTTTCCGCTGCTGTATGTTCTTTCCCCACACAGACTGGTAAGGGGAAGGCCCGAACTCCAATATACCACCTGAAAGTTTACCTTTGTTTAATTCCTAGAGATCTTGGCTAATGGTATGTTGGGAGCACTTTGCCATAGTAATTGTTATGAGGATAGGGGATTTGCCTGCTGTCCCCATGTCCTTTAAGCCTAGGATTACACAGAGCCTTGGTGACCCTAGATTATTTGGCTGTAGCCACCAAACTAATAACTATCATATTTCTTTGGTCCATTTAACATCTTCTCCTAGATTTCTAACCCTCATTAACCAAGTCAATTTCTACTGAATAGCAGCTGGCCCTAAATTCTTTTCTCAAGTCTGGTAATTGCTTTTGATATTCTTGTAGCTATTCAGACATCAATGTGTCACTAAAATGTGCTACTTCTCAGAAGCCAAAGTACTGTGCCCTGCCCTCTACTCAGACTAGGCTCCTTGGGAGAACATCTCTGAACTTGCAAAAATTTGGTATTGACTTTAGCCCCACTGGGTTGCACTGTTGGTCTATAGAAAGGTCTGTCCATCTATCTAGAGTTTTTTTTTTTTTTAGTTCCTTCAACGACAAGTATCAACTTTCTCTATCTACTCATATTTAAGTGCCAAAACATTTTGGAGTTAGAGTCAGCCCACATATCAAATTGAGAATAAGTAGTTCTGGGTTTTAATCCTGACTCTGCTACCAACTGTACAACCTAAAGCAAGTTCTGTAAAGTTCATGGGCTTCAATTTCATCACCCATATAAGCAGTAAATTCCCAAAGAGTTTTCTCCTCATTCCCAAAATTCTTTGATTGTTGTGATTACAGAACAAAGGTTAAGAATAGCCATAAGAACGAAACCATTAGAAAAAGGTTTATGTAAGTAGATGTTCCTTGGAGGTCAAAAGAAACACCAAAAGAAGTTTCCTTTGCTTGTCTGCAGCTAAATAAACCCAAGTATGCCCTGAAATTTTTAGAAACATGATTACAGACATCACTGTCCTTTGTATTTGAAGAGTGCTACTGACAGTGATTGCTATGTCTGTGGATAGGAAAGCATCTAAATGTGCTAAAACCCTTTAAAAACACACAGAAAGGATAACCTTATTTGTCGAGCTTATCACCAAAGGTAACTTTTGCTAACATTGTGAATCACCTTTCTTCCTATTACTGACCATCAAGTCAATCTGTCTGACGCTATTATTTGCAACTGTCCAAAGCTACTACAAGAATGAAAAAATGTTTCTTGACATATCCAAAGGTGATCGTAAAAATACTTTAGTACAGGTTTTACTTGACATATCCAAAGCTGATCGTAAAAATACTTTAGTACAGGTTTTACGTTAATATGATGTATATTACCACTTGCTTTTGGTCATCAATAATTTTAAATTTGTCTAGACCAAAAGTTTAAATCTAAGTAAATAAGATGATTGCTTGAAATATACCAGCCTCACAGATACCACTGAACAAAGCACTACATGTGGTTTCTGGAGTAATTTAGAAAATTATCAAAATTGAGGTGCTGAGTTCACAGCTGTCAAAGAGCAACAATTCTTCCATTTTCATAAACTGAAAAACACCAAAATTATTTCAACTTTCCCATTCTTTTATTCATTTCAATAGGGAAGGCATATCTATCAGTTAAGACTCACTAACACATTTAATCATCATATCAACTGTCATTTAGCAATGAGGTAACTCAGGCTCTGATAGGTTAAGGAATTTGTTCCAAGTCACACAGCTACAAATGCCAGAGTCTTGACTCTGATAGAAGTCTTTCTTTTCTAAAGTCCTAATTTACAACCTGCCTGTAATTTTGTCATTCATTGTTTTGCTTATTTAATTAGGTAGAGAAGCAAATTTGGAGGTGGTGGTAGCATGTTCCATTGTGAGCAAGTTAATTTTTGAAATGCTGTTGAGAACCTCAAAGAGATTTAAATCTCTATTATAGGCATAGGAAGCAAATCTGCTTAAGGCATTTCTGTGTTACAGTCTGGTACAAATATAGTTCTGAGAATCATTGGTGTATAGGTGTAGAAGAAGTATGTAAGAATCTAGAGAGAATTCGTAAGTGAGAAAAGAGCCACAGCACAGTCTTGAGAATAGGAAGGTATGAGTTTGTTGGAGAAAAAGGGGCAGATAGATAAAACAGAAAGAGATGTCCCAACTCTTAGCAGTTACAAAGCCTAGACAAAAGTAAAAAAAATAGGCCTGTACAAGTCCTATCTATCCAATTCTTTTCCCATCCCTGGCTTTATCTTACAGATGGTACTTGTGTATGAATAATGAACACTCCAGTTTGTAAATTTAAGTTCATCATGACCTCTTCTCCTACAAATGCAACTGGTTGCCACTGCTGGGGTCTAGGAGCGGTGCATTCGAGCAGCACAGTCCCTCAGGGTGGACAGACTCAGAGAATATCCCAAGATAGGCTCAGCGCCATTTGCACAAAGAAATATGGCAATCAGGGCACTAAGGCATGTTTGAAAGTAGGGGGAAAGCTAAAGATAGTATGCCCCTTTGATACTAATGCTCTTCATTCTGCTGAGAGGGCTACATCAAAAGGGAGACTCAGTGAGAGGCCTCCAGTGCTGAAAGATAAGGGCAAGTTGCTCCAAATAGCCTTCTTGCTCTGAGACATTGGTGGACAAAGTAAGAAGAGTGAAAGATAAGAAATTCCTTTTTTTTTTTCACCACCAGCTTCCCCTTTATTAAAACATGAAAGGTTATGGGATGGGAAAGGGGGAGTGAATATGAGCATTTACAACCACAAAAACCTCCTCTGTACGTGTTAGTGCTTGGCAGAGGGGAGGCGGGCAGCGAGGCAGCAGTGGCTGGCCAGCCTTATTTGTAGAGGATATCGTAGTGTCCTGGCTGGTAGAGAAGGTAGATCTTGGGCTTGGAGCCCTCGAGGAAGATGCGCGGGTTGTTGGCGCCGCCTTCGCAGCGATCCATGTACTCCACCTGGATGGACACGCTGAGGGCCTGGGCCAGCGCGGGGATGTGGATGTGGTCACTCTCCTTGCATATGGGCTCCCCCTCCTGCTGACAGAACTTAACAGTCCGCCCGCCCTCAATGAAACGCTCGAAGAACTTGCTCTCATGCTGCAAGTAGCCCGAGGTGAGGAGCCGCAGGTACACCACCATGTAGTCCGAGGTGCTCTGGTCATTGAAGGAGGCCAGCAGGTCAGCTACAGAGATCTGCTTCTCCATCTACTCGATCAGGCCCATGAACGTGTTGTGGAAATCATCAATGGTGAACTCAGTGAAGCCCTGGGACACCAAGTCCTCTTTACTCCTGACAGACACAGCCTTGAACCTCTGCAACTCCCTGCTGTCACCAGTAGCACCTCCAAGTGGGAGAATCCGAAAGCACAATAGGAGCAGTTTCCGTCCGGCCTGGTCTTTGGATGTATGAGTACTTTTTGTGGAGGTCCTTGAACTTCTGCTGGTAGATATTGTCGTCCTCAGCATACTCCGTGTACAGGACCGACAGCTCCAGCCGCTCCGACACCAGACAGCTCTGCACTGCAATCTCTTGCTGAATTTGGTCCTGCTGAGCCATGAAAGCTTCTTCGTAAGCCAGACAGTTAGCACCTTTGGAGTCACTGCCCAGTGGCTCCTGTTTCTGTTGCTGAGGTTCCTCCATCACCACCTTTAAACAGCGCCACACCAAGAAATTTCTTATAGAGCCATGGAAAGAAAATATTTTAAGATATTTATGAAAATTTCTACAGAGGAGCCATATAAAAGATAAGGTTTAAAAAGTTTTCATTAAATGGGCATTTGATAGGAATCATTATATTTTAAGATGTGCAAATAGAATGATTATTATGAAAAATGCTATCTCTTACAGAGTCATGTTAAAGTGTTATTTATGAACAAACATTATATGTTTTGTGGTGTATGGAGATCTGGTTGGGGAAGGGAATGAGGTTGTAGTTGAATCAGGATTAGCTAATAGGAGTGAATCAGATTGTCACTTCTGATTGTTTTTTTCTTTTGAGGTAGTGTCTTGCTATGCAGTTCAGGCTGGCCTTGAACTCACTGTGGCTAAGTTTGTATATATTTATGTGCTGAAGGAAAAGAGCCTCCACTAAGAAAAAAAGCAGGCAGTCACTGGCCCCAGTCCATCTCTCTGAAGACGATGGTTACTATTAACAATGTCAGCCTCTGCCTTGGCCAGGCCAATTCCCTACTTTAATTTCCTCATAGGGCAGGGGTTATGAGAGTGAACGCTCAAGAGAATCTCCCAGATTTAACGCTTGCTTCCCTACTTGTTATCTGTGAGACCTTCACCAAATCTCTCAAATGAGTTTCAGTCATCTCATTTGAAAAATTGCAATACTTGTAGCTACCTCGTAGAGTGATTTTTGAGAATTACATTAGGTAATATAGCTGAAGCACTCACAGAGAATGTACAAGCAGGTAAATAATATGGAAGTATTTGTTCTTGTTATTATTGTTTTCATTACTGGCTACACTCATCAAGACACTGCGTAATGTTTTTCTCGGTTGGTATCATGGGATAGAGAATACTTCACTATTCCTGCTGTCCTGTGACTCTCCAAAAACAAACAAACATATCCTTGAATCACCTCTTTCCATATCCATGACCTCTGGAAACCCAACCTCATGTTGGCTTAGTTCAAGTAGCTGTGTTTTTTGGCCCACGTTTTCTACTTATTATCAACTCCATCCAAATTCTTGAGGTAATTCTGACCTGCTACTACTTTCAGGGACTCTGACAAATTGTTCAACTTCAACCCTGGGGTTTCAATCCTGTTTCTTATGACTGTCACACCTGGCTTGTTTCTCTAGAGTATAGTCACCCTCACAACCATGACACTGAGATTCTCAGCTGGTGTCTTTTCTTGCATTTTCGATGTTTATCCTCTCAAAATATAACAAAATCTAGACTCTGTGATAATATGAAGATTAGTAGTGGATGATTTAAAAATAAAATGTGTATAAATTTAGGAAATATATAAATATATGTATGCATGAATATACAACAAAATTGTTAAGGAAAAACTTGCCATAGTGGCACAGATGGACAAGCCCTTTTCTAGAACTTGTCCCTTTACTGGACTGATAGGCCTATAATAATTTCAAAAGAGATAAATAAGCAAAGCATGTCAGAATCATTAATAGGCTTCATATTTGACATAGTTTCTTAGAAGTGTTTGAATGTTCATGGGTGATACTTGAACCCATGAAATACTTTAATAACAGAATTGCTTCCCATTTAGCAGGATGGACTAGCAGACTATTTCTAAGTATACCATCATAGAAAACGATTTCTAGCATGACCAGTAGTTCTGGTTTCCCTGGGATTTTCAGTTTTCACATTGGAAGTCTTATACCCTAGAAAACTTTTTAGTCCTGAGCTAATTAAGACAATTGATCATTCTACATTAGATTTCATATTAAATACATCTCTAAAATTATTTTTTATACAAAAGATGCTAGGTCAGTCAAATGAATTCATGTTTTCTTTCTCTCAAGACTCAAAATAAAAAGAAGATTAGCAGGAAAAACTAAGCCATTTTCTCATAAAAAATAAAATCACAAAGATAGGCAAAGTGTTCCAGAAACTGTTTAGAAGACAGAAAGTAAATGAAGAAATAATCACTGTTTTCACAGAACAAAGGAAGCTACAAGATATTGTCAGTTGAGGAACCGTGAACCTTGAAGCTCTGAAAGTGTCAGGACTTTAGGACCCCAGGTGAAACGGAATGAGATTGAGGCATGGACCTTAGAATGAGAAAAGTACTGAAAATTTACATATCAGAGAGCCAGATAGCAAACCTCCTTCCCCATACCTGACAACTACCCAATAAGGAATAAGCATGCTTTCCCAGTCACCAAAGGAGGAGGTATTCTGCTAGCAAAATTGAATCAAAGATGTTGAAAACTTAAAGACATCAGGCAGGGAACACAATAGAGTGAACTTTCAGGCTGACAAAGGCATCAAGTGAAAATATGTGTATCAAAAGAGACACATTCTTAGTATCATTTCTTCCCTAACTTGCAGAAAAACAACAAGCAGTCCATAAATCAAAAATCAGAGTAGAATAAAGACGTTCCATGACATGGAAGCTTTAGTATATTTTCCTCTCATATACAGTACCCTGTCTTAGAAAGTTACTGGAGTGTATATGTCAACCAAATTTTCTTTTATCAAGAAAATGAAAAATAAGTACCTATCTAGGAAGCAAAGTACCTCTGTATAGGATAAAAGGGAAACTAGTATGACAGCTATGCAGGAGGCTTAAAAATTAACCTGTAGTTAATATAGATACAAATAAAAAATTTTAAAGGTTTTAAAAATATGTCAATGATAGAGATTTCAGCAAAAGTACAAACTTTTTTAAAAGAAGAAAACTGGAATCAATAGATTTTTTTAATGTTCTCAGCACATAGAAAAATAACTTAGTAAAAGAGTTTGATACATCCAATAAGAAAAAATTATAAATGAATTGAAACAGATTCTTAATATATTACTTTCCTCTACAGTGAACAATATTTACATAATGAAAGCAATGTAAACACTATTGTTTTAACTAAAAATTGTTAGAGTACAAACTTGAGAGGTGGGAGTGTGTCAGAGAACTGAGTCATCATCTACCACAAGCAAAGCACAGATGGAGTCCAAAAATAATGAATTCAGTATAATTGTGAGCACAAACAAATGCCCTGTGGACTTTGCAGATGTGAAGCCAGAGAGCCTAGAGAGCTGAAGGAAGCTAAGCAGTCATATTGACGGGTTGGGCACCTTGAGCAACCAGAGGGCACTACAGGGAAACCAACCAGGGCAGTATTGCCCTGGCAGGAAAGAACCTGATTACGAGGTCTGGACAGCTGGGCCTATTGGATTGAGAGGAGTGCTGTACACAGAAAATCTTGTGTGTTGTGTCATTTTAAAGATTTTAATTTTAATCCTAAGAGAATTTAGTGAGCAGTACACAAAATGTAGGACTTCTGAAGGGTTTTTCCAGATCTTTCAGGGATCCCAGAGATAAGAACCCACTTTTATAAGAATATTGAAAAGCTTTTGCCTTTTTCACACCTTTTCTTGCACAGTATGTAGTGGAGTTGTCCAGAAACTACATGAACTATGATGCCATTTTTCTAGTGGCTATATGTATTTCAGTATTTTCAAGAATTTTCTAAGGTCATATGTATATTTTCAGGTATTAACTAGGTTTTTTTCTTATAAGTTCATTGATTTTTTTAAACATTTATGTTTATTAGCACATTTGCAGTACATAATTATTACTCATTTCAGGGAGTTGGTACATATACAAAACCTTTTAATTCTTTTTAAGTCCCTCGGTACTTCTGTTTTACCCTTATTAGTTATTGTGGGTTATATCTAGTATAACTTCATCCTTCAATAAGTTTTTTTGAAATCCTAAAGTTTTCCTTGTGCTTTTGCAGAAACACATAAAGAACTAAGAATACTTTCATGTCTTGATTTACATTCATTTTTAAATCTGAATTCATTTTTAATAACTTTTCTAAGTAATTTTTTTCAAAAAGTGATGCTATTTTATTGTGGAATAATATTTTAATCTAAAAAAAAAACCTTATTTATCTTATATTTTTCTTACATTTTAGAATAGTCATTGACTTTAACAGGGACATCAGAAGACTTGTTCTTTGGGGTTTTTTTTGGGGGGGGTGGGTTTTGTTTTTTTTTCTTGGTACCGTGGATCAAACTCAGGTCCTTGCGCTTACAAGGCAGGCAGTAGAACCACTGAGCTAAATCCCCAGCCCAGAAGACTTGTTCATAGCTGCCTCATTGAGGTCTGAAGATGCTAAAAAAGGATGAAACTGGACCATAACAGAGTTCTCTAATTCACAGAAGACAGGATTGCCTCCAGAGAAACTGAGCAAAACTATAAATAAAAAATGAAAATATAGCAAAAGTTATCTTTCCTTCAGCTTTATAGATACTTAATTTTTACATTACAGTGTCATGTGCAACACAACTTATGGAATAATATTTTGTGCAGTAAAATTTTAACATCATTTTATTACCAATCATTCAGTGTTTAAAGGAAAATAAATATTTTACATGTAGGTAAGATGAAGTCTTTAAAAGTCAAAAATTGTTCATCATTTTTTAGACCATAAATGAAAATTCCACTAAAGCACTCAACAGTTGAAGTTCTATTTTTGTCTTGGACAGAGACAGGCAAATAATAGTTGAAAGACTAGCAAAGTCTGGTAGATTTGATACTGCCAGATGCTTGCTGGGTAACAAGTCAGTGCAAGAAGTCATGGCCTGCTAAATTCCAATAATACAGTAATTTGTTTAATGGGAGATTTACCTGCAAATATGAAGACTGAGTTTCTATCTCTTCTGCAAATTAGTACTTTTGTCCTTTGAGTGGACTGATTCATAGATGTGTTTGGACTGTTATGTCCTTGTTGTGTCTTGTTGCAGCATTAACTCATCATCAAGGAAAACATTTTATTTGTCAATGGCCATTATATGATACTGAAATATTCAGAGTTGTGTACTTTTTTGGAATCTCATGGTTTCTTCTAGAACAAGCCATATTGCCATTTACATTGATCATGCAAAAGCAATGGTGGGAAAAAATGCCAACACATTAGCATGAATGAATCAAGACTGCGGCACCAAACTGCACCAGTAGTCACTGTGTTCTCCCAAGCACTGTACTGCCAAGCAGGCAGGGAGCCAGTTTCACTTAAGAATGCTTGGTGAGGAGATAAAAATGATCGCTTCCACTGAATAACAACCTTTGAGTGTATATTTTTGACTATTCTGTGTATGAACTAAGAAGTAAATCATTTCTGCTGGACATCAAAGTCTTAAGAAAAAGTATTTGTGTAATTATTTCAGTTGTGAGATGATCTCATTGAACACTATTCTTTCTGAAGGATTTATGGACAAAATATGGTTATTCAGACTTGGTATGTGGCAGGTATTTTATAAAAATGAAGTAAGTGAGCCTGTCACTTCAAGCCAAATACTGATTTTTATAAATGATAAAATTAGACATTTGAAGTGAATTTTGAAAAAAATCTATCCATTACCATGAGCTTGACAGTTTCTTAATACTTAAAGACTTCTCTTATATATGATAGTGATATTAAAAATTGTGGTATTTAGATATTGCACAATGAAATGTGTCAACATTTGAAAGATCTATATAACTCAATAAGCTAATATTTTTCAAATAAGTGCATGATGTTATGAAATCACTCATGGGTAAAGGATCAATTCAAAGTGTTAGACAGACCAATGAATCTTAATGCATCAGAGTACAAAGATTTCATTGACATGTTTTCAGATTCCACAAAGCAATAGTCCTTAATAAATATTTGTCAAGTTTTGGTGTAGTATCAAAAAGAATATAAAAAAGCCATTAAAATATTCCTCTCTTTTCCAACTGCTTATCTCTTAGAGCTGTATTTTCTTCATATCCTCCAACTACAGATGATGCCTGACTTGCAATGGTTTGACTTAGTGATTTTTCAAGTCTATGGCAGTACAAAACCAGTATATAATGAGGAGATACTGTTCTTTAAATTTTTATCTTTTCCCGGAATATACTCTCTTGTGATGCTAGGCAACAGGTGAAGATCAGAGGACAAACAATTGATACTTGGTCTGGGGGTGTAGCTCAGTGACAGAGTATTTTCCAGGCGTGTGTGAGACCTTGGATTCATTCCCAGTATGAGAAAATTAAAGCAAGACAAACCGAAAAAACAACTGATACTCTAAATAACACTGTGGCTGAGCTATACTGTTTTGTAGGTTATATGTATTAGATGCAGTTTTTCAATCTACAATGAGTTTATAAGGACCAACCTGATCATAAATCAAGGAGCTTCTGCAAAACAACATATTGCAACAAAATGAATGTAGATGCAAATACGAGAATCCATTTTATTCTGTTAATCCGGATCTTAAACATATTTGCAAAACAAAAATGCAAAACACGCTGCTCTCATCACTGCTTGTTTTGGAAAATGCTGTTGTTTTTCATTACAAGTTTATTTATGTTGTAATGTGTAGTGTGCTCCTTGCTTTAATAAATAACTTTTTTAATTTCTCAGTTTTAATTTCTAATATGGTAACTGTCAACACACGTACCCTCATAAACAATATTTTAGGGCTTTCAACAATTTTAAGAGTATGAAGGAACCTAAAGGCCAATATGGACAATTGCATTAAACTTTTTTAGGACGAGAACATCATGGTTGGATTTGTTTTGTAAGAATAAGTTTGTAGGAGATGGGGAGAGGAAGGTTAATTGAGGCTTTTTCAGGATCCAGTTAACAAATGAGGGTAGACTGGTGTCATGGAGACTGGGAATAACACACAGAGTTGAGAATTATTAAATGCTGCTTGCAGAAAGCCTGAATATGGATGAATAAAGAGAGCACAGTTGAGAGTGATACAGAATCAGGGAAATACTCCGAAGTTTATGATTGTTTTAAGACAATGAACTATCTACCAATCTACAAAGCACAAGAAAAGAATGTAAATGGAGAATGAGAAGAAAGATTGTAGTATTTTGTCATGTTGAGTTTGAATTTCCCTCATTATGGTCACCTCAGTTGTATGCAGTTTTCCTCAGTTATTGATCTCAAACTGCAGTTAACTTTAAAAAGTCTTGAGTTGACAGATACAGAATCACAACTTGTATCTGAAGATCTATTTACAAAAGATAAAAATGTTTGAGTGCAGAGCTAGTAGTGGCAAAATTTCCTAGTTGTACCTGTTAAGCACAACACATTCAATCCTTAATTACAGGATGACTGCACTTTCCAATAAACTATTCCTCATAACTGTGAAGAGTGCGCTCTTTGTAAATTCCAAAGCTGAGACACAAATGGGGGGGATAATTATTGTATCTTTAGGATTACATTCTGTTACACTCACAAATTCAAAAACAGTTAACAAATGCACACTGTTGATAACTTTTCTTGAATAGTTTAAATATTGTATGAAATATTTCAAAATATAATTATATTATTAACATTACTATGGTAGTATCATCAGTTTACATCAAAAGAAAGCTGGGGGATTATCATAAAACATTGATGAGATATGAATTCATAGAATACATTTTCTTCTACCAAGTTCAAAACTAATAACAAAGATAAGTCTTTGTTTATCTTCAGAATAACACCACCACTTGGTATTTCTCTTATGTGGCTGCATTAGCTCTGTGATATTCTGAATATTATAAGCTAAATATTAAAGCATCCCACATTTTCAAGAGACAAAAGGAAAACTGCAAAGGAACTAACAAATAGCCTGCTTAGTATATTCTGGACATATATAGTGGGCAATTGTATGTGAGAAGAATGAAAAAAATAAGTAGCAAATGCATCCCCACTTAATTTCCAGGGACTGCTATCTATTGAAACCCCCTTTGTGGATGTGTTTGTACACACACATGAGTTATATGCAGGAACCTTTTTCATTAAGGGTGAGGTGTTTTTCATGCTAGTGCAGCACCTATCTATCTTCTTTCTGGCAGGGCTGTCTGCTTTTCAGTCAGCATCTGACTAAAGATCAATGAGAGAAAGCTTTTTGAAGGTGCTTTCAGGTCCTGCGGCAAGGGAGATGATCAGAAAGCTGCCATAAGCTTCAGACCCACTTGACAAATTAGGAACTATTTTGGTGCTCTATAAACTGCTGTCACATCATTTACAAACACTAATTAGACATACAATACCCTCGTAGTGAAAGTGTCCAGTGCATTAAATACCACTTTTGCTTAATGCAATTAGCTTATACATTGACTTACACTTTGTATTGTAAGACAGCCATAGATTAAAGTGCATCAAGCATTATTAAAAAATTTATAAGGTAAATATGAACTGTCAAATGGCTTTTTCCTGTTGCCCTTTGACCTTTCCAGTTTATATTTTCCAATGCTTTTGCACATAATGTTTTCCCACCAGTTTTCATTTGTCTGGGCTAAATGTCATGCCCTACGATGACCAATCATCCAGCATCAAATTAATCAAATTCTGCGCCCTGAGAATGTGGTATGTATGGAATTCAGCCTCTGGTTTATATAAAGCAATTAGCCATCAGCCCGTTACAGGATCCAGCAGTCTCAAACAAACAGAATTTTATGCTTTTTCCAGTGTTGTCCCAGTGATGAGATATTACTGATGAATAGGCATTTAAAAATCCATCCTGTTGATTTTTGAAAAACTACTTTAAAGTTTTTTTAATGGCATTTCCATTTTGGTAACAGGATAAGTCTGGATGTGAAAAAAAAAAATCCAGCAATAACTGACAGAAGTGGTATGTTTTTAACACAAGAAAAGAGTGGGAAAAAATGTCAAGATTTTGGTGCTGATTATCTTTAGAGTTCCAAGAATACTTTTTCTAAAACTCTGTGTGTGCATGCACATACACACGTGTATTTATGTTGAGAGAACATATTTGAAATCTTTTCAAAAATGAAAAAGTGTATAAAATATAAACCTCAAATTATTTATGATGCATTTTGAGATGACATATGAAGCATTATTTAAAGTATACTTTACCTCCCAAAATAATCATTTTTGTCTCCCTTAGCAGCCCAGTGCAGCCACTGGTACAGTATCTTATGGGCATTTCCTCCAACAATGTTTGTCATGAAGAGATGACCATGAACTAACAATAATTTAATAATAATCTGAGTATGAAACTGATGTAACACATACAAATTCACTCAAAAATAAAAGATAAGAGGGTCATAGGAAGATACTTTTAAAAATAAATGGTACAGTAATATGTATATGATTCCAACAATTATTTGCAAACCTTTTTTGTATATACCTATACCTTGCAAAAAAAAAAAAAAAAACTAAATCACCCATTTTAAAAGCCTAAAATATCAAATGTGACTTAATTTCATGGAAACAAGCTCTGGGATCCAAATCTCTCTGTTCTCTTCCCACTTCAATTTAAATCAGGGAGGCAGCATATGGCAGAGGACAGCCGAAGGCCTGCAAGTCACCTCTGCAGAGATGGTTTCAATGGCAACACACTGAAACTCAATCTAGAAAGTATATGTGATAATACCCATCACTTCTTTACTTCAAAGAAGGCGGCGAGGATTAAAAAGCTAGTGCTCCAAATTCAAATTCACATTTTCTTCCGAACCTCAGCAGAATTCTTTGTCATCCCAGAAGAGACCATCTGAGTGAGAAGTGCCATTAAGGAAATAGTAGCACATTCAGGAGAGTTCCAGAGGGATTCAGAAGAGCTCTGGCAGGAGTTCAGGGTAGATGTAAACTCAGCCCAGTGCTCATAAAGCACGCTGAAATTCTCAAGTGATAGGCACTACATGGGAACAAATTATTCTTAATTTAAGAGATAAATATGCCATATCCAGAACTAATAATGAAGGCCCAGAATAAATATAAGACTATAATGATTATGATGGTTTATCCCTAAATCTGGCCTAGTGTCTCAGTGACAGCTGGAAATATTACAATTGTGGGCCCTGAACTATACAATGCTTGCAGCGTTCAAGGTCTCTTACATTGCTCTGACTGTCCCTAAAACAATAATAGACTAAGCAACTTTGATTGGTCCAAAATGGCCCAGACCTCGTCCAGCATCTACAGAAACATATCTTCACCAGCCTGAGCACAGAGAAAAAGCTCTTGTGATTTCCAACCTGTGCATCTGCTCCACACATTTCCTTAGCTAGATAATCAAAAGGCGAAGGTGTACACAGAGTCAAGTCACCAGTTTTTAATGTCAGGGATCACATCATCTGCGCCTTTAAGAACAATGAAACCTACAAAAACAGATAGAATTTTAATTAACTTTTTGACAATTTTACTGTGTAATTTTTTAAAAGGAAAATGTTATTTCACCCAATACAAGTTTCTGTCTCAAAAGACACTTGCTGTAAAAGATTATTTATTAATCATACTAAGGTTGAACTTCTAAAATATTTTAGAGAACAAAATCATCTCTACCTATAAATTAGATTCATATTATGAATCTTGTAACATACTTGTCTAAGTACTAATTGTAGCGAAGTGGAAATATTAGTGGGATATGACTGACTACAAAACAATAGTAGTGATTTGGATTTATATCAATCTGGTAACCAATAGTTTGAGCAAAGTCTACCTACCACTTTTGAGCTCATCCATTCTATGCTATTATTGTTCTATCCTTTTCCTAGTACTTTGGTCAGTGACTTGATAAAATCCAAACACTATAGCTACAGAATTTTTCTATCTAAAAATTGAATCATTCTACCCAACTGCAATTAGCAATTTACTGAATCTAATATAGGTTGTTTCTAGTGCTTTGGTTAGGCCACCTTGATGTTGAAATTTTGTTTATTTACTTATACATTCTTATTTATACATTTATACATATTTATACATCTCATACTTGTACATTTTTATTTTTCTGAGACAATGTTGCAATGTAGTTCAGGCTAGCTGGCCTTGAACTCATGGTAATCCTCTTCTCTCAGCCTCCAGAGTGCTGAGAATACAGGCCGCTACCACCCCCAGCTTATTTATATATTCCGGAATTCACTAGCCATTGTTAAGATGTATTTAGGATCTGAGAATGTGAATGTCCTTCATCCCTTTATGAAATTTTCCACTATTAAAATAATGCATTAGTTCCAGGAACAGAGAGACAAATGCCTCATGATCTCACTCATAGTGGGATACAAAAAATCTTGATGGCATGGAAGTTAAGAGTAGAATGTTTGCCAATCAGCAAGTGGGATCTCTTCTTACTATAACGCTTCTGCACAGTAAGAGAAATCACCAACAGTGTGAACAGACAACTCACAATGTGGGAAAAAATTTTCACCAGCTTTTCCTCAGTCAAAGGTCTACTATATAGAATCTATAAAGAACTTAAAAAAATCAGAGCTCCCAAATTTAAAGTCCCAGTCCAAAAATGGGCATTTGAAATGAACAGACATTTCTCAGACAAAGAAGTAGAAATAGCAAATAAACATATGAAAAAATGTTCAACGTCACTGGTCATTCGAGAGATGCAAGTGAAAACAACACTGAGATTCCACCTCACACCAGAAAGAATGGCTGCTATCATGAAATCAACCAATAACAAATGCTGGTGGGGTTGTGGGGAAAGAGGAACCCTGCTCCACTGCTGGTGGGAGTGTAGACTGGTACAACCACTGTGGAAATCAGTATGGAAAAACCTCAAAGAACTAGGACTGGAAGTCCCATTTGACCCAGCTATTGCCCTGCTGAGTCTCTTCCCCAAAGAATTAAAAGAATCATACCACAGTGATATATGTACATCCATGTTCATAGCAGCACAATACTCAATAGCTAAAACCTGGAAGCAGCCCAATTGCCCATCAACTGGAGACTGGATAAAGAAAGTGTGGTGGTTTTTTTTATAAAATGGAGTATTACTCGGCCATAAAGAATGAGAAACTAGAGACATTTATAGCTAAATAGATGCACATTGAGGCGATACTCTCAAGTGAAATAAATAGGACACACATGCATAAATACTGAATGGTTTCTCTAGTGTGAGAAACTGAAAGTGTAAATAAGGACTAAAAGGTATAATAGATAATGTGAAATAGGAAGAAAAGGTGCAAAGGGGAAGGGGAAATGGGAAGAGTAGGGGAGAGGAAAGAAGGGAATGGAATTAATATGAGAAAATGAAAGAATGGAAAGAAAGTCAGGGATAGATAAGGAGAGATGGAGGGGTTGAAAGGAGGGCAGGGGAATAGGGAAAAATAAGAACCAAGAGAGATTATGTAAAGGTGCAAATTTCCAATGATGAATGTCATTATATTGTATAATTTAAATGTACCAATAAAATTAATCTTTAAAAAAGAGTAGAATGTTTCCTAGAGCTGGGGACAATAAGATGGGAGAGGGTGAGGGGGAAGGGTTAATCAATGGAGACTATCACAGTTAGATAGAAGAGAGAAGTTCTGGTGTGCTATTGTGCACTATGGTGCCTACATATAACATTAATGCACTGTACATTTCTAAAAAGCTAGAAGAAAGGATTTTGGATGATTTTACCATAAAGAAATGATAAACGCTGAAGGAGATAGATACATTTAATGTGATTTTGAGCATAACACAATGTATGTATGTTACACAATGTATATGTGGGGTAACACCATGTCACTCCACTACTATGTAAATATGTTTTTGTGTAGTTACAAATAAATAAACATTAAATTAAAAATATTTTGAACGCCCACAAGCATTGTTAATGTAGTGTATTTAATTTGTGTCATGTATTTTTATGCCTAGATTAATTATAATTTAATCTCAGTACATTCCTACCACAGATTCAAGGGGTGAACAGGCTGGGTATCTTCTTTTCACTGTTGATCACTTACCTTGGCACTCATGAGTGGAGAAAATATGTCTGGGCCCAAGGTCAGGATTTGAATTTGCTTCATACCACCTGAATGACTTTAAACTTGTTACTTAAATACTATGTGAATTTCTTTTCTTAATGTTTTCAAATAAATTTGTAGTATATATCCTGAAGGATTGCTTAGGATAAGGAGAGAGGGGGAGAGAGACAGAGACAGAGAGAGACAGAGAGGCAGAGGGAGAGGGAGGGAGGGAGGGAAAGAGAGAAGAGAGAACACAATATACACATATATAAAACTATGCTGTTTAACACTACCTGTTAGTTTCCTTCTAGTTGATTCTTCACAAAGTTTTTCTCCCTTCAGTTTCTATAAATTGTTCTTCATTTTTGGTAAAAGATTAAGTCTACATTAGGATTACCCTGCATCATCAACTATGATTTTAAAAACTTTTCCATAAAATTTCACTGACTGTTGTTTGGGGAGGGTGTTTTTTGGTTGTTCATTTTTTAGTTATTGGAGATTGAATCCAGGTCTTGTTCACACTAGGCAAGTGCTCTACCTTGGGCTATACACGTCCTTGGCCCTTTACTCTTTTATTTATTCTTTATTTACTTTCATTGTTTTATTTTCATTCATTTAGAGTGCTATTCACTCATGAGTAACAGAAATCTCCAAAGAGCCATGACCTTACAATAATTGTATTTTTCTTTCATCTCAAATCAGAAGTTAATGCAGAGCCATTCTGTAGCTCTGAGATGCATGGTTCTTCTGGCTTTCCAGTTGGTGGCCCCACATTCATGCAGGGGATGGTATCCAGCTTCTCCTCTCTGCTCCAAGTGCTAGAATGGAAAAAGGGGCCCAGAAGGGCTAAGCATACCACTTCATTAATTCATTCATTTCTCATTAAGCACATTTTATCATCCAGATCTTGTTCTAAGCCTGGGATAATACAGCAGTCAAGAAAACAAAGGTATCTGCCCTTGTAAAGAATTATACTACACAAGAAAAGTCCCTAAAGCTTACACCTGACACTTCTCTAGTTAAGATTCTAGAGAAAATGAGAGAAAACATAGAGGAAAATTTATCAGTCTCAATTTTTAAAAATTCATCAAAAATGAAAGTGAATATTTTCCCTTTTGAAGTATATTTTTTATAAAACTGTACTTAGGTAATGAGCATTGTTAAAATTCATGATGGGTTCATATACTCAACTCAAACACTTAAGATTCATTTACAAAAAAATCTAGTATATTTCTTTTAATACAGCTATAATTTAATCAGAATGAACTAACACATGAAATAAATAGATCAAGACAAGTAAATTTTTTTAAGTTAATTTTATTGGTACATTTTAGGTATACAATATAAGGACATTTATCATTGGAAATTTGCACCTTTACATAATCCATCTTGGTTTTTACTTTTTCCCCATTCCCCTGCCCTTCCTCCAACCCCTCCATCCCTCCCTATTTACAAGGACTTTCTTTCCATTTTTTTCATTTTCTCATATTAATTCCATTCCCTTCTTTCCTTTCCCCTACCCCTCCCACTTCCCCTTCCTCTTTGCATCTTTTCTTCCTATTTCACATTATCTATTACACCTTTTAGTCCTTATTTACACTTTCAGTTTCTCAAACTAGAGAAACTGTTTGGTATTTACATGTGTGTCCTATTTATTTCACTTAAGAGAATCACCTCAATGTGCAACCATTTAGCTACAAATGCCTCTAATTTCTCATTTTTTATGTCTGAGTAGTACTCCATTTTAAAAACTCACATTTTCTTTATTAAGTCTCCAGTTCAAGGGCAATTGGGCTGCTTCCAAGTTTTAGCTATTACACACTGTGCTGCTATGAGCATGGGTGCACATATATCACTGTGATATGATTCTTTTATTTCTATGGGGAAGATACCCACCAGGGGAACAGATGGGTCAAATGGGACTTCCAGTCCTAGTTCTTTGAGGTATCTCTGTACTGATTTCCACAGTGGTTGTACCAGTCTAGACTCCCAGCAGCAATGGAGTAGGGTTCCTCTTTCCACACATCCCTGCCAGCATTTGTTTTTGGTTGATTTCTTGATAGCAGACATTCCTTCTGGGGTGAGGTGGAATCTCAGTGTTGTTTTCACTTGCATCTCTTGAATGACCAGTGATGCTGAACATTTTTTTCATATGTTGATTTGCTATTTCTATTTCTTTGTCTGAGAAATGTCTGTTCATTTCAGATGCCCGTTTTTGGATTGGGTCTTTAAAATTGGGAGGTCTAATTTTTTTAAGTTCTTTATGGATTCATGATAGTAAGCCTTTGTCTGAGGAAAAGCTGATAAAAGATTTTCCCACATTGTGGGTTGTCTCTTCACACTCCTGGTGGTTTCTCTTGCTGTGCAGAAGACTTTTAATAAGAAGAGATCTCACTTGTTGATTCTTCGTGCTAGTTCACAGGCAACTGAGTTTTTGTTCATAAAATTTTTTCCTACACCAATGTCATCAAGAGTTCTATCTAACCTCTGTTCCTGCTGGTTCAGTATTTCTGTTTTAATATTTAGATCTTCAATCCATTGCGATTTTAGTTTAGTGCACGGTGAGAGATATAGGCCTGGTTTTAATCTTTGGCAAGTTGAAACCAAATTTTTCCAGCACTATTCATCAAAGAGACTATCTTTATTCCAGTGAGGGTGTCTGGCTCCCTTGTTGAAGATGAGGTTTCTGAGTGTGTCTGGAGTTGTTTCTGGTTTTCTGATCTGTTCCAGTGGTCCACAGGTCTGTTTCTTTGCCAGTACCATGCTGGTTTTATCACAGTAGCTTTGTAATATAGTTTCAAGTTGGTGGTTGTGATACCCCCTGCCATGTCTGTGTTGCCTAGGGTTGCTTTTGGTATTCTAGGTCTCTTCTTGATCCAAAGGAGTTTTTGGATTGTTTTCTCAAGATTTGTGAAGTATGCTGTTGGGATTTCAATTGGGATGGCATTGCATCTATAAAGCAATTTTGGAAGTATGGCCA
Organism: Heterocephalus glaber; assembly: GCF_053883595.1. NCBI lineage: Eukaryota > Metazoa > Chordata > Mammalia > Rodentia > Bathyergidae > Heterocephalus > Heterocephalus glaber. The sequence continues at coordinate 33,488,065 of NW_028258296.1, read as the reverse complement.
TTTTCACTATGTTGATTCTTTCTACCTAGGAAGAAAGGATGTCTTTCCATTTTCTGATATTGTCTTCAATCTCTCTTTTCAGAGTGCTATTGTTTTCGGGGACCAGGTCTTTGATTTATTAGGTTGATTCCTAGGTATTTCAGTTTTTTGAATGTTATTGTCAAAGGAATTATTTGCCCTATTCTCTCTCAGTGAGTCTGTTGTTCATGTAAAGGAAAGCTATTGATTTTTGTGCATTGACCTTGTAACCAGCTACTTGACTGAATTTGGTTATTAAGTTTAGAAGACTTTTGGTGGAGTTCTTGGGGTCTTCTATATAGAGTATCATGTCATCTGCAAATAATGACAATTTGACTTCTTCATTTCCTATCTTTATTCTTTTTATTTCTTTCTCTTGTATAATTGTTGTGGCTAATGTTTCTAAGACTATATCGAACAGGAGTGGTAATAGTGGACATCCTTGTCTTGTTCCTGATTTAGTGTGAAGGATTTCAGTTTATGAATATTTAGTATGATATTGGCTGTTGGTTTTTCATAGATGGCTTTTTTCAGATTGAGGTAGAGACCATCTATTCCAGTTTTTGTAGGGATTTTATCATAAATGCATGTTGGATTTTGTCAAGTGCTTTTGCTGCATCTATTGAGATGATCCTATGGTTTTTGTCCTTGGCTCTATTGATATAGTGTATTACATTGATTGATTTGCATATGTTGAACCATCCCTGCATCCCTGGGATGAATCCCCCTTGGTCAGGGTGTATGATCTTCTTGATGATCTTCTGCATTCTATTTGCCAGTATCTTATTAAGGATTTTTGCATCTATGTTCATTAGTAAGATTGGCCTATAGTTCTCTTTTTCGGTTAGGTCTTTCTCTGCTTTAGGGATCAAGGTGATGCTTGCTTCCGGTAATAATTTTGGAAGTATGGCTACACTTTCCATTTCATTGAAGAGTTTAAACAGTAGTGGCAGCAGTTCCTCTCTAAATGTCTTATAGAATTCAGTGGTGAAGCCATCAGGACCTCAGGCTTTTCTTAGTTGGTAAGTTTTTAATTGTGTTTTCAATTTCATTGATTGAGTTTCATTGGGTTGTTTAGAATGTTTAGATCTTCTTCGTTCAACTTCGGTAATTCATATGTATATAGGAATCTGTCCATTTCTTCTATGTTTTCCACCTTATTGTTGTATAGGTTCTTGAAATAGATATTGATGATCCTCTGGATTTCTGCTGAGTCTGTTGTAATTTCATCCTTTTCATTCCTAATTGCATGGATTTGGGCCTTTGCTTTCCTTTTTCTCATAAGGTTGGCTAATGGTTTGTCAATTTTGAGAACCAACTCTTGGCTTCATTGATTTTTTTGTATCATTCTCATAGTCTCCATTGCATGAATTTCTGCTCTGATCTTTATAATTTCCTCTCTTGTATGAGCTTTGGGTTTGTCCTGCTCTTCTTTTTCTGGAAGCTTGAGGTCCAGCATCAGGTTGTTTATTTGGGCTTGCTCTGTTTTCCTAATATGAGTATTCACTGCTATGAATTTTCCTCATAAGACTGCCTTCATTATGTCCCATAGATTCTGATATGTTGTGTTGGCATTTTCATTTAATTGAAGGAACTGTCTGATTTCTTCTTTAATTTCCTCTGTGACCCATTGGTTATTCAGAAGTGTATTGTTCAATTTCCATGGTTTATGAAATTCTTGTGGTTTCTTTTGCTATTGATCTCCAATTTCATTGCACTATGGTCTGATAACATACAGGGGATAACTTCAATTCCTTTGCACTTACTTAAATATGTTCTATGAGCAAATATGTGGTCTATTTTTGAGAACAACCCATGTGCAGCTGAAAAGAATGTGCATTCTGATTTTGTGGGGTGGAGCACTCTGTAAAGATCTGATAAGTTCATTTGTTCAAGAGTTTGATTGAGTGATAGTATTTTGTTTTTTATTTTTTGTCTAGTTGATCTATCTATTTGTGACAGTGGGGTATTGAGGTTCCCCCACTACTATTGTACTAGTGCTTATTTGATTTTTCATGTCCATTAGTATTTGTTTTATATAGTTGGGTGCACCAGTGTTTGGTGCATATATGTTTATGATTTTCATCTCTTCCTCGTGGATTGTTCCTTTTACAAGGATGTAGTGTCCTTCTTTGTCTCTCTTAATCAGTGTTGGTTTGAAATCCACTTGATCTGCAAAGAGGATAGCTAGTCCTGTTTTTTTTTTCTGTTTCCTGTCACATGGAGTATTGTTTTCCACCCTTTAACATTCAGTCTATGAGTTTCTTTTTGAATTAAGTGTGTTTCTCTTATTCAACATATTGTTGCACCTTGCTTCTTGACCCATTCTGCCAGTCTCCTTCTTTTGATTCATGAATTGAGACCCTTAACATTGATGGTTATAACTGATACATATTGACTTATCATTGTCATGACTTTTTCTTTTTGTTGGATTCTTCCCCTCTGCATTTAATTTCTTGTTGTGCCCAATAGATTCATTCTACTGGACTTCCTGGGGTTGTGATTCTCATTGTCTTTTCCTAGGATTTTGCCTAAAATTTTTTTGCAGTGCTGGTTTGGTATTCATGATGTTCCTCAGGTGCTCTTTGTCAAGAAAGTATCTTATTTCCCTACCAATTTTCAAAGATAGTTTTGTAGGGTACATCAATCTGGGTTGGAGGCTTTTTTCCTTTAGGGCTTGGAATATGTCACTCCAAGCTCTTTTTGCCTTAAGGGTTTGCATTGAGAAGTCTGCTGTGATTCTGATGGACTTTCCTTTGTATGTGATTTGTTTCTTTTCTCTAACTGCTTGTAGAATTTTGTTCTTCTATTGGGTTTCTGGAATCTTAACTATTATATGCCTATGTGTAGATTTTTTTTGATCAAGGCTAGCTGGAGTCCTATATGCCTCACTTATCTGTATGTCAACTTCTTTTCCCCTGCTTGGGAAGTTTGCTGCCATTACTTCTGTGAACAGTTTTTTTATGTCATCTGCAATCGCTCCAGTTTCTTCATTGACTCCAATCAGTCTTATGTTGTTCTTCTTTGCATCGTCTAGCAGCTGCTGGATTGATTTCTCATGGTCCCTAACTATTTTAAAGCAATTTTTCTTTTCCTGGTCACTAATTGCAATCTTAGCTTCTATATCTGAAATTCTGTCCTCACATTGGCTCATTCTGCTTTGTAGACTTTCAATGGAGTTTTTAATCTCCTGGAAATCTATTTGTATCTGTTTTATGGATTCCATTTGTTTCTTATATTTGGATTCCATCATGTTCCTCAGCTCCTCTATTTTTTTATCTATGTCCTCTCTGGATTTATTAATTATGTCTTGCACTATGGGCACAATCTCTGCTGTTATCTGAGAAATTATTTCTGATTTCATTTTTTCCAGATCTTGTTGTGTTGCCAGTTCAGGGAGTTCAGGTGGTTGAGTATAAGATTGTTCCATCTTGTTTCCCTTTGAGGTTGATTTAGGTGATCTGGAAATCTGGTTTTGACACTTGTTTACATCTCTTCTCATTTCAAGGGCGAGGAAGGGATGTGTGCTGCTGGTGCCTGCAAGCTCACCTCCTAAGTGCTGGGGGCAGTGGTAAAGCAGCCTGGAAGGTTCACCTCCTGTGTGCTGGGGGCAGCTCTGCTCCATGGCACTGGGGGCAGTGGTTATACAGTGGCATGGAAGGTTCACCTCCTCTGCTCTGGGGGTAGCTCTGCTCCTTGACCAAGCCAGTTTCTCCCTCCAGTAATCTCAGTGGAAGACCTCCAAAATGATATAGGGGGAAGAGATATAAATCCCAAACCTGCTACATATCCAAAACGTGAGTTCATTTTCTCTAAAACTGAAGAATGAATTCTAGGAACAATGAAGGTTAAATGTAGGAAAAATTTATTGAGAGAAAGAAAACTTCTGTCTACAAGAGACAGAAAGGAGTCTGGAAAGTGGGTTTCTCCACAAATAAAATTTTAAATATAAAGTGGAAAGTGTTTCTCATGACATAATACTTTTAAGTTTTGAGCATTAAAGTGACAATATCTTTGGCATATGATTACCACAACACAAACACAAAGCAGTGTCATATATCTAAAAACTATTTCTACCAAGAAACTAAATGTGCCTGGCTCCAGAAAAAATAAGTTGAGGCACAAGTCCTCAATATTTGATTTATTGTTTTATTATTTTTTTCTTAATGCTATTTCTTTTTTAATTGACAAATAAAATTATTCATATTTGTAGTGTACAACCTTATGCTTTGATATATATATGTGTGTGTGTGTGTGTGTGTGTGTGTGTGGACTAAATTAAATTAATTAGCATATGCATTACCTAATATACTTATTACTTCTTTTTGATGAGAACACTTAAAATCTACTCTTAGCCCAGTGCATTGCTATTACTTCGGCTCCAAGTCCTGTGTGTTGTTCTTACTTCTCCTTTGTATACTTTTAGTTAATATTCTATTTGTATCTTTTGCTTAAAATCATTATTTATTTGAATGTTAGAATAATGAAAACAAATGGAAGGTGACCTAAGAGACTATACTAAAGTTACAAAAAAATATTTTAAAGTAATTTGGAATTATTAAAATATGGATTTTTAAATTAATAGTTTGACAAAAATATAGTTCCCCCATGCATAAAATGATCTCCAAATAGTTCTAAAGTGATGATAATGACTGATAGCCATTTTCAGTGGCTATCCTGAAAAACCTTTGAATGCTAAATTTGTTACCTCTTCTTTTCTCCTTTCTTCCCTCACCCCTCCTCCCTCTCTCCCTCCTTCCCTCCCTCCATTCTTCCCTTCCTCCCTTTTTCCCACCCAAACTTTGATACAAATTTTAAAGCAGCTGTCAGATATGGAGATTTTAGTAAACTCAAGTCTGAGATAAATTCAAAATTTTTGAGAGGCTTGGAGACTTTCTTTGGAAATTTACCTAGCCTTCCTTTATATAGCTTTTACCAGAATGGAATGTGTTAGATAAGGAGATTCCAAAAACTAAAAAATAAACTTATTTTCCTTTTTTTCTGAATCATAATTTAAAATTTAAAAGCTGACAGCTTGCCTACACAGTCCTGCAGTATGGTGTGATGGAAAAAGTACTGGACAAGCCTTCATTTCAAGAGATATTTCAGTCCCACAGAAGCTTCTACATAGCTGTTTCACCCCAGGGACACCACTTAACCTCTTGGTACCTCAGTTTCTGCAGCTAAATTAAGGAATTTAATACAATGATTATTTTTATGGGCTATAATTCCACAATTCTGTTATTCTAATTCAATATCTTACTTGGAAATACTTTTTTAAATTAGGAACAATGGGGGGGGCAGAATATTCTTATATCCTTGTCATGGTATCAGATGATATTACATTTAGAATGAACCAAATTTTCTAGACTGTCTATCACAGATTAGTCTCTCTTGGACACTTTTAACAATGAATCAGGTAAAGTCAGGCATTCCTTACTATACAAAAAAAGCAGAAGTCACATGTTTATAAATCAAATTGACTTGATAACAAGAGATACATAATTCACTAAAATTCTCATGTATTCTTTTTAGGAAATATCAGACATTTGGAACTATTTTGTCTGATATTTTGCTATGCATAAGGAACAGGAACAGGATGTTTGTAATCAATGTATAGTGTATGAAAGAAGCATAGTTTAAAAGAAAGCTAAATGAATTTCAGTCCAGGAAATTTAGTTTCTGATATTTTGTCTTCTTTTTTTTTGGACTAGAATAAATAAAGCTTAAGAATTTTTATTGCCATTTAATTATTTAATTTTTTTCATATATGCATCTCATAGTGCACAACTCATAATAAATATTAATAAAAAGCTGCTTAAATAATAATTTCACCAAAGTAATTTTTGTTTAAATATATGATTCATTTCTCTTCCTTTTTTTTTTTTTTTTTTTTGGTTTTTGGTACCTGTAAATTAAAGCCATTAGCAAGACTCTTCACCAATAATGCACCAATATTTTTCCTCAAATTGATAAGATGAAATTGTTTTACTCTGAGAAAACATACTATAATAATATTTAATTTCTTTTTTTAAAAGGAGAAAATAAAATTATATTTTATGTGTGATTTGTAAAAAGAAATAAAGCCAATTGAATGGCCATAATTTAAAAATCAAAACCAGAAATCTACGAAACTGTGAGAAACTTGTTTATTCATTCTCACCTTATAAAAATATTTCATAAACTCTGAATTTAATTTCTTAGCATAATATACTATATAGTTTTGCCCCATAGCTAACATCATAGGTATAAAAAATCATATGAAAAGGATGCCTACTATCACTACAAATATTTACTATTATTCTAAAATTGCACAACACCATATAAAGATAAATATAAAGTGAAATTATAAAAAAGAATAAAATAAAATAATTTTATTTCCAGATGCTATTATAAATTATCTAGAAAAACCAAAAGTGTGAGAATGGAATTCAATGGCCATCTGTAGATTAAATATACACAGTGATGAAGAAACAAGAACTGTCTTATATGCTACAAGTAATCATAAAAATGTAACAAAAATGAACAGAGTAACATAAAAGTTAATGGTTAAGGTAAATTTTTAAATTTAGGAAATTTAAGAAAAAAACTCAAGTAATGAGAAACATATCACAAGTCTCAAGTATAAAACTTAATGAATCCAGTCACTCATAGAAAGATGTCAATTCTTTCTAATGTTAACGGACTGGTTCAGTGCAATTCAGGTTGTAATCTGAATGTTTGATTTGGAACCTTGCAAAATGATTTTCAGGTTTGCCAAGAAGAGAAATGTTTGAGAATAATCAAGACAAAAAGTTTTAAAAATAGGGCCGGGGATTTAGCTCAGTAGTTCCACTGCCTGCCTCGCAAGCTAAGGACCCGAGTTCGATCCCCAGTACCAAAAAAAAAAAAAAAAACCAAACAAAAAGTTTTAAAAATATACACAAGGAGCTGAGAGTTTTAAATATAAATACAAGGAGCTGAGAGAAGTGGAGAACAGTAAGAATATCAAGGTACCAAGACTTATTCTGTAGGTATGGGAATTAAAATAGAGACTGACACAGAATAAGAAACTCCAAAAATGCAATTTAATATTCTTGTATAATTTAGTATTCTTTTATGAGAAAAATTCATTTCTAATCACTGAGACTAAAAAAATTGTTTAGAATATGATTTAGAGCTATTGATTATTGAAAACTGATGAAATAGGATTTTAGAAGTACTGAACTCACAGATCATAGCAAAATAAATTCTACATTGCTTGCTAAATTGAATGTAAAAAAACAATAAGAAGAATAGAATAAATGGGAATGCTTAATGATTCTTGGGGATGGGAAAAACATCATTAATATGAGTGTAGAACCAACCAAAAAGAAAATTATAGCTTTTGCTTAATAAAAACTTTAAACCTTCCATTGTTTAAAAGCATCAAAACAAATGTAGATAAGTGAGAAACTAATATATTTGTCACAAAGATTTGTTAGATTGAATGTTTAAAATAAATCCTTTAGGTTACGTACTTTAAAATTTTGTACATTATATATTTTGAATTTGTAGGAAATGGCACTCATGTACTCATTTATCATTTTTATAATATATCAGCATTTAGTCATATTTGTTTCAGGTTCCTTTTTGGTTGAGGGTGTGAAAAAAAATGTTGAGATTCAGGTAAAACTCCAGTTTACCTTGCCACTTTCTTCACGGAGAAGTCATCAGCCTCCCTAGTATCTTATCACTCCCATAAAGGTTTTCTGTTTTTCTCATTAAGTATACATATTGCAAACTGATATTTTTAATTCAATGTTTCAACTAATGTAAATGTCAAAATATTTTACACAATATTTGTAACTCTCTTCCTTTCAGTAATACTTTTGTATTTTGAATTGTTGATATTGACACCTGTAGATATGGCTTATTTCAATTACTGTGCGTAATACATTGTAATAATAAAACTTATTTATTCACTTCTCTATCAAGGGACAATTAAGTTTTTTTCATTTTTTGTGGGGCTTTTTGCCGTTATCCACAGAGATTCCACAAATAACTTTGGTCAATTCTCACTCTGTATGGAAGTGGTAAGAGATGTGGAATTTCAGCTTAGGATGTAATGATAACTTGTTTTCCAAAACAATTATAAAATTGTATACCCACCAGTGATTTACATGACCCAGATCCATACATTTGTAGAATTTAAATTCATCTTTATTGCATTCAGGTGTAAGAAAGTGAACTAGATGATAAACAGTGTTTTGGGTTTTTTTTGTTTTTGTTGTTGTTTGTTTGGGGTTTTTTTTTGTTTTATATTTACAAAGACTTGCTTTGGTACTCTAAAGTGGTCAATTGCTCTGTGATTTCTATGTGCTTAAGTGGACCAGAAGACTGAGCATTTTCTTTCTTTTTTTTTTTTTTTGGTACCAGGGATCAAACTCACAAGCTTGTGCTTTTGAGGCTGGCACAGTGCCACTGAGCTAAATCCTGGACCTAATCAAATATTTTCTTAAGTGTCCCAAGGATGTTCATTACATGAAGCTTGTTAATTTTGTTATGCAAATTTTCTCTGAAATTGTTACTTTTTTGCCATAAAATTATCAATTTTTATGAATTGGATTAAAACCTGACTTGGTATTTTTCAATTCTTTGTTATATAAATTTTAATTTTCAGCACTTGAGAATGTATCTTGAGCTGCTTAAAAGCTCAGTATTTTTGCATTTTTCTTATGGTTTATTTCTCAATGACCTACTTCTTTCTTTCTATTAAAGAATTTTGCCTTGCTTCTTTTGTGTTTTGTGTACATAACCACAATTTTCTTTGTTTTACTCAGAGTTTGCCTTATACACATTGTCATATCCTTTTATTTTTCTCTCAGCTTTTCCAGTAATTATTTTTTAATTCTAAAGTTTATTAATAATTGATGGCTGGATATATGTACATGATTAATTTGCCATTCTCTGTATTTTAAATAGTAAGTTTTCCTCTGTTTATACTAATCCAATTGCTGATATTTACATGTATTAAATTAGGCTATAATTAAATGCAATTTTCATCTTATACTTGTTTTTCATTTATTTTCCTACAACTTTTGAATCAATAACTTGTTTAATTCCTTTTCCACAATTTACTGGTATGAAATTTCGCATGAGACTACTATTTTTTTTTGTCATTACACTTACATATTTAGCACATATATCTAATAGTATTGCAGATAGGTGACTTAAGTAGATACCTTGTAGGCAGTTAGACAGGGCTGGCCCAGGAGGAGCCAACATGGAGGACAGTCAAGGAACCAACTTGGAGGACAATCAAGACACATTCACTGAAGACCAGAATTGTGAAAGGAGAAAAACTACAAACCCTTGTGCTTCCCCTGGGGATAAGTAGCTGTGATTGATATTCTAAATAGGTATCAATCACCTGGGTGTGGGGTCAAGGCCTTAACCCAGCCTCTCCAGGAAATATCCCTGATCCCCACCCTTACTGAAAATCCTTGTATACTTGCTACGTGTCTTGCTCCCCCATTTGACCCCCATTTAATCAATATTACCTGGGTGACTATACTCGTAATCTGACTGGTTGTGTAAGACCGAGGGCCTTACCAAATGCTCCGAGGGGCTGACTATAGCGAAGAACGCCCGGGAAGGAACACACCCACACCGGACAAGTTGGAAAGTAAAACAGACCTTAGTCTGGCCAGACGGCACTCCCAAACCAAAGTAGCTTAGAGAGGCGACTAGCCCAGAGTCCGAGGCTCTTTTTATAGGGGGTTGCAGGGGAAGTTAACAGGAGAAATTTATAGAAGAGGAACAAAGGTTAGTGGTCAGCTGACACATACTGATAGTCAGCAGATGTTTGTAGATTGTTCTATAGATAGCGGTGTCTGGAACAGCAGTTTCGAACAAAGAGTTGAGTAATTTACTTTGGGACCTTATGGCTGATACAGATCTTATCTAGCGTCCGGGAACTAACAAGCATCTTTATCTATTTACTCACATTCACAGTTGGGACTAGGGGAGTTTTAGGATGACAGGGTTATGCAGTCCCACAGTTGGTCATGCTTTTGTCCCACCTCATGCCCACCTTGTAAATTTCCATTGGCTCTTACAGTTTTGTCTCACTTTGTACCCGCCTCACCACCTGGCTTTCCTGTATAAAACACCTTTGAACCGTGGGGTGGTCGGGAAACCCACTTTCTTGTTCCCCTTCTGTCTCTCTTAGGCAGAAGCTTTCTTTCTCTCAATAAACTTTTCCTATTCTTTTTTTTTTTTTTTCATACAGCTTTAATTTACTAGTTTTCATACTTCCGACCATCCATCACCTTTCAAACCGCTTCGCATTTTGTTTTCTCTGGACTCCCCAAGCATTATTTAAAAACAGGGCTGCAGCCTTTTTCACTGGTGACCTCTTGTTGTCAAGAGACAGGAACTTATTTACAGTAGTTCTGTTGGTTCCAGGACCATACAAGGAATCATGTATGAAAGCTTTGGCTGCTTGCTGCCTCGAATCCCTCAGATCCTGGTCCTTCAGCCTTAGAGCAACGTAGCTTTTCTGGCTAACAGACTGTACTTTTTGTACTTTAACTTTCTTGGTGTCACTTCCTTTTTCACATTCTTCACTTTTCTTTTGTAAATTCACTTCTTTCAACTTTCCTGGTGATTTCTTTATGCCAGTATGTGAAGCTGTAGTTAATTGCGCTAGAAGAGTGTCTGGAAGCAGTTTTCTTTTCTTCTATTCAATGAACAGCTCCTCAAGTCGCTTCCTCTTCTCCTTCAGGAGCATGTTGTCCCTGCTTAGGTCTCTCTCAAGCACTCGCCGCTCCTCTTTCCTCACTTCCACCTGGGCACTGGCGAAAGTCAGCTCCTCAGGAGCCTGGTCCTCAAACTCATCGTCCCCTTCCTCATCTTCCTCTAGAGGCTCCACTGCCCTGCAGCTGCTGGGCTGCCCGAGCTAGCAGCAGGCCATGCTCCTGCTCCTCCTCCTCCTCCTCCTCCTCCTCCTCCTCCTCCTCCTCCTCCTCCTCCTCCTCCTCTTCCTTCTCCTCCTCGCCCTCATCTACCATAGCCTCCCCCGACGCTGGGGCTCGGGACGCGCACCATGGTGTACGAGGCCAATATTTCCTACTCTTAACCCCCATTGTTCCTAGAATTCATTTTTCGATTTGAGAGAACACAAACTCGCATTTTGGATATCTAGCAGGTTTGGGAGTTACATCTTTTCCCCCTATATCAATAGGGCTAAAGGTAAAGTTGCTCCTCCCTATAAGTCTTCTTCATACTCATCTTTCATGTCACCATGGTCCATATTTTTGATGTGCCACCACACCCAGCTCAACTGCTTTCTTAATGAAGAATTACTTTATTATTCTTCCAGTAGGTCCTGTGAGTGGCACTTTGTATTTGTCTCCCTAATATGTCATATTAAATTCATTCTTCAAGTATGCTTTATATAATTTTAGGTTTTTCTGTTGAGATCTTTTTCCACTTTACTAGTTTGAAGTCTTAACCACTATTTTCCAGCTCCAACTGTTGAAGCTGAAAGTCTATTTGTATTCTAATTGCTGGGCTTTTATAATTTATTTACATTTTCTGATTGTGACTAACATTTCACTTTTTTTCTCTGGCATTATGATCTTACTATTACATTGGATTACTATTTTCTTCTTACCAGTATTTCAGAAAATTTTGTGTTCTAGGCTTGATATACAACTTTCAGAGACTGGAAATCTCTACCAGTATTTTTCTTTCACCAGGAATTTTCCTTAATGTGTGTTAAAAGCACTCCTGCATTATGGTTTCCCAACCAATTTCTCTTCTAGCTCTCTTATTCTTTCACTCTTTGAGGATATATTATCTGCTTTCTATGTCATCTATGATGTTTTTAATTCCGTGAAAATATTTTCTTTTTTTGAATGCCAATGGGTACTTTCAAAAACTACATCTGCTTTTTTTAAAAATAAATCTCCTGTCCTCTTCTTTTCATATTCTATAACTTAACTTTCTATACTAATGACTTTAAAAGCCTTACTTTTAGGTCTGTTCAATAGTATTATTTCAGAGCCCACCACAGACAGGCAGGTCTGCGGATGCCCCACCGAGGTCACAAGTCAAGCGGAATACCCCGAATTAGCCCGGGCCCTGGCAGCAATCCACTGGACAATCCCTTCCCCACTCCTCTGGCCTCTTCTCTGAACAGCCACTTGGTTTCACACTACAAAGATGTAGAGGACACCGAACCACCAGACCATGGTACTGGGTCCCTCCGCTCCCGGCCCAGAGGTAGGGGCTTCTGAGCCGCCATCCTACTTCTCCTGGTCCAGAGGAAGGAGCTTCCTGGCTACCATCCCTCCCACTGCCCCAGCCCAGAGGAAGGGGCTTCTGGGACACCTTCCCTACCGCCGCTCCTGGCCCCTGTCCCACCTCACTCAGCTCAGAGGAGGTGATCCTCGAGGGCGCCAACAGCTCACCCCTGCCCCCCTAGTTGAAATGAGAAAACACATAAATAAGTCTCAAAACCAGACTTCCAGATCACCTACAGCAACCCCAAAGGGAAATGAGATGGAACACTCTGATACTCAACCACCTGGACCCACTGAACTGGCAACAAAAGGGGATCTGGAAAAAAGGAAATCAGAAATAATTTCTCAGATAACAGGAGAAATTGTGCTCCTAGTGCAAGACATGATTAATAATCTAGAGAGGAGCTGAGGAATATGATGGAATCCCAACATAGGAAACAAATGGAATCCATAAAACAGATGCAAATAGATTTCCAGGAGATTAAAAACTCCATTGAAAGTCTACACAGCAGAATGAGCCAATGCGAGGACCGAATTTCAGATATAGAAGATAAGATTGCAATTAATGACCAGGAAAAGAAAAATTGCTTCAAAATTATAAGGGAACATGAGAAATCAATACAGCAGCTGCTAGATGATGCAAAGAAGAATAACATAAGACTGATTGGAGTCAATGAAGAAACAAGAGAGAGTGCAGATGACATAAAAAAACACTTCACAGAAGTAATGCAGAAAACTTCCCAAGCAGGGGGAAAGAACTTGACATAAAGATAAGTGAGGCATATAGGACTCCAGATAGCCTTGATTAAAAAAAATCAACACATAGGTATATAATTGTTAAGATTCCAAAAACTCAACAGAAGAACAAAATTCTACAAGCAGTTAGAAAAAAGAAACAAATCACGTACAAAGGAAAGCCCATCAGAATCACAGCAGACTTCTCAACACAAACCATCAAGGCAAGAAGAGTTTGGAGTGACATATTCCAAGCCCTAAAAGAAAACAGCCTCCAACCCAGATTGATGTACCCTGCAAAACTATCTTTCAAAATTGATGGAGAAATAAGATACTTTCATGACAAAGAGCACCTTAGGAACTTCGTGAATACCAAACCAGCACTCCAAGGAATTTTACACAATAGCCTAGGAACAGACATTGAGGATCACAGCCCCAGGAAGCAAAGCAGAATGAACCCATCTGGCATGACAAGAAATTAAATGTAAAGGGGGAGAACCCAATAAAAAGAAAAAGTCATGGCAATGACAAGTCAATACATTTCAGTTATAACAATCAACATTAATGGTCTCAATTCACCAATCAAAAGAAATAGACTGGCAGAATGGGTCAAGAAGCAAAATCCAACAATATGCTGCATACGAGAAACACACTTAATTCAAAAGGAAACTCATAGACTGAAAGTTAAAGGGTGGAAAACAATACTCCATGCGACGGGAACCTGAAAAAAAGCAGGAGTAGCTATCCTCTTTGCAGATCAAGTAGATTTCAAACCAACACTGATTAAGAGAGACGAAGAAGGACACTACTACATCCTTGTGAAGAGAACAATCCAAGAGGAAGAGATGACAATCATAAATATCTATACACCAAACACTAGTGGGCCCAACTATATAAAACAAATACTAAAGGACATGAAAAGTCATATATGCACTAATACAATTGTAGTGGGGGACCTCAACACCCCACTGTCACAAATAGATAGATCAACTAGACTAAAAATAAGTAATGAAATACTAGAACTCATTCGAACGCTTGAACAAATGAACTTAACAGACATTTACAGAGTCTTCCACCCCACAAAATCAGAATACATATTCTCAGCTGCACATGGGTCATTCTACAAAATAGACCACATACTCACACATAGAATATGTTTAAGTAAGTGCAAAGGAATTGAAGTTATCCCCTGTATATTATCAGACCATAGTGCAATGAAATTGGAGAGCCATAGCAAAAGAAACTAAAAATTTCATAAACATGTGGAAATTGAACAACACACTTCTGAAAAACCAATGGGTCACAGAGGAAATTACAGAAGAAATCAGACAGTTCCTTCAAATAAATGACAATGACAATACAACATATCGGAATCTATGGGACACAATGAAAGCAGTCTTACAAGGGAAATTAATAGCAGTGAATACGCATATTAGGAAAACAGAATGAGCCCAATTAAACAACCTGATGCTGAACCTCAAGCTTCTAGAAAAAGAAGAGCAGAACAACCCCAGAGCTCATACAAGAGAGGAAATTATAAAGATCAGAGGAAAAATCAATGCAATGGAGACTAAGAGAATGATACCAAAAAATCAATGAAGCCAAGAGTTGGTTCTTTGAAAGAATCAACAAAATTGACAAACCTTTAGCCAGTCTTAAGAGAAAAAGGAAAGAAAAGGCCCAAATCCATGCAATTAAGAATGAAAAGGGTGAAGTTACAACAGACCCAGCAGAAATCCAGAGGATCATCAATACCTACTTCCAGAATGCCAATACGCCAATATAGATATACACCAATAGGATGCAAAACACAGAAGAAATAGACAGATTCCTAGATGGATATGAATTACCAAAGTTGAATGAAGAAGACCTAAAAATTCTGAACAACCCAATATCAACCAATGAAATTGAAAATGTAATTAAAAACTTATCAACTAAGAAAAGCCCAGGCCCTGATGTCTTCACTGCTGAATTCTGCAAGACATTTAAGAGGAACTGCTGTCACTACTGTTTAAACTCTTCAATGAAATTGAAAGGGAAGCAATACTCCCAAATTCATTCCTGGAAGCAAGCATCACCTTGATCCCCAAACCAGAGAAAGACTCAACTGAAAAAGAGAACTATAGGCCAATCTCACTAATGAATATAGATGTAAATATCCTTAATAAGATACTGGCAAATAGAATGCAGAAGATCATCAAGAAGATCATACACCCTGATCAAGTGGGATTCATCCCAGGGATGCAGGGATGGTTCAACATATGCAAATCAATCAATGTAATACACTTTATCAATAGAGCCAAGGAAAAAACCATATGATTAAATCCATAGATGCAGAAAAAGCATTTGACAAAATCCAACATGCATTTATGATAAAAACCCTACAAAAAGTAGGAATAGATGGCCTCTACCTCAAACTGATAGAAGCCATCTATGAAAAACCAACAGCCAATATCATACTAAATGGCCAAAAACTGAAATCCTTCACACTAAAATCAGGAACAAGACAAGGATGTCCACTATCACCACTCTTGTTCAATATAGTTCTGGAAACATTAGCCATGGCAATTAGACAAGAGAAAGAAGTAAAAGGAATAAAGATAGGAAATGAAGAAGTCAAATTGTCATTATTTGCAGATGACATGATACTCTATATAGAAGCCCCCAAGAACTCCACCAAAAGTCTTCTAGACTTAATAACCAAATTCAGTCAAGTAGCTGGTTACAAGGTCAACACACAAAAATCAACTAGCTTTCCTCTACACCAATGACAGACTCACTGAGAGAGAAATAGGGCAAATAATTCCTTTCACAATAGCATCCAAAAAACTGAAATACCTAGGAATCAACCTAACGAAAGAAATCAAAGACCTCTTCTCTGAAAACTATGGCCCTCTGAAAAGAGAGATTGAAGATGATATCAGAAAATGGACAGACATCCCCTGCTCCTGGGTAGGAAGGATCAATATAGTGAAATTGGCCATACTTCCAAAACTGCTATATAGATTTAATGCAATTCCAATTGAGATCCCAGCAGCATACTTCATAGACCTTGAGAAAACAATCCAAAAATTCATTTGGAACAAGAAGAGACCCAGAATAGCAAAAGCAATTCTAGGTAACAGACACATGGCAGGGATATCACAATCCCTAACCTGCAACTCTACTACAAAGCTACTGTGATAAAAACAGCATGGTACTGGCAAAGGAACAGACTTGAGGACCAGTGGAACAGATTAGAAGATGCAGAAACAATGCCAGACACACTCAGCCATCTCATCTTCGATAAAGGAGCCAAACACCCTCACTGGAGGAAAGATAGCCTCTTTAATAAATGGTGCTGGAAAAATTGGGCTTCAACTTGCCAAAGATTAAAACTAGACCTATATCTCTCACCATGCACTAAATTAAAATCAAAATGGATTAAAGATCTAAATATTAAAATAGAAACTCTGAACCAATTGGAACAGAGGTTAGGTAGAAGTCTTGAAGACATCGGTGTAGGAAAAGATTTTATGAACAAAACCTCAGTTGCCCATGAACTAGCACAAAAAATCAACAAGTGAGATCTCTTCTTATTAAAAGGCTTCTGCACAGCAAGAGAAACCACCAGGAGTGTGAAGAGACAACCCACAATGTGGGAAAAATTCTTCACCTGCTCTTCCTCAGACAAAAGTCTACTATCTCAAATCTATAAAGAACTTAAAAAGATCAGACCTCCCAAATTTAAAGACCCAATCCAAACATGGGCATCTGAAATGAACAGACATTTCTCAGACAAGGAAGTAGAAATAGCAAATAAATACATGAAAAAATGTTCAACATCACTGGTCATTCAAGAGATGCAAATGAAAACAATGCTGAGATTCCACCTCACTCCAGAAAGAATGGCTGCTATCATGAAATCAACCAATAACAAATGCTGGTGGGGCTGTGGGGAAAGAGGAACCCTGCTCCACTGCTGGTGGGAGTGTAGACTGGTGCAAGCACTGTGGAAATCAGTATGGAGATACCTCAAACAACTAGGACTGGAAGTCCCATTTGACCCCACTATTCCACTGCTGGGGATCTTCCCCAAAGAGTTAAAAGAATCATACCACAGTGATATATGTGCACCTATGCTCATAGCAGCACAGTTTGGTTTGTGATAGCTAAAACTTGGAAACAGCCCAAATTCCCATCAACTGGAGACTGGATAAAGAAAATGTGATTTTTTTATAAAATGGAGTACTACTCAGCCATAAAAAAGGAGAAATTAGAGACATTTATAGCTAAGTGGATGCACATTGAGGCGATCCTCTTAAGTGAAATAAATAGGACACACATGCATAAATACCAAATAGTTTCTCTGATGTGAGAAACTGAAAGTGTAAATAAGGACTAAAATGTATAATAGGTAATGTGAAATAGGAAGAAAAGGGGCAAATGGGAAGGAAGTGGGAGGGCTAGGGGAAAGGATAGAAGGGAATGGGATTAATATGAGAAAATGGAAAAATAGGAACAAAATCTTTGTAAATAGGGAAGACTGGAGGGGTTGAAAGGAGGGCTGGGCAAGGGTGAAAAATAAGAACCAAGAGAGATTATGTAAAGGTGCAAATTTCCAATGATGAATGTCATTATATTGTATACCTAAAATGTACCAATGATTAAAATGCACAATCGATAATGTAAAATAGAAAGAAAAGGTCCAAAGGGGTAGGGGTAGTGGGAGGGGCAGGGGAAAGGAAAGAAGGGAAAAGAAAAATGCTGAGAAATGGAAAAAATGGAAATAAAGTCTTTGTAAATAGGGAAGGGTGGAGGGCGTGAAGGGAGGGCTAGGAATGGGGAAAAAATAAGAACCAAGATGCATTATGTAAAGGTACAATTCCCAATGAGAAATGCAATTGTGTTGTATACCTACAATGTACCAATAAAAGAATTTAACAAAAAAAAGTTATTATTCCATTATTTCAAGTTTTACAGGTATTAGTAGTTGTTTATCTAAATCTTACTTGTGGTGCATTTCATCTTGTATTTTTGTCATTTTTTGATTAGCTTATTTTTATGTGGAGTATGTTGTCATTATGGGAATTTCCTGCATTATGTTTTTTGAAGTGTCTTGCCAGGGAGCTTTGTATTTGATTGCAATAGAAATCAGAGATGTACAGTTGACCAAAGCACGTTAAGTTTGTCTTTTAATGTGCATTTATTGAAATACATGGGTACTGGACTGTTGGACTCAAAACTAATTGGAGGCACAGACCTTGTTATTTTGAATTTTCAGAGTAGATGTTTTGTGCCACCCAGAGTCAATACAAAGCCCAGCATAAGTATAGCCTTTCACAACCAGTCTTCTGGAACCCGGAAGTTGGCCTGGGTGGCGATTCGGCATCCTGTGCACCTCACTGTCACACCTGGCCTACCGTGGCCTCAGCTGGCAAATCACTGCCCCACTGCTCCTGGTGTCTGGTGCATCATGAGGCTCCCCTTTCTCACATGCCTGAGAGGTTCAGCCATGCTCATTATTTATTTACCTCCATATTTATTTATTTATTATTACTTGAATATATGATGAAACATTTTCAAGCAAATATATAAAACTAAAAATATGGCACTGTACAAATTAAATAAGAAAATAAGCAATGGGCTTTGGTAGTAACTTACTAAGAAGAACATATATGGCTAATAAAAATTAAAATATTCAATCTCATTATTAATCAAATAATGATAACACAAAATGCTATTTATTCATCAAAAGCAGAAAGAAAAAAAAACACTAAAGTATAAAGATCCTACTAACCCTTATGTAATATACAATTTCCAAAGAATATTTGAATGTATATGTATACCAAATATATATATATGCATATATACATGATATATACACTTAAAATATGAATATATTACTGTAATAAACAACTGTTTTAGGCCAGGGTTTTATTCCTAAGGAAATAATTAGATTTTGTGCATAAAATTTTCATTGAAATCTTATTTATGATAGCATTAAAAAATCCTTAAATATCCAATTAGGAAGAATTGGTCAAGTAAATAAATTATGGTACATCTAAATAATGAAACAATGAGCAGTTAGCTATTAAAAATGAAATTATAGAGGAATACCTATTGGCATGGGAAATTATTTGTGGTAGAGGATTAAGCAGAGAAAATTCAATCTAATCAGTACTCAGATATGTAAAGTATTTATAGACAAAATTTTATGTTGAATAAAAAGACTAAATTTTATACACAAAAATTCTAACAATATAAATTTCCTAAAATTGATGTTAATTTTATAGTGAGAAAAGAGAAGTGGGAAATTCTATTTTTAAATGTACTCACAACAAAAATGTAAGCGGATCAAGGGACGGGTGGTGGGAAAAGGGAGGGAAAGCGGGCCGGGGATTTAGCTCAGTGGTTCCGCCATCTGCCTCGCAAGCACAAGGACCCGAATTCGATCCCTGGTACCAAAAAAAAAAAAAAAAGAAAGAAAGAAAAAGAAAAGGGAGGGAAGGAAAAGGATGAAAAAAAATGAAGATGTGTTGTGTACATGGGCCAACTCCACACAAGGACTGTGAACATTATATATACACACGTAAACTAAATAATTAAAAACTGATAAAAATATATTTAGTTATTCCAATAAATTCAGGTGGAATTATGCAAACTTCTGTTTAGTTTCTAGTAACACTCAAGTTACATTTCTGACTTCCCCCTCCCCGAGACAGAGTTATGGAAAGTAGCCATGTCTTTATTCAGTTTTATGATCTCAATCAGAGCTCTTATTAAATGTTCAGTAATAATATGGGTAATAATGAACAAATGAATCAAAGTAATGAATAAACAGCTCTTTAAAATGATGATTTTTATAGTAGACTTTCAAAAGATGGTGACTGTTGAAAAAGCAAAATGAAATGTCTTGCTGTATTAAAATGCATTAGTCTGCACAAGCGCAAGGACCCAAGTTTGATCCCCCGGTACCAAAAAAAAAAAATGCATTGGTAACATCCTAAAATGGAGATTAAATATTTCACAGGTTCATCTTCTAGAGAAATAATAGTTTGAGATGTAATGGTTAATTGTATGCTTATGGTTTATATTTATATAGTTTATTAATAAAGCACACTGAAATGAAATGTTTTACTAAATTTTTAAAAAATTCAATTTATCAGTAATATCTTCCCATGTCATTTCCCTATAATCCATTTCAATTAAAGAATTTAGCTGGATTGCTTCTGCAAATGACTCATGAGTTTAACCTATAGGACAGGAAAGAGTACCAACATTTTCAATGGATTCAATACTACACTTCCTTTCCTACCTTTACTAAGCTCCATCATAAGTGGGTATCACAAAGGTTGTAAATGAGGTCATGAAAGTGCTGACTTCCTCCCTATATAAATGTAGTCATAACATTATGTACATGTACCAACTCCAATGAGGAATATAAACATTACACACTGCAAGGATGTACTAATGAAACCAAAAAAGTGAATAAATTTTAAGTTGAAAAGAAAAAAATCAGGAAAAAAATTAAAATAGGATAAAAAAAAATCCTTAAGCAAACTGTACAACACATGTGTAACTGGGCTGGGGATTTAGCTCAGTGGTTTTACCTCCTGCCTCTCAAGCACAAGGTCCTGAGTTCGATCCCAAGTACAAAAAAAACACAAAAAACAGTGCATGTATAACCATGGAAAGTTTAGATCCATATGAAGCAAGTAACTTCTGCTCTGCCCTTTTAGACTGTCATCCCACCCCAGAAGTCAGGAAATTGATATACTGATGTATGCTAGGTACAACATTACTTTCATATTTTAAAAATTATATAATATTCAACAGTATAACTTTTATATTATTGTAAAACCTAGGCTTTGAGATTTAAAAGGTAAGAATTATCTTGAAGAAAGCACAAAATTTTACTAAGATTTTAAATTAAGATATCCCAAAGCTCTTTTAAGTATCCTAGAGAACAAATCTATAATTCACCCCAAAGTGTCACAGTAACATAAAGATAATTATATTATCAGAATCTGGTGTGAAACTCTGTTGTCTGAATGGTATACATTTTTAATCAGTCTAAAATCTCTGATTTGGGGATTTAATACCAGTGATTGCTGTTAATTTCTTCAGATTAGTACTCATTATAAAAATCCTATTTCCATGTGAGTTTTCTTCTCTTCATAAAAACTTATCCCAAGACAGCTAAAATACTTTGGAGAGCACAAACAGTCAAACCTGGGCTCATAACATAGAGATAAAACACTCTTTATAGCTGCATTCATTAAAATACTCAACAGAGTACAAAAAGCAGCAACAGGGCGCTTTCCCTAAAAGCTTTTAATACAACTCTTTCCAAGACCTATTAAATCAGACCAGCACTAAAGCCTCTGGCCACCCCCATATATTGATCCCTATCACTATGGAGCCCCCTACTCTGTCCAACTAAAGTCTGAGATAATTTATCTCTGATGAATAGTCCACAAAAAAGTCACTAGCACAAAAGCAGCAAGTCAAAATCCAAACTCTAAGTGAAGTGATTATCAAGTGCTGTCTGTATGCTTCTGAAAAGTCCAGGCAAATATAAATATTTTGCAAAACTCCCTTAATTTATTTGACTTGTCCAAAAAGGCCCTACTAACAGGTAACATTTATCCAACACGCACTGTGTGGCAACACTAGCCTATGTGATTTAAGCATTCTTTTTATTTAATCTGTACAATGGCATAGTGTTCCACTAACCTCCACTTTGCAGATGAGATTCACAGAGTTTAAGTAACTTTTCAGAGTCTCAACAAATCACTCTTTGTGAAAGTTTTATAGTGAATCTTCCTATTCACTTAACTTATATTTTAGTTGGATTGTGTCACCATGTGCTTGTCCTAGGACTTGTGCAGACCCTGGTTAGCAGTTGCAAACAAAGTGCACACAATCCTTGTATTGGAGGCACTTCCAGCTGCGTGGGAGCAAAATTCTATGCAAGTGAAAAATGAATAGCAAATTTTTTTTACCTAATATGAAGAAGAAAGTACAGAATATTATTCTTTGCAGCATTAATAACTCTGCCAATCCTTTCATTTCACATTTCTTTGAAACATTCAGATTATATTATCAGTGACACCCATAATGAGATATTTCTTATTTTCTTTCTAGTCAACAAGATGATTTAGAGTATTCTTAATTTGGGTGAGCAGAATTTCTTTGATTATCCTTTATCCATAGGATGACCATATTTCTAACCAGTCCTAATTATTGTTCTCAGTTCAGTCTTTTTGGTTGGCAGTTTGTTTCTCAAAAGCATTACAGTTTGGATGATATATTTCTATAATTATTCTATGTATAAAATACTCAGCTGTTTTCAATGTGTTTTAGAAAAAATAGCATAAAGTGAAATTTACGTTTGTGTCTAGGACCTATCTGTCAATCAAACTATGGTTTCATTTAATCTGCAACACAACTCACTGAGGTCACTATTGCTAGACAAGTGTCTTAAAGACATAATATCCAATATATGTTTCAATTTCCTAAATAGTTCTCAAATATATCCCCTCTCTATCTCATCTATTCATTCTACAAATATTAGTGGAACCTATTTTTGGAGCCCAAAACTGCTAGGTGTGAGGACACAAATGAGGTACAGCTTGCCCCTGCCTTCATGGAGTTTGTGATCCATAGAGGAGGCAGAAAAAGAAAATGAACAAAAATAAAATAAACAATGCACTGAGATCAGTGATACAGTGCTTGCCTGATATACATGAAGCCCTGGATTCGATTCTCAGAACCGTAAAAAAAAAAAAAATTGTTCTGAGATACTATGGAATTTAATACAGACACCAATATCTTTCTCGTGTCATGTCTTGTTCTAGTACTTCTGTATATCTCCTTTGAAACTATCAGGGAAATTTCTGAACACAATCTTGATAGTGTTTCTCAATTATTTAAATTTCTTTAAAATCATTGGCATAAATCTATGTCACTTTTTGGTTTTTTCTCTGTCTATGCACACAAAAACAAACTGAATATGAATTAACAAATGAGAATGTATCCCTTAAATCTTTCTGTACTATAGAAGTACCAGTCTTCCTTAAGGAAAAGTACCTCAGTGATGTGTCACCAACACACACACACACACACAAAGATTGCTCGATCCCACCCCATATGTTGACTACTAGAAATTAGTATTTATCTTAATTTTTTAGATACAAATACAAGCAGAAAAGTTTGTCCTAATAGATAATCTAGTATAACCGGTGAGTATCCACAACCCACAACCCATTTTGGAGACCCACATGTGTTTTATTCCATTAGACTGAAGAGCCCTTTGAGGTCTAAAGCCATATGATTCAATATTCCTCCAGTTTTGAGTACTTATCATGTCTGATTGGAACCAGAAGGTCACTGTTATTTGCATACTGACTGACTGAATGAATAAAGGACTCAGTTAATCATTGGGCAATTGCAGAGTATCCAGAACTTAACAGCATGTTGGTAGTGGTAGGACCACATAACTAGAATATGCTGCACACACCACAGATCATTTCTATGCATAACAAAATCTCACTCTTATCAGAGCTATAGAAAGTAAGTCCAGAATACTGATTTCTCTCATTGCTTTTTTGAAATAACTATTCTACAAAAGATGTTCTCTTAGAACACTGAGTTCCAGGGAAGTATTTTACAAAATTAGAGCCAAGGATTAAGTTCATGTGCACCAGCTGTAACTATACACAATTCTATCCTATTAAGAGTACTGTAAATGCCAGTGACACTCCGGGCTATTTGACTAATTGGTGAATGTCCCTGAACATGGTACATTTGTTTTGTATGGTACCATGTTTTGTATGATGATCTTATGGGATCCACTAACAGGAGCAAAGACAAAGTAGTCAATGCTTTCTGCATCATGAAATAAAAAATGGGAGTCATTTCTTAAAGGAATTAATGCATTAAGATAAAAAAATGTTAAAGATAGGACAAAGATATATTTAAAAGACACACTGTATACAAAGCAAGAAGATGAGTGAGTTTTACCATGATCAGTAAGTTAAACATTTTTGCCTGGGAAACAATTGTTATTTTAAAAAAAAGAATATAAGTACATGCATTAAAGAAAATCTTTAAAGATAAATCAGGAGAAAAGAGAGATTGGTTCTGCCAACCTGAGAGGCCTGGGAGGAAACTAAGCTGAATGAATGAGTGTTATGTTGGCAGGCACGGCGTGCATTTAGTGTTTACCCACCCCAGGCAAGTCTAGGAACCCTAGATGGCCTTTAACAGGAATCCTTCACCTGTAGCAACTAAGATGGAAGTGCTATAGTGGAGCGAAGAGGACATCCCAGGAACAGAGAGAGCTGCTGGTTTCCCATGGTGACCCAGAGGATTTATTAAAACACCAGTGCAAATTTAATCTTATTGTCTATGTACATAAATTTGAATAGGTAGTTTAAACTGATGTTCTGAGTATTCCATAAAATTAAACCAAAATAAATAAATAAAATGATATTATTTTATCTTAAAGGGGAATGTTGAAAAATTGCTGTTTCCCTGATCAGAATTCTTTCTACTCTCTTCTGATAAGAAAGCATCATATTTAACCTGTGAAAAACTTCCATTTCTTGGCCACATATTTCTTGGATTTGGGGCAGGTAATTAAGGTTGCAAGTCATAATGGTAAGCTAGTCTATGGAATAAAGTTGGAAAGATCCTCATATTTTTTACTCAAAAAAATGCAGATGTTTTATGTTCTTCCCCTGATCTGGATGTTTTCATGATTTACCTACTAGGAGCAAACAGGGAGGGGTACTTAAATTTAAAACTTATCTGTTAAACTTTTGTGCAATAATTTAAGTATTCCCTTCTGAAGATATTCCAAATTTTAAGTTAAATGGTACAGTCTTCTAGTTTTTAGTATATTCCTCTGCTCTTTTTGGACATGACAAGATTTACAATGTGTGGAGAAGACAATAATGGGGATTGAACCAACGGCCTCCACACTGAGCTGCATCTTCAGCTTTTTTGTATTTTGAGACTGGATCTCTCATAGTCACTATTATCCTCCTGCCTCAGACTCCCCAAGCTTGGCATTGCAAGAGTGCCCTCTCTCTCTCTCCCTCCCTCCCTCCCTCCCTCTCTCTCTCTCTCTCTCTCTCTCTCTCTCTCTCTCTCTCTCTCTCTCTCTCTCTCTCTCTCTCTCTCGGAGCTTCACAGTGCGTCTTGTAGCTTCACACTTCTCAGCCAAAGATATGCCATTCTGGATTGCCCGAGGGACCAGATGCCTCCTGAGATAGGCCAGTACCATCTCAAGACTGCTGATCTTTGGTGCTATCATCTGTTGAAGTTTTATCTGTCATTCTTGTTGTGCTCTTAGTTTTTAGGATTCAGTTTTATTTACTCTTTATTTGGCCTCTTTGTTTTGAAGGCTCTGTAGACTCATGGCTACATCTGTCAGACCTTTGATCCATTTTTATACAGAAACTCCTCACCCCACATCCTCTGTAGCTGAATTAACTGCCACTTACCTTGGCACATTTCAATAGAAAGACCACAAGTCCTTAGTGATACCTTCTAAGTTTACCTATGGAAACCTCTGAGTTTTATTCTTTTATATACAAAAAATTAAGAATAAATCTGTCCCTTTCTGGCTACCTCACCATATTGCTCGAAAAGTTTACTATAATTTAACTATCCTCTAAGTTGGTCCAGAGAAACCCATGAGCCATCCTTTCTCATGGTAAAATCCCAGGGTGGGACACATGGTACACCACTTTCTACTCCCCTGGTGCACACATCATGCCAACCAGTAAAAACAGTCAAGCACTGTAATCATCCCTCTCATTGTCACATTCTCAAGTACACGTGAGTTTGTCTAATTGGCAGAAAGCAATTTACACCCAGAAATGTAGCTGTAATAAAGTCTGAGAATAATATAGTTTTTACTTTTGAGCTTCTAAAATACAGGAAAACAAACTAGAAGGAAAGTGGAACTACTACACTCATTTCAAGTCCACAGTCTTATAACTTTGAGTCTTAGAACTTATATAGATTTATGCTTAACTAAGAATCTGCTTATCCAGGGGAATTTTCTGAGCATCTTAATAGGACCTTGTCTTTTATCACTGGTATCTCATAAAGAAATTTTCATTTTTATAAGAATAAAGAATATTACTAAATGTCATTACTTCCCTAAGATAATGGGCCAAAATGTTAAGTTTATACTAAGAAAGAATGAATAGTCTAGGCTCCCTCTAGTGCTTTATCTATTTAGGGAATGGTGTATCCCTTTATTTAAAAGCCTGAGAAGGAAGCCTGGGCCTGGACTTTTGCCCAGTGAGGCCTGGGCAAAAGGCCTTCATCACATTAGGCCTCACTGGGCTAATGTGATGAAGCCCAGGGGGAATTTTAGCCATTTCAACTCCCTAGCAGTTGAAAACCCTTCCATTTCCTGGATGGAATAGCCCCCATTTTTTTTTCAAAAGCTGACTATAGAAAAAAGTTGCAGGCTCTTTTTTGTGAACAATCTCAACCTACAAGCAGAGACCACTTGAATTCAAAGTTTTCTGTGTCCATATACAGGGTTGCATGCACTACATTAATAATTTTATCATAAGACAATATAAGGGGGAGGTTAAGAGCCAGGGTCCTGCACCAGATTTCATAAATTTAAGTTGAATCTTGGCTGCTCAATAGATTAGGTGTGTAACTTGAGCTAATAGCTTAACCTCTCTGCACTACCTTTCCTGTCTGTATAATAAAGTGCAGAACAGTAGCTACCATAAAAATTTTTCAAGGGTTAAATTGTTCAGTATATGTGAAGTCCTTAAAATGCTGCAGAGCTCTATAACATTTAATAAGCTAAGAAATTCCTTTCACCACTTTCACTAACAGGATGACATCCTGAAATATCTCTCGGTGTCCTAAACTCTGCATAGCGATTTAAAGATTCAAAAGACAACCACTATGATCTAACCTAGATAAAGGAAAGAGCTTCATCTGAAGATCACAAACACACACACACACACACACACACACACACACACACTACTGCTACTGCTTGCTCCATGCAAATTTTTCTCTCACACCAACAAACATTTACTGAGCAAGATGCATCAAGCACTGTGAAAAGAACTTTCCCATATCTTAACTTCTTTAAGCTTCAGAATAGCTCCCTGAAATACTAATTTCCAGTTTACATGGATGAGCTGAATGATACAACTGACACACAAAGAGATTGTCCACATTTTTCTATGCAAAAGATCTAATAAGGTGGCTGTGTAGGATTCAAACTTAAATAAATCCGTTATAGTCCAGCTCAAATGTCATTTCCACTGCTCTTCATTTGGCCTCTAAATAACAGTAAATCTGCGGAGATATGCACTGCTTATAAAGCAATTACACATATATTATTTTACATAATTCTCACAATAACTCTGTGGTACTGACTACAATTTAGGCTCCTTTAGAGAGCCTGGAAGGCAGTTGCTTAATCAAATGGATTTATTCCATGCACTAAGTCGAGACTAAGTTAATGACATTGATCAGGGGGTTGGTAACGCTATCAAGAACTGGGTTCCTTCTGCCTTTTTCCTCTACCATTTGATGCATGCTGACTTTTTCTTCTTTAGCTCATCATCTTGTGTTTGAAAAATGTCTCTCACAGCTCCAGGAAAAATAATGCCAGAAGCAAGTAGTTGGAACAGGTGCTGGCAAAGGAGTAAAACAACCAGAACTTTCTTCTTTATCAAGGAAAAAATTTTTCCCTAAATCTCACCTAGACACATGTCAATCCCATGGCACACCTAGTCAGGGAAGAGCCTGAGAAGGTGAGCAGTTGGCTCTTTGTATTTGCTTCTCTGGGAAGCAGGACAAGGACAATGGAGATTAGGAAAAGCACTTTAGGGGGAGATAACCATCTCTTCCACTTCCATGTATTACCATAAAAATTTCTCAGGGTAAAAGATCCAGAGAGATCTTAGTTCCAGGGGCTTTCATCAAAGTTTTTTTTAACCCTATCTTCAAATTTCTAATCTACCACAATAACCACATAACTAAACATAGTTTCTAAATTTTTCAGATATACAACAAAAAAATGTAACTTCAATTCACTTTGGGAATATTATTTATTTCATAACTCATCTTGTAATTTTTAAAAAAATAAAAGTGGGTTATGATAAAAAGTTTATATGTACTAATGGTGTAAAATAGAAATTAAAATCCTAAGAAAAATACAAACAAGAAGAGAAATGTGTATGCTAACCACAAAGTTTGTGGGTTTATTTTAAATTTTGTGTGTATCTCAAGGAAATGAAAGTATCAACACACAGGTTTATATAATTTATACTCATGTTCTAGAATTTCAATGAAAACATTTTATCTGTTTTATTAACACAAATTATTTGTATATTAATGGTATTTATTGTAATATTTTCATACATGCATACAGAATGCTTTGATCCACACTAAATTTCAAAAACAATTTATTACTTATGAATGTAGAAAGGACTTTGAAGAACATAATAAATAATAACTTCAATATTAATTTTATTTTTAAAAACCCAAAATTATAAATGGAAAGGTGATGGTTAGGATAGCTAAGCTAATGTTTTTTATGTTATCTTTATGTGTTGTAAATGAATGTGAGAAATGGCTAAACAGCATGTTTCTTACGCTGTCTTCTACAGGTATCCGTTTTCTCTGCCAGGTTTCTTTTTGCATAAATATTTTAACTTTAATTACAGAGATAATATATGCTCAGTGGGAACACACTTACATGCATACACACATGCAAGAAAAATAAAAAGCAAAAGAAACCATATCTAATCTTACCATTAATAGATAACTGTGTCTATATTTTCAGTGTACTTAGTCAATATTTTTTCATGCATTAAATGTCCATTTTTATTTTCAAAAATGTGTTGAGACTTTATACACCATTTTTGTCTGATTTTTCACTTATGAAATTATCAAGAACACTATTCTTAATCAGAGAACGGCATCATGTGACATGATTTTTTATTTCAGTCTTACATTTCACTGTAAGTACAAATATCAGAAAACTGCAGCCAGTTTCCTAATTTAAAAATTCAGTTTTAAATTTTAATAGATTATATAATATATATATATGTATATGATCTTAGTATGCATTTCTGATAAATTACTAAAAGTAGACTTGCTTTGTTAAAGTGATGGAGAATATTAAAACCTTTTGTCACATATTGCCAAATTTATCTCAAGAAATTCGTTCTGTCTGGGACAGGGATTTAGCTCAGTGGTTCTGGTGCCTGCCTCACAAGTTCAAGGTCCTGAGTTTGATCCCTGGTACCAAATAAAAAAAAAAAAAAAAAAGAAATTCATTCTCTCACCATTTCAGCCACTCTTTTGACAGTAGCTAGATAGCAAATGATTTGAATGGCAGATGATTTGAATTACATTCCCAGATGAGTAACACCATGACCTTCCTATTCTGTCTTCTAGTTTGGAAGTGATATGAAAGCCCTACCTTGGTATTATTAACTGATATGCCCATTTAATTGATCCTACTGATCAAGGTGAAATTGAATGAGATAATGAACTTGAAAATTCTTTATAAGAGTCAGAGAACTCTGAAAATATACGTATGTGCTAATTCAACAAGAGCGTTCTTATAGTGCTACCCCCGAACAAGGAGACATTTATCTTGACTGTGAGTGAAAGATGGGAAAAAGAAGCTCTTTGTCTTGGTCAAAGGCTGAAATTGTGTGACTTTTTTGTGTGACTTTTTGGCTGCCCCTTTCAGGAAATATTTAAGGAACTGTTAATACACACACAGTTGTATAAACATCTTGCTAGGGTTCAGGCTGTTAGTGAATATCCCATACAGTTCAGGACAACTAGACATTAAAGACAATATAAGAAAGTGAAGAAGTTGCTTTTTTTTCTTTTTTGATACATAGGAAGAAAATGACCTTAGTGTTCAAGATTCCCGGCAATAGATGCTGTTCTTTCTATCACTTTAAATTTTTTTATATGCCAGTGCATTAAAAAATATCACTGAAACTATTCAGTTTTATCTGTTTGGACAGAATTGTTATTCTTACTAATTCTCCATTCATTCTCATCAAAGAAAAATCACCATTGCCATCATTATCATCTCTGGAAGCTTAGCTTTTTTTTGCCTGTGTACAGTATCAAATAAGATAGTGTGTTAGAATGGTTTGTTAAATATAAATGATTGTGAATGAGCAAAATAGAAAAATCTGTGACAATGAAGTTTGCTGAACATTAAACAGGAAGGTTCCACATAGAGCATAATTCTGCATAGCCTTTCTTTAAGAAGTTGGTCAGAACATAAATATGATTTAATGTCATTTTGGGAGTATATACCCATTTGGCAGAGAATGTCAAAGCAAAATTTGACTTTTGGCATCAAAGAATTAATAGCACTGAGTTCAGGGAAGGAGCAATTTATGCACTGATGCTTTTCCATGGAGTTTTCTCTTCCTGTTAAATCAGCTGTTCACCAAAAAAAAAGAAAGAAAGAAAGTATTGCCTGCACTTGTCACATCACATGATTCTGTACTCAGACAACCCCAGAAATTCATAGCATTTTTCCAGTGTCACATATTGCATGTCACTCCAGCTGCAACTTTGATACTTTTTTCCTCCAATATTTCGATATTTTAATGGGCAAACTTGAGTAATATATTTCCCAATTTCAAACCCTTCAGCACTGACATTCCAAAACTCCTGAGGATATGAACTAATGCAAAAGGTTCCAGCAGAGCTGAGCATCTTTAGCTCTGGTCTATCAGTGTCAAGTCCTCAAGCTCTTGAGAAATAATTTTACTTAATAAAACACATTTTCCCTCAAAAATACTGTAGGAAAGACAAAGTTCTCAGTGACCTCACAGAATATTGTTGAATTAAGTTGAGACGTCTACATCACTCCTTCATTTTAATATCTAGTGAAAGTATAATTAATATGCCAAAAAAGAATGCTTTTTTTTGTTCATAGATTTGAATTATTAAACTGAACCTGTACCTTGGGAAGATGTTCTAAACACATGGCTTCCCGGCATTTCTTTTCTCTCAAAAATAAAGATAGACAATGCTAACAGGTTGAATTAAATAATGTTGCATACATTTGCAGGTTTTTAGTTGATGTCTTAGAATTCTTTAAGAGTATCCTCCTTCGGGAATTCTGTAGATCCAAAATAGAAACTCATCCATTGGTGTACTTGCAGGGAACTCTTCAAATGTCTGAAAATCTGCTGTGCAGAGAGCATTTTATTAATTTGATTTTAAAGAACAGGACAAGATTCTCACTATAGTAAGAGGTATCTCTTGAGTTAATGTTAATGTAAAAGAAATACCTACTCCCAAATTCATTAATTAGGGGTCCTTGTTGGTTTTATATCATTTTTAACAGAAACATTGTATACCTTCATGACAACCCTTCATGAAAGTCATTATTGAAACAAAAGCCCTTTTAAAAATATGTCACATTACTTATTTCTGTGTTTTTCTATCACAACAAACCATCCTCTTCTTAACATACTAATGAGTATTAAAACTTAGCACTGTGCCAGGTACAGGGTCAGTAATAGATAAACATAATTTCATTCAGAAAGCTCCCAGCACACAGGAGGCTTAAGGGTCGAAGTGCTACAACTCACAGAGCAGAGGAGGCTTCTGGGTCAATGTGCCACAGCTCTCAGTGCAGAGTACGCAGCTTCCAGGCCAATCTACTCCCACTCCCAGTACAGAGGAGGTGAGCTGTGTGACACCAACAGCTCCACCCCTCCAAGTCGAAATGAGAAGATATGTAAACAAGCCTCAGGACAAGACTTGCAGATCACCTAAAGCAACCCCAAAGGGAAACAAGATAGAACACTCTGATACTCAACAACCTGGACACCCTGAACTGACAACACAACAGGATCTGGAAAAAATGAAATCAGAAATAATTTCTCAGATAACAGCAGAGATTGTGCCCATAGTGCAAAACATGATTTATGAATCTAGAGAAGGCACAGATAAAAAAAATAGAGGACCTGAGGAACACGATGGAATCTCAGTGCAGGAAACAAATGGAATCCATAAAACAGATGCAAACAGATTTCCAGGAGATTAAAAACTCCATTGAAAAAAAAGCAGAATGAGCCAATGTGAGGACAGAATTTCAGACATAGAAGATAAGATTGCAATTAGTGACCAGGAAAAGAAAAAATGCTTTCAAATTGTAAAAGATCATGAGAAATTAATCCAGCAGCTGCTAGATGATGCAAAGAAGAATAACATAAGACTGATTGGAGTCAATGAAGAAACAGGAGAGAGTGCAGATGACATAAAAAAACTGCTCACAGAAGTGATAGCAGAAAACTTGCCAAGAAAGGAAAAAGAACTTGACATACACTTAAGGGAGGCATATAGGACTCCAACTAACCTAGATGAAGTAAAATCTACACATAGGTATATAATTGTTAAGATTCCAGAAACCCAAAAGAAGAACACAGCTCTACAAGTAGTTAGAGAAAAGAAACAATCATATACAAAGGAAAGCCCATCAGAATCACAGCAGACTTTGCAATGCAAACCCTCAAGGCAAGAAGAGCTTGGAGTGGTGTATTTCAAGCCCTAAAGGAAAACAGCCTCCAACCTAGATTGATATACCCTGCAAAACTATCTTTCAAAATTGATGGAGAAATAAGATACTTTCATGACAAAGAGCACCTTAGGAATTTCATGAACATCAAACCAGCACTCCAAAAAATTTTAGACAAAATCCTAGGAAAAGACAACAAGGATCATAACCCCAGGAAGCCCAGCAGAATGAATCCACTGGGCATGACAAGAAATTAAAAGCAAAGCAAGAGACTCCAACAAAAAGAAAAGTCATGACAATGATAAGTCAATACATATCAGTTATAACTATCAATTTTAATGGTTTCAATTCATCAATCAAAAGAAAGACACTGGCAGAATGGGTCAAGAAGCAAGATCCAACAATATGCTGCATACAAGAAACACACTTAATTCAAAAAGAAACCCATAGACTGAAAGTTAAAGGGTGAAAAATAATACTCCATGTGACAGGACTCAGAAAAAAAAGCAGGAGTAGCTATCCTCTCTGCAGATCAAGTGGATTTCAAACCAACACTGATGAAGAGAGATGAAGAAGGACACTACATCCTTGTAAAGGGAACAATCCAAGAGAAAGAGATGACAATCATAAATATCTATGCACCAAACACTAGTTAGCTGAACTGTATAAAATAAATAGTAACAGACATAAAAATTCATAAGCACTAATACAATAGTAGTGGAGGACCTCAATACTCCACTGTCACAAATAGGTAGATCAACTCAACAAAAAACAAGGTATAAAATATTAGAACTTAATCCAACTCTTGAACAAATGAACTTACCAGATATTTACAGAGTGTTCCACCCCACAAAATCAGAATACACATTCTTTTCAGCTGCACATGGGTTGTTCTCCAAAATAGACCACATACTCACTCATAGAACATATTTAGGTAAGTGCAAAGGAATTGAAGTTATGCCCTGTATATTATCAGACCGTAGTGTGATGAAATTTGAGATAAATAGCAAAAGAAACTGCAAAAATTTCAAAAACACTTGAAAATTGAGCAACACACTTCTGAATAACCAATGGGTCACAAAGGAAATTAAAGAAGAAATCAGACATTTCCTTCAATTAAATGACAATGGCAATACAACATATCGGAATCTATGGGACACAATGAAAGCAGTCTTATGAAGGAAATTCATAGCAGTGAATGCACATATTAGGAAAACAGAGCAAGCCCAATTAAACAACCTGATGCTAAACCTCAAGCTTCTAGAAAAAGAAGAACAGAACAAACCCAAAGCTCAAACAAGGGAGGAAATTATAAAGATCAGAGCAGAAATTCATGCAATGGAGACTATGAGAATGATACCAAAAAATCAATGAAGCCAAGAGTTGGTTCTTTGAAAGAATAAACAAAATTGAGAAAACCATAGCCAACCTTATCAGAAAAAGGAAAGAAAAGGCCCAAATCCATGCAATTTGGAATGAAAAGGATGAAATTACAATGCACCCAGCAGAAATCTGGAGGATCATCAATATCTACTTCATGAACATATACACCAATAAGGTGGAAAACATAGAAGAAATGGACAGATTCCTATATACGTATGATTTACCAAAGTTGAATGAGGAAAACCTAAAAATTCTAAAAAACCCAATAACAATCAATGAAATTGAAAACTTAATTAAAAACTTACCAAGAAAAGCCCAGGTCCTGATGGTTTCACTGCTGAATTCTACAAGACATTTAGCGAGAAACTACTGCCACTACTTTTAAAACTCTTCAATGAAATTGAAAGGGAAGCAATACTCCCAAATTCATTCCTAGAAGCAAGCAGCACCTTGATCCCCAAAGCAGAGAAAGACCTAACCAAAGAAGAGAACTATAGGCCAATCTCACTAATGAACATAGATGCAAAAATCCTTATTAAGATACTGGCAAATAGAATGCACAAGATCATCGAGAAGATCATACACCCTGACCAAGTGGGATTTATCCCAGGAATGCAGGGATGGTTTAACATACACAAATCAATCAATGTAATATACTATATCAATAGAGCCATATGATCATCTCAATAGATGCAGAAAAAGCACTTGACAAAATCCATGTATGATAAAATAAACCTACAAAAAATTGGAATACGTGGTCTCTACCTCAATCTGATAAAAGCCATCTATGAAAAACCAACAGCCAATATCATACTAAATGGTCAAAAGCTGAAATCCTTCACACTAAAATCAGAAACAAGACAAGGATGTTCACTATCACCACTCCTGTTCAATGTAGTTTTGGAAACACTAACCATGGCAATTAAACAACAGAAAGAAATAAAAGGAATAAAGATAGGAAGTAAAGAAGTCAAATTGTCATTATTTGAAGATGATATGATACTCCAAATAGAAGACCCCAAGAACTCCACCAAAAGTCTTCTAGACTTAAAAACCAAATTCAGTCAAGTAGCTGGATACAAGGTCAACACACAAAAATCAATAGCTTTCCTCTACACAAACAATAGACTTACCGAGAGAGAAACAGGGCAAACAATTCCTTTTACAATAGCATTCAAAAAACTGAAATACCTAGGAATCGACCTAACAAAATAAATCAAAGACCTCTTCTATGAAAAGTATAGCACTCTGAAAAGAGAGCTTGAAGAAAATATAAGAAAATGGAAAGACATCCCTTGTTCCTGGGTAGGAAGGATCAACATAGTGAAAATGACCATACTTCCAAAATTTCTTTATAGATTCAATGCAATCCCAATTGAAATCCCAGCAGCATACTTCATGGACCTTGAGAAATCAATCCAAAAATTCATTTGCAACAAGAAGAGACCCAGAATAGCCAATGCAATTCTAGGTAACAGAGACATGGCAGGTGGTATCCAACCCCCAACTTGAAACTATACTCCAAAGCTACTGTGATAAAAACAACATGGTACTGGCAAAGAAACAGATCTGAGGACCAGTGGATCAGATTAGAAGATGCAGAAACAACGCCAGATACACTCAGCCACCTCATCTTCAACAAAGAAGACAAACAACCTTACTGGAGAAAAAATAGACTCTTTAATAAATGGTGCTGGAAAAATTGGGTTTCAACTTGCCAAAGACTAAAACTAGACCTATATCTCTCATCATGTACTAAACTAAAATCTAAAAAGATTAAAGATTTAAATATTAAAACAGAAACATGAAACTGGCTGTAAGAGAGTTTAGCAAGAACTCTTGAAGATATTGTTGTAGGAAAAGATTTTATGAACAAAATCTCAGTTGCCTGTGAACTAGCACAAGCAATCAACAAGTGGAAACTCTTCTTATTAAAAAGCTTCTGCACAACAAGAGAAACCACCAGGAGTGTGAAGAGACAACCCATAATGTGGGAAAAAATTTTCACCAGCTTTTCCTCAGACAAAGGTCTACTATCACGAATCCATAAAGAACTTAAAAAAAAAAAAATTAAACCTCCCAAATTTAAAGACCCAATCCAAAAATGAGCATCTGAAATGAGCAGACATTTCTCAGACAAAGAAGTAGAAATAGCAAATAAACATATGAAAAAATGTTCAACATCACTGTCATTTGAAAGATGCAAATGAAGACAATGCTGAGATTCCACCTCACCCCAGAGAGAATGTCTGCTGTCAAGAAATCAACCAAAAACAAATGCTGGTGGGGATATGGGGAAAGAGGAACCCTACTCCACTGATGCTGGAGTGCAGACAGGTGCAACCACTGTGGAAATCAGCATGGAGAAACCTCAAAGAACTAGGACTGGAAGTCCCATTTGACCCACCTATTCCCCTGCTGGGTATCTTCCCCAAAGAATTAAAAGAATCATCCCGCAGTGATATATGTGCACCCATGTTCATAGCAACACAGTTTGTAATAGCTAAAACTTGGAAATGGCCCAAATGCCCATCAACTGGAGACTGCATAAAGAAAATGTGTCTTTTTAACATATAAAATGCAGTACTACTCAGCCATAAAGAAACGAGAAATTAGAGACATTTATAGCTAAATGGATGCACATTGAGGTGATACTCTTAAGTGAAATAAATAGGGCACACATGTGTAAATACCGAACAGTTTCTCTGGTGTGAGAAACTGAAAGCATAAACAGGACTAAAAGATATAATAGATAATGTGAAATAGGAAGAAAAGGGGCAAAGGGGAAGGGGAAGTGGTGGGGGGGGCTAGGGGAAAGGAAAGAAGGGAATGGGATTAATATGAGAAAATGAAAAAATGGAAACAAAGTCTTTTTAAATAGGGAGGGATGGAGGGGTTGTAGGGAGGGCAGGGGAATGGGGATAAAATAAGAACCAAGACAGATTATGTAAAGGTGCAAAATTCCAATGATGAATGTTGTTATATTGTATACCTAAAGTGTACCAATAAAGTAAAATTTTTAAAAAATAATTTCATCCATTAAAATAAAGCCATCTCAATTTAAAGATAAGATTAGTAATGAGAGTACCAGCAAAGGTAACCTTCTAACTTAGAAGTGTGATAATTATATCTTTTTAAAAATATTGTCTTTATATGACACTAGCTCCCAGCCATTAGGCTGCCATAACTCAATAGGAGAGAGTAGAAAAATGCGTACAGAAAAGTAAAATGAGCACTGAAAAGAAAGCACTAAATAGCAGAGCAAGTAAATTTCAACCCGACAC
The DNA here is from genome assembly GCF_053883595.1 of Heterocephalus glaber. NCBI lineage: Eukaryota > Metazoa > Chordata > Mammalia > Rodentia > Bathyergidae > Heterocephalus > Heterocephalus glaber. Next base: position 33,450,821 of record NW_028258296.1, on the reverse strand, counting down.
ACCAATTCACAAAGGATGAGAAATTCTTTGCTAAAATTATCAAAGAAACAGTTTATCATTGGCATCCTTTCATATGGCTTATCAATAAGCCTCCCTCCACCCACTCGGATATCCCATCCAGGTCTGCAACTTGTCTAATATTACTGTATGTAGTACCTCCCCAGTTTGTGTGTATGTGTGTGTGTGGGTGTGTGTGTGCACAGCCGTGTGTGCAGTGGAGGTTAGTACAAATTCAGTCTAGAGAAATTATCATAAATATTCAGTTAACTATAAGTAATTGCAGTGTAATGTTGTTTATAATAGCAAAAGTTAGACAAAATTTAATATAATAGGAAAAATTAGACAAAAATGTAGACAAAATGGACAAAAAGACGGGAAAGGTATCTGAGAATGTGAGGAAACAGTATCACAGGAAAAGGAAGTACAAGTGATTAAATGCAATATGTACAGGTACCAATTCCCCAAGATGAATTTAATTATTATGTATCATAACTAGGCACTGATAAAAAAGAAAATAAGATAAATTTGAATATTAAATGCTATATTCAAAAAACAGAATATTGCGACATAGGTTGTAGAATATTGTGTCATTGAAAGATATTCAGAATACATGAGAAAAATTATCAAATAATATACACAAACATATACACAAGTTCTGTTTCTATACTAGCATTTTCTAAGTTATCTAAATTGAATTTGTTTTACTTTATAGAAGCAATACAATTTTCTTATGGAATTAACACTAGTTAGCACAAATACCAGTCTTAATAGCTGATTGTTGTACTGTTTACATTACTTACATTATTATTCTGACAGGCACTTTCTGAAAACACATTTGTTCAAGGTACAGAAATGAAACTCTAATAGAAAAATTTCTGACTCCTTGGCCACCATTTGGTGAGAATGTTTGAAAGGAACTTTCAGAAATCTCTCCAAAGACCATTTTCTTACACTTGTTCTCAGCACTATGGCTTGGATATAGTTTGTCCCTCAAAAGTTTGTGCTGGAGGCTTGGTCTCCAGAGTGGCGGTGCTGGGGTTGAGGATCCTTCAATAGGTGGGACCTATTATAGAAGATCATGGGGCTCTGAACTCATGAATAGATTAATGCTGATCTCATAAGGTGAGTTGGGTCCCACAGAAGTGAATTCTTTCTCACAAAGGCAGATTGTTAGAATGCACATCCATTCCACTTGATTGGTCTCTTTTGTATATGGCCACTTCCTTTCCTGGCTTCTCCATATGTAATGTAGTCAATAGTTCCCTTGCTGGTTCAGTAATGCCATGCTATTTGGACCTTCTAGCCACCAGAATTTTGAGCCAAATAAATCTCTTTAATGTAAAACCAAGTCTTAGTATTTTATTATAGCAACATAAATCCAACTGAAACATTAATTCACCCATGTTTAAACTTTAGAAATATTTAAACTTCATGAAGAAAGAAATGTGAAAGAAAATTTTAGTGTTATGATAGGGACATGAGTTGCCCAGACAGAAACAGGTGATATAGATGAAACTTGTTTTCAGAAAGAAAGTATTGCAGATGCAAATTAAGAATTTGTTCTTCTACCCAAAAAAGTTCACCCCTGATGTGCATCTAAATTTTATCACTCTTCTATCCCTCAATTTATTTTTTATGTAACAAATATACCAAGATGGAAAATAATATTATTTTACTAGTTGGCTTCAGCTCTATGCTTAGGGATCTCATGATTTAGGTCATTATGATAAGTCACTGTTGACAGGAACTTGGAAGAAAAAAACAAAAAAAGAAAGAATAGGGATTTGACTACTCATGTAATGGAGTGATATCTGGTTTAGAAAGAAATAATTTTCTATGTTCTGACAATAAAGTATCCAATTCAATCTTACAATAAATCTGCTAGATATGGAGTACAAAGATTATAAACTACAAAGACAAACCCTGTCCTCAAGAATTATCCACACATCACAATCTATAATGTAATTTGTAGTAAGTTACTGGAAACAATAAAACTTAGTTAGGAATGGTTTTCTCTTGAAGAATTAAAAAGTTTAGTCCATTACTTGAAAAATCTTTCTACCTTTCTGGAATTTAGTAAAGCATATACCTGCTTTCTGTTGTTGTTGCAAATTAGCAAAGCATTAAGCCTAAAACAAAGGTATATTTTTAAATAGCAGTACCCTCAACTGTAGAAATGTGTATTGGTAAGCTTTCCCATTGCTGGTACAAAAATACCTGACACTCACAACTTAAACTAGAAGAGGTTTTCTTTTTTTGGCTCACAGTTTCAGAGGTTTCAGTCCACAATCAGTTGGCTCCAAGGCAGGAACAACACAATGGAAGAGCATGGTAAAGCAAAGCTGCTCAGCTGAGGGCAGCTGGGAAGGATAATAGGTTGGAAAATGTGCCAGAGAGGAAAGGGTTAGGAACCAGATATAGTCCTAAACCTAGACACAGCCAGAGTTGTGCTTTTCTAACCTGCTAGGGATCTCTTAATCTAGTGAAGTTGACAATTACAATTAAAGGTCACAAAAGTATAGACTTTGCCATGCAGAAGGTATCGTGCAAAATCAAACATTATCTCTGGGTCTCTAATTTATTACATTAGGTCCATATCACATAATTTTTCAGCCTTTATTTTGGCAGATTTTTGTTATATTTATGTTCTACATGTACAACATTCAATCTTCTTATGTAAATCTATTTAAATTGAATCTCTTATTTTTGTAGTAGTGGAGATTGAGTCTGAGGCCTTATGTATGCTAAATACACACTCTACTAATGAGCTAAATCCTCCACCCAAATCCCTTTTTCATCTTAGCTGGATCCAGAGAAATATCCATGAAATCATGATTTAGATGTGCAAATTGAATTTTTCTAATATAATTAAAATAAACACAACTATTAACATTTTTTAAAATGTTCATCAGTGTGTCATTACAAAAGCCATATCACACACTATGAGTAACAATACAACATAGACACGAGGATGGAAAATCTTGGAGTCACAGTTCTTTTATTAAAATTCTAGTTCCATGACTTTGGAGACATTCTTTGTGCCTCAGTTTCCCTATACGTATTTACTTTCTAGATTTGTTCTGTTAAATAAATGATTTCATATGAGAAATGATTTAGGATGAAACAAAGTTTTTCTAAATATTATCTGGTCATACCTATCCTTATATCAAAATATAAGAATATTCCAGGCACTGGCAACAACTAATACTCTCCTTTGAAGGTATTATCTATTTACAACCAAGAAGATAGTGTTCACAAATATGCTGGGTTTTCTGAGGAGGGGACACCAGGGATCGAACTTGGGACCTTGTGCTTGCGAGGCAGGCGGTGGAACCACTGAGCTAAATCCCCGGCTGGGTTTTCTGACATATTCAAAAAAATGTGTTGGGAGCTTGTCATCCAAAAGACTTCAACTCAGAAGGGCTACATACCACTCCAGGAGGCTGGTAGCAAGGTCACCAAGACTAAACATACCTTCTGATTGCAAATAATGAAATGAGAGATGCTTGAAATGTTTGGAGTCTGGAAGAGGTCACCAAATAGAAACCTTCCTGTTCTCTTACTGATTTAAAATGGAGAAAACACAGAATTCTCAGCTTAACAAAATGACCTACGCAAACCCATAAGCTGATTTTTAAGAAGAGTAAAACCTGAACCACAATCCTCCTGTTTATATCACCTTCTTTGTTTATTTCTCCATTCACAGTTGCAGCTGATGGTGTAAATGCAGCATATTCCTGCCTAAGGCCAAACTCCTAATGTGCTGGTGTTTGTAAACATCATTGACTCACTGAGTTACTTAGCTCTAACATATAATTTTCTGACTTTGAATATCAGAGTCCAGATACAACAAAATGTAATCTCAAATCTCATTTGTATTTGAAAGTGAAATTGTATAGAGTATAAATGTGATCCTATGTATGTTCTAGCTTTCTGAAGAAAGAGGCTAACTGGTTAAGTGAAGCCTTAGGTGGCAATTCTATTTCCAGTATAACATTACTGATTGCAAACAGGATTCCTAATTTTGATTAATCATAAGAAAAAATATGCAAAACACACTAAGCTATACTTCTTGAGAAACTTGAGGAAGGTTAGGGAACAGCCAGCTTCTCATTATGTAGCTGTTTCCCAACAGGCTCTTCAGGCACAGAGAGGGTCTTACTCAATTTGAACATGTGTTTTCTTCTTTACTTAGTCATTTTGTCTGTTTTATAAATTCCAGTAGTGATCGCTTTTAGAACACATTTTCAAATAGCTGATTTAAGAAGTATATCTCTTGGCTATTTGAGGGTACAAAAATATTTATTGCAAACATGCAGAATTCAGGCACTGTGTTAAGCCTTGAATCTGTAAACAAAAGAAATGCAGTCATCACTTTCATGAAACTCAAAATCCAATGGGAAAGCTACACAACAGAATGTTACATAAATTCACATATTATAATTATGACAACTGGTGTGACAACAGAACACTATAACAGAGAAAAACAAAGATCTAATTTAGATGAGCATGAGGCTGGGTGGCAGAGGAGGTTAAGGAATGTCTCCAAACAATGGCAGTTAAGCCAGATCAATGATAGTGGGAAGAACTTCCCAGGTACAGGAAATAGTGCTCCCATATTTTACGTTTTACAGGTTTCTATTCTCCTTTGTAATATTAATATAGTGGTGATTAAATAACTATTTGTAAAATGCTTGTCTCTTTCACTAGATTGTAACTCTTATGAGATCAGCAATAGTACCTGTCTCCTTTACTGCTCTTTCTCTCACACTGAGCACAGTCACAGCCTGACCCATAGTTCACACTGCCCAAGGTGAACAGGATGGACGGGTGAGAGATCAGTAAGGCAGATGCAGCCTGGCCACTTTTAATCAGTCCTGAATCTCTACTTTGATAAGTGCAGTGGAATTAGCTCCACCTGAGCCATTTAAAAATTTAAACAAAAGTACATTTGCTGAGAAAGATTGTGAACATTAAACCGAAGACAAAAGATCAAAAATATTTAGTCATTCTAAATGGACATATCACGTCCTTTCTGCTGTTATCACTACATAGCACAATTATCTGCACAGAATAAGCATAGTGCAATGAATGATAATGTATTAATTAGTGGAAAATCATTATAGCTATGTTTAGTCACACCCATTTCTTTACTCAACAATATTTTATTGACTGCACACCATGTGCCCACGATTTTGGTGAATGCTGAAAACACATAATCTGTCTCAAAGAGCTCCAGTACTGCAGTAAGGTGAATGCTGAAGAAGACATAACCGTAACATAATAAGTGAGTCAGGAATGAAGAGAAAAGCAGACAAGGCCGTTAGTAAAGTGCAGAGTGAGTATGAACTATTTTTTCCAGAAGTACTGATAGTTGCTATGCTGCTTAGACCAATAGGACTTTTCCCAGATTTGCAATGCAAAGGAAGAATATTCATTACTGCTATTTAAAATTTTACCCACTGATTGTGAGGACTAAATCCCTTGGCTGCTTACCCTTTTCAGCCTTACGGGAATTGTCTCCCCAAAATGATATGTGCTATTTAATTTTTCAGGCAAAGTTATTTTACACTTTATAGATTGCTGAATGTGCATTAAAACTGAACACAGGAGCGCTAGCTCACTTGATACATAATTAAAGGAGGAGAATTGAAGATAGAACTGTATTCCTTAAAGAAAGCAATTTTTTGTCTGTTTTTACTTCCCCACTGATCTGTGCTTTCTTTTAGACTTGAATACATTTAGGAAGTTTTGTTCACAGAGGATAATTTTTAAAACAACTGTAACTCGAAATTTACTCATGATCTTGAAATGCGGCAAATGTGGCAGAAATGAGTCAACATGACTGAGGCCTATTTGTTGTGGATTGCTAATTAGTATAATTATTAACATTCTGAGAATTGCAAAGCAGGAAATTTTCACCCTGACTGCCTATCAGTCACATGATAGTATTAAATAAAAATAACACAGCCACAGAATAAATAGCAAAACATTACATTAAATTTCTCAGGAACAATCTATTATAGAATGACCGAAGCCATTCAGCAATGCAGAGTGCCATTTTATTCTTTTTCTATAAAATATTTTTCAGAAATGTCAGAGGATATGCTTTGTAAAGAAGAAGATCTACAAACGCCTATATTCAATTCTTTCCAGAACACAGTGCGAGAACGTATCTTCAATATGTGGCCTTTGTACTCAGCCCCCCAAATCCTCTATTAAATATAATCTTGCTCCTCCTTTATTACTTACACAAAAGCTGAGAATTGTATTACAAAGAAAGCAATATATTCTAAGCAGAAGAAAATTCATGGAAATATCCAGGAATGTTGGCGATTATAAAAAATTTTTACTTATGCATATTTGAAAAAAAGAGAAAACCACATTTATACCAAAAATCCTCAGACAAATACTTAGAAATTGCATTCTGAGATTCAATTTAAAATTACTACCTAAAATTAATACTTATTCTGGAGCCAGGAGTTGAATCAAACCCAGGAGGGAAGCCTGGTTTGGAGTATCTTTAATTTAAATCAAATGATACACTCAAAGCTATTTTGTTGAAGCACTTTTTGAGCTAAATCCAGCAAAAGAATCACTAAGGTTTCAGTTAATGACGTTGACACCATTCACATCATATCTGTGTCCTGTGAAAATAGAGATGAGATCTCTCAAAACTGTAGCTATTGCTTTATAAAATATAGTGAGCCATATCAAAACAAGCTGACATATATCCCTAAGAAGCCTTTGACCTCACATGTGCTTTTATAGTCTGAATTTTAAAATCTAAGCATTCATATAGGGCATACTAATAAAAATATAGCACTTAGGAACTGTGAATATGCCTTCATCTTATGTAGTTACACCTGAAAGACATCGTACATAATTATATTAATTATAAATTTTAAAGTTGAGTTTTGAGGACTGACTGCAGCCACACTAGCAGAGCTTGCAGGCAGCAGTGCAATGGACAGAAGTTGGTGGAGTAGTGAGTGCCAGCAAATGAGCTTCTCTGGGACAAAGTGTCTAGAGTCTGGAAAACAATAGCTTGGAGAAGACTCAAAATGAGTGGAGGTTACCCAGGAACCAGGAGGGAACTGACAAAGGAGAATAAAATAGGATTAAGTGATACAGAAGAAATAGACCACATGATGGAGGAGAGAGGCGAAACCTTCCAGTACTGGCTGGATAGCCACCAGAGGGGAAGTAAAGAGAATCTAGCAAATTTTGCTCACAGAAAATTGGAGAACTGCATTAGAACTGAAAGAATCATTGGCAACAGTTAGTGGGTAGCCTCAATATAGTGCCTGCAGCCACCATCTCAGAGCAAGACCTGGTAGGGAGATCATTGTGAGGAAAGGCTGAGTCTTTGAACCTTGGTCCCAGTACAGCCTCTGGGCCCCAAATCATGTTGTACACTGCCAAATACTCAGACTAGGTGAGGGAAAGACAGCCACAGGAGAGAGCTGGAAGTTGGAGAGCAGACGGAAGGGAGTCCCACTGAGGGCAGGCTCATTGAACACCAATGACTTGCAACACAAATACATCCTGGCTTGAGCTCTGCTCCTTAACCCTAGGATAAGGAAAGAGCCATGCATCTAAACTAGTAGAAAACTTCCTTTTATAATTCTTTATTTGACTGTATAGTGGTACCTCAGTTTACAAACTTACTTTGTTGTATAATTTGTGGGAAGGCTGTTGCATTTGTGTTTGTGTGGGGAAGATGATTTTGGTCATTTTTGTCACCTGATGCAGAGTTTGTGAACAGATGCAAAATTTTGCCAAATGCTTTTGTTTCCAAACCAAGCTATTTGCAAACAATCATACATAAACTGAGGCATTACTATATTATTTTTTCATTTTTACTTTTATTTTATTTTTTAAATTTTTATTTATTTTTTGCTGTTTTCCTCCTTATGTGTATTTTTCCTATTTTTATTTCATTATTTACCCTTTTTCCTTTCGTGAACATGTTCATTCACTTATGTGTGCTTCTCCTCCTCTTGTTTTCTTCCAATATAGTTTATAGAGGGTAAGGAGATTCTCCTTTTTCCCTTCATATCGCTCCTACTTTTATCCATATCTTATCACCTGACTTCTTTCTCCTGTGTCTTATTCATTCTCAATCTTTGTTTTCTTTCCTTTCTACCTTTTCATTTGTCTTCCTTTAAATTCTTCACTCATATTTATATTAGTCATAGAATCCTTCCCATACCCATTTCTTTTCTTTTTTTTTTATTAAATTCTTTTATTGGTACATTGTAGGTATACAACACAATTACATTTCTCATTGGGAATTGTACCTTTACATAATGCATCTTGGTTCTTATTTTTTCCCCATTCCTAGCCCTCCCTTCACGCCCTCCATCCTTCCCTATTTACAAAGACTTTATTTCCATTTTTTCCATTTCTCAGCATTTTTCCTTTCCCTTTTTTCCTTTCCCCTGCCCCTCCCACTACCCCTACCCCTTTGGACCTTTTCTTCCTATTTTACATTATCAATTATTCATTCTAATCATTGGTACATTTTAGGTATACAATACAATCACATTCATCATTGGAAATTTGCATCTTTACATAGACTGTCTTGGTTCTTATTTTTCACCCTTGCCCAGCCCTCCCTTCAACCACTCCATTCCTCCCTATTTACAAAGATTTTGATCCTATTTTTCCATTTTCTCATATTAATCCCATTCCCTTCTATCCTTTCCCCACCCCTCCCACTTCCTTCCCCTTTGCCCCTTTTCTTCCTATTTCACATTACCAATTATACATTTAGTCCTTATTTACACTTTCAGTTTCTCACACCAGAAAAACTATTCGGTATTTACACATCTGTGTCCTATTTATTTCACTTAAGAGGATTGCCTCAATGTGCATCCACTTAGCTATAAATGTCTCTAATTTCTCATTTTTTATGGCTGAGTAGTACTCCATTTTATTAAAAAACCACATTTTCTTTATCCAGTCTCAAGTTGATGGGTATTTGGGCTGTTTCCAAGTTTTAGCTATTACAAACTGCGCTGCTATGAACATGGGCACACATATATCACTGTGGTATGATTCTTTTAATTTTGGGGGAAGATCCCCAGCAAGGGAATAGCTGGGTCAAATGGGACTTCCAGTTCTAGTTCTTTGAGGTATCTCCATACTGATTTCCACAGCGCTTGCACCAGTCTACACTCCCACCAGCAGTGGAACAGCTTTCCTCTTTCCCCACAGCCCCACCAGCATTTGTTATTGGTTGATTTCATGATAGCAGCCATTCTTTCTGGAGTGAGGTGGAATCTCAGCATTGTTTTCATTTGCATCTCTTGAATGACCAGTGATGTTGAACATTTTTTCATGTATTTATTTGCTATTTCTACTTCTTTGTCTGAGAAATGTCTGTTCATTTCAGAGGCCCATTTTCAGATTGGGTCTTTAAATTTGGGAGGTCTGATCTTTTTAAGTTCTTTATAGATTCGAGATAGTAGACTTTTGTCTGAGGAAGAGCAGGTGAAGATTTTTTCCCACATTGTAGGTTGTCTCTTCACACTCCTGGTGGTTTCTCTTGCTGTGCAGAAGCCTTTTAATAAGAAGAGATCTCACTTGTTGATTTTTTGTGCTAGTTCATGGGCAACTGAGGTTTTGTTCATAAAATCTTTTCCTACACCGATGTCTTCAAAACTTCTACCTAACCTCTGTTCCAACTGGTTCAGAGTTTCTATTTTAATATTTAGATCTTTAATCCATTTTGATTTTAATTTAGTGCATGGTGAGAGATACAGGTCTAGTTTTAATCTTTGGCAAGTTGAAGCCCAATTTTTCCAGCACCATTTATCAAAGAGGCTATCTTTCCTCCAGTGAGGGTATTTGGCTCCTTTATCAAAGATGAGATGGCTGAGTGTGTCTGGCATTGTTTCTGCATCTTCTAATCTGTTCCACTGGTCCTCAAGTCTGTTCCTTTGCCAGTACCATGCTGTTTTTATCACAGTGGCTTTGTAGTAGGGTTGCAGGTTAGGGATTGTGATAGCCCCTGCCATGTGTCTGTTACCTAGAATTGCTTTTGCTATTCTGGGTCGCTTCTTGTTCCAAATGAATTTTTGGATTGTTTTCTCAAGGTCTATGAAGTATGTTCCTGGGATCTCAATTGGAATTGCATTAAATCTATATAGCAGTTTTGGAAGTATGGCCATTTTCACTATATTAATCCTTCCTACCCAGGAGCAGGGGATGTCTGTCCATTTTCTGATATCATCTTCAATCTCTCTTTTCAGAGTGCCATAGTTTTCAGAGAAGAGGTCTTTGATTTCTTTCATTAGGATGATTCCTAGGTATTTCAGTTTTTTGGATGCTATTGTGAAAGGAATTATTTGCCCTATTTCTCTCTCAGTGAGTCTGTCATTGGTGCAGAGGAAAGCTATTGATTTTTGTGCATTGACCTTGTAACCAGCTGCTTGACTGAATTTGGTTATTAAGTCTAGAAGACTTTTGGGGGAGTTCTTGGGGTCTTCTATATAGAGTATCATGTCATCTGCAAATAATGATAATTTGACTTCTTCATTTCCTGTCTCTATTCCTTTTACTTCTTTCTCTTGTCTAATTGCCATGGCTAATGTTTCCAGAACTATATTGAACAAGAGTGGTGATAGTGGACATCCTTGTCTTGTTCCTGATTTTAGTATGAAGGATTTCAGTTTTTGCCCATTTAGTATGATATTGGCTGTTGGTTTTTCATAGATGGCTTCAATCAGTTTGAGGTAGAGACCATCTATTCCAATTTTTTGTACAGTTTTTATCATAAATGCATGTTGGATTTTGTCAAATGCTTTTTCTGCATCTATGGATTTAATCATATGGTTTTTGTCCTTGGCTCTATTGATATAGTGTATTACATTGATTGATTTGCATATATTGAACCATCCCTGCATCCCTGGGATGAATCCCACTTGATCAGGGTGTATGATCTTCTTGATGATCTTCTGCATTCTGTTTGCCATTATCTTATTAAGGATTTTTGCATCTATGTTCATTAGTGAGATTGGCCTATAGTTCTCTTTTTCAGTTGGGTCTTTCTCTGCTTTGGGGATCAAGGTGATGCCTGCTTCCAGAAATGAATTTGGGAGTATTGCTTCCCTTTGAATTTCATTGAAGAGTTTAAACAGTAGTGGCAGCAGTTCCTCTCTAAATATCTTGTAGAACTCAGCAGTGAAGCCATCAGGGCCCGGGCTTTTCTTAGTTGATAAGTTTTTAATTACGTTTTCAATTTCATTGGTTGATATTGGGTTGTTCAGAATTTTTAGGTCTTCTTCGTTCAACTTTGGTAATTCATATGTATCTAGGAATCTGTCCATTTCTTCTGTGTTGTCCATCTCCCATCCCCATTTCTCACTACCAGTTTTGTATCCAGTTTTCCCTGTTATCCCTTTTTAAATATATGACATACTTTTATCATCATTAGCATCCCCCCGAGTACGATTCCCCCATTTTCACCTTCCCATACCAAATAGCAGAAGACCTGATTTTTTTTCTTTTTTCTCTTCTCTTCCTCCCTTTGGCATTACCTGTTCTCCAAATCTCTAGACTTAGATAATAGATTATATAAAATTACTGTTGAATGCTGGTTTTCACCATTAAGGAGTCATAGCTATCACATCTAGTGCACATTAATTGTGGATCAAGACTGGGGTTGTTAAGATACTTACACTATAAACATGGATTTCTTTTCTATGCTAAATGGAGACCCAAAACAGGGTCTCATGGTATAATATTTCTCAATAAGCCCTGATAGATACTACTGTAATGAATTAGCCTGTTACTACTATAACCGATAGATTACATAAGAATAATCCTGACTCAGTGGATACTGTGATGCCAGTGAATCTGTCTGCCAAATTCACCATTATACCCAGGGAGAGGGACAGCAAAAGTTCCTAACTCAAGAACTCAGACTGGATCATACTATCCAAGAATGCCTGTAACCTGGCAGAAAGAAGTCCTGAGTCTGAGTTAGCTTTTTTTTTCACAGCAGTGAAAGGATCAGAGGAGTAATTGGTGTGTGAGAATTCACACTCTAGCCAAGAAGCTACTTGGGAATCACATATGCAATGACTCCCAGGAATATTTAATATGTGTTCACATTGGACATCTTATAGGTTTAAATTTTTGTATTTTTAAAAATGTGTTTAGTAATGTGAGATCATGTTATGTTCTTTTATGGTTTCCTGTGTTTATTAGGTTCATACTTTTCTGTATTTGTTCTTTCATTGGCTCTGATTCAGTAGGTGTCTAGATTCTCTTCCTCAGCTCAGCACCCTATCTATTTTCTTCACCTCAAACCCCTGAGACAATACTCTTAACATATTTCTTTATTCTGTTACCAAACACGTAAACTCCTCCTCCTAAATTTTTAAGTTCCCCTTGCTTAGCTCTCTCACAGTCATTCCAATCTTCTCTAGTATTAATCCATTTATTAATCATTGATCCTCCTAATCCTAAACCTTTGGCTCTTCCTTACCTTGACTAGCTTATTGTTCTCTCTATCAGCAAATTCTGACAACCACATAGCTGTGCTCTATCACAAAGTAAACCCCTTTCTCCCACATATCACCCTTGCCTCCACAAAATATCTTCTGAAAACTCTCAATACTAATACTTCAACACAACTAAAAGTACTCCAATAAAATTAGACCCCATATCAACCTTTTTGTCTCATCTACCACTATTCCCCTTCAAACTGCACTCTTAGTGTCTAACACTCCTCAACCAACCACCTCCCATTCTCCCCACTCCACCTCACCTACTTCATTTCAGAACAACTACAAATAATAACCTATGAGAGTGTGCTTAGAGAATAGACAAAGGAAGAGAGTTTTACTGAAAGGACTATCATATAGAAGTGTTCTAAGGTTGAATCTGTGAATGTCCTTATAATCAGAAGTAATTCATTTGCCCAAACATAGGGACAGAGTCAAAATCACTTAAAGTAAATAACAGTAAATACTAGCACTGAACATACAAAGTTCAAAATTATGCATGGGGAGGAAACATCCTACTAAAAATTTCCATATAAGCCACAAATTCTCTTCACTAAACTTCTCTTCTCTATAACCCAGCCTGCAATAAGCTCTCCCTCAACAAAGGAGGAGAAAAAGAGAGAGAGAGATCAGAGATACATATAGGAGAATAAGGAAGCAAGGAAACAGAAAAACTTTGACCTCACTCCTTAACTCTCCCAAGGCAAGGCAAGGAATCACAAATGGAAACAAAAATAAATACCAGGTAACAGAAATGTATAAAAAGTTTATAAAAGGGAGGAAGAAAAATAGATGAGTTCAAAGAGAAAATAAACTGAAAGTTCACAGCAATTCACTCAATATGCCACAGTTAATTTCAAGGAAATAGGTAAAAGTTTGGATGAGCTAACCAAAACAGTTCAAACTCTGAATGACAGACTCAACAACGATATGAAATCCTCAAAAAGATTTCAGACAGAAACACCTGAAATAAAAAAGTGTATAGAACTCATGCAATGCAGAAGTGATCAATGTGAAGGCAGAGTGTTTGACATTGAGGACGAAATAGTGAATTACAATTAAGAGCTCAAAGAAACCAAAGAGAAAGTAAGAGAATAAGAGAAGAGTACCCAGCAGCTTCTAGACAACAACAAGAAGACTAATCTAATGGTAATTGGAGTTAGAGAATCCACAGACGGATTCACAAGCATGTTTACAGAAATCATAAATGAATATTTTCCAAATATTAGAAAATAGTTCAAAATACAAGTAAGTGACACAGAATATCAAAGAAATATGATGAAAAAAGGTCACCAAGCCATATCCTTATTAAATTACCAGATATCCAGCAAAAAACTAGAATTTTTAAAATAGCCAGATAGAAAAAAAAATCACATATAAATGTAAACCAATTAGAATTTCATCAGACTTCTCAACACAAACCCTAAAGGCCAGAAGAACTTGACAGTGAAGTATTTAGGGCCCTAAGAGCAAATAACTTCCAACCTAGATTAACTTATCTACCAAAGCTAGGCAACAAAGCTGGCCTTCAAAATAAGGCATTTCCCTGAAAAAGGCCAGCTCAGAAGATAAAAGAGTGCTAAACCAGCTTTGAGAAAATACTTCTTTAGAGAAAACACAGCTAAAAACAGAGGAAACTAGTGAGGTCAATAGATAAACAGAATAAAAAAAATCAAGAAAAGAAAAACAAAGGATACACAAACAAATAAAGAAGGAAATGACAGCAAACAACACATATCAGTAATATCTCTCAATGTTAACAGTGTCAACTTTCCAAATAAAAGACACAGACTGGCACACTTGATCAAAAAACAGAATCCAACAATCTGTTGCATTCAAGAAACTCATTTAATCCAAAAAGACATTCACAGATTTAAAATTAAACAATAGAAAACATTTCATCCACTGGGACTCCAAAAACTAGCAGGGATAGCAATTCTAATATCAAATATAGTAAACTTCAAGATAAAATTAATTAGAAGAGACAAAGATGGTCACTACATACTAGTTAAGGTAACAATCCAAGAAGAGATAAAATTGATTAGCATGTAAGCACCAAATACTGGAGCACCTATCTTCATAAAAAAAAAAAAAAAACTGCTAAAAGTAAATGATCAAATAAATACAACACAACTCTAATAGGAGATTTTAACACCTCAATTTCATAAAGAGATAGATCAACTAAACAAACAAACGAACAAAAATTTCAGAGCTGAACTACACCTCTGAATATATGGACTTAATGGGTATATGCAGAGTATTCCATCCCCCTACAACAGAGTATATATTCTTTTCAGCAGCACATGGTACTTTTTCTAAAATAGAACACATACTAGTCCACAAAGCCTGCTTAAGTAAATATAAAAGAATAAAAATTACCTCTGCATACTACCTGAACCCTGTGCAATGAAAACAGAAATAAATGACAGAAGAAATTTTGAAAAAGGCAAAAGCTCCTAGAAAATTAATAAGATACTCCAAAAGAACCAATAGTCACAGAAGAAATCAAAGAAGAAACTTAAAAATTTCTAGAAGTTAACAATAATGATAGTACAACTTGCCAAAACCTCTGAGACACTATGAAAGCAGTTCTAAAAGGAAAACTCATTGCAATCAATGCTCACATTAGGAAAACAAACCAGGCTCAAATAGACAACTCATATGAGAATTCTTTGGGGTGGGGTGGGGGTTTGTACCGGGATCCAACTCAGGACCTTTCGCTTGCGAGGCAGGCACGGTACCACTGAGCTAAATCTGGGTCCTGAGAATTCTTAAAATACTTGAAAAATAACAACAAACCAGCCTCAAACCAAAATTAGGAGAGAAATTTTATAATTTCTTTATAGATGTGAGCAGGAATCCATGAAATTGAGACTTAAAAAAACAGTAGAAAAATCAACAAATAGAAGAGCTGGTTCTTTGAAAGAATAAATAAAATAGACAAACCCCTACCCAGATTTACCAAGAGAGAGAAAAGATTCACATCAATGCAATTAGAAATGAAAAGGGTGAAATCACAACAGATGCTATGGAAATCTAGAAGACAGTAACTACTTCAAAAAAATATATTCAAAAAAATTAGCAAATTTTGAAGAAATAGATTCCTAGACACATACGAACTACCAAAACTAACCCAAGAAGACATAAATATGTTTAACCCAACAACAAGCAATGAAATTAAAACAGTAATAAAGACTCTACCAAGTAAAAAAAAAGCTCAGGGCTTAATGCTGAACTCACTGTTGAATTCTACAAAACCTTTAAGGATGTTATATCAACAATACTTCTCAGGCTCTTCAAAGTAATTGAAAGGGATGGGTCTTCTCAATTTCATTTATGGAAAGCAGTATCACCCTGATCCCCAAACCAGATAAAGGCCTAAATTAAAAAGAAAACTATAAGCCTATCTCCTTAATAAATGTAGATATTGAGTCCGGCTCGCTCCACCCACTTTTGACCAGGAGACCTAGCTGGACACCTACCTGGAGACCTAGCCAGTGAGGACCCCCCCAGGCATGCCCACCAGCCTCCAGCTTAGCTGTGCAGATGCCTGCAACAACAGCGCCCCCTGCCTCTTAGCTGTACAGCTACTTGGATCCACACTACACAGGCACAGGGGAGGATAAAGGCCATGTCCTGAGCTGCAGAAGTGAACAACAGAGAGAGGGCCTCTCTCAGGCTCCCTGATGAAAACTGAAGCCCACTGGAACAGTGAAGAGAATCTCTGCAATAAAGGCACACCAGACCACCATGCTTGGTAAGTTGGAGGGATCATCACCTCCCTTCGGAACCTGGACTATCTTCGGAGGAAAGGCAGCTGGAACCTGCAGTAGAAACTTGCAGAGTTCAACACTGCAGGAGGACAGAAAGCTCAATTTGGGACTTGCAGCCAGAAATCTGCCTGAATCTCATGAGTCTCTGACTGGCTTACTGAGACTCATTGACTTATAACTGCACACTGCTGCCCACATTGTCTATTGTGATAGTAGAAACATACCAAGAAGGAGGCCCTTCATTTTTATCTTTTGTTATTTTCAAAATTACCACTAATTTTTGCTCTTATTTTTATTTTTTTTCTTCTTTGCTACTCTTTTAAAATTATTTTTCTCTTTTTTCTTTCTTTTCTCTTTTCCTTCTCTCCCACTCTGCCTTGTTCCTTTGAAGTCTCACATTGTTCTTCATCTCCCTTTGTGTTCCTGTTCTCCCCCTAATTAATATTTCTTCTTTATCTTTCTTTTCTTCTCTTCCTTCTCTTGCCTGTGTCCTCTGCCCTCAAGTCTAACCTTCCCCTATCCTTCTACTTACCTATTCCTCCCTCCCCAACTCCTTCTAACTCGCCATCCCAAAGGGTAAAGTTGGTATATTGAAGAGTTTATTCACTATAAACATATGTTGGGTTGGTCCTTGATTTTGTTTTAATTCACACAATTAAAGATAATAGATTAATAACTACCACAAATTGTCATTTTCTAAGAGGTACTTGATGCTATTATGTTGCTGATTGTATCGCTTGGGGTAAGGTGTTGTGATTGATCTAATGAGTCGTCCTTCCTGGTATAATGAAAATGAGACAGCCTCAGAGCCATTAGAAACTAAAAATCTAAAGACCAGCTATATCTGGAAGACATCTATGAGAAGCAATCATTTCATAAGTGTTCTAAATACATCAGCAAAGATATTTATAATAAGCAACTTCAAAGTATCAACCCAGGAATTAAACCAAGGTCAATATCAAAAACAAAAATGAGAAGACATTTAAGTAAGGCACAAACTCAGACTTCCACCCCACAAAAGGCAAATTGTGGGGGGAACAAGGTGGAAAAGTCTGATAATCAACCACCTGGACACCCTGAACTAATACCACAGGAAGTAACAAAACAGATGAATGAGGCTCTAGAAAAATTCAAAACAGAAATAATTTCCCAGGTAACTACAGAGATGGTGAGCAGAGTGAAAGACATGATTAGAGGCTCTAGAACAGAAACAGATAAGAAAATAGATGAGCTCAGAAACATGCTAGAAGTCATGAATGCCCAGCATAAGAAAGAAATGGAAACCATGATTGTCCAACATAAGAAAGAAATGGAATCCATGAAACAGATTCAAACAGATATTCAGGATATTAAAAACTCCATTGAAACCATGCAGAGTGAATTAAGGGAATCTGAATATAGAATATCAGATATAGAAGACAGAATTGCAGTTAAGGACCACGAAAATTCAGATCTCTTCAAACTAGTAAGGGACCACCAGAAATCAATCCAGCAGCTGCTAGGTGATGCAAAGAAGAATAACATAAGACTGATAGAAGTCCACAAAAAAACAGGAGAAAGTACAATTGACATTAAAAAAAACTGTTCACAGAAGTAATAGTAGAAAACTTCCCAGACATAGGTGGAGAATTGGACATACAGATAAGTGAGCCATATAGAACTCCAACTAGCCATGATCAAAAAAAAAAAAAAACTACACATAGACATATAATAGTCAAGATCCCAGAAACCCAACAGAAGAACAAAATCCTACAGGTAGTTAGAGAAAAGAAACAAATTTCCTACAAAGGAAAGCCCATCAGAATCACGGTAGACTTCTCAACACAAACCCTTAAATCAAGGAAAGCCTGGAGTGAAGTATTTCAAGCCCTATAAAAAAATAACTTCCAACCTAGACTGTTGTATCCTGCAAAATTATCTTTCAAAATCGATGGGGAAATTAGATACCTCCACAACAAAGAACACCTGAGAAATTTCGTGAACACCTGAGAAATTTCATGAACACCAAACCAGCACTCCAAACAATTCTAAGCAATGTCCTAGAAAAAGACAATGAGGGTCACAACTCCATGAGGCCCAGCAGAGGGAAGCCACCAGGCAAGGTAAAAAATTAAAGGTAAAGGGGGAAAAAATAAGAAATAAAAGAGCCAACAACAGCAAAACATCATGATAAGGATGAGTCAATATCTATCAATTATAACTTTCAATGTTAATGGCCTCAATCCACTAATTAAAAGAAACAGACTGACAGAATGGATTAAGAAGCAAAACCCACAGTGGTTCCAGTGCCTGCCTCGCAAGCACAAGGTCCCAAATTTGATCCCCAGTACCAAAAAAAAAAAAAAAAGAATCAAAACCCAGCAATATGCTGTATATAAGAAACACACCTAACTCAAAATAAATTCATAGACTGAAAATAAAAGGATGGAAAACAGTTCTCCATGTGACAGGAACACAGAAAAAAGCAGGAATAGCAATCTTATTTGCAGACAAAGTAGATTTGAAACCAAAACTAATTAAGAGAGACAAAGGTAGTCACTACATCCTTGTGAAGGGAACAATTCAAGAGGAAGAGATGACAATCCTAAATACATATGCACCAAATATGAATGCCCCCAACTATACAAAACAAATATTAATGGACATGAAAAACCAAATAAGCACTAATACGATTATAGTGGGGGACTTCAATACCCCACTATCACATATAGACAGATCATCTAGACAAAAAGTTAACAATGAAATTTTAGAACTGAACCAAGCTATTGAACAAATAGACTTAATAGATGTTTACAGAGGGTTCCACCTCACAAAATCAGAATACATATTCTTTTCAGCTGCACACAGTTCACTCTCCAAAATAGACCACATGCTAGCTTATAGGACATGTCTAAATAAATGTAACAAATTGAAGTTACCCCCTGTATATTATCAGACCACAGTGCAATAAAATTGGAGATCAATAACATAAGAAACTGCAAAACTCCCACAAACACATGGAAATTGAGTAACACCCTCCTGAACAACCAATGGATCACAGAGGAAATTAAAGAAGAAATTAGTTTCTACAAGTAAATTATAATGCCAGTACAACATACAGGAATCTGTGGGACACAATGAAACCAGTTCTACATGGGAAATTCATAGCAGTGAACCCCTATATTAGGAAAACAGAGAGAATTCAGATAAATAACCTAATGCAGAACCTCAAGCTCCTAGAAAAAGAAGAGCATAACAAACCCAAAGCTCATACAAGAAAAGAAATTATAAAGATCCGAGCAGAAATCAATGCAATGGAGACTAAGAGAAGGATACAAAAGCTTAATGAATCAAAGAGTTGGTTTTTCAAAGGAATAAATAAAATCAATAAACCTTTAGCCAGCCTTATCAAAAAAGGGAAAGAAAAGGCTCAAATCCATGCAATTAAGAACAAAAAAGGTGAAGTCACAATAGACACAGCAGAAATAAAGAGGATCATCAATACCTACTTTGAGAACCTGTACTCTAATAAAGTGGAAAACACAGAAGAAATGGACAGATTCCTAGATACATACAGTTTGCCAAAGTTAAATGAAGAAGATATAAATATTCTAAACTCCCCAGTTACAATGAGTGAAATTGAAAATGTAGTAAAAAAATTTACCAGCAAAGAAAAACCCAGGTCCTGATGGCTTCACTGTTGAATTCTACAAGACATTTAAAGAAGAACTATTACCATTACTCTTTAAACTCATCAAGGAAACTGAAAGGAAAGCGAGGCTTCCAAATTCATTCCTGGAAGCAAGTGTTACTTTGATTGCAAAACCAGGGAAAGACACAACCCAAAGAGAGACTACAGACCAATCTTTCTAGTGAACGTAGATGCAAAACTCCTCAACAAGATACTGACAAACAGAATACAGAGGTTCATCAAGATGATCATATACCCTGACCAAGTCGGATTTACCCCAGGGATGCAGGGATAGTTCAACATTCATAAATCAATAAATGTTATACCCTATATTAACAGAGTCAGGGACAAAAACCATATCATCATCTCAATAGATGCAGAAAAGGCATTTGACAAAATCCAACCCCATTCATGATAAAAACGCTACAGAAAATTGGAATAGAAGGTCTTTATCTCAACCTGATTAAGGCTATTTATGAAAAACCAACAGCCAACATCATACTAAATTGTCAAAAACTGAAAACTTTCATGCTAAAATCAGGAACAAGACAAGGATGCCCATTATTACCATTCCTGTTCACTATAGTTCTGGAAACATTAGCCATAGCAATTAGAAAAGAGAAATAAATAAAAGGAATAAAGAAAGGAAAGGAAAAAGTTAAACTGTCATTATTTGCTGATGATATGATACTTTATATAGAAGACCCAAAAAACTCATCCAAAAGACTTCTAGACCTAATTGACACATTCAGTAGAGTAGCTGGATATAAGGTCAACACTCAAAAAACAATAGCCTTCTTATACACAAATAAGAGACTCACTGAGAGAGAAATTTGGGAAACAATTACTTTTACAATATCATCCAAAAAAATGAAATATCTAGGAATCAACCTAACAAAGGAAGCAAAAGACCTCTACACTGAAAACTACAGCACTCTGAAAAAGATTGAAGAGAACATAAGAAAAACCTAACAAAGGAAGCAAAAGACCTCTACACTGAAAACTACAGCACTCTGAAAAAGGAGATTAAGGAGGATATAAGAAAGACATCCCTTGTTCCTGGGTAAGAACAACCAATATAGTGAAAATGGCAATACTTCCAAAACTACTATATAGATGTAATGCAATGCTGATTGAAATTCCAACAATATACTTCACAGAACTAGAGAAAACAATCCAAAAATTCATTTAGAACCAGAAGAGACAAGGAATAGCAAAAGCAATTCTAGGCAACAGAGATATGGCTGGGGGGATCACAATACCCAACTTGAAACTATACTACAAAGCTACTGTGATAAAAACAGCATGGTATTAGCAAAGAAACAGACCCTAGGATCAGTGGAATAGATTAGAAGATGCAGAAACAACTTCAGACATACTCAGCCACCTCATCTTTGACAAAGGAGCCAACCACCCTCATTGGATAGCCTATTAAATAAATGGTGTTGGATAAACTGGATTTCAACTTGCCAAAGTTTAAAACTAAATCCATACCTATCATCATGCACTAAACTACTATCAAAGTGGATTAAAGATCTAAATATTAAGACAGAAACACTAAACTTGCTGGAAGCTAAGGTAGGTAGAACTCTTGGAGACATTAGCATAGGAAAAGACTTTATGAACAAAACCTCAGTAGCATAAGAGCTAGCACAAAGAATCAGCAACTGGGATCTCAACTTATTAAAAAGCTTCTGCACAGCAAGAGAAACCACCGACAGAGCTAAGAGACAACCTACAATGTGGGAAAAAAATTCTAGCAGCTGTACCTCAGACAAAGGTCTACTATCTAGAATATATAAAGAATTGAAAAAAATCCGATCCCCCAATTCAAAGGTCCAATTCAAAGATGGGCATCTGAAATGAACAGACATTTCTCAGACAAAGAAGTAAAAGCAGCAAATACATATATAAAAAATGTTCAACATCATTGGTCATTTGAGAGATGCAGATGAAAACAACACTGAGATTCCACCTCACCCCAGAAAGAATGGCTGCTATCAAGAAACCAACCAATAACAAATGCTCATGGGGGTGTGGGGAGAAAGGAACCCTTCTCATTGTTTGTGGGAGTGCAGACTGGTGCAACCACTGTGGAAATCAGTATGGAGATACCTCAGAGAACTAGGGATAGTGGTCCCATTTGACCCAGCTATTCCCCTGCTGGGTATCTTCCCCAAAGAGTTAAAAGAATCATACCACTGATATACGTGCACCCATGTTTATAGTGGCACAGTTTGTAATAGCTAAAGCTTGGAAACAGCCCAATTGCCCATCAACTGGAAACTAGGTAAAGAAGATGTGGGGATTTTTTGGGTTTTTTGGTACCAGGGATCGAACTAGGGACCTTGCACTTGCAAGGCAGGCACTGGACCTACTGCACTAAATCCCCAGCCCCTAGATGTGTTTTTTTTTTTAATAAAATGGAGTACTACTCAGCCATAAAAAATGAGAAACTACAGACATTTATAGCTAAATGGATGCATATTGAGGCCATACTCTTAAGTGAAATAAATAGTACACACATGTAAATACTGAATAGTTTCTCTAGTGTGAGAAACTGAAAGAGTAAATAAGGATTAAAATGATTAAAACAAACAATTGATAATTTGAAATTGGAAAAGGCCCAAAGGTGTATGGGTGGTGGGAGGGGAAGGGGAAAGGAAAGAAGGGAAAGGAAAATTTACGAGAAAAGAAAAAAATGGAAATGAAATCTATGTAAATAGGGAAGGGTGGAGGGGGTGAAGGGAGCACAGGTAATGGGGAAAAATAAATGTAGATATTACAAATAGAATGCAGTACATTATCAAAAAGATCATATTTTATGATCAAGTACATTTCACCCCCGAGATTTAAGGATGGTTCGAAGTATGTAAGTCAATAAATATAATACATCACATAAACAGAAATAAAGTAAAAAACCTCATGATCATATCATTAGATGCAGAAAAGTCTTTTGATAAAATCTAATATGCCTTCATGATAAAAACCTTGAAGAAAACAAGTATAGAGGACCATATCTGAATACAATAAAAGCTATATTTGAAAAATAGCCAGCATCATACTAAATGGGGAAAAACAAAAGCATTTCCCCTAAAATCAGGAACAAAACAAGGATGTCCATTAGCACCTCTTCTATTCAACATAGTTCTTGAAATATTAGCGAGAGCAATTAGGCAGGAGAAAAAAATAAAAGGGACATATAGGAATGGAAGAACTCAAATTATCATTATTTGCAGATGACATGATACTCCACAGAGAAGACTCAAAGAACTCCACCAAAAAAACCTTAGCATTAATAACAAACTTCAGCATGTAGCAGGATTCAAGATCAGTGCACAAAAATCATTAGCATTTATATACACCAATACTGTACAGGATGAGAATGAAATTATGAAAATAATATCATTCAAAGTAGCTTCAAGAAATAATGAAATGCCTAGGAATTAACCTAACCAAGGAAGTTGAAGATCTTTACAAAGAAACCTCAGTACTCTGAAAAAGGAGATTGAAGATGCTATCAGAACATGGAAAGATGTTCCTGAATAGGCAGATTCAATATTGTCAAAGTGGCCATACTCCCAAAACTATTACACAGACTCAGTGCAATCCAGATCAAAATACCAACAGCATAAAGCAATTTGGGGCAACAAGAGCAAAGTAAGAGGCATAGAAATATCTGACTTCAAAATACACCACAATGAAATAGTGATATAAATGGAATAGTACTGGAACAAAAACAGTTACATGGATCAGTGGAACATAGTTGGGGATACACTAACATCCCCAGACACATCCAGCTATTTGAATTCGACAAAGGGGCCAAAAGCATATGTTGGAGGAAATACAGCCCATTCCACAAATGGTTCTAGGAAAACTGGTTATCTGGTGCACAAGATTGAAACTGGATCCTTATCTCTCACCATATAGTAAATTAAAATCAAAATGGATCAAAGATCAAAACATTAAAACAGATACATTAAGATAAAACAGAAACATGAAAGATTGTAAAGCACTTGAAGACATAGCTGTAGGAAAGGGTTTTATAAACAGAACCTCAATTGCACAAGAAATAGCAACAAGAATCAACAAATGGGATTATATCAAACTAAAAAGTGTCTATACAACAAAAGAATCACTCAGTAAAGTGAAGAGACAACCTATAAAATGGGAAACAATTTTGCCAGCTATTCCTCACAGGACTACTATCTTGAATATAAACAGCACTCATAAAAATTAAATCACTTAAAAGTAGAGACCACTCAAAATGGGCAAGAAAACTGAACAGACACTTCACAGAGGAAGAAATATAAATGGTCAACAAAATATATGAAAAAATATTCAACATCTCTGGCCATTAGAGAAATGCAAATTAAAACAATGCTAAGATTCCATATTACTCCAGAAAGAATGGCAGTCATTAAGAAGTGAAACAATAACAGGGCCAGGGATTTAGCTCAGTAGTTCCACCACCTGTCTGGCAAGCTCAAGGACCCGAGTTCGATCCCTGGTACCACCCTCCCCCCTCCGAAAAAAATATATATATAGAGAGAGAAATGAAGCAATAAAAAATGTTGGCATGGCTGTGGTGAAAAAGAACTCCTTAATTATAGGTGGGAATGTAAACTAGTACAACCATTATGAAAATCAATATGGAGGCTTCTCAAAGAACTGAAATTAGAAATTCCATGACCCAGCTAGATATCTTCCCCAAAGAGCTTAAGACATCATACTACAGTGATATATGTATACCAATATTTATAGCAGCACAATTCATTATAGCTAAATCCTAGAAACAGCCTGTATACTCATAAACAGACAATTGGATAAAGAAAATGTGGTATCTATATATAATGGAATACTACTCTGCTCTAAAGAATGACAGATTTGAGACATTTGTAGGAAAATGAATGCACCTGGAAAATATAATGTTGAGTGAAATAAACCAGACACATGAGATTAAATATAATATGGTACCTCTCATTTGAGTGAGGGAAAGTACAAGGAGAATAATAAAGGATGGATAGAAGGGGAGAAGAGGATGGATCTCTTGCAATAGAGAAGTGATCCAAGGGAAAGAGGGGTGAGGAGGAGGGGAAGGGGAAACAAGAAGAATAAAGATATGCTATGTACAAGAACCTAATAACCTCCATTAATGTAAGAATTATATGCTCTAACATGAGCTAAGATTAAAAATATCAAGAAGAATAGAATATAAGATAGGGGAATTGGAGGAAGGAGGGGAATGGAGGGAAAGGGAAGGGGATTTTAAAAAAAGAAACAAGCTGTAGCATATATATGTAACCATTCCACAAGATGATTGTGAACTGTCTGAATAGCAAGTATATACTAATAAAATTTAAAATTAAAAATCAAAGAAATTTAAATTTGTTAAAGTGCTGTTTCATTTATTCATCTTTGCATATTCAACATTGATTGAGTAGCTCCTCTATGTGCCACACCTTGTTTAATATTGGAAAAGCCAAAAAAATAATAGAAATGACTGATGCCTTTAAAGAGTTTTAATCTAGGAAATTCTCACATACATTTTTATGATAATTAAATTATTGAAATATGAGGTTTGTGTGGAAAAAACAACAACAGACTCACTCCCTGAAATATCTGAATATACTTTCCCATTCCTGAGCTTCATAAGTACAGATTAACATGAAGGACATAGAGTCTGTTCAGATCATAATTAAAGTCAGAGAATAGAACTTTTGGTCAATCACCAAGCATCCAGAAATATTTGTTTTATTAAATCAGTACTATTAATAATAACACAGTATAAGGGAACAACCATCAGACAAATATCTGAGAAATATAGAGAGATTTTAGGTAGAAACCTGAAATAGAAATCTATTCAACAATTCTCTCACTGCATTTGTGTAAAACTTTATTTTGTAATGCAGGAATAGATATTAATATCATTTAAATTTAACTATAAAATTTCATCGAATATAGATAGTTTTTATTCTGTCATGGGTTCATCCATCTTCATTGAAATAGCTCTCTTCTCTTTAAATATGTCAATTTAAGTAACTGCTTTGGATGTTTTTACAAACAAAAGTTTGGCTCCCTTTTGATCATTGTAGTCAAGTTTCCTGTGCTCAAAATAGCCCTTCCTTAAACTCTGATGTATGAGGGTTATTTTTGTATAATTATATTATACAAACTATTTCTAAATAATTGGCTTACAACTTTAATAGAATTTATCATCTTTACCAGTGTTGTTCATGGATTTCCTTGAAAGTTGGTCACTCTGGTCAATAAGCCACTGAATCTACCCATGTGCTACATGCACCGGGACAAGACAGGCGAGTTATGAACACTGCCCATGGATCACAACAGTATCCTTGGAAGTATTTTAGGTTTTTAATGCTTTCCTACTCTAGTATATTCACACAGTTTTGTTCAATTTTACTTATTTCACCAGTTTTCAAACTCTTAACATTATTGATGTGATTTCAGCTTCTTAGTTTTCATCACACACAGGTTAACCTAACCTTTACTTAGGAACTCCTAGCTTCAGTGACACTGCCCATTGTCCTTACAAAGTGGGGCAGAGCTGCCCTCACCCTCTACCCCTTGTGTCTGAGAGATGAGATATTGCAGAGAAAAACTTGTGAGCTGTTGGTTGGTTCCTCTCAGCTAGTATCATTAATTGAAACAAAGACATTTTTGAAACCATTTATGATGGTTTTTTAATTTGTTTTACTTTTTAGAGTTCTAAAATTTCACCTTTGATTGGGAAAACCATCTTCTCTTTCTACTGTACACTTCCTTATTCCTACCTCAATACTGCCCAGTTCTGTACTGCTCTTCAGCTGTATTTATGCTGGTGCTAAAAGAACCCAGTGAGCTCTTCAACTGGGTTTTTCTATTTTTACTTCAGGAACTTCCATTTGGTTCTTTTTCACAATCTTGTATTTTAGTCTGTACAGTATCAGTTTCTTGTTGCAATTTTCAAACTTGGAATTCATTTTCTCTATCATTTTAATGGGTGGTTGACAGTCTGTGTTTGATGTCTTATGCAAGTGTTTGTATGTTTCTTTTGTCCACTGAGTCTTCTCAGGCTCATGCAGAGTCTTACTCTTTATGTGTCTGCTCATCTTTGACAAGAGCAAATGCCTTGCAGCAGAAGCATTATAGCAGGAGTAATATCAGATTTCATATCGTAGACAAAGCCAAACCAAAGACTATGGATGAGCATCTTTGAAGTAATGAAGGAAAAACATTGTCAATTTATAAAAAATGTATTGAATATTAAAGTGAAATAACAATATTTTAAAATATGCAATGAAGATAATTCATGTCCAGCAAATCTCTACTATAAAAAAATGTGAAGAATATGCCTACAAGAAGGGAAAAGGTACCAGAAGGAAATATGACTGTATACAAATGATTGAAGAGTGCTAGAAATGGTAAGTGGATAAGTGTTTTTAAAAATTTTAAATTCTTTTAAAATATAACTAAATATTTAAGCAAAAAAACCCAATCAATGTGGAATCTACAATATACGTAAAAGTGAAATGAGTAATATCAACAGCAGAAAAAATGAGAGTGAAGAAATAAGAGTATATTATTTTAAAAGTTCTTAGTACATATATACATATGTGTGTGTGCATATATATGGAGATGAAGGAACAATTACTTGAATTAGACTTGTAAATTACAAATGCACCTAATAAACTGTTTTGTAAAGACCATTAAGTAAAGATTCGGAGTGACTAAGCAAACACCAGAGTTCAAATGTAATCATTAAAAACTGAAACCTACTAAATCCAAAAGAAGGCAAAAAAAGGAGAGAATGGGGGGGGACAGGGACAAATGTGGCCAAAAAAATACAGGAGATCTCAAATTTAAATGAGCATAACAATAAAAACACTGAATACAAGTAGCTTACATGCTCAATTATTATATAAACATTTATATTGGATTTTGAAAGATTCAAATTTTGCTGACTCTGAGATCCATTTTAAGTATGTTAAAAATAAATTAAATCAGAAGAATGAAAAGATGTATTTGGTAACACTAACCCAAAGGAGGCTGAGGCAACTATGTCTGTTACTATTGGTATCAAAGTAGGTTTCAAAGATATTATCAGGGATAAAACAGGCCATTTAATAATGGAGAAGGGATAAATTCATCAAGAGAACATAATTATAAAAGTTTATACATCTAATAACAGAGCTTCATAACACCTGAAGTAAAAAATTGATATAGGTAAGTCCCTTGTTAAAGTAAGAATTTTTATTGCTTTTCTCTCAACAACTAAGAGAACAAGTAGACAGAAAATCAGTAAACATATATAAGATATGAACAAGACTACCAACCACCTGACCTAATTAATATGTGTAGAACATTATACCCAAATAATGGAAACACTTAAATTATTTCTTTAAAGGATAAAAGAATATTTTGATTAATAAGTTGTTTGGATATATGATCAACATATAAAAATTATATGTACATAGCCAAGTATAAACTTAAAATATATAGTTTTTAAAAATAATAGGGAATAAGAAAATATGTGAATGAATAAATAGCAAAAATTATATGTGGTTTATCCAACAGAAAAAATATATTTATGAAAATCACTTCAGAATACTTAAAGAGATACCCTATGCATGGAGAGAATAATTCAATATTTTAAGATATTAACTTTTCTCAAATAGCATAGCTTTAAATCAGTTTTCATCATACTCAAAATGGATTCTTTTTCAAGGAACTGGGCAACTGTTTCAAAATTTATATAGAAGGCAAAGGATAATGTGAAAACACTGATGAAGAAGAATAAGGTAGAAAAGGTCTTGTCGTCTCAGATATCAAAATTATATAATCATATTCATTATGATTTAAAATGAATGGTGGATTACTAGAAAATTTCACCACTTAATATAGTTTGTAGATTCCAGAAACAGACTCACAAATATAAGTGAAATTGGTATGTATGAAAGTTCACTGCACATTATAGGGAAAAGAATGTACCTGAACAATAGATTATTCATAAGAAAACAATTATGTTTCCTGTTTCACATTATACATAAAAATAAATTTACAATGGACTAAAACTTAAATATAAAAGGCAAGAAATTTAAAATTAAAGGGGGAAAAATGGTATCATACCTTCCATGACTTAGGACAGGAAAGTTTCTCTTAAACAGGGTGTGAGAAACACTAAACAAAGGAAAATTCTAACAAAGGACTGAAAATTCAAATTGATAACTAAAGGCCTTATAAAGAAAAAAATGTGAAAAAATGGAATGTCTAAGAGTGGAATTCTAAGCTTAACTCACAATATAGTTCAACATTCATAAAACCTCCCATCTAGCAATTCGATCCTAAGAACTTTTATATAGGTACACTTAGATATATGTACAAAAATGTTATTATTAGCAAATCTGAGAACACATCAAATGTGTCCTCACAGAAATCCCACAGAAGAAGGGATGAAAAAATGCTGTATTGGAATATTATGCAATCATCAAAACTTAAGCATTATACATGAAGTGATAAAAAAATAAGGTGAATGTTTAAATTTAAATATTTACTACACTAAAAGACATTATTTACTTTATTTCAAAATACTCCCACTCACGTTGAACACACTTACCCTATCATTCTTACCACTTCCTGAAGCAGTTTTGGAGTGTATTTTCATGCTTTGTTATGGCTGCCTTGATGATCTAAGTGAACTCAAAATATTTGCCTTTCATGATCATTTTGATGCTAATGAAGAGCCAGAAGTCACATTGTACCAAGGACAGTGAATCAGGTACATGAGGATGCACCATAATGGTTTTTCCTCATAGCACAACATTTATTGGTACATTTTAGGCATACATAATGATAACACAATAGGGAGTTTGGACCTGTACATGGTATATCCCACCCCTTTTTTCCCATCTCCTTTTCCCCTCAAGCCCCCTCCCCTCCCTATGTACAAAAACTTTGTTTCCATTTTTCCTTCTATTTTTACTTTTTTTCTTGTCCTTTCCTCCCTTTCTCCCTCCCTTCTCCCTTGTTCCCCTTTCCATTTGAACATTTTCTTCCCATTCTGCAATATCTATTACACATCTTAGTCCTTATTTCCACTTTTGGTTTTCACACCAGAGAAACAACTCTATATTTAAACATGTGTGTTCAATTTATTTCACTGAAGAGAATTATCTCAAGGTCTATCCATTTAGTTATGTGTCTGAAGCTCATCCTTCTTTATGGCAGAGTATTTTATACCATAATGCTTTTATGAGGCTGCTTTTCCATTGGGTGGCACTTGGCAGCAGCATTCACTATATTTTTTGATCACCCCTCCTAAGGAGAATTCCAGAACTGCTTCAGGAAATGGAAAAAGCTATAGGATAAGTGTGTTCAAAGCTAGGGGAAGCATTTTAAAAGAGATTAGTGCTAGCATGCCTTTTACTGTAATACTTTTGTTTTAAATTTAAATATTGACCATATATTTTGATCACAACTTGTGGCTACATAAACCATTATAGATAAACTAAAAACAATTGTTAAGATTTTTAAAAAATACAAATCTCAAGATTATGTATAATACGATTTTTACAAAGCTCAAATGCAAGTAAAAATAAAACACTTTATTTTTTAGTAAACATATATGTTAATGATATTTAATAAAGTAAAAGAATGATAACCATAAAATCTGCAATAGAATTTTCATCTTGGGAAAGGACAGGAGACAGAAGTAGAACACAGGCAGAAGTCACCTTGCTGGTGATACTCTAGTTCTTAAATTGGACTGACATTTGTTCCTGTTAACATTTTGCATCCTAACATGCATCTGCTTTTACATGTGTTCTTTTCTACTTCAAATATTATAAAATAAAAACTTTATATTCTAATATTTTTATTTTAGGAAGATACTCCTCTTTAAATGAACTGATTAAGTTTAACATCACTAACATTTTCTGTATCATATTTGATTAATGCCATGTTTCCTCAATAACCTTTTCATTTTTTCTTCTCTACATTGAACCAATGTGATTCTCTCATCAACCCCATTATATAAGCCATTAAAAAATGGAAGATGTGTTA
This sequence comes from Heterocephalus glaber, assembly GCF_053883595.1. Classification (NCBI taxonomy): domain Eukaryota; kingdom Metazoa; phylum Chordata; class Mammalia; order Rodentia; family Bathyergidae; genus Heterocephalus; species Heterocephalus glaber. The sequence goes on along the minus strand of NW_028258296.1, from coordinate 33,419,799 downwards.
AAGCACATGTTGAGTGTTTGGGGAGAATTGCTTTCTAAATATTTCTTGTTACTTTACTGTTAATATATCCCAGAGCCAAGTGAATTATTGGAATAGAAGTACTCTCACTGACTCATTTTAAGCACTCCATCAAAACAATAATGCCTAGCGATTTATTTCCCATATGTATAATTTATTTTTATACATTATTTACTACCTGGCATTTATTTCTGTCTTTCAGGGATCACATAACTAATTTGTGAAAATCACCCTGAATTATATACCTATCTCCAAGAAGTTAACACTTTCATTTAAATTAAAGTAGATCTACCTGACACCTCTTTTTTGAATATAAAGCAGAAACAGCCTCTGGAATATTTGGTTCTAGTCCTGGTTCTGCCATTGACAAAGAGCATATTTTTATTCAAATTAAGCTTGCTTCCAAATCTCAGTATTCTTATCTATAAAATAAAAGAGTTGGTATAGTTGTTCCCTAGATAAGCTGCTTAATTCTGTTTCTAAAATAATATAAATTGCATCATGAGTCTTACACAAGTGAACTGAAATACTCCCTTTAAGACATAGGGCATAGTTTGAATAGAAACTATTAGTAAGAATGATACTTAATATTTGTGATATAAACTAAAATTTCCCTCTAGCCACATTTCATTAGGCTGCCGTGGATCTATCACTATTCTACTCCCTTTATTTAAATAGCTTAGAGAATATCAATCTTCTCAGGGAGAAAGTAGATACAGCCTAAGCATATCTATTGAGCAAGTGGATGTTTAAAAATATAGCCTTGAAACAAAGGTTCTTGAGTTATTTTAAATCCCAATTATTTGACCTCAGATATCAAGAGAAAAAGCATAAAATTGTATATGCACATAGACACATCAGAGTAAGAATCCATGATAATGTAAAAGCTAGTTTCTTTCAAGAAGGAAACATACAGTAAATAAGTTATGATGAGAAAGAAGAAAATTGGTAAGAAAGAACAATTTTATAAGGCATTATGCCACACACCCTTTGAGGGTTCCAAGATCTGGCTTTCTTGTCCTTGGTTATGATGGGTTATTGAGTGAGAAATAGAAATATTAATTTAGTTTTGTGCCAGAAATTACATACATCTTGCGTCTTGTGCAATACTCAGAGAAGACATACCAATTATGTTATGGGAGCCCCACTTCCCCATGGTGCCAGACCAAAAAGTAGCAAAGCTGAATGACAGGGGCCTTCACTATAACTTAAGCCACACCCCAGGTTCCTTCAGCAAATATATTATGTGGGGATGCCTGACAACCTTAAGGACTGTAGGCCTGCAAGAATCTGGGTAAGGAGGAAGAGAAGTAAGAACACTTATACTTGATGGCTGAAGTCATAACAGTACTGTGAAACTCATCACTTATGTCCAGCTAAGATGATAGAGTCAGTTGAAGCAAAGTTTATGACAGTCACGTGAAACACAAGAGCATGACCATAAACCCACAGTCCCCTGCTTTTTTATGTGAAGCTATCTTCACATAAAAAAAATTACTCTGTGGGAGTGAGGGTAAAGAATTTGACTTCACTGCATCATCATTTCCTTAAAAAGAAAAAAGTTAAAATTCATAGAGACTGAGTTACATTGGTGGTTAAATCTAAGCTCTCCTATATTAAAAAGAATGGAAATGGGAACATAGTTTTAAAGTAAATTTATATTTCTAGAAGACTCAAACATTTGTAAATACTCAAAGTTTATGACTGTAATATGCCCACCTATTTTATCAGTGTGGTTATTATCATCCTCATTATAGTTATAGTCATTATTTTTATCAGCTCCTTTTCAACCATTTTTAATTTAAAACACTGCCATTTATATTTCTACAGAATCTACTTCTGCTTATGATATAGAAATCCACAAAAAATGCCACTCTAACATTTAAAAAAGCTAGAGATTAGAAAATCTTAACTGCTTTTATTTAGTCAGAGTCGAAGTGTCAAAGCAACCAAGAAACTTGAATTATCCAGAGACACGCCCCTCAGAGGAGAGACAAGGTACAAACCATCCTCATTTGTGACAGAATACAGGAGAGAATGGCAACCACAATTCAAATGGGCACCAATAAATCATCTGTACTTTAATAAGTATAAATAGCTTAATTGTCCAAATCAACAGGCAGAAATGGTCAGGATTGGATAATAAAGGAAAACCCCACTATATGTTGTCTACAAGAATGTCACCTTAAATATGAAGATGAAGATAAGTTAAAAGTAAAAAAACTTTTTCTCATATCAATTCCATTCCCTTCTTTCAAAATGGAAACAAACTCTTTGTAACTATGGAGGGATGGAGGGTTTGAAGGGAGGGCAAGGGAATGGGGAAAAAATAAGAACCAAGAGAAATTATGTAAAGGTCCAAATTTCCAAAGATGAATGTCACTATATTGTATACCTAAAATGTACCAATAAAATTCATTTTAAAAAGTAAAAAAACGAAAAATATAAGCACTAACAACATTTTTGAATGTTAATATTAATCACAGACAAAATAAACTTCAGAATAAGATAATAACTAAGGGAAAAGAGACATTACATTAAGATAAAGGACTAAATGCTGGATAATATAATCAATGACATCTTTATATTTAAATCAGTACCATAAGTATAAATATGATGGCATCAAAAATATAACTGCCAAAATAATGATATAATATGGTGATAAATATGACAAAGGAGGTGCAAGATTTGTGTAGTGAAAACTGTAAAATATGGAATAATGAAATCATAGACTTTAATAGGGAGACATACCATATTCATAGGTCAGAAGTCAGGACTCTTAATATTTCAAATCTCTGATTTGATCTGTGGATTTAATGCAATCCCAATCAAAATTACAAACAGGCATTTTGTTTTGGTAGAAAAGCTGATTCTAAAATCTAGATTGAAGAACAAATGATCTAGAACAATGGAAGCAATTTTTGGAAGAATATAGGAAGAATTCTACTATTTGATTTTTAGATTTACTATAAAATTATAAAGTACTAAAGTACAGAACAATGAAACAGAACAGAGAGTTCAGAAATAGATTTTTATATATCCATACATTTTTTAACAAGGTTGACAAAGTAATTTCATGGATAAAGATACTTTTTTAAACAAAACTAGCACTAAAAACATTGGACATATATTTTAAAAGTCGTATCGTCAAATGATATTTATCAATTAATTCAAAATGGAAAATAAAATTATATGTAAAACTCAGAACTTTAAGAAGGAAATACAGGAGAAAATCTTTTTTTTTTTTTTCTGGTACCAGAGATGGAACTTGGGCCTTCCGCTTTCGAGGCAGGTGGCGGAACCACTGAGCTAAATCCTCAGCCCTTGGAGAAAATCTTTTGATCCTGAATGAACCAAAGATATTTTAGCTAGGATAGAAAAATAATAACTCATGAAGTTTAAAAATTGAACATTATCAAAATAAAAACTTCCACTCTTCAGCAGATGCTATTAAGAAATGAAAATGCTAAGTCAAGACTGGAAAAAATATTTACAAAAAACTTATTTAGAAAATAATTTGAATCCAGAGTACATAAAGCATTCTCATAACCAATAATAATGCAATTTAAAAAGCTGACAAAAGATTTGGATGTTTCACTTAAGAGATGTTGGTGGGATATAGTCACATGCAATGATGTCCAAATCATTAGTCATTTTGAAATGCAAATTAAATGGATTGAGGTATCATAATATACTTATTAACTAAAACAACACACTGACAACACCAAATACTGCCAGGATACAGAACAACAGGAGCTTTTGTATTATATTGATGGTGATTAGAAATTATATAGCAGTTCTAAAATTTAGTTTTCTAGTTCCTTATAAATTTAAACTTACATGTACCGAATGATCAACCAATTTCATTCTTAGCTATTTATTCAAAATAAAAGACAACTTATGAACATAAAAATTTGCACACACATATTTATAGACTTATAGTCAGCAGAAATGATCAAATATAAGCCAAATTTACTGTTCACTGTCATTAATTGGTGTCTTTTAAGTATTATTGTTCTAGCCAGAGAAAAACTAGCTAGTAACACTGGACCTGAGAGTAACCCTAGTGGAAACTGATTCTGTGAATCATTTTTCATATGTTCTTCAGTTAAAACTTTCAGTTGGGTATAAAGCCTATCATAATTCATGCATATTATAATTATTTCACTCCCTAATAAAAATCTTAGAGAACCTGCTGCATTGTAGAAGCTAAAGATAGTGTAATAGCACCACAGGAAAATGTTTATCAAGAAAAGAATGGGCAAGAGATAGAAAACAGAAGTATAACTTAAATTAGTGGGAAAAAAAAGAGCAGAAGAAACTTTAAAGTGATTTTTAAAATGTACAGTCCTAAAAGTAATAATTAGAATAAATTTAATGTCCACTGTATAACAATTTTTAGTAAATATGAATAAATGAATATAATCTAGAAAAAGGTATATTTTTTTCAAATATAATTAAAATATAGAATCAGGCTATTTGACCTGGAAAAGTCAACTATCCATGTGAGATGTCTCTACTCCCTCAAGGTTTGCCCCATTCATAATGATTTTAGTTAACAGTGGCACAATGACCTTTCTGAAATGGATTATTTCTTCTCCTCTAGAACTGTTACTTTCCAGAATCCTTTTCTGGAAAAAGTATTATATTAAGTGAGATGGAAGATTACAAAATTATGTAATGTAATTAACTAAATTCATTTTAACTGCTCTACATAAAGTAGAATCAAATGGATTAAATACAAATGGATGAAAGGAGGGAAATGAAAAATGGTTCTTTTCCAGATTAGGTTTGGTATGTCATGGGCTGCCAAGGAGTCCTTCATTCACTTTAGCTTTATTTAACAATTTTATTCATGGTGTGGAAAGAGAAGTAAATAAGTTCTTAATGAAATGTATTAATGAAACTGACTAGGACATGCTGGAAGTACTCTGATGACAAAGAAATTATCTAATGAGATGCAGAGTTCAGTAAGCTAGTGAAAAAACACCCAAATTATATTCTATTTGGCAAAAATTAATGCTTAAAAATAAGGGTTCCCATTTTAAAATGCAAATGGTCAATGCAAACATAAAAAAATAATTTTTTACCCTTTCCAGTATTAAACCCTGCAGTATGCTTACAAGGAAATAGTTGGTTGTATTTTCTTTTATTGAAATTGTATTATCTGATATAGAGAACATAAATTTTTCACTATAGAATTATTCTTTTAGGATATCTGGCAAAACAAGTACATGAAAGATACAAATGTAACTAGAAATGTTGTTGTCTGTTCTATTCATAGTTTCTTATAAAAAAAACCTCTGGCATGTGTTGAATATATATATATATATTTCATTACACCTTTTTGCAAAGTATACTCAATACTTAATTGCACTTGAACAATAGTAAAGAAAACAAATGAAAATTACTGAGTAGTTTATAAAAATGATCACAAATTAAAGATACTTTAATATTATGCAGTTCATATCTTTTATTTTCATAAGATATACATAATATTAAATTTATCTTTTTGACCCATTTTCAGTAGAGTTCAGTAACAAAAGGCATATTTATATTGTTTTGCAAACATCCCCATCATTCACTCCCAAAAAGTTTTCATTTCCCAAACTGAAACTCATAATGATTAAAGCACAACTTCCCATTCTGCCCTGGCCTCAGGCTCTGACAAACACTACTCTATTGTTTGTCTATATTAATTTTATTACTCAAGTAATCTCATATTAATGGGATTTGTCCTTTTGTGTCCATCTTATTTCACTTACCATGTCTTCAAGGTTTTTCCATGTTGTTGCATTAGTTGGAAATCTCCTTTTTTAAGTTTTGTAAAAAGATTCCTCTACTAACATTCTACACCCTGTTTGTCAGTTCCTGTCGATGAACATTTGCCCCCCCCCCCACTTTTGGTTATTTTAAAAATACTATAATGAACATTGGTATACAAATACTTAGTTTGAGTCCCTGCTGTATGTTTTCCTGGGTACATATTCACAACTGGAATTGCTAGGTCATCTGCTAATTCTCTAAGTTTAACTTTTTAAGAAACCATCATATTGTTTTCCACAATACAATAATCTACTATGTTAGCTTCTTGCTCCTTCAAGTATCACTGTTTCAAAATTTCACCAGTGAGTTCTACCTCTATATTTTATGAACCTTCTGCTGTGACCAACAGTTTATTTCACTGCTGGCAACTGCTTCCAAGAGACTAGATACATACCTTAAAGAAACTCCGTGATATGTTCAAGTTGTGTACATTCATAACAGTACTTTATGATAAGAAAAAAAGGAAAACAATTCAAACATTTATCAATAAAGTGGAGAAATTAGGCTATATTCATGTAATATAACTTTATATAAAAATAAACTATACTACATGTAATAATCTACATGAATCTCAGGAAAAATTGTATTAAAATTATGTCACAGAAAGCATTATGGAATATATCCTTTCATACTCTTCATAAAACTCAAAAGTAAGATAAACTACCCAATACTTTAAGCAAACATGTGTGATTAAAAATTATTTTTATAGGACAAGAAATAATAAACATAAAATCCTCATAAGAAGATCCAACAATATCAATCATATTCTAGATGTTAATATGGATGGCATTTCTTTAGTTTGTGCTATTAATATTGAATGGTAGCAGTTGACACTTTGGAGAAATGTAGTCTACAATTCCCAAGTGGGTGTGATATGACAAAGAATGAAAAGACTGTATTTTCTTTATTATCATGTCTCCTTCTTCCTATAACACTGCCATACCATAATCAGAGAAAACTTTTATCACAGTCACCATTTCCATTAAGAATGTCAACCATTCCATAAGTCTCTGGTGTATCTCTTCTTTCAAATATAATATTGTTCTCAATTTTTAGTCATTGTTTGTTTTAGTATTTTTAACATCCCCAAATTTGGTTCATTATAGTATCTGTATACATATACAAAATGATAGTAGCTTTCCACTCTTCCCATCACTCAAAGCTTTTCCTAAATTTGGGGAGTGTCTTTCAAAAACTGAGTGAAGACTGAGAGAGAAATTAGGGAAAAAATTCCTTTCAGAATAGCATCCAAAAAATTAAATATCTAGGAATCAATCTAATGAAGGAAGAAAAATACCTCTACATTGAAAATTACAGCACTCTGAAAAAGAGATCAAAAAGTATGTAAGAAAATGAAAAGACATCCCCTGTTTCTGGGTAGGAAGAACAAATATAATGAAAATGGCAATACTTCCAAAGCTGCTATACAGATTCAATGCAATCCCGATTGAAATACCAACAGTATATTTCACAGAACTACAGAAAACAATCCAAAAATTCATTTGGAACCACAAGTGACCTAGAATAGCAAAAGCAATTCTAGGCAACAGAGACATGACAGGTGTTATCACAATTCCCAACTTGAAACTATACTACAAAGCCACTGTGAGAAAAACAGCATGGTCCTGGCAAAGAACCAGATCAGAGGATCAATGGAATAGATTAGAAGATTCAGAAACAACTCCAGACGTACTGAGATACCTCATCTTTCACAAAGGAGCCAACCATCCTCACTGAAGAAAAGATAGCCTCTTTAGTAAATGGTGTTGGAAAAACTGGATTTCAACTTGCCAAAGATTAAAACTAGACCCCTATCTTTCACCATGCACTAAACTAAAATTGAAGTGGATTAAAGATCTAAACATTAAAATAGAAACACTAAACTTGCTGGAAGATGAGTTAGGTAGAACTCTTGAAGACACTGGCATAGGAAAAGACTATATGAACAAAACCTCAGTAGCATAAGAGCTAGCACAAAGAATCAACAACTAGGATCTCATCTTATTAGAAAGCTTCTGCACTGCAAGAGAAACCACCAACAGAGCTAGGAGACAACCTACAATGTGGGAAAAAAATTTTTATCAGTTGTTCCTCAGACGAAGGTCTACTATCTAGAATATATAAAGAACTCAAAAAAATCAGATCCCCCAAATATAAAGACCCAATTCAAAAATGAGCATCTGGAATGAACAGACATTTCTCAGACAAAGAAGGAAAGGTATCAAATAAACATGTGAAAAAAAATGTTCAACATCACTGGTCATTTGAGAGATGCAGATGAAAACAACGCAGAGATTCCACCTCACCCCAGGAAGAATGGCTGCTATAGAAATCAACTAATGGGCTGGAGATTTAGCTCAGTGCTTCCACTGCCTGCCTCGCAAGCGCAAGGTCCCAAGTTCAATCCCCGGTACCAAAAAAAAAAAAAGAAAGAAAGAAAAGAAATCAACTAATAGCAAATGCTGGTGGGGGTATACGGAGAAAGGAACCCTTCTCCATTGTTGGTGGGAGTGCAGACTGGTGCAACTACTGTGGAAATCAATGTGGAGATACCTCAGAAAACTAGGATTAGAGGTCCCATTTGTCCCTGCTATTCCTCCACTGGGTATCTTCTCAAAAGAATTAAAAGAATCATACCACAGCAATATATGCACATCCATGCTTATAGCAACACAGCTTCTAATAGCTAAAACTTGGAAACAGCCCAATTGCCCATCAACTGGAGACTGGATAACGATGTGGTGTTTTGTTTATATATATAAAATGGAGTACTACTCAGCCATAAAGAACGAGAAACTAGAGACATTTATAGCTAAGTGGATGCACCTTGAGGCCATACTCTCAAGTGAAATAAATAGGATACACATGTATCAATACTGAATAGCTTCTCTAGTGTGAGAAACAAAGTGTAAATAAGGATTAAGATATATAATTGTTAAGGTGAAATAGGAAGAAAAAGTCTAAAGGGGTAGGGGAAGTGGGAGGGGTAGGGGAAAGAAAGAAGGGAAAAGGAAAAATATGAGAAAAGGAAAAAATTGAAACAAAGTCTTTGTAAATAAGGAAGGGTGGAGGGGTTGAAGGGAGAGCAGGGCAAGGGGGAAAAATTAAGAACCAAGATACATCATGTACAGGTACAAGATCCCAATGATGAATGTAACTGTATTGTATACCTAAAATGTACCAAGAAAAACTTAATTAAAAAAACTGGGTAAAGAAATAAGTAAATTAAATATATTTCAATAAATAAATGAAATGAAATATTCTGATAAATTAAAACCTGTGTACCCTCTAAAAGCATTGACTGGTAGAGGTTGTAGTTCAGCAGTAGAACACTTGCCTAGTGTGTACAAGGTCCAGATTTCAAATCCCAGTCCTGGGAGGGAAAAATAAAACACAAGTTTTAGAATGATAGTTTACTATTTGTTCAAAAATTTTTCACTATATAAATACTTATTTAAATTAAGAGTAGATAAGAGCAAGGTTAATTTACCCTTTGTGAGGATTGTATTTTTTTTTCTTTTTTTCCCCTTAAATTCTTTTATTAGTACATTTTAGGTTATACGATACATTTACATTTATCATTGGGAACTTTTACGTTTACATGATGCATTTTGGTTATTTTTTCCCCATTCCCCTGCCCTCCCTTCACCCCCTTCACCCCTCCCTATTTACAAAGAGGTCTCCATTTTTTTCTTTTCTCGTATTTTTTCCTTTCCTTTCTTTCCTTTCCCCTACCCCTTCCACTTCCCCTACCCTGTGTAAATACTGAATAGTTTCTCTGGTGTGAGAAACTGAAAGTGTAAATAAAGATTAAAATGAATAATTGATAATGTGAAATAGGAAGACTCTAATTTTCTTTTCTGATAGTGTTCTTGTCTGTTTTGGGTACCAATGTAATCCTGTTCTTGTAAAATGACTTTGAAAGTTATTCACTCTTCGAGTGTTTTTGGAAGTGTTTCAGAAGCATTGAGAACCATATTTTTAAATGTGGTAGAATAGAACAGTGAAGCAAACAGATTCTGGGCTTTTCTTTCGATGGAAACTCTACTATCGATTGAATCTCCTTGCTCATTACTGGTCTTTCAGATTCTCTCTTCCATCAGAATGAGGTCTTGGTAGGTTTTAGGCATTAGAAACTTATCTATTTTGCCCATGTTATCTATTTTGTGGCCAGATAATTGTTTATAATCATAGCAGACTCCTTTTGTACACCTGTGATACTGGTACTACTGTCTCTTCTTTCATTTGTAATATTGATTTTTTTAAGTCTCTTTTCTTCTTAGAATGCTAAAGGCTTGTCAATTTTGTTTACTTTTCAAAAGATAACTCAGTTTCATTGATGATTTCTATTGTTCTTCCCATCTCTATTTCATTTATTTGCAGTCTTATCTGTATTATTTCCTTCATAGTCTCTTAATAGTTATATTCTCTTAATAAATTGACCATTTTCATTATGTAATGAACCTCTTTATCTTTATATTTTGGATGGAATTTCTTGTATATAGTATATAGTTGGGTCTTTTTGTCTTTATTATTAATCTGGCCACTCTATGTCTTTTGATTGGAGAATTTAATCTATTTTCATTCAAAGTAATTATTGATAGGTAAGGACTTGCTACTGTCATTTTGTTAATCATCTTCTAGTTTTTTGCAGATCATTTTCTCCTTCCTCACTTCTTGTTTTCCCTCCTAACTAGGTAATTTTTACTAGCAATATGATTTGATTTATTTTTCTCTCATTGTGATTGACCAAAAGTTTTTATCTTATTGTTACTCTGAGGTTTACATAAAATATCTTCTAATTATAATAGGGTATTTTAAGATGATAACATTTTAACTTTCACATAAAATAACAACATTTTTACTCTAACTCTCCCGCCATTGCATATTTTTGTTTTGTACTATATATATAAACACTATACGATTTATACTACACATTCTTTAATATGTTACAGTAGCTATTATTGTTTTAATTGTTTGCCTTTGAATCTTCATACTAAGTATATAAGTAATTTACACCCCACTCTTAGAGAATATGAGTGTTATGTTTTAGATATAAAATATGCCCAGAAGTTTCATGTGTTCAGAAGTGGGACTTTTGGAAGGTAATTGGATCATGGGGTTACTATACTCATCAGTGGGCTTAATCTATTGATGAGTGTATAGCTTAATATGAGTTTAGGAGTGGGGGCCTAGTTGGAGAGGACTGGTCACTAGAGGTATTACCTGAAAGGGTGTATTTTTTAAAAAACATGATGGTAGTATATAATGATCACATTCCTCATGGAGTTATTTTACATTTGTAAAAAAACATTGTAATTCTTTTTTGTTTTAATGCCCTCTGCTTCTCTTCCCCACACCCCACCCCATCTCTTGGTCACCTTTCCATTTGCAAGAAATGTATCTCCCTATTTCCTAACACCTGTCTTTTATTTTGCTCTTTATTTATATTTGGCATTTCTCATATAAGAGAAATCATGTGATATTTAAGATTGTGTATTTGATTTATTTCACTTAACATTATGATCTCAAGGTGCATCCATTTTCGAACAAATGACTCAAGTTTATCTGGAAGGAGTATTTTGTCCTCAGCTCCTCTCTTGTCACTCTCTGCATCCTGACTGCCATTAGTTAAACAGGTTTCTTCTTCCATGCCCTTCCACCATGTCATTTATGCCTTGAAGCCAGCTGATCATGACCTGATTCCTCTCAAACTAATCTCCTGTAAATTGTAGGCATCAGGAATTTTGCCCCAGAGAGAGGAAAATGATTAATACAAAGAGTATTTATAATTTGACTGTGTACTTACATTTCATAGTAAGTTTTATACTTTTCTGTGCTTTTACATTTCTAAATAGTATCTTTTTCTTTCATTTAGAAGAACTTCTTTTAATATATCTTGTAAGACAAGTCTGGTAGTAACTAACTCTCTTAGCTTTTGTTTGTCTTTCATTTTTCAAAGACAGCTTTTCTAAGTATACTATTCTTGGCTGTAATATATTTTTCCTTAGCATTTTCATTATATCATCCCACTTTCCTGACCTACAACCTTTCTGCCATTAAAACTGCTCATTACTTTCAGGATCCTCTCCTAGTTCATGATTGACCACTATATGTTTTCAAGTAGTCTTCTTTGGAGATTTTTAAAATTTCTGTCCCTGATATGGAAAGTTTTCTGCTATAAGTCCTTTAAATGTGCTTTCTATGCCTTTGTCTCTCTTATCTTCTTTAACTTCTACACAACAGATATTTGCTCTTTTGAAGCTGTCCTATAAACTGTCTATTTTTCTTCATTCTTTTCATGACTTCTTTTTTCTCCACATACTAAATATTCTCAAATAATCTATCTTCAAATGCACCAATTCTTCCTTTTTCCTGCTTCCTTCTTGATTGATGCTGCTGTTGATACTCTCTATTGTACCTTCCACTTCATTCATTGCATCTTTTAGCTGATCTGCTACTTCTTTATGTAAAAGTGCAGGTGACAATTTATCTCTGTGATTCTTTTACATTTTCAACAGTAAAGTTGAACCAAACTCGGAAGCATGGATTACAGGTATCCGGCCTAATGAACAGATCATACTCAAACTCAGAGACCTGGTCCACCCGGCCAAGGTTACCACTTTCAAAGCAAGCATCAAAGATAAGATGTCCCTTCCTGGGCTGTCCACAGTATCCAGCTGGAAGCACTACATATTTGCTGACATTTCCTCCAATGCCATCATCATTTCCCATATTGTTGCCTGCTTCAGGAGCTGTCTGGCTCCGCTCCGCCAGTTTTTGTTGTCCCTCACTTTCCAAGCCCAAGTGAAAATTACCGGGCAATGGGGAGCTGGTGGTGGGATCCACTGGTTGACAGGAGCTCCCGAGGATTGTATTTTAAAAGGAATACATGAATATTTTTATTTTAGACTCATTTATTTATTTTCACCTCCCTCAGAATGTCTCTAAGACAGTCCTGAAGTATAGCACTACATTTTCTGCTTCGCTCTTGTATGGCTTTTTCTTTATCCCGATGCCTTCGTTAGAGAGTGAAGCAAAGTGAAAGTTTACTCTGCCAAGTCTCCCATTTCTCCATATAATATGTAGCATGCCAATTCTAGAGTCCATGGCCCCTTTCCATGTACCTGTGGCTTTCTGCAATAGTTCTAAATTCCTTTGCATGCATTTCCTTCTAAAATAATTCTTTCAACTATTGCCATCTGGGTTTTCCCCAATTGAAGAGAAGTACTCAGTCATCTAGTATCTGCAATAAATCTCACTGATTGACATCCCCCATCTTTATCTATAGGATGTGCAATTACCTTCTCGGCACTTTTTAAAACACTTAAAATGTGATGCACATACAAAAAAAGACACAAACTGAGGTATATAACTCAGTGACTTATGTCAAAGTAAGCAAACTTATTGCTACCACAACCAAATTAAGAAATAAATCATTATCAGCTTCCAAAAAATCCTCACTGTGTCCCTTCACCAGCTGCTCCCTTCTTTTCAAGGTAACAATTACCCCATGAATGATGGAGATTAATTCTGTTTTTAAATTTTTTACATATGAGCTTATATAGAATATATCACTTTGTGCTGGCTTTTTTTTCTCTCAATTCATCTGTGAGTTTTATGCAAGGTATTTATATAGCAACAATTCTGTTACATTAAATCTTGACTTTATTTCACCATTGATTAATATTTGAATTTTAGGCTATTATTATCATAAACATTCATATACATATCTTTTGGGTACTTGTGTTAAACAAGAGCCATGCATATGTTAATCTTAAAATAATGTCAATTTTCAAGGCCTGTTAACAATGCCAAGTGGTTTTAAGGGTTGTAATAATGTACCTATCAATAGTGTTTGACAGTTTCTGTTGCTTAAAATCATAGACAAAACTTGGTATTATTATTATTTTATCTTTGTTGATTGTGATATATCTGCAGCAATGCCTTGTTTGTTGTTCTGATTTGCATTAATATGATAATTAATGAATTTGGATTTTATGTAAAATATCTGTTCACATTATTGGCCAATTCTCTATTGGTTTATCTTTCTTTTTCATATGAATTTAAAAGAATGTTTTATATTGAACAAGAGCTCTTTGCAATGATGAATCCAATCCTTGGCCTGTACTTTTACTCTCTTAATTGTGGCTTTTGCTAAAGAAGTACTCTTCATTTTAATATATTCCATTAATTCATTTTAATGGTTTCTGCTTATTGTGTTCTATTTAAGAAATTGTTTCCTACCTCCAATATCATGAACATGTTCTTAGATTGACTTATAGAAATTCCTCAAGGTTTTTGTTTCATGATTCCTTTGGGAATCTCAGGAAGCCTATAAGCACTACTCTGAATAATTTCAAGTGAATTAAATAAAATATAAAGCATTATTTAAAAAGAATTATGTTAAAGTAAGATTCTATTCTGAGACCCACAAGATTCAGAACATGCTCTGATCTATTTACTATTTTACTGCTCATAGTTAGATCTACAATCCACCTAAACATGCTTTTTATGTATGGTACAAAAAAGGGTCAGTTTCTCTTTATAAAATATGGATATCCAGATGACCCTAGACCATTTTTGAGAAGACAATTTTTCACCACTGCTTTAAAGGGATAGCTTTTTGTAAATCAATACCTTAATATAGTATATGTTTCTAGATCCTCAAAATTATATCCACCCTTCTTTTATATTCTTGAGGTAATACCGTTTTAATTAACATAGATTAAGAAATTTTTGATAAACAATATAGTAAATCCTTCTATCTTGTTAATTTTAAGAATGAATTGGCTATTTTGGTCCATTTGCATTTCCTTGTGAATATTTAAATCTATTTATTTTCTGTGAAATAGATATTAAATGAAATATTACTTGAGATTGCATTGAGAGTATAAATGAATAGGGTAAATAAATGCAATTGCTTCAACATAGTCTTTTCATGCACAAACACTGTAAAACACTATATTTATGTAGGTCTTTAATTTCTCTCTAATATTTTATTGTTTTCTATAAAGGCCTTATATCATTTTCTTTAGAATTATCCTTTCATGTGCAATATTTGGTGTATTCTAAATGCTATAATTTTCATATTTCATTTTATATTTATTCATTTCTGGTGTAGAAAAATATAGTTAACTTAAACATCTTCAATTTATATCCAGGAAACTTGTTAAACTTTTACTTATCTGTAACTCTTTAGAATTTTCTGCATATATAGTCCTGTAAATACTGATGACTTCTGATGGAGACCACCTCGAGAGAGCTACAAATTCATAAATTGGCTTTTCATGTTAAAAGTCTTAGTCTGGGCCAGGGATTTAACTCAGTGGTTCCTCTGCCTGCCTCACAAGCTCAATATCGCCAGTTCGATCCCAGGTACCAAAAAAAAAAAAAGAGTCTGAGTCTGCCTATTAGCCTGCAATGGCTTGCCTGAAGAGCCAGAAGTTGGTGTGGGAAAGGAACAAATCCCTACATCACTGATCACAGCGGAGGTCTCAGTAATTCGTGACGTTGTGACGTCTTGGAAGGCAAGACAATAGTGCAGCTAAGGGTAGCATGATTCGTACAGAAAACTCCTATACAGGCAAAAAATTAATCCGTGAGAAGAAACAAATTTCCCATTAATCGGTGACCTGTTCCTCCTAGCGTATCTTGTTCCCTTGTTGCTAGGACCCTCCTCGCGTCAGCGCTCTCCACTTCACTGTTCCCTGCACGCTCCTTACCCCTTCCAGGAGCTGCATGTTTAATAAATAGTGGCAAATGCCAGGAGACAGTGTCTTAGCCAGATAAGAGCTTTGACCATCCTGGGCCCTCCAGTTATGCAGTAAGATCTTGTCCTGTCTTTTTTAATCCATCCACTGCACCCTTGGTCAGGTGGTTAGGGGTCTGATCAGCCTCCAATAACTTCATTTCTTACTTCAAATCCTTAATATTAGAATTTTTCTTGCCTTTATTCTGTTGCACAACATTTCATTGCCAATAAAAGGTTTAATTTATGTTGTCAAAGTTAACGTTTTTATATATTTTCATTATCTCAATTAGAAATGTTTCAATATTTTGCTATTATAATGTTAGTTGTAGATTATTTCCTCTATTTATCAAATTAAGACATACTTCTTATATTCTTATTTCTCAAATATATTTTATCATAAATGGCATTAAATTTTATGAAATTATTTTGCTACATCTATCCAATAATTGCCAAACATGTTCCTTTGTTCTGTTAATGTGTTTAATTACAGAGATTGATTTTTAAATGATAAGACAATTTTTCATTCATGGACAAACATAGTTTGGTTGTTATATTATCCATTGTATTTGTTATTTTTATCTGTATTTATAAACAAGGTTAGCCTGTATTTTTCCCTTTTTAATATCTTTGTTAGGTTTTCAAATCAATATCAAATGTGACTTGTGGAATGAGTTAGGAAATGATCCTTCTTTGCTCTTCTCCAGAAGAGGTTTTGAGAACACATGACTGAATTCATAAGTGAAGCCATTTTTCCTGTCCTTTCTTTTTGAGAAAGTTTGAAATTAGAAAATTAATGGCTAAAAAATGACAGGACTATTAAAATTTATTATTTTTCTCTGTAAGTTTTATCAAAACATATGTGTATATATGTCTATGTGGTTATATATTATTTAATGTACATTTTAAAGAATTTTTTTCATTTCACTTACTTATTTTGAGTTTAAATTGCTTTTTTCTCATTTTTAATGTGAAAACTAAGTTATTAATCTGAAACATTTCCATTTTTCTAATATGAGTGTAATTCTGTAATATTACTTTTTAACACTGCTTTATATTCCAGAAAGTTTGGAATGTGTTTATGCTTTCATTGTGTTCAATATATTTTCTAATTTCCTTTGTCTTTTGTTCTTTGACCTCAGTCATTTGGAAATGTATTGTTTAATTTCCAAATATTGGAATGTAACATATTTTTGTTATTAATTTTTACTTCAATTATATAGTGGTCATAAAACAACCACATTTCTTATTATTTCAATCCTCTTAAAATTAATAAAACTAATAAATGGTAATGGTGTAATGTATGGTCTTTCTTGGTGAATGTTCTCAGTCCACTTGAAATGAATGTATATTCTGCTGTAGCTGATAGAGAGCCCTGCAAATGTCATGTAGGTCAAGCTGGTACTTAGTGCTGTTCAGTTATTCTTTGTTTTTATTGATTTTTCATTTACTTCATCTACTCATTATTGAAAGAAGAGTGTTGAGATCTCCAGCTACAATTGTGTATTTCATTTTGATCAGTATTTGCTTTTGTGTATTCTAACATTCTCTGGTGCTAATACCCATCTGAAACTTTTATGTTCTCTTGATGAATGTACACTTTATCATTGTGAAGAGTCTCTTGTTAACCCTGGTAATAATACATCTCTGTTCTGAAGTGTACTTTGGCCAATATTAACATAGCCACTCCAGCTCTTGTGATTAGATTTTTCAGTGTATACATTCTTCCATTCTTTCATTGTTAACCTATTTACATATTTATACATGAAGTGTGTTCTTGTAGACAGGATTGAGATGGTTATTGGTTTTTATCCAGATTGACAAACTCTGACTTTCAATTAATTGTGTTCAAATCTCCCTAATTTTTGATTGTGTCCAAATATATTACCTTGTTTGATTTTTTTTTATTTTTCCATGTGCTCTCCATGTTTCCTCTTATTCCACTTTTTTGGTATTAATTTTTTATAACTTCATTTTACCACCACTATTGCCTTGTATGCTATATCTCTCTTTTATTTTTGTGATTCATCTCAGGTGCACAAGATTACCTTCAAATGGTGCATAGAGCAATTCACATGTAACAAGTCTTTACAATGCACTTCCAATTTATTTTTTTGTTTGCTCTCATCACATATTTTACTTCTACTTATATAAAGTTATAACCCCCAAAATATACTATTATCATTTTGTCCAGGAAGTTATTGTTTCAAAAAGCTTTCTAAAATGGGAAAATATATTTTATATGACAATTTCTCATATGCTTCATGCTTTCATGTAGATTTGAATTTCTATATTGTATCCATTTCCTTTTCCTTGAATGTTTTTTGTCTTTTTTGAATATATTTTTGTAGTGCAGATCAGCTATTGATAAAGTCCTTCAGTTATCATTTTTCTGAAGGTCTTTGTTTTGTGTCTGCTTTTACAGACACTATAACAAGAATGTCTATATCAAGGTATAAATTTTTAAATTGTCAGTTTATATTTTAAAATCTTAAAGATGTCTTTATGATAATCTGGCTTCCAAAGTTTCTGAAAAAAATAAATGTGCCATCATCTTAGTTTTTATACACATAATGCTTCTCTGTTTTCTTATGTCTTTCTAAGATTTAATTTTCACAATGAATTTTCAATAATTGTCTTATGATGTGTATTCATATGGTTTTATTTAGTGCATTCTTCCACCGCTACTCTGCAGGCAGCCATTGTAACCCTACCTTGAAAATCCTTTATATTGCTTTCCTGTAATATATATATTATGTTATATCTGTTCCATTAGTGAACCTTAACTGATACAGATATGAAGTTTATAGGAAGAATTGTGGTCCTTTATTGCGTTTGGGTCCATATATAAAATCTGCACATATATTATAGCAAAGGAAAATTTAGGTGAGAGATAGAATTAAATGCTAATAAATGAGCTTGAGATAAGGAAGTTTCTTTAGATCATCCAGGTAGGCTCAGTGTATTTACAAGTGAAAGGGAGAAACAAGAGAGTCCACAGCAAAATGCTGGCATGGGAGAATGATCAACCAGCCATTGCAACACAGAACCCTCTGTGATCTGGAAAAGAAAGAACAATGGATTCCACCTGAGTCTTCTGAAAGGAACCAGCTGAGCCTGCAGTTTGATTTTAACCTAGCCAGACCCACTTTAGATACTTCTGGTCCAAAGAATCACAGATCTATATGCAGTAATGCCTCAGTTCAAGAGTGCTTCTGTGCACAAACAATTCAGCTAGCAAACAGAAGCCTTCCAGTTTGGAAAAATGTTGCTTCCTCTTACGAACTCGGGATTGGGTGACAAACACTATCATGGCCTTCTTCACACAAACATGAATGCAATCATCTTCCCCAGAATCATGGAGCGAATTAAGTTTGTGAACCGAGGTACCACTGTTGTTTTGAAACCACTAAGTTTGTGGTAATTTATAGGAGAAACAATAGGAACATAATTCATATGAGGTTTTTTGAGACAAGGTCTCACTATGTAGTTCATGTTGTGCTTGAACTCACTATGTACCCCAGGCTGGCCTTGAAATTGTAACAATCCTCTTGTCTCAGCTTCTTGAGAGCTAGGATTACAGGTGTGCACCACCATGCCCTGCTCATGTGGGTTTATAGATTTTTATCAGATATAGAGAATTTGCGGATCGTTTTTTCAAATTTTTTTTGTCTTGCACTCCTCTGTCTCTTCTTGGGACTCCAGCTGAAGCTATGTCATATCACTTGTTATTATGACAGATGTCACAGAAGCTCTGGACATTTTTTTCAGTCTTTTTCCCTGCGTGCTTCATCCTGTTTAGTTTCTATTAGTGTGCTTTATTCTAACAAGTCTTTCCTTCTTTAGTGTCTAATAATGCTCTGTTTCCACTCTGTGAATTTTCATTATGTGTTGCATTTTTCAATTATTGTTGTTTAATTTCAGCATTTCTTAAATACTCTACTTCTTACCACATTTATTCATAGTTCTTTGTCGCTCCGGAGAATATAGTACATATTTATACCTGTATTCACATCTTGTTCAGCTTATTTCATCATTTTTAAGCTCTGAGTCTGTGTCTGTTGCTTGTTTCTTCCCATTATTGTGGATCATGTTTTCTGATTTTTTTAAATGCCTGGTAATTTTTATTGGATTGAAAATATTGGCAAATTGTCCTTGTTAGTTGCTGGATTATGTTATTTTAAAAAATAATAGCAGATACCTTCTTGCATCAAGCTAATTACTTAAAATTCATTAAATATTTTAGAGGACAGAGTAGTTTAGGATTACTGTAGCCTTATTATTAAGGAAATATCCTTCTTAGAAGCTACACAAATTCCTACTATATTTCCCTGGAATAAGACTGGGTCTCATATTAATTTTTGCTCCAAAAGACAAAGGATGCCGTATTTTTTCATGTACTGCAATCTACATTTTTTTTCATGAACAGAAATCTACAGTTATTCAAATGCAGTCATGTCATCCTCTACTGGAACTTTGTCACAACTCTCCAAACCCCAAATTCCAGCCTGAATTACACTTTCTGTAGAACCACTGACTCCAATCTCTCATCTCCAGCAATAGAGCTCTCCTTAAATGAGTATTTCTTGTCCACGTAGCCTTCTCATAGTGCACTGGCAGCACAACTGTCAGTGATCTTAGCCCATGAATTCTTCACCCAAGTCACGGCCTCTTGCAGGCGAGGCTTCACAAAGTTCCCATTATCAAGTGTAAAGTGAAGACTTATGAGACAGGAGTCTAAACAAAAACTAATGACAGTTAAGAATGATGGTCTACATAAAAGCAACCAAAACTTGCAGGCACCAAAATTCAGAAAATATTTCTTTATTTCACATGAATGCATGAAGTACAGCTGTTACAACACAAGACATTGAAATGAGACAAATGAAAGAGTCATATTAGACACAGCCATTTTTATTCCTTATCAAGTGTGCACATTATTTGTGCATTGTATCTGTACTTGCAGTGGTCATTCGGCAGTAAGTCCTGAGTTCATCTTTTTTGTTTTGTTTTGTTTTGGGGATTTTTGCATACTGGGGACTGAACTCAGGACTTTGTGCTTGCCGGGCAGGCATGGCACCACTGAGCTAAATCCCCAGCCCTCAAGTTCATCTGTTTAAATACCCATTTACCTCTCATTCAAAGGCACCTGTTTGGGTATTTACAAATACTTAGTTATAATTTATATTATATTATCACTTACTTTAAGTATTAATGTCAATATTATTTATTTATATTTAATTATATATTAAAATTACTGTTTTATAATTCAGTATGTCTGTTGTATGTTGCAACAGATATACTAAATGCATCCATCTGGTTGATGATCTTAACTGAGGCCTATTTTCAGGGCACAGCTTATATTACAGGCATCCCAACAAATCACATTAGGTCTTACTTTCCAGAAATGGGTTATGTATGTGTGTTTAGGAGCGTTTGTTTTTGTTTGTTTATTTCTTTTTCCTCTGGACACTCCAAACAGGAATCCCACCCAATTCAGTACATGCTCCAGAAGTTATTTGCCCCCATCCTCTTTGCCAATGTCCTTTGAAACATGTGCCAATCAGTTCTCCACCAAAGAATTAAGAGAACAATGCATCTCTGGATAGCTATTTGTGGAAATTCCTACTCAGTATACTCAGCCTCACAAAGTCAAGCCCTCTTGACCTCCTCAAATGCAATATCTGTCATCACAATTTGGTGACACATTTTGTCTTAATTCCCTCTTGTTGTATTTCCTCCTAGAAACTACAGTATTCACCAACAGGAATCTAACATGCACTCATTTCCTTTGTCTCCTTTCAATCAGGAATCCTAGTCCATTTTTCAGTTGTGCAAAATCTTGTTTAATTTTGTCTGGCTTTCTGGTTGTTTAAGGTAAGAGGGAAAATCCTGACCCTTATACCAAAACCAGATATCTGCCCACTTTACTTTGTTTGTTATAAAGTTAATACCATCTAATGATGTTATGAACTATGTGACAAGTAGTGATGTCTTTAAGTCATTATGGATATCAGCCTTTTGTGTCTCCTTTCACTTTTTTCTTCATAAGTCTTGTGAGGATTTCTTAATTTTATCAGTAAAAAATCACAAAAACTAACTTGGATTTATTGATGCTTTATTATACACTTTTTTCCTATTTTGATTTCTCTTTCCTTTTCCTTATTTTTCCTTCCCTTAATTTTCTTTGAATTGCTGTTCATTTGCCAACTTATTAAACTTGATGCTTCAGTCTTTGTCATTTGTCTTAGCCTTTCTTGTTTTCTATCTTATGAATTTAAGTGGTGCACATTTATTTAGCTATGATTTCAGGTGAATTTACCACATTCTGATATATTTTTATCGTCAGGTTTAAACTATTGTGGTTTAATCATTTTTACACTGCCAGTAAGGGGAATTTTCCACATATTATCATATTATTAATGTCTAACTTGATTTCATTGTGGTAAGTTATACACACACGATGATTTCAATTTTTATTTAGACTACAATTATGGCCTAGCATGTTTTTAGTTTCTGTAAATATCCTTTGTGTAATCAAAAAGAATATATATACATATACATAGTGAGAACAAATCAATTTTTATCACATTATTGAAATCCTATTTTATGTACTTTCAAAAAATCTATATTCTTATAAAGTCAGTATTTCTGATTTTCTTTGTCTTTTTATCACTTACTAGAAATAGATAAGTATTTTCAGCATAATTGTGGACTATTTTCATAATTTTCAGGATAATTGTGGACTATTCTATTTTTCTTATAATTATTTTAGTTTTCCTTTATATATTTTAGATAATATAATTATATAGATATAAATTCATAATTACTTTAATTTCTCACAGTTTAAATTTTACTATTTTTGAACTATCTTTTTATATCTGTTTTCAATACTTGATGCAAATCACCTAGGCTGTCATTACAGGTATAAAATCATTACCTAACAAATGGAAAACATTTAGGAGAGCTTCTTGTGTGAGATACAGAAAGAACATTGAAATGTGGAGTGGGAAGGGAATGGATACACAGAAAACAAATATTTCTTTAATTTGAAGTTTATAAATTATTTTCTTTGAGATATAAAAAGATGAGACTGTAAGCAAATAAAATAGTAGAATACATAAATCAAATAAAATCTGAGAAAATGATTCTTGAAATCAAGATCACAGCACTTTAATACCAAAGTGAGAATTTTAAAAATCAGAAACTGTTCACAGAGTAACCATATACATAAGAAAAAATAAGGTCTCATGCTGAGTTCAGGAAGGATAGCAACAAACTCACAGTAATCTAAAATCAAGATCAGAAGGAACAGAGGGGATGTAATAAAAAAAATAGTGCCAGGGAAATTTGAATCTATACATTGAAAGCAATTAATTAAAACAGTACATAAAAGTATAAAATAGAACATAGATACATATAAATCATACAATAGGTATACATACATAATAGAATATATATTATACATGGATATAGATATTGATATCTATATAGATATAAATATAGATACAATCAGATGCCACTGGTCCTGACAGCAACCAGTAGAGGTGGGAACATGGAATGGAAATCTGTGCCCAGGAAACTTCTGGAGGAGTGATGGAACCAATGAGTCATCTTACGTATTTGCCAATTTGGAAAAAAAAATTAAAGATAGGCATTGAAACATTTGACAAAATATAAAAATACATCTACAGAAATCTAAGCAAGTGAAAAATAATTATTTATCACAAGAAAACAAGTTGCATGAAATAAAAAATTATAATCATAATTCATTACATATGTTATTGGGGAAGGTTTACATAATGATTGGTAATGGAATAACTGACTTAACTAAAAACACGTTATTAAAAATGGAAAAACAGAGAGAAATACAACGGGTCACAGGGCCAGGGATTTAGCTCAGTAGTTCCGCTATCTGCCTCGCAAGTGCAACTTCCCGAGTTCGATCCCCAGTAGCAAAAATATAAAAAATAAAACAAACAAACAAAAATGAGGCACATAAGTGCTCAGAAACCATAATGAAAGTTAATGCCAGAAATTAACAAGGCATGAAATAGTGACATACAAATATTATTTATAAATATAGCAGAAATTAATTTTTTATTTAATTTTAATTAAAAATAAAATAAATATTTGGGGTATCTCCAAGTCATAATCCAATTCTGTCTCAGATCTCACATTTCTTACTCTCTCCTTTCAATCCATTTTCCACATCAGACCCAGTGACTTCAAAATGCAAATTTTGTCATCTTTACTGAACTCCTGAACTCCATATATAGCCTTTCAGGAGACTCCCATTGCCTTTGACTAGCATGGTTCACAGCCTTAAGTCACGCATAGTCAGGCCTGAGTCCTCCCTCCTCATACCCATCCACTCTTCCCCTTGACTCATGCTTCAGCAACATATGTTTTATTTCTTTGAAAACATCAAGCTCCCATGTGCTGGAGCTTTCACACATGCTATTCTCCCCCATTGTTAAGAACATTCAACTATTTTTCACAACCACCTTCCATTTTCTGAAGAAATACTTTAATTTTTTTCAAGTCAAACTCAATGACTTATTTTGGAGGAAGATAGTGATGACTCCCAAGCTCTGTGAAGAAACTCTTGCTTGAGTTCTCCTTGGCAGTCTTTATTTAACTGCCACTGGACATTCTGGAGTGAGTACTTCATTCACCTTCTGTCCCCACATCCCTTCCTCATCTTCTTGCACATAAAGTTGAAGAAATGAAAACATTGTTTCTCTTTGCTTGTCATTGTATACCAGCTGGTAGTGCAATACTTGGAATAGAGCACTATTCAATAAATATTTTATGAATTAGTGAACAAACTAAATACAGGCTAAGTAATCAAAATCTAGATACAGTACTACCTAGCTTTTGTGCTTCTTAGCTATGTGACATTGAGCAAATCACTTAGTTCTTCTAAACTTAATTCCTCATTGGCAAGACACCATAATACAAAAACATATTATAAAGTTTAGAGACAGGTGTGGTGGCCCATGCCTGTAATCTCAGCACTTGAGAGGCCGAGGTAGGAGGATTACAGTGAGTTCAAGGCCAGCCCAGGCTATGTGGTTAGTACAAGGCTGGCCTGAATGATACAGTGAGACTCTGTCTCAAAAAACAAAACAAAAAATTATTATGAGTTATGTGAAAAAGTAATACATACAGAAGCAATTTTCCCTGCATGTATGTTATATAAATTCAAACTTCCTTTCCATTCATTTATTTAAATCATTAAACATCTATTTGAGTATAACACATACTCTGGAAACTTAAAAGGAAAAAGCCCCTCATCTAGAGCAGTGTGCTTCTAGCGGGGAGGAACATCTGTATTCACAGACTATAAAGGGCAAGACTTTCCTAAGCTTCAAAGTTTTCAATGCAGTTCAAAGTTATTCTCATATTGCTACCCAAATGAGCTTAAAAGTGGTACAGTTCATAAGTGCAAAATATTTCATTTGTGCTTAGAATAAATGAGATACATAATTTCATCAAATGTATATTCAGTAGGAATTCTAGTCTGTCATCTGTGGGTTTTCACAAAATTCATTGTAACTCTGAATTTCTAATGGAAAATCCAGCTCTCAAGGACACTGTCTGAATTTGTGACATGACTATAGGACACTTGCTGGGAAAGTAAAATAATGAACAAGTTTTATTTTAATCTATCCAGAGGATTCATCTGTGACAGATGTAATAGTGATAATTTAATCATAATTATGCTATTATGTCATATTATTAGGACAGTTAAGGTTATAATATAATGTCACACCCTTTTAATTCAATAAAACCTATTAATACATTAGAAATCTTTTACTTGCAAAGGCTTATATGTAACCCCAATTTTTCTTTCTGTTGATGGTAGAAAAATTATAGGCTTAGATAAGAAAATTGTTTCATGGCCCAAGTGGAAAACTAGGTATTAAATTTAGATTCCCTGCATAAATTTATTCTCAGAGATCTAGAGTAATTTTCTTAAATTTTCACTATGCATATTCTCTCTCATATATACTCACAATTTATATATATTCTTTTGCCTCTCTCTCTCTCTCTCTCTCTCTCTCTCTGGAACACTTTACCAGTAGTTCTTACTTTTGAAATGTTAGATCACTAGCTATTTTATCTTTCTGCCTTCACTCTTTCAACATCATCCAACTGTGATGCCCTTCATGCCCAAACTGGAGAAACTGGTGAAAGCATACATGAGTATAAGACACAGGTATGCAGAAAGAAAAAGAGAAAGAAAAAGAAAAAAAGCAGCAGCAGCTAATGTGATAGTGTTGGCAGCATGCCAAGTCTCTGCTATTTGATGTGTTTCCTGAGTCTGGCTAGAAAGACTGCTAGTACCTTAGCCATTTTAAATCCCACAGCAACCCCTCCTAAACACACTTTCTCTTCATTAGAGTCTCTCAAGCCCCAGGTTCATAGACAATACTTCAGTTAAACACAAACTCGCCAAGTAAGTGAATATAGCATACCGAATCAACTTCAAATCAACTTTCATTGGTAAAATCTGTCACCTGGCACCTGATACCAATGTGCCCCAAATTTTAATGTCCCCCTTAATCACCTGATGATGTAGCTAAAATGCATATTCGAATTACGTAGGATGAGACGCTCTGTTTCTCACATGTCCCCGGTTAAATCTGATGTTACTGACCCCTGTATCACACTTCACATAAGAAAGACCATGACTAGGAACGAAACTTCAAAATACAACTCACTGATACCATCATCTGTCTCTATTTTCCACCTCTTTTCTACTTCTAGATTCCCACATTTTTATTACACTACTTACATTAAAAAATTAAAAAGAAATTCAACTCAGAATGAACTAGGTTTGTGTAGAATACAAAAGTAGTATATGAGATGTATTTCCTTGGTTCTAAAATTTCTCTAATACTTAGAAAGAATGGCAGGACTGAACATGTATTGGCTGTGTAATAATACAGAAATAGGAGTAAATTCCAATAGCAAATCTTAACAGCCAGGCAATTTTAGGACAAGTTACATAATTTCATGTCAGTCTTTTCATCCACAAAACAGATGTAATAGCACAATAATAACTATTTCATAAGGTGCTTGTGGAACCTACATAAAAAAGGAAAAACCAGTCCTTGGTGAGCTATAAGTTCTTGGTAAAGTTGAGAAATAATGATTAGATATATTTAGTTCAATGGACTTATGCAACATTATATAAATTATTTTAAGTTGGAATTTAGCATGCTAAATGTGTCAAAAGTTAAGCAAATACTTTTAAAAATTATTTCAAGGATTTATTAACTATTACATGCTTGGCAAACACTAAATTTTGAATTTCATTTGATATAAATTATTTTATATTACAAAGTAACTATGTGCCAGATTTTTTAATCAGCTTTAACTGCCTTTGAAATACATTTCTTAATTGGAAACAAAATAAGTGACTGAAAATTTCTGTGGAAGCAGCAATTCTAGTTAATATTTTCTAAATGGCACTTGAAAAATATATGTATGTATCACAAAGTACTTGATAAGCAGTATGAGGAAAAATGCCTGTCTAAATTACTAGTGCATCAAAGTATACTGATGCACTGATAGAATGGTCATTAGTAATTTGTTGCTAATCAGTTCTAAGAAATAGATCACAGCAAAGCATTTTAAAAACAATTCCTCTGCAACTGACATGAATTTGTATTATGTTAACTGAGTCACCATGTAAATTTGACTAGACAGAATGCTTTGCTATTGATTCAGATAGTCCTCAACATCAGGGATAACACTTACCTTGGCTGAGAAGTCAGCGCTGAGTTTGGAATGTGAAATACTGTCTGAATCTGCTGTAGCACTGGAAATGTAGGATGCGAAGATATGCTTCCATTAGGTGGTTCTAGCTGTAGGAGGATGTACCTGACTCAGAACTAAAAACTTGTTTAGTGTTGGGAGAGCATCTTCCTCAATTGTGCTTTCTTCTCTCTGTTCATAAGTGGGAAAACAGAGCACTGTGATAAGGAGGCCATGTTTTCTGAGAGGATTTTCTTCAGGCATGAAGATACCAAAGCCTATGGTGGAGAGCAGAGCTTTCAGCCCAGTATTGAATTGTATTTCCTCCAAGTAACACTTGTTCTTCTCTCTTTTTATTTTCTTTTCAACATCTCCATCTCTTTTTTAAATTAATTTTATTGGTACATTTTATGTATACAATATAATGACATTCATTATTGGAAATTTGTACATTTGGGAAGGGTTGGAGAAAAGGAAGAAGGGAATGGAATTAATATGAGAAAAGAAAAGAATGGAAACAAAGTCCCTCTATCTCTTGATAGATATAGATTCTGTGTGTGTGTGTGTGTGTGTGTGTGTGTGTGTGTGTGTAATAGACACACATTCTCATCCTCTCAGGCCCTTTCTTCCCACTTCCCAACCTTTTATATGGATGAAAATAAAGATATACATTACATATCCATCAGAATTAATTGACAGGGATTCCATCTCTGAAAGAGACTATTAAACTTAATGACTCTCTTTTTAATGGTATCTTCTTTTGGTTCATAGCATATAATAAAAAAATAGCAGTTTTTCAAAAGTTTCAATAATTTATTATGAGTTTCAACATGGAGACACGCAGATATACAAAAACACAAAGAGGAGGGAAAGAGAGAAGTTTACAATGTACACAACTCTTGATTATTCTACAAACAGGGTATTAGGGAATGTGGAAAATTAATTGAAATACACAGAAAAAATTTTTAAATCTTTTCTGATTAAATGAGTTTAATTTTATTTCAATGTTTCATCAGAATTTTTCACAAGCAGCAAGTGAATTTATCTAAAATGTGAAATTTTTAATTACTTTTTGTTTTATGAGCACTGAAATGCAAGAAACAATGATCATCAAAATATTGGAGAGAAATGATGTTTTAAATATAACATATTGGAGGGAGGGAGAAAGAAAGAAGGGACAAGAGAAAAAGTGAAAATAGAAGGAAAAAATGGAAACAAAGCTTTTGTACACAGAGAGGGAAGAGGGCTTGGGGGGATAGGAATAAAATAAAATAAAATCTATTTTAAAAAATTGTATGGGTGGAGAACCCAGAAGGAAACTTCCTCACTGCCATCCCAAGCTCCTAGGGCAGAGAAGGTGAGCCGCGTGGGTGCCAGAAGCACACCCCCCCTACCATGGAAAGGAGAAGACAAGTAAACAAGCCTCAAAATCAGACTTTTGGATCACCTACAGCAACCCCAAAGGGAAACGAGATGGAACACTCTGATACTCAACCACCTGGACTCTCTGAACTGGCAACAAAAGAGGATCTGGGAAAAATGAAAGCAGAAATAATTACTCAGATAACAGCAAAGACTTTTCTCATGGTTCAAGACATGATTAATAAATCTAGAGAGGACACAGATAAAAAAAATACAGGATCTGAGGAACATGATGGAATCCCAACATAGGAAACAAATGGAATCCATAAAACAGATGCAAGCAGATTTCCACGAGATTAAAAACTCCATCAAAAGCCTGCACAGCAGAATGAACCAATGTGAGGATAGAATTTCAGATATAGAAGAAAAGATTACAATTAGTGAGGAGGAAAAGAAAAATTGCTTTAAAATTGTAAAGGAACACAAGAAATCAATCCAGCAGCTGCTAGACGATGCAAAGAAGAACAACATAAGACTGATTGGAGTCAATGAAGAAAGAGAGCACAGATGACATAAAAAAACTGCTCACAGAAGTGATGGCAGAAAACTTCCCAAGGAGGGGAAAATAACTTGACATACAGATAAGTGAGGCATATAGGACTCCAAATAGCCTTGATCAAAAAAAAAATCTACACATAGGCTTATAACAGTTAGGATTCCAGAAATCCAACAGAAGAACAAAATTCTACAAGCAGTGAGAGAAAAGAAACAAATCACATACAAAGGAAAGCCCATCAGAATCCCAGCAGACCTCTCAATGCAAACCCTCAAGGCAAGAAGAGCTTGGAGTGATGTATTTCAAGCCCTAAAGGAAAACAGCCTCCAACCCAGATTGATGTACTCTGCAAAACTATCTTTCAAAATTGTTGGAGAAATAAGATATTTTCATGATAAAGAGCACCTCAGGAATTTCATGAATATCAAACCGGCACTCCAAAAAAATTTTAGACAATACCGTAGGAAAAGACAATGAGGATCACAACCCCAGGAAACCAGCAGAATGAATCCATTGGGTGTGACAAATTAAATGCAAAGGGGGAGATAAAAAAAAAAAAGAAAAGAAAAAGTCATGACAAGGCTTTTAAAACTTTTAACTTCATCTCCCTAATGAGTGTATAATTCAATCTTGTTATTGTACTGATTAGTATTTTTCTGATTCTAGAGTTGCACACCTTTCCTTGTGCTATACTGGCTATTTATCATCTTTTTATGTCTACTTTTTAATTGGGTTGTCTATTAATGAGCTCTAAGAATTCTTTATATATTCTGGTCATAGGTTATATGCATTGTAAATATGGTCTGCTTAAGGACTACTTTTCATTTTAATGATGTCATTTAAACTTCTAAATTTTGATGGAATCTCATTTATCAATTTTTTTCTTTTATACATCATGTCTTTTGTATCCTAGGTAGTTCTTACCTACCCTGAATTCATAAACATTTTCCCTTATAATTTCTTCTTAAAGTTTTATACTTTTAGGCTTTCTTATTTAGATTCATAGATCCCTTCAAGTTATTTTCATGTATGGAAATAAAGGATTGAGGTTAATTTTTTAAATATGGATACCAGGTGTTCTAGTGCCGTTTGCTGAAACACTATCTCTTCCTCGGCTCTTGAATTGAGTTTATATTCTATAAAATGCTAATATTAAATAATCTTTCAAAACTCAGGGACCATATATGTGTGGTTCTATCTCTAGATTTTCTGTTTTATTCCAATGATCTATATGTCTTTCCTTACACCAACACTGCCTTGATTACTGTAGCTTTAGAAGTTTTAAAATTAGGTACTAAACGTCTTCCAACACTGTTTTTCTTTTTAACTTTTCTAGGTCCTTTGTACTCCTACATAACTTTTAAATTTCAATATCCAATTCTTCATTTATAGCAAGTATACACAGACCTGAATTTTTATGTATACCTTGTGTTTTCTAATCCTGATAAATTCAAGTACAAGTTCTAGGGGCTCCTAGAGATTTCTTAGTGTTTTCTCTGTAGATGATCATTTCATCTACATATAAAGATTTTACTTCTACCTTGCCAATCCTATCCTAATTGTGTCATTTTATTGCCAGACTATTTTGGTGGGGCCTAGTTTTCAAAGTTTAATGGACAGATAAAGAGTAAGCGTATCTGTCCTTGTTCCCCACCTTAAGGAGAAAGCATTGTATCTTCTCCATTCATATAAGGCGTTCTCACTGGAAGTATGGAGTACATGCCTTTAATCTGTTGAGAAGCTTCTGTTCTACTTCTAGTCTCCTGATAGCTTTTACCATGAACAGCTGTAGAATTTAGTCCAATATTTCTTCTCCAAATAGTGACAGGATCATATGGCTTTTGCCTTTCCTCTGTTAAAATGATGACTTTTGGGGGTGGATCTTCCAATGCTGAACTAACACTGCCATCCCTATAACAAAACCACTTTCTACATCCTGCCAGGTCTGATTTCTAAGAGTTTGTTCTGTTAAACAAATTTCTATCTATATTCATACTTTTTTCTTCTATTATCTTTATCCAGTTTTAGGATTAGCACAATGTTGAGTTCCTAAAATGAGGGGAGAAGTGTTCCTCCTTTTTTCTGCTTTAATTGTTTGATATAATTTATCAGTTAAAATGTTTATGAGCCTGCTGTTGTCATATAGGTAGGTTTTCAAGCTAGGAATATACTTTCTTTAATAGGTGCTATTCAAATTTTATATTTCCTTCAGAGTTAGTTTCATTAATTTGTCTTTCAAGGTACTTCTTAGAAGTTGTCAAATTTATTTCAAAACAGATTTTTGAAATATGCTTTCTATATCCTTTTAAATTCTGTAAAATCTGTGGTAATGTCTCCTAGATGTTGATATTGTAATTTAAAAAATGTATAATTGATATTGTGTAACAGGAAGAAAAGGTCTAAAGGTGCAGGGGAAGTTTGAGAGGTAAGGAAAAGGAAAAAAGAAAAAAGAAAAAATATGAGCAAAGGAAAAAATGGAAACAAAGTCTTTGCAAATAGGGAAGGGTGGAGGGGGTGAAGGGAGGGCTATGGAAGGGGAAAAAAATAAGAACCAAGATACATCATGTAAAGGTACAGGATCCCAATGATGAATGTAACAGTATTTTATACCGAAAAGGTACCAATAAATTTAATGGGAAAAAAAATTGTATGGGTGTTTTATGGCTATGAATCAAATCAAAAAATGATTGTCATATATATGTATATATCTATATATACATACATGAATACATATATACTTATATCTATACATGTGTTGATAGCAGTTTTATTTATTAGTTTATTTCATCCATGTAACTCAGAAGTGCCTTTCCATGTCATCTCTACCTGGAAAATTCTATATCTCCTTTTAGATAGCTCAAACAACATAGCTCTCTTCCCTAAATTCTCAAGACTTTGGAATGTATGAATTTAAAATAAAAATAAGAACATATCACTTACAATTGTAATCTATCTGTATATTTATTTCTGTCCCTCTTTACAATATCAAGTCTTTGAAAGTACTATGTATACATATACACACACACTATATATTATATAACAAATGTTATATATTATATGTAGTGTGTGTGTATGTGTATATATATATTTCTAAATTTTTACCCAATTTCTTGTTATTTTCAAAATTCCACATGCCATTGAGCATGGGGTGCATGGCTATAATCTGGGCACTTGGTAGGCTGAGACAGGAGGATCATTGAGTTTGAGACGAGAATGGGTTACCCAGCAAGTTGTGCTGAACTACATAGTGAGACTTTGTCTCAAACAAATAAAATTCCATGTGCCAAAGAACTTATTAGCTGAATCTGGAATGTGTGATGCTGAGATTAAGGGCGTGTGATTACTAAATCTCTATAGTGAGGGGTAGTTTGTCACCGCCCTAATCCCAGTAGTCTGGATGGAATAAAGAGGCAGAAAGAAGCAGTGAAGATCTCTCTTCCCTTGTTACTTTTGCTGCCTTGTGCACACCATATTATTTCAGAGCCATCCAACTATGGACTGAAACCTCTACAAACTGTAAGCCAAATAAACCCCTTCTCCTCTAACTTTGGGTGTCAGGTATTTTGTCTCAGCAAGGAGAGAAAAGTAACTCACACAAAAAGCTACTGAAAATAATTAAATTACTAATATTTTATAAAAAATATTCATGAATCCTATCATCGCCAATTAGTGGAATTTAAACCAAATGATGCCACTGAATTTCAGAGGTGGAGGATGTTGCACGACAAAAGGACCCACTGAATACTTTTAGAAGTATTCAATATCTGTAAATGTAAATTGAGGCAAAATTCATACCTAAAGAGTTCTAAACACAGTGAGTGAGCCTTGTTAAAACTACTGTTCAGATGGGAAAGAAACATAAACTATGTGAAAGTATAATACAATCCATACTTATTTCATTACACAAGGATCTAAGTGTTATTTACCTAAGATTAGTGATAC
Source organism: Heterocephalus glaber (assembly GCF_053883595.1). Classification (NCBI taxonomy): domain Eukaryota; kingdom Metazoa; phylum Chordata; class Mammalia; order Rodentia; family Bathyergidae; genus Heterocephalus; species Heterocephalus glaber. The sequence goes on along the minus strand of NW_028258296.1, from coordinate 33,386,575 downwards.
ACCATGATTACTCTCTTCCTAGGAAATCACTGTATGAAATTGTTCAATACCACAACAGGGATATTGCTGCTCTCAATGGGCATAATTTTAGGTAAAGTAATTGCTTCCAGTGACCTTGTTTTTGTATGCTTCATAGTATATGTATAACATAACACTATCTGCGACTAAATTTCTTTTCATTATTTTCATTTGTAAACAAGAATTGTTTCTTGTTATATGTAGCCATGTGAGTTCTAGAAATTTAAAATCATAAACCATTTGCCTTCTTAGCTACACAAAAAACTTTGCTTATTATTTTATTTGTGTTCCTATATATTTTTGCAAATGCTAAGCTGTAAGAAAAATAGTAATGCAATATCCAGTTTTAATTTCAAGAAATAGAGGCAACAGTTGCAGGTAGTTAGTCTTTTTTAGAGACTAGTGTCTTTTGATACACTGAAAAGACTAGGGAAGCTGTTATAATGATAATGGAAGACCCTTATACATTTTCATTGACATCAAGTTGCCATTGACATCAGGGAATTGACAAGGTAATGGTTCTCACACATACTTCAGTTGACACTACAACATCAGAAGTGTCAGACACAATGGAAGTGTCTCTTACAAAATCTATTGGTATTAAAAAAGGAAGAAAGGTAAATTCAGAGGGCTCAGATAATATAATACGTCTCTGAACATTCCTAATTGTTTATAAATTCATCAGATTTATAATGAACTCCTATTGCAGATCTCACCTTTCACATACACAAACTTGGGGAAAGGGAAATGTGAGAAAATTGAAGGTGATGAGTGTTAAGGCTATTGTGATCGAGGTAAAAATAAACTTTATCTGCAGTAAATGTTTATAATGTACAATGTTCAATTGTTCAAAACTGAGAACAGACTGTGGTAATGAGGAAATAGTCAAGAAACTCACACCAATTTGATATTTTAGGTTAATTGCTTTATTATTAATACAGAGAGGTTGCACATTAATTCTGTATAATTAGACAGAAATTATGCAGTGTTTGGTAATTGTAGCAGAATTTTGTATTTAGCTATAACTTTCTGCTGAACCAATATAAAAAATAAAGAATTAGAGTCTTTGAAAAGACACATGGTTGGCATCAGAGTATAACTTGAAGCAGAAATTGATACATGACAGATTTTCTCTCTGAAAGGTAAGTTAACTGCATGACAGTATTAATATACTATTTGATATTTTTAGTGGTAGTACCTACAGTGGCCAGAGCTTTATCTTGGCTCTCTTATAAAGAATTTCTAACCAATTGTAATTATAAACAATTTCTAGAGTATTTGATTCAGTTTTTATCTTTTGGGCTTTAGAAAAGTAGTTAGAACTGACTCATTTCTATGACTGTAGTTAAAAATATACTTACATATACAACAAGTTTAAATCACTATAAACTTCAATGCATCCTGTGTTTGCAGTACTTGCTAAGCACTGGAAACAGATTATCAAGAGAGGCACACCCTCTCTCCAGCCAACATTATATTTCTACAGGGAAGACTGAGGCAAAGTAGATTATTTCCTAGATATTATTTAATTAAGAAATAGTTGAAGTGTCATTTGGAAAAACCAGAGTGCTATGAAATCCTATAAAAAGGTAGACCTGACCTAGTCTTGGTGTCAGGTCAATCTTCTCAGAGGAAATGGCTGATCTGAAACCTGAAAACATTAAGTTAATAGGCACAAGAAGAACAGATGAGGAATTTGCAGTAAAAGAAAAATTCATTTGAAAACTTCAAAGCACAAAGTATGAATGTGGAAGAGGTTTAGGCTGGAATGCTGTGTTCCTTTAAAAACTGTGTTTACTTTTACTTTACATCTTTGAGTGAAATACACCCAAACGAAGACAGTATGAGGAAAGGCACTGTCCACTTTCCCGTGAATCAGCCACTTGTGTCAGATCAGCGCATCTGCATGACATACGTTGGATGCTTCTACCTTGCTGCCATTTGGCCAGTTTTTAATGTGGCTTTCCCTCTCCCCCTAACATACCTCAGAACACTTCTACCTAGGATATCAATCCCTGGGTTAATTTTAAGAGACCTATTTAATATCCAGCTAAGTACCTTATTTATACCTTAATTCTTTTTCTGACTTGCAAATTCTAATTAGAAAGGTTGCAAGTTATTTTTTTCAAAAGATCCATGTGCCAGGCTGGAACTACAATAATAAATACACAAGCTTGTCCTCACAAAGCTTCTCATCTATCAAGAATTGATAAATTGCTCAACAGACAGCAAGCAACCACATATACACCTGAGAAATCATACAGTCTATCTTAGTTACTATCTGATCACCAAGACACAATTCTCAACACCCACAGATTAAAGGAGGAAAGGTTTGTTTGGCTCAGTTTGTAGAGGTTTCAGTCCATAGTTGGCTGGCACCAAGGCAATGCAGCATGGCAGAGGGGCATCGCAGAGGAGGCTTCCTCTTGGCTTGGTAGGCAGGAAGCACAGAGAAGGATCAAGAGAGGGCCCAAGGAATGCCTTCCAGGCCATGCCCCCAGTGACCCACGTCCTCCAACCAGACTTCACTTCCCAACATCATATTTAGCCATAGACTCATCAGTGCACTAATCCACCGCTAAGTATCACACCCCCATGATCCAATCACCTCCTAAAAGCTGCACACCTATGAGCACATGAGGCTTTGTGGGGACATCTGGATATAAACCATAACACTCTTTTAAAAGTATAAATTAACACTTTACAGACTGTAACTAAGAGAGAGTTAGTTAATTCTGCAAGTGTACTGTCTGCTAGGCATTGCACTAACACTTAATCCTACGAAGAAAGGTAATATAAACTGAAGGCCTCTCTGCCAGTTAATCTTTATTCTCAACTTGACTGAATTAAGAGACTCCTGGAGAGGTCTTGTTTCATGGAGCACTGTACTCAGTTCATAGCCAAATGATCTCTTAGGAATTAGAGAAGGTGAGTCAGCTGGGCTTCACTTTGGGGAGGATAGGTCTCTTCCTAACATTCTTCCCCTGTGCTCTGCTTCCAGGACAGCAGGAAGAGAGCAGCTTTGCTTGCCACACCCTTCCCCCATGACGTTTCTGCCTTGGAGTCACCAGATAAACTGAATCCTCTGAAACTTGGACCAAATAAACCTTTATGTCCTCTAAGTTGTTTGTGTCAGGTATTTTCTCCCACCAGCAGGAAAGGTGACCAATACAGCCTCACAATTTCAAAACTAAATTTACTCAATTACTCTTCCTCGAGCACCTACTAGGTAAGGCACTGTGGTAAACTATTCTTCCACTGACTCAGTCACACCTTTCCAGCCTCCTTGCCTATGCCAGGCACATTCCCATCTTGGGACTTTGCCCTTTCTCCACATAGGCAAATGTTCTTCTCCTAAATTATCTCAAGAATCACATCAATTCCCACACTTCTTTCTCCAATGTCACCCACTCACGGAGATAGTCTTTGACTATCCTATGTAAAATTGTAACCCATCCCCATATTCCTAATCTCCTCTTCAGATTTCAGATATCTTTATACAAAATGTTTCTTTACCCTTTAACAGGCTATATGACATATTATTTACATCTCTTTTCTATCTTTCTTTGCAAGCTCTTAGGGTCCAGGGACATATTTTACAATGAAAAGGACATGAGCATCACTTTTTTTTAACAGAGATCTAGCAATTGAGTTGGCAGCTTTGCTGGAGTTTATAATCTTTGTCTATACTCTAACCAAGATACATTTGTATAAATTAGACTAGGCTTAAGTAAATGACCAACCATGTGAAAATATCAGAATTTTCTCAATAAGGAAAAAAAATTCCATTTTAAAAATATCTTTTAAGGTCTAGGGTGTAGCTCAGTGGTAGAGCACTTGCCTAGCACGTGGGGGGCCCAGGATTCCATCCCCAGCATAAAAACAAATAAAAGAATGTTTTAAAATTTTTCTTATTCCTAAATCAGTGTATGTTTGTGGCATCTAGAGTGGAATTTCAACTTGACTGTCTTTGAGATCCACCCAGAGGACTGGTGGAGTGCACTTCTAGATCCATATGGGTGGGTCACAGGGTGTGGCCTTGGGATCTCAGTCTGACCTCTTGACCCTTTCTTTCTGGCAGTCTTCCCCTGCTCTGGTTTCTAGCTCCCATGAACTAAGCAACCTCGCTCTGCCCTACCCTTCTGCCATGATGTCTCTGTTTTTGAGCCAGTGATCATGGATAGAGGCCATAAGCAAATTAAACCTCTCTTGCTTTAATTTGTGGGTTTTGCTATTGTGTCTCAATGATAAGAAAGATGACTAATATGATGTTCATTGCAGGAAAAAAAACAGAAAAAGAGAGTAACATAAAGAAGAAAATAAAAGCCATAATATCATACTCAATTATATTTTACTAATTTCTATGGCAAAAATAGGACAACAGTGTTTGTGCTACTCTCTAACTTGTTCAATCAATGTCCCACATACATCAGATGTGCAGATACTTCCTGGGTAGGTGCTGATCTACCTCACACAGGTACACCTGAGTGCCCCGGGAAGGCACACAGATAAACACGCTTGCTGCCCACCCACTAATGAGTAGCTCGGTCATGGGGTGGATTAACCCCTCATTCAGAAATTTCTGACCAATATGGGACAGAAACCAGAAGATATATTCTTCCTCCTTTCTCCTCCAACCTGTATCCTATAGAATCTAGATTTGTAATTTAGATAGCTTCTTGGGAAGGGCTCAGTTTCACCAAACCAGTAATTGGTTTCATTTAGTAGTGACTAGATCAATAATGCCTTCTCCTGTTGGATGTCCCTGTTTCCCTGCCTCACTCCCACTGACTCATTTCTGCTTCCTAGTGTTGCATTTCCTAATAAAGCAATAATGCCTAAACCATCTGTTGTTTGATTTGTTTCCTGGGAACCCCAGCTTGACAACTCATTTTTCCCTATCAAAAGTCTTTCTTTCTTTCTTTTCTTCTTTCTTTCTTTTTCTTTCTTCCTTTCTTTCTTTCTTTCTCTCTCTCTCTCTTTGTATTTTAATATAGTACATGTATATATTAATAAAGAAAATTCAAAGAAAAAATAGAAAAAAATTCATAACAAAATAATTAGAGATAACAATAGTTAATACACTATGTACCATAATCTTAAAAGAATGACCAAAATGTTTCTCAAAGTACAAGTCATAGACAAAAAAAGTCTCTTACAAAAAGAAACAGCAGATAGTAGCTCAAAACTTTATTTTCAATGACTTAAGAGAAAATAATAGTATAAATGAAACACATTAGAACACATATTGCAATATTGTCACAACAGAACAGAGAATTGAAGGAATTATCTGAACTTCTCTCTACTTCCTATTTCTCTATCTTTTGTTTTCCTCTTTATTTATACTTGTATATATTTTGAGTTTCTAATATAAAAAGTCATGCAATCTTTAAAGTCTTTTTTTATTACTGTGAATTCTTCTGTGTGTAGTATATATTTTCATTAATGTAAATCCATGAAGACAGTGGACCTTGTTTTTCTTCCTATTGTTTTATATTCAGTATCTGGAGCAGCATCTACTTTTTTATGAATTTAGGAATGTACCATTGCTGTAAAGGAAGAGTTTACTTTACTTTAATAGGTCTCTTCAGGTAACATTTGCGCATACAAGTTGTTCCTAATTTTACCAGTTTTAATCTGCCATTGTTTTGCACAAAACCTTGGCTCCAACACATTGTGCCCACATTCTTAAAAGTGATGCTTCTGGGTCAGAGAACATGCACAATTTTAGGGATATTTTACACACATTTGCTATCCAATTTGAATTAAATCTATGGCATTCTACTCATTTTATTCTGTCACGAATCTTCTAGTGAACCAGGATATTTTCCTAATACTGGCAGACAAAAAGATGTAACCTGTATTCACTTGCTTCATCAGTTTAAAATCCACATAATTTTAGACAAGAACAGCAGAGGGCTGATGAATAGATTCAAGTTAGTAAATTCAGAAAATATATATATATATATACCTTAAAAATCTTTGCTATTAAAAATGTGGTAGTTTCCTTTCTTTTTTTAAATAATAGTGCCCCCCTTCCCACTACACCTGCTAACTAATTTACTTCTCATATCTTAGAGCCCAAAACCAAGCAAATCACATACCTACCCATGGCTATAAGCTCCAAATGCTCAGACTAATGTTTTCACTAGAAACCACAGGCAAAGTGACTGCAGGGTGTTTTCTCTGTCAGTAAAAGAAATCCTGGAAACTCTTTACAATTATTCCTGCATGGATCAACATGGCATACAGCCTCAGTCCTGAGATCAGAATGGAAAGTATTTGAAGCTGAATCCATGCTGACAGAAAGATAACTACTTTCCATTCTTCAAATACTTGAAGTGCCTCACTTCCTATGAACTGGATTATCTCTTCATAAATTGTGGGCAACAACTAAGTAGAGTTTAGCCCCTGCTTTTGTTACTGAATATGGCAAGCTGATCTGTGAGTAATGGAGACAACAGAGTAATCAGTTTCAGATACAAAACCAAAAAAAAAAAAAGCAAAAAACAAAGCTTATTGTTGGGAAACTAATCAGTCCATTCTCTGCATGAAAGAAAAAACCTACTCAGAAACCTATTTGCTGTGATAAGTTTGAACACCTCATGACAGACTTGGTGTTATAACTTTATGTTGGAATTTTGAAGACTGTGTTTGCTTAGTGTTAATTATTCAACAAGTAAATTCAAACTGATAATCCCCAGAAAGTCAGCTAACAAACTGTATTACACTAGTCTATATCAATGCAATGCCACTGAGGAATCAATGTAATATTTTGTAATCATTACAAATGATTAAAAAAATAATTTTTTCTTGTAATTTTTATCAAAAATTTCTTTGTAGGTGTGCAAACTAAATTTGTTTAAATAATATTATTAGAGACAAATGAGTTAGGTAGAAATAGGCAATCGGATAGGGCTAAGTCCTCAAGAGGATTAGGACAAAGGTGAAACACTACAGCTGTGACCAGAGACATAGGTTGGAAACCAGGCCTCAAGAGAAAGACAAGATGATCAGACCCACATACTTCTTCAAAGAACAAACACTAGGCCTGATGAAGTCTAGATAGACATCAGCCACCCCAGTGGGTGACCAGAGACCTCTGGATCCACCACTTCCTAGGAGAAGTCTTTGTTCTTTCCATCCACCCTTGTTACGTGACTTGTTTCCCAATTGGATCACTATTGCCTAAGCGACTATACTGGTAACCTTACTGGATGATCATGGCTGCAGCCCATGTTGTACCCATGTAGGTTTCACCCTATGAAACTCCCCTATAGAGTGGGTGCTCCTGGGCTACCCACTGGGAGCTTTCCTATCAATAAATATCTTCCTACTCAACCTCTGTTGTTCCTAGAATTCATTCTTCTATTTTTAGAGAACAAGAGCTCAGTGTATCATACAGCTAACAGGTTGGGAGATACAATATTTCATATTACATCTCTGGTATTATTTCCTGTATCAATATGTTCTCAGATTTTTTTAAATTTTGAATTAAATATGTTTCTCTTAAAGAGGACAGCAGTACACATGTCATCAATGCATTTTAAGTTTAATAAAGACTGTTTAATTTTCCCTGCCTTTTTAAAAAACACATATTAAAAGGAAGAATGTGTACAACCCAGGCTAAGCACAAATCCTGAGCCCTCTTGAGTATAAATGTTTTCACTCTGATATTTTTAGCTCTGTGTCTATGAAGAGAAAGAAACCTGTGCTCAACCTTCACCTATAAATTTCTGTGTGCCTATTGATATAACATGTAGATGTCCTTGGTCAGATAAAAGGACCAAAAAGGGAGAAGAAAAAGAGAAAAGCAAAGAAAAAAACCTGCCTGCCAGCCGGCACAATCCAGGAAGCACTCACAGTAAACCATCTCAAAGACCTCTCTCTCTCTCTCTAATCAAAACAATTCTCCAAGGCTGAATGATGATTTTAAAGAAAAAAAAAAGATGATTAAAATAACAAAGAGTAAAACTTAACTGGCACATTTCTTGACCTACATCTATTGAAATGTAATATCATACAAATAAACAAACAAAAACACGAAGTTTGAATAAAATGTTTTCAATTATGTTTACTTAAAAAAATAAAAGAAACATCCAATTATGGGGCAAACATTGCCAGGGGAACAAAAGCTATTGCATTCACTACAAACTTGCGTTTAGTTTCATTTCAATAGATAGCCATGGCCTTACCTTTTATATATTCAACAAATACAGATTCTGTTCTTGCTAAAGCAATTCTGTCTTTTCTTATGCCTGTAAACATCTGGAGTCCACCAGTATCCAATCAATAAGTGATCAGCTGGTGTGTTCCAAGCCTATTATGTATCCCTCAGGGCTCTATGTAAGTTTTCAAACTCCTAAGGTCAAGTATATACAGTAATTTCAGATTAAACTTAATTTTGAAATACAAAGAGAATTTGCTGTAAAACTTGAACTTGATGCTTCAATGACAGTCCTATTAGACTAAGTTTCAAAAAAAGGGATGTTTTAAAGATTACCCTTCTCTTTGGAAGACTAATTCCATCTATATAGTGCTGACAACATAAAAGATATTATAGTCATATTCTCAAAAGCTACCTTGTTTCCAGACTCATAAATGATCTTCATTTCCTAAATCAACACATCCCTTATGCACATTTTCTTTAAAATGTCACTTGTACATATTTAGATCTAACAAATACTTTATTCTAGCTCTTTTCATTGCTTTTGATTACTAGAAATTATTCTGACATCATGGGGAGATGTATAAAGACAAATATTAAATGCTGCACTAGACCCGTCATGTCTGTGGCACTATTGAATGAGTTTTTCAGTGCTAAGCCACATGACAACAGAATGGTTTCTGCCAGACATAAAGTCAACTTGAATTCAGTCGACATTTCAGCACTTCTTTGGAACACAACTGCTTTTTAGAATTACAAGGTTTTCTTAATTGAAAGTAGATTTTAAAATTATAGTAGTTGTTAAATACTAGGAGCTAAATTTTCACTTGTATGTTTAAAGCTGTTATTTGGAGCTGAATTGAGCAGGCAGTTTAACAAGCAACAGGAAATGTTTAAAATCACCAAGATCATTACCCAGTAAAATTAAAAGCCCCAACCAGAGGACTGAGCACTCCATGGGAATTTGCAAGTGAAACTGGCATCATCATCAGGAACACATCTGGAGAGGTAAAACTGTGAGACACATTGGGCCATCTAGGGAAGATAAGAGTAGGCCAGGCAGTTCCCAGCCTGAGGCATGGAGTCCTCCCTGGGGCTGCAGAAACCGGCTCAGTTGTACAGTGTGACACCTGTCAGTACAAATGAAAAATGATTGTATAAGTGACTCTGTAGTGTGTGTTCCTGTGCACATGTGTGTGTAAGTCCTACTTGTCAGGTTTCTCTCTCAGACCCGTGGATAGGGAAGAACAAACATAGGGAGAGAGATTGACAGTCCTGAATTGACAGCAACAAACAAATAGCACATTTGAATATAGTGGTAGGTCCCAAAATATGTCCACATCCTAATCTCTGAAACCCTTGAATATATTACTTTTCAAGGCAAAAAGGCACTGAGCAGATATAACTGAATGAAGGATTTTGGGATAGATGGATTCTTTTATGTTATTGGGAGGAGCCAATAAAGAGGTCCCTAAAGAGGAAGGCAGAAGGGTCAGTCACAGAAGCATATGAGACAACAGAAGCAGAGATCAGAGATGATGCTGTCTGAAAATAGAAGGAACCACAAGCCAAGGAAAGTATGTGGCCTCTAGAGACTGTGAAAGTCAACAACCTGCTTCTGGTCGGCTGAGCGGCATGGGCGGCGCCCATAACTGCAGGACAGCGGCAACATCAGCAGCCTCCTTTCTGCACACCAGAACCGTGCACAGAAAACCCCCAAGTCCCCGGAAGAACCGTGTGGCAACCATTAGCCAACAGTGTCTCCTCAGTATTTATAGAAGATGTGAGCCCACAGAGGCGGAGTTTCCGGATATAAGGGGTCAAGGAACGTGTATCAAGGTAGGGTGTAGTGAGCCATGAAATGAACAGATTCAAAGAACTGAGATTACTCGGATTATATCGGCCTGCAGCAGCGGAGGCAATCTAGAAATCAGCAAGAACAGGAAAATCTCCAAATGCTCAGAACCTACACAGAACTGTTTCAAATATTCCATGGATGAAGACAATCTTGAGAGAATTAAAATATATATATCCAATGAAATTAAAATGAAAATATAGCATATAAAATTTGTGAGATGCAGTTGACAGACACAGTATGAAAAGAATAAGGAAACAGAAAGTTGGAAATGAATACGCTTCCACCGCAGGAATTTAGAAACAAAATCAAAGGAAGCAAATATGAAACAGTGACAAAAAGCAGAAATCAATGGAATTGAAGGAAAAAAGGATAAAATCAATGAAGCAAAGACCTGGAGTTTTGAAAACATCAATAAAAATGATAAACCTCTGGTAAGACTCATGGGATAAAAAGAGAAAAGACATAATTACCAATATTGGGACTAAAACAGGAAGTGGATTTATAGACATCAACAGGACCTGGAGAACATTAGTAGTAACTCATATGAGCCTGAGTATTTAGGTGAAATGGGCCTCAAAAAACACAAGCTGCTCCAGTTCACCCAATGTGTAGTTTTAGTAGACCTATCAGGGGAAGAAGTAAATTTGTAATTTAAAATCTCTACAAAATGAAGCTCCCTGTTCCCAATGGTTTCACTGAAGAATTCTACCAAATGTTTTGAGGAAAATTAGTGGCAACTTTACATTGTCTTATCCAGAAAATAGAAGTGAGAACACTGACTAATTTGTTTTATAAAGTTAGGATTACTGATAGCAAAACCAAAGTCTGTAACACATGTGTACTCTAAAGACAACCAAGGATAAAAATCCCTCATGAATCTGGAGAATTCAGCAATCTATGAAAAGAATTACCCACTAGGGCCAATTGGGGTTTTTTTCCAGAGAGCAAAGCCAACTCAGTATTTGAAAATCAATCAAGGTAATCCATCAATATTAACACACTAAAGAAGAAAATCCACATCATCCTATGCATTGATGCAAGAAAAGCATTTGATAAAAAATATTCCATATCCACTCATACAAAATCTCTAAGAAATAAACAGTCTCGACCTGATAAGTGACATCTTTCGCACTCCTACTTCTAACACTGTTTAATGTTGAAACCTGAGTGCTTAATTCCTGCGGTCAAAAGCAAGGCACAGGTGTCTGCTCCACCCCCAGCCAGCACAGTGGTGGAGTTCCAGCCAGTGTACTGAGGCAAGAGAGGAAATAAGAGGCAGACAAACTGGAAAGGAAGAAATGAACCTGCACCTATCCATAAGGAACATAAATGTCCATTTGCAAAACCCCAAGGAACCTACCAAAAAGAAAGAAACTTGCAGAAGTGATCAGTGAATTCAGCAGTCACAAGATACAAAATGAACATAAATCCATTGCATTTCTGTATATTAGCAATGGACACTGAAACTAAAAATATAGTAACATTTACAGTCATACATAAATGATGCAGTACTTAGGTAAAAATCTAACAAAACATGTAGAGAAGGTGTGTGCTGAAAAACACAACATTCTGATGAAAGATATCATAGAAAAGGAGCACTATGGCATGTTTATGGATGAAGAGACAACACGGGAAATCACTGACATAGTAATAATCAACATAGCAATAGTCTGTTCTCCCCAAAATGACATACAGACTTAATGGAATCCTTATCAAAATCTTAGCAAAATGTTTTATAGATATAGAGGATTGGCAGTGGTATTCTAAAATGTATACAGTAGGTGAAGATGCTAAATTGATTCTTATAAAGAATATTGTGGGAGGAACTAGCCTGTGGACTTCACATCATGTTGTAGAGTTACAGTAATCAAGACTGTGGAGAAGTACATCCGAGACAAATGGAGAAGAATGAGGAACCCAGAAATGGAGCCACACAACAGCCTCAATGTTCCCAGAGACACGAATGTGTCCCCAGATTGGCAGCATGTAGTATCCATCTGCTGGTGTTAATAATTCTTGATTTTTCCTCCACTGATCAGTATTCTAGTTGTGATTATTTTATAGGATGTTAGCCCTGAAGGAAGTCATTTAGGGCACACGTGATCTTTCTGTATAGTTTCTTGCAACTTCAGGTGAATCTAAAGTGATCTCCAGATTGAAGTTTAATTTGAAGTATGTAAAGGTGATAAGAATATGTTACTTATGTGTGTGTTCCAGGGGGATGACTTGGCATCATTTGTTTAGATTTTTAAATGGCCCTCAACAAGGCCAGTAGCAAACTGTCTGCTTGAGGAAACTATCATGGTTAAAAGGTCAATTTGTAATCCATTTGTATTTTATCTTTAAGATACTAAAATGAGAGTGTTTGTGGGGTGGAAGTGTGTACACTGGTGTATGCATGCCCGAGTATGAATATTTCTCAACTCTGCCCACTGAAAAGGCCAAGAAACCTGGACCACTGCAGTGACAATGTGAGGCTGTGCCCCTCGGTGCAGAGGAGGGGTTTGAGTGTCATTTTTCCTGTCAGATGTGCCAAGGCTGCTGGACAAAATTCATGATTTCAGATTTGGAACAAAAATTTTATTTGAAGCCACTTGTTAGGAATTTACTAATGCCAATCTTGTACAATACATTCTCCATCATTTGCATTACTCAATAATGATAACTACCCTACTTTGGTAGTGCCTCATGTTTAAAAGAAAATCAACAAACTGATTCTTTGAACCTCCAGAAGGAATTAGCCCTGCCAAAAATATTGATTTTCTCAACAACCAATAAGACACTTGAGCTCAGAACTATAAGATACATTTGTAGAAATTGGTTGCAACAACAGAACATTAAGGCAGATGTTTTACGGAAACTTAAAGACAGGCAGCTTGCAATTCATCAAGAAACACTTACCCAGTGCCCACTTGGTCTGCACAGCAGTGAACAAGGTGGTCTTAATGATCTCAATTTGATTACAATTTTGACAAGTTTCTTCACAAATATAGATTCCTGACATTCCATTTCTTTGAGCATTTGCTTAAAGAACTTGCAATGTCTCTGCCTCTTTAAGATGTAAGACTTCTCCCAGACCCTTGCCAGTTTTAAAACCCAAGAATGTCTTTCTCCAGGCCCAGGGAGGCACTCTGAAGTCTCATCATCGAGGACAGCACCCCTATCCCAGTGCCTATGGAAGACAAAAGCCTCATTTCCCGAAGCACATAAAGAGCAATCACAGATGGCCTAATCATATTGACTAAACTCTACACTAACTTCCTCCAGTACTTTTTTGGGGGGGGGGGGTACCGGGGATCGAACTCTGGACCTTGCACTTGTGAGGCAGGCAGCACCACCACTGAGCTAAATTCCTGGCCCCCCTTCCTCAGGGACTTTTGAGCTCAACAAAGTACAGCACTGTACTTAAAACTCTCCCTCCCTACATTTATTTCAGTTAAAATGGGTTCAATCTATTTCCTACATCAATTGTCTTAAGTCCTATTTCAGTAATCTTCTTTTCTTTTTTTTAAATCATTTTTTAAATCTCTTAAATATTCCAATTTATTTTTTTAAATTTTATTTTATTGGTACATTTTAGGTATACAATATAATGACATTCATCATTGGAAATTGGCACCTTTAAATAATCTCTCTTTGTTCTTATTTTTTCCCCATTCCCCTGCCTCTCTTCAACTCCTCCATCCCTCCCTATTTACAAAGATTTTGTTTTCATTTTTTCCTTTTGTCATATTAATTCCATTCTCTTCTTTCCTTTCCCCTACCCTTCCCACTTCCCCTTCCCCTTTGCCCCTTTTCTTCTTAATTCACATTATCTATTATACCTTTTAGTCCTTATTTAAACTTTCAGTTTTTCACACTAGAGAAACTACTCAGTATTTACACGTGTGTCCTATTTATTTCACTTAATATTATCACCTCAATGTGCATCCATTTAGCTATAAATGTCTCTAATTTCTCATTTTATATGGCTGAGTAGTACTCCATTTTATAAAAAAAAAAAAAGCAAAACACATTTTCTTTATCCAGTCTCCAGTTGATGGGCATTTGGGCTGTTTCCAAGATTTAGCTATTACAAATTGTGCTGCTATGAACATGGGTGCGCATATATCATTGTGATATGATTCTTTTAATTCTTTGGGGAAGATCCCCAGCAGTGGAATAGCAAGATCAAATGGGACTTCCAGTTCTAGTTCTTTGAAGTATCTCCTCCATACTGATTTCCATAGTGGCTCCACCAGTCTACACTCCCACTAGCAGTGGAGCAGGGTTCCTCTTTCCCCACAGCCCTGACAGCGTTTGTTATTGGTTGATTTCTTGATACCAGCCATTCTTTCTGGGGTGAGGTGGAATCTCAGAGTTGTTTTTATTTGCATTTCTCTAATGACCAGTGATGTTGAACATTTTTTCATATTATTTATTATTAATTATTATTAATAATAATTCATTATTAATATATTATTATATTATTATGTTATTTACTTGCTATTTCTACTTCTTTGAGAAATGTCTGTTCATTTCAGATGCCCATTTTTGGATTGGGTCTTTAAATTTGGGAGGTCTGATTTTTTAATGTTCTTTATAAATTCTAGATTGCAGTAATCTTGAATAAAGTCTTCCTTAAGTGATTAATTTCACCTGATGCAATTTTATTTTGATAATGTAAAGAGCATAGGCATTCACATCAGATGGATCTGATGATGAACATGCAAGTTACCTAGCTTTTCCTTTGTGATCCATTGTAAAGTGGAGATGATGGCGTCTACATCACCTACTTGTTATGAAATTTAAGTGACGTGATACCAGTATTCATCCACTGTGTGCCCAATTCTACAGTCATTTTTTAGATTCAAATGTAATCTCCTTTTAGCCACATATCTGATCTAACCACCATCATTTCTTCCCCCAACCCACATATATTAATGTGAAATATTTTAATAAATTCTTGTGCTCAAGAGAAAAGAAGCCCCAAATTCCTCCACTTGGGTGAGATCATTTCGGATCTGATTGCTCTGGCTTTTTAGTGCCTCTACCACTCATTACTCCAGAAGCACACAACTGGTTACAAATCCCAGACTCAGAATATTTTCTCTTGCTGCTAGACTTGTCTATGTATTTTTCAAAATCCAGGTTAAAGAAGAAGCTTTAACAGTTGGCAACAGGCAAGTTAGGTCCTTCATTCATGGGGATCTGTTTGTTTCTCTGTGAATTCTCTGTTTCACTTCCTACAGTATGTAATATGAAAGTACCCGATAAATAATTAACAAATGTAGCACATAACATTTTGCTATTCATATAAATGTGTGGGACCAATCGAGTTCATCCACAGAAGATTTGATCTTTTTTTAAAAGTCTATATGTTAGAGTATAAAAATAACACTGACAATTTATCTGCCATTAAGGGCATTTGTACTCTTAACACAATCAGTTCAATGTAAAACCAAGGAGATAACACTGAAATTATTTCAAAATTTGCCTACTTGTCTTTGTTTATTTTTAGTGATTGATTGATTGATTGTGTTTTTGAGACAGGGTCTTGCTATGTAGTTCAGTCTGCCCTTGAATTCGCTGTGCAGCCCTGGACAGACTGGAACTAACTCTCAGTGGTCCTGATTCTCCGGTCTCAGTCTCCAAGTGCTGCCATTACAGGTGTGTACCACCGCACTCAGCTTTGCCTTTATTTAGACCAGTAGATATTTTTATAATATGCAATAAAGAGTGTATGTACCTGAAATTAGACCCATGCTGTTGTTCTTCTTGAGATTGATAATGTAGCAAAGAAATTGGAAAGAAATGTGTAATAAAGATCAAATGAACTAATTTTATCCTACTTTTAACTTTAAATTGTAGGTAGAATCCAAATTTTCTACTAACAATTAGGTAGAGTAACAAATTTGCCACCCAGCAATCTCTAAGCACTATAATGGTCTAAACCCAGTGTGTGCCTTTGACAAATGTTTGCCTGATTTTTAAACTTTTTCATTCTTAGCAGTCATTATTTCTTCAAATGAAAAAAATGTGATTGTTACAGATTTTGTTTAAATTGCATATTATTGGTCTTGAAATTGTCATTAGGAGCTCAGATGACAATGTCGTTATCTTTATCCAAAAGCTTGATGACATTTTATATTTATTAATGAATATCAAGCCTATGGTAAATCAAGAAAAAAACATGCCATTCAACTTTGTTAGAACTAGCTTGTCTTCCTATTATGTTTGATTTGCATCTGTACTTGGGTATTTTGGTAACATTAATAAAGGATTCTCATGTCACCAGCTTCTAGCAATCAATAGTAAAGTGACCATAACAGTAATGATATTTGATAAATGAGACCCTAAATTTTATTCATGCTCAATTTAGTCTCTGAGATTCTCCAAATAATTTTAATAAAACTTAATTTGGAATATAAAGCAGAAACAGTAGTAGAAAGCACTAAAATTTTATTACTAATTTTACTGAAGAAAAAAATCTACAAAAAGAGTAACAAAGAAATGAGTAAGAAATAGTACAATTTAGATAAAATGTGAAATTAGGCCCTTTATTGGTTTTAATATTGACCCTGACAGTCTTGCCACAAAGAGCAAAATCTTACTCCTATTTAAAAATACAAAGAAGCAGAGTTTAGGTAAGGAAAAAGAAGACCTCTACCATTTAAGACACCTGGTCAGCTTAGGGATTGAAATTTATGGTTTCCCCATTTAAATGTTCATGTGAGCAATGCAGAATATCTTGCAACAAAAATGATTTAAAGGCTCTTCCCCCAATGTGCTATATCAGAAAGCCTGTTTTCCAGGTGACTCAAAGGTAGCCAATCTTCTAATTTGTGATTTGTAGTTTCTGTGGGTTTGGTCGATAGATTGGTTCCTGCTTAGAATAAATTTAGAAAACTTCATTTTTAAAAATTTTAATAGATTATGCTCAAAAAATATTTTTGTTTTCTCACATTCTTGTTTTATTTAGATTTAGTATGTATTTCAACCTTTTTCATGCTGAATGCATAAACTGTAAAGGTTTTGAGTGTCTGCATATACAAATGCTAGTTTTGCTCTCCAACAAAATTAATCTTTGGACTGAATATAGAACTGTTTCAAAACTTTCTTTTTCCTTATGAATTCATTTGTCATTTCCCTGGTGTCTAGTTTTACTATGAAGTCTAATTTCTATTCTTTTGAAAGCATCTTGTTTTGCTTTGTTTCAAAGAGTAGGAGTAAAAAGTGAAAAAAAATAAAACAAAAAACCCCACTGTCAACAGCTATCCAAACATATGGAACTAGGAGAAGGAGATTGAGGATGATGAGCTCTTAAGTATAAATATCTTCATTATTTACTAAGGGAATAAAGTATTCTTCTCTCTTGATTTTGAAAGCAAAATTGCTTGGGCCCTCCCAGCATAGAAAGAGCCATATCAATTAAGACAATTCCTTGACTTGAGCTGCCAAAGGAAACCCTTCCTCCCTCCTTCCCTGTCTCCCTTCATTCCTTCCTTCCTTCTTTCCTTCCCTCCTTTTACTTTGCTTACTTTTTTCTTTTCTTCCTTCTTTTCTTTTCTCCCATCTCTTCCTTTATTTTCTCCTTTCCCTTCCATTTTTCCTCCCTCCCACCCTCTCACCCTTCCTTCCTTCCTTCCTTCCTTCCTTCCTTCCTTCCTTCCTTCTTCTTTTCCATCTAGCCCTTTATAAATATTTATTGAGTACTTCACATGTACCAGGCCTTGTCCTGAGGAACTGGAAAGAGAAGAAAGAAAAATTGCTTTTTTAGGTCTCAGAGTGCAGAGGGAAATAGGTATGCTTACAGACAGTCCCAATAGTACAGTTAGAAACAAAGGAGATGAGTGAGTCACTCCAGTCCCTCAATTTATTTCTCAACAGCACCCAATGGTTATTCCTGCTTCCAGTATCCTGAGAGAGGAACAAAATAAAATAACAAAAGCCTAGGAGATCACCAAGGGAGATTCAGTGGCAGGCACCAAAAAGCAGAGGTGTCTGGCCTTTAAATTCTGAAAGCCTGAGTTATTGGCCCCCTTTCCCCTTTTCCTATTTCTATTGTTACCTTTCCCATTATCTTCCATAAATGTACCTACTTACTACTTACTACTGGTGTAGGGCAATTCTTTCCTCATTGCACACAAGAACCTAGACTATAATTGGCCCATTAGACTGTAACAATGATGTAGACCTGCACTCTTTGGGTTTGGGTTTGGTTTGGTTGGCTTTTTGAGACAAGGTCTCCCTCTGTAGCCCAGGCTGGCCTTGAACTCACAGCAATCCTCCTGCATCAGCCTGCCAAGTGCTGTAGCCCTGTATTCTAACAATTACTCCTATGAAGCATGAGAGAAACACTGTGAGAGCACAATAACCATTTGTTATGTTTCATGAAGAAGATAATAACATATTTTTAAATTGTTTTTCAAGTAAGAGATGAGGAACAGAAGAGATAACAGTACATACAAATACTCAGGGTAGTTAGAGGGTGAGCTTGGTTTCAGGAATGGTGGAAAGATTGACGTGAGTGGAGCAGAGAGGGCATAGGTGAGATGGCATGGATGCTAGCCACCAGGTACAAAGGCACTGAATTGTCAAGAGCTTTGCATTCCAATTTGGGAACCGTGGGCTAAGCAAAGGGGAGGTTAATAAACAAGGGAATAACATACCACAATTTTTGTTTTAGGAAGGTAGCAGTCATAGTTGAGGTTAGCCTAACCGGATTCAACTGCCCGTGTGGTTTAAGAAAGCAACACAAATGTATTTTCTCACAGTTTTGGAGGCTGAAAATCAGGGAACAGGGAGCTAGTAATTGGATTCTTGTGAAGGATCTCTTCCTGGTTGGCTGTCACCTTCTTCTCCGACCTCCTGGCAGAGAGAGAAAGTGAAAGAAAGAGAGGAAGAGGGAGGGAGGGAGGGAGAGAGAGAGAGAAACTGATGTCATTTCTACTAAAGCCACCAACCCTATCATGAAAGGCCCACTCTCATTCATAATTTCATCTAATTATCTCCCAAAGATTTCATTTCCAAATACCATTTTACTGTGGTTTAGTGATTCAACATCTGAATTTAGTGGGAGGGGAGATACAATTCAGCCCATAGCACTGATTCCTGCAAGAATGTGATGCAGGGACTCGAATAAGGGGGTGGATGCTAAAAAATTTAGCCTGGGAAGATATTTATTAACTGAAGAGCTAAGCAAAAGAGATCTAGATAATGTCAATGTAGATTAAAAGCAGATTAATTTTACTGGTATTTCCAAGATAGAAGAAATAAGCTTTGCTTCATTTTATGTGAAAAGTATGAAAAGGAGAGTATTTAAGTATAAGACAGCCTTTAATTTACAGTATGAACCAAAGTAGACAGTGGATGATTGTGTAGCTGGGCCTTGAACTTTGGCTATTTGCCTCTTAGTGGAATCACTTAGGCAGCTTCACCACAATATTTAGTTTTCTTCTTCCTCCTGATGACTATTTACATTCAATCACCAATTCTGCAGCTGTAGCTTAGCCTTCTGCTTTCAAGTCTAAATAAAAGCAGCAGTCTCTTATATGTTGAGGAAATAAATCTTTGGATCTTAAAGCAGAATTCCCTTAGTTAATATCTCTTGTATGGGTTTAGAAATTTTCACTGTTTATGTACAATCTTGTAGATCGTGAAGAGGGCCCCAGAATTCTGCAAGTCAGTGTATGTTAGGCAGAAAGATAGGTTGGAAATCTTACTTACTGACTCTTTGTTAGATTATATGTTCTTTATAGGTTGAGAAAATGCAATGGGGCTTTCAGGGTATCCCCCCAAAAAAATTCCAGAAAAAGTATGCAACTTCAACAATTTAGTGAGTTCATCTGAAGGTTCACACAAGGAAAAATGAGAAAAGATTCAGACAAGTTGATTTCTCCAGAAGGGGAAGAGAAAAGTGAAAAAGAAAAGCAAGTCTGAAGAAATGGTAGGATCAGTGAAATAGAATGAGTAGACTTTGGTGAACAGTGAGTTTTTTGAGAAAAATTTAAGTTTACTTACAAGGCAAATTAACAGAGGATTATGAAACACCTATTGATTGCTCCAATTATGTGCTGTTGATGCAGGAAAACACAAAAGCAAGTTCAAGATTTGAGCTCTCCCACTAAACACATTTACATCTTATTCTCTTTTCAGCATTTTCAGTCCCACTCATCTCCTCTCCTTTCTATAAATCAATTCAAAGTGGCATCAAAACACAGAATAGCAAAAGCACATTTTAAAATGTTTTGTACTTCTCTTCCCCCACACTCTGTATCCTATCATTTAGAGTTCTCATTAATACATGTATGGATATGTATGCCTCTTTTGATGCATTTATCTTAACTGTAAGCTCCTTAAGCACAGAGATTAAATAAAATAAATGCCTCCAACTTCCTTCTAAACTCCTAGCATAGTGCCATGTGCACAGTGAGATCTTAATATTAATTGCTGCTCGGTTCTGGCAGGGATGACTGCTAAATAACAGTTTTATGATTGAACAATGGAAGCAGGCTTTGTGCATTGCTATTTGGATCTCTACAGCAACAATATGAGGTGGGTACTTATTTTATCCCTGAACTTTTCATTTATACAGAAAAGCAAAAAATAAATCCTAACAGTGAAATCATTTTGGTATTTTTCCATTCTTAGTTGACCCCGTATCAGTCATTCCTGTTTCAGTGAACTTTCTTTAGCTCTTCAATCTCATTAAATTAATCTCTAGGAGAATGTAGAAACACATTCATTTAAATTCATTTTATTAATTTTATTTAAAACATTTACACTATGTGTAAATAGTCTATTCTAATTTTCTTTAGTTAATTATTTAGTTAATTAACTTATAGTGCCAAGAATCAAACCGGGGCCCACACACATGCTTAGTGCATTCTCTAACGCAGAGATATACCCCAGCCCTAATCATATATTTTAAATCATTATTTATTTTTAGTATCTCAATTTTTATTGAGTGCTACCATCAGTGTTTCATTGCTATGATAGAGGAACAGAAGATATGACAGAATTTGGTCCTTAAAATTTTAGTGGGGAAACATATATAGATACATCAAAAATGTTAAATATAAATACCAAATGCTGTGCCAAAAAAGTATCAAGATGACTCTTCCAGTAGGAGTGTACATTTCAGCAAGAGTCATGGAGAGCAAACAGAACTCATGGGCATGCTGACACTTGAGTGAAGGAAACACTGGCTAAGTGGAGGTCAGGTTAGAAGATCTGGGTGGAGGGTATAGAAGGACTGCAGACGTGAAAGCAAAAGAAATTTAAAACTACAGCCTTCCCTGATGGTCATTAGGTCCCCTTCAGCCTGGGTAAACTGGGAGGCTGGTGAGTGAGCAGTGGCCGATAGGCTGATAGATAGGGAGCATAACATACAGGATTACAAATATTGATTTATTTTCAGTTTCATTCAAAAATTCAAAAATCCCAATCCCTCAGCATGAATAACCTATATCCTCCTACCAAGAAAGTACTGTTGGAAGTGCCTCAATTATGGACACTTCAGAGCAGGAAAGAGAAGTCACTTGCTGTGTTATGGTATCAGGGAGACCTTACTCTATGTTTTAATTCTTACAAGTTGCTTGATACCAGGAAAGTCATTTAAATTTGCTGAAACTCATTTTCTTTATCTGTAACATGGGGGTTGCATTACCAATCTCCAAAGCATCTTGTAAGAATCAAATCAAATTACATGATGAATATACATTTCCCAACCCAATGTCTAATACACAAAATCTTGGAATAGCCCATGGGTATCAACCTGTGTGTATCAACAGAGGAACAGATAAAGAAAAGGTGGTATTTATACACAGTGGAGTACTACTCTGCCATAACAAAGGATAAATCTGAGTCATTTGTAGAAAACAGATGCACTCTGAGGCCATAATGTTACACAAAATAAGTCAGACACACAAGCTTAAATATTTCATGGTTTCTCTTATATGAGAAACCCAAGGTATAAATAAATTAATGAGCAAAATAAAAACATAAAAGATGGATAATAGGAATAGGGAGACAGAACTTTTGAAAAAGGAACAAGACCAAAAGATGGAGGGTGGGTGGGCAGGAAGGGAGGAGAGGGGAATTAAAAAAAGAATTAAGATGTGTTAGGTACATGTACCAACTCCCCACCATGAATGTAATCATTATATACAGCAAGCATGTATAGACAGATAGATAGATGATAGATAGATAGATAGATAGATAGATAGATAGATAGATAGATAGATGCCAGCTGCTATTATCAATTTATTATTCCCTACTGGTGACTCTAAAAAGATTACCTAATGTCCTACAGCTTGATGCACCCATTTTTTCTGATTATTAAAGTCAACTGAGAGGACACTGACTAACATCAGGTGCTCAATAAATCATAACTATTTCCATTATTTGGAAATAATGGTACGACAATGCCTTACTTATTCATCCTACTTGATATATAACAGCATAGTATGTATACAAAAATATTTGTTAAAAAGAACAATTTTATATAATTGAGTGGCTTGTACATAAATCCACTCTGCTGGTAGCCAGTGGATATATGCTGACAAATTAGAGCAGCTGTTGGCAAACTACAACCATCCCTGCCCTTTATGCAGAATCTGTGTTTTTTTTTGGTTTTGTTCTACAACAGTAGAGTTCAGTAGCTATGACAAATTCTAAAGCCCACAAAATCTAAAGTCTTCACTATAATGTCTTTTACAGAACATACTTGGTGATCCCTTAGTTATAGTATTCCTCTCCTTGAGAAGTATTTGATGAAGCAAACTGTATTGAGAACACCCATAAACATTTAAGTCAGAATACACATTTCATTAGAGTGATATATATGGAGGTAAATAATCTAGTAAACTGATAAAAAGTATTTATTATTGAAAGAGTATTTAGAATTGCCTTTTATTAAAGTTAAGATGCATTAAATGAATTTATTTTGCAATGTATTCAGTCAATAAATATTCATTATTAGCTTCCCATATTGCAGGTGTTCTTCTGGGTACCTGGAGTTGAGTGATAAACAGAACAGATAAAGACCTGATCATAGAATTTACAATCCAGTTGGGCAGGCTGTGTAACATAATGTTAATTGTTTTCTTTTTAAAGAAGCAAAGTAAAGGGATAAAGAACAGTGGAAATGCTGGGTTTTCTTCAGATGGTTAAGAAAGCCTGGGAGAAATAATATTTTAGCAGAGACCTAGTAGAATAATTGAAGCAAAAATGGAAAGGAGGTACATTCCAGACCAAAGTACAGCAGGTGCTAAGGACCTGAGGTCTATACCTGATTTATTGTGAAAAGTTACTTACTGGCACATAGTATATTTTATCATTGCTTGAGAATGTTAAACTTCAAGACACATTATATCACTTAATTCTCTCAGCAACTTTATGACATTTGTAACATTACTATCCTCATTCTGCAAATATAGGATTTAGTTTGAGAGAGATTATGTTAACTAAACCAAGGTCTCAGAGCCTTTAAATGGTAACATTTGAACCTAGGTATGTCTGACTCAAAGCCCATGCTTAGAATTGATGCTCTGTACTCCCTTAAAAGTCATCTAGAAGTTTCACAGATATGGACATGATTTCTAGATGCAGAATGAGAAAGTTCAAGGGACTATATTTCTAACACAGAGTGTGTTTAGATGACAGAGAACTTTTTAATTTGGCTATGATATGGACTTCATTTGGTACATTAAACAAGATAAAGCTTAAAAATTAGGTTGGGGACACATTGTAGAGAACCAAGGGAAGTCATTTAAGGCTTTGGAGGAGTGGAGCAAATACAACAGAGCTTTGGGAAGGTCAGCCTGGCAACAGGCAATTTGTTCAAAGAAAGCTGGTGGTAGGGGAACTCTCTCGGTGTTTACCACACTTGCCCAAACAAGCTGCAGCCAGGCCAATTAACCAGGATGGTGGCTTTAGGAATGGACTGGAGAGGAGGTATAAGAGTTAGGAAGGAGTCAAAGATGGCTGTGAGGTTTAAAGCCTAAAAGACAGTTGTGAACGGTCAAGAAAGAGGAACTTATTTGAGAGCAGGAGAAGAAACTTGGGATGAAATACAAGGCAATGACTCTGGAAGAAATGTACATCAATGTCCTTTGAGATGGGAGCAAAGGTGCAGAACTGTAAGTGATAGGTGGAAATAGACAAGCTGATAGAATCATTGAGGCAGGGGTGTGGATGAAACATAAGGGAACTGAGAAACTCTATAGAAAACTTACGTTCAGTAGAGAGAAGGACAAGGAACTGCACTCCAAGCTGAAAGATAATAATAATGTGGGCTGGGAATTTAGCTTCGCAAGCACAAGGACCCGAGTTTGATCTCCAGTCCCCCCCACAAAAAGATAATAATAATGTCTAACAGTTAGCAAAGATTTACTATGATCTAGGTGTGTCTTATTGTTTAACATAATTTCATCGATGAATAACAGATTGGCTTGGAAAGTAGGAAAATGATTAATTACTAAAAGGGGAAAACTAGGTCTAGAAAGACTCTTGGGGGTGGGTGACAGAGAAGACGAAGAGAGTATGGCCAAGCACCCAGGCCTCTGAGATCTCACACAGTCCAGTCTCACCCCGTCCTTTAACCAGAGAAGTTGTTTCACGTTCTATGTGAGATCTCAGGAAAAAGTAGTGGGACTCAATTGCTAAAATTGCTCTGAAGTCCATCAGCGTAATATTTAATGAAGTGATACTCTCATGTGAAAAATTTCCCAGGGATGTAGAAGAAATAATTAAAGTTAGGGGAACATTCACAAATAGACAACAGGAAGAACTATTGGATAATTAAGGAAAAACAAAAGGGTAAGAATAGCCTTTAGAGGAGTGGTAGAGTAAGTGGGCCATAATAATGCCTTATTATCACTTTTTTAAAGTTAGTGGTCACAAATTTGAAATTAAAGCACACTGTGTTGATATCCTGGGGCAGCAAACATAAAAAGATATTCCCCCTGACCTTAAAGATAGAAATAAATATTTTCATTACACTGTTAAGAGTGAGCATGCCATGCCTACCTGGCAAGCACAAGGTCTTGAGTTTGATCCCTGAAAAGAGTGAGCAATACATTCATACAGAGAGAGAGAGAGAGAGAGAGAGAGAGAGAGAGAGCGGGCACAACTTATAGATAGCCACTCTACTCAAATGAATGACAGGTCTGGAATTCAAACACTGATCTGTTTAATTCCATAGTTGATTATTATGATGTATGAAGGTTTTTATCATCTCCATGTTATGGTTCTTAAAATTAAGTTGTGTTCTTGAGGCATAGAGTTTAGCAGCTCAACCACAGCTATTAGACTATTGCATTGGTATTAAATTTTCATAGAACAGTTTTAATTTGAAACTAAAATTTATGGTGGCATGTTTAGGTCTTACAAATGTCTTTTGAAAATATAGGGAATTATAAAATAAATTTTATCTTTTTTTTGCATTTGCTCTTCATCACTTGGTCAACATGAAAAAAGAAGTGCAGTTTAAAAGTTTCTAATACAAAGAAAAGACAGATATTTAAGGAAACAGAAAGGTCAATTTAAAGACTCAGTCCAAAAATGGGCATCTGAAATGAACAGACATTTCTCAGACAAAGAAGTAAAAGCAGCAAATAAACATATGAAAAAATGTTCAACATCACTGGTCATTCGAGAGATGCAGATGAAAACAACGCTGAGATTCCACCTCACCCCAGAAAGAATGGCTGCTATTATAAAATCAACCAAAAACAAATGTTGGCAGGGCTGTGGGGAAAAAGAAACCCTTCTACACTGTTGGTGGGAGTGCAGACTGGTGCAACCACTGTGGAAATCAGTATGGAGATACCTCAAAGAACTAGCATTACAGGTCCCATTTGACCCAGCAATTTCCCTATTCAATATCTTCCCAAAAGAATTAAAAGAATCATACCATAGCGATATATGTGCACCCATGTTCATAGCAGCATAGTTTGTAATAGCTAAAACTTGGAAACAGCACAAATGCCCATCAACTGGAGACTGCATAAAGAAAATATGATTTTTTTTATCAAAATGGAGTACCACTCAGCCATAAAGAATGAGAAATTAGAGATATTTATAGCTAAATGGACACACATTGAGGCAATACTCTTAAGTGAAATAAATAGGACACACATGTGTAAATACCGAATAGTTTCTCTGGTGTAAAAAACTGAAAGTGTAAATAAGGATCAAAAAGCATAATAGATATTGTGCAATAGGAAGAAAATGTCCAAAGGGGCAGGAGAAGAGGGAGGGATTGGGGAAAGGAAACACACCACCTCGGCTAGTCTTGAGTGATTCAAACACACCTTTGCCTCAGAGTGTGCCTTCTTGCCTTCATTATCTCTCTAGCCCTTCCTCCCTCATTTCCCACTAAAAGGCTCTTCCTTACATAATGTATTGATAGTAATAGCCTTCACTCCCCCATGCGCTCTTTCCCTTTACCCTTTATTGTTCTTAACATTATTCCTCACCTGATATATACATGAAAAGGGTGTATTAGTCAGCTTCTCATTACTACAGTGAATACCTGACATGGGCTACTTGGGAAATAGAAAGGTTTATTTGGGTTCATGGTTCTGGAATTTCAAGTCTAAGTTCAGGTGGCCTATAGTTTTGGACTCCCATAACAGTGGCCTATCATGGTGGGAGAATGTGAAAGAGCAAGTGGTCACATCTTGAGACAGGAAGAAAAGAAAGAGAATGAGACCAAAGTTCCACAGTCCCCTTCAAGGGCCCAAGTTCAGTGACTTGAGGACCTCCTGGAAGGCAAACCCTCTCAAGGCACAACCTCTTAAGCTGTGTAGGCACAACCCCTCCCAGTGGTGCCCACTTGGGAACCTTAGGAGGACCCTGCGGGGACACTAATCAAAACCTTAGCAGGAGGATCTTATAATGTCTCACCCCACAGGAATACTCTGAGCCTGAAAGGAGCTCTGTTTATACCTATATGAGATTGTTAGTTCATTCTCTGTCCCTCTACATGAAACAAAGATCTAGGAGGGGAACTACTTCATCTGTTTTACTCACAGCTATATGATAAGATTCTCAGAGCACCTGACTCCTAGGAGACAAAAAATTATAATTGACTAAATGAATAAATAAATCAATAAATAAGCATCTGATCTTGTCTCTTCTGAGTAGAATTAAGAATAATCATCTCAACTTTTCTCCAAGGAGCATCCTTTCATATCCAGGTGTCCATGCTTTCAGTACAGAAGATTTTTCCCAGGTAACACAAACTGGTAGTTTGTACACAAATAAAGCTGCCAATCTTAATCTAAAGGAATTTAATTGAGATATCCTACTGTAGGATCCCATCTAAAATGCTAACCTGATATATTCCCATCTTTTAAGTAGGTAAATTACTGTGGCTTCATATAAGGGATTTCTTAAAAATTTAGAATTTTCTGTTGCATTACTTAGTAGAGGAAAGTGTAATTTTCATGAGACAGTGTTATATTCCAATTTCTGAGTTTTTAGGTTATGGTTTTTGCATATGACTTTATTCCTCATTCAGTTTTAGAACTGAAAATAGTTTGATATTTAGTGATCCTTTGTCACTATGTAACAACAGTAGCACAATGCTATTTGCTTTTCTTTATGGTGCCCCAACCCCTAATCTGTTTATTCTGGGTCAGTGATGATAAAGGAGATTACTAGATGAATACTAAATTAACATAGTTAAAAAATGAGACCACCTTGTTTGTCTAACATGTTCTATTTAGGCACAAAAATATAAAACTGATGTTGAAATGCCTAGGTACATTTATAGTAGATTTTATAAGAATCATTATATTCTTCACCAGGCCTGGGTTGAAATTGAATATTTAATTCCATTAGTAGTAGAAGTTCATTAACCTTTACTGAACTTTGGGCAGCAGTAAGCACAAATCATTACCATTTCCTCCTCTGATGCCTGCAGTATTTAAAACCTAATAGGACATTTTTATAACCAAAGACATTTAAAAAGACAGAACAACACAAATAAGCAAAAAAAAAATGGTCCTAGATACATTTTATTCTATAAAATGTTTTAATCTTAATAAAAGAAAGATTTTAAGCACTACTATCTCAGCAACTATGCTTTATTTCACTGTGAAACAACTCTGAAATCTTACTGTGAATGTGTGCATGGTAGACTTCTTGAGTCTTTGAGATGTCATTTCCAGAAACAGTTTAAAGCAGCAAACAGATGGAGTACAACAAGGTGCATTCATTTAAAAATGCACGCAAATATATGAGAGCATCTGCCCAATTTTGTGGAAATCTTTCTGAAGTCCCATAAATCTTCTCTCTTGTTTTTGAATAAAATACATTTAAATTTTAAATATTCTACTATGTAAAAAAATTGCTTTTAAAAAATATTTATAGGATTTTACAAGTGTCCTCGTATTGAATAAAAATAATTGAAAAGATTATACTCAGACATTAAGTTTAAGGAGAAGACTTGGAGTTGTCTAATTTTAGCCAAAAGTGGTAATATGAGTTATGCAATATTCTAACTTACATGAACACAGATCATAATAATTTGTTTTCTGCAGCTTTCTCATTACCTCTTTTCTCTTATAAAGCCATAATCTTAGTCGTTTGTATTAATCTTTTTCTTTGTATTGCCACTTCCAATCCACACCAAAGATTTTAATCTGGAAATATTAAACTACAATGAGTAGATGCCTATAAGTTAACTTGTTAAGATCTGTAAAGAGGGTTACCATAGTGAAAAGGCCTCAGTATGTTTCTCGCCTATTTCAACATACACATGCCTTTGTATAAGTGTGATATTTACACTAGTTCCAATGTTAGATTCTCTTTGAGATAAAAATCTGACCAGTGACTGGCAAAAGCTTCTATCCCATTTTTCTGTTGCTCACAAAAGACAATCTGATCTTTCACTTGTCTAGTAATCAACACTTTAGTTATTCCACCAGAGAAAATTGACAGGAATCACATGATATTAGGTTTCCCCTTTACTTAGGCTCTATGAAGTTTGGATTTTTGAAACAAACTCCTAGAAATGGAAAGACAAGTTAAACTGCAATCTCCAGAATAATAATTACATTAAAATAACAGCAACACTCCCATAAAATGCTCCTATACAAATCTGTTTCAGTCGTATAAGTAGGTCCTGAAATAACTATCAAACTTTTATGATCCAGCAAAAAGTTGGAGATAATTATAAAATTTACCATAATTATATACATATATGTATCTATATTTAGTGTGGTAAGAATATATTTAATATATGTAAAATAAGTTTTAAAATGACAAATAAAATATTGATATAAATTGAAGTTTGTGGCCTTCCCTACATATTCATAATCAAAGACCATATTTGCATTGTCAGTATTTTTGGTATTTATTTGACTGACAAGTTCATATATAATACTTAATATGTATCAAGCATAATTTTAAATGCTTTCCACATATAACTCACTTAATCCTCATAAAAACTTTTTGATATTATTTCTATTTTATATATTAGGAATTGATGTATAGAATGTTAAATAATGTGTGCTGAATGGTGCCTCAAAAATTTAAATCTAGGTACTCTTGAAACTTGACCCTGTTCTTCCTCTTGAGAACCATCTACTTCAAGAGTTACAGTCATTTATGACTTCTCTGTCATAAAGCCAATCAAAAATTCCCAGATACCTCCATAACCTTTGCCAAACATCTCTCCATAAAGGTTTCATTTCTTTAGATTATATTTTACTTCACACTCTCTTTTACTCTCTGTTGCTCTTTGTCTCATTGAAAGTAAAGATCTCCTACAGAAGTGACAAAGCAATTGGTGAGATCTCAAGTGGTCAGATTACTGCACGAAAAAAACAATGTGCTTGTAGAAAATCCTCAAGTATGTCTTTGTAACTATAAACATGGAGACATTCCTTAGTAGATTGTTCTGGACATGTGTATTAAGAAGAAACCTAGTGGGCAACATCTTGGTCAGTATCTATTCTACCTTCTCTATCTAGAGCAGTTTCTCTCAAGCAAAGGTGAGTCTCACACTTCACATAAGACAGGATGTAAAAATAGTTAGAATTGTATTCTATTTTCATAGTAAAATACATATAAGACTACATCTATAATGGTTGCATAATGAAAAAAAAAAGCCCCCTGTTCATCACCAGAAGAATGTTAGGAGTGTGTCTTCCTTATTTATTACATTTTTGTCATTATGTCAGGATGTTTGTTTTTGTTCCTTACATTATTTCTTATGAGTTAGAAGAATAAATTGCTTTGGTAAAATAGTATTTTTTTGTAAATGCTTCCAGGGTCATCTGAAGAGACCCATGTTTTAGTGGGAAAGGGAATAGGCAATGATTTTTAAAACTGAGTAATAATTTCTTATCTGATTAAATGCATTTCCTAGCATCTGTACTGGGAACAAATTGATGCAGCCCCATTTGGTTTCCATTCTATAGAGGATGCTGGATAAATCTTATTCTGCCTCATATTCTTCACATATTTTCATGTTGTCTGGAGCCTGTGTTATTTCCATAGTATTTTTTTTAATCTTTTCTACTGATTATAAATCATAGAGTTTTATTGGGACCCTGAGAAGGCAAGAACTTCCTGTTGGTAGTTTCTTAGGTAACTTTTATGGCTTTTTATTCAAATACTCCGGCTCTGAATCTTCCCTTAAATAGTCTCTTTGCTGTTCTTTTTGCTCTAAAGAAGGAAAAGAACCACTCGAAGTTGTAGAATTCTTTGTAACATCAATTGAGGTAAGATTTCTCAAAGTTTATGAATATTCTGAGTTTTTGGTAATCCCATCTGAATAAAATCATGTTTTTCATGTAAACAGAGAACTTCTGCTAATAGAAATGGAGAGAAAAGTTGCAAAACTTCCTGTTCCCCAAGGAAAAATGGGCCTCTTGTTTCCACTGCAGAAAGATAAAGAAAATTTGGGGGAAATAGGATGAAGCCAGGCAGCTTGGGAATCTGGCAACTTGAAGAATTTTCCCAAAGCTTTAAAGGCCTCTCCGTGATTCCACCTGCAGAAATTTGGCAGCAACAGAAATAATCTGTGAGCAGGCACTGGTCTCAGATCTTTGATTCTGAAAAGAGATATTCTAGAAAGAGTGGTCCCCAGATGCTACACTCAGCTTCAGGGAAAGTCATCTTTCATATGTGCATAACATGGGATCACAAGAGACTTAATCTGAAGTTCACATTCCATTTCATATTAATATCATGCTACAAGAAACAGTACATTGAAATGAGTGTAGGGAAGCCCCCAGGAAAAGGAACATGCCAGGAAGTTGCACTTTGGAAGAAATTGGAGGAAAGAAAAGAAGCTGGTTGCAATAGAATGGAAATAATGGAAATACATTCTACTTCCTAATGTAAAATTGTTAAGTTTTAAGCTAAAAAGAGCCAAGGATTCAAAAACATGCAAAGTCTATCCCCAGACGTCAGAATTGTTTGGTCAAATTGCCATGCTCCCACCTAAGGTGCCAAAAGCATATAGTCTGTAGGGAGTGAATGGAGAGAAACTAAGAAGCACTTCTCTTCAATGAATATATCTTAATGATAAGACTTGCCTGATATGTAGTTACCCTAACTTACAGACTCTTCTTTCATTCAGTAAACATTTAGAGACCCCTTATATATATGAGACTTTGTGTAAGGAAAGACATATAGATGAAAATATAGGATATCTTCTGTGTTCTCAAGGGTCATATCATTCAGTAGAGAGAGTATCATACAAAAAATTAAGAAAAGGCAAGTGTACTACCACTGGAGTCAGAAGAAATAAGAGTTGAGTTTCATAAATGTTAGAGCACTTATACTGAATGTTTAAAAATGATTAGAAATTTCTGTAGTTATTGAGAAATAAGATTGCATTTTACCAAAGTGCCTAACATGTAATAAAGTGCAGAAAAATAAGGATGCCTGACCCATCTCAGAACAGATGAGGAAGATAAGAATTTCAGGCTTTCAGATAAGAAGCAGAAGACCAGATAAATCTGTGACAATGTGAAGGAAAGGAGTGTTTCTCAGTTTCTTATTTCAACTAGTGAGTGCTGCTTTATGTACATTTAAATGTTCTAATGTAATTTAGTGGGGTGTGGGAAGGGAGGGAGGGAGGAGAGAGAGAAAGGAGAGAAAACTTGGTGGTTCAGATGGTCCCAAGTGAAAAACAAAATGTATCACAATTCATCAGTTAGTAGTAGCAATATGTAAGAATTCAATAGTATTGTTGTTATAATAGGAGAAAACAGGAAATTTTCTCCAACACACATCCTTTGCCTTGCTTAAATATCATATCCTGAAAATATTTAAACATGCAAAAGAAAGAGTGATTCTCCTTGTGAACATCAAATTTTGGTTCCATTTGATTCAGCTATTTTTAAATCCTGGCTGAAGTATTCTAAAGGTCAAATCTTTTCATTTCACTCATGTATTTCAGTATATATATATATATATATATATATATATATATATATAATTTTTATAAATGACTATGATGACACTGTCATATTTATAATGAATAACTCACTATCATTACCCAGTAAACATCCCAAATCAAATTTGCCTGAGTGTCTCCAAAAACGTTCTCTTGTATTCTTTATCTGATTCAAGACTCAAACACCTTCTAATGCTTTCAAATAAAGTAACTCTTCATACCTGTCTTCCCATACATGATTGGTTTATAAGGAAAGCTAGCTCATTTGTGCTATAATTTGTCTTTTTTCATTCATCCACATTTTTGCAATATTGTTTATGTTTTTATTTTC
The DNA here is from genome assembly GCF_053883595.1 of Heterocephalus glaber. NCBI lineage: Eukaryota > Metazoa > Chordata > Mammalia > Rodentia > Bathyergidae > Heterocephalus > Heterocephalus glaber. Next base: position 33,353,796 of record NW_028258296.1, on the reverse strand, counting down.
CCGGGGTTGTTTTTGCGGGGGGGGGGGGGCGGGTACTGGGGATCGAACTCAGGACCTTGTGCTTGTGAGGCAGGAGACAGAACCACTGAGCTAAATCCCGGCCTATAGTTTCCTGTTTTTCAAAGGAAGTTAGCCCTGGAGGCTTGAGTCCATTGATTTTGTGGCAAGATCGCTCCATAGGTCGTGTCACTCCTAGGAGGCACACAGAGCTGGTCTCTTCCGTTCTAGTGACACACCTGATCAGCGTGCGGGTGGGGCTCCTGACTCCCACACTTTAAAGTTCCCCAAAAGCCTTCCATAATTTTCTATTCCATTGAAGACCATTGTTTCAAGCAATTATTTCAGTGGGGGTTGCGAACAACATTTTTTAATCCTTTCCATATTTAACGGCTGGCGTTTTTCTGCAGGAAAAAAAATAATGGATTGGAGCCATTTACTTACCCAAATTTAGTGTAGTAAAGGTACAGTAATGCTAAATTATTTCTTTGTAATTGCTATTTATCAAAGGAAGGTAACATTACTTAGTTTTAAAAATGAAACTATTTACTACTGTAGTCAGATAAAAGAATTATTATAGGAAAACCAAGTCAAGGAAACTTAAGTTTGACTCTATTCATTTTCTACATTTTACACTTTAAATGTAAAATTTATATATGTTAAATATGGTATATTATTTTAAGTGTGGGACCATATGAAGTTAAAATGAAAATAACCCCTAAATAAAATTCCAAACCATTTTATAGGTATTATTTTGCAATCATTCTTCTAATGACCAGCTTTACCACTCTCCCACTTTAGAATTTTTATATTAATAATATTCTATGAAAGAATCCAGCTTCTGGCCTTACTTCTTTTTCAAAGGATCTTAGAAGATAAGAAAGCCAGAAAATACACTGTTTCATTCTATTCCTCAATTTTGGGAATTGTGAGAAATGTAAATTTTGACAATAGATAGGTAGAATTCCATAGCACATGCTCCATATTCCAAGAATTAGTATTACCAATTTTGGACGCTAGTCTAGGGACCACAAAGTTTGCCATATTACAGGAATAAGCATTAAAGTGGCTTCAGAGAATGGTTTGGGGACCATATTCAATTGCATTTCCTCCAAATACTGTTACTAATAATTGGCATCCCTGAGCTCCATTTTCACCTTCCCACAAAGAAAAGCTACAAAAAATAAAAAATCTAATTCAAAAAGCCAGATCATAAATTTCTCCTCCAAAATATAAGCAATTTCATCAAGACACAAAATAGCTACAACTATTTTTTTAATCCTGAATATTAATGTGTTGTGAAAAAAGCATGAACTCCACAAAGCAGATGGATCATCAACAAGGGGATTAAACAGCCCTCAAAAGGCTCTCCAAAGAACCATTAAAAATTGTCAAGGAATCAGAATATTTCATAGTAAATGACCCAAATGACTTTGAGAGATGAAAAATAAGGAAGCTGAAATAGCAAAATAATAATAATACTTGCTACTTACATAATAGCTTTCTTAAGAGAATTCTGAAACACTTTCCAAACATTAATCCAGTAATTTTTGTCATTAGTCTACACAGCACAAGGGGGCCTTTTATATTATTTCTCACTGAGCACTTGGGAAAGGCTTAGAAAGACAAAGATGGTGTGACATTAATAGATTTGTCCCAGATGTAAAAGGTGTCAGTGTTAGCAGAGAAGTCTCAGGGAAAAAGGTACAGTATTCCTCATGCTCCTTCCTAATATTACTAGGTGGCATTGATTCAAAATTAATTTATATGCTACTAAATAATACTGATATGAAAATATTATCAATAGTTATCTAAAATCTGGATTCATTAATATATAGACAAGCATATCTAAAATGAAGAACTGGAAAGAATGTATACTCCCCCATATGGAAAATATCTGGAAAGACAATTTTTAAATGGAATGATAACAAATTAGGTCCACACAATTGCTTTCGTTAAAGCAGTATATTGCATTTGAATAAACTAGCTGATACAGTACAGCTTTAAATGAAAAGTATTAACTAATAATGGACAAACCAGGTAACTAAGACTGAATTTTAGGAAGGAATCACAGCCTTCTCGTAATGAATTCACAGCTTCTTTGACACAAACTCACAGCTTAATATAAACAACAAAGCATCTGAGACTCACAAACTGCTGCTGATGGAAGTAAACCAGGTGAGGAACTCTGTAGGGGAGAACAACATAAAGCAGCAGTAACGGGAAAATTTGGTTTGTAGTAGAAATTGTAGCAATACAAAGAGCACTGCACAATGAACGGAACAACCACAGAAGGAGGAAAAGAGAGCATGCCTGCTACTGTTTGTGAAGAAAGGAATCTGGTGAAAGAAAATGCTGTCTTTGAAGTCTTATTCCTAAGAAATACATTACTTTTTTCCTTGGAAAAATATTTTATATGTAAGATTAATAAATACTATTAACTATGTATTAGAAAGGTTGACCAGCTGTCAGTGTGAATGGGATTTGTGTGTGTGTGTGTGTGTGTGTGTGTGCGCTCGTGCACACTTACATGTTGAAGGGTAGGGGTGGGTAGAAGAGAAGGGATGAAGTTAATTATTCAAGAGTAAGATTCTGCTTCTACTTAAAGACATAAAAACAGCAGGGACACCCAACATTGGCCCCTGAAAGAATAAATTTATTACAGAATTGGATGTATCTTAAATAAGGAAGGAAATAATGATCATGTGTAAATTCTGAGAATCAATAGGCCTCAGTGTATTGATTTATAGCTTGATATTATTTTTATTTTGAAATCTAGACTAAAAATGGATCTTAATCTTTGTAAAGCTCGGGGACTCTAAAGGTCTGTATCTTTGTTCTGAAGCTTTTTCACAAAATAACACTTTTTCTTAGGAAAGAAGAGTATTGCAGAAGACTGGGGATTATATTCTGATTATGACCCCTCCTATTCAGAATCCCTATATGCATATTCACTCATATATTTACACATCTTATAATCTAGTTTAATGAGTATAGGTTTGGGGTTCTTATGCCTTTGATTGTAGTGTTCGTGTGTGTGTGTGTGTGTGTGTGTGTGTGTGTGTGTGTGTATGTTTTGCCTTTTTTGAGACAGGAGAAATTTATTTGCAGAAATTTGGCCTGGAGTTGTGGGTTACTTCTTTCTAATTTTCCAGAACCCCATTAGCTTCTTTGAGCAGGGAAGCACAGGCTCTGAAATTAGACCACCTGGCTCAACTGCATACTAATGTAATCATATTGGATCGATGAGAGATTTAAATAAGATTAAAAGTAATAATATATATTCTAGTCTTTAAACAGTACCTTGGCCATAATAAGAACACAATGCAGTGAGGTAAGTTTAGGTCACTGCATACCACTGTGGTTGAGTCTCTAGAGACTCCATCATTGGTAGGCAACACCATTCTCGGCAATCTGGACAATAGGAATTGGAAAATATGATTGCTTTTGGTTGGAAACAAAGCGGTAGTAGGAACTCTTTCATGGTTTTAGGAAATGGGTTCAGTCCTTTAGACTAGAAAAATAAACACACACCTTTGTCCTGAACATTGAAGCTGCTTGGCCCCAAACTTCAGGGAAATGGGCCCCATTACAAGTCTGATGCCCATGCCCCAACACCAGCCCATGCCCCAACACCAGCCCATGCCCCTGCGGCCTGCTTTGTTTTAGAGTGATTTTTCCACGGGTGCTGAGAAGAACTGATATACCTAGAGTTTAGTACTACGGCTTCCAACCTCTTAGGGTGGTGGACCAACTGGTGAGAGAGTAAAAAAAGCCTTCTCTTTATCTCAAATTCTCAGGTGTGGCCAAGCTTCCAGGGTGGAGTTGAAGAAACTGCACCTAGTCTGAGCTGGATTTCTCCCTTCTTCACCCCATCACTCCCTTAGTGATTTATCTGGAGAGTGCTTCATTAATCACTTACCAGATCAATTATTTAAATACAGAATGACCAAACATTGCATATTTTTTCATTAATTTTTATGTTAATATAACAAGAAAATAAAGCTAATTTTGTCAAATTTATTCAATAATTTTTCTCTGTATGGTATATCTTAAAACATTCAATAAACAACACAACGTTACAATCTGGACTATAGTATCTGGTCTCTTTCCAAATTCTTCTTGCATTATTGTCTTTCTTTGAACAATACACTTTACACTGTCATGTTGGCCTTTCTTTTTTTTCTTACGGGTGGTATAATTTCAATAAAATGTCTACCCACTAAATGTAATAGTGAAGACGTTGATAATGGATGTCCTGGTTGGCATTTGGCTATCCTGTATTTTTCAATTCTTTAGTCTGTTAGACCTAATATAAATTGTAAATGACCTGTTAAACCTCCTCATTTTGAATAAGTAACAAAGGAATTCCATATTGTTTGGCTCAGTAGGTTCATAAATATTTTATAATTTTTTTTTTTTTTTTTTTTGTACCCGGGAATGAACTCGTGTCCTTGTGCTTGAGCAGCAGGCGACGAAACCACTGAGCAAAATCCTCGGCCCTTTTCCTCACTTTTTGATGACAAGATAGCTTGTTAGATGGCAGTCAACTCTGTCAACACCACCCACTGAATTATAATCATTGGCCACTATTCAAATTTTTAAAGTTTTATTTCTTCTTTCAAGTTCTATCATTTCTGTATTAGGAATAGTTGACAATAAGGAGATGTCTTTTCTGTCTTTCTATGTCATAACACCGACTTTTCCTCTCTGGTATGCTAACATCTCTCCCTTTCTTAGTTTCTTTTTTGCAGATCTCTTGGCACGTCCTTCCTGTTCAGTCTCTGTGTCCCAAACATGTCCATTCTGTATTGTAAAAGAATATCACTGAGTTCTGGAGAAGTATAAAAATTATATCTAATGTATTTATGATAAAAGTTTTACAGATTGTAGCACAAAATTATAGGGTTTTTTAACAAATAAAACAAACACAAATTAGTAAAGGAAAATAATCAGAACTTATCATTAAATTTAACTAGAAACAAACATCAAAGATAAATACAACGTTCTAAATACAAAAATGCAAAAAATAATCAATATAAATCAAATAAGAGTGGATTGCAAGTAGGAGTGTATCTTGTGTAAACAAGAGCCAACTGGTTGAAACAACACTTGCTGGAGTGATACTAGACAAACGCATTGCCCAAGTGATGCTGGGGTAAACAGTTGAGTGGTTAATACAACCACCAGCTTCTCCATCCTTGGTTCAGGATATACCTGTAGAAAAATCTAGCCTCAGAAATAGTTTGCATTATTTTAAGAGAAGAATGATAGGAGGGAGCAAGGTGAAGAGAATATCTATTCGATCTTGGAAAAGCAAAGACTATAGTGTCATAATTTAATTTAGTTCTGTCTTCCATTCTTATTTCACACAGTCACTTTATGTTTCCTTCCAAAAATTCTGCCACTGTACAGGTAGTGATAATAAGTTAAGATATCCAGTTGTAATTTAATGATAGAAAAGAAATATCTTCCCACTTCCCTTTCCCTTCCAGGAAGCTACGTAAGGCTAATCCATCTGAATTGGGTGATGTCATGCTTAAGGTAAAAAGTACAGGAACCAAAATTAAATATATACTTCTGTCCAAAGAGAGGGCTGAGGGTCAGTTCAGATAAAACTGTTCAAGTAAGATGCATAATGATGGGATCTGAGACAAAAGCTAGGAGCCATAGATCAGAGCCAAGGTGAGTCATGTAGCTAAGAAAAATGGAAGGAAATAGCAATAACGTGATTAGTCTGAGTATGTGAGGTGGATTTAAAAACAGCCCTCCTCAGAATGGCAGAAAGCTGCATTTTTATTATGCTCAAATGGACAAATATCCTAGCCAAATCTCTTGTGTTCCAGATGTAGAATATGAGCAAAGAAGGGCCTCAAATTTTATTCTCAACTGTATGTGAAATTTGTGAGAGTAGATTTATAGGGAGACAGAGATGACCACAGGATACCTTCTACAGGTAGTTCCAGATAACTATGAGCTATGGGTGGACTTAGAAGAAAGCATGCCATTGTATACTATTATCATTTCTCTCTCTCCTCTCTCATTCTGAGGTAGGAATTTTTAAAAAGCACTTTGTGATGCTATGGAGGTGATGTGAAAAAACTCTACTTGAATAGCCGTTTGTACTTAATTGCTCAAGTCCAGGGCCTGGATGGTCCTGCAAGGTCATATACATAGGTCTATAAAGTATCACAATTCTGATACAAATTCTAAGTGGGAGATTAAACTGGTTGTCATTAGCTACTTCTTAACTTGCTTGTTTTGTTGGGCAGAACAGCCATGCTTTCTTTGTGGATAAGAGACCAATAAAGTACTTTCTAATATTTTGACAACATCCTATAGTAACAAATATATTTGAATCATGGCCCAGTAACACACACACACACACACACACATACACACACACACAATGACAGACACACACACAGACTCACAACTATAAACAAAAAAATGTTTCATTAAACCATATAGTACTCTCTATTTTGTATATACACGCTGACATGTCTATTTTATTTGATTAAAAATAGTGGTCAAAATTTACTAATCTGGTTTTATGAACCATGTATAATTTGAGAAACACTTCTCTACTACTGAGATAATAAAATTCTAGGCACTATGGTCTGGTCATGTAGATGCAGGGAAGGGACAGGAGATTGATGAATATAGAAGTGAAGGGTATTGGCCAATATCTTTCTTAGATGAAATGCAAACTAAATCAAAATTAGACAATACAGTGTCTGGGATTCAAGATAATATTTGTAACAGGTTTTGGGGACACTAGGATGAATCTTTGCTGGATAGAGCATACTATTAACCATTCTTGAATTCCTTACTCCAAAGTACAGTTCTATTTCATAATATCCCTCATAAACTGAGAAATATCTGAGGTATCCAGGTATTACGTACAATGTGGAAAATTTTCAGGTGGGTGCAACTGGAACAGAAAGGAACAGAATAAGAATCCAAGTGTCAGCTCAGCTGTAACAAGAAAAGTTTATGAAAAAGAAAAATGCTTTGCAAAACAATCCTTTTCTCTACCAGAAATTCTCTATAAGCATTTTATTGTATTTTGAAAAGCATCTAATGGAACAACAACAACAATAATAATAATGATTTATAAATAAGTAATTACTATAACTGCTGACAAAAAAATGAAGTAATCATTTGTTTCTCACAGCCTAGGAAGCAATCTGAAAAAAAAAATCTCATATGTAGCTTATCTCTTGTTTTGATGATAGCCAAATCAATTAATGCACTTTTATCTTTAATGACAGGACACAATGTTTTTGAAATTATGTTTCAGTCTTTATTCTCTATAAAATGACATATTACAGCAAGCCACACTTAAGGCCTTTTGCATCAATTATTTAGAATCAGAGAACCATTAATTCATATATCTATGCATCTGTAATAGTGCTGTTTCAAAAGGTGGAGAGTGAGAGAAAATCTGTCAATAAAATCATTGGACCTTTCAAGACTGATACGATTTATATGGAATCATTGCAATTCTATTCAGAGTGTTGTGATCCTATTGGGTAGGGACAAGAGGTTGAATTATTCATGTTTTCCTAGTCTATATACATATACACACATGTGCTCACACACATACACACACCAAGTTCTTCATTTTTAGGCTGCTTGCATGGATTTTTGAGTCTGCTTCATTTTGGAGGGATTCAGAGTCCATCAGTAACAAGCTGCATTCTTTTCACATGAATACCAACAGAGGCTTAAAAATAGGAGCCATGTGCACAGAGCTTCTAGTGCCAACCAACAGATTCTATCTGCATCTGCTACATATGGATTGACAGGAAAGGGGCCAAGTATACGTTGGTGTGAAGCAGCTTGCTGCTTCTGTTTTGAGAAAAGCTCATCATTGTACAAGTCCCGAACAAATTAGCCTTCCAATCACAATGCAAGGATATTGAAATAGGGTGAAAAACCTAGATGGTACCAGGCAGTTCCTGCCAAATTAGTAAAGGATTAAAGAGAAAGACAAAATCATTTCAAAGACCGATAATTAGTCAGACAGAAAAGATGTGAGGATAAGTTCAGATATATGGCTGAACCTCAAACAGAAAAAATACTTGTTGCCACTGAAAAATAGCTGAAGTCAAAATATCACAAACCTTTGAGTTTTTCTTTGATTAGAAACAAAAAAAATGCAGTCAAGGCCTTATAGTCAATGTTAGAAAGGATGGCTGGGTAAATCCTTGGGTGTAGAAGTCATTTATCAAACTTTGTTGGGTGAATAATCTACAACATAGGAGAAAATTGATATTATGTATATTAAGACTTTAGTTATGATGAAATAGAACTATGAAAGTGATCTGTAAAGTATAAAACCACATACAGATTTTACTTGTAGTTATTTTACTATCTGAACATGCTAATGTTTTTATTATTGGGTCCGCTTATGTAAAAGGGATAACCTGAATCATTTTCCAAGTTCACGACAGAAATAAGGAAATCTGTAAGTTAAAGAGGGTATGGGGACAAGACTCACGTTTCCATACATTCTGGTCTCTCCTGAACAAATGGAAAGACTTGATCTTTTTGCAAAAGAAAAATAAACAACATTGGATAAGGGCTGTACCTGACCTGACTTATTTATTTTAGTACTGGCACAATGTGTAACCTTTCACTTTGTATATTTTAAGCTTGTATTTCCACTGGAGATGAACATATGTCCTCCAGAATCTGGGCATTGCATTGCAGGTACCTGCACAGCTCACCCATTCACTGAGTGATGAACGATCACATGAATATCATTAGGCACCTACAATACGCTAGCATTGTGGTACAGACTGGGCATGCAGTACTGTCTATCTTTTCAGACCATACGTACTTGGAGGGAAAGTAAAACAAGAAATTAGAGCCACTGTCACAGCATATGGAGTTGAGACAAAAGCAGCAGGTGCAATGGTAGCATGTGGAAGGGACACCGAGACTAGACTGTAGTGGTCAGTAAAGACTTCTTTGAAGATGTAAAAGTCCACATTAACCTATCCTGTAAGTAATATGGACAAGTAAAAATAAACAAAGAGGGCAGCCCCAGCGTAGAATTCAAAGGCATGTATGTAATATGAGCAGGATTTAAGAATATCTGTTTTTCAGGCTTAAGGTGGAATTCATCAGGAGTCTCCTCTTCTTCTTCCTCTTGTTCCTCTTTCTCCTTCTCCTCCTTCTTCTTTTCCTCCTCTTCTTCTTTTGTTCTCCTTCACAGTCTCAAAGGAATCTGTGAGGGAACTGTGAAGGGATATGAGGACTATTGGTCTTCTGGCAGTTCTCCTATGAACATGAAATCTACAAGGTTACTAACTTTCTCCCCTCAGAGTATGTCTAATGGCTCACAGCCTAAAGTATTCCTCATGTTAATGCATAGCCTACTCTGCCACTCTTTTCCTCAAGATGTAAGAACTGAATAAAATACCAATGTTCATAATTAATAACAAAGATACACCAAGTTCTTAATGTATGCCATGTACGAAGTATTTTACATGTATTATCTATTTTAATCCTAGAGACACTGTATAATTCTATTATTATTCCTATTTCACAGAGAAAGTACAGGGAGGTTACATAGCTACCTCAAGGTCATACATGGGCAGAGTTAAGTTGCAATTCCACATTTGTAGAACTCTTGAGCCTCAGCTTTTAAACACTCCATTGTGCTTCTACGCAGCAATATCATATTGTTACTATCATTATAAACATTATTATTAGGTAAGTTGTCATTTTATTCCTCAATAATTCATTTTGGAAAGCTTATAAAGTTTTTATAGTCAAAACCCCTAATTAAAAAGACACTGGCATTTCCCAATATTTTTTGTATGTTACCTCTTGGGAAAGTAACTAATACTGTAAAGAATAAGAAGGGGAAAAAAATCCTCTCTTGTCTGAGATAGGGGAATACATACTGTGGCCTTAGTTATTAATTAAATGTTTTAAAACATTATTTATCAGTGTGCTTTCTCACTGTCAGAACGCCTTAGGGCTCCGCACAGCAGGTCCTCCACAGCTTTCAGGGAAGAGCTGCCAAGAGTCCTTGCCCAGTGTTCACGGCTATATTTGTTCATTCTATTACAATATATACTTTGCTTCTCCTAATGATTTCACTTTAATCTATGTAGTAAATCATGAAAAAATATAGAGATATTCACTACAGTAGGTCACAAAGGAATTGAGATTATGCAAATTGGACATTTTCTCCTGTTTCTCAAGAAAACAAAATATTTATCTGCCTATTCATTAAAAGCCAGCCAAAAAAAGTTACAGGAATACCACTTCCTAACCTTGGCACTTTGTTAGACATTCAAGGTGACAATTACATACATATGGTTATAAAATATAAAATATGATGGTGTGAGTAAATATTAGCATGCAGGTATAATCTCCCAGCCTTTCTGAACATCTACATATACTAAGTACTTCTGAAATATTATGTGCCTTTCAAAGTGCCATAATTCAATTTAATTTAATTTAATTATGTAGTTGGTATAGTGGTAAGGAAAGGAAATGTTGAGCTGGTCATCTTGTAAAATTGTAAACCATTATGTTATTAATGGACTTTAACAAAGTGATATTAAGGCCTATCGTCTATGTGATTGTGTCAGTGAACAGAAGACAATCTGGTCCTGCTCTTATGTTAATCTAACTAAGAAGAAATTGAAGAACTTGAATTCACCAATTTGCAGCCTGTCAAAATTAAGCAAGATCAAGCATTTAGACCAAACTGAAAGTTTTTTGGAGAAATTATTATTATACCATTTTTGGTAACTGAAAGTTGAAATGAAAAAAAATTAAAATAAGCTCCTTTCTTATAGAGGATTCTGGGCTGGAAGTATTTCATTAATAGGAACATGTGACATTATCACGAGTCTTAATCCCTTATAGTTACATGATTTAAAAAGATAAATGAGACTTCTCTATAAGGATTGTCTAAGAACTAAGAAATGGCGGACCAAACAAAAGGTTCAAATGAATTATGTAATGGTTAGACACTGCTGACTTTGACTGTAAACCATGAAGATTCTCTCTACTGCAGTTGGGGAAAGTCAAGGCCTATACCATGGTTCTGTAGCTAAATTCCCATTGAAAGCTGGACTTCGGGAAGGAGAAACTAAGGAGTCTTAAAAGAGATAAGAATTACCTGAGTCTCTTCTTGGGAAAAAATGGCTTTGTTCCTACGTTTGTTTTACACCCTAACTACCTCCCTCCTGAAATTCAAGTGCATAGAGTTAGAATGGAATTTCTAGAACCTTTGAACTATGGTACATGAAAATAAGGTAAAGAATGCAGGAAATCCCAAACGTCCCTCTAGCAACAGCAGAAACATTCTGCTCCATAGGTAGTGACTACTATAATTAAATACTTTCCTTGTCAGTTTGACCTCTTATTAATTTTTACAACTCCAACATAGGTAAAATGGAAACCATTAGTTACTTACCATGTGAAAAAATTCCTTTGTACATAAAAGAATATCTATTTTTCCCTCTAAGCCTAGCCAATCTAAATTTAACTTTCTTTCCTCATTAATGGTATTTTCTTCTTAAAACAAAATATATTTCCAGTAGACCCCTCCAGTGGAAAATATGAATTTATTATATGAAAGGCCACATAACATATACAGTAAAAGTACTATTTATAAAGGAGGGTTCCTACACAACTGGGTCTCTGTCAACAGTGCACAGAAAACAACATAGTGTTAATTAAGCTTAAAAAATGTTCTTTCCATTTTAAGACTAATTAGCATATAGCACTTTCATCAGGTTTATTGAAAATTTATACCAGGGAATTAGTTTCATTGAAAATCACTTCATGGCATAGGAAACCCCTCCCCGCAAAACTCCCCAAATGCAATACATGGGTTTAATTAGTTGTTATCTAACAGAAGAAACTTAAAATGCTTTAATTACTATCACTTCTCTCTATTTTCCATGTTACCAATATCTAGGAGTTTAGTTTTATTTTGTTTAAAAATTCCCTCAGAGTAGTCAACATTTATAGTATTTACCAAGATCATTTCAGCTGTGCTGAGACTTGATGTTAATGGATCTGAGGAGAAGCAGTCGGGATTGCAGTAGGAAGCTATTGCAATTCAAGTCAGAGATATTGGTGGCATGGACAAGGATGAAAACAATGGAGGTGGTCAAATGTATTTGGAATCAAGACATATTTGAAAGACAAAATTAATAGGTTCCAGTAATTGGATATACAGTGTGTGAGAAATAAGTCAAGCATGACTGAAAGGGTTTTTTTTGGTTTTGGTGAGGGTTTTTTTACACTATGTAACCAGGATAATGGTGTTGGGTGACCTGAGTGAGACTGACAAGACTGGTAGCTGGGAGCTGAGGTTGGGAGTAGGTACCGTGATTGAGAATATGTTAATTTTATGATGCCTCTGTTCAGTATCTAAATAGACACTGAAGTTTAATCTTGGGAGTTGCCAATGTGTAAGTGGAATTTAAAGCCATAAATCAAGATAACATTACATGTGAAGCAATAATCAATCATAGTAAATCAAAAGACTAGTGGACATTAATTTGAGATAACAATTATAACTATCAAAATGTTTGTCTACAAAGAGGGTATTGGAGGGAGGAAATTTTAAGGTCAAGAAGAAGCTTTTTTAACTAATTGAGAAAGGGTATGTGTTGCTGATGGGCATGATTCAGTACATCCTGGAATATTGATATTGTGGGAGTGAGCGAGAACTGAGTTCCTGAAAGGAAATGGGCTGGCATAAAAGGTGGCAGGGCCAGCAGAGGATGGCTCTTCATAGGAGCATAGTTATTTCATCTTCAGTAAGAGGAGAGAAGTATATGTACACATGCTGGTGGGGGGTAAATATAGCTGAAGGAGATTTTGTTCAATTTCTTCTCATGGCATCCATTTATTTATTGGAAATAATCAATTGAGATGTATGCAAAACAAATTTGAGGAAAGTTGAGAAGGTATGAAATTGTCCACCAGAGACTGGAAAGTCATTGAGGAAGTGTGATAAAATGTGATGGAAAATATTTGGTGCCCATATGAGGTTATTTTTAATTAATCTAATGTGGGACTCATCAGCCTGAAATTTGTCTTTGTTTAGATGCAATCAGCTTCACATGTGCAAAAGTTATCTAGTAAAGCAGGATTTTGCCATGACTGACTTATTGCCTAGAGGGAATAAATAAGGAAGAAGATCATGAAGGATAAGTGTTATTGGCAATACATTGGGTGCACTCATCTATTAGGAAAGAAATCATCTAAAAGCATGAGGGGGTTGAGAAATAGTGTAAATATGGTAAGATCAATGAATTATAAATTGTAGCTGGGGATGAAGGATTATTGAAATGCCAGAGGAAAATTTTAGGCTATAGGCAGAGAATGAGATCAATAAAACTGAGATTAGGGAGAATTTAGAACTGTTCTAATAATATTTCTAGAACATAAGAGAAATTCTAAAGTACAAAAAGCAAAGTAAGTACAAAGAAGTAAAGTACAAGAGAATTCCACTGAAGAAGAGGTTACTAAGAGCAGAGTACAGGAGAGAGAGAAGCAGAAAGAGGCAGTAATCTAGAAGCTGAAATCTTCAGTGAAGTGTAGGGAGTAGCTTTTGAGTTCTTACAATGTGCCAGACACTTAACTATACAAATACTGACTTTTTAAACTTGCACGCAACCTTATGAGCTATCATTATTATCATCATTTTTCAAATGAAGAGATCTGCATCCAAACAAACTCAATAATTAATGAATGTACAACTGGTAAGTTAAACTCATACTTGATTCCAAGCTATCTGAATCTTAGTTATACTCTTAACCTTTCAGCTACCCTCTATGGACCAAGTGAGGAGTGGATCATGTATTCCAGAGGGAGTGGCAGCAGGTGCAACATTTGATGACATGAGACACAGAGCTGGAGAGACTTTGTCTGTAACAAGTACCCAAATTTGGGAGATACAATCAATTGGTGTCTGACTCCTACCAGGAAATTTCAAAATTGGAGAGATGAGGAGCTATATATTTTGAAAGGAGTAAATTGCTTGAAACCTGTGACTATTAGTGAACTTCCTTATTCTAGAAAGAAATGTGAAAAACTGTCAACTTCTTAGATACTCTATGAATAAGTTATTTAAGAACTAGGAGGACAGCCAGAAATATCATCAAGTCAAAACCTAAATAAATTCCCTTCTGGCTTAGGTACTGATCACCATAGACTAGATGATACAAGGCCTCCTTCCAAATGAATGACCCTCTAGAAAGCAGGTCTAATCAACAGGTATGAGGGATAAAGATTTTGATACAGTAGTAGGAGGGAATAAAGAGAAAGAGAAGTTTTCTTATTTAAATGAGCCTAAACTTCAAAATTACAAGAACAAAATTGGAGTCTTTAGAAAGATAACAAAACTAACTCAAAATCTATTGCAGGTAAGATAAAATAAAAATAGTACAGCAGAAGTATAATGTTTAATTAATTAATAATAAAATATTCAGGTAAATACAAGAACAATATTCCAAAAGCAATAATCCTATAATCAAAATATAAGTGATAAAACAAGAGCTAATACATACATAAATTTTCTGAGTAACAGATTACAACAAACATAGATAGCAGCCAAACACATACACATTTATTTTCTCAAAGTTTCTGTGGCCAGGAGACCAAGTGCCGCTTATCTTTGCCCTTTGCTCAGGATCTCCCAGGCTGCAATCATAGCATTAGCAAGGGCTCTCATCTCATCTGAGGTTTGGTGATCTCTTTAAAGTTCACATGGTTGTTGGCAAAACGTTTCCTTGTGGCATCAGAAATCATGAATATTTTCTTCTTCAAGGCCCAGAGGAGAGCATCTCCATTTCCCCCCTCTCTGATCAATACTCTTTATAAAGCTCTGACTCCTTATAATCAGCCCAGCCAAGATAATTTCTCTTTGGGTTACCCTAAAGTTAGTAAATTAAGGGCTTTGACTATATCTGTAAATTCTCTTTGTCACTGCAATAGGAGGAAACATAATAGTGGGAAAAACAGTCCATCAGCTTAGAAACAAATTACAGGTTCCACTTATCCTCAAGGAAAGGCAGTTATATAAGGTCATGAGTCATTAAGGGCCACCTTAAAACTCTATTACAACAACAAAACAAATACAGTAGTGCCCACTTCTGCAAACAGGATACATTCAAAGTCCCCAGTTGATATCTGAAACAACAGATCACAGTGATTCCTATTTATACTACATTTTTCATATATGTGCATACCTATGATAATGTTTAATTTAGAGTGAATGTTGTAATAAATTAACAATAATTAATGATAAAATGGAGCATTTAAAACTATACACCATAGTAAAATTGCTAGTGTCACTACTCTTGCACTTTGATTAATTGTTAAGTAAGGATTACTTGAAAACAACCAGTGAGATATTGCAACAGTAAGTTGTTAGCTGAAAACTACTAATGGGTAGGGTAGGGAGCTTATACAATGTGGATACACCAGATACACAGCTTCACATCCTAGGCAGAACAGAATTGTGTGGAGGGAGATTTCATCATGCTATTCACAATCATATGCAATTTAAAGCTATGAATAATCTATTTCTGTATGTTCCATTTAATGTGTTAAGACTTGTTGACAACAGAAAACTGAAACTATGGAAATTGAAACCATCAATAAGGAGAGTACAACCACAGATGAACAGAAATTTAAGGTTAAAAATACATTATGAGGGGAAAATATAAAAATATGAAAAAAATTCTGTTCTGGGCACAGGGGCAGAAATTAAAGAAATCAGTAAGGTGGATGCTAGTACTGAAGTCTTCATTCAGAATCCAACATAGATTCTTGAGGAGATTTTAAGAAACAAAATGAAGAAGCAATTAAGAGACATGGAAGAGGAGTTCCATCATGAGAATTCCCAATTTTTTAAGCAATAGGGTCACAAAAATCTTGAAAATTAAATAGGTGAATATTTTCAAATTGAAAGTTGAAAGGAAAAATTAATTCTCAAATTCTCATAATAAATGAACATGCCTTGTTATGAAATATAAAACTATCAAAGATAAATAATCTCAAAAGCAACCATGAGGGATAAAAAAATTATGAACAAAAGAATGAGAATTAATCTGACAAGTATGTCTCATCAGCATTACAGAATAAACTAATTTATTACTAAAGTGCTGGAAAAATCTCTCACACTCAAATTTTAATTCCAGGTAATAGAATATACATTTACATATTTAAAGACAAGAATTTATCCTTCTGACTTACAGGGAAAGTCTATAAGAACGAAATTTATCAAAATTTGTCACATCCTGGCACAGGTTTAGAAAATGTTACCTGAGTGGTACATGGAGACAAAAACACAGGACTGCTAACCTAAAAGCAGCTCCTCATCTGAGACCCACTAAGACTTTAGAATTCAGAAGATCAATATTTGAACACCCACTGTGCGGAGGCATACCACTTTGCCACTGTTAAAGGTTATACATAAAGAAAACTGTTCCCTGAAAAAAGGATGCTATGGTAAAACCCACAGTGAAAAGATAAATTAATAACAACATCCTTCAAACTGTAATTAGGTACTGATTTTAAAATTACACAGTTTATTAAGTATTTTTTAAATTATAAAACCATTACTCCAGACAGGTAGCAATATGGATGTATGTGTATGCATATGTGGATTTGGATGAGATATTCAGAGGGAAGTTAAAGTTTGCTAAGATCTTTGTAGCATATTTGGGAGGAAGGGAGAAATACTGATTATATTTAGGCTTTTTGAAAGCATTGCATTTAATTTTACATACAAAAAATAATTAAAGGAGTCCTCCAAAATATAGAAATTTGACATGAATTCTCAAACCAGCCAAATAAATAAAAACAAAATTTTAAACTACCAATTCTAAAGAACAAAAGAAGGAAAATGAAGATCAAGAAAAAATTATGAAAGAAAATTATACAAATAACCCAAAATGTGTGGATATTTATAATACATACAAATGTATATTTAAAGAGAAATTCCAAAATCTTAGCAAAATACTAAAATTGAGCTTAAATCTCCTTAAAAAGTTAAAAAAGGGTGAATGCAAAATTTAAGTGTCCAGTAGTACCAGCCAAATTTATATTAGACAATTAGAATTTAAAACAAAAACTGATAGCAATAAAGAAGAAAATAACATGGAAAAAAAAGTAATCCAAGCAAAAGGTGTAATTACCACATTCTAAAAATATACCCTAAAATGTCTAAGCAATAGTTGATAGAATAACAAGAAGAAATTGACAAGACCACTCTCCTAATGATAGATTTTGTTGTACTGATACCAGAATTTGATAGAGCAAGCAAGCTTAACAAAATGAGGGCATCACAATAATGAGACATGTTTACCTCATGTATCACCTGATATGATGTATAGAGTGAAGGGAAGGTATGATCACTTCTGTGGTATTCTTGTCCAAAATGCATAAACTGAATTTAATTATAGACACTGTGTACAAACCTGAAGTGAAGGCTAGTCTACAAAGTAACTGATGAGGATTCAGTAACAACCACTACACTAGGAGAAAATATTTACAAACAATGCATCCGAAAAGTAATTTCTACATTAAACATGAAGAACTCTTGAAATTTAATAATAAGGAAACAAGCAACTCCCCAAAATGGACAAATGATTTGAATTCACATTTCTCAAAACATTTAATGGATAGTAAACAAGTATATAGGAAAAAAACTGAAATAATTAATCACTGAGACAATGCAAACTAAGATCAGAGTGAGACACCAACACAGTCCAACTGGGATGGCTAAAGAGCAATCATCATCATCATCATCATCATCATCATCATCATCATCATCATCATAATGGTAATAGTAATATCTAAGGCTGGCAAGAATACAGAGTGACTAGCATCTTTCTACATTGCAAAAATGACAATAGTCACTCTGAAACACTCTGTGACAGATTCTTACAAAGTAAAACAAGCATTTATCTTTGGAATTTGCCCTCTAGAGATGAAACCATATGTTCACACAAACCTGTTCAAGAACACTTACAGCAGCACATTTATGGTCAACAAAAACTGGAAATGACCTAAATATCTTGTAATAGTTTAGTGGATAAATAACTGTGGTATGTCCCTATAATAAAATGCTATTCAATAAATTTTTTAAAATGGAATTACTAATGCAGTACAAGCAACATCTTATGCCAAGTAAAAGAAAGTAATTTCAAAGATTACATATTTTATGATTCTATTTCTATGATTTACTTTAAAAAGTAAAAAAGCAAAAACAAACTATAAGGTAACCCAGCATAGAGGCACATAGCTGTAATCCCAGTATTGAGGCTGAGCAAAAGGATCTAGCATTCAACCCCAGACTGGGAAATTAGGAACTGAGGAGACTGGGGAGGTAGCTCAGTACATGAAGGCCTGGCTTCAATCCCCAGTATCTGATACAAAACAAACAACCAAAAAAAATCTATAGGGATACAGAACAAATCAGTGGTTGCCAGGATTTAGGGCAGGGAGTTTGCCCAGGGGCAATCTAAGGGAAACTTTCCCTTCATCAAAGTGTTCTGTATTTTGACTGTGATAGTGTTCCTGTAAAGCTATGTAACTGTTAAATCTCACAAAACTGGTTGGGAATGGGGAGAAGGAAAAGAAAAGAAATAGGAATTTTAGCTCACGTAAATTTTAAAAATACATTTTATAAAAATCTAAAGTGAACTGAAAATTTACCTGTGAAAATTAAATCTAAAGTTTTAGAAGAAGAAAGTATAGGATATTTTTAGGATGTGATTTTGCTCATTCTGAAAGTCTAAAACATACAAGAAAAAATATTCTTAATTACACTTAAATTTAAAACATATGCATAACAATAGAAAAATTTAAAACACAAGTACACATTGAGAAGATATTTGCAATGCCTATGAATAAACAAAAAGCTTATATCTAAATTACCAAATTCATGTACAAATAGATAAACATCAAAAAACACAACAAGTAAAATGAACAAAGGAGATGAATAGGGCTTCACAGGAAATGAAAACAAAATAAGACTATCATGGCTTTCTTCATGGTATCCAGCCCTGCTTTCTCCAGGGTGTGCTTTTATCTTGCTTTTTTCCTCTTTCACCTGGCTCACTCTGTAGAGCCAGTTTCTCTGTCATTCTTGACTTTTACTTTTTGAAATAAACTTTGCCACTGCAAAAGAAAGAAAGAAAGAAAGAAAGAAAGAAAGAAAGAAAGAAAGAAAGAAAGAAAGAAAGAAAGAAAGGAAGGAAGGAAGGAAAGAAAGAAAGAGAGAGAGAAAGAGAGAAAGGAAAGAAAGAAAAGAAAAAGAGAAAGAAAGAAAGAAAGAAAGAAAGAAAGAAAGAAAGAAAGAAAGAAAGAAAGAAAGAAAGAAAAATAGTTGTGAGCATGGATATATGTACCATGCCACCAATCATGCATTAAATAAATTTAAGCCAGATACAATTCTACACCCTTATAACTGACTTAAATTGAGACATGTGAAATTTTAAAAGTGCAGATAGACTAAATGAACAAGCCAGAAATCCCAGCTTTCTGTGTAACTCAAGAAAAACTTTTTCAAAACAAAAAAAAGAAAAACTTTTTCACAAATGTACAGATACATGTATTCATACAATGAAATAATATAAAGACTAAAAAATAAATCACTACTATATTTGTCAATATGGATATACCCTGAAGATGAAACTATAAGAGAAATTAACAAGCAATTATAAGATTAAATCACATATAACAATTTTTTCAAAGCAAGGAAATGAGAAAGAAAATTGCTTATACATAAATTCTTAGGATACAATATAAAACCATGAAGGAGAGTCATAAACTTAGATTTCAGAATAATTGTTAAAATGAAGATGAAAGGAAGTAACAAGAGACAGGGAAGGTTATACAGAAGATTTGTGTTTCTTTAGTTTTTATGTTATAGAAAAAAATCTGAATTTGGCAAGATGTTAAGATTTCTTTAGAATACGAGGCAAGGGTTATATTAGATTTTGCAATAGAAGTTTCTCAAAGAAAGAATACACACAAGTGACTCTGAATGCTCCATCTGCCTATTATCCTCCACATATGAAGTGAATATATACTTTGAGCCAGAGATGCAAAATATAATTCCTGCACCCCAGGGAGTTTGTAAGACCAATATTAATGAAAGAAAATATTCAATTTCTAATCCCATTCAATTTTCTATCTTTAAAATTTTGTGTAAGTTTGCTGATTTCACAATTTGTAAGTAAATAGACCATGTACTTAGAATATCATTGGTTTTACTAATTGGTAACTGGTCAGATATTTGAAGATTGCTGCATTAGGTCCTGATTCTTCCACTTTAGGGACAGCTCCTGGGGTGTGTAAAAGTAGGGCTCCCAAGCCTACACACCACATGGTTTAATTCAGTTGGTTTGGAATTAGGCCCTGCATTTTTAACAAGCATATCTGAGGATTCTGAGGCAAGTTCCAAAGGACTGCATTTGGAAATCAAATGGTCTAGAACAATACTGTCATAAACAGGTATCATGAATAAGAAAGTGGCAGCTTAATTTCTTTACATTTCTGCAATAGAGCAGGTTTTATGCTTACTATATGATTTTAGTGACAGAATGTCACATTAGGCCACTCATTATCTATTCCCACTGACAGTGAAAGAAAAAGATACAGCTTTTAAGATAATTTTCAGAAAAAGTTTTTTCTTTTTCTAACCATCGAGAAAAAATATCTTTTAAATAGGAACTTCCTACTCTGTGTATGTTCTTTTCCAATAAACCCTCAGGACCTAGAGTCAGCAGGCATACTTGACACGGTCCATACTCCTCATGCACCGTGGACCACAGGGAAGTTACCTCCGCTGATGCTCACAGTCGTTTCAGGAGACACATATTCTCATACCATTTTGCAGGTGCAGAAATGGAGTAACGAGTAATAAGTAAGAATGAAACCTCAGTTACCCCAACCTCAAATGCCTTACACTCCCCAAGTATTCTCTACAGCTATGCCTAAGTGTGATTGCTGCTGCTGTTATCCTAAAGGAAGTCCATGCAATATAAAAGTTCCTGCAGAAAGAGGTCTGATATACAGTGTTTAATTTTGCCTATATTTACTTTTAAAGCTCATACATGTTTGGTAAGCATCTTCTGAATTTCACATCAAAACCAGGTTCATTGGAAATTGTGTGAGAAAATTTGAAAGACACACATTTCTTTCCGACATCACATTAGCTTGCTTGAACTCAACTGGTTTCCTGACTCTGATAATCTTAGGGTTCAGCCTCCTTGAGGGGGCAATAATTCAGTCCAGCACCTTTGAGTTTTTACCACACAATCTCTGTAGAGCGCTAGATCTATGTTAATAAGCCTCTTCTTGTCATCCTATAGGAGTTCTGGGACAGAAGATATGTTCTTCACAGGCATTATATAGCAGTTTGAATTTTTTGTTTGTTTTTGTTTTGTGTTTAGTGGAGGTGGGGAAGTGTGTTTGTTTTGCAGGGCTGGGCATTGAATCCAGGACCTTGTATATGCTGAGCAAGCATTGCACACTGAGCTATACCCCCAACCCACATTATGGGGCTCTCAATTAGCAAAGTTTCAAAAGTATTTACAATTGCCTTGCTAGAAAGAATAGTTCACTAAATCCTGAAGAGATCATGGTAAACAATCCTTGATTTTAAAGAGTTTTTTAGAGTCTACAGGTCATATTCAGCCAGAATCCAAGATCACTAAATTCTGCCACTACCTGCAGCTGCTCTTACTGAGGTAAACAATTTCAAAAGGAACTCCAAACAAATACAAGTCAAACTATCATAAAATTGTCTTATAATTTTTGAAAATATATTAATGATGTCACTGAATGTATCTGATGTATGATTTAAATTACTATATCATGTTTAAATATATATACAAATATACACAATAATTTACATGTGGAATTACAGGCACAAAGTTTTTGCTCTCACACAGCCTTGCCACTATCTCCACTTAATATCCAGACTATAGGCTTGTCTTTTCCTATTCCTAAATGCATATGTACATGTATATATGAAATGTATCACTAGGATCTGTGTGAAAGGAGTGTTCTGTTTTGAATAAGATACAAGTCAGCAAGCTTTGGTGTGAACACACATTTTTTAAAAATATACCTCTCACTACAAAAGAAGCTGGAGATCCCATAGAAGGAAGCAAGTTATAAAGAGTCAAACTAAATTAAATAACTCTTTGGGAGAAAAACCGAGTTCTCAACTTACATTTATCATAATTTGCTGTTATGGCTATGGAGTAATTTTATCTTTATACAAGTGGAATCTGTAAATATGGAATAAGAATATGCTGCAAAATGTCTTGGTCTTTAAGGAAAAAGGCTCTTATCTTTACCATCAAGCATATATGTTTTTTTCTCCAAATATACTCTATATGATAAGACACACAATATTCTTTTTTAAAAGCTTAAGTTTTTCTAAGTTCCTTATACTGAATTTCATGATATTATCACAGGCTGTTTTGGATTTGATTATTGGGAAAGAAGTTTGTACTGGCAAAGAAATATAGTATTTTAGAGCTGGGTCATTATGCTTTGTTTAATCTTAGTTTTAAATATGAGCTGTTTCTGGAGAAAAATGAATTTATTTGAACCAAATTATGCAGCTTATGTGCCAGAAGAGAAAGCACAGACAGTAGAAAAAGTCAAAATGTATTTTACCTGAGAGAAATCACATCCATACACTCAATTTGGTAAGTAAATGGGCTCTAATACATTTTTAACAAATAACTTATTTTGAAATAACATTGATCATTAATTAAAAATGGAGTAGGAAATAAAAATAAAGACCAAAGCAAAAAGATGCTTTGTATTTTATAAACATAGGTTTGGTAATTCAGGGAGTTACTTATTGACTATGGTGGAAAGTAACTAAGCTTAGAGATATGATGTCCACTTGCCTCCCTGCCCCATTCATTGATTTCTCTGCATCTTTGGGTGTGTCTATCTCTTCTTGATTTGCTTGTTTCTTTGCATGTAGAAACCAAATTGTATTTATCCATATACTTGCAACAGGACTTAGAAGAATGATTACTTCAAGAGTTTGTGGTGTATATTATTTGTTAAATAGAAATCAATATTTTAAATTTATTAAAAATAAAAGAAAAATGAGACCCAAATGCTGTAATATTTAAAGAATTGTCTAAGATAACCCAGAAGACCAATTATTATTGGTAGTACCTGTATTTATGATACACAAAGAGAAATTCAAGTGTAATATCCAGTGGGCATTACTCCTGAAAATACAGTCATACTTTGGTTTAGTTTGGTAAGCCAAGTATGAGTTTTACTTTCTGGCTTTATAACCATGTAAATCAATAGCAGTAAAAAAAAATTCCACCTGGAGGTTGTAATTTGGCTGCTTTGGGCTTGTAAAGATTTGAATATACTGAGTTCCTTACTCAAAATAGTTTTATTAAATGCTATTAAGTGGGTGAAATTTTGGCCTGTGTAAATATGTATTCTTTTTTTTTGTATTAAATTCTTTTTTAAAACACAAAATTTTACATTGTTGAATCATATGTTGGAAAGTTACATTTTGCTTCTATCACATACTTAAACTTATACCTTTTCTACACAGTAATGACTATATGGGTTTATATTATGTGAAAAATGGGTGTTTTAAGATTAAGATTATCGGAGTTAGAAACTTCAAGAGGTAGTCTTCATGTAAATAAAAACTACCTCTCGCTCAAAGTTATATATGTAGATCATGTGGAATAGCAACAATTGTTTAGATGTTCCTAAGAAAGCAGTTACCATTTCTTATAATCTCATCATGTGCTGCATATCTTTTGAATGCTTTATATGTGTACATTATCTCTAGAATCTTTATACAACTGTCAGAGGTAATAATTATTACACACTATTTTATGGAGACAAAATTGAGATTCTAAGAAAACATGAATTACCCAAGGCCAAGTAGTAGATTAGAGATCTGACATTGAAATCGTGCTCTTATACTTCCTAGGCAAAGACATAGTTATAGTTGATGGTTGTTTCCTTCAGAAATAATTAGAGAGTGCAGTAAGATTTGAGTAATGGAACAGGTAGAAGACTGAGTAGTTTAGAAGATATTATGCATGGAAATGATAACAGAGGTTTTAATTATGAATGCAGAATCCACACCAAATACAACAACACAGAATCTCTTTGTATCCATTGAAATTACCTGCCCAGTTCCTGTTTTCACATGGAGTGCCAAGTATCAGAAAGCATCAAGAAAAAGAATGCATCTCTTAGTATGAAGTGAAAATCAAAGTAAACCTGTTATTACTGATAATCCCTGTCAGTCAGATTGGAAATATATATTTTCTTTAATTTTTAGTTTGGGGCTGATTCATGAAGATAAATAGCATTTAAAATTTGTTCACTGTTGTTGGTTCCTCATAGTAAAGCCAAAAAACAAAACAAAAAAGTAACATTTCCTAATTTGTATTCATTGACAATCTTCCTTTGTATTTACTCCTCCAGATATCTAATAAATACTTACATGTTCTTACTATCTTTTTAAAATTTGATGTACTTTACAAGGAACAACTATTGAATATCCAAAAGGAAGAAAAAATAAAGGAGGCATTGGTGTCTATAGTTTACTGTATTTTTAAATTCTAATGAAGGTACACTAAGAAGAAAAAAATAAGAAAAATCATTCTTCTGTGCTTTTAACTATTTGTGGCAAGAATTTACATGAATTTCTCATTTATCTACATCTTTTGACATCTTAATTTTTAATAGAAATTTAATTTGTTTATTTCCTCATACCACTTTGGTGCTATTTCCTGGATGAATATGAAATATTTTTTAAACTTACAAAGTCTTACCCCACTTAATAGACCTTCCCAAATTCATGAATTTAAAATCATTTAAAAATTGAATTTTAAGAGCATTTCCTTGTTAATTGGGAAATAAAGCCTAAAATAAAACAATAACAGTAGGGGATGTTTACATGGAGAAGGGGTCTATGGTTAGCACTGACAATGGAAACAGCCTTTGGTTTCCTTTAGAAAAGTTATTATTGTCAAAAATGGAAACCTTTTGTGGGTTTAAGAAGGGAAAGCTACACACAGGTGTTGAAGAATAAATGGCGGAGTTGGATGGGAATTTAAAGACTGACTGTACACACAAGTGCCCTCAAAAGATGAGACTTATATGCAGTCCAAACTGTGGCACTTATGATAATTACTCATACTAACATGAAGGGGAAATGCATTATATTTATAAAACATTGCTATTCATGAGTATCATCTAGATAAAAAAATTAAGAAAAAAACTTTTTATTTGAAAAACACATCATCGTTTTCAAACTTGTTCATTCTATAATCTCCTCTTTGGAAATGTTAAATAGGCTCACAGGATATTACTACTACCATTATTATAACCTCTAATAAAATGATATCATAACATGAATCTGTTGATTTCTTATAAAACTTTTACACTGAATAAATAGAACTCACAAGATACAGTTGCAAAAAAAAGTTTTCTCTATTTCCATCTCAAATTCGTTATACGTATCTAGTTTCTCCTATCTGTGTATATGCCTCACAGAAATACCTATACTATTTCTGATCACTCTAAGATGATAGAATCATTTTTTAAATTAAGTATTGATATATTTCAGTTTACAATTAACTTTTTACTTAGGTATTAGGAATATCACAAATGATCTGGAGCTGGGTTGGATAATTTGATAGGAAATTATGTATAATTATTATCTTTCTAATATTAAGTTCTTTTACAATTCTTTGGCTAAATCTCTGTTTTCTGAATCAATTTTAATCTCATAAAACATTTTCTCAATTAAGTTTATATTGCTAGACTTCTATCATTTGCATTGAAGACTTCTATCATTTGCATTCATTTTCATCTCTCTGTGACTTATGAGACTATGCCAATAAAAAGAGAGAAAAATTGATTAATTCTAAACTTACCCTACTTTACAATGGAAACATCATTATATACATGGCAATTTTATCAGAGATTTACCTTTTATTAGTTTTTGACATTAAAGTATAGACTCATTTTAAATATATTTTTCAGATTTTACCACCAATATGTATGGGTCCAGCTTTCCACCTGGGAGTCCCTTGCAAGCCACCATCCAAAAGGATGGTGCCCATATGAGGACAAGAGTCTTACTGAACTGACCAGGTAGAAACTGTATGAAGTGATTGGAATTACCAGGAGGATGTATTACAAAAGTATGCCCTATAAGGCAGGGGCCTCAGAATTCTGACAGAAATTTTCCATGAATCCTTGAGAAGTACTGAGTAAGTGCTTAGCTGAGATTGAGGATAGGAAACACAAGATTTAGCAAAGAGGCTACTATGAAACTAAAATCTAAATTTGAGTTATGAAAATTACATAGGACTAAGAAAAAGTATAGTTTAGACCCAACCAAGATGATGAAATCTCACTGAGCACCTCAGGCATTCAATTAAGACAGCATAAGAATTAATTTCAGATCAAAACTACACCACTTTATAATAAAGGCCATGAATAAGACTAAAAGAAAAAAGAAAAAAAGACCCATTCTCTCATTCTAACAAAGTGTAAAACTCATCCTGACCAGGTCAGTAGTATCCAGCAGTAACTTAATAGCCTGCCAGAGTAAAATTAAACACAATTTAAGGAGAATAACTTAGTTCAAACTCCTTCCAGACTGTTATTCACAATGACCAGCACACAATAAAACTTGCTAGGCACGTGAAGAAAAGCAGAAAAATATCCCTATTACCAGTGGAGGTAACACAGTCAATAAAAACACTCCAAATGTTACTCACATGTTGAAATTCATAAGCAAGGATTCATTAATAGGCCTGAGGTCTTAAAAGAAAAGTTGAGCATATGAGTATATAGATCAGTAATAAGAGCAAAGAAACAAAAATCTGGAAAAAAAGTCAAAATAGAAATGGAAAGCACAATCTCTTTCTATAATAAAATAATCACTGGAAAAGCTAGACAGCTGATTGGACACAGAAATAATCACTGAGTTTTAAAACAGATTTAATTTGTTTTAAAACAGATTTTTAAAAATTACTCAATATGAAAATCATGTTGGGAAAAGATGAAAAATAAAATGAGCAGATCTTCAGTAACCTAATCAGTATAAATATGTGTAACTGCAGTTCGAAAAAGAAAGAAAAAAACAAAAGCAATAATGGGGTAGAAAAAAGTACTTTAAGAAAAAATTTGTAAGAAGTCTTAAGTAGAGTAAAAAATAGGAAATTCTAAATTCAAGAAACTCACTGAACCCAATGCTGAAAAATTTAAAAGAAAACTGTATCTAAATGATGCATCATTGTCAACTGGTAAAAAGCATAGATAAAGAGACAATCATGAAAGCAGCCAAAAAAAATTTAAAATTCAGTCTGAGAATGATGATGTCAAATAAGTTATTTCTCATCAGAAATAATGAAGCCGGAATGATATTAAGATGATATTTAGAAATTATTAAAGACTATTATCAGATTCCTATACCCAGTGAAAATAATCTCCAAATTTGCAAGAGGAATAAAGACATTTGCAGAGAAACAAAAACTGTGAGAATTTGTCTCCAGAGATTTGTGCTACAAAAAGTTCTTAAGAATGAAGAGAATTGATACAGTATGGAAATCTGTGTCTATAAGGAATCAGAAACAAGATAATAAACAAGGTGGGCTGGGGATCTAGCTCAGTGGTTCTGCTGTCTGACTCACAAGCACAAGGTCCCAAGTTCAATCTCCGATACCGGGGGGGGCAGGGGGGAAGAAATGGCATATTATTCCACTGTGTATAAACATATAGGTAAATATAGAAAACCTTTTCAGCACAAGTTATTCTTCAAAGCAAAATGTATTATGTTTATAATGTACCATATGCAGAAGTAAAATATATGATGATCATAACACAATGAATAAAGGTAATTGGAATATATTATTATGAGGTGATTATATTTTATAGTAACTGGTATGATAATCATTCTAACTGTACTATAGTAAGTTAAGGATATGTATTACAATTCTTACAGCAACAATTGCCTAAAAAGTAAAAAATGGACATAAAATGGAATTCAAAATATATTCAGCTTAGAAAAATTGCAGAAAAATAAAGGGAAAACAAGCAAACAAATCACAAGATAATAGTCCTAAAAAAAATCAGTGTTTTCTACAAGAAATAACTATAATACATGTAGTAATTCTGCATTTATATCTCTAAAAGGAGTAGTAATCTCATTACTTAGTAAATGTAAAATCCAGTTGGGAGGTAGAGGAAAAAAAACACTGTTTGGAAATACATACGTTGGGGAAACCAATCAGACATCTCTTGAATGCAAAACACTGAGTAGGTTACCCTGTTTTGACAGTCTAACTCAGCCTTCTCTGATTGTGGGAGCAGGATAATCCATTTATAGTAAAAATTTACTAATCTTATATTTTTACTTTGTGTTCTTTTCCTACTTCTTAGTGAAAAACTAATTCCTTTTAACTTTTTTATTAACAGATTACCAGAGGTCAAATAATTGTTTTTAGGTGTAAACTGCTATTCTGTTATCAGAATTCTATAATGTTATGTAAGTTAAAGAATCTTTTCCAGTGCCTTGCTAATTTTTACTTAAAATTAATTAATAGTTGAATATTAAATTAATTAATAGTTGAAAGGTAACAACTGATTTTTTTAAAAACATATTTTATTTTTTAGAAGTTTTAATACTTTCTGAAAAATATTGATAAGATATTTCAGAGTGTTTCCATATGTCCTGCACCCAGTTTCCATTATTATTAATTTATTATAGCAGTTTGGTTAATTTGTTACAGTTAATGAGCCAATATTGATATATTGTTACTACTGAGGTCAATACCTTATTAATACTTCCCTAGTTTTCCCCTAACATCCTTTTCTGTTCTAAGATCTAGTCCAGGAGGCCATATTACATTTATTGTCCTATCTCATAAGACTCCTTTTGGCTGCTGTTTTGCATCTTTCCCTTGTTCTTAATGACAGTTTTGAGGAATATCAGTCACATATTTTGTATAATGTCACCCAATTAGAATTTGTATGATATTTTTTCTCACAATTAAGACTTGGGTTCTAAGTTTCATGAAGAAAGACTGTAGAGATAAAATATTTCACCCATATCAGGAACACATCCTATCAACATATATCACTATTGATGATAACTTTGATGACCTTGTTTAGGTGGTGTCAGGTTTCTCCAGATTTAAGTTTCTCAATTCCTCCCATCTGTACTGTACTCTTTGGAAGGCAGTCACTATGCACAACCCACACCAAAGGAGTGGGAATTTAAGCTCCTTCTTTGTATCAGTCAAGATTCTCCAGAGAAATAGAAGTAATGAGACTGTATGTGTATTTATATTCATACACAAATACATATTTATATTTACATATATATAATATATATTATGAAACTGTATACAGTATATACATATATATGTATGGAGAGAAAGAGGACAGAGAGAGAGAAAGAGAAAGAGAGAGAGTCAGAGAGAAACAGAGAGATTGATTTTAAAGAATTGGCTCACAAAATTGGGGACAGCATCAGAAGTCCAAACCCATGAAGCAGGCTATCAGGCTGGAAACTCACATGGAATTCCATGTTACAATCTTGAGGTCGATTGCTTACTTTTCGGGAAGACTGTTTGTACTCGTAAGGCCATCAACTGACTGAACGGAGCTCATACACATTGAGGATAACCTCATTTACTTAAAGTCAATTGGTTGTTGATGGTAAATACATCTACACAATCCTCACAGCCAAATCTATACTGCAGTTTGACTAAACTACTAGGCAATGTAGCCTAACCAGGTTGACATGTAATATTTAAACATCACAACATCCTTGAATATGTTGTATCCATGGAAGTTATTTGGAATTATGCTTCATAGGAGCTGTGTCTCTTCCCAGTTTTATTTCTTTATTTATTCATTTATTTATAACAGTATGGGCTCAATATATTTATTTTATACCTTTAGTTATAATCCAGTGCTACTTAATTTATTCTGTTGCTAAAATTTTTCCAGCTTTGGCCTTTAGAAACTGCTCCTATCTTCCTTTGATATATCCTGTTTCTTTTATTAATTTTTCTTTTTTCACTTCCTTATTTTTTAGCAGCAGATGATCAAGGCTTATATTGTCTATTTACTGCCCCAGACCTAGAATCATACACTTCGCCAAAAATCCCTGATTAATTTTATTGGCAAATGTTAGTAGAGATTAAGATGGTGCTAGGTGTGCTAATTGTTACTCGATATTATTACTTCTAGGACTTCTCAGTGGACAGAGAAGGCAAATAAATTGTAATCTAACCTATGCATAAACACATATCTATAATGTATCTGGCTGCAAATAATTTCTACTTGTCTTCATCTGGGTCTATATTAATATAACATGGATTTATGTTAATATCACCGTCTCTAATTTACTACCTCATGTACCATTATTGCAGCTTACTTACCTGTGCTCTGACAGTGAGATACCTAGCTCTAACCATTCACTCTTCATTAACATAATTATTACACTCCAGAATACACATGTAGTAGCATCACCATTGTAAACTGCTTTCTGCATGGGAAACAACATAATCAACTTGAATTCAATGATTGCATGCAATTCTTTTTTGTCTTTAGTCTTATGAGTTTCACTCACTTCCAAAGTGCCATTAACTTTTCCCAATCTCAATCACTGAGCTTGTGTATACATTTGTGAAAGTTAGTTTTATTTTTCTTTGGTTTTGTTTTTTGTCCCAGCCTACATCCAGACTCGAGTCCCCCAACATGTTAAATTATTTTTAAAATTTTCCATACCTCAATTTTCTACTGCAGAACCTACTGGTTCTGAAAAAACTTACTCCCATGTATCCACCATTATAATATACTAAAGAATCATTTTACTCTCTTAAAAATTCTTCTGTACTTTGCATTTTCAATCATTTCTCCTGTCCCTCAAACTTCTGGCCATGACTATTATTTTGCAGTCTCTGTAATTTTCTCTTTTCTAGAATGCTACATAATTGAAATCAAATAATATGTAGTCTTTTCCCACTGGCTTCTTTTATTAAGCAATGTGGATTTAAGCTTGTTTTGCATTTTTCTGTGGTTTCATAGCTTATTTATTTTTATAGCACATCAATGTTCAATCGTATGAACATACCATGGTTTGTTTATCCATTTACCTATTATAAGACATCTTGGTTGCTTCCAGTTTGAGGCAATTACCAAAAAGCCTCTATAAACATCTAAGTGCAAGTTTTTGAGTATATATAAATTTTCAAATCAGTTAGGTAAACAGAAGTATGACTACTGGATCACAAATTATGTGAATCTTTGTAAGAGACCCCTAAATTATTCTCCAAAGTGAAGGTACTGACACTTCTACCAGTGATGGATGAGATTTTTTAATCACTTAAATCCTCACCAGAATTTGGCATTGTCAGAATTTTGGTTTCTGTTTTCTTTTTTGTCTTAGCAAGCACTGGTGTTAATTTGTACTTCCCTAGTGACATTTTTACATGATTATTTCTGTTTGCATGTATTGTTTAGATCTTTGCCCATTTTGCAACTAGATTATTTGTTTTTAATCTCTGAGTTCTAAAGGCTCTTTGTAGTAATCGTTGCTTTAATTTCAACACTGTTTTGGTGCCTACTGGAGAAACTCATAGTAATCATATTCATACATTTTCTAATTATGGTTCTTTTGCTTTTATTAACAATTTAATATGATGCACCTACCACAAGAACATTTCTGTAATACATTTGTACTTCTAATAGTTATTTCATTGCTAATCACCCAATCATAAAACTTCAAGATCCCTGGCCTCTTAACAGCTTTTTGGTTTTCCATTAAGGAAGTACTGTCAGCCTATAACATTTTAGCTGACCCAGTAGTGAGGCACTGCATAATTCCAGCCAAACAGCCCTGAAAGAAAAGCAGAGTGGAATTATACTTTATTGTCTGTCAGTAACAATACAAGATAGGTTTGTTTTCCTCCTTTCCTTAAGAAAAAAGTTCAAGAAAGAGAAATGTTCACAAATGGAGTAGGAGGTTATTCACCAAGTAGCTCTTCAACCACATATAATCCATATTTTGATCATTTCATATTTTACAAGTCCCCAAATAATACCCTGAAGTGCTTCACTTTGTATCCACATCCTCGTAAATCTCTCTTGCTTCAAACTGTTAAAAGTGAAGGGGGAAAACACAACAGTCCTTTTCCTAAACCTTTGTTTATTTTTCTAGCTTGTGAGAGATGGGAGTAACTTTTCCAGTCATCTTCGACAAAGCATAAAAAGCAGTGTAGTAAAGTGGCTGGGGGCCAATGCTTTGAGATACACTGGTTGGGCTCTCACCAACTATGTGGCCTGGAAGTAGGAGTAGCCTGGGGAAAACTTCTTAACCTCTTCTTGTCTCATTTCTTTCGTATCTAAAATGGAGATAGTCATGGGATCTAATCCTTAGAGCTGTCAGGATGACTAAATTAGTTAACGCTTTGTCATAGAAAGAGATTAACATTTAATATTTGAAACGAAAAACAAAATATACTGAATCCTGAAGTGAGGAAGGACCACTGATCTTTTAGAGGGTACTTGAGAAATGCTTGACTTGAATATCTCCTTGTCAAAGAGGCAGGAATTGTTCAATGTGCTTCCTCTCATAGGAATTGGTGGTCAATGTCACCTTAAAGTCTATCCCCTGGAGTAAATTCAGAACTGGATGACCAACTTTGAATGCATGAGGATGTCACTTGTTGGTTGACTTTCAGAGACACATTCAATGCAGCAAATTGTCATTTACTGATTAAATATGTTTCTATTCAGTTTTGATCCTTACCTATTACCATGGTTAACTGTCAGTTTCTTTCCTCTGAGTTAGAGGAATTGCTTTTTTAAATTAGAAGTTATGCACATAATAAGCACTCATTGAACGTCACTGATACATCAAAATTTTAATTAGATTTGGTTTATAATTAATAGTTAATAGGAATAATATATATCTAGCATATTTTTATTTCCAATTCACAAATTTTTAACTATACTGTGATAAGAATTTAAAAGTTTATCTTGCAGCCTCTTCTATCATTCTATTCTTTATTTTATCAGTACATGTTAGCAGCACATAATTACACTCATCATGAGAAGTTGGTACATGTACATAACACATTTTCATTATTTCTTTCATCCCCTTTCTCTCCTGTCTTCCACCTCCCTCCATCTCTTGGTCCCCTTCCTTTTTGCAAAAAAAAAAATCTCTTTGTTTCCTATTATCTACCTTTTATTTTGCTGGTAATTTATACCTTGGATTTCTCATATACAGGAAACCATGTAGTATTTAACCTTGTGTGTCTGATTTACTTTATTTAACATTATGGTCTCAAGGTGCATCCATTCTCCTACAAGTGACTCTTTAAATTAATGCTTCTTTAAAGCAGAGTACTTATTCTATGTGTATGAATATCACAATTTGTTTGTTCATTTGTTGATGGATTAGTATTACCACTTGTAATATTTAGCTATAATAGTTTGTGCTGCTATGCATGGGTATGCATATATTATTGCAATAAAGTCTTCAATTCTTTTAGGAAGATATCTAGAAGGGGAACAGCTGGGCAAAATGGAATTTCTACTTTTAGTTTTGTGAGGAACTTCAATAGTGGTTGTACTAGTTTAAATTCCCACCAACAAAGTAGAAGGGTTCCTTTGTTCCTGTAGCCTTGACAGAATTTATTTGATTTCTCGATGATAGCCATTCTTTCAAGAGAAAGATGGAATCTCAGTGTTATTTGCATTTCTCTAATGGCCAGAGAAGCTGAACATTGTTTCATGTGTTTAATAGCCACGGGTACTCCTGAGAAGTGTCTATTCATTTCAGTTGCCCATATTTTGATTGGGTCTTTTATTACTGAGGGTTCTAATTTTGGGGTTTTTTTCACATCCTCTGTCTGAAAAGTAGCTGGCAAAACATTTTTCCCATTCTTAGATTGTCTCTTTACTCTTTGGGTTTTCTTTGCTGTGCAAAAGATTTTAAATTTGATACAATCTCATTTATTGATTTTTTTATACATTTCTTGTGCAGCTGGGATTCTGTTCAGAAAGTCCTTGCCTATGCTTGTATCTTCAAGAATTTTACCTATTTTTATCTTCCAGAAGATTTAGTGTTTCTGTTTTAATATTTAGATTATTTAACCTTGTTGATTTTAGTTTGCAGTATGGTGAAAGATACATATCTAGATTCAGTCTTCTGTGTGTGGATAACCAGCTTTCCCAGCACCATGTGTTAAAGAGGCTTTTTTCCAGCATATATTTTTAGGCCCCTTATCAAAGATCAGATGGCTGAATGTGCCTGGAGTTGTTTCTCTTGTGCACAGTTCTGTTCCATTAACCCACATGTCTATTTTTGTGCCAGTAGTATCACACTGTTTTTATCACTGTAGCTTTGTAATATAATTTACAATGTAGGACTGTGATGCTTTCTGCTTTGCTCTCGTTACCCGAGATTGCCCCTTCTGTTATTCTGAATCTTTTCTGGTCTAGTATGGATTTTAGGGTTGTTCTCTCTAATTCTGTGAGGAATGCTGTTGCTGTTTTCATTGGGATTATATTACATCTGTATATCAGTTGAGTAAGTAATGGCCATTTTGACAATATCACTTTTATCTTTCCAGGAACAGGGGACATCTTACTATTTTCTGATATCTTCTTATATCTCCCTTTTCAGAATACTGCAGTTTTAGTTGCAAGTCTTTTACTCTTTTTGTTAGGTTAATTCCTAAGTATTTAATTTTTCTTGAAGCTATTATGATTGGTACTGTTGCCCTAATTTCTTTTTCAGTGGGTTTATTATTGGTGTACAGGAGCTCCACTGATTGCTGTGTGTTGATTTATAACCTGCTACCCTAAGGAACTTGTTTATTATTTCTAAGAGTCTTTTGGTAGAATTTTTGGGGCATCTTCCTTGTAAACTGTTTATCATTCTAATAAGTGCAGTACCCCATGTATTTATATGGCTACTATTCTCATGAAGAGAATGGTTGTACAAATGAATGGAGAGGAAGAAAGGTGGAAAACTGATATAAGAAGTTTCATGGATCAGAACACATTATGTTTATATAGTATGTTCTACATGCATTCTATGTCGAGAGCAGGGAAGTAACTTCCTTTGGAGAATCTCAATGCACACTCTTGCCATTCTAAAGCTGTCCAAAGGAAAGAACTAGGCAAAATTAGAAGCTATGCTAAAGTTGTGGAACAAATGGTAGGGCCAAAGGTATTGTTTATATTCATAGATTGTCTATATCTATATATGTAAGCTTCATCTTATGAGTCAGACATAAATTCACTCATTCTTTTTTGTCTTTGTTTATAATTCTATGATAACACTTAATACAACCCTGTGAGATACACAGTGAAGAACCAGGTAGAGTGATGTTTACTAAATCTCATCATATTACAAAGTCATTATGGCCTCTTCTATAAATAGAACACTACTTTTTCTTCTTGTTTTTTGTATTCAAATATTAAAATGAACTCTGAAATTCTTTAGTGTTCCTTAATCTTTCAATAATCACTAAAATGTACATTATTTCCACTCTTCACATAGTAAGAAAGTTAAAACCATATGTCTAGTGTTGAACTTCTAATAAATTACATACCTCTAGAGAGTGTCTATACTTCTTTTTCCTCTTAGTTTTGTGAGGAAAGCAATGCATTTCATTTTTGAAAAACATTCCCTGAAGAATTTCCTCCAAAAACATTGGGGCTTCCATGCTATTTTGCACAATAAGCTGTATAAAATTAAAATTGATATCACAAGTTGTTAGCTATCCAAAAATAACAAGATTAAAAGGGAAAAGAAAAATGGCAATATAAGACAATTCTAAACAATTTTGCATTAACATATGTGTATGTGGTGAGTGATAATGAATGTCTAAGGTGATGAAACATAACTATGATGCAGTGAGGTGTTGTCAAGATTTTTTTTTTTAATTTCCAATTAGTGTTGGAGAGCTTTCACTACAATGTCATCAGCTACAGGCCTGTGTGAAGGCATTTTCGCTGCTGACGAAACTAGAAAAATATCATGTCTTTCCAAGACTTACAAAAAGTGAGAAATGTAATGTTGCATACAGACTTTTTTAGGATGGTAAATGACATTTTAAAAACCTTAACTCTTGTCCTGTTGACTTTGCATTAAGTCTTATAGGTCAACACTGTTACTCATCAGAAAAGTGATACATACAAAAAGGAAATGTATTTTTCTGACTTAAATTCAAAATGTTTGCTTTGTTATTATATTTAGATTTTGCTGATTTTATAGACAAATTTTAGTCTCACAAGGAGAGAATTCATGGACTTCGTATCTAATAAGTCAAGAATTTCTTTGATTTCCACAAAATTTAGATTCCATGTATGTCTTTCTATGATGCAAAAGATAGTTAAGTTACAAATTGGTCATTCCCCAGATTCTGCAGACTGCAGACTAGACCCCTTTAAATAGACAAATAAATAGCAAAATAGGAATGATAGCACCATTATGCATATATCAATATTTCCTTTTAATCCAAAACTAAATGGTCAAACATAATAAAAGTGATTTGAGAGAAAATCCAATGATTTGGAAAAAGCATTTTCTTTTAGTATTTCTAACATCCTCTTTTAATTTATAATCTTCAGTAAGGTATTAGACTATTTCTCAATCTAAATGTCTGAGTTGTAACACTTTACACTATTCCAATCTCTTCTCTTTGCTACATTTCTTAGCTAAATGTTGAATAGTTTTAATTCTTCAAGAATAAGATATTGTTTTTTATTCAACTTAAAGTTAGCTAAAAGTAGGAACTTTATTAGAATTTTATATAATTTTAAAAGGTTCTCTTAAACCTTTTGATCAGTATTTATTAATCCTAACATGTACTTAGCACTGAAATTCATGTGGTACACAATCCCTATTTCTCAGTCCTTATAGACTAGAAAGCAAGAACAGGCACATAGAAATGAAATATTTCAGCAATAATACAAAGTAATATGTCTTTAATCACCAAAAAGAGAGATGCAGTCTTCTTATATACCATAGTTTTTTAGGCAGGTAAAAAGGCCCCAAAACATAAGAAGAAGAAAGGAGACAAAACTCGTATCATAGTTTTTATCTAGTTAACTTTTCCGGAACTCAATTTACTCTTGTACAATGCAGAGGTGCAAGCATAAAGGTTCTAAGATCCCTTTGTACTTGAATAAGGCAGACCAACTGGAATTGGGAGACTTGGAGAACTGTGTAAAAAAGTTGTCATTTCAGTTGGCCATGAAAATTGGGGAAAATCTGATTAACAAGAAGGAATAATAAGAAATGGGAATACTATGAATAAAATCTGTAAATAAATGCTGAAGATTCCATAGTTAGGAAATCAACAATCTTGGCTAAAATAAAAAGAAAAGTAGGTTGATGGAAAAAGGCTAAAATATAGATGTCAAAGGGCATGCTGAAGACTTGAAATTTTTCTATAAGCTGTACAGAAAACTTGGAAATTTTTGAGCAAGGTAGTGATAAACTCATAGGAATATTAATCATACATAATAGGTTGGCTGAAAGAAGACTAGAAAATGAACTCAAGGATTATTGCCTCTTGGCAGAAAGATTGGCATTAAAATGACAGAAATGAAAATAGATGTGAAGCACTGAGATTAGAAAGCATTTAAGCCAGTATAGATGAGATGGTCTGGTGACTGATTGGAAGTTACTAAAAGAGAAAGAAGAGTTGCTTCTAAATTTTTTTTGAAGTATGTCAAAGAAGGATTATGGTGCTCATGAAATGGGAAAGATTACTGCAGAGAGGAAGGGAATGGTCATCTAATGATCGCAAATCTTCACTTAGCTTACAACCTCTGGCCTTGTGATATGTAACATTCTAAGAAGTGATTTGGAAAAACTTGAGCTATATTGGTTAGGGGGTAATTATGAAAATTCTGAGGATCTTGGCAGAGGTGCAAGACCAAGCAAAAAAATCATAATGTCTTTAAAAAATCTCTTCCTAAAGATTGAAAATAGGTTCTTACATTTCTCCTTGAACAATGGGAAGAGATATTTTTTCAGTATTAAATTGCATCTGACAATAAATAAATTGATAAGTTCCATTAATTTAAAATATACTTTCATGAGCATTTTCATTGCAAAACAAAAAAAGAATATCAAGTTAAAGCCTGGCTCATAACTAACTACTTACTCCATATAGCATATATTTTGTTAAGCTAAAATAAATCTACATAATTAAGTTTACTAGCAACTTGTGCCATTATATTTTGTCAAAATCAAGAGGTGACATGCAATTAAACTTACTTGGCTTAGCAACTTTTTCTGTTAAAATGGGTCTTTTAAACATGTCATTGCCAACTCATCTCAGAAGCAGGCTTTTGATCTTGTAGGAGCAAACACATACTTGAGAAAATGGTATTTGTTAGCAAAGAATCTTATTAATTTGTCTTAATGAGAATCAATTGGTGTTTACTGGGTTACATTTATTCAATATGTATACATGAGCAATTATATAAACTACTTATGACAGTTAAACGGTCTTATTACTCAAGAAAGCCTCTTGTCTAGCTATCTTACGAGCATAAAGGAACTAAATTTTTACAATTATCAGGCAGCCTTTATTCCAAATTCCCACATGAATGCCCCCAAAATGTAAAAGAGATAACGCTTTTCCTATTTCTATAGGAAAGTACGTATTCTCTGTCAGGTCCTGCCAGCAACTAAACTAGTTCTTGTCTCCTTGTGGACAACACTGACTATATAATGGAAACATGATATTTAATTTATGAATAAAAAAGCTGTAAGATTTGCTTCTCTGGCATTTCACTTTTTTTAATTCCAGGACCAAGAAGTGAGTACACAATAAATAAGTAGGTACTAAAGAAAT
Organism: Heterocephalus glaber; assembly: GCF_053883595.1. Lineage (NCBI taxonomy): Eukaryota > Metazoa > Chordata > Mammalia > Rodentia > Bathyergidae > Heterocephalus > Heterocephalus glaber. Next base: position 33,314,857 of record NW_028258296.1, on the reverse strand, counting down.
AGTTTTGAATATATAAATAAATAAATAAGGCTTTTTCCAAGATTAATCTATTTATCCTAATTCTTGCATAATGAATAACCCAAGAAAATGATTCTAATAGTAGAAATAAAAGCATTCATGACAGTTGCTATTTTCACCTTTTTAAGGGTGGTATTTTGATGTAAAATTTAGTATCAATCATGGCATCAAAACACCTCCACCAAAGTATGACCCACAGTGTCCCAACTCTTTCTATAGTGCCCACTTACGAGTAAACATTGAAAAAGTGGCTGAAGTGGGGCAAACTCTTTCCACATCTGCCCCCTATCTCCCAGCTGTTAATTTCCCATAATGAGATTCTAGTAATATTGATAGTGTATCTAGAGTCCTACAATAAGCTCTAATTCTCAAATTTAATGAATACACAAGCAATGATTGAGTTGGGAGACACGGTGAAATCTGTTGAGTTTTTTTATTTGTTTGTTTGGGCATCTTATGTTGTCGTTGTTATTGTTGTTGTTTGTTTATTTGTGGTCTAGGCTGACCTTAAATTCCCTAAGTATCATGGGCTGGCTTCCCTCGCTCAATTCTTTTGCTTCAACACTGGGAATACAGATGTGCACCACCATGCCCAGTGTTGTGAGTTTTATTTTGAAGAAGACCTGATATTTCCATGTAGTAACAGAGAATGTACCATCTGAAGCAGTGTAGGCTGTCAAACTGTTGAAGAATGACCACCATCTTCTATTCTTTCAGACCATGTCCTAAATGAGGAAGGAAATTATTCTGGAAAGAAGGCAAAAAGTATTTAGAATTGGTGATAGATGGCACAGTAGATACAGAATTATAAAGGTATAGTTCACATTTTTTCCTCTGATACAAATCATCAAGGACTATTCCAAGTTTTCACTTCAGAGAAATGAATTTACTGACCTAAAAAAGTCACACCTCCAGATGCACAAGAAAGTAATAATTATCAGATACAAGCTGTTTTTATGCAGGGGACACAGGACAGTCCAATAGAATAATAAAAGGTGTATTATAAAGTATAAAAATAAGGTACTATAATTTTTAGATAAAATATATGAAATACTATTTATAATAATATTTATCATATACCTGTACACCAGCACTCACATTAAGACCAGGCTCAAATCATTTAAGTATGCCAAATAGTCCAACATTTGCTAACTTTCGGTTTACTGTGATTATCTACATTTTAAGGTGATTTATGGGTTACATTGCCTTCTATAATGAATGTACACAGTTATTCAAAATAAAATGAGGAATATATGTAGATATTTTTCCTACTATATGTATGTATACCAGTTATCTTGGGCCAATATATTTAAAACAATTGATAAAGTTAAAGGAAATTTTTTATGTATTTACTTACATTTACTTATCCACATCCATCTATATTAATCAATCTATATCTAGCCACTTATTCATGCATCTATTTACTGATCAATCTATATATCAATTGATCCATGAAATGTGTGAATGAGTTACACATTCAAAATGTTTGAATGCCACTGGTATTGAAACACAGCACAAACATATTCCATTTTGTAATTTGCATTATAACTTGGGGGAGCATGTGTTTGTGCTGGGAGAGACATGAATGTAAAAATGAAGGTGATACATTTGTAACTTAAAGATGTTAATGGTCAATGAAGTTCATTCATCTAAACAAAATTATGTTGTAATATCAAAATATGTCTGTTACTTTAAAACCAAAATTAAAAAGTGAAAATATATGATGATAATTCAGTTTGGTTTTTCCATTGTAAAAAGAAAGATTATATGTGCATTACATAATATTTTTGTTAAAGTGCTTGCAAATGCAAACCTGAAAGCTTCTCTCTTATTTTATTATTAAGAAAGCAAAAACCATAATTACATAAAAGCAAATTGTATAAATGTTACAAAAATATTTTATGTAAAGCATTTAAATTTATATAATATTGAAATAATGGAATTGTATAAATACATGTGTAAGCACAAGTAATAAAATCATCAAATATCAATTCATAAAGGCAATCACTGTCTATTTTTAATATTATGAATATACAGTGAAATTTCAATATACATTTTAATATATTTCAGTCCTCAAGCCAATTTTAAAATGTGTTTGTCAATAAGTTATGGAAACAATCATGCTTGACATTTAATTGAAAAAAAACACAATATTTTTATATGTTTTGACTATTATTAGAGTGTATTAAAGGGCACTTCATAATGGAATCTTTGAAAGATACTGATTTGATTTAAATATTTTATAATCAGCTCTTTGTCTTACATCAAAAAATTGAGAGAATGGCTTAAACATTCACTGGTAATGGTAAGAGCTATGCAATGTAAGAGAAAGAAAGGGAGGAGAAAGGAAAGAGGGAGAGAAAAGAGACAGAAGAAGAAAATGAGAAAGGGAGGGACAGAGGAAAAGGGAAGAGGAAAAAGAGAATTAAAAAAATAAAGGAAAGATGAATGGAAGGAAGGATGGAAAGAAGGAATGAAGGAAGAGAGGAAGGAAGAAAGGGAGAGAGAGGAAGGAAAAGAGAGAAAGGGGAGAGGAGAGAAAGCTGGAGTGAGGAAGTTAAAAGGAACATAGAAATCACTACATTGCAATGTATTAGGGGAAAAAACACCTGAAACTTTTTTTTGTTTTGTTTTGTTTTTTGTTTTGTTTTTTTGAGACAAGGTCTTACTAAGTCACTAAACTGTCCAGGCTGGTCTAGAACTTGCAATCCTCCTGCTTTAGCTTCCCAGAGTACTGGGATTACAGGTGTATGCTACATTCCTGCTCTAATATGTATTGAGCTCTTTCTATAAGTCAATCTCTGTAGAATAGATCTTCACCTAAAAAAGTGTTTCCATGTTTATGTCAGAAGAAGATGGCAACTATTTTAGGTTGACTGGATACATGGTAGCCAAACTATTCAACCCTGCTATTCTAGTGCAAAACCCACATGCACAACTTGTAAATAGACAAGATACCTGTGTTATAATCAAATTTTATTGACATATTGAAACTTTAATTTCCTACACTGCAAAATATTCTTCGTTTAATTTTTTCAACCATTTAGTAATGTAAAAATCTATCTCAGTTGATTGGCCTTACAAAAGCAAGCACTGCAACAGATTTGGCCTCCAGACCACAATCCCCGCCTCTTTCCCATGCTGCACTTACCACTAGGATTTCTACAGGTGCAAGGGAATTTCAGTCTCAACATGAATTCTTTCACACAGCTTTACTTCCTTGGATAACCTTCATAAATTTCTGCCTACACTCTCTTGAAGGGATTAACTTTAAATGTTTAAAGGAGCTCTCTTTTTCTGAGAACTTTATACTGTACAAAATAGAAGCAGCACTTGTCCACTGTGTATTACACAATAATGTGAAATAAGCATTCTTTTCCACTTGTCATCAAACAACTCTACTCTTTGGCATTTCTATGGCTCTAGAATAGCTGTGGGCTGTTGTGGCCCAGGACAGAGAGCAGGAAGGGCATAACAGGTAGGCTGCAGACCAGGGAGGATGTGACAGAGTAAAAAATGAAAAAGTTGCACAGAGATGACTGTGTCAGCGCAGGAGCATGGATGGGGATCGCCCAAGGCAGGCAAGGAGAGAGGGGGCTCCGGGGTGCTGGCAGGCAAGTTACTGTAATTACTGACAGAGAGAGCTCTGAAATTACGAGTGAGAAGCTGCAAAATATAGCCATTACTATCAAAATAATCCCACTTGTAACCCAAGTGTGTCTAAGGAAACTTGGGTTACTTTACTTATTTCATGTGTATAATAATCATGGCTGGACAGTGTTCTTTTCTTCTTTTTCAGACGTACAGAAATGCACATAGAAACTAAAGCTAATGGAAATGTAGGAGGACTAAAGGGAACACATCCTGCTACTATTTCTTTTGTCCAGGGCTCCCCTCTTACTTTGGATTTTCCTTTGTTTTGGGGGTGGGGGTGTAAGAATTTTCTTGTGTGCCACCAAGTGCATCTGGTCCAAGAGTATGTAAGTGACTTGGGGTTTTGTTTTAGTTTTTCTTTGTTTCGGTTTGCTTTTACAGGACTTAGCTGAGAGTGACAATCTAAAATCCAAATGTTGGAAGTCCTAATTATCACGGAAAAAAACTATTTTTAAGAATGATTTGAATCTTCATATGGATATTTTTAAAATAGAGGCTGATAACAAAGCACTTACAGTTTAGTACTTACCTTCACCAATAAGAAAGAAAAATATCTCTAATCACATTAATAATTGCATTTTACAATTCATTTTGGAATTGATTTCCATCAAATCATTGTCTCATATTACCTAACAGCACAGGATACAACGTGGCCATCTTTGAAGCTTTCACTCTGAGGTGGGTTTCATGAACACAACAAGAAGAAAAATCTCAGAGAATCATTTTCTAAAAATTATTGAAGTCATGGAAATAATTTAAAAATATGTCTTTGGTTTCCAGTATTGAGTGTGGATGTGTTGTTTTTTGATTCTGCATCACTGTTTTTAACTGAAACACAGCCACAGGCAGAACTTCCTAGCAGTAGTGTGGTGAAGAGTTCCTATCATGTCTGAGTCATGATCAAAACCCTCATCACTCTACAGTTTGCAGCAATTTTCACTGTTGTAGCAGTGATGACAGCTTTTCCCATCACATTTTTCTTAGGTTTCTATGCCTGGACTCCAATTTCTAGATTTGAACGATGTAAAAAAAAAAAACGAAAAAAGAAAAAAATAAGGAGGAAAGCAAGAGGGAGGGAAAAATGGAGAAAGGAGGAAGGAAGGAAGGAATAAAGGAAGGAAGGGAGGGAGGGAAAGGGGAGGAGGGGAAGAAGGGATAGAGGGAGGGAGACAAGGAGAAGGACATTTTCAAAGAAAAAAATGTCAGCTTGCAAAAAATTCATTTTGCCTATGAAAGATATCACTCATGTTCACAGAATCTAGTCCACTGGCCATTAATATCGATCAGTATTTTTTTTCCCAACAAGACCCACGGTGATACCCTCAAGCTCTCTCAAATCGTGGTCAACACACACAATCGTGGGATTACAAACTTCTTCATCCATAACAAATTTTCAATCAAAAAACACACCTAACTTATTAAGTTGCATCTCCAGCTGACTTTGTATTCCATTTTCTTCCTGCATTCAGCTGGAATTCACAAATAGCAAAGTATAATGCTTTCCATGTTATGTGTTGCCAGGCAATCAGGGCAGAAATAATTAACACGAGAAAGTGGACTGCCAGTATCCTGCTGAATGGCTCTGGAAAGAGTTCAAATATGACAAACATTCTTAGCTGTCCCTTCTGGGACACGTGCTCCGAAATAACAGTTTGAAAGGACAACTGCCAACTCCAGTTTCGAACAGTTTGACAGCACTACAGAATTTCATTCTAAAATCTGACTTAGTTTTTATTTAAAGGAGAATTCATCTCTGCACACTGTCTTCCTGTGCCCATTCCTAAGAGTTCTTCCTGATCCCCTGCTGCCTCTGTCCAAGTCCAACTGCGAAATGAAGCTAATCCTGAGCACTCTATCTTTCTGTAAATGTAGAATTCACACAGAATTCAAAGGAAGATGTGGGCCTGTGAAGAGCTTGTGTCAGGCAGGCCAAGGGGATCACACATTCCTTTGTAATATCCGGTCTCAATTGCTGCCTAATTCTTTTTAAATAAAAAGCAAGTTGGAAAACCAATCAGTTCTGTAAACACCTTCCCAAAGAGAAATCGTCAACCAGAAGCAACTAACATGGAAAGTAATATGCAGATATCTAAAAACTTTCTAAGAATCACATTTGAGTTTATTGCAAGTCAGGTCAATGAACATTTGGCCCCATTTTAACTGCTGGAAACAATTACTAAGGACATGGCCTCACCTTTCAAGTAAGTTTAATCTGGTAGGAAAGATACGGATGTGAATAATAATTCAGTGCATTCCATTAAATACTAAAATAGAATTCTACATAGGGTGCAGGAGACAGAGAGGTCAGGAACTCCCATGCTTCTGTGGTTTTACAGATGTTAGCACTTGTAAAAGAAGAAACACAGTGTACTTGCTGGAACATAGGCATACAATGCACACTATCCTCTCATCTGTGTTTCTTTACTTGCTCCAAATCAAACTCCTGATCTCTTTCACCTATTTGGATTTGAAATTTATTGAATTTATAGAATGTTGACATTCACGGAATGTCTATTTATTTGCCACACATTGTGTTAAGTTATGGGGATATATTAGAAGACAGGATAGTCACTCAGCTCCTGCCTTCATAAAAGCTGAATTTTTCTCTACCTGTCGATCTACTTTCTAAGGTAAAGCCCTTGTGGTCCTGACCTCTTTTTGAGGCTGCTTCCAAAGCAAAGGGACTCTGAGCAAAGTCTTCAGTGGCATTTATCCACTTTCAGAAAGGGCCGGCAGTGATTTGTTTGTGCTCCTACAGTGGCTGTACCTTAGAAGAGTAAACTTCCTGGAAAAAATACCAAATCAACTCCTGTTTTTACACAATCACAAGTAAATCTTTGCCAGCCTTTCCTACCTGATAACTTAAAATTGAACCCAATTGGAAAAAAAATCCCCTCTCTTTGAAAATTTCCATCACTTAAGTATATCTCTTTTGATTATTAGTAATTAAAATAGTCTTATCACCCTAAGAAATTGGAAAATAATCCATCTAAGTACTGCTAACTTTTAAGTCCTAAGAGAGGCTCACATCTTCCCTTTAATATCAACCTTTGTAGTTGCTTTGTCCAAAGTTCCATTCCCTTAATTGATTCCCAAACAGACAAAATTATTGGAGTCACCTTTATCTTTCCCAGGTCAGTTATTTTCAGTTACAGCATTTCTAATTTCTTGCAGGTTTCATAGTAAAAATATTTGTCCTAATGAGCACTCTAAACCTATTTCCAATTACTGAATAGCTTTGTTGTTTTTGACTTGAGATTTAACAATCAGGAATTCATCTCTATAAAGCAGCTAAGGTTATGGTTCTATCTTGCTGTTGTAGAATATCAAAATTCTTTTTGAATGGGCAATTAAAAATTTCCCTGTAATAACTTACTGTTTTGTTTTTGTTTTATGAATACCCGTGTTAGATATCTTGGCAACCATTTGAATTACTTTCTTCAGGCAATACTATTTCCATTGCTCGTGGACTAATAGACAGTTTGCCCGTGCCTCTGTGGACCAGACAATCAGTGAGTTGAGTTGCACTGGTCAATGAGCCCTGATGAGGTGTGATCAGTAAATTCCCTTATCACCATGGTAACTAGTAAGCCCCCTTAAACAGTGCCCTATCTTGGTACCTTGGGGAGAGAGCTTAGTGATGCATTACTGTGATCTCCCTCTACATTAACCTTTTGGTTTGATTCAAAATCTTTATGGGTATTGTTCAACCAATTACAAATTCTTAAAAATATCCACATCTCTAATCTGGCACCCTATCTGCAGTGATACCACAAAAAAATTTAAGCCATGCTTGACTGAAGTCAATGTAGATGATGTCCAAACTTACTATTTCAATAATATTTTACACAAAGAAAGGAAGTGGTTTAGCTGAATTGTTCTTTATAATCCCAACTAGATCTTAGTGTTCTTGTTTTTCCTAAGAGCCCACAAAACATTGGTTTAATTTTTATCAGAGTTTTCAGCTTCTGGTTTAATCTTGACATAAGACAGGCTCTCTTTGATTCAATTTAAAGCTTTTCTTTGTCTATTTTCCCTGAAATAATCAATACAGTTAGCCCATTTTCCAATTTTGTATAGAAGCTGGTTTTCCATGTCAGTTTCCATGTCAGTGGATATCTTTGTGTGATATATTCCAATTAAATTTCTCCTGAAATAATCATAGCTGTTAGAATTCTACATTGGAGCTTTTAGAATCCTAATCTTTTACAAAAGAATGCAGTAGGTTGGCTGTAGGCTATTTGCTGGTTTATATGGAGGAGGGTGCTAATTGACTTTTAATTAACTAAGCCAATAAGTTCTGTGCCTCCAATCCATTTTTTCTCAAAAGATTAGCAACCTCCAAAAATCATATCTGTTTCTAAGATGGTGACCTTATCCAGACTGTTTCTGAAGGGCACATCTTTTTTGGATGACAAGCACCGCACAGGTTTTGGAATTTCACATTTTGCATGCACGTTAATGTAGGAAGTGAAATACTTAGCCAAGACTAATGGCTTATCTGCTATAAGCCATAGATGGGGATTGGCAAGTTTTCAGCTTTCCACTCAACATTTTCTCATTTAAGGCAGACTCTGAGCATCACTTGAATGCACTTTTTGCAGTTTACTTTATCATTATGCATTGTCATGTGATTTTATGTCACAGAAAAACAAAGTAAATAATGAAACTTCTGCATTATTATTAGCCACAAGCATAACTCAAATGTTCTAGGATTTTACTGCCTTTGAATGGATCCACAGGAGATTATATTAACAGTGTCAAATGGCTTGGTTCATAATCCCAAATTTATTCATCATCAGAGTTATTTCTGTGAATCTGGTGATAAGTCATGAATGCTAATGACATGGATCTTCTTAATGTCTTTTCACTCTGGGTACTCTTGCTCCAAGAGTCACATTACCAATGGCAGAGTCTCTGGTGTTTTCTGTGAGAAACTGTTTTTCTGCAATATTTTTCACCAAAAATTTCTAACTTTTAAAAAGAACTCCCCCCAAAACTGCAAAATTCTAATGAAACTAAATAATACTATGTTATCTTCATCCTAATAGTGCCAAAAGATGACTTAATGCTTTATTAATATCTAAAGTCTCAGCTTTAGATCCTTGGTCTCAAAGAATGAAAAGATTCTGACCTGTACATCTCTCCAGTCTCTGGCCACTAAAAACTTTTGCACAAAAATTTAAACATTTTATTATTCTCATAAATATCAATATGCCTAAGGGAGTGGTACTGGGCCCAAAATCATTAGACACTGTATGATTTTATGTTGCCAAGACATCCTTCTTAAATAAATGGAGAGTACCCTTTAGCCAAAAGAAACAGTATAAAATATGGCAAAAAGAAAATCGGACTACCTATTCTTGCTTTTTTTCCCTTTCCCAGCTAGGACTTCCTTCCAAAAAATAGTTCAGGGTAGTGATGCTTATGTCCGTTCCAAAGATAGGGGTCACAGCTGGTAGTGTTATATGGATATCTCTTATGACTAAACCACTCTGTAGTGTGGGTCTGTTTCCTTGCTCCTAATGAGTCCTGGATTTGGAACTGCAATAATTCATCCATCAGAAGACGGTACTGCACTCATGTGCTATTTGTCCGTGAGTGAATCACCTTCAATAGAGTCTAAATTCCGTAATTTTGTATGATGGTTTCTTGAGTGTTTTGTGAGAGAGCTCTGAAAATCAGGATCCCATTTGGAAACACTGGTAAGGATTCTGCCAATGACTGTTGTGTTACTAAGCACACATTTGTATACTTTAAAGCAATCTCAATTACAAAGAATGACATATGTGGGATAAAGTGATAACTGGCAAAATGACAAACTGCAAGGCTTAAATCATTCAGATTACATTATCTAAAATAGTAAATTTTCCAGAATAGGGCTGTAGAAATTTCTAGGAAATATACCTTCATGAAGCAGAGTAATTTTCTCACCATCGAAGCACTGGCTGGCATGGATGCCCTTGTTTTCTGAACAAAGAATCAGAAATCATATATCCTGCGATGCTTTGAGTCTCACTTTCTTCAAGGATTCCTTTGTTCTCTGATCACTATTTAAATCAAGGACAGGTCAAATGACAAGAGAACAGGTGTCATAAATGAGTGGAACAGCAAGACAAAAACTGTAGTAAGTTGAGATGGAGTTCCATACATACATATCTTTCCAAATTACATTAAAATTAAAAGCTCAAATAATACATGTACCGGCCATGCCTTAGGTCTGTCTCTAGCCTGCTGGGTGCTTTCTGCAATTCAATCAGCGGCTTTTGGACCAAATCTCATTGCATCTTTTGCATCTTCTAAATTCACTCATATCTCCTTCTTCCTAATGGCTAGTAACATTCCCTAAACAACAGGTTACATTCATTCTTTCACACCTATGAGGCAGAATTAATATTTAATTCCTATTTTTGTAAGTTTTTTTTGGTAAGTGGCAGAAACTAGTAGTTAAGTGGAACTGTGCATAGTTAGTCTTTAACTCAGGGCCATTCATTATTTTTAATCTTAAATATGAATTCATTCACTCCAAGCCTATGTAAAAATTCTAGTATTGATTAAGTTCAGATACCTAAATATATCCTGCCTAGAAAATGCAAGTAAAACTACAGATAAAGCAATTTCTACTAAGTTACAATGTTAAAATTGAAACTTCAGCAGTCCTTTAAAATACTAACAGAAAGTCAATGATTGCCTCCCAAATATTTTTAAAAGCTGAAAAAGGTGAAGACTATGTTAATGCACTTTCTACTTTGCACACTCCACAGTTTCTTACTAGTTATTATAGCTATTGTATGTCTAAATAAATATAGAGAGAGGATAGGAACGCAGTTATTTGATTTCACAAATAATGTAAGATTCAGATACTGTTTTTCTATCTTAAAGTTAAGTCTCTTAGAAAACAGTTAAGAATAATGAAATGGTTCAGATGGCAGGATAAGTTTTCAAGATATAAATGATTCTACCATAAATATTCATAATCATGTTAGCTTCACTTTTTAAACAATTTTCAATATGTTATCTTGCTACGGTATAACTTCTGGTCAAATCAGAGGCACAAAGGTTAGGTTATGCTTCTTTCATTAATGATTTGGCTCAATGCACACAGCAGTATAATGTATTTTATGAGTGAGGGAAATGATATCGGTTTGAGAGGTCTCATGTAACAGTCATATCCTGTCCAAATATAATTTTGAAAACAATCAGAGCCATTATGGCTCATACAGAAAGAAAGATAAAGACAGATAGCTGTATATGGGTTTTTAATAAGTAATTCACCCTGGGTCTTGAAACATCAGATTGCCAAGTAATGTTATTAATGTATAAGCATGTTGGTAAAATCATGCATTCTTTCCATTGGTTGGCTTTAGATATGTTTCCAATGCAAATATTGTGTAAATGTATTGAATCCAAGTTATGCAAATCAAGAATGTAATTCATCTTTCAAGAATTTTACTTGATTATTTCACATGCCAAAGGAGCATTTTTCTGGCAATAGTCTACTGACTATTTATATCTAACATTTTCCACTGGTGAAATTATGCATCTTTTGCTGAATATTGGATATTTATTGTTTAGTATGTTGATCACCTCTCAGTCTTTGAGGTTAGAGTCTTATGAAACTTTTTATTTGAGGGTTCTATAATGAAAATGCATGGCAAGAGATTATTCGTATTATTGAATTGATTTTGCAAAGAGAAGTGTGTGTATTCGCAAATGAGAACCTAAAGCAAAGCCTTAAAAATAAAACGTCTTATACCCAGAGTGCTTGACCATCAATCATGTTGTTGGAGCAGATTTCATAGACACTCCTTCTTCCATCTGGCTGCTTTCCTCTCCTCCTGCTCACTTAGATAGCAAGCCTCTGAGATACAGCTTGTCCTCATCTTAACACCAAAGTCCCAGTTTGGAATCTTATTGTGGCAATTCTCATATTTAGCACTTACTCAACTTCAACTCTGAGCATGAACTTCAAACGCTGAACTACACAGATTAATGTTCTACATTATTTGTGCACATATGAATCTTCCTCATGGAACTGAAAGCACCTCTGAAGATTTCTCTGTATCATACTCAGCTTTGATGCTTGGGCTTTTGCTTGTTTCTACTTAATTTGGTCATTAATACATAGCTAGTAATCATAATAAGGTGACAATTATTGAACACATGTTACTATTGGTCTAAGGGTTTTACATTATTATTTCCCTGATACATCCAAATAATTCTTAAGGTAGATGTTGTAATGTTTCTCATTTTATAGATGAAGATATTGAAACACTAACTTTATAGTTCTACAGTTAGTAAATGGTAAAGCCAAGTATACTGGTGTACTCACTAAAGTCTAAATATTTTTTTAAATGGAATAATAACAATAGTTAAAACTGAATACTTTCTCTGTGCCTGGAACTATCTTAAAACACTTTTTCTAATAATTTATAGAAGAGTCAGTATTACAATAGTAGTCAGGTGCTCTGCTAAGGGGTGAGATAATCTTGATTCAAATACAAGCTCCCTCACTCACTGAAACTGCAAACTGGGTTAATGCTGGTATTGTTCCCTTTAAGAGATGAGGAAAATGAGAAATCAACAAGTAACAATGGTCTACTCAAAACTGAATGCTTGCATTGCTTTACATCATCCACCAATTATGATTATTAACTCTGGAGCTGATGCTCTCTCCATAGGAGGAACTGTGGAATCCTACAAGTAGCCTATGTCATCCAGGGACAACAGGAACCTTTGGAAGGTTTCTGTTTTATTAGCTAGAAATTGCCTGTCTAGTGCTTCTTCCCATTAATTCTTGTTCTACTTTATTTGATAATGATCATGTTTTATGTGTCAGAAAGAAACACCCTAGAACTCTCAACCCAGTATCTTCTTCACTTGTCAAAATCATAGCCAAAGAAAGCATAATTTATTTTCTATTTCATTGTCCTCTAAATGTTTTTTTTGTTTGTTTTGTTTTGTTTTGTACTGGGGATGGAACTCAGGACTTTGGGCTTGCCAGAAAGGCACGGCACCACTGAGCTACATCCCCAGCCCATTGTCTTTTAAATGTTCGATGCTTGCCTTCAGGAGTGTTTATTTTTCAGGATAAATATCCATATTTGTTCAACTATTTCTTTGGGTATTCATCCCCTCCAATGTAGCCTATGATTATTTTATATTTACTATCCCTTGAATGGCCTCTCATTATGTTGTTGTTGTTGTTGTTTTGCCCTGATGTTCTGCTATCCTGAGTGTTCTCTGCCCCTGGCTATTAGCTATTATGCTCCACCCCTACATATTCTCTGTTTTTCTCATTTAATGGGTTACTAATAGAGGTATAAACTAAAATATTACTTAACATTGCAAAAAATTAGGAACTCTAATGTTATTTGTACACCTTCTCAAAATATGAAGCTTGGTAGTAGATACTTAAGAGTTTTTTAGATATAGACAGATGTATAGATACATATGTACATAGATTCATATATAGAGACAGATTATACAGAAATATAGTTGTAAGATGTGATTACAGGATGTAAAACTGATCTTTTATTCAATAATAGTTTTCATATGCTCCTGTTAATTTCAAAAATCTCTGGGTAGTTGTATTAACTTCTGGCTACCTCAGCTATATGAAATTATTTCTTAGTACTTCTCTTGTCCTCTCTTTTTTCCCTCCCATTATCCATTCTATTTACCAATAATCGCAGCATCACTTCTTTTTCAGGTAGTTTATTTTTAATCTGTGGACTCCATTTCTTACATTTTCCCCCATGATTAATTTACAACTTACTCTCTGCACTCACTGTCAGTCACTAGTGCTATCTGAAATCCATTATAAATTCATTTGAATCTTGAAACTTTCCTATTTTCAAAAATACTTTATCAAAACAAAGATTTTTAAGAAGAGACAGCTCCTGATAAAAATCATACCAACCCTGAATGAGGTCATAACATAAGGTCTGATGATGGCTTACAACAAGAAAAAGCCTAATTCATACCTCTACTTACGGTTCTATCATCTACACAAATGAATAACCAAAAAACAATATACAGTACTTCCACCTATATATGTATCAAAACCTGCTAAAATTTAAACAAGATGCATTCAACTAAAGATCTGTGTCTCCTCATTCCTTACAAAGGACCATAGTTGGTCAAGCAGGCATCCATTAATCTTAAGGATGGACCAGAGTTGGAACTCAGTGTCTTGGTATAACTGTGGGATTGACTTGGAGTTGGGAGGCAAGCAGATAGAAGCGACATTAAAAACATCAGTGAAACTCACTTATCTATTTATGAAAGTAGTGAGTACCTAATCCATACATTTTACATATACATGCTTAAAATAAGGTTAAAATTTCTAGGCACTCACTAAAAAACCATGAGAGATTAAACTGTAGACATTCTAATTAAAAACTAAAAGCCAAAGCTGAGATTTCACATGAAATAGAACCCTATGCATATGTAACCTTTGTGTACTATGTACTATTACTTTTCTGTTTTGTGTTCAAAAATGCTCGTAACAGTAGATTACATAGCCTAAGAGTAGGAAACTCTCTGCTCCCTGCCCAAATGTTATTTGTAATAGTAACATGCCTGTTTGCATTTTAAATTTGATCACAGCTTACAGAAAATCCAGTTTTTAAAGCCTGGTAAGGAAAAATAAGAGGAAAAAATTGAAAATAAGAGAATGCATTAATTTTTTTTCTTTTCCTTCAATAATGACTGAATATAATCAATACGGCCTTTCCCACAAGTTTTCCTCCCTTATTGAGTCAAAAGTGATTTACTGATTGTTCTGTCATACCAAACACTGTACACACCTATTTGTATTACTAGATACACACATAATAATGGAATCTTTTTCTTTCTTTAATGTGATGCTCAATGGCCACCTCCCCTGGAAAGTGTCACAAACTACACCAAGCAAAAACTTCAAGATTCTTCTGCAGCCTTTGGATTTCTGTCTGTGTCCCTACTACAGTACTGGCTACCATGTGCTGCAATTTACCATAGTTCTAATAGATATTTAATAAATGGCTACTTTATAGCAATTAAGCTTCTTTATTGCTAACAATAACAACAACAAACCATATTTATTTTATGAAATAATTAGAAGTCTTTGAAGAAATAGCTAAGGAAATATTGGCATAAAATATCACAGCAACAATTAGTGCTGTCTTTTTACATAATTAATCTCTCAGGGAAAACTCAATTATTGTTGCTTATGTATGCTTTATACACATCCTAAATCATGGCCTAAATTGCTGTACTTCTTCTGCCACAGACACAGATTCCAGAGGAGATAGATTCTCACCATAATAGAGACAAAAGTGGCACTTGGAGTTTAAGTGGCACAATGACAAAGAGATGAATAGTGTTGGAAAGAAGATAAACACAAACACCCCTCTCTTGGGGATATTTTATCATCTATATCCTGGAAATATATATATATATATATATATATATATATATATATATATATATCCTGAAAGAAATGGCCAAACTTTAAGAATACCCACCTCCTCTCACTTCCATATGTTCAGGTTATCCACACAATGGAAGATCACTAGCAAACGCCTGGTGTGAAGATGATCTTGTAGTGACTGACCAACTGTGGCTAACTCTACTGTCAAAAATGTACAGTATTCTTTAGATTTCACTAGCTTAAATTGTTCATGCCATCCAACTTTCCATTATAGAATATTATAGGTTTTTTTCGTATTCTTTAACTTTCTGGATCTGTCCTCATGATCCAAGGGCACTTACATTACTATAAAAGCAAACTTATAAAGCAAAAATATTGACTTAGTTTCTTAACCAACATTTTGTTTAACAACAAAAAGTGGTGCTTTTAACCTACATAAAGAATTCTGGAACTTTTAAAGGGATTTCCTGCTATTACTAAAAATAATATAAAAGTAAATCTATAAGGACAAGCACAGACAGAAATTTCCAGTAAAGATCTGAAAACCTGCACCTCTAAAATATAACTAGACTTCACTCATTCCACAAAGAACTGCCCAAAGAGGGGTTTACTATGGAGAGGCTCTGGGCCTGGAAAAGAATATTGCTGAATCTGGCACATTATGATACTCCATAGAAACAATTTTTCCTACTCAACTAATGCTTCATTCTTGTCACATTTCTTACTTATTTCCCCCAAAAGTTAATTTTTACTTCATGTCACTGAACACACACACACAGAGGTTTATTGAAAGTTTGACATTTTGCTTTACAAACAAATAAATTGCTGCTTTCTTTTATGTTTCACCACCCAGAAGAGCAAAGGGCAAATATTGTTTCTTTAGGTAAATAATACTCATGGGAACTCCAATGTAATGTAAAGACTGGTGTTATTCCTAGAATACTGAATGGTTTTATAGTAACTCGCCTGCCTAGATTGTTAAGTATGGAAATTTGGAAGGTGAAATTACCATTAGTATCAACAAATTAAAATCCATCTTTTAAAGATAGGAAAAATTAGCCTCATAAAGATCACATGACATGACTAAGGTGATCATATTTCATTATAAATTCTAGAGAAATTTGGATTCTGCTGAATTTGTTTAGCACAGGATGAATGGCATGACCTTTTGTTATTTCTCACTGGTACATCAGCCTAGGTCGGACTGTCTTTTGGGATTCTTAGCATTATTAATCTTATTCTTTGTATTATATCTCAATGTCTTCCAAATTGTGTTTCCCAGAGCCAGGAGCACTAAAATCACTAATGACATTTCCACCAATGTACACTAAGTTCTACTTAGGTAAATTTGGTTTTGTATTTGTGGAAGGCTACAGAAAGAATGACCAGTTTGGAATCTGTCATCAGTACATCTCCAAGAGACTGCATAGCAAACAAATCAGTGTATGTTCACGACTGTAAACATTATACAGCCTTTAAAATGATCGGACCTTTCTTTATGTTTAAAAACTTTATTGTCATAAGTACAACATTAGAGGAGTATGTGACCCTTTCTACCTTCCAATGTCAGGCAATAGGAAAGATAAGCTAGTATTCCAAGCACAGCATAATTTTGTAAAGAAAATAGAATGAACATTTCAATTGGATAACAGAAATTTCAGCTGTTTTTTTTTAAAGAAAATGAAAATATATCCCAATGATACACTCAATAAGAAGAATTAGGCTGGTAGCTGGACAAGTGTTACCAGGTTCAGAGAGAGACAGAGGCAGAGAGACAAAGAGACAGAAACACATTGCCTTAGATCAGGCAGATGGTTCAGAACCATAGACAGTTGGCCAGTTTTTGCAGCTCTACTAAATCCTTCCTCCCTGTCCCCCAAAATTCAATTCTCCTGGCTAACCAAATACTTAGAGATTTGTAATACACCAGTATCACTGTAGATGGTGCCTTAGTGAACCTGGGAGAAATAAGATCAACTGTCAAATGTATTCTATTTTGAAGACATTCTGAAAAACAAGATTTTTTAATCATCTTAACATTTATATAATAACATACCTAGCCTAAAGAAACAAAAGAGATATTGGCTACATTTCTGGAAGAGTGAAACAGCAGCACCAAAAATATAAGCTTGTAGTTGAGACATTTTGCTCTTACAGATAAAGGGGAGTTCCAATCGAAATAATGACATTTTTTGTATTTATATTGAATTTTCAAGGTCTTTGCAAAACAAATTAAAGAAAAATCACATTGAACACTTAACTGTAAGGTGAAAAACACTCAAATACAATTGTTTAAAGTGTAAGAGAAATACTGTATTTTTTAAAACATATACCATCCTTTCAGGAGTTCCTGAGAAACCACTTCATTTTGTCAGCTGGTTTTTATGGTGGTGGTGCAAGCTGCACTTACAGCAGAGACTGAACTTTGTAAAGAACTGATTTCAGCAATCTCAAGCAACACCTCTAAGTCTTGAGCAAAATTTAGCGACTAAAGACAAGCCAGCATCTGTGCTATTTTTTAATCTTAAAAAGAATATACCTTACATATTTAAGTATCAAATACAGGATATAAATGACCCTCTAAGCACACAACTTCAATCACAGCAAAATTGTTTTTTCAGTCAATATGGCCTTTATCTCTGTATGCCTGGCTGTGCCAGGAAATTTTTTTAAAAAAATGGCTGCATATAAGATTGGTAAACAGAAAAATATTACTCATCTTAAAGTTCTTTGCTGCATGAAGATTGTTACAACAAACTTTTGTTGTGGTTGTTTTTACCTCAACTAAATGTACAATTTTATTCTTATAATACTCAGTGTGCATTTATTCATGCTGATAAAATTTTTAAAAACAAAATGACTTTTCATTCTAGAACTTAAAGCATTCATTTTATTAACTCTTTAGTGAAAGAAATGAGAAGAAAACAAGAGAAAAAAGAAAAGTAGGAGGAAGGAAGGAAGGAAGGAAGGAAGGAAGGAAGTTGGGAGGGTTTGGGGCCCTCTGGGGGCTTTTTTGTACAGCATTAAATAAAGGATATGTTCTAGCTCTTTCCCTAGTGCATTTCTAGCATCTGGAGAATTACTAAAACTACCCTAAATTGGAACGATCTGGGCAAAAGTAACTCTGAAAAGTCCACTCCGCACTGACAATACCTTTAAGAGAACTTTGGCGGGATCCAGTAGTTTTTGGGACCAGCTTTGATTATAACCCATTTTGCAATTTGCCTCCTCTACAACAAAGCCTTAAACTGATGATTGTTCTCCATTCAGGTGATACAGTTTTTGAGACATAGGGAGATTTTCTAATATTTCTGGAGCTTTGGTCTCAATCTGAGGTACAAAAAGTGAAGTCAGGAACAGCTTGATTTATGAAAGTGTGAGAAGACTTTTCAAATGGCTGTGCCACCGTGCACAGAGAGAAACTGTGGTGATTTGTGTCACCTCTTTTTTGTGTTTTGCACGTAAAACTGATAATTATTCTATAGCATAAAACTTTCTTGAAAGGCAGAGAGAAGAGATAGGCTGCAGCCTGTACAGATAATATAACAAATTATCTTGTTTCCGCAACAAGATATATTATCTATTTCCTCTTATGCTACATTGGGAATAGCTTACATCGGATTCTTCTAACTTTCTATGAAGACTTCTAATTTTCCTATTTAATGATAACAGCCAAGTAGTACAATAAAAGGACAACTTTGAGACCATATTGCAAATGAAAGTATGAGCACAAGTGAGGCTCAATCTCCTGGCCATCAACTGGTTACAGAATTAGAGTAAGAGTTTTAACTCAGTGTGAAAGAGATTTGCACTGTTTACATTTACTCACATTTGATCTGTTATGCATTCTGAAACTTATGACACTGGTCAATTATACAGTCTAAGTATGATTACAGGCACATTTATAAAAGAAAAAATCTTGAGTAAATATTCACAATGTGCCCTAGTGTAACAATTTTAAAAAATAATTTTTTAAATGTAACAGTTTAGTACTAGGCCCTCTCAGACCTAGTAGCATATGAATTACAAAGCAGTAAATACAAGATTTATTTTGGGACAGTTGACATATGGCACTAGTGAGAACAAATATGAGGCGTGATTTCTCATTCAGGCCAGTTGATGTAACTTAAGGAAAGCCATATTCTAGAGACACAGGACAACTGAAGTCAGGCAAATTAAAAATATGTGACCCCAAAGGAATTGAGGTGTGAGATACCACTGATTTAGAGGACAGGTGGACAGAAGTCAGCCATCCTAAAGATTAACTTCTATTGGTCAATTTCACAGTAACAATTATTTCCAAAATTCATAGAAGTTTACAGTCACTTTGGCCTGAAGGTATTTGAATAATGTTACTAAGTGGATATAGAACTTGGAGATTTCTGTTTCTTGAATTTCCAGTTCTACAACTGATAATGACACTACTATATTCACACTAGATCTTTTTCTCAGCAGATAAGAAAAGATGTTCAAAGAAGCATCATGATTTATAGCTTCTTTCCAATATCTCATTTTGTGTATTTCTTGAAAACTTATGCTTAAGTATAACAATATTATAGATAAAAAAACTCTTTTATTATGCAAAGTAATGGCAAAAGATCTAGAAACCAGAAACTGTCATTAATCCTTGACCTAATGTTAATCTAAGTATTACAGATGAATTAGGGTAATTCATTTATTTTTTCACACTTTTTATTTATCTCATTCATATTATTGCTCCAAGCCATGCTTCATCATACAGCTATTGCAAACTATTCTCTGGTGGACTTAAAAGGCCAGATGTAAACAAGACTAAGGTGTAATTTTTGCACTTGATGTACCAACTAGGAAAACACAGTTTTGAACACTGAGATTATAGGCTTTCCCCTGTAACTATCCAGACTTTTCATTTCTAGTCCTTATATAGGAAACCTCTCTTGACTCTAATAATTCCTATACTTTTACTTTTTAATTCTTTCTGCTGCTGGACATTAGAAATCTCAAATCTTTTGATCACTATCTTGCATAACATACAGGCTCTTGCTCTCTAGAATTAGAGATGAGCCTCTAAAATTCTGAGTATCTTCTGAATATGTCACTGCTTTGTGGAAATCTGTGCTCAGCCGAACTCTACCTGCAGGAAAATTTCCCTTTGTAAATGACATCCTTGACACTGCAATCAAATGTCAAAATCCACCACAGGTACTATTGAAACATCCAGGGAAAACCCCAAAACTATCTTTACAAGAAACCCTGGACTGATCAACTGGCCCTATCAATTGGAACCAAGGCAAAGAAAATAAAAGGTCTTTTATTATGGTAGTTGTCTTATAGCTACCATATTGTTTGTATTCTCAGAGCATTCTGTGTAGCTTTTTAATACAACTTAACATAACAGATAATATTAATGACTTTATCTTTTAGCTCCATTTTTCAAATATAGAACTCAGGAAATTTTTTTCTGAGAAAAGAACACCTACTTTCCCCAAAACAAAAACAAAAATGTTGCTTTTGGATGGTAAATAACTTTGCTCATTCATGAGAGCCATATCTTCTTTTAAGCCATCACGGTAACATTCCTTTTTTTCTGTTTTAGAATAATATTTGTTTTTCCCCCTTTGACACCACAGTACCACGGCTTTATGACACAACAGGGTGTAGTTGGTTGGTGTGTTAATATCACAGTTTGAATTCAGCAAGCCATGAATTCAAAGGAGAGAAACTACAAAGGACCAAAAAGTATATTACTGTTTGAATAAAGCAAATCCTGAAGTGGTAATTCAAGTTTTATTTTGTCACTTTATTAATGATACTCATTATGTTATAGGGTATTATACTACATAAAAGGAATCATATGCCCCCAACTGTATATGGGTAATGTTGTAATTCCATCAAGGCATTCTAGCAGTGCTACAAAGCCTGAATAGCTCATTTATTGCCATCACAACCCAAAATGGAATAATAGGTCTGATTTTATATACATTTGGGATACATTATAGGCCACAATATGTATTTATTTTAGTCATGTATACTAAATGAACACAATTAAAGAGAAATTGTGCAATAAAATAATCAATCATCACCTTATAAGTAAAATTACTTTGCATCTCTTCCAAGCCCTAAATCTCCCCTCATTTCTGTCCACCGAAGAATCAGGAAGGAGAAGGAAACAAATGTACACTAACCACATACTGCTGGGGGAAAGGGAGCATTCTTTCCCCAAGTTAGCAATCTGAATGGACCTGGATCTACAGTTTTCTCTGCTGGGTGGAGAGAACATTCAGGAGTGTGCTGTTTCTCTGCATCGTCTCCATGATTCCAACACAGAGGGGCACTGTAAGGTTTGGGGACCACAGACACTTTAACACTGTTCTTATCAAAATTGGAGACAGCTTCACTGAGTCGAGAAATAAATCATAGGATGCATTTGGATTGAGAAGTAAAAGGAAAGCATTATTTTAGAGTAGCCACAGCTTGTGTTAATGCATGGCAAATCATGGAACTAAAAGCTAACATTTACTGAACATATATTATGTCCTTCACTGGCCTTAGTGCTATATATATGTATCATCTGATTTACTCCTATGACCCCATGAGTAACCCCTGTTATTAATGCCTTTTGTCTGAAGAGAACTGTATGGCTTGCAGTGTTTAAGTAGCTCCACTAGGATTCCAATGCTCCTAAGCCTCAGAGTCTGGTTTTCTTGAAATCAGGCAGCACAGAAATACACTGCACATACCACATCCACATAAACCATCCATAGAACAGTGCTTTCTCTGCTTTTCCAGAGTGAGAGATTATACCAGAAGTTAGTGAGCACTTTCTTAGCCCTACTTGGAAAGCTTCTTCCTCATATGTGAATGAAAGAAAACTTCATATTACATTATATTTTACCATGCTCCAAATTCTCTTAATTTTTGTTTCATGGAGGAATCTATTCCCTGGCCTTACAAAACTAAAACCAAAAACCTGGAGTACTGACTTTCATGAGAAAAGAACTCAAAACTCCAAAAGGAAGGCCAAACTCAAAGTAAAATTTTAAATCAGAGGTGACCTGACCATACAACTTCTTCTCAAAGTATACTTCTGGGGCTCTCTTGTGGGAGGACTTTCTTTGGGTTAAACAAGGCAAATTTCTGCAGAGTGGTATTCCATTTGGAGTATACCCCAAATCTTCACATACAGCTACTAACACACCATTACACCTGCAGTGTATGCATTAGATCACTCAAAATAATTTTTATGAACATTTTTCAGGTAAGGAGTCAATATACCATGAGTTCCCATGACTTGCTTAAGGTCTTGTCAATAGAAAGAGATAGATGTGAAAATTAAACCCAGGCTCTTAACCATGGGTCCACTCTCCCCAGTACCTCAGCCACATGCCTGAGTAATGACAGCAACACTCTGTGTAGCTCTACAGTGAAACCAGATCTCCTGACTTTCATCAGCCCGAGGATCTTCAGGATCCTCATCAGTTCCTAGTATGAGTATTAATTTAAACCCCCAGACACTTCACATCATCAGCACTTCATAAGAAACTCAGTTAAAAAAAGGCTTTGCAAATATCTCTGAATATATTCAAGAAGAACACAGCTGTTACATTCAAAAGATACTTGGCAGCTAATGGACAACTCCATAAAGGAAAAAAAAAATTGGCGGAGGCAAAATGTCCTTTGTTCCTCTTCCACTTCAGTCTTTTTATTTATTGTCTCTCATTCTTTTCCTCTACTCATGTTCCATTACCTTAAACTTTTGATAGGAAAATTCCAAAGCCATAGAGATTTGACAAATGTCCTTAGTTGAAAATTAAGAGGTCTGGTAAGCTGGATAGAAAAATAAGTGGCTAGTAAATGAGAGAGGTTGCCCTGGAGGGCTTGAGCAATGAAATCCTTAGAATTTCATATGCACATCAACCTACAAAGCAGGGAAGGAAATGCAAGATCCATGCATCAGAGTCGATGAAAAATCTGGTGTTACTCCTAATATTCTTTTCCCTCTTTCTCAGTAGATGTGAAGTTCATTTTGGTGAGCATCTAAAATAAGCTGTGTAAAGATAAAGAAAACTTTCTGTTCGTTAGCCCCTTTCCAAGCACACAGAGAGTGCTCATAGTCTGAGACAGCCTCAGATCCAAGCCATGTACATCCTGTGTAGGTCTCCACATGACCATGAATTATGTCCATTTGTAAGCTGGAATTTCTGAGTCACTGTGGACAGCCCACCCAGGCCTGCTGACCACATTTCTCTGGAAGCCAGAGTAGAAATGGTGAAGTAGGGATTTTGTGGTCTTCACCTATGCTGCAAAAAACCCAGAGTAGCTTCCTGCTTGCTCCTGCTCTGGTGAGTCACAGGAATAGAGCGGCCATTTAGAGAACTGGGCCTTGCCCCTGCCCAAACTAAGGAGCTATGGGGTGCTAGGCCTACTGCCTCCTTTTCTAAGCAGCTTCATACAAGCCTACTTGATCATCCATAGGAAGAAGACCTCAACTCCAGGTCATTTTCGCCCACATCATTAGATGGACACATCAGCATATGCAATGCTTGATGTCCTCACAGGAGTACAAAGGCCAGATGATGAAATACTGCAAGCTGAACAAATAATAATGTTGAGTCTGTATAAAAATTCCAGAGTGAGGTATTATAAAAGTGCACACGTTTTCCCCTGTAATTTCTCTTGCATTCACAATATGTCAACTATAAATTCCCTTGAAGTAAACCACAGTAAAGATATTAAATTAAAGCCTAGTTTGGTGCTGTATATCTGTAATCCTATTACTCTGGGAGGCTAAGGCAAAAGGATCACAAGTTCCAGCCCAGCCTGGGTGGGCACTGTATCAAACTTGGAGACAACCTGAATCAAAATTAAAAAGGGGAGGCGATGTATCTCAGTAAGAAAGCCCTGGGCTCAATCTACACACACAGACACACAGACACAGACACACACACACACACACACACACACACACACACACAGATTAAATTTTTTAGAATTTTCTGTGTTCATCCGAAAGTACTATCTATAGTCTGAGGATGGAAATAAGCACAAGTATTTTCCTTCAATTTACCCTTAATGGAGGAAGCCAAGGCCAATGGAGTCATATTAAGATACATCACATAGTCTAAGAGAGGCCACTGCCAGTAGCACTAGGTTAAATTCTTCAGAGTGAGTGTGAGGTTGGACAAATATCTTAGTGGGGTGGATAGTGGAAGGAAAAACCAACAAAAACAAAAGCACTGAACAAAGGGACTCCTCTTGATGCTACTTCATTCTTGATATACTACTTTTCCTTCTATTTCAATAAGACAATCCAAGTAATCAGAAGTGATTTCCATCAACTTTTATCTCCACAATAACAAGCCCATTGTTGGGTACATACCCTTACCAATTTTCCCCCTACCTCAGAAGAAGAAGTGTCCCTGCCACTGTCATAATTGCAGTCCTCACTTCTGGCCACCCACCCCTCCTGCATCTCAGAAACACATGAAAACAATCATCTTTTCTCTCTTCTCTACTCCAACCCATCCCAGCATTTTCCCACAGCTTATAAAAATGCTCATGTTTTTCCTTTAATGAAAGCTCTCACTTGGACTCAACTCTTCTTTTTTGCATGTATTTTCAATCAGAATATTCAAAAATTCAGTCTACCCTGCCTACTCTCTTAGCTCCTCCCTAGAAGCCACCTCCCATCCTGCTTTTCTGAAAATGCTCTTCCAAGCTCACCAAGAAATGCCTGATCATGAATTGCAATGGTCATTGTACAATCAATAGCTTATGAAGTCTCTGCTGCATTTGTCACAGTTCAGCACACTTCTCCTAGGATTTTCTCTGGTTTCTTAGTATGTGTAGCTTTGAAAGTACTGTGGCTCTCCTTACACTCCTCTGATGGCTCCTTCTCAGTTTTCCTTCCTGGGCTCTTTTCCTCAATCTGCCATTTAAATGTTGAGTTTCCCCAAGGTGTTGGCTGTACTTCTAGCTGCCTAGCCTCCCCCTGTTTCTGACTGTTTTCTAAATTCCAGATTTCCAGTTGCATCTGTGAGCTATACAACACCTTTCAACAACTACTTTTTATTTTCTGACTGAATTGGCCAGAGTCCGTTTCTGTTGCTAGGAACTGAGAATGGAGTATATCTGGCTTAAGTGCAATTCTGGTGAAAAAGATCAGAGAATACAGTTGTGTATGAGGACAATGTGAGTAATCCAGAGCCACTGTGAACAAACAAGCCAACAATAAAGCAGATGAATAAGCACCTTAGCTTACAATCAGCATTCACATCAAGTAATATGGTATTTCCATTTAACTGTGCAGAGGTTTTGCTTCCATGGAGGTATTACACTTAAAACAAACAAATAGACATTTTCAAATATGTTTCTTAAATTCTACATGAAGACTGACGCTAAGCAGTGGAAATACAAAGATAAGTAAGATTCCTGACCTTATCCTAACTCTAGAGGGAATACAAAATTTTAGTGCTTTAAGTACAAAAGTACTAATTGTACAAAGGAGATACATCCAAAGCCACCTTGAGGAACAAGAATAGTAATGCTTATGCTGGATACTAATGGATAAATAAGAGTTCAACAAGAGAAGAATGAAAGGTGGTCATTTCAGGCAAAATACATGACATTCAGAGGAGATTGAGATTGAGGTGGCCAACCATATAGGGTAAAGACAAGGGTAACCCAATATGACAACAGAGCCTCTGAGTCAAGCCCTATGCCTTCGCAATTGGGCTATCTACAGGCCTACAAACCATCTTATATGGGTCAAATGAAGGAAATGAGCTTGGTCTATTCTGAGAAGTATAAGGAACACAACCTGTCACCCTACAATTGAAGAGCTGTTTTTGGAAAGTATAAGTATACAAACTTTTTGCCTGTATTTTTTCACAATTCAGGGTATTGTCAAGGATTGGATTAGCACCACCAGAGAATAAATTGTATCATAAGGGACATAAATTGTCACTTGTAATAGCATGCAAGCTGGTTTGGAAATTTACAAATTGAATTAACAGAGTAGGTATTTAGATTATAAGAACTTTAAGATTTATACTAATCATAAGGTTTCTAAAATCTCTCTTCATTGGTATTGTTAACAACATAGTTTTTTTTCTTGGCATAATGCTTTCTACCGCGTATAAAACCGCTAGCGTTATGGCATTCTCTCCTAAGGGGTTGGGTCGATAGCTACAGAAACCTACATCACTCTCTTCTTTAAAAAAATATTTTCTTGTTTGAGAAAAAAATACAAACTTCCAATCAGAGTTTTAGATCAAATCCTACTCCAGTGATATTTACCTTCATCACATCTCAATAATCCAATCCTTTCTACCATGTCGTATCTTCCAAAAATGCTTCAACTTTGAAGGAATAAAAATCTGTATATTGCTTTCTTTCTACCTCAGAGGATATGCTTTTTTTAATGTGTAATAATATTAGTTACTTTATCTCTTCTATTTCAAACCAGTTTATCTGGATTTGTTTTTTCTTTTTTAACCAATCTATTGCACATTTCCAGAAGGGCAGTTTTTACTCAATTTCATCCTTCAAATTTTTGGTGAAATTATCTTTCAACCAAATACATCTGGAAAATTCCCAAATCCAAAATAGTCCTAAATTTTACTTTCTATACTATTATATCCTATCAACAAAAGGTTTCTCTTCACAGCTACATCAGTTTACATTATAACACTTGGTGTAGTTCTCAATCTTAGCTAAGTCTTCATCACAGTAATTATTTAATTTTCCTTGGCCAGCCAATATTTCCCTCAGTGGATATGCCAAGCTTCTAGCTCTCCTTGACTTTATTTTAAATCTTACCAGATGATCTTGCTTTGTATATTATAGGCAAATGTGAGAGCATCTAGCTTACCTCATTTTCTTATCACAAGTTTCAAAAATATTTGCATTCATTTTTATTCTTTGTGTTTTGACCAAGGATATTATTTTCAAATTATGCACTTAATCCCCTCCCATTATGGTTCTTATATCATTAATTAATATCTCCCTACTATACCTTCTCTTTCTTCTGAAAATAATAAATATTCCAATTAATTGTTTTTCATGTTTGTACAGATCACTTAGTTTAGTTATTATTCATGAAGACAGTAGATTTGTGGATATAAGGAGACAGTTAAGAGTCCTTTATACTTGTTCATGAAAGTGATCATAAAGATACAAGCCAGAAAATAGTAGTAGTGATAGGAAGATATAAAAATCTCATTAAATAATTAGGAGACAAAGTCAGAAGAGAACTAATATTACATACTACAAGAAGCATATCCTGGTGCTGGCACATCACTGAGTGGCCCTACTGGACCACTGATGGTAAATACTCCATATACCATCGCCCCTGTAGGGTGGACCTTCACCATCTGCTTCAGAGGTCTTGACTTTCATATCCAAAGCCATGTACTTGCACATATTATAGGTCAAAGCAAGGCCCTATGCTTGCTTTTGAGTTATGTGGAAACTCTTCCCCAAGAAAGCAAGTGTTGCATATATTCTCTTGATTTACTGGAATGATAGGATTATCATAAAAAGAGTGGAGGAATAATTTTTGCATGGTATGCTTTCCTATTAGTAAATCAAGGTTGAATAATAAGCACAAAAAATGGAAAAAAATATTTCCTGGGAAAAACAGAAAATAGGAATGATCTCACAGTATCTAGTAGGTATCATCAGGCCCAACAGATACACAAAAAGAGACTCTACCACCTGATGAGCTGCCACTTTGCCTGTTGGTGCAAAACACCATAAAAGAAGGTGTGTTAAATATGGAATATGGATAGAAGCCCTGAAGCAAAATATTCACTAAAAATGATTTTCCCAACATTTATAACTTTGAAAACCAACAGGTGTCAACTGATTCATAACTTCAGAGGGGAACCCAGAATTGCTGGCAAAGGGCCCTATACCTTTAGACAGAATTTATCACAACCAGGGTCCCCTACAGCTTCAGAACTGGCACACCAGGCAACAGCTCTGTAGCAAAAGGCTTATTCGAACTGCATTTTTTTTTCAGCAGTTAAATCTGAGCTGTAACATTTGGCAGATTTCCTTACTAACATTTGGCAATAATTGTTTATCAAATGCTAACAAGGAATGCTGCCAAATGTAACAGCTCTGACTGAACCATCTAAAATATAATATTGAGGCAAAAGTCTACAGACATGTGCTCAATCCTTTCTGACTAATCCTAGAAATAGGATCCTGTGCCTCTGGTCATCAGACCATGCTGCACCACAGCAGGGAGGCATGAGGACCAGATTCTCCTTCCTCTGCACTGTATATTCCTTCCTTTGATTTCTAAGGCAGCTAGTGAGAAAGAGACCTTATAAACACAGAGATGGAAATTTACAACAGGCTGGAGACCACATGTATTACAACTTCATCAATTTGAGTGCAAATTTGTGAAAGATCAGGCAGCAAAACCAAGGCTGAATTACCTTTGACGGGCAAGTCATTTTTCAATCACACCTGTCCCCTTATTGTTTCTCATAATCCCCTGGAAGGTCCTGTTCTGGTGCCCATATGGTCCCTTTCTCCTTGCTTTTACAACATCTTGGTCTAGTCTCTTCTGTCTTTGCTAAGCCAAGTCTTAAAAAGCATAGCTCAAATTCCACCTCCTTTAGAAAGCCTTTTCTAGTCCACCTAACACATTATTTTTTTCTGGCTTTCTTTTGCCAGTTTTGTTTGCATTTTCATTGCCCTAAATCTTCATTGTGCATGTGACACTTGATGCTCTTCCCCATGACTAGTCAGAAAGGTTCTCCAGGCAGCTAAGTAACTTACCTCTCACTTTCCTCAAACAGACAACATACATTTGCAAGCCAGGATCTGACTTCTTAACTCTCCCAGAATTTCTACCATGAAGCTGTAGGTACTTGCTGGGTTGGTGGATAGTTTTAAGAATGTACAAGGTAGAGAACAAGTGTTATTCACATTGTTTAGAAGTATTCACTTATATCCTGGTTTCTGATATGCTAACTCTAAAGAGTGCTTAGCTATTTATCAAAATAGATTATTTTTAGACACTTTCTCAGGTAATTTTAGCTCATGTTAGCTAAATTTGGGTAGACAGCTATACTTTAAACAAACTGCTTTTATTCAAAAGAATTCTACAATTTCAAACTTTCTAAGTGTCCTACAATCTTTTACTGAGTTGGAATTATCCACTGCTTTGGTAGGCCCTGGTAATACAAAAATAAGAAACACACTGCTCTATTCCCCTCTCCTTGAAAACTACTCTTGAAAATGTCAAAATGTTATTTCAATAACAAAAATGACCCAGTATTAGCCAAAGAATAGGCACAAATAACATCTTTCTTCCTTTTATGTTTATGGAAGTAAAGTCTGACTTCATGTCTCCTCTAAATAATTTTGAGAATATTTTCTACTTTATATAAATACACATGTATGTGGGTCACACAAACATGTCATGCACAGGCCTATAAGCCAAAATACTTAGCAATGTGTGTGTGTGTGTGTGTGTGTGTGTGTTTGTAGAATAGGATGCTTAAAACAAGCAAAATCAACATTCACATCTCTACTATAAATATATGGCAAAATATTTCAAATCCAAGCTTTTGATATTGCATGTGAAGTACTTAGATTTTAAGCATTGTTGCTTTTGTCCTTTAAAAATGAGTCATTAGATAATGTCATTATGTTCTTAGATATTCAGGTCCCTCATATGTAAAATGAAGTTAATATTCCTTTTTCGATTTATGTCAAAGGCTTCTGCCAGATACTCTTTCAGATTCCACATATAAAATCAGTGAATCTCTTTATTTAGGAAACCAAACAAGACAACAAGTTATAAGCAGTTAAGAGTCAACTAAGGACGTACAATGGTAATTTTTAAATTTTAGGGTTGTTTTTTTTTACTTAAAATGCATAGTTCTGTTTCAGTATTAAATTGTTCTGGGAATAAAGGTAGACTTCCTTCATAAGGGGAAACACAGGTACAGTTTTCTGCAGAATGTTCTGAGCCATTATTGGACACACATCACACAGGGCTGCCTGCCCTATGTCGTCCTCCATCTTAATGCTCAACAAGAAAAACCCAACATATAAATGGTAACCAGGCAGAAAAGTGAATCTTTAAACAGAGATTTCAGGCCAATGGGCAAGACCTTTTGGACTGATGCCAATATAGACTGACCTGTAAATTTGAAGGTCTTGGACTTTCTCACAGCTGTATAGGCTGCACTTTTTCAGTGCCCTGTTGGCTATGATTTCCTTCTACCCCTAACTGAGTCCAACAGCCCCCTAGGCTCTGGGTCACTGAGCACCCTTCCTGTGGAATAGCATGGAGTTTGTGTTTGCCCAAGGATACTTGGCCACTTGCTGCTTTGCTGTCAGAAGAGACTATCACAGCTTGCACAGTATCTTTGCTCAACAAAGCACATACTCATTATTTTTTCAACAGATGTCTTAGTGAAACATGTTTTACTATTTATGCTAGCCTCCTGTAAAACATCTGAGAAAACTCAGAATAACAATGAAAAATGATTGTGTTCACAAAATCAGGTAAATCCAATAATATTTCTGACAGAATTGATTACAATAATGTCAAACGCCCCTTTCCTCTCTCTTTGAAAGTTATTTCAAACATAAAGATAATGAAATATGTTGCCTGTCACTTGTAAATTGTGTGCTGAAAGTCTAAAGAGATAATTTAAACATTTCCAGGTAGAACAACATACTTGCTTTATTTTATTTGTCAAGTAAATATATTAGTTAGGAACTTTCTGCTATGAAAGTTGGAAATACAAAGAGAGAAAAAAGTATTTAAATTAGAATATGAAATTTCTTCATGGGTCACAATTCTTGAATCTCAGAGGCTTTTTCTGTATATGAAGTAGAATAGACAGAGCAGATAATTAGACAATATTATTTCCAAAATATTTCAATTTTTTGTTACGGTGGTATAAGATAGTGCTAAAATGCATGACTGCTTAGCATTAAAATGCTTGGAATCCGATTCTAACACCATCACACACTAGTAGTGTGTCCTGAGAGAATTATTAAGACTCTCTGAGCTTCACTTTTCTCCTCTGTGAAAGGAGACAATAAATATCTCACTGGTATGAAAAGTGAATAAAGTGAGATAATATATATAAATCATATTATAGTATGTAGCCAATAGAAATTATTTAATAATTATATTACTATTATGATTATTATATAACTGAATGTACTGGTAGCTGTGATTGTTTTCAAATACTCTTCTCTAAACATCTTTCAAGTCTCTTTTCTGCCTATCCCCATTTTTTAATTTTGATCTCATAATTACCTAACACAGTCAATCCTCCATATCTATGGGTTCCCCATCTGTGGATTCAAACAACTACATATACAGTCCCCAAAGTAAAACTTGCATTTATGGCTTACTAAACACCATATTGGTGGATCAGTATGAATGAAGTGATGTTCAAGCACACCCTAACACCCTGCTGTGGCCTCCTGCCATTCACAGATGCTCAGTCTCTCTGCAGCCCTGTGACATTGTTCAACTTCTATGTAGTCTGGCCTACAATGGTTGTGTGGTTGTGTCTGTGCTGAACATGTACAGACTTATTTTCTTGTCATTATTCCCTAAACAGTTTAAGAACTATGAACATAGAATTAGTAGCATTTGCATTGTATTAACACGTAGCATTTACATTGTGTTAGGCATTATAAGTAATCTAGAGATAATTTAAAATATGCATGCAAAGCCTGTAGGCTGCAGGCACACACTATAGTATTTTATTTAAGAGACTAGAGCATTCACAGATTTTTGGTATGTTTAGGAATGCTAGAACTCATTCCCTAAGGATACCAATGAATACTGTGTATCCTGTAAGGTTTTCACATTGATTCCTCACTAAACTTTGTGATGAGAGGCCTATTATCTTGATTTTGTATTGGTGGACTTCTTTATTTTCTACCTTCCCTACTATATGCAAGCACTTTTTAGACTTTATGCCTTCTTGGTGGTCATCACTGACTCCTTGGAACCTAGCAAATACCTATCACATAGCAAGTGCTCTATACGCACTTGTTAAAGAACTGAGTGTACTTCCTCCTTTACATAGATGAGGAAATTTAGGCTCTGAATGATTCAAAGCTTTAAAGCAATATTATTTTAACTAGTATGTTAACATGAGGAGCTAAGATTTGAGCAATAGCCTTCACTCTCAAAGCTCCCGGCCATTTCTCAGAACCCCACTGCCTTGAGTCTAGAGCTGCAGGCGGGAGAGCTCTAGAAACCGTGCTCACATGTTTTTCTAATAATTTTTGAAAGGAAACTTTCCTTGTACAATATTCTTAATGGAATATCAAAGAGGGCAACTTGTAAATTTCAGTTAGTGAAGTCCTTTTGAACACCAACCACTGACTTTCAAGCAGTTAGGCAATTATTGCTGCTGGAATTCCAAAGGCCCAACCTGCATGTTTCCCGGGCTTCCATTGCTAGTGAATTTACCACCAGGGACAGTTAAAAGGAAAGTAGTGAACTGGTAAAGTAAGTGTCTGACATAATGCTTAAACGTCACCATAACAGATTTCTACAGCCTAACTTTTGTTATGAATTCAAAGGGAATGTTCCTTAGGAAACAGCTGGTAAAAAAAGGCAATTTATACTTGTATACTGTGTTGTTATCAACTGGCTGAGATGGTATTTTATTGCTTAGTACTTTAAGATACATCAAATTAGATCTTTATTTTAATACCTTTATCTCTAGATAATAAGATGAATATATATATTTAGAACATTTCTCAATGCTAGTATACATCAATAATATTGTTGGATACTCACAGTATCCACAAGTAGGCAAAGGAAAGTATTATTTCCCTCATTTTCTAGATGAGGTCGCTGATATAAACAAAAGCTAAAAGATTTCTGTGAGATCACACGGGCTGCAACTGAGCCAGGGTTGAAGCTTATTTCCTGTCTCTCTGTTCAATGTTCTTTTTTCTTGCCACCTCAATCTATACAAATATGTCTGATAGCCCTAATGACATTTTAACTTAATTTCAAAATATTTCAAATTTATCAAATGTTTTGTGTTTATAAGAGAGGATGGAAATTGGACACATTGCTAATTTTGCAATAGTTTGCCCTTTTTTCTGCAGTAGATTTCACAGTTAATATCAGTGACAGGCCACTTAATATCCTTCCTATGTTTATTTAAGAGTTTCAATTTTTCTCACTTTTAATAAAATTCTATAGATTTTTTTTTAAAAAGAAAATAAAAACAATGCTGAGAATTCTGGGGTCAGTTTCCAAATCTGATTAATATCCCAAAAGGAACACTTTCACTGATTTCATAGTCCCATTTTAACTGTATTTACCTTGTTCCAAGGCGGAGTGTCAACACCACTCATGTCGATGATGTGTGTGGGATCGGTTGTGAAATCACAATGAAACCAATGGGGACTGATTGATGTGACCTGCTATTTATTAGGCAATAATAGCATTTTGACATTGACCACACCATACAAAATTATTCTGAAGAAAACAGTTTCTGGTCCTT
Source organism: Heterocephalus glaber (assembly GCF_053883595.1). NCBI lineage: Eukaryota > Metazoa > Chordata > Mammalia > Rodentia > Bathyergidae > Heterocephalus > Heterocephalus glaber. The sequence goes on along the minus strand of NW_028258296.1, from coordinate 33,281,266 downwards.
TGCTACTTAAAAAGTGAGAGTTCCGTAGAAAAGAATCTACTTTACGAGCGTATCTATAATTCATAGTCAAATAGCTAGCATGATATGATTGTAAATTTTAAATCATCAAAATGCAATGGCTGTGAAGTACACTAAGTAGCTCACCTTCATGGCTTAGCAGAGGTTCTGTTGGGACCCCTGGGATCCTTTCAGGTAGGACCGTATGCAGTAATGGAATCCTTCCCTTACATGCCACTGCTTTGCTAGCACTGTAGGGTCAAACAACAGTAAGGATAAAAGTCCTGGCCTGGAAAATATTTCAGTGTCTCTGGGGGAGAAAACACTGAAACACAAAGCACATTCAGCAGATACAGTGACATGAGTATCTATTTAATGAAAAGTGAAGAAGTCTGCTTGGCTCTCACTTCTACCCACCACCACCCCGCAAAGGTGATTAGTATTTCCATACATTTGGTTAATAAGTCTTGTCTTTCCTATAACCAGGAAGTCTCTTAAGGTAACCACATCCAGAAGAACAATCTTGATATTAAGGGTAAAACAGCTCTAGATTTGAAATCTAATTGTTTCCATTTTACAGATTGAGGAACACTGGACAATTCATTTAACCTCTCAGAGCTCAGGTTCCTAATCTTTAAAATGTTTTCTCAAATTGAGATATTATGGAAGAGTTCCATGCCTGATGTATACACATAAAGACAGCCACTGTATGCTACTTTCCCTATTTTCTCATATTACATACTCACATCTCCCCAGATACCTCGCATCTTGTATTTGCAGTTGCTAAGCCTGATGTGTAGTGAAAGGATAAGAATACCATTAGGCATCCATAAGAGTTAAATGATAATTCTAACCCAAAAGAAGGCCCTAATTAGATAAATTTGCAGATATGAATGTAGGCCATTCTGTTGAGATGGTCAATTAATTCAAAAGAAGATCCTCCCTTGCAGGAGGACAAAAACCCTACCAGAAAACAAATCCCCTTTCATGTTGTTCTTAGCCAAGAGCAGATGTCTGGCAATATGAAAACATAGTGGTTACTTTCACAAATGAGATCTTTCTGCAGGAAGCACTGCAAACCCAATCTGAGGCTTGAAGATTACGATCTGTGCAGTGTTTATAGCAGTGTTCCTTTATCTGCATTAAAAGGTACCATGACATCTTAGAGTACATGGAGGATCATCTTCAATGTGCAGTGGTAAAGGCTCAGAATTTATTGCTCTTAAACAAATGGGAGGTTCCACAACTCTACACTTTTAGGGAGTCCAATTAGCCTCTGATTATTTGTACATTTGTGGTATCTTTTTCTCTCTGTGCTTCCACTATTTTTTTTAACCCCACGGCCTCATACTTCTGATGTGAAACATATATTGAATTTGTCGAGCTATTTTTTTTCCTCTAACGTTCCACATTAGTATTTATTTGGAAAAGGCTCTGGTTTAGTTGTGCCCACTTATGGTAGCAAAGAGTCATTTTATATAGAGTTCATTATATAGTAATTTCAAGTACTTTGTGTGCATGCATTATTCAATATTGCCTTTCTCATTGTTTCGCAGACCAAATTACCTATTGCCTGGACTGAGAAAAACAAATCAAAAGCACCAACCCTGACTCATAATTTAAGGTGTAGCTCAGACTTCTAAGTCCCCTCTTCAGATGTTGACTGTCACTGCTTGTGGACACAATGCAACGTCCTTGTATTATGCCTTTGGCCTTTAGATCTGGTGTTTGGCACATTTTGGTTTGTTTAGAGAAGCAAAATAGCTGTGAAAAACTTAAAGGGCTCATGTTATATGGACTTACAGAAGGATCCAGTTCATTTAGACCAAAAAGCTAATTAAAGTTGAGGAAAAACTCAATTTTTTATACTCTACTCATACTGTATTTCAGTTCAGAGTCCTTCAGATCATGGCTTACAAATCTCTTTTTTGACCATTACATTTTCTGTCCTACTTCCCAAATCCCCATTCTCCCACAGCCTATTTTTTTCTACTTCTAGGCATGGAGCTAATTTTTAGATTTTAAGATACTCTATGGGCTTTATCTGCAAAATTATGAAAAGTCTAAACAGTCTAAGAAGCTGGTCCTGAAGGTAAGTCTGATATGCCTTAGAAAGTATAACCCCTGTCTGAAAATATCTTTGCTAATTTATGTAAAAATCTCACTTCATTTTTAATACTGCCTGAAAGCCCAACATCCATTCATTGATTCAATAAATAATATTGAAAAGTTAGCATATGCTGGGCCCCGAGGAAGGTGATTTTATCACAGATCAGAGATTAAATTAATTTGGAATAATAAGCCTTCTTTTTAAAAATGCAAATATTGGATCCCTGGTAGGGGCAAACTAGTTTCCGGCCATTCAAACACTGGTATGAATCAATTCAGTCAGAACACTTCCTGCTATTTACAGATGGGGTGACTGTAGTTACTGAAAGGAAAATGAGTTAGGATCATGGGAAACTGAAAGGAAGACGTGGATTAGAACTGAGGAAAATACTAGAACACTATGAGGAGAGAGGGAAAAGATAACAAAAGATACCAAAGAAAAAATGACTACTTATCTTTTTTAAAAAGTTTCATTGTGTGTATTTAACTTATACAGCATATTGTGGTATACATATAGGTAGTAAAAATATTACTTCAGTGGCACAAATTAACATATGCATCATCTTACATACTCATTTCCTTTCCTTTTCTTTTCTTCCTCCCTTTCTTTTCTTTTCTTTTCTTTTTTTTTTTTTGTACTGGGGATTGAACTCCAGACCTTGAGTTTCTGAGGCAGGTGGCAACACCACTGGGCTAAATCCCCGGCCCTCTTTCTTCCTTTCTCTTATTTTTGTTTTTTTTATGGGAACAGCAACTAAAATCTATTTATTTAGCATGAGTTTCAAATATAGTACAATTTCATTCTTTATAGTCTTCATGTTGTACATTAGATCTCGGGAAGTGTTCATCCTATATATGCATGCTATTTTGTATCTTCTGAAATAATACTATTTAAATGTTTTGTTCAACTCCATCTAAGAAATGAAGAAGAAAAAAAAATCCCTCTCTTCTCCTATGTTCCTCTGCTCTGATAACTCCTATCCCAGGCTGTATGCTTAGTTCCTCTATCCCAGATACTTGACTTCAATTTAATTCATTCATCATATATTTCAGGTGAACTTTCTGTTTCAAATAAACATATATGGATATGTGCTGGAATCCAATCTATTAAGTAGCTAGAAAAATTTTGAAGATCAATTAAGATTTACATGTTCAATTCCTCACTCACTAGACCTGTGAATATACCAAGACAGGATCAAAGGTAAGAGTATACAGAACAATTATTCAATGTGTTATGTGGGGCCTCCATTCAGATCTTTACATTCATATGTAAGAGCCAACAATGTCTCATTGAAGGGTAATACATTGAAATTTATAAGTATTTCTGTTTTGTGAATACATTCTTCATTGATAGGACTTTAAATTTGAAGTTTCACTTTATTCACCAAGTTAGCATAAAGAATGCACTTCAAAGGAGCTACCAGGCCATCTTCAGAATTTGAAAGAGAATGGTTGAAAAGTGGTTATAGAACTCTTGAAAACCATCATCCTCACCAGTGACACAAAATGGTCACGTTTTTGAGGACTGAGAGAGGATTTATAAGAAGGGTCATTCTGTGGGGACAGTAATCAGTGAGCTGGGATAGGGAAGTGGACATGCATTCCCCTCCACTGAAGTTTAGAGAGATGAGATGTAATGTATGTCTCATATATATATCACCTGGCATTTGGGGGGCACCTTAGACTGGAGTCTAAATGTGTGCCTGAGAAATCTAAAGGGAAGAGGCTCTGCTTTCAATTTGAGGAGCAAACAGTGAAAGAGATAGGGGTGACTGCATTCCAGTGTTTGTGAGGATATGGACTTATAACTGAGTTCCAGGCAAGCAAGACCCTTATGATGATTTAGCTAAAGAGGATGTCTGGGAGGCAAGGTAAACCCAACTGAGGTAGAACCATGAGGGGCTGATTGAAGAACAGGCAGAGGAAATGCATCATCTGAGAATCAAAATATCTACTTTTTGGGATGTGGGATCGATGGTTCCCAATGAGGATCTCTGAAGAATGAGACAAAAACTTCTACAGGGAATATTATAATTTTCAGCAAAGTGGATGGAGTGAAGGACATTATGCTATGAGAAATAACCCAGGTACAGAAAGTCTGATGCTATATGATCTCACTTACATGTGGAATTTTAAAAAGTCAAAGTCACAGAATCAATGCATGAAAGGGTATTTACCAGAAACTCAGAGAAGGAAGGAATGGGGAAAAGGGAAGATATTGATCAAATCTTAGAATGTTGACATTAAACTGAATAAATAACTTTTGGTGAACTGTTCTACTATATGGTGACAACTGTTAATATATCACATATTTCAAAAGTGCTATAATAGATTTTTAACAGTATTTCTCCAAAAAATAAGACATTGGTGAGGTAATAGATATGTTAGTTAGTTTGACTAATTCTTTCTATAATATGTCCATCAGTCAAAGCATCACACTGTTCCTTATAAATATACATAATCATTCCCCCATTAAAAATAGATAATATTTTGAGCCCTCACAGTCACCATACAGCAGTGTCAGCCACATAAGACCTTCTCAGTCTCCCTCTCAACCTTCCTTCAGCCCTGGAACTGTCAAATGTCACAACTAGCCAGGGAGGAGGAGGTAAGAATCATCAGAGAAAGCAAAACATGGGGCTGCATCAAGGCCTTAGGAAAAGAAGTCCCTCTAACCACAACTGAAGCTGACTCTTGATTATGACATGGAGCTCTAGGCCTTTCTAATTTTTCATTAGGTACTATGTTTGTGACTTAAAGTGGCTATAGGGCTTTTTATTACCTAAGAGCAAATAGAACTTTGGTCTGTACGCATTTGTATCCAGAGTCAGAGAAGGAGCTTCTTCCCACTGAATAAGTTTTAATAGAATAATAGTAGCTTTTGGTTACATGCCATGAGTCTTGCTCATTGAACCTATCAGCTACACTTACTTTTTAAGATACAGAGAATTGCTTAAGGGAATATGCAATGATTTTCTCAGTAACTTATAAACAGACCCTAATTCATAAATGTGCTAATGACTCCTGCTAGACATTAATAGAAGAAAAAAAAAATCTCTGTTTGGTCATTAGCTTTCATTTAGATATAGCCTTACAGCTGCAAGGAACATCTTAAGGACAAGTAAATGGCTCTAGACATTACTACACTCCAATAAAACACTCTTAAAACAGTGCCCTTTAGAAATGAATGCTCAAACATAGGAAATGTAGTTCCTTCAAAATTTGTCCAACTCTAGTTGCCCTTTTTATCCAGTTTATTTTCATGTTGGGGCTTATTTCCCCCTCACCAATAGAAATGAATCTTCATGAAATAGGCTCAAACCTAATGGCCCCAGAAGCTTATTTTTTATTCTCCAAGGTTCATCCTCAGTACGTTGATCCTAAATGGCTTTTTAAACCTACATTGCTTAAACATCAAGTATAGACCAGACTCTGGATAATGATACTTATACAACTTATATGCTGCCTTTCCAGGACTACAATATAGGAATGAAGCTAAATATTTAAACAAGAAAATCACTCATAGAGACCACAGAAAGACACTATGGGGACAGAAGAGCAGAGATGATTGACTCCACTTGGAGAGGTCAGAGAAGTCACCCCAGAAAGGTGACAATTTGATCTGAGTTTTGACAAGTGAATAAAAACTCAACAAACAAAGAGCAGGCAGAAAAGCATTTCAGACAAAGGGTGGGACTGGGAAAGAGTTAGATATTCTGGAATTAGATGGAATTTACAAAGTGATAAAGGCAGCAGACAAGCCTTGGAGATGACAAGGATCAGATGAGAAAACCTGTGTTGTCTGTCTTTTGGGTAGTTCCTTATCCTGTAAATGACAGGGAACTACTGTGGAATTTTCAAGCTACTAGAACTCTGACTGAAGAAAGCATGTGGATCTTCTCCTTTCTGTTCCTGAAAGAACAAATGCACATGATCTCAAAGTACCTGGGGCTCCACTTCAAATGTTGTTCAGAGAATATTCTTCCATTTTCTGACTAAATACTAGAGAAGAAAATACATGTACCATACCTTCAGAAGGATGAGTTCTTACAAAGTAAACATTGTGTTATTCTTTTTGGTTCTCATGGCACTGAGACAAAGTATAGATTTCAAAATTTAAAATTGCTGACAACTTTCTGTATGTGGTGACAATCTGTTCAAAAATTTTGAGAATGTTATGTCATGTACTTTTCTTTCTTATTATGCCCCTTTAATTTTGTCTCTCTCCATACCTCCCACATTTTGATATTGTGACTTATACTTATCTTCTATTTTATTTATGTCAATTCTTGCCAACAAAGTCAAGATCATATTCTACTCTGGATTTACAAACTTACTATTTATTTCCAGTTTTTTCTAGTGGACCACAGAACATTATTTTTTAAAGATTAAGGAGTATATTGATAATTCTTACATAAAACTCTTGAGAAATTGCCAAAGAAACACAAATATTTAAGTTTTATTTTCAAGTTTGTTAAAACTGTAATTAAGTATGCTAAGAATTAAATTAAGAATAAAGTAGAGCCGGGATTTAGCTCAGTGGTGCCACCACCTGCCTCACAAGCACAAGGTCCCGAGTTTGATTTCCAGTACCAAAAAAAGAATAAAGTAAATTGTTTTTATTACACACCTAGTATCATGAAGTATTGGGGGTTTTAGTATCATAACTAAAAAGTATCTTATTCTGTGATCCTTGACAAATTTTTTCAATAATAATGTACTATAATTATTTTGACTTTTGGATAGCATTTCATGTATTCTAACATCTCTTGTAATCTTAATGATTTGCTGAGTCTCCCACCCCTAAAAGACTATAGACATCATGATACCAGAAGTCATGTCCATCTTATCATTCCTTTATTTCCATGTGATATAGGCATCCAAAAAATATTTAGTGCCAGAAGTAATAGGAGAAAAATTATTGTCACTGAAAGTCACATTCAGCTTCTTTAAAGACCTTTTAGAGAACTCATAGAAGTCACTGCAACATGGAGAAATAATTGGGGTTTAGGTTCAGATAGAGCTGACCCTTGAATCTATAATGTGCAATCACACATCGTAGGCATAAACAAGTTAGTATAAACATCAGCTTCCCTTACTAGGAAAATGGTAAGACTAATATGAAGTTCACAGTATGAATTTGAAAATTAAATTAGACTGTCTACATAAAGAGGTTTAGAATCCTAAAAATTCTGATCTAATCCATCTCTTTTTCTGAGGTCACAAAATGAAGAAATAGTTAAAAGAGCAAAGATGTAAAGAAAGGAAGGAAGCAGTTAAACATTTCTGTTGAGGGTGCTTTAGCTGTAGGTTGACATTAGAATTAAAAATTAGAATGGAAATTCAAAAGGCATTGAGGGAGAATGTGCCATCATTACTAGATCTCTCACCCACTCCAGCAAATTTATCCTCTCCATGTCATGACTATTTTCTCCCCTAATTCATTATTCTCACCAGTATACAAACACAATAAGATTTTTCCATTGACCTCACACTCACTTCTCACTACCAATCCATATATTTTCTCCTTGGTTCAACACAACTCTTTGAAGGCACTGTCTTCATTTAAATGCTCTGTTTGCCAAATCTAAAGATCAATTTCAGAGCTCATCTTGACAACCTATTTGCAACACTAAAATAGCTACTCTCTATTTCCTTCTTACCTTCTTTCCTAAAAGACCATAACTTAAACATCAAGATTATTTTAAATATATATAAATATATACTCTTTATGTAGCAATTATAAATATGTTATATATAAAGTATGTGTATATACATATATATCTATATATAAATGATAATGGATATGTACAATTATTTCCTCCCTTTATTAAAGAAAAAGTACTATATATAGAAAATTAGAAATATATAATATATAGAAATATATTATTATACTATTATATTTCTATAATAGTACTATTATAGAAAACATACTATATACATTTTCATTTAATAATACAAAATGGAAATCTTTTCACACATATTGATTTTTTAATGAATTTTGTCATTTTCTTCTAGAACTACATAATATTCAACATGTGGATGCAGCGTATTTTACATAGCTTACCTTCTACACATGAGCATCAGGTTACTTACAATCTCTTGTTATACATAAATTATTTCACTGATTAGTGTTATTCATGCATAGTTTCATAATAGCACATTACATTTGTGTTAAAATTTTCTGGAAGTGGGATTCTTGGGTTGAGAGACAAATACATTTCTAGAATTTATGGATATTATGGAATTTATAGCTATTATGCAGAATTATGGATAATAGTTGCTATCTAATAAAATACATGAGAAATACTAGTTTTATTGTGTTTATTTTTAACTGATACAATGAGAACTATGCATATTTATGGGCTACAATATGATGTTTTGATACATGTATACATTTCATTATGTTCAAACCAGGATAACATTTATATCACATCAAACATTTATCATTAATATATAGAGGAAATATTTAAAATTCTTTCTTGTACTTTTTAATACTTTAGTTTTATTTTTCATTGCTATTGAAAAAATTCTTTCACTAGGCTTCCAGAACACAATTTTTCTCAGGTCTCTTCCTCAGGTTAATGATTCTTTGTCTCCATTTTTTATTTCTTCCTATGGTCCAACGTGTAAATAGTGGTATTCTCGACCACCTGCACAACAGTGGCATGGGTGCTCAGGCCCCAGACAGGCCCCTGCCCAGACACCAGCAGCATGGTTGCATAGGACCAAGTCAAAGGCCTGTCCAGATGCCATCAGTAAGTGTACAGAGACCCCAGCCAGAACCCCCATCCTGGACAACAGCAGAATGGCTGCACAGGCCCCAGCCAGGGCCCTGCCCAGACAGCAGAGGGTTGGGCACATAGGCCCCAGCCATAGGCCTGCCTGGAAAAGAGTTGCACAGGCATGCAGGCCCCAGCCAGAAGCTTGCCCAGATATCATCACTAAGCATGCACAGACCATGGCCAGAACCCCACCTGTACAACAATGCAACACAGGGATCCAAGAGGCTATCATTCTGAAGCCAGGAATTGGCCCAGTGGTGAGCAGCAGAGAGAAGGCCTCTCTGAGGCTTGCTGAGAATTGAAGCCCACTGGTCAAGCAGAGTCACCTCAACAAAGGCACAACAGACTGTATCTGTTGAAATAAGAAGACACACAAACAACACTCAAAACCAAATTTCCAGATCACCAACGGCAACCCAAAGGGGCCATGAGATGGAGCAATCTGATACTCAACCACCTGGACTCCCTGAATTGGCAATGAAAGAGGACCTGGAAAAAAATAAAATCAGAAATAATTTCTCAGATAACAACAGAGATTGTGTCCATAGTGAAAGACACAATTAGTAATTCTTGAGCAGACACAGATAAAAAAGTAGAGGAGCTGATGAACATTGTGGAATCCCAGCATAGGAAACAAATGGAATCCATAAAACAGATGCAAACAGATATCCAGATTCAAAACTCCACTGAAAGTTTACACAGCAGAATGACCCATTGTGAGGACAGAATATCAGCTATAGAAGACAAGATTATGATTAGTGACCAGGAAAAGAAAGATTTCTTAAAAATAACAAGGGACCATGAGAAATCAATCCAGCAGCTACTAGAAGATGCAAAGAAGAATAACATAAGACTGATCAGAGTCAATGAAGAAAAAGAGATAGTGCAAATGACATTAAAAAAAACTGTTCACAGAAGTAATAGCAGCAAACATACCAAGCAGGGGAAAAGAATTTGACATACAGGTAAATGAGGCATACAGGACTCCAATTAGCCATGATCAAAAAATATCTACACCTAGGCATATAATAGTCAAGATTACAGAAACCTAACAGAAGATCAAAATTCTACAAGAAGTTGGAGAAAAGAAACAAATCACATACAGAGGAAGGCCAATCAGAATCACAGCAGAATTCTCAATACAAACCCTCAAGTCAACAAGAGCCTGGAGTGAAGTATTTCAAGCCCTAAAAGAAAACAATCTCCAATCCAGATTGATGTACCTTACAAAACTATCTTTCAAAATAGATGGAGAAATAAGATACTTTCAGGACAAAGAACACCTGAACACCTAAATCAAAATGGATTGTAGTTCTAAATATTGAAACAGAAACACTAAACTGACTGGAAGAGAGGTTAAGTAGAACTCTTTTTTTTTTTTTTTGATAGAACTCTTGAAGACATTGGCATAAGAAAAGATCTCATGAACAAAACCTCAGTTGCATGTGAACTAGCACAAAGAATGAACAAGTGAGATCTCTTCTTATTAAAAAGCTTCTCCACAGCAAGAGAAAACAGCAAGAGAAACCACCAGCAGTGCGAAAAGACAACCCACAATGTGGGAAACAATTTTTACCAGTTGTTCCTCAGAAAAAGGTCTACTATCTAGAATCTATAAAGAACTTTAAAAAAATCAGACCTCCCAAATTTAAAGATCCACTCCAAAAATGAGCATCTGAAATGAACAAACATTTCTCAGATAAAAAAGTAGAAATAGCAAATAAACATATGAAAAAATGTTTACCAGCATTGGTCATTTGAGAGATGCAAATGAAAACAATGCTGAGATTCTATCTCACCCCAGAAAGAATGGCTGCTATCATGAAATTAACCAATAACAAATCCTGGTGGGGATGTGTTGGAAAAAGAAACCCTTCTCCACTCTCGATGGGAATGTAGACTGGTGCAACCTCTGTGGAAATCAGTATGGAGATAGCTCAAAGAACTATTTCACCCAGCTTTCCCCTGCTGGGTATCTTCCCAAAAGAATTAAAAGAATCATACCACAGTGATACATGTGCACCCGTATTCACAACAGCACAGTTTGTAGTAGCTAAAACTTGGAAACAGCCCAATTGCCCATCAACTGGAGACTGGATAAAGAAAATGTGGGATTTTTTTCATAAAATGGAGTACTACTCAGCCATAAAGAATGAGAAACTAGAGACATTTATAGCTAAATTTATTTAGCACATTGAAGCCATACTCTTAAGTGAAATAAATAGGACACACATGTGTAAATACTGAATAGTTTCTCTGGTGTGAGAAACTGAAAGTGTAAGTAAGGATCAAAATGAGTAACAGACAATGTGAAATATGAAGAAATGATGCAAAGGGAAAGGGGAAGTGGGAGGGGTAGGAGAAAAAAAAGAAGGGAAAGGAATAAATGCAAGAAAAGGAAAAAATAGAAACAAAGTCTTTGTAAATAGGGAGGGGTGGACGGGTTGAAGGGAGGGCAGGGGAAGGGGGAAAAAATAAGAACCAAGATAGATCATGTAAAAGTACAAATTCCCAATAATGAATGTCATCATATTGTATACCTAAAATGTACCAATAAACAGCGGTATTCTCTATCTCAGGCTTTAGAATTCTTTCTCCTCCAGCTCCACCAGTCAGGCTCATGGATTTGGAAACCATCCATGCATTAATAATTTTCAAATGTAATTATCCAGACAGGACCTCTCTTCTAAATTCTTGATTCATATATCCAACCATCTACTGGATTTCTCAGAACAGTATCTAATACATATTTCAAATATCATATTTTCCAAATAAAATTCTGATCCTTTTCTTCCGCACTTGAACTTTCCAAATATCCTGAAATGCTAATGTCACTTTTTTTCATTTCCTTACTATAAAATTAGGAGGAACTCTGTAACTCTCATCTCTCTCAAATACTCTACTCACTGTCAGCATATCCTTTTAGTCCAATTTCCTACATTAAGTCCAGAGTGGAACTACTTTTTTTCACTGTTTTGAGTGATATTACTCTAAGCTGCCATTATATCTGTCTTGATTTTTAAGGTGGCTTCTTTAATGGTCTCACTACTTCCACCACTGCCAATGTAAAATGAGTCCCCTATCTGCTCAAATCCTTCCAACAATTTCCATTCCTCTCTGAGAAAAAGCCAAATTATTTCAGTGGCCAGCAAGGTTCTGAATGATGAGCCACCTCCTCCCTGTTCCTCACTTATCGCTGACCAAAGTTCCTATGATTCTCCTCACTTACTTTCCTTCTGCCTCACTAGCCTTTGCCTGCTACACATATGTAACCTTAGGGCCTTTTCACTTGCTGGGGTTGTTTTGCTTTCAAGATTCTCCTTCACTCCTACTCCACCCTCCCAGATGGTCAATGGGTTTGCTGCACTAGTTTCTATATTTCTCTTTCTTCCCAATCTTATTTTATCTGAGATTCCAAGACACCGCTCTTTATAAAGTTATCCAGACCCTTGTCCCTTTATACCACTTCACTTTTTCTCAAATAGATTGATCTTATTGTATATTTTTCCCTATGCAAGTAATATGATAGCTAACAGAGGAATTTGTTTTCTCCAAGGTAGTATACCTACAAATTAGAAAAGTACCTACCAATAGATGTCTGTCCAATAGATATGTGTAGAATGAATGTCATATTTATGGGACTCAATTTCCACAAAACCTTGCAAGTTAATGAAAGAAAAAGTGACATTTGCAGCCGGGTAGGTTCTATCATTATCTACAATGTAAAATTGTAAATAATGTAATTGTGCTGCAACATGCAACTACTTAAATAAATAAGGATATATTCACTTAATTAATTGAATAGTGTGGATATATCAAAATGAGATCTACAGAGACATGGTAATATAGAAAATTCAGCACATTAAGTTTTCATCTAGATTATGATTACAAATAATCAAGAAGTTTAAATTTTACATATTTTAGTCTAAGGGATTATGAACAAATTTATCCTTTTTATCTGACTTCTGTGATTGTCTAACTTCTAGATATATATCAAGAAAACATTAAAATCTTTGTTTTAAATCTTATATATAGGTATATTAAGGTAACATTCTGTTGAAGAGTAATCTCTGTAATATCCCTTAATTTTTAAAGAAAAGAATAAATGTTGAAATCATGATGTAAACAATATAATTTCATTGCATATATTGTTAGAGAAAATATTCAGTAGTTCTTAGCTTGAGTTTTTTGACAATCTTAAATAATACATTATGAACTTGTGAATCTTCAGTAAATAATCACAATATTGTGTAATAATTTCCTTTCATATCAAAAACAGATTTCTTTGCCTTTGGATTATCATTTAAACTATCTTTAATTTGCTATTTTTTCTTCCTCCTTTAACAGAATCCACTATAGAATATAATATTTATTTTAATACTCTAAAGTTTTGAAACTAACAAAACATATGTAGTTGTGTGGAAATTAATGATGACATCTCTTGTAAATACACAATTTTATATGCATGTCTCTATTTATATTGTTAAAATATAGCAGAGTGCAGATGAGATAACAAAACTGATATTATCTGACATAAATACATTTGTCAGACCAATGCACTATCTTTGTGTGTGCTTTATGAAATGGAGAAATAAACTACCTGGATATTTAATCCAACCTGTGAATTTTTTTAGCATTATAAATCTCTGGTAGACAATCAAATAACTCCAATATTTAAACAAGTTTGAAATTAGTATGCTTACATGTTTGGAAAAGACTGACAAAACTGAGTATAGTGATGTTTTTCCAGAATACATATATACACAGGCAAAAACATAACCACACACACACACCGAATTATTATTGTCAAACACTGCCAAACTATCTTCCTTACTCTGTGTCTCAAACAGTAGTGGAAAAGAATATTGGTCATGAAATGTAGAAGAAGCTAAAATATTAACTATGGTAAAGACTATGTGAGCACCACTGCTCCATGAATCAGTCAATATAAATGGTTTCCCAGAGCAAAAGGTGTTTCCCATGTCTCAGGAGCTGTCTCTAACTGAGCTCACAAACTCTCTTCTTATCCACCAAGGAGTCTTAAGAATATATTCACACCCTCTCTCCCCTACAGCTTCAATCTCTCATTTTCCATGGGCTTTTTTCCTTTGTCTCCAAATATGCATGAATCTTCTTCATTTAAAAAGCAAAATAAATAAAATAAAATCACTTCATTTGACCTTTCTAGTCCTTCTGACTTATTAACATGTTCCCTCTCACAGGAATCACTTGCATTTTATTCTGGGTGATGAGAGTTAATAAGATTGAGAGGCATGTTATTAATTCATTAATATATTTAACACTGGACACAGCTGCAGTACAGTACTATCATATTCATAAAACGAGTACAGTAAACAAACCTCTTCTTTAGGAACTCACCCACTATTGCAGCTTCTCATTGAGCTTCCACTCAAACTGAATATTTTTTTGCGATCCCTTAACTATTCAACAAAGCACAATTCACTTTCTTTTAGAACACTAAAGCTCCTCATTATCTTTGGCCTTCTGAAACTCTCATTTGAGGTTACTTTCACTGCTTCTTTTTCTCCGGCATCATCTGCCTCCAGATGCCTTGTCCTGTAGCATTTTCCCTAATGGAAGATTTACCCAGTCTTGTGTTTTCTTCACTAATTCATTCTACAAATATTTAGAGTATACACTGTATGCAATGTAGTGAGTTTATGACTATAAACAAGGCGATGCTCTTGACCTCAAAGTGCTTAGAACTGACTTAAGGAAAAGAATTTTAAAACTGAAGTATATGTAAAACAATGAGCCCAGCAGATGAAAGGAAGTTCCTTAATAAGGAAAAGAGAGGCATCTGAGCCACAACTGAGTAGGAGATGATCAGATGCTTAAACACACACATAACATACACATATAAGTTATTGCATATGTGACTATATGTTTTATATATAGAGAGAGAGAGAGAGAGACATCTATAGTTTTGTGTGTGTGTGTGTGTGTGTGCAAGGACATTTCAGAAAGAAGAAGGAATGTGGGAAAGATTTGAAGGGAAGTGGGCCAGGGATTTAGCTCAGTGGTTTTACCACCTGCTACACAAGCGCAAGGACCTGAGTTTGATCCTCAGTACCAAAAAAAAAAGAAGGGAAGTGAGAGTGTACCAGGAAAATTCCTAAATATCTGAGCAAAGTATGTTTCTTACACAAATTTAAATCATTTTCAGTTCCCTACGATTCCATTAACTGTATTTTTGCAACATTGAAATCAATGTGCTTGAAACTTATTCATTGCCCTTCCTGAAATCAGCCCCCCTTCTCTAGTTTTCCACTTCTTTAATCCTATAAAGAAATTCTGTGATTGACTAGATTTAAAAATTCCCAATCCATACGCAAACATTCTTAGGAAGAACATACTCTGGCCATGCCAATTATGCTACTACCATTTCAATTTTAGAAAACCCTGGCTTAGTGTGAAGTATTTGTGTAAAAGAAAAATACTAGGTTTCTCCCAATCAGTGAGTTTAATCTTCGTGTGACAGGGCTTGGGAACTGGGTATTTTCTCAAGACCGCCAGGTGATTCTAATGTGCCACAACTTGTCTATGTTCTCTTCATTATAAAATTGCATCTAATCTGTTCCTAACTTGATTCAACAGAAAAATATCAAATTAATCTTTCAAAAACACTACTTTAATCAAATTTGTCAAATTGAGAACCTTGAATGCACTCTTTTAGCCTATCTTATCAAATTGCAATTAAAACTTTACCACTTGATCCCAGCAACTCAAAATACAATAAAATTTTGTCTTCTAACAAACTCCCTTCCTCCTTTCTTCCATTCAATCATATAATTAATGAATATTCTATACATAAGTGTTAGGAATTGATAGTCTTTAACTGCTCACAACTTTCACACACAATTAAGTGTGATTAGTCCTAAGTTCGAAATACCAGGCTCTAAACAACCCATGAGAGAAGCTAGCTAAATTTACCTGTCAAAGATGGTCTTCCAAAGTAAGTACCTTTAAATCAAAACATAGCCAAAATTTCTCAGGTACTATGAAGAGGAGAAGGGAAGATTTCTAAATGTTAAGCCCACACTGAGTGAAAGTAATATTGTCACTTTTTAATGAATGTGGAGTTTCACTTTGTAAGGATGGAAATCTGCAAGGAGAACTGTTAAGGAGTGTAGACTTTCTCCTGAAGGAAATGGAAAGTTGCCGATGGCTTTTATGTGGGGTATCAATTTTTATGTATTTGAAAGATCATTTTGGTGTTGATTTGAGGGACAGGTGAGGGAAGAGTGAAACGCCAGTTGGAAAGGGAATCTGAAAGCTTAAGGCAGTAAAGAAGCAAGAGATGCTGGCTGGGTGGTTTAGATTAAGGAAAAGTAGATGGATTTGAGAAATACTTAAGACCTATAGGAGTTAACAGTACTTGAAGACAGAGAGAATATAAGATACGGGGTAATAACAAGAATGTCTTCCATGTTTCTGATTTAGAAAAGCATAATTTACCATGGTACAGAATGTTGCAAGACAAAGAGTATCATCCATGTCCCTGGGAAAGGAGGTGTGATTAATTCCAATATGTAAAGCTTTCTGTTTTTGTAAAATGAGCTGGCTCTAAGAGAATGGACATTGGGAAAGTCAGGTAGGACAGAATAACAAGCAGGTGTGGCCACAGACACCAGGGGAAGGGAGTGTTTCAGAAGGGAGGGAAAAGATGAGCTTTGTGAGCAGGCGTGAGATTTACAGATCCACCATGATTTACAGATCCACGAAGGAGAAGACAGATCTCAATGTGCTCAAGAGTAACTATGAAGGGAGAAAGGGACACTGTATGTGAGAAATGCTCCCAAGACTTTGATCAGTAAAGGAATGAAAGATATTGGAGGAAGAGCTGGACTTTAAGACAGTTTGTTTTTCTTGTATTAATAAGCTTTTTAGGAGTTTATGGTTTATTTTATATTTGAAAAGTGGGCCTATGTTTAAATTCTGAAGAAATGGCCAGCAAAGAGGATGAAGCTGGAAATCCTGACCAGAGAGCCTCAAAGTCTATGAAATCTTAAGAAAGGGTAAGATCTAAAACAGGGCTGGTGCCAACTGCCTTTGAATACAAATGCCTTCTCAATACTGATGGGACTGAAATAACTGATTTAAAGAAGAGCATATTCCACTGCAATTTAACTGTTCCAGAAAATAGTGAAGACACTATTTTATAACATCCTGAATAAGATGTTAGAAAACAGCATCAAAAAGTTTTCAAATTTATATTACATCACCAAAAGGACCATTATAAATTCACTACTCTAATTCACCTAGTTAACAGATAGAAAGGAAAATTTATACAGACATCCCATAAATATGAAAAGACATATAACAGTATTAAGCATCCATTCTTGATTTTTTAAACAATCACTAAAATAAAAATATATGAATACTATGTGTGTTTGAGAGAGGGACAGAGAGAGAGAGACAGAGAGAGAGAGAGAGAGAGAGAGAGAGAGAGAGAGAGAACAACTCCCAACTGGCGTTCCATCTAATTCAGGCAATTCTGTTGAAGTTCAAACAAAAAGAGCCACATTTAACATTAAAATTTAATGTTGTACCAACGAGAGATAAAAATTAAAGACATAACACTTAGAAGATCACAGTAATACTCTATTTGTAGATGAATAATTTTATTTTTAAAAAACCTGAAAGATAAGAAAATAAAAAACAATTATAAAAGGAAAAGAAAATTAAATTAAGATAACAAAGATTATGATTATTTTATAGAAATTAATACCATTCATATGTAGAGGCAAGTGAGAAGAAAAAGTGAGAAGGAAAAGAAGTTTTGTTTACAATAGCTACAGAAAAATAAAATACCTTGGAATAAACTTAACAAAAATGTCCCAAACCTATATAAGAAAAACTTAAAAGTAGTCACAAAGTACAACTCAGCAAGATTGAATAAATAGAAAGGCATATCATGTTATTGGATAGGAACATTCAACATTATGGAAATATAAAATGTCTTTAAATTATTCTATAAATTACCTTCAATTTCAATAAAAATATCAATAGATTTGTTTTAGAAATATATACAAGCTAATTCTATGTTTATGCCAGAAAAATTAACAAAGATAAATAATCATGAAAGCTTTTAAAAGAGCAATGAGGTAGGACTAACTCTCTCTGGTATTGAGTATACTCAAAAGTGGTGCTAATAGAAGTATAATGAAAACAACATGCATCATTTAAAATAAATTTAGTAGCTACAAGTTACAAAATGTTTAAAAATATCTAAAATTAATGTTAAGATATGTAATCAACACAAAAGTTATTAATGGGATATTTATTTATACTTAAAATTTCAAAATCCAGTGTACATTTTTCAATCATAGTATATCACATTTTATACTAGCCACATTCCAAGTGCTCAATAACCTATCATATTAGCCTAGCTCTAACAACTAAAATGGTAAGTAATTAGCACTTAAGTAAACAGAAAGAAGAATTAAACTGGCTAAACAGTAGAGCTAAATAAAATTATCTGTTTATTTTATCATAAACGTATATGAAATCAGTGAGACAAGTATGAAATTTTTTAAAAATTATACTGTAACAAACAGATAAGCATCAAAACAATAATTTTGACCATTACCAAGTAATCTTTAAAGGGATCAAAAATATAAATGTAAAGTTAAACCACAAATATACTAAAAGAAAAATAGACAAAATTTCTTTAAAACCTTGTAAAAGTAACTTTTCTCTAATTGTAACTCAAAACTCAGAAACCATTAAAACTAGATAATTATACTCCAAATTTTTTAAGTCCACAAGGCTAACTTCATCAAAATTAAATGCAAAATAGAGAGGATAAAGTGGGGGAAATGCCAAGTGATATCAGAAACTGACTAATCCTCTTAATACATAGTTTAAAAAATATAGAGAAATAGAGAAGAAAAAGACTGGCAATAAACTAAAAAGAAAAATAAGACAAGCAAAAAATAAGTTCTCAGCAATAGGTATATAAACAGTTCTTAAACATATGCAAACTCTCACCTTCCATTTTCACCTATCAGAGTCTCAAAAATAAAAAAAATGTGATAATATACTAGATTGTCAATGCTATGGGAAAATAGGCATTCTCATAATCTGCTGGTGGGAATATAATTAATTGGTACATGCCCTGTAGAAGGGAAGTTGGAAATGTCCATTAAAATTACTCATGGTTTCCTCTTTGACCCACTTCTGGGAACTGACACAGATACACTTTCACATGAACAAAATGACAAATATACTAGGATATCATTGCAATATTGCTTTTGATAGCAAAATGTGGTTACAGACCAAGAGTCCTTCAATATAGAACTATTAAAAAATTTTAAATGGTATATTCCACAGCATGTTATGCAACTACTGAAACAAAGCAAGTAAAGAAGATGGCTTTCTGTATAATGACATGGAAAGAATTCCAAAATATATTTTACATGAAAAAACTCAAGGCTCATAATATACACACATAAATAGCTATATATACAAGTAAATGTATATGAATATCCATCTCTCAAGAGACCCTTCTTTCTCTCCAAAATATGAACACACACACACACATGTGCACACACACACATGCACATACACACTTACTGTTATTTTTTGAATAGGAAAGAGGATGGTAGGGGGGAAGCTCATAGGTAGAGCATGTGATTCCCAGCACCAAAAGGAGAGATAAAAATATTTGAATGTATTTATATATTTGCATAAAAGCACTGGAAAAAATGTCCAGGAGAGGTTTGTAATATATAATTTCAAACCACAGGAATGTCTTATCAGTTCACAAGGAGATTAGCAAATTGTGAAATAGATATGTGCTGTGTGTATTTGTACGTATGTGTATGTATGTATACATAGTTTTGTGTGTGTATTCTTGGACAGTGTGTTTATACAGTGTGTGTGTTTTTTGACAGATAATTTCTGACAATCAGGAAACTCATTCTAAGCTGGATGTTCTATAATTAATGTTACATTGTTTCTTATTTTAATTTCGGATTCCATTAAAATAAATGAATCTGATGTCTTTGTTATTCACACTTTATATAAGTTATAATAGGAGATAAATTTAAATATTTTAGAGTAAATTTGAATTAGAGGAAAACAATTTAAAAACTTGAACAGGTCGAGGTACTTAAAGAGTTGACTTAAAGAGGTGATCTTAGTGATGTGAATAATAAGAGAGCTGAAAAGGGAAAAGAGCAGATTTCTTTAGTGTTTTGAGGATCCAACTAAGGTAAGTTATTATGAATTTGCCCAGTTGTTTGGTTTTTCCATGTTTTTAAGAATGTGGACAATAGGTAGTTCCATTGTTGAACTTTCTAATTAGAGAAGCAGGAATGGGAAAGAGAGTATAGAATTTGATTAGAGATTGGATGACATTTAGATGAAAGGGGTACATGGACACTATCAGAGGAAAGGGTAGTGGAAGAGAAAGCAGAGGAACAATGATGTCACAAAATGGAAATAAAAAGATTAGGGTGGCCTGGCATAGTAGTGCAGTCCCAGAACTCTGGAGACTGAGGCAGAAGGATGGCCATGAGTTCAAGATGAGCCTGGGCAACACATAAGCTCAAGGCCAGCCTAAAGTAGATAGTGAGATTCTGTCTCCAAAAAAGAAAAAAAAAAAGATTAAGATAAAGAACATGGTATGAGGCAGGATTGGTGGTGGACTCCTTTGATCCCAGAACCCTGGAAGGTTGAAGCAGGAGCACCACAAGTTGCTCAAGTTTGAGTCCAGCCTCAGCAACTTGGCAAATTAGCAAGATTGTGTCCCAAAGTAAAAATAAAATAAAATGAAATAAGGGGGTGTGGATGTAGCTCAGTGTGAAGGCCCTAGGTTCAATTCCCAGTCCTGAAAAAAAAAAAAGACAAAACAAGTATAGGATATAGAAAATTTTTTTCCAATGGCATGCCATTCACCTTGAGTTTTCCATTCTCCACCTTTCTCTACATTGACATTTTACACCCAGCCTTAGTTTTGCTATCTCAAACTTGCTCATTGCTCAGAATTCCTTGGTCCAAGCCTGGTTCTACCCTTCCTACCTGTTGTTACCTTCAACCATGGTGGTGCAAAGGATGAGAGATTACTGGGAGTCCATGTATCTCCAAGAGCCCAGAGGAGCTGCTTTTACTGGAGACCCCTTAGTATGACAGAGTCTCAGAAAAAAACAACCCTGAACTGAAACTTCTATGGTTTTTACAAGGAAAAAGGACAAAAGAAGGATCTCTGTGCAGGAATTCATATAGAAGACAGGGAAAAGACAGCCTGATTTGTTACATGACTTACCTTAGAGCTAATCTAAGTAATTAATCAGAGGATGGGGAGAACAAAGGCCAGAGCATACATTCCTTAAGGCAACGTGTTTTTTGTTTTGTTTCATTTTGTTTTGAGACAGGGTCTAGCTTTGCAGTTCAGGCTGACCTTGAACTCACTATGTAGCCCAGTCTGGCCTTGAACTTGTGGCGATCTTCATCCCAAATGCTGGGATTATGGACATGCACTCCCATCCCCAGCAAGGCAATATGTTTTTGTCCTACTTGGACTGTTATCCCGTAGGCTATTCTTTGATCTTAACTATGCATTCCAAGGGGTCTGGGCTATGGCTCCAAAAGTCCCTTATCTCTGCACATCCATCTCACACATTCCTCTGGCCAACACCCCCACATCCACCCATGTGGAGTTGGACAAGCTACTTAAATTTATGTATGTCAGTTATTTCATCTATGAATGAGAGAAACTTGTGATGCCATCTACACATGCCTACCATTGGTTTTGTTCTAAATCAAGGATACCATCAAACAATTAAAATAAGACAAAATGCTTTCATATTATTGGTTGTAAGACAAGTCTGATTTCAGAGATTATATAACATGAAAAAATATGCACCTAGATTTGATTCTTACTGAATTAGCTTTTCTTCACAAACCTAGCTGTTCTATGTGAATACTTTTAAAGGCTAAAGATTTACTATAACAAAATTATAATCCATTAATGTTCATTACCAACCTGCATTCCTCCCAATAATTACTCTTTAACAGTAAAATAAATCACTTCAAATTGTATCTTCATGAAAAGAGGGGAAAGATATTTACATGGCTCTTTTAAGTGATACTTATGGGTAATTATTTCTTGTAGAATAATAATCAATTGGAATATGCCCTGTCTTCTTTAAATGGCAACTTTCTGTGCTTGTTGATTTATGATCCTTTATGAACACTCAACAGAAAAATTAGGGATAATGATTTTATATCCCTAAATCAAAAGACTGTATGTAATAGAAGAAAAGTATATGGATATAAATTTAAGCTTATCTGTATTCTCATTCCACCTCTGCTATTTTCTGTTTGTATAAATTTGGATTAAATTAATAACTTTCCCAAATCTCAGTTTTCTAATTTTTGAAATGGATATGATGGTATAATTTAATAGAATTATAAATATTAAATACTATCTATTAAGGACCTAAACACTCTAGGTTTGAGTATCTATGCCTAGTCACACACCTTGTGTTTCACCCTGGCCACTCTTAACAGTATAAGGTTAAATTATCAAGGTAATGCTAAGAAAGTTGTAACTTTTACAAAATAACTTTACAGCTACTAAGATTACTCGCCCCATCCAAGTTATTTAGTTACCTCCACTTTTTTCAATATTCTATTCAAAACAGTCTTTTTCTCTTAATTTATGATTGATTATCAGGGAAAGGGCTGGTAAAGGTCTTTGTGAATGTTACATATTGAATTGAGAACAAAACAGCTGAAAATGGTTTGAGGCAGTTAAGGTTGGCACACAAATCAATTATAGATCATCATTTAACAGAAACCAAACCACAGACATTCGCTGGAGAACCAATTTTGCCTTCAACCTCTTTTTGAGAGAAAATAAGAAATGTATAGATTTACAAAAATTGTCAACCTATTCTATTAACTGTAATGAGAGAAAATATTTCATATGTCAATATTGCCATTCTTTTGATTCAGAAAAGTTTGTCTTAATGGCATATAACCATGAGTTACCTGCAACAAAACAGAAATTGGACTCTGTACCTTCATAAATTATTATTTTGTGTAAATGCAGATGCAAGATAATGGTGTGAACTTTTGGCATGACCACTCTAAATGTTTGCAAAAAACCAGGGAGGCAGAGGCATACAGGTCTCTCCTCTCTGCATAACTCTTTGCAATGTAATGTTGTTCTTTACACCTCTTTTCATGAAGAGGTGGAGTCAACTTAGAAGAATCTGCTCATATTTAGGTCAGCCTCAAACCTCTCCCACATCACTAAAAAGGAATAGGTGCTATGGTATAGAAGTTCTAAGTCTGTGCTTCCATTGTTCCCCCTTGAATAAGCAACACCATGGAAAGAAGACTGATCTAGACTGCTTGACAAATGTGGGAAGGAGAATGAAAGAAATTCTGCCATCAGCCAGGTGAGTGAGTGAGGCAATCCCAGGTCATTTAGTCCACTAAGCTTCTGCAATATTTCCTTCACATGAGTGACCTCAAGTGAGATGCTGCAGTAGGATTAGGAGAAATTCTATCAATTAAAAGAATTAGGGAAAAACTAAATTCATAGAGCCACTAAATATTTTTCCTGAAAAAGGAGCATATTTTATTAATTCTTTTAAAAATTCTTTTGATTCATAAAAAAACCCTTCTACATATTAACAGAAATTGCAACTAGTGAAATCAAAGAAAGCCCAGGTTATACCAAGATAAGTTAGCTTCTTTACTTCTGATTTACTTCTGCTCCCACCTTCTTCTTCTCCTGGAATTTGTTTTGAATTCTATTTTTTGGAGTAATGAGGCAGTGCAACTAGTAAAGAACCTTAGCATTTCAGCTACAAAATACCATACTCAGATCCTCTGTAGGTTATTTCCCTTTCATCTTAGAGATGGCTATGTTCTAGATTCTAAAAAATCTTGTTACCAGAAATCACTGTCTTGGGGGCGGGGAGCGGGGTGTTTCAGGTTTTTTACAGATTCCACTTCTCCTGAAACTCAGACACCAGAGATAAATCAGATGCAAAGAAATCCAAAATCATTGCATGAATGTCTGGCTTCATAAATATCAATATGAATCTTCATTTTTATTTGTGAAAGTAATGAAATCTGAGTCCAAGATACTTTTGACTCCTCTGATTCTAAATAACTGTTTTGCCAGAGGGGAATAAAGAGCCGCAGTGAGTACTGGAAAAAACTACGGTCATTGTCTCTAAAGTGGGCTTTCCTTTAACAGATTTCAAAAAGGTGTAATTTTGGATATTATATATTTGAATAGATTTATTATATATGTAGTTGCACCTGTTTGATGTTGAATCATTCTTGATGAAACTGAAAAAGTATACATTTACTTTTATCATTTTCATAGGTAGATAGGTAATTTCTTATAAAAGAATATATAACTAATATATCCACTAAGAAGTCAGCAAATTTTAGTATAAAGAATATTGAAAAGGAAGAAAGTGACCAGGTTCCAGTCCTGGCTGCACCATAGATTAACTGTGTGAAAACTCATGCACCTCTTAACCTCTTTAGACCCATTTCTTTTGTAAACACAGAAAATTTCACTGCCATTTGTGTGTGTGTGTATGTGTGTGTGTATGTGCATAAATGTGGTGCTGGGGATTGAGCCTCGAGTCTCACTCATGCTAGGCAAGGGCTCTACCACTGAACTTCCTCCACAGCCTAAGGACTATGGTTTTAGTCACCGTAACTACATAGTTTATAATTACAAGTTACTACAGCTGACAGAAACTGTAGATCCAAATTAATGGAAACTTTGGTTTGGGAATATTGTCCATCACTCTTTATAAAGACAAGATTTTCACTTGCCAACGAAAAAATGACATCTCTTACTTTTCTCAGACCAATGATTCTGCAAAATGACTAAGGAAAGTTGCTATTTGGGGAGATTCTTTCCTTTTGCACAATGAGAAAGTCCAATGTGATTAGGTGCACCATGTTGACCTATTTGTATAAACCTAACACTGAACATGAACCTAAGAATCTTTTAAATGCTTCCTTATTTTGGAGGACATTATTTCTAAAACTCTATAGCCATGAAACATCCTAAGTAGAAAAATTTGCAGAATTACAGCTGAAAAGTGTTGTCCTTCCTTTTCAGAGTTTTCATTTCCTAATGTTCTCATATAATTTTAGATAGCAAGAAATGAAAACAATATGTGTTATCCGATATCCAATTTCACTTTAGACATCACTGAAATGTCTTTTGTAGTTGTCTAAATGTTAGTCAAAGATTCTGAATGTGAGTATTTCCTGACTAACCAAAATATTTGTAATTAGCCTCAAGAAAGACTTGTAGTATCAATAAAAGTGCACTTTACCTGGAGTCAGATGTCCAAAGTGTTTACAATCTGCTTCTTAGCTGTGTGATCTCAGAGAAGTCATAACCTCTCTGTACTATTGTTTCCTGCTTCATAAAAAAATAACATAATTAGCGCTGGAGTTGTAGCTCATGGTGGAGCACAAGGGATTCATTGGGTTGGATCCCTAGCACCACAAAAAGAAAAAAGATAAGATGACACTTGGCTTATTTTGTATGGATATAGTGAAAAACAAATCAAAGGATTCAATTAAAGGTACTTTACAAATACTTAACTGCCAATACCCAAAGGAAAAGTGAGGGACCTACCTAATTCTCAGTTTCTCAGTCTCATGTAACTGCTGGAAGTTGGCTGAAAGTCCATAAAGCTGTAAGGTCTGAGATGGAAATGACTGACACCAGAACTAGACTTTGTGTTTTTTTTATGATCACTTAACTTTGTGAGTTGATAATTTCTACAAATTTTTTCAGCCCTTTTACTTTTTCCACCATGTAGACTGTCAGTCAGCCATACCTTAGTGCTCAACTGCTTTGAAACACCTCAAATTTGATACCCGAGGCATTTTGACATGAAAGTACTGTCCCAGTACACATCATTTGCTTGATCCTCAATATGCAAGCTAAACTTGTCAATATGGATTGCCTCATGACCCAGTACCCTTTACAGCCAAAATAATTTGTTTGGTACTCATTATTTTTGGTAGGCATCATGTATCCTGGAACCAATTAACAAGTACCAAAGTATCATTGTACTCAGTAACTTCACCAACAAACATTCACTGACCACTCAGGGAACACAGCAGACACAGATGAATAAGACCCAGTTCCTGGCCCCAGGACCTCACAGTCTAATGAAGTCATAAACCAACAAGTCATTCTCTTGGCAAAGAGAAACAGCAATAAAGAAAGAATGACCAGGAAACAAGGAATAAGAACATTTCTGGGGACAGAAAAATGATGCAATGGGACAATCTCACACAGGAAGTGGTGGCATCTGAGCTGTATCTTAAGGGATGAAAATTTTTCTAGGCAGGAAAAAGGCATCTGTAGCAAATCATAAGATCATGGCATATGCAAAGAACTTCAATTAATAATGGTAAAAATCATAATGTTAAGAGTCAAGATCCATCACGCATTTTCTATGCAGCAAGAGTTATTTTAAAGGGAAGGGAAGATAAATTTTATAATATTTAGAGTGTTTTATACACCAAATATTAAATTTCTGAGATTTTACTTACATAGCCTCTTGGCAAATTGATGTATATAATTGGTACCCCAATGCCATGGTGTCCTCCCATGAAAATTTACCTCTATGCTATGCGTTTAACAGTTTTTAAAACACACCCTTTGGCTCAGTTTTAAAGATAAAATCATTAATGATTAATTAATAACACAGAAGTTGTAATAATTTACCAATAATACATTTCAAGAATCTGGTCTTTTTGTTTATAAGGTGTTCAATCTTTTAAAAGTTGCAAATAAAATACTAGCTACTGGAACCATTAACAATTTAACTTGTTCTTTCTCTGACATCAGTAAACGGGTATTATTTATCACACTAAATATATATTATAATCTTCTGTTGATAGTAAAAGATCAAAGATTACCTTGCATCAAACAGAATTATGATGCCATAACATTTTATCTTGTTACAGCTGATATCAATCACCAGGTGACAGTGAGCTGCAGAGATTTTTCAGTCAGTATCCCTGACATGCTCACATATCTGAAATATAGCAACTAAATTCTATGTGATTTGCTTGTGAAAGTGAAAAACATAACATAAGAAAATACAGAGTTGAATGATAATATCATACATGTTACTAAATACTACTGGTTTCTGAGCCCCCAGCAGATAATCTTTACCTAAAACTTCATCAAAAGAGAGAAAAGTGTCAATAAAAGAGGAAATGGAGCATTGTTTTAAGTGGAGAGTAGTAACATCCTCAATCACAAGACTAGAGCAAAGACCCCGCCTGGTGTAACTCTCTAGAGACATGTATTTTTCCACTCTTTTATCAGAAAGCTGTACAAGGTTCTGACTCCAGTCACAAATCTCCCAAGTAAATCCTCTTTCTCAGGAAGGGTCACAGCCTCTTTCCTGCGTCAATTTAGAGTTATATCATAGGTCACTCACTTGCCTAACTTTTCCCCTCCTTGTGGTTTTGTAACTGTCAAAGACTTCTCCTCCCTTCTCATTATGTTGGTGGCTTTGCTTTATAGAGGAAGCTGGAGCTTCCTTAAGGGTCCTTAAAGTTTTGCAATGTTCAGTACTCACTCAAGTTTCTCACATACTTATGCTATACAGAGGAAAACATTTTAGTTAGAAAATCATTTTTTGTCCTCATACAAATTTAAAGCATGCTGATTCATGTCAAAAATTCAACACTGTATTCATTCTTCAAAACTGCTTCTTTCTTACTATTTGTTTAAATGAAATAACAGAGCAAGAAGAGTTTTATTTTAAATCTCAAATTTTAACCTTTTCAAAGATTGACTTGATTGTAAAGTATTTAAAATTTGGAAATTGTTGCATTATTTATATTAACACCATCAGTTCCCTGCCCTGTGAATCACAAAAATCATTTGCCTGCAAATTTTTTTTTTTTTCCTGTCAAGATGATCCTATACTACATCATAGAGAACCCAGCAAAAACCTCCCAAACTTGAACAATTATTGGATGGGTATATTCATTCTTATGTAAACTATATGCATATTCATATAAAGCAGATTGAAAACTGTATCAGATATAATTAGCATGTTTATGAATCTATTTGCTTTGCTATTAAGTAACAAATTTGTAGTAACCATGGTAACTGCAACATCACAGGCACAAGTTCTATTTTTGTATTAGCACGAGTATTTTTCTTAAAGCAACATTTCTGCTCAATCTTAGTATTTTAAAAATACTAAGAATGTTTTGTAATATCATTTCATTTTTTGTTATATAAGGACACTATTTATACTCTGAGCGTATTTTAGATTAAAAGTTGTCTATTGATGTGTGTTGTTTCTGTGTCAGCATTTATTATTTGCCAAATAATGTTTAAGTATAAAGGAAAATTCATGGAATATTATAGACATGGAAACATATGTGGCTATAAGACTATTGACTTTCTAATATTCTGTTTCATTTGAAATACTACAAACATATTAGTTTTTCAAACTTCTAATATAAAAATGAAAGTCAAATGTGTTTTTTCATTTGTTTTTGATTTTTGCTGTTTTAGTACTTGGGACTGAACCCAGAGCCTACACTGAACTTTATGCCCCTTTCCCCTCTTTTGTTTTTTTTTTTTTTAGATAAGTTCTCTCTAAGTCATTAAATTTTCCAGGCAGGGCTCGAAGTTGTGATAGTCCTGTCCTCAACTTCCAAGAGTGTTGAGATTAGAGGCATATACCACACACCCGGCTCCCATTTGATTTTTTTTTACTTTATTTATTTTTTTAATAGGAAAACACTTATTGGTGCAATTTAGGCATACATAATGATAACACTCATCGTAGGGAATTTGCACCCGTATATGGATATGCTTTATCAAAATCTAAATACTACCATTTTCCTCCAAAGTAAGGATTATATGCTTTAATTCCTTGTTTAAAAATTTAATTGAACTGTAAGTTATTTTTATCTTCTAAGCATCACCGATTCTAGACACATCATCTTGTCATTATATAGAAACTTTGCAATGTGAATTTACTCCTATGTGAAATGGAACTAACACTATCCTTATAGAATTGAGGGGTAAAGTAAGAAAATTCCAGTTTGCTTAAAATTTTCCTATTCTTTTAAAATTACAATTCTACCTTCTGGTGTATTTTGTTAGAAATTTAAAATCTAACCCTCAAATCAAAAGATACAAATAATATAGACTCTAAGATTATCTGATCTCTATATTTTCTACAAAAGTGGCAGAAGTAAAATGGGTTGAGAGTTGGGATGAGGATGGTATAATTAGGAGAAGAGGTTATGGGGAACAAAAACTTCTTTATCTATTTAGAAAGAATTCTGGCCTGAGTATGAATGATTCTGGAATCAATCTCCTACTGATCAGTATTTTTTTCAAATATGTATTGGGATAATAATATAAACCTCTTTAGGTTTATATTATATATTATATGAATAACCAGAAAGTAGTCATACTCTTTTACACTGATATTTGTCAGTAAAAATGGTATATTTAATTCTCCTTCTTCATGTTAAAATTGACATTCATCTTGGGGAGTAGGTACATGTATATGACTCAACTAGTTTTGTTTTTTGTTTTGTTTTGTGCTGTTTTGTTTGATTTTATTCCCCTTCTCCTTCCCACTCACCTCCTTCCTTCTGCCTCTAAACAGACTAGAAGGGAGTTTCTCTAGTCAGAGTGGAAACAATGGTTCAGCCAGGACTCAGCTGGCTTTGAGAACCATACCTTCATCCTGAGCTGAAAAAGGAAATGATATATTCTAGATGGAGTGAAATTGCTCACCCTGGATCCTGGACAGAAGGTGCTCAGTCAAACTACAAGCTTAACAGTAGAACACTGACATGGAGCACTGGGGCTAGCAAGGAAAGGAAAACCCAAAAAAAGACAGAGTAAGTCGATGAATAAGTAATCATCCTCAACTACCTATTAGTTCAATATTATCCTGACCAGGGCCGGGGATTTGGCTCAGTGTTTTTACCTCCTGCTGCACAAGCGCAAGGACCAGAGTTTGATCCCTGGTACAAAGAAAAATATATATATATATTATCCTGACCATTTAATTTAAAAAATTCCAGCTCCACTCCAAGTATGCCTGTTCCCCCTTACTGTGCTCCACTTTCTTTTCATAGCACTTATCACATTAGAACATACTACATAATTTATTTATTTGTCCTACTTAGGATTTTTCCCTCTACATGAAAACTCCAAAGACTCTTATTCTTGTCTTCCTTGCTGTGTCTTCAGCACCTGTCAGATCCCAGGGAAGTATGCGTGGAAAGAGCAGATTTAGCATGGGGCTTGGCATCTCATAGACACAGGACGGAGACTGTTAGTTATTAATATTACATTTTCTCAGTAATATAAAATTAAGGTCTTACTGAATCTGTTGCTAATTGAAATAAAGAATATTAGACTTATTGTCTACAGGAAAAAGAACTTAAATTTGCTTAGATCAATCACTAAGAAAAGATTTAAACATAACTATTTCCTCAGTCTCCCAAAAGGCTACAATCTATTGTAGATTGGCTACAAATTAATCCCTTAGACTGTTTGGTCAAACAATTCAGTTGCTAAATCAAATAAATAATTATACAAGTCAGGTGATATTTGCTGAAGTGAGTCTCATTTTATCTATTTCCATAGATTCCATTCATATCTATATCTCTTTGAGAACTGTTTATTTAAAAAATTGAAGTCTCTCACTTCAGCAATATAATAGCCTCAAAACTATGTTGCTTACTCTAGAGTAGATATACATTTCAACTGATTCGTTATCATTTAGAAATTTAGAGAGAAAAATTAATGATGATGGTTAAGTGTGATTAAGTCTAATTTATCTCAACCAATGCAGTAGACATAAATTCTTTCCCATCAAAGTCAACATTTGTCAAGCTGACCTATCTTGTCTTATTTGTGTGTATATTTTAGAAAGATAGAAATAAGGGTCATTTGCTGAGTAATAATGTAGTTAGAAGTGTACCAAATAGGACTTACGATCTTCCTAATGATAGAAGATGCAAGCTATAAAAACAACAAGGAAGAAGCTAAATGTTATGAAGAAATGGAAAAGCAATGTCTGTGGCACTGTAAAGTGCCCTCCTAGAAGTCGGTGATACAATCTGGACCAGACTGTAAGGTAATTGAAATGAAAAGTCCATAAATCAATTGGTAATTTTTAAGATATTTTATTGAAAATTGACAGAAAATCCCTATTCCAGTTCTACAGACCTAACAGCATGGAAAACCTGGAGGTTCACTAAACTAGTCTTATTTCAGTCTTCAAACAGAGTTGTGCATTGGCTGGAAAGCACAAATCATGATGGCTGAAAAGAATTTTTAGTTAAACTATAGATTCACCTGCTTTAATGAAAATATTTCAAACACATCGTATCATGAATTCTAGAGAAAATATGGCATTAAATTAAATTTTAAAATAAAAACATGCACTATAAACAAATATTAGGTTCAAAAATTACATTGATCAATGAGCATCTAAGTGCAAAGGGACTTATGATTAAGTAGAAAAATAGGCCTTAATTCCTTCTCATGGTCTAGTGAGCATGTTCTACCAAATTTCAACTACAGTAACAGAGTTATAGTTAGGTTCAGCTGCACTCTGTCCTAGCCTCCCTTCTCCTTTGTCTTTAGATGTGGCCTGGTGATTTCTCACTTCAGAATGTGAATATAACCAACTGAAATGCTTTAGTTATGTTATTTTCAAGCCTGGCCCATAAAGCTTTCCAAAACAGCCCTCTGTTTGTTCCCTCCTTTCCACTGTAGAGATAGTGATGGTATCTGCTACCTACCATGTGTTCAAGATAGCAGAGTTGTCATCAACCTGGGACCTCAAATGATATTCTTTAACTTACTGAGTACACAATGAATGTCCCATATGTTGCTAGGTACTATAAGGTTCTAATAACTTATAAAGCTAGATTTATTAAATCAAGATAATTAAAGTATTTCAACACATAGAATCAAGCCATTCAAAAATCTGATTTTATAACATTTAATGATGTAAGGAATGAGTCTGATATTATTTAAACTGAAAAAAATGTAGGATACAAAATTATGTGGTATAATCATACTTTTGTTTAATGTAATAAGGGTTGTCTAGATTCTTCCATCATCCATTCCAACCCCTTCAGCTGTTAAGTTTCAAAAACTAAAACTTAACTATGCTTTATCTAATTATAGCTGGTAATTCAGCAAGATGTGGTTTAGAATCCCCTTTGATTTGGAAGGAAATTATGCAAGGAGAGAAGCAAGGAGGCAGGGTTTGAGGATTCGCCCAGGTTGCTCACATGGGACAGAGTAGTAGCAGTGAGGCACAAAAGGCAGCAATCATGAAGAAAACTTCTTAATTTTGCAATTTCCTGATAGTGGTAGACAGTAGTCCTCTTGGTTCTGCTCTGGTTTGGAGTCCTTTCTGAAAGCTTAGACTAGAGGCTTCTTTTAGTCTTCCAAAAAAATTATCTAATCTGTCTTCAGTAAAGTATTGTGTGCCTAAACTTGTGTGTGTGTTTGTGTATATGTATATATGTAGATAGATACATACATACATACATACATACATACATATCTCCTGAGTACTTGGATTAAATATTTCTTAAAACACTCTCTGCATGTAATCCATAAATTGTTGGCAATTGTTATTTTGAGTATATGCAAAAGTTTTATGCTCCCTATTTAACTTCAAATTTAATGTTCTAGTTGTAATCTTGACTACCTTTTTACACAAATGCTTAGGAGTGTGCATACAAATTTGTGTATGTATGCATGAATAATTCATTTAATTATAATTATAATTCACTTAATTAAACTATTCTAAGTTCATTTAGAATCTAATGCAGTATCAAGAATATTTTTGTTATAGAAATGTAGAGCCTTTGTTGAACCTAACTGAATTATGACAAAGTTTTTATTTTCTAAAATAGAATCACTTTTATTTTTGTGATTAAAATTTTATTATAAAAAAATCACAGAATCCCTCTGCATAGTTATAATCAGAGTGAATAAATTAATGTACACTGATTTCTAGAGAATTTTCTAGGCAAGTTTATAAGATTAATAAAGACAGTGTTGTAGTATTCACACTGTTCTTTTGCTTTCTTTTGTATCACATGTATAATCCAAAGGAGAGAGATGAGTCCAGAAGATTGGTGACAAGTTTTGCTTTATGTATCTACTATTATCACCTCTTCATCTCTTCAAAAAATTTTCCAGTAACAGACACCAGAACTCTCTAAAAACAAAACAAAATAAATGTGTGACAAGAGGCATTCTAGTTTTCCTAAATTAATGCAGCCATGTAAGCCTTAATTTCTCCATACTCTGTCCACAGGACAATACAGATCAACAGAAGAGTAAATAAAGGACTACAAAAGAACTAGAATGAAAGAAAATTGTAACTTTCACTTTCTGTGTAAGAATGGAAACAAATACCCAACTCCTGCAGAGACAGCTCCTGAGCCCACACCAAACTGAGATTCTACACATCAAGACAGAGAAGGACCATGAGCTGACAGGGACAGAGAACAGTTAACCCCCAGAAAAAGAATGCCCAGTCTTAAGATGAGGAAACACAGAAACAAGTCCAGGATCTGAGACATCAGCATACCAACTGACTGGAAAAGGTCAACTGGGAAAGGATAACGTGCAGAAGACCAGTGCAGCTGTCTTGCAAAACCACTATCTCTGAAAGAAAAAGGCAGAAGGGATTCTTACAGGCAAGGGAGTGAGAAATCAAACCAAGAGATGAAAGCCCAAACAAACAAAAAAGCATCACAAATCTGTAGACAGAACCCTCTACTGCCCCTCCCAAGAGAAAAATAAATGCAATCAATTAAAGAAAATCAGTGTCACCATATCAGAAGGAAATATTCTTGCTTTAATAGACCGTATAAGCCACCAAAATTCATCTTTAAACAAGAATTTATACCTTTTTAAAAACATCTATCATAATGTATAAACTTCAAAATAAAAAATTATAAAGATAATGACAACTGGAAATCTCAGAAAGAAGTGATATTTTCAAAAAAGACAAAAATCTAATAAATAAAGACTAACTTGCAAGGTGCTTAGGGAAAATAGATTTAATAACAACAATACAGAATATTGAGAAAACGAATGTATAGCATTATGGCAATGGGAAAAAAGTAAAACATCAGAAAACTGTGATTGATATGAAACATAGACATAGAATATCTAACAGAAACAATTCTATTCTTGGAAAAATAAAAACAAAATGAAACGGAATTAATAAATAAAATTACAACCAGAAAAAAATAATTCTTGAAATAGGAAAAGAACTGACTTTCATTTTAAAAGAGTTCTTTGTGTGTCTGGGGGAACTGACCTGTAAAATTAGTTGTATATTTTTAGACTTTAGATTGTAAAAGTGAAGAAAAATCCTCTGGGCCTAGGGAAAACACGGGAATACAAACATACACACACACACACACACACACACACACACACACACTCTATCAGTATAAACAGTAGGAGAAACAGACAAATAGACAGAGCAAATGTTTATGAAATGTAATATTGATGAACAGAAGTAAAAGATATATGAGCAACCACTGAACTGTTCTTTGAACTTCTTTGTAAGTTTAATTTTTAAAATAAAAACAAAAAATTTAGCACCAAAAAATATAATTTAAAAGTTTATGTAAATTATGTCCTAATTTCCTTTTATGATGAGATTATTTTAACAGTTGTATAATATTCTTTGTAAGGATTGGTATCTTTTTTTTTCTGACCAATCACTCTTATTTGACAAGTGTTTTTCAATTGCTATAAATCTTCAAATTTTGACCCTAAGATGAATATTTTGAATGAATCAAAATGAGAACAAAGATAAATCCTGGCAATAAAGTAATGATTCTGACTTCTAAAACAATTTTAGCATTTAAGACAGGTTTTAGCAATGTCAATATGAATAAAATAAATGTAATTGTCTTGAGAGGTTAAACAATATTTTCTGTGAAAATTACATAGTAAGTTTTTAAAAAGACATTTAGGCAAAAGAAAAGTAAAGATAAAACGTATTATTTTATAGAGTCTTCAACAAAAAAGCAAAAAGCAAGGAAGAACTAAGAACACAGCTCAAAAACGATATCACCACCTCCTCTTAGCTTCTTTTTTTCCTTCTTCTCCTTTTTGGTACTGGGTATTGAACCTTGGGCATTCTCATTGATCTCCATCCTCGGCTCTTTTTTAAATTTTGAAATAGGGTCTCATTAAACCACTAAGTTGTCCAAACTAAGCTAAAGTTCTCCTTCTTCTTCTCCTTTTCTTTCTCCTCCTTCTCTTTTTTTTCTTCTAGGTATATAAGTAGTCCAATGTGATTAGTTGACTGATTAACCCAACATGTACAGAAAATCTATGGACAGCAATGATTTCTTTTAAAAATATGATCACTTCTTCCTACTGCTTACATTTTTATCAAGTAAGTACATAATAGCTATAATATAAGTAAAATAGGCATGTACCTCACATTGATAATGTACATAATACAGGTAGGCACATAGCACCTTTGTAATAGATAAACTATACCACATGCTGTAATAGTAGCAGGGAAAGTACAGCAAAATGATAGAGAGGAGGGCCAGGGATTTAGCTCAGCAGTTTCGCCTGCTGCACAAGTACAAGGACCCGAGTTCAATCCCCAGTACAAAGGAAAAAAAAATGATAGAGAGGAAAGAGTCCTCAGTTCAAACTCTTCAGAGGACGCTCAAGAGTGGTAGCTGATATAGTTTCTCAGATGAGGTGAGGCTTTCCCAGAGTACATAGGGAAAAATAGTCAGGAAAAAACAAAAAGTAAACAAAAAACCCAAGAAAATTTAAAGGCCTTTGAGAATTCTTGGATGAATGTAGGAAACAATGTCCAGCAACAAATATCCATGATTTCATTTGAAAAAAATATTTATTGAGCACCTAGCATGGTGAGTCTTGATCGACATACTCAGGATACTGAAATTTGTCCTTAGAAAATACAGATTGTTAGAGACTTTAAAGTAGCATGGAATGTGTTGACCACCTTCAGTGGTGGAGAACCTATGGCACACATGCTGCAGCCCACTCTTTGTTATCAATGAAAGCTCTGCCCTCACTGAATCACAGGTGATTATACGGCATGCAAGGACCTGTGTTGGCTTAACATTAGATGTCATCTCCTGCCTTGATTTTGTATATTTGATATACCCAAATAGTGGGCCTCTCACATTTTTAGAAATATAGTTTCTCCTTTAAAAACTCTTTCATTCCTGAGAATTAATAACCTTTCTCTTCCATAGATATTTGGAATGAGCCCCTCAAATTTCTCTGGAGACATCCTGTACAATGATAGAAGAATAGGCCCAAAACCGTACATGCTAAATAGACAAATGAATGCTGAAAGGGTTATTTTCTAAGTAGCCAAATATCAACTAACATGGATCTATCATAGAGAGAAAGAGCTCAGTTATTTATTTGCTTCTCTTTTAAATATGCAGTTATAAAATCAGCTCAGTTCAAAGGTTTCTTAAAGTTCCTGCAACAGTCTCAATATGCCTGGCAAAGATAGCTGTTGTCTGATGTTTTTTTCATTCACAAGGATGAAGATAGTGTACAACATCAATAATCATGACTTTATTGGAAGTAAATATGATTTTCTAGGTCTTCTGGAAAGTATTGTACATTTAGTTGTTGTGTTTACACAATTTCAATTAGAAACCAATCTTTGAATGAATTTCCTTTCTCTTGAATTGCTTTTAGTTTAAGCCTCATTTGATTTAAACCGAAAGAGAAAAATCACGTATTGAAAGACAGAGTCAAATTTCCTGCACACAAAAGTAAAGATGTTGTCCCATTCCTTCTGAAAATTGAGGAACAAGGTTCAATCAACACTTGATAGGGGTCAGGGATACATGAGCTCTCATCTCATGTCTATCATGTTCACTCATTCATTCAGTAACTACATTTTTAGCTCTTTATATACCAAGAACTTCATACACGCTGCAAAGAAAAGGGTGACACTGACTTCGGAAAGGGAATCTAACTTATTGAAGCCAACCTTTTAAAAAAAAACTTTCCATGTGTCTAACATAATCATAAACTCAAAAGGATTTGTAGAACCAAGTAGAAAACATGTGGAAGAAAGATGACAGCATGGTGTGTGGTGAGAGACTATGCTACCGGACAATATATGCACCAGGAAGAGGCATTCAAATTCCATTTTTTAAATACCTTAAGGGGAAAAAAACACTGCCTGGGATGAGATTGGAGGGCTTCCAGTTTCCCATTCTGAACTACTGTATATAATTTGTAGGTCATTTCTCTGTTCCTCATATCCTTTCCATACTTTCAAATGAATGAATGAAGGGATGAGTAAGGCTGAATGCACAAATAAATCTAGTTCTTCAGAGCTTGACCTCTGTTAAATTGGTCAGACATTCCTTGTCAAATTCAAATATTGGCACGAGTGCCTTCTTCCAAAAGTTGTTTCTCCAGGAATGAGAAGCAGACCTGGATAAAGTATGATATATGGTAGACAGGAAAGGCCCTGGGTCCCACTTGGAACACTTAGCAGTTCCACTGTAGGTTGAACCTACCCACAGACCCTTTCACTTCCACACTTATCTAACCCTAGAAGTTCAGTTTTTCATCAAAACCCTTGTTTTAGATGTATGGTTTAGATTAGGTGCAAAAGAAGGTGCATTTTTAGTCTGTAAATTCCTGAGCAGTATCTGGCTTATAGCAAGTGTTCAGTAAATCAGAATTGTAAAGGAGTCAAATGGCCTTGCTTCATAAGTTAATGCTTAATTTGAATTCAGGCTTCAAGTTTTGCTCAATGGATGACTTGGAACAAAGCATAAGTCTTCATAATTCTCTGTCTCCTCCATGTGGGGTTTTTGTGAGATATTGTGGGGCAGGATGTCATATATATTCAGCAAACTAATTGACAGTAAAAACTAAGGAAACAATAGCCATTTGTTAGCATTGATAAAGGCACAGTTTACTTTTTGGATATTTTTATATAAAATATCCTAGAAACATATTATTAAATGTACTATAAAATTACTCTAAAAGAAAGAAGTCTTACACATCACTTATAAAAATTATTACACTTTTGGATAGTTCTATAAAGAGTCAAATCAATGCATTAGCTGGCCTAAGTCTAATGAAAACCAAATGGCAAAAATATCAATATCAAAATTTAAATTTTTTTCACATGGAAAATCTTACATCTATAGTTTAGGCACATTTTACACATGAGTAAGAGTTCCAATCAATATTTCTGAAACTTGTTGACTGGCATAGATTTTCTTTGTAGTTGGGAAATTGTATTCAGTTAAACTGTGAAACGTTTAAGCAATTCCATGGAATTTGTGCTGATATAAAACCAAATAGTAATATCATGGCTAGTGAAAGTTCCTAATTTCTGCTCTTTTATAAATCTCAGAAAATGAGTTCAATTATTTTAAGTCCTATTTGACTTTGCATACTATTCTTTTCAATGAATAGAAATCAAGGAAGGGCATTATGTTTTTATGTCTAAAAGCTTATTTTAATCAACAAATAGCAATATCCAAAACTATTATAAATGCTGACAGAATATTAAACTCCATATTTGCAAAAACATGTACTTTTATAATTTACTTTTACTCTTTAAAGCTTGGTTAGAATAAGACACTTTATTCCTTTGAGCTAAAGCATTTTTTTCTGACGACACTTAGGGTCTCTTCCTCTTTTCTCCACCTAGATGCACACCATCATTTTGTGTGCCTCAAAGCAATTTCTGCCACAAGTAGTGTATCTTCAACATGCTAGCTGCCTGCACCTTAAAACTGAGCACTAATGGTACAAATAACCCCTCATCTTAGAGACAAAGATCTCAAAGATGCTATAATGTTAAGGAAAGTCCTCATCTCATTGTACATCTTATTTAACTATTATTCTGAGATGCATCTTTTTAAAGCAGGAAGTATTCTTCCCTTTGCAGTGTTCTAAGCAAATGACTTTATTTCAATCATATAAATCATAAATAAACAGAAATAAAAGAGATTAATGAGCACCAGTACAATTGAGTGATAGTCATTAACTACAATTTTGCTTTATTGGAAAAACCTCTCTCTGACTTTTGTTCCATTAAGACCATATCCTAATTATCTCAGTTTCATTCTGCCATTAATAACCTTATTTTCTTAGAAACAGTACTGATGGATGGATTTTAAACTGTATTTTCATAAGGAAGGCAGAATACAATCAAGAAAAGTGTTTCCATGTATAGTTTGTGGGAATATTTTTTAAATGATCACATTTCCTAAATGGTCTTGCAAATCAGACTTCAGCCAAATGTAGTACTCCATTATAAGGGACAGGGGTGAAAATTGAATGTTGGAGTTCAAATTCATATAATAATTAGAAGGGACATTTATTTCAAAATGTGGAGGACTTGACAGTAAGAAAATGACAGAAATTCAGCTCCGCAGTGAATTATAAATGTCAAATTACTGGTATGCATGTAAAAAAGTATGTAACTATTAGAAACCAGACTCTGCACTAACGTGCAGTGCCTCTGCCTTTATCAGCTTCTTGTATTCCTCTAAGGTGTTCTGTCATTCACTGTCAAATTTCAAGTATGAGATTATAGGACATATGTCAGATCAGTGTCCAAAGCTTTCGAGGTTCTGGACACATCATTGTAGTCCTCTATTTTACACAATATTGAGTATGTTAAATGGGAAAAGCAGCTCAGTTATTAGAAGTCAGTAAGAGAGTGTACTCTAGCATGTGATATCATCTACTCTGAGGAATGCAAAGTACAGGGGAGGGGAACAGTGTGATTCTATATTGTGTGTGGACTCATGACGCTGTGAGAGTGTCAGCAGGATGAACAATGAAAAGGATGTTAACTAAATTTTGATGTGCAAGAACATGTGTTTAATTTGCAAGATGCTTTGTTTAATTAAAAGGTAAATAGCATTTACAATTCCTCTTGCAGACAAATTTAGAGCAGCAACAACACCTACAGAGTATTCAAATTGCCGGCAGAATTTCTTGGAAGCATTTGATCAATTAAAAGGGTACACATTTGGGGACAAATAATTATTTTTTTCCATTTGTTTTCAAATAGAAATGGCTTTATTTTCTATAAACAGACTATTCCTAGAGTTTAATGCCTACATAAGTGTGGGTTTAAATATACAAAAACTGTATTATTATATACCTAGTGAAAAGCAAATAAATCTGAAGCTTTAAGTATTTCTTGTCACTCCACTCCCAACTCGAATGTGATTTTTTTACACCTCTCTAAATGTCTGTCTGTCTTTCTATAAAGAGTTATTCTATGAACAGTGGATCAAAAAGATCTTTGCACCCCTCCAGAAAGAAGGGGATGCATCATTTGGGAGTTCCAACCCAACTGTTACATAAGCTCACTCCAATCTTACTGCAGATCAAAAAGATCTCAGATCTCATGTTTTCCTTTATTTGAGATTTTCTGCTTTTTTCATTGATCATGGAGGGGGAATATGCTATTGCTTCTTCAGCTGGCCTAAGGGTAGAAAAAGTCAAAGGAGAAACAGACTTCCTTACTTATGATTCCTAATCTCAATAATACAGGCAGCAGAGATAACAACTCGACCATTTTTCTGTAATTCAACACTTCATGCCATTGTAGTTTGGTTTCAGTTATGCTTGGAGGCACGGAATAGATGAGTAACTCTCCTGAGGATCCAACCTAATCATTTCCTTGGTTGATACCACCACAGGACATCCAGACAACATGAGAGAGAAATTTCTCACAAGCTCTTCAACAGTTCACAGTACAGGAATTCGGTTTAGGTGGCCCCTCCTCCAGGACTGTCATCCAATAACTTCCTTAGTCCAGTCCCACCTAACACATAATTAACATGTAAAAGACTGAAATGTGAAAGAGCCAAGGTATTATTTTCTATTAATGATTGTTTTAAACTATAGTAGTGCTGTTATTTCATTCCTCTATCAGAACTCAGAACAAAATATAAATTAAATTTGTAGGAAATAATATAAAAGACACTTTATCAAGTAAAGGCATGCTTTCCTCTTTAATATCAGACAGTTCTCTCCTCTTTCTTCCCTGTCCTCATTAACTAAAATTCCAAGCCAACTGGTGGCTTCAGTTCAAGTCAAAAACAATAAAACCTTGCAAAATGTGTGTGCCTCGCTAGTGATAAATGCAGACATAAGACAACTGGCCATTGGTTCTCATTATTCAAACTGTATCAGCCCAAAATTCTTGTGAAGGAAGGAGGAGATGAGTTATTTTTAAAAGTTATTATAATCCTAATCATTTGGTAATTTTTCATTTCAAAGGCCAACGTATGTTTTCTTTGTAATGAACTGCTGCATTTTCTGAAAATATTCCTTTTCATGAATCTCACATTAATGAAAATTAGGATTTTATAGAACTGAGTTTTCTACACCTTTCTCTTCCCAATTATTCCTTTGAGACTAAGAGAAACGGTTGTGCACCATATTTTAGAATTACAATAGCCTTGGCCCTTGGTCCACCTCCTAGGACAATCTCATATATATTTACAATATGTCATTTAAAAAAGCATCTAGTTAAATAATTTCCTATTTAATCTCCTCCTTGTTTCTTTATCCCAACTCCTGCAAAGTCTATATTTTCCCACAGGTATTTATCCCCAGTCCAGAAAGATGCTGGAAGGGTCATCCCTGATCCATGAATGGATGATCTCAGAGAACTCTGTTTTCCTGTTTAAGATTTGCTATATTCCTTTACTAATTTACTAATTTCCAGAGTGTAACTTCATTATTCAGCACCAGTGTTTCCCCAAATTTCTCTAACATGGCAATGCAGATGAATATTAGATAGTTTTTCTCTGTCTTGCCTACTATAAAACATGAGAAACTTATTTTGAGAAAAATGTCTTTATAAAATTTTTTTAACCATTGTTCACATGAGCATTTGATTTCATCCATGTAAGTCTGGACAAATGAAGGCCTTTTTCAAATTTTTTGCCCCCTCTGTTGAATTCTTAATGTCTAGGACAACTGCCAAGTTCATGGCAATAATTCGTTATTGAATGGAAGATTGGATCTCTGACAATCAAATAAGAAAGGACACGAAGCTATGAGAATGAACAGGCTGTAGAGCTTGAATATGTAAAACCTGGGTTCCAGGCCTCTTTTCTTCCTGACCTAATGGGTGACTCTGAGAATTCTGACTATTTCTCCATGCATTAATTTATTCATGGACAAAATTAAAAGGTTAGGCTGGATAATTTCAAAAATCACTTCAGGTCTAAAAATCTGTGAAAGCATTTATGGCATAAATTCACAGATAAGCAGGTTTCGTTATATAACATAATAGTTCCAAACTGATATTCACACTAAGGGTTTTAATGAGAGGTGGGAAGGAGGAAATTCTCAACATGATATTAACAATCATATTCAACTAAATTAAAGCTTGGGAAAAATCACAGATAGCCAACATGATAGGAGGCCATGTGGCCAAGTAGCCTGCACACATATCACTGACAAGCCAATACACAGAAGCCGCAGACCAAGCAGTGACTTGAGGCTGTCTTCATCTGGTGTCCTATGATACTGTAGATATGAGCAAACTGCACACACAGGATAAATCAGTCTTTGCACCATACCTCAGTGCACATTAAAATGTGAATGCCAGTCAAAATTCTTTGGCCAATTTATATATTTATTTCTTCACACCAGAGATTTCTTTTGACATTTTTATCATAACCATTCATTGTTGCAAAGGAGAGATATACAACTGGAGATGAAAAGCACCAAATTGTCAGTATTAAACTCCTTTGTGCAATATAATGTGGAATGACTTTCCTGGAGTAGGCTAGGATGGGTTTTGGGAGGTAGAGATGACCAAAATTGGTCATGACTGAGAAGGGCCTTCAAATATCTTTATAACTGCTCTAAATGTTTTTCAAGCAAAGCTGATGTAGTTATTTTAGTCTTTTCCATTTTTATGTTGTTTTATTTGCCAGTGAGAATAGCATTATTTCTTCATGTACATCCTTTCTGTGTAAGAAGGTATTCAGAATGAAGGTGAAAGAAAGCTTCATCACTGAGAATTATGAGCTCTGAGCTGTTCATGACCCACTATTTAGCATTTTGAGAAAAATAAAGAATCTATGTTTCTGCGTTGTGGTTAAGTGGAATGGATAGAGTAGCTAGTATCAGAAATCTGGATTTAAGGCCTGTCTATCCACTTTACTGTGATAGCTATATCAACTCATTTTCTGTTTTCTCATCTATGAAATGGGAATGAAAACTTCATGAAAGGTATTTTACAGAGCAAATATTTCCTTTTAAATTTTTCTGTCCAGGACAAAAGTCCTTTTTGTGTAAAAGACTATTACTCAGACTTTTAAAATATTTCCAGTTTAATTACCACTCTGAATTTAATACAGTATATCTGATTTCTCAAGATATCACTTCTATAGTCCATGTTCACATTTCACTTTTCCATTTACCAATTAACATAACAATAGGTAAGTAAATCAACCTTTCTAAACCTTGCTTTCCTTCTCTGTAAAATGAAAAGTTATAATAGTATCTAATCCATAGGATTTTTGTGAAAACTAAATGAGATACTAAAAGCAGAAGCCACAGCAATAGCAACTCAAACATGATAGTTTTTATTATTGTAATTGTTATTTTACCTCAGTTAGGAGGGTTAACTCTGCATGGCCTGCTCAGGTCTGCTAGATTGATAGATATAAAAGAGGGAAATCACATTCCTCCTTAGACCAGCCCCATTCCTTTCCATATTAAAATCGGTGATTCTGTTATGCACTTGAAAACAATAAGCAAGATGACAGATGCCATTCTAAAAGATTCCTAGAGTTTGCCTACTGTAAACTAATTTCAAGGATGGTCCAAATCCTTTAATTTCATTTCCCAGAAGAATGAGAGAAGAAAATAGAAGGATTAGCCCTAGTCCCTCACTGGACCTATCTATACTT
This sequence comes from Heterocephalus glaber, assembly GCF_053883595.1. NCBI lineage: Eukaryota > Metazoa > Chordata > Mammalia > Rodentia > Bathyergidae > Heterocephalus > Heterocephalus glaber. The sequence goes on along the minus strand of NW_028258296.1, from coordinate 33,237,338 downwards.
ATCATTTGCCTGAGTTCATGAGGAGGGGGATTATCTATGCCTGTGCAAAGACAGTAAACATCCAGAGACAAGGGACTTTTGTGAAAGTCATGATAATAAGATTCTACGCCCACATCTATCTAACTCAAGGTTGCCCGAACAGAAAGAAACATTGTGATTTCTAACAACCTTTTCCTGAGAACAGGAAAACCCAGCCACTCAAAGCCTATAGCCTATTTCAAGGCTAAACTAATTTGAAAAAGCCTTACAAAAGTAAGTCATGAATTGCCTCAATAAACAAAAGATCTTTTGCCTTGCAGAGGTCCTTGGTTGAGAGGCAGGGCCACAGGAAACCTTACAGAAGTGGAAGAATCTGTCCCTCCTCAGTATGAGTCTGGAACTTTTCTACCCTGGCCAGGCCTTGAATCTGAAAGTAGGACTCCAAAGCACAGATAGGGAAGGAAAGTTAAGCTACAGGAAGAGAATCTTGTTTCCTCTTTTGTTCCCTCCCCAATTCACAGAATGATTACTGCCCTTGCCTACAACCTGAAATATCTGTAAACATTGCCTCCAACAGCTGATGAAATGCTTCTTCCAGACTGGTAAGTGTGGGTTTGGCTGAGGAGGAGTGTGTGGTGTGTGTGTGTGTGTGTGTGTGTGTGTGTGTGTGTGTGTGTGCGTGCGTGCGTGTGTGTGTGTGTGTGTGTGAGAGAGAGAGAGAGAGAGAGAGAGAGAGAGAGAGAGAGAGTGATCTTGATGCTTGCTTGCAAAACATGCTTTCAAGAGAAGCAATGATTCATTTGGGGAGGGGATGGTTCCATTCCCCCAGACCTCAAACAGGTGTAGAAAAGGGTCAGAGAAACGCATGGGAGAAGCTGAACTCACACTTACCTTTGAGCAGCAAACGAGGTGAGAGTGGTTTTGGCGCTTGGTTTGTTTTTGTTTTGTTTTCTGTTTCTTTGAACACGTCCCCCTCGCTGGGGGCACAGGAGGGTCGCGCTGGGTCCGGGCAGGCGCGCCGGCGGGACGGAGGGGAGCGGAGCTGTTGGCCGCGCCTGCCTCATCTGGCCAGCAGGGGGCGGCTTCGCTCTCTCTAGGCTCGGTGGGCTTCGCCTCCGCCGCCCGGGACTGGCGCGGGGCGGGGGCTGTGGAGAGGGGAGTGGAGGGGAGAAGGCGAGGGCTGGAGAGACACTCGCGGGACCGAACTGCACTGTGGAGTCCCCGCAACCCCGCGGAGCCTTCCCGGGGCCACTTGACACTTGGGGACTTCCTCTGGAGCAGGCCGTTTCCCTAAATGGGGTCCCAGCCCGGCCTTACCCCTCGCCCGAGTCCGGCGGCGCCGTCTGGCTCCCGCCTCGGGCTCGGGTCGCCGCGGGCCGGGATGGCATCTTCCCGGCCAGGGCTTGGGGCGCGAGCTCAGGCCTCCGGGCCGGACCCCGAGGACCGGAGGCGCGCGGCCCGAGTGCGGGGAAGCTCAGCGCGCGGCCCAGGGGCCACCGCATCCCGCGGGGCCGCAACGCGCAGGTCCCCGGCCGGGAGGAGCAGCGCCGTCCTTTCTGTCCGGCTTGAACCACACCTTTGCTTCGGCCTCAGGTCGGTGTTCTGAGGTCCAGGGCGAAGGTGAAGTTTCGGGCCCCTCGCTCTCCCGGAACGGAAGCGGGTCCGCGCCAGCGCCTGGCGCTGGAGCCCGAGTCGCCGTGGGAAGCGGTAGGCTCGCCTGCGGGGCCGCCGAGCAGCGCGCTCAGAGCAGAGCCTGGTCCAGCCCAGAGGCCGCGAGAACTGGCCTGGGCTTTCCGCAGGACCCTCTCTCAAAACTGCGCAAGCACTGCCTCGGTGTAGAGGAGGAAGGCATTGTAGATTGCTAAGGAAGTCTCTCAGACCTAATTGTTTTGATCTACAGTGATAGCTGTGATCTGGGATTTGCATAAAGTTTACCCCCCACCCCGCCCCGTACCCTCTCCCCAAAACCCTCCACACCCACACCCCGTGTTCCTACACCACCTCCGCCACTCCCACCCCATTTGCATTTGAAAACCTCTGGAAACTTAAGCGCTTTCTGGATGAATTCACACACACACACACACACACACACACACACACACACACACACAGCCAAGTGGAAACCCTGTTGAGTCAGTATGTACGTGAAGGGGATTGAAAGGTCTTTGAATCCTGAGGAAACATATGCTTAATAACCCGGGATTCCGGCAATAACAGCGCTACAAGGTTTCTAGAACCCTTTTCTGATTCTTTAGAAACAGAGTTGTGATAGTAAAAGGAGTAAGGACCTGTTATTCTGGACACATTCAATCTGCTATGTCTGGTATGAGGAGAACTTTATAAACCTTCCCTTTGGTTCAGACACAGGTCAAATGACTCCATCTCTCTTTTCTAGACTCTAATGAAGAACAAATCTGCTGATGAGTATGTGACAGCCATTTGAATCAAGATATTTGCAAACTTCAGGCTCAATCGCAACGTGTTTCTGTATACACAATCATGCATATGATATACGATTTTGAAACAAAAGTGAACTTTCTTTCCTTTGATAACACCCACTGAAATGCAACAAGAATTGTCAGCTGCAAGCAACCAGTTGCTATTCTGGCTCTAACGTGCTTATGCAATTAATAGTCCAGCAGTCTGGTCCAAGGCCCCTCTTTGCTTGGAGCAAGAGTGTTAATGAAGCTTAGAGGCCAAGCCTTTTATTTATAGATATAGTGTCCTCTTGAAATGTAACAACATACAAAAAAAGTAATAAAACAGAGAGGCAATCGGGGATTTTGTTGATGTTTGTTATTAGCATTGTGTAAAATATGACACAGCCAACTTCAATTCCTATTTCAAGTGACCATTCTGATGGTTCTAGAAAAAGCATCAGTGGTTCAAGTAAAAAAAAAAAAATCTAAGAAAGCCCTGAGACTTGCCACTTATCATTACTTAAGTGAGCATTTCCGAAAAGCTTTAAGATACAAAAATGCAATTCATGTTTCTAAATACTTCCACACAATGTTGAAATAATACTTCTAATATTTGACTTGGTAAAACTCACTGATTGCTGACTTCACATTAGAGTATATACTATTTTGTGTAAGATATTCCATTTCTCAATGAGCTGTATGTTTAAATAGCAGGAGCATATCATTGCAGGTTTCTTTACAGCTCAGTGTGAAGAACCATATCATTGACTCCCAAAATATGAAAGTGTCTTCCTTTAAACCTTTTAAAACTGTCCCCATAAACCTACTCCACATTCTAATAATGAGAAAACATTGATGTAATTTAATTTCTATTCTGTCAATTATGAATTTATCTCATCTTGGCAAAGGGCCTTTTTTGGAGAAGTTGATTGTGGGAAAGGAGGATGGCATGGCAGGAACATGGAGATTGAAATGTTTCATTTTACAATCAAGAAAAAACAGTGTAATTGTCCTCATCGTGTCACCAGTGGGTAAAGTCTGAAAGGGTTTGATTTGGACGAACTTCATTGCCACTATCAGGGGCACACTGACACCAACTAGTAAATTACCAAAGACTACATCACTGAAAAATCATCATTTCAATTCTGTCTCACTTGTTATTGGAATCCTTCTGGGTCTTTGGGGGAAAGAATAAAGGAAGATAGAGAAAACTAAGTTAAGTGCGCCAAGGTGCCTTGTGTGTCAAAACAAAGTGGGTAGTCTGTTCAGGCTAGCTAAATTCTGGGAAGAAAACCTAAATCATCTATTCTTAATGCCCATTTTTTTCCTGATTTACGAGTACCGCTAAATAAATAGTTTAAACTGTAATGTAAACAAAGCTTAAAATTTGAATGACATCCATTACCATAAATTTCCTGAGTATTTGGCCAAATTCTGCCTGCACTTTCAGCCTAACCTGCAGGGGGCAATAGCTTGACGCGAATGACAACAAAGGCTGCTAAGCTATTAGACTTGGATTTCTGACTCTGACCCTGGAATGTTGTGTAGGTTGGAAAGAGTGCTTAATTAATGTATATTGAAACAAAAGATCAGGTAAATTGTTTGATTTGTCTTCAAGCAATATTTTTAGAGTAATCTAATTCATAACTCATAAGGGTTTTTTTTTCTTTAAAGAGATTATCAAAGTTTCATGGAGACACATTTAGTTACCTCAAGGATTATCCTAAATAATAATTGTTTATTGTAGAATTTGTGTAACATGTGGTCTTAGAAAAAGACAGCAGAATCAAATGAACAGAGTTTTCAGTGTTCAATGAGTGACAAAATTAGAGTAAATATGGAATATTTAGAATAGATTATGAAACATTATTGCACATCTAGATAATAAACTCAATATTCCTTCTGTAAAATCAAATAATTACAAATAGATGAGAGCTAGTCACCCTACCATTTACAATACGTTTTCTTTCCACATATAAAATATTAATTTTTAAAATGGATTTATATTTAAATACGATCAATAATTAATAAGTGATCTAGCTTTTATTGCTATTTTTCTGTTACAGATAGAATGGAATTTATTGACTATTGATAGTCTACACTCTCTTTGCCTTCCCCTGGGTATCTCCACACTCCTATTCCTTGGCTACCCCATTAACTGATCAGAAAGGACTGGAAACAGACCAAAGGGGATTGCGGAATTTTAAAAAAAAAGAAACTATCCTCATTTCCTGACTGCAATCACATTTAATGTTCATTATGTCAATTTTAAATGATACACAATGCCTTGCCCAAAAGGCATCCTGATTTCAAGAAGTCAAAAGGGTACCTGGCATTAAACAACCCTGAGTCAATCCTGATGGGATTAACTGGGCTGAGTTTCTATATACAGCACATGCTATGGATTTACTTTGATCGCAGTAAGGGGAAAATGATAATAGATTTTTTTTTTTTTTAGGAATTGCTGCACAGGAGTGTTCCGTTTCTTTTATATGGCAGAGTTTGATCTTGATAAAAACCTTTTAAAACATCCTTTTCCACCCATTATGATAAAAATATGCTATTTTTGCTTTTCTTTAAGGAAAGAATATGGGGGCTGCTTACACCAAGAAAGAATATTTTATTCTCCAACACCCCCTCCCATTCTACTAAACCATTTTAGTCGACATATGTTTGTTATCAGAGAGAGGTGCTGTGAACACACAGCCATTTTCTTAGCAGCTTTTTGACTGTATGTTACCATAGTCCCACAAGGCATTGGTCCTTTCCCATTGGGAAGTCATGAATAAGAGACTATGAAGCTCGCACGTCAGATCTTCCTCAATTAATCCACCATTAGCATGTTTGGGATCCACTACTGGATGGTTAACAGCAGCTTTTGTAACTGTACGCCGACCATACCCAATTATGCTCTGCTAAAAATGAACTCTTTGCAGACCAACCCTATCGGGCTGTCAGTGTTTTCCGTTTTCCTATTTTAACGTTTGTGTATAGTGGCAGGCGACAGATGGTGTAGATCAGATCGATTTGATTGCATTAGACGATTTTTTCCCTTCCCCACTCCTTTCTGGAAGCTCGCATCAGCTGAAGGCTATCGCCTGGGACTCCTCGGAAGCGTGAGCAGCCGCCACCAGGCGAAGGCACTGGGGCAAAGCCAGAGCAAAGCGCCGAGGTCCCTTCCCAGGGCTTGTTAACACTGTAACCCGGCACTCGGAAGGAAGCAGCTCCCACTGCCCAGACCTACCTCACCGCACAGCAGATGACTCCCTGGCTTCTACACACAGTTGGAGTTCCGCTTGAAACCTGGATTTAGAGGGTAAGCACTTCAATCGAGATGGATTTGTGACAGTTACTTTGCTGTACCTTAAGACAAATCTCAGCAGACGTTCAGGATGCAGGATGTGTGGGAGAGGGAGAATGTTTACATCGATAAATGTGTTTCTTTTTGTCTGAGAAGGAGAGTATTATTCAGTAAAGATGTGTATAGTGTTTTTTCCATTGATTGTAAGAGTCAGCTACCACCCTCCTCCCAATTTTCCCCTCTCCTTGGTGTTTCCCCCTTTCTACTTGAGAGGGAAAGAGAGAGAGGGAGGGAGGGAGCCAAGGGAGAGGGGGAGAGAGGGAGAGGAGGAGAGGGAGGGAGGGAGGGAGGGAGAGAGAGAGAGATAGAGAGAGAGAGAGGTTTTTCTGCTTTAGCTTAATTGGCTTATTTCCTCAAACCCAGGGCTTTGTCGCGTTTCTTTCTGTATATTTGGTTTCTAATTACCCAGCGATTAAGCGGAATGGGTGTTGCAGCGTGGGGGATAGGGTGGGAAAGTAGTGGGGACCAGCAGTCAGCGGCGGCGGTGGCCTTGACAGATCAAAAGGTACCGAAAGCACCCCCACCCCCTCCCGCAAAACACACCTCTAGTTACTGGGGCGCGAGAGAATTGTAGATTCTAATAAACATGGCTTGCAGGAGTCGATGAACAAAGGTACTTAATGCGGACCTAAGCCTCCGATGATATTGCTCCGCTAGCAGTGTCTCAATATTCCCAAGCAGAGTGTAAGTTGATCAACAAACGCCCTGATAGTATTGGGCTTTTTTCCCTTTTCTGTTTTTGTGTGGAGGGTGGAAAAGGAGGGAGGGTGGATGGGTGGGGGAAATCCGACAGCTTAAGGAGGTTTGAATTGAATATGCACCCAGCAGCAGTGGTCTTGTAGGAAATGGTGTTCTCCTAAGTCAGGCTGCCCCGCTGAAGCACGAGAGAGCTTTGGTTAGATCTCAGAGCGTCAGTTCGCTGCGAGTGCTGCCGGCCGTCAGCCTGGGCTGAGCTGTCCACTCGTCCAGGTGCTGAAGCTGGTGACTATTTGGGTAGGTAGGGAGACCACTGGCGCTGCTACTGGAGTAGAAAGAAAAGCCTATGAACTGCATTTTTCTAGTTTCTTAAAGCTTATGAGTGTGTAGGTCAGAGAGAGAGAGAGAGAGAGACAGAGAGACAGAGAGACAGAGAGACAGAGAGACAGAGAGAGACAGAGAGAGACAGAGAGAGACAGAGAGAGACAGAGAGAGATTTGTGAAGGAACTAAACTAAAGGAGACTATTCGGAAAGCATTGAAAAACTGTGTGGGTATTTATGCTGTGATTCTGATGCACTGTGTGTTTCTCTGTGTGCGTGCTTGTGTGTGTGTATGTGTGTATGCTTTAGCCATTCCTTTGAATTAAAAACATTTTATTTAGTAAATCAGATCCTATCTGTATAATGTGTGTTGTTTTCCTTTTAAAGGTAGTTGAAATTTAAATGGAAGAGTTCAGAAGCAAATGTACACTTTGCTCATAGACTATTGCATTACTTTCCCTAAGGGCTTTTGTTTCTAGGAGTTCAAGCTGAAGAGAACCTGTCAGCTGCCTGTTTGTTTTTTTTTTTTTTTTTTTGGTCGTAGACTTTATAGCTTGTTAGGTAAGAGTAGAAAATGGTGCTTATTAATTTGTTTAATTGACATCAGTTTTTTTGTAAATGATGTACCTAAGAGTTATCTTAAAATAATGTGAAATAGGATAGTAATTGGGCAATGCCATTTTTCTTTTGAATTATTTTATGCATGAGGCATTCTATACCAGTCATCTGTTTATAAAACCTAGAATTCATGTTGAGTTTTCTGTTTGGAAGTAACATGTTAGGAAAATGATGAGCTGGTGTTACATTGAAAACAATAATAAGAGCAAGCACAATGTAAATGTCTTAAATTACAACCAGGTCAGAGATGAGTTGTGGTAGTGGGAAAGATTCTGTTATATAATTACTCCTTGATGAAGAGCTATTTGCCCTTACATAATTTGAGAAACCATAATGTCTATTGCCATGTTTCTATTTTCCACCGCTATTCCACTCTCATGGATGGATGTACTTCCATGTATTTGCGAGTAAAGGGGAAAGTAAGAACTTTCTAATGGAGCTACAACATGTCTTGTGTAGTGACGTTGCACTTGTCCATTTTATTTAGTGAACAATAAACCCCTATTATCAGAATATCCACTGCAGGGTCTTAAGACAAAGCTTTTGGAGTAAAAGCCATATTGATCACCAAAGAACCAGAGATTCTGTTCCTGAATGCCAAAATTAGTCACTTTTCAAATGAGTTTTTCTTGGCCTTCTTCTTAAATTATTTTTATGAAGACAAAGCTTCAAACGGTTTTTTTGTAGAGGTGTTCAGAGCAGCTGTACACCCATGCATTTATATTGTATATAAGAGGGGTGGGCTATGAAATTAAACATTGTGGTAGTACAAAACAATGCTTAAATCATAGAAACTAACAGCTTGCCAACTTAGTGAGTTCAGATACTACGGAAAATGGGTTTAATTATTGTGTGCCTTGAAGCTTTTTTTCTTCAAAAAACCATTATGTTGTACATAGCTGTAAGGCCTTCAAAGGAGAGATGCCTATTTTTGTAGATTTATAAGTATTTGGTTTCAAGTAGTAAATCGAATGACTGTTTATAATCTATGATTTTGAGCTTGTGAAAAATGCATTTCCAAAACACACTGCTAAAAATTTCACCCATGCGTGACCCAGTCTTTATTTGAGCCTCACTTCTTCCTAAAGCTGTCTAGGCAAATACGTTTGTAATATTTGTGTGCTTAACATGCATATCTCTTGCAGGTCTCTCTCGCTGCCATAACACTCAGTCAAAGCACCTAGAGTGGGCTAGCTGAGACGAGAAAGGATGCAAGAAGAGCAGGCACAGAGGAAGATGCTGGCAGATCACCAGGTAAAGTGAAGGCTGCTCCTCACCCCGCGCCCAAAGAGCCTCGCCTTGTCCCGCCTCAAAGGAAAGAGAGCACTCTTCCCCTCCTGTGTTAAGTGCTTGGTTTTGTGACCTGTCTTTCAGATTGGGAAACAGAGCAGCCATTTGGATTTGGGCAGGAAGCAGCCGAGCCCAGCTTTGGATCCTTCTTTAGGGAAATCGAGTTATGGATTTATGGTCCCGGTCAAGCTCAGCCCAGCCCCAGCCAGGGGCGGGCTCAGCAGCAAGAGTTCTGGTGGCGGCGCAGCAGTAGCAGCGGCAGCGGTAGCAGTGGCAGCGGCAGCTTGGTCCTCTGACTCTCTTCGGTGACGGGTATTCTTGGGTGGATAATACGGATTACGTTGTTATTGCTTAAGAATACGCGTAGTCGAGGAGAGTACCAGCGGCAGGCGGGCAGCGGCCGCCCCTCCCAGCCCACCAACTGGCCACTAAACGCCTGTGGTTGCCAAGGTAGCACTTTTTTATCTTTTCTTTTCCTTGGGTGTTTTTGCTCTGGGTCCGCCAGAGAGGCTCTGCGTCGCACTTGTGGTGACCCGGACTGGAAAATGGGTGCGCGCAGGGAGGGGGCGGCGGGGGGCGAGGCGGAGGGGAGGGAGGGGCCGAGGAAGGAAGGGGGTGTGCGCCGGAGCCTGCGGGGTGCCTGGGCGTCCCTGGCTGGCGACTCTGTTCTCTCTCTGGGGGTGCGGCTGGGAGCGGAGAGCGGACTGGGGAATGTTCTGAAGTTGGCGGTGACCGTGAGGCCTGGAGCCCTTGGCAGAGCTGTTGGAGGGGATCTGGAGCTCAGCCGAGGGTTGCTGGGACTGCCTCCGCGAAAAGGGCGTGTCTGTGGGCGCAGGTGCCCCCGCAAGCTTTCGGAAGCTCGTGACTTCGCGAATCCCGAGCGGGGCGGCGCCGGAGCCCCACCCCCGGCCGGCGGAGCCACTCCGCAGCCAGGCTGGGGAGGGGCGCGGGCTGCGGGCTGGGTCCCCGCGGAACTTTCAAGTTGGACGTGCGACGGGTCTCTCAGGATCCCATATATAGAGAGATTTTTTTTTTCCTTTTCGGATTCTCCGCGAAGAGGTGGAGAAACAGGATGGGAAGCGGATTGGTTGCACTGTGGCACGGAACTGGAAACCTTCCTGAAAGAGGTTGGGGCAGGCAGTGACTGTTCAGAAGTCCAGTTGCTTTGGGACACTTCTTCAGCGCTGCCTTCCCTGCCTCTGCTTTTAGGATGCGTCTCAAACACCAGCAAACCCAAGGCGTGATCCCCTCTCAGGTCTGCTGCGAAGGGACGGGAGGAAGAGAAAGCCTTTCCCTCTTACTGCCAGTTTTGTGTGTTTGTTTCAAATACTAATGGACGGTAAAACAATACGGATGTGTCCCCTCCCACCGAGCCCCTGAAGAGATGGTGCCCTGGCACCGCCAGACGTGGCCGGAGTTGAGATCTCAGACGCAGCTGGAGAGGTGAGCCACGGTGGAAGGCCAGGGCTGAGGCTCCAGCTCCTGGCTGCGGACGACAGCCCTGCTGCTCAGCCTTCTCTCTGGCAGATCCCAGCGCCCCTCCGGTGGTGGCCCTTCAAAGACTGGAGGAACGCTGGGGTCCAGAACCTACTCGGCGCCCAGAAGACCCCACCAGCCAAGACCGGAAGACTGGTCTCCTCCCTGCGTGCCGGCCGACGGTCTGGCGGGGTCTGTGAAGACTGAATCCCTGAGAAGTCGAAGCTGCAGGAGAAATGAAATCACACGCTTTCCTTCTTGGTGCTCCCGGACCCATTCTAAACTGAACTGTGCCCCAGTCACCTTCTCCCTCTGGTGGATGTGCCTCTTCTGGCGCCAATTATCTCTTTCCCAATGGGTTCTTGCCCAGAAAAGCAGTCTGAACCCTAGAGCGGCGGAGAGACTGGTGCTTTGGAGGAGGCAGGCGGAGGCTCTGGCTCTCCCACCTAGCTACTTGCCCTTCTTCCGTACTCACAATTCCTAGTGACAGGTACTTCACGCCCCTCCTCTCTGTTTCTGTCCTGCGGTCTGATCCCACAATGACTCTCAGGACAACTAAACTCACCACCCTTAGGGTTAGGCACCCAGGTCTGCAGGGAAAAGGATGGGTCCATTTTAAGATTCTCTCAGGGCGATTTCCATGGAAAGATTGGAAGGAGGTAGAACAGAAAACATAGGTGGTGACTCTGCACTTGTCTGTCGCTAGCAGGAAAATATGTAAGGAGTGTTCTTTCCTCCCCTGTTCCATGAATTACCCTCCATCTCTAGGGATCCACCAGTTAGGGATTAAGGGCTTTTAAATATTGTGCTTGTTGTATATTTCACAGTATGTATGCCTACTGGTGGCATTGTTTCACTGGGCAATTAGAAGAGTAGAAAGAGCAACATAATGGAGTTCCTAGGTGATCTATGGAAAGCTGGTGTCATGCTGGTTGGCTAAATAGTAAGTGTGTGTGCTTTAAAGACAGAGCTGAGGGCCCAGTGTTAGGGTTCCTTAGGAATGTAAGAGGTAATATTCCGTCCTTTGCTGTGGGAATGAGGAAGAACTTTTGAAAATAACCCATTTCGTTCAATTCTTTGACACTGGCACTTCAGCTTATGATTGCAGTTGCTTCATAAATGATTAATAAGTTTTAGAATGGAATAATTGCAAATGCTAGTAATAAAGTCTAAAGGAACCCTTCACTCATGGTAAACAAAGTAGTTTGTGTGTGTTTCTTTTAAACCAGTGGTTTAAACACTTATTTTATAGCTTTCTTTGCTTTACTGAATTATTTTCTTATACAAGTTTCCATTAGGTGTCAGCCTGACTGAACTGGTTCCTATTTAAGTTTTTTTGAGGAAAATATTTCACCAGTCCAGGCCTTTTAAGATTAGAAGAAAAAATATTCAAGACCTTATTAAATTGAAATTACTGCTGTTAACTGTTAGAAGACAGTTTTTCTCTTCAGAATATAGAATTTTAAATTACATCACCACAAGCCAGTTATTGCTTTTGCCTTGTCAATACCCATAGTCAAGATTAAAGGAGTGCAGAGTGGTTATCTGTGGTTTTTATACTGGATCCAAATGATACTATTTATAATTATTGCTTTTTAATTGGTTCCCCATACTAGAAAAATAAACATCCTTTATCAAAGATTTGTTTTGACTTAAGAAGGTAATAGATTCTACCTGAAAAGGAATATGCGTGCAGCTTAGACTTTTTCTTTGATAATATTGCTTAAGGCATAGTGGAAGGGTATGGGGAAAACTTATGAAAATTGCTTTTGTTCATTGGTTTTACTTTAGTCAAACCTACCTAAGTACTCCAATTTTTATGAGCACGATTTATGGTTTCTACATGGAATATTTTAGACTCCCAATCAAAATGTTTATAATGCCTACCAACCCTCAGTTTTGTACTCTAATAACATTCATCAGTAGGTGTAAGAAACATCTTGTTGGTGTATGATTGCTACTGAGTCAGGTAAGGAACTTGATAGAGTCTACATTTGACAAAGAATTTACTTATTTTATTCTTTGTGAGTTGTGTTCCAATGTTTTTGCTTGAATAGCAAAGCAGGGAATGGTGATATTTAGGACTAAAGATTAATAGAGAACCATGACAATTCCTATATGAATCCAAAAAAAAGTATTGAACTGATGAGTTTGACTAAGTACACTTTTTAATAAATAATCATACCCTAGAACCAGTTTCCTGGAATCCATCATTAGCCTGAGAATCATGTGGTTCCTGGTATCACAACAGTGCCAGCCTAGAACCAGAACAGAACTATGAATGAAAATCCAGGCAAAGGAGAGCAAGAATGAAATATATTTGATAGGTAGAAAATTCCACCAACTACATTATCACTTTTTCTTTTTATATTTCACATTAGTAATGTAAATGTTTAAATATAAAAATAGAAAATGAAGATGCAGATGACATATTGGGAAAAGTATTTTTAAATTTTAGGTACAACAGAGGAGAAGGGCTAAGGACCTGGAAGAGATGACAGTGAAAGAACTTCAGTCTTGTGCCTTCTCCATAGTGCACAGGTGCAGCTATCATTACATCAGAGAAATGACAGAATGACATTCTCACAATGTTAAAAAGTAACACATTCTGCCATATTACACTGAGCTTCTTGAAAAGAAATAATATTCATGACATCAGAATACTTGGAGACTATTATTTCAGTTAGCTATTGAATTTAGTTATTTGTAGCTATACAACTATAAACATAAATGCTATATAGATTTTAAGAACGTATTTTTGTAGTACAATTTATTTTTAAGTGCTTTGAGTGTTTTCCTCTAGCATTTGTACTTTAAATCATTATTTGTAAGTCTCAAATTTCAATCTACAAAACAATTATGTGCCTATAAAATCAACCATTAAATTGAGAAAACATTGCAACTCATCCTCAAAAGTATAGGCTAGAAAAAGATATGAAATGTTCAGTTTCTTGAAATGTATTTTCTCGAGTTTGTTACAAATTAACAATAGAAGCAAAGCATCTCTAATATTTGTATTGTTGTCCCAATTACAAATTTGTGAATATCCAAATATTCTGAGTTATGAGTTTTGTTACAGTCTGGCTAATAATAATGTGAGTTAAAAAAGACAGTTTTATCTTCAAAACCAGTAAAAATTATTATAATTTCTATATGAATGTAGAGATCATTTTGTGTATGGAAATGCCCTTCAGGATTAATAATCCACAATACCTAAAACCATATAAATTACAGCCACTGTTAGAAACAAAAGTTTTTTAACTAAAAAAAGAAAAAAAAAACCTCTATGAACCTCTATGAATTCAGTTCAAAGACTTGAAATAAGGCATACTAACTTAGCCTCATCTGATGGAATTTTAAACTAAAACTATTTATATTGCAATAATCTACTTTCTAATATTAGAGTCATGGTTCACACACAATTTATATCATAATAAATATTTTTAAAACTTGACAAATTATATAACAAGTGGCATAGTTGCATAACATAAAAGTAGTATCTATTTACAAACTTAAAACTTGCTCATAGGAAACACTATTCTTAAAATGATTATTTTTTAAATGACATATACTTAGAAAGTTGGTATTTTTTGCAATTTTGATTTAAAATTTGTATCAATACATAATTGAGAACTAATTGTCTGGATGCTTTTTTTCTCCAGTAAGCAAATAAGGTCAATTTCAAGAACTGATTTAAACAAGTCACAACATTAACTAAAAGTTACTTAAGATAGTTTTCATATACATATATACACCAAATATTCTATTTTTTATTCCAAGAATGAATGAATGAATGAATGAATGTTATGCCTAATATTCTATCAGAAATAGACATGAGAAAAACATCTCTTTTAATAAAATAGAATAAGATTTACAAGTATACTGAATATTTTTACACATAACTATAGGAGAATTCAAGTTATAGATTGATTATGAAAACAGTTTCATGCACAATTTGTTTGCATAACATGTAAACAGGTTTTGGTGGTGTTTACAAAGACAAAGAAAATTAGAGAATTGAGGCAGTTATTTGGAAAATTCACACTTAATTGTTTCCTTAATTATATAAAAGTTAATGGGAGAGAGTATGCACTGTGTTGGGAACAATTTTCAAGTAAAAACTAGAAAATCTGATTTTTGAATATAGGTTTTATTGTGAACTATGACAGTTTGGTCCTCACTTGTCTCATCTGAAAGAAAAGGCTGAAATTAGATTTTCCCAAACTCTGTCTACCTCATTAGAGTTCCCTTTTTTGACTAAATTCTACTCTTTATTTTACATATAGATGATATGTAAATCAATAGCAAAACCAAGAAAGAAACCTTAAAATACCATAAATCTTTCCAAGGTATTCAAAATACTTCTTCTTGATATGAAAAACAACTATTCTTCAAGATTTTTACTTAAATTCTTAAAATAGAGAATATATGAGAATATTCCCATCAGCTTCTCCCCTCCAATTTGTATTTGAAGTTTTAGTAGGAAAGAAAAGCCTCAAAAGAATAATTTACAGTTTTACCCTAATGTGATATTAACTCATAATATGTGTACAAGTTTGAAGCTCCTTAAAACATAAATATGTCCTCAAAACTATTTCAGCCTAATGAGACCAAATTATAAAGAACCCTATTCAAAGTCATATATGTACGTATATATATATATATATATATATATATATATATATACAGTAGATAAACATTTGACTTTTAAAAATATTTACTCTGTGTGTTTGTGCTATTAAATTTAATTACAATTATTTGGAGGAGTGGAGAAATTACTGTGTTTTTTCTCCCATCCTGTTAAAAAGAACCAGTATTTGTCTATGATATTTAATACTAGTATAATGAAGTAGCATTTAAAGTAACTAATCCAGTGTCTGGCACATAGTTAGTGCTTGAAAATATTTAATAGTTTAGTAAAAGCAATGATATCCTTTTAGGATGTATGTTAATATAGAATAATTTTTCCATAACTGGTGTCCTTTTAAAGTAGCTATTATATAAAATGGCTATTGCACAGTATGTATTTAAATTTATTGTTACCATAAATTCTAATTCTCAAATTTGTTTATTAATAGTATAGTTATCCTATGCTAAGAAGTAGAATTCATTATCTCTTATTTTCAGATATAAATTTTAAACAATTAAAAATTTATGAGTTTTTTTCAAATTGGTGATATTCTTTTTTACTCCAAGTACCTGTTTAATCTATTAACATAAAATATTTTATTCCATGTGAATTTCACCTAATGTATTTTTATTTAATGGTGACTATGTAACCACTTAAAGAATAAATTTTTAAAAGTCATCAATAGAAAGGTACTCTATACAATAATTACTATTGATAGATATATTATCAAAACTAAGGATCTGTGTAATTTTTTATTGCTTACCAGGAAAATAGACTAAATTTAAATTTTATTTGAAAGCTGTAACTTTCCTAGATATTCCAGGTAAAATAAATATAAACTGATCTTTTAATCACAAAAGAATATGCCCATTTTCTGAAAGTTAAAATTAATAGTTTATCAGCTATTGCTTTATTCAGACAATTTATGTAATATTAATTTACAGTTCAATGATATGGAGAAATCTGCCCATTTAAAACTTTGGAAATAGGCTTAATGAAAGTTCTATAAAGTTTTCAAAAGTAGTTGATTTCAGACATCTGGAAGCAAGAGTATGAGGTTTGAAAGCCATTTACCTACACTTCTATTAAAATATTTCTTATATAAATTTCTGTTGTTTTATGTAGTTTTTCAAACAATAGATTTGAGGTTATTTAATATGGTATATTAAAACATAGTCAAAACAAAAATTTTTAACACAAATGGGTCATTAGTTGTAGATGCAATATTTATTAAAAGTAATGATTATGTTAGACTTTTGAGACAGTTTCATGTTTGATCCATCCGTTTGTATAGATAACAATTTTGGGATAGTTATAGCCATTAACAATAATAAGAATATGGATGATAGAGAAGAATGCCAGTTTTTGAGTGATATTTTTTAAAATATGGAGGGAGAGAAGGCAATGTAAAAAGAATTAAGATGTGTTATGTACATGTATCATCTTCCCACAATGAATGTATTAGAGACATGTACTAATAAAAGTTAAAATTAAACAGAAAATAACTAATATTCCTGGTGACGTATTGATAAACATAATAGCTGATACCAGTACACCTTGAAGAAAATGCGAATTTCAGGAAACTTTAAAAGAGATCTTTTTTTAATATATATTGGCTTTTTCCTAGGAAGATGTGCTCTTATATAGAAGTGTGCATCATGTACAACATAAGTAATAAATGATCTGAATAAAATGGGCCTACTTTATGTGTGGACAATTGGAAAGGCAGGGAATGTGGATGTTTTACTACTCAGGAGAAAGAGCATCCATCTGAAAAGATAGACTTTTGAAAATTAAGCCTAAGGAAAGCATGTCTTAAAAGAGACCAGTCATTTTTATCCATTTTTTCTATTGAAAAAGGTATATGATGTATTTGAATTCATGCTTTAGAAAAATGTGTTTAGGATCACATCAGCAATATTTCTACATATAAAACACAGATACTTTGCTGAAGAGTTTAGTTTGTCCTGTTCAATTCTCCATGAGCACTCATATAGAATATGGAGCTCATTTTCAGAGTCCTCATTGGATGTTTTGTTTCTAATACATCACACTAAAAAGTCATTGTTGAGGCTTTTCTTACCACTTTTCTGTGTCTGCGATAATCTCAGTATTTTTTCATAATACTCAGGGATTGTTTTTCTCTAATTCCTGTAATTTAAATGGTCCTTAAACTCACATATTACATATGCACATGAGAACTATTAAACGATTCCAAACGTCGGCAGTATGCTTATACTTACGGATCTCCAAAATCTAGTTCAGTTTTACAGGCTAAATTAATACTTATTTAAAAACAAAAATAAATTATAATTGAAAGAATAACTTGATGTTTTAGTATAGTTACAACTATTTTAGTAAAACAAAGAAAATTTTAATTGCAATTACATCACTCAGTTTAATAAGCTGTAAATGAAAATGCTGCCTAGAAGGTTGGATTGACCAGTTTTTTCCATGCAGTTTACTCAGTGGAAAATTGAAAATAAAATTAGTAGATATCACTAATTCAATTATTTTCTCACACTAAAGAGCAGAAAAAAACACTTTAATATATGCCATAGAATTGCATTTATTCTATTGATTTCAGTTTTTTAAGTATTTAAAGCTATCTTGTTGAATAAAGAAAGACAGGTTGGCTCTTAGACAAAATAAAATTCTCAATTTTACAAAGCGCTTATTCACGTCTTTTATGCTATTTATAAAAATTGCAGGTTGAGCTCCCACTGTCATGTCTGTGTTACCTGTAATGTTAACTATTTTGCAGGCTAAGAGGGTGATTTCTCACTGTGTGGTCACCAACTTACCACTCAAAGACACATACTTTTTATATTTGAAATACTACTGCTGCCTATCAGATTTCTCACACAGCAGTGAGCGTTCACTAGAAAAAAAATAGTTTAAGTAACCATTTTTGTTTTAAAATTCTTCTGGATAATAAGACGATATCCTTTTGACTACTTTGTTTCTATCAAAAGATTTTCATTTTTCATTTACTGCATTTGCAAGTAATTGTTCCTATCATTTTCCTCAAATGTTAAAAGCACCTCATAAATACAAGATAGGAAGATAGATAGATAGATAGATAGATAGATAGATAGATAGATAGATAGATAATGTTATTTTATTATGACCTATTTTGATGCTCATTTGAAGATAATATAGGCACCAAAATGGTTCTTAGATGCTACACACAAAACAATCATCATTTTCCCCTCCAAAAAAGACGTTTTATGGATTCACATAATTTGGTCAAGAACAAGAAGCTTTAAGATTTGTAAAGGATAGATTTTTAATCCTCAAACCAGCTAATTAAGCTGCTTCTGTACAACATACAGTTTTAAGTTAACAGTAATTAATATGGCCAGCTTGGAACTTCAGGAAGCTAAAGCCAGCAAGTGCTTTTTGGTTCACTTGAGAGGATGCAGTTTGATTGCTGGCGCCAGTAAATAGGTTGGGAATTGTCAACATTGTAATTAGCAGCAAGTTTCTGGATTCTTAGTCTGCCAGACTAGTGGGCTGATGCTTGGAGCAGTTGCGCCAGAGGGGAGAGAGAAAAACAAAAGAAGGGAATTTGAGCAACCTTTCTGTGCTCTGCCAGCATATGCCACTGGACCAATGTTTTTCTTGGCAAAGGTCTATTTTAAGATATCTAGCAGTGGTTTCCACAAAATATGAAACTCACCATAGCAACCAAAATGGCAAGCGTCTCTAGGAACCTTTCCTTGATTGGATATCAGGTCAAACTGTTCAGAGCTTCATTGCCTTATGTGCGGTATGCTCTGTACTGTGCACAATGTGGTTATTAACAGTATGATTAAAAGGGTTAAAGTCTGTTTTGGCAGTGATCCTGAAATACTCTGCTGAAAAGCCGTCAAAGAATAAGGTTATGCAAACCTTATTAACCCTTCATGTAGTACAAATAAAAGGGAAATGTCAACCTTAATACCACTGAGAATCCAATCTTCAGTAGTTTAATGATAATTTAAATGTAGTTTTCTTAATTCAACACAATGTGATCATTGTGGAGAAAGGCTGTCATAGATTTAAAATTCAAATGGTATTTGCAGTGCTAGGGCTAGAACTATATTAATAAATTTTACAGATAATTTATAATCCAGTTGAACAAAAAATAGACTAGCTTTTGAAATTATACAACAAAAGTTAACATTTGTGTATTTGTCTACACACAAATGTGAAATTTTACTGGTCTTCTAGTCAGTTATAGTCTGAAGTAAATAAGATAGAGACTCTGTGCAGTCACCAGATAGGTACTAGCCCACCCACCTAGTTAAGAGCACAGTAGCAAACTCTTTTACTGTTTTTTTTAAGCAGCTCTAGTAAATTAATTTTACCTTCCAATCCAAAAAAAGGTCAAGGTTGTTCAGCATTGGTAAAATACACATACTAATTTCTCCCCAAATAAATGCTTGGAATCATATCGTGGATATTTTTACTGTCATTCTCTGTCTCTGCCAAAACTCGAAGAGGCTTCAGAGAGATAAACAGGATGGAGAGAGACAAACAAAATCAATTTCTTTACTGTAAAAAGTCCATAAATGGATCAACATGCTATATTAAGCAATAGCCATGTGGTAATTTCTGCAGGTGGATTATCAAAAATGCACAAAAAATGGTTGTGTGGATCTGGCACCCAGGAGTCTGGCCTAACATTTAGCTGACGCTTTTGTGGGGAGAAGGATTACTCATATTTGTTGGAGAGAGTACAGTTCTCTAATCCTCCTCCACAACAGAATTTGTGTTGGAGTGAAGGAGCAACACAATTCTTATCCACTATCCACTACACTCAGGAGTTCTCCACAATTACTTATTATTTTCAGTGAAATTAGTCATCTACAGGTGGCCCTATAATGTTCCTCCAGGCATACAACTTACTGTAGACTTTAAAGTTACTGTTAACTCAGTGGCATGTTGTCTTATAACAACAGTTCATTCTGGTGATGCAGAAAGGAAGAAGGAAGCAGAAAGGCAGTCTGTCCTGTTAAGCCTCATGGCAGTTTTCCTCTTGTTTCTCTGAAGTTAGTGAAGGCTACTTCGCAGAGAGTTACTAGTGTATTAGGGTGGGCAACATCTCCCATTGAATCAGATGATTGCTCTCAACATTTTGGCATCTGATTTGTGTCTCAGAAGCACATCTATTTACTGAATGTCAAATTTTTAAAAGATGGAGGGCAGAATTTTTTATCCCCCCTCCCTTTTAAAAATAGCCTTTATATGACTTCTGTTATTAAAGTGTTTTGTATTTAAAGGCTTTGCATATTGTATTTAGAAAACAGTTACCTCAGCTTAATTAAAACATTTGGGTCAGTGGTATTACTGGAGTTCCTTCCCGGTCACTTATCTATAGGCTAATTTTGTTTTCTGATCCTTTAGGGTTCAAGTCAGTGAGAGAAGGAGGGATCCTTTAGCTTTTGGTCTTTAAATTCTAGGCTTCTTCTTTCTTAGCAAGAAAACACTTGTCACTGTATATTCTGAGGTATAATTCTCAATTACTACATCAGTACCTGTGCATTACTGATGATGAAGAAAAAAAGATAATATCTGAGTTAATATATTTTAGGAGCAGAAATTAGATTAACATTTTTGAGACATTACATAGGTTTATTTAAGTCTCAGAAGTCCTGGGACATAAAATGGAAACAAAGGTCTTGTAAATAAGAAGGAAAAGATGGGTAGAAGGGAAGTTAGGGGAATGGGAAACAAAATAAAAATCAAGATATATCATGTGCAGGTACAAATTCCATACAATGAATGTGATCATTATGTATATCTAAATTGTACCAAGAAACTTAATTCACAGTTTAAAAAAAAGAAGTCCTAGGACAGTACAGGGTCACAACCATAAATAGCACAGAATCAGTCTCCCATACTCCTGGTCTTATTAAAACTACATATTATATTAATAGCAATGACATGTGCATGTTTTTAAATACATTGAGTGTGTACAAGTTATGTCTATCTTCTTAAAAAGTATGCAAGAAAGCACTTTTTAAATTTAAAAAGTATTTTATCTTGAAATTGCTATAGTAGAAACATGAGCAAAATTATTAGACTAATGCCAATTTAATAGTTATCAAGTTATCTGCATCAACACAAGTACACTTGGAATATCTCACCTTTCATTTTTTACCAAGCAAAGAATGTGTTGAGATAAAGCAAAGTGTATATTCAAAAGAACTAGGATGAATTAGTAAATTTCTATCATGCACATTCCATTCATGAGGCACCTGATCAGGTCTATCAACATTTACTAAGTTCTTATGATGTGCCTGGCATTCTTTTAACTGTTAGAATTACTGAGGAATAGTGAACAGACCTTATCTCAAAGCATTCTTGGCCTATTGGACAGCTTACAATCCAAACTGTTATAAGCTCTGTGGGAGATACAGAACAATGTAAAGCAACTGCCTCCTTTCAAGGACCTTACTATGTTGTGGTTAATATCAAATATTGAATTGTAGGAAAGCAATTGTTAGTACAAGCCATTACTATGGTTTCTATTCATCAAAAGACACACGTCACAGACACAATAATAATAACAGTCCTTACTAGAAATGAATTTTTCTTTTTTCCCTTTATACCACAGATATGCTTCAGCACTGAATTGACCAAGTAAATATCCAATGGGAAATGGATAAATTACACCTTTTCTCAAATAAAAAAAGAGGTATTCTATTACCAGTTCTGTTATTATAACACCATGAATAATTACAGATCCGCTGCTTTCCACTGATTTGAAAAAAATAACTATTACATTCAGGTTCTATACAATACCTAAATAATTTAGACTCTGTTATTATTATGACTATGTTATTATTATTAGTTTTAATAAGTATTTTAAATTAAAAATCATGACTTTACCTGAGTAGTAAATTCTACACTTAAGAAATATAATTTCAGAATGTTCCACTTTATTTTGAATTCTAATCATATGCACTCATTATAGGGTTCTCTTACTGATAATATCTTTGTAATTATTATAATATGTATTGAATTGAATTTTTCAGTACTTAAACTCTTCTTTCAATTTAATTTATAATTGTTTTGTTAACTGTAATAGCTGCCCAGATTTTATTTTGCTATTTTACTGTATCTCATTTTAAAAGCTAGGAGGATGAGCTTCATTTAATACAAGGTGTATAGTATTGAATAAGAACTTTGGATTGCATGTGCTCTGTGTGTGTGTGTGTGTGTGTGTGTGTGTGTGTGTGCGCGTGTATGTATGTGTGTGTGTGATTTTTCCTTTGGGCCATTATTTAAATTTCCTCATTCAGATAAGATACAAAGGATTTTAAAATTCTCATGTAAAGGAAATGGTCTGACTAAATTCTTTGAGCATTTATAAAATGTTCGAGTATTATAGTAGTCTAAAATAAGTTTCTTAAATATGTGTATTGGAATTGAATTTGATAAAAATTTACATAGAACATAGATGATTATAATGGTAAAAAAGAATATTATTGGTTAACCAATTAGATTATATGGTTTCTCATTATGCCAATTGAAGATCATTTCACAGGCCTAAAATATGCTCTTCAGACAACAGCTTTTTATTCAAGCTTTCAGTAGAAATGCTAGAAATGCAAAGGCTAGACTAAACTGCAGCTCTAAAATACAGTGAATTGTTTCTTGTTTAATGCTTTAAGATAAAATTGGAAAAAACCAATTAGAACTAAATCACTCTGTATTGTTAAGACTTGGACTAGACCTCTGATTCATAAACATTGGATTTTGTGTTTAACATTCAAAAATAATGTTAAGCCATCTTAGATATAGCATTGAATTGATGTTACTGGGTTATTTTCTGTGTGAAGTCTATTTTTTTCCATAATGAGACCCTGTGCTTGGTTTTATATCAAGGTATCGAGTTAGTCACATCCTCTGTCAGATGCTAGAACATATGACAAAGAATTAATAATAATATTCTTTAGTAAAAATGCAACTTTTACTAATAAGTAGGGATAGAAAGTAATGACCGAAGTGATAAAAATTTTCCCAAAGAATTTTGTATAACATTAAGTAATTTTGGATAGCATTTTAATTTCTCAATAAAATCCATTGATATATTCTGTAATATTCTGTCTGTTCAAATATTCAGTTTTTACAATTGTTCATTACTTGACCACACAATACATCTCTCTTTTAAAAATATATTCTGAAATAACCAAAGGGATATAAATTCATTTTGAAATGCAATCTTATTTCCTTTCACAGTAGGAATGAGCAACACCATCCAAACTTAAAAAATAAAGTTAAGAAATAGTCACAGTGGTGGAACAATTTATGCACACCCAGTTTAGACAGAATGATTGACAAGAGTTACATAGGAAATTCAAATTGTTCTTATGGAGGAAAGGCAGGGCCATTATTTTGACAGTTAACATTTTAAGATTAAGCACTTCAGATTAACCAGAAAGAAAAATGAAAACATTTTAGCAAGCTTATAGTTGATGGATTTGGTTAATGAGTTAAATAGACACTAATTTAAAGGTTATTGCTTTAGTCCTTACAAAGAGTTTTGACTGTAAAAAAAAATGCAATTGAACACTAAGTACTTTAGAGTGGGCAGAAAAGATACTAAAGATTCAGAAATGTCAAAAATACCTTATTGTCTTGCATTTTTATTAAATGTTTTTGTGTATTTTATGTTTATCTTTATTTGAATATTGATTTTTATGTGTTTATTATTTTGTTGGTGATGTTTCACATATTCTTTTGATATTAAAATGCTATTTTAAACATTTTATAAAGGCAAAGTCAGTTTTATGAAAGTTGATTAATGTCATAAAGCCCATTGTTATCTTTCTCAAATGAGAAAGAATATAGAGATTTGTATTTAATCATATCTTCTGTTGGCTTATGGTAGTCCTATATTACTGATAATAACATAATCGTGGGTTTATGTTTCAGGTAAACTATGTCCATAGCTCCAAAAGTTATCAGATGTGAGTTTATTAATTATCAATAATGAAACATCACTGGTTAACATCCCTCTTCTGAGAGCTCAGAGTGTTTTACAAATTTGATTTAGTTATGTATCTTAACCATTTTATTTGCAGATTATTACCTTATGTTACTTATAAAGTTTTCTAATATGCTTGTTCATGAATATTAACACTAAATAGTAATTTTTAACAATTATTCATCAAAAATGTGTTGTTTTATCTTATAAAATTATAATTTTACACACTAAGTTTTAGGTTTGTAGTGAGATTTCATATTTATATAGAATTGAAAATTACCATTCAAAATGCAAAAGGGATTGCATTAGGAACTATTACTAGGATTTTTATTTATAAAAACACACTGTTGCAATTATAATTATATGGTAAATAGTTACACTTATAAAATAAGACTAAAACTGAAAATATCTAAAAGTAATTTGGATTTTTAGATACTGGTATTTAGCATAGAAGTTTATAATCTTGTTGAATTCTGATTAATTTTTTTATCTCCTAAACTTCTCAAACAATACTGATATATTATACATATTTTTTAAGGGAAAACTTAAGATATTTAACCATACAGGAAAAGATGATTGAAAATATACTAAAGAAATAGTAAAGGAATTAAAATTAGAATAATAATTTAGGATGTTTTTCTTTTAACTTGCATTTTAAGTCAAAATATTTCTATTTCCCTTTCTTTTGTTCATTCTCTTTTATCTACTCCAACTTTAATGTCACAACTGGCTCACTAGTAAATATAAGACAATATCATAATTTTAGCATTTACCTCAAATTATATGAAAATGGAATCCAAAAGTGTTATGTTGCAACAAGGACTGTTTTCTTGGATCAAAATGCATTGCTGTACATTATAAATGACACTCCCTGATGGTTTACAATGATTAATGAAACTATGGGCTGACATTTTAGTGCAAAGAATTTCATAAAAAAAACAAAACAAGAAATTACACTAACCACTAATCACAAAGCTCTTCTAGATTAAAACAAGGCATTTAAATAATTAGAATCCTTCTACTAGTGTTATTTGCAACACTTTATGTATAAATGCAATCCAAATTGTTTTTAATATCTAAATGAAATACTACAAATCAAAGCTGAACTATGACAAAAGATGATAGTCTTTTTTATTTCTTAGGAAAACATAGCCACTTAGAAAATATCTGATCTTTAGAGTGATTTGATATCTTGTTTAATGTAGAAACAATTATGAAATATAAAAAGTTGTAATCTAATCCTTTTAATGTAATGTTCTGTTTTTTAAAGGGAATTTTAAATCAAATTTTAAATTCTGTTCTGACATCTTTAGCAGTAGTTTATCCCAATTTTTAAATTTTTAAAATGAAATTCTACATATCTTAAAGTTGTTTACCTTAGATGAACTTATGTAGGTACATTTAAAATGTAAAATAATATTTTCAAATATTTCTCTCTTGTAAATTACATTGTTTTATTTGAAAATGAAGCCAATTGTTTTCAGAATATCATTACTTATTTTCAATCAAAAGTTTGACTGAATGATTCTAAAGCAATTTCTCAAAATGCGATTTGATACATTGTGATTATTGTTCTCATTTTTCTCCAGTGTCACATGCTGTTTGTCAGGAGAAAAAACATTTTTGGTACAAATCTAACATTTTGTTTAGAGAAATTTGTTCTAAAAGTATTAAATTCTTTCTAATTTTTCTCTACTTGTTGGTAGAAGGGACTTTCATGTGATTTTTATGTTTATTATTATATCCTAAAATATACTAACTTAAGTAGTAAAGTTTATTTTATAAAAGGTGTATCTTAACTCTTGCTATGTGCATAACAATTTGCTTTTTTTGTAGGCAGATTCAAATGGCTACAGAAATTATTTTGATAAAAGCTGACATTAATCTTTAAGTTTCATTAGTAGTATATTTTCAGAATTATATATATTAAATGTCATGCATCCACATACATTTGATTTACATGGATTTATTCTTATATTTCTAATCTGCCTTTACTATGATTACCACAGTTTCCCTAAGGTATCTATTTTTAACTGAAGAAGTAATCTGTTGGGCCTGGGATTTAGCTCAGTGGTTCCACCACCTGCCTCACAAGCTCAAGGACCCAAGTTCGATCCCCGGTACCACAAAAAAAAAAAAAAAGAAGAAGAAGAAGTAATCTGTCTATGTGAGCTTCTTGGTAGAGCAAATTTAAAATTATATTTACAAATAAATGTAGATGAAACTGTGCTTAGTGTTTCATATGGTCTCAATTTCTGTGAGTTTCATGCTCACTTATTTCCTTTATCTTTTTGCGAGTGGCAACTTGATATATTACCAATAGAGGGATAAAACACTCTGAAAGTATCCACCATCAGCAAGCATAAAGTGAGGCATTTTGAGCTCTACTGTACAAAATGAAGCATAATATTCACTGCAAAGAGGACTTAGAATTCTGTTTCCTGTCATTTCTACTCAGAGACAGTTCAGGTTCTAGAATAGGTGAACCAAAGGAAATTTGGGATGAATGTCTTTTTTACATTTTACACAATTGGGATCTGGAGGCCTGAAGCCCAGTGAATATCAGCTATCATATGGATACAGAAAAATTTTTAAGGTAAAAAACTATATGTATTAAGATATGTGCTTATTACAAAAGAAAATAATAGCTAGCCAGGCTTGATGGCTACAGACTGGTATTCCAGCCTCCCTAGGAGAGGAGGATGACAAGTTTGAGTACACCCTGAGAAACTAGGTGACTTAGGGAGACCCTATCTCAAAAACATTTTTGTTGTTGTTGTTTTAAAAGGGCTGTGGATGTAGCTTAGTGTGAAAGCCCAAGGTTCTGTCCCAGTTTTTTAAAAACCGCTAATTTTCTGTTTTACAGTGTTATCTATATCACCTCTACCAAAGCAATGGGTTGGCACATTGCAACTGTCACATAGTTTTGTTCTGGCTCTAAATTTGGGATTTCCTATTGAAGTCAATACCAGGTTTATTCTGTCCTAAAGGATCAGGAACAAAATAGAATATGGTTATGGAAGCAGTATCTCTGGGTTTAACTCAAAAATCCTCCAGTACTATTCCTCTCTTATTTGATCTATACTGGGGGTTCACAAGGTAGACTCCCTCTATCCTCAGTCCCCATGGTTTCTGGGTCCACATTTAGGAAGGAGGTATTTTTAGAATTTAGTGCAAAGAGAACCAAGTGGCTATTCTTTTTAATAAACCCTCTTATTTTAAAGATGAGAAACTCGGCTTTAGAAACAGTACAGTTTCTATTCTTAATATAGCAATCCTTTCTCCAGTGAAAGTCTTGCTGGTAGTAATAACTCCAGTGTCATGGGTCATGGACCGAGTTCAGCACACATTTGGTTTGAACCATCAAGCATTTGTCATTACCATTATTATTATTACACTAATGATTACTGCAAAAATATTTTTCTCACATACAGTTTATCCCTAATTTTGCCATTTTTTCAATCACTAGATAATCTTATGAGACTTATTATTTTTATGCTATTTTAATGTCTTTATTTGAAGTAAAATTATTGTTCAACTATAACATTACAAACAAGCACTAAATTCTTTCCTCCTTAATGAAGCACAGGTTGGAAGGACAACTCTATGTCCAGCTATTAATGCTAGGATTTATACTAACAATAAACATAACTGATTATCACATTCAGCATCTCTACTTCTTGGCATTCACGTGATGGCATAATCCCTTCCTTTTCCATGTAAATGTGGTTAAGGGCTGCTGCTGGTATCAGTTGCACACACAACTTGCATTCCATTTTGGCAACAATCCTATTTACATAAGGACATCAGGGCTGAACATTGAAAGTACTTAGCCGTTACTAAATATTGAAATATGTCTTCCCACAAATTGCAAATATGTTCTGAGAACCAATTTCCAGATTACCTTGGTTGACTAGAACTAATTACTTCAAAACTGGCTACAATTAGGGCCTGCCGAAAAGCAGGCCGCAATTTCTCCGATGTTAGGTAAACTCTGCCCACAGGGTGATTGTGTCACATTGTAGTGATAAAAGATTATTCACCTTTATAGTGTCAATGAACTGTAAAAATAATACTAATAGCAAATAATCATAATAGTAAAAGCTACAATTTATTGAATCCCTTCCATAAGGCCAGTATTGTATACAGTATCTGTTTTCTCATTTGATTTACTCTCCTTTTATTTTATTCAAAATGATTTTATGCCAGACACTGTTATACACATTTAATAAACAAGAAAGCCTGTGTTTACGGGGATTGTCATATTCATAAATTCATATCACTAAGAAATCCAAGAACCTGAGACTATTTTACTTAAAGCCCACATTAGCTTCTTCCCACTCTCCTGTATTCTTGGGCCTCCTTAAAACAACCAGTAAAGATGAGTGATGCCTAAGAATGGCTTGGGAATTAGCAGAATTGGGTTCTAGTCCTGATTCTACCAATTTATAGGCCAACACCTTGGATTTCACTTCTGCCTTCTGCAGGATTAGAAGATAGAATTAGCTTGACCCTTCTGTGATTTTAAGTTATCTCAAAGCAGTTTAATTTCATATTTTGAGGAAAACAATTTTTAAAAATCATTCACAGTAACAATAATGTTAAGAAATACTTCTCCACTATGTCCCGTATTCTCATCCCACTTCCTGGATTCAATTACAGGAAAAAAAATCCTTGTTGGTCTATAGTCTGACCAAATCAGTGACACACAGAGAAAAATAGAAAATTTACTTATTGTCTGTCAGATGCTTACAAAGTTTGAATTTGGCAACATGCATTTATTATTCTGAATATATAAAAAATTAAATGGATGACGTGAAGCAAGGTGGGAATATAGAGCAAGCATAAAAGATATTTGCAGTATGTGTGATGAAGCATAAAAATATATTTTTCTCACTCAAAAAGCAGAATATCTGATATATTCATATAAAACACCTTAGGCTCTACCTGCTGCATAAATGCAAGGACCCAAGTTTGATCCCCTGTACCAAATAAATAAATAAAACACCTTAGACTATATCAAGAACACTACACTGAAGCATTTAAGTATGTATGTTTACATACTACTCATGTAAATGTATTGACTTAATCATAGCAGCTCTAGGAATTTGTGATAAGCTGTAAAAATTGTCTAAAACAGATAAATGAATGGTCTTTTAAATACAATAAAAATTGATTATAACACAGCAATTTTAGGTACATATATATGTATACAATTTTTTAAAAATCTGTGCTTTTGATATGTCAGCATTTCATTAGTCAGTTCTCATGGTGAGGCATCCATATCATATATACAGTCTACCAAACATTGCATTTTTCATAGATCATCAAACACCATTATTTCACATGTCAATTTTGTAATATTTTGAAAGAACAAAATATGGTATAGTGAGCTGACATATTTTACTTCATCGAAATATTCTTTTGTGTGTAAACTCTCATACAGATTTTTCTCATTTTTTTCTTTTTTTAAAGTTGCTAAAATGTAAATGATGGCAAAGAGAAAACAATCACTTCTTTTTGCAGTTACTACTCTGTGTTTCATTTTGCTGTTGAATAAGTACTAATACAATTTCACAATTTTTCTATCCAAAATAATAATAAATAATCATTCCCATATAATTTGTATGCCACTAGAAAACTTTCTTGGAATATATCATTTTTCTCATTTCTCAAATTGGGACCCCAAAAAAGTATAGTTAAGTTTAATTTCACTGGTTTGTTTATTCAATCTGTGTTTACTGAGTTATACTGTGTCAGGTAGTATGCAAAGGATCATAGAGACAAACAGGGTTTGATACCTACAGGAAGCTTATACTGTGATGAAAAAGACCAAGAAATGATTAAACCAATGAAGAGAAAAATAATTAAAAATTTCCCCCCAAATCCTAGAGTAAATTAATACCTTGAGGATATAGAGACAAGCTGGGCAGGCCAATTTGGAATAAGGTGGAATAGAACATCCTGAGATTGTGAAAGATAATGAAACTGACACTTGATGAAGACTGTAAGGCAATACTGAGTGCAGAGACCTGGAGAATATCAACATATTTAAGTAATGCGCACTCTGCTTTGTCCACTTTCATTAATTAGCATGATTCTTAGGAAAATTCCACAAAGATTTACTGTAGAGATATCAAATTTTGAAAAGTTGCAAAAATTTGGAAAAATAAGTTACTACTAAGGAACAGCTTTAAGATAGACGATGGACAAAGTATTTAATATTATCCTCAACTTGTTATTATATTTTTAAGAAAATACTTCTCTTAGAGCAACGATCTTTTATTTCCCATGTTTGTAACAGTCTATAAAAAAGATTAAGGTGCTTTTATAGAAAATAAAACTTATTCTAATAATTCTCTTGCCTTAGAATAGTAACTGTTTCTTTTGTCTTCTTATTACAATGAACGCATTTGATTCCCAAAATATACACTATATTTGGGGAAGACAAGAAAAAATTAGGAATTGTTGTGAAAAACATCTAAAAATATTTTCATATGGAAGAAAAGTAATGTAGACTAGTTCAAAGATTGATTTGCTAAAGTACCCTATCAAATTATATTAAATATGAGTACTAGAATACTGTTTTGAAATATTTATGTTGCAAAAAAGTATATATATTTCCAAAACTATTTTATATATATATACATATATATACTATATCTACAATATAGAGAGAGTGAACTTAACATAAAAATTCCTGCTCAGAGCTGCATAACACCTCTGTATAACTCCACAACAAATAAATGAAAATTAAAGGAAAAGCCAGTTAAATTGGTTTTGTATGCATAATGTAGAAGAAAAATCAATGAAATTGGTTTTGTGTATATAGTGTAGAGTTTGTTCTTTCAAAATAGGTATTCCCAAATTTTCTTTTCCCCAAATGTTCTTAATTGATTGGTGCAACATGGTAGGAATTAAATACAAAATTGAATTAATTTATTAAGTGTATTTTCTATCAAAAGGTAATGTTATCAGACTTAAACATATACTAGCAGAGTCCACAAAACTTCAGCCCATTTTTTTGAGTAGACATCACTCAGTCTTCAGAACAATTCTGACAACTCTAATTTTCATTTAGGTAGAATTCTAGAACAAAAATATCTATGAAATGTTATTTTCAATCAACTTCCAAATAGATTTATACCTTAGGAAGGAACAAAAACATCTCCCCTGAAATAAAAGTAAAAGAATCTGAATCTGCTTTTTAAAAGGTAAATTCTAGAGCAAGTGTTTTGCAAAAGTTGGAGATACAAAGAATTTCTTAGGAAGCTCCTAAATAAGACATGAAGTAATCTAACCTAAGGGCTAAAGTCAAGGTTAATTTGTGGTCATATTATAGATATTATGAAAGAAAGATTTATGACTGGACATCAGATAAGAATCATGAACATCTTTCCCATTTTTATCTAGTATTAAAAGAGGAAATATTTAACTCAGAAAGATTTGTACAGGAATTATACTAATGAGATTGAAAAAATGAGATTGATGAAATTGAAAATTATGTTCCAGTTTCAATTAAGGTTTGCTTGTTAAGGTTTTGACCCAGCTACAGGTAGCAGTATTTCTACTTATACAACAAATGATATCATTGAACACACCTCAATAAATCTTGAGTGAGAGATAAAAGAATGTAGATTTTTTACGTCCAGATAGTGATTCAGCATATAAGATTTTGTTAATATGGAACTCATCTGGCAAGAGTAAGGGTATTTCTGTGATTTCATATTCCTCATGAATATCTTATGGTACACATCATTTTTTATTATAGTCATTGATTCACATGCCTTCTCTCTCACTGAAAACGTCCTTTCACACACAATCATCCTCTCTAAATATCTGTGGTCTCTTCCAAAGTTTTGGTATGTACTCAGTAACTGTGAACTAAAAGGATAAATGAATGAATGAAAAAAGAGGGTGAGGAAATGTAACAAAATTAAAATTAAAATCTTTTTACATAGAACAGAAATTAGATAGAAAGAAGTGAAAACAACCTCCCTGCACCCTATCCTATTTACTCAAACATGGAAAAATGGAAAATGTTGAAAGATAAATTAGGAAACTACAAATTCATGAAAGTGTTGGCATGCTTAGTAGAGAGGCAGAAAAGGAGGGTGATAAACCTTTAGGCATGTTTATATTCACATAAGGATATGCATCACGGTCATCTCAATCTTTACTGTCTTGCTTTGTATACATCTATCTTTGTGATAGCATTATGATCTGATTCAATTTTAATTAATTGAGTCTTATAACCATGTTGGGCTGCCTCATTGTTCTGCAGAAATTTAATCTTATATAGTTTTTATTTCAACAGTTGTCCTTCAAGATACAAAGATGGTTGGTATGTAAGGATGGTGTTTCCTCTAAATTGCCAACTTAGTCAATATAAGAGGGTAAAAGTAGAAACAATTTTGGATAGCTAACACTGTAAGAGTAGCCATCTGCTTCTCAGAAAGATACAAACGTGTTTTTCATTTCCTTCCTCAAACTAATCCAAAAGATTTCATTTCTAAAGTCTGAGATTATATTTCCCCAAATAAAATTGTAATGTTTTATGACCAAATAATTGACTTGCAAACACCTTAGATGAACTTTAAATAACTCATCAACTGTTGTTGATGGATACTACATGAAATGATTCAGCAGCCATCTGGAGACCCATTGGATGATCAAGCTACCATTTTCCAGATTGAGAAAGTAATCAAATGAGAAGAGTACCACTCCAGATGGTATTCCAGCCGAATGATACAAGTGTGGGTACACAGCAAATAGTGAACACTTTCACCACTTGAGCAAAACCATATGGACACAGAGACATGCAGCTAGTCCAGGGACACCTATTTCTTAAGGGCAAAAAAGGGGAGGGGACCTTAAGTTAGGGTACTAAGACCTACTGTGCTAATTGACGGGAAGTTGCTGGCTTACAATTTCCAGAATCCACTGTTATCCAAAATAGTTTACTTTAGACTATTATAATCATGATAATGTTTTGGAACTTCAGAAGTACCTTTTATGAAGTAAAAGAATAAAATAACTTAGAGAATATGTTGAAATATATTCCATTTATATCAACTGTTTTTTAGGCAAAAGAAATGCGTATTCTAAACTTCAGATGTTATGTATGATTTCTTTATAGTGTATTTCCCACAACTGTATACTATTAAAAATTAAAGTTGTTTTAAACATTTCAAACAAAGTACCTTAAAGTAAAAAATTATTATTAGGCCTAATAGTTTGAATTATTTGGATAATATTAGGCTACACACTCTTAAAGCCTACCCGCACGTGTCTACTAGATTACAACTTCCTTAATGGTAGGACTAAGTGTGTTTGTGTGTGTGAGTGAGTGAGTGAGTGAATCGTGTGTGCAAGGAGAGTCTGGTCCTTGTAAAGTACAGCAAAATGATGCATTTGCTACTTAGCATGGAAAAGTTCTGGACAAACTCAGGTGAAGGAAGAGACTCTATAAAGATGTATTCTTGCTTGGTTCTGATCTCTGAAATTGCCAGCACCAACTTTACTGATTGTTCACCAGATAAAATACTGGAAGGCTCAGCCAAAACAAGAGAACTCTCAAGTGGAAAGTAAATAAATATACATAAAGAGAAGATAAAAGAACATGTTTTGATTTTTTCCTTATCTATTCTACTTTTCCCTACTATGAATTTTGTTATGAAGCTGCTTAGACTGCTTACTATAAATGATATGTAGAGATAACTTTAGTGATAATTGAACTATTGAAACTGTTAAAATCTATGCTGACTTTTGCAGAATATTTTATTATGCACTGCTATCCTTATCTCATCTACACTCATGTAGAATACAAGCTCCAGGAAACAAGAGGCTTTTAGAGGTAATTTTACAGATAATATCTCAGAAACACGTAGAAATGGCAGTTCAAACAATATGCAAACAACTACAGTTCTACATATAAGTTTATAGGGAAGAAAGAAATCAGAAATATGTTCTCTAACAAATATACTGTCAATATAATTCTTGTGGTTCTAGAGACCAAACACAGGGCCTCGTGCACGGTAGGCGAGGGCTCTTAACACTGTACTATATCCCCAGCCCTGTCAATATTTCTTAAAACCAACACTCCAATCCAATCATAAGTAAAAAAATTTAAACCCCATGTTCTTAAAATCTAAACTGAGATGGCCTCCATTTAAATAAATTTATTACAAGATAAAAAATGTATGGAGCCTTCTTTATGTACCAGGCACAGTGCATAGTTTAAATGGATTATTTCATTCTCTCACTCACCCTGTGAAATAGACATTATTTATTTATTTTCAGTTTGATGGATAGGAAGCAAATCCAAGAAAAAAATAGTGTCATTTCATGGATATAAAATAAGCAAACTGACCAAAAAATCCCCTTTGAACTTTATGTCTTTGCTATACTGCTTCCTTTAGAATAATTTACCTACAGCTTTGTGTTACTAATTATTCTTAAAAACAAAGAGAACACATTTAAAAGAAGTCTTAAATCTTTTTGCTAGCTAACATTAAGATCTTGCTGTTTCTTGGTGAAATTTAGTCCAGTGGATCATGTCCCTAAGGATTTAGTAAAAAATTAATATGCAATGTGTCAACAGTTCCTGATATACATAAATCATTTTGTTAATTTAATGAAAATTAATTTCAGTGTTAGTTTTATTTATTAACTAATCAATACATTCCCAAGGTATTTTATCCTTCACATACAGTCTTTCTTTATAGGAGAAATATTGACAAATTCTGTATGTATATGAATAACTTCTATTAAAGATCTAGAGAACCTATTCAAGCTTCATAGTCAATTGAAGTCATAAAAATTAATCAAAATATTAGTAATCATGAATATGCACAAATTAAGGATTGGTTGATCTAAGTTTCAATGGTGAAATCACTTATTCAAACGCAAATGCTTTCCTCTCACCCAGAGACCTGACTCCAGATATGAATGAAAAAGGCAGGTATGGATTGGATTTAGTGGAATTAATATTTTATTTAATGACATTGTATTACACTGATGAACAAAAATCAATCAATAACTGCAACTATAGAATACCTTATCAAGGCACAAAAACTAAAAGAGGCACTTCTTGCCATGTCTAAAAAGTTTGCATGGAGATATCAGAGATCCAATACTCTCCAATTCTCAAGTTTTTGACCGGGTATATACTGGCAGGTGTCCTTCGTGTACACAATTAGGGCAGATATGTTGTACTTGATTCCCTGCCACATTAATTCACAGTCAATTTGTTGTCAGTAGGTAGTTACATAATGGATATTTTTAGGGTCTCCTCTGTGTACATAATGGATATTTTTAGGGTCTCCTCTGTGTGTCTCTCTCGTGCGCACTTCTGTTATTCATGGAAAAATATTCTCCAAGGTCACATAGGGAAGACAATTTTTGTATATTCTTACAAGTTCTATGTTTATTTTAAGGAGAGTCCAAATCCCCCAACCTATGAACACTTGACATTGGCTATCCTGAGCACCTTTTCCCCCCACCACCTGTCCTCTCTTGCAGTGTTTGTAGAATTAGGCTATTGGTGCCATAGATAATATATCTTAGATTACTGTTGACACCTGTTTTATTTAGTGATTAACAAATAAATGTCTTTATGATGCTTGACTACACTGTAAGGCATTATATAAATGTTAAGTATTTGCTATTTACATTACTTGTAAAGAATACAAACACACACAGCTAACATCTGTGAACTTCATGTAGATATATTTTGAAAAGCTCTGCAATATATATTCAAAAATGTTAAAGATATCTCAAATAGTCATAATTATGTATTTGTTCAGAGTAATTCAACTTCAGTAACTATTTCAGATTTCTAGTTTTTATAAAATGTATCCCACCTTCTCCTGTACTGTTATTTCAAATAAATCACCAATTACTTATTTTTTCAAAACAACAAGAAAATAACATTTTACTATTTCTAGTAACACAAGAGATTCTATTATATATGTGTGCATTTGCATGCAGGCTCATGTGAGTTTATTGAGATAAAACTATTTGGAATGAGATCTACACTCAAATTCTTAAGGGTGTAACAGTATTGTTAACTATAGGCAGCATCTTTCACAGCAGATCTCTAGAATTTATTCATGTTGCATAGCTAAAACTTTATAACCGTTGATTAAAAATTCTCCATTTCTCTCTCCCCTACTCCTTGGCAACCTCCATCCCACCCTCTGCTTTTATGAGTTTGACTATTTTAGATTCCTCATACAAGTACAGTTATGAGAATTTATCCTGTAACGGGCTTATTTTACTTAGCTTTAAATGTCCTTAAGGCTAATCCATGATGTCACATATTTCAGGATGTCCTATTTTTAAGGAAGGATAATATTCCATTATACGAATATCTCATTTTAATTTAGCCACCTATCTGTGGGTGGAGCCTTGGTTTGTGTCTATATATTGCTTTGTGAACAGTGAAACGAGTAGTGCTAATCAGTCTTCAAACTCCTGCTCTCAGCCCTTGTGGGTAAATAGCCTTCAGTAAGTTTGCTGAATTATATGTTATTTCTATTTTCCTTTTATTTTGGGAAAAACGCCCATACTATTTTCCAGGGCACCTACACCAGTTTGTATTCCGACCAGCAGTGTACATGTTCTCCAGTTTTTCCTGACACTTTCCAACACCTGCTGTCTTAGAAATAATAACCATCCTTCCAGTTATGAGGCAATATCACATTTGAATTTCTCTGTTGATTAGTGAAATAGAGCATCTTTTTGTGTTCCTATTGGCCTTTGCATGTATTCATTAGAAAAATATTGCTTGAACTCCTTAGCTCAATTTTAAACTAGGTTTTGGGGGGGGTGTTTGTTTTTGCTATTCAAATGTAGCAAGTCCCTATTTATTTAAAAAATTATCTCATCACCAATGGTTTGCTAATATTTTCTTTTTTTCATAAATTGCCTTTTCCCTCTGTTGATTGTTCCCTAAAGACTAAACACACACACACACACACACAAACACACACACACACACACACACAATCATAAGAACTAATTAACAGATTCAGTAAAGTTGCAGGTTAAAAATCAACATCCAAAAATTAGTTGTGGTCCTATGCAATAAAAGCAAATTGTCTGA
Source organism: Heterocephalus glaber (assembly GCF_053883595.1). NCBI lineage: Eukaryota > Metazoa > Chordata > Mammalia > Rodentia > Bathyergidae > Heterocephalus > Heterocephalus glaber. The sequence goes on along the minus strand of NW_028258296.1, from coordinate 33,200,458 downwards.
ATAAGAAATTAGGAATACAATCCCATTTACAATGAATAGAAATAAATAAAATACTTATAAATAGACTTAATTAAAGAGATGAGACTGACTTACCCTATAATCAAATTAAATAGTTGTCTTTATTATTTTGGAATAATTAATATCAAAGGTAAAGTATATACTGTGTGATGTTAATAATTAGCAGCTCACTTATGATAAGCAGAATTTCTTATTAATGTAATTCAAATGTTTTCCACAAATCTGAGTTCAATATATCCAGATCAGGTATGTATAAATATGTTATATAATATCATTATATGGGAAAAGTAATGGATATCTTGAGAATTTCAAGTGAAATTGCACTAAATTATGAACATTTACAACTTTATTGGTTTGTTACAATGCAGTTTGTGTTTTCATTTACTACACAAATAGGAAATTCTAACAAAAAATGTATTTTATGAGAGTAGGGCTTCCAGTCCAGAAAAATCTCACTCAGAATATAGCTACGAATGTATTGCAAGAATAATTTATTGCATAAACTTCTTGAAAAATACTTTAATTTAGATGTTGTGGTATCATTTTTGGTATTGGATTAAGAGTTAATTGTTACATAAGAGATTAACTCTTATTCCTACAAATAGGTAAGGCTTCTGGTTTATTCTGAGTTAGTTGAAGAAATCGACAGAGCAGTCTTAGGACAAAGAATGGAGTGTGAGAGTTTTATTCTACTCCATAGTCCTTGATTCTGTCCTAAAGTTCAGGATTCTTTTAACTCATCTCCTGCAGTGAATCCTTTTTATTTTGAAATAGTCATGGAAGCAAAGCTGCATCTCAGGTGTGTGTGCTCACCTGTTATTAACAGATATTTTCTTTCAGTTAGCAAGTACTTGAGATCCATTCCCTATTGTAAGAAATTTAAATTTAAACTAAGTTCATGACCTCATGTGGGATTTAGTAAGTAATAAGTTTTTAATAATAATTGCTCTTAAAAATAAAACAGTATAAGGAGATAGAGGATATAGGTTGAGAGGTGCTATGTCCCATTTGATCAGAAAGCTGACTGAAATGAGGGAAAAACAAATTTGACTCTCTGTAGAGCAAATATTCCAAGTGGAAAATAGCAAGTGCAAAAACCTTGTGATGAGAACATGCCTGGTGTATTCAAAAATTTAATTTGTCTGGTCCTTGATTTTTTATTCCTGTGTCTTGGTACCTACGGTCTCTCCTAGAATTCATTCCTTGAATTTCATTCCCCACCTTTTTTTACCTCACCCTTAAAGCACAGCATTATCTCCAGCACCTGTTCATCAAATCCAAAAACTGGTCCAAGTATGTTTCCTTCCTTACTCTCAAAGCATTTGTACAAAATTCTAGCTAATTATTTCAAAAAGTTGCCATTTTTTTTCATTGACTTTCACCACTGGGTTATTGCTACTTCAAAAAAAAAAGCAGGAACTTTCTGTAATTAGTGTCTGTTGTTTTAGGGCCTAGTACTGTGCTTGTGACATCATAGCACTCAAAGAAGAAATATAATAATATTTGGTGATACAATCATCTTGTACAAATTGTTTTCCTTTTCTCACAGTGTAATTGTAAAGTTTTGTCTTCAGACACATCCTCGGAAAGCTAAATAAGTGGGCCCCTGTTTGGGAGATGTTATCATTATGACATTCTCAATCTTCAGAATCAGCTCTTTTCTGGGACTCTTTAAAAATTATGAAACTAGCTTAGGCAAAAGTAATCAAACATTTGTAAATAAAACAATATTAAAGACCTAATTTGCTAGAAGTAATTGTTTCATATCAGAAGCCTGCAAATGATGCTATATTTAAAAGGAAAAATTTTAAAGGAAAATCAAAGCCATAGAATTATTCCAGATTGTATTCTTGCTTTATCCAATTTTTATAATTAGAAGAATTATCATTCTAAGAACTATGTTTTCCAGATCTGGAATATTTATTATTTAAAATTATAAAAAATAAGAGTATTATTATGAAAATAAACTAGTAGCACATTGTTATAATTTTTCTTTTTAATTACATAGACAGAACTAAAATTACGTACATAGTTGAATTTATCAAGATGTCCTATTTACATTTTTTAAAATTTGAGGTACTACTCAGTGCTTTGTTTCCTCTGGATGTTGAATCATTTCCATTGGTCACTGGGACAAAGTACTATCTGAATCAAACCCAATCATCTGATCATTGAACCATTCTACTGTATACCTTGGATTAGATGCAAGCTTATTCTTTAGTGTAATAGCTCTCTTCTCACTTGCCAGAGCACTGTCAGCTCTAAATTAACTACACATTGATGCTCTTCATACACCCAGGATTGCTGTTTCTAACCTTTCTCTTCCTTCTAGTACAGTTCCTACCTCACAGCATCATTCTGTGCTCTTGGGTGTGCATTTTCCTTCACGTGGTTCTCTTAAATTTATCAGAAATTAAATGAATGTCTGCTTTTCAGGCATTTTTAAGGTTACTCAAAGAGGAAAAAAATGGCCTGAACTCCTAATAAATTAAAATTCAATGATGGAGACCTGTTATGGCGAGAATAGATGAACAATTTCAATACAGTGGAAAATGTGGGTAAAAGAGGGTACAGAATGCATCAGTAGCCCCAAGGAAAGACACTCAGCTCTCTTTGACAAGGATTCCTAGAGAAAATATCTGTCACCCAAGCTTAATCTGGAATAAAATTCGTTCTTAGACATAGAAAACCATTTAATGTCATATGCAAAGACATTACACCATGAAAAGAAATGCAGGTATTGGAATGATCAGATGTAAACGTCTTAAAATCTAGAGGGAGAGGAAACTCTCTGGAAGGAATCTTGTTTATAACAACATTTCTTTAAATCTCTTTTAATCCTATGATCTTCATAAATAGGCACTCTGTGAATATTTTTTGTTTAAAGATTAAATTTGACTTTTAGTAAATTTAATATTAGCCATAGTTGAAATATAGGAAAATTAAATATCAAAAGTTACCACCAAAGGGTAATAAACTCTTGACATTTTCAGGTTTATTTATTTATTCATTCATTTATTTTTGTGGTGCCAGGGATGGAACACAGGCTTTTATGCATGCTAGGCAACTCCTCTACCACTGAGTTACATGCCAAGCTCAGAAATTTTCAGGTTTTGAAATCTTAAATGTTCAGAGTTACAAAAAGATGTCATGCAGCATTGGTGCAGTTCAGTTGAGAAATCCTTTCACCAGAAGTTAATCACTTTCACTTTTGGCTTTCTAAATGCCACTCTTTTAAGAGGATCATTTTGTTTTGAAAAAACAAAGCAAAAAATAGGTTGTTTTCAAAAACTCTATTCTGTTTTATATGCAGAGATTGTTAGAGAACAACAAAATAGCACTGCACATGATGCTTGGTAGCTATCTGGACTCATTCACTCATTGACTGACTCTCTCTATATTACCAGAAAAGAGAATAATTCAAAGTTGGAGTTTCAAAAAACTATCCTAGTTTTTAAATATCCTAAAATATGGGACAGCTCATGAATAGTAAAATTTCAAATGGTTAACTCTTAAATGGCCAAGATCTAATATAGATGAAAACCCTCATGTTTCTGGAGACCTCCTAAATGATATTTCTCCTCTTACATACTTATCAAAGTTATTATATCTCTCAGCCTTAAGGACTGCTGAACCAAAAAGGAAATTCTTGAATCAATTGCCCTTCTTTTTGAGCTATCCTTGTTCATACTTCCATTAGGCTAAATTTGCTAAAATTGACTTAATTGCAGTACCTAAAGGCAAGTTTACAGTATGTGAAAGTGCTTTGGAAAAAGTGAAGTACTCTAATATTAGAAGGGCTGCCGAAAGGTGAATGACACATCTAAGAAATCTGAGATAGTTTTTCCATGATAATGTAAGTGACTCGAAGTCCTCTTAAGTCAATCCCGCTCTTTTATATATATTCTGGTCTAAAATTCAACAAAGCACTGGGAAGAGTCATTTAGTATTATTTTTTAGCCGATACAAACAAACTGTAAGATAGCTAACTTTTTATTTCTCAAGAAGAAACTACTTTGAAGCCTGTAAGGATATAGAATAACTAAAAATACTATAACCATTACACCATTTTAATAACAACACGATCATCATCACCAGATAGGAAAGGTCAAAATCAAAGCATTGTAACATGTTCACTCACTTGTGTTTTGCTTGTTTATATTATAATTCATAATTATAATGTGTTACACAAATTTAAAGAATACTAATTTAGAGAGAACAATAAGACAATTGATCCCCACCCTAGACTCAGCCTCCTGTTTTTCTTTTAGGTAGTGAATATTAAAAGTTATATTTAATTGTAGGTGCTTTGTTCACTGAAAAGTGTACTGGGCTTCTCAGTTTGATTCCATACTTGTTATACAGTATGTAAGTTTCATGTTTTCTCACTATTACTGGAGAACTAATTTGCCATTGACCAATGGGCTAGAATTCAAGTCTTTTTTTTTCTCCATCATCAATCTGGTATTAATCCAAATAAATAGAGGTGGGAATTTCTATTTATACCATTTCTTGGGAGCCATAGCAGCCTCAGTGACTACTTAGGACTATATATTTTCAACCTTCACTGTAGAAGAATTGTGATGCATTATTTAAAATAGTGATTTTAAAAACAAACTCTTCAAATTTCTAGGCCAGTCTTCTAGGGGTACAACTTCCAACAAGAGATAGTCAGGTACAGTTAATATATGAATTTAGCCTGCTGGGAGCTGTGTTGAACCAGAACGTACATGTCCTATGTAGAAGGAACAACTGCTTTCAATGCTAACCAATTGTTCCGTGTGAAAATGTGAGCCCAGAATAATCAGAGCTTTCAAATTTTCAAGAGAAGCTGGAAATACAGGGATTCATATAAAAATATCCTGATGTTTAAATACTGGCTTAGATTTCTAAAAAGTATAATGCTGGCCAAGCAATGCATTTCTGGGCCAATTGAGTTCACTGGCAGCCAATTTGCAATCTCTGCTACCCACATATAATCACAACTTTATCCATTTTATCCACTGATTAATTCAAAATTCCCATTTGAACATTTGTGGAAATATGTCTCAGATGTTCCCAATAATCTAGATCCATGTGTATTTCCATTCCTGTCAACTATTTGCCAATGCTATTCAGTTCTAATGAGAGAAAATGATTTGTCATTTCTACCTCCATTCTGGAGACATATCTTACTCTTTCTCTTAAATCTTAACTTTTTTTAAACATTTGAGAAATAGTTTCCTTGTGTAAGTAACTGTTTAAATACAGATGAAGGAATGTAGTCATAATTCACACATAGTCCATAAGACGCATGCTCTCCAATATGAAAAGAAATTTTTCTGAATAATTGAGCATATCACTACTTTAATACAGTGTTTTTCAAACTGTGGTCCATGAAACCTAATGGGCTTGAAGTTCCTTAGAGGCCACATAATGGCATAACTGAAGGTTATCATTTGAAATTTGGGTATTATTTAAAAATAAAAAGTTTAAAGGTGGAGGAAAGAGGATCGCAAGTTCAAGTACAGCTTGGACATCATAGTGACTTAGCAAGAATGTCTCAAAATAAAAAAATTTAAAAGGGGTAGATATCTAAGTACAAAGAGACTGGTTCAATCCTCAGTACTGTAAAATAAATAAATAACAAAGTAAAAGTTTGGGAGTACTTGTTCATTGTATTATAGAATCAAAAAACTTGATCTGTAAAGAAAAGGAACTTATCTCCAGTTCAGTGGATTGCTAAATGTCTGTGGAAGTATCTCAGGAGATCTATGAACTATCTGAAATGTGCCACATTCTGAATGGATCTGAAAATGGCATTTTCATATTACTTTTATCATATTCCCAAAGGGATTTGCCCATCAAATATGATATTGAAGATCAATGATTAAATGTGTTTATGTTTATGTATGATGGAGATAAAAAGTGGTAATGAGTGTTGATGTTCAGAAATCATTGCTGAGGAAAATAGGTGAGTTTTCATGACAGATTCCATAAAAAAAAGCAAATATAGGGGCCCGGGGATTTAGCTCAGTGGCACTGCACCTGCCTGGCAAGCACAAGGTCCTGAGTTTAATTCCCAATACTGAAAAAAAAAAGAGCATTTATTCTCTGGTGAGAATAAATTAGAAATGATGAGACTGAGAAAATAGTAATATTAATAGTAATATTGCAAATTGAGGATTAAGAAGGTGAACAAGATATTTTGATTGTAGAGAAAAAGAATTTATTGTGTAACATATTGAATATTAAGTACATAGAAGACCTAGAGAGGTGCAGTAATGACTTTGAAAATGCAACTGTAGATAGAAGCGTCAGCCAGATTACCCAGGCAGAATAGAAATGTAGAGAAGATGGCACTGATATTATCTAGTTGGATGAATATGTTCACAAGTTTTCTTCACATTAAAGATCAAGGTCCTCAGGATAGTATCCTTGTGATACACGCTTTTGAATCTCCTAGTGTTTTTTCACCACAGTACATATAGTAAATACTTCATAAATTTTTCTTCTGTGAATAAATGAGAATAGCACCAAAAATAGAATCTAAGGAATGGGAAAGAAAAGAGGCCCAGAAAGGAAGTTAAGTAGGATTGTGTAACAGATGGGATGAGAAAAGAACAAGAATGAAAGCCAAAGTAGAAGAGTATTTTAAGACACAGAGAATGGTCCTATAGATTGAAATGCTTCAAGAAGATCATTCGGGATAAGGGCTGAAATCAGCCATTGAATTTGGCAATAGGAGAACACTGGAAAGTGTGGTTCATATTTTAGTTTAATCACTGGAACTAATCACTAGGATTTGGGACTACCTCCTTTGATAAATTGGAAGTCAATCTTCATAAGGCAAGTTTCCAAACTCACATTTAGCAACATACCTGGTAGCATAGATCTAGCAGATGACACTAACAGGCAATTAATTGCACTGTTTCATCACAGGTTTCCTAATTGAAGGTGCTTCCCACTGACAGGGTTAGCTTAGTGTGTATAATGAGAGAAAGATGAAGCAAAAAACGTTTCCACTTTGTTTCTCTAACAATTAAAAATTCTAAACATATTATCTCATATTAATTCCATTCCCTTCTTTCCATGTCTGGGAATGCATTGATTTTCCTAAAGGTTTCAAGATTTTCAGTTAATATTTTCCCACACTGAAAATATAAAGCACAAATATAAATAAAATGATAAGAATTATTTGACAAAAAGCAGATGTCTTTGATATTTGTTTTTATATTTTATTATTTCAAATGTGTGCATCTTTTCATAACAAGCAAATAGCCATTGAGAAAATTAAATCTATTAAGAATCAACATATTTTTTCTGAAAAATAATGATCTTATAAATATGCTATACCTTTCTGTAGCACAAATATATTTATTATTTTTCCTAATCTGGTGGATTTTTTGAATTAAATATTCAGATATATTCAATTATGTTAGAAAGAGATTATAATATTTAACTGGAATTTTTGAAAGACATTAAAATATAATAAGTAGTTTCATTTGAATGGTATTGTTTAATTGTTAAACAGTAATAGGAAAGTTAGTATAGTTTTTCACAAACATCAGGATGGGTTATCATCTAAGTTTCACATACATAATACTGCTTTACAGGTATATTTAGATAATGTCTTAAACATCCAGAAATAACTAAGGTTCTGTATTTTTTTAACCCACAAAAGAATTTGACACCTTTGAATTACTGAAAAACCAATGATCAAAAACTAGCATGGCCTCTGCAAACCCATAATAGCTAACAGGAAGTATGGCAATAGGGTATAGATTTAGAGATTTTAAAATGTCAAGCAACACTAATAATTCATGCATCATTGTACCATATAGCCAGAAGCATGTCAATAATAATGGCATGCTCTTTGGAAAGCTGGTAAAACTAACATGCCAGTGTTTTGAGTTGAGAGGATATCACAAACTTTGGTAAATCATTTCTCCAGTATATAAGACTACTGATTTGTGTTTTATGTATTGCTATTACTTATTATGCCTCCTAGACATTTATTCCAAATACAAGGCTACACACACTGTCAGTTGAAAAAGGGCCTGACATAGTATAATAGCAAAATGTGCGGGCGATAAAAGGAAATGCACAAAATAAATATCAGTAACTGAACAAGTCAAGTGTGCCAGAGGATACAAGAGATTTCACATGCAGGAAACATTTAAGAAGAAAGATGACATAATGATTAGGACACTTTTAAAGAGGCTACTCTTTTGTTAAAATCAAATTTGCTTAACCTTATTATTTTTATTTTTATTATAAGATCACATATTTTAGAAATTGACTTAAATTCACTGCTTAAAAATCTACTGGATCTTCAGAAACTATCTTTTCTTTAAAATTCATGATCTTCATTTTTCAAAGAACCTTTAAGAAAACAACTACATTTGAAGAGAAAGGGAATGCCGGACACGAGAAAAAAGGAAAACGGTGTTTTATTGAGTGATTTCTTTATTATCACTCTGGGAACCAAAAAAAGTGACTAGAGCTATCAAATAAGCCTCCCTCAAAAAAAAAATCTTTAGATGAATCTTTAATGAGGAAGAAAGGCAAAAAAAAGATGTTCACCTAGGTCTTGTTATATGCACACAATTCTGTTTTTCCTAACTCATCAATATGCTCACAGTTCTTAAATTTAGCATGTAATTAAATGCCCAAGAGCTTTGAATAATAATTAGTTACCCATTAAAAGATATATAGATGAATTATGTGGTATTGATAAAAATCCTTGATATGATTTGTGAACCTTTAACGACATTTTCTCTTAAGTGACAAAATCATAACAAAACATAAAAAAAGAATGCCTCATTACAAAGGAACCCACCATACATTATTTAAAACTTTCCCTTTGAGAGAGCAAGAGAAATAATGCATACTGAATAACTGCTACTCAACATGAAATGATTCTTTTCACTGAAGTCAGAGTACAGATTTCTGACTGGTCATTATGAGAAAAACAAATACCATCAACAAATAATAATTAGACTGTAATATTATTTATCCTTCTGAAAAGAAGATAAAATATGTATGTAGAAGTGCTGGAGCTAATAAAAATATAATGCAGATTACTTCAAAGGATTTCACATTTATATTGCTGAACTGCTAATAAAGTACAACAATGTTAAAACTATTTTCTTAAATCCTATTAAAAATCTTTCAGTTGCATCAAGAATGGTTCAGCTCACTTGACGTTACAGCCTGGTTTAGGAAAATTGCATTTTACTGCTCCTCTATTGATTTTTAGCAAATTTAAAAGTGTCACTATCTGCTGATTCTGCTTATCATTGTATTTAAAATATCCACAGTATTTACATAGCTCTGAAAAATTACCTGTTTAATATATTGTATTTTTAATGCAGTTCTTTTTGTGGTTTATATAGCTATCTTGCTACCAAGAGGACACATTGATGTCACCCTTCTTTGTAGCATAAAATGAAATCTCATATATTTCTTTAATCAGCAGTGGCATATTGACTAAGAAGTAAAATCATTTCTCATGTCCTTTTTTCCTTGTTTACAAAAAAAATCAGTATCTGAATTTTGCATTTACATTTTTCAATAAAACCAATAATATTAGTGGATAGTTCAATACTTTAAAAATTATTTTCAAACAAAAACAATATTATCTTCAAATTAGCTGAAAAATATCAGGTTCTAATTTTTTACTTAGCTTCCAGATGAAAATTCTACCCAAAGATAAATATATTATTCACTTTTGGTTATGCATAAAACCAGGTATTTAAAATACACATAAAATTCCAATCATACACATTTGCTGAATGTCAGTTGCATAAATCATACTTTACTTCACAATGATTCTGCACATGATATAGTTAGAAAATATTCTTGATGAATATTTAAATACCTTGGTAAACAATATGCATCAATTGATATAAAACCCTGGTTTTTCCTAACTCCTGTCGAATGTGATTCTTTTTCTAAAATAGACATAACTAAACAAAGTTATAGATTTACTTGCTAAGCATCCATTAAAAAAGTAATAACCACATGTAGAGAAAGTCAAATCACTCCAGTAAAAATGAAATTTGCTTTCTGCATGCAAATTCATCATGATTGTATCCCATAGTAGTGCTATTGTAGGAGCCTATAAGTAATTTCACTGTGCTCATGAAAACATACATTACAGGGTTATTATTTAGGCATATATAAGAATCATATTTCTCTGAGACTTGAATTTAACTAAACCTATAGCATTTTTGCCTACTAACTGAATTTGCTTTAATCTAGAAATTTTTAAATTATGTTAAACAAACTAAATTTAATTTTTTGTTTTAAATATTTTTAAGATGATATCTTTCAGTCTTCAGAGCAGATTTGAATTTTTGACTTTGCTATCAGTTAAGGAAGGGAGAGGAGAAAAATTGAGCATGCCTTTTTATATTCTTTCATTAAATATTCTTTATCGCTTGTTGTTATTATGTTCAGAACACGGTATTACTATATATCTGGTGCTAACCAAACTTTATACACATTAACAATGTAATTCATTCAAAAATATTATTTCATACCAGCATTTACTCAGTTAAGTAGTGTGGGATAAAGATCAAAGCTGTGGGACTTAGAATTTTAAAATATCATCTCAGAAAAGAATTTTCCTTGAATGAATCTTTGTTATCTAGATGAATTGAAATAACTGTTCAATTAGTATGCCTACTTTCAAATTATGGTTCTAAGATCATTCTTCTATTTCTGTAGTTAAAAATTTGGTGCTGGTAATATAACAGAACATAATTGTTAATACAAAGGCAAAGATATTTAACAGCACTAAGACTTCGCTTTGAAATGCTATAAATGAACCAAAAATTCCTATTCATTTTCAAACACACAAATTCAAATTTTCCAAAGACAAGACTCTTTGTAAATAGGGACTTAGCATATATGTTGCAAAGTATCTTAACAGGAAAAAAATAAGTTTATCTGATGAATTATGAAGGCCTTTTTGTATGACTATAATTATTTCTTAATCATTATTCTGGCACCTTGAAATTTTTTTAAATTCTCAACTTACTTTTGATTGTGTCACACTTGAGAAAATGAAGTATTGGAAATTTTATTTTATATTAAGCCATGTGTTTCAATGAATTATAATAATTATATGAATGAAGTTATAAAATATAATCCAGTTTGTCACCCATGAGTAATTATGGAATTTTCAAGTACACAGGGACAATCTGATAGTATTTTTTTAAAAATTAAATTCTTTTATTGGTACATTTTAGGTAAACAACACGATTACATTTCTCATTGGGAATTGTACCTTTACATAATGCATCTTGGTTCTTATTTTTTCCCATTCCTAGCCCTGCCTTCACACCCTCCACCCTTCCCTATTTACAAAGAGTTCATTTCCATTTTTTCCATTTCTCAGCATTTTTCCTTTCCCTTCTTTCCTTTCCCCTGCCCCTCCCACTACTCTTACCCCTTTGGACCTTTTCTTCCTATTTTGCATTATCGATTATTCATTCTAATCATTGGTACATTTTAGGTATACAATATAATGACATTCATCATTGGAAATTTGCACCTTTACATAGTCTCTCTTGGTTCTTATTTTTCACCCTTGCCCAGCCCTCCCTTCAACCCCTCCATTCCTATTTACAAAGATTTTGATAGTATTTTTGATAGTGTCACACAGGAGCATATGACTGGATGAAATACAGTACACTTCTTTTTCACTATTATGGCTTAGGACTATCTTTTAAATAAGATTATTGCAATTATAAATATGTTTATTTAACTTTATGCAATTTTGAATAGGTACAAAAGTCTGAAGAAATATAAAAGAATAGACTGGTCATCTTATCATTTTGAAAGTTCTTGCTAGTTACCTTTACTACAGTGTGACCAAATGCCTGAGAAAGATACTGTAGGTGAGGAAATGTTTATTTTGATTCATGGTTTCGTGGGTTTCACTCTATGGTCAACTGGCTACATGGTTTAAGCTTCTGGTCTGGCAGAAATGTCATGACAGAAGAATGTGGTAAAGGAAAACTGCCCACTCCAAGGCAGCCAAAAAGCAAAGAAAGGAAAAGAGCCAGAGAAAAAGAGGTCAGGGACAAGATATACTCTTAAAAGCTATATACTCTTAAAAGCTATATACTCTAAAGATATACTCTAAAAGCTCTTAAAAGTCACCCAGTGACTTCCAAATGTGTCTCACTTCATAATAGTGTATTCACCTAGGAACTCATCAATGAATTAATCCATTGTGCAGGTCAGTACATTTGTAGAAATCTCTTAATCCAATCAAGTTGATAATCATAATTGACCAACACAATATTGTCATACATTTTAAATATATTTAGATAGAAATGAGTGCAAATGTGTATGCACATACATGCAGATGATTTCTCATAAATGTATGTAATCATTTTTAATGCTTTCAATTATCATTCTACTCTTATTTATTTAAAAATTTTCAATATTATGAACAATCAATAATTTTAATAATTTTAATATCTGTTCTTATGTATGTATTATAATTTATTTTCCCAGTTCCATATTGTTGCTTGTTATTGTCATATATCAATATTACAAACATTATTCTCAAGCCTCTCAAAGCAAATTTTCATTATTATTCTAGCATTTTCTTTTAATATAGTCCTAGGATTATCAAATGATGCAAATATTTTAAGGTTCTTGTTGCATTTCGCAAGTTGATTTTTAGAGGGTTTGCCAATTAATTTCCACTGTCTTTGTCTTAAAGTACTTATATTAATTGTAGATTCCAATTTCAGTAAAATGTTACTAATTTGATAGCTGGCAAGTCACATCACGTGTTGTTTGTGGGTAACACTCATCAAATAAAGAGGATGCCAGAGCTGCATTAAAGATACAGGCTTACAATAGATGCTGGGGTCCCAAAGGTGACCTGACTTGGCCAGAATTTCTCACTAATAAATGTATAATTAGATTCCCAGGTCAATTTCTGGGAGAGACAACTCAGGGTATTTCATATAGCACAGGGCTTGGACTTCCAAAACAACTGCACTCTCTTAGGGTAGAAAGAAAAGAACTTTCCCAAATCATTGCCTATAACAGAATTTTTTCTTTGCATTCCTCTAAAATATGGACCTTATATTAAAATATAAGTTTATAGCTGGAGAAGATTCTTTAGTATACAAGTAGAGACATAAAAGTAATTTATTCATACTGTGGAAAAAAATTTTAGACATAATAGTGATAATTATATTTGCAAAATGACATTCAATCAAAATGAAGTTTTTAGAAATAACTAGTAAATGATTTAGAGGAGATGATGAATTACTAAAAAGAAATCCTCGTCTGTACTTTACTTCATTTTGTTTAGGTTTATGAACAAAAACATTTGAAATGTTCTGCAAATGGATTTAACTATCCTATACATTTTTTCATTAGTGCCCTTTTCTTTGTGTGGATTGTATCTGGAAATCTTTTCTCTGGACAGTCCTTCAGAGGTCATACAGACCTTCCTGCCAAGTCCACAAATCTTCAGAACTTATTTAATTTTCAGTTTGGAACAATATAAGAAAAATAACAATATCCAGAAAGTAAATGAAATAGCTCAAAATCCACTTATTTTCCTAAGTGCTATAGAATAATAATAGTATATACTGTACTTTTTACATGTTCAATAATTTGTACACTTTTTGCCTATGTTTATATCAACTCAGTGCTCATGCTGAAACTAATAAATAATGAATATTTTGAAAAAATTGAATACAAGTAAAGTTATTCAGGATCAGCAATATTATAAATGTGTTAGCTATTGTTAATAAATACTTTTATGTCTTCTGCATTTCAAAATGATTAGGAAATTGACCCATTGTGTCTTGTAAGGACCAGAAAAATCCCATTTATCCTTTTGAAACACAAAACAAAAGGTAGAATCAAGGGACACATATAATGAAACCAGCAATTTCTATGAAACTTCCTGTTACTTTTAAGAGAATGATGAACCTCAAATGTACATTAGTAAGTTCCTCAAAAAAGATTTGAAGTTGAACAGTTGTCTATAAGTGATTTCAGGTACAAGAGCCACCATTATAGTCTGAGACAAATCGTTACAGATTGGATATTTTTCTGTAATTGTGATCCAGTTTCACAGTGGTGCTGAGGTCAGGAAGGCTCACAGGGTATTCCTGATACATGATCTCAATCTCCACCAGATGAGCACATGAGCACATGAGAGCACGGCCCTCAGGAGCACATGTTGCAATGAAACTGTCTTAAAAACCGAAGCGATTATGATGGAAGTACAGGCAGAATAATGTGTCAGAAAATATACCAAAGATTATTAATAAAGTCAAATGAACACAGAGATCATCTGCTTAAGGGTCACAGGGTACTGACATCTCTAGATGTCACACAACTTCTAGACTTGGCTTCTGTTTTTAAAAGCTTTTGAAAGAAATACAGTTGACTAAATCTATCATGGAACCACAGACTTATGGACCCTTTTTTTCTGAGAAACAAAGCAGAGGGGTATTTTTTGGTTTTGTTTTTCATTTGTTTTTTAAATTTTCCACTATTGGACTCCATCTCCAAAATGTAAAGACAATAGAACAAGTAGACTAGTTTTTGGATTTTACTTGTGACAACACTACCCAATTGTATTCATACAGCTGGTTATCCTTTAACTTCTTTTAGCCTCTTGGGGCCCTCTTCTCTCCAAGACATAAAAAAGGAAAATAAAATTGCATTGTAGTAGAAGAGATTAAAGCTACATATAACAATTTCTAGACAAGAAGAATTGTTAAATTTTGAGCACACTAAAAAAAATTGATAAATCACTCTTTATGTCTCTGTCTCTCTTATCTTTCTAATCTCTCTAAAGACATTTGTTTTCAAGGTTAAACTGATTAGCATAATACTTTGTATTAGAGATCATCATTATTAAGCACACATTAGAAGAAAGACATTGAATATTATAGTATTTTAAACTAAAAAAATACATATTTTTGATGAACTATATCATAGGCACATGAGTAAGCCACATTACTCTTCCCCAAACCATTAATTATTACTTTACTTGGGTAAAGTCACTTAGGAATTCGATTTGCTATTTTTAACCCCAAAATTTTTATTGGAAATCTCAGAGATGGTAAAAACACAAATGAATATGAACTGGTTCACATTTGTTGATTGCCTTTCCTTGTACCCTAAAGCTCAAATACTTGGCTCTCATCATTACAAGTAGTGGAAGCAATGTTAATAGCAAACTAGGATGCAAAATATGGAAATATCTCTTGCTAAAATTTAGGCTCAAGGAAATAGAACAAAATCTATAGTACTTTTAAAGTTAACTGTTTCTATTAAATCAAATGCACAACTGGTGTGCTAATATATCTCAGTGTGTGCAAACAGACTGCAGGTGTGCAAGCAGCAGAGATGCCTGCAGTCTGCAGGTGTCTGAGGTCAGACCTGGAGTCCAGACCTTTCCTAGCCTTTGGCCTCTGATGGAAGAAGGCTTCTCTTTTCACCCCATTGTGCTATACTGATTCTCTTTTCAATGAGTGCCATGATGTGTAAGAATTTACAAAACCTTGCTGTACAATACATATGGCAGACCTCTGTGTTGGTAGTTCAATTAAGAATGACCCAGCTAACAATGAAGGATAAATCCATTAATGGAGAGCTCATAAATGCCCTATAAAGAAGAGGGATGACTTCTCTTTTTAGTTTACCAATTGAAAATAAGGTGTTTGTGTTTGATGTGATCATCTTCCCGAAATTTCAGGGATATGTGACAAAGAAAACTATTAATACTTTGAATCTCTTACATCAACAGTATGATGATTAATACAAGCTTCCTCACTCTGATAAACAGACAGACAATATTTATTTTCATATTTTGGCTTGCTGTTTTCAAAGGTTGATTGTACCATGCCATGAATACTTAAATCACTGCTAGTAAAAATCATGGTTCTCTGTTTTGTTTTTGCTATGTAGATATAGGTAGAATTTTGGACCAAAAAAGTAAGATAGTTTATTTGCTTTACTGGGGAAATGTCTCTAAGCATTCACGCTTCTTAATTCACCTTTAGTGACCACTATATTTTTTCTGATCTTTGACAATACACTCAAAGAAATCACAATGGCATTTGTGACTCTTGAAAATTATTCAGGTTTTTAAACCATACATTTACAAACCGTTTTACTAAAAACAAAATCCTGAAACACAAGGCCAAAAGTCATGCTTAGTTTTTGTTTTCAGTTTTTGTATGTGCAGAGTTTTTTTATAAATAGAATTTATTTCAACATGATATTTTACTGCCTTTGGTTTTAATTTAGCAGACTTTGCCTTTAAAATAATTTCCATGAGAAAATGTAGCAATTTAAATTTTATAGGTGTACAATAATCTGTTCATTAAAATGATAATAATGTAAAAATGATAATAATGTTATTTAGAAATGAAACACCAAGAAATCTAAGCCTACAGTACCACACAGGCTTAAAAAAAGTAGTAGTAGAAAACGTTGTCTCTTGGTCATCACTTCATATAAACAGAAACATTAGATGTTTTTAAAAGTTGCCAATTAAGTTTTATAAATTTAAATACTTCCATGTTGTCATAAGTGTGTTTTTATAAGTCAACTTAGTTATGTCAAACCTCTGTTTCTTAGTGTTCCACAAAATGTAAATAAATTGCTCAATCATTTGAATGTGTAGATATTAAGGCCCATATCCTATCACAGTATTTTATTATCTCATTTAATTTCACAACTTGTTTGGTAGGAACTATTATCCCAATATTGCACCTGAGAAAACTGAGTCACATGTAGATTAGGTAATTTATCAGTGGTTTAACAACTAGGAAGTGGGGTTTTTTTTCACTAGTAAGTGGGTTTTAAACTCAGTTCATCTGATATCCAAAGTCTACAGTGTTTTCCATTTAGCCACCTTGCCTCCACAGCTTGAAATATATACAGGACAATCAAAGCGAGCTGAAAAATGCCCAGTTTGAAACACGAAAATGAAGAAATACAGCGTATTTCCACTGAAAACTGGAGAATTTCATGACCAAGGACTCAGGGATAGGTCTAGAATGAACTCAGTCAAGGACATAAATGTGTTCCATAATTGAGAAGTAGTGCTTCACAATTTGAACCCATTTGTTGTATTTCAGAGGCCACGGGAACTTTTTGTGAGTTTTCAGTCAAAACAAAACATGTGGACACTTTTTGACAAGGATAATTATAGCCCTTTGGAGTTGCTCATTTTCATTTCGTGTAAGAACCAAGTGTCTGTGAAAGCAGCTCTCACCAGAGAATGCTAGAGGAAGGCATGGTGAAAGTGATCGATTAGTTGAACGAAGGCAGAGATTATGTGTGGCTGGTTATTACTCATATCCTCAACACCTAGAATTTCACCTGGCCCATAATACATGTTCAACACATAGTTATTAAGTGAATAAATGCACTTGAAGATTAGAGCAAGGTTTCCTTTAGTATTATTAGAAATTAACCATGGCTCTCTAGATCTGGTAACACTTTGATCCAGACACTTATCCCAAAACTCTTCCTACTGTCATTTAAGTAAATGTGAAGTTTCTTAACCTGATTCTATAAACAGCAAATTCCACCAGAATCATAGTACCCCAAACTTCAAGGAAGGGGTCACTGAGTCTAGGCTCTCATATCAAGTAGCATCTAGCCTCTGGAGAGCAACTACTATTCTCAGAGATCTTTCCAAAACCTGCCTGAATATGAGGCTCTATTAAAGCAATCTGGAAAGTACAGATTCTCACCTATTTTTTAAAAAAAAATCTTTCTAAAAATCTTTATTTGAAAATCTACATCTCAGGCAATTGTTTTGAACAAGTATGAGAAATGTTTTTCTAAAATACCCATCTCCATTTTCAAAGAGCTCAGTTGGAAATTTCTATGAACTAACTTTCTTGTTCAAACTGTGGTGCAAGTGGACCAAAAATAGCCATCTTCACCTATTCAGTCATGCAGTAATTATTCGATAATATTTAACACTTTGTATGAGGCTTTGGGGGACAGAATGAAAAGATAGCACTTATCACATATTCCCGGAACTATATCTAGGTATAATAACATTCGAAGGTGGATTCATAGGTATACAGGGCAGGCAGTGAGCAATTTTGAGTGTAAGTATGGCCTAATCAGATTTGAGTGTTGGAAAGATTGCTTTGGGAGTGATGTCAGGGCTGGTGGGGGATGGTGACACATGAATTGTGAAAAGTAACTGGTAAGAAGCTATTTCTGTAGCACAACCAAGAGTGCATATACTAGGACAAAGGCAGTCAGGACAGAAAGGAGGATTTCATAGGACTATTTTTATCCAGTTTTAATAAATAAGAATATTAGATTGACAATCACATTGAAAGATATGTTTATTAAAATTTAGTAGAGCTCAGGAAGAATCGAACATTCAGACATCCTATTCACTTCTGCTAAACATTGATCAGACCCTTATATATATTTGGTGTTAGTTTGGAGATACAAAGATATGCAAAATGAATAAGATACAAACCCTACTCTCAAGGGTCTATTTATAGTAAGAGAATCAGAATTATGCAGAAATGGTTACAATAAAACAGAACTGCATTTAAAAGAAGGCTTATAATGTTGCTATTAAAAAGTATTATCTCATTAGTAAAATACTGTATTTAATTTTTAGTGAATATTCATATGGAAACAATGAATAAATAATCCTTTCAGAAATACAGTCTTCTATAAATTATGGAATATTTTATACATTGATTTACAGTGCATTCTCTTTGAAGACCAGTTGTGGGTGGCAGGAAGATATTATTTATCACGGGAGATGGTGAGAGGTACAAATCTCCAACAGAAAAGGCACAGAAGACTTCCCAGAATATTATTTACAAAAATCAGTGTTTTGGATCAAATTTCTCTTTAAATTGCTTTTCCATGTTATAGAATAGAGGTTCCCTACTTAATGAGATGCTTGGCAGAGAAGATTTGGGGAACATTTATCCAAACTGTCAGAACTACTTTTCCCTTTGCTAAAATGTTAGCAGGAATCTTTGAAAGAGGCAACATATTTGTGATACATCATTGTCAAATTTCCCCTAAAAGATCAATACGAGTGGCTAGTGTGAGAGATGTGGATCAGATTGTCAGTGCCAGACTTATGATCTTGAATTTCCATGACCATGTTCTTGATTTTGCAGCTCCTTCTACACTTTAACATTGAATTTCACTTAATTTTTTACAAATTTTAATCCCATGGGATCCTTTAATCTATCATTCATCATGCCCTATAATTCATCCTACTTCTAGATAATAAGTATATAAGGAATTAAACCAATTTAAAGATCAGCCAATAGGACACAAAAGTTAATAAAGGAAATTTGTCTGACAACAATCAAAATGAATTCCAAATTGAAACAAAAATAATATATACTTTCTTGCAGATTGGATAATCCATTGGGCTAGATAGCTCCCAGTGAGTTTGCATACATCTATTCAAGATCTAACCTCATTGTACTGGAGTTATTTGTTTCCACATCCCCATCATCATTGTTTCTGGAGTATATACTTTTGGAGAGGATGCACTGTGTCTCACTCACTCTTGTATACAGAGAAATCCTGGGCACAAAGTTGGTTTTTATGCTAGATGACTGATTGATTGCTTAAATGAAATAATGAATTATTCTGTTTTACTATTTTGTGTTGGGACAATGGTATTTTATTTATATTTGGTATTCAGTTTGAACTAGTATGAGATTTTTTTCCTCTTAAGTTCTTTTATTGGTACATTTTAGGTATACAATTCATTTACATTTATCATTGGGTGTTTGTACCTGTACATGTTGTATCATGGTTCTTATTTTTACTCATCACCTGTGTGCCCTTCACCCCCTCCACCCTTCCCTATTTACATAGACATAATTTTCATTTTTTTCTTTTCTCATATTTTTTCCTTTCCCTTCTTTCCTTTCCCCTTCCACTCCCAGTATGAGATTTGATTTAATAGTCCTGTTTAATGTTACATATTAGCTAAAAAGCAAAATTACAAAAATAATGTGTTTTTTTCCTTCTAAACAATGAATAGATATATTAATAGATTTCTAAAATAGTGAGTTGTTTTTCGTGGATAAGATTTACCTGTGCACTTACATACTCCCTTTAATAGCTTTTCCAAGAGGAAGAAAAAGATTACCAACTATAAGCTTGAAAATCTGTGGTGAAAAATTACAGAAACATAGTAGCCCAGAGGAAATATATATGTTGGCAAGAAAAATATAAGTTCCTGAATCTTCCAAAAATGACATAATTATCCAGTAATCCTCTTCCAGTATTCTATTTGTTCAACTGCACTGTCTCTGATGTTCTCTGAAGAATAATTGGGTAAATACTTAGATTTCTCTAAATAGTAATATAAAAAGGTACCCTGCCCCTCAGAAGAAAAAAGAAAAAAAATCTAGTACGGGAAAGAATACTAAAGAAAAGAATAGTCGTGCAAGATCTTAGAGATAATGAGCATTAAAAAGCAAATAACCTAATTAACAGTGATGTCAGATTGTAAATCAGTGAAAATATGAATTGTGCTTTAATCTATAAATAAGACAATGGCCTCAGATAATTTCTATAGTCTCCTCATAATCTCTGTTATTTACACTGAGACTAGTGCTATATAAAATGTTGTTATTTGTGTCTGAAGATGCTTCTGAATCATCTGTAACAAATCTACACAGTTGCTTTGTTTTGGGAGTAGGAATGGGTTGGCAATAAATGTACTAACACTCTCAACTGATCCTCTTGTGAGCAATAGTGTACTTTGGCAAGTTCAAATTACAGCTGCCATCAGTTGGTGAGCCTAAAATAAAACAAAACCAAAATCCAGTGAGTATCAAAATCAATCAGATTGAAATTAATGCATGGGGAAAACAAAATACACAAACTTGAATACTAGTGTCAAGCTCTGACCAGCTAAGCTAAGCTATCCATATGGTGTCAAATAATGCATCTTTATTTAATCTTATTTTTAAATTTTAAAATAAGGTATTCTTTATATCTTAGTGAATTTTAGAAAATGAGCCCAGTTCCTGCTTAATGTACTGCTCTCAGCATATGGATTATAAATAAAATGTGAGACATCACTCAATATCAAAACTGTGAAGGGCCGGGGATTTAGCTTAATGGCACCTGCCTTGCAAGCACAAGGTCCTCAGTTCAATCCCCGATACCAAAAAAAAAAAAAAAAAAAAAAAAAAAGAAGAAAAAAAAATGTGAAGAAAAAAAGAAAGTGTTTCATAAGAATCAATGTTTATTGGTAAAACTCCCACATATTTTGAGTACTCTGATCACATAGGCCTTCCCAATGGCTGGCAGGTGAGTTTGTTATCTTCACAAAATAAATTAAATAGGAATCATTAATATTTTTTACTAAAGGCTCTGGTGAATGTTGTAGGAAGATGTGTTTAAATGAAATCATGATGCAGCCAAAGATTTGAGATTACGCATGAATAAGCTCTATCACTGACTTAAAGTAGTGTATCAGTTCTTCATGTAACATATTGGACAGAATCCTACAGTAGAACTATGTAGTAGCTATTATCTTCAAATTCCAGATAACAAACTAAATCTTGGGATAAAAAATGTGTCCAGGGTCAAAGATAGCCAAACCTTTTAGAATTTGCTAAAAAGACACACTATAGAGTTCATAATCTTTTTCTATAAAATAAAGATAATGAAAATATAGCTCAACAATTTGTCTAGAACTCATAAACTTTGTATCATTTATATTAATTTGTGTGTGTAACTATTGCACCTACAAACTCAGGTAAAAGAATATGAATTTTCATATAATGATAATTTGTAACCAAGAGTTTTATTTACACAGGGTATATTAACAGAAGTACTCTATTTCTTCAATTATATTAATTTATTTTAAAGATTTTGACAAACTGATAGAATTCACGGGTAGCTTTCTACCACTTTTAATATTTTAAGAGATTGTTATAACTTTGAAATTGAATAACTGTTAGGCTAGAAATGACAGTATTTCTTTCAGTAATTAATCAAAGGCAATTTAAAATGCCACTCTCAGCATATCTCATCAAGACCCCTATAAACATACACAATCCAATATAAATTGGTTTACATTACATGTTCCAAGAACAGTCAAAGCATTCCTAATGTTCAGTTCTCTATAGAGTTTCTTTGTTTAAACATCATTAGAACATAGGTCACAACCTGGAAAGAGTAAAAATATATACATATTTTCATCTGTACTTTCAATTATGGATGTGCATATATGTAAATCAATCATGGTGAAACAATCATTTTAAAATATGGTTGGAAGTTTGGCTCTAAGGCTCTGCTTCTATACTCTCAAGACCTCCTAGGGTTTCTATTATTTATCTGTTTTTTTGGTAAATGCCTTTGTCCCAACCAGAACATGAACTGTGTAAGAGTGGAGACAATATCTTTTCTCTGTTACCCTGATATATAACACAGTTCTGACACTCATTGTTACTTATTGAATAAATCAATTAATGGTATATAGTAAAATAACAAATTACAAAATGGTATCATAGGTTATAATCCATGCTCTTATCCATGAATAGATCTGATTTCTTCTTACACGTCCTTGAATACTTGAAAATTCATCTTTAGTTCCTCTAGGCAAAAATTTTACAGAAGAAAGTTATATTTAATCATGTATAGATAAAAAAGAATTATTACTCAAAAGCAACAGGAGCCACCTATAGTGCCCCTGACAGAAGCTGAAAGGAGATGACTTTCCCTGAATCCTAAGCAATTGTTGCATGCTGATCCCTGGACAATAATATAAAGCTGGTAAAGTTTGTATTTGAGATGACCTTCAACCTCTTGTTTTTGAACTTTTTTGACTTGTTGCCTCTGTTCTCAGGCATCCAAATCCTTTGGAATGTGTGCTGACTATAAAATCTCTGATGTGAGAAAAGCTTATGCTTTGCCTTCCCTCAAACCAGGCAAATATCACGAGTGTGAGTTCATTTAACTATACTTCATCCCATCAGTGTAAAATTAGAGTAATAGCCATTTCCACGAAAGAATACTCCAAAAATGATATCACATTAAACGTATCTATGACCCCAAAAACCATGTTTTCTTCATTATACAAATTTCCATTTCTCCTTGTGACTATTGGGACAAAAACCAATCTGATTATTACTTAAATTTACTTATTTTAGGATTAAATCTCTGATAAACATAACAATTCCTTTAATTTGTTGATCTTTTGAAAGAGGGAAGGGTGAATCCAGTTATTAAAGAGACAAATTCTTCTTTTATCTAACCTTACTATTAATCCTTATCCTAAGAAACACAGGGGTCAGAAAGGTAGCATCTCAGAAAGCAAGGTCTATTCATCTCAATTTTCAGACTCCAATACATAAAGGATGGTAATCTAATCTACTTAAATTTGCTGATCTGAAAGTTTAATTAAGAGGAACCAAGATGCTACAATAGTTTTGTATCGAATATATAGAATAGCTGGACTTAACCACTAGATGACTTATGTTTCCACAATGATTGTTAAAATGATATTTATGAAAGAAACCAAGTGTAACCATTTTAACAGTTCTAGAAAGGCATACTCTAAGAGGTTAAAATTAAAATTAGGAAAAATGAGACCATTTATAATGGGCCATTATGACTCTGAATAATGATGACTATTGGTTCTGCTTAATAAAACTGTCATCTAACACAAAATATGTATTAAGCTAAATTATATTACATTACCATTCTACCATGCTACAAAATTCAAAGCAAAGCTTTAAAAAATAAATCTACAAGAAAATAAACCAATATTAATCTTTTGTATCTATTCTTAAATAGCTTTAATTAATAAAAAATCTATGTGAAGAATTTTTAAATATTGAAAATTTTGCTTTTTACTAGAGCAAATGACCAAATGTTTAATATATATATATATTTTTTTTTCTTAATAAGGTAGCTTTGATATGATATGGGGCAGAAACAGCTTTTCTCAAATGTTTCTGCTATTATTCAGATTTTGCCCCTTTATTTCAAACCTCTTCTTTCCTACTGTTCCCTGGTGTCCCCTCTGCAAAGCCATGTAGATGTGGCTTTGGCTTATCTGTCTAGCACTGTCATTAAATTTGATTGAATTTAGTCAAAAATTTCTCTCAAGAGTGCTTTTGGAACTTCCAAAATTGTAATCAAACTTTAGGTGACCTCATGTGTTATCGAAATACAGTTTTAGTAGGGTGAGACCTGTGAATTTGTATTTTATTTTATTTTTATTTCATTTTATTTTATTTTTTGGTACTGGGTATCACACTTGGGTCCTTGCGCTTGCACAGCAGGCGGCGAAAACACTGAGCTAAATCCCCGGCCCTAAATTTTTTTTTTTTTTTTTTTTTTTGTACCGGGGACTGAACTCGGGACCTTGCACTTACGAGGCAGGTGGCAGAACCACTGAGCTAAATCTTCTTGAATCTGCATTTTAATGTATTCCAGGAGTGTTTTTTACTATCTCTGATTTCAGAATTATTGTGCTTGAACTATGGATAATCAGTACAGACAACATAATAAGATGATAACATATATTGCTAAGCTCAGCAATATCTGGTCCATTGCTGAAAGCATTTATTGAGAATATACCATGTGCCAAACTGTTCATTTAGGTAGTAGAACAGAATGAAGATAAGGAGACATTTTTTCTCTCATACAGCTTACAGTCTGATTACAGGAGTTTCTTCTCTAGAATTACTATTTCAACATTATAGCATTATTTTCACAAAACAATATAGAATCCCGTGTCTTCTGTCCCCATAAATGTAAGCCAAAAATCAAAAGAATTTCAGTCATCAAAAACAATACAGCCATTCAAATAAAAATTGATACAAAATATGCAAAGTAGATGACATAGTAGACATAGGCAAAGTTGAAATGAGTGAACTGAAAAAAGAAAGCCTGTGAAATGCAGCACAAAGGAAAGTATGCAAAAAAATTTAAAAGACATGGAAAAATGAAGAAATTCTGACATATATCTAATCTGAATTTGAGTAAAAAATAATAGTCTTGTTGAAAGAAGAAATCTTTGAAATGATATAAGAAAACTTTCTTCAGCTGAAGAAAACAACATATCCTCATATTGAAAAAGTTGGATGAATAAAACATTATATTTAGCTGATCATTTTGTAGTGGAATTGAAGAATATCAAAAACAAAGAGAACCTTTTGGAATCAAGCAAATAAAAGCTGATCTACAAAGGATCAATCAGAATTATAGCAGACCTCATTAACATTAGGAAAGGCCAGGAGGCAGTGGAAAAAATAACTTCAAAGTGCAGGGGAAGTATATCTCAAAGAAAAGTCAAACATTTAGAGAAAGAGTGTACCAAACAAGTTTAAACATGAACAGTAAGAGAATTTCCTACCTTTACTTGAGAGAATTATTAAAGCACATGCATCATTAAGAAATAAAGAAATCTAGAAGGGAGGAGTATGATTCAGGAAGAAATACAGAGCAAATAAATCATTAGTTTTTATTGTTAAATCCAACCTAAGTTTTGGATAAAATGGCAATTGTACTTCAAACATTATTTTTTATTGTGTAAATAAAAGCTACCACTAAATTACAGATAATGCAAATCTTTTTTGGCAAGAGATTTATAAAAATGCATCACTGACAGTCAATTTTATTCTATAGCTTAAATTAAGTTGGGAAGGTACCAAGGGACATGTGAATTCGCATTAAATATATAATCAAAATCAGTTTAGTTTCCCTATATGACATATATTTAATAGGAACAGAAATGTTATTGATATAAAAAAATCTTATTTTCCCTAAAAGATTTTTCAGTTTCCCCAAACTGGATTGTTTTTTATAGTTTTAAGTAGCACATTTTTACCTAGTTTTGAATGTATAAAGCATGTAATTGCTGAGTGATTAGCTCTTCAAAAAGAATGAAAGTCCTTACCTTTAAAGTTACTTTAGTTACAAGAGAGAGAGACAGATTTTTCAAGGTATAGATATTAACAAGTATTACAGTAGTATTGACAAAGAGAAGCAGCCAAATGTGGCAGAAAAAATACCCTGGATTATTATAATATGTTAAAGGGTTTTCTGTGGAGTTGTAATGGTGTGCTGCTGATCAATAGCTCTCATTTAGTTTGAAGCTATACTTAAAATGTTCACACTGTCTTTCAGTTTTTTCATTGCATAGTAGTGTTTTGAGCTTTCTTCTGGAGAAGTAACAAAAACATTTTTAAGTAACCCAGTGCCTGGTAGAGTCAAGGAGATAATTTTTTTTCTTTTTTTCTCTCTGCAAGTGATGTTTGTGTTACTTTGGAAGAATATTATCAAGAGATAACAAAGAAATTAATATGAACTTTAATATTTACCAAAAAGTTCAAAGGATGAATCCGTAATAATCTCAGTTCAGTGTTCATTCAAAAATATCATTGGCATTGCTGACATCGATACATTGTCAACACTCACCAACAGTGATCAAGCAAACACTTGCTTGGTTCATGCAATCAGGAGAAAATAGTTATCAAGTCACTGAACAACAACAACAATAAAATCAAACAAAGCATTTTGGTTAAACTCTTTTAATCTTTTTGTGTGTAGTGTGAAAGTAAATAAAATACCTGATCGATTAAAGGTTTTTTTCTGCTAATTGCTACAGAGTGCAATTCTTTGTCTTTTTTCCCTAAATTTATTTTCTTACATTTCCATACAATTAAGAAAATGACCCCTTATTTTTTCTCCACATTTCCTCCTTGGATTCTCTCAGATTCTCTAACCCTGTGTGCCTGATAAGCAGCTCCCAGTTATGCCACCATGATTTCTATTCCTGAGGGCAAGTTATAATTAAGAACAAGAAGGTAGGAGTGTCCTTTTCACCTCTCAGATTGCCGTGTTTGAGGATCTTTTTCCTTTCTGTGTGATCAAAATAGAATTACACTAAAGGAAGCAACACAAAGAAAAAATGCAATGAAAAGGCAAAAACATTCTACCCATAAAATGTTCAAAAACAAAATAACCTGCTTTTAATAGCATTGCTTATAATCTGGAGGGAAAACGTGAACAGAGCTACTGGGATTATATCAAATCCGTCTGGCAGTAATTCAAACATATTAAGTACTCACAGACCTCAGATAAACTATGATAAAAAATCTGAAGAAAAGACAACTTTGGGAAAGTCTATCCACCCCCATTTTGGGGGGGTACCAGGGATTGAACTCTGGACCTTGCTCCTGTGAGGCAGAGAGCAGAACCACTGAGCTAAATCCCCAGCCCACCCCTATTTTTAATGCAGTATCATCTACAGCCATACCACCCTGAAAGCGCCCTATCTCCTCTGATCTAAATATTGTATCTAGTATACTGATTACATATTCAGATAGTCATTCTTTCTAATAATTTTTGATTAAATATTTTGTTTACATAAATTAATTTTTATCATATGTAAAAATTCTCAATTCAGAACAAAAATAGACTAAGATGGACTATAGTGAATGGCTATTTGGGTTGATCACTGAACAATCCTAAGGACCATTCGCATTGTAGATTTTGTAGATTTAAGTATTTATTACAAGTTTTTGGAAGATAACAGTAGAGTTCCAATAAAATCACTTCATTGTGACAATCTGCCTATAGATAGGCATAAAGTATTTTTAAAAAGAGGATTTCCCTTGGCTGAAGTGTATCCCTCCAAAATGTACATATTAAAACCCGGACTACTGAGGTGGTAGTATTTGGAGATGGGACTCTTGGGAGATATTTAGATCTTGGTAACATGATGGTGGAACCTTCATCATAGGATTAGTACCTGTACCAGTAAATTTTAATTGTCATCTTTACCATATTAAGATATACCTGGAGAGGTGATTACATCATGGTATTTCTATATTTGTCAGTGGATTAATCCACTGATTTTCCTAGATGAATGTAGTATTAGCAAGTGAGAGCCAGTTGGAGGAGGTGGGCTGGGATGTCCCTTTGGAGGGTATATTTCTTGTGTACTCTCCCCTTGTGGTTAGCTTCTCAGCCACCATGAAGTGAGAAGCTCTGCTCAGCCACACTTTGGTGTGATGTTTCTGCCTGGGAGTAAGTCTACCATGTACTGACCCCTACAAAACCAGGAGGCAACTTCAAAGTCTCCTCCTTTGAGTTGTGGGTGTCAGATATTTTAGCAGAACAACAGGAAAACAGACCAATACAGTACACTACAGAGCTTTCACACTCTTCTGACCCTATGTGTGCCCAAAGAAGTCCTGCAAGCACACAGTGAGACAGCAGCCACCTTATGAGGAAAGAGGAGAACTCAGCATAAAACCAGCCTTGCTGGCTCCTTTATCTTGGACTTCTAATCTGAAAAACAGAGAAGGAACAAACTTTTGCTATTTAGTCTGTGTATTCTGTGGCATTTTGTTAAGATCACAGAAAGCATATAATGTTACAAAGAAGTAGGGTAATGCTATACCAAATACCTAACTATGTAGAAGCAGCTTTGGACTTGGGTAATAGGGATAAAGGCTGGAGTGATTTTAAGGTGTATGATATAAATGTGAATATTAAGTGTGATTCTGGTGAGATCTTGGAATTGAGGAAATTGAGAAGAAAAGGGAATTTTTGTTATAAAATAAAAAAGATCTTGGACTAGTTGTGTTCTGTTTGTGAAAAGAATCATGAGCTGAATATTCAGCTGAGATTTCTAAGGTATGTGTGTAAGGAACAGCTTAATTCTTCCTGATTGTACATGATAAAACGCAGAAGGATAAACATGAGTTGAAGAAGGAGTTGTTAAAGGAATATGTTTCAGAACTTGAAGATTTGGAAAAGTCCTAGCATATCATATTACAAAATATGAGAAAAGATTTTTTTCTGAAAATAATGCTAAGTATGTGGCTGTGCAATCATTCGACAAAGAGTTTATGGGTTAATGGGAGCAGATATTCTGACATTTTGAACAGAAGAGGATGAAGATGAAACAAAATAAATGAAAGCTGCCAGACATCATGGTTTGACATAGATTAGATGGTAGAGCTAGTTGGTCAAGAAAAGGGAAAAGTGGTCCCAAAGGCAACTCAAAGATGCTCAGAACCATGACAACGTTAAACACTGTGGACTGTCTCTACCAGAGCTGCAGAAACAAATCCTCCGGAGACTTAAACCTTACAGAGCTCAGGGAGCAGGACCTTCAGCTACAGGCTACAACCATGAGTGGCAACTCTACAGAATTTAAAGATGGGACCACCCTCTGTGGGTGATAACCTGGGGAGATGCTATTGACCGAATTGTGTCCCACATAAATTCATATGTTGAAGCTCTAAACTCCAATATGATGGGATTTTCCTATACGGCCTTTGGACAATAATTAGCTTTAGATGAATGCATGAGGGTGGGGCCCTCAAAATGGGATTCTTCACCTTATAAGAAGAAAGACAAGAAGTTGATTTAAAGAAATATCCTGAATGACTCCTACATTTGGTATGATGATGACATTCACCAAGCCAAGCAATACTTGAGTAATAAGTTGATTTTATGATAATTAATTGGGATATTTAGTGAATATCTAGATATTTTTTTCAGTAAAGTTGGATAAACAGGTCTGGAGAATGAGAATTGGGAGCAAATAGGTTTGCATGTTACTAATAATAACAACTAACCATTAAAGCATTAAGTGTTGGGTACTAAGTATTATACGTATGCTAACACACTTAATACTCACATAAACCCTGGAAGACAGGGATAACTATCCCCATTTTATAAACAAGATTCCAAGGCCTTAATCTGCTAAATAGTTCACCTCAGGTCACATAACTCCTCCATTTAAAAAGATTCAAACCCAAATACGCTTTTAAATGCATATTTAGTACTGTGATGGTTAAATTTAACTGGCAACTTTTTGGTCTGGGAGCTCCCTAGGAGATTAAAGCACACTTTTGGTTGTGTTTGTGTTTGTCATGGAGAATGATGTTCAATACTGTATCTGGTCCCTGGTCTTTCCCTTTAGTTGTCACTGTTCCCCTACCCTGCTTCCCAGCCACTGTAACCTAAGCAGTTTGTCCTGCTACACCCTTCTACCTTGGAGGTCCAAACTTGGAGCCAGCTGACTATGGACTGACCCCTGAAATTGTGAGCCAAATAAACCTCTTCACCTTTAAGTTACAATGTCAGGTATTTTGTTCAGCAATGGGAAATTGATCAATGCAAGTATAAACCCAATAAAAGGACCTGGATTGTCAGTCTTTCCTTTGCCACTTCTGAGCTGTGTGATTTTGGTTATGTTACTTACCCCCTTCTTACTTTATTTTCCTCATTTGTAAAGTGAGGACACCTAATGCTACCTATTGCAAAATAGTGCTTGGTATAGAGTGACACTAAGTCAAAGTCATTATTTTAATGAATATGGAAACCATGGAGGAAATGGAAATTTCTAGAATGAATATGGGAAATAAGAAAACAAGAGGATCTATGATTCTTTAAGGGGTAGATAGATAGACAGAAATGTACTATGGAAACTGTATTGTCATGCCAAGGAGGAAAGTGAGGCTTCCCAATCTGGAGCCTGGACAGAAGAATCTAGAAGCTTTGTTCTGCATGTGTTCTAATTGTCCCTAGAAAACACTGCTTTGTCCTAAGGTGATAAAATGGGAGGGAAGATACCAATCAAAAGCTTGGATGGACCAAATGTATGGTACATCTAAAGAGATTGAGCAAGCAAAAAATGCAAAGATTCAGTTTGGACAGCAGATGTAAATCTTGGAGAAGTTTCTTAAGCAGCTAATAGGGACTTTCTAGGATGTCTATAACCTTGTCAGCTGGTCAAAAGATGACTCTTTAAATTGGAGGTCTTACAAGAGCTGTGTTTGAAGGAAATAGTCCACATAGTAGGAAGCAATTAGAATGAAAGAGTATCATAAAAGCCGAGAGAGAGAAAAAATAGTTGTGAAAAGTCTATGTAAATAGGGAAGGGTAGACGGGGGAAGGGTGCACAGGTAATGGGGAAAAAATAAGAACCAAGATACACCATGTACAGGTACAAACACCCAATGATAAATGTAAACATATTGTATACCTAAAATGTACCAATAAAAGAATTTAAGCCAAAAAAAAAAAAAAAGAATATTAGAAGCTGAGGGATTTGAGTAAGATCTCATTTTTTCCCAACATCCCCAAAGTAGTTAATCACTATAAAAGTTTGATGAGATAAGAAGTTCATTTAGCCTCATGTTTTATGATTTAGGAAAATTAGGCAACAATAATAACCTGGTTTGAGACACACAGCTCCTGATAGTGCTGGCATTTGAATGAGAAAGACTGGTTCCAGATTTTGTCCCTGTCCTCATCTGCCTTACTCTTTGAAATGGCTCACATTGCTACATTACTTTTGGTTCTGCAAAGAGATAACTTGTTTGTGTCATTTTCCCTCTACATCCTCCACACTAAAAAGCCTAGATGGGGGTAGATGACTGGCACATTTTTAGTTTGTGAGGTATTTCCCTCTCCAATTTTTATTTATGCTCTGAAGTCTCTCCCTTTTCCTAAAGTTTCAGTTTTTATAGCCAGTTTTTAAAAAGAACTAAATATTTTGTTTTTTTACTTCCATATTTGCCTGAAATTTCAACAGTTTCAGAGGAGTATTTCTGAAACTCTCAAGCAAGAAGAAAAAGAGTGGCAAAAGATAAAAAAGGTTAATATTTTCAAACTACTTAACAGATTGTTGAATGAGGAAAGGTGGTGATAAACACTATTACCCGCCTCCTAAAATAAGAAGGGTTAGCTAAACAACACCTATGATTGAAGAAATTTGAAAGGGAAAAAGTATCTCTGAACATGTTATATCTGTGTTTAAAAAGAGAGCAAGACAAAATAATAGAAACACCAGAAACTTAGAAGAGTTTACTTCACTTATCTCTTTTCCCACAATAAGAAGTGCAGAGTAATACTCTTTAAAGCTTAGATAAACACAGAGCACTGTTGCACACATCATGGATCCCAGCTCTCCAGAGGCTGGGGCAGGATCACCACGAGCTCGAGGGCAGCCTGGGCTGCATAGTGAGTTCAAGGCCAGCCTGAATTACAGAGTGACACCCTGTCTGAAGAAAAGACAAAAACAAAACCACAAAAATAAAGCTTGGATGATTCCAAACTTATACTGAATTTGAAGGTCTTACCAAGGTCCTAATGATTCTTAAGAATATCAGTACTCTCAATGATTGCAAAAGATGTATTAAGGATCAATAAACTCTAAAATTTTAAATAGCCTGTCTTGGAATTATTTCAATCTTAATTAAAGTTGCAATTATAAATAAGCAGAATTTACTTGAATATTAATGATGGTTAAATGAATAAACAACTATGAAAAGAATAAAAGGCCCAGTAATAAATTATTTTAATACAATGTTAAACATCCTGAATCTATATGTAGTAATCTTACAATAGAATATTCAAAAAGTATATGATACAGTACAAGAAAGCAAAATATCATAATTTATTCCTTGCCCTAAAAGTTTTATTTTCTATGTATATTTTCCATTAGCAGTGGATCTATTAATTATCAAATTCTGTTGCATAGAGACAGTGAAAGAATTCATTTGGGTGGATTTGATTGTTGAGGTAAATATAGTATGTGAAAATTAATATTAAACTAAATTCAAAATTCAAGTTTCCCCATCCTACACTTACTCTCTAGTTCAAAAGTTTTTAACTTTGGGCGTACTTCAGATTGTCTGGGGAACATTTAAAAATACCATTTACTGAATCCTACCCAAGGGAATTAAATCAAAATCTCTGTAGGTGGAGAATTAGTGTTTTTCAGAATCTTTCCAGTGATTCCAGTGAGCATCGCAGGCTGAGAACCATCTCTCTGGGAGATTAGAATTTCAGGTATGAAGAGACAGTGTTAGCTTAAAGCTACTTCATTCATTTGTTCTTTCACCACAAAAATTTGTATGTTATGATCCTGCAATAAAGTATGTTAAGGAGATCTAGGGTACACAGAAAAATAACAGAGAGCCCTCATTCTCCAAAAACCAAGAGATTAGAATGAGGGAGAAAGGACAAGTGAACTGTGATCTTAAAAGATGTAAATTTTAAAATTATACCAAGCACAAGTATATCTGGCTACATAGTGAAAGTTACTGAAATTGAAAAAAACAATTAAGAATATTTTTATTATTCACTAAGTTTATTGGTAAATGTTAGGTATACATTATGGTCACATTCATTATTGGGAATTTTTAGCTGTACGTGATGTATTTTGGTTCTTATTTTTTTCCATTCCTCTTCCATCCCTTCAACCCTCCACCCCTCCCTATTTATATAAGCTTTATTTCTGTTTTTTCCTTCTTTTTTCATGTTTTTCTTTCATCTCTTTCCATCCCCTCACCTCTCTTCCCTAGTTCCCTTTCTACTTTGAACATTTTCTTTCTATTTCACATTATCTATTATACATTTTTGTCTTCATTTACACTTTCAGTTTCTCACGCTAGAGAGACAATTTGGTATTTACTTATGTGTGTCCTATTTATTTCACTTAAGAGTAGTGATATGCATCTATCTAGCTAAAAATGTCTCTAGTCTATCATTCATTATGGCTGTGTAGTACTCCATTTTATATATAAAAAAACCCCACATCTTCTTTATCCATTCAAAAGTTGACAGGCATTTGGGTTGTTTCTAAGATTTAGCTATTACAAACCATGCTTCTATAAATATGGGTGTGCATATATCATTGTGGTATGATGCTTTTAATTCTTTTTTTTTTTTTTTTTGGTACCAGGGATCAAACTTGAGTCCTTGCGCTTGTGCAGCAAGCGGCAAAACCACTGAGCTAATTCCCCGGCCAGATGCTTTTAATTCTTTTGGGAAGATACCCAGTAGGGGAATAGGTGAGTCAAATGGGCCTTCTAGTCCTAATTTTTGAGGAATCTCCACACTGATTTCCACAGTGGTTGCACTAGTCTTCGCTCCCACCAACAGTGGAGAAGGGTTCCTTTTTCTCCACACAAATTGGTTGATTTCTTGATAGCAGCCATTCTTTCTGGGGTGAGATGGAATCTCAGCATTGTTTTCATTTGCATTTTTCCAATGACCAGTGATGCTGAACAATTTTTCATATGTTTATTTGCTGCTTCTACTTCTTCATCTGAGAAATGTCTATTCATTTCAGATGCCCATTTTTGGATTGGGTATCTAAATTTGGAGAGGTTGATTTTTTTTAAGTTCTTTATATATTGTAGATAGTAGTCCTTTGAGGAATAGCTGGTAAAAATTTTGTCCCATATTGTGTGTCTCTTCACTCTGTTAGTAGTTTCTCTTGCTGTGCAAATACTTTTTAGTAAGATGAGATCCTAGATGTTGAGTCTTTGTGCTAGTCCCTGTGTGACTGAGGTTTTGTTCATAAAATCTTTTCCTATGCTAATGTCTTCAAGAGTTCTACTGAACCTATCTTCTAGCAGATTTAGTGTTTCTGTTTTAATACTAGATCTTTGATCCATTTTGACTTTAGTTTAGTTCATGGTGAAAGATCTGGGTCTAGTTTTAATCTTTGGCAAGTTAAAAAACAATTTTTCCAGCACCATTTATTAAAGTGGCTATCTTTCCTCCAGTGAAGGTGTTTGGCTCCTTTGTCAAAGATGAAGTGGCTGAGTATGTCTGGAGTTGTTTCTGCATCTTCAAATTTGTTCCATCATTCCTGGGTCTGTTTCTTTGCCAGTACCATGTTGTATTTATCACAATAGTTCTGTAGTATAGTTTCAAGTTGGGGATTGTGATAGTCACTGCCTTGTCTTTGTTGCCTAGAATTGCTTTTGTTATTCTAGGTCTCTTCTGGTTCCAAATGAATTTTTGGATCATTTTCTCTAGTTCTATGAAACATGCTATTAGAATTTCAATCAGGATTGCATTGAATCTATATAGCAGTTTTGGAAGTATGGCCATTTTCACTATATTGGTTCTTCCTACCCAAGAAGAAGGTATTTTTTTCCATTTTATGATATCCTCTTCCATGTCTTTTTTCATAGTGCTGTAGTTCCTATGTTCATTAGGGAGATTTGCTTGTAATTCTCCTTTTTGGTTGTATTCTTCTCTCATTTTGGAATCAGGCTAATGCTTGCTTCCGGGATTGAATTTGGGAGTCTTGCTTTTCTTTCAATTTCATTAAAGAGTTTGAGAAATAGTGGCATTAGCTCTTCTCAAATTTCTTGTAGAATTCAGCAGTGAAGCCACTGGGACCAGGGATTTTCTTTGTTGGTAAGTTTTAATTACATTTCAATTTCATGATTGATATTGGGTTATTTAGAATTTTTATATCTTCTAGTTCAACTTTGGTAATTCATGTGTTTAGGAATCTGTCTATTTCTTCTGTGTTTTCCATCATATTGGAGTACAGGTGCTCAAAGTAGGTAGTGATGATCCTCTGGATTTCTGCTGGATCTGTAGTAATTTCACACTTTTCATTCCTAATTTCATGGATTTGATTCTTTTCTTTCCTTTTTTTGATAAGGGTTTTTAGGAGTTTGTACATTTTATTTATTCTTTTGTTGAACCAACTCTTTGATTCACTGATATTTTGTATCATTCAGTTAGTCTCCATTGCATTGATTTCTGCTCTGATCTTTATAATTTCCTCCCTTGTATGAGCTTTGGATTTGTCTTGCTCTTCTTTTTCTAGGAGGTTAAGGTTCAGCATTAGGTTTGAGCTTGCTCTGTTTTACTAATATGGGCATTCACTGCTATGAAGTCCCCTTGTAGGAGTGCTTTCAGGGTGTCCCATGAATTCCATTATGTTGTATAGGCATTACTTTGCTTTTACTTGAGCATGTGCTATGAGCTAGCATGTGGTATATTTTGAAGAACGAACTGTATGCAGCTAAGAAGAATGTGTGTTCTGATTTTGTGGGGTAGAACACTCTGTAGATGTCCATTAAATTTATTTGTTCAAAAGTTTGGTTCAGTTGTAGTATTTCATT
Organism: Heterocephalus glaber; assembly: GCF_053883595.1. Classification (NCBI taxonomy): domain Eukaryota; kingdom Metazoa; phylum Chordata; class Mammalia; order Rodentia; family Bathyergidae; genus Heterocephalus; species Heterocephalus glaber. The sequence continues at coordinate 33,164,504 of NW_028258296.1, read as the reverse complement.
GTTGATTTTTTGCCTAGTTTACCTATTTATGATAGTGGGGTATTGAGGTCCCCTACTATCATTGTATTAGTGCTTATTTGATTTTTCATATCAGTTAATATTTACATGATATAACTGGATTCACTGGTATTTGGTGCATATATATTTATGATTGTCAGTTCTTCCTCTTGGATAGTTCCCTTACAAGGATGTAGTAACCTTCTTTGTCACTCTTAATTAGTTTTAGTTTGAAATCCACTTTGTATACAAATAAGATAGCTACTCCTGCTGTTTTCTGGGTTCCTGTCCCATGGAGTATTGTTTTCCATCCTTTGACTTTCAGCCTATGAATTTATTTTTGAATTAAGTGTGTTTCTTGTATGGAGCATACTGTTGGATCTTGCTTCTTGACCTATTCTGCCAGTCTATTTCTTTTGATTGGTGAATTGAGACCAATAACATTGATGATTATAACTGATAATGTATTCAGTTATCATTGTCGTGATATTTTACTCTTATTTACTCTTTTATTTTTTTTTTAATTTTTCCTCTTTCCATTCAATTTCTTGCCTTGACTGATGGCTTCATTTTGGTGGGCCTTGTGGAGTTGTGACTCTCATTGTCTTTTTCTAGTAAATTGTTTAGAATCGTTTGGAGTGTTGGTTTGGTATTCATGAAGTTCCTCAGGTGTTCTTTGTAGTGAAAGTATCTCATTTCTCCATCGAGTTTGAAAGATAGTTTTGCAGGATATATCAATCTGGGTTAGAGGTTGTTTTCTTTTAGGGCTTGAAATACTTCACTCCAGGCTCTTCTTGACTTGATGGTTTGTGTTGAAATGTCTGGTGTGATTCTGATGGGCTTTTCTTTGTATGTGATTTGCTTCTTTTCTCTAACTGCTTTTAATATTTTGTTCTTCTGTTGGATTTTTGTAATCAAATTCTTTTCCCCTGTTTGGGAAGTTTTCTGCCATTACTTCTGTTTACAGGTTTTTTATGTCATTTGTGATATCTCCTGCTTTTTCATTGACGCTGATCAATCTTATGTTATTTTTTTTTTGCATCATCTAGCAGCTGTTGCATTGATTTCTCATTGTTTCTTGCTATTTTTAAGAACTCTCTCTCTTTTTGTGATCACTAAGTACAATCCTATCTTCTATGTCTGAGATTTTGTCCTCACATTGGATCATTCTGCTGCCTATACTTTCAGTGGAGTTTTTAATCTCCTGGATATCTGTTTGAATCTGTTTCATGGATTCTATTTCTTTCCTGTGCTAGGTGTTAATGGGTTTCATCATGTTCCTGAGATTTTTTAAATCTGTATCTGTTCTAGAGTCACTAAGCTTATCTTTCATTCTGGTCACCATCTCTGTAGTTATCTTGGAAATTATTTCTGATTTCATTTTTTTCTGAGAGCCTCTTTCATTTGTTTTTTTTTTTTACTTCAGTTGTTACCAGTTCAGAGAGGCTGGTTGGTTGACTTTTGGATTTTTCCACCTTATAGCCCACCCCGCCCCGGACTTCCCTTTGCTGAGCTGGAAGACTGGGTTTGCATCTTGTTTAGGTGTCTTCTCATTTTTATATTTTTGTTGCTGATGTTTTTGATTTAATTCCTGGGTTGATAGTTTTATATTATTTACTGCAATTGTCTTTATTGCTAGTATTTAGAACCCTTAGGGAGTGATACTTCTCAGAGGTGTCTTCCAGGTACAGCTGGTCTTTGGGTTTGAGTCTTTAATGACCCTTAGGCAATCTCAGTTTTGGTATAATAGGAAGGACAACTGACTAGAACAATCATGTCACCTTGGTCAAAGTAATACCATCAGCATCAACAATAGCATCAAACACACTTAGAAAATGACAAATTCTGGTAACTATTAATTTGTCACCTTTAACTGCATGAACTGGACTTGAAGTTATATATCAAAATCATAGACAAACCAGAAATGTTTTCAGTAAATGAGCCCTTCAGTATAATGAATTTACCCTCTAGTAAGAAGATTTAGAGGGATTGGGGAGGGATAGAGAAATAGAAGAAGAGGAAAGCGTTAGTGATAGGGCTAGAGGAAACAGGAAGATCATGTAAACTTTAGGGAACTGGTGAAGACAGGAGGAAATGAGAGAAGGAAGGAACTAAAACAAGAACAGAACAAACTAATGGCAACAGGAAAATCAGAGACTGTATTCACACTCTTATAGAAATAAGAACAATTAAGAAAAAACATAACAGTAGAAAAACAGGCACAAGAAAGGAGAGAAATGAAGGAGAGGAAAAAAAGAAAAAAATCACCTTCAAGGCATGTCTCTGCTGTCACTGGTAGACAATGTGGGCAGCAGCATGCAGATCCCAGTAGATTAATCTCAGCAAGCCAGCCTTAGTCCACTGAGATTCAGGCTGGTTTCTGGCTGGGAGGCTGGAATTGAGCTCCCTTATCTTATGTGGATTTCAACTCTGCACAGTTTTGCTGCAGATTTGAACCCCCTGTTCCCCACAGCAAGACTGAGTTATGGTATGAGGTGCTGATCCCAACCACTCACCTACCACTGTAGTCCACTGTGTCTTTATTACAGTGACTCTCTTTGCTGTCCCAGTGTTCTTCAGTTCTCAACCATAAGCCTCAGAGAGGCCCTCTCTCTTCTGCTCACCACTCTGGCATCTTCTGGAGCTCAGAACAATGGTATTTCTGTTCTCTGCTGCTGTCTGGGTCTGGCCATGACTCTCATGGGCTGTCTACTACTAATGGCCCCCAGGGGTGCTCCCGCTGGTGAAGGCACACTTGGGTAGATGCAGGCAGCTTCTCTGATGAAGGAACATGAGGGTGGTCAAGTGCACAGTGGGTGGTCCTGCTGTTAAAGGTGCACATGGGCAGTCTAGCACATCTGAAGATAACTCAAAGTTGGCAGGGTATGAAACATGTTGAAGAACAAAAATGAGATTCAAAATGAGCTTAGATGGCTGGAATACTGGGCTGTTCCATCCTCTTCATGGCCAAAAGAGAGAAGCTGTTGCCAAGGATTCTACCCTCCATTGCTGAGAAGAAACCTGGAATAAGAGGAGAGGCAAAAACTGGGAGAGGAAGAAGGACAAAAGGGGATAGGAGCAGCAGTGGCTGTGGTGTTAGTGATGGTTGAAGGAGAAGGAAGCAGAAGGAGGAGGCTGCTTCTGTGCCAGCTGCTGAGAATGCTCTGGTGAGAGGCAGAGCTGGGTACTTAAGTGGGTGTATGTCTGGGTGTATTTAGAGTGTGATTATTCCAATTCCAACCTGGAATTGTGGTTCTTGCAGTCAGGCTGAAGTCAATAATTGAGAATTCTTACAAAAAACATTGGAAAACTTTGAACATAATAAATTATTTTTTGAAAAGAAGAAAGTAGGTATTAGGAATATATAATTATTTTGATATTTTAGGTCAAAGTTATGTGAGGGATTAATGGCAAAATGAGAATCCATCAGAGGGAGAAAAGTGAGGAATACTGTTGTGGCAAACAAGATTTATAAACTCAAGGCCTGTGGTGAGGAGTCGGACTTCTGTGTGATCTCTAAGCCTGGTTTTTGGATTATGGTCTATATTAGTCTGGTTTTCCATTACTATAATGAAATATCTGAAACAGGCTAACTTTGTAAAGAAAAGAGGTTTACTTAGCTCATATTTTAAGGAGTTCAAAGTTCTAAGAGCAAAAATCACAACACAGGCTCTAGTGAAGAACCTCTGTCCCCCTTGGTTGTATTACCTCAGGGAACATGGTAAGGATAGGAGCATGTGTGGGAGGAATAAATCAGATCATCAAACAGGAAGACAGAGAGGCTGCATGGAGCCAAACTCAAGCTTTTATAAGAATTTCCTCTCTAGAACTAACCTGAGTCTCACTAGAAATAGCTCAGTCTCTTCTGAGAGCATTGTTCCACTGACCCAGTGATCTCCCTCTGGATCCTATCACTTCAAGGTCCACATGATCTCCTAAAGCTTCCAATATGGAGACCAAGTCTTCAACACGCAAGTGTTTGGAGAGATAGACATAAATCATACCCAGACTGTAGCACGCTCCTCTAATATCCAATGACTGGGGAAAGATGTGGAGAGAAGCAAGATGTTTGGATGTTTTGAGTTTGAGTTGGTGGGATATCAGGTTGATGTCCAGCAGGCAGCATGGTGTGAGGTAATGGTTTAGGAAAAGGCTTGCAGAGACAAAAGTGGAAGAGACAAGAGCTGTGTCTGAAAGAAGATTAGAAAATTAAAGGAAAGAAAACCAATCCTCAGGAAGTTGTATGCATACTAGGACAAAAAGGAAAGATGAAGTTAGAAAGGTTGTCATAGTTAAGAGAGGTCAATGAAGCCAAGAATACTGCTTAATTTGGAGGTGATCAATAATGTCAAAAATCAAAGAAGATTCAGAATTAATCTTAAGAAAAGACCACAAGTTTGATAACAAAAGCTGCTTTTAACAAAAAAGTTTGGATATAGGGAGCCAAAGTGAAAGTGGCTGGAGCAGTGAATATCAAGGAGTGAAAATAAACTGTTCTTTAAAGAAATGTAACCTTTAAAAGGAAAAAGATGACTAGAAGCTGATAGATCAGTAAGGCTGTAATATATTTTTTCACTGAAGGAATAAAATGAATTGGCTCTTTGCCTCTTTGCAGAGGAGCTTGTTGAAAGGGGTTTTCAGTTTGTTTTTTTTTAATATAAAAGGAGAAAATGGCTGGGTGACTAAAAATCATTTGAGAACTGTGATCTCCTTTTCCTTGGGAGTCCTTAGGTGAAATCAACTAGTGTGGCTTGATTAATATAAAAACTTCAAGTGGAAATGAAATTCACAGAAAAATAAAATAAGGCTGATGCAGTAGTTTATTCTGGTAGTTATTTGAATATTATTAAGAAGTAATAAGAAGCTAAATATTCCAGAATTCCAATATAAAAATTTACAAATATACTACAAAGTAGAAAGGAAAAAATATAAATATATACTGTGTGAATATCAAACATCATTGTAATGTATATTATTTATAGATTCAATTAATAAAATTAAGGTACACATTATTATAGGTATTATAATAAGCAGAACACTGGATAAAATGAAGGAAATAATTAGCTAAGACAATTAAAGCAAAATAATAGTATTTTGTTTCATAAATTTGACCTAATGAAGAAAGGTTCTTCAATTAACTTTTTGTAATTTTTCAAATGCTTAAAAAGTTCTTTTCACATTCTCAGTGGTCAGGAAAATGCTGAAGGGGAATATGTAAACTACTTCTATATATATTCTTCTGATTCCTTCATTAACAAATAGTTTTATGTCTTGTTTGATAATTTTACAATTTTTATTACGCTTTTTTTCTTTTCAGGAAATGCTGCAGTTTCAACTAAATTAGACTTGCAGCCGCTATCCCAATTTTGTTAAAATATTTGCAGTTTGCATTTATTATCTTTATTTTGTGTACTTGAAGACGTCTTTGCAGACTTACCTTTCTCTTTCAGTACTGTCTTACTTATACAGCACTGGAGTGGCACCATTACAATTTTCAGTACTACAGTGTTTGCATATTGTGTTAGGCAGTGACCTCTTTAGAATTGTAGAATCTTTTTGTTTTTTTGTTTTGTCTTTTTTGTATTTGTATTTCCACAAATAAATCATTTAATTTAATCTTATGACATAAAAAATACCAAATATAAAGTAAAACAATGTAATACAAACAAAATTATTACTTAATTTTTTCTTTGAAATTGGTACCACAGTTGAATGCAGAAATACTAAAAACCTGTGCTGAAATCAGTAAGTTGAATTATTAATAATATTATACAACTTTTTTCTTAAAATAATGGATGACATTCTAACTAGGTAGATTTTTATACATTAGACCTATATGTACACTGGTTCAAATTTGCATAAGGCTCTGTGATACTTTGTAATTTAATTAATGTGACTGACCCTATTGTAAAGTAATAAAATTGTTAGGGATATAATTGTTCATTAAAAGAAGCTATTCTTTTACCTTTTAGTTAATCTTTTGCACTGAACTGAAATGCTAGTCAGGGGAAAGCATATTAATATTGTTTAAATTGTGTTTTTACCCTTTGCATTGTTTCTTACATTTAAAAAAATCAATTAACATATTACATTGTATTTTGTTTGAAGAAAATTATTTGTAACATTACTTTGCCTTTGTAATATTTGCATTTCACATATGTGACAATAAATGATATATATGTAAAAGCAATTCTGTATAAAAGTTCCAGTTTCAATAATTATATATCATGTCTTAGATGGTAAAAAAAAAAGCTTGCATTTTTCAATTTGACTTTTAGCATTTTACATTTTACTTATGTTTCTAATTTCATTTATTTTCTGACATTTCTCAATCCGTTTATGTATCAAAACACACTTGTTTACACATATATACAGAGATGATCTGATTGTATGCTTTCACTTAAATGTTTTATTATTCCTACAATAACTGAGTTCATCTTCATCTCTTTCCTAATCTTATCCATTATCTTATCAATTATCTTTCTTCAAAAATATTATATAAATCATAGCTGTGCTATAAATTTCTGATCACCATGGCATGAAATCTTTACAAAGTCTTTAGTCTTTAATATTTGTACCATTAATTTATTAAATATATACTTTTCTTTTGTAAAAAGTAGTGAATACTACAGAAATAAGTAAAAAAACCCCTCATATTTCTATATCTTGCATTTTACATGGGAACATGATAAGATTGAAAATACATGTATTTATTCTGATAAAGTTGAATATATATTCTTAAATTTTACAGGTAATGTGTGTATATTTTTTTATAAAAAGACTTCAATAACAGTGAAATGTAGTAATTTAATTTTGATGAACTTATTACAAATTTTCAAAATTCATCTATTTTTTCATAACTGATGATTCCCTGAAAGAGTGAGTGACTGGTATTACAGTCATTTTTTAAGAAGGAATCTGATATTCACAGAATAAGAATTTGACCATAAAGATTTGATTTTATTATTTAATTGGTTAGAGAAACAGCACACGTGAGTTTAGAAGTCTTCTAATCCAGTGACTCTCAAAATATTTGTAGTGAAAGTTCATTTCTCACTGATTCCCAATCATTATTTTTAGTAATATAATATAATTGAATTACTAGAAAAAATTTTAAAATAGGTTGAGCAAAACACGATTTCAAATTTGTTAGATTTAACAGCTATCAATTTTTTTTTACAAATAACTGTATGGGCTCCTAAATTGTTATCCTTTAATTTCTTCTTTTTGGTACTGGGAATTGAACTCTGGACCTTACGCTTGCAAGGCAGGCAGTGGCACCACTAAGCTAAATCCCCGGCCATAAATCGTTATCCTTGACGGGCTTATTGTTTTGAATGGATAAAATAGCACATAGATGAAGCCCAGTCCCAGACGCTTGGTGTATTGTCTTGTCAATCATGGTATATCTCTTCTAAGAGAATTATCTTCATCCAGAATGTTGGTCACCTAATTGCCATGCTTACTCACACATGATCTGTGCCTTCCATTATTTGGATCCAAAGGATAGTCTGGCTTTTTGGGCCAGGTTGGAAAACATAGCTGGGCCCATCAGTTTTTTTGTCATTGGATTTAGATCTAATATGTGAAGAAAGGATTTTAAGGACATTGTATGTTATTTTATATGCTTAAAGTAAGAGCTAGCAAGCCAGGGATTTAGCTCAGTGCTGCCTCCACCGGCCTCTCAAGTACAAGGTCCCGAGTTTGATCCCCAGTACCAAAAAAAAAGAAAAGAAAAAAAGAAAAAAAGGAGCTAGCAGAAACTCTGAGTAATCTGTGAAAGCTATGTTAGGTCAGGGCAGAAAGAGGAATATGTGCAATACAGCTAAGTCATATTAATAGTCTCAACACTAAACATTAAAGAACTGCCAATGTTGAGGTACATAAAGCTGTCCTAACACTGTAATTACCGACAGTTTAAAAGCCCTTAACCCCAGCATGAAACAACATTTTCCTTGAATGTCCTACGCTATAGATTAGATACCAGTTGCTATGCAATGAACATATATATTCTAGCTGGCATAAAATGGTCTTCTAAATTATTAAAAAATATTTAGTTTAACCAAAACTTAGTATCTGACTTTTCACATTATATAAAATAAAATAAATGCCATTGTGAAAGACAAGTTAGAGGCATCCAAATCTCTGAAATGAGATTGTAAGCCAAACTGCAAACTGTGTCGGTCAAGTGGAACTACCTGTTTGCTACTCAAAATCTGTTTCCTATAAACCCATATATCTAGATTGACTGCAACATTGTCATAATTATAGTTTGATTTTGCTTGAGTGAATTTCTTAAAATTTATACCGAATTACCACAACAATAGATGAGCTTCCAAAATTCACCATCCATGTGTATGTTCTCTGATTTGCAGTACTCTTTAGAAAAAAAGAAACCCACCGTTTAATGGACCAGACATGTACTTTTAGTTGTAGCATCTAGATATGTAATATGTGAGAGAGGCTTCTGGAGTCACACCAGAAATGAAAGGTGCAAGTCTGAGATTGGGTGCACTGTGATTTTCAAAACATGTTTTATCACCTTGTGCTCTTTTTAAAAGTCATTTAAATGTAAGTGTTCGGATTGCTTTTTACTCTTCAGTTATATTAAAATAGCATATTTTCTTTGAGTAAAACATTATTGTTCTAGATAAAAATTGAAATTTAACTTCTGATTTTTACTTTTCAGAAAATTCTAAATTTTAAATTATTGCTAAATGAAATGGTTTGTGTCAGATGTTAACAATATGGGGCCTTAGATTTAAAAAGTTCCATGTAATCTTATTGAGCCAGTAGGTCATAGAAACAAGAGAAAATGTGTTTGAATCACAGGAGAGAAGTGATGTTGGATGGATATGTGAAATGCTTGCTGTTGTAGTATCAGCTGATTGATAGCAGTGATTCTCTGAAGGGTTCCAACATTATGCTTTTTAAAAACTGGAGATTAGTGCAACCATGGTGAACGGCACAGTGACACTCTGGCAAAGAAAAAGGGCCAGGGCTGGCAAAATGTGGCAGGTGTCAAAATAAAAGGTTAGGCTCTGGGCCTGGGGACCCATCTGTCAGATAAAAAGTATGATAAGGCAATTAATGTATTTATTTATGTTGCTCATGACAAACCATGTATTCCATAAAAAATGATCAATTTAGACATCTTCAACTGTTCTCTAGACATTAGAAGTAATATAAAAATAAAATGCTCTAGGTGAAAAGCAAGATCTAATAATAAAATGTGTTGTTTATATAATCAAGTAAAGTTAACTTTGGGATATTACAGCAGTACATATTGAAGAATTAAATTATTAATAGAACATTTAACAATAAGAGAAGTTATATTATGAACATAAAGGATTGGTGTTTGTTGGAAGATGATTTTGGCAACATTTCTCTTCAATTCAGTATTACACTTACTAAGATAGATTTCATAATTTTATAATAAAATGAGGCCCAGAAAATACAAAACGGAAACTGTGATATGCAATCTACATGTTCTACAGTTTCTTTAAATGTTTTGTTCACAACCTTGTCATTATTAGAGCTTTCATTTTCACTTTGTGACTAATCCTGACTCCTCTATAATTTATTTATTATTTATGTAGCTTTCTCACTACTTCTGTTTCACAATCTGTTTAAATTAGAGTATATTTCAATTTTATGTTTATCAGTGATACTTTTGCATAGATAAAATAAATTTTCAAAAGCTTCTAAAATGTCATGTTACTTTACAGGTCAATAAAAACCTAACCCAGAATTATGAGACAAATGGGTTTTAATGCGGTCCCAAATTTTATTCAAAGACTGATCTTTTCTATACTTTCCCTTGAACAAAGATTAAAAGCTCCCAGTTACTATATTTTAATAACTAAAGTATGCATCTAATTGTAGTATCAGATTTTGAACAGAAATAACATGTGCATTGCTAATGTAACACGCTCTATAGAAGGAAAAGTCAAGTTCTTTAATTATAGGAAAAATGTCAGTTATTACTGTGTTATTGCCAAATTGCACTTTCTGTTTACTGGGTGATGGAATTTAACGAGTAAAGCCATTGGAATACTAAAAAGAATCATTTGGCTTAGCAAAGAATGGAGGTATTATGTTGAATAGATTTCTTTTCTTTCTGTTGAGGCAACATATATGGCATCATTGCCATTCTTCATCTATTAGAAATATATTGGTTAAATGATTTTTCTTCCCAGTGTTCTCTTTTAGTCTAAAACATAGTCTTAACCCATCTTCTTGGCTTTCCATGGTAAAACAGCCATGTTAGGATAGGAGTTGAGGATGGGAAAGCAAAAGACACAAAACACAAATGTTGTTATATGTTCCATTCAGTGATCTAGTTCACGATTTACAAATTATATTTGAGGTTTAATTATAACTAACCACTATTTAAAATTGAATTCACTCCTGGCTTCATTTCCTGATTCAGAGTTCCATATTGTTCCTATTGCTGGTTTAATTTAATTTGAGCCTCAATCTTCCAAATTAGTTCTGTTTCCTATCTATCTATTTTCATTTGTCTGGATGTACTTAAAACTAAATCAGGAAAAATAAAACTCATTCACCTTTCTGTATGATGCTCCAAAATCTAACATATGCTCCAAAATAAAATTAATAATTTCAATGGAATATCAAGATGCCACTCATTTTCCATGGCTACATAAAAATGACACATCTAACAAAAGGTAAGGATATTTTTTATTTTTTAGTAGCAAGGGTTATACATTTTAAATTAACTATTTCACCATATACATTCTATCTTTAGGTGGGGAGAAAATACACTGTGGAATTTATTATATAAAAAGGAATCAACATAATTTCTGCTTTTATTTTTCTCCAGAAGTGTATGTGAAGAATTTTGCTGGGTATCCAATTCAAACTTTTGAAGAAGTTATGAAAATTGTGATGAACTTCAAAACTCTTCATTTGCTCTATAGTTTAAACATGCTTTGTTCTATCATCACAGGTATGCTTTTATGTTTCCTTTAAGTCAAACAGCTAGACATTCAAACCAAAGTGAAAAAGTGTTTCCTTGATTCCTTAAGCTTAACACATATAACATTATTTGGAAAAAATATCTCATTTGTCATTCTCTCAGTCCATGACAGTTGTGAACATTATTTATTAATACCTTAGTTAATTTTAACAAAAGATGAAAGTTCTTAGTGTATAATGTTATATAAAGAAAATACTAAAACATAATTTTATTTTTTTCTTGTGAAAAAAATGCTGTTACTCTCAAAAGTTCTATTGTTTCCAGATTTTTAGTGTGCTCCCATCAAACATCAAATGGTACTCTTCATCAAGATCAAATAATTTCGATATCTTCCATTCTCAAAGGATCATCTTTCTGCCATGTCCTTCATTTTTGCTTCTTCTGTAGTGTATGGTTTTAGGCTTTTTTTTTTCAATTGATCAACAACTCATATAATGCAAGGTATGTACTATATTAGCCTCATTTCCAGATGAGGAAACTCTGGTTGACACAAGGTAAATAATTCTTAAAATATGAATCTGCCGTATTTTAGCAGCAAGACTTCTGTTCATGTTGGAAGACCAGGGTGAAATTATGAAAGTTATGCTGTAAGGTAAGAAAGACCAATATAAGATGAAAAAAAGAGAAGGAGGAGAAGAAGAGAACAATCTGAAACAGCAAAGAAAGCTGTTGGAAGCTAAGTGTAAAGATTTTAGGAAGAAATGTAGCAATGAAATATGATTAAGAAGCAACTCTAAGAAAAATTACAAAGCTTAAGATAAGAATAAAAAATAAAGAATAATGTAAATGTAATGAGAAGTATAAAAGGTTTCCTGGATTTGTAATGTGATAGTTTCCATAAGTCTGACTGAATATTTCCTGTATTAATTTCAAAAATAGAATAAGGAAACATTATGTCCCTGGAATTAAAGATATTACTGACATTTCATGATTTTTATGACTTGTCAATTGAATAGTTTATTGGGTCAGGAAAGCATTATTGTGTGTTAGTTGAGAGGATGGACTTTATAGACAACTAAGAGCGCCAATTCTGGTTCTCCTAATTCCTATTATGTTTGTAACCTTGGCAGGAGTGTATCAGAGCCACCTCCCACTGGCTCAAAATAGCTGATTATATGAATCTTTTTCCAATATCATGTTCAGTGATATCATGATGGTAGACAGAAATAAGCCAAGATGAGAATTTTATACCATCAAAATTGACCAACCCTAACTAAGGCATATCAGGGCTCTATTCCTCATGTGCCAGTTACCAGCATACTACTGGTAAACTTTATGAGTTTTGTTTTCTTCTGAAAAAAAAAGACATATGATAGCTCCACATAAGATTCCTTAGGCCTTTCAATGGATGATCTATTTTATGTGATTCTTGGTATATGAAAAATACCAATAACAGTAGCACTATAATAATTTAATTCAGCCAATTATATAGAACATCAAATGATTTTCCATTTATAACACACTACAAAGCATTTCAATTAATTCATCAAAATGTGTGGAGAGCAGGACTTGCAAAAATTATCTTGTTTTCACCTATTATTAGAATTTATAAAGAAAATACACAATTATTAATACTTGTATAGTAAATTTCTTCTATATGATTACATTATAAAAACTTTTATGTTTTCTAAAGTGAAATATTTTTTTTCAAGAGCATCTTTTTTTTTTTAACTCACTTCCACAAATTAGGGGAAATCCATGGCTTCGTTCTTCAAAACTTGGTGAGCTAATGTGAGGTCTGCTACTTGCTATACACAGTATCCTGCTGTTCAGAGAGCTCTAATAAAATATTCTGAGCCAGAGGCCACTGTGTCTATCATGATGACAGGCAGTATGTATAACTTGAAACTTTAAAGGTAGGCACTGCAGGAAATAAGGAATTTAGGGAAAGATTGAACTGTCTATAAATCACACTGGTTAGTTGCTTAGCTAAAAACTCTTTCATCTAATTTGTCTTCAATATGGATTATTTATTCTTAAGACCCTTGTTTTGCTTCTAGCCTTGGAATATAATTCCTTGTAATATTTAAAAATAAGTTAAATATACATATTTTCTGAAATACTTTACAAAGTGTGAAAACTGTTTTATTGTCAGAAATATTTTTTAAATCTATTTAAGTAATTTTGTAGTATTGGAAGAAATTACTGCAGTTAAATTGAATTGTAAAGACATTTGCTACTCCAAAGACTTTGTGATAGGTTGTTTATAAAGATAAAAATAATTTCTGCTATTCCTATATGCACATATCTTTGCAATATGACCTTTATTGTTCTATTCATCAAGAGCTAAAGTTTATTTCTCTCTCACTTCAATTTGGGCCTTGGTAGGTGACACAATTTAACTAATGTAACATCAGCAAACCTGATGAAAGTAAAGTTTAATAAGAACATACATATTAGGGCAGCTGTCTTTGCTGCACTGAAACCACCATTGGAAGGACCTTGAACTAGCACAGGGAAAAGGAGAGAGGATTTTGCATACAAAGGATCAATAGCAGCCAAGTGCCCTTGGACCAGATACCAGATAAGTGAATGAGGGCATTTTAGAGCATTCCAGCTTTAGATGACCTGCTCCTAACTGATACCACCCACAGACTCACAAGAAAACGTAAAGCATAGAAAAGTGTTATTTTAAAGCAAAGGTTACCATGTACAGCTGATGGACCATTAGAGATTTGGAAAATAAAGTTTTATTTAGGACACATCCACCCTCATTTGTTTATGTATTGTCTAAGACTATTTTGACACTACAGTAGCAGAGTTGCATAGTTTCAACAGAGATGGTATAGCCTGAAAAGTCTAAAATACTTGCTATCTTCCCTTCTACAGAAAAAGTTTGCTGACACTTTCCTCAAGCCTCTAAAAGTTAGGGTATTTGTTAAGCTCAATAAATAACTTACACAGACTTATTTTCCAAAGGGAAATATGGCTCATATCTTACTAAACTAGCAAATTCCTATGCTTACAAAAAAAACCTTGCACTTGTTTTCAGAGGTAATAATCTCTTCCAGACAAAAAACATTATTGTTCAGTTTACATTTCTAAAGTACACCTATGGAGACTGCTAGTCATACAACAATGCCCATTCTTCACTTTTTCTAGATTAATGTAATTCAAATTGGGCATGTGGTCACTTTCCAAACATTATATTTCAGACTTGCAGTGTTAGTTATCTGTAACCATGAAACTATGTTTTCACTTGAGAAACATGAATAGAAGTGATGTATGCATTTCTTGAGCTTTCTCAATGTTATTCTTCTCTTTTCCACTAACTGGAACCTATAACAAGCCCATTTACCATTCCAATAAGTAGAATGTCCTAGGGAAAGGAGAGGCAAATTAAAGTTATTTAAGCAATTAAATAGAACCTTGTCACTTAAAAAGCCATGTGGAACCCCAGGATGGTAACTTAAAACTGTAATCCTAGCATGATGAGACAGGAGGATCACAAATTCAACCTCAGCCTGGGAAACTTAGGATAAATTTGTCTTAAAATTTAAAAAGAAAAATTAAAAAGGGTTGGGAATGTAGCTCAATGTAAATGTCTGTTTTTAATCTCCAGCACCACAAAATAAGCAAAACAACAACAAAAATACATGTGGAATGCAGACTCCCCCACTAACTTGGAGCACCAATATGGGTATTAAGATGTGAAAGAAATAAGCTCAAATCTTCCTTTAGCCACTGACTTAACATAGGGTGCTATTTCTACAGCAGGCTAGTCTTATCCCAAGGAATGCAATAGTTTTATGCAATAATCTTTGGCATTAAAGTGATTTAATTGGTAAAACATTGGATGTTGGGTCAAAACTTTAGGGTACTTTGATAAACTTTGCCCCAATTTTCTGAGTTGGCCAGAGGCTAGTCACTTACAGTGACTGTGGTTCTCTTTTTCTAGATAAAAATACACAATTCTAGATAGGCAAAGCAGGAATTTTGAACATTGACATTTCTAATTCCTACTTCTCCCAAGTATGAGGGCTCCAATAACTGGTGATTGCCCTAGGCATGTGTCATTTTAGTTCCCAAAAATGCTTATATACTAACATAATGCCTTAGGTAATGTAATAGGGAAATAATCAAGGTCAGACTTTGGCATTGGACAGCTAAGGATAGTTGTCCCCAAAAAGGCTATACTCCATTTTGAGATAATTAGAAGAAAATTGAGGGAGATTCTGAATACACATTCAATGTTGGAAGGTAGTAAGTGTTTTTAGAGCATGCAAATTTAAGTACCATTCCCATGGCCCTAGAAATTATGTTTCATTGGAACTAGGATAGATCTCTAGTTTCTCACACATAATGCTACCTTAGATAATTCTAAGATAGTGACTCTTCTTTGTGAAACCACAGCCACAGCAGAAATTTAATTCTGCTATTAAGACTATGATCTAGGAAACACAAGAATCTAGACATGGCAAACAAATCCCTGATCAAAAGACTTAAAATTTCTGAATGTAAAGTTTCTAAATTTTGCAATATTCTTTTGTGAACACCTTTGTTGAAAAATAAGGTAGAATTCCCAAACACAACTGTAACAATAAAGTAGGGCTGTGTTATCTTCCTACTCAGTCTTCAGTGCCCAGTTTAAAAGTAACTTCCTTTGGGAGTTATTAGGTATCTCTGTTATGTGTTCTCTCATAGTCCTTAATTTCTGGATCATGGCAAGTAGCAAGGTGAATTTAGTTATTTAATTGCCTGTCTCCCTGCTGGATTAAATGCTCTGAAAGGAAAGAAATTGTATCTTTCTGTCTTACCAAAGTATTCCCAGATCTTATTAGGATGCCAAGAATACACCAGATGCTTAACAAATATTTATCGAAGAAATGAATCTCTGAATGGAAAATAGCTGGTTGGTTTTACTTACATAAGAAATGGCCACAAACAGTAACAAGACCAGGTGAAACTCTCTGCAGGATGTGTTTATATGAAGCAGATAATTATTTAAGCAACTTACATCCAGATGTATATTCAGAGGATAATGCTAGGCCACATCCCTTTATGCATATTTTAGTTTGCAGGAAAGATGAGAAAAGGGATAATTTTAGCACAGGGCTAAGGACTGGAGATGAAACCCTACTCAGAATAATATCTCTACAAGGACATGTATGACTTTGGGGAAGGACTTTGGAACCACTTTGATTTTTGGTTTTTTAATATAATTACTATACTTTTTGGTTTGTGCTATTAAATATTCTTTTGGATTACATTAATGATGAAATATTGGTGAGGAACAGAGCTGTTGTTTAGATTTCCCAGTTACCAAGGAAGTAATATTCCCAGGTAACAGAATCCAAATGAGCAAATAAAAGCACAACTGACTTAAAACAGAATCCAGCTCTCCATGATTATGGTTAAAGTTTAAGTTAAAAAAATGTTATATACCTGCTTTAAAATATGGACTTGGGGGTTCTATGTACTCCAAAAGTGAGAAGGGAAATCAATCAAGAATGTCAGCACATTAGAGAGCAGATTTGAAAGAGCTTGTGGACAGGCCCAAATGCAGGTGGAAAAGAAGAGCCAGTCCAAGCAAGCAGATAGCCAGCTACACTAACTGAAAAAAGCCACTTACCTTCTCTCCACCTGGCCCTCATTAGTAAAGTTAGGATGAAATAATTTATAAGGTTGCTATTAGCTTTAAAATTTTTATGAGTCCAGAGCCTTTAAAAACATGGTGTCTTCAGCAGAAAATGCCTCTGTGAATTTTTTTTCAATATTCCTTTTACCTATAATGGAAACAAGTTAAAAATAATAGGCCTAATGTTCACAAATCCATTAAATATTTACTGGTCACTCTCTTGATGACCATTTTGATTCAATACATAGTATATATAAATCATCAATATTTTCAAATTCAAAAAGGCACAGGAAAGAATTTTATAGCTTCTGTGATAGCTTTGAATGAAAATGTGATTTACTTCCTTGTTTGTGTAAGTGTTTTTATGTTTATCATTTGTCAGTAGGCCTGAGAATCTAACTATATTATTATATATGCATGCTAAGTGCTTAGTTTATCATTATAATTTTCCTCCTGAATTGCAAATTGTGTAATGTAGATCATTTAACTTTTCTTGTATTCCCCTGCTTGTTTTAAAAATGTTAGTGTCAGGTGAAAACCAGGCCCCTCCAAAAAAACAAAAAACTAGTCCTTGCCATGGGATGTGCTAATATTGAAAATAAATGACTCCTATTTTCCTTGAGGGAAATGTAATTAAAGATAAAAGGGTGCTAGGTATAGAATAATGACATTTGTTTATACATAAGTAATGTGATAACACTGTTTTAAAATTCTGTACATTTTTCTTACTTTACTTAATTCTATTTTCACACTAGTACTTTTTAGTTTTTCATAATTCTTACCATGTATTTGTCTACTCAATGATGTATTACCATCATCATTTTTTGTAATTTTCCCAAACAGTCACAGAATGGTTCTCTGTACTACATGCTGCACAATAGTTCTGTATTGATTAACTTCTTTTGTACTGCTTCCAACAGCAGCTTCGCAAACTGCACAAGGCAGTTACTGTCACTTCCTAACTCTAAGAACACCGTCGTGCCAATTGTAGATTGTAGTGCAAATGAACATGCAGTGTGATTGTGATCACAGAGTCATGAGAAAACATCTTCTAGGAAGACTTTTTTCATACTCTTTAGAGAAAAGGATGAGATGCCTTCTCATCTAACCTTTTGACAACCTTATATGGAATTACTTCCAGCTGCTTTAGATATCTTTTTTTTTTTTGGCACTAGGGATTGAACTCAGATCCTTGCACTTGCGCAGCAGGTGGCAAAACCACTGAGTTAAATCCCTGGCCTTGCTTTAGGTATCTTGCAAGGCTGGGAAAAGTAACTGACACAGTAAGAATAGCAAAAAAGAAAGATTGAAAAAAATGGTCTTAGGTGAAATTCATGGTCTCCTTAATTAACCAATCACTTACTACCTTACTTCTATGAACGAATTCTTGATATGTGGCATAATGAATAATTCTTATTATTTGATCCACTTTTAGCTGGGTCTTCTGTTTCATGTAGTTGAAACCAGTACACTCATTTTCCATTATTTCCAATCTTCAAACACATCCACACTATCTCCTTGAAGATTCTGCCTAAAGTTTTAGATGAGAATAAAATAACACATCAGACCTATTCCATTTGAGATGGAAGCTGGACACAGATATCAGAACTATCCCAACTTTATTAAATAATAATGATGACAGTGTATAATTATTAACAATTTGCAATGAATTAAATGAACATTATCCTATGGATTTTATATATATTATTTTATTTAATCCCTATCTCTAAATTGTACATCATATTGAATCTTTTTAAAATACAGGAAATGTGGCAGAGAGATAATTAATAAACCTTTCAAGATCTCCAGGTAGTGAGTGAATCAATTCAAGGTCAGTTTGGAAAGAGCTGGTGATGATTAGGCTGTGTCTTAATGAATGTGTACATTGGAGATAAAGGCTATATATACACTTTTAGTTTCAAATTAAAAAAATAAGCACTTCTTCATGTTCTTTAAGCTTAACACTAATAGTTCTCTGCACTGATTATACTAATAGTTTGCAGGTATATGAGTAGGGATATATATATATATCTCACATATATTCTCACATATAATATATATATGGTGATCAAAACTACAGTGAATATTAAGAACCCTATTACAGTAAAAGAAGCATTACCATGAATGATGGGATAGGTGTCTTTAAAGCAAAGGGAAGTATTTTGAGTATCTTAAAGGGAATTGATGGCAATGTGTCTTTTACTATAATAAATTATTTATTTGAACATTCCCCATAGTTTTTTTTTTAATCGTGTGTGTGTGTGTGTGTGTGTGTGTGTGTTAAGGTAATTCAAGGAAAGATATTTGAATGACATTCAGTAATGCTGACATTTCCTACACTGAGAAAATTTTACTACAAATTCACTTGCACTTTCAAAATAACAGCTAAATTAAGAACACAATGCCAAAATGTCAAAGTTACCTATATCTTGCTATGTAATCCTTTTATATGGAAAAAAGTGAAATAAACTACAAAGTAAACTATTATATTGAAGCAAAACTTATCAATCGAAAAATTACCATTTTTCTGGGCTGAGAATATGAAGATCCAGAATGATAAACTATGATATACAGATCACATTTTTAAAAATATTGATAATTACATTGTTTAAACTTGCTTTTCCTTGCCAGCACTCAGGAGGCGGAGGCAGGAGATCACCTTGAGTTCAAGGCCAACCTAGAATACATAGTTCAAGGCCAGCCTGGACTACATAGCAAGACCCTGACTCATAAAAACAAAACAAAACAAAACAAAAAAATAAAACAAAACTTGTTTTTCCTAAAGAATTGTATTAGTAATAAATGGTATACATTGCTACTCAGTAGACATGTTCTTCAAAACGAATTTTTAAATTTGGCATATTATTTTATGATGTAATATTTGATGGATAACAATAATACATGTACTTTCCATAAAATCAATGAAGCAGGAAAATAAAGAAGTTATAGGTCCTCTAACCAGCTCAGCAGAACATTACCAGTATCACTGAAGCTGTGTCTATATTTTCCTCCAAATCCCATACTCTTGCTAACCCCAAAAGTTAAACTGGTATCCCGGATATTGGGTTTATTGTTCCTTTGCTTTTAAAATAGTTTACATCATACAAGTATCTACATGTATATCGACATTCTGAGTTTATAATGCCTCAAGTCTTTGTGCTCTATCTCACGATTTTATCACACAAACTTATGTTTCTTAGATTCATTTTTTTGTACTTAGGTATAACTTGTTCATTTTCTGATTACAAAATATTCCTCTGAATGACTTTAGAAACCTCTTTTTAGTCATCTGCAAAAGGATGATTTGGGCTGGGCATGGTGGTGCATGTCTGCAATACCAACACTTGGGAGGCTGAGGCAGGAAGATCACAGCAAGTTTGAGACCAGTCTGGGCTACATAGTGAGTTCAAAGTTAGCCTGAGCTGAGACCTTGTCTCAACTCCCCCATTGCCAAAAAAAGGATCATTTAGTTTGTTCCTAGGTTTAAAAAAATTGGTTATTAGGAAAATTGCTATCAGAATTACATTAATTATGTGTTGATATGATTTGCATTTCTCAATTTTTCTGATAATGTATTGAGAATTAAAAGAGGTGAGTGGAAGTCTCACTTTTATAGGGGATTATTCTGTCATTATTGTTTCAGACAGTTTTTCTGTATGTATTTTAAAGATATTTTATTGGTTGCATACAAGTGAAGAATTATGAAGGCTTTCTGGTGAGTTGTGTTTTTTTTAACAAGTATGCTCTTACCTTACTACAGGTAATAATGATTATTAGACTTTTTATTCATCAAAATCTACATAATCTGTTAATAGAACTTCACTAGCTTTAAAAATATTAGTACTTGTCTGTCATATATCTTTACCTGTTTTTTTCAGTTTTACATATTTTAGGCTTTATATGTGGCTATTTAGAACAATAAATCTTAAAATCTCATTTTTGGTTGGTATTTGGCTCATGTCTTGCATAAGCTTCCCTAGAAAACAGATACTGAGCAAAGGTTTATGTGCTATGTCTTTCATGGGGTTACAATCATAGAAAAACAAAAGAGAAGGAAAATTGAGGTCGAAGAGCACATCCCTGAATTCTTCACTGCTTTTCATCTGAGATGATTTTTGATTGTTGTTGGAAGTCTCCAGAGAGGTTTGATGAAATTGTTGCAATTCGAAATAGTAAAATAAAGGGAAGGGAAGGAAAATAATTTATTTGCAAACTCCTTCTGTTTCCTGCTCATTTTTTTTTTTTTTTTTTTTTTTTGGTAGCAGGGATGCTTGCGCTTGCGAGGCAGGCGGCGGAACCACTGAGCTAAATCCCCAGCCTGTCTCCTGCTTTTTATTACTTATCAATTGTCCATTCAACTTCATCTCTCAGAATTTTGGTGTTGCTTGCTGGCCTCTCCAGGTACATGCTGGGGAAGATGAAGCCTCTGTGTGTTCAATAGGGCCAACAGGCAAAGACACTGTATTACAGTGTCTTTCTGTCAGTAGGTACCCTATGGTTTCTTAAATTTATGGTAATGGAGGTGATAATACCATTGGCAGGATCAGAAGTTGTACAACTGTGGAAGGTCTGAGTCTTTGCTAGAGTCGTTCTTCCTCCATCCCATCACCAAAGAGGCAAGTAAATAGCTGAGGTCTGGAGTTGTTGGTGCTTATAAGCATAACTCAGGGAATATATAATCCAAGTCCAATA
Organism: Heterocephalus glaber; assembly: GCF_053883595.1. Lineage (NCBI taxonomy): Eukaryota > Metazoa > Chordata > Mammalia > Rodentia > Bathyergidae > Heterocephalus > Heterocephalus glaber. Next base: position 33,143,238 of record NW_028258296.1, on the reverse strand, counting down.
GTTTCATCCTGAAGCACCTGATTCTGGTTGCTTTTGACCTTGTATGAGGACAGGTGCCCTAATTTGTTGTCTGAGGGCTGAGGTGAATGTCCAAATGGTTTTAGGAGGCAGTCAGTTGTAGCAAATAAAAATCTTTATTGTTAGAAAAACCTAGTTACAGTAGTAACTGCTGCAGCTGGTCTAGGGTTGTAGTTAAAGGATTTAAGGAATAAAAATTGGAGGGAGATTGGAGGGAGAGAAGAAACTAGGGAGGGAAGGAGGAAGAGAAGGAGATGGAGGAGAAGGAGGTGGTGAGAGACAGAGAGAGAGAGATTCACAGAAAAGTAGGATGGCAGTATGCTAAGTAAGTTTGGAATCTTTGAAACTTATAAATATTCAGAAACTATATCATGTCTAGTTTTTTTCTTATTTCCACTCCCTTCCCACTAATCAGATATCAAATATTTCCCACTTCTTATGGAATTGACCTTTTTAACATCTATCACTTCAACAATACTTTTGGAATGAAACATATTTTTAAACACCTCCAAATATGATGAAAATGGATTTGTTATGAACTTTCTAAAGCTGATTCTACTTATGGGTAGTAATCGTGCAGTAAAAGTTCACTTAGTGAAATTTCTCACAATTCTACTTGAAAGTTTGAGAAGGCTATAAATTTAGGCCACTGTGAGAAATTTTAAAAAAACACAAGAAAGCTAATTGAGACTTGATGAAAGAAAAATTTATATAGAGAAATTCCTTTTAATGGTTACTGAAAAGATGCCTTCTAGGTACAACTTGATGTGATGGAACTCAATATTAAAAGAGAGTAAATAGATTTTAAAACAGACTTCATGGAAGGGGTTTAGAAAAGATTGTATTTGAGGAAATATGGACATATGTAGAAATCCTGAAACTATGGGGAGAAGTACAGAGAATACAGAAACAAGAGAAAGGGGAAAAAAGACCATTAAAGATTTATGAAGAATTCCAAGACACTCTCCTGATCCTACAAGAATACCAAATGTGAAGGCACAGTGTTTCCTGACCTTTTTCCAAAGTAGAATATCTGAAAACATGTTAATTACATTGACAGTAGATACACCCCCAGAAAAATGTCAAATTAATAAGAATTCGTATATCTGGAATTAATTTTCATCAATGGGAAAATAATCACTGGTGTTACTAAAGAGGCAAGATAATCAAAATGATAGGAACCATGTAACCAATATTGTTCTTCTCTGGCTGGTTTCTACTTCACTAACACCTTAATATTCCTTCCAAGCTAAAGAGGGGGGTTGAGTGCAGTTGCTAGAATGTGCTTCTCGGTGAACCTTCTGTTAATAAGGGCAGGAGAATTTTTATTCAGACTGTAGAACATGAACCAGAGAAACGCTAGAAATCCAAGATTCAAGGACAAGGCTGGAATCAAGTCAATGTATCAACCATCTAAGGGCCAAGATGTTGAAACTGGGACCAATACCAACAACCTGGTGCCTGCAGTCAGAGCCTGAGAGGATTTACCAGAATCTTTCAGAGAGTAGATAGTACAGATACTTTTCCAGTTGTTCAGTTGGATTTTATATGTTTTTAATCTTTTATTGCAAAAAGGTACTGTAATTCTAATAACTTTTGTTATACTTACATGCTGAAAACTCAAAGGTCTTTTTTAAAAAAATTTTTTATTGGTACATTTTAGGTATACAATACATTTACATTTATCATTGGGTGCTTGTACCTGTACATGATGCATCTTGGTTCTTACTTTTTTCCCCAATTACCTGTACACCCTTCACTCCCTCCCCCTTCCCTCTTTACATAGATTTTGTTTCCTTTTTTTTTCTTTTATCGTAATTTCTCCTTTCCCTTCTTCCCTTTCCTCTTCCCCCCCCCACCCCTACACCTTTGGACCTTTTCCTATTTCAAATTATCAATTATTCCTTTTAATCACTTTAATCCTTATTTACACTTTCAGTTTCTCACACTAGAGAAACTATTCGGTATTTACACATGTGTGTCCTATTTATTTCACTTAAGAGTATGGCCTCAATATGCATCCATTTAGCTATAAATGTCTCTAGTTTCTCATTCTTTATGGCTGAGTAGTACTCCATTTTATAAAAAAACCACATTTTCTTTATCCAGTTTCCAGTTGATGGGCACTTGGGCTGTTGCCAAGCTTTAGCTATTACAAACTGTGCCGCTATAAACATGGATGCACATATATCGCTGTGGTATGATTCTTTTAAATCATTTGGGAAGATACCCAGCAGGGGAATATTGGGGTCAAATGAGACCTCTAACTCTATTTCTTTGAGGTACCTCCATACTGATTTCCACAGTGATTGCACCAGTCTGCACACTGACCAACAATAGAGAAGGGTTCCTTTCTCTCCACACCCCCACCAGCATTTGTTATTGGTTGATTTCTTATAGCAGCCAAGCTTTCTGGGGTGAGGTGGAATCTCAGCATTGCTTTCATCTGCATCTCTCGAATGAAAAGTGATGTTGAACATTTTTTCAAATATTTATTTGCTGCTTTTACTTCTTTATCTGAGAAATGTCTGTTCATTTCAGAAGCCCATTTTTGAATTGGGTCTTTGAATTTGGGGGATCTGATTTTTTTCAATTCTTTATATATTCTCGATAGTAGACCCTTGTCTAAGGTACAGCTGCTAAAATTTTTTCCCACATTATAGGTTGTCTCTTAGCTCTGTTGGTGGTTTCTTTTGCAGTGCAGAAGCTTTTTAATAAGATGAGATCTCAGTTGTTGATTCGTTGTGCTAGCTCCCGCGCTACTGCGGATTTCTTCATAAAGTCTTTTCCTATGCCAATGTCTTCAAAAGTTCTACGTAACTTAGCTTACAGAAAGTTTAGTGCTTCTCTCTTAATATTTAGATCTTTAATCCACTTCAATCTTAGTTTAGTGCATGGTGCTAGATATGGGTCTAGTTTTAATCTTTGGCAGGTTGAAATCCAGTTTTTCCAACACCTTTTATTAAAGAGGCTATCTTTCTTCCAATGAGGGTGGGTGGCTCCTTTGTCAAAGATGAGGTGGCTGAGTATGTCTGGAGTTGTTTCTGCATCTTCTAATCTATTCTACTGATCCTTGGGTGTGTTTCTTTGCCAGTACCGTGCTGTTTTTATCACAGTAGCTTTGTAGTATACTTTCAAGCTGGGGACTGTGATATCCCCAGCTATGTCTCTGTTGCCTAGAATTGCTTTTGCTATTCTAGGTTTCTTCTGATTCCAAATTAATTTTTGGATTGTTTTCTCTAGTTCTGTGAAGTATATTGTTGGAATTTCAATTGGCATTGCATTAAATCTATATAGCAGTTTTGGAAGTATGGCCACTTTCACTATATTGGTTCTTTCTACCCAGGAACAAGAGATATCTTTCAGTTTTCTTATATCCCCTTTGATCTCCTTTTTCAGAGTGCTGTAGTTTTCAGTGTAGAGGTCTTTTGCTTCCTTTGTTAGGTTGATTCCTAGATATTTCATTTTTTTCGATGCTATTGTAAAAGGAATTATTTCCTGAATTTCTCCCTCAATGAGTCTGCTACTTGCGTATAAGAAGGCTTTGGTTTTTTGAGTGTTGACCTTGTATCCAGCTACTCTACTGAATCTGTCAATTAGGTCTAGAAGACTTTTGACGAAGTTTTTTTGGTTTTCTATGTAAAGAATCATATCATCAGCAAATAATGACAGTTTAACTTCTTCCTTTCCTAACTTTATTCCTTTTATTTCTTTCTCTTTTCTAATTGCTGTGGCTAATGTTTCCAGAACACTGTTGAACAGGAGTGGTGATAGTGGGCATCCTTGTCTTGTTCCTGATTTTAGCATGAAAATTTTCAGTTTTTGACCATTTAATATGATGTTGGCTGTTGGTTTTTCATAGATAGCCTTAATCAGGTTGAGATAAAGACCTTCTATTCCAATTTTCTGTAGCGTTTTTATCGTGAATGGGTGTTGGATTTTGTCAAATGACTTTTCTGCATCTATTGAGATGGTCATATGGTTTTTGTCCTTGACTCTGTTAATATAGTGTATTACGTTTATTGATTTATGGATGTTGAACCATCCTTGCATCTCTGGGATAAATCCAACTTGGTCAGGGTGTATGATCTTCTTGATGACATTCTGTATTCTGTTTGCCAGTATCTTGTTGAGGATTTTTGTATCTATGTTCCTTGGGGAGATTGGCCTATAGTTCTGTTTTTGGGTTGAGTCTTTCCCTGGTTTTGGAATCAAAGTAACACTTGCTTCCAGGAATAAATTTGGAAGCCTTGCTTCCCTTTCAATTTCCTTGATGAGCTTAAAGAGTAATGACAATAGTTCTTCTTTTAATGTCTTGTAGAATTCAGCAGTGAAGCCTTCAGGACCTGGGCTTTTCTTTGTTGGTAAATTTTTTAATACATTTTCAATTTCACTCATTGTTATTGGGGTGTTTAAAATTTCTGTATCTTCTTCATTTAACTTTGGCAATTTGTGTGAATCTAGGTATCTGTCCATTTCTTCTGTATTCTTCTTTATTAGAGTACAAGTTCTCAAAGTAGGTACTGATGATCCTCTGGATTTCTGCTGGGTCTGTTGTGACTTCCCCTTTTTTGTTTTTAATTGAGTGGATTTGAGCCTTTTCTTTCCTTTTTTTGATAAGGTTGGCTAAAGGTTTATCGATTTTATTTATTCTTTCAAAAAACCATCTCTTTGATTCATTGATTTTTTGTATCATTCTCTTAGTCTCCATTGCATTGATTTCTGCTTGGATCTTTATAATTTCCTCTCTTGTATGAGCTTTGGGTTTGTTATGCTCTTCTTCTTCTAGGAGCTTGAGGTTCTGCATTAGGTTATTTAAGTGGGTTCTCTCTGTTGTCCTAATATGGGCATTCACTCCCATGAATTTCCCACGTAGAACTGCTTTCATTGTGTCCCATAGATTCCTGTATGTTGTGCTGGCATTATCATCTACTTGTAGAAACTGTCTAATTTCTCCTTTAATGTCCTCTGTGACCCATTGGTTGTTCAGGAGGGTGTTATTCAGTTTCCATGTGTTTGTGAGAGTTTTGCTGTTTCTTATGTTATTGACCTCCAATTTTATTGCACTATGGTCTGATAATATACAGGGGATAACTTGAATTCTTTTACATTTACCTAGACATGTCCTATGAGCTAGCATGTGATCTATTTTGGAGAATGACCTGTGTGCAGCTGAAAAGAATGTGTATTCTGATTTTGTGGGGTGGAACACTCTGTAAGTATCTATTAAGTCCATTTGTTCAATAGCTTGGTTCAGTTCTAGAATTTCATTGTTAATTTTGTTTCTAGATGATTTGTCTATTTGTGATATAGGGGTGTTGAGGTCCCCCACTACAATTGTATTAGTGTTTATTCAGTTTTTCATGTCCATTAATATTTGTTTTGTATAGTTAGGGGCATTTGTATTTCGTGCATATATATTTAGGATTGTCATCTCTTCCTCTTGGAGTGTTCCTTTCACAAGGATGTAGTGACCATCTTTGTCTCTCTTAATTAGTTTTGGTTTCAAATCTACTTTGTCTGCAAATAAGATTGCTATGCCTGCTTTTCTCTAGGTTCCTGTCACATGGAGAACTGTTTTCCATCCTTTTACTTTCAGTCTATGAATTTCCTTTTGAGTTAGGTGTGTTTCTTGTATACAGCATATTGCTGGATTTTGCTTCTTAATCCATTTTGCCAGTCTATTTCTTTTGATTGTTGAATTGAGGCCATTAATATTGATGGTTATAATTGATAGATATTGACTCATCCTTGTCATGATGTTTTACTGTTGTTGGCTCTTTTATTTCTTATTTCCCCCCCTTTCCCTTTAGTGTCTTACCTTGCTTGTTGGCTTCCCTCTGCTGGGCCTCATGGAGTTGTGACCTTTATTGTCTTTTTCTAGGATATTGTTTAGAATTTCTTGAAGTGCTTGTTTGGTGTTCATGAAATTTCTCAGGTGTTTTTTGTCATGGAAGTATCTAATTTCCCCATCGGTTTTGAAAGATAATTTTGCAGGATATAACAGTCTAGGTTGGAAGTTATTTTCTTTTAGGTCTTGAAATACTTCACTCCAGGCTCTCCTTGATTTGAGGGTTTGTGTTGAGAAATCTGCCATGATTCTGATGGGCTCTCCTTTGTAGGTGATTTGTTTCTTTTCTCTAACTGCCTGTAGGATTTTGTTCTTCTGTTGGGTTTCTGAGATCTTGACTATTATATGACTAGGTGTAGATTTTTTCTATCGTGGCTAGTTGGAGTTCTACGTGCCTCACTTATCTGTATGTCCAATTCTCCACCTCTGTCTGGGACGTTTTCTTCTATTACTTCTGTGAACAGTTTTTTTAATGTCAATTGTACTTTCTCCTGTTTTTTCATGAGCTCCTATCAGTCTTATGTAATTCTTCTTTGCATCGTCTAGCAGCTGTTGGATTGATTTCTCATGGTCTCTTACTATCTTTAACAAATCTCTGTTTTCATGGTCCTTAACTGCAATCCTGTCTTCTATATCTGATATTCTATCTTCAGATTCTCTTAATCTGCTCTGCATGCTTTCAATGGAGTTTTTAATCTCCTGAATATCTGTTTAAATTTGTTTCATGGATTCCATTTCTTTCTTATGTTGGGCGATCATGGTTTCCATTTCTTCTCATGCTCAGCATTCATGGCTTCCAATATGTTTCTGATCTCATCTATTTTCTTATCTCTTTCTGTTCTAGAGCCTCTAATCATGTCTTTCACTCTGGTCACCATCTATGTAGTTATCTGGGAGATTATTTCTGCTTTGAATTTTTCTAGAGCCTCATTCATCTGTTTTGTTGCTTCTTGTGCTATCAGTTCAAGGTGTCCAGCGGGTTAATTATCAGGCTTTTCCACCTCTTTTCCCTCAGAATTTGCCTTTTGTGAGGTGGAAGCCTGAGTTTGTGCCTTACTTAAATGTCTTCTCATTTTTGTTTTTGGTTCTGTTCTTTGTTTAATTCCTGGGTTGATATTTCAAAATTGCTTAATGTAGGTATCTTTGTTGCTTGTGTTTAAAACCCTGTGGAATGATTGCTTTTCAGGGGTGTCTTCTAGATATAGCTGGTGTTTAGGTTTTGAGACTCTAACGACTCTGGGGCTATTTCATTTTTATTATACCAGGAAGGAAAACTGAGTAGATCAATCACAACTTCTTAGCCCAAATAATACAATCAGCAACACCATAGCATCAAGCACAGCTTAGAAAAAGACAATTTGTGAAAGTTATTAATCTATCACATTTAACTGTGTGAATTAAATAAAAAACAAGGACCAACCCAGCATATGTTTATAGTGAATAAACTCTTCAATATAGCAACTTTACCCTTAGGGATGGGAAGTTAGAAGGAGTTTGGGAGGGAGGAACTGGTAGAAAGATCAGGAAAGATTAGCAGTGAGGCCAGAAGATACAGGAAGATCACACAAACTAAGAAATTGTTAAAGGCAAGAGAAAAGGGCAGAATGAAAGAACAAAGTCATGAACGGAACCTCCTAACAGCAATAGGGAGGCTAGATACTGTATTTACTTTCCTTTAAAACTAATAATAATCAAGAGAAGGAAAAAGAGAAGAAAAGAAAAATAAAAGAGAAATCCTAATTCAGTCCAGAAGTGAACAAATAGTCAGATGAAGAGCAATGTGGGACAGTGAGATAATGAGAGACAGAGAGACAGAGAGAGAGAGAGAGAGAGAGAGAGAGAGAGAGAGAGAGAGAGAGAGAGAGAGAGAGAGAGAGAGAGAGAGAGGAGATAAAAGAAAGAAAAAAAGAAGAGAAAAGTAAAAATTTGAAATGAGTAGAAAAAAGTAAAATTTAATTAAAAATAAGAGAAAAAATTTTTTTTTCTCTTTTGCAAATAACAAAAAATAAAAATGAAGGGCCTCCTTCAGTGTATGTCTCTGCTCTCACAGTAGGCAATATAGGCAGCCGTGTGCATATACAAGTCAATGAGACTGAGCAAGCCAGTAGCAGACCTGTAAGATTCAGGCAGATTTCTGGCTGCTAGTCCCAAATTGAACTCCCTGTCCTCCTGCTGGGTTGAAATCTGCAAAGTCCTACTGCAGATTCCAGTTGCCCTTCCCCTGAAGATATTGCAGGTTCCGATGGGAGCTGATGATCCCAGCTGATGATCCCTCCAACTTACCAAGTAAACTAGTCTGGTGTGCCTTTATTGTAGAGATTCTCTTTACTTTTCCGCTGAGCTTCAGTTTTCATCAAGGATCCTGAGAGGCCTGCTTTCTGTTGTTAACTTCTGCTCTATATTGTGGCGCTCAGGACTAGGACCTTTATAATCCCCTGTGCCTCTGTAGTGTGGAACCAGGTAGCAGAAGAGCCAGGAGGCTAGAGGCGGGGCGGGGGGTGGTGGTGGTGATCCAGATGATGGGGGTGAGGGGAGCAGGACTGGGCCCTGGAGGTGCCCGTGTGGCTAAGTGGCATGCGGGATGGGGAAGGGGCTCCAAGCCATGCCTGGGTCTTCCCCTAAGGTCTTTTTCATTGTAGCCTCATCTTCTCTTCTGAACTCAGGTCATATCTCCACTTGGGCAGCTTCCAAGCAGTTTAGAGGTAAACTCTCATATTGTCATTGTCTTGCAGCCCAAGACAATGAACTTCTCTAAGTTAAAAAAAAGAGTTTTTTTAGCATGACCATATACCAAACATTTCAAGGTACAATTATGCTTGACTACTCCTTCTGTCATATTTCTCCCATTTAGTTAATCTCATACCCTTCCCATTTAGTTAATTACCAATAATACACTCTCAGGTCTTTTATCACTTTTTTATTCCTTCCACATTTTGGCTGATTTTTTGTCCCAGTCACATTATTTAAAATATTAAAATTTGCTTCCAAAGTCTTTACCAGGTGTTTTCTTCTTACAATACTAATATAGTTGGGAGTAATCTTGCATAAAAATTTGTGATGCTTGTCATTTACTTTATAAGATAACTGAGGATAAAAGATCATTTAAATAGCATGGATAAAATTCATGAGAAAAAATAAGTACATGAGACTGTAGATAAATTGTATAGTAAGAAGAGAGATGAAAAGTACCTTGTCAGATGTTGTCTATTTTAAAATTAATCAATAATAAAGCAATTCACTGAACAAAAACTAGAAATATACAACCATAGAATATAATAGAAAAAGCACTTGTGGGAAGATGATTAAAATTTATTAAAGCATGTAGTCAAACAGCAGAGAAGAATTTATGAATAAGTGTTATAAAGACAGTTGGTAGCAATTATATAAAAATCAACTTAAATTCACTGGATACATAAAGAAAATTATATAAGCATTAAAGTGTTAATTAAAGTTTCAGAATAGAGTACTTTGTTAAGGTTTTAGTGGATAATTTTTTTTAAATTTTCTTTTGCAATTTTAAGCATCTTTTATTTATATATTGTATAAGCATTATATATAATTATATATTATATAAACATCTTTTATTGATATACATTATAAACAAGTCTTAAGTTTCCTTTCTTAATGAATTTTAACAAAGTTGACATGCTGTATACTCAGCTCCTAGACCAAGAACTAGAACATTATGTACACCCTAGGAGCAATATTTATGTACTCTCGACAAATTAATACACTCAGAAGTACTGTCCAACTTCTAGACCATAGGTAAATTTGCCTGCTTTTGAATTTTACATTATGTAAACATGCATTATTCATTTTTTTTTTTTTTTTTTGGTACCAGGGATCGAACTCGAGTGTTGAGCTTCAGTATTCATTATTTTGTCTGTTTTCTTTTATCCAATATCACATCTTTGGATATTATCCATGTTTGTGCAGGAAATAATAATGTCTTTATTTTCATCAATTTATGGTGTTAAATTTTTTCTTAATAAATATCTGTAATTGACTTACCCCTTTTTGATGAATATTTGTTTTTTTTTATTCCAGCTTTTGGCTAAAATTAAACACAGACACACACAGAGATGGGAATACTAATTTCTGCAGAGTATAAATGGAGTTCAATTGCTGGTAATGCATATAAGAAGCATTAGTACCCACAGTCCAGGCACTGTCTAAAAATACTTTTACTAGTTCATATTCACACTAGTATTACAAGAGGTTTCAGTTGTAACTATATCCTCATCAATATTGGAATTATCTCTAGTTTTCATTATATTCATTCTGCTGGATAAATAGATATCTCAATCTGGTTTACATACTTAGTGCTTGATGATCACTGAAATTGATTACCTTTTGTCGTATCCATTGGTCATTTGTGTATCTTCTGTGAGTTGTCTATTCAAGTCCCTGCCAGCTGTTCTATTGGACTGTATACTTTTCTCTCATTAACTTGAAGGTGTTTGTAATGTAGTCTAGGTGAGTCATTAGTCTTGTCAGATATACATAAACACACAAATACACACACACAAATGTTTTACCAGTATAACTTGGTTTTGATTCTATTCATGATTTTTAAAATTATGAAAACATTCTGATTTTTAGCATAGAAAATTTTATACTTCATATAAAATTAATACTGGGGCCAGGGATTTAGCTCACTGGTTTTGCCACCTTCTGGGCAAGCACAAGGTCCTGAGTTCGATCCCCAGTACCAAAAAAAAAAATCAATATTGTCTTGATTAATAAATCTTTGTATCTTCCCATTAAAATATTTTATTTTCTTCTTAATCTTTATTGTCTTAATTTAAAAATCTTGATCTACATGTCTTATTTATTTATGTGTATGTGTGTGTTGTTGGGGATCAAATCCAGGGCCTTAAGCAAAATAGGCAAGTGTTCTACTGCTGAGCCACACTCCAATTCCCAATCTACCCTTTTGAAATTGTCAAACATTTTTCTATTTGGCTATTCAACACATTACATCATGTTTTGGACATATTACATCATTTTTTCATATGTCCATATGAGTTTGTGAATGTTTTTGGATGCTCAGTTTTTCATAGGTCTATTATTTTGTCAATATTGTACAGTCATAATTACTGTAGCTTGACACTAAGACATGATAACTGTTAGTGAAAGTTGTTCTGATTTATTCTTCTAGAAGTCTGTCATGGCTAATCTTAAATCTTTGCAATTTTACACAAATTTTAAAATCACTTGATCAATTTCCAGAAGATCTCATCTGTTCTTTGTGTACTAATAGATTTTCAATGATGACGTTCAATTTTTAATTTATTGATATACTTTTATGTGTTTTCTCCTTTATATTGTTAATTTCAGTTGTATTCATTTATTTTGATTGCTAAAATGCCATTGCAATTCATGGAATAAAATCAACTCATGAATACACTGCTCTATTTGATTTGCTAATATTTTGTTTATAACTTTTTTCACATGTGTTCATGAAAGAGGTTGTCATGATTTAATTTTTTTGGCAATATTATTGCCAAATTTTAGTGCTAAGTTTTTGTGAGCCTCATAAAAAAGAGTAAGATATGTTTCCTTTTCTTTTTTTCATCTTCTGGAAAAAAGTAAGATTGGCATTATTTCTTCCTAAATATTTGGAAATTAAATTCAACTAGAGGATATTTGTGGAAAATTTTGAATGAATTTTTAAAGTACAGAATTACTCAAATACCTCCATGTTGTTTTGAAAACTTAAATATTGTATTTCAAGGAATTTGTGTATCTTGCCTTACTTGTATAAAGTCATTAACAATATTCATTATCTTTTTAATATCAGTAAGACCCATAGTGATATCTTTATTTTTGTTTCTGCTATTGGTGGTGTTTCTTTTGCGATTTAATCAGCCCTATGGGTGGTTAGCAATTTTATTATTCAAAAACAACAAAAAACTCCACAACTTTATGCTTTGTTGAATTTCTCTTTAATGTTTTTGCTTTCTATTTCATTGATTTTTGCTCTTATGTTAATTATTGTACTTACTCTATTTGTGTTTAATGTGATGTTCATTTTACTAGCTTCTTGAGATAAAAACTTAGATGTTGATTCTTATTCCTTTTTCTTTTCTAATATAAGATTTTAAAGCTATAAATATATCTCTAGCAAACACTACTTAAATTGCATTCACACAGTTTGGATATCCTGCATTGCTTTTCAGTGTATGAGGTTGCTATATTTCCATTGGGACTTCTTTTACTATTGCATTATTGTAATGTAAATTGTTCAATTTTCAACAGTTGGAGATTTTCTAGTTATTTGTTATTATTTTATATTTTAATTCAATAGTGGTCAATGGCCTATTCTTTGTATTTTCAATTATTTGAAATCGGGTAAGATTAGTTTTTAGCTACATACTCAATATATATTTAAAGGTAATATGCATTTTATCATAATTGTATGTGATGTTCAATTTATGCCAATAAGTCAATTTTGTTCTTCAGATCTTGTATATTTCTGCAATCCAATTTTTTCTTGTAATTTTTCTATCAACTATGAGTAGTGGTGAGGTAAATTTTCTCATATACCTTTGGAATTTTTTTCTCTCATATACCTTTTAGAATTTTATCTGTCAGCATTTGTTTTATCTATCTATCTATCTATCTATCATCCCTTCAGGAAAAGAAAAATTTGTATAAATATTTTAATATTAATTTTTTGAGATATCATGATACTAATACAAGTTACCTTTTGCCTCTGCAATTACAAGAGCTGCTCAAAGCGGTGGCCATTAGCTTCCAGAAATTTATTAGTATGACAAACTTTTGCTTGGGTAACCTTGGTCATTGAGATTCCTGTCTATGCATTTTCAATTTTTCTCTAAGGGCCAGCAGTGTAGTGTGTTTTTTGCAATATACAACATTCTCTAGGGTCCCACAAATGCAGGTAACACCATCTGTTGAAAAAACATTATATCATTTTTCTTTTTCTGAAGTGTGTATGCATTTTTTTATTCTCTCTCCCTCTCATTTTCCCTCTCCCTCTCCTCCCTCTCTAGAGAGATATAGATAGATACATATATATGTATATATACATATATATGTTGTTATTGGGTGTATACAATTTTATAATTGTATATGCTATTGGTTGGCCGATTATCACTTTAAAACATTCTTCTTTTTCTCTAGAATTCTTCTCATCTTAAAATCACGTTTGTCTTGTAATCAGGTAATATCCAATTTTCTTTTGAATAACACTTTATAATATTTCTTTCTTACTTCTCTTTACAGTCACTCCTTCTGAGTTCTTATATTTAGGGTAGACCTCTAATAAGTAGCATAGTTGTGTTTTATTTTTAATCTGTTAATCAGGATATTTGATGTCCTTATAATTAATGTAATTACTTATGGGATGTTGAAAAATATTAGTATACTATTTGTTTTTTCTGTAAACCAGTTGCTTTAGATTTTTATGTTGTTTCTTTCTTTTCTTCAGGAGTAATCAATTATGTTTTACTATTCTATTTTTCCTCTGTTACTTTGTTAATTTTGCATTCTTTGTCTTTTTGGGGGGATTTGCCATAGTCATTAAAATACACATTAGTGAGTATAAGTTATTGGTGTTTCAATGCCCAGGCAATACAAGGACCTTAGAATAGTTTTCCTCCATTTGTCTTACATCTATCTTTTCTGTTATGATGTATTTTAATTCTGTATTCATTGTAAACTTCTAAGACATTAGCATTTAGTAGAATTTTTTTTTTTTTTTTTGTACCAGGGATCAAACTCGGGACCTTGCGCTTGAATGGCAAGCTAAATCCCCGGCCCCATTAGTAGCATTTTTTATTTAACATCATATTCACTTATATTTATATGTATACTTATTTTTGTATTCTTTTCCTCAATCTTTTGTTTAATAATTTTTCTACTATCTAAAGATGGCTCTATGTTTGTTGATTTTTTAAAAAAATTAACTCTGACAGCAATAGATTATTTCAAAATTCATTTACCTCTAAAAAACCTATTTTCTTTTAAATTTTGGAGAATACTTTCTCTGGGAATACTATTCATATCAAGCACTTAGTATACTATTTGGTTATCTTCTGGTTTTACTATTTCTTTTACATATGTATTTTGATATTAATGCTTTCTAAAGGGAATGTTTCTATTTCTACACTTTGACAACTTTATTTTTCTTTTAGATTTAAGCAGTCACTGTACAATTTGCATATTTTTCCTCAGGTTTGCCAGAACTTTTTAACACTATGATTGCTATTCCCTGTCATGTTTTTGAAAATGTGTGGCCATTACATATTTAAATAATTTGATATCCAATCTTTCTTTATGCTTTTCTTAAGTTTCTCAATGACATACATATTAGATCTTTTCACTATATCTTAAATATTTCTCAGGCTTTTCTGTATTTTGTGAGTTTTTTTCTGTGCCACAATTTTCTTTTTTTAATGAGTACATGCTTGCAGTACCTAATGATTACTTTCACCAAAGGGGATTGAAACATGAAATGTGTTATGTGTTATGTGCCTCAGTTTTCTTTATTTCCTGGATTAATTTTGCAGTTTATATTATTTTTATTCTGTGTATTGTCTATTATATCCATCTTTAGACTTCCTAATTTTAATTATTTTCTTCAGTTCTAGAGTTTTATTTATTTTTACATGTTCTAATTGCTGATGAAATCCTCAATATTTTCATGTATTCTCTCCATCCTTCTATTGTGCTCATTTTAGTCATATTTTGTGGAAGTTATTGACTATTAATTTCTAAGATAATTATCATGTCTTATTTTTCCTTTTAATCAATTTTAATCCTGTTTTTTAAATTCATGGGAATCTTGTCTTTTTGCACCTACGTAGCATCTCTGTGTGATAATATGTTTCTATAAAGAGAGTTCATTTCTTTTTTCCTTTTGATGGTTTGGTTGTTTTTTTCTTTTTTGTGAGTAGATAATGCATTTCTTTCATTTTTTTTTTCTTTTTTGCCTAGGAGATATATCTACCATATATCTGGTAGTGATAGAATAGAACATTTCAAACATTGTTAGTGCCAAAGAAAACTAAACTGTGTTAGGAAAACAGAAAAATATAATAAAAACAACAGAAGAAGTGGAGAAATTATTTATACGTTTAGGTATTTCTATATTTATAACTCAGTACACATTTTAAAAGATTTACAAATATATTTAGAACATTATGGTATAATAAAGACATCAAAATCAAACAAAAGGAAAATTTAGGCTAAATAATAATATAAAAAATAAAGTTAGTTCAAAAACAAGCAGAGGATATTTTGTTACAAGGTTTTGTGGATAAACTGGCATCTGCTTTTTGATCTTCCTATCAACTAAGAGGAAGGAGAAACACAATTAATTGTAATAACAAGCAGTGTCTGACAGATAAACCAGTTAATTAAGACCAACATTATTTTTTGGAGACCAACAAGAAACTTCTATCTTTTTTCACAGGAAACCTTATACAAATCCCTAAAATTTTAAGTAATTAAAAAAATATACAATGTACCTGCTCAGGTAGGAGGAACTTGGTATGACATTCTTGGTAAGGAAAAATTTTAGAATGAAGAAGTACAAAACATGGAAAGAACAACTTTCAGTTTAGATACTGGTACACATATCAATTCAGTCATTAACCTATGAGGCTGAGCAAATTACTGACTCTTTCAAATCTTTTTCCTCAGCTTTGAAATTCTCCTCCTTCCTTCTAGGATTATGAAGCTTAAGTCAATCTTAAAAAGCACATACGTAAAGCACTTGGTACTTAGAATGTACTAAGAAAATACTGATATTCTTCATATTCTGCTTTTGATGATTCATGTTTCTAAGATCTTCTCAGGTTGATTTCATTACTTCAATAGATTTGTATATTAATTATTTTATACATACCTGTCTTTTGTGAACCAATTTCTATGAACTAATAAATAAATAATGAAGTTCCTGGCACATGTTAGGTGTTCTGACAGGCACTGTACTAGGTGTTGGTGTAGACTTCTGATTATCAATTTCCCTTTTTGTATCTGTGGTAATATTTTCTCTTCCATATACTGTGTTAAGAACTGACATCCTTTTTTATTTACTTGCATTTTCTTCAATTTGTCTCTTTTAATGGTGTTTTGAAAGGCTCTATTCAAATTTATCTACCATTGTTTTTTCTCATTTATAAATTATTAATCTACAATTGTATCTTTATTAATTCTTCCATGCCTTTCTATACTCATTTAAAAGATTTGTAGCTTCTGTACTGGCATGATTAATTCATTTATTTTCTTTCTTTCTCATTTGATGTAAAGCCATAAAAGCATTAAATTTTCTTATGATTATAGTTTTGGTAGCATCTCACCAGTTTTAAACTCTCTGTAATTACAATTTTGATTTTATCTTTTCTCTGAATTAGGAGAAAATTTTTCTTCTAGTAGCCATAGCCTCTTGTTACAGCAGCATCCCCAAGTTTGTCATCGTCTTCTGACAAGGTTATACAGTTTCAGCTGAGTACATTACCACCAATCTATGGAGGACCATTCTTCAGCCTCCCATGTTGGTGAGTGTTGCCATCGCACTAAATTCCAGGAAAATAGGTGCCTGAAAATGGTTGGATGATAAAGTGATGGCAACCATTACTCTGAAGGGAAAAGCATGCATCTTCCTCTTAGTGCCTGAAATGCTGACACGAAGAGACGAACTGGAGCAGCGACATTGGACCCCAAGGTGGTAACAGGAACTGAAAGTCTTTCATAGCAAATAGAAGAAGTCTGGGTTTCTGACACCATTGAGCTGCCCTGCATAGTCTAATGATTATGAAAGAGTTGTTTGAGAGAGAGCAGTGAACTTCTATCTTTCTAAGGCGCGTTATTTTGAGACCCTGCATCAGCAGCTGCAATTATATCATAGCTAATAATGATAATAATTCCTAGTTTATTGTAATGTTATCAAAAAATATAGAATATATATCCTATTTGTATTTCTAAGAATACATTGATATATTTTAGTTGTCTAATAAATGCTCAAATTCTATAAGCATTTCCTGTATTATTAGTTTTTAGTTATATAATTATATATATGTTCTGAATATATTTATATATCATTCAATCTAACTAATTAGTCATATTGCCATTCTTCACATTATGTGCAATAAAACACTACTTCTATGGAATATTAATAGGTTCATCTCAAAACAAAAAATTCAATGGTCCCTCAATCCTCTGCTTCCTGTTTTTATTGTTGTTAATAACACAGACTCTGAACCAGATTGTTTGAATCCTAGATCTGGCAATTTACTGGTTGTGTGAATCAAAGCAAGTCATATAATTTGCTTTTTGACTGTTTCTGTATCAGTAAAGTAGAGTAAATATCAGTATCCAGCTCATGGGATTAGGAGAATTTTATAATGAATACACACTAAACAATTACAATAGTGGTTCACAGAAAGTAATCATTTTTAAACAGTGCATAGTCTTTTATTGCATATGAGACTCTGAGAAATAATCAAGGATTAGAATTTATATTATATAGTGTTTTCTAGCTATTTCCCAAATTTATTTGAGTGGGTATATCGTGGTCATAGTCGCTATATATCATATATATATATATATATATATATACGATTTTGAAAATGTTGCACTAGGTTACTCAGATCCTCTGCATACTGAGAATTCTTCATTTTAACAGGATATGAAAATGCCACCTAGGAGGTATTTAAGTTCCTTGAAATGTATAAGTGTTTTGTGTGTATATTTATGGGTACTTCTATATGGGGGGGGAATCCATGAAATTCATCAGATTTTCATATTTTTCCTTATGTATTTTTACGTTTAACTGAAATATCAGATACTAATAGTGTGCAGTAAAAGTCTCCAGATATTTCATTGTTCTGTTCCTGGTGTATTTGCTTAAGTTTTTCCTGTACATCATCAAGTTTTATAGTGTCAATAAATTTTCATTCCTGTAACAATTTTAATTTACTTACAAGCTTTTAAAAAATTTTAAAGGAAAAAAAACGCTATTTCATCTGAAAATTGTCTCCCACATAACTTGTGCTGTTTTACAGAAACCAATGCTCTGGTGTGCTTTTGTAAATGTTAATTGATTTTTAATATTTCCTTCTGGTTCTGCAGCACATTCTTTTCAGAAGCAAAGCCATTCTACTAAGCTCACAAACTGCTGTTGCCTTTCCAGTGTGTTGCTATTTCACATTGCTTTTTTGTGTTATTTTAGGTTTGGCCTTCATTTTATTCATTTTCCTCATTTTTAAAGAAGACAATATTTAATCACACTTCACGTGTATCAGCTTAGATGAAAAGCAAATTTCAGCACTTTTTGAACAGTGATTTTGGATAAAGTTTTCTATGTAAATTTGATAGGGAAGATACTGTAAATATTTTTCATATATTTCACAATTTCTATCAGAATTTGTCAGTAATAATTCCACTTTTTATTTTGAGAGTATCATTGTATATCTATTACCGATACTCTGATACTGTAAAATAAAGCAAATATATTTGTACAAAATATGATAGATCAGAATGCATAATTGCCAGCATTTTTCTGGATTCCATGACTGTCTTTTCAGCATTTCTTAGGGATTTAACACCTCCAAGAACCACTAAACTATCTCTAGGAGCTCCTCTCATTTGCTCCTAGTCACTTTCTTAGATCTGATATTTCTACCTGAATATAGAAAAAATGTACATAGAAGAAAATGAAACCATATTTAGCCCAATTCAACTTAGGAGGAGTAGAAAATGCCAAGTGATCTTTTTCTTAATAAAATAACTATTAGGTGTAGATTTCAATGCATAAATTTTTTACAAGATACCACCTTATTTTTCACATCAATAGTTCCAATTCCCCATAGTATATAAACAATTACCCTATTCTCCAAAATGATTCTATTTTATTCCTGTATTTAAAACCTTATCTTGTTTCTTGAAGTAATCCACACCTCTGAAGTTGTGAAATATTCCCAAAACCTTTATGGTATATTGTGAAGAGTGAGATATTTAAAAGCAGTCTCTGATTTCAAAACATATTTGAGTATTCCATTTGCTCAAGTCTTCGTTTCTTTACTTCTAATATAATATAATCATATCTTTCTTAGCAATACCAACTAAAGTTCATGATAACTAAATGGAACCACATAATATTCTGATGTTATTAACAAAAAAACCAAATATCAAAATTTGCAGAGTAGTATATCAAAACAGTGGCTAAAGTTCAGTTAAAGCACTGGATAATTTTTATAACAAATGAAATGTCTCAAACATGTTTCACAATGGAAATATAGGGAGAAAATAGAGGTATAATTTAAACTCAAGGTGAGTAGAAGAAAGGAAATATAGAAGAGTAGAAATTAATGACATGGGAATCAGAAAATCAATAAAAGAAAACCACCAAAACCCAAAGCTGATCTTTTCATAGAATCAATAAAATTGATAGGCCTCTTGTTAAATTGATTCAGAAAAAAATGAATTACCAATGTCAGAAATGAATGGAAAGTTATCATAGATCCTATAGACATTAAAATAATAATATGAGAACATTATGGATGAGACTGGCCAACAGTTTTGATAAATTCAATGAAATGGGCAATTGCTCTCAAAGACAAAAACTCCCAATCCTCATTCTAAAGAAAATGATAACCCAAATAACTCTGTATTTGTTAAATAATTGAATTCATCATCTCACTTATGAATTGTACCAAATATTCAAGAAGTAAATAATTCTAATCTTACATAAACTCCTCCAGAAAGTAGAGAGAGGCTAAGATGACATTTCAGCCCAATTTGGCTGGCATTACTCTGATAATCATAACATAGTAACATGCCAGGAAAGAAAATTTGAGACAATATTAATCATAAATATAGAAGTAAAAATCCGTAACAATCATAGTTGCTAATAGCTTCACTTATTTTATCTGTTCTAATATGCATTTGTTTACACAGTATTTTTCCTCTTGCTTTCCATTCATTCTTTCATTTCCTACTTCACTCATCCATCATCTAGATTCACATAACTCTTTCCAATTTGTCTCCACACTTTTCCTTCATTCTTTTCACTGGCCTCCATCAAAGCCCCCTTCCTAAAACCCACCATCTCATCATGTTACTCCAGGGTTTGAGATTTTTGCTATTTTTTCAGGCTCGTTTAATATCACTAGGACTCTACCCCAACATTTAAAACTCTTCAATACTCTAGTCAGCCTGAAGTTTTAGACTTTCATGGCACTATATACATTGTGTACTCAGGGCAATTCCATTGTCTTGTTCTATTTTTCCAATATTAGCCTTTTGACCATATTAATTCTTTTACATGAAGTGTTGCCCTTTTAATATACTGCTTTCCCCTGATTTTAATCTCTTTACCTTGATGCTTCCACACTACTTTGTTTTTTCATGTATCATACTTCAACGTATGTCATGCTGAAATAAGGACATTTATTGTTAACTACACATATATAGGAACAAAGAAGAAGACACCACGTCTTAATGTCTTCTATGATAGTTTCCTCTCTTTCTAATAAGTCTGTACAACTTCAGAAATTATGTTTATAGTCCTCTGTCTTTTCATTTTCTAACATGGTATATTATATATACATAAATGTTGTCAATCTTTGTTGATGATAGGATTAGGTAAGTTTACTGGTATAGTTGAATAAAGCCTGGTCTGCTTGCCCTTTATTTCACAGGTAACCTTCATTTAAAAATATTTGAACTTATTTCTCTGACTGTTTAGTAGCATCTTCTAAATTGAAACTAAATCATCACCTTAAAATGTATGGGATTTTTTACATTTCTGATTCTGTATTTTAACTGCCCAAGGAATAATAAAAGTATTTTTACACTTTTGGTTAGTTCGCAGTTATCCTTACTTAAATCCTTATTAGCAGGGCATGTTGGTAAATGTCTATTATCCCCACACTAGGGAGGCTGAGGCAGGAGGATCGCTGCGAGTTCGAGGCCAGCCTGGGCTACACAGTGAGTTCAGGGCCAGCCTGAACTATATCACGAGATCTGGTCTCTAAAAAACAAAACAAAACAAAAAAATCCTTATTCATTTTTGATCATCTTTATCCCCTCCCAATGTCAAGTTTGCTGGTATGCAGTAAAAGAACTTCCTCAATGCATATAGCTGTAAAACTGATTTTGAGTATTGAAAATATTCTGTCATCTTATATACACACAACTTTGGACCCTGAAATTTCCACCCAGCTATTAGAACTATTACTTACTTACTCATTTTTTGTAAACTATGTGCAACACTAATTCAAATACATAATCATTCATATACATGGAGACACTCATCTCAGCATAACTTCTTAGGCTGATCCAAACTCTTTACCTTCAATTTAAGTGTAAACATATGTTGGGAAACATTCTTCTAAATATTTCATGTAGTATTTAGGTACTTTCTCCCTTTCCTTTATTACTGAGGTTTTTATTCAGAAAAACGTAGGCTCAAGAGGCACTATAAAAGTCAAAATATTTCATACATAATACAATATCTAATACGTCATATAAATTAGATTCTATTTTTATACTAGGACAGGAAATGTTGAATCAAATGTAAAAAATCACAAAAACATTTCATAAAATCACCACAGTGCCATTACACTTTATGTTTTGTGTCTAATCCGTAAGATAAAAAATTTTATTAAGTTAAAGAAGTATGCATAATAAACTTATAATTATTGGACAGATATGTACTAACTCATTAAAAACATTTATTAAGTACTTTCTATGTGCTAAGCATTATGCAGCAGAAAATGAGCATTTTCTTAGCAAAAGATACCAACAAATTCAGTTGTAACTTTAAAGAGAGTACTTTGCCCAGAAAATGTAATCAATAATTTGTCTCTCAACCTCAGAACAATTAAGTTGTCCCTGTTTCTAAATACCCAACTGGAGAGTTTCTCACTTTTCTACATCTCTATTGTATTATGAATAATGTTTCTAGCTCGCTAATTTTGCTGCTAATCAACACTTAAAAGAGATTCCTTATACTTTCAGATATGCTTTGAAAAAAACCCTCCCAATATACACACAAGGGAATTATAAGTTCATTAGTATACAGTTTTTTAAATCTTAGATTCATGGTTCATTATGTTACCTTACAGATTAAAAATATAATTTTACACTTAGATGACAGTAAAAAGAATTAGAATTAACATCTGATTATGAGTTTTAATTTTGAAATTAATTGGCAGGCATCTCTAGTTTAAATATCTCAAATCAAAAACTACCTTTAATATTTTATCACAAACAATACTTAAAAGCCAAATTATATCCATTTAGGGTAATGCTTTCCAAAAAACATGTAGCATTTCAGGATTTTAAAAGAAGATTTATATTTTATAATGTAGAATTTAAAGTAGATAAACTTAAAAATACCTGCAGACTTTGCATTTTAGAAATTCTTGCTTTGCTTAGTATTTAATTTTTTATTCAGTTATCATTTATGGTTACATATTTCAATAGGAAATGAATTGCCTGTGATATCTTATACTGTCATCAATTACAGGAGCACAGACCATATACACTGAGGGTACAGAAAATGTTTCTTGGTAATACATGCCATGAAAACTTAAAATAGCATTGAGAACAATCCAGGAAATTTAACTGCATACTCAGGCCTCTAAAGCACTTTTATCTAATTTGGAAATGCTCCAACCAACTTCTACACAGTTCCAAAGAATAAAATATGCTGGGCTTTTGTCTTTGAGGGGTTTGTTTGTTTGTTTTGAGGCAGGGTCTCGCCATGTAGTTCAGGCTGGCATTAATTAAACACACTGTGTAACCCAGGCTGGCCTCAAATTTATGGCAATTCTCCTGCCTCAGCCTCTCGAGTGCTGGGATTACAGGTGTACATCACCATGCCCGGCTGAATATACAGATTTTATGAGAGGAGAAATCCTAACCCAGCTCATCTTCCTAGGAATATGAATTCTATAACTATATGGACCCACTTTTTGGCACTCATTGGCTCTGTTTACTGGGCACATTGTCCATGAAATATTGTCTGTATACAAATATTATGCTTGCAAATATTATAAAGGTAATAAATTCCAACAAAGTATGTGTCTTTTAATTTCTGTGATTCTATGCAATAATTATATGAAATACATTGATAAGAGATACTCTAAGAGAATTTGGGGTCTAAAATGAGAATTGGGACAGATTTTTTTCATTTCCTTTTTCATCTTGACTCAATATTTATTCAGCACCTAGCTGAATTTTTGGTTAAATTTCTTTTCTCATCACAAGGAAACATTTTAATGCATAAAGTACTCTTGTTCAATGTTCATTCAAAATATGAGAAAATATTTCCAGAATAATAAATTGAGGAAAGCCTATGTATACATATACATACACAAAAATTTCTAAGGAAAATCAGTATAAACAGAATTTTTCCAGAGTAACACTGACTTTGAATGCAAAAAAAATACATCTTTTTTATTTAATGAAAGAGCTCGGATAAGCATCAAAGTTATACAATCAAAAACTTTGACATTTTGATCAAGTAAAATTGATTTGTGTTAGGATTTCATAAAAAAGTATCAAACTGCAGGGCCAGGGATTTAGCTCAGTGGTTCCGGCGTCTGCCTCGCAAGCGCAAGGTCCTGAGTTCGATCCCTGGTACCAAAAAAGAAAAAGAAAAAAGTATTAAACTGCAAAAACGTACTGCTGTTTATTGCAATTATTCTATTAATTATTCTATTAATGAAAATAAAATGTGAATTAAAAAACATTTATGAATATTAGGGAAGCTGTTGAAAATACTGAATGTCAGTAAGATTTAAAAAATTTTTTGACTCTGTCCCCCTTTTACTATGAATTGCTGTCAAATTAAAAATTGTAACACCTGGCTTACTCATATAATTTCCTTACTAAGTCACCTTTAGGTAGTTTCTTAGAAATCCTTTTTAACCATTTAGTTTATTATAAACCAAATCCTCTTTATGTTCCCTTTTAATTTGGCAACTTTATCCATTACCAAGCCTTGGGACATGTCACACCTCTTTTAGAAAATCTGTCTTATTCCCTTTTCCTGTCTCATTCAGCCTATCAGTTTTTCACACCAAGTCCCTTGCAGTTTTCTTGAATCATACAGGTAGGTCTAAATTTTTCCTTTGCTCATATTATTGTAATAATTAAAAATTACACAATGAAGAACTGTGTGTGAGATATAGCCAATACTCAGGAAATAAATGTGCTCCAAACTTGATTTATAAGTTACTTATTAAAGTGGATAATTCATTTGCACACAAAAATGCTAAATGTACTTAATGTGCTATGTTACATTTTGGATGATCAAAAATGTAGCTGAATCTATTACTGGTAACAATTTAAATTTTAAAAAGTGCACGCAGCTCAAAAACCAGATGTCAGACATATTGTACTTTTTTTTCTGTACCAGGGATTAAACTCAGGACCTTGCAATTTTGAGGCAGGTATGGTGCCACTGAGCTAAATCCCTGGACCAGATATACTGTATTCTTTTTACCTTCTTGGCAAATTATGTAGTGCTGGATAGGTAGTTGATATATGGTGCTCTCTCTGATTACTCATTGCTTTAAAACTAATCATCCCAGTTAAAACTAACCACCCTAAACCTTGCTGGCTTCAAATAATGACTACTTAGCTTGCTTACAATTTTCCACCCTGGGCTGAGCTCAGCTGTGGATTCTTTCATTTGTCTTGCTGCTGTACAATCTTTTTTTTTTGGGGGGGTGAATTCAGTTGCCAAGACAGCTGTGGGCAGTAGGGAAGTGAAGAGACACAGCCAACTCTCTCTGTCCACGTAGTCTCAGGGCCTCTCATTCTCCTTGGTGCTTGTCACGTGGCCTTTTTAGAAGTATAGCTGAACTTTTTGCCTGGAGGCTCAGGGCTTCCATGAAATCAGTGGAAGCTTACAGACTTTTTAAGGCTTGGGTATACACTAGTGCAGTGTTACTTTGACATGTTCTTTTGATTATGCACACCATTGATCCAGCCTAGATTCAAAGGGAGAAGACCACACAAGGGCTGACTACTAGAAAACTGGTTCACTGGGGGCAACCAAAGGAACAGTCTGCCAGAGGGCTTAATTAGTACTTATTGAGTTGGCTGCCAGTAATTTAAACAATGGATGATAATCTCTAATTGGTGGGCAGAGAATGAATTTAGCATTTTGGCAACATACAAAATTCAAGTAAATGGGAAATAAATGCTCTGGTGTATGTACAGAGTGTGATTTGGTTATTTTTTAGACAAATTTCTACTTTACCACAATTTAAGCTGTAACTCCTACCAACTGGAGTTAAATTGAGAAGTTTCCACTTTTTTCTGTGTTAGTTCCTGGTTTATAATGATGGCAAATACTTTCAAATAATATCCCACATATTTTCAATAAGCATTCAAAGCTCTAGTTTCTTCCCTATTCCCAAATATTTTTTGAAATTGACTTCAATTTCATAATTTTGTGTGACTTTAGAAAGCAATTTATTAGAATCACATAGAAAAATATAATTAATTAAAGCATCTAATGATCGTGTCAGGCTAATATTTAAATATACCACAATTATTTGTCATGTTTTATCCACAGTGTAAATATTAGTCTTAACAGCTTTTAATGAATAACTTCAGAGTGAAGTGGAAATTTGAATACCTTCTTCAAATTTTATTCTGTCCATACCTTCATATGAAAAAAAAAAGAAACTGTGCTGGTTGAGCATCTTTCTTTTGGTACTGAGGATCGAACTCGGGACCTTGTGCTTTTGAGGCAGGTGCCGGAACCACTGAGCTAAATCCTCACCCATGGTTGAGCATCTTTTGATTGCAAGGACCAGGCACTAGCTCAGGTAATCTAAATAATGTTAAATAGTCGAGATGAAGATACAAACTATAAATAAGTAAAATAAGACTTTCAAGGGATGTAAAGCTTGTTATAAAGAGACTACAACATAAATATATCCTGGAGATTAAAGTCTGAAAAACAGCTGTAGGAAGGAGATCTTGTCTATGTCTCCCAGAAAGTTGTCAGTTAATCACTGTTTTCTTTTCATACTTGCTTTTATTAAAGGTAAATTTTGAGGTCTACCCTACACAATTTTTATATTTCAATTTTTGCTTTTTCATATTCCTGGGTAATATTATCATTTGGAATGTTCAGTGACAAGGAGGATAAGGCATTTCTTAATGGTGCAAGATGCATAATATTAGTCTGTCCTCAGACAATGAATTCCTTGTGATAACTGAAAGTACCCCAGTATCTTGCCAGCCGTCTTAGAAGATCGCTGTTGCCCACACTCAAGGAATAACTGTATAAGGTAATATGAACTTTTATTTTCATCTCTGGCTAACATCTAGTTAGCTGTCATGGTATATAGCTGATGAACTTCACAAATATTGATTGAATTTTATAAGATATTTAATTGAGTAAAATATAGAGACCATAATTTTAATATAAAATCCAAAAAAAGTTCTTCTAGGGATTACTTAAACTAATTTAAAAACATGTCTATACAAACATCTGCAATTCAAGCATATAAAAAAATGCTCACATTAGATATTAGAGAACTTCTAATCAAAACTCTGAGATTATCACTTCATATCTATTATAAAGCTACAATAAAAATCAATGATAATAAATATTGATAAGAATGTGGAGAAACTGAAACTCTCATACTTTGCTGTGGGAACATAAAATGCTGCAGTAGTTTTTGAAAACACTTCAGAACCTCCTCGAAAAGTTAAGCATAGTGATATCATATGACATAGAAGGAGTGTGTTTACACAAAAGTTTGTCCTTGAATGCTTACAGCAGCCTATTTTTAATGGCCAAAGAGTGGAAGCTATCCAAATGTCTATCAACTGATGACAAGAGAAATGAAGCGTGGTGTGTGTGTGTGTGTATATATATATATATATATATATATATATATATATATATATAATGCAATGATATTCATATATACAAAAGAATGAGTATTGTTTGATACATAAACTTTGAAAATGGCTAGGCATGAATAAATCTTGAAAACATTATATTACGTTAAAGAAGCCAGATAAAAAGTGTAGATTCTCAGGGCCGGGGATTTAGCTCAGTGGTTTCGCCGCCTGCTGCGCAAGCTCAAGGATTCGAGTTCGATCCCCGATACCAAAAAAAAAAAAAGTGTAGATTCAATGATTCCATTCATATTAAATATAAAATGGGTAAAAACTAAAAAGGGTAGGCTAGTAGTTCCCACAAACTGGAGGCAAGATCGAGTAGGGGGTAGCTGCTAATGGTTACAGGGTTTCATATTGGGTGCTGTAAATATTCTAGAATTGGATAGTAAGGATGGTTATATACTATTTTCAGTACACAAAAAATCCTAAATGTATACTTTAAAAGGGTGAATTTTACATTATATAAATTATAGCTCAATAAAAACTTTCTAAAATGAGAAAGGTAAAAATCATTCAGGTACATGAATGTTTATAGATACTTTATATATAATTATCTCAAACTGGAAGGAACCAAGAAGGCAAAAGACTAAACAATCTGTCATTATCCATACTTTATCAGTCAGTGCTTACTAGAAAAACAGATTTAAGGCAAGATATACAAATATATAAGAGCTTACAAGATGGGCTTACAATGGCCACCCACAGAGTCAGTGTGGAAAGGTGCAAAAGGGCTGTCTGTACACTGGAGATCCTAAGGACCCAGGCGAAGGCCTGGAGCTCAATGTAGCGCCCTGTGGGAGTCCATATCAGAAGGCCAAAGGGTCTGCGATGGAAGACTGAAGGTCTGTGCTGCCAGCCAGGAGAGGATGTCCAAGGTGAAGGTCAGGACTGGAGCTGCACTGAAGGAACAGAAGGAGTCTTCCTTCTTCACTTCCATTACATAACATTCAGGACACATGCTGCCCTAACATGGGTCTGTTGTCTTCAGTAAGTCCCCTCAGCCACACTAAGAACTATGCTGACCCAATTTAGTTCTGTGTTTCTTACTCAAATTCACACAATCAGTTAACTTTCACACATACAATGAAATAATCTTCAAAAATAACAAGAAATGAACAGCTGGGTGAGGTAATGAACACCTATAATCCCAGTACTTGTGAAGCTCAGACAGGAGGATTACAAGAGGTTGAGGCCAGCCTGAGCTACATTGAAAGACCCTGGGTCATACAAGGAAACCAAACTAAATCAAAACAAAGTAAAAAAAGAAATAAAAACAATAAGCTATCAAGCCATCCAAAATATATATAACTCTTACCTGTAAGTGAAAAAAGTCAGTCTGAAAGACTCTGTAACAGTAATTTATCTCTGTGACGTTCTGGAAAAGGTAAATAGACCCATGGTTCACAGAGATTCCAAGAGAGAGCAGGTTTAAGTAGATAAAATATAAAGGACATTTTAGGGCAATGAAACTGTCTTATATATTTTTGTTGTGGATACATGGTATAAAGCATTTGTCATAGAATTTTATGGCACACAGAATAAAACAACATATGCAAATTAAAACAAGATTATTTAGGAGATCAAATATATCCAGTACAAAATGCAAACTGTGTCAAAAGAATCTAACTGCATTACCAATATGTGAATTAACCTCACTAAAGAGAGCGGGAGTGAGGAGGAATTCTGACTGAAAAAACTTTGGAAATTCATAGTCTGCAAAAAAGCATTGCATATTAAGTATTGTAGTATAGTTGTTAAAATTGCTTTCCATGGATTATGGGTTAACAATTCAGATGCTGCTATTCATGTACACTGTAACTGAGCAACTGGATGCTAGGTTTCTCCTTGCTGGAGTGGAAGATTACAGAAAAAACAAAGAGAGAAGGTTAGAATGATCAATGTGAGAACTGATTAGAGTAGGCAATACCAAAATGAACTCATACTTAATTTAATATACATATTATTTAATTTAATATACATATTTTTTCCATCAAAATTTAGAACTTTAAATGACATCATTAAAATGAAAAGTAGTCCTTAAACAGGCCATATTTACAATGCATATAACCTATGACCAGAATATATAAAGAATTCTTAGAGCTCATTAATAGACAACTCAATTAAAAAGTAGACACAAGAAGATGATAAATAGCCAGTACAGCAAAAGGAAAGGTGTGCAACTCTAGAATCAGAAAAATATTAATCAGTACAATAACAAGATTGAATTATACACTCATTAGGGAGATGAAAAAAGTTTTAAAAGCCTTGTCATGACTTTTTCTTTTTGTTGGATTCTCCCATTTTGCATTTAATTTGTCATGCCCAATGGATTCATTCTGCTGGGTTTTCTGGGGTTGTGATCCTCATTGTCTTTTCCTAGGGTATTGTCTAAAATTTTGTGGAGTGCTGGTTTGGTATTCATGAAGTTCCTGAGGTGCGCTTTATCATGAAAATATCTTATTTCTCCATCAATTTTGAAAGATAGTTTTGCAGAGTACATCAATCTGGGTTGGAAACTGTTTTCCTTTAGGGCTTGAAATACATCACTCCAAGCTCTTCTTGCCTTGAGGGTTTGCATTGAGAAGTTTGCTGTGATTCTGACGGGCTTTCCTTTGTATGTGATTTGTTTCATTTCTCTCACTGCTTGTAGAATTTTGTTCTTCTGTTGGATTTATGGAATCCTAACTATTATATGCCTATGTGTAGATTTTTTTTTAATCAAGGCTATTTGGAGTTCTATATGCCTCACTTATCTGTATGTGAAGTTCTTTTCCCCTGCTTGGGAAGTTTTCTGCCATCACTTCTGTGAAGACTTTTTTGATGTCATCTGCACTCTCTCCTCTTTCTTCATTGACTCCAATCAGTCTTATGTTATTCTTCTTTGCATTGTCTAGCAGCTGCTGGATTGATTTCTCGTGTTCCCTTACAATTTTAAAGCAATTTTTCTTTTCCTGGTCACTAATTTCAATCTTATCTTCTATACGTGAAATTCTATCCTCACATTGGTTCATTCTGCTGTGCGGACTTTCAGTGGAGTTTTTAATCTCCTGGAAATCTGTTTGCATCTGTTTTATGGATTCCATTTGTTTCCTATGTTGGGATTCCATCATGTTCCTCAGGTCCTCTACTTTTTTATCTGTGTCCTCTCTAGATTTATTAATCATGTCTTGCACTATGAGCACAACCTTTGCTGTTATCTGAGTAATTATTTCTGGTTTCATTTTTCCCAGATCCTCTTTTGTTGCAGTTCAGAGAGTCCAAGTGGTTGAGACTGTTCCATCTCCTTTCCCTTTGGGGTTGCTGTAGGTGATCCAGAAGTCTGTTTTTGAGGCTTGTTTATGTGTCTTCTCATTTCCACGGGTGTGGGGGGGATGCTTCTGGTGCCCATGCAGCTCACCTTCTTTGCCCTATGAGTGTGGAATCGAGGCAGGGGAGCTTCCTTCTGGGTGCTGGACTGGCTCACCTTCTCCACCCTAGGATCATGGAATAGTGGCGGGGGAGCCTCTTCCTGGGCCCTAGGATTGGCTCACCTTCTCTGCCCTCTAACTTAATATACATATTACAGATTGAAACATATGGAAATATTTATTTGTATGCATAGAAGGGTTAGCATATACACATATGTGTTTGTGCTGTAAACTAAGAAAGCTTAGAAGACAACTCATAGCAATGAGCACACCCAGGTACCTGGATCTTAGTTTTGAATACTACTCACTAATAAAAGGAGCCAGGGCACCTTTGAGAAATATTTGATCCAGATCTTGGGCAGGGAGTACACAAGATGAGTTTGGGATCTGTTTTACTGCCAAAAAGTAAAGAAGTGCTAAAATACACAAGTGTGAATCCATATGCATACACATAATGATGGGTATGTCAAAGAAACATAACAGCCAAAGATCCTCCTGTGTCCAATGCTGGAATAATTTGAGGAAGAAAGTAGTATGGATTATAACTTAAAGAACAAGACAAATGTTCACCAGTTTATAGCAATATAAATAAATTAGTGAATAATAACTGGGAGAGGATACAGGGAGCTTCCATGAAGAAAAATTTCAAATATCTTTTGTATGTACTCAGTGCTTAAGAAGGTGGAGAATCACCCCCATTCTCTTTCCCTTCTGCATGTAGAAAGCCCACTTCTTTTTCAGAGCTTAGATTAAACCTCACTTCTTTTTATACACATCTCCATCTGTTCACCCTCCCTATTGTCATGGATTTTTCCCTTTTCTAAAAATTAAGTGTGGGCTTTCTGAAGTTACTTCATTTCCAAAAATACAGTGTGGAGAAAAATTGTAGGCTTGCAATGAAGAAACTTGGCAAACACTATCTTAGCCAAGTAATCAGTTTAATATCAACAATGAGAAATTGTGCTAATGGCATATACTCTTCCTATGATGCAATAAAATGAAATTTTATCTCTGAGGTCTTCCTTGCACAGTCATTAAACTAGAGTAATCATGAGAAAAACATGGAAAAAATCCAAAGTAAAAGACACTCTACAAAATGTTCCACTAGCACTCCTCAAACATACCTGATCAGTCCTTTCCAAAGATCATAAAAAATAAGGACAATCTGAGGAACAGACACAGCTAAAAGGAACCTAAAGAGAATATTCTGACAAAGTATAATGTGGCTTACAATTGGAATTATACAACAGTAAAATATTAGATGAAAATTACAGAAATGTAAAGAAAGTGTAAACTTTAGTTAATGATAACTGACCAATACTGGTTTTTGAATTTTGTATAGGCACTATACTAATGTAAAAATGTTATCACAACAGGAACTAGATGTGAGATATATAGGAATTCTCTGCACTATTGTTGAAATTTTTCCGTATAACTAAAACCATTCTAAAATTAAAGGTTTATTATAAATAGAGATCATCTAAGAACCATACAATGCCATTATTAGACTCTGATCCCTCTACTACATGCTATTTTATTTCTTGTCAGCAATCCTGCCCAGACAACATAGTACCTTAGAAGGCTGTAGCTCCAATGAAAGGCCAACTTTCTCTCAGTTTAACTATGGAAGATGCTTACCAAGATCCTCAAAGCAGTGAGTCATAGCACTCAGTCTTTTCAGAGACCCATGAAGCCCCCACACCTATGATCCTACATGTGCAGAAGACCTCTATTCTGTGTAACCCACACTCGTCTATTTCACTCCAGTCCTGCCCATTTCCACTGAAGACTGGGGACCAACCTCTCATCCCCAATACCTCCCATAGCTTAAGCTCTCTCTTTTTTTTTTTTTTGGTACTGGGGATCAAACTCAACCTTGTGCTTGTGAGGCAAGTGGTGGCACCACTGAACTAAATCCCTGGCCCAGAATAAGCTCTTTATTTTCCCTGCCCCAGTCTCTCTTGTAACATGGATGCATATCTTAAGAGTAACAACTTATTGGTTCAGAAAATTCTCCAATAAAATGACAAAGTAGACAGGGTGATTGAAAAATGACTCTTTAGAAATACAAGCTTTTTTCCCAGGAGCAGATGCACAGAGGGAGGAATACACATTCACAACTAGTGATCACCTTCCCTCAATGATAGACAAAATACTTCTAAAGCAACACACTGATACATGGGCAAACAAATAACAAATCAGCCTCCTACAACCACTCCCACTTCTAAAAATGCATATATATTTGGGGAAATCCTTAAATCTTCAAGTAAAATTTTAAGGGTTAGAAAAAGATTAGAATGAATATATATATATATATATATATATATATATATATATATATATATATACTTGCAGGATAATTTTGGATCTAGGATCCCAATAAATACTGGACAGTCAAGTTTTATTAGAAGATATGGTTGTATGGTGCAGAATATGATCATTTTGCATGTAAGAAATCAATCAGAATGCTTGGCTAGGAAGTACTCTGGATATGGAAATTTCTCCTGGAAGGACCTCACTGGTTTGGTCGGCAACACTATTTCTTTCAAAGCAAGATATATATAGGTTACAGAATAATATTTGTACAATATTTGAGTGCGTACTTTTTATCTTTTTTCCTTGTATTTTGCTTTTACTCAATAAGATTACGGCTTCAATTGAGGTTTGTTAAAACAAAACCAGGCTGTTAGTCAAGTTTCTGTCATTAAGATAAATCTGAGCTTGAGAAAAGCTTTATTTTGGCTCACAGTTTTGGAGGTTTTAATCAGTGACAGATTAGTCTCCTTGGTGTTGGACAAGGCCACACATTGTCATGGAGCAAAACCACTTACTTCATGGCTAGGGAGTAAAAGAGAGAAAGGCGAAACTGGGATCCCACAACACCCCACAAGAGCACACCGAGAGTTACTTGTGCATCTCCACTTAGGTTTTTCACCACCTCCAATGGGACCAAGCTGGGATCTGTGCATCTTTGTGGGACATTCCAGGTCCAAACTACAGCACCATGTTAAAAAAAAAGAGTCAAATTTTTATCTTCTACATTTCAAAAGCTCAGATTATGTGACAAGACACGAGAGAGTATGTGGTCACTTATTTTCTATACTCCTCGTCCTTCCTGTCAAGGATGGAAGTCACTTGTGAATCTCTGAGAAAAGAACCTGAGCCCTCCTTTGGACTCCCTCACAAGCACCCAATTCCTGACACATTCCCAGTATGGCTAGAGAGCAGAAAATGTGCTCAATGTGGTCCACGGGGGCACAACAGTAACTGGGGGTGCATAAGATGCTCTGGGAGTCTTGACTTCAGTGCTTACATGTATGGATCAGTCAGCAGAATGGACAATGTCCTTCTCATGTGTCATGACACAGTACTCTAAAAATGATAGAGGCCCTGGTATCTTACCCTCTTTATTGAGACATAGGCACTTTATCAACTACCTAGATTTAGAAGCAATTTTAGGCAAAAGGGAGAAGAAAGAAGATTTTCATGATACCCCAAATTGTGAGAAAACTCTCTTAAATATAAAACTGGGGGAATTATATTAAAGGAAGAAATTAAGAAGAATTAGTTATAGAAAATATTCCACATTTTCCTTTATAGTTTTCCAAGCCCTCACAATTGGTCAAATGTACTGGTGATGATTGGCAGTTCCTAGGACTGGAAATAACATATATCATTTCTAGTTTAAGTATTTAATTTTGAGGCAAGAAATACAACCTATTTTTTTATTCTGCTGCATTGACTGAGATGGCTATAAATCTTAGAATATGCAAGCAAGAGAATGTGTGACTCTGGCAGCCTAAGTTCCTAAGTAGCTGTACAGAGAAAAGTACTACAATCCCCATGGGATAACAACATGAGCTAAACATAAACCTTTGTAATATTAAAGCCTCTGAAATTTCTGACATAATTTGTTACTGCAGCATAACCTAGCCTATACATATTAGCATATCATAGAATATCCAAAATTTTAAAGAGTATAAATTTATTAAAAATCATAGTTTATTTTAAATAAAATAACCATATTTACAAATAAAGGTTATTAAAATAATTCCAATTATCCTATACAAATGGACATAGATTAAAACAGATATGGAAATTATAAATATTGTGTATTTATGTATAGTCCTATGTACTATTAAAGGAAATAGCCTAAATTTTAAGTTTTTCCTTAAAATTCAAATCAAGATATTTAGAAGGACAAAATTCTGAATTCCCATCTCTTAATCCTTTAATTTTATTGGAACATCAGCTCAAAGCTACAAGTACTTATTGAATATCTATTCAGTACCCAATAATGTGTTATATTAAGTCAAAGTCAAAAGTATCAACTACAGGTGTAGTATGCTCAAAACTTAACCTTGTGATGAAGACTTAACCAAGATAGAACTAATATACATTAGTATATAAAGTTGTCCTGTTGAATGTACAAGCACAGTATTTTCATATGAGGAAATTCATATACTGTGGTAAAATCTCAGGCTAGATCTTCAGATGTCTAAATATGATAATCAAATCATATACTACTAGGTCTTTAAAATATCGTGTTTAATTTTGATTATAAAAGTAAGCTGTTGATCAACAAATGAATGGATAAAGGGAATATAGTATTTATACATGATGGAGTAGTATTTTGCCATAAAGAAGGATAAACTTGAGTCTTGTAGGAAAATATATGCATCTTGAGACCATAATGTTAAGTAAATTATTCCAGTTTAAATATCTCATGATATCTATCATATGAAAAACCTATTATATAAATAAAGTGCAAAACAAAACACAGATGATAGGAAAAAAGAGAGAGGAAAAAACTTATTGCAATTGAGAGTAGCCAATGTATCTAAAAGTGTACCTTGATTTAGTATAATTGTCTTAAGTGTTATATATATTATTTTAGCCTGTTAATGTGGCTGTTAATTTGTGTTTATGATAATTAACTTTATAAGGACTTATGAAATAAATAATGGAATCTGATGCTGGCCTAAAATGTTTTAAAAGAGGACGCAGAAAGGAAGGGAAAAAAGAATTTAGATATGTTAGGTACAGTACAATTTGTGCGCAATGAATGCAATCACTATGTGCTATAAACACGTACTACTAAAATTTTTAATTTTTTTCAAACAAAAACCTC
This sequence comes from Heterocephalus glaber, assembly GCF_053883595.1. Lineage (NCBI taxonomy): Eukaryota > Metazoa > Chordata > Mammalia > Rodentia > Bathyergidae > Heterocephalus > Heterocephalus glaber. The sequence goes on along the minus strand of NW_028258296.1, from coordinate 33,107,918 downwards.
ATACTGTATAATTCCACTTAAGTAAAATTCAATAGCAGACAAAATGAATCTGTATTGTTATCAATTAGGGTGGCACTTTTAAAGTGAAGGGATGACTGTGACAGCAACAGAGGAGGAGCTTCTAGAGTTCCTGATTCATGAACAGGAAGTGGAAAATGTATGCACTTGGGGCTTAATGATTCTTGTATTTGTTTTTTGATAATAAATCATAATTTTAAATAAGAAAATAAGTTGCCAAGTTAGAACTATCACATAGAAACTTTAATAGTTCAGGAAGTACGACTTAGATCAAAGAATTTAAACTCCTGAAGGCCTAATTTTCTCAATGTTTTTGTAAAAATAAACATAGTCATATTTTGTAAGACTGATTTAAGAACAGAAGAAGAGAATATACACAATGCACTTAAAGCAATGTGCAGCACAATATAATCTCTTGAAAAACAGTCTATTTTTATTTTCAGTACCACTATGTAGTTTTACTAGAACAAAACATACAATTTCAAGGTTGGTTACTGCCCAGTATCATAAAACTAATTCATAATATACTTTAGCAAAATGGTCTTAAATATGTCAAGTATCCCATGAGACATATGAAAATATGTGGAAAATGTGTTCAGAAAGGTAATTGATGTTTGATTTTCCAACCAGAGAGTCTCTTACACTTTTTGACCTCACCTCATACCTGGCACCTTCCACATGCCTCCTCTTCCATTCACCTTATCCTGAATGGCTATGAATTTCTGGCTATGAATTTGTTGTACCTTTCATGGCTTCAGTGACTGTCCATCCAATTAGACCAGTCGATGACAAAAAGGTCAGAACTACAAATTGTCAGTACATGGTGTTTGTAGAGCAAGGGCCCAGATGAGGCTTAGGAATGAGAAACAGGGTGTGTCTTCATGGGATGTGGTCAGTGAACTCAAGGGGATGTTGGGTAAAGGGGAAAATGAAGAGAGAATGAGTGGGAATTTAAGAATTATGGGGATTGTGACATTTATTCTCCCATGTAAAATAGTGTTCTACTTCCTTCTATTCCCTCCAGCATTACTGAACCTATGAGTCACTTACATTTGTATTACATGTGATGTCGGTACCAACCAAGTTCAGGATTTAGAGAAAGCTACTGACAAGGGGAATTATTGGGAGAAGTTTCATGGAGAGGTGGAAGGAATGCATTAAATAATTTAAAGGACTGGATTTGGTATAGATAAAAATGGACATAATCCAAATAAAGGCATAAGCATGAGAAAGTGAAGACTGAGCTGAAGGAGACTGGTTTTCGCTTGGGGGTAATGAGGATACTGCATTAACTTTGTTCTTTTAAGTCTGTCTGTTCTCCTCTAGGATTGTCAACACCATGGTAATTGAGAACAGAAATAGCTGTTTTTTGACAAATGGGCCTGACCACAAAGAAATGAGTTTGAGAGCAGTGACACAGCTCACACGTGTTATAAACAATCGTCTTCAGCAAGTAAAGCTACCCAACTGTGCCATACTCAGACGGATGACCTTGGGGTGAAAGGTTCCATTATCACAACATTTTTGATTACCAAGCCTCTCTGAATGTGAAACTCTTTTCTTTAATATTCTACAGTGTATTTATTTTCATAGCTATAAAGTCATACTGAGATTTGCAGTGATATTTACTACTACATTGCCGAGTATTTTAACTGATGTTAGTTCAAATCAATTCTGGAGAAACTTTCCAGCCAAGGGAATTGCAAGCTAACTGGTTGACATTGGAGGTCAAATACTCCAGGGTATGGGTCTCAAATCACTTAATTCTTCACAGCAAATTAGAAATGCGACTCCAGCTGGTGCCAAAAAATAAGACAGACTTGCTGTATAGGGACAAGCTGCTGCTTGGATTTTGAGTCTTTTTATTCCTAAAATATAAAATATGAGACTCGATTTTTGCCCCCACCTCATTCTTTCAGAGTAAAATATTTCTTAACAACAGCAAAAATCTGGGCACCTGATTTCAATACATAAATATTGCCAAGGTATAAAAATAAAATATGATTTAAACAGCAACCTGTAATCTCCTGTTGATGACCAGCTGTGCTTCCTATTAGTATTAATGGAAGTTACACAGGCATAATAAAAAGGAGGGGAAAATGCCACCTTATGCTTTTTGAACACCTTAACATTTTTACAGCAAGTGTGATTACAAGGGTTTACTTGAGCAGCAATTAAAGACTGATTGATTACTAAGTACAATTTGTATTCCAGACAACATGCAAATGGCAATGAAATTCTCAGATAAGGGATGTAATAAATTCTTCTCACATCAGAGAGAGAATCACATTTTTAAAACATGAAATATTTTCTTACATGTAGAAAAGAAGTTCACTCTAAGTTTTTAAAAATAATATATCTTCCCTTAAAATTACAAATCTTGCTTTCGTGTTAGAATAAATGCTATGATTTTTGTAAAATGTATTTTCCAGTTCACCTTTAGACTACCTTTTTCTTTCCATGATGACAAATGCTATGGATGAAAAACACAATATTCCATCACAAATCTGTTGACTTTGGCTATAGTCATGATTATAATTTTTTTCATCTTATTTTGACATTGCAGAAATAATATGTACTTTAAATTGAAAGGAAAGTGAAAGACTGATTTATTAAGTGTCTGTCATGTGCTGGACTCTATTCTAGGTATAGGCAATACATCAAAGAATAACAGTGCTATGACATAGTAAAATAAAGTGATAATAAGCAAGGGCACCAATATAGGTGATAATGTTAGTATGCATAGAGAATGAAATGATCAGGAGAAAGAGATGGACACCAACATATTTATGTGCCTGGGCATATGCAGGGGGAAATGATGCAAGGAAAGAAGTCAAAGTCTTTTCACTCAATGTTTTTTATGTATGCAATATAGTGCTCCAACACCACTGAATGGTTGACTTCTCCGTATCAGTATCATTTTGGTATTAACCCAAAGACAAAGAATAAGAAAAGTGAAGAAGTTAGAATGCTGGATAGAACCAGTCTGACTGATGTGCTATGAGCTGGAGAAGAATGGGGAGCAGATGAGATCCGAGATATAATAAGGTTCATGCCATTGTTACTGTTGTGGACGGTTTTAAGAAATGTGGGCTTTCCTTTCATCTTAATGAAAGGCTTTGATAGGTTTTTCTCAAGGGACTGTTATGATTGAAATGATTTTCAACCATTATTGGAATAGTATACATATGTTTAGGTGTATGTCATAAACCCAATGTACTTGGGAACCTGCATTTTTCCTGAGGAAAAATTGGCTGATACATCACGATTTTTACTTTTGTGCAACTGAATGTAAAAGAGCTAATAATCTTGATTGTGAATGTCAGAGAAACATGAAAGAAGAGGAAAGAGTTATGATACTTATAATAAAAAAATAAGGAAAACCTACTTTAGAAAATGTTTTCAGGCAGCTTGTTTTGGGAAGTCTGGGGAAAATGGTTGCTTATGTATTTGTGCAAATTTCTAGGTATAAAGACCTTCATGGTAATATTTTATCTTTGACACGGACAAGTTTTTTCTTATATTCAATTAAATTGTCTCATAATTTATTTAACCAATTTCCCGATTTCATGTTAATGTAGAAAACAATTGTTCACTCTTTTTATATTGAAAAACCTATTTAAACGTAATAATTCATTCAAACTTAGCTACCTTTACCCTCTATAGGCTAAATGATCCCATATTTTTCAATCATTTTCCATTTTTATCACATCAGTGAAATTTTTCCTACTCTAAGAACAATCTACTTTAAAGTATTACTTGTTTCTTGTATCAGTGCATCATATGAAGAGTTTAGAAATTTGTGTTCTATGTTTAGCAATCTATCTTAGTCAAATGAGATGAGAGAGATGACAGTCTTTAACATCTATATTTGTGTCAAAATCTGTGATAGAGGCTCATTAAGTAGGCATGGATATATATATATTTACTTTGAACGTAGCTGATACATATATATAGTCATATATGTAGTACATATTTTTATAATATACACGTTTGCTTCTTAATGTAGCACAGAAAAAAATCATGATTTAGATTTGATCGTTCTCCAAACATCAGGATTATTATGGGTCTAGACTAAACTGTAGTAACCTAGACTGCAGTAGAATAGAACAGTAAAATAGATTCTGTAGGGGAACACATTATTCTATTTCAAGGCAGAACAATAAAAAAGGTGCATTGAGTGAATGAAGCCTCAACAAAAATTCGGAATCTACTATCCATGAGTCTTGTGAAGATGTAGTGTTAACACTATTAAACTGAGCTTTCTTAACTATTTGATAACTAATATAAACGATATAATATGGGTTGTAGCAAAATGAGAACTCTAAAAATTTCTATCATTTTTCATGAACAAAATAGTGCACTTTATAAACCACACTGCTTTTAGAACAAATACAAAACTCATACATTTCTATTATTTTCTTAATAACTCCTACCTTAAAAAGGGAAATTAGGTGTTAGAAAATCCAATACAACACAAGTGTCATTCGTTTATCTTTAAATTCAGATTATTGTGATAACTAAATTGAAGATTATGTGTAATATCCTAAGCATACAGTAGGTGATTAGTAAAGTTGGCAAATTTTATTAGTGCTAAGTACAATTTATGATTAAGCATGTGGTTCAACAGAGGACACAGCACAGTAATTGATGGTGGTTATGGTCAGTACAGATGGGAACGTGGATCTGTCCATACCCTCTCGTCATTCATTATCCAGGACAACAAGTGTGGGCCAGGGAAATCTATCCCGCGAACAATAGTGCATGCCAAGATCCTAACCGCTCAATACAATCTCTCAGAAAGAAACATTTGGTGGCCTTTAAATAGAAAGTATGATGCCAAAAGAATGTTTTTGGTTCCACATTTTTAAAATCTGTAAATTGCAAATAGGCTGGAAAATCTTTCTTCCTGGAGAGATGTCTCATGTTTGGAAGGGGTCAGTGTCAACCCTGAAATACACTAATGTTCTATCCTAAGGGTGGTGCTGGGTTGGCTGGGAGAGGTGGGCAAAAGAACATCATAAATCTCTCAAGAAATAAACGTGTGTGTGCGTGAGTGTGCATTACACACAAGTGTGTGACACAGATGGCTAGAATAAATTATGGGATTCAAAAAGCAGTTCAATTTACTTAGTTTTAAAATTCATTTGGATATTTATCAAAGATCACATTGTGAAATGTATTTGTGCTGCTTAGAAGCAGCAATGGGTGAGCCTCCTCACCTCAAGAAAAAAAGAAATAAAAGGAATTATAAGTTCTTTCAATTGAAGCCGAAACCAAGATAGCTGAAATTATGAACTCAGAGATAAGTAATGTTGAGGAATATATTGATAAAGTATACTGAGAGTCTAAATATATATTTACACATACAGCCATTTATGTGTATACTCATCTCCTCCTCCACATAAAATAGCACACACTTGTAATACATTAGTACTTCTAAAGAATACTTTATGAACAGTTACTTTGTCAAGATACAAACTACCCGTCTCTCCCTTGAAATCTGCAGATTTGATGTAAATATGAAAAATAATTTGATAGAATTTCAAATAAATGGAGAAGAGAGTGTTCAGAGTATTTAAACAACAAAACTAATGAAGCTCTTTGAATGTGTTGAAGACAATAAATAAGAAAATGGAAATATTTTCAAATTTATTAAAATACAATAGATTATCAAATATTGCCAAGTGGGTTGTTAGGAATAAGAACAGGGAATATGTTTTAGAGTAAGTGTTTAGTTTAGAGCTGCTCTGATTGACAGGTATGATGAATTTCAATTTTTAAACATAAAAATATGCATTAAAGTGGATGCTTTTAGAAAAGTATACAAATATGTTGATTTTTAACCCATTTATTCATTCAATCAACACGTATTTAGAGTACATCTATTTGATTCTAGATATGCTATACACTGAGAGATTCAAAGATTAACAGGACATAGTCCTTGCCCTTGAATAATTCTGGGGGAGAAAAAACACAACTGTACAATGTTGATTATTAAATGCTAATAAAGAAGTTTGAAAGATGATATGAGACTTAAACATACCATCTGTTTCATGCATTTATTCACAAATATTTATTGGGCATGTACAGTATGCTAGGAACTGGTTCAAACAGTATCAATATAACAGTGAACAAAACAGTCTCAGAGAAATTATTCTAGTAGGAGATGGTAAACAATGAACAAACACATAATTACAAGTAGAGTAGCATTTGTATTATGTGCTATGGAAAAAATAAAGCAACAAAAGGGGGAGTGTGAACACAAGAATTGGGAGCTACAATTTAAATATAAAGGTAAGACTTTTTAGAGATGGTGACCTTAATGCCAGTGGTTGAAGGTGGTGAACAGCTAGCAACAATCACTGCATGCATAGTGACCAGCAAGTGGAAAAACTTGTTTGGATAAAGTTGTAGTGAAGAAAAATAGCAGGAATAGGGGAAATAAATGACTTTCTAGATTATACACATCTCATGATCCAGTGTAAGGACTTTTTCCTACTGAGTGAAATGGAAAGACATTGTGAGTTTGGAGCAAAAGTTTAAAATGTTACTGTTTTACAAATTAAATACATCAGTACATTCTAATAATTATTTTGTATTAGGACATTATTTGAACATTCAAATTACTTTGTACAGTTAAAGTAATTAGAAAGTAGTTCTCTTTATTTGCCAGTTTTTAAAATTCTTAAATCATTTCCTTTAAAGATTGTGATATTGGTAGTTATTGTGCATAAAATAGAATATTTTGATATTCAGCTTTTCACAAAAAAAAATTATATAAAAGTGGCACACTAATACATGCCAGGCATTGGAGCAGAAGTAATACAACTTTTATACACATGCACACACAAATGTATAAAGTATATATATTGGTGCATTTGCTTATAATGCAATGGAGTTTTTCAACTAATTTTTACTTTTTTTCTAAGATGAATATGAGTTGCTTATTTGCCCGTGTGTATTTATAAATTATGTTATTTGATTTATTGACATATAGTTTGACATATAAAGATATACACACACACACACACATATATATATATATATCTGTTGTGTCTTTACAACTTCAGACCTCATTTGTAATAACCACATAAAGATGAATTATATGGATGTGTCACAGTTATTAATCAGTCATCTGTTGAAATTCATGTATATTTTTGCCTTATTTTTATATGAACAACTTTGGAATGAATCATATTTTTGGGTAAATTTTATAGAAAAGAATATTTGCTTTCTTTGTCATGTTTGCTATATAAAGAGAATGTACATATTTAAGTTTGACTATTGCTTTGGTCTCAATGTTTGTGTATTTCCCCCACTTCCATGTTGAAACTTAATCCACAATGTGATGATATCAAGGAATCAGGGCTTTGCATGGTGACTAGATCATGTAGACTGAGCTCTCATGAATACAGTCAATGCCCTTATAAAAAGACCAGGCTATAGCTGGAATGTTCCAATTACGAACCAGAGAACAGGCCTTCAAAGAACATGGTATCTTCCAGTGGCTTCATCTTAGGCTTCCCAGCCTTCAGAACTGTGAGAAATATATTTTGTTGTTCATAAGAGACTCAGGTTCTGGCATTTTGTTATAACAGGTGAAATAGACTAAGACAGCTGAACTGCTTACCTATCATGGTACCAAGTTTATATTCATTATAAAATCTTATTAGCCTCTTTAATTTCCTACATCTCAATCAACGCTAAAACAATCTTCACCAGTCTGATATGTTGAAAACCATTTATAATAATTTTGGGGCATTACTAGTTATTTAATTTTTACATTTTTATTAACCGCTTGCATTTCTTTATTGTGTATTGCCCTTTATCTATTATATATTACTAGAAATCTTTTCACTTAGGCTTTGTATACTCTGTCATGCTTAGAGAATAGTAATTAATATTCATTTGCAATAGAATTTTAAAAGAAATAATTACTCTGAACTGTATATGACCCTACTATGTACTATATACTATTAGATGCAGAAAATTAAAAGATTAAATCCACTCAAGACCATCAAGGACTTTAGTGCAGGACTGGCGGATATCATGAAAACAAGCTACAGAACATCATCACATTCACTTTTCACATGATTAAAAATGGGTGATTATAGTTTCATAATGGAAAACAGAAAGTCATTGATTGAGAGACAGAAATACTTCTGGGTTAGGTTTTTCTTTTTTCCTCTGATTTTATAAAAGAGATTGGCTTTTTAAGTGCTACAGCATGCTAAGTAACAATGGTATTGGTATATGATACAAATTCACTGTGTTAGTTTCTAATAATAATTAGGATTATTACCCAGGCTAGTAAGTGCATGAAATGACTTAGTCAATGCCCAGAAATCACTTGCCTTGGTTGATGCTCCTGCATTCAACCAACTGAGTATATGAATGTGCAACTACATATGCATTGAAATCAAAGTAATCCTCTGAAACACATTTTTCATAATGTAATTTGTTTGCTTTAAAAATGGCTTCCTGTTTCTCATGGGATAGACTGCAAAACCCTAAACTATGAAACACTATATGGCTTGCTTACCTCTCTAGCTTTACCCTGGGTCACGCTCCTATTAATTGCCTGGACCTCAACCGCCAGGGCCTTTTGTCTTTTTTATCAGGGTACCTCTAAGCATGAGGCCTCTGCAGCTTACAACCCTTGCTCTAATACTTTTAATTGCCTCATTTTTGTCCTTTAGATCAGCAGCAAGGTTATTATCTCAAGGACTCCTTCAGTGAATTCCCAGGTACCTCTACTATAACAACTCTCTATTTTCCTTAATACTGTTATTAACAGTAAATATTATGTTTTGTGTGAGATTACTTGGCAAATATGCATCTTCATAACTCATCTACTAGCTGCATGAGCACTGAGTTTACTTCTAATTTGCTCACCATGGTAGCTTGAGGGTTTTTTGCTATTCCTATGGTATGTTAGGCACACAATAACTTGTGATGAAAACGAATGATCAAATACAGAAGTATCTCAGAACACAAAAACAAATGAAGAGATTTTATGGAGTCAATTTTATGTTCAAGCATGAGGATAATCAAGCACATTTTACATGTAGTATATTCAATTCGTTAAATAAAATACAGTGGCAACAACACAGCTTAGGTTCTTTCGGAGACTGGCTCTAAAATAGAAAGGTGCGTGCAGAAAGTTTATTTATTCCTAATAGCTGTTGGATGAGGACTGGGGGTGTAGGTAGAGGGATAAAGCAGGATGGACAGAGGGGGAAGTTGAGGCCTATTGAAGTCCCAACAAATGTCTCAGTTGATCCCTCAAAGGACCTCAGAATTTAGGATAGTCCAACAAAGAAGTATTGAATTGAGGCACAGGCCAGGGCTTTCATACACTTACATCAACTAATCAATAGATATCTGCTACCCCGTGAAGAGGCATGAATTTGGGCGGATGCCTGTGTTTAGCTGGAGACAGTTTTTGAGGCTCTCAGCAGAACACTGTCAACCATCAACATTTCCAATAGCTGAGGACATCAGTTCCTCCAGATTAAATGTGTTGGGTTGAGGGGGGTAGGTGCAGATCTGTGAGGTAGATCCACTACAGACGACCAAAGGGAACAATGAATAATTTATAGCAAAGTTTTGTCTCAATCACAGACACAAATGAACTTGTCACTTTAAAACTGACATTCCAGGAAGAAAATAAAGAAACTGCTTTAAATGTCGGCTGCTGTATTTATGAATATCTCTGAAGATGAGAGGACAAGTAATAAGACCAAGAAAAACGCCTGTAAAATATGAGGGAAATTCTTTCAGGGAATTATCTTTCTGGGAGATATTTTCCCCCTCACTAAGTTAGACAAAGTGACAAACCTTTCACTGACACTGAATTTTACCCAAAATTGTTCATATTGTTCAAAGGTAATCATGCATCCACTGCATTTTTCAAAATCTGAGAACTGGAGAAGTATATCTTTAATTTTTAATACTTAACTTATATTAAAAAGAGCTTTTCAACTTACAAAATACTACTGATACATTTTCTGTCACAATAACCTCATTCATTAAATCACATAAACCATTGAGTGGTAATATGTGGTGTTGAGCAAGTAGCTAAAGATCTACTGGAGCTAAAGATTATTGGATAAGGCCTTTATTGCCCCCTGAAGTATTCCTGAAGCCCATCACAGTGCCTGAAACAACAGCACTTAATAAATAATTGTGGAGTAAATTTCTGCAAGGTATTTGCAGTTCTGCCTTATCTGTGCTTTGTACAGCACTTACAAAATATATGGTTCTATGTATTTGGATAACTTTTCCCAGTATATTACAGAAAATTAAGTAGTATTGACTTAAGTTTTTCTTGAGCAGGAATACTGAAAGTATTTGGACCAAACTTCTTTTTAGTCATTATCCTTCTGATCAGTTGAGATACAATAATTTGACCTTAGAAAATCAGATGGAGGAAATAATTTGTCTTGTGATCAACTGAAGTCTTTGTCTTTTGGGTAGTAAATCATCTTCCAAAATGTGTCCAAAAAACTTTCCTAATGCTAGAATACAACAGATAAATAAAGGTATATGGAAATCTGAATTTCTACTGTTTCTAAATATTGAAAAACTTTTGAGACATGAAATTAAAGATGATTCATAAACCTTACTTCTAACTATGGTAATAATAATATCATTCGTGTACTGTAAACTATTACATTGAGAGATGAGCTGTGTTACCAAAGACTACAAAAAATTAATGTGGAACACCTGATATTTGACTGTGCTTCCAGATGGAGGGACAGCTTGACAAATGCCATCATAATTTACAACTTTTAAAAAGTGTGGTGTGAATGCATTTGCAATAAGCTTTAAACAGCTTGGATTATTTACAGGTACAACTGTGTTTAATGTGGAATTTCAATGGATTTAAAATATTATTAGATTCAATCACTGATCACTGAATATAGGTGTGGGATGTGAGCAATGTGATTAGATGCCTTAATTAAATAGCTCAGAACAGGACCTATCTGTTTGGTGAAGCTGGGGCATGGTAAAAGAGCATTTGAATTTTATATTTGGTTATTGACTGTCACTCATTAAGATTCTACCTTTAGAAACACAGCATATTTTGGTTTTATCCCACTGTGCTGGTTTAGGAGAACAATAATCACAGAGAGGTAATATAGAAACACAGTATATAAGTCTTAGGAATAACTTAGATGCTTATACCCATAAAACAAATAAGGTATTAATTGCTAAGATTTACATTATAGTGTAACTTGAAAGAACACACACATCTATATCACTGGAAGTAGGAAAAGGAATATTGAAATTTACTAAGTAAATTGGAGAAGGGATAATATACATTATAATCATACACAGCATATATATTGTATATGTAAATAATTCCTCTTTCAAGTTGATATTTACAGTATCCATTAGCTCATATCTCTCTCTCTCTCTCTCACACACACACACACACACACACACACACACACACACAGACATGGTATAAATCCTTCAAAGACTCATTTCAGTAAGAATATAATATAAACTCCTTAGTGATGTTGGAATAACCTGCTAAATTCTCTTCTTCAACCTTCACTTAGGACATTTTTGCCCTGACTCATGTTCCAACCCCCAAATAATCTCATCCTCCAAACCTGTTTTTTCTTTTGCAAACTGTCTTCCACCTGTGCTCCCTTCCACTCACCCTTTCAATCTCAGAGACCTTCTCTGAGTCCTCCTACGACCAACAAAAAATTAGACCCATCTTAGCTGTGTTCTAGCTTGTAATACTCTACTTTTTTCTTGGTAGATCTGTCACTTTTTGGTTGCATATTTATTCGAAATGAGTTGTTTTAATATATTTCACCTGTTTAGAGTACACACTACAGAAAGAGGTCTGTGTCTGATTTGATTTTGTACTGGATACTCAGTGCCTAGCCTAGGAAGGAAACATAAAAGACCAAGAATATTCGGTGACTGAATGAACAGAGTAACCCCTCAGTTTGTTTAATGCACTAAGCAGTTCCTTTTAGGAACTTTAGTTTCACTTTACCATGTGTTATTCACAATGTTCTTCTAAGCGTTTCACTTAGTCACATTATCTGTCAATGAATTTCTAGTTAAAACATGTCAAATTTCAGGAAGTAATGTTCCAAAATCAGGTGTTTCTGCATCTCCCTGTAACAAGACCTTTTTTACCTTCAAAGTCACCTATATCCTTTGGTAGATACACACACACACACACAAATACATATATATAAAACATGTATTTGTATTTTGAAAATGAGTAAAAGTGAAAGAGGAGTGATTTCACTCTGTGATATTGTGTGACATAGCCAATTAATACTTGAAATCTCAACCCCGCCTAGAGAGGAAGTAAGAGAAGTTGGAAGTCCAGTAATTTGGACCATGATGGATGATGCAGTGAAATGCAGCAATGAAAAGCGACCCCAGATCTTTTCAAGACATTGATTCCTTAGAGCTTGGAGAAGTATCACATGAGGGTGTGAGGAAAAAAATAAAAGCCAAGCATATTTAAAGATTACTACTTAACATACTGATTCCACATAATAATGTTATTTGATTCAAGAAAAATGTAACCCATCCTTTGTAAAATCTAGTTTCTGGAGGGTATCTGATGGCTTTTCAGAGATGCCTTCTTCAGCCAATCAAGGAACACACACTCATTTTTCTGAACACACACCATAGTAATTCTGTCCATTTCTGCTTGTAGCTGTCAGTCAGGCGTCATATTTTGTTTTCTCACTTCCTTTGACTCTCATCTCAGTGACACTGATGTGTGTTCTTGAAGATTGTATCCTGAGAACCTAACACAGTGTCGGCACACTGAAGATGCTAAGTATGCACTGAGTAAAAGCATAAATGAACTAATAATAACAGGGGAAAAATTTGACTTCAAGGTGATCATGATCCACCAAGAGGACAAGGTGCCATCAATGCCTTCACAGAAGTAGAAAGCATGATGTAAGAACAGAGGAAGATGCACCTGACTGAGACAGAAAAAGAGGTTTGGAGTACAAATGTCTTCAGAGATGAGGTGAACGTTTTCTGCTTTGGGACTACCTCTAAATGAAATCCCTCCCCTTTTCGCAGCAACTTGTAGCTCAGAACATAAAGAACTCTTCAAAAAGGCCCACATTTTTATATCAGTACTTTTTCCCCCTTTTTAAGCAGCCATGGAATGTAGTGTCCTGCAGAACGCAGCCTCCACCGTTTGCCCTCCACAGCACTTACTATCCGCGGCTGGGGCTGTGGACACCAGCGTTCGCCTCTTCCCGCCCCTGGGGATGATGACCCGTGCAGTAGAATCCTCCCTGGCACCCCCAAGCCCTGCCCGCGGACTTGCTGGCTGGAGGAAGCTCTCCTTCAGCCTTGGGGAGTTCCACTTGCCTTTATGACAATGTTTCTGCACCTCGCAATGTTCACGGGAGAAAATAAGCAACTGTGCTGCTTTGGCGCAGACTGTTTTTCCCTTGAATCCTGGCGATCCCTCACATCTAGCCCTCTTCCACCAGCTCAGCCGGCACTGCGCAGCTCAGAGGGCAAAGGCCACCTTGTAGCGCGAGCACGCTCTCCTACCTGCGCAGGAAAAACACCCTGGGCCCCAGGACTAGAGTTTAGCCCGGCCTCGCGGACGAACACGCAGCTCCGCCGGGGGCGTGGCCTCCCGTCCGCCCTACGCCCCGCCCCCGCGGGGGCCCGCCCGCCCCCGCGCGGCCAGCCGTAGTTTACCACAGAATCTCCGCCCGTGCTCCAGTAAGCGGTCCTCTCGGAGTCTCGTAGCCAGAGAACCTGGGAGGGGTTATCTGTACCAGACGCCCGCCTGAAGGCACAGCCATGGCCCCCGTGCTTAGCAAGGACGCGCCAGACATCGAGGTAACTACCGACCGCGTGCCGGCTCCGGGCCGAAGGTTCCGCGCGGGCCGCGCCGCAGAGTGGGAGAGACGGGAAACTTTGTCTCCCTCGGCGTGCGCGCCGGGGTGGGCCGGGGGCGAAGTGGGGGCCGCCGCGACTGCAGGGGGTGCCCTTTGCGAGGGACCTGTGTGTTTTCCTCAGAGGGGCTGTGGGAAAGTCCGAGGGCCGTGACTGAAGACGCTCTGGAGTTCGCGGGGGTGGACTGAAGGGAACGGGGCGCCTCTTTCCTACCCGTTCCACGCCGAACTTCCGCATCGGTCCCCTGGGTGTCTTTTTGGGACACCTGTCCACTGCCACCCACCTCCAATAGCTGAATCCTACTGTTTGCAAAGGCATAGAAATAAAAGATCTGTGTGTCAGCTGTAGTAGTCTCCGCCAGCCACAGTATTGATTATGAAATAATTTAACAGGGGAGAATGGAGCAAAGTATTGAGAACGTAAAAAATGCAGTGCCTTCAGAAAGATGCAAGTGAACTGGATTTTTCTTACCTCTCAGTTTTTGATTCCCTCTTGCAGCCCGCGCCTGTAAAAATGTCATCTGTCTTTATCTGAATATGGTCCTCTCTGAAATGACATTGCTGTTTCCTTTAAGTTCTTCCTAGTACGTTAATGAATGCTGTGAGAAGGATTGAATTATAAACAGTGGTTTTAGACATACTAACCCAAAGTCAGCACGTCTCAATTAATGCAAACTACTTTTTAGTCTTACTTTGTTTGGGGTTTTTCTTTAAGTCTCTTTCTCTGGTAGAGGGGTGTGTGTGTGTGTGTGTGTGTGTTTAGCCGTAATACAACTTTCTCAGTTGACAGGTTTAAATAAAAGTTTAAAGCCACCTGTTTGCAGGGTAGATGTTTCTGCCACATTTTGCCTTTGTTACTGATCGAAGAGACTTTGTACTCTCTTGGAAGGACAGTAGTGTTTTCTCCAGACTCCATAATTTAATTTGAAAAATCTGTTTTAATAAAAAGCCAAAGTATAGCATGTGGACCTCTGTGATTAGTTTAGTTGTTATTTTTTCTGTGGATAGTTTACTTTTTTGATATTGATCAACATGATTGATTTATTGAAATTTCATTTTTGTACAGAGTAAATGATTATATTTGATTTTGATCATATTTCTTTTGGTCCTTGTGACTTCCCTTCAACCAAATCTTTTTTTTTTTTAAATTCAGTCAAATAGCAAACTTTTTACAGAATTCAAGCAGTACTGATTTCAGATCAGAGTGTCAGTATGGATGACATTTGACATTCTACTTAACGTCAGGATGGTGGTATGTACTTACTTGAGATATAGAGGTATCTCTCTTAGAATTTGAATTTGAAGTCAGTTCTTACACACACATTCTTGTGAAGAAAAAGATGCCACTGAAAAATTAAATGTCCAGCTTAATTTCATATGTTGTTTTAACCAAGAACATTTGAGAAGTATAATCCTTCCACTATCACTGTACTCACCTCATTCTTATCTTAGTCTTTTGGAGAGTCTGCTTTATCATGTGAAATGGTGGTTTTCAAACTCTCTCAGCTCTTATGTTGTTCATATATGCAATACACTCTAATTAGTTACATCTTTCACCACGCACAATACTTTATTTTTCCTTAAAAGTGATACCTATGATTCATGAGCTAAAATACCATGAAAGAGCATGAAATTAATCATTAAAATATAATGCAGTGAGGAAAAATACATTAAGCCTAGGAGAACACACTCAAGCCTAAATATGTCATATTGCTTTGTCAAAGTTCATTTTTGTGTTGAAGAATCAGAATGAATTATGAATGTTCGGTTTTCTATCAAATTAAAATGCTTTACTTTGACAGATTGATTAAAACCATTGTATAGAGCTTGATCTGAGTATGGTCATTGTTTTATTTTTCAGATACATGGAGAAGCAAGCAATCTTTTAAAATTTATTGGTATAGCCAGGGATTTAGCTCAGTGGCACCGTGCCTGCCTCGCAAGCGCAAGGCCATGAGTTTTATCCCTGGTACTGCAAAAAAAACCCCAAATTATTAGTGTGAAGAGATAATAAATGTGATATCAACACATTAAGTATATGATAAATGGGAAAAGAACAGAACATGAGGGTAACAACTCATTCTAATTATGATTTAATTGTTCCTGAGAGCTGTGTACAGAATCTTAGATTTCAATGAAGCAGCCAGAAAGTATATATTTTTGTTTCAGGAGAGAAAAGTTATTGAGGTATTGCTTTGTGTGCTCATTCTTAATTTCTAGACTCAATCCAATATCACATCATGATTGGAAGGGTTGGAAACATGGAGAAAAATCAAGTCACTAGATTTCAAAGCTGAAATATCCTGGGGTGCAGGATAGCCAAAGATAAGCAATACTTGCTAAAAGTACTAGTGTATAAAAATTCTTATAAACGTAGTAATGGTAGAAATTGCATGAGAAGTCAAGTCCTTTTATTTCACAAACACATTAGTGTGGTTTAGAGCCTGGCCTTAGGGGCCAGCAGTGTGAAATTGAGGTATAGCCACATCCCTTTTAGCTGTGTAACTTTGGGCATGTTACCTAGTTTGTCTAAACTGTACTTGCATAATCAAGTAATGAAAACAGTGATAGTGAGGATAATGCACAGATGTCACAAGGTGACACCTTGTAAGGAAAAAGGACAAGCATATTAAAAATGTATAGATTAAAAAAATTCTCATCCTGAGGACAGTCACTGTCAGCGAAATAATTAGTAGTCTAAAATTCATTAACAGGATCTGTATGCTTTTAAATGTTACTTTACTTGTAGTCTTCCAGTTTCCGATGTATTATATCTTTGTCAAGGTTGCATTTTGAATGCAAATTCTCCTGGAAAGGTTTCAAAGAAGGTGAGTATTGGATACTGGTCACTTTCCCTGACCTCAGCTGTAGCTTCACAGTACGCCTTCATTTACATTGACTTGCTAGCCAATACAATGTCAATACCTTCACATTTAAAACCGAGTCAGAATGATTTTCAAGAGTTCACTTTTGTTCATTACCTTGATCCCTCCCACCAACAAGCATAATTGAGAATAGACTATAAAACTATGTAGTTAAAGTGAATACATCTATAGCAAGTGTTTAACTATTTGAAATCTAGAGATTTTGGCAGTGAATTGCTGCTCTACTGCCCTCATTGTCATAAGCAGAAGTCTTGACTAATACTACATTACTAACTTAATGAATGTTAAGGTGTTGCAAGCATAGTTCAAATTTACCCTGAATAAAAAGAGGATTCTAGTCCATAGTCCACATAATCAAATGCATTTTGAGTCAATTAGAAACTGCTTCTGAATAATGGATATATGACTTCTTTTCAGAAAATAATTAAGAAATCATTGTACTTATTAGTTAAGAAAATGAGATAAAAAGCATGAATTTGGAAAATGAAAGCATAATGGAAATGACTTGGACAAAGGAAATTTTAAGGAAAATTTGAACTTATGAAAGACATGGATATAAATGGAAAGGAATGGCAAAAAATATTTCAGAAATCCCTTAATCTTGACTGTTTTTGTCCCTGGACAATGAGGAAGGCCATGGATCTAAAGGACAGAATGAATTTGACTTTGCAGAAGTTATAGGTTATTTATTTAAAACAACGCATGATGCAGTGAGTGTATATGTAAAAGTCCTTTCTTGTCTGTTTTACTGGTTGGACGCCATAGGTCTTGTGGAAATCTAGTTATAACTTTAGTTTTTAAGTCTTAACTTAAGATTTTTAGTTTTTAAAAATTGTTTTGTGAGTTTTCATTGTTGGACATGCCATTATTTTCCCAATTTTGAGTTGGTTTGCAGACCGTACTTAGTTTCAATTCATAATGTTTCTCCTTTTAAAGGAGTTTAATCTCGTCAGTAAAAAATGTTCTGATTATCTGGCTTGAAGAATCACTGATCCCATTCATAGCCCTTTTTATGATCAGGCACTACACATTTCTATAGTTGAACATTTTCATATGTTTCAGTACAAGTTCTAGAACAAGTTCATATGTTCCAGTACTTTTTGTTAAAGAATCCATCTCTTGCACCAATTCAAAGGATTAGTTTTAGTAATTCAATTAAAGACCATGAGTTAATGATTAATGATAAAACTGTCATTAGGGAGATATTTAGATTAGGCCTGTTTAGTCTTAATGATAGCAGATAGTGTTTATGAATTGCCTGTGGTAGAATTCACTAGCCTCCTTTCTTATATTCTGGGTAAAAATTTATGTTTGAAAGCTGAATATTAACAGTAGAAAATTAATAAGGATACTAAGAGGATCTAGCTTCACAATGTTGCGATAACTGAATGATCTTTAAGCAGTCATTCTTTAACTATTTGAATATAGCATTTTATCTAACTCTGTATAAATGGGCACCACTAAAAGGACTGAAAGCTAGACCTTCCAGTACAGTAAAGGTAAGTGATGACCATGAAACATTTCTATTACAAGATTTGTGATGCTAAGACGAAAAGGCAATGAGTGTGGAATAAATTGTCATAAAATATCATGGCAAAGAAAGTATTTCGAGATGTTTTACATCAGTGTAGGTAAAGAGGAGACTGAAAAGTAGGACTGGCCAATTTATTTTTCTACCTTATAGCTGTGTGGATTTAATGACAAATGCGCAGTAGAGACTTCTGGCCTTAAAACTGTAAAGACAAATGTTATTTTATTTATATCTCACCTTAATTTAAATATTTAATAAGGCATTTTTGGATTATAAGTTTACTTATAATAAGGACTTTGAATATGACACACTAAAATGTGACACATTTATCTTTTCCATTTCACTTCCTCTTAATTCTTCATATCAAGTCAGAGGTTAGAGTTTTGTTTTTTTTCAAATGTCAGGAATGTGGGTGTTCACAGATAATCTAGAGCTAGTTATAGTACTGAGATAACTCTTACAAGATTATGTATTTCCTGTGGTTTATAATTATTACTACTTTCATTGCTCTTAAGCAAAATGTTATACTAGAAGGTATGAAATACTACATTTAACTCAACTTCTAATTTTAAATTTTTATTTCAGCACAATTATGTATTTATTGGTGTTAAAAACTAAGACCGTTATATGAAGTTATTATGTATTTCACACAATCAAGCTTTATTTAATGGCTAGTATATGAAAAACACATCATGATAGACCTTAGTTCAAATCATGGCTTTATTATTTATTTATTTGATAATTTTTGTCAGAAATTTTCCTGGCCTTTTATAACTTTGAAAACTAGATTAATTTCATTTGTTTCACACATAATTGGAGTCATATATATAAAGTGGCCCTGTTAGCATCTCTCACATAAGGTATAGACTTCTTAAAAGGCAGTACTCATTTTAATCTTACTACCTGTATTATGTGTGCTTCATAAATATTAACTGACTAGAATTTGAGTCCAATAATTAACTAGCAATACTGAAACCTACCAGTAGTTGCTGGAATCTTATCTGTGAGTTAGGGGAGAATTAATGAATTTAAAAGAACTATGAAGAAAACTTATTATAGATTCATAAATTTTGCAAATGTATATTATAAAAATTACTGATTTCCATTTTTCAATATTAGATAGGATGGAAGGATTTTTGGAATTTTGATAAAATTACAAAGTTCCATTTTATTTTATTTCTATTTTTCTTAATTTTTGTATGTTGAGACAGAGTTGCTATGTTGCCTAGGCTGGTTTTGAACTTGCCATCCCTCTGCCTTAGACTCCTAAATAGCTAGCATTACAGGCATATACTACTGCACCTAGATTAAAAATATTTTTAACACATACCTTTCTATTGCCAGCAGTTGGTATAAGCATCAAGGAACACGAAGTATGTGGCATTTGCTTTGGTAATACAGAGATATAAATATTTATTAAATACAAGAATTTAAGATTTAAATCTAGGCCTGATCCCCATCCCTTACTTTTTCACTGTAGAATATGTGTAGATTGATTCCTTAGTGTTTCTGAGTGTTTGTGAGATTACATAAAGGTTAATACATGGAGAGAGATTAATTTCTTTGGATTCTCATTGAAGTTTTAATGGGATATGATATTTTTCTTTTCTGAGGAAAAAAAAATCCCTACACAATTAAATACTGGTATCTTTTTGTAGGAAAACTGTAGGAATCGTATCTTTTCTCTAAGCAAACATGAGCTTCAAGGAAGTGTTTTATTTTCCTAAATTTTTAGGTACCCCTGAACATACCACATTTGTTTATGAATAACCATTTTAACTCCTAGGATGGAAGGGGTTAGAAGTGAACCAGTTTCGCACCAGGAAAGGGTAAAGGGTATCTTTTTTAAATGACTCAGATGCTAAACTTTTTATATGAGTTATAATAGTTATATTTCTGTGAGAATTTCAGCTTGATTGTATAGTACCATTTTTGCTGTCCTCTACCTCTGTCATAATAATTAAAGAAACAATCTGTGTCCTTACCTCTCAGGTGCTTGGAAATTGATATTATGAGTGCTTATGAATGTTCCCTTGAGACACTCTTGACTGGGCCACTTTGAAGAAAAATCTCTTCATCAATAATTAAGCCCTGAGGGCCACTTCTCAGGGGACCCACATAGAATTACGTGTCAACTTCAGGCCTGATTTATACAGATGAAGATCATGGATGAAGGTCTAACTGTACTTCTCCCTCCCCCATATTTTAATCCCTACCGCACTCTGCTGGTTCCACCCTCTTCTCACCACTTTTCCTGGAAAAGGTTATCCTCCCCACCCCCCATTTTCCACTCCTCCTTCCTACCAAGGATTTAACTTATCTAAGTACAGTAGATCCCAATCTTTGTGAAATTCTTTGTGTGATATTATAATATGGCAATAGTAGTGTGCATGTTAATGACTTTAAAAATGTTAATATGTATATTGAAAGGGTCATGTGAAAATATTTAGCAATACAAGAAAAAATATGTACTATATTTACTATTTGTTAGAACAAATATCCCAAGACAGGTGACAGCTGGGGATGTTATGCCTTGCTCTCAGATCTTGTGGAAATCATTCAGCCACAGTAAAGAGTTTGTTAGTTCTTCAGTGAGTTTGCTATTGGACAGTCCTTTAAGGATGGTTTGTAATAAAATACGACAATGGTGAAATTGTTTGGAAATGTGCCGTGCTTTTGATTATATCAAGAAAATGCAGAGATGGTCTTATCATAGCTGCTCCACTTAGGTGCCAAGTAGAAATTAGAATAGCATTTATGAAAGCTATATGAATTTCATGTATGTGTTCACCTGATTTTTTATTTTTCTTCATGCTTGCCCACCTCCTTTTCATTTTTGATCAAATAAGTGAGCTAAATTTAAAACTCATTTGAATGTAAAGAGAAGTATAACCTTACCATATATGGCTGGAGTTCTTTGTGAAAATGATCTTAAATTAATAAATTTATATTTTGTGTTTCTTGGATAATGTGGTCTTTAACTAGAAATTAATATCAGAGATTCAGGAAAAGTGCAGAGATCCTGTCATCCGGTTTCACTATTGTGTTCCCTCGTTGATAATCCTCAGTGAAAAAAAAAAAAAATACAGGGTGGGGATCTGACATCAGTGCAGAATTTGTTACCTTTCTCTGATTCCTTGTACCATAGTGACCTAAAATACTTGAGGGTGTTCTTTCAGATATTTTTACATGCCTGATGTTGAGGTGTGCTGGGATAAAAATTGAAATCACCCATAATTCAAAAAAATTTAAAAAGAGCATTCAGTTCCTGTCATAGCTTCCTGGGGCTGAAACACAGTATTTTGCACAGAAAAAAATATGTTCATTTTTGTTTGCTAACTTAAGCACTTTTCATATCTGATTTAATTTTTAAAGTACTTTCATAATTGCTGAAGATTTATAAGATGTAAAAATCTAAAAGATAATCCCAAACATAGTCCCATCACTTATGCCAACTTGCTGATAAGTGATCTAGTACTTTTGTTTTTGTTGTGTGAGGTACTTTTTCCTAACTACTTTTAATAATATGCAATTCCATATTTGCTTTTTCTGTCCTCCTAGAAATACTCCTTCACGTTATTATTAACTTTTGAGATAGTTTTAATTAGTACCATAAAATTCTGTGTAGATGGAGATATAAAAATTTGTTCAAACCAGCCCATTATTATCAGACATTTACTTTGTTTGGTAGTCAGGTATTATGAATAATGCTTTAATAGATTTTTTTTGGTTAAAATATTGTGTTAGAAATATAGTTTAGAGTGTTGCTTCAGTGATATGTAGTACATATCTGATTCTGTCCTTTTAGCTGCATGCTTCAGATGAATTAAACTTATTTAAAAAGACTTTAAAAAGATAAAGGAGTCATTCTTGGGTGCAAAGGCAGAAAAAAAACCGTGGAAGTGGAACTATTTAGCCAGTTTCCTCATTGTTCTACCACTGATTATAAGTTACAGAACACTCAAGCATCTGGATATAGTTTCCCTTGACTTTCATGTGATGCAGTTTGGACTTAGGACTGACTTAATGCTTCTTTCTAGAACATAGCTTGGTGTTATTCTTTTCTGTCCTGGAAAACAAGAAGAGTGAAATAAGGCTTTGGCTTGCTCTCTTGAGTTGATAACATTCATAAATCTCAGGTTGTTGTCTCTAATGGATAAATGTACACTAACTTCAGCTACCCATCATGTGACCAATGATAAAAAGTTTTATTCTGTGTTAGCCACTCTTTCCCTTCCTCAGGACCAATCCACTCTGGCAAACCAGATTGCCTTCACATTAGAAATATGAGTGGTCATGTGAGTGTTTGTGGGTGTACACAAGCCCATGTGTGTACAACCTTAATTTTTTTTTTTTTACTTTTAGTAGTCAAGAAAAATGATCTGTGAGTGTAACTAATTTTTACTCAACATGTTTTCTTACAGTGAGAAATTTAATAAAGCAAATCATTCTTCTGCCTTGGGGGTGTTAATCAAAAGCATTTTGTATTCATGCTACATTTAAAGGCTAAGTTTATTTGCATCCTGAACTCAAGATGTATGATTAAGCTGCTGTTTTGAAAGAAATAAAAACATTTGGAGAGAAATATTTTTGTTTGGCTCAAGAACATTACTGCCCATCATTCCACACCCACCCCAGTTCTAGACATTATACATAAAACTTTAAAATAGTCTTTATACTTCTTTAACATCACATTATTATTATAGTCACATAGAAGGGACTTTATCAAAGACACACAAGCCTGTATTAAAGATTTGAAGTATTTTCAAGTTGTCCAGATGGTACAACCAATGTATATGGAAGCTAGCAATGTACAAATATGTATAAAATGGTACCCTTTCCATTTCAATTACTGTTTTTATTTTTTAAATAAAGAATTACATGAAAAACTCCTATCTGCTTGAATTAATTTGTGTTTGTTTGAATGTTGTTACATTTGAACTTTTTGAACTCTTAAATATTTTGGGTTTCCCTTTAAACAAATTGTTTTAATAGAATTTTAATATAAGAATAAAAGAAAAGAAAAATAGAACTAAAAAATACAAATATGTAAAGTGGGAGCATCACAGATTTTAAGAAAATTAAGTAGTATTGAATCAAAAAATGAAAACAAAATTCATGTTTTTTGGAAAAATACAATCAAATTTGATCGATTATATTTATTGATAAAAAGTAAAGGATCATTATTATTTGTTGTAATTAGAATGTAATGGCAGGATGAAGTAGTGGTTAACGGTGTAGTTTCTGAAATTAGGGTGCTAGTTGGTGTTCATACCCTAGCTCTCCTACTTAGTAGTTCTAACCTTGGCAAATAACCTTTCTATGTTTTAGTTTCCTCATATGTAAAACAGGGGTGGTAATACAAGTTGTATCATTGAATTGTACAACTGAAGGAAATACTATATCATTTTTAATAGTTCTAACATGTGGCAATTGTGCAGTTAATGTAAGATATTAAAATATTAGTAATGGGTGTCACTGTTTTAACTCCAATGACCTTTTTTATCCCTTTAAAAATATTTTAAGAGCACAGGTATTTACTGTCACTTTTTTGTTCATTTAAAATTATTTCTTACTATGTACAAAAAATGTACTACCACAGAACAACAACAGTAAGTAGAGAAAAATTTAATGTGCAGTAATTTCAGTAAATATAAAGAGTTTTCATAAACTAGAATAATGTGATGCTAAATGACTAGTTCGGCCTTGTCTATATGTTGTAATCATAGAAGTCCTTCTGTTGGAGTTGACATTTGAACCAAAAACTGAAAAACCACAGATGTCTACCAGGGATTTTGAGTCTTAGATTTTGAAGTATGTTGGATTTTGTATTTTTTTATTAAGGCTGCTCACCTAGTGAAGTCTGCATAGGATATTCTAAAATTTGGAAAACTCTGAAATCTGAAGTGCTTCTCCCAAATGTTTTGGATAAGGGTTATTCAACTTGTATGTATTTTTGCAAAGCATAAGTTACCAAATTACAGTAAACCTTCCTTCAGTTTTTTAAGTAATTGCTAAGTTCTTGCTATATCTTAGCCATTATATTAAATACTGTGTGGAGTAAGGCTATAAAGATAAATACAACCTCTTAAATGCACTTATGATATAGGATAGGAAATGAGGCAAATTAGCAAAAATTATAAATCAAGACAAAATTGACAAGTGCTTGGGGGTGATAGTGCAGAATTTTGGTGTTAGGATTAAAATGTGTATGTTATAAATTCACATTCATGAACCTTAATAATTTAGTTTCACAAGGTTATTTTGATTATGTTTAACAAATTATGATGAGATTCATGTAAGTTCTTTATATAGTCTCCATCTTTACTTCAATGTGCAGTCATTCCGATGCCTCAAATGAAGTAGGACACCCTTTTCTGGAGATGAATGGAATAGGGCAGTCCTGGCTGAGAGGGATCGAGTGTAAGGCAAGGGCAAGCACAGAATCTGCCAGAGTTGGAATTCACAGGGATGGATCTGGGTCTGTATACTTGTGGCATGTTTTTCTTGGATGCCCTACCGAACAGCATGCTAGAAACTAAAACCTATGAATATGAGCTCAATTTTTACTTCACCGTTTATTCACATATTAAAATACATGATATGAAAATTAGGAATCACAATAAGTATATAAATGGGAAGTCCTTTCAAAGTTACTTTTTTTTTTTCTGACTGTATGCATTCACCAAATTTCTCACAAGGATGTTTAATATTCAGTTATTCAAGTAGCCCTTTATATGTGTAAATGAAGTAGGGTACGAATGGTTTCTAATCCAGGCTGGATGGTTGCAGTGGATTGATGAAATATCATCAATCACTTCTCAACCTGATGTCAGGTGACTGACCAGCTTTGCCAGCCTTTGCCTTTGTCAGCCTGCTTTGATCTCTTGACAGGATAGAATATTTGTTGGAGAGATTAGGAAAAAGAAACAGGTAAAAACTACAGGACTGGAGCTGTTTTTTCCGTAATTTTATGAAAAAAATCCTAAATTTCATAACAAAATAGTAAGAATAATAATAAATACACAGTGTATCATCTTCAAAGTAGTTATTTAGTGTACAAGACATAAAAGATACTTACAAAAAAGAAACAAATAATAAGACAAAACTTTTCTTTTCAGTGAGCTAAAATAAACTGGTGATATAATTGAAACAAGTCAGCACATAGATTAAAATATTTTTGAGGGCTGAGATGTAGCTCAGTAGCCTGCGCCTGCTTGGCAAGCGCAGGGTCCTGAGTTCAATCCCCAGTACCCCAAAAAAGTATTTGAACTTTTTCCTATTTCCTGCTTGTCTATCTTCTATTCTGCATATGCTCTCTCTATATATATACTATATCTGTGTGTGTGTGTTTCTCATATAAGAGAAACCATGCCATATTTGAGCTTTTGTGTCTGACTGTCATTTAGGAATGTCTCAAGTTTATCCACATGCGGAAGATTGAGTCCAGATCCTTATATCTCATCATGTACTAAACTAAAATCAAAATGGATCAAAGATCTAAATGTTAAAACAGGTGTGGTGGTGCATCCCTGTAATCCCAGCACTCAGAGGCTGAGGCAGGAGGTGTAAGTTCGAGGCCAGTCTGGGCTACGTAATGAGTTCAAGGCTGGCATGTACTATGTAGAGACACTATCTCAAACAAACAAACTCCAAAAATGTTAAAATAGAAACTCTTAAACTGGTGGATGATAAAATAACTTAAATTCTTAGGACATAGGGACAGGCAAGGACTTTCTTAACAGAACCTCAACAGGACAAGAAATAATACTGAGAATCAACAAATGAGATCATGTCACATTAAAAAGGCTTCTGCACGGCAATGGAATTGCCTTTTGAATTCTGTGTTTTTTTCTTGTCTTTAAAGTCTATATGCATTTTGACATGTGTTATAAAACTTTGATTCTCTGGGGCCCTTCGATAGCAGGGCATTTTTCTTTTACATTCAATTTTGCAACAATAATGATGTCACTGTCAAGACAGCCAGTTCATATTTGAGTAAAAAATGTAATTACAAGGGTGTAATCTAAGGTTAATTTATATTAGCCTAACCCTTGCCCCTTTTGCATCTTTAGTCTTGTACAATTTTGAATTAATTATGCTGTGATGGCAAATACAGGTGCATATTGAGTAATTATAATTTCCACTACAGTGTTCAAAACACAGTGATACATCTGTTTATCAGTTACTTTTCAAATAAAATACATCTGGAAACTAATTATTTTTATGTCAATTTTAAAATAGTGTAATTCCATAAAAACTTGAAGCTGTAAATTTGGATTTCATTAAATTTTATCCTAAGTAACTTTCCTGGGGAAATGAAATTGCTTTGCCTATTCAAGTAGCCCTGCTATAATTCAAAATCCACAGTGTCTTTGAATACCTATGGCAACAACTTTCGATTGATAGAGAGGTTTTGCAGTTTGTACTGTAGGGGAGTAAAAATAATCCCAAACAGATTTTTAGTTGGAATGCACCTAAGCAAAGACAGAGAACTGTCCTGTATCTTTTTATTCTTAATCGTCTTTAACTCAACAATCTTTCATATTGTAGGAGGCATAACATGGTCTACACCACTTCTGTTATTAAACTTTGGTTACCGAAATGTTGATTATCATGCTGCCTAGTGGATTTAAGAAGTCTCTGAATTATCTCATTGTTTTAATAAAATTTGTAATTGTAGCATATTTTTAATCAATATAATATATGCACATGATAAAGATTAAAAATAAAGCACTTTTAAAGAAGAGCAACGGTGCCCTTTTCTGTTATTTCAGTGAATTGATATGCTGTTAAAACACCTCACTGGGAGTTGGGGGCAGTGCTTGCTGATTGACAGGAGGTAAATGTATCCTCTGGTGCTGATGTTAAGTACTGAGAGTATGGAGTTGAAAAGACATATATGTTAACTTTCATCTCTTCAATGCCTAGTGGAGCTGATTTCTCACTCACTCCTTATCATTTTCTCCAAATTCCTTTCCTAGAAGAAATACATTTAGCTGTTTCTCTTTTTAATTCAGCTGCTAGTAAGATTCAAATTTCTATTCAACTGTCAAATTTTTGGACACTTTTAATTATGTATATGGCCATTTGCCTAGCAGTCTTGGAAAAGAACAGTCTTTTAAAAAGCTGCCGGAAATTTAAATTGAATTGTAAAACACTAGATATTTGGATTTCTGGATTCCTCTAATGTAATTAATTTAACTTTAAATGACCAGATTATGAACTTGAAAGTGAAAAAAAGAATAAGATAGTACCAAGTACAAATTTCCAAAGAATAATTTAAAAAAGATAATGTTGATACTAAATATTTGTTTGTGTTAATATACAATTGACTTAATAACGAAGGACATTTTCTAGGGTCTGTCCATGTTAGATATTGCATTGCTAAACTAACAAGTTTTGCTTACTGGGAGATTCTGTTTATGGCAGAAACTATTTTGAAATTGGTAGACAACATTAATCTATGAATTTTGAGAAATACTATGTATGTAATACATTATCAGTTGCTTCATCTAGCTCTGTAACCTACATTTTAGGAATTATATTTCATTTAAATTAAAATTCACTTTTTCCAATAAAAATGTGTGTATGGTATGTGACAAGTTCAAGGCAAAAGAAATCTGAAATTTTGCATTATTTGTGATATTAAATCCAGATTGTTTTTTTTTTGGCAATTGAGGTTTTCTTTCACTTCATAGTAAATACTACAAGAAATGTTTTGCCTGCCTATCCTTCACTTCCTAAAATCTTGTGTAAACAGCAGGAATGTTGCTTTCATTTTACCCTGTTACACAATTAATTGAGAAACTTACTGATTTTCATAACAGGAAGTCTTCCATTAAGTTAAATTTTTTGTCTGCAGGCACAGTAACCTGAATTACAATCTGGATATTGATTGTCCTTTGAAAAAAATTTTATACCTTCAAAAAAATTTAAGTGGCAGGAAGGCTTATAGAAGTTGTAGACCTGTAAGTGATGGGAATTGCCTTTATTTAAACACCTGGAAGTTATTACATTTAAGTTAGTTTGAAATGGAAAATAATAGTTTAATTGAATAATAATAATAGAATAATTGTTTCATAGTGGTATACACCATTTAAAAAAAGTCATAAACAGTAAATGGTTGTGGTTTGGTATGCCTCTTTTACGAACTGTTCAGGCAATAAAATAATAAAGAAATCTAATGGAATGCCAAATGCTACTAATAAGAAATTACTACATATTATGCAACAATATAACTTCAAATTTATGTTCAATATGAATTTATAAAATGTCAGCTGAAGTGTAAGAAGTTTATATTTTAGGTAATGGTGATAATTTGGTCATCTTTAAGATGAAGAATATTTCAATAGCCAAATTTTAATGCTTAAAGAAGTATTTTAAATATAGGAATGATAAAAATCTTAAGTGCGGAAATAAAAAAAATCTAGTTTTAGCCAGTAAATCTGAAATACTAAATTGTGACTTACTATGCCTCTCACTAGTCTTTATTATTTATATGATAATGTAAATTATTATTATGGGTTCCTAGCAGAAATAGGGTCACAGGTGATACAAAGTAGTGGATAGTTCAAAATATCAAGAGCCTCTTTTTAGTAATATTTTTGTATTAATGTGGTGATGTGGTAGAGTGAGAAGATTTGATTCTAATTTTGACTCTGCCTTTAACTTGGGCTGTCCTTTGACCTCCCAAGGTCCATTTGTAAGTGGAGGTCCCTAAGGATCTTAAATTCTGAGCATAAATAATTTAATTCATTGCAAGCCTCATTTATATTATGCCTTACACAAGTTACTGAAGGCACTGATGTAAGAGAGATAGTTAAGGGCCAGGATTTAGCTCAGTGGTTTCACTGCCTGCTCAAGCGCAAGAACCAGAG
This sequence comes from Heterocephalus glaber, assembly GCF_053883595.1. Classification (NCBI taxonomy): domain Eukaryota; kingdom Metazoa; phylum Chordata; class Mammalia; order Rodentia; family Bathyergidae; genus Heterocephalus; species Heterocephalus glaber. Next base: position 33,078,679 of record NW_028258296.1, on the reverse strand, counting down.
TTCGATCCTCAGTACCAAAAAAAAGAGAGAGAGAGATAGTTAATCATCAAGTTCAATAACTTCAAAGTCTAGTGGTGCAGCCATACATAGAAACACATTTTAGATAGTGTAGATTTCATGTGGAATATATGAATTTGAGGATCTAATACTATGTGTAATTTTTTAAATTGATGAATGTTAAACATGGAATTTCTATTATAATGAAAGTAGTGTTACTTGACATTTCTGAGTTGTAAACTATATTTTTGGTACTAGAGCATCTGTGATTTTTTTTTCACAATTAAGGAAAAATCTTAGCTTTTCAGATAAGATGCCTGGACTTAATTCAAATCCAACAATTAAAAGGCAGGAGAAACAAGCTGTATTTCATTTTCAGGTTTTTTTCTTTTAGCCTATATGTCATCTGTAAGATGACATGAGTATTCAAATGATGTGCCAAAAATAACTGCACGTATTTTCCTAAGCCAATTTTCTATCTCTGACTTCTACTTTCTGTCATTACTATTCCCTGTATAATCCCAAACTATTGACATTGGTATTAGAGTTACTTTCCTGTTTTTCCACAAACTATTTTGTTATGAAGTCTTGCTAGAGTGTCTGTAACACTATTTCTGAGATTTGCTTCCTCTTCTCTTTCAAGTGACCACAGATAATTAATGTATACAAGAATTTTGATAGGTATTGTTACTAATAGATGACAGACTTTTTTTTGGTACTGGGGATTGAACTCGGGTCCTTGCGCTTGCAGGGCAGGCAGCAGAACCACTGAGCTAAATCCCCGGCCCAAGATGACAGACTTTTAAAGTCTGGATTCTTTCAGTTCTTGTTTGCATAGTTATTTGAACCTTGCATAACTTATTTCAGTGTTTAAAATGAATATGTACTAATACTTGAATCACACATGTAAAAAATAAAAGAGGACACTTGCTGCTGTGGAGGCAATACAGAGTAGTGACTAACAGTATAGAATCTGAAGACAGATATGCAGTTATCATCTCTGTCACTTCCTGGACAAGTTACTTAACTTCTTAGTGTTTTGCCATTATAGGATTGTTATGAGGGTTAACCACTTAGAGAAGTGCCTGGTATAGTGTAGAACCTCATTCACTATCACATATTACAACAGTAAACTAATACAAGAATATTAGAAAAATGTGCCTAATTGTTCAAATAAAAACATTACAGATTTTTGAGAAAAAGTAGGTAAGCTGTCTTCCTGTTAAATTTTATATTAGATTGAGAGCAAATCCTGAAATTATATCAGAGAATATTGAAAGACAAGGTGTTTTGCAAGAATTATCTTGGGAAAACAGAAGTAGGTTATCTACCACAACCTGTTAGGGATGGTTTAACAAAGGATGTTGGGAAATATTAATTGTGTGGAGGGCATATATGTGCAAGGGGTGGTTATGGAAGCTTTCCAGAAAATACTTTACAAAGGGGCTTTGAGTAAATTTTTATTCATATCATTGTGCTATCTTGTAAAAAAAATGAAGTCAGCTAAGAAAGAGAAAACTGCTAGTAATCAGTGGAGATTACAATAAATCATCTTTTTTTCCTGTGGAAGTACAACAAAATTTCCAAGGATCAGCTTTTGAAATGTGTAATGTTTAGTTTAGGATTTCTGACATCTTGATGGGTTTCAAGAAAAATACTAACTGTTGCTGATGTGATTTCTCATTTGTCTTTTAAGTATATATGTCAGATACTTTTCTTTTAAAGTTCCTATACAAACTGGTTCTGAATATTTTATCTTGTTGTTTGGACTTTAGCACTCCCCACACCTAGTTGGCCACCAGAATCGTGTTTGAACACTGTGAAGATCAACTTCTGAGGCCTAATGTAGAAAAAAAATAAAATCGGCTTAACTAAGATGGCAATTTATTCCTTCCTCATGTAAAACAAGCCCAGAAACATATTCTACAGGGTTTCTATCTTTCCAATCTGGTATCTTTAAGTTCACCTCATTCTGGTTGGAAGCTAGAGCTCCAAGAGGAGGTAGGAAAAAGAAAAGAAAAGTGTATCCCTTCCTGAAAGACCCACACTTCCAGATATACATTGCTTGCACTTAACTTAGTGGCTTGCCTTAGCAGTAAGAAAAGCTGGGATTTAGACATTAGCTGAGAACTATGCCTTCCTAAAAGCTATATAGGGACTTAGTATGGAAGCCTAGAATGGATGCTGAGGTGGAAGATTTACAAACTCTGTCATAGACATTTGCTAAACTGGCTGATTCCAATGCCCATCCACAGATCTATGATATCATATTCTGATATAGATGTTTTACTCAAGAGTAGCTGTGGTAAATTGACTTTTTAAAATTTTAAAGCCCATATTCCAAGATCAAATATAAATCTTTAATATCTTCACATAAGATTCCTGTAAGAGAGTGAATGGAGAAATGACTTATTACCATTTCAAAAACTTTTCTGTATTTTTAGTTCAGGCACTCTACAAAATTAAGGCAGGTGGGTGGAAGTGGTCATTAAAATGTGATGCTTTTTACTTTACTTCTGTATCACTCAAGGTGGCAAAGGAAGAAATGAATTTACATTTGTGTTGGTGGGCCCAAGTCCAGAGCCAGGTTCATCCATTAACTATTAGTACTCTCTGGAGTTAGAGGCTGTCATACTAATGATTACAGTTATTTATGATGAAAGGATAGATTAAAATAAAAAAGGAAAAGGCACATAGGTCAGAGTTTGGAGGAAACCAACCCCACACTTCTAGATGTCCATTTCCAATGGAATTATGCAGAGGATACTTCATTCTCAGCCATGTCATATGACCACACATGTGAAATCATGTGTGATATAGGCATGAGGTGCTGTGTGGCCGGCTTCAGTTGCCCTCAAGCTCCATCTCACCAGAGAAAAATTAAATATTTATCATTAATCACAGTTTGAATAAACAAGTCAGTGTGGTACAGTGCGGCCCAAGACTTTAAGAATAATAAAAATCACCCTTTTCTATTTTCTGACAGTATGGTTGCCAGGAATGGACTATGGACCTGTTCTGAAAACCAGCCTTTTGGAGAAATGTGTAGGATTTGAACAACTCAGGCCTATCAAGTTATCACTTTCTTGTAAACATTTCTACTTAAAAGAATAAAAAGGAAACGAAACGTATGAAACAATTATTTTGGCCATACTGACTGTTAGGCAACAAAAGACAGTGATCTCTGAGACATGGATAATAAATGAGGGCAGCCCTATTATTTCCCTGGTTTACCATCTTGGGGGAGTTAATAAGCTGCAGCTTATGAAGGAGTTACCCACAAGAACCTGGTGGACTCCTTCAGTTGAGGTGACAGAAGTGAAGGTCTAGGGAGGCAGAAACAGAATTTGTAGAAAAGTAGGACAGAGGAGAGAGATGCTTAGAAAAACCTGGAGATCTGCAGAGAGTACGTGTAACCTCTGCACAGAGTATGTGTAACCTCTGCACAGAGTAGCCATCAGCACATGCATATGAAAAAATGACCATGGCTGGTTAAAAAGCAAAGTGAGAGAACTAGAAAGAATGGTACTTTGCAATCACATTGGTCTCAGAATGTAGCCTGCTCCCACCAATCAGTCTGGAAAAGACCATGATTCATAGGACATTGAGTACTGAGAAGTTTCTTTCCTTGGTATTAGGAAATGATGGGCTGGAGACCAAATGCTGAGCAAGTCCCATTTCACAAGTCTTAAAACACAAACCTGAAAAGATCAAATTGTTTCCAAATAAACTGCGCTTTAGAGAAAAACTCAAGGATATTTGTAGGAATACCAAAATATTATATACGCAATAACTTCAAATTCACAGTTCCTATTATTCAATTAAATATAACCAAGCATCAAGAGGTATAAGAAAATATAATCTGCAAGCAGGATTAATATCAATGAATCAAAACAAGTTCAAAGCTGGTACAGATGTTAGAATTCATAGGGAATCACACTAAAGCACTTATTATAACTGTGCCCTATATGTTCAAAAAATTAAGCAAAGTCATGAAAGACAGCAGAAGACCCAAACTTAATAACTGGAAATAGCAACTACAATGTCTGAGGTGAAAAAATACACTGGATGGGATTAAAGAGATATTGAATATTACAGAAGAAAAAAGTGAAGTTGAAGATTATAGGAATAGTAACTCTCTGAATGAAGCACATAGAGGGGATTTAAAAAAAAAGAAAAAGAAAAGGAAAGAAAGAAGGAAATGAAGAAAGAAAGGAAGCAAGCAAGCATGGAAGGAGTAACAGTGAGCTATAGTAGCCTTTGAGTAGCCTAACATTCATGCAAATGGAATATCCCAAGCAGAAGAGAAGTAGACAGGTGTGATGACATTGAAAATCTATAAAGAAATAAATCCATGGGTCCAAAAGCCCAATGACATCCAAGAAGAAATAGGAGGAAGGCTACACCAAGGCATAACATAGTCAAATTACTCAAAACCTGTGATAAAGATAAAATCTTCAAGTCAGTATGGAAATAGAGGTACACAGTGTCCAAAAACCCAAAGGTAAAGTAACAGCAGATATTTTGTTGGAAAAAGAACAAGTGAGAAGACAGCAAAGGAGTCTATTTATAGTATTTGGGTAAGGAGAGCTCTCAACCCAGAATTCTTTATTGACTGAAATTTTCATATAAAAACTAAGGAGAAATAGCGACTTTTTCAGATGCAAAAGCTAAAAGAATTTGTCAGCAGCAGGCCTGGACTCCCAAGAAATGTGAAAGGAAGTAATATCTCTCAGGCAGAAGGAAATGATACCAGGTAAAAATATGGATTTATACCAAGAAATACAGAACTACAAAAATAGTAACTACAGGAGTAAATACATGAATTTTATTTATTACTTTAATTCACAAGATTACTTAAATATTTTGAAAAAGATAGCATGGGATTTATAACATTTTAAAGTGAAGTTAGCGTGGAGAAACTTTGAAAGAATTCTACCAAGTGAAATGAACCAAGACCACAAAAAAGCCATATTTGATTCTATTTATGACACATCCAGAATAGATAAATCCATTGATTCAGAAATTAAATTAGTGGATGCTTAAAGATAAGGGTTTAGGTGAAAATAGAAGTGACTGCTGATGAATTATTTTATAATTCAATATGTTGATAGTTGAACTATTGCATAACTATGGTGAAAATCACTAAATTGTACCTTTAAATAGGTGAATTATATGATAAGGATATTACAAAAAAGTAGTTTACTTAAAGGAGAAAAATTAAAGACACTATATATGGGGGAAATACCATTTATGGTATAAGTAGAACAGTGTTGAGCAGTGTGCTGTTTGAGACTCCACAAATGTTTTTCCAGTAGTGATAGGAATAGAAACTGATTTTCAGTGTGAAGACTCAATGAGTGGCTGAACATTTTCATCTCTTTTCTCTTTTACATTGAAAGTATGTATACTTTTTCTGTGAACTGTTCATGCCCTTTTCCTATTTATATAATAGCATTTTCATGTCAATGTGTGCAATATATATATGTATTATTTTTATGTCTTGATTTAAGCTTAAATTTATTTTCGGATATTTATGTCCTTACAAGTAGAATTGTGAAATTGTTTTTTATTTAAAGAATTGGGATATCTCTATGTGACTTCATACTGCATTTTTCCACCAAGTGATACTGCTTTTTAAATGGAGACTATTTCAGATATTCAAGCAAAAAACATGAATAAAGAAGAAAACCAACTGTCTTGAAGGTTGAGGTAGGAGGATTGAAAAGTTTGAGCCCCGCCTGAGAAACTTAGTGACTTAACAAGACACTGTCTGAAGATAAAATCTCAAAAAATGACCTGGGGTTCTACCTAGTACTGCTACTTTTCCCCCTAGAACTGGGGACAAAAAAGATGAAATAGCACTCCTTCCTAAGAGAGCAAAGTGATTTAAATAATCCGTATATTTAGGAATTTTATTTAAAAGTTATTTAATACATTAAATTTTATCTTAATTTAGTTTTTCTTTTGTACTGGGGATCGAACTTGGGATCTTGCTCTTGTGAGTCAGGAGGCAGAACCACTGAGCTAAATCCCTGGCCCTTGAATGTCTTAATTTAGACATAGATTTGATTTCTCCTTTTAAAAACGTTCTGTAACATCAAAAGTGTTTCTCTGTATCAGCAAATATATTTTAAACATGATTTTAATAGATTATCTATCTAGCCATCTGTTTTTCATTATGAATAGACCATAATTCAATTTTTGTTTATCTGCTAGGCATTAGATATTTTCCAGCTTTTTATTACTATAAATCATGAACCATTCTTTCTCTAAAAGATTTCTTAAATGAGTCCCTTTTTATTTTAAAGAGCACACAAAGAAGTTTTAGAAAATACACATCCTTCAAGTCTAAGCTTTCCAGGAATTATCTTCTCAACGCAGGTAGAGGCTGCACATTACTTTGTGAAAATACTTGTAACCACTTTATTTTTATTGTTATTTGGCTCCTGCCTCTGTGGACTTCAGCTTCCTTACAGGGATCTGTGTCATGTGAATGTTGGAGGCAACTTTGTTGTGTAATGGAATCCAAAATTTTGACCCTAGACCATATGAAGACCAAAGAAGGACAAACAATTCATTTGCTCTCCTGTCTGAACTTGTTGCTGATGTTATGTTATCCTGGGCTGCAAAGTTCAGTTCAAAGTGTTTCGCTGCTGATTCAGCAAATGAGTTGCAAGATTAAACCCTTGAAGGAAAGTGAGCCAAACCTTGACCCCCCCTCTTACAGGTGGTTAATGATTAGATGGTTTAAAATCTTTTTAATTGTTGACAAGTAGTTAATGGTGTTTCCTTTGTCCTCTGAAATAGAAAGAACACTGAGCAGAAAACCGAATTCTGTTTGTCCTGCCAACAGGAAAGTCTTTTTTTTCTCCAGTGGAAGTTTATAACTGTTTTTTGACTGTTTTACTAAGGAATTTTTCTCATTAACAACTTTTTCTTGGCATATTCTCTCTAATGAAGTGTTGTGGTTGTTTTTGAGACTAGGAGCATATATAAAAATTACTTTGAAGAGTTTTACAGACCACTTTGATGGCAAAAGGCATATATGTGAATAATTACCATACTTGATATCATACCATATGTGTCAAATGAGTGACAATTCCAAGATTTTCTGTAGAAGTTCATGGGTACAATCTAATACAGAAAGAGGGCTCATTCTTAATTTCAGGTTCTTATAACTTGCAGAAAGCAGTTAAGCTAACATAAAGCAGCTGCATCCATACATAGGGAATGATTTACACAAAAGTATGGAAATAGGATTTTACATAGATTTAATAACAAAGTAGATTACATGGAGCTAGGCTGGAGTGGTAGAAGGGTACCAGATTAAGCTAAAAGTTGGTGATTTTTTGTTAGTATTTTGTATCCTAGCCATATGAACTTTGTGTGTGTGTGTGTGTCTGTGTGTGCAGGTACATGTGAAATTTATGAAGAATGACTATCATGTAAGAAAGGGAGAAGGCACAGACTTGAAGTGAATAATCTAATTAGGAAAGTACCAACATTTTATGATCCAGGAACATTGAAGAAAGCATCTGCTTTAGGTTGGAAGAAGTGTTCAAAAGTCACGCAGAGGTGACTGACATGGACTGGCATCATGTAGGTCTAAGAAACAAAGGACAGCAGTGGTTATAGACTGACTGCAACATGATTTCCAAATTACGAGAGAAATGGTGATATTGGTGGCAGAAGTCAAGAGGAGTTGAAAGTTTTTGAAAAAAAGGGAATGTGTTGTTTCTTTGATATGAAGAAATTAAAGTCATGATGGAACATGGAAGTAGGTTATTTGGCACTCAGTGAAGTAGTTACTATAGATGAAGGCAAAAGTATTCATCTAAATATAGATGAAGGCTTTGGAATATACAAAAAGAGCTCAGAGGCAGAAAGAAAAACATTAATGCGAAGGGCTGTCTTTTAGGGAAGATGAACAGTGGAACAAGCAGCAGAGGTCCAGGAATCCTTCATTTTGGCCTCGTGATAATAAAGTTCTAAAGTAAAGACAATAAGTAGACAGAGGGGTCTTAGTGCCGTGATGTAAGGAAAAGTAAAGCAGATGCCATTTGGATATGAGGGAAAATAAACAGTAATGCGTATTTAATAAAAATCATAGAGAGTTGATAATCATACTGACATGATAGCTCTTTTAAAAGATCCAATTCCCCAGTTCCCTGGCTTGTTGCTTCATTCTGACCCTTAAGAAAATAGATTGCTTGCAGTAACCTTTCAATTAATAAAGTACAAAAATGAAAAGTTACTTTTTATCATTTTCATTCTTATTTCCCATATAAATCATTTGCTATCCCATGTTTCCTTTTAGTTGTTAACTATATAGTTGAGTAATTAGTCAATTTATGATTTATTAAAATTTGTTAACCTGAAAATCACACTAGTTCCTGAATTACCTTTTTTTAAAAACTAAATTCAGTCCAGGTCCTGCTTCTGTCTTTCTCCTTAAATCATGTTTTCTAGCATTCCTGTTTGTTAGCTGGCATTATTTTCTGCATGCTGTTGTGTACTTAGCTTCTCTTAATTAAAATGACCCTTGGTCTTGTGAGCCACCTCTTTTGTAAATCATTTTATCTGACATAGAGAAGTCAATACATTGAAGGAAAGTAGTAATAGTTTTCTTCTTCTTATTTTTTAAGGACCATTTTACATAAGAGCCCCAAACTTTCTGTAAAGTTTTGATGTAAAGTGGCTAATTTTTTAAGTGACAGAATGTATAAATTCTAGAATATAAACTTTTAAAATTACCCACTGAGCAGGTGAATTTTTTTTTCTAATTATTAATTCCCGTTAATTCTCCACCTTCAGAATCTTGTCTTGGTTTTCTGTATAGATTCTTATATACATTCAACATGTGTAAGTAGAAAACACTCTTCCAGCATGGATTTTCATGGTTTTACCTTTTCAAAATATTAGCTTTAATTTACAGATATAATGCATATCTTACAACATTGTATTAAATTAAAAAGTTTAAAATTAAAGTAGTGAAATTTTCAAATGAAATTGCTGTAGTATGGGTTCTCATCTTTTATATATTTTATATCACTTTATATGTGTTTGTACATGATATTTTATTTCTAATCACTAATGAAAATATATAAGCAGTATGTTATGTTATTAATGTTATTTTATCTAATTATTTAAGAATAAAAGAAGATGTATAATTAATAGCTGGTATTAAAGTCCTTGGTAATATTGTTTTTATTTTATTTTCTTACATTTAAACAATACCATATAATATCTCTTTTAGGTATCCTGAAATTTCTTCTAAAGTAAAATTTTAGAATCAGTAAGGTACCATTTGCATACTTAAAGCTTTCTTATAAGTTAAATCCCAGTGGTAACAGCATTTACATAGCTCCACGGTTAGTAGAATTCTTTTTGTGTCTGCTACAGATGTTTTGTGTCCTCTCAAAATTCATATGTTAAAGCCTTAATTCCCAATGTGTGATATTTGGAGGTAAAGCCTGTGGGGGATATTTAGGGATAATTTAGATCATAAGGGTGGGGCACTCAAAATGTGGTTAGTGGCCTTATAAAAAGAAGCACTCCCCACCTCCCTCCATTTGAAGACATAGTGAGAAGGTAGCTATTTGCAAACCAGGAATAGGATCCTTACCAGCAACCAAATTATTTAATTCCTTCAGCTTGGACCGCCTAGCCTCCAGAACTGTGAGAAATAAATGTGTGTTGTTAGCAGTTTATGGCACCAATTTATGTGTTACCAATTTATGGTAATCTGGTATAGTAGTCTAAACAGACTAACACAATATCTGAGTTATATTCATTTACCATCTTTGGTATCTTCTGCTCTGTATTAATAATTGTATGGTCAATGTGAGGTGCACGAGTATGGTTTCTTTGAATTCTGTCTTTTCTGAAAGAAAATAAAAAGACTGTGTTTTAAAATGAGAGAGCACTTAGATGCCTGCTGGTATGTATTTTATACAAAGAGTCATGATGGCACCTTGCAAGGCCAGACAAGAGGTTCATATGGCAGACATCAACTGGCTGAGCTGGAGAATGACATACATGATAGATACAATGTTTTAAGGTGTGTAAACTATTTCATTTATGTCAACTATCTGTTCAATAGAAACGAATCAGATTTCCCTGGTTGTATGACTAGAATTCTGAAAGGATTAATTCATTTACAGTTGATGACTTTTTTTTGTGCTTTATAAGTTCACAAGTTTTCCACCGAACCTGTCTTTCCTGGGAAGGAAATGTAAATTCACTTAAACATTTTGATGTCAAAGGTCCATTCCATAAACTGTCATATACAGTTTTATATATTATAAAATGTTATAGACACTGATATATGCATATAATGTATGTTAAAAATCTGTATTTGAATTTCATGACCCTTCTACACTGTATATTAATTTGTGAAAAATATTGGCATTTGCAGGTAGTCTGCTTTTGAAATTTCAGGGAAGAGACCAGTGATAAAGTCAGGGAATCATGACTCAGTTAATGATTTGGCTTTATCTGAGATATATCTCTGGTTTTCATACTATGTTAGTTTACTTACCTTTTTACCTGTTACCTTCATTGTTTTCTATATTCCTACAGTTTAAAAATTCATTGGTATGTATATATTCAGACTTGACATTTACATATATATGTATATAGATAGATATAGAATGGCAATTAAATACTAGTTCTTTTCCATAAAATAGATAATTAATAGCAAGCATTTACTGTGTGTACAATTATTGGTAGTTTTATGCATTACTTTATTTAGTCCTCAAAAACACAGTGTGGGATATGTATTCTTACTCATAACCATTTTTCTGTGAAGTAAAAGTGCAAGTTTAAATAACAAGCAAAAATAAAAGAGCTAAGATAGAAGCCCAGATTTAACCTCAAATACTATTGTTTAGTGAATACATAATAAAATGAAAGGTTAAGATTTAGAACAATCAAGATAATTCTTCCCTCACCAATCATGTATTAGCTTCAAGGAAAATTTTTTTAAAAAGGAAAATAATTTCAGTTTCTTACTATTATTGGAGAAGTAGTCCAACCTAAGGAAAAAAAAAAACCCACCTTGTGGCTGGAGATAAAATGGAAATGGATTTAGCTCAGCAGTTTCGCCGCCTGCTGCTCAAGCACAAACACCGGAGTTCGATCCCCGGTACCAAAAATAAATACATACATACATACATACTTACATACATACATACATACATAAATAAAAATAAGATGGAAATGTACTTAAAACAATGATTATGAAAACATGAGTTCTTGACCAGAACTCGTTGTGGTTTTCAGACTACAAAGCTGTATATATATCCCAATGGGGTCCTGGAATGCCCAGTAAAATGGCCCTCTCCTCTCTTCTGTTCCCAACTAATCAGGACACTGGCTATATCTCCTCTGAGCTTATACCAGATCCAAGAGCATCTTGCAGATTTCTAATATGTTGTTTCAACTCACCCTATGCTATGAAGAATGGTAGACATAGAAAAGGGAGGGATAATTCCTGAAATTGTTGCCTATAAGCAAGAGAATGTTAAGCAAGTAAGAACTAAAACTTCAGTTCTTCATTGAACAACATCTAGTGGATTGGTGTGTAGAGAAAAGCAACAAATACTGATCAAAAGCATTAATGGGTAGGTATTTCTATTTTCTTGTTGGTTGAAATTTTTATTGAAAAAAATTGAGGACAATGCAATATTATTGATATTATATGGAAGTCAACATACTTCTGTCCAATTATGAAAAGAATGAGAAAAGCACGTTTTTTCTTGTCTTTTAAAAAATCTTATACCAAGGAAAGTAGGAGATGATCTATAGAAAATTCAGGATATGCCATCAAAGACAAACTTTAAGCACAATTTGAATAAGAAAGAATTTAATTAATCAATTTAAGCTTGTCAGCCTGAACTTTCTGTAGACATGTTATCATTTTAATAGCTCTGAATTATATTAGTAACCTGTATTGCATAGGAAACATTTGTTTATAATTTAAACTGCAAAGGCTGAAGGAAGTTTAATGGTGCATTAAATTTGCTTAATGTGATATAAAACAAAGACACATTTTTGGCAGGAGGACATGTTGGTCAAGTGTCTTCCTGCAGTTGCATTTCAAGTTCTCAAATAATACTGAAGCTTCAGTACATTAGATTTAAAGCTTTTATGTGTGAAGTGAGGACCTGTGATTATAGTCAACATAGGCCCATCTTTGCCCTTTCTCTGATAATACAGAAAAATTGTCTCCAGAAGCAGAAGTCTAAAGTATATATTACGGCATTCCAGCTGCTTCCCAGAAGTGTTAACAAAGCAGTGACAATACATTACTAACTTGATTTCATGAATACTTGGTTCATAATCATAATCTACCACTTCTTAAACTAAATAAAATTAGTGTAGTTATTTTTTTCTCAAATTCTGTCTTAATTCTTCTAGAATCACCAGTATATTTTTTTGTACTACTGAAAATGATTGGGATTCTCAAAGGTCACATTCTTTGATGAGAGAAAAATCTCCCTTTATAAGTAGTAACCCTATGTCTGAAAGGGTTAATGGCCCTCTTAAAGTGCTCAATTTATCCAGAGAGGGAACCTTGTGACCCTGTTAGGATTTGGCCTTGGTAATTTCTTAGGAAGAGTGTAATTTAGAACTCTTGTATTATTCTGCCAGTTGTTCAGTTATTGATGACATTGACTTTTAGTTTTAAAAAGTCTTGCTTTGGAAAATTGTTTATAACAGCTCTCAACCACTCATGTCCTGCATTTTTATTTTATATCACTTTTCATTTGGGATATTAAGTCAAATCTTTGTAACCATTCTCCACAATCCAATTTATTTTTATCCAAGATCCATTGAATTCTACCCACTGCCTTTTTGCAAAAGGTTAAGCCAATATTTCATGTTATATTATGCTTTCTACTTATGCTATGTGAAAGAAAAGTTACTGTGATAAGCAGCCAATAAATTACATTCAGAATGTTTATTCTTAAAAGTTACATTACTATGCCAACATAGATAAACATAATCATTTATCACAATATGGATTGTGGAAGTAACCAGTAAAATAAATGGAACTGTGTTTTTTATAGGTTAACAAATTTGTTTGCTTTAAATATTGGACAATATACCTTTTAAAAAGTTATCACTGTATGTATTAATTTGAACTTTTGTATGATATTAGTCATAATTCAAGCCTGAATAGACAAGCAACAATATTTTTTTTATAATATGAAAATGTCTTTGATTTTCCTTATAAAATGAGATCACTTGGATTTTCTAGTATTGACTTTTATTGTGACTTGCTTTGGCATTATATCCTTGTGAGAATAACTAAATTTATAGCTTTATTATATATTTTTTCAGTGCACGTAGATGTCTAACCTGATTGAGTGAACAAGTATGGTGACTGTCAGATATACAGCATTACTACATATAGTCTTATCACATTTATATTGAGCTAATAAAGTAAGCTCCAGTGACATTTATTAAAATAAGTACAATATACAGCTAAATCTACTGAATATAGCATTTAGTGATCTTTTCCGGTAATAGCTTCTTTGAAGTATAATTTGTATATCAGAGAACTCATTCATATAAACTATAGAATTTAAAGACTTTTTAGATGTGTTCATACACTTGTTTCACCAGTACCACCTTCATCACTCTGAAAGGACATCACATATTCTTTAGCAGTTGCCCTTTATTTCCCCTCAGTCCCCCAGCCCTAGGCAACCACTAATGTACTCTCTATCTGGCCTATTATGGACATTTTATATAAATGCTATCATACAATATGTACTATTTTCTGTTATCTTTTAATTAGGAGGACTGCAGTGTTCACCTATGTTCATGCATTACTCAAGTTTCTGCTACTATATCTAATTCCATTGTTTGTGATTGAGAACTACTGTGTATGATTTCAATTTCACTGCAGCTTGTTTTTTCACCTGACATGTGGTTTACCCTACAAAATGCTTCATACATACTTGAAGAGAATGTGTATTCTGTTCACTTGATGTGGAGTATTCTATAGATGTCTATTAGGTTTTCATGATTTATCATGTTATTCAAATCATTTATTTCCTTCTTATTCTTCTGCTTAGTTTTTCTGTCTATTATTTAAAGTAGAGCAGTGAAGTCTTCAGCTATTTTTGCATAAATGTTTGTTTTTCCTTCAGTTTTGTCAGTTTTTGCTTCATGTATTTTTGCCCTGTTAGACACATTATTTGTTTAGAGTTGACAGAGCATCTTGATAGATGAGCCTTTGTCATTGTAAAATGTCCCTTTCTGTATCTACCAATATTCTTTCTTTCCTATAAAGTCTTCTCTGTTATTAGTCTGAGTACTTCAGCTTTCATAAAGTTGCTATTTACATAATAGATATTTTTCAGTCTTTTTACTTTTATCTTGTTTGTGACATTGAATCTAAGTGTGTTTCCTATAGTCAGTACATAGTTGGAGCTTGGTTTTTATTCAATTTGACAGTCACATTTTGCACTGTCTTTTATAATTCCATATTTACCTCTACTTCGCTAATGACCATTTTTTATGCAAATAGGAATTACTGTCTATAGTCATTAATGTTTTTTCTGAAGAGTATCTGCAGGTAAAAAATACTCTCATCTTTGGTATTTCTGGGATGTCTATATTTTGCCTTTATTTTTTAAAGACAGTATTGTGGAATATTGGATTCAGGGTTGACAGTGTTTTTCTTTTAGTAATTTGTATCTATCATCTCACTACTCTTCATTATTCTTGATGAAAATCAACTGTTAAACAAATTAAAATTTCTTTGAACATGATGAATTATTTTACCCTTGATGCTTTCAACATTCTCTTTTTACTGACTTTTAGCATTTGCTAATGTTCTTTGAGTAATATTTTTGCATTCATCCTACTTTGTATGTATTGAGCTTCTTGGATATGTAATGTAATGGTTTATTCCGTGTCAAAAAAAGTAGACACATTTTCAGCCATGATGGTTTATATATTTTCATTTCATCTCTCTGTTTTTCCTCTCCTGTTAGTCACAGTACTGTATAGTACATATTTTGGTTTACTAATGATTTACTACATATCTTGTAGGTTCTGGTAATTTTTAAAAATTATTTTTTTCCTATTATTCTTCAGAGTATTTAATTTTTTTAAAATTTGAATTTAGTGATTAAATCTATTGTGTTCTGATAATGATTTTTTTTTACTTCAGGTATTGTACTTACCAATTTTAGAATGTCTAGTTTTCTTCTTTTTTATAATTTCTATCCCTGTATTTGTACTCTGTATTTGATGAGACATTATAATCATACCTTTCATATAATGGATATTATATGGTTAAATTTGATACCTGGGACCTCTCAAAGTTAGTTTCCCTTGCCTACATTTTATATCTGTATGTATCAGTCATGTTTATATGATATATTTGTCTGTTTTCTGTAACTACGTATCATGAAATACTAGTCTATTATTTTATGAAGAAAAAAGATTCATTGAGCTCACAGTTTGGGATTTTCAAAGTCCATGCCATATGATGTCAGCTTTGCAGAGAGTCCATTTGTCTATATCATATCATGACAGATGTCATCGGGTGAGAATACAAGCAAGAGAGATAGGAAACTGTAACAAGGGGAGGGACTAGTCTTGTAACTTCTCACTAGGCTTCACTTCTTAAAGGCCACACTACCTCTTAACATTACCATACTGAAGAGCTAACTTCTAACATATGATAAATTGAGGGGCACACTCAAACTATATAGCACATGGCTTGTGATATTTATTGAAAAATTTAGAATTTAATGTAATTTATTGTACCAATTGGGGAATGGGAGGCTTGTTTGTATATTTATTTAGTGACTAAATGGATTATTTTAGGGAACTCTATTTCTGGACATCTGATATCATTAGAAACTGTAGCCTTGGACTTGTGCACAGACATTCTGTGATAACAGTGGTTTTAGTAGAACTCTCCTTGTCCCATCCCCAGATCTCTCATTAAATTGTCTTCCAGTGTGAGTATCACACCCAGGTTTTTAGTTCCTCTGAATTCTCTTTGATTGCTCTATTATTTTTCACAGTACCCTGGGCTATAAATTGTTCTACAGTGTGATGCAATTAAATTTTTATCCTTTTGCAGGGGTAGTTTTTGAGGTAAGTCCTTAAGGTTTTTGTGATGCCTGGAAGGCTTTTCTTAGCTTTTTCCTGGTTCTCCCTGGTGAACTATCTGCCCTAATGATTTCATTTATTGCTCTTGTGAAGCTACCAGCTTCCTCTTAATTGTTTGCCATCAAAAATCTTAATTGTTCTTTAGAGGACTCTTAGGCTTGAACTTCCCCCTCATCTGAGTTAAAATAAAGTCAGTTCCTTTGGGGAAAATTGTCTCTTTATATGTCTGCCTTTCCTTCTGGTAAAAATCTCTGAACCAGAGCCCCAGAGTGTGGGATAGTGACTGACCCACTTCTCATAGAGTTTCACCCTTGCTGGGTGCTGGGTATGGGAAGTAGTCTGTAGCCTTATTTTTCTGCTCCTGTTGTGCAGAATGCTCCATCACCACCACCATGAGTGGAGTGAGAAGAGAGGTTATTGATGTGCTGCTCCTGGTATAGAACCTCTTGGATTGGAGCAGGGGAGCTCCTGACCTCTCAGCTGCACTTTCCTGGAGTTGGGGCTCGTAGTGGAGAACAGGCAGGAGAAATGGTGGCAGCCTACCCTTCCCTGGGACACATCATAGATTTCAAATGTAGGTTGGAGTCAGAGGGAGGTCTGTGTTTCTTGTTATGCTTACCTGTGGAGGAATGATTCTGTAAGTCTGAGTGCCTTACCAAACGCTCCGAGGAGCTGACTGCAATGAGGATCACCCGGGAGGAAGCACACCGGACAGATTGAGATAGTAAAAAAAACAGACCTTTATGAGTCTGGCCAGATGGCACCCTCTAAGCAAACAAGCTTAGAGAGACCCGGAGCTCAGGGGGTTGGAAGGTTTTATAGGGGCTGCAGGGGAGCTTAGCAAGCAGAACTACAGAAGCGGAATTTTTGTGGTTAGGGGACGGTCTAGGGGAGTTTGCAGATGTTCTTTACTTATCTAACAGGATGTTCTTTACACAGAAACAATGATACATTCCAGGGTGTCTTAACAGATAAACAAGTACATTCCAGGAACTTTGTGTCCTTTAGTGAACCCGAAACCCACAGCGACAAGATGGAGGGCCTGTAACGAGATGGTGTTACTTTAGCTAAGTCTCACCTGGGTCTTACAACTCTTGACAGTGAAATGGGAGGTGGAAGATTGAGATGGAAATTTTAAATGCCATAGAGCCTCACTGTTCTTTCAAAGTTTTAGTAGATGTTTTTTCAATTTATGTGCCTTCCTGTGCTACGTTTACCTTTAGGACAGTTTCCAGAGACTTTAAAGGTTGTTATATTGAGTGATTTTTATCAGTTATGTTTGTTTTGCTAGGAGTCCTATGTTTGTTTCTGCAGAGATTGTCAAGCCACCTTTGAAAGTGATCTAGTGGTTATGTTTTAGAGGCTTGCTTGTGACTGGGTTTGACATTAATTTTTTTATTGACTTTTTCAGGTGCTGTTTAATATTATTTACAGATGAGGTTAAAAAACCATTTTTCTTCCTTCTGCCTCAGAAATTCACATTGAAAAAAGATTTTTATCTTTGGATGAATTTGAATCTTAAATCACTCAGAAGAACTAAGTTGTAGTTCAAGCCCTTCTGCATATTAACTGTGAGATTTTAGGCTACTTATCCACCCTCAACCTATTTGCTCATCCTAAGTACTGAGACAATAATAGCAGTTTTTAAGTTATACAGTGCATGTGAAAACACTTTTAAACTTTAAAAACTTGAATTGGAAAGTTTTGTAAATCAAATTCAGACTGAATTGAAGTACTACCTCTTTTCTAATTTTAGTCTTATGTAAGATTAGTAATTGTAAAATTCATTTTAGAGAGTCACTTGTTATAGTTTATGTGATTTTAAAATTTTTCATATTTTCATGTAATAAACATAAAGTTGTATAAGATATCACTTCGAAAATGGTTACTTTAGATAAGTTTATTGTGGAATTATAATAGCTGAAGGGGAAAACAACATTTTTAGTAAATACCTAGTAGCAAAATAATTTTATTTTTTTCTAATTTTGATAGCTTTGGTGATCCAATAGAGCTCATTTTAATATGGGGAAAGGATGATCATGATACATAAATTGTGAAAGTACCATAAAATCTAAATTTTGAAGACAGTCTTGGAGTTAGTCAAATCTAACAGAAAGTTTATTCTCAGGACCCCTGTCAAATCTTTCCCAGCCCCTCCATCAACAAATTATAGAGAATTACTGTTATACACAGCCTCTGGATTCCATTTTTATTCCATTTTACTTTCCAGGGTGTTTGTAATTTAGGAAACATGTTGTATCATATATTTCATTTATATTTTACTATTGTCTTCTGGTCAAGATGTTGCCCTGTTTGAGAAACCAAAGATCAAAAAGAATTAAATGATTTACTTTAAATTTTATGACTAATACATATTAAAAGACAAATTCACAATTTTGAATCACTTATTTCCTTGTCTTGAGCATATAGTATCTAGTCAGTATTGTACATAAGAAACTCAGAGATTAAAAACAGAATTCTCAAATGCCTCAACTCAGAGCCCTCACAGTTTAGGAAGGAAGAAAATCTCATAAAGCACCAGTTACTGTTTAGGTTGGTTTGGCCTGACAAAGATATTTGAATGATCTCGGATGAAAATACAGATCTAAATTAGTTGGGAAATTTCCTGGAAGAGGAGGACTTTTGAGATATACTCTGTTTCACATGACAACAATAACATTGGCTAGAATGATTTCTAGTACAATCTTAGCTGTGAATTTTTTATATATTAATCTTATTTGTATATTTTAATCTGAATTTCTTTCCTTTATTTTCCACAGTGTTGATTGTACATTCTCCACTAACTGAAAAGGAGAAATAAAATTTATTTTCTTTATGAAAGGTTTCAACTACTGAAATCTCTCTGTCCCTTTTAAATCTTTTCTTCAGACTTTTCTTTGGGTATTTTATATTGCTTTTGAACATGTAAAAATGTTGAAAGCTGTTGGGAAAAAATGTCAATTGGATCAAACTGAAGCATTTATTACTGTGGTTTTTCCTCTCTGTTGGAAACATTATCTCTGATATTTGTTTATTTTTCCTGACTATTTACTTTTTGCCAATAGTTACTTCTGACAAATTAGTAGAAAATGTAATGAGAATTACTTCATATTTTATCGAGGATAAGTATGTTAACATAAGGTAAAGTAATTGCTTAAGAAACCTTGTCTTATTTTAATCAATTCATATCATTTTTTTCTTATTTATTTGGTTTTTCTCTAAAGGAAAATTGGTACTTATTATGCGTTCCATGTGGTTTTTTTTGTTGTACTGGGATTTTCCTATGTAGGTTTTTTTTTTTCTTTTCTTGTTTTAGCCAATCACAGGATCTGCCACTTAGTTTTATTAAATACCATCTAGCTAATTTTGAATCATTTTCTAATTTGTTTAGATCACATGTAATTATCCTCCCACAGACAAATTTTCTTTCCTATGAATTCCTTTCTTTAGGGAAGTGGTGGCAAACCTATGGCATGCATGGTGAGCTGGCTGTTGTCATTGAGAGCTCTAAAAAGTTTGCTATTATTGTTTTTTGATTTTTAAATGCTAACATGTTTACATATGCTTACACATTATTTATACTGTCTTCAGAATATCCTGGCTTTAAATCCTCGAACACAAGCTCATGCAACTCTGCATTCCACTTTGGCCAAGAAATTAGACAAGAAACATTGGAAAAGAAACCCTGATAAGAACTGCTTTGTAAGTACCACTGATATACAATTTCCTACTGAAAAATTATCTTATTGCAGACATCATAAAGCAAAATTTTCCATATACTTAGAAATATAATTGAATATGAGTAAGTACAGCTATGCCTTTTTTCATATTTTAAATGTTTTATATTTGAATAGTCTCAAAACCGTGTTTAATTTTGGTTCTATAAAAAAATCTGAAACACTTAAAAATTTGAAGTTTAGTTTAATACTGATTTTTCCCCTAAAATCTTTACAATATTCCTTAAGTTGTTTTCTTATAATAAGAGAACATTATAGTGTTTCCATATTATCGATATAGTCTAACTGAAGATGATTGTAGATGTACTATTCTCTACAAACTGAAAATGTGCTCTTGGGCAACATTTGAATGCTAGATGTTCAATATAAAATATTCCTAGGTGAATTATAGGAGCAAAACAGAGTTTCTCTGAGATTTTTGATTGCTACATGCTTACTTACCTGAGCCTATAATGTGATCATAGAGCTGGGACTGGGAGACCATAAGTGGGTATGTTAGCTTTTCATCACTTCAATAAAAATCCCTGATATAAGTCAACTTTAAGAAGAAAATACTCACTCGCCACTGGCCCCGCCCACGGTGGCAATCTGCTTAGCCATGTGGGTTCCTGCAGGACAACCCCCAACCCCCCCCCCAACTCTGGCCTCCTGGATGTACCCCTACGTGGTTACACACTACAAAGACACAGGGGACATCAGACCACTGTACTTCATAAGTTGGAGGGATCGTCACCTCCCATTGGAACCTGGACTGTCTTCAGGGGAAGGGCAGCTGGAACCTGCAGTACAACCTTGTTGAGTTCAACCCTACAGGAGTACAGGGAGCTCAACTTGGACTTGCTGCCAGAAATCTGCCTGAATCCCACGGGTCTGCGACTAGCTTGCTGAGACTCACTGACTTATATCTGCACACTGCTGCCCATGTTGTCTATTATGATAGCAGAGACATACTCTGAAGGAGGCCCTTCATTTTCATTTTTATTTGTTATTTTCAAAATTATTATTATTGGGGTTTTTTTGCTCTTATTTTTATTTTTTTCCTACTCTTTTCAAAGTTTTATTTTTCTCTTCTTTTTTTTCTTTCTTTTCTCTTTCCATTCTCTCTCACACTCACTCTCTTGCTGTCCCACACTGTTCTTCATCTCCCTTTTTGTTCCTATTCTGGCCCTAATTCAGATTTCTTCTTTATTTTTCTTTTATTCTCTTTTTCCTTCTTTTGCCTGTGTTCTCTGGGCTCACTGTTAACCTTCCCCTATCCTTCTACCTATCTATCTCTCCCTCCCCAACTCCTTCTAATTCCCCATCCCAACGGGTAAAGGTGCTATATTGAAGAGTTTATTCACTATAAACATATGTTGGGTTGGTTCTCGATTTTGATTTAATTCACACGGTTAAAGGTGATAGATTAATAACTTTCACAAATTGTCATTTTTTAAGATGTACTTGATGCTGTGGTGTAGCTGATTGTATCACTTGGGGCTAAAGTGTTGTGATTGATCTAATCAGTTGTCCTTCCTGGTATAATGAAAATGAGACAGCCTCAGAGTCATCAGAGACTCAAAAACCTAAGGACCAGCTATATCTGGAAGACACCTCTGAGAAGCAATCATTCCATAAGGATTCTAATTATAAGCAACAAAGATACTTACAGTAAGAAATTGTGAAGAATCAACCCAGGAATTAAACCAAGGACAGTACCAAAAACAAAAATAAGACATTTAAGCAAGGCACAAACTCAGACTTCTACCCCTCCAAGGTAAATTCTGGGGGAAGAGAGGTGGAAAAGTCTGATAATCAACCACCTGGACACACTGAACTGATAGCACAGGAAGTAACAAAACAGATGAATAAGGCCCTAGAAAAATTAGAAACAGAAATAATTTCCCAGATAACTATGGAGATGGTGAGCAGAGTGAAAGATATGCTGAGAGATTCTAGAACAAAACAGATAAAAAAATAGATGAACTCAGAAACATGCTGGAAGCCATGAATGCCCAACATAAGAAAGAAATGGAAACCATGATGGCCCAACGTAAGAAATAGAATCCATGAAACAGATTCAAACAGATATCCAGGAGATTAAAAACTCCATTGAAAGTATGCAGAGCAGATTAAGAGAATCTGAAGATAGAATATCAGATAAAGAACACAGGATTGTGGTTAATGACCATGAAAACAGATTTCTTAAAAATAGTAAGGGACACAAGAAATCAATACAGCAGTTACTAGATGATGCAAAGAGGAATAACATAAGACTGATAGGAGTCCGTGAAAAAACAGGAGAAAATACAATTGACATAAAAAACTGTTCACAGAAGTAATAGTGGAAAACTTCCCAGACATAGGTGGAGAATTGGACATACAGATAAGTGAGGCATATAGAACTCCAACTAGCCACAATAAAAAAAAAAAATCTACACCTAGATATATAATAGTCAAGATCCCAGAAACCCAACAGAAGAACAAAGTCCTACAAGCAGTTAGAGAAAAGTAACAAATCACCTACAAAGGAAAGCCCATCAGAATCATGGCAGATTTCTCAACACAAGCACTCAAATCAAGGAGAGCCTGGAGTGAAGTATTTCAAGACCTAAAAGAAAATAACTTCCAGCCTAGTCTGTTGTAGCCTGCAAAATTAGCTTTCAAAATTGATGGGGAAATTAGATACTTCCATGACAAAGAACACCTGAGAAATTTCATGAAAAACAAACCAGCATTCCAAGAAATTCTAAACAATATCCTAGAAAAAAACAATCAAGGTCACAACTCCATGAGACACAGCAGAGGGAAGCCACCAGGCAAGGTAAGAAACTAATGGAAAAGGGGGGAAAATTAGAAATAAAAGAGCCAACAACAGTAAAATATCATGAAAAGGATGAGTCAATATCTATCAATTATAACCATCAACGTTAATGGCCTCAGTTCACCAATCAAAAGAAATAGACTGGCAGAATGGATTAAGAAGCAAAATCCAACACTATGCTGTATACAAGAAACACACCTAACTCAAAAAGAAATTCATAGACTGAAAGTAAAAGGATGGAAAACAGTTCTCCATGTGACAGGAACCCAGAAAAAAGCAGGGGGTAGCAATCTTATTTGCAGACAAAGTAGATTTGAAACCAAAACTAATTAAGAGAGACAAAGATGGTCACTACATCCTTGTGAAGGGAACAATCCAAGAGGAAGAGATGACAATCATAAATATATAAACATGAAATATGAGTGCTTCCAATATACAAAACAAATATTAATGGACATGAAAAACCAAATAAGCACTAATACAGTTGTAGAAGGGGACCTCAACACCACTCTATCACAAATAGACAGATCATCTAGACAAAAAATTAACAATGAAATTTTAGAACTGAACCAATCTATTGAACAAATGGACTTAATAGATGTTTACAGAGTGTTGCACCCCACATAATCACAATACACATTCTTTTTGGCTACAGACGGGTCATTCTCCAAAAATAGACCACATAGTAGCTCATAGGACATGTTTAAGTAAATGTAAATTGAAGTTACCCCCTGCATATTATTAGACCATAGTGCAATAATATTGGAGATCAAGGGCTGGGGATTTAGCTCAGTGGTTTTGCCCCCTGCTGTGCAAGCACAAGGACCAGAGTTCGATCCCTGGTACCAAAAAAAAATAAGTAAAATATTGGTGATCAGTAACATAAGAAACTGCAAAACCCCAAAAAACAAACACATGGAAATGAAATAACACCCTCCTGAACAACCAATGGGTCACAGGAAATTAAGAAATTAGACAGTTTCTACAAGTAAATGATAATGCCATTACAACATACAGGAATCTGTGGGACACATTGAAAGCAGTTCTACACGGGAAATTCATAGCAGTGAATGCCCATATTAGGAAAACAGAGAGAACTCAGATAAATTACCTAATGCAGAACCTCAAGCTCCTAGAAAAAAGAAGAGCATAACAAGCCCAAAGCTCGTACAAGAGAGGAAATTATAAAGATCCAAGCAGAAATCAATGCAATGGAGACTAAGAGAATGATACAAAAAAATCAATGAATCAGAGTTGGTTTTTCAAAAGAATAAATAAAATCGATAAACCTTTAGCCAGCCTTATCAAAAACAGGAAAGAAAAGGCTCACATCCATGCAATTAAGAACGAAAAAGGGGAAGTCACAACAGACCCAGCAGAAATCCAGAGGATTACCAATACCTATTTCGAGAACCTGTACCCTGTTAAAATGGAAAACACAGAAGAAATGGACAGATTCCTAGATACATATGAATTGCCAAAGGTAAATGAAGAAGATATAGAAATTCTAAACACCCCAATTACAATAAATGAAATTGAAAATGTAATAAAAAATTTACCAACAAAGAAAAACCCAGGTCCTGATGGCTTCACTGCTTAATTCTACAAGACATTAAAAGAAGAACTATCACCATTACTCTTTTAAAATCAGCAAGGAAATTGAAAGAGAAGCAAGGCTTCCAAATTCATTCCTGGAAGCAAGTGTTACTTTGATTCCAAAACCAGGGAAAGACTCAACCCAAAAAGAGAACTACAGGCCAATCTCCCCAATGAACATAGATGCAAAAATCCTCCACAAGATATTGGCAAACAGAATACAGAGGGTCATCAAGATCATACACCCTGACCAAGTCGGATTTATCCCAGGGATGGAAGGATTGTTCAACATAAGTACATCAATAAATGTAATACACTATATTAACAGAATCAAGGACAGAAACCATGTGATCGTCTCAATAGATGGAGAATAGGCATTCGACAAAATCCAACACCGATTCATGATAAAAATCGTACAGAAATTTGGAATAGAAGGTCTTTATCTCAACCTGATTAAGGCTATCTATTGAAAAATCAACATCCAACATCATACTAAATTGTCAAACCTGAAAACTTTCACTGTAAAATGAGGAACAAGACAAGGATGCCCACTATCACCACTCCTGTTCAATATTGTTCTGGAAACATTAGCCACAGCAATTAGAAAAGAGAAAAAAATAAAGCAAATAAAGATAGGAAAGGAAGAAATTAAACTCTCATTATTTGCTGTTGATATGATACTTTACATAGAAGACCCAAAAAACTCAGCCAAAAGACTTCTAGACTTAATTGACAGATTCAGTAGAGTAGCTGGATATAAGGTAAACACTCAAAAAACAATAGCCTTCTTATACACAAATAACAGACTCACTGAAAGAGAAATTAGGGAAACAATTCCTTTTATAGTAGCATCCAAGAAAATGAAATATCTAGGAATCAGTCTAACAAAGGAAGCGAAAGACTTCTACACTGAAAACTGCAGCTCCCTGAAAACGATTGAAGAGGATGTAAGAAAATGGAAAGAAATCCTTTGTTCCTGGGTAGGAAGAATCAATATAGTGAAAATGGCCATACTTCCAAAACTGCTACATAGATTTAATGCAATGTTGATTGAAATTCCAACAATATACTTCACAGAGCTAGAGAATACAATCCAAAAATTCATCTGGAACCAGAAGAGACCTAGAATAGCAGAAGCAATTGTAGGCAATAGAGACATGGCTGGGTGTATCATAATCTCCAACTTGAAACTATACTACAAAGCTACTATGATAAAAACAGCATGGTACTGACCCGAGGATCAGTGGAATAGATTAGAAGATGCAGAAACAACTCCAGACATACTCAGCCACCTCATCTTTGACAAAGGAGCCAACGACCCTCATTGGAGGAAAGATAGCCTATTTAATAAAAGGTGTTGGAAAAACTGGATTTCAACCTGCCAAAGATTAAAACTAGACCCATAGCTATCACCACGCATTAAACTAAGATCAAAGCAAATTAAGGATCTATATATTAAGACAGAAACACTAAACTTGCTGGAAGCTAAGTTAGGTAGAACTCTTGAAGACATTGGCATAGATAAAGACTATATGAACAAAACCTCAGTAGCATGGGAACTAGCACAAAGAATCAACAATGGGGATCTCATCTTATTAAAAAGCTTCTGCACTACAAGAGAAACCACCAAGAGAGCTAAGAGACAACCTGCACTGTGGGAAAAATTTTTTAGCAGCTGTACCTTAGAGAAAGAACTACTATCTAGAACATATAAAGAACTGAAAAAAATCAGACCCCTCAAATTCAAAAACCCAATTCAAAAATAGGCTTCTGAAATGAACAGACATTTCTCAGACAAAGAAGTAAAAGCAGCAAATAAATATATGAAAAAATGTTCCACATCACCGGTCATTCAAGCGATGCAGATGAAAACAACACTGAGAAACATACCAGAAAGAATGGCTGCTATCAAGAAATCAACCAATAAGAAATGCTGGCGGGGGAGTGGGGAGAAAGGAACCCATCTCCCTTGTTGATAGGAGTACAGAGTGGTGCAACCAGTGTGGAAATCAGTATGGAGATACTTCAGAGAACTAAGGCTAGAGGTCCCATTTGACCCAACTATTCCCCTGCTGGGTATTTTCCCCAAATATTTAAAAGAATTATACCACAGAGATATACGTGCATCCATGTTTATAGCGGAACAGTTCATAATAGCTAAAGCTTGGAAACAGCCCAAGTGCCCATCAACTGGAAACTGGATATAGAAGATGTGATTTTTTAATAAAATGGAGTACTACTCAGCCATAGAGAATGACAAACTAGAGATATTTATAGCTAAATGGATTCATATTGAGGCCATTCTCTTAATTAAAATAAATAGTACACATGTGTAAATTCTGAATAGTTTTTCTAGTATGAGAAACTGAAAGTGTAAATAAGGATTGAAAGGATTAAAACGAATAATTGATAATGTGAAATAGGAAGAACAGGTCCAAAGGGGTAGGGGTGGTGAGAGGGGAAGGGGAAAGGAAGGAAGGGAAAGGAAAATTTATGAGAAAAGAAAGGGAAATGGAAAGGAAGTCTGTGTAAATAGGGAAGGGTGGAGGGGGTGAAGGGCGCACAGGTAATGGGGAAAAAATAAGAACCAAGATACATCATGTATAGGTACAAGCACCCAATGATAAATGAAAACATATTGTATACCTAAAATGTACCAATAAAAGAATTTAAGGGGATAAAAAAGAGGAAAAAAAAAAAGAAGAAAATACTCAGTTTTTGCTCACACTTTTAAAGGTTTCAGTCCCTGGTTAATAGGCTCTGTTGCTTTAACCTGTGTAAAGAAAGAAATATCATGGTGGAAGAACATAGCAGATTACTTAATTCATGGCTGCCAGGAAGCAGAGAGAAGGAGCCAGGATAAGATATACCCTCTCAGATTATGCCCCTAGTGACCTGTTTCCTTCATTGATGTCCCACATCCTAGCAGCTATGAAATCATAGATTAATCCAGTAATGAGGTTAGCACCCCATGATGCACTCACCTACCAAAAACTACTCCTCAAAGCACATATGCCTTTTGGGAGATGTAGCACTGGTTGGGCGGCATATACCGTAACAATGGATATGAGTACAACATTGAATCCAATATTTTAAATGCAATCCAAGGGGTATGTACTTATTTAAATTTGAAGAGAAATTTCTTTTTTTTTACTGAATTTCCCCTCAAATTGATTTTTCCAAAATAATTAGACCATTAATAGCATGAACATATTTGATGGACATTAGCTCTTTTGGTACTAGGGTAGAAAGAGAAGATATGTGTTCACATATATGTGTGTCTTTACCTAATTTTTTATTTTTTAAATTTAAATTTAAATTTTAATATTTTGCGTACCAGGGATCGAACTCGGGTCCTTGCACTTGCGCAGCAGTCGGTGAAACCACTGAGCTAAATCACCGCCCCTTTATCTAATTTTAAAAAAAAATTTTAAATCACTGGCCACCCAGCAGAGTGTCTTGAAGCCCCAAAGCAGTAGAAACACAGATAAACAAAATGGCAGGAGAAGATCCCACAGCTGCTTAAAGATAACCTGTATTATGAAATCAAGTTTCTTTGCTTCATTTCTGTAACCTTTGTTGCCTTGTTTTTTCCACTGTTCATCTTTGGAATGACAGTGGTATGGTCAAAATTAAATGCAGTGACAGGCTTACCACATACAAGAACAGGAATAATTGAAGGACATTGAGAATAGAACCATGTAACTTTCAGACTTATCTCTCAAAGATTGTCAAGTCTAAATCTCTCATTTTAAAGGTGTGAGACCTATGATCCATAAAAATGAAATTGCTTCCTTGAGACCTCTCATTTATGGATGATCAAGCTTATTTATGGTTAGATTTCTACTTCAAGACACACAGTTTCTCTGTTATGATTGCTTTTGATAATATGATCATTTAATGTAAATTATCATTTTTATTCCATAGTGTGATCCTATAAATTAAATTTGTTTTATCTTTTTAAAATATAGTTAACAAAAGTGCAGTGAGACACTTTGTCTTTGTCTTTGTCTTTTTCTTTTTTATACATTTGTCTTTGTCAAATGTATATTTACACAAATTTTTAGAAAATCCATTTGATAATATTTTTGAGAATATTTATTAGTACCGTGTTAGTTTGTTAGGGCTGCTTTAGCAAAGTACTATGGATTGATGGTTTAAACAGTGAAAGTTTATTTTTCACAGTTCTGGATCCTGAGAGACTGAGATCAAGGTGTTGGCAGAGGTGATTTCTTCTCTGAGGCTTTTACGTGGCAACTTCTCCCCTGTCTTCACATACTTTTCCCTCTGTGTGTGTGCCTCTGTCCAAATATCCTCTTCTTATAAGGATGCCAGTTATATTGGATTAGGACCTTATTTTAATTTAATTACCCCTTTAAAGACTATCTGCAAATAGATTCACATTTTTAGATATTGAAGGTAGGGATTCTAACATATGAATTTTGAAGAGATACAATTCAGCCTATAACAAAGCCTTTGAATTATCAACATACTCAGTAATTCATCTTCTGGTAGTATGTCCTCAGGAAGGAATTAGGAATGTAGGTAAAGATTAATTAAGTAAAAGAGGATTATCCTAGCATTATTAGTCAGTGAGAAAAAAGTAGGGGAAAATCTGCTGAATTCTAACTATTGGGTCATGTTTAAGTAAATTAAAGCAAATCCATTTAATGGGAAATTGTACAACCATTAAAAATTATTTTTACATAGTTAATAATCTGGGTGAAACCTCACAATCTGTATTGCAAGAAAAGTTATGAAACATCACTGTATTTAGTAGTGATTATGTGTATATTTTTACATTTAACCACAAATAATAGAACATACTGAAATATTAACAGTTATTCTCTGTTTTCTTGGCACTTACGTATTTTTGGGTTTTCTATGATAAGCATGTATTAGTGGAAAAATAAAATAAAATCTTTAAAGCTATGTGAATTAATTTACACATATGTTTGAAAACTCAAGTGATGCACAACCCACATGGATTGACAGTGAGGTTCATTACCAAAGGGAAAGTGGAATCTAGGGTTCAAAGTTATCCTCAGTATGCATAGTGAAATGTTTTATATCATTTTTATATTGTGTTTTAATAAAGAATTGAATACTATCATAAAATATGATTTATGTTTTCATTTATGAATTTTT
Organism: Heterocephalus glaber; assembly: GCF_053883595.1. Taxonomy (NCBI): domain Eukaryota; kingdom Metazoa; phylum Chordata; class Mammalia; order Rodentia; family Bathyergidae; genus Heterocephalus; species Heterocephalus glaber. The sequence continues at coordinate 33,049,252 of NW_028258296.1, read as the reverse complement.
ATGCTTCTGTTTTATAATCACTCAACTAAGTTAATAATCTTTGTATATAAAAGAAACATAAGAATAAGAGAGTGGAGAGAAGACATATGAGCTAGGGATATAAGACCTGAAGATGACATAGTCTGTTGAGTTTTTTTTTTCCACTTATCTCCAGATTTAGAGTCTGGAAGAAGCTAGGAACCAAAAAAAAAAAAAACTAAAACAAAAAAACAAACCATCAGACTTACTCACACAGTAGCCCCAAGCAAAGCCTGTTCTTCCTGGTCAAAGACCCGGGAAGAAAGTAGCCCAGTAAGACAGAAAACCCATAGACAGCAACTGTTCTACTCCAGTCAGTTACTACAAAAACACAAAATTGGCCCCTTCCTCTGGGACTCTAGCAAAAGCCATCCTGTAATAAGCTAATGAAATACCCCAGCACCCCTACCCTAGTGGTGTCAGAATGCCAAGTAGGGAGCCAGAGCTTTCATACCTCCCAGTTAGTGGACACCAATAAATAACAGAGCTGACCTGCTCCCTAGCCTTTGGTGTTAGTAGAGAGACTTCTGGATTCACCACCACCACACTAAAGAGAAGATGGTGGAGAAACAAAAGTCACAAAAGAAATAATGGCTGAAAGTCTCCCTATTTGACAAGTGATACAAACCTATGGAGTTAAAAACATGGGTAAAACACAAATCCACAGCAAGAGAAAATTAAAACTCTGAAACTAAAGCACCCAGAATATCTTGAAAGCAGTCATCCCTCTTGATTCAAGGTAAGGACCGCTGCTATGAGCCTGCCTTTGTGGACCTGGCTGGGAGAGTGCTGCACCATTGACTGTGCCTTTCTTTGCTTAGCACACTCCTCCTTTGTAACCTGCTTCACCCTTCTCTTGGTTTTTGAAATGCAAGCACACCTAATTCCTTGTCTTGATTTTGGCTTCTAGAGCAAAATCTTCAAACTGCTAAAATTGCTGTTTGGGTCTTCACTAGCAGCACTTGTTGCAGCCAGTCACTCTCTTCATCCTGAAATATTCTCTTCACTTGGGCTCCAGGGCATACAGTGGCCTGGTTTTCTTCTTACTCATTAGCATCTTTTTCTTATTCTCTCTTGGCTTCTTTTTTGATTACTTATCATCTATGAATATTACAGTGGCTTGGGTATCAATAGATACCTCTTTCCCACCCCTCTTCTCTTCTTTCCTCTTCTTCCTTGCTTCCACCTTCTGTCCTTTCATTCATCTTCCTTTCTTTTAAAGTACTCACTCTGTTGGCGATCTCATTGGGTATACCATCTTTAGACAGTTGTCTCCTGAATTTCTGTATGTATCCTGCTTTTCTCTGATTGTATAACCAAATGCCTACTGAATACCTCACTTAGATGTCTAATAGCGTCTCAAACGTAGCATGTTGAAAAAATTCAAATGATGATCATGCCTTTAAAACCTATTCCCTGTAGTCTTCTCCATTCATCCTTTCATTTAGAACAAAATATTAGTGTTTGATTTGTTTTTATTTCTCTCACCTTCCATAACTAATAAGAAGATCTGTTTGGCTATGCCCTCAAATATATCCAGAATCTGACTTCCTCTCACCATCTATCACAATACCAGATTTTCTAAGCCATCATTGTCATTTTTCACCTTGATTACTCCAGTAGCCTTGTAATGGATCTCCATGTTTATGTTCTTTTCCAGTAGGATCTTTTAATAATGTAGCTTAGGAATACCTTAAAAATTTCTGCTCTTATAATCTTTAGTGATTGCTCAGTGTACTCACATTATGCATGATTTACTTTGTAAAGTTGTCACATCAACAAGGCCTTTTCTGATCATTGTATTTAAACTCTAACTTGCTTTTTTTAACCTTGCTTTTCTTAGACTTCCTTGCTGCATTTTTTCTTCACGATATTTATTATTGTTTTACTCTACTTTTTACTCACAATTTGTTCATTAATGGATAAATGGGTAGGACACTTCTTTTATGTATTTTTTACATATGAGATAAAAGGAGTTCATATTTTCTTACTGTATAGTTCTTTAGAGTTCCCAGAGTACCTTTGTATATTACTTTTTTTTTCACCTTGTGGCATGTAAATGACTCAGAAATGTTTCCCTATTTTACTGATGATAATGACTATGCTGAAAAATGTTAAATGATTTTCTTAAACTGTTTAAATTACCTTAGTAGGCAGATTTAAAATTCTGGTCATCTGGATCTAGCATGTCCTTTCTAGTATATCAGTTCATTTCCTTAGAAAAGACAAATAAGATTACAAGGAAATAGGTATACTAAGGTTAAGGGGAAATGTAGATTATAATGTCACATTTTGTGACCAGTATTATTATATCATTTCTGAAGTGAGAGCTACGTTATCAGCCAACTCCCTGACCACTAAATATAACATTTTATTTTGATTTTGATTAACAGTTTTGCTTTAGCTTTACAATGTTCTGCTTTTATTTGCTTCAGATAATCACTGACTTAACCATTCTTTGCATGCCATCATCAGGGTTATGGAAGATTTTTGAAGTTCCAGAAAAGCTTTTCTTGAGGTATTATGTAGTTCTATCTTCTTATCAATCTTTCTTCCTTCCTTCTTTCATTTCTTTGGTGCTTAAAGCACCATTATTTCAGGTGCTGTTCTGAATGTTACTGAGAGATGAATAAAATCTATAAATTGGTAGTATAAAATGTTTCTTAAAATAGATACAAGTTTGGTTTAATGAATAAATTATAGTGGTCTGAGAAAACAGGCAATTTTTTCACCTGTGGAAAAACCCTAAGAAAAGCAGTTCTGAAGTTTTTGCTGAAGAATTTCTTCACTTGGCAGTTTAATACCATTCTAGTATTAATTGGAAATTCTGAATTCAGTAAAGGATTTAAACTGGCAAATAGGTTTGTATTGGTTAATGAAGCACGAAGCAGTTATTTCCAGTATCGTTTAAGCAGGTGTTTCATAACTGCTGTTATTTTTGCCATTTTTGAAAAGGTTGAACCATCCTAATTACATAAATATTTTGCACTCATTTTCTGTGTGTAATTTTTAAAAACCAGAAAATATCACAAATTAGAAAATTTATCCTGAGTGAATATAAGAAAGAAAGTCTGTTAAATACTGTGAATTATTAGACATAATTTTAAGAATTTTAGCACATTTATTCTAAAGACATGACACATCTTAGGTGCTCACAGTAAAAACAGAAAGAATAAAACATAATGTATATTGAGCATTTGCAATCTTCCATTCTATTACTAAATGCGTTTTGTGAGGCACACCTCATTTAAATGTCAGAATCACTTTTAAGATAGTTAATATATTTTATCTTCACTCATTCATGAAGGAACTGTGGTATAGGGAAGCTTAGGAACTATGTCCAAGACTCCACAACTAATTGGTGGAGCTAGAGATTGAACCCATGTGATCTAGCAAGAGGGCATTTTAAGTAGAATGTTTTAAATAATGAAATAAAAACAAATAATTGTTCTTTTTCTTGTAGACAGAAGACCAGGTAATACATGGGTTATAATAAATCTTTTTTCTTGTGTGTTTTTCACATCTAGTCACTGATAGGTCTCCCACCACCTCAGCAGCTATTAAGTATAGTAGCTGCCCTCTTCCTATGGTGCCTTGCCCCCTCCCCTGTGTGACATCATGCCAAGATGGTTGCTCCCACCAAAGAACAAACCCTTCTTCCCAGCATGCCCCTGTTCCCACCTAGGCAGTAACCTAATACTCGCTCACCTCCTACCACCTAGTGACATCACCGGCTCCTCCATTCCCTAGTCACTACCTCACTCAACCCCGCCTCAGCCCCTACAAGCCCCACCCCAGTCTCTATAAAAGACTCTCCCTGCCCCAGCCATATTGCTTTTGTCTCTCCTTTGTTCAGAGACAGCCGGGCAGATCTATTCCCCTAATAAAGGCTTGTTGTGGCCTGGTCTGGTCTTGGTCTTCGGCCCTTTTACCTGACATTTCTGGTGCCGTGACTCGGATGGTAGATGGTCCATTAATGGACGATCCCCCGCAGGATGGGGTTGATTGACTTTTTGGCCATCTCCAACGGACCTATCTGCCGTTGCCAGGACCCTCCGGGGCTTTCTACCTTTGCCATTGCTGATGCTACACATCCACACCGGTCACCAATGTCTGGGTGAGTAGGGAGTTCAGCCTCCCTCTCGTCGGCCCGCCTCATCTCGTTCTCTCCCTCTGGGAGACTCACTCGGAGATTGTCAAAGGAGACAAGGACCCTTCTCCCTTTTGTCTTTCTCCCCAGGGGCTGCCTCCTCCTCACCCTCTCTAATCAGGGGGCCCAACAATCCAAACCCTGCCCCTCAACGCCTCTGGGCTGCCTTCTGGCACAACTCAAACCCCTGGGATTGTTGGGACCAGACTTTAAGCCAAAAAGACTTGTTTTCTATTGTAATCAGGTTTGGCCTCAGTATAAATTAGATAATGGGTTTCCATGCCCCAAAAATGGCACTTTCAATTTTAACATACTGTGATTTACACAACTTCGGTCAACGCAATGGCAAATGGTCAGAAATCCCCTACATACAAGCCTTTTCTGCCTATGCTCTTAACCCTCCCTCTGTCAAACCTGTTCTCCTTCTCAAGTACTCCTAGCCTGAGCTGATCACGCACCGCTCATACCTCCCCCACTTTATAACTCTGTTGATAGGAAAAAGTTTTAAAGTTTAATAGATTAGCTATTAAAGTAGTTGTGGAAACAAACTAGGTAGTGTATCCCTTTAAAAACTTGCCTTAGCCCATTGCTTCTGCTGTTCAAAATGAAGGTTATATAGCTTCTTTGATTTGTAGCTCCACTATAGATAACATCCTAACTAAAGAATGAAGTGAAAATCCTTGAACAAACTTGTGATATATGTGCCTTAACTGTCACGTGTTTAGGGCTGTAATCAGTGACAGAAACCACCTGTGTCTAACCATTAAACAGGAATTAGAACTTTATTTACTTAACAAAGACCACTAGGGATGAGATAATGATGGACAAAAGTATAAAATGTTTATAGTGAGTTGGAGACAAAATATTTAAAAAGCTGTAAGTAAAAGATATATTTTTGATATAAAAGGATTTTATATGTTTGTCTTATTAGCAGGACAAGACCAAAAGGCCTAAGTACATCAAGAAGGTGTGCGAAAGTGATTTATAAAGGAAATATATATGTTTACTTGTTGGTTTCAAGTTTATTATAAAAGGTTTACAGGAATAGAGGTTTCATTCCTTCTGATTTTAATTCTACAAGAGATCTCTGTTAATTGACTTACAAAAAGTTTTAAATAGTCTTATTTATAATTATAAACCTAAAATTATAAAGAGATTGTAATTCCATTGGGCTAAATATATTTGAGTGCACTCTAGTTTTAGAAATTGTCTTATATCTTTGTGTTTGTCCAATCCTACAGCTGTTTTATTTATAGATAAAGGTTATTAAGTTCAAGACATGCTCCCCTTGGTGAACAAAGGAGCGGCCGCATGGAAATATTTTCCAGTCTTTGTTCACTAGGGGGACCTCAACAGTTTTCATCTTACAACAGACTGACCTGATAGTTTTCATAGCCTTATAAAAGACTTACAGGAATAAATATTATTTAAATATATTATTATACTGTTTATATCAATTGTCATCAAAGGGATAAATTCTAAATATGTTATGGTGTGCTTACACTGGTCATTTTCAAAGGACTAAATATCCTGTAAAAAACAACAATAACAAGGTTTTATTTTTTCTAGTGTACTAAATGTATTTATACTTTCTGACTGTACAGGTTTTCTAATATTTGTTTATGATAATAACCTCTTTTTGATTCAGGTATTTGCCTTTTCATACACTCTAGCTATTAATGATAACAATACATATATGGACTATTTTCTTTAGATGGTATCCTATCAAAAGATTATTATTTTTTTTTTAAAGATAATTTAGGTAAAAACTTTTGGTGTTTTAAAAAACTGAGTACATTTAATGATGGCCATTTTATATAAAGATGGACATTTAAATGTGTTACAAAGGTAAAGTCATCATAATTGTCATGTTAAAATATTATTTGTGGCTCTTTTTCTGTTAATATTCTACAGGAATTCAACTACTAAAAAACAACCATGACTGATAACAGTAACAGTTCTCTATATTTTAAATTCCAAACTGTTTGTTATTCAGGTAAAACTATAATAGTTAAGTTCATTATTCTTACTACAGTGATAACGCTATTGACCTTCTCTTCTGGGTGTTCAACAACTAAAGTTTGGAGACCAAAACTAAAAGGTAACTGGGCTATGAGGACAGCCAATATTTTGGCCCTGGCCCCTCAAGGTCAACAAAGTTCCAGGACATGAGGGAACCTTCTCTACAGGGTCCTACATCTTTGGTAAGTCACTCAACCTCCTAAACTGGGAGATTGCTGGACACCAGAGGACAGTATACTGTGTTCCAAAGGAGGGTCACCAAGAAAAAAATCTCCAGTGCTTTCACTGAAAGCAACTTGGTCAAACAAGGCCATGACCCATCCAGACGGCTGACACTGACAGAGAAGCAGAGAGGCACTATACATGGTTCCAAAGTAATGGCCTGGGGAGACTTAACTGACCTTAATAGATAACAAGAGGTTCATATTGATTGACACAGGTCTCACTTTAACTTGGTCTTAAACACCCAGCAGAAAAAATAACCAAAAGAGGCACAAAACAATGACATAATAATAAAGCTAGACTTCAGAAAAATGAAGACATAGCCCACCCATTAAAATCTTTTGGTTCACTCATGACACAGCCATTTCAAAAAGACAAAACTTTGGGTACTAAATAGAAGCAAAAATCATTAATTAGCTACAAGTGTGTACAGATTCTTTTCAAAAAAAATTAAAAGAAATTCTTTACAGGTAACCAATCCTAGAAACCACTGGTCTCCAGATCTCTCCTTTTAGATAAGTGTTTTTCTGATTCTGTGATAACTAATTAACTATCGTGTAATGATCAAAAAAAACAAACAAACCATAAAGTGAGAGTATTGAGAAAAAATCACGTGCTTGTCAGCCACAGTCAGGATAAGTTCTATACCAAGCAGCTACAAGATTTATTCCTTTTAAAATAATGTACATACTTGTTCTCTGTTTATGATGCCTCTTCTCATTGTGCTCATATTTCCTGGATACCTACCTGTGTCTAAAAAGATCAAGCCTTTTATGTTACACTTGATCACCTTAAATTGGCCAGTGTCCTTGTGGAGGTTATCAGTTCTCATTATTTTTAAATATATCTAGGAGGCTTCCAAAAACTGAGAGATACAGGAATCAAACTATCCTGGCCTTGAATTTAAAGAAGAAGTCAGGTTCATAGTAACACTACACTCATCGGTATGTTGGCCTCCAAAAGATATTTGCTCAGTTACATACACCTTTTATATTCCAAAAAAAAAAAAAAGGATTATAAAGATTATATAAATTGTGTTTATCACTTTTCCACTCATTCTCTAAGAGCAAGGACGTGACACATGGGCCCTTAGATCAGGAGCTATGATCTCTTCCATAACAGTCTCTTACTTCTATAACAAATGAGCCCCTAAACATCCAGCTGTCTCTGTAAAACCTATGTAAATAATAAATAAAAAATTACATGTCAAATGAAAAAAATTAAAACACAATGGGCCAGATAGATATGCCCCCCAAGGTACTAATCAATAGTGGGGTACGTTTGGTTCCTGGAGCTCATGGCTCACCTGGCTATTACTACTCTTGGGACCCCTCAGTATTATCTGTTTAATTCTCTGTTTTGGACCGTGCCTGGTTCGCTGTTTTTAAAATTTCTTGCAGAAACGATTGAGGGCATTCACCAGCCAGACAGTCACAGAGTTCATCATGGCAGGGTATCAGCCAGTACGGCAAAAGGAAGAGGTCCCCACTTGCCACGGGCCTCATCAGATCCAGGTCTAGCCCCGATCTTCACCCCTTGTCAGCAGGAAGCAGCTCCAGAAGAAGAGACCTTTGCCCAACTATCATAAAACAAAAGCCTGGAATGATAGGTCTCCCACCACCTCAGCAGCTGTTAAGTATAGTAGCTGCCCTCTTCCTATGGCGCCTTGCCCCCTCCCCTGTGTGACATCATGCCAAGATGGTTGCTCCCACCAAAGAACAAACCCTTCTTCCCAGCATGCCCCTGTTCCCACCTAGACAGTAACCTAATACTCGCTCACCTCCTACCACCTAGTGACATCACCGGCTCCTCCATTCCCTAGTCACTACCTCACTCAACCCCGCCTCAGCCCCTACAAGCCCCACCCCAGTCTCTATAAAAGACTCTCCCTGCCCCAGCCATATTGCTTTTGTCTCTCCTTTGTTCAGAGACAGCCCGGCAGATCTATTCCCCTAATAAAGGATTGTTGTGGCCTGGTCTGGTCTTGGTCTTCGGCCCTTTTACCTGACAGTCACTAGTTTGTATCTGCATTAAAACAACAGGCCAGGGATTGTGCCACTTTTCACATTGTCATAAAGATGGGACAGACTTTTCCAAGATGTTCTTACATTTTTTTGAAGAAGACAGAAATATAAAAAAGTAATAATTATAACAATACATTTTCAAAGGAAGAAAAATATAGGAATTGTAATTATCAATATGTTTCATTCAAATATGCCCTTGGCAGAATCAGTAATTTGTCTTTCAATGTGGAAGATGAATTTGATTAGAAAGATGGAGGCAGGGTCTCTAGGAATGGTATAAAAAATTGGAAGACAAGAAGAAAATAGGTAAGGAGAGAGGATAAGCATGAATATATTTAAGAGGTAAAATAATTATGACTTAGGTATTGCGTTTATGTATTTGCAGGGTATTTATTTATTTGTAGGGTAAATTGAGGGCAACTGATGAATTCAGTGTTCCACCTTCTGAGTTCTGTGCCTGTGAGTCATCCGATTTTGTTACAAAAGTTGTAATTCAGTTAAGGGTCAGACAGTGGATGAAGAGTTTGGAAACATCAGGATATATGTGGGTAATTTCAAGCCTATGGGTAGAGTTTCTAGGAATAGTATGTAGAGTGGGAGAGGGTGGAAGTTAGACCTTTGGGATTAGGGTAGGAATTAGATGAGGCAAGTAAGTTACTGGCTTCAGAAACAAAATGGCAGAGGCAAGCAGAGATGAGAATTTGGGTAAGAAGCATTACAGGAGATGAAATGAGAAGCACAAGAACACAGTGGGAGCGTTCTAAAGGAAGAAGTGAATGATGTAGTTTTTCTCTAACATACAATTTTTTGTGTTCCAAATGTAGTTAATTGTCATAGTTTCAGAAATTATTCTTAAGGTTTGCATTGTTTTCTGAGTCTATTCTTTTTCTTCTCATGTTTACCTGAGAAGGCTGATAACACACCTCAGTTAGAGCACTTGCCTAGCATGAGCAAGGCCCTGTGTTCAGTTCTCAGCAATGCAAAAGAACAAACAAAAAAAGAATAGAATCAAGTTTACATGACCAATGTAAGATCATATCCACTTAATGCGGTTAATTTGTTTTGAGCTAAGTGTATTTAAAGTGATCATTGCTAAAATGCTGTTTGTTATTTTGACAAGTAATCAAAGTTACTGCTTATAAATTTAATAATTAAGTTTAATGTGGATTTGTGTGTGTGTGTATGTGTGTTAGAATAGAAAGTAACTGGAAAATTCTTTTAAGAATATGCAACTTTAACATTTCAACATAGGGAGGGGCCGGGGATTTAGCTCAGTGGTTCCAGTGCCTGCCTCGCAAGTGGAAGGTCCTGAGTTCGATCCCCGGTACCAAAAACAAAACAAAACAAACAAACAAAAAAAAACCATTTCAACATAGGGAAAAATTGCAGGGAGAAATATGTTGTGAAAGGTTAATATATACATTTCTCATTTAATGACCTACCTGTTTAAGGACTGTTTGTACTTACGACCCTTACATGCCATTTGGACTTATGATCTACCCCTTGGACTTAAGACCTTTTTTATTGTAAGTTCTGTACATCTTGTTTATAGAGCCTCAATATCTTTTTTTGTACAGTGCACCTTGTTAATATAGTAGTATAATTTTTACTGATTGTTCAATACTGTAGTTATATGTTCTGTTATACATTACAGTACTGCAAGTAAGTGTTATGCAAATAAAAGCAAAGTCACCAAGTTGGAGTTTCTTTTGACCATCTCTTTGTTATAAATATTGTAATGTACAGACTGTATACAATTCCTCGTTTAGTGACCAACATTTAATTATGTAGTCACAGAAACAGAATTTGGTTATTAAATAAGGGATTTTTATACCCAGAAATTCTGCCATCAGAGTACAAAACTTTAAGTGAACAAGGATACTTTACTTATCTTGTGATCATTTAATTATAACATATATAGATCTTTTAATTTTGAAGTTCACTTTTGATCTTTAATTTTATGAATTCTGATACATAACTGGTATTTATTTCAAAACAGGAACAAACTGCTTATGGAAACATATTTTTGACAGAAGCTTTAAAGTTTTGTTATTGGTTTCAGAAGGACTTTGCGGAGTTTCAGTTATTTCTCTTTGATAATGCATCCACTGCCATAGTTTCTGTGACTATGTGCTATTAAAAACTAAATCACTATCTCCATCTAAAATCCCATTTGTATTAAGATCCATGTTAAGGTAGTTCCACCTAGATGATGACTTGGTCTTTCAGTATCACTTTGTCCAAAAATAACTTATTGAAGTCTGCTCCTATCTCTGTTTGCCTCTGATACATTGGTAGTGCAAATAATCACTTTGCCATCCAAGCAAGAAAGCTTGGGAACATTCTTGACCCTAAACATGCTATTGTCAACAACACTATATTGTTAACTAATATTAAGAAAAAGAAGAGTGAAATTTAAAATTATAAGATACATTCGTTTAATATTTCTAAGTTGTTTGATTTTAGTTTTTAGATGGAACCATGAATTAGCATGACATTGTAGAATTTATCATATTTATATTTGCCACATCCATCAATTCTAAAATGCATTTTTTTATCCTGGTTAAACATTTCTTCAATTAAATTTTATCTCATAGTTGATGTAATAGGAAACAGTTTAATTTACATCACACTTTTTATTGTCTTTAGTAGTATGCAAAAATGGTACCTCTTATAGTCTATACGAGTGATGGCGAACATTTTAGAGAGGAGTAACTACACTGCAAACTAAACCCACTTATTTATCAAAAGTACCAACACTGCAATTAAACCTAAATGCTGAGGTTTTAGTTTAGTAAAAACAACTCATGCATTAACATCTTTTGACTTAAAAGAAGAAAAATAACATGTGTGCCGTAAATTCACCACCATTAGTCTGTATTTATGTAGGTTCTGTAAAATAGAGCATTTTGATGAAAGGAAATGTCAGGTTTACTGATGATATTGGTAAGTGTGGTGATTTGTCATAGCACTGGAAGTATATGTAAAGATAATTTATTAAAAATAAAAAACTTTATCATATATGTATTTATCTATAGACAATGATCATACTAACTGCAAATTATAATTCAACTCAAATAGAATAATTTTATCTTCTATTTCCAGAATAAGAATTCTTACAAAAGTCTGAATTGTATCATTTTTTTTTTTTTGGTACTGGGGATCCAACTCTGGACCTTACACTTGCAAGGCAGGCGTTGTACCACTGAGCTAAATCCTGGCCCCTGAATTGTATCATTTTTAAGAGCTCTCAAAAACATATGTTTAAATACTGTATTGTTTCTCTGGTGTGAGAAACAATGTGGAAATAAAGACTGAGATGTATGTTGGGAAATGGAAAGGAAGTGTTCAGATGGGAAGGGGAGCAAGGGAGGAGGGAGGGAGAAAGAAAGGAAGCAACAAGAAAAAAAGTGAAAATAGGGAAAAAATGAAAACAAAGCTTTTGTACATAGGGAGGGGAGAGGGCATGGGGGGAATGGGATAAAATAAAATAAAATTTTAAAAAACCCAAAAATATTATTTGAATTTCTCTGGATTGATTATATTAAAACTGATAAACATTTGAATAGACAGATCAGTTTGCTTATGACATCTTGATTTGAAAAAACCCCATATGTACCTGTATTTGCTAGTAAATTATAGAAACATGATCTTCATAAATGTTCATGTTCTGCACATAAAGTATTTCTCCTTGTGAATTTATGACATACTTATTGTGCACCAAGTATTTTTGAGTACATGATAAAAATAACTCAGATTTTTCTCTTAATTTATTTTATATACTTTCCTTCACTATCCTGAGAGGTTGTAAATATATATGTATACTGTGTTGTACTGGTGTTGAGACTACAACTGTTTTCTTAAGCAACTTACATTCTGGTGGATGAGAATTACTGTCATTTAATAAATTGTGATTATTATTATCTTTTATTAAAGGCAAATAAGTAGCTTGGAGAAGAAAAAGGAATTGTTCAGTATCCATATCTCATAAATGATAAGCTAGAACTGCTAACTTTACAAATATCCTACACATACCAAAATTTATCTTGGTTTCCTTTTGCAAATAGATTTCCATATAGTAAGTCTTATCAACTAACCTTCACCTAAACTTTTTTAGAAATACTAAAGTATATCTTTAAACAGAAATTAAAATATGAAGGCATTGATTGGTTTTCATTATCTGTCTGTGAAGTATGATCTCTGAAATATTTTGGGGGTATTTGTCAATTACTGGAAAGAAGTTACTTTCCATAGCAATGAACCCTCTTAAATTTATTGCATCCCATTTTTAGAGATTTCTGTGACACCACTGCAGATTAAGTGTTCTACCATTTTATAAAGATTAACAAATTATAAATACTGACTTGAATCTGATTTGTAAAAATTAATTACCAAGTATTAAAGAAAGATTTAACTTGTGCCACCCACGTTGATAAGTAATGGAGAAAAGGATAGATAGTTTTTTCTCTGACAATTCATAGTCATTGACACAGGAATCAAATTTCTATCTACAATCAAATTTTGTAGGTATGCCTTCTGTGGGACCAATACCTGAAGTATATATGTCGCCTAGTCTCAGGATTCAAGGTTGGCCTTCCAAAGAAGCAAAATTTAACTTAAAAATAATAATGAAGGAAGGAAAAGGAACAGAGATCCCACTGGAATGGAGAACATGTATTGAAGTGCAAACATGTAAAGAAATATATGTGAGCATACTTAATTAAAGTTTATTGCTTATCCATTCCCAGCCACTCAGTGAGTGTTTTCTCAAATGAAAGCTTTATGGTTTTGCAGTAGTGAGCCTATGAAGTGTAGGGTCTTGCTGATTCCTGAGATGCCTTCAAGCTGTTTTCCTACTTTCCTGATGAAAGGCATTTGGTGTCTTTTAAATGTGAATTTTTTAGCAACTATTCTCTCTTAGGGCCCAGCATTGTATGTGACTCCTTTCTGTTGAAATGGAAAACTTTTCACATCTCCTTTGACTCCTGATTTTCTTTGTAGACTTGGCTAAAAGCAGCCAGCATTATTCTGGCCATAGCCCAGCTATTGAACTGCCTTGAAATTTCATCTGCCAGATCAGTTACTCCACTATCCTAATCTATCCCACACAGTCTCAGGACATTGGAAAAATCAAGACAAATTTTCTGCCAGAGTGTAACATACATGGAGTCTATGGCAACTGCCAAAGGAATCTTTGTTCTCAGATGAAACCTCCTGAGCTGCCTTTTACTGTCCACATTCCTGTCAGCATTCTGATCTACTGAACACGAACTAGAATCACTCAACAAGCTCTTATTTCTAGCATCCTAAGTCTTCTCTAGTTGACTTCTCCAAATATTTCTAAACTCTTCCTGCAGACTTGCTCTGAAGGCTTCGGAAACACCTAGGTAGAGTAACAGCAATGACCCCAATTCCTGTATCAGTTTCCTATATTATGAATTTTTCCATCGCAGAGACAAAATACCTAATGCTCACAGGGCAAAGGAAAATAGTTTTATTTGGCTCATGTTTTCCAGTGTATTCTGTATGAAGTTGGCTGGCTCCAAGACAGAAACAGCATGGTAAAAGGACAACTATTCATCCAGTAGCAACCAGGAAGCAGAGATGGAAGGGGCCAGGGACAGAAATCCACCCATCCAGGTCACACTTCCAGTGACCCACCTCTAACCAGGTCCCACCTCCTAATAGCTACGTCACCTACTGAATCATGAATGGATGAATCTACTCATGAGTATGGTGCCTCCCATGATCAAATCACCTTTCAAATACCTGAGACTTTTGAGGGACATTTTAAATTTTAACCATACTAGTTCTGGATAGTTCCAGTAGTGCATGGTTACAACACAGAGTATGAGGAGGTCGGTAGGGAGCTGTAAAGATAACAATGATGACCAATAATTATATTTATTAAATAGTGCTATAAGGTGGTTATTTTATTAAGAGAAATTCATGTCATCCTATTAAGGCAAACTGCTTGTTCAATGAACATTATAATTTAGAGTTTTTGCTATTAGATTCTCTCTTAGAAATTGTGTGTTTCCTTGGTTCTTCATTCTGCACATAGTATAGTATTGTCACAGATACATGTAATAAAATAGTAACTGACTAAAAAGAAGAAAAGTGTTAGCTCTGGTTTTCCTGAGGCTGTTATAAAGGGGCTTTAATTATTTATTTCAGATGGATCACAGTTTTCTCCACGTATATGTACACACAAATTAAACTCGTTTGTGATTGTCAGCCAGTTGCCCAGTTATTTTTAGTTTGCTCTCTTTTAGTTTGAAATTTATATAATGGTTAAGCATTTTTTTCTTTTTCTTTAAATTAACTTTGTTGTTAATTAGAATAGAGAATAGCTATTAGGTGAAGGTTTATACTGAACTAGAGAAAACTTTCCCCTAACTAAAGTGTATTTCAATTACCTTTATTTGGAAAAGAAAGAAAACATTTCTTTTATAGCTTCCTTATCTTTTAGGTTGGGTTTTTATGAAGGAAAACAGTGGGATCATAAGGAGTTGAACTGTCAGCAGACAGATTGGTTAAGGGTATAAGTTTTAGAGATAAACTACTTGGATTCAATTATTGGTTTTGCCCTTTACTAGACTCAGTGACCCTGAGTAGACTACTTAATCTCTTCTTGCCTCCATTTCCTTATCTGTAAATAAAGATAATAATTGCATCTACTCCATCTGTTAAATGAGACAATGTGCAAACTATACCTGAAACTGTGGCTGCCATGTTTATAAACCTCTCTGAGTGTTATTGCTTATCATTATCAGCATGGGTGGGTTGGATGCTCCCATGTGTGGTTCTGTTGACACATATGTAGATTCATCATGACAATAGACAGAAAAGAGCAGGATAATGGAAAAAAAAAACATGGTGGTGTAATGAATAGGAAGATACTAATGTGATAATAGAAATGAGAGCACTTCCTTTATTGAGCAGAAATATCCAGGCAGTGAATTAAGACTGCATACACACACAGACATAGATTATGAAAGATAAGATTCAGAAAGAGACACAAAGCCTCTAGATTTTTTGAAGACTGCCTCATATGCATAAAATCACAACAAGTTATTTTCCTGTGGATTTTTTTTGCCATATTTTGTCTTTCTCCAAAAAGCCTCAATCAGCATGATGCCCTAGGCTTGGCCAGTTATCACCATAGGCTAGAGCTCTTCACTGTCTTAGGGAATTCCACACTGGCTGAAGCTTTCTTGCACTAACTCCTGAGGGGCCACTAAGTGCTAACCTAAAATGTGCTCCCTCTCTTAGAAAGGCCCCAGAATGAAATATTTATTCTCAGTGTCTGAGATGGAAATTTCTCTTGGTTGAAGTTGTTGTTCATATAGACTACATCCTATTCCAAGTATATTGAGATGGGTGCCAAAAGATCTGTAAACAAATTGATTTTATTTGCATAATCATAAATATTAAACTGGAATTGTATGATGTATTGTAGGTCAATAAGTACTATATAATAAACCAGATGTGTGTTAAGACTATGTCTATAAAAACAGAATATGTATATTGTAAAAGATATTAATGAAGCATATTACTGTATTTGCAAATAAGAAATATCTTTGCGTATGGGAAAATAGAGTGGTCTGAACAAAAGAAATCAGTTAAATTGTCTTTGGAGCCTAATGGTATATTTTACCTTTGCAAAACATTTATTTAGTGCTCATAGCAAATAAATATGCGAGTTTTGCTGTTTTCCAGAATGGGCATACAATGGCAGCTGTCTTTCTAATCTGTCCTCTATTCAAACTAATCGGTGGAACCCACATAGAATGCTAGAGGCCTGAATAGGTAGACAGTGGCAGCAGCATTTTTTAATCACAGTCCTATTCAAGCACTAATCGGAATGATGATTAAGGGACATTAGAGGGAGCACTTTGACATCTGATCCTTTGAACCCATGACTGTGCAAGCTGCACTACACAAAGCTCACTTGGCCAGACTGATTTCCTTAAATAAAGTGTCATGATTTCCAGTGTAGGAAATGTTGCATTAGATCCTATTGAAATGATTAGGAATTGAGAAGCTTTTCTTTCAGTGGAAATGTCTACGCTGTATTACTCACAAAACTAAGAATATTAATATTGCATGTATTACTCTGAGTATCAGGAAGGATAGCGAAGTAGCATGAAAAAGATCTTCTTATAGTCATATATTTAGAGATGAATACTGAAATGTGAAACTCTGTTGCCATAGCTTGTCATTATTGAAATTTGTGAATCAGGATCAGTACCTTCTAACTGCATTGCATTTTTTTGTTTTCTTTAAAACAGGGTATCTTTAATGTGCCTATTTTGAGTTGCTTTGGTAAAAAAAAAGTGTTATACCCTATGTACATGGCCATAGTTTGACTTATCAGATAGAATTGAATATTTCTTTTTTCTTTTAGAATTTAAAAATCTTTAGATTTTGTTAATCTATTCCAGAACATTTGATGTCATTGATCCTAAAAATGTTGTCTGTTTAACATTTGTAGGTTGGATCAATGGTTTAAAATTCAATACCATTATTTGAAGATGTAGCTCTGAATATTAATATGTATACATACTGTATATGTACACTATATATTGATAGGTGTCCCACTACCTCAGCAGCTATTATGTATAGTAGCTGCCCTCTTCCTATCGTGCCTTGCCCCCTCCCCTGTGTGACATCATGCCAAGATGGTTGCTCCCACCAAAGAACCCTTCTTCCCAGCCTGCCCCTGTTCCTGCCTAGAGAGTAACCTAATACTCGCTCACCTGCTACCACCTAGTGAGGTCACCAGCTCCTCCATTCCCTAGTCACTATCTCACTCAACCCCACCTCAGCCCCTACAAGCCCCACCCCAGTCTCTATAAAAGACTGTCCCTGCCCTGGCCATATTGCTTTTGTCTCTCCTTTGTTCAGAGACAGCCCAGCAGATCTATTCTCCTAATAAAGGCTTGTTGTGGCCTGGTCTGGTCTTGGTTTTCGGCCCTTTTACCTGACATATATGATACATATATGTATGTAATATATGTTGGGAAGGAAAAATCTTCTAAGCTGAGGCATATGAATTAAACTGACAAAAGAAAGATTAATAGAAGTATAAATATTTGTTTGATATTGATATCTTAAGTTTTATGTGCATAGACTCCTTCACAGAAAAGAAATAAAGACCTAGAAAGAAATGGTTAGACCTAGAGGGTCTATATAGTATTTTAACAGAGGGTAATGAATTGGGAGGAAGTGATAAGAATAAGGAAAAAAGTGCTTTTAGATTTCTAAGGATGATAAATCTTGAGAAGATAAGTACAAACAGGATGGTAATGGAAGATAAGGATTAGAAGACCCATCTTGGTGTGTTACCTTTTCATCTTCAGTTTTCCTGGTTTGAGAGAAGAGGCAGGGAAATTTCACAAAATGAGAAATTTATGTCTGTTTTTCCAGCATGTTGAGGGAAGGCAAAGAGCCTGTCTGCATTTGCTACCTCTTATTTGCCTTCAGCTCAGGAGTCCTTGTGTTATGGTACCCTTTATATATATGTTTAAATGTGTATGACACCCTTGAAAACAATAAAATTAAGCGCTATGTATTTCTTTTTTATAGTTATTGTGTAAGTACCAGAGTTTACCCTATTGTTAAAAAGATAGAACAGATGATTAGACTTATTAATTTCTTTGTTCGTCATGAAGCTAGTAAGAGAAACATTAACACTTAGAGATGCGATTAGACATTTGCATGTCTTAGCACACTTCAGAAATGTATTTATATTTTTGCAAAAAGAAATGAATATTTGAAATATTTTTATACTAAACTGAAAAAAGCAGCAACAGTTGCTGTGTTTACCTATTTGTTCTTATATTTGATATTTTTATAACCAAGATTTATTTATCCAAATTTTACTGGGTTTTCCAGAGAAACTTTATTCTCAAAAATGTCAGCTTGACATGTCTGTCAGAAAATTGTTGCTGAGAATTAAACAGAAATAAGTATGCAAGCAGATCTTACACGAGATCTCAAAGTAGTAATTTTATTGTGCTGTCACGAGGCAATAATTTAAAAGAAAAAAAATTCTGTTAATAGGTAAAAATAGAGAAAATTAAGATAAATGTATTTTAATAATGTAAATCAGCATTTGGAACTTATATATGAACCAGCATAAAATTCAGCAATGCTGAAAATTGCTGAAATCTTGACAACAGTATGGCTGGTGAAAGAATTCTTATTGAGATTTGTATCATATTCAAATGTTCCAATGTCTAATTCCTATTAGGTTTACCAGTCTGTTTGTTAACATAATACTGGCTTCAGAAAAATACCGAGATAGAATATCTGCTCTAGGAATTCCTTTGAAAACTATCACAAATGTAATACTAAGATAATAATTCCACTTTGCATTTATAGAATGTGTTCCAAGGGCCACAGAACACTTGGTATTCACCTTTTCACCTTGGTGAAGTAGTTCTAGGGTGGGCATTATTGTTCTGTCACTTGCCTCTAGAGGAAATATGAAAGCCTTCAACAGTTTGCTAAGATACCTGAACTTTCTTTGCTTGCTTTCTTTCTTTTTCTTTCATGTAGCCAAATAGGTCTCATTAAATGGACATTTCAGATATTTAATTAATGTTTCTGGCCAAAAATATTGAATCCTCAAATTTCTCATTTTTTCTTACACATCCTAACAAATCCATTAATAAATAAGTTTTATCTTCAAAATATGTACAGCATAATACAAATTCTCACTTTATCCACTTGAAGGGAGCCTCATTTACATGGTAATTTAGGCCTGCCATTACTCATAATGATTTTCTTTGTCTCTTCTAATCAGTTTTGGCTTGATTAGAAGTCCAGTTTGTCTGAAAAGAGGACAGCAATACCTGCTTGTCTTTGTATTTGTCTTGCGTGGAATACTGTTTTCATCCTTTGATTTTTAGTTTATGAATTTTGGGGGATTAAACATGTTTCTAGTATACAGCATATTGATGAGATTGATCCATTCTGTCAATCTGTCCTTTTCTTGGAGAATTAAGAAAATTCACATTGAGAATCATTACTGAAAGGCATTGACTTATTCCTATCATTATTTTTCTTCTGCTGACTCCCTTACTTTCCTTTTCTAGTGTATTGATTCTGTTACACTTTTTGTCATTGTTAGCTTTATCGTCTCTTTCCAGGATATCCTTGAAAATTTTGTGAAGTACTGGTTTGATGGCTATGGATTTTTTAGGTGCTCTTCATCATGGAAATATTTCTCCATCAATTTTGAAAGAAAGATAGTTTTGCAGGGTATATCACTGTGGGTTGGAATTAGTTTTCTTTCAGGGCCTGAAACACTTGGCTCAGTGATTTTTATCACTTTAAGAAATGCATTATAGCAATTGTAGCATTCTTTAGCAATATCTAGCTCTCATTTCCGTATTATTTATAAACTCACTTATGATTGTTAATCATGATGGTCTATTTGACTGGATTAGAGGATGCGTAGCAGACAAATATAGAACACTTCTGGGTGTGTCTTTGTAGGTATTTCCAGAGGTCTGTAGGCCGGAAAATTAAGGGGGCAGACCTACCCTGATTGTGCATGGCATCATTCTGTGTGTTGATGACCACTGCAGAATATGCTGCCTCTGACCTTGTACACTTACGTCATATGTATGTATGTGTGTATATATATATATATATATATATATATATATATATATATATATATAATATATTTGACAGGTAGATACCTTCTTTCTTGAATTAATTTTCCTTCTCAGAATGCCTTCTCTGTCAGTGTTCACTGATCCTTCTGCCAATTTTTCCCACATTATTATATGACTATCAAAGCTTTCTTCTGTCTAGATTTATCAGCTGAATCTTGGACCCATGTATATTACACTTCTTTACCATGTGTACCCCATGGGGACATTAATTGTAAAAGAAATTTTTTTTACCCAAATCTATTCCATTTCCCAGAGCATAACATCATATCTGTGCCCCAGGCCCCTGAGTCTACCTCTAATATAGTCCACTCTTTTTCCCTCTTGTTTTTGTCCTTTTCTCTTTCTTCATTCAGTCAACTAATCTGTGTTGATTTAAGTGTCTGGAGCTACTATAAGCACTTAGAACACAAGAGAACAGACAGAAGTTTTTGCTTTGTGGCTATCTTATTACTAATTAGGGAGAAATAGGCAACAAAAGCTCATAAATAAGTAAATGATATTACAGTGTTTCAGAAATTACGTACTTTATAATATGGCCTGTGTTTAGATGTCTCCCCAAAGCCTTATGTGAATGAGGTGGGGCTATTTCTGAGGCGGCTGAATCTAGAGTATGTGATTCATGGTGCAATGCTAGGCCCAAGAGCACTAGGATTAAGGGTATGAATGCTATCTTCCCTAAGTGGTCTGAATAAGATAAAAGGGGCAGAAAGACATTGTTAAGGTATCTTGTTGCTTTTGCTGTCTTCCTCCACCACGAACTGTTGCCCCTCTGCCATGTACCACTCTGCCTTGGAGCCAGCTGATTATGGACTGAAACTTCTACAAACTGTGAACTAAATAAACCCTTTCCAGGTGTCAGGTATTTTGTATCAGCAATGAGAGAAAAGTAACTAACACACTTTATATTAAAATTTGCTGTTTATCTTTCTTCCCAAGGACATTGTAAGTTCCTTTACCTACTAAATGGTGGGCATTATATTATATGCTTAAAAATATTTATTGACTCTGCTATCATTTTTCCCACTACTCAGTCAGTGCTCAAGCTAAATTAGCCCTATCTTTTGCCTCATATTCCATGGTTTTATACAACTTAATATTAGTCTAATACCATCTTCATTCTTTACTAGGACTTTAGAGAGACATTCCTCTCTGGAAAGATCTAGATTATTGTGTTACATGTGTTAGTTACTTTCTTTTATTCTAGTTTGAGGATGTGTTTTGTTAGTGGATTGCTCTTCAGAAACTAAATATTATATACACTTATATGTAAGATTATATTTTTAAGAGTAGGAGACATTTACTGAGAGAAAGATAGCTTCTGTGTAAGGGATATAGAAAGGGGACCAGAAAGTGTGTTGTCCCCATTATATCTTAATGTTATATGGCGTCAGATTACAGACTTCTAAAAAAATAACTGTTAATTGCTGCATGTAAGGCAGAGTTTAATTGATTTCTGGACACCGCAAATTTATTCCATTAATTTTAATGGTTGCCTAATATTGCACAATGTACATATATAGGAATATGTTTTTTATCCTTTGTAATGATATTTAATACTTCCCTGTCTTTAATGTTACAAATCCTGTGCAATAAACTCATGACAATATACCATGTTATGTGATCATCTGTATGTTTCTGTGGGGTAGCTTTCCAGAACTGGAATTACTGGTACAAATAATGAATACTGAAAAATTATCCCCCAGAAAGGGATTACAAATTCATACATCTCTAAGAGGTGTGAATAACTGTTTCCCTTTTCCATTCCAGATTCTTCCTACATAGATATTAATGTATATGTTTAATTTTCACTTTATTTCTTGATCATGTGATACTTCCTTATTTTAAAAAAAGGGGAAGCCTGCCCTTTGAACTGCAGCCTGGATCATCTCTCTGCTGGATTCCCTTGTAGCACATCGTAGCACATTTTATCCTAATGACTCATAGTATTGTTTCATTTTACATTTCAGTTTCTCTTACAGCTTTTTTTTGGTACCGAGGATCAAACTCAGTCCTTGCACTTGTGCAGCAGGCGGCGAAACCATTGAGCTAAATCCCTGGCCCTCTTACAGCTTTTTAAAATCATAGCTTCTTGAGTTAAATCCATCATTTAGATTAAAAAATAGTAGTTCAACTTGGCCAATTCTAGGGAATAGAAATTTTCTCATTTAACATATGGTATTTTCTGAAAAGTTTTTATTATTATTGTCATAGTTTTATCTAATAGTTATTCAAAAGAGTGGTGTGTTGCTTTTGTGTAAATAATCATATTTTCCTGCTGTTAGTATGTTTGTTTTGATTTTCTAATTATGCTGCATAGTAATAAGATACTCTTTAGAATCATTGCTTTTATTGAATTGATGATAAGGTATCATTTTTATAAGTATAATATTATATTATTATTTCTTTATATTCTAAGGACAATTGAAAGTAAACTACACCCTCCAATTACAGGATGTCATGTTTGACATATATATATATATATATATATATATATATATATATACACATACATACACACACAGTAATTTTACTTTATTAATTATATTGCTTAAATGATATTATTAGGTCTCTGTTTAAACAAGTCTGGCCGTATGTTATGCACAATTTAGCTAGGGAAGATGAACATTAAAGAAATATAGTTTTATTGTCAATAAAATATGATCAGTATAAAGCAAGGAGAAGTGAGATATAATGACTGGAGTGGGAGTGGGAACTTAGGTTGGATGGTCTCTGGGTGTTTAAGATTAGCTGCTGTGTCTTATAAATTAAAACTCTTTCAATTTAAATTTTGTACAGTGTATTTTACTTTGTATGTATTTTACTTTGTAGTGTATTACTGTGAATGTTTTGTTTGTTTTTGTCCATGTTTTTGTTGTTAATTCTGTTTCCCAGCTTATGTTTGGCTTGCTTCTCCTATATAGTATATGTTTGAATTTAAAAATAATTTAGTGTGAAAACCTTTGTCTATTATTGGTAAGTGGAAAACCATTTAAACTTATGATCATAAATGATGTTTGTTTTCATCAAATGTTAAAAATATAGTATGTTCTGCTTTTAAATCTTTTCATAATTTTCTACCTTTTGGTATATTTATATATTGGTTTCAGTGTTTTAGGATAGATATACTAAAGTCTAATCTACTCATGTCCATTCTTTGTTAGCTGACTTTGTATCTATTATTTCATTTGTTAATTTCAGGGGAATGATCATTGTACTTTGAGAATGTCAGTGGTTAGTTATATTTTATCTTACTAAAAGATAGGTTCTCTAGCCAGATACATCATATTTACTAGAAATTATGTATTTAAATTTTTATTTTGTGCATAATTCCTTTCTATATGTTGATTTTGACTTTAGAATTTTGTGTTACATCACTGATTAAAAGGTTCATCTTTATCTCATATTATGTTCATTTTGTTGTTTATGTTGTTCACTTTCATACTTTTGACTACTAGTACTTATACATCTACTTTTAATTGTTTTCTAGCAGTAAATGTGAGATTTTAAAATGTGATCTTAAAGATATGTAGAATTTTCTACTGCTTCCCTTACTTAAAATCTAAAGTTTTCTTCTTTGATCTATCAGAGAGAAATACAGAAAGATTATTACAAGTACTTAACACAGTGGAAAATATCTTTATCATTTGTATCTTTGTTGTGCTTATATATATATATACAGTGAAATAAAGACTTTACATAACAGTGTACTAAAGAGAGAAAAAAGTAAGGAATCTCTACTTCTGCTCTATGTTCAAAATGATGGTGAATGTTATTGCTAGAAAATACAACACTACCATAAAGAGTATCTTTTTTTTAACTCCTTAGTTTTTCTTTGAAAAGAGTATTACTTGGCGTCATTTCAGAAATAAATAAGCAGATATAAAACTTAAAACCAAAGAATAAACCATTACAATAACAAATCATGCCGTAGTTTTGCAAAAAAATAAATGATTTATAAAAAGGGAGGTTAATATAAAATTACAAACAGAGAAAAAATGGAAAAATAAATTCAATTAAATATTAAATATAGGACATTGTAACATAATATGTTGCAGTGAATCAAAACTAAATACATTCTGCACTCTGGGTTAAAGATACTCACTAATTATATATTATGACTACTTTTAAAATTGTATTGGCAGTAGTATAGATGCTATAATACTTAATTGAGTTACTGGACAGTAATGTCTGTTTCCATAAAGTTTATTTTAGAAAAGTATTTATTTCATAACTAGGTTAAAGTAGTCCATACAAAAATAAAGTTTGAGTTTCACATGCTTTAATTAAAAGATTTCCCTTATAAAATTCTTTTTTTGGCAAATATTAAAGGGACTGTTAACAAAAACACTAATACTTCATGTTGTCTGAAAGGAAGCAGTTTACTCATGGAATTCAATTGTAACTAAAACACTAGTTGAGTTGTATAAACTTAACAAATTTTCAAGATTGTATAAATAATAACAGTGATGGTTAATCTTGATCCTCAACACAAGTGGCTTGAGAAACACCTAGGGGATTACTGGGTAATGGGAGGCATGACTTGAGTGCCTGGCCCCTTCTTCACTATGTCCCCCCCTGCTTTTCCTAGCTTCCTTTCCTCTACTATATCCTTTGCCTATATCCTCCTATATCAGGATATCCTACTATATCCTGATGTTTCTGCCTTGGAGCTAGCTGACCATGGAATGAGACCTCTGAAACCACAAGCAAAACTAAATACTTTATTCTCTAAGTTGTGTATGTCAGGTCTCTTGTCCTGGCAATGGAAAGATGACTAATGCAAAAGCCATAAAATAAAGAAAGTAAAAAGAAAACAGTTAAAAAAATTGCAATTATATTTGAAGAAAAAAATAATATTGGTAGATATAAAGAGACATTTTATAATGGCAAAGGCTTATCTATCAAGATCTACTTTTGTACATTTTGTAGGGTAAACCATATGTTAGGTAAAAAAAAAAAAGCCACAGTGAACTTGAGAAGTCATGTAGAGCATTTCTCAGTCACAAGTAATAGAATTAGATATAGTAACAGAAATTTGAGTAATTCATGAACATAGATGAACACTGCAGTCCTGATAATTAAAAGATAACAGAAAATAGTATATATTGTATGATTTCGTTCATATGAAATATCCACAGTAGGCATGGTATGATTTCACTTATATGAATTGTCCACAGTGGGCCAGTGTATAGAGACAGAAAGTACATTAGTGGTTGCCTAGGGCTGGGGGACTGAGGGGAAATAAAGGGCAACTGCTAAAGGAAATGTGTTTCTTTACATTTATGAAAACTTGTAGTGGTATTGATTACACAAGTGTATGAACACATCTGAAAAGCCTTCAAATTCTATTTTTTTTTTTTTTTGTACCAGGGATCAAACTTGGGACCTTGCGCTTGTGAGGCAGCTGCCAGAACCTCTGAGCTAAACCCCCAACCCTAAATTCTATTCTTTATATGAATGAATTTATATAAATTACACCTCAATGAAGCTATTACTCCCCCAAAAGACCACTAAATACTATACTAATTTTAATAAATACCATTGGGACTTGCTTTATTAGCTCAGTATAAATGTGATAAGATTATTTGTAGTAATGCCTATATATGAAAATCATGATATTTCTTCACTCTTATCAGGTTAGAATCTGTGTCTTCTGAAAAATATATAAAGCTATAGAGACACCTTTTTGATGTCTAACTTCTGACAGGACAGAATTCACTTAGAATTTTTGAGCCAAAACTAGCCACTCCACATCAGTGAGAGAACTGATGCCCCAGAAGATCTAAAGCATCAATATGTGTAACTAGACAAGCTCTGTTATACACGCATGGTGGACCTGCTGTGTCAGGAGGGAGCTGGCCTGATGAGCAGACCTTGCTCACATGGTCCTAACTCTAGGGTAGTCACTGTGTGGCATTGGGCCTATATCAGACATGATAACCTTTGTCCACATACCACACAGCTTGGTTGTCCTCCCTGTCAGAGATTTGGTCATCAACAGCATTCCCTGGTGGTCCTCTCAAGTGTCTGCTAAGTGCCCCATTGAAATACCAAGGATGTAGGATACTTTTGAAATATTTACAGTTTTAGTGATTTGTCTTATGCAGAAAATTTATATTTTTATATTAGCAAGGTCTCATTCAGCCAATAAATTGCTAAGACTACTGAGTATTTCATGGGAAATAAGCTGGCTTTAATAACAAGCGATGATTTTTTTGGGGGGTTACTGGGGATTGAACTCAGATCCTTGCACTTGCAAAGTAGGCGGCAGAAACACTGAGCTAAATCCCCGGCCCTACAAGTGATGATTTTTTAAAAAATTCTTTTCTAAAAGATTTTTAACTTATTTTATAGGAACACGTCTTCACATGAATGACTGATATTTTTAGCCCTCTTTGGAAGTTTTCTGTAACTTTATAAATTCACTGTCTAGCAGATACTTTATATGAAATGCATTTTATTTATTTTTTGATTCAGGAAGGAAGGATTTGAAGTCTCCACTAGTGTTTTTGCTTCTGTTTTTTTCATTCTTTTTTTTTTTCTTCTGACTGCAAGAAGTTTTCTGTGTTTGGAGACTTTTTGTCTGGCTTTCAAGCACAATTTTCTTACCTTCTTAAATTAATTTAGTTAGAGTTTATGTTTCCCCACCTTTTCTTCAGAAGTTTAAAAATATGACTGAGTATGTAGATCAGTGGTAGAATGTGTAGTTAGCATGCAGAAATCCCTGGGCTTGATTCCTCAGCACAGCAAAGAGTAGGTGAATGAATGAATGAATAATCATAATTAATAAAATAATGGAGCTTTTAAATAAGTAACCCAGCTTCACTAATCAGGTTCTTCAAAATTTTGATTCCTCTTCTAAGATGTTTTAATTTTAATATACTTTTATCCAACTCTCACTTCCCAATATTTATTTTTTTCCTTTAAGAACCATGGTCTAGTCTGTCATCTTTAACCAGCATTCAGGTAGACATGTGAGCTGTCTTATCCTTGAGTAGTTGTATTATACACACTTGAGTTTTCTAACATTTTACTGTTCAATAAGTTTACTTTTTCTCCCTTTTCTATTATTCAGCTTCCTGTGAATGAAACTCTGGTCCCATAAAGACGGGGATTTTTCTTCAAAGAACCTTTGCTATGTGAAATTGTTCTTCATTGTTCTGATGCATTTTGAAGAATGTTTTGGTTGCAGCTATCTGATTTTCCTAGGCTTTCATTACATGTTCTAAAAACTGAAACTTTCCTGTATTCTCAGACACAAGCTTAATATGTTCTTAATATTTAGATTTTCTCCTTTTGCCCTTTTTCTAATAGAATCTATTAAAACTCCAGTAAAGAGTTGGAGGGCCAGGGATTTAGCTCAGTGGCGCCTCTGCAAGTGCAAGGTCCTGACTTAGCTCCACAGTACAAAAAAAAAAAAGCTCCTTTGTGCTTTTTAAAAAGATTTTTGGTTTGTGTATTTTTAATACTTTGTTCTTAAATCTGGCTTTTAAAAAAATTGATTCAAAGTTTCCAAATTATTTTTTTTGTAGTTAGCACATAATAACTGTATGCAGTATGATGCCTTCATATATATGCATGTATATATATGTATGTGTGTGTATATATATATATATATATATACACACACACAGTATAATGATCAAATCAGGGTATTTAGCATATCTATTATCTCATGAATTTATCCTTTCTTTGGAGTGAAACATTCAAAACATCCTCTCTTTTAGTTATTTTGAAATGTATAATACAATTTTGTTAGCTATAGCCACCCTATGCTATAATAAAATACTAGAATTTATTTTTCCCAACTTTGACTTTGTACCTGTTGACCACTTTCTCTCTATTCCTCCTCCCTTCTCCATTATGTACTTCCTACTTCTGCAAAGCAGCTTTTTTTAGCATACACATATAAGTGAGATCATGTGATATTTGTATTTCTAGGTCTAGTTTACTTCCCTTAGTAATGCATCCTCCAGGTTCTTTCATGTTGCCTGTAATTTGATTTCATTCTTCCTGTGGCTGAACACTTTTCTCTTGTTCTATATGCCTTTCTCTTTATTCTTTCTATTTCAATAAGGCTAATTCGTGCAAAAATATGTTCTTTTGTCCAGACTGATAAAAAATCCAATAGCCTCTACTTTGTTTCTACTTGTATAAAATAGGTTTTTAATAATTAAAAATGCTGCTAGAATAATTAATAGCAGCACCCCGCCCCCCCCAGCAATCTTTAGGGACTTGTACCTGGATTATGTCATAGCAGTTCCAGAACCACCCTGACAGAGTCTGAGGGCCATAAGGCCACTGTGAGCTACCTCAGATTGCTAGGAGCCTGTGTACCACAGAGACTGCAGAGAACACAGATGAACATTCTCTATAATGAAACAAGTCTTGGCAAGTAGGTCAGAACTCAGTGCAGCTGGGGGAAGGGAAGAAACATACAGAGCAGAGCCATTTTGCTTTCTTCATGTACTGATGCCCTGAGACCGTAATAAAATCACATGACCAGAGGAATGCAGAAGGCATTGGTGGTGACCTTGCACTTTGGCTTCTTTGGGGCTGCTCTGATGTGCTGAAAACTGGGAGGATTAAGGTCTCTTGTGCCCATAAAGTACTCAAAGGATCTCTGTTGGGAAGAGAGTTGTGTTGGATTTGCCATTCCTAACCTTGGACTTTGACCCTTCTTTTTTTGAATAAATTTTTATTCTGTGGTCATAAAGATCTCATGCTAATCATAAAGAACACAAGTATCACATGACTTAGAGCTCATCTAGCCTTGAAGGTGGATCACAGGGCATGGGAGAGGTCATGGAAGACTGAACAAAGGCTTTAAACATCTTCACTAAAAGCTTTGATAACTAAGGAAGAAATGTTCAGTGGAATTTTCAAAGTATTGGATATCAAGAATGTGGAGTGCAACTATGAAATTCATGATTTTCAAACTTTTCTTGAATGTAGTAAATTTTTTTGTAACACAGCAAGTCCTTGTGGGTACCAATATTCAGAATCTTAGTCTTTGGGAGAATTCCCCACGTGGTAGGAGTGCTGGCCCACCTAAGCTTCTCACTGGAGGATGACCACTGGCATTGTGACCATGAATTAGAGACAGATATTATATTTATTTTTAGATTATATTAATTATTGGATAGTATAGGGAAAGGGTAAGGGTGCTTTACCAGAGACTCCTGCAGTGGTCCTGGTTTCCTGAAAGCCAGTATGATGTCTGCGAGATAGGAAAGAGGGAAATAGAAAAAACACACAGACAGACACTTGAGAGAAACTGAGTCTTGGGCTGATCTAAGCTGCTTTGCACAGCAAAGACAAAAGACTCCCTGGACATCCAGTGTTCATTCATTACAAGTGTGGGAAGGGGGGAAACTGGGCAGGCCTTGGGACACCTGCTGATAACAAGTACAGGCAGGGTTGTAGAATGAGGGCACAAGCATATCTTTGCTGAAGAGAACCAACAGTTAATTCGAGGGTGGGGGATTTTGTTTGAGTTAATTAACCTTGACTGTGAGTGAACTCAGCCAAGCTCTGCTACTTCCAATGTAACACAGCCAAATTATGGAGGGGTAAGAAGCTTTTGCCACTATAGCCAGCTAAAACTAGCCAGAGGTGTCTGCCACATCTCCTTTCTGTTTTGGAAACACCAGCAGTTGCAGCAGGGTGAATTGAAGTAGCATAGCATCTAGACATTGGTTGGTTGCAGTTCCTCATGGCACTATATGTCTGTTTTTGGGTCTCAGTGGCGGGCAGTGTATTGGGTCTGGTGATCTCTGAAGGTCTAAGTTTGTTTTCTGTTGGAACACAATCATACTCTGGCCCATATGTTATTAATTGTATTGAGGAATTTTTCCTTTTGGTTAGGACATCTTTTGACACTTGTGTCTAGCATGTATCTGTAGATTTATCTTTGCATCAGTAGAGTTTTGATGGAATATATTTACTTTCTAGAAGTAGATTTAAAAATTTTCAATGAAGGCAAAAAGAGAAGGTAACAAAATCTAATTGAGCTTGTGGAGGTAGTCATACTCCCCCTTTTTTGTTTATGTAATTGTGTTTTTAGGAAAAAGTGAGTATGTACAACAATGGCTTGTACCCATGAATTATAAGGACCTATAATATGTTTGACTGACTCAGCTGTCTGTAAGAATTTTTTTTTAAAGAGCTATCCCCAGCTGCAGTTAGGAGACGAAGGGCATAGTTTTCATCTAACTGCTTTGAGCTGTGAAGTATCTATGTGGGGAAGATCGCCGTTAGGGACCCCTTAACATTTAATAGGCCTTAAATCAAATTCATGTTGTAATTTAGTAATTATAAACTCTCTTTATAAAGTCAATCTGGTGGATTGTGGTAAAAAAGGTCCAGCACATTTGTTGTCGATATTATCTGTATGATTACCTTGAGTTTGGCAGCCTACAGGCAACAATAAACAAAACCTTTAAAGAAATTAGAGTATATATAGTCAAAGTATAAGCACTAAAATGAAAAGCAGTTGGGGAAAGAGCCATGATAGAAACTGTTTTTAAGGGACTAAAATAGCAGTTGTAACCTCTTGGCTCCTAGACCCCTCCACTAATGGAGATTATGTATAAATTTGTTATTTTGTCACAATTTTCTTAATTTTAGCTGTAAAAAGATTAAAAATTAATAATTAAAAATTTTTAGCTAAAAATTTAAAAACACTTATTGAGCTCTTATAAATTTTAACTTAGTTTTTTCTAATGATTCATAACAGTGTGAACTACCAGTGTAGTTGGAAACTGCCACAGGGGGTTAGGAATTGGAACCTCTTTTTATATCTAGCTTTATTACTATGCCTTGTCTTTTTATATCTTTTAGTTATACTTTTCTACTGGTTGTTCAAGACCAAGTTACGGTGAGACCTATATTAAATAAAATTAACCTCTTGCTATCTTCCAAGGTCAATTAAGTCTCCTCAAGCATAGCTTGGAACCACATGTAGAGCCTTTCATCTCCTGTCTGTGCAGGCCATCAGGATGTGTCATGGCTTTGGTTGACCATGTTGCTTTCTGTGAAAGTATGGGAGATTTTTCCCTTTAGGTGACATTCCTATGTTACACTGTATTGTTGATTCCTATCATTTTGGTGTCCAGCAGTTTCCTTGCTCAGTAGACTGGGTCACTTACCTAAGTTGTATGATGTTATAGAAAAGGTTGTCCTGGGTTTGTAGTTGACCTTGGAGGGCCAGGGCCAAAATACTAGCTGTTGTCTAGCCCAGGTAGCTTTTCAGTTCTGGTCTCTAAACTTTAGTTGTTGAACACGAAGAAGAGAAGATCAATAACAGTAGCACTGGAGTGGGAGTAGTGAACATATTTATTATAATTATACCCGGATATGAAGCCCATTGCAATATAAAATATAGTTAGAGGACTGTTACTTTTATCAATCATGGTTGTTGTAGTAGTTGAATTCCTGTAACAGAAATTCATTTTTCCTGATAACAAAAAAAATTTAAATCGAGAGCCACATATTTTAGCGTGACAATCATGATGACATAATTTTTGTAACACTTTTAAATGTCTATCTTAATATAAAATAGCCATTGTTAAACACCCTTATCCCCGCCCCCAAAACACAAAAACTTTTATGGAAGTTGTTATCTTTTAATAGGATGTCATCTAAAGAAAATGTATAGGCCTATAAGTGTACCTGTTATCATAAGTAGCTGAAGTGTAAGAGAAAGGCAAATACCTAACTCAAAAGGAGGTTATTACCATAAACAATATGGTGGAAGAACTGTGCAGTCAAAAAGAATACATTTAGTACATCAGAAAAGTAGCAATAATAAGTATCACAATTGTATGAAACCTTACATCCTTCAATGCAGCTTGGTACTTTTTTTTTTTTGTATTAAATTCTTTTATTGGTACATGGTAGGTATACAACACAATTACATATCTCAT
Organism: Heterocephalus glaber; assembly: GCF_053883595.1. Classification (NCBI taxonomy): domain Eukaryota; kingdom Metazoa; phylum Chordata; class Mammalia; order Rodentia; family Bathyergidae; genus Heterocephalus; species Heterocephalus glaber. The sequence goes on along the minus strand of NW_028258296.1, from coordinate 33,017,196 downwards.
TGGGAATTGTACCTTTACATAATGCATCTTTGTTCTTATTTTTTCCTCATTCCTAGCCCTCCCTTCATGCCCTCCACCCTTCCCTATTTACAAAGACTTTATTTCCATTTTTTCCATTTCTCAGCATTTTTCCTTTCCCTTTTTTTCCTTTCCCCTGCCCCTCCCACTACCCTTACCCCTTTGGACCTTTTCTTCCTATTTTGCGTTATCGATTATTCATTCTAATCATTGGTACATTTTAGGTATACAATATAATGACATTCATCATTGGAAATTTGCACCTTTACATAGTCTCTCTTGGTTCTTATTTTTCACCCTTGCCCAGCCCTCCCTTCAACCCCTCCATTCCTCCCTATTTACAAAGATTTTCTTCCTATTTTTCCATTTTCTCATATTAATCCCATTCCCTTCTATCCTTTCCCCTAGCCCTCCCACTTCCTTCCCCTTTGCCCCTTTTCTTCCTATTTCACATTACCTATTATACATTTAGTCCTTATTTACACTTTCAGTTTCTCACACCAGAGAAACTATTCGGTATTTACACGTGTGTCCTATTTATTTCACTTAAGAGCATTGCCTCAATGTGCATCCACTTAGCTATAACTGTCTCTAATTTCTCATTTTTTATGGCTGAGTAGTACTCCATATTATAAAAAAAACACATTTTCTTTATCCGGTCTCCAGTTGATGGGCATTTGGGCTGTTTCCAAGTTTTAGCTATTACGAACTGCGCTGCTATGAACATGGACACACATATATCACTGTGGTATGATTCTTTTAATTCTTTGGGGAAGATCCCCAGCAGTGGAATAGCAAGATCAAATGGGACTTCCAGTCCTAGTTCTTTGAGGTATCTCCATACTGATTTCCATAGTGGTTGCACCAGTCTACACTTCACCAGCAGTAGGGTAGGGTTCCTCTTTCCCCACAGCCCCGCCAGCATTTGTTATTGGTTGATTTCATGATAGCAGCCATTCTTTCTGGAGTGAAGTGGAATCTCAGCATTGTTTTCATTTGCATCTCTTGAATGATGAGTGATGTTGAACATCTTTTCATGTATTTATTTGCTATTTCTACTTCTTTGTCTGGGAGATGTCTGTTCATTTCAGATAACCATTTTTGGATTGGGTCTTTAAATTTGGGAGGTCTGATCTTTTTAAGTTCTTTATAGATTCGAGATAGTAGACCTTTGTCTGAGGAAGAGCAGGTGAAGATTTTTTCCCACATTGTGGATTGTCTCTTCACACTGCTAGTGGTTTCTCTTGCTGTGCAGAAGCCTTTTAATAAGAAGAGATCCCACTTGTTGATTGTTTGTGCTAGTTCACTGGCAACTGAGGTTTTGTTCATAAAATCTTTTCCTACACCGATGTCTTCAGGGGTTCTACCTAGCCTCTGTTCCAACTGGTCCAGAGTTTCTATTTTACTATTTAGATCTTTAATCCATTTTGATTTTAGTTTAGTGCATGGTGAGAGATACAGGTCTAGTTTTAATCTTTGGCAAGTTGAAGCCCAATTTTTCCAGCACCATTTATTAAAGAGGCTATCTTTCCTCCAGTGAGGTTGTTTGGCTCCTTTATCGAAGATGAGATGGCTGAGAGTGTCTGGCATTGTTTCTGCATCTTCTAATCTGTTCCACTAGTACTCAAGTCTGTTTCTTTGCCAGTACCATGCTGTTTTTTATCACAGTAGCTTTGTAGTATAGTTGCAGGTTGAGGATTGTGATACCCGCTGCCACGTCTCTGTTACCTAGAATTGCTTTTGCTATTCTCGGTCTCTCCTTGTTCCAAATGAATTTTTGGATTGTTTTCTCAAGGTCCATGAAGTATGCTGCTGGGATCTCAATTGGAATTGCATTAAATCTATATAGCAGTTTTGGAAGTATGGCTATTTTCACTATATTAATCCTTCCTACCCAGGAGCAGGGGATGTCTGTCCATTTTCTGATATCATCTTCAATCTCTCTTTTCAGAGTGCCATAGTTTTCAGAGAACAGGTCTTTGATTTCTTTTGTTAGGTTGATTCCTAGGTATTTCAGTTTTTTGGATGCTATTGTGAAAGGAATTATTTGCCCTATTTCTCTCTCAGTGAGTCTGTCATTGGTGTAGAGGCAAGCTATTGATTTTTGTGTGTTGACCTTGTAACCAGCTACTTGACTGAATTTGGTTATTAAGCCTAGAAGACTTTTGGTGGAGTTCTTGGGGTCTTCTATATAGAGTATCATGTCATCTGCAAATAATGATAATGTGACTTCTTCATTACCTATCTTTATTCCTCCCTTTATTTCTTTCTCTTGTCTAATTGCCGTGGCTAATGTTTCCAGAACTATATTGAACAAGAGTGGTGATAGTGGACATCCTTGTCTTCTTCCTGATTTTAGTGTGAAGGATTTCAGTTTTTGCCCATTTAGTATGATATTGGCTGTTGGTTTTTCATAGATGGCTTCTATCAGTTTGAGGTAAAGACCATTTATTCCAATTTTTGGTAGGGTTTTTATCATAAATGCATGTTGGATTTTGTCAAATGCTTTTTCTGCATCTATGGAGATAATCATATGGTTTTTGTCCTTGGCTCTATTGATATAGTGTATTACATTGATTGATTTGCATATATTGAACCATCCCTGCATCCCTGGGATGAATCCCACTTGATCAGGGTGTATGATCTTCTTGATGATCTTCTGCATTCTCTTTGCCATTATCTTATTAAGGATTTTTGTATCTATGTTCATTAGTGAGATTGGCCTATAGTTCTCTTTTTCAGTTGGGTCTTTCTCTGGTTTGGGGATCAAGGTGATGCTTACTTCCAGGAATGAATTTGGGAGTATTGCTTCCCTTTCAATTTCATTGAAAAGTTTAAACAGTAGTGGCAGCAGTTCCTCTGTAAATATCTTGTAGAATTCAGCAGTGAAGCCATCAGAGCCCGGGCTTTTCTTAGTTGATAAGTTTTTAATTACATTTTCAATTTCATTGCTTGACATTGGGTTGTTCAGAAGTTTTAGGTCTTCTTCGTTCAACTTTGGTAATTCATATCTATCTAGGAATCTGTCCATTTCTTCTGTGTTGTCCATCTTATTGGCTTATAGGTTCTGGAAGTAGGTATTGTTGATCCTCTGGATTTCTGCTGGGTCTGTTGTAATTTCATCCTTTTCATTCCTAATTGCATGGATTTGGGCCTTTTCTTTCCTTTTTCTGACAAGGTTGGCTAAAGGTTTGTCAATTTTGTTGATTCTTTCGAAGAACCAACTCTTGGCTTCATTGATTTTTTTGTATCATTCTCTTAGTCTCCATTGCATTGATTTCTCCTCTGATCTTTATAATTTCCTCCCTTGTATGAGCTTTGGGGTTGTCCTGCTCTTCTTTTTCTAGAAGCTTGAGGTTCAGCATCAGGTTGTTTAATTGGGCTCATTCTGTTTTCCTAATATGCATATTCACTGCTGTGAATTTCCCTCCTAAGACTGCTTTTGTTGTGTCCCATAGATTCCGATATGTTGTATTGTCATTGTCATTTAATTGAAGGAACTGTCTGATTTCTTCTTTAATTTCCTCTGTGACCCATTGGTTATTCAGAAGTTTGTTTTTCAATTTCCATGTGTTTATGAAATTTTTTGAGTTTCTTTTGCTATAGATCTCCAATTTCATCGCACTATGGTTTAATAATATACAGGGGATAACTTCAGTTCCTTTGCACTTACTTAAACGTGTTCTGTGTGTGAGTATGTGGTCTATTTTTGAGAATGACCCATGTGCAGCTGAGAAGAATGTGTATTCTGATTTTGTGGGATGGAACACTTTGTAAACATCTGTTAAGTTCATTTGTTCAAGAGTTCGATTGAGTTCTAGTATTTCATTACTTATTTTTAGTCTAGTTGATCTATTTGTGACAGTTGGGTGCTGAGGTCCCCCACTACAGTTGTATTAGTGCATATATATGATTTTTCAAGTCCATTAGTATTTGTTTTATATAGTTGGGTGCACTAGAGTTTGGTGCATAGATATTTATGATTGTCATCTCTTCCTCTTGGATTCTTCCCTTTGCAAGGATGTAGTGTCCTTCTTTGTCTCTCTTAATCAGTGTTGGTTTGAAATCTAATTGTTAAGATTATAGAAACACAACAGAAGAACAAAGTTCTCCAAGCAGTCATAGAAAAGAAACATATCACATATAAAGGAAAGCCCATCAGAATCACAGCAGACTTCTCAACACAAACCATCAAGGCAAGAAGAGCTTGGGGTGACGTATTCCAAGCCCTAAAAGAAAACAGCCTCCAACCCAGATTGATGTACCCTGCAAAACTATCTTTCCAAATTGATGGAGAAATAAGATATTTTCATGACAAAGAGCACCTTAGGAACTTCGTGAATACCATACCAGCACTCCAAAGAATTTTACACAGTATCCTAGGAACAGATATTGAGGATCACAACGCCAGGAAGCAAAGCAGAATGAACTCATCTGACATGACAAAAAATTAAATGTAAAGGGGGAGAACCCCCCAAAAAGAAAAAGTCATGGCAATGACAAGTCAGTATGTTTCAGTTATAACCGTCAATATTAATGGTCTCCATTCACCAATCAAAAGAAATAGACTGGCAGAATGGGTCAAGAAGCAAAATCCAGCAATCTGCTGCATACAAGAAACACACTTAATTCAAAAGGAAACTCATAGACTGAAAGTTAAAGGGTGGAAAACAATACTCCATGTGACAGGAACCTGAAAAAAAGCAGGAGAAGCTACCCTCTTGGCAGATCAAGTAATTTCAAACCAACACTGATTGGTACTTTTTAATAACACTTTGTTGTTTTTCCCGCAGAAAATTTAATCTTTTAAAGATGACCAATGTAAACATATCACAGTAACATATTTAGAACTTCACTCTTTGATTATAACTGATGTAAACATTTTAAAATAATGTATGTAGATAATATTTATTGGAGTGTGTCTCTCATAAGGCTATGAAAATTACTGGGGCTTCAATTAGTGAACAAAGACCAGAATAACTGTTTTATGGGCAGCTGATCCTTTATTTACCAAGGGAGTCCAATTCAGCCACCTCTCAAATTGAAAATTTGAAGTGAGCATAATAAATGCATGTATGCTGTTACACTGGCTATTTATGAAATTCTAAGCATGTGTAAAAACTATGTAGAATACAAACATTTTTATGAAATCTGTTACAGAAAGCATTTTGTTTGTAAAATTTTTCAGTCTGGTATTTCTCACTTTGGTCCAAAACTTATTTGCATAGAGGCAAGGGATGTCTAAAAAAGGCAAATAATTAAATATTTTAAAGGTCTTCTTCTAAATGTATAAATACTCTGGATAATACTAGTGATAAAGTTGTATTTCCCTTTTATTCCAAGGATGAAGCAATATAATCAGCAATTCAATGTGTGAGCAACAGATAGGAAGATGAAACAAGGCAATATTTCAGTTCCATTGCAATTAGAAATGTCTTTTCATCTTATTTCTCATATAGGATCTTTTGGGGGTTATAAATATTTTTTGCAGTGATAAGACAGATTTATCTTCATTTGGAATGATTGATCATTACTTGGAAAATCTTTCTACAAATAGTTTCAATAAGCAAAGCAATATTAGAAAATGGTAGAACTCTATGTCAAATACTCAGTCTTAGGTCAGTTGACTGCTGTGCTTTATCTGATAATACAGCTCATGTCTCCTAACAAAATTGTTATTTTGAACATAATTGGAGATGATGTATAAAAATACTTTGAAAAACTTATAGGTTAATTAAACCTAGCTTTTAGCTTACTTATGTAGGTTAGTAGACTTACTAAAATTTCTAATTTGGGTAAAGTTGTGGTTACAGACTCTAGGCCATATTCATGTAATTTGTAGTATGCTTCACTGTGAAAAGTATCAGCCTTGAAATTGTACTCAGCAATTTCACAAAAATTGCCTGTCATCCGATATGCCCATATATGTCAGCAGAATCTTAATTGTTCTCATCAGAGTGATTCACTTAGTTCAAAAACTTAAGTATGAAAATTTTCAAAGAGCTCATTGAATCAAGATTTTTTTAAAGATTGTGCACAACTAAAATACTCTGTAGAAGATCCTGAAGAGTTGATTTAAGTAGAAATCAATATTAATTAATTAAGTTAACTTATATTGAACATTTATTATAGACCAAGCACTGGGTTATGGCATTTCTACAGAGAAGACAGTTTTTGTCCTCACTAAGTTTAGTCTACTGAGGAAGAGAGATCTGTCAGCTGAGGACAGCAATACAATAAGAGTATTGACTTTTTAGGCACATGTTCAAGTGGTGGGCAGCACTGCTGTGGAATCATTCCTCAGAGAGGGGTTAATGGGTGTTAGGGGGAGACTTCTTCCTGAAAGTGATGTCAAGATACTGTGAGGTTTGGGTATTGACAGCCAATTGTTTCTCATTAAAAAGGAAAATATATCAGAGTTGGTCTTTCAAGGTGCTAGTTTATTAATTTATAATGAATAAAATGGCATTCATATACCAGAATATTTGGATTGTCATGAATGTAATTTTCTGCCTGTGGTTGAGCTACTTGGGGGTATCAGATTGTGCAAGTTAATCTTATTTGCCAACTTGATTGGATTAAGGGACTCTTGGAGAGGTGATTGGATCATAAGATACTCTGCTCATCAGTGGATTAATCCACTGATGTTCATAGCTGAGTATGCTGTTAAGAGGTGGGGTGCTTTTGGAAGGGATCCCTGGGAATGTACCTTTGAAGGGTTAATCTCTTGTTGGTGCTCCTCCCCTGTGCCTGCTGCCTGTCTGTTGTGAAATGAGCAGCTTTGCTTTGCCATGGTCTTCCGCCATGATGTCCATGCCTAGGAACCAGGTGATCACAGATGGAAACCTCTGAAACTGTGATCCAAAACCAAACCTCTCCTTCTTTAAGTTGTAGCCATCAAGTAGTTTGTACTAGTGGGAAGAAAGGGAAAGCTGACTAATGCTAATGGATCATCTTCAGAAATATGTTATTGCTATATCCTGAGAAGTCACCATAACTGAGAAAGGAAACCCAGCAAAAATCAAATTGTATTTGGAAAGCTTTTAAGTGAACATCAATCCGTTCAATTTGAGTAATATGGGTAGGATATTGGCATCATACAAAGCAATTTAGCAGTGGAAATAACCATTTAAAAAAAGTCGTATGTTGGGCTGGGGATTGAGCTCAGTTGCGGGGCACCTGCCTTGAAAGCACAATATCCTAAGTTCAATCCCGGTACTAGACGGGGGAAAATGTCATATTTTCACTGCTTATTGGCTACAGAACACTGCACTTCTACAAGTTGAGAAACATTATGATTAGCAAAATGATAATTTTTAAAATAGATTTCATGTTATGCTGTGTTCTCCACTTTAAAGACAGGGAAGGTGAAAGGCCGGGGATTTTGCTCAGTGGTTCCGCTGCTTGCCTCGCAAGCACAAGGTCCAGAGTTTGATCCCTGGTACCAAAAAAAAAAAAAAAAGACAGGGAAGGTGAAATAGTGAATTTCCAATTCTGTCGTATTGGGGAAATCATTTCAATTCTGATTTAATAGTAATACCACTAATACTGATAATTCTAGTATATGGTAATATTAGTAACATATGTGACTCCATGTCTCATACATAGCAGGCGCTATGTAAGCCCTAATAACATTATTGGGAATGGTTATTACAGCTCTTCCTTCTATTTCTTTCTACTCTGATATTCTGGGGCTGATTTATTTTAAGAGATTTAAAACCGGATTCTAGTGCTGAAAATCAATGCTTATTTTTAAAAATTCATATCAAATAAAAGGACTAATGAATTGAAGAACAAAATAGTTCATTAAGAAATAATTGAGTTGAGGCCGAGGATTTAGCTCAGTGTTTCTGGCACCTACCTTGTAAGCACAAGGTCCCTAGTTTAATCCCTAGTACCAGAAAAAAAAAAAAAAAAGAAATATTTGAGTGAATAATGCCATACTAAAGTGTTTCAGACACCATTTTCATATCTAAACTTTAGTTAAGCATATTTTAATTTGCTTCCTTAACTGATACCTACTTTTGAAGTTAAATAACAGAGAAAACTGGAAATTTAACCTACATTTTACGATTTGTTAGAGAGGTACAAAAATATTCTATACCAGTTGTAATCATGCATTACTTTAATCAGATATTTCGAGACCTATTTCAATTGCCTGCAGTGTTAGCTATTCAAATTCAAAATATTCTGTAAAATTCCCTTATAACTTGAGAACCAGATGACTCATTTCCCTTAGACAGCTCAGCTTGGGCAATTTTAGCTGTGCAGAATAAATGAGCTGTCCATTACTCTTTATCACCATTCTCTGCTGAGTGCATTTGCTCTTTCTTTCTTTCCATTGCTTGTGTTTGTTTATCTAATTTGGATTATTAGCATGCCATAATGGTCTATAATTTTTTTCTCCTCAGTCATTTACTTCTTAGGCAGGAAATTTTCTTGTGCTCCTGAGGATAACAATACATGATATTTTGCTTTTGTTTAAAGAAAATAAGAAAATTAAAAGTTTGGAAGAGACATGTCTTAGGAAAAGCTGTCTTCAAATATTGGTGAGGAATATTTGCCCATTATTTTCCTGTAAGTGTGTAGGAAAGGAAGTAGAATTGATTCTAGTGATAAAGGTGAGGTACAGCATTACTTGATTCCATCACATATTTTCTTTCTTTAATGTAATTATTATGATGCCTTGAAAATTATGAATGATAATTTCATCTTATTTGTGTGAGTTCACATACTAAAGTAGTGTAGTAATATTTACATCCAGTCTCTTCTAGTTTTTGCCCAGAAAACCTTTGGCAGTTTATTTAACCTTTGAGGTTCAGTTTTCTCATCTGGAAAAAAAAGGCTGTTGTAGGGTTTTTAAAAATTTAAGCATATATGGCCCTTAAAACAGTGCTAGGTAGAGTAAGAACTTTGAGAGTTACCTACTAAAGGATTTTTACACTGTAGGAAATTTAGGAAATACCTATAGATAGAAAAGAGAAAAATAGGATCACTTGAAATCCTACCATGTAGAAATGAGGGAGTCACTAACATTTTGAAGTGTTTCAAGCTTATGTACAGTAACTATAGTTTTAATAGAAAATGAACTACAGCATATATCTCAGATTCAATTTCATTATGCTCTTAAAGTAATTTAGAAATTTTTATGAATTCTATATTATTACACAGTATTAAAATGTCAGTAGTCACTATAAGGTGATAATTATCTAATAACCTATAGTTGAATATTAATTTTTCTTTCTTTTTTCCTCTACTATAAACAGTGCCTCTGTTGTATTGTTGTAATAGGTTTCATTTCACATATTTAAGGTTATTTTTCTATTTATAAGGACGTTCTTCCTAATATATAACATTTATTTATAACTCAAAGCAAACTGAAAATTGATCCCATTTCATATGTTTGGGAACATATGACTCCTAATCACTTTAAAATACACAGAAAAAAGTCCTCACCCTTTCCATATGGTTTTCCTCTGAAAATCCTTTGGTTTTTATTTGAAGTTCTCTAAAATATCATACTATTCAGAATGCTGACTAATGGTGTCATATAGGGGGATATTTTACTTTAAATTATACACTATAGTTTTTTGTTATGACTGTGACACAATAGCACAGATTCATATCTGATTAAGCATAATTGTATAAATTAGTCATTTCATGTTTTTGTAGAATTACATGAATATTTTAAAAACAGGCAGTTTAAATGTATATTGTGCATGTGTGTATTTTAAACCTTCATATTATAATAGTGCTTGATATTAACATGCTATATACTCATGAAAGAAAATTCTATTTAGTATGTCTGCTGCCCTAGTCCATAGAATATAATTACATACACCGTTCAGTTTTCTACCTTCCTGTCTTCTAATGTGACACTATTTGTGATCTCTTAGTGGATGATCTGTCTTGGAATTAACTTATTTTACTCAGTATGATATTCTTGGAGAATAGTCATTTAAAATCTTTTCTTTAAATTTTTTTATTAGTATATGTTTGTAATATGTAATAAATATATTTATTTATCATAGGGTGTTGGTACATGAACATGTCACACCTTGATCCTTTTTACTTCCCTTTATCCTCCCTTTTGTCCTTTCTCCCTCCATCCTCAGATGTCTTTTCTTATTGTAAATTAGAGAAATGTGTTAAGTTGTAAAAAGTATTTTAAGCATTGTTGTTTATTTTGGTTTCCTATTATTGTAGAAATTTATTTATTTTTTATTGTAGGAATACATGTATTTATTTAGGGATTTTTTTAATCAATATAAAATAAAATTGTACTTAGTGTTTGCCTCATCCATTCCTTTCTAGTTTTTGATATTGAGTATTTCTTATATGTAAAGTTGCTTACTTTTAATTCTGAGAGTTTTTTCAATAGAGTTTAATAATTTTATGTTTATGTGTAATTCATATATTTAGACTTAAAATGAAATGCTATCTCATCCCTTACTCCATCTTGCATGTCTATAGTATTTCGTTTTGATAAAATTCCACATTTTCTCTTTATTGAATTATACAGTTATGCAATTATATTTTGATTCTACTAGTGTTTGATATTACATTTTTAGCATAGTTGAATTAATGGAATTCTTTATCACAGTCAGTAAATAACACAGTCAATAAATAGAGACAGGCTCTGTGAAGGTCCTTCACATAAGCTGATAAATTTAGCATGCTTTTATTTCCTGCCTAACAACAGTTTCTCTTATTTCTTGAAATAAGCTTAAGTTTGAAATCTGTTTTGTTTTTTAGTTACTTTTTTAGTGCCAGGAAAGTTTTAAGAAAAATTTTATTATTTTTCACTGAGCTTTATAAATATGTATTTTGAAAACATTATATTCCATTTGGTTGTTTTTAAAACTTTAATTCCTCATTTATCTCCATATTTTATACTAATTCATCCTTGTACTTAAAAAATAAAATAAATGGAGGAGGTTTTGTTTGAATAATTATTAATGCAGTTAGGCTTTATACAGATTGGATTTTTAGGTTTCAGCAGTAATGTATTCTAAAAGTATTTAGTTGTTCCTTGGAGGAAAATCATCATTATAAGGAAAAAAGAAAAAGTTCAAAGTCAGATATATTCAACAACATAGTTGGGTTCTAAATTCCTAAAGCCAGGTTGAAATGTAAGACTGTTTCTTCAGTAAGAGACCTAAAGTATAACAGATTTGAAGGTGAATATCTAAAAATGTTTACTGGGGTAGTCTCTCCCTCTCCCTTTACGCTGTTTATTTATTTTCACAAACTAAAAGGTAATTTATCCTTTATACTGTTTTTTAAAGAAATGTATACTTTTTTCCTCTTTAATCTTTTTTCTTATAATTCTTAAGTTCCTTCATAATATAAAAAATATTCTTTGTGCTTTTCCCCTGTATCCTCCCTAGTGTTATCTCTTCGCATTGTTATTTTTTATTAATATAATTTTATTATGTATATTTGATATAAATTTACATCAATCTTAGTGCATCTCTTTTGACCCCAGATGTGTAGGGCTTTTCCATATCCATTTTCCAGTTCTGTATAGACACTAACTGGGTGTATTATAACTCAATTCTGACACAATCTATCTGGAGTATGGGCTTCAGATACTGCAGGTGAGTGTTCAATCCTGTGAGACTGCCTCTACTTCAGATGCTAGTCAGAAGACCAGATGGTCATCTGCTATAGTTTAGGTCTAGATGTCCCCGCAAAGCCTCATGTGGTCAGATGTGGGTGAATCTAGAGTATGTGATGCTAGGATTAAGGGCCTGTGATTACTAAACCACTACACATGAATAAGATAAAAGGAATAGAAAGACTCTGTTAAGGCCTCTTGTTGCCTTTGCTACCTTGTGTGCGCCATGTTATTTCTCCTCTGCGATGCCTGTTTGCGATCCCTGCCTTGGAGCCAGCCAATTATGAACTGAAACCTCTACGAACTGCAAGCCAAATAAATCTTTTCCCCTTTAACTTTGGGTGTTGGGGATTTTGTCTCAGCAATGAGAGAAAAGTAACTGACACATCATCTATGCCTCAGACCAATGAGGTATGAATTATTTATTCCAAAAAGTACCACCAGCCAGGGATTTAGCTCAGTGCTTTTGCTGCCTGCTGTGCAAGCGCAAGGACCCGAGTTTGATCCTTGTTCCCCCCCCCCAAAAAAAAAAATCAGCCAAAAAGTACCACCTTGGGTTTAATCATTTGCTACAACAGCTCATAGAATATTTGTTAGAATGGTGATTTATGAAAAAATGACACAACAATACAAGAACATCCGAATGGAAGAGATGCAGAGGCAAGGTATGGGGGATGGGATGAGGAATTCTGTGCCTTCCCAGGATGCCCCATCTTCCCAGCATGTCCTCATGTGCAACAACACAGAAATGCTTTGAGCTCTATCCTTTTGGGTATTTATATCCCCCTCATCACAGTTTAGGGAATCAGGGCTGCAAGTTCTAACCTTCTGCTCACATGTTTGATTCTCCTGGCCACCAGAGCCCATCCTGAGGACCTTCCAAAATTTTTTGTTCATTAGCATACAAAAAGATACTATAGCTTTAAAATCCAAGGTTTTTAGGAGCTATGTGCCAGGAAACAGATAGAAAAAAATCATATATTTTTTATCTTATTATATCGTGGTATCACAATGATTGAACAAGATTTTATTATTTTATTTTAATAAAGTAATTAATATATTGTGTTACTAGGGCTTTATCCCAGAGTCTTTCCCCTGAACTACATCCCCAGCCTTTTTGATTTTTTTTTTACATTTTTGAGACAGGATTTCACTAAGTTGCTAAAAGTGCACAGGCTGGACTTGAACTTCTGATCAGAGTGTTGGGATTTCAGGTATGTGCCACCAGGCCCAAACACTCACCTATTTTACCTTTTCTCTTGTGTCTTATTTTTTCACACTTCAAGCATACTAACTTCCTTACTTTCAAAATTCAGAGCTATCTTTAAGTCCTTGCAATTCCTTTCCCTTACATAGTCATCATCTTGGAAAGGATTTCCTCAAAACATCTTATTTTGTAGGAGGTCCCACTATCCCTATCACATTGCTTTCATTTCTTTCCTCATATCTCATATGGGAATTTAGCAGTTAGTGTTAAATGTAGAATTTTGAAGTATATATGCTTATAGTATTTATGTGTATTTTGGGGTGCCAGGATCATGATAGGCAAGTGCTCTACCACTGAGCCAGACCTCCAGCTCCATCTTATTTAGATAGTTTAAATATATATTTTATCAGCTCTTTATTAAAATATAAGTTCTGTGAGGGCAGAGGGCTAAAATATTTACACTCTAAAAGAGCTCTAAATATTTTGCTGGCAAGTTCATATAAATTGAATTCATTTAAATAATCTATGGATATAAATAATTTTGGTGCTATTTTAGAATATTGCTCACTCAAGGAAAAGCTAACTTATTAAAGGAAGGAAACTACTGTCGTTGAATATTGATATTTTATATAACAAACTTAGTCTGAATATGTGTCATGAATAAGTGTTAAAAAGAAAAGTCAAGTTTACATTTCCAGCTTTCCCAGGGAAATTTCTCTTTTCTCATCCCTTATCCCATGTACAGAAAACATAATAAAACAAAACAAAAAAAGAAAAAGAAAAAGCGGAAAGGGATCAAGAAATACATGGAGGGGAAAGGGAGGGAAGGGACATGGGATGAAAATAGAGTTAATATGTTTTATGCACATGTACCAACTTGCCACAAGGAATATAAACATACTATACTACATATATGTACTAATAAACTACCCAAAACACTTCAAAAAGCAAAAAAAACCCAGTTCTCTCACAGCCAATATCAGTTGTTCACTGGGAATTGTTCAGATGGCTCCATAGATAATGGGTTTGAGCCAGACTATGAAATTATTCAAAAACATCATAAAATACCACATGGGTATTTTTGACTGTTTTGTTTTGTCTCAAAATTGTATTCAATTTACATGTAATTAGATTATGCAAAGGAAAGTTAATGACCACATTCTGCTGAATATACTGTAAGAAGGCATTATTTGCCATGAAGTAAAAAAGTCTCTGCTACTAAATCTGAATGTCACAGAGAGTTGAAGTGTCACTAGGACTGTTTAAAACTGATTAAAGGAATAGGATACGTTGTCTGGTTTTAAGCGCCATTAAGAAGAAGGAAGGAAAGTGGAGCTCCTGGAGAAGATTCCTGAGATAGACATGTATTTAAAGTGAGACTTACAAACAAGTCGAAGGATAAAGCCACCCTAAATGATTGGATTGTTCAGTCTTGAGACTGGAAAAGTGAGTAGTTAGTAACAGTCTTTAAGGATGGAGGGTTCTTACAAGAGAAAGATGACTAGCTGTTTTCTGTTTCTACTGAGTAGAGAACAAAAACATGGGATTTCACAAATACTTATTGAACATCTCTACAAAACAGGAGAATGGGAAGTAAAAAGGCTTTAGGTTAGAATTAAAGACTATCTTGGAAGTGAAGAATTTAATTTGCTGAGGGGTTGTAATTTTTGGTTTCTGGAGTTCTTTTAAATAATACCGATTTTCTCTTCATCACTGTATCAATAAATAGTAGTGTCAATTAAATTCAACAAACATTAACTGTTTCTTAAGGCCTCTTCCAGTTCAGTGCTTTCAGCCATCTGTCGATGAGCATAGTGATGAGAATATCTTTGAGAAACTAGGCAACGTTTAAACTATTTAAGATAATAGCAATGGTCATCATGTTAATTATAATAATAATTTAGTAAAATCAGTACAAGAGTAAAATTAAAATGTATTAATAATTGCATAAGTTCTTGTATGAACTGTAGGAAGCATGAAGATATTTGGATTATTCAAACACTATGTAGATAGCATCTGAATAGGAATAAAAATAAATAATAAGTTAAAGACATCATGTTAAATTGCAGTGTATGATTTTCATTAAAATATACATTTGAAACAAACTAAGAAGTTTTTGTCTTTATAATTTAACATATGTATTGATAATTTAATTTCATTATACTTAATATAATAATTATTGCATTGAGGATTTAATTATTCTAACAAGGAAAATAGGCTAGTTATTCAGTTTCTCAGGTTGAAATATTTAATATGTTTAACAAAGATATTACTTTATGTATTACTAATGGTTGTTAAAAAATAAAATTGAGATATGCTTACTGTCTTCCCCTGTGAAGCTAATCAGCTTCTAAGAGTTGCAATAACAGACACTGCTTATCAAATTTTCAACTGAAATTCCATTAATGGTAAAAAGGAGCTTCTGCATACTAGAGAAGGTCTGGGCATTTGGTCCATGAGGGAAAATGTCTATGAAGTCTTTCCTTTGTTTAATTTTAATATTCATACAGAATTTGTATTTCATATATACCATAGTTTCTATTCATTTGTTGAATACCTAGTATGGGTAAGGTATTGGGTAAAGCCCTGGAAATAGAGTGGTGTACAATACAGAGGAAAATTTCCTCAATTGTGGAAATTTTATTCCAGTTTGATAAAACTAATGACAAATACATAAGCACAACATAAAATGAGAAATTGGTATAAGATTTGTTCATTTTGAAATTTAAATGGCATTTGAGCTTTTTTATCCTCAGAAACAAACTTTTTTTCCGTTACTCATTTTAGGTAATTGGTGGAATGCTGTTTCAATGATTCTTTCAAGTTTGGGGAAATAAACTGAGTATCTCTGTAACATATTAATTTCAGCAGTGAGGTGATTATTATTCTTTAGCTTTTGCAGCACTATAGATAGCACTCTGACCTTTGAGAATGGATGCCATTAGTTTTCATTTTTGTTGTCTCCTATGTACATCAAGATAATCACTAATAAGAGATGGCCAGAAATGAGTAAAAGAAGCAGTGTAGTCCAAAATTTTCGGGCTTTGTTGCTGGAAATTTTAATAAGTATATTTTTTTGATGACAAGTTAAACCACTTGAGTGAGGTTTATGATGGAATGAAAGTGTCACTAATTTTTTGGTCAATCTCGTCTCAATGATAATCTTATAAAAGGAGTGGTTCTGGAAATGATGATTGATAATGCCATTAATTTCAAACTGATACTGTAATTTTCATCACATGTAAATTATCTAAGCCTTGCAATTTACATAATCAACTCTCTTCATTGAATTTTCAAATTTGATTTTCATTGTGATGGTCATGTACCATAAATGCACTATTTCTCTTATAATTTTTTTCATGCTCCAACTTGTAGGAATATTTAAATAGGCTGAATTTGTAAATCTGTTAGGGTGATCATTAATTTAAGTTGATTTATTTTATTTTAGATTTTCACCTTGTAAAAGTGCATAATTTCCTTTATGGAGAAAAATTCTTGTCCAAGACTGTCCTTCAGTGAAGTTCAGCAGAGAAAATTACCCACATTCATGAGTTTTTCATTAAAATTTTTCTAAAGATGCAATAATTGAAATTTTAAACTTTACAAAAATTGTATTTCAACAGTTTTATAACCCAGATATACCTACCAAGGAGGAAAAAATAGAAGGCAAACTCTTAAGAATTGAGGTATGAGTCAAGAGATGACTCCTGGAATTCAGAAACTGTCATACTCCAGGTATAGGAGAATGCTCTTGTAGTTCTCTTTTTCCTGGTTTTGGCACCATTTGTATACATGAATACATTCATTTTTCAAATGAAAACAAAATTTTAAAAACAGGAATAAGTAGAAAAAACTCATATACCTACAGAAATTTTCAGTGCATGTTTTTTAGCTTGCAATACATGAGAAGTGACCATGTCATAAAAAATAGTGGCATGAAATGATGAACATGGGAAAAATAAGAAATATTGTCGATGTTCATGGTTTCAGGTACAGCATCTGGTTAACCTCCATTCTCAGAAAATTACCCACATGCTATTCAAATACATTAAATTTTATGGTTTAAACACCATAAAGTGGTGGTGAATGCTTGAATGCTTCTTTTTGGCCTGAAGGAGATTCAAATATTCAAATGCTAAAATATTATAATATTGGGTTCAAAAGTTGTGACTATTCATTAGTCAAATGAGAAGAGACCTCATTTTTGATGTGCATTTTAAAATATTTTATAATTTTAAATATTTTCTTTCTGTCAGCTAATTTATGCCTTTTAATGCTATAAATTTTCCTATAAAATCCAATTTAGCTTCATCATATAGTATGTCATTTTGTGTTACTACAATTAATATTCTTTAAAAACAAACATACTCTGAAGAAAATTCATGTGGCAAAAGTTACTGTAAACAATCAACTGACTAGTGGATAAAGAAGATGTGGGTTTTTTATACAATGGAGTACTACTCTGCCATAAAGAAGGATGAGCTTCAGACATTTGTAGCTAAATGGATGGACCTTGAAACCATATTCTTAAGTGAAATAAATCAGACACACATGTTTAAATGCCACATTATTTCTCTGGTGTGAAAAACTGAAGGTGGAAATGACTGAGATGTATAATGGATGTTGGGAAATGGGAAGAAAGTGTTCAAATGGGAAAGGGAATAAAGGAGGAGGGAGGGAGAAAGGAAGGAAGAGACAAGAAAAAAAATGAAAATAGAAGAAAAAATGGAAACAAAGCTTTTCTACATAAGGAGGGGAGGGGGCTTGAGGGAGAGAATGGGATAAAATAAAATAAAATTTATTAATGAAAAGTAACTGCAGCAAATTAAAAGGAAATAATTGTTTGGAAGTTGTTATGTTTATAATATAAATGAACAAAAATTGGCAAAGATTATGAAAAAACAGTATTTAAAAGAGAAAATATAGGTCACAAATAAACACTTTAACAGATGTTCAACCTCATCAGTTCATAGGTGGGAATTGTAAAATGGATTTCAGTTTCAAGTCAATAAACCTGAGAAATTCATATCTAGTTCTAGCCAAGTTTCAAGCAACTAAACATTTTCCTATATTACTATTGGGGTGTGGATTGCTATGAAATTTTAGTGAATTTTCCAGTACTGTATATTAAAATGAAGAAGTCATAATATTTTCATATTGTCACCATCACATGAATACAATCATATACAAGATGTGATTGATGTATACAGTGAATATTTACATTAAGATATTTATTACAGTTTGACACATTACCGTAATCTCCCTCAAAAATATTTCCCCTGTCTTTGAACAGACTTATCCCATCATTCTTGCCACTTTCTGAATTCATTTTGAACTAGTCTTTCCTCAGTGTCTTTGTAAGGTGTGATTAAAAAAAAAATACAGTGAATACTGCACTGAGTGCCCTACAATGGAAAGGCACATAAAAACATTATAGTGTGTTCTTATCTACCTTATTCACTAAATCTGGCACCATGCATCTCTGACTGTTCCGCAAAATCTAAATGACAATGAAAAGTAAACATTTTTAATCCATTCAGAGCACTGAGACAGCCATAACAGCCTAAAGAAACTTATGAAAGAGGACTTCCAGAACTGCATCAGAAAGTGACAATATTGTGATAATCATATTATTTAAGGGCAGTGTGTATTTTGCTGTAATAATTTTTTTTTAATTTGAACATTCACCTCATTGTTTGATCATCATGTATTATAGCATTATTCACAACAAATACTAAAGAAAATTGTATTTCTATCATTAACACAATTATTAAATAAGAGGTAGAATTTTAAATCTTTCTGGAATTTTGAAGATATCTTTATTACACCAGTGATACCTTCATGTATTCATATTATGTGGAAAAAATTGCCAGTTTTTAAAAAAGCAAACCCCTTTGAAAATCAGACACACATACACATAACACACATGACATTCACACAGAAAGCCACAACATAAAACATGTTTGTGCACACCTGTAATCCCAGCACTCTGGGAGACTGAGGCAAAAGGATCACAAGTTCAAACCTAGCCTGAGTAATGTAATGAATTAGTAATTTTAAAGGGTGGGATGTATATCAATGTGAAGGTCCTAGTTCAATCCTTGGTAGCAGAATAAAAAAGAAAAACAAATACCCCTCCTCCCCCAAAAAACTATGTCTGTGAGAACATGGAAGAGTCTAGAGGAAGACTAATTGTGGTTAAATGCCTAGCTCGGAGGAATTAAATATTCAACTCTATAGAGGAAATTATTAATTGTTATAAAACTTTGTATTTTTTCCTCTTTATAAAGGCATATATTCCTTTTATAAATAAAAATCTAATGAATAAAGTATGATTGTAAAATGAATTTGAAAATATCTCTACATTATATTTGGAATTTTCAGTATGCTTTATGTTGAAGAGTCTAAGTGAATACTGTGAAGAGGCTTAATCACCTGTCAATTAGTAAAATAATTTTAACAAAATTATTGTAAAGAGATGTTGATAGATTTAGGAGAAAGTTTTGTTTGTTGATTTGACCAATGAGGAAGAAAAACTGGCTTCTAAGAGTGCAAACTTATTTTTATTTTATTTTATTTTTTTTGGTACTGGGGATCGAACTCAGGACCTTGCGCTTGCAAGGCAGGCAGTGGAACCACTGAGCTGAATCCCCGACCCCAAACTTACTTTTCAGACACTTAATTCATGAGGATCTCCTGACATCGATGACCAGCTCTTAACGTTCCTGCTTCTCTGTTGATCTTGTACATTTGATGTGACTGAAGTGTTTATAATGTTAACTTTAGTAATAATACTTGTGGTCATGATTTTCTAATTGTTTCATGCACATACATTTTTCTACTCTTGAGATTTCATTGGAGGAATACAACATTAGGTTACATAGAAAATGTGCCTCTGTTGATTATTGTTGACAGAAACATGTAAAAAATTTTCTTCCAGAATATCTTTTGTGAAGCTAATGTATCAGGAAAATGTGCTGGTTTTCATTTGTCTCAGAGTACTAAACTCTGAGCTACATACCCTTACTATTGTACTCAGAGTGTTTGATAAACTACATCAAGGTTTTCAGAGAATTAGAATTTTTGTCTTTGCTAATTTTGAAATATTTAATATCATGAGAAACTCATCAAACAATATATTACCTAGTGAAGCTAATGGAACATAAAGATGACTAAAAATTGTTTTTAGCATAATTATAAAGCTCAAATCAAAATTCTAATTTTCATCTAGTCTTTTTGACTAGAGAAAATGAAAGCAAATTTTTAATTTGGCATTGGACAAGAGGAGAATTTATTTTGGAGTATTTTTATTTCATTCTTTTCATTTAAAGATTGATTTTTATAAACTTTACAAGAAAGAGAAAATTTATGTTAAAAGATGCTAAATCATTGGGTATATATTTCAGACACCTGTGCTTCATGTGTCTCTGTTATTGAAGTTAAAATAAAGTATGTTGTAGAATTCTATTCATATCCCTATTTCTATTTGCCTACCATCTGCTATGTTAGATTTTTGCCTAATTAATATTTTCAAAATTATTATCACAATTAAGTGTTTTGGTCTTTAGGATGAAAGTTCATGAAAACTGAGTTTATCCCTTCCATATTGATCTACTTATTGCTGATGCTTTAAATTTTCGAACTGATAATTACTTTTTATTCTAGGAAATATGAATTATTCAATCAGTTCCAAACTTTTGAAATAACTGTCTGGTGTTTTAGAAACCAGAAACAAAAATTATAATAGGAGTTTAGACTATAATACATTGCTGCAAGAATAATTATTAAGGGAAAACACAGCTGACATTTTCTGATTTATGCACACAATCAGAGATGGAGTCCAAGGACTGTGACATAATTATCTTCATGCTAACAATTTTTGTAAATCTCTTGACAGAATTTTAGCTAATTTTAAAATGCCTTCTGAAGATTAGCACTTAAAATTGTTGGGGAAAATAGCACAATTTATTAGCAAGGGTATAATTGTAAACCTTCTAAATACTCATTGTGAATATCATTTAGACAGTAACTCCTGCTTTAGCAGCTGGTATATAAGACACCAGTTTCTGGAGTCTTGAAACAACAGAGAGTGGAATCTAATTAAAGAGGATTACATGCCAAAGAAAAATTATTAAAAAAGACTAATAGACAATTGTTATGAATTTAGAAGTCTCTGTCAAATTCTCTTTTTGATACAAACTCATGTAAGTAACTGTCAAGTAAAAGCCTTTATTCTTCTAAACCAAAAAGATATTAGAAGACCTTCTCTTTTGTGACTTAAAAATGATTGCTGTTCTGAATTTTAACTTATCACAAAAACTTAAATGGGACTATTAATCTTGTCTCATATTATTTAAAATGCACATGTGCTTTTGAAGATAAGTGATTAGATACACTATTTTAGTTTTGCAGTTTGATGTCTAGGGCATTCTGTAATTTTGTAAGAAAATAATTTTTTCCTTTACAAATGATAGTCAGTTTATTAATTAAGATACTGTTTATTGAGGCTGATGTTTAGCTGATTTGCATAGTTTTATTTGTAATGTACATTTAAAATTCATGATGCATTAATAATTTGTAATTTTCAGAACCAAATCACCTAAATTCCTCTTTTTTGTTTGGATTGACTCATTTTGTTGTGATTGCAAGGGTTTTATTCCAAATATAAGACTGGAGATTGTTTAAAATGCTACATATCCATGTTTTAATTATTTTTTAAAAATGGAATTTTAAAAGAAATTTTTTTCTGTTAAAGAAAAGATTACGTTTATGTCTGTGAGTTCATGTGCTGTCTAACTTTGTACATGATGCCCTCTGTTACTGAATATCATGCTGTTGTTACTGCATGTCATGTATTGCATTATATAACCTTTGTGTGTACACAAGTACACTTTTTTAGGACTTGATCAAATTAAACTTACATTAAAAATTAATTGGTAAATACTAACGATAATGTGTTTCTATGTCATTAATAAATGTATAAACAAACACAGATTCATAAATGAGATGTTTGTTTAACATAAATAATAGTTCTAGAAATATATCCCTTATAGGAAAATTTAACCACTCAGAATTGCCTTTGCAATATAGAAAGGTACCACTGATGCCAGAGTAGTAACGAAGAGATTACTGGACCTCCCCTGACCTCCCTTTCCTGATCTCAAAGTTTTCCTTATCTGCTTGAACATCACTTATTTTAGTAGGAATTGCCTACTGCTTCAGAGAAAAACACCCCCAAGGACAAGTGTGTATATTCAGTTTGAAGCCTGAAAATGACAACAGATTTCTTACTGTGGTAAAGATCTTAGAGAGCAAATGTATATCTATGGTTCCTGTTATAATAATTACTTTGTGAGTATAAGCTTTCACATGGCAAAGGTGAATGACTCTTGATCATGTACTTTGTGGTCATTTTAATGTTGATTGCTAAGACCTGGCATCAGTCATTCCTTCTGTATGATAACACATCAGCCAGTATATAAAGTACTTATATAAATTCATTATAATTAAGAAAATTAATGTAAAATACTTTTGGTACTTTTCGGTAGTTCATAAATATGTCCTACATGAAGACTTGTCCTATTCTGATCTTGGATTTAGGTTTGTTCTGTTGGTATCATCTAGTGTATGAGGTGTGATTGAAAAATAGACAGTGTTTAAAAAATTATTATGGTAAAAGATACATTGATACTCTCCCCAAAATACTCTTCCTTCTTTTAAACATTCTTATCTCATTGTTTTTGCCACTTTCTGAAGCAGTTTGGAAGTCCTCTTTCCTGAGTGTCATTATTTTTGCTGTCTTGGATGCTTCAATATTCTGAATGGATTCAAAACATTTACCTTTCACAGTCATTTTGACTTTGTGTAAGAGTCAGAAACTTCATGGTTCCAGATCTGGAGAATAATGTGGATGAAGGCAACTGTAATATTTTTATGAACATGATTTCTCATTGGATCTTACTTGATAGCATTCCATGTACTTTTGATCACACCTAAAAAAGACACAAAAGAAGACTTATAGGACTTCTTCAGAAAGTGGCAAGAATGATGGGTGGGTTTGAAGTGAGGGGGAGTATTTTGAAAGGGATTAATGGCATTGTGTCTTTTACTGTAATCATTTTCTGTTTAAATTTAAACATTCATCATGTACTTTGATTACATCTGCTAGTTGGGCTCAAAACATCCACCAGAAGGTTTTGGAGGCTAATGAAGTCCCTTCATTCATTTGGAGTTCAAAGCAAGGATCTGGTGTCAGGGAACTAACAACATAGTCCCACCCATATCAGCTAAAGATATATTTAAATATTAAGTGTGTGCACACAATAAGTTAGGAGAAGATAGGATGGCTACAACTTCTATTCCTTCTCTGTCTGTCCATTCCCACTACAGTTTGGAGCATGGCAAGGTGAACTGGGCCTTTCAGTATTTGCCACTCATCCATCATCTCTCTCCTCTCCCTCTCTCTCTCCTTTAATACCTATTCTATGGCTAAAATAGAACAAGAGTAAGAGTGCTGGAAATGCATTGAGAATACACCCAAAGCCTTGAGAAAACAATGCATAAGTAGATTATGAATTACAATATTACACCCTTTTCTCCACTTTTGTTCTTAGCAGGCAGTATAAACACCACCAGCTTTTGGTACTGTTTTTTCAGGTTGGTTGATTTATCCTGTTAGCAATCTGTTAGCATTGTTTTGGAGTCTTTGCCTTCATATTACATATGACTTGTAAATATTTTTACATTTATTTCTATGCACCAGAAAGAGCATCTGATTGTGATTTATGAGTATATATAGAAAAATTACCTTAAAGAGTTTGGGATATTCAACCAATAGAACCAGACTTATTTACTTTTTACCAAAATGTCTATCTGGAGGGTTTATCTTGAGAATCACAGGAGCAGATGAGTGCTAGAACTCAAGGGTAGTACCTTTCTGAGCCAAACAGTATCACAGCTAATACTCTCTGGGTAACTAATGTAAGGCTGCTTTAGAAATTCCTATTCGAAGCAAATGTTTACAAAATCTTCTGATTTCCTTTGATTAGAATCTGTGCTGACCTGGAAACCTGTTATTTTCATTTGCTAGTCTATTCAGTTTTCTAAATGGTAAATTTCACTGATAATGTCATCAGGATAGTGTGGTACATATAATAGTTTGTCCTATTGAATAAATGCAATTTATACTGTAGTTTTATACTTGTTTTTATTAACTTGGTTAATATGAGACAGTACAAAAGGCAGGCTAATTTTAATTCAACTGACAAAATTAAATGTGTTAGATTTCAAGACTGAAGAAGAAAATTTGGAACATGATGTAGCCATCAAGATAGGGCTACACTGGAAGATGTTTTGGGGGAAAGACTGCTTGCTCTGTTCATTGACTTGGTTTGCATTTTTAAGTAAAATTTTCTGTCTGATTATGTTTGAGATAACCAGATGTAGGTGAAAGTGCCTAAAGGATGCATTCCATAAATCTTTGATTATTAACTATTATATAGACATATATTAGAAAATCAAGGAAACAATGTTTTGGTTTCTTAAAACTTACAGTTAGGATTTTAAAAATACTCTAGGATGTAATACATTGTCACATATAACAAATGTTGTAAAAGTAATGTCAAGAGAGAGGGTAGAGAGTAACAGTGGGTTTTAGACATAATGGTCAAGTGAGATGTCTCCAAAGAAGTGACCTTGAAACAGAGATCTGAAAATTTGAGGGAAGAATATTTCAAGCAAAGGAAACCCCATATGCAAAGGCCCTAAGGAGCAAGGCTACTTTTGTGTTCAAAGAGCAGCAAGGAGGCATTTTGACTGGGGCAAGTTAAGAGCAAGAAACCTGACAAGAAATGAGATGATCATATCTGACAGATCTTGAAGGTGAACAAACTTGCCTGAAATGAATTTTCTTTTTGAAAACCTTTCCAATTATCAAGATTAAGTGAATGAGTATATAATAGTGGTTTCCAAAAAAAAAAAAAAGTTTGTATAGTGATTTGTGGTAGGCCATCATACCTGGCCATAGAACTCTTCAATATATGTTAAAATAATGACACTATATTTCATTTGATTATTGTGCAAACCATGTGAGACTCAATCAAAAGATAGCCCTGCATTATTTGAACAAGTATGTTATAATTTTGAATAAGACATTAACACTAAAAAAAAATACTTAATTTTTAATTTTATTGCCTTCCCATGGATACAGGAATGAATGATGAGCTGACAGGATTCTGTAGCAGAACTGTTGTTATTTTTGTTTACCTAAAGAAACTACTAAAATGCTACTTGCTTCTTAGAATATATGGGAAATAAAATCTTTAAATATTTCCAATATAACACATGCCTTTTTATTTTGACTATGAACCTATAAAAGAGTTGTATTGTAATCTTTAAAAATGTATAATATTTAAACAGTACTTTCTTGTTTGGGATATTTTTTACATGCATGATCACATTTCCTCAACAATGACACTCTAAAGTGGACATTACTTTTGTCACCTTTATTGATATTCTCATTTTATGATATAGTCCACAAATTGAGGTGTTAACTATTTTCCCAAGTATGTATAAGGAGTTTAGTTGCAAGGTTGGATCTCAAACTCATTTCCTATCTCTGCAGGTTTGACACCCCTTACTATATTATACTGCATTTCACTGTGACTCATATAAGAATATCCTTGACAGAAGGCTTGTAAGCTGATTGTAAGCTGGCCACTGTTTGTGAAATTACATTAGCTAAATATGATTACCTCTCTATGTTCCCTGAAAGGCTTAGACTAGTTAAGACACACCGAAGGGAAAAGCAGTTATCTATTGAAATATGAATCTCTTGATTAGAACTAGAAATCATATCTCAACATTAGGATGTTCATCTGGAATTTAAAAATAACCCAGAAAATAGTAATTATGTATTACTTGGGATATGCTAAAGAATTTCAGTGAGACTAGTTTTGAGGCTTATTTGTTGATTGCAAAAATTAAAATAATGTGTTTCCCTGGAAGAGTGAGCATACCTAATTGACTCATTCGTAGAGAAACTCAGACCTCAGGAAATTCTAACTACATGAGAAATGTATGCACTTGAATTATCATTTCCTGATTTACAGTACAGTATAAGGGAAACCACTACATTAACCCATGTTAAGTGCCTTAGAGTTGTAAAAGTCCATTCAGAGTTTTAAAATAGTTTTCATATTTTAAAATATGAAGATTATTATTTCCCACATAAGACTACTAGACACCTTTGGTAATAATTTCCCAGAGGTCCTTCAAAATATAATGTGCTGCAGACTACTAGCCATCTGAGATTTGTAATTATCATTAATATATCACAATGATTCTCCTTTTCCCCATGGAATGTGAGAAATTCTAGTTTTACACCAATGGCCTTATTGAACTAAAGTTGTTTTTATTTTCTTTCTTAATACAGAATTATTTTTAAAACCATGGCATCCTCAGTGACTGGTAGAGTATCTGGCACCTGTTACCTTCTAAATAAATATTCAATGGATGATTAAGTGAATAGCTGGCTTTCATTTACAGTTTAGGAGCAGGTTTTTTTTTTTAACATCATATATCAATTTATATTTATATTTACAATTTATATTTATATGTGGTGGTCCTAGCCACTCAACCCAGTGCCTTTGCACTAAGCTACATCCCTAGCCCTTTAACATTTTTCTTGGGGGGGTCGGGAAGGAGTCTTTCTAAGTCTGTAAATTGTCCAGGCTGGGCTCAAACTTCCAATCCTTCCTCAGCCTCTCAGAGAACTGGGATTACAAGTGTGGCATCATGTATCAGGAATCTGAGTTAGGTAACTTGCCTAAGGGTGTAGTAGTGGGACATGGTGTTAAGGTTTAAGGCTAATCCAGATTGTTTTATGTTAGCTCCTTTTTTCTCTTAATCTGTAAAATTTTAAATCATTTCAAAGACATATTGAGAAGTAATTAAGTCAGACATTCTGCACCAGCAGAATTAATTCCTTTCTTTTTTTCTATATTCACAATAGATCATGAGCAAGTTGAGGTCTTGTGTTATTTATCCTTGCATCCCTGTGGCTTACTATGTTGCCTGACACAATAGATATTCATGATTTTTTCCCTCAAATTAAAGTCTAATTGACTTGAGCTTTGTTACTTAGAAATTCTGAAGCTTAAGGTTATATAGCTATGCCATTAAGTCCCTATGACCTTACACTTACTAAAATTATTTTTCTAATTTATGAAGTTGGTTAGTATGTACATTTTATACCTGATGCATTTAGTTTAACTTATTGTGAAGATTTCATAAAAGAAATGCAGTCCCATTGAAATAAAGTCCTATGAAAGTATCAGTGAGTTATTTTATTTAATAATATAATTTGCTAGTTTTTCTTTTTTGTTTCTTTCTAGATCCAACTAGCATTGAATCAGTAAATATTTGATTGAATTTTGTTTGATAATATTTTAGCAAGGATAACTCAGTGATCTCACTTAAATTTCTCAGCATTGAGATTTCTTTGTATTTTATTTTCTCTCATGTGTCTGTTAGTATTCTGCTCATTTGCTTAACTATAGTTTTATATAATGTTAACACAGATGAGATATAAAAATCTATTACAGTTGAAATTCTAGACCTTCCCTCAACCCATGGGGATTGATTTGGCAGGAGGCCACAAAAACCAGTTCTTTTTGATGTTTAGTTTCCAGTTTCTACTTTAATTGCTGCCAAAATCTGAACACTTGGGAATTTAATTGCTCATTATATTTGTCATGGTGTTGTCACAGACCCAAATAAAGACTATAGCATGCAAAATATTTATGGGTATTAATTTGACTTGAACATGTGTATATTGGATTCCTTATTTTTCTACATTATGGTAAGAGGGGATAATGCAAAAACTTTTGCCTCACTTGACTCTACTGGTAAACTACTATTCATCCAGTCCAGGATCTAAAGGTAACAACACCTAGGTGAGGTCCTCCTCTGAACTTTTAAATAGTCACTGTATGTAGTTTACTCTTTAGAAGCATACTCCTTCGGGGTTTGAGACCGACTCTCAGGCTAGACTAATTGAGTGTAAATACCTACTTTATCCCTTGCTAGCTCTACATGTCAGGGCAAGTTATCTAGATCTCCCTGTCACTGTTTCCTCATTTGTAAAATAGGGATAGATGTTGTGGTTGTATAGATTAGATTAGTAAAGCTGCAAGGAAAGTGCCCAACAGAGAGTAAGACCTCAATGTTAACTAGTTAACTGTATTCATCCTCAATAACCTGAAAATCAAAACAAAATCTGTCAGTTTTACTGTGGTTACTAATATGATTTTCCAGTTTCTTTCTAATTGAATAGAATAACCGTTGGATTTTGAGGCAAATAGAATTTCTTTTAGGCACTAAACTCAGTAACTTTCATGACCTTCCATTTTTCCTCTGTGTTCCACCTGCTTGCTTCATTGTGTCTAATCTAGTAGGGCTATTTCTAGTTCCAGTGTAGTATTACTAATCACTGATTTTTCTTGTTTTTGTGCCTGCTAATCTGAGAACTTTATTCAATGATTCTTTTTCTCTTCTTTTCCCTTTTATTTCTTCTTTGCCTTTCCCTTTTTTCTTCATTTCACAAAAAGATGAACCACCTTGCTTCTGCTATGAAGGTTGTCACTTTCTCATGTGGTTAAATTTGTCAAAGGAAATAAGGAGGCATTTGCAAGATGGAAAGTGTGTCACCACCATGGACAAGGTAAGTTTTCTTAATGGTTAGGGACTTTTTATCCTGGAAAATAAGTCTCCTATGTCTATCTTACTTATGCCTGTGTTTTTAATTCTGGGACAGTCCTAAACTCATGTAAAGAATGACATATTGAGATACCGGTCAATAGGAGTTAGTTTGTCATTTTTTTCCTCAGGTCCAAACCTATGGGAACTGAGTTGAGAACAGACTTGGACACAAGGCTATTGGCTTGATTTTACTTGCAGTTGTTCCTAAAGTTAGGGAAATAGTATTGATGATGAACATGACAATGAGCCTGTTTGCCTCCTTTGTAGGGTGCTTAAATTTATAGAGACGATAAAAGATAAAGATGTTAGATGCTTCAGTTATTTATTCCTTATGGCAAGAGCCTAATACTGCCAGGTTTAGAATTTCAGTTGTATTTGTATTTTGATACTTTGCTACATCGTTCATGAAACAAAAATAATCTTGGATTTGGTTTTCATTTCAGGACATGGAAATATATTTGGTCAAGATAACATAGTTGAAATGCTTATTGATTTACTTATTTTTTTATTTTTGTTGGGCACAATAAGTTTTAAGCAGAATCAGAGTGTAAAACATGGAGCATTCCTTCTTTTTCTGTTAACCTAATACTGTACTAATTTTGAGTTTTTCTTTTCATCTTATGGAAGAATATATAATTTTAGCCAGTTCCTGATGTCACTACTAAAACTGAGGCTTCTCATTAAAACGAAAAAATTCCTTCAGAGGCTTGGGAACATTCTCTCAGCCACCTGAAAACTGACTTTCTGGATTCCAGAGACATCAGTGGGGGCTACTTCCGGCTCTCTGTTTCTCTTTTGTGCATCCAAAAGACTGTTTTAATCTCCTGTCTCCATTGCTGGGAAAACTAGATATTTAAGTAGTCCAAAGATGGATCTTAAAAGAACTAAAATTCAATAATTTATTTTCTTATTGAATTCTTTCATAATCTTGTTCTTCTACAGTGGTGGGCAGCAGGATGAAGTTTAAAATTTTTGTGAGGTTGGCAAGAGAAAGAAAATGATGAGTGTTTTTGGAGCAAATGTCAAAATGAGAAGTGGAACAGGGGAAGGAGGAGGGGGAAAGGAAAGAAATTTTCTTCATAGCTTTAGTCCCCACATTGCAATACAAAAGAGGGCAAATACATATTTCTGTAGTAACTTAGGGATTCCTCAAACTATCAATACAATTTTAAATTTGTAAATCTGAAAAAGTAAAATTCTTTAAGAATTCTGTTTTAAATGGTTTTAACCTAAAATAAATATTGTTCGTACTAACATTCATTTTTAAAAGGACTTACGTATTATATGATACAGAGTTTGTTATTAATATTGTTTATTGTGTCTTATTATACAGTTTTCCCCAAGGGACTTTAAGCACTGTTACTGGGATGACAAGAAGCTGTCTGCACTGTATTTGCTTTTGATATCCAGCTAGTATGTCACACTGTTGTAGTAGCCTGCCTTAAATCTTTGCAGTCTTGATTTTGTTTGTCAGGGGCATTATGGCTCAGCCTAGGAAGTAAGGTTAAATGGCTAAACTGAGATCTTAATTATAATTATGCAATTATCAAGCTCTTCCATTGATATTAATGATTAAACTACACTTTTCCTATAGTATTGGTAGTCTTGAAAACAATACCCTAGCAGAAAACAATTGTTATTAAATAGATTCACATATAGAGTTCTTTAATTTTGTTAATCCCTATTGGTGAATGCAGGTCTCTAAAGCTTTTTAAAAATACAACCAAATAACAAAAATATTTCGTCATAAGCACAGATGTATTCTTTTTAAATGACAAAGAAATATATGTGCAGAAATATCTCTTATATTATACATATACAAAACTGGAGATTTATTGAAAAAATACTCATGACAATTAAACAGAAATATTCATTTCCACATGTTATTTACAAACCATCTCAGAGGAAGCATTAATTTAATGGTAGGTGGTGTTTTTCGTATCAACAAGCAGTAATTAAAAGTTTGAAAAAAAAAGTAGGTTATAAAACTTTCTTCTACTTTAAGATTTAAATGTAACACTTTTAGCAGTGATCCACCTAAATTGATGGGATTTGTTACAGCAATCTATGTGAAAAGAAAAATAGAAGTGTAACTTATGACTTCAGAGAAAACACATTGTTTTTTACTAATCGTTAGATTTGGAATTAAAATATTCAGATTTATATCCAGAAACTGAATAATTCTTGACTCTATCATTGATAGAGTCATATATGTTGAATGCATTTACATGATAAATTAGAATGTGTAATCACAATGCTTTTTTTCCTTCATAAGATTTTTCAATCTTTTTATTCATTTTCTCTTTTCTACCCTGCTGTCTGTAGCAACACTAACATAGGACCATACACAGGAAGAAACTGACTAAATAAATAGTAGCACTTAGATGGGTGGAATATTATACAACTTTAAAAATTTTATTGGAAAATGTTTTTAGTAAGATACCAACCATGTAATAAGAAGTTTCAATATTTGAAGACTAAAAATAATGTGTTCCCCATATAGTAAGCCTTGTAGTTGCCTTTTGGTTTTTTTAGGTAATCAAATGGCCAGTGTGGCATTTTTTTCAGTAGCAGTTGCAAACATTAGCTATTTTTAGTGGTTAGCTGTAGCAAATTAATTGATTCTGTTACACAGTTTGATTTATATTACTTTGTGTCCATAGTTACATTTCTCTTTGGTTGTATGAAAATGAACCATCTAGCGATTGGAAACATTTTGTGAATAATTAAAATAAAATTTCATGAACTTCTTGTGAAACAATCAAAGGAAACAAACATTAATCAGTAAAATATACATTTAATGTGATAAATTAAGTCCTGTTTGTATAAATTTTTTTTATTGCTAGAGTTTATATTGTTGTAATATATTTCACAAAAGTAGAAACTTCAATACAGAAAATACAAACATTTCTAATAACAAAAATTGTTTATTTTAATAATCTTAAAATCAAAAAGTATAAACCCATTACTGAAAATTTGCACAAAGCTAAAAAGTAGAAGTAAAAAGAAATATGATTCAATATTCAGAGATAAGTGAGTTACTAATCACTTCTAGTTTCTGTTGGCTTTGCTTGTTTCCCATAGTTGTAATGTCATATAGCATTTTCAGTTTTATAGCATCCCTCTAAAAAAAAACCTATATGGTTCCATGTGTGCCTGTTAAAAGTCCACATAGATAGCATTTATAATGACTATACAAACTTTAGATTTAAATTCACCTGTTTGACTATTTCTTCAATGTTTAAAATTATTATTTTCCCCAAAATTTACTGTCCTGAAAATGCTGCAATAAATATCTGTAGGCATATAACTTTAAAAAAATGATTACTTCAAGCTGGTTGTGATAGCATGTGCCTACAATGCTAGCCCTCAAAGAGCTGAGGGTACTCGCTCTGGCAGCACATATACTAAAATTGGAACGAAAGGCTGAGGCAGGAGGATCACAAATTCAATTCCAGCCTGGGAAACTTGGCAATTTAGTGGGATTATACAATAATGTATATAATATATAATTTGGCAGTTTATAGTGCTTTCACAGAGTTGTGCACTGACTGCCACTAGTTTTAGAACATTTGTTTCTTACCTCAAAGAAATTCCATTACCATTACAAGTAGCTACCTATTCCCCACTCTCTCCAACCTCTGACATCACTAATATACTTCCTATTGATTTACCTGTGTGGGACATTTCATATTAATGGAATTATAAATGTGGCCATTGATACCTGGATTTTTCACTTAGCATAATGTTTCAAGGCTCATCTGTTTTGCAAAATGTATTTCAACTTTGACTTTTATAGGTACAAATAATACTGTGGTATCAACCCACATTATTCATTTGTCATTTAATTAACTTTCCTTTACTTTCCCATTTTGTGTCTTATGAATAATGCTACTATAAACATTTGTGTACAAATTTTATGTAGACATATGTTTTCATTTCTTTATACTCAGTATAATAAGAGTGCCATTGCTGGTCATATGATAAATTTTTTACTTATACTGTGATTATACTCACTTAGTTGAGATCATGATTATATTTAATATTTCAAGATAGTTTTCTCAAGTTGGGTGCACCGTTTTTACATTTTTATAAAAATATATTAGGATTCAAATTAGTACGAATTGTTACCAATATTTGCTATTGTTCTTTTTTCATTAGACGTATCTCATTGGATGGAAATTATGTCTCATTCTGGTTTTCATTTTCTTTACTCTGATAACTAATGATGCTGAATGTTTAGCCATTTTCGTATCTTCCTTGGAAAATTGTTCAAAACCTTTGCCAATTTAAAATATTAGATTGCCTTCTTATTGAGCTATGAAAGTTCTTTATATATTCCAGATTAAAAGTCCCTTATTAGATATATGATTTTCTAATATTGTCTTCTATTCTAGTTTCCTATTCTATTCTCCTATTTGTCTTTTCACTCTCTTAGAGACATCTTAGAAACTCAAAAGTTTGTAAATTTTGATGATGATAATTTACCATTTTTTGGTTACTTAAACATTATGACATCTGTGTTTAATCCACAGTCACAATTTAGCCCATATTTTCTTTTAAATGATTTAAAATTTCATCTATTACACAGACCCATGATCTACTTTGTACTGATTTTATATATTGTGAGGCACGGGTCTGGCTATATTTATTTGCATATGGTTGTCTAGTTGTTGCAGCACCATTTGTTGAAAAGACTTTTTTTTTTTCCAACTGAGTTGTCTTCATTCCCTTACCAAAATTAAATTGCCCATAAGTTTAATGGTGTGTTTTCAGAGTCTGAGTTCTATTCCACTAGTCTGTATTTACATGCTTATGCCAGTAGGATACTATGTTGCTTGCTACAGTTTTGTAGTAAATTTTGAAACTGGGAAGTCCATATCCTTCAATTTCATGATTCTGTTTTTCAGGAATGTTTTGGCTATTCTACATCTCCAGTGTTTTCATATGAAATTTGAGATCAACTTGTCAAAAATCTGAAAAAAAAATTGATAGGAATCACATGTAAACTTTAGGCCAATTTAGAAAGTAGCATTTCTTAAAAAGGTTGTATTTTACTCCGTGAGCATGGTATATCTTTTCATTTATTTAAGTTTTCTTTATTTTTTTGTGATGTTTTGTAGCTTTTAGTATATAAGATTTATGTTTACTTTTTTGAATTTATTCATAAATATGCTGTTATTTTTGATGTTATTGAAAATAAAATTGTCTTAAATTTATTTTGAATTATACTTTGGAGCTTTGCCTATTTTTGAACTTCATATAAGTGGAATAATTTTGAGTAAGTTCTTTTTTGAGTGTCATTTCTTTTGCTCAGTATTATGTGAGGTGTGTTCATGTTATGTAGCAATACTTCTTCATTCTCATTGCTCTATAGTATTCCACTGTATGAATATATTATAATTTATATACACCATTGTAATTTGTAACTATTTATTTTCCAGTTTGGGGGTATTTTGAATAGTGTTACTATTAACATTTATGTCTATAACTTTTGGTGAGCATATTATATATTTGTTTTGAGTGCATTCCTAGCTGTGGGACTGTTAGGTCATGAAGTATATCTGAATGTTCGACTATTGACTTTACTATCAAATAGCATTATAAAATAGTTATGATAATTTAACTATCTATCAGCAGTATTTCATTTCTCTGCTACAGCAACTACGGCAACATTGTATGATCTTCTTTATCTTAAGACATTTCTAAAATCTGTAATGGGATATTATTGTTCCTTTAATTTGCATTTTACTACTGATTAATGATGAAAAATATCTTTTTAAACATTGGTTATTTGGATATTTTCTTTTAAATAGTGTTTGTATAAGTTGTCCATATATTCATTGAGTTATTTGTCTGTTTTATATTTATTAGCAGGAGAAATTTATTATGAATATCAGCAATTAAAATAGTGTGATACTGGGACATATATGGAAAATGGACCATTTGAACAAAATAGACTTCATAAATAGACTACACATATACTGCAATTTAATTTTTGGAAAATTGTAACTCTAAATTATACATGATCTTTCCAATAAAGAGGAATTTAATTTAATTGAATATTTATTTGATGTGATTTTTCTATCTTACCCATATGTCAATGTTATCTCAACTATATCGTTCATATAAATGTGAAATGTAAAACAATATAATTCCTAGAAAATACAGAGAAATATATTCATGTCTTTGAATAATTTCTCAAAAAATTTTAATAGAATATTTAAGCACTAATCTTAAATTTAAAAAATGATAAATTGAGCCTCATTAAATATAAGAAATTCTCTTTATGAAAACACACATAATAAAAAAATGAAAACACAAGACAGAGCAATAGGATATTTTAAATGTATATATCCAACAAAGGACTTTAAATCCAGAATTCAAATTATTTTAGATTAATTTTGGTAATTTTCAAAATAAAAGCCCATGACTATGTGTTTAAAAAAATCTTTTCCCTGGGCCTGGGATTTAGCTCAGTGGTTTTGCTGCCTGCTGAGCAGGTGCAAGGACCCAAGTTTGATCCCCGGTACCAAAAAAAAAAAAAAAAATCTTTTCCCTGATCTGACTAAGTCACAAAAAAGAAAGGTCAAGGTAAAAATAGTGTATTTGATACAAATAGATTTGAAATCAATTCTTGCACATTGAGAGTCTTTAACCTGAGTTCTATAATTTTCTAAATCCGTGCATACTTATTTATAATTTAAAAGAATATATAATTTAAAGAACATCGATATTTAAATTTTATTATTTAGTTTTCTGTTTATCAAGGTAACTAAAACACTGATGTTACTTCATTACTTAAAAATACTGAATTCCATGTGAAATCTAATGTGCCAAATGGTTAACTAGTTACATTTTTGGTGTAAAACTTAATCCTATAATTTATGTTTTCACAGTTTATTAGGTCAGTATATGATTAAATCAGTTTTATTTATACAACTATATAGAACTGTATTAAAATTTTAAAACTTTTTCTATTAGAAAACTCAGTCCAGTCATGCTATTATATTTAATAGAAAATAGAAATATTCATGAAGTGTTTTTGTGCTTAGGATATATTTAATTAATTTCAATGTTTTTGTAAGAATTTTAATTACTGTCACTTAATTCCATGAATTGGAGATATATATATATATATATATATATATATATGCAAGAATAGGTCATATATATATATTTGCACAAGTGTAACCAACATACATACTTACATTGTTTTATAAAGATGTAATTATGAAATTTGATTAAAATTTGGAAGTTTTATCATATATTATACCTGGACTCTGTCAATGCTAACTGATTTAGAACTTGATAATTATCATATACCACTCATTGTCATTTAAAAATTATTGATTTTTCTCTTTTGAATATAAATTGGCCTTGATATACTTAAGATTATTTTATAAAGTATTTTTATTCTACAAAACTATGTTTTGCTACTTTTATGCAGTACTCATACTTTATACTTATTTAGAAAAAAAATGATTAAAAGAGACTTCTCTGTTAGCCATATCATAAGACATTTTTATTTTGTTGCTTTTGAATTCAACTATTTAAATGAATCCTACCCAGTTAGTGTACATATTTTTCACAAGTCCACAATCAATATAATCAATTATATTTTTAAATAATTGAATAAAGATAATTTTTCTTGGGATTTTGGAAAGATGAACGTGATTTTTTAATGTGTTGCAGAATTGTGAGAAGCTGGAAAATAATTTTGATGACATCAAGCACACGACTCTTGGTGAGCGAGGAGCTCTAAGAGAAGCAATGAGGTAAGTCTGGGTCACCATAGCAACAGTCACAGATGTGGTAAAGAAAAAGTCATTCTTCATTATTGGGGGAACAAATGAGTTCATTGCCACCATTCAGCTCTGTTCTCTAAGGTATTAATTTGTCAGTGGAGAGACTTCCCTTGAGGCTGTACTTTGGTTTTGAAGCTGCATAAATGTTAAGCCTCAGTGCACAGTAAAAAATGTAAATGTTTAATTTGTTACTTCAAATGCTTGAGGGGTGTCTTGTTTTATATTTATACTAAACTGTTTGATTGAATTAAAGTATTGTTCATCTAAATTCTGCTGGTATGTAAAAAAATAAACATTGTACAATGGTGGCTTAACTGAGTAGTATCTCCTCTTAATTAATATTTAATTTAAAAAGAGGTACTTAAAATTTCATCTTCTATTAGATTTTATAGGATTATGGTATAGGATTTTAAGTGATTTACATTTTTACACTAATACAAAGCATATAATTAACTTATTTTCAAATACAGTGTTTTATAAGTGAGCCTGATTTTTTTGAGCCTGATTTTTTTTAACTTCACATTAATATTTTTGAATATTTTTCTCAAGTCTCCCCAGACTTGATGCCTTCTAAAATAAGTTTTAGGGAAACATTTTTTAAATCCATTTGATCAGAATCAAGAGTTTTACTAGATATTTCAAATGTGTAAGTAATAAAAATCATCATCCTTATTGATGATTATTTTAAGAAAAAAATACTAGTTTCATAAGTTCTGAAATTGAATCTTTGAGTTCAATTAATATTTTTAAAGAAAGTATATTTACCTTTATTTTACTTACAAAACTAAAATTTATTTTTAGCATGTATTTCCTTATATCTTAATGATCATTTTTTATGATTTTAAGGCTAAGTAATGTTAAAATAAGACAAAGATAATCTCAAGAGACTTCCTAGTGGTTTATATACAATTTTCTTACTGCTTGCATACAGTTACCATATACTCTAGTTTAGAAGCTGCTCTCATTTAGAAACCTCCCTTTTACCATGCAAGCAGCAGGAGAAAGTAATTAAATTTAATAGAAGCTGCCCTCATTTTGAAGCCACTTCTATTTAAAACCACAGGGGGAGGTAATTAAATTTAATAGAAACAGTAGCTTCTACACAAAGATACATGGTACTTCTGTACAGATGATTATGATGTCACAAAAAGAGGAATAATATATTACTAGTACTGAGAAATTACCAGCTGGAGCAAGGAAGCCTATTTTATTGTTAATGTCTTTACTAATAAAAAAGGGAAAAAATAAAACTGAGTGCACAATAGAGAATTTGTATCTGTATAAAATGTAGTCAGACATTCTCAGAAAGTTTGTTATTAGAAATAATTATAAATTTAAAATAAAGTATAAAATATATTATGAAAAAGGCAAATGCAGAAGTTACAAATGAACTCATTTTTCAATAAGTCATTATTCTCTAAAACTACCACACTGTTAAGAAGTGAACATTATTTTCGTAATGCTTATAATAATTTTGAATACATTAAGTATGCATGTCAATATTTATTTAGAAAACTACAATTAAATCTATTTTTATATCTATTCATTTTGAAATAAATGCATAGACACACAAGAAGACAAAGGGAATGCCAGCTCTCATGCTTTGAATAAAAGAACTGAAAGCAAAACCATAGAAAGAATTGAAAAGAGTAATGTGAATGAAAGTGGATGTGAGGGAAGCACAATGAATGAGGAAAGGACATATAATCAGTGTAAGAAATTTGTCACCACGAAGAAATAAATTGAATTATTGCAGAACTGCATATGGAGAGATTATGAAATTTTGCCAGTTTTTGAATTCGGTCCCATTTTAGAATATACCAGGATATCATGCTTTAAAAAAAAGAGAGAGGATGTACTGATGAGAAAAAGAAGTATTAATTACCTGGTTGGAGTAATTCCCAATCACTCATGATATGAAATTAAGCTGTAATCCAGATAATTTAAATTACAATTTAATTACATATCTGTGAAATACACTCGTTTACAAAGGTTGCATTTTTTATACACTTAGACACACATATTGGTAATGTCTGGCTTCACAAAGCACAATGAAATAATTCAGTAACTAATAACATTCAACAATTAGTGTACTGTGGGTCAACCATCTTTTTTTTCTGTTTTTGCTTTTGAAAGTACAGCAAGAGCTCATTTATTTTTACATCTGATAATCTGGGGAAAAAAACACATTGGAGGAAAAATGCGTGAAGCAGCAAACATTCTTTTGACTGTGATAATCTTTTTCTTATATGAAATGGATTTGGACTAACATTAATGATGGAAATGATAAAACATTTGATCTATGTTCAAAAGATGGCCAGTACTTGTAGAGGGATGAGTACAGAGCAAAGGTAAGGAAGCCTGCAGGAGCAGGATGTATCACAGAAACAGTAATGGTCTGATGTCATGGAAAGCAGTTTTTTCAAGCTTTCTTTGAATGTAAACTCACATAGATTTTTTTATCACTAATATATGGCATGGATTCTTGAGTGGTAGTGGGGCAGTATAATGTTTATAGGGATGGTAGGCTAATTTAGACTCTCAGTAGGATTAGGGACAGCAAAAGACAAATATAAATAATTTGCTAAAAGCCTCAGCACAGGCACTCATCTTGGTAGGCTACCTCAAAATGTGTTGTTTCACATTTTTAGGCCAGTTACATACAGTCTAGCTTGCCTTGATAAAGAATTTAAATAATTTCAAGGAGTTATTTTGGATTTACAGATGGAAGGGACAATATTGATTATAAAACCGTGAAGGTAAATTTATAGGGCTAGGGACAAGAGATGATAGATTAATTTATTTATGTTTTTGTACATATCAGGCAATGAGATTACAGATACAATCCTGACCTTCAATGAATTATTAGTATAGGGAGGAAACAAGAGGATCAGCTACTCAATATAAAAAACCCAGAAGTTAAGTA
Organism: Heterocephalus glaber; assembly: GCF_053883595.1. Lineage (NCBI taxonomy): Eukaryota > Metazoa > Chordata > Mammalia > Rodentia > Bathyergidae > Heterocephalus > Heterocephalus glaber. The sequence continues at coordinate 32,977,858 of NW_028258296.1, read as the reverse complement.
GTTGAGTCTTTTTCCAAGATCTCAGACACTCCGTGGTAGCTTGTCTTAGTCCATTGCTTGGTAAGTGCCTAAGTTACTTGTTGCTGGACAAAATACCTGACACCCATAAATCAAAGGAAGAGAGGTTTATTTTGACTCACAGTCTGTAGAAGTTTCAGTCCATACTCAGCTGGCATCATGGCAGAAGAGAAACAGTTCATGGAAGGGCAGGCAGGAAGCAGAGGGAATCAAAGGAGTAGAAAAGTTGTATACTTCCAGACCACACCCCAAGTGACCCATCTCTTCCCACCAGGCTTAATCTGTCAACATCTCGCCAAGCAATAAACTCATCAGTGTACTAATCCAGTATCACATGTCCATGATCCAGTATCACACACTCAAATTTCCAATCACCCCCAACAGTCCCTCTTATGAGTGCATGAGGCTTTTGAAGGGCATTGAAATATAAGCCATAACAGTATGAGAGTATCCCCTTCTCTCATTAGAATGATCTCTTGATCAGCCTTTGTATGGCTTTAGGTGTCCACAATGATGCTCTTGACCTGAGAATGTCTAGCCAGGAAATCTGGGAAAACTGGACTGATTTTGAAGATTAACAGTTGGTGCCTGCTGGGTTGGAAATTTTCACCAAGTTGAGTACTTTATTAAGGGTATATTATTTCTATGAGCTTTGAATAGAAAAGAGAGGATTTTGCCCTTAATGGTCTGCTATCTCATCCAGTTTTTTGTCCTGGCTAGTCTTTGCCATACAGCCTGGAAGTCATTCCTTGTTCTAGTTCTAGTGTTCTAATTCATGAGTCACTGTAGACCCCTTCTGTGTTTACTCTCATCCAGATGTGAGGATGCCCTGAGCTATGTGAAAAGCACAAGTGATTTCACCATTCTTTGGAATGTGTTCTCTAAATAAAATATTAAATACATTAATTGGGATAGGGAGAAAGAAAAAGTTAATGAAGAACATTTGATTTTCAGATAAGTTTGAGGTAGTGAAAGTAAACCCATATATAAATGTTCAGTAGGCGGAGAGAAAATATAATTCTGCATGAAATCTCTCAGAAAAAAAGATGCTAGTTGATATACACTTGGGGCAGGTAGCATTTTGATACCTCTGGCCAAGGGAAGGTATGTGATTTCCAGGAATAGTGCATCATAACGTAGAGACGGGGAGTCAAGTCGGATGCAGAAGACAATACTGAGCTTAGGAAAATATGTATCAGAAAAAAAATAGTTTGAAATTTAGCATTTTAAATATTGCTTCCAGTAGTAAGGCTGGATTGTAATATGATGTGAGATGAAAGGATGGAATGGGGAGGGGGATTCCTGCCCACGGCTCTCTATGGAGACTGCTACAGCAGAGCAGCCCACAACTCTGATAATAGAAATGTTCTGTGCATATTTTTCAGTTTGAGAGCCACTAGTGGCAGTGGCTGGTGAGCATAGGAAATATATCTAATTTAACTGAAAAAAAAATGGTTAATTTTCTGAATTTATAGTTAAATATTTGCCTGTGGTTGTGGTCTGCATGGTTTTGCCTAGGGATGATTTATGTTACGAAGGTGACACCTGACCTCTTCTTTCACCGATGGAATTCTTATCAATGAAGAGGCCAGGATGAGGCTACATTACATTTATGCATGTCTCACATCTGCACTCTTTCTTCTGTGAAAAGTAAGAATAAAAGATCTATAAATAGATCCATAATAGATCTATAAAATAGTAATGGATGTAAAACCCAAAATAACACGTGTGCTTTGATATAGAAGAGAAAAAGTGACTTATTTTCTAAAGATATGATTTATATCTAGAAATTCCAAGACACTCTATTAAGTAACAAGTGGCTAAAAATGTAACTCAGTTGTAGCACATTTGCTCTGGGTTTCCTCCTCAGCACAAACAAGCATATAAATAAGAATGAAACAAACAAAAGTAATGAATGGCTATAATTGATTTAAAACTTATAAAGATCCAGTGAAGTTAATTATATAATAAAGTACACAAGTAACTGGGAACATGTGCAGTTATTCAGTAAATGATATAAGAAAGTTGTTTTGCTCTGTGGAAAAAAAGTCACTTTTTATCATCACCTTATATAGGTAAAAGAAAACCGTGTATATTATAAAGCTAAATGAAATAAATGGAGAGGGCAGTGTCCAGAAGTGATTTTTTTTCTTTGAGATTCAATAGGGAAACAGCTAATAAACTGAAAAGTGGTTGAAGAAATCACTGAGCTTTTATTACATTAAAAAGCTTCCATGAGGGGGTCGGGGATTTAGCTCAGTGGTTTTGCTGCCTGCTGCGCAAGCGCAAGGACCGGAGTTCGATCCCCAGTGCAAAAGCTTCCATGACTGGGAAAAATGGCAAAATTAAAAGACATTAGAGTACTGTACTTCCATGTGTATGACAGGTTTAAAACAATTAGTAGCCCATGGATTATTGGCAAATTATGCCAAGAAACTCTTGAAAAAAATTCAAGTCTATTTGTAAACAAAAAAGGTGTGAATTTTGTGAAAACCCTACAAAATTTCAGCAATTTGATGGGAAGGAGATCTTTGATTGGTATAGGTAGCTCATGGGCATTGGAAATTACCATTGCTTTTAAGAAAAAGAATATAGTCAGTAAACACTCAGAACCTTCAAATAAGCATGTACTTTTAAATAATACTTTGTTCTAGAAATATATTATGCAGAAGTCATAGAAATTATGAACAGCCTGGGTCTAATTCTTAAATTGTGGACTATCACCTTGATCAAATTGAATGGAATTTAATAGTCTCAGATTAAGGGAATAAAGAAATGAAGGTAATACACAAAGACACACACATATATGGAAAATTGTGACATATTTGCTTCTTTCTGGAAATTAAAATATCTTTAACACTGTGTTTTTAGTGAAACAAAAATCCTTGTATTATAAAATTCAGTGAAAATACCAAGAAATAGTTACATGTATAACATGATCTTGCCCAAAAATATACAATGCAGAGGAAAGAATGATAGCAATGAAACGTAGGTATTATTAGCTGGAGTGATGGGTTTACAGATACTTTCCCCAGGCATATATTGTTCTGTTTTTCTAAGTATTCTATGATGGGGATATATTATGAATAATCAGAAAAATAATGAAGTAAGAACTGGAAAAATTAAAATAAAAATACACAATAAATATAAGGAAAGCAGTGAGAATCAAATTTGTGACTCCAAATATAAGTTTATGTAAAATATTTTTTAAGTATTTTACTTTTTTGTACAATAGGATTGAAAAACCTCATAGAACTGATATGAGCAATAAGGACAATTTAAGAGAGAATGATTTGTAATGTGTGAAATTTAGTAAAAATTAGACAAAATATTAGTGTTCGTATATTATTTTCTTTTAATGGTGTTTAGTCCTTCATTGAGAGAATTTGCATATGTCATACATAATTGAATTGACTGTAAAACTTCATTGTAATTTTAGCATATAGAATGGAAAGGGAGAATTTCTTTTCTGACTTATATAAAATAATTGTAGTCTTCTGACTGTGGAAATCAACAGGATTCCTGAAAATGAAAACATTGAAAAGAAAGATAATACATCAAGTCTAGGTCACAACTTGAGTCAATTGTGTAGTGAATCTAAGAGGTAACATTCTTAAATTTCTGCTTTCTGCTTATCTTGGCCAATTCAACCCTCTTTTCCTGCCAAGGTGACTTAATTTCTTTGCTATACAATTTGTGCCTGTTTTAGCCCCAGTATGAAATTCTAAATATCAAAAGGAAAGTTGGAATCATTTTTTTTTTTGGTACCGGGGATCTAACTCAGGACCTCACACTTGTGAGGCAGGCGGCAGAACCACTGAGCTAAATCCCCCCCCCCCCCCGTTTTTTTGGTACCAGGGATCGAGCTCAGGACCTTGCACTTGGGAGCCAGATGGCAGCACCACTGAGCTAAATCCTGGATCCTTGGAACCATTTTTAACATTGTGTCTCTTTGTCCCTTTTCAGTCCGAGAGGCAGTAGTGGGCCATGTGTAGTAGGTACTCTGTGGAATTGTGATAGGTATTTGAATCAAATAATTTGAGAAAAGTAGTTGTTAAATATCAATAAAGAAGAAAGACATACCAAATATAGTCTAGTTCATTGAGAGAAAAAAATTCTATGGGAAGCTTTTTGACATCATTTAATTATACATATTAATGTTGATTGGCTAGATTTATGAATATATTTATATCTATAGAAAAACACAAATTTCATTTATAGAGTACCAATACTGTCATTTAAAAGTTAATATTTTAATTACAGTACCAAGTCTATTTAGTGGGAGATATTATGTTTATAGTTATTATTATAGAGATGAACCACTAGGACATGATGTATTGAAATCTAGTTTTCCTTTTTCCTTGCTTTCATCACGTGTTAAGAGTTTTGTCACTAGAGGGTGATGTTGAGTTACTCAGTTTATGCTTGCTGACTTTTTTTCTGGTGTGTCTAGTAGGATTCCTAGGTGCCTCATCAACTTAGGTGTATGTACAGAGTTAAATATTAAAGTATAATCATATCAACTTGAAAAAAGTTTTTAAGAGATTTAATAATTCTAACTACTTTTTGTGTCAAAGGGTTAAAATGCTTAATGTGTTTCTTTACTTTTCACTCAGAGACTTTTAGGTGTGGAAGGAATATAAACAATAATCTAAACTTATAGAAAGATTGAAATCTAGACACAAGTATTTTCAGCTTTCAGATATATTTTTAGTGGTATATTCTTTTAGTTATATTAGTCTTTCATTCCTTACTAAGCATAATGGTTAAACTACTGGCATTTTTCTTTCACTGATGTATCTACATAAACAGAATAAAGGAGTGTCTATGAGTAATTTTGTTCATGTGAATAAGATTTAAAGACAAGAATATTATTATCCTGCTTAATGTTATTCTTCAGGTAATTTTTTGTGTATGCATATTTGTGCATGTGTATATACATATATTCTATACACATGTATTGTCTTCCAGTCAAGAAAAACTTGCAATGTGACAGTATTTGGAGTTTAGAGCTCCTTTTGCAATTTAGTTATATCCATTAGGATTACAAAGGTACAAGGAGGTAACATTAAACTAGTATTAAAAAGATGGTACAGAAAGGAGAAGGTTTAAGCAGTGTAGAATATACATATAAAGCTATGAGAAAAATTAAATTAGATTAAAGATGAATATAACAATGAGTTAAGAGTAATAAAATATTTCCATTGATGTCGGTGATTATAGATTTAACATTTATAACATCTTTATTGTCAGATTTTTCAAAAAGAAGTATAAGCGACTTCCATAATTAAAAACACTCTGTGTAGGTGTGTGATTTTATCTATGTTGGAAATTTGACCGATGAAATTTGATTCAGAAGCAATGTGTTAGCACCATGCCCTCAGTAGGCTTTTTTATTTGATTTGTGCCACCTAATACATGAAGAGGGTAATCAGGCTGAATTCCTTTGATATTTTGAAATCTAAGACAAAAGCACACTGCAAATTTTTAAATATAATTATGATGATTTTGCTATAATACACATCATTGAAATGTAGTTCAGCAAATAATATGTAATTGTGTGTACTTATGTGGTCTATGGAATTGATTTTATGTAAAGTTTTCAGTATGAAGATGAATGCACACACATACATACACACATTTTTGTTATCATCTACTACATTAATTTAAGGATGTTACTTTCATTCACTCCAGTGGTAACTTAAAGCAAGATTTAATACTTAGGTTCAGATGGCCCATTTAATCTTTCCAGTATTCATGGAAAAGACCAGAAGTGCTACATTAATTGTTTCTAATATTTATTTAAAGACAAACATATGCTGAGCAATGATATTTCAGGATTATCTATTTGGTAGAAAGGGACATATATATGTATAATATATATTATATACATATGTATTTAGATCTGTGTTAATTTAGGTTCTTTTTCACTACTTTAAACTTTGGATTAAAATTTAGATGTAAAAAATATTGATTACATCATTTTCAATTAGAAATTTTGTGAGAGTAGTACAAATGAAATGAGGAATAGGGTACCCCAATTATTAAATTATTAAATTAATTATTAAATTATGAAATGCATTTAATTATGAAATTAAATAATTATTTAATTAAGAAATGCATTATCATATTTATTAATCTAAGAATTGGCATATATAACATGCTGGCTGCTATCTACAACCCACTATTTAGTTAAGAGCAGTATATTTAGAAAAAAATCAAATCAGTATTGAAAATGCCAATGTGACAGATTTGGAATGATAAAACCAAAAAAGTGCATAAGTACTCAGATGGCATCAAAGGTCAGGAAAAGTGTATTTTCCCCTTATTACCAAAGGATTGCATATTAACGAGTAAATAATAAGGGACGCAGCTTTTGTTTTGTTACCAAAGAAAAGTGCAGAGCTAAGTTCTTACTCTAGAATGCTTTTCATTTCAGATACAGACTTTGAATGAGCATCTAATAGCTAAAATTATTTAGGAGATAAAATTAGTACTGTGAGGATTAGCTTTAATTTTAAATATCCATAATTGAAGTGCCACATTATGATTTTAATGTTATGATAATCTTGTTAACAAGCTGTTGTGTATATACTATCATATTTTAATGTAGTTGCAAAGCTTAAGTAAACCATAAAGTAAATTGCTTTTTGAATCAGGCTTTTACAAGTGGAAAATTAGTGGTTTACATGTTTTGAATATGTATTTTGTAATTATATTTGGTGTTTTCTTCAACTTAAGAAGAATAATAGAATGGATTTATAGATAATAGACTATTATATTTATATGTGCATTGTCATTTTCTGTTATTGCTCATTCTAATTAATTTGGAGAGATTTTACAGTGTACTAAAATATAATAGTGTATAAAATATAATAGTTCTACTTTTTTCTCATCATCTCTTCTGGAAGATACATATTGATATCTATCTATAATATTTGTTATTCCTCATGTATCAGTATGTATGTTTAACAGAAAATGAATGGCTTTTCTTACCCAATATATCTAAAAGTTACAATGATATACCCTAAATTCCATCCACTGGGGGTATTTTTACTTTGGGGTAAAAAATGTACCAGTTTGACAAGTGGTGGGGATCGCCAATAGATTACTTTTAAAAAAATTTATTGGTTCAATTGACAGGCATGACAATTTGGTAGTATAAAGCAGAGGTAAGCAAACTTTTTTATATAAAAATATACACAGAGCATATATTTTCAGTGTTCAGTCATATGATTCCATAGCCTAAACAACATACACATGGATGAAAGTGACTGTGTTCCATAAAAATTTTATTTTTCTGGCCAGCTGCATTTGACACATTGTAGTTTGATGTCCCCAGGTTGGGAATAAATTTGAGTTAAATAGATTAGAGTACATTTCAAAGAATTATTTGAAAAATATATCTACAATATGATTGACTTTGATAGAGTAATATGAAAAATACTATGACACTTCTAATTGTATTTATAAACATGATTATAGAACTTTGGCTTATGTATCATATCTCCCAATTTCTAGGCTGCACCATGAAATCGAGTAAGTTACATTGCAGATATTACTCACCCACTTAAAAATGCATGACTAAGAATTAAAGAGAAAATCTAGCTTTCAGAATCAGCAGGATGCATCCAAAACAAAGAATAGGTACCAGTGTGTCTTAGTTACCTTCCTCTTGTCGCTGAGACAAAATACCTGACACCCAAAGTTAAAGGGGAAAGGGTTTATTTAGGTCACAGTTTATAGAGGTTTCACTTCATAATCAGCTGGCTCCAAGGCAGAGTGGCAGAGGGGCAACAGTTCATGGTGGTGGAGGCAGCAAGAGAAACAAGAGACCTTAGCAGTGTCTTTCTGCTCCTTTTATCTTATTCAGGCTGCAGGGATTTGGACTCTGCCAAACCAATCACTCATGTGTAGTGGTTTAGTAATCACACGCCCTTAATCCCAGCATCACATAGATTCAGCCACCTATGACTGTATGATGCTTTGGGGGAACATCTAGACCAAAACCATAACACAGTGCCCCTGAATTTATGATTATTAATTTCTGATATTTATGGTTCATATTTAAAATATGTAATTACCACAGAAGAACCACGCAAATTATGGAGCAGTAAAGTATTGCTGTTTAGTCTGACACTAGTCTACCGCAATGTGGTAATTATAAAAGGACAATATAGCTATATTTTAATTATTCATTATTCTCAACACTAGATGAAAAATCATAATGTCAGCTGTGATACCTTTGTGATATCTAGAATTGGTTGGAAAAATGTTGATTGGAATATATTCTGTGGTCCATTATTTTAACTTCTGTCTAAATTTTTTTACCAAGAGCACTATCTAAATTACTTCCATTCAAAAATGCAATCAATTAGTATTTATTTCACAAACCTGAAAATAATGATCACTTTTTAATAGTCCACAAAAAAAGATTTTTTTTTTTTTTTGGTACCGGGGATCAAACTTGGGTCCTTGTGCTTGCACAGCAAGCAGTGAAACCACTGAGCTAAATTCCTGGCCCCACAAAAAAAATTTTTGAAAAACATTTTATGTTGAAATAAGATGGCATATGAGGTATTTTGATTTCCTTTCAAAAAATTCTGTTATTGTGATTTTGATGTTCCAGGTGTTACTTGGTTACAGCCATTTTTAAATGAACAGACATTCAATGAAATGGGAATAATTTAATCTAAGTTTCAGTAACTTATGATATCTGGAAAGGCTTTACTCCTTCAAAGGCCATCTTTTATTGTCTCTCAAATTTCCAAGTGTGGGATTCATGTTTGCCTGTCTCTTGTCTCCACTTAGCTTTTCCATACCTTGCTGCTTCTTGTCTTTCAGCTCTTCAGTGTCACTTCCTTAAACAGGAGCCAGGTGAATAAAGACTGAATGAGAGAGGTAGTACCTTGTGCAAAATTAGAGGAGTTAGAATTTGAACTCAGATGCATTTCTCTTGCAGAATTCATTGCTTCACAGAAATTTCTAGATGTTTTTCTGTCCAGGACATGAGATAAAAATACAAAGTCAATATTGTCTACAAATATACAAGAGAACAGCTACATTAAAATAAAGGGACTATAATTGTGGATGATATCTATCTATCCATCCACCCATTAGACAGCTATATTAAAGGGAGTAGAACTGTGGTTCATATATAGAATTGTAATATATATGTGAATATATATATATATCTATATATAGATAGATATATATGTATTCTTCCTAATATTTTCCCAGATAGTTTAAGAAATTAGTTTAATTTAGTACATTTCTAAACTTTAGCCTTATAGCCTTCTCTCAGGTTAAGGTCTGTTACTATTATGACTAGGGAACAGACCAAGTAATAGCATTAATTTATTTAGAGATCTTCCAAAACAACAAAATTTAATGGAAAGAGGTGTTTATCATTGGACTACAGAAGTAATGTTTTAGTCAGTATCTGTGCTAAGTTTACAGACCACTTGTCTTGCCAGTATCTTCTTTTATCTTATAAGAAGAGATAAAAGTAATCCTTTTTATTTTCCTTTCTTTCTTATTCTTTATTTTTAGATGGGGAAGAAAAATGATGTACAATAGGGTTAAATTTCTTACTGGTATTATATTTGTCATTGTCATATTTTCTCTTCATATTTCATTTCTTCCTTCATCCCCCTTAGATACCGTTTATTTTGTATTATGTGAGGGAATATTTCTTGAGACATTTCTCACCGAGAATTAAAAATCTGATTGAAATTTAAATGTCTTGGAAGAAAAAGATGTTTTGGTAATCAGAACTGCAAATTTTTAATAGTGAAACAAGGATAAGAAAAATTTTTCCTAGAAAAAAATCACTTATTATATAAAGAAAGATAAATGATTTCATATAGGTGAAATATATTAAATAAATTTAAAAATTGGCTAGCCAGTGTCAGCTGTTCACTACAATTAACTGCAACCTGAGAGATACCCTTGAGGTGGATCATTCCAGTAAACGGAAAATATATTGTTATTTCTTATTAACACAAGATTTGTCCTGTAATTCAGATGGACTCAGGACTATATTCTGCTTATGTGAAATTTTACAAGAATTTATTATTCTTTCAGTGGATATAATAAATATCTGGTTTTCATTGTTGTTCATTTGTTTGTTTGTTTGTTTGACTTTTGCAGTACTGGAGCTCAAACCCAGAGGTGCTCCCTGCTTCAGCCTCCTAAGTAGCTGGGACTACAGGCATGGGCCACTATGCCCAGTGTAATATCTGTCTATTTTTAAGAGGAATTGCACATTTATCTCTATTGATGATACAGGTGTTATATAACATATCTGAACTATCTCAATATTCACATATACTCTCTGAATCCTATAAGAGAAACTAAGAGTTTCTAGATATATTTATGTTAATGTATTCATGTGGCTGTGCTTATATATATCAACTAATACATTTTAAATATGATGCTATATAGAAATAATTTTTTAAACGAATTGCCAAATACTTTTAGACCATGAATGAATCTCTGTAAGACAGATTTTATATTTTATATCATCATGATTTTATAGCATGATAGATCAATTTGTCTTGACTTAGTCCAGGTTGTTGTATTGCTGTTATTGTATTCAGTTTTTAAAAATGCATTTTGGAGAAAAGAAAGAAAACTTAGCATTTGAAAACATAAATATTATATACATATACATGTAAAAAATTTTATGCACACATACATACAGATAATGCAAATGGAATATCTTTAAATTTCAATTTCACTTTTCAGTTCTATCTCTACTGATATAATAACGGATGCTAGTTACAAGTCTGTGTACTAAAACAAACTAGCCAAACCTTTTGCTGTACTTGATTGTCACATTCAGTTCAGTTAGGAAGCCTGGCAAATATCAAGCACAATGGTGGGGACTGGAGTGTCAGGTGAACAGCCTGTAATTTTTACTTTCAAAGCTTTTTGGGTAGAGAGTAGCTTTTTAGGTAGAAGTAGCTCTTGGAAAGTGTTTAGATGGAAGCTGGTTATGTGCATAAAGTGCTGTGAGTCATCAACATGACTTTATTAATTTTAAAATCAGTAGGAAAGAGTAAAACAAAACTAGAGGGGAAGAAGCGGTGAGTAAAACTGAAAATCTGGAAATAGAGTTACATGGTAACAGATAAATAATGAAGATACCATTAGAAAGGGATGATTCAGTTGTATCAGTTTTAAAAATTGCTAGTTAGTGATTTTCTGGTCTTGACTGTTATTCTTCATATATGTATAAAGCAGTTTTTAATTTTAATTAATTTATCTATGTTATTATACTCAGGTGCTTTCTGACTGAAATTTAAAAGGATTTGTGAACTATTTATAGTTAAGAATTACCGTGCATTTTTACGTAAACTTTGAATTTCAACGTAGAATTTGGAAATTGTAATTGAGTGATATATCTTTCCAATGTGATTCTGTATTTTAATAGTTTTAAAAGTGTGTATGTGTATTGGATTGGAATTAAAAATATTGATTGTGGGGGCCAGGGATTTAGCTCAGTGGTTCCACCACCTCCCTTGCAAGCGCAAGGTCCTGAGTTCGATCCCCGGTACCAAAAAAAAAAAAATGATTGTGGAATAATGTATTAAGTTTTAAGAATGAAATTATATTTTATATATGGATGCTTAGATCTCTTCTATGATGTTTCAGAGGATTTGAGTAAGAAAGGAGCTATATAATACTTAAAAATATTTATTGTTTTGAGAAATGTGTGTGTTTATGAACCCTAATAGAATTTATATCTAACAAGTGGCTCTAGTATAATAGATATAGTATAAGGCTGTTTTGAAAACCCAGTGGCATTAAAAGCTTGTGGAGATATCTACTCTTATACCTGTTCCTTTGTTTTAAATATTTACTGATTTTCTATACTATTAGAATGGCCAAAATTCAGAACAGTGGTAACACCCAAAGCTAGTGAAGGTGTGGAGCAACAGAAATTCTCATTCATTTCTGGTGAGAATGCAAAATGATACAGCCACTTTGGAAAACAAATTGGCAAGTTTCTTACAAAATTGAACGTAGTATTACTGTAAAATCATTTATTGACATTTACTGGAGTTGAAAAATTATAGATGAATGGCTGAACAAATTGTGCTATATCCAGACAATAGAATATTAGTCAGCACTAAAAATAAATGAACTATTGCATCACAAAAAGACACAGAGAAAACAAATACATATTACTAATTGAAAGAAATCAATTTGATATGTTTCAATAATATATTTTTCCAATTATATGGTATTCTGAAAAAAGCAAAACTATAAAGATAGTGAAAAGATTATGTTTCGCCAGAGTTTTGGAAGATATGAATAGGTGTAGCACAGAGCATTTTAGGGCAGTGGGGATACTTTGTGTGACAATGTGTTAATGGATACATGTTATTCAAGTACATTTCTAAAACACATAGAATGCATAACAGCAAGAGTGACTATGAACTTTGTATAATATTGATGTGTCAGTGTTCATAATTCAATAAATATAGCACTCATTTTTGTTTTGATGGTGAAGGAATTAGGGGAGGTGACAGAAAGTATGTGGGAGGAAATCTTTGCTAAGTTTTACTGTGAACCTTAAACTTATTTTAAAAATAAAATAGTCAAAATATTTGAGTAAAAGTTATAAAAGCTGTCACAAAAGGTTACGTATACAATCTAATAGGAGATGAGAGTGTGCTCAACATTGTTAGTCATTAGGAAGATACACCCCCCCCTAAAAAAAATCAAAACAATGGTAAAGTACTATTTTACAACCACTTAATACTAAGCAGACAAAAAGCAAATTTTGGTGATGTGAACTGATTGTTTCTCTCCAACGTTGTTGATGGAGTTTTTTCTACATGTCATTGTTACTAACTTCTAATTTATTTTTAATATTTCCAGAAAATAAAATGTATAAGATTTTATTTTTTGCATTTTTTTCCTTCAGCATGTGATCTTTTCTTGGTGAATGTTTTACATGAACTTGACAGAAATGTTTATTCTACAGTTGTAATTGTGGAGTGCAGTACTTTATAAATAACAAGTGGAAGTGGTTTAATTGTATTACCTTATCTTCAGTATACTTACATCATTCATTTGTTGTGAGAGTTGCTGAAATCTCCAACTAGAATATGAGATTTGCCAATTTTCTCCTTCCACGTTCTGACAGCTTTTGCTTTATGCCCCTCTTCCCTCCATTTTTCTTTCTTGCCGGTCACCTTTAGCCTTGCTTGTTCTTTAAGCCTCCTGCACACCACTGGAATTCAGTATGTCTGCAGTGGGGAAATGGATGCAGTTGTTCTCTTAATTTTTCAATTATAACCTGCCCCCCCTTATCCCACACCAATGGTTACTAACAGTTTTGCCAGTTATCTCCTTATCCCATCATGAGAGAGTTATGCCTTCTTAGGAACTTTCGTTTGTGTAATTCTCTTGCTTTCTGAGATCTCTTATGCCTTCAAAAATATGATGTTCACAGTTTATCTAGCTTTTCTAGGTTTTGGCAATAAGAACATTGACTGGCCTCTTGTAACTTACACATTCTGTTAAAAGTTGATGTCTTTCTATGTGTGTACCTTAGCGTACCATTTTATCTTTATAGCATATACTAGTTGAAGCAATTATACATCATACATAAATTTAAAGAAAAACAAAATGATGTGTTTTTAATAATTTTTTTGTTTTAGTTCAAGAAAATTTTTTTTATTAATTTATTTTCTATTAATGCCTGTTTGTAATACAGAATGGTGACATTTTTGGGCAATTGGTCCATGTATATAATACATCTTGATCATTTCCAATCCCTTAACCCCCATGATCGTTCTTTCCTTCTTTCCTGATACCCTCCCCCATCTTGAAGAGTCAACTTTATAAAATTTGAAGAAAAGATTTAATCCACTACTCTTTGTTTACTTTTCTCTATAAAATATAGGTGTTCCAGAAGTTTTATTGTGCCTTTGGTGAGTACATGTATTTCTTATCCCTTTATCCATATTGTATATATCATTGTCTTCTTTATCTCTATCATCTGCCCTGATCACTCTCTTGAATCTAAGAAATAATTCTAAGTGATTGTTGAGTATTCATGTGAATGTCCTTTAGGAACTTCATACTCGACATCTTAAGGTCTAATTTATTTGATTTTACCTTTTAGTTGGTTTACTTTTTTTTGGTACAGGGGATCAGACTGGTGACCTTGTGCTTGCGAGACATGTGGCGGCACCACTGAGCTAAATCCCTGTCTCTAGTTTGTTTTTCTTTTGACTCTGTCCCTGGAACTGACTGTAATTTTTAGAAAGGCACTTAACCTCTATCAGCCTTATTTTTAAATTTATATTTCGTTTAAAGAATCAAAATATAGCTAGGTCTTTTCTGATTTTAACAAAATATTTTATCAAATGCCAGATTAATATTTTATCTATTTTCATAACCAGACTAGTATATATTCAGGTTACCTCACATAAATGAGAAATTTACTACTTTGGTGAGAATTAGTTATTAATTGGTCTAGTTAAGGGACAATTAAGGTAACTTGGGCCTGTCAACTCAGTTCAGTGCTCAAAAGTATAGGTTAACAAATCCTGAGAGACAAAATTAAATTAGTTTTAATTGAGTTTTTTTATGACCACTTAAGCACTTACCTTTCCTAAAGTGTCTGTTTTTACAGCTAGAATATGCAACCTGTTATTTTCTAATTTCTTTAATTCCCTCTTCTCTGAAGAGTTTTGTATCATTGAGAATGCTACACCTGGGTGAGCAGAGTCAAATGACTTTGACCTTAGTGTAGGAAGATAAATATTAGCAAGGCTCTGTAGGGATAGATAAAGTCAAAGATACATTGTAGAATGTGCCTAATTAAAGTTTTATGAAACAAATACATTCATTTACATTCCTTAATGTATTCTTATAACATCTTAATACCTTGAGACCTCAGAAATAGTCTTTAGACTGTTAGATGTAATCTGCACTGTTATGCTTACTTTCAACTTTTAAAACTCATATTCCCAAATGTGTCTACTTTTGAGGAAATTTTATATTCATTTCTTGTGAAACAGTGTCTTTTGGTATCCTTATAGTCTGATCTTCAGTAAACACTGACAGTATAGGAGGAACAGGTCCTCCAAATACAAAGCTCCAACTTGTGAATATATCACATTACGTATCTCCATTTTATCCCTCAAAGGTATCTACTTTAAATAAGAGTTACAGTTAAGAGAAATAATCCTTAATATAAAAATATTATGGACATTTTCCTAAATAAACTATAAGACTTTTCATTAGTCACTAGAAATGATGTTATTTACTATTCAGCACAATTGTTCAAAAAGCTCAAATTTAAACTCATTTATATGAATTATATTACTTCACAGATTAAATACTTCTATTAACAGTTATTTCCATTTAAAAAAATGACCCTTAAATATTTGAGCATAAAAGTATCTTTAACTTAATTTAAATATTATGCAGTGCATACATGTATTGAACATACATGATATTCCATTAAAATGTACAATTTTTATGTTCATGTGTGACAGTTAAAATTTTTACAGAGCTCTTAATGTGTTAAATTCAGGTAGTAGTGAAGTTTTCCAAGTATTTTCTAAAAATCTCTTTTAATTGATATAGGATATTAACACTTTCACAAAACTTACTTATTTTGGCAAAATTAACCATGGAACAGATAGAAATATATAAAAATCTTGTATGTAACCCTACATCACAGTTTTCAGAAATGAATTTCAAGACTATTATATATACAGGGAGACTTTGATATTTTTAGTCATATTTCTTTTAATAATCAAGAAGGGAAGGAAACCAACTTTGTAATCTTTGAATAATAAGATATATGTTGTTAATCTTTTTTAACTGGAAATGACATTTTTCAAAATTTCTTCTCATTTTTTATAGTGCCATTTCATGTATATTTGGATAGAAGTATGTGTGCCCATATTCCCAATTTCAAACAATTTGATCATGTTATTAAGAGTAATTATAAGTGGTCCTAAAACACTTTTCTAAATAATGTTTTTTAAATTCTTTGTCATTGTATTTTTATCCTCGACATAAAATAATAGCTCAGAAATCCTTGTGTTATATATAAAGGAAGAGCAAAAACAAGATTACTATAGTAACTTGGTGATATATTACAACAGAGAGTGTTTCCTGTAGAGTAGTCCAATTACAAAATAGTAAAACAGGACCAAAACACAATAAAGTGTTTTTTCTATTTGTTTCAGTAAGTTTAGCACAGCTGGAATTGTGGCATTCCTCCTGGTTGGTGCGTCAGATCTGCAGTTTGAAAAGTAACTGCAAATGGGAATTATTTTTAAGACATCATATATAAGCTAATAACACTAGCCATATAAATGAGATAATTACACCGCACTTAATATATTTAATTTGCTTTTATTGTAATAATTTCATACCTTGAGTTTGAGAAACTAATTCTTTTGAAAAGATTAATAAACTTGCATTTTTAAGGCATGTAAAAACTAAACTTTGAACCATTTATTTTTATCAGTATATGTTTGGAAAACCTAACAATATGTTCATTGTGGGGAATTGATACATACTGCATTTTGATTCTTTTTACTTCCTCTTTACCTCCTCTCCTCTCAACCGCAGACACCTTCCCATTCCCAGTCATTTAAATGCTGCATTTGCCTGTGCTCAATTTTGCAGGTGTCTTTTTATTTGTCTTTGCCTTGATGAGCCAGTTCAGTTTAATTTAAAGAAAAGGTGTTATAGATGTTATGAATTAAAACCATAAACAGGGCCGGGGATTTAGCTCAGTGGTGCCGCTGCCTGCTTCGCAAGCGCAAGGTCCTGAGTTCCATCCCCAGTACCAAAAAAACCCCAAAACAAAACCCAAAACCATAAAGAGAACAAAAACGTAATATAGGGTTCTCTAAAACTTTTGAAAAATAATTGAAATCCTTTAGGGCCACATCTTGGTCTATCACATAGGGGGGAAATGTCATTACATATAGATTTATGCAAATTTAATCTTTTAAAATTTTTCTTAATATCAAGAGGTTGAGGTTTCAGAAAGGTCAACCAAGATAAGAAGGGTAAGAAAGGGAGATTGGAAATGTACCCTAAAAAGAATAAGATCCGCCAAAGCAGGTGGTCCTGACACACTGAGTCTACAGTGGGGAATTCATAACAGAAGTATCTGAGGGACTGGATCTGAGACACCAGAGGGACACTGGCACTTGGAGTAGTGGCACCTGCTTTTAACTAGATGGCTCCTTATAATTTTGTTTACAAGTTCAAAGTTCTTCCTAGAGGGGGAAAAATACTCTGAACCTTGTGAGAAATACATTTAGTGATTTCTGTTAGTAAAGGGCATGTGGATTTTCAACAGTTGAAGCTATACAATGAGTTCAGACAGAAACTTTGTCTTGCCCTCTGACATCTTGACACTTCTTATTCAGGCAAAGAAAAATATGTCTTAATTAAGACTTATATTCATAATTAAATAGTTTTAAAAACCTGAAAAAATTCAGTAGAGCCAACTGTCAGAATTGTGCTGTATCCAACTACAATGTTATCTGGAAGGTGTTTCACTGCCAAGCTCTTTGAATGTGAAGTTTGAACAGCATGACTTCATGTCTTTACCTTCCAGTCATACTGCAACCTACTCCACTCTGGCTCTTTTGCATTATAATTTTTTTCGGTTAGACAGAGTGCCCTTTACAAAGTAAAGAAGCTCAGTTGCCATATTTATGTATTTTAACTTTATTTTGTTACTTATCTTTATATTTTGTTTTCTTTTAATTTTTTATCGGCGTTACTTTTACTTCACTCAGCAAAAGGACATGGAATATCTTGCTTTCTTAAAAAGACATTTTGTGAGATCTATTAAATTAAGTTTGCATGAAAATTAGTACTACTTGAATAATAAAGTGAATAATATTTGTGACTTATTGCCAAGTAAACAAATAAGAAAAGTAGAAAAATTAAAGAAAAATATGCTAAACAGTGAATAGTTATTGTACATGCTTAACACTCAATAGAGGAGAGAGGAAACTGTAAAATAATTTCACATAACACAAGAAAAAAGGAAAATAAAGGAGAAAATTAAACCTTCCCATTGCTTTTGTCTCCAGATGTTTGCACGTTTTGATCCTTTGCACTTTTATTTCTTGTCTCAAAAGTAATCTTCTCAGGCTCACGTTCCTTGACTACAGCCATAGAACGTTGTAACCCAACTTACACCATCAATATTTCTTACCCATGTTTCCTAATCTGTTTCTTTGACTCCTACCAAAACTACTTATTTTTTGTTTATCTTTGTCTTCTCAATGAAATATAATATGTATGAAAGTAGGAAATTTTGCCTGTTTGTTTACTGTGCATTCCTGGCACGTAGGGTATTTCCTGAACTTAGGAAAATAAACCACTGAGGGAATTTAATAATTATATTTGATGCAAAGGTCCCAAGATAGATAGAGAAGGTCTGTATAGACAGGAGAATACATGACATATTGATCCTCATGAGGGTAGAGTGAGAAAAGGAAAAGATCATATTAGAACTTTGAAGAATTTCACCAATTTTTAAGAAAAATGATGGTAGAACAAAACAAACAAGTAAACAAAAATAGACTGGGGGAAGGCTAAAATGATTGTGGGTAATTAGTGTTTGAAAATGAAAGAAGAGAGTACTTTAAATGAAGACAATAGCCAACCTTATCAAATGCTCCAGAAAATCAAATAAAAGATGATCTGAAAAACTGTTATCTGAACTGTGTGGCGTGCACATACAGTAATTAGTGACATGAGCCATATCGATGGAGAAGGAGGAACAGAGACTCCTAGATTGGTATGTTAGTTACTGTGGCTTCTATAATTACATTCTATAAACCATGTGACTTAAACAATAAACATTGATTTATCACAGTTTTGGGAATAAGAAGTTCAATCAGAGTGCCAATAGAGGTTCATGGTGAAGGGCCTCTTTCTGGTTTACAGAGAGCTTTTTGACATGCACTCACGTGGTACAAAAAGAGCTAACTAGCGCTTTGACTGCTTTTGACAGTGCACTAACCCCATTTATGAGAGCTTCACCTTTATGAACTCAGTGTCTCCTACAGGTCCCACCTCTGTACCACCACACTGTAATTAGTATTTTAATACAGGAATGTGTGGGTGGGGGCAAACATCCTGTTTATAACAATTAGAATGGGCTACTGAGTGAATTAAATAATGCATAGAAAGAAAAGAAATAGATATGATTGTCAGTATTAACAACAAAATTTTTCCATGTTTTTTGGCCATGCAGAAGTGGAAAGAGATGTAGCAGTTAGGGGAAATGTTGTTGGGTTTGAATGCTAACAGTAATTAAAAGGGTCAGTTATGGTTGCACGTGACTGTGATCCCAGTTATGCAGGAGGCTGAGGCAGGCAGATCACAAATTTGAGACTAGCCTAGGCAATTTAGTGAGACCCTGTCTCAAAATTTTAAAGAAGGGACTAAGGATATAGCATGCATTATCATCTGAGTTCCTTTTAACAACACACACACACACACACACACACACACCTCCTACACACACAGTTAAATGATAATAAGGAGTTTCCCGAAATAATAGAAGAGGTTAAAATTACAAGAGTGTGACTCTAGAGAAGGGAGAAGGAAATGGAATTCAGTTACACTACATTTGTGGAGATTCATACTCTTTTGACAGAAGGAGGACTTGATACGCTATTATGATAAGGGGCAGAAGAAGAGACCATGGTGGTTACAAAGAGGTTTAGATAGATGGCCAGCAGAAAACTTTTATTGTATC
Organism: Heterocephalus glaber; assembly: GCF_053883595.1. Classification (NCBI taxonomy): domain Eukaryota; kingdom Metazoa; phylum Chordata; class Mammalia; order Rodentia; family Bathyergidae; genus Heterocephalus; species Heterocephalus glaber. Next base: position 32,958,060 of record NW_028258296.1, on the reverse strand, counting down.
ACAAAGGTAGAAAAGAAGGTTACCTAGTGAGGATGATGGAATGGAACAGGACAAGCATGGAAAGAACATTTTAAGGCACAAGGTTGAGCACGGAAGTCAATTCTGTTGTTGAGTGGTTTGGAGAAGTCCGTTAACTGTTAATCAGTGGTGGTAATACCATCATACCAGTTTTAAATATGTGTAAATGGTTCTTTTGCAGGCATGGAGATTTTCATTCTGAATTACTAGGAAGGCATAGCAGAAGAGATTACAAGAAAAGTGGCTGGGCATCTTTATAAAATTTTATTTGAAATGATTAAAAGTGGAGTTTAAACAGAGTGAAACATGTAGCGAACTACATGGATAAAGAAAATTGGAGGAAATTGGAGACTCATTAATAATGATAATAGCTGTACTTTATTGCTTACCACCATGTGCTTAGAACTTTCTACTTAGTTTAATGTATTTATTAAATTAATTCTTAAGACAATATCATGAAATAAGTGCTATTACTACTTAAACTTCAAATATTAGTCTTACCTTAATTTTACAGTTTTAAAAATTAATTTTATTGCTACATTTTTAACATACATAATGATCACATTCCTCATAGGGAATTTGTACTTGTACATAATATATCTTCATTCTTTTTTTCCCCCATTCTCCTCCCTTCCCTTCATTCCTTTTCCCCCTCATTTGCAAAACTTTGTTTCTATTGTTTTTCTCCATTCTTTTTATTTTTTATCCCTACCCCCTTCCTTCTCTTTCTCCTCCCTCAGCGTTTTATTCATGAAGTCTTTGCCTACACCTAGGTCTTCAAGAGTTTTACCTATTCTATTTTCCAGCAGATTTAGCTTTTGTGTTTTAATATTAGATCTTTAGTGTATCTTGATTGTAGTTTAGTGCGTGGTGAGAGATATGGGTCTAGGTTTAATTTTCAGCATATAAAAAGCCAGTTTTCCCAGCACCATTTATTAAAGAGGCTGTCTTTCTTCCAGTGAAGGTATTTGGTGTTTGTCAAAGATATGGTGGGTGAGTGTGTTTCATGTTGCTTCTGCAGCTTCTATTTTGTTCCACTGATCCCCGGGTCTGTTTTTTTTCCCCCCTTTGGTACCATGCTGTTTTTATCATAATAGCTTTGTAGTATAATTTCAAGTCAGGGATTTTGATGCCCTTCCTTGCCTTTGTTGCCTAGAATTGCTTTTGCTATTCTAGGTCTCTTCTGATTCCATGTGGATTTTAGGATTGTTTTCTGTACTTATGTGAGATATACTATTGGTATTTTGATTGGCATTGCTTTAAATATGTATAACAGTTTTGCAAGTGTGGCCATTTTTACTATATTGGTTCTGTTCATCCAAGAACAAGGAATATCTTTCCATTTTCTCATAATCCTCTTTAATCTCCCTTTTAAGAGTACTTGCAGTCCTCAAACTCTTTAATGAAATTGAAAGGGAAGCAACACTCCCAAAGTCATTCCTAGAAGCAAGCATTACTTTGATATCAAAAGCAGAGACAAACCTAACTAAAACAGAGAACTTCAGGCCAATCTCTTTAGTGAACATAGATGCAAAAATCCTCAATAGATTATACATATGAATAGTTCATATGGCATTTCAGCCTTTTGGTAATCTAATTCTTGCCTTTTCACTTTCACTACTTTCCTACAAATATTGCTAAGGTCTTGAGGTATGTCAGTGATTGAATTGAACAAGCCAAAGGGAAGATTGGAAATTTGTGTTGGAGAAGGGGGTTTGAATTACTAAATTCACAAAGAGCACACTAAGGTAACAATAAGGTTCTGTTCTTGGCCATGTGAACTTTCTTTTTTTTCTGCTGTCCTCCAATGGAACAAATCAACTCTGCAGGTATAAAATACTTTAGTTACTCTTACTGAAGCTTATCTTTTCATGTACGATTTTTTTGAAACAAAAGAGTTTTGATAAGATATTGAAACCCTAGTAATTTTGTTACAGATTTTAAGAAAATGGATTAAAGTATTTTCAGTAAAAGCTCCATGGGAGAGCATCTTGAGATACAATCTGAAGAAATGGGTCAGACTGGGATAAAGACCAAAATCACAGAGTAGCAACACATGTTTATTTCAGGTTATGATGGTTCACATAAATTGTAGTTCACCTTTGTTATTTCAGATAACTAGCATGGACTTTCAGAAGTTTTATCTTTTTTTTCAGGACTAAAAGTTATCCATGCACATGTATCTCTGCCTCTACAAATTACTGTCACGTACTCAGCAACATCCTTGAAAAGTTGTTAATTGAGCACATCAGTCAGAGCCACAAAAATCGCCAGGCTAGTTTAATCTTAGCATTTCCTAAGATATACTAAAGTTCTTCCAATGCACAAACTTTGTGGGAACCTGTTATTACTGGATGAAATATGACTGATTAACTATTGTTTACAAGCTCTGCATCCCCTGCGGGTTTCTAAGGGGTGAGAGGAGGTGTTCCACTTGTGGGAAAGTGTGTGGGCTTCCAGGCTCTGCTAGACGGAAGTGCAGCTTGGGCCCAGGGGAAGTCAGCATAGGTGAAGCTTAATGCAGGGAGATGAGTTCTAAGACAACATAGTACCGTTTTCTTGTTGTAGGAAGGAGAATGAATTTTATTTGGGTAGTCAGTTTTATTTAATGATAAGTCAATAGTTTGCAGACAGGAGCATTTTAAGTGGCAAAGCTGGAACCTTACATACTTTACTCAAAAGTCTGATCTTTTTTAAATATCCTCTTTAGTGCCTGGTATTAGGAAATACTTTAATGTTTTTTAACACGGTGGGGTTAAGTGATATAGAAGAAAGTTAGATTTTGAATAGTTGTCTTATGAATTTTATATATTTTTTGGCCTATTAGTCTGGTTGTTAATCCGTATCTATGATAATTAACTTTATAATGACTTATAAATAAATTAAACTTATGCTGGCAAAATAAAAGTGGGTAGAGGTACTGAGAAAGAGAATTAATATGTGCTATGCACATGCACCAATTCTCTACAATGAATGTAATCATTATGTACTGCAAATATGTACTAATTAAAAATTAAAAATTAAAAAAACCTTCATCTAATAAAAAGAAAAATTCAGTCAGTGAAGTGAATACACTTTAAAGGACTGTAGATGTGATTATAAATTATAGCAATATCATAATGTTTATTGTTATCTTTCAGCATGTCAATATTGGGCTAAGTAATTTACATAGATAATCTTATTTCTTCCTAATAATAATTTTATGGTTTTTGACACTTTTATAATCCATGTATGAAAATTGATTCAATTGGTTCAAGAACTTTGACCATGGTCAGTCTTATACTAAGTGGTAAATACATAATAGAAAAATCTGTTTCACTGTTTACTCATCACTGGAAGTTCTTTAGGCGATGGTTTATTAGCTTGCTCAATGGTTATCCTATGTGTGTAGAGTTGGTTATAAGAATTGTGAAAACTATTCTGCAACTTATGTTCTTAGTTACTTATTCTAGGACAATTGTAGGGACAGTACCCAGAAATCTGAATTAGGAGAATGATTGTGGAGAAGTAAATATCAGACCAGAGTACTCTAAACATAGGTTAGCACTATGTGGTTATTAGGAAGATGGTCAAATAGGATTTTGGGGATAATTATTCAACCGTTCAACAAACACTGAAAAAACTACTGTGTTTCAGATACTTGTAGGATAGAAGCCAACTAAGATACGGTGAATTATTGCCTATGACTTAACTCTACTACAGAATTTTTCAGAACATTATACAGCATTCCCTGAGGTTGGTTGTTTTGCTTAATAGAAATCTATCATATACCAAGTAAAAGACTTTATGATAACTATTAACTTTATTAAAAATAAAAAGGAAAAAATATAAGTTAATTTTTGGCCAAATATTCCACTTTTCCTTCTATGACTATGAAGTTAGTAGATCAGTTAATAGAGTAACCAGTCTTCCTTATTTGATACCATTTCCTTAAGCAAAATTGTTTTTAAAAACTTTCTGGAAATTTTGTTTATACCTCATTATTGCCTAGCTATCAGTTGCATACATTATTTTCATAGAAGCATATATGTTTTGTGTGTGTGGATATGTATGTATATACACATATGCACACATTTGTATGGCTTCTGGTTGTATTCTAATAATTTCAGGGGTAAAAATAAAAAAGAGTCATATCCCTAGAAATATTTTGTTCATTTCAAAAGCTAAAGTAGATTTTTTAAAGACTTACCATTTTCTAAGGAATTTTTATTTTCTATCTGAAAAGTGGCCAAAAATGCCAGTCTCGTGATGTATTACATTTTTTTGTTTTCATCCTTCTTTTTGCAGTGATTCTTAGAAAGCTATATTGCTCAGTGTAAACCAGTAGTTTTATCATTAGGTGCTACTTATTTGAACTCGTTCAGTCAACAGACAGAGGCAACAAACATAGAAAAGCCTCTTATTTTCCTCCCTTGCTCCCTTATTTTCCCACTCCCTTTTTTAAAGATTTATGGTGGATGTTATGGATCCAACCGAGGGCTTCATTTATGCCAGGCAAATGCTCTACCACTGAGCTACATCCCCAGCTCTGATAGAACTCTAGTTAAGCTGCATAGTTTTTCCAGGGATAATGTCAATGTTATGAGTATTTAGATAGAAGCTGTTCACTGTATAATCAGCTTGCGGCTTCCCATTGCACAGGCAAACATTCCTTCTATAAGGTAGCTTAATACTGTTACCAAGAGAACAGCTTATGGTCAACACATACAGTAGTGTCACAGATTAATTTTACAGTTATCAGGATATTAGGAGATATCAGCAATATGAGCCACTGTGAAATTACCACTGCTCTCATGGAGTGACAGTGTAATTATTACTTCTGTGCTAAGTAAGCAAATAATGTGCATCGCTACTTAAGAATGTTTGTTTTTGCTTCTCTGTCTCTCATTCCTTCTCTGTCTTTCTTCTTCCCTTCCTTTACTTCTCTTCTTTGTTGGCTCATATTCTCTTTGTCACCTTTTTCACAGCTCCCAGTATAGATTACTTTCTACATTGGTATAATGAAAAGATTATGGTGAAGGCAGTTGAAGACTTCTGTATGTTCCTTCAGTCCAAATTGGAATGTCCTTACATGAAAGATATCAAAGGAGTATAACGGTGATATCCCTCCTGATTGAGAGGATACATTCAATTTGTGATCAATATAGATGAATGAATTATAATTTTACTTGCATAGAAAATTAAATTCATATGTTGAATCAGGGGTTTCATTTCGTGTAGTTGAAAGAGAAATGATTTTGTAACTGGCTTGTAACTAGCTGTTTGACCTTTCGATAGGGAAAACAGCTTTCTTAAACCTCAATAATTTCATTTACAAACCTACCTAACGGAATTGGTACATGGAGTAAAAGACATATGTGTGAAAGTGAATTTCTAACTGCATAGCACAATGAATGCTTTGACATAGCCATGTCCAACCTACATCCCACAGACATATGCAACCTTTACCCCTAGTAATGCCGCCCCACAACCTTGGAAGCATTTAACTTTATTATATAATTTTTAGTGATGTTTTTCATGACTCAATTTCCAGTGCTCCAGCACAGGCCAAACAGGCAACACACAGAATTTGGTTTAAAGGTGGTAGTGCAGTGAACTACATCTGCTCTGGCCACGCAGTCACCAGGGCAGAATCCTGCGTGCATCTGAGCTTATGTATGCTTGTGGGACCTGCTGAGTCAAATGTGGCAGTTACCAAAATACTTCACACTACCTACTTGTGTGTAAGCCTGTAAAGACACAGGTTTATTGTTAAGTAGACATGTCAGTTTTTTATTTAATTATTTAACTGGGGCATGTATTATAAAGAAAATTTAATAGGTTGAAATAGATATTTTAGTAGCAATGGTATAGAAAGTACTAAAATGCATCAAGTAAGTTTTTGCTCATAATATTGTTATAAGAGAAACACAGGAAAGGAGTAGATTGTATTTTGTTTTATTAGAATAAGAAATAATATTATACCTAGGGCGCAACAAAATGAGATACGTTATCTTTAGACTATAGCAGTAATTTTTATCATGAAATTTCCCAGAGTGAGTCACATTTTATATTGTTTTGATTAAGCAAGTATATATGAAATAAAATGTAACCACTGAGATATAAAATAATTGTATAGGAGTGTGTATAGAATAATCACTACTTTAAAAAATCCTACAATGAAAAATGTGAAATTTTAATTGTCTACTATGTCAACAGAGGAAATTGTTAAGATACACATTAAAGTATATAAAGGAAGTTTGTAGGTAAGAATATTATAATTATTTATCTTAATGTCTACTGTGGTCTTTATTCTCTATTAGTTTTTTTTTTATGTATACTTTATATGCTCTTTTATTAGGATCAGCATATGACTTATAATTAACTTATATCATCCCTGAACTTTTAAGTGTTGATTACAAGTTTATTTCTCATTCTACCATAGTAAATTACATGATTTTTGCACTTAGAAAATTAATGCATGATGGAATAAAATAACTTGATGAAACTTGTGGGTAGACATACTAATTGAATGAATGGATTAATGAACTATGGTGTATATGTAGCAAGTTACCTCCCAATGTGAATATTTTCATAGAGACAGAAGGAAATTAAGAATACTTATGTTTCCAGATGTGGTGGAGCATGCCTTTAATCCACTCAAGAAGCTGAAGTGGGAAGGTCACTGCAAGTTTGAGGCCAGCCTGGGCTACCTAGTGAATTCAAGGCCAGTCTCAACAATGTAGTGAGATTTTGTCTCAAAAAACAAAACAAAATTCACATTGAAGTTGCTCAACACTGATGATTTTTACTTAAAGAATAATTTTAACTGAGCTTTTTGCTCAGCCCATTAACCAAGACTTTCATGTACATCACATTTCTGAATGGTGTGATGTTGTTAAGGTTCATCTTGATCATCTGTACAGTAGAGATAATGTCCTGGCTGGTAATAAAGATTAGGTGAGAAAAATATTCAAAGAATTTAGCAGAAGAAAGGTCTGGTTCAGATTAAAGAGTTCTATAGTGGTATTTTCTCTTTTTTTTCTCTTTGAGGGATGAGCAAAGTTATATGATAAAGTTCCTTTCAGTGCAGTTTATATGATTAAGATGTTCTTACACTATAGCCTTTCCTGCATCTTGTGGGTATACAACATATAGTTGTTATTTGAAATGTCTCTACTCTATGTTATATAAATCATGATTATGTGTAATAGAATTTAGCAGGCATAGAGATTCATGTTGGCTTATAAATACTAAGAAACATGTATCTATTTTGTGTATTTTTTAGATTTATAATTTTCTAAGATCAATTTCTTAAAGCCACAATATTCTAAGTAGTGAGCTTAATAAAGCAATGAGATTTTGTTTTTTATTTTTCTTTTTAAAAATTCTACATTTCTAATTCCTTGTCTTTCACCACAATTTAACAGAAAAGACCTATTAAAATATTGCAGGCAGTTTATAAATGCACAGATTTCAGAGATCAAAATGTCTTTAGGCAGGTATATAATATGTTTTCTTTCCTTGTTGTCCACAAAGTAGAATATTAAATGGAATAATTACCTTAGCCTCTTCACTATCACTTACATACTACTTTTCCCAAAATAAAAGAAATTTTAAAACACTAAAAAGAATTGTATGTGGGGCTACCTGATACATAAGCAGACCATCATGTAGTTATTAGTTTTAGCATGATTTCCCTGGAAACTTTCTGGATTACTACAAATGCAAAATTCTCACTCCTTTAAAAATGTTTAATGCAGTTATACTGAAATAGACATTAGATCATAAAACTCATTCCAACTTTTTAATACTACAATTGCAAAAGCAGATCACTATGGTTTCCAAGTTAAGTAGGAGGTTTCAGTGGTTTTAGTTTTGTGAGATTTTTCCCTCTGGAATTTTAAAATGGGTTCAGTAGCTTTTAACTGAGGGAGCAGGTATTTAACTCTGAACTGGAGGCATGTGTAATGTGTAGAGGCATTTTCAGGTGTCATAATGATGGCTGTGGGCTGTATCATGATAGGAGGGATCAAAATTATGAAATCCTGCAATGCTATGGAAAGCATTCCACAAAAAGGAAGCATTTATTACTACTTACAAAATGTGAATTGTGCCTGGTGAGAAACTGGGTAATCTTGATGTCATTTGGAAGATACCAGTATTTATGTACATTGTGTATTAAACTCTTATTTGGACCCATTTAGAAAAACTAACTGTGCATTTTTGACTGAGTGAATAAACATTAGTGGAAAAGATGTAAGGTCAAGAGGGTAACTTATTTATTCATAAAATACATCTCAATAGTTTAATAGATAACTGCAAATCTGTTTTTTGATTGCAGCTTATATTAAAGAAGGCAATATTACCATGTGATAATTGTACATAACATTTAATCATGCCTACAAATTTGATTACGCTATCTATTGATTTCTTTTCCTAGTAGAATATCTTGAGCAAAACAGAATGTCCTTCTTATAATTCTGGTTTTCTTCAATATATGACCTTACTTAAGCCTAATATTTTGAAGCATTATAAAGAAGGGTAAAGAGGACAAATACAGTAAGAAATAAGATACACATGATAAAAGGATATAAAGTAACCCCACTGTTTTTACTTTTCCAACGTATATAATTATCCACATTTTGCAGAAAGATAGAATGTATTCAGGCAATTTCTCTGAAGCAAATGTCAAAAAAAGTAAGAGAATTATATAGATGGCATTGTAGTAGAATATTCTGTGTCTTCTGTGAAACATTATATTTTTTGTCTGGAATGCATAAATTCTCTAGAAAATCAGCTCTCTCCAGGGTTCTCTGGTGCAGCATCCCTCTGGACTTTGTACCACCCTTTTCTATGTTTAAGAAGGAACTTTTAGTGACTAAAATACTAGTATCACTTGTTTCTTTTTTATGGAAGAAACGTGACCTCTGCCAGCAGCAACATTTTTTAAATAAAGATTATAATCATGAAGGAATCTGAATCCACAAATCTCTTTGGAGCATAGACTAAATTTGAGACAAAATTAATCATTTTTCTCCATCTCCAGAAATGTGTTCCCTCTCAGAAACTGTTAATAAGCAGTCCAGAGATTCCTGAGAATTTCCTGAGGGAGGTGGATTAAAGGTTTCTAATGTAGATCTCAAGTTCCTGCTAACATAGATCCCCATTAGCCTGGTTCCTTCTCCTTAGCTGCATCCTCCCACATATGCCCTTCTGTGCTGCCAGGGCCCTGTTCTCTGTTCTTTGACTTGATTTTCTCCCTTGCAGAATTGAAGGGCTCCCTCCTTTATTTTTAGAACCAATCATCTCAATAAAGACTTAAAGCAATATATAAATTAATCATTGTATGTTAAACCTTTCTTTTTGATGGGTAGCTGAGATCAACTGTACACAGAGTCCAAATGTATTCTTCTGGAGAAGGATGTTGAGTAATTTGCAGACACTGATTCCTTTGAGAGGTATATCTGAGAAGATGTATTTATGTTATACTTGATTATTTTACTCACATATCATTTATCTGGGGAATTGAGAAAATTGTGAAATAACAAAAGGAACCCAGACCTACATGAGATCCCATGGGCAGGAAAAGAAGTATGGGAGGTGAAAAATTAAGCAGAAAGATGTGAGAATATTTGAAATTTGATTAACATATATAATAAATAATACGTGTTTTCTCTGGGCAAAAGCTTAACATTTGTATTTATAAAGTATTTCCCCAAAGTTAAACTACTGGAATTTACCATAAAGTTTTTCTGTTCTGCTGATCAATAGTAGGCATGTAAATAATAGCTTATCATTCAGTTTTACAAAAGAAAGAAATGCTGTTCAGTGCTTTATGGCACCAATACAGTCAGTAGCTACATTGAACCACATAAAATATTGTATTTCTGAGAAGGTTTAGCTTGTACAGCTCAGTTATATTCATTTGTGAAAATAGGGTGCAAGTAGTGTTTTAAAATTAATTAGTACATTAATTGTATATCTCACGGGGCTGATATGTGAACATTGGCCAGATTTTGGATCACCAAGGATTTGTCATTGAATGTGTGCTAATATGTGCCACTAATGCAGTCCTCTCTTGTGTTGATTGAGTCATATTCAGCCACAGGTTTTTATGTTGTACTTGAGAATACATCTTGTGTTTTTTCCTTTATACTACGATTCAGTCCCAGATAAAAATTTAGGGAGGTGGCTTTTTGACCTGTATTAACCAAGTATGTTGAAATTAATCAAGTTAGATACAGTAGACCTCTTTACCCCATGATTGATTTTTCTTCACTTTGTTAGTTATCTATCAGTGCATAACCAGCCATCCCAAGACTTACTGACCTAAAATAATAGCGGTTTGCTTATTTTTATAGTTGTCATTTGGTTGGTCTCTGTGTATGGGTATGCTGGTCGTGCTCAGGGCCCCATCCACGATTTCTGTGACGTGGGATGTCATCCAGGCTAAAAGGACTAAGATGCTCTTACTCATACCACTGATGGATGCTGCTGGCTTTTGGCTGGGATTCCTCTGTTCCACATGACTTCTCATCCTGCAGATCATGGATCTGATACCATTTATTGATTACTTGAATTTTAAAAAGTAGCTCAGACTTAAGGGGAGGGGAAACAGATAGGGATGGGAGGAATTTCTGGCACTTTATTTAAAGAAAATATACCACATATTACTAATAAGATGGTGTTATATTTTATTGCAGTTATTATTTCCATTATTTCTTTACAACAGTATAATTCTTCTCAAAGAGTCTGGAAATTAAACTGTGTCTTCCAGATGTGGGTAGTAGGTAATCAGTAAGTAAAATGGCAGAGTAAACTCTTTGCAGAAGCTATTAATGATAATCCCATTTTTGTTATACTTTTATATTTTAGCCTTACATGTAAATGTTTTCTGCTAGTTTCAGAAAAGTACATTTGAGAATTATAAACTTTTTTTAAAAAGTTCTCCAATATTACCAAATCTTTGTTTAGTTGAATTTCTGTTTGTTCAGAATTTCTGCTTATGACTTAGTTTTTTTGAACAAATGGAGAACATCATAAAAATTCCAAAAGATCATTTTGAATTTTGTATCTTAGATTTACAGCCTTTGCCAAGAATTGTTCTTTAAAGTGGTTGGTACTTCTCTGCTTAAGGGTAAGTTGAATCTTGTAAATAGACTTCTTTCTTCTTCTTCAGGTATAACAGACCTACAGGGCAACGATGCCATGGATAACTGCCAATATTCTAAATGCACACTCACAATCAGGTTGACAATTCAATCCAGCAATTATCTAGTATCTTGAAACTAATTTTTTTTTCAAAGTGCTGTGTTATGATCTATTCACCGATTAGGGAAAAAAGTTTCACTTATTCCATTCTGCCTTAGCTATAGATGCAATTATGCCTTATTAAGCTATGCTTTCAAATATTTTCACTGCATATATGAAGTGTCCTGCTGGATAATTTGCAAAATGAGGGTGGACTTTATGTTCTTCCTGAATTTGGGTATTTTTTGTGCATATAACTTGAAATTTGTAGTAGTTTTCCTGTAATTGAACAAAATGTTCAATTTTCTCATTACTATTGTATGGAGAATAGAAAGCTGCATGAATATTTTAAGGACTGTTCTTAATTCACAGTGACCTATGCATTTTTTCTTCCAAATTCAGGGAAATAAAGCATAAAATATGAAGCAATGATTAACTAGTCTAGAAGATAGGAACTTTTATGCAAAAAAGAACAATTTACACAATTTTCCCCCTCAGTGGTTATGCTAGCATTAGCTTTTTATTTCCACCCAAATTCTTGCAGGTATATGCTATATTTTAACAAGCTCTCCTTTTGCAAAATTTTGCTATTTTTAGGTCAAACAAAATAAGTGATAACTGCTTGTTGCCAAGATAGCATAAGTTAAATCATTGGCCTCTGAAGTGTAAATTAATATCAGCCCTCAGAAATCACACTCTTCAGCCTAAAAAGCATGTTATACTTTAGGTGTAAACTTCAGGTGTCTATTCTGTTTCATTCAGAGACATGCTAATAAAATGACGAATACTAATATCTCCTCAGGTAGGGCCCTGATCTTATATGTGAACACATTTCTAAGATGAAGAGGATGAATATTTAATGGATGTTCCCTTGGTATACATTAAGATAATCTTTGACAGATGGTGCTTATAAATAAGAGCACTACAATAATTCAGAATGGACAGAGCACATTTTATCTTTGTGCTTTCAAAAATCACTTACAAAGTAGGGTAATGTCTCTGATGTAGAAATGAAGGCCAGTTACAAATTGTAAATATCCACATTTTCAGATATTACCTCATTATTCATCTGTACTTTAAGAGATTACATGGATTTCTTTAGAAATATCATTAATGTTTTTAAGCACTGTACATCAAATTTGTTAGAATTGATAAAGTGATGTTTACTAATATGTAAAAAGAGAAAGGGTATGCTTTGGGAAAAGTTGCGTGTAATCTGTTTAGAATAATATAATTTAAATGCAGTTAATTCTTTTCCATTGTCTTAAGTTAGATATTTTGGGAGATAAGTCGAATCTTTGTGTTTTTTAATTTGGCTGAGGCATATTATTGACATGAGTTCAACTTCAAGTTGGGCACATACTGCAGTCAGGACCCTGTTGTCTATAAGGAACAGTCATTTATTTCTTTGACCAATGTAAAGAGATCTATTAATAAACAGGGTTGTGCCTCATGTGCTTGAAACTCACTGCATATTTAGGTTCTTTTTGTGTTTAGAGAACTGCTATAAAAACATGTGGCATGAAAGACTGTTGATAGATGAGTGTCACTGACTAAATGAAAAAGCATCGAATCACAAATGTGTGTATAAATAGTTATTTTCTTCCATTTGTAAAATACTACTCTAAGTGCATATTCAAATTGAAAAATATGTGTAGCATAAAGCAATGGTTCAAACCACTACATGTGAAGAAAATATGTGCGTTGTGTTACATATTGAATCTGGTGTGCATATACAAAACAGACAAACTTTGACCTCTCTCATGTTCAGGAAAGGCCATTCAAAATATGTTAAATGCTACCAGAATAACCAATGAAATATGCATATTCATTAGATGAGAAGCTTAATGGAGTTTGTGGTGTTTGGAACTTGTTGGAAAAACTGGTATATTTTCATATGATTCCTTGTTATTTTCTTTCTACAAACTGAAGTCTGTTAGCTATATTCTCATTTAATGATTTTACTAAACAACAAGTTGTGAATCTAATTCTCATTAAGCCACAAAAATTTAATAAATGTTTTTGTGTTTATTGAAATCAGAATACCATGAAATTATGAAGTATTATCTTTTGCAAATAGCTTAATGCCTTTCTGATTTTTAAGCATAGTTATACATTATTTTCTGACACAAAAACAACCAATAAAGGGATTGTTTCCCCAGCTTCTCTTTGTTGTGAAACTTCTGGGGACATTCCACATTTTTATGTATTGGCTATTTTGTTAGTGTGTATTTAACAATGCAAATAATGGTAATAATGAGAAAGCATTGTAGTCAAAATCCCTTTAGATAACATGCATCAGTTTGGTCATACTGGTACTACAAATCCCTCATGTGATTTTCTGAGTAGTTAGAAAGGAATTTCTGGAAGGGAAAGATAAAGGAGTGAGTAGATTTGAACCCAGGCCACCAGTGAGACAGTACCTCTTTAGGCCCCAAGCGTAGTAGGAAATAGAATCTGGTTTATTTTTCCAGCAAGTCAGCAGCCTATTTTATTAAACAAGAACTACCTAGACCAGAATATGTATTCCATTCCCTGAAGAAGTTTGGACTTGTAAAACTCTATGTTTTCTTATAACACTTAAAGATTTATGTTCTCTTGTTCTGTATATTTTCCTCTAAAGGGCTGCTTCATATATTCCCTAGAGCTTCTTGCCAGGGAAACTTGGTTATCAAATTGATAACTGTGCTTTTATATGTTGCTATGAAGAACTGAGAAATTAGTTTTATTTATACTGTAAGAGTATTTTAAAAAGTCGGGCATGGAGATGTATGCCTGTAATCCCAGCACTCTGGACGATGAGTCAGAAGGATCACTGCAAGGTTGAGGCCAGCTTGGGATAATAGTAAGTTTGTGGCCAGTGTGAACTACATAATGAGACCCAGTCTCAAAAAAAAAACTTTACAAAAAAGGGAAAAGGAAAAACATAGCTTATATATAAGGAAACATTAATATTTGGAGTGATAATGATCAGCAGAAATTGATATTCCTAGTTTTGCTTTTATTTAGCTTTCCTTCTCTATTAAACATTCAAAATCTGTTTGTAATAGAAATTTAAATGAGGTTAAATATTGCACATTATGTTGGCTAACCAACAATATAATTCATATCTCATATTCTTACTACTGTTTCTAACAAAAAGTGAGAGTATAATACACTCCATGTAGTATACTTTTTTTTTTTTTGGTACCGGGGATCCAACTCTGGTCCTTGCGCTTGCATAGCAGATGGCAAAACCACTGAGCTAAATCCCTGGCCCAATATACTTCTTAAACCAAAATATGACTATTGTTTCTACTCTGAGTTTACCTCTCCTGGGAAACAATCTGTTATCATCAGAACCATAATTTTATTAGAAGTATGAGGTATGGTAGGGAAAAGCTAGTGCTTTCTGTTACTATGATATTGGGTATGACTCAAGATTTAGAATAAACTACTGACCATAAGAGAGGAGAGAGTTATGACCTCCTGCTAAATGAATTGTCTTCCAAATCCTTCCTTCCTTCTTTCCTTTGTCTCTTTCTTTTTCTTTCTCTCTCTCTCTTTCTTTTCTTTCTTTCTTTTTCTTTCTTTCTTTCTTTCTCTCTCTCTTCTTTTCTTTCTTTCTTTTCTCCTTTTCTATCTTTCTTTCCTTCTCTCTCTCCTCCCTCCTTCCCTCCCCTTCTTCATTCCTTTTTTCCTTCTTTTTTTTCCAGTACTGGGATTCAAATCCAGAGCTTTCACACTGAGCTACAGCCCAGCTCTTCTGTATTTTTTTTTTTTAGACGGGGTCTTGCTAGTTTCTTAAATTGCACTAATTGGTGATCCTCCTGCTTCAGTTTTTCAATGTGCTGGTAATAACAGGCATATGCCAACACACTGAGGTCTTTCCCACTCAATTAAAACACTAATAAATGATGCCCTCTTCTCTTGCCTTGACAGTAAAATAGCAGACTATAGATTCTTCCATCATTTAGAAACACCCTTCCTGGGATATCAAGCCCCACCCCACTTCTATCCCCAAATAAAGAAAACATATCTAGTTTTGTATGTTATAGATCTGTTTGTAGACTTAGGATGATCAATAAGTATTCCTGCAGAACTAGGCCATAGGATTATTTATATTCTAGAAGAAGATAATCGTTGATAGACATGATCATTAAGATAAGTATTCTTTAAAAAAAAAATCAAAGTTTTCTATTGTGTCTTTATCTTCAAAATCTTTGTTCTTTAAAACTAGGAATGGGACCTTGAGTGGAAGATAACATAATGATTATAAAGACTAGTTTTTGCTTCTCCAAACTTACCCCAACCTCATACTTGTAGAAATCTCCAGTGCCTGCTAGGTTATTGCACATTTCTCTAGGCTGCCCCTTCATCATGTTAGCTCACATTATATATTTTTGAGCAAAAAAAGAACTCTGAAAGTGCCACCAACTGAACAAAAAAGTATAGCAAAGGGAAGTAGTGTACTTTTTATTAATCAAAGAGCTTTTGATGAATCTTGTTAACCATAGACTATCTGTATCAAGTAGCTGTGAAGTTACTATTTCTGAGTTGTCCTTTCCCTCCACTGGTCTTACCTTTAAACCACTTTTACTCTCCATGCTTTTGTTGTAAGTTTTAAATGTAAACAGACAATGAAGAAAGTTAAGATTTCAGCTGGATAGTGTGGGAAGAAGATTGTGTACACTGGAATCTTCAGAAACTAGAGGAAGGCATGAAGGCTCACAAAGTATGCCATCTTGATGCACTGACTGTATCAAGCTGAAGGCACCTGTGGAACTGTAACTTCAGTCTAGGCCATTTGCTCTGACCTTTCCAACAATGTAGTGAGCTACAAAAATTCTTTTGGAGAGATCTCTTTTACATACCAAGGCTGGAAAATAGCCTTGATTATTAGAGCTGGTAACCCTGTTCCTGGAGCCTGAATAAATACATTCTTTGAAATAATAATCTTTATCTTTCAATAGCTTCTCCATTCTCCCTCTCCCAAGCATGTGTTAGTAACAGCCCTGGAATTTCCTACTCTAGTTCAAATTTTCAATTGTCTTGTCATTCCTTCACAAATTTATTGTTCTTTGTCTAAAAAGTATAAAAACATGCTTTAGTCATTTCTTCAGACTTCAGTCTTCTGAAGGTCTTCGTGTAAATACAAATTCAATAAAACTTTTGTTATCTTATTAATCAGCTTTCATATTGAACTGGTTCCTAAATCCAACTGAAGGACTCACATAAGAGCTAAGTGAGTTGGGCAGGGTCAAAGTGAATTCTCTGTCTTGTACATGGGCAGCTCCCAGCACAGATGTCCTATTTGTAGATAATGAAAAGATCACTATGGTGGACTTCCATTATCCAAGAGACAGACAGCTGCACAACTAAGGACTTCTTATATCCCATTCCCAATGCCATGGCAATGACTGTCAGCCACAGTAGTTATCTGGTGCCACAGAAGGAAATAGAATGGTGGATATGAAGAGAAGTGTGGGGTAAAAGGACCTTTCAGGAAGTGAGAATTATAGAAGTGTGGTTTCTGCATGATCTTACTTACACAGCTTTCTCAACCTGTGCTACTCAGCTTTCTCATCTGTAATATGGTTCATTCAATTGAGCTGGATATAAATTTTAAGCACTTAAAAACAGTTTTTACTGTGAATTAACCATATTTAGAGAGAAGAAAATAATGTGTATCATTGTGAGCTGCTAAGAAATTGTTTCACAGAGTTTTGTGAGAAATGTTAACTGGTACTTTCAGGAAATCTGATCTCACATTATTAGAATACTGTAATCAAAGGAGATTGTTTTTGATAATAATTCAGGTTCTGCTACATATTGTTCTCAGGGGGCTGCAGAGACCTTTTTTGCTTTTTATTGAGGACTCTATTAAAGAAATATTTAGTGAATGCTGAAGGAATGGTTTCTTAACAATAAATGCATGGTAGATGATATATAAGAGGCACTCAACAAATGTTTTTATTCAGGCTTACCAGAATGGATGAACAAATCAACACATTCTCAGTGACACATCAGAAATACTAAAGCTTGTATTCTAAATATGAAATATTTATATATGTCCAGTTTTGTGAAAAAGCTGCTTAGGAGTCTTAAAACTATATTTTTGTACCAAAAATATAAATCAAAATTACTAGTTTTGGTTTTTGTATGCATTCACAATTAAATCTGCCTATGATATATTTTTTAAGTTATTGTGGTAAATTCATACAATGGGTAGAACAGGAAGTCTATAATGGAGATACAGGTGGAGGTTTAGTCAGAGCAGCACAGCTAGGACGGCTATATCATGAATAATACAACTTGTTTTCTTGGTTTTCTGTGGTTGTCTGCTCTGAGCAGATTGCACCATTAACTTGTGAGAGTTCGTTGCTCTTGCAGCAATTGTACTCATCTTGGGCAATAGGAAGCTTCTATGATGATGCCTGTTCTTTCTTCATTCTGATATTATATGAAAAATATAATCATATTAACATTGCCTTTACCTTTATTATTTCTCCTAAACCTACAATATTTTTCTTAGCCAGAATGGCATCATGCATCTTTAGTGTTTTTTGTATGCCAGTGAAATTATTTGGAAAATTGAGTGACCAAGTATTTAAAGCTGAACATCCAGAGACTTGTGCAGTACCATTTGTAGTAATTCTTTATTTGCAATTTGACAAGTTGCATGTTTCCATCTGGCTTCCTTTCAGTTAAAAGAAGGGACAGAATGAGGTTTTGTAGAGTACTACTTGCTTGGTAGAACTTAGAATATACCTCCTTCTGAGTTGACAGCTGTTGCAGTATGCTCACGAACTATCCATGATTTCTTCCCTGTGGCGTTACCAGGTGCTACAGTGCCTGGAGGAGTTAAACATGGCACCAACTTTTACAGATGTCACCGTTGTTATCCACATGTAAGAACTCTCTTGATTAAACTTTGGGCAAACAGCAAATTAGTAATTAAACTGAGCAATATGTTATTGTGCACAATTTTTAAAATTTTTGTTCTTTGTCTGTGAGGTTTAAACAAACCTCAGTGAATTGTCAACTATTTCCCTCAAAGTTATTCTTTATTTTTGTGTTAGTTTCTAATTTTTCTCTCTCTTTGTGATTTAAATTCAATGGAGTATTTCATTAATGATTAATAATTCTATTTAATAATTCTATTTTATTAATAATTCAATTTAATAAAAAAATAAGTAACTATGATCCTGTAGTTACTAAAAGTTAGGGTATGGCTGTTTAGTTTCCAAAGTCCATGTTTTCTGGTTCTATTCGTTCAATTTCCAAAATTCATATTTTTTCCAAAGTACTAAGTATGAACATAAAAATGAAAGCAATTGGTATTATCAGAGAAAAGTTAAAATAAGTTAGAAAAAATATATGCAGCCAGAAGTGATAATAGTGCACAGAAAGTATGCAGTGAGTTCTTAATATGTTTGATAAAGATGAACCATAAATTTATCTCTAAGTATTTCAGTTGCTAATGCAAAAAGGGAAATAGAACTCATTACAAACAGGAATTGCTGGATCTCTGGGAAAAAAATAAACCAGCTGCTGGATAAAAGCTCCATGTATCCTACCACATTGGAAGTCCCTGCTGTAGGTACACAAAAAGAATTTTGGTGTTGGTAGGTAATTTATTTTGTAGTAGCAGTATTATTTTGTGGTAGTGTTGTATTTTGTAAATTTCAGACAATTAGGAGTTTCTTCAAGTGTACAGTATATTCTTAATTTTACTTTCTTTTTCATACATTTTCTTCCAGGCTAATCCATTGCAGTTTTTAAAGTGTGTGTGTGTGTGTGTGTGTGTGTGTGTGTGTGTGTGTGCATGCTCGCCGAAAGTTATAAATCCTCTAAGGGACTCATGCTTTGGATATATCTTCTAAAACTATAAATAGAAAATAGATTAAAAATTTTAGCTCTATTGCCAGCATGCAATCAGTTACATCCTGGCATTTTTGGATTTAAAAATGCTTACATCATGTCATCAAAATTATTGTGTTATTCAAAATCTAAAAATATTTTCTTAAATACAGTATTTTTCCCTTGGGCTGCTTTCAATACAACTAGTAAACTTTTTTAAAGCCTCAGATTAATTTCAAATAATTTCTATACTTTATGGTTGTATTTCTGGTGAAAGTTTATTTCAAAATGGAGTTTTCTGAAAATTAAGATATAAAAAGAATTGTCATAAGGTGGCAGTATGTTTCAATGATAACCATCAGTATAGAAAGAGAGCTAGTTGCATCAAGTGATTCCTTAGCCAGTATTGAGCTTTACATAAAATTTACTGTTGGTTTTTTTTTTGCGGGGGGGGGTGAGCAGCTATTTCTTAGGATATATGTGGGAAATTATTAAAATTATTACTTCTTTGATTATTACCACTGTTAATCACAAATATCACTAGGAAATTGATTTAAGTTATTCACTGCTACAAAAAGGGAATCTTTTTCTTCATCCTTTCTATGGCTGTGTGTAATGACATAGTAGTGAAAATAAATGCTTTCTGCTATCATCATTGACACATTTATTGAGAAGTGATAAATGAGTTTACACATTTTTAAAAGTATATTTTAGGTTGTAGTTCTTTTAAATGTGTTATAGTTGCACATTTCATTGTGGTTGCATCATATACACAAATGTTTTGTCATGATGTAGTCAACAGCATTAGTCTGTGGAGAAGTGACAGAAAAATTTTTAAGTTTTTAATGAATAGACTAAGTTTAATTTTTGAGCTTTTCACTCATTAGCTTTGTGATGCTGAGCCAGTTACTTTGCCTCTGAGACATTTTTTTCTTATTAATAACTTGATTATATGGTTACTGAACAAAGCAATTGAAGGACTTAATGAGATGATGTTTACAGGTGGACTTACTAAACTTTGATATGTTTAATTAATTATTAATATAATTATAATATGTTTATCTTTACTTCTGAGTATTTTCCGGTGTGAACCTTCAGGAGAAACATTTGAAGGCTGTCGCATTTTTGCATCACATAGTTGTGATTTATTACATATTAATCATTGCTTAACCATAGGGGCAAAATAGTACAGCAACAGAAAAGAAAAGCAGCTCTTGTTCATCTTTGTCATATATCAACATTTAAGCATTTTCTACTTACTAATATTATATGTGTAAAGGGGGTTTCTAGGACACAGGGAGCGTGATCTCTGTCCTTAAACATCTCATTTAGCTAGAAAAATAAAACTGGACAAGAGATTGGATGACTTGTATTCTAGACTTGGTGTTGCCCTTAGACAGTTTTGGAATCTTGAGTAAATCTCTGTAGTTCTGTTCTCTTAGGTGGAAACTGAGTTTGATAATCTGTAAGGACCCTTCTGGCATACTCATCCTGAGAGTATTTTGTACTATGAGTTTCCAAATAATTCAGCGTTGAATTAATTCAGAATTGAATTGGATGTTAGTGAATACACAATGGATGTTCAAAGGGAAGACAAATTAGTGTGAGCTTGAGTATCTGAAATGTCCTTGCACTATTTGCAAGAAACAGATTTATAGCTGCTCCTGAGCAAAAGGACAGTAATTTTCATGAGTAAATAATTTTTCTGTATGATAAATTAAAAATACACATATATAACATTTAATACCCTGTTATTCAAAAACATTTAAATGTTTTAAATAGGGTGAAAAATAAATTATTTTACACAGTTTTCATTACCAGCTGGTAGGAGCTAAAATAGGGAAAAAATTAGAGATTCCATAGTTATTAATTATAGTTATTAGTCCTCCGTGGTAAATAATGTCCACGTATTATATCTCACATATTATTTTATATAATTTCACTGACAGTATATAATCTGTTAACAAAGTTGAATAGTATTTTAATGAAAATTTACATTTGCAACTTTTTCCTCTTTTATGAATTCTTAGAAAATATGCTAAAAATTTCAAATGGTATAAAATGACAATAAATTCTGACAGATAAACTAATAAAGTCCTGAAGAAATACATACTAAGTATGCAACAAAAGGAGTTCTCTAAGAAACCAGGTTTTATTTTTTTGTGGTCTAGATTATATCATAAAGCATTTTCACAGCACGGAAGGAAGACACCTCCATACTCTGCCTCCTACTGGAGAACTTACAGTTTTGTTAACGAGGAAAAAAGTATTTGTTCCTCTGCACGCTTCTGAAGTATCCAAAGCAGTAGAGTCACTCCTACATATCACTATTCCTTGTTTCTCCTTCTACATGTAGGTTGTTCTTGAAAATCCTGGAAAAACTGCAGAGAAAGCTGGGGGAAAATAATCAATTCACAGGACCTTCCTAATGGTGTAGTCTGAAGAATAAAGAAGTATAGCATATATGAAATAAATCTCCTCCTTTAAGTTGCAATTGTTGGGTAATTTGTCCCAGCAATGAAAAAGGTGACTAAGATGGATTTTGATACTACAGAAATGGGGTGGTTTCCATGACTATACCTGATCATGTTATTCAGTCTTTGGAACTGGCATGCAGGAAGAATTTGGAAAGATTTGGAGATGCTGGCTAGAGAACATCTGGAATATTGTAAACTGGACTCAATTGGAGATTCTGGTCAGTGCCCAGAAAACCAGAATGCTGAAAGAAATGCCGACAGTAAAAGCTTGGCTCAGGAAGTTTCAGCTGAGAACAAGGACTCTATTGGCAGTTGTAGTCCATGTATATTATGCTCTGGCAGAAAATTTACATTTTGTCTGTGTTTTGGACTTTGTCAGAGACTGAGATTAAAAACAGGGTACTAATGAATCTGCTGGAGGAAATTTTAAGGCAACTCACTGTTCAGTCTGCTACCTGGGGATCCTTGGCAGCTTGTAGCAAGATTTATAGTGAGAATCGGTAGCAGAAAGCCCTCTTTTAAAAGTTTGTGGTTTTGCTAGAAAAGAAGCACCTGCAAAGTAGAGTAAAGTAATTCATGCTTGCTGAAAATATCATCATTAAAAGGATGCCAAGTACTTTGCATCAGGACAATAGGAAAGAGGACGCAAGTGCAACTCAGGAATCAGAAAGACTTCTTTGGAGGCTCAAAGGTGCAAAATGAAAGACTTTGCTTTGAAAAGAGAGTCCCCAGGAGTACAGCTTTTTCAGGGGTAACTAGGAAAGAGTTTCCCAGAGTTTAGACATCCAGGCACTTAGAGGTCCCTACAGTCATGATGGTAGGTGGCCAAGCTGTTGCTGGAGGTAGTTGCAGATATTGGCATCACCCACATAGTGTTGGTTTTACAATATGCAAAAGATATGAGGACAGGGAAGCTTCTACCCAGATTTTACAGGAAGGCCTGGGAGGCTAGAAGGTATGCTTCTGAGAAGGCAATGCATGAAGATGTGAAGCCAGATATTCAGGGGAGACTCCAGAAATGTGGAGAAGCCCAGAAAGTGGAATGGCTGCTGATAATGGCTACAGGCAATAAGTAGAGCCACCACCCAAGAAAAAGGTAATGAAAGCTGCAACTAGAAATGCCATTAGTGGAGGCTACTCAAGCTCTTTAGGGTTCGCATCTCTCCACAACTTCCCCTGCATGCTAGACATGGGATTACAGAATTTAATATTTGTCATGTGAGTTTTTGGCCCTGCCTTTGTGCTATTTACTTCTATCACCATATTTGTCTCTTTTATAATGTGTTTACTCTGGGCCATTGTATATTGGAAATGTTTAATGTATCTTTTTTGGGGCCAGGTAAAAGTGTTATGGTTTAGATACAGAATGTCCCTCAGAACTCTCATGTGCCCAGAGGCAGGGCTCTTGGCAGGTGATTGGATTGTGGGAGGGGTGCTATACTCATCAGGAGTTTCATCCAGTAAAGTGTTCAGCAGCTGAATGTGCAATTAGGAGGTGGATCCAATCAGAAAAGGTGGAAGAAGGGGGTCACTGGCAGTATATTACCTTCCCTGGTTTCTCCCTTCTCTCTCTCCTTGCTGGTCAGCATCATGTGAGCAACTTCTCTCCAGTCCTCTCCTCTGCCATGCTATTTCTGCCTTGGAGGGAGTTGATCGTGGGCTGTTATGTTGAACACAGGTAAAACTCTTCTTTAAAGGCAGGTATCAGGTATTTTGTCCCAGTGAAGCAGAAGGTGCCTAAGACCACTTGCATATGTATAAAAATATAGAAATGTTGTCTATAGAATTTTAAAGAAAATATTTTGTCCTAATAATAAAAAATGTACAGGTAAGATATTTGTATGTGGTGATGACAGACAAATGTACTTAGACATTTAAGGGCTCTGAAAATATATCATTTAACTTACCTATTTGAAAGAAAAAGCCCTGGAAATATTTGAAAGAAAAGGCCTTGGAAATCAGGAAATCAAGAATGGAGTTTTCAAGATTATAAAGAATATTTTTTCTGTAAGTAAATGTAAATGTCAAATATTCTTAAAAAAGTGAATTCTGCTATCACCATGGCAGTGTAATAATGATAATCTGCATATAAAGCCTCAGGCAGTCATAATGAGTAATTATGGAGTTGAGTAATGCAAGGGAAAGTAAATATATACTACCTTGCATCAAAATTTTGTTTTACTGTTATCTAACAGCATGTTAGTTTATGTCGTTAGGCAAAACACAAAAAGTACAACTAAAAAAATTTAAAGGCAGAGTATATGTCTTATAAGACACTGAAGAGAAAAAAGATGTTATTCACCAGTTAATACTGTACCAATATTTATAATGTAAAAAATTGTAGTATTTGGCAGA
Organism: Heterocephalus glaber; assembly: GCF_053883595.1. Taxonomy (NCBI): domain Eukaryota; kingdom Metazoa; phylum Chordata; class Mammalia; order Rodentia; family Bathyergidae; genus Heterocephalus; species Heterocephalus glaber. The sequence goes on along the minus strand of NW_028258296.1, from coordinate 32,934,136 downwards.
AACCCAATGAGAGAAATAATGATGAGAGAATAATAAAGATGCAAGTCAGCAAAAAACAGAATACCAAAATGAAACAATGATAATTTGTTCTAAGAAGTACTTCTTTGAAAAGACAAATCAGTTATTTACATAATATAAACCAAATGGATAAAAAAGATATAAAATATAAATTCAGAAGACTAGGAGCAAGGAAGAAATCTAGCCATAGATATAGCAAAATTGTTAGGTATAGCCTTATAGAACTTAAGACTACTAAAAGTTTGAAATACCCATAAAATATTCTTATAGAAAAATGTGAGTTGGAAAATATGCATAAATTAGATGAATTTAGTGAATTATAAAATATAACTAGACATGTAACAATGGAAGATTAAGGAGAAAAAAGATAAAAATGTAAAAGAAAATATTTAAGGATATAACTAGTATCTGTTCTACTCTTATTACACTGTTTCACTGGTGAACATTACTCACCTAAATAACAATAGCTATTATCAATTACAATTAATAATCCCTGAATTATTTCATTTTGTGTAGAATATGGGAAAACATAAAAACTTTATAATATAATTTAAAGAATTCTCGGTACCAAAAATTGACAAAGATCATGCAAAAGGTACATGAAATTTGAGCTTAATAGTTGGGTGTGGTGGCAGAAACCTGTAATAAACTCCCCACATGGGAGACTGAAGCTGGAGAATTGCAATTTCAAGTCAGCCTGGGCAACTTAGCGACTTTGAATGACCCTGTCTCCAGATAAAATGTGGGAAAAAAAAAATGAGCTGAGAATTTAGCACTGTGCAAAAGCCCTAGAAGGCCCTGGGTTCAATCTCTTATTAGAGAGAGAGAGAGAGAGGGAGAGAGAGAAATAAAAATTGAGTTTACCTATATTAACGAAGAATGAATGTAAAATTAGCAAGTTATATACAACAATATATTAAAAAATGATTGTAGTCATAGGTAGTATTTACAATTAGGTCTTGTAAAAGTGATAAAACAGTAGTTAAAAGTCATTGGTGGTATACCAATGGTGGGCCAATATTTTTTTTATTCATGAGTAGGTAAACAGCTAATTTTAACTTTATATGTAATTAATTATAGTTATATACATATATAATATAGACAGGATATATAATATGTATGTGCGTATATATATATATATATATATTTCATTGCTGTGTGCCAATTGTTGTTGTAAGCATATATGAATCCATTTAATCTTCTGAACAGCCCTATTAGATAGGTTTTATTATTATCCTCATTTGATTCATCTAAATAAGTTAGATGGAGGGTTGATAACTTTCTGAAAATCATAATTATAACATTTAATTTTAATCAAATTTTTGAAAAATAAGCTAGTAAGAATGATTTGTGGTAATGAAAATGAAGCATTTCAGAAAGCTACAAAATTTTAACAATGGAGTATAATGAAACAGAACCAAAAGTACACAATAGTTTATATAATATAAAATTAAAACAGAAATTCTAAAAGCCATAATCTGACAGATATGCAGTGATTATATATAGTTGTTTGTTGCAGAGTCATACTTGCAAAATAAAAACTAAGAGAAACAGTCCATATCTTTCATATAGGAGATTGTTTAAACCTTATAATACTATACAATATAATAATAAATAACCATTAAAAATTATGACATACATGTAATTTTATTTACCAGGAAAATGGTTTAATATATTGTGAAATGTAAAAAGCAAGCTACAAAACAGATAGGATGACATAGACGATGTCTTCTTTGTAATATATTGTGTGGCAGACAATAAGAGTGATTTGATTATAACTCATCATATTTTTATTCATGTTTTTCTGTGTTTTAAAATTGTGTATAAGACATACCTCTCTGGCACACACCTATAATTCCAGCACACTGGGAGCCTGCTGCAGAACATCACAAATTGCAGCCTAGCCTGGGCAACTGAAATACCTAGAAGATCCTGTCCTGGAGGTGTAGCTCAGGCAGAGCCCTCATTTGTAATCCTAGTCACACAGAACAAAAACTAAAACTAAACATACTCCTTTAAGATAAAACCTTACATCAGGTTTACAGTTTTAAATATTCATATTATTTTCTAATTTCCTAATGTGTCTTACAGAAATAAGCTGAGAGAAAATATCTATTCACAATTAAGAGCATGAGTTCTAGAGTTAAACTTCCTGGATTCAGCTTTCATTTCTACCACTTGTGGACTCAATTTTCCTATTTCTAAAATGATTAGACTATGGTGTCAGCCTCCCAGGCTTGGTGTACGAATCAGCCAAGGTGCTGTATTAAAGCCTCTAGCTGGTTATACACATGATAAGAAGTCAGTGCGTATCTAGAGTGGTAGTCCATGATGAGAACTCAGTGTATATTTTAACATCACTCCTCAATACAGACCTATCTTAAAATAAAATTGCTCAGTTCTTTTTTGAGGTTTTAAAAAATTGTTCAAGCAAACTTTAAACCTCTGAGATAGTTAATGGTTTAGATTAACATTTTCAATCTCTCAGGAGAAGGATGTTTACTTTCCATGTGAGTCTCCATCAAAATAATCTGCAAAAAGCTTCTTCATTTGGTGGCAGTGTACCTCCTTTAGAAATCTGTCCTCTCATCTTTTCCTATATGTTTGGTGGAAAAAATATTTCTGTTGTTTCTAAGTTTAATTTTTTACTTATGCTTTAAACTAAGCTACTTTACCTCCATCTGAATCTCATTCCTTGTGCATATATATTTTTTGTTGTGGTTACATTGGATTCCCCTTTTTCTTTTGTTTACCAGTCTTCCTCCATTCACAAGCATGTGTTAGACTCTAACCTGAAAATGGTTTTGTTGACATTTTCTCCCTCTCTAGTTTCCTTTCTCTTTTCCTATTTCACAAGTCAGCCATTTTGAACAAATCTGCTTGTGAAAAATTCTGCATCTACTTCATCATCAGCAAATACTAATTTTTATCACTGAAATTACCCTTCTGCCTTCAAATTGGTTTATTGAAATTATAATTTCTAAGGTCACTACAGAGTTTTCCAAATTCGAGCTACTTTATAGTTCTCTGTGGAGAAAATGGGATGGGAGGCAGAATCATGTTGGTAGAGAGCAGGCTGAGTAACTATCTGAGTGGATAGGGAAGGGCAGCAATATCTGAGGTCTATAATCCCACATGGAGTTGTCTTGTCCAATGCTCCATCTTTGGGCCCTTGTGCAGTACTAGAAAAAGAGAAGACACTCAAGAAATATTTATTCAATACAGAAGACTGTTGAGTGACAAAGTTGAGAGGGTTTGCAGTTTCCTCCATATTCTTTATAGTCACTGATAACAAGGAAATGTGAAACTTCCTTTTCAAAAGAGATAAAAACTTTAAAAGAATATTATGGCACAGAAAAGCCGAGAACATTAATAAATGCAACATTTATCATTTATTTTAGGTATAGTATGATATAAGAAAGATACCAAAATGATTACCTTTCACTTATTTTTTGCTTTATTTGAATGTTATAACATAGCTTTCTACTAATAAGTAGAAATTAAATGAAATTAAGGCAGGGCCATACAGTAGATTATATCTTGCAATGTAACAAAATATTTTGTAAGGTGAAAGAAAAGAAAAATGTTTAAAGAGGAAGGCATGGAGAGAGTTACATCAAATGGTGCTCAGTTATAGTTAGGTAAATGGAAGAAGTTCTGGCATGTTATTGTTGAATATGCTAACTATAGACAATGATCATGCATTCTGCATCTCAAAAAGCTAAAAGAAAGGGTTTTGAAAATTTTTACCTTGAAAATGATAAATATTTGAGGAGATACATATTTTTAATATGTTTAAACATTATGCTATGAAAGCATTGAAATATCACATGGTGAGCTATTAATATGAATAATTTTTTGTTTTGTATCAGGAAATTATTTTTAATAACAAAACTAAAAAGTAAGATGCTTAAAGTGGCTAACCTATGTCATCAAGCACAGGAGTTAATCCAGTTTAAAATAGTAACAGATTTCCTTTCCTTATCTACTCATTATGAACTTTGATATTTAGAAAGTCTGTGGAAATAATGTACCATGCTTATCACTCATATTGACAGTGGAAGTCAGAGGCATTCTAAACCCCAAATCTGGGATATACAATTAGTTTTAAAGGAGAATAGAGAATTTATCTGTTTTTAATCAGATGTAAAAGAATATGATGTCATATAAAATATGTTGGATTATTAATTTGTTTATGGATTTATTCAGGAGCATGATTTTAGTTTTCTTGATTTAGACCTTATAGTTTTTAATGTACTATACTGCCTTATAGTCAAAACTATACTTTTTATTAATTCATTATCTAATCATTTGTGATAAATTTGTTTGCATATGTCTTTCTTTTTTTTTTTTTTTTTGGTACCGGGGATCAAACTTGGGTCCTTGCACTTGCGCAGCAGGCAGCAAAATCACTGAGCTTAATCCCTGGCCCTGCATATGTCTTTCTATACATATATGAGTTTATATGTAAGATATATTCCTAGAAGTGAACTCCTGAGAAAAGGATAAGAATACATTTTTATAGAAATTTGAAATAAGCCTTTTAAAATAGATGTAGCTACTGACAGTATATTACAGTACTTATTTCCTATTTTCCAACATTGGACAGTTTCTTTTTTAATGTTTATCAGTATTATGGAGGAAAAACACATTTTAATTTAATTCTGATTTTCCTGATAATGAATAACCTGTGCTTTGCAGTTGACAAAAAACATTTGTAATATTATTTATTGTCTATTGTATCTACAAACACAAATCCATCCTATATCTATGTATGTGTGTGTGTATTGTAATAATTTAAAATGTATTGAGCAACTAATTAATGTAAGAAATAAAATTTTTGAATAAGAATTTTGAGGCACATACATTGTTATATTGAGATTTTCAGATAACAAATTCAATATGTGTCATGGTATTTCCCACATTTATAAATATTTGTTTGAAAGAGTATTATAGTAATTGTTAGAGAGCTTCTATCAAAGGGTGCCCTTCCAAACATTGTGTGTTTTCTCATTGCTGGAGTCAGTTTGATTTCCTGTAATGTGTTTGATACTACAATAATCTTTATATTCCAGTCATTGTTTCCTCTTTCACATACACAGCATTAACCATTCAGATGTTTCTTTTTTCTTGTAAATTTGGAAATATTGGTAGTTAAAAAAATGCATACCTACAAAGGTTTTAAAAAAGCCTTTGTGTTGGAATTAAATTATTGAAAAACACTGGCTATTTCCTTGTTTACATGACTGAAGTCATAATGTTATCTTTCCTAACAGCTAAAACTGATGTACTCACTCATATTTCACAATTCTGTATAGAAACCAAATTTGTGTTTTCATTAAATAAAATATTTTATTATTGTAGTATTGACAGTGTACAGTTATACTGATCATAATATTCAGATGAAAAAAGGAGGCCATGTGATCCTTGAGTTTAGGCTGCTTGTAATTGAATTATGGAAGCACTAGTAAGTGTCATAGTGAGTCGTGGCCCTTTGCAGTTGCAGTTCCTCATGAAATACTCTTCCCCTAAGATTTTGCAGTGGGTGGCTTTTTAATATCACTCATTCTTACTGTAAATATTGTCTCCTAAGTAAAACCCTGGCTATCTAATCTGAAGGATCCTTGCTCCTATAAATCATTCACCATGCTTTGTTTTTGCTTACTTTATAGTACTCATCATTAGCTAAAATATTTTGATTATTAACTTGTTTATGGATTTATTTCAGTGCCCTTACCAATCTCTGCTCCTGCCCCAAATGGTAGCTCCAAAGTAGAAGGATGACATCATTCTAATGTCTCCTCTGTTTTGGTTTATTTTCTTAGAAATTGTGTCCTTCACAATTTATGTAGAGAAATAATGTTTGCATATTTTAAGCCATTATCACGAATAAATAGATAATGTGTTCATGTATTTAAAAATATATATATATCTTAAAAAGTAAGAAGTATTTCTAAATCAACTTCACATTTAACTTTTAGATGTTTTCCATAAAGTATTTTGAGTGTTAGCTTTAAGAGCATGCTCTAAGCTTTGAGAATGCTTAAAAGAAAACAAAGCAATTTTGCTGCTCTAAAAACAGAGCAGTTTAAACTCCACAAATGGTTTCATATTATTTAAAATGAACTTAGCATTATTTAATGACAAATGTTTTCCTGCACGATGTGTTACATGATTTTTATAACTCATATTTTTGGTAGACATTATTCTATATTTGAAAAATGTTAAAATTTTGTCCTTTCAAAGAAACCTGTTACAACTTTGTTGAAAATTGCTTTTCTGTTGCCTTAGAAAAATTTGTATAATTGTATCTAGCTCTTGTATTCTTTGGGAATGAAAATTGTTATAGCCAGAGCGTACTTCATTCCTTTTAAAGATTTCTTTTCCTTTCTGCAGAATATTTCTGCTGAATGAAAATTAAAGTATGACCAGCAGTTTCTAAATAGATTCTACCCTGGGATAGAAGAAGCTGCATAGGAATTCTGTCAGTAGAAAGATGAATAACCATAGAGAGCCCTTTAATAAATTATACCTTCCTTTCTTTTTTTAATATGTTATAAAAAAAACTAAATAGAATTTTAACATTAAAACGTAATACTTTTTAACTTTTTAATGAAATAATTGGTGATTATATAATTTTATCATAGTTAATAGTATAAATATCATTTATTTCTCTGTACTATACTATGACAAATATTTGGTGCAACTTATATTTGTATTTTGTGAAAATTTATTTGACTATAAGAGTTCTCACTTAACCTTCCTTTATGAGGTAAACTGAGGTAGATTCCTTAGTATGGAAAATATTTTGAAATAAATATTTGTGACTTTGAAATATTCATCACAAAATATATATATATATATCACAAATAAATATTTGTGAAATCTTGATTGGTATACAAACAGTTTTTAGGAAAAAATATTGAACATTTATCTATAATGTAGCAGGAATTTAGCTTTTGTAATTGAATTCTTACAATTTTCACATGATAAGAACTGTTCAACTACTTAAATTACAAAGAAAATGATTCCATTTGGAATGTGAACAAATACTTGAAATTTTTACATTATCATCACAGATCTTCGTGTATCCTCTAAAATGATAATAACAGAGTTGAGTCAGTGGTGCTTGCACAAAAATGTATAAGGATAAGAGGCTGGGAATTTAGCTCAGTGGTTCTGCCACCTGCCTCCCAAGTGCCAAGTTCTGAGTTTGATCCCTGGTACTTAAAAAAAAAAAGTATAAGGATAAGAGTCCATGTTTCCTGATCCCAGGCCAAAGATCTCATGATTAGAAATTGTATTATTATTATTTTTAATATGTACTTATACAGCTTTTATAAAGTTGCAGATTATTTGCCTCCTGAACTTTAAAAATCTAGAACTGTTTGTACTTCACAGGAATTCCATTATTTGGAAGAGGTACATGATATATATTTTTGAGAGAATAGGTCTCGTAGTTTCAAACATTCTAAGGAAAGGTTGTTATTTCTCTGGGTTATCTTCCTCTTAAATTGTACCAATGAAAACTTATTTATGGAAAATTGAAGTAAAAAATCAGATAGTCTTCTATTCTAATTGTAGGTTTTCTCTCAGCTTTCCTAAACCTCATTTTCTTGGTGTAGTAGCAAAGGAAACAAACATCTTTAGGTTGAAAGAGACTAAAATGATTAGGTAGTTCTGGCACCATTTAAGGAGACTACTGAAATTAATTCTATACTTTGTGAAAATTTGGTTATTATTTATTTGATATTGGTAAAGGATCTTTGCATTTTCTGCTAGCTACTCCCACATAACAAGCCATACCAGAACTCAATGGCTTAAAACAATAAGCATATGTTATTAGTGATTAATTCATTTATGCTTTTATGCTTCATATAAGGGCTGACTCGTGTAGGTAGTTTTGCTGATCCTAGCTAAACTCTTTCACATATTTGACACTGGCTGCCTGTATCATGACCTAGGGTAGCTTTGGCTTCAGCTGCTGGCCTCCTCCCTATGATCTTTCATTCTCCATCAAGCTAGTTTGGATTTGTTCAGATAAATATGGAAGGGTCTCTAAAGAGGGAGGAGTAGAAGCATTCATAGTGTCTTGAGACCTAGGCTCCAAACTGGCACTCCATCATTTCTGCCATATTTTCTTGGCCAAAACAATTCACAACATCAGTTTAAATTCAATAAATAGAGAAATAGATTTTTCTCTTGGATGAGAGAAGCTGCATGGTCACATGGCTAAGGTCTGAATACAGAGAGGGTGAAGAATGGGTTGAATTTGTTACTGTGTTAGTTACTTTTCTCTAGTTGCTGGGACAAAATAGCAGACACCCAAAGTTAAAGGGGAAGGGGTTTATTTGGCTTGCAGTTCATAGAGGTTTCAGTCCATAATCAGCCAACTCCAAGGCAGGGATGGCAAACAGGCATGGCAGAGCAGAAACAACATGGCACACACAAAGCAGCAAAGGTAAAAAGAGAATGTTAACAGTGTCTCCTTGTCTTTTTTTTTTTTAATATTATTCAGACTACTTAGGGGGGGGTAGCACTCACACTCTTAATCTTAGTGCCCTTGAGTCTAGCATTGTATCATGAATCAATTCCGGCTTCACATACTCTAGATCAAGCCTATGACCACATGAGGCTTTGGGGGGACATCTAGACCCAAACCATAACAGTTACCAACCTAGTAATGGCACTCTTTACTCCAATTATACATTCCTATCCCAAAGGCAAAATATGCTCACACATAAAAAGTAGTTCCCTAGAAGTGTAATCCAGTTCTAGTATCATGTAAATTCTAGTGCCTCATAAATTGCATAAAGTTCTGAATGGCCCCTCAGATGCATCTCCAAAAAGTGGCAAAATGGGAGATAATGGCCTGTCATTTATCCACAGAAATTCCAGAACCATGCTGGGACAATAGAACCAAGTTCTCAGTGACAAAAGTAGGGAGTGTCTCTTGAGTAAGTCCTGCCTTAGCTTCCTGGTAATTACCTCCCAGTGTGCTATTGCCCATGATACACACTGGGCTCATGAATCTGCTCACTATGATGACTTACCTGATCCATTGCTGTCTTTGGCTACTTCTGAAGAAATGGGCCATCTGACATTTGAGTGGTTTTCTTACACTTATACTTGCATATAATAAGTGGGAGGCCCAAAGGATGCTTTGCACTTGGAGTGGTTTAAGTCTTTTTTTGTTACAGGTTGTGGCCATTCTACTAGAAAAATGTGTAGCTTGGAACAATATGTGTATATTACTGCTCATAAGTCTGTGGGACAGATGGGGACTTCTGCAGGTCTGCACTAGTTTCAGTTGCTCTTGACCAATTAGACAAGTGGCCTGCACCTCCTCTGGAATAAAGCTATCAGACTACTTTCCTGTTAATGCTGTATGAACATCTGGGAGGTGTAAAGGTTTTGAGGCACAGATAAAAATTGGAATTCATGGGACAAACACACAGTCTTGACTGCCACATCTGGTTTTCTATAGCTGGTTCTGTGTTCTCAGAGACTGCACCTGAATCTCTCCAGGACCCTGCTTTAGTAGTAAGCCTGGTGATACAATAGTCTAACAGCCTGTTGGCAGCCTTAGCTTGTAGAAATATGTCCAAACACAAATTTCTTACAATGATCTGCTGATGTAATATTTAAATCCCCAAGCAAAGAAACAAGCTACAAAAGTATTTCCTTCCCACAGACTCTAAACAAGTTTATGACAATGATGCAAACTTGGAATTTGTAAAGAATCTCATACAAGTGAAAATAAATGTCAGAGAACATTACAGTCTATGACTGTATAAGGTTAAGGGGCTTAGACTTCAAAAATTTAGAAAGGAGGGGTTCTCTTAATGTTTTGGAATAGGGGAATACCATTAAATACATTTAAAGAAGAATAGCATGGTAGTAATAGGTGATTAGAAGAAGCAAATACAAATGTGTCAAACGTGAGCTTTCTTCATGTAGAAATTAAAGCATACATTAACCATAACATCTCATTAATTTGTTGATTAAGTCATTTAGCAAGCCTTTGTTGTATGTGTAAATTGTCCAGCACTGTTTAAAGAGGAAAACGGTACAAATTAAAATTTATACTGCTTTTAAAGAATTTTCAGTCTACAGAGAGGACCGAACTATTTATTAAATCTATAAAATAAAGATGATACATAAAAGAAGCTATTCATAAATAATCATTGTAAATCAAGATGAGTTAATAAATATTTATTCTTAGAAAAATCATATTCTTAGAATTTTTTAATGATTATAAAATATGTTAATTATGAATAGAACTATCTTACCCATTTTCACATTAATTATGAAAACTGAAGATTGGACCTTTATGTAAAGCAATCAAGTTAAAAGTTTATTTTCTGGCTTGAAATTAAATGGCAAATGCGAGAAAGTGTTCACTATTATTAAGTTGAGCATCTAATGCATATGTAATGTCACCTTTGCACTAAACCAAAATAGATTGTTATGATCCAAGTCAAAAGCTTTTAAGTGTTTTGAGATTGCACATGAATCCCTGGATAAAGAATGGGAAAATGTTTTAAAACTCTGAGGGAGCTGGAGTGATTTTACCTTGTATTTTTATGTCTTAGGGCTAGAATTGTATATATCTAATTGCATCTATATATACAGTATGCATTCATTATTTGTTTTCTTCATTTTTTTCTTGCCTCCTTATCTTTTATCCTCTTTCTTTTCACACTGCTACTTTTTATATTCATCTCACTGTTTGTTTTTCCATTTCTTTTTATTCCATTTTTTTTCTTTGGTGGGCAGGTTTTACCTTCTTGCTCACTCCATCCTCCAGTTTATTATTTTAATTTCCTCTCTCTCTCTCTCTCTCTCTCTCTCTTTCTCTCTCTCTCTCTTTTTCTCTCTCATGCTTTACCTCTTACCTCAAAAGATCTGTCAGCAGTGTTTGGTTATTTTTTGGATACAGTAATAACATCCCACTTTATGTTCATTTTGAATTAATAAAATATGTAGTAGCTATTAGTGCAAACAATTATGAACTGCCTTAGAAAAAAGGAAAATCCTTGAGGATGTTTTCACACACAATAAATACACGCTAATTAGGCCAGTATGAAGCTTTCCTTTCAAAGAGAAATAAGGTTCATAATAGAAGTTTGGATGAACATTGAGAATCTTAATTTTGATATTTGAATCTTCATTTTACATTCCCTAGCACAAATCAAAGTAATCAAGTTAATAAATAATAATTTAAGAGGTGCATTAACTTTATGATATATTCCACTGTTATATAAAAACTTTAAAAAATTAATAGGCAATGTTATTCAAATCAGTTGAACAGATTTTAGCTCCTACTGTGTGTGAGGTTTGAGCTCCTACAGTTAAGAAAAAGAATCAAGATCCTTTCTGTTTCCTTTCTAGACGGAGGACTTCATAGAGGAGATAGGTCAGTTTTAATGGAGATAATGAAGGTAGATAAGGTGTATTTTTTGCCAGGACCAAGAAACCTGAAAAGAATGATAAAAGCAAAACAAATAGGGAAATAAAATGTACATAAATTAAGCTCACATTATTCAGTTTTTAAAAAGCATTTGTTCACATATAGGGACAATAAGTGGGAGATAAACTATAGCTACATTAATTTGTTCATCTAACATTTATACATCATACTAGTAGTTGGATTCAGTTGCAGACATAGAGGGATACATAAAAGAGGACAATGTAGACACTGGTCTCAAAGGAAAGGTAAATGTTCAAATAAACTGGTTTAATCAAATACAGAAAGAAAAATAAGGCACAATAGAGGCACCGGTCTTTTCAGGATTATTAGAAAATGCATTTTTTGCTGGGTATTAATTAAAATAAATAAATACTCATTGAATATTTGCTATATTACAGATGTTTTCCTATGCTTTAATATTCTTTGGCACTCATAGTAATGGTATGAAATACAGGCTTTTCATTTCATTTGCATATTAAGAAATTTAGCCTGCCTCGAAAAGTTGTGACTTGTCATAGAGTTAATAAATGAAAGAATCAGGTTCACTTGACTTTTGAGGAGGCATTATTTCTACTATCATATTTGAGCAATCTGAGCTTAATTTGACAGGTTTTGAAAACTTTTTGAACATTCATACTTAAATTGGAAGAACACAATCATTTTAGTAAATAAGACATATATTCTTTATTTTTGTTCAAGTTTTTAAAAATTTTATGTATGTAGTATGTAATAATCATATTCCTTGTGAATAGCTGGCATATGTACATAACACAACTCAGTTCTTTTTCCATTCCCCATACTCTTTTCTTCCTCTGCCTCCCTCCATCTTTTGGCCTCCTTCCTATTTGCAGAAGATCTCACTACTTTCTCTTGTCTATGTTTAAGGTGCTCTTTATTTATATTTTAGTTTCTCATAGAAGAGAAGCTATGTGAAATTTCAACTTGTGTGTCTGATTTATTTCACTTAAAATGATGGTCTCAAGGTGGATTCATTCATTCATTTTCCTACAGATGACTCATTTATCTTTCTTTATGGCAGGAAAGTACTCCATTGTATATAAATACTTTCTTTATTCATCTTTTGATGGACATATGGGGCCACTTCCAAGTTTTAACTATTATTTTAACTAATTTTACAAAAGAAAACATACACTGGAAAAAGTGTGTGTTTTGGGTATACATGTATCACTGTAATACGATGTCTTTAACTCTTGCAGGACGATGTCTAGAAGGGAACAGCTAGTCAAATGGAATTTGTAGCTTTAGTTTTTGAAGACTCTCCATATTGATTTTCATTATGTTTGTACCAGTACTAGTTTGCATTTTGAACAATGTAGTTAAATGTTCTTTTTTCCCTATAGCCTCACTAGCATTGATTATTTGGTTTCTTGATGATAGCCATTCTTTCAGGAGTAAGATGGAAACTCAGTGTTGATTATTTGCATTTCTCTAATGGCCAGAGGTGTTGAACATTTTTTCATGTACTTATTAACCATTTGCATTTCTTGTTCTGAGAAGTATCTCTTCATTTCAGTGGTCCATTTTTGTTTGAGTCTTTTATTTTGAGTGGCTTAAGTTTTTTGAGTTTGTTATTCTAAATATTAGTCCTCTGAGGAATAGCTGGCAAATTATTTTTCCCACTTTGTCGGTTATCTCTTCATTTTATTTCCTTTGCTGTGCAAAACCTTTTAAATTTATATGATCCCATTTGTTGATTCCTGTTATTTCTTGTGCAACTGGGATTCTGTTCAGAAAGTCCTTAGCTACACCTGTTTCTCCAAGAGTTTTACTTATTTCAACACCAGCAGATTAAGTGTTTGTGTTTTGACATTTAGATCTTTGATCCATTTAGGTTTTAGTTTAGTACATGTTCGGATATATGGATTTAGATTCAATCTGCAGCATACAGATAGCCAGTCTTCTCAGCCCCATTAATTACAGAGGCTCTCTTACAGTGTATGTTTTTGGCCCTTTTGACAAAGATCAGATAGCTGAATGTATGTGGGTATGTTTTTATACTCTCTGTTATGTTACATTGATCCATGTGTCTGTTTTTGTGCCAGTATCATACTGTTTTTATCACTGTTGCTTTATAATATAACTTGAATCAGAGAATTGTGATGCCTCCTGCTTTACTCTGCTACTCAGGATTACTTTTGCTTATTTTGGGTCTCTTCTGGTTCCATATGAATTTTGGTATTGTTTTCTCTATTTCTGTGAGGAATGCTGTTGGCATTTAGATTGGGATTGCATTAAATCTGTTTTGGAAGTATGGCCACTTTGTATTGTTTCTGCCTAACCTGTTAAACTCCATTTTCAGGATACAGCAGTTTTTGTTGTAGAGGTGTGTTAATTCCTATGTATTTAATTTTTCTTGATGCTACTGTGAATGGTATTGTATTCCGATTTTATTTTTTAGTGAGTTCATTGTTGGTGTACAGGAACAATATTGATTTTTTATGTGTTGATTTCCTATCGTTCTACTTTGCCGAATTCTAGGAGTAGTATTTAGCTGGAATTTTCGGGGTCTTCTATGTAGAAGATTTAGCTGGAATTTTGTGGGTCTTCTATGTAGAAGATCATGTCATTTGCAGATAATAATATTTAGGCTTTTTCCTTTTCTGTACATATTCATTTTATTTCTTTCTCTTGCCTTAATGCTCTAGTTAATGTTTTAAGTACTGTATTGAATAGCAGTGGTAATGGTGGACATCCTTGTTGTATTTCTGATTTTAGAGAGAAAGCTTTTAGTTTTACCCTTTTTAATATTATGGTGGCAGTATGTTTGGCTTTTATAAGAGGGAGGTAAGATGCTCTATACCTATTTTTTTCAGTGTTTTTATTATGAATGGACGTTGTATTTTGTCAAGGGCTTTTTCTTTTTTTCTACATCTGTTGAGGTGATTTTTTTTAATCCTTATGTTTATGTGATATATTACATTTACTGATTTGCATATGTTGAAACATCCCAGCATCCCTAAGACAAAGCCTACTTGGTCATGATGTATGATTTTTTTGATGATCTGTTGCATTCTGCTTACCAGATTCTTGAGGATTTTTGCATCTTTGCTAATTAAATAGATTGACCAGTAGTTCTTTCTTATGGTTGTTTTCTTGTCTGGTTTTAGAATCAGGAAAATGCTAGCTTCCAGGCATAACTTGGAGTAATCCTTTTTCAATTTCATTAAAGAGCTCAAGGAGTGTTGGCTTAGATGTTTCTCAACATTGTAGAATTCAGCAGTGAATCCTTTATGACCTAGGCTTTTCCTAGTTCGTAGGTTTTTATTATTGGATTATTCAGGGTTTTAAAATCATCTTGGTTCAGTTTTGGTTATTCATATATACGTAGGAATCTATCCATTTCTTTTGAATTCTGCATTTTATGGGAGTACAGCTGTTCAAAATATTTGCTAATAATTTGGATTTTGATGTTGTCCATTGTGATTTCACCTTTTTCCTTTATAATTGTATTGATTTGGGTCTTTTCTTTCTTTTTTAAGTAATATTGACGGGATTTTTCTATTTTGTTTATTCTTTCAAGGAATCAGCTTTTCGATTGTTTTTTATTGGTTTTTAAAAAAAATATCAATTTCACTAATTCCTGCTCTGAACTTTATAATTTATTTCCTGTACTAGCTTTGGGTTTGGATTGTTCTTGTTTTTCTGGGACCTTGAGATGCTTTGTAGGATATATTCTAAGAAGGCAATACTGAGGTTCTATAAACTAGGTGGATTGGAAGGAAAAAATGGAGATAAAAAAGAGAAACAATCTGAGGCTAAAAAATTAGAAACTTCAGAGAATTACTAATAAAGTTGTTTTTATAAGAAAGCAGTTTTTAAATATGGAAACTCCCTGAATGAAGTCAGAAAGAAAAACTATAAAGAATAACTGGTCAATTTCCATTCCCTCTACCACCATTTTATGACATTACCATTTCTTTTTTCTTTTTTTCCAGTACCAGGAATCAAACTCAGAACCTTGCCCTTGCGAGACAGGCATGGTGTCACTGAGCTAAATCCCCAGCCCCCAAAGTGTAATTTCTTAACAGTAATTTGACAGTGACATTCTGCTTCTTTCTTATATTCCCATAAGAATTGATTTTCTAAAGTATTGGATGACTTCCCACTATCTATCCAATAGTATCTAAATTCCTTATCTGTGTATGCAAATGTGTTGATCCCTGCCACTCTGTGCTACATTTTACATGAATTCTCCAAAATATTATAAATCACTGAGTTTCTCTTTGACCATGTCCTCTGCAGAATGTATCCTAATTATTATTTTCAAGTCAGTAATAGAATTTTCTATTTTCAGAATTTTTATTTGGTTATTTTTAATATCCTCTCATTTATTTTTGCATGTTTTTGTATATGTTATTTTGTTTGTCAGGGATAGTTTCACTAATTTTATTAGAAGAATTATAAGCATAGATTGAAGTATATTTTCAGATTGCTCCATTTTCTTTTTACTTCAGAATAAATTCAACTCTTGATTACTGGTAGTCTTTATTAATGCTAGTTTTTCCTTGTGTAATTTTATTTATTTATTTATTTATTTATTTATTTATTTATTTATTTATGATTTGGTACCAGAGATTGAACTCAGGACCTTGCACTTGCGAGGCAGGCAGCAGAACCACTGAACTAAATCCCCAGCCCTTCTCTTGTGTAATTTTAGAAATATTTTATATTTATGTTTCTTGAATGTTGCTTATTTTCCTCTGTGCTTATTTTTTTTCTCTTGTGCTTGTTTTTCTCTTGATGAACTCTCTCCTTTCAATCTGATGATTCTATGGAATTTTACACTGATACATATAATTTGATAACTAGAATGACAAGGAAATATCAAAGATTGTTGTGAGGTTAAGCAGATAAATTTGCTGAGTGCCTATGAGTATGTAAGGATTATATTAATATCCAAGTGGGCAGTGAAGACTCAATGTAGGATTTTAGCAAATTTTAAGAAGTATAGAATAGAAATAGGTAGTCAGAAAATACTGTAGGAATACAAAATCCAACCCCATGGTTAGTTCATAGATAAATTAGAGTTTTAGAGCCCTAGCAAAATGTGAAATATTTCTGAATGAAAACTTTGCAAACGTTGTACTGGTGAAGTTTATTCATGTTAGTCTATATACTAGACAACAAATAAGAAAACACAAGCCAGTAAGCTTAGCCTCAGAGACATATGTTCCAGGCAGGTGTTGGCTGACTGGAACAGAATGAAGTGAACAATTAAATGTGTCTTGATTGGCTTCTTTCATACAGTGCATAGTATACATTATTGAATTCTCATTATTCTAAGGAAGATATTACTTCAGTAACAAGATTAGAAAGTTAGATATAGAAAACCTATGGGACTTGACCCCACAACCTCTAAGTAACAATACAAACTGGCAACAGAACAAATGTTATTTTGGTTATTCCGTGGTACAGTTTTCATCTAGAAAGGAAGTTAATGTTTCCTATGCAGGAGACCAAGATGACGTGATGTGGATAGAAATGAATGGGAAATTTCTGGCTGTAGTGTAGGTGGAGAAGGTCAGTTGCCAACATTAAAAAATGAATTTAAGTAAGTCTCTTAAATATTTAATCCCTATTTGTACTAGTCAGATTGCCAAGAAATACAGGATGGATAAATCTGAGCATTCTCTGTCCTTAACTCTTAATGTTACCAAATATTTTGGACCAGGTTATCCTTGTCAAAATTGTGTCATTTTTATTGCTATCGTTTGGATTTCATTGAACTTCTTCACACTCATCATACAATAAGGATCTGAATGCTAATCCAGTTTTAGGGGAGGTTTAATTATTGAGTTTAATCTGTATGCTATATATTGAAAATTTAATTCCTCTCATTTGAAGAAAATTGTCAAAGTTTAAAATTTGGTGATAGTTACCATTTTTCTGTAAACTGAAATTTTCAAACAATTTACTTTATAACCTCATAATACTAGTGACATTTGTGAAGAGACTATGTCTTCTATATTAGGGCACTTTACAGCCCATCCAATCATACAGTTGTTTCTCACCAATAAGAAAACTAAGGCCTAATCATTTAGGACTCAGTTAACTGAGGTTAAATGATTTATTCAGACTTGTATAATTTGCTGTTAACACAATAATGTCCAGAAAACATCACTTGCCTAGTAGTAATAAAATGCCCCTGACAGCCCATTCATAATGCTCTGTGCTATCATAATTTGATCTTAGTGTATAATATGATGTTTGCCATTGCTTACCCCTAAGCCAGAAAGTATTTGTGTCTATTTCAAGTGCAGTCATTTTCCCATGGTCTTAAACTTAATAGGCACTCAGAAAATATTTTATGAATGAATGAATGAATGAATGTTTTCCTGGGACCTATCAGACTAATTGGGGATATAGTTAGGTTTAAAAAATAATTACATTATTGTTCGAAAGATGTAGGCATGCAGAGAAGAAAATGGATAATCTTTAGGAGGGATAGAGGTTGAGTAAAGCCTTCTTAAGAGGAGTTGACACCTAATGCTGAAAAGTCAGGGATGCTGAGGAACTTACCAGCTAGGGAGAATGAATGAGGAGTCACATATTTTGTATTGAGCAAAAGTAAGAGCAAAGGCAGAAAAAATGAAAGAATATAGCGTGTTTAACTAAAAATACTACTTTTGTATTAGCATTGCCAAAATCAATACTGTACTGTCGTCTTATATATAGAACTTTAACAACATCTCTTCAATAAAAAAGGATTTATGCACCCACAGTGCTGGGAGAACAGATTAATATCTTCGTAGCTTGCAAAGCAATTTACTCTCAGTGGGATTGTTCTGAAAAGTTCACTTAGAAAAACATATCAAGAAGGGAAAAAGTGAGAAATTTCCTAGCTTGAATGGAAAGATAGTACACAAGAAAAATGTATTCTCGAAAATTATTTTAAAATACATTTTTCTTTTTCTATTTAATTAATGTAAAAATTTTAGATTTGTCTCATCATTTAAAATGTACTTACTTATTGGAGAAATATCCCTTTTAGTTGGGTGGAATAGAGGAAGCAAAAAACCATACCTGATTCAGAGAGCTCCCCTTAATAAAGAAAGATTTATTTCTTGCTCTGTGTACTCCCACCTCTGTGTGATTTGGTCCCCTTTTCATTGTTAACATGTGAATTTACCTAACTACCTAAATAGAGAGCTGCATACTGAAGTAAGCTCATCATAGCCATTAACAACCAGCTAAAGAAGAGGTCACCTGGAGAAATAAGTTAATGGTTGCCAAATCATTGCCTAACATAATTCATCATGCTAGTGGATATCTACATAGACCAATTTATGTTTGGAATTGTGATGTAGCTGCTACATTCATTATAAAACTTATGAACATACATAGTCTTTACATACCTTATTCCTTGTGATCGTTCATGGTCACACATTGTATTTTTATGCACAAATGACATGTTTATTTCTGTATTTGTCAAATCCTCTTGGTTTGAAAGATTAAGATATTTTTCATCTTGTTTTCTTGTTAACATTTATTGAACAGTTACTATAAACATGACATTGTCCTGCATTATATTTTCCTTTGTTTTTAGATAATAAAACAAATGATATAAAATAGTGATTTTACATTATGGAGGAGTTAGATAATACAGCAGAAATTCTTCTAAAAGTTTCCCATGATTTATGTACTTAATCCTCCTTATAATGTTATGATGTCTAGACTATAATTAGCAACTTAGATGAGGAAACTAGAGAACAAAAGGTTTCAGTAACTTTCCCAACATCACAGAGCTAATAACAGAGCTGGACTTAAATCCAGACTGTACTGAACTCTTTTTCTTCTCATGGTACTGTGCTGTGGATACATAATAGATGCTGTATGAATCAAGAAAGAGTGAGCTCTTGAAAGAAGAAATGATCTGACAGTGGGTTTAAATTAAAAGTACTTTGACAAGAGTTCTCTGAAGCAGGTTCACCGTGCACTCACTGGTTACCACTATGTCTGAGTCCAGTAAGGAAGAGCACATTCGTATGTCATGAGTTATGTGAAGTAGTTTATTACTGCAGTGACACAGTGATGGACAACAGAAGCTGGAATTCGATGTGAGCTTGTTCTTCAAGGCTCAGGGAAGCTACCAGGGCCAATTGTGTCTTGACGGTGCATACCTCATTTGTACTACAGCTGCGGAGCCCTGGCAAGCAGACTGGCCTTGGCTTTGTACATCAGGGTAGAGAACTCATGGGGCTACAGCAAGGAAGGGCATGCTGTTTCTAGAGGGTACTAGAGCAGAGTCCTGACCAGTCCTTCCTTATCAAAGTTGTTGCATCCCAGCACATGATACAAGCACAAAATGAAGAAGAAAGATGTTGGAGGCTGCTGTGTTTGTCCTTCAAACTCTGTGTCACCCTTAGTAAGGTAGTAATAAATGTTTTTATTTCCTCACATTCTGTATCCTCCCAAGTCATGTATTTCATGGCCTACTCACAAGACACATGCACGTGTGTGCACACATGTATGCACACACACCTTAAACAATATCCATACCCTGGTCATTCTGTGAGCAAATGATACTGAACATGCATTGGGTCTTTAGCATTATAGTCATTCAAGACAGAGGGGAGAACAGATGAGCACAATTCTAATCTTGGGGCAAGTGCATACATGCTGATTCCCTCATGTTTATGTAACTGAATAGCACACTCTCCAATAACTGCAAAAAGCTAAATGAAAAATCTGAGTGAAGGTAATAGATTTAAATATGTTTGTAATTTGTAGAATCTTAACACATCATTTCAATTGTGTGTCTCTCCCTCCCTTCCTCCCTTCCTTTCTTCATTCTTTTCTTCCTTTTTTCCCCCTTTCCTCCCCCCTCCTTGCTTTCCACTCTCCCTCCCTCAGCTAATATCCACAGAGCAGTTACTATATTCTGGAGAATTTTCTAGGAGATGGATATACTAAATGAATTGCAAAACCTTCCCTCAAAAAGCTCATGGTGGGCAGGGGATTTAGCTTAGTGGTTCTGCCTCCTTCCTTGCAAGAGCAAAGACCTGAGTTTGATCCCCGGTACCCCCCCCAAAAAAAAGCTCATGGTAAAAAAAAATTGACAAATAAAAGCTCACCCTGAGATCATGTAGGGGTGTGGCAATAAACATGATATCAGAATAGCTCCATGAGAGATAGCCAGGGAATTCCAGGGGAGCCCTGAGTTGAATTCTGAACCAAAGTAGAAGTATAGCTTTTTCAGAAAGAGAGGAGTGTGTTGCAATTTACACAGAGTGGAAATGACTGGACCTGCTTGTAGAACTGTAAACAGAGTTCTAGAGTGGGACAGGCAAGCCTACTGGAACTGTAGAAATGCAGCAGGCAAGGTTTAGCGATCTCCTTGTGCCAAGATTCTCTCTTAGAGTAGGAGAATGATGTCATGATCACACTGAACCTCTAAACCGATCACCAGGATTGTACAGAACACTTATTAAAAAATGTGTGCTGAATAAGTTTTCCTTTGACTTGGGGTAATCAACATAAATGTAGGTAAATGAATGGCTACTAAATTTAAATATTTAAATTATGTGTATGAGGAAGGAGTTCATTTATTACTTTTGAAAAGGGAAGAATGGCATCAACTTTATGAATTAAAAACTTTACATAAATTTGCAGTGAACCCAGTGCTTGATACTCAATGATTCCTAGAGGAAGAAAATCCACATTTGAGAATTTTTCTCCAAATGTGTTATTTGCATCTCTAAAATAATCACAATCACAGTAGTACTTATAAAGAATTTTTATAACTGCACAAAAAATCCCTATTGAAAGGCTTTTGCATGAAGTTAAATTAGTCCAGTAAATTTTTAAATAATGATTACCTGTATAGGTTTCACTAAATCCTCCCCTTCACCAGTACAGAATTTAAAATGTAGTAGGGTTTTAATAATTTTGAGTTGAATTATATCTATTGTGTATTATACCTAGAGACCTAAGATATGGAAAAACTGTTCCTAAATTCTGTTATTGGTGAATATTATGCCTTAATGCAATTATTGTCTTTATTGTCTTCACAATTGTTTTAGCTAAATAAGCCCCTCCAGCGCTTGTACTGCCACTCACTGTATTTGTTTGAGCAGACCTTACCTTTTGTTCTGTTAGTTTTGTGAGCCACCAGCCTCTCTATGGTGTTCATCCTCTTAAAACTCTAACGGGCTCCTCTGTAAGACTTTGCAAGGGTTATGAGAAAGGAAAAAGGCACATGGGAGAATCATGTGTTTGGTTTGATCAATTCATACGAACAGTGCAAAACACAAAATTTACACAGACTGAGGTGATTTTCTATAACTGCTCATCTCTTATTTTCTTAAACTATAGGTAGTGCTTCCTTATTGCAAGAAAAAATTATGCAAAAATATAGCATTATAGGAAGTAAACTCAACTCCACATCTTAAACCTAAATCAAATGCCTTTAGAAAGGTTTAAATATTTGCACAAGTATCATATTTTCATAATCTATAGAAATTTCATAGTTAAAAATAACTTTGTTATTTATGGATTAGACTACTTGCCTTTCTCTTTTACTTTTTTACTGGAAACTAGATGTTCAAGGTGTGATCAAATAATCTGGTGACTTTAAATTATAAAATTTTTTACAGGAAAAGACACATTGCTAATAATGTTGGAATAAGTTTTTTCACAGTAAGTGTTAGTAGTTTGAGTGTTTTGAGGGGCATTCATCAAAATATGTCTTTTATTGTAATAAATTTTAATTTAAATATTCACCATATATTTGATAATCCCACATATATACATGTCAATATTACTATTATTTCTGAAATTGCCTTCAAATAAGTCATAAAATAAGCTTTTTCAGTTTTGAAGTTTATTGGAAGTCTCTCTCTCTCTCTGTATATATAATATATTATATATATACATATGTATATATACTGTGTGTGTGTGTGCATATATATATATATATATATTTTATCTTTTTTGTTACTTTTCCTAAAGTGGCTTCATTAACATTAAAGTAAACATAGAAATATTTCAAAATTTGAAAAGATAATTTGCAGTGTGTATGGGTAGATGACAAAAAATGATGTTCTTTTTCTATGAAACCTGAATGATGCTTGATATAAATCAAAGAGTGTATGACACTATCAAGGAAATAGTCCAGGTGAAATAAGATTATTGTGTAGTAGGAAAGCTATAATAAAAACTGTCAGTACTGTCACCCAGTTTCCTCTAAGGTCTGTAAAGGATCAAATGTGTATTGGGATCATGTAACAGCTGTCTAAAATGTGAAGGGAACCACAATTGTTGTGAGCAAGAATATATTGTTTGAAAAAACTTGTGTATGATTTGTATTTAAAATACAATAGTATGTTGAACTCTGAAATGTACTATGAACCTAGGACTTTTAAAATGGCTACAAACTAACTAAACACATATGTGGTCATATGCATTTAAACTTAATTCAAATTAAAATGTTGCATAATGTAAGTATTACCTTATGAATACTTACTGAAATAAAGATCATATTTATATTTAACATATTTTACAGAGGAAACTATCCTATTCTGGAGAATAACAAATGTTTTGCTACGTCTTATCGGGTAGCAGCAACAAAAAAAGAGAAAGGGAGTCTAACATGGACATTGAAAATATGGAAGCACTAAGGAACAACGTATGGAGCAAAAATGAAGGAAAGCCTATTACATGGATTTTCATAGTCACTGGTTGTAGCCGTGAGATATTTCCTCAAGAACATTCATCCCTAATAAAAAATAGCTATGTCTATAGTTATATTAGCCATTTTTAAAGCGTAAGTTCTACAGTGAACTGTGCAATCCAATCTGTTATCTTTAATTTTCCAATTTCTAGGGAAACAACCTATAACTTCTAATTTAGTGATATTTAGTTGAGGAATATAGTTATATTATATCATTAGAATGGGGACAGAACCAAAATCCTCAAGAAGTATTCCATCCATATAAACAGTGTTCAATCATTGATAAGTTGGACATATTATATTTTTATGGTTTTATTTTTGAAGAAAGGCAATGACTGAGGAATTTTCTATAAATGTGTATAAGCCAGCCATTGGCATAGGTTAGTGGTGGCTAACCTATGGCATGTATGCTGCAGCATTGTTTGTATCACTGAAAGCTCTAAAAGGTTTGACATCACTGGCGTAGGTGCCGAGAGTGAAGGAGCAATTACAGTCTATTCCATGGATGAATCTATAGTCTGCCTTTGTACTTTCTAATGGGTTGCATTAGCCAATAGTTTCCCCCCTTATTCATTTCTTTTGTGTATTCAGCCATCTCACTTTGGCAGCTGAAACATTTATGGTGCATTGATATGTGATATAGGAAATAGAATAACCACATAAGCATCCTGGACCTGTAGTGTGAAACTATAATGTTCTCATCTCTACATGACAAATCCTACTTGTCCTTTAACTTCCACCACACATATCTCTAAGTATTATCTCTTTCTCTTGAAATGGAAATAACTTTTCCTTCTTTTCATATGAGCACTTAAAACACGTATTTGTCAGACGTCTATTATGTTTAATGTATGTAAATAGCTGCAAGACATTACATTGTAACTCTTCACTAATCTATTAAACATTAAAGAAGAGAAAGCAGTGCATAACTTTGAGAACATTTTGAGAGTTATAAACAATTAGCTGTTAAGTTACTAAAGTAGGTACTGTTTAGTACAACCATAAAATCTTTAAAAATATCACAACAAATCTCTAAAGTACAAATTAGAATCACATTTGCATATGGAAAAATGCATACCTGAAAGAGGTTAGGTCATTTGCCTAAAATCTGAAAACCAGTAAAATGAAGTCAAGCATTAAATAGGCACTACAATCCATACTCTTAACCTGTATCCTGTAGTTTTAGAGTTAATAAATTTAAATGCTTTGAAGAACCAAAATATTTGAGCACTTCATTATTATTAGCATAAGCAGGGAAAAGTACTTACCTTCCTCTTGACTCTATTACCTCTTTCTCAATTGCTTTAAATTCTTTCAATCCCAAGCATCACTACAGTGGATGAAGAATAGTTTCCTAAGACAGTGTGCTAACAAGACCATCCATCCAGGATGTACAGCAGAATTTGTACCTATAGTAGTATCTGATTTTCTAGATTAAAGCATTTTTGTGGAAACATGCAGGTACACAATCAAGTTATACCTGATGTTTTTCTAGATGTCTAATGAGCAGAAAAAAATATTGCGTAAATACCTTTATTTTTGAATTAGAGTTCTCTAGAAGAACAGAATCCATAAATGATATATGTATAATTATAATTATACAAGGGCTTTATTAAGCAGGCTTACAGAATCAGAAGCAGAAGAGTCTCAAGGGCTCTCTGTGGAATGAGAGGAGGCAGATTACAAAATGGCTGCCTCTGTATGGGAAAGTTGGAGGATTCAGTAGTAGTCAAAGGTCAAAGGACTCAGCAATCCACTGGACCCCACCCCCCCACCACTCCTTTGGCCTCTTCTCTGTACAGCCACCTAGTTCCACACTACAAAGACGCAGAGGACACCGGACCACCAGACCACTGTATTGGAGCTAATCAAGTTCTCAAAATTTAAAGAATTTCTGCCCAGAGGTAGGGGCTTCTGAGCCACTGTCCCACTGCTCCGGGTCCAGAGGAAGGGGCTTCCGGGCCGCCAAACATCCTGCTACTCCTGGCCCAGAGGAAGGGACTTTCAGGCCACCATCCCTACCACAGCCCCTGGCCCCTGGCCCACCTCTCACAGCTCAGAGGAGGTGAACCCTGAGGACACCAACAGCACCCTCCCTGCCCCCCCCAGTCAAAATGAGAAAACACATAAATAAGTCTCAAAACCAGACTTCCAGATCACCTACAGCAACCTCAAAGGGAAATGAGATGGAACACTCTGATGCTCAACTACCTGGACCCACTGAACTGGCAACAAAAGGGGATCTGGAAAAAAGGAAATCAGAAATAATTTCTCAGATAACAGGAGAAATTGTGCCCCTAGTGCAAGACATGATTAATAAATCTGGAGAGGAGCTCAGGAACATGATGGAATCCCAACATAGGAAACAAATGGAATCCATAAAACAGATGCAAATAGATTTCCAGGACATGAAAAACTCCATTGAAAGTCTACACAGCAGAATGAGCCAATGTGAGGACAGAATTTCAGATAGAAGATAATGCAGTTAATGACCAGGAAAAGAAAAATTATTTCAAAATTATAAGGCAACACGAGAAATCAATCCAGCAGCTGATAGACGATGCAGAGAAGAATAACATAAGACTGACTGGAGTCAATGAAGAAACAGGAGAGAGTGCAGATGACATAAAAAAAACTCTTCATAGAAGTAATGGCAGAAAACTTCCCAAGCAGGGGAAAAGAACTTGACATATAGATAAGTGAGGCATATAGGACTCCAAATAGCCTTGATCAAAAAAAATCTACACATAGGCATATAATTGTTAAGATTCCAGAAACTCAACAGAAGAACAAAGTTCTACACGCAGTTAAAGAAAAGAAACAAATCACATGCAAAGGAAAGCCCATCAGAATCACAGCAGACTTCTCAACACAAACCATCAAGTTAAGAAGAGCTTGGAGTGACATATTCCAAGCCCTAAAGGAAAGCAGCCTCCAACCCAGATTGATGTACCCTGCAAAACTATCTTTCAAAATTGATGGAGAAATAAGATAATTTCATGACAAAGAGCACCTTAGGAACTTCGTGAATACCAAACCAGCACTCCAAAGAATTTTACACAATATCCTAGGAACAGACATTGAGGATCACAACCCCAGGAAGCAAAGCAGAATGAACCCATCTGGCATGACAAGAAATTAAATGGAAAGGGGGAGAACCCAACAAAAAGAAAAAGTCATGGCAATGACAAGTCAATACATTTCAGTTATAACCATCAACGTTAATGGTCTCAATTCACCAATCAAAAGAAATAGACTGGCAGAATGGGTCAAGAAGCAAAATCCAACAATCTGCTGCATACAAGAAACACACTTAATTCAAAAGGGAACTCATAGACTGAAAGTTAAAGGGTGGAAAACAATACTCTATGTGACAGGAACCTGAAAAAAAGCAGGAGTAGCTATCCTCTTTGCAGATCAAGTAGATTTCAAAGAAACACTGATTAAAAGAGACGAAGAAGGACACTACATCCTTGTAAAGGGAAGAATCCAAGAGGAAGAGATGACAATCATAAATATCTATGCCCCAAACACTAGTGCACCCAACTATATAAAACAAATACTAACAGACATGAAAAGTCATATATGCACTAATACAATTGTAGTGGGGGACCTCAACAGCCCACTGTCACAATTAGATAGATCAACTAGACAAAAAATAAGTAATGAAATACTATAACTCAATCAAACTCTTGATCAAATGAACTTAAGAGATGTTTACAGAGTCTTCCACTCCACAAAATCAGAATACACATTCTTCTCAGCTGTACATGGGTCATTCTCCAAAATAGACCACATATTCACACATAGAACTTGTTTAAATAAGTGCAAAGGAATTGAAGTTATCCCCTGTATATTATCAGACCATAGTGCAATGAAATTGGAGATCCATAGCAAAAGAAACTGGAAAAATTTCATTAACACATGGAAATTGAAAAACAAACTTCTGAATAACAAATGAGTCACAGAGGAAATTAAAGAAGAAATCAGACATTTCCTTCAATTAAATGACAATGACAATACAACATATTGGAATCTATGGGACATAATGAAAACAGTCTAATGAGAGAAATTCATAGCAGTGAATACGCATATTAGGAAAACAGAACAAGCCCAATTAAACAACCTGATGCTGAACCTCAAGCTTCTAGAAAAAGAAGAACAGGACAACCCCAAAGCTCATACAAGGGAGCAAATTATACAGTTCAGAGGAGAAATCAATGCAATGGAGACTAAGAGAATGATACGAAAAATCAATGAAGCCAAGAGTTGGTTCTTCAAAAGAATCAACAAAATTGACAAACCCTTAGCCAACCTTATCAGAAAAAGGAAAGAAAAGGCCCAAATCCATGCAATTAGGAATGAAAAGGGTGAAATTACAACAGACCCAGGAGAAATCCAGAGGATCATCAATACCAACTTCCAGAACCTATGCTCCAATAAGATGGAAAACACCGAAGAAATAGAGAGATTCCTAGATACATATGAATTACCAAAGTTGAATGAAGAAGACCTAAAAATTCTAAACAACCCAATATCAACCAATGAAATTGAAAATGTAATTAAAAACTTAACAACTAAGAAAAGCCTGGGCCCTGATAGCTTCACAGCTGAATTCTACAAGACATTTAGAGAGGAACTACTGCCACTACTGTTTAAACTCTTCAATGAAACTGAAAGGGAAGCAATACTCCCAAATTCATTCCTGGAAGCAAGCATCACCTTGATCCCCAAAGCAGAGAAAGAACCAACTGAAAAGGAGAACTCTAGGCCAATCTAACTAATGAACATAGATGCAAAAATCCTTAATAAGATACTGGCAGATAGTATGCAGAAGATCATCAAGAAGATCATACACCCTGATCAAGTGGGATTCATCCCAGGGATGCAGGGATGGTTCAATATACACAAATCAATCAAGGCAATACACTCTATCAATAGAACCAAGGACAAAAACCATATGATTATCTCCATAGACGCAGAAAATGCATTTGACAAAATCGAACATGCATATATGATAACAACCCTACAAAAATTGGAATAGATGGTCTCTACCTCAAACTGATAAAAGCCATCTATGAAAAACCAACAGTCAATATCATACTAAATGGTCAAAAACTGAAATCCTTCACACTAAATCAGGAACCAGACAAGGACGTCCACTATCACCACTCTTGTTCAATATAGTTCTGGAATCATTAGCCACAGCAATTAGACAAGAGAAATAAATAAAAGGAATAAAGATAGGAAATGAAGAAGTCAAATTGGGATTATTTGCAGATGACATGATACTGTGTATAGAAAACCCCAAGATCTCTACCAAAAGTCTTCTAGACTTAATAACCAAATTCAGTCAAGTAGCTGGTTACAAGGTCAACACACAAAAATCAATAGCTTTCCTCTACACAAATGACAGACTCACTGAGAGAGAAATAGGGCAAACAATTCCTTTCACAGTAGCATCCAAAAAACTGAAATACCTAGGAATCAACCTAACAAAAGAAATCGAAGACCTCTTCTCTGACAACTGTAGCACTCTGAAAAGAGAGATTGAAGATGATATCAGAAAATGGACAGACATCCCCTGCTTCTGGGTAGGAAGGATTAATATAGTGAAAATAGCCATACTTCCAAAACTGCTGTATAGATTCAATGCAATTCCAATTGAGATCCCAGCAGCATACTTCATAGACCTTGAGAAAACAATCCAAAAATTCATTTGGAACAAGAAGAGACCCAGAATAGCAAAAGCAATTCTAGGTAACAGAGACATGGCAGGGGTATCACAATCCCCAACCTGCAACTATACTACAAAGCTACTGTGATAAAAAAGAAAGCATGGTACTGTCAACGAAACAGACCTGAGGACCAGTGAAACAGATTATAAGATGCAGAAACAACGCCAGACACACTCAGCCATCTCATCTTCGATAAAGAAGCCAAACAACCTCACTGGAGGAAAGATAGCCTCTTTAATAAATGGTGCTGGAAAAATTGGGTTTCAACTTGTCAGAGATTAAAACTAGGCCTATATCTCTCACCATGCACTAAACTAAAATTGAAATGGATTAAAGATCTAAATATTAAAATAGAAACTCTGAACCAGTTGGAACAGAGGTTAGAAAACTTGAAGACATTGGTGTAGGAAAAGATTTTATGAACAAAACCTCAGTTGCCTGTAAACTAGCACAATCAATCAATAAGTGGGATCTCTTCTTATTAAAAAGCTTCTGCACTGCAAGGAAACCACCAGCAGTGTGAAGAGACATCCCACAATGTGGGAAAAAATCTTCACCTGCTTTTCCTCAGACAAAGGTCTACTATCTCAAATCTATAAAGAACTTAAAAAGATCAGACCTCCCACATTTAAAGACCCAATCCGAAAATGGGCATCTGAAATGAACAGACATTTCTCAGACAAGAAAGTAGAAATAGCAAATAAATACATGAGAAAATGTTCAACATCACTGGTCATTTGAGAGATGCAAATGAAAACAACACTGATATTCCACCTCACACCAGAAAGAATGGCTGCTATCATGAAATCAACCAATAACAAATGCTGGTGGGGCTGTGGGGAAAGAGGAACCCTACCCTACTGCTGGTGAAGTGTAGACTGGTGCAACCACTATGGAAATCAGTATGGTGATACCTCAAAGGACTAGGACTGGAAGTCCCATTTGACCCCACTATTCCACTGCTGAGGATCTTCCCCAAAGAATTAAAAGAATCATACCACAGTGATATATGTGCACCCATGTTCATAGCAGCACAGTTTGTGATAGCTAAAACTTGGAAACAGCCCAATTGCCCATCAACTGGAGACTGGATAAAGAAAATGTGGTTTTTTTAATAAAATGGAGTACTACTCAGCCATAAAAAATGAGAAATTAGAGACATTTATAGATAAATGGAAGCACATTGAGGCGATACTCTTAAGTGAAATAAATAGGACACACATGAATAAATACTGAATAGTTTCTCTAATGTGTGAAACTGAAAGTGTAAATAAGGACTAAAATGTATAATAGGTAATGTGAAATAGGAAGAAAAGGGGCAAAGGGGAAGGAAGTGGGAGGGGTAGGGTAAAGGAAAGAAGGGTATGGAATTAATATGAGAAAATGGAAAAATAGGAAAAAAAATCTTTGTAAATAGGGATGAATGGAGGGGTTGAAGGGAGGGCTGGGCAAGGGTGAAAAATAAGAACCAAGAGAGATTATGTAAAGGTGCAAATTTCCAATGATGAATGTCATTATATTGTATACCTAAAATGTGCCAATGATTAGAATGAATAATCGATAATGCAAAATAGGAAGAAAAGGTCCAAAGGGGTAGGGGTAGTGGGAGGGGCAGGGGAAAGGAAAAAAAGGGAAAGGAAAAATGCTGAGAAATGGAAAAAATGGAAATAAAGTCTTTGTAAATAGGGAAGGGTGGAGGGGGTGAAGAGAGGGCTAGGAATGGGGAAAAAATAAGAACCAAGATTCATCATGTAAAGGTACAAGTTCCCAAGGAGAAATGTATTGTGTTTTATAAAATGTACCAATAAAAAAATTTTTTAAAAAATGGTCAAAGGACTGGAAGCTCTCTGCACTGTGAGAGTCTGTGTCTGAAGGCCCAGGAATCTGCACTGGAAGGCTGAAGAGTCTCTGCTAAAAGGTTTAAGGAACTGGAGCTCAACTTCCAAAAGTAAAGAATGGAGATCCTCTGAAAAATGACACACATTTCTCTCTTTCCTTTTTTATTCTGTCCAAGTTACAATCCTATTGCTTGGTGCCACCTACATCTGGTGCAAGTCTTCCTCTCTCAGGCTCCTGGCCTAGATGTCAATCATCCAAAGATACACCCAGAATTATTAATCTGCTAGGTACTTCTTACTCAGTTGACATATCACAATGGTCACAATTCTTCTGTATTCATTGATTTGATGGTAACTGCTACTACGTTATTGATATAAAAATACTGGCAAATAATTCAGTTGTTTCTCATATCTGTAATATAATCACATATTGCCAATTCCATTTCAGCAATTCAATTTCTAAGTCAGTCTTATGGTGTTTAAGTAAATTTGCAGCAGAAGTTGAAAATGGGGACAATTTTCCTTTATTGCTGCAACCTATACTAATCTTAATATCCCCTACAATTCTCTGCATAATAACCAGTAACATTCATTTGGAAAATAATGTAAACTAATTTTAGCAAGTTTTGTCATTGTTATTTAAGTCTTCTTTTATTACATAGTCTTTAGGCTTTCATTATCTTAAGAGTCCTGCTACAAGGAGAAAATTTTAAAGACTTACCTTGTTTTACTTTTTAGTGCTTAATTGTTTCTGTGTATATATTCATGATATGTGCCTATTTTTCCACTAAACCTTCATGAATTTATTAATATACACGTTTTTCCTTTATTCTTCTTTGTTCTATCTTTGTACATCACTTAGTTTCCGTTCTCTTACCAAATCTCCTTTCAAAATCTCTTTTTAAGTGTAAGAAAGAAACACTGTGAGATTAAGAGCCGCATTGTTCAGCATTTAGGATGGTATTCTTTCTGTGTAGTAACAATAGGTCAGTGTTTGTTTAAAAATTTCAGTAGGTAATATGTACTGTTTCTGTGGGTATATTTTATTTACTTGGAAGATGACAAAATATACATAAGTTTGTAATTTCTTATTACTTTGAGGATTTTGCAGCATAGCTAAGTTTTAAAAGAATAATGTGCTAAAATTATCTTTCCAGCACAAATGACTAAACTGTAGTTGTTTAAAAATAGTAAAAAAGTGAGCTTTCTAGTAACAGCATTAATTAGAGAAAAATGAAAATTGAAGAATGAAAAGGGTCATGTATTGAGTTAGAAAAGTTTCCCTAAACTGTGAGAAGGTTTAGGAAAAGTTGCATCTGTTTTCTCAGTAGCAATACCTCTGTGACTACTAAGATTGGATAAGCTTTCAAAACTGTGTGATCCCAGAGAATCCTCACTATTTCATCTCGATTTGAAATGTCTCTTGAAGAAAGAATAAAAATTATCTTTTAGATATTTTTTCTTAAACTAAAATTGGACTCTAGTGGAGATCAGTTGTGCTCTTTTTGGTGTGACTCCTTACCTGCTTTTCTGTTAGTATTCAGAAAGCTCTAACAAGGAAGCACTCATGTCTGCAAAATATAAAACACCACCTTTTAAAGTTCTAAGCTGTCTTCATAAGTGGTTGTGATAGTCCTGGTTATAAGATGCTGAATGTCTTCCTGTAGTTAAATCAGCTGCCGTAGCCTTAGTCTTTGGAACATTACTGGATCCTCAGTATTCACATCTTTGCAATGGTGATAATAAGTAAAAGCAAACAAACAGCAATTATTGAGTTAAACATAAGTCTTTGTTTAATTCAAAATATGATTAAAGTGTAAACTGTACACTTTTAAGGTATTTGAGAAAACCAATAATCTTCGGACAGACTACAGAATCTCTGTAGGAAAGTTCTTCATTATGTTTTAGTTTCAAGGTCATGATAATTATCATCGAATGCATTATTTTGGGCATCAATTTTGTGAATTGTCAACTGCTGTAAATTTTTCTCTCTTGAGTTGTTTTGAAGCATGTACATGTGAATGGAAATTTCTAGTAGATAAATAGCTCTGTTTAAAAATTATGTTTGGTATTAACTTGCACATACAAATAAAAATTTAAAGCCTTAAAACTGGATATCATAGATGTGGTTTAAAAGGCAGAATGGTGTGCAGTATTAAAATTCAGTTACTTTTAATGATGTTACCATAGCTTCCAGCTCAGCAGAATGTAGAAACTGAGCCAAGATGCATATTAAGGATATTCGAAGTTAGTTCCAAATACCCCTAAGCCAGTAAGACCCTGTTGTATAATCAGAGAAGCAGCATCAGAAAGCCCATAGAAAGGGCTGTTATGGGATACTGAGAGAAGCAGAGCTGTAAAAATACCCAGAGAATTATTGGAAGCTAAGGATAGCTTTGGACCAACTATTTACTGGATCAGAACAAGAGATTAGTTTCATCATGTTTTAAAGATACTAGCCATCTCTGTTGAGTCCTTTTATTATGCCATAATCTGGGTACAGGATGTGAATGCTGTGGAACTGAGACACATATATGACATATATGACCTTTATTTCTTGACTTGAACCCCTTACATTCAACCTGTTCCCAAGTTTTCAGTTTTCAGGAGTAATATTGCACATTTAGTGAAAGGTATTAGCCTATATTTTTGCTTACACCAGTGCTTATAGGGTATGGAAGATCCTGTACCATCTTTTGCATCTTGGGTAGGTAGATCTTCCAAATGGTGCCACTAAACACCAAAGCTCTGAGGAAATATAATATCATTGCTGAGAAAATATTTTAATTTTTAACATAAGTACTAATTTGCCCAGTTCCATTTTAAGTAGATTTAAGGTACATTATACAGAGTCTTATGAAAAGTGCTGGTTGAGTTAACCAAAAATCTAGCAAACCAAGACAATATAAAGTCAATTTCAAGGTTTTCAGCTACATTTGCACGTGCGCACACACATGTGTGTGTGTGTATATTCATACGTTCCTGGGGAATTAAGTTATTTATACCTGTGAATTACTAAATTCTTTAACAAACGTAGGTTACAGTTCCAACTGCTATGAATGCTTACCAATAAAAGAAGCAGGCATCTATTCTCAGATGCATGAAGAATGGAATGCCCCTTATTTTATATTCACTATAATATTTTTGGTGTTATTCTATGGAGTAAAACTGTCCTGTCTCACTAACATTTGCGTAGAGGACTCAATGTCTCTCTCTATTGATGATATTTGATAAATATAATTTGAATAGTTTTTGTCTCTTAAGTACAGTGCTAATGTTTTCACTAAAGTTTTCATATATTTTTATGGCCATGTTGAAATCGTGAAAAGTTAACATTATTAAGAATGCTGCATTTTTTTTTAATGAATTACATTTTATGGTATCTGCTAAATATAGCAATGTAAAACAATTATCAGTAGTAAACAAATCTAAGATGTTTTATTGCTTTTACAATAATCTAGTATACTCAGTGTAAATGTAGTTACTCGGGGATTAAAATATTGCATACCTATTTATCTGAATTAACTTTTGCCTTTTACAGTGCATTTCAAAGAAAACTGCATTATAAGAGAATAACTGGGAAAGGTAAAAGGAATTAAATGACTGAAGATAAAAACAAGTTTAATTTAAATGCTACATCTAAGGAAAAATTTATGTAGAACTGTGGTTTACAATAATTGTTGACATATTCCCCTAAGTACTGTGTCTGTGATTTTTCATGGTATCAATCATTTAAAGCAATTTAGGTAATAACGTTCTCACATGCATTTCTGCTATTTTATTTACACCATTTGCCTACATCGTTGTAATGCAGAACCTTTCTGATTTGGTACAGTAAATGCACGCTGTAATATATATTATGGCATGGTCAAAGGATAATTTATTGTCAAATAGAAAAATAGGTCAACAATAATGTCACTTGATGATCAAACCCCTCCAAGTTTAATAAAACATCTCACCAGTCTGCATTCCAGTGCAATGGTTGATATTTTATTAGGACTACCTGGCTATAGCAGTAGTGTAATTACTGAGCTGTCAGAGTGATAAGTGGGATTAATGGCAGCCTGATGCACTTTAGTCTGCAGAGCGCTTAGAGAATTGCAAGATGGTATTATTATCAGAGTCTGCCCATTCTGGCATATTCATGGCACCAAAGAAAAAAAGAATGCTACAATTCAGGTTTGTGTTGCCCTGCCTCATTAACATCTGACATTTCCAACAGCTGTTATTTGTGAACTAGCTCAATAATAAAAGGAGAATTATTTGGTAAAGAGGCTTAATAACCACAACTAAAAATCCTTACATTGTCAATGCTGTTAAGTGAATCTGTTTATGTTGAATTTAAGATTTCTTTGTTAGAACAGAAAAATCCACTGCATATTAATTTTTTCATTTATACCTACTGACATTATAAGTTTATTTTTTAATTACCTTATTATTCAAATTGGGTGTTAGAAAAAAAGAAAAGCAGAAAACTTACGACTTCATTAGGGATAACCAGAATCTGTATGAGAGCTCTCTCTCCCTTTCTTTTCTTCTCTCTCTCCCTCCCTCTATCTCTGTCTCTATCTCTGTGTATCTCTGTTCCTGTGTAATGGCAGATATTTTTAAACTCTTCAAATGGCTCACTTATAAATGAGAAGATATTTAAGATAGTACTTTATTTGCTAAATTTTAGTTGTGTTACGTTACCATATATTAGGGTATCCTTCAAACCATTGTTAATGCTCAACATATCTTTCTACATGATGGTAAAACATATAGATATCACCTCATTTCAACATCAAGGATAGAATAGACCATGTCATATATTCCTTTTGCATTGAGTTGAAAAATATATGCTGTATGTCATACTTTCAATAAACTATATTTTGAATCATGTACAGTGTTTAAAGAAAAAATCATAAGTATGAATAGATAGGAATTCAACTAAATGATAGATGTGAATCTAACAATGACATTTACAGAAATAATAGGGAAGAGGTTTAATGACTACATTTCAGAGAGGACAATTGATTATGAAAAGCCTTTGGTACTCATTGTGTAAAATTTAATTTAGAGAGACGGCTAAGGGCACAAACCAGAGAAAAGAAATCAGATTTAAAAACAAGATATTAATTAGGTACTGAGGAATTGATTCAGACTCTCTTATAAAAGAATGACATGGAAACAGGTATTATTTCCTCGAAAGAAAAGCAACAAGGTCTTAACACATAGAATTGGATAGAAAATGAGCCTATTTCTATGTGAATGATGCTCTAGAGAAATTAATGTTTGAGGAATTAAGTAATGCCTGTTGAGGAGGTGGTGTTGGTGGCTTCCTACCAGCCATGAAGCAGATTGGCAACATGGCAGCCCTGCCTTGGATTGTTCATCAGTCCACTGGGCTCCCTGATGTCCACTCAGGGTATAGGTTTGCAATTGGGAATATGGCAGCCTTTGATATGAGTGACCCGGAAGCAGTGGTGTCTCCAGGTGGTGTTGGGTTTGACATCAACTGTGGTATCTGCCTGCTGAGAACCAACTTGGATGAAAGTGATGTCCAACCTGTGAAGGAACAACTGGCCCAAGCGATGTTTGACTACGTTCCTGTTGGCGTGGGGTCCAAAGGGGTCATTCCGATGAATGCCAAAGACCTGGAAGGAGGCCTTGGAGATGGGTGTGGACTGGTCCCTGAGAGCAGGCTATGCCTGGGCAGAGGACAAGGAGCACTGTGAGGAGTATGGGAGGATGCTGCAGGCCAGCCCCAACAAGATCTCAGTGAGGGCCAAAAAGAGAGGTCTTCCTCAGCTGGGGACCCTGGGTGCAGGCAACCACTATGCAGAAATCCAGGTTGTGGATGAGATCTTCAAAGAATATGCTGCGAAGAAGATGGGAATGGACCACATGGGGCAGGTGTGCATGATGATCCACAGCAGCAGCTGGGGCCTGGGCCACTAGGTCACCATAGATGCCCTGATGGCCATGGAAAAGGCCATGAAGCGAGACAAGATCACAGTCAATGACCAGCAGTTGGCTTGTGGTCAGGTTGCCTCCCCACAGGGCCAGGACTACCTAAAGGGAATGATAGCTGGCCACTATGCCTGGGTCAACCACTCATCCTTGACCTTCCTAACCACCAGGCTTTTGCCAAGGTTTTCAGCATAACCTCAGATGACCTGGACCTGCATATGATCTACGACATTTCCTACAACAGTGCCAAAGTAGTGGACAGGAAGGTGTGGACGCTGCTGGTGCACAGGAAGGGGTCCACTTGTGCTTTCCCTCCTCACCACCCACTCATTGCTGTGGACTACCAGCTCACTGGATGGCTAGCCGGTGTTCATTGGCAGCACCATGGCAACCTGCAGTTACATTCTCACTGGCACTTAATGGGGGATGACAGAGACCTTTGGGACCACGTGTCACGGCAACATGCATTGTCCCAAGCAAAATCTCATCATAATTTAGATTTCCAGCATGTCTTGGACAATTGGCAGATATTAGAATTGCAATCCAGGTCGCCTTGCCCAAACTAGTAATGGAAGAGGCTCCCGAGTTCTATAAGAATGTGACCAACATGATGAACACCTGCCATGTTGCCGGAATCAGCAAGAAGGCCATTAAACTGAGGGCGATTGCCATCATCAAAAGGTAGGGCCACCAGGGCTCCGGACCCCCTGTCCTCAGCCAAGGAGAGCTGCGAGACTTGACACCTCTGACCCGCAGCTTGGGGTGTGCAGCTGTGGCTGCCCATGCTGAGAGGCTTCCTGAGGCCATCATCTGGGAGCCATGCTGCCCCTATTGGAAAGGGTACGTGCTTTCTCTCACTTGTCCCATGGATTTTCAGGAAAATCTGTTGGGAGGTGGGGGTGAAGCAACTGCCTTACCCAGCCATGCAGGTCTGTAGTCCACAGGATGAACTGTCCACCAAGCCCCTTTTACACCCGGTAGATGTCAGGAACATTCTATTAAACACCAAGGTTTGGCAAAAACAAAAAACAAACAAACAAACAAAAATATGTAAAAATTGCATACCTTCAGAGTAATTTTTGTCTACAACCATTCTGGCGGGTCTGATTAAATTCCATTAGTTCGCTTACCCTGGCAGTACTTCTCTTTCCAAGAACTATCAATATTTTTTCTACTCTTGAATCATTCTCTTAAGTGATCTTACTCTCTAACTCCCACCATCATTTGCTCTCCTAACATTCAGCCATACATTAAAGTTCTGTCCAAGTATTACTCTTTTCAACAAGCTTTCCGACTCTCCTTCCGGGATTATTTCCCGCTGCTGTTTTCCCTTAGCATGCTGCATCTCGCCAAAATTTACATTGATTGGGCCAGGGATTTAGCTCAGTGGTTTCGCGACCTGCTGTGCAAGCACAAGGACCCGAGTCCGATCCCCGGTACCAAAAAAAAAAAATAAGAATCAAAATTTACATAGATTATATTGCACATTTCCATATTCTTTATATGTCTGTTCTCCAGACTCCAAGCTCCATGAGAGAACAAGGTGGTATTGTTTGCTACTTTTATATTCTCATATCGTAGGATCTGCCATATAACAAGATGTATGAGTCTGTTTTCTGTTATCAAAGTGAAATACTTGAGGCTAAGTAATGTGTAGAGAAAAGAATAGCTCACAGTTTTGGAGGCTGAAAATCCAAATAGCATGTGCAGACTCTGACAAAGGCCTTTAGTAGAGCATCACAGTAGGAGTGCCTGTGAGAGCAAAAGATTGATGGACAAGGCAGAAGGCCAGGGAGAGACTGGCAAGGAACTGGGCTTGCTCTTCTATAACAACCTTCTTGCAAGAACCAACCAACTTCTCACAAGAACTACATCAGTTCCTTGTAAGAACCGTGCCTTCTGTGACCTAATTAGTTCCCATTAGGAGTTACCTCTTAAAGATTCCATACTACCTTCCAACACTGTCATACTGAGGACCAAGATCCCAACACACAAACACCTGGTAGATACACTCAAACCACAGCACAGGGGCTCCTTAAATATTTATTAAATTAGTGAGTAATTGAACAAATATACACATAATGTACAAATAAAGGGTAGTTCTAACCAGAAGTTTCAGTTGTCCCTAAGTAGTAACAACAGCATTCCTTTTCTCGCATTGTGCTTCTAACCAGAATTACCTTAGAGGTTCTTTTTCTCAAAGTGCAGCTTCTCATATTAGTAACTCAGATTTACCAGACCTCCTTTGTACATTGTATGACACATATCAATCATATCACAGATGTTTCTTAGGTGAACTAAAGTTTGAGCATGTCCCTGGCCAATTCTTCAGAAAGAAGATTTTGTGATAAAATTGAAATGTAAGAATTTTATTTGAATGTCAGCATTTGTACAAGTGTGAGGAAGTCGAACTGAGCAGTCACAATAAAGATTTCAGTGAACCCCTGAAAACTAAACTAGTTCCCCAAATGAGGGGACTGGGTTAGAGTCCACGAACCTCTCATTGACTTGAAATTGGGTGAAGGTTGCCAGTGGAAATGGCACATGGCCTTGTTTGAGTCCTTCTTTAGCAGAATCAAGGCAGCTAGTGGGAACACATGATTTGGTCATGAAGAGGATGGGTCTGGGTTGTGCTGTGCTGTGAAGCAACTGCTACAGAATCTAGTGGTTTTATGAGTGGAACATAGATTTATAAACATCAGGAAAATGGAGGGAGGAAGGGAAGAAGGACATTGAAAGTAGTAAAACAGGAGACTATCTTTGCATTTGTATGATAATCATAGTCACTGAAACATACAATCATAAAGTACTGTGTGCTTTAGCATTGTCGATGTAGTGAGGAATCAAAATTATTACAGTAAAGAAGTGAATGATGCATCTTAGGTATGATTCTCTTGAAACTGAAGAGGAGCTCTGAGTGGATGGACAGTTATTACCTAGAGTGGTTCTATTTCATAGATCCCAGGAAGTGTGCAAAAGATGAAATACAGTTAATATGTAATTATTTTTTAAAAGTTGTGTATCTAAAAATAGCATAATTTCATTTGTACTTACTAGATATTAACTCTGAATATAAGGTGAAAATATATGTAGAAAATTATGTCTGTTACCTTGTAGTAATATTAACACAGTTATTTTAATCCCTAGGTGCCTGAAATGTGCAGATGCCCCCTGCCAGAAGAGCTGTCCAACTAATCTAGATATTAAATCATTCATCACAAGTATTGCAAATAAGGTAAATTCAGATATAGCTATGCAAATGAAAATTAATAACAGTATTTGATCTTGATCTCTGTTATTATTATGGTTAATGTATAAAGCTTTTCATAATATATTTGACTAAAACATTAAAATATATCTATAGGAATTTGAAAATTAGCACATTTTATTAATTCAAAGTTGTGATTTACATTTTATAGAAATGCATATTGCATTGTTCTTAAAATTAGTTTATGTTGAAATTTGTTCTTTTTTTTTGCTAACGGGAATCGAACTCTGGTCCTTGTGCTTGCGGGGTAGGCAGTGGCACCACTGAGCTAAATCCACCCCAGCCCTAAATTTGTTCTTTTTTAAAAAGGCATTCATTGAACAAATTGTCTTAATTTTGCAAAATGGTTACAGATAGGAGTTATCATTGATGATAAAATCATCACAAGTTTTCTAATTGTATTGTTCTACAATTTGCTTTGCTAGTAAATCTGGCACACTGAGTTACATCAAGGGAATGGATTTCTTTCTTTCACTGAAATTCAGTTAGTTTGGTTAACATATGAAGTAATTCATAGAGACTGGTAGAGTTGTAACTAAAAAAAAAGGAAAGGAAAAAGAAAACAGGCTTTTCTGGACATCAGTAGAATAAAGAGAGCTTTGATCTTTAGGTTTTTTAAAAAAAAATCAATGGCAGGCTAAGCACAGGTTTTATTCATTAAGTGAATAGTTGATTGATTGAATAATTAATAATATCTGTTTTCTTTGTGAAAGCGAAGTGAAAGCTCTTGGACAAGTGTCTTAACCATTAAGAAGCACAAGTGAGAAAGTATCTCATAAGGTTGTAGAAAGTATTTCATTTTACAAGGTTCAATACTAATGTTCTAAAACACTATAAACACTCACACAATTTGTCTTCAAGAACCAGTTACCATTTTTATTCATAAAGATAATTTCTATGTCAATTATTTAAAATAAATATTTTAGGAAGAAAATGATAGACAAATTTATATAGCTTTAAGATTTCAAAATAATTAAGTTATTACCTAGGTATATGAGCATGACATTCATCTAGATGATAAGATTTATTAGGATCTGATGTCTGGGTTGACATTTTAGACAAACTACAGTACTTATTATGAACCTAGGGAAAATTACTTCTTTGCTTCCACTGATGAAGAAAATATTGCCATCTGTCTTACAAAATCGTGGTGCAAACTGAATAATAGTTGTATGTGAAAATGTCTAATGTAGTAATTACTTAAATATTTTATTGATGTAGAATATTTATTTCACTGTTCACTCTCTATGGTAAATACTATACAAGTGATTGCTATTTTGTTGTTGAGGTTATTTATTGATTGGCTTATATTTTCCAAATATAGTCAGAGCACCAGGTGAGACAGGGTCCCTACTGTGGCCCTGTTTAGAAGTTCATAACCAAGAGTAAGGATGGGCACATTAAATAACTAATTATTGTAAATGAATATGGCCATCATTGCAGTGCATGAAATCAAGGAAGAGTTTTCAGCATTTGGTAACACAGGAATGTGAGCATACATGGGCCCAGTTTAGGGAACTATAATAAATACAGTATCGTCAGAATAGAGCCTAGATTACATGAAAAAGATAAGTGGGCTAGAGACAAGACAATTAGCTTGGGATTCACCTGTGAAAATATTTGAATAGCATACTCAGTATTTGAGATTTATTCACCGCCTGCTGCTCAAGCGCAAGGACCCAAGTTTGATCCCCGGTACCAAAAAAAATAATAAATTGTGATTTATTCATCAATGGTTTGTGTTTGTTTTGTGATTTATAAGACAAATTTGTGTAAGAGCTTATTAAGTACATAGTATCCCAAACATTCATCATTAAAAGACTTTTGTCTTCCTAGCAAAAGCAAATAATTTATGTGAAATATATAGGAAATTTTTTACATGATAATAATCTCATCAGAAAAGAAGTGAAGTGAAATATCCAAATTTGAAGTCTAAAATGATTTGGCTAAAACCTGTCAGTTCTGACATCATGCATGAAAAAGTATGAGAATGATGACCTATCATCTTGGAAGATCATGCTATCCAAATTTTCCTAGCTATTCCAAAATTCAGTAGTTATTGTGTGATTCTAATTAGTACCCACTCCTCTTATTCAAGGTCTACACAAATTTATAGGGAAAATGACAAAAAAAGAATAATGATATTATTTGAAGAGACATTATAAAATGTCTAAGCAAGATCAAAATCATCTCTCTTTTAGGAAAACCTCTTTCCATTTCATTAATCTGTTCATATTCTTTACTACTTAATGAAGCATTGTGCTTAGGTATTTATTTAAACAGATTTCCATATGAATATAAGATATTTGAAGATATTTAATGAAAATGTAATCTTTTGTCGGGCATTTAAGAGACTATTGTAAGCAATGTTTTTGTTGAAGAATCACTGTAGCAATGATGAAAGGTCAAAGATTCTTTTTCTTTGAAGCCTGCAGCTTTTTAGGTATTTACTGACTGTGTAAAATGTAGGCTGTCCCATATTGCTCTGCCAGTGGACCTCAACACAGGAGGGGGATTCTTTCCAGTTTGAGAGGGTAATTGAATCGCCTGGCTCAATGAGCCTTATGTCTCTTTGAGAAAAGGATGTCACTTGTGTTGTATTGTGTTAGGCTTCTGTGATTCAGTGGAGTTTAGGCCAATACTTCCATTCTTTATTTTCTTACAAACTGGATTACAGTTCTAGTTTCGAAAGGTACACTGAATTCTATTGTACCTCCTCAGTCAGTTTTTCTCTGTTTCATTTGTGCAGGCTGTTGTTTGCAATTGTTATCGCTCAATTGGAAGTACACGTTTCAGATTCATCAAACTGTGAATACCGTGCTATATTTCTTGACAGTTTTCCTTTTGAGAAACACTTCTTTGTATAAAAATTCATGAGGTCAATCTATAAATATAGTGGAAAAAATATGTTTTTAAAAGTGTTCTTTGATTTTATGACCTTTTATTTTAAACAATAATGAAATATTCTCTTTTTAAAACTATCACATTACATTGTGAGTGATTTTTCACTTATTTGCATAATGTTGGGTGACTTTTACCTATAGATAAATTTAATAGTGCATGTTAGAGAAAATCCTAGTTATATGACTCAGTGTAAAAAAAAAAAATCTCTTCTTTGTAAAAGATCTTTACTCAGACTAACTGGATATCAGGGGAACAACAAAATTTAACAAGCAGAATTTATTGACAGATGTTATTGACAATAATATTTTTATTTCTTAAAAACACTGATCTTGATATTTATGTGTATATATATGATATATGAATCATACAAGTGTAACAAAGCAGAAAAGGAGAAGTATGCTCAATAATTTTGATACATTCTCCTATTGTACTTACTTTTCTATTTCAATGGCTAAATGGTTTGTACTCTTGCAAATAGAATGTTGATTTTTTCTAGACTAATTTTCTAAAAGCATAGTTATTATTATACTACTTCTGTGCTCAAAAACTTTAGTTGCTCCTGGTGTCCGGAAAATAATGTCCAAATAGAGTCTATTATGTAAACAGATTGGGCCTTCTTTCATTAGATTAGCATAGCAAAGAAGACAAAAATGTTAGAAAATCCATAATTTATCACACAATAATCTTAGAATATAAATATGTTAGATATATAAAAGAAAATATGTGATAACATTTTAGTTTTCTTGTGGTATACAAAGCCAGTTTTGTCATCTCTATTACTAGGAAGTGTATAATTTTGAGCATTTCTATCCCCTCCCAAACCATTAGAAGATGCTCAAGAGAACAAGCTTTTTTAGAAAAATAAATTTTCTTTCTGTTATGCTCCCAGAAGGTACACAGTCATTACACTCAGAGTCAAATGTTCCATTTGGCATGTTAGTATCACTAAACTCATGGGTCAGTGTCTTTACAGATATGCTGCCAGTTTTTGAGTGTGCATTATGAGTGGTAATCCCTGAAGGTTTGTTGTTTTCTGTTTTTGGTATAGAAAAAGGTATTTTAATTCTAATTACTTCTCTTCGATTTCAAAGGAAAAAATTTTGTGTTATTAATCCCATTTCTTTTAAAACTTGATAAGAGTATCATTAATGTTTCATTTAGTGAGAATTGAATTAGCTTTGTTGATTTCACATTTTTGCCCATTTTTTTTTTCATTACTTAAAATCTTGGAACTTCCCTGTGGAATTAGTTCACAATTAATTGGAATACTTTAAACTTTTATTTGCAAAGGCTGTTTTTGATTTTGAAACTGTTCTTGATTTTATTTTTGTCTCTTTGAAAAATATTTTCACTATGTGTTAAGTTCAGGGTTGGCAGTTATTCTCTTTTTACCTCATAGAAAATACCATTTTAGTGTCTTCTGAACTCTGTCATCCACTCCTGTTATTGAAATATGACCACAAATCTAGTTAATTAAATTCTCATTTGTGGGCACTGTCATTGAAGGGTGGCTATTTTAGAGATCTTTTTATTGCTGATACTCAACAATTTTATACTAACTTATCTAAATCTATTTATTTTTTATTTATTCCACTTAGTTTTCATTGGAATTTTAAATGTGTAGGTTGATAATCTGGG
Organism: Heterocephalus glaber; assembly: GCF_053883595.1. Classification (NCBI taxonomy): domain Eukaryota; kingdom Metazoa; phylum Chordata; class Mammalia; order Rodentia; family Bathyergidae; genus Heterocephalus; species Heterocephalus glaber. Next base: position 32,889,615 of record NW_028258296.1, on the reverse strand, counting down.
GGGATTTTTCATTGTCTCTTGTCTTTATGGAACTCTTATTGGATATATGTTTACACTTTCTTAGTTCTTCATGACTCCTAGCTTATCTTTCAAACATTCATTTCTTTATTTTGGGGATTCTATTCAAGATAATATCCTTCATTCCTATTTTAAAATGTAGTAATAAATTCTTCACCAGTATACAATATCGTTAATGTGGCCCACTGAATTTTAAGCAATGGTTATATTTTATATTTTTAATATTTTTTATTCTTGTTTATGAACTATCACTGTTTGAACCAATTTTCCAAGCTATTATTTCATAAAACATATAAAGATATTTCTACTTATACTCTAGAATTCTAATATCCCAAGTAGCTCTAAGCCTAATTGTACTACCTGTGCTATTTCCTGGCTATTCCAGGAATAATTCTTCCTCCTATATTTAACTTCTTTTTTTTCCCCTCTGTTCATTTTCTTTGAAGCTGTATTGGTAGATATTCTGAGAAGATTGGCAAAGGCATGTTTCTTTAGAAAGGATTTAAATTTTTGTTTCTGTCAGGCAATAGCTTTACCACCAGTTTTCTGGAAACACTTGAAGCTAAATTACTTGCCTGACATTTTTTCAAGTCACGCAGGTTCTAGGAATTAAGCAAAAAATGGACTGAAGGAATGGTTTATTATGAATTTCTTAAGGAGATTATTTTTTTCCTATCTTTGCTTAGTTCCAAAATAAGACAAGTATGTTTCTCTACAATTTCAGTTAAGAGGGAAGTAGGACTAATTTTGTCTTTGGAATGATAGTTATATACATTCCTTGCTTTCTTGTGTTTTATATTAGATTCAGAATTTGGGTGAGCCTTGAATTCTTTCTTCTATACCCTATGTTCTAAGTGTGATGAAAACGAAAGTCCATGTTTGACTGGTTTAACAAATACCTTTGAAATAATGCTGGCTATTTCTCTGTCCTATTTACAGCCTTCTGAATTTAAGTCCTTGGACATGCCTACTCAAGGATTCATTCCAGAAGACAAAAAAACATAATACCTATACTTAAAATATAGTACCTATGACTTAAGATTTTTAATTCAAAGAGTCATAGCAAATAATTAGTTCTCAATGAACATGGAATATTGTATTAATACTTAAGAATTAGTCAGCAGTCTACTTTAATTTTTAGAATCTCAAATTTTTGTAGGAGAATATTGGAATAGGAATTGGAAAAGTGAGTGGAGAAAAGAAACAAAAAATACCAAAAAGGGTCTCGGGACTTAGCTCAGTGGTGCTGTGCCTGTCTAGCAAGCACAAGGTTCTGAGTTGGATCCCTAGTACCCCCCCACCCAAAAGACAAAAAAGTTTGCCTTGTCAGGTAATAGCACTTATTATATAACTGCTATTTACATTTTTCTGCAATAGATGAAAATTCAAAAATAGAACCAAGGGAATAGAAGTAAATAGTACAAAATGGAGAGAACATTACAGTTTAGTGAAAAATAAAAGGCTTTTTAATAATTTTGACTTTTAAAAGCTTTTATCACATCATCTTTTAAACTACCTACATACCAGGTTGACTAAACTAAGTATTAATGGTAATATTGAGAACTAGAAGCTATAAATAATATGAGAACAAAATTTACCTCAGGCACTTTAGAGATGGAGGGAGGGGTACAAAAGGAGAAATAAAACGAATTAAAATGTGTTATATACATGTATCAACTCTCCACATTGAATGTAATTATTATGTACTACAAACATATCCTAATAAAAAATGTAAAAATTTAAATGGATTTAAAAAATACTCTCCTGACCTTTAAAGTTTGCGATTAGAAATCTGCTGTTATTCTGGTAGGCTTTTTACTTATTTGCTGTTTCTCTCCAAAGCTTTTAGTATTCTCCCTGTTGAATTTCTGGGACTTTGTCTGATTTGTTCTGGAGAGTTTTTGATCATGGCTGCTGGGCTCTAAAAGAACTATCAGTCCAAACTAATGTATTCTACAGAATTATACTTCAAATTCGATGGAGACATAAAGATTTTCCATGAAAATGAAGCACTAAAGAAATTCAAGGCACTAAACCAACATTGCAGAATATACTTAAGGAAATCCTATAGGCCACCAGCAGCTATGAGCCCAATGCAAATGTATATCTGACAGGAAGAATAAACAAAAGGAAACAATACAAGGGTAAGCACTGGAACAATAAGGCAATGGCAAGATACAGTAAATGTTTTATAATCATATTTCTCAATGTTAATTACATTAACTCCCAATAATGAGACAACTGGCAAATTGGATCAAATAACAAAACTCAACCACCTGTTTCCTACAAGAGACACACCTCATCCAAGAGGAAACGCATACAATGAAAGTGAAAAGATGGAAAACAACACTTCATGGAATAGGAACCTAAAAACAACTAGGAGTCAATCCAGTTTTTAAAGTGATCTTCAAGCCAAAACTGATCAAAAGAGAAACAGAAGGTCTTTAAACTAGTTAAGGGAACAAGTAAATAGGAAAAAGAACAAATTTAAATAAGCACTGAATGCCAGTGCGTGCAATATCATAAAAAGTACTACTGGACATAAATGGTCATCTAAACATCAATACATCCATAATGAAGGACTTCAATATACCACTTGCACAAATAGACAAAAATCAACAAAGATGTACTAGCACTGTACCTCACCATTGAAAAAATGGATTTAACAAATCTCTAGAGTGTTTCATTCAACAACAGCAGAATATACATTTTTCTCAACAGCTCATAGAACTTTCTTTAAAATAAATAGTATCCACAAAGCATGTTTAAATATAAAATAATTGAAATAACCTCCTGTATACTATCAATTTATAGCAAAATGAAACTAGAAATTAAAAGTAAAATAAACTATAGAAACTATGAAAACACTTGAAGATGAAATACTTTCTGGAATAATAAGTAGGTCAAGAAATCAACGAAGAAATTGAAAAGTTCCCAGAATCAAGCAACAGTGACATCGCAACATACATAAACATATGGAACACAGTGAAAACAATCATAAGAGGGAATTTTATACCTGTGAATGTTCACATTAGAAAAATAAAGTGATCCCAGGCTAGTAAGCTCATAATGAACCTCAAGGACCTGTAAAAGCAAGAGCAATCTAAATCCAAAGCTTGTAGAAGGCAAGAAGTTATGAAGATCAGAGAGGAAATTAATGTAGTTCAGACTAATAAATAATAAAAACGATTGAGGTCCGGGGATTTAGCTCAGTGGCTCCACTGCCTGCCTTGCAAGTCAAAGGACCCAAGTTCAATCCCTGGTACCAAAACCAAAACAAAACAAAACAATTGGGCTGGAGATTTAGCTCAGTGACACTGTGGACCAAAACAAACAAACAAAAAAATGATCAGTGAGTCAAAGAGTTGGTTCTTCGAAAGATTAAACAAAATTGATAAACCCTTAGCCAGAATTACCTACCAAAGGAAGGAAAGAGAAGACTTATAAGAATACAATTAGAAATGAAAGGGCAAAATCACAGTAGGTACTGCTGAAAACCAGAAGATTATCGCAACTTTGAAAACTTATATTCAAATAGATTAGAGAATCTAGAAGAAATATATAAATTCCTAGACATACATGAATTTCCAAAACAGTACCAAGAAGATATCAAAACTATGAACAGCCAATGAACTAGAGGCAGTAGTAAAAAGTCTACCAACTAAGAAAAGCCCAGGATCTGAAAACTTCTGGAAAGTACCAGTGCCAATACTTGTTCTCCTCTTCTATGAAACTGAAAGGAAAGGAATACTTCCAAATTCATTCCTGAGAGCTAGAATTACCCTAACAACAAAAGTGGACAAGGATTCAACAAAAAAACAAAGGAATACTGCCAAGCTCATTCCTGGGAGCTAGCATTATCCTCATAGCAAAAGTGGACAAGGACTGAACAAAACAAGAAAACTAGAGGCCAGTTTCCTTAATGAATATAGATTTTTGAAAAATCTCAACAAGATACTTGCAAACAGAATGAAACAAATCATTGAAAAGATTATACATCATGACCAAGTTGGTTTCACTCCAGGGATGCAAGAGTTGTTCAACATATATAAATCAATAAATGTAATCTATTATACATAAATAGAAATAAGGAGGAAAAGTCAAATATCATTACAATAGATGAATAAAAAAAGCCTTTGACAAAATCTAACATCCATTCATGTTAGAAATACCTAAAGTAATAAAAGCCATTTTTGATAAACTCACTCCCCACATCACACTAAATTGGGAAAAAAAATCAGAACATTCCCCCTAAAATTAGGAACAAGTGGTGAGTGTCCATTCTCATCACTTCCATTCAATATAATACTTGAGACTTTGGCCAGAGCAATCAGACAAGAGAAGAAATAAAAGGGTTTTGAATAGGAAAAGAAAAATTGAACTTATACTTATCTGTAGATGACACGATCCTTTATATAAAAGATCAAAAACTTCCTCTAGAAGATTCTTAGAACTAATACATTTAGCAAAGTAGCAGGATACACACACCCACACACACACAAAGCAAAAGAAAAATCCAGCACTGTTCTCATACACCAACAATGAACCCACCAAGAAATAAATAATAAATAATACAATTTACAATAACTTCAAAAATTCTAAATACCTAGGAATTAACATTAAAAAGGGAACTGAAAACCTCTATAATGAAAACTATAGTGCTGTGAAAAAAGAGATTGAAGAGTATATTAGAAAATGGAAAATCATCCTTTGTTCTTGGGTAGGCAGAGCTGATATTGTCAAAATAGACTTATTACCAAAAATAATAAGTAGATTTCATGCAGTTCCAATCAAAATTAAAAAAATGTGGACTCAGAAGAAACTCAGAATAATCAATGCAAACACAGCAACAAAAGTAAAGCTGGAGCATTCCAATCCCTGACTTCAAATTATACTGCAAAGCTACAGTAATAAAAACAAAATGGTATTGGCATGTAAACATACATGCTGACCAAGAAAATAGAATAGGAGATTTAGAAAGATCTCCAAGTACCTTCAGCCATGTGAGTTTTGACAAAGAGGCCAATAACATATGCTGGAGGAAAAATAATAAATAGTGCATGGAAAACCAATTACCCTGTGCATAAGAATAATATAGATACATATCTCACAACCTGTGCTAAAATCAAATGAAAATACATCTGAGAATGAATTATAAGAAGAAACACTAAATGTGCTGAAAGAAAATTTGAAATTCTTAAAGACATACGCATAGGCAAAGACTTCCTGAACACAACCGTAATCATGCAAGATAAAATATCAAGATTCAACAAATAGTATTTTATTAAAATAAAATTTAAAAAATTCTGCACAATAAAGGAAACAAGCAGTATAGTGAAGATACAGCCTACAAAATGAGAAATAAAAAGTTTCCAGTTACTCTTGGGCCAGAGGACCAATATCTAGAATATGTAAAGAATTTTAAAAAATTACCCCCTCAAATAAAATACACAGTCAAAAACTGGGAATTGAAATGAACACACACTTCTCAGAAAAAATACAAGTGGCCAATGAATACGTGAAAAAAAAAGTGTTCAGGATATTTGGCCATTAGAGAATGCAAATAAAATCAACACTGAGATTCCTTCTTACTCCAGTAAAATTGGCTATAATCAAGGACTCAAAACAATTACAGCAACAACAACAACAAAAAATGCTGTGAGGTTTTGGGCAGAAAGGAACACTTGTATATTCTTAGTGGAAATATAAACTAGTAAAACCTCTATAAAAATCAGTACAGAGATTCTTTTAAAAATTAGAAATTCCATTTGAGTCAGCAATAACTCTTCTGGGTATCTTCCTCCAAAAGTTAAAGTCATCATATTACAGTGATGCATGTATACTCATGTTTATTGTATCACAAATCATAATCAATTAAATTATTGAAGTCACCTATGTGCCCATCAACTGATGAATAGATAAGAAAAAAATGTGATTTTATATGTAAATGTATACACACACACATACACACAATGGATCACTACTTTGCCATTAAAAAGGATATAGTTGAGTCATTTATATGAAAATAAGTGGATCTTGAGGTGGCAATACTAAGTAAACTAAATTAGACATAGAAGGCTAAATATTTCATGGTTTCTCTGTAATGAGTGGCTCAAAATATAAATAGTTCAAAGAGCAAAATAAAAGAAAGATGACTGGAAGCAGGGAGGTAGACTCTCTGAAAATTGAAAGGGAAATTGAGGAAAGTGTGAAATGGAGGGTGGAGGGAGGGCAGAGGGAGCACAGATGATTAAGATGTGATGTATTTATGTACCCATTCTCCAGGATGAATAGAATTAGTATGTTTAGCAAATATTTACTAATAAAAAGTAAAACATTTAAAAATAAAAACTATACTTGAACCCAACTGAAGAAATTACTCACTGTGTTTGTTTCAGAACATTTGTTAACATCTCTGCTAATTAGAGTGACTGAAAATTTCTATGAGAAAGAAACTTCAGTTGAGGCTTGGGTAAGCATTATAAATATGGAAGAAATAATGCAAATGATTAATAACCATTCTAAAGCTGTCCGAGTTCTGCATTAGTCAGAAATGTAAATCAAAAGATGAGACACCAGTTTTCTCTCATCAGATTTTTAAGATTAGAAAATTCAATAACATATACTATTTATTATTATATAGCAGGAGACAAAGAGCTTTTATACAGTAGATATATACTTGAAAATTACCATACACATACACACACACACACACACACACAGACATAGACACACACACCCATACATAAAAATATACACATGCAGTCCTGCCAGTAGTGACTGTTCTGCTAAAAGAAATAGAAATAGCACCACATAGTAGGTGTAGGAACAATGGTATTATTTGAGAAATTGTCGTTCTTTTGGAAGTAGAAAACTGTTGGTGATAACTTGAATGTCAGGTAGGTTATGAAACTGTTCTTAAAATTGCATTATTTACTGATTAGAGGTGTTTTCCTATTATATTAAATAGTAAAGGGGCAAGTTGCATTGAAGTATGAATAGCATGATGCTATTTTTATAAATAATTTCAATCTATAAACTAGTGATGTCAGAGGAAGATGTAATTTAATCTCAATTTCTTCAGTTGATTGGGGTAGGACTATGGTAAAATAAAAATATTAAGGTTTTCCTTATAAATACTTATATTATTTTACCTCTTACAGTGAACAAAAAAAGAATTAAAATTAAAAAGTAAAGGAAAATTAAACAGAGAAGTTTCAGAGAAACATGTGCCATTCTCTGTACTATATTTTTGTATGAACAGTGAAAGATCTAATTATTTTTTCCAGCAGAAAATAGTTCCAAATATGTTTGTCACATATTTCTCCAATATTGTGAAATCACACTTTTTTCATGTACTTAATTCTATAATTATTTATATGTATTTCAGATTCTCTATTTGTCTCTTCTATGTATATGTGAGAAGGCCAAGCCATTTAAATTACTATGCTGTGTAAAATATTTTACAATTGACCGCAGCCATCCTCCTGCTACAACATTTATTTTCAGAAAGTCCAGCTTTTCTCTACATATAAAACTAACTTCCCAAACTGAAAACAAACTTTACAAAATAATAATTGAGCACCACATTTAGACAGTACTAAAATACAAATTTCAAATTATTGATGCAAATGTATGCACACTATGCTGCATTCATTCATTAGTTGATGTAACTCCTAACTGAATTTTCCAGAATGCAATCTTTAATTTTAATAATAACTTCCTAGTATGGAATCTGGTAAATCATAGGGTACTAAATTTACTAGTAGTAAAGCCAGAGAATTCAGGTATTGTTTTTAAAATGTCATAGCTTAATTCATGTATTATGCTGAGTGAGATGAACATAAGGTTGCCTATTAAATCATTCATGTTTATGTAAAATCTACCTTGTTTTGTTTTGTAATGTGTGGTATCCCCTTGAGATCTTAAAAGGTTATATTTTTTATTTTTAATCACAGTTGATACAGTAGTCACTGCTTTTCTTCTAATTTGCCTCAATAGTTGAGTTTTTAAATTTGAAAAGACTTGTAAAACTCAAAGCAAATGTTAATCAAATGTAAGGTACAAAATTGAAGCAGTAGGATATCTGAAAGTAATGTCAGTATAAATAAAAGAGTTTTCATTTTATATACTAAGCCAGTTCTATATGAAACAAGTAGCAGCCCATAAGTTGTGATTGTGTATATATAGACAAACTTAAACACATGCTTTTGAAATTATTTTGAAAAATTTAGGTCATTCTTAAGACAGTCTAGTGATATAAATACATAGATATATAAATATATATAAAGGTAAATAAATTGAATTCACATTTTTTAGTAATATCAAGACAAACAAAAATATATATAAACATGTAAAATACCACTTAGGATTTTTATATTAGTAACTAAAAATCAATGTGACAGAATCCAGAAAAGGAATTTTAATCTAACTAGTCATCTCATTGGTAAAAAAGAAATTAGAAATCCAGCAAGGCTAAGTAATTTATTCCAGATAACACAGCTGTTTGATAGTGTAACTCTGTTTCCAGAATTTTCCTGTGTGCTTTTGTCTCTCTCACAATACATAATCTATATGAATAAAGCATCTATATTGTGAGTAAGTAAGCATTAAAATATAAAGGGTTAAATAAATAATATACTTGCTATCCTGACAAAAATTAGTAAGTACTATTAACATTTGGATTGTGGGGTAAAACATATAATAGACTTTGTGTTAAAGAAGTTTGGATTTAGTTTTTGAAAATTATTCTGATAAATTGAAGAAATTAAAGTAAATTACTGCAATCAATACTAAGCATGTTTTTGAGAGTAAGAATTGGCTTAAATTAGTGCATTTGAAATAGGGACAGTTTTTGAGAAATCTATTTGTACCCACTATATAATAGAATGACACACTGTACTACATATCATAGCACTGTTGATTAAGAAATCTCTCATCTTCTTGGCAATAAAAAGCAAATCCTTTTGAAATAATCTGATTTTGGCATAGAAGAAAACTGTAGTGTGAAATTACAGTCTAGCTCTAATGGCATAAATAACAAAGTATATGTTACATATAATTATTAAAAATTATCATATTTATGCACTTGGAATAGAAACTTTTTGAAATATCTTTGTAGCCACTGAATCTCATGTGTATATACATGATTCCATGTGTATATACACTATGTGTATGTTTAACAGTCACTGAATATGCTGTTTTAAACCTTGAAGTTAGATTATTCGAGCAAAATTTACTTTCAGTATATAATTTTGCTCTTACATATATTTGTTTTTGAGATCATACCAATATTAATTTAAATCTTTATATTTTAACAAATATTTTTTAAACAAATAAGAAAACAAAAGTCTCCAGTTTTTCTCTTTATTCTCAAACTTCACTAATCAGCTCTTTTAAATTAAATCAGAGACAAAGTAACTGTCAGATATTTAATGAGTAAGCAGCAGAATGTGTTAGGTAGTTTTTTTTGTGCGTGTCATCCTTCAGAAGGAGGAACTTTATGAAGTATAATAATACGGTACATGCAGTTACTCAACTTTTCTTCAAAGTCTTAGAAACTAACTGTACTTTTTGTATGTAGAGCAAATGTGTGTCAGTTTTAGGAACAAGAATCAGACTTAAACCACAATTCTGGCTAGCATTATGAAATTGTAAAATTTAAATAAAATGCGAAGGAATCCCTGTGAAAAATTAAATTTGTATTATAATAATTAGAAAAACTTTTCAATATTTTAAATATATGAATGAATGACTCTGTCAGTAATATTACTTACCCTTTCAGTATTTTCTCAAGTTAAAACATTCTCGTTTGTTTGCAAGCTTTGAAATATTTATAGATACTACTAGAATTCTACTAGAATTCTTCTAGAATTCTGTTATTTTTTTCTTAGTTCCAATGATCAGTGCTCTTACATCTTTGTTTCTACATTTGTATTGGTGTTTAGATGTAGAAAGCCACCCTGTCTTCTTGAAGTAAATTATGAATTATGAAATTTATTTCACAGAACCCTGGCATACATATAATAATCTTGAATCCTACTGCTTCTTTTTTATTTCTTAATCTATTGGGAATGAAAAATGTATACCTCTGTAATTTTCTCATAAAATCTACTATACTTTTTTATTATTTTCACAATTGATGGTCATATTATTTCCTTTAAAAACTTAATTCTTTTTGTATTTTATAGAAATGAGTTTATTGCGTACTAAAAGATAAATTGTAATCAATGATGTTTCCAGAATTATATCTACTTACAGGCAAGGAGTATAGAGTGAAGATAAACCCTGATCTTAAATTTAATAAAGGACACTTGTCAGAAAAATACAAACCACCACAAATAAAAATTTACAAACATAGAGATTAAAGTGGTCAGAAATAAAAAAGAATATTCTAGCATTATGCTAGAATAATGAAATGTGCCTGAAATCCTGATCAAGCATTTGAAAAGATGTTCTTTGAATAATGATAATACAGTATGAAAAGATGGATTCAGGTATAGATGGAAGTTTTATTATGTTTAACTAAAATAAACTAGAGGCAACAATACTAATTCTTCATGAATATCTATTGCTTATCAAAAGATCTCTCATATATTTGATGAAGTGAATACATGTACACACATGCGGTAAGTTGTTTTGGGTAACTCATGGGGAAATTGTAAGTTCTCAAGTCCATTAATAGAGAAAGAATACAGAAAATAAGAGAAATACAAGTGACAACTTTTAATTTATATGCTCTATGTACTGTGGTATGTCCAACTTCCATACCTCCCGTAGTCTTTTATTTTCACTCAGTAAACATGATTTTTCCTTACTTTGCAGTAGTTTTTTTTTTAACTTACTGTCTTCATTATTCTATTCCCTGACATGAGTTTCTTTTAATAACTATTAAAATCTTGAACATAGATTTAACATTTTCAGAAAACTTTTTTAGTGAGAAAAAGGCTAAATGGGGTTCAAGCGGTTACTTAAGTCCACTAAATTTATTCTGTCCTGCATAATGGACTCAGAATCACATATGCACCAAGCTTTTAAAAATAATGTACAGCATATAAATAGGACTAATGTAGAAGAAAATCTAATCTACATTTCTCAAGTGGTAAAACTAAGGCTTAAAATATTATACTTCTTCCCCAGTCATATTGATTTCATATGCTATAAAGATCAAGTCGAGGAGTACATAACTCCAAAGACTGTGTATATGTGTATGTATGTGTATGTTTTCACATGCATATGTGTATTTTCCAGTTTAATGCCTGAGGGCTAGAAAAAAATTATTTTGTACAAGAATGATGTATTAGTTTCCTTGCACATTTTGTCTTAAACGAGACTGGTTAAACTAAATTCATAGTTGTAAAAATTAATTACATTGTATACAACTTACTAAAATTTAATATATATAACAAGATATTAATTTTTCAGAATAAAATTAGACAAACCTATCCTTCTGAACATATCTGTACCTACAAGACTGTCGGTATATGGGAAGTAGATTTTTTGTCTTCTATTTATAACATACAAATCTGTAATGTCCTTTGACAAATATCTGAAAATCCACAGGTTGTACATTGAGGGAGCTTGATAAAAAGAGGTGTCTTTGTGCTTCTATTTTCTGTTTGTGTTTCTAAAGACATTTCTTATTCAATGAATGTACATCAGTGCATTCACCATTAGATAACTCAAGCCAGAAAGATAAGTAATGTTATTTCACCCTTCTCACACATGCATACTTTTGAAGTTTAGCCCAAGTATTTTTTAAATGCAACAGATTGGGGTTTATCTTGGAAGAGTGCTTCCATCTGTGAAAACTGTCATTGGAAGAGGGAAGAACACTTTAAAATAAATCCACCAGCTGTATTGATAATCTTGTAGTGATATGAAGGCCTGGATATGATAGGACTATTTGTTAAATTAGTTATACCATATGACAGGAGAGCTGGCTTGTGAGTTTTCCAGCTCCTCATAATGACTTTAAAAATCACTAAATTGTAGTGAAATGACACTAATGTAGTTTCAAGCCATAATTTTAAAATAAAATCAGTGTATTAAAAGTTTTATTTTAAAATTAACTCACTGAATGGAATGTATTGTGATGAAAAACCCCTAGGAATAATTGAAAATTATACACCTGCAAAAAATGGTTAAATTAATGGGCTGGCAAACATTCAATGCTTATACTTTTGATTTGACAGTAACAGTCATTTTCAACATCATTTTTCTCTTTTAGATTTTTAAACAATAAGCTATGGAAGTTTTCTTGTCTTTTACATAAGATGTCTCTTTGCACAAAAGATCAGATATTTATCTTATATCCTTTCTAAGATAGCCCTTACATTTTTAGTCACATGATGGAACACTAAAATGCTTGTAACTGATTCAGTAACATGAAGAAACCAGTTGAAGTGGTGTGTATTTTCTAGAAGGAGAATACTCGGCTGTCTGTAGAGTACCTTTCTTAATTCAGATTTTCTAGCCTTTACTTTTAAAATGGCTTGAAGAGCTCACAGAATAGATGTGAACCTCTTATGTAGAAGGAGGACTCAAGAAATCATCCCATTTGCTAATGGAGAAAGAATTGATATTGATCTCTATGGGAAGAGTTGAGAAGGCTTTTCTTTTCTAAGAGGTTTCTGAATGTCTCAGCTCTGAGTACCCAGATTCCTGAACAGTGGAATTCTCTAGCATATCTTCAAAGTTACCTGAGAGAAATGGATTGCCAAGGTGACTGAATTCTGAGACATTGTTCATATTTTCTCATCCCATTTCAAAACCATGCTTCTATTTACTCTGATACAGGCTGATGCTTTCCTTTTCTCTGTACCACTGTATAATTTCCCTCACAAGCTCTCTTTACACTACATTTCTAAGAATTTCTCATATCTACTCAGTAATCTTGCTAGTTAATCCCTTATACTGGAAAATTTCTATTAAAAAACTTCAATGATATACTAAACTCCTAGTTCTAGCCATCAAGTTGGTCCCAGCACAGTTCAAATATATATTCTAATCATCTTTTCCTAAATAATGAAGTATGCTAACAAAATCAATACCTATATCTACACCAATACCTACTCTAAGCTTTCTTTAGTATTTACTCATATGATTCTTCCTCATATTTTATCCTTGTCACATTTGAAGTTACTTTGACTCCCACCCATTTTTAGCTGATGCCAAACACCTTAAACTGAAATGACTTCTTACTGTGACACTAATACATCATGGTGCCAAGTAGCAATTATTTGATTTTTTTTCTTTAAACACACAGTATACTTTTGACTTAAAAAGGCACTCAATAAATCATTACTAACTTTTAGAAATATTAAGATCTTCCTGCACATTTTGTTTTGGTGAAAAGGTTACACATGGAGTCCTTATTATTAGGCCATTTGGTGGTCAGTGTATCTAGTGGTAGCTTAGGTTCCACTTGTTTGACGTCTACACCAAATCATGAGCCATAAGTTTAATTTTAAAATTTCTTTGTTGAATTTCCTCAAACAGATGTCTAATTTCTTATTGTATTATTTTAAGTGCAATCTTGAAACTCATATTGAGGCTCCTGAAACAATCATTATTCTTGTGCAGAAATCCTTAGGTGAATAATTTGATCACATTCTTTTTTTTCTGCATTAGAAGTAACCCTTTTTTAGTCATGAGTTAATCAATACACACTTATTAATTGATGATGTCAGATGTACCTAAGATGCCAGGCAAAAGCAGGAAAGAGTAGTGACCACTGACTTTGAGATTATCAGTAGTAGCGATTAACTGCTCAATTGCAGGTAGTGAGAGGATCAGATGTTTGACTGTAAAGGGATACCGGGATACTGAAGAACTTTTTAGCTTTCTAGGAAAAAGAATAATTGGCTTATTCTGCTGTGTAATTGATAGGTCTCCCACCACCTCAGCAGCTATTATGTATAGTAGCTGCCCTCTTCCTATGGTGCCTTGCCCCCTCCCCTGTGTGACGTCATGCCGAGATGGTTGCTCCCACCAAAGAATAAACCCTTCTTCCCAGCATGCCCCTGTTCCCGCCTAGAAAGTAACCTAATACTCGCTCACCTCCTACCACCTAGTGACATCATGGGCTCCTCCATTCCCTAGTCACTACCTCACTCAACCCCACCTCTGCCCCTACAAACCCCACCCCAGTCTCTATAAAAGACTCTCCCTGCCCCAGCCATATTGCTTTGGCTCTCCTTTGTTCAGAGACAGCCCGGCAGATCTATTCCCCTAATAAAAGCTTGTTGTGGCCTGGTCTGGTCTTGGTCTTCGGCCCTTTTACCTGACAGTAATATTAATTAAAAGTTCAGAATGAATTTACATGTTCACCTGTGTCAGGGTCAGATGCATTTTTTCTGTTCAGAGAAATGTCTTCAAAATTAGGCGTCCTTGTCCACTAAAACATTGTCCAGTTTTATACCTAATAATTTTACTCATATATTATTTTGCTGAATTGCCTAAATAATTCCCTATATCTTAATTATACTTTTGAAAATAAAATCTTTATTGAGATATAATTCATATCCCTTATGTTTTCCCATGTAAATGTTTTTGATAATTCAGTGATGTCTAGCATATTTAGAGTTGCAACCATCACCATATTTAGAGTCACAGTAATCACCATAGTTAATTTGAGAACATTTTTATCACTCCAGAAAGAAATTCTACACCATTAGCAGCCATTCTTCATTTTATGTCAGACTACCAGCCCGAGAAACCACTCATCTGCTTTCTGTATTCATAGTTTTGCCTAAGATGGACAATTTACATAAGTGCAATCACGTGTGGTCCACTGTGAGTTTATTCTTTGATTTAGCATAATCTTTTCAAGGTTTATTCATGTTAAAGTATATATTGTTACTTCATTCCTTTCTGTTTTAAAAATACTGTCTTTTCTGTATGGGTACGTACATCATTTAGCCATTTATAAGTTGATGTGCAATTGGGTAACTTCCACATTTTAACTGTTATGAATAATTCTGATATGAACATTAGATTTTGCATGGACATATGTTTTCAGTTCTCTTGAGTGTACACTAAAGAATGGAATTGCTGAATCATATGGTAATTTTATTTTTAATCTTGTAAGGAATTGTTAAACTACTTTTCAAAGTAGCTACTCTATTTTCCTTTCATATGAACAATGTATGAAGGTTCTCATTTCCCTACACCATTGCCAAACTTTCTATTTTTTTTTTTAACTATAGCCTTCCAAATGTGTAAGTACTATCTCACTGGAGTTTTGATTTGCATTTCTCTGATGGCTAATGACCAGGACCAACTTTATCATGCTTATTGGAGTCTTTTATATTTTAAAGAGAAATATTTTTATTATTTTCCCATTTTAATTAGATTGTCTTTTTATTGTTGAGTTGTAAATATTAATATATTCTAGAAACAAATCTCTTATCATGCTGCGACCCACACAGTGTAGGGTTTTAAGCAGGGGAGAATGGTGGGAGATGAAGAAAATTGAAAAATACCAAGAAAGAATTATACATACCAAAATTATGTTTGAAAACTGGGACCAGGTGGAACCATAACCTGGTGAGCTAATGGCTGCCTGGAGTTCAGCGCTCTTTATTTGTAGTGTAAGACAAACGGGAAGAGAAGGCAGAGGTCTCGTGATCAGGGCATGTGAAAAAAGGGAACAAGGAAGAAGAAAACATAATGTAACTGTCCCCTGAGGCTGTGCCCTCCAGGGTTTACAATGCTGTCTGACTCACTCGTCTGTGGATTAGAAAGAGTGTAGGGCTTAGGCTAAGGGCCATCTTCAGGCTGGGCAGTGGCATTATTGTGTACAAGGTTTGCAAATATCCTATTGTATGAGTTCTTTCTCACTTTCTTGATAGTACTCTTTAAAGCCCAAAAGCTTAAAATTCTGATGAAATTCAATTGAACTACTTTTTTTTCTATTCATTCTATGTTTCAAAAGTCATATCTAAGAAACTACAATATATAACTCAATGTGCTGAAAATTTACTGATGGAAATTTTACAACTTAAGGAATTTTGCAATAAAATTCATTTAATGGAATACAAAATGATTTCAATAAGGTAGTTATAAGTCTTCTAGTTTATATTGAAAAGAGCTGTGTGTGTGTATGTGCACATGTGCATCCATGAGTGTGTTTACATGGATATATGGATTGTACCTAAATAAGAGTACTTACTGTAACTAGATTTTATTATGTATTAGTCATGAACAATATGGTTTGATATGAATCATGGAAGTATCATTTATCTGTTGTTTGATCCTTGGCCAAATATTTGCTTTTAAGAATTGAATTCCATACTGCATTCCTACTATGCATTTAGGAAGGAAGAGTCATTCTTTACGTGTCAGGCAAAACCATTGGTTGCTAAGGGGACACATTAAACAAGACAAATATCGCTAAGCAACACACGTGCTGTGAGAAGCATGTTTTAATTTCTAGCTTAAAACATTTTATTTCATCAAAGAGTGACAGTCTGATTATTTTAAAATAGATTTTAGTATTCTGATTTTTTTTATTATTTTATCTCTTATATTTGTCTTTTCCTGAATTTTCATCAAGATTATTTTAAAGATTTTCCACTAACTTCAATTTCTGGAAAACTTATTTTTTTATTTATCTTGTTTATCTAGTATTTATTTCTGTTTCTTTAGGTGTTCAGAAATTTTGGATTGAGTCCTGGATATCTTATATAATGAAAGATTATTGATAAGCAGATTAAATAAAGGACTTTTGAAGGGCTGAGAATGTATTAAATGTAGATAAATAGTAAATATCATTCCTGATTTATTATTGCTCTTATTTTTGCACTGCTGGTGATTTAATGCAGGGCCTCACATAGGTTAGGCAAGTGTTCAGTCACTTAAGTATATCTCCAGTTTGGTGGTGGTTGTTATTATTATTGACTATTATCTATAGTCAATGAGAATATATGTTTACATTTTAATGTTCTTCTTTTGTTTCTTCCTAGAAACAATGTGTATATTCTCAAAAACCTTAAATAATATTTAAATAAAAGCCAGAGGAAAAATAAGTGCCTTAGTTTCATACTGTTAAGCATATTAAACCCACATTTTTCTTGAACTGTATTTTCTTGATCAGCTTTTGACTTACAGAAAAAAATCTAACAATAATTTCTATATACACCTGCATGTAATTTTCCCTATTAACATTTTATTTTTATGTAATGTCCCTTATCTATTGAAGAATCCCATCTATGACACTGTATTTTATTTATTTGTTGTGTCTTTTTAGGCTCTTCTTGACTGTTACAGTCTAACTTTTTTTTTCTTTTGATATACTTGGCAGATCTCGGTGGCATTATTCGCGCCCACTTCTTTTTTGTGATTAGTGTGAAAAATATTCCCAATATTGAGCTCATTTTTTATTATTTAGTCAGTAAAAAGTATAGTTGTCCAATATGTTTTTAAAAAATAGAATTCAAAAATTATTGTGAAAATTAGAGGTCGTCTAAGCTATTTTATAATACAGTAGTCAAGTGTAGGGAAAGGAGTGAGGAAAGATGAACTTGTTGGATCTGGTCCAGGAGTCCCTGTAAAATGTGTTTCATGCCTGTCTTTGGTTAATGGGGTGCTAGTAAAGGATGCTAATCAGCACAGAGTGCCATAAAACTTAGTATTCTGAGATGAACCAGATGAATGAGGAGAATGCTCTTACTGCTCTTAATTTAGGTATGTGGAGCATTGCCTGAATATAACCTTCATTGGTGTTGTTATTTTAAAGGGTAGTTTTTATCTTGATCAACAGTGCTACTTAGGTTACTTTTTTAAACTGAAAAGAATAATTTAAGGCAAAATACATTAAAATGCTTTATGAATTAAAATTATTAATAGAATGTGTTTTTGAATTTTGATTTTTTTTCTAAAATTGATTATTCTTTTATCCATATAGAGTATATTAAGTATCCCTACATGTCACTTACTCTGCTATTGTTAGTTGATGGTAAATACTAATTTAATATATATAAATACATATATATCATATATACATCTTGACATCTTGATCTTTAATCCAGCTATCTAAAAAAATAATATATTTGTCATTTTTGATGTTGAATTAAGTGTCATTGTTATGTAATAAAATTTTACTTTTTGTAGAACTATTATGGAGCTGCTAGGAAGATTTTTTCTGACAACCCACTTG
This sequence comes from Heterocephalus glaber, assembly GCF_053883595.1. Taxonomy (NCBI): domain Eukaryota; kingdom Metazoa; phylum Chordata; class Mammalia; order Rodentia; family Bathyergidae; genus Heterocephalus; species Heterocephalus glaber. Next base: position 32,871,437 of record NW_028258296.1, on the reverse strand, counting down.
GTCTTACTTGTGGAATGGTGTGTCCAACTTCTGATCTTTGTGTAGGAGGATGTAATTTATATGCCACTGAAGAAGGACCAATTAATATTGGTGGACTGCAGCAGTTTGCCGCTGAGGTATGTAAGAGGTACTCTTGGTATCTGAAAGTATTAATCCTTGGTGCTTTGTTGTTACACAGTATCTGTGGTGTGATGCACAGGGAAAGTACATGTATTATGTGCAACAGTGATTTTCGTTAAACAACTTATCTGTAAAAATGAAAAATTTTATAACCAATCAGTTGCAATTCCTGAAATTATAAAAATATTTTCAATGAGACTACATAAAGTAGATAATCTGAAAATAGATTTTATTCATTAACTTTACATTGAAGTGCAGCAAGGAGACCCTATTATGAAAAGGATATATTCTTGAACTGATTCTTTTCCTTAATCTCTATAGATTGGAGTAATATTTGATCAGTATTTTTTCATTTCTTTGATGAAGAGAGGTTTGAAATTTTCAAAAACTCTTGAAACTGAATAATATTTTTCAACAACATTTAGAAAATGATTAGATTTTCTGAACTTACCAATTGAGAGCAGGTTTGATATTTGGATTAAAAATTTACAATGAAATAAAATGAATGTTCTTTTCTATTAGTCATCCCATAAAATTTGGTTTTGGCCTTTTCTTTTATGAATCCTTTGTAAATGACTTTGATTCTGTGAAATCCTTATGCTCTTAGAGATTTCTTATCTGGAGTCCACAAGTAAGTCAATTCTCATGCATTATTTGAATTATCAGCTTAAAATTAAGTTACAATAAGATTTTATAATCTTTAGGGGCGAATTGGCTAGAAGGCCAAATTAAATACCTGTCTACACTAGATTTTTTAGTTTATGACTTACCAATCTGCTTTTGTCAACTTAAACACAATGCATTCTTTCCCTTTAGGACCCTTTCTATGATATCCCACCAGTTTAAGTTTCACTTTGCTTTTAGTAATAAATCAGGGGTTTTTCCTTCTTGCTTTCTGACAGGTTAATTCTATGGAAAGTCTTCTGGGAATAAGAAAATAGAAACAATTTGATGTTGTGAGTTGTTTCAATAAATTCTTGGATTTAATTTCTTTCCTTACCAAATTCAAAACTGCATTAGGCTTAGCTGACCAGTGCAAGTTGTAATCTTTACAACCTGAGAAAATCCTTAGTTGATGGAGAAGATTCACAGAAATCCTCTTCATCTTCCTTTGGGGACCCACTGTTTCTTCATTAAACCAGAGCAAGCTTTCATGGGATGCAGTAAAACAATGGTCATATGGTATGTATATAAACCAACACTACATTTCAAAGCAAAAATGAGTTAAAATGTTACAATTAGTTATTGATCTTGGCTCAAGACAGAGAGTAGGTTGAGAGAGAAAAGAGAGAGACAGAGACAAACATTGTCTCTATACAAACTTTCACTTGTTTTTAATGAGCTTCTATTACCCTTTCCCGAAGTGCAGTTTATTTATTTGAAGACCCACTTAAAGAGCTTCATATGTAACCTCAGTGTTGTAAACAATCCATTAGAAACTCAATAAAATTTGACTATGGCCATACTTGGTTCTTTCTGAATATTTCACCTGATGAAAAGTGAAATATTAAACTCCAATAAATATGTCTTAACTGAATTAGGGGATTTATAAAAATTGCATCTTCCTATTGCCTTCCAATTATTTTTTTATAACTGGGGTTTCAATATAAATAATAAATAAAAGTATCCCTCTTGGAACTACCAATTAAAGCTTTCAACTGTGTTTTAATGTTTCCTTTAGGGTGTTTTGTTTCAGAAAGTCTAGGTGAAAGTGGAATTTACCCAAATTTACCTGACTGTTAAGTTGCTATGAAATCAGTGTGAATTCAAAATCAGTGTGAATATCTTGAAAAAGGGTAAAATGCAAAATATTACTCATTCAATCTACTAAACTACTGACATGAATACTGAAGTTAGAGTGCAACTGATGCAAATGATTTTATGATTTGATTATTTTGTAAAACAAAGATTGATTTTTGACCTTTAAAGAAATAGAAATCTATTTTTCAGCCAAATTAAGCAAAGGTTAGAAAAGCAGACTAAAATAGAAAAACATTTTCCAGAATTGTTTTCCTATAACTTATAAGTGATTTTTAAAATATCAACTTTGTAGTCTGCCATTATGGGTTAAGTGTACACCTTATCCTTCTCCATTTGAACAGAAACACTTCAGGTGAGGAACTGTCCTGGAAAAGAAATAAATGACAAAAAGAATACTTGCAGCAGAATCCAGAGGCTGGCATTTTTGTTTGTTTTGGTTTGTTTGCTTTTGTTTTTTTGTTTTGTTCCTGTGTTTTGATTGCTCTTCAACCTCTAGGTATATCCTTTTCTGCAGTGTCAGTGTGATGACTGTGACCTTCCTTCAGATGCTTTTGTGTGCCTGTGACATTAACAGGCTCCAAGACTGGTTCTGTGTTTGTAGGAGGCAATTTTTTCTTCTAATAATATTGTAATTCTGTAATAATACAACTTTAGTAAAACAACATGGAAAAATAATATGACAAATATTTTGTCAGTCTCCTGATGGTTTTCAAATTTCTCTGCAGAAATATAACCCTTGAAAATTTTATTTTGAAAAGCATTTGAATATTTACTTGAATATTTAAAAATCATGTTTATTATATTTAATAAACTAGATTCTCTTTATCTCTCATATTTAATGAATGGATTGTAAGAAAAGGATAAATGAGAATGGATTCTTTACCCATTGCCTAAAGTTTGAAAAAAAAAAAGATTTAAATAGAAAATTGGCTGTATGTCAAGTTCTCTTCTACTGATATTACAGATGTACAAAGGCAATTGAGAAAAATTAAAATTATCAGCTTTAATATTTGAATAAATGTTAAAATGAAAGAGAGCCAGAGAATTGGCTCTTAAAAATTACTCCTCAAAATTCTGGATTTTAGGAGCATGTTAGATTATAAAATTAGTGTCTCAACATAGTATTCATTTTTTACATTAAACATTTAATGAAAATTCATATCATTAATTCACTGTCTTTTATGGTATATGCTTCTTGAGACTGTACATTTATTTGGATTTTATTATTTTTGTTAAGGATGGAGCTGAAAAATGGAGCTCTAGACCAAATCAGGTGACTCATTGAGCAATGTTCCCTTTAGATTTTCCTTTAATTTTCTTTTAGCAAGTTTTAAAATATCTCCTCTCTTTGGCATTACCCAGTTTTGTCTCATCAGCCTATGGTACTTTCAAGAATGCAAATTTTTTATCACATAATGAAAAAAATTTATGTAATTTTATTTGCTGTAAGCTAAACATTTAACAGTTAAAATATTGAATGTTTTCGTATTACTCAAACACTGATTATTGAATCTGGTCGATATCTGTACATTCCTAAGAAAGAGTGTATAGAATTAGTGTGGATTTCTCCAATGAGTGTTGAAATATAAAGGAATTTTTATATGTTGTTGGCCATCAGTTTCTTCATCAGTAAATTTTTTGATTTGTATTTTTGCCCATTACTGTGGCATACAATGTAACATAGGTGTCTAATTATATAACACACAAACTGCATATATGTATCTATTTTCTTTATGGAAAAATAGTTAACCAAATGCCATTTGGGTAGTTGGTTTCCAGATCAATATATTATCCCTGTAATTTATATAATGTGATCCTATGTGTGAATTTGTTTTTGTTATTTTGGACAGTGAATTGAGGATCCTTATTTTTCTAAATTGATCTAAATTTTTTATCCATGAACAGTTACAAACTGTATTATTTCCCTCCCCTCCCTTCAACCCCTCTTTTCTCATTTTTTTTCCTTTTCCTTCCTTTGTTTCTTCTGACCCGCTCCGTAGTTCCCCTACTCATTTGAACATTTTCTGCTTATTTCACAATATCTATTACACATTTTGGTCCTCATTTATACTAGGGAAATGGGAAAAAAGAAGAATCAAGATATGTCATGTACAGGTACAAATTCCCTATGATGCATGTGATTATTATGTATACCTAAAATGTACCAATAAACATAATTAATTGAAAAAATGTATCATACAAGTCAGATGAGAACATATGTTTACTGTAATAAATTAAAACAATATAAAGTATACAGAGCTAAGATGTTTATTATGATATGCACTAACCTCACATAGCTATTCAGCACTTAAGAGTCAGAGCTGGTCTAAATTCAGATGTTTGGCCAGGCATGATGGTACATGCCTGAAAACTCAGTCCTTGGGAGGCTGAGGCAGGAGGATGCTGCAAGTTCAAGGACAGCCTTAGCGATATATCGAGTTCAAGGCCAGCTTGAACTGCATAGTGAGACCCTCAAAAACAAATTCAGATTTTTGGTAAGTGTAAGATACTTCTTACAAAAAAATTTGAAATGTCAATAATAAATGGTATATATTATTTACACGTTGGAAGATAATTTTTAGACTACTTTAAATAAAATATTAAAATTTAAAATGAAGAAACATTATTTACTACTGTTTCATGGTCTATTTTTATATCTGATACGGTGTTTTAATTTTTACAGTCCTTTTTTAAAGAATTTTATTGACTGCTTCGGACTTTTGCTCTGTAACATGAAGATAATATTTTTATTTTTTTATTTTTTTTAATTTAAAATTTTTTTTATTTTTATTTGTTTATTTTTTAAAATATTTTTTCTAAAAGTTGAAAAATAACATATTATCTTTCCAAGGATATATAAGCATTCATTTCCATATTTTTTCAGGTAGACTCTGATCCAGTAAATTGATCAATGTTTATAGTCAAATTTTAAAAAAAACTAGTACAATTCAAATAGGCAAGTGTTATGAAAAAAGTTAAGTAACATTTAGCAGTTATTTAAATTGCATGACACTTGTGCTTAAATACTAGAATAAATATTTGGAAGAACTGTCAATAAAGAAGAAACATATTCATTTACAGTAGTATGTGAATCTCTTATTAGGCCCAATTATATTCCTACCTCATTTTCATCTGGAATATGGAGATCATTAAAGTCTTTTTTTTCTTTTTTTTGGTACCAGGTATCAAACTCTGGACCTTGTGCTTGCAAGGCAGGCGGCAGAAGCAATGAGCTAAATCCCTGGCCAAGATCAGTCAAGTCTTAAACTCATACTTCCACAAATATATATAAAGACACTATAAAATACATGTCCTAATAAGCAGTGGAGATTTTATGTCCTATGACAAATAATATATTTCTATGATATGTTCAATCAATCAAATAGAGAAATAGAGATAGTGAAAAAAATGCAAACTCCAAATAAAGGTGTTCATCATAAATAGTAGTATTTATGCACAAACTGAAATGTGAAACTAGATACAATCTAGATGTGTATTATGTTGGTTGTTTTACAAGTAAGATGATCAAATGACTAAGGTACTTTGAAGAGTGAGCAAAATTATTTTTAATAATTAGTTCAGTGCTGCAGACAACAACCAGGACTGTCCCAATCAATCTGCTTACGTGAATATCCAAAGTAATAAGCCCCAAGTAAGTAAGAATTGAATTAATGAAACAAACATTGGACATTAAGTATAATTAAGAGTTGTTTTAAGGCAGCTTCTGAAGGACAGGCCCATGCTTTAATATATGCAAATCAATAAATGGGATAGAAGTCAGCAGCAGCCTGAGAGACAAAAATCATATGATCTTTGAAATGGATGCAGAAAATTTAATTGTTGAAAGTCACCATTACTTCATGTTTAAAACCTTAAAGAAACTAGGTGTAGAAAGAGCTCACCTCAGTATAATAAAACCCATAGCTAAGAAGTTAAGAGCTGATACAATACTGAGTGAGATAAAATCTAAAAGTGATTCCTTCATGATCTGGAATCAAGAAAGGATACCTATTTTCACCACTTTTACTGAGTATTATACTGGAAATCTTAGCAGAACAGAGTCTACGTTGGAAAAGGAAATGATAGATTGCACCATTTGCATTATGGCCTTACACGTAGAAAACTCTACTCCACCCAAAGACTGTTATAACTAATGCACAAATTCAGTGAAGTGCCAGGGCACAAATCAGCACATGGAATCAGTAGCTGTTTTATCCATCACTATAAAGGTATAGTAGATGTTTAAGAAGATAGATATGTATAACTTGGTATGAACATTAAACAGTATACACATGTGTGAAAATATCATATGGTACTCTGTAAACATCTTGCATGATTTTAAGTGTCAGTTAAAAAACAAACAGCAACAACAAAAAGACGTGGTTAGCATTAGTGGTTAAGAATAAAAATAAAATATTCTATTTTACTAAACAAAGTACATGTTCTAAGAAATACTCTTTTATTAGAAAATAAAAGCTAAAAATAGAAATTTCATGGTTAATTTAAGAAGACAAGCAGTTGTCTTGGGTTTTTAGACTCTAAGTACTTCATTTAGAGCTTAACCGACCCTCAAAATAACTGTCTAGGTTAAATATTATCATCTCCCTTTTATTATGATTAACATGAGGCTCCATGATGTTAATTTCTACAACCTTACATCTTTTAAGAGGCAGATCTAGAATACAAAGCTAGTGATTTGTATATTTTCCCCATTATCTCACAAATGCTAACTTGTCACAGAACATGCTACCAGACAATAACAACAGATTCAATGTAAACCAAGGATTTCTGGTTCAGTTTACAGCAGTACCTATTATACCTGATTTCCTCAGACATATGTGTTTCATCACATACTTCATAACTCCTTGATTTTCTGTTAGATGGGGAGTAATTGCATTAAAATAGTTTGTATTAAAATAAACCTAGCACATATGGCTTAATAGTTTATTTATGCATGACCAATTGTATATTTTTATTTCCTTCCTTTGTCTGTAGAACTATTTATTGTAAATCTAGGAGAGAATTCAGGTTTTGGGAAATTTAAAATAATAAAATTTTGGGCTTTTCTTTCTAAAGTTACTTAAAATCACTACTACAAAATTCCAGTGAAGACCTTCGGAAGTTGCCTTATGCAGTGAGAAGCACTGAAGTTTATGTGTTTATGTATAGTTTTGTTTTCATTTGGAAATCCTGTCTGATTTTGTGAAAGTTGGTACACAAACTTAGAAATGACTGTAGCACATAGATGATAGATACAGTTTGCTGTGGCAATCTCATCAATAAAAGCTATTTATGAATAGAGTATAAAAGAGATAGATACCATGATCATTAATTAGTGATGTTTATGGCTAAAACTTTTTGAAGGTATTTATAAACAGGTTGTAGATTAGGGAATAGTTGTTACATTAATGATATGTTACATATTTCTTAACATGTCAAACATATCGCTTTGAGTAAAATTTTTCTGTAGTGTTCCAATTTCGTGTAGGATTACCATTAGTTTGTGAGCTCTGTTGACATACGCACACACAATAAAAGGTTAATTATTTCTAGGGGAGATAGAGAGGAAATGATATATTAAACAATAATAAAATCAGTAACTTTTATTCTGGTTGAATGTAACTTCCTGGGGTGCAAATACAAGTAATATCTGTTAAGACTTTAATTGTATCTCTTCTTTTAGTCTTAATGCAATGATTAATAAAAGTAATAATAACAGGATAGATTTCACTAAATACCTGACATTATTCACTGAAATTCTTTAGAAACTTTAAAAAATATTTAGTGCTGCATAATCATTAACAATAAAATGTAGGACTGGATGAATTGCTAAATGGTTTTCTGTAAAATATATTAGTATATTTTAAAGCTATATGTTAGCTATTAGATCTTTAAAAGATAAAAATAATGTGCTGCAATTTTGTGTCAGTATCTGTGAAATTTACCAAACTTTCATGGTTAAGATTACCGCTATTATTCTTTTTTTCCAAATTTATTTTTTATAAGTTGCAGTGTGTACACTCTTATGGGGAGTTTACATTTCAAAATGAGAGACATTTATTGGTTTGAGTCTTCACAACTTTAAAATGTGTACATTTCCATAAGTGTATTTGTTGAATAGTAGTATAAAGCAATGTTACCGTATCATCATGAATCACTTGTGAAAGACATACCATCAGTTAAAATTTGAATTACTCATTTTTCTTTTAAAAAATTATGATAAATGAACACACACAAAAACAAATGCCAAACTAAAAAGGAAATTGAATAACTTTTGGGTTAGAAATGTATAGAAATACTGAACTCTAAGTTGAGAATTTGAGCCACCCTGTTAGTCTCACATGCTGCCATGTAGCTTGGCTGCTGTGGGGTAACAAGTACCAAAAGCATCATTCATAATAGAGAACTGGATTCACCTCATAGATGCAACTACTGTACAGGTGCAAGACTTCATATATGAGGATGCGTAACAAAGCAAAGTAAGCTGTGCAGCTAGTATATAAGGATGTAATGGCAATGTAACTAGCTTCTGCAGTACCCCTAAGTATCATCTTGAGGCCACAGCTTCCAATAAAAAAGCAGGGTCTAGAAGCAGGAGGACAGAGGGGTTATAGTTAGGAGAGGTCATCACTTTCATGCTAGGAAGCAAGAGAAGTGTAAAGAAAGAAAGATTTCACTCAGCAGAAAATTAAAACAAAAAGTAAGGAACTACAATAGGAAAGCTAATACTATCAGTGATACTCAACATATACTGATAAAATATTAATTTTATATGAAAATGTAAATAATACTACTGTCAGGACTTTTAGAAAAAACTATACATTACAATTAGATAAATTTTGAAAAATAAAACATTGATATGAAAAATAATGGAAATATTTGCTACTATGAACACTGAACATTAAAGTTTTTACTGGATAAATGCACAAATTTAGCTTAAACAAATACAAAAATAATCTAAGAAATTCAAGCAGGACACCTTCTGGGAATGCAAAGATATGAAAAACAGCAGGTGCAGTGACACATGTCTGTAATTCCAGTACTCTGGAGACTGAGGCAGGAGGAACACAAGTTTAAGTGGAACCCTGGGCATTTACCAAGACCTTCCCCCCGAAAAAAAGGAATTTAGGATGCTTAGAAGATGCACATATGCATACAAATGCAGGTCCTGAATTAGAGAGATTGGCAGAGGAGCAGTTTTTAGGCAACCATAGTGGGACAGTTTTTAAAAGAAAAGAAAGATGTAAGTCTTCTCATATGGACCTTGGTTGTTATAATGCTATGAAATATTTAGAGTAAAAAAGATATCAAAGTTTCTAGAGAAAGAGAAGACATTACTTTAAAACCAGATGACAGTTGCTCTGACCCCACATTTTTCCTCAGCATCAATAGACGTCAAAGGCCAAGAGAAAAATATTTTTAAAGGCCTAAGATAAAGAACTTTACTTCTTTTTTGACAGTAAGGACATTAATAAAAGTATTTTCAGGGATTTTACATCTAAGGTGGTTTGACATTCACCTTTTTAAAAGAATTACCAAGGGTTATTCTTTAGGATGATGGAAAAAGAACTGAAATGAAACAGAGAAATAGAAATAGTGATGAGGAAAGAATATGATGCTAAATATAATTTTAATATTGATTGTAAAGTAGTAATAATTCATTTTGAGGTTAAAATTAAGATGGAAATTAAAATTTATATAACACTGACAAGGAAGGTGTTTGAGATGACAACAGTAACATTAACAAGAATAAATCACTTTAAAATGTAACATTAATAAATATATATATATTCAACCACAGCATTAATCAAAATTAATAAGGTTTATATGAATAAGATTTGCTAAGTTGATTTAAGGAATCTATAAAATTTCTTCAACATAACTTACAGATTGAACGTATCCATGTCATGCACTGTGGAACATTTATTAAAACTGTGTAGTATGTCAGAAACAGTGATTGGTAAAAGTATATTGTGTTCAAATCAGTAGAAACAGACTTTTTCTATAGAAGAACTAAATTAGAAATAAAAATAAATAGTATCAAAATGAAGCCTATAATGACAAATTTATATTTGAAAATTAACAGAATAATTGTAAATAATTTATGGATCAGTCCCAAAGATGTTTGTAAATTAAAAAATATTTAGACTTCAGTGACAATTTCCAGTGACCAGCTTTGACAATCTATATTTTAATTTCAATTTATTTATTTATTTATTCGGTGGTACTGAGCACTAAACTGAGATTTGCAAGCTGTGTGCTGTACTCTACCACTGAGCTACATCCCCATAGCCAGTTATTTCCATTGAAAATGTGTAAGTGTAACTAACAGAAAAGAAAAAAGATTATGCATTAATTTATAGTGATTGTCTCAGGCACTACAAAGAGACAAATGATGGGAGCTAATAATACATAAATTATATAGAAATAATGAAATATATAATAGAAGCAAAATAATGATGATCCATGAACAAAAAGCAGATTCCTTGAAAGTATTTTGGTATATTATTTGCTGGGATAAGTAAACCAGTACATTTCATTTACAACTGCTTTCTAAGTACTGACCTTTTATTACTTTATTAATTTGCTTATAGGTAAGACTTTCATAATTAATCATTACTACTATTTCTAGGAATTCAGATTCATAGAGAACAATTAGCTGATACTGGTAGGATGGAGGAGGATCTCTCCAGACCATTATGACAATATTATTCTCTTTCCACTCCTGTTATCCTCTTGTTCCCAAGAGGTTATAACATTTGTTGTCTTGCTCTCAGCACCTTTAGTGTCTACTCCATTATTCAGCATATACCTAAGTGAATGACTGGTACTGGGCAGCATTTGGGTGCAAAGGATACAGTGGTGAACAAGGTAAGAAGGTAAGAAAACAAATGCAATGGATTGGTGACAAAGGGGACTGAGATAATAGAGTGGAAACTTGTAGCTAGGAAACCTAGTAGACAGTCTAACAGAGAAGGGGAAGTTGCATTGAGAAAGTAAACTTTAAACTAGATTCTGAAAGATGCTCAAGTCTAACAACATCAGAAATGGAGGAATGTTCAAGGGATGAGTAAATCCTGAAGGCAAGAGAGTGCTTGTATTCATTGATTTTAACATATATGCTTTTGATAAGTAAAATTGCCCATAATCAGTGGATACATACTTCTGTTTACACTGTACTTTGTAAACTTAAACCATTTAATTCAGTAATGCAGCCTCTAGTTCCCGAGTACAGCATTTTGTATAATCATGAACATATGGCCTATAAAATTTAGAAAACTTATGAGTTTTGCAACTTTTAATATAAAATGAGCAGAGTGCTTTGTAAAGAGAAGATATTAATCACAGAAAGTTATCACCATTGAGTCATTCAATTCTTATAACAAATTGTTGAAGTAATAATTACCCCTTTCATTTGACTTGATATTCAAAGAGATGAAGCACTTTTAAAGATAACATATGTACTTTTTGTGAAGGATTTGGGTCAGGTGTCAAGTTTTTCTCTCTTCTAGGTGGGTTTTCTTTCTCATGTTCTTAAGAGGATCTGTTGTAGAAGTTGTAAAAGTGAATACTATGCCAGACATATTGTTTTGTAATAATTTTTCTAAATTTAAGGCACATGAGTACTGTTACTCAGAAAACTACTCAACAGAGCTGCTATGTTCTATTCATATAAGTGTCTAAAACAGAGAGAACCTATATAAAATATTTATTGAAGTGGAAATTGAATGAAACAGAAAGAGCATTCTAATTCCAGATTGCATAGATTTTACTATACCAGAATAATATGAAAGTTATTAGTTAAAATCTTGAAAATTAATACATTAATAATATAATTTAGTGTTTACCACAACATGAAATTTTCCACATTTTTAACATATATGAGTTACAGGTCCCACTTTTGGTATCCCTGTTTAATTGTTGGAAAGAAAACTGCCGGGTAGCCCAAGTATATTTCTTTACCAAAGAAGAATGCAGAGAATAGTATGTACTCAATTAGTAATATAACTTAAGAAACATAAACCAGCAAAATGAAATTAATGTATTATTTTATCAAGATTTCTATTCAACCTACACTGATAAAATAAATCTTTTTAGAAATTACCAGAAATTATTTTTGTTCTATAATAAAATCAAATTAAATACTTGCCAAAATGTAAGTCTCTTAGGAGGTATATAAAATGTAAATATCCTTTCACAATTAATCTTTCAACTAGTGGTGAATGTTCTCAAATTTCAAGGAATATTTTATTGTCAATATTTCCCTATACCTAATTTCTGCTATTGTTGCATTAATAAGAATGAACACATTAATTAAGGAAGCTTTATACCTTTTAAGAAGTCATGTGCGTGTGTGTGTGTGTGTGTGTGTGTGTGTGTGTGTTTTGGTACCATGGCTTGACTTCTGGAGCTTGCACTTGCAAGGAAGGCAGCAGTACCACTGAGCTAAATCCCTGGCCCATTCATGTGTATTTTTATTATGTACCACTTTAGAAAGTAAGAAAGATTACATTACCATCAAATTAGAATTGATAAATATCTTTGCATTTAAAATGTATGTGATTTTTTTATTTACAAAGCACATTATTAGAAGATTATACTCTGTGGGGGAGGGTTGTGGGAAAAGTCCCCTAGTTCCACTCTACATATCAGTTTTTCTATTTTTAAAATCAAGATAATCTCTCCCATGTCTTGAAATAATGTGAAAATTTTAGAGAAAATGCTATAAAGTGAATTTGTAAGTGATAAAGTAAGTGCACTTTCAGGATAAGGAAAAACTCATAAATGATAGGATGATTATACCAGGAAATATATTTTGAAATGTTCCCCAAAAGGAATACTCAGTTGTAAAAACTGTCTGTCTTTATACTAAGGTTTCACTGTTTTCCTTTGTGATGCCTCCTGATTTGTTACAGCATGTCATTGGATTTCAGGAATTGTGAAATTCATCAAAATTATGTTGAATGCTTACTTTGTGGTAGAACTCTATTGTGTTCTGGATTGCAGACTAGGGAGAATAACTCTCTGATTAGTTCATAGCTTAACGAGAACATCAGATTTTATGTTATGCTGTTAAGTGAAAAATAATTATGTCCCTTGCAGAATGCCTAGCAGATAATCATACTCAATTTCACAATAGATTTAGTGTTATCTAACTAGCACTTTCATGCTAGTGTGAGGACTTCTTAAAAATTCTTTTCTACAACACACTAACTGTTTTACTATATAACACTGTACACCTTTTTTTAATACTACAGATGCGAAAAATAAAATAATTTTCAAATGGTCCAAGAGCTACAACATTTGAATGACAAAGAACACTTAAATAGGATGCAATTATAAAGCAGTAAGACAAGAAAAGGAATAGAAGTAAAGAGGGAAGATGCACGACAGTCTTTGCTTATAAATGACATACTTATTTATGTAGAAAATTCGGAAGATTCAAAAGAAAACCCTCTAGGAGATAATAGAGCATAGTGAGATTGAAGAATATAAGGTTATTATACAATATAATCATTTTTCTTATATACTACCTATTAAAAAACTAGATTTTGAAATTTAAAATACACTACCATTTACATTAACACCCTCTAAGAGAAATATTTAGGTATAAATCTAACACAACATTCAGATGACGTATATGAGGAAAATTGCAAAAGACATTTTGATGAATAGAAACAATTGAATAACTATTATACTTTCCTGTATAAGAATACTTAATTTTGCCAAAGTGCCAGTTCTTCCCTAATTGTAGATTTAATATGATCTTAACCAGCAAGTTATTTCATTGCTATGGAAAAGTTGATTCTAAAGATTGTTTTGAGAGGCAAAGGACCCTTGTTGGCCAACACAGGACAGGTGGAGAAGAACAGTTTGAATGCCATCTCTACCAGACTGCAAGCTATAGTATAATGGTCCAGTGATAGAGTCACTGTGGCTTTGTTAAAACAATAACCAAATAGTCTACTGAAACAGAATAGAATCACCAAAAATTGACTCACATAAATGTATCAACTTATGTTTGACTAAACCTGAAAGGTAATATGATAGAGAAAGCATAACCATTTTACAAATTGGTGCTGGAACCAGTAACATACACCTGCAAAAATGGATGTAGACACAGACCTTATACCTTCCATAACTATTCACTCAAAATGAATCATGAGCCTAAATATAAAAGGCTAAACTAAGTTTCTCAGACTATAACAAAGGAGAGATTTCATATGACCCTGTTTGTAGCAGTGACTTTTAGATACAACATCAAAGGCAAAATCTGTGGAAGAAATTATTGATAAGCTGGACATTATCAAAATTAAAAACATTCTCTGAAGGACACTGTGAAGAGAATGAAAAGATAAAGCACAGAATGGAGTTGCAATGAACATATCTGAAAAAAAAAACCTGTTATTCAAAATATACAACAAACCCTTAAAACCTAATAATAAGAAACAATCAAATGAAAAATGGGCCAAAGACTTTATCAGGCAACACACCAAAGATATACAGATGGTTAATAAGAATATGAAATGATGTCCCTCATCATATATCACTAGGGAAATACAAATTAAAGCAGTGAGATATTACTATATTATTAAAATTGTGCCTTGGTCTGTACAGGTGGCTATAATAAAATACCATAAAATGAGTAGTTTAGAAAACCAAAGAAAGGCATTAATGACAGTGCTGGATGCTGGGATTTTCAGCATCAGGGTGCTGACAGATTTGGTCTTTGGTGAAGCTGTTTTCTTGATTCACAGATCTGTGGAAAGGACAAGATAGTTCTCAGGGGTGTCCTATGAGAACAATTATCCTATTTAGGAAGGCTCTCATTACCTAATCACCTTCTAGGACCTTCAGAATCTAATCACTTTCCAAAGATCCCACTTCCTGACATCGGTGATTAGATTTCGACATACAAGTTTTGGGAAAACACATTCAGGCTGCTAGGTAGAAAAATGCAGAGCACTGAACACACCACATGCTGGGGAGGACGTGGATCGACAGGAACTCTTCTTCACTGTCATTGGAAATGCAAAATCTACAGCCACTTTGGATGATATTTTGACACAGTTTGTTCTGAAATTATGTAAGAATATTATAAAACTAATATTTTAATTTGATTTAAGTTAGATTAGTTTTCTTTTCAATGTGAATAGTCACATGTGGCTACCTCTCACATTGGAAAGTATGAATTTAGATCAACTTTATCTTGTGGAATTTAAACACTAGGAAAAATGAGAAACACCATTTTTTATATGACCAGGAACTTTTCTAAAGTGAGTTTCATATGTTAGATCATTTAAATTTCATAATTATAATATAGTTACTAAAAAAAAGGATTGAAGAGGACATCAGAAAATGGAAAGATGTTCCTTGATCCTGGATAAGCAGAAGCAGTATTGTCAAAATGGCCATACTCCCAAAACTCATATACAGATTCAGAGCAGTCCCCATCAAAATACCAGCAGCATCATTTACAGATCAAGAAAAAACAGTCCTACAATTGATATAGAATCAGAAGAGACCCAGAAGAGCAAAAGCAGTTTTGGGCTTCAAGAGCAAAGCAGGAGGCATAATAATACCTGACTTCAAGCTACATTACAAAGCAGTAGTGTTAAAAATGGCATCACTGGAACAAAATCAGGTATGAGGATCATTGGAATGGAATTGAGGATACAGAAACTTTCCCAGACACATTAAGCTACTTGATCTTTGACAAAACAGCCAAAAGCATATGTTGGAGGAAAGATAGCCCATTCAACAAGTGGTAACTGGAAAAACTGGTTATGTACAGGGAGAAGATGGAAACTGGACCCATATCTCTCACCATATACTAAAAGTAAAAATGAATCAAATATCTAAACAGTAAAACAAATATTAAACCTACTGGAAGATGAAATAGGTAAAACACTTGACATTGGTGTAAGAAAGGATTTTCTGAACAGAACCACAATTGCACAAGAAATAACAGTAGGAATCAGCAAATGGGATTATATCAGACTAAAAAGGCTCTGTACAGCAAAAGAATCAGTAGAGTGAAGAGACAATGTACAGAATGGGAATAAATTTTTCCAGCAAAGATCCAGTCAAGAAATGGGCAAGAGAAATGAACAGACACTTCATAGAGGAACAAATACATGATAAAAACACTCAGCAACTCTGGCCATTAGAGAAATGCAAACTAAAAATGCTAAGATTCCATCTTACTCCAGAAAGAATGGCAATCATTAAGAAATCAAAGTATAACAAATGCTGGCAAGGCCATGGTGAAAAAAGAACCCTTCTTCATTGTTGGTGGAAATGTAAACTAGTATAACCAGTATGGAAATCACTATGGTGATTTCTCAAAGATCTGACATTAGAAATTCCAAATGACCCAGTAATCCCCCTGCCAGGTAACTTCCCCAAAGAGCTTAAGATATCATACTACAGCAATACATGCTTACCAATGTTTATAGCAACACAATTTGTAATAGCTAAATCCTGGAAACACCCTGTATACCCATCAACAGATGATTGAATAAAAAATGTGCTATGTACATACTAATGAAATGCTACTCTGCTATAAAAAATGAAAGATTTGAGACATTTCTAGGAAAATGGATGCACCTGGAAAATATAATGCTGAGTGAAATAAACCTGACTTACAAGCTTAGGTTCCGTATAATATCTCATCTGAGTGAGGCAAAGTACAGACAAAGAATAATAAAGGATAGATAGAAGGGGACAGATAGATTTCTTGCAATAGAAAAGTGACCCAAGGGAAAAAGCAGTATAATTTTGATACCAGACCTTTTATAACACCCGTTATGCTAGCTAAAGGAAAAAATCAAGTGTAATAAAAATTATGAAAACAATAAAATAAAAACAAAACAGACAGAAGAATATCAATTTGTAGAGTAGTGTATTGAGCAGGACCATATATTGAGAAGGTATTAAACAGTTCATAGCTTCAGGGATGGGTTATACAAATCAGAGGCCATCCATTTTCATTCTAGTGCAGGTCCATGGTGCTTTCTGAGTTGAGGAGTATGCATGCTTTCATTTCTTCAGATCCTTTTAAAGTCTCCAACTCTGTGTTGAGAACTACCAAGAATTCAATAAACACACACTTTAATTTGATATTTACCCTTCATAGTTTTTGAAGGAATATTCTAAAGATTGGTTCAAAAATATTAAAACATCCTTAAGTGAAAATGTATACATACTGAATATTTTTGTATTGTTGCTACTTTAAAAGTGTCATCAGCTAGAATTCCTGTGAGATGTGCTTACATTTCAAAATTAAACTACCTGCTTTTGAATGAATGTAACAAGGAAGATATTTTGTAAATTTTATTTGGTATATCATATCTTAACTTCATATTATAATGAACTTTTTAGACTGGAAACATTCTTAAGACATATGAAACTCTTCCATTGTAAAAGATATCAACAATAAATCTTTTAAAAACACTTGTATCTTTTCTAAAGTTTGTTAAAATGAAATATAATTTATAAATGTAAATTTTAGCATAAAATAGTAAATTTTTAATTATTTTATAAAGATATGAGCAAGCAACTGAATGCAAAGAAACATTTATTTAATTCCTAGAGAAATTTAGATGTATCTCTACCTTGTCAATTTTAAAAGTGTTTTAAAAATGTATTTATGAAAAGAATATAAACTGTTATATAGTTATATATGGGGAAAATATTATAAATCAATTGCAACTACATTTTTATTAATGTTTCCATAGAATATATTACTATCTTAGCATTCGAATTTAATTTCATGTTCAATTTGCTTAAGAACTAAAAGTGAAGATCATATATTGATTCAAAAATAATATGAAAGAAAATCAGGGAAGGAAACAAATACATATTTATCATTTATAAAGCTCTAAATTATAGCTGGGAATATGATACTGTTCTATTACCAATTTATTTTAAATTTTGTATTGTTAGCATATACATTTTCTTATATAAAAACAATGGAAATGAAAAGATGAATTCAAAGATGGAGACTGGCCTTAAAGATTTTACAGTCTAAGGGTGACACCCAATAGGTATTACCGGTAAATTTTGATAAAATATTAATGAAAAGCGACAAAATACTGTGGGGACATTTTTGAGAGTCATTTAGCTCAGACTGAGAAATCGGCATTTCTAATATTTGCTGACAATACTCTGATTTTTACATGTGATCATTTCTATGTTTCTTATACATTTTCAGTGGCAGATTTGATTCAGAGTACTTGGTATATGTGCATGAGATCATAATATTGGCATGTTTCCCACATGCCTCACTCCAAGAAAAAAAATCCATCTCTTATCTCTTGTGTTTTACCTGAGTTTTCACAAGAAGTTAGTTTTTTAACCTATTTTATACAAAAAATACTGTGAAATAATCTATTAAATATTGTTTATCCATGATATGAATTTATTCATAGGTGACTTCCATTAACAGTCAAAATTTAAATACAGAATAGCAATGTTTTCATTTCCTCCTTTCCTTCTTTCTTCCCTCCCTCTCTTTCATCTTTCATTCATTTTTTTGCCATGCTGAGGATTAAACCTAGCACCTCTCACATGCTAGGCAATTGCTCTAACAATGAGCTATATCTGAAGCCCTGATTTGTTTATTCTACCTTTAGTTCTGTCAGTTTCTTTTATATATTTCATATTGTAATTATTATTCATATAGATTTACAATTGTAAAATCTTGTGGATAAATTAACCTTTTATTACTATGAAGGGTTCTTTAACCTTATAAATACTTCTTCATTTCAAGTTTCGTATGTTTTATATTGGGATACAAATAATAGCTTTGTTTTTGTTAGTGTTTGCATGGTGTAACTTTTTCCATGGTATAAATTTATACCTTTCTGTATCATTACATTTAAAGTGATGTGTTTTTAAAAGCTTTTATCTTTTTAGCAAGCACAAGGACCTGAGTTCGATCCCTGGTACCAAAAACAAAAACAAAACAAAACAAACAACAAAAAAAACCCAAAAGCTTTTATCTTTTAATGCAAGTTTTAGTCCATTTACATTTAATGAAATTATTCATGTTTCTATTCTCCATCTTACTGTTTTTTAGTTTCTCACCTTTCCATATCTATTAATTTTCTATTACTTATTTTCTTTGAATAAACAAAGTGTTATATAAATTCCATTTTTACATTATCTAGTTATGTGTTGTTTTAGTAGTTAGTGTAAAGATAAAAATATGCTTAACTGATTACAGTCTAATTAATGTTAGGGTTATTACCACTTAAACTCACAATGCAGTGTTCTGGAACCATTTATCTATCTAAGCGCTCATGCCTTGTGTTTAGCATTTTAGTTTTATTTTTCTTGAACTCCACATTACAGACACTATTATTTTCTACAGTCAATATTAATTTACATTTTCTCACATATTTTGATCTTTAATGCTATTTATGTCTTCCTGCATCTGTGTTTTCATTTGGAATAATCCTTTCTTCCTCAAGAACTTCTTTTAGTATTTTGTAGTATTTCTTTTATTGTTGCCAACAAAGTCATTCGGAAAATGTTTTCATTCTCCATTGACATTTGAAGGATGTTTTAGTTTTGAATGGAATTCTGGGTATTTGCAGTGTGATAGAAATACCAGTTCACATTCTGACGGCTGGTGTTCATTTTGAGAGTTAAGTTGTTAGCTTTAATGTTGCTCATTGATATCACTGTGCCTTGATTATTTGGTTTTTCAATTCCATATTTCTCTTATTTGTCATTTCAACAATCTTACTGTGATATTATGATTTTCTTTTATGTTTTCCTTGTTTAAAATTTTGGAACTTCTTTAACCCATCCTTTCAGTTAAAGGAAATTCTTGACCTCTTTCATTGCAATTGTCACTCTACCCTCCTTGTAGGAGTCCATTTGTACATTTTTTAGAGCTCTATATTTTGCTTTCTACCTCTGTTACTCAGTTTTATATTTTTTGTAATGACTTTGCATGTTTTCGATTAGTTTCTTCTGCTCCATCTTCCAGATTGCTAGTCTTGTATTTGCTCTTTGTCTAACCTGCTATTAAATACTGTATATGAAATTTTAATATCAATTTCTGCACAGTTTTTCTAATGTTTCTTTTATGTTGGACCAAATCCCCAATTTATGAAAGTTCACATTTTTGTTATGTATTTTTGAATATATTCATCTACATTTGATATTTACATTTACTTGTATATGCAGTTCTATTTTTCTAGTTATTGTGTTTTCTTTCATGCCAGACCAGACAGCTTGGTCAAAAACCAAGCATGGTAAATGACAATTTGTAGAATCTGTGGTTGACATCCGATCCTCTACAGCAGGTCCATGTTATCATTTGATGCATTGGGAAGGTAGATATAGTGAGGACTAATCACCTTCCTTCTACTCTGAGGCTGTTCACTCAAAGCTGGATTGCTTATCCACCTCTGGTTTGCCCCAGTTGAGAGAAGTTCTAGCTGTGTGTGGGGTGTTTGATAAAGCTAAGAAAAATCATCTTTAGCCACTCTGCAGTACAGTTTCTGTATTGCCTTCACCATCAAAGGCAGAAAACTCCCCTCAGCTTTACAGAAGTTTTGTTTAGACCCTTGGCTTGTAACTTACTGAGAATTAAGTTCATTTCTCTGCGCTTTCTTCTGTTCCACATTGTTGCATCCTGTGTTCCAAGACATTCTCTCTATTTCTAGAAGATTGTCACAGTTTCTCTTACTGGTTCTTCTGAACTGTTGTCCTTTCAAGATTCTTGATCTTCCTTCTTTTCCTGAGGTAGCAAGTATGGTAGGGGAAAGTGACTTCTAGACTCTCATCTCACTTCTTTCCTCTGTGCCTTTTCCTTTGAGTTTTTGACACCTCTAAGTCTGGTTTGCTTTAGTAAATCTCTCATGCTTTAATCAGATTTCTAAAATGTTATTCTTTAAAAGCTATTCCATCACTGTCAAAAGTGTAGATGTAAAGAAGTCATTTACTTAGTCATGTCTATGTGCCAGGTAGGTACTAAATGGTGGTAATACAATGGTTAATTTCTTCTTACACATCACATTATATCTTCTTTCAAGGATCTAGATTCTACCGACTGACACGAAAACCGAACACATAGGAGGGTAGGTAATTGCTTATGTTAGAGTCTTACAGATTAAACTGTAGGAGCTCACAGAATGAACTCACTACTTGAGCGACAAGAGGAAGTATGGAAGGAAAGTCAGAAAGTTTTTTTTTTCTTTTACTTTTTGAGATACAATCTTGCTGTGTAGTTCAGCTCACTTTGAACTCACTGTGTAACCCAGGCTGGCCTTGAAATCACAGCAGTCATCCTGACTTGGTCTTCTGAGTGCTGAGATTACAGATTTGCACTACCATGCCAAGTTTAGGAGGTATAACTCTTGGAAGGAATTTCAAAGATTGAGATTTAGTCAGTCTTAAGATTTCATCTACTTGGCATAAAACAAATTCCGCATATGTCAAATTAATATTGAAAAGGCATTGCCCATTGCTCGTTAAATCACTAATGGAGTTGAAATGTTAAAAATGTGTTTCAGTTTGTAAAATTTAATTTAAAAATTTTAATTATGGCAACTTATTTTCCCATAGGTGTTTAAAAGAATGAATATCCCACAGATCAGAAATCCTTCTATGCCTCCCAAAGAAAAAATGCCTGAAGCCTATTCTGCAAAAATTGCTCTCTTTGGTGCTGGGCCTGCCAGTATAAGTTGTGCTTCTTTTTTGGCTCGATTAGGCTACTCTGACATCACTATATTTGAAAAACAAGAATATGTTGGTGGCTTAAGGTAATGCCTACACATACTTTGTGTTTGTAGTGTCAATAATGATGAGGCGAAACAATTACAAATATTGTTGTGTTAGAATCATAAACTTCAGACTCACAGATGGTATTTTAAATGTTCTTTTCCGAAATGTTCAAATTTTGATTACATTACTCACTTTAAATTTTGCAGTTGACTTTAAGCAATATTTAGTTAAGAATTTATCTGTCTAGTTCTGTGAATTTAAGACAAATTTCAGCAAAAGAATTTTTGGTTAGTAGGAACAAATCATATGAAAAAATTGTTTCATCCTTTTGGATATTTCCTTTATGGAGATGTGTCTGAATAATCATGGGTATTTGAGATGAAAAAACCCTAACTTCTTAGAATATCAGTCATTTCATTTGTTGACTAGTCACATGTTATCCTGCTCATATATTTTTAGTTTGCAATCTCTGTAGTCTGCATTTGATTGCAATTTTTGTCACAATCCACTGGAAATGTTTTCTTTAAATGTACATTTTGTAATGTTTCCCCAATTAGTATATTTTCAATATTTGCTATTAATCAGTGTTATTGCTGTAAATCAGCATTCAGTTGAATACTCATTTTTATTCCCATGTGATTTCATACCTAGAAAGGGAAACTGGTCATTTTGTGTCAGTGACTTTCAGATGTTTAAACAAAGCATAATTGTAATTTACTTTATGTAAAATAAATGGAATTCTATATTGGACATGTATTACATTTATGATCAAAAACATACAATGTAGTATAAGTAAGCAGTGTATATTGCTTAAAATATTTACTGTTAAAATGAGAAAGAAATTTGGTGGTAAGCTAGTATTTACCAATTTTAATTGATTTTCCCTAACTGCCTTAACTTATATTGAAATATTATGGATTTTAAATTATAACCATTTGGAATAACTTTTTATACCTAGTATTTAAACCTTTTGTAGATGCTAAAGTATTTGTTAAACAGCAGATTTGTCATATGTTCATAGAACATAATTTTAATCATATTATGACTAAAGTTTGTTGTTTCTCATCTTTACTAATATTTGTAAATATATGGTAGTGAATGTATAAATCTCAGTATTTTCAAGTGGCACTATGCTAAACCCAAAATAATATAAAATGATCAATTTGTTACAATGATATAAATATTTTGGTATACTTATGATATATATCAATATATTAGCTATTAATTAATGTGAAAGTATTTGACTGAATCACCATGCAGAAATATCACATACTGGAAATGTATTTTATAAAGGATATGAAGCATAAATGACCTCATTGTCATAAAATAATTATTTTTCAGAGTTGAGGCTCCATCACTTTTGACTTTAAGGGACTACACATATTTTATGAATTATTTTTCCTAGGAAATAAAATAGTTTAGATATTATTTCCTAAGAAGGATTTAGGATATTTTAATGGCATGTTATCACAGTTTTTTTAATTAGGAAAAATGTAATCTATTAACAACATATGTATAACCATTGTAGGGGTTTTTCAGTTATACACATCAGTGACTATGTGAGCTAATTTGAAAAATATGAACTTAATTGTTGTGTACCTTGGTAGACTAGTAAAAATCTTTTTGCTCCTTAATTGCATTTTCACAAGAAGCCTAAAATGGAACCAGCCCTGTTTGTGAATTATTATGCATTACCAATATTAGCAGATGATTATGGTTATTAGAATCTCTGTATTTCTTTTTAATTCACATGCAGGTTAGACATTTTTAAATTATAAAAATTGGCACTAAATTTAGACTTTTACATATTTGTTGAACAGTTTTAGTGGAATACACTGTGCTGGTTTTCTGAGAAAATATTTTATGGTGCTTATTTTAAAATTTTATTTTCTTTCTTTTACCTTTGAACTTTTTCAGTATCTAACAACAATATGGAATGTTTAATCAGTCTTGTTTGTCCTGTCAGCTGGTAATGGCATTTTATGCTACTGTTACAGGATTATAAAAACTAAAATGAATTTAGCCAAAATTACAACAAAACATTTGTCTATTTTCTCACTTACTTACAGATATCTCTCATTCTCTAGTATTTTCACAGTGGCTAAAAAAGATTACATTAGTTTTGTATCTGAAAACAATTGCTTAAAAAATGATGGCAAGTTTTATCTATCCTTCTGCTTTGAATCCAAATAGCTTTTTAAAAAAATCTCTGGTGTATTAGTATCCAAAGAAAAGATTGATAGAGTCAGTAAAAGATGTCCAGGATTTAATTTCTATTGTATTGAGCACAATCAATTGATATTTTTGTTTCCACAGCAAATTCATAAAATAATCAATAGTATTGCTTTTCCTCAAATATGTCTTCCATTTTAAACATACAGTTAAAAAGATTACAAAACTTCGTAGGATGATATTGAACATAAATGGTGTTGAGATTGCAAAGTATTCAAGTACATATTTTCTGAGGATTTATTTAAATTAATTTATGAATTTATGAATTATGATATTTTGTTAAATAGAATAGTTAGTAACATACTTTAACTTGATAAAACATTACAGTATTTTTATCATATCAATTGTATTTCATATAGATTGTCAATAAAGAAAAATGCGGTCTAGCTGAAGCAGTTATAGCCATTGGAAATATTTTGATAATGTATGATCATAAATTCATAATGCAGATTTAAAACTGAAGAAAAGCTCTGCCAAAGCATGAGAACTGCACTGTAAAAGAATGGAAAGAGGGCCAGGGATTTAGCTCAGTGTTTCTGCCACCTGCCTCGCAAGCACAAGGACCCGAGTTTAAAAATAAAAAAGAATGGAAAGAAGTTGTTAAAAGTGATTTCTATCACATATAAGAAACATAAGCAAAGAAAAATCATTTTTCCCTGTTATCTGACATCCCACTAACTGTACAGGAGGATTTATGGTTGCTGAAAGAATATTTGTCTTTCAAAACCTTAGATTGTTAAAAGAATACAGATAGAAGAAGGAAAAATGTTTCCATAGGTAGCACAATGGTAAATAATCATTTGTATCAAATTCTATGTTCTGTATTTTTATCTTCTTTTCATGTAGTATTCAGGGACACTCCCAATTACACTCTTGTTTTCAAGTGCTATGCACATATAAATTATTTGAACATATATATCCGCCCTGAATTCTCTCGCTGTCCTGAGCAACAGATTCATGCATTCACACCCTGAATATCTCCTCTTTAGAAGCTTTGCCCATCAGTTTTCTTCCTCTTTTTGAACTTGCCATCTCCAGGAATAGCCATCATCAACAAATATGGGAATTACCTGGATTACTCTTAGATATCCTGACATTTGTATTTCATGAATACATTTTAAAGTGTCTTCTCACTCTGCCATTTATGATGTCATTTACCACTCACATCCTGTACCATGATTCTCTTGGGTTCTTTTCTCAATTTGTCTTTTCAAACACATTTAGTTTCAAAATCTTATTATATTTCTTTTCTCCTTGTTATAAAAAGTTTTGCTTGACCTGATATTCATTTACCTTTTATGATTCATTTACCTTTTATGGTTTCTTCTTTCCTTCTTTCCATTATTATTTATTAAACACTTACTTTATGCTGGTAATTCTGGCACTAGAACTACAGGAAAGAACGAGACAAAGTGGTTATTCAAATAGGGCTTATCTTTTAGTGATGAAAAGACAGATAATAAATAATAAAACAAATATGGACTATGTCAGATGATAAATAAAGTGTTTTTAGAAATGTTAGTTTTGATGAGGAATAGAGCAATATAGTGGTATAGGGCTCTCTAATGATTAACAATTTAAACAGTTATTCACATAACAAAGTATTTTCACTTGTGTACAGAAAACTACATGAGAGATCACAGTACCTGGTCATTGTATATTAGAAGCAAAGGTACACTGAAGAAGGTAGGATGTATAGTTTTATGTCTCTGCATCACTTTTCCCCCAATCTTAGGCAGCATTGCTTGGATAAAGTCATTATACACCTAGGAGTAAGAAAGGAAAGTAAATGGAAGTCATTTCCTTGAAACTCACTTACCACTATTGTCTTAATAAAATCCAGCATGGGGCAGATACTGAGGACTACTAAGTTCAAGCTGACATCCACTGACTAAATCTCTAGACATATCTTGTGCCAGACAGAAATCTGTAGCCCCAGCAAAATGAACTTGTGTGCTAGGCCACATCACCATTGGCCAAACATAGCAGCTTTGGGCTCAAAATAACCCACAGGAACTTTTTATAGGAACTTGATTTCCAGCTTGGGCTGAACCACGTTTGCCAGCCAGTGTATTTCATCCTTGTGCAGTAGCTTTCACAGTATCCCTAACCTGTGGGAACCTTGAAACTTTGCAATATCTGCAAACATCTCAGGGCTAGGGACTGAAAGGGGAGAGCTGTCTAGAATTTATGGACAGGCTTGGTGAGGAAGGTCCTTCTGAGGGAATGCTATTTTGAAAATTTTGGAACAGACTGATACTTTTTCTTAATGTGTAGATATCAATTTATGGTCATAAGGAACAAGAATATTCAGGGAAATATGTTATCAAGCAAACACATTAGGTTGCCTGATTATGAATACTCTGACAATAATTCTTTATAGCTATTTTAGTGATACTAACTGAACTTCAAGAAAGACAAGTAATTCAGATTAAGCAGAGAAATTTAATAGAGAGGTTAAAGTAAGAAAAAAATGAAACAAATTTCTAGAGCAATGATTGAAGTATATATATAGTATGATATATATGATATATATATAGTATGATGTATATATGTATACTATATATATATATATATATATATATGGTATGATAATGATAAAAAAAGTCATGGCACGATCATGGGGTGTGCAGCTTGAATAGTTCATCAAAGAGAGTTGTCTAAAGACCAGTGACAAAGTGGAAAAACCAAAGTTTAGTTTGAGGCATGATAACTTGAGCTAGCTATGAGACACCCAATGGATATAAATGTTTGGACATTAAATTCAAGCATAAAAATGTAGGGATCATTACATGCTGATGGCATTAAAAACCATAAAGGATCTTACCTGCTTCAGTATTTTACCCTACAATAAGCTTTCCCTTTGAAACGCTGTGGTTCACATTTGTTTATTTTTCATTTGGCAGTTTGTACTATGTACATGTGTATATGGTATCTCCTATCTGTTTGCTATTCCCATCTATTTATAAATATATTTATAAATAGAAATATGTCATGTTTGTAACAATCACTTCGTCATACCCTGCTTTCTTAATGGTGATCAAACTTAACCAACATTTTGAGTATTCACACCATACTATTTGCTCTAAGAGTTGCTTGGAAATGTGATTCTTTCACAATTATTCATTTAATACATGAGCCAAGTAGGGTGCTAAGTGTTGGCGACAATGATTTTAGGGTACTATGGAGTTCTAAGAACTGCTGGATCTCCAGCAACCTGGTGTCCTGCTTTCTCTTGTGCCCTCATCATTGTTTGAAGTTATACTGCTACAGATTCTGACTGCGCCTTCCTCATTGCTCAGGGTTCTTCCTGCTAGGTTGGTTGTCCACTTCTTTCTTTCTGGCCTACAGAAAAGTTGTTTCTACTTCTTATAACCTTCTCTTTCTGAGTTAAATCAGTCATTGGCCTGCACTAGCACCACCATTTTTCTTTTTATTTCATGTATTTCTACTTAGATCCCATAAAAATCCCAGAGTAGGGCTTAGTCATTGGAATGTGCTCAGTCTCCAAATGTGTCTGGATAGATATAAAATCCTTACTTTACGGTAGTTGGTTTATTTGGCTAGCATCCTTATTAGCCCATTGTTTTGGCAGGAATTCTTTATGGCCCATTGTTTCTGTTTTCTTCTCTAGAATTTTGAGAACCAACATTTTAGTCTGTTTTGAATATCTCTTTCACAGAGCCCCATGACTATCAAGGCTGAGTGTCTGTTTGTGCCTACATATCATCTATAGTAGTTAAGATTATTTCTGCTTAGTCTTCAAAGGCAACACCTTTTGTGGGTCCAGTGCATTCAGATGAAGCAAAAGATAATGTGGTTGGTATTTACAGGTCAGCTTGGGATGTTCTTAACTCTAGCCTAGACCTAAATTCATTTGTACATATGACTTATATTTCTAGCTAGATGGAATTCTTTTTATAAATGACTGAATTTTATGCATTTAATACTATAATTTGCATTTTTATATCCTTGAACATGGTGGCTTGTTTATTGCTTGACTATGAAAATTAATTCAATATTGTAGTACTTATGTCACCAAAGAATTAGAAAACTCCTTTGGAAGACTTTTCCTTGGATGATTAAGAAGGCTCATCTTCAATAATTTTTATTTTACAAATTAATCTCTATAATGCTTCTATATGTTTTTTCATTTTAACACATTCTGTCATAATTATCTGTTTATGTATCTTTTCCTGCAAGAAAGAGAATGTATGAAGAGTTGGATCTAAAATTCATCATCAAATAGTTGCAGCTACCACTGTGCTGGCATTTATAAATTCTTGTTAAATGAGTAGATGAATGAATGAATGGATAAATACCTATATATTCATGTACACATACAGCCTTTATTACTGTAAAACTTTGCATAGTTATTTGAGCTTCACTGTAATGTTCTAATTTATTATATGAATAATAGTACCATGTGACATTTTAAGTTCAGACAATCAGCACTGATATCAAATAGGATTACTTTTAATAACTATGCTTTTATACACTTAACTTTCAAAGACAAATAATGGTTAACTGTAAAAATATTCTGTTCACCAAATGGAACTAATTGTGAAGTATTTTAAACAGCACAGCAATACAAAGTCATACATTTAAATTTCAGCAAGCTGGAGGTCTATTTTTAGAATATATATATATTTTATTTTTATTTCATATTTGTACTACATAATGATTTCATTCATCTATCTCTCTGTTTCCTATTGTCTATCTTTAATTTTGTTCTTTAATTTACTTATATTTTGGGCTTCTCCTATAAGACAAAATGTGATATTTCTGCTTGTGTGTCTTATTTATTTAAAATTATGGTCTTGAGGTGCATCCATTTTCCTTAAAATGACTCAAGTTCATCCTTCCTTATGACAGTGGTAATCAGTTGTGAAGATATACCACATTTTCTTCATCTATTCATCTATTGATGGACAAATAAGTCACTTTAATAATTTATCTATTATGAGTTTTACTGCTATAAACATAGGTATATGTATATCACTGCAAAATGATGTCTTTAACTCTTTTTGGAAGATATCAATCCGAGGAATAGTTGGGTAAAACGGAATTTCTACTTTTACTTTTGTGAGAAATATCTGTACTGATTTCCATAGTGGTTATCCTAGTTTACATTCCCAACAAAAAATGTAGAAGGGCTCCTTTTTCCTTCAGAATTTATTATTTTTTTATTTCATGATGATAGCCATTCTTTCTGAAGTAAGGTGGAATCTCAGTGTTGTTTTAACTTTTTTTCTAATGGTCAGAGATGTTGAACTTTTCTTCATGAATTTATTGACTATTTTTACTTCTTCTGTGAAGTGTCCATTCATTTCAGTTGCCCAGTTTTTGATTGGGTCTTTTATTTTGGGGTTCTAAATGTTTGAGTTATTTACATATCCTAAATATTAGTGCTATATCTGAGGAGTAGCTGGTAATTTTTTTCCCATTCTGTAGATTGTCTCTTCACTCTGTTGATTGTTTCCTTTGCTGTGCAGAAGATTTTTTAATTGGATATAATCCCATTTGTTCATTCTTGGTGTTATTTCTTATGTAATTGGGGTTCTTTTCAGAATATCATTGCCTATGCTTGTGTCTTCAAGAGTTTTACCTATTTTATCTTCCAGCAGCTTGTTTCTGTTTTAATATTTATCATATGTACCTATTAAACTTCTTATGTACTTTCCTCAGAGTTTACTATTTGTTTTTATTATTTGAGGAATTTATAGAATTACTAATGAAAATACAGAATTAAAAAATTGAAAAATTACCACTTTTATATTTATTTACAATTTTTATGAGTTTCTACTATATCTTTTCAATACTATATCTTTTCAATCCATGTGATATTTTACAATGGAAGTGAAAATGTAGATAAACTCGTGCTCACATTATGTGAAGTACAAATATCCACAGAAAAAAACTTACACCTTTAATGATGATGAATAAATAGATGGTGCATTTTTTTTTAAGACTGACAGTTTTTTCACTGATCTTTCTTTTTTCTCTTTTTCCTTTTCAGTACTTCTGAAATCCCTCAGTTCCGGCTGCCATATGATGTAGTGAATTTTGAGATTGAGCTTATGAAGGACCTTGGCATAAAGGTAAACAAAAAACATAACACCTATATAAGTGTTGCTTAGCAACACATGTAACAGTGATTAACAACAAATGGCATGCATTTTACGAAAGAACAATTAAAAGCAACAGCAGGCAGAAGCAGAAAGACGCTTTCTTTTGCTGAGGGCATTTGTCTGTCTACTGTCTGAATGCCACTAGCCTGGAAAAGGGCAATCGATAGTTATCTGGCAAGCCTACATGTGATTAATTGTCTGTAAGAAACAAATTCCTAAATTGCTTTAGGGGTTCGGTGCAGCTAATAGAAGGATTTGGTTTCTTAGATCACATTTCTTCATGCAAGTTGTATGCACCTGGAATAGTAGTATTTCACCATTTGGAACATAATTTCTTACAGAATTTAATTTTATTTATTATATACATAATGTCATTATTGTTCAAATGATAATCCTTTCTCAACATAAGCAGTAAATGAGTGGGATAGAAAGCAGCAACCTAGAACTTTTTATCATTTTGTAAACTATAGTGTTGTTCTTTTAAATATGGGTGGAAAGTTGACATATTGTATTTATAGACTATAGGTTTAGATATCTTTATTCTAGTCCACTAAGAAGTCTTATACTCTGGCTCTTCACTTTACCACATTTGTATTTTAGTTGCAAAAATATTAATTTTCCTTATAACACAATAGATAAGTGATGCACTGTGATTTACTAATCTATTATGTAAGTATATGCAGAAGATATTTTAAAAAGTGGTTAACAAGCTACCCTTGACTCATTTTTTTAAGGAAGTAGAAATTAATCAATAAAAGAGGAAAAACTCAAGTCATATTTTATGCTTTTGGACTAATATTTACATTTTTCTTGACAGTGCTTGGCTGATAAGACTGTTATATAAAATTGCTGATCAAAAAGTCCAGTAGAGGCCAAGATATGGAGGGAGAGTGGGGGGACGAGAGGGCCAGGGAATATATCAAGCACTAAGGTGTGTCATGTGCATGTACCAACACCCCACGAGGAAAATAATCATCATGTTCTGCAAACATGCACTAATAAAAAATAAAAATCAAGAGGAAAAAAGCACAATTTTTTAAATGACAGTGCTCAAAATATCTAATTTATGGGTGATTATTTATAAAATTTATTCTTGAAAGTTCTTTAAATGTGTTTCATTTTGAATTTATGTCCTTACATAATTATCATTATATGAGGAAAGGATGATTTATCAAAACTTCAAACTAAAGTACTTGGTATTCATACCAATTAAAGAGATGTCAGAAATTATAGCATTTTAAAATTTCTTACACATAACTGAAAAATTACATTCTATTTCACAGAACTAGATATATTGCACAAATTAGAGCTTATATATTACTTGTATTTGTAGACTGAAGATATAGTAGACAATGTACTGAGTGGGGAAAATATACATTTTAGCTACAGTTATGCATTTTCTAATTTTATAGTTAGAGATTTTGTGAACTAATTAATATCTTTAGCCTTTGTCAATACTTTTAAAAAAATATGCTGCTACCATTTGGGTAAACTATTATTTGTTTTCAT
Source organism: Heterocephalus glaber (assembly GCF_053883595.1). NCBI lineage: Eukaryota > Metazoa > Chordata > Mammalia > Rodentia > Bathyergidae > Heterocephalus > Heterocephalus glaber. Next base: position 32,839,941 of record NW_028258296.1, on the reverse strand, counting down.
CTGCATAGGGTATCTCTGGAAACAAAAATCTGATAGCACAGATTGCCTTGGAAAATTGTGGAAGGAATTTGTCACCATTTTATACATTTGTATTTTAAACCCTGTGAATTTACTACATTATTGAGAAAAAAAATCTATGAAGAGAAACCTCAATTTGTTTTAGGATGTAAAAGGGATAAATTATTCACTTGCTTTTAAAACAATGAATTCAACTCTGAAGAGAGACAGCAATAAGATTCTTTTTCACTTTAGAGACTTGCATCCATTCATAAGATAGTCTTGAAGCTTTTATGACCTTTGACTTTAGCTTTCAGAGGCTGTTTTTAAAGGGGTCTATACTTGTTACCTCTTTTGTCTCATCACTCAGATTCCCCTTCTAATCTACATTCTGTTTGTCCCTCTCAACTAACATTATATTCTTTAGAGTCAACAAATAATTTCCTGACAATAAAATGACATTTTCTCTGGTTTCCTACTGATTCTTGTGCTCCATCCAATGGACAAAATCTGTGGTTTTTATGGTTTAACATTATCTTTCTCATTCTACTTTTCTTTTCTAATAGGTTTGTTTCTTTATTTAACAAATAGTTTTATTTTTGACAAGCAATGTACCAAAGGCTAGAACACTCTAGAACCATCCTTGTTTTAAACTTCAGGCTTTTACCTATAATAGTTTAATAATCAATCATACATATATTATAACATAATCATTTTTTTGTTTCTTAGTTTTTGTTTTGTTTTATTATTTATTTTATTAGTATATGTTTGCAGTTCATGCAGTTTATAGTCATCTTGGGGAGTGGTTACATGTACATACCACAGCTTGTTTCTTTTTTTAATATCTTTCCACTTCTCTCCCTTTCCCTCATGCCTCCTCTAATTCCCCTAGCCCAATTTTCATTCTTGTGGATAATTAAATCCTAGCTCATATTATGGCATATAATGTTTACTATAATTGAGGTTATTAGGTTCCTGTACATGTACATGTTTATTCTACTTGTTTACTCTTCCCCTCCTCATCATCATTCACACTTTTGCCCTTGAATCACCTCCCTATTGCAGGAGATCCATCCTCTTGTCCCCTTCTGTCTATCCTTTATTATTCTCTTTTTTGTACTTTGGCTCACTCAAATGAGAGATATGATATGGTATTTAAGCGTGTGTGCCTGGTATATTTCACTCAACATTATATTTCCCAGGTGCATACATTTTCCTACAAATGTCTCAAATCTGCCATTCTTTATAGAAGAATAGTATTCTATTAGTATGTAGATACCACATTTTCTTTATCCAGTCATCTGTTGATGGGTATACAGACTGTTTCCAGGATTTAGTTGTTATGGATTTTGCTGCTATGAAGTATTGGTACACATATTTGGCTGTAGTATGATGTCTTAAGCTCTTTGGGGAAGATTACTGGGTCATATGGAATTTCTAATTTTAGTTCTTTGCGATATCTCCCTATTGATTTCCATAATGGTTTTACTAGTTTACATTCTAACCAACAGTGAAGAAGGGTACCTTTTTAACTACAGCCTGACTGATTTCTTGATGATTGCCATTCTTTCTAGAATAAGATGGAATTTAGCATTGTTTTAATTTGCATTTCTCCAATGGAAGTAATCATATGTTAAAAACAGAGTTCAATTTATCCACTTTCATATCAACTGTCTCTTTCCTGTTTAATAATTTCAATTTCTTCCATATGTAATATGTGATTAGTTCTTTTTTAATAAGATGAATTTTTCCAGACAAGTGTCACCTGAAAATAATGAGAATGTTGCTTTTTTACATTACATACATATATATCATTTTTTCACAGTTTCAATGTCTGAAAATGTCTACTATGTTAAAAAATGGTAAGACATGGGATAATTTTCTTTGTTCTAAGATAGCATTTTTAGAATATTGAAAAAATTTTCTAGCATTAGATTAATTTTAATAAAGAGTTTAAAATTTAAAAAAATAAAGAAAGGGCATTAAATTTTCAACAGCCCTCTTATATTTGCTTTATCATCTTTTCATTGGTGAGTGTATCAACTTTTCCATCACATTTTATTATTTCTGGATTTGTAGAATAGATATCTTTTATTAGTTTTTAAGAAATTCCTTTTCTGTTCACTTATTGACTTATTTATCCAAGAATATTAGAATTAAAAATATTTTATTTATTTACTTATTTGGTATTGGGGATCGAACTCAGGTCCTTGCACTTGTGCACCAGGTGGTGAAACCACTGAGCTAAATCCCTGGCCTAAAAATATTTTAAAGAATAAATATTTTTAGTGTCCTTATAGTTTCACATCTACAAAGCATTTTTGTTTTGCTTTATTCATCTTTTTTTGTGAATTTAGATTATAAAATTGTGTTAGTTTTATAAAAATAAACTTTCAAGTATTTTGTTTCATATTGTTAGTGTTAATATTGTCTTGAGACTATAGTAAGTTAGTTTTTAGTAAGTTGTATGTTTCTAGCCACAAAGCCATTTTATGAGATAGAATTTTAAATATTTAAAATTATATCTCCTAGGGTTATTCGTATTTTCCTTCTCTTTTGTTCTCATGTCAATTTTGCCAATGTATTTTCTTAGACAAATCTTCTATTTCATTGGGACATTTGCATTTAATAGATTTAAATATGTTATTTTACAGCAGAATAGATATAATCCAACTTTACTTGTGATTATATTAGCTTTCTCATATTTAAACTTACTTTGTACTTTTTCTTGAGTTTAGATAGTAATTTCTCTAGTTAACATATTTCTTAAAAGAATCACTTGTCAAAGTTCTGTTTTCATATTCATTACCACTGAGATCTTTATTAATTTTTCCCCTCCTATCCTATTTTTTACACTCTTGAAGTGTATACTTAACAATTTTCATTTTTATAATTTAAGGTTATTAAATTTTTGAGATACAAATATTTTGTCAGCACCCATGTGTTTTGTTATTTTAATACTGTTATTTTTCTTGAGTAATTACAATTTTGTGGGATAATATTTTTATTTTCTTCTTTACCAATAATACTACTGATAGAATTAAAATTTTTCCTTTTTCACTTAGTAGAATGTACAGGTTTTAAGTTATCAAGTAATACTCTCAGTTGATTTCACATTCAAAAGTCACATCTAGTATAATAAAGTTATATATTCTTTTTTTAAAAAAGAAGACAATTTATTTGAAAGTAGGGAAAAGAGAGAGAGCGAGAGAGAGGAGAAAACAGACATGGCAGAAAGTTTCTTAGTATGAGTAGAGAGTATTCAAAAGTGAATAACTCCAAAGTTATTGATTCTTTAGGAGAAATAGCTTCTCACGTTTGTATAGTATCTCTCAGTTTTATGGTAAAAATTCCTATATGGGTCCCTGTTAATTATTTTTTCCCTGTGAATTATTTTTAACTCAAGATAAAAGTTAGTAGAAATTCTCTGACATTTGTATCAGACAATGTTACTAATGATTAGAATAGTTTTTATTTCTTATCCAATTCAGAATTTAGATGGACAAGAATATTTTGTTTTATAGTTTTATAGTATATTTATTTTACAAAGAAAAGAGTACTCTGCATATGGATCTTGCATTTTTCTATACATGTTTAAAATATGTGTATTTACCATTTTCCAAAATATTTGGTGGAAGTCTGTTTACATTAATTTTATTTGCAAACATCATGCATTTTTGTGCTCCAAACTCTAATACAAAAGGTCTAATATGTAGAAATCTCTTTCTTGACAGCTTTTCTTCATCATTGTATTTTTCACTATGATTTGAAACAATTCCCATTACCATAGTATAGCATTGGAAAATATATAAAATCAGTTTATACCTTGACTAGAAGGAGAGAACTGTTCATTAATAGCTGATAAAATAATTTTACCTAAGAAAGCTAATTATTATTTTTAAAATTCTTCTATTTTATTTTCTATCTTAGTGGTTCTGGAAATACTTAGTCTCTTTAACCAAATTTTCTATCAGAAAAATATAAAGAACATGTGTATTGTTACATTTAAAAAAAAATGGATATCACACACTTCATTTGAAGAGTTCTGCTCCAAATAAATGTAAATCTTTATCCTGTGTAATAAATGTTGTTACAGATGTGAATACATATTATGGATATAAAAATACTTTTTTATCAAACCCTGAAGTGCTTATTATGTGGAACTTGGCTTTGGCTTTGGGCATATGACATGTAGAACTTTTGTCATATGATATTTAGGACTTCTGTTGTACCAAAGTAACAAATAACTGACCTTGAAGTGGGGTGATTTTTTATTCTGAATTTATATAGAAAATATCTTTTTGTATGTTACTAAAGTCACTAGAGGAGGGCAGAGTATATACTGTAATCCATAGCTAAAAAAATCGCTGTGGAAAATATTATATATATAAAAGTACAGCGCGGAAGGAACAAAAATACAAACAAAATGTCCACTGTGTGATTTTTTTGTAGTGCTAGATCTATTTGACAAATAATGTTGAGATTTTATAAAATACCAGCTACCAGGAATATTTTTGGTTTCAGTAATTGTCTTAAAATATTAGGATAGTTAAATTTTGCACATCTCAGTTAAATTTCCCAATCAGAATGTAAGCCAGGCTTATACTTTTGTCAAGGTTATACTTTCTTCCATTTCTTTCTGAGAGAGAGGTATTTATTCTATGGGAAACATTCAGGTCTTCAGACTTTTAGGAAAGAAATTTGAATAGATTTCCAGTGACAGAGAGGAGTCCAGTGCCTGCCACTCCATTGAATGTTGTTATTGCTCTGTTCTCATTTCTACTAGGAACTGCTGCCAAGTGATGAATATCATCTGTGTCTTCCTCAAGTTTTCTACACAATTAAATGAAGTCTCCTTATTCTTATTTTAGTAGATTAACACAGAATGTCATGATAATTCCCATACATCTATACACAAAAGGAAAAGTCTCCATTTTTCGTTCCCCAGTTTCCTACTAAGGTGAAATTAACTGTAGAAATACAAAATGTCTACATCTTTCCGGCATACTTATAGTTATTCACTCTAATGTGGCAGAAGGATTGGGATGTCTTTGTTTCCACTTGATAAGTTGTAAAACACCATTACAGTTCTAAACTAAACTTCTATTACAGACACATGTGCATACACACACACACACACACACACACACACACACACATCATTTCAGAAAGGATAGAAAGTCTGTTTTGAAATGTATTGCTAAGGCAGTAGATGACTGCTCTACTTTGAAAATTTCATTCTTATTCAGTTTGCTAACATTTTATTTAGAATATTTTAACCTGGTTTTTCTTTTATATACATATATACATATATATATATATTTGTATTAAGATTATTAAAATAAGTGACAGAATTATTCATTTTTCTTTTTAATAAAGTAAAAATCTGTTCATTAAAAATTAAGTTTATAATTCTAAAACATTATCATGTGATACTTTTAAAGGAATCTAATTCTACTAAATGTAATAGTAATATTCACTATTAGCTTATACATGTTTAATTAATGTTACAGTTTATACAATGCCATTTGATGTGTTCAGATTTCTGAATATTAGTTATTAATCTCACCTGTATTATAAACTTCCATCACTTAGTCTTTCTGGTATATAACAATAGAATTAGTTTATTTTAGGAAGACAAAAAATGGTCTTCTGTGATTTAGTCTCCTCTCCCATACTTCTCTGTCCATCCCTCAGTTTGTACTTTCTGCTCCAGAAACAACTACATTGCCAGCCTCTCAGAGACAAGATGCTGCCTGGGTCTTTGGTGCCAGCCTGGAGTTGTGAGGATTCAAGAAGTCAACATATGCAGTAGATGAAGTTCTGTGCTTAGTAAATACTCTACAAATGCTAACTGCTGTCAGTGGCTCACTGGTGAAAGCTTTTGTCTGTATGACTCCAATTAGACCATATATTTTAGAAACATATACCTTCAGAACTCAAAGAATGTACCAGGCATTGTGCATTTTTCTTTGTGATGGGGAATGCAAGATGCAGATATTTACTTGAGAGAGGATATATCAGCTCACACCTGACAACTGGCTCTCTAAACTTCACATGCCAGCTAGTCACTAATTGTAGGGTTCATGTGTCTTAAAATCCCCACCATACTCATTTCTTCTTGCTCATGCTGACCAGTCTGCCTGACATGGTTGATATAATGGATCACACTGAAGTTCTGTGGAAAGTCCAGATTGCTTCAAATTATATGTATCATTTCTGAAGTTGACATAACTCCCAGGCAAACTATAAATGAGTATGCTTATCTCTCCTCCCTGAGTGTGTACTGCTTTTTATTTATTAATTGCAATAGCAAAAGTATGCATTTACCAAATCTGTGGCCACATGTAGTATCACCTTGGCCTTATAAGTCTGCCTCAGCAATAGTACTATATCTGTCCCAGAAAATGCAATTTCAGGTTACTCTTTAAGTAAGCCTGCAGTTTCCATTCACCCTCTAGGAACTATCTGATCCTAGCAAGGGCCAAACCGGTGCATTAAACGGATATTTGACAGGGACCACTACCTACTTTCCCCATCTCACCTGTACTCTGGGTAATGTATGTTGTTTCATTTACTCTCTCAAAACATCAAGATGTTTTCATGTAGCTTTCCCAAATATGAGAGCTATTATAACTCTTACTACATACACCAGAGATTTAACATGGGGACTACTTCAACTGACAGCCTTATCAATTTCAGTTATGGCCTTGGAGATGAGGAGAATGTTCACTGACAGGGTCAACAGTTTCAAAGGACCAACTGTGAACTGAACCAGAATTTAGTCAGGCTCCACTATTTACCTCTTGCATAGGCCTCCACTCTTGTGTCTCCAAGATTTGATGTCAATGAAGAACCTAGCTCCAATATTCCTTGAAATGCATGGTTGTTCTGCTCTCCCCTGTGCACAGCTGCCTGGGTACATGACCATTACTCTCGGTGGGGAATAAAATTTATATTTACTTGCCATGATATTTTAGAGTCCTTTCTCCTAGGAACCTGGCTTCTTTTAGTACAAAAGGTGCCAGATCTAAAAATTGACTCTAGTCTGAAAAAAAAAGTGTCTAAGTATTTTGACTTTTAATGGAGTGACTAACCTCTGCTTCTTGACTTTATTCATCTTCCCTGGACAATAACCCCATGCGAGTCCTATCTATTCTTGTTAAAGGTCCTGTGGAAATCCACTTCCTATCTCTATTCTCATCTTTATGATCTTGACTAGAATGAATCTCTTTGTTTTCTGAACTCCCATGTACATATGTCAATCACATTGTTTTGTTTTACAGTTATGGTGTGTAGGTATTCTGCCCCTTCTTAACTAGAGGCAAGGACTGTGTCTCACTTGTCATTTTATTGTTTCAAGTGCTTCACATAGCGCTTTGAGCATATTTAGTAAGCTACAAAAGTTTACTGACTTGAGTTTAATTTTCTTTTGACTTTTTTCTGTATTTACCCCTAATATAAAACATGTTAGTATTCTATTTATACGCACTTTCTTTATGTAAGCCTGTATGCTAAAAGATAAGAATATCCACGTACTGTGTATGGACTTTTTATAGATAGATTTTTTGACTAAATTTATTTTCAGTGTTTTAGTTTTGCTTATGTTCAGTGTTTTAGTTTTAATTAACTAAATGCCAAAATATTATTGTTCAACCTGTTTAATGTTGTTTTCTTAGATAAATTGTGGTAACAGCCTTTCAGTGCATGAAATGACTCTCAGTACTTTGAAAGAAGATGGTTACAAAGCTGCTTTCATTGGAATAGGTGAGTAGCTGACTTCCAAATATGTTTATTTATAATATATTTTTAATATTTGACAAAATCTCTCCAAAATTATTACCTTCAGACATTTTTATTTGCATTTTACTTAGTACACGTTTGCTGAATATAATGTTTACATTCTTTATAAGGAGTTGGTACAGGTACATAATACATATTAATTACATGTTTTTCATCACCCTTCCCTTCCCCCTCTATCCATCCTTTGCTCCCATTCCCACTTGAGAAAGATCTCTTTCTCTTCTGTTATCTTTTATTTTGCTCTTTATTTATAGTTTGGGTTTCTCATATAAGAGAAATCATGCAATATTTAACCTTGTGTGTCTGATTTATGTCATTTAACATTATTGTATGAAGGTACATCAATTTTCCTAAAAATGACTAAAATTTATCCCTTTTATGGCAGAGTAGTGCTCCATTGCATGTAAGTAGCACATTTCCATTATCTTTTCATCTGTTGATAGACATATAGCTTGCTTTCAAGATTCAGCAATTATGAATGGTGCTGCTATAAAAATTGGTATGAATGTATCACTGAAATATGATGTCTTTAAATCTTTCAGGAGGATACCTAGAGGGGAACAGCTGGGTCAAATAGAATTCTACTTTTAGTTTTTTCAGAAATCTCCATACTTATTTCCACAGTGGTTGCAGCAGCTTACATTCCTACCAACAATGTAGAAAGGTTCCTTTTGCTTCTCAGCATTTCCAGCACTTGTTATTATTTGATTTCTTGGTGACAGGCATTCTTTTGGGGGTAAAAGGAAATCTCAGTGTTGTTTTAATTTGCATTTCTTTAATGGCCAGAGATGTTGAACATTTCTCCATGTATTTATTGGCCATTTATTCTTATTTTGTGAAGTGTCTATTCATTTCACTTGCCCATTTTCTGATTGGGAGTTTTACTGGGGGAGTGTCTATTTTTTTTTTTTTTTTTGAGCTCCTTACAAGTCTAGAGACTAGTGCTTTGCCTGAAGAATAGCTGACAATTATTTTCCCATTCTGAATGTTGTATTTTCATTCTGTTGCTTGATTCTTTTGCCATGCAAAAGCTTTCTAATTTGATATGATCCCATTGGTTGAATCTTGGTGCTATTTCCTGTGCAAGTGGGATTGGGGTCAGAAAGTCCTTCCCTACATCTGTGTCTTCAAGAGTTTTATCTACTTTATCTTCCAGCAAATTAAGTATTTTCTATTTTAATGTTTTACTTCTTTGGTCTATTTTGATTTTAGTTTATTATATGGTAAGAGATACAGATCTAGATTCAATCTGCATGTGGATAGCCAGTTTTCCCAGCACCATTTATTAAAGAGTCTCTTTCCTCCAGTGTATGGTGTTGGCCGCTTTGTTAAACAGAAAAATAATTAAATTTGCTTGGGTTTGTTTCTGAATTCTCTGTTCTGTTCCACTGATCCTCATGTCTCTTTTTCTGTGGCACTATCCTGCTGTTTTAAACACTGTAACTATGTAACACAGCTACATGTCGGGGATTGTGATGCCTCCTGTTTTACTCATGTTAACCAGTATTGCTTTTGCTATTCTGGGTCTCTTCTGGTTCCACATGACATGTATTTTTTAATAATGGAAGTTTTATTTGTCCAGGTAAATACAAACATTAATGATTGGCCAAATAACTAAATTTTAGTTATATAACCATTTGGGCTGTGTCACCTTCATTATGACTAGACTTCAGCAAGGCAGTCTTTTATCTTCCCATTCTCTCAGCACGCCACTGTCACAGCAGGCCATCTCTGGGAAGTAAATTGTTTTCACATCATCCCATGGAAGCTCAGAATCTGTCTAGATGCTTTGTCTTTTTATGATAATACAATTATTAAATTGATAATGCACATCAGAGTTAGCTCTTTTTCTATTCATTTTTTGAAATTCCCCTCAAATTTGGGAAGTTTTTCAGTTTTTGTTTTGGTTTGGTATTTACTTGATCAGATACATGCTTAGTAATTTTTCTGAAAGTCTCAGAGATATATATAGCCATTGAACCGTTTAATGTATACTAGGTTTGTGTACTTTACTTAAATATCCTATGTATGTTGAGTTTTCTAATCTTTTTTCTTCTACTTATCATTTATTGGGAAAATGGAGAGAACAACTAGTATAATTTAATCTCTATCTTAAACTTTGTACTTATTTTCTCAAATGATTGTACTCTGGACAATGGAATGTGAAAAACTGAAACTCAATACAACAAGTTCATCTTCAAGTCTTTCAGCTTTTCTCTTTTGCAGTTCACGCTTGGTACATGTGAATATTTAAATAATAAATCTACATGGAGATAAAATCTTTCCCATATTTTTAAATTATCACACATTGGAAAGCATTTATTTTGGAGCTATCTTCTTACTTTGCATATCTATAGCTATATCATCACTAGTGCTTCTTTGTCAATTAGATATTTGTTACCAAAATGCTGCATACTATATTATTAGACAATTGGTACCAGTTCTAAGGGAAGCTCTGCATTAACCTTTTTAGATGAAAACTTAGGAAGAAGTCTAGGTGTGGTGGGACAAATCTCTTAATACCAGCAGTCTGGGAGGTTGAGGTAGAAGTTTGCAAATTTGAGCTCAGCTTCTATAATTTATTGACTTAGTGAGACACTGTCTAAAATAAAAATAAAAACATCTGGGAATATAGCTTAGTGTGAAGGCCTTAGATTCAATTCCCAGTACCACAAAAGAAAAAACTAAAGATAGAAATTTGTACTAGCTCCTAAATTTTGTATTCAATATCATTCCTTTCAGAGCCTTGTGATTGCATGAATATTTGCTACATTATTTTCATTTAAGCTCAATGATCATTGTGTACATCAAGAAAAAGAAAATGTTCTGACGTAGTACCTAGGTTTCATCTTTAGAGGTTCTATACCAAACTTTGGTCTTACTTTTCAGTATTTCTTTTGTACTGAGAATTAAATGTAAAGAAACACAGCAAGTATTTATTCTGTGAATACCAACAGTACTCAATTTGAAAGTTCCTGTTTCTTCCAACAAGCATATATTAAAGAAAATGAAAAAATTAGCTAGATATTAAGTCTGGAGTCAACATATAACTATTTAAGATTCATCACTGAGCTTTCCTACAGCAGTTATACATAAAATATATGTTTCCACTACTAGATAATATTGGCTAGTACTACTACATAGCATCTCTATGGTCCATGTCTATAAAAAAAATGTCTGAACTGAAGAAATGGGGCCAAATCAATAACTAATGTATTTAAAACACTCCAAATTAACTGCATAAGAAGAAAACTATCACAAAAATTGGAGAAACTAAATGGTTTATAATTGTGAGTGATTCTAATGGTAAGAAATAACTTCTATCTGAAAGAATAACCTTTGGGAATTTTATTTTATCTAATTCTATTAAACTCCTTTACATTATTTTTTTTAAATTCTGTGCCCATTTCATTACAGTGGTCTCTATTTGACTCTGCAATGTGTGTGTACAATTTTGAAAATGTAGATTCCTTTCATATTTATGTTGTTGTGTATTTTCATGCTGAGAAAGGAATCTTTTGACATTTTGGTGTAGTGATGTGAGGAATGCAGTTGTATTCCATTTCAATATTTTGTACAAAATATATAGAAGAAAGTTTCATCCTGTCAAAAAGAAAGGTTCTGTTTGTAGAAGACAAGTATCCCTATTCTCTAGAAAATGTTTATTTGACATTCTTGATTGTCAATTTGGGAATTTATGACCTTTCTATTACCATATAATGGTTAGACAGTCTCAGAACCTTACATGCTTCTGTTCATTAACCTTGCTACTATATCCTAATTAAACTTCACTCACATGTTATCTACCCCTTTTCACTGAGTTTTGAAGAATAAATGATAGAATAGGAATTTTGTATTATTTAGGATATAGATTTTCCTTCTTTTTTAACTTTTAAAAAATTTTATTTTATGCACTGATTTGCAATTCATGCAGTTTTCAGTCATGTTGGGGAGTGTGTACATGTACATAAGACAATTATTTCTTATTAATCCCCTTCCATTTCTCTCCCTCTTCCCTCCTTCCTCCTCTAATTCCCCTATCCTGATTTTCATTCTTGGTGATATTTTGAATCTTAGCTCATGTTATGGAATATAATGTATACATTCATTGAGGGGGCTAGGCTGAAACAATATGCATTATGCATTTAGTTCTGTGTCATGTTACAGTGTGAGCCATCTTCAATACCTGGCTTACATCCTTGATCAATTCTTGATCTCTACATTTATGCTTAGAGAAGTGAGAAAGAGAGGGGCAGCTCCATTTCTCATTAAGTTATGAAGCAGAAAATATACACATTGTGTCTGCTTTTATCTCATTGCCTACAACCTGACCATATAACATAAATTGCAACAGAAGAAGCTAGGAAATACAGCTGTTAGCAGAGTGGACAAATTCCCCATTAAACTCCTTCTATTATAGAGAAGGAGAATAGATACAGAAAAAGGGAGTCACATAAAATTTTCTGCTATAGAAACCATTGGCATTTGACATATGAGACTATTAAAGCACTTAAGAAAGAAAATACTCATAAGACTTAGTGCTTCTATGTTGGTTGTATAGACAGCTTAGTGAAAATGGAGATGAATTTTCTTCCTGCAGTTGAGAATATCATACTTATAGATCTCCTGTATTTGTAACAACCCTTACCTTACCTTATTTTTTCTAAATAAAATACTTTTTATTTTATATGACTTAATATAGATAATTCAGTAAACACATTGTCTTCATGTAAATAAATATCTTATGTCTTATCATTTTAAATACTGTGTGTGATATTGGTGGGGAGAATTCACGTTTAGATCTTTCCACCTAACTATTGCAAGCTGAATTCACTAAGGAATTTATCTCACTGAATGTGTACCATTGTGATTCTTAAAGAGTTGAATCTCTTTACTCATGAGATGTTTAGTTTTTTTCCTAAATGAGCTGTAGGCTATGTTTTCCTTTCAATATTAGACTCAGTTGTCTTTTTAATAAGAGGTTTTAAAAAATTATCTAAAATTTTGATATTTTTACTAAAGTAAAAGCATCTGTACAATGTGTTACTATCAGTGTTTAACACTGATTTAGAATACTCACTTATATAAAGCTTTCTCAAAATATTGGATGGCTCTTTGGTTAGTATTAAAATCAATACAATACATTAAAATCATTGTGTCTTTTCTTCTTTTAGTGTAGTGATAAGCTCATTTCATGTTAACGCATCTTTAAAAATTAAAAGTAACTATTATCCAGGACAAAATAGTAAGAATAGAGGCATTTTAAAGCATTTTTTGGATATTTCCTTGGCTGAAATGACAGCTAATAGAGTAGAAATTCAAAAATATACTGCATCAGGTGATGAAATTTGTAAAAGAAAGTTTTTTTCAGTTGTGTACATTTGGTTTGATGTGTGTGCTTCTACAAACTGCTTTATATATAATTTTTTTTGTACTGGGGATCGAACTCAGGACCTTGCGCTTGCAAGGCAGGCACAGTACCACTGAGCTAACTCCCCAGCCCTTATAAACTGTTTTTTAAAATGTGGCTTACTGTATAGAGTTTGATATCCACAACTATCTGTTGTAAGGCCCCTAAAGTACTAATCACCATTTTCTCATATGATGTTCAATATCTCCCCCTAAAGAGCTATTCAATCATATAATACAATATGAAGAGTGAGATGTAGGGTTAGTTGGGCTATCAACTAAGTATAACTAAAAAACTAAATATAATTGTTTTGAGCTCTTTGGATGATTCTTCTAAATGAGGTTTAAAATGCACTGTCCTAGATGATTAAGGAAGAGGACCAATAGTCTTTGCTTTTCTTCTTATGACTATCCATCCCTCTCTTATTTTCCTCTCATTTCCTCACAAAACACAGTAGTGCTGAAAACAAGTTAAGCCAGTCTGTGGTGACAGGAACATTTATGAAAATACTCACAGATAACTGGTAAAACTTACATATTTTTCTGATATTTTCTTAGTTTTCACAAACATTTCAAAATGTGTATGAAAGAGAAAGGACTACTGAGGAAACCACAGTGAAATATTTTATGATATAGTGAACACTGGTAGGAACTGCACACAGATATTGTAGAGATGAATGAACAGTCACCTTACTCCACCTTTGTGTCTACCTAAAAGATTTGCTTTGAATTCACCTTTTGTTGTCACTACCTCCCTTTCCTAATGTGACCTAACTACTGTTATAGCCCCTTAATCAGTCTCTTTGGCCACCATTATCCACATAACAGAAATATTGAATTTGCTGAAATCAGATTTTATCATATCATTTCCCAAAGCTTCCTGTTGTCTTCTGAATGAACAATAGACTTCAGGGCTGGGAATGTAGCTCTCTGGTAAAATACATGTTCTGCTCTAGATCAGAGGTTAAATTCCCAGCATCACCACGGGCAAAAAAAAAAAAAAAAAAAAAAAAAAAGACAAAGAGATTCCATAAAATATAAAATTAGGTTTTCCAGGGTCCTGATAATTTGATCACATGCTATGTCTCCTGTCTACAATTATTTTATATTATCTTAATTTTGGGCCATAAACTTAGACTCATCTTTGCTTTTATATTAAAGCTCTTAGCTTAAGATGTTATTTTTTTAAAATTCTATTTGATACTCTGTCTGCTTTGTTCATTGATAGATATATAGTAGGCCAGCAAAGTCCTTGGCATATATTGGGACCTTAATAATTATTTTTTAAATTATGATTTTTTTTTTTTGTACCAGGGATTGAACTCAGGACCTTTTGCTTGCGAGGCAGGTGGTGGAACCACTGACCTAAATCCCTGGCCCTAAATTATGATTCTTTATTTTTTTCTATTTTTTTTCCTTAAATTCTTTTATTGATACATTTTAGGAATACAGTACATTTACATTTATCATTGTGTGCTTGTACCTGTACATGATGTATCTTGGTTCTTATTTTTTCCACATTCCCTGTGTGCCCTTCACCCCCTCCACCCTTCCCTACTTACATAGACTTCATTTCCATTTTTTAAAATTTTCTCATAATTTTTCCTTTCCCTTCTTTCCTTTCCCCATCCCATTCCACTACCCCTACGTCTTTGGACCTTTTCCTATTTCAGAGTATCAGTTATTTGTTATTAATCCTTTCAATCCTTATTTATACTTTCAGTTTCTCACACTAGAGAAACTATTCGGCATTTACATGTATGTCCTATTTATTTCACTTAAGAGTATGGCCTCAATATGCATCCATTTAGCTATAAATGACTCTAGTTTCTTGTTCTTTATGGCTGAGTAGTACTCCATTTTATAAAAAAACCACATCTTCTTTATCCAGTTTCCATTTGATGGGCACTTGGGCTGTTTCCAAGCTTTAGCTATCACAAACTGTGCTGCTATAAACATGGGTGCACATGTATCTCTGTGGTATGATTCTTTTAATTCTGTTGGGAAAATACCCAGCTATTCCCCTTCAAATGTGACCTCTAGCCCTAGTTCTTTGAGGGATCTCCACACTGATTTCCATAGTGGTCACACCAATATGCACTCCCACAAACAATGGAGAAGGGTTCCTTTCTCCTCACACCACTGCCAGCATTTGTTATTGGTTGATTTCTTCATAGCAGCCATTCTTTCTGGGATGAGGTGGAATCTCAGTGTTGTTTTCATCTGCATGTCTCAAATGACCAGTGATGTTGAACATTTTTTCATATGTTTATTTGCTGCTTTTACTTCTTTGTCTGAGAAATGTCTGTTCATTTCAGATGCCCATTTTTGAATTGGGTCTTCAAATTTGGGGGTTCTGATTTTTTTCAGTTCTTTATATATTCTAGATAGTATCCCTTTGTCTGAGTTACAGCTGCTAAAAATTTTTTCCCCACATTGTAGGTTGTCTCTTAGCTCTGTTGGTGGTTTCTTTTGCAGTGCAGAAGCTTTTTAATAAGATGAAATCCCAGTTGTTTATTCTTTCTGCTAGTTCCCATGCTATTGAGCTTTTGTTCATAAAATCTTTTCCTATGCCAATGTCTTCAAGAGTTCTACCTAACTTAGCTTCCAGCAAGTTTAGTGTTTCTGTCTTAATATTTAGATCTTTAATTCAATCTTAGTTTAATGCATGGTGATAGGTACAGATCTAGTTTTAATCTCTGGCAGGTTGAAATCCGGTTTTTCCAACACCATTTATTAAATAGTCTATCTTTCCTCCAATGAGGGTGGTTGACTCCTTTGTCAAAGATGAGGTGACTGAGTATGTCTGGAGTTTTTTTGCATCTTCTAGTCTGTTCCACTGATCCTTGGGTCTGTTTCTTTGCCAGTACCATGCTGTTTTTATCACAGTAGCTTTGTAGTATAGCTTCAAGTTGGATATTGTGATACCCCCAGCCATGTCTCTGTTGCCTAGAACTGCTTTTGCTATTTTAGGTCTCTTCTGGTTCCAAATGAATTTTTGGATTGTTTTCCCTAGTTCTGTGAAGTATATTGTTGGAATTTCAATAGGCATTGCAATTAATCTATATAGTAGTTTTAGAAGTATGGCCATTATCACTATATTGGTTCTTCCTACCCAAGAACAAGGGATGTCTTTCCATTTTCTTATATCCTCCTCGATCTCCTTTTTTAAGGATGCTGTAGTTTTCAGTGTAGAGGTCTTTTGGTTCCTTTGTTAGATTGATTCCTAGATATTTCATTTTTTTGGATACTATTGTAAAAGGAATTGTTTCCCTAATTTCTCTCTCAGTGAGTCTGCTATTTGTTTATAAGAAGGTTATTGTTTGTGGGGTATTGACCTTATAACCAGCTACTCTACTGATTCTGTCAATTAAGTCTAGAAATTTTTTGGCTGAGTTTTTGGGGTCTTCTATGTAAAGTATCATATCATCAGCAAATAATAAGAGTTTAACTTCTTCCTTTCCTATCTTTATTCCTTTTATTTCTTTCTGTTTTCTAATTGCTGTGGCTAATGTTTCCAGAACAATATTGAACAGAAGTGGTGGTAATGGACGTCCTCGTCTTGTTCCTGATTTTAGCATGAAAGTTTTCAGTTTTGTTTTTTTTTTTTTGTACCAGGGATCGAACTCAAGTCCTTGCACTTGCTCAGTAGGCGGCGAAACCACTGAACCAAATCCCCGGCCCAAAATTTTGAGTTTTTGACCATTTAGTATGATGCTAGCTATTGGTTTTTCATAGATAGCCTTAATCAGGTTGAGATAAACACCTTCCATGCTAATTTTCTGTAGGATGTTTTATCATGAATGGGTGTTGGATTTTGTCAAATGCCTTTGCTGCATCTGTTGAGATGATCATGTGGTTTTTGTCCTTGATTCTGTTAATATAGTGTATTACATTTATTGATTTACAAATATTGAACCATCCATGAATCCTGGGATAAATTTGATTTGGTTAGGGTGTATGATGTTCTTGATAACCCTCTGTATTCTGTTTTCCAGTATCTTGTTGAGGACTTTAGTATCTATGTTCATTAGGGAGATTGGCCTGTAGCTCTCTTTTTGGGGTTGGGTCATTCCCAGGTTTGGGAATCAAAATAAGACTTGATTCCAGGAATGAATTTGGAAGCCTTGCTTCCTTTTAAATTTCCTTGATGAGTTTAAAGAGTAATGGTGATAGTTCTTCTTTACATGTCTTGTAAAATTCAGCAGTGATGCCATCAGGACCTGGGCTTTTCTTTGTTGGTAAACATTTTATTACATTTTCAATTTCATTCATTGTAATTGGGGTGTTTAGAATTTCTATATCTTCTTCATTTAACTTTGGCAATTCATATGTATCTAGGAATCTGTCCATTTCTTTTGTGTTTTCCATTTTATTAGAGTACAGGTTCCTGAAGTAGGTATTGATGATCCTCTGGATTTCTGCTGGGTCTGTTGTGACTTCACCTTTTTCATTCATAATTGCATGGATTTGAGCCTCTTCTTTCCTTTTTTTTGATAAGGTTGACTAAAGGTTTATCAATTTCATTTATTCTATCAAAAAACCAACTCTTTGATTCATTGATTTTTTTTGGTATCATTCTCTTAGTCTCCATTGCATTGATTTCTGCTCTGATCTTTATAATTTCCTCTCTTGTTCAGGCTTTGGGTTTGTTATTCTCTTCTTTTTCTAGGAGCTTGAGGTTCTGCATTAGGTTATTTATCTGAGTTCTCTGTTTTCCTAATATGGGCATTCACTGCTATGAATTTCCCGTGTAGAACTGCTTTCATTGTGCCCCATAGATTCCTGTAGGTTGTACTGGCATTATCATTTACTTGTAGAAGCTGTCTAATTTCTTCTTTAATTTCTTCTGTGACCCATTGGTTGTTCAGCAAAGTGTCATTCAATTTCCATGTGTTTGTGGGAGTTTTGCAGTTTCTTATGTTATTGATCTCCACTTTTATGCACTGTGGTCTGATAATATACAGGGGGTAATTTCAGTTCTTTTACATTTACTTAGACATGTCCTATGAGCTAGCATGTGGTCTATTTTGGAGAATGATGCGTGAGCAACTAAAAAGAATGTGTATTCTGTTTTGTGGGGTGGAATACTCTGTAAATGTCTATTAAGTCCATTTGTTCAATAGATTGGTTCAGTTGTAGAATTTCATTGTTAATTTGTCTAGGTGATCTGTCTATTTGTGACAGTAGGTTATTGAGGTCCCCCACTACAATTGTATTAGTGCTTATTTGGTTTTTCATGTCCAATAATATTTGTTTTGTATAGTTGGGGGCATTTGTATTCGGTGCATATATATCTAGGATTGTCAACTCTTCCTCTTGGATTGTTCCCTTCACAAGGATGTAGTGACCATCTTTGTCTCTCTTAATTAGTTTTGGTTTGAAATCTATTTTGTCTGCAAATAACATTGCTACACCTGGTTTTTTCTGGGTTCCTGTCACATGAAGAACTGTTTTCCATCCTTTTACTGTCAGTCTATGGATTTCCTTTTGTTATAGATGTGTTTCTTGTATACAGGATATTGCTGGGTTTTGCTTATTAATCCATTCTGTCAGTCTATTTCTTTTGATTGGTGAATTGAGGCCATTAACATTGAGAGTTATAATTGATTGATATTGACTCATCCTTGTCATGATGTTTTACTATTGTTGACTCTTTTATTTCTTATTTTTTTCCCCTTTCCCTTTAGTTTCTTACCTTGCCTAGTGGCTTCCAGCTGTTGGGCCTCATGGAGTTGTGACCTTCATTGCCTTTTTCTAGGATATTTCTTAGAATTGTTTGGAGTGCTGGTTTGGTGTTCATGAAATTTCTCAGGTATTCTTTGTCATGGAAGTATCTGAGTTCCCCATCGTTTTTGAAAGCTAATTTTTCAGGATACAACAGTCTAGGTTGGAAGTTATTTTCTTTTAGGGCTTGAAATACTTCACTCCAGGCTCTCCTTGATTTGAGGGTTTGTGTTGAGAAGTCTACCGTGATTCTGATGGGCTTTCCTTTGTAGGTGATTTGTTTCTTTTCTCTAACTGCCTGTAGAATTTTGTTCTTCTGTTTGGTTTCTGGGATCTTGACTATCATGACTAGGTATAGATTTTTCTTTATCGTGGCTAGATGGAGTTCTATATGCCTCACTTATCCGTATATCCAATTCTCCACCTCTGTCTGGGAAGTTTTCTACTGTTACTTCTGTGAACAGTTTTTTTATGTCAGTTGTACTTTCTCCTGTTTTTTTGTGGATTCTTATCAGTCTTATGTTATTCTTCTTTGCATCATCTAGCAGCTGCTGGATTGATTTATCATGATCCCTTGCTATTTTTAAGAAATCTCTGTTTTCATGGTCCTTAACCACAATCCTGTCTTGGATATCTAATATTCTATCTTCAGATTCTTTTAATCTGTTCTGCGTGATTTCAATGGAGTTTTTAATCTCCTGAATATCTATTTGAATCTGTTTCATGGATTCCATTTCTTTCTTATGTTGAGCGATCATGTTTTTCATTTCTTTCTTATGCTGGCCATTCATGGCTTCCAGCATGTTTCTGAGCTCATCTATTTTTTTTTCAGTTTCTGTTCTAGAGCCTCTTAATTATGTCTTTCACTCTGCTCATCATCTCTGTAGTTATCTGGGAGATTGTTTCTGCTTTTAATTTTTCTAGAGCTTCATTCATCTGTTTTATTACTTCCTGTGCTATCATTTCAGGGTGTCCAGGTGGTTGATTATCAGACTTTTCCACCTCATTTCCCCCAGAATGTGCCTTTTGTGGGGTAGAAGTCTGATTTTGTGACTTTCTTAAATGTCTTCTCATTTTTGTTTTTGTTATTGTCCTTGGTTTAGTTCCTGGGTTGATATTTTGAAGTTGCTTATTGTACGTATCTTTGTTGATGTATTTAGAACTCTTATGGAATGATTGCTTCTCAGAGGTGTCTTCCAGATATAGCTAGTTTTTAGGTTTTGAATCTCTAATGGCTCTGAGGCTATCTCATTTTCATTATAACAGGAAGGACAACTGATTAGATCAATCACACCTTAGCCCAAGTGATACAATAAGCAACGCCATAGCATCAAGTACATCTTAGAAAATGACAGTTTGTGCTAGTTATTAATCTATCCCCTTTAACTGTGTGAATTAAATCAAAATCAATGACCAACCCAACATATGCTTATATTGGATAAACTCTTCAATATAGGAACTTTACCCTTCAGTATGGGGAGTTAGAGGGAGTTGGAGAGGGAGGAATAGGTAGGTAGAAGGATAGGGGAAGGTTAGCAATGAGGCCAGAGGACACAGGTGAGAGAAGGAAAGAGAAGAAAAGAAAAATAAAGAAGAAATATAAATTAAGGCCAGAACAGGAACAGAAAGGGGATATGAAGAACAATGTGGGAAAGCAAGGGAGCAAGGCAGATAGAGAGAGCAGGAAAATAGAAGAGAAAGGAAAAAGAGAAAATACAAATTTTAAAAGAGTAAAAAAAAAAAGTCCTAAAAATAAGAGCAAAATAGTGGTAATTTTGAAAATAACAAATAAAAGATACAAATGAAGGGCCTCATTCAGGCTGTCCCTGCTGTTACAATAGACAACGTGGGCAACAGTGTGTAGTTATAAGTCAATGAGTTTCAGCAAGCTAGTCCCAGATGCATGAGATTCAGCCAGATTTCTGGCTGCAAGTCCCAAGCTGAGCTCCCTGTCCTCCTGCAGGGTTGAACTCTGCAAGGTTCTAGTGCAGGTTTCAGCTGCCCTTCCCCTGAAGATAGTCCAGGTTCCGAAGGGAGGTGATGATTCTTCCAACTTACCAAGTACGGTGGTTTGGTGTGCCTTTATTTCAGAGATTCTCTTCACTTTTCTAGTGGGCTTGTTTTCATCAGGGATCCTGAGAGAGGCCCTCTCTCTCTTGTTCACTTCTGCAGCTCAGGACAATGGCTTTTATGTCCCCCTGTGCCTCTGTAGTGTGGAACTAAGTAGCTGCACCGCCAAAAGGCCAGAGGCGGGGCGGGGGTTGTTGGAGACATTGGCGTGGCCAAGCTGGCAGCTGGTGGGTGTGCCGGGGGGAGTCCTCACCCTGTCCAGGTCCAAGCCTGTCTGGGTCGCAAACCTGTCCGGGTCGCAAACCTGTCCGGGTCGCAAGCTGGTGGAGCAAGCCGGAGGAAGCAGGTCCCAGTCAGCCTGAAACCTCTCAGTCCCGCACAGCCCTAAATTATGATTCTTAATGAAGTTATTTTGACAATTTGCCAAAATAAATTTATGGGAAATGTAGAAATTTGGCAATTTTGGAGTACTATAACATTGACCAATTGCAGGGGGGATATACTTTACATTATTATAAAGTTGGTATTACAGTATTAATGAAATAAGCAAATGGGGGCAATAGTATTGTTTATGCTAGTATTGGTAGCAGTAACTGTGATAGCTAATATTATTACCAGTAAAATTATTAATATAATCTATCTTGTTAAGTCTTAAAATATCCCTAGAAGTAGATATTACTAGCATTTTTATGGCTAAGAAAATAAAGGTTAAGAAAAACAAAACAAAAATGGCTACTAAACATGAAAAATGAATATTGTAGTGAGGGGAGGAGAATTTTAACAAATGCCAATGTCCATACTTTGCCAATATCAGCATAAAAGGCTGTTACAAACACAATAACTGAAAGCCAACATGTTACCTGGTGACACCTGCCTACATTGTAACATCCCATTTAAGATTCTTCAACATGGTAATTTTATACTCTGATTATAATTTATATTTAACCCCACTTTTCCCATTGCTACCACCAACTATTTCTTTTTCTGTTACCATCATAAAATAATATTTTTAAAATGTGAAAATTCCCAAATATTATAACAGCTGAAGAAGAGATAATTACAATTAAGAATATCCATTGAGAGATTGTGGTATTAAGTTTGCTACAGTGTGGCCTTTAGTTAAATCTCTTGTGCCTTCTTACAGCCAGAATTCTTCTCTATAAAAGTTATTCTTAACTAGTGTCTTAATCAGGCCTATCTAAATTGTACATAATAATGGAAGGTTAGTATTTATTTAGAAGAAAATGCAATAAAATTTTTAGACCACCTCTTCTGTCCCTAGTTAAAAAGTTAAATTGTGTGGTCAACATCCACATTTATGAAAAGATTATTTTAAAATAATAAGCTTGCCTTCATTGTAAGACAAATAAAAAGCTATGGATATTTTGCAAGTCCACTTTTTAAAAATTTGTAATGTTGTTTAATCTAGTGTCACTTGTAAGTACCAGGATGTAATTCTAAGATGGCTCCCAAGAATTCAAAAATGAGGGAAATAGAATTCCAGCTGAGAATTCATTAAATCATCTCTTAATGAATTCATGGAGAGCCCCAGAAGGATATAAAAGAGATGTAGGGCAATTATTCTTTGATAGTATTAACATATATTTATAAAAACACATATTAATCTTAGAAGGAGGTAGTAGGGACTGATGACTTTAGAGATGTAGAAGCAGAGAAAAGAAAAAAAATCAGAAGGAATACTGGAAATGTCTTATTAAAAGGACTGAGTCAATGAGTGGGAGTTATTTGAACCCATATCATAAAATAGACAGGTAAATCACTTTAAAGACCTCTAAATCTTTTTCTGCTTCCAAACTTGCCAAGCTTGTACTAATTATAGTTGATTATAGGAGGCAATGATAATCATGCCAGTAAGAGTAATCCTTGTTCCTATGATGGTTATATTTTTTCTCCCAAAACAGTTGTGGTTTGTGTAGTAATGTGACACTGTAATAAATGGCTCAGATATTTTTTAGGTATTCACTGCATTCATAACAAGTCAAGTTGTCTTAAAACCACTTTCAATAGGTTGAATTAACCCTTTTTTATTCATTAAATTTATTGGTACATTTTAGGTATACAATATGATGACATTCATCATTGGGAACTTGTACCTTGACATGATATATTTTGGTTCTTATTTTTTCCCCATTCCCATGCCCTCCCTTTAACCCCCCTCCACCTCTCCCTATTTACAAAGATTTTGTTTCCATTTTTTCCTTTTCTCAAAAAGAAAAGACCAACCTAGGTCTACCACTTTTCAATAAGATCATCATTTAATATCTACACATTCTTTCAAAAGTTTATTTTTCATCTTTGTATCTGTAGTCTTTCCTTTTCTGGGAAAATCTTTTAGTCTGCTTTTGTATGCTAAAGTCAAAACTTCATAAAAATTCGTCTCTAATGATACTTCCTTCATGACACTATTAAACCGATTCCACTGAAATAAATGTGTGCATTTTCTATTTGTATATAATGAAATATGTTATATACCATATATAGAATGAATATAGTACCCCTTTATTAGTATTGGTTGGTTACATGTATCCTTCTACAGCTAACCATAAATACAGTATGTTAAACACATACAGGAGTCAGGATTTTTTTTATATTTATATCCCACATCTTGAGGACACATCTTAACACATAGCATAACATCAATATAATATTTGAAGTTTTAAAAATTAAGCAAAGAGAAAGAAATGATAATGTAGTAACGTCTTGAAAAGTTTTGAGACTATGCTTGATCATTTAACTTTTCAAAATTCATGCATCTTTCCAAGCATCCAGACCATCTCCTACTCTCTACAAAATTCAGACAGTTTTATTAGTTTTTGCAATGTCTCAGTGACAGTGTTAAATCATTCATATTTATGTTTTGTCATTACATTGAACATTACAGTATAATGCTGAATGTTAGGGAGTTTGAGAGTTTTTGTTTAATTTTTTTTTAAGTGGGATTATTTACTTGACTGTGTTTAAGAATAAGCATTTATTATGATTTAAGAAAATCTTTCTTAAGGTGATACCTTTTTCCACTGGTAAAAGTTGTTCAGTAGTGTAGGTGATGAATGTCTATTTAATATCTGCATTTCTTTTAAAATGTTCTATAGATCATGTTCTTTTTATTGAAAAAATTACAAAAAGGCATATGCAATGTTTTAAAATATCAAACATTTTAATCTTCTTTGAATTTCTTTGGATGGAGAAATGGAAGAATTTCTAATATATTTCTCTATATATTTCATAACAAAGATATATTTCACTTATAGTAGTTGCATAAATGGAGGAAAAATGGTCTTTTCATTGTTCAAGCATTAATTTTCTTTTAGGAGTTCTCTGTGACTTAGCTATTACAAAGCATTTGATAAGAGAATTGGAAAATTATTGAAGGAAGCAAAACAATGTTCTGTCAACTACTGAAGACCTCTGCAGTTAGGTTCCAGTACCTTGCCTGGTATACAACCTAGGCCTGAGAAATAAATACACTAAGAAACAGAACTAGGAAAAGGAAAGTGGGCTGCCAGGACAACCAACACTGGTGCAACTGACAAAGGTGCTGGCTAGTCCCAGGCACGGACTTCTATTGGCAATCAATTGGGGTAAAGGCAAGCTATGTAGAGTTTCTATGGAAATTAATATAAACAAGGCTCATAAAGGGCAAGACAAAGCATTCTTAAATTAGAAACAGAATCAACCAAATATATGGTTGTAATTAGAACATTTTCCTTCTAGTCAAAAGGTTTTAGTTGTGGGAACGGAATTTGGGAGTGAGTTACTCTGATCTTGGCACATAGGCTTCAGCCAGACTCACTTCTATAAACAACTGTATTGTGGGGTTAACTCTTTACAGCCTGCTTTGGGCATAATCAATATTATGGTCCTCTGCAGTCAACTGCCACCATTTGTAGCTTCCATTTACATTTTTGTGGAAGGAAATTACTGTTTGAACCTAGAAGCAGATATTATAGAGCATAAACTGTGAGTACAGTCTAACTGCTCAGGTGCCATAACAAAATGCCACAGACTGAGTGGTTTGAACAACAAATATTAATTTCTTTATATGTACAGAGATCAGAGTCTCTGCCTAGATGGATTCTAGTTAAAGCCCTCTTTCTGGCTTGTAGCTGGCTTCCTTTCCCTGTGTGCTCACTTGGTGTTTTCTTGGTTCATGTACGTGAAAAGAGAATGAACTCTGGTTTCTTTTTCTCTTCTTAATTAAGTGCACTAATCCAATCATGAGGATCCCATCTCATGATTTCATTTAAATTTATTCTAAACCAAGAGGCCTCATCTCCCAGTATCAATAGATTAGGGGTTAGGGTTTCAAGGTATGGATTTTATAGGGACGCGAACATTTAGTACATAAAATACATTGTGATTTTTCTTAATGTGGTAATTGTCTTTTACATCTGGGCTGTGATTTAGAGGTAGGATGTTAATTTTGAAGAATAAACAGGATAATTTATAAAATTAGAAGTCACTGAGACAGTGGATATTGTCATAGAGGATTTAAAGACACCACAATGCACACCTCCCAACTTGGTAAAGTTAAATGTGGAATAATTCAAGACTACATTGAATGCATATGTGTAATATATAATGATTTCAATTAAAACTAGGATGCATATGTCTGGATAGCTATTTTCATACTAAAAAGTACACAGTTCTGCTGATCTTACCCTTTTGTGAACAACTGCTATATAAAAATGTTAACACTTTTTGTGTCAGCTTTCCATTACTGTGCCAAAACACCCATGAAGAAAGAAGAAAGGCTTTATTTTGATTCACAGTTTCAGAGGTTTCAGTCATAATGGGTTGGCTTCATTGTTTCTGCACCTGTGATCATGGTAGAAGGATTGGATGGAGCAAAGCAGTTCACTTCATAGCAGCCAAAAGCAGAAAGAACCCAAGAAGAAAGGGTAGAGGAAAGATAGCATCCCAAGAGCACCATTCCATGACCCACTCCCTTCAACTAGACACCGCCTCCGAAGTTCACCTCCCAATTATGCATCTATCGATGGATTAATCTTCTTTTGTTACAGCCCTTATGATCCAGTCATCTCCAAATTCTCTTCCTTTGACCATTGTTTTATTAGGAGACCAAACCTTCGACATGAGCTTTTGGGGAACATTTCAGATCTAAACCATAACACCATGACACACAAAGAATAAGGTTAGTGAGAGAGCCATGAAAAATGATACAGAAATGGGAGAGGTGGATGCAAGTCTGTTACAATTTGGATGTTGAATGTACCACCAAGGTGCTTGTGTTGAAGGCTTAGTCTCCAACTAATGGCACTATTGGCAAGGGTGGAAACTAGTTGGTGGGGTCTGGTTGAAAGAAACAAATTGAGAGTGAGACTTTGAGGGGATATATTCTGTCCCTGGACCCTTCCCCACCATTCTTCCTTCGTACCTGTTGTGAGGTGAACCGCTTTGCTCCACCACTGATCCCACCATGATAATCTGCCTCCACACAGGCCCAGAAACAATGGTGCACAGGGATCATGGACTGAAATCTCTGCAACTGTCATCCACTATAAACCTGTTCTCCTTTTAGTTTTTCACAGGCATTCTGTCACTGTGACATAAAACTCACTAATGCAAAACTAAAGAAAACTAGGTATAGTTCTAAATATGCTTTATATTTCTTTCTAAAAAGAATCTTTCCAAAAGTACTGAAGTAGAAAACTTTACAGGACAAATCATTCATTACTTATTTCTTTTTTGTGGAGGTTAGACAGCATCATCTTTGTCTATCAACAGGAGATAAAATGGACAAATGGTTTTTACATATAAACTTCGACTTTAAATACTTAAAATCTGCATGCTGTAGAGCAAGAACATCCCTTTTAAGAGACTTCATTAACCCACAGTATTTTATGTAGGAAACTTATTTTAGTAACGATACAATTGAAATTTATATCAAATTAATTTTTCTCTAGATCTTGATTTTCAATTAAGGAACATCCAGTATAATCATGTTTTCAATTCCCCAAATAGAATCTAACATGGTTATATTACTCTTTCTAAATTTGTTAAGCTCATATCAGTTAGTAATATTACGACTTACGTGAGGAATTAATGTATAGGAAAACAATACTACAACATGGTTAATTCAAATATTAACTCAAATTACATAACTCTTTAAAATACACAATTAAGCATAGTTCCTGAGGACATTTAAGAAAAAAGTTTTCTAGACAAAGTTTTTATGTATTTACTCTCTATTCTCAAATATGTAAGGAATTTTGATGGGTGTTATCATCATCTGATTAGCCATGCGGTGCCACCTGGTGTGCCAACAGAAAGAACATTGCACATCAGAGGCTCTGTTCACACCCAGCCCCACCACACACAACTTACATGGTACAAAGTTAACAGATGTTCATTTTTCTTGTGTTACTGAGATAAATTGTGGATCCAGCTTTTAATTCATAAATTAAACTTGGAGAAAAAGATATTGATATTTGGGTAAATCAGTCCAAGATTATATGAACACTTCCATTTATGGGAAGAAAGTAATTTTTAATGAGAAAATTGCTTCCTTGGATCATTAGGTTTTTATTGTACTCCTACTTTTCTTCCTAAATTTAAATGGTGGTTTTGCTTGTTGAACCTTAATGTCTATATTTCACTGTGCTCCAACAACATAGTTTAAAACTGACTACTATTTAATCTCTCTCTGGTAAGTTTCCATTTTATTGGAAGAAAATAGGATTTTAAAGTGAAGATTATAGCACAGTCACATGCTTTTCCCTGTTCTTATTCTTTTAATGTTAGAACGCCATATTGGCTGCTCACATTTTAAAATATATCTTAAACCTTCTACAGTATACTTAGCAAGGTACAAGGAACTAGAGATTGCAAAAACAAGTTCCAGTATATTTAGAAATACAATAAAACCACTTCAGTGGAATTAATAGATAAGAATTTTATGAATATAAATGTAATGTATAGTAGCTTCATTTCTTGGGATATGACTAAGTTACTTGAATAAGTTATTTTTAGTTCTCACAAAGTAATTTTGGATTAGCATCTATATGAGAATTGTATTTATTACACACCTTTTGGTTATTGTAAATAAAGCTGCTATGAACAGGAATACAAATTTCTCTTGATATCCCTGCTTTTAGTTCTATCGAGTATATATTAAGAATTGAATTACTAAACCAGTTGGTATTTCTATGCTTATTTTTGAACAGTCACATACTGTTTTCCATATTAGCTGCACCATTTTACTCTTCCCTCAATAGTGCACAAGACTTCTCATTTTTCCATATTATTTCCAATATTTATATAATAGTACTCTAATGGGTGTTACGTAGTATTCAATAATTTTAATTTATTTTTTATATTCTCCCAGTTTCCAAGAGCTTGCAGTTTATAAAATTAATGAATAGGATGGATTGACAAATAAGAACCTTTCTCATAAAAACTATTGACATTTATTGTCTGTGATATTATGATAGCCTTAATTAGATTATAAACCAAAGATACGAAGAGAAAGGGCTGAATTCAGCAGGAAGGTTGGTCTGAAAGGGTGCAATTACAGAAGGAAATATTAAGAGATAGAATTTAGGCTGAGGATGTAGCTCAGTGGTAGAGTGCTTGCCTAGCACGCACAAGGCCCTGGGTTCAATTCCCAGTACCACACACACACACACAGAGAGAGAGAGAGAGAGAGAGAGAGAGAAATTAAGTATCCTTTTAAGTTTCTGTTTTCTAAAATGACATTTAATGAATTATCAGCAAAATTCTGTAAATGGGGCCGGGGATTTAGCTCAGTGGTTTCGCTGCCTGCTGCACAAGCACAAGGACCTGAATTCAATCCCCGGTACAAAAAAAAAGAAAAAAAAAATTCTGTAAATGAACTGATAGCAAATAGTTCAGGTTTTGTGCTCCACAAGGTCTGTTTTTCACCTATCAACTCTGCCTTTATACTGTATTGTGAAAACAACCCTAGAGTATACGTAAACAGAGGAGTGGAGCTTTGCCAGGAAGAATTTATTTAAAAAAAAAATGGAGGACAGATTTAGTTAGCAGGTTATGCAAGAAGGTATTAAGAATTATTTAATTTTTTATGTTTCTGTATACTTTTGAGACTAGGAAAAAAACATTTTAGAAGAAATTTATGTGAAATATAAATTATAGTAGCATTGTATAATCAAATTAACTCTTTAGGTCCAATACAACTTAAGTTGTTTTGAGAATATTCACCTCTTTTTAGAATTTACTATATGTATGGAACACCGGTCTTTGAAGCAGAAAATGCACCCATCCTGCATTTTTTTACTAACACTTTAAAATAGCTTATTCAAGTAGATCCCCACATTTTAGTGTTTAATTAAAGCATCTGGGTTCCTCTTATCTTGGTTATAATTTTCACAAATAGTGTATTTGAAAGATACACTCTAAAATATATTTGGTCCTAATTACATAAATGTGTTAGATTTAAAAAAAATATTATTCAAATAAAGCTTCTATTTTTCCTTACATAGCTGTAATATTTAATCTTTTAAGGTAAATCCAGTAAATAAGTACATACTAGATTTTATAATAAAAAACCCAAAACACATTCACAGATTAAAATCAGAGAAGGAATAAATGAGAATGAGAAATGAGATTAATCAATTTTCTATGACTTAACTGACAGTTTTAAATGTCTTTCTTAGCAATTATGATTAATGCTTAGCTTTATTTTTCTCATCAATTTTTGATAATTAAAAAAAAGGACAACACATGGACAGTCATTTTGCTGCTAGGCCAGGACTTGATCTATAGACTTTCTCATCTTTCTTTTCCAGATTGTTGTCCTCTATCCCAGTTCTTCATTTTGACTTGTAACACTAAGCACCTACTGACTTACCAGAAAGTAACTAGGAGAATACAGTTCCTCATATTTCTATTGCTTAGGGAAGAAAACTCAGGATATTTTAGGACATGTCTTAAACTTTTTATACAAGCATATCGATCATCTCAGTGTAAAAGATAAAACCATATTCATTGTATACCAAAGTTTATTAGACTATAGAAAATGTATTCCTGATGAATTAGAGACAGATTCATCTGAATATGGAATAAGAAAAAAATAAAACTAAGTAGTGAAAAGAATTGGAGTTTTTCCTTTTAGTTTTAAAGTAATGTGATTAAGTAGTAGTGTATTTTTCTGTGCCAAATAGAGGATTAAAATAGGTGTAAGTTTAATACTTTTGATCTCCTATATAATAAATTCAATTAAATATTGGGTTGTTTTTTTACCTAAATTGTATTCAAGTTTGCTATTATGTTATTTAGAAAAATTCAAAGAGAAAAAATAAATAAAAGTAGTAAAAAATAACAAAATATTAGAGCTCAAAATAAAATTTTTTAAAATAATAAGAGTGTAGATTATTAAAGAAAATTACTAATTTTTCAGAGGTGTAATCATTTTTATATTAATATTCATTTGTAATTACTAAATTTGGGCATTTTTACTTTTATAAATTTGTTTACAAATGAACACTCTGGTACAATCAAGTAATAAGTTATTGGAGTTTTGTGTGTATGTGTGTTTCTTTTTCTATCAATTATAGAAATATTTAGTTAATGGAGTACTCAAGGGCAAGTTGAATCAGTGCTATGTTTTTTGTCTTTTTTCCCTTTCTAATGTGTTTTTGGTAACTATCTGACCAAAATTTCTGGCAAAAAAATTCTGGGCTATAATACAAGATTATATGGAGCTTAGAGAAAACTTAGACTCTAGTGATTGGCTTAACTGGGAGGTTTACTATTACAGTAGTAGAGTCTGAAGTGTGTTTAGCTTTTGATGGTAAATATCTCATATTTCTCTATCACTGCTTTCCACTTATTTGAGTGTGTTCTATTTCCCTGTGTGTGTTTGTGTGTGCATGCAAGTATGTGTCTATATTCTCAGCTCCTGCCTTTTGCAAAGTACAGTCATATTTCTAGGAAATGGAAGCTTAGGGGGATAGAGTATGGAAAGAGTGAAATTTGTAAGGGCAATATAATCTTGAAGTTATTTTTACTCTATGATCCTTGTTTCTGTAAGAGAGTCAGAAAGCAGAATGAAGTAAAAAGGTTATATGAAAAGCAAATACATTTTAAGTTTCCTAACCACCAAGACCACAAAGAAGAAAAGTAAGACCGATATTAAGAAAATTTTTGAGTCAATAAAATGAATTTTTAATACTTTTGTTCATGTAAATATGTTTCTAATATTAATTGTGCTCTTACATTCTTAAAATGCTATTGAAAAACCTAGTGTTTCAAAGTTTTCTTTTGAAATATCAACAGTCATGCAATTTTGGTATCAATAACAAAAATGGGCTTCACTCTCATAATTTGTGTGCTAAAGCTTATATAACTTCATTCACTCATTTATCCATTCATTCAATAAATGCCAAGTTCTTTTTCTGTGATTAATATATTTTTGTTATTAAGCCTACAATTTTGAGGGGAGACAAACATGCACATATTTCCTGAGTTGTCCTTCAGGTAGCTATTCCCTTTTTTATTACAATATTATTACACATATGACAACATCTAAAACATTTTGTTCACTTACTTCTGTGCACTTGAATTTATTCATCCTATACTAAAAGCTTCAGTAGGAAAAGGAAAAAACAGGGAATATTTTAGTTATGATGATTAGGACACCCAGATATAGAAAATATGATATATAGCAATTCCATATTGTTATAAGAGCTTTTAATACCAGAGACATTTTCTAGGACCAAACAGGTAACAGGGCCAGATTTGGGAGGCATTGCTTGGTATGAAAATGAGTGCAGTAATTATTTAGTGTAATGTGAAAGATAAAAGATTTTAATATGAGAGGTAAATTTTGGTGATACTGTGGAAATAGACTGAAGAAGGGCAAGACCAGACAGGAAATTTTACGTCGTGTCTATTGCAATAATTGAGGCAAAAAAAAAAAAATTAAGAACCACGTGGAGGGCAGGAATCTATGTGTAAATCTTTGTGCCCAATTAGAGATTATCAGAAAAGGATGAGTAGGAAGGAATAGGCAGTGAAGAGCTAAGGATCTAAGTTGTGGGTGTCTTCAACCCTTCTTTTGACCAACTAAGTAGATGGTGGTGACAACGAATAAAATAATGCAATATCATGAGTTCTTTTCTGACTTTTCACCTTTTGGATCCCTTGTGACATCATAGTTGAAATATCCATCCAGTAAGTCCTCAGGCATACCTGAGTAGATCTGGAAATCAGGTGAGAAGTGTGGGCAGGGGAGGTAGCTTTGGTGCTCTAGCTGTGTGCTCCAGAAAAAAAACAAAAATCCTATGAGTCTTGAAGCTAATCAAATTCAGGCAGTATCCTGTCATTTATAGTTCTTGGGAATAATAAAAATAATACAAAATACCTTTGGACTGAAATTGGCATATGATAGGAATTTTTAAATGGCTGTCATGATTATCAACTTGTATGTCTTATGTGAAGCCATGACATTGATGAAATTACATATTTGGTCTTCATAACTACCCTGTGTGGAAGAAATAAATTACAGCCCACTGAAATTGTGTGACTCCTAACACCAAACAGTGTGATACTCAGAAATGCTAGAATTAATATGTTCTAACTTCATGTTTAAGATTATTATTCCACTATGACTTATTCATAGTATCTATTTCATTTTCTTACTTCTCCATCCTTCCTTTGACCACAGCATCTGTTAATAATATATAACTCACTGTGGTTAGAAGTCTTTTGTGACAATAGAGAAAAAGTCAAGTTAGATCCCATAAGGACTGATCTTTAGTACTATATTTTAATATCAGTGCAATATTTTAATACCATTAAAACTGGTTAGTATTTTCTAATGAGTTGACTTAGAAATTTTAGATATTTATTATATATGAAAATATTCCTTTTAAAGGAAATGTATAATATATGCATATTTAGAAAAGAGATAAATTGGAAAATAAAATTTTTAAAAATATCTCGGTATCCTTAAAAATCAAATTTCTTTAATGAGAGATAACATATATTTTGCAAAATTCATTGATACACCTTTTAGAGACATGCTCATTGTCTAAAATGAGAAGTAAGTTTACTCCATTGTAATCAGAATAGTCAATAAAAAAGTTCAACATTTTCTGCAATTTGTTTTTGCAATTTTTGTTTGCTTCTTCCCTGGATCTTTGTTCTTGGTGTTGCATATTTTCTATTTTTCCAAACCGTAGTATTTTCCATAGTATAACAGTATATTTTAACACATTTAAAAATTCTTTTATTTTTACAACTATTAAAAATTGATCTTTAAAATTAACTTTTTTGCTCTAGTGAGAAATAAATATTGTATTCTTCTAATTCTTGTAATAAAATATATTTTATACATTATGAAAACATAAAATCAGACTTTACAGAATTAATCTTTTCTTAATGCTGAGTAACTGGACATATGGTGTCTACCATTGTAGGTGGTGTGGTACAGAAAATAAGAGGGAAAAATTTAAGCAAGTCTCTGATATCAGGGTTTATAGTTACTCTCTTAATAGAATTTTTGACATTCATAATTGTTGTTCTGCTAGACTCCTTCTCTCCAGTGATCTAACATTTTAGAACACTCATACCAATATATAATATAATCAACCAATGATATTTGTTAAATGTGTTCCTTTTTTAAAGTACAACACTTTTAGTTTCTGTATTAAAAAAGTACTAATTTCCTCAAACTGCTTAGATCTACAATTAAGATCACTTAACTTTCAGTTGGAAATTTTTATCTGTTTTTTTTCATCAAATTAGCTTTTTCATAGTTATATTTTATTTACAATCAAATGTTAAAGGGATTCTGAATGTGGGGATTCTCGGCACATTCCTAATGATTCTACCCACTTGTGCAGCTATGTGGAAGGACACTGAATGTTTAAACACTAGTCTGTGGTCACAGATGTGAGCTGTCCTCAACTGTTTATAATGGAAATGAACTAAAATCCTTAGCCAGGTCCTTTAAGGAATTGTAAAAGTCTTATTAATTAGGTTATTGAGTGCTTTATGATTACTCTTTGGGGACTATTTTGAAATGCTGCTCTTTTAAATAGCGTCTTGAATCTTAAGTTGTGGAGGGTACTCTTGCTAAGCTTTGGAAGGAATATCTAAAACTCTTGCCTGTAACTTGATCAACCTGAGCATAATAAGAAAATTCAATTATTCTAGCAGGTACTTAGTGTTTTTGAGAGTTTTTGTTTTCTGTTACAAACAAATCATACTTATTTAAGCATCTACCATGCTGAAAATGTTAAATTTGTCATGAATCATCAATGGTGAAGAAAGACCTTTGCCTACTTTTTAAAAATGTTTAAATGTCTTTGCACACCTATTCTCATTGGTTTATATTCTAAATGTACCAAAATTTCAGAGAAAAGTTATTAGTTATATTAATTTTAGTACTGAAGACACTGGCTCAAGTTAGGTAAAGTGGCTTGCCTAAGGCCTTTGAGTTTTTCCAGGACAGACCCAGAAATCTAAAACCTGTGGTTTTCCCAATATTCCAGAAACATGATACAATAATCGTGAAGAGATAGATAGTGTAAGGGGGAAAGACAGACAAAAGATTTTTGTTGTTTTTGTTATTTTTTTTAATAGAGAAATCTGAAGATCTTTTATGGCAAGGTAAAGAAGTAAACAGAACCCAAAAGTTTAAGATGATGCATAAGAACAAGAAAAAAAACAGAAAGGAAGCGCATAGACAGGAATATTCTTTATAAAACTGCAAATGATGTTTTTCCTCATTGGCAAATAAATAGTTTGATGAAGACAGAAAAATGACTAAAACAGAACATGTCACACAATTGAGTTCACCCTGCTAAACCTCTTATTTGTGAATTAGTAAGGTTTTGTGAACTCTTTTACCAGCCACTAGATGCTGCTGAGATTGGGGTTAGAGAGAGACAGAGAAAGAGAATGAAAAAGAGAGAGAAAGAAAAATCTTAGTCTCAGTGACTGCACAGAATATTTTTAAAAAGTGTTAGGTATAGAGAAAAATGCAGAACAAAGAGAAATACAGACCAAGATCATTAAATTTTTACTTAAACCAATTTATTATAGGTTTTAATACTTGTGTGTGTTTATGGATAGATGTAAATAAAATACAAAATAAAGAATTATATTGTAAGTGAGGAAACTAGTAGGGATGATGCTTTTATTAATATTAGTTTTATTGTTTATAATTCAACCAAGGAACTAGGCAAGTGAATTAGTGGTAGAGCACTTGCTTAAAATGTATAAGTTATTGGGTTTGATCTCTAGCATTGGAAAGAAAAAAAAAAGAAAAGAAGTTTTATCATTAAAACAAAAATATTTATCTTTTGGAGTTTTTTGTGGTATTGAACCCAGGTCCTTTGCCCTGAGCTACATCCCCAGTCCAGTTTTTTGGGGTTTTTTTTTTTGGTTAAAGTGCCTTGGCTAGGCTTGAATTAGCTATCCTTCTGCTTCTGCCTTGAAGAGTGCTGGGATTGCAAGCATGTGCTCCCTTGCCCTACTATTTTGTACTTCTTAAAATGAAGTTAATGATTATCAAATAGATCTTCTAGGAAGCCTACAAAATTACTATCCTTTCAAGTGTGTAAAATATGACCAACAAAGCTTATTTGAGCCAGTTTCTTCCAGCTATAAGATATACTCATAATTAAGTGCTTTGAAAAGAGTTAATTTTATCAGGTCATTAAATAACCCCATTTAGCAAATTATTATGACAAGCATATTATTTGCTAAAATACGAGAACAGTATCATTTTAACAAATTATTATTCCCTAGCAACAACTTGCATTTTGCTTAAGTGTAATGATGTAATCTGCCACTATGCTATTAGAGTAATGTATATTATTAGAAAAGCTGTAGGATATTTTATATATTAAAAGTTAAAGATAAATTCATTCTTAAGTATATTATGCTGTATTATCAAAGTTTTGGAAACTAGACTTACTTGAAAATTAGTTGATATCATGAATATACAACAGATACAGTGAGTTGGAATTGGAAGAGATGAAGGTAAATGAGAAACAAAGGAGCACAGAAATACGTGTAAAATTCAATAAAGGACAACATAATTTAGCATTAATTAAAAACTTTTGAGCTCTTATACTATGTTCATTATTAAATATTCCAGATGTTCTGGATAGCATGATTGAGGAAACAAAAACTAGTTGAAAAATCTTATTTGCTGCTTTGAGAAATGAGGTATTTCATTTTAACTAAGCCTTTCAGCCAAAACTTTAGTTGAAGAAAAAACTGAGTTCTGATTTCTACCATGTCGCGTTCGCCTTTGACCAGCAATGACGACGCAACACCAACGCTCTTCTTCTAGCAGTTTATTCAGGAAAACTTAACATTCTTTTTCTTCTACCCCTGGGGAGCACCCGTCCCTAGAATAAGTACCCCTGAACCAACCAATCACGGATAGTCATGTGGCGAATGCGGATAGGTACACGTAAGAGGGGGCAGAGCATCAGACACATCACAGCCAAATAAGGAGTTGTTTATCATAAAGAGCTCTCGCCGTTGGGATGGCGGAAGGCGGAAACCAGCGCCATCTTTAAGGCGCGGCACACGCAGCTCTCCACTCTACCAAAGACTTAATTAGCCATATGTTAAGGAACGATAGTTTAATATACATGATGTGAAAAATACTTCCCATTACAGATTGATCATTTTAAATTCCATCTATATTTACCATGATCTGTATGTATCACATATTGGTTGTTAAATATTTCGTGATGGGAAAACATTTTTGTTGATGTCATGAAGAGCAAAGCTTCAGTAGAAGCAAAGCAATGACCATAACATTCTGTGATGATATATGTAAAAGACCGAAAGTTGCCCAGGTGTACAGTGTACACTTGGGTGTACAGTGGGGATGCTTGACATTCCTGAGGTGACTTTAACTGTGAGAATGTGTACTGGGATAGGGAGAGCACCCATAGAAGATGTCCCAGAAAGAATTCTGTGCTTACTGAATCAAAGGATGATTAGCAGATAGAAGACCAAGTTAGAGGAAGGTGATTATTCATGGCAGAGGGGTCAAGAGAGCAGATGTTCAGCAAGCTTGCATTATAAATCTTGAGTGTTTCTGGAATCTGACTTTCTAAATGTTGAATTTTTAGACTGGAGAGTTAGGCAAGAAGCAGGTCATTGAGGGCCTGCACAGTATGCTAAGTAACACAGATTTTTGTTCTGTTCCATATGAAAAGTGATCAAAAGATTTTTTTTTTTTGTACCAGGGATCAAACTTGGGACCTTGCGCTTGCAAGGCAGGCTCCGGAACCACTGAGCTAAATCCCCAGACCTGAAAGACTTTAAGCAGCATAAGCTCTCTGAGTAGGGCATAAATTTGAGCATGACAAGACTGGGCAAGTGGAGACAACGTGGCAGATGTTGTACAGTCTAGGTGAGAAGTAATTAGAGTTTAAACTGGGTAAAGGATGAATTCATTAATTAATTTTAGGTCTAAATGCTTAGGTCTTTTTTCCTTATCAGGAAATTTAATAAGAACACTGGAAAATAAATGACCACATAAAAGTTGTCATTAGAATTATATAATTTTTTACTCTTAAAGTCCAGAGGCTTAGTGTTTTTAATGTTTTATTAACTTCTATGTACCTAGAATGAAACCTAACCATTATCATAAAATTAAACTGAAGTCATTATTTTTAACCAAATAACACTACATTGTCCTAGCATTGCCATTTTTTGAAATGACAAACTTTGATTATCATTTCCAAATTATGTAAGATTATTTGTATAATTGGTTTCAACTAATTTTATCATACATCTCCTTGAATATTAAAGCTCATTAAGAAATATATATTTAGATATGTAGAGAATAACTTATAAAGCTAAAAGTAAACATAACTAACTGAAGTGCTTAATAGAGCATTAACTAGAATTGAATTCTAGTATAACTAAACAAAATGTTTTCTTGATCTTTTTTGTCTTGTTTCTTTGCTGCAGACTGTAGATACTATCTATCTATCCATAAAATTAAAAGAATAAAATCTTTCAAATAGAAAGAAGGAACTGAATAAGTTATACTTTCCATAGTTATGGCCCCCAAAGGAGTGTTTCAACCACTGATTGGTCTCTAAAAAGTTTGAATTTTTATGTGAAATTTAAAAACATAACCTATTATCTGTTTTAATAGTTATCCAGGATGAATTCTAATTAGCAAATTATTGTGGTTAGATTATCTAGAGCATGTGCTCTGAGAAGGATTGAGGAAATAGGCTTCAATCATCCTTGTTAATTATACATGAGACATTTCTAATAGCACTATGACATTGATGCTGACTGGTCAGTTTCTGGTACCATCATTAAAACAAAACACAGTATAAACTAATTTTTCTAGACACTCCTGGGTTCTTTGATAAGAAACCATCTTTTCATCAAATGTATTTGTGACAGTAAGATGAATAGTTGTTCATTTACACACAGTGAATTAAAAGTAAAATTGTTGTTTAGTGAGTAATGACAAGGGTGTATGTTGTCACTGATTGACAGGAGATCATTCAACACTGTCAAAAATTAACTTATCTCCATGTCACCTCTATCCATATAAAATAGTGGCAAGTTTAAAAGTCATAAGAGTAAGGCAGCTCATGAACAAGACTGCATATATTAGAATTTTGAAATTAAATCTAAAAATACAAAATTTAATATTATTTAGAATTTTTAGCAAATAAATATCTACAATAAGCCATTACTGATTTTGTTTTTCCTATGCCTTACTTACTGGTGTGCTAATTGAACAATGAGAGTACTAAATATAATCATGTGGCAGACACATAAGAAAGTCCAGTTGAATTTGTAATCAAGCTCGTTCATTCTTGAAATTTAGCTCAAAGAAAAGCTCTATCTAGAAATTAATATCATCCATCTTTTAAAAAGAGAATAGAACACTCCCAAAATATCAATGGAAAGAAAGATACAGGCTTATTAACTAATAGAAATTATAATTTTTAAAATTATATTAATGAGGATTCCATTTTAACATGGCAGACCAAATAGAAGCATATCATTTTTATTGAATACTGGATTGCATGAAAATGAAAGCAATGGAATTTGTTCAAAGGTCTACACTTAAAAAAATAAGAAGGGAAAAAAATAACAAGTAGTTTGGAAGTTGAAAAGTAGATGGCCATAAGAGATTGGGTTGAATTGATCAGACCCT
The DNA here is from genome assembly GCF_053883595.1 of Heterocephalus glaber. Taxonomy (NCBI): domain Eukaryota; kingdom Metazoa; phylum Chordata; class Mammalia; order Rodentia; family Bathyergidae; genus Heterocephalus; species Heterocephalus glaber. The sequence continues at coordinate 32,800,745 of NW_028258296.1, read as the reverse complement.
AGAAAGCTGAATCCTGAACCAGACTGAAGACATGTACTGCAAAACCTATTTACAGTTTTAAACTTGGTAATTCTGGATGGCTGTGGAAATAGGAAGTGAAAGTAGAAATGTAAAAACAGGAATCCTTTTAAGATTTAAAACTGTCAGATTTTTCAAGAATCTATTAAAAAATAGCTAGATTTCTTGACTCCCTTATTAACTTTGAAGAGCTTGAGACTTCCACTGTTCAACCTGTAGTGTACACTGAATCTCTATACTACTCAAGGCTATTCAACTGAAAAGGAAGGGATTGAAATTTCTGCACACTACAATTTGAAAAATATGCCCCTCCCTTCTTTCACTGAGCTCACAAACCATTTTTTCTGTAAGAAAGTAGAAGTTGGGCTTGGTCTTTTGTTGCATAAAATCTGTTGTTAACATTGGTGAAGAGATCCATAGCTAGAAGATGATACATTAAGATACAAAATGAAAGTGAAAATACCACAAAGTCAGAGCTCAAGAGATTTTTCAATTTTGAAGTCTCCGCAATTTTCTAAGCCTTACAGAAGAAATAATAGTATTTTTTAGCCATCATTCTCGTTGAAACTTAAAGAGAAAAACCAGGCTTCCATGTTAGTGTCCAAGTGTTCCTTTTCAGCCCACTTTTTCTTCCAAATGTGAAAACTAGACAACTCAAAAGAAATTCTTTAAAATCAATCTTTATTTCCCTCCCTTCCTCCCCCTTCTTTCTCCCTCCTCTTCTTCCTTCTTCCTTTTTTCCTGGTGCTGTAATAGAACCCAAGGCCTGTTGCACCCCAAGGCTTATCAGTATTTACATTAATTGCCTCACAACACAGAGGTCACATGAGTTCATTCAAATACAGTATACCTTAAATATGTACAACTTTTAGGGTTTCTATTTCTAGGAGTAGGGAGGAGAAAGGCACATGCCAGTGCTTTATATATTTGGATGCATATTTATTACACTGATTTGATTGCTTGGTTATGAAAGTATTATTACTTTGACTTTTATTAAGTCACTAAACTTTTATTTTCCAAGTTGAATTTTAGAAGTCTTGTTAAGAAAAAAAAACAAATCTATGAATCTTCATGAGCGATTGTGTTTATCATTTTGGATTTGGGATGCTGGATGTCTTGTAGCAGGCAATCCTGAAAGCAACTTGCAGAAAAGCTCTTGTGAGAGCTGAAACAGCAGCCAAAAATGTGTCTTGCTCTGCTTTAGTTAAAACAACAGGGAGATTTTGGAAAGTATGGCAAATATGTTATGGCATATGCCTGAAATACTTGCTGAGGGGGTGGCAAAGTAATGACATTAGATAAACCATGGGGGCAAGAGAGATAAATTGCTATGGGTCTTATTTTTGAGACTAAGAACTTTGTAGAGTTAAGATTTATTCCAGAAGCCATAGAGAAGCATCTGAATTTCGTGATTAATGGCATCAGGGTACAGACACAGGCCTACTATGCTCAAGAGCATCACCATGCAAACAATTATGATAGCATTGTCCTTCTCCCCTCTGCTCTCAAATTTATATTCTGTAGGTTTAGTTGGAACCTGAGCTTTTTTATTGATTTTCAATCTCATATTTTGATCTGAAAATTCTCTTGCAAAAATTCACGTAATTTTTATTATGTATTTACTGAGAAGCAACCCATGAGCTTTTTGCACCAAACCTTAGTAGACATGGATTTATAAATAACCACTAATGATATTGACTCATAATGATTAAATATTTACAAAGCATTTCCTTTGTGTTCAGTTGAAAGGTAATTTTAAATTTATTCATTTTCAGGTCAGATTTGAAGTGAATCTTGGTTCAGGGTTTTTAGTCAAAGAGGGTGAATAACATGAGACTAATTTTTTGAAGTTAAAATGAAAGTGATTACTAAGAATCTCTCCTCAGCATCCAACTTTACTGAGATGTTTTTATGGCAATAAAAACACAGTTTACCTCAGTTATGTTTTCTTTAGGTTTTAAGAATGCTTATAGGATGACTGTAGTGACTTATGATCCCTAAGACCATCTGTGATTTCTTGTTTTATAAGATGATCCTTTTTCTCTAACATATTTCTTTAAAGATAAAAAAATGAGAAAGATTTTACAGTAGATTCTAACTTTGTTCCATTTTCTTTTTTTAGGCTTAAAATTATAGTAGGTAGAAAAATTACCCTTCATTGTCTTTTGAAATGGCTTTTATAGCTTAAGCTAAATTTAAAAATATATTCCTGCATCTGTGTTCCAGAAATCTGATATATTCATGGAAACAGAGCTTATATTATAAATTTATTATTATGGACCTAATTTTAAATGGCTATTATGACTGCATTTATTTGGCATTTTAGAAATGTAGTTTGATTTAGCTCAGGATAAAGCAATATGGAATTCAGAAAATATAATACCATTTAGGAGTTTTTCTGCAAAATCCATTACACTGTAGGAGGTTTCACATTTCTAAAATGCATGCAGGAAGTATTGTGGGGTCAGGGACTAACCAGTGAATGAAAGTCAGAACTCAAAATGAAGTGCCTTTTCTGTTTAACACTGGGCACTGATAGAAACTGATAATGTTTGATTAATGAACGGCAGCCTTGTAGCGAGTGAAAACATCTGCAAGAAGTGATTTATTATTTCAGAGGTATTGGAATCTTGCGGTATCTTGCCGATTTAAGTGTGTGTGCCTGAATAAAATAAATGAGATGCAACATGTGAAAAATGAAAACACATTACTTGTAAAGGATGTGTCACAAGCAGGGTATTTTTGTTCAAGTACACTTTGTCATGGGGATTTTTAATGCTGTTCAGAATACAAATCATTTAGCTGGTTCATAAAATCGCCTCAGTTGGAATTCTTGCATCTATCACCCAAGACATAAATGAGGGTTAAACTTAATGTGGTGTAACATCTCTTAAATGTTCAAATTTTATATCATATACAACTATTAAAATTGCACATATGTTTTATATACAAAAATGAATACATTGTAGATGCTTAAAACAACAGTTTCCAAATTGAAAGAAGGTTTGAGGTCTTAATTACATACTCATCACATACTCAGAGTTAAAGTCTTTTCACTGCAACTATTATTGCTAGATATTTGAATAATCTGCCATTTTGTGATGGAACAACTTTTGTTTAGGTGACATGTTACATGATAAATAATAGAATTTAATGAAGGAAACAGTACTATTTTAAGTACTACTATTCAAGCTTGTATTCCTGTGTATATAAACACCTTAAATTATTCACTTGTTTCTTAGGTAAAAATCTTACCTTATCTATCATTGTAGCTACTATATATTTCACATGTGTTAGATAATAATATATAGATAAACAAATGAGACAGTATCTAAAATCCTTCCAGCCTACCAGTGTCCTCATAATGGTCAAATGGAAATGAGAAACAATGTGGAAATAACCTGGAGCAATGCATTAGAAGCATTATGCCATAGAACTATCAATTCCTTCTTTTTTAGTTCGTGTGGTATATCTTCTTACCACTAAAAGGCACTTTTGCAAAGTTGGATGTTGTAGCTATGAGGAAGTTACTCTTCAGATCAACTTGACTTAGAAAAAATAATCTACATCTGGAAATACAATAGTCAAGAGAATAGATGTAGTACTTACCCTCTAAGAGCTGCCAGCGTGATGGGAGACATCTATTGATTAATTCATACAACATAGAATGAAACTTGTTGAAAAGTGATGAAGAGCAAGTGTAGGGGTGATAAAGCCACGTTCCAAGGGGAACTCTTCTAAGTGGCAGAAAAGAGAGATCTTGAAAGCTGGGCTTGGAAAGAAAAAAGAAAGGACACAGTGACAGGAGATACAAGGTAGCTAGGTTCGGAAGTGCAGTGATCAGATTTACATTTTAAAGCAGTCTTCTGCCATTTGGGTGGAGGGAGGAGTAAAACTGGGAAATCTCCAACCAGTTAACAAAGAAACTGTTAATAGAAACAGAAGGTTATGATATTGATTCTACCTTATTCAGGAGTAAAATTTCTGTCTAGTATGATATCTTAACCTGTCCTGTCTTCATATTTCTCTCTTTTTCTCCGAATTGGTCATAGACTAAAAATAAGCAAGTCTTTCATCATTTCTTTTTGGAATCCTTTCCTCAGTCTTCTTATATTTAAAATAAGTATTTAAATCTTTACTGCCATTTAAATTAAACATAATGCTACTTGTTTGACAATATAATTTCAGTGAGATTTTCTTATAATTTCAGAATTTTAAATCCACTGATATAATAAATTTTGCAATACTATATTTTATTTCCAAATTATAGTATGATTAATTGCAGTATGTGCAGACTTAAATACATTCATTGTTATTTTCAGCCACAGAATTATTCAAAATAGGAAAAGAATATATTTAAGTAACTTATTTGTGTACAGACAGGATCATGACTAGAACAAGAACTATGGAGATTTAATAACATTCATACAAAGAATTTGTTCAACTTTTCTATTTTCAAAAATTTGCTACTCTTACCATCAGTAATATCTCCTTCATCTTTTGTGCTATCAGATAAATTCAGTTTTTGAATGGAAATAGGTATGATCATCTTATTGAGAGCTCCTTATATAGCTGAAAATATTCATTGAATTAACTTTTAGTATTTACATCTCCAGGCTGAATAATTACATTTCCAATTAATTAAAGACTAAGAAATGCTTCCTAAATTATACAGACATATGTAGGCAAACATAAGAAAATATAAACCTGGATTTAAGAGTTTTCTAGAATTCTTAGTTAAGGTGTCAAATATTGATATAGCCTAATATCATTAACAACAAAGAACATACACAGATTTGTTTTCCTTCCTACTTATGCAAATATTACATATGTAGGACAAAATTATAATGGGAAGCATACTTATTAGGAATATAATAGGAATTAAAAATAAATACAGAACACTGGTTTTTGGTTCTGTCTCTTCAAGCTGGATTTACCACCCTAAGCAAGAAACACCATTCCTTGACCCTAAACATAGGGTTGTTGATAAATGATGAAAAGAAATTTGAGTTTTCATCTCCCAAAAAATTGAGTGTAGCTTCAGGTCCATTGATGTCATTATCAGATTCTGTGTCTGAGCTTGGGACCTTCGTTAGAAAACAAGAATACAAAAAAAATCATATTTTAAGGGTATTTTTTTTTTAAAAATGAGTATTTTCCCTCAGTTCTGCACTTTAAACCTAATATGAGGGGCTTTATATTAACTATAAGGGTGGAAGGTTGGATTTGCTGATTTCCGCAATTTGGAACTAATTGCCAATATTAATTGATATTCATGGTGGATAAAATTTGAGTTTATATTTTCAGTAGAGCTTCTGGTGTAGGAAATAGGATAACAATAGAAAAAGCCATAATTTGTGTTATTTTATAAAATAGCATGAAAGCAGTGAATGCATGCAGAAGGATACTGATTTGCTTATAGGGGAGGACGTTTGGAAAGTGATAACAGGCAATTAATATTAAGTACAGTAACTACATTAAATGGCTATTTAAATAGTCTTTCCCTGTCCCTAACCACATACACGTGCATATCAAAGCTATCACTTCACAACAGTAATTTGAACTAAATTATATGAAAGTCTGAGGGAAAAAGAAACAGTGATTATGACTAGTACCCTATGGAGAGCTACTAGGGAGGGAGGGAGGAAAGGGGGGGGGGCGGCGAGGGAGGGAGAGAGAATGCATAAGCAGTCATTTTGCAAAAGAGTATAAATCTCAGAGGACTTGAGAAAGTATTGAAAGAGAGTAAGAGATGAGATGAGGTAATAATTAACATAAAATTAGATATCATGGAATGTATACTTTAAATAGACAATGTCAGAAAGCAGAAATGTTTGAAATATCTCATCAGGAAAAATAATTAGAAAATGATCAACTTTCCAAGGGTGCTTTGAATTGAAAACATGTATGTTACTTATTGTGTATAACAAACCACCCCACAATCAGGGCAACCACCATTCATCTGCTTAAGATTCTGTGGAATTGCAATTTGGTCTGAGCTGAGCGGGGTTGGTCTGCTATACATGGTGTCTACTGTTCTTGTAGGCATTTGAATCCATTGACTAGTTAGGGGCTGATTAACCAGAATTGCTCCTTCGCATATCACAGGCACCAGTTAGAAAAACTGGCCCTCTTTCCCTTTCCATGTCTTTATCTTGACATGAGGTCTCATCCCAGGCTTGTTCACAAGGTGTCTTTTGCCAAGAGAATTTATAAACTTCCAGGCCTTTTGAAGCCAACCCTTAGAAGTCACAGTGTTAATTCTTGATTCATTATGTAGTAACTTCAAGGGAAATAGAATAGACTTCTTAAAGGGAGGATGACAAAATCATCTGAAAAGAGGCATACTGACAGGGTTGGAGCAATTCTTAGAGCTCTCTTTGTAAATAAGCTACTTTGTTTGGAAGTGTATCAAGTTTGAGTCTATGAGAAATGCAGATTTTCTCAGGTGATTGCTCTTATAGAACAGTCTTCCTACATAAAAAGTTATTCTATAGAGGATCTCATCTGACTGAGTTAAGAGATGAAAACATGAATGAGATACATCATATGCTTATATATAGTTCCAAAGACTTTTGCCTTCCAGTGATTTTGATTGAAAATCCTAGTGTCTGAGTTCACAGCCAGTTCTGTCAGTAAGCAAGTTACTTCATGACTTTTTTGCCATTTTCTTAATTTTAAGTCTGAATAAGAATAGTTTTCCTCTTAAAATCACTGAAAACATTAAATGATTAGGCACAGAGAAAATACTTGTAATAGTGGCTCACATAAATGCTATGTGTGTTAGGAATTCTTATACTGTTTTTCAGTAGTGAATTATGCAACATTATGGTAGAAATACATGTCATCCCTAGGTCTAATTCTATTTCTACCTGGACTCTTAATTATTATTTATAAAAGTATTTTCTTTCAGTAATTATTTTCTACATCTCATTCTCAAAATACTTATTTTAATGTCAATCACAACAGAAAACAAGTTTGTTCCCTGAGTAAAAGGGATGATCAAACTATATAGTGAATGTTTAAATAAAAAATTATCAAATTATTATAGTTAAAGATACATTGCCTTTAATCCAACCCCAAATACTCCCTCTCATTTCAAATGTACTTATCTTATTGTATTTGCCACTTTCTGAGGCAGTTTTGGAAGTCTTCCTATGTGAGTGTCTTTACATCATGTGATAAAAAATATGATGAATGCTGCTGCTGAGTGCCATCCAATGAAAAGGCAGCCTTGTAAAAATATTACTGTGTTCCTTGTCCACCTCCTATACTGGATCTGTCATTGTGTGACTTCTGGCTCTTACCCGAAGTCAAAATTACCATGAAAGATAAACTTTTTGAATCAAGTTCTGGACATCGAGGCCATGACAACATGAATGATATACTTTCAACACTGCTTCAGAAAGTGGCAAGATTGATGGTGTAAATATGTTAAAATGCAAGGGAGAATATTTTGAGGGGAGTAGATTGCAGTATGTCTTTTACTGTAATAATTTAAAAAATATAAACATGGACTGTGTTTTTGATCACACCTGGTGTTTTGCTTTCTATCAAACACATGGAGAGGTATCTATTAAGATAATCCACACATACCAAATTGCCTCTAAGCCCTGATGGCTAATTCCTTTTCCCATTATATTGACACAGCTTACAGGACAGGATCTACTTTTTTTTTTTTTTTTTGGTACCCGAGTTCGAACTTGGGATCTTATGTTGTGAGCCAGGTGGTGGAACCACTGAGCTAAATCTCCAGCCATAGGATCTATTTTTTACATTAATTTTGAATCAGTTTGCCTTTAATGCCTGAGACATTCACTGTAAGCCCCAGGCTGATTTCCTTAGTACTACTATGTAAAGTTAAGTGTTCTGTATGATAGCTGCTCCTTGATGAATCAAAAGGGATTCTCACCACTTGGATTCCTTACCACTGTCAAACAAAACTATTTGTATAGTTTTGGTCTGCTGGACCTGACATTCAGTGGCCTAGTGATGACTGCAGGGTTCTTTTAAACAGTAACTTTCTGTTTCTATATGAAGCTATTGTCAAGGTGAAAGATAATGAAAATCTGATTTGGTGGTAACAGCAGGATGAAGATGGGAAGATGGATGAGAGAGAAAGAGCACAGTTGAATCATCAGTGTTTGGAAAAATATCAAATCTATGAATTGAGGAAAAAGAAAGGAGATTCTGAAGTCAAATCCCTGTTGTAGTAACTCCTTTTCAGAAATGATTTTGGTTGTAATGTGTACAATTGACAGTTTATGATTATAATATTTTAATGGTAAATCTTTTAATAATTTAATTTTATGTTTCTTCATTATCAGAAGTTATACAATATAATATGGTCTTATATAATATGGTCTGACAACTAGTTAAGTATTTTGTGAAAAATCCTTCCTTAATTAGTTCTGACCAATTTTATAAGGATGTAGCATTGTAGAATATTCTGTTCAGTGTTGTTTTATTACGTATCATCATTTATAAATTTTCCCCCTAAATAATTTGTTATTTTGAAAAAAAAATGTGTAATATTGGATTTAAAGTTATCTGCTTTTACTAGGGATGTTTATGATATTGCAAGTATACATTATATTAGAATAAAAACTATATATAATACCATTTTTTAAATTTCATTTTGTTTGTTTTATGTTTCCCTTATAGTACCTTAGTTCCAGAGAATTTATCTTTTTTTTGCTCAGATAAACTTAGGGTCGCTGTGCCTTGCTTCACATAATTTTGGGCCAAAAAATATAAGGTTAATTAAAACAAAATATAAAAATGGTATTGAAATTTAAAAATAATGTATCTGAATTGAATTTGCTTTATTTATGAAGACACCAAAACATTTAAATTTATGTTTTTAGAAGTTCTCAAAACTCTTTAAAATCAATAATATATTAGAAATTCAGTAATTCTTTAGAAAAATCAAGAAATAAAGATGACTCATGTATCAAAAAAAGCTATAGAAAGTGAAAACAAGTATTATGGATTCTTAGGAAGCCCAGATATAGTACATTTGGGTACATGGCATGTTTTTTTTTCTTGAATATGGGGACAGTAGTGAGCAATGCTGGTGGAGAAAATAAAATCAAATATTCCAGTAGCTGATTTTGTTCAGAAAAACAGAGTATTTGAAACTTCTTAAGGAGTACGACATAAGCCTTATTTGCTGGAAGCAGTTGTCTCTGTGGCAGTAGAAAAGGACATCTTTGGGTTAGTAATCTTTGACGGCTACCTCCTCTTTCTACTCCTCAGTATAATCGCTTCTGTAGGAACATCTTTTAAATAACCAGTCTAAACAAAGTCAGCTCATTATATGATGTTTATTAAGATGTTATTGTGGCTTTAAAGCAAAAAAGAAAAAATAAGAAAATTTATGAAAAAAGACAGCTAAATTTACAGATATATGTGTTTGTGTGTGTGTGGGGGGGAGAGAGAGAGAGAGAGAGAGGGAACATTTTGCTATTTATTTAAAGCAAGAATACTTTACATAGGATTGTTTTCATGACAGTTTTGAAAACCAGTAAGCACGAGTACCTGAACAAACTCAGAGAGAAGATATGGAAAATGAATTGATAGAATACATGAAAGATGTGGACTGAAACAACATAATCACTGGAAAAAAGAAAATAGAAAAGTATGATAATGAATAAAAATTGCAAAACACTGTAAAAGTAATTTGATTATGAGAAGGAGAAGGAAAAAAAAGAAAATATAGAGAGATAAAGGTAAATGATAGCAAAATAATAACCAATAGGAACTGCAAAAGTGAATCCAAACTACACATAACTAGAGCCTCCCAAATAGAAAGTCTGTACCTCCAATGAAACACAATAGATATTTGAAGCTACAATTGAAGTAATATATGTGATATTAAAACTTTGAAATTTGATTTTAAAAACATTGTAAAGAAAAAATTTACTGGAATTCTGACTGCAGAATGTTCTGAGAAAATTATCGGATTTTAAAGAGTAAATTTTTATTTGGACACACTCAGGAGAGATTAGCCGTATTTAAGAAAGAAAATATTATCCTGGGTTTATTCTCCTTAGCATCATTTCAGACTAGAAAACACTGAAGAACCATTTCCAAGAAAGAGAAAGAATTATTTTACATTTGACCAAACTGTCTTAAAATGTAAAGTCTACAATTAATTTTGTGTTCAAGGACCCAGCAAAGATTGTTGGCAGGAAATTGTGCTTAACTATTAGAAAACAAACTTCTATCAGTCAGAGAAGGTGCTAGAAACTGACTCTTACTGAGCACTGAACATATATAACTGAAAAATTAAGTCTGCAGGAAATGTAGGCATTGAGGTGACAGAACGGTGACACATACTCTGCTAATGCTGACGGGATAAAATTACAGAAATGCAGAAAGATTAGTACCATATATGGAGACAAAGTTAACTGATTACTTTATCTTTAATATCTGGGTAATCATTTATAGCTAGCCTTTTCCCTAAATAAACAAATCGACACACTTACCTATCTTATGGTAAACATGCTGCCTTCTGTTTCCACACCATGAACTGTTTCTTCTCTGCAATGCCCCTCTGCCATGCCACCCTGTGTTAGAGGCAACCAACTAAGGACTGAAACCTCTACAAACCATAAGGGGAAATATACCTTTCTTCCTTTAACTTTAGGTGTCAGATATTTTTGTCTCAGGAATGAGTAAAATAAATAAGATATCTAAGAAAAATAGATTTAACACTACTACTAGTCACACTTGCAGTAGAAAATTTAATTCATTGGTCTCTACCCAAGTAATACAAGTTGAAGGAAAGTAAGACAAATCTAAATAATCCAATTAATAGTTACTTTCTCGAACATATTAACAAAATTTTGTGCCATGACATTGGAAATATATCTGCTGTTCAGACACCCTTAGAATATGTTTAAGCTATAAAGAAAATCCCAATAAAATTTCAAAAGTAAATATAATATTGGATTATATATAATAATTATACTAGTTACTGATTATCTGATCACAATATCATAAAAAAATAAAATCAGTAAATGAAAAATCTTTGCAAATGAGATACAGTAGTGTTTCTTTAACAAAGAAAAATGTAAACTGAAATAAAAGTTTCTGACAGGGAGAGGAAGGTAATAAAGACAAGCCCAGAAAAACAGTATTAATCAATAAGTCTAATAGTTCTTTAGAAAAACCAAGTAGTTAACCTAATAAAGAAAACAGAAAAAAAAATAACTTGTACAACTTATACATGTAACATATGTAAACTATCAGCAGACAAACAAAAAATAGAAAAACAGTTAAATTTATCTTTAAAAATTATTTTTAAAATTCAGGTAAAATTTTGAATCAGCTAAATTGATATTTCTTCAGGAAAATAAAATTAAGAAAAATTAACCTCAAAAAGAGACATTGCTGGGTTGATTTCTACTGAAAAAATATAAAAATATGCCTGAGATTTTTTTTTACTAGAGAGCAAACACTTCTAATATTATTTAAACTGCATGAAAAATAAGAAAAATAAAAGTTTTCATAAATTTTATCTCAAATCTGACAAAAGTATCTAGCTATACCATGAAAAAGATTTAAAAAGAAAAGACAAACCAAAAGATACCCTATGTGCCCAATTTCACCAATCTCACCTATTAATATTAATGGAAAGATGTTACATAAAATTTAGTATGTAGACTCCACAACACATTTTAAGAATAATTAACCAGGAAAATGTGAGGTTTATTATAGAATAATGATTGTTTAACATTAGGAATTCTGGTCATATAAATCTTAAGCCTAAGAAGAATATAATCATTTTTATAGATACCGAGAATTTTATTTGGTGAAATTCAATGACTATTACTTATTTTTAAACATAAACAACATGTGGCTTACACATATACATTCTTTTTTTTGTTTGGTGCTGGGAATTGAACTCAGGACTTTGCACTTGCAGGGCAGGCATGGTGCCACTGAGCTAAATCCCCAGGCCACATATACATTCTTAATACAAAATATATCTATCCTAGCACAAAACTTAACTTAAAAATCAGTATTCTCATTCCCTTTTAAATTAGAACCCAGGCAAGTGTCCTGTATTATCACCATTATTTCGGTATATACTGGAAACAGTAACTAGAGCACTTACGAGAAATAAAGAAATTTGGGATATAATTGTATTGGTTGAGTAAAATACACAGTTTTCAGATGCATACTGAAGAAACTCAACTGATAACTTTTCACAAACAATTCAGTGAGATTAGGTTTCAAAATCATTGTACAAAGATCAACAATTCTATATGCAAATAATAACCCATTAGAAGATGTAGTAGAAGGAAAAATCATTTTATGAGAATAACAGAAGTTAAACCATTTTGAAAGAAAGCTTACACTTTTTATTCAACCATATTGAATACAGCTTACATTTGAACCTCATCAATTAAAGTAGTATAATATTAGAACATGAATATACATACCAAGAGAACAGATTACAACAGTCAGAAATTGACACAAATACATAAAAGAAATGTGTTTATGTGAAAAGTAGCATTCCAGGTCAGTGTGGAAAAGACAAATTATTTATTACATGGTATTGTTGAACTGGAATATCTGCTGTAATAGAATTGGATCTATGTACTAAAGTAAACAGCACATTTAACAAAAAAGAAAATAAAACAGACCTTGAAACAGTTGAAAAGATGCTTAGCTTCACACAAGCAAAAGAATGCAAATTAATAACTCCACTGAGGTACTATTTTATCTATCAAACTGACAAATTGTTGATGAAACTATAAGGACATGGACAATCTTATGCAATGCTTATGTAAAACCACCAACTTCACTTCTGGGAAATTATTTTACACACATCAAAAGATAGGCTTATGAGCATATTGACTGCAGGAGCAAAGCACAGGAAATAACCTAAGTATCCGTGTAGAGAAACAAGCTAACATTATACTATATTTGTGCAATAGAATACTAAGAAGCTATAAAAGTAGTGATTTTGTATGCTTATGTGGAAATATATCTGAGATAGATTAGTAATGTGAAAAAGTTTGGTGTAAAAACACATATGCCGTCATTTGTATTAAAATAGGGAAATGTAAATATTTACTTGTGTATGTCTAAAAAAGTTCACATGTACAAGGCTATTCCCTTTCCCTCAGTTAAACCAGAAGAGACAACAGTAAACGGAGTCTTCACTGCTTTTTTATATCTTATGTTCAAACTGTGTAAATATATTACATATTCCAAAATATAAACTTAGAATATTTAAATACTGTAAAAATATTGTAGAATTGGGTCAGGGATTTAGCTCAGTAGTTCTGCCACATGCCTCACAAGTGCGAGGTCTTGAGTTTGATCCCTGGTACCAATAAATAAATAAATAAATAAAATTTAAAAAAATAACAATATTGCAGAATTTATTTTGTCATTTATTACCACTTAATTTAAATACTGTATGCACATATTTGGAAACTGTAGTGACCTTATTATTAAGAGTCATAAAGCAGTGAAAAGTGGGTTTTGGTTTGTTTCATTTGTTTATTTGTTTTGAGAGGTACTCTCTATGCTGTCCAGGCTGGTCTGGTCTTGAACTCTTGGACTCAAGAAATCCTCCGATCTCAGGCCCCCAAGTTAGCTGTGACTACTTGTGTGTGCCACCATGAATGGTCAATAGAGATTCAATGGAGTATGGTTTTTTGTTTGTTTGCAGTGCTGGGGATCAAACCTAAAACATTGTCATGCCATAGAACTAGGCAAATTCTCTACTTTTTAGCTACATCCCCAGACTTTGACAAGAATTTTTAACATGACTTTTTGTTATATAAAATTATAAATATTTTTTATTTATTACTTAGAGAAAATCTCAAGTTCCTCCATTTATGGACCTAGAACATTAGAAAATACTCAATAAATATGTTTGCTGTTATTTTTTGCAGTAGTTTTTCTGCCCAAAGTCAATGACACTAGCTCATATAAAGGCATATTTATAGTAAAATTGGGAAGTGAAATGTTGCTAGGCTTTATGGGAACTAGAAAATATCAGGAATAGAAGTAAAGTTCTTTACCCCTAGGCAACCAAAATACCTCATAACTGGTATGTCCTTTTCATTTTTGCTATCTCCATTCTCCTCTTTTCCTCTACACCTTTCCTTGTGCTTGTTGCACATGTCTCTAAATGGAGAATTCAACACTACTTTCCAGGAGATTTCAAATTCCCCACTACAGAATGCATATCTTATCTTGGTGCACTGGGCAGAGATCAGGAGGCCCTAATAAGGCATTCATTCACAATCCAAGAGGCTGTGTCCTGAAATGAACACTTGGTGTGGCCCTAATGTGAGCCCAGAGACAGGCTAAGTACTGCTCTGTATTGCTTTCCATCCATGGGCCAGCCAGGCACCCACACACTTAGTCCAAGAAAGACAGAAAACTGTATCTCACTTTCCAAACTGAAGAAGAGAAGTGCAACAGTGGCTTCTTGAGAAGTATTTTATGCTAGGACTCCCCCTCCCCCATCAAAGTAGATAAGAATAAATAAGACATTTAAAATACATTTCAGATCTTAGCTTGTCAAGCAACATTATCAGGTCTGAGATTTCCTTATGATCACTGTATTGCCTTGGACATTTCCATACAGGAGACCATTTTATTCTCCCTTGGAGGATTTCCCGATGCTTGGATATGTAAAGGGGCAGGAGCCCCATGGCAGGGGGAGTTCTAAACTCAGGCCCTGTGGTAATTGTTCCACATCTATCAGTCATCCTCACACTAGTTGGCCTATGGTGTGGTTACATAACTGCTAGAATTAAAGGCTGATAATTGTGCAACAAAGAATCAATAAGTAAAAATGCTTCTCTAAAGAGCAGGAAGAAATACTAAAAAAAAAAGTCTTAAATGCAAAAAGAAGACTTTGAAAATGTCCTTGTTTCTACTTAGGAATTTCTTCCTTTAAAGCAATCCAAAAACTTGTACTCCAAATTCTGTAAGTCACTGAATTCAAGTATATTTAAATATTTTGATGATTTTGCATTTATGTATGCACTAGATAGATTTTTCTGATAATGGATTGACATTAGGCCACTTTTGTTTTGATAGTTAAGTTGCTTTTTGTGATGTGGTAAAAATACAGTTTCCACCTCTGTGTTTCAATTAAGTTGAGAAGAATAAGGGCCAGCTTTCATAAGACTGTTGACCTTATCAGTGTCACTCAGAAACCATGTTGTCTTGAATAGGAATGTGATGCACTGTCTAATGACGCACACAAATGTTTGAAGATCTAATTCAGTCACATTTTTAAAACATATTTTAAGCCTCTAAAATGTTTCATAAATTAACGAGATAATTGGAATCAATGTCATATCTGAAAATCCTACTTCATCTCCCAGTTATATCAAATTAAATACACATACACATCCAGCTAAAATTCAAGAGCCCAGCTTCACAGACTATATGTGAGACTGAAATCTTTTTAAACATATATTGATTATTTGACATAGCACATCACTTTAATAATCACAAAGGAATTTATTTAATCTTCAGTAAGTTCAGCTGTTCATTGCTATGCTTTTTAAAATATGCAATACTTGAAATTTCTTTTTGCTAAAATTTACACAATGTATAAAGAAAGAATGGGAAAAAAACAATAAAATTTGTGCACAAAAAAATAACGATAGTAAGTATGTGAAGTACAATGATTTCGTTCTGTGTGTGAGGCATGAAGAAGTAGATAACTGATGATAATAGAATGATATTTTAATTCAGTGTACACAAAAATGTTTACCTTGTAATAATGCCATTGTCAACAAGGGAAAAATACTGTTGAATGTGTTTATATACCATATAAATGTATATGTACCATATATACCATATATGCATATATGTATACATAGATATGTAGATATGTATCTACATATATTTGTGTGTGTGTGTGTGTGTGTATATATATATATATATATATATATATATATATATTCAAAAGTTGCCACCTCAATTTTGAGAATACCGTCTCATTTCCATTTTATATATGAGGAAACCAAGATTAAATTCTGCGGAACACGGAACACAATGAGTGAAGGAGGAGATCTGGCCCATCGTAATACAAAGTGCCTATCAATTCTGTTTCATATGTTGCCTGCAGACAAGCTTTGCCTTCCTATCCTGCTGATTGCATAACATAATCCAGGACTGTTCTCTGGAGAAAAATGTATGCTTAAAGCTTTAAAAGTATACATTGAATCTATTTTGATATCATTTCCCCAGATGAAGGTTATTCCTCACACAATATCAAGAGGTTTAAACTTAATTCTTGAATTTTCTTAGCTGCCTAGCTTGTACTTGTATCATCAATAATGAAAACCTAGTAAGCTGTTGATGGCCTTCTGTTGGAAAGTAGCCACTCCCAAATGCTGTCACTATCTGTTGCAAGTACCTGTGCAAGCACAAACATTCCTGTCTTATGCTGTGTCAGACATGGCTTCCCAGGGCATAGTTCTCAAGAGAAAATGAGAACACAATTTAAAAGAATTTGACAATGTTACATATTTATCCTCCCCTCTTCCCTGAAACCTCATCTGTTGCACTGGGAGAGACGACAGTGTGTGCATTTTGAAACTTTTGTTCATGTAATTCTTCTCTGTAGCCCTTGAGCTTCTATATAGAAACCACTGGTCTGCACTGTTAAGACCAAGAAAGAGAAGAAGCAGTCCTTCTCTTGAAAACATCATTAATATTTTGGGTCATGTGAAATGAGGTACATGTGCTTATAGTGAACATCAGGGGCTCATGAGACAAGTTTAAAGAAGAGATGCTGGACCCTTCAAACATACTGGATTTAGAGCATATTCCAAATAAAAGGGACCTTGTCAGTAAAGCTTTTGCTTTCCCTACCCCATCTCCTCAGAATGAGTCTTACCATAGTGAATCAATGAAGAAATTCATAAAAAGCACGATAGGTATCATCTTTTTTCTGAACCAACTCTTTAAATATGCTTTAATTGGCATAAAAAATCATACTTATGTGGCATCATGTGATGTTTTGGTAGATGTATACCTTGTGCAGTGTTCAACCCAGGTTAAACATACCTATCTGCTTAAACGTTTACCATTTATTTATTGTGAAAATATTTGAAATCCTATCACCTAGCTGTTGTAAGTATAAAGTATGTTATTATCTATAGTCAGCCTACTGTACAAATGCCAGTTGTTTCTTTTTTTTAACAGTACATTGGTACTCACTAATCAGCCTCTCCCCTCCCTTCCTCCCTCTTACATTTCCCGGCCTCTGATAACCATCATTCTCCTCTTAACTTTTATGAGTTCAGCTTTGGTGGATTCTACATTTGAATAAGATCATACAGACTTTGTCTTTCTGTTTCTGGCATAATTCATTTAACACAATATCCTCTAGTTCCATCCATGTTGGTGTACATGACAGGATTCATCCTTTCTCTGGCAGAATAGTTTTCCATTGTGTACATATTCCACATCATCTTTATGTATTCATCAGTTTGGACCTCTAAGTTCTTTCCATTTCTTCACTATTGTGAGTAGTGCTGTTATGAACATGGAAGTACAAATCTACTTTTGACATCTGATTTCACTTCTTTTGGGTGTATTTCCACTATGGGATTGCTAGATCACATTGTAGGTTTATTTTCAATATTTGAAGAACTTTTCTACTGTTTTCCCTATAGGTTATACTAATTCACATCCCCACCAACAGTGTGCAAGGATTTCTGTTTATTTCTCCACAACCTCACCAGCAGTTGTTATTTTTGTATTAGTGATAATAGCCATTCTACCTTGAGTGAGGTGATATCTCAGTCATTTTGATTTGTTTTTCTAATGATTAAAGACTAACAGTTTTTTATATATCTTCTGTTTGCCCTCATTTGAGTAATGTCTCCTTAGTTTTATTTAGGTATCACCTTTCTTATAGTATTTTAGCTATCATGTAAGTGTCTTTCAGGGTACCAAGTCCACCTGCTCTCCTTGTTGGAGACCTTCTCTTTTCTCCTGTTTTTTTGAGATAGGATTTTTATGGTTTACATATAAAATATTCCCCAGAGCCTCATGTTTGAAAGTGGATTAAATCATGAGTGTGCTATACTCATCAGTGGATTAGTCTGCTGCTGAGTTTATAGCTACTCTTGCTGTTCTGAGGAGGGCCTGGTAGGAAAAGGAAAGTCACTTGGGGCATGACCTGGTAGCGTATGTTTTAGTTCCTGCCTTCTCCTCTCTTTTCTCTGCTTTTCAGGCTGCCAAGAGGTGAGCAACTTCCTCAACTATGCCTTTCCACCATGCTATTTTTGCCTTAGAGCCAGCTGACCATGCATTGACTGAAGCTGTGAGCCAAAATAAGCCTCACCTCCTCAATACTGCAGGTGTTGGGCATTTGGTCCAGACGACAGGAAAGTATCTCTTCTGCTGCCTTGTGCTTCTTCACTGTTTTGAATACTCCATCTGAGTAAACAGAGCATAGACTGAACACATTCTTTCTCCCTGATTATTTGCATTTTAAGCCCTTTATCTCTAGCTGTAGATTGAAAGGCTTTGTTTCCATTTAAGGGAATTTCAAGCAATTGCATTGAGATGGATGAGATTACCTTTGGTCCTGAGGGGCTCTTCTTTGTCCCCCAAAATCCTAGGATTGTCAATTGTACTACACCCAGACATGAATAGGCTTTGTTCTGACACTATTCTGTAAGCTTTGTGGAAATGTGTGCCTACCGGGGCCACCAGTGTCAAATATCATCAAATGCTCACCTGTTAGGTTTTCAAATAGTACTTATCTGTCTTTTCTTTTTAATCTTCGGGTCTTCTAAGACATCTATTGTTATCTTTCACATCTTTTCCCCATTTGCTCATGGGTTTTCCCTTTACTTGGTGGATGAATTCCTAGGTATTTTCAGTAATTATTGCTTTGACATCTTTAGGGCAAGAGTTATTTTTTCAGTTATTTTTAGTATGATGGTATTTTCATTCATATATATGAAATGTTTTTCAAGCCAGTTATTTGATATTAATTTCTCTGGTTGTGTATCATAAATTGTATTTTTAAAAATACCTAGTGTGTCATTTTTCAGTTTTGAGCATTGACATACTTACTTTAAAGTTGTGGTCAGTGTTCCAAAAACTAATTTAATTTTTGTGAATTTATGGTTCACAAATTGACTTAGTTGGCTTTTGTTCATGGCATTAGAGTCCCACACGTGATTTAAGTTTGGTTTGTAAGTTTGTTTTTAATAGGATTTCAAAAGTCAGTGTTAGCTTTTACTTTCCTTTCTTCTCACCTATTTAGTCCCCTCCCTTGGTACAGCTTCTTTGCCTATTCCTCCAGGACTCCAGTCCCGAGTCAGGGTTTTGAGAGAATTGAGTATGCCAACCCAAAATGGGACATTTTGGTGCAGTGGTGATGAACTGATGGCACGTGTGCCACAGCAGGCTATTTGTTATCATTGAAAACTCTAAAAAGCTTCACCATTGCTAGTTTAGTATAGGGATTATTTTGAGCTGATGGTCAGTTGAAAAGTGGGTAGTTGGAGAAAGATTCCTGTGCCTACCCCTCGTCTGCCCAATAGCTGGCACCTTTGTGGATATTCCCCATCTGTCTTCTGTCCAGGAAGACCTGGGATGCTAACACCAAAATGATGTTGCATAAGCAGACCAGATCCTCATAAAGTAATCCATGTATTCCATGAGTTCTCTCATACATTTCCTGATCATTTCCCCTTGGGATTTAAGGTTCCTCTTGGCCCCACTTCTAACTGCTTCAGTTTCACTTTTCTGTAATGTGCTGTGCATGTAAATATTAATAATGACTTTATTCCTTTTCTCTTGTTACCTATCTTTTTATGATTAAATTCATAGGTTTCCCTTGAAGAAGCTAAGAAGATAGAGGAAACTACCCTTCCTGGCGCCTTAATGATATGTGTGAAAGCTTCTTCCCACAGAGATGTTCCTGGTGGGTTAGGGTTCTGGTTTGATTAATAATGAAGAGGCTGGGTCCACGCTCTCCTGTCCTCTCTAGGCCCACATTTTAAAATAAGAGCATGGTTTCAGTTAGTGAGTTGGCATCAGTTTTGTCTACTTTTATATGGCTTTCAGGGAAAACCTGATTCCAGATCCCTGCCCCATTTTTGGTCACTTTTAGTTTATAGGGGTCTTAATATTCATTGTTATTTGCAGAGCTATCTCACTTTCTTGCTCACCATAGTAGTTATTTTACGTTTAACCCTCATTCACCTTTTAGGCTTTCCTTATTTAATTGAACTTACTGAAATATAATATCTTGACCCAAAATTGTTATAATGTGTTTAACTCCAAAAGTTGTTTATTTTTCAGGTTTCTCAAATATTATTTTTCCTTGGAGGGTCTAAATCAAAAGCATATAATTAGCAAGAACACTAAAAAATGCCATATGCCTTGCAGAGATTTGATAGAGTTGAAATAGTGTGTTTGGATTGTGTTTTTTCAACCTGGAGAAAAGCAGGGACATTTTTCTCAGTAATGTGCAAGTTATCTTTTCCTTATGCTCTAAAGACCAATTTAAGATTAAATAGCAATCACAGAAATGTTGTGTGCATTTTCACCTAAAAAATAGCCCTGTGTGGGCATGGAGGAACACAACTATAATCCCAGCACTCAAGAGGCTGAGACCAGAAGATTGCCATGAGTTCAAGGCCAGCCTGGGCTACCTAGTGAGCCAAGCTGAACTACATAGTTAGACCCTGTCTCAAAAAACCCAGAACAATAACAACAAAAAAATATAGCCTATCTTCCCACCCAGTTATCTGAGGAGATAGTTTATGTAGTTAATGACACCATGACACTTACAAGGATGTTAAAAATCTGGAGACCATCATTTTGCCTAAGGGTAACAAACATCCACTCCAATAAAGAACACACAACAAAACATCTATAACAGTTGAACTTGTGAAAGTCACAAGTAAAAATCGGGGCTTTTGCTTGCTTAAAAGTTCTCTGGTAACTATCAGCACATCAATGATAAATAGCAATGTATGAATGTGATTAATATTCCAAGATAGATTTTTTTAACATGTTGTATGTCTTAAAATATTTTGTTAATCTCATTCGTGTACAGGTTTTGAGCAGGTTTAGATGTATATCTGTAATAGTATGACTAATTGTCACTCCATGCATTTATCATTAAATAAACTTCACAGGAGACAGAATGATTGTTTACTTAAGCAGTATAAGGCTGGGGATAGTAGATAGCTCTAGAACACAGGATTACATTGCCAGAATGGCACTATTTATTAAACTATGATAACGCTAATGTTCCTCGTTGATGTATAGCATGTGCGACTTCAGCTGAACTTGTAGAGAGCCTTAAGGATGTTTCATTGAACATTTAGTATGGCAGCCAGCCAGAATACATTTAGCTTAAGCCCAGATGACGGGCTGGTAATGAGGTAGTGATTGATGACCACAGCTTCCTTATGAAAACCTGCTTGATATGCTGGGGGGGAAATGCATTGCCAGCTCTTTTCATTTCAGTCCCTGTTATATTAGTTATTTTTATGGTGGAAGAAGTTGCATGGGCTTGGGTTTATGCATTCTTGGCATCACTTTTAGATTACAATCGAACTGTAGTATGGAATTA
Organism: Heterocephalus glaber; assembly: GCF_053883595.1. Lineage (NCBI taxonomy): Eukaryota > Metazoa > Chordata > Mammalia > Rodentia > Bathyergidae > Heterocephalus > Heterocephalus glaber. Next base: position 32,779,120 of record NW_028258296.1, on the reverse strand, counting down.
TAGAAGTCCAGCCCTATGGCTTTATTTATGTATAATTCAAATCCCAATTTCAACGAATCTTTAAAAATCATTTAAAATAACTATAACTGTGGGTTATCCATAAAATATTCTAACATTCTTATTATGCATCTTTTAAATGTTACAGTTTCTTTGGCTCCTTTACACCCCTCCCCACCCCGTGTTATAAAATCTCCTGACACCCCTAAGTTTAATTAGAAGACATTTGTCCAAATTGCTAAATATGTTTCAAGAAAATGATGTTTTCAATTCTTTTCACAGCTTAGTATTGTGTGAATTTTTAGATTTTCCTTAATAAAAGAAAAAATTAGTAATTCATGTCTATTTATATGTATGAAACTCTTATGAGTTCTGAATGGAACGTTCCTATAAAACACCTTTGTCCATCTCGTTATTGCTTTATGCATTTTCTCTGTTACTCTTTGTCCACATAAATCATTTCTCAGTTGGTGTTTACAGAAGCACTTATGATTACAAAATGCCATTTGCTAGAATGACCACTTTGGTGGCCTACTGACCTGGAACAAGGTAGAGCAAGGCCCAAGATTGACATTTCACCCTTAATAAATCTTGCTGTTTGAAATGCCAACAACAAATGGGGTTTGTGAAGATAAGCTTCCAGCAGGCTTGATTGTACCCAGCTGGGTTTTCAAGTTTGCCAATCAGAAGCAAGTTTGGGCCCTTCTGTGCCTGGAAGCTGTCAGTCCTTTGGGTTTGGAAGTACCAACATTTCTGAAGGCAAAGCCATCACTGGGGCAGCTCAGACTATGACAGTGTGAAGTGACTAGGAAATCCTGCTGAGATGCCCATAACCTTCATTTGGAGTGGTTATCAACAAAACAAGCCAGTAAATGTTGACTTTTTCTGGTTGTTTCAGCTACCTCCATTTCTTCAATTATTTAAGTTATTAGAGGACCTGGAATGAAACAAATCCAAACAACAGTAGTATTAGTGTCCCACTGAGGTCTAACTTATCTCTTAAAGCTTTTGATAATACTTCCTATTGACAGAGTTTGTAAATGGCCGCAAGTTGCATTACCACTATAACTTTTTACTTCCCATCAAATAATAGGAGCAGAAACAGAGTTGTACCAAAGTGGAAGACTTATCCCTTCCCATTATAGAATTTATCTTTTATTAATAAGTTTCTTACCACTATTACTACCAAACCTTACTTTCTTACTGGAGAAAAAGAAACTTGTTTTTTACTGGGAAAAGTTTCTTGTAGCAAAAATTTGACCTGAAATGAATTATTTACAAATTTAGAAGAAAGACTTGCTAAGTCAATGCTACAGCTGAGAAATAAGCCAACACTTTCTCCAAAACAGCTTGAAGCTGACAAAACACTAAGCTCTGAGGTCCTAGAGAAGCAGCGGTTCAGGGTCTTGTTAGCTTTGAGCTGTAGGAGAGACAACACGGGCAGAATGCTCAGAGGAAGGAACCAGCCCCCAAGAGGGGTCTGTGAGGGAGCTGGAAATAGCACTGAAAGCCATGGAGAAACAGAGCAATACATAATTAGGCACTAAGAGACAGTGAGACATATAAAGTATTTAAAGGAATTTAGAAAGTAAGAAAACAAAAATAAATGGTTAAGGAGCAAAAAGGGGAATGAAGTAAAACAAAATGCACAGACAACTTTAGAACAGAGTATCAAAAACATTATCAGATTACTTTTGTAATGCATGTATCTGTACTTTATAGCATATCTGTATTATTTTACTCAGCTCTCACAGCTCTTGTGCATAGATTTTGTCATCCCCATTATACAGGTGAATGATAAAAAAAGAAGTATATGTACTGAAATGTGGTCTAATTCCTAGTTTCTAAAACTCACTCAAAGAATTTGCTGAATATATTGATATGGGAGTAAGATTACTAACATTCTGTGTCCTTTTTTTTTTTTTTCTGGCTTTCAAGGAAAAAGTGGGGCACTATTTTAATAGAAATATCAAAAATGGCCTCACCCAGGAGGGTAATTTGAATAACTGAATTATGTGAAGGTACTAATCATACTCAATTTGATAAAATATGGCCATTATCAAATGAAGTAAGGAGGCAATAGGAGATGATGAGATAGGAGGAGAATATGCTAAAGGAATAAAGGCCTCATGGAGCAGACTTCAGGGTGCTTGTGCCCCAACTTCCTGAGCTCTGAGGTAGGATAGCTCCAACTTTGGCTCCTAGAATCCTTAACTGGACTTTGTTAAACATTTTTTGCTTCCTTTCATCCCTTCCCTGCCTAACCACTCACTCCTCATCAAGTGTTTCCTGAGACTAGCTCCCAGGGAAAAATCTGTACTTGCTTTCTTTCCTTCTCGGGTGCTGCATTTGGGAGACCCCAAACTAAGACAGCCGTAGCCCTTAAATGTAAGTACCTATTATGTTCATCATCCCCTTCAGAGCTGAGAATGATAGTATTTATTGATAGGAAAGAGATGGAGTGGGTGAAAGACAGAAAATCAAACAAATAAATGATTTACTTTTTAGGAAGTTAAAAAAAATCATATCTAAATGATGTGTTTACCAACTGCCAGGCACTCTTTTAAATCTGTTTCACATGTTAAATCAAAATTCTTATTCCTAAATCTTCACGATTATGAAGTTTGGCTCCTTCAGCAAACATGTAAAGGTTGGTATTTGAACCAAGGTCTCTAATTTCAGAATCAGAGCAAATAACCACTGTGTTCTTTTGTGGAGTAGCACAATAGTCCATAAAACAACATTGTCATACATTAGTTCTCTTTAAATTTAATGTAGTGATGATCCTGCATATTTCTTCTGTATTTTGCATGCATACTTATCTAAAACATTTTGTAACTATAAGATTTAACTATTATTTGAAAAATCATGGCCTATCGCATTTCATAAAAATTATGAAAAGGTAATATTATTGTCATATGACATTGTTGTTATTGGCAAAATTTCTTTAGTGGTACTGAATTTCCTGTAATTAACTCTTATTTGATACAGTTATTTGAGAGTATTACAACATGCTTGATTGCCAGGACCTTAAACAGCAAACAAAACATATATAATGCCAAAGGCATCTTCTCTTATTACTAGCTGATTTGCAAATGACTGTTCAACAGTTAATATCTGGAAATATTGCCTCACATACAAAATAAGGAGTCGTTGTGCATAATAGGTGATATCTAGGGATGGGATATGTATGACTCAAAGCTGCAGTTGCTGTGAAATTAAGGAATACATAGGAGTTACAAGGACACATGAGGAGAACACTCAAGGAGAATGTGAACATTGGTTCTTAAAGTCCACTTTGACCCTAGATTATAGATTATAGATTGAAAATACTCTACTAGAGAACCTGGAAAACAGGGTGCATAGACCAAGGAAGGAAGCGCTCTTGAAAATGAGATCCATGAATGGGACTCAGGCTTCAGTGGCTCTTCCTCTCCTTTGGCAATTTTCATATCCTTCATAGTCAACTTCTAAATGTCTCTGAAATGAGAACCATTATTTTTGTTCCTACTGTCATTAACCCTAGTCAAGGCACTTGTCTTTTTTACTATTAAATAGTTACAATTCACCTTGCTAATCAGCTTTTCTGATGATAGCATCTCCTGTCTTTAGCATAGCTCAAAGGGCCCTTTCTTTTTCCCTCTTGAATCTAATAGTATTATAACCATAATACTATCTTATTTATATATGTATATGTACTCTATCATTAATATAGTATAATACTATTAGTAATGTTATGTCACATGAGAATCTGTGGATGATATTCAATCCTCCCAGGTCATCTAGGCTGCAGAAATGTTTCCAACATACAATATTTCAAGGAGAAAAGAATCAATGTTTTTTATCAAAAGTAAGGCAGGCTTTCAGGAATTTACACAGTTTTGGCTCTCTGGCAGACAATAGCTCAATTGGGTAAGAGTGGTATCCTCTATCAGTGTTGTGACAATGAAAGCAAAGGGATGCACACTTTTTGGTGCTTAGAAACCTGCAGTGTTGAAAGTCAGAAGGTGATCTGGGAAAAATACCTGATTCGAAGTAAGTTCCCACAGGTAGGCTTGCAGGCTCTCTTGGTGTACCATAGAAAACAGGAGACTGGGCGGGTAACAGCAGTCCACATACGTTTGAGAGATAACTGAAAACTTTCATGTTTCTAGAAATGATAGCATCTTGTACGGTTTTGTTGTAAATATTGCATATGGTAATGTCATTAATCCTGAAAGTCAGTTGCTATATGCTAAAGTATACAGGATTTGTAGCAAAATTGCAGGTCTGCATCTCAGTTTATGTTTTATTTTGTGCTATAGGCTATTTGTATCCTTAAATTACATATGTTGAAATTTTAAACCCCAATTTAAAGGTTTTAGAAGGTGGAGCTGTGGAGAGGTAATTAGGTTGTGAATGAGAAGCCCTGTGCTCTGTGCAGTGTGCTCTGACTTGAAAAGGGACTAGGGGGTCTAGGAAATGCTCTACTCTCTTACTTGTGTGGAATACATCAAGAAGAGGGCACTCTGCATACAACCTGAAGAAGGCCCATAGCAGGACCCAAACATGCTGGCACCCACAATCTTAGACTTTTAGCCCTTAGAACTGTGAGAAATAAATTTCTGTAGTTTATATGCCATCTGGGCTATGCTACTTTACTATAGCAGCCTGAACAGACTAAGACAGATTGAAAAGGTATTATGACCTATTTAAGCCCTAGTTTTCTCTTAAATGAATTAAGAATAATAATATACTTCACTGAGATGCTTTGGAAATTGAATGTAAGTCACCTGAACAATACTGGCACATAATATATATGTCAAGATTTTTTTTTTTGCCAGTGCCAAGGATTGAACCCAGCACTTTGTGCATGCGCTTTCCACTAAGCTATATCCCTATTCTATATCAAGAATTAAAGTGCCCCCTGCCTTTTTCTGACTTTATTTTGATAATTGTCAAACTCATACAGAAGGAAGGCTTGTTAAGACTTCATCCTTCTGACCTGTGAAAATCATGCAACTAATAACTGATCTCAATTTAACATTGTTTTAGAAGACTGTTGTTTGTGTTAGAAAATATGTGCATCACATTAACAAATTATAACTGAAGTAGAAATATGAGTGACACTATGAACCAGTTCTCAGTTATGCAGAGAAATGAAGCAGCTTGGTAGTCATTCTTGTTTCTTTTCCTGTCATCTGGAGAAACCAATTGTATTCATTTAAAGTATTCACTTTAAAATTAAAGTAAGATTAAAATCCGTTAAAAACAAGAGCCTTGAATTGAGTGGATATTTGCATGAAATCCCCATTACTTTAATAGTTGTTTTCTCACTTAAGTTATGTTGTCATCATTGACATTTAAAAGTACTTTCAACTTTGAATGAAGTTTAAAGCATTTTTCCAATTGATTTGATTCAATGAACATTAATGAAACACTGACAAAATGCAAATAACTCTGGGCTTGGCAATGAAGAAAATGAAAATTCATTCTTTCAGCAAAAAAAAAAAATATTTTTTCCTACTATAGATATTGCAGACAGAATGACCAATAAGCAAGAAGGAGTCTCTGACCTCACTATACCCACAGTCAGGAGGACTAAATGAAGAGTCAGAAGTCAAGAGGACTCTTTCTTTTGTAATTTCTTTTTTGAAATGACTCAGAGAGGGCAATGCTTTATTAGTATTGAGGGATTCATCATCTGAAAGTCCACACGAACTTCCTCCAGTTTCCCTTGTCATTTTTAGTTCTATAGTTGTTACTATACAAGGTTGCAAAAGTTCAAAATTGAGAAGTATTGTTCTGTCACTGTATTAGCTTGCCAAAGTTGCCATAACAAAGTACCATAGGTGGCAAGGTGTTTAACCAACAGAAATGTATTTTCTCACAATTCTGGTGGCTGAAGTCTAAAATCAAGGTGTTAGAAGGATTGGTTTCTTCTGAGACCTCTCTCATTGGCTTGTAGATGGCCGTTTTCTCCCTGTGTGTTTGCATATATACCCTCTGTGTATGTCTGTACCTAATTTCCTTTTCCTTTCATGACACCAGCCATATTGGAGGACACATCCTAATGACCTTAATTTTAACTTAATTACTTCTATAATGATCTTATATCTGAACATAGTTACTGTATTTAGTTTTGAGTTACAGAAAATTGTGACTTCAACCTGTGAATTTTGGGGGATACATCACATAAAAATTACCCTCCTGTGTACTGTCTAAAAGTCTATTATCATTTTATATCCATTTTTTTCTATTATCTGTCATACTGCTCTAATTCAATACTTATTAACACCAGTGTTTTCTGTTAAAGACAGCTCTCTGTCAAAATGCCTTCTTTCATTTCATCCTTGTTATGGTTTAAAAGTGTACCCTTAAAGTTTATGTGTTGGAAATTCTTGTAAATGTAATATTGTTATTGTTAAGACCTGGCTCATTTGAGAGGCAATTGGGTCATGAAGGTGGAGATCTTCTGAATGGAATAATGGCTTCCTGTTGGGACAGGTGAATTTTGGGGGGGAAGGAGTTACTTTGATATCAAATTTATAAAGTGTGTTTGTTACCCATTCACTCGCACACATTTACTTACTTTCTGCTTTTCTCCCATCTTATGAGGCCCTCTCTGAAGCAGACTAGATGTTCATGCCACGGTTTTGGACTTCCCAGCATCCAGAACCACAAGCCTTTCTTTTATAAACAGCCCAGTCTCCAGGATTCTTATATAGAAATAATAAAACAGACCAAGACAGTCTTTCCAACTGGAATTATTTTTCTCAGTAGTTTTTTTTTTTTCATTATGTGGTGGTCTTGATCAAGACCCACCTCAAAAAGTCTTCTGTTTACTATGACTGACTCTCTGAGCCCTTGGTAACAACTGAGCACCATTTTTTCAAATTTATTTTCCACTATTTTACAATGGATCTCTGCCCTCAAATACATATCCTTTTCACTTTCCATAATAAACCACCTCTAATACCTTATTATACTCCTATGAGAGAGATCAGGCATTTTCTCCTCCTTGGGACAAAATCATCGAGATTTCATTTGCCATTCAATGTTTGCTTTCTCCATCTTGTTTGACTTTTCCACGGTTGTCCTCAATTTGTGCCTAATTCCTACTCTCCTCACCAGCCTTCAGTCTTTATTTTTGAGATTGTTCTTTTACTTTTTGAGTCATGGTCACTGTTAATGCCCATGGTGGATGAAAACTAGGATGTCTCACCTCAGACCCACTTTCCTGCGAGGTAGTTTTTCATTTCTGCCTTGAAGTCCTTCCTTATGCTTTGCTTTTCACATTTTGGTCTCCCCCGTCAAATTCACTTGTGAAAGTCTTAGTTCTCTTTCTAATTCTATATAAATACCATTGTTTTTGTAAAAGTCCTTCCTAATTCCTGTAAATCTTACTTGCCTTTCTTTAGTTTCACCACAGCATGTAATATATAATTTAACATATAATTTACAATTCTTGTACATTGATATTTCAGACAACTTATGCTTTTCTTCACTATTATATACTTAAGTAAACTTTTAATTTTATTATAGTTTTAGATTTATAGAATTACTGCAAAGATAGTACCAAATTGCCATACATTTCACACCTATTGTCCTTTACTATTAACATCATACATTAGTACAGTTTGTTATACCTATCAAAGAAATGTTGATATATCAACTAAAGTCCATATTTATTCATATTTAAATTTTACCTAGTATCATAAAGTGACTTTCACTCTTTTTATTTTGCACTGTTTGGAAGGAAGTTAGTATGAGCAGGCCATACTGAAGATCCAGTTTGTTCTCTAACTTACAGTGAATAGTATATCTATATAAATCATTTGGAATCTGTTTGCATGGGGATTTGCATCTGCCCATGGATTTAGTAAGTATGGACTTGTGAATATTTATTTTACCCTGTGTGGTATGATCTAATATTTCTTCACTTTGTTGCTCAAAGTGTTCCATTATGGCCATTAAGAGTTATTTCAGTTGACTCCTGTGTCCCTTTAATGTGTCTCCATCGTGAGTGTGTATATGTGTTACACACATGTGTGTGTTTTAGCACCTAGTCTCTTACTCTAGGATTATGTTGTATATTTTCTGCCTCAGTCCTAGAAGCAGCACTACTTCAAGAAGCTCTGATTTCTTTTTCTTTTATTGGATAATGGGTATTAGGAACCAAGATATTGGGGCTAAGTATCCTCATGGCTAGTGGGGTGTTATAGCTTCTAGGTACTCTCAGCTGACAGAGTAAGAAGGTATATATGTAAATTAATCTGTACTTAAAAGTGTATCTATAAATACCATATAGCCAAGCTTGAATGAAATGCTAGATAAAGTGGTATACTAATCAGATTTCTAGTGTTATGACAAAATACCTGAGAAAAATTAACCTAATAAAGGAAAAGGTGTATGTTGGCTCATAGTAGGTTTTAGTTTATGGTCACTTAGCCACATTGCTTTTGGGCCTGTGGCAAGGCAATATATTATGGTAGGGAGTGCATAGAGAACCAAGCTTAGCTCATGGCAACCAGAAGGCAGAGAGAGGAAGGGGTTTGGATACCAATATCTCCTTCAAGGTTACACCTCCAATAACCTAATTTACTTCCAGTAGGCCTCACCTCCTGTTCCACCACCTCCTAATAGCACTACAGGCTGGGTCCAATCCTTTAACATATGGTCCTTTGTGGGACATTGCAGAGCCATACTTTAGCAGCTATTTTTTATTTTATGGTAAGTTTCAAAATGAAAACATGATCATCCAGGCATGGTGACACAAATTTATAATCCCAGCACTTGGGAGGTAGAGGCAGCAGGATCTCAAGTATAAGCCCAACTTGGGTAACTTAGAGACTTAGTGAGACCTCGTCTCAAAACTAAAACAGAGCTGGGGATATATTATAGCTCAGTATGAAGGCCCTGGTTTCAGTCCCTAGTATTAAAAAAATAATTAATTACCCAATTGTTATTTAAATCCATAATGGATTTATAAATACAAAGCTGATTTTTAAAAAATGATCATTGAAATCAGAAAATTCTCAATGAATTTTTAGATGAGGGCAGAATTATGAAAGTAAGCTAAGCAGATTGGCTCTCCACATGTTGGGATACTGAAGAATGAAAGATCATAAACTTATACAATTCATAATATCATAAACAGTTTTAAAAGTAAATATTTATTTTTTATTAAATATCTGGTTGTCAGATATTTGAAGCTTAAGTAAAATATGAGTTTGCCAAATAAGTTGATCTAACTTTAACAGGGCAAGTGGCTCTTAATAATGGATGAAATATTGCCATGAGAAATCTAAACATATTCAAAACGGATATGGAGGGCCAAAGATTTAGCTCAGTGGTGCCGCACCTGCTTCGCAAGCACAAGGTCCTAAGTTCAAACCCCAGTACCAAAAAAACCCAACAACAACAACAAAAAAAAGAAAGAAAAAAAGAAAAGAAAAACCAAAATGGATATGGAAGCAATAGTAAATGGCAGGACTTTAAACTTTGTGTCCTATGTACTGAGTACACCTAGGATAATAATTCTGAAGTTCCTAATTTTGTTTTACTTATACTAGATTTTTGCCAAACTTTAAAGTTAAATTAAAAGAATGGCTAAAAACAGTTCTAAAGCTTTCAGCTTTTTTGTATTTAGAATCAGTCATGGCAATCACAGATGTTTGAATTTGATTTAACTTCCCTAAATCTATTTTTCAACATGAGAAAAGCTGTCAAAGTATAGGCATAAATGCCACTGGCAATATTTTAAGGCTTTAAGCCCAGAAAATAATTTTGCCATATTAAAAATATCTATTTAAAAAATTACCTTTGGATTTCCTGGAAACTAAGTTAAGTTAGAGAGTTTAAAAAATGGTAAAAACACAAAAGATACCAAGGTTTAGGAGGAAACCAAATCTTTCTAAAGGTATAGCAAAAATACATGAAAGATATCTGCTGCATTGTTGATGCCTATCAGTATTATAAAAATAGAATCAATGTGTACAGCATTAGTTATATTCTCTGGCATTAATTAAAAGATGAGTAGTAATAGAATATATGCCATGCATTTGAACAAAAGTAAATTATTTTGGTATTCTTCCATGACCTTCTGAACAATTAAATACAAAAAATGTGCTTGTTTCTAGTTTCATGGAAAGCACCCACCTTGTTATCTCTGTATAGTATCACATGCTAAAGACAACTGAATCAAACAGAACTGTATTTTATCCTGCCAACTAGCATTTTCTTTTTCATCATAAACCAGTAGCGGTCAACTTGATTTAAATACAATGTTTAAATGTAATTTGGTGCACATTCTTTAAGGTAGGGATAATGTTATTAGGCATCTCTAACAATCCCAAAGGGAAATATGTTACCACTTATTGAAACCAAAGAATTATAGAACATTTGATTTTGTAAATTACCTATCTGTGCTAAAAGTAAAATAATAAAAAGTTGAGTATACAATCCTTGTAGCAACCCAGTGATATGATATATTATCTCCAGTTATTGTCTGGAATGTATCACATGTCACACATAAACCAAAAAATGAAAATGAAAAATACTTAAGGTAAATAAAAACATCTTTACCAAGATTACTTACTAGTACTGAAGAACTCTGACACAAAACTATGTCCTTTGATGTTTCTGCTCCACCTCTGCCCAGTGCCTACGAGTTGTCCTGATGAGCTGACAGAAGCTCTGTTTCAGGCTGTGAGCAAGGATGCCTGAGCTCCAGGCGGTGCTGCGCCTTTCACAGGTCAATGACAGTGACAAGGCCAAAGGCAGTAAGTGGAAGCCTGACTGCCTAGATTCAAATCTTACATTTATTTCTGAAATGTGACCTCAAGACTGGTACCAATCTCTAAACTGGTTGTTACTGGTCTGTAAAAAGATAAGCCACACACTGAGAGTGTTTAGAAATCTTTGTAGAAACTTGACACAGTAGTTACGTGTCTAATGAACCAAATAATAAAATACCAGGCTGAATATGTCCATGCCTCCTATTCCTTTTTCACTTTACACAACTAGTAAATTATTTTGAATTGTTTTACAAAAATAGAATTGCAGAATGGATCAGAATTAAGGAAGACTGATTACTTGCTGTAGAGAATTTCAGAAACTGACCTAGGACAGTACTCAGGCAATGTTTTAATTTCCTTATCAGAAAAATAAAGGACAAAAGTAAGGCAGGGCAATGACTTGTATACCATCAAGTATTGCCAATACTTAGTGGTTCTACTACACTATATCAAATGCGCTGTACAAATGCTCTTTTGGATCTTTATACAGTAATCAGATATATACCAGGTTGGATCCTGATGTGACCGTGTTTTGGGGTGCCAAGGTACAAACAGAGTTTTACAAAAAAAAGAAAGAATGAGACTTTTGTCTTTTTTTCATAAAAATTTCTTCTTACTTCAAGATGAGAACTGATGGTTTAATAGTGTTTCTCAAATTTAATGTCAGTATGAATCACCTAAAGATAGGCTTCTGGCTCTGACTCAGTGGGTCTAGGGTGTGGCTGAGTTTCTTTGTTTCTCACAAGTTCCTCCATGGTGTAGATTCTGCAGATTTGCAGATGTTGCTTAAGAAAAAAGGATTTGATAAATCTTTCTCTTCTGTGCCCTCCAGCCTTGTGCCTGGCAGCAGACCCCCACTCAGTGAGAGAATCTCTGCAAATACTCTGGAGCACTTCCTGAGTCATAGGGTATATTTCACCTGCAGCCCGGGCTTATCTTCCAGCATAATGATTTTCAGTGAGCCTTGAGACCACCAGAATCCAAAGATCAGCACATTTAAGAACTGTAAAAACTCTATTTTAAACTTAATCACATTCATTTTTTAGTGATAACCTACAAATATAAACAAGGCAGACTGTTTTGATACAGCCTCATTTATTAGTATTCTGTAGCAACATATTCACCTGAAAACAGTAACCCACAGCAGGACTGTAGCAGGACTGCTTTAGTGTTTGCATATGATTTTCAAAACTTACTTCTGTGGTCTCAGAGTCCTGTCATTTTGAGGAAGAGAGTTGTAAACAGGTACTTTGTGTGTGTGTTTCTTCATTCTTAAGCTCTAAGTATGTAGGAATTAGGTCTTTGGATGATGAAAGAAAGAAAAAGAGAAGAAAGCAAGGGAGGAAAGGAGATGGGACGGAGGGAAGGAAAGTAAATTTTTTATAGTTTCAATTTTAGAAGAAATCTCTCCTCTAATAAACTTAGGAGTTTTAATGCAATAGTGGAATATTCATTCTTAAAGCATTTTCTTATCCATAGCATCAATAATTGAGAGTGAAAATTACAATTATTATGTTTAGTGTTGTCCAAATGATTCACTTAGAATATATATTCTTTTCCTAACAACCAGTTCTCCATTTTTGTGTTATCAGTCATCAAAAGAACTTAAGTAATTTTAGCTCATATGTGAGAAGAAATGACTATTAATATTTGTGATTCTTAGATTTGCATTATCGACATGCTTGGAAATCTTGGTTTTAGTATAACATTCAAGTAGTTTGTATGAATAATTAGGTGAACAATAAGTAAAAATCTAGCATCTCTGTATTGTCCCCCTGGTCTCTGAATTTAATCCTGTCTCAAAAAGATAATATTTTTGAATAGGAAATTTCTTCTTGACTTAGAATAATTTTCAATCTCATTATCCTAAAATTACATTTGGATCCTTGGATATTAAAAGAAAAGAAAGGATAATTCATTCACATACGTGCAAAGAGGAAAGTGCTGAGAAAATTTTGTAAGTAAATGAAAAATGAGCAAATAAAAACTGTTTACCATTCCTTCATTAAAATTATGTTTATCGACCCGAAATACATCACTTACAGGAGAAAAGGTTTATTTTAGCTCACAGTTTCAGAGGTTTCTGTCCATGGTCACCTGTCTTCAAGGTAGAAATAGCATGACAGAAGCATGTTGCATAGCAAAGCTGCTCAGTTCATGACAGCAAGAAAACAAAGAGAGGGAAAGAACCAGAGGAAAAAGAAGGGCCTGGGCAAAGGATGTACTATTCAAAGCATATTTTCAATGCCCCATTTTCTCCAAATGGATCCCACCTCCTAAAAGCACATCGAGCTGTGAACTCCTCAATGGATTAATACATAGATGAGGTTAGTATTCCAGTATTCAGTACTATGAACAATATATTTCTATTTTTTAAATAAATTACAGAAAGCATTTTGTTACAGCAGCTCAAAAGGACTAAGGCAGTAAGTAAGTCCAATTTCTAGGCATATCATCTAAAATCTCTAACTTTCTGGTATCAAAACCACCCAATAGTTTATATAAAACAAGTGATGAACATTGTATTAGTAGAGGATGAATAATGATAAAAATTTTATTAAAGTTTTTAGTAACATGCTCACACTTTACTAATCATTTTCAGAGAGCTAGTGATTTATTTATCAACATATTCAACAAATAATTTCTCTCCTTTTATTATCAAGAAATGAAATGCCTTCCTTAGAAAGGTGAGTTTTCAGAGTTATTCTATTGACTTTCAAAAACTGACATTGTTTTTTTAAATGTGCAATAGACTACATTAAGTCACTATGTGATTTAAAAATATTTAGCTAACTTTTCTTTACCAGAAGAGAATACTACCTATCATGTCAAGGTTGGTTAAATATTTATTTAAGCAGTAAAGGAATCAAGGGAAAGAGAGAAAGAAAGAAAATAAATAAAGAGAAAGGGGAAGGGAAGAAGGAAGGAAGGAAAAAATGGAAGGAAGGAGGGAAGGAAGGCAGGGAGAGTGGAAACAAAGTGGTAGTTTCAACCTTTTCTAATATTTCACATTTTAGTGTATTAATGAAAATGAAGTTCTTAATATTCACTCTATGTTATTTAATACTCTCTAATAAACAATTAAATCAAAATTACATACAAATATCCTGATGAGAACATTGATGTAGTATTGCCTTGGCCTTGATTGATTCAATATTTCAGAGAAGTACATATTCATAGAAAGGAAGCTTAAGGTAAAAATACAATTCTTGTTCAGGAGTAGGGGCAGGGAAGAAGGTGAGGGTGAGACTAACCAGAGCCATTCCTGAGGCATGATTTGTCCAGGGTCTTGCAAGACATTTAGTATGTAATCATTATAGGTGAAATTAAAGTCAAGATTAAATACATTTTTGATACTTAATAAATGATATATGTTTCATAACTTTATTAATAGTGCTACCTTCCCTAATTATTACAGACTGTGAGATTTTCAGTGAGGTGCATAGTAACTGGAGTGATAATAATGTTTCTGTTTGTTAATAATTTAAATGAAAAACACTTGAGCTGTTTTCCAGCCACATGGGAAGTATCATTTATTTACATCCTTAAAGGCTTATTTTACCATTAACCCCTTCATTTGAGTGAAGTGGATAGCCATAAGTAAAGTATTAATTCTTTTTACATTAGTGTTAATAGCATGTATTTTAGACTCACTGGTGTGAGAGGATTAAAAGCCATAGAATTAGGCATGCACCAATATTCCTGAGATTAATCCTTGTTAATGAAACCTAGGGGAAACATGTAACTTGATTTTCTATTTAATGATTAGATACTTCTTGGTTTTTAAAATAATCTTTTGAAGTAAAACTCCGTAGAAATAATGTCATTGCATTTATATGCTGAATTTAAAATACAACAAAATATTAAACTCATGTATTTTATCCTTTCTACCTTTAATATAAATTAAAATAAGTGCAAAGGGTTCTCTGGAGATAGGATGTAACCTAAATATTTGGCATTATGGCAGAGATTATAGATGAGCCATTCATGCTTATTTCTGTCATAAACTAATGTTTGAAGGTCATGTTAACAAGAAAGAATATTTGTTGTTGTAACTATTTACTTCTGTTGATTAGAAGGCGATTCAAAGAGTCAGTGCAAATTGATATACTTCTGGAACTTTATGAATTTTGAAAAGAGTAATATGTCTGTGAGTGTGCATTTCTCTATTACTTGTATCCCACCCTACCCTATTCCACTCTACCTTTTTGCCGTGTCAGCGTAAATAACATTTCCTGGCCTCTCATCATTATATTTATTTAAATTTAATTAGAACCCAGGATTGTCATTCAAATATGAAATAATCAACCAAGTACTGACTCAGCCGAATCAGGAATGTACAACAGTGATAACAACTTGATAGAGGACAACTCTACTGTCAAAAACTTAGGTTGCCTTGGTGGTTAGTTTATCTCTAATTTGTTTGAATGTCTTAAAACCACCTCCTAATGGCAAAAGATTCTTAATGATTTTGGTCCTAAAAGAAGATTAGTAAGAGAATGATGCCTAAGAAAGATAAAAAGAATAGAAGCTATTCTACCTGATGTAGCTATACCTACCTTTTCTTAAAGTGATTTTATTTTCCATGTGGGACTCAAGTATGTCAATCAGCTAATTAACTTTTTGATAAAATTACACTGTATCTTCCAAAACATATGCACACTTATAGCTGGATAGATTGGTTGACAGAAAGGTAGGTAGATTGATAGAGATCTTATTTGTGTACTGGTAGTTATAAATTTGTATATATAATGAATTATATCTATATATATAATGAATTATATATATATATATATATATATATGCCACATGCATACAGACATATCCAAGTCTGCCATCAATTCACAGGTGAGTTTGATCTCACAAAGTTCATATTTCACTAGAAATTGACAGCAGTAAGTTTATATCAGTTTTTATCAGGTAGTATAGTATTTTTGAGGTATCTAAAATATCTAAATGTAATTGTTTTTAATTGTATGAAAGCTTTCCTGTTCTAGTCAGTGGACAAGAAATGCTACTTTGTTTTGCTCTGAATTCTACTGATTCCCTCTTGCCTGCTCCCTTGTCAATCTAAACTGACTCCAGTGTTAATTTTGGCTATTCCACTTGACTTTTTTTTTTTTTTTTTTGTACCAGGGATCGAACTCCGGTCCTTGTGCTTGCGAGCCAGGTGACGTAACCACTGAGCTAAATCGCTGGCCCTCCACTTGACTCTTGATGTCTTGTACTTGAAAGCACTAAACTAGATTTCTCTTTTTGGTTACCACTTGTCTAGGTATGAAATTCACCCATTTCTTTACCATTTACAATGCTAGGAAACCCTGATTCATTTCTCCTTTTACTTCTAGCAGGGCATGGTCTATGGAAAAAATGAATAGCTGATTGTTTTACTTCATCCCCAGCAGTTCATTAAACTTGATCCGTTTTTAAGTGTAAATTAAGCTGGATTGGACTGTAGTGGTACACTGGATAGGTGAAAATATTACTATCCTTTCAAATCAGTATTATGTTATCTATCTTAAAATAAAAATGAACTTTCAGGTCTGGGGATTTAGCTCAGTGGTTCCGCTGCTTGCCTTGCAAGCACAAGGTCCTGAGTTTGATCCCAGTACCAAAAAAAAAAAAAATTCTTCCAAATCAATAGTGTTTAACTGTCTTAAAAATGTTCTTTAAAATGTTCTTAAGATAAAGATGTCAAAGTTAGTCCCACTTCTGTGTTCTTTTGTTTTCTTTTCAGAGACTTTTCAAACCAATCAATTTTTGGACAACTACTTTAAGTGTCTTCAAATCACGTGATAAAATAAATTACCCTTGCCTGGTAAACAACACCATAACTTGCCTTCTTGTTTTTTTTTAACATTAACTGACTACTGCTAACAAAATTGAGCTTTTTGTGCAAAGACTCTATCATCCTATAGATATGTTAGTTCTTGTGAAAGGAACATATATTTATATATGATATTTTCACTCCATGTTGATTTCTATATTGGAGGAAATGATTTTGCTAGGAATTCATGTGAAAATTTATTACCTGTTACATTTTAAGTTTTAAATCTAGTGATATTTAAAACTTACCTATCAGTTTGTGCTGTGAAGTGATACTTGATTGGTTTACTCATTTCTTCTCTGATTTAACAAATAATACAGAGTCAGCAAAAAAAGTATATCTTCAGGAAAAAAAACTTGTATAAATGTTTTAATACTAAATATATTGAGACATCATGGGATTAATACAGGTGACCTTTGCCCTCTACACTTACAAGGGATGCTCAGAGTGGTGGGCATTAGCTTCCAGACATTTATTTGTACAGCGAACTGCTGCTTTAGTAACATTAGTCAAAATATCCATAGAGATTGCTGCTCATGCATTTTCAATTTCTTCTCTAAGGGCCAGCAATGTAGTGGGTTTTCTGAAATATACAACATTCTCTAGGGTTCTCCATATGGAGGTAACATCATCTGTTGAAAAATCATCATGCTATTTTTCTTTTCCTGGAGTGTGTATACATTTTGGGGGCAGACTCTGTACATCTCTCCAATAATTCAGTTTTTTATTCCTTCATTCAATCAACATTTATTTACCAGCTCCTATAAGTAGCTGAAGTTTTCATAGGCACTTTACATAGTAACTTCATTTGATCCTTACTACAGTTCTCCAAGAAAATATTTGTATCCTAATTTTGCAAATGAGAAGGCTGTTTCCCAGAGGGTCAGCAACTGGCCAAGATCAGATTGTTGTTTGGGTCACCTTTATTTTCTAACACAGTCCTTGCAACATTGAGAGCATTTACTGAATGTTTATGAAGGAATGAATGAGTGAACCATAATACATTTTACTATAGCTAACATCTATATAGTGAGCATTAAGTACCACACATGTTTCTAGGTTTGCTTGTATACTCTCCTCTAATCATTATAAAAGCTCTTATAGGCTCAGTATTGTTAAAGATCTTATTCTCACATTTGTAAGAAGTAAATTAACTTGCCCAAGATCACATAGCCACAAAATAGCAGCCAGGAAGTAGACCTAGGTACTGGATCTGGTGTCCTTCCCCATTGTCACCATGCTCTGTTTTTTGTCTAGCACTGTACATGATGCATTGTGAATGCTAAAGAACTTTGTTGTGTTGATGATGGTGATATTGTGGAGTTGGAATTTTATCTGATCAATTAAAAAAGGTAGTTCATAAAAGTAAAATTTTTGAATGATTGTTGCATGGACTGTTCCTGTCCCCTAGGAACCTTATATTAATTTTCCTTGTAACAACAAAGCATATTATTTTTAATGTTTATAGAAAGATAGGAATATAGGTACATTTGTGTGCAAATGATTGTCCTATAAATGAATATGCATATGTAGATACATCGTTTTAGTTATAGAGTTATGAAACACACTCAAATTGGTGATATCTTGTCTCTTTCTGACAGTCTATTTGCATCATAAAGCCTCTAAATGCACCGATTTACCTGGATATATGCATTTTGGAAACAGATAATTATGACTGCTAGTAAGTGCTACATTCTTTAATTGCTTACAGTATTACAAATTTCACATGAAGAAATTTGATGAAAAATATTGGTAAAGAAATTTGAGATAGGAAAACCAATTCCACCTTAGATCGTGTAATGAAACAACTATGGAGTCTTTTCTTTAGTCAGTTTATCATATGATTACAACAACAGCTTTGCTCTTCAACCCATTGTGTACACATTTTTCCGTATTTATTTCTGTCATTAGAGGAACTGGAGGCAGTGAGGGTAATGAGGAATGATAGTTTTCAATGTATTCTTCCCTGGAATGCCAGTTGCATTAAATCTTTCATTTTTACTGCAGGCATACAGATGCATAAACTCCTTTAAAGATGAATTCAAAATCAGGAGTCTTCATTCTTTTATTCTCGGTCAGGAGATTAAAATTGATCTCAGGCCACTCAAGGGAGTCAGCTGTAGTATCACAGCTCAATGTGGTTAACGAGGACAGCGCTTGCCTTCTGTTTTTAACTGTGCGCTTACAAGTTACAAATATTATCGATTCCTGGGGTCATCTGAGGCTGTGGGGAGGTTCTGTCATTTGATAGTATTTTGCTCTTTTTAAGGGATAAGAGATATGAGCACTGAGAGCAACTGGGACAGGTATAGTTTAAATTTCACAAATGAAGATTTATACTTTTTTGAGCTGGTAAAGTCCTCATGAAGAAATAGTGAATGAAAATTTGATATTTGATTTAACATAGGTCAAATAACTTGCAATGAAAGAAGAAAAATAACACTTTAATTATTACCCTTTCATCCGAATAAATTAATGATAGGTTTGTCATTGTAGATCTATTCTTTAAACAAATGAATAGTGCTTAGATCTTTTTACAAGACATCATTTAAATTTAAGTAGGCATAGTTTACCCCAAATCATTTGAAAATGTAGTGTAGGTGGGATGACAGTGAATAATTGCCTACTAATCTTTAAAGCATGTTTTTTTCCTTCATATGAATAAAACTACAGTATTAACTAACATTCAGAAAATTTAAGGCACCTCAGATCATTGTATGCCAAATTTTTAAAGGCTAGGTTAAAGTTCCTTTATTCTACCTAACAATAAAGATTATATGTTACATTAGCATATATTTTATGGAATGGTGAAAGAAACATTGTGTTTAAGAGTTTCAACTAGGTGAAATCTGACTGCCATTTACTAGTATAGAGATTTTGGAAAGCCTATTTGACTACCTCTCAGTTTGTTCATCTAGAAATGGGCATACAGGTATCTAGCTCATAAGGTTGTACCAGTGTTAAAATATACTAGAAATATATTTATGTAATGAACACTATAAATATAAATCATTAAAATATTTATTACAGATTAAATGATATATAGACCGCATTTATGGTACTTGGTGAAAAGAAACTAAACTAGCTTCTTTTTTCCCCCTTTATAATCTGTAGCATATATTGACAAAACAGCAAGTCTCTAAAATGATATATCAAAATAGAAATCGACCTTTCAGAATTTATTCTTCTACACTGTTTTAAAAATGTGAGATTTTTATTGATGCTGTCAAAATGGTTAGAGTGGTTCAGGTCCTTTGAGTAGAATCTAATTCATGAACGTATGCATATTATATTGTTCATAGAGAATTAACTAGTTTCCAAAGAGCAATCCAGGACCTCAGTTTGTTCCCCCTGATTAATCAGTCCACCATCCACTCTTATTGTAGTTTCTTCACCTAATACTTAGAAAAGAGAAGACTAAGCTAATGCTTACATAATGTGCTCCACTTAAAATGAAAATAATTTCCATTAATATTAACTAAATTTCTCAAGTATCCATAAGTTCTTCATAACTAGAGTCCTAAAAACACTTACAAATAAGGAAATTGAGGCACAAGGAGGATGCTTAAAGTGCCACACATGACAAAGTTAAAGTGAGGAATTGAGAACAAACCTGAATATTTCCACCTTGACACAAATTTCTGATGTCTAGGACTCTTTGGTTTTGTTTTTGGGTGGTCAGAAAATGTGGTAGAGTGAGCCACGCATGAATATTCCCTTCTGAGGGATTTCCAAGCGATTAGAGGAGGAATAACACCTCTCTTTTCTGAAGCTTTGGTTTTGGTGCATTTCTTTAGGAATATAAAACAAATATTATTCAAACTAAGATATATACATTTGTATTACTCATTCATAATCTAATTAATGTGAAATTGCCATTATTGACTAATTCTTCTTCAGAAAGCAGGGTAGTGGGAATATATTCTCCACTAATACTGATTCCCAGGAAGGTATGTTACTTTTCTTCCCTGGTAAAATCATTCTAAACTTTGGTTGGTGTTATACACCATCCATTGTGGGTACCATTACAGGATTTTTCCTTTTTCTTTTCTGATTTGCTTCATTTAAATTGTTTCTTATAGTTATCAAAATAGTTATTCCTACATATCCATGCATGACTGATGACTGATTGTTTCCACGACCCATTGCATATAATAAAATCTGTAGAGGCCCAAGTCCCTTATGTAAAATGGCAAAGTGTTTGCTTATATCCTATTCACAATCTTCTGTATACATTGAATTGTTTCCAGGTGGTATATAACTTATTATTTTGTAAAATATTATGTAACAATTATAATTTACAAATGTGTTGTTAAGGAGAAGACAAGAAAAAGTGTTTGTATATGTTCAGTACAAATGCAGTTTTTTAAAAAAATATTTTTTATCCATGGTTGGTTGAGTCCGAGGTTGCAGAACTGACAGATATTAGAAGGCTCACTGTTTGTGATTTGTATTTTGTTGATTTTGATATGTTTAATAATCTCAACAAATCTCCTTTTCAATACTTCTAAAATTAACTGTAGATCAGTGGTCTTATACTATACTTAAAAATCAAGGAAGATGATGTGTTTTAAAATTAAGTATTCCTTCATATACCTGTTCCCTTGTGCTTTGTAGTGTACATATTTATATGCTAGGTTTTCTTTCATATAATTTTGTTTCTATTTTTCTTCTGCAGATAAGAAAATGTGAATGGTTACCTTTCTTCTCTTGGCTTCTAGCCCATCACTTTCTCCTCATTAACCCCTTCTCATTATGCAGGTTAGCCCTTCTGCTTCTTTCCTCCTGTAATGTCGATGTGTTATTTTGGGTCCACCTTTGACCTTCTTTTCTGAATACTGTATACATTCACTCTCTTGTATTCATTAGTATTTCTCCCTTCCAGGACCATCTCTTTGCTGATATAATTTTGAAATCTGCTTTTCCAGACCAGAGTTGACCTATGAGCTACATACTTATATTTTATCTGTTTATTACCTATGGGACAACTTTATGGGGTGTCCCACCTTCTATTACATATGTCCCAAAGAGAACAGCACTTTTCCCCCAGAATCTGCCCCTCTTCCACTATACTGAGCCACAGTCAGACACATCACTATTGAGATAGTCACTAAAACAGAAAGCTGAGATTCAACTTTGACATTAGTTTTCCCTCTACTTTTTACAACCAGGAGATACCAAATCTTTGAAATTAACTTGAAGATATGTTTTTATTCTGCTGTATCTCCACTGTCAGTGTCTAAGTGTGAGTCTCCCCTTTTCCCATTAAAGTTATTGTAATAAGAGAGTAAAAATCTACCTGTAGGGAATATTGGGGACACAGTTTCAAATGCCATAAATAGAATTTCTTTGAAGTACTAAAATTTTACTCAGAATTTGCATTTCACTCCTCAGTATCTTTGTGTTTCTCTTCATAGAATTTAAATGACTTATCTTTGAGTGAAATTGCTGCCTCAGGAGGATAAGCTGTGCTTATATGGAGGCTGTGGACAAGCCCTGCAATGCCAGGGTTACTAGCATTCTTAGTAGAGGTTACTTAGTAATCTAGGTTGAGAAGTGTAAGCTTAGTTTTCCTTTTTTACATGGATTTATGCAGAATTCCTTTATAACAATCTTCCTGTTTCCATCCTCACAGCTTGCAAATCAGTCCTACACACATTTCCATGTGTTCTCAGAGTAAAGCCCAAACATCTTGGTGTGACTTGATTGGCCCTTCATGGTCAGTAACCTACCTGTCTTTCAAGTTTCATATTTTTCTATTCTTCTTCCATTTCAGTCAGCTCCCCTAAGCATACTTTAGTTCCAGTCAGATTGAACTCATGCCCCATCATGCCTGTTATGATTTAGATCTAAAATTGCCCCTTAAAGTCTTATATGTTCAGAGGTGGGGATTTTGAAAGCTTATTGGATCCTGATGGTGCTATACTCAAGAGCAGATAATCCTTTGATGAGTTAATGGCTGAATGTGCTATTAGGTGAAGGGGCCAGAGTGAACAAGGTGTCACTCACTGGAATGTATGTATTGTGTGTGTTCCCATCACCTATTATGTTGTTTAGCATACAGCAGACACTCAATAAATACCAATGAATAGTGGTTAAATAAATCAAACAGCTAAGATTTCTGTTTCCAAGTGATCCTAATCACAATTCTTTTAAAAAATCTCACAGTTGGTGAGATCTACAATCAAAAAGTTGAGCATGATATATTTTTGCTCTTTTTTGGAACAAAAATGTCAAAATTAGATATATAATGATTATACACTGTACTTACCAAGTTATGTAGTTGATCATCAATATTTAAGGAAATTTCAGTCGAGACCAAATTTTTTAAAGTGTCTTGCTTTATGGTTGTTGTTGTAGTGCTTTATATTAAAATTGTATTGAATATCAAGGAAGGAAAAAATGTCAAGGAAAACTTAATTATAAAAGTAATACTTTAAAAAATGTTACTGGGGATTAAATCCAGGGCCTCACACATGCTAGGCAAGCACTCTGACACTGAGCTGCATCCCCAGTCCAAAAATTGTAGGATTTTTAAAACTTAAAATACACAACAGTTTATTTATAAGCATTTTTATACATCATTTACTGTGATAAAAATTATCATATTGAGATATATTACTTCAATTAATCTTCCTGCATGACAGTTTTTAGAAAGGACATTGAGATTTAAATAACTGTGATTATGCTAGGTTACACTGCTACTTTTAGTGGAATAATGATATGAATATAGTTATGTCTGATGTTAAAAACTGTTTCCCCTTATTTTAGGTCTAATATACTTACAAATGGTTACATAACTGATACTTATTCATGGTGTAGAGTGATTCTCAAGTGTGAATAATTATACCACAATTTGACATGTATGAGCAGTCTGTGCACTTGGAATGGCATCTGGAATATAGTAGTGCAACTGATTAGAGTTGGAGTATAGGATGCCTTAGAAATGTTGGTGTTGAAATCTTCTTAGGAAATGTAATGAAAGGTATTGGCCCTCTGCACACATACACAATAAAACCCTTGCTTATACAAAGTTAGCCTTTTTTTTTTTTTTACAGTCTTAGATCCTCTGAAAAACCCAGGCAAGGTTGGGAATTTGATTTCAAGGTAATCTGTCTATATTCTGGATGAATAAATTGAGATTCAAGAAAGTCAACCACTTGTTTTTGGAATTATTACTGTATCAGTCAGTTCTCCATAGAGAAACAGACTTAAGGCAAGATACATAAATATCTAAGGATTTACAAGGTAGGCTTGCAGTGATCTCCTGCAGAGTCAAGTGTGGAAGAGTGCAAAAGGACTGTCTGCGTACTTGAGATCCAAAGGATCCAGTCGAAGGCCTGGAGCTTACTGCAAGTCTGTATCAGGAGACTGAAGGGTCTTTGCTGGAAGCCAGAAGATGACCTGCAAGATGAAAATGAAGACTGGAGCTCCTCAGAACAAATAGAAGGGAGCCTTCCTTTGTTTTCCTTTTATTCCATTCAGGCTACAATCCTACCCAGGGTAGGTCTTCTGTCTTTAGTAACATCCTCAGCCACAACCAGAACTATGCTAATCCAATTTAGTTGACCCAATCAGTTAACTATTCCAGTTACCCACATGAATATGTCAAGAATGACCTTTGGAAAGAAATTAACCTATAGGATTTTCTGAACCCCTACCAAAGTACTCAAATTTCAAGTTTCTTACCCAGCAACATGTCCATAATGCTAGATACATTCTGAGATACATAGAAATAATTTAATAGTTTTATGTCATACATACTTTTGTAAAAATCTCTTGAGATAAGAATTTTCTTGGGAAATTTATGAAATTACAATAATGATTTAGAATATGACAATGGAATTTGCACAGAAATTTATCATTTAATGTACAATAGGAAAATACCTAATTAAAATGAAAAGACTCTGAGTAATGAATGTCATCACAAGATAAAAGAATTACAGAGTAGCATGACCAATATCTGTGTCTGTGAATTACATTTTTTTCTTTGTAATTAAATTGCTTCAACAGTTTAGAGCTAGGTTATGTTCAACTGTCCATGTAACAGTTCTGTAAGGAGATAGAGTCTTGTACTATTTTTCATTTTAAAGATGAGGACACTGAGTTTAAAGTTGAATGACTTGGGCTTAGACTTAAAGCTGTGTTAGTAACAGTCAGGAGTCCATTAGAGAGCTCACACTGAATTGAGCACCTCTGCACTGCCTCACAGACATGCCTAGGAGAATCACAGATCCAGAATACACGTTCAGCAGTTGAGAGTCACCAGGCACATTTGGCACATGATCTTTAACTAAAGACCTGCCACTCGCTTCCTTGATCATGTATTATTGCATATTGCAGAGCTCAGAAGGCCAGAGCATACTTGGGTAATTCAAAATGATTCTTAGCTTTCATTTCTTTTAATCCATGATCCTAACTATTGCATTATACTTCACCTCATTTTATTCCAGTACTATAGCAAAGATTAGTTTTGCTTTAAAGGAAACCATTTAAATGCATTATCTAAATGCATATTATGTTAAGAATTATTACATAAAATTTTCATATATAGAAAGAATACTTAAGAATCACAATATCGCAGAAGTCACTAGAACAGTTACAAATAAAGAGGTTATGAGTGCCTGTATTTAAGAATTTATTTGAATAAAAGACATTCGAATACAATATAAAATATACCTTTGAGAAAGTAACTAATACAATACAATGAATGTGTAGTATGTTTACTGGTGATTAACACATTAGTAATACTTTTGAGATTACATTTTTAAAGGAGTCTTCTTCCTTCTACAGAATGTGTGTTTATAGTGCCAGCTTTAATGTTGTTTCTTGCTGTGCAGATCAATAGAGTATGTTTTGAGGTAGTTGGTTGAGGGTTTTTTCGTTATGTATGTCGATGGAGATAAGTGTTTTAATTACTTTTTTAATGTCTGTGCTTTTGTATTTTTCTCTTCTCTTCCCTTTTATTTCCTGCTGTTGAGATTACTGCCTCATCTCCACAGCAGGTGGCTGTTACAAATTTGTTTTCTTTGTAAGCCTGGTAGATTTATTTTGTAATATAACTGTTCCTTTTTAGTATTTTATTATTAATGATTTCTTTACTTTGGAATATAGTATACTTACACAGTCCTAAATAGTAATTTCCTAACACCATCTCAGAACTCCAGTCATTAAGGAAAAAAACCTTTGCCTGAGGCATATTGTTTGAGTTTTTTGCTTCTCCTTACTTCACAATGTGGGGATTAAAATTTAAGGAAATTGTTTTATAGCAAAAGCCAAGTGATTAAAAAAAAAGCAGGAAAGAATTGAGGGCAATAAAGAAGAGGAGAAAAGAAAGGGCCTAGGAGACAAAGCACATTTTAATAAATAATACCAAAAATCAAAGGAAAAGGTGTAATTTTGTGACCTGAATATAAATTACATTCCCACATTTATTCTAGAAAAGGGATTATAAGTAGACCTTCTGTTTATGTTAAAATTAAATTTTAATTATTAAAATATCAGCTAATTATAAGAAAATTAGAATACTGAAGAAGTATAAAGAAAAAATATTTTTCCCCAAAGAGTTTGTTGTTTGGATTATTTCAAATAGTCTGTGGATAAAAGAAAAGATTAGATGGATTCTGAATGTAGAAATTATTTGCTATGAAAATAAAATATACCTGGGGCTGTGGATTTAGCTCAGTGGTTCCACCACCTGCCTCGCAAGCGGAAGGTCCTGAGTTTGATCCCTGGTACCAAAAAAAAAAGGAAAAGAAATTATACCCATATTCAATTTATTTCCTGTGGTTTTGTATTTAATATATATTGCTTTTTAATTTGTGTACATATACTCTCTCACATGTACATACATATCACATTGGTAAGATAAAATTTCTGCATATTTTCTACAAGGGATTATGAAGCTAATTGAAATACATTTATATTTAACTTTATAGGAATTAGAGTATCACATTTGATTATTTCATTCTCTTCTCCAATAGATTTTTGAATTTTATTATTTTAGATATTAAATACAAAATGACAGCCATGGGTTAGCGTCATCAGACTTTCCAAATTGTGTATGAAAGCTAAGTACTTCACCTGACACTGAACTTAATTTTTATTTTATGTTTCTATACTGAAATGCCTTGTGTAATGGGAAAATATATAGTTTGAAGTGGTAATTCCATTCATAATATTATTCAAACATCTTCATCCTGTTATCCTCTAAGAAATTGTAGGATACACAACATTAATGTGTGTGGTAACATTGAGAGAGAGACTAAAGAGCAGTTCCATGCAACAGATGTTTAATGGGAATTTGGAAAATCAGTGAAATGAATATCATTGTGACATGTGATGATCTAATTTCATATGTGTTATATTGAATCACTTCTTTCTTTCTGAATTCAATCTGAACACTTAGAACTAACCATATTTACAGTAGGGTGTCAGAAGATCAGGAGTTTTATTGAGAAAAGAGCACAATGGGGCATCATTGATTTCTTCTCTTTCTAATCAATATATGGATCCTAGAATGATAACTCATATGGCACTGTTGTCCCTTGGAAATAAGATATAAATCCTTTGAGTCATATAAATGATTTTTAAGTGACAGATGAAAAACTTTATAACCTTTCATGGAATAGTAGAATATTTAGGCCTTTGAAAGGATTATTTTACTTGAGCACTGTAATCCCAACAGCTTGGAATTTATATAAGAATACTTTAGTCCTTGCACTCTTTCTCTGCTATTGACTCCCTTCTTTTTCTTTTTCTATTATTGTTTTTGGGGTTGGGGGGGTTATTTTAGGTGTTTTTCAATTTGCCTTGCTTGATGTATTTATTCTATCTGGATTCTTCTCTTTGTGGGTTTCATTGTTACTTTCTAGGATATTCTTAATTATTTTCTGGAGTGCTAGTTTAGCATTTGTAAGTCTCTTGAGTTGTCTATTTCACTAACTGTTCTTATTTCACCATATTTTTGGAGGAAAGCATGTTTTGTTTTGTTTTGAGAGAGGGTCTCGCTATATGGTTCAGGCTGGCCTTGAATTCACAATGATCCTGCTGCCTCAGCCTCCTAAGTGCTGGGATTACAGTGTGCACCACCATGCCTGGCTTGCAGGAAAGTTTTGATGGATATGTTAAGGTGGGTTGGAAGTTGTTTGCTTTGTGGTCTTGCAATACTTTTCTCCAAGGGCTTCTGGCATTTAAAGTTTGTTTTGAGAAATCTGCTGTAATTCTAATGTGTTTGTCTTAGTTACTTTCTCATTCCTGAGACAAAATATTAATATTTACAAGTTTAAAAAAGAAAGGTTTATTTTAGCTCACAGTTTATGGAGGTTTCAGTTCATAGTCAACTGGCTCCAAGACAGGATGCAAGGCAGAGGAGAAACAATTCAGGGCGCTATAGGCAGGAGGCAACAATCAAGGCAGCCTCCCTTTCCCTTTTATCCCATCCAGACTGCAAGCCTCTTGGGTGACATCGCCCACACTCAGCGTGGGCCTTCCCATTATCAATACCCATAACTATGATAAATCAATCAGTGGACTAATTTAGTACATATCCTTAATCCCAGTGTCATACAACCTAGATCCAGCCAGGTCTGAAAAGCCCCTCCTATGAGTGCATGAAGGTTTGGGGGCACAGCTAATTATAAGCCCTAACAGTGTTCACTTTTATATTTGTTTTTGCTTTTCTCTGATAGCTGTTAAAATTCTGGTTGTCTTTTTTTTGACAACTGGTATTTCAATTATGATGTGTCTTGGGAGGCTTCTTTTCTCATTATGGTTGGTATTCTGGAAGCGTCGCTTACTTGTATGTTGAACTCATATTTGGGAAATTTTCTATTACTATTTCTGTAAATAAATTAATTACTCCATTTGTATTATCTTCCTGTTCCTACCTCCAATCAGCCTGAAATTGGTCTTTTTTTTTTTTTTTTTTTTTTGATACCGGGATGGAACTCAGGACCTTGCACTTGCCAGGCAGGTGAGGCACTACTGAGCTATATCCCAAGACCACTGAGGTTAGTCTCAGTGTCATCTAGTAGCTCTTGGATGAGTTTTTCTTGTCCTCTTACCTTTTGTGAGACTTCTCTGAGGATTTTATCATAATTTACCATTTTATCCTCTGTTTCAGATGTTCTGTCTTCACATAGATCATTTCTTCAGTTTATTGATTGTATATCGTTTTTATATCTCGTATTTCTATCTGACACTTTTTTGTAGATTCTATATCTTCAGTGAATTTGTCATTCATACCTTGAACTATTTTGATCAGTTCTTCTAATTTTTTATTTGTTTCCTCCTAATCCACATTGATCATTTTATGTGATAATTCCATAAACTTTGGGTCATGTCCTCTTTGCACTCACCTAGTTTCTTCGTCTTTTCTATAAACAATTTATAGAGTTCTACTACCTGGTATTTGCATTCCTCTTGAGAAGAGGAAAGATCCTCTCAATCTTCCTTGGGAGATTTAAAGGACTATAGGGGTCTTTTGTTGTCTTTCCCCCCCCATGATTCTGAGAGTAGGTATATCTGTTGTTTGGTTTTTTAAATATTTTCCCTTTTTTCCCTCTTTTAGTACTGAGAATTCAGTTCTAGTATGATGAGGGAAGCTTGTAATTCATATGAAGAACTATTTACTAAGATACTGCCTTTCCATGATGTATTTTCTGTTTTATTTGTCCAGAGATGGTATTTACACCTGCAGCTATTTAATTTAAGTGATTTGGACTCTGTCTCTGTGTTTTGAGGAGGGAATTACTTCTACTTATAACACCATTAATCTTTACACACACAGATTCATGTATTCATGATTTTACACTTGTATTTACAAATCTGATACAGCTATCTACATAACTCCTTGTGATTATAATACTTTTGAAAAGGTTTACTATTAATTTTTATCATGGCTTTAGTTTTCATAGTTTTCCTATTTTACCCAAGACAGTAATAATGGCTTACACGTGAAGGTTGTTTTAAATTGACCAGTGTGCTTTGCATATACTTTTCTATTTTTTTTTTTCAGTACTGGGGATTGAACTCGGAACCTCATACTTGCCAGGCAGGCGGTGGAACCACTGAGCTAAATCCAAGGCTTTTCTATCTAATTTTTAGAACAATTTTGTATAGTAGACAAGGTTGTCCTAATTCTAAAAGCAAGAAATTTGAGGTGTTGGGCAGTTTTACCCAAATACATCTAGAAAGCAAAAATAATGAGACTTGAACCCAGTTCACCAATCTCCTAGGTCATTGCTCTCTTAGGTACATTGTTATTCTTATTGTTCCAAATTAAGAGACACTTTAAGCATAACAAGCCTTTATCTTGCTTCTCTAGCAGTCATGAAGCATCTGCGGTTTGAGCCTTCTGTAGTCTGCAGAATTAATGAAGTCTGAAAAGTACCCTTGTCTTGCCACAACCTTTCATTTTAAACAATGGTGTTCAAGTTTCATAGATAGTGATACCAATTTATTCAACAAGGACCTAATAAATGTGCAGTAATATTACCAATATATAAAACACATTAGACGAATGTTTAAATTATGTCTACCAAAATGTTTTATTTCCTTAAATAAAACAAAGACTTTCAGGAAGAGAATGCAAATAAAAGGAAACATGTATTTTTCATCAATGCAGAGAGCTTTACCTACATTTGATTTTCATTTTATTTTGCCAACAATCCTTTGATGAGGGTGTTGCTGCCAAGAAAGAAAAATTTGCTTAGGTCCAGGTCATAATAGCTAATGAGAGGTAGAACTAGAATTTTAATTCAAGAAGTTTGACTTGAGAAGTTTTACTATTATTGCATACTCTGTTTACAAATAATTATATAAGTAAGTCAGTTGACTTTAGGATATTTAAAAAGATTTAGTAAACAAAAACAAAAAATTGTTACATGGGCTTTTATCGTACAACATCTGGGTAGAAGTTAGCCTGGTGTCTCTAGGAGCATATTTGGTTAATGAATTCATGATTAGTTTGTGCATTCTGATGCCCATCTTAGTTTAGCACATTTTCTATTTTCTTCTTTAAGAAGAAAGGAATATTTTAGTAGAATAGAGGTCACAAAAGAATAGGAAGAGTAATATGGTGAGTTAAAGGTTGTAGAGTATCAAAATATGCTTAGATGAAGGAATTAGTTCTAATCTTCTATAGCACAGTAGGTTATATATACCCTAAAATAATCTATTATACATTTCCAAATAACTACAAAAGAGTTACAAGATTCCCACTACATACAAATGATAATATTTGAGGAGATAGAGATGCTAATTACCGTGATTTTATCATTATACCTTGTTTACATGAATTGAATATAATACCATTATGACTCAATAATAAATGTAAATATTACATGTTGGTTAAAAAAGAAAGTAATATCTCAAATAGAAGAATATTTTGAAATATAAAAAACTTATGACATTTGGCATCAGCTACATCTTATTTTTCTCATCAGGTCAACCTGAGAATGACGATCTAGTCAGTGTTTTATTTGTCTACTAAAATCTTCTTATTGCAAAAGCACTTGTGTGAACTAATAAGAACTGATGTACCTGCAGCATCCTGAGCATTACCATTTCTATAAGCTCCAGCCTTTTTGCCAGGAGCCCAAGGCAGTTCCTCAGTGTCCTGTGATGTCTTCTTTTCTGTTGGATTTGTGAGGCAATCTCCAAAGACAGGTCTATCTGATGACTGTCTTTCTCATGAAGGCGTAGCTGTCATTCAAGTAGAAACCATCAAGAATATGAGACATCACACAAATGCTTGTTCAATTCAATTAACACTGAATAAGGGGGTCAGTGAAGTAGCACAGGCCAACACTAAAATCTGAGTAATTCTTAAACATGTCCTACCACAGCTGTGAAGATTAAGCCTTTTAACCCCTCCACCCTTCCCTATTTACAAAGACTTTGTTTCCATTTTTCATTTTCTCATATTTCTCATCCCTTCTTTCCTTACCAAGATATATTATGTAAAGGTACAAATTTCCAATGATGAATGTCATTATATTTTATACCTAAAATGTACCAATAAAATAAAATAATAAATAAAACAAATGTGTTGGAAAGATAAAAAAAGTTTAAGCCTTTTAAAGCTTATTCTTCCTTTATTTTTTAGTAGATAAAAACATGTGACAGAATATTTACTATCTTGCTAATGTTCATTGAAGTTGTGTAAAACTTGATATGAGCACCAGGAGCCAGTATACTATGTGCACTGCTGTTATTTATTCTGTAGTTGTTCCAGAGGAAGTTGCTTTGGAAACAAACCAAGACTACATTTTTCAAAGAATATCAAATATTGAAAAATAACTAGCAGATACCCAAAGGGGAATGCACTTAAGAAGGAAAACATTTCAGAAACGAATTTTTCTAGAGAAAATAATCACAAAACAAAAATGCAACCAAAAGAAGCAGCCGGTCTTTTCTCTACTGCTAGATTAGACTCTAATCATATCTATAAATTGATAGTGAAACCAAATACATATATATGTGAAATGACTAATTTGTATATAATCAGTCATGTAGCATCACATTAACGCAACTCTTAATTATACTCTGATACATGTAAAAGGCACCATTTTGAAATTGAAGTGTAGACTCAATAGGTATACTATACAGGTTAGAAATTAGCACTTACTTGTTTTTTGACCTTCAGTGAGTTATTTAATTTCTATATGTCTGAATTTCCTCCTATCTAAAATGTATGTAACAATATATTGTGTTGTATAGCTATTTTGAGAAATCAACTAAATTAATATATACAAATCCCTACATATCAGGCATTTAAAGTAGTGTATGTAATCAATAAATGTTAAGTAATTTTTTGTAAAACAAGCAGAATTCTCTTTCATTTTGTAGAGCACTCAAAACTTAGCATTTTTCAATAATCATTAAAGGGAGGTGTTCCTTTGTGTAAATACATGATGAAACACCAAAACTTCAGTTATTATTCTAGGCAAAGAAATATTCTACCTGGTCACCTTGAAAGTTAAGAACACCTTACATGTACAGTGTAGAGTGTAGATTTGTTTGACAAATCTTTCTCAATTCCTTTTTATTCATAAGCTCCCTTCTTCCCACTGAAAGATGAATTAAAAAGTCATTTCAGTGTCATCTTGAAATCATCCTGGTATAGACACATACCTTATTTATTAATATGCCACCTACTCTCAGAGAAGTCTTTCTGTGATAGATGAATATTTGCAAGTTTCATTATATTCCATATTTCTCTTAATGTTGCCTCATTTTTCTTTCTTTGTATAACTTTATTTAAATTTTTAAGGTTCAGTACTGTACTTCTATTTAAGCTTTATTTTTCCTTTCCACAAGAATTGAAGTTTGAAAGAATTTATATTACAGAATAATTACAACCTATCTTAATAGCGAATGTTTATTGGATATTCATTACATGTCCTCTCTCTCTATGTATGTGTATATATATATATATATATATATATATATGTGAGTGTGCATCTCTATATCTGTCTATTGACATCTGTGAGAGATAGGTCACATACATATGTGTATATCTATGTAGCATATATATGTATACATCATGTACATGTATATAATCTTTTGATTAACTTTAAATCTCACATTGGCTGAGAAAGTATTATGTCTTTTACAAATGAAGTAGAAAAGCAGAGAGCTTAAATAACCCAATTTCAGGTTTCTCTGGAAAAATATATGGAGATTGGATAGAAAGTTTGATAGATAGATGGATAGTTAAGTAGATAAATTTATTTAAGAAATTAGTTGTGATGAAAATCACATAATATCTGGTAGGCTATAAGGGTGGAAATTATCATTAGGAGGTGATGTTATATAGTCTTATGACAGAATTTCTTCCTTTTCAGAGAAACTCATTTTGTTCTTAAACTCCTTTATGATGCAAGGTTTGTTCACATCACTGAGAGAATCTTTATTTAAAATTAACTGATTATAGATTAACTACATGTATTTTGGGGGTGGGGAGATTTTAGCTATACCTACAGGAAGCCATCACAGCAATACCTACTTCTGTCCTGTATTTGGTTTAATAACTAGATACTGTAACTTAGCCAGGTTGACATGTAAAACTAACCAACACAGGAATTTATGTAAGATCATAGAGCATTGGTAGAGAAAGGATTCACTCCAAAGTCTGTCTGGTGACAAAGACCCTACTCCAGGTCACCCCACATCACTTAATTCTGCCGGAAAGTCTGTGAAGAGAGCTTCCTTACAGTCCTGGGGGAAGCTATTTGGGAATCTGCAGTGTGGCTGAGTAGGCTGTAGGGTGATCTCATCATAATTACCCTGTCCAGTTCCTGGTTCCTTCATCCTCCTCTAAAGTCAAGATCCATAGGTCAGAACATCTGTCCAGTGCCCCTTAAACATTTGAAGGAAAGGCTCTGACCCAGAAAACATCAACCCGTTATAGTGACAAGTGCAGAATGGAGCAAAAGAATAGGAAACTTAGTGGTCTTGGTCAGTCTCTTAATTCAAGTGAAAAAAAAGAAAGAAATTTAAATTTTACCCATGCATATTTTTTTCTTGTGAAACAATTCTTATAGGAGAAAAAAATCATTTTTATTGGTAGAGTGTTTATGTTCAATAAGTGTGTCTTGTACTCCTTTAGATAACAGGTATTTGGGGAGAAAGGTATAATTAGAATATAGAAATATAAAGCTACCTCTCTGCCTTAACCATAACATGCAGTAAAAAGGTTCACATTAGAAAATTATTAGCAAAGGGTTGGTACTGGAAGCCACAAATGCTAATGAGTTAAAACAGGGAGAATGTGCACAGTAAACGGATTGGGGATTGATAAAGGAAGAATTTGTGCCTTATGCCTGTGAAACTTTTGTCTAACATATTTTTTATCTGCTAAACAATATTTGTTTATCACATTACCTTGAGATTGTGTGACACTTTAGATTAGTTTTCTTCTTCTTTAGTGTTTTAAAATGAAAATGAAGTGGTATGGAATGTATGCCATCTCTAACATATAGAACAAGGAGATGGGAAATTTAGATATTTATTTAAATCTTACTATGTCACATATGTACATATTTTTTATTGATTGAGGGTAGTGTAAACATAATTTTCTAATAACTTTCAGGAGAAATTTCATTGTCATCAGAGAATCTTCTGTACATATTCCAATATTTCCAAAAACTTCAACATGCTTTCTAAAAGAATCATATAAACCACTACACATGTGTGTAATAGTGTCTATGTTCCTACTACAGTAGGAATATTCCCTAAGAAATATTCCCTTACATCAGAAAATAAAGAAAGTTTTATGCTCAGTTTATGTATGAAGCCAAGGCAAAGACAAATCAATTGACTTGACCTAAATTTCCAAGATAATGTAATTTTTAAAGCAAAAGTCTTAAAATAATCTATGAACAGATCTTTCGGCAGGGAGATATGGAAGGCGCTGGACAAGAAAGAAAAATGTTCAGTTTAATTTGAAGGGGCCTAGTGTTTTTGTTTTGTTTCATTTTTTGCTGCTTACAAACAACTGCAAGAAACTTCAGGTTTCAGATCAAATATGAGACCTAGCTTATTTTGTGACAAAAGTCATCCTTCAGCCATGATTAATAAATACTGTATATGGCTATCAGCAACTACATTTAATTGTAAAATAAATTCTACTTCTCTATAATGAGCCATTGGTGTTTTGAGTTTGGGAAAGTAAATAAAATTATAATACATGTTTTCCTTGTATTTATAGAACTGAAATGAAGTATTTCTCCATTTTCCTAGGATGAGGTGATTACTACAGTATTTGTGTCATTTATTCTTTGGAAATAATTTGAATGTGCTATTTAGTTTTTCTTTAAAACTTTGATAATGGGCCAGAGATGTAACTCAGTGGCGCCACACCTGCCTGGCAAGCATGAGGTCCTGTGTTCGATCCCCAGTACCAAAAAAAAAAAAATTGATAGTGTTCCCTAAATATATAACTGATAAATGCATGTTATAGAATGGTTGGAAAATAAACATGAAACATCCATAATCCCACCTCCAAAAATAAATTGTATTCAGATTATTATGTATACTGTGCCAATCTTTTAAAAATATTTGAATAATAGTATATATAGTTTTGTTATCTTGCTAATTCACTTAACACATTTTGACTATAATATGCCATCATATTTTTCAAATGTTCATTTTAATGATAGTGTTTTGTTTCGTTGTCTTTTTTCTTCATGAAAATAAAATTTATTCATTCAGTTAAAATTCTGGTATTTACTCATCCTCCTGTTTTTGCATAGATAACTGAGCTATGCAACTGATCTATGCTGCAAAACCATGAACATTAAACCTGTATTTAAATGTCTTTGTGTTTCCTTAGAATAGATTAAAAATATTTTTGTAAATTTAACATCAATGGGTATTTCTACCAAAAGAGTGAGAGAAATTCTGTTCTTACCATTACTGTAGAGATTTTCTTAAATTTCATATTTTTAACAGGAAAATTGTTTGTTTTCTGAAATTTGTATTTCTTTTTTCACTAATGGGGCTAAATTTTTATTGCTTATAAACTGCATTTTCCTTCTCCTGATTACATTATCCTTTATGTATTCATTGGAAAGTCAATAGGTTTATTATTCATGTTGAGAAACTTTGTATAGTAAAGGCATTTTTTGTTAAAATATTTTTCTGTTTAATCATTTGCCCTTTAATTAATTTATAATATTTTGAAATATAGAAGTGGCTGAAGTTTTGTGGTAAATTGCATTTTTTCTTTAGATATTTTTCTTTGAGATTTTTTCTTCCATTTTTTGGAATGATCTTCCTTATTCATTCAGGTAGATGAAATCTATCCTTTTTTTCAGTATTTGTTTTAAATTAAAAAAATATTTAGCACTTTAATATACCTCAAACTTAATTTTCACTGATGATATAAGGAAATAATAAAATCTGATTTTTCCTTTAACATTGTATACTAGGTATATACAAAATTTATCTCTGTATATGTATATATTAATGTGATTTACAATGTGCACTTAGCTATATATTAAGGATGTACTGTAAAGTCTGTTAGATTGTGTTATGTACATTTTATGTGAATTGCTCACAGATATTTTTCTATTAGAACCATATCATTTCAAAAATCATTTCTGTTTTATTTTTATATTTATTCTAATATCTAGTTGGAAAAGCCATAGCTAATGATATTTTATAAACTTTATCAAATAGGTTTGCCAGAACCCAAAAGAGACCCTATCTTCCAAGGCCTGACACAAGACCAGGGGTTTTACACATCCAAAGACTTTTTGCCACTTGTAGCAAAAAGCAGTAAAGCAGGTAAAATATGTTACCTTCTTTTCTTAACATTGTCTATGTTGTTTCATGTATTATAAATTTATATTACATTCAAGATTAGGAGGACATTGATCACATCTCAGATAGATACTTGAGTAGATTGGACCAACAAGTTTTCTAAAAAGACTGACATTACAAGTTGCCAGAATTATGTTTGTTCAGTCTCACAAGAAAGCATCATGATAAGGAATTTTTATGATATATATATTTCATCATAAAAATAAATTCAAATAAAAAGACTTTAGTGAATACTGGGAGATATTCTTGAATGAAACTGTCGGATCTTCATTTTGGGAACTATTTTAAAACAGGATGAATCTTCATCTATCTTACATAATTTTTGTCTATGCAACAGAAAGATCAAGATCTCTATTGGAGCGTTAATTTTATGAAGATAAAGTAAAATACATTGATAGATATTCTATTAATTCATATGCTCAGAGAAAATAATCTAAAGATGAGACTTTGTTAGGTTTTGCTTTGTCTAAAGTCATTGTCTTAGTTATAGAGGCTGGAGTATTTTTTTTAATAGAATCTGGAGCCTCTAAATGTGTGTTTTTGAAGAATTCTGATACACAGCTATTCCTACATCCAATTACATGTGGAAATTATTAAAACTTAAATTTTCTCTCAAACTTTAAAAAGACAAGAAGTTGACAGCTAAAGATACATGCCATCTTCACTTTCCTCCTCCCCAGAGTACTAGATACTTATGCATTTGCCAGCGTTTCATAGGAGAGTCGAAGTGCATGGAGTATATGTGAATCACAGAGTGCCAATTGTCTAATTCTAAATACAAACTCTTCCAAGCAAAATGATTACACTTACTGAGATTACAAGCCTATCTATGGAGTCATTTTAAAAATTATAGTAATTTATTTTAGCAACAGTTTTATTTAATCTGATAATATGGTACTGTTACATAGAGAATACCTCCATTTCCCTTTTATACAAAGTTCTTCATGTGGACATCAAAATTTCATATAGGTGCTTAAGAAATGGACACTTAGAAAGTCATATTTCTTTATTGCCCAATTTTACTGACAAAGCCAAAGAAAAGCAGTAGAAGTGAGAAAGCTTTATTTTAGCTTTTGCAAGAAAATAATGCTCAGAAACTCTTCAGTTATGTAAGGACACTTTCTCAAAATGTTAATTTTAAAAGTTTATTACATATATATGTAGTAGAAGTGTAGCTTAGAAATTGTGTAATATATAAATAAAATATTTTAATGAAATGTTGAAATTATTAACCCAGATCATGAGAATCACTTTTTCTTCTAAAACATAGAAATGAATGACATAAAGGTAAAATATTTATCACAACTTTCACAAAGATAATTTTAATAGGTTCATTCCAGTTTATTATGACCTAAAAAGGTCTTCAAATGTAGCTAACCTTCTAGAAGAAGAAAAGAAGCTAAAGGTACTGACTATGAAATTACATATATGAGCATATTTTTAAAATGAGAATAAAACTGTCTTTCAATGAAGCAGAATAATTTGATAGTGACACTCCATCCTGGAAAACTGCAAGATGCAATTTTACACTGCTTTGAGTACAAGTATCTTTTGAGCTGTCATGCAGAAATGGTTTCTCTACTTGAAAATGGGGTTTTCCTTTCATCATTCAGGAATGTGCGCCTGTCACTCTCCATTGCCATCGATACGGGGAGCAGTGATTGTACTCGGAGCTGGAGACACTGCCTTTGACTGTGCCACATCCGCTCTACGTTGTGGAGCCCGCCGCGTGTCCATCGTCTTCAGAAAAGGCTTTGTTAATATCAGAGCTGTCCCCGAAGAGGTAAAATGGAGCTTTCAGGAAATATGGATTTGTAGTCCTGCAGATTTTTGTAAGCAGTCCTCTCATTTAAATAATTAGACTGTTTTTGAAATTGTCAAAGGCAAATTTTTGAAATTTCAGGACAAGAAGTTTTTTTTTTTTTAATTCAGACCTTCTGTGTAAAAGAAAATGTATAATATTGAGTTGGACAAAATGAGATGTTTACTTTAGTCAAAAAGTGCATTTTTGTTTAGGATTAATATTTTTGAAATATATTCCATGTAAGTAGTAACAATTGAATATGCTAAGTCTTCCACATCCTAAACAATAGGTGTTTTTCACAAAACATACAGAAATTAAAAGAATGTCATAAAGACATTTGAGATTTTCCATGAGTCAAATTTACATCATGGAAATTTATATAGATAATATATCACCTCGTATACATAGTGCAATAATGTATGTATAAGAATGTTTGTAGGGCCGGGGATTTAGCTCAGTGGTTCCACCGCCTGCTCCGCAAGCACAAGGACCCGAGTTCAATCCCTGGTACCAAAAAAAAAAAAAAAAAAGAATGTTTGTATATAATGTATCTGTATCTACCTCTGTACAGACTTTGGTCATATAGTAAATTTAATCTACTGTGCAGCAAATATAATATGATTACTGTATATATTTAAAGCATTCTAATATGAGCATTATTCAGATTCAATAATTAGTTAAGTTAGTAAAAATAATTTACAATCATTTCATTCTGGTGACTGCTGTTAGGTGAGGCATCACCCAAGCTGGTTAGATGTTCCATGGACCTCTCAAATTTTACTGCTTCAGAGAAAGATAATGCCTTATAAAGGATATTAGTTCTGTGAACAAGAACAAAATGTATTTATAGAAAGATAAATTACTCATTTTATTCAAATTGGTATTATGATTTGATTTGGTTTAGAATGCCTGTGAACTTGTTTGGAGCCTCTACACCAGGCAAGAATTACAAGTACAGTCAATAGGTAATTTGTCACATGTAGATTAATCACATTACAAATTAATTTCACTAAATTATCAGAGCCATCACTGGTTCATGGCTGAGTTTCAAATATCATTTTTATTCCCTGAATTTTTTTCCATCTAGTCTACCCTTTTAGGCTTTCCAAAAAACCTCCATCGTGGTCTTATAGTCATAGGAATTTCTTCCCCTGGCATGCATTTTTAGGCTTTAATGAGTACAGGCATGTCATTGTATAAAAAAAGAAAACAGCCATATTTGAATTAGGTGACTTGCTGAAATTAAAAGAAGAGAGTAATGAATTTTATATCTTTATATCTCTGTGCAAAGCACTAGACCTGGAAAAGAATAAGTAGTTGTAAAATATGTTTTGAACTAAATACTTTAAATCTTGTTCATCTGATTTCTGTGTCAGAAAAATTTTCATTACAAAAGTCTGATCTTTGAGGGTTGGAAGTGGAAGATACTTTGGCAATATCAATTTATTTCATTCTTCATACCACAGTTATCTTCTACTAGCAAAGGGAACTAGAATTGAATGGTAGCTGTTACTTCTGACTTACATTGAAGATACAAAAACTGCAACTGGATAATTACTTAAGAAAAGAGAAGTAGTTGCTTATATATTTATTCACCCTACATTGATTGGCTACCTGTTAGTAGTAGCCACTAATGTAGTAGCCATTATTTTAGGTAATTTTATTAATATTTCATAGAATTTTGTAACCTCATGGACTTTCTGCTTAGGGAAGACACCCAAATGAATTGTCACATTAACAGTATATTGAAAGTTAATTAGTTCTTTGATGATCTGTATTAATGTGGAAGTAAAATGTGTGTGTGTGTGTGTGTGTGTATGTGTGTGTGTGTGTGTGTATTGGGGTGGAAAAACATGGCAAAAGAAAGTAGGCATCCAAGGAAAAGCACATTATAGGTCTAGCTAACTGCATTCACCCTTAAGTGAGAAATGTATGAATAGGGGGAAAGTCAGTATGGTTCAACACTGGGAGAAAGGAGTATGTTGCAGATTGTGATAAATTTTGGAGGTGTTTTATCATGCCTTTAGTTCCCTTATGTTCTCAGTAAAAGAGGAAACCATGAGACTGTTTTGAGGTAGGATTCACCAAGAGCTGAGTTAAATTTTAAGATCAGTACTCCCTAGTGTTTTGACTATGGAAGGTACAGTAGTGTCAGAAGTAAGGAGACTAGTTAGCAGCCCATTAAAAAGCTGGTCGGTGTGACTGGATTGCTGGAAAGAAAGGGTCGGAGTCTTGGCATAACTTCGTGGAATTGGAGAGCTCAGTGGGCTGAATAGCTGCTAACAAAGTGCTGGGAAGACAACATGAGTGAGTTGTTGGTGTAACAGATTGCCTGCATATAGCAGAACTTCTGTAGAACTCAAGTTGATCTGTGTCTTAATTAAAACCAAAGGAACAAATGCTTGAATGTTTCTTATTAATAGTTTACAAGAAAGAGAACTTTTTCTGTTTTTAAAACTACTTGACCTTGACATCTGTGACATTAAAGGCCATAATCACCTATCTTCATCACTTTTATGTTCTCTTTTGCTTATCAGAGTGAGTGCCATATATAAAGTTCAACAAATAATTGTAGAATTAATGTTTTCTGTAAAGAATAAGCATCCAGATCTTCTGGTATTCACTTTACAGTTTAGACAAATGGTACATATGTAGACCTTGATGATTCACTTGCTAATTTTAGATAAAACAGAAGGAATATTAAATAATGCATAATCTGAGTGGCCAAATATTTCCAGCCTGTATCGGCTGGTATTTAATTTTTTTAGGAGTACAGATTTCCAGTGTTTGTAGAGCTTGCACTATTAATGTTATAAACATTACTTGGCTTTGTAATCCTTCAAATAGGGTCCAGTATAATAATTCAGTGCTTAACACTCATGAAACTAATAATTCAAAAGTATGGAATTCAAAAATCATGTATCTGCTTCAAAATACACATTTTGAGAAGTTACGTTCTGAGTCACTTTCTTGGGGAGTACTAGAGATCAGACCCACAGCCTCAGATATATTAGGCAAGAACTCTTCCACTGAGCCATATTCCCTGTGCTTTTTAAATTTCATTTTGAGACAATGTCTTGCTATGTTTCCCAAGCTGAACTTGAATTTGTAATCCTCCTGTGTTAACCTCTAAGTACTTGGGATTATAGGCATGTGCCAGTATGCCCAGCTAATGTAAGGCATATTTTAACCAATATGAACAATTTAATATTGTACCCAATTCCTTTATATTTCTCTAGTTTCTTCTATGCTTTGTTCTCTAAACACATACATGCTTCACCCACACTTGGTTTCTCTAAAATTAATGAAGAATGAGGAACAGGGACATCTAGAGTTTTTTCT
Organism: Heterocephalus glaber; assembly: GCF_053883595.1. Lineage (NCBI taxonomy): Eukaryota > Metazoa > Chordata > Mammalia > Rodentia > Bathyergidae > Heterocephalus > Heterocephalus glaber. Next base: position 32,737,041 of record NW_028258296.1, on the reverse strand, counting down.
CAAATATGTATATTGTTCAACTCTCTTGGAATCTTGGGAAGAATTTGAAAATAAAATGATTTGCCCATTAGTAAATTACCTCACCATTAGGCAAGTCACTATGTATATATCTAAAACTATCATATTCTTATTCTTAGACAGAAGAAAATAAAGAACAATAAAATTTTTCTTAAGCTTTAGTAACAGGACTTACTCCAGAGGCCAGGTACACTCAGCATGGAATAGTTTGAGCCTACTATGTGTTTCACAGTTAGGAACCAAGAACAATGTGACTGGATCCAGTAATGTTTTAATATACAAAAAGAGGCACAGCCCGACAAACCTTGAAGTGATCAAACATCTTGTTTCTCTAATTCAGAGGTTTTCAAATTTCATTGCTTGGTAAGCACAGACTGCTGGCCCTGTCTTCACAGTTTCTGGTTCAGTAGGTCTGGGTGGGCTTGAAAATTTGCATTTTTAACAAGTTCCCTGATGGTGCTGAGGCTGCTTGTCCACTGCTTTAATGTATCATCAACTTAACTTCAAGCTGTCTAATTAGAGTCATAAGCAGTGTGCTGTTCAGAGGCATTTTCCATCTTAGTTAAGAAAGCATTAATGCTAAAGGATATATGCTTGATGAAATGAAGATAGGGAGGCATCATCAGCATCTTGATGCAATTCTGATTCCAAATGTCTTCCAGGCTCCCTTGTGGCCTCACACACATGCTAAATAGGATGCTACTGACAAACTAGTGCTTCTCAGCTGTGGGTCCTCAGGGAAACCAGCCAATCATTCAGCACTATCCTCTAAGAAGATGAGGGAAAATCTGCTAATAATTCCCTCCAGTACTTTCTGCAAGCTTAAATAAGTGAGATTAAATTTCACAGGATAACAGAATCCTCCAAAATGCTGGTATTAAAAGCTGTTGACAGATCAGATAGAACTGCAAGAATGCTTTAGGCGATAGGGAATCCCTAAAAGGAGCCAGGAAGGTCAGGACTCAATAGACCCACCTGAGTTAATAAATTTAAAGGATAAGGATGAAAAAAAGGTTGTTGTTCTCATTAATTATTACTGAGAAGGATAAACTAGTTTTCAGAGCCTCCACACAAAGAATATTTCAAGAATCTAGTGTACACATATTCAGTTTATGAAAAGCAGAAAAACATGATAGATTTTTAATTCTGCTGTATCTTAATGGGGTCTGTGTTATTCCCTGGAGCTCTCCTTTATTTGTTTGACAACATGGTAACTGATTTAACTTAGATATACCTGTTTACAGATATTTTAGCTATTCAGAAGGTCAATTGTCTTTATAATTAGTGCAACTTTATTATTTATATTATATAAATAAACATTACAGATTATTCGGTCTGTTAGTTAATATTTCCTTTGTCTGATAATGTGACTCTGAAATAATACATTTCCCTGTGAAAGAATGTGCCTTTTCATGGAATCCTTCTGGCACCATACAGCGTGCCCCATAATAGATAATTTTGTGGATGAACTCTAGGCCTCCTCCTTATAATATTAGATAACAATGTTCAAGATACATTCATAAGAGGCTCTATCAACTCTATCTTGCTGGCTAAACATGCATTTTTCTACAAGAAACTGATGCTTCCTAGATTTTACTTAATTACGAGAAACATGAGTCTGGGACTATTTGCAGAAAATAACATCTATAAGCTGACAAGTTTAATTTTCCTTACTAAGGGTGATGCCTATAGTAGCTCTTCACCATTTGGCACCTGCACATCATTTGTGTCGCTCTCCTGCATGGAAAGTGGTCACAGACATGTTAGTATGTGTGGCTGAAGTCACTGAAAATAAATAAATACACACAATCACTCCCAGGCAAAGACAATTAACTAACTGTAGTTAGGGACTCCTCTGGTACTCCTCTAATAGGTATAACTTTCATAGATTATTATGGCATTCCAAGAATCTGTATGTGGTTAACTTTTTGAAAGTTGTGAAAATTCAGTATATTATGAAAAGATAGAATGAAATGGTCAAAATGGAATAACTAAAAGTTTTAACATTTGATTCAGGTATATTTATTCTGAGTATGCCAATCTACAAAACTTGTGCTATAAGTAAATGCTTTTTAACATTTCTTCTATTTCCCAAGTTTTATGTTTTTAGTATCCAGAGAAATGTATGTGAATGATACGAAATTTAGCAAGGGCGTCTCTGACCTTTCATGGAATGACAACTCTGTACTGAATATTTTAGCAGTATCTATAAATATCACACTTGAAACAAGTTGCAATTAGTATACTCCCAGTTAATTGATGAGTTGAACTCTACATGATTCAAACATGGATACTGGAGAAACTGACAGGTGAAGTTGTCAGAATTCTGTAGTGCATGTGATAATTCAGATGGTGAGTGGGAAAAACAAGACTGCAAGTAGGCTAGGAGACAATAAAAGTTGTGTCTATTCAAGATTGTGTATTTTTAAATTTATTAAAACTAATTCATAATTTTGGGGGGTTTGTTGCATGTTGTTGCAGAATATATTTAGAGCTGAAAACAATTTACCTTTAAAAAAGTTTGCCAATTTTCTTTCATATACTATATAAAACTCTATATATCGATCTCTCTCTCTATATATATACATAACATGAATCTATATATGTGTATAGCTATGTCAAGTTTTAGTAGATAATGATGATCATTACTGCTGAATATTAACTTGTATGTGGAAGTTAGATGCTCTATTCCCTGTTATAGAATTCATTTCAGCTCTCCAATATCTTCTTTTCATGTCCTAAAAATGAAAATTTTAAAAAGTAATTTATTAAATACACTTTAACTTATTAAATATACATGTTGGTCAATGTGTACCATACAAAAGATAAAAAGAAAGAAAACAAACTTGAATTAACATAAAAATACCTGTCTTTTTTTAAAAAGTAAGTTGTTTTCTTTTCAAAAGGTGAATCTTCAAGTTCTGCTCAAAGTGTCATTTTCTTTTTGAAGGATTCCTTAGTTCCTATTGAATTAAATCTCTCTTTTGAGATTTTATGGCTCTTTATGCTTCCTACTACTATAGTGTTTATCATGTAGGGTAGCTATTACATTGTACTTATTCCACAAATTAAAATCCAAGTTAATTCAGTGGATTGACTCTTTCAAATTAGTATCTGATTCAAAGCATACAGTACTCTCTGATTTAGTACAGCAGTTCAGAACCATATGTTGAATAAACAAATATATTGAGGGCATTGAAAACCTTGCAGGAAGATTTGAATAAGAAATATTAAAAATGTATAACATATATTCAAATATATTTCTGATAACTTTTACACAAATTTTAAAATTTTTAAATTTTAACTGTTAAAATTGCCATTTTATCCCATTATAATATCAAATTAATATTAAATGTAGATTAAAAAATTAATTATCATGATCTCTAGTCTCATAGTTGTGAACTAAAATCAAAACAAAAAAGAATATATCACTGAGCAATATATTAAAAAGTAAAAAATTAATAAAAGGGTATTAAAGTCAGAAAAGATTTTTATGTTGCAGAAGAAAACAGGATGCTGATTTGTATGGAATGTGTATATCGAAGCATTTCAGAATTGAATTGATGCTACCAAGACACCAGCACATCGTGTGAGATATCCCAGCAGCAGTCAGCAACACTTGACTACAGCAAAACCTAAGACGAGGAGAACTAAGAGCTGGTCCTGTTTAAGAAAATGTGATGCATCGTAAATGAATAATGTTTAAAAATATTCTTTTCTTGTTGGAAGAGTTGTGTTTTGTGATAACTGTGCAGAGGCATTTTGAAGCCTCTGAAGTATCCCCTCCCGTGCATTTCTGAGTGCAGCTCAACAGTGCCAGAATACAGTTAGTCAGGAATCAGTAAGGAATAATTGTATTTACACCATTCATAGCACAGCTCTCACTTGCAGAAATGTTTCTTTATGTTCAAAATTCTTCAATTTTAAAGAATTTAAAGTGAAAGAGACCATGAGTGAAACTGATAAGTCCATACCAGGTACTGATTTCATCAAATTTTTTTTTTCCCAATTAGAAGAACAGTTGCGCATTTGGCTTGTATATTCCGTGGACTAATAAGATACCAAAATTGTTATGTATTCTACTACTCACTGTAAATATGTATACTAAATATTATAAAATATTTTTAAAACTTTAGTATTGTGAAATAAAACTTATATGAATTAAAGAAAGTACTTTGGTTCAAATTTTATTAATAATTTCAAGGATACAGGTAAACATAAGCTGTAAGTAAAACAAAGGAAGTGCAAGACCACCAACAGGTCTCATCTTGTGTCAGGATTTTCTCTTAGATTAATGTGTGGTCTCTAACCATAGCTCCATCACTCATATAGAGAAAGCTGTTTCAATTATGAAAGATTTCCAGTTTATACTTGGTAACAGTTTAAACGGTTCATGGCAGAGCTCCTTGCCTTGAGCTTTCTAATTGTTTTGCCATAGCAATCCTAAATTGTCAGGTAAATGCTGCCAAAAGCATCCTATAGGTAAGGTCTCTCCCACTTACAAATGCCAATGGCTTGTTTATCAGCAGAATGTTCACAAGAGATTTAACTAAGTCACATTCACTCTTTACTTCCTCCATACACTTTTCTTCTTCAAAAGGAAAAAATAGATTCCATATCAGAACTTGCTTGTAAGTAGATCCTTTCTTTATGAAATCTGGTTTTAGCCAAAAGCCCTGCTAAGTCCTTTCATCAAGAACTTTTCACGATTTCTTTAAAAGAAAAATATTTTATTAGTACATGTTAGCAGTAAATAATGATTATATCATCATGTAATATAGTAATTCTTTCTATTTTTATCCCCCCCCCCATCCATCTCTTGGTCCCCTGCACTTTTGCAAAATATCTATCTCTGTGTTTCCTTATTATCTTTTCTTATGCTTTTAAATTTATTTATATTTTGGGCTTCTGATATTAAAAAATTATGTCATATGCAAGCTTGTTTTTCTGATTTATTTCACAACATTATTGTCTCAAGGTGCCTCCATTTTCCTACAGATGAATAGTTGATCCTTCTTTATGGCTGAGTAGTATTTCATTGAATAACACTTTACCCTGACTAACTATTCACCCTTGGTAGCTCATAGTTAAGAGTTTAATTCCCAGTACACCGTGGGCTAGTAAGAATTAATAACTCAGATTATTTTTGGAATTAATAAATTAGAAATTACAAAAATCAGGCAAAAGGATTAAATTTATTGGCTAAATTTACCTAATGCAATTCTTTCTGAAGACAGGTCAGACCAATCAGTCATCACCTTGGGGATTTTGTAGAAAATGAGGAAATTATTCGGATACCGAAGGTGATCAGATGGAATTGAGAGTAGGAGGTTCTCGCTAAACTGATTTAGCATGTTTCCTGCTAAATCTGAATTTCACAAGAAAGTGCACAGATGGGACTAAGAGAAGGTTCAGGAACCCAACTAAAGTTTGGTCAAGTGCAGAATTTTGTCATATGTTATCATAATGAACATAATTGCTGATTTTCTGCCTATGAGTTTTTTAAGGCCGGATTTTTTTTTTATGAACTGTAATACCTAATACTGTTTTTGTGCACAATAAGTACATAATAAATATTTGCTTAAATTTATGTATAGATAGTACTGTGTACCTATAAATGTTTGCAGTATATCCAATAATATAATAGTAGTGAAATATTTTCCAGGATTATCACTGGCCAAAAAAGACTACCCAACAATTTTGAATCCAAATAGCTTTTAAAATCTTTGAGTTCTCAGAGAATGTATAAATTTTTGTATGTACTGCTACTGGAGGATAATCTTTATAAAGAACATTGTTTCTTCATGCTGCCTCTTAAACTTTCGCATATTAGAATTTATTCTAGAATTTAATGTATGCTGGTTTTAAATTCTGCTCATTATAGTTTATAACCTATGCTTTACTTTGCCTATATGCAATCTAAAAATGAGTTGACATCATGCTTTTAATTATAGTAAATTAAGTTGTTTCATAATTTCTACAGTATGATGCCTGTAATATTAATCAGACCAAATCATCACATTACATAAAGTTAATCAATAAAATGATGATCATTATTGCATGCTATGGCACACTATTTTTATTTCACTTAGCATCAACCATATATCTTTCTTGAATGTAGAGGAGAAAATAAAATCTGAGAGAAATGTTTTTTGTCACTTTCTTCGTACTATGTGAAAATAAAATGACAAACTGATTTATTGAACCTAAAAAAATGGAGACTTACAGCAGAAGCTGTAAGTTATTCTCTTAAATAATTACTGTGGAGATAAGGAAGAAGACTTGAATATCTGCTTTATGTACTGGTTGCCCCTTGTAAGAAAAGGATACATATGTCAACAAAAGTATTCACACACCAAATTCACAGAGTTACTGATTGTTAGTGATGACTGACAAATTTTAGAAATGAAATGACACCAACAGTTACTTAGTACAAAGGGCTTGTTAATTTGAATAGTGAAATATTAAGGCTCTCTGCATGTGGTTAGACCATTCATCAATCTATTTCATTATTTTATGATTGCAGTGCAACTTGTAACTGAGGAGGAAAAACAGTTTGTTGGTTATTTATTTATTTATTTATTTTGGTACTGGGGATTGAACTCAGGCCCTTATGCTTTGTGAGGCAGGTGGTGGCACCACTGAGCTAAATCCCTGGCCCAGTTTGTTCTTTATATTTAACCTGTTAACATATGATGATTTGGCCAGGTGTGTTGGCACATATCTGAAGTCCCTGCATTGTGGGATGCTGAGTCTGGTGTATTCAGAGTTCAAGTCTAGAATGCGCAATTTAGTGATTAAATAAGACTCTATTTAAAAGAAACTTATGATCAGCCCAGGTAGCATGCCTATTACTTTCATTGGTATGAGTGTTTAGTAGATAATTCATTCAATATATAACTAATTGGTTGTCTTTTCATTAATTTGTATAACCTATGTGTTTTTAAAATAGGTTATTATTCATCTTGGTAAACAAATCTTTATTCAAGGTCTACTATGTGCCAGCCGTTTTGGTAGACACAGAAGGTGGATAGATTATGCCCTATTTTGATGCTCCCTGTGTTGCATATTGATCAGCATATATTTCTGTTTACTTGAAGTCTGTCTGAAAGTTCATTTGCTTGTACTTATCAATTATTGACCATTGCAAAACTTATCCTGCACATTAGAGATAGAAAGTTTAATAAGATAGATTTTCTATACTTAGGAGTATTGTGAAGGTGTTTACTATTTAACAAAGAAACTGTTTTTGCCTTGAGACGATGTGTTCTGTGTTTTTATTCTCTAGTTTGTGGACTAGTACTTTCTTTGTTCCAGACTTACCCTTCCTCTGGATTCAAGTAGTCTATTAACGCATTTACAATATTAGGTTTGTAAATCTATGCCTTAATTACTGCATTTCATCATTCTAGGGTACATTTGCCCAGGGAAACTTGAATTTCCTGTTCCCACTGGCGACAGCCTTTGTCCAGCCAAATTTTTTTTTTTACCTTTAACTGAATCCTTTCCTGTTCCATTTCGCTGTTTGAATTTCAGCAACTAGAATCACCAAATCTCGGCCTTTGATTTACTGCATACTGCAGTTGTTGTCCATCGCCAAAATGAAAAACATATAGAATATGGGTTTAGCCAAATTAGGGTTATAGTTAAGATTGTCATCTCTTTATGTATCTTTTTTCTCTCTGAGCCCCAGGTCTGCTTCTGTAAAAATGAAATTCAGAAGCCAGGCATGGTGACACATACCTGTAATTACAGCTACTTGGAAAACTGAGACAGGAGAATTGCAAGTTTAAGGCTAACCTGGGAAATTTAGCAAGACCCCATCTTGAAGTAAAAATTAAAGGGGTGAGGATGTAGCTAAGTGGTAAAGAGCTTGCCTCGCATGTGTGAGGCTCTGGGTTTAATATCTAGTACCTTCCCCAAAAATTCAAGTTGGGTACCCCTTATTTGAAAAGCTTAGGATGTGGATTTTGAATTGTTTCATATTTTTGATTTTTAAAAATTCAGAATATTTGCTTATACATAGTGAGATATCTTAGCAGTGTGACCCAAATCTATAGTCTATACATGAAATTCATTTATGTTGCATACATAGCATGAAGTTAAATTTTAAAATATTGTTTTTTAGTGGGCCTATGTCTTGACTGCTGCTAGTCACATGAGGTCGTGTGTGGAATTTTTCACTTGAAGCCTCATGCCAGTCGTCAAAAAAGTTTTGGATTTTGCAGCATGTTGATTTCACATTTTTAGATTAGGGAAACTCAACTTGTAATGCTTCTTCACATGCATGGATTTGAGACAGGGTGGCAGATAGAAGAGTACCTGCAGCTTGAGGTTAAATTCTGATCATGATTGTGCATGGTTTCATGTTTGACTTTTGTGCCACAACATAACACCAAGTTGGTTTAAAATTGAATATTTTTTTCTATAAATAATATTTATGTCACAATACATCTTCTGTGTGAAGATGAGAAATTACATGTAAAGCACTTAACAGAATATCTGGTATCAATATTTGTTATAATTATTTTTTTCTCATTAGATTTATTAAATATTGAACATCAACTCCTATGTAGTACACAAAGAAATGTTCAAAGACTATTTCACTTTACAGATTTCTTCACCTGTCCTGTATTCTCATTATCCTAATTTTTCCTGTTTTCTAAAATAATCTTATCGTGATCTTAGTATCTGTTTTCTCAATATAATAGTAATACTTTCCAATAAATGTGTTCAAATAATGTCTTTCTTTCCTTTATACATATCCTCTTCCTTAAAAATGGAAAATGTACTTATGTAATAACAAAAATGACTGGAGCAAATGGTGCAATTTATATAGGCTGCTCAGTAGTCTAATTCTACATATTTCAGAGAGTAGAGAGTGTTCTAAAGTGTCCAAAGCAAAGATTCAGAATTCTCTGTGTGGGGCCAGGGCTCATAAGGCTCAGCTTCTATGTACTGTCAGATAGTTGGCAGGAAAGTTCATATTTAAATAAAACATCAACCTTGGTGCATTAGAAAAATGAAATGTAAGCTGAGAAAATTTAAAATCCAATTTCTTTATGTCCATGACTGTAAAAATATTTTAATACCTCAAAAGACAAAACCCATGTTAAGAACATATTCAGGCATTAAATCAGTAGTAATTTTTACTTTACAGTTTTAAAGTTTTCTTTTAGTTAGTAGTGTCTAATTTTTCTTTCCAAATTTAGTACCAAATGTGCCAAAGTGTATGAGATTTTCTGTGTATAATAATAGGTGCTAAGTATTAATAGATAAGAAAGGTAGAATAACACAAAACAGATCTTAAATAAATCTGTGACACACTGGAAAATGTGTAGCATAGTTCTGTATTTTATTTATACCTTTCACAGAAAACAGTACTATTATAAATACACATGGTGTATTGATTTATTCAAACCGTAAACATTTGGCATTGTTATTCAATCAAGTGTGGCATTATCATCAAAATTTAGCATCACTTGACATTTTGAAACATAATAAACTTGTTTATGTTGATGAGTTAAAAGGTGCTGCATTGCTGATATGTAACAAAAATGATACAGAGAAAACTTATCTTACATACTAGTACCTTATTTATTTTGTAATTTAAATTATTTAAGGAATGGTTTGCCTTCCAGAATCCATACATTTTTTATGGGAAATTCAAAAGGTGCCTAAGGTTTGTCTTTGTCCTTTAATTTTTTGACCCATGTTACTGGGCCACTTTTCTCCAGAAATCACATTCCTGTTGCTAAATGGTATTGAATACTTTGAGAATGATTGAGAAAAAGAATTCAGAGAATAGCAACTATGAATAACTAGCTTTTATTTGTGACTTCTCTGGGCTAAGATCTATTTTAGGCAGTTTACATTTCTGAATTGTTTAAAATAGCATCTCATACCAATTTATTTAGGTGATGTTATCCCCATTTTATATACAAGGAACCTACCTCAAATAATAAAAGCAGGTTTAAAAACCTGATTCAATTCCACTCATATCTTATGTCTGTGTCTACCCAGTGAGCTGTATTAGATACTCTGTTTTCTATATTTTACTACCACATCCCACATATCCAGTATTCTTGCTATTATTAATCTGTTAATTATAAATAATGAAAAGAGAACCTACATAGAATAACTGTGCATGTAACCCAATTATTAAGTCTTTAAAGGAAATATGTTTTAAAAGTCTAAATGAGATACAGACTGAAATGCTTCAAGTTGATATGTAGTACAGGCTAGAGTTTCCAAATTGTGTATTTTATATTCTCTACCCACATTAGTAGTCTTTGTTGTTTTTTGGTATTGTTTTTCCCAATCACACCCTCCCTTATAATTTTAATACTATAGATATACCATACATTTGTTTATGTACTGTAGATCTTTAGGGAAACATTTTTTGACATGAAGAAAGCATGCTATAGACCACTGGAAACTGTAATCAGTTGTAGTCTAAGAAAACAGCGGTTCACAATGTGTTGCTGCTGGACCAGGAACATTGCACAACTAGAAACTTGTTAGACATGCAAAACCCAATTCTTCTCCCAAATCCACGTAATTTGAAACTCTAGGATTGGGCCCATTCAGTCTGTTTTACCAAACCCTCCAGATGATTCTGATGTGTACCAAAGAAGGAATCATTTGCTGAGAGATAAGTCCACCATCACACAAGCTTCTTTATGTCTCAGTTTTTCCATCTTGATTTACCTCAGGTAATTCTTGATTTGACATCTCACACATACAACCTTTTCAACCTCTCTCCTCCAAGGGTCTACTGAGCATCCACCTGGCTTCTACATACTAATTCAGATTGCATTTACAGAAGCCTGAGTTTGCCCAAAAACAATGAGTGCAAAATAATCAAATAAACAAATTTTGACATTCTGTGTAAATAAGCATTCTTTTCTGGGTGTGAAAAACAGGGTATCCCTATTTTATGGAAGAAGGAAGTACTATAGAAGAGATAGGAAAGAAGCAGAAATTTGTCAGAAAGAGCATGCTTGTTTCTCTTTCTTAAAATTTTCAATTATAATTTTAATTTCTGTGCTTTTATAACAGAAAGTATATTTTTTTTATTTCTTAGTTTCACAAAGTTTCTCTAGTCTTTTCTCCTACCTTCTATTCTAATCATGTACTTGTACAGATTGGCTCATTCACTTTATTCACTTTTTCCAATTTAGATATACAAACACTGTTAATAAACAGAACTATTTATTTTTATATGCAGTTTAATTAAAAATGGAGCTAAATCTTCAGAAATAAAAGCATAAGGAGACCAAGCTAAAATATCACACATCACGAAGTGGAGGGCATGCTGTACCTAAAACTTGACAAATACGTTATGATGCAATGATCTATAAACTTCCATGTCACAGTTCCAATTCAAGATCCTCTGAAATCAGTAATTTACAAATTGAATTTACAAGAATTTACAAAAAGCCGATAACTGAAACTCAACTTTGGTTAAAGATAAAGTTCATGTTGATTTCCACATGTGTTAGCTGGTACAATGGAATTAAGAACCAAATAGTGTACAGAATAGAACCATTTTAATTTTTTTCTGCTTTGTTTAGATGGAGCTTGCTAAAGAAGAAAAGTGTGAATTTTTGCCTTTCTTATCCCCGAAGAAGGTTATAATAAAAGGTGGAAGAATTGTGGCAATGCAATTTATTCGGACAGAGCAAGATGAAACTGGAAAATGGAATGAAGATGAAGATCAGATAGTCTGCCTGAAAGCTGACGTGGTCATCAGTGCCTTTGGTTCTGTTCTGAGTGATCCTACAGGTACAGTGCTCTGGGGCTGAAGTGTGTTATTCAATTGTCTGTTATTTTAGTGCCCTAATAGTTTCTAGCTTTCAGGTAATTGTTTTTCACATTAGAATTCATTTTCCCTTTCTAGTATGGAGTGCAAACAATCTTGATTTAAAAGGCTTAGAAGTGGTATTTACTAAGTATACAGAATTATTTTTAAAGTGGTGAAAATTGAAAAGAATATTAATCTTTCTTTTAAGCTGATCTACAAAATATGTATTCTACTTTATAATACTGTTTGACTTATTTACTATATGAGAACGGGCTTGTCTTCAATTAGACTAGTGTAAGAAAATGTAGTGGAGAGGTTCGGGTAGCCAATCTTCAATGATGCAGACAAATTTTGACCTAACGGATACCCCAAAATCAATTAAATTATTACTGTCCTCATGACAAACCATCTCTACAATCATCATCAAATTAAAAAGTTCAAACTCCTGTCATTTCATCTGGATGACATAACTGGACTATAGGAAGTACAAAATGTTTAGAACTATAGTGGAAGAGGAAATATTTTCTATAGCATTTTAATTGACAAGTTAAATCAATCTGTTAAGACTATTTTGTGTTATACCACCATACACATGCACATGGTGTCTTTCTGGGCCACTGTAGATGGAAGCTGAAGTACCTAGATATCTTCTTTTTGCAAATCCTTTCCCATTTAATTCATACTCCTGAAATGATAATTAGCCCTTTTTTCTGAAAGGGAAGTAAAAGTGATTTCTCTAGCCCAGAATTTCACTAAGTACAATAAAAAAAAATCTAAACCTAAGGATGCCTGTCTATAATTTCATACTATATTGTGTTAAAATTTTCTGTTGTATCTGAAATAAGAAGCAATACATGCATGCAAATGTATACTTTTATGCAACAGATTAATAAAATTCAACCAGTCATCAGGACATTTTATCTGCAGGACATTAAACATCTTGATATTTGAAAACACCAAAATGTTTAATATCATCAAGATAAATATTTTCAAATACCTGGGTGATGGCTTGAATTTGTCACTTTTCATATAGATGTTTATATGATATTTAGATATAGACATAGTCATAAAGTAGTTTGTTTATTCATTAACTGAATTTAGAAAGAAAAAATAGTGTGTAAATTGTCTTTAATTAACAAAAAATTGTATTTTCAATATTCTTCACATAAACAAAAATTGAATAAAATGTTGAATCATGTTTACTAGCAATTCTGTTTAAGATTCACCCATCAAAAACAATTTAGCTACCTAAATTTATCTTTCATAATTGGCAATCCTAATATTAAGAAAATTGTATCTTTTTCCAAACAAACCTAAGTAGTTGTGGGTCAGATCATAGAACACAGCTTTTGTCATCTCAGATTTTGTTAAGGTTGTGCTTGTGTGTATATGTGTGATGTTTGTGTATGCATGGAAGAATAACTGATTTAACCTAGCATTTAAAATAAGAAGAAAAATTTGAACTATTAAGTTTACCTAATTAACCTTAAATAAGTTTATTATCATTTATTATTAAATAAATACGTTTAAACCTTTATTCAGTAAGTTCCAGAGTATATTCTCTGGTGTCAGCTTCCTCCGTAGTGCTTCACATGCACTATGCTACATATGTTGAGAGAAGTCAGGGAAAACAGGGTTCCTCACTGTGCTTTTTTCTCCCCTACTGATATGAGATAACAAACTACCTGGAGAAATTATCCTTAAATAGAGTCACCTGTGTTATCAGGGCCCCTGGATGTTTACATGATAAAGAGCTACTTCCCACATCAGAGAGGACTGGGAGAGCTGGAGTGTTCCACAGTGCTAATACCTCTCTAAGTCTATCTACGTATTTTCAGTACCATTTATTTTTTGGGGGATGGAAGCATTAAAGAAAAAGGTAGGGTGTAAATTTTTATTAGAAGTTTATCAAAAACATATTACACAAATGGCATTTAAAATCTTCCTAATTTCAAAGTTGGAAAACTTTCACGTGCACACCACCTATTTAAGATATAGAGTAAACCAGTTGACTGGAAGCAAGTTGTCATTTGGCTGGGAAGGTATTCATATTGTCCTTCTGCCTCAGCTCATCTCCCTTGTACTGCCTGTGTACTATGATTTTTTGTAATCAAATCTGATACTTATTTTAATATAATAACCTATGACTCTTACACCGTTACTCTTTTTCAATGCCTTCTTTCCAATCTCACTTTGCATAGACTCCAATGAATTGCATGCCAAATGCAGTAACATCTTTTCACTCATTCGATTTTTGCATTTGACAACGTTAAATATTTTTCTTTAAAATCCTTTTCTCACAGTCAATTAACTTTTCTGAGACTCAGAGCTAATTGATCTATTGAAAAACAAAAAAGCAAAAAACAAGTGTAATAAAACTTCCTCTCCCTTTCAGGATTGACAGAATTAAAATGAAATAATATGAAAGTGCTTTGCAAAACCAAACATGACACACTATTATTCCTGCATTTTTCTTTTAACTTTGCATTTCTGAACTTGTCACTGTTTACTTTTGTCCTTTCCATTACTTTATAGTACTTTTAAAAGTGTAGACATTAACCATTTTTCTTCTTCATGATATATTTATTGATTCAGTGCACTGTCTGTCATTCATTGTTTCATGCATGCATGCCTGCATACATTGAACCTCTCTTATATACCAAGTGGTGTCCAGACTTAGAGTAGGCATGATTTCACTTCATGTATAATGACTCTGAAATGTAGTTCTCCACTCTCAGTGTCTCAGAAGATCTCATCCTTTAATTTCATATCTACGTTCATGCATGTGACAAATAGTTACTACGTGTCTAATGAATGCCAAGAATCAAAATATATTCTGGAGTGTTTGTTCAAAGTGAATACTCACGACAGAGCTACTGGCCAGTGGCGTGCAGGCAGGGAGTTCCCAGCGTGCTGCGCGTTGGGGGCGGCAGGCCATGGCTCTAGAGGTGCGGCCGCCTGTGCCGCTTGCGCTCTCGCTGCTGGTGTTGGCTAGGCTCTGCTCTGAGGCAGCGGATGGCGCGGGGTGGTGGCAGGTTGGGCCGGGGCCAGACGTAGCCGTGGAGGAACGCTGCACCGTGGGGCGCTGCTCCAACCTCACCTACGCGGAGTTCGTGCTGCAAAATGCCTTCCTCGGGCCCGTCATCCTACAGGGACTCACGGATAACTCGAGGTTCCGGGCCGTGTGCTCGCGAGAGAGTCTGTTGGCTACCTTTGGGGACCACGTGGTTCGGCTCAGCACCGCCAACACGTACTCTTAACCAGAAAGTGGACCTGCCCTTCCAGCAATATGTAGAGCAGTTGCTACATCCCCAAGACCCTGCTTCTCTGGGCAACGGAGCTGGCTCTGGAGTGCCCTTTCACTGGCCTGGGCCCAGATTGTCGGAGATGATCTATGGCCGTAAGCACTGGTTCCTCTACCCACCTGAGAAGACCCCCGAGTTCCACCCCAACAAGACCACACTGACCTGGCTTCGGGACACATACCCAGCCTTGGCACCATCTGAAAGGCCCCTGGAGTGTACCATTCAGGCTGGTGAGGTGCTGTATTTCCCTGACTGCTGGTGGCATGCTGTACTCAACCTTGACACTAGTGTCTTCTCCACCTTCCTTGGCTACCCAGAAGAGGCAGGCCCACTCACAACAAGATGTGCCCATGTACTGGTCACAAATTTTATTACAGGAATAGTGGTAGCAATGGCAGCTTCAACCCAACCCACCCCCATCTGCTTTTCCAGCCCAGAAAGAAGACGAGAGGCTCACAGCCTGGCAAAGGCTATGCTGAGAGGGGTAGCAGTCCGGCGCCCACCAGCAGAACTGATGGGGGCAGGCACAGCAACACAAATTATGTACAGGAACTGAGGCTTCTGCCTCAGCACCTTCCTGAGCCAGGATTATCAAGCAGGGTGGAGCAATGGGCCTCCGTAGTCCTCTACCCAGTCGTTCTCAGAGATGAAATCATCGATGATCTCCTTCATAGCCAGATTAGGGATGAGCTGCTCCTGGGTCAGGGGGCTCCGGGCCACAGGATCAAAGTGTCCTACATGCTGCTGTGACAACAGGGTCAGAGTGCTCCATGTGTCAGTCTGTGCCTCCAGCCCTGGTTCTGAGGCTCATAGGCCCTTACCTGCAGATGCTCCTCAATGTCCTTTTGATCATAGGTGATGCCACTTGGCGTGACACAGGGTTCCCTCATCAGCTCCAAGCTGATCTTGCCACACAGATAGTCAGGGATATCTCGCTTCTACAGCAGGTAGGGACAGTGTCAGGGACCAGGAAAGGAACACTGCTTCAGCACTTGCTACTCACAGCTTTCAGAGAAAATGCTCACCTTTCTCTTTTCATCTACCTGAGAGAAGAGCTCATCCATGTCTGCCATGTATTTATCCTGCAAAGAATTGAGTACTGTGTGTGGGCCACCTGAACATTCTTCACACTTAGAACACACATACCAACATGAACCAGGCCACTGTTACCATAGTACCATAGGGACAGATTCACCTGTGGGCCAGGGCATCCTCAGTTACATGCACGCAAACACACACACAGACCCTCATGTGGGCCCAGGGTACCCTCACATGCTTGGCCTCAATGCAGTCCTGCTGGGCTCGGATATGGCCATCATCTTCATCACCCTCATGATTTCGCTGACACTCTTCCAGCTCCCTGAGGATCGACCAGGAGCTGGTCAGAGATGAATCTGGCCAGGAGATGAGAGCCCACTCCCACCTCAAGCTCTTCTCTGTCAGCTTCCTGTGCACCCATGTCAGCCTTTCAATAAAGACTTGTGTTGGTAAAAAAAAAAAAAAAAGAATACTCATTTCCTATACTTCAAAACTTCAATTAGGAGTGGAGGCTGACTTTTAAACTACTAACTAATTGCATTACAAAGAGAGAATTTCATTGAGAGATGCACAAAGAAAGTTATCTTCATCAGATTTCCCCAACACTTGTCTCCTCTCAGCTCCCTTATTACTGTCCATAATGCTGTAATTTTGAACCAATTGCCAAAATTCAAAATATTATCTCAGATTCAAGTTTCTCATTCTATTAACTTTACAAGTGTTATCTTATGCTATAGGATAAAATTGTCCTTAACACTGGTAAAATTCAGTGAATGGTCTTATATATACTATGTATGCAGGTTTTATTTCCATTACCTTTGAATTATTCCTCCCAGTATATAGCACAGGGTGGATTCTATAATTCTGTACAAGTAACTCAAAAAAAATTTGATCAATGCATTATATAAATATAAGCTGAAGAAGTCCAGGAATGACATAAACTTGAGACTACATGTGAAGTACTAAGATAATTTTACTCTCAGCAATCTGATTACAATGATATTTTAAATGAAAATACTTATATAGTGTAAGTGATATCAATAATGTATATTTGAAAAGCTAACCTATTGCTATGGCTTGTGTCTAGATGTCCCCTGAAGCTTTATACAGTCATAGGTGAGGCTTTTCAGAGGTGGCTGGATCTAGAGTGTGTGGTGCTGGGATCAAGGGTGTGTGATTACTAAATCAGTCCACTGATCGGTTTGGCATAGTTATGGCTAAGATTAAGGGTGTGAGTAGTATACCTCCCCTAGGGTGGGTAGCCTGCCTCAAATATAAGGGGCAGAAAGAGCGTTAATGTGCTCTCTCCTTCCTGCCTGCTTGCCATGAACTGTTTCTCCTCTGTGATGCCCCTCTGCCATGCTGCCCTGCCTTGGAGTGAAACCTCTCCAAACTGTGAGTCAAATAAACCTTTCCTTCCTTAATTTTGGTTGTCAAGTATTTTGTCTCAGTAAGAGAAAAGTAACTAAAACACCTATATTTAGAAATTTAAAGAAATTTTTAACCTTAGCTTCTTTTTCTGATACATTCCATCACTTTTGCAAGAGTCTTAATTTATACATTTCATAATAGAGAATGTATAACTTTATTTAGAATGTATACCAAATGTATTTGTTAAAATATGTCCTGTCATGAAAAGTATTTTAACAGCTTATAGAAATTATATCAAACGTATTAATTAAATTTGAATAATATTCTTAGATTACTTTTCAAATTATTCCATTGTTCCTAAAATTAACAAGAATTATACGGAATTATTATTTTCTCTAAGTCCATCTTATTTTCTGTTTTGATTTGTTTGTTTGGATTGTCGCAGTGAGTGGGATAGGAATTAAAGACTACAGATTTCAAATCCGTGTGCACAGAATGTGTGTGCTTATGTATACAACTCAATTGAGTCCCCCTTTAACTACTACCCCACCTTCTAAACACAGTGATATCCAATTCATATTCAATTGAGATGTTAGCCATTGCTTTTGGTTTTTTTTGTTTTGTTTTGTTCTTGGTACCAGGGATGGAACTCAGGACCTTAGGCTTGCCAGGCAGGCGCCATGCCACTGAGCTAAATCCCTGGCTCAGCCATAGCTTTATTATCTTTTCAGTGAAAAACTGAAAGTGGTTGTCTTTTAGAAATTCTCCCCTCTTCCCTCAAATTATGTAAAATTCAAAATCACATTAAATTGGAATTTTATTGTCTAAATTGATTTTAAAGACTATCAGAACATTAAGTGCAAATTGCCTCTAACTGACATTTCTATTCCAAAAAATATTCTTCTCCACTGGAAGATTCATTTATTCATTAAATATTTATATTTCAATATAGGAAATCTCTTCTGCTAACCGTCTTATCAACTTTAGATTTTATTTCTTCTAGAAAAATGTCAAGTTTATGAGACTTCTTATTTATTCTATAGTTTATCTTTCCTATTTGTTTGAAACCAGACTGACAGTTGTGAAGTATGTATATCTTTGCTATTAGGTTTGAATTGATAAAGGGATCCTTTATTTTTTGCCAACTTCACTCTTCATCTGTCCAGTGGAGATGATAATGGCCTGTCCTCATACTGTGCAAATCTAGCAGACATGGTTGTCTGATTCTTTGAATATGTGTTCAGACAGCCGAAGGAAGGATGTGTTCAGACATGCCATGAGCTCTGTGCCTTTTCCATGTGGTGCACTGTAACTACTCACTGTTAAAATGCACATTCTGAAAAGTGTCCTTTCATTTCACATTCCAGAACTCATTATAATTTATCTGAAAATTAGACTGCAAACTCTAGGAGGGAGGAGGTTTTACCTTTATAGTCTATTGGACTCACAATGTCAGTTGATATGCTAATGTACATATAATAGATACACAAATATATTTTTGGATTTTAATTGATTCATTTCAGGATATTAACTTTATTAAAACCAATTGTTATTTTTTCCGGTAGTCGGATCGCTCTTGTTTGTTTTTCTTACAAAATAAAATTTAGGAAAATATTCTACTGCTATTTGTCATTCCCCCTGTTTTAGTATAAATTATTGCACTCTTTAAAATTCAACAAATATTACACTAATTAGACAGAGTTCTTCTGGTATCTCAGGTCCAAGTAGCAGCTCTGGAGCCAAGCTTCTTAGCTAGAAACCTGTCTCTCTTCCCTTCTAACTTTACCCTCTTAGGAACTTAGTTTCTGTTTACATCTTGGTCCTTGTTTAAGAAAGATGATCTAATATCTACTTTCTAGAGTTGTTTTAAAAATAACTAGATTAATAATATACATAAACACTTATTTATAGGCGTAGCATATAATAAACATCTCTTACATTTTAGATTTCATTTTTATTGTGTACCAGACCATATTTTGATAATTAAATTGAGTTATGACATGCATTTATAGTGGTATGAATATTGTCTAGAGATAAAAGCATTTAGAAATCAGGACATTATTAGGGGGTTTGGATGCTCCATCAACAAGTCTTTGTACATAAGTGAAGCAGATGATGTTGTATTTATGATTTTTTTAAATGAGAAAATGTTTAGTATATTTGGTTAGTTTTGTTTATGGAAATTACCCAGATCTTTCTGAATCTTTAAAGCAACCTTTAGAAACCAACTCTCTTGATGGCATTCATTACAATTAGTTTTATAAGAGAGTGTTAGGGGGTTAAAATTACTCATCAATCCTTCTTATGAGAAGTCCCTCAGAAAAGTTTTTGAAAGCCTCATGGGGTAAATCAAACATTCTGTCAATATCAACTTCGTTTAAGCTTTGATTCACTTTCCCTCATACTGAGAAAAGGTGTAGGCATGGGCTAATTGCCCTTGTTCAGCCCTACATCAGAACTAGAAGTTTCTGGTTAGGCGAGAAATGGCATGTCTAAGACCCTAGCAATTCAGAGATTCAGGAATTTGTCAAATATGGTCTTTTTTGCTTATTTAAGTATTAGAAAACTTATGAAAATCTATTTTAATGTGAGCACAAGACAAGTTAAGTACCCAGTGATAATAATTATCTCCTTGGGGTTTTTTTTGGGGGGGTTGTTTCTTTGTTTTGTTTGTGAGACAAGGTCTCATTATGTGTAGTTCAAGCTGGTCTTGAAATCACTGTGTAGCCCAGGCTGCCCGAACTCACAGTGATTCTCCTGTCTCAGCCTCCAGAGAGCAGGGATTAGAGGCATGCATCACCATACCCTGCAGTCATCTGTGTTTTAAAAGACTGAAATCATTATGTTTGATTTGTTTTACTACTTATCAAAATGGTTCTTATTTGGTGCTCCACTAATGAAATTAACATGAATCCTTTTAATAATTTATTAATTTTATTAACCCTTCATTTTTCATCTTTCTTTTTATTTTGACATTTTGTTGTGGTTGTTACCATCATGCTATATTTTCAATGTATAAATCATCTCTTCCAGAAACTACTCATGAGACTTAGAGATTGAATAGAAGAAAATTTGAAAATTAATAATGATAATAAAAATATTTAATAACCACCCCACTCTTCAGTTTATATAATTCCTTTTCTTCTTTACCGAAAATAAAGGTAAGAGAGAAAGAATAAAATACCAAGTTGAGAAACTTTCTTTTTTTTTTTTTGAGAAACTTTCTTAATCGATCAGTTTTTCACCACTGTATGCATTTTTTTAAGGAGCAGTATTTGTAATAAAGTCTTCAAAGAACAGACTGGGGAATATTGTATTGTACTGCTATACACCTTTTTGACTGAGTCCAAACCTTAAAGGAAAAGACTTAATAACAATAAATTTAACTATGAATGGAAGAGAATTGAGAAAGGTTCAGTGTAGTGCAATATACACACTCAATATGTTATGATATATTAACTTGCCTTAGGGTTTTCTTTATTTATATTTCCAAAGAGAGGAAACACAAGAGACCATATACTCTAGTTCTCTCATTTCATATGTTTGTTGGCTGAAGAACTTCTGATGGCCTGCAATTAAAAGTTGTGAACTAAGTGCTGCAGACAAAGTGGTGAAAAGGCAAAAGCAAACTTTACCCAGGACTACTGCACACTTTAACAGAGGAGACTTGCAGTTATGATGAAGTGTACTGGGGGAAGCATAGAGTCCTAGTGAAGCACAAAAGTGAGTCTGCGGTTTGGAGAAGCTTCTAGAGGAAGTGGGTTGTGAGCTGCAGCTTGGGTGATATGTAGGAGTTTCCAAATGGAACAGGGGTGGACGAGAAGAAAGCAACAGGAAGCTTATGCAATTTGCCTAACACCACACTGTTAGATTAAGTAGTCATTTTACAGTCATTTTAAAAAGCTGTAAAAAATTATGCCTTTAGAAAGTTACCATCAGCCTACTTATTTCATGCATGTTCTTAGCTTCATAAATGAAAATATGCCTTTTTCACTTTTACTTCTAAAATAGAACTTTTTATTTTATAATTTTTATTGTTCATTTGCTCATTATTTTCTATGTAATGAACATTTATTCGTGTATAGCTATACCATGTGTCCTGTCCAGGCACTAGAAACACAGACATGAGGAAAAGAGAGCATTTGCTCCTCAAAGACCCATAAGCTAATTGGAGAAACAAGTATGTAAATAAATTACTGCTACGTAAAATGCTAATTTGGACTGGATTTTAGAACTTGAGTAGAAGTTTTCCACATGGGCTGGCAAAATGGCCGCATGTGTCCAGAAGATGGGAGGAAGCTTTTAGCTGCAGCAGATGGTATAGTTATATAAGGATGGGAAGTGGGCAGGGATAAGATGTCAGAAAATATGACTACAAATTTCTGTGGAGTCAAAGGATTATATACTAAGGTAGGGATTTTGAATTTTATTTTATAGACTTCCAAGTGACAAATGGGGAGGTTTAAATATTGGTGAGATCTATATCTTAAATGAAGTAATTCTTCCAGGTGTTATATCTTTCTTCTCTCTGCTTGGAGTTTGAATTATTTGTACTATTCTTTGAATAACTGGCAGTTAAAAACAAAGGAATCACCTTTTAGGGTGTCCCATGTTAGTAGGAAACTGTATTTTTTTTAATACTGACTGCCTATATTAGGTAAAGGTATTCACTTAACAGCAGGGTATGATCCAGTTGGTCCCTTTATCGAAAGCTGGCCCTGTAGGCTTCAGTATGAAGGAAGAAAGAGAACTTCTGCTCAAACTGGCACCCAAGCCACAGGTGTGGCAAGGACTCATTTCTCCTTCCAGATTGATTAATTAGAATCATTAATCAGCTTTTGAGGAAAGCTGAGGTATAACTCTATGGCTGTTAGTCCAGGAATTATTTTCCTACATAGAAGGGAGTATCAGGAGTATGAAATTAGCATGCATGACACAGTAGCAATCATATTGGGGAAAAAAACAGCCTGGAATTAAGACAGAAAATATGAATGCAACCAGTTAAAGATTTTTTTTACCAGAAATTTCAGTGGGTAAGGTAGAAAAACTGGGGATAAAGAAGAAAATTCAGAATTAAGATATGTTTCTTAAATAGACTTGTCAGGATTTGGTTATATCTATTTGCTACTGAGATTGGACATGGGTTGCCTAACTTGGGAGGTAATCAGATGTTTATACTGCTTATAGAACCCAGCAAAACAGCAGGGAGAATGGAACTGAGGGAAATGGAGATGTATTGCATTTCCATTTCTTAATCCATTCAGCAACTAAAACTGATGAGAACTAAGAAAATAGAGAATGATTGAAAATAGACATTGGAAATAATTATACATCATTTACCTATCTTTTTACTGCTATAATTTATTGGCTAGACCAGAGGCTATTCACTTATTGAGTCAATGAATAAGTGAAGTTAAAACAAGTTCTTATAAAAGTGATTAAATAATATATGTACCATCTATTCTGAAATTCCAGAAGCATCTCATGTACCATGTTGTGAAGCTTTTGTTTTCTAATGGCAAATATATTGAGGACATGACATCAATGACAGTTTTATTCCATGGAGCCGAACCTCCCTCCTTTTATTACTATATGGTCTTTCTCATGGTGTTGTATCACTTATAATGCCTGAGCAACATAACTTTTAAATATCCTTTGAATTGGTTAACTCAGTAATGAAAATATACTATGTTTTGTCTTTACTATACTTTGCCTTGCTTTTAATTAGATTTGGGACAATAAGCATTCTTGGGAGCCTAGTAGTAAATCTGTACATATTCTTAAAAAGTGCCCTTATTATCAGAAAGATTTTTTTTTCTAGCTGAAAGATTTATTGTCTTTCTATTACAAAATATTCTGCCCACAGAGAAAATGAAGAAATGGAATCTAAGCAAGTACTGGCCTTTTTGCAGAATAACCATTCAAAGTAATGGAATCATAGTCCAGTTTTTTCTTTGGAATTATTTTAAAGTGTAGAAGTGATGAGGAAGGAGGTTGAACTGATAACAGTGTTGAAAGTGATTTGGAATCGACATCACATCACTTACAACTGCCGTAGACATCTATTTGAAGCACAACATGATATTTCTGTAATTATTTTACTTCACTTTAATAACTGCATAGGAATAGGTTTGTTTCCCCAGTGAATAGCTCTGTTCAGAGCCTTTCCTTATCTTTATTTTCCAGGTTTCACTCGTGGTTGATATCATATGCATTCTTACAGGGAGACAGTGGATAAATCAAATCAAAATAGTTTTCCATCAAATCAAAGATTATATACAAGAAACAGAGCAGCGGCATGTACAAGTTTTGTTGGGGAAAGAAGGCAAAAAAATGGAAGAATAACATAATTGTTTCAGAGGACAGAAATCATAAAACATAGCCAGTAATACTCAAAATATAGGGAATGTAATTAGATGTCCTGGGCTTTATTGACCATGGCTTATTATATGTGTCTTTTAAATGCTAGTAATCTTATAATATAATTAATTAAAAGATAGTCTTAGACCTAATACCCTTCTGAAACAGTGACCTGAACTGAGCTGTTGTGATATATAAAATCAAAATACAAACACTGTAACTAAATTATAAAATGATACTATTGGTTATATACTGATATACTTAGGAATATTTATTTTATATGCCAGATTATTTTGTTACTTTGTGTTCCTCTTAAAGATATTATAAAAGGACCATATATCTATCTAAAATATTTTTTGGTGAAATTAGACATCAACTTGCATAAATATGATTGTATAAATTAGAAGATTACATAGACTGGTATTTAAAATATGTACCCCTAATTATGGAAGCTTTCCAGTTCAAATGGAATATCTGACATTGCTGGAGGAGGAAACCCTTATTAGCTTTAACATCAATTGAGCAATTGTACCCAAACTCTATCTGCATTGATACTATCCACTGCATTTCTTTTTATCATAACAACTATAATTAGAATGTTTTATAATAATGAAGTTCTTTGAAATGTCTTCAAGGGCTTTTGCTTGCAGAACCACTTCTTTTTCTTGCAAGAATATGTGCCCAGTGTGTTATGTTGTGTAGCATTATGTTTGGCACATATCCAGTGTTCTCCCAAGCCCTCTGCAAAATACAGTATGTTGACAATGTGCTTGGTTTAATATGAGTAAATGTTTTCCCCAATATTTGCACATTGCTGCCAAGTGAACCTCTGCGTCACTCTCATGCTTTGCATCTAAAATTTTTTTCTTCCTTGATGTTAATCTTATTACCAATTGCTTCAATTAAAATTTGATTCTTCTACTCTGCCTTCCTATATACTTGGAGGAATCTAACTTTCTGTTCTTTCATTCTGTATTTATTAAGTATACCTGATTCTGTAAGGTTTCCTAAAGTACATAGAAAAGAATGCATTGTATTTGTGTGCATGACCTTGTAATCTAGTAAGAAAATGCAAGTAAGTCAAACTGTCCTTAGGTTGAAAGTAGATGAAGAAGAAACAGATACACTGCTGATATGACAAAGTAGGAAAATGACTTCCTGCAGAGGTTTTTGGAAACAGGAATTTGTAATAGAGAGGAGGTCTGAGTAGGAATTAAAGAGAGCAGACAGGAAAGGACCTTCTAGTACTAGGTAAAAGGCTGGATTGATACATGGAGAAGTTCCTTTGTCTGGATCATAAAGTATACAGAACAAATACTGGAGTGAGAGTGAAAAACCATATAATTGCTAATTCTTGAAGTATTTTCAATATTAGGCTAAGGTAGTGGATTTTATTCCAGAGTTGGATATGGGAAATCTGAAGGGACTTGTGGATTAAATATGTTTCCTTCATACACACGGGGAATTAAATTTGCCTCTCCTTATTTTACTTCCACAGTTATATTTCATCTTGCATACTGTACATATAAACATATATATTTTTATTATATAATTTATATATTCTGAGTTATAATGACATTATAAATGCAGGATATTTCATTCACATTTTAACCAAAAGTACCTACCACAATCCCTGGTGCTACAGTATTCACTCAGTGAATGAATAGATTAATGAAGAGATGGATAAATATTTGAATGAAAAGAGTGAAATGACCACTGTGTTGTACTGTGCCTACAAACAATTCCCAGTAAAGACAAAGACAGAGAAATCTGTGCTTCTGTGAAGTGCCATGTAAAGGCTAGCGAGCCCTCCCTCTGTTGAAGATTCCACAGCCCTGAAAAGAACTTCCTACAACTGGTAACTTTGCTTCTACTCTCACTTCTGTACAACCCCACCACTATCAGTTTTATAAACAGAAATATTACTTCATTCCTTTGTCCTAAATCCCCCAGTGATTTTCTACTTTATTTAGAATGAAATTCTCCCCAGCAAAGAATTGGTCTGGCTTTTGCCCATTCATCAGGCCTTTCCCTCCTGTTGCTTGCTCTCCACCACATAAAGCCCCTTTTGCTCTCCAAGTGTTTTAACCATACCTATTCTTAAGACCCAGGCACCTATTCTCTCTTTCTGGATCAATCTGCCTATTGGTTGTCCTCACTTGGCTAGGTCATTCTTACCCTCCCTGTTCTAGCTCTCATGTCCTCTCATCTAACAGACCCTTCAGACCTTCTATCTCTGCTGAGATCAAACCACCCCTCACCCTTCTCACCTCTTTACCTCATGGTAATTTTATATTCATGTTAACCTCTTTTTAGTCATTTTGCTGACATGTACTTCATTTACTTGCTTGTTTTCTATTTTCTGCCAGTTGAAATAAACAACCCACAAAGACAAGCCCTTTGTTTATGGTTTACTATAGTATGTATAGAAAGATTTAACAAAAGGTATTCATAAAAAAATATTTGGTAATTAAATGAATGAATGCAAGTTAATAACTTAGTTTTTTCATAATTATTTTAACTCCTAGAAAGAGTAACCTATATATGCTATCTTATGCCTTTGCCAGATTCCTTTTCCTTAGCTCCTTTTATTCCACTTTTTGCCCTTAGCATTTACCTTGAAATGTCATCTTTTTACTGTTCATTGAGCTCTAGATTACCAAATCTAGTAACCTATCTACCTTATGTTTGTGTTGCATTTGACACTTCCTGAAATTACCTCTTTACTTTGATTGGGTGACTCAGAAATAGTTTGATTCTCATGGAACCATGATGAATCCCTCTTGAGCTTTAGTTCAGGTTGCACTTGCTCCTACTTTAAAAATAAATGACTGGTTCTCCTTTCTCCTGTATTTTTCATTCTCCCAGAACTCTTTCCATCCTTGTGATTGCACCAAATATTCTGAGATCGAAGTGCTTTTCTCCAAGTTCCCCTGGAGATCTCTAGACATTTTCAGTCTGTACATGTGTAACTGATTTGTAGTTAGGTTCAGATTTGAAGGGTTTGATCTGGAAAACTAAATTCTCTCACATTCCTCAACCATAAAATTTAGATAATACCAATTCTGTGAGATTCCAATGATATAACATATACAAGTGTCTAGACCAAAACTCACTACAAACTTTTGAAAGTCCTCAATACATAGTCTCATTTTATCATTAGATATCCTATTAAATATACCCTTTGTCAATACCAAAGATATTTGATTATATAATAATATAACTGATCCTCTACAGAAGCTATATTTTGAATTGTGCATTTAATTATATACTAAATTTTTAAAAATACAATTGTACTGTGTGTTTTAAGTTTGCATTGAAGTGTGCCTGCTGACGATTGACAAGAGAAAAAAGCTGTAAGATGGATATCAAAAAATAACATTAATGAGCTGCTAAAGCTAAAATTACAGGAACTTATGAAATTGGTTAAACATAAAAACCATTAAACTGTTTACTGAAGCTTCACAGATATACTGCAGCTAATGAGCATTTCTGCTATTTAAATAAGCCCAAATTGAACACACATTACATGGATACATAATTAGTCATGGCAGTCAAACACACATAGACTTACTTTTAAAGCTCTATTTAGGAAATCTTTTCCATTTGATTTATTTTGCTAATTAAAATATTTTTCAGTATTCACTTATATTTTAATAGTATTGTTTTCACAAGTAGTGTAATTTACTGTTGGCTTTTTATGTGTTTTTATTTATGCTTTAAATGCAGCAAATGGGGATTTGATATTACACATTTTTCTTAACCCCTTTCTATAATTGTTTATACCACTTAATGGCATCATTCAGCATTTTAAAAATGTCTTTCACTGAGAAGTATATGCAAAATATTTTAGTAGTCTTTCTACTTTTCTCACTGTCTCATAATTATCAAGAAATATTAAGCACTCAAATGTGCATAGAATTATGATGATTATGGCCCAAATCAGATTAAAGGATGATATATTCCTTCAAGTAGTTTGCAGTCATAAGTAGATGGTATCATTGAATATAAATAAGCAAATCAAAGTGCAGCATTTGGAAATCCAACCAAGAATTTGAAAACAATTCCCATATGTTTACTTCAAGAACACTGACATCCTTGAAGAGATCTCTTACAAGTAAAATGAAATCAAATCTTCAAGGAGTTCAGAGTCTTAAATAGATGGAATTATTACAGATAAATAAGCAAATCAAGGTGAAGTGCTTGCATGATTTTAGCTCTGAATTGATTAGTTGGTCAGTTTAGGAAATTGAAGTTAAAATCCCAGCAGAATACAAGTAAAACAAAAGGAGTTGCTATGGGCTGTTATTGACATCCATCTTTTCTGTTTAACTTGGGGAGCCTAAGTTTATCCTGAGGCTGGTGAGGAAAAAAATCAGATTCTTATTTGAATTCTGATTGAATTTTGCAAGCATATCTGAACTGAAAATTGTCCAACCAGAGCAGTGAGGAAATCCCTAGACCATACTTTTATCACCATATAGGTTTTGGTGTGTAAGGGAAATTTTGGGGACTTCTTCATCACAATAAAGCGACTCTCTAATTGTGGAAATAAGGCATACAAGAATATTAATTAAGAAATTGTGATATGTAATATGAGTAAAACAAACAAACCCAGTTATCAGGTTCCTCGTATGTGCTAATCATTGTGTAGGATGCTTGGGAAGTGAACAACTCTGACTTCTTTCCTGAACTCAAAAAGTAGTGAAGGAAAAACAGTTGAAATGACATCACACAGTGCCAGATTAACTCAAACTGGCTAGTGATTAATTTAACAGAAAGGGAGATAAAAGACTCCAATGGAAGAGATGACCTAGGCTGATTTGTGAGGCTAATCGTCATGGTTTGGATTTGGAATGTCTCCCAAAAGCTCATGTGTGAAGTTGAAGGTTTGGTCTTCAGTGTAGCAATATTCAGAGGCAGGCCTAGAGGGCTGATTGGGTCACGCAGGTGCCAACTTCATAAATGGATTAATCCATTGATGAGTTTGTAGCTGAATAGCCTATTAGGAGGTAAAGCCAAGTAGAATGAAGTAGTTGACTGGGGAGTTTGCCTTGGTACCTTGCTCTCCATTTATCTGTCTCTCTCCTTCCCCACCACTTCCAGCACTTGTGAGGTCAGCAGCTTCTCTCCACCAGGCCCTTCCTACCAAGAAGTTCTGCCTCAGCAAAGGTATAAATGCAATGGAGCCAGTTGTTCATGGACTAAAATTTCTAAAACCATGAACCAAACTAAATCTTTCCAGCTTCAAGTTCTTTTGCTCAGATATTTTCCCATGGAAAGTTGACTAATTCTTGTTTGGCCAAGACAAAATCTTTAGCTGTGCCAGCAGGCCCTACCTGTTTCACTTTCATGCTCCCTGGTTTTCATGAAGTAGTGAAGTAGTAAAAGGCTATTGGTTCCTTTGTGCACTCTTTCCCCTACTTTATCAGTAGCAAGAAAGGCTTTGCAGTCAGAAGTAATTGAGTAAAATTATTGGCTCTGCCACCTCTTGCCTCTGTCGAGGATAGCAATATCTACTTTCAAGAATTGTTTCATGATGTAAGATGATAATATTTCCAAATATTCAGCATTATTCCTGCTAACTACAAAAGATATATGATTACTGATTGTTTTTCTTCATATTAGAAAAGAATAATGTGAATGTGAATGGAATTTGAGAAAGAACTAGCAGAGAATTACATTGTGTAGGTTAACAGAGTTTGTTAATTAAGTAGATGTTGAGATTATTGGAAACCAAAGATTCATATTATGCCAAGATTTTTAAGCTTTATTTTTAGGCCATTAGGGATGGAAGAAAATAGAAAAATAAAGCAATGATGATTTAAATAACATCATGTAGACAGATGGAAAGGCACAAAGTATGGTGTGGTGGAAGCCAAGCCCAAGAATTTTCTTAAGGAGAAAGTGGTCATGTGTTGAATGATGATAGGAAATGAAAAAAGCAATGCCACAGCAAGGGAGCATGCGCTTTTACATGGCTCCTCCAGTTTTGCAAAAGAGAAAGCTTTGAGAAGCAAATACAGGTTAGGAATAGTTTAAACATGGGAAATACTATATATGTGTTTACCAACTTAAAGGAAATAGCTAACTTAGAGAGAGTGGTGGATTATAGACAAGAGAGAGGATATGACCTTGGGAACAAAATCTCTGCTAGGTAAGAGGAGAGGATTCCAGGCCCTATGTGAAGGTAGTGGCCTCTTATGGGAGGAAGAATCTGCCATCATATAAAATGGAAGAGAAATAGAGTTCTAACCCAGGTCTGGTAATGGAAAGACAAGGGAGTTCCCTGTGATAGCTATGAGACTTCCTGACAATGAGGGCCAGGTGAAGGAGTCTGGTCTGTCAAGGATTTGAGGAGTGTGGCAAAGCTATGAAGAGTGATCACATTGAGTAGGGAATATGAAGGATTGAGCTCACTAATAAGTCGTGAAATAAAGCCTCAGAGAAAGCTTGTGAATTTAGTTTGGAAGTTAGGGTTTGGGTTTTGGATATGAGTAGAACATTTAGGTTATAATCTCTAACAGGAGATAGGAGGCCCCAAATAAAAGAAGAGCTTCAGGTAGAGTTTGAAGTCATTTTCACTAAGATGAAGTTTAAAGTCTGAAGTGGACTCTAGTGTCCTCCTCTTCAGCTTTTCTGCCTTCCCTCTTTTCCTCCATATCTCTTCCTCTTTCTTCCTCTTCTCCTCTTTCCATCCTCCCTTCTTCCTCTTCTTCCTCCTCTTTTTATTCTTCTTTTTGGTACTGAGGATTGAACCCAGGGCCTTCATACTGAGCTACATCCTCAGCCTTAGTTTTTCATTTGAGACAAGATCTTGCTAAATTTTCCAGGGAAGATTTGAACTTTTGATATCCTGCCTCAACTTCCCAAAGTACTGGGATTACAACAATAATGTCTGATGGAGAAAGGACAGTGATCTGAATATTTGAGAGTTTGGAAGAGGTAGGGAGGAGCTGAAGCCCATAAAGCATAGTTTAACAATGAGAAGAGCACAGACAGAGTAACATTTTATATCTGAGAAGGAAGGAGATCAAAACCAAGAAAGGCAGGAGGGTTGAGATTACATAATTTGGTGACCATGGGGACATATTTTCACAAGAGGGATAGACCAAAAGGTATAAATGAGTGGTGGGAAAAATAGGTATTCAGTGTAAATTACTCTAACAAACTGGGTAAAGGGAGATATAAGAATGAAACTAAGCAAAGACTATTATGTCACAAGCAAAGTTTAAAAAAAATAGGGGAGGAGAGGAAAGAAAAAGAAATGCAATAATTTAAAGAGAGTAAGTGATAATATTTGAAGTCCCAGAAGAGCAGCACCCCACTCAGGGTTAACTTTTCACCAGTTTACAAAAGGAAAATTATAATTCTTCATTGTGATCTCCATTGTTTTGCGGATAGCATGTTGAATAAAACAAGTAGAGCCAGAAGGGAGATTAAAGGACAAGGCTCATGCCACCAGATTTGATATTCTTCATTGAAAGCATTCTCTGGTTCTGTCCTTCCCTTACCCCACATTATTCCATTTAAACAGAATTCTGATATCTTGGCCAATTAATCATAAATTATTTGATCTTGCTGAGATTTTGCTTTTGCTTTGAATTACTGAGATTATTACCTCAGCTTACCTTTTGTTTCATCGTGCTTTGGCCTTACTGGGCAATAGGTTATGTAAAATTAAAAAACAAGCACATAGATGAATTCATCTATGTTTTCAAGTATTATTTTATTATAAATATTGAAAGATTTTATTCCCCCATTGTTTTATAGCACATCACACTCACCAAACAATACTAATAATCTTTTTTCATTATGATTTCTGTTGTATTGTCTTATTGTTTATGGAGAATTAATTTATATTTATGTACTAAAATACAACATTCTCGACATCTTTTTATAAATACTGAGAAATATACTTGTCATATGCTTGTGGGTTTCTCCTTTACATATATGACAGCACAGCTACATCAGTTTAATTGACCTTGGCAATCTGCATCTGCTAGTGATGTGTCCCTGAGGGATGGCTTCTGCAATTTTAAGCTGTGGTTTATTGAAGAACTTGTGTGTCACAATACAATTAAGTCTATATAAAAAAAATCATTTCATGCATAACATTAAATTGACTAAAAGTTCCTATTTCAAAACCATTTCTTGTTATAAAGCTACCTCGGAGTGTCTTTGTTTTTTAAATAAGCTCATTTGAACACAGTAGTAATTAAAGCAGAAAATTAACATGAATCTTAAGTGTTTGGTATGAATTAAGGATGTTTTCCTTCTTTTTAAAGACTGCATAAAATTCTAGGCATCATATCATTTAGCATATTTCTCTCCCATTTGCAGAATAATACGGACTGTGAATAAGCCTGTTTGGGAGTTCTTTTTCAAGTTCTTTTTCTGTTCAGTTGTGGAGCTGCAGTTTCCATCTAGACTCAGTTCAATGGAAATTTGTGAGAAACTGTGCATGATCATAAAAAAATACCCCTTATTTTGTAAATAAGAAAGAAGAAATACAATCCCTCTATTAATACTCATTTAACACTTCAAAGCAAATGACAAGCAGTTATTTGGTTTGCAAATGTAAATATATATTTTTCACCCACTTAAGCTTTCACTCCTTCCAAGCTGGGTAAAGACAGAACAGAAGATGTACTTCTGAGGTTTATTTTCCTTACATTCCAAGTTAAGTGGATCAGCAGAGATACAAAGAGCTGTGAGGGTGGCTACAGTGATCTAGAGGATAAAGGTCTTCCTCCAAGGAAGCAGCTAAATAAATGAACTCCTTGCTGACACTTAGCAAAATGTACACAGGGTTTATTTACTGAATCCTTGATTTCAGTTCTAAGTTAGAGTTTTAGAGTTTAAAAGTTTCTGTTTTAACAGTAAAAATAATAGCTTTATTTCAGGAGTCATTAATTTAAAAAATGTATTGTCTGGGTCTATAAGCAGACTCAAAAACGTTCCAGTTAGTTTATGAATACTGTATAAGTGTTATATATGCTTCAGTAGCTCTGAAGATACAGAGAAATGATTGTAATTATTTGATAGTCAAATTGTGATGAAGTCTCTTAGAGGAGCTGCTTAGTGCGACTGGAAGAAAACACTTCTGATCTACTGTAAGTCAGAATATTCATATACTTTGTCCATGTACTCCTTTTTCAATGATATTTTTGTAGATATTGACAAGCTGAATATTAAATATCAAAATTGATACAAATAATTTTTATTTTGATTGATATTAGTAATATTGTAGCCAGCTGTGTGACGTATCATTTTTTTCTTTTATTTCTGGAATGAAATCAGGACTGTGTTGAATTTGAAGGCATCCAAAAAGAACAGAGGGAAGTTTGGTAAATAATTTTCAAAAAGAGGCTAAGGTCATTGTTTTTTTTCTTGTTGTTGTTGTTTTTTGGTACTGGGGATCGAACTCCGGTCCATGCACTTGCGAGGCAGGCGGGGAACCACTGAGCTAAATCTCTGGCCTTGTCATTCTTAATATAAAAGAAGAATATTCTGCTCTGGAACACAGTATTGAAAATTGTTTGATTTTTTGAGATTACCTGGATATTGCAAATGATAAAGTAATTAAAAACAATTGATATTCAGACCTGAGTCTGAATAATTAAAATAATTAATATTCAGACCTGAGTTTGTGATGAATCTTGAATATTATAGTGAATCATATTTTGTATATATTTGTATCATAAAAGACACATTTATCAAGAGCTTCAATATAAGTCACCAAGCATTTATTTATTTATTTAAGGGTTTTTTTGGTACTGGGGATCAAATTCAGGACCTTGCACTTGGGAGGAAGGCAGTGGTGCTACTGAGCTAAATCCCTGGCCCAGTCACCAAACACTTACTAAGCACCTGTTGCACATAATCCACTGTGCTCAAGAAGAGATCCAGATATTGAGACATGAACTTTAAATAATATGAGGGCTCCTCTTTATGAAAAGGAAAAAGGAAATTTCACAATTTAGAATTAGGAGCTGAGACTGGTGTAAGTGAGAGACCCTAATTTAAGCTTTAGTAAGTTCACAGTATGTATTTCTTTCACTCTAGTACATGCTGTGAGAAATCACAGATCCCTAAATCATAATCTGTACTTTGCTCAAACTTAGAGTAAAATTTGTGCTTAACTTTCAATGATATTCCTGAAAAAAATAAGATAAATATAAAAAGGGCTTTCATCTCCTAGTGAAATAAATTTGAAATACTTCTAAATTAAAAGCAATATTTATTTCAGATCTCTATGTGGCCCAAAGTTATATTAAAGTACTAGAAAAATAAGGTTATTTTTCTTAGAAGAGAACTGTTTTTTACTCTGCATATATTTATAAAAAACTCACAATATATACTATTCAATTATGATATGTTATATTTGTCACAATTATAATAGGTTGAATTGATGAGCCATATTCACTATTGACTTTCTTGCAACTCAAGTAGCTGTCAACAGATGGTAGTGATGATCTGTTATGCAATGGGGAACAAAGATAAAGGTCTCTTTTCAGGTGACCTTTAAAGACATTAGAAAAATCTCAAAATGCCATTCTGCATTGAAAATAATTACATGAATATTTAATTTTACTCTCAATAAAAGGTGAAATAACATAAGAGATACGAATATCAGAAGACTTAACAGCCTATGTATGATAGCATTGAATTATCTACTCATTCATTCACATATCCATCCATCAAGTCCAGCAAGCAATTTGGACACATCCCTGTTCTTATGAAACGTAGTTGGGGGTGAGGGGGCAAAGTCCATATTAGTCCCAGAATAGCTTTCTACACTTGTAATATTCCTTAAGGAGAAAGCTACAAATATATGTCAAGGTTTATTTTTATGGTCTTTTTTTCTATTATGCTCAATAAAAAATTCATTTTTAGGTGTCAGACTGTTTTAAATTTGATTATTTTCTTATGTAATTGATTCATTAAGGTATTTAACAACTTAGTTCTCTTTCAGGACCACCCTAGAATTTTCTTAGTTTAAGTTTTTATTTTTTCTTTTGAATTGCATTGAAGAAGAGCTCCTTTAGTGTGACCTGAAATTCTGTACATGGTTACCTGGAGAGAACGTTTTTCCCTGAGTCCTGGCTTAAGCATAGGTTGTTTATCTTCCTCTATTTCTTCTCTTGAACAACTTCTTTCTTTAGTTAAATTATTTTATCTCTTCCCAATTTTAGGATTAGGTTTCCATTCAAAATTTTTACTCAAAAAGGACTCAACCTTTTCTCTCTTTCAAGACAATACTTCTTAGATATAAATACTGGTCTGAAAAAATGCTCGAATTTGTGGTTTTTAATTTCTACGTGAGACATATATTTTGAGACCAGTACACTTAGAATGTATGAACTTCAGTTTTGCATTAACTTCATTTTTACGGTTGCTTGAAATCCCAGAACAAATTAAATCATAACTTTTCTTAATTTTTAAATTATTGTTATGTGATGCATGTATTAATCATTTCCTGTTATCTTTCACTTTTTTTCCCAGTAAAAGAAGCCTTGAGTCCTATAAAATTTAACAGATGGAATCTCCCAGAAGTAGATACTGAAACTATGCAAACCAGTGAACCATGGGTGTTTGCAGGTGGTGATATTGTTGGTGTGGCCAACACTACAGTGGAATCAGTGAATGATGGAAAGCAAGCTTCTTGGCACATTCACAAATATATACAGGTATGCATTTGGAATCAATTTCAGTTAATTTTTCCAATGCATTTATTTTCTCTAATCATTTATGTAAACATTTTTAAGATGTGTGTAAATATTTATGAAATATGTCCATACATGTTTACTTGGATACATTTTTTATATTTATTTATTTATTTATTCATTTATTTTTTGGTACTGGGGATCGAACTATGGATACATTTCTTAAATGAAGAGTCATAAAAGTATTTATGTAATTAAAAATTTATTATGCATTTCTGCTAGTGGAATTCCATGAAATCATTAGATTTGTTTTGTTCAAAGTGGTTTTCAATTGCTTAAATATATAGACACTACATTTATCAAATTAGATGGTGCATAATTTATAATTAGAGATAGGATCTATATTTGTAATTATTTTTAACAGTCCAAGAAAACTATTTGGTCCATCCATTAGGACTAGATCCCAAATTCTGTATACTAAAATGGAAAGAAAAAAATAATTTATGAGTTTCAGTTGTAATTTTTTATATATTTAGTTTTATGGGAAATGCAAAATGTAAAAATGATTAAATGTACATACACTGGTATGCTGAGTGTTCAATTCTGGTACCAAAAGCTAAAACTACTAGGTCTTAATCTTACTTTTAGACTAAATGCTCCTTTTTTTCTTACTCTATAGTGTAGTTAAGTATAGATACAATTTCTTCATGTACATAAAATGTTTCTGGAAAAGTTAGCTCTCCTGTTCTTATTCTCTCCTAGTCAAGAAAGATTCTACTCACATCATGTCTTCTTACCTTCCTTCTTTTGGTTCCTCTTGTTTGTATATCACATGTTAGCCAAATGCACTTTGTCTTCCATGTTCCCTTGATTTCTTTTTCTTTGACATGACTGTTTAGTATCCTATTTTTCCTTTTACTGTGTGTGTGAAGTTACAATTTTTTGGTAGACTAGACATCACAAGGAGCATCCTGTTAGCTCCTTGAAGGAATGAAAGTGGAATCAGCCTAAGAGAAGAGGGTCTTGGGCCAGGTCAGAGAAAACTCAGTGAATGTTTGAAATTCAGTTTAAAGGAAAGGCAGAGGAGGGAGGGCAGAGATGCTAAGAACATTTAAGATAAAATTGAACAGGGGTCTATGGAAAGTGAGTAATCCACTTATATATTTTTATGTAAATACATAATGCTTAAATATATTTTATGATTGTAGTTATGTAGTGTTTCACTGTTATCATTCTATAGAACTCTTCTCTCCATGCACTGTACTTTGTTTAAAAGAATTATATTATTTTTATCTTACATGTACAAATGTATGGGATGTAGTATGATAAGTCATTACATATATAGAGTAGGTAAAGATCAAACTAGGGTAGCTAATATGTCCATCTCCTTAAACACTTTTTAAAAAATTTTATTAACATGATAATTGTACAAGGCGTGATCAAAATATATGGTGAATGTTTAAATTTTTTTAAAAATTATTACATTAAAAGACATATTGCTCGATTCCCTCCTTTTTAGCAAAGGATCTAAGAGGGAGTGAAAGAGAAGAGGTTGATAAAATAATTAAAATGTGTTATGTAGATGAATGTGATGGTGCATACCTATAACCCCAGCACTTGGGAGGCTGAGGCAGGAGGATCCCTGCAAGTTTGAGTCCACCCTGGGCTACATGGAGAATTCAAGGCCAAGCTACACTACAAAGCAATACCCTGTCTCAAAACAAAAGGAAAAACACATACACATACAAAAGATGTGTTATGGGGCTCAGTGGTTCTGCCACCTGCTTCGCAAGTGTAAGGTCCTGAGTTCAATCCCTGGTACCAAAAAAAAAAAAAAAAAAAAGATGTGTTATGTACATGTACCGACTCTCCATGATGAATGTAATCATCATGTACTGCAAACATGTACTAATAAAAACATACATACTGTGATTATTCCCTCCACTCTCTGAACACATTTATGTTGTCAGTACTGCTGCTTTCAAGAAGCAGATATGGGGGTCCTCTTTTGTGAGTGCCTTTACCAGTGTAGTAAAAAAAAATACCATGAATGCTGCTGCACAGTAGCATCCAATGGGAAGTCGGGCTCATTACAATGCATTACCATGTGTCTTCATCCACGTTAGTAACCAGATCTGGCACCAAGCAACTTCTGGCTCTTTCCTAAGGTCAGAATGACCCTGAAAGTTAAACGTTTTGAATCAGTTCAGGAAATCAAGGCAGCCACAATAGGGAAACTTAGAGCCCTCAGAAAAGATTTCCAGGACTGCTTCAGAGAGTGTCAAGAATGGTGGGATAAAATGTTTTCAAGGTGAGGAAGAGTATGTTGAAAGATGTTTGTTGAAATGTCTTTTAATATATTTTTTAAAATTCTAAACATTTATTTTATACCTATTTATGGGGTATAATATGGTATTTCAGCACATTATAAAATTATGTACTGATCAAATCAGAGTAAAATAATATTTCTATGATCTTATCATTACTTGGTGTCAGGGGCCTTCAAGCCCCCTCTTCTAGTTCTTCATTAACTATATAATAGTTATTGGGAACTCTAGAATCCCCTGCTGCTCTATACAATACTAGCACTATTACTTCTGTGTTGGGATACCTTTTATCCTTATTCTATCCTCTCGCCTCCTTCTTCCCAGTCTCTAGTAATCAATACTACGGATTCTCATGACCGTTGTGTTTGTTAAATACTAACAAATTCTTAACACTACCTTTCTTTTTGTTTTCATCATTACTTTAACTTTCCTGAAGTCGAGAGAAGTGTATGAAAAGAAAATGAAGAATCATTGTATTTAGCTCCCACAGACTAATGAAAGAAAGATAACAGACCTTTAGTAAGATGAAGAAAATCATGCACATGCTTTAAAAATACATATTGCTAGCAATGACAGTGTTCAAAATAAAAAATTTTAAAATCCATACCCAATATGAGTTTTGGATTTCAACTTCTCAAACAAGTTAAAATGGAGTACAAATGGAAAACAGGTAAAAATCTGTGTCAAATAGAACACATGTACTTTCCTGGCAGAGAATCAGATGCAAAGTGCTAAGCAGTGATGATAAAGCCAAGAAAAGAAGGCAGGGACAATGGCAGTCCTTCTTCCACACTGCTATTTGGCCTTTCTGGCCACCTAGAATATGACTCCCTTTTCTCTTCTGTTAAATCCAGTGTCCCTATCCTGTCAGAGTCATCTTTCTAAAATACAAGCTTGATCCTATTTTCTTCATTTAAATCCCTTCAGTGGCTCTTCTTTGCTCTAAGAATAACCCTCAGACTCTTTACCTTGTGGTGTTAATTTGAATTTGCCCAAAAAACCCAAGATTTCTCTAAACCCTAGGCCTTTCCACTACTCCACCCCTTTCTTATGGCTGGATACCACTTAATTTTCTGGGTTTGTTCTGCTTCCTCTTCCAAGAAGTCTGTGACCTCACCTTCCAGTGTGTTGCGTGAATGATGCCTGCTTTTTGGTCTTCTGTTTCTACATAAGCTAGTGACTGTGCTTGTTTACTGTTATAGTCTCAAGATAAGAATATGTTTATGTATTAAACAGTGAAAATTTATAGAATGAAATAATCTTTAATAAATTTATAGAAAACTTAAAATTAATGAAATTGTTACATGTTAAGCTAACATAAATATTTTTCTTACAGTTTCATGAAGAATAATCTCTAAAAGTTATTAAGTGTATTTGTGAATGAATGCTTATAACACTGTCAAATTTCACATTAGTATACTACTATACAGTATTTTCAAATGATTTAATTAAACCGTACACCATAAATTAATGCATGCATTCACTGCAATTGAGTATTTAGCATTTCTTTGTAATATGCTTTTTTAGATAAATGTGATTATTTAAAAATGTCCATGTTGGGATCTCAGTAATTCCCATAGTTATCTGAAGAGAGCTTCACTTAAATTTCATTAGTTAATCTGCTCAATTACCACTTATTGAGTACCAGCTGTTGGGCTCCATACTTGACATTGGGAATATACCAAAATGAATAAATAAGGAGAAGTGTAACATGGTGACTGTAAGTTTGGTCTCTGAACTAAAGAGCAGATTTCAGACCCAGTTTAAATACTGTAAAACTGTGTGACCTTGGGCAAGTTACTTCATCCCTCTAGGGCATGGTCTTCTGAGGGATAAATAAGTGATTTATTGATAAATAAACAATGATAACTGCAGTTACTATTCTACTAAATTATAGGGAAGGTTATATGAGAGAATTTGTGGAAAGCTCTTGGATGGAGCCTGCTGTATAAATTTTCATTGCTTGTTTTGTTGTTGTGGGTTATTAGAAACTATCCTTTCAGATGACTAAAATAAGATCAGAAAAATTATAAAATAGAAGATTTTTTTTTAAATATATAAAATAAAACCTTAAAGCTTACAATATTTACAGAAGACAACTGAAATAAGCTATTTCGGGTAGTTAAAAAAGCATTTTATTTTAGTGATTCATTTATTCATCCATATACATACATCTGTCTGCCCTTGAAGTCATTCATGCATGGATGCATTCTTTCATTCAATATGAAATATTTTTATAAGTAGTACTAATCACTAGGCTTGTAAATGGAAATCAAAACATAAGACTTGCTATTAAGAATGTCACAGTCTAGTGGTAGTGGAAGGTGATTATGTCTTACAGGCATCACCTTTGAGGGTATTAATGTAGTTCTCAAAAGACCAGTTAGTTCTTGGTAGAGAGGATTGTTATAAAGTGAAGCCACTTCGTATGCTTGGCTCCTTCTGTACCTGGCTGGTTTTCTTTCTACCTCTCTACATGTCCTGATGTAGCAAAGGTGGCCCTCACTGTGTGCAGGTAGGTGCCAAGATTTTTGGACATTCTGTCCTCTAATATTATCAGCCAAATATACTTGTTTCTTTATAAAGTAAGAAAAGGGTCACAATCTAATAAGGAATCAGGTATGTAAATATGTCAAATACAATAAAGACATAACAATCAAACATACAAAGATATAGAGATATCATGGAAGAGATAGTGATTGATAGATCTGTCTGCATGAAAGTATCAAAACGTAGAGTCAGCAAAGGCTTCACAAAATCCAAGAACAAGTTAAAAAAAAAAAGAAAAGAAAAATTTTAAGAATACCAAGGGATAAGAATTGAAGGAACTTAAAGAGGCCTGCTGGGAAAGATTTTCTAGGTTGCTCACTGGCCAAGGAATGCCCAGAAAAGGGCGCCATCTGGCTAACACCTAGCACAAGCTCCACTTCCCAGATGGTAGACCCTTCTGTTGTGCTGCTTCTGTGGAGAGGAAAGAGTGCCTTCCTTGAATCGCCACAGAGGTCCTCTCTGCTTGCTCCTTAAGCTTTGCACCTGTGTCCCAGCTGCCTTGGAATTCACTCAAGAGAACAGAGAAGGCTAGTGGAGGCCCTGAACATAGAGAATCTGTAGGAAGGATGGGAGGAAGATCTGTAATTCTGCTGGAGCTGCAGCAGGATGGCTTACCTAGCTTATATTTCTAATTTGAGATAGATAATGTGGTAGAAGGTATTTGCATATGGTAGTGGAAGTGTCATATTTGGTATTAATGTGCAGAAAAATATATCCCACTTTATCAACTTTTCCCTTGTGAAGAGCTATTATTGTTTAGTAATAAGCTTACTTTTTTCATAAAAAAATTCTCAAGTATTTCATATGTTCAGAATTGTTAAAGCTTACAGTAAGTGGAGGTACTTAACATTATTTATCTTTCTTATTCAATGTGTGACACAGTTCAATGTCAAAAAATATGTAATTAAAAATAAATATACTTACTTTTATTTAATTACTTGTACTGATAAGTGATCCAATATGACTTCACCTTAAGTAATTTTAATAGTATGATATTCTGAAGTCTAGGCATTTTTCTTCTACCACTTAAATGAGAAGTTCTGAGTATCAAGGATAATTTTGACAGTGTGCCCAAGGAATGTAACTGAAAAATGACTATAGCTAGATGAGAAAAATCTTAAATGTAAAATTTATTTCTATTTTTATTGGTGTATTTCTAATGGACTTATTTATTGTGTGTGTGTGTATATGTGTACATGCATTTATCTGGAAAGATGGACAGGTAAAAGTTCCGTACTCAGGGAGAAAATGATGCCCATCAACACATGAACCATAGTTTCTCTTAAGAAGCTTATAACATATGAATTCAAGGATTACCCTTTGGAAAAAAGAGAGAAATACATGATATGACATAATAAAAAATAACTATACCACAGATGATGAATACTAACGTAATTGAAGAGCAGAGATAACTTTGGCTAGAATTACTGGAGAAAGAACTGGTCCCTGAGTTCTGTCTTCCTTGGAACATAACCTTTTGTATTCATTTGTCAGTCACTGTAACAATAGCCACAATTTGTTTAGCAAGTATTAGACATTGTACTTTATTTTTGCAATGACCCTGTATAGTGTATATCATTTTTCTTATTTCACAGCTTTTAATACTAAAGGCTAAAATAGTTAAACCCTGTTTAAGGTCAGTATCTTGAAACCAGGATTTGAACCCACACATGTTTGTTCTTATCCCCTTTACTAAATGCCTTTCCTGGTACTTTTCAACCCTAGGTTATTATTCTTCTTGCCAATTAGCAAGCAAGCCTTGACACTTTCCCCTTCAGTGTGTGTGTATTAAAATTTCAAAATATAATAATACATTATAACTTTGCCTGTAAGTTCCTCTGGAGAAATCAGAAGATTGTGGTTCTGTGTATAAATTAGTTCTGGTTAAAAATATACTTTAGCCAGAATGATTAAGTGGACAAAGAAATTCTAAGAATATGAACATGCTACATCTTTTAACTTCCAGAGAAAGCAAATAGAGGGAAAATTAGCCGTATGATTAAAGACCTAAATCTAATTGTTAATTGAGGGTAAAAATAAGTTACTTTAATTATATAGGTAAATCCAGAACATTCATTAATAATACAAATTGTACAAATCAGAACATTAATTTTTAAAAACACAAAGTACAAAAAAGTTTGCCTATCCTATGAAAACAAAACTCAGTAATTAGTTGGTTAGAAAAAGTTAAATGTAGAAATTTTAAAAACATCTATTTATTCATAAAGCTTATCCCAAGCATGCAAATAGTTTCTCATTTTCCTTTTTTTTAATATAGGGCTAATCTAAGGCCTTCTGTATAAAATAGTTGGTGTTCCATTATGTATCTTATCAAAAGTTACCTGTAATATACTATCTGCAACTTCCATTTTTGTTTTGAAAAGTGGAGCAGAACCTTCAGAAAACAGCAAAGCAGTATCCTGGGTTTCTGTATTGTTGCCCTGCAGTCATTTCACTGGTTTATTTCACCCTTAATTTGACATTTCTTTTTTGGGGTGGGTAACTCATTTTTATCATATCTTGAAAACATTCACCTTAGCTTTTACAGAATTAACACTGTCTTTTTATGTTCATGTAATTTATTAATTTATCCAATATTTGTTTGTGTTTATAACCAACACAAGGGTAAGGAACATACAACTTACTCTTGAGGAGCACACCATTGAGCTGGCAGGAGTAGAAAATTCGTAGGGACACTGGAGGCCCTTATTGGTTGTAAAGATTCAGCACTACTTGGCCATCCTTTTATGATCTGTGGAGGAAAAGGAGAAAAAGGTTGTCCAGTCTGTCTGTGAGTGTCAACCAACTTTACTAAGTACCCATAAGGGACCCCAAGTCCTTCTTAACAAAAGCATCAAAAGGAACACTTTAAAGCACTATCAGTGGACAAACCCACATCATTTACAAGTAGGATCAATACATAAAAAGAAAGATTTGTTTAGAAAAAAAGTGAAGACTAAGTATATATGATATCAATATGTTATATCCTCTCACAGAGAACAAACTTGGAGAGATAGCACAAGTTAAATTCCTCTCACTTTTAATTCCAGATCAGAACTTGTGTTCCCTAGAGTAGTCATGCTAATGCTGAGGAGTTCTTATAAATGTATAGTATTTTTATCAAATAATTGTATGTGCACAGAAATTATCTCAAAAGCTACTGGTTTGATTACATCAGTAGAGTTATTCTTTGGTCATATCAGTACTCAATAAAAATTTTATTTTACATAAACCAACGTGTTGCACATTCTTGTAATCCCAGAACTTGGGAGGCTGAGGCAGGAGGATTGCTCCAAGTTCAGGGTCAGCTTGAGCTACATAGTGAGTTCAAGGCCAATCTGAACTACATAGGAAGACCCTGCCTCAGAAAAAGTCCAAACTAAAATAAAAATAATTCTGTTTTGCATTCATTTTCTTTTAGATATACTGTGATAAAAAAGTCCAAACTAAAATAAAAATAATTCTGTTTTGCATTCATTTTCGTTTAGATATACTGTTATAAAATCATAACATTTGTTATGAAGAGTAAAAGGGATCAACTAAATTTCCAGTAGCTGTGATGCAAGTAGTTGTAGGGGCAGAAATATAAACATAGGCAAAAGACAAGAGTGAAAAAAAGAGTTATTGGTGGAAGAATAAATATAGGACTACAAGTAGAAGTAGAAATCCAAATAAAAGAAATAATTTATACAGTCTCTTTTTAAAGATAAGTAGGGAGAGGGAAAAGAAGGAAGGGACAAGAAAAAAGAAGAATAGAAAGAGCTTTTGTAAATAAGAAGGGGAAGAGAAG
This sequence comes from Heterocephalus glaber, assembly GCF_053883595.1. Classification (NCBI taxonomy): domain Eukaryota; kingdom Metazoa; phylum Chordata; class Mammalia; order Rodentia; family Bathyergidae; genus Heterocephalus; species Heterocephalus glaber. The sequence goes on along the minus strand of NW_028258296.1, from coordinate 32,692,807 downwards.
TTGAAAGGAAGGGAGGAGGTTGGGAAAAAAGAAGCAAGTTATTTCATGTACAGATACAAATTCCTTAGGATGAATGTCATCATTTTGTGTATCTAAAATGTATCAATAAAAAACTATGTTTTCACAATAAAAGATGAGTCAGAAATGAAAAAGTTAAAGAAGTCATATTTTCTTCCAGAAAGAAATTCAAACATTTGTAGGGAAATACAAAGGAAAGCAAAGAGGATTGTGGTATTAAATATTTTTACAAAGTTTTAGTAAGTATATCTATATCTATTAACTCTATCTTCGGGAGTTATTGAATATTTTGTCACAATAATTGAATTATTACAGAATACTGTTAACTGGCAGTTAGTATTTGACAATACCTTTCAACAATAACAAAAAATTTAATTTTCTCACAAATGGTTTAGGTTCATTATTTCTATTGTATACATATTATATTCATGAGTTTGCCTATATGATGGTTCCTAAACAATACCCTTTTGTTCCTCTGCAAACTTTATCCTTTATTAAAACATGCTATACTGCTAAAGAAAGTATCCATTTTGAGGGGCCTAATACTATTTTTATTACTCAATTTATGATTCTAAATTTTTCTTTCCAATTTGTCAGTCTCCCCTTAAACTAATTTATATGGCAGAACTATCTTAGCACAGACACACAAGGCAGACAGATTAATATTCTGGCATCATATTAGATCCAAAGTATTTTTTTAACTCTGTAAATCACTGAGCACAAGTGTCTTTGGTTTTAATTTTCTGTAATTTTTCTGTAATAGTGAGGCTTTTACAATATACCATTGACAATTATAATGAAGTTATTTTATAGTTTACTGTGATTCTGCTCAGTTGTGTTTAATATATGGGTATATTTTGAAATAGGTGTTTAAGAACTTCTTCAAATATATCATGAATTTCTTGCATTGCTAACCTACTTTTCTCTTGTTTGAGATTTTTGTGCATTCTGATTCGATTGAGACACAAAAAGAAGCACTAGTTGTTGAGGGAACTAGGCATCTCAGGGGATTGGTAATGAGATACAGAGCCTTTAACCTCTTGGTCACTAGTTCAGATCTGCCCCAGGTCGAGAGTGACAGAAAGTCATTACCATCTGATGGCAGTTCAATAGGCTGTGTGAAAAGAATTTGTGATTTCAGTACCTAGCAGAGACAAATTCATGCCATAAACGTACTGTAGAGTGGGTACAAAATGGTAGTTTTGATTTTACTTAGAGGAGAAAGAAGTACAATCATTTCTAAGTATTCTATTTTCTTTGTGTGAGATGAGCTTCCTTTTGGGAGATTTGGAGATAGAATGAAATGGGAACCCTAGGTTTATATCTGTGTTTGTTTGTGATTTCCAGTCATGACATATGCACCCCTAGGATTTTTTATCTGTCATTTACTGAAGAGATACCACTTAGCATCATCAAATTGACTTAAAAAATGATTCCATTCATCGATGATAATTAACTCAAAACTGAAATTATATAATGTGTACTATTTCTTCAATGCCTTTCAAATCGTTCATTTTCCTCTTTAATCATATTATTAATTTCATCTACAATTGGACATTCCTGAAAATTTAGGGAGGCCTGATTGTGAGAAAAACAAATAAGAACATTTAGGAAATCTTTCACTTGAGAAGCATTTATTTAATATGTAAGAACAGACTACTATAAAAACACTGAAGACAGAACATTCAGAATTAAAGTCAGCAAATTGAATTGTGTGAACTTATTTCAGTGAATGGAATCTTTCACATTTTTTGCCAATTTTACAGTTTCAGATTCTGTGGTGACTTTTGTCTTTCCAACATCATTAATGAACAGTGAAGTTATTAAAAGTTACTAATTTGAAGTGTAAGAGGCAGTTTATGCATTTATATCAGAGTTATAAGATTATAGCATTTTTTTAATAATAGCAGTTATACTACTTTAGTTTTATATTACATGTATCAGTCACTTTTCTGTTGGAACAAAATATGAAACACCTGTAACTTAGAGGAGGAGAGATTGTTTTTGGCTTATGGTTTCCAGACAATGAAGCATTTGATTGGTTGGCTAAAGACAGAAACACCATGGCATAAAAATGTGGTGGAGGAACACATGGCAGCCAGGAACCAGAGACAGAAGGGAAGAAACAGGAACGAATATTCCTCCTTCCAGATCACACCCAGTAACCTGCCTCCAGCCAGGGCCCACCTTCTCACAGTACTTTGAACTACAAAACTCCTCCATGGATAAATCCAGTGATGAGAATAACGCCTCCTTGAGGCGATCACCTTCCATACACACAAAACTTGGGGGAACGTTTTAAACCTAAACCAGAACATCAGTCTCTCTGATTTTCAAAATGAACCCACAATGCTAGACTATAAAAATTTTAAAGGCATCTCAATAATTTTAGGATATGAAAATAAAAACCAACAAACCATTAAAGATCTCTACTCTGAACAAAGGTGAACAGTTACTAAAAATACAACGGTCAAGGGTTTTAAAAAGCAAACTTACAAGAACTTATTATGCCCAACTCTACTTAGAAGACATTCTGTCCTAACTTTAAAAGACATATGTTATCATTATCAGTGCCTAAAATATCACTTTAATTCCACATCTTCAAAGGCATTTCTTCCCCCTGACTTATACCAATGGTTTCCACAATATCTGAAGAACTATGATTTGAGAATTAGAAATTTAAATTGCATAGGCTTAATATTAGAGTATTTCCGTTACCCTTTGCAGGTTTTGAGGCAGCTTATTCGACCTTACAGTCTCACCAGGAAGCTAATGGGAAAGCCTTGCAGCAATCTTCACAGGAAAGTTTCCAAATGTCAAGTGTCATCTTTCCAGCTGTTAGATGAATGGGTAGCCAAGAGGCATTTATTTGGGTGTGCAGCCCCTGTAAAATCTGGGTGAGGCAGGAGAAAAGGCTATAATTTGGTGGTTAGTTTACCAGCATTGGTACAGTTGCAAATCTTCTGACCAGGCAAAGGACTTCATTTTGTTGTTTAATGATTGACAGCTGACTGCAGTGTTTTTGCACTTAAAAAATAAAAATGCCTTAAAAAAGGCATCATCGATATGTTGTACCAATTTTTGAATCTTCCACTGCTTCAGATAAAAACAATCTTATCAACAGAGCCGCCTTCTTCTCTAAGCCCTTTCCAACTGAGAAGAGGTAAGGCTTTCAAAATGACAGCTGTATTAAAATCTTGAGACTTATTGAAAAAGTGTCCTTCAGTTTAAGATATATTGCAAACTCTTTAATTCTTATGCTAAGAGAAGATTGATATAAATCATTGGCCACTGTCAGGTGGAAAAACAATGAATATCAATAAAAAGACAGTTTTAAATCATAATGGATTCTATCTGAGATAGTAATAACCTGCAAAAAATAATACTGAAGCATGTCATGGCTAAATGCTGTTTTGATACTAAGTTTTCCACATTGTCGGGATTGCTTAAGGTGGCTTCAGCCTGCTTTCATAGGAAGCTGAGAATTTAAACTTAACTAGTATTAGAAATGTATGTGATCTCAGTTTTATCCCTTGTGCGCCAAGTAGTAAAGTCAAATTTGCTTACAGTCATTGAAAAATGAAGTCTATTTCAGCTGCTTATAAATAAACACAATAAAGTATAATGCTGGCTATAGAATTTACCTCTTTGATGGTAAATTCAGGGTTATTAGTTATGTGTTCCCTAATATTTAAAAAATAATTATTATCCATCAGAGACTTGACACTTTTTCTATTAAAATTCTATTTATGATAGTGTGTAGCTTTTTCTATATGATGGGGGATTTATTTTTAATAACTTCTATATGTTATAAAAGGAAATCAAGGAAAAATGAGGAATAAGCCCATACCTAATGAACCTATCAAAACAAAACTACCTGGTTAGTGATAGCAGAAGAAAGTATCATGTCTGATAAATAATTTTAATGCTTTTTATTGACTTTGTATAGGGTTCCAAACTTTTATGAAACAGTAGCATTTGACCTGAAAAGTAATTTAAAATGAAATTGTCTCTATAAAAACAGAATAGTTCCTTACCAATATAGCAGTAGATTGCTACTTCAGGCAGAGATAACTCAAGATTAGAATGGACAGAAAAAATAATCAGACCCCCAAAATTTGACCCCTGCATTAGGGAACCTAACCGCAGAGTATGCTGAGAGAGCATGAAAGAAGTTAGCCACTGCAGGGTCACCAGGTCCAAATGGACTGTAAATGTTATGGATCCCATGTCAAATTCACAATGTCCTGATGCCTGGGGTTAGTGACCTACCACAGTAAAAGAAAGCACAGAAAACTTTTAGTTTGCTAGGTGAAATTCTAAAGCAAATCGCCTAATTGGAAATTTTGACCTGAACTCTATTCCTTTGCATTCAGTGATGTAGTAAACTTAAGCTGTAAAGGATCTAAATGAAAAATATCCAGATCGAAGTGATGTGATGTAAGTCTGAAAATTAAGTGACCTGATTGCATGTTGTGATTGGTTTACTCATTAATTCTGCATCAGAACCTTTTAAAATACTGTGTTGCCTTTTTGTTTTTTTCACTTATGTTTCTGAGACAAATCAGTGTAATCACAGAAGTGGCATTCCTAGTTGGAGGATTAAATAACTTTTAAAACTGCCAATACATTATCTTAAACCTTACTATAGAAAGGAAAAAAATTATAATTTTGCATGGTTCTAAATCCTAAATTATATATGTTGAAACTAAATAATTTATTTTATTGAAGACCCATTGACTGATTCATTTTAGAGGCTTAGCATGCATGTAATATTAAGAATTAAATGGATTATTTTTCACATTTTACAAATTAATAAAATAATGTTGAATTTAGTTGAGATCAGTATGGTCATGGAGATTATTTGAATCAATGGGTGATATATGGATTAAGAACCTAAAATTCAGACTTTAAAATAATAAAGTAGTAGGATATCTCACTTAGGACAATAGACCAACAATAAAATTATCTGAAAAGGCTTGAAAAATTAGTAAAGGTACTCAAAGAGACAAATACAGGCATAATATTGGGAAGAAGGATAAGGAGGTGGCAGGGACAGAGGAAGTGGAAGGAAGGAAGAGGGGAGGTGGAGGAGTAAGGACGAGAAGGAAGGGGAAGAGGAGAACAGGAGAAAATACAACACCTTTATTAAGTCAACAGTGACAGTTCTGAGGCTAAACCCCAATTTTTCAACTCTCAGCTCTGCTGTTTTTTCAGTACAATCCTGGGTGATCTCCAGTTGAAAAAAAAATTTTTTTGTCATTTATATAAGCAGTTCTCAGATTTTACCTTATTTTATTTTACATCATTCACCATGTACTATAGTCACTGTTTTCCAGATAATATCCCAGGGGGATGTGTTTCAAGATAATTTTTTGTCAGTGATGTCATCTATAGTACCTTCACTGCATAAAACAATATTTACCTCATATGGCCAATAAATCACCTGTTATACTAGACACTTTTTAAGTATGATTGAAAAATTATGTATGCTTTTGAAATTTATAGATTATGGGACATAGGATTAAGGGAACAGATTGTCCAAGTTCATTTGCCTCAGTGTTGGTAGACACTAGCTTAAAATACTAAAAAATGCTTGTTGATGGGGTAGAGTTAATATGAGAGCAGAAGGATGGAAATGAATTTGCCAGTGCTCTATAATTTTTCTCATTTGATCCTCACAATCATCCTCTATCATAAGCATTGTTCTTCCCATTTAAAAGTGATCTCAGAACACCTACACTGGTTTTTTCCCCTGTATTCCATCCTCACCTTAGCCTATTTCCGAGACATTTCCGGAAATGCAAGGGTTACCAGTTAACACAAAAGCAGATATTGGTGGTTATATTGTTGACTTACAGTTCTGAGCTTTTTATTTCAAGTCTTAATATTTAACATCACTGCTGTCACCTTTCGTAAATGTCAGCTTCTTTTATTTACCTTCATCACTCTTACCTTGATCATACTGACTCCTTTGTGTCTCATAGATTCGCTGTCAGGCACCACCCTGTGCCGGTCACGAGGCTTTTCTGACTCGAGCCATTGACATCTTGTCAGCAGTGTCACCACCTTTGCCCCCCAGCCTCTGAATATGGCAATTGTTACCTTCTTGATTGACAGTTTTGAAAATTTGTCAACATGTTATTTATTTTGAGGGGAGGCTCTATGTAATTTAAAACCATTTCTTAAGTTAACTTTCTATTTTGTTCTTTGAATAAACATTACATGTTGTATGAAATAGAGACTGTGATTAGTAATCTATCTTGCATTAACTTAATAAATGATAGTATAATTAACAGGATGTAATAGAAACCAATGTTATTATTATCAGTTGATAAATAGAACCATTCGTTCATTTAGACTACAACTAAAAGTACACAAACGACACACGTATCTCTGCTCACTTTCTTCTGGTACATGTTGAGATGTTGCTCATTGAAGAAGCCTTCCATGGCCACCAAAGTTAGAAACTTTTTCCTGCCTTCAGCATATGGTAGAATATCATTCAACTGTAAAAAGATGGAAATCCTATCATTTGAGACAGCATAGATGGACCTGAAAAGATTATATGAAGTGTTACAGCAGGGCATGTGCTGCATGATTCTTCTTAATTGAGGCATCTATAGTGGTCAAAGTTGTAGGAGTAGACAATAAAATGGTAGTCACTAGGGAATACAATGAGAGGCATGTTATTTTGGGTGAATAAGATGAATAAACTCAAGAGTAACTATGACGCAGTGCCTACAAATAAAGATAAGAAATTGTATACTAAAGAACTTGTTAGAAGTGTAGATCTCTTGTAAATTGCTCTTCTCACAATAAGGGATAGAAGTAAGAACAGATAGAAAAAAAAGGAAGAAAAAAATGAGAGAGGAAGGATACTCCAAACTTACTCTCTTAGTCCATTTTCTCTTGTGATAATAGAATACCTGACATTGGGTAATTTTAAAGAGGAGAATTTTTCTTACAGTTCAAGCTGTTGGAAGTATAAGATCAGATGGCCACATCTACTTGATTTCTGGTAAGGATCTTGTGTTTCTCCATGCATGGGAGAAAAGCAAAAGGACATGTAAATTGTGTGGAAGAAGCAAAATACAAGCGGTAACGTTGCTTTATAATAACCCACTCTCTTGGTAACTAATTTTATTCTGACAGACCAAGAATGGCCCAGACACCTCACTCTACCCACACCTCTCAACATTAGTGTGTTGGGAAATTATGCCTCAAAGTGAATTTTCATAGAGACAAACCATTCTCAAACCACTGCAATCACAAAACTATATGCATTATGTTTTTTATTAATTATACCTCAATAAATCTATGGAAAAAAGGTATGTGTAATAATTCTGCTCTTGATATATAAATATACAAACAATAACAAAACAATACTATTTACAAAGGAAAGAAAATGCACTTTGCTTACTTCTGTGTTCCCTACATTTGAAAAATATTACAGAAAAGTTGCTTATGTCAAAGAAACACTTTAAATCAGGAGACGCATAAGGTTTAGGACTCGTGTTTCAGAAGTTTACCAGGCTCATTGGTGAAACAACCTTAGATGGCTTAAAATTTTAAAAATATACATAGTCCTTGGTAGTGGGAAAAGAGTTTACATGGAGGGCTAGCAATTTAGCTCAGTGGTTCCACTGCCTGCCTTGAAAGCGCAAGGACCAGAGTTCGATCCCTGGTACCAAACAAAACAAAACAAAGAGTTTATGTGAAAATAAAGTGATGAGAAAAGATTATACTAGGAAGAAGGAATCTTAAGTCCAGATATCCAAGAAAAGACAGTTTGGTGGAAATCACGTTTTGTATAATATATATATATATATATATATATATATATATATATAATAATATATTTGATGTGTATGTTTATATTAAATAAACATAAATAAGTGGCATAATATTTTAAAAGTTCACCAGGCTTATTGGTGATTTTGTGCAAGTTTAGATAGCGGGATCAGATCATGAAGGGATCATGTATGCTGTAGCAAAGAGTTTGAATATTAACAAAAATCAGTGAGAAACTAATGAAAAAGTTTTGTGCAAGGGCCTAATACATGGCACTTATGCTCTGAAAGGGCTATTCTGGTGCAAAGCATGGATTCAAGTAGGAGGGAAGCAAAATGAGGAAACCAGTAAGAAATCATCCTACCAAGAGATAATTTTTGGACTGATAATAGTAGCAAAATTTTTAGATTTCTGACCGAACATAATGGGAATTTAGAAAGAAGAGATACAAAGAATAATACACAGATTTTTGGCTTGAGTTAAATAAAGCAAACTAAGAAAGGAATAATTTTCTTGTTGAAGAGGGAGGAACTTTTGTATGGTAGGTAGTACTTTAAGTTTCTAAATTGCTGCTATTTGGGGTGCTGGTAGAGTTTAGATGGAGAAATATCACATGCATTTGAATTAATATCATTTAATTTTCTCATCTTATTCTATACTCATATTACAATCAATTTTTTAAGATGAATATGAACATAGTTCTTCAAAGATCCTTTTTTGTACAGGATGTATTTGTACAAGATCATTATTTTGTACAAAATTTTCTATAGCCTCAGATCTTTTCTAAATTTTTCATTATTAATAGTGATTTCTTAAATGGAGAAATGAAATCTGATTTTATGTTATAACTGTATATACTGGACCTGGGCTAGTGTTAATTAATGAATTAATCCAAGTCATGAATTAATCTAGCCATAAGTACCCAATAGTGTTTTTATTCTTTACCTTAAAATAATCTCAGAATATATGCTTGCAAAAAAGCTGTACTCTATGATAATATATTATAGTTATATCACAATGAAATATAAAGAAAATGAGTAAGTGAAAGCTGTTTGATTTTAGATTGGATGAAACAGTGGTGCTAATTGTTTTCTTCTCTAATCAAAAGAAACCAATAGTCTTGCTTTTAGTAGCACTTTTCTTTCTTTAAAAAAATGCCTTATTTTAAAGCAAAATAAGGGGAAGTTCATTCATACAATGCATTCATATAATTACAACCTGAATTGCTTTTCCTCAACAACATAAATACTGTTCAAGAAAACATCTCCTAAAGTTCTATGGTCCAACCAGGTATAACAGATAAAACCTGTGGTAAAGAATAATAATGTAATGCTAAAATAATAGGTTTTTGTGCTCAATGTGTGTATGTTAGTCAAACCATCATGAAAACTTTCAGGTTAGATCCCAATTTTGAGGTCATTGATATTTTTAAAAAATAATATTTATGCTAGATTGGGGAAATGATATAATGTAGTAAGTATAAGCTTTGAGTCAGGTCTTTCTTTACCTATATATATATATCAGAAAACTTTCTTTAAACCTCATTTCCCTCATCTTTAGCAGAAGAATAGGGACTACTTTGAAGATTTGTGACTTAAGTGAGAACACCAACAGGATACTGTCACTGGATGGGCCATAAGTATTGCTTGCTTATAGGCAATCATCTTATAAGTTTCGAGGATCAATTCAGTATTTTGTTTTTACAGTAGTCTTGATATTTATATAATATATTGATATGTGTCAGAGGTGATTCTGGGTAAGCACCTTTTGGAGTTTCTGAGCAGTTTAAATATTTTGCCCTTCTGAACAGACCTCTGTCACCACTTTGTTGAATATGGTAGACATCTAACACAATCATGACAAAACCTGAAAAATAAAATTTTGGAATAACATTCATTTAACCAGAGAAGTGACTCTTAGCCTTTAATATACAGTGCAATCTCTTTGATTTTTTTTAAGGAACTAATTGTTAAGTTCCACTTCAAGAGATTCTCATGTAATTATCATGAAGGCTGTGTAGTGTTGACATCAGAATTTTTTAAATTCTGCGTATTTTTTATCTAGAATAGCAAATAAATTGAATGCACCAATGAAGTATCATCCATTCTTGATAAAGAAGTGAAGGAAGGCAACTGGCAGAGAAAGAATGAAGTTTGTGGACATAGAAACAGAGACTCATGTGGCTTTCATTGAGAAATTCTAGCCCTTTCTGGAGGACCAGGTGTATTTCCACTTGAGTTTCATGAGATACTTCTGCACAACCAGCCATCTAAGGCTAGTTCATATTGCTTGCCATTAGAGAAATCTATTCCAACCTGGAAGTCAAAAGTAAAAGAAAGGTAGGAAAACACTTTATTATAGGCTGGATGAGAGCAAAATTATTAGGTTGACCAAACTTTATATCATTTTATATGACTAAATTATAAAATTCTTATCTTTACCATAATTTAATAACCCAGAGCAGTTACTTACTATTCCCACCAGATGGCCCTTTCGAGAATCTTTACATTAAAGCCATAGAATAATGAACATTTATATATTTGAAATAAATTCCAAATGATTAGTTCATCTATACTGATTGTCACGTTACTGGAAACTCATATAAAAATGGGTAATTACCCAAAGTCATTAGCCTAACACATATAATAATTTTGTGAGCATCTTTCTGCCATGTTTTATGGTAAAATTAAATTAAGCAGGAGATGCATACATCTAAGCAAACAAGTACAGAGTATGATAAAAGAGAAAAGATTGCTTGCAGGGTGCAAGTGAACTTTTCTTAGTGATGACAGCTAGACTGATTGTTGAGGACAGAAAATTTGAATTTTCAAGCATTAAAATCAGATAGAAAATAATACTCCATGCTCCTTCCTATAAAAAATAGTTGAAATGCTTACATGTATTCATAATGTGGTCTGGTTTGAGAAACTGCAATTAAGTTAATAAACTGAAGCATAAGATATGTGAGGGAGTGGTAGGAGATGAAATTAGAAAGGGTAAGGATAGAGAAGAGCCCAGATCAAAATTAAGTTTATATAATACTGAGGAGTTAATGTTTTATTCCATAGGTAGTGAAAGCCCTTGTAGGAATTTGCAGATGCGAATGAAATGCGAAAATTTAAGTGAAACTCATATAAATCTGGAACTTCTCATAATCTATGTCACCAAGTTAATTTTTGGAAATTGTATTTTAAGTGACTAAAATATTTACTCAGTCTCTACAAAATAATTCTAAGGGAAAGGAGCAAACTTTAAAAACAAATCATCCTTCCCGCCTGCCTCGCAAGCACAAGGACCAGAGTTCAATCCCCGGTACCAAAAAAAAAAAACAAAACAAATGATCTTTAGACATCTCTCTCTTTCATTTTCAATGTCTCTTATATCTGGAAAAGGCTTCTAAAATAGAAGTATTACTTCTTCTCTTTATAGTCTACAAAGTGGAGATCTAGCTTTTCTTTAATCTCTACTTTAACATACTCAACTCAATTCTTTATAACTTTAATTATCATTTAAGTTTTTTGTTCTTTTTCCATTTAAGTATATGTTGAACAGCTAGAGGTTGCAGAGAATGATTGAAGCATTTAATTTCTGGGAGCTCGTTGAAAAACACTAGCTAGCAATACAGAAAAATATATACTTATATATTGTTGTGACTTTGCCACAGAGTATCTTACAGGTAACCATTTATAACCTCCTTTGGTCTTAGTTTTCTTTTTATAAAATAAAGCTTTTACTGTAGATCATTTCTTTGATTTTTCTAGTTTTATAAATTAACAACTTTTAGGAATAATATTATAACTGAAAAGATGGATTCAGAACAGTGTGTGGTGAAAACTAACAAGCAGGTTATTTACCTTGATCTTCACTTAATGGGATTTAAAATATCACTATTTCTTTTCAAAAATTGTTTTAAGCATGCTACTGGCAAGAAAAATAAAGGCACATCAACCATTGAGATACAGTGAACCCACACATATATAGCTAACTGATTTTAAGAATTCCAAGAATATATAATGGGGAAAGGAGAGTCATCTCAAAAAATGATGTTGGGAAGACTGAATATACACATACAGAGGAATTAAATTTTGATGCCTATCTCACCATATACACCATATACAAAAAATCCAGCTCAAAGTAGATAAAGTATTAAATTCAGTACTAGAAAATGTGATGAAACTGTTAGAAGAAAACATGGGGGAAACTGTATAATGTTGGTCTGAGCAATGATACTTGGATGTGGCTCCCAAAGCACAGACAACAAAAACAAAAATAGACAAATAAGATTATACCAAACTAAAACACTTCTGCACAACAAAGAAGCAATCAACCATGTGCAGAGACAACCTGTGGATTGGATAAGACATTTGCAATTCATACAACTAATAAAGAATTAATTCTAAAATATATAAGGAACCAAACAAAAAAGCCCTGAAGTAGTACACAAGGGACCTGGATAGACATTTCTCAAAAGAAGATATGCAAATGGACTGCAAACATAGGAAAACATTTTAAACATTGATATTCATCAGAGAAATGAAATTAAAGCCACAGTGTCATCTAACACCTGTCAAGTGGCTATTATAAAAAAGATGAAAGATTACAAATGTTGATGAGGGTATGGGTAAAAGGGAGCCCTTGTACAATGTTGATGGAAATGTAAGTTACCCTAGCCATTTCACAAAACTAAAATTACCTTATTATCTAGTAATTCCACTCTGGATATATACCCTGAAGTTTTGAAATCAGTATTTCAAAGTGATATCTGTATTCCTATGCTCATAGAAGCACTATTCACAATAGGTAGGTTATGGAATCAACCTAAGTGTCCATCGAGTAGAATGAATCATGAGTATGTAGTACATATCTGCAGTGGAATAGTATTCAGGCTTTAAAAAGAAAGAAATTTTTTTCATTTGTGATAAGCGGATTGAAACTAGGAAGCATTATGCTAAATTATGTAATCATGGCACAGAGAGAAAAATACTGCATGTACTCACATGTGGAATCCAAGAATATCAAACTCTTAGAAGGAGAAAGTAGAATGCTAGTTACAGAGTCATGGTGGTTACAGGGACATGGGAAGATAATGGTCAAAGGGCAAATAATCTCACTCAAACTGGCAGAACTTTTTATAGCTGTCGTACATCATGATAAATATAGTTAATGATGCAGTATATAATTACTGAGAGTAAATTTCAAATATTCTCATCACAAAAATATTAAGAATTTGAGATGATATGGGCCGGGGATTTAGCTCAGTGGTTCCACTGCCTGCCTCACAAACACAAAACCTGAGTTCAATCCCTGGTAGCCACCTCCCCCAAAAAAGAATTTGAGATGATAGACATGTTAGCTAGCTTGCTTTAATTATTTCACATTATATTCATAAGTCAAAACATCACTTTGCACCACATAGCTATATACAGTTATAAATTGTCCATTTAGAATAAAAATAATATTTAAACAGTTGTTTTAGCATATTCTAAAATCTACTTGTTTCATGGAAATTAATTTGTGTTAATTATTGACAATAGTGAAAACGCAAACAGCATTTTTAAATTAAATGTCATCTGGAGCTCCTATTCCATGAAATGATTCTGGCTTACATATTACTGTGTAACTTTTGTGATAAAAGGGTAAACAAAGACATATAACAAACTACATACACATGTGTATATTTATCCAAAACTTTGTATTTACATATAGTGTTGCCTCACTTTTCTTTCACATAGTATATGACAAGCACTGCTTTCATGGCAGTACCTTCTTTTCTTCTGTGTCATTTCTGATGCTAGCATAGCATTCTTTTCTACAGTAGAACTCTTACAGAACTAATGTCTCATGTTCAACACCTAGGTGCTTTTTTATATCTGTTATTGACTAACACTATTGAATGACTGGAGGAATAACATTTTATGAAACTGGAAATCTGGGTAGCATATTTTTTGGGTAGCATATTTTTTTGGTAGAATATTTTTTAGGTGGCATGTTTTTGGATAACGTATTTTTATTCCAGTTTTTATTTTCTTTTCAGGTTTTATTTTTTATTAGTACATGTTTCCATTACATGATGATTACATTGTTCATGGGGACTTGGTACCTGTACATAACACATCTCAATTCTTTTTCTCATCCCCTTTCCCTCCCCCTACTGCCCCCCCCATGGCAGAATATACTCCGTAGTGTGTAAATACCACATTTTCTTAATCATCTGTTGATAGACATATAGGCCACTTCAACAGTTTATGTATTATGATTCACTGTAATATGCCTTTAACTCTGAGATACAGTTTAAGGTTGAATTTGATGTAGGAGCACAGCATCTTTATCTAAAAGGTGTTGAAAAAAGGTGTCTCTTGGAAATCTCAATTTGGAGGTTACAACCAGGATGTTTGAGGAATTAGTTCTGTGATGAGAGCTGAAACTTGAGATTCTTAAGTCTCAAGAGATTACCTAATATATTTGGGTTTGATCATTAACAGCAAAAAGAGGAGGGAAAGAGGGAGGGAGGGAGGGAAGTAGGGAGGAAGGAAGGATGGAAGGAAGAGAGGGAGGGAGGGATGGAGGGACAGAGGGAGGGAGGAAAGGAAAGAGAAGAAGAGAGAAAAGGAAGGGAGGGACAAGAAGGAAGACATCCCTTGAAACCTAGCATATAATACTAACTGACAGAGTGCTTGCCATCACTGAAGCCTGGATGCTGTCTGGCACCTTTTTACAAGACCAGAGACACAATAGTCTTTCAATTAGCAAGTTTGATGCCTTTTTACATATTAAGTGAACTTTGTTTCGCATTATAAGTGGTGGAGGACTAGAAATAATTTCTGTGCAAGTCATGGAAATCTTTATCTACACAAGACACACTCCTATAAAATTAAAGTTCTGCTCAAATAACTTTTCTTTTGAGTGATGATTCACCAGAGAAAGGAAAGGAGTTCTACTTTTGAATTAACAAGCCCTGCCCATTCAGGAACTAGTTTGGCTGGGAAAATTCATCCATTTTAAATTCTTCAATATTACTTTCCATTCAGAGATAAACAGAGAGAAGAACAGAGGGTGGGAGAGGCAGAAAGGGATAAAGAAACATAATTTATCAAGCTTCTACCTTGCTACAGTGTGACCTGTATTATGCATAAGAATTGTCATTAAATCATTCCAATAATCCCAAAAGAAAGCATTATTACAGTGAGCATTTAACAAAAGTAAATGTACAATTTTGAGTGACAGTTGAAAATTTCACCATAAACTGTTTGGTACCTGTTTGGTTTCTGAAAAAACACAACAGACTTCCCTAATGCTCATGAGTGCATTGCCCACTTTCCAAATTAGATGTCTCCCTGTGGCTTATGATTTCCTGCATTTTCCAATATCCCTTTGAGGTAGGATATTAGGTAACCAGAATTCCTATTGCTATACTGAAAACTACAGAGTACAAAAGACAGGGGCATGTTAGGTGGCTTTCGTAAAATTGCATAGACAGTGGTGAGATTACTGGAAATTGAATTTAGGCTTCCTGATTTACTGTTGTCTGTATATCTGAGCAGCGAGACATTTTCATAAATAAAGTAAAAAGAGGCTGGGTTAATGGAAGCAAAGAGATAAATTCTAAAATCATTCCCTTTTGTGTTTGAGTCTCTGTATGTTTTAAATAGAGTTGTTTGTTTAATTGATTTTATTTCTGTTAATGGTCTATACTGTTTCTTAAATTAGAAAAGAATGACAATTATATACGAATTTGGTTCACTGATAACTGGCTTTTGGCCAGTTCTCATCATTGTAAACAGACTGATGTAATCTATGTTCATTCAAATGTTACATTCATTTTTGTAAAAGATTATATGGATAATTTATATACGATGTAAGACCAATTATTGGCTGTTTGTCTTTTGCAGTCACAATATGGAGCATCAGTTTCTGCCAAGCCTGAGCTACCCCTCTTTTACACTCCTATTGATCTGGTGGACATTAGTGTGGAAATGGCTGGATTGAAGTTTATGAATCCTTTTGGTCTTGCTAGTGCAACTCCAGCTACCAGTACATCAATGATACGAAGAGCTTTTGAAGATGGATGGGGCTTTGCCCTGACCAAAACTTTCTCTCTTGATAAGGTAAGAAAATATTTTTGAAGTTATATTTAAATGCCTGGTGTGTATTTTAATTAAAGCATAAAAATAGTATATTATAGAAAGATTTTCTGACCAAGATATAGTAGTTATTAAATTATTAGACAAAGCCTATCATTACACATTGGCTTTAATTTCTTTCCATTCTATCTGTTCCATACTACAGTGTGTATCATAATATTTTCCATTTTGTATTATTTATGAAGCATTATAATATAAAGGTGATATTTATTTAGTAATCACAAACTTTTGGCTTTTTATTAAATTTGTTTTGATTGATCCCTGAAAATTATATATTTTGATAGGATACCATATGATGTTTTGATATATGTGTACACTGTGTAATAATTAAATCGGGTTTCATATATTTATCTCCTCAAAGATTTATCATTTCTTTATGGCAGAAACTTTCAAAGTCCTTTCTTTTCACTTTTTGAAAATACAGCTAATTATTTTCTATAGTCAACCTATTTGGCAATAACACATCAAAATTTCTACCTCTGTCCAGTTGTACCTGAGTACACACTGATCAGCTTTTCCCCTTACCTCCCTCCATTCTACTCTTTCCAGCCTCTGCTAATGACCATTCCATTCTCAATCTCTGAGAGCAACTCTTTTAGCTTTCACATGTGAGTGAGATCACCTGGGTACTTGTCTTTCTGTGCCTGACTTATTTCTTCTAATATTAATGATCCCTAGTTCCGTCCATGTTGTCACAAAAGACAGGTTTTCATCCTTTATATGGCTGAATGTTATCCCATCATATATATATTATATATAATATATATTACGTGTGAGTGATTTTATATATATATATATACACACACACACACACACACAAACACTGTCTTGTCAGTAGTGCTGAAGCGAGCATAGGAGTGCAGATGTCTCTTTGACATGTTGATTTGGTTTCTTTTGGATATATACCCAGTACTGAGATTTCCGCATTACATACATTTTATTTTTTATTTTGATACTATTAATTGTTTGGTGATTTTGGGAAGTGTTTAAATGAAGACATATACCTCAAATCAAAGTTATGGAGACAGTTGATTTGGTTTGCAATAAAACCTGAGATTTAATTCATGTAAAGAAAAATCTCTCCTTATAATCTATTGATGTTGGAAATAAGCTTCTTGATGAATTTTTGAAAATCATTCCCCAAAAACATATATCCTGAGTTTCATGCGGCAATATGACTCAGAGCAGAAGTGGACATACATAGCAGGAAATGTACTACATGTTAAAGTTGAAATTGATTCTTTGAGGCACACTTATCATATAAATGCATGTTTTCAAAGTAGAATGCTTTAGGCAAAAGAAGGTGTTGTCCTTATAGTTATTGTTTGAATTTAGAAAAAAGCAGAAGAATTTAGCATTTTTAGACCATGTATTGACAAAAGTGTAGATGCTAAACCTCTCAGTATATTCAGTACTAGCTGATAGTTAGTAATAATTAATGTATAAGAATCTGTGAAGCTAGTGACTAAGAAAAGAGTATCATTATTTAAATCAGCCTTATCCTTAGGCAAAGAAAATAATAGAGAACAAACATGCCCCATTAAGCACATTTTCTCCCTCTTTTTTTCTCTTACTGGGATCAATAGCTGGCATTATTATGGCTAAAACATTACAGCTGTCTTATTCTGACAGCTTTACAACATGCTATGTGTGTGATCAAGAAAATCAAGAGAATCCTTAAAAGTTAGAAAAGTCAATACAGAACAAAAAATTCTTAAAGATTTTTATATTTATATATCAGAAGAGCGATTCTCTTCCCAAATAAACTAAATATTTAGAAAGAGTTCCATTAAACCAAGTGTAAAAATGAACAAAGTACACTCCATTAAGGTTTAGAATATCATTAATTAATTGTTTATGATCTTGTAGAATATTAATAATATATTTGTCTTTGTTTCAATTCATCCTTTAAGAATTAGTGGGAAACTGTAATCAAATGTTTAATATGTTGTGGAAAACAGTCTCAAATAGCAATTAAAGACTATATTAGGTAGGTATGCTACTTTAAATACACATATGTAAACAAAAATAGTTGGTTAATCAGGAATTGGTAAAGAATTATGGCAAGGAAAAAGCTTTGAATTTGCTATTTTCTTTGCTTGCAAAAATTGAATTCTGATTAATCAGAAATATGTCTTCCCTCTATTGGTGACATGCATTGATTTGTGACACTGTGTCTTTCAGTAGCCTAGGAGCAGTTTCCCTAATAGGATCACCAGGATAAATAAATGAGGAGCTAACTTCTTTCTCAACCTCAAATCTGAATTTAATCTATCAATTTAAAAGTCTGTGAAGTTGATTCAAAAGGGAAGTTATGATTAAATGCAAATTACATGTGATACATGAAACACAAAGAAAAGATATTTTCAGAAGTCCTACTTTACTTATTTTGATAGTGGGTACAAAAATAATGTTCAAAATAGTGTTCAAAAAATTATTTTAAAATACACATTTGTGCAGATTGTATTGACAAAAATAATGATGCCACCTTACATTTATATAAAGTCATTTTCAAAAATGATTATTTCCTGTATATGAGCTTATAGCATAGTCCATTTGCCTCATAGAGAACTCCATTTGGTTTTCTTATATTGTCCCTAATTAGTGATTAAACCTGTTTTGAGTATATGATCGCATCTTAAGAACTTCTGTGCTTTCTTATTGATGAAATGTAGTATGCAATATTTGATGCATATTTTTCCCACCAACTTTCATCAAAGGCATCTATTAAAATATTACATGTACTATACATTTGTGTGACATTATAACATACCAACTGAGATTAGCCTTGTTATAATTTATTATACCAATTCAAGAATCTATTTAAAACGAGAATATTGACATTTGAAATTTGGATGATTTTAATATGACAAAGGTTAGTCTATGGAGTTTTGTTATCATATGAAATGTTAATATTTCACAATACAGTGTTGATGAAGTACAGTTTTCTGAGCCTACATATGATAAAGAAATTAAATGCCTACCAAGGGAGTTCAATAAAAATTAGTGCCCTGCCTGAACATCTGCTGGAAATTTTATTATCCTATCCTACTGACAGTGTGGCTCCCTTGTTTTTCTAGATTGACAGCTGAATATTGCACTGATTTCTGCAGCAAATTTGTTTAGGTGAACTTTGTTTCCCTTTTTGTGTGTGTGGGGAGTGGAGTTCAGAACATGCTTTTGATTTTCATCCTATTTTTTTTTTATACTCTTGACATTTGTAGATGCCAGATTGAGGTCTAATATGCTGTAGCAACGATAGACCATTGACTTACAGTGAAATGCCAGTTGATATCTCAGTAAACAGAAATATTATTATTCTTTACTGTGTAGTCTGTATAAAAGCTATATGTGCTTTCTTTAGGGAGGCAAATGATCAGATTTTTTAATGTCAAATATAAAAAGATCTGGGTTTGCTTTTGTGTTAAATAACATCAAAGAAGTTTTTTATTAACTATATTCTTCCTTTACAAATCAGTCTTAGAAAGTCCTAAAATAACCAGCCTGCTTTTCTTAAGATTCTGTTTATATTTTATAAGAATGATAAAATGATATTTAAAACAAGACTATAAAATGATTTTCCTGCATAAATATATATTAGGTTCAAGTTTAAATATAAAAGGTGGGAGAGAAATCAACCTGTCAGGCTTGATTAAAGCTAAATTATCATGACAAAACAGAGAAGTGCTGTTTAACTGGGAATATTAAAAATGGTTTTGACATCACATCAAATAACCCCTTGACCTGTGTTCTCATTATATTGATAGGATAGATAAAAACATTTTGCTTTTATTAATCATCTCCATAAATTTTGTACTGTCAGAGAGAGCTACATATTGTGTGATTGATTTTTACTAAGAAATTACCTTAAATGTATACACTTTGCTGTAATATGTATCTGGTGATTAGATAAATGTATAATGGGTCTCTCTCAGCATAAAATCCTGAAAACCAAAAACCAAAAAATGTTTAAGTTTCTTCAATTATTTCTTTAGATTCAAAATATTGATTGTAGCTCTTTCTGTAAAATATAACCTTATACCACATAGCACAATGCTTAGTTTATAGGAAGGATTTGATAAATGTTTCATAAATATTCATTAGATACATGAATTAATAAATAATAAATAGATTTTTGGCACCAGCATATTGAGTTCTTTTTCCAGTCATATGAACAGATAGTTAGCACATAAAACAATTGATTATTCTGAGTATTGATCTCAATCAAGGTAGAAAAGGCCAATTTAAAATTTTCCATATCCTGTGTTGCTTTGTATATTGCATCTGTATCTGTCTAAAAAGGAAAATGTCAGTGGAATTTCTACATGTGTAAATTACATTTTAAAAACTGAGGTATTGAAAAACCATTTAAAATTCAGAGGAGATTGAGAAAACAGTAAGAATCAGATAATGTTAGGAAAGGACTTAAAAATCATCTGGACCAGTTATGTAAGCTCAACCACCAGTAGTCCTGATAGAAGAAATTTAACCTGTTCTTGAATGCTGGAAATATACTAGATCTTTAAAGCCATGCAGCCTACTATACCTATGGAAAATCTATTTTAGAGATATATCCGTTTTATGAACCCAAGGTCAGCTTTCTCATAACTTTCATCTATGTTTTATGTATAATTTTGCCCTCTGAGACATCATGGAATAAATTAGTATAAATTATTAAAACAAATGAATTGTTGATTTTTAAATGCAGTGTGTTTTTCTCCAAGTAAATACATACTCTAGAGAAAGGCTAACTAACAAATACGGAGAGGAAGATTATGTATGGGGAGAACTTTGGCCAGGGAGACTGCTCTCCATTCAAAGTCATTTCTAAATCAATATCTTGGACATGTTGTTGAATATTGTAGGTTATTGTTGTTTCCTTTGTTGTTACTATTATGCACTTTGTTCACTACAAAATATGTAGTGCTTAGAATGTTCAGGCTAAATGTTTTTCATAAGTTTTATGATTTAATCCTCATAATATCACTAGAAGGTAGACAGTTTTTTTATCAGATGAAGTAATAATCTGAGAAAGTTAAATAAATTGCCCAAGATTTAACACAAAATTTATCTGTGTCTATGTGCTGGTAGTCATGTTCCTTGGCAGTTTGGGCTGAGCTCCCATGGACAGCTCTTCACAATAATTATGTCTGTGGAGATCATTCATACACTTAAAAGTTGGTCAATATTTGAGGACTGGCAAGAGGTTATCACTAATGAATGTAAAGTCTCAGGTGGGATTATTGTAGTTGCTGGGATGAATGAGCGTTACTTTTTGTCTCTTCATAATCTCTCTTGCCTTATGGGACCTCATCATCAAGAAGGATAGTTTGGATTTGCTCATGATGTGGCAGTCTTTCCAGAGAAGAATGGAAGCTAAAAGACCTGTTAAGCACCCACTCTGAAGCAACTTCAGTCACTTCCACCTTATTGTCTTGATGAAAGCAAGTGTTGAGATTGGCTTATATTCAAGAAATAGGTAAATTATCACCTAATGATGAGAAGACTTACAAAATTATATCACAAAGAGACATGAATATGGATTGTAGCCACTTTTACAAATGATTCTAACTTGCTATCTTGTAAGAGTAGTTCACATCCCTGTCATGTACAAAATGCAACCACCCTTTTCCAAGATACCTAAAATGTCATCTAATCATGACCTTAATTTTAATATCTATGATCATGTAATACATTAAGCCCAAGTGCAACTGAAGATACATGGATTAAGCTTACCAAGTTTCTCTGAAGTAGAAAGATTATTTTCCCATACAACCAATACAAAATAATATGATCAAGAAAAAGTCTGGAGAAGGAGGGGGAGGGAGAAAGTAATGATCAAAATCTCATATGTACATGTATCAAACCCCCAAAGTGAATGTAATTGCTATGTATCAAAAACATGAGCTAAGGAACAGGAGAGGAAGGGGACAAAAAATAAGATGTATTATATACATGTACAAAGATGATAAGTGTAATTATTATGTACTGCATACATGTATTAATAAAACATATAATTAATAAAAATAAATGAATAATAACAAAAAAAGAGAACCACACTACATATTCTGATTCAGAAACAGGAAATGGAGGACACATAGCAATCACTTGTCCATAGAGTTTTGAAATTCAGTTTGGCTCATATTTTCAGAGCTTCTTGTGCTCTTGTGGAGGGTCCAGTTTTTCTTGATAGTGGCTCCTTAATTCAATGTTCTGATCTATTTCCTCTGCCCTCGGAGATATTGACTCTGAGTTATTCCCCAGTTATTGACCCCATAAATGGCCAGTGATGTTCCATGTAGGAGGCTGAATACCTTTCAAGGCTCTATATTCCTCTCTTTGCTTGGAATTCTACCTTTTTATCCCAACTCATGGTGATATCATCGTAAAACTCTCTTTATTTTAAATCTGTTAAGGGGTGACATCATGCTGCACCCTAATTCTTTATGAAACAGACTTATTTCCATCTTAGATATGTCTTGCTGCTGTGGCACAGTGTCCATAAGAATCATTGAATCCCTGTTCTCTTCAGCGATTTTACTAAGGCCTGCATTAAAATTTTCTGAAGTCTTAACAAACTGTCTTTCTACAACACTCTTGATGGATCTTTACTCTAAAGTACTTCGAGAATCTTTTTCTATGGAGGAGGCACTAATTGTAAAGAATAGTTTTGTTTTCTAACCCAGCAAGATCTGAGCTCTTCGGATTTGCCAGAAGTTTTGCTTAGCAAATTAATATACTCTTCTTCAACTATTCTCCCTCTTGTTCCTTGTTATACTAGGGTAGAAATACTGAACTGATACTTTTATGAGCCTATCTAGGGATTTCCTAGAACTACAAATACAAATTTCTATTTTCTGAATTATCACCAGCCAAATGTTCTGTCAACACATAATGTGATCTGTTTTCCTAGCCCTCAATGAATTTATTTACACAACACCTTAGCCACTCTTAGCAGCTTATTGTGCATTCTTCAAGCCTTTACTAGTAGCCCATACTTGTGTTTTTTGTTTTGTTTTTGTCTGTTTTTGTTTTTTTTATACCAGAGATCGAACTCAGGACCTTGCGCTTGTGAGGCAGGTGGCGGTGACACTGAGCTAAATCCCTGGCCCCTCACTAGGTTTTTCAAGCCTCTGCCTGCCTCAGAATCTCAGTCATTGCCACCTGTTTTAGAATTTGTTATGCTAGCAAATGTGACTGATCCTCATATAATTTGTCTATTGCTTCATATAAAACCACTTCATAATTTAGTGGCTCTGAAGGCCAACAAGTTATCTGTGCTTCTTTCTATAGTTTGGCCATGTGGTCTGGGCTCAGCTGGGTTGGCTTGCTTTCTTTCCATGTCATTAATTGTTCTCACTCATGCATTTGCAGTTAGCTGACAGTCTGCTTGGTGGTGGGCTGATGGCTGTCCCTGATGGCTTAATTCGCATGCCTGGGTCCTCAGCTGTTATGACTAGACTTTTATTTCCATATGGATTCATCTTCAAAGAGAGTATACAGTGCTTGTTCAAAATTTATCAGTACTGGTTCCAAAAAACGCGGGAGGAGAAACTGCCATCCTTTGGGGGTTGAGGCTCAATAGTTGCACAATATGATTTTCACTGTGTTACATTTGTAGAGCAAGTCATAAGGCCAGATCAGAATGAAGGAGCATGGAAATGAGTCTTCCCATCAGAAGACTTAAATCCATCATATCGGGGTTTGAACCAAAATCTTTGGTACAAAAACCAGTTTTAATAATTCATTCTTTCAGAAACTCATTACTTTAGGTCGAAAATGAAGGCAGTTAATCAGTGTTCTGGAGATTTAGGATTCAACTTGAGTAGATATCCAGAGGGCTTCCCTCCTGTGTTGTACCTGTGGATGCTTGTATTTCTATTGAGAAATGCAAACTATACAGAAATTTCAGAGAAAAGGAGAGAGTGAGAGAGGAGACTGAACATTTTGAGTTGAAACCATCTGAGAATCCAATTATTCACTGCCATTTTCCCTATGTCATTTTTCTCCCATCACACTGGCCCTCTTTCCAGTCCTCTGAGATGGCATTTTGCACCCTATTTTAGGGCTGTCTTGGTTATCTTGCTTGGTGTTTGCTCTGTCTAGAAAGCTCACCTTCAGATCTTCATATGATTGATTGGCTCTTGCTTCTCAGATCAGTGGTTACCTCCTCAGAGAAGCCTTGCCAACCATTTAAAACTCAGTCTATGCCACATTATCCTGGTCATTTTGTTTTCTAAACTTTACTTTTCATTATATAAAATTGTCATTGTCATGCTCTTGATCATTTATTTGTTTACTTATTTATTTTTTTGTTTTAGCCACTTAAAGTAGGCTCCATAAGAAGAAAGACAGACGTTGTCTCCCTTGCTCAGCAAGCATGCCTACTGCCAAAAAAAAAAATAATTCTGGCAGATAAATAGATAGGAAGGATGTGATGCATACTTGTTAGATGAATGAATAATTATAGGATTCTAATTTGAACCACAATTCTACATGACAGCTCTTCAGTTACTTGGAGACAGCTCTCATATCCTATCCATAAACCTTTTCTTTTTCTTTACTAAATAGTCCCATTTTCCTTCCCATAATAAGGTTTATAGACTTTTTATCATGTAGGTTGTCTCCCCTTCTATGTGGATTTCAAGAAACTTGTTTCAATCCACATTATCTTAATTGACAGGAAGTTGCACCTGTATTTGAACAAACTGCACAAATTGCTGGCACCTACCAGCCAGACAAGAATGAAGAATAGCATTTTCAGAACTGTAGATGCCAAAAATAATATTTAAAGATGAAAATTTCTTTAAAATGTTGTGTAATATTTTAAAGCCTAACTAATTTTCTTTGGATTATAATACAGAACATTACATTTACTCCAGTAACTTGTTATGGAAGGTCTTAGCAGAAACAATGATCTGTATTTTTAAAACATTAAATCACATTTATTTATTTTGTTATTAAAATTTTCTACATTATTATATCATGAACAATGGTCCAGTGTATTATTTTCAGTGCTGTCATTTTAGCTTCATATTTTGTACATAACTGATTTCTATTTATTGTGTAATATTGTTCTCCAGATATATACTTGTACATTAACTAAACAAATTCCATGTAAACTAATCTGCAAGGCTTAAAATCAAAATGTGTACTGTACTAATAGTTTCTTTGAAACCTGGCTATATCAATTATTTAGATTTATTTTGTTGAAATTCATAAAATTGACTCATTCTTATGAAGAATGAGTTTACTAAAAAGTTACAGTTCACATGTATTAGTACTATAGATTTCCTGCACACGTTCACAACCACATACCAGGCTCTTGTGTGCAATAACCCTAATCTTTTCAACAAAAGTGAATGTATTTGTATGCTTGCACACTCATTCACTTGTGTGTACACATTCAATATTGAAGCTAGATCTTCCAAGTTAGAATCTAATAAATGCACTATTATTTTTCCCCAAAGTTCTAAATTAATCTGTTGGCTGGTTTGCCTTCTTTGCCAGACTTAGTTTGCTAAAGAGAAAATGTAAATCAAAATGTTTGCAAACAAAAGTTAAGGAATACATTTCTAATATTAAGTAAAAAAATCTTTTAATTGTAGCCAGTATATTTTTTACCATGTACATTATTAAAGTTA
This sequence comes from Heterocephalus glaber, assembly GCF_053883595.1. Taxonomy (NCBI): domain Eukaryota; kingdom Metazoa; phylum Chordata; class Mammalia; order Rodentia; family Bathyergidae; genus Heterocephalus; species Heterocephalus glaber. The sequence goes on along the minus strand of NW_028258296.1, from coordinate 32,667,210 downwards.
CTTATATTGCTCCAAGTGATATTTTATAGTTTATTTCAAATTTGGGCTAGTTGACTATGGAGCAGACTAATCAATTTTCCAATATAATTAAATCTTCACCTCTTTTCCATTTCAGGCTCTGATTTCACACTTGTTAATTAGTTAATCTCTTTGGTAGAATGGACAAAATGAGATTCAAATAGACTTTTTAATAATATAAATTGACATGTACAGTTTTGGTCTGGATTAGTTGGTATATGAACCTATCTTGTAATGGTAAATACTTATTTTTATTGTTTCTTTTTTGCTCTCCCTTCCTTACCCTTCCCTTCCCTTCCCTTCCCTTCCATCCCTCCCTCTCTGAATCCCTCCTTCCCTCCCTTCCTCCCTCCTCTTTTAAAGCAGCAATTGATGTGAAGGTTAATGGAAAATTCTCATAATTATGGGTAATGGAAATTTCTTTAAAGTATGATCCTGCTGCTTGACAAACTAATTTTGGTCTTGCCTTCTTTCACATTATTCTTTTGCAGGACTTAAATTTAACTGGTTAAAAATCTCCATATTATGGGTATTTCTAAATGATAGTCTTTGGGGTGAAGTTAACATAGATTGAATCCATAATACTTTTTTTTACCTTTGTATTTTCTTTATTACTTTTTAATAAGATTCTCATCATTATTGAGTAGGGATAGTCTTTATCTTTCTTTTAAAAAATCTTAAATAAAAAACTGATTTACTTTACTGTCAAATTTTTATCAAGAACATACATTCATTGGCTATTCTGTAACAAGATTTATTCAACTGTAGTAAAATTACAGCTCCCTTTATGAACCTCTTTCTTGGAGGACTTGCCATGTGCTTCATATTCAGTCTCTGTCATTTTTTTGAAATGAAATGTCATGAGACAAGAAGTATCATTAACACCAGGAAGATACTTACATATTAGAGAAATACCCAACCTATCTTTCAATGCACCAATCACTTTTCCTTACTGGACTTCTTCATCTGTTTCTTTCTCTCCAGATAAGCCCTTTTTTGTCATGCTCTGCTTATTCATTTACATGTATTTGAAATGGGTTCTCATTCCTCTTTTGGTACATTCACCCTCTATTAAAGTTTACCTAAATATGTCATTAAATAGTCTCATTTTTAGGTTTATGGATTACACTCAATGTAACTTGACATCTTTTTCTAATGCCCCTTATATACTCTTTTGTATCTCATTCGATGAAACTTTTGTTGTAGACTGACATCAGAGAAGTATGTGTGTGTGCATGTATGTGTACAGTCTTTACCTTGAGAAACTTGAACTCCAATTCAGAAAGTGCATAATGTACACCAAAAGACGCAAGAAAAATGAATGCTGACATAAGGCAAGGAATTCAAAGACTAGAACTTGGTTTAGTAAGCTGTACTTTCCTTTATTTTTTAAAAGAAAAATTATTTCACATGTGACCCATATCTATATATGAACATCCCCAGTCATGAGAGTGTCACACATATTTAAGTTTTAGCATAGTATCTCACAAAATGGATAAGTAGTTGTGGAAATAACAGGAAGGACATACCAGACTAGAAATGTAAATGTGATTTTATAAATATCAGAGAACATGGAGAAGCTGTAAGCAGAAAATTTGGCTAATTCAATTTGATTGTAATATAACTTCTATTCACTATTTAATAATAATTTTCACTTCTCCCCTCATGGAAACTCTTTTTTGAGAGAATCAACTTCAACAATATGTTGATGAGGGCCGGGGATTTAGCTCAGTGGTTTCACCGCCTGCTGCACAAGCACAAGAGCACAAGGACCAGAGTTCAATCCCCAGTACCAAAAAAAAAAAAAAAAAAGTAAAACAGTACGTTGATGTAGGTCTACATTTTAGTTTTTTTGGTTTTTTTTTTTGGTACTGGGGATCGAACTCGGGATCTCACACTTGCGCGGCAGGCGCCAGAACCACTGAGCTAAATCCCCGGCCTCTACATTTTAGTTTTACCATTCTTCCTTCAGGAGAAGACATTTTTTGCTATTCTAATAATAAAAGGCCATAGATAAACCAAAGCTTCTGTGGCTACATTATTATCTTTCTTTCCATACACTGAACTTTTGTAGAATTGTACTGAATTGACCCAAGATAGTCTGGATTCTTTAATAGTTTGTCTCTTCGGGCCAGGGATTTAGCTCAGTGGCAGTGCACCTGCATCACAAGCTCAAGGGTCTGAGTTTGATCCTGGTACCAAAAAAAAAAAATTGTCGCTTCCTTTTTTGCCTGAATTTGAGCCATTTTTCCTTGACTGAATATAAGTCTGGTCCTGTGACCTTCAGGCCTTGCAAGTGAAGGAATTCACAACTACCTGTGATTGACAGCACCTCTGTTGTAGTTAACAGGACAGTTTCTTTTCTTTTTTTGGTAAAGGGTACCAAACTTGGGTCCTTATGCTTGTGAGGCAGGCAGCAGAACCACTGAGCTAAATCCCCAGCCCAGGACAGTTTGATTTTAGAGCATAATATACCACTCAACAATTTTATAAACAGTAAATTCATAAATATTACACCAAGTGAAGACAATTTGCATTCATAGAAAAATAATTTTGTGCATCTGTAATATTCTTCAGGAGACATACTTTTTAAAAAACAAACTATTTTCTGATAGGGACTTTAAGCATTCTTTAAAAATCCTTCCTATCACTTGGGAGCTCTCCCCTGTGTTTTTTTAGAATCTTTGGTCATAGCTTACTCACTTTCTTAAACAACTCATGAGAACATTTTTTGTGTGCTTTAGCTTTTCTGTGCTGAGATTTGTTTGCCTTTTCCTCTTTAATACAGCTTAAGATGAACTCACATTGACTTATTTTAATGGGTCCTTTAATTGGCCCAGAGAAAAATTTTGCATTTCCTTTGCCCTATCAAATCCTAAAATGCAAGGTGATTACCATAAAGGCAGATGTCTTTTAGCTGATCTTTCATCAGCAATCAACTTGGACCTCACCTTTTAGATATGTCAAGCAGAGTGGGGAAGTGTGCGAGCCACTGCTCCAAATGGGAAAAGGAAAAAGCACCAGGGCATACATAGAAACTGTTCTAAAAGGACTCTTTAAACTCTGTTTTGGGGGCTTGGGATGGCAGTGAGACTCAGAACAAATCATCAGCAAATTCCAAAGAAATCATTTCATTCGTTACTTGTACCCTTAACTTTTTGCATCTATATTAAAGTGAAGGACATAGGAGTTCCCTAGGTTAATTTTTGTCATCTACCTGAACGTTTCTTCAGGGAGAAAATATATTTTTGTAACTTATTTCAATATCCCTAAAGGTCTCAGCCAAAAGGTACATTTTATTATTTTTAATATCCATGTCAAATTATAGACATGATGACATGAAAACATTGTTAAAATACTTACATGTCATAAAATTTCTCTTATGCTGAGATTTTTTTCCCTAGACTGTTTGAATAGCGTGTAATTTTTTTTTATATAACATGACAACAAGTCTTAGCCTAGCTCTTCCAAAAAACATTTTCAAAGATGGAATTAAATATGCATGAATCTTATTAGGTATATTACCTATGGGAGACGATATGGAGGAAGGTGAGGAGGTTAGGATAGCCATAAAATAGCAGCATAATCCTGTCCCTGAGTGAGGAAGTGACGAAGAGGGGTTGGAGCAAAGTATCCTTGAATGCCTTGCTGTCAAACAAAACCCTAGCAAAGCCATTGGACAGTCCTTGTGTCTCTGAGGAGTGGGCTTGCTTCCTGTCCTGGCCCTGCTCAGTCATCACCTAAGCCCCAGAAGAAGAGCGGCAAACAGATGCAAGGTGGCTGGCACAGCACAGCCACCGGAGCCTTTGCTCCGTACGATGGAATTTTCTGCCCTTTCCATGAGGATATAGTAATCTCTAGAGAATATGTTCTAAGACTCCCAGTGGATGCCTAAAACTTTATTTCCAAATCATAAATATAATGTTTTGTGCTATCTACATTCCTATGATAGAGCTTAATTTATTTAAGCTCTAATTTATTAGGTCACGGCAACATATTTATAACAATAACTAATAATAACACGAAACAATTTTAGCAGTATACTACTGTACAAGTGCTGTGAATGTGGTCTCTTTTCCTCCCAAATACCTGACTGTATCCCTCCAACTCTCCTCTCCTTTTGGCCATGTGAGATGACATAATACCTACGTGATGAAATAAAGTGAAGTAAATGACACAGAACTTATGGCGTAGGGTTAGATTACTACGTAGACATTACTGAATACAAGCACAGAAATGCTAAGATGTCAAAATGAGGACAGAGATGGCTACTAAGTGACTAATGGAAGGGCAGTGTATACAGTGTGAATATGCTGGACAAAGCGAAGTTTCATGTACTGGGTATAATAAAGCAGGTTGACAAGAAATTTCATCACACTGCTTAGAATGCCAGGCAATAGAAGACTTACAAATTATGTATTTCTAGAATTTTCCGTGTAACTGTTTTGAACCATAACTGAACATGGATAACTGAGTTCACAGAAATCAAAACTGTGGATAAGAAGAGACTGCTCTGTTTGGATCTTCTACAATACTTGGTATAAGATAGGCAGCAACCTCATATAGGGCTTTAAAATAAGGCACAAACAAGCATTAGCATTACATTTAGAAATCTTCTCTTGATTAATACAAAGAGAAACGTGACTGTATAGATAACAAGGGACCAGCTGTAAATAAAGTTTATACAAATAGTCCCTTGTTAAGAATCATAAAATGAAAAGACAAAGCCTAGCTTGCAAGTACATGGCTAAGAGAGGTAAATTAACTCTTAAATTTCAAATTGTTGTTTTCACAATAAATTTTATAGTAGCTATTGAAGTGTTACAATGATCTCCTTCTGATTTGAAGAAATTGTTGAGGGTCACCTCTTTTCTAAGCAATGTATCTGTCAACAACTGTTACTTCACCATGTTCATTTATAAAATAAGAGTGTATTATATATGTTCCTTTCTTACAGTATTCTGGTGGTGCTCAGGTTGAATTTTTCAAACAATAGAAGGTGTGGAAATCATTTGTAACATGTAGAGGACCATAGCAATAAAAATTTTGATTCTTGTTACTAGTTTGTATGCCAGAAAAATACATGGATACTTATATAATCCTTAGACGCACAGAAAGTCACTACTTGTTCCCATGACTGCCACATGAAACCCCTCAGCTCTCATTCAGTGCTACCCCAGCCTCCTGAAATAGCTTCGCTGCTTCCACTCCTGTTCTCCAGCCCCACCTCCACCAGCAGCCAGTGGGCTCATTTTACTTAAATCCATCCTTCACTTGAAATATTCCATTGGTTTCCCATTAGTCTGAAAATACAGAACCTTTGTACAAATTATTTTATCATATAGCTCCTGTCTGTCTCTCAAATTTAACTTCATTTTACCTTAACTTGTAACAATTAAGCTACAACTGCAATGGCCTTCTCTTGGTTCCATGAGGCCTCTCATGAAAGGTTTTAGTTACTTGGAAATCTCAGGCTCTTATTCAAAAAGAAGAAAAATTGTTGCTATTGGGGAAGTTTAAATAATAGAGGAATGACTCTGTTCTTATAAGTGGCTTATATTTATTGAAGTATATCAGGTATCAAAATGTGCAGAGGACAACCAATTAAACTATGGAAAAGGGATCACAAAATTTTTTCTATATTTTTTATGATACCTGGAATTTGTTGCTATTTTTGAGCATGTGTACTATGTGTGTGATACTAGAGATTGACCCCATGGCCTTCACATTGGTCTACATCCCCTGTTCTTTAAAAAAAATTTTCTTGAGACAACGTTTTGCTAAATTGCCTAGGCTGGACTCAAACTTGTGATCCTGCTGCTTTAGCCTCCTAGAGTGTTGGGATTACAGGAGTGTGCCTCTGCTTCTGGCTGTACAGTGACAGAAAATTTTATGACTCTTAAATTCTTCAGTAAAACTCATCCTCTTTGTTAATATTTCTGAAGAGAAAATAAGATAAAGATCATTCTTTCTTGTAGCTGTTGGGATCTCATTAGCTATCAATCACGAAATCCCTAGAAAATAGAAAGTATTTTATAGGGTCAGAAAGTGTACTGCAAAGAGCAGTGGGTCTTTCTTGGCATACTCACGGGTTCAGAGAGCAACATTTTTAAAAAATGCTTTTCATGTAAAATTAATAAGTGCTAATGTAAATGTTAAAGCACAAAATTGTGATTCCTGGTTTCTGAGCCTCCTCAGAGTTGTTAGAAAACTAGAGAATGCTTCCCTACCCAAGAGCACCTTTTATCAGAGAGTGAGAGATTTGTGAATGTAACTACTATTAACATCAATGAAATTTAATCAAGTAGATCTCCTACACATAGATCAAAAGATTTATTCAAATTACTATAAGTGTAGCCAATCATGGGGAATAATTCATAGCAAATATAATTTAAAGTGTTTTACATTAAAACATGAAATAGAACCTGTTAGAAGTTGAATCTATTTTTAGAGCCAGGTACTAAAGTGTCTATGATATTGGGATTCTGGTATTAAATAAAAGACAAGTTTGTAAACAGCTCAATAATTGGACAGGCTCCATATTGATTTTTTCCTTTGTTATATAATATTACCCACTTCTCCATCCAGAACCATGTCGTACAGGGTTTAAGAGTGCTACAAACATGGTTGCTGTTGTGTATTGGAATGTTGGAATGTGCAAAGACGGAAAGACTGTCACAGCAGTCAATAAGATCTGAGAGGTGTTGACTAATTGCCTGCTAATTACACAGTAAATTGTCTAATTAAGCTGATGGTTAATTAGGGTACGCTTGCACAGCAGTCTTGTGGAATCTGTGTCTGATGTCTGGGAAGCAGCTTGTATAATTGGCAAACTGGTAAGGACTGGCAGAGAACATGACTGGAAAGCTCCCTGCCAATGGATGACAGAACACGGATTTAGTGGAAACAAAAGGGTTGTTATTTTTCTCCTGAAAGTTTTGTTTCAGTTCTGCAGCTATTGTGCAGTAAGCAATTGAGAAGTACACTGAAGCCTAAATTATGTGAAGGAAAAGAAGGCTCAAAATGTGTATAAGAATGTAAAATATGGTTTTGCTTGCTGAGTATATGTTCTGATACACCATCTTACATTGCATTAATCTACATATTGTGTGCTTTTACAGTTCCTCCTTTTAACATATGTTATTTGGTGTTCATGTGAAAAAAAAAAGAAAATAGGATAATCTAATGAAAAAAATGCCTGATTTAGGAGAATATGAGGAGGCAGTAAATATGACAGTTAAGAGATTTGAAATACGAATTTTGAGTTCATTAATTATTATTTTTGCTATCACAGTGAATCTTAAAAATATTAAGCAATTTAACAGCTGTAAGTTTGGAAAATATTCTAAATAAATAAAAATTGTGTGTATAATGAGAGAATTTTAACTTTACTATTTTTACAGTTTTACCATGCAACTGGCATTGGCTAATAATTTAATAAAATGTAAGAACGGAATGTTTCATACCTAAATGGATTTCATTTCTGAATGCAAATGCATGGTATTTGATTAACTACCTGAAATTTTTGAGTCCTCCAAATATAAGAGATCTAGAAATTAATTTTGTTTTGTATTCTTCATAGCTGAGGAAATTTAACTTGTAATTTCAAAATACCGTTTATGTTTTAAATACAAATATGAAAATTTATCCTGTAAAATAAAATACGTGGAATACATGGAAGCATATAGACATTTAAAAGAGAACGTTAGGTATACACATTGTTTCTTTCTAAGAGACCCGAATACACACAATTACTTCTGTTACCATTTGACACCCAGATGCAGCTGTATTTCAGAGATTTCAAAATAAGATTTTGAAGAGAACATTAGGTTGCAATTGAAACAAAGGATCACCAACATATAATAAATCTAAGAGTGACTTATACTACTTTTTATTAATAAAACATGAAAAACTTTTAAGGATTTCATAACTAGGTTTCTAAAAATTAAGAAAACCTGAATTAAATTATAATATCAAAATTTTTGTTGCTTTTTTATCAAAGTGATGTCTGCATGTAACTAGATGGGTATGTGGGTACTATTTCCACTGTTTGTCAAGTGGTTTTAGAACGTATTATACACATGCTAAACTGTTTGAATTAGAATTATTTTTAGTGATGTATGCCTGATAAATGAAAGCATTTATTATTTTAGTACAAAAGGTGTTTTTCACACTTCAGAGCAAAATTTTAAAATATTGAGACATAGAAGTAAAAATAAGTGAAGATAAAATATTAATTCAAGAATATAGAAAATCATATTCATTCATTTTGGAGTAAAGTTGCAAAGTCTTGGAAGATATTATAAAGAAATTATGCAAGAAAACAGAAAAGTGAATTTACCAAAGGAATACAAAGCTAAACATTGAAATTGCTTATTTAAAGATATATCTCCTGAGAAAGAAAACTCAGATAGAGGTCAGTGTTGCAAATTCATCCACTCTATATTTTGATCTACACAGTTTTTCAATTTATTCCTGATAGAAATAATATAAATTATAAATGATAAAGGTTTGTGTAAAAGAAATAGCAAGAACCTCTGTTTACTATTGCAATTAAAATTTTAAAGAACTTTTTTAAACCTTACTTTCAAGAAAAAGCCACCCTTTATATTTACAAATAAGGTTCAATGTTGTTTTCTAACCAAAATCTAAAAGGGTTCATGAATATTTAGCCATCACAAGAATAAATTCTACATGTACTTAGTTCCTGTAGTTATCTTGAAAATGTCATGTGATACTTTATTTTCATCTTTGAAATATATGTGTTTCTATGTACACTTAAAAACCAGAGGTAAAATTTGTATACGTGTACATGTGTGCTTGTAGCTTATGTAACTTTCGTAGCTTTTTGAATACAATAGCTTCACTTATCTACAAATTTTTTTTGGTACTGGGGATCAAACTTGGGACCTTGCACTTGCAAGGAAGTCAGTGGAACCACTGAGCTAAATCCCCAGCCCACTTATCTACAGTTTTATCTTCTGTGGTTTCATAGTCAGTCACCATGTGACAGTTACACTGGGTTGTCACCTTCATTGGCTTGAGAGTAGCCTAGGGGATTAGTTAAGCACATTTCTGGGTGTTTTGGTGGTCATGGAGTTGTGACCTTCTGGTCCAGATGCCCTGGGCCCTTTTTTCTCTGGTGGTGTTTCCCTTCCCTTCTGGTCAGTATGAACTAAGTAGCTTTTCTTCATCACACCCTTCTGCCATGGTGTTTCTGCCTTAGAGCCAGCCAACCACGGGAAGAAGCCTCTCAAACTGTGGGCCAAATTAAACTTCTCCTTCCTTATGTTGTGGGTGCAAGACCGTTTGTCTAGCAGTGATAAAGCTATCTAATATGCACAGTTTGAAGTTGAACTTCAAATTTCTGAATAGAAAATTCCAGAAATAAACAATTCATGTTTCAAATTAGGCATTGTTCTTATTAGCATAATGAAATCTCATGCCATCCTTCTTTGTCCCACCCAGTATATGAATCATCCCTTCAACCAACCTTTCTATGCTGAATATACCACCTCTCTGGCTAGTCACTTAGTAGCCACCTTGGTTAGCAAATTAACTGTCATAATATCTCAATTAATATCTCAGTGTTTGTGTTCAAATAACTTTTTATGAGTTAACCTAACCCTTTATCATATTGCATATATCATTTACCTTGCTTTGTTTGATCATGCAGGCATTGTATTATTTCACATCATCAAAAGGAATACAATACAATGATATGTCTCAGAAAGAGATCACTATCAAATAAGATTTATTATAGTGTATTATTATAATTGTTCTGTTATTATTGTTACTAATCTTTTGTTCTGCCTAATATGTAACTATACCATAAGTATATTAGTCAGCTTTCCATCAATGGGACAAAATACCTGACACCACAATTTAAAGGAAAGGGGGTTTAGTTTGGCCCACGGCTTTGGGGAATTCAGTCCATGGTCAGTGGGGTCCAAGGCAGAATTGGATTGGTGGAAGGATATGGTATAGGAAAGCTGCTGCTCATGTCAAGGCAGCCAGGAAGTAGGAGAGGATGTGGGGGATAGGCTTTGGTACCATCTACATTTTCAGACATTGATTTCTAATATAAACCCTGTTCATAAAGGGAGATAATGTAGTCATCCATCATTAGTATCTAAGTAATTTCAGAATAGTCCCATAACTCTCAAAAATAAGCTTCATACTCTGTTATGGCTTGTGTCTAGATATCACCCCAAAGCTTCATGCAGTCACAGGTGGGGGTTTTTCACAGGTGACTGGACCTAGAGTGTGTGATGCTGGGATTAAGAATGTGTGATAGGGCCGGGGATTTAGCTCAGTGGTTCCGCCGCCTGCCTCAAAAGCGTAAGGACCTGAGTTCATTCTCCAGTACCAAAAAAAAGAGAGTGGTGATTACTAAATCAGTTCACTGATTGGTTTGACACCACCCTAATTGTAGTAGCGCAGATACAATACAAGGGATAGAAAGAGGCTTGTCTTGCCCCTTGCTTGCTTTTGCTGTCTTCTGCTTGCCATGAACTGTTTCTCCTCTGTGATCCCCCTCTGCCATGGCACCTTGCCTTGGAGCCAGCCAATTATGTACTGAAACCTCTACAAACTGTGAGCTAAATAAACCTTTCCCCTTTAACTTTGGGTGTCAGGTATTTTGTCTCAGAAATGAGAGAAAAGTAACTAAGACATACCCATTAGATATAATACCCACTACTCAATTCCTCCAACGCCTGAAAACCAGTAATTTACTTTGCATCTCTATGGGCTCACCTATTGTGGACATTTGAGATAAATAGAATCATACAGCAACTGACTTTTTGTGGCTACTATTTAAAATTATTTAGGATAATATTTTCAGAGATTAACCAGGATGTAGTGTATATTAAAATTTCTTTATTTTCTGTGGCCATGCCACATTTTCTTTACCTATTTATGAATTCATGACTTTTTCCCTTGTGCTACTATTAATATTTCCTGAATATTCATTTGTAAGATTTCGAGTGAATATACTCTATTTTTTGTTCTTTTTAGATATATTTAGGAGTGAAAAATGCTGAGTAATATGGTAATGCTAAGTTTTTGAGGAATGGTGAAGTTTTTTTCCATAGCAGCTGCATGAATACATTCCCACCAGCAATATATGATTTTTCCAAATTTTTTGCATACTCACCAAGAGCACTGTCTATCTTTTTTTATAGACATCATAATGGGTGTGAAATAGTTTGTTATTAAGACATTGATTCCTAGTATTAGTTAGTATAGTTGAAAATATGAAGATCTGGTAATTGCCTTAATGTTCTTGATAACACATCACCATGACAACTAGTTAATTTAACAGACAGTTAAAGTAACTGCCATTTTTCCTTTTCCTTTCTTGTTCCAGAAATTATGGTCATCAGGGACTATTTGACCCAATTCCAATCTCTGGAGAAGAGCCAGTTTATAAGCATTCCTTACTGTGGGAGATAAAGTTACAAGATAGGGTGTATTTATAGTCTCTTAGTGTTTGGTAAATTATAGAGTTGAAGGAAATGAATAAATGTTTCAAGCTAAATTTCAAGCAAAATATACTGAATTAGAAACTTGAGAAGAAATATTTAATATACCCTAGAGAGCAGAGATAAAAAATTTAGCTCTAGGAGTCCTGATCACTCGTTCTCCTCGCTCACTGCTTTCCAACTGGGCAATAGTATCATTCCAGATCCAACAGTGCAAGCTGTAAGAGTTTAAAAGACCCCTCTGAGGTCCAGCTCTAGTCTAAGGCTTCCATCTACAGATAATGGAAATTTGTCTTTAATTAAATACTAATAGATTTGTCCAAGTTCATTTGGGTGAATAAAAGGTACTCTTAAACCATGTACATGACAGTTTTAGTTCTGCATACTTTTGAGTAAAGTATTTCATGCTCTTCGTAGTTCATTTTTATGTCTAGGGTATTATAGAACCGTAAGACCCAGACTTGACTTTCTGAGAACCTAAAATCTAGAGGTGATACTCGTGAACATTCAATTTAAATATTTTAAAAAATGATAACAGAAAAGTAGAAACAAAGGTATAAAAACACAGAGCGAGCACCAGACTGAGATGTAAGCACAGGATGTCACTGCAGAAAAGAAATGATACCTAAGGGATATCCTAGATTGTGTCTGTCTCATGAGCAGGGAGCACATCGTGGGTGCGTAGCACATTGAAAGTCAGGAGAGAAAAAGTCCAGTAGAAGTTGGAGTTATTTTCACTGTAAGATTGACACAGTAAAAAATACGGAGAGTTATACTGGAACTACAAGATAAAGGGTCTATCTGACTAGTCCCTTCAAGGATAATGAAGGAACTCTATGCCCCAAAGAAGACAAATCAGGATCAGATGTGCATTTCAGAAGGGTTTCTCTGATAGTAGTGTAGAAAAGATTTAGGAAGTACCCACAAGATTAGGAGAAAGTAAATATGTTCATTGTACAAATAATTTCTGACAAACTACCCTGTTTCCAAGGATTGTGCTTTAGTGCTGAAGACAGAGTGGAGAGGGATTTGGTAAGGCCTTAACTTTATGGAGCTTACAGACAGGTACAATGCAGTGGGGAAGATATTGACCAAAAGTCACAAGTAGAGCAAAATGAACCCATTTGTAATGTCTAGAGACTACAGTGGCAGTCTTAGTGACTGACTACAAGAGAGAAAAGTTAAGAATGAGTCTAGTATCTCTACTTTGGCAGCTATTTATTTGTTATGCAAAGGAATTAAACATCAAAGAGAAAAGTATGGTTACTGTATTGTGTGCAGCTAGTGAATCAGAACTTTGCAATATAAAAAAAATTGTCAATAGATACTTTTATTCTCCAACTATGATTACATCAAATATTTGGAAGGAAAAGGTCACTTTAATAGAGGAACTACAGTTATTAAAATTGAATTGAAAATGTTATTAATTTCTCAGATGAAATATAGGCGCTAGAGTTTTAAATTTTAAACTTAATTTAATTATTCTAAAATTAGATTTAAAACTAACATATAAAGGGGAAAAGTTAAATAACAAAATAGCATGTGAAATCAATATGACTAATTAACTTGATATAAATAACTTGACTATTGCTATATTTATCTGTAAATCATTTATCATGGTACCAGCTGTAAAAGAAAATCTTAATAATAATGATAATGATGTATGTCATCGTTCTACCCAGCAGAGGTGTCATGAAAAATTGTTAACAAACAGTCTTACAACACTTCATAGATTCAAATGCTAATATAATAATATAATCAATAATAATAAAATCAGTAATGGAACAAATCATTTTGATGTAGTTAGGAAAGGGAAATTCATTTAAACTTTGAGTTCACATGCAAATAAACTACCAAAACAGAATTCTTCATCCTTTTATGTCTGTATTTACATTTTGTATTTTTTAATTTCAATGAGTTCAAGAGGGAGTTAGAGAATGTCAGAAGAAATGTTTTCTCTCTCCCTCTCTCTCTCTCTCTCTCTCCAGATCCGTACCCCTGTCCCTTCTCCTTCTTTCTTTCCCTCAAGTGGAACACTGATCATCTCCATAGAATCAGTTACACAATTCAGAACATTACCCAAATATATATCTCCCATACATACACTGACTGTCATTGATCAAGGTCTTATTTGTCCTCACATAGAACATTGCATGATCCTCTTAAAAAGTCTGATTTCCAGTCTGGGGCTTGTGTCTCAGTGTACAGCACTTGCAGAGCATGCAAAAGGCCCCGGGGCTTCATCCCCAATACCATAAAAAAGTGTGATTTCCACAGTTTCTCCCGACGGTAATTAATATAATTATTTTCAAGCAAATATATCTCCCTGAAGTATACTTGGACTTCTCTCTCCACTGCCTGCTGGTAGTAGAAAGATTGTATTCTGTACCATATCACACACTGCTTTCTATTATCTCAGCCCATCTTTCTCTCAGTCTTAATTTTCTCCCTACTTCTTCAACAGAAAAGAGGCTTAACAACAAATTCCCTAAGAGTCTTGAAGTATTAGTGCCCAATTTGTCACCATATATTTGTCTCCATATAACACTGCTCAAACTCCACATATGCTTTTTGTTATTTGATCCACATAATTTATGTTTTGTCATTTGCCATTAGCAAATGTGGTAGTGCCATTAGCACTGTAGTAGATGTCAAAATCCCCATTACGTATATAACCTGAGCCTTAGTGATTTCTAAGGCCCCATTCTCTATTTCCTGCGATCACACCCAGTGCCTTAAACACAGAAGATCCTCAGCAAAAGCTGATTTGCTCTCTTCTATCTTAGGATGGTTTATTTTTCTAGAATGAAGCATGACAGGATTTATCACATGATAGAAACTGATCAGTAACATTTTTTGTGGCATAATTTTGCTACAGATAGTTGTGTAGGTATTTATGGGAGAAAATCAGAAGCTTTTAAATAAGATTTATTGTGAGCCTCGTTTAATGATCTCATTTTATGGAACTGGCTTGGTCCATTATAAGTCCCCATAATTCTTACAGAATTATGTTTGACTTTTCATTGGTAATTATTGTTTGGTTGGGTCTATTTCCCTAGCTTTCTTTCTGGTAAGGTGTTTTATATTTCAGAAATTACAATTCCCAGTTCTTGGACAAAAATGACTCTACTTAGATAATTCACCAAGTTTATTAGCATGATCGTATGTTAGACAAAGCAAATTCAAAGCCAGGACCTCTATGAGGAAGGCAAGAACCCTGGACACACACCTTTATTTCTTAAATATTTATACATTGCAAATAAAATTCAGGGGTAATGAAAAGTTTCTTCTGAAATGAACTCCCCCGAGCTCTGGATTTCCATGGGTTCTTTCACTGCTTATATTTTAGTACAGTGATATGAATATGAAAAACTGTTAGCACTAAGGGATTATCCTCTCCCCAGTGCTCTGTGCAATATTTTAAAGGTATCCCAACATTATAGATTACACTGAACTAATACAGCCTGATTGGTATTACATTCTATATTCATATTTACTATAAAATGTCTCGCTACAGCACATTCTTTAACTTCCTGTAGAGAAGGAAGTAATGTACAACAGAGAAGTGCATTTTTTAGAAACACTGAAATGAAAGTTGTTGATTTTAAAAGACATTTTGTCACAGATGAGTGAGGGAGAAAGAGATCAAACCAGCAAGACTAGCCAATCCAAGGTTTCATTCATGCATCTCTTCTGCTTAGCGCTTTCCCCTTTGGTATCATTAGCATTTTCATTTCGAAAAATGACAGTCTGCAGTGGAAGCAGTAAAAATGTTCAACCTGTGGTTTAAATTATTGATTTTTTAGAATATTGAAGCAGTATTTCAACTGGATTTTGTTAGAGATACTTCTGAGTGGGGGGTTTCAGAGGTAATTTGATATCCAAAAGCCTGTATATTTCAAAGAGTTTTCATTCTTTGAATTTCTTTAGACTCTGGGTGATTGGATAAATATGCTTATTGTCTTCAGGATTATAAGTAGAAGATCATTGCTGCTTGAACTTGAAACATATATTTGCACGCAGTACTCTTCATGATTTATGATGTATGCTTAGAGTATCATCAACTGGCAAAATAAATCTTCATTTGGAAACAAAAGCTGATTTTAAAATGAAGGAAAAGATATTATGATTTGCATGCATAGAAGGCCAGTAGGCCAATTGATAGCTAGTTTGTTGATAACAAGTTATAGTTCTATAAGAATGGCTTTAAGGTGTTAAGCCCTTGAGATTTTGTTATGCTAATAGGGAGTAGAGTGTAGCCACAGATACTGCCTTTAAAGTCTTTATAAGTCTCTCTCCACAGTCAGCATTCACATAAGAAGAGAAAATGTTTTGACAAGGAGCAGGCTCACTGACTGCTGTGTGTGTGCTGTACAGGTAGTTTGCTATTCGCAGCATGTTTCTTCTTATGGAAAAAGCTACTTAAAAATTATATTATATCAAAATGTCTTGATCTGCAATCATTCTACAAGTTGAAGCCCTGTTGAAGTCAATGAGAGCTTGGAGTACAAATCTATGACTGTATCGAGCTTAATATGTGGAGAGTTGCATCATATTTTGTAATGTCAAGTACCACACAGCAAAGGGATGACACAAATTTGAAATAAAACCTGTTATTCTCCCTTGACAAGTGGAAATGAATTAAAAATACAGTATCAGAGGAGATCTTTTTGAGCCATTGGGATATGAAAGGGAAATCTGGCACTTACTACTTGAGATGTATCCATTATAATCCCTGTTAACATTTAAATCAACTTAAAAATGCCTTCCCAATGGCAGTGCTGCCCTGAAAGTTGGAGAATTTGCTGATATTACTGCTTTGTAAAAAAAAGTGTTTAAAGTAAGGGTACAAACTATAGTATCCAATTCTTTTCTAGAGACATCCTCTCTCTAAAGCTTTGCCTTTATGTGATCCAAATAGTTTATAAATATCATCTATATCACTGTGGTATGAGTCTTTTAATTCTTTTGGGAAGATACCAAGCAGAGGAATAGCTGGGTCAAGTGGGACTTCTATTCCTAGTTTTTTGAGATATCTCCATATTGATTTCCACAGTGGTTGCACCAGTCTGCACTCCCACCAGCAATGGAGAAGGGTTCCTTTCTCCCCACAACCCTGCCAACATTTGTTATTGGTTGATTTCTTGATAGCAGCCATTCTTTCTGGGATGAGGTGGAATCTCAGTGTTGTTTTCATCTGCATCTCTCGAATGACCAGTGATGTTGAACATTTTTTCGTAGGTTTATTTGCTGCTTTTATTTTGTTGTCTGAGAAATGTCTGTTCATTTCAGATGCCCATTTTTCAATTGGATCTTTAAATTTGAGGGTCTGATTTTTTTAAGTTCTTTATATATTCTAGATAGTAGTCCTTTGTCTGAGGTAAAAGAATCATACCACAGTGATATATGCTCACCCATGTTTATAGCGGCACAGTTTGTAATAGCTAAAGCTTGGAAACAACCCAAGTGCCCATCAACTGGAGACTGGATAAAGAAGATGTGTTTTTTTATATAAAATGGAGTACTACTCAGCCATAAAGAATGAGAAACTAGAGTCATTTATAGCTAAATGGATGTACATTGAGGGCATACTCCTAAGTGAAATAAATAGGACAGATGTGTAAATACTGAAAAGTTTCTCTGGTGTGAGAAACTGAACGTGTAAATAAGCATTAAAATGAACAATTGATAATCTGAAATAGGAAGAAAAAGTCCAAAGGGGTAGGGGAAATGGGAGGGGTAGGGTGAAAGAAAGAACGGAAAGGAAAAAATATGAGAAAAGGAAAAAATGGAAACAAAGTCTTTGTAAATAGGCAGGGGTGGAGGAGTTGAAGGGAGGGTAGGGGAATGGGGAAAAAATAAGAATCATGATACATCATGTAAAGGTACAAGTTCCCAATGACAAATGTGAATGTATTGTATACCTAAAATGTACCAATAAAAGAATTTAAGGAGAAAAAAAATAATAAAGTAGGTTATATATGCCAAGCTGGATTTATCTGAGATCTGAAGTCAAATAAACATGGCAAGGGCAAATATATATATATATATATATATATATATATATATATATATATATATATAAAATAATAATAAAATATACATGTATATATAAAATCATACAGATTGATTAAATCTTCATGAGATCTCTTAGAGCAAGAAAGTTTTAATCTTTTCATGTTGTTTTATAATATGATGGTTATGGAAAAGAAGGCACAAGACTTAAATAAACTTTTCAGGTAAATCTATTTCCAAAGGCAGTGTTTAACTCTTTCTTTTTATTCATCGAAGATGTTACTTTAAAAGTGGCATCAATTGTAGCTTAAGTCAAACTGAAGACTTAGAAAAGCATTAAGGCTTCACAGTTCCATAGCATCTGTGTTTAATATACTCAGTTATGATATCTCAACTCATGTCTCTATCAAGTGCTTCCCTCATTTAAAATTATTTTTTTGTGTTAATGTCTCAAGCATTGAGCAGAAACTAATTCAAAGAATCTCTACAACAACCTATGCATTGCATATTATTATTATCCCAATAAAGTGGATGATACACAGAGTGATTATTTTTATTAAAAGTATTAATTGGGTGCATGGATGAGATAATATCAATCATAAGGAATTGTGACTATTCAGTGAGTTGATGATGACATGACATTGTGCTTCATGATAAGAGTGTTTATGAAATACTGTGTGGCAGGTGGTATTCTAAGCATTTTTCATATAGTATTTTATGCAGTTTCTTATTTCCTTTTTACACTAGTACTGTGGAGTAAAGGTACTATAATTATCAACACTTATGAGAAAGGAAAGTGAGTCACAGAATTGCTGAACCCACATCACACAGCCATTCACTTGCCATAATGATGAAAGCACGAAATATAGTTCCTGGCATCTAATAAATCCTCAAAATTATTATGGGCATTATTTTTAAGGCACATGGTTAGAGAAAGAATCAAGTATTTCTTGAATTAATGAATGAAGCCCAGATATGCAATCTACTAGCTATGGGACTTTGTACAAATTATTTAAACTTTAAGTTTCTGTTTCCTTACTTGTGATATTGTTATAATGAAATATTAATAATTGTAAATACTGAGTTCAGGTGTGTGTCAAGTACTCCTCTGGCATGTAATGAAACAAAACCTTAGCAAGTACTTAGAGCATAGTAAGTACTCAACAGTGCTGATTATCAGTGATGTATTTTGACAACTTAATTGTAATAGAAAAAAAATAACTAGTCAGTAACCTTAGATCAAACATATTGTGTGTGCTAGAGTAAATCTGACCCATATTTTCTGCCACAAATATTTGAATTGGTGCAATTTATCAATCATAGGAAGATTTCTAAAGTTAAAATTTATTCCTTTGTGTGAGTGTGTGTGTGTGTGTGTAGGCATGTGTGTATGTGTATGTGTATGTACTGTAAGGGGATTGAAACCTTTGGGGATAGTTAAGCATGACTGAGTCATAATTTACCTATTTTGCTGTGTTACATTCATCCAGTTTTTAGACCTGAGCTTTTGCCTTGATTTCATTGTAAAAACATGAGCTCAGACTTTTTTAATTAAAATTTTTTAAATGCTACATAAAAATATAAAAGTTGTACATATTAATAGGTTACCACTATCTGATGTTTTGATACATGTGTGCATTGTGTAATATTTAAATCAAGTTAAACAAATCTGTATCCTTAAAATGTTGTCATTTGTTTAGGGTGAAAACACCGAAATTCTTTCCCTTAGCTTTTTAAAATATACTGTGCATAATTATTGCCTGTAGTCACCGTACAGTGCAATAGCACATCAGAACTTCTTACTCCTTCCTAACTAAACCTTAGAACGCTTTGATCAGCCTTTCTTCATCCTTCCCTCCATCCTACTCTTCTCATTCTTTGGTAACCACCTTTCTACTCTCGACTTCTACTCAGGTCAACTTTTTGAGGTTCTGCATGAATGATACCTTGTGGTACTTGTCTTTCTGTGCCTGGCTTACTTCACTTAACGTAATGATCTCTAGTTCTATTGCATTTTTGTGTATATACAATTTTTAAACCATGATATATGTATATTGAAAGAGAAAATGAATAGGTTAATAGTTGTTGACTAGACTAAAGAAATTTGAAACTTCATTGCTTCTCTAGGAGGCAGATAGTTGTTTCAAGGCAATTCTAGCTGAAGAAACTTATAAAGGATCTGCAGTTATAGTCCTGAAAATAAAACTAAAAAAGGGCAAACTGGATTTGAAACAATACTGAAGAGAATTAAAAATCAAGAGTTAACATTTGATTAAAAAAGAAAGAAAAGCTAAATGAACTTCTTAAATGGATAAAGAGAAAAATATTGAACTGGCAAATTGATATAAGGAAATGAGGTAGAGAATATGAACAAGATATTAAAATACATGGAGAATATAGCTAGAATAAATTAGAGTAGGTAGTTGGTAAGACATTTCTGTCTTATAAACTAGTCCCATGGACTAAAATCTCTGAAACTATTAGTCAAATGAAATTTCTCCTTTAGGTTGTGTGTGTTGGATGTTTCATTCTGGCAACAGAAAAGCTGACTCACACTGTAGGTCAGAGTGTTATAGAGTAAACACAAGAAGGAAGAACCAGTTGTTAAAGGTAACCTAGATCAGAATATTTAGAAATGTTGAAATATGTATACATGAGAAAAGTACAGTGAACTCAATACAAATATAGAGAAACTCCTATCGATACTTATTATAGTGAAATAATTAAAGATCAAATACAGAGAAAACCTTAAAAGTAGTGGAAAGAGGTATGATTTAAGTAAATCCTCTATCATACAAAACAGAGTCCACAATCTTCACATATTCTTAAAAATGAAGTCATAGTTACTAGAATAAATACAAGGAATTGAGAAGTAATGGAATACTTCTCAATAAACTCCATAAAATAACAATACAACATCATTTAAAATTAACAAACAAAAAATAATTGGAAGTTAAAATTGTTATAGAACATATATATTTGGAGAGTTGGAAGGCAAAAGTGTAAACAACTTCCAGAAAGAAAAAAAAAATGACAGAATTAAAAATAGAGAAAAGATATAGAGAATTGAGCAACTGACCAGTAGCTCAGTATCCTAAAAGTAGTTCTCCTTCATGATGAAGCCAGAGTCAATAAAGTGTCAAGGTTCAACAACATAACTTGGAGAAATTCCACAGTAAGCAAGAGCAATGAATACTGCAAGGGCACACTGAAAAACAAAAAAAGACCCATTGCAGTGTTTATCATATAAGATTTCTCAGTATGTGTTAAGGTTGATCCTAGAACACTCTAGAGACAAAATAATCAAGTTATAAATAAAGAAAAACAGGAAAATCCAAAAAAAAGCAGAACTTGATAATAGAAGACAATGCTTTTAAAAATCTAAGGAATATTATTTTTAATATTGAATTCTATACCAACCAAAATATCAATCAGATATTATATTTTAGCATATTCTGTACTACTACAAACTTGATACCTGAGACTGAGTAATTTATAAAGAACAGAAATTAATTTCTCATAGTTGTGTAGGCTAGAAAGTCCAAGATTAAGTCACCACCATCTGGTCTATGAGGGCCTTCTTGCTGCATTGCATGTGGCACAAGGTAGTATGGCAACAACCTAGCTAGGTGAATGCTGCATGAAGCTTCTTAGTGCCCTCAATTCCTCTAACAAAGAAGAGTCCTCATGGTCTGTTTACCACTTTAAGGCTCCACCTCTTCATACTAACGTATTGCAATGGCTGAATTTTGGAGGATACATGTTCAAACCACAGCAAGTCAGGACAAACACATTTACCTTATATAAGTCATTTCTCAGGAAAACCAGACTATGCCAAAATGTACTGGAGAATATGCTACACTAAAAATGAGAAAATCAATGTAGGGAACCAAGACTAGACTGAGGTGAAAGGAAATGGTAGGATTACAAATGGAAAGTCTAGCATAGGAGATATATTAGTCAGTTTTCTCTTGCTGTAACAAAATACTTGAGGTTGGGTAATGTAGAAAAGAAAAAAAGGTTTATTTAGCTTATAATTTTAAAGGGTACAAGTTCAAGGTTGAGTGGCTGAATTTGTTTGTGCTGAGAACCTCTGGATGGAATGGAATCATGGTGGGAATATGTGTGAGTGAGCACATGAAAAGACGTGAATCCAGCCAGTATGGAAGGGCCAATCTTGTTCCTTCACAACTGTCTTACAAGAACCAATCAGATTCTCAGTAGATCTAAAATAATTTTTTCTAAGGGCAGCTCCATCAGTGATCTCATTATTTTCCACTGAACTTCACCTTTTAAAAAAATTTAATGCATAGGAGTTAAACAGAAAAATGGTCTTCATTATGGCATATTTGAACATGCATTTAACATTCTCTGATTATCCTCTCCTATTATCTTCTTCCCTATTTCTCCTTTCTCCCCCATAGCCTCTTCCTCTTTTGTAGTCATCTTGCTTCTATAGACCTTACTTCTTACAGTTACCATATCACCTCTCACATCACCACATTGGGGACCAGCCTTTGAACACATGAGCCTATCCAAACCATAGCAAGAGGTGTGCAGTAGAACTTGAGAGTTATCTGCAGCCAGGCACCCAGAAGCCTTTAGGAGGGATTTCTCAGGAAACAGAGGAAACTGCTCAGATGTGAGCTAGCTTTGACCCTGTGGAAAATCACTGTGTGAGCCATTTTACAGAGATACCATGACATGTGGAAGACTCAGTATGTGTTTCAGGAAAACACAAGTAAATGAAAAAATAATAAATTGGGCTGGGAATAGGAGAAGAGAGTAGCACAAGAAAAACAAACATCACAGATTTCTCTTTGATTCTATAATGACCAATAATTGCATAGTTACAAGCAGAAATATTGATTATAGATTTAAGTAAACGTGTGGAAATATGTTAGGATACAGGAGGAGTACAAATTTTCATGAGAGGTTTTATAAAGTGTTGAAATCGTAGCTTCACTAATAGGAAGATAGCAGAGGTGGGAGAGAGGATTTTTTTGTGCAGACTTAACTAGCATATTTTTGGCACCCAACCAATGCAGAGCTACTAAATTTTCTCTGTAGTCTCTACCTGTGAGCAATAAATTTGCTATCTTGTAATATAATAATAAAAAACTTACTTAGTTTCAGTAATAGAACTTGCTTGCACATATCCTTAGGCAAACCAGCTATTTTGCTATGTGCACATGAATCTGGTTCAATCCTTATTTGGAGAAAAATGTAGAATTTAAATTCATATTTTCTGTAGTAGTACTCACATGGAAAGAGAATCTTTGCCTCAAGTTCTTCAACCTAAATAATCTAATGATGTCAGTCAATACTTACAGAATTGTAGCAATCTTAAACTCTAATGGTGAAAGAAAAATATAGGTGTCTATGATGTGCACATTGATTTTAACAGTTCATTCTTAGTGAAAAATGTAATTGAATATGTGTTTAAATGGATAACACTACTTTCAAGGCAGAATACGACAGTTTAATGCAATGGAAAGAACTGGATATGTCCACATATTAAATAGTTTGCTGATTGACAGTAACTCTTTATATCTAGGATTTTATATATACCCCTTAGAATCCTCTCTCAATAAAAGCACTATGGTTCTTCAGTTGTTGTCAAATTGACATATAATATACCTTTTATAACTTTTAATGTGATAGTCCTTTCCTTCCCCACCCCCATAGGAGAAGGCAATGTATGTACTCTAGCAAAAGCAATCTAAAAAATACTTTCAGTGCAATGATGATTTATAATCCTCCATGAGTGCTTTATATCCTTCTCTGGAAATGTTTATGTGTGTCTAACTATATCTGTGTTTTTAAATGAGCATGCATATATACAGAGATAAAGTAGAGTTTATACCATTTTTGAGGAGTAACTGACAATTTATACTATTATATTAAAAATAAGTGCCAATGCAAGGCATATTAGTTGAATAAAACATAGTCAAAGTAATCACGACTATTAAGAAATTGTTGTTTTTGTCAAGTTTTTAATATTCTACCAAAGAATGATAGCTCAAAAATTCACATTTTTTCTCTTTATTATCTCTCATGTTAAAATGGAAACCAAATGCCTTGGTATTATTCATTCATTTTTAGTAGCTGTATAATTTTCATAACCAGTATAATATAATTTATTATACCATTTCTTTTAATGACATTTAGGTTTTTCAAATTTTTGTCACTATAAGATGTTCATTTGAACTATCCTTTCTTTAGAGTTCCAAAAATGGGTTTGATAAATCAATAGTGTGTATATTTTTAATTTTAAGAAACACTGAGGATTAAATTCCAAAAATTGTGCTAACAGTTTATATACTTGGTGATGTAAGAAAAGTATTCATGCCTTCCCCTGTTGCCAACTTCCATTAATGGATGTGATCAGCCAGTAAATTTTTGCCATATCAAGAAAAAAACATATGGGGAAAAAAATGTCCTCTCATGTTTTCCATGGGCATTTTCCCTACTCAGTAAAGTTGACCAATATCTTACATTACAGTATGACTAATATTTGCCTTTTTTTGTCTTCAATGAAATGAGTGCAAATCTTTTTACTATTTTTCTATTGAAGTTTTTGCCTCCGTCATTTTGAGTACTTTTGTACTTAAGGAATATTGTCTTTAACTGACTGGTTTTTCTGAACATATTTTTTGCCCATTTTTATAACTTTTTAAAAACTAAAGTTCATTTCTGGCCAAGTAATATGCAAGCAGTGTTAAATATTAAATACTAATGAAAGTACTTTAATGAAATTCAGCTTTCCTGATGCACCTTTTCACATTCTTGTTTCTTGCTATGGAAAACAATGCTTTCTTACCATATTTTAGGTTTTTAAATCCATGTTTATAAATAATAACATGATTATACTATATTATTGTCTAATTAGACATTTTCTATTGACTTATTATAGCTGCTTAGGATTTGGTTCTCAGTTATTAATGTGTACCTTGCTGTGTCTATGTAAATATTGTACACTGCTGACCCTAATGTGTGTATGAGTGCAATGATTATTCTCCCCTTGTGTTACAAATATTTGTTTTGTATTGACTTAACAAGTGTATTTTTTAAAAAGTTTTACTGTTTATATAACTAGTTTTTAAAATTTCCCTATGTACTTTACCTGATTTGCTACATGTGTATACATGATTTTTTGGCATATAATTCAAAATTTCATCAGTTTCATTCTGTCTTCTAGAGATCAAACTCTTCTACTCGTAGTAGACGTTTTGCATTTTGAGCTCTCAAATTACTAAATACTATTTTCCATGTTCCCCAAGAGAACTGCTGCTGAGAGATGTATTTTTTTCAGGCAAAAAGAAATAGAAGAAAAGCAAGAATGTAAAAGACCTCTAGTGAGGAACATTGCTTTTCTAAAACTTCTCAGATTATTTTTTACTAGCCAGATATGTTTTAAATGGCCTTTCTGAATAGAAGGATATTTGCAAAGGCAAGTCTTGTGAACACATTGTCCATAAAAATATCAAGATTCTATAAGAAAGAACAAAAATAAATGTGGAGATTCGGTAGGCAGTGAATAATGTTTTCTATATTTGTTGATAGATATAGATGTATAGATATAAGTATAGTCTGCCAAACACTGTATGGACACTTCTGGAAAATAAAAACTTGTATAAATATTTTAATATTAAATTTATTTAGACATCATAAGATTAATACAAGTTACTTTTGTCCTCTACAATTACAAGATGTGCTCAAAGTGGTGGATGTTAGCTTCCAGACATTTACTAGTACAGCAAACTTCTTCTTGGGTAACCTTGGTCATCGAGATTGCTGCACATGCATTTTCATTTTCTTCTCTAAGGGCTGGCAATGTAGTGGGTTTTCTGTGATATATGACATCCTTTAGGGGTCCCCCATACGAGGTTAACACCATCTGTTGAAAAAAAAATCATATTATTTTTCCTTTCCTGATGTATACATTTTTTTGATGATACATAGGTATTTAAATAGATGGCTAATAGCTTATTTGACATGTAAGCAGTTTATAATTTTTACTGCTACAAATAATAAATATATACTATGTAATTTCACATATTTTCATATTTTTGTGACTTATGTGGGAAATAAATTTGTAGTACTGGGGATATAGTTCAAAAGAAACATTTTTATAGCATTTCTTGTTGCCCAGTTTCTTTTCTGTTTTCTTGTTTGAATCCATTAACAATCCAAAAAGATCCTCATTTCCTATATCTTATATCAATGCAAAGCATATCATTAAGATAAATTCTGAATTGGTAGAAATAAAATAGGATATCATTTTAATATTTGATTACCAAAATGTTAAAGTATATTTTTCATCAGTTTCTTCTTATATGAATTTCTACTTTCTCAAGGCAGTTCACACCTTTTGTCCATTTCCTAATGAAGGATTATATTTTTGTTCCTGATTTCAAATGTTTTATAATCACATGCATACTATTTTTGGATTGAGGTAGATAGTCAAATCAGAGACTAACATATCAAGTTTTCTTGGCTTTAAAAAGGACCTGGGACAGGTCCATATAGCATGCACAGTGATAGCAGCATAGGAGGGATTCTCTGGAATAGCTTTCAATGTTCCCAAGTCATTTTACATCATGCACTTCCATGGTCATCAATAAAGAAGGTGACTGGGTGTGGGTTGTCAGTTCAGGGAAAACATCAATTCTAGGATCTTGTTAGTCTTTCTGGTTCTATCCTGTGACTCCCTCAAAGGTAGGTACATACCTAGCTTCCTTCTTCTGGTATAGCTACACCTTACCAAATACAAATGACTTAATCAAACTCAGCCATACCATGCAGGTGTGCAGTCAGTAGGTTGTAACTTCAACAGGACTCTCATTTATCTTGAATCAGACATCCATCCTTTGAAGAACTGTTGCAAGGAAGATTTGGTCCAAGGTCAAATCTTTGCACATTACTGAGGCTAGAGCAGAGATCATCAAGCTAAAGGGTGCAGGCCAAATTTAGATCCCTAGCTTGTTTGTTAAATAAAGTCTGATGGAAACACAGTCATACCCATTGGTTTACATTGTCTATCGTGGCCTTTGTGCTACCATTATAAGGTAAAAGTGGCCAAGAAAGAACCACAAAGAGTAAACTGCTTGCTAAATGGTTCTTTATTAAACAGTTTCTTCATTTGGAGCTACAGTAAAGCCTACAGCTCTGGAGCTATAGTAAAGCCCACAGCTACAGTTATTAGTCCTTTGTGTCCAGCATATTAAGAATATATTGCTGCTCATGTTGTAAATGTTTTCCACTTTTAAATATTTGTGTTTTTAAATTACATGTTTTAGAAATACATGTTTTGAGTTTGTTTAGTGTACTTTCCCCTATCTTCATCTACCTAGTTTTTTATGTTTCATTTATTTATTCATTTGTTCATTCATTCATTGTCATTTTTTTTAACCACGAGAATGTTTATTTTGCAAGTGACCTAATTCTTTTGCCACAATTTCCCTAGATTTTTAAGTTATCAACTTTTTTTCCCAGAGGTTTTAAACATTAGAATTTTTCAGAAGTTAAAAAGTAGAAAACACATTCTTTATTCAGCTGATTAAATAACATTTAATTTAAAAATTACAAACGTTTTTTCTGGTACCAGGGATCAAACTCAGGACCTTGTGCTTTCTAGGCAGCACATGAACTTTTTGAACCCTATGAACTTTTTGAATATCAAGAATTGAAGCTGCTGGGGGTCACATTTGTTTATAGGTTCCAAGATAACCCTGAGGTCTAAATAGGAAAAGATCTCTTATAATTTATAGTAAAACTCTTTCCTTAAAATAAAACAGCCTGAAATTTATACAATTGTATTCATATTCAACAGGTTTACAATGTCCAGAAAAGTAGTGGATTTTTAGAAATGACGTGGAAATAGCCTTCCATTCAGAAAAGAGCTTTTATCGCGATAACAACACTTGAAACCCATTGCCCTCTACAGAAGTCTGCTCCATGCTTCACTGAACAGAAGGTCACCCTTGTTAAAACCCCAGATCCTCAGATATGCAGTGGATGCCAGGTAGAGCTATCCTTTAAAGAAGACAATCCCCATAAGATTAGCTTTAACTGTTCATTTGGATGGGGAGTAAGACTGAAATGCCTGAGGATATCCCAGAGCCTCCTAGGATTGCTGGTACCATTTCTGTCTCCTCTGATGGTTTCCATTAGATGCATCCTTAGGTATAGTGCAGTCCTAAACCAGCTTCTGGAACATCTAATTGGTGATAAGTTTCTTTCATTCCTATCTTCTACAATTTCATTAAGTGTCAAGTCAACCCAGGCCTCTTGGGATGGATGGACATCTTCATTCATTCCCTTGTACATTTTCTTTAAAAACAGTGGAAGGATAACACATGATGAAAAGATTTCTCCAAAACCATGTGGTGTTAGCATTGATTAGCAAATCTAATACTTAGGCAAGTGGAGAAATCCCACAGCATCCTCACAGTAAAATGTTCCTGTGTTAATCTTGTGCCAATTGTCAGGGAACCCAGGCCCCTTCTCTGCTGGTAAATACCTCATAGAAGATTCTCTTGGCTCTGAGCCTCTCCGGGCATCTAGCAGATCTAAAACACTAACAGGTAATCTATCCCTAGCCCAAGAGATTCCATCTGAGTTGCCTGCTTCAACACTACCTTCCAATAAAGAGGCCTTGATTATGACAACATAAGCCACATTATTTGTCACATTTGATGGGGTACTCCCAGTGGGTCCTCAGACCATCCAAGCAGGTTATATCAGTCATTCCCTGATGCAGTGAAGCCACTGCAGCTGTTACCTTTGCCAGCACAAAGTCTGGTTTCCTTTCTGTTTGTGTGCATGAACATGGATGTGCATGGAAGGTACACACACTTGCCCCTTACTTTACACTGTCCACAGTGCACAGTCTGGTGCTGAGGTTGTTGGAGGAGATGTTGGCCAAAAGGACTACACTTTCAAAAGTTTTAAGAATAAGTTCTCAAGACTAACGGATAGCGTGATGTCCATAATTAATAACAATGTATTGTATACTTGAAAATTGGTAAAAGAGTAGATTTTATGTCTTCTTGCCATACACAAACATATGTACTAACTATGTAAAGTGATGGCTAAGTTTGTGGTATTCATTTCACACTGTATAAATATTTCAAATATTACATTGTAAACCTTAAATATTTTCAGTTATACTTCAATAATACTAAAGTGAGTCAATGCAAAGGTCAGTAAATAACTAGAGAACTTTTTTTTTCTATTTTGTTCACTTTTTAAACTCCTTGGCTTAATAGTACTGGAGGCATGATTGGAGATTTTTTATCAAATCCCTAAACAGTGCCCTTAAAGGTATATGCTAACTAAAAATAATAGTCACACAAATACAGAATATCAGTTGGAGTAGACTTACAGACATATTGGTCATTATCTGTCAAATAAAAATATTACAGTATGGGGCCAGGGATTTAACTCAGTGGTGCTACCGCCTGCCTTGCAAGCACAAGGTCCCGAGTTCAATCCCCAGTACCAAAAACAAACAAACAAACAAAATTACAGTAAGTTCTCATCCACCACATTAACCAGATCTTTTGGCTCTGTTACATTTGGCACTACCCAAAATTCAAAATGACTATGAAAGGTAAACTTTCTGAATCAATTCAGAACATCGAGGCAGCCAATCCAATACAACTAAAGACACTCATGAAAGTGAACTTCCAGAAGTGCTTCAAAAATGGCAAAACTGGTAGGATAAACGTGTTTCAAGTGAGGAAGAGTATTTTGAGGAGAATTACACTTGTACTGTAATTTTATTTTTTTTGTACCAGGGATCGAACTCGGGTCCTTGCACTAATATATTTTTAAAATTTAAGCATCCACCATATTTGTCATCACATCTAAGTATAAAACATGAAAGGATGGCCCTCACATCCCAAAGACAAGAAAGCAACTTTCCTAAGGAAGAATGCGTAATAAAGATTAAAATCATATCTAGACTTAGCCTGAGATTATTGCCCCCTCAACTGATCACAAGTTTGTGGGAAGTTTTGGGGGTCATTGGGGAGGGCTACAACCGAGAGGCAATTCTGAGAAAAGGAGTACTGCTGGTAGACAGTCCAGTACTGGTCTACTATACTATCCTTCACCACTTTAGTTAAGAGAACCCTGTAGAGACAATTATTTATTTAAATAGCTTTAGGTATTAGAATGTATGATTGAAATGCTTTTGAGTAGTTGCTAATTATTGTGCAGATTCTTCAATTTTATGATGATGCAAAAATTTCTAAACTCCCTTCCCTATCTTTCAGATAAAATGACAGCAGTTTTTTAAAGAGCTTTTTAAAAACCATATTTAAGCTAACTATACCTATTTCTTTTAACTGTTTCTCATATAATGTGTTTGTCTCTAAACATTTTTTCTGAATTTTTTTACTAAAGGCGTTCTAATTTTCCCAAAACTGAAGGCAGTTCTCTGAAGAGCTCTGAAATCACATTCCTTTTCCTATTACTAACTTGTTATTATGATCATTAGTTTTTTGTGTCACTCCCTTTCATCTTTTGATCTGCATGAATTAAAAGCTCCATAGTATTTTGCTAAGCTTTTCAATTGATAATCACTAACTTCTCTATCTTGTATTTGCTCATGTGGGATTTTGTATCCAAAATATAATTATTTATTTAATATGTTGTTCTTAGATTAAGGCAACTGCTCCAGTGCATCTGTATTTTTTTTTATCTTGATTCCACATCCAACCTATTTGGTTTCCCTCCCTGACTCTTAAGTATTGTGTGTGTGTATATGTATGTGTGTGTGTATGTGTGTGTGTGTATTTTATTCTGTCCTGGAACTTTTCCTTCATCTTTATAATCTGCTGATACACTACTGTAAAATATACTGAAGATAAAGATTATATGATTTGAAATTTTGGGGAAAACTTTATTGATCTCATTATACACTGATCACTGAAATAGGCATCTTGAGCTGCGTTCTTATATCATTTTCAAAATATGTACAGACTGGCCTTTTTCCACATTATAGCTCTCACAATATCCAGCTCAAATCCTTTCCCTCTATCAGATCAAACAGTGTGACATGCTTTCAAGAGAACTACTTCAGAAATCTTATAATACTTTTGTGGGTCCAAATGTATTACTACCATTTGCAGCTTCAGCAAATTAACACACAGAAGACCTCCTAGACTGCATTCTTCAGTGTCTTGAAGCAGATATACTACTGAGAGCTATGTACAGCCATCCCAACACCCAGTGTGAATTCGTCAAAGATAAAGTATACATCAGTAGTACGCTATATACATGGTTGTCTTAGTTACTTTTCTCATCGCTGAGACAAAATACTCAGTGCTCACAAGTTAAAGGAAGAAACATTTATTTGGCTTACAGTTTGTAGAGGTTTTAGTCCATAGTCCGCTGGCTCCAAGGCTGGGTGGTGTGACAGAGGGGGATTGCAGGGGAGAAAAGGTCGTCGGTCTGTGACGGGGTAAGCAGGAGGCAGCAACAGGGAACCTTCCTTTCCCTTTTATACCATTCATGTTAGAAGCCTATTGGATGGTGCCACGTACACTCAGAGAGGGCCTTCCCATTATCCACACCCAGAACTATGCTAAACCAATCAGTGGGCTAAGCTAGTAACACACCCGTAATCCCATTGTCACACGCCGGTGGTGCAACCACCTCCCAAAAAATGAGCACATGAGGCTTTGTGGGAACATCTAGATACAAGTCATAACAATGGTATAACTATGGTCTGAAGAACACTAATGCACAATAGACTATAAAATCACACTATGTAAGTATGTGTACTGTGCTACTAAACATTTCACATAACCTTTCTTTTACCTTATTTGAAGTAAATATACTTACTTCTTTTCCCCTTATTTAATGCTTACAACAATTACTTTTGAGATATTATCTCTAACTATATTCATTGCAAAAATGGGAATGTGAAATAGAAAATTTTTTTTACTTGTCTATGTGATATAATTAGTGTGATGAAAGAATATATGAACCCAGTTAATATGACTTAATTCTTGTTTAACAAATATACTAGTCAGCCTCTTGATGAATATTAAAAGATAATGACTCCAAAAACACAGACGAACTAGAGGAAGTAAATTAGAAGAACCAATATTGGGTCTTGATTGGGTCTCTCAGTCCGTTGGAATATTTTGTTCTGCTTCCTCTCAATAACTAATCAATGCATTAAATCAATATGATCTTCTTATATCTGTATTGAAGTCTATATAATTATCCGTCACTTAGTTGTGAAAATAATGAACATTATTTGGCTAAAGGAAGAGCCCTTTCAAATTATATAATTTATGTATTGTATTATATTATATCATACACCATTTCCATGTGAATATACAGTTACTTAACTAATCGTTGCCAGATTGTATTCTCCATTTTATCTAAGTAAACAAGCAGATACCTTGCTTGCTGTGGCTAAGTTACTTGGAATTTTCCACATTTCTCTGTATATTAGATTTATAACAATTCCAAGAAAGAAATAAGATTACTTTGAAATTACTCTCATTAAAAAATTGGTCCAAAACATTGTAATGCAGTTATAAGGTCATGATATGGTGCTTTGGTTATCATCTATAATCTAGGTTGTAGGTCTTTAGTAGAATTTAATTTGGTTACAAAAATAAAAATGTATCATTATGTTAATGAATGAATTTTAACATTTTCTTTTTTATGGCTAGTATTAAACAGTGGTTTCATAATAATAGTTATTTTATTTTTGCTACAGAAAAATCACATAATAATAATAATAATGCTTGTTTTAAAATTTATCATAACTGAAAAGTCTTTCTGAGGAAATGGTGGTTTTTTATTTATCTGTCTTTTCTCTTTTCAGAGTTAACTTCCCGTAGGGCTATTTTAGCAGACAAGCTGTATTTCGGTGGGCCTACAGTACATAAATTACTCATTCTTTAGCCTTTGGTAATCAGACCCATTAGGTTTTATTGCATTTAGATTTAGCAAATCATAGGTTTGGAGATCTATGATGTTTATATAACCCTCACCTAAAAATTTTAAAAATAATTATATATAGTGCTATCAAACATTACATATATGAACATTATATTTTGTTCTTAATGAGTATGATATATTAAAAATCAGCTCCTTTATACCATTTTGTAGAAAGAATTCTTGCTGAGAGACAGTTGTGGTCACTATCCACAGAAGCCTATAAAGAACATGGAGCCAATTGTGGCTACTTTTAGAGTTTCCTGAAGACTAATCAAAAGCACCATCAGTTTTTTAAGATTTTGCACTCTTACTAAATAAATTTACTTTTTAAAATCAGCTATTATGCATTGAGTGTATAGTTATTTCTTACTACTTATTATCAAGCAATTCAAGACTTATTACTTACTGATCTGAAGAAACAGGATCATCCTTGACTAATCATTTACCTTTCACTCTTACTGCTTAGTAGGAAAAACAAATGGTGCTTGAACTCATTATCCAAGTCAACCATGGCTTTCCTCTTTAATCCCCTACTTTCTTGAGACAAAGGTTTGCAAACTGCTGTCTATGGACCAAACACAACTACTTCCCAGTATTTGTGCAGCCTATAAGCTAAGAATGACTTTTATATTTTTAAATTGTCTTAGACCATTTAGGCCGCTATAAGAAGACCCTATAGAATGGTTGGTTTTTATACAATGGAAATTTATTTCCAACAGTTCTGGAGGTTGACAAGTTCAAGGTGAAAGTACTGGCAGATTTGCTGTTTGTAGAAGATAGCTTTCTATTTTATAAAAAGTGACTTCTAGCCCTTCCAGCGATGTCTTCCCAATGTGGAAGGAGTGTAGGTTCTCCCTTAGGACTCTTATAGCAACATTAATCTCATTCACAAAGTCTCTACTGTCATGACCAAATTACTTTATAGTATCATCACATCAGTGAATAAGTTTCTGGGTGTAAGGAGACAAAAACATTCAGAATACAGGATAAATAACTGGTGAAAAAACTAAAAGAATGATATTATTACAAATTATACGTGAAATTTATGTAAATAGCAATAACCAAAACCAGCTAATTAATACATACATACATACAGAATTCAAATTTTAGTGTTCATAAATACATTTTCATTGGAACACAAATATGTTTATTAATTTTTTCTGTGACTACTTTCTCATGAGAATGGCAGGGTTGAGTAATTATGATAGAGATCATATTACTTGCTTAAATACTTATTATCTGACTTTTACATTAGATATTTGTTGATGCCTGATTAAGCTGTTTATACCAGATTATTAGCTTTGTTTCTAGATAGATCTCTTCTTTTTAGACTTCAGAGAGATCTTTTTCAATGCTCTCCGGACTAGCGTGTGTTCAGAAGTCCGTAAAGCATTAGAATATGGTAAGGAAATGGGAAAATATCTATATTATTCTTTCTTCTTCTTTTTGATTTCTATTTCTGTAAATTTTTTATTAGTGATACAGAGTCAAAAGTTTGCTTTGGTTATTGAGGTATAAGATCAAAAAAATTTTGGAGGTCACTCCAAATATATTATAATCCATTTTCTATAAAATATAATGTCCTATGAAATATTAACAGATAATATCTTAAAAACAAGAATCTGATCAGTTTTTGAGAGTATGGGTTATAGATACAGGTAATTTAATACTCGATATCTCAAAGCCTTTGACATGGTTATGTGCATTGTGAATCACCACAAGGAGATTTTTTTTTAACTTTCTGTGAGATTGGCTTGGTAATCTGACTACACATTTATTTCCAAACCCAGAGAAAACTCTAGCAAAACGTTCCCTTATCTCATAGAGTTTTTGTGGATGTTACATTTTTCTGTATGTGTGAAATCACAGAGGATAATTATAGAGCATATTCAGATGTAAGCTATCATTTGGAAATGCTTTAATAAATCTTGGCATCTAGATTCCTGTCTAGTGACTGAATTCATTGCTGCTTACATGTAGTTATTGTTGTTATTGATGCTATTAAATTAATTTTTAATACACATAAAGTCATTGTGATTACAGCTCAAAGGAAAACTGACCACCATCTCTTCCTTCTCACCATCTGATGATCTCCGAGCTAGTGGTAGGCTCTCAAAATGACATTCTAGGGCCAGGGATTTAGCTCAGTGGTGCTGCTTCCTGCCTTGCAAGCTCAAAGTCCCCGAGTTTGATCCCCGGTACCCCTCCCCCACCAAGAAAAGTATTCTAACCAAAGTGATGGGAAGATTTGGATTTAAAATTCTCTGACAAAACTAATTTTTTTAGGTCAACTTGGACGGACATTTAACTTTTGGATATACCGAATTTTTTCTATTAGCCCACTTTCTTTTTGTGATGATCTTGATTATACCTTTTTCAGAAATGATCACTCTTATTAAAGTAATTTGTTACATAACTTGAATGGTGAAATTCTAATATAGTACTGTCTTTTGTCAGATGAATGGACAAAAAAGTATATCTCTCAGGATATTGGGTTTGAACCAAATAGCAAATCTATTTACTTTCTGATAATTCTTCCATGAATCAAATACTTTGCACTTGATTTTTTTTCCTGTAATAATGTCTAAAAAATTTAAGAGTCCTACCCCAAGTCATATATTCTAAAGAGCAGAATTCTCAGAGTTCTTTGTTTTGCTAGTTATTTGTTTTTGTTTTACTTTTATTTTAATTTATAAAACTTTTCCTTCTGAGGTCAAATTGTTCACTTTTCAGGGGTGACATGATTGTTCCTTATGGGACTAACAAATTTTGAAAAAATTTAGAGGACAAGGACAGAAAGTTTTTCAAATGTCCTTCCCTTTACTTGTTTGCATTTCCTCAAAAGAGGCTGATGCAAAACAGTTTGGAGTTTAGAATAGCTTTGAAAGCATTTATTGTTCCAAGGCTAATTTTAACCTTGTGATAAAGATTGCTTTTTGTATTCAGTTGAATGTGATCCAGTAATTGTTTGTCAAGGCTAAGTGCTGTAGGGCATAGTACATTTTTTTAAATAGTGTTTTGTAGTTATAATACAGGAATCTTTATGGCCTAATATAGGAAAGAATGCTATTGAGTAGTGGTATTAGAATTATTAAATCACAGGCTAAACTTTATTATTTGAATTATCACATTTGATAGCTGCTCAACTTACATTTAAGGACATTTGTATAGCTGCACAAATGAATAATTTTTCATTAGCTAAATGATTTCACAGAAACAAACTTTTTTTTTTCTCACTTTACTGAGTCTTCCCATTTTAGTCAGTAAGATACTGGTGGAAATAATTCCCTAAAATAGCCAAAAGTAAAGTGTGCATTGCCTAAAGTGATTTTAATATGTCTTTAATAGTATCTCTAAATTGT
The DNA here is from genome assembly GCF_053883595.1 of Heterocephalus glaber. Classification (NCBI taxonomy): domain Eukaryota; kingdom Metazoa; phylum Chordata; class Mammalia; order Rodentia; family Bathyergidae; genus Heterocephalus; species Heterocephalus glaber. The sequence goes on along the minus strand of NW_028258296.1, from coordinate 32,631,356 downwards.
AAATTTGTGTCAAGAGTTTCAGATGGCAACATCTGTAATCTTAAATATTTCCATGTTGTATGTTCTATAGTTGCTAGAAAAATGAAGTTTTACTCTCTTAGTGGGGGCTGAGAATGGTGTTGGGAATCATGTCATAGAGTCCTATCATTTTGTTAAATGAGTGGCTGGAATAAGTATACTTTCTAAAACAATGTGCAAAATCATATTTCAATAGAGACATTAATGTTCATGCAAAATATACCAATATTGGAGTTGCAGATTGCTGACTCCAGAATTCTGCCAGCTTTACGTTTACTTCCTTTTCATTTTTCTGCTTGATCACTTTGTTTTACTTTTTTAAAGAAACTATTAAATATACTATTCCTAAAAATCAGTGTACTTAATGTAGTCAGATAATTTAAAATATAAAAATGGATAAATTTTTTCTCCCATATTTTACAAAATAAGATCTAGATCAAAGTATTCCCATACCTTTGATTCTCTTTGTTCCTTTCTTAAGTTACATCACTTGCTCTTCCCTCTGGAGGCGACTTTTAGATTTTATGCTAAGCATTTTGTTGCTTTTGCTTGTTTTCCACATGCTATGCCTAAAAAGCATATTGTTTAGTCACATCCAGTTTTGTACATCATGAAGTATAATCATATTTTTTATTATTATGTAACTTGCTTTGTTCTTGTTATGGTTCAATATTTTGTTTTCACACTCATCCTAACAAGTTAACATTAATTGATTCATTTTGTCTGCTAATTACTGTTTGTTCACTTTCTCTTTTCTTTTAAGTATCTGTATTTTATCCTTATTTTTGAATTACAGTGGTTCAAAGTATACAATTCTTAGTTAACATTTCTTTATATACAATATTCTGTTTTCTTCTGACATCCAATGACACTCCCAGGAAGTTGGTTGTTAATGTACCTTTCATGTGCGGGTGTTTTTCCCGGTTACTTGTTAAGTCTTCAATTTCCTTTTTTTTTTTTTGGCATGGGGATCAAACTCGGGACCCTGCATTTGCAAGGCAGGCAGTGGAACCACTGAGCTAAATCCCTGGCCCTGAAAAATTTTAATTAATATCTCAATGATTTATTATAAGTAAAGCATCAAAAAGAAATTGAAGGGCGGGGAATTTAGCTCAATGGTTCCGCTGCCTGCCTCGCAAGTGCAGAGTCCCAAGTTTGATCCCCGGTTCAAATAAAAAACTTTCCATTACTTTCTTGGTGGCTGACATCAGAGGATTGGTGGCTTTCATCAATTCTACTAAATCTCTGACAGTATCTCTTGAAACATTGTCTCTTCCAATATTCCCCATTATCCTCTTGTGAATTCCAATTAGATTTCTCCTTTCCCTTTTTAGTCTTTCCTCCATGTTTCTTAACCTGTTTAGTGTCACATTTATCTGAGTTGCCTCTCAGGTAAATTTATCAGTTATAAGATGAAATTGGCTAATTCTCTTCAACTAATTAGGTTGTATAGAATCTATTGTTTATCTCAAGCTATTGAGGTTCTTTTTCTCCCAATTATATTTTTTATTTCTAGAAGTACTATTTGAGCATACTTTGAATATTTATAAGTTTTGAGTTGCTTGATTGTACATTAATTTTTTTAATTTTTAAGAATATTAAACTTTTATTTTAAATTGAATATCTGATCTCTCCAATATATACATACTTCAGGTGATATTGGTTTTGTAGCTTCCTCTTCCTGCTGATTCTCAGCTGTGAAGCCTTTTTTCTCATATTGTTAATGTTTTTCTTCTGTTGTGGGCTTATTTTATTTGGAAATTTATTTATGATAGTTTCTTTGAAAACTGGGATAAAGTACACAGAGAGGGGTAGGTATTACTTCTACTAGTTTTCAAAGGACCCCATGATGAGGATCCACTTTGAAACCAAAAATTTTACATGAGATTTTGAGGCATCATGACAAGGATGAGTCAATATCTATCAATTATAACCATCAATGTTAATGGCCTCAATTCACTAATCAAAAGAAAGACTGGCAGAGTGGATTAAAAAGCAAAATCCAAAAATATGCTGTATACAAGTGCCCTAAACAGGTTTTAATTTTAGGAAGGATTTATTTATCTTTCATCCATAATCAAATCTGAAGCAAGTACACACCCCACCATCATCTTATTGTCACTTTCTAGCTCACAAATATCACTTTTTTGGCTTCATCTTTAAGTATAGGTTTCTGTGGGACTGCATAACTCTGTAATCATAAAAGCTCCCCCAGCCCCAACATAGTGACTGATTGTGAGTTAATGGTTAAAATGTGCTTGTTAGTTCTGGGACAGTAGATAAAATCTGTAACACACATAGAGTTCCTAAGTGAATTACCCAACTCCTTGTTTGTCTGAAACCGACGTTCCGGACACAGCTATCTATAAGACAATCTGCAAACATCTTTTGACCATCATCATTTTTTTTCTCTTTTCTGTAAATTCTGCTTGCTAACTTCCCCTGCAACCCCCTATAAAACAGCCTCGGACTCTGAGCCAGTTGCCTCTCTAAGCTACTTTGCTTTGGGAGTGCCGTCTGGCCAGACTAATAAAGGTCTGTTTTACTTTCCAACTTGTCCTGTGTGTTCCTTCCCGGGTGTTCTTCGCTACAGTCAGCTCCTCGGAGTGTTTGGTAAGGCCCTCCCCTCGGTCTTACATTTCTAAACTGTGTTTGTAATCCTTTGGAAACCTAGAGGACAAACACATCTAGGTCAGTTTTGCCTTCCTCTGCTCTGTTTTTTGTTTCTCACCTCTCAAAACTTCCTTATTTTGACATCACTATGTTGTGCACCTTTCTTTTTAAATCCTGTCTAGTATTTTTATATTTGCTGTACTACAAGGAAATTTTCTCAATATCTTGTTGATCATATTTCACAAATGGAAAGCTCCTGTTTTATTCTTCTAGATGCTCCCTTGAATAATAGCCATTTCATTTATAAAGGCTTCTATAGTAGACTCAGAGGGTTTATGAAAATTTTTTATAAAAACAAGATTTTTTAAAAGTGTCTACCATTTGTATTAAAAATTCTGTTCTTATACATGAAGAGAAGTAATAATTATTAGAACTGACTCATGCATATACCTTCACAGCTGCTGTTCTGGGCCTTCAAAGATTTCTTCAAAGAGTATCACATGATCGTCTTATGAACAGGCCAGCAGAAATTTTTAGGTTAATTACAGTTTGGCAGAGTGTATCTAAAACCTCTTATCTGAACAGTGAACCCAATAATTTAATCAGTCTGTCCATTGATTAATCACGTTCTAATCCATCTGATATCAGCACTGAAAGAGCTCTTCATCTGTTCTTTGTAAACTTATCTCTATGAATGCACAGCTGCTGTGAGCTATTGGTATTAATAACTTGAATAAGAGACAGGGCACAATGGATTCTCAAAGCCTGCAGAAAAAAGTTTGAGCTCCTTAAAACTCTTTATAGTCTGACCCAACTCCATATAGTCGTACCATCCTCATTTCTAGTTGCTATCCCTGTTGTCACCCTGGTACACTAAAGCCAGTCAACTGAATTCTCATAACTTCTGTGTTGACTGTTTCTGAAGCCAGAGTTGATAATTTCATAAATTTTATATGTCAAGCATGTGCTATGTTCCTTAACACCCCACAACTTCTTGAATATAAATGCAGTTTCTCAGGTCAGAAGAGATGAGTTTATAAGGCAAAAAAAAAAAAATCATTTTTAATGCTACTGTAAAAAGCTATGGGCCAGGGATATAGTTCAGTGGCGCCGCTCCTGCCTGGCAAGGGCAAGGTCCTGAGTTAGATTCCCTGTACCAAAAAAAAAGCCACAGTCTCTTTCCAAAAGATCAAAAAGGAAAGACAAAAAGCAACATAAGACTGTGGCCAAGTATTTTACAGGTCATACACAAATAATATTATAAAAATTAATCTCCATGTTTCTGTAGGATAAGACACCACATCCTTTAGATGTTTCACCCTGTCTGGCAGATGAAAGACATTTGGCTATAGGTGAGCTCTGGAGAGTATGTGAGTAAAACTCCTTCCTTGGCATCCAGACATTCAGGATAGTCAGTTTGCATTCACTACTGTCCTCTTTAAGCCTTATCAAGTCATAAATTGCTTTCCTTTTCATTGTAAAACAATCCATTACCATTTGTTTTTCCCTTCCTAGGTCTTCTACTATCTTACCTCCCTTCATAGAGATTCTACACATTCAGTCAGTTCAGTCTACCCTAACTTTGACATTGAAAACATCCCATGCCATTTTGGGTCAGTACATTGGAATTACAGAATTTTCAATTTAATCTAAAACATGCGAGCACTTCAAAGAATTCTTAGAATTTTGATTTTGCACGATGTTAAGACACAAGAATAGGAAATGTATTACCGTGGTGGATACAAGACTATGAAGAGTTGGCATTTTATTAGATAATTATTATTTTATCTGTTTTACAGCCTTGTCTCTATATAATTATACTATGTCTGTGTTCATATAATATTTTTTCCAAAGTTTCCATTGTTAACTCATGCAGACTAATGCCAATAAACTACATTCCTTTAGTATTACTTGCCCAACACTCAGTTTTTCCTTATTTGCTTACTTAAGCATCTGAGTGAATCCTAATTACTTCTGTCCTGCTAGACTCAGTTAATTAAGCAAGGGGTAAATATCTAATGCAAATGAAGTCCATAAAGGTCTCTGCTACTGGGGGTTAAACTTTGGCCTAAAAGATTACAAGTTTTGGGGAGTGGTTATAGTTATAACTTGTAAATTGGGGCTTGTCATATGACTGTCATATACTTGGAGACATACGCTTCTAAAGAGAAAGAAAAGAGTAATGCTGTAAGCAAATAGAAGCAGAATGAAACATTCCTGATGTTTAGCTATATTTCCTTCCTTACATTATGTATAAAATAACTTCTTTCCCATAAATACACCGCACTCTGCTTTTTAAAACTTTAACTTGTTGAAGTTGATTTCTTTTGCTTGCAACAAATGTATGTTCGAATTACAGTTGCACACATGAACTGTTAAAAGGTCACTAAAATCACTGTTACCATTTATATTACTTAAATACACCTAACTGTGCATAAATCACTTTAATTTCTCTAAGCCTCTGTTTTACCATAAATAGCATGATAGAGTGGTGAGTATCAAACGTGCTATATGTGAAAGATGTATGATATAAATATCTGATATATTAGTTATGGAATTCCAATTACACAACTTCTTTGATAATCTATCTTATATTTGTAAGATAGTATTGCTGTTCTTTTTTTATGTATAACTTTATTATCATTCACTAAACACACACATATACAAAAATTAAAATTATTCAAAGAAAAGCAATGCAAGGGAAAAAACCATAATAATCTTCAAATATAATAGGACTCAACCAAAGCAAAACTGAAAAGTACTTAAACATTTTTCCATATAATTTAAAAAAAAATCTCAAGCATTAACAAGACATCAGAATATGTGATTTGTTTTAGAAAGATTTTCAAAACTAATATTGAACAAATAGTGGTCTGGAGAAAAAATTCTAATGAACTAGTAGGCTCCACATAGGCCCAATTTTTTTAAATTTAAATTTCAATACAGTCATGTGACATGTGATGGAAATACAATGTGAGAAATATCTTATTAGGCAGTTTTATCCATGTGTATTGCAAAGTACCACACAGAGTGCCAACTTCTAAGTGCAAACTGAGAAGGTATACGTAAATCATCTGTGATGCCCCCTTGATATTATCCAGATACTGAGTTTAACACGAGATACATGAGGCTACCACTGGCACAGCAACACACTGTTTTACAGTAAACTCTTTTATATAAATAGGATTATGCTCTAAAGGATGAAAAACACAGCACGTTATGATGAGTACCTAAACCAGTAATAATCATTTATCACACTATCAAGAACTGTGTACTATGCATAGTTTTATGTGCCTCTTCTGGAAACATACCCTTCTCTCCTTTGATCTCAGTGACTCTTCCTTCCCAACCCACTGATGAGCTCCAGCCTAGTCTCTATCTACACCTCTTCCTATAATTTTAAACAAAATCTATATATGGATTCTTTCCAGATTCCAGCCTGTTAACTCTGATCTCTCCCCTTCCACTCCTGCCACCCTTATTTCTTTGAATCTTTTCTTCATTTTTTAAAATTATCCATTATTTGTTTTAATCACTTTAATCCTTAATTACACTTTCAGTTTCTCACACTAGAGAAAGTATTCGGTATTTGCACATGTGTGTCCTATTTATTTCACTTGAGAGGATAGCCTCAGTATGCATCCATTTAGCTATAAATGTCTCTAGTTTCTCATTCTTTATGGCTCAGTAGTACTGCATTTTATTAAAAAAAACCACATCATCTTTATCCAGTCTCCCGTTTATGGGCACTTGGGTTGTTTCCAAGCTTTATCTATTACAAACTGTGTCACTATAAACATGGGTGCACATATATCACCGTGGTATGATTCTTTTAATTCTTTTGGGAAGATACCCAGCAAGGGAATAGCTGAGTCAAATGGGACCTCTAGCCCTAGTTCTTTGAGGTATCTCCATACTGATTTCCACAGTGGTTGCACCAGTCTGCACTCCCACCAACAATGGAGAAGGGTTCCTTTCTCCCTACACCTCACCAGCATTTGTTATTGGATGATTTCTTTATAACAGCCATTCTTTCTGGGGTGAGGTGGAATCTCAGTGTTGTTTTCATCTGCATCTCTCAAATAACCAGTGATGTTGGACATTTTTTCATATATTTATTTGCTGCCTTTATTTTTTTGTCTGAGAAATGTCTATTCATTTCAGATGCCCATTTTTGAATTGAGTCTTTGAATTTGGGGGGTCTGATTTTTTTCAGTTCTTTATATATTCTAGATAGTAGTCCTTTCTCTAAGGTACAGCTGCTAAAAATTTTTTTCCCACATTGTAGGTTGTCTTTTAGCTCTCTTGGTGGTTTCTCTTGCAGTGCAGAAGCTTTTTAATAAGATGTGATCCCAGTTGTTGATTCTTTGTGCTATTTCCCGTGCTACTGAGGGTTTTTTCCCGTGCTACTGAGGGTTTTTTTTCCTATGCCAATGTCTTCAAGAGTTCTACCTAACTTATCTTCCAGGAAATTTAATGTTTCTGTCTTAATATTTAGATCTTTAATCCACTTCAATCTTAGTTTAGTGTATGGTGATAGATATGGGTCTAGTTTTAATCTTTGGCAGGTTGAAATCCAGTTTTTCCAATACTATTTATTAAATAGGCTATCTTTCCTCCAGTGAGGATGGTTGACTCCTTTGTCAAAGATGAGGTGGTTGAGTGTATCTGTAGTTGTTTCTGCCTCTTCTAATCTATTCCACTGATCCTCGGGTCTGTTTCTTTGTCAGTACCATGCTGTTTTTATTACAGTAGCTTTGTAGTATAGCTTCAAGTTGGGGATTGTAATACCCCCAGCCATATCTCTGTTGCCTATCCTTGTATAAAAACATTAGGATAGAAAAAGTGATTTATTGAGAACAAATATTAATGCTGCTCAATTTGTTTCTCAAAAAATACCAATTACAGATTATTCTGATCATTTTGAGGAGGAATAAATTATTAATATACTTATTTTATAAAGTAAATAAAATATTAGAAAGTTCTTTCATAAAATTGAAATTATACTAGATACTAGGTAAATGTTGAATTTTATTTTTTGCTATTCCCAGAAGAGTAATATAGCAAATTTATAATGATAGAAATATATTATATAACAACATTTTTTTGCTTATTTGCAAAATGATTTTTCTCTTTTATGGAATAATTCATTAGTAGATTATATTATATAGAAAGTGATATTTTTAGAAGACAGTTTTGCCTGTAGTGCCTTACATTTTTGAAATCCTGATTTATAAGAGTAAATAGTTATCACTGGGGATTTAGCTCAGTGGTTCCACTGCCTGCCTTGCAAGCACAAGGACCTGAGAGAAAAAGAGGAAATAGTTAAAAAAAAAATTTCCAACAAAAACAGAAACTCACAGCAGAACCTTGGCAATTTGAATGAAGAACAAGTGGCCCTTAGATTAAAGTTCTATGTTTCCAGGTAGATAGATTTAATTTCTTCTCTAGTTTATAACAGCATACACTATACTACCCCCCAGCCCATTGAATAGATTTCTCATTCTAGTATGCACTTCTGTAGGTTGGGAATAAAGCTTCTTTAGAATTATGTATTATTAACTTTTACAAAATTTTTATTGTTCCACCATCACAAAGTTTTTGTGCTGCTTCTACTTATTCCAAGATGTAACTTCTCTCCTGAATTATTTTTGATAAATTCCATACTTGTATTTATGGTTTTAACACATTAGTGTATTTCACTAAGCAATATATTGTTTGGTGTGCTTATCAGACTTCATTTAATTTTCTGTAATCAACCTTTTCACTCAACAGTGTGTTTGTAAAGTTCGTTTATTATTGTATGTGTAGGCGTGATTCACTCTGCAAATTGTAGTCTTTATTTTCATCCAACTTTGTTGAACCGCAATTCTTTTTATAGTCTCTTAGCAAGATATTGCTTGCATCTGTATATAAACGTGTGTGTGTGTGTGTGTGTGTGTACACATTTCCTTTACATTTTGTGATGGATGAGGTGATCCTAGCATAAGACACAGACACAAAATTTTCTATTAATTATGGCCATTGTTACTATCGCAATTCAGTAGTAACCATGGAAACATTACACTTTTTTTTGGATAAGAGAGGTCAAGTAAATGAACTTAAACAAACAAATAATATCAGTCTATTTACCACTTAAATCTCTTTACTAATACTGAAAAATCACTATCATCACTTCAAGTGTTAAGAGGTCATGAACACTTGGTTTTATAATGGTAGCTACACTAACACAAAAAGTAGAAATATTCCCTAACTCTTCCTTCTCTATAAACATCTATTTTAAAAAATCTGAATATTGTTAATGCAACAAAGATTAGGGTTACAGCATTTATCTTTTGTCTTCTTTGTTATAGAGAATGAAATCTAGTCTAACTGTTCTTGAATGTATTTATTTTGTTATATTAACTCCCTTAAGCGATACTAATATGACTTGACTATTAAATATTAAAACAAAATACTCTCTTATGAGATCATGCTCAAATTCTAGTATTCCCCTATCAAAAGCTTTAGGAAGTTATTGCCCAATTATTGAAACTTTAACTCTAATCATATAACCGAGGATAATTGGTTGTGCCTAAATTTTCATTCATCTTACACTTAACTTAAAAATTCTAAAAAAGGCTCCAGTCAGTACAGGAAGTTTTTGACAAAATGGTGGCAAATACTCTATGGTACAATTTGAAAAAGAAAACCTAAAATAAAATTCCCCTTACAGATTTATTACTGCATTACCATATTAGAATTCAGAAAATGCTGAATCCAGTTGAATTCAGAAAATGATGAATTCTTAAATTTTCATGAAGTTAGTAATTGACTTGCTGATGATTCACAGATTCTGCACACTAACTATGTATGATTTAGGCAATTATAAAAGATCTTTTACCTGCTTAGATTAAGAAAGAAAAAACTGACCTATTTAAAGAGATGTTTCTTTTGACAAATCAACACAAAGAAGTGAACATTCACTATTATAAAGTAAATAAAATTTCCCTTTGATGCCCTTATACTTTCTGTTCATTTCCTTGGTTAAAGAGATCATTGATGACCTTCCCATGGTCATTTACAGCTTAATGCAGGCTTGAAGAAGAGAAAAAGAAAGCAACTTTAACATTAACAAGAAAGGAAAAATCCTTAGTTGCAGCAGTTTAGATTTTAAAATATCACTGAAGGAGAATATTTTAAGAAAGAAATATTTGCTTGACTGTCCTCAGATATTGTTGGCTTATTGATCATTTTAAGTACTGTGTATTGCTGGCCTAATTGTTATTTAGAGGGTTGCTCTAAATAGCATATGACTTAGAATTATTGGACCATGGGTTTATTTACTTGGTATATATGAAACATATATTATAATAATATATGATAATCATGATATATTATCCTTCAGAAATACATATATTAGCATACATTTCCTTTACATACTCTGATGATTTGATCTTACCATAGGACACAGACACAAGAGGCACCTATAGTTGGCTAAGGTTTTTTGTTTTTGCTTTTTGATACCGGGGATCAAACTTGGGACCTTGCACTTGTGAGGCAGGCAGCAGAACCACTGAGCTAAATCCCTGGTCCAGTTGGCTAAAGTTTTGATAGGCTCATCAACTAAGAAATACCCAAGATGGACTTGAATTGCATTAGGAATTGACATCCAGGTAAGCCAGAAAACCCTAGACATTGTAATGTATCGGAATGGTCGCCATCTACTTGGATCCTATAGATTAGATATTTCCAACAGTTGGGGTCCAGCAATAGTGAAGGTCTTAGAGGCGATGGTGTGGTGAAGTTCCATCACGCAGGTAGGTTGGGGTAGGGTGGGGTGTTATAGTCAGCCTTCTGTAGCACAGCCTTATGGTACAGAATCTAGCCATAGTGAGGACATAGAAGATGTAATAAGCTGCAAGAGAAGTCTGAAAGATAGGAGAAAGCAAGTAAGGACCCCAACTTTAGAGCAATGATCTTGTGTGAAAAAAATCAAAACAGAGAGCTTATACCTAGAATTTGAATGCCAACCCAAACCACAAGTCTGTTCAGCGACAGAACAGGGCCAGCCAATAAATACTTTTGGTTCATATACCTCAGGATATGACCTGGGCTAATGTCTAGGACAGTGGTGACAAGCCTATGGCACACATGCCACTGTCAGCTGTTTGTATGATTGAAAGCTCTAAAGAGTTCACCATCACTGGTCTAGAGTTTAGTCTAGGCTACTTCAAGAAATGTATCTGTATATCTACTAAAGGTCAGGTTAGCAGCTGGGCATGTATTAGGAAGCAAGATAGGTTTTTACTTTACGAATCTGATACCAGTGGAAGGTGAAGTCAAGAACATAGACAAGCACAATGAAGTGTGCTGAATGCCAACTGAGAAAGGTACAATATGTATTATAGAACTGTGAGTCGTAGACTCCTGTTAAGACTTGAAGGAGTTGCCAGGGATTTAGCTCAGTGGCACTGCGCCTACCTCGCAACCACAAGGTCCGGAGTTCGATCCCCATACTATAAAAAAAAAAAAGACTTGAAGGAAGTGGAGAGATCCAAAGGCTTCTCAAAGGGACCAAAATCTAAGGTAAAATCTGAAAAATGGGTAGGGGTAGGGATGCTGCTAACACAGAAATCAGTTTTCTTGAAGAAACAGAAGCTATTGTTTTTAGACCATGAGTTACAAAATGATCATTTAAACCAGGTGCCTCTTCATGTGGAGCTACCCAGGACGAGGCCAGGTGGCTTGGTGACCTGAGGGGGACTTTACTTACCTCCTCCCTTACTTGGTTAAGTATTTCTATATAGGGCCCTGGGTTGAATTTATTTAGGTGAAAAACTTTTAAGGGTAGTGGGTTGGAACAGAAGAAAAGGAGAATCTTAAAGCTGTGTTTCTTAAAAATTAGGAGAAGAAAAACAGCCTCATTCAAGGGAAATATTTCTAGAATTGTCTTCTCAGACCAGGGCAACACACAAGTACCTACGTGGTGAGCTGCTCAGAGCCACCTGTGGGGATAGAGAGCACACATTTAAGCATTTGTCAGGACAGATTTGATTAGGTAGGCTTGAGCTTCCTGTAGTGATTCCATTTGTCATTCTACCCACTAAGACTGTGTAACATGGTTCCTTAGTACCAAATCAAAGTAAAGCTGGTAATGTTGTGCACAAATACAATAGAAATGAGATGGCTTAATTAGTAAAAAATTAACTAGCATGATTCCTATAAGTAAAAATGTACATATTTAAGGAGGCTTATTGTAACATTTATACCATTTATTTTGTAATATACTAATTCAAATGTAAAAGTGAATGTAAATTACCAGAAATTAACATGCAATGTGAAGAAAAGTCCTTTTATCCTCTGCAACTGTAGCATTTGGCAGATTCAGGAATAAATAATCTTTTGTGGCAAGGGTATGCCTTATCAAACATATGCAGATCAGCACTAATTAATGCTAATTAAGGTTTCCTGTCTATCTAGTTGGAAAAACGTCCAAATGTTATGAAATCCAGTTAGTATGCCTATTACGCTAATTGTTTTATATGGGGTGGTTCTTAATTAAAATATGTAAATTGACCTTAATTGCTATATACTAATGGGGGTTCATGTTATCTCACTAAAAGTGACAAGATGGTGAGGAGGGGTACTTAAAAGACTAATTCTGATAAATCCTTAACTAAATGACCTTTACTCAAAATTAATTTTAATTGGAAGTTGGCAAAAGAAACATTGTTTCTTCTTTGTTTCTTTTTAGTTTTAATAAATGGAAGAATGTTACTCTTCTTTGTTAATACAGCTTTAGAAGCAGTTGTGGATTGTTAATTACACTTAACAAGCAAGTTAATTTTACTGTTTACTGTTTATACTTATAAGGAAGTTATTGATATCCTCATTTCAGTCTTGGGAAGACTTTCTTCTCACTAAATGTGAATATATGGTTACAATTCTATAGGTAATTTGATCCAATTAGTGTGTCAGAACATGTGTTCAAGTTTATACCAATAGTTATTCCTTGGCTGATTTACATTGGAATTATGTCTTAGAAAAATTGTATATTTTTTCTGTGAAACTATTAACTTTTATTGGAGACTTTAGAGATACCAAGATTAAATAAAACTGAAATAGTAGTTTTACATTCTACCTGTCATATTATTATTTGTTTTTTAATTGTAACCAAAAATGTGTGTGCCGAAAACCAATATTAATGATTTTAAATGTACTTATTTTTCTACTGTGCTAACCCTAGAATTTCAGGAAGTAATTTAGCTCAATTAATTTTCTTTTAGAAGTAGCATAATTTCCAATGTAATTCAAGATTGTTAAAAATTCTGCAAAAATGTAAAAAAAGGATTTGGTAAAATATTGTCATATGGAAATGAGCATATAATAAACATCATAAATTTTCTTTTTCGAAAGGAGATCTAATATCTTTACTCTTTTATCAGGACATTGTGACAAATGTTTCACCCAGAGTCATCCGGGGGACAACCTCTGGCCCCATGTATGGCCCTGGACAGAGCTCCTTTCTGAATATTGAGCTCATCAGTGAAAAAACGGCTGCATATTGGTGTCAAAGTGTCACTGAGCTAAAGACTGACTTTCCAGACAATGTAAGTGTGATTTAACATCTAAAACAAGAGAATTGGCATAAGTTGGTGAATGTTTATTTAAACATCCAATTCATAGGCTTATAAATATTAATGTGGATAATATATTTTATTAAAGAATCTGCCAGTTACTTTGCCGATACATAGAAAGATAAAAAAGAAAGCTCAAGAACTCATAAAAATCCTCACAATGTGAGGCTTTGTTATAAATGGGTTCTGTGCAAATGGAGAAAGTATCTACATAAGCAGAAGGAAGAGAAATGAAATACTCATTTTATTGAGTTGGCTTTCACTCTGGGTGGCTGGTATTTATGAAGGTGATGACCTTAGGAAGAAATTACAGACTATAAATCATTTCAAATATAAACCTAAATGGAAGCAGAATATTTTATGTAGTTAATTTTTTTCAGTAGGAAATAATTTACCAAATAGTTTTAACACTCTTATAATAAATGAATCAACCATCTTTTATAAACGCTTTTTCTTAAGAGACCATGTACAAATACTGCAATAAAATTGGGCTTGAATATAATACATAGTATTATCTCTTCTGTAATCTGGTTAAGGTTATTCTTAATGTCATTCATTCACCCCTGCCCCTTGTCACCTTCTTTCAATGAATTTGGAGGTTGAGGTTTTGGGCAGTGTGTGTTTATGTTGCTGAAAAGATTTTACTATGTATCTTCTCTAAAACTAAAACTTCATGTATTCTATTAATGAATACTTTTAGATCTAATGAAGTCCATGAATGTTTGTCTGTAAAAATTGTGCCTGGAATATCTTTAAAAAGAATGTAGATAGTACCTGATTGCCTAGCCCATCATTATTTTTCTATTTTATACAGCTCTAGTTGTTTCCTCATTCCCTCTTACTTTGAAATAAACATAATCACACAGAACAAATATAATTTATCTTCCTAAGACAATTCTTCAGATGTGAAGAAAACTATCATGACTCATCTGAAATCTATAGTTTCTGCTTATTAAGAATTTCTCACCTTCTAAATTTGATGTTGCAATTATTTCTACTTTCATATTACACAACTCTAAAAAATGATGCTAAGATATTTGTTATTTCAAGGATCTATATCCTTTGGGAAGCTTTTCTCAGAGTGACAAGGACAAAAATTCATCAACTCTAAAAAGAAATGTATATGTATGTATTAATTTGGCCTACAATATTATATACTATGCTGGGTGCTGAACATGTAATACAATGATGATGAACACTTTTATGGCACTTATTCCGTGCTAGGCACTGCTATAGAAGCTTTATATGTTTTAAACTCATTTGATCTTTCAGTAACTTTATATATACTATGATATGCCCAGTTTCACAGATGATGAAAGTGAGGAACACAGAGGTTACATAACATACCCAATATTGCATCCCTCATATATGCTAAAACTGGAATTTGAACTTGAAATTTGCTTTTAGTATACATGCTTCTAACAGTAGAGCTCTTTAGAGTACCTGCTTGCGTTGCTCTTAACATTTCAGCGTTTTAATGCAAGAACAGTATATAATATAGTTTAACAAATATTGCTTCAATAGTATTTAAATAAGTCAATGTGTCTGTGAAAAAAATATATTTTCCTGGAAAATAACTGCCAGCAATGGCTTATTTTAAGCTTACGTGATATGTTCTGCCCTCTTTTGGTCAGGAGTAAGATGTTATAATAACAGTCTCTAAGAAATGACAGTAAGTGGACAAGAAAGCTGAGATGAAACCCCTTGCTTTGTAATTCCACAGTCAGGTAGACAGAAGAGACACATTTAAATGTTCTTTTCAATTTCCCTGGCAACAGTTTTCTTCTTTTATATGACTTTTTCTCCTGACAAAACAGTGTATTCTTTTCTTGTTTCTAATTCTTTCCCTATTTAGATTACACTTATTAGTCTTTTTCTATATTCTTAGAAATAATTTTTAACATTATTTTACTCCCCATTTCAAAGATAACATTTTAAATACAATTAAAAAGCCATTTCCATTTGAACTCATAGAAATACTGTGTGTGCACCTAGATATTGCCATGCTGAGAGGAGAATATCCCCCACTGTTTTGGAATTATTCTGGTGCCAAACTCAATGAACTGAATGAAAGAAGGTGACCCTTCATTTTCCAAGTTTAATTATCACTCTCACTGGAGTTTTCCCACATCATTCTCAAGTGCGTGCCTGCCACCTTTAATGACAGGGACTGGATAATTCAACCTACTGTGGCAGCTTCTAAGCAAGGGCTAAGTTTTCTGAAAAAGAAAATATACTGAAGACATCCAGGCCAGCTATTACTAGCAGCTAATGTCTATTTCCAGACAGGTTAGACACCAGTTGACCAGGAACCAGAGGAAACAGCTAAAGAACATCCTGAATAGAAAGGTAATAAGACCTTCTGGATTATAACTACCAGAATTATAACAATGCCTACACGCATAATAGACCTCTACATGGCTTTCAAGTTTTCCTTTCATTTACCTATGAATTAAATTTGGCACACTGATCATTGTAGTGACAATTTATGACTAAAGAGGGGTTTTTTTTAATTCCTACACTGAGATTTTGCAAAGCTTATTATGAAATATACTGTATAATTAGGGCTTACAGAAATCAATTTAAGCGAATCCTTTTATTTATGTTGCAAAAATGTTATCAGTCATATATTTTAGACTTGAGAAAAAATTTTTTTACCAAAAAATATGGGCTGTTCTTGGTCTGAATGCAGTAAACCACAAGCAAAGAGTGATATTTTGTATCATTTGTGGCAGCTAAAGTAAAGAACCACAAAAAAAAGACTTGGGCAAAAGGCAGAGAATCAAAAGCAGAATCAACTGGTAATGATAAACACAGGAATGATGGTTTTGTTAGAGAAATTAATAGTGGAAGAACAATTCAATTGATAACGTAAATATACTTTGAGTATAATGCCATCTCATGGTTGCTGCATTCCTTTCTCAGGTAATTGCTGAGAGACACTCGTTGCACTATTTATGTTCAAAATGACTAAAGAAGTTGATCTCCTTCAGCATTCCTGAGAATCTTTCTAGACCAATAGCATCTCAATACAGAGTTCTTAAGCTTGTTTATGCACAATGGGCATCTTTGGCACTCTGGAAAGCCCCAAGAGCTTATTACTTTCAAAATAATGTTTTGAAAGCATAAAACACATTTCTTAGAGTTATGAAGGATCCCCACTATTAAAAAAAACTCTCAAAATAAATGTACAATATAAGGCAGAATGATATATCTTTTCCTTAATAAGGCATTAAATAATATGTTCAAGGGTCTACTAACTACTTAGTTTGGATGCAATTGTGACAAAAGTTCCTGAAATACCCACAGCAGCGACAGTGTCACTTCCTGTACAGGTTATCAATAATGCCACTGTGGTTTGCTGAATTCATGGTTTAGGAATGCTAACATTCAGTGGCACTTTAGTAGAAAATAAAGGTCTAAATTTTTTCCCATCTGAGCTCAAGAATTTCCTCTGTTTCATCAAAGGTTCTATGGAGATCAAGTTAAAAACTCATTTCTGGTTGCACATTAGAATTTTAAGAAAAAAATATTTGTGGTTAGGCCTTATCCTAGTTTAATTGTTCCAGAAATTCTATTTGGGGCACTGAATATTCATCTATGATGCGTATATGTGTTTATAAGTATGTGGGTATATATGTGTATGTACGTGAATGTGTATATATGTATGGATATATGTGTATGCATATGTATATGCTGTGTGTTTTTATGAACCTCATCAATTGATTTTGTTGCATATACAATCAGCATTGTATATGGCATTTGACACACAATTATTCACTACTATAAATTATATTGCATAAAATTCTGTTTATACAGTAGCTTAGAAATATTTTATTACTCAGGTCTTACTTTTAAGGTTTCTGGGACATTAGCAGAGCAGTGCTCAGCCTAGCGCTAATTATTCTCCAATATTGAAATGTGAGTTGTGTTTGGACTTTATACTCTGCCACAATTCCCACATCTGTATAAGAACCAAGTACTAGTCTCTCAGATCTATTCTGATAGCTCCACTCTTCAGTCTTTTATAGTGTATCCACATGCATAACCGGATTTGTACTGTGCTACATACTTGAGAGAGATGCACAGAAGATCTTTGACATTTCCTCTGAAGCTTTGTGCTTTCTGTTTCTCTGTCTTATGGCTTCTGGACTTTGAGCTTTGTTTTGTCAAATCAAACCTAGAAACACTCTGGAACTCATTTCCATAGTTTTCTGCCTTTCATTGACCATTGTAATTTACTGCTTAATGTTCAAAGTCTTAATGAAATGTTGTTTCATGTGTTTTATAAGTACTTTGTTGTTTCTGATGGAAGGGTAAATCCAGTTTCTACTGTTCCATCAAGGCAGCAACTGAAGTTTTTCTTAAAGAATCAGGAATATCCTATCCCAAGAAAATACTTGGCTACATGGAGCCATGGACCAATCACTGACCTATGAGCTGCCTTATGTATTCTGATTCATTTTTCTGTACTCATTTTGTGTAGTCAGTCATATTTTAACTTTTTTCTTTGCTTCTATGCTAAATCTAAGAAAATAACTGCCATTATTTTAGAGTTATTTTAATGGGAAGTGGAGAAGTCAAATGAATGAATGATAATAAAGTATGAATGTATAATGAATAAAACATTAGACAGAAGACCTTACATATGATATGGCACGTAATGAACTCAAATTCAGAAGAATTATTAAAAAGCATGTTGAGTGAGTTAATCTTTAATTTTTTCATTGGTAACTATATATGAAATAATACTTTTTATATAAACCATTACACATAGTTTTTGAAAATCTATCAGGAAATGTACTTCAAGAGTTACAAAGATGCTATTAACTTTGATTTGTCATATGTCCCTTTTAGAATATATCATGGAAAAAATGAAGTAGGATAAAAGCTAAATGCATAAATAGAATTTTTTGCAATATAATTTATAGTTGTGAGTGACTACAATGTGCCCTTGTCTTATATGTAGTATCTCATTAAATTCTTATAATGATTTATGAAGTAATGTATTATTATTTCACTGATGAGGAGTTGAGGCTGAGTGTCAATAAATAGCAAGTGAGAGGAGAAGCTGAGATTCAAATCCATTCAGATGCTAAACTACACCTCTTTGTCTCCTGGACAGTCTTAACTAGAAAAATGAGAACAGATTGATTGGGTTAAGTGAGCATGGTCTTTTTCACTCTTACTTTTGAATTTTTCATTACTATTACAGAATATTTTTATTTTTTTAATTAGGTGGGTCATTTTAAAGTCAATAAAATAATGTCACTTGATGATCTGCATTGATTTTTAAACCTAGATTTTGTAAAGAAGTGAGGCTGGAATGTATAGATGGCTTCCAGAACCCATGAACAATATTAGAAAATCACTACTTAAATTCTTGTGTGAAAAAGAGAACCATGTCTGAGAGATACTAGGTTTCCCTTCAATAGCTGTTCCATACAGCAACCCAAAACAAAGTTTGATGCTATTTACAAAAATATCTAGTACCAACCAAGATAAAATGCACAATGTCTTGCATCATTCAAAAAATTTCCTGCTTATATAAAGTAAGAAAATAAAACTCATAGTAAAATGGGAATGAAAGAATTAAAATCATCCCAAAACTGACTTGGTATTAGAATTGCAGACAATTAAATTAGATCTGTTGTTATAACTGTATTCAAATGTTGAAAGAGTTAATACTTGGAAAATAGGTAAAAGACTAAATCAATCTTCCAGAAATTAAAAGCTATAATTAATTAGATGAGATATATCCTTGAAGTTATAAACAGCATAATAAGCATTGCAGAAGAAATAATTAGTAAATTTAAAGACATTGTAATTAAAATTATCAAAAATAAAGCAGAGAGAAGAGAGAAGGAGAGGGATCATCAGTGAATCAATGAGCTGAAAAAAGCAATATGTATGCATTAGGAGTTTCCAAAGGAAAATGAAGAACCAGAAAAAAATATATACTTGAAGAAGTAATGGCTCAAATTTCCCAGTTTTACTTAAAAATACAGCTGTGCCTTGTTCATACCTCAAGAAAAACCAAAAATCTAAACCAAGAAAATTTAACACTAAGCATGACAAACCTGAAAAAGAAAAAACACCAACCTAATAGAGCATAATAAAATTAATGAAACCATTGATGGAGAAAAAAATATTAAAGGGAGTCAGATGGGGTGAGGGGAGACATGTTCTGTACAGAGGAATGAGTATAAAGTTTACTGCTGTGATTTATTATCAAAAGCAAAGCAAGCTGGAATGTAATGGAGCAGGATACTTACAGGGCTAAAAAAAAACGAAACCCTGGTAATCTAGATTACAAAATCCAGAAATAAAACTTTCAAAACATGGGTGACACAAATGATTTTTCAAGTACAATAGTAGGAAATCTACACTACTTTATGGAAAATGTTAAAAGAAAGTGTTTAGGCAGGAAAAAAATGATCCCAGGTCAAAACATGGATCCACATAAAGAACTAAGGATCAAAATTTATAACAATATGGGTAACTGTATGATTTTCTCCTTATTGTCTAATTTGTTTTAGAAGAAAATTGGTTATTTAAACAAAAATATATTATAATTACAGTATGGGGGTTATAAAATATATAAAGCTAATTAATATATAGGATAATATTATAAAAGTTATGAGGGAAGGGATGGAAAGATCTTAATATCTCCAAACTTCTAGCACCATATGCAAAGTTTTATATTTTTTGGAAATAGGCTATAATAGTTTAATATTGTTAAGAGAATATTTTACAGAGTGTCCTAAAGATACTGTAAACTAAAACAAATACAATATAATGCAACCAAGTAATGCTAAAAAGCAAAAATAGTTATAAAATGAAATTATAAAATAACATTTAATCCAAAAGAAAGCACAAAACAAGGAAAAGGAGCAAATCAGATATGAGACAAACAGAAAGACAATAGTGAGGAGATAAAGTTAAACCTAACTATTCAGTGCTATCACTAAAAATATAAATGATTTCAACATCTGGATTTACAGACAAATATTTTCAGATTGGACTTTTGAAGAAAGCAAGTCTCAACTGTATTCTGTCCACAAAAAATGACTTTAACTATAAGAATTAAACTAAAACAATTGAAGAAATTGAAAATTATATTCAATGCTAAATATAATGAAATAATATCTCATGATATTAATAGCAGACAACATAGATACCAAACCAAGAATGTTAACAAGGAATGAAAATAAGAAAGATAATTTTATAGTGACAAAGTGGTCAGTTCATCCAAAGGTGATAACCTTAAATTTTATGAACTTAATAGCGGCACTTCCAGATAAATAAAGAAAAACTGATAAAGACATCAGGATATATACATATATATATATGTTACATATATATTATATATAATTATATGTAATTATAGTTGGATATATATTTTACCTTCCTGCTAATAATTAATAAAATGACAGAATGAAGTTTTCAGAGATTTGAAAAATACTATCAACCACTTATCTAATTTATACTTATACAGCATGCCATTCAATGACAATTGAATATGTAGTATTCTAAAGCACATTTAGTACATTTAGCTAGATAAGCATATTCTGGACTATAAAAGAAATCTCAAAAATTTTAAAATAATTCAAATCATACAAAATACATACTCTTACCAACACAGAATTAAATTAGTAATTGACAATAAGAATATATTTGGAAAATACTCAAATATTTTAAAAAATAAATATATAGCTCTATATAACACCTTTATCAAAGAGAAATCATGCAAAAAATTAGAAAGTATTTCAAACTTAAAGAAAATTGATGTATGACATTTCAAAATTTGTTGTATGGTAAAAAAGCATCCGTGGGAAAAATTATGGTACCATATCCATGTATCAGTAATGAAGGAATGTCTCAAAGTAATGACCTCGACTTCTGTCTTTAAAAACTAGAAAAACAATAGAAAATTAAATCTAAAGTGAATAAAATAAATGATATAGTATGAATCAATGAAAAAAATCAGTGAAATAAAAATCAGAAAAATAATAGAGAAAATTAATGAAATTAAACTGCTTCATTGTGGAGATTGAAACTGATAAAACAATGGTGAGACTGTTCCAGAAGAAAAAACAAAGAAACATGAATCACCAGTATAGAGAATGAGAAAGGAACACCCCTGCCAATTCTACAGATATTAAAAGGAAAATAACACAATATTATGAACAGCCTGTGTAAATGAACTCATCAACTTTGGTGAACTGAACAGATTTCCTTAAGGACACAAATTATCAAAACTTCCTCAAGAAGCAAAAAGTTAACATTAAAGAAATTAAATTCCTACTTCAAAGCAATACTGTGAAGAAAACTTCAAGCCCAGCTGGCTGCACAAGTGGATTCTACAAATTATTTTAGAAATAATTATGCTGGTTCTATATGTAGTCTTCCAGAAAACTGAAAGAGAAAGGACTGCCTGACCAATACCATGGGATGATCATCCTGAAGCCACAACCAGACAACTATAGGAGGAGAAAAGAAATATTTCTAGATGCAAAAATTCTAAACAAATTTTAAAAATCTATTCCGACAATATATAAAAATACTACATCATAACCAAATGAGTTTCATCTTAGAAATTCCAGGTATGTTCTACAATTGAAATTGTAATTTACGTATTACAAACTAAGTAGTAATAATAATAGTCACATGAACTATATCATAAACTCATTAAACCCATCAGGGAAGAAAAACATTTGAAAAAAACTAAAATCTATTTCTAATTAAAGATGAAAAGTCACAGCAACATAAGATTTGAAGAGAAATTCTTCAACCTCATGAAGGGCATCCGCAAAACAAACAAAAATACCTACAATACTTAATAGTGAAAAACAATATATTCCTCCCAAATGCAACAAAATAGCTGTTATCACTAACTTCTATTTCCCGTTGTACTAGAGATCCTGTCCTGTACAATAAAAGAAGGAAAAAAGGCATCAGATTGCAAAGCAAGAGCCAAAACTCCCTCATTCATAAATGACATTTGACATGATTGTCAATGTCAAAGACTTGACAGAGTGGACCCCAATCAGCTACATAAACCATACAACCACAGAAGAAAAACAAAACAAAACAAAGATGAAAATCCACTTAACTTACAAAGGCAGTCAACGAGTTCACAAACTATTACTTTTGGATTTTATACTTGAAATTATTGCACGAAAGTGCTATTTATTTTCATTACTTAGATGTTTAATCAAATACTTTGATTTTTGCTCCACAGATAAATGCCAAATTTGACTCATCCTATGCAAGGTCCCGCCAAAATCAGTGAATTTAGTAAGGTAGTATGAGAAAAAAATCAGCATAAAATCAATTGTATTTATATATGCTAGTAATAAACAATTGAAAATTTTAAAAATATATCATTTAAGTAGCAAAAAATGCAAAATATGGATAAATCTGATGAAAATAGTAACTCTGAAAACTACAAAAAATTGCTGAGAAAAATTAAAACTGAACTAAATAAATGCACATATGACAAAAAACTAACAAATCACTATTGTTAATAGGTCATTCTCCCAATATTTATCTATGGATAAAGTGCAAACCTAATCAAAATACTAGAAGATTCTTTTGTAGAGTGTAACAAGCTGATTTGAAAATGTATAAAGAAGTACAAAAGACTTATAAAACAACTCATAAGTAGAAAAATTAGAAGTCTAAAACTTTCTGATTTCAAGAGTTATTTTAATTATTCAAGAATTAGTTCATTAGTACAGTAGTCAAGATTGTCTGTATTGGCAAATAGACAAGAAAACCGATGGACAGTGCTACAGAAAATCAGTAAATTAGCTGTATGCACAACTGATTTTTCCAAAGGTGTAGAAAGACAATTTGACATAGAAAAAAAATACAGTGTTTTTAAGAAATGATGCTGGAAAAATTACATATCTATGTGAAACAAAAAACTTCTTGATTCATATCTCGTAGGATACATAAAAATTAATTCAAAATAGTCTAGACCTAAATTAAAACAAAACTAAAACTTCTGGAAGAAAATGTGTGAGGAAAAAATCCTTATGCATTTAGGTTTGGTAACTTTCTTAATACTTATCAAAATCATCATCCTTAAAAGGAAAATGATAAATGTGATTTCACTCAATTTCAAAACATTTGCTTTTCCAACCTATGTTAAGAAAAGTGAAAATATAACCACAGACTGAGAGAAAAATCCTTGCAAATAATGTATATGATAAAATGTTTGTATCCAGAAAATTTAAGCAATTACCAAAAATTAAAGAATTACAAGGTTGTAATAAGAACAACTCTCCCTGCTGTGAGCAGAAATAAGATGACAAATAAGCATATGAAAATGTGCCCAACATTGTTAATCACTAGAGAAATCCAAAGTAAAACTACAATGAAACACAACTATATAGCTATTACAAAGTCTGAAGACTTTCAAAAGACCAATCACACCAAATATTGGCAAGCATATGGGACTACAGGATTCTTACACACTGCTATTGGTCATAAACCACTTTTGAAAATAATTTGACTTTTGAAAAAGTTAAACATTCAACTGTCGTATGACCAAGATAGTCCAACTTTTAGGTAGTCACCCAACAGAAAGTAAAACATATGTTTAAAAAAAAAGACTTGTATGAGAATGTTCGTAGAAGTTTTCTTTTTTAGTAACAAGAAAGGAAGAAAGAAAGAAAGACAGAGAGAGAGAGAAGGAAAGAAAGGCAGTGAGACCAACCCACATTTCTATAAACACCAAACTGGATAAACCAACTATCATGTATATCTACAATGAAACACTAATTTATGTGCAATAAAATTGATTAACCTCAAAATAATTATGCTGAGTGAAAGAAGCCAGAACACCCCCTCCCCAAAAACAAAGACATATTTAAGATGCCATTATAAATCTCTAGAAAATGTGACTTAATCTATAGTGAAAGAAATTGTATTGATGGATGCTTCATGAACAGAGAGGGCAGAGGTCACAATAAAACTTTCTTACCAAAAGAGACTGGTTTCATAATCTTAATTTTAATAGTGGCCCCAAAATATATACATATGTTAAAACTGGAAATTGTACACCTGAAAGATGCAATTGATTTATATTTTACGTAACAGCTAATTTTGTGTTGTATTACACAAGTATGCTTAGAATTGCACACACATATATACATTTGTTTTAAAAAATACATTCAGCCAGGTGTGGCAGTGCATACCTGTAGTCCTAGTACTCTGGGAGGCTAAGGCTAGAGGGTCACAAATTTGAGTTCAGCTTAGGCAATTTACCAATTTAGCAAGATCATGTCTCAAAATAAAAATGAAAAAAGAAGATAGCATTGTAGTTCTGTGCAAAGGCCCTGAGTTCAGTCTTCAGTAACACACACACACACACACACACACACACACACACACAGAGTTTCAATTTTAAATTACAATAGTACTTTTCATGAAGTGTTTCCTGGGAATTAACTCCAGATAGAATGGAAGGCTAACAGCTGGGCCCACCTCCTCAAGCCACCACTATGATACTGAATCATAGAAATTGATGTGAAGTTAAAAATGACCTTAAACAGTATGAGGAAATAAAAGCAATTTTGGTTGAATTTTTAAGCTTTGGGTTTGTGGGAGATTAAAATACTGGTGGTTCATGTCATTCAGTAAAAGCAAAATCTTAAGAAAATCCATCAAGGCTTTTAAAATATTCTATAGACATTAGCTGGCTACAATATACACTTTCTCAAATTCTCCTTTATTTTGTAATTTTTCAAGATCCATTTTGAGTAAGAATAGCATTTCTCTGATAGGAAAGTATAGCATCAAACCCAGTGAACCATGTGAAAGACCCTGCAGCTGGTGCAGATACACTGAGTTAACTCTTCTGTGGTGTAAACTAGTTCATGAGAAAGGCAGTGGAACCAGTGAACAAACTGAATAATTGGATGTTGTCAAAAAACGAAAATAAAGTCCCCACTCAGAGAACTGAAAAGTATGTTCAGTGGACTCACTTACTTAATATCAACTTGATGTCAACTTACTTTATAAGCCAGGGCTGTCCTTTCATAGAAAACTCAGCTCTAGTGTATTCTTCCTCTGAAGGATTAGGGGGATCTGGAGAAAGAATGGAAAACATACACTCTCCAACAGTTTCCTCCCTCCTCTCTTTCCCAAAAAGTTTCTAAAATGTACCTCTTCTTCATCTCAAAGGACCCATTTGATCTTTGATTTTTAAAATGATCGTCTGAAAAAAACCACTATTTGTTTTATGAGAGGGTGAAATGCAGGAGGCAAGCTAACGGATATTACTCAACATAAGACTCTGCAGTGATATGTATTGCATAAACTTCATCATGCACTAGTTATCTAGTTCTGCTTTTTATTTTTATATTTTGGCTTGATAACAACTTTTCCCCCCTTAGCTTTCTTTATTGCCAATGGATATTTTTAGTCTTTTGCATTGTATCCACAGGGAATACTCTTCAGAAATTTATTTTTCACAAAGAACTAATTTCAGATTCTCCCTTTAGGTCTTCTAAGACATTTACTTGAAAGCACTCTCTGTATTCTTTAAGATAGTTTATAAAAACTAAATTCTTAACACATCACTGTTTTAAAGGCTTGGATGCTATATTTTAATAACTTTCTTTTTGAACCATCATTTATGGCTAGAAAATTGATTCCATCTATACTAAATTTAAGGCTACATTTACAAATATGATTCAAATAATTTTGAGCCATCTAATAGAAAAATGGTATTAGAAAACATCAAACTACTGGTTTGATCACCAGGCTAGGCAAGCATTCTTAAAATATCACAAGTGAGAAATTCTTTGATATAACAGTTAAATATATGTTTAATAAACCCTCAGTTTACTGAAAATTTTAATCTATAGGATCCGTATTCATTTTCAGAACCAAATGGCACATAGGAATTAAGATCATTTTGGTAAGAATATGTAATAATGCAGTAACTAGTGGTTATTCATTTTAATAGCAAATAAAGAATCAGTAAATGAAACTCATCATATAAAACCACACTTTTCCCAGTCTTTTCAAGCAGTCTACCAGAGTGCATTTTATAACTGTGTTGAAAAGATTTAAAAAAAGAAGAAAAGAAAAAGAAAAAGAGAGCAGAGAGGAAGGAAGGAGGGGGGAAGAAAAAGCATACACTTTGGGATGAATATTTGGTTAAAACTAACTTTGATTCTTAAGGAAAATGGAAGAAATACGAACTGACAAACCAGGTTTTATAATTTCAAATTTATAGAATCACAGAATAGTATTAAAATTTATACTTATCTGAGTTGATCTCAATAATCTTTGTAAAAAAGGTATGAATATCATCCCTATTTCATGATAAGAATCCAATATCCAGATGAAAGTATGTAATTTCCTGTGGATCTTTCTCAAACTATAAGTGGTAGAATTTCAAAATGATAACAGAACACCTAACAGCACAACCCTACTTACTCTCCTGCTAATAACTCAAAAAATTAAAATAGAAAGAAAAAAGCATAAACATACTCACAATAGCAATTGGAAAATTATTTTTTAAAGTCATGCATCATTGTGTAGGATGACCCGTGTATGATCACTTTTTTTTCACCTCCTCTGGTGAAGGTGTTTAATGAGCAGAAGAATAGGAAGGGTAATCAGCCAGAGGGAAGAGAAGAATCAAAGACCTAGATAATTCACAAACTGGAAAATGAGCTCTTAACTAATCAAGATTGGATTGTAAATAGGATAGAAAGAATTTATCCTTGGAGTTGGCCTGAATAGCATTTGTACCCAATCCAAGAAAGTGTTTGTGAATTTCACAGTTGACTATTTTTTAACCCTTTGAGATTCTTTTTCCTGGACTAATTATCCATTGTGTACATGAAGCAAAGAAATAACTTATCATTAAAATCATTCTTAAGGTAATACTTCACTTTGCATGTTGTTAAAATGCCTAGGGCATTAATAAGGAATGAGTTAACTTTATCAATACAGCTTCTTTTGGGAGTTTCTGATCTATATACTGATCACCCAAAAGGAAATTTTCTGTAATATTTTATTCATGAAAAATTTAGGGAAGCAACTAGATTGACTAATCTTTCCATAATAAATAATTTAATTTCACTTTGTGCTGCTTTTGCATTTTAATTTTTTCATAATGTGTCCTTTAAAACTCTCAATATTAAAGTGATCAGTGACTGTTTTGTGCCTGATTTAGTTTAAATTGTAAATTTAGTTATGGCTCTTTGGTTACAAGGTGGGAGAGGAGATATCTTAATATAGGAATGAATACAATGGCAAGCTGAAAAATCTGTGTATTCAATAAAATGTTAAATGAATTACCTGCAACTTTGTAGAAATCAACAAAAAATGATATATAACACCATATGACAGTAATTATTGTTACTCGGGCTATAATTACACTTCACACACTTTATATTTCATATATTTTCATGCATACTATTGAACCACAGGGTTTTATGACTCAGAGTTGTCTAATCTCTTGCTTAAAAGCTTGTAAAGTCTTTCTCATTCAAACTCAAACTACTAGGCTAGATACCTTTTGGTAGGACTGTAACCTTGAAATTTAGGCAGAGCTGCTTGTAGTTAGGATGTGGAAAGCCAACAATCAGAAGGGTAAACTCCAAAATCAGGTTTTTTAAAAAAACTAACTGAGATCAGAGATGCAAATAAATTAAGTGAACTAAATTCCAGAAAATGACAAGGAGAACAGATATTCACCACTATTCTGTTTCCTGGAGGAATGATGAAAAGAGAAAGAAGTTACTATAAAGGGACCAGTTACAGTTTTAAAGACCTTTGAACAGATATGTTTCTAGTGATGTGATGTATGAGAACACTGAGGAGTCCAGGTACAGACTGTATCTGTACTCACCAACCAACTCCTTTTTTGTGAGTCGTCACTCACTGTTGTCCACCAAATGTGGAGCCAAAGCAACTGAGCTGAGAAAGAACCTTCCAAAAGTAAACAGCACCTTCTCCGATTAAAAGGCCCAGACCTGCTGAAGGGTAGAAAAGTGAAGAGCCCTGAGAAACCCTTCTGCTGAATTCTGGGTCTTCACTAATTGGTTTGTGCCATGGCCCTTAGAAGGCCCGAGGAAGAGTTCAGCAAAAGATAACCTGAAGCATAGGAAGCTATGGGGGATAAGGAGCAAAAAAGTCCCTCAAGTTATCAAAAACCCAGGAGCTAGACTGTATAACAGCCAGAAATGTCTTTTAATTTGGAAAGTTGGTGGCTAGACTAATAACAATACAAAGAATCTGAGTTTCTGTGGCCTTAAATCCCAAGTCCTGGTGTGGGGAAATTTCTGAGAGCCAGCTTCAGAACATACAATGCCAATGGAGAATTAAGTCTACTTAAAGCTGCAACAAATCCCAGGGTCAGTATAACTGAATGTGATTTTTCAGGATCCTATATTAGTAGCCCAACAGAACTAGGATACCCATTTCTAGGGGTAATTATTATTTCTCTAAGTCTCCACTGTTCTGTCTCATAAATAATTTGATATAGAGAAAAAAATTATGGCACATGGGAAAAAAACATGACCCAGGGTCAAGAGAGTTTTCTTCAGAATTGTCTACCGAAGCAGATTTAGAAATAGAATTGGAATTATCAGATAGAGACTTAACAAAATCATTACAAATGTAAAAACAAAAAGATCTAGTGGTAGAAAAAAAATGGACAGTCATGAAAATATGTGGAGCTTTGTCAGATGTTTGTAAAATATTCAAACTGAAATAGAATAAGTTAAAAATTCCATATGAGAAATGGTGAAGTCATAGATAGGCTTAAAGGAGAGCGAAAATAGCAGAAGAATCAGTGAAGTGAAAGACAAAATAGAATTTGACATTTTTTGTTGAGAGAGAGAGGGTCTCACTATGTAGTTCAGGCTGGCCTTGAACTCATTTTGTAGCCCAGGCTGGCCTCAAACTCACGGTGATCTTCCTGCCTCAGCCTTCCAAGTGCTGGGATTACAGGCGTGTGCCACCACACCCAGCCCTATGTTCACATTTTGAGAAGAAATTTTCCATGCTGGTAGTCACCTTTACCAATACACACCTTTAAAAAATAAGGACTTCTTGAATATTACACATGTTAATTTTCAAATTATGAATCAAAGATGTTAAGCTGCAGATTAATTTGTGGCTGTTGTTTTGTTTTTAGTTGTTTCTTGGCTGGTTGATTAGATTTCTTAGTTGTAGCTGTCTACTGGCACTTGATCATCTTGTTACTTGTAAATAGTGAGCCCAAGCTCCAAAATTTTCCTATCAGTAAAACTTTCTGCCTTCTTACGTCTACTGCTTCAATCTTATTAATTGTGCAATTCCTGCCACAGTGCAATTGCTTCTTTTTCACAAAAAGTGTTTTATTAACTTCTTTTTCACGTTTAAAATTTGGAGAACTGACTTTCTTTCAAAAAACAGATTTAACCAGCTATTTGATAGACTTTTGAGATCGTAATTTCATGGTAGTGATGGGATAACGGGGGAAAAATCATGGGGTATGCGAAAATAAATTGCTAAATACAGTACCAGGATCTGAGAGATCTAGAGTCCTTCACAGCTCTTTCACTAACTATGTAATCTTAAGTTATAATTTAATCTATAAACAAAAAGGTTGGACACAAGTATCACTGCCCTAAAGAGAGACTATACTTCTAGAAATGATTTGATTAAACGGATCTCTACCTGGGACTCAGAAATCACTTTTGTAATATATAAATCTCATTGCATTATTACAGTTCATGTTGAATAGTAGGAGAAAAAACTTTACTCTTTAAACTGAACCATAAATACTTAGCCATTATTTAGGCAACTTTGAATTACACATAAGAGAAGCCATTGGGATCTTTTGCCCAGAAAACATATGAGATCATTCCAGAGGTGAATACATACCATTTTCTATTTTCTACTCCATTTCAGTCACATATAATAAAATAGTTTGATGGGAGCAACTGAGAAAATTACTGAAAATTTTTATATTCTGAGGTTCTTTGACTACAGGATGAGTTGGCAAAGGGGCAAGATTAATATCTATTTCTGGAAAAAAATTGAGATGGAGTTACATTTGTAGGGAGAGACTTTTTTCTTCTTGCTTCATTGGACAAGAAAGCTTTATCTTGTTCTCTGAGGTTAACTGTGGGGACAGACACCTGCTGGGAGCTGGGGAACACAAGGCAGAAAGAGGAAGGGAGAGAATGCTCTGCTAGTTTCCTGGCTAGACAAGTCACGTTGCACTTCGGGCATGAAGATGAGGGTAAGAGTTTTAAATCAGCTGTGAAATTATTTTGGTACTTAGTATAGAGTGGAGGATTGGGGTTATATTTTCTTAGTAATTTCCTAGAATAGACAAACAGGAGTTTTATATGAGAGCTTGTATATGATGAAAGTTTAGATCTTTGGATATCAAAAATCTCAATCATTTGGCCCAGCAGAAATGGGAGTTCATTTGTATTGACTCTTGAGATAATAATCAGGGAAAAATATCAAGAAGGTCATTTTTGTCTGAACTTCAGATTTCTAATATCAGAAAGCTTAACTTTGGATAGATCTACCAAAAATAGACAATTAACTTTAAAAAAAGATACTTTTCTATGTGCATCTCTTTTGGATCATAGTATCCCAGTCAGTAGTTGTTCACAGGAATTTTCTCAAAGTATATATTTGAGGATTAACCAGGAAATAATGCAGTCTAAATGCAAGTTAATTCACATATAATACGGTATATAAATGATGAAGTCTTTTTTTCTAACAATTCTGAATCTTAATTCTCATGCTCTAGTAATTGTCAGGAACATTACATGGAACAAATTTTAATTTAGTCTCCCTAATTAGTGACATCTACTTATTTAGCTCCTCTCTCTATTTTCTCATAAGACCCATGTATCACTGGTGAAGGTTGATTTCTCTAATCAGTCAACACACAGTATTAATGCTTACCTGAGTTCTTTCTTAGAGCATCTTCCTTTACTGTACTGTGACATCTGAAACCCTTCTCATGTCATCTTTTGATAACTTTTATGTATTTCTTTTTTTGGTACCGGGGATCGAACTCAGGACCTTGCACTTGTGAGGCAGGTGCCGGAACCACTGAGCTAAACCCCCGGCCCACTTTTATATATTTCTAACCCTTCCATCTTCCTCTTTGCCTTTACTAAATATGTATTTCTTCTAAAAAATAGAAAGAGTAGAGGTCATTATTTTTCATTCTCCTTACTTGTCCCGGCCTGCGGGTAAGTCAATGGAGACCCTAGAGGGGGAGTGAGAATGACAAAGGACGGGACACGAGAGATGGAGACAAGACAGGTTTCTGATCAAGTCTCGTTTATTGTGGAAGCTGCTACAACATATATACCGTAGGGCTAGAGGGGAGGAGCAAGAGGAGGGTACTGGGGCTACTTCCTTGTTGCCGGGTAGATTTGTAGCAGGCCCGGATATGTCCGTAAAAGGCACTCAAGAGTTCTAGCGGGGGGGCAAGGCCCCCACACTTACTTACCTCTCTACTCATTCACTCCTCTGTTTTTTCAGCTAAAATTTCACCCAGTACATTTCTTGTTTCCCACTGCCACTTCTAAGAGTGGAGTCATCCATTTTGTGTCCTCAGCCATATTTTGTGAGATTAAGCTTTAGTTCTTTTTCAATAGACTAATGTGTCTTTGTTCTGCTTTTCCTTCTTCTTACCTCTCTGTTAGGGTTTAGATCTAAAATGTCCACCAAAAGTATCCTGTGCATGGAAGGTGTTCAGATCATGGGCCATTATAGGTGACTTACTGTTAGGAGGTGGGAAGTGGGAGGTGGGTCACCACGGCTGTATCCTGGAAGGATATGTCTCTCTCCCTACCTTCTCCCTTTGCTCTCTTCTCCCTGGCTGCTATGATGTGGGCAGTTTTCCTCCACAATAGACCCTCTCACGATTCTGTTTCTGCATTTGAACCTACCAACCATGGACTGAAACTTCTGAAACTGTGAGCCAAAATAAACCTCTCCTCTTTTAAACTGTGGGTGTCAGGTATTGTTATCTCAACAAGAAAGTGACTAAGATATCCTCACACTCAGATATTCATGAATTTTGACATATTGTTTTTAGTCTTCATTTGCCATCATCCCACCAACTTTAAAATCAAGATTTGTAGTCTTTATTGCCATATCTTCACTTTTTATCCTCTGATTAATCGGACCATTGTGTTGCTAGCTTTCTTCTATAAATAGATGATGGTCTTGTTTTCCCAAGAATTATGACACCTATAAAGTCTTAAAAACTGAGATCCTTTTATCAGAACAAAAGCCCATATATTCTTTATCTCCTACCTTGGGTGCTGTTTTACCCTTCATTACTTCCTCTGCCCCTTAATACTGATATGTCAACTTCAGTGGATTAAGAAAAGTCCAATGAATTAGTAAAGCAGCCTCCTGGTTGTGAAGAGTGGATCATGTAGGTGTGGCTTTGGATATTATACAAGGTTGTTTACCCACCATCCTTTCTGACACTGTTATTCTGCTCTGCTTAACAGCAGCCATGAACTAAGCAGCTTTGTTCTGCCATACTCTTCCACCATAAAGTTTCTGCCTTGGAGACTGCCAACCATACAGTGAATCTTCTGAAACCATCAGCTAAATTAAACCTGTTCTCTTTTAATTTGTGGATGTCCAGTATTGTGTCTCAGGACTGAAGCCTGACTAATAATATCTCCCTCCTCTTAGCTCCGTTCTGCTTTCTTTTTCAGCCCATTTCTGGTCCTACAATCCTCCTCTCCCATATATAATTAATAAATACTAATTATAATTATTACTTTTGTAATGAAAAGTATAGGAATAATATAAAAATCATGTTTTTGTTCACCACCCAGAACTAATAAATGTTAATTTTTATGTTTGCTTTACAAGGTTTTAATTATTGTTGCAAAGAACTAAGAAGATAACAGACTTTTTTTTATAGTAAACTGAAGCCAATATGTATATGTATGAAATTGTGTAGTTAAAATGCAAACAAGAAGTGAAACTTATGACAAAGGGAATCATTGAAACAGTCTTGACAAGGTTCAAATGAGGATGGTTTTTTACATAGAGGGAATTAACCAGAGCTGAAAAATTCATGTGAGGTCTTCCTGTGATTGAAGGAATTCTGTTTTAAAAATGTCTAATATACTTTTCCCTCCACTGAAGTTTATCTGTAACTGAAAGCCCCAATTATATATGAACTCTTCCTAATTACTGACATTTGTTTATAAAACACCCCTTCTAAGTGTTCCTCTGGAGTAATTAAGAATTAGGTCATTAAAGGAGACGAGTTTTTCAAAAGTTTGTAGACATAAGAAAAGAGTAGAACTTTCTAACTTTACCATTCTTCCTCTTCACTTATAGCTTTAATAACAAAATGTTCCTGACTAATAATAACTATTAGAATAGTATCATGATTCTGTCATCTACTTTGATAATTATTGCTTTCATAGAATTCCATGTTACACTGAAGTATCTTGATTTGATCAGTTATTTCTCAAAAAGTTTCTAAATAGGTAAATCATCAGTTATTAATGAGATGAACTTAATAATCTACTTAATAATTTGTTAAAGGGGAGACCTATCCCAGATACTTTGGATTTATTTTGCTTGAGTTGAACTATTTTAGTAACTTAAGATATAGATTTTCATCTATACTTAGAAGAATCTATACCAGAAGTACAGATATTTATCATTTCAAATGGGTGCATGTATTTAAATTTTTGGTCAATTTTTAATAATAAAATTCCTTCAGCACAGTCATAATGTACCATAAAATTTCTAGAACATACTCATTATGTAATTTTTACATGAATGCAATTTTATTGTTATAACTTCATGTATTTTAATAGCAAAATCTTCACATATTAAAAAGTAAATTATTTAATCCTTGTGCATCAAGACAAATTAGAATAAAGAAAATGTGAGAAACTAACAATGTTATACTTATGACCCTCCATTTGTGTTGGTTTGAATATTGTGGAAAACTGAGAAAAGCATAACTTCAATAAAATATCATTCAGAAATGCTCACTGTGGCCAGCAGAATCCAAAATATAATATTCAAAATATAATATACATGTTTATATCGATGTCTAGAGAATGTTTCTTTAACCTTGATCTTATGAATATCATAAGAATTCTATGTCAATTACTGAGATCAAATTTTGTAATAACTGTTATAGAAAATTTCACTTTTAATATCTGCACAGTGAATAACAAAGACAGATAGTTTTATAATCAGTTTCCATTTTTTGTACTAAATTTCTAGTGATATTTATTTAAATAATGGACAAAGAAGCTTTCTTCATATTCTAGTAGGTCTCATTCTCACATTGTTGCTATTTCTTGCCTCAATAATGTGTCTATGTTTTATTTACCATAATATTGGCTACCACTCTCACCTGTCTTTTCTACTCATATGGTGAAAGAGATGGTTCTTTTCTATCTTCAACAACATCATAGCCACCATACCCCACTTGTGCATGCATGTGCATGCATGTGCGCGCACGCATACACACACACACTGCTAGGAGATGTTTTAGACTACACTATGTAATTCTCCTGAACATTGTTTCTGTAGCAAAACCTTATCCACATATCCTTTGAGCTGAAAGATTTAAGAATGTTCTAGATATCATTTTTAATTTTTTTATGAACAACCTCCACTCTGGAAATGTCTTTTTAAAAATTATTTTGGATGCCAGGCTTGGTGATACACACCTGTAGTCCCAGCACTTGGGAGGCTGAGGCAGGAGGATCACTGCGAGTCCAAGACCAGCCTGGGCTACATCGTGACTTTAGGGCCATCCTGAACTACAAAGCGAGACCCTCAAAAAATACAAAAAAAAAATTATTTTGGGCTTTGGATTTT
This sequence comes from Heterocephalus glaber, assembly GCF_053883595.1. Taxonomy (NCBI): domain Eukaryota; kingdom Metazoa; phylum Chordata; class Mammalia; order Rodentia; family Bathyergidae; genus Heterocephalus; species Heterocephalus glaber. The sequence goes on along the minus strand of NW_028258296.1, from coordinate 32,596,230 downwards.
ATTGGGATTGTCTATCATTAGTAGATACAAAATAAATAAAATATTATATACCTAAGAAAGTTCTACACAAAACTGCAAACAGATATGACAAGTGTTGGGGTGGTAAAGGACTGGATATCTTGAAATAAGGAGGACTAGTCTTATTTGTGCTTGCATATCTAGTTTTGCTTATTGGCAAATTTTTGTATTCATGGGTTAATGGAAAAATGAATGACAATAGTAATTTCTTATTTTAAAACCCGGGTCAAAGAAGCTTTCTAGTGCAAAATGTCTAAAAAATAGAAGAGGACTAGAAAGTAAAGGCACATTAAGCTGAAGCCTGAAGTGACAGTGCTGTGTTACATTGCACAGATTCTACAGTATGTCAAAGGGTTGGTGATTCAATTGTCTAAGTGCATGATTTGGTGAGTCAGTTTAAACCAGAACAAACTGGACCTGTCAATGAAATCACAGTGGGCAAAAATGGACCTATTCAATCTGCCTCTCAATGCCCAAATTCTTCCTAGTTGTAAATTAGAGCTTCTGGACAATGCATTAACTCATTCGGGTCACCAGGGTACTATGTCAGCTTAGTGCTCACAATTGCCCATGACCAATTCTGCACTCTTCCCAGCAGGAGGGATGCAGTGTCATTTTGCGCTCTCTTCTTTAGGATAATATCAGGTCTGAAAGGGAACGAACAAAAGAAGTTACTGCTTTCCTTCCACTCACCCCACATAGCCATAATCACAGCCCTCCTTCCACTTGGCCAGACTATGAACCTGACAAAAAATGAGCTTAGAGGGAATGGTGGTTACTCACAGAGTTGAATAAAATCAAGAATTCAGTGCTGTTCAACTCTGTCTTCAAGTTGAAGAAAATGGGCATATGGGGAGCATAGGAGAGCTGGATAGTTTTGTTCTGTATCCCTAATAAAATTATCACAATATAGTTTTCTCTTGCTAGGATCAACATTTTAAAGTGGCTACCGCCTGCTTCCCTGACAGCATTTCATTACTTTTCATGCTTAGTCATTATATCCAATAATGTTTGCTTTCTAAAATGTATTTAAACATGCCTCATTCTCACTGCTTCTGAGCCTAAATGCATGTATTCAAAATACTTTGAATTAAGCCATTCTTCACCCAGAGAAATTTCAACTTATCGATCAGATTTCCACTTTCATATCACTTTAACATGGACACATTACAGGGTGAGCCATAGTAAGTCCCTGTGTCTTGTTTCCTTCCTTACTCCTTCCTTCCCTCCTTTTGTTTTGCATAGGAATCTTTCTGCAGCACTTACCACCTTTTTAGTACTGTATCACTTTGCTGTGTCCCTTGAATATTTCTCTTTTCCATTAGAACATGAGCTTGAAGTATGCTTGTATCTTATTTGTTTATCTGAATACTAAACATGTATATGCCATACCCAGTCCGATTCCTGGCACATATTACGTGCTCAGAAATACCAGAGGTCTACTACCTGTGTTGTCCTCAAGATCTCTATTATGACCTGCAGCATGTAAAAAATGACAAAGACTCAGCAGCATCATGGAGGTAGGAAATATGACATTTGAAACTCAGATCACAGAAATAAATGTTCACAAGAGCTATATTTCTTCACCTCTCCTTCAGTTTGTTATATTCATGGTCTTCTCCTAGGTTAGCTTACCATAACCTCCAGTCAAGTGTGCACATGTTATTAGAGAAGTCTGAAAATGTGACTGTCTCAGTCATGTCATTGCTGGAACTAAACACCCAACACCTATAACTTAAAGCAGAGGTCTGTTTTAGCTCTTGGTTTTAGGCCTGGTTGGCTGGTTCCAAGGCAGGAAAAGAATGGCAGAGAAGCATGGTAGAGGAAAAAATTGCTCAACCCATGGCAGTCAGAAAGCAGAAAGAAAAGAGAGGAGGCAAGGACAAGAATACACCTTTCCAGATCATCCCCCAAGGACCCACCTCCAACCAGACCCAGCCTCCTAACAGCACTTTCAACCTTGGATGAATTCAATCAGTGGATGAATTCACTGATGAGTATAGTGCCCCTGTGATCCTACCACTTTTCACACACATGAGAATTTGGGGGAACATTTTAGATCTAAATCACAGCAGTGACCTTCCTTACCCCTCTAATTTAGTTATTTGTCTTCTGAAGTTCTTTATTTATTTCCATGTTTTCTTGATAAAGGTTAAACAACCAAATTGTGAAAACTCTCTTCTCTTTAACTATAAAACTCTTCCTAATAAATGTTCTATTTTTTTAAACATTGTACATTTTAAATAGAAAATATCAAACATTAATATTTATACTAATACTATAATAATGTAAAAATAGTTTCTAAATTTAATATTGGTGAATAATTTAAAGTTTATTTGTAATACCACTGATGATTATCAGTGAAGATAATTCTATAGCTCTTTCTTTCCCCAGAGAAAACACATAGTGTAGAAATAAATGGCAATTTCAGAGGTGTTTGAACCAGCATGCAGTATTATTACAGAGCTCCTATCCTCCAGCTCCTAGTCTGTTGCCCTGTTCTTGTCTTTCGAGGCTTGGGTTTTACCTGTCCCACTATTTCACTCCATTTCAGAACCTTCCTTCTGTCAGCAATTGCCCCTGCTTCTGCTCTTGGAAACATTCTTTCTACTGCTGTTGCCATGAGATCTTCAAAACATAGGGAGAATTTTCCATGGGAGATAATAGTCATTAAGATCCTCAAAGTGTATGGCCTCATTTTTTGAAAGGTATGTTTCTATCTTCCTGAGGAGTTACAATAATCCTTCCTTTTAACTTTGACTAGAGGCCCATCTCTAACTTCAGGCCATAGCAGTAGTCTATTCTGATTAGCAGCTTGTATCTCAAACAAAGACACATACTATCTTCCAGCAAATATTTATCACCACCTATCATGTGCTAGGCACTCTTGTTTGCTGTGGGTTAGGTAATGAATAAACACACTCTCATGTTTCTCAGTCCTCCAGAGGATTGGACAACCACTTGTTTCTTTTCTTAGTGCAGAAATCTTAAACTTGATCTTTTAATGAGTTTTACTATCATATCCAAAACATTTTCTTATTTCTCCAAGGAAATTTAATGGCTTTTCATGCAAATAATACCACTCTAACTCCTAGAAATGAAATCTTAGGTATCATACCTAATGATTCTGGAGCTAAAAAGATTAATAACTAACAATTCTTGAGCACTTTTATTCCAGACATAGTACTAAGGGCTTGGCGAGTAATAACTTATGGTTGTTGTGAGGTTAAAAGAGTTAATATTTGGGCCAGGCATTTAGCTCAGTGGTTCCAGCGCCTACCTCAAAAGCACAAGGTCCTGAGTTGGATCCTGGTACCAAAAAAAAAAAAAAAAAAAAAAAATGTTAGTATTTGCCAAGTCATTAGCACTATTACTGCATCCATTTTACAACTGAGAAAATTGGAAATATTAAGGGGCTTTTATCAAATACACATAGCAAGTTGATGAAGATTCCAGGACTGATCCCTAGGCCATCAAACATAGGAGTCAGTGCTATGTACAGAAAGAGATCTGGGTAATGTTAGCAAGCAAGAAAGCCCTATTGTTATGTTGGTCACATTATAAAGGGGGAGAGAAGCAAGTAAACAGGATCAGAAAATTTTGTGCTGGTAAGAAATATATACTGTCGGTCTGGGGATTTAGCTCATTGGCACCGCGCTTGCTTAGCAAGCATAAGGTCCTGAGTTAGATCCCCAGTACCAATAAATATATATATATATATATATATTTTTTTTTCTCACATGAAAACACATTTTCACACAAGAATTGAGAGTACTAAGTGCCTAATGGGCACAAGAGAGAGTTTGTTAGGGACTCCCAAAGGAGGGGACTCCTGAGCAATGTGTTGAGGCATGACTCTGACTAGGATATAACCATGTGGGCAAAGGAAGCGTGGGCTTTGCTGGCAGAACATGCAGTCCCATGCAACTATGAGTCAATTATTCACAAATGCAAAATACGTATCGCGCAAATACTCCTTAAGTGACAAATACAGATGGGAAGGTAGCATGTATGGTGGCTGGAGAGACACCTCAGACTGTACAGTTCCAATTATGAAAGGCCCTAGCCCTAAACTTTACAGTATCCATAACCCTAACTATGGAGAACTGCAGAACTACACAGGAATTTTATGCAAGGAAAAGATATAATCCTGCTTGCAGATTCCCTGAGGGACTCTGAAGAAATTTGATAGAAGGGAAACATGAAGGGAAATAATAAAACTCATTAGCAAAGGAGCATATAATAGTCAGAAACCAACATGGCAGGATAATTCCACATTGTGCATAGGATCCTTTTGATTTTTTATTCCGGATAATTACAAGATGATCTCAACAGCTTCAAATTGCTGCTCAGATCCACTCCTCCCTTCCACACAGTGACTTTTTCTAGAAGACTGACCTGTATCACTTTGTCACCTTGCCCCCTGGATTTTAGTTGGGGTTAGTGAGGATTAGAACAGAGAGATTGGAAAGCAAGGGCTCTCTCCATTCGTTGTCTGCAGTGACTATGGATGCCCCTGAACTTTTGGGACCTGTCTGATGGCCCTTTCACCCTTTCACCTGCCCTCTGGGTGTGTGATGACATGGGTCTCCCAGCGTCCCCCACTATTCCTTGGAGTTTTCCTACACAAGCCTACATGTTTGTAAGTAGTGAGTTTACTAATATTCACTCAAATTATGCAAAATTGGGTGTGTTGTCTGTTGCCTGCCAGGAATTTTGTGAGTATACGAGAATACATTAAAATGTGCATTTTCGTATGCTATTAGTGGAATTATAAATTAATGTGCCCTTTCTACAAAGCAGTATGACCATAGCAACAATAAAGTTTGAGTGTATCCAAAATCTTTTTGATATTAGATCATATCAATAATTATAATCTCCAACATGTGTAGAAAAAAGTTTATAGTGCTTTTTTTAAATTTTAAAAAACTAGAAAAAAATACATATCCATAGAGACTGATTTAACAAATCTCCAAGATAACTTTTGGAATTAAAGTTAAACTTTAAGAACATTATATTATCTCTTTGGTATAAAATATTTAAATTTAGAGAGATTAACCACAGTAACAGTGCTCATATTTATGTAAAAGGCCTGGAAGCAGAGACAGGTTGGACATAGGTTTTTAATCATAATACTGTTTTGAAAACCTGTTTCAAGTATTTAACACTTAACCATTTTTTTAATTTCTAAAGATATCGTTGAAATAGGAATATGGGTGCTTACCTCATGACATAGCTGTGATAACTGAAGTCATAGTATATCTCCAATTAGATACCAGGTCTATAGGATGATTTGATAATAAGTAAGCACACTTTGAATGATAGAGATGTGATGGACCAGGGAAAGGTGAGATGCTTTAATGACACAGGTGTTAGAAGTATTAGGGATGAGAATTATTTGTGGTGCAAGGATAGGGTTTAGTGCATAAGGGGTGAGGGAAGTATTATAGAACAATTTTCAGTTATTTAAGCCATTGTGTGTTTGATGGTCCCATTCAAAAGAGGTAAAATAAACTCAGAGACATATTTGGAGAAGATGATGAGTTTGATTTTGGTACCTGGACTTTCTGAGGCCTGTAGAATATCCAGCTGGTTTGCCTAGAAGGTATTTGCATGAGACTAAGTCAAATCATCTCGCAATAAGGAGGCCAAGTCTTTACCCTGGAATATTATTGTCAGAGATGGGAGCGAGGGGAGAAAGTATTTGAAATCACTTGACTGTTTCATGAGTCATTTTACAATCCTTGCTTCTATCTTGAATTTCTTTTCCCCTTACCAATATATATTTGATTTTTTTTTTCAGTCCTTAGGTGAGTGTCATTGCTTTTTGGCTTTAACAAAAATCTGTGTCCCTTAGGGCAATTTATCCTAAACCAGCAATCTAAGATAATAGTATGTAGTTTTGTACTCATAATGCAATAGAACTTTTTCCTTTCTTCTTGTTCTGTATACACTTTTGTATTGCTAAAGCTTTCAATATTTTCTATTACTATATATCTGATTTATAAATATGTTTATAATTTTTACTTTTCATATCATATTTTCCCATGGGAAAATGAATGATATTTTAATATAAGCAGTATCTTAAGTCAGTCTTTTAGAACTAGTAGCAGTTTTAATGCCAAATGACAAAGATATTAGCTGTGTTTTGCAGATGACTTCCCAAAGCAAATAGTGGAAATAAATGTATTATTATCCACCCCACCTCCATCTGCCTGTGTTATTCAGGATACTTCATTCATTAAGTCCTCAGAAACATATTTATGTGTAAGTTAGGCTGAAAGAAAAAAAGGAGAAATTTTATTAAATTATATTCTAAGCCCTTCCACAGATTTTTTTAAAGATAAAGGGATTATAAGTCAGTAATGTCAAGACACTCTGCATAGCTTGTCTTTATCAAAATAAGGAATCTTTTTATTAAGGGATCCCAGAAAGGGTAGATTTATGGATTGAAGGGAATATGTTTAATATGCCCATATCTGTCTAGATTGACAGTTCTCACAGACATGAATTTCCCCAGAGAGACAGAGTTACTGGTGTCATTGGATGGCATCATTTACTTCAATGTTCCATTATTAAATTGATAACAAGATAATTCCTCTGCTTCTCAGAGACACGACAGGGTTTACAATGGTTAACACTCATATTGCATGGGATTTGATGTTCTAGGTAGGTTTTAATAAGAAGCATATTTGTATTTCACTCTTGAAAATATTGAAGTGAAAACAGCATAGTAAAGTAAAGTCAAAATCAAATATGCTGGGCAATACAATATGGTTATTTAAAGAATATTCTGTGTACTATATATAGCTTTGTTGAAATGTATTTATTATATTCCTTTCAACCATTCAGGTCATATAATCCTAGAGTTAAAAAGCATATATTATAGCAAGTTATTTTTTTGAAATTTAAATTTACATCTATAGTGTAGTATTTTAGTAGAAGAAATATGTGAAATTTCAAAGAATCGCAGAGGCAGAACTAGCTGGCATTTGTTGAGTGCTTTCTGTTTATCACTTTAAAAGACAGTTATCAAAGTAGGAAGGAAGATAAGGTTAAGAAATAGCAATAGAGACAAATGAGTAGAAATTCTTTAAAAACTAGCTCAATCTTGCACCAGGTATCTATTATTCTCTTCGTGTTACAGGTGAGGAGAAGGAGGCTTACAGAGCTTAGGCACTTACCTAACAGGTGTGAAACTTATCCATGGTCTACAGATATGGAATGTGGAAGGGTGTGTTCTTAAATTACATCATACGGTCGCCCTTCTAACGTTTAAGCAGATATATTTTAGCCAGGTATGGTGTTACATGACTGTAATCACAGAACAGTGGCAGGCTAAAACAGGAGGATCACAAGTTCAAGCTCAAATGGGTCATTTAACAGTTAGGGAGTCTTTGTCTCAAAATAAAAAAGCTGAGGATGTAGTTGAGTGCAAAGGCCTGAGGTTCAGTTCCCACTACTGGAAAAAAGTAGATCACTTTTTGGGGGGGGGCCGGAGATCAAACTCAGGACCTTGCACTTATGAGGTAGGTGGCAGAACCACTGAGCTAAATCCCCAGCCCAATCACTTACTTATAATAACAGTCATTATAATAAATAACAATAATGAAAAACAAACGCTAGAGATAGTAATCAAACTTTACCCGGCTTTAGATCTTTGCACATACAACCTAGAGATTGATGAATTAATACTTGTGTGGCTACATTATATTTGAGGGTAAATACTGAGAGCTAAATTTAGAAAAATATAGATCAAAAGGAAATCCTATAGATTGGAGATGAAGCTACTGCCTAACTAAAGGGGATTTGAGAAAGCACTTTGGAGTTAGAATATCCTAGAGGAAGGAGATTAATCCTGTCATCCCAGAGATAAATGGGGCAATAATTTCACATTTGTTTAAAATTGTATCATGTTTGCAAATAGCTTTATAGGCCATGGATCCCTAATGATTTCCAGATAGAATGTTTTTCTGTCTCACTAAGAATAATGTGAACCTTCCCACCACATGCAATGCCAACTGCTGACTGCCGCAGAAGTACTTCAAGAGAAGTGGTATGTCAGGAGCTTCAAAGTTCCCTAAGATCTATTTCTATTGGCAAGATGTTGCTGTATACCTTGGAGCTAAAACAAAACAGCATTTTCAAAGTTGAAAATGAAAGTAGTCCAAACATTTGATATCTAGTAGATTAGGGAAAATCAGAGAGTGTAGCATTTTCTCATTCATTGATTCTGGAAGGATCCAACACCATGCACCATCACAGCATGCATCTCCTTCAGCCATCTCAAATTACAGCACTCCATGAGCTATTGACAAGACGGGGGGGTTTCCGTACCAGTACCACATTACCTGAATGAGAGATTAATTCATATGATTTTTATTTCTTGTAGGTAAATGGAATGACACAGTTTGAAGCCCTTTCAGAGATATAAGGAATCAGATTTTCTTCTTTGGAAAAGACTCTCTAAAAAGACATGTTTTTCAGATTCTTGCTAAAAAGTGGTTTAATACCAAATTTTAACAAAATAAGAACTGAAAAAAATCAATTATCTTTAAGCACCAGTATTATTGTGTTCCTCTTGCTAAGTTAATCATTCATTTCCTCTTTTTATAGTAAGGCAGGTGCAATTTAATAGTTGCCATCTCTACTAATCAGGAATATAGCTAATACACACTTAAGATACCATACATGGGAAAGTAAAGAATATAAGAAATTGTCCTCTCACCAACAAAAGGGTGTAAAGCTGTTGAGGAGATAGAACAAATTATACATAAAAAATAGTAATAAAATTACTTATTTCACACAAGCCATACTCATACAAGCAGTAATATTACAATAATAAATACACACACACACACACACACACACACACGCAGGTTAATAAACTATGTAACAATCCGTATTAGCTAAAGGTGTGATAGAGCAGGGATGTCAGGAGGGAAAACTTCATTAATAAGGAAAGGAAATACCATATTCCTGGTAAGTATTAAATATAGACAACTCAGAATGCACAGTACTTTTTTTGGTACCGGGGATCGAACTCAGGACCTTGCAAGGCAAGGCGGTGGAACCACTGAGCTAAATCCCCAGCCCGAGGAAGTCTTTGACAAATCTGGAGTTGTTTTTTTTTTTTTTCTTCATTGAGTGTCCTAGAGATTACTATGTTTTGTTTTGTTTTAGTTTGGTTGATTGTTTTTACCATAAGGAAGGTTTTATTTTATTTTTATTGTTTTTCTCCTTCATAGCTTCATGAAGGGTGGTTGTATATGCAATAAAAACAGCTGTATGTTATGGTTTGTATGTAGATGTGCCCCCAAAGCCTCATGAGCTCATAGGTGGGGCTTTTAGAAGGTAATTGAATCATGGGGGCATGCTAAAAATCAGGATTAGTACACTGATGAGTTTAGAGCTAAATGTAATTTGGGAGGTGGACCCTGGTTAAAGGAGGCAAGTCAAGAGGCCGTGGCCTAGAAGGGCTTGTCATCCTTCCTTGCCCCTTCCTTGACTCTCTCTGCTAGCCTACCTCCATGCCATGAGCAACCTTCCTGAGATGTCCTCACCATGCACCTCTGCCATGCCACTCTGCCCTGGAGGGAGCCAACTATACACTAAAACCCCTAGAAACTGAGGCAAAATAAACCTCTCCTCCTTTTATCAGATGTCATGTTTCAGTGAGGTGGAAAGTAGTTTAAACTGCCATGCTATTGGCCCATAGATTTTTAATTTGATAAGTGAATTTTAGCTCAAAAATAAGGAAAATTGATAAAGATTAAAAAAAAATAAGGTACCTGTTTTAGTAAGTGGCTATCCTAAGAAAAATTCACTGACAATGTTATTTATGATGCGTAGATAAGAAGCTGATCCTTTAAGCCAGATCCAAAGCCAAACCAGAGAAAGAAACTATTCTAAAGGAAGCTTAGAAAGTTACGGGCTTCACTGAAAATATTTGGCACTTAGAAAGATTTGACTGTTGGAAATTCTATAGCTATAGCAAATTTAGTGAACAATATAACTTTCTCCATAAATGTATAATGAGATAGTAAGAAATAGGGTGCACCAAAGTAATTCTACATGAAAAGAATAAACATGATTAAGGTAAGACTAATTTTAGCAAGTGAACATCTTGCACCAAGAGTTAAAAGGCTAAGTTAACTTCCTACTATGTCCCTTTTGATCCATATCAGAGAACTAACACCATGAAACTACCATCAGGCCAAAACTGTGTGAGTCCTTTAATACCTGAAATGCAGCCACTAATTTCCTTTCAGTGAAAAATTTTCTGGGATATCTCTAAAATCATGATTGGCTAACATTCCTTAATAAGTTTCACCTATGGCTTATTTTCTAATAATGGTACTTTGATACGATGACTCCTTTAACAGAAATTGTGAAACTCAACTCAACCAAAATTGGTAACTAACTGACAGACTAATTATAATAAATTATTATTTTTTTAAAAGTTATTAGCCTAGATGGGACAAAATTATAAGTTTAAATTTACATATTAATATTTTTCCTTTCAAACTTACAAACATTTAATATGGATTTTGTTTGTTTTGTTTCTTTTTCCTTTTTTGCTGTATAATTTGAACTTCTAAGTGAATATTCAATAGTGGAATTCCTGAAGTAGTTGGTGTAGGGGAAAGTATACATGTAAAGTTTGTATATAATCTGTACATGATTTCTGTAAGTATATATTATTTGCATGTAACAGGTTGAATGCTGTGTATTTTGCAATTGCTGTCAGTCTCTTTGGCTTAGCTGACTAGTAACTAATTAGGAACAACAGCTCAAGTCACTAAATATAAAGAAAAGAGGAGGAAATTATTTAGCCTGAGTTAGAGGCATAACTAAGAATCATCAGGAGCTTCCTCCTTCTCTTCAGAAATCTCTTGATCATAACTACTTACTCTATTGTTAATTCTTCCTAGATAGCAAAAAAAAAAAAACCCTTCACTTTCAAAGCAAATGATGGAAACATTTCATGCCATACCATAGTGACAGTTCTTTACCAGGGAAAGGATGGACTGAGTGACACATAAGGTCTGCTATAATTGTATCTCCTTTCTTCGGGTCTGTCCCTCATTGAATACTTCTCTCAAGAAAAAACAGCATGGTGCCTGAAGAAGCTTCCACTCAGCCTTTACGATCCGCTTTCATTCTTTTATTTAGCAAAAAATGTAAGAGTTTTTTTGTTTTGCTTTATGCTTTTTGTTCCCAATACAAGGCCAGGGATCATTTGCCCTTTGTTCTTGGTCACTGACAAATGTAGCATATGGTAAACCTTTTCAATGAATAGGCATTCAGGATCACGCTTGTGAAAATGCATTAGAATTTATGAGACATAAAGGGACATAGGCTGCATCTGAGACTAAAATCCTCATCACAGGCATTTATGGTCTTCTACTAGGATGACTTGTTTAGGTATGGTCGAGGGAAAGACACAAAAATTGTCCTTTAAATGATAGGCCAATTGGAAGTGTTTGTGAACAACTCAAAAGGTTCAGAACCATAATTTGCCTCCAAAGTAAAATTATTCTAGAGGGTATTTTTTTGCCTCGTTCTAATTGATTAAAATACTCAATGCTTCAGATTTTATAATGCTGTTATATTAAATAAATAGCAGTTATTAGCACTTGGGAGACTGAGGCAGGAGGATTGCCATGAATGAGTTTGAGGGCAGCCTGGGCTACATAATGACTTCAAATTCAACCTGAACTAGCAAGACTCTGTCTCACAAAAACAAAAAACAAAAACAAACAATAACGATAACGACAATATATATATATATATATATATATATATATATGGAGAAAGAGAGAGAGGTTAACAGGAAGCTATTGATGACCCTAAGATATATATATAATATATATTTTCTAATTCAATTGTGTATACCTTTGTATTATTATTATTACTAAGATTTATATGCCTGTGAATTTACTTTTGAACAAATCTTCAAATTACCAAATCTTATATAATATTAAATATATATATATATAATCTACTCTTAGAAAACTAAAACTCCAGCTATACAATTACTTCACTTTGAAAGGCTGCTTTTTTGCTATTTATTTTGAAAGTGTTCAAGGTTGTGTGATTATATGTGGGAGAAATAAGAAAGGAGATTACAAAACAAGCCCCTCACTGTTGTTCCTTAGAAATAGCATAGATATTAGCACTGGGCATTCACGAGCAAGCTGGAAAGCATGAATAATAAGAAAAAGACATGTGTAAGAGACAAAAATCCTTTTTTATTTTCAAGTCTTCAATATGTTACTGTGAAAAGACACCAAGTTTCAAACTCTGAAAAAGTTTTTCTAAATTTGCTTTGGATTTGAACTGGAAATTTATTGATAATAGCCATCACTTGAAATAACTTATATTCACCTTAGAAAACATTTAATGAAATGATTAATGAGACCAAAGAAATTTAGATATCATTTCCCCTTAATGAATGGTTAATACTTAATGAAATATATATCCTTTGAATGCATGGTAAATATCAGTGCATATGTAATACGTTAGAAGTACAACACATACATATTATACTTATTGATTGCATACCATTTCTTGATTTTAATTAGATTACATTGCCTTCTGAGTGTCTTCATTTAGCAGGTAATGTGAATTTAACAGGGACTCCTTGTACACTGTTTTTTATTTTTATAGTGTGCAAATAAGGAATAAATGCCAACACATTCATTATGCTGTATAAAGTTTATACCCGAAAGGTTTCAATCCCTTTGCAAAGGGTCTTTATTTCTATTGTAAATCACTTTGAGAAGCATCTGAGAAGAAATTTACATTAAAGATGAATCTGCAAAGATGCTTACAAAATGTGGGAAACATCTTTGCTTGATTCCCAGGTACCCACAGCATATCAACGGAAGGGAATTTCTTATCAAGATCCAATGACAAAATTAGTGTGTTTTTTTAGTATCATTAATCCTTATCCTGAAGACAGAAGCATAGTAGACTTGTTTCTTTTGCTGTTTACCAAAATGTCCATTGTTGGCAGAATTGCCAGTTCAGATGGAGGTGGAAGCATGGGAATCCAAGTATGGAAACATGCCCTGGTACTGAAAAGATGTGACAGAGATGAAGGAAACTGGTGAGGTTGGTTTGTGATGAAGACAGAGGAAGAAGAGCAGAAGAAAGTGAACACAGGTTCATTGGTGCAAGAGAAGTGCATAGGAGAAAGATAGGAACAGTGGAAATCCTTACATCTCAAGCTTTTAGCTGTGTAGCTTAAAATTCATGCCCTTTACACTGCTCAGCCAAGGGGCACAATCCCTAATTTCTACTCCCACTCTGTATCCTTTCCTTGCTTAACCTGGAAGCTGGTCTAAGCTTGCTAATCTATCCTTTATGTGATGTTTACTTTCAATAATAGCTCTCTGTGAGTTCTCCAAATAAGGGAGGCATAAAAATTCTTAGATTTTTTTCTGAGTAAGTAGGATAATATTTTCAGTGTCAATTCTGCTAAATCAATGCAAACTAATAACTATAATTTAATAAATTGTGGATTAGATGTCAGTGAATTTCTTAGACTTTACCTGACTAAATTTTTTTAATCATTAAGAAAGAAAACTGATACATTAAATAAGGAAGTTTTATAATAGAAAGTATTATAGAAAAAATACTTGTAGAGTTTGGTGGGGGTAGTTTACAATTTTTAAGAAGTGTCACTGAAACAGTGACAGTTGAGCAGAGCCTTAAGGAGGTGTGGGAGAGTACAGTACTGCACATAAATAAACTATGTAGGTTTCAGGAAGCAGCCAGGCAGAGTCTCTCACTGGAGAGTGTGTAGCATGCTTCACAGTGAATTGAACTGAAGCCTTCACTTAAAATTTGGGGAGGTAACAGAGTATAGCAGATGAATGAAAGATATGTTTTTACAGTCCTTGGCTTCTTAAAGCATTGCATTTAACAAACATTGTCCGCATCTCAACTAGTCTTCTATTTATTTCTTCATTTAGCAAATACTGTCTTCTGATTGCTACTGTGTGTCTTCAGCATTGGTACATAATATCAGCACATCCTAGCCCACAGGCCCAAGCTGAGACGGAGCCCATGTCCTTCAGGAGCTTACCATCTAGTGCATAAGACATCCTGCCACAAAAAAGGACAATCTAATTGAGCAGGTGGTAAACCTGTAATTATAGTTCATAAGGACAAAAGAGCTACATCACACACAATAACAATATTTCCATAAGATTTTCATTTGGGACTTTACAGTCTTTACAGAAAATATTAAGTAATCTTCACAATGCTCATGTGCAATATGTATGATATTAAGAAGTGCCAGAACTATTTAGTGTTGTGTATGTTCTATGTAATCATTTTTAGAGCTTCCACTGATTTTTTTCCCAACATTTAAAAAATTCTTACACTACATTTTAACATTATATTAATTATGACCCTTATTAATTTAGAAAGGTAGTTTAAGTGAATATTTGTTATAGCCTCTCAATAGAAGAGTTCAAATTTGGATTGTAGCTATACCATAATACATTGTAATTAATTCCCTTCTGTATCATTTGAAAAGCTCCATCCCTGAATGAACTATATAAATAATTCAGGCAATATATCATTATTTTATTTTAAATCACAAAATAGAAAATATCATTCATGACATTTATGTAGGAAACACTTTTATTATGGGTACCGTGATTTGAAATTTCATGACTTCAGTTGACTTACCATGAACTCAGTGAATCTGAACAGTGATAGAGTCACAGCTCACTTTCAGTTGAACATTATGATTAAAGTCAGTGAGTGCCATGGGTATGCTTTGAGAACAGTAATGACAAATAGGCACAAACAAGTGTAGTGGATGGTTTCCAGTTGTACGCATAAGGAGCTTGGAAGTTGCCACAGCAATGTAACAAGTAAAAAGGTGAGTAAACTGAAAAATCAACAATTCTTCTTAGATCTATAAAAAAAGGAAATGACATAGGGCAAAACTGCCATCCTGAAGATTGGTGACAGACAAGTGAATGAAGAGAGCTGTGGCTCACTGAGGCAGAGACTGGCTAGTGGCAACCACATTGGGAACCAGGGATGGGTTAAGAAAATCTGAACTTTTATTGACAGATCACTAGAGGATCAATGTGACAAGTCTGAGAGATTTAAAACTCCAGAGAAAGTCAGTCATATGCCATCCCTTGATATTATGAGATTTACCTCCAGAATCTGGACCAGATTCTCAATGTAAATATTTGAGAAAAATTTCCTCCTGATTCCAGCAAGAGAAGAGAGAAAAGAACTAGATTATTCTATTCTTTCCAACAAGCATGCCCACAAGACAAACTAGAGCTTAATCTGATGGAGTTTTATCAGAGCCTAACTGACCTAAGATGAAGAATATGCCTAAATCCAGTCAGATGTAGCTGTCCACGTGGGAGAAACAAAAATACCCCACCTGCACCTTGCTCTAATCATTCCATCCCAGCTAAAGAGAACAAAAGTAAGAACACTTGTAAAGTTCACTGTTCAGAGGTCTAGGCTCACTAAGTGATTGAGAATACTTTTTCTCTCCCCCCACTTCACCACGACATTACTAACAACCTATTTACAGCAGTTTTCTTTTTCTGGTACATCATGTCAGGCTCTTAAGGGAAAAAAAAAAAAAAAAAACCTACATGGCATACCAAATTACCAAAACAAATGCTGTTTGCAGAGAAAGAGAGAGAGAAAGAAAGGAGGGAAGGCAGGGAAGGGGAGGGAGGAGAGAGAGGAAACAAGTGAGAGGAGAGAGAGAGAGAGAATGAACACATTAGAGGCAGACATGGCAAGAACGCGGAGTTATCAGACTGGCATTTAAAGCAACTGTGATTAGTATGCTGTGGGTTCTAATGGATATGGTAGATAGCGTGTAAGAAGAGATTGACAATGTAAGCAGAGAGACCTATAATCTAAGCAAACACCAAGCAGAAATTCTAGAGATAAACAGCACTGAAGAGAAATGGAGAATGCCTTTGCTGGACTTATAAGATGACTAGACACAGCTGAGAAAAGAATCTGAGATTTTGTGTATAGAAATAGAAACTTTGAAGATAGAAAAGCAAAAAGAAGAGCAATTTTTTAAAAAGCACTGTAGGACAACTACAAAAAGTGTAAATCTGTACATTGGGAATAGAAGAAGGCAAAGGGAGCAAGGAATGAAGTAATTTTGTAAAATAATGCCTGAGAATTTCTCCAAGTTAATATCAGACACCAGACCACACAGAAATCTCAGAATACCATCAATTTCAAATGCCCACAAGAAATATAGCTAGACATTATATTTTTAAATACAGAAAATCAAAGATTTTAAAAATCCCCAAAAAAGCCAAGGTAGAAATACCTTTCTTATAAAAGAACAAAGATAGGATTTACATTTGATTTCCCCTCAAAAAATGTAAGCAATGGGACCAGGGATCTAGCTCAGTGGTTCTGCCGCCTGCCTTGCAAGCGCAAGGTCCCGAGTTCAATCTCCAGTACCAAAAAAGTAAGCAAGAAGAGAATGGATTGAAATATTTAAAATATTGAACCCCAGTGTGGTAGTACATGCTTGTAATCCCAGCACTTGAGAGGCTGAGGCAGGAGGATCATCTTGAGTTCCGGGCCTACCTGGGCTACATAGTGAGTTCAAGGCCTCCCTGATCTGCATAGTAAGACCCTGTCTCAAAAAAAGAAAAACAAAAGTTGAGAAAGAGAGGAGAAACAACACTAATATAGAATTTTATGGTCTGCAAAATTGTCCTTCAAAAATGGAGGAATAATTTCTTAGGAAAATATTGCATCAAATTTGCATCAAAGCAGAAGTGAAGGTAAAACAAAAGTTTTTTATTTTCAGTTGATATAATATTTTATTCAAAGTCATCAAGACAGCAATATATTTACTATGTATGCTTATTGTACATGCTTATGTATGCTTATATATAATGAAACAAATGAAAGCTGTGATGCCCAGGACTGATGAGGATTAGATATATTTTATGGTATTCCCACTACTTGTGACGTGATATTTAAAGTGGACATTACATGATAAAGGGGTAAATTCTCTAAAAAGGCCTAACAGTCTTTTATGTTTATGCATCTAACAACAGTGGAGCATCCCAAACTGTGTGAAGCAAAAAGGCAATGGAACTTCAGAGAAAAACAGATAAATCTCCCTTCGTAGTTGGAAATTTCAGCACTCATCCAGCCCCCAGAATATCAGTTAGAAACATAGTTGACTTCAACACCACCATCAATCAGATGGATATAATTTGACATCTTTAGACCATTTCATCCAACATCAGCAGAATACACATTCTTCTCAATTTCATATGGAACATTTCTCAAAACAAAGGACATTCTTGGCAATAAAACACACTTTAAAATTTAAAAGCATAAAAATCACACATTGTGTCTTTTCTCAGACCACAGTGGAATTAAACTAGAAAACAAATGGAAAATCTCAGAATACATGGAAATTAAACAACACACCTGTGTATAACAGATTGGTCAAAAAAAAAAAAAGGAACTTCAAAAGAAATTACATAATATTTTGAACTAAATGAAAATAAAAACATAACTTATCAAAATTGTGGAATGAGGCAAAAGTACAGTGAAATATATGACATTGAATTTATATATCCAAAAAGAAGAAAAAGCTAAATCTAATAATCTATGTTTCCATTTTAGGAAACTAGAAAAAGAAAAGAAAATTAAATCCAAGCTAAGCAGAAAAAAGCAATAATAATAATCAAAGCATGCATAAATCAATGAAATTGAAAAGCAGAAATCAGTAAAAAAATTCACTGAAGCCAAAACCTGATTCTTTGAAGAGATCAATAAAATTGATAAGCCTCTAAGCAGGAAAACTACGAAAAACAAGAGGATACAAATCAGTGCTATCATAAATGAAAGAGAAGACATCATCACAGATCCCATGAAAATTAAATAATAAAGGACTCATGAATAATTGTATGGTCAAAAATTTGATAAACTATGTGAAATGGACTAATTTATTGAAAGAGACATCTGCAAAAACACTCACATGAAGAAACAGGCAATAGTAAAAGGCCTATATCTGTTACAGATATTGAATTATTAATACCCTTTCAAAACAGCAACAGGATCAGATGGGTTTACTGATTAATTGCGCCAAACATTTAAGGAAAAAATTATGTCAGATCTCTGCAATTTCTCCTAGAGGACAGAAGCAGAGGGCTTACTTTCTAACTCATCCTGTGAGGCCACCATTGCCCTAATACCAATGCAAAGACAATACAAGAAAACACAGACACTATCTCATGAACCAAGACTCAAAAATCCTGAAGAAAATATAAGCAAATCAAACCTAACAATGTATAAGAAGAATTGTGTACCACAAACAAAATTTATCTCTATTAGAAAAGAAACTAAAAGCTGTTAATAAACAGCACCTCATGAAAGAATATAATGGTGGAACATATACATAAAAGATGGTCTTCATCATGTGTCACCAGGGAAATGAAAAATGAAGCAATGATAGGTACCACTACTCACCTATCACAATGGTCCAAATTCAGAACACCAACAATAACAAATTCTGACAAAGATGTAGAGCAAAGGTACTCTCATCCATTCCTAGTGGAAATGAAAAAGTTTCCCCATTTTGGAAGATATTGTGCTTATTTCTTTAAAAACCAAATATAGTCTTACCATATGATTCAGTAATCATATTCCATGGTCTTTACCCAAAGGAATTAAAATCTTACAACCACTCAAAAACCTGCAAACATGTACATTTATACAACATTTTTTCATAATTTCCAAAACTTGGAAGCAACAAGATATCCTTCAATAAAAGAAGCTTGTTATACATCTAGAGACCATGGGATATTTACTGTTCATAAGGAACGAACTATCAAGCCATGAAGAGTCTGAAGGAACTTTAAATTCATATTAGTAACTAAAAGAAGGAAATTTTAAGAGGCTATAATTGTATGATTGTAACTATGTTACATTCTTGGAAACACAAAAATATAGAGGCTGTAAGAAGATCCATGGTTGCCAAAGGTTTGGCAAGGGGCATGGTATGACTAGGTGAAACACAGAAGATTTTTAGGGGACTGAAAATACTCTGTATAATACTATAATGATGATGCACAGTATTATACAATTGTTCAACATTAAGGTTGAAACCTAATAACAACTATAGACTTTGAGTGATGATGATTTGTTAATGTAGTTTCACTAATGTAACAATTGAACCACTCTGGTGGAGTATGCTGCTAATGGGTGAAGCTATGCAGGGGAAGAGGTAAATCTCCATAAATCTCTATAGTTTTTTGGTTTGTTATTTCTATGGTAAATTTCTATAATTATTTTAATTTTGCTATAAATATAAAACTTCTTTAAAAATAAATCCATATGATAACTATTACTACTAGGTGACTACTGTCATATATATAGTAGAAGTCACGGTTGTGTGTGTATGTGTATGCATTAGTCATAGTAATTTCATAAATGAACTTTTGCTTGCAGCAAGTACTCTGTTCTTCATGGGGATGGACCAGAAAGTTAAACAATAGCAGCAGGCCATCCTTCCTTCTATAGACATTTATCAAATGCACAAGAGGTGATAGGCAATGCTTAACCAAATGATAAATCAATAGTGAACAAAAATTATCATATTTTCCCATTGAGTGGAGTAAGAAAAATGGAGTAAGAGAATACAGTAGTGAAAGTAAACCATCTATGATGCAGTGTGACAGGAACTGGCACAGAGGCAGGTACACCTGACTCCAGTGATGTGGTGACTCTGTCCCTGAGATTATTGAGGGTGGCATGATAGACATTAGCTATGAGATTGACCTCAAGGAGTAGATAGAAGACACACTATGAGAGAGTAATGTGTTATAGGAAGAACCAGTATGGGGAAGAGAATGGAAGCCTAAAACTGTGTTGAGTAGTATCTGTGTGTGGTGAGGGTTCCTTTTTGATGTGATAAAATAAGCGGCAGGAAGGTGATTTGGAGCCAGATTTTAGAGGTCTAACACTACCTTGTCTTCAGCCCTTGTGGTCAGAAGACAGTGTAGTGTATCACCTCACTGACTGTTGATTAATAATTCTTCCCTTTGATTTTATGATTTCCTAAGCAGTACTATCTGTCTTTTTAGCTTAGATACTATTAGATACTATTCACAGAGCTACGCTGAAATAATCAGTTGACTAAGGACATAGAAATGAGGTTAGCATCTGAGAGTTAATATAATAAAAATTTACATACATTGAATAAAATTCACCACTTGTAAAAATAAACTCATAGGTTTTGTAAACTATTCAGAGCAAAAATAATATAGCCAGAGATTTCAAATTTTCTATCCTTATTAGCTGTGGAATTGTGAGTAGTTATTTAACATCCCGAACTAAGGTTTTTTTTCCTTCTGTAAAATGGTGCTGATAATTTCTATGTTGTGTTGTTCTAAGGATCAGATAAAATACTACCCACAGTGCTCAACACATGCAAGTACAACACTGCTGTACTTACTGAATTAGCTTTGAGTAAGTAACCAAATACCCAAAATTTAAGAATTAAAGAACTATTAATTTAGTTCCCAATTATATGTCTTGTCAACTTGCTTCACTGAGCTAAGGTGCATGGTTCTTTTGTCTCATTCTATCTGTAGTTAAGTTACAGATGGAGTAGGGGCTGTCTCGCTTAGGATAGGGTAAGCTGGATGGCTCATCTCTCTTGCCACATTGTCTCTCATTCTTCCACAGGTTAGGTGGGCTTATTTCAATTCATGCTTAGGCAGGAATTCAATAGAATGAGCAGATGAGACCCAGGCTTCTTCTACTTGATTTGGCATTGGAGCCACATAACTTCTGCCATGTGCCATTCATTACAAGTCACAAACTCAGCCCAAATCCAAGGACTGGGTAAATAAAGTCCCCTCTTGCTCAGAGGAGCTTCCAAGGGGCTTGAATACAGGGAGGGAACACACTTTTATAATCTACCATGAGAGCTCTGGGGATGTAAAACCAACCAGAATCTCTACTGTAAGTTGAAGGGATAGGAAATCAATATAGTATAGTCTTGATGTAGTAGAGAGGAACTTGGAATCCAAAGACCTGAGCTTAATCTCTGCCTCTGCTATTGATTAACTTGACCTGGTAAAGTAACTTAAATTATTTATGCCTCATTATTCTCAGTAAAAGTTTGCCTAAATTCATTGTTATTGTGGGAAATAAATGAGATAATGTACATGAAAATGTGTGTTCAAGCATAAATATGGAAACAAATATAATGAGTTGCTATTCTTTGATATAAGTTACAAGAGATTCTGAAACTCCTTACCTTGCACCTGTTTTCTTTAGAATGTACAGAGGACTAACATTTGACAACTGGTAATGATAATAAAAATATGCATTAATTGGAATTCAAAAACTACCTATTTTAATATTATTTTCAAGTAAGAATTTCATCAGTCCCAATTATATATATGATGCCAAGTATCAGAGATATATAGATATATATAGTGCTGTCACACAAAACTTAAATAATCTTTTAAAAATATACAAAGATCATTTAAATGCAATATAAAAATGTTTGTGCAGAGAAATGAAAGGATACTGAAGAGTGTCAAAAGTAGGGTGCTTTGTGCAATCAGGGAAGGAAACTAGAACAGGGAAGCCTTCCAGAAGGCAAAGTACAAATAAGGGGCAGAATTTTATATTTTTATATATTTATATGTATATATACATATATATAAATATGTGTGTGTATATATATATATATATATATACTCACATTTATATATTTACTGGACTGATCATTTTACTGGTCTGATATTAAAATCTGAGTAATTCGTTGATTAGAAACCATATTTTAGCCCTTCATATGCATTTCTTTCTTTTTTTTTTTTTTTTTTTGGTACCGGGGATCGAACTTGGGTCCTTGTGTATGTACAGCAGGCATCAAAACCACTGAGTTAAATCCCCAGCCCTCATATGCATTTCTTAAATGCTTAAACCTGTCCCTTAACTATATCCCACTCCATTTCCCATGAATGGTTACATTCATTTCTTCCAATATCAGCCAAACTGAATTTCCTACAGTTTCTTAAGCATTAGACCTATGTGTTAGCTGTTGCTGCTGAGAGTGCTCTGATTCCATTTTTTTCCTAATCAATTTCCTAATCAATAAATACCCATGGATGATTTTAGATTCATTTGTGTCACTTGTCACTTTTTCATGCTGCCTTCCCTGAGTCACGCAGTATACATGATTGCCCTTTCCTTTCTGTTGTCACTATATTCTGGCTAGTGTGCTATTGTTTTGTATCAATTTACATGTGCCTTCTTTATTATGCCATATGCTACTAGAGCACAGGGACTATTCCTTATTCATTCAGATCAAAAGAATAAACATATGGTCAAGAGAATGCAGAATGCATGTTACATTTAGGAAGGAAAGTAATTCGTTGCTGTCACACCAAAAGTTCCATCGTGGTCTTCAATAACCTATTAAAGAGCTCTCTTTTATCCTGAAATTGTATTTGAAGCAGAAGTGTTATATGAGGAAGCTTTTCCCTTTAGAAAGACCCAGCAGATGGCATAGGCTGAAGTCAGAGATGGGGGCGACTCATAAGGAATTACTTTCCTCAGTAATCCAGGGTAGCAATAGTGAGCATCTTAATTGAGACAAGTCAAAATGAAGAGCCAGGAACACTTACAAGAGATATTTGGGGTGGAAACTAGAGCAATAGTGCTCAAATTTTCCTGCATGTTAGTGTCATCTAGAGATCCTTGAAAAAAAAATCTGATGTAAAGTAATTCAGAACCCTTGGGTGAATAATTGCATGTTGGTAATGAGAAAGAGGGGATATATCCTGCAAGTTTTCTAACTTGAAACAGAAGGATGGAGTGTAAACATATTTAGTGTAAAGTAATAAGAACATGTAGGGTAAGAACAGTGTGGACAGATACTAGATAATTATATATTAAAGAGTTGTCAAACAAGAAAATGATAACAGCAGCAACTGTCAGTTCTGAAGTGGTCCATAGTGGCTCTTTTTTTCTTGGCCTGGTGAAAAATATCTGGATTGTTTTATGGAAACTATGTTTAACACTGTGTGATTTTTTTCTGTTAGAAATAGTTGCATGGATGAGACATCTATGGGCCCTCAAATAATCCAAAAAGTGAGGAATTTTAAAATAATTTTAAAAGATAGTGTTTAAGGATATAGTTAAATATGCAATGAACAAATACAGTTTCTTTTAAAGTTAATTTTATTGGTACATTTAAGGTATACAATATAATGACATTCATCATTGGAAATTTGCACCTTTACATAATCCATCTTGGTTCTTATTTTTTCCCCATTCCCCTGCCCTCCCTTCATCCCCTCCATCCCTCCATATCTACAAAGACGTTGTTTCCATTTTTTCTTTTTCTCATATTAATTCTATTTCCTTCTTTCTTTTCCCCTACCCCACCCATTTCCCCTTCCCCTTTGCCCCTTTTCTTCCTATTTCACATTATCTATTATACCTTTTAGTCCTTATTTACACTTTCAGTTTCCAACACTAGAGAAACTATTCAGTATTTACGCGTGTGTCCTATTTATTTCACTTAAGAGTATTGCCTCAATGTGCATCCATTTGGCTATAAATGTCTCTAGTTTCTCTTTCTTCATGGCTAATACTCCATTTTATTTAAAAAAAATACACACACACACACATTTTATTTATCCAGTCTCCAGGTGATGGGCAATTGGGTTGTTTCCAGGATTTAGCTATCACAAATTGTGCTGCTATGAATATGGATGCACATATGTCACTGTGGTATAACTCTTTTAATTCTTTGGGGAAGATACCCAGCAGGGAATAGTTGGGTCAAACAGGACTTCCAATCCTAGTTCTTTGAGGTGTCTCCATACTGATTTCCACAGTGGTTGCACCAGTCAACACTCCCACCAGCAGTGGAGCAGGGTTCCTCTTTCCCCACAGCCCTGCCAATATTTGTTATTGGTTGATTTCATGATAGCAGCCATTCTTTCTGGGGTGAGGTGGAATCTCAGTGTTGTTTTCATTTGCATCTCTCCTATGACCAGTGATGTTGAATTTTTTTTTTTTTTTTTAGTTTATTTGCTGTTTCTACTTCTTTGTCTGAGAAACGTCTGTTCATTTCAGATGCTCATTTTTGGACTGGGTCTTTAAATTTGGGAGGTCTGATTTTAGTACATCTTTGTCTGAGGAACAGCAGATGAAAATTTTTTTCCACATTGTAGATTGTCTCTTCACTCTGCTGGTGGTTTCTCTTGCTGCAGAAGCCTTTTAGTAAGAAGAGATCCCACTTGTTGATTCTTTATGGTAGTTCATGGGCAACTGAGATTATGTTCATAACATACTTCCTACACCAATGTTTCAAGAGTTCTACCTAACCTCTCTTCCAGCTGGTTTATTGTTTCTGCTTTAGTATTTAGATCTTTAATTCATTTCAATTTTAGTTTAGTGTATGGTGAGAGATACAGGTCTAGTTTTAGTCTTTGGGAAGTGGAAACCCAATTTTTCCAGCATCATTTATTAAAGAGGCTATCTTTCTTCCAGTGAGGGTGTTTGGCTCCTTTGTCGAAGATGAGGTGGCTCAATTTGTATGGAGTTGTTTCTACATCTTTCAGTCTATTCCACTGAACCTTGGTCTGTTTCCTTGCTGGTACCATGCTGCTTTTATCACAGTAGCTTTCTAGTATAGTTTCAAGTTGGAGATTGTGATACCCCTACTTTGTCTTTATTGCCTAAATTGCTTTTGCTATTCTAGGTCTCTTCTGCTTCCAAATGAATTTTTGGATTGTTTTCTCCAGGTCTGTAAAGTATGCTGCTGGGATTTCAATTGGAAATTCACTGAATCCATATAGCAATTTTGGAAGTATGGCCATTTTCATTATGTTGATTCTTCCTACCTAGGAGCAAGGGATGTCTTTCCATTTTCTGATATTCTCTTCAATCTCTTTTTTCAGAGTGCTATAGTTTTCAGAGTCCAGTTCTTTGATTGTTTTGTTAGGTTGATTCCTAGGTATTTCAATTTTTTCATGCTATTGTGAAGGGAATTGATTGCCTCATTTCTCTCTCAGTGAGTCTGTTTTTTGTATACAGAAAAGCTATTGATTTTTGTGTGTTTACCTTGTATCTAGCTACTTTACTGAACTTGGTTATTAAGTCTAGAAGACTTTTGGTGGAGTTCTTAGGATCTTCTATATAGAGTATCATGTCATCTGCAAATAATGACAATTTGACTTCTTTGTTTCCTATCTTTATTCCTTTTATTTCTTTGTCTTGTCTAATTGCTATGGTTAATGTTTCCAAAACTATATTGAACAGGAGGTGTGATAGTGGACATCCTTGTCTTGTTCCTGATTTTAGTGTGAAGGATTTCAGTTTTTGACCATTTAATATGATATTGGTTGTTGGTTTTTCATAGATGCCTTTTATCAGATTGAGTTAGAGCCTGAATATTCCAATTTTTATAGGGTTTTTATCATAAATGCATGTTGGATTTTGTCAAATGCTTTTTCTGCATCTATAGAGATGATCATATGGTTTTTTCCCTGGTTCTATTAATATAGTGTATTACATTTATTGATTTGTGTATGTTGAGCCATCCCTGCATCCCTGGGTTGAATCCCACTTGGTCAGGGTATATGCCCTTCTTGATGATCTTCTGCATTCTATTTGCCAGTATTTTATTAAGGCTTTTTGCATCTATGTTCATTAGTGAAATGGGCCTATAGTTCTCTTTTTTGGTTGGGTCTTTCTCTGCTCTGGGGATCAAGGTGATGCTTGCTTCTAGGAATGAATTTGGGAGTATTGCTTTCCTTTCAATTTCATTAAAGAGTTTGAAGAGTAGTGGCAGTAGTTCCTCTCTAAATGTCTTGTAGAATTCAGCAGTGCAGCCATCAGGACCTGGGCTTTTCTTAGTTGGTAAGTTTTTAATTAGATTTTCAATTTCCTTGATTGATATTGGGTCATTTAGAATTTTTAGGTCATCTTTGTTCAACTTTGGTAATTCATATGTATCTAGGAATCTGTCCATTTCTTCTATATTTTCCATCTAATTGGCAGTTAGGTTCACGAAGTAGGCATTGATGATCCTCTGGATTTCTTCTGGGTCCATTGTAATTTCACCCTTTTCATTCCTAATTGCATGGATTTTGGCCTTTTCTTTCCTTTTTTTGGTAAGGTTGGCTAAGGGTTTGTCAATTTTGTTTATTCTTTGGAAGAAGCAACTCTTGACTTCATTGATTTTTTTCGTATTATTCTGTTAGTCTCCACTGCATTGATTTCTGCCCTGATCTTTATAATTTCCTCCCTTGTATGACCTTTGCGTTTGTCCTGCTCTGCCTTTTCTACAAGCTTGAGGTTCAGCATCAGGTTCTGTAATTGTTTTCATAATGTGAGTATTCAGTGCTATGAATTTCCCTTGTAAGACTGCTTTCATTGTGTCGCATAGATTCCAATATGTTGTATTGTCATTCTTATTTAATTGTAGGAATTGTCTGATTTCTTCTTTAATTTCCTCTGTGACCCATGGGTTATTCAGAAGTGTGTTGTTCAACTTCCATTTGTTTATAAAATTCTTGCAGTTTCTTTTGCTATTGATCTCCAATTTCATTGCACTGTGATCTGATAATATAGTGGGAATAACTTCAATTTCTTTGCACTTAATTAAACATGTTCTATGAGCGAGTATGTGGTTTATTTTGGAGAATGACCCATGCGCAGCTGAAAAGAATATGTATTCTGATTTTGTGGGGTGGAACACTCTGTAAACATCTGTTAAGTTTATTTATTCAAAAGTTTAATTGAGTTCTAGTATTTCATTGTTTATTTTTTGTCTAGATGATCTATTCATGACAGTGGGGTATTGAGGTCCCCCACTACTATTGTATTAGTGCTTAAATGATTTTTCATGTGCATTAGTATTTGTTTTATATAGTTGGGTGCACTAGTGTTTGGTGCATTTTGTTAATGATTGTGATCTCTTCCTCTTTGATTGTTCCCGTTACATGGATGTAGAGTCCTTCTTTGACTCTCTTAATCAGTGTTGGTTTGAAATCCACTTGATCTGCAAAGAGGATAGCTACTCCTGCTTTTTTTTGGTTCCTCTTGCATGAAGTATTGTTTTCCAACCTTTAACTTTCAGTCTGTGAGTTTCTTTTTGAAGTAAGTGTGTTTCTTGTATGTAGCATATTTTTGGATCTTGCTTCTTGACCCATTCTGCCAGTCTATTTCTTTTGATCGGTGAATTGATTGAGACTATTAACGGTGATGCTTATAACTGATATGTATTGACTTATCCTTGTCATGACTTTTTCTTTTTGTTGCATTCTCCCCCTTTGCATTTAATTTCTTGTCATGCCTGATAGATTCATTCTGCATGGCTTCCTGGCATTGTGATCCTCATTGTCTTTCCCTAGGATATTGTTTAAAATGTTTTGGAGTGCTGATTTGGTATTCAAGAAGTTCCTAAGGTGTGCTTTGTCATAAAAGTATCCTGTTTCTCCATCAATTCTGAAAGATAGTTTTGCAGGATAACATCAGTCTGGGTTGGAGGCTCCTTTCCTTTAGGGCTTGAAATACAACACTCCACATTCTTCTTGCCTTGTAGGTTTGTGTTGAGAATTCTGCTGTGATTCTGATGGAGTTTTCTTTGTATGTGATTTGTTTCTTTTCTCTAACTGCTTGTAGAACTTTGTTCTTCTGTTGGGTTTCTGGAATCTTAACTATTATATGCTTATGTGTAGATTTTTTTGATCACAGCTAGTTGGGTCCTATATGCCTCACTTACCTTTATGTCAAGTTCTTTTCCTCTATTTTTAAAATTTTCTGCCATTACTTCTCTGAGCAGTTTTTTTTATGTCATCTGCACTCTCTCCTGTTTCTTCATTGACTCCAGTTAGTCTGATGTTATTCATCTTTGTGTTGTCTAGCCACTGCTGGATTGATTTTTTGTGATCCTTTACTATTTTAAAAAATTTTTTCTTTCCCTGGTAACTAATTGCAGTCCTATCTTCTATATCTGAAATTCTATCCTCACATAGACTTATTCTGCTGTGTAAACTTTCAATGGAGTTTTTAATCTCCTGGAAATCTGTTTGCATCTGTTTTATGAATCCATTTGTTTCCTATGTTGAAGTTCCATCATATTCCTCAGCTTCTGTATTTTTTTTATCTGTGTCCACTCTAGATTTATTAATCATGTCTTGTACTATGGGCACATTCTCTGCTGTTATCTGAGAAATTACTTCTGATTTCATTTTTTCTAGGTCCTCTTTCATTGCCCTGGGAGTCCAGGTGGTTAAGTATCAGATTTTTCTATCTCGTTGCCCTTTGGGGTTGCCTTAGGTAATCTTAACATCTGGTTTTTAGACTCATTTATGTGTCTTCTCTTTTCGAAAGATACAACCTGCTGTGTCTTTGTTGAGGTTACTTTTTGCTTACCCAGTGGTCTTGAATTCTGAGCAAGCCACCAAGTAGCCTTTACTCTATTGCTCACCAGTACACCAATTCCTGGGTTCAGAGTGGTGACCTTCTGGATCCTTGAACTGACCTGTCATCTGGGTGGGTTTCTGGCTGGGCCCTGTGCACACTTGTGGTGGTATCTAGTCATGCCTCTTTCAGGGGCCCCAATGTAGCTGTTGTCTGGGAAGGCCTTTGTTTTTGGGGTGTGCACTCCAGTTCCTGTTGTCTGCACAGGGTTTGGCTAGGGTTTCAACACACTTAGCAATGATATCGGGGCTAGCCTCTGTGTATTGCTTGTGTGCCTATACAGCTCTTCTCCAGGTGGGTACCTGACTGTAGCTAATGGTATGGTGGGCCTCTGGCTGAAGCCTGTGGGCCCTTGCAGCCCTTTTCAGGGTGGGCCTTTCACTTAGATGGGTGTGTCCATGCCTCTGGGGTCAGGGTGGAGCCATCACTGGGATCTGCCCCCATGTGAGCTGCCTGGGCTACACAGCTTCTCCCTCAGGATCTGCATGCACATAGGGATACAATGGCATGCCTCCAGCTGAAGCCCATGCACCTGTGCATCTCCTCTCTGGATGGGCTCCTGGCCAGGGCAGATGTGCAGGAGCCTCTGGTGTCAGGGCCACACAGCCACTCTCCAAGATCCTTGTGAACTCACTGATGGAATTGTGGGCCTCCAGCTGAAATTTGTGCACTTGTCACAAATACAATTTCAAAAGCATAGATGTTTTATTTGAAATGCTCTACAATTGGGTTCTAAATATTAGCAATAAAGATACTCCCAATAAGCATATTACAAGCAGCAACCCAGGAATTAAACCAAAAACATCAACAACAACAAAAAATAGAAATGAGAAGATAGCTAATCAAGTCTCAAAACCAGACTTCCAGGTCAATGAAGGCAACTCCAAGAGTCAAGGAGATGGAACAATCTGAAACTCAACCTCTTGGACTCCCTGAAAGGACCTGGAAAAAATAAAATCAGAAATAATTTCTCAGATGAAGTGTTCTACAATCAGTGTGTACCTTTCAGGAAAATTGTACCAATATCATTTTCACTGTATTTGAATTAAGGCATAAAGTATGTTTAAAATTTGAATGCTATATAGTTAATTAATATTTAATAAAATATTTTCTTAGTTTAAATGTCATTGAAAATTGCATGTCCCATGTGAATTTTTAACCTCAATATAATCCCAGTAGTGTTAGGAATTATTTTTTTAATTGTTTGACAAAACCTAACTTTGCTACTTGTAATTTACAATTGTTCACCTTTGTTACTTTGCAGTTTTTCCCTACTAAAATATTTAAGTTGTATTGAAGCTTAATTGTTCACTGGATTTCCAATTTTGTACATGTCAGTTATAGAATACCAAAACAGTGTTGACAATGTGTGTTTTAAAAAAACACAGACTTCAGTAAATGGGAATTTGACAAGACAGCCTGTTTAAAACCAGTTGGAAGGTTTATATTTTACTTCACCATAATTCCTAACTTTTAAACTTAATCGTAATTCAGTTTGAGAAACTCCATAATGAAATCATTTCAGTTATCTCATATAAAATAGAATTATTAAAATAAACAAGTGAACACTCATTTTGATACTTTAAAGGTTTTAGAGGATGACAATGGAAGCCATTTAACACTGTTTTTTGAGTAAAGTATATATTGTTCTGACCTTTGCCATATTTTTCAGTAAGAAAAAATATACCAAAATTTATTCATCAATTATTATTTTTGGCATTTGGCATGTTTTGTGGAAAGTAGATGTGGATGGAAAGAACGTGCATTTAAAAATTTTTATTATTGAGTCATAATGAAAGCTAAAACTGAAAAATCTCAACTTAAAAATATTATTTACAAAACACAATTCAATATAAAAATGACCTTTCATGAAATACATAAGATTTTAATTACAGATCCACTAAAAAGTACACTGGTAATGAGGATCAGTGGAATAGATTAGAAGATGCAAAAACAACTCCAGACATACTCTGCCAACTCGTCTTTGCCAAAGGAGCTAATCACTATCATTGGAGGAAAGATAGCCTATTTAATAAATGGTGTTGGAAAAACTGGATTTCAACCTGCCAAAGACTAAAACAAGACCCATATCTATGCACTAAACTAAGATCAAAGTGGATTAAAGATCTAAATATTAAAACAGAAACACTAAACTTGCTGGAAGATAAGTTAGGTAGAACTCTTGATGATATTGGCATAGAAAAAGACTTTAGGAACAAGACCTCAGTAGCACGGGAACTAGCACAAAGAATCAACTCGGATCTCATCTTATTAAAAAGCTTCTGCACTGCAAGAGAAACCACCAACAGAACTAAGAGACAACCTACAGTGTGGGGAAAAAAATTTTTGCAGCTGTACCTCAAAGGACTACTATCTAGAATATATGAAGAACTGAAAAAAATCAGACCCCCCAAATTCAAAGACCCAATTTAAAAATGGGCATCTGAAATGAATAGACATTTTTCAGACAAAGAAGTAAAAGCATCAAATAATATGAAAAAATGTTCAACATCACTGGTCATTCAAGAGATGCAGATGAAAACAAATCTGAGATTCCACCTTACCCCAGAAAGAATGGCTGCTATCAAGAAATCAACCAATAACAAATGCTGGTGGGGGTGTGGGGAGAAAGGAACCCTTCTCCATTTTTGGTGGGAGTACAGACTGGTGCAACCACTTGGAAATCAGTATGGAAATACCTCAAAGAACTAGGGCTAGAGGTCCCATTTGACCCAGCTATTCCCCTGCTGGGTATTTTCCCAAAAGAATTAAAAGAATCATACCATAGTGATATATGTGCACCCATGTTTATAGCGGCTCCGTTTGTAATAGGTAAAGCTTGGAAACAGCCCAAGTGCCCATCAACTGGAATCTGGATAAAGAACATGTGATGTCTCCTTGACCTCACGTGCCTAAGGGTCTAACAAGACTTCAATCAAGGTGCCATCCAGGGCTGAAGTCTCATCTGAAGTTCAACAGGAGAAGCATTCACCCACAAGTCCATGTTTTTTGTGGTGTGTGAGACTGAGCTCCTCAGTTTCTTGATAGCTGTTTTCTGAAGATCACTCAATACCTTGCCACATGGACAACAAGCATGCAATGTGGAGAAGGAAAGGTGAGAGAGAGAGAGACATGGATGGAGTAGAGAACATACTACTTGGATATTGCTGAGTTTAAAGTCTAAGAAGAACAGACACAAGAAATCTAGAATTGATCAAATGTAAAGTACTCTGTAGAGACAAACACAAAGTTCATAATCCAAGGGGTTTTCCACAACTCTGAGCAGCAAAAGTCAGGACCTTGCACTTGCAAGGCATTTATAGCATGGTGCCGGTGAGCTAAAACCCCAGCTCTGCCTCATCCAACTCTTACACTTAAAGAAAATACAAGATACATAGATAAAGAAATCATAAACATTAGTATGATAAAGAGGGATTTTTCCCCCCAGAATTGCAAGGATAGTTTATGATTCAAAAAATCATTCAAGAGCACCCGGAAGTAGGCTCCCCTGCCACCTTCCCATGCTCCAAGGGCAGAGAAGGTGAGCCAGGCCCAGCAACCAGAAGGAGGCTCCCCTGCTGCTATTCCATGCTCCTAGGGCAGAGACGGTGAGCCAAGCAGGTGCCAGAAGCACACATCGTGGAAATGAGAAGACACATAAACAAGTCTCATAAACAGACTTCCAGATCACCTACAGCAACCCCAAAGGGAAACAAGATGGAACAATCTGATACTCAACCACTTGGACTCTCTGAACTGGCAGCAAAAGAATATCTGGGAAAAATGAAATCAGAAATAATTACTCAGATAACAGCAAAGATTGTGCTCATAGTGCAAGATATGATTAATAAATCTAGAGGACACAGATAAAAAAAATTAGAGGACCTGAGGAACATGATGGAATCCTAACATAGAAAACAAATGGAATCCATAAAACAGATGCAAACAGATTTCCAGGAGATTAAAAACTCCATCGAAAGTTTGCGCAGCACAATGAACCAATGTGAGATAGAATTTCAGATATAGAAGATAAGATTGCAATTAGTGACCAGAAAAAGAAAAATTGCTTTAAAATTGTAAGGGAACATGAGAAATCAATCCAGCAGCTGCTAGACAATGCAAAGAAGAGTAACATAAGACTGATTGGAGTCAATGAAGAAAGAAGAGACAGTGCAGATGACATAAAAAAACTGTTCACAGAAGTGATGGCAGAAAACTTCCCAAGCAGGGGAAAAGAACTTCACATACAGATAAGTGAGGCATATAGGACTCCAGCTAGCCTTGATCAAAAAAAAATCTACACATAGGCATATAATAGTTAGGATTCCAGAAATCCAACAGAAGAACAAAATTCTACAAGCAGTGAGAGAAAAGAAACAAATCACATACAAAGGAAAGTCCATCAGAATCACAGCAGACTTCTCAATGCAAACCCTCAAGGCAAGAAGAACTTGGAGTGATGTATTTCAAGCCCTAAAGGAAACAGCCTCCAACCCAGATTGATGTACCCTGCAAAACTATCTTTCAAAATGGATGGAGAAATAAGATACTTTCCTGATAAAGAACACCTCAGGAACTTCATGAATACCAAACTGGCACTCCAAAAACTTTTAGACAATACCCTAGGAAAAGACAATGAAGATGACAACCCCAGGAAGCCCAGCAGAATGAATCCATTGGGTGTGACAAATTAAACGCAAAGGGGGAGAATCCAACAACAAGAAAAGGTCATGACAAGGCTTTTAAAAGTTTTAACTTCATCTCCCTAATGAGTGTATAATTCAGTCTTGTTATTGTACTGATTAGTATTTTTCTGATTCTAGAGTTGCACATCTTTCCTCGTGCTGTACTGGCTATTTATTATCTTCTTATGTCTACTTTTAAATTGGGTTGTCTATTAATTTGCTGTAAGAGTTCTTTATATATTCTGGTCATAGGTTATGTGCATTGTAAATATGATGTGTTTAAGGACTACTTTTCATTTTAATGATGTCATTTAAAGTTCTAAATTTTGATGGAATCTCATTTTTCAATTTTTTTCTTTTATACATCATGTTTTTTTGTATCCCCTGTAGTTCTTGCCTACCCTAAATTCATGAACATTTTCCCTTATAATTTCTTCTTAAAGTTTTATACTTTCAGGCTTTCATATTTAGGTTCATAGATACCTGCAAGTGATTTTTATGTATGGAAGTAAAGAGTTGAGGTTAATTTTTTATATATAGATACCAGGTGTTCTAGTGTCATTTGCTGAAAACACTGTCTTTTCCTTGGCTCTTGAATTGATTTTATATTCTATAAAATGTTAATGTTAAATAATCTTTCAAAACTCAGTAGACCATATATGTGTGGTTCTATTTCTAGATTCTCTGTTTTATTCCAGTGATCTGTATGTCTTTCCTTACACCAACACTGCTTTGATTACTGTAGCTTTAGAAGAGGTCTTAAAATTAGGCACTAAACATCTTCCAACAGTGATTTTTTTTTTTTTACTTTCCTAGGTCCTTTGTACTCCTACATAACTTTTAAATTTCAATATCCAACTCTTCTTTTATATCAAGTATACATAGACCTGAATTTTTATATATACCTTGTGTTTTCTAATCGTGATAAATTCAAATAAAAGTTCTAGGGGCTCCTAGATATTTCTTAGTATTTTCTCTGTAGGTGATCATTTCATCTACATAAAAAGATTTTGCCTCTACCTTGCCAATCCTATCCTAATTGTGTCATTTTATTGCCAGACTATTTTGGTTTGGGCCTAGGTTTCAAAGTTTAATGGACTGATAAAGAGTAAGCATATCTGCCCTTGTTCCCCGCCTTAAGGAGAAAGCATTGTATCTTCTCCATTCATATAAGGCATTCTTACTGAAAGTATGGAGTACATGTCTTTAATCTGTTGAGAAGGTTCTGTTCTACTTCTAGTCTCCTGATAGCTTTTACCATGAACAGCTGTGGAATTTAGTGCAATACTTTTTCTCCAATTAGTGCCAGGATCATATGACTTTTTCCTTTCCTCTGTTAAAATGATGACTTTTGGGGGTGGATCTTCCAATGCTGAACCAACACTGCCATCCCTATAATAAAACCACTTTCTCCATACTGCCAGATCTGACTTCTAATAGTTTGTTTTGTTAAACAAATTTCTATCTGTGTTCATACTTTTTTCTTCTCTTATCTTTATCCAGTTTTAGGATTAGCACAATGTTGATTTCCTAAAATGAAGGGAGAAGTGTTCCTTTTTGTTTCTGCTTTAAATGTTTGATATAGTTTATCATTTAAAATGTATGCAAGCCTGTTGTTGTCATATAGGTAGGTTTTCAAGCTAGGAATATACTTTCTTTCATGGGTGCTATTCAAATTTTATATTTCCTCCAGAGTTAGTTTCATTAATTTGTCTTCCAAGGTACTTCTTAGAAGTTGTCAAATTTATTTCAAAACAGATTTTTGAAATATGCTTTCTATATCCTTTTAAATTCTGTAAAATCTGTGTTAATGTCTCCTAGGTCTTGATATTTTAATTTTAAAAATGTATAATTGATATTGTGTAATAGGAAGTAAAAGCCTAACGGAGCAGGGGAAGTGGGAGGGGGAGAGGAAAGGAAAGAAGGGAAAAGAGAAAATATGAGAAAAGGAAAAAAATAGAAACAAAATCTTTGCAAATAGGGAAGGTGGAGGGGATGAAAGGAGGGCAGGGGAAGGGGGAAAAAGAAAAGAACCAAGATGCTCATATAATGGTGCAAGATCCCAAAGATGTATGTAAATGTATTTTATACCTAAAATATACCAATAAATTTAATGGGGAAAAAAAAAGATGTAGCTTTTTTATAAAATGGAGTACTATTCAGTCATAAAGAATGAGAAACTAGGGACATTTATAGCTAAATGGATGCATATTGAGGCCATACTCTTAAGTGAAATAAATAAGACACACGTGTAAATACCGAATAGTTTCTCTAGTGTGAGAGACTGAAAGTGTAAATAAGGGTTAAAATGATTAAAACAATTAATTAGTAATTTGAAATAGGAAGAAAAGGTCTAAAGGGGTAGGGGTGGTGGGAGGGGAAAGGGAAAGGAAAGGAAAAAAAGGAAAAATTATGAGAAAAGAAAAAAAAATGGAAACAAAGTCTATGTAAATAGGGAAGGGTGGAGGGGGTGAACGGCACACTGGTAATGGGGAAAAAATAAGAACCAAGATACATCATTTATAGGTACAAGCACCCAATGATAAATGTAAACAGATTGTATACCTAAAATGTACCAATAAAAGGATTTAAGAAGAAAAAATAAAAATGAAAAATATGAAGAAAACAAAAAGAACCTTGATAAGCTAAGTCTCAAGTATAAAGCACTCAGTACATCCAATATTTTATGCTTGACCATATAACCTGAGTTCCAAGATAATTTTATAAATTATCTTGAACTTTCATTTTCAGTAATTAGTCTTTATTTCCAAAAATTATTATCAACACTGACCTGGTAATTATACCATAATCTATCCATTTATAATAATCTATACCAATTATACCTTAATCTAATAAATGTGCTTTTTCACTTTCTTTGATAAATATTTCTTACTTTCATCTCTTCCTCATAGTTCCAAATCTCTGTCCCTAATTCTCTTTTCTCTCAGCAAGAGAACTTATCCCCTATTTCATAATAAAAAGAAATAAATGCCAGGCAGAATGATTTCACTTTTTTCTATCAAATCAATATCTTTCTCTGTTTGTCTCTGTCTCTGTCTCTGTCTCTGTCTCTGTCTCTCTCTCTCTCTCTCTCTCTCTCTCTCTCTCTCTCTCTCTCTCTCTCACACACACACACACACACACACACACACACACACACTTTCTTTCAACCCTATTACACTTGAAACAATGTCCTGCTCTTTTCTGGATTCATCATCATCTCTTGCCTTCTCAATAGTTCCTTACAGATCATTTCACCAGCATTAAAAACATAGTCAAATATAGATCATTAAGAATAAATCTCTTGGGCAGGGGATGTAGCTCAGCAGTATGGCTCCTGCCTGGCAAGTGCAAGGCCCTGAGTTCGATTCCCAGTACCAAAAAAACAAAAAAGAATAAATCTCTCACTGGACCTCCCATAAACCTTTATCTGTTTCCACATTTTTCTTTTAGTTATTCCAAGAAACTATTCGAGAGAGATTTATATATCACCTCTCTACCTCTTCTTATTCTATTCATTCACCTCATTCCAGTCTGTTGTCCTTATTGTTTCAATTAAATCCCTTTTGAAAAAGTTAATAGTGGTTTCTGTACTGACGTATCTGGACCTTTTCCATTTCATGCACTCAAAAGGAGTCATTCTGGTTGCTCTTTTATTTTTTAGAACACTTTCCTCTCTTGGTATAAAACTGTCATACCAGGTCAGTCCTTGACCCTTTGTTTTTTATTTGTCTTACTCCTTTCCCCCTGTGAAATCCCCTACCTGATTTATATTAAATGCCATTATATGTGGAACTCCTCTTAATTTACACTTTTAAGCTCTTTAGTGAATTCTAGGCTTATGTATCCAATGGAACAATTCATGCCATCACCAATGGGATATTTACTATGTGTAATATATAAAAATTGAACCTTTCTATATTCACCTTATAGTTTCTTCACCATGCTTTCTTCCAATTTAGTAAACTGTCTACATCCCAAAAGTTTGAGTCAATAATTGAAGGACCATTATGCAGTTATCTCCACCTAGAATCTTAGCTTTAGTTTAGTTCCCCATTCCATTCCTCATTGTGAAGTCCTCCTCATTTCTCAGTTCTCAGCTGAGCTCTTCACCTGCTGTCCATTTGATATAACTCTGTGCACCCTGGAGATTCTCTGTCACCATTTCCTCTATTGCTGTCTTCGTAACAATAGTGTTGACCTAGAAATTGATCTATTAATGTACTGTTCTTATTCGATATTAATGTACTGTTCTTCCTTGATTTTTGTCTTGCTAAAATGTAAACTCCAAAAGGTAGGTACTTTTTCTGTTTTCTTTCTCACTGCTGAGCAGAAATGGTTAGTGGCACATAGTAGAGGCTCAAGGAATACCGAATGAGAAAAAACTTTAAGCCAATGTCTCTTTCCTCCTCCCTGTCCCGGAGATTAAACCTGTGGTAGGCAAGTGTTCCACTACTGAGCTATATCCACAGATATTTAAATTGTTATTATTAGAAATTGTTGGAAACAGATCTTGCTAAGTTGCCCATGCTAGCCTTGAATTTGTAATCCTCCTGCCTCATCCTTCTGAGTAGCTGGGAATATAAGCATTTTTGTCCAGCTAATTCAATGTGTTAAATTTCTTTTGTGTTTCATTTAGTGATCACCATAGTGGGAATTTGATTTACTTAGTGTTTAACCAGACTTTCATAAGATGGAGGACAGACAAAGCTCAAATATTATGTAGCATTTGGCTTTTCATACCACTTGATTCAATAATGCTTTAAAGTATGGGCCATAAAAAATGGAGCACTAGAAAGAAATAGCAGAAATTAAGGGAAATACTGATGTAGAGAAAGATTATTTTGATTTACGAATATGTTTCATTGGATGTTCATTTCTAGTAACAATGAATATTTCATAATATAAAATATCCATCAATTTTCTTTTTTTTATAGAGAAAAAATAACCTGTCTTCTTTTGCTTGATTAAAACCTAGTACAGCAAAACAGTGCAGGACTTTCTAATCATCAAAGAGAGATTAAGTTATGCTCAGTGTCCTTTTATTGTTAATATCTTTAGCCTATCTCTGAAAATTCTCTATGTATTTAAATAAAAAGTAAAATACTTTTTACTCATTTTGATTCCTCTGAAGTAGAACAGCACTGTGTATTTTTACAAACCTTCCTTTGGATTTAGATGAAGATATTTAACATGCAAAGACTAATTATCATGTTTTAAATGAGGTATTAAGTTATTTGTTCCTTTCTTTTTACTTAGACTATAAAAAAACACACTTAGGAAGGTAATTCAAATGTGGCAGTTTTTGTTTTACAGTAGTAATGGTTAAGACTAAAAGTGAAAGAAATCAGAATACAACTTAGACTTTGTTAAGTTCAAAAGTAGTGTTCAGTAGTTCATATGTGCTGATGTGTTCATGAGGCAAAGGATTCATAAATGGCTCCAACATGGAAAGATCTTGTCCCATAAGGTGGTGAATAAGTGAAGAGTCAGTGGTCACTAGCACCTAAGAGCACATTTCAGTCTCATTCAGGGACCAATAAAAGAGAGGTCTTTCACTTTCCCAGAAGAAGTTTGGTAGAAGAGTAACCAATCCCTATGATTACCCCAGCCTGAGTTACTCTCCCATCTTTTGGGGAAAGAAGGTAGAATCTGTTTTCAGAAGTCAGAAAGAAGAATAGAGCGGTGCTTTGGCTGCCTGAACCTGGAACACATCACTACACTTGCCTCTGCTAAACGTAGTGCATCTCTCCTACCCATGATCAACCCCTCCTCAGCACGATGCTGCCCCAATCACAACTGGCCACTGGAGCCACATGTACTGATGCTCTTGATGTCCAGGACAATCCTCTGGGTGATATTTACTTCTTTTCTTTATCAAGCCCAATTGTAGCTCCTTGTGATTCTCAGCAACCTGTAGGGCAAATGATAATTTTAACCAGCTTTGGCACAATCAATATAAATTTGAAGCAAGTATAGTGTTATCGAAATTGAAATTGTCATTTAGAAAGGAGGAACAATGTTAGTCCCTAGTTCAGAGTATATATCATATCCTGCTGTCAGTGATAGTAAACATTGTTTCCCTAACAAAGAATTTCTTTGATCAGTCCATCAGCCCCTCTGGGTCCAGTCCACTGGAAGGACCCCCCTTATTGTTCTCCAGAACACCCTAAGAAGCATGTGGTGCAGAAGACACACAAGGTATAGCTGCAGCAATTGAGGAGCCACTTCATGCGTACACAGGAATATAAATTTGTGGATTCTTTTGTCATGTTCAGAGGTGTTTTATGTACTTGGTTTTGTTTTTGTTTTAATCCTGTTTTATGCAATAGAACTCCCTAAAAACCTGTCTATTGTTTATTAATTTTACAAGTGAATTAGTACCTTATGGCTAAAATATTTTTTTGAGTTTGTATCTTCACTTCTGATTCTGCCCTTGAAGTTCTAGCAATAAGTATCAGGGCTTTGTCCATTCCCTAAATCTTTATAAGCCCCCACATTTCTTAGCTTTTTTTTTTTAACTTATCCTATTTTGAGACCAGTGGAAACAATAGGAATTTGTCATCTGCTTCTAGCCTTCATCCCAGTTTTTCCTTTCAATGGGATACTTAATTTCTCCTCCTCCTTCCCTTTCATGCACAGGACAGCTATACCAGGAGGTATTAAATTTAGTCCTAGACGATCGGGTGTCCACTTTGATATTCCTCCTTGGTCCCCTTCCTGGCTGGAAAGTGAGGGAGGTGATCCTGAGTTCCAAGATTACTTGAAAATGGCACAAGGAACATCACATCTCTCACTGCAGTTGCATAGTGATTCTTTTCTGCTTGTAAATGAAGCTTAGAATATGACTTTTCACTTTCTTTTGGCCACTAGAGAAAAGGTCACGGAACAAACATTTGTACATTTATCTCTCAAATTCTCAAAAGTTGCTGCCTCATTGTAATCCTAAACTCAAGCAAAAATAATTAGACATTCTGATCTTTCCTATATTATTTATCATCTACTTTTACTTTTCTTTCTCTAAAGGATCTATTTAAATCTGCTGTTTCTCCTGACTTCCATATTCCTAGACATTGGTCTGCTTTTATCTAACTAATGGTCTGGGATTTTCTTAGTCAGTCAGAGGCAGCTCTTGCATCTCTTTCATAGTTGCTCCCTGCAGTTCTCCAGTCCTGTATCACCAAGAACACCACCTCAGCTCTGATCACTCCTCACTCCTACTCATGTAATAATTTGCCAGCATTTTTCACCAATTATTTACTTTACCCTTCCCTAACTTGTGATATCTATTTCTCTTTAATTTTATTAAAAGTGTAAGCTGATAAACCGGCCTTCGGCTCCTAAACCTTTAGAAACCTTATTTATGTCATCATTCCATCAGTTCTTTCCCTGTGCTAAACACCACGATAATTATTATAGACAAAATGATGAATGATACAGAGCTTCTCACTTCCACAGTCTACAGTCTTCCAGGAGAGAGCAAACTAACCCAACTTTAAAGAAAGACTTCTCTTGCTGGTTTTCAGAATTCTGTAATATGAACACAACTTCTACCCATCTCTCAGTGATGAAAACATTCATCTGACCTTTAGATACCTGTGGGTTTTTTCTATGTATACAAAAAAAGAGCTGTATATGGTGAGAACATAGTGACGTTTAGGGGACTCTGATATGAGACTGTGACTTAGGGCATGGCATAAATTCTTGGTGTCTCAGTCTCACAATTGAATAGAAATAGTAAAAAATAATCACTGGCATGTATTGCGTACTTACGTTAGGGCAGCAGAAGCTAGTGGTGAGAAGCACAGACTCTTATCACTTTGCCTGGGTCTGAGTCCTATTCTCCTTAAGAGCAGGATGATTTTATACCTCAAGAGCTGGACATGTTCATCTGCAAAATGGGGAGAAGGAGGTTGGGGATGATTAAGTTAATATAGTAAAAGAGTTCCTAACACACCATAAGAGCTCTATAAATCTTAGCAATTTCTTTTATTACTTTTCTAGATAATAAATTGGATTTTCTAGGTGACAATATAGATTACTTCTCCATGTTTCTCTAATCCAGGAACTAAATCCTTTGCCCAAGGCCACCCAGTAAGTGTCAGAGTCAAGGTTTCAACCTTGACATTTTCACTGTAGAGCAGGTATCAGTAACTATTAACCCATATGGCCTTCATTTCAGGATTACTATAAGACTGTGATTAAAGAAAAATTTAATAAAATTTAAAAGAACAATGCATTATGAAGATGTGATTGAAGGGCAGAATTATTTTTTTCTTTCTCACAGCTTCAAACTATTTAGCTATTCCAGTGATTATGTTCATAAACATTTTATTGTATTATAGAATTTAGACAACATTTTCATATAAACAAATTTATACACACATTTACATAATTAACACTGGCACTTTCTGAGGTTGGCAAAATAAGTATTATTATCTCCATTTTAGAAATAAAAATGCTGAGTATCAGAAAAGTTAAATAACTTGCTCAAGTTTTCAAATGGTAAATGAAAAAATCTCTAACATATGTCTGAAGCTCTAAACGTCACCTTTTGCTTTATGGCAGTAACCTACTCTTTTTAATGATTAGTTGCCAACAGAAAAACAAATTTTTATAACATAGTTTAGCATTATACTATGAATGTGTTTGTGTGCATTTCTTTCTGTCTAAAAATCTGAGCGAAACCACTCCCAGTAGCACCATCAGCTGGGTCAGTAGCACCATGCAGCACCATGAGCTGTCATCCTACGAGGTTTTAGGGTTCCTTTAAGATCTAATTCCTTCAAGTATGCAAATATTATTATATCTTTGTGCATAACAGTCCACCTACTTGAACTTATGTTCTTGCCTTTTTCTTTTTAAAGATTGTGATTGCTAGCATCATGTGCAGTTACAACAAAAATGACTGGATGGAGCTCTCCAAAATGGCTGAGGTAATGGTTTCTTCAGTGTACATTAATTTTATTTCTCCTCTCCTGTTTTTATTAGTTTTAAATAAAAAGCTGCCATGAAAAATAATGCAGAAGGAATGAAATTGAATTGAAAATGTAACTTAAAACATTTCTATTATAATTTGTTTATCCCGTGTTTTCATTAAAATGATGGAAATGTAAATTTAAAAGGTATCTATCCTATAAAAGTAGTCCCTTGGATTTCACATACTACCTAAAAGTCCTTTATTCTCTGAATCCAGATACTCCATATTTGCATATTAAGCAAACTGTATATTATGATGGATGTCATGATAAAATTTAATTCTACCTTTGAGAGTCTAACTTGATCTTACCTTGCCTTTAGGCAAACTAGTTTGATAGTAAGAGAAGAAATTTTGAATATAAAACTCTTGAATATTTAAAATATAAAAGGTTCACTTAATACTGTTCTTGTTTGAATACAGACATGCATAAAATAGTAGGACAGAATGCTTCTGAATGGAAGTCAGCAAGTTTTCCATAATATAAATTGAATCTTGCACAAATCCAGACAACTAACCATGTGCCTCAATTTT
The DNA here is from genome assembly GCF_053883595.1 of Heterocephalus glaber. NCBI lineage: Eukaryota > Metazoa > Chordata > Mammalia > Rodentia > Bathyergidae > Heterocephalus > Heterocephalus glaber. The sequence goes on along the minus strand of NW_028258296.1, from coordinate 32,553,504 downwards.
GTATTTCAAGTAGAAAAATACATAATAAAAATTGTACACTTATGTTCCTCATTCTGTCTTGGAACCCAGTCTACATGCTCTTAGCTGGAGTTTCTTAAAAAGCTCTCAGTAATGTAAAAGACTGAACCTAACGAGATTTTCAATATAATTGACTTCACATTATAAAATATTGTGAGGCTCTCTATAGTGTTAAAAATGTTAATTGTACATTTTATTTGGATATTTTAAAACTGTAAGAGGAAAAATTACTTCTGGGACTTAGAGGGGTGAAATTAAACATGATCAGTAATTGGTTTCATGATCTTCTGTGCTGGGTCCATTTTATACATGTATTTACCTAATTGACCATGAAATCTTCCACAGAGCCTGGGCTTTGTATGAGCTTTGCCAATGTTAAGCTGACTATGATGAATGGCTTTATCATGCTGCATGCTTCTCTGCCTTTCTGAAAGAATAAAATACTTTAAAATATTATTTTCTACAGTAATGGACATTAATTTTTAAATAGGTCAATTTACTTACAAAATGTCAATTAATTAATTTATTTAATTATGGCATACTAGATAACATACTTTTCACATTCCATTTCTTTCTTTAACTGCAGTTTTATTTGCATGAACTTCTAAATACATTAAAGCATAAATAAATAAAGGGAGAGAAAGAAAGAAAGAGAGAAAGAAAGAAAGAAAGAAAGAAAGAAAGAAAGAAAGAAAGAAAGAAAGAAAGAAAGACAGAGAAAGAAAGAAAGAAAGAAAAGTGTATGCTTCTGTTTAGTAAAAACAGCCTGTGAAATTTCTGCACAGGACTGCAATCTACATATTGAGAAGGTCAATCTGTACATAGTGCTAATTTATAACAATTCCCTATAGTCTTAAATCTAGACTAGCCTAGGGGTATGCCAAGAAGCAAGCCTCTCCAGGCCTTCACATCCCCTTGGAGGACAGCATTGGTAGTATGATTCCATCACAGATCAAAAATGTATTCAAGCCAAAGTTACTGTACTGCACTGCCTAATACATCAATTTTGGGGGGAGTGATGATAACAGAATGTAAGAGATCAGATACCACACAAGCACACTAGTGTTCCCACAGCTTTAAGTTTAGCAAATGACTTGATGTGATGTGTATACTTTAAATTCATGAAGTTCCTCTCCTTATGGTAGATTAATTTTTGAGTTATACAATAAGGAGTTAAGAAAACTTGTCATGAGATTTTTATTACTAAATCTGAAAACAGAAATGACATGTGTATAGCAGCAGAACAGATACAGATGTACAGGATCATGAAAAAATAAAGACTGAGAAACTGTTAGAATTGAAATTTGCACAGGAGGGGGTTATTAGTGTTTGTTTCACCAGAGTCTGCCACAAAGTTTTCTAATTTTGAGTAGATATTTAAGACTGAGTGAGTTGGGACCGGGGATTTAGCTCAGTGGTCCTGCCGCCTGCCTCACAAGTTCAAGGTCCTGAGTTCAATCCCCAATACCAAAAAAAAAAAAGATTGCATGAGTAGTTAAAAAATAAAAGTAGATATATTTTTAAAGTATATTGTTAAGCTAACTGCTGTTTGTAATTATACCTAGTCCATCTTCTTTGTAATACCCATATCCTTGAGAAAGTTTTGTTTTATCCTGGAAATGAAACGATGCCGAACCGAGCCTTCCTATGTACTCTAGCCTTAGAATTTGCATGTTTGAAATGTCTTATATGGCCCTCAGCCTGATTTGAATTATCAGATTTCTTGAACACCATCAAAAAAGAAGCCATGCCTGGAAAACTTCCATATCTTGGTGAAACTTTTCAGCAAATCAATAGTATAGTTAGACTCTGCTCAGTTTTCTTGGTGTAGATGGCTGATCCTACACTCTCCTAGTCTTTTGTGACACTGCTACTCTATTACAGTTTCACATACAAAAACATTTATGTGTGAATATTTTTGCCATCTAAAACAAAAGTGAATAAGAGATAGCCTCTTCAGTGTGGACAAGTTCACAGTTTAAATGTAGTCAGATATATACCAAATTGAGCCTATCCTGAAAGCTTAAAAATATTGGATTTGAAAATGTTTTGCATAGATTTTAATAGATCTTAAATCCATTTCTTTCTTACTGTATATTAGCCTACAAAACAGAGTCACAGTTAAGAGAAGGCTTCATTAAAGTGTGTAATTCTAGAGCAGTATATGTAACCCAAAAAAGAAAAATGAGAGAGGGAAGAAGGGAAAGTAAATACATATGGAATGGTACACGACAGAGGCTGTAACAACTTCAGAAGTAAATAAAACAGACTGCTTAGTCATGTGGGGCAGGGATGCCATACTGACCATCCTGTTTTATAGGAGTTTAGAGGAGAGGAAGGATAAAAAATATGTCTACTGGCTGCTTCCTCTCATGGGTCCTACCTTCTCTGTGTGTTCTATCTACTATAGCAGCTGCTAGGGAAGTCAGACCCTATACCATATGACCTGATTCTTCATCTCAATCCAGAATTGGAGGAAAAGGCCAGAATTTCTTAGACAGGACCACTGGCACTTCTGGGGCTCCCACTTAGATACATGTAGTGGATACTGTAATGAAACCCAGTTTTCCTTTTAAGAGAACCTGTGAGAGATGCCAGAGGTGAGTGAGAACAGTAACAGGGATTGGGCCTCCCTTCTGAGAGGGTGCTGCTGGGTAGCAATTAAGGCCATCACATTTGAAGATGCATATAAATCGGATGTAGTCCAAGATGAATTATTATCACCCTAATTGAAGTTTATCTACAGTGATTTCATTACTCTTCCCTGTTTATCCAAAATCTTTCTCCATCTTTCCTAAATTAAAAACACTTGACCTATAAGTCCTGCATGATCTGGCTACTGTCCAGCTCCCTGATGTCACCTTGGGTATATTCTAGCTCCCATTCCCTTCATTTACTCTTTCAACACATGCCCAAACTAGGAACTTTTCCCATGCTTACAGCTTCTAATGCCCTCTCATCCTCAATCTGAACTCTGGTTGAGGAGGGTAAACTTCTCTGACACTCCACAGGATCTTATCTTCAGAGGCCAGTTTACCATAAAGTTAATGAAGCTTAACCTTTCTATCCCTTACTTCTAAGCCCCTGCATCTAATTTTGTGTCATAAGTTTTTATTTTATAAAGGACAGTACTCAAAATTATTTAAGCTTCAGGCTCTCTCTAATCTGGATCTATTTCTGTGTGTTTTTCCTCTGTAGCATTTGATAAAGAGGAGATTCACACTGGTGTCACTGGACATTACTAATGGTCAGTCTGCCTTGCTTGTTACAAATAAGCTTCATAGGGGTAGAGCCCTATTTGGGTCACTGCTTGGTCACCAATCGCAAGTGTAGGTCTTTATTCACCAACAGGTATTTGTTGAATGAATGGCTAGAGGTGCAAGGCTCAAAATTGCCATGTGTCAAAGGAAAAGGAAGCCATTAAGGAGTAAATAAGAGGAGTGGCACTTTATTTGGCACTAACAAATTTCAGGTGATTAACATCCAGAGCCAAAGGTTTTATGTCAGGAACCAGATGAGGGATTGCCAAGGGCTAACCATCCCATTGCTGGTAGGATGAGACAAGGAGGGTCTCTGTAGAGGCACAGGAATCAAAAACAGGTGACAACACTACTCCTAGTAGAATCAAAATAAAACACCCAGAAACCCAGGTTCTCATCATTTTTCCCTACATTTGGGCTAGTAATATGTTATTTAATTAAATATGCTAAAGTATAAAATGGAAGTAGGCACATTACAGAGATCCATAAAACCAGTTGGACATGAGTATCTATTATGGTTAAACTTGGTTGTGTCAACTTGATTGGCTTAGAAGTTTCCCAGGGGATTAGTGGAGCACACTTTTGGGTGTGTCTGGGTGAGTCATCTCAGGTGCTATATCTAGCTCTAGGTCCTTTTCTCTCTGGCACTGTTCCCCTGCTATACTTCCTTGCCACCATGAACTAAGCAGCTTTACTCAACCATATCCTTCTCCCATGATGTTCTTGCCTTGGAGCCTTCTGACCATGTACTGCTGACCCTGAAATTATGAGCTAAATTAAACCTTTCCTTCTTTAAGTTGTCTGATACTGTGTCCCAGAAACAAGAAATCTGACTAATTTAGTCACTGAGAAGTGGCAGTAAGACAGAATGGAATAAAGGGACATGGGAACCCAGCTAAAGATGAATGCAGTAGTTGCCTTTGCATCCATTTGGGTCCATGCCAGTTTAATACACCGGGTTTATCCCAAAGAGGTTTTTGATCCTAGAGAACTTTTATCTCCAGTTTTAGAGAGTTAAGACGAGATGACATAGTTAGAAAGTCAGCATCTGGTTTCTGTGTTCCTTGAACGGAAGAAATTTAAGAGATAATCCAAGAACTATATTTTTCTTGCCCCACCATGGAACACTGACTTCACTCTGCTTGGGTTCTGATGCCATTTGCCAGCCCCAGTAGAGAAGTCTTTCCTCTGCACTGGGGCTCTGATACACCAAGCCATCCTCTAAGTGGCTGTCCTTCTCACTGTATCCAGACTCAGACACCCCACCCTGGGCTCTCATGGGTCCTCTTCAAATGCTCAGGACACCACCTTGCTCTGCCCTACAGAGTGACATTAGAACGATATTGATCAGATGACAAGGGAAAGACAGGGAGGAATAAGGAAAGGAGAAGGAGAAGGGAAAGACTTTTGTATCTGATTTTGTATATTCTGTACAAAAGTTTGTGTGTTTACTACCCTATTTTATCTAGTAGATTTTATAAAAGATTCAGGAAATTTTAGAAATCATACAACTGCCATTATTCTAAGAATTCTTCAGAATAGGTTTTTTTGTCCTTTCTTTCTTTTTCTTTTCCTCCATGATGTATAGGCCATGTAAGGCACCATGAGTTATATAAAATCTTTTCAGATCCGGGCAGCTTTTGGACAAGTCAAAAGTTCTAGTTGGATAGATGATAGATAGATAGATAGATAGATAGATAGATAGATAGATAGATAGGTGATAGATAGACAGATGGTGTTTGGTTACACTTAACTCAGTACTAACTTCAGGCATTGTTCCAAGTCATTTATATTTACTAAATATATGTAGATCTTACAACAAAATAACATTGTTCTGCAGCTTTTTGGAGGTGAAGAATCTAAGCAAAAAACATTTACATAATGTTTTCAAGTTCATATAGCATGTATCTGGTAAAGATGGAATTCAGACCCATGAAATTTGGCTCCAGAATCTTTTGCAAAAACATATACACTCTTTCTTACAGATTAATGACAAATAAATGAACATTTCCTCTATCACTACCTTCACGAGGTTACTTTATTTTACAATTATTAGGTAAGGTAGAATAAATTTTGAGCTAAATAACTAAACTGAAAAGCTTGTGACTAACGTGAAGCAGAATGCATGCCCAGTTTACTTTTTGAATGGTTTTAGTTGCTTGGAAATGGAATTAATTGCCTTTTAAAGTGGTGTGCATCCTGTCAGGAGTATTGAAGTGGAGGCCAAATGAATGTTCCCACTCACTTGGGGTCACCATGAGTGCCACTCTCAATTTTTGAGGCTTAGGTGATCATTTCAAAAGCCTTTGCAGAGGTAGCTAGCTGGTTGATACGTGTTGGTGTGTGTATATAATAGTGAGAAAATTTTAATAACTATTCCCTAATAATGCTTTGTATCAGACAGATGGTTTTAAAAGATTTTAGTTTTCACTTTAATTTTAGAGGCCATAAGGATCTCCAACTGCTGTGTTTTTCTTAAAACACTGCAAAAATCCCAAACATAGAATAAGTGATTTCTTAGTAACAGTAGTAAGAAGGCTTTGGATTCAAAATGCTTGGGTTCACTGCCTTACCCCGAATAATAGGTTGTAGGATGTTGATAAATCACTTGTACTTTTTATGATTTGGTTTTATAAGTTGTAAAACAGGAATAGTGATATATCCTACCTATTACAGCTATTTTGAGGATGAAGTAAGATAAAATATACAGAATACCAAATAAGATAGCCTAGCATATGGTAAATAGTCGTTGATGTTAGTTATTATTATGTACTATGGTAACTAATTATAAATTGTATAAAATTTATAAACTATAAACTTTCAGGGAAATGTGCATAATTAATTTTACATACAAAGGCCACCTAAATTTTATCTGATTCAAAATGTTACTGAATTGATTTGCTATTAATTTTCTCATTTTCAACTAAATAAGAAATCCAGAGAATTTCTGAAGTATTTATAGTAACCAAAAACTAACAAGAAAAATGAAGTATTACATATAATTCCAATGTATCATCTCAGTTAAGCTGGCAATTCCCACATGACACTATTTTGAGACATGTCATATTTGCAGTTCCCACTTATAGCAGAGACAAGGATGGTTAACTGACTTGTCCAAACCATCCCTGATTCCTTAGCAGCAGACCTAGGATTAGAACTCATCAGTCTGTGCCTTGTCCACACTCACTATCGAGCCAGCAGAAAGAATGTTACATAATTTAAAATAATTTTCAAATAACGTGGAGCATTTTAAAATTGGATTAGAGTATCAAAAAGCCATGATGAGGCCATGATAGAAAACAGGCTGGATGACCAATTGAACTTTCAGAAATGTACAAAAGAAAAAGTGGACTCACTAATGAGTAAAGACAAGCAAGAAAGTGGACTCAGAAACAGCTAACTGGTGTTGGTAAGATTGTTGAGATCCTATTTAAAATTCATAAAGCAGAGAAAAAATTAGGCTAAAATTTTGAACAATTGGGAAGAAAAGAGAAACTTTGAAGATACAGCTTTTGGCCTAAAAAACTAGGCTTAGAAATATACTTAGAAAATGATGAATTTTTTAAAAGTTTTTGCGTGCAGCAATGGGCATGTTACAATAATATTGAAAATTGTTTCAAGCTTTTGGTTGACCTTACTTAAAAAGAAATTGTGGCATTGGAGAAATTCTAGAAGTTAGACAAGAGAATATAAAACTTGAATTTAGTTATGTGAAGAAAATAGTGTCTTTGCAGTTTTAAAGACAACTGTAAAATAAGTGTTTCACTTCTAAAAAAACCCTTGAATGTAGTTATTACTACATTCTTCAAATTACTATATTAAACTTAGAAAACATTTTGTTTATTCTTAAAGTTTGTTTTTTAAATTTCTTTGTTTCTAGTACTGGGAATTAAACCCAGGACCTTGTGCTTGCCAGGCAGGTGTAACACCAGTGAGCTACATCCCAGCTCAATTATTAAAGTTTTTGACATAGTACTTTGCAGAGATTCTGAGATTCTCAAAGAACTATAAACTCTTTTGTTCATTTTGACATAACTCATTTGTTTACTGTGGAATTAACGATTTAAACAAGGATTCCTGTTTGGTCATTAAAGTCAGACAAAACTATCAGTGATCCATATTTCTTAGCATGGACTGTTTTTAAATGTGATAAAAATGGTTTTCAGTTAAAAACATTTTTAATAGCACCAGGGATTTAGCTCCATGGTTCCTGTGCCTGCCTTGCAAGTGGAAGGTCCCGAGTTCAATCTCCGGTATCAAAAAGAAATTTTTTTAATTTACTCATTTATTCTAGCTAAACTACTACATTTTTATGCATGCCTCCTCCCCATATCAGTTATGCAGAATTAGTAAGATTTGTTTCTATAAAAATAGAGCTGTTTAGGAAAAAATAAATGTAGTGTCAAATAGATCTAAGTTAAAATCTCAACTGTGTCACTTAACACTGAGGCTTGCCATTCATTCACCTCTTAGGTTTCAGATCTCTTCTCTGTCAAATAAGCATAATAATACAAGGATTGTGAGAATTAGAGATAACAAATATTAAGCATAGAGAACAATGAGCAGTACCATTTAAGCATTCAGTAAGTGTTTTATTGTTATTATACATACCTTAATTTGATAAAGTTAGAATGTACCCCACAGATAGCTGTAATATGGAAAACTGAATCATTAAAATTTAACAGATATAACCTTAGTTATCAGAGGTAAAAGCATATTGATTTACAAATAAAGTTTTACTCTTTCTTCATTTTCCTTCCCTGTCTTAAAGGCTTCTGGAGCAGATGCCCTGGAGTTAAATTTGTCATGTCCACATGGGATGGGAGAAAGAGGAATGGGCCTGGCTTGTGGCCAGGTAAGGACTTCCACAGCTGCCACTGTGTGTATCAGGTGACATAACAGGTCCCTGCGTGGATCATCACTATACTTTAGGCGAGATGCCTGGGTCAGATGACTGGCTTGAAACGTCCAGGTCTGCATTGTTTAAATATTTAGTGCTTAAAAAGTGGAAAATGAGGGAGGCTGAAATTACAGCAACTGTTTAGTTTTATTGAGGAAAATATCACATTATGTGCTTGACAGAAAGTAATATCATAACAAATAGTTTTTAAAAGCGCTGAAGCAGAATTAGCTGATTTCAGATGCAATGTTCTTTATTCATTCCTGATGCTGAACCAGTTTCCCTGGGGCAATATACTGTATGAAATGTATTGTTCCTAGTGATTTTGTAGTAAATGGGGCACAGCACAAATTGCATTTTACATTTTTTAGCATATGATCATTATTCCCTAACTGTGTTTGGGGAGCTGCAAAAAGATTTGATCCTATTTTTATTTTGGGGTATAATGAATGGAACCTTCATGCTAAAATACTTTCAAAAACTTAATGAATATAATGTTAATTAATGTGTTAATATAGAGAGAATGCTGTATCTTTATGTAACTAAATGCAATATTGTATGTTAAAAAGCAGTATAAAATCTTAATACTAAAAAGGTGGGTGTTTGCATCTAGTTTCATCTTTAAGCCCAGAGGGAAATGGTATGAATTAAATAATGTGAAATCTTTTAATTTCTGACAGACCTTTGGTTCCTAGAAAGTTTATATTTATGTTCATGTTTGGTCCAGAGATTTTTACGTAGTAGGGGTTCAACTTCTTTTTTTTCCTTTATCTAATGTGACTGAATTTTTTTGAATTAAACTTAGAAGCTCTTAATATTATAGGGCAAAAATTTTTTTTTATTCAAATGAATGTGGATTGTTATTTTCATATTAGCATTCAGAGAGATTTTTAACACACTTTGTAAATATTTAATTAGCACTCAGAATAGATTTGTGACCTAGAAAGAAATCATTCTTATGAGACAGGAGGAGAGAAGACACTGGTCCAGTATTTTTCAAGTATGTCTTGTGTCCCATTCATAAAGAAGTTACAGAGAAGTAAGTACGGTAGTAGAACCATGACTCAGAATGAACTAGTAGGGGCAAAGTAGAATTATATCTCATACAGTAGTCATTGAGTCAAGATGTGCAGCAGGATTAATGAGGCAGCTCAAGGAGGAAGGCTCACTCCTAGGAGGAGGCCAATAGTACGCTCTGCCCACCTCCAGAAAAGGTTGTCCCTTTCACAGTCCACAACTTGGGACCCAGCTAATGTCAATCACATGCAGAAAAACTGCTAGGAAGAATTTGAATCTATTCACTAATTTTTTAAGGAAGGATGCATTTTAATATTTATCCTTTGTCATAAATATGATAATTATACTGAAAATATTGCTTAAGTTCCAGCCAAGTTTATTTTTAAGGCTTTGCTCTATGAGTACAAATGCACTTATCCAGTTGTGAAATATCTTAGGTACATCCTCTCTTGAGAGTTAGTTAGCTATGGAAATTTTTTCCCAGGCCTTGTGTGAATGAGAATGCTAAATGCTAAAATTCTATAGTTACCAATAGCTTTAAGATTTCTCAAACTCGGGCCGGGGATTTAGCTCAGTGGTTTTGCCGCCTGCTGCGCAAGCACAAGGACCCATGTCCGATCCCTGGTACCAAAAAAAAAAAAAAGATTTCTCAAACTCTTGGAAAACGTTTACTTTCCAAACCATGATATCTTGGCTGCAGCAAACTTGGGAACAATTCCATTTCACTTATTTGTTATAATCCCTTGAAAACCAAAAGCAATTCTTTTAGCCAAGTTTAAAACTTGTTGTTGAATCATGTTCTCTTGTAATTATAAAATTGAAAAATAAAATTAATTCTGATCGATTTTGTTCCAACATGTTTTAAATGATTATTCTGCCCCAGGATATATAAATGTGCAGGTTTTAAATGAAAGGAAGAGCACAAGTGCTGTTTAAAAATGATTTCTTATAACTGACTTTTTGAAGTGACCACAAGCACTATCTGGTGCTTATTTGCCTTTATCTCTGCTTCTTTTCACTCTTCTCTACCTCTTATTTCCAGTGCTTATTCCTCTCCCTGAGTTCCAAAGTGTTGAACACTTGGTATTTGGAGTGATGCTGAAATTGTGTTCAGGGGTGGGAAACTGAAGAGCTATTCCAAACAGATGTGCCTTCCATTGGTTGAATATTCCTATGTGCCAAGCGTAAAGCTCTCTGCAACCTCAGAGCCTGATAAATGCTTGGTGCATGAATGAGACATTGACATTACTTCAATGGCTAGAGCATTTACCTACAAGACATTTTCTTCTCTAAACGCTTCTTTTCTTCCTCTTTCACCTTATTTTTCTTACAATATTTAATAAGAGAATACTCCCTTTGTACCTAAGACATTGTGCCTGTATATAATCAGTATAAATTATGTCTATAAATAATAAATGACTAAAATTATAAAATTTATGAAGAAAACTATCTCAGTGACATATAAACATTGCACTTTTTTATGAAATTTGTAAAGATAAAGGAAATCTAGAGCTGATCTTAATAATTTAAAAGTCATGTTTTCCACAAAGTGAAACTTCATAAAAAAAAACTTAAATACTTTCAGCAGTCCTCAGTGTTTAAATGTATTCTTATTTTGTATTCATTCCATCAACTGTCACCTTGATCAAACCACTACTGTCCTGAAGCATGCATTTTCTTATCTAAAATTTGAAATTTTTACGAGATGATCTCTAAATTCCCTTCCAGCTTTTAATATTTGTGAATGTTAACATAATAAGTAGTTGGCCTAACTGCTTTAAAGTAAGACACAGAATCATTTTATGTTGCTCTTTTTAAAAACACTTTCCCTACCCTACATAAAGTCAGTATTTTACAGTAATCACCTTCTGTGAGGGATACATTTTAAGACTCCTACGGGGTTCCTGAAACCAGTACTAAGTTATATATATATATATGTGTGTGTGTGTGTGTGTGTGTGTGTGTGTGTGTGTGATATATGTGTATATATATATATATGGCAGTATATACGTATATACATATGCCTATGATAAAGTTTGATTCCTTCATTAGGTACTGAAACAGATCAATAACACCTAGTAATACAGTAGAACAACTATAATAATATTCAGTAATAATAATTGTTTAAATGTATTTCTAGAGCCTTTTATTTAATATGTTTGAATCACAGTTGGTTGCAAGTAACTGAAACTACAAAAAGTGATATCACACTATTGTCCTTATGCGATTTTTTATTATTTCTATACCGACTGATACTGCTCATTTTTTGGTATATTTTATTTCTTTTATAAGTGAATATCTAAGTAGCAGTTGTTTTAAAAAGGCTATAATTAGCTAAATAGTAATATGGTACTTAAAGTGACTAAATTAAAACCTTCAGTTCTTTCTACATGAGCCTACTCTTCCATTTTATTTAATGGTATCCCCAATAACTTTGAAACTCAAGTAAAGGTGAAAATGTTTTGTTTGTGTTCACTTCAGAGGGTTATTATATTACAAATAAAAAAAAATACTACTCATCTTCTCACAGTCCTCTCCAGTAGGTTGTTTTAATCCCAAATCTCATCTTTTGCAAAACAGAGGCCAGTGTGTTTCCCAGGTCAAAAACCTGGCCAAGGGCCATCACAGCCTGCAAGCTAATTAGCATGTTAGACTGACTGTAGGAAGGGCACCTAGAACCATTCTCAATAATAGATATTACAATAGCAGCATTTAATAGGATTATTATTAAATGAAAATTAAGTGGAGATTAGTCCACTCTGATGTCTTGGAGTTGTAAATTCCTACTTCTCTAAATATATAATAACATAAGCAAACCTGAACCTACTATTTAACTTCTGTCTTCTGGGAATAAGATAGTGTTATGGTTTGTGCCTAGATGTCCCACCAAAGCCTCATGTGGTCATAGGTAGGGTTGTTTTTGTTTTTGTTTTCAGAAGTGGCTGGATCTAGAGTGTGCCATGCTGGGTTTAAGGATGTGTGATTACTAAATCAGTCCACTGATTGGTTTGGCACCTGCCCTCAGCTCGGTAGCCAAATAATATTAAAGGCACAGAAAGAAGCTGCTAAAGTCACTTGGACTTGCTGCTTTCTGCCTTCTGCCTGCCCTGCTTTGCCATGGACTGTTTCTTCTCTGCAATGCCCCTCTCCCATGCCACCCTGCTTTGGAGCTAGCCAGCTATGGACTAAAACCTCTAAGAACTATGAGCCAAATAAACCTTTCCTCCTTTAATTTTGGATAGTGGGTGTTTTGTGTCAGCAATGAGAAGAGTAACTAAGACAGAATTTGAAACCACAAAGGTGTGGTTGTTGCTGTAATTATATCTGACCATGTGTTTTGGGAGACTTTGGGACTGGCTTGTGGGAAGAGTTTGGAAAGGTTCAGAGATGCCAGCTGAAAAAGCACCCCTGGAATGCCTGAGCATATACTTGATGGGAGATTGTGGTCAGATCTCAGAAGACCAGAATGCTGCTAGAATGTTGCCAGTAAAGGCCAGGCTCAAAAGGTTTCTGCTGGGAAGGACTGTATTGGCTGTTGGACTCTAGAACATGTGTGTTATACCTTGGAAGAAAGTTTGTCTGCTTTTTGCTCTTGTCCAGAGAATTTACCTGAGACTGAGATTAAGGGCAGCAAACTAATTAATTTTGCAGAAGAAATTTCAAGGCAGTCTATGTTGGGGCAGTGGCGTGGCTACTCTTTGGGGGTTTTAGCCAGATTCATGTTGAGAATCAAGAGCAAAGAGCCCACCAGAATGGTTTAAAACATGGTGAGTTTGGCCAGAAAAGAAGCAACAGTAAAACAGTGAACTGCCAAGATAGAGCAGAGGTGATCTTGATTGCTGAGAAGGAAGAGGACAATAGAAAAAATGGCCTGAGGGCATCACAGGCTAGAGAGAAAGAAGCCTGCCTACTGCTCCACTTGGCAGCAGACCTTGGCATCATTCACATTGTGCTGGTTTTAGGTGCATGCAGAATGCAAGAGTTGTAGAGTCAGGAAGGCTTCCATCCAGATTTCAGAAGAAAGCCTGGGAACCAGGTAGTGTGCTCCTGAGAGGGCAGTGTGTGAAGCTGTGAGTGTGAAGCTGAAGATTCAGTGAAGACCTCAGAAGTTTGGAGAAGTTAGGAACTTGGATTATCTGAGGAAAACTGCAAGGAATCAGCCCAAAAGGCTGAGAAAGCTACAATCACCAGCAGTGCCATAGGGGCAGAGCCAACCAAGCCCTTTGGAGTTCACAACTTGCCAAGGATTGCCTCCAATGATGGACATGGAAATATAGGACTTATATGGCCCTGCTGGATTTTGAACTTGCTTTTGTCCCATTCCTTTGTACTTCCCTATTTTTACCTTTTGGAATGGTCGTGTCTGTCTTGTGCCATTGAATTATGGAAGTGTTTAGCTATTTTTTCATTTGTACAGGGGCTTCCAACTAAGAGTTTGCCTTAAATCTCAGAGGAGACTTTTTTTTTTTTTTTTGGTACCAAGGATTGAACTCGGGAGACTTTGGATTTAGACTTTTCAGCAATGCCGAAACTATTAGGACTTTGGCAACTCTTGGAGATGAACTAAATGTCTTTTGCATAAAGGAATGTGCATGTGTCTTTGGGGTGTCAGGGCTAGAATGTTATGGCTTGTGTCTAAATGTCCCCCAAAGCCTCATGTGGCCATAGGTGGGGCTTTACAGAAGTGGCTGGATCTAAGTATGTGATGCTGAAATTGAAGGTGAGTGATTACTAAATCAGTTCACTGATTGCCTTGGCACCCACTTTAAACCTAGTAGCCTAGATAGAATATAAAAGGGACAGAAAGAAGCTGCTAAGGTCACTTGGACTTGCAGCTCACTGCCTTCTACTTGCCCTGCTTTACCATGGACTTGTTTATCCTCTGCAATACCTTTCCCTCTTCCTACATATAACTCCTTTTACTATTTTGAGTGAAGTCTCTTTCATTCTTTTAAAATTCTACTGAAGGTTTTTTTTGTTTTTGTTTTTGTTTTTACTTTTTAAAGCATGTTTCCTAAATTATTTTTCATACAAGGTGTTTACTTTCTTTCCTTGAGATGAAGATGTGGCCTGGGGGAGCACAGACTTGTAGAAATGGGAGGAGCCTTAAAGATTCTCCTGTTCAAACCCCTATGTACAGGATAAGAACTGGGAACCTGGAAGGGCCTGATCTGCCTTTACCTAAAGTTACCAATTAGCAAGGCCATAGCTTCAGTGCCTTTATCACAGACTTCTGCCTGGTGCTCTCTCCACTGTTTCCTGCTGTGTTATTTGGCTGTATCTAAATCTTCACTCAAACAGAAAATTCAGCACAATGTGCTGTCCTGTGTACTCCTGACTCTGGACCTTTTTGCATACCTTCTTTGCAATTTGCTTTCCTGGCACTAAGACACAATACCAAAGACCCACAATTTAAAGGAGGGAAGGTATAATTTAGTTTACAGTTTGGGGGATATTCATGGCATGGCCGAGTAAAGCTGCTTAGTCATGAAGGCTGGAGAGCAGACCAAGGGAACAGAACCACAGCACAGAGCTGAGGAACCAGAGAGAGAACCCAAAGCCACGCCTCCATGACCCACCCAGACACAACCAGAGGTGTGTTCTGCCAATCCCATGGGCAGATCCCAAAGCTAATCAAGAGAAAACTCCTCCCTAACTGCCACACTATTATTCCTTCTTGGAATTCATGCCCTTTGAATGAAAATTATCAACATGACATAGACCAACTGAAATTATTCAGATGTCTCCTTTAAATGAGGTCTAATTCATGAACTGGGTTCATCTTATCAACCAAACTATCAAGGAGAAAGGAAGAATTTAAGTGAAAGCATTCAAAGCTGGAAACTACATCCATGTTCTAAATCATTACCAATGAATTTGAATTTCTTTGCCTAATACTTTTAAGAGACTACAATGGTGTCATTCCCCTGGCCCTGGTAATATTCCTGTTGTTCAGTGGTTTACATGCCTTTGTTGTAAGTGGGATTGCTAAGTGGTTCAGAATTATTTCAGTAGATATTTTTTGGATAGAAAGTTCCAGAATGATAGTACTAAAGAGAGGGAAGACTGCTCTGGCTTCCCAAGCAAAGCAAGGCCTGACCAAAGATGGTGAAGCCTTGGTTACTGTCTGCTTCATCTTGTGACCTCATAAGCCCTTTCCCTTAGTTTATAATTTCTAAACTCTGGAGTATTCAACTCAATCTCAGCATTAGTTTTGTCATTAGGAAGACATGTATTGTTCTGCTTTCATGATGATTTAACTAAGCAAGAAGGGAAAGCTTTAAAAGTGTTGAATCTTATAATGTTCAGGATCTTAAATGATTATTACTACAAATAAGATCACCCAAAAGGATACTTTGTTGTTTCCTACATATTTTCTGTGTCCAAACTTAATCTGCACAGACTGTATGTTTATTAAAAAAATTTAAAAGGAAAAAGAGGAAGGTTTTTTTTCTGTTTCAGCATGCCAACATTTTTTCATAAGGCATTAACCACAAATTATTACTCTTACCCTTGCCAGAGCACAGGCGTCTGTCACCAGGAAGAGAATCCAAAATTAAGTGTGAAGACTATATTGCCCCAGATGTGCTAGAATTTCCCCTGGGAAATAAAGCCTTCCTCCTGCAGCTGGGTTAACAGACCCTCTATTGCATATACAGTACACTGTCCAGGGAGAGATGACCACAGCCTGCTTGAATCAGGTCCCTCTTAGATGTCTGAAGAGGGGACAATATAAAAATACCTCTTTTAAAGACAAAATAACTGGTTATAGTATTTCCTGTATTTTTCAAACAGTTGAAACTCAGGAACTCAGCATTGCGAGAAATCCCAAAGGTTAGAGAAAGAATGTAAGAGCCCCACCAGTAGTAAAATATAGCAAATTGAAGCCACAGTGGCCTCTCTGGCCTCTCTGGGGAGATGAAAAGTAAACATCACATTTGAGCTTGATTTGCTTTTAAATACTGGCCATGTATCAGGTGAAACCTTTTCTGATTCAGGTTTTGGATTGCTCTCATTTTTTCTGACTTCAGCCCTCGTAAGACATGCCTGTGGGAAAGCGCCACACCATTGTGCATTCGGCGTCAGGGATGCTCCAGTCAGCATGGGTGCATGGAGGTTAGGGTGAGACAGCCGAAGCTTGAGTTCCATATGTTGACTAGATAAATGTGGAATAGACTCAGTTGGCCTCAATGTACTGAGTCCCTGAGACTGCATTCACAGGTTTGGAAATTACTGCACTGTGAAATAGCACAGTTCCTTGATGAAATGGGAGAATGGGGCTGCATGGTTTAAGCTTCTGCAAAGGTGCATACAATCTGATGTTAACAATATACACTGGATTAATTCTGTTCTCTTTTATCCTCCTTGTGACATTATAATGTTTGAAGTGCTTTACAATAAATTATCTACTTGTTTATGACAAAATATTTGGACTCAAAAAGAAATATTTGCTTTTAATTCTCTTGGGAAAATACCCAACGGGAATAGCTGGGTCAAATGGGACCTCTAGTCCTAGTTCTTTGAGGTATCTCCATGTTTATTTCCACAGTGGTTGCACCAGTCTACACTCCCACCAGCAATGGAGAAGGGTTCCTTTTTCTCCACAACCTTGCCAGCATTTGCTATTGGTTGATTTCTTTATAGCAGTTATTCTTTCTGGAGTAAGGTGGAATCTCAGTGTTGTTTCTATTTGCATCTCTCAAATGACCAGTGATGATGAACATTTTTTCATATGTTTATTTGCTGTTTCTACTTCTTCGTCTGAGAAATGTTCAGATGCCCATGGATTGGGTCTTTAAATTTTGGAGGTCTGATTTTTGTAAGTTTTTCATATATTCTAGGTAGTAGACCTTTGTCTGAGGAACAGCTAGTAAAAATTTTTCCCACATTGTGGATTGTCTCTTCCCTTTGTTGGTGGTTTCTCTTGCAGTGCAGAAGCTTTTTAATAAGATGAAATCCCAGTTGTTGATTCTTTGTGCCAGTTCTCGTGTGACTGAGGTTTTGTTCATGAAATATTGTCCTATACCAATGTCTTTAAGAGTTCTACCTAACCACAGCAATATATGTGCATCCATGTTTATAGCGGCACACTTTGTAATAGCTCAAGCTTGGAAACAGCCCAATTGCCCATCAACTGGAGACTGCATAAAGAAGTTGTGGGGTTTTTGTTTTTGTTTTCTAAAATGGAGTACTACTCAGCCATAAAGAATGAAAAACTAGAGGCATTTATAACTAAATGGATGCACATTGAGGCCATACTCTTAAGTGAAATAAATAGGATACACATGTGTAAATACCAAATAGTTTCTCTGTTGTGAGAAACTGAAAGATTAAATCAGGATCAAAATGTGTAATTGATAATATGAAATAGGAAGAACAGATCCAAAGGGGAAGGGGAAGAAGGAGGGGTAGGGGAAAGGAAAAAAGGGAAAGGAATAAATATGAGAAAAGGAAAAAATGGAAACAAAGTCTTTGTAAATAGGGAGGGGAGGAAGGGTTGAAGGGAAGGCAGGGGAGTAAGGAAAAAAATAAGAACCAAGATATATTATATAAAGGTACAAATTCCCAGTGATGAATGTCATTATATTGTATACCTAAAATGTACCAATAAACGTAATGAAAAAAAAGAAATATTTGCTTAATACTATGTTATATTGCCCAACTTTTTATTTGATTTTAATTCTCAGACATTTCCATAGACATGGTTGCTTGCATAAATAGATAACTACAGGAGATCTGTAAGAGGCATTTCTTTAACTGCCAATATTTTGCCTAAAGCTGATTCTCTGCAAGTTTTTCAATTTTAGTCATTAATATTAGTTAATGATATAAAAATGATTCCATCTTCTAAAAATTAGATATTTTCAGTAGGAAGCAACACCATTTAAATAAAACTAAAATAATTATACTAGGTCAGAGTGAATGTTTTTGTGTGGCCAACAAAAAGCTATCGTATGGTCATATGAAAAATGATGTAAAGTCTTAAATAGGCATGTTTCCTGCTGTACGGATATAGGGAAAACAACTCAATGTATATTTTAACTTAATGTGGTTTTATTATACTTACCATTTGTTTTATTCCAGAAACAAGCAGCAAAAGCATTTAAAGTGCTTTCAGTAATACTTCTCAAATGGTAATTGTTAGTGTCACAGTGAGTTTGAGAAGTATAACAGAATTCTTTATAAGACTGTTTACTCTAGCATAATAAACCAAAAATTGTCATTTGTCTAAGGAGAGAGAGAAGAAAAGGGAGAGAGAGAGAGAGAGAGAGAGAGAGAGAGAGAGAGAGAAGATGGTGGAGAGGCTTCCATTTTAGTTACAATATCATGAAGAGTTCAGATAACATGATGTCATATGAGAGTAGCACGTATCAGCATGGCAAAGTAAAGAGGTGAGAAACTAAGATTACGAACATGAATATTAGCAGCATAGTGGAGGGTCTAGTCATGGGATCCAACTAGTAAGGAGTTTTGGAATAGCCAGAAGACAAGCCTAAGTCATGCTTTAAAAGTTACAAAGGACTGCACAGTAAAGGCAATTTCATATTAGGCTAAAAGAGCAATCCCAGAATAGAAAACTAGGTAAGCATGCAGTGGCTGACAGTAAAAGCAGCAGAGTTCAAGATAAGAGACAATAAGGAAATAATGAGCAAAACAATGAAGGGAAGATGTAAGAGGTACAAAATTCAAGAAGATCTTGAAATTAACGTGCTTCTAACTCAGACAAATGTTTTTACACTCTTCCTGCTGGGGTAGACCAGGCCTTATTCTGCAGTCAGTTAGAGGTTTGCAGCTTGAGGCAGGTGGCTTATATCAGGGAGGACGCAACATGTATTTGTTTGACTAGAGAGAACATTGGGCCCAAGCAAAAAAAAAGTCTAGAAAAATAGATTTGTTAAAATCATCATATGTTAACAATTTAGAAATATTCATTGAAGATTAATTGAAGATTGACAGATATTTTGTTTTTTCAATCATTGTTGGGCAACCACTTTCTCAGAAAACCATTATAACCACCACCACTACTCGCAAATAAACATGAAGTCATCTTTTGGGGAATCACAAATTTTCCACAAACATGAAGTCAGTTTTGACACTAATTAGATTGCAGAAAGCTTAATAACAATCACAGTTTGTAGCTAACTTTTTGTTCTCTCATCAAAAAACTCTATTAAATATAACATGAATAATAAATCTGTATACTCTACAAAAGTGTTATCTTTAAAGATAAATCAATTTAAATTTTGAATTACAATTTTAGAGCCTTTGAGATGGCATAAACTTTGTGTTATTTAGTATTTGATTTTTCTGAGATTGATACCTTGAATGTTTACCCTTCCCTATGTGTTGCTACTGTGTGTATTCATTGCTAAAAATCTCCACAGAATAGATTGTAGATTGCATTACTTTAAGGTGTGTTCATGACATCAGAAAAAGACGTAGTTTTTTTCCTAATTTATAAAATGTCTAACCCTCTATCAAATGAACAGAAATCCCCATTGCCAGTTTTCATTTGCCAACTTTTTCTTCCTATAACTATACCAGAAACTGTCTGATAACATATTAATCTGGCCACTTCTGTTTCTCTTTTTGTGACTATGTTTGATATAATACGGAAGAGCTTGTTATATGAAGAAACAATAGTATCCATTCATTTCTAGTGTCTGTTTTCTGTTCTTCTTCCCTCTGTTCAATCTTGATTCTGCTCTTACTTTCCATTTCTTAGGTCCAAACTCTTAAACAACAGCTCTTCTATTTACGAGAAATAAGTTCTAGAGATCTCATAAGTACTATTTACCTATGAATTTGCAAATACTATATTCATTCATTAAATAAATAGAGGATCTACCAAAGATTGTGAAATGATGAGTATATAATGATAATCAAACATACACATATTCTTTGTTCTCATGAAACTTTCTGTTTAGTATAGTAGATACACATTGGTAAAATAACCTCATAAACTAGAGGCTAACAGATAATAACTGTGAATTACTTGTCCATCAGTTGCTGATGGTTCTTGAAGAGCATATATTGTGAAGTTTCTGTCCTACATGGAAGGGTCAAGAAAGGATTATTTGAGGAAGTGATCTTTGAGCTTTTATGATTGCAATTTTGTCTCTGTAAAATAGTTTGGATGGGTTATAGCATTGCAGACAGTAGAAACAGGATGGGCAAAGCCTTATGGTTTAAAAAAACTATGTTCTACAGTGAAGAATGGCCTTCTTAGAGCAGAAGATAACACTAGAGAAGAAAGCTATGTTCTACAATAAAGAAAAAACTACGTTCTACAATAAAGAATGACCTTCTTAGATAAGAAGATGACACTAGAGAAGAAAGCATAAGCCATGTTAAGCACTTTGATCTTATCCAACTGCAGTAGAAAGCTATTTAAAGATTGGTGTGTGTGTGTGTGTGTTTGTGCATAGGCCTATAGTGGGTTGTGTGGTGATTATGGTGAGAATATGAGGTTTTCATTTTGAGACAATGGAATAAAGAAGCCTGAGAACCTTGACAATACTGGCTATGAATGCCTTGTAGTTGTTCAGGTTAGAAATAATGGTGGTTTGTTACTTAGATTAAGATTAGAAAAACCTGTGGAGACACAATAGACATGCTAAACATAAGGAGTTGATTCAACATTTGAGAATAGATTGGATATGGCCTTTATGGAAAAACAAATGACAAGATAATTCTTGGCTTGTTCAGATGGAAAAATTCTGGTATCATAAACTAAAGTAGGTATGTTAGCTGATATAACTGTTGGAAAAGTTTAGAGTTAACTCCAAGATTACCTAAATCTATGAAAACAGATATCTCCCAGACTCACACTCTACATTTTAATAAGCTTTTTTTGTCACTGTGACAAAATACCTCAGATAAACGACTTAGAGGAAGAAAGATTTGTTTGAACCCACAGTTTCAGGGATTTCAGTCCATGGTCAGCTGGCTCCATTTTTTTTTAGACAGCAGAAGGGCAAAGCAGAGAAAAGCTGATCACATAATGGCAGACAGAAAGAAGAGCTAGAGGAGAGAGAGAAAGAAACAGAGACAGAGACAGAGAGAGACTTTGCCAGAGCACACCTCTAATAACATATATTCTTCAATTAACTCTGTTTCCTCACGTTTCTACCACCTCTCAATAATGCTATCAAATTTTAAATCTATCATTAGTTTAATCCATTGATTAGTCAGAACCCTTATGATCCAGTCACTTCCCCACAGCCCCAGCTCTTAGCACCCTCACACTGGGAACAATATGTGGGATGTGGGGCTTGGGTGGACATTTTAGATCTAAATCATAAGGCAGGTTTTCTCACCTTAGCTCCATGACATGGTGAGTGAGTTTTAATTATTTTTTATTCATCCAGTGATCTAGCCTCAGACAAATCCATGACTCCCAATTGCAAATTGCAAGGGGATCTTTACCTTCCCATCCCTGGACCACTCATTGACATCTGTGATTCTGGAATTTTTGGTATATTCTTCCCTACCTTTCCAACAGAGCTCAGATTAGAAACTGTCTTGCAAAGAAGTCATTCTTATTTAAATAATAATAAACCCATAGCTAATATAATACTCGGTGGTGAAGATATGAAACCTTTCCCTCTGTGATCTGAAACAAGACAAGGACATTTTCCCTTTCAACCTCTATGCAAAATAGTATTGGCAGTAATTACCAAAACAATGAGATGAGAGAAAAAAAATCAAATGAATCTAATCCAAATAGAAAAAATAGTTGAATTGTCACAGTTTACAGACAATATGGATATATATATATATGTATATAAAACCAAAATATTCCACAAAAACCCCCTGCTATGTCTAACCCAAAAAGTGTGGTATCAAAATCAGCACATAAAAATCAGTAGATATTCCCTACACTAACAGCAAGATATCAAAAAAACAAAAAACAAGAGAATGTCTATTTAAAATAGCTACAGAAAATTTGAAATAAGAATGCATGTAGCCAAGGAGATGAAAGATTTGTATACTGGAGACTGTAAAAGACTGATAGAAAAAACTGAAGAAGGCACATACAAATGAAAAGACACCTATGTTTATGGATTAGAAGAATGAATGATATTGAAATATTGAAATACTCATATCATGCAAAGTGATGTACAGGATCTACTGTTATCAAACAACACTACAAAGCAATGGTAATTAAAACTTCCTGATATTGGTGTAAAAATAGACTGGTTGACCAATCCAAGAGAGAGGAAAGCTCAGAAATTAGCTCCAGCATATGTCCATTGCTTATTCTCAAAGGTGCTAAGAATATACACAGGGAAAAAGAGTAAGTGCCAGTGGCTAAGTTTAGTTGAAAAAATAAAAGTTAAGAATGAAAGAGAAACTGGCTCTGCAGAATGAGCTTGGGCCCAGTAAAAGAGGAAAAAGCAAGATAGAAGAATACCCTGGAGAAAGCAGCATAAACTATTATGAGGAAAGCCATGATAGTAAGCTCTTCTGTGTCCTTTTATACTGTCCAAATCCAGAGGAAACCCAGAAGAACTTCTACATCCCAGTCCTGAGAGGTGGTGCTAAGATCCAATGCCCCAGGCTGATGTCAGGTCTAGACCATCCTATTGAAAACCTGCTGAAGTTCTCTGGAACTGTTATCTTTATTCCTCAAATAGGATTTAAAGATGTAATGTGGCACATTAAATTTCTTACTAACAGTACACAAAGGGAATATGTTATTATTAAATTCAGAAGTAAAAATGATGAGAAAAGCCATTCCACAGGACCAAATATCACTAGATATTCTAATTGCAGTACAAGGTGGAACATATGCCATTATAAAAAGAGAATTTTGTATACATTCCTGATAATTCTGCAGTGTCCCCTTCATTGCATGATCTATGTTCACAAATCAATGCAATGTCAGATGCTGTGATAAGCTTTAATGACTGGCTGACATCCTGGTCCCTGGAATAACCTGGTGGGAAAAGTCCTCATTTTTATGGCTATAATACTGGACATTGGGATTATTGTCTGTTGCATGATTCATTGTTGTTATGGGCTAATGTCTCCTACATCATTGCTCTCTCTTGCAAACTATCAAAAGATGATGGTTCTTTAAAAGATAGAATGATATATTCCTATGACATCTTCGGATCAGTTAGGATGAGAATTTTTGTCCCTGGCTAGGCAGGGTCAATGCCCTTTCTCAGCCCAAAGCATTTACTAAAGTTGGACCAGTGACCTTCTGCACACCCTTAGGAATAAGGGACAAAAGCCTCAGAGTGAGGAAATGAGGTAGAACAGAAGAACTAAAACTAGGTAGAGAGGAGACAAGAAAATCTTAATTTTAAAAGTTTATACTTTAAAGAAAAACTGCAGCTTTGGAACATAAACCCACTTTATTTACTTTTTTCCTTCTCCCAAAACATCAAAACTTGGCAACTCCTTTTCATCTATAAATGTTCTGCCCATTGTCCTTTTTTTTTTTTTTTTTGGTATGGGGATCAACTCAGGTCCTTGCCCTTGCTCAGCAGGCAGCAAAACCACTGAGCTAAATCCCCAGCCCTGCCCATTCCCTTTTTACTTGCAAATGGACCTTTTTCACCCATGAATGCACCAATTTTTTTGCATTTTCCATATGAATTGACCATTGTCTCAGGATGGGTGGGCCATCTTCTCCCACCAATTAGACTAGAAAAAGACTATAGATTATCAAAAAAAATCAGTATCACTTTAATACAACCATGTGATTACAGCTCTGCATAGGAATCCACCTCATATTTCAGATGGCATTGCTCCACCTATCCTAAGTATGTTTTATTTTTGTTCCCAACAAAGGGGTACTAGTTGAATGTGTTGTCCCCCTTTTTGTATTTAGCCAAGCTTTTGATTTAACACTGTGACTCATCTTTTAATTAAGTTTATTGGTATGTTTTAGGTATACAATATGACATTCATCATTGGGAATTTGTACCTTTACATGATATATCTTGGTTCTCATTTTTTTCCCATTCCCCTACCCTCCCTTCAACCCTTCCACCCCTCCCTATTTACAAAAACTTTGTTTCCATTTTTTTTCCTTTTCCTTCTTTCCTTTCCCCTACCCCTCCCACTTCCCCTTCCCCTTTGGACCTTTTCTTCCAATTTCACATTATCAGTTACACATTTTGATCCTTATTTACATTTTCACTTTCTCACATCAGAGAAACTAATTGGTATTGAGGCATGTGTGTCCTATTTATTTCACTTAAGAGTATGGCCTCAATATGCATCCATTTAGCTATAAATGTCTCTAGTTTCTTTTCCTTTATGTCTGAGTAGTAATCTATTTTATTAAAAAAAAAAAAAAAAACCCCAACAAAACACATCCTCTTTGTCCAGTCTCCACAGTTAGTGGGCAACTGGGCTATTTCCAAGTTTTAGCTATTACAAACTGCCGCTATGAACATAGGTGGACATATATTGCTGTGGTATGATTCCTTTAATTCTTTTGGGAAGATACCCAGCAGGGGAATAACTGGCTCAAATGGGGCCTCTAATCCTAGATTTTTGAGTTATCTCCATAAATATTTCCACACTGGTTGCACCTGTCTGCACTCCCACCAACAATAGAGAAGGGTTCCTCTTTCCCCACAGTCCCACTAGCGTTTGTTATTCCTTGATTTCATGATAGCAGCCATTCTTTCTGGGGTGAAGTGGAATCTCAGCGTTATAATTTGCATCTCTCCAATCACCAGTTGATGTTGAACATTTTTTCAGAGGTTTATTTGCTGTTTCTACTTCATCGGAGAACTATCTGTTCATTGCAGATGTCCATTTTTGGATTGGTTCTTTAAACTTGGGAGGTCTGATTTTTTAAGATCTTTATATATTCTACATAGTAGACTTTTGTCTGAGGAACAGCTGGTGAAAACTTTTTTCCCATTTTGTGGGTTGTCTCTTCACTCTGTTGGTGGTTTGTCTTGTAGTGCGCAACTTTTTTAGTAAGAAGAGAACCCACTTCTTGATTCTTTGTGCTAGTTCACATGCGATTGAGGTTTTGTTCATGAAATCTTTTCCTATACCATTGTCTTCAAGAGTTCTACCTAATTTCTCTTCTGGCTGGTTTAGGGTTTCTATTTTAATATTTAGATCTTTGATCCACTTTGATTTTAGTTTAGTGCACAGTGAGTAATATAGGTCTAGTTTTAATCTTTGGCAAGTTGAAACCCAATTTTTCCAGCACCATTTATTAAAGAGGCTATCTTTCCTCCAGTGAGGGTGTTTGGCTCCTTTGTCAAAGAAGAGGGGACTCAACTTGTAGGGAGTTGTTTCTGCATCTTCCAATCTATTCCACTGATCCTCGGTCTGTTTTCTTGTCAGTACTATGCTGGGGTTTTTTGTTTTTTGTTTTTTGGGGGGGTTACTGGAGATCAAACTTGGGACCTTGTGCTTGAGAGGCAGGCAGCGGAACCATGGACCTAAATCCCTGGCCCCCCATACTGTTTTTATCACAGTAGCTTTATAGTATAGTTTCAAGTTGGGGATTGTGCTACCTCCTACCTTGTCTTTGTTGCCTAGAATTGCTTTTGCTATTCTAGGTCTCTTCTGGTTCCAAATGAATTCTTGGATTGTTTTCTCAAGGTCTATGAAGTATGGTGTTGGAATTTCAATTGGAATTGCATTGAATCTATATAGCAGTTTTGGAAGTACGGCCATTTTCATTATATTGGTTCTTCTTATCCAGGAGCAAAGGATGTCTTTCCATTTTCTGATATCATCTTCAATCTATCTTTTCAGAGTGCCATAGTTTTCAGAGAAGAGGTCTTTGATTTCTTTTGTTAGGTTGATTCCTAGGTATTTCAGGTTTTTGGATGCTATTGTGAAAGGAATTGTTTGCCGTATTTCTCTCTCAGTGAGCTGTTGTTCATGTAGAAAAAAGCTATTGATTTTTGTGTGTTTACCTTGTATCTAGCTACTATACTGAATTTGGTTATTAAGTCTAGAAGACTTTTGGTGGAGTTCTTGGGGTCCTCTATATAGAGTATCATGACATCTGCAAATAATGACAATTTGACTTTTTTGTTTCCTATCTTTATTCCTTTTATTTCTTTCTCTTGTCTAATTGCCGTGGCTAATGTTTCCAAAACTATATTGAACAGGAGTGGTGATAGTAGACATCCATGTATTGTTCCTGAGATTAGTGTGAAGGATTTCAGCTTTTGACCATTTAATATGATGTTGGCTCTTGGATTTTCATAGATGGCTTTTATCAGATTGAGGTAGAAATGGTCTTTTCCAATTTTTTGTAGGGTTTCTATCATTAATTGGTGTTGGATTTTATTGAATGCTTTTTCTACATCTATTGAGATGATCATATGGTTTTTGTCCTTGGCTCTTTTAATATAGTGTATTACATTTATTGATTTGCATATGTTAATTCATCCCTGCATGCCTGGGATGAATCCCACTTGGTCAGGGTATATGATCTTCTTGATAATCTTCTGCATTCTGTTTGCCAGTATCTTATTAAGGATTTTTGCATCCGTGTTTATTAGTGAGATTGGCCTATAGGTCTCTTTTTCGGTTGGGTCTTTCTCTGCTTTGGGGTTCAAGGCAATGCTTGCTTCTAGGAATGAATTTGGTAATATTGCTTCCCTTTCAATTTCACTGACGAGTTTAAACAGTAGTGGCAATAGTTCTTCTCTAAATGTCTTGTAGAATTAAGCACTGAAGCCATCAGGACCTGGGGCTTTCTTCATTGGTAAGTTTTTAATTACATTTTCAATTTCCTTGATTGTTATTGGTTTGTTTAGAATTTTTATATCTTCTTAAATTTTGGTAATTCGTATGTATGTAGAAATCTGTCCATTTCTTCTGTTTTCAATCTTATTGTCATATAGGTTCTCAAAGTAGGTATTTGATGATCCTCTGGATTTCTGCTGGGTCTGTTGTAATTTCACCCTTTTCATTCCTTTTTGCATGGATTTAGGCATTTTCTTTCCTTTTTTTGATAAGGTTGGCTATGGATTTGTCAATATTGTGTATTCTTTCAAAGAACCAACTCTTTGCTTTGCTGATTTTTTGTATCATTCTTTGAGTTTCCATTACATTGATTTCTGCTCTGATCTTTATAATTTCCTCCCTTGTATAAACTTTGGGTTTGTCTTGCTCTTCTTTTCCTAGGACCTTGAAGTTCAGCATTAGGTTGCTTATTTCAGCTCTCTCTGTTTTCCTAATATGAGTATTCACTGCTTTGAATTTGCCTTGTAAGACTGGTTTCGTTGTGTCCCATAGATTCCAATATGTTGTATTGGGATTGTCTTTTAATTGTAGAAACTGTTTGATTTCTTCTTTAATTTCCTTTTTGACCCCTTGGTTTTTCAGGAGTGTGTTGTTTAATTTCCATGTTTTTGAGAAATACTAGTGGTTTCTTTTGATATTGGTCTTCAATTTCATCTCAGTATTATCTGATAATATACAGGGGATAACATCAGTTTCTTTGCATTTACTTAAACATGTTCTATGAGATAGCATATGATCTATTTTGGAGAATGACCTGTGTTTAGCTGAAAAACACATGCATTCTGATTTTGGGGGTGGAACGCTCTGTAAGCATCTGTTAAGTCCCTCTGTTCAAGAGTTTGGTTAAATTCTAGTATTTCATTGTTTATTTTTTGTCTAGTTGATCTATCCATATGTGACAGTGGGGTATTGAGGTTCCCCAGTACTATTGTATTAGTGCTTATTTAGTTTTGCATGTCCATTAATATTTATTTTATATAGTTGGGTGTACTAGTATTTGGTGCATATATATTTATGATTGTCATCTCTTCCTCTTGGATTGTTCCGTTTACAAGGTTGTAGTGGCCCTCTTTGTCACTCTTAATTAGTGTCGGTTACTTCACTCCAGGCTCTTCTTGACTTGAGGGTTTGTGTTGAGAAGTCTGCTGTGATTTTGATGGGCTTTCCTTTTTATGTGATTTGTTTCTTTTCTCTGACTACTTATAGAATTTTGATATTCTGTTGGGTTTCTGGAATCTTGACTATTACATGCCTAGGTGTAGATATTTTATGATCCTGGCTAGTTGGAGTCCTGTGTGCCTCACTTATCTCTTATCACTTTTCTGTATGTCAAATTCTTCTCCCTTGCTTGGGAAATTTTTTGCCATAACTTCTGAATAGTTTCTTATATATTTTGTTTCTTCATTGATTCTGATGAGTCTTATGTTATTCTTTCCCTCATCTAGCAGCTGCTGGACTGATTTCTCATGGTCCCTTGCTATTTTTACGGAATCTTTCTTTTCCTGGTCACTAATCTCAATCCTGTCTTCTGTATCTGATATTCTGTCCTCACATTGGCTCATTCTGCTGCATAAACTTTCAATGGATTTTTTAATCTCCTGGATATCTGTTTGAGCACTTAGTGATGGTATCTGGGTGGGCCTCTGGCTGGTACCTGCACACCTGTGCAGCTGTTTTCCAGGTGGGCCTTTGGCTGGGAACTGTGTGCCCCAGCTCCTGGTGTCTGGACTGGGCCCTGGCTGGGGACTGAGCACCTGTGCTGCTAAGGTGGAGGCAGGTTTCTGGCTGGGGTGTGCACTACCAAGATGCTGGTGTCTGAGTGGACTTGTGGCTGGGGCCTGTGTACCTGGAGAGCTGTTTTCTGGCAGGCCTTTGGCTCAGTTGATTTCTTCATTCCAGCCATTCTTTCTGGAGTGAGGTAGAATCTCAGCATTGTTTTCATTTCCATCTATCAAATGACCAGTGATGTTGAACATTTTTTCATATGTTTATTTTCTATTTCTACTTCTTTGAGAAATGTCTGTTCATTTCAGATGCCCATTTTTGGATTGGTCTTTAAATTTGGGAGGTCTGATTTTTGTAAGTTCTTCATATATTCTAGGTATTATTCCTTTGCCTGAGGAACAGCTAGTAAAAATTTACTCTATAATTTTGGTTATACTTTCCCTTTGAGTGTTACAGAGCAAGACAAGGTGAGACCTGTGTTAATAAAATTTAGTCTCTCTTTCTGTATATTAAGGTTAGTTCAGGCTCCTCAGGCATGACTTTTGGGACCATGGACAGAGCCTATGAGCTCTTTTAGTTTTTCCCCTGCCAGATATGTCATCTGCCAGGTTAGGTCAACAGTCTTTGCTAGATTACATGGCTTTCCTTGGAAGCATTGGAACATTTTCCTCTTTAGTGACCCTCCTTCTAGCATAGTGCACACTGGTGGACTTTTCCCCAGTGGGATCCATCAATCTCCCCAGGCAGGGAGGTTGGGTGATTCTCTGGAGTTATAGGATTCTACTGAGAGGTAAGGTCCCTTCATGTTCTGGATCCTTGTTGATGTTGGAGGGCCAGGACGAAAGTACTGTCTAGCTTTAAAGCCCAGATACTTTTCTAACTTTGGTCTCCAAAGCTTTTTTGTTGAATACCCAAAAGGTCAGTTACAAAAATTAAAAAGAAAAAAAACCACTTTGTTCTGTATCAATTGGATTTGAATAAATGAGCATTTTGTTATTATACAAATGAAATAAACTTGTATATTGGGTAATAAGTTCATGCACAGTCAATAACACTGTTTCTTAAATTTATAGGACTGCTAAAGATATCCTTTAATTATTGTCCATACAATTACACCACATAAACCTGTTAAAGGACTCTAAGTTTTACCTTAGGAGGTATATTTTTGGGATGGTGGCAATGAAAATAGGGTGTCATGATACAAGTGCATACCAAAATAAAATATAGAAAGGCTTTTCATTTAAATGAAAATTGAGATTACTCAGTCAGCTTCTGCTCTGTTTAAGGCATTTTGCTAGGTACTTATATACATGAGACTGCAGTCACTTCTCAGTCAAGTTTGAGCTGTAAGATAGAACATTCTCCACATTACAAATAAAGAACCTAAAGTCAGAGTGATTTACCACCTTATGAATCCCCAGAAATTATTCTGATTCTGGCACATGGTGGTGTTTAACAAATAAATTTTATACAGAGTAGTGAATGAATGAGTGAATGAACAATTGAATGAACTAAACCTTTCACTCAAAATATATTTTGTGCCTTTGAAAATGAGAAGATCCTGATCAGAGATGTTTATGAGAGCTGTTGACTTAGCAAAGCATTCTGTTTTAAATCTGTTTTAAGTGGGAAATTTGTGTTTCAAATCCTTCTTGTTCCTTCTATGACCAAACTCAATACCATATTTTGATTTTTTATCTTTCTCGTCTCAACTATTTTAAAGCTTCCTATTTTCTCTTCTCCATTTCTGAAATTTATTCTAAATATGTTAGTCCAGCAGTATGTACTACTGTACTTAAGAATGCATATTATTCACAAGTTCTTGTGGCCTGGATAGAAGAATATTTGATTTTCAGACATTTGTCTTTGGAATTCAATGATTATGTTTATTTAAGAACATTTTTTAAGATTTTGCAATAGGAGTTTGTGTAATGAAAGACATCAAAATGGGAGGTTGTGACTTCTTCCCACAAACCTTTTATGTTATATAAACAAAATCTGTACCCTGGGAAAAGATACAAAAGAGAAAATGCACTGTTCAGCCTGGCCTCTGATGGGATTACCAGATGCAATTTTCAGCCATCTCCATGCCCACTATGAAGTGGCAGAGCATTTCTGTCTATAAATGATCTTGATGGCCTCTCACAATAGCTAACACGTTTTTCCTATTGACCAGGCTCTGACCCAAGGACTAATTCATTTAATCCTCATAACAACTCTGTGATTTACTTACTATTATAGTCCCATGTTACAGCTGGGAGAACTCAAATGAAAAGTATATGGTGGCAGGGTCACATGGTGAGTAAATGGCAGCCTAGAGATCAAATCCTGGCCATTGGGCCCAAGAGCTTGTACTCCTGACCTCAAAAACCAATGTGAAAAGAGGTGATTTCTGCCTGGCCTGATCAGCCATACAAAATATTGACACATGACTTAATGATACAGCTGTGTTTGCATAATGAGGCTAGTATGTGTGAGGCCCTGAGTTCAATCCCCAGTGCCACAAAAAAACAAAACAAAACTGCCCTATATAAATAATATTGCAAAGGCTGGTTTCCTCAAAATGCTTGACTAAAAAACAATTTGAAAGATTTTTATATTTACATTATTTTAATATTTTCTGTACTCAAAACTCATTTCTAAAGAGAACCTCTGATATTTTAAAAAACTTTCCAGACAAGGTTAAAATAGAGTGCAATTTTCCAGTTATTAGTATTAATTACTATGATTTAACTTTATTTTTGGACCATCTTTTTTTGTTATTGTTCCGGTTTGACACCAACCCTCCCATCAGAGAAGGTGTATATATCAGCCATTGAGAAACTGTGCCAGACAGAAGGTGATTATTTAGGAGAAGATTGAAGAGGGGCAAAAACAGAGGTTCCCTGAGAGTTAATTCAGCCTTTCCCCTAGTGGCAGAAAGCAGTGGCTCTGCAGAGGCCTGCCAGCCCTCTGAGTGATCCTTCTGCTCTGCCTGCCATTCCACAGTCCCCTCTATAAAAGGGGGGCCATTTAGCCATCCAGGCAGTGAGGAGTATTTCCATATAGCCGTTGCCCTTTATAGTAACCTGGCAGTAAGTGACCATAATAAATTATGCAGTGCTGTGTGAGATGGTGACACAGTGAATTGGAGGAACAGTGAGGGTGTTAGAAAATCCATTATTTGAAATTTTTGTTTCTTTTTCTTACTAGATTCCATGCTGCTCTTTTCCTGTCATCTTGTCCTCCCCCCCCCATCTATTGTTTTGAGAGTTTTGTGCCTGACAGTTCTTTTCTACTCCTGGTTTTGTCCTTTTTGTTTCCTTGTTTCTGCCTCCATGGGCTGCCCCATTCCTCTTTTCTTGATCTTGTGTGTTCTGAGCCGTATTTTCCTTTTATGTCATGCAGTCATTTGCCTTACTTTTCTTTCTCTTTCAGCAAAATTGTCTCATATAATACAGAAAAACAAGTTCTTTTTGGGTGCATTCTTTTACATGGTGTTATGTAATTGTCATTTTCTCTTCAGGATAGGTGCACTTTAATATTCATTTTGGTTCCAAGCATTCCAAACACACTTCCGAGGAATGCCAAGGCTGATGGCAATAAAAATCAATCACAACAGCCAGTAGAACAGTTTACTGAGAACAGCACAGACCTACTTCTTCCCAGTGGATAAGTTCACACAGAATCTATAAATTTTTCTTGCTAATTTCAAATTATTTAGTATTTTAACTTTTCTCCAAGCCCGTCTATTCCAAAATGGTAGTTTTGACATGAATCCTTGTAAATTCAACTATCTTCTCATTCCTTCCTTTTTTGCTTTTAACTGATAGATACAGCCTAAAAAGATAGTTCTCATGGGTGAAACATCCATTAATTAATAACTAATGTGGTCTACTAATTAATAACAGAGCAACAAGATACCCAGCATCATGCAGGTATTGGAAATACTGGATGTCATCAGTTTTGTTATATTTTTATTTATCCTTTCGTTGATCAAGTTCATTGTGTCCAATTTCTTTTCTGTAGATTCATCACATTGTTGTTTGCCATTTTATCTCCTCTGTGGTTTTCTTAATCCCTTTGGATATAGAGCTCCTAATGATATTTAAGGTTATTTAAGAAGGACTTCTGATTTTTCTGCCTGAAATCACTGCATTAGATTAGAAAGCCTCAAACGTCTTTGACAGTGAAATTTCAAGGATGTATCAGATATTTCAGCCCCATTTAAAATAATAAACTAAAACATTAACCTCACCTCTGGTATGGCTATGGATTTTTATACTAGTCACAGAATATTCACGGGAGCTGAGTTAACTTGGACTGGTATGTTCATTTACTAAATATAAGTGAGTTACATGAAAATATAAAATTGAACACTTCCTTTACTTCTAAAAAGTCTGGTTACTTGTTCCTTTTGTATACTTTCATGTCTTTGTTTGCTTTTCTTTGCCTGATTAATATTCTGTTTTTGTAAAGTACTTTCTTGTAGTTCTTTTTCCTCTGAAGCAGCTTTGATTTTGTTTCTCTCTTTGATTCTCTCTCCCTCTCACTCTCTCCCCTCTCTCTCCTCTCTGTGCTTTATTGTATTGCTGTTTATGTCTACTTGTTATTTTAAATCATAGTTGTTGTAATTCAAAAATTAGTATACTGCTTCTACCAAGGGTTTGATTTTTTTCTCTATATAATTATTTTCTTTATATTTTTATTCTCCCTTCTTGCTTGCATGTCTCCATGTTTCAGTTTAGTGATTTCCTTATTTCATGATTTCTTTTTCTTGCCACCTTGCTTTCTTTACCTTAACTTCTTCCTATATTAGGTTTATTTTTAAAACAAGGATCGATCCTTTAGTATCATTTTACAAACACCATACAAACAACTTCTCCTATTTTACTTTGACTAATTGGCTTTTCAGGGTAAATTTACCAACTTTTAATATACTTCACTTTAAACGCCCACAGGAATAACTTAGCTGTCCTGTCAGTTTCCAGATACAGTAAAATGCTACTGTTAGATACTCAGATATTCCACACTTTCAATTTTTAAATCTTTCTTACTAAGTATGAGGAAGAAAAGAGCAAAAAAAGACATGAAGAGCTATGAAGATAGCTTTAAAAGTAGAAAAGAAATAATAAACCAAAAATAAGTAAATGTGATAACTAGGGCACATGAATATGTACAGAATGTCACAGTCAAAATACTTATGGTGACAGAATTAATGAATCCCAAAAACATCCTGAGGACAGAACTTAATATAGTTATTCCACCACATACAGTGGGTTATTGAGATTATCCTATGGAACATCACTCACTTCCTTACTCCATGGCTCTGTCTTGATGAGGTGCTGCCTCTATTCTATATTCCTTTGACCTGGCACATTAATTCTTACAAGTTGTAGCACTACTTTCTTTTGAATCTCCTATTGCACATTGGTCTAATGGTTTCCACTTACAAATTTTTGGATAATTGAGCAAATTTTAAAGTCAATATATAAAACAACCCTGAAAAACCATGCCATGTTTTTATTTTTCTTCTAGAACAGCCCCCAAAATCTATGCCATATGTTTTTATTTTTCTTCTGTATTTGACATGTCATCTTTAAGAACAACCTCTTCAATTATATGGTATTAATTTATCATTTAATTTATTTTAATAGTCCTGTAACCTAGACTTTTAGATCACCTTGAATTAATCAAATACTGTGCCACATACAAAGTTGTCTAGACTTATGTGTAGGTAAATGTTTTAAAAAATGTTATGTGCAACCAAAATTTCAGTATAAATTGCATATGTAAAGATTACTTTTAAAAGATTGATTATACTGTATTGTTAATCTTTTTTATTTTCATTAAGTTTATTGGTAAAATTTAGGAATACAATGCAATGACATTCATTGGGAATTTGTACCTTTACATGATGTATCTTGGTTCTTATTTGTTCTCCATTCCCCTTCCCTCCATTCAGCCCCTCCACCCCTTCCTATTTACAAAGACTGTTTCCATTTTTCCCTTTTCTCATATTTATTCCATTTCTTTCCTTCTTTTCCCATACCCATCCTGATTCCCCTTCTCCTTTAGACCTTTTCTTACTATTTCACCTTATCAGTTACACATTTTGATCCTTATTTGCACTTTCAGTTTCTCACACCAGAGAAACTATTTTGTATTTACATATGTGTCCTATTTATTTCACTTAAAATCCAAAAAACAGATGCAAACAGATTTCCAGGAGATTAAAAGTTCTATCGAAAGTCTGCACAGCAGAATGAACCAATGTGAGGATAGAATTTCAGATATAGAAGATAAGACTGTAATTAGTGAACAGGAAAAGAAAAAATGCTTTAAAATTGTGAAGGAACATGAGAAATCAATCCAACAGCTGCTAGACGATGCAAAGAAGAATAACATAAGACTGATTGGAGTCAATGAAGAAAGAGGAGAGAGTACAGATGACATAAAAAAACTGTTCACAGAAGTGATGGCAGAAAACTTCCCAAGCAGGGGAAAAGAGCTTGACATACAGATAAGTGAGGCATATAGGACTCCAGCTAGCCTTGATCAAAAAAAATCTATACATAGGCATATAATAGTTAGGATTTCAGAAACCCAATAGAAGAACAAAATTCTACAAGCAGTGAAAGAAAAGAAACAAATCACATACAAAGGAAAGTCCATCAGAATCACAGCAGACTTCTCAATGCAAACTCTCAAGGCAAGAAGAGCTTGGAGTGATGTATTTCAAGCCCTAAAGGAAAACAGCCTCCAACCCAGATTGATGTACCCTGCAAAACTATCTTTCAAAATGGATGGAGAAATAAGATACTTTCATGATAAAGAGAAACTTAGGAATTTCATGAATACCAAGCCAGCACTCCAAAAAATTTTAGACAATATCCTAGGAAATGACAATGAGAATGACAACCCCAGGAAGGCCAGCAGAATGAATCCATTGAGCGTTAAAGGGGAAGAATTAAATGCAAAGGGGAAGAATCCAACAACAAGAAAAGGTCATGACAAGGCTTTTAAAAGTTTTAACTTCATCTCCCTAATGAGTGTATAATTCAATCTTGTTATTGTACTGATTAGTATTTTTCTGATTCTAGAGTTGCACATCTTTCCTTGTGCTGTACTGGCTATTTATCATATTCTCGTGTCTACTTTTAAATTGGGTTGTCTATTAATTTGCTGTAAGAGTTCTTTATATATTCTGGTCATAGGTTATATGCATTGCAAATATGATGTGTTTAAGGACTACTTTTCATTTTAATGATGTCATTTAAAGTTCTAAATTTTGATGGAATCTCATTTATGAGTTTCTTTCTTTTATACATCATGTTTTTTGTATCCTAGGTAGTTCTTGCCTACCCTGAATTCATAAATATTTTCCCTTATAATTTCTTCTTAAAGTTTTATACTTTTAGGATTTCATATTTAGGTTCATAGATCCCTTCAAGTTATTTTTATGTATGGAAGTAAAGAGTTGAGGTTAATTTTTTATATACGGATACCAGGTGTTCTAGTGCCATTTGCTGAAAACACTATCTTTTCCTCGGTTCTTGAATTGAGTTTATATTCTATAAAATGCTAATGTTAAATAATCTTTCAAAACTCAGTGGACCATATATATGTGGTTCCATTTCTAGATTCTCTGTTTTATTCCAATGATCTATATGTCTTTCCTTACACCAACACTGCCTTGATTACTACAGCTTTAGAAGAAGTCTTAAAATTAGGTACTAAAAATCTTCCAACACTTTTTTTTTTGTTGTTAACTTTTCTAGGTCCTTTGTACTCCTACATAACTTTTAAATTTCAATATCCAATTCTTCATTTATAGTAAGTATACATAGACCTGAACTTTTATATATACCTTGTATTTTCTAATCCTGCTAAATTCAATTACAAGTTCTAAGGGCTCCCAGAGATATCTTAGTATTTTCTCTGTAGATGATCATTTCATCTACATATAAAGATTTTGCCTCTACTTTGCCAATCCTATCTTAATTGTGTCATTTTATTGCCAGACTATTTTGGTTGGGCCTAGGTTTCAAAGTTTAATGGACAGATAAATAGTAAGCATATCTGCCCTTGCTCCCCACTTTAAGGAGAAAGCATTTTATCTTCTCCAGTCATATAAGGCGTTCTCACTGGAAGTATGGAGTACATGTCTTTAATCTGTTGAGAAGGTTCTGTTCTACTTCTAATCTCCTGATAACTTTTACCATGAATAGCTGTGGAATTTAGTCCAATACTTTTTCTCCAACTAGTGAGAGGATCATATGGCTTTTTCCTTTCCTCTGTTAAAATGATGACTTTTGGGGGTGGATCTTCCAATGCTGAACCAACACTGCCATCCCTATAACAAAACCACTTTCTACATATTGCCAGATTTGACTTCTAATATTTGTTTTGTTAAACAAATTTCTATCTGTGTTCATACTTTTTTCTTCTCTTATCTTTATCCAGTTTTAGGATTAGCACAATGTTGTTTTCCTAAAATGAGGGGAGAAGTGTTCCTTTATTTTTTCTTTCTGCTTTAAATGTTTGATATAATTTATCAGTTAAAATGTATCGGAGCCTATTGTTGTCATATAGGTAGGTTTTTAAGCTAGTAATATACTTTCTTTAATAGGTGCTATTCAAATTTAATATTTCCTCCAGATTTAGTTCATTAATTTGTCTTCCAAGGTACTTCTTATGAGCTGTCAAATTTATTTCAAAACACATTTTTGAAATATGCTTTCTATATCCTTTTAAATTCTGTAAAATCTGTGGTAATGTCTCCTAGGTATTAATATTTTTATTTTAAAACTGTATAATTGATATTGTGTAATAGGAAGTAATGGTCTAAGGGGGCAGGGGAGGTGGGAGGGGTCGGAGAGGGGAAAGAAGGGAAAAAAATATGAGAAAAGGAGAAAAATGGAAACAAAATCTTTGAAAATGGGGAGGGGTGTAAGAGGTGAGGGGAGGGCAGGGGAAGAGGAAAAAAATAAGAACCAAAATACTCATGTAATGGTACAAGATCCCAATGATATACGTAAATGTATTTTATACCTAAAATGTACCAATAAACTTAATGGGGAAAAAAAAGCTTGGTTCAGTTCTAGTATTTCATTGTTGATTTTTTGTCTAGGTGATCTTCCTGTTTGTGACAGTGGGGTATCAAAGTCCCTGACTACAATTCTATCAGTGCTTATTTGCTTTTGCATGTCCATTAATATTTGTTTTATGTAGTTGGGTCCACTAGTGTTTGGTGCATATATATTTATGATTGTCATCTCTTCCTCTTGGATTTTCCCTTTACAAGGTTGTAGTGACCTTCTTTGTCTCTCTTAATTAGTTTTGGTTTGAAATCTGCTTTGTCTGCAAATAAGGTAGCTACCCCTACTTTTTACCGGGTTTCTGGGGCATGGAGAATTGTTTTCTATCCTTTTACTTTCAGTCTATGAATTTCTTTTTGAATTAATTGTGTTTCTTGTATATACCATATTGTTGGATTTTGCTTCTTAATCTGTTCTGCCAGTCGATTTGTTTTGATTGTTGAATTAAGGCCATTAACCTTGATAGTTATAACTGATATGTATTGACTTATCCTTGTCATGATATTTACCTGTTGTTGGCTCTTTTATTTTTTTTTTTCCCCACTTTACCATTAATTTCTTGTCTTGCCTGATGGCTTTGTTCTGTTGGGCCTCATGGAGTATTGACCCTCATTGTCTTTTTCTAGGTTATTGTTTAAAATTGTTTGGAGTGCTGGTTTGGTATTCATGCAGTTTCTCAAGTGTTCTTTGTCATGGAAGTATCTTATTTCCCCATCAATTTTGAAAGTTAGTTTTACAGGATAAATCAATCTAGGTTGGAGGTTGTTTTCTTTTATGGCTTAACATACTTCACTCCAGACTCTCCTTGACTTGAGGGTTTGAGTTGAAATGTCTGCTGTGATTCTGTTGGGCTTTCCTTTGTATGTGATTTGTTTCTTTTCTCTAACTGCTTGTAGTATTTTGTTCTTTTGTTGGGTTTCTGGGAGCTTGACTATTATATGTCTAGGTGTAGTTTTTTTCATTGTGGCTAGTTGGAGCCCTGTATGCTGCACTTACATGTATGTCAATTCTTTTTCTATGCTTGTGAAGTTTTCTGCCATTACTTCTATGAACAGTGTTTTAAATGTCATTTTACTTTCTCTTGCTTTTTTTGTGGACTCCTATCAGTCTTATGTTCTTCTTTGCATTATCTAGCAGCTGCTAGATTGATTTCTCATGGTTCCTTATTATTATTTATTATTATTATTATTATTATTATTATTATTATTATTATTTTTGGTACCGGGAATCAAACTCGGGTCCTTGCGCTTGCGCAGCAGACGGCAAAACCACTGAGCTAAATCCCCGGCCCTAGTTCCTTATTATTTTTAAGGAATCTCTTTTTACATGGTCACTAACCACAATCCTGTCTTCTATATCTGATATTCTGTCTTCATATTGCCTTGTTCTGATGCGAATACTTTCAATAAAGTTTTTAATCTCCTGAATATCTGTTTGAATCTGTTTCATGGATTCCATTTCTTTCATATGTTGGGTGTTCATGGTTTCCATTTCTTTCCTATGCTGGGCATTCATGGCTTCCTTCCATTGTGGTCCTGAGCTTATCTATTTCTTTTTGTTTTTGATTTTGGGTACTGAGGATCGAACTCAGGACTTCTTCCTTACCAGGGAGGTGCTATGCCACTGAGGTAAATTCCTGGCCTTTGAAATCATCCATTTTTTAATCTGTTTCTGTTCTAGAGTTTCTAATCATGTCTTTCATTTTGTTTGCCATCTCTGTAGTTATCTGGGAAATTATTTCTGTTTTGAATCTTACAAGAGCCTTGTTCATCTGTTTGTTACTTCCTGTGGAATCATTTCATTGTGTTCAGGTGGGTGATTATCAGATTTTTCTACCTCGTTGCCCCCAGAATTTGACTTTGGTGAGCTGGAAGTCTGGGTTTCAACCTTTTTGAGGTGTCTCCTCATTTCTATTTTTGTTGTTAGTGCTGTTTTTGTTTAATTCCTCAGTTGATACTTCAATATTCCTTATTGTATCTTTATTGCTTGTATTTAGAACGCTTACAGAATGATTGCTTCTCAGATGTGTCTTCCAGTTATAGCTGATCTTTAGGTTTTGAGTCTCTCATGACTCTTAGGTAATCTGGTTATCAGTATACCAGGAAGGACAACTGATTAGAGCAATCACCACATCTTAGCCCAAGTGATATAATCAGCATTAACAATAGCATCAAACACAGCTTAGAAAATGCCAATTTGTGGTAGCTATTAATCTGTCACCTTTAAGCACATGAACTAGATCAAAATTGAGGACCAATCCAAAATATGTTTGTAGTAAATAAACCCTTCAATATAGCAAATTTAACCTTCAGGATGAGTGCTTAGAAGGAGTTGAGAAGGAAGGGATAGAAAGATAGGAGAGGGAAAGGTCAGAAGTGAGGCTAGAGTATACAGGAAGATCATCCAAACTTTGGGAAACTGTTGAAGACAAGAGGAAAAGACAGAGTGAAGGAATAAAGACAAGAATAGAACAAACTAACAGCAATAGGGAAGTTAGAAACTGTATTCAGTTCTATATGAAGATATAATGACAATTATATCCTATAAGAATAATGACAATTGAGAGAAGGAAAGAGAGAGGAAAAAATCCAAAATAGGACAGGAACAGGAACAAGAAGGGAGAGACATAAAGAACAAGCAGGGAGAGGAAGAGAAAAAGAAAAAAGAAAAAAAAGTCAAAAAGGGTTTCCTTCAGGGTATGTCTCTGTTGTCATGGTAGACAGCATGGGCAGCAGTGTGCAGATCTAAGTCGATTAGTCTCAGCAAGCCAGCCACAGTCCACTGAGATTCAGGCTGATTTCTGGCTCAAAACCCTAGTTGAACTCCTTGGCCTCCTGCAGGACTGAATTTCCTCTGCAGATTCCAGCTGCCCTTCCTCTGAAGTGAGTCTGGTTCCAATGATAAGTGCTGATCTCACCAATTTAACCACAGTGGTCCAGTGTGCCTTTATTGAAGAGATTTTCTTCACTATCCCAGTGGGCTTCAATTTTCATCCAGGAGCCTCAGAGAGGCCCTCTCTCTGTTGTTCACTTCTGCTGTATCTTCTGGAGCTCATAACAATGGCCTTTATGGCCCCTGGCGCCTCTGCTTTGGGGATCCAGATAGGACCCCGCACAACGTAGGAGGAGCAAAGGGCAGTCTGTATTGTTAATTTTAAGATTAGAAAGTTAAGTAAAGTATTTTGTACTAACATTTATTTAATTTCTTCTTTCTTACGATCTATATCCCACTCAGTATTGTAGTAAAGTTTAATTTTATTTAATTAGAATGGAAATTTCAATTTCCCTAGGGCTCTTTGTTTTGCCCACCTTGTCTTTTCTACCTCTCCCTTTCCCAGCTCCCAACAGTTTGTTCTCCAGTT
The DNA here is from genome assembly GCF_053883595.1 of Heterocephalus glaber. Classification (NCBI taxonomy): domain Eukaryota; kingdom Metazoa; phylum Chordata; class Mammalia; order Rodentia; family Bathyergidae; genus Heterocephalus; species Heterocephalus glaber. The sequence continues at coordinate 32,512,392 of NW_028258296.1, read as the reverse complement.
CTGAGACTGCCTTTTCTCATGGAATTTAAAAAATGTTTTATGTATCCAATTATATTTCTCTTCTCATTTAGCAGGCTTAGCATATTTATTGTTTGAAACTACATTTTTTTGTTTGCTTTTTTGTTGTTGTTTCTTTTAGAATCACTACTACTTTTTTATATAAGTACTTGTAGTATGGTTACATTGCAAATCACTTATTTTTTGGAACTTAATATATGACAAGAAATATGTTAACATTTTACATACATTACTTAGTTCTCAAGCAAGCCTCTGACCTAATACTATTGTTATCCCTATGTTCACAGACAGAAAGTGAGGCATAGAAAGTTAAACAACTTGGCCAAATTCCTATAGCTAGGAAACAACTGCTTATAGATTATCCAAACTCCAGACCTGTACACATAATCATTACTTCATAGCTCTTCTATAAAAAGACACTAGCTTATATTATTTTCTTTTAATCTTGATGTAAGTGTGACTTTCTCACTGTATTTTTTTTATTAATTCTGATGAGATCTTAGATGACTGTCACAGAATCATATCCATATGGAAAGATAGGATGTGAATTCCCATGGCACTGTTACGCTGATCAGTATTTTCTTTGCCACACTTGGTTCCCCTATCTCCACCAGCTGAGATAGTGTCATTCCTGATGACAATTATTGTCTTATTTTGTTGCTAAAGTAAATATTTTCTAAGGGCCATGTCTCTATGACATTCTTTTCCACCTCCATCAGATTGCCTCGTATACTAATATTTTCTGGATGAAAGGCCAAAATTATACGCTGTCATAGAGGAGTCCTCCAGTGCTTCTGTTACTTAGTTCTCAGGATGTGGCCATCTTTCCTCTCACAGTCAGGAAGAAGGAAAATAAGTTATAACTCTCCTTCCCACCTGGACCAAAACAGAGACACCTTCCAGTCCTTTCCAAGTGGTTCATTTTGCTAGAACATTGTTCTCCTTTACACATTTTTGTTTTCCTCCTTCACTGGAATTGAGTACAAAAAGAAGGAGGATAACTTGGCCAACTAGGTAACTGTATTTTTTAGAACCCAACAATCTCAAATACTTGGAAAGGTTCTTTTGAATCTTTAATCAATGTTCCCAAAGAGCTTACGTTTTCATTTCAAATTGCAGTTTGACAACATTTAATCCTTTATTATTGCTTTGTCAGAATTTTAATTGAATTGTTCAAAATATGAAACAAAGGAAAAAGTTGTAGATAGCACAGTAATATTAACAGAATTACCAGAGTGCTGAGAATTATTAAAAAGTACATTATGTTTGTTAATCAGGCATTTAATTTTGCTTCTGTTTGTTGATAGAAAACATCCTCTTGGAAAGGATTTTCTCAAAAACCTTAATTGTGACAATGCCTTCTTAATATCCATGAATATACTGTACAAGCCAAAGATGTTTGAAACCTAATTAGTCAAAAAGATTCCTAATTTCCATTTTAACCATAGAATGGCTGACCAGCATTCTAGTTATATTGGTTTTTAGTGCACAAGAGAAAGCTAACTTTGTAGACAGGACTTAAAAAATCAGGAGTACCAAAGGAAAGATCTTAAATTATTACAGACCGTATAGCATGCACATGTGCATGCACACACACAGCAAAAAAAAATATATATATAATAATATTTTCTCTACTTATTGTGTAAAACCAACATAATCTTAATATTAAAAGATTAGTAGAAGAAAAGAAATTAAAGACCAAACTCATTCATGAACATAGATGCCAAATATATCAAACAAAACACTAACATGCAAAATCCAGCAGCACATAAAAAAGAGTAAATGTGACATGACTACATGGCACCTACCTCACTAAAGCAAGGTTGCATTACCCTCTGGCAAAAAATCTAATGTAAATCATTATATAAACAGGTTAAAAGAGAAAAAGAATCATATGATTATCTCAATAGATACAGAAAAAAATGTTTAAGAAAGTTCAATATTTATTCATAATTTTTTTGAAATCTAAAATAAAAAACTATAAATGCTGCCCCAATATGATGGCTCCCACCTGTAATTTCAACACTCAGGAGGCTGAGGCAGGAGGATCTCTGTGAGTTCAAGGCCTGTGGGCTACATTATGAATTCTAGGCCAGCCTGGACTTCATTGTAAGACCCTGTCTCAACACAAAAAACAAAAAACAAAAAATCAAATGAATAAATAAATTATAAATGAGGAACTTACTTAAATTGATCAAAGATGTTTGCCAAATATCATCACCAAATATAAAAAATAATAGTGAATATATATCATATATAGAAGAATTCAGCATGTTTTTGCACACATAATTAGAGTTGAGGTACCCAACACTTTTCTTCCTGCTGCTCTCCATTTATCAATTTAAAGGCATTTTCTTGCATTCCCACAGAAGTGGTGAGCAAGCATAAGATAGGTATTGTGTGGTGTGGCTCTTTGAGTTTTTGAGTTTCTTTAATGAAAGGAATTTAGCGTTCTCTTAAATTTGTTTGATTTTGATGAATATTTGAAAGCCACAGTTATAAAAAAACACTTAAGAGTAGAGAAAACTGTTGAAGCTTTATTAATGAGTGAAGAGAAGTGGTCACACAACACAATGGAGAGCATGATTCTTACCACTGACACTTTTTTAAAAAAAATATATATATATTTTGGTACATTTTAGGTATAAAATACATTTACATTTATCATTGGGTGTTTGTACCAGAACATGATGCATCTTACTTTTTATTTTTTCTACCATTACCTGTGCACCCTTCACCCCTTCCACCCTTCCCTATCTACACAGAGTTTGATTCCATTTTTTTTTTCTCATAATTTTTTTCTTTCCCTTCTTCCCTTTCCCCTTTCCCTTCCACCATCCCCAAACCCTTGGACCTTTTCTTATTTCAAATAATCAATTATGGATTTTAATCATTTTCATCCTTATTTACACTTTCAATTTCTCTCACTAGAGAAAACTATTCAGTATTTACACATGTGTGTCCTATTTATTTCACTTAAGAGTATGGCCTCAATATGTATCCATTTAGCTATAAATGTCTCTAGTTTCTCATTCTTTATGGCTGAGTAGTACTCCATTTTATAAAAAAAAACCCACATCTTCTTTATCCAGTTTCCAGTCGATGGGCACTTGGGCTATTTCCAAGCTTTAGCTATTACAAACTTTGCTGCTATAAACATAGGTGCACATATATCACTGTGGTATGATTCTTTTAATTCTTTGGGGAAGATTCCCAGTAGGGGAATAGCTGGGTCAAATGGAACCTGTAGTCCTAGTTCTTTGAGGCATTGCCATCCTGATGTCCACAGTGGTTGCACCAATCTACATTCCCACCAACAATGGAGAAGGGTTCCTTTCTCTCCACATCCCCAGCATTTGTTATTGGTTGATTTCTTGATAGCAGCCATTCTTTCTGGGTTGAGGTGGAATCTCAGTGTCGTTTTCATCTGCATCTCTCAAATGACCAGTGATGTTGAACGTTTTTTCATATATTTACTTGCTGTTTTTACTTCTTTGCCTGAGAAATGTCTGTTCATTTCAGATGCCCATTTTTTAATTGGGTCTTTGAATTTGGGGGGTCTGATTTTTTTCAATTCTTTATTCTCGATAGTAGACCTTTGTCTGAGGTACAGCTGCTAAAAATTTTTTCCCACATTGTAGGTTGTCTCTTAGCTCTGTTGGTGGTTTCTCTTGCAGTGCAGAAGCTTTTTAATAAGATGAGATCTGAGTTGTTGATTGTGCTAGTTCCCATGCTCCTGAGGTTTTGTTCATAAAGTCTTTTCCTAGGCCAATGTCTTCAAGAGTTCTACCTAACTTAGCTTCCAGCAAGTTTAGTGTTTCTGTTTTAATATTTAGATTTTTAATCCACTTCAATCTTAGTTTAGTGCATGGTGATAAGTATGGGTCTAGTTTTAATCTTTGGCAGGTTGAAATCCAGTTTTTCCAGCACGATTTATTAAATAGGCTATCTTTCCTCCAATGAGGGTGGTTGGCTCCTTTGTCAAAGATGAGGTGGCTGAGTATGTCTGGAGTTGTTTCTGCATCTTCTAATCTATTCCACTGATCCTCGGGTCTGTTTCTTTGCCAGTACCATGCTGTTTTTATCACAGTAGCTTTATAGTAGTTTCAAGTTCTGGATTGTGATACCCCCAGCCATCTCTCTGTTGCCTAGAATTGCTTTTGCTATTCTAGGTCTCTTCTGGTTCCAAATGAATTTTTGGATTGTTTTCTCTAGTTCTGTGAAGCATATTGTTGGAATTTCAATTGGCATTGCATTAAATCTGTATAGTAGTTTTGGAAGTATGGCCATTTTCACTATATTGGTTCTTCCTACCCAGGAACAAGGGATGTCTTTCCATTTTCTTATATCCTCCGTGATCTCCTTATTTAAAATGCTGTAGTTTTCAGTGTAGAGGTCTTTTGCTTCCTTTGTTATGTTGATTCCTAAATATTTCATTTTTTTAGATGCTATTATAAAAGGAATTGTTCCCCAAATTTCTCTCTCAATGAGTCTGCTATTTGTGTATAAGAAGGCTATTGTTTTTTGAGTGTTGACCTTATATCCAGCCACTCTACTGAATCTGTTAATTAGGTCTAGAAGACTTTTGACTGAGTTTTTTAGGTCTTCTATGTAAAGCATTATATCATCAGCAAATAATGACAGTTTAACTTCTTCCTTTCCTATCTTTATTCCTTTCATTTCTTTCTCTTTTCTAACTGCTGTGGCTAGAGTTTCCAGAACAATATCGAACAGGAGTGGTGATAGTGGGCATCCTTGTTTGTTCCTGATTTTAGTGTGAAAGTTTTAAGTTTTTGACCATTTAGTATGCTGTTGGCTGTTGGTTTTTCATAGATAGCCTTAATCAGGTTGAGATAAAGACATCCTATTCCGATTTTCTGTAGTGTTTTTATCATGAATGGCTGTTGGACTTTGTCAAATGCTTTTTCTGCATCTATTGAGATGATCATGTGGTTTTTGTCCTTGACTCTGTTAATATAGTGTATTACATTTATTGATTTATGGATGTTGAACCATCCTTGCATCCCTGGGATAAATCCAACTTGGTCAGGGTGTATGATCTTCTTGATGACACTCTGTATTCTGTTTGCCAGTATCTTGTTGAGGATTTTTGCATCTATGTTCATTAGGGAGATTGGTCTGTAGTTCTCTTTTTGGGTAGTGTCTTTCCCTGGTTTTGGAATCAAAGTAACACTTGCTTCCAGGAGTGAATTTGGAAGCCTTGTTTCCCTTTCAATTTCCTTGATGAGTTTAAATAGTAATGGCGATAGTTCTTCTTTAAATGTCTTGTAGAATTCAGCAGTGAAGCCATCAGGTCCTGGGCTTTTGTAAGATTTTTATTACATTTTCAATTTCACTCATTGTAATTGGGGTGTTTAGAATTTCTATATCTTCTTCATTTAATTTTGGCAATTCATATGTATCTAGGAATCTGTCCATTTCTTCTGTGTTTTCCATTTTATTAGAGTATAGGTTCTCAAAGTAGGTATTGATGATTCTCTGGATTTCTGCTGGATTTCTTATGGCTTCACCTTTTACATTCTTAATTGCATGTATTTGAGCCTTTTCTTTCCTTTTTTTTTTGATAAGGTTGACTAAAGGTTTATCAATTTTATTTATTCTTTCAAAAAACCAACTCTTTGATTCATTGATTTTTTTGTATTGTTCTCTTAGTCTCCATTGCATTGATTTCTGCTCGGATCTTTATAATTTCCTTTCTTGTACAATCTTTGGGTTTGTTATGCTCTTCTTTTTCTAGGAGCTTGAGATTCTGTGTTAAGTTATTTAACTGAGTTTTCTCTGTTGTCCTAATATGGGCATTCACTGCTATGAATTTCCCACATACAACTGCTTTCATTGTGTCCCACAGATTCCTGTATGTTGTGCTGCCATTTTCATTTACTTGTAGAAACTGTCTGATTTCTTCTTTAATTTCCTCTGTGACCCATTGGTTGTTCAGGAGGGTGTTGTTCAATTTCCATGTGTTTGTGGGTGTTTTGCGGTTTCTTATGTTATTGATCTCCAATTGTATTGCACTATGGTCTGATAATATACAGGGGATAACTTCAATTCTTTTACATTTACTTAGATATGTCCTGTGAGCTAGTATGTGATCTATTTAGGAGAATGACCTGTGTGCAGCTGAAAAGAATGTGTATTCTGATTTTGTGAGGTGGAACACTCTGTAAACACCTATTAAGTCCATTTGTTCAATAGCTTGGCTCAGTTCTAGAATTTCATTGTTAATTTTTTCCTAGTTAGTCTGTCTATTTGTGATAGAGAGGTGTTGAGGTCCCCCACTACAATTGTATTAGTGCTTATTTGGTTTTTCATGTCCATTAATATTTGTTTTGTATAGTTGGGGACATTTATATTTGGTGCATATATATTTAGGATTGTCATCTCTTCCTCTTGGACTGGTCCTTTCACAAAGATGTAGTGACCATCTTTGTCTCTCTTAATTAGTTTTGGTCTGAAATCTACTTTGTCTGCAAATAAGATTGCTACACCTGCTTTTTTCTGGGTTCCTGTCACATGGAGAACTGTTTTTCATCCTTTTACTTTCAGTCTATGGATTTCCTTTTGAATTAGGTGTGTTTCTTGTATACAGCATATTACTGGGTTTTGCTTCTTAATCCATTCTGCCAGTCTATTTCTTTTGATTGGTGAATTGAGGCCATTAACACTGACAGTTATAATTGACAGATATTGACTCATCCTTGTCATGATGTTTTACTCTTGTTGGTTCTTTTCTTATTTTCCCCCCTTTTGCTTTAGTGTCTTACCTTGTGTGGTGCCTTCTCTCTGCTGGGCCTCATGGAGTTGTGACCTTCATTGTCTTTTTCTAGGATATTGCTTAAAATTGTTTGGAGTGCTGGTTTGGTATTCATGAAATTTCTCAGGTGTTCTTTGTCATGGAAGTATCTAATTTCCCCATCAATTTTGAAGAAAATTTTGCCAGATACAACAGTCTAGGTTGGAAGTTTTTTTCATTTAGGGCTTGAAATACTTCACTCCAGGCTCTCCTTGATTTGAGGGTTTGTGTTGAGAAATCTGCCATGGTTCTGATGGGCTTTCCTTTGTAGGTGATTTGTTTCTTTTCTCTAAATGCCTGTAGAATTTTTTTCTTCTGTTGGGTTTCTGGGATCTTGACTATTATATGTCTAGGGGTAGATTTTTTTTTTTTTATCGTGGCTAGCTGGAGTTCTGTATGCCTCATTTATCTGTATGTCCAATTCTCCACCTCTGACTATGAAGTTATTTACTATTATTTCTGTGAACAGTTTTTTTTATGTCCATTGTACTTTCTCCTGTTTTTTCATGGACTCCTATGAGTCTTATGTTATTCTTCTTTGCATCATCTAGCAGCTGTTGGTTTCATTTCTCATGGTTCCTCACTGTCTTTAAGAAATCTCTGTTTTCATGGTCCTTAACTGCAAACCTGTCTTCTATATCTGATATTCTGTCCTCAGATTCTCTTACTCTGCTCTACATGCTTTCAATGGAGTTTTTAATCTCCTGAATATCTGTTTGAATCTGTTTCATGGATTCCATTTCTTTGTTATGTTGAGCGATCATGTTTTCCATTTCTTTCTTATGCTGGGCATTCATGGCTTCCAACATGTTTCTGATCTCATCTATTTTCTTATGTTTCTGCTCTAGAGCTTCTAATCATGTCTTTTACTCTGGTTACCATGTCCGTATTTATCTGGGAGATTATTTCTGTTTTGAAATTTTCTAGAGCCTCATGCATCTTCTTTGTTACTTCCTGTGCTATCAGTTCAGGGTGTCCAAGTGGTTGCTTATCAGACTTTTCCACCTCATTTCCTCCAGAATTTCCTTTTTGTGGCATGGAAGCCTATGTTTGTGCCTTGCTTAAGTGTCTTCTCATTTTTGTTTTTGGTACTGTCCTTGATTTAATTCCTGGGTTGATATTTCAAGATTGCTTAATGTAGGTATCTTTGTTGCTTGTGTTTAAAACCCTTGTGGAATGATTGCTTTTCAGAGGAGTCTTCTAGATATGGCTTGTGTTTGGGTTTTGAGACTCTAATGACTCTGAAGCTATTATATTTTTCTTACACCAGGAAGGAAAACCAATTAGATCAATCACAACATGTTAGCCCAAATGATATAGTCAGCAGTACCATAAGCATCAAGCACAGCTTAGAAAATGACTATTTGTGGTAGTTATTAATCTATCACTTTTAACTATGTGAGTTAAATTAAAACCAAGGACCAACCCAACGTAAGTTTATAATGAATAAACTCTTCAATATAGCATCTTTCCCCTTCAGGGTGGGGAGCTAAAAGGAGTTGAGGAGGGAGGGACAGGTAGAAAGAACTGGTAAGATTAGCGGTGAGGCCAGAAGACACAGAAAGATCACACAAACTCTAAGAAGATGTTAAAGGCAAGAGAAAATGGCAGAATGAAAGAACAAAGATGTGAACAGAATCACCTGACAGCAACAAGGAAGCTAGATACCAAATTTAACTTCCTTTAAACCTAATGATAATCAAGAGAAGGAAAAAGAGAAGAAAAGAACAGTAAGGGAGAAATCCGAATTCAGTGCAGAGAGGAACAAATGGGGAGATGAGGGGCAATGTGGGACAGTGAGAGAATGAGAGAGAGAGAGAAAGAAAAGATTAAAAGAAAGAAAAGTAAAACTTTGAAGAGTAGAAAAAAAGTAAAAATTAAGAAGTAAAAATAAGAAAAAAAATTTTTTTTTTCTTTTTTGCAAATAGCAATAGAAATTATGGGCCTCCTTCAGGTTATGTCTCTGTTGTCACGGTTGGCAATGTAGGAATCCCTGTGCATATACAAGTCAATGAGTCTCAGCAAGCCAGCTGCAGACCAAGTACAGTGGTCTGATGTGCCTTTATTGTACAGGTTCTCTTTACTTTTCTGCTGAGCTTCAGTTTTCTTCCAGAAGCCTTATAAGCCCTCTTTCTGTTACTAACTTATGCTCTATCTTGTGGCGCTCAGGACAAGGGTCTTTATAATCTCCTGTGCCTCTGTAGTGCGGGACCAGGTAGCAGAAAAGCCAGAAGGTAGGCAGTGCACAGAGGGGGAGGTGGGGGGAGACTGATCATTTGTCTTGTCTCACCAGGGCCAGTCGCTGGTTGCAGCAGCTTTGAGACAGCACTGACACTCTTTATGGGATATGTGCCAACAATATTATCATTGTGTGTGAAGAAATATGGACATTTTCATCTTCTTTTTGCCCAGATGCAAAGCTCTAAAATGAGCTTGCATTATTCATTGAAGCAGGCAAAAGGATATTAGAAAAAAAAATTTTAGCTAATTAATAAGAAAACTGCAAACAACCCAATTTAAAAAAAAATAATGGATAGGCAATTCAAAGAAGCAGAATTACAAATAACCAGTAAACATAAGAAGACATTCAAACCAGCTGGTCAGCATGGAAATGCAAATTAAATCAACATAAATTTAAAATATTTCTTTAGTTGGATTGGCAAAGAGTGATGACTGTTAGTGCCATAGAGGGTGTGGGGAGGCAGGCACTTTCATATATTATTAGTGAAAAAGTGAAGCAGTACCACTGTTTTGGCAAGAATTTTGAGGCATTTAAGTATATTTTGGGCCATGGCTTTTTTGATCAAACAATTTAGTTCTAGAGATCTATCCTATTAAAATCATGGTATTACTGTATAACCCCCAGCTAGTCCACTCCTAGCTATAGCCAAAGGAAATAAAGTTAACATACAAAAGAGATACATTACCACTGTTTATTGTGGCATTACTCACAAAGCTATGAAATGGAGCAACCTAGGTGGACAAAGAAAGTATTACAGACACACACACAGGAATATTATTTAGCCATAAAAAGAATAAAATCCTGTCGTTTGCCGCAAAATGAAACTGGAAAACATCATGTTAACCAAAATAAGCCAGATGCAGAAAGATGAGTATCGCATGGCACATGGTCTCTCTCATATGATGAAACTTAAAAAACAGTCTACTGAGAACAAAAGAGTAAACATGCTAAGGACTGCAAAGTGTTAGAATAGAGAGATGAGGATGCATAGGAGTGAGGAGAGGATAGAAGGGTGAATGGTTATGATTACTGTACAATATGTACCTGCCCCACAAGCTCAAGGGTTCTATCCCTGGTACCAAAAAAAAAAAAAAAAAAAGAGAGAGAAAAAACTGGAGAGATAGGAATCCAAAGAGGAGGAGTAAACATGAGAGATGAACCTTCTCTCTGCATCCCTGCACCTGGATTTCCACAGAACACCTGGACAGATGTTAAATGGCCTTGTATTGCAAAAAGGGAAAGCATTGATACCAAAATATGCTACTGATTACCTTTTATTAGTGACAGCACCACTGAATACCTCACAGGCCAGAATGTACATTTATTCATTCGTCCCTTCAACAAAAACACCCTATTTATCTAGGTACTATTTGCTAGAGGTGCCGCAATAAATAAAGGGCTGATCCTTGCCTACATATGGAGGAACCATGGAATTTATCCACTCAAGAGCATGTTTAGAAGGGAAAGGGAATGTGTTGATAATAATTACAATTGTGTAAATTTTTACATAAAATAAGAAACACAGCATATGCATTAACATCTTTAATGTAGTTCAGTGAAGCACTGTTTGTAATAACATGAAAATTGGACACAAATGTCCATCTTTAAGGTATGTTTGAATGAATTATGGCCCAATCATGCAATAGAGTCCTATGCCACTATTTAAAAAAATGAAGCAAGTCTGTCTTAATCAGAAGAAAAAAGTAAAAAGAAAAAGAACTTATACATAAATCAATGTTAAATTATTTGTATAGAAAGATAATATAGCTTTTATACTAGGTAAAGAGAGCATTGATTTTTTGTTGAACAATAATAATACATATAATGTATCTGTATTAATATAAGATAAAATGGATAAAAATAAACACCAATGCTACTAGTGTTCTGAACTTCTAGGATTTGAAAAGGGGAAATTGTATTTCTTTATACAATTGTCTATATATGAATAATTCTTACTTTCTATGTGTTTGAGAATATATTTTTATGTTTGAGTGCATAGGATGTGACTCTGCTATTAAAATAATTTCACTACTGTTATTATTAAGAGGCAACAAATGTTCCTGCAATTAACTCAGGCTTAAATGTTGGTCTGTCTATTCAAAGAATATGCCATGTTTAGTTAAAATTATATTTTACTGTTTTCAAAATTCCTTAGTATGATTAGCAAGAAGAATTAAGGAGTAACTTTCAGTAAGAGTCTCTCTCTTTAGAAATAATGACCAATAACAAATTATCCTAAATTCATTTTCTTAATTTAGAATTTCTTTTTATGATATTTCAAGCTATAGTCCAGAATCGGCTATTTCTACCTATTGAGAAATATATTTCTTATAATACTCTAGAAATAGAAAATGATGTATTAGTCACAAATAATTAAAATCACTGGGTAACTTTAAAAAAATTAAGATGCTTGTTTCAAAAGCTTTATAATGGGCATGGTATATTAAACTACATATTCTTACATTTTACTTGGGTAAAAAGGTGGTAAGTCATGATATAAATATCATCAAGTTGAAATTATAGACATAAGAGAATTTTCAACTTACCATTGTTTTTGTAAATATATATAATATCGGATCAGCTACTTTCTATCTTTTATACTAAAGGAACTTTGTTCTTTCTTACCTGATCATGAAAAAGAGCCAATTGTACCAGCATTCATATATTAAGGGAGTTATATGCTTTCCTTTAAATTTTCTCATGGAAGATGTAAACCTAATCAAACTTTTCTCCCCTCTAGCTGGTAACTAAAGAAGTTGAAATATTGTTTGAATATTGAAGAAGTTGAACTAAAGAGTTGAAATACGGTTTAATCATGCTACATTCCACTTTTTACAGTTATGAGAAACATTATTTTGCAGCTATAGGAGCAACAAAATGTTTTTACTCTATCTGAGGAAAAATATATTTTAAAATTATTCATTATTTTAAAAGGCATGATTTCTTATGACACTACATTTTCATTTTCTGTACTTTAAATATTACTTTTTGAAAGAGCCATTTTTAAAAATGATGATAATATCTAAGCAGCCTGGGGAGCAGACTCTCATTCTGACTTGCCTCAGAGAGAAGCAACATGCTAATTTCACTTGGCAATCTTTACTTGATTCCTTCAGTCCAAATTCAACTATTATTAACCTTTGTTTGTGACAATTGAAGAGAATAATGGTTGAATTTGGGGCCTTTAATTCACATTGAAATCAATAGCTGTAAATGGTAGTTGCCACAGTTCTAACAGATCTGTCACATTCAAACAAAAGAAGGCTTTTCCCAGTTCATAGAAGATAGCTGAGACAATTAAACACACATACAAATCTCAAAAAACCGTTAAACTATTAAGAAAATGCATTGATCACAGCATATGTTCATAAAGGTTTTTTTACTTGTTTGTTTTAACAGTGGTTTTTTGTTTTGTTTTGTTTTTTTAATAACTGAAATTGTAAGTCAGATACAGTAGATGTAGCAACTTCATCCAGACCTCAGAAATTGGGCTCTGTCATAAAAATAAATTGAATTGTCCTTCCCACAGTAGTGATGATAGTGTGTGTGTGTGTGTGTGTGTGTGTGTGGCAGGGGGGGTTGCTGATGATAAGCGTCTTCCTGAGCTGGCAAAGCCAGCAATTTCAAAGGCCACTAAATAAAAACAACCCCAAATCCTTAAAACCAGAGATCTGGAGGCCAATGACAGTGCCCTTATCATGACTTCAACTCCCAGTGCAAATCTATCTTTTCGACTTCAGCACATTCATCAGTGGTAAATTTTTAGTGCTAAGATTTGACCTTGTCTTTACTTTTCTATTTTTTTGTATCTTTTAGGGATGTAAATTTAAGGGATTTTAGTTAGTGTTCTCATATGACTTTGATATGCATATTTGCCATCTTTGAACCTAATGCTGGTTATAATTGACTGGACATTGATTAATTCCACTAAGAACATAAGTAGACTCTGAATTGTTAAGTTTCATGAAGTAATAAGAATGTTACAGTGCTTTATCTGGAAGAAAAACCTTTGATTTTTTTTCCATATAATAATAACAGGCCTCCAAGTTTTATTCAGGCATAATATGAAATATTTTTATTCACTGAAATGCCATTCCAGCTATCCTTTGAAAAATTAAATTAGTTGTTCTTGGAAGTAGAAACTAGGAAGAGTCAATACTTTAAGAACACAAGAGATTTAAATAAAGGAAGGTAGACAAGATCATGTTTTTAATTTGCCTTAAGCAAAAGTACTATTGTTTTTTTCTGGGCTTATAATTTTAAAAGATGATTTTCACACTTGAAATTTTCCAAAATTATTAGTTTAAGGACCTCATCATTTTGTAAAACATTGAACTCATTTGAAATAAATTCTCTGATTCAAGAGGAACAAATCAGTTTCAAAAAGGTCTTTTTTCTAATTTATTTCTTCCCACTAGAATATGAGATTTCAGCCTTTGTCAAATTACCTGGGACAAAAACACATAGCATTCTGTGAAAGTCATTCTACCAAAAAAAAAAAAAACCTTCATTTGTAGAATTTGCTGGGTTCTGTAGTATAAATACTGCTACCACCACCCATTTCAAGCTACCAACCAAGTATCACTGAACATAGAATTGGATCCAGCACAATTAGAACAGTTAGATTCAGCTGGGAAAGACTTAAATCTGTAGCCATTATGAGAGGACTAGAACACTAACCACAAAAAAGCATGTGGTGTGCCCCATTTTGATGAGGAGAGAATCACAGTGATACAATGAATTGCTGGCCAAGAAATCAGGCATTTTTATGTGATCACTATGCTTATCTGCTTTGAGATAAAGGAAATAACCGTTAATTAGTAGATAAACTAAACAATCCTTAAGATAAACCCACCTTTTTGTGATACTATGCTAGAGAATTCAAAATGTTCATCTTTAATGATGTGGTCTCTATCCAGTGAAATAATTTAAAAATATGGTGATTCCATGGTTTTGTATGTATATACTGTATTTGATTGTCTTTTTCTTAAATCATACTATTTTAAGGAAGGGAAGAGGTTTCATTAGAAAAACCTACCTTGTCAAATCTTGTTGGTAAAGATATAAGTCTGGGCATATCTGCAGTAAATTAGGTTCTTTGTGAATTAACATGATATAATTAAAGGTATTCTATGAATCTAATTTATGTGTTCATGATTCCATATATATATATATATATATATATATATATATATATATATGTAGTTGGGGGAGGAAATAGGGAGCAACAACTGGTAACTCATTTTTGGGTGAAAATATTAAAAGAAAACAAGCTAGCCTAAACCTAATGAGGGAAATTAGTCTCATTGAGCTATCCCATAGGAATGGTGGAGTACCATAATACTCATGAGTACCAACACAGGAGAAAACTGGAAATAAGGACTTGATGCCATAGTATCCTTCCTTCTGTTGAGCAATTTCTCTCTATACCTAGTCTTTATGTCATTTTCCCACAAATGCCAGCAGTGGATAAAATATAGTAGGTCATCTGCTGGTGGTTAATATATATTAGCTATGTGTTCATCAGATTCTAGTCAAAGAACCTAGTGTGTAAAAAAGTTGTTTGGGGAGAAACTGCTAAAGTGATCTTGTGGCCAGTTTTTCTCCAGTATATTCACAAAATATATGTTCTTGGTGTGTTATTATGTAATTCCATAATCACTTATAAAATAAAACTTGTTATTTCTATCACTGAAATTATCTACACAACTTATTCTTTGACCTAATCAATCAAAATCTTAAAAAGATAGATATATTAAAATCTCTCATTGTGTTTTTCTTTAGTGTCCCACATTTTCCTAGAGTTATAAACCTTATTCTCAGCTTTAAGCCTTATAGTTATGAGTTACATACTTTGTCTTGTTTGATATATATTTATGCATGTAGTTTTGGAAATCATACCTGCTATCATTATACAATGTTAATAGTTTCATGTCTTCATTAGTTTTTGTGGCCTGATTTTTATTGTTTTCTTGACATTATCATTCTTGTATTATCTTTTTTTCTATTTTAGGTTTCTTAAAATGCAATATGTATTTTAAAAATTTTGATTGAGAATTCAGTTTATCAAGGAGTTGTAACTTGTCTATTTGATATATTGTTTCATATTATTTTATATTTACTCTGCTTATTTTATTCATTTTCTTTTCTTTTAAAGATTTATTATTTTGGAAATTTTCTCTATTGTTTATAATAATGTGTAAAGAAATATTTATGTGGGCTGGGGATTTAGCTCAGTGGGTTCGCTGCCTGCTGCACAAGCGCAAGGACCCAAGTTCAATCCCCAGCACCAAAAAAAAAAGAAATATTTATGTATTATTATTAAGTTCAATAATGATGATGGCTCCATTAAAACAACCTGCTTTCACATTTTACCTCTTAGCTCCTCTTCCCTCAGCCTTTTAGGCAGTTTTAGACTCATTCCTTTCTTACTCCCTCTTCTTTCTTCCCTCCATAATTCTTGGGTTTTGCTGAGTAGCTGAAAATTTTCAGTTGCAGACTTTTGTTAAACACACACACATATAAACCTTGGGAATTACGGGATAATTTATATTCTAAATCTTAGTTATAGAATTACCATCATGTAAATATTCCAAAGTTGCTTAATACTGTGTATTGTTCTGTTCTTTCCTCTTATTCGTAGGAAGAGATTTGCTTCTGATGGAATTGTTTTTGAGGTTGAGAGTATTTCCTTGAGAATTTTCTTCAGCTACTATGTCAGTACATGGGTGGCAAGTTATTTGAATTCCTAGATATTGAAAACCATTGTTTTTTCCTTAGCATTTGAGTATTGTATTAGCTGGTATAAAGATTCTTGGTTCATAGTCCCTTTCTTTTACTAGCAACTGAGATAATCTTTCTTTTGTAAGAAAACTATTTTTTTTTGTTCTGTGTAGAAAAAGAATTTTTTCATTAGCATTGGAGGTCAGAAACATTTCCCCTGATTATGTCTAGGTGTGTGGCTTTTTGTAAAATTAATCCCGTTGATCTTGGAGGGTCCATTCAGAAAAAAAAAAACATACATTTTTCTTCAATTCTGAGAATTTTTATTCTGTTATTTCCATAATTATCACTTCTATCACATGCTCCATTTTTCACATCTGAATTTTCTGTTCTTTGCATATTATGGCACCTGGATCTCCCTCTAATTCTCTTATTCCTTCTTTCCCCTTTTCATTTGATCATCCACACAACTAATTCAGTTCTCAGTAGGGGCTATTCTCTTTTTCAATTCCACTATTTGATTTTGAGAACTCTGAAAACTATGATCATTAAAGTACTTATTATTTTTATTTTATAATTGCATCTCCTTGAGAATATTCATTATGTTTAAATTAGCGCTCTCCTTGATGTCATCCATCACCTCTTTCATAATAGTAGCTACCTGTTCAGCTTGGCCTCCCTCTCACAAGTAGAGAATTCATAAGTAGGCAGCAGTTTTTCTTTGACTTCCCAGTTGTATATATTTTGTCACATAGGAAAAGGTCTAAGTTGGAGGTTCTCTTGAGCTGTGATGAAAGTTGTAGATAATACAAAACTTTTTTTCTAGGAGACTAGTGATTACCCACTACCATACTTAAACTCCTTCATTGAGAAGCATATAAGATCAGGTCCTAAGACTCTCCAAGGGCAAATGAAACGATGTCAGTTACTTCCATTGAGTATAACTAAAGCAATTTACCCACCTGCTCACTACTCCCAACTCTCCCAAGACTGCCTGCCCAGCAGGACAAGGCATCTCTCCACTTTAAGACTGAAACACGGAAGCTGTGCTCTCCCTGCATGACTGAGAACCACTGGCATATGTGCCTCGGCACCCACAGTTACCAAGAATCCTGCTGTATAAACTCCAGACCTTCTTGGACCTTTGCTCTTCTCCCTTCCACAAAGCAACAAAAACCTTGCTCTTGCTTTTCTCTGGACCCACAAAATGTCAAGTAGTGGCCAACTAATGGTGTATTTGCATGTTGATTTGCCCTGGCATCTTTTAGCTTTTGATTGAACAGGGAGTCATCAGGAGTACATGTGGTACAGTTCTGAGAAGCTCTGCTTGCTTTCTCCCTGCTGGCTGTCCTGGCAATACGTGTTTTTAATCAGCACTGTAACCTCGATGTCAGACAGAAGAACTCTTCCTCCTTTCTAAGAGAGACTTCCCTGTTCATGTGCTAAGGCCTAGCCTAGTCACTTTTTTTAATATCTTACTCTTTCTCTATCTTTTATATCTTACTCTTTCTCTATCTTTTATATTTTTATTTCTCTATCTATATGGTCCAGTCCTACTTTTCAACATGCACACACACACACACACACACACACACACACACACACAAATCCTGAAGTGAACCTTGCTTCAGTCCTACTGTCCCTTCTCCTACTACATGTGTCCATTTTTCTCCCTTCTTAGTCAGTTAGAAAATTCTTTTCTTCCACTTTGTAAAGTCTTACTCTACTCAATAACACTATCAGAAAAGTCACCAATAACATGTTCTAATCTTCTACTTTATCATTTTCTGCACAGAATTTGATCTTATTTATAGCCTCCCATTGAAATTATCTCCTATCTCTTTAAAAATTGTATTTTTCTGTTTAATTCTCTTCTCCCAGGCCACTTCAGTTTATACCCTATTCTGGTTCATTTTCATCTCATTCCTAAGTCAGAACTAGAACTCACCTTCCCTGGCTTTGGTTTCATTTCTCCTTCCTTGACATCATTTAAAGGTATCAGCTACTCATTCATTCTACAAAGACTTACTGTGCACCTAATATGAATAAACACCATCTGGTTTAATGACTGGCTCTTTTAGTATACATGGATCTTTAAATAATCCTTGTGATCTTTCTTTTAAATGCTATAAAACTTCAAACCTTTTCTGAGCTCATCAATACTGCATCTACCTACTTGGAGTCAGTCTGAACAGTCTCCAAATTCTAAGACGTACTTCCCAAAAGCTTAATTGCTCAAATGTATTTTCAGATTTATCTTTTCATCAGAATTTATCCTCCATTCTTGAGTCATTCTGTGAGGTGAAGAGTGACTTGTTACATTACTGTTCTTTTGAGTTTTCTTTTAAAATGTGACTATTATTTCAAGGAAAAACCACTTAGCTATTTTTAGCTTAATTGCTTAAATACATGAAAACAGTACCTGGAATTGAGAACGACAGTGAGATGGAGGATGGTACACCCCATAGGAGTTAAAGGGTCTGGGAAGCTGAGAACAGATAGAGAGGGGAAATCTAGAAGGAAAAAAAAGTCTGTGGACTGTTTTAAGTTAGGGCAACAAGTGTTCCATTTTATTTTCTAACATGTTATTTTATGTAAGAACTTTGGAGTTAAACTTAATCCCCATCTGTTGAACTGGCCAAGCAGAGGAGGTAATGCAGAGGACTGGGGTGATGTGACTGAGTCAGGGAGAACTGCTGTGCCCAGAGAAGGCTCATTGGACAACTCATGCTTCCGTATGCCATTGTTTAAAGGAAAAGTGTACAGCTATCCTTACATGGGTACAGTCATATCTGAACAGGTTCCACCTTCATCCCATATTTTAAAGACTTTCTGAGAAAGAAAATATGATCTAAAATTCTTCCCCTAATAATTTCTGAATATTGGAATCATCTGTGAAGATCTTTGAAAGAGATTCATGGGACCTCTCTTTTCTGAAATTCTGAACCTAGGGCATGCTCTGTGTGTGTGTGTGTGTGTGTGTGTGTGTGTGTGTGTGTGTGTGTGTGTTTAGCTCCACAACTGACTGATGAACATTGAGTGCTGGAAGTTTGCTGAGCTGAGTTTGATTAGATAAACTGCAGCCATGCAAAGAAGAGTGGATGCTCTGCTTCTGTGTGAGGAAACATCTCATTTTTACAAAGCAACCTCTACAAAAGCTGACAGCAAAGTTTCCTATGTACATTGCAAAGGAAAATATGATGTAAAATAAAATAAATACTTGCTCTAAAAATTTACCACACAGACAAACATCAATCTTTTTTTAAAGAAAACCTCCAGTGTAGTCTGATTCCTGCCCCCCCCCCCCCTCCAGAATCTTCATCGTGCAGTTCTTCCTCGCTGTGCTTCTCTGGGTATGTACTAATCTTTCTTGCAGCCTACAACATCATTGTTCATCTTTAGGTGATGGCACAGATTTCCCACCAGTGTCTGCCTAGTCAAATCCATTTGTTCTCCAAGGACATATTTCACAGATCTACTGAGCCCTCCTGCCCATAGTTACTGTTCTCTTCTTAAACTCTGCTATTTTTCCTGCAGTTAGAATTTCTCGAGCTCCTACAATGTGCTAGGCACCTGACATGTAACCGATATGGAACAGCACCAGGAAAGCAGAGGTTTAGCCATCCCAATCCCATATTCTTTTCATTAAGCCTGGTAAACTGCACCCCTCTCCTATGACTACGTGAACTTGATCTTCCTTTCTAACCTGAAAGTTATTTATGACCATATTCTGTGTAATTACATATGCCATAAGTGTCTGAGGTGTAGAAAAATGAGTAGAACATAACCAAACTGGAGGAATAACTATGATAGTCTGTAGTAGCACTTGGACATGTCCAAATCTTAAGTTTCTAGACATTTTATCCTCAAGTGTAACTTCAAAAACTTTCCTTTAAAAAATAGTTTTCTAATAAGCTAAGCCAAATTTTAGCAATTATTGAAGAATTAACAAGAAATAATAGGGGAAAAGGAAATCTGCTGCTACTGAAACATAGATATTCATGAGGGATATGTCTCAAGACCTTTGGAATTCCCCAAGTATCACTATAATATATAATTTTCCTCATAAAATGCAGTAAACTATAACTGAAATACCTAAATGATCCCCGTAGATCCCTAATGAGTCTATAGAAATGGAGCTAAAGACGTTTATAATGCTATTAGCATTAATTCTGAATTGAGCACTGGCTGAAACATTTTCAAATATCACTTTTTCTTGTTCCCATATAGAGCATATGGTGTATTCATTTTTATCTGAGTCACCACCAAATTTATTCAGACATTCTATTTTCTGGCCAAGACCCATCAACTTTTAAAAACGATTTTACTTTTTCTTAATTTCCATCATAAAAATTAGCAATTGACTTTCTTTGGAAGCCATTTTATATAAAAATATTTTTGATTAGCTGAAGATTATTTTATCCTTCTAAGTAAAACTTTAAAATGTCAAGGCTTTACTTCAATGGAGTTGCTAGCAAGAAAAGCACTCAAAGATGCATCCCATTTTAGCAAGTGAATCACTCACTCTATTCTCAGTGCATGATTCAGATTTCCTATACAACCTCATATTCTTATATGTTCCATGGAATCATTCACAAATTATTGAAATTGCAAATGTATAGTCTATGAACATCAGAGTTTACTCTGTGTAGTAGTTTTCCTTAATTCTTGCTTCTTATACTTGTCAGTGTGTAGTCAACAATAATAAAGAATTCCACTGATTTGTCTATACATTCACAATTTATTTTTCCAGAGTATATGATTTATAGTAAATGAAATGAAAAATGAAAATAAATATTTCCAAACATGATGAGGTACCACTATCATTTTTAAAAACTATTTTGAACTATATTCATATTCAAGCATGAAGAATGAGCATTTGGCTTTAAGCAAATAAAGATGTCTTTAAGACAGAGAACTCAGACTTTCAATGACAGAATTCCTAGCCCCCAAAAAGTTGACTACAGTGATGTTATTGCTAGTTCTAGTTCATATAACTACCACCCTTATTATATTTACCAATATAGAGATATGTGTGTATATACATAACTACATACATAACATACACAATCATATATATGCAAAAATACATATATCTGTGTATCTTTAATAAAACCAATGCATTTTGAGACATTTGAAATAACTCTATACATGTATATTTCCAATTAACTGCTATGAGTTTTTCAAAAGTATTTTGACATCTTTAAAGTAAGTTATAAAGTGAAAGTAGGAAAACTAGCTCAGAGACCTCATGCCAGAAGTCATTCAGACCGCAGAGTTCCGAACAGCAGAACTGGATACAAGGATTGCATGGTTTTGGACAATACATCTAGAAAAAGAAACATCAGTGAATTCGCAGTGTTCCCAGAGACCCAGTGAGAAAATAGCTAACAGTGATCATATTAGTAGTATCTCAGATGGAATAAATTTGAAAGTACAACTTTAAGATGAGAGAAATACAGCACCATTTCTCTAATATAATAGGTCCTGGTTATAGGTAAAAGAGTAACAAGGCTATCCCAATACAACGGCATTATATCTCGCTACATTCTTTTCCTGACCTAAACATTATATAGCTTTTAAGTAGAAATTTAATTAATTTCATTAAGAAAAGTATGAGCATTCAATTAATTTTTTCTTAACCTATATCAATATCTGAACAACAAAAACTACCTTTTTGCTTTTATCCCTTAGCTTCTCTAAATAGATGGCTTCATCATTTAAATTTGTTGTAAAACTCAAAGTTCAGAATGCTTCAGAGAAGTTAATCCAGTTTCTCAGGTCTAGTCTTTTTTAGTCTTCCTTTCATCTGTTCCTTTCCTCCCTTGTGTAGAACATCTCATTCTAAGCCATAAACCCTAAAAATGTAAGTGTAAAAATTTGGCATTGTAACCTTTAATGAAATATAAAGTATGATAATGTGTAGCTCTGCAAAACATTTGAATCATGCAATGAGGCTGATAAAAGTGAGTCACTTAGCTAAGAATTAACCAGGCTTTCTCATACCTGTATCTCAGTTTTCTGTTACCACGTTAAACATAAAAGTGGATGTAGATACAGGAAATGATTACATAAAACATTTCAGTATAACTTTTGCATTTAGGTAGCATTTAATTTTAATAAAATTTTATCAAAAGTGATTAATATTTAGTCAATGATTAATACATCTCTTGTACTTGTTGTGTACCAGTATTATTATTATTGGCTCCATCATTCTAACCTCTGCTGGATTAAGAGAGATACCTAGCAGATTAGTAAAGTACACTTCTGAGTGTGTCTGTAGGGGACTAGGGGACGTGTATTAGCTCCCTAGTTCCTTGCATTCTGGCACTCTTTCCCTGTGCTCTACTTCCCAGCCACCACTAAGGGAGTAGCTTTGCTACACCATACCCTTCTGCCATGATGTTTCTGATTTGGAACCAGCCCACCATACACAGAACATCTGAACTCATGAGACAAAATAAACCTCTCCTCCTTTATATTGTGTTATATATTTTGTCCTGGCAACAGGAAAGCTGACCAATATATGTATGCACTTAAAATAATCTAAGGCAGCTATAAAAGAATATTGATAATTTATGGAGTCATAGTATATACAATTAAATATAACTTCCTTCCTTCCTCTTCATTCTCTCTCCCTTAATCCTCTGAACTGCTGAGTATTTATCACTTACTTGAAATTAACTCATTTTTTCTTGTATTATTTTCCATTAGAATGAAAGGTCCATGAAAACAGTAACTTCATCTTATTTACTGTTAAGCCCCAACAGACAAAGTAGTAGTTGAAAAAATATTTGTCAAATCAATGAATGAGTATCACCAAGTAAAAATCATTATAAACTGTACAACATGCATATCATATTTCCTGAAAATAAAATCAAGTCATATTAATTTTTGCTGCAAAAGATGCAATAGACCTTATTTTCAGATGCCTTATTTTTTCATGTACAACAACTTGTATTTATCCAGGGACAAAAACCTAAATTTATTCAAATACAGTCATGTTATCTTCTGGAATATCATCCGAACTCTCCAAACCCCAGATTTTTGCCTGGATTTCTTGCGACTCCATTTCCTGTCCAGCAGTAGAGCTCTCCTTAAATGCGCAATTTTTATCCATGTAGCCAGCTCATAGTGCATTGGAAACACAGCTGTCAGTGACTTTTATCCCATGAATTCTTCATGTAAGTCACGACCTTTTAGAAGCTAGGCCTCACAAAGTTTCCATTAAATCAAGTGTTAATTGAAAACTTATGAGATAGGAGTGGCAACAAAAATGATGACAGTTAAGAATGATGGTCCACACAAACGTGACGAAAAATTGCAGAAACCACGATTTAGAAAATATTTCTTTGTTTCACTAGAATGTATTAAGTACGACCATTACCACACATAACATGTTGAATTATGAAGATTCATATTAAACACATCCATTCATTTTCAAGTGTGCATACTATTCATGCATTGTGTCTATACTCTAGTTGGTCATTGGGCAGTAAGTCTAGGGTTCATCAGTTTACATAGGCGTTTACCTCTTGTCCAAAGGTGCCAGCTTGGTATTTACAAATACTTAATTCTAATTTACATTATAATTTATTTTAAATATGAATGTCAATAATATTAATTTATATTTAATTATATATTAATATTTTATAATTCAATTTATTGGTCATGTGTCACAACAGATGTACTAAATGCATCTGTCTGGCTGAGGATCTTAACTGGGCTTACTTTTGGGCTAGGGTTTATATAAAGAGCATCCTAAAAAATCATAGTAGGGCTTATTTTCTGGTTAGGTCCTTTTTTCAAGGAACTATAGTACAAGTTACAAATACTATTATGCAAATAAGATACTTATGGTTGATGATGTCTAATTGTTTGCCGGGCACATATGTTAGTTACTATGGTATACAAGATCTGATCCTCACTAAACAACAAATATGACAATGAATCCATGGTTAGAAAATGATATAAAAGAGAATAGACTGATTGTCTTTACAATGTCTTTACAGCTCTGATGATTGAAAAAGAGCACTTTTTGACTTCCTTTATAGCAAGGAAAGTCAGTATTTAATTTTGTGGTATTTAATTTTTCACTTTCTATTGAATCAGGATAGAACAGAGAATATTTAACTTGTGAAAAGTTGCCTTTTTCCTAATTAACAAGGAAGGAATATAAGTAAAATTTTCATCTTATGTTGAGATTATATATAACTATACTCAAGTTTGGACTTGAGATTTTCAGCAACCTTACTCTTATTGCAAACTATTCTTAAAATCCATTGTATATGTTGGCATTATATAATTAATAGGAAGTGTCATAGAAATAAAATGCCAATATACTTATATTTGTAAATTCTAATATTGATCAAATTCACAAGTACAGTAGAAATGATCTATCATTCTTTTTTATATATGTGTGTTTCAAATGTAGCTTCAGACATTTCTCTAGTGTGCCATTCAAGCCTAGTGACTCAGAGTTATTTCTTATACTTACATGTTACAGTATTAGCCAAAGGAGTGCCCATCAAGCATCATTTTATCCAGGATAAATAGTGGAATAAATCATTAAAAGTGTACATTGGTGATTCTGATTATGTTCCAAAAGAAATATACATAAAGTTTAATATTCTTGTGATGTAAATCTTTCTTCCCATTCTAATATTTATGATTCAAATTAATGATGTTAGTATAAATAAATTTATACAATATTCAAATTGGTAGCAATTCTAAGTAATAAAACATATTTTTGTAGCATTCTTTCCTATTCATGAAATCTTGATAAAATTCAGATTTACCATTTTGCCTCTTTCTTGCTTTTTTTTTTAAATGGCTACTTGAAATTTAGGTTCATCCAAAAAATTGACCAGAAAATCTAGGAAGTAATATTCAGAAGTCCCCCTATTCATTTGCCTGGGAAATATTTTCTTTAATTCATCACACTTTGAACAAAATATTAGCTTCAGTTAAATATGAACTACAAGAAAAATGTAAAATAAAACCCTTTGTATGAAGAAATGATAAGGATAATATTAAATTAGAAATAAACAGGTAACTTTTCTATGATTGATTGCAACATAATCACAGTAAATTTCAGTAAACTTTAAGCATTTTAATGTAAAGATATGACTCTTGGATGATTAACAAGAGATTGCATTCAACTACTGTGTGTATGTTAATGAATCAGTGTAGCATGAGTACCCATCTCCCCCATGCTTATTAGTGGTATACAATTTCAGTATGTATTTTAACTGATTTATCTTTGGTAATGTATAACTTCACCAATACTTTTCAAATACTTTGTCATAGTATCCAGTTATATAATAAGTAATAAAAATGTCCACCCATTCATCTAATCTATTTAATTTCTACTGAAAAATATATGTATATATATTGTATGTATGTGTGTATATATATTCTTAAAGAAAGATAAAAGAGAAAATTAAGTTTCTCAGTGGCTATGACAAGTGTGTATGATGTGAAGGAAGAAGGATATTGTGGATGGAGGAGGAAACAGCAGTAATAAATTTCATTAAAAGTGAACATAAGTGAACTAATATGACTGTCCTAACACAGATATATGGTGATTGGTTTTGCCTGAATATCATGGTTTATATATAGAATATTGGCTATTGTGTATTTCTTAGTTAGACAAAACTGTAATTAAAGTATCAAGCATTATTAGTATTTCCTAAAAAGGATCTCTAGCATGATAAACTTCAGAGAATTCTCATTATGAATAAGAGAGGTTTAAGTTATACAGTGTGTGGAGGAACTGAATTACTCTTGTGCTGTCTTTGGAGGGATCTATGGTGTATGAGGCATAGAAGCCCTGCCTGCTCTGCTCTGTTGGGGATTGGGGGGAGATGCTAAAGTCTGATTGATTGATCATAGATGGAATTTTGCATCAACTGGAAGACACACTTTGCCAACTTTACCAGTTGCCCCCATATATTACAGCACTATATATTTCCACTACTGCCAGGCAGAGGGCTATTGACTTCTTAGGTCTTTTCATATCTTCTAAAATCCTGTATTTGTTTGCTTGCTATCAGTAAAAATTAAAGTTTGCATACAAACACAAAACCTCAGAACCTAACTAAAGGAACTATGAGCAACAACCTCTAGAAGATTTAGCCCAATATTATTTATAATGAAACCTGCAATTACAAGAGTCCAAACTGGAAAAATAAGTAATGAATTAAGGTAAGATAGAGTATGTCTATATAATTTATTCTAGAATTATTATCTGAATATTTTTAAAAAGTTTAATAACATTGAGAATATACAATAAAAATGGAAATATACAATAAAAATGAATGATATGTAACTAGAATGGTAAACATTAAATTTGAGAAAAGCATATTCTCATATGAAAAAAGATAGCTTTTTAATATTTTTAGTTGTTTTATTATGAGTAATTATTTTTAGTCAAGGCTTTATTTTATTCCACAATAATTAGAAAATCATCATTTACAATTAGGAAAAAGCTTTCTTAAAAATAACAGTTGAAGAAATAATACCGAAAAATTAAATTATAGTGAACAGTTACTCTTTTTGTTTAAGATAAAAAATATCATTTGAATCTACAACAAGATAATAAAGAGATCCATATGAATTTGATGATTATAAGTATTGCAAGAAACATGCTCCTTATAGCTCTCACTAGGAATAATTTGAGGAAAACAATATACTCGAATGATTTGGACCCAATACAATTAATGTATGTGAGAGCATTTAGTAAACAATTAAGTATTGTATGTATGCTATTTTTAATATATTTTGGAAATGATTTAACTATCTTGAGTCTAATCTAAAGTTATGAATATTTATATATTTAATTAATAAAATTCATTCTTTGGGTCTCAGACTGTCATTGCTCATATTGTAAGAATTCAGACCTGTTGTTTAAATCACAACTGACACCTTAAAAAAAAATACATTCCTTTTCTCCTTACATACATGTTCATCTCAATAGATAGAGAAAAAGTGACAAAATCCAACAACAATTTATAATAAAAACCCTAAAAATGGAATAGAAGGTCTTTATTTAAATCTTTTGAAAGCCATTTGTGATAAACTAACAGCCAACATCATATTCAATGGTCAGAAACTGAAAATTTTTACTCTAAAATTAGGACTAAGACAAGGATTCCCACTATCAACATTTTTGTTCTATACAGTTCTGGAAACACTAGGCAGAGCAATTAGACAAGAGAAAGAAATAAAAGAAATATGACTAGGAAGGGAAGAACTCAAATTACCATTATTTGCTGATGACATGTTACTCTGCATAGAAGATGCCAGAGACTCCACAGAACGACTCCTCAGTTTAGTAACTTTTTAAAATTTAGCAGCGTAGCAGGATACAAAGTCAACACTCAAAAATTAGTAGCATTCCTGTATGTGACAAACTCACTGAGAGATAAATCAGGGAAACAACACCCTTCACAACAGCATCAAGAAAAATGAAATACTTAATAATCAATCTAATAAAGGAAATGAGACCTTACCCTGAAAGCTACAGTACTCTAAAAAAGGAGATCAGAGAGGATATCAGAAAATGTAAAGACATCCGTTGTTCTTGTATAGGCAGAACCATTATAGTGAAAATAGCCATATGTCCAAAACTGTTATATAGATTTAATGAAATCTCAATCAAAATACCAATAGGGTACCTCACCTAAAATTCATATGGAACCAGAAGAGACCTAGGATAGCAAGAGCAGTTCTGGGCAGCAAGGGCAAGGCAGGGGATCCTTGATCTGAAGTTATATTCCAAAGCTCCCATGACCCAAGGATCAATGGAACAGAATAGAAGAAACAACTCCAAGCTACCTTATCTTTGGCAAAGGGACCAAACACCTTCACTGGAAGAAAGACAGCCTCTTCAATAAATGGTGCTGGGAAAACTGGGTTTCCACGGGCTAAAGACTGAGGGCTGAATTCATATCTCATGCATTACTTCTTAAATGACAAATGATCTCTCTAACCATATCACTGATTCTAATTATAACTACAGTATAATTCCCACATATTTGTGGCGTACTTTTTTTTTTTTTTGTACCAGTTATCGAACTCGGGTCCTTGCGCTCGCACAGCAGGTGGCAAAACCACTGAGCTAAATCCCCGGCTGTTGCATATATTTTTTAATGTCAAACAGTTCTAGATTCTCATGGTTTAGATTATTTTTATTGTTGGTTTTCTATAACAGTATATGAATATGTTTGCAAATATTCTCAGCACATTACAGTCTACTTTTCATCTCTATGATGTCTCTCTGACTACATAATTATAAACTGCCAATGGCTCTAATGCATAATGTATTGCTTACATTTCTATCCTCATCCTACCTGATTTCTCTGCAGTATTTTACATGAACTACTTTGTACATATCTTCCTTAATGGAATTGTATTTCTCACTTTGTTTCCCAAACTTCTCTCCTAAGAGCCAGATTCCTCTAAACTCTCAATCAAATTCTTTAAGCTACATATTTGGTAGACTTAAACTCAATATATATAAAACTCTTTCTCTGTTTTCTCCCCAAAATAAATGCCTTGTATTTCTCATTTGGCTGAAGAAATTGCCATCCCCCACCAATTAGGATCTAGAGTTATTCTTGATTTCCACTCTCCAACTCCAGTTTTTCCTTATCTGAAAAGTTTGAAATTTCTATACTCAAAATGACAACCTGGTATACTTGAAATTTTTTGATTCTCATAGGCACATCTTTACTATAAAACTTTCTTTTCTTTCGATAGGTCTCCTTTCTTATGCTCTATCTTATCCTGTGTACCCCACAGACATTCAGAGTCCACCAAAAAAAGTATGTATCAAGAAAAGCTTGTATAAATATTTTAATACTACATTTATTGAGACATCATGAGATTAATACAAGTTACCTTTGGCCTCTACAACTACAAGTGATACTCAAAGTGGCAGCCATTACTTTCCAGATGTTTATTAGAACAGCTAACTGCTGAAGTGAGTATACATTTTTTAGCAGACTCTGTGTGTGAGAGTTATGTTTCTAAAATGTGGATTTAAACATGTTCCTTCCATTTGCTGATATCTAAAGAGTAAGGCCAAAATCTTTTGGAAACTGATGTTGGTATTGTCTTCTCCTTTGTGGGTTTGATTTTGAAGCATATAGCATCTAGAGGAACACTTACCCATGTGTCTTCCCCCTGCTCCCTTCAAATACAATAGCTTTTTCCCCATTTCATATTGTGCTATCCATTCTCAGATTTTAACATCTTTATATTCTTTATTCATGTGTTGTTCCATATGCACTACTCCTACTATTGCCATTTTGTGAATCGCTCAATATAATCTCTTCCATTGTTGTCTCCTTGTATTGATTGGCCCCTCCATTGTGAAACAAAATACCTGACACCCATGACAGAAAGAAGGAGAGGTTTAATTTGATTCATGGCTTCAGAGGATTCAGTCTGTGGTTAGCTGGCTCTAAGACAGAAACATGGCAGAAGGGTATGGTAGAACAAAATGGCTTGGTTAATAGCAGTCAAGAACAGCAGGAGAGAAAAAGGATCCTGAGAAAAGATGTAGGTCTCTAGATTTTGCATCTTTGACCTACCCAGACACAACCCAGAAGTGTACTTTACTAATCTTCTGAGCAGCTCTCAGGTAAATCAAGTTGACAGTCCAACTTAATGATCAAACTCATAAGTTACTCATAAGTTCTAATCTTAAAATACAGAAAACTGTTTAGGGTTGTTTTATGTCTGTTTCCTGTAACAAAAATACCACTGCTCATAAAGCCTTCATGATTAGCTTCAGGGCGGCTGCAAGTGTTCAAATAAGGAGAATATTCCAGATTTAGTACCTTTAGGTATTCCCACAAATCCTTTACCTGCCAGATAAATGACCAAATAATATGGAATATGAGTTTGTGATTTCACCTATTTCATATTAAAATCTAGAAATATTAGTAACTGAAAAAATATAAGATAATAATCTTGTCTATAAGGTGGAATCTACCTTTGACTAGATTATATTAAAACTTAATTAGATTCTTCTACCTCTAGATGTTAAATGTATAACTCAATGAAGTTGATCCTATTCCTCTTTTTAAAGTGAAAAATACAAAGTTTTAAACTGTCTACATTTATCGGTCCTTTGGGTACTTTACATTTGTTGAATATTGCAAGAGTAAATACCCATCTGTTTTTAAGACTAATAGATTTTGTATATCAAGCAGTTTGAAGATTTTTTTCCCCTATGAATGCTTCATCAACTGTTTTATCAACAATATAGGCTTCAGGCACTTTTGTAAAGTTAAGTTTGGATAAATGAAAGATCCTTGTCTAATTGGTAATCATGCAGGTATTCAGAGTGAAAGGGAGATCATATTTTAATTTAATTTCAGTGCCTCAAGATATTTTCCCTTATGGGCTATATTACTCTCCTCTGTCTACATATCCATCTTTTAAGAAATCCTAGCTACTCTTAATACATTTCAAATCAAGCTTTCCTGGATCTGGCTGATATATATCACTTAGTTCTGCCAGGGTCTCTTGAATTATATTAAAGTTTGCTTACTATGACACATTCAAATCCTAAATGATTTATAGAGGAATAGAGATATATTGTAATCCCAAAAGTCATTTATATATTCTGATTCTAACAAATTTCAGCACCCTATGTGGCTAAAACTTGATTGTAAGTTCTTTGAGGAAAAAATTGATGCCTAACAGTCTCATAGCTCCTTTCTAAAGGAAAATGGGCACAGATCATATCTAGTACACAGGGCACCACAAAAGCATGTTTACTGGCTATGTTGACCGCAATCCATTGAACCAGATATTGTATCCTGAGCAAAACACAATCACTTGTAGAATAAATAAAAAGTTTTTTAAAAGAATACATAAAAAGTGAGCAGCGCCCTCTTAGGGAGTATGATGCCATAAATCAGGCAGTAATTTCCATAGCATTTCTTACTTGCAAACAGTAGAAACTGATTCTCACTATCAGAAATGAAAAAGGTTTATCAGGAAAAAAAAAGATGTCTTACAGAATCAGCGAAAGCAGAAATAATAAGCTTTAAAAAAATAGAGAGAAACAAAAGGGATCTAGAGATGGGTACCAAAACTGTTCAGCTAACACACAGCCTCTACCAGTGCTGCTGTCTATCACTGCTGCCATCCTGGATGCAGCAAGGTGACAGCACACCACATTTCAACACAAATAAACTGTTACCTTTTTGGGATGGTGAGATTAGAATTTTTGGTTAGAGCTTCAATTAGCTAAGCATAGATCCTATTTTTGTTTTTTGGTTACAAGAGGGTAGAGAGCAAAGCAGACATAGCGGAAGTACTTTCCGTGTCTCATTAATAAATCACAGAGTAGGAATTCTCCACAGTGTATTAAGGGAAATGCAATGTTCGACAACCAAAATACTAAGAACAATACTGTTGGTATTGTCTTCTCCTTTGTGGATTTGATTCTGAAGCATATAGATTCTAAAGAGCTTCAAGTGGGGAATGAAAAAGGCAATATAGAAATAGTGAGTAGCTGAAGAAATGGAAAAAGAGGCGCTGAGATATGAAAGCAGATTCATTAGCATAGTGGTTTCATGGTTCCATTTCTAAGGGAACAACATGAAAGCAAAAGCTGATTTTTAGAGCATCTTCCCACAAGATGAGTGAGAAAAATCCCCAGCGTAATGACTCTTCCTTTGTCATAACTTACACTCACTTCATTATTTGTCCTTGTATACCTGTAATAAATCCCCAACAGAGTGACATGTCCTTTTCTTGACACCTGAAAGATTTTAAAATAGAGAACTCCCTTTTATACGCATTTACACATGTACACACACACAGAGACATCTTATGCTATATATTCTTATAAACAACCTGAGTAAAAATAATTAAATTGATAATGGTTGTTAGTGTCAAGATTGCTCACAATTTTGAGTAAAATCCATGAATTTTATGTCAAGAGCTTTTGAATAACACACAAAAGTTTGTGTTTAAAAATCTCTCCCTTTCTACATTTTCATAGTCACTCCACTTTTAATATCTGCAAATAATTTTCATCTCAAAGAGGGAAATAAGTCCGAAGAATTAACAAAACAACAAAGATCTAGATTTTTTCCCTGCTTTTACAGTAGAACTAGCAAGAAATTCCTTAAGGAACTGTATCAACTTGTTATAGATGAGTTCTCCTTAGCTAAAACTACTCATTGCCGAGGGATTCAGGTTTTCTCTGCTATGTTATTTAAAATTGCCTCAGCAGTAATTCCTTTTTGCTTGAATTTCGCCAAATTCCCAGGACAGAAGCATAACTTCCCTAGACTCTCTTCATTCTAAATGTGTCTGTCAGCAGGGTGGGTGCTCCAGGGTAGAATCCTGTTTTATGCTAGCCTCCTCCCTGCATTGGTTAATCATTCACACCAATATGGAATTATAAAGATACTGAGGTTTTATGTTTGTGGTTGTTTTCTAACTCTAACTATAAAATATAAGCTAAGTGAATAAACAAATAGATGTATAAAATATCAATGGTTACACTGTGTACACTAATGCTTTGCATTTAGAGAACAAATTCCACGCCACCTGAAGTCTGCAAAGAATAAAAACTCCTTATTATACACTGAAATATGTACTTGCACTTACCCAAAATGAGTCCACACATAGTATTGCAAGTATTGCAAGCATAGTATTTCAAGTGTGACAACTGCCTCTACCTCATTACCCATTGAAGTCTTTTTAGTATATTCTGAACAGTGATTAGAAACTTGCTGAGGTTCAGTTTGGCCCAGCTGGCAGCAATGTTGGACGTTTATTGTGTCATGAAGGTGTGTACATAGCCTGTTTCCGCATATATTAAGATTTTCCAGATTAGTGTGCATAAACTTATTAATAAGCAAACTGTAGGTGACAATCTTTAGTATGGTGGATGATATAAGTAGTTGAGTCTTCTAGGAATCAGACACAGAGATGGGGCTAAGAGGGAAGTTTTATTGGGGAATGATGCATCTGAAAGGAAAACAGAGGAAGCAAAATTGAGAAAGGTGAGCCATGAAACCCTGGATTTGAAAAGAATCTTTGCCACCGGAATAGACAGCTTCAAGGCAAAGATTGCCTATAAAGGAGTGCAACATCAGGCTGAACTGGATAGGCCCTTGTACTCCAGGTTTCATGCCACTGGCTGAATGCTTCCTAAGAGAAGCAAGCACTCAGCTCAAAGCTGAGGCTTAGCTAAGGGAGAGAATGTGTACTTACCAAATCCTTGTAGCTGGGCAAGAGTCATTTCTTGAGGAGAATCTGTATCTGCTACAATTGTCTGCTTCTTCGCATATTCTGTTAAACTTTATATCCTTGCCAGATTACCTTGGCATCAGTACTTGTCGGCTCTGGGAAAAGGTTATACGATTCCTCAGCAATTCAGGATTTTGACCTTTACCATGAATCGTCTCATCTAACTGTCATTGTCTGGGTCCAGATTCTGTTTACTTGATGCAACACGGAGTTGCTGGAATCAAGACGCAGGGCATTGTCATTATAAGATTGCAATAGTGCTGTGAGGAGCAGATCTCTAAACCACCTCTTGGCTAGAATACTGCATGGAGCTGCGTGCAGAAGATCTTCATTGACTTGTTTATTGGACAGATACATCTTCTCTAACTCCATTACTATTAGTAGTGCCATTTCGGAGTATAGAGGTAAGCTGTTGGATAGGCAGTTACTGAACCAGAAAGTCATCACTGAAGATTAATAAAAAGGACTCAAAGAACACCTGGTAGTCAGGAGTTATCCAAATGGTGCATATGAATTCTTCTGTTTTTGAGTAAAGACACAAGTTTCTGAGACCAAATATGTTGGAATAGAAAACATCAGCACTACGAATGTCAGAGGTGTGGTACACTAAGGAAATCCTGTATGAAAGCAAGGAAAGGCAGCACTAAGTCACATTCACAGGAATTGCAACTCAAAGAGAGAAAAGATCCCTTCTGGTGGCAATAATACGTACAGGTTCCTCCTCTCTCACCAAGGCCCAGGGACCAAGCACTAGGAGTTGAAGCACAAACTCTGGAGAAACCCTCTGTATCCTAAAGAATGTGACAGAAAGAGTGAGTCATAAAAAGGGGGCATCCAGACAGATTTTATAGATTTTCAGCCTAGAGTAGGTGCAAGTGCCCTTTAAGAACTTTTGCTTGCTGATGGAGCAAATCAAAGAACTTTTTCCCTATTCCACTGACTTATAGAGCAAGATTTACTGATATCCTGTCTCTTCAGCTGATTTTGGTAACATGGATGGGGAAAGGCAAATGTTTTCCCACTTATTGTGATATACAATTAGGAATTCTTCATTCTTTCACTCAACAGAGTATTTACTGGCTTTCATGTCTCAGGATCTATGCTAAGATATTAGGATAAGAGTAAGATATAACCCTCAACTGAGAAATTGATCATATAACAGAAATGAAGGTTATAAAGTGCTGTGACAAAAGCAGTAATAAAGAAACATTATAGAAGCACTAAAAAGATAGTCATGTACTAATCTATTCTGTGCTGAGACAATGGGAAGACCAGTCCTAGAGGGCTATTTGGAGGAATTCTACTTGGGGGACAAGGAAAAGGGCATTGTAGGTATATAGAGAGAAATTTTTAAAACTCTCAAGTGAGAATCAGAATGCAGAAGGTTGGAACAAATAAGTGAGTCGGTGCCAACTTCCATTTAAGTCACAAGGAAGTGGCCAAAAGAACTTTGTGTGTATATGTATTTGTGTATGTTTATATAGATATATGTATGTAGACTCACATATTCCATACGTATGAATATTTGCAACATTTTTTAATCACATTGGTCTGTTTTATGAACTTCTCTTCCCTAGATTGTGAAATATTTTATTTTTGTTTAAGAAGAATAAGGATTGTACACATCTTTAAATCACCACTAAAAATGTGTAGTGCTTAAAATAGTTGTTCATTAGATTATCTTTAACCTGATAGCATTAAAAACCCACTTTTCTTCTAAGTGCAAAGAAATTAGAAATTCATTGTCAACTTTTGCAATGTAAGCTCTATCAATTCACCAGTATTTGTTGAATGCCTATGTGCAAAGTCCTGTGCTACATGCTCTGGAATGATATGAAATAATTAAATAATATATTAAGATCTCTTCTTGACACTTCATATCCCACATGTGTTTTATTATGTTCCTTGGTTATATCCCTAATACACTGACTTGCTTGTTTCATTCATCTGAGTATCCAATACAGATCAATTACAATCCTTCATAGTCAATAAATATTTGCTAAAAGGATATAACCCACATTGCCTAGAATGCCACTGGCTTTCACTTTTATATTTATATTTGAACACCCTTAGAATTATTTTTTAAATTTAAATGAAATTTATGGCAATATAATATACCTATAATAGAATGAACACATTTATGTGTAGAGTTTGATGTACATTGGCAAACTCTACCTCTGTGAACACCATAGTCAAGATAAAGAATATTTCCATTACCCCCAAATTTCTTTTTGCCTCTTCCTAGTTAATCCTCCCCATACCCAGTCTTCTGTACTAGAAGCCACTGCACTGTGTTCTGTTAGCATAGTATTCTTTTTGTAGAATTTCTTATAAATCATATATTGTTTCATGTACTTCCTAAACTCACCACATATAACCAAATTGATACCCAGCTGTGACATGGCTTAGTAGTTACTTTTTATTGCTGAATAGTTCTCCATTGTGTGGATATGCCATGATTTATTTATTTACTCACATTCTGATGGATATTGTGGTTGCTTCTAAATTGGAACTCTTTAAAAAGCTGCCAAGAACATTCATGTTTAAGTCTTTGTATAGAAATATGTCTTCTTGTCTTTGGGATATATAATTAAGAGTAGAATTTCTAAATTCATTGGTAGGTCCATGTTTACCATTAGAGGAGGCTGCCAAACTTTTCCAAAGGGTTTATACCCCTGTTAGAATTTTTAAGTTCCAAAAAGAAATTCCAGAAGGGCACAAGCTAAATCATATGTTAATTTAAATATATTTATTCCAACATGCAGTCTTTGCATTCACTAATACTTGTACCTGGAGTACTTACATCTTTCTGTCCTATTTTATTGACATAGCAGGATAAATATATCCCTTTTTACCTCTTTTAGCTATAGATCTAGTCTTACAGGTATAAATGAGGTAGAAGTCTTTTATAGTTCTGATAGCTGAATTTCACTTTAGGGAGCAATTTTGCTAAAGAATACGATGGTTTAGAACATGATAATAGGAAAGAAAATTAAGAAGATGAAATTGGTATCAGATTGATCTTCTGAGCCCTAGTTCTTTCCATCACGAAGATCGACATGATAAAAATGCTAGCCACTTCTTGTCATGTCATGTGAATTAAATCTTAGGAGTTCCTGAGTGGAAAACATTTTATATCTGGTAAAATTTTTCAGTGAATTCATTGAAATGCCATCTTCTAAGAAATCCATTTTGAAAAGAATTGTACAGTGTGAAAATTACCAGGTAAATTGGAGAGAAATGTTTCTTCAAGTCAAAAATTTCACTTGTAATTTCGCTTATCAAGAAATTCTCGCAGTCTCATTCTCTAGTGCGTGTTCCTCTGCAGAGAGCATGAGACTCGTGAGATGCAACTTGCTAAGTAATTGATAGGAATGCTTGCCCTATAGTGGAGAGGTCATCTTATGGGCCTCAAAAACAGAAGAGTAGGTCATTTTATATGGAATCTCCTAAATGTATAGCTAGAGACATTAGTAGTTATGAGAATTACAAACTACCTATGGTGCTAATTAAGAAATTAAGCTTTAAAAACAAGAAGATGTGCCAATGAAAACTATTGCAATAAGCAATCTACTCAGCTCAGTGTTTTCAGGAATTAGTTATTGTACTGTTTGGTTTTCATAGGAATTTCTCCCAGAGCATATTAACTGCGTGTAGACACTAGGCTGCTCCTTGTTAACATTTTCAAATTGGCCAAATTTGTCTGTAGGCCACTCTTCTTTTCTTTTCAACACTTTTTGAGCCTGGTCTGGTATCATCACCTCATGTAGTGCTCTAAAGACCACCATTTGCATCCCAGGTCCAGCCTTTTGTATAAGCAAGCTTTGATGTCTCCTGCTTATAGTAGCACAGACTCCATCTCAAGAAAGCATCTTGGTACTCACATCAATAACAAAATAGTTAACAAGTATTGGAATATGCACACACACACCTCTGCAGCAGGAGTGATTGCAAATCGTGGTCAGGGTTGGGATTATCGATACCTAAAGAAAGAGCCACTAAAAACTTACTGACCCAAGTCAATTTTATGCGTAGTTGACACATTAAAAGATGTATTAATAATTTCCCATTATTTTTCTTCAGAATTACTGTTCTATTTGTAAAGCAGTCTTCTGAGATTTTATGCTTTTAGAATATCATCTACTGTAAAATATATGAGTTTTTTTATACCTATCTAGCCATTATCTAGATTTTGATGTATATATAAAGAATTAAGTTGAAACTATGTATGTCAAATTGTTATTCTTTCTTCATTCATTGACATAACAAATATTTTTGGGGTTCCTGGAAATAGAAGAATAGTTTATAATTGTTTTGGGGTTTCTTTTTGCTTTTTGTTGGTGTTAATATTATTAAAAATTCAATTTGTGGCCAGGAATTTAGCTCAGTGGTTCCACTGCCTGCCTCGCAAGCACAAGGACCCGGGTCCGATCCCTGGTGCCACAAAAAAAAAAATTCTGTTTGTCTGAGAGAAAATAGCACTTTTATAATTTCCTATCTGAAATACTTTGCCAGAATTAGAAATTGCCTAAAATTTGCACTTTTTATTAAGATTCTGAAAACTGGCCTATTAGGAAAGGCTGATTTGTCTAATGTTATTACTAGAAAATGAGGAGGCCAAGATGCAGAAACACTTTTAATTATGTGTGCTGTTAAAGGTTTATATCAAAATAATGAATAAATTAGGAAAATGTGAGTAGTTATAGTCTATTCTTTAATTCTCAAAATGCACATACTCATTTTTATGATGTTACTACACTCACCACATTTCTTATTGTATCAGAATATTCCCTATTTTTGCTGTCAAATGAAATCTTGCAATTTTAAAAAGTCAATTTTCACAGTGGTGCAGGTCAGGAATTGATTTAAAAATTCTCAGGTAATCAAATTGTGTTTCCTTTGGCTTTGATGATTAGTCAGGAGCTGAGTTGAGTGCATATGAAGATCGAAAAGCATATCTGAACATGGTCAACCATAGTGACAGAACTATAAGAGGGTCAAAGTTTGCTATCTTAAAATACAGACAGATGATTCAAGCAAATAAAATAATGGTTACCAAGGAACCATTTGTTTTTAGAAATTTAAAAACCTTTGAAGAAATTGCAAATTGCTGAACACTTAGTAAGAAGCACTAATTTAAAGAAGTCAGCTACTGAGAGTCAACAGAAAAAAGTCTGGCAAATGTTCAAAGTAAATTACAAAGACATGGTGGTCAATAGTATTGAAAGCCACTTAGAAGCCACTATCAGAACATTAGTGTTCATGCTACTGGAACCAAATAATATCTTAAATTTGTTTCAGTAATTCCTATCTAACTACCGTCCATGTATTATGTAATTCAAGTGATCTTTATATTATTGTCAAATTCTGCCTTAAAGAGTGCTTTCACAAAGGACATGCAATTCATATCATCTAGAGTTACTGTCATTTCTAGGCTAAGTCCCATGGAAATTCATAACTTAGAAATGAAAGTCACAAAGATGCAACTGCCTTCATAATGCCAATGCAGCAGTTATAAATATTTCATGAACGTTGCATGGGCAGGGGCAGATCTCCATTTTCATGAGTTAGAATTTGTACAGCTAAGTCTCTAGATTTTACTATTCATAATGCACAGTATGCCCTGTAGAGCATTCCATATAGTGCTCTTTAATATTTATGTTTAATGAAGAAATTACCGTTCTGAAAAAAGAAGAAGCCAAGGCAAAGATTTCTTGTTAAAGTATTAAGTTTTGCTGAATAGAGATGATAACAATCAGCAGAAATTACCTCATTGTAGTATCTTACCACACAAACACATAACTTTTATAGCAATACAGGGTGACAGATCAAGGCACACTAAAATTAAGTGAAAAGGTTCTTTCTAAAGGTTATAACATTAGAAATCTCATCTTAAAGAATTCAAAAGGTTAAAATACAAAGAGCAACTTTCTTACATATAAAAATATTAATTACAAATTATATACTTGCCTACTATTTCATAGTTTAAATTTATGTTTATATTTTTCCTGGGTTTTTTAATTCAAAAAACATTTTAACTTGCTAAGATAATATTACCAAGTTCAATAATGAATTGCTGTTGCATATATTAAGGTAATTTATCAAAGCACATTATCAGTACTTGTCAGAATAAATTTTGCACTCAAAGTAATGGAAAAAAGGACTATTGTATGTGTTGAAATCAAAGACCATTACTACGGCTAAGGTATTTCAATGAAAAGGATACGTGTTTGCCCTCTAAATGATACTTCTCCCATGAGAAAATAAAAGCTTGAAAAATCACAGGAAACAGGCACAGGAAAATGTCTATTCCTTGCTTTTAAAATGAGCATTTGATATTTTATTTCATTTTGTCATTTTGATCAATTCTTTCAAGTAGATGAGTGTTGGAAAATGCTGCACAAATCTTAGTAACATTTACAAAAGTAAGCTAAAGTTACTGATCAGCTCGTGTAAAATCCAAGCTGAATCATTCCATTTTAGCACATTTAGACCGATGATGAAGTTGCCGATAGATTTTTCTCTTGAATATATTTCAGCAGGACTGTCTTCTAATAATGAAAGCAACAGGCTTCAGATTGAATCTCATTCTCTTGGGAGTTTGCAGTTCAAATATATTTTATTAAGCTTAAATTACCAATGAGGTCACTAGAAATTCTGAAATGTTTCTTGAACTTACTATCAAAAGTTTGTTTCAGGCCTGATAATATTTAACTGAAAATGAGAAATACCTGCTTTCATTTGGTTCTTTGTAATTTTATTTTCCAAAGATTCCCTTGAGGAATTTAACCTTTATGTGATGAATTTGCAGTTCCCTTGAAGTGTGTTAACCTTAGTTCCCTAATGAGTCTAGGTGTAATACTGAGGGGGAATTTGAGAATATATCGTGTAGCTCATTGTCAAGTTGGATTTGTCTTGCACATCCCCAGCTTTGCTATTGCTGCAGAACACATTTTGATCACAATTCTTTAATTATGTTCTATATTTAACTGACCTATTTGAACAGGATCCAGAGCTGGTACGGAACATCTGTCGCTGGGTTAGACAAGCTGTTCGGGTTCCTTTTTTTGCCAAGTTGACCCCAAATGTCACTGATATTGTAAGCATCGCAAGAGCTGCAAAGGAAGGTAAGAACTAGTCTTACATCAGTTTCTCAGTTATGTGAATATTGGCCTGAATTAGGTAGCATACTGAAGTATGACTTGTTCCACAAGCATTTGAGTATATCTCTATTTATGCTTTAAAAAAAGTATTAAACCAAGCACTTAACTGACAACTGAAGTGGATTTACATTTGGACTTCATCTAATAAATGGACCCCAAATTTTAGTCTGGAAATACACGATCATTTATAATTTTTCCTAACAAACACTTGTTTTGCAAAGATTAATCATGTACAAGTATAATTCCCTATAATGAATGTTATCATTATGTAGATCTAAAATGTACCAATAAAATAAACATATAAAATACTTGAAAAAGTTATTAACAAAGCTAGTTATACCAAACTACCCCTAAATTAAAAAACTCATAATGTAACAATTCATCAGTACCACTTGAATCTTTAATGAGATTTTAAAAAGGTATCAGATTCCACACTGTGAAATTGCTGTTTCCTTCATATCAGAGAGTGCAGCACAGCACCTTAAACAGATACTCAATATCTGTTGAATACATAAATCATGCAGTCGATGCGTAACGTTACAAATCACATGTGTTTATCATATATTCCATGGAAATTACACCTTGACTTGCAAAGAGATTGTAGGTTACTTACACTGAATACAAAACATTTGGCATCAGTATATCCACCTAATAATTTCAAAAATGAACTCATGATAATTAAAAAAATTTAAATATGTCGAGCCTTTTAAGTGTAGTAGTAAGAGTTAAATTTATGCAGACATTTAAGAAGAGAAAATGCTCTCTAGAGAAATTGGTGTCCATTTTCCTAAGTTATGTAAGTTTGATTGGGTTTTAACCATCGTTTCTTTAAGAACTGCAGACAAATGTGTTTTCCACAGGTGGTGCAGATGGCGTTACAGCCACTAACACAGTTTCAGGTCTGATGGGCTTGAAAGCAGATGGCACACCCTGGCCAGCAGTGGGTATTGGAAAGCAGACTACATATGGAGGAGTGTCAGGTATGTGCTCTCCTCTCCTTGCATTATGCTTCCTTGCAAATTGCTGAAAAATCGGGTTATTATATTGCAAGCAAGAGTACTCTGATTTTTTTTTAATGAATACAAATTCTGATACATTTCTGGTCACTATTCCTAATAATTACAACAAACGGATCAGATTGAATTTGAAGGCTCAGTGATTGTGACTCTTAGTACAAGATGAGAGAATACCAAAATAGAGTCGTGCATAAATTCTATTCTCTTCTGCCCTGTGATCTCTTGAGAATCTC
Source organism: Heterocephalus glaber (assembly GCF_053883595.1). Classification (NCBI taxonomy): domain Eukaryota; kingdom Metazoa; phylum Chordata; class Mammalia; order Rodentia; family Bathyergidae; genus Heterocephalus; species Heterocephalus glaber. Next base: position 32,470,897 of record NW_028258296.1, on the reverse strand, counting down.
TCATTGTCATGATCGTCTTGCCACTTATTAGTAAAGGCTAATACTAGATCCTTTCAGAAGAAAAATATGTGGACCCTAATTGTAATATCTTTTCATAGTCTGAATTAGTTTCTATGCTTCTTGGAATTTTTTTTTTCTTATTAGAATTTTAAAACCTACCTTCAAACAACATTTGCCTTCACAACTGTTCCAAATACACCAATAAAGCATTACATTTAAGCTTTGGCTGACAAGACATTTCAGACCTCATACCTTTGCATATTCTTTCCCATCCTCAAATACTTGAATTTGAAAAATGAGAGAAAAGTTTTAATCCCAAGGTCTCATTTGGTCTCTTTGCCCTGTGCGCTCTGTTGCTGTGACAACATGCACTTGGCCTTGTAAAGACAATGCTGTGAGGTTCTTGACTGTGCTAGTAGGGGAATTAGTCTCCTTGGTGATGGAGAAAGTGGTAGACATGCATAACAGAGCAGTGCCCCACTGTTCAAGAAAATCATTGCTGAAGCAGACCAAAACCATCCTTTTGGAAGAGACTAGATAGACACAAATAAAACTCTGTCCATGGTTAGGTTTTCTATTGTGAGAGTGTGAAGTATGTCCGTGAGCTATGATAAAACAACAGCAAAAGGTTATATTCAGCTTTTAATGGAATGCCCATCCTAGATTATCAAAAAGCAAGACTGACAAGCAGGACCTGCTCAGGCCTACACCACTGTCTTTTATCAGGAGCTATCAAACAGGGTCTTAACTATTTCTGTATTGCAGAGTAATGAGGACTGTGTTAACGTGTGCCCTGGAAAGAGTCCAGAGATTCCAGAGTTGGAATGTAGCATGCACTATGTTTTCTGTCAGCCCACTTCAATTTTTTCAGCCTGCCATCTTGACAGCAAGAGAATAAAGGAGGTCACAGAGGGTGCTGAACATCAAAAATTAATAAAATAACTATTGCAGTAGTATTTTATATAAGTAACACCATTCACATTTTCCGATTTAAGCTGCAATTTCTGGATATTCTCCCATAATATAACTCACTCGAATAAAACTACAAAATTACAGCATTAGAAAAAGTCTTTCATGTCTCAGTCTTTAAGTATACACACAGAGGAGATTATAGCAGTACCTGAAAACAAGTTCAGCTATACCTCAGGGCCTGTTAGCATTTCCATAAAACTCTATTTCTAAGATTTATAAATTCATATCTATAAATATTCACTTAGGCTATAACTTCAGCTAAGCCTAGATGGAACATTCATTTTAAACAACAGAAAGTCCTTAATATTTTCAAGGACTTGTACCTCATTTCTAATAGGTTCTATATTAAGTTCCTTCACATTAATCTGTTTTGGAAATAACCTTTTTCCATATTGACAAAATTAATAAAGTTTTCCATCTTTAAAATAGTGCTTGCTTAAGTTTGAATGTAATAGAATCTGTAAAGAAGTTTAAACAGGCCCTGATAATATATCTTAAGACAAAAGCACATTTCATAACAAAGTGCTTTCAGAATGAGTTACAGCAAAGCCTAGCCGAGGAAGATTGTGTTAAATAACAGTGGTTTCAAATTTCAGGGGTGATGAAAATATAAAAATGGCTAAATACTATTTCTAATTTATCAAATATGGCTGCCAGAACTTCAAAATCTGCTTCAATATAGAAACCTACACAAAGTATGCCAGATATTTTTATAAGATTAAAAAATTACCATACTCGACTGCTATGTTATCTTCCCAAGTGTTTTCTCAAAACACTGGAATGCCCGCTTTTCCAAGAGCTGTTTGAATCTAAACAAAAACTAAAGAGTTAAATTTTGGATACCACCTAACAATACATAACTATCCACTGCCAGGAAAGGATATTTCTCTTTTTAATATGATCTCTAGCCCATTGATCAGTTTGTACCATTTTTTTTTCTCAGAATAAAATGTCTGCTGTTTGAAATAGAGGTTTTCTTTTGCTTAAATGGAAAAACAGTGTGACACCCAAGTTACTCTTCCTGCCATGGGAAAATGGTCACCTTTCAGCATTGTTCTTTTAAGATGCATTAGCTAATTATGGACAGTAATGTGAAGATAAAATCTCAGCTAGGCAATGTCACTTGGGTTATTTCAAATAAAATTATTCTGGGTTTTAAAAAAAATGTTTTTCACACATTGTTTCCCAACTCATGAGTACATGATAGAATCAAGTTTAATGACCTATAATCAATATTTTTTGAAAATAAAATAGAATAAAATGTCAGAATGTCTTGCATATATTTGGGATAAGCATTGTTTGGTCAAATATCTTTTTAAATTATGTTAAATGCCATATTTTTGATGCGTGATTATTTTATCAATATTCTGAAAAATTTGATAAATTGTTTATTTAATGTTTCAAGAGAGTTTGTTTATTGTTTGTATTTTTCCAAAATCATTTTTCATATAAAACCTTTCTGAAGTTTACTCCAGTTGCTTGTAGGCTTGATATCCCTTCAGGGAGGAAACTTAGTGTTGACAATGATGAAATAAGTGATCATTTTGGAATTTGCTTCATTCATGACACCGAGAATGTGTTGTCCCTTGTGAATCCTCACATATACTCCACGCTGCTCACATATACTCCAGTGCTGCTGTATGAATACAGAACTCCTCATAATTTCACAGTAAATCATTTCCCCAGAGCAATTATTTGTTATTTCTCAAGAATATTCTTCCACCTATATTCTTTTTTGGTTTCTAGTCATTCCCTAATTATCTTGTGTACACCAAGATTGGTTCTTGGAAGAATGGTTGTTAATGGTGATGGGCGATCTAGAAGTTCTCCAAAGTGGAGTTGTCTCATATTGTTTAAAATAAATTATAAATGGACATATTCCAATATTTATTATAGACTGAAAGTTTCCTGTGAAGTCCTATTGTGTCTGAGACTGGATCTATGTTTACAGTCTTCTATATGAATTAGATTCCTGGGTGAATTATCTCAAAAAATCTATGACAGGTCTGAGGATTTAGTTCAGTGCCTCCACCACCTCCACTGCAAGCACAAGGCCCCAAGTTCGATCCCCAGTACAAAAAAAAAAATCTATGATAGACACACATTTCAGTATTGGAACATGGAATCCATACATAGTCTACCCCATGTGCTTGAGTACGTTGAGTAAGGAGTAAGATAACTCAAGGACCTTCCACATCGTTTGCTGAGGACGTATGCTTTCTCAATTTCACATTTTACAGGTATGAGGTTGATTCCACATTCATTGTATTTATATTTTATCATATCAGGTCATGTAAATAACATGATGTTAAATGTGTTTCTTGCAAGTAGCTAATTTCAAAAAGGTTTGAAAGTTCTCTGTTAAATAAAAGAAATCATTAAGTCTATAGAAAGGTAACTTCTAAGTGTTGCATTTTAAAAGTTTTATTAAGAGAGAGAATTAGGATCACATCCTAAGGTCTTGTCCTCAATCTTTCTAGTTTATAAATTATATTCCCCTCTCCACAACTTACCTGCAGGTGATTAGAAGCAGGAGTCTTCAAATATATGAACCAAGATCATAAGAGAATGACTTAAAAACTTGAATCTCATTCATGGGAGAAATACCTGGCAAGATTCATACTCATCATATGAGTCCCTAAAAGTTGAATTATAGATGAGGTGATTTCATAGTGAAAATAGCATCAACAGAAATTTTGTTCAGAAGTTTTGTTCAGGGATATTTTCATGAAACTGCTGACTAATGTTCCCACAATACAAATACTTCCGTTTAAAAAATTGATTTTAAAGATGTCATTCTCTGCTGCTTTTTGGATAGTACAGTCTTAACACGGGTAAGTTGCTACCATCTAACTTGCCTTTTTCTAGAACCCAGGCAAGAAACCTTGGCTATATCAAATAACAGTTGATTCATTTAAGCAAATTATTGTGTTTTGTGTTTGTGTATGTGTGTCTGTGTGTGTGAGAAAGAGGAGAAATTCATTGATTTTTTTATATTTGATTGGAAGAAATCTCTTTATTTTATTTTATTTATTTTTTTTGATTGGAAGAAATCTTAATCTCATCTGTAAATAATGAATTGTTAAACTGTATCCTTGGGTGAAGTGAATCACTGTTTTTCCTAGTTTTAGTTTAGTTTTCTTTCTTGTTTTAGTTTAAAAATTTGACCACTTTTATGACCTTGTACTCAAATAATGAGAGCATCTTAATATAGCTCCCAATTCTGTGACTACTATCACTCAGCTATATAAATGGTGTTATCAGCTGCAGTGTGGCATTTTCATATGAAGTTCTCCCTATGAGTCAGATGGTTAAGAATGAGTCCTGCATGGCATAAACTAAGGATATGTCTTTCCTTCGATTGACTTCATAAGGATAATTTTTATCAACAACTATATTAGAAGAAAGAATAAAAATTTTTCAAGGGCATAAACTCATTTGAAGAAGTTTTGATGTTTCTTGTGATTTTACTGCCTTTTATTAATATGAGGTTGACATATTTTTTAGATTTATTGTCATTCCATTGTCCTGTACACATAGTCTTTTGCATATGTGAACACATATGTGTATACACACATAGAGACAAGATCTGAAATAACTTTCCAGGAGACATGTTAAGTAATAATTTCGGCTCAATGTAACTTACTTCCAACAAGCTTAAAAAATTGTTTTAAATGATTTTGCTGGTCAATTTTTTCTATTTTATCAAAGAAAAGGAAATTATTATTCTTTATTTTAAGTTTTTGATGCTTGCTTCAAATTATTAGGTATTAACTTAATTTAAAAATATACATTTTATTTAATATTAAGACATAAACTTTTATTATTAATTTCTGAATAATTCATTGAAGAGAGTCTTTTAAGATTTGACCTTTTTTCAGCCCAAATTTACTAATTGAAAGTAGAATATTGTAGAAAGTCTAGAAAATATCCGTGTATTTCTCAACAAATTATAATGCCTTAGTCCCTAAGTGTTCTCTCAGCCTGCAAGTGAATAAGTAATTTGACGCCTAGCTATGTGGGCTACTAGAGGCCAAGGTCTAACTGAACTTTTGTGTTTATAAACCTAAAGGTGTTTCATTATAAAATGAACATAGTAATTGCCAATAAAATAAGATACAAGTATAAATTTTGCAAGTAATTTCTAGCTTTGTGCTGGTGTAGGGCTGGAAGTAAGTGTAACATATATAGTGTAGTAAACTTCCACAAATGTGTATCATTATAGTTACTTAAAAAGAATTTTTAAACCTTCACTCCACTTTGTATATTTCATGTTGTTTTTTTTTAAAAAAAAAACAGTCTGAACTGTTGCTACCATGAATAGATTAGCAACATGAACTCTCTATTGGACACTACATGAATACAAATCCAATATAATCTCTCTCATTTTAAGTTTAAACTTTTCCATGAATGTATTTATGAATATTTGTATAAAGTCAGGAAGATGGAAAACATAAAATAGACTCAAAAGTGTTAGTTACATTTTTCTTTAAAGTAACTATTTTCACACATGCAACCATCTGAGGATTTTGGCAGGATCCCTTTATGTTCTTACATTACATATTACAATTATATCACAAAATATGGCATTGGTTTTTTTATTAGAAAGTAGTTGTTTATGGGTTTAATTTTTTAATGTGTCAATCGCATGACGATTGATGCATAAAATCTTTTTAGAAAAACATGCCTACTAACTGTCATAAAATTAAAACTGTATTGTAACCATCTTTATCAATAAAATCTTAAGTTTTAGCACTGAAATGTATAAAATAGCCTGATAGATACAGATATAATTTAAGTGAATAACAAGTGTGATGGTAAATCATGCCAAAAAGAATAATTAAAATTAAAGCTTTCCATTTCATTCTTATTTTTTAATACTGTGTGTACCAAAATAATACAAAAATTCTGTTTTGTTATTCATATATATAAAAACATTCTTAGGCTATCAAAAATTTAACAGATCAAACTATTAAAGACCTTGTTATACATATATATAGTGTATTTGCGGAACAGTCAAAAGTCGGCATATCAAATAAAGATGCTGAATTGTAATTTTCATTATGAATTAACACTTTGGTTCAGAGAAATATACTTATTTAAATAATGCTCATTTGAATATATTCATGTACAGACTGAAAAAAAAATCACCCTTTTCATTATAATGCCTTTCCTGGACCCTGAGTTTTGCACTGTTTAGCCTGGTTGGTCTGTACAGAAGATCAGAGCCCTAATAATAGATTTTTGACAGAGAGCTCGCCTGCTACCTGTCCTACACAAATCCTCACTGTTCATGTTTGCTTCATGGCAACAAAGCAGACAGAAGGAAAATGCCAAGTGCTGAGTTTGAGGCACAGCCTTGCCTTGGCTTGACATTTCAGCAGAATAGCAGTTTATGAGATGCATAATTTTTCATCTGGGACTCAGCTGCCATATTCATAGGTGCTTACAGCTCATCGACGGGCTGGAGCAAGGGCAAAGGTTTAAGGCATAGATCAAGGTCTACATCCTCTCCTTAGATATTTTAAAACAATTATTTTCCTGTAAATAAGTGACATAATCAAATAATACTTAAAGCATTCTAATTTATGGATACTTATAATTTTATATATTTTCTTTTGTGTAAAATTAAGAAAATAAATTAATATCTGTACGAGTTCCTAAGAAAATATTTGATAGCCTTTGTAAACCTAAGGACTATGACAAGCATATTAAGAAAACTTACCTTTGCAGCAGTGGTAATGAATTATTAAATTTCTTTCCTCTGTGTGTGTGTTTTTTCATACAGCGTGATTTCAAGCTTAAGATTAATCAAAAAATGTTCTATTATGAAGGTAAAACAGAGAGCACTGTGTCACTCTTTGAGCTTGAATTTAAATATTCACAGATTCACGCATTTCTACTGTATGAAAAATCAGTGTAGGTACACATCAGTAGCTATTTAATTTAGGACTACTCATCTCTGTAAGCTTCAGAAACAGTTCACTATGTCACAGCCTCATACAAAACAATGGTACAGTACACTGGATTAATTAAAGAAGCCTTGCAGAGAACTGAGTTCTGAGTATGTCAAGATTTCAGCTTTATGTTAAATATTTTCTAAAGGCCAGACCCTTAAATCTCAGGGGCAGTACCAAGCAGTGAGCTGTGAATTTAACCATAGGCTAACTGCTAATGATAAGGAAAAGAGTCCTAGTTGAGGCAGCTGTAATACAGTCATTGGATTAGGCTATCAATCACTCAGCTCCCTAAGGAAATGAGGAAGAAGACCAAACGGTGAAAAGGGAAATTAGGAAAGGAGGGCATGACTAGAATGAGATTCCTCACTATCTTTATCCATTCATCGTTTTAAATCCCTAAGCATCAGACCAAACTCTGACTGCAGAATTACTGTGACTATAAACCCCACACATTTATTTCTCATATCTAGAGGACTATCAAAATATCATTGTCTCTCTGTAGTTGAAGATCTTTAAACTTGCTGGAAGCAAATGCCTGATTACATAAGAAACATTAGATTAACCATTAATTTTTGGATTCAAGATTTATACTTAGGATTCTTTTATGCTTCAAGAAATTATTCTTTTTTAACTTCTAAACTGCAGTTAATTTTTGCTTATAATCATCCTTATGGTGAGGAGAGAATCTAATACACAGTGATTCTCAGATTTTAGCATACATTAGAACCTGAAGAGCTTGTTGGGCTCTAGATTGCTGGACCTCTTCATCAAAGTTTCTGTTACACAAATCTGGGAGGGCCTGATACTGTGCACGGCCTACAAGTTCCGCACAACACTGTGAGTACAGAAGACAAAGAAAAGCTGGTGTCATTGAACATTTCAGTTTGAATAATTAATTTCCAGATTAATGTTAAAAGCTTTTATCAGTGATAAAATTAGAGAATATGGCACTCAATAAGTGTGGAAAGTATTTGAAACAAATTATTGTAAATAGAGTCAAAATTTGTTCTTCAAAAAAGTCATAAAACACAGTATTTGAAGTCTCAATAGAAAAGTATCTACTAGTCTATTTAAGGTTGTCTTAATTACTTTTCTTGTTGTTGAGAGAAAATACCCAAGAACCAAAATTAAGGAGAAAAAGTGTATTGTAGCTCACAGTTTGTAGCAGTTTCAGTTCATAGACTGCTCCAAGGCAGGTTGGCATGGCAGAGGGACATTGCAGAGGAGAAGCAATTCATGGCAGGCAGAAAGCACCAAAGAAATGAAGTAGTGAAGATGAAGCAGTAGCAGGTGTTGGCAGCCACACTAATTCTGTCCTGTGTATCCCATCCAGGTTACTCGCCCGTTGGGGCACCCTTAATGCCAGCATCACACACCCTAGATCCAGGCACCTGCAAAAAACCCCACCTATGACCTCACAAGGCTTGGGGGGGGCGTGTAGATACAAACCATAACAAGGTTAACTGTTGAAAGAAAACCATTGCTTATCCAAAAAAGAATTGTTTCTGAGTGTCACTGAAGATAATTTATGGACATCAGTAGTTCTTTAAAAAAGAAATAGGTGTAAGAGGCAGACGAGTGTAAAGTTAAGATTATGATTTTGAAATGTAATGTTTTTTCTTTTTGACTTTGTAGAGATACTAATATACTGAATAATAATTTCTCTCCATGTACAAGTGCTTAAATATAATTTGTAGTTATGATTTCAAACCTTAACTGTAAAGAAACAATAATAATGACAGCCTAATTCACTTCTTTCCTATCATCCTCATACAAAGGTATCACTTTATCAGTAGGGGAGAGAAAATAATCAATTTTGTGGAGATCAGATATGTCCATAGAGGTTCCCTACTGTTAACAGAGTTACACTACACACTGAGAGTCTTCCAAAGTCCTATTTATTGTTTGCTCATGATACTATTCATCAGCTATAGAATGTATTGTTTGCAGCTCCTTCTGGATAGATGAATGGTCTAGTGTGCAGCCCCTAAACTTTGTAACATTGTAACCCTGCAAATATTGTAATTCCTGAGAGAAAACTATTCCATAAATTCCAAGAGATCCTTAAGTATGGAGCATAGAGAACTCAGGGCACACACATGCCACATCTGATGCCTGACGTGGAAAATGCCAAGGTGAAGCAGAAGCTATGGGAAGAACTGGGATCATGGGAGGAGACAAAGGAGCCTGGGCAACTAGCTTAACTCAACTTACTATACTCTTGGAGAGTCCAAAACTGGAGTTAAGCCTGTAAACAATTTTGAGTCATAAAGTGTACCAAAGATTTTACACACATCATTTCAGTGGTCTTTATATTTTTATGATTACAAGTACCTCAAAATTAAAAAAATTATAAGTTATGTACCCTCACTCATTTTAATATTAGCTATAATTTTAAGTAAGAGCAAAAGACATAATCTCCAATGTTCTGCAAATTTTTTTTCGGGGGGGGGTGTTACCAGGGATCAAACTCAGGCCTTGTGCTTGCCAGGCAGGTGCCAGCACCACTGAGCTAAATCCCTGCCCTGCAAATATTAATTCTTAAAATGATATTGCCCCATCATTATTTTACATAAAGCTGAGTCTAAATAGCATTATCACTTCTAATTTACAAATGTACAAACAAGCTCTAATTAACAGTGGAAAGTTTTTCAACTTTGTCTCCTTGTACTTGTATTTCTAATAATTTTTTTCACCAAATTTTGTCCTTTTATATATATATATATATATATGTATATATAGCTTGAGAGTTTTCAATAGATAGCCATGTAAAGCAATTTTCAAGAAGATATATGACTAAAGTGAACATTTATAAATTTAAATTCCTGGATTAAACTATTAAGTGATACTATTTTTCTTGTGTATTGTAAAATTTTTATTTTACACTTTATCAAAATAACAAATATATCATAAATATTGATAATTATTCATATAAAAGTGAACATTTTGGAAATACATTTACTAATGAGAAAAATATGGCTGTTTTCAAAATAATTTGATCATGTGTACATACGAGCTTGTTATTCTTAAAGTTAGGGTTCATTATTATTTCAATTCTGCTTCTATTTTTTAAATAAGAATACTGAAAATCTTTATACACCTCAAAAAATAAAGGAAACGGTGTATATATCATGAGACTATCACTAGGAGCTTATTTCTTTTCATCTTCACACAGTCTCCTAACAACTAATCTGTGCCTTGATATCCTTTTTATATACATTTAACTATGTCTCTTAAAGTAACATATGCAATTGTAGGAAAACATTTCATTTCTTCATTTATAAATCTTAATATATTTGTTAATATGTGCTATTAGTGCTACTTGAAAATTTGCACTGACAGACTTTTGTATTATACTATTTGAAAAACTGGTCAATATTTCTGCATTCCTTGGTACTGGCTACTTAATCAGTGGGTACCAGCTATGTAGGAATAATAGGGCCTTTGAAAAATGCTTATTTGCCTAGAATGCTACTGAACATTTTGTATGTATTCTTATTAAAGCAACTCTATGAAGTAGATGTCATGCAGTCCAATTTATAAACATAGAAATTCAAACTCCAGACTGGTAAGGAACTTGCCAGACTTTACATAATCAGGAGATGTCCTACTCTGGATTCAAACTCAGATCCATCTCCAAAGATGAACTACCAGGTATTTTTATCAATTTCTTCCTCCAATATCTACCATGGTAAGTGTCTAAATAGAGTATACTGATTAAACTATTATAGGCTACAAACGTCACTAGTCTAACATCTATTCTGTGTTTAAAACAATCTGTGAATGTGCCCTTCTGTGCCCCTTGTTATAATTATTGTATTATATTGCTTGGCGTCTATAATGGAAAATTGAATTAACTAGGTGAAATAAGGAGAAATTCTTAAGTTCATTCAGCAGGACCAAACAAGGGGAGGATTCAGGCATTTTGAGGGGGGTTTTTTGTTCTTGTGTTCAAAGTATAGTACAAAGGTCTTGCGTGAAATGAAGCTCCCATCGATATAGCGATAAATAACCTTATTTCTTACTGGCTTAGATAAACGGTCTGAGCTCTTGGTTCAGCTGTGGTACTGAAATGAACTTTGAGTGTGCTTAATTTCTTTTTTGTAATCCTCGATCAGTTACAAATATAAATGTTCCTGTCACTGTCTGACTTTCTTTGTAGACAGATCTTTTTTCTCACGATCAGCATCACCTCCTTTATAATTTCAACCGAACTTGTAAAAAGCACCAGGAGGTAATTCAGATATGATACACTTTCATCAGGTGGGGAGAAAGAGCAAGACATTTTGAAGGTGGTTTGGTGTGGACAAAATTATTATTATTATTATTATTATTATTATTATTATTATTATTATTATTATTTTTGTACCGGGATCGAACTCGGGACCTTGTGCTTGTGCAGCAGGTGGTGGCACCACTGAGCTAAATCCCCGGCCCTGGTGTGGAAAACATTAAATCCAAAGAAAGCTAAACTAATCTTTATCTGAAAGAAAAAAAAAAGAAATTAAGTAACTATTTCTCATTTCTCTTGATTTAAAATGAAATGATAAAATATAGATTAAATTAAGAAAATAAATAAGGTTAAGGTCCCTTTGCACATATGTAGCATGATATGGAGTGAGAAATTTTAATTACTGTGAATTAATTCAAAGAAAAATATGTGAATTAAAGGTCAAGAGTCTAAAGACTGTTTTAGAGTTGCTCCTAAGTTATTTAGCATATCTTGTTGATGATCTGTTTGAATTATAGGCTTCTGAAAAGCAGGAAACATTGCTTCTTATTTTCCATCATCTACTCCATAGTCTAGAATAGTTAGTTACAGAAACATAGTACAAATGCAGTAAGCTACATTTTATTCTTAATATCCAGTTTTGTATTATTCAGAAGGTTTTAGTAATTAGAATGCCATTTAATCTTTATGTCAAAATCTTTATTTTGGAAAGTTAATAAGAAATATAGAAAATATAGACCATCACAGTATGTGGTAGATACTGAGAGCTTTTCTTATATTACAACATTTAGTTAGTACAAAACCCTAATCTGGTAGACATAAAGGGTAGCTTGTAGCTGGGTGTGGTGGCACATGCCTATAATCCTACCACTTTGGGAGACTGAGGCAAGGAATCAAAAATTCAAACCCTGCTTGGATAATTTAGCCACTTTAGAGATCCTGTCTGAAAAAAAATTTTTTTTAATTTAAAAAGGAAGTGAGGATATAGCTCAGTGTTAAATTCGTGATTTGATCCTCAGTACCACACACACATACACACACACATACACACACACAATCACACACACACACAAAAGGCACCTTTGCTTGTTTTGTTGAAAAAAGCAATTAAGGCACAGAAAGACCAAGTAAATCTTATAAAATCATACCATTTATATTCAAGTATATGGGAATCCATACTTTGTATACTACACTTAACCACTGTGCTATATTTGTATCTCTTGTATGTTAATACATTCTATTATAGTTTTATAATATTCTTAATATATTGTGGGATGGAAAATTATTGTAAATCATTTCCAAAGACCATAATTTTGGTTCTTACATATATTTAAAAAGGTATCACCAGAGCCACTCTGATCATTGTCACCTCAGAATCTTTTTAAATATGCTGATTTCTGAACCCTGACAGCTGCTAACCATAGATGTGAAATGAAGCCAGAAAAGTGTATTTTCAACAGTCATCTCAGAAGTTTCTGATACCTGTAACCTTCAATCCCTTCTTTGTGAGGAAAAAATAAATTAATGAAGTCTAACATGGGAAATGCTATAATTATAAAATGGAATAATTTATTTAATAAAAATTTGAAATATTTGCTTTAGGGAGAATGAAATTAAACAATATCTTTAAGTTTAGTCTATGATCATTCTACTAACTGATCATCACCAGTAACTCAAAATTAGGAATTTAAATTTTAAATGAGTTGACCCTTGAAAGTATTCTCCAGAAGTATCCATAATATACACAAAGATGTAAAGAAGGGCAAAAAAAAAATCAAAGGAAGAACAAAAAGTTGGCTTACCTTTAAGCCAGTTGTCAGAATTAATTCTCACAAATACTGTATTTAAGGGGTTTACTTGTGGTTATGAAACTTTGGGTGGCAGAATACATCATTAGAATCTCTTCCTCATCATCCCTATTTTACAATGAGGTAGTTATAAGAAACGTGCACTTCATAATATGAATCAAAACAGCTGTTATTATGTGGATACTTTCTATAAATGGTCTAGTTTGGGGGGGCAGGGTTTTTTTCTCTAAATGAGTTGTACATGTAAACAGAGGAATGAAGCACTGAGCACTATAAAGTCAAGGATTGCTGTTGCCTCAATGTCATAGGACAGACCCCAGAATGCAAGAGGATTCTAAAGGAGTCCTAATGCCTAATATTTAAGAACACCAATGTTCAGAAGCCAAGATCTTCAAGTAGGATCAGACTGTAAGACACTTAGTATCCATTTATTGAGAATTATGTTGTGTTGCATATATCCCATCTATACATAGCATCAGAGATGAAGGCAAAGAGAAAAAGATAAAAATTCTTCATCTTTCATGTGATAGCATCCTGTGAAGTTTTCTAGATGCTGCCAATTTGGCTTTGAGCTTGAATATTAATCTTGTATCTATATTTAGTCCTGGAAAGTGTATTTGCCCTGCTAAGAAAACCAAAAAGGCAGAAACAATTCACAATGAAAGGGGGAAATGTAATTATTCAGGGTTCATAGGGAAATAGAAGATAAATGGAATAATAATGAAGACACACAAATAAAACACACATGGTTGGTGTGACAGAACAAAATTGAAATGGTGGGAAATTGAAAGCTTTGTGAAGACTCGTCTTAGGGATCTCTTCAAAAAATAGAGAGAGGATAGAGAAATCATAACTAGCAAACACAATGTAGTAGACAGCCCCAAAATGAATTCATGAGGAAGAGAAGGCATGGGAGTGGGGCAAAAGAATAATTAAAATAAAGAAATAATTAAAAGAATACCTAACATTCACTGAGCACTTACCATGTATCTGAAACTATACTAATTTCACTTCTATGGTTTAACACATTTAACAGACATTTTCCATATATTAACTTAGAGTAAAATCACACACTTAATTTTTTAACCTTCCTCAACGATGACAATTATAATTTTAAAAATGTGCAGCTAGTAAAAATCCACTAATTCCCGAGAAAAACCCATAGACTACTACCTAGGCGTATCCTAGGAAATATTTTGAATTACAAGATTAAACACAAAGTTTGTGTAGCCCAGGTATAGCCTAAAAAAATGAAATGACAGAAGAACATGTAGAGGTACATATTTCTAGGAGAAAGAACAATCACACATCAAAATTCATGTGCATGTGTTAATTCAGGGGGAAAATTTTCAGATATACAATGGTTCAGAAAATATAGTATATTATTCTTTAAAAATTTAAGTGAAATAAATAGGACACACGTGTAAATATTGAATAGTTTCTCTAGTGTGAGAAACTGAAAGTATAAATGAGAATCAAAATGTGTAATAGATAATGTAAAATAGGAAGAAAAGGCCCAAAGGGGAAGGGGAAGGGGAAGTGGGAGGGGTAGGGAAAAGAAAGAAGGGAAAGGAAAAAATATGAGAAAAGTAAAAATGAAAACAAAGTCTTTGTAAATAGGGAGGGGTGGAGGGGTTGAAGAGAGGACAGGGGAATGGGGGAAAAATAAGAATCAAGATACATCATGTAAAGGTACAAATTCCCAATGATGAATGTCCTCAGATTGTATACCTAAAATGTACCAATAAAGTTAATGAAAAAAAATCATTGAAGATATGGACACTAAACTACTGAGTGATGGATTACATTCCTTGTTCAGAAATTTTGGTTTTTGGATCACTAGCAAGTGTCACCTGTGAAGTTATTAGAAGCACAAAAATTCAGGACCAACTCCAGTAAAGCTAGGTCAGGAACTCTGGGATATGGATCCCCAAAGTCCATTTTAACATGCCCTCCTGGTGTTTCTGTTACATGCTAAAGTATAAGAGTCATTAAATTACATAAATTAATTTAAAAAGTAGAAAGTCCTTACAGAAATATTAATCTTTTAAAAAATTACATAATGAGACCTAAATAAATTACCGGTAATTGAATGTTTAAAATAAATACCTGTGTCAAAAAATAGTTCTGAACATGACACAATATTAATAAAATGTTAGAAGGAACAACTTACATCTAGATTTCCAGGTTATTTTAACATGAACGATTAATAAGAAATAACCAGGGCCGGGAATTTAGCTCAGTGATGCTGCCGCCTGCCTCGCAAGCTCAAGGTCCGGAGTTCAATCCCCCGTACAAAAAAAAAAAAAAAAAAGAAAGAACCAAAGTAAATGGGTGTAGGGTTCAGGTGTTCAAAACTTTTATCTGGAATAGGGTATTATTTTAAAATATCATCCCTTACATAGATAATTTCTTAGCATATAGGTGAAATAAACTTTTGAAAAATTTAAGGATAACTACTATTTGAAGCAGTGAATATTTAGCTACAAGAGAACATCACCTGTATACTTTCCTTATTTGTAATCCTTCGGTATCTCACAGATCTCCTTGTTTAATAGAACAGTGACTGGTAGATTGGAGACTCCATAAACACTAAATCAATGAATGTTCAAAACTGGAGCCTTGACATAAGTAATAGTGGCTTTGTAATATAATTGGAAAGTAATATTTTATGCAAATTATGGTAAGCAGAGAAAGAATCAGATGCATAGACTTTCAAACTAGCACATTTTGAAATTTAGGAAACTTAATTAACATTTGTCTGCTTGAGTTTTCCCATCTGTATAATAAGAATACCTTCTTCAGAGATTTTTCTGTGATAACCTAAATGTTACATATAAAATTTTGGTAATTCTTATATAGTACTTCCTCTTTCCCAGTGCTATATAAATAGTTCCAGCATATTTCTTCAATAGAAAAGTGGTTACAAAGCTAGCATACTAAAGTTCAATTTTTTTCAAAAGTACCAAATACAAGTTTTAGATCAATTTAACTTATGAATCTAAATGTATATTAATTCCTAAAAAATTAAATTACACAAAAAACATCTTGACCATACAAGAATATTTTAGAAGTGCAAGGATGGCTTAACATACTATACTGTATAACTATGTTTGATATGGAAAAAAGTTTATTATCTCAAACGTATCTGAAAAGGCATTCTAAAATTTCAACAGCAATTTGTTTAAAAAAATTAGAAAACTAAAAGTAGTTTAAGATATTTTTATGAGTGAAAATATTAATCTTAAACCAAAAGTCTAAGTCCTACTTAATGGGTTTCTTCCTTAAATATTCTTTAAAAAGTTAAATATATATATATTTAGTATTATTAAATATTATTATTGTTATGGAAGTTATGATCTAATACATGTAACATGAAAAAAAAATACGCTTTTGGAAAATATAATTATTGCAGATTTTCTATTTATATACTTGAAAATATAAAATATTTTATATCTCAGAATTGATAAAAATATAGGACTATTATAGTTTAGATATGAAATGTTTCCCAGAAGTCTCATGTGTTCAGAGGTGGGCCTTTCGTAGGCTGATTGAATCATGATGTGCTGTACTCAACAATGTATTAATCCATTGATTGAGTTCATAGCTGAATGTGTTAGGAGATGGGGACTGATTGAAGGACATGGGATATGGGGTGTGACCTGGAAGTGTGTATTCTTGTCCCCAGCTCTTCCATTCTGTCTCTGGCTCTTCTCTCTCTCTGACTCCTGTTTGCCATGAAGGAATTTTCCTCTACCAAGCCCTCTGCCATGAGGTTTCTGCCTGAGAGCCAAACTACCATAGACTGAATCCTCTGAAACTCTGAGTCAAATACACTTCCCCTCCTTTAACTTGCAAGTGTCAGGTATTTCATGCCAGTGATGGGATGGCTGACTAATACAAGGACAGTGGAATGACTGTGGTGATATTAAGGCATTATACTAACTACCTTTTATAAGGAGCTCCTGTGTATCAGGCATGTTGCTGAGCAACTTTCACAAAGAATCACTCCATAAATGAGAAAAGTGGTAGCAGAGACTCAGGTCCATTTGTATTTGATGACAAATTTGATTTGAAAAGCTTTGCTTTGGGGCACAGTGTCTCCACTAACAATGAGAGATAAACATTAGTTGTTTTCTTATACAATAATATTCACATGGAAAATAAAGACAAAATGAAACAGGTTCCTCACAAACAAGATATGAAACAGAAAGAGAAAAACAGTATAACTACTGTAACATAGAGAAACAGACATGAATAAATGACAAAACATAGTATAGTATTAAGCTGAAAAGATTTATTCTGGGGAATATGACATATATTTCAACTTAAATTATAAATTTAAATCAATCAGAAAATTGTAATGAGCTTTTTTTCCTAACTTATACAAAACTATTTTAAACTGTCAGAGTAAGAGCAAACAGAAAAAATTTACTTTAAAGTTTTCTACCAGGATATATCATGTAAAGGTACAAGTTCCCAGTGTAACTGTATGTATATGTAATGTAACTGTATTGTATACCTAAAATGTACTAATAAACTTAATGAAAAAAAGTTTTCTACTAGAAGAAAGGTGAAAAGGACATATACTAAAATTATTTAAATCAAATTCAGAATTGTGATAATTAAAGCAATATTTATTTGTGCAAAAAATATTTATTTGTGAAACAGGAGATAAGACAGTAGAACAGAGAACCTAGTGTGAAAAGAAGATTCTCAAATCATTTGGAATAAGATATTTTGTTAAACAAAAATGAATAAACTAGCTAATTTAGAAAAAACTGATAATCCTTTTCATATTATACATCAAAATAATTTATAGATTAAAAACTTAACAATTGTATTAAACTATTTCAAAAAGATAAACAAGCAAGTACCCTATTTAAAAAACACAAAAGAATATTTCTCAAAAATATCAAAGCAGCTACTAAATAAATTTGACAATGTATGATTTTAAAATACCTATATATCAAAAAACATGACCAAGATTAAAAGGTACATGTAAAACTCTGTTCATATAATAATAATGCAATTGGTACAGAACTAAGGTATGTTACTCCTCATAAGTGAATACCACGTAACAAAATAATTCCGTCCTCAACAAAAGCTTTACAGTAAACACACCGCCTATGGGGTTGCTGCTATGTCACATCCCTCCATGGTTGATCAGAGTGTGCTATTAAGGAGTAAGTAAATTAAAGCAAGTATGTGCTACTCTGAGTTACATAAGAGACAGATTTTTAAAGTTTTTATGGCAATGGATAGAAAATAGCCAGTAACTACATGCAAACATTTTTAAGTACATTTATTAGTACATGTCTCCAGTACATAATGACTACATTTATTGAGGGGAATTGGTACATATACATAACATATCTCAATTCCTTTCATCCCCTTCCCCTCTACCCCTATTTTTTGTCTGCGTCAGATTCATTTCTTTATCTTCCTTACCAAAAACTCATATAAAACAGTTATACTAAGGTACACTTTTAGATACATTGTCCATGGTGGATTACAGTAACTTTTTCTCTTTTTTTTCCTATTGTCTGTCTTTACTCACTTTGCAGGATAAGTAAAGTAACCCTGGTACCAAAAATAATAATAATAATAATAATTTCAAGCTCAGTGTCCACAAAAAAGAGGGAAAATGAATTTTTATGAATGCAATTATACAATATAATTTATATTTATAGACATATGTTATGGTTTGTATCTAGATGTACCACCAAAGTCATAGGTGAAGAGATTTGAAGGTGGCTGGATTAGGTTGTAATACTGGAATTAAGGGGGTTGATAATGGAAACCCCACCCTGCGTATGGGTAGTGCAAATAAATAGACTTATGGCCTATTGATAGACTATAAAGGGAGAGAGGGAAGACAGCCTTACTGCTCTTGCTTGCTGCTTCTCTGTCTCCTGCCTGCTTGCCATGGACTATTTCTCTGCAATGCCCTTCTGCCATGCCACCCTGCCTTAGAGCCAGCAAACTATGGACTGAAATTTCTACAAACTGTGAGCTGAAATAAACCTTTCCTCCTTTACTATTTTATTATTAATTATATTGGTACATTTTAGGTAAACAACATAATGACATTCATCATTGGAAAATTGGGCCTTTAAGTAATCTATCTTGGTTCTTATTTTTTCCCCATTCCCCTGTCCTCCCTTCAACCCCTCCTCCTCTATTTACAAAGACTTTGTTTCCATTTTTTAATTTTCTCATATTAATTTCATTTCCTTTCCCCTACCACTCCAACTTCCCCTTCCTCTTTGCCCCTTTTCTTCCTGTTTCACATTTTCTATTATACCTTTTAGTCCTTATTTACATTTTCAGTTTCTCACATCAGGGAAACTATTCGGTATTTACACATATATCCTATTTTTTTCTCTTAGGAGTAACGCCTCAGTGTGCATCCATTTAGCTACAAATGTCTCTAGTTTCTCATTCTTTATGGCTGAGTAGTATTCGATTTTATTTTTAAAAGCCACATCTTCTTTATCCAATCTCCACAGGATGGGCAATTGGGCTCTTTCCAAGTTTTAGCTATTACAAACTGTGCCACTGTGAACATGAGTGCACATATATTGCTGTGGTATGATTCCTTAAAATCTTATGGGAAGATACTCAGCAGAGGAATAGCTGGGTCAAATGGGACCTCTAATCCTAGTTTTTTGAGGAATCTCCATACTGATTTCCACAGTGGTTCCACCAGGCTACACTCCCACCAGCAGTGGAGAAGGGTTCCTTTTCCCCACAGCCCTGCCAGCATTTGTTATTGGTTGATTTCATGATAGCAGCCATTCTTTCTGGAGTGAGGTGGAATCTCAGCGTTGT
Organism: Heterocephalus glaber; assembly: GCF_053883595.1. Taxonomy (NCBI): domain Eukaryota; kingdom Metazoa; phylum Chordata; class Mammalia; order Rodentia; family Bathyergidae; genus Heterocephalus; species Heterocephalus glaber. The sequence goes on along the minus strand of NW_028258296.1, from coordinate 32,451,092 downwards.
TTTCATTTGCATCTCTCGATTGACCAGTGATGTTGAACATTTTTTCATGTATTTATTTGCTATTTCTACTTCCTTGTCTGAGAAATGTCTGTTCATTTCAAATGCCCATTTTTGGATTAAGTCTTTAAATTTGGGAGGTCTGATCTTTTTAAGTTCTTTATAGATTTGAGATAGTAGACTTTTGTCTGAGGAACAGCTGGTGAAAATTTTTTCCCACATTGTGGGTTGTTTCTTTGCACTGTTGATGGTTTCCATTGCTGTGCTGAAGCTTTTTTATAAGAAGAAATCCCACGTGTTGATTCTTTATGCTAGTTCACCTGCGACTGAGGTTTTGTTCATAAAATCTTTTCCTACGCCAGTGTCTTCAAGAGTTCTACATAACCTCTCGTCCAGGCAGTTTAGTGTTTCTGTTTCAGTATTTAGATCTTTAATCCATTTTTATTTTAATTTAGTGCATGGTGAGAGATATAGGTCAAGTTTTAATATTTGGCAAGTTGAAACTCAATTTTTCCAGCACCATTTATTAAAGAGACTATCTTTCATCCAGTCAGGGTGTTTGGCTCCTTTGTCAAAGAAGAGAGGGCTCAATTTGTATGGAGTTGTTTCTGCATCTTCCAATCTATTCCACTGATCCTTGGTCTGTTTCCTTGCCAGTACCATGCTGTTTTTATAACAGTAGTTTTTAGTATAGTTTCAGGTAGGGGATTGTGATACCCCCTACCTTGTCTTTGTTGCCTAGAATTGCTTTTGATATTCTAGGACTCTTCTGGTTGCAAATGAATTTTGGAATTGTTTTTCCAAGGTCTGTGAAGTATGCTGCTGGGATTTCAGTTGGGACTGCATTGCATCTATTTATCAGTTTGGAAGTATGGCCATTTTCACTATGTTGATTCTTCCTACCCAGGAGCAAGGCGTGTCTTTCCATTTTCTGATATCCTCTTCGATCTCTTTTTTCAGAGTGCTGTAGTTTTCAGAGTAGAGGTCTTTGATTTCTTTCCTTAGGTTGTTTCCTAGGTATTTAAATCTTTTGGGTGCTTTTGTGAAAGGAATTGTTTGCTTCATTTCCCTCCCAGTGATTCTGTTGTTCATGTATAGGAAAGCTATTGATTTTTGTGTGTTGACCTTGTATCCAGCTACTTTAATGAATTTAGTTATTAAGTCTAGAAGTCTTTTGGGGAGTTCTTGGGGTCTTCTAAATAGAGTATCATGTCTGCAAATAGTTATAATTTAACTTCTTCATTTCCTATCTTTGTTTCTTTCTCTTGTCTAATTGCTATGTCTAATGTTTCCAAAACTATATTGAACAGGAGTGGTGATAGTGGACATCCATGTATTTTTCCTAAGATTAGTATGAAGGATTTCAGTTTTTAACCATTTAGTATGATGTTGGCTGTTGGTTTTTCATAGATGGCTTTTATCAGATTGAGGTAGAAACCATTTATTCCAATTTTTTGTGGGGTTTTTATCATGAATGGTGTTGGATTCTGTCAAACATTTTTTCTGCATCTATTGAGATGATCATATGGGTTTTGTCCTTGGCTCTATTAATATAGTGTATTACATTTGTTGATTTGCATATGTTGAACCACCCCTACACCCCTGAGATGAATCCTACTTGTTCAGGGTGTATGATCTTCTTGATGATTTTCTGCATTGTATTTTCCAGTGTCTTATTGAGGATTTTTGCATCTATGTGCATTAATGAGATTGGCCTATAGTTATCTTTTTCAGTTGTGTATTTCTCTGATTTTGAGATCAAGGTGATGCTTGCTTCCAGTAATAATTCAGGACCATTGCTACCCTTTCAATTTCATTGAAGAGTTTAAACAGTAGTGGCAATAGTTCCTCTCTAAATTTCTGGTAGAATTCAGTGGTGAAGCCATCAGGGCCTGGGCTTTTCTTAGGTGGTAAGTATTTAATTACTTTTTCAATTTCATTGATTGATATTGGGTTGTTTAGAATTTTTAGGTCTTCTTCATTCAACTTTGGTAATTCATACATATATAAAAATCTGACCATTTCCTCTGTGTTTTCCATCTTATTGGCATATAGATTCTAAAAGTAGGTATTGATGATCCTCTGCATTTCTGCTAGGTCTGTTGTAATTTCACCCTTTTCATTCCTAATTGCATGGATTTGGGCCTTTTCTTTCCTTTTTTTGATAAGGTTGGTTAAGGGTTTGTCAATTCTGTTTATTCTTTAGAAGAAACTCTTGGCTTCATTGATTTTTTGTATCATTCTCTTAGTCTCCATTGCATTGATTTCTGCTCTGATTTTTGTAATTACCTCCCTTGTTTGAGATTTGGCTTTGTCCTGCTTTTCTTTTTCTAGAAGCTTGAGGTTCAGCCTCAGCTTGTTTAATTGAGCTCACTCTGTTTTCCTAATATGAGCATTCATTGCTACGAATTTCCCTTGTAAGACTGCTTTCATTGTGTCCCATAGATTCTGATATGTTGTATTGACATTGTCATTTAATTATAGAAACTGTGTGATTTCTTCTTTGATTTCCTCTGTGACCCATTGGTTATTCAGAAGTATGTTGTTAAATTTGCATGTGTTTATGAAATTCTTGGAGGTTTTTTTTTTTTGCTATTGATCTCCAATTTCATCACACTATGATCTGATAACATATGGGGATAACTTCAATTCCTTTGCACTTACATAATCATGTCCTATGAGTAAGTATGTGGTCTATTTTGGAGAATGACCCATAAGCAGCTGAAAAGAATATGTATTCTGATTTTGTGGGGTGGAACACTCAGTAAACATCTGTTAAGTTTATTTGTTCAAGAGTTTGATTGAGTTCTACTATTTCATTGTTTATTTCTTGTCTAGTTGATCTATTTGTGACAGTGGGGTATTGAGGTCCCCCACTACTATTGTATTAAGTGTTTATTTGATTTTTCATCTCTGTTAGTATTTGTTTTATATACTTGGGTGCACTAGTGTTTGGTGCATATATGTTTATGATTGTCATGTCTTCCTCTTGGATTGTTCCCTTTACAAGAATGTAGTGTCCTTCTTTGACTCTCTTAATCAGTGTTGGTTTGAAATATATTTGATCTGCAAAGAGGACAGCTACTTCTGCTTTTTGGGGGGTTCCTGTCCCATGGAGTCTTGTTTTCCACCATTTAACTTTCAGTCTATAGTTTCTTTTTGAATTAAGTGTGTTTCTTGTATGCAGCATATTGTTGGATCTTGCTTCTTGACCCATTCTGCCAGTCTATTTCTTTTAATTGGTGAATTGATTGAGATGATTAACATTGATGGTTATAACTGATATATACTGATTTATCCTTGTTATGACTTTTTCTTTTTGTTGGATTCTCCCCCTTTGCATTTAATTTGTTGTCACGCCTGATGGATTCATTCTGCTGGCCTTCCTGGGGTTGTGATCTTCATTGTCTTTTCCTAGGATATTGTTTAAAATTTTTTGTAGTGCTGCTTTGGTATTCACGAAGGTCCTCAGGTGCTCTTTGTCATGAAAGTATCTTATTTCTCCATCAATTTTGAAAGATAGTTTTGCAGGGTACATCAATATGGGTTGGAGTTTGTTTTCCTTTAGGGCTTAAAATATTTCACTCCAAGCTCTTCTTGCCTTGAAGGTTTGTGTTGAGAAGTCTGCTGTGATTCTGATGGGCCTTCCTTTCTATGTGATTTCTTTCTTTTCTCTAACCTCTTGTAGAATTTTGTTCTTCTGTTGGCTTTCTGGAATCTTAACTATTATATGCCTATGTGTAGATTTTTTTTTTTTTGGTCATGGCTAGTTGGAGTCCTATATGCCTCACTTATCTGTATGTCAAGTTCTTTTCCCCTACTTGGGAAGTTTTCTGCTATTACTTCTGCAAACACTTTTGTTTTTTTTTTTTAATGTGGTCTGCACTCTTTTCTGTTTCTTCATTGACTCTGATCAGTCTGATATTATTCTTCTTTGCATCCTCCAGCAACTGCTAGATTGATTTCTCGTGGTCCCTTATTATTTTTAGGAAAATTTTCTGGGCCCAGGGATTTAACTCATTGGTTCTGCCACCTGCCTTGCAAGTGCAAGTTTCCAAGTTTGATCCCTACTACCCCCCCAAAATTTTTTTTTTCTTTTCCTGGTCCCTAATTGCAATCCTATCTTCTATATCTGAAATTCTTTCCTCACATTGGCCCATTCTGCTGCATAAATTTTCAGTGGAGTTTTTAATCTCCTGAAAATCTGTTTGCATCTGTTTTATGGATTCCATTTGTTTCCTATGCTGGTATTCCATCATGTTCCTCAGGTCCTCTATTTTTTTATCTGTGTCTGCTCTAGATTAATCAATCATTTCTTATACTATGGGCACAGTCTGTTGTTATCTGAGAAATTATTTCTTATTTCATTTTTTCTAGATTTTCTTTCATTGCCAGTTCAGGGAGTCCAGGTGGTTGAGTATCAGATTGTTCCATCTCATTGCCTTTTGGGGTTGCCTTTGGTGATTTGGAAGTCTGGTTTTGAGACTGTTTACATGTCTTCTCATTTCAAAAGATGCAGCCTGCAGTGCCTTTTGTTGAGGAAACTTTTGCTCACCCAGTGGCCTTCAGTTCTCAGCAAGCCACCAAACGGCCTTTTCTCTGCTGCTTACCAGTGCACCAATTCCTGGGATTAGAATGGTTGCCTTCTGGATCCCTGAGCTAACCTGTTGACTGGGTGGGCCTCTGGCTGGGGCCTGTGCACACTTGGGATGGTATCTAGGCATACCTCTGGCTAGGGCCTGCCCTCCTATGTAGCTATTGTCTGGGAGGCCCTTTGGCTGGGGGCTGTGTACCCCAATCCCTGGTGTCTGAGCAGGCTTCTGGCTAGGGTCTCCATGCACTTACCAATGATATCAGGGCAAGCCTCTGGCTGTTGCTTATGCACCTGTGTAGCTCTTTTCCAGGCAGGCCCTTGGCATGGGCCTGTGGGCCCAAGTGTCTGGGGTTGGGTTAGGACCCTGGCTGGATCTGCCTGCAGCAGTGCTGTTCTGGTCCACAGCGCTTCTTGCTGGGATCTGCGCACACTTCAACCTTTCCTTTTTTAATTTGTGGGTGTCAGGCATTTTGTCTTAGCAACAGGAAAAGTAACTGAGACAGCATGTGTGTTTTAGTGTGTGTGTACACCTATATACAATTATGATTGCTCCATTAACTTATAGTAACTTTTGTCATGCAAGAAAACATTCTTGTGTAGTCAGAATTCAGATTCCAATTTTTCTAACCCTTTGTGTCTTTACCAAAAAGCAGAAAACTTTGTTTCAATCTTAAATGAAGCTTTCTTTCAGTTACACATATCAAATTAGCCTTATGTGGTTATCCTCATTTTTCTTTACAGTTTTGAGACTTTCAGAAGGGAGTACAGTGGCAGAAAGTCATTGTGGGGTAACACCACCAGGCAATTCAGCATAACTGCAGAGCTTGTCTGTGACTTTCTAAACCTGTATTACTGAGGACATTAACTGTGATCCTTTAGTCATGTGCTAGCATGCTATTACCAACTGCATATTTTTGCTCAGTCCACTCCCCTTGTACAGTTTCTTATTGTCCTACCCTGAATTGTAGAATAATAAAGAGGCAGTCATAAGAAATGGCTCTTAAAATCTGCAACTTTGAAAAACACTTACATGTACCTTTTGGATTTTCTGGTACTCTTGTCTGAGATGAAGTCCTGAATACACAAACTTTCATAACATTATTCTACAAGTATTGGATATTTTTCAAGCCAGAGGGGACACTATTTCTTACTAAGGAAAATATTAAGTAACAATCAAAGAGAAAAAATGGGTTTTGATCTTTGTATTTTTTGGAACAGACTGAGTCAGGAGATTGACAGTAAACACTTAACATGGCTCATTAGTCAGAATTAGTCAGCAAAGGTGAAATAGACATTCACCATCTAAATACTACATCAGCACTGCCAAAGAAAAGGGTTGTAGGTGACAGAGCACTCAGGAAGAGCAATAAAGTAAGGAGAACAGGAAGGGTAGTGGTTGACAGAGAAACCGGCTAGGCAACCTGAGATCATGTTACAGTGCATGTATAAACTGTGGATCTGTCTTCTATTTTTAAATAAATGGTCACAATAGGTACTATGTAGGAAACAGACTATAAGGCATTCCCACAGAGGCAAGGAAACTATGTTGAAGGCTCAGTCAGGAATCCAACCAAGAAAGGATAGTGGCTTATAGTAATGTGGAGCAGTGGAGATCTTGGGGGAGTGGCAATATTGTGTCCAGTGTGTTTTATAGGAAAGTTCATGGGAATGACTGATGGACTGAAGGTGCAAAATGAGAGGAAGGGAAGTTATAGATGACAACAAGGAGTTCAAGCCAAGCATGTGTGATTAAACAGTGTAGCCATTCAAAGGCTTTCTGTAATGACAGTGAGGGAGGGTTCAGTAGTACATATTTGGATGCATTGTACTTGAGATGTCTATTAAACAATGAAGTGAGAAAGTGTAGTCACTGGTAGTTGAATATTGGATTCTACAGCTCAGAGAAAAGGAAAAGCTGAGTATAAATTGAGCATTCATATCAGAAACAAGGCACAGCATTGAAGTCATGGAACCGGAGGATCTGAACTGAAAAAATGCATGCCGATAAAGAAATGAAGAAGTCCAAAGACTATTTCAACAATTTGTGATCAAGAAGAGCAAGAGTATCCAGCAAAGGAATCTAAGAAAAGAAAATCAGTTAAAGCTATGATATGGCATGTACAATGCAATGGCTGCACACCTGTCTATGCAGTGAGAAGAGGTGAGGATAACTCATCAGAGAGAAGGACTAAAAGAATGTTTCTTCAAAGAATTCATGATTGGTGGTGGCACAAACCTGTATTCCCAGCACTTCTGGAGACTGAGGCAGGAGGATTCCAATTCTGATCCCATTCTGTGCATTCAGTGACTTAATGAGACCTTGTCTCGAAAAAAAATTGAAAAAGAGCTGGGGATATAGCTCAGTGTGAAGCTTTGGGTTCAATCCCTAGCATTGGAAAAAAGTCACAATTGATGTTTATACATCTACAAGATTTTGTGCTTATAAATAATTAGCAAACTACCATTCACTCCTCCTAGAGACCAATATTACTCCTTTCTAAGGTATGTACATTCTTGTAGGAAGTATGCAGTATGTACTTTCAATTTCTGAAGGTACTTGTGCATTCTTATAATAATAACTTCATGGCAAATGTTTATAAATATTATTACCTAGAGTTTAGATAAGGAAAATATGTTTAATAGATCTGTCAAAGGCAAATAGTCTACTGCTAAGTTTCAAAATAGGGAGCAGACCCCTTGCATTCTGAATCCTAGTTTCCTAGTCTTAATTACAACAAAAATTGCAATAGAAAATGTGGCAAACACCTGGAAGAACAACTCAAAAAAAGCTCTCACTGGAACAAACAAGGAAGGCTTTGTGCAAGAAGAAGCATTTTAACCAGAACATGAAGAAAGATTATGATTCCAGGGTAAACTTTACCATGGCATCCAGAGCCCTGGATTATTTTCTCCCAAATTCTGCCATTCCCTGCAGCTATGATAGACCATGGCCAAGCATGCCAAGCTACTCTTACTTCTACAAAATAATTAGCTCTCTCAGTTTTTATATCAACTAACCTATTGCTTCCTTGGATGCAGAGGCGTTCCTACTTTCAGAGCTACCTTTTCATGTATTATGCAAGACAGTGCAGTGATTTTCTTATACTTCCCAAAGACCTTAGAAGCACATCCTTCCAGAGTCGGTGCATCCTATCCATTCTGGTCATCACAATAATGTTTATATCAATTTCTATCTCTAGTTTCTAGTCTATCAGAAAAGCAGGGATTTGCCTGGCATATGATGGGTGCTTAATCCCACACACTGGGACCAGTACAATGGTTATCAGCATTGATCAGCCCTTAACCTCATGGAGCAGCTTCCAGTATAGCTACACATGATAAATGCTCAAAGGATTTTTCTTCTATTATTATTACTATTATTATCATTGCTAATGAGTATATCTACTTTGGTTCACATTGATCCAGCTATCTCATATTTGTGTGTATACATCTGACCTAATGCTTATTTTACTTATTTTTATTCTTTAAAGTACACTATAAGCTTTTATAGTAAAAACTGCTATAAACTTATGACACATAAATATCTCTTGTGAGCACAACGGACATCAAAGAATAATTCTCAGCCTATGAATTCTAATAATTTAGTTTTGCACTTCCTTCGAAAGTAAATGTTTCCTTCAACCCTTCCCCTAAAACTCAAAAGAAAATGGAAAAGGTGGCTTGTGAACTTCTTGTTGTATGTGTATTTCATGAAATATGGCCTTATCTGTGGAAAATTATTACTAAATAATTTTGCTTTTCAATTATATAGATACTAAGAAATTTGGGGGCTGCAGGGTTTCAAATAATGCAAATGACATATATCAGGGAAGCAAGATACTTGCATTTTAATATGTGTGAATTCATGCAAGAAAGTGTATGGGATTGAGAGAGCTGGATAAATGTCTTACAAAAAAGCAATAAACATACAAATCCTCCAGGAAAACTGGTGCAGTAATTTAATCACATATTGACAATATCTATATTTCTAGATAAATGCAAAAGACTTTCCAATTTATAAATAGCTTACAACCTTCCTCAGCCTTCTCCCTGCACTTTTTTAAAGCCCTTGGCTGGTAAACACACACAAAAAAAGGATTTACACTCTAAATGTTTAACTGTGATTTTTACAGTACGCATGGAGGTAATTGTACTATATTAAAAAGTGATACCATGTAAGAGGAAATTTTTTAGTTAGAATGTAGATAACTTTAAAAATTGAATTTAATCCTGACAATTTTGTGTGATGATGTTAAAATATACACACCTACAAGTTGTTTTTGAAATGACTAACTGAAATGCCACTACTCGGATTTCTGTCTCCTTGATCTTGCAGAAGCACATGTAAAACACCATTATGTCCTGTTCTCTTATGTAACTTAGGGTTGTACGTTTTGGACACTGATTTCAAGTCAAAGATAATTTTATGACTGAAATTGCCCAGCTCCTCTAAAACTGATGGGGAAAACTGCACTTTCTGTTTTTAAAACAACTGAAAATAAAGACCAGAGAGAGACCACGTGCTACCTATCTTATCTCAAAGACACCTTATATCAGAAAGTTTAAAATCTTGGTTGCTAAATATTCTAAAGAAAGTATTCCTATAAGTCTGGTCAGGAAAATATGAAATAATCTCTTAGCAATATATTTTTCCTCAAAATAAATAAAGGTTAAAATGGATGAAGTTCACTTTCTCCCTTATCTACTTAAAGATTAACCTTTTTAAATAGCCTGCTTTAAAACATTTGTTCTTATTCAGAGTTCAATTGTGTTCAGGACTATGGAAAGTTTTATGATTGAATATGTGTAATTATGGTATGGAGAGGTTTAAAAATAACTCAAGGGATTGAACAAAGTTTTCTAGTAAATCATTAATGAAGATCTTAAATCTGTACTTTAAATAAACACAAAACTAGTTATAATGATCTCATTAGTGCCTTATTAAGGTTAACTATTTTAGTATTTGTCAGGAGGATTCAGATAGATATAAACTCCTTAACATATTTAACAGAGGTTGTTGATCATTTACTCAGTTAAAAGACATTCCATAGCTGATTAATTGTTGTGCAAATAAAGATTCAAACTGGAAGAAACAAAATATGCTTCTAGCTAAATGTAGTTCATTCTGAAAATAAGCTTCCCTGCCTATGCTCTCTGCCATATTTTTAGCTTTGTAATTAATTTAGCCAAAAATAATTTTAAAATGTAGAAATTAGAGAAAAAATAGAGAAAAAATGAAACTGTAAAGTAGGTTTTTCTGTGACTTGCCTGAGGTAAAGCTGAATTGAGGCCTTTCACAGGCACTCAAAACATAGGTATTTAACAGAAAAATGTGCTTGTTTGTGTTTGACAAAAACCTGTTGCCCTAAGTTCAAAATGCAGAAAGAAAAAGAAAAATTTTTAGAAAAGACACTCAATTACCACAGGATATCAGTTTTCTCTTAAAAAGGTGCACTGTGATATAAGGGCAAAGGAAGTTGAGGTTATTGATATAAATATACTTCAGGGAAAAGAACACAGTGAATGTCAAATCATGAGGGAATATGGTTCAGATCCATTATTCAAAATGTGGAAGGTCCTTCCACTTGAATGTCTCACGATTTGATGGTTCAGCAAGTAGGAGAATGGGGGAATAAAACTATTTCTGGATGTGGGGAGGAAAAAGCCTTATGAATAGAGGATACAGTGAAAATGGTCTGTATATATATGTCCTACTAATTTGTTTTCTGCTTTATTTTAATCTACAGTAATAAAATCCATGGTTTTGCAGGGTTTTCAAAATGTAGCATCTAGCAAAATAGGAAGAATATGCAGATTTCTTGCAAAATACTAAATTTAAAATAGCAATTTCTTTGACACTTATTACCATTTTATCTGCAATACACATTGCCACTTCTACAATGACAGGGGGAGGTTAAAATAAATATTGCCACAATTGGTTGGTCTGTGAAGCTTAAAGAAACCTACTTGTTTAAGGTTTCTCTTAGATGGTCCTTTTCTTCCAAATCCACAAAATTATCTCTGACTGAGAATCCTGAAATAAACTCCTACCTGATTTTAATTTCATTTTTCTCCCATCTCCTACCTATTCTTTCTATACTATAATCAATTTTCTTTTATTTTTAAACTGTATTCATGATGTCCACAGCGTCATCCTCAAGAGCCCCTTAGCCTTCATATTTGCTGCATGTTCTCAGAGTTATCAGTGCTCTAGCCAGAAGAAACTATCTCTTGCTCTTCAAAGCCACTGTGCTTCCCCCTCCCTAGGCCTTAGTTTTCCATCAGTTTCCATCAGTGTGCAAACAGACCTCTGAGAATTCTCTAGTGAATGAAATGATCCTTTTGATGGTTTGCCACATACTATCATTGTGCTTCTATCAAGAATGATCATTTTGTATGATTATTATTTGTTTTCATCTTTCTCTTAATAGTTTGAAAGTTCTTTTAACATGAAATGACCTCTTGAGCAATTTATAAATCCTCCATTAGCAAAGCCCCTTGTATGTAGTAGTGGGCATTTGGAAGAGCACGGGGGATAGATACTAGTGAAAAGAAGAAATCTTCCTACTAGAACTGCTCAAAATACCTAAGAATTTGTGTGAAAACTTATTTAACTAACTTCCCTTTAAAATGTTCGGGCTAAGTAGAACTGACTTCTTAAGAACTCAAAGAGACCAAGTTTATCTTTGTCCTCACCTTTACTTCCTCTTTTAACAGACAAATTCCCAGTGTCCACCTTGCTTTTCTTCCTTTGACCCAAACATGTTTCCCAAGCCTTATGCATAGGTAGCAATTGCATATATATCAAATCTTTTTTGATCCCTCTCTCACTGAAGAATTTACCTGCCTTGTTAATAAGGAATGGTGTAAATGACTTAGCTAATGAATTTTGAAAGATATTATGTGACTATTTTAATGAAATATTTCTAGTGATCTGGGTTAGACCCAGAGGAAGAGTTTAAAAATGAGGGATATCAACATTTGGTTCAGATACATAAAAAGACAGAGTTGGAGAAGGGATCAAGGATAAAAGATTCCAGCCATCTTACTCTGTTCCATGAGGTCTTTCTACAGCCTAGTGCCATCAGACCTTCGTTTCTGAAGATTAAACCTATTCTCCCATTATTTGCAGTTTAGATTCTTTTTTTTTTTTTTTTTTTTGGTACCAGGGATGGAACTTGGGTCCTTGCACTTGCACAGCAGGCGGCGAAACCACTGAGCTAAATCCCCGGCCCTTAGCAGTTTAGATTCTTAATAGGAGATACTTAGGGATTCTGTTGTCTTCTTGTGTCTTCTTGCCTACTGTTTCTCCCTCTTTCTCTTTTCTTTTTCTCACAAATAGTGAATCTCTACTGTATACCTGGTATGCTACTGGAAAGAAGTGGGGAAAGCAAACATGGCCTCAGGACTTGAAAGTGCTTATAATCTAGTAAGGAAATGGCTCTGAAACATATACATAGATACTGTAAATATAGTTGTATTAAGTGGCACAAAGAAAACTACCAATTGAATGAACACCTATGTTCAGTAATTCAATATACTATCCATAGATTTACTATTTACACATTATTTTATAGATAGTCCGTACTCTACAATTTTTTGTGGATTGAGCATCAGATAATATCTATTTATTTCCAAACATATTAGTGCCTCTGAATATAAAGCAGTTGTCTGTATTCTATTGAAAAGACTGGGGGGTGAGCGAATAAAATAACTTTTCAACTAACTTGAATGAATAAATTTTATGAATGTAAGAAAAATTTTCTAGTGCTTATTAAGATTTAATAATGTGATTTCCTTATATACATGCATAAAATTGCATTGTTTATGAAATAATAATGTTAATTTGGAAATGACCTTCTGTTTTACTTTCATGAGAAATTCTATTCACACTCTCACATACAGCATCAATTACAGTGACTTCTCAAAAATGTAGATACTTTTTTAGTCCTTCAGTATGGTTTCCCAAAGATATTTTTACATCTATATATTTAATCATCTTTGTTTGACATAAAACACAAATGATTAACTATATGTACATATTTTAATAAATATATGTTCATATATTTTTAAATCAAGATGAGTTTTGTCTCTGAAAATGTTATATTCAGTTAAAAATAGAAATCTGTGTAATGTTGGCCTGTGTTTACCCATTATCCTAAAAAAAGCCATAATATTTACAACTTTTAAATTTTAAACTGGTTTTATTTGAACAACCAAACTTTTCAGCTGTGTGGTCATTTTCCATTATACAAGAATAATGTTTAAATTACTTCTTAAATTTTATTTGCCCCCTTATTTTAAATTATTTCATTGAATGACTACTGAAGTATCCAAAGTATCATATTATTGTTTTTTAAAAATAAGCTTAGGAAAAAGTACTGTACTGAACTACTTCATTGAGAAATTTTATAAGATCTTGACTATAATGTGATTATCTTTTTCAGAGATATAATTCAAGCAGCTAAATCTTAGCATAAATTTGGCTGTTAATGGAATAATTCACTTGGAAAGATAAGAATATCATAGATTGACCTCCCCTGTCCAAATTCCTGTTTTGAAGCCCCTAACTCCCATATTTGGATGTAGAGTTGTGAGGAAGTAATAAATATCAAATGAGGGCCACCACCCCCAGTGCCAAAGAGCAGAGCTGCCCCCAGCATGGAGGAGGTAAACCCTCCAGGCAGCCATAGCACCTCCCCAAGCACCAAGGAGTTGAGCCACACAGGTACCAGCAGCACACATCTCCGCTCCCTCACTGAAATGAGAAGACACATAAACAAGTCTCAAAATCAGACTTCCATATAGCCTAAAGCAACCCCAAAGGGAAATGAGATGGAACAATCTGGTCAACCACCTAGACCCCTGAACTGGCAACAAAACAGGATCTGGAAAAAATAAATAATTTCTCAGAAAACAGCAGAGATTGAGCTCATAGTGGAAGATATGATTAATAAATCTAGAGAGAACACAGATAAAAAAAACTAGAGGAGCTGAGGAATGTGATGGAATCCCAACATAGGAAACAAATGGAATCCATAAAACAGATGCAAACAGATTTCCAAGAGAATAAAAACCCAACTGAAAGTTTACACAGCAGAATGAGCTAATGTGAGGAAAGAATTTCAGATATAGAAGATAAGATTGCAATTAGTGACCAGGAAAAGAAAAATTTCTTTAAAATAGTAAGGGACCACAAGAAATAAATCCAGCAGCTGCTAGATGATGCAAAAAAGAATAACATAAGACTCATCAGAGTCAATGAAGAAACAGGAGAGAGAGCAGACAACATTAAAAAATACTTCACAGAAGTGATGGCAGAAAACTACCCAAGCAGGGGGAAAGAACTTGACATACAGATAAGTGAGGCATATAGGACTTCAACTAGCCTTGATCAAAAAAAAATCTACACATAGTCATATAATAGTTAAGATTCCAGAAATTCCAGAAAACCAACAGAAGAACAAAATTCTACAAGAGGTTAGAGAAAAGAAAGAAATCACATAGAAAGGAAAGCCCATCAGAATCACAGCAGCCTTCTCAACACAAACCCTCTAGGCAAGAAGAGCTTGGAGTGACATATTCAACCCCTAAAGGAAAACAAACTCCAACCCATATTGATGTACCCTGCAAAACTATCTTTCAAAGTTGATGGAGAAATAAGATACTTTCAGGACAAATAGCACTTTAGGAGGTTCATGAATACAAAACCAGCACTCCAAAAATTTTAGACAATATCCTAGGAAAAGACAATGAGGATGACAACCCCAGGAAGCCCTGCAGAATGAATCCATCAAGCATGACAAGAAATTGAACACAAAAGGGGAGAATCCAACAAAAAGAAAAGGTCATGACAATGTAAGTCAATACGTATCAGATATAACCATCAATGTTAATGGTCTCAATTCACTAATCAAATGAAATAGACTGGCAGAATGGATCAAGAAGCAAGATCCAACAATATACTGCATACAAGAAACACACTTAATTCAAAAAGAAACTCATAGACTGAAAGTGAAATGGTGGAAAACAATATTTCATGTGACAGGAACTTGAAAAAAAGCAGGAGTAGCTATCCTTTTTGCAGATCAAGTGGATTTCAAACCAAAATCTGAAACACTTCTAGTCCCAAGAATTTCAGAAAAGGAATAGTCAACTTGTACGTACAAATCTATTGTGAACATGTGCTTTCATTTCTATTAAGTAAAAACTTAAGAACAAAACTCTTGGTTCTTAACAGTAATACAAGAAATTTCTCTATTGTTCTCCAAAATGGTTTCATCATTTAACATTCACATTAGCAGTAATAGAAAGTTCTAACTGGTTCACACCTAAGCGGACATTTGTACTTTTAAAACTTTTAACTTAATCTCCCTAATGAGTGTATAATATGATCTTGTTATTGTACTGATTAGTATTTTTCTGATTCTAGTGTTGTACACCTTTCCTTGTGCTGTACTGGCTATTTATCAACTTCTTGTGTCTACTTTTTAATTGGGTTGTCTATTAATGAGCTGTAAGAGTTCTTTATATATTCTGGCCATAGGTTATATGTATTATAAATATGTTCTGTTTAAGGACTACTTTTCATTTTCGTAACGATGTCATTTAAAGTTCTAAATTATGGAATCTCATTTATCAACTTTTTCTTTTATACATCATGATTTTGTATCCTAGGAAATTCTTGGCTACCCTAAATTCATGAACATTTTCCCTTATAATTTCTTCTTAAAGTTTTATAGTTTTAGTCTTTCATATTTAGGTTCATAGATCCTTTCAAGTTATTTTTATGTATGGAAATAAAGGATTGAGGTTAATTTTTTACATATGGATACTAGGTGTTCCAGTACCATTTGTTGAAAATACTATCTTTTCCTCTGCTCTTGAATTGAGTTTATATTCTATAAAATGTTAATGTTAAGTAATATTTCAAAAATCAGTGGTCCATATATGTGTGGTTCTATTTCTAGATTCTCTGTTTTATTCCATTGATCTACATGTTTTTCCTTACGCCAACATTGCCTTGATTACTGTAGCTTTAGAGGAAGTTTTAAAATTAGGTAATAACACTGTTATTTTTTTTCTTTTTACTTTTCTAGGTCCTTTTACTCCTACATAACTTTTAAATTTCAATATCCAATTCTTCATTTATAGCAAGTATACATAGAGCTGAATTTTTATATATACCTTGTGTTTTGTAATCCTGCTAAATTCAAATACAAGTTCTAGGGGATCCTAGAGATTTCTTAGTATTTTCTCTGTAGATGATCATTTCATCTACATATAAAGATTTTACTTCTACCTTGCCAATCCTGTACTAATTGTTTCTTTTTATTCCTGGGCTATTTTGGTTTGGGCCTATGTTTCAAAGTTTAATGCACAGATGAAGAGTAGGCATATCTTCCCTTGTTCCCCACCTTAGGGAGAAAGCATTGTATCTTTTCCATTCATATAAGGCATTTTTGCTGGAAGTATGGAGTACTCGTCTTTTATCTGTTGAGAAGGTTCTGTTCTACTTCAGAATCCCTGATACTTTTTACCATGAACAGCTGTAGAATTTAGTCCAATACTTTTTCTGCAACTACTGACAGGAAATATGGCTTTTTCCTTTCTTCTGTTAAAATGATGACTTTTGGGGGTGGATCTTCCAGTGCTGAACCAACACTGCCAGCCCTATAATTAAACCACTTTCTACATACTGCCAGATCTGACTTCTAATAGTTTGTTTTGTTAAACAAATTTTTATCTATGTTTATACTTTTTTCTTCTATTATCTTTATCCAGTTTTAGGATTAGCACAATGTTGATTTCCCAAAATGAGGGGAGAAGTGTTCTTTCTTTTTTCTGCTTGAAATGTTTGATACAGTTCATCAGTTAAAATGTATATGAGCCTGTTGTTGTCATATAGGTAGATTTTCAAGCTAGGAATATACTTTCTTTAATAGGTGATATTCAAATTTTATATTTCTTCCAGAGTCACTTTCATTAATTTGTCTTCCAAGGTACTTCATAGAAGTTGTCAAATTTATTTCAAAAAAGATTTTTGTAATATGTTTTCTATATCCTTTTAAATTCTGTAAAATCCGTGGTAATGTCCTCTAAATCTTGATATTGTAATTTAAAAATGTATAATTCATATTTTGTAATAGGAAGAAAAAGTCTAAAGGAGTAGGGGAAGTGGAAGGGCTAAGGGAAAGGAAAGAAGGGAAAAGAATATGAAAAATATGAAAGAAGAGAAATGAAAAAATATGAAACCAAGTCTTTGAACCAAGATACATCATGTAAAAGTACAAGATCACATTGATGAATGTAACTGTATTGTATACCTAAAATGTATCAATAAACTAAATGGAAAAAAATAAATATCAAATGAGGCCATAAATCCAGGACCCTAATTCAACAGATAGTGATCTTATAAGAAGAGATATCAAAGCATGCTCTCTCATTCTCTCTCTGTCTTTCTGTCTGTCTCTCTGTCTACCTGTCTCCTCCACCACCACCACTGAGTATACAGTATGAAGGTGGCTGTCTTCAAGACAGAAAGTCCTCACCAGCAAGTGAATCAACTAGCGTCTTGATCTTGAACTTCCAAATCAAATGAACAATGTATCCTTGCCTTGAGGGTCAGATTCCCAGAGAAGAAATATGGCATTTTGGTATTGTAGACACTGACTATAAACCACCTATTATTTGAAATTGTTGGAGACTGATCTGTGCAAATTTTGTGGCCTATTTTCCAGTGTATAGTTCAACCTGGTTCTGCCATCTACTCCAATTCATGGGTCATATAATGACCTTCATTTCCTCTTCATTTCCAGTACACCTAGAATAATCATAATTCCAAATTCCACTTCATGTCACCTCTGTGTATACATACCCCAATTTAAAGCGAAGTACGAGACTATGAGAGGAGACTGTCATGATGTGTTATATTCATATTTGGCTGAATTTTTGGCACAACAGATTTGGAAATAATGCTGTCAATTCTCTTGCTGTGTATGTCAGAACAATTTCCCGTTAACTAATAAGATATTATGAATTTTGGTTTTAGTGCAATTATCCAGAGACAAATTCTTTAAGCTGAGTACATCTGAGAGACAAGTTGCTCAATTGATCCAAACTTTCCAGCCTCCAAACTATGAGAAACAAATTCCTCTTGCTTTAGTCACCCAGTTTATTGAATTATTTTTTGAAGTCTATGTAGACTAATAAAAAAGTAGGTGTAGACAATCTGCAGCAGTCAAGCATTAATGGTACTAGAAGAACAGTTGTGAAGCAACATCTGAAAGAAAAATATATAAATGCTCCTCCTTTCTGTGTACAGACATCGCACCATTGGATGGTGGAAATTCCATCCGTGCATTGTTGCCACTTCAGATTGGAAAAAAAGGAGGAGACCTGGACACTGACAAGGCAACTAGTAACATAACAAAGAGCTCCCATGGCAAATCATTCCAAAGTGCAATAACTTCAAAATCAGTGGGGTCTGTTACATCCAAATTATTACCAACCCAAAGAAGTTGTTGTTGAAAAATTTTATCTGGATAGTAGAGACAGTATTTTAAAAATTTAAGTCATCACAAATTTTGTCATCTGTATCTATACACTATTAATATATGGGCTGCCTACATATATTATGTATATGTTCACACACATACACATCAGCAATATATATTTTATTTATTATTGAAAACATACAATATATTCAGTTGTATTCTCATTTGTTTTTACTTAAAATTATATCATATGTACTCTATCAAGCCACTAAAACTTCTTCAAGATTATCTTTTGTAATAGCTACATAGTATTCCTAATATGCTTAGAATATAAAAAACTTGAAAGTTATCATTAGGCACTCGAGGTTCTACACCTTAGAGCAAGTGGAAGGCAAACCAGCACTGTTAACAAACATATTCTTCTTGAGAGGCTTAGTCTCTTTTGTGGAGCTTTAATGGAATGCCACAGCCAAAGTTATTAGCAATGAACAAATATTGATGGGCTCACAGTTCTGGGAGAAAGAAATTCCAAAATCAAAGTACAACATTTGGTGAGGTCCTTCTTACTCCATCAAAACATGGCAGAAGGCATAATAATATGGCAAAGAGAGAGAAAGAGCATGCACAAAAGTATCTACTGACCAACTTCCATGATAATGACCCTACACTTGAGATGGTGGCATTGGTCCATTCAAGTGGGAAGAACTTTTGTGATCTAAATACTTCTTAAAGATCCCACCTATCAATACCTTCACAATGGCAATTAAATTTCAACATGAGTCTAGAAAGGAACCAACGTTCAAATCCTTGAGCAGGCTAATGATTATTATTTCCAAAGAGAAGCTAGCTGCCTGGTCAGGTACCGTTTGGTGTGACTTTGCTCAACCACAAATTTTGAGCCCCATTAACAGGTAGCAGGGGCCCTGTACTCAACTAGTGAAGAGACAGGAAGGCCACATGATTCACTGCCATATGATACTCTGCCTTCCTTGACATTCATGTTTCTCTTCCCCTTTAATCCTCTAAAGAATCCTGTAAACACTTGAACCAAATTTCAGAGAGAAGTGGTTGTCCACAAATGTTAATTGAGGGTGAGTCAGAAGAGAAGGATTTAACTGTGATATTAAGCAAAATACTGTCTTGCTGATAGAAGAGCTTTTGTACTATGGCTTAGGAGAAATCACATTGCTAAAAAAAAAAAAAAGACACCACCTGATCTTTTGGACTAGCATGGACTTGTGTGTTGAATTCAAATTCTATGCTTACTCAAACAGACAGACACTAAATAGCATCTTAAGCTTATCCTCATCAAAATTAAAGAGTGATCTGGAATAATAATTCTTTTCAAACTGCAACTTCACACTGCCTTGAAGGTCAATCCCAGCTCAAAGTGAGGAAGAAAAATGTGCTCCCCAAACCCACATTCTTCTCTTTAGTTAGCATTTTGGATAAGATACTGAGCTCTTTGAGAACTTTCTGCTCTAGGATGGATAAATTACTCTGACCTACATAAGACCCTTATTTCTTATTTATCTACTAAGGGGTGGGGGGATAGATAATATAGGATTAATTTCAAATACTCACATAAAATATGAAGAAAATGGCAAATCTCCAGACTTGGAGACATACCACTGTCTCCAGGTGTCTCCATGTCACATCTCATGTCAGACATGACAAGGAAGGTATCACAGAGTATTGGACTGAATTGCATGAGGACAGTGTTATTTCATGGGGAATTAGGTGGCACTCGTAGATTCTGCCTTGATGCTTCTTGTGCACTTCATCCATAGTGTAGAGCTATCTTCTAACAGCTGAGCATTCTGAGCAAAACTGTGCTACTTTCTATTGCCCAGATAGTGTTCTCCCTTGACATGCTACCCAAGAGGATGCTATGCTGAGGGACATTCCTTTACACCTTTCTTATCTTAGAGGAGCCAGTCACACAGATTTTGTACCACACCACAGCATTTCCCTGAAATTCTTATATTTTTACAAATATTATGAGCAAATATTCGTGAAACTTAAATTTTCTTTTTTTCTGCATCTGCGTTTTTTGTCTAAAATACAGCAATCAACAAGTACTACCTGTCTATATTCATGGACCCCTAAAAATAAATTTTACTTTTGCTTATAGCACAATACATTACTTTTCTCAATAAAAATGTTGAAGGATACATCTGATATGAAATGTTTAATTTATAAAATTCTGAGTGTAGGAATAAGTATTGGACTACAATAAAATAATGCTTTTTAGAGAAAATAATCATGTAAGTGTAGATTACTAAAATGTTTTGACTTATGAGTAGATAGCTTACATGTTTAAAATTGAGCATCTTAGTAGACCTGGTACAACTAAAGAACAATACTTTTTACAGGTTTAATGAGAAAAATTAAAAGATCATGTTTTTCTCCTTCCCAGTAATAACATAACAGCCATAAACATGTTGTGTATTCCTGTAATCCCAGCACAATGGGAGGCTGAAGCAAGAGGATCACAAACTCAAACATAGACTGGGCAACTTGAGATCTTAGCAAGACTCTGTCTCAAAAAGGGTACGGGAAATATCTCAGTGTGAGGGCCCTGGGGGTCAATCCCCACTACTGCACAAGCACACAAACACAACTAAATGAAAAACAAAGAAAACCCAAAAACCTACACATTATATAATGAATAATAAATGATAAGTTTCTTTGTACATCATAATGACATAAATTCTGACACATTCAAATCCCCAGAAGTGGGGCTAACAAGGAAAACGGTATTTGACAGAAAGGCATGGGACTTTACACTGGGGCTTAGGGAAGGTATCTCTAAGAAATGAAATTTAAATTGAAATATACAAGATAAAAAGTCCCTGTAATGTAGTAATGTGGATATACAGACAAAAGCATAAGTTTGAGAGTTTAAGAAACAGGAAATAACTGGGAGGGATATGTGATGACTAAGAGTGGTATGGTATAATTTGTAGTTAGGACTCCCAGTATCCAATAATGGTAGTGTCCAAGAATAAAAGGGAGAGGTTAAAAAAAAAAGGGATTTTTCTAAGAAAAAGTGAGACAAAATATAACTGAAAACTATAAAGTTTTATCTTTCCCATAATTAGATCTTTGACACATTCTGCAGAGTGATATTTGTCTGAAAATGAAAACAATTTTAGGTCCAGAAGTCACAGCATGTTTGTATTTAAGCTTTGCCTTGATCAAATAATTTCTGATGTGTTAATTAATATGAAGCACCAAGGTTGTAGTTATCAGATAGCCACAAATCCTGGTTTAAAGATAAATTAGCCATGTGGTATTGGATTCTACTCACTTGATCTATCTGAGCCTAGTTTTTCATTTTTAAGATATGACAATAGTTATGAAAGTCAAATGATGTTTAAGAAGCCTAAGTCAGAAACAGTGACTGAAAAATTTCTCACTACCTAAAATATCAAACAAAACTTAAGAGGTGTCATACGTGTTTGTCTTACCATAGTGAAATAAATGATAAACAAATATGATAAACTGATATTGTTTCAATGACTCATTGGAATTTTTTATTCAAAATTTATAAACAGGAATTTACCATTTAATTATTAAACATTAGAATTGCAAATCGTAGCTCTAACTTACCAGATGTACCTGGGTCGTGAGCTAGTACTTTCTGTTGTTTTAGCCTGATTTCTTCTTCTCACAGCATCAATATGATTTCTCCTTTAGTCATTATTTTAATACACAACAGGTAGATTTCATCAAGGCCATTTTCACCTGTGTTATCAGGACTTGACAGAAAATTTGATCATCAAATGAAGGAGGTGAAGGAGGTGAATTTTTAACTCTCTGAGATGTGTTTAATGTGGTTTATTGGTGGTAGTCTTAATCATGATACTCAATTTTATAAACTATTTTGTTAGAGTCTTTAAAAAGGAAAATGTAGATTTGTAATCCACATCTGTTAAGCCAGAAAAGTGAATGACAAAGAGAAATGTATTAAAAGTATTATTTTTCATATCGTGTTTCATTCTTTTTCATTTTATTCTTTTACTGCTACATTTTAGGTATACAATACGTTTACATTTATCATTGAGTGCTTGTACCTATACATGATGTATCTTAGTTCTTATTTTTTCCCCATTACCTGTGCACCCTTCACCTCCTCCACCCTTCCCTATTTACATAGATTTTGTTTCCAATTTTTTTCTTTTCTCATTAATGTTTCCTTTCCCTTCTTCCCTTTCCCCTTCCCCTACCACCACCACCACACCTTTGGACCTTTTCCTATTTCAAATTATCAATTATTCATTTTAATCATTTTAATCCTTATTTACACTTTCAGTTTCTCACATTAGAGAAACTGTTCAATATTTACACACGTGTGTCCTATTTATTTCACTTAAGAGTATGGCCTCAATATGCACCCATTTAGCTATAAATGTCTCCAGTTTCTTGTTCTTTATGTCTGAATAGTAGTCCATTTTATTAGAAAAAATCCCACATCATTATCCAGTTTCCAGTTGATGGGCACTTGGGCTGTTTCCAAGCTTTAGCTATTACAAACTGTGTCACTGTAAACATGGGTGCACATATATCACTGTGGTATGATTCTTTTAATTCTTTTGGGAAGATACCCAGCATGGGAATAGCTGGGTCAAATGGGACCTCTAGCCCTAGTTCTTTGAGGTATCTCCACAGTGGTTGCACCAGTCTGCACTCACCAACAATGGAGAAGGGTTCCTTTCTCCCCACACCCCCATGAGCATTTGTTATTGGTTGGTTTCTAGATAGCAGCCATTCTTTCTGGGGTGAGGTGGAATCTCAGCATTGTTTTCATCTGCATCTTTTGAATGGCCAGTGATGTTGAACATTTTTTCATATACTTATTTGCTGCTTTTACTTCTTTTTCTGAGAAATGTCTATTCATTTCAGATTCCTTTTTGTTAATTGGGTCTTTGAATTTGGGGGGTCTGATTTTTTTCAATTCTTTATTCTCGATAGTAGACCTTTGTCTGAGGTACAGCTGCTAAAATTTTTTTCCCACATTGTAGGTTGTCTCTTAGCTCTGTTGGTGGTTTCTCTTGCAGTGCAGAAGCTTTTTAATAAGATGAGATCTGAGTTGTTGATTGTGCTAGTTCCCATGCTCCTGAGGTTTTGTTCATAAAGTCTTTTCCTATGCCAGTGTCTTCAAGAGTTCTACCTAACTTAGCTTCCAGCAAGTTTAGTGTTTCTGTTTTAATATTTAGATTTTTAATCCACTTCAATCTTAGTTTAGTGCATGGTGATAAGTATGGGTCTAGTTTTAATCTTTGGCAGGTTGAAATCCAGTTTTTCCAGCACGATTTATTAAATAGGCTATCTTTCCTCCAATGAGGGTGGTTGGCTCCTTTGTCAAAGATGAGGTGGCTGAGTGTGTCTGGAGTTGTTTCTGCATCTTCTAATCTAGTCCACTGATCCTCGGGTCTGTTTCTTTGCCAGTACCATGCTGTTTTTATCACAGTAGCTTTATAGTGGTTTCAAGTTCTGGATTGTGATACCCCCAGCCATCTCTCTGTTGCCTAGAATTGCTTTTGCTATTCTAGGTCTCTTCTGGTTCCAAATGAATTTTTGGATTGTTTTCTCTAGTTCTGTGAAGCATATTGTTGGAATTTCAATTGGCATTGCATTAAATCTATATAGTAGTTTTGGAAGTATGGCCATTTTCACTATATTGGTTCTTCCTACCCAGGAACAAGGGATGTCTTTCCATTTTCTTATATCCTCCGTGATCTCCTTTTTCAAAATGCTGTAGTTTTCAGTGTAGAGGTCTTTTGCTTCCTTTGTTATGTTGATTCCTAGATATTTCATTTTTTTAGATGCTATTGTAAAAGGAATTGTTCCCCAAATTTCTCTCTCAATGAGTCTGCTATTTGTGTATAAGAAGGCTATTGTTTTTTGAGTGTTGACCTTATATCCAGCTACTCTACTGAATCTGTTAATTAGGTCTAGAAGACTTTTGACTGAGTTTTTTAGGTCTTCTATGTAAAGCATTATATCATCAGCAAATAATGACAGTTTAACTTCTTCCTTTCCTATCTTTATTCCTTTCATTTCTTTCTCTTTTCTAACTGCTGTGGCTAGTGTTTCCAGAACTATATCGAACAGGAGTGGTGATAGTGGGCATCCTTGTTTGTTCCTGATTTTAGTGTGAAAGTTTTAAGTTTTTGACCATTTAGTATGCTGTTGGCTGTTGGTTTTTCATAGATAGCCTTAATCAGATTGAGATAAAGACATCCTATTCCGATTTTCTGTAGTGTTTTTATCATGAATGGCTGTTGGACTTTGTCAAATGCTTTTTCTGCATCTATTGAGATGATCATGTGGTTTTTGTCCTTGACTCTGTTAATATAGTGTATTACATTTATTGATTTACGGATGTTGAACCATCCTTGCATCCCTGGGATAAATCCAACTTGGTTAGGGTGTATGATCTTCTTGATGACACTCTGTATTCTGTTTGGCAATATCTTGTTGAGAATTTTTGCATCTGTGTTCATTAGGGAGATTGGCCTGTAGTTCTCTTTTTGGGTTGGGTCTTACCCTGGTTTTGGAATCAAAGTAACACTTGCTTCCAGGAGTGAATTTGGAAGCCTTGTTTCCCTTTCAATTTCCTTGATGAGTTTAAAGAGTAATGGCAACACTTCTTCTCTAAATATCTTATAGAATTCAGCAGTGAAGCCATCACGACCTGGGCTTTTCTTTGTTGGTAAAATTTGTTACATTTTCAATTTCACTCATTGTAATTGGGGTGTTTAGAATTTCTGTATCTTCTTCATTTAATTTTGACAATTCATATGTATCTAGGAATCTGTCCATTTCTTCTGTGTTTTCCATTTTATTAGAGTACAGGTTCTCAAAGTAGGTATTGATGATCCTCTGGATTTCTACTGGGTCTGTTGTGACTTCATGTTTTTCATTCTTTTTTTTGTTTGGTACCGGGGATCGAACTCCAGTCCTTGCACTTGCGCAGCAGGCAGTGAAACCACTGAGCTAAATCCCCGGCCCATGTTTTTCATTCTTAATTGCATGGATTTGAGCCTTTTCTTCCCTTTTTTTGATAAGGTTGGCCAAAGTTTTATCGATTTTATTTATTCTTTTGAAAAACCAACACTTTGATTCATTAATTTTTTGTATTGTTCTCTTAGTCTCCGTTGCACTGATTTCTGCTCGGATCTTTATAATTTCCTTTCTTGTACAAGCTTTGGGTTTGTTATACTCTTCTTTTTCTAGGAGCTTAAGGTTCTGCAAGGTTATTTAACTGAGTTTTCTCTGTTTTCCTAATATGAGCATTCACTCCTATGAATTTCTTGTGTAGAACTGCTTTCACTGTGTCCCATAGATTCTTGTATGTTGTACTGGCATTATCATTTACTTGTGGAAACTGTCTAATTTCTTCTTTAATTTCCTCTGTGACCCATTGTTTGTTCAGGAGGGTGTTATTCAATTTCCATGTGTTTGTGGGAGTTTTGCGGTTTCTTATGTTATTGACCTCCAATTTTATTGTGCTACGGTCTGATAATATACAGGGGGTAACTTCAGTTTTTTACATTTACTTAGACATGTCCTATGAGCTAGGATGTGGTCTATTTTGGAGAATGACCCATGTGCAGCGGAGAAGAATGTATATTCTGATTTTGTAGGTGTGGAACCCTCTGTAAACATCTATTAAGTCCATTTGTTCAATAGTTTGATTCAGTTCTAGCATCTCATTGTTAATTTTTTGTCTAGATAATCTATTTGTTTGGTTTTTCATGTCCAGTAGTATTTGTTTTGTATAGTTAGGGGCATTTGTATTTGGTACCTATATATTTAGGTCTGTCATCTCTTCCTCTTGGATTGTTCCATTTAAAAGGATGTAGTGACCATCTTTGTCTGTCTTAATTAGTTTTGGTTTGAAATCTACTTTGTCTGCAAATAAGATTGCTACACCCGCTTTTTTCTGGGTTCCTGTCACATGGAGAACTGTTTTCCATCCTTTTACTTTCAGTCTATGGATTTCCTTTTGAGTTAGGTGTGTTTCTTGTATACAGCATATTACTGGGTTTTGCTTCTTAATCCATTCTGCCAGTCTATTTCTTTTGATTGGAGAATTGAGGCCATTAACACTGATAGTTATAATTGACAGATATTGACTCATCCTTGTCATGATGTTTTACTCTTGTTGGCTGTTTTATTTCTTACTTTTCCCCCCTTTCCCTTTAGTTTCTTACCTTGCCTGGTGGCTTCCCTCTGTTGGGCCTCATGGAGTTGTGACCTTCATTGCCTTTTTCTAGTATATTGCTTAGAATTGTTTGCAGTGCTAGTTTGGTGTTCATGAAATTTCTCAGGTGTTCTTGTCGTGGAAGTATCTAATCTCCCCATTGATTTTGAAAGATAATTTTGCAGGATACAACAGTCTAGGTTGGAAGTTATTTTCTTTTAGGGCTTGAAATACTTAATTCCAGGCTCTCCTTGATTTGAGGGTTTGTGTTGAGAAGTCAGCTGTGATTCTAATGGGCTTTCCTTTGTAGGTGATTTGTTTCTTTTCTCTAACTGCCTGTAGGATTTTGTTCTGTTGGGCTTCTGGGATCTTGACTATTATATGTCTAGGTGTAGATTTTTTTTTTTATCGTGGCTAGCTGGAGTTCTGTATGCCTCATTTATCTGTATGTCCAATTCTCCACCTCTGACTGTGAAGTTTTCTACTATTACTTCTGTGAACAGTTTTTTTTATGTCAATTGTACTTTCTCCTGTTTTTTCGTGGACTCCTATAAGTCTTATGTTGTTGTTCTTTGCATCATCTAGAAGCTGCTGGATTGATTTCTCATGGTCTCTTACTATTTTTAAGTAATCTCTGTTTTCATGGTCCTTTACTGCAATCCTGTCTTATCTGATATTCTATTTTCAGATTCCCTTAATCTGCTCTGCATGCTTTCAGTGGAGTTTTTAAGCTCCTGAATATGTTTGAATCTGTTTCATGGATTCCATTTCTTTCTTATGTTGGGCGAGCACGGTTTCCATTTTTTTTTATGCTGGGCATTCATGGCTTCCAGCTTGTTTCTGAGCTCATCTATTTTTTTATCTGTTTGTGTTCTAGAGCCTCTAACCATGTCTTTCACTATGCTCACCATCTCTGCAGTTATCTTGGATATTATTTCTGCTTGTAATTTTTCTAGAGCCTCATTCATCTGTTTTGTTACTTCCTGTGTTATCAGTTCAGGGTGTTCAGGTGGTTGATTATCAGACTCTTCCACCTCATTTCCCCCAGAATTTGCCTTTTGTGGGGTGGAAGTCTGAGTTTGTGACTTGCTTAAATGTCTTCTCATTTTTTTTTTTTTTGGTACTGTCCTTGGTTTAGTTCCGGGATTGATACTTTTAAGTTGCTTATTTTAAGTATCTTTGTTGATGTATTTAAAACCTTTATGGAATGATTGCTTCTCACAGATGTCTTCCAGATATAGCTGGTCTTTAGGTTTTGAGTCTCTCATGGCTCTGAGACTGTCTCATTTTCATTATACCAGGAAAGACAACTGATTAGATCAATCACAGCACCTTAGCCCAAGTGATACAATTTAGCAGCACAATCACCTCAAGTACCTCTTAGAAAATGACAATTTGTGGTAGTTATTAATCTATCACCTTTAACTGCATGAATTAAATCAAAATCAAGGACCAACCCAACATATGTTTATAGTGAATGAACTCTTCAATATAGCAACTTTACCCTTTGGAATGGGAAGTTAGAAGGAGTTCGGGAGGGAGGGATAGGTAGGTAGAAGGATAGGGGAAGGTTATCAGTGAGGCCAGAGGACACAGGTAAGAGAAGAAAAGAGAAGAAAAGAAAAGTAAAGAAGAAATACAAATTAGGGCCAGAACAGGAACACAAAGGGAGATGAAGAACAATGTGGGACAGCAAAGGAGTGAGGGAGAGAGAGAAAGAAAAGAGAAAAGAAAGAAAAAAGAGAAAAATAAAAATTTTAAAAGAGTAGAAAAAGAAGAAAAAAATTAAAAATAAGAGCAAAAAAAAATAGTGGTAATTTTGAAATTAAGAAATAAAAGATAAAAATGAAGGGACTCCTTCACAGTATGTCTCTTCTGTCACAGTAGACAATGTGGGTAGCAGTATGCAGTTAGTTGTAAGTCAATGAGTCTCAGTAAGCCAGTCACAGACCCATGAGATTTCTGGCTGCAAGTCCCAAGTTGAGCTCCCTGTCCTCCTGCACGGTTGAACTGTGCAAGGTTCTATTGCAGGTTCCAACTGCCTTTCCCCTGAAGATAGTCCAGGTTCTGATGGGAGGTGATGATCCCTCTAACTTACCAAGTACGGTGGTCTGGTGTGCCTTTACTGCAGAGATTCTCTTCCCTTTTCCAGTGGGCTTGAGTTATCATCAGGGAGCCTGAGAGAGGCCCTCTCTGTCTTGTTCACATCTGCAGCTCAGGACAATGGCCTTTATGTCCCCCTGTGCCTCTATAGTGTGAAACCCGGTAGCTGCACAGCCAAGAGACCAGAGGCGGGGTTGGGAGGGGGGCTCTGTTGTTGTAGGTTCCGCACGGCTCCACGGGCGGCTGGTGGGGGTGCCCGGGGTGTCCTTACCAGCTCTTGGTTGCAAGTCGGCATAGCCACCCAGACAGAATCTGTACTCAGTCAGTCCTGGGCACTCTGCCAGCGTGGGACTGCCTGCACGGCTTGTGGGTTTGCCTGGGGTGGGGGTGGGGGTCCTTCTCATGTTTCATTCTTAATGACCATAGACAAAGAAGATTTTTATCATTATAAGATTGATCCCTACTACATCTTCTTAAGTGTAATTGGTTTAATGGTTCAACACTTTAAACAATAAAAAATAATGGGTACATAAGCTTAGAAACCTCACAGCATTATTGTAGCAGAATATTCTAAGTGTAGAGTTATTAAAATTGCAAACTATTTGTTTTTAGGTTTATGGGAATCATTACCCATCATCTCATCTGTATTACATTTGTTTCTGAATATAGATTAACATATTTCTCAAGCTTTTTTTCTATATTGTAATCATGGTGAGGAAATGGTATTTCAAACCTCAGATAAAAACCTTAGAGTGATTTCATGTGACAGAATTTATCTAGGTTTGAAGAAACCCTAATAATAGCATTTACAATTCTCCTATGCAATTTCTCCTTTCTTGTTACCTTAGGAGTATGGAAAACACGTTTCTGGTTTAAGAAGCTGAAAGAAAAAAATCTTCAGTTTAATCTGAGTATTAGGAAAAGGATCACAAATCCTGCTATAGTATTTTGTATTTAAGCTAGTTTCTGTAAAGGCTCCTGCCATGCCCCCTGGGAGCTAAATATTGACAAGCATGCATTGGCAATCAAGATCAAGCTTGTTGAATTAACAGCTCAAGTCTTGCATTGACACTACAGCCCAAGACTGAGAACTCTTATCTTACCCCATTTATTTTGGCTTTCAGGTGATACTGTACACTTGAGTTAAGGATTTTCACTGTATCTTAAATGCTATGAGTGTGGATTAATTTGATTTGATAATATACTGGTCCTTATCATGTTTACAGTGGAAATTATAAATGAAGTGTAACATTCATTGTTTTCTCTCCCAGAAAGGATCCAGAATGAAACTGACTATATACCTAAGTGTGATATGATCTTCTCTCTCAGAAAATCTTATAATTTCCACCTCCTAAAAGGGAAAGAAAAATAAGAATGATACTGTCCTTTGCATATCTTCCAGTAGAAGTATCTCAAATTGATCATTCTTTAGAAGCTTCTATCAAAAGTTAAGACAAAACATAAATCATAAAAGAAAGATTAATTTATTTTTCATCATGACTCTAGAAACTCACATGGCAATCTTCTATTGACAACAGTATTTATAAAACAGAATTTTTTTTCCAATTTTAGAGGAAATATAACCTTTTCTGTTGTTCAGGAAACAGAATTAATTGGATTTACAGTTAGGAATAACAATAATGAAAGTGATGGTGGTGGTAAGAGCTTTTATTAATTATGATGTTACAGTGTGTCTGTTGAGCATTTTACATGCATCTTCACATTTAACTCTATGAGATACTTTGGGTGGGCTCATTTCACGTGTGAGGAAACTTGAGAGTTGAGTTTAAGGAACTTTGCTTGACCATGTCAGAGTTTCAAGTTTATCCTTATTTTCTTTCCAGTGGCTATACCTAAAGTCCAGGTAGTAAGTAACCAGACATTTCTCCTGTCCTCGCAGAGCTCCTATGTTAAGAGGAAGGTGAGTGTTACTGTTATTCAAAGTGGTGCTCTGTGCCAAAGGGAACACAGTGGAAGAAAAATGGTAACTGGTCCAATATGCTCCTCAAAGGATGCAGTGTTAGGTGCTGGCCTTACAAGATGAGGAGAAGAAAGCAAAAGAAAAGCCTCAGGCAGTGAGAACAGCAAGAGAAATGACACAAATGTGTGAATAAATGTGGTATCCTCAAAAAAATACAAATTGTTCAGTGTTTTAGGAGTTATTGGATAGAGGTTGCATGACTGATGTAAAGAACATACTGAGTTTAATGTCAGAAATATACTCACCAGCCAATGATCTCTGTATCTTCATTGTAAATTGAAGATAATACCAAAAATCAGACTTTAAAGAATCATTGTGAGGTTAAATTAGATAATGCATACCAAATGTCTGGCCTAGCCCTCGTTCTCCAGTTTAGGAACAGTTTTATTTTCTTAGGCAAACCCATATCCTTTGTTATCAAGAATAATTTTTGGACTACCTTCTGAAACTATTTCCTTTAAATAAAACAGTCATTTGGCACAACTTATCTAATTAAATTTTTCTTTCATAGCTTTCTTAGTTACTTTTATCATTGCTGAGACAAAATACCCGACACCCAAAATTAAATTGGGAAAGGTTTATTTAGCTCACAGTTTGTAGAGGTTTCAGTCCATAGTCAGCTATCTCCAAGGCAGAGTGGCACAAGGCAGACAGACATCTCAGAGGAGAAACAGTTCACTGCACACAGAAGACAGCAAAAGCAACAAGACAAAACCACAGCTCTTTCTATCCCTTATATCTTATCCAAGCTATCTGCCTTTGGGAGGTGTAGCACTCACACCCTTAATCCTAGTGCCCTTGAGCCTACCATAGCACCACGAATCATTTCCAGCATCACACACTCTAGATCCAGCCACCTCTGCAAAAGCTCCACTTACCATGCATGAGGCTTTGGGGGACATCTAGACATAAGCCATAACATTCCTTTCTCACGG
Organism: Heterocephalus glaber; assembly: GCF_053883595.1. NCBI lineage: Eukaryota > Metazoa > Chordata > Mammalia > Rodentia > Bathyergidae > Heterocephalus > Heterocephalus glaber. Next base: position 32,419,771 of record NW_028258296.1, on the reverse strand, counting down.
AATGTTTTCATAACTTCCTTTCCACTAGCAAGAGTCACTTGATACTTAATTTTCTCATATATGTGCAAATAGATTTCTGAAAAGATTGTGGATGCAATAAAATTAATTTTTAAAAGGTACCAATAAAATTAATGTAAACAACAATTGCAGGTGGTTGTGATTTCAAATATATATATATGAAACAGTCCACATGAGGATAAAATGTTCTCAAGTTAATAGCGATTATCACGGTGTCCAGCACAGGGAAGCAGGCACTAGTTCTTCTTTTCTCTTTTTTTCTCTTTATATTATAATCCTTTTCAGAATCTGCTTTAACAGGGAAAGAGAAGTCCAGACATTTTGCTAATCGGCTATTTATCAGCCATCTATACCACACTCATGATCCCATGATTATTTTATACACTGTCTACTCAAGAACAGTTTCCTTTGTTCTATAAAGACAGTAGGGTATATTTGTCCTAACTTGCATGCCTTATTTCAAAATATTTCTGAAGTTTGTAATGCCTGATTATTTATCTGATTATTTACCTGATTTAGAACTTTTGTCAATTGATTGCCCACTCTGAGAACTTTCTGGAATCACCTGGCTTTCTCAACTCTTGAATGGGCCACTATGCTGCTTTGGCACTTATATAGTTACATTATATTGTTATATTCAGGCTACATTATATAGTTATATTCAGTCTAGAAACCCTCTCTCCAGCGATATATAATTCTGTTTAAGTTAAGGAATTGATATTTTTATGTACTCAATACAAAATGAAGTTTTTCTTTGGAAAATGGAAATCATTTTTTAGCAAAACTACATGTTCAGTAAACTATATCCATATAACAATTCCATAAATTGCTTAAACATTTTAAATGAAGTGTAATTTCAGGGAAATTGTGTAATTTTAGGATAATTCAAGTAGTCTTAATTCTGTACACTTATGGTGAATTAAAATGTTCTCAAACCATACTTTTGGTAATTATTTAAATAAGGCACTCTTCAGATTAAATGACCTAGTGCCACCACATCTACTCAGAATGTGATCATTGTAGTTATTAGACATATTTCTATATCTTATTTCTTATGTCAATACAGAACAGTGCCATGTTGCTATTAAAAAGGTACAGAAATCTTAAAAACTAAATATTTACAAACTAGTTATAAAACCATAATTATGTAAGAGTGTTCTTTCATAACAAGAAATCTTTATATCTCTCATCCACTGTTTTAATGTCTGTAGTACACATTAGCTATTTCTATTATTACCATTCTACAAGCAACTGCCATTCTTGAAACTGATTGATGTTTAGAAATAAAGCACATTTATTACATGTTGCCAACTTCAGAGGAGAAATCTTACAACCTACAGTGCTTTTTGAGAAGTAATGATACCTTATATTTCTAGAACTAATCACTGCTAAAGAAAGTAAAAGACTGAAAACAGAATATTTTTTCTATGAAGACCTTTAATTGCATTATATGCCATTCAACCATAAAATGATTATAAGGTTTTTCTCTGACAAGAATGACAGTGACAGAAGATAACCATATAACATATATGTATGTGCATGCATGTGTGTGTATGTGTATGTGTGTGTCTACATACCTGTCTAGCTATATCACTATATCAGCTATTGTCTGTATTATCGCCTAGGTTCATCCTGGCTAGTCTCACTTGCCCAGATATGGGGGAAGGATCTGAATCAAAAACAAAAAATAAAATTCTTGTTCTAATGTCAATAATATGTATTGATGTTAATATGATTGTTTCATTACCTCGGCACATTTTTCCCAAACTCTTGTGCATAATCTTCAATTACCATTCTTTGGAGTTCCCTACATGATGCCACCTTGACCTTATATACTGACCTTTCCTCCATTTATGCCACCCAATCTCATCCACTGACTCAGCGTCATTGCCCCATCTTGATCAAAAACTTTAATCCTTTGTTTACTGATTTGTCTATCACTCTAACCTCTGCCATCATCATTAAGAAATAATAAATATAAAAATATTCACCAGGAGTGGGGGATAGAGAAGACAATGGGGATATGGAGGTCAGAGTGTTCAGTGTAGCAAATATGAAGAATGAACAAATCTCTAGGAACCTAATTCACAACATGAGAACAAACAAAATTGTGCTTTATATAGCATCCATGCTAATTGAGTAGGTTTTAGCTGTTCTTACAACAAAAACAAAACAAAAAGGATAACTATGTGAAATTATGAGTTTTCCAATTTATTTCAATATAGTAACCTTTTTGCTATCTACATGTATCCCATACTGTCATGTTACATACCTTAAATATTCATAATAAAATCTATTTTCAAAAAAAAATAAGTAAAAGTAATTAAAGATATGGCTAACACATACTAAGGGTGGTAAATTTTGAACTTCATCATCATCATCCTTGTCATCCTCATCAGAAATTTCATATGCACGATGCTATATATCTACCAATTTCCAAAATAATTACATATTGAAAATGATATGGTAACTAATATTTGTGCAACTCTTTTACTGTTTCATTTCATTTTATTCTTAAAACAACCTTATGAGGCAGATGTTAGCTTTATTTTTCAAGTGATTAAAATCTAACTGACGATTGCTCCTAAAAATGGAACATAGAATTTACATCAAGGTTTTATGGTTTTAAAGTCCATACGTGGCTTTTCAATTGGACACTATGAAGCGGTTTCTTTCTAGTAGTTCAACACTGTCATAACCTCTTTCAGTCTAGGCTATTACTTTTAAATAAGACATTTACAGAATCATAATTAGCCTGTACTGTAGATGCTGTACATGGGAAATCAGAATATAAATAATAGGCTCCATGTTCTTTAGTAGCTCAGCTGTTTTCCATCTAGATGGTACTGCCCCAAGTCCAAATTTATTATTCTCTGTAAAGCTTAAAATTATCATAGTTAATGACATTAACCTCTTGAGTCCTGTTCATGCCTTCCAACCTCTTATACTGCATGTCTAATTAATCACAAGCTTCTGTGTAGCCCATCTATAAATGTGAATGAAACTTTTACCTTATTTTCTATCCCTATAGACTTAACTTAGCCCAAATCCTTGTACTTACAGACTTAATTCTTAAATGACCTTCTGCTAATCTTTTTGCTTTCACTTTAATCTCCTTCTGAGCCATATGCAATACCACCATCATTTACTAAGTCTAAAATGCTATCTTTCTGGTAACCCTCCTGCTCAAAATTCTCAGAGGCCCTCTCGCTCCTGTGAGAAAGAATCCAAAAGGCTGAATGTAACATAAATAACCCTTCACAAACAAGCCCCACAGTAGCTCTTGCTGTCTCAGTTTGAGGTTTTTATAGAAGCAAAGCCTAAAACAAGAAACTGGGTGCTGGTAGTTAGTTGATTCTCAAATTGATCTTGGAAAAAAGCACCAGGGAGGAACAATGGTCAAAGAAGAGCAGAAGCCAGTTGAAGTGTATGTTAATTTTAGATCACAGTGGTGAACACTTGAGAAGTGGACAAGCCTGTCCATCTGCAAGGAGGCGGCCTGGGGCATTTGTTACTTGTCATCAGCACCCTGTGGGCTGGCCCTGGGAGCATTAACTTCCCTGACCCTACCAGCTACCATGCACAGTCCTATGAGGCTATTGCTGTTTAAGTGAAGGCCCTGGGACACAAAGTACAAACTAGCTGAGCAAAGTCTGAGGTGGGACTCTGCTTTCTTGGGGTCAGTAAGAGTCACATGGAATTGACCTCAACAGCTTCAGTCAGAATTAGAAGTGGTTGAAGGGGCTGTGAGGAATATCCCAGAGACAACTGCCGCAGTCCCCATCTAGCTGTGTGTCCCTCCTAATCCATTCTTCACATACCTAATGTTCTAATTACTTCCAGATCTTTATCCTCTTGCTTCTATGATTCCCATTACTCCTTCTCTGCCTTCTAAAATGCCACCTATCCTTTTAGACTTAGCTCATGTTTCTTCTTCATATAAAAAATAACTCAGCCAGATGAAGTACAATACATCTTCCTCTCAGCTGTCACGGTCAGATTTTACTGAAGTCTTTAATATGTATTGTAGTAAGTCGTTTATATCTTACTTCAGCTAGATTATAAATTTCTTTAAGACAAGGATGATGTATAAATCTTATGTCACCATCTCCAAACACAATAACTGCTTAATAGTTAACATTCAATAAATGTCTGCTGACACACTGAATGGAATTAAAAATGAAAATATTTGAATATTTTAAATGTATAGTTTAAATTTATTTAAAATTAATTTTAAACTCAGATTTTTTTCAATAGATTGTAGGGAGCAAGGAAAGGGGACGTTACCAGAACCTCTGCAGTAAGTCCTAGTCTCCTGCGAGCCACGGCAACACAAGGCGAATTACAGGAAAGGTAGAAAAATGAGACTGAGAAGAAGCTGAGCTTTGGGTCTGATCAGTGCTGCTCTGGGCGGCAAAGACGAAAGCCCCCAGTTTACCGCACTTTTTATTCAGTACATGGGGAGAAACAGATGTAACAAATAACTTGTAGACAGTTGAGTACACCCGCGTAAACAAGATGTAACAATCCAAGAACAATGAGGAACTGAGTAGATGTTTGTTCCTCCCAGGATGTTTTCAGCTCCCAGGATGTTTCTTGTCCTGGAGAATCACAGCATCACTGGATCATTGAAGTCTCAGTTGTGACCGGAGGCCAAAATGGAATTATGTCTCAGAATTCCATAGCTGGGCTGTAGGCAGGAGAACTAGGCTAACCAAATGATTTTTCCCTAAAATTATGTAGCATTGCTCCCGACAATAGATGGGATGGAATTTTCTTAAATGAAAGAAAATCCAGGGAAATATTAGTTCCATAACATTATGGCTTATATATAGATGTCCTCCCCAAACCTCAATAACTAAGACATTTACTATAAAACTTTGCTGTCAATAATTATCCTAAAATCTCCTCCTTCATAAAAATATAGGTCTCTTTTATGTGATATGGATAAATAAACATCAGAGTTATATTGCCACAAGCAATTTCTATTCTAATAGGAAGACATCAAATATAGAGATTTTTGAAATATGAGTATATAATATATTTTATATTAACCATTTATTAGTAATATCTTATTTTTAACATTATCTGACATATTATTTGCCATTTCCTTGTTTAGCTCATTTCATCATTTTGCTACATTTTAGATTTTGCTTTTAAAAAATCAAATACTTCATTAAAGAACTATTTCAGAATCTTTGACTTCTCTTTATCAATTTTTGGCCTTGAAATTTCAAAAGGAACTGCCTGATAATCACCATACCAATGTGAAGGGAAAGGCAGGATCAGCACAGGAATGCTTCAGATATTCTAAAGTTTATTTTATGGACTGTATGATATAACAGCATACGGAGGACATGGTTTTATATATGTTTCAATTATTCACAGATTGGTAAAATTATAAAGACTGGGGAATATTAATAACCCATCGTGATTTTTGTTCTTAGTGCTAAGACACCTGGGGAAAGATGGATGATAAAGAAAGAAAAGATGTTAGATAAATAAAAAATGGAAAATATAATCGCCAGGGAGGGTAAGAAGGATGGGGGGGGAGGTAATAGGAGCCTGCCATTGGTAGCTAATTACAAAATTTGTTTACAAATAGAGTCTGCTACTGTGGGGCTTGCTTAAACAGGAAAACATTTTACCAGCATTTTTATCAATGGTTATTCTGGAGAAAAATAATCATTTTTTATAATCACTATCATTCCTTCCCATTTAAATCACAGCCAACATTGTGCAGGAAAATAGTTTTAAAATAAACAAAACTGAAAGAACTTGTAATCAGCAGTCAAGAGTCAATACTAATATCAGTCATCAATTAATACTAATTTCTTGTAGAAATGTCATTAATTCTTCTTAAAGATCATTTACAAACCAGAAATCCTTAAACATTTGTTTTAGCCCTGCCTGAAAATGTAATGATAAACTGACTTCTCAAGCTTCATAACTTTACAAGCAGGAAGCAGAACAGTCTGCTTCTCTGGTGCTAAAAGGTAGCACAGTAATAGGGCCAAAGGTTGTGGAGTAGACTGCTGGGGGTCCGATCCTGGTTCCACCCATACCAGTTTCCCTTGGTCAGGTTACTCAGCCACTGTGGACTTAAGAGTCCTGGAAAAGAAGGGGGAGGGGGGCGCGGAGGAGAGAAGGAAAGAAAATATAGGAAAAAGAAAAATACATATGTTTTAGTTAATTTTCTGTCGTTTCTGAGACAAAATACAGGACACCCGAAGTTAAAAGGGAAGGGTTTATTGACTTACAGTTCATAGAGGTTTCAGTCTATAATCGGCTGGCTCCAAGGCAGGGTGGCAGAGAGGCAACAATTCACGGCAGCAGAAGCAGCAAAAGCAACAAGAGACTTTAACTATGTGTCTGCCCCTTTTATCTTATTCAGACTATCAGGATTAGGGCGGTGACAAACCAGTCACTCACTCACGTGTGGGGGGTTAGTAATCACATGCTCTTAGACCCAGCATCACACATTCCAGATTCAACTACCTCTGAAAAAGAAAGTCCCACTTCATCTGCATGAAGCTTTGGGGGGGACATCTAAACACAAAGCATAATGATATACTTGTGCATATTGTTCTGAGGATTATTTTTTATGTTCTCAACACCTAGAATGGAGGTTAGCATACAGGAAATTATTCTTGAGCACGTACACATATTTCACTCATGAAACTGCCTTTATTCTTAAAAACTTGCTCCCTGAAGTCTTTGGGTTCTATTAGGCTTCTCTGAAAAGTAGAGGTGTGAGAGAAAACATATGTTTTCTTGCAGAAATAACCAAAACAGTACTTTTGATTTGTAATGGGGATACTTTCACCTGTCCTGAAGCCTCAGAGTCAGTTAAGATAAATATAATGTCTAAATGTAGCCAGTGTAGGTGGTGTTGATTAACAGTTTACCACATCTACAGAGCTTTCATGAGGTGTTAAGCACCAAACCTCCCATCCCACCTTCTAATTGGAGTCTCCCCTAAGCAAACAGTAGCATGAAAACTCCAGGTTTCCCCTGTGTCTTGGCCTCTGACATAATTTACCAAATGGAATGTTCTCTTCTTGTCTGGGTGAATCTTCTGAAGTAGAAAGTGTTGAAATAAATGGCTTATGACATGTGTAGTGTTGAAATAAATGTTTATTTTAACACTTCATAAGTCATGAGCCATTTACTTTAACACTTTTCACTTGAAGTGTTTAAATAATAGGTTTTATACAGGGATGTGTCATCCACTCTGTTTAATGTAAAAGTGAATATGTAAATATATCCATCTATCTAATCTGGGTTTTACACCCTTTGGCTGACAAACACCCTTGTTGCCATAGTTTCTGAAGTAACCTGAAATCCAATTTTCTTCTGTTAGTTTTTTTTAGTTGGTAAGTATTTTGGTGGTATATGAAGCAATTGGACATCTCTCCATTAATGGACAATTGGTTAAATATATCTTTTTTTAGATGGCTAAAAAAATTCAGTAAAGACTAGAATTGATAACTACATGCTTTCATAAATAAAATAGCTTTTATTATAAAATCTCAAGATTTTTCCTTTGTTTTTAGGATTTGTAGGAACTTATTTGCAGGTCCCTGTGTGTGTGTGTGTGTGTGTGTGTGTGTGTGTGTGTGTGTGTGTGTAGTGCAGTGCTCTGAACCAGTAAGTACATAGAAATATCTTACTCAAAGTAGGCAGCATGGGAAGCAGCATTGCTTTGGAAGTCATATTTGTGTGGAATTTGAGATCTTCCAGTTACTCTTATAAGGGCAAAATATTTAATCATTTTCAGCATAAAAAAATAACAACTCGTGGGGATTTTGTGAGATATAAATGAAATAACACAAGCAAACCCTAAAGAGAATGCCTTGTGCATATCAGACATTCAATAAGGGATACCTACTATTGTTGCTATTATTTTTAGTAGGAAATAGCAATTAAAAAGAGTATGTATAAAAGTTATATTTTTTGAAAATTATTTCCAATGTCCACAAGTTGTTGTCTTTGTTTTTGCCAAATAATATAACCTGTCTGCTATTTTTATATAGCACAAAGAATCCAGGTGTTACATAGGAATATTTTTTAAAATAAACTTTTTGTTTAGAATGAATTTAGATTTACAGAGAAGATTTTAAAATAGTACAGAAAATATTTATGTACATCTCACCTAATTTCCCCTATTTTTAACTGTGAAGGTTATTTTGAGAATTTATCAAAGAAATACCTTATGGTGGAAAGCATGTCAATGTCTTTATTTTAAAGCATAACAGCAGGAAAGGAGATAAATAGAATAGAAACATCTTGAGATAAAGGAATGAAGAAGACATAAGAAAAAACCAAAAGAAGAGAAAACTTAGATAAATCTTAGTTCTCACAAAGTCTTATTATTTTCTTGTATATAAAACAGCTACCTAACAAATCTAACTTTTTTGAAAGAGTTAATTGATACATGAAAAGGCAAAAGTTTGTTTTTGCTTTTAGGTACTAGGAAATCTTTTAAGGAATAATTAAAATCTGAGATGTAAAAATTCTCCAGAAAGAATACAAATACTGGTGTTCATTTTCCATTTGACATTTTCCAATGTTTATAAATGCTATTGATTTCAATTTTTAAATTATTTCACTTTTGAACACACCTTGTAAAATTATTATAATGTGGTTTGTATGAGCTTGTAATCATTGATTGTGACATTTACTCCATAAATGTGCCATTGTGAATAATTAAACTTGTTAGCCTTTTATTTGCATATCATCTAGAATCCTAGTCCTTTTTGGCAATAACAAATATATTTCTCTAGTTCACTTTTTGCTGGATATGGGAAATATATCTTTTTCTTTTCTGAAACTATTAAATACTTTGACATTTTCAAATTTCAGATTTCAAAAGCTGCTCCATAAAACTTCAGCATTTCATAATTTCTGAAAGTTTTATGATTCATATTCTGGAGCTTTAAGTAAACAATCTTCTACAGTGAAAATAGGAGATCTTTTACATGCCAGTTACTGCCTGTGAGCATGCCATTTCTCATACCTTCATTCTCATTATCTACAGGTAAAATAAACACTAGTGTTTCAAAAAGATATACATTTTGATTGTTAGTCTTACATTCATGGGTTGCAGGTGTACTTTAAAAGATTTGAAAGTCTATTAGAATCATTTCTGTTGACTTGTACAAAATTACAGAGAGTCTCTGAGCTCTGTTGAATAAAACAATATGTAGTAGTTTTGGCAAAGGTTACTAAAAATGTCTCTCCCCTTGGGGCATGGAAACCATGTTTTTGCATCTCTCTGTAACAGGATTTACATCACGTCTGTGATGCCCAGTGTTCAAATCTGAATGCTTTAATGTTATTTGGAATCATTATACAGAATTTAAGCACTTGGATGCTGAAACACTATGGCAACAATATAAACTGAAAGATCATCTGTGAATGAGGAAAAGCATATGCAACACATTTTGCTCTGATATGCGCATTAGATACTGTCTATATATCCTTTTCCCAGCAAGTTGGGCCTGATAATAGGCTGTCTTCTTTCCATGTGAGCAGAAGTTAGCTAACTGCCATTTGGCAGTGAGTCATCATGGTTTGTACACATTTGGCCAATTTTCCTAAATATCCATGCCAATTGACAAAGTAATGACCTCAATTTGACAAGAGACTAAAATTTCATTAAAAAATATAAAAGATTGGAAAAGTAAAATAGACAAAGGGTATTTCATTACAAACCCATCATAGACTTGACATAGCTATGGGCCAAATCTTGAAAGATTCAGCTGGAAAGATTATTTTATGATTACAAGGTTTTAATAGGAATAGCACCCTTGAGTGCTTTCTGTCTTGTTTTCAAGAGGTAAAGATACACTCAAATACCAATTTGGGCAGAAACTCTCATTATATGTTAACAATATTTGTGATCATTTGATAACATTTTTGAAATTTGGCTCTAGAGCTTCACTTAGCATGACAGAGAGGGCCAAATGTTTTTGTGCCTTGCTGAGTAAATGGAGTGGTAGTCAGCAGTCTGCTAATCCAGGAGTTATGATCTGGATGTATAGTCAAAGCTGTAATATCTATCTTTATAGTTCTTTGTGCTTTCAGTAATCAAAACTTATTGATAATGTGTGTATGTGTGCTCACATGTGTGTAAATGGTTATATGTGATATATATGGTTAAGTGCAAATATTCATTTCTTGTTTGGAAATAAAAAGATGTGTTCATATTTCATCAGATGAAGTCTTCAAAAGATTCTGACCACTGAAAGAAGTCTTAGACATGGTCCAAATGGGTGACATTCACTTTTAAAACAGACTCTTTCACTACTACTTTCTTAGGTATTTATATAATTTTAGTTTTTGAATGCAGTGTGGTTTATATACCATGCAATGAACAGGCATTTAATATTCTGCTAAAGTAGCTTTCCAGGTTGTACCCTTCTTGGAGTAACTACAATCTAATACAATCCCATACAATCAAGATATGGTGGGCTGGGGATTTAGCTCAGTAGCAGCACGCCTGCCTCGCAAGCACAAGGTCCTGAGTTCGATCCCCAGTACTGCAAAAAAAAAAAAGTTACGGTATGTTTTCTACCCTCTAGGAGTTCCCTGGGTAGTTTGGCAGGCAGATGCCCCAGTGCCAGCTGAGACTTAGGCCATCAGAGATTTATCTGTCTATTCTTAAGCTTCATATGAATACAATATTTCGTTCTCTCTCCCTCCCTCCCTTCCTCCCTTCCTCCCTCCCTCTCCCCTTCTCCTCTTCCCTCATGTGTGTGCATGTGTATGTGTGTATATGTGTATGTTATCTGCCCTCATTGGCTTTATACTTATTTATCTTGTTGTATATATCAATAAGCAAGTTCTTTTTTTGTTTGTTTGTTTGGTATCAGGGATCGAACTCGGGTCCTTGAGCTTGCGCAGCAGGCGGCGAAACCACTGAGCTAAATCCCCAGCCCAAGCAAGTTCTTTTATAGCTGATAGTTTTCATTGTATTATTTGACCTCAGTATTTCATTTGTTCTCTTGTTGGTGGCTACTAGAGTGGTTTCCAGTGTTGAGCAACTGTAAGGCTGTTGTGAATATTCTTGTGCACATAATTGTTTTTCATTTTCATTTCTCTTGGATGGATTTCTAGGATGAATTTGCTGGGTCTTTAGATAAATAGATTTTTATAAAAAGAAAAATAATTTTATTTCTTATTTTTAATTTTTTTATTAATGCCCATTTATATTACTAATGCTCACATTGTTCTTGGGGAGTTGGTACATGTACATAACACATTTTAATTCTTTTAAATCCTTCCCTGTTTTCTCATTACCTCCCTTCATCTCTTAGACCCCTTCCCATTTTCAAACTTTCTTCCTATTTCCTATTATCTAGCTTTCATTTTTTGTGTATTATACTTTGAGTTTCTCAGAGAAAACAGTCAACATTAAAGATTCTGTGTCTGATTTATTTTATTTAAAATTATGGTCTTGGGCTGGGGATTGAGCTCAGTGGTTTTGCCGCCTGCTATGCAAGTGTAAGGACCTGAGTTCTATCCCCGGGACCAAAATAAATAAATAAATAAATAAATAAATAAATAAATAAATAAAATTATGGTCTCAAGAAACACTTGTTATCCAACACATAACTCAAGCTGATCCTTCTTTATGGCAGAGTCATACTCCATTGTGTATAATTACCACATTTTCTTTATCCATTCATCTGTTGATGAACATACAGGCCACTTCCACGACTGACCTGTTGTTAATTGTGATGCTATAAAAATGGGTATGCATGGGTCACTGTAATATGTTTTTAACTCTTTCAGGAAGATACCAAGAAGGGGACTAGCTGAATTGAATAGAATTTCTAGCTTTAGTTTTCTGAGGAATCTTCATATTGATTTCTATAGTAGTTACACTAGTTTATACTCCATTAAAAATATTGTTGAAAGGGTTCCTTTTTCCTTGCAGCTTTATCAACACTTTTTATTAGTATTAGATTTCTTGATGGTAGCCATTCTTTCTGGAACAAGATCAAATCTCAGTGTTGTTTTATTTTATATTTCTGTAATGGCCAGAGAGATTGGCCACTTTGCAAAAGTTGAACACTTTTGCATGTGCTTATTGGCCATTAGTTCTTCTTCTGTGAAGGGCCTGTTTATTTCAGTTACCTATTTTTTAATTGGATCTTTTTATTTCTTTATATATTCAAGATATTAGTCTTCTACCTTAAGAACATCTAGCGAAAGGTTTTTCCCATTCTATGGGTTGTCTCTTCACTTCATTGTCTCCTTTGTTGTGAAGTTATTTTAATTTGATGTGATCACATTTGTTTATTCTTGTTATTATTTCTTATGCAACCGAAGTTCTGTGGTTTCTTTTGCCATTGATTTCTAATTTAATATCACTATGATCTCAAAATATGCATGGGGTAATTTTGATTTTTTTGCATTTACTTAAGCATGCTTTATGAGGTAGCATATGGTCTGTTTTGGAAAGGTCCTATATGCTTCTGAGAATAATACATATTTTGCTACTGGGTGGAACACTTGGTCGATATTAACTCCATTTGTTTGAAGATTTTGTTCAACTTTAATATTTTTTCATGGATTTTTTTTTTTATCTAGTTGACTTACTTGTGTCAGTGGATATTGAAGTCAGTCATTATAGTTGTGTTGTTGTTTATGTGATTTTTTTTTTTTTTACTTCAGCAGTGTTTGTTTTATGAAGTTGGCCATGCTAGTGTTTGGGGTGCATATATATTTATAATTGTAATCTCTTCCTATTTAAGTGTTCTCTTACCCAATGTGTAGTTACTTTCTTTGCCTATTCTGATCAATTTTGACTTGAAGTTCACTTTATCTGAAATTAGGATAGATACTCCTGCTTTGTTTTCAGTTTCCTATTCCATGGCATATTGTTTTCCATCCTTTAATTTTTAATTAGTGAATTTCTTTTTAGATTAAATATGTTCCTGTGTACAGCATATTGTTGGGTTTTCTTTCTTGACCCATTCTGCCAATCTGTGTCTTTTGATTGGGGAATTGAGACCATTCACATTGAGAATTATTACTGAAAGGTACTGACTTATTCCTGCCATTGAATTATTTTTCTGTTGCTGATTTCCTTTTTTTCTTCTTCTGCTTAACTCTTCACCCTTCTTAGTGTATTCATTCTGTTTGACTAATTGTTCTTGTTGGCTTCATTGTCACTTTCTAGGATAATCTTGAAAATATTTTATAGGGATGGTTTGGTGTTCATGAATTTCATGAGGTGCTCTTTTTCATAGAAATACTTTATTTCTCTATCAATTTTGAAAGCTAGTTTTGCAGGATATATGAATCTGGGTTAGAATATTCTTTTTCTTTTAGGACTTGAACAACTTCACTTCAAGCTCTCTTAAATGTTTGTGTTGAGAACTATGGTGTAATTCTAATGGGTTTACATTTGCAAGTGATTTGTTGCTGTTTTCTAGCAGCTCTGTGTTGGTATTCTGGGATTTTTACTATGATGTGGCATGGAGAGGTTCTCATTTGACCATGGCTATTTGGGTTTCTATATCCCTCTGTTATCTGTCTGTTTCTTTCTCTATATTCAGAAAGTTTTCTGATATTTTTTCACTAAATGGTTTTTTATGCTATTTGTGCTGTCTTGTGATTTTTCACTTATGCCAGTTGATCTTACATTAGTTCTCTTTGTGTCATTTGCACCTGCTGGATCCATTTTCACATTCTCTTGTTGTTTGTAAGGTGTCTCTGAACAACTGGTCTCTGACAGCCACCCTGTCTTTTAATTCTATCCCCACATTGGTTACATTTGCTGCACATACTTTCTAATTCTTAATCTCTTGGATTTATTTTGGAAATTTCTTTTAGAAAAGGTTTGGAACCTTTTCAGGAACTCCAGCTCTTTGTTAACTTGGTCATTCATGTTTTGTATCATTTTGTTTAGCTCAATTAGCCTTTTTTTTTTTTTTACTGTCTCCTGTAATCTTCCTGATTGTTTTGTTTATTACATCCATTATCTGTTTAATTATATCTTCTGTGAGACCACTGAGCACCTTATTGTCTTTTTTAATCTCCTCTTATTCTTTCAAATAACTCAGCTGTCTGGCTTTTGCACTTCTCCTTTTTGATTTCCCATGCTTCAGTTTTGGATGATTTGGGTGTTTGGGGAGGCATTTTGTTCCCTTATCTTCTCATGTTTCTAATGTGCTTTGTTTTGTTATGTACCGAGGTTTGCAGGCTCTAAAGTGGAAAGACTTTGTTGCTAGTATGGATATCTGTTTTGTTAGCATTTGCTTTTCAGTGATGCACTCTGGGAGTGGCTAACTAGTCTTTTTGCCTGTGTCTCAAGATCCGGCCATCTCCATTAATTTAGGAGAGAAGGATTCAGTGTAATTGGCTCAGTACCCAGTTCTTGGGGAATGAACCACAGCATTGTTAATGGCACGATGGTAGTCTGGATATTGGCATATAGAGAAACCTATTAATAGAACAACTGTGTGACCCTGGCAGTAGCAAATAAATCAGAAAGACAAACCGGATATGAACATACCATAAAAACCAATAGTGTACCACCCTGAACCATAGAAAAGATATGTATAATTGTAGTATAAACACTAAGACAAACTAAATATTGATATACAGTGAATAAATGTTAAATATGACTATACCTCCACTAGCAATAAAAAGAAATACAACAGTAATAGCATACAGTTAACTAACTGTGTAAAGATTAATTAGCCTTTATGGTTATACTAGTAAAGACAGAGAGTGTTGGGAACTGGAAAACAAATGAGGATAATTTGAAAAGTTAAACAATAGTAAATGAAGAGAAGACATTTAGATATAGGCAAAAGAAAAGAACAAATAAGAAAAAGAAGATAAAATTAAAAGGGGAGAAAAAAGAAAAACATCAAGAGGAAAACATTGGAAGAAAAGAAAGAAGATGGGAAAAAAAGAAAAATTCCTCACACTCCAATAAATCAGTGAAGAAGAAAGAAAAATAGAAGGAAAATGAGCCCTCAAACAGAGAAGAAAAAATTTCTCGGTGGTTTTGAATGAGTTTATTCTTTCAAGATTCACAGTTTTAGAATCCAGCAAGTCAGTTTTTGCTGCCTAGTTTTATGACCTAAGGGCTTGTGAGGGGCCACCCTGTTCCAAAGGGCCCACTGTTTACCCTAAGTGGTGGCAACCCTCCAAGAGGAGGTACAGCCTTGCTTATGTTGGGAAATGGGGAAGACAAGCAAACCTCAGATCTCTGCTTGATGTAGGTAGCAGGGCAAGGGTTCAAGTACTTAATGTTGGCACTTTCAGACCCAATCATTTCTTCACTTATCTCAAGCCTGCCCTGAGTTCTCACAATGGAGGGTGGTGTCCATGTCCTTCCTGGCCTGAGTTTACACTTAGGAGTTCTGTGTTTAGCCTACAGTCTGTCTGAGACTGTCTCCTCTAGTTATCTCTCACCCAGTAACTGTGGGAAGGTTTCACTGGAAACCCTGAAATGAGGTCGATTTTTAGTTGTTCAGAGCCCTAGACTTAAATAATCCTTTCCAACATGGTCCCAGATTCAGCACTCTCTGGCAATATGGCAGGTGCCACACTGGCTCTTGCCTCCATGTAGGAGGAGTCACCTCAGAACAAAATCCCATGCTGTTTTTGCAGTTCTCAACAGCTATGGGCTCTTGCTGGGGTCCACACCACTACATAGTCCACCATTTCTCCCTGGTGCTGTGAGCCCTGAGTGCTTACTTGCACCTGCAGAAATAGGATCCCCTTCCCAGGAGCTGGATTAAGCTTGAAGATTGCTTTTTTTTTTTTTTTCTGTGTTGTAGTCCATTTCTCCAACTTCTCTAGCTTCTGATTTTCCTTCCCAGTTCCTGAAAATCTAGTTCTTTTTTTTATTTTACTTTTTTCTGTTTCCCAAGTTGTTATTTTTCCAAATGTCTGGATTCCAGATCTCAGAGAGGCTGGATTTTGCTGCTGAACACTTCTCCACCATTTTCTCCTCTCTGTGTATTTAAGTTCTTAAAGAAACTCCCAAAGAAGTATCCAAAATGGTTCTATCATTTTATACTTTTCTACCCTACCAGCAATATTTAAGAGTTCCATGTATTCTACTTTCTCATCAATATTTGGCGTTACTAATATTTTTTAACCATTCTTGTAGATGTGAAATGATATTTTATGGTGGCTTTAATTTGTTTTTATCTGATATGGCACAGTTTTTTGTGTACTTACACGCTTTCTTTTTTAAAAGATCTGTTCAAGTCTTTTGTCCATGTTAATTCAGTTATTCATCTTTTCATTACTGGTTTTTAGGACTTTGTATATCTTAGAATGAGTTATTTTTTTAAATATATGTGTGAGTATAATATTTTTCTAGACTGACTTCTTTATTCATTTCCTTTTTTCTTTTATTTCCAGTTTGTATTTAATGATAGCTTCTGATGAATTAATTTTTCAGTTCAGTACTTCTGAGATCCTTTGAAAAAATATTTGCTTAACTGAAGCTGATAGAGATTCTTTTGCTTTTATTTTCATGGAAATATATAGTTACCAGTTTTACATTTAGATTTATGTGCCATCCTTTGTATTTTCACAATTTTTTATTTGAAATGAGATAGAGGTCATGGTTCTTTATTATTACTTTAGTTCTACAATTCATGTGGTACAGTGTGACAGTTTAACACATGTAAATAGAATATAATGATCAAATCAGTGTATTTAACATTTCAATCTTATTAAGCAATTTTTTTAATTCAACAAAAATTATGCATACTTATGAGTTACAGTGTGATATTTCAATACATGTATACACTATGTACTGATCAAGCCAGGATATTTAGTGTTTCTACCACCTTACTGATACATTGTATTTGGAAATTTTGAGGTCTTCTAGTTATTCATAAAACATATAATACATTATCATTATTATAGTATTTACATAGAATTATAGTAATCTCACTTTTCTTTTTTTTAGTAATCCCACTTTTCTATAGAACATGAAAACTTATTACTTCTATCTAACTCTGTTTTAGTGTCTTGTATTCAACCTGCTTCTACCTTTTTACCCCTACATTTTTCCTGCCTCTAGTAATCACCATTACACATTGAAATTGACTTTTTGAACAGCCACATATGACAAAGAACAAGTGATATTTATCTTCCTGTGTCTGTATCTTCATTAACTTACTAGCATCAAATTTCATCAGTTTTGCTGCAAATGATAGAATATATTTTTTGTGACTGAATATTATTTTACTTTACATATATATCACATTTTCTTTATCCATTCATTCATTTATGACCACATAGATTAAAATTTTACCTTAGCTACTATGAATAGTGTGACAGTAACCGTGGGTGTGTACAGGTCCTTTGATATATTAATGCCATTTCTTTTAAATATATACCCAGAAAGGCCAGGGATTTAGCTCAGTGGTGCCACTACCTGCCTTGCAAGCACAAGGTCCTCAGTTCTATTCCCAGTACCCAAAAAGCAAAAAAAGTATGTATATATCCAGAAGTGAGATAGCTGGATAAGTGGAAGATTTAGTTTTAGTTTTTCTGAGTAACCTCCTGTAATGGTTAGTTTTCCCATTGCTGGTGAAAAAAAAAAGTAACTGACACACAAGTTAAGGAAGAGAGAGGTTAATTTGGCTCAAAGTTTCAGAAAGTTCAGTTGATGGTCAGCTGGCTCCAAAGTAGAAACACCATAGAGAGGATTGGGGGAGGAATGCTGATCATCTCATAGTGGTCAGAAGCAGTGCAGAGGAAAAGTGCTAGAGGGGTAGAGGTCAAGGCCCTGATGTAGTACTCAAAGTCACACCTCTATGGCATGCCCAGACATACCCAGTTTAACTGTCACATTCTACCCTTTGTCAACTTGACAGTCAACTACATCTCCTTAAACTATACTTTATCTACAAATAAACAAAAGGTCATAATTTTACCTAACATGATATTACCATGTTAAGTCCTTTGTACAACCAAAAATGCAATAATGTCCTCCCCCAAGTCTTAACAGTTCCAGCACTGTTTCAAAGTCCAAGTCCCCTTACAGACTCAAGGCAAAATCTTACCTGAAAATTAAAAACTCAAGTTATATATTCCAAATATACAGTGGCACAGAGTAAACATTTCCATGCTAAAGAGAGGAATAGAGACAGGGGAAAATTGCCAGAAAGAAAGTGGCCAGGGACCAGATAAAACATCCAACATCATGCATCCATATCCCACCCAGACCACAAACAGAAATGTGCTTCACTAATCTTGCAACTGTAAAGCCAATCAAATCAATCCAGTTTAACTGTTCTCAGCAACAATGTTTAAGAGTTCCCTTTTTTTCCACATACAATATTTATTATTTTTGTCTTTTTGATACTGGCATCCTAACTCTGGAGAGATGATACATCATTGTGGTTTCTATTTGCATTTTCTTAATGGCTAATGGAGTTGATAAATTTGTGGCCACTTGAATTTCTTCTTTTGAAAAGTCCCTATTTATTTTTGCCCAGCACAATTCATAATAGCTAAATCTTGGAAGTAGCATATTTGCCCATCAAGAGATGAATGGATAAAGAAAATGTGATATCTACACACAGTAGAGTACCACTTGCCCACAAAGATGAACTTGAGTCATTTGTAAGAAAATGGATGCACCCTGAGACCATAATATTAAGTGAAATAAATCAGACACACAAGCTTAAATATACCATGGTTTCTTTTATATGAGAAACTCAAATCACAAATAAAGAGCAAAATATAAGGTAGATAACAGAAAGTAAGGATATAGATATTTATTAAATGGAAAGGGGATCATGAGATGGAGGAAGAGGAGAAAGGGATGAAAAATTATGAAGGTATATTATGAACATATACTGGCTACATGCAAGGAATGAAAACATCATGTACTGAAAACATGCTAATAAAAATTAAAAATAACAAAGTAAATTATTTTGTTTTTGTTATTGTTTCTTATACATCCTGGATATTAATTCTTTGTCAGATGAATAGTTTGCCTAAATTTCTTCCCATTATGTAACTTGTCTTTTCGTTCTCTTGATTGTTTCCTGTTGCTATATGCAGAAACTTCTTGGTGTGCTATACTTCCATTTATCTATTTTTGCTTCTTTTTGGTAACTCTTGAGAACTTATCCAAAAAATTGTTGCCCTTCCTATTACCTTGAATCATTTCCCCTATTTTATTCTAGTAGTTTGGTAGTTTCAGGTTCTTACATTTATATCTGACTCTCTTTGAGTTGATATACAGAGTGAGAGGCAGGGGTTTGCACTATTTGTAGAATGACTTTTCTTTCACAAATTGAAGGGACTTGGTGCCTTAGTCAAAAATCAATAAACCTGGTCAGTGGAGACTTTTTCAGTACTCCAGTATATTTCCTTTATTTGTTGTATATTTTAATACTATTGTATTTAAAGATTAAGTGTAAGTCCTAAAGTGAGTTAATGTGTTTGAATTCTGTTTGCTTTTTCATGGTTACTTTTTGCTATTTTAGGTCTTTGCATTTCCATGCAAGTTTTAGAATCAGGTAATCAGTTTCTTCAAAGAAATTTCACTGGCATTTGGGGTTGTGTTGCGTCTGTGGAGAAAGGAAGAAAAGAGAAAGGATGAAACCATCTGGACTGCAGTTTGTTGTGTAGAAATGCTTTTAATTATGAATTCAATTTTTGTAATAATTATGGGTCCTTTTTTTTTTTTTTTTTTGGTACCAGAGATTAAACTCGGGACCTTGCGCTTTCGAGGCAGGCGGCGGAACCACTGGGCTAAATTCCGGGGCCCACCTATTTTTTCTTTTGATTTTCTGTTTTTCATTGTCACAAATTTGGTTAGTTGTTTTTTCTATTTTGCTTTTGTTTTGTTTTTTGGTACTGGGAATCGATCTCGGGTCCTTGAGCTTGCGCAGCAGGCAGCGAAACCACTGAGCTAAATCCCCGGCCCTGGTTAGTTGTGTTTTGCATGGCATTTGTCCATTTTACTTCAGTTGTTACATTTATTCCATAAAATTGTTCATATTGCTTTCTTATCCATTATTTTATTATTTTAGTCTGCGATGATGGCACTACTTATTAAGCACTTAACATGTACTTGTCATTGTGTTACCTGCTCTACATGGAAGATTTAATTTGAGTTTATCTGGTTCTGAATTGGTTACATCAAAAATTCTTACCTACTTAATGGTTATCCAAATAGCTACTGGTTGCTAACTATCCATTTGGCAGAGAAGCATTCTTATTTTGCACACTAGAGTCCCAAAGCATTAAGTGGCTTAGGGTATTTACGAACCCACAGCTTGGGCCGGGGATTTAGCTCAGTGGTTCCACCACCTGCTTTGCAAGCACAAGGACCTGAGTTTGATCCCTGCTACCAAAAAAAAAAAAAAAATCAAATAAATAAATAAATAAATAAAATGGACAGCTTGCTTGAGGCAAGATTCCCAGTTTGAGCATCTAGGTTCCCCTAGTACAGTAAGAAAGGCTGATGTGTATCTTCGCAGTCTAGGGTAATATGAGATCTCCATGCAATACTTAGGAAACCTTGTCTGAAGTACTATGGTATTAAATGCTTTCCCCATTCCTAATTGTTTGATCATGTGCTTTATTTTATACATACTACATTTTCTGTGGTATTTATATGTTAAAAGTATAAATGCACCTATGAAATGAAAGTTTACATGACTAGAAATAGTTGTTGAATAGTTAAATGAAGTGCAGTGTTTACTTTCTTCTGTTACATGAGCTTTTTATATACTGAAAAAATAAAACATAAAATTCTTATTTAAGCCTGATCTCTTCTTTCTGTCTGATAGAAATTCTAATACTCTTTCATCAGACTAGAAAAATCCTTAGAATCTGTAGAAAGGCTACATCCAGATACATATACAAAGAATATATATTCTCTTTAGTTTACCCTGGAAAATATTTCACTAATATAACAGTGATGTTAATTACTTTAATAATATTTACTAATTGCAATTAAAATAGTGATATTTTAAATTAATAACATTTTGGACTTTCTTATTTTGTTCAGATAATGTTGAGATGCAAGCCAGACACCAAGCATTTTTAAAAATGAAATATTACACTCAAGGTGATTTTTGTACCTGGGGAACGGAGGAAAGGCTCTCATCTGCCAACTGGGCAACATCTCTGTCCTTCTGGGTGTATTGTGTATTTTTTCTCACCCTCAGAGACTACTCTGGTATTCATATAAATATTTCACAGAAATGATTTCTCCAGTACCATAAACCGTTTCTTTAACCTGGGTCCCAACCCTTGCTTGAATTTGAAATATCCTACTTCCCGGCCCCTGACCTACCTATTAATCTTCAGAGTGTCCAGCTGGAGTCATGTGCCTCGCACAGAGCCCTCCTTGACCACCTCGGTCTTCCCAGCTTTCCCTGTCCTCTGAGTTTCTACATTGTCTGTTGTCTGCTCTCACAAAAAATGGCATGTACATATGTGTTACCCATTTTTTTCATCTCACCTATTTTGACCTACAAGTTTGTAGAGAACACTGTTTCTGCTGCCTTCACCAAGGGGTCACTCTGCTGGGTGCAAGAAATAACCTCCCTCAGCACTTCAAAAGGAAAGACAAAGGAAGAAAAGAGGAAAGAAGAAAGGAAGGGAGGGAAGAAGCATGAAAGATGGAAGAAAAGGAAGGGAGGGAGGGGACTTTTAACTGAAAATATAGAAATAATTTCTTGTATTCTACCCTACTGAAATTCAGGGGAAAAAAAATGGTTGTCAGTGAATCAAGAGAGCAACTAATCAGTAGAACCCTCCTTTCCAAAGTGCCTTGTCAGTTTTATAGAGAGTGTTTGTTCTCAGATGGTTCCAACATGGGCCCATATGCAGTTGTCCTTGTCTAGACTACATCTTTGAAAATTGTCCACCCTAAAGAAGAAAACAAAACATTATTGCCTTATATACTCTGTGGGTTTCAGCAGACTCAGAGGAATGCAGTCTTATCCCAGAGCACAGAAATGTACACATGTAATTCATTGTCAAGTGAAAAGAGAATGCATTACTGAGAATGAAAGGAAAGGTTTTACAGTGTGGCAGGCACTACCATGGACCCCTGGCCATAGAACTACCCTCAGAGCAAGCAGGGCACAGATGTCAGAGGAAACAAAATCATGACTTTTCGAAAAATAATAAGATTTTAGTGAATGGGAGAACTGTTTGTTATTTTTTTATATTCTTGGAATAAAATACTTTAGTTTTCATCCTGGATTTTCCCAAGGGTAAAATGCAATTCTGATCATCAGCATTATCATTATTACTATAATCTTCCGTTTTCTGCTTTTCAAATAACCATCTGTGAATACACAAAGAATGGCGAGAATTTATGTAGTATGAAACCTTTTGATTTGGACATCCTGAAGTAAAAACCACATGAGAAATGTTTGTATATCAAGTCTACTAACTCTGTAATGGTTCAAAATGTCTCTTTTGAATAGTTCATCTACTTATATTTATAGATAAACTCCTTAAATTTATAGACAAAATATGTTGCAAAAGTACTAATCTGGGAGATACTGAAGCATATGGTAATCTGAAAATACAGAAAATCTCTCATATTTAATCCTAGCAGTGGATTTTACTGTGATATTATAAACTAATTGTTTTCTTGTTGTAATAAATTAAGTAGTCACACAACCCTGCCTTTCTTACATACACATACCTTTCTTACATACTTCACTTTTTGCCTGAATTTCCTTATCTGTAATGGGAATAATGCATATGTGATTTATAATTATGTGAGCATATAAAATATGTGGATAATTTACCAGAGCAATTAAAAAGATATTGCTATTGAGTTGGGGTTATAATTTCATTTTAGCACATGTAATTTAGAAAATATGAAAAGTCTCAGAGTTTTACCACAGGCAACCCAGAAACATTACATGTTCCCCCATCAATGGTTCTTAGTGGGACAGTTTGCTGAAAAGCAAAGAGGAAACAGGGATTTTGTCCATTATCAATGCTAAACACTATTTGAAGTCTATCAATTACTTATAGTTACTCTTGATAACTCTGTTTTAAAATTGTGGACCATTTTTAGGCCAAAATGTACTGAAATGTTTAAGACTGATAGTAAAATTTGTATCTTTTCTTCTGTATGCAGATTATAAAGCAAACAATATATTGAATATTTTATACATATTTATAGATGTATATTATTTTGTTTGCACCAGCCAATTATATGAATCAGTTCACAAAAATCTCCATTCTTATTTCTAAAGAAAATTCGCATGTTGTAGAATCTCCCGTGTAAATTAGAACAACTTGGAAATCACAAAAATGTGCCTATTTCAATGATCCTTTTTTTCTAGCTGTGTCTTTCCTCTGTAAACATGTCAGCACATTGGATTTTTTTCTAAATCTGAATGTCCTCTCTGGCCATATTGAAGAATGTGCTTACTGTACTGTTTCATTAAACTGCTGTGTTATCAGGTAATTGTTTAAACATAATGCCATAGCACTATCAAAAGGAAAGGTGAACTAATGGCATTTGCAAATGTCAGGGATTATCTTAACACTTTTATTATAGTTTATAAAAAGTAGGTTCAGGGCATTTCTTGGCAATTATTTCCACAGAAATTGGTTATTTAAATAAATTGCTAATTATCTGAAGATGACAGTATTGAAAATGCTACTAATGAGTTGTTTAATAAGTATAGCTTGTGGTGGCCACCTACAGGTTGAAAATAGAAAGAACACAAAGGTTATGTGTAGTAAAAGCTTTATGTCTTTCCTTCTAGTAATACATTAAAAGATACTTAGCTCTTCATTTTATGTCTTGGACAATGTAGTGAGTTTCTAAGTTCTTTATACATTATGGGTTTTCTTGTAAATCAAATTTCACTTGCTTCTGTAATTGTCGTCCTATCATTCTTAGATATAATTATCATTGGTTGTAGCTAGTATGATTTTGTAATTTATCATCCCAATTGAAATGCTTTTGGAGTCAAAAATAGTGTTGTTTATAATTACATCATGTAATTACAAATAGGTACAGGTATAATAAATTGGGATTCTCCTGGGTAAACTGGGCCATATGGTCACTTTACTTACAGCAATTGCTAACTACTCTAGCTGTAAATTAACTCCCATCCAATTATTAATATAATGATAATATTCTTGGTTTATCACCTGAATAATATATCTTTATTATTTATAAAAACATCTTTCTGAAACTTCATTTATATTCAAACATTTAACACAAGGAAAAAGTATAGCGTTGCAGTTAAGAGTATGATATTGGGAGTTAAGTGCGCTTGGGTTCAAATATTGGATCCACACTTTCTTATAGAGTGATCTTGAGGGTGTGATATTTATCCCAATTGAGTCTGAGTTTACACGTTTCTAAAATTGAGACAAAACACCTCTGTCATAGTGATATCATCAGGACAGTGTATGCAAAAATACATAGGAAAATAGCTGGCAATTACAAAACACTAAGAAGAAGAATTTATACTTTATATACTTAATATTAAAATTTCATTTTAACTATGCTTGCTTTTTTGTACTTTTTATCTGTACTACCTCTTGAGAATCTATAAAGCATGTAAGATTACTTTTTAAACTGCCATGACAAAGTTTACTGTATCCTCAGTCTTTGAATGGGAAAAGATCTAATATGTCCTACATTAGTAAAGCCTTTCTATTGCATCCTGCCTACTAAGGTATTGTGTAGATTCAAGGAATAGCAAGGTCCCATTGTAGCTCAGTTTATTGCTGAATTTATAAAAAATAATAATAATAAGTAATAAAACCTAAAATATATACTGTTCTATGTCTGCTTTCAAAAAAAACCATTTCTTACTGATTACCTTTCAAACATTTGAAAACAACTATTAGAATTCCCTTAAGCCATTATCCAGGGATATAAGTGTGTGTATGTGTGTTTGTGTGTGTGTTTGTGTGTGAAAGAGGAGAAGTGGCAAGAAAGATCATCTTATTCACTTTTTTTTGTTAATCTTTCACTGAAAATAATGTGCACAGAACTGAATGTGGGTTTTGGACATACAGAGAATGGAATCATTGCACATCCCATAAATAAAAATTTCACAGCCCAAATTCTAGTGACACTTACTGTTATTAAGTGAATTTTAGGAAGATTATAAAAAGTCATTTTTCATTACCATGTAAGTTATAAATGCCTTATCTGAAAAAAATCAATGTCAAGTGTAACTTATCAAGCTCAAAAGTTCCTCTTCAAACTCCTCACTGTTGGGTTCACCTGATTTCCCAGAGATGATGACTTTTAAGAGTTTAAAACTCAACATTCTTCACATTTACATGCATGTGCAGTAAATGTAATCATGCACTTTTTGCCAGTGTTGAGACCATACCATATGTATTATTCTGTTCCTTGTGTTTAATTCTTAATGTTATATATTAAAGATATTTGAATGTCAATTTCAAATGCCTCTGAGTTTATCAGTCATCTGTGTTCATGTAACTTTGTGTCTACTGTGATAGACTCCATGGAACTGAATATCTGTATGAAAATCCATATCTATTTAGATATCATAAATTACATTTTAAAATATAATAAAGTTTTATTCATTAAAATATTCACATTTACAATGGTAGACTCAAGCTATGAATAATCAGAATTTTCTAAAATAAGTTAATATGCATTATAAAATCCCCAATCCACCCCTTAAGTATTGTTTTTCTTTATATGTTTATTTTTCTGGTCAAGTTTCTCTGGTTTTGGTAATACTATGAACATATATACTATGAGCTAAGCACTGTGCTGACTGCTTTCCATGAATTGTATAATTTAATACTCTCTAAATTGCCAAGAAATATTGACATAAAGTCCCTGTTTTACAGATAGGGAAGACTTGTGTTTTAAGAGGTTAAAGATCTTGCTCAAAGTCACAATCATATAAAGCAACCGAGCTAAGGTCTAAACACAGTTGTTTCCCTTATGCACTTGCCCTTAGCATTAGACAATATTAATACTGGTTTTCTCAGGTAAAGACATCCCTCTTTGCAATTATTACACTGACATTTCCCAATAATCACTGAAACATACGATCCTCTTGTCAGAGACTTGCTTTTTAATCCCAGTCTATTCCTTTTAAACCATGTGACATTGGATGAGTTATTTATTCAGCTTGAGCTTCTCTTTATTCATATAAAAAATAGAGATGACAGTGTCTGTCTCCACGGAGTTGTAAGGGTTAAGTTACACCATGTACATGAAGCCCCAGCCTCAGTTTTGGACTTATGGAAATCACATGAATGAGTGATCCTGCTATTCCCACTATTAGCAGCTGACCCTTCAAGAAAGGAAAAGGACCCCATTATTGGTGAAGACTGTTAATTCTATTGCTTTAAAATAAATTACCTGGCACAGGCTAGGTACAGAGTTATTGAATATAAATTGAGTGGACATACTGAATATGTTAAGGTGCAGATAAATATAGCTATAAAGATATGAAGACTTGGAAAAAGAAATAAAAATACAACTTAAATTTAAATATTTTAATAATAAAAATTTCAGCTGTTCCAAAGAAAATATTTTAGTTTAGTTATTTAATAATAATATAAAACAACTGCTTTTGCTTTTTCTCATTTCTCTCCTTTAGATTTCACAGTTCTACATATAACCCTAGATCCTTTCAGTACTTAATTTTCTGTTTGAATTATGCTAATGTTCTCAGAGGACCATGTGTAAAGATGTATTTTTAAATAGCTGTGCCTCACATATTTATTAGTATATTAGCTTCATTAACATTTTAAACTTGTTTTAGTAAGGAATAAATTTGTTGGTGCTTCATTTATATGTGTTTATAAGAATCAACTTTCAACTCTTCAATCCTTGAATTTCTTGATTTATTAATATTTTCTTTCTTCTGGATAATGTTAAAACTATTAACACTTAGACAAAGTTCAATTTCTAATGAATGTGGTACTCACTAAATTCATTATATTTTTAATTAATGTAAGCAAATTAAAACTACATTTTTTGTATACACAATGAGAACAAGTGAGTATGTATTATAACCCAATTTCTGTTTTATTATCAGCTAAAGCTATTATCAGGGAGTTTATTGTGGACTTAGTTCTTACAATTAATTGTGTAATAGTAGCTGTCCTAGCAGTCAAATGATTAGGAAAAAAGCAAACAGAATTAAACTCAATTATTCAAACTCTGATTATCCAAAATTAGCATATGTTCCACACTTATCTTGCCACTAAAAATTATTTTTCTCACCAAAGATTCACTCAAAGTATATCACTCTCTCTTTTTTCATCAGTAAACTTAAAACCTTGTATATTGGTTTCATATATGGACCTTTTGGCTCTCAAAAATTGTTTAAATAATTGATGTCTGCTTTTGAGATTTTTACCTTTGAAGTCAAAGTAATCTTATCAAAATTATGGCATTGATAAACTACAGCTGTTAGGGAAGGAGAAAAAGGAAAGTACTGCGTGGTTCTCTCGAGATGACAGAGGACATAAAGTTCTATTACCATAGGCATCATGCTTCTGTCTCCAATTTAAAAATTTGTTTCATTGTATCACTAAACATGCAAGAATAGCATGGGAGGCAGTGTCAAAGTAAACTAAATGCTTTCTCTAAAATTAATTGCCCTTGAGGTTAGTACAGATTGCAATAGCAAATTCTTCTATAATTTTTCATATGTGCCTTTGAAATACATGAAATAATATAATCCTCAAAATTACTCTATAACGTTGTTATTAAAATTCTTTGAATTGAGGTACACTGAAATTGAGAAATTTTCAGAAAATCTTGCAGCTTGTAATTAATGCAACTAGCGTTCAACTTCAGCTATAACCCCTTTTGTCTGCCTGTCTGCTTTCTTTCTAGAAATCATGATACTCAAACAAATATGTACTTTTCTAATGGAACATTAGTACACAATGAATAATTAGACTCGAACAATTTACCTTGAAGCAACCTATTAAGATCATGAGGGCTGATGTTCAGAGTATCTATCCTGGGTATATGGTTAGGACACAAACAGATTAATCAGGAAAATAAAGATATAAGTGCTTAATAAATATTTTGTGAACAGACAGATGGACATATAAAGGATAAATGAAAGTTGTAAGAATCCCAATTTCATCATGTTAAATTCCTGTATACATATCAATTCATATTATAACTAATAGTAACATTTTTGAAATTGTGTTTAAAATGATATTTCAAAAACAATACTGTAATTTTCTTAAGGAAAAATTATTTCATCAAAATCAGATTGATTAACAATTCAGAAATCTCTGGCTTACGGAAATGTTTTTCTAAAGCAGGAATCAATCCAAAAAAGTTACATGCAGTGTCTTAAATATCTGTGACTTCGATACACTGATTTGAATTTTAAGTTTTGACTACTTGAAGGGCCCAGATTGATAATAGACCAACAGTTCTAGGCAGAAACAATGGTGCAACTCAAAATTCCAGTTCAAAGTTTGAAAGTGCAGCTCGTTTCAAAAGGTGGAGACCTAAAATACCTTGATTTTTCTTGGAGGATTCCATACAGTTGAAGCAGAATGGCTTGATGTAACTGAACTTCCTAATAGGTTCATCTGCCCTGTGCCCCACGCAGATGAGAGATTGATTTAAACTGCATAGCACCTATTGGTTCATTTAAGCTTATAGGATTTCAATTTTGTGAAGCTTGTTCAGTTTTGTGCAACTTGTTCTTTCCTTAAGTATAGAACCTAAATTTACATTTCTTAAATGTTTCAAACTGGCTTCTTCCTAGTCTTGTATTGCTGTGATTCTGGAACTCTTTCTGCAATCTAACTGGCATGCACATATATATGTCTGTATTATACTGTTATATGCATTTCCTTAAAACTGAAAGTATTATCTTTTTGGGGGGAGTACTGGGGATCAAACTGACGGTATTATCTTGAACTTATTATTTCTTCACTTCTGGCATCTTAAATCTAAAAATAAATTTTTACATTACAATTTATAAAGATCTTTTCATACACCTTCAGTTTCCTTCCCGGAACTTTTCTTGGTGAATAAAAGTCATTTATAAAGTCGATTTCCCCATAAACATGCAGAGAACAGGTAGATTATACGCCATATTAAATCAGTTGAGTTATTTTTAAAAATAAAATGCAGTTTATAGTGAAAATAAAAGCTTTCTTTAATAATGTACTACTGCCCAACAACAGAAGGATACATTTCTTCATTTTTGGATCACATTTCCTCAGAGAACGTTAATTATCCTTAATTTTTTTAAAAAAGAAAACTTTATTAGTTTGAAAGCTTTTTATGTTCATTAAGTAGATTAGAAAAGTTGCAGAAGAGGAAGAAAAACATGGGATAGAAAATGTCGTATGGACCTAATTGAACATCCTTAAATGCCAGTGAAGATTTGCTGATGTTTTTTAACACCTGTGTAATACTGTTGCCCTTTAAATGTAACTGGTTAAATTTTCAAAGCTGTGTCCTGGGATTTTGCCATTTGATGTCCATTAATATCAATTGGAATTTGCGGCCGAATCCCTGTATACTACTTTGAAATTTTACCCCTTAGTGTTAATGATAGTCTTCTAACAGTGCAGTTAGAAATAAATTATTTATCTGCTTAGTTCAAATTTTCTTTAGTCTCTTGGGTCAACTAAATAAGAGGGGTAGTATTCCAATATTTCTTTATTACTTCAAAGCAACATGTATATAAAGAATCCATTAGCTTAGTATGTGTCAAAAACATGTCAATTATACTGTGCAGAGTTAGCTTTATATCTATCTGAAGGTTTAAGGTGTAGATTTCTGTAAAAATGGTTTGCTTTAAATTTTATTCTCATTTAGATTTCTTTTAATGTAACTGTAGATATGTATATGTAATTGTATATATGTATTCTCAGTATAAATTCTCCTGCCCACCATCTTCACCTTTTTATGATTCAAACTTGAAGAGTAAAAAGAAATAATTGATAAATATTTTTATGTAAAAATAAAGTCTTCATGTCCAGTTTGTAACTTTTTCTAACTGAATACCTTGTATTCTAAAGTATCAGCATTGAATATTCTTGATTAACAATTACTGATAAAGGGGTGCTTGTGTGTGTGTTTGTGTGTGTGTGTCAGAGCAACAAGCAGACATTTCCACAAACATCTTTGCATTGAGTTCAAAAACATCAGTAATCCATGCATTTCATTCTATCCAAAGTGAATATGAACAGGATTAAAAAAAAATGTCACTGAGGTCTTTGTTAAAAATGTATCTTTTTAGAGAAACCATAGGTTCACAGCAAAATTGAGAGGAAAGTACAGAGATTATCCATATACCAGCTGCCCTGGTGTGCATAGCCTCTCTCATTTTCAACATACTTCCCCAAGTAATACATTTGTTCAAGTTGATGAGCTTAAATTGACATATTATCACCCGAAGTCCACTTTTGTTAGATTTCACTCTTGGTGCTATACATTCTCTGAACTAAGATGGATGTACAACAACATGCATCCACCTTTATAGTATCACATAGTATTTTCACTGTCTTAAAGAACCTCTTTGCTCTGTGTGCTAATCCTTGCCTCCTTCCACTATTCCCTCAACCACTGACCTTTTTACTGCCTCTGCAGTTTTGTTTTTTCTAGAATATAGTATTGTAGTTGGAATTGTATAGGATGCATTCTTTTCAAATTAAAAGTTACCAATTTCAAGACACATACACTCTACTCTATGTGCTTTCTGAAAATGAGAGTTTGAATACATATGTATTAATAATGCTGATTGTGCTTGTGGAAATGATGGTAAAATACTACATGGGGATGAACCAGATATATATTGTGTGTTTTGTTGGGTCCTGACTTACAATAGTGTCAAATTCTTGTACAAGTAGAGCTATATTTAGTAGAAAACATACCTTTAAAGAACTGTTGACTTTTGAATGAACACCAAGAATATCAACTTAAGTTATTCTATTATAACACCATTAATTTAATCCTGGATATTTAATACTTGAGGGTCTAAGAGTCTAAAGGAGGTTTAGTACAGTTTAAAGCTTCTAGTGTTCTGACAATCTGTGTGATTTTCAAGAAATTAAGGACTAATATACTGTTAATATCTGGCTAATTTAAAAAATATACCTATATATAGAGAGAGACTACTTGATTCTAGTAAGTTATCTTTAACTTGGTGAAATTTTTCTAATATGTGAAAATTATATTGTTCTCATGACATTTCTTCAAATACATGTACAAAGCAATATGGAATCTGTAAATTCATCAGCACCTTGCTTGTTTTTACAGTATCTATATTCACAACAGCTGCTTTATACTTTGCAGAAATATAACAGAGTTGTATGTCTATTTATGTATTGTATGATTATTTTTCTTTCTCAAAACCTTCTGTTTCTTGCTTTTTTAAAAAACAGATGCTTGAATGTTCCATACAACCTTTACACATTACTGTATATCAAATTATAATTTGCATGTATTTTATGCAAGAGTTCTAGGGTTGCTATACTCACTTGCATAGCTTCTCATCATTCAGCAATACCATCAAAGTTCTTTTTTTTGGTACCGGGGATCAAACTCAGGACCTTGCACTCGCAAGGCAGTTGCGGTGCCACTGAGCTAAATCACCAGCCCTCATCAAAGTTCTTAAAATAAATACATTCATTGACAAATTATCAGACTTTGAAATATAACATTTATATATTAGATATCTATATATCCTAGTAAAGATAAGGAAATTTGAAATTTCTCTAATACAATATTACTATATAATGGTAAATACAAGGCAGTGTGTTCCAGAGTTCAACATGCTAAAAATTGATTATCCTCACTTTCTGTAGGAACAGCAATCAGACCTATCGCTTTGAGAGCTGTAACCTCCATTGCCCGTGCTTTGCCTGGATTTCCCATTTTGGCCACTGGTGGAATTAACTCAGCTGAAAGTGGACTTCAATTTCTCCATGGTGGAGCTTCAGTCCTCCAGGTAGTACTTGTGCTTGGCTTTTAAATACTGTCTATCTCACAAATATAATATATATTATATGATAAAAATATTTCATTATTTTACAGAAGAAGATAGTGTGGGGTTAAAATGACAGAACTCATTAAGTTTCTCTTGTGAGTTGAGAACAAACCTGAGCTTCATTTCCTGTCTTGTTGAATAGGGGGAGCCTACAAGAACTCTGTGTTTTTTTTAAATATATTCACTCACACATCTATTTGTAAACTAAATGAGACCAGGTATGATTACCAATTGGATGAGGGTTCTTTTCCTCAGTTTGGACAGCAAACAGGAATAGGCAAAGTGTAGCTCTTTTAATGTTAACAGACAAGTCTGAATGTCAGGGCTATCACCTCTTAGTGATACTATACAGGGAGATGCATGTTGTTATACATCTGTCACCTCTTGGGGCCAGAAGGTACTGGCAGACCTCAGGAACATTTCCAGTGATAGAGATGACAGCTCCAGGGAAACTCCATTTTCTCTTTGCTTTTCTCTAATTGCTGGCTAACCAGTGTTACCAGACCTGGTTGCTGGCTTTTTTCTGTGACGGTAGTCTTTGTTATTACCATCGCTCAGTGTACCAATTCAATCTACTCTATTCAAGATAGAAGTCATGAACAGGCGAAATGTACAATTCAAAAGAAGCTTTATTAGACATGTGCTGCAGCATAAGGAGGAACAGTGTATATGCTAATCCACTAAGCATATAGGGGAAGCTATTTGTGTGGGAAAAATGCATGCTCATGCATCCACAGCATTCTGCTAGCTAACCATAGATGGGTTGTCAAAGGTATTCTTGGACCAAATTAAAGATAGCTGCAGAGCGGCAAAGATATCCAAACAGGCTGTGGGGTGGGATCATCTTTTATGAACCTGCCATCCAAGCATGCTGAAGCCAAAGAAATATCTCCCAGGAAATTCATATGGTCATCCACAAGGCATTTGGGGCAGCCACACCTATGAAAGATGAAAGAAAAAATAAAATTTTATAAGTACCTTTTTGGGGAGTTCTGGGCCTTAATTCTCTGTCTGAGTACCAAATACACACTGTACTATTTTAAAAAAAATAACAAATACATGAGAAAACCTAGGTAAAAGTAAAATATCCATAGGAAAATAAAATACAGGATAAGTTCAATACATGATCAATGCCATAAGGTACTGAACAGATTACCAAATTTGACTCTGGACTTTCTGGCAGACAGAGAAGACATTATTGGCTTCTTCACTTTAAAATATAAAAAATACAATGGTTGTTTACCTTCTTGTGGTAGAAAACTGAAGGAAATTCTTCCATTGTCTTTACAAAGGGATGCTTTGAGATGTTTTAAATTGTACTCTTAATGGCACCTCCAGAAATAATACACATTGAGTAACTTTTTTTTGTTTGTACACTTGTTTTGTCATAATGTCGCTCAACATGTGTCTAGTACTGTTGGCACCTTTTAGAATAAACATTTCTCTGAGGAGCCAGATGTGCATGCAGGTTTTGGGTCTGATTGACACAACGATCCATTTTTGTATATAACTACTAGACTGTGAACTCTCAAGTAACACTCCTTTAATGTGACTTCTCACTACGTGGTATTGATGGTAATTGAATGCAGAGAGTTTAACATCACTTATGTCCTCTGGCTAAAGAAAAAGTGGACTGCAAATATGGTTTTACTGCTAATATGAGATTCAGAATTAACACTGCATCATGAAACATACATTAACATACAGATAGGTATATATTACATATATGTAATATGTATGTTAACATATAATACATATATAACTATATATATATTACATTATATAACTAATGTAAACAGACTCTGAAAGGTGGAGAGAAGCCTGACTGCTAGGGACCTTAAGACTTGAGAAACAAAAGAGTGATGAGTTTCTTGATTTGTTCATTTGCTTCCCCATCTGTCCCACAATTGGGGTCAAAGTAGGCCAGCAATCTAGAAACAACAGATACAAATTAAAAAATAATTCTCCTCTCTCTAGCTAAACAACCAGGAAGGAGGCTCCCTAGCAAGACAGTAACTTTTGGACAATCAGTGTTGTATCTCAGCTAAATATCATAGATAAAAACTGCACTCCTACAGCCACCCGTACAAAGTATAAGTGGGGATCCTAGTACAAGGACCTCCTCACTCACCTTGCAACCCTACATCTCCACTGGGCAACATCCCCCATGAATGCAGGAAGGGTGACCTTCTATCCTGGAGGGTCATGAGGTAACCCTTCTCCTTGCCCATGAGATGATACAGAGAAGGTCTAGCGAGTCAGGACTTTCATTACTGCCATGTGGTAATAAGGTTACTGTCCTCTTCTCCTCCCTTTTCTCCTCCCTGTGGTATCAGTGAAGGCCAAGTGGAGGGTAGCAACAACATATTCTTGCTCCTCCCAGCCAGTGTGGTGTCAGTGGGGGCTTGGTGAGGAGCCAACCCTTCCATCCACTTCCAGTCATAACTGGAGGTGTGCCCCAAGGGAAAAGGTCAAGGAGGGAATCTGGGTTCTATCTTGGCAGCACCTCTCCCTCCCCTGCCAATGTCAAGGAAACCATCCAAAAAAATCAGTTTAAGTGAGATCAAGAGTCTCTTAATATTTCAAATGTCAAAACTTCAATCAAAACTCATTTTTGTACAGGAAGATCTCCAATTCCAATCAATAGTTATCAATACCAAGATGACAGGGATATTACAATATTCTGACAAAGATTTGAAAGGGGACATGATAAAATTGTATTAGTAATTAATTGCACACATGATTGAAACTAATTTAAAAAAACAAACTTTCAACAAAAAATAGAAAACAGAAAGTAGAAATTTTAGGACTTCAAAAATTCAGTAACTGAAATGCAAAACTCAGTTGTTGGGATGAACAACAGATTGGAGAGAAGAGAAGAAAGAATCAGTGAACTAGAAAACAGAGCAATAGAAATTGACCAATCTGAACACTAGGAAAAAAAGAGTGAACAGAGCCTCAGGGAACTTGGAGACTACAAGGGAAAATCTAACATTCAAATTAGCAGAGCCTCAGAGGATTTGTGAAAGAAATTGGAGATGAAAAAGAAATAGCTGAAAATTTCTCATATTTTTTCAAAAGACAAAAACCTATAGATTCCAGAAACCAGGTGAACTTCAAACAAGATAGACCCAAAGAAATCCATGTCAAAATACATTTAGAGTCAAATTGCTGAAAATTGAAAAGAAAGTAAACCTTGAAAGCAGCAAAAGAGAAATGATAGCTTATCTAGGGGACAAACAATTCTATTAACAATGGAATTCTCATCAGCAACTTTGGAGTCCAGAAGGAAGAGAAAACATATTTTTTTAAGTGCTGAAAGAAAAAAGTATCAATGAAGAATCCTATTTCTTCAGCCATAAGGGAAACTCAGGACCTTCTCAATTGAGGAAAAATGAAGAGAATTTATTGCCAAAAGATCTTAACTAAAAGAATGACTGATGAAAATTCCTTAAGAGAGAGGAAATGATGAAAGAATTCACCCTGGGACAGCTGGAAGGAAAGAGGGGTAGGTAATAATTTCTTCAAACGGAATCGGAAACAACAAATCCGAGACTTAATGTGACCTGAATTTATTTTAATGAACACAAAGTAATGCATGGTTTAGAAAGATGCAAATGGGTTATGAATGGATTCCAGAAATAGAGTCCTGCTCTTTGCCAAACTTGGGATCATCAACAAGTCACACATGGAAACAAAAGTTCTCAGTTACCTACCATGAGGTGGTAGAAGCTGCAGTTACATCTTTGATTTCTACAACCTACCCAAGAGTGAGTTTTATACTTCTTTCTATTGATATCAGCTGAGACTTGAAAGACAACAGTAGTGTAGACAAAGTCACATGGCTTGTGCTAGAGCCAGAACTCAGATCTCTAATTCTGTAGCCACAGACTGATTGTTCACACTGCCTGCCTCCCCACAGGGCTTGTAATACCAGAATATCAGTGATAGTCTTCCATGCCTACTGAAAGCTTCCATGTTCATGACAGAGTACCACTATACAAAAGACAGGCCCTTGCCTTGCCTCCATGTTTTTTTCCACAAAATCTTTTGTTCCAGAAATGTAACAGTTTGTGCTGTGGGGCAATGCCCCTGCCCAATGAATTTCATAAATGTTTTGTAACTGCCTGAACTGCATGACCTCTCTGGAATGTCCTGTTAGCTGTGCCCCTCTCAGGAGTATTCTGTTAGCTCTGCCTCTCTGCCTCTGTGAGCATCCTTGCCCACTATATCTTTCAGGAATGTTCCCTAACTCCCTTCTGTGAGCATGCTCGACTACCAGGTCGATTCCTATATTAAGGAGGCTTTCATTTCTGGTGAAGCCCTCAGACTTTGGAGTACAGACTCCTCTGACCTGCTAGCATAATAAAAGGTTTTTCTCCACCTCTTCCAGAGTGACCTTCAGATTCTTGAGTCTTCAAATTGCAGTACCTGTGACACTGAGCTGTAACACTTGGTTGTGCCTCAGAGCTATAACACTTGGCTGTAGCACCAAGCTGTTCCACTTTGCCACAACATTCAGGCTATACCTTACTTCTTATTCTTTTCATATTAAAAAAGAATAAATGTGAAGACAGAAAAATAAAGCTGCTTCATGTGTCCTGAGTGCAAGTATGTACTTAGTGTGTACTGTAGTAGGTAAATATGATGTACAGTACTGTATATCTTTGTAAAAATGCACAATGAAATCATTATTCCCATTTCATTTTCTGCTTAGGCTCCTCTTAATAGAGAAGCAAAGGTTTATTGAGGCTATGTTAAGAAAACGAAGTCTCTTGTGTTTTATATATGAATAGACCTTGGTACTGTGACAAAGAGAGTCAGAGAGGCAATTCTGAGGAGAGGACTTTCATTCTGTCTTTCTTGAGTCCTGTAATTTCTCCCTCAGGAGAATCTAAATTCCTGTCTGATCTTTTCTCTCTCCATATATGACTGCTTATTTTTTCCTCCTCTGAACTTTCGACTAGTAAATGGCTGTCATGATCAGCTGGCCCACTGCACATGGTGCTGTTTCAGCTCCAGCTTCTATAAGAAATGCCTCACTAGCTTAGTATCTGTTGGCTCAGATTTCTATGAGAGGAAATCTGTTTGGCTCAATTTATCTTTTTGCCAGTCCCCATCGTAAGATATTGACTACTTGATGTGTACCATAAACATACTGAATATTTTTGAATGAATTTATTAAACAAATGTGCTTGAGTATTTTTATTTTGTTTTGTTGTTGTTAATTTTCCTAACAAAATGTGTGGAACAGAGAAAGGGTTCATGTGGTAGTATAAAAGGTCATTGTCAGGGCAGGAATTTAGCTCAGTGGCACCATGCCTGCTTTGCAAGCACAAGGTCCTGAGTTTGATCTCCTGTACAAAGTCATTGCCCCTTCAGCTCTCGCTAGGAATGGCCCAGGGACTTTTCAACCTTGTAGAACATTGGCTTCGAAAGATTTTGTTAAAAATGTTAAGTTTCACACATAGGGTTTTACTGATTAAAATTATATTTATCAATCCTACCTATCAATTAGCTTGACTCAGACTTTTATTCAGCCAGAAAATATTTTTAAGCAATATTAGCTAAATCATAAACAAAAATCAGTATTATGATGTATTTTTGATGGTCATGAGATGGAAAACACTTGAATTTATAATTTTGGCCTGGCATTTTAGTGCAGTGGAACACGAATAGTATTTCCCTCACTCTTCCATTATAACAATTTCACCATGCTCCACTCTCTAATTCTGGGTTAATATAACCTTTCATTTTCTATACTTCTAGGCTGCTGCATATTATTAGAGAAATTCAAGTAATTCTGCCAATCAGATTTACTCCAAAACACAGTGTTGGGTACTAGTCAGAATCTCTTTTTATTCATTTTGTTTTAAAGAAAATTTCCAGCCAGGCATGGTGGTGCATGTCTGTAATCCCAGCACTCAGGGGGCTGAGATAAGAGGATCTCCAGGAGCTCAAGGCCAGCCTGGGCTACAGAGTGAATTCAAGGCCAGCATCAAGTTCATAGGAGACCCTGTGTCAAAAAAGAAAGATGAGAGAGAGAGAGAGAGAGAGAGAGAGAGAGAGGAAAACAAAAAAAGAAACTTCATCAAATTCTCTAGCAGTTAGTTCAGATCGTTTTCATTCACTGTGAAGACCTAAGCCTCTCCATTGTTGCCCTCCCATTTCTCTGATGCCCTCTGTTTGCAGACTCTTACTACACAACTTCCCTTCTCTGGTTCAGTTATATTTCTCAAATCTACCTATTTCTACTCAGAATTGAAGCAAGAACTAACAAAAATGCACAAAAGACATGTGACTGGATAAATGCAATGTACTCAAATGTCTGGATGGTGGTGCCTATACATGAGTATAGAAAGCAGCAATTTCAAATTCAATTTTAAGTGAATCTGTGTATTTGAGAATAAGCCATATGACTTTTTAAAAAGTATGTCTGATTCAGAACTGAGAAGTTAAATTTTTTTAATCATTTGGATGTCAGAAAAATGCCTTCTTGTACAATCAATATGCATCACAAGAATTATCCCCTTATTCAACTTATTTAATAAATGTTTGTTAAGGTTCCACTATGTGCTTAATACTGCAGTCAGAATTTAGAATACATCCTGTGAATACAGCTGACGAAATCTGTTACCTGACAGGACATCCTAGTGAGGTGAGAGAGATAATCTATAATAAATATGAAACCAGAGTATATTGCCTAGTATAAAAGAAGATGATGAATGCCATGGTGGGGACGAAACAGACTTCATCAAGAAGGTAAACATTTTTTATAAAAACTCAAACATAGTCATTCAGGAAAAATTATATTAAATAAAATTTAGCTTGTACCATCACTTGCTTACACTTTTGCTAGTTGAGAATTTAACTGAAATATAAAAGTAAAAAATATTGTAGCCCATCTTGTACTTTATAAACTGAAAATCTCTTATTTCAGATGGCATTTTAATGATTAATTTTTCCTTTTGGAAGCCTTTCCGAGGAAGCCATCATCTCTCAGCAACACTGATTTGTCTATTACCTTATTTTATTCTATAAGTTACTTTGGCGAAGATGTCAGCATTTCAGTGGTAAAACATCCAATCATCATACCTTAAATATGTTTTAGTGAATTTTTTATTAGTACATGTTTGCAATTAATGGAGTTTATAATCATCTTAGGAGTGGTTACACGTACATCTTACAGCTTGTTTTATTTAATACTCTTCCCCTTCTCTCCTTCTCCCCCATTCTCCTCAAGTTCCCTAGTCCCCTTTTTCGTACTTGTTAATGTTATTTGTCCTAGCTCATGTAATGGCATATAGTGTTTACCTTAGTTGGGGTTATTAGATTCCTGTGCATGGCACATCTTCATTCCTCTCACTTTCCCTTTCCCTCCTCTTCACCCCTCTCCCTTGTTCCCTTGGACCACTTCCCTATTGGAAGAGATCCTTTATCATTTTCTTTGTACTTTGCCTCACTCAAATGAGATACCATACAATATTTAAACTTGTGTGTCTAGTTTGTTTCACTCAGCATTATATTTTCCAGATGAATCTATATTCCTACAAATGCCTCAAATTTGTTACT
The DNA here is from genome assembly GCF_053883595.1 of Heterocephalus glaber. Taxonomy (NCBI): domain Eukaryota; kingdom Metazoa; phylum Chordata; class Mammalia; order Rodentia; family Bathyergidae; genus Heterocephalus; species Heterocephalus glaber. The sequence goes on along the minus strand of NW_028258296.1, from coordinate 32,380,193 downwards.
CTTTATAGATGAGTAGTATTCCATTATATACAGATAACACATTTTCTTTAGCCATTTGTCTGTTGATGGATATACAGGCTGTGTCCAGGATTTAGCTATTATGAATTGTGCTGCTATAAACATAAGTATGTATGTATGCATGTATCGCTATCCTATGGTGACTTAAGCTCTTTGGGGAAGATACCTAGCAGAGATAGCTGAGTCCTGTGGAATTTCTAATTTCCGTTCTTTGAGAAATCTCCATACTGTTTTCCATAATGGTTTTACTAGTTTGCATTCCCACCATCAATGCAGGAGGATTCCTTTTTCTCCACAGCCATGCCACCATTCGTTTTTTGATTTCATAATGATTGCCATTATTTCTGGAGTAAGATAGCATTGTTTCTGGAATAAGTAGCATTGTTAAATTTGCATTTCTCTAATGGCCAGAGATGTAGAGTATTTTTTCACATATTTGTTGACCATTTGTATTTCTTCCTCTGTGAAGCATCTGTTCATTTCTCTCAACCATTTCTTGACTGGGTCTTTAATTTTAGGTGGGTTAGTTTTTCTTGAGTTCTTTGTATATTCTAGATATTAGTCCTTTGCCTGAGGGGTAACTGGCAAAAAATTTTTCCCTTTCTGTAGGTTGTCTTGTCACTCTACTGATTAATTATTTTGCTTTATTTTTTAGTCTCACATATAACCCTATTTCTTGATTTTGCTGCTATTTCTTGTGCAATTGAAGTTCTGTTTAGAAAATCCTTTCCTACACCTATGTCTTGAAGTATTTTACCTATTTTATTTACCAAATGGTTTAATGTTTCTCTTTTAATTTTTAGATCTTTGATCCATTTTGATTTTAATTTAGTATTGGTGAGAGATAAGGATCATGTTTCATTCTTCTACAAAAAGATAACCAATATTCCCAACATCATTTGTTGAATAGGCTATCTTTCCTCTAACATGTTTTCGGACCCCTTGTCAAATACCAGATATTTGCATAGGTCCAGGGTAGTTTCTGTATCCTCAGTTTGATTCCACTGATGCATGTTTCTGTTTTTTGTTCCAGTACCATACTGTTGTTATCATTAGTGCTTTGTAGTACAGCTTGAAGTCAGGTATTGCTATGTTGCCTGCTTTGCTCTTATTGCCCAGAATTACTTTTGCTCTTCTGGGTGTCTTTTGGCTCATATTAAATTTAAGATTGTTTTTTCTAGATCTGTAAAGTATGTTGTAGGTATCTTGATTAGAACCATTGAATCAAAATTTTGTAGGTATGACCATTTTGACAATATTGGTTCTGCCTATCCAAGAGCAAGGGACATCTTTCCATTTTCTGATGTCCTCTTCAATCTTCCTCTTCAGAGTACTGTAGTTTTCTTTGTAGAGGTTTTTCACATCCTTGGTTAGTTTAATTCCTAGATATTTCATTATTCTTGAATCAACAGTTATTTTTCAATAACTGAAAAATTATTTTCATAATTTTTTCACATCCTGTTCATTGTTTGTATACACAAATGCTAGTAATATTTCTATGTTGATCTTATATCGTACTTTTCTGAAGTCGGTTATTAATTCTAAGAGCTTTTTGGTAGAGTTCTTTGGGTCTTTCTGTAGAGTATCATGTCATCTGCAAATAATGACAATTTGAATTCTTCCTTTCCTATAAGTATCCTTTTTATTTCTTTCTCTTGCCTAATTTATCTGGCTAATGTTTCAAGTTCTATGTTGAATAGAAGAGGTGATAGTGGACATCCTTGTCTTTTTCTTGATTTTAGGGGTGATGCTTTTAGTTTTTCCCCATTTTGCATGATTCTGGCTATTGGTTTGTCATTATTATCGTATTCAGGTGTGGTCTTTCTATAGCTGTTTTCTTTAGGCTTTTTATCATGAAGGGGTGTTGGATTTTGTGTGAAGCCTTTTCTGTGTCTATTGATATGATTGTGTGGTTTTTGATCTTGCTATTTAAGTGAGGTACTGAATTTATTAACTTACATATATTGAACCATCTTTGCATCTCTGGGATGAAATGTACTTGATCATGATTATCATCTTTTTCATAATGTGCTGCATTCTGTTGTCTAATATCTTGAGGATTTTTGTATCTGTGCTCATTATAGAGATTGACCTATAGTTTTCTTTTTTAACTGGGTCTTTATCCAGTTTGAGGATCAAGGTGATATTGGCTTCCATATATGAATTTGGGAGCACTCTCAATCCCTTTCAATTTCTTTGAAGAGCTTGAGGAGTATTGGTGATATAACATCCTTAAGTATTGTAGAATTCAACCGTGAATCCATCAGGTCCTGGACTTTTTCTTTTTCTTTCTTTTTTTTTTTTTTTTTTTTGGTAATGGGGATTGAACTCCAGACCTTGTGATTTGTGTGGCAGGCACCAGAACTACTGAGCTAAATCCCTGGCCCTCTGGACTTTTCTTCTTTGGTAGATTCTTTATCACTGAGTCTATTTCATTGCTTATGATTGGATTGTTAAACATATTATGTCTTCCTGGGTTAGTTTTGGTAGTTTGTATATCTTTGGGAATCTGTCCATTTCTTCAAAATTTGCTAATTTGTTGAATATAATTTTTCAATTATATTTTCACTTTTTCAAATATATTTTCACAATTAAATTTTTCACTGTCTTCTGGATTATGACAGGGTTGTGATTTCACCTTTTTCATTTCTAAGTGCATTGATGTGAATTTTTTCTCTCTTTCTCTTGGTGAGTCTTACTGAGTGCTCACCTATTTTATTTATTCTTTTAAAGCACCAGCTCTTCCATTTGGTGATTTTTTTTCTAGTTTTTGTCTCAATTTTATTGATTTCCACTCTTTTTTTTGGTACCAGGGATCGAATTCGGGTCCCTGCACTTGTGCAGCAGGCAGCAAAACCACTGAGCTAAATCCCTGGCCCCACCACTCTCATTTTTTAATAATTTTTCTCCTTAATTTCAGCTTGGGGCTAATTTGTTGTTGTTTCTAAGTATCTTAAGATTTCTCATAAGGTTATTTATGTGGGCTGGCTGTGTTTTCCTAACATGATCATTGATTATGATGAATTTTCCTCTTAGAACTGCTTTCATAGTGTCCCAGAGGTTTCATTCAGTTTTACGGTCATTGTCATTAACTTCCAGAAATTTTTAAATTTCTTTTTTGATTTCTTCTTCATTGGTTGCTTAAGAGTATGTTGTTAGTTTTCCAGGAGCTTTTACATTTTTTGAAATTTCTTTTGTCTTTGATTTCTATTTTCACTGCACAGTGGTCTGATAGAATGCATGGAATGATTTCAATTCTTTTAGTTTATGTGCTGCAGAAGCGAACACTGATTTCAATTCTTTTATATTTACTTAAGCAGGCTTTGTGAACTAGTATGTGATCTGTTTTGGGAAAAGTATCATGTGTGGCTGAAAAGAATGTGTACTCTGTTGTAGAGAAGTGGAATACTTTGTATATATCCATTAAGTCTGTATGTTTAAAATTGTGGTTCAGCTCTGAAATTTCTTTATTGGCTTTTTGTTTAGTTGTTCCGTCTTTTTACTAAAGCGAGGTGTTAAAAATCCCCTACTATGATTGTGTTAATGTTTATTTGATCAGTTTTTGTTTTATAAAGATAGATGCTTTAGTATTCAGTGCATATGTGTTTATCAATATTATCTGCTCTTGTTGGATTGTTCCTGTAACTAGTATGTAGTGCAGTGACCTTTTTTCTCTTCTAATCAGTTTTAATTTGAAGTTTACCATGTCTGATATTCGAATTGCTATGCCTGCTTGTTTTTGGGGTCCTGGTGAATGAAAAGTTTTCAACCTATAATTTTTAGTCTGTGAATATCTTTTTTGATTAGATGAATGTTTTGAATGCAACGGATTGTTGGATTTTGTTTTTTGATCCAGTCTGCCAGCCTGTATCTTTTGACACAGTTCAGGCCATGAACATTGAGAGATATTACTGAGATGTGATGGTTATTTGCTATCATTACCTTCTTTATCTGTTGGTGTATCATTTGTTTTCCTTTTCCCGATGTTTTTTGTTGCTGTTTATCCATTGACCTCACTAGTTTTCTCTGTGTTTTTAGATGTGTCTAGTTGTTTCTGTTAAGAATGTTCTTGCCATTTTCTCTAGAGCTGCCTTAGCACTCATGTATCCTCTGAGCTAGTCTTTTTCATGGAAATACCTTATTTTTCCATCTACTTGGAAGAATCGCTTTGCTGGGCTAATTAATCTGGGTTGGCAGTTACTTGCTCTTAGGGCTTGAAATACTTCACTTCAAGCTCTTCTGGCCTTTAGGGTTTCTGCTGAGAAATCTGCTTTACCTTATATGCAATTGGTTTAACTTTATATGTGATTTTGTTGTTGCTGTTGTTGTTTTTCTCTGGCTGCCTTTAAAATTCTGTTGTTTTGCTGGATATCTGTGAATTTAATGAGGATAACCCTTGGTGAATTTTCCTTTCATAATTGTTTGGTATCTTATAAGTGTCACTTATTTGTATTTTAAAATCTTTTCTTATATTAAGGAAATTTTCTTCCATAATTTTTATAAGCATGTTAGTGAATCCATCTGTGCAATCTTCTCAGTTTTTTTTGACTCGAGTTAGCCTTACATTGGCCTACTTGTCATCTAGTTGCTGCTGGATAGTCTTGTCTTATTGTCTCTTGTTGAGTTCTTGTTGAACTCTGTATCTTAATTCATTGTTTTCTCCTCAATATCAAACACTCTGTCTTCACATTGGTCATTTCTTCAATGTATGAATTTTATGCTGTTTTTTATTTCAGGTATTTTGATCTGACATCTTCTTGAGGATTCAATATTCTTGTTGAATCTCATTCAAATTTTGCACGGTTTTGGTTAGCTCATCCAGTTTTTTACCTGTTTCCCAAAATTCACCATAGGCATATTGAGTGTCATTGCTGTAAACTTTTAGTTCATTTCCTTTTTGAACTTATTTTCTTCATCCCTTCTAAGAACTTTCCATAGATTTCTGTTATCTGATATTTGCCTTCTTCCCCCTTTGTGACCTTTGTGACTCCTCCCTTGGAGCAGCTGAGGGGTTTGGAGATCCTTTCCCTTGTTTCCTCATTCTCCTATTTATTTCTGTTTGTGATATATATATATAGCTAGCTATATATCTATACATATATCATTTTAAAAATTATTTTTCTCCCTTTTTTGGGGGGGCAGTTACTACAGGTTGGGGACTAGTGAAGTGAGGAGAGTTTGTGGATTGTATGGAGTTTTACAGTAGGAAGTTGCCTTTTCATGGATAATTTTCAGCTTTGTATGTCCAGAGCTAGTATTTACTCCTTCTGTTATTTACTTTGAGTGTTTTTGACTCTGTCCTTATGTTTTACCACAAGAATTGTTTCTCTTCATAACAATCTTACCACACTTCTATATGGTAGTCCTTACAGTCACTTTTCCCCCTTAATCTATTCTCCATGCACACCATGACAGTTAATTATTGGTGATTACTCTGCAGTGAGCTAGGTGAGATGGGTGAGGAGAATGGGGAATGTTTGGATAAGTAGTGTTAGGCACTAAGGGGAGGTTTGAAGGGGAGACTAGAGGTAGATGAGAAGAAAAGATTGATATGGCTTCTGATTTTATTAGAGTGTTTTTAGTTGAGTTGAAGGTTTAGTATTTAGAGTTTCCAGAGGTTATTTTGTGAGGGCAAGGGTGAGGTAAGGGGGAAAGGGGATTCACTTTGTGATTGAGGAAAGCAGTGTGGTTATCAGAACTTGCTTATAGGGAGGATAATAAGCTGGGTAAGACATGAAAGAGCCAAAGGATTACAATGAGGAGAATAAAGGAATTATGCTAGTGAATATAGGAGTGACTATGAGGGTGCTGAGTATGATAAATTTTAAAACTTAGGAGGTGGAGTTTATGTATTTGGAAAAAGAATAATAATATATGCTAATAATATTGCCTTGGGGGTTTGAGGTGAAGAAACTAGATTAAGAGCTGAGACGAAGGAGAGAACGTAGACACTTATTAAATCAGAGTCAATAAAAGAACAAATATACCCAAGTAAGAACCTAGTATATAGATGAAACCACAAAAGAACATAACCCCAAGTTACTAAATAACCCAAGAAACATACAAAATCTTAGACCAATAAGATGTCCAGTGGGAACACTGATTACATATTTCAATGAGACATGGTGTATTGATTCCCCAGTAGTTTCCTTGCCAGAGAGTCCAAGTACTCACACCCCAATTACCCTCTGATCCCTCCACTGCAAAAATTGGGGTTAACTCAGACTCAGGACCTCTTTCTACCATGTTGCAGGCATTTTTGCAGAGTTTGATGCAGTCAGAGTTCTTGGGCTAGGAATTCTTGCTGCCCCTCTCCCTGGGTGAATGGCAGATTCAGTAGACAAGTTCATTGGCATTAATTGTCCACTGAGTTAGGATTATTCTTTTGCCATCAATTCCACTACAGCCATAACAGGCTAATTCGTAGCAGTGATATCTGTCAGGGCTAGTTGAGAAATTACATACCGTAAGAAATTGCTTTGGGTCTCCCTTAATAGTGGAAACATGGCACCAATGTAAGCCTTCGGTCCTGTGTAACTCATGCAGAAATTTATGTTTGATCACAGGAACCAAGCTATGATCACCGGTCCTGCTTCCTAGCTTGACTCCCCTCAGTTTTCTCTCCAACTGCTAGCAATCTTCTATGACTATCTTTCCTTCATCCACTCCAGGATGGCAGTATGAACCTATTGCCAAGGGGCTGCTCTAGGACTGAGGTTCAAACAGCCATTCCTTCCCCTCAGTGGCGGCCTCACCAGCGCCAGCTCTATGGGACTGTGTCCTGGGGTGCTTGTACTGCAGATACTCACCAACTTTTGCGTTTGGAGGGCCTCTTGAGAGTCAGAGTCTCATGTTCTTCCCGATGTCTCCAACTGCATAAGATTCTTCTGGTAATCTACATACTTTTTGTATATTTGCTGTCTCCAGCAGTCTGTAAGTCTAAGCTATTACATGATATGTTTATATTTGAAATTTTAATTTCTAAATAAATGATCAAATTTTTAAAACTTCTTTTATTGTTTTAAATTAAGAGCTTTTTGAAATAAAACTAGAAAGTTCCATATCTTATTGATTTTTAAATGAAACATATATTTACAAGATTATCTCAAGACTATGCTTCACAAAGTAGGCACTTTGTAACAATACTGCTTTGTAAATTTGCCATTTTGGATTGGGGGTGGTATATCCATGAAAATTAATGTAGATTCTTTAGTAGTTTCCTATACCTACATCCTACATTAGGTCTAGTTGGAAATATAATGGACATGTGAATAAAGAATTTACTACTTTGAAAAATTTAAACATTTGTCTTTTAAGAAACCCTTTGTGAATGTAATAGAAACTAGTGGTTTGGAGCAGTATAAATATTGAAGTGGTGATTTGTGAAGCAGCCCAGTATTGCCTTAAATAAAATCACATTCAATTCTTATTTTATAAAAAAAAGATTATGTCATCCTCAAGTAGAGACAATTTGACATCTTTTCTGATTTAGATGCCTTTTATTTCACTTTCTTGCCTTATTACCCTGGGTAGTACTTCAAGTACTATGTTAAATAGAAGTGGAAGGCATAGTTGTCGTGATCTTGTTCCTGACCATAGAAGAAAAGCTTTCAACCATGTACCGTTAGGTATGATTGCCTTTATTACATTAAGGTACATTCATTTGATATGTAGATTGTTGAGCTTTTATCATGAAAGTGTTAAGCTTTGTTAAATACTTTTTCTGCATCTATTGAGATGATTATTAAATTTTTCCCTTCATTCTTGTTAATTTCCTGTATCACAGTAGTTGGTTTGTATAGGCTGAATCATCCTTATATCCCAGTTGTTTATATGAATGCTCTTTTTAATGTGTATTGAATTTGTGTTGCTATTACTTTATTGAAGATTTTTTCATCTATGTTTATCAGGGACATTGGCCTATAATTTTCTTTTCTTATAGAGTCCTTGTCTGGCTTTGCTATCAGAATAATGTTGACTTTGTAAAATGAGTTTGGAAATAATCCTTCTTCTTTAGTTTTTTGTAAGAGTTAGAGAAGAATATCTGTAAGTTTCTTTTTAAATATTTAGTAGATTTCAGCAATGTAGACATCTGACCCTGGAAGATTTTTTATTATGGATACCATCTCCTTACTCATTGTTGTTCTCTTAAGATTTTCTTTTTTTCCATTATTATTTCTACACATTTAGCCATTTTTTCTGTTATCTAATGTGTTCGCATTTAATTGTTCATAATAGTCTCTTATAATCCTGTGTATTTCTTTGCTGGCAGTTGTAATTTCTTCTCTTTTTTCTGATTTAATATATTTGAAGCTTCTTTTTTCCTTATTGTATCTAAAAGCTTGTCTTGTCTTTTCAAATATCAATTTTTAGTTTTACTGACATTTTATATAGTTGTTAAGTCTCCATTTCATTTATTTTTGCTCTGATCTTTATTTTCTTCTACTAACTTCAGGCTTAGTTTGTTCTTTTTCAAGTTTCTTAAAGAGTACTATCTTTTATAGAAATAGAAAAAAATATTGAAATTTATATTGCAAAACTTACAAAAGATTCTGAATAACCAGAGGAATCCTGAATGAAAAAAGTCAGAGGTAGCACCCTTTATGATTTAAAATTATATTACACAGCTACAGTAATCAGAAAACTACAGTACTGGAATAAAATCAGATACATCAGCCAATGGAAGAGAATAGAGATCCCATAAAAAAAGCCAAGCACATATAGTGAAATAATTTTTAGCAAGAGTACCATGAAGACACAATGCAAAAAAAGCATTCTCTCTTCAATAAATGGTGTTGAGAAAACTGGATATCCTAATGAAAAAGAATGGAATAAGACCCTTATCTTATTATATACACAAAAATCAACACAAAATAAATTCAGGACCTAAATATAAGACCTGACATTATGAATTCCTAGAAGAAGATACAAGAGAAAAAATCTTTCCTAGGCCAACATTGATTGGGCAGTGATTTTTTTTAATAGGATCCTGAAACCATGGGTAACAAAAGCAAAGATAAACAACCAAGATTATATCAAACTAAGATTGGGATTCTCTTCAGCAAAGGAAACAACAAATGAAAAGCTTGCCTATGAATTGGGAAAAATATTTACAAATCATATATGTTTTAAGGTTTTAATATCTAGAATAAATAAGTACCTCATACAACTCTATAGTGAAAAAGAAAAATACGTAAACGAAAATAAAAATCACAAATAATATAACAGAAAATGACCAAAGAAGCTGAATAGACATTTCCCTAGAAGACATATAAATGACCAACATGGTTTATGAAAAGGTGCTCACCATCACTAATTACCAGACAACTGCAAATCAAAGCCACAATAATATCTCACTTCATACCTGTTAAAATACATATTATCAAAGAGAGAAAAGATAACAAGTGTTTTAAATGTATTGAGAGGCGGGTTGGAAATTGGTGTAGCCACTATAGAAAATAATATGAATACTCCTGAAGAAATTAAAAAGCAAGCTTCAGTAGGACTCAGCAATCCCTCTTCTGAATACATGCCTGAAGAAAATGAAATTAGCATCTTGTGGATATATCTGCATTTCTATGTTCAGTGAAATACTGTTCACAAAAGCCAAAATATAGAAACAATAAATGTCTATCAATAGATGAATGAATATATATTTGTGTGTGTAATTTATAAATATTTCCTTGTTTAGACTTAATAAAAACGAGTTTTTGCCATTTGCAACAATATGGATGAATCTGAAGGACATTATGCTAAGTGAATTAAGGCAGACACAGAAAAATGTTTTTGATTTTTTTTATTATATGTGAAATATAAAAAGAAAATGATCAAGTGCATTAAAACAGAACAGTAGTTGGGTGTGCAAGGGGAGGAGGGATATGGGAAGACATAGTTCAAAGAGTACAAAGTTGTAGCCATGTAGAATGAGTAAGTCTAGAAATCTAAAGTATAGCATGAAGATTATAGTTGATAATATTAGATTCTAGAAATTTGCCATGGGTGTAGATTTTAGGTGCTCTTCCAACCAAATAATGATAGGAATATTAACAACTATGTGGAAGGAGGGATATGTTGATTGGCTTGAATTTAGTAATCATTTGAATATGTGTGTGCACATGAAAACATAATCTTTTATATCTAAAATATACAGGAAAAATTGGAGAAAGTGCTCCAATGAATGCTGACTATAAAAACTAAGAAATTAGCTAGAGACTAAGTTGAATATTCTAGATCATTCCCTAGTATAACTTTGCTATGAAAATGACTATTACAATGGAACCAGTTACATTATTCTATCCTAAAAATAAGATTCAAAACTTATTATAGATGTGTGCTCCTAGGTAGCTGCTCTTATAACTTTTTCAGTCAATTCAACTGACTTCTAATTTATTTATATGAATTTATGTGTCTATGAAAGCCATGGTTTTCATCTTATTTGATGCTTTTCATTAGTTAAATTAGAGCTATAAAGAAGAGACAAGGGCCGGGGATTTAGCTCATTGCTTTTGCTGCCTGCTGCGCAAGCGCAAGGACCTGAGTTCCATCCCCAGTAACAAAAAAAAAAAAAAAGAGAGAGAGAGACGAAAATTATCAGTTATTTTAAAGTATTAAAATTTATAAATATTTCCTTGTTAAATTATATTTTCAGACTCTCCTTAAATACTTGAGATCTTAAAATCTTTTGAGGGGCTAGTCTGAAATAAGTTTGCTTCAAATTGCAGAGTACTTAGTCATGAGGAAAAGAGTAAGCAAAAAATAATTGTCTTCAAAATGCTTGAATGGGGAGTCTTAATAAATTAATACTGATTTTTATTATGTTTTGAATTTGGTTGTTAGTTGCAGATTTCCCTTCCCAATGCGTACCATATCCCTTTCCTCTGCTTTAAGCATTAGTCTACAATTTCTGCTACAAAATCTATTCAGAGATTTGTATTACATCCCAAACTCAGACTGAATCAATCAGTTCCTTTTAACGGTAGGCATTATAGTAAAATGTTACCTTCCTCTAGTACGTATAGATAGAAAATATAAGTCCTATATTACCTTTTATTCACTGACTGTGGATTTATATAATTCAATTTAATGATATTGCCATTACACTTCAATCTCTTAAGGACTTTGATTCAGGATGTTGGAAATTATAGGGAGCCATCAGTTCATGCAAGTACAATTATGACCTGTGCCTTCATTGAGATAGTGTGGGTAATTTTTTAAATTATTTTTTTGTATGGGTTTGCCACTAAAGTTAATAGAAAATTCTGAAATACAACAGAAAGAGGGAGCTTAGTGGGTATTTGCTATGGAAAAACATGGTCACGTGGTGGTCGTTCACTGGACTCAGATAACCAAATTATTTTTAACAATAATGAAAGCCACTCTGATGGAGCTAGTTCAAGCTAAATGGATTCTTTTAATATGATCAGGAAATGTTTTATTTTATTAAAAATAGAGAACAAAGAATAATTGGAACAACATGATGACACTGTTTCCACAAGAGTGCAGATGTGTTACCTATCTCTTAGTCGTAATGTGCTGTAGTCTTCAGTGCTCTGACTGTATTAATAGTTGTCTTTAGAGAATGAAAAATTTGCATAATTTATTCCAAATTTCATTGGGTAGGTGGAAAATATTTATTGATTTCTTATTTTATCTTTTCTATTGCTATTCACTTTAAATCCAGATTATGATGTACAAATACCTGGCACTATTTTAAGTGATTTTTAGTGGCATCTGTACTGTACTATTTCACATTAGTTAAACTATACGTATTGTTCTTTCTTTCCTAACTTTAATGAGTCTTTCATTCACAATTTTAAGAATAATCTAAATTTTAAAAACAAACTCTGTATGCTTAACAATAATGTATAAAATATGATCTTATTCATTCAAAGAATTTCTAATTGTTGCATCAATTACTACATCATTTAAATTTACTCTAATGAATGGCTTTTTTCAAGAGTTTGTGATTTTTTAAAAAACATCTTGATTTCAGGGCAAGAAATTGTTTCTTATAAACAAAGATAAATAGAAAGGAAACCTGGTTAGGAAAACCTGGTAGGTTCCTAGGAAACCTTTGAAAGTCTGCGCCAGTGAATGCAAACCTTTTAGAGCTCAATGATACAAACAGCCACAATGGTACATGTGCCATAGATTCGTCACCACTGGTCTATACACTGTTCCCCTTTATAAAAGGATTGACATCTACAGTCAAAGAAAATCAATTGAAATGAAGTCTAATGTATTTAAAAGACAGTTTTACTGTCTATACACAAGAGGACCATTTTAGATTAGAAAAATAGCTGTGAGTTAACTTCAGTGTCTACAATACAGGTACAGGCCATTTCTGACTTCATAAAAATGTCATAGCTAAATTTTCCTTGACCCTTACCCAGATTCTTTGTTATCTGCTACCTTTTGCATTATATGTAGAGATTATAGTTTATATGAGTTTGACTTCTTTGTCAAAGACTTTATGTGATTAATCGAACTTCTGAACTATTTCCCTTTTTATTCTTCATGTTCAGAAAAAAAATCAATTGTTTAGATATTCTTACTTCAGATATTATTTCCTAAAAGTTTATATTTTCCTGACTGTTTTTTTTTCTTTTTCAAATTTATCACTTGAAAGAAGTTGTGATTGGGTGTAACTGAATTTTAAGTAAGCATATCATAACTTGTCCATCCAAATGTCCCTTAGAAATAGTCATAGGTAATATATTTTGAATACCTTTTGTATTTTAGGAATGAATTTCATTTCCTAAAAAACAATGGTGCAGAAAGCTAAGATGAGCAAACAAAGTTGGTTATTGAACTAAATTTTGTGGACCAAGTCATGAGTCTTTTTGTGTCAGTTCATAAATTGACTTCAACAAACAGTGTAAAAAAGAAGTCTTACATAATTATTAAGAACATCTCCTAGGTCTCCCAAGGTGAAAATTTTGAAAAAGCCACACTCATTTATTTGGATGTAGGTAATTGGATATTTGTTTAATAATCCACTTCATTATTTTATAGACCAGTGGTAAATTAGGCTTCAGAACCTAGACTACATAAAGATTTAGAAAGCTCTTGGTCATAGAAAATATATGGTAAAGAAATATTAATGATCTGTTTAGTATTACTTCATGTTTTTTAAAAAATTCATTTTCATTTACTAATTCCTTAACACTTGCCAAGGTATGGTGGTATCAGTAAGCATTTTAACGCCATTTTACAGATTTGTAGTTTATGATTTGTTTTAGTTTATTTTTAGTAGGACTAGAAACAATGTTTCCTGATTTCTACCACCATATTTGTATATGTATTCTCCACCATCCCTGTTACTATACTCAAGAAATGTTTCAGGAGTGGTAGGAGACACAGTGGAAGCCATAGCAGGGATGAATCTTATGGATGAATATTACTATGGCCATGATAGTAATTCTAGTTGTTATTCTAAGTTTGGTGGGAAGCTGCTGGAAAATGACAAGTCTCCAGAAGGCTAATGTATTCATATTTTGCAATGCCACTCCCCTTCTTTGTCTCCTTAGATCAGAAGCATGTACTTCCATGCCATGGCTTTGTGTTTGTTTTTAATTAATGGCTTTATCCTCTGTGATGTGGTGGTTTCTTCATCTTTGATTAGCTACTTGCAAATAATTCTCCACTATTTGCAAGGGGGATTGGGCTCCAAAATGGGCCTTTATCAACACAAATCATTCACTAATAGAAGAAACATATCTACAAGCACATGTTATGGTAATGATAGAACATAATAATCTACTTTCTATACAAAGAAAATATTATTAAATATGAATTCAGAATCAGAATAACACAACACAAATCCCTTTGTATAATCATATAGCTATGTTATGTGTTTTATATATTTTTAATTTTTCTCAAGTATTTAGATCAGAATAGACTGCTGCACCCTTCAAAGAATTTCTCTTTTGACAAAAAATGGAAATAAAAACCCCCAAATACATTTCACATTTGGTTTTTCATAAGTGTGTACCTCTTAAGAATTTCTGGTCATAGCATTTAATTTTGTATCCTACCATTTTGCTCTGTATATGCTATTCCAATTCTTAATCATATTTTTTACTTACTTTTTTAAGTGACACTGAATTATTAGCTTATTATAAAAATGAGGCTCACAGGTCATGGCTACTTTTCTTTTTAAGTGACTTCTCTCTCTGTCTTATATTGCTATATTTATTCTAATAAGTCCAAAATAGATTGAGATTTGTCCCAGCAGTGTTCAAATTGGTTCCTTAGATTGTTTTATGCATCCTTGCCTATTGGAGAAGCAATTTTTCTAGAGTAATAGTAAACCAAACCCTAAAATCTTTTACTTTCCTGATATCTACACATATGTATGTACAATGTAGTTATAATTCTTCTCATGTTTGGACATTGTCCCCACAATATTCACAGCAAACTAGACCCTCTAAAGCTATCTTCCTCTGAAAATATCCAGTCTTCACTTTGGTGACGTGCACCATAATGAGGTGCATTATGATTTTGCTCCTGTTTTCTTTTAGTCTTTCCTTTTAAAATTACATTTATATACTCCACTTTTTTTTCCTAGCTCATTGCTTAGGGAGTAGATTAGAAAGTTCTCATTTCTAACCATCTTCCAAGATTAGAAAATGTGAGGATTCATTTGATTAGCATCTAGTTTTTTGTTGTTGTTTTGGTACTGGGGATCGAACTCGGGTACTTGGCGCTTGCGCAGCAGGCAGCGAAACCACTGAGCTAAATCCCCAGCCCAATTGTCATTTAGTTTTGAACAAGGATATGTCTAAAGCTTGAGAGTTATGGCAGAGAAGAAGACACCATTAAACAGTAGCTAGACCATGGAATGCCTACAGCTCTAAAGCAAAAAAAAAAAAAAAAGAAAAAAGAAAAGTGTAACCGAGCTCTCACATCTGCTTTATAAATGCTGGCAGTATCTTTTATTGATGAAGCAAAATTGAAGCTGAATAGTTCTAACTTACACCTGTATATCACTGCCAAATATGTGATTTGATTTGGGTATTTATTTTTCCATCTTTAAAAATCAATGTTCTCAAGTTCCTGTTTTTCAATACATTAATATAAGAAATGCTAGTATTGGTTCTAGCAGTCATCAAAAATATCAGTTCACTCTAGTCTTTCAAATTCTTTACAGTATCTATGCATCATTGTTAAGTGCCCTGATGTAGTTCTGTATTCATGTAAGTTTTACTGTCCTTTGGTTAAATCCTGGCCTCACCATTTACTAGCTAGATTAATTTGGGTTTATTTAACTTCTGTAAACCTTGGTTTATTCATCTCTAACATGGAAGTTATAGTATCTTTCTTATTGGGTTGTTGTAAGAGAGAAATGACATTCAGTATGTTAAAGGGAGTGTCAAATTTCAGAGTCCCGGTTTACTGAGTATCTTCTTCCTACTCCAACCACCTTGGTCCGCCAACCTTCTCATTATCTAGCAATGATTGGCATGTCAGGAGCCTTCAGCACTCGGGCTAGCTCTCAGACTTGTAAAATGAATGTCAACTCTGATTGTATCTGTCTCTAATTAATCATAAACTCCTAGAAGAGAGAGTATCAGACTTGTGTAATTCTAGTCATGCAATTGACATTTATTAAAGTTTTTTTTTAGTACAGATGATAATGATTTACCAAGGAATAAAGAATAAGCAGATAATTTTGGTACACATTTATTTTTCCAGTATCATGACTCATTTCAAATAATTATGAAAGAAATGATTAAAATACCAAAGATCTCAAAGACATAAAAACATTTTTGAAAACTTCTATTAGAAATCATTACTATGTCTCCCACTTAGTTTAGAAAGTATAGAAGCATAGAAAATGAATAAACTCAAGTTTTATGAAAAGTAACCAAGGAAATTGATATCAGAATATCTGTGCATTTCAATTGATTTCCAACTCATGGTTCAGAAACCAGGCTTAGGCCAGATTGACATTGACTAGGTACATTATAAAGTTCTACCAGATAAAAGAATAATTACCAATTAAGATTTTTTAACACAACAAAAAATATAGATGTTAGCAATATTTTGTGATGATGCGCATAAATATTTACTCTATAGAATTTTTGTATTTTCTTCTCATCTGCTTTTTAAAAAATTGTTTCTGAAATAAACTATTTACTTGTATGTTAAAAGTTTTCTCTAAAAATGAAAAAAAATCACAGTGTCAGTGTTTTCAAAATAAAATGCTTTTAGGGGAAGTTTGTGAATGTTCTAATGCAGATTACTCAACAAATTACAATTTTGGATAGAGGGCTAAATGGATTTCTGTTTTATTTAAGTAAAAAAAGAATCCGTTCAAAAGCTTGGCCCTCTAGAAATTTGTATCCATGAATTATATGTATGGCTGATGGCATCAAAGTTACAGTTCAGTAGATTTCTAAAAGGCTTTTGAGACAGAGACATGAATTTTTACAGATTCTAATTACAAGTTAGAAGCCATCTCACTGTGGGAAATTAAAAATGGAGACAATTAGGGAAAATTCCAGTAGAAAAAAATGTATTATGGAAAAAGCAGTAAAGACATGCACACACACACACATACACACAAACTCAGAGAAGTAAAAGTCACTTCTCAGTAGTCTCTATGATTCAATTGTAGATCAATAGTGTGTAGTTAATGCATTACCAGGAGAGCATTAATTTTCAATTACTGCAGGTGATCTGATCCTCTGTTCTGTCCATTGACACAAATGACCTTTTGTTGAAAGAATCTGTAGTCATTATTTTAAATAGAGCGAAAGAAAGACAAGAGAGAGTATAGGTCACTTATATACCTCAGTATCTATACCACATGAAGTGGGAACCTTTGTATTTAGCCTCAAATAGTCCCATGATGGAGTGTAAGGAATGTGAGCATGAACACATCTGTTTGTATGCAGGATGGGTGTACTATGTATTAGGTGATTGTTCATAAAAATATTTAAGATGTAACTATAAATGCCATGAATTAAATATAAAATAAAGCAGAACCTTCAGTAACCTCTGAGGAAAAATACAAGAAACTTGAGTTCAACTAAGTGTATGTTTATTGCAGTATTTTGAATATACAAGCCTGCGAGGTTTAGAGTTTGATGCCTCAATAACATCCTTCAAAGACCCCAGCTCTCTGACACCATACTCCGATCATAGCCAACATGGCAGACTCACGGCCTCTTCCAAAGTCGGGTACTCGTGCAGTGCCATCGGTCTCAGAGCAGCACCACACAAAAGCCTCAGAGGGTTCCACCTTATTCATGAATGACTCAATATAAATAAAAGTGCACCAACTCTTTTGTTTGAAATCTTAGCTCCACTGCTTATAAACTCTATGAGCTTCATCTTATTAGACATGTGAACATTTTATAATTTAGTTTTGTTTTTTGTAATGTGGAAATAGTAATACTTCATAGGTTGGTTGTGAAGAGTAAATCTTATCCCATGGAAAGCATATGAAACAGAACATGGAATGAAGTAACCATAGATGCTAGATATTATAATATCTGTGATATATTATCTACCCTGCTAGTATTTCTGTGCTTTAACACAGATTTTTTTAAAATTTTAATTTTAATTTATTTTTATTAGTACATTCTTGAAGGACATAATGATTACATTTATCATGAGGACTTGTTAGATGTACAGAATACATCTTAATTCTTCTTTCATAGCCTTCCCATATCACCCTCCCTACTCCCTCCAACTCTTGCTCCCTTTCCCATTTGCAAAAGTTTTATTTCTAGTTTTTTCTTCAATTTTCTTTTTTTTCATCTAACTTTTCTCCCTCCTTCTTTCCTTCCTCCATCTCTTGTTCCCCATCTGATTTGAAAAAGATCTTCCTACTTCCTATTACCAATCTTCTATTTTTCTCTTTATATATATATTTTGGGTTTCTTGTATAAGAGAAACCATGTGATACTTAAATTTTTGTGTCTGATTTATTTCACTTAACATTATGGTCTCAAGGTGCATCCATTTACCTACAAATGCCTCAAATTTATACTTCTTTATGATAAAGTAGTATTCCATTGTGTATAAATATTATATTTTCTTTATCCATTCATTTGTTGATAAGTATACAGGCTGATTCCAAGATTCAGCTACTATAAATTGTGGTGCTATAGACATGGATGTGCATGTATCACTGTATTATGATACCTTTAACTCTTTGGAGATGATACCTAGAAGAATAATAGCTTGGTCAAATGGAAATTCTATTTTTTAAATAATCTCCATATTGATCTCCATAGAGGTTGTGCTAAGTTACATTCCCACCAACAATGCAGAAGGGTTCCTTTTTCACCCACAGCCTTGCCAGTGCTTGTTATTATTTATTATTTGATTTCTTTATGATAGACATTCTTTCTGGGATAAAATGATATCTCAGTGTTGTTTTAATGCGCATTTCTGTAATGGTCAACGATGTTAAACATTTTTTCATGCATTTATTGGCCACTTATATTTCCTTATTCTGAGAAGTATCTATGCATTTCAAATGCCCATATTTTGATTAGGTCTTTTATTTTAGGGGTCTATATTTTTTAGTTTTTATATATATATATACAGTGGTACCTTGGTTCATGAACTTAATTCTTTTCATGATACTGGTTGCAACCAAATTTCAAACAGTATTCTAGATGTTAATCTTCTGAGTAATAGCAGGAAAAACATTTTTTTCATTTTCTAGGTTGTCTCTTCACTGTATTGGTTGTTTTCTTTGATGTGCAGAAGGTTGTTAATTTGACAAGATCCCATTTGTTGATTCGCACTATTTTTTTGTGCCATTGGGGTTCTGTTCAGAAACTCCTTCCCTGTGTCTTTAAGTTTTACCTATTTTATCTTCCAATAGAGTGTGTGTTTCTATTTTAAGTCTTTGAACCATTTTGATGTTGATAACCAGTTTTCCAAGCAACATTTATTAAAAAGGCTATCTTTCCTCCAGTGTATGTTTTTGGCCCCTTTGTCCAAGATCAAGTAGATGAATGTGACACTGATTTTAAAGTAAAATTTACAGCCCTCTATTCCAGTGTTTGATGAGCATATATATTAGCTCACATTGGTAGAAAATGGAGGAAAGGGTCAAGTGTTGTTTTATTGCAAGGGAAAACATAGGATATCAAGAGTAAGAGAAAATGGAAGTGAGACAGAGAAAGAAAGATGGAATTTGAATAGAGGTCATGCATTACTGAGATACTCAGTGCTTCCTGAGCTGCAAAGAAACACAGGTATCAGTTGGTCATGTGAAACATCTTTAGATAAAATAGAGAGAAAATAGTACCTTAGGTCAGTCCACCACAGGGAAATGGGAAAGGAATTTTTCTTCATTTCCCATCTGCTTCTCTTTCGCATAGACTGAAGTTCATCCTTAGGAGTTAACTCCACCATCCTTGGGCTTATTACCTGGTGAAGATCTATTGCACACCATCCGGCATGGTCCATTGTGGCACTTTATCCAGCATACTAGTCTTTTCTTCATTGTGGTTATCCAGATTCTGATTGAATATTTATAATAATAAATAACTTCTTATGTTACATGTTATCAAATTAAAATTATATGAAATACTGTATTTTGCGGGACCTACTTTTATATATGTCTTTAATCCATTGGCCCTACATCCTCTTCTTAAAACTAGATAAAATATATCCATGGTACTTTCTTAGAAGCATAAATTCTAGAAATGAAAGAACCTTGACAGTCCATAAATAGTTGAACATTATATTTATATGACAATAATTTATAGTCATAAGAACACAAGTGAAATTAGCATGCAGTTTTATATTTAAAAATTGCTATCCCATAACATAACTAGATCAGTGTACTCCCAGAATGAGATTCAAAAGGCTAAGAAATTGTGTGATCTCAAGTCAAATTTGACTTGCAGCTAGGAAATTCAATTGGTACCCTCAGGACTTGCTGGAATCAGGAGAGATTTGGACAAAAGGACCTAAGCTTAGAAAAGAGGTCCCTGCTTGCAGCTGGAAACTCAGAGACAGTGTTCTGAAATGCTTTCACGGATGTGCTTTAAAAACTAGTTAGGATGCATATAAAATACCTTCTAAATCTACTAATCAGAAAAAGATTTGACAAAGAAATGGGACATGTGCTTCTCTAGAAGTGACTAAAATGGGCAATTTAGTAATTTGAGGAGAGGAATATTATTCTTTTGCTTTTTCTCTGTTCATTCCTTGATCAGAAGCACCAGCAATTCTTTAATCACTTAAACAACCAAGCAAAGGAAAAAGAAGAAAAGCAAAAAAATATATTGGTGATGCAACATATAAAAAAAAAGGACTTTATATAAATAATTGATAACTTTTAAAAGAAAAATAACTGTACAATTTTTTCCAACTGATCATTGCATAAAATAAACCACTGTTTAAATCAGTTGATCTAAATCTTATATTTCATTAAAGTTTTCTAGTAGGTTAATCTAGCCATTTGGAAGTCTTACTTATTCTAAATGTCATGTAAGGGCTATAGCTTAATTTTCATAATACCTGGCATTTTGTAATAACTAACTTGACTCTCTTAGACCAATATTATATAAGGCATTGGTCATTAACAGAGTGTGAACAGTTTTCCAAACACTGACTATAATCTACAACAAGGCAAAACACATCGTAACTTGTAAATTACAGTAACAAAATAAATTATCATGACTAATCCTTATATAGAATTTTCTATGTGCCAGGTACTTTTGTAAACTAATAGGTATGTTAATTCATTTACATCTTTAATACCCCAAAACTGGAGACAATTCAAATTCCTATCAACTTCATGAATGGATAAATACAATGTGGAACATCCATAAAATGGAATACGACTCAGCAATAAAATGGACTAAGCCAGATTGTTTTTAACATGCTAAATATATTTTTAAAACATGCTAAGGCAGTAGGCATAAAAGACTAAAATTTTATTGTAATACTCAATTTGTATGAAATTATCAGAAGTGGTTAATATATGAACATAGATTACAAATTAGTAGTTGCCTGAAGCTTGGAGAGGTAATGAAGAATAACTGCTAAGAGGCACAAGGAAACTTTCAGATGATTGAAATACTCTAACACTGGGTTATGGTTGTCATCACCGAGCTCTATAAATTTATTAAAACTCATTGCCTTACTAATAACATTAATTTTATGTTTTGCAATTCACACTATAACAATGTTGCTTTAAAGACTACATACTTAGAGTTTAATATATGTGCAAAGTCAACAAAAAATATGTGCAAAGTTATTTAATACTAAAAGTTTGAATCTGAGATATGACTGACTCAAAGTGGTGAAAAATCTGAAAAGTATACAGAAAGTATAAATGAGGCTTAAGAGTCCTGTTTCTTCAAAGCTATACTGGAAATGTCATAGGACCTTTTAAAAATTCATTAATATTTATATTATTAGTGTCTCAAATGTAATCAAATATTTGTGAGCCCCATCAAATTTAAAAGTAAGCACATTTAAATAAGTCTGCCTAATTAAGACATCTTTGGAAAAGGCATTCCTAGATTTCTCAAATGCAATTCATGTATTAAAGTACTAAATTAGAATATTTTCTCACAAGTAAGCACTAATCATACTAGGTACAAATGCTCTGGACTGAAGTAAATGTTATAAATTTTAAAACTAAAGCAAAAGCAAATGTAAAATAGCTTGGGAAGACATTGGCTTGAAGGTATCCACATAACTAATATCTGTTGAGATATTTATTCATGATGTTAATGATGTCAAAATGTTAAGTAATGACCACAATTTCCATTCATTCAGCCAATAGTTGTTAAGTGTGATAGGTATGAAGCTTAGAAATAATAGATAACAAAAATGTCCGGTAGTAATAAATGCTTTGCAGAGAATTCATTTTTTTGACTTAAATTCTTTCATTGGTACATTTTAGATATACAATACTTTTACATTTATCATTGGCTACTTGTACCTGTACATGATGTACCTTGGTTCTTCTTTTTTACCCATTACCTGTGCTCCCTTCATCCTCTCCACCCTTCCTATTTACAAAGACTTTGTCTCCATTTTTTCCTTTTCTCATAACTTTTCCTTTCCCTTCTTTCCTTTCCCCTTTTCCCACTTCCTCTACCCTTTTCTACCTTTTCTTCCTATTTCAAATTATCAATTATTTGTATTAATCAGGTTAATCCTTATTTACACTTTCAGTTTCTCACACTAGAGAAACTATTCGATATTAACACATGTGTCCTATTTATTTCACTTAAGAGTATGGCCTCAATGTGCATCCACTTAGCTATAAATGTCGCTAGTTTGTTGTTCTTTATGGCTGAGTAGCACTCCATTTTATTTAAAAGCCACATCTTCTTTATGCAGTTTCCACTTGATGGGCACTTGGGCTGTTTCCAAGCTTTAGCTGTTACAAACTGTGCTGCTATAAACATTGGTGCACATATATCACTGTGGTATGATTCTTTTAATTCTTTTAGGAAGATACCCATCAGGGGAATAGCTGGGTCAAATGGGACCTCTAGCCCTAGTTCTTTGAGGTATCTCCATACTGATTTCCACAGTGGTTGCACCAATCTGCACTCCCACCAACAATGGAGAAGGGTTCCTTTCTCCACACTCCGCCAGCAGCATTTGTTATTGGTTGATTTCTTGATAGCAGCCATTCTTTCCGGGGTGAGGTGGAATCTCAGAGTTGTTTTCATCGGCATCTTTTGAATGACCAGTGATGTTCAACATTTTTTCACATGTTTATTTGCTGCTTTTACTTCTTTGTCTGTGAAATATCTGTTCATTTCAGATCCTCATTTCTGAATTGGGTCTTTAAATTTAAGGGTCTGATTTTTTTTCATAGCAAACATTTATTCTTTTATTTTTTTTACGTAAATTATTTATTGGTACATTTTAGGTATACAATATATTTAGATTTCTCATTGGGAACTTGTACCTTTTTTTGGTATTAAATTCTTTTATTGGTACATTGTAGGTATATAACACAATTACATTTCTCATTGGGAATTGTACCTTTACATAATGCATCTTGGTTCTTATTTTTTCCCCATTCCTACCCCTCCCTTCACACCCTCCACCCTTCCCTATTTGCAAAGACTTTATTTCCGTGTTTTCCATTTCTCAGCATTTTTGCTTTCCCTTCTTTCCTTTCCCCTGCCCCTCCCACTACCCCTACCCCTTTGGACCTTTTCTTCCTATTTTACATTACCAATTATTCATTCTAATCATTGGCACATTTTAGGTATACAATATAATGACATTCATCATTGGAAATTTGCACCTTTACATAGTCTCTCTTGGTTCTTATTTTTCACCCTTGCTCAGCCCTCCCTTCAACCACTCCAGTCCTTCCTATTTACAAAGATTTTGTTCCTATTTTTCCATTGTCTCATATTAATCCCATTCCCTTCTATCCTTTCCCCTAGCCCTCACATTTCCTTCCTCTTTGCCCCTTTTCTTCCTATTTCATATTACCTATTATACATTTAGTCCTTATTTACATTTTTAGTTTCTCACGCCAGAGAAACTATTCAGTATTTACACATGTGTGTCCTATTTATTTCACTTAAGAGTATCACCTCAATGTGCATCCACTTAGCTATAAATGTCTCTAATTTCTCATTTTTGATGGCTGAGTAGTACTCCATTTTATTAAAAAACCACATTTTCTTTATCCAGTCTCCAGTTGATGGGCATTTGGGCTGTTTCCAAGTTTTAGCTATTACAAACTGTGCTGCTATGAACATGGATGCACATATATCACTGTGGTATGATTCTTTTAATTCTTTGGGGAAGATGCCCAGCAGTGGAATAGCAGGGTCAAATGGGACTTACAGTCCTAGTTCTTTGAGGTATCTCAATACTGATTTCCACAGTGCTTGCACCAGTCTACACTCCCACCAGCAGTGGAGCAGGGTTTCTCTTTCCCCATAGCCCCGCCAGCATTTGTTATTGGTTGATTTCATGATAGCAGCCATTCTTTCTGGAGTGAAGTGGAATCTCAGCATTGTTTTCATTTGCAACTCTCGAATGACCAGTGATGTTGAACATTTTTTCATGTATTTATTTGCTATTTCTACTTCCTTGTCTGAGAAATGTCTGTTCATTTCAGATGCCCATTTTTGGATTAAGTCTTTAAATTTGGGAGGTCTGATCTTTTTAAGTTCTTTATAGATTCGAGATAGTAGACCTTTGTCTGAAGAAGAGCAGGTGAAGATTTTTTCCCATATTGTGGGTTGTCTCTTCACACTGCTGGTGGTTTCTCTTGCTGTGCAGAAGCCTTTTAATAAGAAGAGATCCCACTTGTTGATTGTTTGTGCTAGTTCATGGGCAACTGAGGTTTTGTTCATAAAATCTTTTCTTACACCGATGTCTTCAAGGGTTCTACCTAACCTCTGTTCCAACTGGTTCAGAGTTTCTATTTTACTATTTAGATCTTTAATCCATTTTGATTTTAGTTTAGTGCATGGTGAGAGATACAGGTCTAGTTTTAATCTTTGGCAAGTTGAAGCCCAATTTTTCCAGCACCATTTATTAAAGAGGCTATCTTTCCTCCAGTGAGGGTGTTTGGCACCTTTATCAAAGATGAGATGGCGGGGTGTGTCTGGCGATGTTTCTGCATCTTCTAATCAATTCCCCTGGTCCTCAGGTCTGTTTCTTTGCCAGTACCATGCTGTTTTTATCACAGTAGCTTTGTAGTAGAATTGCAGGTTGGGGATTGTGATACTCCCTGCCATGTCTCTGTTACCTAGAATTGCTTTTGCTATTCTGGGTCTCTGCTTGTTCCAAATGAATTTTTGGATTGTTTTCTTGAGGTTTATGAAGTATGCTGCTAGGATCTCAATTGGAATTGCATTAAATCTATATAGCAGTTTTGGAAGTATGGCCATTTTCACTATATTAATCCTTCCTACACCGGAGCAGGGGATGTCTCTCCATTTTCTAATATCATCTTCAATCTCTCTTTTCAGAGTGCCATAGTTTTTAGAGAAGAGGTCTTTGATTTCTTTCGTTAGCTTGATTCCTAGGTATTTCAGATTTTTGGATGCTATTGTGAAAGGAATTATTTGCCCTATTTCTCTTTCAGTGAGTCTGCCATTGGTGTAGAGGAAAGCTATTGATTTTTGTGTGTTGACCTTGTAACCAGCTACTTGACTGAATTTGGTTATTAAGTCTAGAAGACTTTTGGTGGAGTTCTTGGGGTCTTCTATATAAAGTATCATGTCATCTGCAAATAATGACAATTTGACTTCTTCATTACCTATCTTTATTCCTTTTATTTCTTTCTCTTGTCTAATTGCTGTGGCTAATGTTTCCAGAAGTATATTGAACAAGAGTGGTGGTAGTGGACATCCTTGTCTTGTTCCTGATTTTAGTGTGAAGGATTTCAGTTTTTGACTATTTAGTATGATATTGGCTGTTGGTTTTTCATAGATGGCTTCTATCAGTTTGAGGTAGAGACCATCTATTCCAATTATTTGTAGGGTTTTTATCATAAATGCATGTTGGATTTTGTCAAATGCTTTTTCTATGTCTATGGAGATAATCATATGGTTTTTGTCTTTGGCTCTATTGATATAGTGCATTACATTGATGGATTTGCGTATATTGAACCATCCCTGCATCTCTGGGCTGAATCCCACTTGATCAGGGTGTATGATCTTCTTGATGATCTTCTGCATTATGTTTGCCATTATCTTATTAAGGACTTTTGCATCTATGTTCATTAGTGAGACTGGCCTATAGTTCTCCTTTTTGGTTGGGTCTTTCTCTGCTTTGGGGATCAAAGTGATGCTTGCTTCCAGGAATGAATTTGGAAGGATTGCTTCCCTTTCAATTTCATTGAAGAGTTTAAACAGTAGTGGCGGCAGTTCCTCTCTAAATGTCTTACAGAATTCAGCAGTGAAGCCATCAGGGCCCGGGCTTTTCTTAGTTGATAAGTTTTTAATTACATTTTCAATTTCATTGGTTGATATTGGGCTGTTCAGAATTTTTAGGTCTTCTTCGTTCAACTTGGTAATTCATATGTATCTAGGAATCGGTCCAATTCTTCTGTGTTGTCTATCTTATTGGCATATAGGTTCTGGAAGTAGGTATTGATGATCCTCTGGAATTCTGCTGGGTCTGTTGTAATTTCACCTTTTTCCTTCCTAATTTCATGGATTTGGGCCTTTTCTTTCCTTTTTCTGACAAAGTTGGCTAAAGGTTTGTCAATTTTGTTGATTCTTCGAAGAATCCACTCTTGGCTTCATTGATTTTTTTGTATCATTCTCTTAGTCTCCATTGCATTGATTTCTCCTCTGATGTTTATAATTTCCTCCCTTGTATGAGCTTTGGGGTTGTCCTGCTCTTCTTTTTCTAGAAGCTTGAGGTTCAGCATCAGGTTGTTTAATTGGGCTCATTCTGTTTTCCTAATATGCATATTCACTGGTATGAATTTCCCTCATAAGACTGCTTTCACTGTGTCCCATAGATTCCGATATGTTGTATTGTCATTATCATTTAATTGAAGGAACTGTCTGATTTCTTCTTTAATTTCCTCTGTGACCCATTGGTTATTTAGAAGTGTGTTGTTCAATTTCCACATGTTTATGAAATTTTTTCCAGTTTCTTTTGCTATGGGTCTCCAATTTCATTGCACTATGGTCTGATAATATACAGGGGATAACTTCAATTCCTTTGCACTTACTTAAAGTGTTCTATGTGTGAGTATGTGGTCTATTTTTAAGAATGACTCATGTGCAGCTGAGAAGAATGTGTATTCTGATTTTGTGGAGTGGAAGACTCTGTAAACATCTGTTAAGTTCATTTGTTCAAGAGTTCGATTGAGTTCTAGTATTTTATTACTTATTTTTTGTCTAGTTGATCTATCTATTTGTGACAGTGGGGTGTTGAGGTCCCCCAGTACAATTGTATTAGTGTATATATGACTTTTCATGTCCATTAGTATTTGTTTTATATAGTTGGGCGCACTAGTGTTTGGTGCATAGATATTTATGATTGTCATCTCTTCCTCTTGGATTTTTCCCTGTACAAGGATGTAGTGTCCTTCTTCATCTCTGCTAATCAGTGTTGGTTTGAAATCTACTTGATCTGCAAAGAGGATAGCTACTCCTCCTTTTTTGGGGTTCCTGTTGCATGGAGTATTATTTTCCACTCTTTAACTTTCAGTCTATGAGTTTCCTTTTGAATTAAGTGTGTTTCTTATATGCAGAATATTGTTGGATTTTGCTTCTTGACCCATTCTGCCAGTCTATTTCTTTTGATTGGTGAATTGAGACCATTAACGTTGATGGTTATAACTGAAGCATATTGACTTGTCATTGCCATGACTTTTTCTTTTTGTTGAGTTCTCCCCCTTTACATTTAATTTCTTGTCATGCCAAATGGGTTCATTCTGTTTTGCTTCTTGGGGTTGTGATCCTCAATGTGTGTTCCTAGGATATTGTGTAAAATACTTTGGAGTGCTGGTTTGGTCTTCACAAAGTTCCTAAGGTGCTCTTTGTCATGAAAGTATCTTACTTCTCCATCAGTTTTGAAAGAGAGTTTTTCAGGGTACATCAATCTGGGTTGGAGGCTGTTTTCTTTTAAGGCTTGGAATATGTCACGCCAAACTCTTCTTGCCTTGATGGTTTGTGTTGAGAAGTCTGCTGTGATTCTGATGGGCTTTCCTTTGTATGTGATTTGTTTCTTTTCTCTGACTGCTTGTAGAACTTTGTTCTTCTGTTGTGTTTCTGGAATCTTAACAATTATATGCCTATGTGTAGATTTTTTTTTTTGATCAAGGCTATTTGGGGTCCTATATGCCTCACTTATCTGTATGTCATGCTCTTTTCCCCTGCTTGGGAAGTTTTCTGCCATTATTTCTGTGAAGAGTTTTTTTATGTCATCTCTACTCTCTCCTGTTTCTTCATTGAGCCCAATCAGTCTTATGTTATTCTTCTTTGCATCATCTAGCAGCTGCTGGATTGATTTCTCATGTTCCCTTATAAGTTTGAAGCAATTTTTCTTTTCCTTATCACTAATTACAGTCTTATCTTCTATATCTGAAATTCTGTCCTCACATTGGCTCATTCTGCTGTATAGACTTTCAATGGAGTTTTTCATGTCCTGGAAATCTATTTGCATCTGTTTTATGGATTCCATTTGTTTCTTATGTTGGGATTCCATCATATTCCTGAGCTCCTCTCTAGATTTATTAGTCATGTCTTGCACTAGGGGCACAATTCCTCCTGTTATATGAGAAATTATTTTTGATTTCGTTTTTTCCAGATCCCCTTTTGTTGCCAGTTTAGTGGGTCCAGGTGGTTGAGCATCAGAGTGTTGCATCTCATTTCCCTTTGGGTTGCTGTAGGTGATCTGGAAGTCTGGTTTTGAGACTTATTTTCGTGTGTTCTCATTTCGACTGGGGCAGGGGGCTGTTAGCACCTGCACAGATTACCTCCTCTGGCTGGGATAGGTGGGACAGGGGCCGGGAGCAGTGGTAGGGATGGTGACCCAAAAGCCCTTTCCTGTGGGCTGGGAGCAGCAGGACAGAAGGTGGCCCAAAAGCCCTTTCCTCTGGGCTGGGAGCAGCGGGTGGGATGGTGACTGGGAAACCCCTTCCTCTGGACCAGGAGCAGTGGGACGGCAGCTCAGAAGCCCCTACCTCTGGGCTGGGAGCAGTGGGACTCAGTACCTTGGTCTGGTGGTCTGGTGTCCTCTGTGTCTTTGTAGTGTGGAACCAGGTGGCTGCCTGTCTGCAGCGGGGTGATTGGTTGTCTTCCGCGTGACTCAGGACCTCGGTAGGGCGTAGGCAGACTTGCCTGTCTGCAGCAGGCTGATTCCGCATGTTCTGTGAGACTCCGGGAACTTGTACCTTTACATGATGCATCTTGGTTCTTATTTTTTTCCCCATTCCTAGCCTTCCCATCATCCCCTCCACCCTTCCCTATTTATAAAGACTTTATTTCCATTTTTTCCATTTCTCATCATTTTTCCTTTCCCTTCTTTCCTTTCCCGTCCCTCCCACTACCCCTGCCCCTTTGGACCTTTCCTTCCTATTTTGCATTATCGATTATTCATTCTAATCATTGGTACATTTTGGGTATACAATATAATGACATTAATCATTGGAAATTTGCACCTTTACATAATCTCTCTTGGTTCTTATTTTTCACCCTTGCCCAGCCCTCCCTTAAAATTTTTTTTTTCATAAAATGGAGTACTTCTTAGCCATAAAAAATGAGAAATTTAGAGACATTTATATATAAATGGATGCACATTGAGGTGATACTCTTAAGTGAAATAAATAGGACACACATGTATAAATACGGAATAATTTCTCTGGTGTGAGAAACTGAAAGTGTAAATAAGGACTAAAACGTATAATAGATAATGTGAAACAGGAAGAAAAGGGGCAAAGGAGAAGGAAGTGGGAGGGGGAGGGAAAATTAAAGAAGGGAATGGAATTAATATGAGAAAATGGAAAGATAGGAACAAAATCTTTGTAAATAGGGAGGGATGTAGGTTGTATCTTAGCTCTTATGCAGAAAATTTAAATAGGACAATATGATAATGATTGGGTGGGGATTGTTTGGTTGGGCAAGCCTTCTCTGGGGAGGTAACACTCAGACTGTAAACTGAATAGTAACACCTCTCAATTCTGTGTCAATATAGAGAAGAATATCTCAGGCAAACAGGACACAACACATAAGGCAGAAATAGGCTTGATGTGCTCAAAGAAGGCCAGTGGGTTACAGGCTAGATCATGCCATATTCCCCTGTAAAGTATTCCCATTTTTTTCAAAGTAAGTTAAGGCATTGTTGGTTCCAAGCAGTAGTAAATTATGATACAATTAGTAGTTTTAAATAACCAATTGTTGTGTAAGTAATTTGTGAAAGGTAACGATGGGAAAGAGAAAGCTATTGCAACAGGCCAGGTGAGAGATAATAATGAAATCAAGTAGTGTAAAGTGTGGAAGTGGCAACAAAAACACAGATTCACAATATATATATTTGAAGTACTGCAAGACTCACTGAGAGATTAAATGCTATTGGACAGAAAAAGAAAGAATGATTTTTAGGTTTTGAACTAGTGAAGCTACAGATTGCAGGAAATGGCAAAATTAGAGATGCCATTCTGGCATAGGTAAAATATCTCAAAGTAAATGGCAGAGAGGCAATTGCATCTCCTTTTTCTACCCTACTTTGCAAACACATACCAGGCCTGAAAATGTGTGGATAACTCAGTGCAGATAAACAACCGTCTTACTTGTCCTTCAGCTAGGATGCATACACATTTAGAATCATATTAGATACAAGTAGATACATGGATACATGCTTGTGGATCGATGCTAAACTGAGAGATGAATGACTGGCTGGAAGTCTGTATCAGTGAATGTTTAAAAATAGTAAGTGCATGGATACTGAATAGTTCAGAGGCCAGTTTTAGTAATACTTTCTCATTCTTAGAGGTCTTCCTGAAGCTGAATTTTAGAAGAACTTGAATCTTTTTTTCCCCTGATGCTGAGGCTTAAACCCAGAACCTCACATATACTAGACAAGTGCTCTACTAATGAGCTACATCCTTAGCCCCAGAAGATGGTGAAACTTTAAGGAAAATATTAAAAGAAATGAAATTCACAGCAAATACATACTTTCAAATAAGTGTTTAAAAGACATTTCCTTCCAAAGGGAGGGAGGATTACATGTATTGGTCTTAAAAACATACTCACTCATTTCTGTAATTTGTCTTTTTCATGAGAAACATTATCTTTCTGTTGTATTTAACTGGTCAGATCTTCCACACATTTAATGTTTTCTGACTTATCCTCCTTTAGGAAACCTTTGAACTGTATTCTGAACTGAAATATAAATGTTCTTAGGTAATTATCTCTTCACCTATCTGGTTCTGCCCTATATAGTCAGAGGAAAGAGGGACAATACTTGCTGTTGATTCATTTTGTTTAAGGTGGCAGATCTGAACCAGGAGGGCCTTGTTGCAACTAAAAGTTAGGTATGCAAATATAAACCTCCATTATTCCCCAATCAATTATTCTGTGTTTGTAAGACAAAAGAAGATAATATATCTAAAGATCAAAATATCAAACTTCTATTTCAAATAGCTAGTTCAATTTCACAGTGATAGATGTGTCAGATATTGTAATTTTTAGCATATGCCTTCATGTGGAAAATGATAGGATTTCAGTTGTCGTGCTTTAAGAGTATGAGCCATAGTCTCATTATCATCTCTTAAATCAATTACTACATCATGGATATTGACTCCATTTAGATGATACCAGTTGCCATTATATAGCATACAAGGTGAGAGAAAGATTCCATGACTCATCATTGGGCCTGAAAACAATAAAGTAGAAAATAATCAATATAATCACTAGTGAATTCATTATGATGAAATATACTACACATTGCACATTTTGGTTTCATACACCTAAATTAAGAATAATGTTGTATATTCATAGTGCATTACCTCTCTAAAATACACAAAACAAAGTGAGTAACCTAGAAGAAGTTTTAAAAAGCAGCAGTTCTGTTGAATGCTAGAGAATTAAATATGTAGGTAATATCTATTATAGCAGTTTCAGAA
Organism: Heterocephalus glaber; assembly: GCF_053883595.1. NCBI lineage: Eukaryota > Metazoa > Chordata > Mammalia > Rodentia > Bathyergidae > Heterocephalus > Heterocephalus glaber. The sequence continues at coordinate 32,348,608 of NW_028258296.1, read as the reverse complement.
TACAGTATAAGCAGTGGTTTAAAATGTGACATGTTGTAGATAAGACTGAAATATAAAACACATAAAATCCAACTCAGCCACACTTACTTTATTTTTTCTTTAACCTAATTCATATTCAATAATTGATTTAAAGCCTGTAGTATATTGATTTGTGGGTATGAGAGGCAATGAGATTTTAGTTTATACTCTCAAAGCATGACGATTGAAGCTCAATCTCTTCCTAGTCTCAAATTCTCCTTTATGTTCATCTTTGTGTGATTGGACTCCTTACAACATAGATGTGATCGTTTTAGTCCTGGAGCTCAATGGAGTAACTTGTCTTAGAAATTAAATACTGTGGAAAACAAAAGAAACACTACCTCACAAAAGAAACTAGTTGCACATTAAAGTACAAAATTCAGAATTTGAATAATTGCCTTTATCTCTGAATCAGATGCTCTGTCATATAGATACCAATAACATCCTTCTGGTAAATAGTAGTTCATAAGTCCTGTCTTACTTGGTCTTCACAGTAGATCTGCATAAAGAAACGTTCTTCCAGACATAAAACAAGCAGCATAACCCCAGGCTGCTGTAGTCACAAGTTTTGTCTGATAATAGAATAAGAAAATAAACCAAATGATTGGTGCATGTATTAGTATTTGTCAAATAAAATAATAAGTGAATGAGTGTATAATTTAAGAAAGTTTTTTTTGTCTGAAAAAATAATGAGCCTCAGAATTTCTCTCTTCTGGTTGAAATCCAGAAGAAAGTACTGAATATTACTGGCTGCACCCCCAGAAAATGTAGAGAGAATGCCTTCACTTCATAAATGCAAGATGTATAATAATATAAAGGAGAGCAAATCATTTTGAACATCAGTCTTCATACTAATTTACTCAATATTAAATTTCATCATTTACTTTGAAGTACTTAGAGCAAGTTGATTATGTGTTGAAATTGAACTTTATGTATGAATTTGGAATGATTAAAGATAAAGAATTTGTAAAATGAAAATATAGTTTTTCATACAAGGGGAAAACTGGACTAACCTGGTCATGTATGTGATGCAAAATGTTCAAAACTAAATGAGATTATTTAGAAACAAAAGAGAATAAAAACATTTTCCTTAATCTCCCTTGAGTCTATTTTATTTACCCTTTTTTATAGCTAGTAAATTGACTGCCACATATGAATAACACATGTACTTCTATGTGTGAATAGTAATAGTTTAGAATACTACATACATTGGATTTGATAATTATGAATTAAATCACTGTTAAATGATATCTTTGTATAATTATTACTTCAATTATTGATAAAGGAGATTGCCCGACAAAAGAAAAATTAACAACTGCAACCAAGATCTAGATACCCAGATTTGGAACATCAGATGAGCCAAAATCCATGTACAGGCTCTATCCAGTTTGGCTATGATGATTACTATTTTAAAGATTGAAAAGAATACTGAGCCAGACATGGTAGTGCAACCATATAGTCACAGTACTTTGGGAGGTTGAATCAGGAAGATTCCAAATTTGATCCCAATCTGGGCAACTTAGCAATTGAGTGAGAGCTGTCTCAAAATAAATAATAAAAAGGGTAGGGGATGTAGCTCAACGCAAAAGCCCTGGGTTCAATTCCAATATCCTTTCACCCTACTTCTCCCATGAAAGAAAAAAAGAGAAGGAAAGAATACTGAAGAAGTAGAGCTGCTTTTTTGCATCTAGAAATATGTTGGTATACACATATATTAGATTTAGGTAGTAATACAAAGAAATTAATGATACAATGAGTGAGTGTCTGAGTTATTGTGAATTCTGAATCATATGTTTATATAATTAGAGGGATAGAAAAATATATTCTTGAGAAGGAGTGAAAGGGAATTTTGCTTGCCACTGAATGGTACTATTTCAATATCTTTATTTTGTTTCGTTTGTCCATGTATTGAACAGCTCTTATTCCAGGGACAGATCTTTACGTGCTCAGCACTGGGTATGCACTGGTGAACAACCTAGGGACAATCCTTGTGCTTCCTACTGTATCTCTAAAAGCTGGTAAATGAGATCCAAATATAGTATCCACCGCACACATACAGTATTTCAGGTGCTGAAATAGATTCTTATACATGGTTTTATTTTTTATGATTTCTAGAAGAATTCTATAAGCCACAGTCCCCAGTGAGCCGCATAATCACAATCACAATGTAAACAGTCGATACTCCACAGTGTGCTTCAGTTAGAATGTTTGATAGGGCGGGTGTTTTCAATGCATTTCTAAGTTCTAACATTTTCAAATTATGATGGGTTGATGGGGATGTGATCTCAGTTAATGAAATGAAAAGGGTGCTGAAGTAGGCAACAGGAGACACAGGAAAGAGCAGACAGCTGCAACACTCAGTCCTGGATTGGATCTTAGTTTGTATAAACTGGTCATGAAAAATAGCAAACATAGGGCCAGAGATTTAGCTCAGTGGTTTCGCCACCTGGTGTGCAAGCTCAAGGACCCGAGTTCAATCCCCGGTACCAAAAAAAAAAAAAAAAAAATAGCAAACTTTCTGAATTTCTTATTTTTCATTCCTAGAGGGGAGAAATTAAGAATGAGTCTTTCTTAGATTTTAAAACTCCTTTATAAACTATAAAATACTGTTTTGTTTCTTCAGTCTTCCGTAAGTATGCACTGTGCTTACAATATATTAACTTGTTTTATGTTTTCTATAAAAGCTTAATTCATAGATTGCTACCTCTTAAGACAGCTGAACTTTAATGTTTGTGTCCCAGAATGTATTATTAACTCACTGATAGTGGCCACATACCACATTCTCACAAATGTGTTTTTATCAAAAACAGATTAACCATCAAATGAACTGCCAAATTGTGTAGAGTTAAAAGGTAGGCAGTGTTGAGATCCTATATTCACGCTTATAAACTTTGCTCATTGTAGGCAAATTGTCCCATTTTCCTGGAGTGTTGAATTTCCACTTCTGTTGATGAGTGACCACATACCTTTTATTCATCCTCACAGTCAAAAAACATATTCCACGTGTTAATCCCTCCCCCACAGACTTGTCCTTTACAGACATTATGACTTATTCTCCTTTGCTGATCCAAACTCTGTGTGGCATTTTAGTAAATGATATGATAAATCAAGTTTTGCCAGCTGTGTTGATTCTGTTCAAAAAGAAAGATTGCCTAAAATTACGGATTTTAGTCATCTGACAGCTATTGTTTGGACATGTAGTTTCCTTTTCTTGCCCTACTTTCATCGTGTGAAGTGCTGAGCATGCACAATGTTCTCTGCACGCCTGTGCCCCACCACCTGTGTTAGTGCAGAGTAATTGAAAAATGCTGTGTAACTGATGCTGCACCAAAACACTAGCTTGGGAAGATGAGAAACTATTTTACTAGAAAAATCCTAATGCCTGTGGAGCAAAAATGGCCAAGCTGCCTCCAACTGCAGCCACAGCCCCTAACCAAAGAACAGTCTGCATAGGAGCCTGGTGTATAGAGGACTCCAGGGTTGTCCTAGTCTTTTTAGTCTTATATTTGTGTTCGTGGGATGGCAGGGCCATCAACAGTAATATCTTTGAAGAAGTGAGATAGCAATTATCATTTGTTGGCCCTACATGTTGTGCCTGGCTCACCCATTTTATCTCTATCCTCTCATAAAAGGCTAGAGGTGCTGTGTCTCTACATGTTTCTTTTTTATTATTTCTTGGTTCAGGTCATTTTTGAGATCTGAATCCTGCTGGAGTTCACTTTGTAAAGAACAGATACAAGGAGAGGGGCAGGGGCAGTCTCACCTGCAGGACGCAGTCCTTTGACTAATCAGTTCAGGCCATCTTCAGTCACGTTGTGTCATCAGCAAAGTACAATAGAGATCAGACCTACAAATGCTCTCCGGAGTAGTAGTCAAGTGGGTGGCCCATCACTTGTGCTTCCTTTGAGAAAATACTTGGAGAATTGATAATGCTCTTCTAGTGGGCAAAATGTGGTTTAGATCTTAGTACACCATGCCTTGAAAACACTTTATTCTCTTCAGTTTTTTTTAGTTGTACTTAGAATAGGAAGTTAATTAAATGAAGAATAGCCACAGATTGACAATGAAAAATAGACTTTCAAGCTCCATTACATTCCTTCTTGATTACAAAGGAGGGTGGGAAGGAGGAAATTCATGTATTTAGAATTCGTCAGCAAATCTGTAAGAGATTAGATGAGAAGATAAGTAATGTGATTGACAATTAATTTATGATATACAAAATAAAACAAAGGATGTAACTCATACCATTAGGATTTATCAATGAGTAGCAATTAAAGGATGACTTTGAAAATATTTAATAAGCAGAACTGCTTATCTATCAGACATTTTTTTGTGTGAGCTGAACCTTTCAAAAACTACATCTGTAGGGCTGTTTGTTGTTCTTTTTTCCCCAATCCAATTTGGTATGACCAGAACATAGAAAACTGAACTCAAAGCCAGGTTCCTTAATAGTATGACATGTGGACAGCTATTTTACTTAGTGATCTTGTGCAGTTTAGTAGCAAAGCTGAAAAAAGGTCTCTCTTTTTGGGGGAAACAAGATGGTATTCTGCTGAATGCTAGAACTGTATCAGTGTGGGGAAAAAAAGCTGCTTGAGAAACCTAAGATTATAAAAGCATTTGAGATCTCAGAAGGAGTTTAAATCAATGCACTGCCACAGTTACAGAGCAGATGAAAGAGCCTGCTGTCTCAATTGCCAGGAAACTACTTAGAAACTCTCACTTTGATTTCTTCACATAGTTTGTTACATTACTGCTAAATACAATATATAGGGACATCATGACTTTGATGTGCAGCTCCAACAAATGCAAACTAATATGATAGAACAACTAAAATCTGTGGTTTTATGTGAATATACAAATATATCCCTGTCTAGCTCCTTGTATATTATGTATCTCCAGGGGCTCTCTTTTCACCTATACTTTTATAAAATTGTAATTTTGGTTTTATTCATGAACTTAGGTAAGCAAAGCCATGTTTGTGTAAAAAGCTCATAGGGAGATATTCTTATTCTGAATTATTACTTTGATAATATGTATTATTTACCAATTTGAAAAGAGCAGTGTAGTTTATACTTCTGTTTGTCAATACTGGTCTGACCTCAATTCAGTGGAAAATACCTGATTCCATGCCTTTGGAAAATTAGATCTTTTTTAATCAGTGAATATAGGCAGATGGAATTGCAAAGAGCATTTCCATCCAAATATAGCAGAGCTCTGATTTTCAGTTTTAGGAGTAAACTTCAAGTGCATCACCCAAATATTAAGATCTTAAATTTTAAATATCTTTGGATTTGTCAGTATTCATTTGACTAATATATTTGAAATAATTCTGCAATAAGATGCTGTTATGAAAACTATAAATAAGTGCTTTTTGACACACATAAGGCTTCACATTTTAGATTGAAATTTATAGAATAAGGAAAAGAATAGACAAGCTCTGAAGAGGTCACTAGTTCTGAATCTTATTGCAAGTGACCCTACCACTTGCTAATTTTTTGAATTCAGGCATCGTATTTAATGTTTAGTTTTGATTTCACCACTTATTAACTACTTAATAGTGCCTTCTCTACTTTCCTCTCAGAATTGATGTATAGAGTAAGTAAGATGACACTAGACAGCCAGTTTCATAGCAGAAGCTTTGACCAGGTAGACCAGCCACAATGCCTTCAGCCAGTCATGTGACCATGGACAGATCATTCGATATTTCTGGAGTCTTAATTTGTGAAATTAGAAGGCTGTTGTGCAAAAGTCTAATAAATTCCTTTTATTCTTATTTGTGAGTATATTTTGAAAGCTATAGATTAATATAAATACTAATAGCATGCTTTGAAAACTGTAAGACACTTTGTAAAATATCTACAATACTGATATTTCACATAGTTTAAACAGTTTGACCTCTTCTCAAGATAAATTAGTAAATTTCCTATTTCAAAGTACCAATTATTCATTATTAATCCTTTTAATCCTTATTTACATTCAGTTTCTCACACTAGAGAAACTATTTGGTATTTACACATGTGTGTCCTATTTATTTCACTTAAGAGTAGGGCCTCAATATTCATCCATTTAGCTCTAAAGAAAAATCATAGATATTTTTTTCTTGAACATCTTTAAGAATTGGATGGATGGTCCACTTTAACCATTGTTTTGTAGATGGACCACATTCATAGGAAGATGCTTCAACCCTTTCTAACCACTTCTGACTCTGTTTTAGTATAAAATGTAATGTGAGGACCATTGCAGGAGAATTCATATTTTTACTTAAATGCTGTTACTCTCCAATGTTCCTTTTACAGATGAATATATAGAAACTGTGAGCCTACTTTATTCTTAAGTCATAAACATATAACTTACTTGTATATAGTCTGGAGGTATATATTCCTGAAATTTGGATCCTAGTTTGTCCATCTATGTGATAAAAAATGAAAAGGAATAATTATGATCATGGATTCATCTGAGTTGTATCTAACAGATCAAGCTCACTATTTGAAAACTGTGTCATATTATAAAATATCATTTCAAAAATGTGCTGCTCTACTACACAAAACCTTGTGCCAGGCAGATGTCGTTGTATACACATATAATTTCAATACTCTGAAAAGCTAAGACAGGAAGATCTCAACTCCAAGCCCAGCCTGGGTAATTTAGAAACGAAGATGCTCTGTCTCAAAGTAAAAGCAAAAGAATGAATTATAAAAAAGGGCTGGGGACTTAGCCCAGTGTTAGGGCCCTAGGATTAGTTCCTAGTGCCGCAAAATGAAAAAAGCTAAAAAACCACCAAAATAAAAGCACATGGAAGTGTCTGGATCCTCTGCTTTTGTACGTCTTTTCTTTCCCAAATTACAAATATTCCTTGTTTAATGGTCTACTTGTTTAAAGACTGTTCAGATTTCTGACCCACCACTTGGACTTACAATCCATCTTTTTTTTTTGCACAGTCTGTACATCTTGTTTATAGAACCTCAATTTTTTTGGTACAGTACACCTCATATATATAGTACTGTAATTTTTGCTGATTACACTGTGTGGTACAGTATTATAGTTTTATGTTCTGTTATACATTACAGTACTGCATGTAAGAGTTTGACAAATAAAAGTGAAGTCATCAAGTTGGAGTTTCCTTTGACCATCTTTGTTCTGAATATTGTAATGTACATACTATGTAAAATTCCTCATTTCAGAACCAATTCATTTAATGACCTAGTAGCAGGAATGGAATGTCTGTATTTACCTAGGATCACTCCTTTTACTCTAAGTTTGAGAGCTTCCAAAGAAGTTGTCTTTTACATTTAATTTTATTTGAAATGGGCAAAACTTTCCATTTGATCTTTGCTAGGCACTTTACATTCTACCAATGAGCTTTATTACCATTCCATCTGAGCTTTATAATTTGCACAAATTTCCACCTTCAGGGTGTAATTTAATCTTTATAACAATATTATCACCTTAATGTTTCAAATTGGGGTGGGAGGAAGGGACTGAGTCCAGTTCACACAGCTACTGATCGACAGAGGTGGGTCTCATACACTCAAACACATGCATTCTGACAGGACCAAAGCTCTTTTTTTTTTCAATATCATTACTTCATGCAAGTAAAAATAAGGTCCATGACCTTCTTTTGCAGCATTAGAACAAAAATTTATTAGATTTTAACAATTACATCCTCCCTAATTCATGCCTTAATGATTTATTCATATTATGAAATTTATATTTGGTGCCAATCTAACTTACAAAGTACTAGCTACTATTTTAGTCACTTAAATATATTACCTTAGTTCCCTATGTGCTAAGTATTTAGTCTCCATTTTTAAGTGAAGAAAGTTGCTCACCATTACTCAGCTAAGATAGGGTTTGAATCCGATTCTCTCCTATTTCTATGTGGGTACACTCTTAACCTCTTAACTCAGTATGGCATAAAACCTAATAAATTTGGCTTTAAGACTAGTACTTCAAGTCCAAGCTATTTCCATTTTTAAAGAACATTACCCTCTCATCTGCCAAATCAGACTTATTCTGAATATTTAAACAAATAAAGCATGTAAAAGAGATTTTTAAGCTGCAAATCTCCATAAATAGCTAATTTATTATGAATCTAGTCAATTTCATGTAATGAGAAATAATGAGAAAGGAAGAACTCCCCACAACTCTCTGTCACCTCCTAGGCCTGTGTAGGACCACTTTTCATAGACAGGCTTCAAGTAAATGTGCCTACACCAGAAGTAGAAATTCAGGGCACTGTCAGAGCTCTGGAGGAGACCGTTGGAGCTTGATGACACACCTCAAACCCAGCCGCACATAGGATTGCTGGTCCTGCTGAGAATCTAGAGGCCTCCGTCTAAACCTGCTCACTATCAGGATATTCATACTTACAAAAAGAAACTAATGGTGGTGACCATCCCTACAATGGGAGCTGATGCCCTGCTGCAAAGACAATCCAGCCTTCATCATAAAGAACTTACAAATTACACTAAGCAAACATTTTAATAGCTATTAAGAGTCTTAATCAGACCTGTTACACAAACAATTAAGAGATGTCATAAAATACACCCATTTAGGCATAGTGGCTACATTTTTGGATTTGTAAAAGGAACCATTTACTTTCTATATAATTTTTTATTAGTGCATGTTTGCAATTCATGCAGTTTACAACCATCTTGGCGAGTAGTTACATGTACATATTACAATTTGTTTGTTTTTTTAATCTCCTTACCTTACCTTCCCCCGCCTTCTCCAGTTCTCTTTACTTTTGCGATAGAAAAAAAGCTCTCAATGGAGCCTAAAGGTTATGAAACAAAAAGGTACTACTCTGAGAAATTCCATTTTCTGAGATCAAATTCCACTAATCAAGCTCTGTTCCCAATGCTCTGCTGGTAGTCTAAGATTTATTTTTAGTCATATTACTGTTTAATCAGAAAATTTTTCATGTTTCTTCAAAAAACAATTTCTTATAAGTAGTGCTTCTTTTTAAAGAAAATTATTTTTGTTTCTTTAAACACAACTTCTTATAAATACTGCTTCTTTTAAAGGGCCATGAAAATGTTGACATAATCTAATAATGAAAATTAAGAAGAAATTGTGGATTTATAAGAAATTTGCTTTGCAGACAACATTTTAGGTTGAGATTCATCCCTACATTGCTTAAGGCTACAATTTCAAGTATGGTCCAAGGGCATCGTCATCACAGGCAAATTTGTCACCAATGCAGGGTCCCACTCCATAGTCTCACTCCAAACCATCAAAGTCTGAATCTGCATTTTAAAAGATCCCCAGATGATTTTATGTATAGTAATAATTTTAAAGAAAATATCAGTGTGCAAACTTCCTACTACCTGAAATGCTATCAGGAAAACTAATGGCTTTAATCTCACTGAAAAGTAAAAAAGAATTTATGCAGTCCAAGAAGGTACATAAATCATGTAAAATTGGCCACATGCATAAGTATATCTGAAGTGGTCCCTCCAGCATCCATATCTTGTGGTCATGTCCAGAATGCCTGACACTGCCCACCATCCTGGTCATGCTCAGTGGCTATCTTGTAGTCATTCCTCCCTCTTCAGGTGCTGTGTCCTCTTCACTTCCTGAGTGTAGCACCCATTGTACAGAATACTAACACTAAGATAAAGAGCTTACATAGAGTAAGAAAGAAGGAATCTTCTTAGTCTTAGGCCCTATCATGTTCTTTCAGAGTTCAAAGATACCTAGCCTATACATGTACCATATATGACTATGCTTCATGTATGTATTAAGAGAATCAAATGTATCTTTTCATTTGAAAAAAAACAGGAAAAATTAAAAGAAATTTTACTGTTCACTCCATGCAATATATTTCTAGATTACTTTGGGAAGTAGATTTTTACAGTAGTTATGAACATCCCATAAAGTACATGACATGATGTGATTTTCAAAATATGACTTCCTATGTTCATATAGCCAGCTATTTTAAGAGTACCTAAAAGCACATCCATAAGCATATGCTATTAAAAATGGGATTTTGCAGTAAACAAAGAGTATTAAGTAAAGCATGAGATGACTTCTATAGCTTAAAACCTGTGGGCGGAATTATAATGATGTTGTTTATAACTATTCTGAAAAAATACCCATCAACTCTAAGAAAGTTATTACAAGCCTAATCAATGCTCCAGTTGTTCTTCCTGAGGAATACATTCTTTAAATAATGTAAATGGGCTTCATAGAAAATGTTCTTGTTTGTATTTAGTACTCTTTGCTTTATCCTACATTGTAGTAACATAAACACTTCAAAGTAGGAAATGAAGGATTTTGATTTCTGCCTTTGTTTGGGGGTGAGTTTTATTTTATTATTATTGCACGAAAGTAAAGTGTTAATAATTTTCATCTAGCAGCATGGACTTTAAAAAAGTAATTGTATTAGGGCTGAAGATAATTTTATCCAAATTTTCATAAAGTATGTTTTTGGCTCGTGGAACGGTTGAAAGAAAGGTGACTGTAGTTACAGTAAAACAGCGTCTCCCTTACCATTGTTTGTATCAAACTCACACTAGAGTTTATGACCCTGGGTCCTGGCTCTACCACTTTCTAATCATGTATCCTGGACCAGCCATTGCAGTTCTCTAAAGTCTTATTTTCCCTCATCTGCAACATAAAGCTAAAAATTAAGCCTGCATGTTAGGTTTATTTTGAGAAGTAAATGAGAAAATACATTTTAAAATATTTAACAGAGTGCCTGGACTGTAGTAAGAGCTTATGTCATATTAGACATTACATTGTTTTTTTAATCACACTATAGTTCAGCCAAGTTTGAAAAACATCTAATACACAAAAGTCATTCTATCCAATTCTGAAATGTAAAATGACATTACCTTAAAATAGCTGCTTTTATCCTTTAAAATGTAAAATACAAAAGGCTGTAACCTGAATCCCTAGATCTTTCCTTTCTCTTACAGGAGCCAAACTTCTTATAAAAAGAGTCTTATCGCCATTTCTTCAGTTTCTCACCCCTAATCCATTCCTCAACCCTCCAAGGAAACAAAGCAAAAACAAACAGCTTCTTCACTGTAGCAACCCTCTCCCATACAAACAAGAGTGTTTTTCTGATACCAAATCTCATGATCATTTTTCAGCTGTAATGTTCCTGACCTTTCTGCATCAATTGAATTAATACTCTGGAATCTCTTCTGCTTAGTGTCCTTATGATCTCCTTCCTCTAAAATGCAGATATTCTCTCCATCTCCTCACCCCTTTCTCTCTCCACATCCAACATTCCCCATTCTGGAAACCTTTGGTATGATTTCAGTAAATTCAACCAACTTAGTATCAACTGGTACAAGGTAGTATGATAAATATTAAAAGTCTATTTAATCAAGGACCTAAATGGCTTTAAAAGATCTCAATATAGAATCTACTTATTTTCCTACTTTCAGGTATTTTCTTTATTTTTATTCCAGTTTGATAAACCTTTTCACTATTGGCTAACATTGCCAGACACCTTCAAATATTAGTCTACCTTTTGTACCCATAGGTTCCAACTAACCATAGATTGAAAATATTTGGGAAAAAACTGCACCTTGTAGTGAACATGTACAGACTTTTCTTGTCATTATTATCTAAACACAACACCGAATAGCAATTATTTACATTTTACTGCCCATTTTATATAAGGATCTGCGCATCTACAGATCTTGATATCTGTGGAGGAGTCCTGGAACCAAATCCCTGGATACTGGAGAGCTGAAGTAGGAAAAATAAGAGGTAGATGAGTTCTGCTTTGCTTAAATTTACTTGGATAATTGGTTCTTTGGATAGGATTTGTAACATAGATTTGGGAGAATGTTGAATTCCATCCTATAAGTTTTGAATGTTGAATGATATTGGGCTATCTAGTTGAAGATGGCCAACTGGTAATTGTACATGTGTTTCTGAAGTCTACATATGGTGTCAAATTGACCAACATCTTTGGAAATAACCTGGAAATGCTTATCTAAATCTACATTCTTCAAGCTCTATCCTAGATCCCTACCCAAATCACAAAATCCCAATTACATTTTTATGGGAAAGATCCAAGTTTCTCTAATTCAATCTTTCTTAATACTATATTTTTTATTTCTATTTAGGTCATATGGTGACTCAAATTTAAAATTTCTTCTTAATCATCAATCAACATGTTAGTGTTGAGAGAAAAATAAGGGAAAAACCCTGTGCTAGTTACTGGGGATAATATAATGACTAACATATACATGGTCCTTCCTTCTGTAAGTTTCAGTCTAACTGGGGACTGAGTTGTCAGTCATCTGTAGTGAACACATACAGATTTTTCTAGTCATTACTCTTAATCATGCAGTGATCACAAGTCAAAGATGTCTAAGTAAAAGAAAAGCTAAACTGTTCTGGGCTCCTGGAGAGCTCCCTAAAAAAGTAACTTTTACCACATTTACTGCAAGAAGGTAGAGTGATTGGTGGTTAGTCATATGTATAAGGCAAGGCCTCCTAGGCAATGAGATCTTATTAAAAGATTTCTTTCTACAGCAAAGAAAGAATTTGGCAAATTGAGGAAAAAAGGAAAAACCTGGGTGACAGACACATAGTGAACAAAAACAAGAGCAGATAAGAATGAAGATGTGGGGGCAGGGGTTAAATGAAGGTTGACTTATGTGGATGAATACCAGACCAGCCTGAGTTTGACCACCGACAGGTTTGAGAACTACTGGAAGTCCAGGCAACACATCTCACTATAGGGAAAATGAGAGAAATGAAATGAGAGACCTGAAATGGTTTTCTTATGTTTGCCAGACTTACTCTTTAAAAATTCAGCCTATTTGATCTAATTTTAACACCTGCACCTCCGATGTACTATAAACTTTACCTATTTAACGTACACAGTTTAATATGTTTAGAAATTCATGTTCATCTGTGACACATCATCACATCAAGTTGATAATGATAGTCATCGTGTCTGGAAGTTCTCCTTTGCAGTCTCTCATTCCCCACCACCCCCACCAAGCCTCAGCCAGCCATGCCTAAAACAGGGGCTGGTACATGAAAAAAAATGTTTTGTGAAGAAATAACAAGTGAATCTATTTGGAGCCTTAGTTCTTTGTTTGATGTTCCATTGGTTGCTCTGTCTTTTCCAGGTATGCAGTGCTATTCAGAATCAGGATTTCACTGTGATTGAAGACTACTGCACTGGCCTCAAAGCCCTGCTTTATCTGAAGAGCATTGAAGAGCTACAAGACTGGGATGGGCAGAGTCCAGCCACTGTTAGTCACCAGAAAGGGAAGCCGGTTCCACCTATTGCTGAACTCACTGGAAAGGTATGTGCTCACCTCTCTGGTGTTATTCTTGAGAACTCTGCTTCAGTGTGTTTCTATTTCAGATCTTGTTTACCTTCCCACAATCTCACTCACAGAGGAAACACAGTGCCTGGTGGATGTGATTTTTGCAATAGACTCATTCTGAAGCAGGCTTGATTACAGCTCTATGATGGGTCTGTGAGTTACCTTTTTATAAAGCCAATATAATACAAGGTCATATAAAAGAACAAGATTGAAGTTTGTGTGTAAAGTGCTTCCAAATTCTTGCTTACTGTGGTGTTGACTGGCATTCTTTCCAGTGGGAGACTGGAGATTTCTTTATTTTTTAACAAGCTCTGGAAATTATAACATTACCTTTCTATTTTCAAGACAATCAAATCACTGGAGTCCTGAATAACATGATGAAGTTTTTTAAAATTAAAATCTAATCAGTATCTTTTGTAACTGCTTCTGCTGTGTGGTTAAACCTGGGCTCAAAAGGTTATGTCCCAACTTTCTCACTAACTGCTATTTTCTGAGAAATATACACTACATTTACATTTTGTATAATACAGTGATTTTAGCAACTCTTTTCTAAAACAACATTAAGCATTTCGCCTTTGTATTTCCTTTGAATCATTCTAAATAGACAACCATTGTCAGAAGACATTTCTTGAGTCCCGAATGAGAGGAGGAAATAATTATAATTCTTAGTCTTTTCAGCTTGTCACTACATCAATAATTAACTTTAAAAAAAAGAGAGGCAGTATAAAAAGATTCTTTAAGGAAGCATTTAATAATTCAAATGAATCTTAACTTGAAACAGGTCACATGAAAAAGAATGGAAAACAAAAACCCCGGGTACTCTGCTTTGGATGGCTGGGTGAGGGACTCAGGGAGAATAAGAGAAGCATCATATAACTGGTTATTTCTAGTGAGAAATATAACTGTCCCTCTCCTAACACATAGACAAAAATAAAACCATCTTGAAGAATAATGTGTATGACTGTGATACCAATAATGAAAAAGAAAAGAGGCAAGGAAATAAAATCTTACAATATGGGTTCCAGGAAAATATCATGATGAATGACTCCATGAGTGGCAATCAAACAGAAAGGCTGTGACATTAATATTTATAATATTGTAATTAGCAAGACAGTGCCTAAGCAGCACTGTTAGTGTAACTAATCATATTATCATAAACTGAGTCTGCAGTATTTAGCCAGTGAAGGTTCTTGCTTTTATCAATGACTGTCAATAACCTAGATTTGTTTACAACTGAAAAAATTTCACAAATGACATTAACTCATTCAATGTAAACATCCCAAGGAAATTATTTCAGCCATGATGTATATGATCACCTATAAAAGCATTGTCTCAAATGTGGGTGATTACCATGTGTGCTGAAATATAAGTAGCAGCATTGCACTGTAATATTTTTGTTCTTAAAAGACTTTCACGTCCATTTCAAAAGTTACATATTCAAATAAAAGATGGATAATGATAAGGACACTCGTGTGGATGACACAAATGGAAATAGATTTTCTAACTAGATTCAGACTTTATTTTAGTAAGGCCAGTCTTCATCAAAATCATAAGTGTATTTTTTTTCATAAGTGCATTTTTCAACTTTATCAATGTTAAAAAAGATTTTTGCTATGTGCTTATATTGGTGATTCATTTCTCAGCACTAAGTTGAGGAACAAGCAGATGGTCTGGTAATAGATTTGTGCTCCTGAATTCTCTAGTGCAGGCTGACATGATTACAACAATAGTGAATATCCCCTTTAGGTTAATATTCCTAGTACTGAATCAAAGTGCTCTGGATGCAGGGTACAGGTGGCTTCCTAATTGTTCCTTCCTAGTGTTGCGTGTGTGTGTGTGTGTGTGTGTGTGTGTCTTTGAAAGCAACTCATATTATGCTTTTGTTAGCTCAAGAGTAGGCTGCTGATCCTTATGTCAAATGAGAGCTATAGACCCTTTATAGGAAGACTCACTAGGAGTAGCTGGCTTCCTTAGTCAGGAAAATTTTGTTTGGAATGTACAATTGTTATATCATTTAATCTTTCATTCATAGGTCAGGCTAGAATAAATTTGAGTACTTAGGAAAACCAATTAGAATGCAGTGTTTAATGATGGACAAAAAACAAGACTCTGACTGTAGAAAGAACTGTGATTCGTTAGCCATGTTATTGCTCAAGTGATTGGTATATTTGATATAATCTGCTTATGCTCACCTCACTTCTGATTAAACTCCTCAAGCAATGTTCTTTCAGGTAATTTTTGAAGGGCAGGAAGTGGTGTGTTTATAATTTCATGGTGCAAGTTGTTTAAATCAGTACCTAGAAGAGGAGAGCAAATCCCTGGAAAGAGTGGTCATCAGTTTTGCCACAACATACAATTGTCCGTATCTAAATATTGGTGCTTAAAAACCATGAGTTATTCTTGTGAGAAATATAGATTCCCAGGCCCCATGCATCCATCCTGATTCAGCTGATGGGAAGTGAGTCCAGGAATCTGAATTTTCACATCATGAATTTGATGGAAGGGTCTTTGTTGCCAAAAGGAATGGAGCAGGTAACAGTAATAGCCAACCCACAGGTTGAGAAGTTAGTGTTGAGCAGGGTGTGGAGAAATCTAGCAGTAATGATTTTGAGCCAGAAAAAAAATAAAATACAAAGAGAGGCAAGAAAGGAAATCCGGAGGTTTAACAATAATTTCTAAATGGCCAGAGGTTAGGGATACCTAATGAGGAACCTGTATATAGGACAACAATTACTAGCAGGGTTAACAGAAAAACTACTAGGTTTGTGTGATGTTTCATTACTTAATATCCAGGCAACTTGGACAAGTTACTTAATCTCTCTAAACCTGTCGCTAAAACGTTAAAATGAAAACAACCACAATTCAGGTCTCCAGTCCCTCATTACCACTTCTGAAACCTAAAAAGATGATGAAATCAAATTTTTTCACATGACTCATTTGAAGAAACCTAGGCCTGAACTAATGTGAAGCTATAAATAATCTTTTCTTATTCTTCTTAGAGGAACTTTTAAATGTTTACTGCAGAGAGACTAATGTATTTGATTCCAGGTTGCTGTCCAATATCTTTCTGGGGCTAGAGGTGGGAGTGTTTGGGTCAACTTGGGATATGTGGACCATTTTAATTTTCTTAACCCTCTGTACAAATCTGAATCAATGCATGTGGCTCCAGGGATTTTAAATAAAAACTTGTAAAAAATACCTAAGTGGAACTATAACTGCAAACATACGTTTATGCAGAAATTCTTAGTGTTGGAAGCAAAGTGTATATTTTAATGACAGAAAATAAAATATTACTCAAGGGTATTTTGAGAAGTGGGAAATAAGAACTATGTTGAGATGATTTACTTAGGAATATGAAAGAAAGAAAGCATTTCAGTATTTGAACAGAAAAGCATAGAAGAAAATGTCTTCACTATTCTATCCTGCGGATGACAGCAGGACTCCTACAGAGGACTCCTTGGAGCCTTGGTAGGGAAGCAGCAGAAGCCAACATCTTCTGATGGCTTGAGGTCCGCATACATTCTCACATGCTGTTGCCTGCATCTATCACAGCTTTCCAATTCTCCAAGGGAAAATTCTTAAGCGTCGCCTTCTCGTCACGTTAACCCCTGACCTCTAACAATTAATTTCTCCTTCTCTTCCTGAAACTCAGGTGCAGCAGGTATCACACAGCAGTTGAGTTTGTTTATGTCTGTTTCTTCTGCTAGAGAATAAATCATATTATACATCTTACAAATGAATAAATGTCTTATTCATCTTTGTATTCCAATAAGAGCTTAATAAATGTTGTTTGAATAACCACTAAATGAATAAATTAATGTTATAAGAACCTGGAGTGGTAGTAACATTAGAATTAATAGTTACTTGATTCTTCAAGCTAATACTTTTTCTAGCACATTAGAAATGAAAAGAATATAAAAAATAACCTTATAACTTAAAATCCCATTTTGTATATGAGTCTAGTTTAATAAAATGAGAGGGAAAGAAGCCACAATAAAAAGAGCAAGGAAGGCAGGTAGGCAACCTTCACACATTTTTGACTCGGCAAAATGTGTTAAGACTGTGAACCTCTTAAGGGCTCAGACCACATCTTGTGTGCCAGTGAGTAACAGTGTCTGCCAGGTAGGAGCAGTGGCACAGAAGCCAAATTGCTGAATGAATGTAATGATCAATCACTAATTTATTTTTAAATCTACCTTAAATTTCAAGTCTTTTACTGACCCATCTATGATTCCCTTCCCTTTCATTTGAGGAAAGTCAAGGCACTTCTTTCTCTGTCATAGATAGTCCTTTGTTCATATAACTAGTATTGCTCATATTATCTTCTAGTTATCTGTCTACTAGTCCACTGCTGCAGATCATTATGAGCACTTTGAGACCAGAGATCATGTCTTATTTATACTTGAGTTTTCAAGCACCCAGCATGATGTTACATGTTTATAAAATTAATTGCACAAAATATTCATGGTGTTCTTATTTAGGAGAAAAAAGAAGAAAGCCAATTTATAATTAAAATTCAAGCTAGGCTCTTTCAAGAATAGCAGTTATTTTAGAAGAAAACAGTAAACGTGCCAAATTACTTTCAGTAGGTATTAAAACATGATGAAATACATATCAGTGATATTAATAAGTGAATATAATTTGTGCTTGTTAAAAACTTCCATTAGGATAAAGTCACAAATGCTGTCATACACATGTATAGCAGCTCTGACAACAAGACTTTGTTTTGATAGTAGAAACTAAAATTGTGTCCATATGACCAGAAGCATCATTTTTAGTTATTTTAAAGCCAAAAGAACACAGTGTCATAAAACTACCATTATGTAGTTGTGCTAATTTTATATGTTGATGTCTGGGTTTTTTTATTCACTTCTGGCAAATTTTCCAACACAGAGAACAATATATTCAAACATAATATGAAGTCCACAACATTACCATTGCAAAAGACCTAATAAGAGCAGTCACATAAGAACACAGTAGTACTTCCTATTGACAAATGTAGACTTTTGTGTCATCAGAGCTGGGGATGTAGCTTGGTGGTAGTGGGTTTGCTTGGCATATATGAACCCCTGGATTTGATCTCCAGCATTGGAAAAAGAAAAAAAGGTTTGTGTTATCTTTCTAAATTGAGGAATAATTTCAATAAAGAAAAAATACACAAATCTTAAACATTTGATGAATTATGATAAATGCACATACTATGAAATTCTCACTTCCACCAAGATGTAGAACATTGCTAAGTCCTCAGGGATTCCCTATGTGCCTTCCCAGCCATCATCTGACCTCAATGCAAACACCATCTAGTTCCTATCAACATAGACTTATTTGTTCATGTTGCTCGATACTATGTAAATAGAATTCCATAGAATGTATGTTTTTTGTGTGTGGCAACTTTCACTCAGCACAGTGTTTCAAAGATTTGTTCACATTTCTATGAATCCTATTACATATTATTTGTTCATTTATTTTTATTTGGAAACGTTCTACAATTTGTTTATTCATATTAAATGATATTTGAGCTGTTTTTACTATTTTGTTATTATAAGTGTTTTTATAAGCACTGTTGCACAACTTTTTGTGAATACATGTTCCCATTTATCTTGGGTAATACATAGAAATATAATTTCTTGTTCATAAAGTAGATGCATGAGTTTTACAAGAGACTTTCAATCAGATTTTAAAGTAACTATTCCATTTTACATTCTTGCCAGTTTAGAGCAAGTGAAGGGTTCTTCCATATTCCTGCTGACATTTAATGTTCTCTGGCTTCTTAGGTTTAGCCATTCTAGTACATGTATATGGGGATATGATTAGGAGTTTAGTTTTCATTTGTTCGATAGTGACTAATGAGTTTACAAATTGCATGTCTTTGTTGGACATGTATGTGTCTTCCTCTTTCTGTGAAGTATTTGTTCAAATCTTTTGCCTATTTTTGATTGGTTTTAATTGAGTTTTAGGAGTTCTTAATGTATTCAAGTATAAATCCTTGAATCAGAGAAACCATTTGACAAAATCTAACATACATTCGTAATAATAACCCTAAGTAATCCATTATGGAGGGAAACTTTCTCAAGCAGATGAAGGCTATTTTAAAAAACATAAAGCTAGAATCATAATTAATGTTGAAAAGATGTTATTTTCTCCTATATTCAGTATTGTACTGCAGGTTCTAATGAGTACACTAAGGATATAAAAAGAAATAAATGATATCTAGATTTGAAAGATAGAACTTAAACTGTTTTTATTTGCAGATGGTGTGATTATGAAAGTAAAATATCTTAAAGAACCTTTAAAAACATAATTAAAATAGGTGAACTTGACAAAGTTTCAAGATTTAAAAACAATGTACAGAAGTCAATTATATTTATATATGGAAAATTGGAAAAATAAACACTGGAAAATTAAATTTAAAATGCCACTTATAATAGCAGCTAAAAATTGTAAAATACTGTGGAACAAATTAATACATGCAATATCTGCATACTGAAAACTGGAAAGGATTGATGAGGAAAACTTAAAGAAGACATAAATCACATGTTCCAATGTCAGCTCTCCAAATTTATGATCCTAGTAAAATTCCAACATGTATTTTTGTAAAAGTTATAGAGCTGATTTTAAACTTTACATTGGAAAGAAAGGAGTCAAAATAGTCACAATAATCTAGAAAAAGAAGAATAAAGTTAGAAACTTGTACTATCTGCCTTCGAGATTTTCTATAGATCTACAATAATCAAGCTAGTGTGTTTTGGTGTCAGAATAGACAAATAGGTCAATGGAACAGATAGAAAATCCAGAAATGGTCCCACACATATACACTCAATTGATTTTTGAAAAAGGTGCAAAAACAATCCAATGGAGAAAAGAAAGTTCTTTCAACAAATGGTACTAGAATTAATGGATACTCATACTTAAGTAAAAGAATCTCATGCCTACTTCACAGAGGACATGGAAATAAATTTAAATATATCATATATATAAAGGCAAATTTGAGGTTCCCAGAAAAATTACTCACAAGGCATATACAACTGTATTTATAATTATAAAATTTTACATGAAAGTATAAGTAAATATCTTCATAACCTGGTGTAAGGAAAAATTCCTAGGACAGGATACAAAAAAAGTACTAATTATCCAAGAAAGAATTGATAAATTATTCTTCATCATAATTAACTTCTGCTCATCAAAAGACAGTTAAGAAACAAAAACTCAAGTCACCAAATGGGAGAAAATATCCATAATACTTCTATTTTTCAAAGAAACTTGTGATCAAAATAAATGTACATAATATCTTAAATATAACCTGGAATAATTTGATCTTATCAATCCATACTGTACATAGAACCTTAGAATAAAAAAATCTATCATAAGAAACCTACCTGTAGGCCCTTGCCCCTTACTTCCATCCATCTACCATAGGTCTTTCTGCGTGTTTCTCTAATAGCCATTACCAGTGCTCACACAGTAAAAGAAAGATGGGAGGGAGATGAAAGCTATTTTCCTCCAAGTTCACTTATGACCGTATAGTCCTTGTCCATATTATCTTCTCCTGTTGCAGCTTTGTCCCTATGGTGATTCTTCCTGGGACTGCCAGATGGTTACATTATGTTAGAGAAGTTTTAAATGACATTTACTTTCTGTCATCATTTGGATAATGGCTAAAATACAAAACATTATTACTAAGGGCAGTTTCAATGACTGTAGCCAGATTGCATGAGGCTAAATATTTTTAATTGTTTCAGTTCATTTCATAGAAAATAGCAACAGAGAGAGAGAGAGAGAAAGCATCATTCCCTGAAAATTCAAAAATTTTCAAACTTACCAGATCAGAGTGTACTGTATAGATGTTAGGGGGACTCAAATCTCCATTTCTAAATACCACCAGATGATTTTAAATAATGTCCTAGGCAGAATGCTAGAATATAGAATGTCCTATAAAAATGAAACAGGCACTAGTTTTATGAGGGTGATTGTTTCTGCTTGAAAAAAAATATTGGAGACGCCGAATCAGCCTGCTGCAGACAGGCAGGTCTGTGCACACCCTACCTAGGTCCCCAGTCCTGCAAAAGACACCAAATCACCCTGCTTCAAACAGGCAGGTCTGCCCACGCCCTACCAAGGTCACCAGTCCAACGGAACACACCTAATCAGCCCACTGCAGACAGGCAGCCACCTGGTTCCACACTACAAAGACACAGAGGACACCAGACCACCAAACCAAGGTACTGAGCCCCGCTGCTCCCAGCCCAGAGGTAGGGGCTTCTGAGCTGCCATCCCACTGCTCCTGGTCCAGAGGAAGGAGCTTCCCGGTCACCATCCCTCCTGCTGCTCCCAGACCAGAGGAAAGGGCTTTTGGGCCACCTTCTGTCCCGCTGCTCCTGGCCCAGAGGAAGGGGCTTCTGGGCCATCATCCCTCCCACCACTCCTGGCCCACAGGGAGGGGCTTCTGAGCCACCATCCCACTGCTCCTGGTCCAAAGAAAGGGGCTTAACAGACACCATCCCTCCTGCTGCTCCCAGTGCACAAGAAAGGGCTTTTGGGTCACCATCCCTACCACTGCTCCCGGCCCCTGTCCCACCTATCCCAGCCAGAGGAGGTAATCCGTGGAGGCGATAACAGCCCCCCACCCCAGTCGAAATGAGAACACACATAAATAAGTCTCAAACCCAGACTTCCAGATCACCTACAGCAACCCCAAAGGGAAATGAGATGGAACACTCTGATACTCAACCACCTGGACCCACTGAACTGGCAACAAAAGGGGATCTGGAAAAATGAAATCAGAAATAATTTCTCAGATAACAGGAGAAATTGTGCCCCTAGTGCAAGACATGATTAATAAATCTAGAGAGGAGCTCAGGAACATGATGGAATCCCAACATAAGAAACAAATGGAATCCATAAAACAGATGCAAATAGATTTCCAGGACATGAAAAACTCCAATGAAAGTCTACACAGCAGAATGAGCCAATGTGAGGACAGAATTTCAGATATAGAAGATAAGATTGCAATTAGTGACCAGGAAAAGAAAAATTGCTTCAAAATTATAAGAGAACATGAGAAATCAATCCAGCAGCTGCTAGACGATGCAAAGAAGAATAACATAAGACTGATTGGGCTCAATGAAGAAACAGGAGAGAGTGGAGATGACATAAAAAATCTCTTCACAGAAATAATGGCAGAAAACTTCCCAAGCAGGGGAAAAGAGCTCGACATACAGATAAGTGAGACATATAGAACTCCAAAAAATCTTGATCAAAAAAAATCTACACATAGGCATATAATTGTTCAGATTCCAGAAACTCAATAGAAAAACACAGTTCTACAAGCAGTTAGAGAAAAGAAACAAATCACATACAAAGGAAAGCCCATCAGAATCACAGCAGACTTCTCAACACAAACCATCAAGGCAAGAAGAGCTTGGAGTGACATATTCCAAGCCCTAAAAGAAAAAAGCCTCCAACCCAAATTGATGTACCCTGCAAAACTATCTTTCAAAATTGATGGAGAAATAAGATACTTTCATGACAAAGAACACCTTAGGAACTTCATGAATACCAAACCAGCACTCCAAAGAATTTTACACAATATCCTAGAAACAGACATTGAGGATCACAACCCCAGGAAGCAAAGCAGAATGAACCCATCGGGCATGACAAAAAATTAAATGTAAAGGGGGAGAACCCAACAAAAAGAAAAAGTCATGGCAATGACAAGTCAATATGCTTCAGTTATAACCATCAACGTTAATGGTCTCAATTCACCAATCAAAAGAAATAGACTGGCAGAATGGGTCAAGAAGCAAAATCCAACAATATGATGCATACAAGAAACACACTTAATTCAAAAGGAAACTCATAGACTGAAAGTTAAAGGGTGGAAAACAATACTCCATATGACAGGAACCCAAAAAAAAGCACGAGTAGCTATCCTCTTTGCAGATCAAGAAGATTTCAAACCAACACTGATTAAGAGAAATGAAGAAGGACACTACATCCTTGTAAAGGGAAGAATCCAAGAGGAAGAGATGACAATCATAAATATCTATGCACCAAAGACTAGTGCACCCAACTATATAAAACAAATACTAATGGACATGAAAAGTCATTTATGCACTAATACAATTGTAGTGGGGGACCTCAACACCCCACTGTCACAAATAGATAGATCAACTAGACAAAAAATAAGTAATGAAATAATAGAACTCAATCGAACTCCTGAACAAATGAACTTAATGGATGTTTACAGAGTCTTTCAACCCACAAAATCAGAATACACATTCTTCTCAGCTGCACATGGGTCATTCTCCAAAATAGACCACATACTCACACATAGAACATGGTTAAGTAAGTGCAAAGGAATTGAAGTTATCCCCAGTATATTATCAGATCATAGTGCAATGAAATTGGAGATCCATAGCAAAAGAAACTCAAAAAAATTTCATAAACACATGGAAAGTAAACAACCTACTTCCGAATAACCAATGGGTCACAGAAGAAATTAAAGAAGAAACCAGACAATTCCTTCAATTAAATGACAATGACAATACAACATATTGGAATCTATGGAACACAATGAAAGCAGTCTTACAAGGGAAATTCATACCAGTGAATATGCATATCAGGAAAACAGAATGAGCCCAATTAAACAACCTGATGCTGAACCTCAAGCGTCTAGAAAAAGAAGAGGAGGACAACCCCAAAGCTCATACAAGGGAGGAAATTATAAAGATCAGAGGAGAAATCAGTGCAATGGAGACTAAGAGACAGATACAAAACATCAATGAAGCCAAGAGTTGGTTCTTCGAAAGAATCAACAAAATTGACAAACCTTTAGCCAACCTTGTCAGAAAAAGGAAAGAAAAGGCCCAAATCCATGCAGTTAGGAATGAATAGGGTGAAATTACAATGGACTCAGCAGAAATCCAGAGGATCATCAATACCTACTTCCAGAACCTATATGCCAATAAGAAGGACAACACAGAAGAAATGGACAGATTTCTAGATACATATGAATTAACAAAGTTGAATGAAGAAGACCTAAAAATTCTAAACAATCCAATATCAACCAATGAAATTGAAAATGTAATTAAAAACTTATCAACTAAGAAAAGCCCAAGCCCTGATGGCTTCACTGCTGAATTCTACAAGATGTTTAGAGAGGA
Organism: Heterocephalus glaber; assembly: GCF_053883595.1. Classification (NCBI taxonomy): domain Eukaryota; kingdom Metazoa; phylum Chordata; class Mammalia; order Rodentia; family Bathyergidae; genus Heterocephalus; species Heterocephalus glaber. The sequence continues at coordinate 32,324,115 of NW_028258296.1, read as the reverse complement.
ACTGCTGCCACTACTGTTTAAACTCTTAAGTGAAATTGAAAGGGAAGCAATACTACCAAATTCATTCCTGGAAGCAAGCATCACCTTGATCCCCAAAGCAGAGAAAGACCCAACTGAAAAAGAGAACTATAGGCCAATCTCACTAATGAACATAGATGCAAAAATCCTTAATAAGATAATGACAGACAGAATGCAGAAGATCATCAAGAAGATCATACACCCTGATCAAGTGGGATTCATCCCAGGGATGCAGGGATGTTTCAATATATGAAAATCCATCAATGTAATACACTATATCAATAGAGCCAAGGAGAAAAACCATATGATTATCTCCATAGATGCAGAAAAAGCATTTGACAAAACCCAACAAGCATTTATGATAAAAACCCTACAAATAATTGGAATAGATGATCTCTACCTCAAACTGATAGAAGCCATCTATGAAAAACCAACAGCCAATATCATACTAAATGGGCAAAAACTGAAATCCTTCACACTAAGATCAGGAACAAGACAAGGATGTCCACTATCACCACTCTTGTTCAATATACTTCTGGAAACATTAGCCACAGCAATTAGACAAGAGAAAGAAATAAAAGGAATAAAGATAGGTAATGAAGAAGTCAAATTGTCATTATTTGCAGATGACATGATACTCTATATAGAAAACCCCAAGAACTCCACCAAGTCTTCTAGACTTAATAACCAAATTCAGTCAAGTAGCTGGTTACAAGTTCAACACACAAAAATCAATAGCTTTCCTCTACACCAATGACAGACTCACTGAGAGAGAAATAGGGCAAATAATTCCTTTCACAATAGCATCCAAAAGCTGAAATACCTAGGAATCAAGCTAACGAAAGTAATCAAAGACCTCTTCTCTAAAAACTATGGCACTCTGAAAAGAGAGATTGAAGATGATATCAGAAAATGGACAGACATCCCCTGCTCCGGTGTAGGAAGGATTAATATAGTGAAAATGGCCATACTCCCAAAACTGCTATATAGATTTAATGCAATTCCAATTGAGATCCCAGCAGCATACTTCATAGACCTTGAGAAAACAATCCAAAAATTCATTTGGAAGAAGCAGAGACCCAGAATAGCAAAAGCAATTCTAGGTAACAGACACATGGCAGGGGGTATCACAATCCCCAACCTGCAACTCTACTACAAAGCTACTGTGATAAAAACAGCATGGTACTGGCAAAGAAACAGACCTGAGGACCAGGGGAATTGATTAGAAGATGCAGAAACAACGCCAGACACACCCCGCCATCTCATCTTCGATAAAGGAGCCAAACACCCTCACTGGAGGAAAGATAGCCTCTTTAATAAATGGTGCTGGAAAAATTGGGCTTCAACTTGCCAAAGATTAAAACTAGACCTGTATCTCTCACCATTCACTAAACTAAAATCAAAATGGATTAAAGATCTAAATAGTAAAATAGAAACTCTGAACCAGTTGGAACAGAGGTTAGGTAGAACCCTTGAAGACATCGGTGTAAGAAAAGATTTTATGAACAAAACCTCAGTTGCCCATGAACTAGCACAAACAATCAACAAGTGGGATCTCTTCTTATTAAAAGGCTTCTGCACAGCAAGAGAAACCACCAGCAGTGTGAAGAGACAACCCACAATGTGGGAAAAAATCTTCACCTGCTCTTCCTCAGACAAAGGTCTACTATCTCGAATCTATAAAGAACTTAAAAAGATCAGACCTCCCAAATTTAAAGACCCTATCTAAAAATGGGCATCTGAAATGAACAGACATTTCTCAGACAAGGAAGTAGAAATAGCAAATAAATACATGAAAAAATGTTCAACATCACTGGTCATTCGAGAGTTGCAAATGAAAACAATGCTGAGATTCCACCTCACTCCAGAAAGAATGGCTGCTATCATGAAATCAACCAATAACAAATGCTGGTGGGGCTGTGGGGAAAGAGGAACCCTGCTCCACTGCTGGTGGGAGTGTAGACTGGTGCAACCACTGTGGAAATCAGTATGGAGATACCTCAAAGAACTAGGACTGTAAGTCCCATTTGACCCAGCTATTCCACTGCTGGGGATCTTCCCCCAAGAGTTAAAAGAATCATACCACAGTGATATATGTGCACCCATGTTCATAGCAGCACAGTTTGTAATAGCTAAAATTTGGAAACAGCCCAAATGCCCATCAACTGGAGACTTGATAAAGAAAATGTGTTTTTTTTATAAAATGGAGTACTACTCAGCCATAAAAAATGAGAAATTAGAGACATGTGTAGCTAAGTGGATGCACATTGAGGCTATACTCTTAAGTGAAATAAATAGGACACACATGTATAAATACCGAATAGTTTCTCTGGTGTGAGAAACTGAAAGTGTAAATAAGGACTGAAATGTAAAATAGGTAATGTGAAACAGGAAGAAAAGGGGCAAAGGGGAAGGAAGTGGGAGGGCTGGGGGAAAGGATAGAAGGGAATGGGATTAATATGAGAAAATGGAAAAATAGGAACAAAATCTTTGTAAATAAGGAGGGATGGAGAGGTTGAAGGGAGGGCTGGGCAAGGGTGAAAAATAAGAACCAAGAGAGACTATGTAAAGGTGCAAATTTCCAATGATGAATGTCATTATATTGCATACCTAAAATGTACCAATGATTAGAATGAATAATTGGTAATGTAAAATAGGAAGAAAAGATCCAAAGGGGTAGGGGTAGTGGGAGGGGCAGGGGAAAGGAAAGAAGGGAAAGGAAAAATGATGAGAAATGGAAAAAATGGAAATAAAGTCTTTGTAAATAGGGAAGGGTGGAGGGTGTGAAGGGAGGGCTAGGAATGGGGACAAAATAAGAACCAAGATGCATTATGTAAAGGTACAATTCCCAATGAGAAATGTAATTGTGTTGTATACCTACAATATACCAATAAAAGAATTTAATAAAAATTAAAAAATTTAAAAAAAAATACTGGATAAGAATCTGTGAGCCATTCAGTAATTATGGCCACCTGATCATCTCTGTTTATAATCATCCCATAAATAAGTCAAATGTGATGTGGTAAAAAGAAAACATTTGGAGTACAACAGTTCTGGGTTCAAATGTAGACAGTATCATATTAATAGACCAGCCACATGAATCCCACAGTCTTCCCTTTCCGTAAAGCAAATTGAGATAATGACACCTCTTCACAGATACTTTAAGAAGATCACAAATCATTTACATAAAATTTATAGCATACAGTAGACAATCAGTGCATCACAATTACTATTATAATTGTGTACAACACATACATAAAGAGAAATTTTGAAGTAATACTAGATATGTGACATGTCCATATCTAAAATATATGGATAATATTGGAGTAAATTTAAATATTTGAATAATACTTTAGGAATTGATTTCTATCTTTTATGTACATTTTCCGGATGGCACTCACGTATTATTTTTATGAGTTTTCTTAATCTTCAATTATAAGATGACCTTGCTAGCTTAATTTTGTTTGATCTGGTCAAAAGCTAGCTTCTTTGTTCTTTGAAACACACCCTTTCACAAAAAAGCTTCTAAATATTTCAAGAGAATTTCCTTTCTAACTAAAATAGTTAATTCTAATTTTAGGCAATAATTGACCTAAGTGAGGAACAATGAGTTCCTAAAATAGACAGAAGGGAGGAGTCCACTGCAATTGCCAAATTGGATGTAATGATATCTGAATTTTATATAAACCACTAGAGGAGGTACTGATACCAGTAGGAATCCCCCATGTTATAAAAGAGGTAGCTTTGCATTGCTTATAACTAGAACAATTTGTAAATCCAATAAGACTTCTCAGCTTGTTTCCTCCCATGGCAGGGTAAGTCGATTCATTCTACAGAGCAACTGTAATCAGATGGTAGTACCTTCCAGTAGCCCTGTGAGGAGGAGGTTTCTGATGCAAAGCCAAGCCCCGCAGAAGTGTGTGATCAATTGTCAAGACCTGTGTGGGTACAGATATAGGATGGGATGTTGCAGAACTTGGCTTTCCACTTCTGTGTTCGAGTGTGAGCTCTGACAGGTCAGCTGGGTGGGGAATTTCTGTTGCTGGTTTTTTTTTCTAAATTTTAATCACTACAGCTGCCTCATTGCATGCCTGAAGTAAGATGCAGCCCACCAGCATTTTCATTGCCTTGCTCTTCTCCCATCAGCTCCTTTCTTTTGTCCAAAATGCTTATGAAAAATATGAATTCTCATTTGTCCTTACCATATAAAATTGATATCTAATTACCAAGCACAAATGTAATTATTTCCTTTGTCACATTCATGAAAGTAAGTGGTTAAGTATAATTCCTCATACTTCATCAAATGTAACTACTTTAATCAGAATGCACCTTATTAATATTAATTATATACTTAGAACTTTGTGTAAAAGTGCTTTTCATCTCCAATACAGCTTACATTAATTTGGATGTTACTTTTAAAACATGGAAAAATGAGATTTTTCTTATTCTGGGTAGAGATTGAAAATTTAAAAATATTTTACTACTATAAGCAATTAAATTAATATTTGAATTCAAATTCTAGCTTTAATTCCTCTCTCTTAAGAACTCCACAAAATCAGTGGAAATTTGTAGCAAACCAGTTAGTTTTGTTTCTAATCATGATTTTATGAAGTTAAAATACTTCTTTGTAATTCTAAGTTATGTTTCTGAGACTTTTTCTGAAAAAAACCCATGAATTTGTTATATCTTCAGGTGAGCCTATCTTCCCACTTAATAAAGGGAATATTAAAATGAAAACATAATTTTCTAGTAATTATAGGAATCAAAGTGTCATTTTGATAGTGTAAAGAGTCAACAAAAATTTTAATTATATTAAGGTTTACACCAATTAGTCTTGCCTAACCTTACCCAGTCTTACCTAAATATCTGTTATTTGAAATAAAAATGGAGGATTTAATTTATAAATATTCAAATAAAACAAACCATAATTAAATTATTTTTTAGCTTCAAAATAAAATGAACCATAATTGCTAGAAAAAAGCTTTACCAAAACCCTGGAATCATAAGTAGGATAGGCCAGGGTATTCTTAATAGCACAGAATAATTGACCATCTTGTTACTGGCTTTTGGGGTTCCATAGATTCTTTTCAGGGAATCTTTCCAGGTTCTTGGTGTTCTGAACAAAGATTGGATAAGATACATGAAAAGGGTATTGAGGGCCTACATTTATAAAAGGTAGGAAAAAAAGTACCTCTTCAGAGTGAGAGCGGGCAACTGAGAAGGTCAGAATCATCATGAGGTTTATGGCTGAGTCTTTTGCATCTCTCATTCCTCAGCCTGACATTGCATCTAGACCATCCTGTCAAAAGTGCACTTGATTTTGCCCCAGATGTAAATGAAGAATTGAAGATAGTGCTTTCTGATTGGTCCTAGCACAGAGTTTGGAAACTATGTTCTGTACACATTTTCTGGGTCTCTGTGATTGACAGATCACACCCAGTTGTCCGGCCAGCTTGTCCTACCCTAAACTCTTGCCTCAATCAACATTTGACCAAGTAAATTTGGCTATTCAAATAAAATATCTGTCCTCTCCTTTCTAGAACCCTGATACTCCTTTTGGTTACCCATATTGACCTACTAACCACCCAATTCCTAAATACTCACTCTATCTTATACTGTATAATCTTGGAAATCAATCTTACTAGTGTGTCAAATCTGTACCCTGTAATAGATCTGTGCTTCACAGTCACAGATGACCCTCTAGAAATAGGTCTGAGAAGATGTGACAACCTCCACAGAAAATGTACCTAATGTTGCACAGAGAGTTCTTTGATTTGCAGCTTCAGGCGCTGTGTGTGAAGTTGCCTTGAAAACTAAAAGTCCCCTGAAGCGTCCCTCCTGGCCCCTCACACCTGGCTGGGAACTCTGCTGAGGATTGTTTCCAGCAAACAAAGACAAGGTCTTTTGAAGAAATATTGCCATACATCTTTAAATCATTACACTTGTCTTTCCCACTTAACAGTGTTATCTCATTTTATCTCATTTTAATGATGAAACCTTTCCTAAGTCTTCTGACAGTTATTCTCTTCATATGCAACTGACCAGTAAAATATCACTCATCATTTATGTCAGGCTTGACCTGTTAATGAATATGCTCTTTAATTCCAAGCTACAGTTTGACAAGATACAAAACAACCACAACAAAACAGGCAGCTGATGCAAGTTTGACAAAAGGACAAAAGCCATGCTATCTCGGAACAAATAGAATACAGAACACAGGATGTGATGTTCCCAACATAGAGATAACAACTACAAAGTGCAGCATCTTTTCAATGCCAAGTCACCTGAAAATCTCCATACATCCGCCTTGATCGCTGCATGGACCTGAACCACAAGTATTTACTCTGACCTCTATACATGACAGAAGCACCAGACCTCTCTTCCAATGCCCTATAAAGTTTCCTGCCTTTTCTTTGTTTGGTTCTGACAGCCTCTTGTTTGCCATCAGTCCACTTCTGCCCAGATAAATAAAGTCTGTACCTCTTTGCTTTCACTAGCCTGCTGGGTTTGTTTCATTCCTCTGCCATTTGTTACAATTTAAGGGCTATGGGTCTGTCATTTTTCAAATCCTAGGAGTGACCAAGTCTTTCCTTTAAATGTAGATCCAGAAAACTGAGAGAAGTAAAAATATGGCATTTTTGATGAACCAATTTTCCAAGGAAAATGGAATTGTTCCAGTATTATTACTGGAGAGAGTCTTCATTGATATATACAGTAAACCTGCAGTGCTACTTGACTCTATTTGTGCCTTTGTTGTTTGTAGTAGATGTTGCTAGACTCACTAGTATTTCCTGTTTTTTGATCCTTCCTGGTTCTATAGGAGAAGTTAACCTCTTTGCCCCTTGGATGGTCCATCTAAATAAATAACTTGCTTTAATCAATGAAATGCAAGCAACATGTGGTAGGTGATTCTTTGGGCGGAAGTGTTTAAGAGGCAGCATTCAGTTCTCCCTGCCTCCTTCCTCTGCTGTGATGTCTTAGACCCAGTCTCAGGCTGAGATAGTGGCAACATAAAATAAGTAACATTGATCACTGAGACACCACATTGCTGAATTCCCAGTGATACTGCAGACTGTTTTGTGAGTGAAAGATGAATTTGGGTAAGCCACTGAGATTTTAGGCTTGATGATTGCCACAGTACAACTAGCCTATGAGAATTAACAAAATTCTATGTAACTTGAGCTGTTTGCAGATCAGTTGACATCTCTTCAGCCCTGTGAGAAATTATAAAATGAAAGAGTTCATCTTCAGTGTTCTTCACTTCCCTTTCTGTACTTCTTGCCCCTGCTGGCAGCTAGTGCCAGAAAGCAGTTTCCTGTTTCATCACTTTACCTGTGGTCTAATTTCTTGGTCATTCACCCAAAGCTACCAGACAGCAGGCAGCTAAAATACTGATTTCTCTCAATGTGCCTCTACAATGGACTGAATGTTTGTGACCCCGTAAAATTTGTAACGGAAATCCTAACTCCCAGAGGAGCACTATTAGGAAATGGGTCCTTTAGAAGGTAGTTGTTCATAAGGAATTAGTGCCAATATGAAAGAGGTCCCAGAACAGAGACCTCAGGCCCCTTCTTGTATATATAGACACAGAAAGAAGGAACCAGCTTTTAAGGAGCCAGCCCTTACCAGATACCAAGTCTGCTAGTACCTTGATCTTGAACTTGTCTTCCTCTAGAATGGTGATGAATAAATGGCTGTTTTCTGTAGTGTTTTGTTATAGTAGCCAGAACAGACTAAGGCCAATTTTAAATAAGTTATAAGGAAGAGGATAGTCAACAATTGACTGAATCCAACTGAAGAAATGGAACAGAATATGAGTCTTACTAATCACCCATTAGTAGTAAGCCATGGGCAACTTAGATCCTTTCATTTATCACCCATTCCATGGCCCAAAAGCCAAAAGCTTTTCACAGGATTGTTGGGAGAAGTAAAGACAGTCTGAATTCAGTCATGGTGGCACATACCTGTAATACCAGCAATCTGGGAGACTGAGGCAGGAAGACCACAAGTTTAAGCCCAACCCAAGAAATTTAGCAAGACCTTCTCAAAACAAAAAAAAAAGAAAAAGAAAAAGAAAAATTAAAAAGGCTGGGGATGTAGCTCAGTGTGAAGGCACTGGGTCTAGTGCCCAATACAAGAAGGAGGAGAAGGAGCAGGAGGAGGAGGAAGGGGGGAGGGGAAGGGGGGAGGGAAAGGGGAAGGGGAGAAGAAAAGGTCTGAATTTCTCCTTCCTTTCCCAGCTCAGGTTCTAGTTAATGTTTCTATTACCTACCACTTAGGACCACACATCCAAAACTGTACAGTTGTGTTAGGGTCTTTTATAGTGAGAAACTTTTATACTGAGAAAGGATACCATGTAATAATAGACAAGTTCGGGGCTGCTTCCTCCCTTCTGGAACCCACCATCTCCCTCCCTTGCCTATGAAAATGAAACTGGATTTTATGAGCATCCGCTTATTATCTGGACTGAGAGGAGTAGGTGGTGGCTGTTTCCCAAGAATGAGGAAGTTTGGAGAAGCCATTTGTCTGTAAGGAAAAAAATCTAACTTTAAGAGTTCCGCATTTTACCATGCCAATTACCTTGTTTTCTTTTGTGCCTTCACCTAATCAAAGATTTCTACCCACCTCCACTCCCCAAATTATCAAAACTTCCCTTGCTAAGGTTATAAATGATTTAGTGATCACCAAATTTGTACATTTCTCAGTTCTCATTTAGCAGATAGCATGTGGCAGGCATTATTAATTCAATGTAATATGACTATCATCTTTAAAGGATCATAGACTAGAGTGGAAATTAGATAATTAGATATTTAGATATTAGATAATTAGATATTTTTCCCTTAAGTTTATTGGTACATTTTAGGTATACAATAGAGTTACATTAATCATTGGGATCTTGTACCTTTACATGATGTATTTTGGTTCTTATTTTTTCCCCAGTCCCCTGCCCTCCCTTCACCCCCTCTACCCTTCCATATTTACAAAGACTTTGTTTCCATTTTTTTCCTTTTCTCATATTTTTTCTTTCCCCTTCTTTCCTTTCCCTTAGCCCTCCCATTTCCCCTACCTCTTTAGACCTTTTCTTCCTATTACACAATATCAATTATAGATTTTGATCCTTATTTACACTTTTAGTTTTTCACACCAGAGAAATTATTCCATATTTATGCTTGTGTCCTATTTATGCCACTTAAGAGTATGGCCTCAATGTGCATCCACTTAGCTATAAATGTCTCAGTTTCTCATTCTTTATGGCTGAGTAGTTCTCCATTTTATAAAAAAACACATCTTCTTTATCCAGGCTCCATTTGATGGGCAATTGGGCTGTTTCCAAGTTTTAGCTATTACAAACTGTGCCGCTATAAACATGGGTGAGTGTATATCACTGTGGTATGATTCTTTTAATTCTTTTGGGAAGATACCCAGCAGAGGAATAGCTGGGTCAAATGGAACTTCTAATCCTAGTTGTTTGAGGTATCTCTGTACTGATTTCCGCAGTGGTTGCACCAGTCTGCACTCCCACTAAAAATGACGAAGGGTTCTTTTCTCCCCACAACCCCACCAGCATTTGTTATTGGTTGATTTCTTGATAGCAGCCATTCTTTCTGGGATGAGGTGGAATCTCAGTGTTGTTTTCATCTGCCTCTCTCAAATGACCAGTGATGTTGAACATTTTTTCATATGTTTATTTGCTGCTTTTACTTCTTTGAGAAATGTCTGTTCATTTCAGATGCCCATTTTTGAATTGAGTCTTTAAATTTGGGGGGTCTGATTTTTTGAGTTCTTTATATGTTCCAGATAGTACACCTTTCTCTGAGGAACAGCTGCTAAAAATTTTTTCCCACATTGTAGGTTGTCTCGTAGCTTTGTTGGTGGTTTCTCTTGCAGTGCAGAAGCTTTTTAAAAAGATGAGATCCCAGTTGTTGATACTTTGTGCTAGTTCCCATGCTACTGAGGATTTGTTCATAGTCTTTTCCTATGCCAATATGTTCAAGAGTTCTACCTAACTTATCTTCCAGCAAGTTTAGTGTTTCTGTTGTAATATTTATATCTTTAATCCACTTAGATTTTAGTTTAGTGCGTTGTGAAAGATAGGGGTCTAGTTTTAATCTTTGGCAGGTTATAATCCAGTTTTTCCAACACCATTTATTAAAGAGTCTATCTTTCCTCCAGTGAGGATGGTTGGCTCCATTGTCGAAGATAAGATAGCTGCATATGTCTGGAGATACTTATAATACAGCATGAATATTATAGTGATCCAGATAATATGCACAAGACAGTGTAACAGGAATTAGTGAAACAGGAGTAAAAATTCTATTAGACAGTAAGGATAGCAGCCCCCAAATGGAATCAGGAACCCCACAATAGAATGGACTGAGTCACAACCCTCCAGACATCTTACAAAAAGGCATCTTCCAGGTTCCCTGTGGCTGTCTGGGACTTCCTTAGAGCATGATCAGGTAGGCTCTTGGCTCAAAGGCACATGGTCCCTATGTGAGTGCTGTGTGAACATTACATTTATTGGACCTGAAAATTTATGTAGTCTCTTCTAAAGACTATATTGCTCACCTAAGAGCCCAAGCACTCTTCTAAACCCCTTAAAACCCCCTAGATGAAGAGCTTTCTTGGTATCGTACTCAGAACCCCCATCTGGCTAGCAGGAGCTTTACTTCCTTGACTTTATATCTTTTATTTCCTTGCCATTATGTCTTTTAAATAAATTTACTTGCACTTTACCTCTGTCTATTAATGGAATCTCTTGGCTACACCAAAATGTTATCTAGTACCTCCTTCTAAAAGTGGCTAGCCAGTTAAACTTTACCAAGTTTTGGGTCACTCAGTCCTCCTTCTGGTGTTAGAATCCAAGTTTTTCTCATCTCAATCAAAGAAGTGAAAAAAAATGAGCAAAAGACAGTGGCAAAGTTTATTTGAAAAAGTAAAAGTAAAGAATGAGAGAGAAACCAGCTCTGTAGAGCAAACTTAGACAGAGTAAAAGAGGAAAAAGCAAGATAAAAGAACACCCTGGAGAAAGCAAAGTGGGTTATCATGAGGAAAGCCATGATAGCAGGCTCCTCATAGAATCTGAGTCCTTATGTGTTGTTCCAATCTTGTGGAAACCCAAGAGAACGTTTACACATGGGTTCTGAGAGACAGTGCTGGGATCCCATGCCTCGGGCTGACATCAGGTCTAGGCCATCCTATTGAGAACCTGCTCACGTTTTTACTAGACTTCCACATGCAGGGCTTTGGGAACTGTTCTGCCCATGTGTTTAGGATCTTGTAATTAAAGGTCACATCCACATCCCCAGCCAGCTTTGGCACCCCCTAATCTCCTATCTCATGTCCACAATTCATGTTTCATCATGTTGGTCATGACCCAGGTATTCTGACAACAATAGCAAGAATCCAGAGCAGATTGAAAATGTTTTCCTGAAGAATCTGCAACTTAATTTCCAGTATGAATGGATGGGAAGAATAACTCAACCTAAGACAGAAAGCATAGAAAAAGCCTGGAGATAAACAATATTTGTTTGTGTGAAACGAACATTCTTCTTGGAAAAAATCGTGCAGAATAACCTCTCCCAATCACTTTGTTTTTGTACTTTTAATACCTGTATGGTTCTCCTCTGTCTATATGTGCTCATCTGACCCATGAAGCCAACTTTACTCTTCTTGCTGGTATCTTCCAAATCTGAATCTCACCAAAGACCTCCCTGGGGACCCTACACACCCATGTGTTCAGCTTTCTGGTGGACTTTGCCACCCAGTAGTCCAGTTCAGTGATCTTTCTGCAACCTAGGAATAAAACAACAGTAGTGATTATCCCTGACAATTATATAAGCACTTTATAATTTACAGAGCACTTTGGCAAACATTATCTCACCAGCTGCTTCCTTAATGTAATAGCAACAGTGGACAAAAAACCATGTCACTGCTGACAGCTCTCTTCTGACCTTGGTCTCTCAGCCCCACCTGCTGAAAACAGGAGAGCAGCTGGATGAGAGCTGATTAGAGGCTAGAAGCTGACCTTGTGTGAGGTTCAAGGGAGTATGACTGCAGTGGTTGCTATATCCACTTTCTCCATCTCCATAGGGGCAATAGAGCAAGCCAGAGGTCTCATGGCAGAATGTGGGGAAAAGTACAGAACAGTGAGGCTTTCATGGTCTGCCTAAGCTCAGGCTGAGGGCAGCAAGCATCAGCTTGTGGGAGGTTAAGCACTTATCCACTCTCCCCCTTACTTTTCTGATTCCTCATTTCTTCCATGCATTAACCATCATTTTGAAAGTTTCAGTGGGTTAATTAAATTCTTCTAGTGTTGATGCTAAGAAAGCTAAAATATTTTCAGCTGAGATTGACACTACTCAAGACATAGGCTTCACTGATGTTTGTTCAGTAACACTCCAATATGTCACAGGATTGCTGAGAGAACATCTGAGAGCTATAATGAGCTAAAAGTCAAGTACAGGGGAAAATGTGTTCCAGACTGCTGCAGATGTTCTCAAATCAAATCATATTTCTGTGAAATGCCATATAGAATATTCAGCTGTTGAAAGATGCAACATGAAAGAACAGTTCAATTGATTTGCTCTGTGTTTAAAAAATTCATTTACCCTAAATCACATGGAATGGGAATTCTTTTTTCACTTTTGAATCAATTAATAAGAGATGCATTTGATTCTAATGAGCTTCAAGGATGATTTTCCTGGGCCAAGAGGAATGCATTAACTGATATGGGTAGGAGTTAAGGGCCAGAGAAGGCAGCAGTTAAATAAGGGAAACAAGGTAGGGTTGAACGACAGATATTTTATAGACCCGCTCCTTTTCCTTTATTCTTTTATCCCTTTGACACTAAGATGGAACAGAATAATTCAGCACAATTCTGAAAAATCTGTAATATTATGCTACTGGTTTATTCTTCTTCTGAGAAATTCAAAAGGAGACTTAGCAGAAGGAAAGGCATCAAGGAAATGTTTTGGTAAGTGCATCTTTTGTCATTACCAACTTACATACCATGAAACAGGTACCCATGCACATCACCATAGTTTTGGTGGCCTAGCCTGCAATTAGGAGCAGAGTTTTTTTAAAAAATAAAAGATGGCACTGGGGAAGAACTAACAACTAGACTAAAGGAAAAAAAGAGAGAAAAATGCTTTCCCACTGAGATACTGCTTCATACCTATAAAGAAAGACTGAAGTTAAACAGACCGACAGCATAACTGATAGCAAGGATATAGAGCAACTATAAATCTCATACTTTGCTAAAGGATGTATAAAATGGCACAACTACTTTGAAAAACTCTTCTTCAATTTTTTATAAGACCCAACACTTCTACTCTTAGGAATTTATTCAAGAGAAATAGAAATGCACTCATCAAGTTTTAACATACAGGAATTTCAAAGTCATGTTAAGGGAAAGAAGTCAAACACAAAAGAAAACTTCATAATGTCATGCAGCATGGATTTTTAAGAAGGAAAGAAATACATCTATTATTAGAAATCATAAAGTGGTAGGTAAAGACTGACCAGGAGGAGTCACAAGGGAATTTTCTGGAGTGCTGCTTTTATCCTCTATCTTGAGTGCAGTGACAATTTCATGAGTATGGGTGTATCAATCTAAACTCCTCTAACTGTGTATTTGCAATTGGCATTTTACTGTGTGTGTACATACACAGAAATAAAATACATTAATTTTTAAAAGAAAAACAGACAATTCAAAGAAATTGGAGGGTAATCATTTGGTGATATTTCTGGAAACAAAATAAGACATATAAGAAATCCTAAAGACATTTTTTATGTCCAAATTACTTTTAATCAGGATGCCTTTGGGAATTAAACCTTCTGAAGTTAACCACTGGAAAAGAGTAACTGGTACCTAGATAAAAATCTTGGCTGGAAACCAGCTTAAGGAAAACAGATAGCTGGGGGCGTAAACAAATGTATTTCCCTTTGCCAGCTTGCCAGCAGCCGGTGTGAAACTGGAACACTTTAGCCCTTTCACATCAGGGAAGCTGGCTGAGTTTAGAAATCGAGAAGGGGCACATCTGGCTCCTTGAGGAGTGGTATAGGTACTACATGTGGCATCATAATTCAAATGAGAATCTGCTCCTTAAAGATAGAAAATTTGATTAGGTCCTTTGGTAGGCCTTCAACTTACTTTGCTTTGTAGGATCAGCGGGTGCCTGCAGCCTCTGTTAACAAAAGTTGGCCTTGCCTGAGGCCAAAGCTTCCAGAACAGAACCTTAAATTGATTGCTGATAGAGTGTTACATGCAGGGCTGGGCTCTTTTGCCCTAGCTTCTACCCACCCTTCCACAAACAAACCCAGTGGGAAATTTAGCTGGAGATTTTAAACCAAATACATTTCTAATGCATTAATATATGCATTGCCATTTTGTTTTACAATAGCACTATTAATGGATAATAAAAATTATAACATTTATAGAACTGAACACAAAACTTGAGGTTGAATTTCCATTCACTTCAGGTACATTTTGTGCATTTGGTATAGCAGTAGAAATTTGTGAAGAGTAAAAGCTATATTTTGATATTGGTATCTTTATATTCAAGTTTCTGCTTTTGTACTTTCTATTATCTAAGATATATCTCTTCAAATTATGACTAGCAACAAATGTCCCACAACTTTTCTCAACTCTCATAATTAGAATTTATTTTTATGTATCTCTCCCTAACTTAGAAAACTTGGGTTTGGATTTTAATCATTTAAATGTACATCTATTCAACAAATAATGAGGATGTGTTATGTGCCAGACACTGTGAAAGATAAGACTAAGTAATAAAAAAGACAAATCCTTTATTAGAGTAGGACAATCATCTGTAAAAAATAAAATATAGTAACAAACTCCATATGCTTTACTTAATTATATGTATATATACATGAATAAATACTTAGATATACATGGTAGACAGAGATTTATCCCTATTTTCAAAAGTTAATATTGAGGTTAAAGAGATTTACCTATATATTAGTGGATGTGGAGTGCAAAACCAATTCTGTTTACTGCAAAAACTATGCCTTCAAACCCTTGATTACTCCTTTTCTCAGCATAACTGCTGTTATTCTACTGGAGTTACAAAAGCATAAAGAAGTAAGTGCCCATCTCAAACTAGAAATTAGAAACAGTTGGGAAGGGACAGGTGAACTGACTCCTGTGGGAGGAAAACAGTGAAGCTTTACATAATGTCATCATTGATTCCATTCTGAGCATTTGTGAAAACTGCCACATTTTTATTTATAGTTTGTAAAGAGTTATAAATCTATTCTATAATTAATTCCATCTCTTGATAAAGCACCAGCTTTATTATAAGTTCGTGCTTTTGGATTCCATTGTCTTTTAGCATAAATCTCATCAAATCTGTGAGTTTTCTTTTACATTTCTTTCATCTGTGACAAGAAGATTCTATTAGCTACCCTGGCACCTTCCATTAAAGTCTACAACTTCTAACTGCCAGGAAGGGATAATGAAGTGATAAATTTAATTTGCTACCAAAATATGCAAGGCAGAGATATCTAAGTGAATTTGTAGCATTAGCTATGTCTTTTTTCTTAGCATTAACAAAAGTTTTATGCAGGTTATGAAAATCCACGTGACAAAAACAAATTCATGTGAATTTATGTATACAGTTGTCAGATTTATATTATATGTCAAATTATGTACTTCCCTTCTCTTCATAGCCCTTCTGGGCTTATTTGAAGCTAAGTGAGTGGGTTTTAAGTATTTTACTACTTAAAGGATGACAAATAACTGTTAATCACAAAAAAATCTATCTATCTATCTATCTATCTATCTATCTATCTATCTATCTATCTTGTAAACTGTGACTCTCCTTCTACAGCAGCTACAGACCACAAAGACTATGAAGAAAAATGACAACATCATTTATTCAGATTGTGACAGTGAGAGTACTTCAAATTCTGTGGGATGCAAAATATTCTTTCATCTCCATTTCTTAACCCTTTTTGTCATGGTTGTAACCACAGTCATTTAGTTAATGACATTCTCACACAATATCTAGACAGATTTCCTCAAGTCAGACATTCCTTTGTCCCCTTGAGCTTTAAAATACAGAGCCTCATCAGCCCATGTCTTGGCATTATGACAGGTCTTTCAAGGGGAGTAATAATGCCTCAAAGTTGTGCCCACAGAAAATATAGCCTAGGTTTTGCTTCACCATTCTGTGATATCTGTGTCAGGTCATGACACAGCTATTAGAAGCAGTTCATGAGTACAAGGTTATTTGCCCATGGAAAACTGGAGTGATTAGTTATGGCAATGATAATAAAAATAGTTGTAATTTAATATTATTTTGAGAGCTTTTTATGTTTATCTACCTTAGTCTTACAAGAATCCATATAAGGTATAAGTCATTATTCTCTTTTTCCTGTTGAGAAAGACTATGGTCCTGTTACCAGATAGAGAGTCTTATGGGGCTTCTTTCCAGGTTTTTGGTGTCCTGAGCAAAGAATTGGACAATACACACAGAAAAGAAAGTGAAGGTATATGTTTATTGAAGGTGGAAAAGAAATATTCTGTGCAGTATGAGAGTGGGCTGGTGAAAAGGCTCACAAAAGCCCCGAGGATAAGGGAAAGGGCTCTTTGGTATCTAAAATTCCCAGGTTATCTCCCCTGATGGAAATAAGGCACTAAGACAGTCATCCCATCAAACACTTACTTGTGACACACGATGTGTAGACTGCTCTATTGAAAAGCTTGCCTAGCTTCCTGCTGTATGTAAATGAAGGATTGGGAATAGTGCCTTTTGATTGGTTGTAGTCACATGCAAATGAAAGATTGAAAAGAGCATCTGCTGATTGGCCCTGTGAATAGCACCAGATTCAAAAAAAGGATTAAAAATAGTACTTTTGTGATTGGTTCTGTGTAGTGTTAATGTTGTCACCCTATTCAGAGTATCTCTCTTCTTGTAAATGTTCCTTACTGAGTTGCCCTTGTCTTTGTCCTATGCTAGTAAAAACAGAAGAAGAATTCTCACTCTGGTATATGAGCTCACAAAACCTGCACACATGCCTGTTAGGCTTCACTCCCTCTACTTGTCGTCCTAGGAAGAGAGGATCATGGTTTGTAATGCTTGGAATTTAACAATGGATCAGCAGAAAGATTAGGATTCAGTTGAGTCTTGAGCAAAATTAACAAACCTTCTACCTCCCTCCCAGGAACCAATGACTCTCAGTTGTACTGACAGTAACATGACACTTGTTCACCTATACTGAGTGGAAATAGGATAAATCATTATTTTACAGATACATTTCCTTCTTTCTTAGGGCCTTCACTTTGACATCAAGTCACATTGTCATCCTACCAAATGATCCTTATAATGCATTCTCTGATTACTGAAAAAAGTCATAGACCCATCTTTTCTTCCTTTAGTATGGTTCCTTTGTGTTGAACTTGACTTTTAGCTCTTCTACAAGAAATATAGTTTGGGTTATAACTTCATGTGTTTGTTTACATGCGTATATTTCTCCTACCAACTACTTTTAATGGACCAAGTTTTTCTTGCCTGCTGATTTATGTTTTAAACAAAGAGAACCAGAGAGCAAAGAGGAAGAGACAGCCCTCAAAGAGAGGGGAAGAGTCTGATTCTGAGGTCTGCATAGACTTCCTGCAGATTGCTTTGTTCTCCCAGTGTTGGATCGCCCCATCAGCAGTTGCAGTGCCTGCCTAGTTGTGTATAGATGCTTGGATAGATGCCTAGAAAAACTGTTGGCATGAGCTTTGCCTTCTCTTTCTCTTAAGTCATCTCAATATCATATAAAATCAGCATTCTAGGCAGTAATTAGGTATTGGAATGAATTTCAGACTCCTTTTCACTATACAACTTTCTATAGGCTGTTAGTGTCCATTGCTATCCAGAGTACTCGAAATGCTTTATGTGGGTACTTTCATTTAAATTTATAATGCTTGCATGTTTCCAGTATCTACTTCTCTCTGGAAGCCCCCGAGATGATACCTGGCCTCACAGTCTTGCACCAAAGAAAAATTCCCTGTGATTAAAACAATTTATCTACTCCTTAGTTATTTTTTGAGTGTTACAAGGTATAAAATATCAGGTTTGAGGTGAGGTGAGTTGAGGTAATAACATGAATTGGAAATAGATATGGAGAGCTTCAATGCTGTCCTTGTGGGGCCTCAGTGTTGTGAGTATAAAAAATTCAAAAGCAATCTGAGGCAGAAAATAAATGTGCATATGACAAGAGGTATGCTGCCTATCACCAATATAGGGTATTTTAGAAGTTTTCATTTATTATGCTAAATTTCTATAGCAGGCTTATTAAAATAACATGCCTAATTAAATAGGGATTAAATGGTACAAGTTGAGAATAGGGTCTATTTTAACAATGAAAAAAGGTCTAATAGAATGAATAGACAAGATAAGTGAGCAGTTAAATAGAAGGAAAAGAGGGAATCAGCAACAGCAAGATGAGGCCATGACAGGAATAAGTCAGTACCTATCAGTTATAACTCTCAATGTGAATTGTCTCAATTCCCTAATCAAAAGATAAAGACTGGCAAAATGAATTTAAAAAAACAAATCTAGTGGTACTCTATAAACCAGAAACACATTTAACTCAAAAAGAAGCTCAAAGACTAAAAACCAAACCATGCATAACAATATTCTATGCAATGGGAACCCAAAGAAAGCAGGTGTAGCTCTCCTATATTCAGATTAAGTGGAACTCAAGCCACAAGTGATCAAGGAGAGGCAAAAAAGGCACTACATATTGGTTAAGAGAACAAACCAACAGGAAGAGATAACAATTATTAACATATATGCTCCAAACAATAGCACACTCAACTTGATTAAGTAAGTACTACTGAACATAAAAGACCAAATAAACATAAACACAATTATAATGGAAAACACAACACCCCACTCTCATAAGTAGACTGAGACAAAAAAATGAACAAAGAAATGTCAGATTTGAATAAAACCTTCAAACAAGTAGACTTAATAGATAACTATCATCTTCCACCTAAGAATACACATTCTTCTCAGCAGCACATGGAACTTTCTCCAAAATAGACTACACACTAACAAATGAAGCAAGCTTAAGTAAATGTAAAAGAACTGAAATTGTACCATGCATGTTATCAGATCATTTTACAATAAGACTAGAAATCAATGACAAATGAAAACACAAATTATAAAAATGCATGGAAACCAAATAATACAATCTTAAACAATGGGTTATAGAAGAAATCAAGAAAGAATAAGATAGTTTCTAGAACTAAATAATAATGCTAGTACAACATAGCAGAACATGGGACACAATGAAAGTAATCCTAAGAGGGAAGTTTATACTCATGAGTGTCTATATCACAAAAACAGAGCAAGCACAAATAAATAACCTAATGATGTACCTCAGGGTTTGAGAAGAACAATAACAATCCAAACCCAAAGCTAGTACAAGGAAAGAAATTTAAAAGATTAGAGTGGAAATCAATGAAATTGACAGCAAAAAAATACAAAGAATCACTAAATTGAAATAAATAAATTGGCTCTTCAAAACAATAAATAAAATAGATAAACTCTTAGTCAGTCTACCCAAGAAAAGAAAAAAAGGCCCAGATCAACACAGAAATTAAAATATGAAATCACAATGGACACTGTCAAAATAAAAAAATTATTAAAAACTACTTTGTAAGTCTGTATGCCAATAAATAGGAGAATTCAGAAGAAACAGATAGATTCCTAGATAAATATGAACTACCAAAATTGAACCAAGAAGATGTGAAAATGCTGAATAATCTAATAAAAGACAATGAAATTGAAGCAGGAAAAACTAAAACCTACTTATAAAAGCTCAGGTCTGGACAGATTCGCTGCTGAATTCTACAAAAACCTTAGGGAAGATCTAACACCAGTATTCCTCAAGGTCTTTAATGAAACTGAAAGAAGAGTACTATTCCCAAAGTCATTCATAGAATCTAGTATTACCCTAATTCCAAAGTCAGACAAAAGTCCAACCAAAAAAAGAACAGTATACCAATCTCTTTGAATATAGATGCAAGCTCCTCAACAAGATACTGACAAACAGAATGTAATGAGTCTGCAAAAAGATCAAACAGCATGGCAAAGTAGGCTTCATCCTAGGAATGCAAGGATAGTTCAACATACCTAAATAAATAAATTTAAAACAGAAGCAAGTAATGTGATTTTTGTTCTTGCTTCTATAGATGGAGAAAAAGCCTTTGACAAAATCCAATATCTTTTCATGATAAAACACTAAAGAAAATAGGTATAGAAAAACCCTATCTCAATCTGAAAAAAAGCCATTTACAACAAACCTACTGCCAACATCATATTAAATGGGGAAAAATTGAAAACATTCCATTTAAAATCAAGAGACCACTGATCAACATAGTATTTGAAACAAAAACAATCAAGGAAGAAAAATAAATAAAAGGGGTATGTATAGGAAAGAAAAAAGTCAAATTATTATTAGTTGCAGATCACATGATCCTCTTTATAGAAGGCCCCCAAAATCCACCAAAAGACTCTTAGAATTAACAACCAAATTCATTAATGCAGCAAAATACAAAATCAACACCCAAATATCAATAGTGTCCCTGTGCACTATTAATGAACCCACTGAGAAATAATTAAGGGGAAAATACCATTTACAATGACATCAAGAAAAATTAAATACTTGGGAATCAACCTAAGGAAGTGAAAGAACTCTGAGAAGAAAACTACTGTACTCTGAAAAACAAAACGAAATCAAAGAGGACATCAGAAAATGGAAAAATATCCTCTGTTCCTGGATAGATAGAACTAGCACAGACAAAGTGGCCACACTTTCAAAGTTGATATACAGATTTAATGCAATCCCAATCAAAATGCCAACAGAATTCTTCACAGAACTGGAGAAAACAGTCTTAAAATTTTTATGGAACCAGAAGAGACCTAGAATAGCAAAAACAACACAATCCCAGACTTAAAGGTATATTATCAAGCTATAGTAACAAAACCAGCATGGTACTGGCACAAAATACAAACATGAGAATCAATGGAACAAAAGAAAGGATGCAGAAACAACCCCAAGGATATTCACCTATTTGATTTTTGACAAATGGGCGAAAAACATACACTAGAAGAAAGATAGCCTCTTTAATAAATGCTATTGGGAAAAGTAGCTATCTACATGCAGAAGATTGAATCTAGACACAAATCACTCACCATACACTAAACTAAAATCAAGATGGATCAAAGAAGTAAATGTTAAAATAGAAACAGTTAAACTGCTAGAAGAGAAAATGGGTAAAACTCTTCAAGTCTTAGGCATAGGCAATGACTTTGCACAGGAAATACATAGTATCAAGAACCAAAATATCAAATCAATATCAATAAAATATCAAATTAAAAACCTTCTGGAGAACAAAAGACATAATTAACAGGTAAAGAAAACCTGGAAAATGGGGAAAATGATTACCAATTCCTCAAACAGAGGATTAATATCAAGAACATATAAAGAATTCAAGAGTCATGTGGAAAACACTGAATCAGCCTGCTGTGGATAGGCAGATCTGTGGACACAGTCCAGAGGTCACCAGTCCTGTGGAAAACATTGAATCAGCCTGCACTCTGGCAGCAATCCACTGGACGCCCCTACCAGCTCCTTTGGCCTCTTTGTACAGCCGCCTGGTTCCACTACAAAGACACAGATGACACCAGACCAACAGATCACTCTACTGGAGCTAATCAAATTCTCAGCATTTCAAGAATTACTGCCCAGAGGTAGAGGATTCTGAGCCACTGTCCCACTGCTCCTGGTCCAGAGGAAGGGTCTTACGGGCCGCCAAATGTCCCGCCTCTCCCGGCCCAGAGGAAGGGGCTTGGGGGACACCATCCCTATTGCCACTCCCAGCACCGGCCCACCTCTCGCAGCTCAGAGGAGGTGAGCCATGTGGATGCCAATAGCAACTCCACTGCCCCCCCAGTCGAAATGAGAAAACATGTAAATAAGTCTCAAAACCAGGCTCCCAGATCACCTACAGCAACCCAAAAGGGAAATGAGATGGAACACTCTGATACTCAACCACCTGGACCCACTGAACTGGCAACAAAAGAGGATCTGGAAAAAATGAAATCAGAAATAATTTCTCAGATAACAGGAGAAATTGTGCTCCTGGTGAAAGACATGATTAATAAATCTAGAAAGGAGCTGAGGAACATGCTGGAATCCCAACACACAAAACAAATGGAATCCATAACACAGATGCAAATAGTTTTCCAGGAGATGAAAATTGAAAGTCTATTGAAAGTCTATACAGCAGAATGAGCCAATGTGAGGACAGAATTTCAGATATAGAAGATAAGATTGCAATTAGTGACCAGGAATAGAAAAATTGTTTCAAAATTATAAGGGAACATGAGAAATCAATCCAGCAGCTGCTAGATGATGCAAAGAAGAATAACACAACACTGATCAGAGTCAATGAAGAAACAGGAGAGAGTGGAGATGACATAAAAAAAAAAAACTCTTCACAGAAGTAATGGCAGAAAACTTCTGAAGCAGGGGAAAAGAACTTGACATGCAGATAAGTGAGGCACACAGGACACCAAACAGCCTTAATCAAAAGAAATCTACACATAGGCATATAATTGTTAAGATTCCAGAAACTCAACTGAAGAACAAAATTCTACAAGCAGTTAGAGAAAAGAAACAAATCACATACAAAGGAAAGCCCATCAGAATCACAGCAGACTTCTCAACACAAACCATCAAGGCAAGAAGAGCTTGGAGTGACATATTCCAAGCCCTAAAAGAAAACAGCCTCCAACCCAGATTGATGTACCCTGAAAAACTCTCTTTCAAAATGATGGAGAAGTAAGATACTTTCATGACAAAGAGCACCTTAGGAACTTCATGAATACCAAACCAGCACTCCAAAGAATTTTGCACAATATCCTAGTAACAGATATTGAGGATCACAACCCCAGGAAGCAAAGCAGAATGAACCCATCTGGCATGACAAGAAATTAAATGTAAAGGGGGAGAACCCAACAAAAAGAAAAAGTCATGGCATTGATAAGTCAATATGTTTCAGTTATAACCATCAACGTTAATGGTCTCAATTCACCAATCAAAAGAAATAGACTGGCAGAATGGGTCAAGAAGCAAAATCCAACAATATGCTGCTTACAAGAAACACACTTAATTCAAAAGGAAACTCATAGACTGAAAGTTAAAGGGTGGAAAACAATACTCCATGTGACAGGAACCCAAAAAAAAGGAGGAGTAGCTATCCTCTTGGCAGATCAAGTAGATTTCAAACCAACACTGATTAAGAGAGAAGAAAAAGGACATTACATCCTTGTAAAGGGAAGAATCCAAGAGGAAGAGATGACAATCATAAATATCTGTGCACCAAAGACTAGTGCACCCAACTATATAAAACAAATACTAACAGACATGAAAAGTCATATATGCACTAATACAATTGTAGTAGGGGATCTCAACACCCCACTGTCACAAATAGATAGATCAACTAGACAAAAAGTAAGCAATGAAATACTAGAACACAATCGAACTCTTGAACAAATGAACTTAACAGATGTTTACAGAGTCTTTCACCCACAAAATCAGAATACACATTCTTCTCAGTTGCACATGGGTCATTCTCCAAAATAGACCACATATTCACACATAGAACATGTGTTAAGTAAGTGCAAAGGAATTGAAGTTATCCCCTGTATATTATCAGACCATAGTGCAATGAAATTGGAGATCCATAGCAAAAGAAACTGCAAAAATTTCATAAACACATGGAAATTGAACAACACACTTCTAAATAACCAATGGGTCACAGAGGAAATTAAAGAAGAAATCAGACAATTCCTTCAATTAAATGACAATGACAATACAACACATTGGAATCTATGGGACACAATGAAAGCAGTCTTACGACGGAAATTCATACCACTGAATACGCATATTAGGAAAACAGGACGAGCCCAGTTAAACAACCTGATGCTGAAACTCAAGCTTCTGGAAAAAGAAGAGCAGGACAAACCCAAAGCTCATACAAGGGACGAAATTATACAGATCAGAGGAGAAATCAATGCAATGGAGACTAAGAGAGTGATACAAAAAATCATTGAAGCCAAGAGTTGGTTCTTCGAAAGAATCAACAAAATTGACAAACACCTAGCCAACCTTATTAGAAAAAGGAAAGAAAAGGCCAAATCCATTCAATTAGGAATGAAAAGGGTGAAATTACAATGGACTCAGCAGAAATCCAGAGGATCATCAATACCTACTTCCAGAACCTATACGCCAATAAGATGGACAACACAGAAGAAATGGACAGATTCCTAGATACATATGAATTACCAAAGTTGAATGAAGAAGACCCAAAAATTCTAAACAATCCAATATCAACCAATGAAATTGAAAATGTAATTAAAAACTTAACAACTAAGAAAAGCCCAGACCCTGATGGCTTCACAACTGAATTCTACAAGACATTTAGAGAGGAACTACTGCCACTACTGTTTAAACTCTTAAGTGAAATTGAAAGGGAAGCAATACTCTCAAATTCATTCCTGGAAGCAAGCATCACCTTGATCCCCAAAGCAGGGAAAGACCCAACTGAAAAAGAGAACTATAGGCCAATCTCACTAATGAATATAGATGCAAAAATCCTTAATAAGATAATGACAAACAGAATGCAGAAGATCATCAAGAAGATCATACACCCTGATCAAGTGGGATTCATCCCAGGGATGCAGGGATGGTTCAACATATGCAAATCCATCAATGTAATACACTATATCAATAGAGCCAAGGAGAAAAACCATATGATTATCTCCATAGACGCAGAAAAAGCATTTGACAAAATCCAACATGCATTTATGATAAAAATCCTACAAAAAATTGGAATAGATGATCTCTATCTCAAACTGATAGAAACCATCTATGAAAAACCAACAGCCAATATCATACTAAATGGGCAAAAACTGAAATCCTTCACACTAAGATTAGGAACAAGACAAGGATGTCCACTATCACCACTCTTGTTCAATATACTTCTGGAAACATTAGCCACAGCAATTAGACAAGAGAAAGAAATAAAAGGAATAAAGATAGGTAATGAAGAAGTCAAATTGTCATTATTTGCAGATGACATGATACTCTATATAGAAGACCCCAAGAACTCCACCAAAAGTCTTCTAGACTTAATAACCAAATTCAACCAAGTAGCTGGTTACAAGTTCAACACACAAAAATCAATAGCTTTCCTCTACACCAATGACAGACTCACTGAAAGAGAAATAGGGCAAATAATTCCTTTCACAATAGCATCCAAAAAACTGAAATACCTAGGAATCAAGCTAACGAAAGAAATCAAAGACCTCTTCTCTAAAAACTATGGCACTCTGAAAAGAGAGATTGAAGATGATATCAGAAAATGGACAGACATCCCCTGTTCCTGGGTAGGAAGGATTAATATAGTGAAAATGGCCATACTTCCAAAACTGCTATATAGATTTAATGCAATTCCAATTGAGATCCCAGCAGCATACTTCATAGACCTTGAGAAAACAATCCAAAAATTCATTTGGAAGAAGCAGAGACCCAGAATAGAAAAGCAATTCTAGGTAACAGACACATGGCAGGGGGTATCACAATCCCCAACCTGCAACTATACTACAAAGCTATTGTGATAAAAACAGCATGGTACTGGCAAAGAAGCAGACCTGAGGACTAGTGGAACAGATTAGAAGATGCAGAAACAACGCCAGGCACACCCCGCCATCTCATCTTCCTTAAAGGAGCCAAACACCCTCACTGGAGGAAGATAGCCTCTTTAATAAATGGGGCTGGAAATATTGGGTTTCAGCTTGCCAAAGATTAAAACTAGACCTGTATCTCTCACCATGCACTAAACTAAAATCAAAATGGATTAAAGATCTAAATAGTAAAATAGAAACTCTGAGCCAGTTGGAACAGAGGTTAGGTGGAATTCTTGAAGACATCAGTGTAGGAAAAGATTTTATGAACAAAGCCTTAGTTGCCTGTGAACTAGCACAAACAATCAACAAGTGGAATCTCTTCTTATTAAAAAGCTTCTGCACAGCAAGAGCAACCACCAGCAGTGTGAAGAGACAACCCACAATGTGGGAAAAAATCACCTGCTTTTCCTCAGACAAAGATCTACTATCTCGATTCTATAAAGAACTTAAAAAGATCAGAACTCCCAAATTTAAAGACCCAATCCGAAATTGGGCATCTGAAATGAGCAGACATTTCTCAGACAAGAAAGTAGAAATAGCAAATAAATACATGAAAAAATGTTCAACATCACTGGTCATTCGAGAGAAGCAAATGAAAACAACACTGAAATTCTACCTCACACCAGAGAGAATAGCTGCTATCATAAAATCAACCAATAACAAATGCTGGTGGGGCTGTGGGGAAAGAGGAACCCTGCTCCACTGCTGGTGGGAGTGTAGACTGGTGCAAGCACTGTGGAAATCAGTATGGAGATACCTCAAAGAACTAGGCCTAGAAGTCCCATTTGACCCCACTATTCCACTGCTGGGGATCTTCCCCAAAGAATTAAAAGAATCCTACCACAGTGATATATGTGCACCCATGTTCATAGCAGCATAGTTTGTGATAGCTAAAACTTGGAAACAGCCCAAATGCCCATCAACTGGAGATGGATAAAGAAAATGTGTTTTTTTTAATAAAATGGAGTACTGCTCAGCCATAAAAAATGAGAAGTTAGAGACATTTATAGCTAAGTGGATCACATTGAGACGATACTCTTAAGTGAAATAAATAGGACACACATGTATAAATACCAAATAGTTTCTCTGGTGTGAGAAACTGAAAGTGTAAATAAGGGCTAAAATGTATAATAGGCAATGTGAAATAGGAAGAAAAGGGGCAAAGGGGAAGGAAGTGGAAGGGGTAGGGGAAAGGAAAGAATGGTATGGTATTAATATGAGAAAATAGAAAAATAGGAGCAAAATCTTTGTAAATAGGGAGGACTGGAGGAGTTGAAGGCAGGGATTGAAGTGAGGGCTGGGCAAGGGTGAAAAATAAGAACCAAGAGAGACTATGTAAAGGTGCAAATTTCCAACGATGAATATCATTATATTGTATACCTAAAATGTACCAATGATTAGAATGAATAATTGATAATGCAAAATAGGAAGAAAATGTCCGAAGGGTTAGGGGTAGTGGGAGGTGCAGGGGGAAGGAAAGAAGGGAAAGGAAAAATGATGAGAAATGGAAAAAATAGAAATAAAGTCTTTGTAAATAGGGAAGGATGGCAGGGGTGAAGGGAGGGCTAAGAATGGGGAAAAAATAAGAACCAAGATGGATCATGTAAATGTACAAGTTCCCAATGAGAAATGTAATTGTGTTGTATACCTACAATGTACCAATAAAAGAATTTAAAAAATAAAAAAAGAATTCAAAAAATTAGACCTCCCCAAATAAAAAACCCTATAAAAAATGAGCAAGTGAAATGAATAGACAATTCACAGAAGAAGTACAGCTGGACAATGAATACATTAAAAAAATCTCAAAATCACAGGCCATTACATAAATACAAAATAAAACAATGCTGACATTCCATCTCATTCCAGAAAAATGAGCATCATAAAGAAGTCAAGTAATTAAGAAATCCTGGTGTGGCTATGGAGAAAATGGAACCCTTCCTCTTTTTGGTGGGAATGTAAGTTATTACAGCCACTTTGGAAATCAGTATGGAAATTCTTCAGAAAACTAAAACTAGAAATTCTGTTTGACCCAGCTATTTTCCTTCTAGGTGTCTTTATGAAAGAATTAAAGACATAATAAATACAATGATGCATTCATACCAATGTTTATATCAGCACAGTTCCCAATAGTGAAATCTTGGAAGTGGCCCATCAACAGATCAACAGATAAAGAAAATGTGGTATTTACACACAGTGCAGTACACTTTGCCATTAAAAAAAGATAAACTTTAGTCATTTGTAGGAAAATGAATGCACCATGAGACCATATTATTAAGTGAAATGAATCAGATACAAGCTTAAATTTCATATGGTTTCTCTTATATGAAAGACACAAATTAAAAATAAAGAAGAAAATAAAAGATGAATAATAGGAAATAGGGAGACAGATCTTTCTCAAATGAGAAGGGGATCCAGAGATCAAGGGAAGGGGAGGGAGTAGAAGGAAAGAGGACTACCAAAGAAGAAGATAGGAAAGTTAGAATAGGAAAGTGTGGTATTATTTAAAAAATTAACCTAATTCATCAAAATAAAAATCTGATGTATGATATTTGTATGCATATCTATATATGAAGGTATTTTCTAGAAATGTCTTGGTTTTTTAAAAAATGGATTCTTCTAAAACAGAATCTAAGGAGGATATTGATATGTAGACATTTTGACGTAGAATGAAAAGAATGGAGTAAATTAGGGCTGACTTTGATGTCACTAGTAAATACTGAATTTTTAGAAACATCTACTGAAAGTGCTAGTAATTAGAGCATCCCTTAAGAAATTAAATGTAAAACTGTAAAATGTGTATAGGTGATACACAGTTGGTTAGACTTACTCAAGTCCTACTTGTCCCCATTTTCTCCACTCAAAAAAAAAAAAAAACCTCAATAAAGAAAACAAAACAAAATCACCAAATGAGAATTAAAACCTCATCTTTTATGTACAGTCTTACTTAATTGCTTTAAATTCACATCTATGGGTTCCAGGCCAACTGCATTCTAGGAAACTAGAGGAGTTTTAAGGATGCAGCTGAACAACAGCAACTAGTCTCTAAGTAACCATTGCACACAGGGGAAATGCCAAGATTGAACATAACATGTATTGGTTTTTCGAAAAGGGGAAAAATGTGCATTCTGAAAAAACAAATGTTCAAACTGAATTTGGTCACCTAGAAAATATCAAAACCCATTAGTTAAAAAAATAACTTATTGTGACAAAGGAAACATAAGCATTTGAGGGGGTTGTCTGAAAGAAGGTGCATGTCTAGGGATGAAAAGGCAAGAGAATAATTCAAACCAAATGAACATGGTTTCCTCTTTGGATATATTTCTAGGTGATAGACTGGACTTTTAACCCTTACCTACCACATACTCAATACCAGGCACTGGCTAAAATGACTTACTCAATTACCTCATTTAATTTTCAGAGCTAACTGAAAGTCTTCCTGATATTCCTGCTTTAAAGATGAGAAAAGAGAAGCATGACTAGAAAGTGGTGAAGCCAGGATTTGAACCAAGACAGCAGGAAATCAGTCCAAACTCAAAACCACTCCATATGCTCTCAATAAAGTTGTACCTTGCTCTAAAGTGTACCTTGCTCTCTGGAAGGCATTTGACACCTAACTAGAATAGCCTGTTGGGCACTGTGAAAACTATCATTAGTTGGGACCTAGGTAGATATTAGGTAAGACTCATTATAATCTTATTTCCCTAAGAAATGCTTACCTTATTTTTTGGAGAATTTCATACTTATAAAAAAGACTTTGTATTCTCAGGATCCCTCATCTTTTCAAATAGAATCTGTGAATAAATACATGAAAGAAAAATTTTATAATTATGCATTATAGAAATCTATAAACTTGGAAACTTGAATCCTTTATCAGCATACGATATTTTATTAAAGCAACATATTTATGAATGAAAGTAGTGGACCTCTCAAAGAAAGGTCTGGAAGTTTTCCATGACTAATAATGAAGAACTACAAACTTGTACATTTTATCCATAAACTAATTTAATATGCAAGATGTTTAGTCATTTGAGACTATATCTTTATGCTATAATATAATAAGCCCTATTTTACTAAACAAATTATTAGTATAAACACATTTCAAGAAACTGTTTAACCTACTTAAGATAATTAACAGCTTTCAAGTATGCTATCAAAATTCATGTAAAAACCAACAATAAATGTGTTATTTAAATGAGCGTTTGTTAGCACTTCTTTCTAGTGGATGTACCTGAAAATGTGTCTTTCCCAATAATCCATAATTCAGACTTTTCACCAATTCAAAAGAACTCTTCACACAATTCATCCAAATTAGTGTGCTTTTACTGTAGACTTTTATACAATATAGAGAGCACCATATTCCCTGTGGATATAATTTGATCTCAGTTTTGTAGTCATTGTCTCATTCTATCTGCTTCTACCAGGAATCTTTCATTAGTTGCTTACTGATCCTACTCTGGAGACTCAAAGTAATTATGTCAAAGAACTGTGCAGTGTCAAGAAGTAGTAACTTACAGGAAATGGAGTGATATGTTCTTTAATTTTTAAATCTAATACCAGCACACTAAGTAAATCCAGAGAGTATATCAATATAAGGAAGATATTCCACAAAAGTAAATTGTGTTTTTCCTTATAGCCAAAATGGTTTTAATTTTTAATCTACCCTAAAACTTTTGAAAAATAATAACTTTCCATTAGACATATCTAAAGAAGTCTTTTCATCATAAAAGCTTGAAATATAAATCTGTTCATGAAAAGACTCATCTAAAATATAATCTCATGGTTTTATAAACCTAAATTTTTGCTATTGAAAACATTACTATTTCCTAATTCAACATTATTATACTCTCTGCAGTGATACAAAAATCACTGGTAATAAAAAAAAATCACTGGTAATAAAACCTACTGAAAATAAAATGAAGTTTCCTAAAATCTTTAAATACTGTGATATTTAGATAGTATTCTGTGTCTGTATTAAATTACTCTTTTTAACCCATCTGGCAAAGTATGGCATTCTTGCTTATGTCTGGAGAATTTATAACACAAAATATAACTCCTATGTCTCTGAACTGAAGGAAGGGAAAGTTTAGAAGAAAAGGTAATTGAGGTGGTTAGCTGCCACAGGCCTAGGGGCAATAAAGATAAATCATCAATCATCTTAAGAAACCCTAAGACGAAAGTGAATTTTTCCCTTTTTTATGAAGCTTCAATTTTACTATACAACTTTTGCCACATTTTCTAAAGAATCCAATTCTATAGATGAGAAATAAGTGAATACTATAAGGTTGTTCTCTCAACCCAGTTTCTAGAGGAAGGTGCTGTCATCTGAATAATGATGTCTCCTCCAAAATTCACACTGAAATTTAATCCCCAATGCAACAGTGTTCAGAGGTGTGGCCTTTGGGAGGTTAATTGTGAATGGGGTTGGTACTCTTATAAAGGAGCTGCAGGTCCAAGGGAGAATTCTTTGGCCCTTCCGTCTCTTCTGCCATGTGAGGACACAGTGCCATCCCCTCTGTAGTATGTAGGACAAAGCACCTACTAGACCCTAAATGAGCTGGTGCCGTAATTGTGGACTTCTCAATCTCTAAACTGTGAGAAATAAATTTGAATCATAAAATTTCCCAGTCTGTGATATTTTGTTACAGCAAAACAAATGGATTCTATTAACTTGTGATATTGTTCGTAGAAACCAGCATGTAGACTTGAGTACTAGATTGTGTCATTTGGAAAACTCACTTTAACTACACATAGTTTAGGGTTCATGTGAAATTTAAAGTGAAGAAGAATACTTCTATATATCCCAATTGTATTGCTATTTGTTGAGTGGTCCAAAGCTACCCACTGTTCCCCATGAATGCAGGTGCTCTCAGAAATTGAGGTTGTCCTTTTACAAAAGGCTTTTAACTTATTGGAACAAGGAAACTGTAACTTCTTTTATTATATCAATATGATAGGATAATACTATATTTTCTCCACAGAGTTTCCAGGCTGTTTTCTATGATGGTTCTCCTAGCATTAAAATTAAAGCATTCAAAGAGAGTTTTATATATAGTTGGGCTCTTTAAGACATTCCATGCAGCAATATAGAAAAGATGCTTTATTTAAGAAAAAAATCTTGATAAAATTAATTGATATGAGTCAGAAGTTGTTCAGCCAATTTAATCACAAATCTGCTATTGTTTTTACATTGGATGAGATATAGTAGGAAATCTGTCTGCCTGAAATCAGCCAGTTCAAGATAAGAACACAGGATGGAATTTAGACTGCTACACGCTAAAATGCATTCTTAAAATTAAACAGACCTTGCTTGAGGGTGGGAGTAAGGAAGAGACTGACATATTTCAAACAAGCTAATTCACTTTGGAAGACATTTTAGCAAGTTCAAACTAAGGTTTTTCTGAAGTTATCTGAAAAATTAACTTGAGAACACAACTCCTGAATTTCTGTTTTCAAAATGGCTTTTAGACCTGGTCTCTGAAAAAAATAAAAACAATAATTAAAGTGAGGTTTTTATTCAGATACCACATTATTGAATCCAGATGATCGCATACTCTTTCATGTATAAAACAAGTAATTTGGGTGCTACCTTCTTGCTCCTCAGGACTGATATATGTAAGGCTATCAAATTCTCTTTCAAATTCAAATATTCAAAGTAAGTGACAATAAAAGAAAATTCAAGTACCAAAAAATTGTAATTGATTTTAAATCCTTCAAACGAGAACTAGAGAAAGCCTGATATGAGTGTAGAAATCTCTTCCAATCTTTTTTCTTCTCTTTAAAGAGGTAGCTCATCTCTTAGAGTCATACACCCCATCACTTGCCTTCAAAATTTTACTGGACTCTCTAAGCTCACAAGCGTTGGGTGGTACATTATTAAAAAGGCACATGGTCCGGGATTTAGCTCAGTGATGCCATTCCTGCCTGGAAAGCACAAGGTCCTGAGTTTGATCCCCGGTACCAGAAAAAAAAAAGAGGCACAGATTTTCAAGTTTCTTATCAGTATTACAGAGAAGATACAGTATTCAGTTGAAGATGTGTAACTTTTAACATTTTATTATAAAGAGATTAGGGGAAACATTCTATCTTGCATTTGAAATGTAGCTTCCTATTTTATTTTAATATTCGTGAAGTATATCAGAGAAAAGTTATCTACATTGTTATTTTTCTTTATCATCTATTTCTGTAAAATAACCTTTTGACTTCATTATTTCATGCTTTTAAAATAGAAATTGCTCTAAAATCATCTTGAAACCAGTAGCCTTTTAATAACTGCTGAGAAATTAGTTAAATATGCAACATTATAAATATAAAGTAATAAGAGTGAAACTTTACCCTAAATAGTAGAGGCTATTTTTTCTTCAATATAATGATTTGAAGAAGAAAAAAGTCCTTTATTTTTTCTACAGCATAGAAAAAAGAAGGAAGGAAAAAAAGAAATGATGGATGGAGGGACAGAGTAGGGAAGAAAGGGAGCTGAAAAATGAGAGTGAATCTTCAATGTTAAGCGACATAAGTGAGTAATCATGTCTATTTAGTTATCTAATAAATTCATTCTTACAATACTTTTATTTAATATTCTAATAATAGGCCTAAAAGAAACAGAATATAATACTAATCCATTTTCATTTTCCCTTTGGCACGTTAAATTCTGAGTTCCCAAATTGACCCCCTGTATAATGTTAAAATGTTGCACACCTTCATGAACTAATCTGTAATATTGAACCAGTTTAAGCTTCTCTGGACTTCTTGGACCTGTAAATGTATGAGTTCAAGTTTATAAAATATTTCATCATTATTTTATTAAATCAACTTTCTGGGTTTCTAATTAAATAAATGTATATTAGACACTTTCATGTTGTTCCACATGTCTCTAAGGTTCTTTATCTTTTTTGCCAGTGATTTTTTTTTTTTCTGTTTCCTAAACTAGGTAATTTCTATTGATCTTGCTTCAGATTTACTGACTCTTCTTATACAAATTCCATTATGTTGTTAACCCCACCTAGTAATTTTTTTTTTACCTTCGATATCACAGTATTCAATTCTAGACTTTCTTTGTTTCATGTTTATTATCATTCCAATATTTCGTCACTTATTATCAGTTTATTTTTCTTTATATCCTGAGTATAATTACAATAACTGACTTAAAATGCTTGAACTCTCAGGTTCTAATGTATGAATCATCTAGAATTGATCTCCACAGATTACTCTTTCTTTGAAGCATGGTAATAATTTCCTGTCTTTTCATGGCTGATAATGTTCTGTTGTGTCTGGACTGCTTGAATGATACATTGTAGAAAAGACTGAACTCTCTACACCTGGTACTGATTTTTGTTTGTTTTAGCAGGTAATTACCTTCTCTGAATGAAAAGTCCCAGTCTTCTGTACTTTGCAGCCAGTGGAAATATTTGTGTAGTTATTTTAGCCTTATCCGGGCTGACTGGCAAACTCCAAGCAGAGATTTTGGTAGAGTACATGTGCAGAATTCAGTTCTCCCTATCTATAGCTTTCTCTTTTCCTGGATATAGTTTCTAAAAGTTTTGATGGCCCTGAACTCATTTCTTAACCAGTAAGGCAGTGTTTCTCCATTGGGCCTCTCCTCTAAGTGTCATCTCCCTTCCAGTTCTGCAGTCTTTTGGGCCCTTTTAATTCCCTTTGGATGACTCTCTATGTGTATATGTGTGTGCCAAGTTACTTACAAGAGAAGCCCGACAGGAGAAACTGCCATTATCAAAAATAGAACTCTCCAAAAAAAAAAAAATCGTCTATTGTGAATAATGTGAAAAATCCTTAGAGAAAGAACATTAACCTAGACACAAAACTTTTTCAAATTTCACACTTGTACAAATTGAAGACTTAAATGATTTTTGCTGTTGTTTTAAAAATCTTATCCTATGTACTGCTATCTCTAAATCAGAGTAATGAATTCACTGGTTGTGAGCAACTTGACATGATTTGTAGAAGCACAAAAGGCCCTGGGGAATTGGACTTGGTATTGCTCACTTTTAAGCTAATAAAGAGAAAGCCCTACAATCAAATCCAGTGAAGGGTATAATTGGTGCAATACTGCTTGCTATCAGTGTACTTTTCAGGGTCATTTTTGTTAACTGAAGAATGAAGTAAAAACATTTTAAGCACCCAGAACTTCAATAAGAATATATATGGTTACCCTGAAAGTCAAGCCCAAATACATAGTGTCTGATTATTACAGAAGCACCTACTCAATATTGCTCACTGTAAAGAATCTCATTCTTTAGTTGCAGATATACATCATCTGAAATCAAGCCATGTCTAGAAAATTTATCACCTTTAGCTCTATGTACTATTAAGGGTGAATAAAAGTGTCAAAAGCAAAGGAAAGCTTATACACATATTACAGGTATGGGAATGCCTCTACAACTTGAAAATATATCCATCAAGAGGTGTGGGCAGTATTCACAGAAAGTGAAATATTTCAGAAGCCCAACTCTGTACCATAGGATACATATTTTCTAAGTCAAGAGAAATTTCAAGCCTCCTTTTTCTGTTTCATATGTTCTGGTTGATGCCTTATAATCGTTACTTCTTAATTCAGTCACCGTGGAAGTGTGAGGGACTTTGTTGTCCTGCGTGGAGAACTGACTTAATAATAGGAAACTGTAGACAGGGATAGCTAGGCAGCTGTGTTCATCAGGGTCAATAGCAAAACCTATCTCATTTGAAGAATGAAATCTCACATAAGTAGATAAGTCTTCTCAATAAAAGAAAGGCACAATGATAGAAATACTTTGAAAAAGAACCTTTAAATCATGTGAATGGATAGAACACGTGACATGAATGTGGACAAACAGGTAAGATTTTATTGTCAAGAAGGGCTGGAAAAGAACTCAGCATCATCCTAAGAATACAACCCTAGGGTTTGAAGAAGGGAAAAACAAATTCTAATCTTCTGTAGATCATATTAAAGTGAAATCCTCTCCCTAATCCAGTGTCAAAAAAGTTTATTCATTCATTTAAAACAATCTTCATTTCAAAACAACTCCAGGAAAAAAAATATAAACATTGTCCTTAAAACTTTATTTGAAATCAATGAAGTTATTTATGTTGTTGCATCAACCAACTGCAATTGTTGCGATCAGTGCTACTCAAAGGGCAGTACCTGAATCAGCAATGTCAGCATTTCCAGTTTGTTATAATGCAAAATCTCAGGCCCAATTCCAGACCTACTGAATCTTAGTCTGCATTTTAACAAGATCCTCAGGTGTCTGATACATATGCTAAAGTTTGAGAAGGATTGGAAGAGATAATATGATAAAACTTCAATGTAGAAAGCAACTCTCATGTCTTATTTAGTGACATCATTGTAAAGTGAGGTAAAAAAAAAAACAGTGAAATGTATAGATGGCTGTAATTTGGGAGATACTTTCAATTCTCAGAAAAAAAATCTCAGACAAAAGTATCTAAAGAAGTAATGAATAAGGAAGGAGAAATGCAAGGAAACCTGAGTAAATGTAAGATATGAATCTGTGAAATAATAATAAAAAATAAGTCATTTAATAGACACAATTTAGAAAGCAGCATTATCAGGAGACCTAGAGCTGGGTGAAAGTGAAGAACAAATTGTAGTAAAACCAGACTATCAATATATTAGGATAATAAAAACAGCTAGTGTAATTCAGGGCCTCCTACCGAGAGACAAATCATGGAAGACGAATAAAAAAACAGTTAATGACGACTCATATGAAAGTTCTAAAAGAATATTTGGACACAAAAGAGGAAAGGCTCAGACTTCATACATAATCAGAAAACAACAGGTTATAAAGTTTGATAGATGAAAAGAAGTATAAATATTTTAAATGATGATTCCAAGGTCAGACTTATGGCAATGCATGGTAATAGGAAATGAGAAAAGCCTTTGATTTGGGGGAAGGTTTGAAGTAGAGAAACTAGACAGAAAAAATGTCTCAAATATTACTTTACATGTCACATATTTAATAGCATCCAGACCAAATCTGAATACTCAACTATTCAGGGCACATAAATATTCCACCATAGAGAAAATAACTAGTTCTTGTTGATTCTGAACCCCATTATCAAGGCAAAAAAAGCTCAAGCAGTCTAATATACCTATAATTCACTTCACTTTTGCCATGACATAAGCAAAATATTAACTTATTAGGTCAAGGCTACCTGATCCCTAAGTTACCTAGACACATACCTTTAACACTGACCTACCATGATGTTCTGGGGCCATACAGCCAGGCCTAAACTCAACATGTCACATCGCTTATGAACACGACAGAGACGAGAGAGCAGTGTGAGTATAGCTCCTCTTCCCTTGTCTGCAACCTAAACCAAAATTTTGCTTCTCTCAATAGCAATTCAGCTAATTAGGCTCCAGACTAGTTTTGTATAGTAATAATGGAAAAAAAATCAAGATATTATCAGTTATAATCAGGTTAAGCCACAGAACACACTGCAGGTTTTCCCCACTAAAAGAAAACATCTACTGTAGGAAAATTAGTACTTAAAGCACAAATAAATAAATGGCTGATTACAAGAGATTTTATCACATTTCAGAAGGCTTCTCCATAGGGTTCCTTTTTAAAAATGAACTCCTCTAGTGTTTTTAAGTGTTTTACAGATCATTAACTACATGGCAGAAGGGCAATGGAAAAGGATTTCTAAATTTAATGAACTAGGACACACTCAAATTGAGGACAGATAAAAATAAGACAAGTTATATTTAAAATTCTACTTTATCAGTGGGAAAACATAACCATGATAACCATTTAAACAAACTTGAAAAGGTATCCATTTCTGAGGCATGCAATACCTGGAGAGAGTAACAACTTACTAAAAGAATCCATGATATTAATATCATATAAATATAAAAATTACACATATTTTTCATAAATTAGTCCAAATACTGTATGTGTCAATCTCTTATGTGTACTAGTATATATATATATATATACATATACACACACACATATATATGATATTATATGGGAATATATATTAATATATAATATCTTTCTTATGGTCTACTAAATATGACTATGTATACTAATACCACTATATAGTAATTTTATTAATAGATATTAATAGTTCAATGTATGTACATGTTTGTGTTTATCTGTATGTCAATTATCACCTAACAAAATAGGGACATCGTCAAATTTAAAAGTACAAAACCTATAGGCCATGATGATTACTACTTTATCTGTATAATTAAATCAGACTAGAAAAAAGTACATCTTAAATAGCTATAATATTATTTAATATTTATTTTTGCTATGGAAAGGCTGAAGAGGAATTAAAAATAGTATAAGACCGGTTAAAATAATATACTATTTCAGAATTTTTCTATAAATTAATTTTTTACTTTAACTTCTTCCATTAAATAGTAAAGTGTACTAATCAGTATGTGTTAAATCTAAAATTTTTTTTCTTTCTGCCATATTTGTTAAACATATAAGAATAAAATGGATTTGGATTTCTTTGGGCTGGGAATTTAGCTCAGTTGTGCTGCCACCTGCCTCACAAGTGCAAGGCACTGAGTTCGATCCCTGGTACCACCCCCCCAAAAATAACTAAATAACATTAAATGAAAATGGAAAGAACATGGATCTGAAGATCTGGATTTTGAGATTTTGACTGTACTACTAGTTGATTGCATGGGACTAGATAATTTTTCTGAGTTTCAGTTTTCTCACGTAGAGAATGGAGATAATTAAATCTTCCTTAAATGCTCAGAACTATTAGAAAGTATATATACATACTTTCTAACACACACACATATATTATTTCCATATATATGATCTTAAATGAAGTGAGATACTATATAAATATACTTAAAGTATTTTGGGGTTTTCAACAGTGTTTAAAGTTTTATTCTATTGACTTTATTACTTTATTAAAGCTAGTAAGTGTACTTCTAGCATTTCCAGACAAACAACAAAAACAGTTGAACATAATACAATGATTATTTCATTGAAAAACATTTATAATAATATTTCAGAACTCCAGAAAGATGCAATACATTCCATTTTTCTGTAGTTTCTTATAAGCAGTCTTAATTTTATTTGAGGGTAAAGAATGAGATGATAGTTAAAAATAAGTGAAAAACTCATTCTTCTCAAGAAGAATAGAGAATGGACAGGAAGACCTAGAAAGAGGCATATCTCACTCCCTCTAGAAGTGATGAAAGCAGATTATGCAGGATTTTGGGGTTCTATTTTGTATAAGACAAATAATTGTTATTAAATATTTATTATCCTGGCAAAAAGACTTCTTCGTGAGTGCAGATAAAAGCCCAGAACCTATAAGAAAATGCTTGTGTGAGCTTGTTACATTTCTGGTTGCCAAAGCAAACTATATTTTACCTACATAAAAAGAATGGTAAGAGTGAGAAAAATATTGCTGAGCATTTGTGGGGTTTTCTGTTTTTGTTTTAATTTTGCAGACATTTCTTTTTCACTTTTTATGAGATAGCGCCATAGTGCAAAGCGCTGGTATGTGACAGTGACTATGACAGCTCCTCGAGGAGCTTGCAGTCTAATGTAAACTACTGAGGAAAATGAGGCACACACTAGTAAATGACATACCTGCTGAGATAGAAAGAGCTAGGTGCTTGGAAAGGTGGGACTACAGCTAGAGAGATGATAGGGCCCAACTCAGTATGTAAAACCCCTCCAACTGAGGACCAAAGCCACACAGAGAAACACCCTACAGAATCCACTTGCGCAAAGCTTAACCCAGTTTCCAGTTTCACCATAACTGAATTCATCTCTCTGAATGAAACTATTACTGATGATGTTCTATCCTTGCCCTCTAATCCCCAGGAGCTACCAATCTGTGAGATCGCAGCAACTCCACAGACAGCTTGAAATCATGAAGTATTTGACTCCAATTTTAGCATTAGGAACTGTATTAAAATACTTTATTTAAATCCATAAACTTAAATGTGTAGCGCATTTATGGTGCTTCTACATTGTAGAAGCTTGGAAAAACTCTCCCCAACTCTCATGCTGAGGATTTTAATAATTCGTAGATACCAAGGAAATTAGAGCATCCGCCTGTCACTTCCCCTGTATACATTACTTTGGCTATTCAAAGGTGAAAAGTGTCACTTAGACTTAGTTCATATTAATCTAAACATTATACGGATATATACAAAGAAATCACATTTAGATCCATGTGTACACCTAGCCAATGTGCAACACTAACTGCAACTGGTGCTCTCATTCGTTTTCCATTCACTCAACAAATGTTTTTAAGTACATACTATAAGTGAGGTACTATCCTAAACAAGATTTGGGGCCAGGGACTTAGCTCAGTGGTTCTGCCGCCTGCCTCCCAAGCTCAAGGACACGAGTTCGATCCCTGGTACCAAAAAAAGGAGAAAAGATGACACCTTGGTGAACAAGGTAGACAGGCTCTTACACTCTTGGAGATTATATGTAACAATGCAAAGCAACAATTTTTTTAAAGGTAGTTTTCACTGTTTTGAGGAGGTGAAAGACGTGCTTAGAAGAAGAATCAAGGGGAATGTGTAGCTATTTTGGTTTGGGTACCTAAGGAAAGAATATTTGAAGTGGATCTGAAGTATGAGAAGGAACAAGGGAACAACATCTGGGAAGGTGTGCAATAAGCAGAAAGAAGCGCTGAAGGCCAAAGGGAGAAGCAAAGGTTGAAAGTGCCACTACATAGAAATAGAAAGGTTGGCAATGGGCTCATCGTATAGATTCTTACTAGCCATTAAAAAAGAATTCAGATTTTATTGAATATATAAAGAGAAGATGCCAAATTGTTTTCCACAGATGATGATATTATCCAAATTTTATTTTAAATACATCAATGAACTGCTTTGTGAAAATATATAAGAAATATGTAGAGGTAAAAGCCAAGACTTCATTATAAGATTGTTGTAATAATCAGCTTCATGGATATGCGACTTTGTTTAAGCCTCCCTTCTCAGAAGGGTTCTACTCCAGGATGAGTGCTTTACTCATTCCATCTTGAAATTCTTAATTCTTAAGCAAGATGGCTTGCACTTTTGTTTTTCACTGGAACCTCAGATTCCATAGCTAGTATTGGCTATTATAAAAATATAGTTTCAAGGTGATGTTGATATAGGCTAGAATGGCACTGGGAATAACAAAAGGGATTTCTTTTTTGCAGAAATCAGTGCAAAACAGATTTTACAATGCAAAACAGATTTCCACTGATGTGAGCTGTCAATTTGGTTCATGTAATATTGAAGTTATTATACAATATTAACTTATGATAATCTGCATATATACTATTCATTTAATAAATATTTATTTCAAAAGATTGCTAATTTCTGTCATCCTTTTTAAGGCATCTGCACATCATATATTTATGGTAAGGGTGAACTTTCAAGGGTATGAAACATTTACATTTACATTTATTTACTTTTCCACTCCATGAATAGAGTGACAAAGGAGTTTTCTATTAAGAGCTTATAATTTAGCTTAAGATAAAACTTAAATAGCTATAAGGAAGGATACACTGATGAAGGAGAGACAAAGAATACACCCTAAGAAATTCCCTTTCCTTAGAAGGATCATTAGAAGTTTTCCCAAGAACTTCTGCTTGTTTAATAACAGGGGTTCAAAGATTTTTGTCATGACACCAGTATGTGGGAAGACATTATT
Source organism: Heterocephalus glaber (assembly GCF_053883595.1). Taxonomy (NCBI): domain Eukaryota; kingdom Metazoa; phylum Chordata; class Mammalia; order Rodentia; family Bathyergidae; genus Heterocephalus; species Heterocephalus glaber. The sequence goes on along the minus strand of NW_028258296.1, from coordinate 32,282,660 downwards.
GTGACATTTTATTTTAATTAAAACCAGATATTTTCAGGGATTTTATAGTAGACATCTCCCAATATGTACTAAGCCATAAGATTGTCATGGTATATTTAAAGATACTATTTGGAAGATAAATATTATTGAGGTATTTAAAGAAAAACTTTTAAAATGCCTCTCCTTATTCCCTACAAAATTAAATACTCCTATAATTAAAATAATTCTCAGTATTCATCTCCAGAGCTGAAAAGTAAAACCAGAATTTTGATCAGTAGATGGAAATTTCATGAAATTAAGAGATAACTGAAAATATCCTAATTGCTGTGCTTCAGGTCTGTCTTTAGCTTAATAAGTTACACAAATTACAGAAAAATGGGGATTCTTTCTTGTATGCTATGAAATTCTCACCAGCAAAAAGCCAGTTTGATGACCAGACTTCAGAGCAAATGACCCAAAGGAATACACACACACACACACACACACACACGCATGCACTCACGCACACACACGCACACACCAAACAGAAGACACCTATGGGCAGTGGGGAAATGTACCAGTGCTCCAGAGATGGAGACTTTGGCACTGAAGAGCTTTATTTGTCATGCATCACAGCCTTAAGACTCCAGACACTGCCTCCCAGAGCATTTGTACATTTTCAGGCTTCCATGAGTACAGCTATGGACAGAGCTTCTAGCTTCTGTTTCTTGAGATAAACTCAGGGCTCTGGTTTGCTTCACACTTATCTTCATTTTCAAATCTATACCTATTGAATAAAATTACTGTGTCCTCAAAGTGCTTACACCTTGAAACATTAAGGTAAACAAGAATGCTTACTAGCTTAGGCTATATCAAGTCACTTAAACCCATGTTGCCCTCACCCTCTTGGTTTTGCCAGTCTCAAAGGAGAGCAAAGAGAGTGTCATTCTTCAATCAATGACCTTGGCATGATTAAAATAAGATAGAATGGTGGGCTGAGGGCATGAAAGTTGCTGAGAAGATAGGATATAAATTAGGAAATATGTATAAGTCTTACAGTAAGAATAAGGGAAGAACATGTGGTACTTTGACAGTATTATCGTTACCCATTTAAACATCAATGTCAGTTCAGGCTTTCAGAACCTCTCTAAATTTTCTCCTCCCAGCTTTCCCCTCCCTATATCTGTATGTATTCCTGCCAGTTTTCTTTTCAAAGCTTTTTTTCCTGCTCAGAGCCTTTACTGACACTAGTTGATCAACAAATGTAATTCTTTCTTGTATATTCAAGGTTCTTTACAGTCTCACTTCAACCTATTTTGCTATCTATGCCTTTGTTTTCCTTTGCACATAAATTATCTCTGAGTCAAGAGGTCTCAAAATGTGCCCTATTTCTTCCTATAACAGCCTCAATATCTTGGCTCATTTCAGGCAGTTCATCTGACTCTTTATTCTCCTTGCCCATTGCAACTCTTTTAAATCTTCAAGGTGTTGTCACCACCTATTCCAGGAAGCTTTGTTCATTTTTTCCCATTATATTTAATATTTCTCTTCTCTGAACCAAGAATACATCTTTTTTTTGCCTATAATAACATTTTCTCTGTGTGTTCCTATATATCTGAGCCTTTGTGATATTTGATTTGACCTATCTTTCCACCACTGGCCCCAGTTAAAAATACTATGAGGATCATACTTTTATAATTTGTCCCACATGCTGCTTACTGGCTATAAAACAAAGATTCACTAGGGTTTGTTTAGTAAGTGACTAGAAAAGATTGGAAGAATTAATTCCTCTACCTATTCTGATTGTATGTTCTATTGTCATTGTACTTTCAAACAAATCTAATGAAGAGTCCATTGATTGAAGACAAAATAAACACAAATGCCCCAAATGTTTAATGCAAAGTGCCTAAAATAGTAGGATATATTGAACAGCCATTGATCATGGTGAGCTTCCTTCATATTTACTAATTTAGGAACCTGTGGTTGAGATCTTATAGTCCAGTTTGTCCATGACAATAGTGCTTTTTATGCCTGTAATCACTCATTACCTGCTTTCATTTTTAATAGACTTCTGGTGTAGGTATAAAGTACACAGTCCTGCTCCCTATGGGCCATTTTTATGCATACTTGAAAAGTCTCACCTTACATGTCGATACTGTTTTGTTAAACACGCAGTATGGAAGTACCATGGGCTACCGTCTCATCCATTTTTTTTTTCCCCAAAGCTCCAGAAAAAGCAAACACATATGATAACAGATCTCAAAGGCTAAACCATTTATGTAGAAAATGATAAAACATAAGTTTCAGGATCATTGGGAGAGAAATTTTCTACTTTTGTTCTTTTCTTTCCCAAGAATTCTTCATTAGATTCAATTTGAGCCATCAGTTTGAGGTTTTGTATTCTCAGTTGATAGCACACCTACCAAAAATGCAATGTATTCATGTTAACTCCCTGGCACCAGTGGGCTCTATGCATTCCCTGCTAGCAGTGGACACCATGCCAGGAGAATCTGACTTGTGGTCCAGAGCGATTAAAAAAAAAGTCCAGTAATGTCAAAAAAATAAAAAGGATAGAAAAAAGAAGAAGAAAGAAAGAAAAAACCTACACAGTTCTTGTCTGTACACTGTGGTTTGTTTTACTTAGGAAAATGGCCTGGTTATACCCTGCAGCACGCATTCATTACAGTGATCTTTGACTGGCAGATGCAGAGAAATAGGATGCATATTTTAGTGCTTATTATAATACCCTGTCCAAAAACAACTTGACAAATTTGTGATTTCGACAATATCTCATTTTGCTGGCTGCAGTGCTCTGTGATTGTCTGGCCCACGTGGCTTCCAGATTATGCATACCACCAATACTTCTCATTAAAATGGCCACAGTTCACCAGTTTCGGTAGCTTGGAACGAACTTGGAATGAATTATTATACAACAAAGAGGCTGCTGTCATGCAGAACAAAAGACAAGCAAAAGAGAGCTTTGGCTTAATGAGGCTAAGTGAGTGTCTCCCCTGCATCACAGCTACTTGACGGCCTTTGAGCATGGATTTTTTTCTCCACAGGCCAAAACCTTTGGTCTATTATTTTGTGTTTATGCACCTTGAGGCTAATATACATTTTAATATGCTGCACATGGAGAAAAAAAATCAGCCATTAGATTAGAACATGTGCACTCCCTGTTAAATTAATGACAACCGAACATAGAGATAAATTTAGGTTTTCATATTTAATTATAGCGCACTGCAGTACGTTTAGCAAGGATAAATTGCACTATTATTACGCTTCATTTTTTTTGACATCTTCTCCTATTAACAGTGCACACTTGCCCCACCAACAACAACACCAACACCCTGTGCCATATGAGTGTGTCTCTGTATATCGTCCTTCTCTTCACCCAACCTTAGCTGGTGATTGAAAGGTATACTGTTTTATTTGTTAAATTCAGTGAGAGAACTAGTGCTCTTTCAAAACTTCTGTAGTATGAATAAGGCTGTGATTTGTAAGCAAAAATGAGAACTCATCTAAGGATAACTCAATTGTCACTCCTTCTTACTGTATCAAATCACAGTGATGGGCCCAAGTTCTCTGCTTTTCTCATCTTCCTAAGACTCAAAGCGCAGCATGTGCTTCTAAATAGTTGATGTTTCACGATAGTGCAAATGACCTGTGTACAAACAAGTAGTCATAGCAATCCCAAGGAAAACTCTAACAATCTTGTCCCTTTGAGGATCTTTTCTCTTGATTTTAATTCATTTGTTGTAGAAACAGGAAAATTTCAAGTAGCAAAATTTGGCAGATAATAAAGACCCAGTGATCTTTGGTGAAAAATGATTAGCAGAGCTGAAAGCAGAGATTATGAATATTGCTGTTCATTCTTCCAAGGCCACAAAGGCAGGCATAGGTTGTTGATACAACAGAAATGTCAAAATGAACTTTTCCTATAAACTGATCACATTACTTCTAGTTCTTTTCACCTGGGGACCTTCTATTAATTGAATGCAGTTGTTCTCTGTAGTTGCAACTTAGTTTAATTTACTTTGTATATACCAGTTAATAGAATAATGTTTGGTTACAAGAATGAAAAAAGATTCTACTATTTGTGTGAAACTGAAAGAAAAAGATTTGCTTCTGTTTCTGCATTAAGAAAGCATACTCATTTGTTGTCCTTATGCTTTAAAAAGTCACTTGAATTAGCAAAGATCTTAAATTCAGAGAATATTGTTTTCAGGGTCTAAAGGACCAAAACTGGCTAGGAGATTATCCTGGAGTTTTTCTTTTACTGGACATCTGTTTCATGGTGACGCATATTGGTATTTGATGACCAGAAAATCATGGCAGGGATAATAATTACTGTGTTAGGAAGTTCTATAAATGGAAATAAAACATATACCACAGAAATTAGTGAACAACTCTTCTTGATGACACAGAAAAGCAACCTTTACACATTTATTATGAATGATTCTCTTTGCCTAGATTCTGGTAAAATGAAATTTTCAAGATGATGCATAAAGAAATGACTGTACAAAGATGCGTTGTAAAGTTTATTTTCAAAATCCTTTTTACTTTCAAATTTGACTCCCTTCAGGTTCTAAAAGTATGAAGTTATGAATAGCTAAGTAACTTGTCATATATATGGTAAATTTTTCTTATAACTAAAAAGTGCTATGTTTTGGCCTGTAAGTGCTTGACAAATAAATTCTAAGAACCTCCATGTAGGAAAGAAATAAAGCGTATATTTACTATTTTATAGAGATTGACACTGAGTCAGTCTGTAGGACATCTACGTAATTGGTATAGTCACTGGATAATACAAAAATTTCTTGGTCAAGAATCCAAAATCACCCATCCCTGAAGTTTCTTTCCACCTATGAACAAGTGGTTCAGACACCTCAATCAGTAATTATTAGCAGTCATCCAGTCCCTTTTCTGGGATAATTTACCATTCAAAGAATCAGCTTTAACTGGTTGAATATTCTTTGTCCCCAATGCGCTGGCTGTGAGACATTTCCATGTTCATAGAGTAGATGTGAAGAAACCCCACTTCTGATACAGATGTTCCATCAAGAAAAAAATTCCAAAATCTGCCAGTTCCAAACATCCCTAATAGAACAAAAAGTTCCTTCTTTAGAAAAATTATAAAACCTTCCAAAGTAATATGACCTGGCCTTAGGAAATGCTCATATTAATAAGTGAAATAAGCAAGAAGTCAAACTAAATGTGACCTGTTTTGTTCCAAAACTATGTATATGTGGACAGGACAAAAAGGCTATGATGATATTCACATATTAACAGACACTTCTGAAAGCAGAAATTCTGGATGATTTTTGTTTCCTTCCTTTTCCTATCCTTGTTTCCTGAATTTCCTACAATGGACATATACTTTTATAGTGATAAAGATTAAAAATAAAAGCAATAGCCTTAGAAAGTTTAGGATGAGTCTCTAAAGAGTTGTTGATCCAGTATTTCATCAAAGTAGACTTAAAAAGCCATATTTAAAAGAATCAAGATTATTTAAGTGCCAAAACATAAAATCAGGAAGAACATGAAGAACTGGCATTATTTAGCTTACAGAATAAATTAGCCCACAAAGAAAGGCTGACAAGAAATTGCTACTTTCTTTATTAAAAAAAAAGATCATTATGTAAAGTTTTATAAAAAGAGTAACAGTTTTTTTAACTGTACTTCTGAAAAAGGAAAATGAAAGCAGTATGTCGAGTTTAATTCTGACACAGGTGTGCTTTCCTGAGAATCAGTTGTTCTAAAGGAATGAAAAAAGAAGCTCTGTAATCTCTTTTTTTTTTCTGGTTTTCATTTATTTTCTTTTCTCTTTGAAAGCAAGAGGGACTTTCACATATCTATAATTCTATCTGCATGGTACTATATGAAGGAACCTAGTTTCTTTGTCTTTCTCAGGGTTTTCTTTGAAATTCATTTGTTAGTGTTCTCAAGTCCCTTCTTCGCATATAGCCACAAAATATTTAGTGAGGTCTATGCCAAAGATAGATTTACTTATCCACACCATGCAGTATGATTATTTGTTCCAAAAATATTCCAGTGCTCTTTCAGTGCAAGTTGATTCAAAGAACAGTCAGAATTGATTGTTTCAACTTCTTTTTAATTTCCATTTGTATCTAATGTCCTCTCCTTTCTGCATTGTATAGGAATAGGCCTCAAAGTACAAACCCCAAGTGTGTCAGAATATAATTTACTATGTCCAAGATCCTGATCAAAGAGGAATCCAAAGTACCTCTCAGAATCTGATGCCCTTGAGCTATTCTAGAATGTGGTTTGGGTAGAAGATTGTGACTATGCAGTGCAGCAGTTTGGCAAAGGAATCATGAACTTCTCACCTGCCCCTCAAGTTTCTGTGCTGCCTTGAGTGGAATACAGTTATTCACCTGAAGTTAGTCATTCACTGTCTTACTCACTCACTTATTATTCAGCTAAGATAACTAGAGTTTGAGTATCCCTTATCCAAAATGCATCGAACCAGAAGAGGATAATGTTTTGGTTTTTCTGCTTTTGCTATGTCTTCATATACATTATAATAGGTAGGAATGGGACCCAAGTTAAACACAAAATTTATGTTTCAAATATACTTTATACACATAAGCTGAAGATAATTTTATAATATATATAGTGGTGCTGGGGACTGAACTGGGACATGATGCATGTGAGATAGTTGTTCTACCACTAAGTCATATTCCTGGCCATATTTTTATATTGTATTTTAAATAATTTTGTGTATAAGAAAAAGTTTCATAGTGTATAATTTTCTGCTTGTGGTATCACGTCAATTGTTGAAAAGATTTGGACATTGGAGCATTTAGGATTTTAGATTTTTGGATCTGGGATACTCTAACTTTATTAAATCCCTTCCAAATAGTGTTCTAGACACATGGGGTATATCAATTAGTAAGAGAGAGTCCACTCTTGTAGAACTTATATTGAAGAACAATAAATGTGCAAATGATAATATGTTGGGTGATATGGTCCATGAGAAAGGCTAAGTAAAGAAAGCAAAGGAGCATGGGCTCAGGAGACAAGCTGCAGCAAAGGGCTAGAAAGCAGTGAATAGAGACTTCCTTAGAAGGTGACATTTGAGTACAGACATGAAGGAAGGATGGTATAAGCCATGTGGACATCTGTGAGAAGAGATTTCTGGGCAGGAGGAGCAGCCAGAGCAAAAGCCTAAGGAAGAGCAAGATCTGTGGCTAAAATAGACTGGGTGGGAGGAGTAATAGGAAATAGAGTCAAACAGGTAAGGAAGGGTGGATGGAGAGTAGCTATCCTATCTTCATGCCCTAACAGTTTTACCTACCTTTTCCTAGTGCCACCTTCTGTGCACCTGTCACCCTCTTGTCTACTACACTTTCAGAATGAGCCAAAAGTATCTTTATACCTACTAGATTCCTTTTATTGCTTTTGGATAAAATATCAGAGCCTTTCCAGTCCTTTTCAGTCAATGAAATGCAATCAGATAATAAGGAATCCAGTCTGGAAACTTCTGCCTCTCCTATTTGCATTCTTGGTTTTAACCACCACTAGGCTTTGAAGCAGCAGTAGAGAAAAGGATGATCATGCTTAGGATCATCTATAATTTTCTCAACTTCTTCTTCCATTCTACCTACTTGGTAGAGTAGTAACTAGCCGGTAGGTAGCACCAGCTCTTTTTCTTTAATATTTTTGTAGGATCTTCAAAATTCTTCTCCCTTTCTCTGGCCTTTGTAATACTTTCTGCCTCTGCCCATTATGTTTCCAGTCCCCTTCCTACTGAGCCCACCTCTCCTTAAAGGACTTAGGACAGGTCTATCAAAGTGGCTTTCCATGGTCTCCCCAAAATTGGCTTCCATGCTTTATGAAGAAGTATTATTACAATCAGGGAACCCTAATCTCAACCGCCAGCATGTGACCTTCTAGACAATAATCAGATGCTGACCTCTTTCATTTGGCCCTTTTTCGTCCACTCCCCCATATACAAAGGGACATACCCATGTGCAGTCACTAAGTCTGCTCTCATTGCAGTCAACAATTTCAATGTGTCCTATATAGGAACATTTTTGCAAATAGAAAACATATAGCCAAGAGTAAAAAATGTCACCTCTTTAGGCAAACACCCCGTTCTTGATTTGTTCTGGAATGAGTCCTCTCACTTAGCTTCAGATAGGAGAAAACAAAAATTTTGCAGAAGACAGCAGAGGAAATACAGCCCTTTTTCTGGGCCAACAGTAAATTATCTGTGGCCAGTATCCTCTCTGCTTCTCCTGAAAACTAGGCTGAATGTCGGTGACAAAGCAAGATCCAGAGCTTATACAGTAAGTTTGAATCCCATTCTTAGCCAGTGCTGTCCAGACCTCCTTAGAAAGAGGGAGATTGGCCAATTTCTTTTTAACCTTTGGAGCCTCATTTGAAACTAATAAATATCCAATAGCAGCCTTGTAGTATAGGGGTATTACATTTGTTTTAGACCTCTCCCTTTGCCTTTTATCTGTTGTTTGTAAGCACAAAAATAAAAACTTTTCAAGGCTAGAAATACATGGTAGTATGGTGATAACATTAACACCAGAAATACAGTAGTGCTTCATAAACCATAGCAATAAAGAGGAAAATTTTAAATACTAAAACTCCAAGATTATTTAAATTCATGAATAAAACCCATTCTTTGGGTTTGATACTGCTTCATTGTTCTATTACATATCTGGAAGTTGTATTATTAGGTTTTTCATAGTGTTGTGTTTTTCTTTAAAAGATTCGACCATTTTTGGAATAAATTTTTTTTAATTTTATGACTTCTTTTTAGAAGGAATGAAAATTACTGTTTTTTTCTAAAAATTCTATTGGCTAGCCCCAGAAGTAATTAAGGTAATCCTGTTAGAGTATGAAAAATGAGGGAGAAAGGATTCAAGTCACACTGCAACTTGTTCATTACTCCTTTTAATTTGTTTATTTATTTTCATTGAATTTATTGGTACATTTTAGGTATACAGTGAGGGCTAGCAGAAAGGAAAGAAGGGAAAGGAAAAAATATGTTCTTTACTAATGAACTTGACCTGGCCCAGGTCAGAATGGGATCAACAGATTTCCAGGATTCCTAATGTGGAGCTATCTCAGGAAATTAATCTGTATTTCAAATAATATTTGTGAATACAAAATCTTAAAAGATAACTTGCAATTTGACGGACATTTTATTGTTCAAAAGGACTAGATGATAGAATTGTAGAATTCCTGAAAAAAAGTTAACATGGGACCATGTTTATGTTTTATATGATGGTTAATGTTTACTATCCACAAGCCTTTGTTACAAGAGCGCAACCGAGTCAGCCATGTGGCTGCAATCAGTGAAAGCTCATCACTGCCATAGCACAGTGACCCAGGAGTAGACAGAAGAGCTGTTGGTTCTCTGAATCCCTGGAAAATGCCTTGCCTTAATTAGCAGACACCAACTTGAGTGACTCCTCCAGAGACTCCCAATTAACTAACCCTCTAGCCTAGCACCACTAATACTTTTCTCTTATTAGTTCACACACTTATATTTTAAATAACCAAAAATCTCAACACTTTGTCACCCTAGAACCCAACCAAAATGAGTATTTTGAGGAGACAAATGCAAAAGGATAAAAATAATTCTGTCTTTAAGCAAATAATCTTAGAAGCAGCACACAATAGCTGTCTAGCTCGCAAGCTCACCAGATGATATTTCCTGCTGTTTTCAGTTACTTTTATTTATACTTCTAACCGGATGAACCTATCATGCCCCCTACTGCTTAGGAGCAATACTACCACAGTGTAATGCAACACCACACATCCTGGTATCCTCTAGAGATTCCTTTCTAGCCATATGCTATCCTTCAGAATGCTTGTTGAACAACATTGTTTGTCTCCCCTTGGTCACCAATGCCAGGATAAATCTGTGGAGTCATGCTGGCAGGAGAAATGGCCTTCAATAGGCAACAACAAACAAGTTCCTTATTACTGACCTCACCATCTGTCCCAGTTTCCACAAGCCACACATACGAACAGGCTTCAACAGGGCCAGGTTTAGTGTGCAGCCAATATCTACCAGTCAGGTCAGCTTGAATATCCAGCCTGCATCTGTGCAGAGCCATATACCCAGCTAACATCTTTTAGCAGCACCAGAGAGTGGTTGGGGAACACTGAAAAAACCTCAAAGCTCTACTGCTGGTAAGAGATATGTTCATGAATGTCTTGGATTGGAACACGTATACAGTGGAGATAGCAATGTCTCTGTGACAAAGGCAGGAAGTAAGTATCACTGCCTTTATGTTAAAGCGTGCACCTACCAAGACTGCCCTGCTGAAAGCACTGCATGTGAAAGAACCATTGGCTGGTAGATTAATTATCAGCCCTTTCAAGGTGTTGTGTAGAAGCGCCACAGATATTTCCAAGATGAAGTTGTTTCCTAAAAGCTCATTTCAAAAAGGTAGATGATCCTACATGCTTTGCCACTGTAGTCTCAATATAAATCAGTTTATCCCTGCTTGCAGCACATTTTGAGCACTCAAAATATCACATTTGGTGACAAGGATAAAAAAGACAGTGCTCTCAAACCAGCAATATTAAAGTAAGTGTGCCAAGAGCATATTATGAAAAAGCTGATAAAGATACAGCGCTGGCAGAATGGCTGCAGAGAAGCATGACAGAAATTGTTTTTTTTCCTGTTAATACCATTATGAGAAGGCTTATGGAAAAGTTTTAATTAAGAGTTTGTGTTATTAAAAAATATTTCACTGTCTGGAAATTAATGCTGCACTGGGTACTAAATGGTCAAGCTTTAAGAAAGATGAAAATCCTGGAAGAACTACATTACTACCCAAAGTATTAGTCATTGTACAGTGATTTAAAATTTAACAACTACATTAAACATCAAGTCAAATCAATAGCGATATTTTCAGTCTCTCTCAGGCAGATGACTGAATGTGCTGAAAGCTTTATGGGTTGTACAGCATAGTGTCAGCTGGCACATGCATCAGTGAGGCCAGTGTCCAGTACAATCAGCTCTGAGAATGCATTGTTCTTAGTATGTGTGGAGGAGCTGCCATTCCTCAGCTATGACAGACCCACAAGGAACACACAGTGACACCACCAGCGGCTGAAGAATAAACAGAACTATTTGCTTGGCTTTTGCCATATTATTTTCTAAACTCCATCAGAAAAATTAATAGCCATTAAAATAAATTAATAAATGAAACAACTAGGCATGTAGCTCAGTGGTAGAGGACTTGTCTATCACATATGAAGCCATAGGTTCTATAACTACCACCATAAAGAAATGAATGATAAACTAAAAATTAGTAGATGATCACCCTTAGCAAATGCCATACTTTGGAAATAAAGATTTCTTAGGTGAGGGTTTCTCTGACTTGTACTACTCTTAAATGCTGTAGTATTAGTTTTTCATTTTAACTATTTTTTGTAGTCTGAAAACACATAGCACTTTCCTCTCTAACACGGTTGAGAATAGCATCAAATAAAAGATTTAGTTGCTTTTGCCTTAAACTTCCTTTCTGGTCATCAAAAACTTGTATTCTCCAATAATAAAAACAAAACCAAACTTGCATCCCTACTTATTTCCAAGGTATCTCTTAAGAGTAACACTTCATTCTCACTGACAATCTCTTTGAAGAATTTAGATTGTTCTTCCATGACTTGTCTAAATACCTGATGTTCTTTAGGATTCCAGCCATGTTGTGACTTTCAGTTCTCAAGTACTAAGTATGAATTTCTGCTTGAAGGACAGAAATTTTCCAAGGTAGGAAAAAAGCTTAGGTGAGTGGGATTTGAGAATTATGTGTGAAGGACACCAGTCTGGCTAGAATTCCATGAGAGTGTGGCCCAGTCTGGCTTAGAAAAATGTTATTATATATCCCAAATGGTAAACATGTAAATATGTGTGTACAGTGATGGATTCAGGAGGCATACACAGTGTATGAGAGCTCCACTGAAGCCTAATGCTAAGTATGAGACCTTCCTCTCATTTTCTCTAAAGCAGGAATAGCAATAGTACTCACCTCAAAGAGTGATTGTGAATATTATATGAAAAAGAAGGATGTTTAGCCGAAAGCATAGCACAGTTAATGCTTAGAGTTTTCCCATTTGTGTCCTGATTCCTAGCATTTTTAAAGCTTAGAGTTATATGAACTGAGTTTCCAATTTAAGATCATGTTCTACTTCAAACCTGGGAAATTATGCAGGTCATTCCTATTTGTGGGGAAGCAGAAAGTGAATAATGATTTGACTTCACACCATGTAACTGCCAAATAGGTGGGCCTGAATTCCAGTCCTAATTTTATAATGACTCATCACACTACTGCTGTAAATGATACTGACTCTCTGGTCTTGGCTTCCTAATTTGAAATGAAGCTGGACTCTAACAAAGTCTCTTCTGATTTAAATTATATTGATTTTGGATCTGCTCTTTCTTACATATAGAAAATGAACAAGGTCCATTGTGGAGTAGTTTGTAAACAAAAGACTCTCTCGGCCCAGTATTTCCACTATTATACCATTTTTTATGAAACCCCATCATTAAAAATCCTCTAGCATCATCTTCTACTTGGAAATAAAACAATTTACCACGTTGTTTGAAAAACTTAACATTCACTAAATAGCTATAGGATCTTGAAATCTACTTGGAAAAAAAACAATTTACCACGTTGTTTGAAAAATTTAACATTCACTAAAGGTCAAATAAGGAACACACAACTAATTCTTGTATCTGAGTGCCTTTTAAAGTAGCTTACAGATTTCAAATACAATCTTAAAAATTTAGCACATATGAGGAGTTATTTCGGAAGAAAAAAGCACTTGCATGGGAAAGCAAAGACAAGCCATGTTACTAAAGTGACTAAGTGTAGACTAAGTTACTAAGACTCCAAGTGTAACTCTGACCTCATTGGCAGCCAAGCAACTACAGAACTCGTGAACTTTACAGACCTTACGGTCTGCCAAAAAAAGATGTCTAACTTGGTCTTCAATGCCAAAACTTTGCTCCTGGCGTGATATATTAGGAAATATTTGCTACATAGATCCATATTTAAGGAATGTTTATTAAGATGATGTACAATGTATATATCATATTAGGCATATATTTGTATATTTGTAAAATAAACAAAAATGTCTTTCAAATAACTGGACCATATCCATTCTCAGTGAAATATAAGGATTAGTTAAATCAACTCAACAGAAGTACTATATGCCTGAGTGAAACTAAGCTAATTAATCTAGAAACATTGCTCCATGGTTACCAAACTTAACACTTAGAGACATTCAGAAAAATAGTGGATTAAGCTGCCCCTTCAGCTGATTTTTTAAAAAATATTAATTACCTTTGAAAAACTTTTAAATTTTATACACACACACACACACACACACATTCTGCCTGGGAAAAGTAGCCTATTAGGTACTGTTCACATTTGTGCAAATTATTTTATCAACACTCTAATTCTACTGAAAGGAGGTAAGTTTCAAGTCAGTATTGACTTACTTCATCATTAGGCCTGGGGCCACTAATAAAACACAACATCCCAAATGGCAGAAACTCCTATCAAATTCAAAAATTCAAATAATAAGAATCTACTTATACATTAAGACTGAGCCTAATGGTCATCTCCTTTAAGGAAGCCTGTGTTGACACATTTCCCACTCTTCCTCTGAAACTAAGTAAAATAGTAGGAATATTATTCAATTCATTTAATCCTTATGATAGTCCAGGGTATAATGACCATGAATACTGTCCTGTAAGGAAAGAAGTACATGAGGAGGATAAGAAATTGTCTCAAACTTCCTGCCTGTCAGTAGTCCAGAGAGGTGAACTCAGACAGTCTGGCTTCAGAATCAATGCTTACAATTCAACAAATGGACATGAAATTCAGTCTTGCTTTAAATAGATCATTTGTTAGAGGAAAATAAATATTTATTTAAAAAAATAAAAATAAATATTTATAATCAGGTTTAATAAAAAGGATTATTTTCATTTTGGAAATAAAAAATAACTGAAATGAAATATTGCAAGTGATAGTCTTCCCATTTTTTGAAGGCTTATGGTCAAGCCAGAAGCATTTGTTGTAGTTTAACTCACTTTGGTCATAACTTGTTACCCATAGGGTAAAGAAATTATTATCCATGGAATGTTTCAGCCCACATTTAGCCAATTACAAAGACTCTCCACCTAATATTATTAGACTATATACTTAAAATTAAAAACAAAACCTGATATAAGTAATAATTTTGTATATATCATAGATTTCATACAACAATGAAGAAGGGATTTTTAAAATGAGTTACATGGTAGTATCTGACAGTTACAAAGAAAAAAATTTTAAAGTCTCATACACCAAAACAAGTTGCAAAAAGATTAAAAACTATATAAAAAGAAAACAAAGAACATGTGAAAATATGTAATTGAATATCAAGTTTCTGTAGGTAATCAATTTAAAAAGAAGCAAAGAGGGGAAAAAGACACCAAAAATAGATTTCTTATCATAAATTGATATAAATTCAACTGAAAATATGTAGAGAAAATAAAATTATTATATCGCTGTATTTTCATACCACTGTTGAAAGTAATTTAAAAGGATAAGGTCAATAAATAGCTTTATCTGCATAAATTGTAAAACCTGTGTATGTATTATATAACACAAATTAGGAACAGGCTAGCCATAGATTTAGGAAAAACTAAATGCAGCAGAGTTAATGCTTTTATTTTATAAAATACTAAAATTAAATATTTAAGAAAAAATCTTAACATCTCCATAGTCACACAGTTCACAAAACAAGAAATACAACTGATCAAGTCAAGATTAAAAAAACAAACTTCAAAATCACTAATTTTTGAAAAAAATTAAAGGAAAACTGAAGTCTCATTTTTATATCATGTACTAAATAGAAAAAATCCATACTTATATATACTAAGACAATATCCAGTATTGGTTTGAAACTGGTAATCTCATAAATTTTAATTACTTTGAAAATAGGTTAAAAAGAAATCCTATGGTTTAAAGTCTCTGAATTAATTCTTTAAAAGTTTCTATACAGATGTTCATATTTTGCTGCTTAATAATCAAATAGTAATCACAGTAAAAACTTGGAAATAATATGGAAAAAAATGGTCATTCTATGTTCATTAGATGCATTATTTTAATGCTTGGGCAAGTATCCGGCCCTCTGCACATAACAAAAGGCAAAATGTGCAAACATATTGAAGAATCATTTTATATTTGTATGACTTGCTCACCAAAAAGATAGAACCCATAAAAATATGAGACTTTTAGAGCGCTGAATTTATGTAGTAGTACTAGTAGTTTTGTTTTGTATTTATCAAATTTTTCATACTTCTTTTACCATGATAATTGAAAAATATAAAGACGGAACTTTTATTTATATTTCCTACTTTATGTTAGAAACATAGAGCTGTGAAGATTTCCTCTATCTTGTTCATTACCTTACCCATAAACTGTATTTTACTTATGTTTAATGAATGTAGAATATAATATATTAATGAGAAGATAGAGTATTTTGTTTTTCTGTAAGGAGGTTTGTAAATGACTTACAGGAAAAAAGTCTTAGTATTACAGATTTTTATTAGTAGTAATAGTTCTTGCACTGAATTGCTAAATTCAGTCGTGATGTTCCTGTTGGTGAGAGTATGAGCAGTGATTTGACTAATTGACCTAAGGAATGCAGAGATGTAAGAAAGGCTGATGAAAATAATAAAGGAATTACATTTTTTGTGTATCTCTTAAAAATATCTATTGGTGGCTTATTTTCATTCTTTTTTTAAAACCGATATTGTGGGGGTGCTTCTTTCTACATGTTTTAGATATGTTTACTTTTAATGCCTCAGTAATTATGACTGTCAAAGAAATCTTGTCAAACACATTTTTAAATTTTGAGCACCTTAGCAACCATGTATCTTCATTTAAAAATCATATAAGTCATGGGAAAAAGATACACTAAAGCTTTAATATGTAAAAAATATAAAATGTAACCCTTGAAACTAAAATTATTCAGTATTAACTGATCTTTCCTCATTGCTAGTATGAAGTTTTGTTTGTGGATTTACTTCCTGTTAGGACCTGGATCTCTTAACTTTTTGCACTGTCATTGTTCAAGAGTCTCTTCTTTGAACTCCTTGGAGGAGCACTTTGATGTCACCTCTGTATTGAGCCATGTGTGATCAGGTCACAAAGGCTGACATTTGTGCTCAGGCTGCTTCAGATCCTATGAACATTCATACACACAAATAGTTGTCTCTTCAGCCTCCACTAGTCTTGACCTTTTCGGGGTCTTGCTCTGACATATAGCAGGGACCAGCAATTCATGCTCCTTGACCTTCTTCTTGGGCACATCCCTTAACACTAACATTTCTCAGGTGGAGGAAAGAGAGATATCAGTGCCCTTTTTGTGACTGCCATCTAGCAGTTAACTGATAGGTGCCTAGGTATTATTACATGCATGAAAAAGGCCATTCTCTTTCAGATCTTCTATGTGAGAAACACAGTAGGGAAATATACAGCACAAACTGCCCTACTCTTTCTACCAATGTTATGAAGCATGACTCAGTAAGAGTAAATGAAAGCCAATAATAATAAGTGCCATACTATTATGTTCAACTTTGACCAAAAGCCTATTTAGGTTCCTTCAAGAAACTAATTACTCACCGCCTGCTGCGCAAGTGCAAGGACCCAAGTTTGATCCCTGGTACCAAAAAAAAAAAAAAAGAAAGAAAGAAACTAATTACATCTGGTGTACATTCCTTTTTCTTCTGGAAATTTTCAGTGTTCTGAAATTCTGTGAATTCAACCAGAAAACCCTTGGGTACCTTCTTTGTTTAAAGTGTTACTTAAGGTACTTTATATGATACAGGACAGAAAAGAATATTTATTTATTGTCAAGCCCTTTCATATATAAAACTTATGATTTTTGATAAATAAGTAATAATTGAATAGGTAGGAGATAAAATCAAAGAGTAGAAATTAAAGTGAAGAAATGAAATGGATTGTAGCTAGATATTTATCTCCAGTAAGTTATGAGTTAGTAGGAGGGATTATATCCATGATAAAGAAGGGTAAAAATGAGACTCTGAATTGCCAACGACTAATACAAAAGTATAGTAGTCACATATACTATTCACAAGATCTATAGATGTAAACCAACAGAAGAGAAACAGCTTTTTCTGTAGAGAGCCCTTAGAAATGTTTGATTTCTTTTACAAAGAAGATATTTTGTTCTAGAACCACAACATTGATATAAATGCAATAATATATTCATAGTCATCATTTTGTAATGTTGACAATGGCAAGATTTTATAGCTAAGTAAATCTCCCCAGATCTAGCTTAAATTAAAAGCACCTATTAGTAAAATTTAAGGAAGCCAGAAAAATGGATCATTTAGTCCATTTTCCTTTAAATATTTTGTGTTCAAATCTAGGTTTCATCAGCACTGGGTGGCAGACAGCACACAGGCACCCTCTCTGCTTACAATGAAATTTCTCTATACTGCTGGCTAAAGGCAGATCCTAGCCTTTTAATTTTACCTTTTAATAAGTATCTACAGGAAAGGCTAGGGCATTCAAGAAGGTAGAATACACACCAGAAGAATCATTACAAGTAGAGTCAACCTTCTGTGCAAGGACAACTTGAGGTTTATTTAATACACACTATCAGATGGATAATGGAGTTATCCATTATCCATTATCCATGTGACATGAAGACACAACTAATAGTCACTGGATGCAACATGTAATTAAAATTACAAAATAAAATAAAAAGCAGAATAAAAATGCTACAATGGATGCACTGATACTGCTAACACATGGGGTCCGGGGAAGGATTGTGTCTAATTGGAGAATTCCAAGGATGCATATTGACAACTTAAATTAGTTTGACAGAGGAGTGATATTTCTAAGATGGAGAAGTTCAAGGAGATTCAGACTGAGAAGAGTAGTCAGAAACCATAAGTGTGTCCTGTGTTGCCAATCCGCATGGTATGTGGTGTGGTGCTGTGAAAGGTAAGGCAGCAAAGATGAATGAAGTCATCACAATTGTGGGGATGTTAACTTAAGCAAACAACCAGGGCCTTATTAGACAGGTTGGAAACGAGTTCTGATTTATTTAGTGAGCTCTGTGAGCCTTTCTAGAAGAAAAAGGGGATCTCATGGGTGACATGTCAGAGGGAAATTTGAGTGGGAAAGGCTAACATCAGAAGAGTCTAAGTAAACCAAAATACTTCATGTGAGATAAATTCAAGATGTTAAACTAGGTAATAGCTATGAAAGTGAAGGAGAAAAGTGGGTAGATGAGAAATGGGAGTGGAGAAATAAGTGCACTTGGTAACCAAATAGGGGCCAACAAAAAAGAAGTCCAAGATCACACTAAGGTTGCTAAGCTGGGTCTACATGATTAGATCAGCGGTGAGACAGGGAAGGCAAAGATGCACATAGAAGGCAGCTGAAAATTTGAATAGTCCTCAAAAAGTGAGGATTTTTGACACAGCAGTACCTTTCAGAACAAGTATCTTCAGGCTTCCAAGAAGATAAACCTCCCTGAGGAGCACAGTTGCTCACTCTGCCCTGGACAAAGCATGGGTGGGCTGCAGGGGGAGAGGACAGTAAAACTGCATTTTTGTCACTCCTGCATCTACACATTGTTTCACTTCCTCCCTCCCTTCTAATTGATATTATTTTACAGTATTCAGAATCAAAATACTGTTGCAGAACTAGTGACAAATTTTCACCAGAACAAAAACAAAAACAAAACCCCTAGCAGCACCAACGTTGCCATAGCACATTCTCCGGCTTCTGTTCATTGTTGAAATAGAAGGGCTCCAATTCAGGTTGCAAGAGCCTGATATACTGTAATGTTTCTACCACGCAGGCAGGCAGCAATCCCTCCCTGAGTCCCGTAAGAGCACTTTACATTTTCTTCCCATCTTTCAGCTCATAAACATGTTTCTCTTCAGAACACACACCATATGCCATTGGAAAAGGGTTGTAAAGTTTTATAGATATATTTGAGAGTATTATAAGAGTATAATAAAGCAAGAATAATGCAAAGGAATGGGAATTATTGAACAATGGAATTAAAATATTAGGCACGGATAACTCTAACCACATTCAGCTTCTGTTTGTTTGTTGAAGTCATAAAAACACAGAACTCTTGTTTAGTTCAAAGATATGAAGCCTTTGAATAAGGCTTTTTCTTTTTTTTAAAGCAAAAATTGCTATACTTTATTAAAAGCTTATGTACCAGGAACCAGTAAATGTGAGGTAAAGAGTAAATATATTTCTGTATTATCTTAAATGCCATTTATAATGCTGTATATAGTTTGAGGTGAGAGATTTTTTTTTTTGGTTTTTGCATACCCTCAGAATTATTCTACAATTCTTTATCTGAAAGGATTCGTGCATTCATTTAATTGAAATTTATTTAGTTTCTGTACCAGTGAGAGTACTTCAAGATATAAAAAATCTAATCACTGACATTGAGAAGATTCCAACATGAACCAAGATTCACTTATTCATTTACTCATTCATTAAGCATTCACTGAGTACCTGTTATTGTGTACCTGGTCCATGCAAGATCAGCATTACGCACAAAGGTTATGATTGCAATATGTCATGCCATATGTGGAGGTTAGTGGCCTCTGTTTATTATACATTTTCCATAATCCAAGATGTTCAAGATGGCTTGACCATGAGTTGTTCCAAAACAGACAATACAGAGGGGTTATGAGACAAAGAAATAGCTCCAGAAATGGAAAACCTGATGTCAGAGATCTCAAAAGAGCTAGGAAAATCTGCAGCACGTAAATTGGTATTGGAAGGATGTCAGTAGGAAACTACAGTGGAGACTAATTAATTATTGGGATTTTGAACCTGATGTGAGTAATAGAGCTTAATGAGGAGGGGGAAATGTGTTAACAATGACCTTTCCAGCACCCTTCAACCTGCATCTGCTGAAACAATCATTCAGAATGTCATAAAATAATATGAAAAGAAACATGGAATGGGGTAAAAAGAATTTCTGTAGCTTCACAGAAAAACATACAGAAATAATGTTATATAGGAAAATGCAGCAAGAGTCAGTCAATGAGAAAAGCTTTCGATAGCCTCCTTTTCCTAAAAAAAAGTCTAACTGTAACCTAACACACTTGACCCTCTACCACCCAGATGAGGTCTTTTCTCTGTACACCATTAGCATTGCTGCTTTTCTTCAACATGAGCACCACTTGGGCTTTTTTGCATGGATTGCATGTACTGTCTTTCTTTTTTTTCCTTCATACACATATCTCATGATTTTAAAGGTATTTTCTTGTTTCTGTATAGTGTCCAGGGTTGCACACGCTTGTTGATGTTGAAAAAGGGCTATGCTATCCTTCCAATTAAATGTGGGTTCCCTTCTTTGACATCATTTTCTAGGTTGATGATAATGTTCTTCCCCTTTCTATTAGACTGTAATCACCTTAGGAAACAGACAAGTATGCTTTCTCTTTGAGTTTTTTGTACAATCATGAAAAAATATTTGTTGAATAAATGACTGTCCAGGTAGAGCAAGGCAGAAAAGTCTCAAAAAAACTCCAGAAAATTTGATAAAAATCCCCAGGTACTGTTTCAAGGGAAATAAAAAGAGCTGAAATGGAGGAAAGCTCATGTATGGAAAGCTCATTAAACAAAAGATGAAATTTTAACTACTCATTCAATTACTCAAAAATATATTTGACTACCTATATAGGACACTATGTAGGACAGGTAGTATACTAATGATGCTGCAAGATTTTACCCTTTCCCTTCAAGAAACTAAGTGTAGGGAAAAGTCAAGGTAATGCAAGAAATGTTCTGAAAGGGGTTGATCCCAGAAGTTATAAAAGGGAATACTAGCACAGAGTGCTTCTTAAAGGAGGTTATTTCAGGATGAGACCTAAGACATTACTGGGGTTTGCCGGATTAAGGATTGAGGGAGGGTATTAAAAGCCTAGAGAAGAGCACGTGCATAATCTCAGGGGCCTTATGTATGATGAAGCATTTGGGAACAATTAGGAATTTTCCTTGGTTAGAGTTTGATTGTAAATAACTGGAACAAGGAGTCAGAGAGGTAAATTAAAACAAGTGCTTGCTTTGTTAAGATCCAGAGCTTTCAATAGGATATTTATATAGAAAAGCTTTATGTTATACAAGTAATTAAAATTTGGGGGGATAGGGACATGTCTGGTAATCACATTTAGAAATTGTACTTCAATAGATTAATCAGATACTGTATTTGTGTTTGCAAGTTGGAATCTAAAGAGAAGATATTCCAAACTAAGTCAATTAGGAGCTGAAAGTGAACAAATGGTCATCCCATCTCCACTTCTCCAGTTATTTATCATTTAATATCATATCTGTTAAGATGATGGTCAAAAGATCAGCTCTGGATACAACTTCACATGCATAGTAAATTTCATTCATTTTCATCTTGAAAATTGAAAATCTATGACAACTCAGACAAGCTTAGAGCTAAAGTTGATTATTGTACTATTAGTTCCAAAAGGATCTACTAAATCATCAGTAGTCTCAAAAGAATGGAGTGATATTATTTCTCTGCTTGCATGTATATAAAAGTAACTTAATGGTGCCTTAGTATATTCAGGCTACTTTAAGAAAATATTATAAACTAGGTGGCTTGTTTTGAGGAACAGGGAAAGGGGACATTACCAGAACCCCTGGAGTGGGTCCTGGTCTCCTGTGAGCCACAACAGCACACAGTGAATTAAAGAATAAAGACAGGGAACAAGACTTAGAGAAGAAGCTGAGTTCTGGGCCTGACCAGTGCTGCTCTGAGCAGCAAAGATGAAGGCACCCTGAGCTTGTCTCTATTTATTGGGTTCATAGGGAGTAACAGATGACTCAGAGAGTGGTGATAATTCTAAAGTGACAAGGATCTTATAATTGGAGGAAGTATCAGATGTCGGAGGGTGGCAATAATCCTATGACTATGAGGATCTTATGCTGATGAGGATCTTAGGTTGACAAGGAGCTTATGTTGATTAGGATGGTAAGATGAGCAAAGATGTTCTTACAACAGTATGTGGGATGAGCTAAGCTCATAAGGAATTTGTTCTTCCCCAAGTGAAACCTTTCTCTTACTACTCGATTCTCAAGGAACCACAATGTCTTCAGCTGATGTAAGCTTGCCCTTGAGTGTCACAGTATCATGGGACCATTGAGGTCTCAGCTGTGACCAGGGGCAAAAATGGAGTTATGTTTTAGCATGTCATAGCCAGCCTGTAGGCAAGAAGACTAGGCCTAATCATAATTTAATTGTGAAATGATTTTTCACAAAAATTATGTAGAATGGTTCCTGACAGATTGTAATATCAGAAACATTGTTTACAGTATTGGAAGATGGAAGTCCAAGTGCTTACAGGCCCTGTGTCTGGAGGAAACCTAATGCCTGGTTCATAAATGACCCACTTTTCACTGCAACCTCTGTGTTGGAACAAAGAAGGGTTCTCTTAGGTTTCCCTTTTACAAGGGGCTTTGTGCTCACAACCAAATCACCTCTCAAAGGCCCCACCTCCTGATAACATCACTTTGAAGACTAAGAGCTCAACAAATGAACTTGGGGAAACACAAACATTTAAAATATAGCAGTTGTTGGCTGGGAATTTAGCTCAGTGGTGCTGTGCCAGGTCTATTCTTGTCTGTCAATAAATTATCTCTTAAACTTCAGGTCTAAGTATCAGCTAAAAATTTATAAAACTGGAATTTCTCCATCTCACATAAGTAGATGGTCTGAAGTATAGTGAAATGCATCTAATCCATATGAATATCAAGAGACTCAGAATGTC
Organism: Heterocephalus glaber; assembly: GCF_053883595.1. Lineage (NCBI taxonomy): Eukaryota > Metazoa > Chordata > Mammalia > Rodentia > Bathyergidae > Heterocephalus > Heterocephalus glaber. The sequence continues at coordinate 32,259,856 of NW_028258296.1, read as the reverse complement.
TAAGATGTTTCATGAGTTAGAAAAAATAATCAAGATTCCAAGATGTAGCATTTTCTTGAGAAAATTATCTCATATGATAGAGATGATCTTTTGATAACAAGATTAATCCATATAAAATAGGAGATATGATAACAAATATTGTTTCTGTTTACTAACACACAGTTCTCTGGTCAAGAAAAGATGATTATCTTAAAACATTTCCCCTATCTGAAAACCTAGTTGCTACTAGAAAATCCTGAAACCATTTATTACTTTAAAAAATAAATGATTTAATTCTTTTCCATTAGTTTAGTCTAAAACATATTGTAGAAGTTGTGCTTATATTACCTATTCATTTCCTCTACTTGTTTTTCAGGGTGAATCTAGAGTTTTCTTTCATATCCACTAGAAAAAAAAAAGTACCTTCTAACTTCCCAAAGTAGAGCCCACGTATTTTGAGAATATTTATGGACTTAGTGTAGAAGATATAAAGGAGTAATTCATAAAGCAGTGATAACTCAGAAAACCACTAAGGGAAGATCAGATAAACTGTTCTGTGTGGACTCACAGATATTTGGAGTGGGGCCAAAATAGGGTAGATCTGTCAGGGTGTATAAAGATGCAAGGAAATTTTAGTAGCTTCTAACCTTTTCGGCATACTTTCCTACATTGAAACCAAACACTTTGCCCACATAGGAGCGATAAATTCCAAGTGGACAATGGGGGCTACTTTCTTTCATTCTTGGAAGACACTGAAGCATGTTGAAATAATATAAATGTCAAACACAAATTCTTATGTGAACACTGATCTGTTGACTCTGTACTTGGAATAAATCTAGTCTTTTCATTTCTCTGGGCTGTCCCTTGGGAAATTATACCTATGTATTTAAAATTACTCAGGAAATTCACAAAAGTTGGGGAATTCTGGGAAGATGGCAGAGTGGTGAGCAGCAGAGAAAGAGCCACTCTGATATTTGGTTTCCTAACACTGGAATATAGCAGAATATAGTCCTAACACTAGAATAAAGAAGGAAGTGGGTCCCCAGGAACCAGGAAGGATCTGAGATGAGAACAGGGAGAGTGAAGAGAGTGACTTTAACAAAGAGGAGGGAAGTCGTAGCAGCACTCTCTCCCAGAGCCCAGCGAGGGAACTTGCAACCAAACCTGCAGAGGCACAGTGACTGCTGGCAACCCCAGAGGCCTACACAGAGAAATGCACCAGTGGAACAGAGCAGTGGACACACCAGACTGCAGCAGCTGGTGAGTTATCCAGCTTCAACCCTCATCCAGGAGAGGGTAACTGGCTGATAGCCATCTTGGAGAAGGACGAACTGAGCTCAGAACTCAGAACAGCTGTGGGTGGACTCCATCTAGTGGCTCCCAGTTCCTTGGTGTGGGTACTGAGTTCAAGTTACCAGGAGGTTAGGAAACAAGAGTTCAAGCCAGCAGGAGATACATAGGCTGTTGTAGGCTCAAGGAATTCAGTTCCAGCCTCATAGCCAGAAACTCTGAACTTCAGAGAAACTACAGGGGCAGGCTGGCTGGGATTATCCACTACCCCATTATGAAGCTGAACTAGCTTGCTGGGATTAATCAGTTTGTCTCTGGACTCTCTTTGGCCACACTGCTGAACAGTGACAGTAGAGACACACCTTGAACTGGACATTTTGAGGAGGGTTTCTCTTTTGTTTTCTTTATTCCTCCTTTCTAGTTTTTGTTTCATTTTGTTTTTTCTTGATTGTTTGAATACAGTTTCTAATTTTTTTGTTGTTGCTGTTGTTCTGTTCTGTTGTTTTTATTTTTTCCTCTTCTCTTTCCCACCTGCCTTCTTCACCAGTTTCCTAAAGTTTGTCCTCCAGCCTTGCTTTTGATCTATTCCTCTTCTTCTGTTTCTGTTTTTTACCCCCAACTGCTTTTAAATCCTCTCTCCTAAGGATAACATTGTCATATTAAGGACTACAGTTTGTTATTTTCTAGGTTGTATTTGATAATATTGTTATTGTTGATTGTGCTACTTTAGCCAAAGTGACATAATTGTTCTAATCAGTTGTTCCTCCTCGTATACCAAGACTGAGATTGCCTAAGAGTATTAAAAAAAAAAAATCAACCCTATACACCAGTGCCAAAGAACTGGCAGCTGGGCCAAGTAGGCAGAAACTTCTCATCCCCAATAAATTGAAGAGGCAGGATTCTGCAACATTCAAAACCTAAAAGCAAGCTACAGCTGGAAGACGCTTCTGAGAAGTAGTCATTTCCTAAGGGTTCTGAATACTGGCAAGAAAGCTACTTGCCGTAAGGAATTTACAAGCATCAAATCAGGAATCAAATTTTTAAAAAACAGAAAATGAGAAGATACTTAAACAAGATGCAACCACCCAGACTTTCAGCTCACCAAAGGCAAACCCTGGGGGCAATGAGGTGGAACAATCTGAAAGGCACCCACCAGGACATTCTGAAGTTGTAACAGTAGAAGTAACAAAGCAGATGGCCAAGACTCTAGAAAAAAATCAAAGCAGAAATAATTTCCCAGACAACTACATAGATGGTGACTAGAATGAAAGACATGCTTAGTGACTCTAGCGCAGAAACAAATAGAAAAAATAGAGGAGCTCAGAAACATGATGGAAACCATGAACAGCCAGCATAGGAAAGACATGGAGTCCATGAAACAGATTCAAACAGATTTCCAGGAGATTAAAATCTCCACTGAAATATATTCAGCAGAATGAGCCAATGTGAGGACAGAGGATTGTAGTTAGTGATCATTAAAAGTGAGATCTCTTAAAAATAGCAAGGGACCATGAGAAATCAATCCAAGAACTTCTAGATGATGCAAAGAAGAATAATATAAGATGTATTGGAGTCAATAAAAAAGCAGGAGATAGATCAAATGATATAAAAAACTTGTTCTCAGAAGTAATGGCAGAATACTTCCCAAACAGGGAAAAAGAATTCAACATACAGATAAATGAGGCATATAGGACTCCAATTAACCATGATAAAAAAAATTCTTTCCCAAGGCATATAATAGACAAGATTCCAGAAGTTCACCACAAGGACAAAATATTAATAGCTGTTAAAGAAACAAATCACCTATAAAGGAAAGCCCATCAAAATCACAGCAGACTTCTCAACACAAACTCTCAAGGCAAGGAGAGCTTGGAGTGAAGTATTTCAACCCCTAAAAGAAAACAACCTCCAACCCAAATTGATGTACCCTGCAAAACTATCCTTCAAAATTGATAGAGTAATAAGCTCCTTCCATGACAACACCTGAAGAAATTCATGACCCCAAAACCAGCACTCCACAGTGTTCTGAAGGATAGTCTAGAAAGAGACAATAAAGATTACAACTCCACGAACCACAACAGACCAAATCCACTAGACAAGGCAAGAAATTGAACAAAAGGAAAGAAGGAAGCCAACAGCAGGAAAATAATATGACAGAGATAAGACAATACATATCAGTTATAACCATCTATGTTAATGGTCTCAATTCACCAATCAAAAGAAACAGACTGTCTGTGGTGGACTGACTAATGGTCAACTTGCAATGCCCAGCTGAACTGAATCAGCGTGCTCTAGGCATGGAAAATCCACCTGAGGATTGTTACCAATAGCCATAAAAAGAGAACTGGAGGGGAAAATTGTGGCCTGTTGATTTTCTAGGAGAAGCTTGCTGCGGATGGTTTTCCTGAGAACTGTGCTGTTCTTGTTGGAAGAGGAGCTCAGGGCCTCACTGTCTCTGGGAATGGCTGCTGTTTTCATCAGGGAGCTCTGATCTTTACCATGAGCATCACTTCCTGACTCCAACGTGAATCCTTCAGCTTGGTGGCACAAATCCTTCACCTCATTGGTGTAAGTTTTCTGGCTTCCACCACTGGCCTTTGGGTCTTCCAGGTGCAGCTCCTCAATATGGACAAACATGAGACATTCCTAGTGGCTCTAGGCCACTGGCTGGACTTGTGGAGGACATTGCCTTGGACTCTAAGCCTTTAGCTGGACTTGTGTGGGAAATTGCTGGGATCCAGGCCCTCAGTTGGATTCTTTGGGCTTCTAGTGTGAGGTTAATCTCTCTTGCACTCCTATCCATTTGACTTTTTTCGGTAATTATCATAAAATAATCCTATGAAAAAAATTTACAAAAGTTGTCATATTAAATCATTGCAAATCAGTTAATATAACTGTCTTTTCTCATAAGACAGTATTAGGAAACAAATAACCTAAGGGCTAGAAGAACTATTTTATTAGGTGTTAAAATATCTCTGGTAAAACTCATGACCTATAAAAATACCAGAAATCTGTGCTTTTGGAACAGAATGGACATGGATAATTTCATTGTGAGATTTTCCTCTGGTTCCTACAGATTAGGCTTTGTGTCATTCTAAACCATAAATCCACTAATTAGACTTTTGCATGAAAATTGAGAGTATAAAATATTTCCAAAGTTGTTTAACATAGCAAACTGTAAGGAAAAATGAAGTGCAAGAAACTCCATCACAATTTAAAATACAGGTATAGAGCTTCACAATGGCAGGCCGTATTTGGCCGGGGCCCAGATTCATTATTATACATTGACTCCAGTCACCCAGGCTACTTCTGTGTGCTGCAGGGCTCAGAACCTGCAGTCTCCTGGTAACTCAATAAAAGTGTCTGTCTAAACACAGCAGCAGCTAAATAGGAAATAAGATACACAGTGTGTTTAAAGAAACTAACAAAAAATCTGTGAAAGATTCAGTAGAATATAAAAGGGAAAGTTAGGGAAAGATGAATAAGAGAATTAAAATCAAAAGTAAATATTGGTATACTTCTTGTATATGTGTTTATTTATATTTTTCTTGGTTAATAAATGTTCTAATCAATTTTTAAAGCATCTAGATTGTTGATTTTCAAAAGACAAAGAAACATTTCATAAATAATCTAGTATATAAAAGTGATGCCAAAGAGTATATATATATATATTTCTTTCCTCATATATTTACTTTGTTTATTGGATTCAAAAGAAAAAAAATTCTTTAGGCTATTGAAGGTACCGTATTTCAAAGCCTACTCAACTGAATATTTACTATTTTTGTTAAATTTATTTAATAGTACCAACTTCAGAGAACAATAAAAGGCCAAGTATAAATGAACTGCTTAAACCAGCCTTAATGTTAGAAGGAGAATTTACTAGAAAAAAATAATTTTTTCTATAGAAATGTAGTAAATTCTTGTGTATATTTTAGTACTGACTTGGAGAACAAATATTTTTCTTCCATGTAAAAATACACAATTTTCAGAACTCAAATGAGAGCCTCCAATCTTATTGTTAGCATTAGAAATTTTAGTCTGTATTTTATCAATAGAAAACTGAGATTTTACCTTTAAAAATTTAAAGAATGAATCAAGAATATGTTTTACTACTCCCTGGTCACATGGCTGTTAACCTTTACTTTGAAGATAATAGATGATAGCCTGATCCAAGAAGAAAAATGGCTGAGTTTATAGGCAAATTTATATGTTATTTGACTAATTAAAACAGTGCAATTGAAGACTAAAAAGTCAATTAGTTGTATAAAAGCCATGAAATGATCATCTATTTGTCTCTGAAATAGACTGTTCTTAGGTAAAGATTATTTTGCTGTCAATATTCAGAAAGATCAGAGGGAATTAAGTTTTTTTAATACATGGATAAAAAAGTAAAGGAAAGATTAAAGCACACTTAAAACAGTAGATTGAACAGTTTGCTTGCTCTTCCCTTGAGGCATAGAGCAGGCTGCTGTTTGGTACAGTAATACCATATGAAAATTCTCTATGTACATATAGGATGGAATAAGATAATAAACTTGGTTATAGTTAAGGTAAAAAAAAGTTTGGCTTGCAAGAATTCTTAACAATTAAGATTAAGAACATTAGAATGAATGATGAACAAGTTTGCAAAGCCTCTGAGAGGTCTTTGAAAAACCAATATGTGACCACTCTAAAATATTCTACTTATATTGCTTAAAGGTTAGAAGTCAGATGGATTTTGTAATTTCTAAGCTTTACAGTGCAGTATTTCTAAATATTTATTTACTTGCCCCATTATATTTATTCCTACTCCCATAACCACCACGAAAACAAAAGAAAATAAGCCATTTTGCTTACAGCACAGATCTCTGAATTGTCTCCTTAAAAACTTTTGGTGGTTCCCCAACAAAATAATACAACATGTAAAACCCAGTCACTAATATAAATAGTTACCTTTCTTTCTAGAATTGTCTCCCTTTTTAACTTTCCCTCCAGTAAACATCTACAAGGCAAGTGAAACATAAGAGGCTAGTTGCTATTCCTCAAACGCCTTGTGCTTCTTTTAACATCATCGCCATTACCTTGAATGCCATTTGTCTCATCTCTGCTACTGAAAACATTGCCATGCTTCAAGATTTAAGGCAATCCTTTCCAAAACCTCTCCCTAATTATCCATAATACTGTCCTTCATGCCCTGTCCCAGGCTTGAAATGTATGTGCTAACTTCCCTATAACATAATCTACTTGCAGACCTAGGCCAGGTTGGCTTCTCCTTTGCAGTTCCAAACAAAGTACCTGTATTGTACTGACCTTAGCTATTTTTCTTAAAGTATGCTGGACCAAGAGTGAAGCATTGTTTCAAACCCAAACTAACTGGGTGTCTCAGCCATAGAAAAGTTCCACCATCTGGTTCTACTTATAAACCTACATTTATGCTGATTTCCTATCATAGGTTCAGAGTTGGGCTTTCTTCCTGTTCCAAGTTCAGATCTTATAGTGATCAGGAGGGAGGGTCTGAGTATAATTGGTGGTTTTCCTCCCAAACACAGGTATCACGTGAATCAAATCCTATGGTCACAGTAGAGGCACAGTTCTGCCATCCCTGCACCCAAGAAACAACTTGCAGAAGTAGCTCTACCACAGTTCTTTAGAAAACATACTTTCTAAGCCCAATGTCAAAAACTGCTCCATACTTTCAAGATAATTTAGTGAACACATGGGATACTTACACTGCATTGCAATGAAGATCGACCATAAACAAAGCAATTCAAAAAATGAGGTTGAAATTCTTAAGTGCTAAGGAGGAGAAAGGTGTGGAGGGGGGCTGGGAAGTAGCAGGAGGGAGAGAAGAATTTCAGTTTAAAGGGATGGTTATTAAATTTCTCACTAAGAAGCTGATATTTGAACAAACACCGGAAGAAACCACTTCTTGCCAGGAGATTACTGTTGGAAAAGTGGCACATCCCACCTATGGTGCCACACCCCATGCACCTCCATTGTGGGTCTGGTTGGTCTCAGTGTGCTGTCAGGTGGCCTTGTTCCCTGATGACAGGATGGTGCTCAGTGCAGGGTAGATCTCCATTCGTGGCTTGTTCTCCAATTCTGAATTACAAAAGAGAAACTAAAGTGATTTTTGGCTGCCCTGACAGAGAACACAATATTGTTTATTATGTAGTACTATTTCCAGCAGTTAATCGTGATTAAAGAGGCCCAGTTTGTTAATATGATCAGGATTCACCACAAAATAGGTACATACACACACATACACACACACACACACACACGCGCGCGCGCGCGCACACGGAATCCACTTGAATAGAATTTCACAAACATCTTTAGCAAAGCTAACAAACGATGTGCGCTGAGTTTCTTTACTCCCTAGAGACCCTGCACGTTGCTCTGCCACACTGAGCTCACACTGCTTTCAAAAGCAGCTTTGCACTCACAAGCAAAACATGGTGGCTCAGTATGAGACCCATAGTTTTTACCATCATCCTAATAAAAAAGCAAAAACAAAAAAAGAGAAGAAACTCAAAGCATTTTCACATTCACATTGACGGGAATTGGCTGCTTTGACAAGAGAAAGTCATAGCATAGGATTTTTTAGATAAATTAACAGAATGAAAGTGCTAAATTAAAATTACAACATTGATTTCCTTTTTAGCTCAGCTGTGCATTATATAAAAGGGTCAGAGGAAGGATTTATTATTGGTGATGAGTCTCTGTCATCCACTAAGCAGTGAGAGACCAGTGTAGAAAATAAAGTTGTCCATTTCAGACACCCTTTGTCTTTGAGGAAAGCTGTCTAGGTGGCCCACGGGTGGCAAAGGCACTGAAAGAAAATGGAAATTGATAATCAGTCCTGTTAGGCTGATTCTCTGCATGTTCAATTCATATCCTTTTGAAAAGAAGAGATTAAGATGAAACCTCATTGAGGAATACGCATTTTGAAGAAAATAGAAACAAAGGTTCTGCAAGGCTATTTCAGTTGGTGTCAAATGTGAGAACAAGGCGACACAAACTTATAGGAAGAAAGGGCATTAACAAAATCCCCAGACAAAGAAGGAGCTAATAGCAAATATATGCAGCCGTCTTTGTGGATGCTCACAGGAGAAGTGGTACAACTTGATTTACAAAGGGCCTGGATAATTATTTGTTACTTGGAGCCAACCCTGCTTCTCCCTCTGCAGAGGGTAGTCACTGACCATCTGCGTATCTTCATTTTGCTTTTGTGTGGATGAGAATTAGCCACATTTCTGCGTCTGGTAAGCTTTGCATGAAGAGATGTTTGAAGCACTCGCTTTGTTTTGTTTTAAATCTTTAAACTGCTCCCTCGGCCTCCATCAGAGGATTACTGCACATCTAACCACAAATAAATTGAAATATCAGCTGAAGAGAGCGCATGTTGCTCACTGATGGAATAATGGACGGCAGGTGGTAGAGGGTTTTGTTTTCAGAAAAGCACAGGAGGCTAGAAGTGACAAGAGTGATTTTGTGAGAAGGCGGAAACTGTCAGGATGAAGTCATGGGGGTCACTAGTTCCTGAGCTGACCTTTTTAAACAAACCCTGAGAAGACCTTTCACTGCATCCTCACAGCAGTAGTGCATTCATGCTAGAAAGGTTTCCCCTCCCTCCAGATATTGAGAGTCTTGACAAAAAGCATATTTTCTATGATAAGGCCCATGTTCACTCACAGGGTAGCCTGACACTCCTTTTCCTGTCAGCCCGTGACACACCATCCAACTGCTCACCTGCTCCACCACACACACCAGCGCTCCAGCTCTCCCTTAACACCTTTCTGCTGCTTTTGATACCATCTTCCTGTCAAATCATGGAAATCAAGGACCCGCTGCAAAGCAGGACACTAGGTGTGCTAATTTCCATGTCATTTCCTTGAACAGTCTTCCAGTGCAGGGAACTGTTTCCTGACTTCTGGGGACATATTGAAAGGCTGAGACATGTTAGATGGATGGCATAAGAACTCGCTTCTTAATGTTTGCAGGCCAGAATTTTAGAATGCACTGAAGTATGAGGCTTTCTTTTCCACACCATTCTGTTTGGGCACTATTATGTCACTAGAAATCACAATAAATCATGCACATAAGATGCTTTATAATGAATGCTCTTTGTTCAAAATTGCCAATACATGAAAAAAATAACCTGTTGTCTCCAAAATCTATGAAAAATAATGAGGATGTTTATCTCTTCATTACTAAGTAATATTATAGTATCTTTCCTTTTGTTAAATTTTTTTTAAAGGTAGCAGAATTTATCTTACGTAGATAAGAGGCATCCATTATGGAACTATTATGTCCCTTGCTCAGGTAAACATGTGGATCATAGATCATGCAATTAGAGCTCTCCAAAGCCAGGCACCTAAATTCTGAAACTTCTTTTCCATTTGCAATTGGTGCAGTAATTTTGTCACTACACCTTAATCCTCAGATGACCTGGTTCAAACCACTAAAATGTGAACTATTAAAAATGAACAAAAAGCTTTTTAAAAGTTTGAGAGCACAGGTGAATGTGATTGTAAAAACTTAGATGTTTTTCAGTTTGGCTTTATGTACTTTTCTAATCTTTTGAGTAGATAGTAAGAGGGAAATTTGATAAACAATCCCTTAGATAATAAGAGTTAATTTTTTAATCTAGCTGAGAAATAATGTAAACAAAACTCTAGAATTTTAATCCCTTGATCTCCCAATTCTAGCTCAGCATTCAGTGGAGTTTACGCTTTCTTCATACTTGAACAATAATGAAGCTTATAATGTCAGACTTAATTTTTTGATGCTCTCTCTAGTCCCTGCCCCTGTACAAAAGCTAGGAAGCATGAACACTAGTTCATGCTATATATATATAGTCAGCTATAACTTTCTACATGTGTGTATTTAAATGGTTCTCTATGTTGGAAAGCCAGTTTGTGGTTCAGAAAAAATGTTTAAAAGAAAGAGAAGTAAAAAGACTACACAAGCAAAACATTATGAATGGAATATATACAAGGGGACACGAAAAAAATTCTTTCACAGTAAAGCCTGAAGATTATGAAGACAGATCAGGATGTTCACAGAAAGGAAAGTTGGCCTGGATTGGAGAAGACGCCTGGCCATCAGTGAGGTCTTTTGGGGGAATACCTGAAAAGAACAGGAAAAAAGAATAAAACAAAAAGGAACATTTGAAAATCAATAGGTAGATACATTACAGATTGAGTATCACATATCTGAAATGGTAACCAGAAGTGTGGTAGATTTTGGATTTTTTTGGATTTTGGAGTATCTGTTTATATACAAATATCTTTGGCATAAGATCCAAATGTAAACACAGCCAGGGAGTTAGCTCAGTGGTTCTGCAACCTGCCTCGCCTAGCACAAGGACCGGAGTTTGATCCCTGGTACCAAGAAAAAAAACCCAAAAAAACAAAAACAAGTGTAAACACAGAATTCATTGATGTTATACACGTTATTTGAAGGTAATTTAATACAATAGTTTTAGCATAGCTGCACTTTGACTGCGACTCATCACATGAGGTCAGCTATGGAATTTTACCCCTGTGGCATCATCATGTCATTGCTCATAATTTTAGAGTTGTGGAGTTTTTCAGATTCCATATTTGTGGACTAGGGGTGCCAACCCTATATCATAAAATCTCAAAGAAGGAGACAGTGAAAAATAATTCTGTAAGAACAAAAACAAAATTATAACCTCAGCTATAGGAGAGAATGAAAGACTAATGAAGTTTTGCTGAGTGTGGTGGCTCATGCCTGTGATCCCAGCACTCTAGAGGCTGAGGCAGAAGGATTGCCAGGAGGTCAGGGCCAGGCTGGGATACACAGTGAGTTCAAGGACAGCCTAAACTGCATAGAGAGATCCTGTCTCAAAAAAAGAAGAAGAAGGAGAAGGAGAAGTTTTATATGTAATTCTTGGCAGTAAAATCCAGAGGGAGGAGCAATTTCTTATTAAATTAAAAACTCAAAATTTAAAACTGTGTAACCAACAATCATTGATTGAATTAGAAAACAAATTTTAAAATTTGCCATTAGAAATGTTACACACATAATTCTGTACCTGAATACCTGGTAGTTTTGTCAGACATTTGAACAATTCTAGCTTTTAGAAAAATACAAAAAACTTACCCCAAAATGTGAACCAAGATCAATTTGAATACCAAAATCTGATAATATGTCAATGAAGAAAATTTTAGACCGTGATTATATGCCATTTTCCACTTATGAAGAAAAATTTAAAAATCCTAAATATATTATTAAAAATTGTATCTTTGAGATTATAATGGGACTATAAGTACCATGTACTATCCATAACATGAATTTGTTTTCCTCCTCATTATCTCTGTATTAACTTTATAGAATGTGTATTAACTCCAACAGATAAGTTGAATCCATGAATGAGTGCTTTGCCCAGCTCCCTCTAAGAGTCCTCCTCTACAATTATACAGCAATAGAAATTACTCTTACTTATTTATTATTCTCCTAAACTGAATTCTCTTTTCAATAATTACCTATGATTTTAATACATAAATCCCAACTTAGTCAGTCTGCTATTTTTTGAATTTCCAAACAATAAAATCAAAATCCATTTTGATGTCAAAGCAAAGAAATCATTTAGACCAGTTCTGGAGTTTCCTCTCAGCAGTGGAATGGGGCAAGACCATATGAAAGAAGTCAGAGCAAGAAGAGCTTCCAAATCCAACACTGTTTGGAGACAGAACATTGAGAAGTGAAGCCCCCTTATTACCGCATGTGTAAGGGAACAGACATTGGATAGCCAGTAGTGGCCGTAACTTAGTAAGATCCTGCTTATTCTAGAAATCTGCTTTCAAAAATGAATAGATTGCATTTAAATTATAAACTTGGAAAGAAGAGGTAAAAGGATTTTTGAATGTGAGAGATGAATGGCAAAAAGCAGTAAAACCATGCGATCTGAAGGATAAGTCTTGCAGTTCCTCCAACAGAAGAGCTGGATTACAGTGGCTCTGAAGTGGGGAAAGAGACACTTAGGAATTTAGCAGTAATTTGCATTGAAAGAATCCATTAGTACAGTCACATACAGTCCCATCGTTGGATGACTAATAGGAATTTATAGTATGTATGATTTTAAAATAAATCTTTTTAAATCATTCAGGGAAAACGTAGTTTCCTAGAGCTGTTGGTTGATGTAACTTTTATGAGTCATTAAGTGGCACAATGATGCTGTGTCTTTTTAACATTGTCCTAAATATCTTTCTCTCTGTGGCTCATTCCTTCAGAAACTAAAGTGAGGGGGGTTGCAGGAAGACAGAAAGAGACAGAGAGGGAGAGAGAAAAGAAGGGGGAGATAGAAGGAGGAAAGAAGGAAGGAAGGGAAAGGGAAGGAAGGAAGGAAGGAAGGAAGGAAGGAAGGGAAAGGGAAGGGAAGGGAAGGGAAGGGAAAAATATTTCTAAGCTTTCTAAGAGGCAGATAGATCTAGAACTAACTCTGTATGCTGAACAACAAAAATTTCTCCTAGAAATAAGTAAGTCTCAGCTATTCAGGAATCACTCATACAAAGGTGCTCATGCAGATACACAGAAGGAAAAATCATGCTCTTAAAAATGGTGAAGATTTCATAAATTCATTTGAACATATAAATATTTTTACGATACTTTTTCCTTGAGTTCACATTAGACAATTCACTTGTGCCCTGTACATATTTCTTAATTTTAAAAAATAACTTTGGCATCACATGCCTCTAGGGGATGTGGAAAAAATGAAGTCAAGAAACAACAAAGACACCTATCTCAGAAGCTTTTAGATGTGCACTTAACCCAAATAAGTGTCACCCAATAATTTGTTCTCTTTCTTTGAAATATTCACACATTGTTTTCTGGGATACATTTGGGAACAGAATAGTACTTATACCTTTTTTTCTCTGATAAATAGTTTTTTGAAATTTTATACTTCTAAAATTTGAACTTTTATTTAGAAGTAGTATTTTACGAATAATGATATAACTTTCACTTAGCATTGCTCTAGGAGTGAGATACCTTTGCAAAGGTGACTAACAGTGATGAACAGGAATCCGAGGACAGGCACAGCTCAGTAAGAGCTGCCCGACTCCTGGCCACGAGCGGAGCCCTGTGGACCAGGAGGAAGACTGTGACAGCCCGCAGCAGGCTTTGGCACATCCTTTCCTGTATCCTGCAGTGGCAGTCGCTCCTGGGTGTCCCTGGTCAAGCCCCAGCTCTGCCACATACGTGTGGCACCCAAGCTGGGTCCTGGTCCTGCAGATGCGCTGGATGACATGGGGTGCGGGCAGCACCCCAGAGCACCCGGGGGGCGCCATTCGAAGGCCTGGTATCCACAGAGATCCCTCGCAGGTGCCCTGCCCTGAGCTGAAGGACTGCCCCTTGCAGGGCCCACCCCAGCTCTGTACAGTCCACACAGCAGACAGGCTGAGCAGCCACTGGGCAGCCTTTGGGAGATGGACAGTCCTCAGGAAACAGGAGAAGCTTTCAGAAGTTGCTGGATCAGATACTTGAGACCTTGGAACATAAAGACCGAGCTCCGTGGAGGAGCTGTTCTCAGATATGGACAGTTCCTGCTGCACCCTGGACACTGCTGAGGCCCGTGCTGCGCTGTGCTGGGCCTCCTTGCCCACTCCAGGGCTTTGTTGCAGCAGCTGCACCCCCGGCTCCAGAGGCAAGTTCGACCTGGCCGAGCTGGACTACTGGGTGAGATCCTGATGGAGGCCTGACAGGAGGCTTGCTGACAGCCTCAGACAAGGCCTAGGGCCCCAGAGAGCTTAGTGGGTGTCCCTCAACCCACAGGACAGGGCACTTGGTCCTTTTCAGGGGGCTCCCACAGCCCGCACCATGCAGCCCAGCCCAGCCTGGCTGGCTGTGGGTTCTGAGAACAACCTAGGACAGATGGCCATTGGCAAGGGCTGAAGTCCCCCGGGCCTGTCCTACCTTTCCAAGGAGGGTAGGCAGAGTCTTCTAAGCCAGGAACTGGGAGCATCACTCCTACAAAGTCTCAGCCCTGGGCCAGGTGACAGCTCACAGGTCTGGGCTTGAGCCTTTCAGTGTCAGGGCTGCAGCTATTGTGGAAGATGGCCAGGCCATAGCTGCATCCAGCCTTGTTTAAATTTAGATAGGTGAACTTTTCAAAATTTTTATATGTTTTGGATATGTTTTATCTTGAGATATATATTTTAAACTTTACTATTGTATCTCTAGATTTTTCCAGCTTTGTGTTTCTTTGTTGTTTGTTTATTTCTTTGTTGAGACAGGGCCTATGTAGCCCAGGATGCCCTTGAACTCACTATGTAGCCCAGGCTGGCCTTGAACTGGTGGTGATCCTCCTGCCTCAGCTTCCTGAGTGCTGGAATTACAGTCATGTGCCGCCATGTCAAGCACCAGCTATTTTCTTGAAAGTAAATTTTTCTATAAAATACCCTATGTTGCTACATTGGAAACTTTGATAGCCTGAATAGTTGCAGTTGATGTGTTGCATTTTTTTAAGGTTTGAATAGAGGATATTTTCTAAATGAGCTGCTCCACACTCTGAGGCAAGGGTGAACGTTACCATGGTTTTCTACTTTAGCTTTAAGCACTGCACTCCTTTGTCACATTCTATGTCCTTATAATGGAGCCACATCACACAGCTAGGACACATGTGAGGCAAGATCTGCCCTAAGCCACAGCTACCTAGACTTCAGCATATCAGGGTTTTATTTATGTATATTTATATGTAAATCCACTGGAAGTGAAGGTCAAATATTTGTGTGGAAATCACAGGCACCAGCAGATCTGCAGAGACTGAGGAGTCTGGGCAGTGTCTTCCATTGGGGCATGTCTCAGGAGGACCTCTCCAGTCCTGTCCTGGTGTGGCCTTACACTGGGGTCCATGTGCCCCTTGAAGCGCACACACAGACGATGTTTTGTGCAAGGGCATTGTGCGTTTGGAAAGGGTGTATGCCCATGTGCTATTGTGTTGGAAATATGTCTATGTTTGTACACTTACTCTATTAAACTGGTTCTGGGACAACATTTTAAGGTTAAATTTAAGTCTGCATTGAAAGAAGCTGCCTTTGTGTAATTTCTGGCCCCAAGACCCAGAGGACCAATGCTGTGCCTCTGCAGGTATGCTGCCTTGGCCCTTCCCCTCTACACCCTGCTGTCCAGATCCTCCACCCCACACACATTTCCTGTTTGTTACCTGCTTTCTTCTGACTTCCCCTCCTCAGAGCCTAAAACTTTTGTTTTTCTTTTGTGCAAATGACCATTCTTTAGTGTTGGTGATGCAAACCTCACTTTATTTTTTAAAAAATCATCTAGCAAAAAAAGAAAAGAATCTTAGAACTGAGTCAGTAAATAATGGCAACAATTCATTTCATCAATTTTTTTTGTCCGTTTTAACATCTGAATCAGAATGTCTTTTTTAATTGGTGGCAACTTTCTCAGATAGTGAATATGAAAGAATTTGAGTAGTATTTGAAATAGTTTTTGGCTTATATTTTTTTCTGTATTGTATAAAAAGAACATGTATGATAACATGTTGTGAAATGTAATGTGATCAAATGTGAAGAAATGCAGTGCTTTCAATCGGTAATGGATGAAAATCTCCAGTTTTGATAGTACATGTAACCGACATTCTAATATGTCTATGTAGACCCTCTCCTAAACTCCCCTAGTTAGAGAAAACACTTCCTCATGGGAAGCCCTTCCAAAAAGAAAACTCAAGGTCTTATCCAGATTCTGTTTAGAAACTCACTTTCTTATATCTATCTAATGGAACATTGGACCAAGTAGGTTACTGAATTCCATGGTAATCCCCAAAACTCGATTTAAGCATTAAAATTTACTTCTTCCTCCTCTACTAAATGTATTCTCAAAACTTGAAGAGTAACCAAGTTAATTAATTTGTTATGTATTCTTACCCTTCTTTTCTAACAATCAATGAAGAAAAGAATCCTAAATCAGATAAAGTACTGTAGAATTAAAAACTCAGATAATCCCCTAAACCGAATAACCACCTGTGGATGACAAACAGCCTACTATTCCTATTCTTTCAGTTTCTCTGTGCCATTCAAAATATTGCATTAGAGTGTGGGTATCTTATATATGTCTTTTGTATGTATACACACATAGTAAGCACACAGATACAACTACAAAATTACATGTATTACGATGGCCTTGAGCACAAGGTTCTAAAACCACACTTATGAAGGCAAGAATATGCATGTTAAAAGTTTCTTTCTGGTAAATAAAAATGAGGAGGAGAGTTATTGGGGTTTGCAAATTTATTTTAAGTAGGTTCTTTAAAAATACCCACTGACCTATATTTATTGAAAGAAAAACAGTCAACTACAGTTGTAATTGTTATCTTGTCAAGTATTTATTAATAGACAGGTTGCTGTCATCTTTGTTTAAATGCTCTAAGTTGACAGAATCTCATTTACATTAATGGGTGGAAAGTCCTTTTCTTACTTGTCCAACAAACTGGAGACAAAGTGCCTGCCAATGTTTTAATTTCTTTTTCATGTTCTGGTTAGAGAGTGAGAAGAATGTTTTCACTCCACAGTGTCATGAATATGATAATCTATGGAAATCATGGAAAAGCAGGTACTTAAGTTAAGCATATACTGTACTACTGCAATCCCTGATGAATTCAAGTCTCTTCTGTTTAGAGAAGATGTTGTTGCCTGTGAAGTGACAGACTGCCAGATGTTCATGAAGTAGCAAGTAATAGGCTCAGATCTGAGCATCTTCCCAACCCCCACGGATGACAGCATTTACTGTGGGCTGCAGAACGGTGCTGCTTTCATTCTTTAAACATTAGTGCTTACAGTTACTCTTCAACTATCAAATCTTCATTTTCTTAATTTTACTTATTTAAACATGTGGAGCACAAAATTACATAACTATATGAGCAATCCTGACTTTATAGACTGTATATAATCTAAGTGTGAAATAAGCAATTCTCCATCATGTAAAACATAGTTAATCCATTGATTTCTCTTATAAATGCTGGGAAAAATAATTTTCAGGAGGGATGGGGAATGTTAACTCTAGCAAACAGCAATATGAAGTATACAACAAATATTTAAAATAAATAAGGTATTTTTATTGTGTATAAAAGTAATTCACAAATTTAATATTAGGAAAGTATAGTACATTTCTACAATTTCTATAACAATAAATGATGTTGATGATATAACCTATTCAGTCCATACAATACATCAAGCGCTTGTTTCGTTTTATATAATCTATGTGAGTCATATAATCCTTACTTTAACTTTATGTCATTCCTATTTTGTGAAGGAGAACACAGATCCTCTGAAAGTTAAGCAAAATTTTACTACGGCAAAAATGTAGTTAATAATGGAACCAGGATTAGAAGTCAAGCTAAGATCAGGTACTACCTGGTTTATAAATATACTGCAACCCAGAATATTCATTCATTTGGTAGTGTACAGAGGACCAGGAATTATTCAGTGTTCTAGGGACGCATTGGTAAAAAGAATTGATAAACATTGTCTTTTGGTATCTCATACACTATAGAGAGGAAGTAGGTGCAAAACAAATATATAAACAATGTAAAGGTTATTAAAAGGGATATGTGATAAGTGTCATTTGCAAGGCATAGTTTAGATTAAGTCATAGAGTATTTCAGAGGTGAAATTTTATCTGAATCCCAAAACTTGGAAAGGATCAGTCATGCAAAGATCGGGATATAGACAAAAAGAACAGTAACTATAAAGGCCATAAGAGCATATAAGACATTTTATCAATAACAATAACACGATCAGCATGGCTGGAGTGTAATGAGTAAAGGGGTGAATGTTAAAAAATAAAATTGAAGAAGTTGGCAGGAATAAGATAAGCCTGCAGTCATAATGATGTATTTAGATTTTATTTTAAGTTCAATGAAATTATTAGAACATATAACGCATAGGAATAGTGTGTTATAATTTCTATTTGAGACAGTTACTCAGGTTACTATATGAAGAATACATTCTATCAAGTCAAGGAGAAAGTAGGCAAATTGCCTCGGAGGGTGCTGAAGTAGTCCAAGTGAGAGACAGTTGAGCCTTGAACTAAAATCGTATCAAGGAAGATGGTGAGGTAAGGAGAGATTTGAGATGTATGTTGGAATGGAGCCTGGATGAATTTGCTGATGGGCTGGATCTACAGAAGAAAGAAACCCAGAATGATCCTATGTTTTGTACTTGAACAAATGGGTCAGCTGTTGTTCCATTAACTGGCGTGAGAAAGCCTGAATACAGATCTCTTTAAGATATGGTGAGTTTGAAGTCCCTTTTCAACATTTAATTATGTTAAGAAGCTGAAACTATGAATTGGAGTACAGTATAAAGGAGAGAACTGGAGTTTAAAAGCCATAAGACTAAATGCTAAAGTTATTGACAAAGATTAAATCACTTGGAAAGAGTATGTTGCTAGAAGAGAAAAGGAGCATTCAAGGCTGAGCCTTAGATATCATAATGGTTACAGATTTCACAGAGCAAGATTATCTAGCAAAGGAGATGCTTCAAAGAGATGTAGGAGAAAAGGAGGCTTGTGTTTTAAGGAAGGGAGGATCTACAAGATTGAATGATGCTGAGACATGAAAGGTAGATGAGCTCAAAGATGTGGCCATAGGATTTGCAAAGTAAATGTTGAGAGAAAAAAGCATGAAAATATCATTTTGTAGATCAAGGAAGCTAAAGATTAACACTGGGAACACTTTAGCCTTTTGGGTGGTATCAGGTGCCTGGTTGCAATTATTGTGAATGTAGTGGACAAGCCGTAGTCATCGGCCATATTCCACTTCTCAAGTGCAGATACAGAGTAACTGGATAATTTGGTTTGACAAGAACTAAGATTTTGCCTTTTGAATACAAAGGGAGAAAGGTTATCTTATAGACTCACACTTAAACAGATAAACAAATAAGTACGGTATCTCTCATTGTAAATTGTGATAAATGTTATATATGTTTAAGTGATAATCATTCACTCAAAACTACTACAAATTCCCTGAGAGCAGAAATCATGTTTTTCCCATTGTCTTCAGTGACTAGCCCAGAGAATTTGCTAGAGAAAAATTAAATACTCAATAAATATTTCTGAAACATTAGCCAAGGGCATAGTTTATTAGGTTTCTCCTTCAGGGTCTTTTCCTAAAACACCAAAAATCTTACAGTGTTTTTGGGTGAAATAGAACCAGAAAGTGAGCCTTGGTTGTGTGATGAAGTCTGTCATGGGAATGTTATTGGTACTTGACTTCATGCAGAAGTCATTGTTCATGGAGTTCTTTGCCAAATATATAAAGCATGTTTTTCTCATGTTAAATAATTCTTACTAATTTGACAATTAACTCTATTAGACACATCAACTAAAGAAGTTTTTATTTTTTCCAATATAAATCTCCTGTTTAGCATAGAAACCTTAAAAATTGACCTTTAAAATGCTGATTATTTTATTCCAATATTCCCTGACCTATAACTCCAAATTACCTCAAAGTGTAATACCTATGTCCTGTGCCACACCTTCAGCTAAAAAGACTCATAGAAGCCATCCAGGTGTTTCCACATAGAAAAATATTAGGTATCACACTGAATAAATATGGGGAAAATTGATTAATCTCCTATTCCAAATACAGCCGAAATTCTGTGTGCTTTCTTTTTTTCTTACTTATAGCAGCCCTATTTCCTTCATAACCTCATTTTTCTGTTTTCATTTGCTTCTATCCCATTGTGTAAGGTAATTTTTATTCCATTTTTCCTCATTGCTTTTTTCCCTTGACATTCTTTGCAACATTTAGCCATCAAATTATAGCATTTTGAAGGTAGATTTCAAAAGCAAGTTATTTCATCCAAGTCTAGCACATTGGAAGGACTATAGCTCAAGAAGTCTTTCTTTATATGTAGCAATATTCTGTGGCATTTTTATAATTCAGAAATATCACTTCATCTTTATATCATTTATTATACTTAGCATAAATGAAATTTATTCAATATAATAATGTAAAACTTTAATTTTATACTGCTTTACAGTTTTCAAAATAGTAAAAGGTGTGTTTTTATGTTATTAATGTTTTGCCTATTCAAACAGTTCTGAAGAGCAAATAGGCAGGGTGATCATTGTTTTTTCTGTTTTATGTTGATGAAAACTGAAGCTCACAAAGTACCAAGTCATTCAGTTACTTTGCATTCTAAAATCAGTGATGATTCTACCATGTGAGCTATACATTCGTGTGTGTGTTGTATTTTTCACTTCCCTGGTAATATCATGTCTGTTATCACTTATATTCACTTCTAATATGTGTACTGTTATTTTCTGTAGAATGTGTCTCAGGTGAGTTACACCTAGTTACAACTAGTTATCAAACTTGGTGAAGGTAATTCTAGATGTAATTTTAGTCATTTGAATTTTCCATTTTATAATGGCTTTCATTTAAAAATACTTTTTCTTTTATTAATCATCCATAAAAATTTCATTCTTTTTTTAAAAATTCTTTTATTGGTACATTGTAGGTATATAACACAATTACATTTCTCATTGGGAATTGTACCTTTACATGATGCATCTTGGTTCTTATTTTTTCCCCATTCCTAACCCCCCCTTCACCCCCTCCACCCTTCCCTATTTACAGACTTTATTTCCATTTTTTCCATTTCTCATCATTTTTCCTTTCCCTTCTTTCCTTTCCCTTCTTTCCTTTCCCCTGCCCCTCCCACTACTCCTACCCCTTTGGACCTTTTCTTCCTATTTTGCATTATCGATTATTCATTCTAATCATTGGTACATTTTAGCTATACAATATAATAACATTCATCATTGGAAATCTGCACCTTTACATAGCCTCTCTTGGTTCTTATTTTTCACCCTTGCCCTCTTTAGTAAAGATATAAATTAGGTATGACATTTTTGTTTGTATCTTTCAATAATGAAGCCTAAAATAGATATGTCCTCATCCAACCTTGAAAGTTTGATAAATGTTATCCATGGGATCCATATTTTACAGTTTAAATAGACTCAGAATACTCTATAGGTAAGGATAGAGGAAAGAGTTGTGTTTTATGACACATGATACCACCTGGGTATAAACCCTAAGAATTTCTAACTATAAATTTTAAAACAGAATATAATAAATAGCTGAGAGGGACCTCATAGATCATCTAGTCCAAACCCCTCACTTTATAGATGAGAAAACTGAGACTCAGAGAGAGTCACCTCCCTGTCATGAGACACAGCACCAGTTGATAGCAAAGCTAAGCTCAGAGCCCCATCTCCTAACTCTCCAGCGAGTGCTATTTCCAATATGCCAGATCTCCTCTCCCAGCAAGATCCTCCCATGGGGCATTGCTTCTTGAAGATGAAGTATATTAAATTCACATTTGGCTGCTAATCATTTTCTCAGCAGCTCTATGGTATTTCATTAACTGCTGCATGTAACACCCTGCCCTTTCACCTGTATTAACTTGAGCTCATTAAACTCAAGGCCAGTAATAAACAGGACTGAACTAATTCAGATATTTTGCTTTGTATGTGTTCAGCATTTTTGTAATGGTTTCTTCAGTGCAAAACACTTTTCCCTCACCATTTGTGCATAAGAAAAACAAGAAGCATAGATTTCAAGATAAGGAATATGTTTGCAAAATGCTTTTTACATTAATAAATATATATTAAAAACCTTGCATAGAGCTTTATGAGGAAAACAAAGAAATGTGAGTGATAGCATAGTTCAGACTGGTATTTGAATACTGGCACTGCCATTTATTAATGGTGAGACTTGGAACAAGTTGCTGGCCTTCCTGAAACTCAGTCTTGTCTTTTGTAAACGAATACAAATATACTCACCTCCTAGGGTTGCAGTGAGGAAGAGACAATATATTCACATACTTTGCAAAGAACACTGGTGTACAGCAGTGTTCAATAAATGTGCCTGATGTTGATGAAGATGATGATGATGATGATGGCTGGGTTCCTTCTTTCACAGAACTTATAACCATCTCTCCCTTCAGCTATTGTTGAGGAAGTTGATTCCCCTTCCTCGACACCCTACCTCCTTATCATCACTGTAGAAAACAAGCAGGAAAGGAAATAAAAATGAATTCTATTTCACCCTGCCTAGGTTCTCCACCAACACTGCTTTATGTTCATTTTGACTAACAAGAAACTTGTTTAAAACCTGTTAAGCCCCTAGATAACCCAAGTTCCTAATTTTGAAGGCCCTATAGGAATAATGACAACTTTGAGGTGGTTTCAGGGAGGGCCACTGAAAGTCGGGATGTATGGGCAGTGTGGGAGTGAAGAGCAGTGCTGGGCCCTTGCTGTGGGGTTATGTCAGCACTGGTTCCCTATTTTCCTGAATACCATATGCAGTAGTCAGAGTTCATCAGAGAAACAGAATCAGTAGGACATATTTGGATATATATAAAAGGGAATTCAATGTACAGTAAAACCTTGGATTGTGAATAACTTTGTTCTGAGAGTGTTCGGCAAGATGAGCAAACATTTCTAATAAATTTTAACTTGATAAACAAGTGATGTCTTGCAGTGAGAGTAGTACAGTATGGGATGCCAAATGTCATATGATCACAGCTGAGCCAATGGTCTCTCTCTCTCTCTCTCTCTCTCTCTCTCTCTCTCTCTCTCTCTCTCTCTGTCTCCCACCCCCCCATGTATATAATTATGGAGTTGTGGATGATCATCCCCCAAGAGGATGAGCAAGAGGTTATGAGCAAGAGGTTATGGAAGAGATCTCATCTGCAGAGGAGGAGAAAAAAGCAGAGGAATCCCTCACCTCAAATGA
Organism: Heterocephalus glaber; assembly: GCF_053883595.1. Classification (NCBI taxonomy): domain Eukaryota; kingdom Metazoa; phylum Chordata; class Mammalia; order Rodentia; family Bathyergidae; genus Heterocephalus; species Heterocephalus glaber. Next base: position 32,236,818 of record NW_028258296.1, on the reverse strand, counting down.
GATTAGGGAGATGTGTAAAATGTGGGAAAAAGTGCAAAATTTTGTAGAACAGCACCAAGCAAATAAAGCTGTAGCAGTGTGAGCAATGAATCTGGTTAATGACAATGCAATGTTACATTTCCACAAAATCCTCAAAAGAAGACAAAAGCAAGTGTTACTGGATAGGTTCCTCCTTGTACAAAAAGAAAATGATTCCATTGAGCCAATAGCAGTGATTCCATTAGTGAGAGTGAAAGTCATCCTATACAATAACCCTTCTCTCTCTTGTCTCCTTCATACTAGCCACAAAGGTTTTCAAATGTAAGTATGAGTTAATATGTTTATTTTTCATTATATTTTGTATTTACTTTATTATTTTGTATTATATTACACTATTTCTTATGGCTTATGTCTAGATATCCCCCTAGAGCCTCATGCAATCATAGATGAGGCTTTTCAGAGGTGGCTGGATCTAGAGTGTGTGGTTCTGGGATTAATAGTGTGTGATTATGAAATTAGTCCACTGATTGGTTTGGCATAGTTTCTGGGTGTGAATAATGGAAAGGCCCACCCTGTATGTGAGTGCTACCCTTAGGGCAATATGTAGCATGGATAGAATATAAGGGACAGAAAGAGGACTGCTGTTGTCACTTGCTGCTTCTTTGCTACTTCCCTGCTTTGATGCCTTCTGCCTACCATGAGCTGTTCTCCTCTGTGATGCCCCCCTGCCATGACGCTCTTGGAGCCAGCCAACTATGAATTAAAACCTCTACAACTGAGCTACTTTAACTTTGAGTGTTGAGTATTTTGTCTCAGCAAAGGAAAAAGTAACTAAGACAATATTGTAATCATTTTATATGAATATTTGGGGGTTGTAGAATAAATCATCTGAGTTTCCATTATTTGTTATGGGAAAATTCATTTTGATATACAAGTGCTTTGTATTACAAGCATGTGTCTGGCGTGAATTATGTTTGCAAACCAATGTTTTACTGTATAAAAATTGGTTCACTTGATTATAGAGGCCAAGAAATCCTATGGTACATCTTCTGCAAGCTGTGAGACCAGGAAAGCCAGTTGTGTGATTCAGTTTCTGAGGCTGCAAGCCAGACAACAGAGCATGGGGTAGTAGGCTCGAGTAAATCCCTAGTTCAAAAGCCCAAGGACTCAGAGTTCTACTGTCAAAGTGCAGGAGAATGTAGATGTCCCAGTTCTAGTTCCAGAAAAAAAAAACCCAACTATTTGCCTTTGGTCCATCTTTTTGTTCTATTTGGGTCCTCAAAAAATTGGATGATGCCAACCCATGTTGGTGAGAATAGATCTCCTGTACCCAGACTGCCAATTCAGATACTAATCTCTGGAAACACCCTCACAGACACACCTGGAAAGAATGCTTTGGAAGCTATCTGTAGGTCCCTTAGCCCAGTCAAACTGACACAGAAATGACCATCATGCCACAGAAACTTTTTTTTTCTATTTCCCCCCATAACATTGTAAATAATAGTACTAACCATCTTATAGATCACCTCATTGACTTTCCTGCTACTATCAGAATCTTATCTCCAATATTCAGGATTACACTCTTCTCTCTGCCAACCATGATCCCATAATCCTCCCTTCCTTTTGCTACTTCAAGGCTCTGGTACACCCTAAGGAGTAAGATCCAAACCATTTTGCCCAAAATTCAGAACCCTTGTTATAGTTTCCAGATTTATCTACATCCCCCTGCCAGTCAATTACTACGTTTTAGCCATCTAAGAGTGAGCTCATCTTATAGCTTCTTTACTTCATTCCTCTCTTTCCTCCTGTACATTAGTTTCCCCTTTCTAAATCTTTCATCAGAGTAAATGCCTCCTTCATTATAAAGCCTTTCTTGACCTTTACTGGAAGTAATAGATTATTGTACCTGAGTTATGTCACCTTATTTGTGTATCTCTTTCTCTATTTTTCTCATTTCACCTCACAATTAATTACTTACATAATCCAGACGTCAGATTAGTTCACCCCATCCTGTCCTTCTGGAGGTGCTACAAAGTCTTTAGAAACTACACTCTTTAAGTCAATTTTGGCTATGAATTCTTGCTCTCATTAAACTCTGCCTTTCCCTTAAATCTTGCTTTCTGTTGGTTTCTAATCTCTTTAGCTATATGCCAACCTAACAATGAAACTCAGTCCTATTTCCCTGATTTTATTCCAAACTTCTCATGAAGGCATGATAGTATGTAGCAGGTTTTATTAACTAGAGTTCATGAATATGGATTTAAATTGGAATAATCTTTTTTCTTCTTTTCTTTATTAAATTCTTTTATTGGTACATTGTAGGTATACAACACAATTACATTTCTCATTGGGAATTGTACCTTTACATAATGCATCTTGATACTTATTTTTTCCCATTCCTAGCCCTCTCTTCATGCACTCCACCCTTCCCTATTTGCAAAGACTTTATTTCCATTTTTTCCACTTCTCATCATTTTTTCCTTTCCCTTCTTTCCTTTCCCCAGCCTCTCCCACTACCCCTACCCCTTTGGACCTCTTCTTCCTATTTTACATTATCGATTATTCATTCTAATCATTGGTACATTTTAGGTATACAATATAATGACATTCATCATTGGAAATTTGCACCTTTACATAGTCTCTCTTGGTTCTTGTTTTTCACCCTTGCCCAGCCCTCCCTTCAACCACTCCAGTCCTCCCTATTTACAAAAATTTTGCTCCTATTTTTCCATTTTCTCATATTAATCCCATTCTCTTCTATCCTTTCCCCTAGCCCTCCCACTTCCTTCCCCTTTGCCCCTTTTCTTCCTATTTCACATGACCTATTATACATTTTAGTCCTTATTTACACTTTCAGTTTCTCACACCAGAGAAACTATTCGGTATTTATACCTGTGTGTCCTATTTATTTCACTTAAGAGTATCACCTCAATGTGCAGCCACTTAGCTATAAATGTCTCTAATTTCTCATTTTTGATGGCTGAGTGATGCTCCATTTTATAAAAAAAAACCCACATTTTCTTTATCCAGTCTCCAGTTGATGGGCATTTGGGCTGTTTCCAAGTTTTAGCTATTACAAACTGTGCTGCTATGAACATGGGCACACATATATCACTGTGGTATGATTCTTTTAATTCTTTGGGGAAGATCCCCAGCAGTGGAATAGCTGGGTCAAATGGAACTTCCAGTCCTAGTTTTTTGAGGTATCTCCATACTGATTTCCACAGTACTTGCACCAGTCTACACTCCCACCAGCAGTGGAGCACGGTTCCTCTTTCCCCACAGTCCCACCAGCATTTCTTATTGGTTGATTTCATGATAGCAGCCATTCTTTCTGGAGTGAAGTGGAATCTCAGCATTGTTTTCATTTGCATCTCTCGAATGACCAGTGATGTTGAACATTTTTTCATGTATTTATTTGCTATTTCTACTTCTTTGTCTGAGAAATGCCTGTTCATTTCAGATGTCTATTTATGGATTGGGTCTTTAAATTTGGGAGGTCTGATCTTTTTAAGTTCTTTACAGATTCGAGATAGTAGACCTTTGTCTGAGGAAGAGCAGATGAAGATTTTTTCCCACATTGTGGGTTGTCTCTTCACACTACTGGTGGTTTCTCTTGCTGTACAGAAGCCTTTTAATAAGAATATATCCCACTTGTTGATTGTTTGTGCTAGTTCATAGGCAACTGAGGTTTTGTTCATAAAATCTTTTCTTACACTGATGTCTTCAAGGGTTCTACCTAACCTCTGTTCCAACTGGTTCAGAGTTTCTATTTTACTATTTAGATCTTTAATCCATTTCGATTTTAGTTTAGTGCATGGTGAGAGATACAGGTCTAGTTTTAATCTTTGGCAAGTTGAAGCCCAATTTTTCCAGCACCATTTATTAAAGAGGCTATCTTTCCTCCAGTGAGGGTGTTTGGCTCCTTTATCAAAGATGAGATGGCTGAGAGTGTCTGGCATTGTTTCTGAATCTTCTAATCTGTTCTCCTGGTCCTCAAGTCTGTTTCTTTGCCAGTACCATGCTGTTTTTATCACAATATCTTTGTAGTATAGTTGCAGGTTGGGGGTTGTGATACCCCCTGCCATGTCTCTGTTGCCTAGAATTGCTTTTGCTATTCTGGGTCACTTCTTGTTCCAAATGAATTTTTGGATTGTTTTCTCAAGGTTCATGAAGTATGCTGCTGGGATCTCAATTGGAATTGCATTAAATCTATATAGCAGTTTTGGGAGTATGGCCATTTTCACTATATTAATCCTTCCTACCCAGGAGCAGGGGATGTCTGTCCATTTTCTCATGTCATCTTCAATCTCTCTTTTCAGAGTGCCATAGTTTTCAGAGAAGAAGTCTTTGATTTCTTTCATTAGGTTGATTCCTAGGTATTTCAGTTTTTTGGATTCTATTGTGAAAGGAATTATTTGCCCTATTTCTCTCTCAGTGAGTCTGTCATTGGTGTAGAGGCAAGCTATTGATTTTTGTGTGTTGACCTTGTAACCAGCTACTTGACTGAGTTTGGTTATTAAGTCTAGAAGACTTTTGGTGGAGTTCTTGGGGTCTTCTATATAGAGTATCATGTCATCTGCAAATAATGACAATTTGACTTCTTCATTTCCTATCTTTATTCCTTTTATTTCTTTCTCTTGTCTAATTGCCGTGGCTAATGTTTCCAGAAATATATTGAACAAGAGTAGTGACAGTGGACATCCTTGTCTGGTTCCTGACTTTAGTGTGAAGGATTTCAGTTTTTGACCATTTAGTATGACATTGACTGTTGGTTTTTCATAGATGGCTTCTATCAGTTTGAGGTAGAGACCATCTATTCCCATTATATGTAGGGTTTTTATCATAAATGCATGTTGGATTTTGTCAAATGCTTTTTCTATGTCTATGGAGATAATCATATGGTTTTTGTCTTTGGCTCTATTGATATAGTGCATTACATTGATGGATTTTCATATATTGAACCATCCCTGCATCCCTGGGATGAATCCCACTTGATCAGGGTGTATGATCTTCTTGATGATCTTCTGCATTCTGTCTGTCATTATCTTATTAAGGATTTTTGCATCTATGTTCATTAGTGAGACTGGCCTATAGTTCTCCTTTTTGGTTGAGTCTTTCTCTGCTTTGGGGATCAAAGTGATGCTTGCTTCCAGGAATGAATTTGGAAGGATTGCTTCCCTTTCAATTTCATTGAAGAGTTTAAACAGTAGTGGCGGCAGTTCCTCTCTAAATGTCTTACAGAATTCAGCAGTGAAGCCATCAGCGCTTGGACTTTTCTTAGTTGATAAGTTTTTAATTACATTTTCAATTTCATTGGTTGATATTGGGCTGTTCAGAATTTTTAGGTCTTCTTCGTTCAACTTGGTAATTCATATGTATCTAGGAATCTGTCCAATTCTTCTGTGTTGTCTATCTTATTGGCATATAGGTTCTGGAAGTAGGTATTGATGATCCTCTGGAATTCTGCTGGGTCTGTTGTAATTTCACCTTTTTCCTTCCTAATTTCATGGATTTGGGCCTTTTCTTTCCTTTTTCTGACAAAGTTGGCTAAAGGTTTGTCAATTTTGTTGATTCTTCGAAGAATCCACTCTTGGCTTCATTGATTTTTTTGTATCATTCTCTTAGTCTCCATTGCATTGATTTCTCCTCTGATCTTTATAATTTCCTCCATTGTATGAGCTTTGGGGTTATCTTGCTCTTCTTTTTCTAGAAGCTTGAGGTTCAGCATCAGGTTGTTTAATTGGGCTCATTCTGTTTTCCTAATATGCGTATTCACTGGTTTGAATTTCCCTCATAAGACTGCTTTCACTGTGTCCCATAGATTCCAATATGTTGTATTGTCATTATCATTTAATTGAAGGAACTGTCTGATTTCTTCTTTAATTTCCTCTGTGGCCCATTGGTTATTTAGAAGTGTGTTGTTCAATTTCCACATGTTTATGAAATTTTTGCAGTTTCTTTTGCTATGGGTCTCCAATTTCATTGCACTATGGTCTGATAATATACAGGGGATAACTTCAATTCCTTTGCACTTACTTAAAGTGTTCTATGTGTGAGTATGTGGTCTATTTTTAAGAATGACTCATGTGCAGCTGAGAAGAATGTGTATTCTGATTTTGTGGAGTGGAAGACTCTGTAAACATCTGTTAAGTTCATTTGTTCAAGAGTTCGATTGAGTTCTAGTATTTCATTACTTATTTTTTGTCTAGTTGATCTATCTATTTGTGACAGTGGGCTGTTGAGGTCCCCCAGTACAATTGTATTAGTGTATATATGACTTTTCATGTCCATTAGTATTTGTTTTATATAGTTGGGCGCACTAGTGTTTGGTGCATAGATATTTATGATTGTCATCTCTTCCTCTTGGATTGTTCCCTGTACAAGGATGTAGTGTCCTTCTTCATCTCTGCTAATCAGTGTTGGTTTGAAATCTACTTGATCTGCAAAGAGGATAGCTACTCCTCCTTTTTTGGGGGTTCCTGTTGCATGGAGTATCATTTTCCACTCTTTAACTTTCAGTCTATGAGTTTCCTTTTGAATTAAGTGTGTTTCTTATATGCAGAATATTGTTGGATTTTGCTTCTTGACCCATTCTGCCAGTCTATTTCTTTTGATTGGTGAATTGAGACCATTAACGTTGATGGTTATAACTGAAGCATATTGACTTGTCATTGCCATGACTTTTTCTTTTTGTTGGGTTCTCCCCCTTTACATTTAATTTCTTGTCATGCCAGATGGGTTCATTCTGTTTTGCTTCTTGGGGTTGTGATCCTCAATGTGTGTTCCTAGCATATTGTGTAAAATTCTTTGGAGTGCTGGTTTGGTCTTCACAAAGTTCCTAAGGTGCTCTTTGTCATGAAAGTATCTTACTTCTCCATCAGTTTTGAAAGAGAGTTTTTCAGGGTACATCAATCTGGGTTGGAGGCTGTTTTCTTTTAAGGCTTGGAATATGTCACGCCAAACTCTTCTTGCCTTGATGGTTTGTGTTGAGAAGTCTGCTGTGATTCTGATGGGCTTTCCTTTGTATGTGATTTGTTTCTTTTCTCTGACTGCTTGTAGAACTTTGTTCTTCTGTTGTGTTTCTGGAACCTTAACAATTATATGCCTATGTGTAGATTTTTTTTTTGATCAAGGCTATTTGGGGTCCTATATGCCTCACTTATCTGTATGTCATGCTCTTTTCCCCTGCTTGGGAAGTTTTCTGCCATTATTTCTGTGAAGAGTTTTTTTATGTCATCTCTACTCTCTCCTGTTTCTTCATTGAGCCCAATCAGTCTTATGTTATTCTTCTTTGCATCATCTAGCAGCTGCTGGATTGATTTCTCATGTTCCCTTATAAGTTTGAAGCAATTTTTCTTTTCCTTATCACTAATTACAGTCTTATCTTCTATATCTGAAATTCTGTCCTCACATTGGCTCATTCTGCTGTATAGACTTTCAATGGAGTTTTTCATGTCCTGGAAATCTATTTGCATCTGTTTTATGGATTCCATTTGTTTCTTATGTTGGGATTCCATCATATTCCTGAGCTCCTCTCTAGATTTATTAGTCATGTCTTGCACTAGGGGCACAATTCCTCCTGTTATATGAGAAATTATTTTTGATTTCATTTTTCCAGATCCCCTTTTGTTGCAAGTTCAGTGGGTCCAGGTGGTTGAACATCAGAATGTTGCATCTCATTTCCCTTTGGGGTTGCTGTAGGTGATCTGGAAGTCTGGTTTTGAGACTTATTTACATGTTTTCTCATTTCAACTGGGGCAGGGGGCTGTTAGAGCCTGCACGGATTACCTCCTCTGAGCTGGGTGAGGTGGGACAGGGGCCGGGAGCAGTGGTAGGGATGGTGACCCAAAAGCCCTTTCCTGTTGGCTGGGAGCAGCAGGAGGGACGGTAGCCGGGAAGCCCCTTCCTCTGGACCAGGAGCAGTGGGATGGTGGCTCAGAAGCCCCTACCTCTGGTCCAGGAATGGTGGGAGGGATGGTGGCCCGGAAGCCCCTTCCTGTGGGCCAGGAGCAGCAGGACAGAAGGTGACCCAAAAGCCCTTTCCTCTGGGCTGGGAGCAGCGGGTGGGATGGTGACCGGGAAGCCCCTTCCTCTGGACCAGGAGCAGTGGGACGGCAGCTCAGAAGCCCCTACCTCTGGGCTGGGAGCAGTGGGACTCAGTACCTTGGTCTGGTGGTCTGGTGTCCTCTGCGTCTTTGTAGTGTGGAACCAGGTGGCTGCCTGTCTGCAGCAGGGTGATTCGGTGTCTTCCGCATGACTCAGGACCTTGGTAGGGTGTGGGCAGACCTGCCTGTCTGCAGTGGGGTCTAAATTGGAATAATCTTGAAAGAAGTATTGGTTCTCCCTTTACAAAAGTTCTTCAGCCATTTCATGTTCATTCTCGGCTCCCTCTGTGTCCTGTGCTCTTTTGTCTCTTCTTGTTTTTTCCCCTTCTTTCCCTATTTTCTCTCTTCTGTTCTCCTTTGGTTTCAATATGAGTCTGCATTTCTCTAGGCACAGCAGTTGAAACATCTCTTTATTTTGTTTCTAAATCGTTGCCTCCACGACCACATTTCCCGAATCCCGACCTAACGGAGTTGCTGTAAAAATTATTAATTTAAGCACTGACAGTTTGTTACTTTAGAGAAACCTGGTATAAGTCATCTAAATACTATTTAAATATTAAAATAATAATTTTATCACCTCAGTTTCTTTGAATATGAGTCAGTCTTCCTCACAAAGCTATAAACTGCTTTTGTCCTTGTGGCCCTAAGCCTAGCACCTATACAGCACTTGGCAAAGAGCAAGTCTTACCAGCATCATCCTTTGGTGGCATGCATTGTAATGCTGGAATTTCTTTTCTTGATGCACTCTTAATACCTTATTTACCTAACCACATCACAGCATGATGTGCTCAGCTCACTTTCCACAAGGGATGGGCCTCACCTTCTTGTATCTTATTAAAGAGAGCAGAGGATTAGCAGTCTGCTGTCTCCCAGGTGTCTCTTCCAAAGTGTCACCTTCTCCTTCTGATGTTTCTTCCACCTGGAGGATTTTCTTCCTTTTTCATGACCCTCCCATCTCTGTCTGCACTACCATACCACTTCACCTCATCCTTCAGAACTTGGCTCAGGTGTCAACTCCTCTAGACAATCCCTGACCCTTGCCTGGGTTATGTTCGTATTGTCATTGTTCTTAGAAAAGCCAGTGTCACTTTTGCAATAACCCTTGTCACAGGGAATAGCAATTGTTATTAACTATAGGCTCTTTCAGGCCACAGACTGTCTTTTATACATGACTTCAAGTGTCTCACCCTTCATAAATTTTTTTCAATTTATGAATCACAGCTGTTATGTAGGTATGATATTATTTACTTCATGTAATTTTCTATATTAAAAGAAATTATTCCATTTAATTTCTTTGTGGAAGTAATTATCTGAGATTGTCTGAAATCTCAAACATCCAAGCCAGATTTTGTATACAGACAAGATATTCATTCATTCATTTGTTAAATTTTTTAAGATATACTATGTCCCTGTCATGTGCTGAATTAAAAACTCTCCAGGATCTCAAGTGGGGAAGTGGAAGCACTGGCTAATGGTGAGCAGACAGTAGAAGAAATGCAAGGATTAAAATATGCCCAAAGTGCTCTGGATGCCCAGAGTGCTACTGATGGGGTTACCATCAGTAACAGATAAAGTGAAAAGGAAAATGGGGAAGGAACATTCCCAGCAGAGGGGATGCATGAACTAACAGAGCATGCAGAGCATGATGCACAAGACAACATAAGCAGTTAGAGCTCACAGGAATAAATTGGCAGGCATGCACTGTACAAACATTATTCCATTTAATGCTTATACCAACATCATGAGTTAGATACGGTCATTCTCCTTTCGTTGATAAGGAAAATTAGTAGCAGAATAGTGAAGTAATAGGCTCATAGTCACATAGCTAATGAGTGCAAAACTCTGATTTTCATGCAAATTTGACTTCTAAATCAGACCCGAACCACTTTGTAAGTGTTGGCTTTCTACTTAAACTATGAAACATGGGCTACAATTGCTTTTGACTGACTCACATATCTAATTTTTGATCAAAGGTTGTATGTTTAAGTTTATCTGGTTAAACTAACAGTTATATTTTATATACTTTGCATGTCCTACTGACCCCATAGCTTATAATAAGACATAATATAGAGACTGTCCCATTCTGTGTGTCTGCTTATTGTCTTCAACTGCCCAAATTTGATAATATCTTGAAAAATTGCCTTCAGTTATATCACTGATTAAACATTACACACCAATTGCACATGAGTAAGGTGTGCATTTCTGCATATAAACCATACCGAGACTGTTTTTTATATGAAAATCAGTGTCAAATGTAAGTAGTTGAATACTTTTATAATGTGGGAAGGGAAGAAGTACTGAACTCTGATGATGCAGAATAGAAAAGAGACCTTTCATCTCCATCCCTTATGGTGCCCTGGATCATGTCCAGTGTACGGTAATTGAAATTAGAGTGTGTTAAGAACTCTATGTAAATCACTTCATTTAAACCCCACAATGACATTTCAAACAAAATAAGATAGGCTCCAAGAGCCCATGACTTAGGAACAAGCTTTAGTTTCATATCTCTGGGAGCATTGCCACCAAAGAGTAGAGTAAGTCTGTCCTTTGCTGCTTTGAAGCCTGGAATCACTTTTTCTCTTTCCTGATGTAACTTCATTCTGGCATCCTCTTCCAGAACAGTCCTGTCTCATCGATGTTAAAAACCTGTTTGGAGGCCGGGGATTTAGCTCAGTGGTTTCGCCGCCTGCTGCACAAGCGCAAGGACCCTAGTTCAATCCCCAGCACCAAAAAAAAAAAACCTGTTTGGGTCAATGAGCATCTTCATCAATAATTTCTCTTAAGTGTTACTGGAAATTCTTGGGCAGCTATGGTATCTGCACTCACAGCCTCACTACTTACTTTTACATTGTGAAGGTTGACTCTAGCTTTGAATCTGTTAAACCATCCATGGCTGGCAGTGAAAAATGCACCCTGTCCAAGTTGTTTTTTCTTCAAGTCTTCAAACAGGCTTTTAGCTTTTTCTTGAGTAAGCATTAAGCTGAATGGGACTCCACACTAATGCTGATCCTGCATTCACACACGGAGAAGTTTCTTCATCTCCTCTATCATTGTACCATGCCTTTTGGATATAGTTGAATTCATTGGCACAGCAGACTTCACATGTTCCATGATCTTGTCCTTGTTATTTAGAATTATGCCAATGGTTGAACAATTCATGTTATAAAAATGAGCAATGTCTACCATCTTCTCACCTCCATCCAGTCTCTCAGTTATTTTCGCTTATTGTCTCTATGGTTATTGGTTTTTTTCTCCCCTATGATTATTGCTTTGCACTTCCACATGACCACTGCTTTTCCTCTTGCTTCTGGACATCCGGGGCTCTGACGGAGCACTATACAGCTGTACACTATCACACTGTACAGTAAGCACACAGCAGCACAACCGTGACAATGTCCAGCAAACATGTGAGCTACTTCAAATCTATGAATATTTGTAATGCAAGGTCCATTCTTATCTGTGAAAGTTTGCAACTTTGTGAGTCATAGCTTTATAAGTGCAATAACTGGGAATACTTTTTATATCATTCAGTTGGCACTACCCCTTACTGAATAGTAAAAGACACTTTTAAGTTTATAATGATGATAACTGCACACATATTAATTACATGGATATTATTTAGCCTTTAATGTATACAGGACCATTCTTGGCCCTGAGTGTATATATAGTATTGTATTTGCTGAAATAATGTCATAAGATAAATAGTAAATAGTATTTACTGATAGATAGTATTATATGTCTCTTGAAAAAACTGAAGATCAACTTTTAGGCAGTTGTGACATATGTATTATTTCTATATGTCTTACCCTTCAGTCTGTCAGTGTATACACACATACACATACACACGCACACACAAAAGAGATACATTAATAGATTGATGGTGTGTGTATGTATAGTATAATATATATATGACTACTCCTTCAACCTTCAAACCAGATATATATTATATATCACCTAGTTTAAACCCGAAATCCCTTTATCTTTTCACATTATTACCGTTTAAATATCAAATAATTACTTTTCTTGATGTCATTGTTTCCAATCAGGTAAGATAGTATGATTAAGAAATAGAGTTAGTCTGTTACACTGCTATAGACTCTTGCTATTAACCAACTTGTTGCTATCCTCATAAAATTATGCAGTTTAAACTGGATGATAGCAGTTCCTGCTTCTATTAGGAACAAGAGCCCTTTACTTCATAATATGCTCAATTACCTTTAGATTGATCCATGAATAAATTATAATCCAAATAAACTTCTGTACTTTAATGCTTTGCTGGCTTAAGGGATCCTTGTTGATTCATTATGTTATCACTTTTCTATTGGCAATGTAATGCTTTTTATATCTGGATAGAGACAGTTTTAGTGTGAGATACAGTTCTCTATAAATGGGTAGGATTTAGCTTTTCTGGTGAGAACAAATTCATCAATGATGAATCCCTGGAGAAAGTACAAAAACAAAAATCACACCATTTCTGTGCTTTGTTCAGCTCATCAGTTACAAAGCAGCTTTTGATTCTCCTAAAGAACTTTTTTCCTTTGTTTAAGAAATATGGCATGACATTCAAAACCTCTTGTGCTCAAAACTTCTTGCTTTGAGTTACCGCAGGCTACAACCTTTTTCTATAAGAAAATAATGAATGAAGAGGGAAAGTTCCTGCTGCTACCTCTGTCAAACCCTGCTGCTTCTCCTTCTGCAATGGGAAATCAATTAACTATATGTTCAGGCAGTGATTTGAAATAAATGCTTTACTAATCATCACTGATAGTACATATACATGGTGGCCAACTATGCATTCTTCTTCACTTTTTTTAGCTTTGTTTGGCTTTGAGTTTTTGTTTGTTTGTTTGTTTGTTTGGGCAAAATCGGAATACAAATGTAGGCTTAGTGTGATATGTGTAAAGGTGACCTCAGGCAGAAAAGAATCAATCTTTTATATTTTCAGAGCACTTCACTTTTTAAAACATTCAATTTCCCCAGAAACCTCAATCCATGTTAGTGCATATATTTTGTGAAAGTACTAAAGTTTTTATAACTAATGAGGGATGCACAATGCTTAAGGTAGCCTTGAAACTTTGAATGCTACCCTCAGTCTCTAGAGCCTCTACATGGCATTGGGGAATTGGAAATGAACCTAATCTGGCTTGAAGGTTTAAGGAGAAGTCATTGATACTTAGTATATGTGCGCTTTCCACTTGAAGAAAAATTGGGCAGCAGTCAGCCTTTTATTTCTTTGATTCTTCTAACCATTGTATTTAGAAAATCCTTTAGGAATCTTTATTTTACTTTTCTTTTATTCATTAATTTTATTGGTACATTGTAGGTATACAGTATGATGACATTCATCATTGGAAATTTGTACCTTTACGTGATGTATCTTGGTTCTTATTTTTTCAGTTTCTCTGGTATGAGAAACTGAAAGTGTATAAGGATAAAAAATGTATAGTAGATAATATGAAATAGGGAGAAAAGGTCTATAGGAATCTTCATGTTAAATTGAAGACCTATTTATGGGAATAATTATAAAAAATTAAGCACATTAGAATCATAGGAGTGTGATATGATTTATACCTGGCAAATGTGGTCAACTAATGCAGAAGACTACAGAGAATAATAGGCTGCTAGATGTTTACCCTGACTGTTTTCCATTCAGTATCCAGGGCTTTTCAAATACTTATCATCATCGCTATTACTGTTGCAATAATTCGAAATCATGGTTTAACTATAACTACATTCTTTCCATTTAGATAAAGAATAACATAAATAGAAAAGAGTTTCTTTTGATTTATGTTTAAAAGTTTGTTTTGAATAGTCTCTACAAAACTCGGATAAAAGTAATGGTGCCAAGTAAGGTTAAGATGTTCAACATCACTGGTCATTCGAGAGATGCAAATGAAAACAATGCTGAGATTTCACTTCACCCCAGAAAGAATGGCTGCTATCATGAAGTCAACCAATAACTAATGCTGGTGGGACTGTGGGGAAAGAGGAACCCTGCTCCACTGCTGGTGGAGTGTAGACTGGTGTAACCACTGTGGAAATCAGTACAGAGATACCTCAAAGAACTAGGACTAGGAGTCCCATTTGACCCAGCTATTCCCCTGCTGGGTATCTTCCCCAAAGAATTAAAAGAATCCTACCACAGAGATATATGTGCACCAATGTGCGTAGCAGCACAGTTTGTAATAGCTAAAACTTGGAAACAGCCCAATTTCCCATCAACTGGAGACTGGATAAAGAAAATGTGGTTTTTTAATAAAATGGATTACTAGTCAGCCATAAAAAATGAGAAATTAGAGACATTTATAACTAAATGGATGCACATTGAGGTGATACTCTTAAGTGAAATAAATAGGACACACGTGTAAATACCAAATAGTTTCTCTAGTGTGAGAAACTGAAAGTGTAAATAAGGACTAAAAGGTATAATAGATTACGTGAAATAGGAAGAAAAGGGGCAAAGGGGAAGGGGAAGGGGGGAGTAGGGGAAAGGAAAGAAGAGAATGGAATTAATATGAGAAAAAGAAAAAATGGAAACAAAGTCTTTTAAATAGGGAGAGATCAGGGGTTGAAGGGAGGGCAGAGGAAGGGGGAAAAATAAGAACCAAGAGAGATTATGTAAAGGTGCAAATTTCCAATGATGAATGTCATTATATTTTATACCTTAAATGGACCAATAAAATATGAAAATGTTAGAAAAAAAGGATATCAGGTTAAAAACTAAGAAAATCTTAATATCTGAATACAATATAGAATTAGTTAATAATAATGAATGAATATTGGTTCATTAAGTGCCTTTGAACTTTGTTTTGTAAACCTAAAAGTGTTCTAAGAAATAAAGTATTTAAAATGTAATATAATATAGCATGAAAAAAAAAGATCCAATCAGGAGATCAGATTATGGCTTGTATTTTCATGGGATTTGTTAACCTGAGGGGTCTCCTGGAATCAGATGTGTTTAAACACTTACTTCCGTGGCTTGTGTCTAGATGTCCCCCCAAAGCCTCATACAGTCCTTTTTGAAGGTAGCTAAATCTGGAATGTGTGATGCTAGGATTAAGGGCATGTGATTACTAAACCACTACACGTGAGTGATTGGTTTGGCACCGCCCTAATCCTGTAGTCTGAATAAGATGAAAGGCGCATAAAGACACTGTTAAGGCCCCTTGTTGTTTTGCTACTTTGTGTGTGCCATGTTGTTTCTCCTCTGCAGTGTCTGTTTGCCATCCCTGTCTTGGAACTAGCCTACTATAGACTGAAACCTCTACAAACTATAAGCCAAATAAAACCCGTCCCCTCTAACTTTCCTTGTTGGGTATTTTGTCTCAGCAACAAGAGAAAAGTAACTAACACACATACTCATTCGTGATAATCTTCAAGAATAAAAGATTAGGATATAGGAGTCCTTAATGTATAGGAGAAGAGCATTCTGGCAAGATTCACATCACATGACACGTGCTCACCACCAAATGAAATGGTGTCTGGACCCAAGGGGAACATTTCTTCAGAACCAAGTGTAGTCTCCAGGATCTCATCTGCCCCAGAGAGAAAAAAGTCTTTCTTTATGAGGACATTTCAAACAAGCATTACTTTTAGTCTATTAAGGATATTTATAGATAGGATAAGTATTAAGTTTTTTTATATTCTTACTTATTTTAAACTTTCAACAAGCCAGCATCACTTTACAGTAAAATAGATACAAAATATATTCCCCTTACATCATATCATTTCATATGGCTGCAACCTTTAAATATTATAATTTAGGAAAACATTAAGATATAGAGATGAAGTACATGGTTCTAATCTGACTGTATGCTATGTGATCGAAAAATATGGTGAATGTTTAAATTCTTTTTTTTTTGTATTAAATTCTTTTATTGGTACATTGTAGGTATACAACACAATTACATTTCTCATTGGGAATTGTACCTTTATATAATGCATCTTGGTTCTTATTTTTTCCCCATTTCTAACCCTCCCTTCATGCTCTCCACCCTTCCCTATTTACAAAGACTTTATTTCCATTTTTTCCATTTCTCATCATTTTTTCCTTTCCCTTCTTTCCTTTCCCCTGCCCCTCCCACTACCCCTACCCCTTTGGACCTTTTATTCCTATTTTACATTATCGATTATTCATTCTAATCATTGGTACATTTTAGGTATACAATATAATGACATTCATCATTGGAAATTTGCACCTTCACATAGTCTCTCTTGGTTCTTGTTTTTCACCCTTGCCCAGCCCTCCCTTCAACCCCTCCAGCCCTCCCTATTTACAAAAATTTTGTTCCTATTTTTCCATTTTATCATATTAATCCCATTCCCTTCTATCCTTTCCCTTAGCCCTCCCACTTCCTTCCCCTTTGCCCCTTTTCTTCCTATTTCACATGACCTATTATACATTTAGTCCTTATTTACACTTTCAGTTTCTCACACCAGAGAAACTGTTCGGTATTTACACATGTGTGTCTTATTTATTTCACTTAAGAGTATAGCCTCAATGTGCAGCCACTTAGCTATAAATGTCTCTAATTTCTCCTTTTTGATGGCTGAGTAGTACTCCATTTTATAAAAAAACCACATTTTCTTTATCCAGTCTCCAGTTGATGGGCATTTGGGCTGTTTCCAAGTTTTAGCTATTACAAACTGCGCTGCTATGAACATGGGTGCACATATATCACTGTGGTATGATTCTTTTAATTCTTTGGGGAAGATCCCCAGCAGTGGAATAACGGGGTCAAATGGGATTTCCAGTCCTAGTTCTTTGAGGTATCTCCATACTGATTTCCACAGTGCTTGCACCAGTCTACACTACCACCAGCAGTGGAGCAGGGTTCCTCTTTCCCCACAGCCCCGCCAACATTTGTTATTGGTTGATTTCATGATAGCAGCCATTCTTTCTGGAGTGAAGTGAAATCTCAGCATTGTTTTCATTTGCATCTCTCTAGTGACCAGTGATGTTGAACATTTTTTCATGTATTTATTTGCTATTTCTACTTCTTTGTCTGAGAAATGTCTGTTCATTTCAGATGCCCATTTTTGGATTGGGTCTTTAAATTTTTGGGAGGTCTGATCTTTTTAAGTTCTTTATAGACTCGACATAGTAGACCTTTGTCTGAGGAAGAGCAGGTGAAGATTTTTTCCCACATTGTGGGTTGTCTCTTCACACTGCTGATGGTTTCTCTTGCTGTGCAGAAGCTTTTTAATAAGAAGAGATCCCATTTGTTGATTGTTTGTGCTAGTTGACGGGCAACTGAGGTTTTGTTCATAAAATCTTTTCCTACACCAACGTCTTCAAGGGTTCTACCTAACCTCTGTTCCAACTGGTTCAGAGTTTCTATTTTAATTAAAAATTGATTACATTAAAAGACACATTACCACTAATTTCCCTCAAAATAGTCCCCTTCACTTCAAACACATTTATCTCATTATTCAGGTTACTTTCTGAAGCAGTCCTAGAAGTCCTTTTTAGTGTCTTCAGTTGCACTGTCATGGCTACCTTGATGTCCAAAAGTGATTCAAGATGCTTACCTTTCAGGATCATTTCAACTTTAAGGAAGAGCTGCAAATCACTTAGTGCTAGATTCAGTGAGTGAGGTGGATGAGGACATGTTGTGATTTTTTTACGAACCTGTGGAACTCAACAGCAGCATTCACTGTATCTTGATCATACTTTGTAAAGGTGCTCATGAAAGAGAACATCTAGAATTGCTTTTGAAAGTGACAAAAACAATTTGATAAATATGTCCTGAGCAAGTGGAAATATTTTGAGGGAAATTAATGGCAAAGTATCCTTTAATGTAATTTTTTTAAAAATTTAAACTCCATGTATTTTGATCATCCTTATGCATAAATTAATTTGGCATTCATAATGTTGTTCTATTTATTTTTACTTTTTGACATGGTTCTGGTGAATTGATGGTGGAAGTATCAAACTTAGAAATTTTCACATGAATGTATTTTTTGCTAACATAAATTTTCAGTTGTAGTTTATGGTCTACTTTGATTGGAACATGTTTAAAGTTTGATTTCCCTACTCTGAGGAGAGCTCTAGAGAACCAGAGACTTCATTTGCCTGGCATTATGCAACCTGGAAAGTGGAGGCCAGAGTTTTGAAACAAATGTGATTTTTCGTGAAAGCACCTGTTAGGTTATCTCTGACCAAGGATGACCTTGGAGTGTTGTAGTTTTCCAAGCCTCCATCAACTAGATAAATGGCTTTACTCTGCAGGAGCAAGAGGTGTTTTTGCCAGCTTATAAAAGAGACCTAACAATTCCAGGTTACAGGCTGACACAAAACATTTGGAATTCAGTGGTGTCTATCACTGACAGTATGTGTCAGTAAAAGTGAAGATCAAAGGTTCTAGAAGAGGGGAAGGAC
Source organism: Heterocephalus glaber (assembly GCF_053883595.1). Lineage (NCBI taxonomy): Eukaryota > Metazoa > Chordata > Mammalia > Rodentia > Bathyergidae > Heterocephalus > Heterocephalus glaber. Next base: position 32,218,350 of record NW_028258296.1, on the reverse strand, counting down.
AAAGTGAAGAGGAAATAATTGTGGAATAATGAATGGTGTGAGAGCATTTTTCGTGTTAACTTGAAACCACTTAGCATTTTTCTGTGACACCCAGGTATCTTTCTAAATGAACTTTGTAAAGTACAATTGAATAACCTTGAGATTTAAAGATGTGATGTGATTTTAAATACTGATAGAGTTTACATAAGCACTTGACATAGCCTCTGCTTTCATTTCTATTTTTGCCTCCTTCATGCAAAAAAAAATTATTTTCTGTTCAGGAGAATCAATATTTTTACCATTTTGTTTTTTAGCTATTCCAGTAAATTGTAATTCACATTAATTACAATCTTTAAAGAGATGTAGTAAGAATTTGAACACAATAAAATAAAGATACAGATTGGAACTTTGGCAAAGTACCTTTGCTATTGACAAAAGCATTTGTCAGGGCCTACGGCTGTGTCTATATTGTGCTAAAAACCTGATGAAGGGGGGAAAACGCATCAATAGGTTTCACCTTCTGTCAATACACCCCAAACAAATGGTTTAGCTAATAGCTATTGTTTTAAGTGAATGGATTTCATTCACCATTGTGAAATTTATCCTATTTAGAAATGCATTTTAATTAACATTTATATCCAATATATACATATTTGGTAAAGGTATTATACCCTTGTGTTCTTTTTAATAACATGGAATCTGATACCTAAAAGACTAGGGGTCCAGAAATGAATGAAGATCCAGTATCAATGAAACAATTCCCAAGTACACATTTGCTTGTTGGTTGGTTGCTAATAGTTATGTGCTTAAGAACTAACATGATTTCTTGTGTGTTCCCTTTAGAAACTGCCAAGCTTTGGACCTTTTCTTGAACAGCGCAAGAAAATCATAGCAGAGAACAAGATCAGGCTCAAAGAGCAAAATGCAACTTTTTCCCCAATTGAGAGAAACTGTTTCATTCCCAAAAAGCCTATTCCTTCTATCAAGGTAAAATTTAAACCAACTATTTACATATATCTCTTTCATTGTTTAAATATGCAAATATGGTTTATATGTTTATTTCTTCCTTAAATGTAGCACTGCTTTTTGTTTTGAAAATTTCTTAAAGCTTCTAGAATTCTATTTATAGAAAAAAGGTATTTAAATTGTAGAATAATTTTATATTTATATTTATATTTATATAATTTTATATGCAGAATATTTGTATATTTTACACTTTTCTTTGTATAATTGATACTTTTCAGAGTACTGTCAGATATGTATTTCAGGGAAATCTTTGTATGTATTAAATATGTCAGGAGGTATTAAGATAACTTCTTTGTCTTCTTATATTTGATAAAAAATTATTTTAATCCACAATTAAGTTAATATCAAGAGATCTCATTAGTTACACAATATAACTAAAGCATCAGTATGTAACACAGATATCAATATGATAGCTTATATTTTGGAAGAATTTTCTCTGGTTTGACCTCAAGAAAATGTGTACATTTATTTACATCTCAGGAGATTATTCTCTGGGTAAATGTTATCATTAAATCAGAATCATGGATGTTACTCTTCCTGATTTTTAAAAAACTTTTTTATTCTGAGAGAAGTATCAGTTCATATTCAGTTATAAGAAATATTACAGAGAAATATCATTCTCCCTCTATCCAGTTTCCCATTGGCAGTATGTTGAAAAATTGTATTATGGTATCACAACCAGGATATTGACCCAGATACAGTTTACCAACTCTATTCATATTTCTCTAGTTCTGTTACTGTTCATTCACTCATGTGAATGTGTGTATGTGTGTGTGAGCATGTATGTGTGCAGTTTTGTCACATACCTAAGCTTGTGTATCCACTACCACAGTTAAGATAGAAAAGAGATCCATCACTGCAAAGATTCTTCAGGTTGCTCTATAGGAAACACACCCACTTTTCTCTTGTGAATTCTAAATGGAAATGTTTAAAGATGTTCATAATGATAAAAGGAGGTGTTATTGGATGGAATTCTCTCGAAATCACCATCAGTGAAATGTGGCCTGCAGTTACTGAAATTGATTCTTGTCCTCCCATGATCCATTTTTCTGTTTGAAGCACCAGCTGAAGAGCTCACTTTTAGGTGCTCTCAAGCAGACCTCACAGAAATTCATCCCTAGTGACAGTCAAATGGAGATGGGAACCCTTAAAAATTCCATCTATGAGGGGGAAAGTAAAAACATGGGCCTTAAGATAAAAACAGCAGAGTTTAGGGTTCATGTGGCAAAGTTTAAGAGATATAGGGTTCTGAAAGGAAAAATAGAAGTGGTTGGCTACAAACTCTACTGGTACTTTAAATGCCATAATTCCATATAAAATGATCACTTGGAACTTTTACCAGTATAATAAATAATTCCAAATAGTCCCTTGCTGAACAGAGATGGGAAAGAGAAGTCCATATCCTGACAGGCTTTCACAAGCCTTCTCCTGACTCTACCATGTATAGCTGTGAGTGCTGTGTGATTTGGAATTATGTAGGAATTCTCTGAGCCTTGTCATTCTTAACTAAATGAAGTTAGCCGGACCTGGTGGCACATGCCTGTAATGTCAGCACTCAGGACTGAGGCAGGAGGTTTGCCATGAGTTTGAGCCCAGCATGGGCTACATAGTGAGTTTGAGGCCAGCCTGAACTATCTAGTGAGACCCTGTCTCAGAAAACCAAAAACCAAAAACCAAACAAACAAAAAAACTAAGTGAAGAAGAATCTCCATCTATAGGAATCTTTTCTTAATACATAGACATTTTAAATGAAGCATTTATATTTGAAATAACAGAAGTACTGATAATAAAACAACATTGAGCTTTTCTAAACCTCTAATCCTTTAATGAATATATTGATAACCTAAAAGTAAAACAAAAGCAGAACAAGAAAAAACCTGTAATTACCTGTAATTGATTTAAATCAAAGAAAGTGAAGGAGGGCTGGGAAGGTAGCTTAAGAGAACAATATTTGCCTAGAAACGTGAAGGTGATTTTAATATCAAGAAGAAATAGTCTTATTGCAAATAGTACAGATTTAAACTGGGTGCAGTGGTACATACTTGTAATTCCAACTACCTGGGAGACTGAGGCAGGAGGATGGTAGTTTGAAGCCAGTCTGGAAGATTTAGCAAGAACCTATCTCAAAATAAAGGAATAAAGGATAGGGGTGTAGCTTAGGGCTTTCTGGGTTCAATCACCAGTACCTTAAAACACACACAAATAAACACTACAGGATTATATTCCTTTCCTAAATTGCCTCACCTTAGAGGTTATCCAATACAAAGTATTCCTGATGTCACATGTTACTTAAGCCTTGAGACACTGTAGATACCACCAGCACCTAAGACCATGTCAGTGCCAACGTATTAAGAGACTGCTCCAGTAGATTTTCTCCATGTCCATCAGACTTTTCAAGACCTTGGCCTTCTTCCCAGAAATTCCACCTGTTGATATTTCTGGGACAATGATGTACCCTGTCAGAAAGCTCAATGCCAGCCAGTAATAGTGGCCCCCTACAGTGGGAGTGGAGCATTTTTGCCTTTATAAGTGCAATTATCATTTTGGAAAATGAAGGCAAATGAAGTAGCGCCATTGACAAGTGATTGCCTACTTCAAATTGCTTTCTACAAGCCACTGTGTAGAAAGGAGGATGCCATATATTTTAGAGGAAGTCAGAAAGTAAGGAAAAACTATGTTTGCTCCCAGACATATCCATGGGTCATCTTGGTTTCTGATGATCCCTGATGTCTAGATCATGATGTTGTTATCAATAGTGAGTTATGTGGTTGCATCTTTTAATTAGAGTAGTTGTCTCCTAGTCAGATACATTTTCACTGATATTCCAAGATGATTTTCCAGACAGGAAGAGAATTTTTTTCATCTGGAAATAGCTACAAAAGCATGTAGCAACTATAAGCCCACAAACCCTGTATATGTTATGTTTAATCCTGACAAAACTTAAGATAAGTACTTTACCCCCATTTTACAGATGAAGCAATTGAAGAATGAAGGATTGAATAATTTGCTCAAGTTATTTAGCAAACAAGTGGCAGGATGAGGGATGGACATGACATTGAGAATTCGTGGCTAAGGATATTCAAAGGGGTTGACTCACAAGAGGGAATAATTAGTGAAGTTTGGAACCTTTTAGAAAGCTTATGAAATAGACTTAAAGATGATCATGGAAGATGAGATCTTCCATGTGAAATAATATGAAGATTGTTTCAAGAGAATTGAGGCAAAGGAGTTTCATCATAATTATACAAATAATCATGTGATTTAAAGTGGATATCTAATAAGAGACTTGTGAAAAGAGATCATTAGACAAGAAATTCTCTTTCCCTCTCCCTCTCTCTCTCTTTCTCCCCCATGTTCCTTCTCAGTCTTCTATAGTTTCATTTCTTTGTTTTGTTCTAATATTTTAAACATAAAGATTAATGTAAAAATTAACCATAATCCTACCAACTAGACTTAACTATTATTAAAATTTAGATTTATAAATTATAGACCTTTTTCTCTACTTACATGTAATATCTTAAAACAATCAAAAAGTGTTGATTTTCTTTTTACATTATTTAATGATATTATACTGTTTTGTAAGATGAATTTATTATTTATTTAAAAATGAACTTACTGTTGAACTTATTGTTTCCAAAATTTTATATAAAATATTATTATTATACAAAAATCTTTGTGGAGGCTTCTGATTGTTTTCTCAAAAAAATTACAACTAGTAACATTTAAGGCTTTTTATAATGTAATTTTATAGCATATTGCAAAATAATTTTACATTCTTGTTAAAAATGTAAGGGATAGTCCATTAACAGATGTATTTTTAATTTTTGCTACTGTAAAACTGAAAAAAACATTTTATGTTCTTCATAAATTTTGAATGTCTGAACACTGGTAAGCTCAGCATGCTTTTTATTTTTTGACAATTTCTTCTTTTGTGAGTTGTTGCTTATTTCCTTTGACCACTTTTCTGTTGGAGTACTTATCTTTGTCATAGAATTTTATACTTTTTATATATTTTTAAAATAATATAACTCTGTCAAGTATATTGCATTTCTAAGATTGCCAACTGTCTCATAATTTTATCATAGTAATTTAGCATATGCACATGCACAGAAGTGTTTATACAATCTTTTCTGGAAAAAAATCTCATTTATTCTTATCCTTATATTTGTTTAGTTTAGTGTTTTGAACAATAATATTGAGTATTCACACCATCTACTTCTTCTAGGATTTTAATATATATACAACTATATGATTAATCTAAAATGTATTGTTCATATCAACTATAGTGTTAACTTTAGTTTTTCCATAAATAGATAATATCTCCAGGATATTTATTTATTTAATTCTGGAGAAGATGGAATCTCGGTGATGTTTTGATTTGCGTTTCTCTAATGATCAAAGATGCTGAACATTTTTTCATGTATTTACTTTTTGTGTACTTATTTTTTTCATATACATATTTATTTTTGAAAAGTGTCTACTCATTTAACTTCAACTGCCCAATTTTTGATTTCATCTTTTATTTTGGGGACCTAATTTTTTTTTTAGTTCTTTATGTATTCTAGATATTAGTCCTCTGAGAAGTAAATTCCCATTCTGTTTTTACCACTGTGGCTTTGTAATATAACTTGAAGTCTAGGATATTAATTCTTCCTGCCTTGGTTTTAAATTTTAGAAGTGTTTTTTTCTAGTTTTGTGAAGTATATTGAAGCTATTTTTAGTGGAGTTGCATTAAATCTATATATTATTGTTAGTAATATGGACATTTTTATTTTGTTTTATTTTTGAAGGAAGTTTTCTTTTTTATTAATTTTATTGGTACATTTTAGGTACACAATACAGTTACATTCATCATTGAAGATGTGCACCTTTACATAATCCATCTTGGTTCTTAATTTTTCCCCGTTCCCCTGCCCTCCCTTCAACCCCTCCACCCCTGCCTATTTACAAAGACTTTCTTTCCATTTTTACATTTTCTCGTAGTAATATGGCCATTTTGACAGTATCACTTCAGGACTTTTAAAATGACTCTTTTCATCTCTCAAATTATAATTCATTGATAAAACATATCATAAATTGCATTGCTTACATTACGTTTACATTTTCAGTTCCTCAGAAGTTGCTTACTTAAACTTTCAAGGGTGAATGAGAAATGGATTAGGCAAAGGTTTTTTATTTAAAATATTTAAACAGAGTTCTAATAAGGATGGTTGATTCCTATAAAAATTTTATGCCATTCACAATTCTTTGTTCAATAAGAAACAGTTAAGTAAAAACTTTATGAATAAAATCTTCCAATGAAATCTAGAGTTTATAAATCCATTATAGTGCTGCAAATCAAGACCTCATCTACTACTTTAATGCTTTGATAAAGACAAAAATGTTTCTTTCCTGTAGTACTGATTCTTTGCTTTGACACATGATATATACCCTATTTTTTTCTTCAAATTAACCAGATGAAAAAGAGAGGGGAAGGTGGACCTTGAGGATGAGAATATGAGTTCAGGAGGCAGCAGATGGCCTTGTATGACAGAAGAGGAGTGCAAGTTGGAGGACAGAGGAGGATGGGATGTCTGTATTCATCTCCTTTCTACCTTCTTTTTATAACATCTTTTCTATGATTCATCTAATGTTTCACTGTATGATAACTCAACTATTCATCTCAAAATTCTGTTCTGTGCTTTACCTTGTGCCATACATTGTTTTAAACCCTCTAACCTGAATAGCCTGAACAAGACACCCACAGGCTATTTTACTTAGAACTAAACTCTTTCAAAGTCCTTCCAAATCTGCTCTTTCTCTTGAGTCTCCTGTCTCAGTAAACAGCTCCCTACGCATCCTTTTACCTATGTCAAAGACCTGCAGTTCGGTTGGAATCTATCCTAGTCCTCATTCTATGCATAAGTCAGTCACTAATGTCTAATGCTTTTTAACTCTTACATCTCTTTCTTCTGCTGCTTTTTATTACTGAGATCTTAGTGAAGTTTCTTATACATTTTTTGCACTTCTAAAACTTTTTGTTAACTCATCTTCTACTGCCTTTTATCATTATTGTCTGATCTTTCCTCCAATTACTATGAAATATTCCTCCTAAAATCCAGATCTGGCTGTTTTAACCATTTTGTAAAATTTTTCCATTGTAACTATGGTGTTTAGGTAAAACCCTTATTTTAGTTTTTCAGCAAAATAATGAAAAGTAGAATCTGGGAGGTAAAAATTGAAGATAGAATAGAAGATAAGGAAGCAACAGCAAATATGTGCAGTACTTTATCTCAACTTGAGAAAGACCAAAGGAAATTGTAAGAAAAGGAAATGGAGAAGATGGGAAGAGTATTTTGTTTATATGGTGATAACCTAGGCTTGCAGGAGACAATAGCTGAAATTGCCAGAAAGAGAATGATTAAAGAAGTTATATTCTCAGCAGAAGAGATGGAATTCAGACTATGCACTAAACCATCTTGGATAAGTAGAGTATTTTAGTCTTTCTTCTATCGCTATAATAAAAAACCTGAAACTGGGTAATTTATAAAGAAAAAATGTTTATTTGATTCATGGTTCTGTAGGATAAGAAGTTTAAAATTATGAAGCCAGCATCTGCTTGGCATCTGGTGAGGAACTTCTTACTGTATCATAAAGTGACAGGAAGCATGACATGGCTAGACAGTGAACACGTAGCTCAGGTCTCTCTTCCTCTTCTCATGAAGACACTAATGACATCATGGACCTACTCTGATCCATGACCTAATGTAATCCAATTACCTCTCAAAGGGCCCACTTCCAAACACCATTAACATTTAAATTGGGGAGTTATGTTCCTAATACATGAACTTTTGAGGACCACACTCAAGCCATAGCAAAGAGGGATATCTCAGGAAACTGAATTTTGATTTACCAGTGTCACTTATTTATTAAATACTTATTTTCATTTGTTTGTTCTGAGACAAGGTCTCACTCACTATGTAGTTCACGATGGCCTTAAACTCACTGTGTAGTCCAGAATGGCCTTGAATGCATGACAGTCCTCCTGCCTTAGCTTCCCAAGTACTAGGATTATAGGCATGCACCACTATGCCCATCTCAACACTCATATTTTTAACAAATTACCATAAAAAGTAGTCTTAAGAAACTATTTTCTTCATTGACATACAAAGCAAAGTTTGTAAGATATTAGTAGATTGCATTTATGGTAGAAGAATTTCCTAAATTAAGCATGAGACTACTCTCCCACATTGCCTTTGTTCACACAGTGGCACTGCCATTTAGGAGCTATGTGAACTTGTGTCAGTTTACCTAATCTGTGAAATGAGATAATAAAAGTAATCTGCCTCCCAGGGTTACAAATTAGATGATGTGAGAAGTGTTTTCAGTATGGTGTCTGCACCAAATGTATCCTAAATAATTACTACTATTAATTATAATGTTTAGACTGAGCACATTAAAGGACAAGTTAAATGACTATTTCCATTTTATCCATTAAAACGAACTCAAGGATGAGGAAGAATACATAAAGCTCTGGAGGCCAAGTAATGTGGAGGTTTTGAAGCAGCCGATTTATTTTTCAAAAATTCTTTTATTACATAACTACCATACGACAGCAATGTTCTAGAAACTGAGCATCAGATGAACAATAAATACAAAAGTCACAGTTTCTGCCCTCACAAATTATATGGAGACAAATATTAAACAAAGAACTTCAGTAAATATAAATTATATTTGTGATATGAGCTATATAGAAAGAATACAGGATGTATGGTATCTCTTTCATAGAGAGACCTAGTTAAGGTTAAAGAAACTAAGGAAAGTCTTCCTATAGAGGTGAGATTCAAAGAAACCTGTAAAAACTTTTCAGGGATTTGTAATTTAAAGGGAGCAAGAAATATTTCAGATGAGCCATAACATGGTCCTGCACTTAGTGAGTGGCCATGGTGGTGGAAACATAGATGAATTCATAAAGTTTTATTGTTACTTCAAGATTTAGCAATTCTCATTATATTGAAGGATAAGAGATAGTGTAGAGTAAATAATAAGAAAACCAAGATGATTAGATTTTTTTATGGCTCCTTTAAGATAAAGAAAAATATAAACCATCAGGATTTTGTTTTTGTGTCTTTGAGTTTGATGGGTTTTTGGGTGATAGATAAAAATTTGGGACATGAGTATATTATAATTAATATGGGCAGGTGCTGGTGGATATAAAGGAAAAAGAACTGACATTATAATTGCCTACTGTGTGCCAGGCACAAAATGAAAGATTCACATGTATCTTATTTCTTGCTTACTTCATATTTTATGGGAGAATAAAGAGTTCTGGGGAAGCAAATGAGAAGAAGTACAGAAATAGGAGAATAACTGGAAGAAAATGATGGCTTGGAAGAAACCAAAACAAGGAAGAAGTCTTTGCCATGACTCTCTCATGAGGACCTGGTTCACAGGGCCAGACAACACCAGTTGTATATTGTTTTGTTTGGTCTCTTATATGCAGTGCCTGCTGGCAATAATAGTCTGCTCATCATAAACACATCTCTTCACCCATCCATTATGCACTAATGCATTACAACTGTGTTCCAGGCACTGGCAGTCTAGTAATGAGCAAAACCCTCATTCTCATGGAGCTGCATGTTAGTAGAGAGAAACAGACAACAACAAATAAACAAGAGATACAGAATATACCAGATGATGATGCGTGTTATGGAAAAAGCATAGCAGGATTCAGAGACTAGAAATCCCTATGGAAGTTGGTCAGAAACACTTGTCTCATTAAATGGCAGTTGAGTAAACATGTGAGAAAGTGAGGGAATGAATGATATAAATATCTGGGGGAAGAATGGTCCATTCAGAAGGAAAAGAAAGTACAAAGACCCTGAAATGTGAAAATCCTTTGTAAGAAACCAACCATTAGGGCTTTTAGAAAAGCAGAATGATATGATATGACTTATTTTTGCAAAAGATCCTTCTGGCTGCAGTGTTGATTGAATGTCCAAGATGAGCAAGGACAGAAGCAGGGAGACCAGTTAGAAGGCTGTTGCAACAATCTGGGGTGAACTTGGCAGGAGGGAGAATAAATACGAGATAATGTCGGAAGGCTTCAACCTCATTGTTTTAAAGGAAAGCATGTGTGTGAAAGTGTTGTGTACAGCACAGCTCTATTCAAATGAAAGGAGCCATGGTTATTGTCATTTTTATACAAGTCCCCTGCCCCATGCATTTTTTCAGACCCCATCTGGATGACGTAGCTATGTGGTTGTTTGATCCCCATTGAAATTAACAGCCATGATGCCTTCAGCACTCACTCTCTTTCTGCGTGAGCATGAGATCTTGTTCCTTGTCCTTTTATTGTTTCTTCCAAGCACACACCCAGGCACGCTGTGAATCTCCCTCTGCTGCTTCATTATTTTTTCTGTGTTTTCTCTACAGTGTTTCTTCTGTTCTTGACACACCATTCTTTTCCTCCCCTGTTTCCTGGAGGCCCAGGGTTATCTGTTTCTGTGCTTAATATTTTCTCTGTCCACCCATCTGTTTATTTTAACTTGTTTCTTCCCTCCTCTTTGATAGCCTCTTTATAGATTCCTCTGTTCAATAGTTTAAACTCCATGACACTGCTTTGTTTATCCTCTCAGCTCCCACAATATATTATTCCCCATCTGCTATATGAAGAGCCCCAGCCTCCACGAAGTTAACTAAGCCCCTCTTGTCTGAACAGGGTTTTCAGTCATGCATTCAAGTCTCTAATCTACCCCCATCCTCCCTGTTTATGAATGTGACAATATTATTTTTAAGCAAGCCATGCTCAATAAATCACATCTTTTGCTGTTTTCTCCTTCGAAATGCCTCAGATATGATTTAATGGTCTCTTGCTTTAGAAGTAGGGTCAGTCAATCAGCAAGTATTTACTGAGTGTTTGCTATGTGACCAGCAGTGTGCTAAGGATAGTGAGAAATGTCAAAAATGTACAGGGCATGGCCCAAGGCTCTGGAGTTTTTGTGATCTCAGTGGCGATGTCCCACTAATGTATATTTATTATGCACTCATTGCAACACAAGAATTGTGCTAGAAACTAGGAATACAACATGAATTTTGAAAAGAGCAAATATCTATCCTTATGGAGCTTATAGTCTAGCAAGGGAGAAAGACACATGTTAAAAATTATTTACAGTTCAATCAAATATGTACAAAATGCTGTGGGAAAACAGAGGAGTAAAAGGGATTAGCTCTGCCTCTAGTAATTGTGGAAAGCTTCACAGAGATGGTGATATTTAAAATGGAGTTTAATAAATTAGTGTTAATTAAGCAGAGAATTAATAATAAAAGCTAATATTTATTGAGTTCTTATGAGGTTTCAAGCCCTGCTATGTGCTTGTAAATGAGCTCATTTAAGCCTCACAATAACCCTATGAGACACAAGATACTTCTATTATTCCTGTTCTAGTGATTAAGAAATTGACAGAGAGGTTAAATAACTTACCCAAGATCACACGGTAGAAAGGTACCAAAGCCAAGAGTTGATTCCAAAATCTAATTCTAGAATCTGAGCTCTTAAGCACTTTCCTCTGCTGTCTTTCCCAGGAAAACAAAACAAAAAGTGAGAGGAGGTGATGTGTGAAGCACCTCAGCCTATTTGCAAAGTATAATGTTCAAACATAGTAGCATGCATCCATGGGACCTGACTCCATACACAATCCCTGAACCAAGCACATAGTGCTGTCAAAGGGATCAATTCCTTCTTTTGTTTAACAAGAATTCACAGAAAGGATAGAACTGAAAAGTAATAATGAGGACTAGAACTCAGTTTTCTTGATCAATCTTAGCAACATGATTCAACAGAACACAGGGGCAGGCTGATTAAATCAGTAGTTTCAACTAGAGTATCAAGAGAGATGTTTCCCAGTGTTACACAGTGATTAGAAGGTCCTTGAGAACCAAAAGTTTTTGCTAAGTAATGTACTATTCTGCTTTTGCCTGACCCATGGGAGCTGAAAACTGACATCAGAGGCCATGAGTCTTACCCAGCTAATGATCTGCAGCCCTGCAGACAGCCTGACACTCAGGTGATTTCCTCTTTGTCAACTCCACATCTTGATTTCCATTTTATAAGGACAGAGCATTTACCATGTGTATGGAGCTGCTGATTCTGTGGAGGAAACAGAATCAGAAAAGGATGCTGAGGAAGGAAATCGTAGTCAAAACCAGTGCTGGAAGGCTGAAGGAACAGATTGAGATTAAAGAAGGAAAAGAGACCTACCCCTTGCAATGGATATAAATATGAGCCAGAACCTTCTGAAGGAACCTCTGACATATTCCATAGGTTCACTCATACTAGAGAAAAGAAATCAGGCAGTGCCTCCCCTAAGAGGTCCTTTTGTCTCCTTGCTAAGGACAACTGACATGACAGTGTGCACATTTGGCCCAGCCAAAGGAGAAACATGCTTTATTGCCAGACAGCATATAGCAGAGACTTGAGAGTCTGCCAAGACTTATAAAGTCCCATGAATGTTTCCCACTTCTGTTGATATATATGAGAATAAATTCTCATTCTCTTTATGAAGCCAGGAATGTATCTCTAACATCTTTGAATTTCTGGGTAGGAAAATGAATGGTTTAGGGGTACTAGTGATGTTTTCATTTCTGGCTCCTGCTGCTTGTAGTAAGAGATGGACTGCATCTCATAAGACTGGCAAGACAGTGTTGGCAGGAGACCTGTCAGCCTGATCGAGTGTTTTATTATTTCAATTGAATTGTGAAAGGAAAGAGAAAAGTACTCAGATAAAACTGTAAGACCATATTAGATACAAAAGAGCATAAAGGGGATGGCACAGAAAGAAAAATAGTACAAGACTTGCCCAGCAATTTTCAGGATGATACCAGAGAAATGGGCTGGAGGCAGCACTAATATTCTCAGTTGTCTATACACCAACAAATAACAGATGAAAAATTATCAAACTAACTTTAAAACTGAACAGAATTTGGTCAAAATAATCTCTTAAGTCTTATGGAGATTTGTTGCCATGTGACTCCTGACTGGAACATTACAAAGGAAAGGTATGCATTGGTTAGAATATGCAAGCCTGATAGAAGGGCTGGAGGAGGAGCAGCAGGTGGAAAAGTTGTACACTGGCCTGGAAATCCACAAATCTGAAGGTGGATACAAAGGAAGCAGCTGTAGAAAAGTGAAATGAAAGAAAACAGAAGTGTTATCCTAGGACTACATCAGAGACTTTGTAACCAGATGGTTAGTATGGATGCAGAAGATAGAGTAGTGATGTGATCCTTTATAGAGTTCAGATGAAAATCCCACTCCACTAAAGGCAAAACATCTGAAAACTTATTCAATTGCCTTGTTGGAAATTTAATCTCAAAATAAGGGAGGCAGAGACAAAAGGACAGACAGAAACGGAGAATTCATGTATTTGATTATTCTGGCTCCATATTTTATAGAAAGGAAAAAAAAGAAAAACCTATGCAAAATGATAGCTAAAAGAATCTTGAATGAAATGACCATCTCATGTTAACTTATATTAGGCCAAAGAAAGGAAGTCTGAGCTTAGGTAAACACGTTTCACCCTTAATACATCAAATTTTAGGAAGTTCAGAGGAAATAATAGCTATAATCCCATAGTCAGTAACTCTTAAGTTGTAGATCACAAAGAAAGAAAAGATGTCAAATAGAAATTTGATGATATAATCACTAAGTTTTGCAAGAGTAAGAAAAGGTTAAGCATTCAGATAACTCAGTGTTCAGTAGTCCTGTGAGAAAAGGTAGAACATAAAAAAATGGCATCAAGATTTAAGGATGGGTTAGAAGTACTAAAATTTCAAGTCTTTTGTGCTTAGAGAAAATATTAGGAAAAATTGAAGTGTAATTTTGTCTATTAAAATAAAAAGGAAAAATACACCCATTACTTAGAGCAGATGGCATATTGTTAAATTATAATTAGAAGAACTGTTCCATTCCTGTTATGTTTCCTAGCATCTTCTTACAGTTCTTAGAACTGAAAAGGGAATGGAAAATATATCCCAAAGTCAGAGCCTAAGATAGGGAAAGAGGTAATAAAACCACAGTCAGCTTGATTAAATCATTTAAAGCCAAAGTGTCCTTCAAAGCCTGAGCCTACCCCACACAGAAAGAGTGCCATGATCATTGCACAGGACTGCAATGAATCAACGGGCCCCACGGTCTCCACCCGTCTGTCGCACACTAGATTTGCCCTTGCATCTTTCTCTCTCTCACCACATTTACTTGCTTCTGTCCTGTCTCTTGATTTACTTGTTTCTCTGACCCTTTCTGACCAATCTACTACTTCATTTTCTGATTCATAATTTATCCCTTCCCTCCCATCTCAGCATAATTAACTGAGTCCTCACCAGAGATACACTCAATCCAAGCTCAATAGCCCCCTTTCTAAGTGTACAGCTCCCTCCCTCCCTCCTACAGAGGAAAGCATTATGCAATACTTGAAGAATAAGAGCATCTTATATTTTGAAAGCACTTGTGTATGAGATTATTACACCACATTTCTGAGAAATAAATATGGCTCTAGGTTCTTTTTTTTTTAAAGGTGAATGTGGAAGAATTTTATAATGATATTAGAGAAAAAATAGAAATAGACCAAAAAGATTGAGACCTAACCCCTGAGGAATTCTACAAAGATCATTAAACTTTTGACTTGGAAGCATTAATAAAGGAAGCATTAAGAATCAGCATAAATGCAGTGAGAGTGAACCAAATTATCTCATTTCCTATTTTGATGGGTTTATTAGGCAAGGAGCGAATATGGAGTAAAAAGATAAGAAAATGTGACACTGATAATGGTACAGATACGGAAATAGCTAAGTGATTAAACAGCTACACCCAAATAATTTAAATAGTGAATCCCTTAGGTGAGAAGTCTTATTGATGGCCCACAGCACGCTGTACTTGGTCCTGGCCTTTGGAGGACATCTACTTCCAGGAATTGGAAAAACTATGCTAATCAAATATGAAGACTTAAAGCTAGAAAGAACAGTTAACGTACCAGATAACAACTGCAATTTGAAAATACTTCAACCATGTATTTAAAAAATAGGTCAAAAATTAATAAATTTATATTAATCATAATGAAAGAGGTATGAAATATCAGAGATGGGGTCAAGTCCCTCTAGTTCTTCATTGTTTGGTCCTAAACTTTATATCAAACAGAAATAGTGTCTGATATATCTTTATTAAAAAGCTTTTGATCATCCTAAACAAATAATTGATAAAGATATTATTCCGCAATTCTATAGTCCTCTGTAACTCTACCTCTATCAACACTTACATTAAAATCAAATGTGTGGGCCAGCGATTTAGCTCAGTGGCACCATGCCTGCCTTGTAAGCACAAGGTCCTAAGCTCGATCCCTGGTACCAGGGGAAAAAAAAAAATGCGTCATTGCTAATTTAAAGGATTTGACATCACATTCTCTGTACATACTTCCACACATAAACATTTCCAGTAATCAGGGATGGCTAAAGCAGATTGCTCAACCTTTGTATATCCAAATCCTGTGTGGAATAATGACTGTATGATCTCTAATCTCTACAAATGCTTATCCAACAGGGACTAGATGGCCATATGTGCTTTACTGATTATATGCATCTTTCAGCAAACTTCAAATTCTAGGACATGTACTCAGGGTTATTCTAAGCTGGCAGTATACCTGCAGGCTTTGGGTTTTAAACAAATGTCCACATTTTCAATTACATATAATGATAACTTATTATCATTGGTAGTCTTTCCCAAACTGATTTAAAATATTTGTTATTCTTTTATCCTCTCCAGATTAAAAAAAAGTTATCCTAAAGAATTATGGTGAATGGGGAATGAATTTTTAATGCCATATGCTAATAACTTCTAAAGGCTCCAAAGACCTTTTCTTAAAAAGAATAAAATGTGGTTTCACGTTAAACAATGATGTGTTAAATGCAGAACATGGAATTATTTCTTACAATAAAATCTCTGAGGCATATATGTTCTTTTGCAAAAGCTCTATAAGTTTTATGTCTATCTAGGGAGGGTTCTAATTAGTCACTTTTAATATTTATTGTTTATTTCAGTCATCACAATCTGATTCAGTAAAACAACCGTTTTGAATTATGTATTTACTAGATTGAAAAATTATTTTCTGTCATACATAGTCTTTCATAACCATATATTTGCTTCATTCATTTGATATTTTAAAATATTATAAGAAAATATTAAACATATCCAGATTCCTTGACTAGCCTCTATATGTAAAATGTTCAGTAAAACAGTTACTACCCTATCTATATCCCTACTATTATGTTTAATACATAGCTATATAAGAGATGTATTTATTTCAACCAATATTTGAATGCCCATATGTTTCAGTGACCTACAGGAACAAGAAAACACTACATGATACAAAGGTGAGACTACTAAAAAATCACAACACAAGGAACTAGATGTAGATGATATCTATAATAGGAAACAAAATATTTTAAATAGAGAATAATGAATGAGTCAGCATAGCAGAGTTCTTCTGATCATGGTTTTTAAATCAAGCAGCATTGGTTTGAACCCCTGCTTCATCACTTACCTAATTTTATATCTTATAGGGTAGTCACCTCATCATCCATAAAATGAATAAGATTTCAGGAGGAAAATTATGGCACTGGCCTAGAATATAGTAAACATTTCAGAAGTATCTGTTATCAATCATTTCTTCCACATAATAGCTAAAATATCATAGGCTATCAGGAAAGAAAGAGGTGTGTGTGGGGGGGGAGAGGAAGATCTCACGTCTTAACATTTAGTTAGAAAAGGAGAAGGAAGGATTGAGAAAATCATCATGAAGTGGTGACATTTGATATATTTTTGAAAGATATATAAGATTTTTCAAAGTGGAGGTGGGAAGAAAGGGTATTTTATAGAGAGGATTTAGAATAAAATTGGGTCAGGTCACCTTCAGATGAATCAGTGGAAAAGTGTATCTATCCAGCAGTAACTGAAGTGCATAGTGTTTGGAAGTAAAAAATAAGATAAATAAAGGACGTCTTGGTAGGAAACCTAAAATGTCAACATGGTAAGTCTGTATTTAATTCCACAAATTTTCAGTAGAGCACTGAGAAAGTTATAACCTCGATTAAAATGGGACCATTCTTCAAGCTGGAGTGGGAAACAAAAGCATGTGAGAATGAAATTTACTCAAGCACGATCTTACAACTGTGTTAAAAATGGTGAAAGTTAATGAACAAAATTTGAAGATGGTGGTAGACATACAAAAAGAATTCAGAAGATATTGCAGGTCCAGAACTCAGAAAATGTGACAACAGATGAGATATTGGAGCAAAGGGCCGGGGATTTAGCTCAGTGGTTCCGCTGCCTGCCTCTCAAGCGCAAGGACCCGAGTTCGATCCCCGGTACCAACCACCCCCCCCCAAAACCCCTGAGACATTGGAGCAGAGAGAAATTGCAGTGAAACATAACTCTGAAATTTTAAGTCTCCATGATAGGAAAAATCTTAATTCTAATAAAAAAAACTGAAGAAATATAAAAAAAAAATCCAGCTTTGTGTTCTTGGTGAGTTCGGTGAGTGGTGAAGTTTACAGTACCAATTTCCGGTGACAATAGTCATCCTGCAGCTGATAAATGTAAACCTTGAGCTTCTGAGAGCAACTCAGAATGCAGAAACTCATTTGGACATCAAGTGCCCACCTACAAATAGCTGAAATTATAACTTCGACACGTGGAAAAGAAAGTAGGGGAGAGAGTGCTGGAAGTTTTCTATCTCCGGTATAAATAATGTAAACTGTGTCTCAGTTTGAAAGCTCATGGTAAGGAGGATATTGTCATGTAGAGCTCAAGTAGGAAAAAAAGTAAATAAGAGTAACCAAGGTCATAAAAAGAAATGCAGAAAATAGAATACCAAAGAGAATATAGGAAGATGGCTTTAAGTGAGAGTCATACCTCTTGGAAGGAACATGGACCTTGAATTCAAACAAAAGATTCTCATTTCAAAAGTTAAAAACAAAAGCAGAGAATCTCGACAACATACAAATTTGACAAACATTGTTACATTCTTCACAAAATGTGTCACGAAACAAAATGTTTCATATTGTTGATGAAACACCCTCTGTGCTTCACATATTCAGCTTACTTCCAATTGATATGGAGAGCAAAGGGATGTGTAACTGCCTGAAAGATCGTCAGTGGTGAAGGAAGAAAATTCCAGTTCTTTAAAAGTAAAAGAGCATCTATCTGATTTAACTATCAGATCAATCAATTCATTAACATAAATTAGAATTTTCAAATATTGAAATATATTCTTCAAGACAAGATAGGTGAGTGTAATATCAAAGCACCTTTCTGAATGAAAATTTAGAATCCAAATACATTGATATAAATTCATAATATTCATATCATTAGTCCACTTATCCCTAGCAGCTTAATAGGAGTGCATAAACTTTTGTCATTTTAGCTTCCTTTTGGAAACTTCAAAGTTTAAAAGTAAGAAAAAGTAAGCTGCTGCAACTGAAAGGAGTATTATGTATTTCTTTCTGTCCATGAAAACTCCATTTTAAGTTATTAGGTAAAAATCCTCTCAAAAGCAATTAATTATGTCTTATATTTCTAAGCACACATATTGCCTGTATTTCAGAAATACTTAGGCGATGATTATTATAGAGAGTTTATCTATGAAATTATAATACCCAGAGTCTCTTTTGTTAACATAATGCAACATTATATACAAGGAGTGATGAAAATTTATGATGAATGTTTAAATTTTTAAAAAAATTATTACAGTGAAAGATGCATTGCCATTAATCCCTGTCAAAATACCCCCCACACACACTTTAAACACACTTATCCCATCATTCTTGCCACTCTCTGAAGCAGTTCCGGTACTCCTTTTTCATAAGTGTCTTTATGAGGTATGATAAAAAATATGGTGAATCCTGCTTCAGGAGCTATCCAATGGAAAGGCAGGCTGGTAAAAACATTGTGTGTCCTCATCCACTTCATCCATCAGATCTGGCACTGTACAACTTCTGGCTCTGCTCAAAGTCAAAATGACTGTGAAAGATAAATATTTTGAATCAACTGAGGACATTGAGGTAACCATGACAGCAAGCAGGTGTATTTTAAAGGGAACTTCGGATAATTTACCTTTTAATGTAATAAATTTTCTTTAGTTTAAACACTCATTGTATTTCACAATAATACTCATAGAAACAAATTACCACATGGAAATATTTTAAAATAACCACTGGGAATAATTCAATGCCTGCCTATTAGGATGTAATTGGAAAATCACTGCAGTACCTTGGAGCATTTGGTGATTTGAGCACCATGGAGCAAGTTGTGGCTACAATTGATGAAGAAATGTGTATCAACTGTGGTAAATGCTACATGACCTGCAATGACTCTGGCTACCAGGTAAAGATCTTCTGGAATTAAGATGCTTTGAAACAGCTTTCTTCTGATTTTGGGGGCAGAAGGCATCTTCTGTTGCTAAGTGTGTGATTCAAACCAGATGTGACAAGTATTGTTTCTTCTCAGAAGTACATTTTTCTCCTCTTTCACCTTTATAGCACAGATTTTTTTTTTTTTAGGAAAGCCATAACTTACACTATTTGTGCCACTATTAGGTCCATAGTATTATTTTACTATCATTTCATTACTCATAAAATTGGAGGAAGAAGCCTCAGGGAAAAGAGATATTCACACAAAATTATGAGTATTAGGAAAGTATTATGTTTAGTACCTAGGGAAAAGAGAACTACCATTTATTGCCATTACTCTGAAAGTACTTGATTAGAGAATTCTCTTTCATTTTATATTAATCAGGCTTTTACTACAGTAAAAAATAAAAAGCACTTTCCTACCAACTGGTTGTGAATTGTATCCCAGGAATGCCTTCATAGCTGGAAAAGCCAATGAGATGTATTTTTGCCACATGAAGTAAGTTATAGTCCAGATCCTCACTCCTCAGCTAAGATTCTGGCATTGGGCAAAAAACAGAAAGGAGTGATTCCACTCCTTCAGGGCGGGCCGTCCTCTTCAAAATGTGTCATATGGACTTCTCTTGGATTTTTGCTTCTTCATTTATTTCATTATACATTTACTTCATTAGACTGCTGTTTTCCTAGAGTCGACACAGCTATGACCTTGAACTGGTTGAATTTTTGAAATAAATTTAGAAGGAACTTATAATATTGACATTAAATATAAATTTTGCCTCAAGGAACTGATTTGCTGTGAAAGTAAAAATGATTTTTTAAGATATGGAGTTTAGAGAAAACAAATTTTCAAATTTTCAAATTTACTTTAAACTGCTAAAAACTGTTAAAACTATAGAACAATGTTATTTTATTAAAAATGTAAAAGTATAAAACTAAAAATAAGATCTTTTCAAGAAATTATAAAAGCTTTATGGAGCTTTCTACCTAAATAACAAAGCATCTCATCTTTAAAAAGTGAAATCTTACAACTATGATGTGTTGAGGTTTTAATACTATACTTCAAGTCTTAGAATTTAGAGCTCCCACCTTGGGATTAGCTTTAGCACAACCTAGGCAATGAGGTTCATTTTAATGAAAAAAAATCATAATTATGCATTAGAAAAGATTAGGAAAGTCCTCCTTTGACGTTTTGGCCTTAAAAGAAAAAAAACCTAAAAAGTACAAATCTTCAGTTAATTTTAAAATTTGTTTACAAGTCTTCGAAGTATAATTTTTTTTTAATTTACACAGAACTATAATTTTAGAATACCATGTTAAAGTCTTTATATGACAATGAAAATGACTATAACAGAAAAATCATAAAATTAATATAAAACTTTTGTAATTACATTTTAGTGACAATAATTCTTACGAACAAGCTAATGTCCTAAAACTGTTTTCAAAAGATTAATTAATTAAATATGAATGTTATTGCTGCTTTATCTTGAATAGTGGTTAAGATAGTATACATTTTCTTCCAGTGATCTTCACATCCCAAATCTAGATGTGAGTTTCTCCATGATCTCAGACATATTTTTCTAAGTATCAACAATAGCCTACAAAAGCTTGGCATGTCCTATAAAATACAAAGACATGAAGAAGGGTGCTGCAGATTTATATTCATAACATGGAGTCAATTAAATAGAAATACTTAATAAGCATCATGATAAGTGACATTGAAAACAATTTTGCAACATATTCCATAAGCTTTTCTTTTTTATATCACAGTCCTTCATGTAATGAATCACATCTAGTTTTCTGCCATATTCCTTGGCTCCAGCCCTCTTTCTTTATATCTGTCACCAGAGACACTGCATTTGTTTCTGTTGTAGACAAGGATGTCCTGGATGGTGCTTTCCTTATCATATTTTTGTCCTTCATGACCTATCAACTTTTCATGAAAAAATCACACCAAAAACCATTATCCTGATGAATGGATAATCGCTTTTATATTTTTATTTTACAAGTGACGTATTTTGCAATGTGTCCCATGTTTTACAGTGGAAATTACAATACTGATCCCAATAGTGGGTTTGACAGTTCTGGTCACAGATAATAAAGCTGCTCCAACAAATTACATAACGTGTTTCCCAAAGCTAATTCATCAGTTTGCCAGTAATTTCTAAAATGGAGAATTTTCATAGAAATGTATGCAGTATATTATTGTCCAAAAATAATGAAACAAAAAATAAGAAGCAGAAGTTTGGAATAGAGGGACTATTATAGGGGAAAATACATAAAGGAATAAGTGTATGCTAGAGAAAAATCCTAATATATTTACACAAATTATGTCTTTAATCTTCTCAAATGGTTTTGTAACTAACATTCCTTTCTATATACAAGAAAACCAAGATTTAGTAATTTGGCAAAGATTATAAAATGCTTTATCTAATAGTGTAACTCCTATATCCAGGTCTTATTGATTAACTTACATATAACTCAACACAACCATTGCCATCATTGAATTATCAATTAGAATATGATATATCAATTGAATTTTGAGGGAAAATAAGAATTTATGAAGCCTAGTACTCAACATTTAACTCCTGCAAATCTAAATGGATGAATCTGGAGATCTACCTTTAAGGATGAGTAAGAATTTGTGGACAAAAGGTTGGAGGGAGATATTCCAGATCAATATCGTCAGACACCAGAGATATCAAAAAGTCCCTAAAAAATATTTCACAATGTGTGCACTTTAAATAAGCTATGAAAAATGACAAGGATAAAGTTCCCCAAGTTTTTAATTCCTTGTACAACCTATTACTCTTTTTTTATGATATCTGGAATCTTGGAAGCCCCCTAACAGCCATCCTATGCTCACTCCACATGTAATTGGACACAAGGCCTCTCAATTACATAACCTAAATTTATCTTGCGAATTTTTGAGTTCAGTTTTTCAAAACCTACTGAAATTACCCTAACTGAAGTCCTAGTCAGGGTGCCTGTGTAGCTCTATGGTAGACCCTTGATTGGCTCAAGTGCGAAGTTCACCAAAACTTCATTCCCACAATAGTCAACCTGACTTCCTTTTCTTGAGTTTGATCCTGTCTATATCTTTATTTTTGCTTCCTGGATAGTCTTTCTTGATTAGAATTATGATCATTTTATATCTGTTCTCCAGTTCAAATTCTTTACTATGGCAATATAATGTTTCTAAGCATAAGTGCTTTCATTTTTATCGATAACTTCATTGAATTTCCACTTACAAAGTAAAGATATGCGAAAAAGAAAATTATTTTTACTTATCTAATCAGCAATCTAAAATGTTTTACAAATATAACAATTCTTGTGGACAAATTATCTTAAAATTTGCTATAGATATACTTCTTGTTCAAATATGATTGTTTTCTTAAAAAACAAAAATGTATATTAAGCAACCCATTCTGCTTTACTCTGGAAAGACCATTTTCTCTTTTATGCCCATAAAAGTAGAAAAGAATTATGATTACATGTAACTTTGTTTGAGAATTTTTTAAACAACAAAATAAATGCATTCAGTTCTCCATGTCCACAAGTTCCATATCCATAGATTCAATCATCCTTGGATCATAAACCTTCAGGAAAAAAAATTCCATCTGTACTAAACACAAACAGAATTTTTCTTGTCGTTATTCCCTAAAAATACAGTATAACAACTACACATAGCATTTTCTTTGTATTAGTTATTGTAAGTAACCTAGAGATGATTTGGGAATGATAGGCATGAATTAAATGCAAATATTATGCTATTTGATATAAAGGAATTGAACATTCATGGATCCACAGGAGGTCCTGCAGTTAATCCCCAATGGGTACCGAGGGATGACTGTGTATATTAAATTGGATTTAACACAAATATGAAATGGGAAAACACGTGTCAGCAAATTATTTGAAAATATAACATTTTCAGACTTGACCTCAAGGAGAAAATGGGCTGAGACACTTATTGCACCTCTTAATTTCTGTCAGCTGCCACCTAGACACTCCAAATTAGTGCCCAGTCTCAGTGGGAGTGTGGTGTGTTTTCTGCAAGTGAGACTGGATGAGTTTGCTGTGTGCCCTCTGCCTCCCCCACCTGTCCCTCTCATAGTCCTTTCTGGGTAGAAAAGTCTGTATCTTCCATGGAGGATTTGTGTGTTGTTTCTGCTATTAAAATGCTTCTTACACATACATAATCATTATAAGTTATATATTTTTTAAAAATCTCAATTGTCATTTCACACTGGTTATCTTTATTGGTTATTCTAGATTGCTTTATGTGGGAAGCAGGAAGGCAGGTGAGAAGAAAGGAAGGAAGGAAAGGAAGGAAGGAGGGAAGGAAGGAAGGAAGGAAGGAAGGAAGGAAGGAAGGAAGGAAGGAAAGAAGGAAGGAAACATTTCCCAAAATCCTGCGCAGTTTCACAACTGGTGGCCTTGCCCTGGTTCACAAGGCTAAGGAGTGTCAGGACTAGGACTGGACTCCAGCTGTCCTGTCCCTCCATTTAGTGCTTTGTCCTCTTCGTGGTGACACAATGGCTAAAATTGGCTGGAAAGTACTCAAAACTCAAAGTGCCACTTAAGAAGTTCCTTTTTGCCAACTGTTTTCTTCTAAAAACTGCATACATTATTTGAAATCCAATCAGATGTGCTCACTGCCCCATCTGAGAGTAACAGTTTTCCTCAAAATGTGTGAGAAGAGAAAGGAGAATGTGTGAAACCACACCAACATCTTCGGTTAGAGAACACCCTATGCTGCTAGGACTGGCAAGAGCTGAGCTGTGCGCAGAACAAAGAAAACAGGAGGGCTACTGTGTTATGAAACATTTCCACACACAATGAAGGAAAATGCCTCTGAGGAATTTTAAACATTGTGTTTTTAATTTAAAAGGATTTTGTTTCTCTCTTTTTTTCTTCCCACCGGTTCAGCTGTTGCTATAGTTTCATTAAGGTGCTAGACTAGTTTTCTCAGGGTACAGTTCCACTACAGTAGAGGAAAATGTTGATGCTAAAATGGAGACATTCTTGACCTTGGTGGGCAGTAGCATTAATACTCCTTATTTCTGTTTACAGGCTATCCAGTTTGATCCAGAAACCCACCTGCCCACCATTACTGACATGTGTACAGGCTGTACTCTCTGTCTCAGTGTCTGCCCTATTATCGACTGCATCAAAATGGTTTCCAGGACAACACCTTATGAACCAAAGAGAGGCTTACCCTTAGCTGTGAAACCAGTGTGTTAAGGTGATTTGCAAGACAGTTGCTGTGAACTTTGATGTCACCTACATATGCTGATCTTTTAAAATTGTGATCACTGTGTTCTTTCTGAATTAAAAATATATAATTTCTAAATATAAAAAATGTGTAGTGCCAGTGACCAATTATTGGTCATAAAATGAAATAATTCTTTTCTCAGGATGGCTGTTAAATTACTGTGTAGCAGTTAATTGGATGTTCACCGCCAGTTGTCTATTGTGAAAAATTAACTTTTTCATGGCAATTAGTGTGACAATTTCCAAATTGCTCTATGCAGTGCTCCATCTTTAATTTTTCATTGTAAGTGAAATTAAGTATTTTGGAACAAAGTACACCTTAGCATACTAGATAGTGTTTCCAAGGAAACATTTTATAATTAAAAATTACCTTTAATTTTTATACCGTTTCCTAGAAAATGTAATTAGCTCCGTAAAATACAAATGAAGAAAAATCAAATAATTATTTAGTATGGCAGGAAACAAAGGCTTAAAAAGGTTTTGTAGAACTATATTAAGGTCCCCTTCACCAAAATGGCTTCTTTTTGGTACTGGATGCTAAAAATGAGAATATTTATGAAGTAAATACTATTTACTACTTATCCCTGAGATAGCTGTCCAAACTGCTCACCAATGGACCACACAACATTCTTCTTTAAATATTTAAACCATATTCCTAGTGAAATAAGATGTTAAGATGGAGCTCTGGTTAATGCCAGTCTTCCTGTGCTCTGATCTGCTCTCTGCTTTTAATAGTAACCTTCATGATTATAGTAATTAATGTTCAAACAAAGCCCAAATTATATAGTGCTGAGTCATGTACTTCATTATTCAAGAATGAAAACTATAGTATTGATAAAATACATTCAATGTGAAAAACCAGTTTGACTACTTTTCTATTTTAGTGTTTATGTTTAATATCAAAAGTAATGGAATAAAAATATATATTTTCTGATATTGATAAATAATATTTTCTGTTTCTCTATTTTCATAATCAATAGCACTATTAAATTCATTTATCTCATCATGGAATATTTTCATATGAGTCTAGAGGTAGTAAATCAGAAAGTAATCCTGTGGCATATTTCTATGACAAATTCAAGATCTGGAAATGCTATTTACCACAAAATTGTATGATTGAATGATATCAAATAAAAAACTATAAAGCATTTTAAACATGGTCTTTTTTTGCCTCCTTTGCAAATACAACCTCATGTCAATGATTTAGACTTTTAGATAGATTAGTTTTTGGCTAGTTCTACAGTGAATTCTACTCAAATACATATATAATATTAGTTCATATCTAATGAGGGGCATGGAGGTGTATTTCTTCAAGTGTTTCATTTTTTGTCCCTCTTATAATCTTTCTCTATTGAATTCAGCTCTAGTCTGCCAAAATGCATCTTCCACAGGAAGCAAGCCAGGTTTTCTGTAACAGTCAATGGGCAAAAACAAGTGAGAAATGTCCACTTGTCTGAAGCTGCAATTCTTATTCTAAGAGACATCCATCACTTAATGTTATTCCTTAAAGAAGTCTGTGATATTTATGACTCATATGAACTTCCTTCCTTTGCATTATTGGCATGGAAGGAACTGTTGGAAGTGGTAGCACTTAGAAAAGACTTCCAGTTATCTGGAAACGAAATTTTCCAGAGCTACATGGACCCCATCATAATGTATTCTCCCTACCTGGATCTAATGAGAGTTTGTCATTGGAGTTATCTGTGTTATGAAATATTGTGAATGACCTCCTATATGTGACTGAGTCTTCTCCAAGACTCTGACTGGAGGCAGAGACTCTCTTTGTAGAAATGAAAGAAAAAATATGGCTCTTGGATTCTTTTATCTGAAAGAGTAGACATGATGTTTTAGCTCTTTCCTCGAACTACTTGGGGGAAACTAAGAGTGACCAAGGTCTTGAGTAAGGCCATGATGATTCTTGATTTTGCACTAGTTTCTTCTTTGTACACTTTTCTTTCTATTGTGTTTACTTGTTACTTTGCACTAAAAAGATTTTCTTATCCATATTGTTTGTAGAAAACATAGCTCAATTTTGCCTGCATGGCCTGCAGACAAACTCAGAATAGAAGAAGTATGAAAATCACATTGTTCTACCCAGCAAAAGACCAGGGTAATCATAGCCCTAACACACACATACCCATGGCTGCTTGAGTGGGACACAGGACCAGACTAGAGTCTGGTTACTGAGGATTTCATAACTAATATCTAAGATGCTATAAAATGTTCTATCTGTGTGGTAGGGAGGGAGTTTTATCACAAACTCAGCTGGACCTCAGTACCCAGATAGTCTGTGAAGTGTTAGTCTAGATGATTCTTTGAAAGTAGTTTGGTTAGAGATTTACATTTAAATTAGTAGAGTTTTGGGGCCAGGGATTTAGCTCAGTGGTTCTGCTTCGCAAGCACAAGGTCCCGAGTTCAATACCTGATACAAAAAAAAAAAAAAATTAGTAGAGTTTTGAGTAAAGGAAACTGCCCTCTATAATGTGTGTGGCCCTCATCCAACCAGCTGACCGCCTTACTAGAACAAATGCTGTCATTCCTCAAGGAAGAAGGAATTCGCCCACCTTCAGACCCCATCAGAAGCACTGGCTCTTTCTGATTCCTCATTGGACTGACTTCATATTTGAACCATAACTTTCTCCCAAGTCTCCAGCCTGCTGACCCACCCTATCAAATTTTGGACTCACAAAGCCTCTTCAGTTGTATGAGCCAATTCCTCAAAAATCTCCTAATTAATTAAATTCTACTGTTTCTGTTTCTCTTGAGAATCTTGTCTAATGCAACATATATTATTTCATTTAAATGTTACAAGGATCAGAGGTAGTTGCTATCATTTTTTCCCAAACGAGTGAAGATATTGGTGCTTATAGATTCTAAATAACTTGTTAGAGGTCAGTTGGATGATTAGATATGTTTCTAGATCCCGGTGGTTATGTCTAATATTCCATCTGCCCTTCTCCCCTTTGTTCATCCAGCTGTTCATTCATTCAGCAAATATTTATCACATTACTTCCATATACCAAGTACTTGACTAGAGCTGACAATATAAACTCAAATATTGAATGATCCTTGTTTTAATGTTTGAGTTGCTATATCAAAAGGCCATAAAATAGGTGGTTTAGAAAAAACATAATTTTTTCACTGTTCTAGAGGGCAAGAAAGTCCAAGATCAAAGCACCAGCTGATTTGGTTTCTGTCGAGGAGCAGCCTTCACGCTCACAGATGACACTTCTCACTGTGTCC
Organism: Heterocephalus glaber; assembly: GCF_053883595.1. NCBI lineage: Eukaryota > Metazoa > Chordata > Mammalia > Rodentia > Bathyergidae > Heterocephalus > Heterocephalus glaber. The sequence continues at coordinate 32,190,393 of NW_028258296.1, read as the reverse complement.
TCACCTGGTGAAAAAAGAGGGTAAGGGATGAGTAAGCTCTCGGAGCATATTTATACAGATTCACCTATCACTGCTCCACTTTCATGACCTAATGACCTCTAAAGCCCTATTTCCTAATTCTATCACTTTGGGAATTAGAATTACAATATATGGATTTGATGGGAACACAAACAGAACGTAACACTCCCTAACTTCAAGGCACCTATAGTGCACAAGGGAAATAGGTATGTAACAGCTTCATGTCATATGTGGTAAGTGCTGGAAAAGCAATTGTGGGAGAAGGAACACCTAAAGCCTACTCTCTTGACAGGGTGATGATTAAGTCAAGTTTTGAGCTTATAAAAGAATTTCCTAAATAGGTAATGTGAATGGGACATCTCAAGCAGTGAAAATAAGAGAAAGCACAGGGGTGTAAAAAGACTAAAATGTTCAGAAAATCACAAGAGCTTGGAATTAGCTGGAGAAAAGCTGGTGATAACTAAGGCAGGAGCAAGGGGAAAGCCCTTTAGAATTCAGAATCAGCATTTTAATCATTCATTGATTCAAAAATCGTAAGTGCCTTCCTTTATGATGATTCAACTATGAACAAGTCAGACATAATTCCTGCCCTTATTACCTTACATCTTAGTGGATGACACAAAATTCAAGCAAATAAACTGAAAATTGTTATGGTAAGTGCTCTGGCAGCCACAGAGATAGAAACAAGGGCACTTGTTCTTCACTGAGTAGGCAGGTAAGCCCTCAGAGATGGGAAGGATCCAACCACGTGGAGAGAGAAGAAATAAAACAAGAAGAGCCAAGGTCAAGTGATTAGGAAGAGCCTGAGTTATTCAAGTTACTAATTTGAGGCAAGACAGTAAAAGGCAAGTCTTAAAATCTACACAAACAATTGAGAAAAGGGAATTTTAAAATATTCCTTAATATTTCTTCCCCCTTTCTCATCCAAAGGCTGCAGTGACCTCTTCTCTTCTGCACAGATAATGCCAATATCTCTACCTCCAAGCTGCACTTAGCTCTGAATGCCTCTCCACTTTCTGTATTTAAATATTTCAGGCTTGGTTTCCAAAGTCAAAATAGTTATTTCCCCTACATTTTATGTTGCCTACCAGTTAATTACAATATCTAACAATTTTACCCCTCGCACATGTCCCAGACTTTCTCCAGCTTTGCTCTGTACAGACAGCCATGGCTCATTCCTACCCACCTTCTGTGTGCCCCACCTCTCCTAGATGACTTGCCAGCATGAGTAACCCATCGCATTCCTCCACCAGCACAGAACCCTTAGTGAGCTCCTGCATTTGTTACAACTTAAAACCCAAGTCAATACCTTTCTCCTAAGGCCCCCCCAACTACGATTCCAACTGCATGTGATCTTATATACTCCTGTCTTTAACCATTGTAAAAAGATAAATACAGTACATGCTGCTGCCACTTAATTGCTTGTGCCCTTAGACAATCAAAACTCACCTTCTTAGTCTGTACAATTGCTGTTGAAGAAATGCATAGCTTCTAATGTCATTGCAGGATAAAAGGACATGATGCAATATATCTAATTGCCTCACTGAATGAGTATTTTATTTTTAATTTAAAAACAACCTATGTGAAACCTTACAAAACAAAGAAAGGTTTTGAATATAAATCGTATAGTCTCTTTTATACACTGTGATTTTAAGATCAAAATGTTTATACCAGATCTAGTTATAAATATTACTGGTTCCTTCATTAATAATGGATTAAATAACACCGTTAATGTGCTTCCTTTTAAATATGTTTATGCTAGATTTCATTTGATCAGTTATACTTTATAGTAAATAGAAAATTTTGATAATAATAATAAACCTCAATAACTAAGATGTTATAAAGTATTATGAGCCAAAGTTTACTTTACATTAAATACCCCAGGGACAGACTTGTCACTAAAATGAAATGATTTCAAAATTTACATTGATTTTGTATAATCTTACAGAAAAACATTACTTGTAGAAAAATGTTACTTATATAAAAACTTTTATATAAATTATACATTTTTAAATGTAAAACAAATTTTTCTAGTATTGTTATAAAATCCCATTGACAGAATGTGTCAAAGTTGCATTATAAGTAAAACATCTCATTTAACCACACAATAATTTGAGTATGTAGACTCTGTTAGTCTTATTATATAGATGAAAATATTTTTTTCTACCATTGTTTTAAAATTCCTTTGACAAAAATAAATGTCCAAATTAAAATGTAAATAAAACATTTCACTTAACTACACAGTAATTTGGTCATGTGGGGTTATTAGTCCTATTTCATAAATTGGGGGGAAAAAAACTCAAAGAATTTATGTATTTTCCCCGAGTATAAAATCATCCACCCACCCATTCCATAGCCCAAAACACATGTTCCCTTTCTTCACTCTCAAAAGTGCCAGCTAATATGAAAGTAGGTGTTTGTCTTATACACAGGATATTAAGGTTCTTTCCCTTGTCAAGTGTATGAACTTGGATATGTTATCTAGACCAATAAACTTCAATTTCCTTATCTATAGAATAGAGACAATAGTTTTACACTTAACAAGTTAAATATAAATTTAATTACCATTAATATTTTCATGAGCATAGAAATTTCAAATATAGTTTAAATTTTTTATTTTTTATTTTTTGGTAATGGGGATCAAACTCGGGTCCTTGCGTTTGCGCAGCAGGTGGTGAAACCACTGAGCTAAATCCCCGGCCCAAATATAGTTTAAAAAGACATAAGGCCACTTGTTAAAATCTACATTTGCTAAATTTGAAGTCAATTGCTCATAGTAGTAACTGGCAGTATAACTTCCTATGTTAACATTTGTAGCTGAAACCTGGAAAGATGATATTCTATATAGTAGGAAGAGCAAGACTTTCTTTTAAATGTAAGATAACAAATTCTGCCCAAATAAAATATCCTGGCAATAAACATATATATATATATATATATACACACACACACACACACACACACACACACACTTGTATATGTATAATGAGAAAGGTAAAATATAATCATATTAAATATATTTATATATCCAGTATAATAGTATATTTCTACAGAAATAAAATACAAATAAATATAAAATTATCACATTCTATCTTTTCAACTTTATGAGCTAGTTATTTCTACTTGGGAGGGTGAAGAAATTAAAAGACAAAGCAGGTAAGTGACTTACATAAACTGATATGTTTACTTGGAACTGACGTGTTTATTTGGAAAGGTAGCTCAGTAGACTTGGCCATGCTCTCTCTGTCGGATCATTTTCTGAGGATTATACATTTTACTCAAAAGTGCATATTTCGAGATACATTATTCACTTTTGCTTGGTTCTAGATTACCAGTAAATACCCTGTAATAATTCTGTCTGGGCTGTACTGTGCTTAGAAATGAGCTTATTATTTGGCAGGATCTGGTCTACTTCTATCCCATGAGTTAATCCAATCAACAGGAAAGCCATTAGACGCACTATTATCCACCCAGAGCTGTAACATTTTCCTCTTAGCCACAGATGCACACAATTCAGCCAATTGCCTGCCAACAAAAATTTGGACTAGATCCTTAATGGTTCTGGGTGATTCATGTTTTCTGTAGTTCTATTAATCAATAGGTACCTCTTTTATGAAATAATATGTATTTTCTCTTTAAGTTTTGAAATTACAGATGACATCTTTAAATCACATCATACCATTAGTGTTGGACACATGTATGGCTGGCTGTCTCTTTGAGTATGTTAGCCCTTCATTACCTGATTCAGGGCATTTATAAACTCTGATATTATTTTTTCTGAATATTACCCATGCTTACTACTCTTCTAACATGTACTATAAACTGCTGTACTATGAAAGAATCCAAGTCATTTTGCCACTGGTAAATAGTCTCTAGTAGTGAGTTACACTGATTTATGAGCCTGTGAAGTTATTTATTTACTAAATTTATATTGTACTTTTTCCATATGGTGCACTCTGCATGCTCCAAGAACCTTTGTGTGCTCCTGGCTTTCTACAGCCTGCCTTCTTTAGTCTACTACCATTGATAAATTGAAATTTATACATTACTGCAGTTTACAAAGATTTGAATTAATTAACATATTAGTCAAGATCTCCTCTCTTACAAACAATTTTCTTTAATATTTATTGAAAATGTGTTCTACCTGCTTATTAATAACACTGGGTATTTATAAATAGGACACACATGTTTAAATACCAAATAGTATCTCTAGTGTGAGAAACTGAAAGTGTAAATAAGGATGAAAATGATTAAAATGAATAATTGATAATTTGAAATAGGAAAAGGTCCAAAGGTAGAGGGGTGGTGGGAGGGGAAGGGGAAAAGGAAGAAAGGAAAGGAAAAATTATGAGAAAGAAAAAAAAAAAGGAAACAAAGTCTATGTAAATAGGGAAGGGTGGTGGGAGTGAAGGGCATATAGGTAATGGGGGAAAAAATAAGAACTAAGATACATCATGTTCAGGTACAAACACCCAATGATAAATGTGAATGTATGTATTGTATACCTAAAATGTACCAATTAACATATAAATTTTTTAAAAATGTTCTCTTTGAGAAGAAAGTAGATATGATTGAAGTACATAGACTGAGTGATTTAGAAAGTAAAGGGTCTCAATGGTAAGATGAAGGAATGTATTTATTTGACAGAAGAAAAAGACAACTGGAAACACAAAGAAAAAATTCTACATTAAACTCATGATTAAATGACTCAACTATGAACCAATATAGTCATAATGTTGGCAAATAATGGGATGTAAGAAAAGTTAATTTTAACAAGGAACTTGAAATAATCTTCCAACAACACTAGTTCATGTGATAGAGAAATATTGTGTTGACAATGTACAAGCAATGCTATATCCAATGTCTAGGAGATGGTTTTACAGATGAGTAGAAATTCTAAATTTCTTATTTAGCGATACTCATATTCAAAAGATGCTCAATAAGTATTGATTTAAAGAATTTTGTATTAATTATTCTAATTATATGGTTGAAATAAAAATTAATAAGTAACAAACACTGGGAAAAGATGAAAGGATAACAAGGAATAGTGCATCTCCTCTACTGTGGAGATGAGATACTAGATTTTATCTAAGTGATTAAATAAAGTACTCAGTGTATGAGAATAGTATGTAATATGCTGAGGGTAAATTCCAGAAGTGTGAACACTAAGGGTTCCAAGAAACAACTTGTGAGATGTAGAACTGGGCTTGGGACAAGAAGGGACCATTTCACTTTAATTTTATGTTATTTATTGTCCAAATTTATTTCAAATACCCATAATATGTCCTAAATAATATATTTTATAAGATATAACCTTCAGAAGAAAATACGTACATTACCACCTTTTATTAGCTCGATTCCTCACTAAATCTTGCCTTTAGTTCAGGCAATGTTCTTCATCCCACAGATGCTCATAGCTAGGGTGATCTCTGTGGATTTACTTTCCCTGTTATTTGTAAAATTGTAGTTGATTTTATTTTCCAGTATGATATTCACTATACAAAGATCTTTGAGGCCTATCCCTGCTTGAGTATAGTACCATAAAAAGTATCTTTGTCTCTGCAGACAAATTGTGCCTTTTCTTTTGTCAGAAAACAAAAATTATGAGACCCTTAGCTATAAGAAAATTTAAAAGTTAAAGGCATTACTCATTTACAATTATTAATTAACCCATGTTCCTAAACTTTTAGATCTCTTTTATTCTGCTTTTATTCCTTTTATTCCTGTTGACAGATTAGGCATCTTGAAAGCTTCCTCAAATATTTGAACTTACAGAAAATTTTTCTGATGTTAAATATGGCAAGAATACCTTAAATGTATCAATAAAATTAATTTAAAAAAATAACACTGGCTAATACATTTTTCCTAGACTTTTATAAGGTTCCTTGGAACCCAGGTATTTGGCCAAAAACAAAGCACCAAATATGTATATACATACACATAAATGTGAATAAGCACACATATCCTGTATGTTAAAATTTAAGACTGGTGCAAAGTTTAAGCTTCTATGTATTTCCTGAATGTATAAGAACCTGAGAGGAAGCTAGGAATTGTTCAATTAAATTCATGGTCAAATATTCTTATTTCTTCTCTTTTAAGGGCATAGCTTTTGAGAAAAATGGGAAAGGAGGGTTTAGGGATTTGGGACAAGACCTCATGAATATTTTTGTACTCCATTTCTTTTTGCAATATTTGAGTGACATTTCCTCCTCCTTATTGGCTGGGATGTTTTGATAAACCTTCAGCCAATGTGTTAGCTTTCCATCACTGTAACAGAATACCTGAAATAAACAACTAAAAAAAAAAGATGATTTATTTTTACTCATAATTGTAGAGGTTTCACTTCATGACCTCTTGGACCCACAGCTTTGGGTTTGAAACAGCACAGTGTATCATGGCAGGAGCACATGGCAGAAGTCTATTTAGCTTATGGTAGGCAGGAAGCAAAGGGAGATAAGAAGAGATTGGATTGGCACCTCAATATGCCCTTTTAAGTTCATGCCCTCAATGACCTAAGTTTTTCTCCCTGGGCCTCAGCTCTTAAAGGATCCACTATATTTTAGTAACAACAAAGGCTGCTTGCTCAGCTGTTAGCATACAAGTCTTTGTGGAACATTGTAAGATTCAAACCATAGCAACCAACATATGAGGCTGGGATGGGGCAGGGTTGGTGGGGTAATAGTAATGTCAATTCATTTTCTCTTTTGAGATATGAGTAATTTTACCATATTCCATATTCTGGCCAACCGTTATGGCCAGTGACAATGCCTTCCTTTGGGATATAAATCTTGGCTAACCCTTAAAACCTTTGAAAATTTTCTAAAGATAAGAGTGTGGTATATTTTATGTTCTCCTCTAAAAACAGCAGTGTATAACTTCAAGGATCTATGTAGTATTGGAAACATAGAACACTGTAAACAAAACGTGTTAAAAGTTAAAAGAAAAAAGTTTATAAATTACAAAATATTTCTGTCTTCTCCATTTCTCTGAATTTCAAACCTATAAATCAGTGCTGAATGAATATGGATATTTAGATGCAAAACCTAAATACAATATGCCTAAAGTCAACTCTTTGTATTTCTCAGTTCACACCTGCACTTCCTCTACATATATAATTTCACCCTTCTCCCAGTTCCTCAAGATTTTCACTTAGCTTTCCAAGGAATTCTTCCTTATCTTTCCTTTCTAATTCTATCTTTTCTTTCCTGCTCAATATAAGTCAGGATGCTTAATTTCGTATGCCAGAAAACCCAACTCAAACTGGTTTAGGAAAAGAAATAAATAGTTTTATTGCTTCACAACTGACAACCCCAAGAGTACTGTTCACTGAAGTTTTTACTGAGTCCGAGTTTCCAACAATGTCTCATCAGAACTCAGTTTCCCTGTATCTCTCTAATCTGCTTTCTGTGGGTTTATTTCCAGGTTTCACCCAAGACCCCTCAAGTTCAAAAGTCACTTCATCCTTATTTTTCTGTAAGGTAGGCAGAACAACCCCACTACCACCACCAATTTTCTCAAGTCCTAATCCCTGGAACCTGAAAACATATTGCTAGATGGCAAAAGGAATTAAGCCCAAAGACTGAATTAAAACTGTAATGAGTTGACCTTAAAAAATAGGGAGATAATACTAAATCAGCTAGATGAGATGAGTGTGATCACAAGAGTCCTTGTAAAGTGGGCATGGTGGTTGGTACATCTCAATAATCCCAGCACTCTGGGAGGCTGAGGCAAGAGTAACATAAGTACAAGCCAGCTCTGGTTAAAAAAAAAAGAATTTTCTAAATGGAAAGAAGCAAAAGAGAACATCAAGGCTATGTGATATGAGATAGACAAGGGTCCATTTCTGGATTTGGAAATGGAAGTGGCTGACACAATAAAGAGGGTGAGCAGCCTCTAGAAGCAGGGGGGGAAAGCAAGAAAATGGGTTATTTCCTAGCATCTCTGCAGAGGAATACACTCCTACCCATAGCCTGATTTTACCCATGAGTCCCCCTCTGACCTCCAGAAGTGTGAAATAATAAATATTTATGTTGCTTTAAGCCACTTAGTTTGTGATACTTTGTTATAACATCAATAGGAAACTCACACATTCTACACAGATCAAGAAAATCCTATGGCCTCCTGTCTTTCGTCTCTGCTGTTAACAGATTTGGCAAAGTGGATGATGGATGGGCCAAAAAAATAAATAAAAACTGTACCACTTCATTCATCCGATCATTTGCCAATCCCCATTAATTCTACCTTTGAAATAAGTGTTCCCACATCTACTTCTATTCTCACTGCCTTATTTCAGGTCTTTATCAGGGGATTAAAAGAGATTAATTTTAAGATTTGTTCTGCTTCTGTGTTTCAAGAGTCTAGTATTTAAGATATGAAGAAAAATGCCTAAAGTAGCTACTTACATTATCTCAGGATTAAAACTGAGCATTTATGTTTACACAGTAAATAGCAAAAGACACAGACATGGATGACGAGACATAGCAAAAAATAGAGTCAAGTATTTTCCGAAAAAAAGGGAAACAACATAATTTTATCTTGTATGCTAACTTTATTTAACAGTATTTTATTAAAATTTAACATGTACAGAAAAGTACAAATAATTTTATAATTTTATGAAGTTCCACAAGAATACACTCAATTTAATCACCGCCCAAATAAAGAAACCTCCTTGAATTCCTTAAACTCTGTGGGGCTCCCTTCCTTTCTTCACAAAGGTAACTACTGAGTAATCTCTCACATTATGCTAATTTTGTCTATTTTAAAACTTTATATAAATGGGAGCATGTGGGATGTATATTCATTTGACTGGTTTTTTTCATTTAGTATTAGTCTTGAAAGAGTCTTCTATGTCATTGCATGTAGCAGTAATCTGGTCAATTTTAATACTGTGCTGTATTCTATTATATGGCATGATTCTGTATCTATGTTATTATCAAAGAAAATGTGAGTTATTAGCAGGTTATAGTACCAAATCATGGTACTATAAAATGTACATGTATCTTTTGATGCACAGATACATAGATTTATTGGATAACCAGAGGTAGAATTGATAAATCCTAGGAATTTTTCATGTTTAGTTTTATTTGTGCTGCCAAACTGTTTTCTAAAGTAGTTTAGAACTTATACTTCACCATCAGCATTCAAGTTGCTCCAAATCTTTGCTAACATTGTACACTGGGGAAGGAAAATGAGATAGGAGATGGGGGCATGGCAAAGCTGGCTGGGAAGGTGTGACCTGTTGATTATAAGATCCCCGCCACATGCACAGGACAGTTTCCAAAGTCCTACATGTGGACTTCTCTCAAGAACTCCAGCAGGTTTTCTTTCTTTTTTTTTAGTTTCCCAGGACTTTTTTTTTAATTCATTAATTTTATTGGTAAATTTTAGGTATACAATATGCTGACATTCATTATTGGGAATTTGTACCTTTACATAATATATCTTGGTTCTTAATTTTTTCCCCATTCCCTTTCCCTCCCTTCAACCCCTCCACCCCTCCCTATTTACGAAGACTTTGTTTCCATTTTTTCCTTTTCTCATATTTTTTCCTTTCCCTTCGCCCTACCCCTCCCACTTCCCCTTCCCCCTTTGCCCCTTTTCTTCCTATTTCACATCATCTATTATACATTTTAGTCCTTATTTACACTTTCTATTTCTCACACTAGAGAAACTATTTGGTATTTACACATGTATGTCCTATTTATTTCACTTAAGAGTATGCCCTCGGTGTGCATCCATTTAGCTAGAAATGTCTCTAGTTTCTCATTCTTTACAGCTGAGTAGTACTCCATTTTATAAAAAATCACATCTTTATCCAGTCACCAGTTGATGGGCATTTGGGCTGTTTCCAAGATTTAGCTATTACAAACTGTGTGGCTATAAACATGAGTGCACATATATTGCTGTGGTATGATGCTTTTAATTCTTTGGGAAGATACCCAGCAGAGGAATAGCTGGGTCAAATGGCACTTCCAGTCCTAGTTGTTTGAGGTATCTTCATACTGATTTCCACAGTGGTTGCACCAGCCTTCACTCCCACCAACAGTGGAGAAGGATTCCTTTTCCCCACAGCCCCACCAGCATTTGTTATTGATGATTTCTTGATAGCAGCCATTGGGGTGAGGTGGAATCTCAGTGTTGTTTTCATTTGCATCTCTCAAATCACCAGTGATATTGAACATTTTTTCATATATTTATTTGCTGTTTCTACATCTTTGTCTCAGAAATGCCTGTTCATTTCAGATGCCCATTTTTGGATTGGAATGGATCTTTAAATTTGGGGGATCTGATTTTTTTAAGTTCTTTATATATTCTAGATAATAGACCTCTGTCTGGAGAACAGCTGGTAAAAATTTTTTCCCATGTTGTGGGTTGTTTCTTCATGGTGTTGTGGTTTCTCTTGGTGTGCACAAGCTTTTCAATAAGTTGGCCTAGACCTGGTGTCAACCTGAAACATGAGATCCCAGCACCACCTCTCAGGAACCCTATGTAGAAGTTCTTATGGGTTGAGATTTTGACAATATAAAGAACCCACCCACCACACCATGAAGAGGTTGCTATCATAACTTTCAACAATAGTCCATGATGTGTTTGGAAGATGCAGAGTGTACTTTTATTTTTGCTTTTACCCTCTTTTTCTCTTCACTTGGTCCAAGCTCGCTCTGCGGAGCCAGTTTCTTCTCCACTCTTCACTTTTATTTTCTCAAATAAATTTGACCACTGCTTTTTGCTCATTTTGTTCAATTCTTTGTCCCATAGGAGAAAAACCTGGAATCTAAAACCAGAGAAGAGGTGAGCAACCCAGAACCCAGTGACATTTAACTGGTGAGCCACTTTTAGAAGCTGGCTACCTAATAACAAAAGCATTGAATGGTGGGTATCCTAGCAAACATTTCATAAACAGAAAGTAAAAGCATGAATACTGAGCCAATAATGATATTGAAATTATGAATTTTTTGAAATTAATGACACTATTAAGGGAATGAACAAGGTAAATTACAGAGTGAAAAATACATTTGCAATAAATATAACAACACAGCACACATGTCCAGAATATTAAAACAACCCTTAAAAACAAGTTTAAAAAAAGAGACAAATGCCACCAATAGAACAGCCATCCACCAATAGAACAAATGGGCAAGTGACATAAACAGGCCCTATATAAAGAGAATTCAAATCAATAAATGTATAAAAAGATATCATCAAGGCATGGAAAATTAAAACATTATGATTTCAGAAGCCAAATATTGATTAAGAAGCAACTCCACCAGATAGAATAAAAACCTGAAAAAATTATAACAAATGGAAAATTCTGAAGCAGGATGGTCCCTAACCAGATTGTGTAATTGAGCAGTTAATAAAATTTAGCCTACAAGTTTCATGCTGAGGCAAATGAGAAATGAAGTATTCTTAATCTTTATGCATTGCAAAGGAAATATTTATTTAGGAAAGGCAGTTGATAAATTTCTGCATGCAGTGATGTTTTAATGAATGGATGATTGTGCATTTCAGAGAGTTTAGAAGAAACCTCTTCTGAGGTCTGAATGTTTGCATCCTTCAAAATTCCTAGGTGAGGGCTGGGGATTTAACTCAGTGATGCCCTGCCTGCATCACAAGCACAAGCTCCTGCATTCAATCCCGGTACCAAAAAACAAACAAACAAAATAACAAAATTCCTAGGTGAATACCTCCAGGTGATGGTATTAGAAAGTGGGGCCTTTTGGCAAAGGTCAGGTGGACTCCTAGGAAATACTAATGAGATTCTGAGATTTGTATCCTTATTAAAAACAGCCTAAGGGAAATGATTTGCCCTTTTGACCACAGTAAGGACACATTGAGAAACAGCATTTATGAACTAGGAAACAAGCCTTTCCAGACACTCAGTGTGATAGTCAATATTTATTTTCTTGGTTGTCAATTTGATTGGCTCAAGAAACACCAAGGAGATAAGTAGAGCACATTTCTGGATTTGTCTGGGGGGATAGTCATGGGGCTTGACCTTGGGGACTACATCTATTGCCCCATTACCTTCCTCTCTGGCTCTTCCCCTGCTCTCTGCTTCTTTGATGCCAGGATTGGAGCAGTTCTCCTCCCCCCAGTGCATCCTTTATCACAATGTTTCTGCCTTGGAGTCAATAGACCTTGGACTGAAACCTCAAAATGATGAGCCAAATAAACCTCTCTTCCTTTAAATTGTGCATGTCAGGCATTTTGCCACAGGTATAAAAAGCTCAGCAATACATTGAATTTGCTAGCACCTTGATCTTGGACTTCCTTACTTCTGGAATTGTGAGAAATAGATTTCTGTTGTTTGTGGCTTCCCAGTTTATGGTGTTTTATAGCAGCCTTAATGAATCAATACATCTTCCTTAATGAAGATGTTCATGATCATAAGCACATGTACAAGGAACTTGTCAGGCAGTTGAAAAATTTAGATGACTTGATTTGGTACAACAAAAGCAAAGAACATTATATTTCCCATATTACTACTAAATGAAACATTTTTTCTTTTTAAAAATATTTATTGGAATATAATAATTACACATATTTACAAGGTACAATATGATAAGTCAATACACATATACAACATGTGATCAAACTAAGGTAATTTGTGGGCCTCTGTACCACCACTCCCAGTGCAGAGGAGGTGAACCACGTGGGCGTCAGCATCACACACCCACTCCACTGCCAGCCCCCATCAAAATGAGAAGACACATAAACAAGTCTCAAAACCAAAGTTCCAGAGCACCTACAGTAGGCCCAAAGGGAAAGGAGGTAGAACACTCTGATACTCAAATACCTGGACTCCCTGAATTGCCAAAAAAAGAGGATCTAGAAAAAATGAAATCAGAAATAATTTCTTAGATAACAACAGAGATTGTGCTCATAGTGCAAGACATGATTAATAAATCTGGAGAGGAGCTGAGGAACATGATGGAATCCCAACATAGGAAACAAATGGAATCCATAAAACAGATGCAAATAGATTTCCAGGAGATTAAAAACTTCATTGAAAGTCTACACAGCAGAATGAGCCAAGGTGAGGGCAGAATTTAGATATAGAAGATAAGATTGCAATTAGTGGCCAGGAAAAGAAAAATTGCTTTAAAATAGTAAGGGACCATGGGAAATCAACCCAGCAGCTGCTAGACGATGCAAAGAAGAATAACATAGGACTGATTGGAATCAATGAAAAAACACGACGGTGCAGATGACATAAAAAAACTGTTCACAGAAGTGATGGCAGCAAACTTCCCAAGCAGAGGAAAAGAACTTGACATACATATAAGTGAGGCATATAGGACTTCAACTAGCCTTGATAAAAAAAAAATCTATACAAAGGCATATAATTGTTAAGAATCCAGAAACCCAAAAGAAGAACAAAATTCTACAAGCCGTTAGAGAAAAGAAACAAATCACATACAAAAGAAAGTCATCAGAATCACAGCAGACTTTTCAACGCAAACCATCAAGGCAAGAAGAGCTTGGAGTGATGTATTCCAAACCCTAAAGGAAAACGGCCTCCAACCCAGATTGATGTAACCTGCAAAACTATCTTTCAAAATTGATGGAGAAATAAGATATTTTCATGACAAAGAGCACCTCAGGAACTTCATGAATACCAAACAAGCACTCCAAAAAATTTTAGACAATATCCTAGGAAAAGACAATGAGGATCACAACCCCAGGAAAAAAAGCAGAATGAATCTGTTGGGCTTGGCAAGACATTAAATGCAAAGGGGGAGAATCCAACAAAAAGAAAAAGTCATGACAATGATAAGTCAATATGTATCAGTTATAATCACCAATGTTAATGATCTCAATTCACCAATCAAAAAGAAATACCCTGGCAGAATGGGTGAGGAAGCAAGATCCAACAATATGCTGCATACACACTTAATTCAAAAAGAAACTCATAGACTGAAAGTTAAAGGGTGGAAAACAATACTTCATGTGATGGGAACCCCCAAAAAAGGAGGAGTAGTTATCCTCTTTGGAGATCAACTGGATTTCAAACCAACACTGATCAAGAAAGACAAAGAAGGACATTACATTCTTGCAAAGGGAACAATCCAAGAGGAAGAGATGACAATCATAAATATCTATCCACCAAATGCTAGTGCACCCAACTGTATAAAACAAACACTAATGGACATGAAAAGTCATATATGCACAAATACAATAATATTGGGGGACCTCAATACCCCACTGACTTAAATAGATAGATCAACTAGACAAAAAATAAGTAATGAAATACTAGGAACTCAATCGAACTCTTGAACAAATGAACTTAACAGATGTTTACAGAGTGTTCCAACCTACCAAATCAGAACACATATTCTCTTCAGCTGCACATGGGTTGTTCTCCAAAATAGACCACATACTCACTCATACAACATGTTTAAGTAAGTGCAAAGGAATTGACATTATCCCCTGTATAGTATCAGACCATACTGTGATGAAATTGGAGATCAATAGCAAAAGAAACTGCAAAAATTTCATAAAAACATGAAAATTGAACAACACACTTCTGAATAACCAATGGGTCACAGAGGAAATTAAAGAAAAAATCAGACAGTTCCTTCAATTAAATGACAATGACAATACAACATATCAGAATCTATGGGACACAGTGAAAGCAGTTCTTATGAGGGAAATTCATAGCAGTGAATACTCATATTAGGAAAACAGAGTGAGCCCAATTAAACAACCTGATGCTGAACCTCAAGCTTCTAGGAAAAAGAAGAGCAGGACAACCCCAATGCTCATACGAGGGAGAAAATTATAAAGATCAGAGCAAAAATCAGTGCAATGGAGATGAAGAGAATGATACAAAAAAATCAATGAAGCCAAGAGTTGGTTCTTCAAAAGAATCAACAAAATTGACAAACCCTTAGCCAACCTTATCAGAAAAGGGAAGAGAAGGTCCAAATCCATGCAATTAGGAATGAAAAGGGTGAAAGGACAATGGAGCCAGCAGAAATCCAGATGATCATCAATACCTACTTCCAGAACCTATACACCAATAAGATGGAAAACACAGAAGAAATGAACAGATTCCTAGATACATATGAATTGCCAAAGGTGAACAAAGAAAACCTAAAAATTCCAAACAACCCAATGTCAATCAATAAAATTGAAAACATAATTAAAAACTTACCAAGAAAAGCCTGGATCCTGATGGCTTCACAGCTGAATTCTACAAGACATTTAGAGAGGAACTACTGCCACTACTGTTTAAATTTCGTCAATAAAATTGAAAGGAAAGCAATACTCCTGAATTCATTCCTGGAGGCAAGCATCACCTTGATCCCCAAAGCAGAGAAAGACCCAACCAAAAAAGAGAACTATAGGCCAATCTCACTAAGAAACATAGATGCAAAAATCCTTAATAAGATACTGGCAAATAGAATGCAGAAGATCACCAAAAAGATCATACACTGTGATCAAGTGGGATTCATCCCAGGGATGCAGGGATGGTTCAACATATGAAAATCAATCAATGTAATACACTATATCAATAGAGCCAAGGACAAAAGCCATATGATCATCTCAATAGATGCAGAAAAACATTTGACAAAATCCAACACGCATTTATGATAAAAATCCTACCAAAAATTAGAATAGACAGACTCTAATGGTCAATCTGAAAAAAGCCATCTATGAAAAACCAACAGACAATATCATACTAAATGGTCAAAAGCTGAAATCCTTCACACTAAAATCAGGATCAAGACAAGGATGTGCACTGTCAGCACTCCTGTTCAATATAGTTTTGGATACATTAGCCACTGCAATTAGACAAGAGAAAGAAATAAAAGCAATAAAGATAGGAAATGAAGAAGACAAATTGTCATTATTTGTAAATGACAGGAGACTCTATATAGAATACCCCAAAATGTCACCAAAAGTCTTCTAGACTTAATAACCAAACTAAGTGTTGCTGGATACAAGGTCAACACACGAAAATTAAGAGCTTTCCTCTACATGAGCAACAGACTCACTGAGACAAATAGGACAAACAATTCCTTTCACAATAGCACCCAAAAAACTGAAACATCCAGGAATCAACCAAACAAAAGTAATCAAAGACCTCTTTTCTGAAAACTATAGCACTCTAAAAAGAGAGATGGAAGATGATATTGGAAAATGGAAAGACATCCCCTGCTCCTGGATAGAAAGGATCAACATAGTAAAAATGGTCATACTTCCAAAATTGCTATACAGACTCAATGCAGTCTCAATTGAAATCCCAGCAGCATACTTCATGGACCTTGAGAAAACAATCCAAAAATTCATTTGGAACAAGAAGAGACCTAGAATAGCAAAAGCAATTCTAGGCAACAGAGGCATGGAAGGGGGTATCACAATCCCCAACTTGAAAATATACTACAAAGCTACTGTGATAAAAACAGCATGGTACTGGCAAAGAAACAGACCTGAGGACCAGTGGAACAGATTAGAAAATGCAGAAAGAACTCCAGACGCACTCAGCCACCTTATCTTTAAAAAATGAGCCAAACTCCCTCACTGGAGGAAAGATAGCCTCTTTAATAAATGGTGCTGGAAAAATTAGGTTTCCACTTGCCAAAGATTAAAACTAGACCTATATCTCTCACCATGCACACAACAAAAATGAAAATGGATTAAAGCTCTAAATATTAAAATAGGAATGCTGAACTGGCTGGAACAGAGGTTAGGTAGAACTCTTGAAGACATTGGTGTAGGAAAAGATTTTATGAACAAAACCTCAGTTTCCTATGAACTAGCAAAAACAATCAACAAGTGGGAACTCTTCTTATTAAAAAGCTTCTGCACAGCAAGAGAAACCAACAGCAATGTGAAGAGACAACACACAATGTTGGAAAAAATTTTCACCTGCTCTTCCTCAGACAAAGGTCTACTATCTAGAAGCTGCCATTCCACCTCTCCCAGGGCACAGGAGGTGAGCCAATCCCAGCACCAAGGAGGAGGCTCCCTGGCTGCCATTCCACAACTCCCAGGGCAAAGGAGGTGAGCTGCATGGGTGCCAGCAGCACCCCCACACGCCCACACATGGAAATGAGAATACACATAAACAAGCCTCAAAACCAGACTTCCAGATCACCTACAGCAACCTGAAAGGGAAAGGAGATGGAACACTCTTGTATTCAACCACCTGGACTCCCTGAACTGGCAACAAAAGAGGATCTGGAAAAAATGAAATCAGAAATATTTTCTCACATAACAGCAGAGATTGTGCCCATACTGCAAGACATGATTAATAAATCTAGAGAGTACACAGACAAAAAAATAGAAGAGCTGAGGAACATGATGGAATCCCAACATAGGAAACAAATGGAATCCATAAAACAGATGCAAACAGACTTCTAGGAGATTAAAACTCCATTGAAAGTTTACATAGCAGAATCAGCCAATGTGAGGAGAAAAATTCAGATATAGAAGATAAGACTGCAATTAGTGAACAGGAAAAGAAAAATTGCTTTCAAATAGTAAGGGACCATGAGAAATCAATCAAGCAGCTGCTAGATAATGCAAAAAAGAATAACATAAGACTGATTGTAGTCAATGAAGAAACAGGAGAGAGTGCAGATGACATAAAAATAACTTCACAGAAGTGATGGCAGAAAACTTCCCAAGCAGGGGAAAAGAACTTGACATACAGATAATGGAGGCATATAGAACTCCAACTAGCCTTGATCAAAAAAAATCTACACATAGGCATATAGTAAGATTCCAGAAACCCAGCAGAAGAATAGAATTCTATAAGCAGTGACAGAAAAGAAACAAATCACATACAAAGGGAAGCCCATCAGAATCACAACAGACTTCTCAACTCAAACCCTCAAGGCAAGAAGAGCTTGGAGCGATGTATTTCAATTGCTAAAGGAAAACAGCCTCCAACCCAGATTGATGTACCCTGCAAAACTATCTTTCAAAATTGATGGAGAAATAAGACACTTTCATGATAAAGAGAAACTTAGGAATTTCATGAATACCAAACCAGCACTCCAAAAACTTTTAGACAAGATCCTAGGAAAAGACAATGAGGAACACAAGCCCAGGAAGCCCAGCAGAATGAATCCGTTGGTCATACAAATTAAACTCAAAGAGGGAGAACCCAACAAAAAGAAAAAATCATGACAAGGATTTTAAAACTTTTAACTTCATCTCCCTAATGAGTGTGTAATTCAATCTTGTTATTGTACTGATTAGCATTTTTCTGATTCTAGTGTTGCAAACCTTTCATTGTGCTGTACTGGCTGTTTATCATCTTCTTGTGTCTACTTTTTAATTGGGTTGTCTATTAATGAGCTGTAAGTGTTCTTTATATATTCTGGTCATAGGTTATATGCATTGTAAATATGGTCTGTTAAAGGACTACTTTTCATTTTCTTAACTATGTCATCTTTCAAAACTCAGTGGACCATATATGTGTGGTTCTATTTCTAGATTCTCTGTTTTATTCCAATTATCTATATGTCTTTCCTTACACCAACATTGCCTTGATTACTGTAGCTTTAGAGCAAGTCTTAAAATTAGGCAGTAAATGTCTTCCAACACTGTTTATTTTTTTCTTTTTCTTTTTACTTTTCTAGGTCCTTTGTACTCCTACATAACTTCTAAATTTCAATATCCAATTCTTCATTTATAGCAAGTATATGTAGACCTGAATTTTCATATATACCTTGTGTTTTCTAATCCTGATAAATTCAAATACAAGTTCTAGGGGCTCCTAGAGATTTCTTAGGATTTTCTCTGTAGATGATCATTTCATCTACATATAAAGATTTTGCTTTTACCTTGCCAGTCCTATCCTAATTATGTCATTTTATTGCCAGACTATTTTGATTTAGGCCTATGTTTTGAAGCTTAATGGACAGATGAAGAGTAGGCATATCTGCCCTTGTTCCCCACCTTAGGGAGAAAGCATTGTATAGTCTCCATTCATATAAGGCATTTTTGCTGGAAGTATGGAGTACAGGTCTTTGATCTGTTGAGAAGGTTCTGTTCTACTTCCAGTCCCCTGATAGCTTTTATCATGAACAGCTGTAGAATTTAGTCCAATACTTTTTCTCCAACTACTGACAGGATCATATGGCTTTTTCCTTTCCTCTGTTAAAATGATGACTTTTGGGGGTGGATCTTCCAATGCTGAACCAACACTGCCATCCTTATAATAAAACCACTTTCCACATACTGCCAGATCTGACTTCTAATAGTTTGTTTTGTTAAACAAATTTCTATCCATGTTCATATTTTTTTCTTCTATTATCTTTATCCAGTTTTAGTATTAGCACAATGTTGATTTCCTGAAATGAGGGGAGAAGTATTCCTTCTTTTTTCTGCCTTAAATGCTTGATGTAATTTATCAGTTAAAATGTTTATGAGCCTGTTGTTGTCATATAAGTAGGTTTTCAAGATAGGAATATACTTTCTTTAAAAGGTGTTATTCAAATTTTATATTTCCTCTGGAGTTAGTTTCATTAATTTGTCTTCCAAGGTACTTCTTAGAAGTTGTCAAATTTATTTCAAAAAAGATTTTTGTAACATGCTTTCTATATCCTTTTAAATTCTGTAAAATCTGTGGTAATGTCTCCTAGGTCTTGATATTGTAATTTAAAAAATGTATAATTGAACTGTGTAATAGGAAGAAAAGGTCTAAAGGAACAGGGGAAGTCAAAGGAGTAGGGGAAAGGAAAAAAGGAAAAGAAAAAATATGAGAAAAGGAAAAAATGGAAACAAAGTCTTTGCAAATAGGAAAGGGTGGAGGTGGTGAAGGGAGGGCAGGAGAAGGGGAAAAAAAATAAGAACCAAGATATTCATGTAATGGTACAAGATCCCAATGATGAATGTAACTGTATTTTATACCTAAAATGTAGCAATAAACTTAATGGGGAAAGAAAGGTCTACTATCTAGAATCTATAAAAAACTTTAAAAATCAGACTTGCCAAATTTAAAGACCCAATCCAAAAATGAGCATGTGAAATGAACAGACATTTGTCAGACAAAGAAGTAGAAACGGAAAATAAACATATCAAAAAAAGTTCAACATCACTGGTCATTCGAGAGATGCAAATGAAAACAACACTGAGATTCCACCACACTCCAGAAAGAATGCCTGCTATCATGAAATCAACCAATAACAAATGCGGTGGGGCTGTGGGGAAAGAGGAACCCTGCTCCACTGCTGGTGGGAGTGTAGACTGGTGCAACCACTGTGGAAATCAGTATGGAGATGCCTCAAAGAACTAGGACTGGAAGTTCCATTTGACCCTGCTATTCCCCTGCTGGGTATCTTCCCCAAAGAATTAAAAGAATCCTACCACAGTGATATATGTGCATCCATGTTCATAGCAGCACAGTTTGTAATAGCTAAAACTTGGAAACAGCCCAATTGACCATCAACTGGAGACTGGATAAAGAAAATATGTGTTTTTTTAATAAAATGGAGTTCTACTCATCCATAAAAAATGAGAAATTAGAGATATTTATAGCTAAATGGATGCACACTGAAGCGATACTCTCAAGTGAAATAAATAGGACGCACATGTATAAATACCAAATGGTTCCTCTAATGTGGGAAACTCAAAGTATAAATAAGGACTAGAAGGTAAAATAGATAATGTGAAATAGGAAGAAAAAGGGCAAAGAGGAAGGGGAAGTGGGAGGAGTAGGGGAAAGGAAAGAAGGGCATGGAATTAATATGAGAAAATGGAAAAATGGAAAGAAAGTCTTTGTAAATAGGGAGGGATGGAGGGGTTGAAGGGAGGGCAGGGGAAGGGGGAAAAATAAGAACCAAGAGATATTATGTAAAGGTGCAAATTTCCAAAGTTGAATGTCATTATATTGTATACCTAAAATATACCAATAAAATGAAATTTTAAAAAATCAAGGTAATTTGTATTTGCAACTTCTTAAATATTTATCATTCATTTGTGGTATCAACCTTCAAACTCCTTTCTTCTAGTTCTTTATTTAAAGTATATAATAAATTGTGTGTATGCTGTGGAATATTAGATCGTATTCCTTCCATAAAACTATTTTAGTACCATTAGGCAACCTCTGTCCCCTCTCCCACCTTTCCTAACTGCTCTTGACCAGTTATTTTCTCTACTTCTACAGAGTAGACTTCTTTAGCTTTCACATATGAGCAAGTCAACCATCTGTACATTCAGACCAGAGATGTTTATAAATCAACACTCTCCATCATCATGTTTTAAATAGCAGATGAAGTTCCCTGTTGATCAAATAGTAATTGCTGAAGACTTTTAGGTGGCAAGCTGTCCCAGTTATCATGAAGTTATTGGGCTACATGCTTTACTGTTAATGTTTCAAGCAATTTTATCAGCGGGGGAGCGAGATACTTTTGGTTGCATAGAAGACAGACTCACTAAGATGCTCTCATGACAAAGTATGGTGAAGGATAGGACAGCACAAAGTCTGATTAGGGTGCTGTTACATCTGCTCAAGCAAGAAATTTTGAGTATCTCAACTAAAGAGGCAGCATTAGTGGGGCTAGGGAGAAGGGAATAGATTGAAGAAATATTTAGCCATAGAGTTGAGAACAATAACACTTATTGAATAAGAATATAGTATTAAAATAACGGAAAAGTACTAGAAATACATAGGGTTATATACTTTTTTATTATTATGTGGGGTGTTTTTCAAAAAGGATCTCCTTATGTAGCTCAGACAGGCCTCAAATTTGTTATGCAGCCTGACTAGCCTCAAACTTGTAATCCGCCTGCCTCACCCTCCTGAGAGCTGGGATTATAGGCATGCACCACTTGGCCAGCTATATTATATTTATCTGATAATATTATGGAAATATAGATAAAGACATCCTTAAATCTATTCAGGAAGACATAGGGGATATACAAAAGATTAATATCATTTGAACTGAATTTGTACAGTAGAGAGACTGGTTCAGAATGCAAATTCCAGAATCAAACAGCTGTGTTTGAATCCTGTCTCTGCTTCTTAGCTATATCTTTTTGTAGAAAGTGCTTAGTAATTTAAACCTCCATTTTCTCAGTTGTTAACAGGTACATAAATATTATTATTGATAACAACTCATACATAAACAGCAGTCACCTCATGTTAAGTATAGTCATATACTATCAAATCATGCTTTTAGCCAGGACAACCATCCTATTAATAAAGTAGTATTATCATTATCAATTCAGAAATGAGAAGACTGAGGTACTGAGATATGAAGCAATTGCACAGCCCAGACTGCTGGGAGATGGAGGAGCCAGTGAACCCTTGCAACCTAGCTCTGTCCACACTGCTGACCGATCCGTTATTCCACTCTCTCAAGGATCAGGTGCTTAGTGCTGTTGTCAAGGCTGAAGGACATCATGCATATAAAGTGCTCAACACAGTGCCCTCATGTGGGAAATGTCTAATAAATGTTACCTCAAGACTACTAATATTATAATTGCAGTTAAATATTAACATTAGTTGTGCAGAATAGTGCTGTTGGGTGAAGTCTTCCGGATGGACAGGACAGGAAGTATAAAGGAAAAAAATAGGAAGGCCAATCCTTTAGTCCAAATAAAAATTTTAAGTAAACTGCATACCACTTCTCCCCTGCCTTCAGAGAATGTGTTGTACTATTATGGAAACAGATAGATGAAAGAGAAAATGACAAAGCCATCTACGTATGAGTCCAGAAGAACCCAAGAGCCAGCAGGGCATGGCTTCTTCTAGATTTCCAGATAGAGCATTAAAACTGAATGCAGAATTGCCACAAATAAGCTCCTCTCCTGAGAGAGATATTGTAGTTAAAAGTGTTACCTGCAAAGTACCTGAATTTCTAGAGGGTACCAGTCTTTTCACTTACATCCAAATACCAACACTTAGCAATCACCCAGGAAAAAATGCAGAGAAAGATGGAAACTTCTCAGTTTAAAAAGAAGAAAACCTTAAGTATGATAAGAAATAGCTAAGAAACCACCGGCAGGTCCACCCTAAACTACATCCTCCAATATCTTTAATGACAATATCTTGGCTATGGTTAAATCAGTCTATTAGTTTTAAATATAAAGTCATCGCCTTTTGTTTTCCCACTCTTCTTTCTTGTTTATCCATTCTAAATCTGAACGCATGGCTTCACTGTGAATACTGCTGAAATCACCAAACTCAATTTTCAAGCCAGGACTGTACTACTTGCCCTCAGATGCCTGTCGGGGGTGACAAGAGCTGTGGTAAAGCTTAGAGAATGAGCAAAGCATTTCAATCACAGCATCTTATGTCAGCATCTGAGCCAAGCTTTGAGCTTGATAGTTTTAAGATGATAAAATATTGACATTAAATGAAATCATTTATCAAAATTTTGCCATGTATCTCTACCTTACAATTTGTTAACAGTATGCTAGAAACATTTTCTTTCCTTAATGTAACAATATGTTTATAGACAAGAACAAATACATATATCCAGTGCTCTGTGATTATGCTTTCCAACCACAAAGACAAAATGCATGATAATTTTTATTCACGTCATAATACAGAGGTTTATAAATCCTCCCGACTTCTGCCCATAAAGATTTGAAATATTCTTTTGTTACATGAAGAAATGTGCTGAGGGGCTATCATTTGCTGCATTGGGCAGCACCATTTTGCTGACAACCTGTGGAAGGTGAGTTCACCCTGCCAGCATCTGGCTACCTGGCAGCTTCCACAAGCAGCTGGGGAGGAAACTTCAGAGTTGCTTCTGGGTCTTCCACATAATTAGTCTGTTTATAGGCCATCTGGGTTGCTTTGATTTCACCATTGCCATTTCTTTCTTTCAGAAGATTTTCTGTGTGTCCCTTCCTTTGGGACTAAAATCATTAATAAGGCCTTCCTTAGTCAGGAACACTGGCTTCTTTAATGTGGCTGGCAACTCTCTGCTCCTCCTGGATCCATCTCATTATGAAGCACCCTACAGACCAAAGAGTTTATATTTGATAATGCTGTCATCAAATTAACAGGCCTCATTAGAAAGAAATTACAGATTTGGGGCTCCTTAATACAATAGATTCTAAGAAAACCTCATGTGAAGAATTACAAAGCATACTTTGAAAGAACGATTGCAAGAGGGACTGCATTTTAGTGAGCACTGCTCACATGGGTGAAGATGCTGAGCTCACTGTGCTTTACTAAGCACCATCAGTATAAATTTTAACCTAATTTGAATATCCTCAGGCCTCACCACCCTGAGGTCACATTAGCATTATGAAATAAATTTCAGTGGCTAATTAACCCTTACCTGCAAGCCTACCATGTCATTTCTTTTAGTAGAGCACACCCCTTCCCCAGGTTCCAATGACAATGAAAGGACTGCCATATGTCTCAAAGGGCAGCATACTTTTCCCATCCACCTGTGTCTAGGCCTGCTGGTCCAAGGGACATGTGCTCCACCACTGTAAACCCGAGGGGCCAAAGCACTGATTCCATCATTAATGTCCTGTTGTTCATACCCTGCCAGTCATCACAGTCACCAAAACTCAAGCTCCTCTTAGTGCTACAACACAGGGTGCTTCCACAGGGTGAAAAGGAGAAAAGCTTTCTCCCCTTTTGAATTATCTTCTGTTAAGGGAATCCAATGTGGTGGCCCTAATATTTATGGGGCCTCAGACAAAAGGACAAATGCAGAAGCCCTTTCCCAAACCCAAATCTTTCTCTTCCTTCCCTCACTTGAGACACACATATAAGTCCAAATGTCAAGTAAGAAAAAAACCCTGTTATTTTTCTCCAAAGAACTTGTCTATTTGGCCTAGATAGGTGCCATATCACATGATGTCTGCCCTTAGGATAGGGACCTGGGAAAGAAGACTGTAAACTTCAGAAGTGCTGTTGGGGTGTTGGGGATTCTGCATCCCTGAAGCAGGGTCCCACAGATCCCCATTTGCTGTACATATCTGAGCCTCAGCTCAGGCCTAGAGGAGATACCCTACTGCAGTAATGTAGCCTTGGCACTTTATTATTCATTAAAATATGTTTTGTAAATATTATACTTGACATCCAGCTGCTGTCACAGATGCATTTTGAGAGGGGTGATATGTGGACTGCAGTGGCCTTCAAACACTTTCTCCCCCATAGGATCATATGAGCCCCTCTGTAGCATCTTAAAGGATAAAACAGATGAGAATGAAGTTGTCCAGGTCTTGAGTGCCTTCATTTATTGATCCTTTCATTTATTCATACATTCAGTTAACAGAAATATAAAGATAGATAAGATATCTACTCTGGAACCTTATAATCACTTTCCTAAACCCGAGATCTACAGAATGCATTTTGAAAACAATCCCCAACTAAGCAAGATGAGTGTGAGCTTGACATGAAATCTGCTCTGAGTTCCGAACACTGTCCCTGAATGACCCAGATCCAGACTCAGAGTGGAAAGGATTGAGCACTTCCCTCCCTCACAAGGTTCTGGGAAGGACTGTACTAGGGCAGTTAGCAAAGCCTCGACTTCCTTAGCTATTCCTTTTCTCTCCTTCCTTCCCAGTTATTATTTATATGAATGTTTCTATAATTTCCGGTCCTCACTGGGAACTAGAGAAGTGTTTGCAGGGTGAGTGACCTGTCAAGAGTGGAGGCTGACTCTAGACTAAATGAGAGTTGTCTGCCTCAGTAGAATATGTTAGTCTGAACTACAAATAACAGAACATCATGGGAAATGTACAGTGGGTGACAGAATTGGCCCTCTTTGCTAATAATTAGCTGGGTTAAATAATCTTGTTTTTTGCAGTGCTAGAGTTTGAACTCAGGAATTCACACGGAGCTATATCCTCAACTTCCACTCTTCTTTATGTCTTTGAGATAGAATTTCATTACATTGCCAAATCTCCCAGGCAAAGTTTGAACTTCTGATCCTCCTGACTCAGTCTCGCAGAGTGCTAGGATTACAGGTGTATGCCACCATAGCTGGCTTACCGTCTTAAATTATTTTTATATGTCCCCCTAACATGTCTTGATGATTTCTCTCTGCCAGGCATTGTCTTAGCATGAATATAACTCACTTAATCCTCATGATGGAGAGATGAGGAAACCCAGTCCTGGGAGGTGAAGTACGTAATTTGTCCAAAGTCGCCCAGATGCTAGATAGCAGAGCTGAGACTGAGCTTAGCCAGTCCACCTCCAGTGTCCATTT
This sequence comes from Heterocephalus glaber, assembly GCF_053883595.1. Lineage (NCBI taxonomy): Eukaryota > Metazoa > Chordata > Mammalia > Rodentia > Bathyergidae > Heterocephalus > Heterocephalus glaber. The sequence goes on along the minus strand of NW_028258296.1, from coordinate 32,164,231 downwards.
TCCTAAATTGCCCACCACTTCCCACTGCCCTCACCATCTGCTCATGCTGCTTTTCCTTCCTAGAAAACCTCTTTTCTCCACTTCAGTTATCAGATTTTACTGATTCTTAAAGGCTACATCACATTGTACTGAGTAAATTGGCTACAGTGGGGTCAGATGGCACAAAAAAAATTATTTGAGTCAACATCTCAAAAATCAAAATATTTCACATCCGTTCTTGATTTGTAAGTCCTTTTGAAAACTCATATCCAACAACCACCAGCTATGGAGCAGGGATTGGAAAATTATGGCAGCTGCACTGGAGCCTCCAGTTTTTATAAATCCAATTTTACAGAAATAGTCATGCCATATGGTAATCAGATTGTCTACAGATACCTTAGTGGGCAATAGAGTTGTATACTCAAATTGCAACAGGGATTAATGGCTGGAAAAACCTAAAATATTGAATATGGGACACATTACAAGAAAAGTTTGCGGACACTTGAGCTGAAATGAGAAGCAACTGCCCCTTCTGGCAGACAGAGAGCCCTTCAGGTCAGCAGACCATCCCCACCCCACACAGCAGGCCCCAGTCACCCTTCCTGGGCCCTGCCTGACCCCTGAAGACCCAAAAGTGTCTTCTCTGTTCACAAGTTTTCAAAGCCTCTCACCAAGTCAGCTCATGTTCCTCTACTTTGCCTTTAACCAAGCCAGCCCCAGACGCTCTCTCCTGTCAATCAGCCACACTTACCTATGCTGGTTTAGCTGCAGAAATATTTTCTTCCTGTATAAAGTTTGCTGGTTTTGTCTCTCCAGGGCAGAAACATTTCTTTGTTTTCTTTCTTTCTTCTTCTTCTTTCTTTCTTTCTTTCTTTCTTTCTTTCTTTTTTTGTATGCCCCTAGGGCCTGGAATTATATGGATAAAATAGTAGATACTTAGTAAATATTTTTATGTGACTAATTGTTAGTCTGATGCACCCTAACCTTAGAAAATAATAAAAAGTACTAAAATAGATGTTTTGCTTCAGGTAAAAGAATTAGAGGGGAAGATGTACATTTCCCATCTAACAAGAGGAGCACTCACCTGTGGTCAGCTTTACTTAATCACCTAGCCGCTCTGTGTGAGCAAAGGCAGGGGCCTCAGGAGGGTGCCTCCTGCCCATGAGAAGCCCTCTCAGGGCACAGACTCTTAGCTCATTCCTGAACTCTCATTAGCCCACATCTAGCAGCAAACTCCTATTGCTTCATTTATAAACACTAATATATATAAATAGAACATGCAATAAGAACTAGAAAAATCAAGGAGCCTGGGCTCTTAAGCCTTCTCCTCAACATAGTTTTTCATCTACAGAAAAAAACAAAAAAGCCCACCAGGAATAAACAAAGAAGTCTTTAGATGAGTGCAATGTTTGATGGCATTTCCAAGAGAACAGAATCCCAGTCTAGCAAATCATTACTCCCAGCCAAGGTCACTTGCCATGCATGACGCTTTAATAATTTCTGTCTCTGACACTATTTCTAGAATTTCATTAACAAACAAATTTCCTTCCAAGTTACATTCATCAGAAATGTTTCATTAATAGAATCTATATCTTGCTTAGGCCTAGGAGCCTTGTATCTCTTTAACATGACCTTAAATATCTGTTATGATTCAAAATTATTGACCTTTTAGCCTATCAGATGCATTTTATTTCCAAGATGAGCAGAAAGAACAAGAACAGAATCACCACAGAGTGGTTTGTCCCAAGCACTTTCCCATTGTTGGTGGATGGCAGTGTGGAGACTGCTCACTGGGGCAATCAAGCTAAACACGCAACTGAAAGCCCAAACAAGGTAAAAATCCAAAACTCCAAGTACAAAGACCTATTGTTATGTCCATGGGGTCATATTCTCATTTTACTGGAGAAGTGATTACTTAGAATAAATTTTAATTGTCCAAAGAGTCTCTACATTTGACTCCTTGGGTTCAAAAAATTTAGGAGAGTATGCTTTCTCCAAGGCAAGACACCATCACCGTCTCTCATGGCTGTGGAGCTTGCCTTTGCTGGCCCCCCTTTCCTCTGGACACTCTCCATCACTCTGCATGGAGGAGAGAGACAGCATCCCAAGGAGCAGGTGTTCAGGGGTGGAGGATAGGGAGAAAATGATGGGTGACACTGGGTCAGCTCACTTCCCTAGACCAAAGGGACTCTGAGTAGGTATAGTTCGGAATCCTGTAGCCACATAGTTTGGAGAAGCATGTTTCTTATTTCAAATTTTTTCAAATTTTCAGAAAACATGCACACCTTTTATATTACATATACCCTCAATAGATTTTAGGCAGCACCTCATTTACAAAAGCATTAACAATTAATGCCTAGAATATTCACTGTAAGGTTAAGGAATTCTCTACAATAGTCTCACAGGGCAACGATGTAGAATTTGGCCTAAATGAGTGCTGGTTGGGTTGGTTTAACTTGCAAACGACATTATCCCCTGCCCCAAAGAAAACCTGTTGGATTTCAGAGCTTTTCAGGTCCAGAATTGTAGAAAAGAGATCACAGACCTGGGCTGCCACATAAAACAATTGATTACCACCAACCCTTGGGTCATCTTGAGTGTTATCCTGTCGCTGTGGGAAACACCATTGTGTCCCGGGACCTTGGCTCAGGCACAGCCCGGCTCCCACAGCACTCTTTCCCTCCAAGTGCAGGCTTAAATCAAAGCCTTCTACTACTCAAAAGGTGGGATGCAACATTCTCTAATGCCTGGTGATGGTTGTCCCTAGAAAAACAAGGACACCTTCTGATTATCCCCACAGAGAAGTGCTCCACATTTTTCACTTTACAAATTTTGTAGCTAAACATTACAGACACTGTAAAAAATAACAATAAAATAATAATAATTTTAAAAGTGAAAATTAATACCAGTAATACTAACAACAACAATAGTGAAATTATTAATGCTTGTTGAGCTATATTGTGTTATCTATTGTCCTAATGGCTTTATTTACTGATTTCATTTAACTTTAAAACAAGTCAGTGGCATAGCGATTAGAATTATCTCCATTTTATAAACAAGAATATTGAAGCTTTGATAGGTTAATTTACAAATTTAGAAAGCTAAAAAAAATTATTGAATTTATTGCTGAGATGGGATTAACCTTCAGGCCTCAGTTTGTTGGTTTTCAATTGCTGTGGATAGAATCCTAGATTGCTCCATCCTTCCCAGGACCTTCTTTTGCAACCCTTAGGGTTCTAGAGGAAATAAAGGCAGAACAGTAAAAGTTACCTTTCCCCAAGTGGGTAATTGACTTCTTCCAAGGATTTCTGGCTATGTGAAAAATACTGCTGCTCACTTTAGAGTTTTCTCATATAAATCTAAACCAGTCAAATGATGTCTTCACAGATGTGATATGACCATTCCTATCACCTATGAAAAGACACAAGAAAGCTTAAAAATTAAATCTTGTTTCTTTGAGGAACTTGAAAATCAGTGGTCCAATAAACCAGCGATTCTAAACCAGCCAGCAAAATTTACCAAATATAATAGGGCATAGCACTGACCAGATTAAGAAATGACTTGTGTTAAGTGTAACACAAGCATTCAGAACTCACCAATAAGTAAACAACTTTTTATGTTCCCCAAAAACATGTTCTTGTCAGGAAAAGCTAGAGATTATGATGTGTATTTTTAATTTTTGCACTCAAAAAGTTCTTTTCTGTTTCAATGCCATTACCAAATGTGTCAAGACGTGTATCTCTGCTCATAGGAAGTGATTTACCCTCAAAATAGAAATTGGAAGCAAAATTTAGGGGGAAACTAAAGTTTAAAAAGTTCATTCCCTGTGGAATGCTACCCTAAAATTAAAACAAACATGCTTTTATCTCTAGTCTTAAATGCTTGACACCCCAAAAACCCGTCCTTCAAGTATTTGCTCAAAAAGAAAAAAGAAATTCCACTACTGAAAAGGTAGTCACCATTCAATTTATTCAGAAAAAATTCCCAACAGCTTCTTGATTATCTTTTCTATTTACACATGAATGACTAGGTAACTAGACCTCATCTGCTGAAAGAACATTTTTTTAAATTTAAAAGTTCTTTAGACATCTTGCAATCACTCTTTCTACATATTTGCCCTTATTAGAAAAAAAGACTTGAGCACAATAACCAAAACTGATATGTCAAACACAGTAATCAAGCATAGTAACCAAATATAGTAACCAACAATGATATATCAAATATCTGGTAGTTCGTGTTTCACAGGAAATTGGTTAATAATATCATGCAGATTAGAACCGGAGGATGAAATCATCCGATTTGATTATGTGGATAATGATATTGTTGTCCTGGTTCAAATGACCCAGGAATACATAGGCAACATCTGTGGAAAGAATGATCATCATCTTGTTAATAATTAAGATACTTCTAAATGGCTCGAGATCTCATCTGATCCCTTCTAATAAGGAGGAAATGATGATCTCAAGAACCTGGGTGAGGTCCCCCATGTTTTTTATCAGGGAATTCTTTTAGGAAAAAATAAAGAAAAAAGGCTTTATTTGTTAAACTCAAACTTTCCTTTTCAGTTTCATCAATTCTTCATAGGCCTCAGAGTATAAAAAAGAGTCTACTTTGGTTTAGCCATTCCAGGCAAAATTCTGTGCTATAGCTACTTCCCTGTCTGCCACCAAATCCTAATGTGTTTAAATAGTCCACCTTAGAACCTATTAACTGAGCCAAAAAAAATTAGCCAAATTAATGGATACTATATCTAAATGATGCTAAGAAATAGAAAACTCAATTATTATCTCTCTGTTTCATTCATTGACATACATTTTTCAGGTAGCTAGTATGTGCTAGGCATTGTACGAGACAGACAGTATGAAGACTTACCTAAAATTTTGTTGTAATTGTACATTATTCATATACATAATATTTTGAATTATAAAAGTACTGCATGTCTATTTTATAAAGTTAGAACAGAAAAAAATTTAAAAAGAACTTTAATTCTACCACCTAGAAGTAATCATTTTGATTATCCAGAGATGTACACCCTGTATATTTTCTAGGTTCTTTTTTTGCATTTGATAAGTAGATGTAAATGTTTTCATTTTATAAAAGTATAACCACATAAAACTTCTTTTAAAATAAACTATTAAGAAAATTAAAATGAAGTGATGGACTAAGAGAAAATATTTTGTAACACTATGATATACACACATAAAACAGAAGTTATTGTTTCTATGAAATTTTTTTTAAATATTACAATTAAAGGGCAAATTAAATAAGAACCAAAAGATTTCAAAACTTATCAGCAGATATGATTGATTACTTATTTTGGTTTTTTAAATTTTTATTTTTTATTAGTAAATGTGTGTGGTACACAGAGTTCACATTCCTTGTGTGGAGTTGGTTCATGTGCATACACATCTCAGGTTCTTTTTCCATTCCTCCCCTCTTCCTCTCTTCATCTCTAAAAACTTTTGTACAGCAAAGAAAACAACCATCAGAATAAAGAGACCACCTACAGAATGGGAAAAATATTTGCCAGATATTCTTCAGACAGGGGATTAAAATCTAGAATATATAATGAACTAAAAAATTAAGCCCCTTAAAATAAGACCTGGTCAAAAAATGGGCATCTGAAATGAATAAACACTTCTCAAAAGGAGAAGTAAAATGGCTAATAAATACATGAAACAAATGTTCCATATCTCCGGCCATTAGAGAAATGCAAACTAAATACTAATAAACTCAAATTTTAAAAATCTAAAAAAAGAAAAAACAAAAGAATCCTTCTTCCACAAAAACAAAACAAAACAAAACAAAACAAAACAACAAACCACCCTGAGGATCTATCTTAGTCCAGAAAGAATGCTAAATCACTTTGAAAAACAATTTGGCGGTATGCTATGAAGTTAAAAACACACATACTTGTAGTTATGGAGTGAATTTATATCTTCCCAAAATTCATGTTGAAATTCTAACTCATAATGTGATGGAGATTTACCTTTGGAAGATAATTAGGTCATTGGGATGGAGCCTTCCTGAATGGGATTAGTACCCTTCTAAAAGAGATTCCAGAGAGACTTCTTTCCCCTTGCCATAGCAACATGGAAACTATCTGTAAATCAGAAAGCAAGGCCTTCCTAGACACCAAATCTGGTGGCAACATGGTCTGGGACTTTCGTGCCTCCAGGATTGTGAGACATAAATGTTTGTTCAAGCCATTCGGTCTCTTGTTATAGCATACAAAAATGGATGAAGACACCAATCAATTGTGCAGTTCCACTGTTAAATAGTTACCCAAGAAAAATGAAAGTAAATGTCTATGCAAAGATTGGGTACTGTAGTGTTCACAGAAGCTTTATTCATCACAAGCAAAAACTTAGAACAATCCAAATGCCCATCAACATGTGAACAGATAAATTCCTGAATATGCAAATAGAATATTATACAGCAGTGAAAATAAAGGAATTACTGATACAAACAACAATGAGTGAATCTCAAAATCTTTACACTGAAAAAGGCAAATACAAAAGAGAACGTGCTATGAATCTACTCATATAAAACTCTAGAAAAGAAAACCTGTCTCTCTAGTGATAGAAAGTTACTTGCAATTACATGGGGCCAAGGTGGGAGTATGGATTTATCAGAAAGTGTAACAGGGGAAGCTTTTGGGTGACGAAAGTATGTATATACATTCTGCATATTGATTGTGATACTGGGTACATGAAAGTATATATTAAAAAAAAGTATACATTTTATATTATGTGAATTACTATCTACATAAATAATGTTAAATTTTAGAAGTTGAGCCACATTGAATATATAATATTTTAACCTAATAGTAAGATAAAAAAAGAGCAACAAAAATGTTTCTGAATCAATGCATGTGAATCTCTGGCATAATTTGTAATTTTTTCATATTATGTCTATGTTATAATTTAATTAACTTGCTTACCTAACCATGAAGTATTTCAATTTTGAGCAATTTTTGCTATTACACATTTAATATTATGTTGTTCATTTTGAAAATATGGGTTACACTTTGAACTACAAATTGGAGAGTATTACATGGAGAAGTAAAAAGAAACATTTAAAGTAAAAAATAAAATAGCTGTCAAATGATACAGACTTTGAGGATGTACTGCATATTTAACATATTCAGAGACTTCAAAAGGTCTATTTCATTAGTAAGATGTGGGCTATCAGAAGAGATAGGTTGACTTACTAAGCCTTAGCTCCTGAGGTCCTTTTTAATCAAGCTAAGAACTCTTTTTCTCAGGCAGCACAGGGAGAAAATCTGAAAGACTTGAATGGAACAGTTATAATTTCACCTATGTTTTAGAAAAATCACTCTGACATCTGAGTGGAGAGTGAAGCAGAGACCTGTTCAGTGGCATAATCTAGGGGAGAAACTGTGAGAGCCTGAGTTAAGAACCTAGAATGGAGTAGATGAGACAGGTCAGACAGAGACCTATACCAGGTGGTGATGAAGAAGACAAGAATCTAGATCACCTCCAAGGGATGAGGAGAAGGAGGAGACAAAAGATTTGTGAATGAAGCTGAGGGACTCTGTGTGTCTTTATGAGTCTGGAAAGCATCTTCTACCTGGGGTGGATTTACCAGTGTGATATAGTCATCAAATAATATAAATACACCTATAGAACAATTTTTGCTGCTTACATTATTGTGTTCTAGTGAGTTTTTTAAATTGAATTACTTTTGCTGTTGTGTTGGTGATGGTAGTAGTGGCAATGTTATTATCTCAAATATAATACATTCCTGCTGGCAGGTCAGATCATAATGCATTTGATAATTACCCTGATATCCCATTTGAATATTTTCCATTTTTAAGGTTTCACACAGAATAGGTTATTATTTTGAAGGAGCATGTGTTTACTTTCCAGATTCCCTCTTAAGACTGGACATAGGTAAACTTCTTTTATAAGGTTTATAATGTGCAAACATATATTCCTTTTTATGCTACTGGTCTATTTATTGGATTAAGTAGAAGGATTTGATGTGAAAGCTTAGGAAGATATTGAAAACACATCACTTCTATTGTAGCTAAGAAAATCAGCTTTAGAATTAGAGACCTTGTATTGGGCATTATGTTGTAGACCTTTAGCTTTTTATCACAGCTGTGCTTTGTTGCCATGACAACAGAATTAACCATTTCATTAAAATCGCTGAGAAAAGACACACATATTTATGCATGTCTGACTTCAAGCATAGTCCCTGTTCAGATTGCAAGGTCTCCTGCATGTTTATATGCTTGTCTTTATCCTCCAATATTTAGCTTAATGCTTCTACAGGATTTTAAAAGCAAAGCCTTATATTTTTAAAATTAAATTTCTATTGGCTGTGTTGGTTTGGCTGCTTTTTAGTGTCCCCTGAGTGGTGAAATGAGCTTCCAAATCTGAAGCCTGTGAGAGCAATAGGAAAGGAAATTTAATACAAAAGAAAACAGTTACCTGTTATAAGAAAAGTCAGTTGTTTGTTTTTCCCTTCTTTTGGGCTCCACTTGGTGAAATGGGTGTTACTATAAATACTGAAGAGTAATCCCTCATCAAAATGGGTGATCCAGCTGTTTCTGTTGCTGCTGAAAGCAGGTAGTGTGCTGATTGCAATTGTGATGGAAAGGCAGAAAAAAATCTCCTATGACAAGTAAAATCCATTATTTTGAAAATAATACCTCAAGAGAATAATTTTGCCCATTCCCCAAAAGCTCCACTAGCCTCTTACATATTTGTATCTAGCTTTTCTTTTGATGGAAAAAATGCATCTTAGTATGGAACTCTATAAATATTCATATTTTTAATGACCAATGTAAAATTCTCTAATTAACATTAAAAGGACTTGAGAAAGCTGTTCACTGTTTTCTCTTCATACACTCTAGTTAAATAATGATTACTTTTAGTTTTTAAATTTTTTAGCCTTTTCAAGACAGGGTGATGCTACATAGCTCAGGCTGGCCTTGAACTCATTATGTAACCTAAGCTGGCCTCAAATTCATGGTGATCCTCCTCCCTCTGCACACTGAGTGCTGTGATTACAGGCATGTGCCATTACTTCTAGTTCAATTTATAAATAAATAGATTTCTTTCAGAATTATTATTAATTTCTATCTTTTTCGTATATCCACCATGGCTCAGCAACTTTGCAACATGCATAAAATACATGATCTCACTTAACACATGAAACAACAACTGCATGAAGAAGGCACTGCTATCCCCATTTTATAGCAGACTTCATGCAACCTGTCATAACCAGGAAGTAGGATGTGAATCTTACTTTGCTTAACCTCAAAGCTTGTGCTCACATCCATTAAGGAAAAGGACAACCCTTGGCTCCTTTTACTTCAAATAAATATTTTAACAACACAAAAAAGATTTACATTTCACCCCCCACCAAAGTTGTTTGTCCTGGGAGGGGAAACACTGTCTGATAAAAGATTTTTCATAATAATTAAACTCATAAAACAAAAAAGCAGATTCAAGTAACACACATAAAATCTTTAAAACTAAGAAAGGTTATCGGAGGGTACTACACACATAAGGAGCCTTTTGAATGTCACATGATGGCCTGTTAGCAACCATGGAAATAAAAGACCTTGTAGAACCAACATGGTGTCCCTATCCAGATATTTTCTATTATTTTTTACTTTAAAAAATGATTTTATTGAAATGTAATTCCAATACCATAAAGTTCACCTATATGTACAAACTTCTATAGTTTTTAGTATATTCATGAAATTGAGCAGCCATTGCCATAATCAATTTTAGAACATTTTTGTTACCCTTCCCAAAACACCCTATCCCAATTAATAATCACTTCCTTTTTCTTTTTCTCTCTCTCTATTCCTTCATCATCCCTGGCCTGAAGAAACTATTAAGATACTTTATGTCTCTCCAGATTTACCTGTTCTGACAAGAAGAACAAAAAAAATGCATCCATACAGTATGTAGTCTTTTGTCTCTGGCTTCTTTCACTTAGCATAAGGTTTTCACTGTTCATCTATGTAACATGCATCAGTGCTTCATTTCCGCTTATGGTTGAATACTATTCCATTGTATTGATAAATTGCATCATGTCCCTTGATGGACATTTGGGTTTTTTCCACTCTTTGGCTTTCATGTCTATTACTATGAATTTTTCTGTATAAACATTTTGTGGGGACATGTGTTTTAATTCTGTTTGAAACTCTATTTGCTATCAGGCTATTCTTGTCTTCTAAAAACACGAGGCTCAAAAATTCACTAGTGCCTGAAGAGCTTCTAGAATTCTAAACTGTAATCTACACCAAAGCTTCACTTCTGCATTCTGTGAGTTATATGTTAGAGACAAAGTACTGTAATTAATTTAAATAGCATTCCTTGAGATTTTTAGCCACTCTTAAAGCATTCCCAAAAATACGCAGCTAATTCTTTTCTAAGTAACAATAATTATTTTTAAAATTTTTTAAAACCCTAAATGTAAAGAATATGAGATATCATTTGCATAAAATAAAACTTATTAAAGTATTGGGTAGAAAAGTCCATCTATCTTTGCTACTTATCAAATATTCATTTTGGAAGTACTATCTCTTCAATAGAACTAGAAACTTGGTAAAATAAGACAAAAAACAAAACAAAGTTGGAGAGTGCATATGATTTCCTTCTTGCTTTTCTGTGCTAATTTCATGAAGGATTTGCCAAATTTCCTCTTTTCCACTGCTAAAAAACCATGACATAGTCTTCAACAGACCCAGAGGAGTGATTTTAACTTCTTTTTCATTTAGTTATATGTTCTCATTCATAAATTGATCAGATTATTATGTAATCAGAAGTAAAAAGAATGTTTATTTTTTTAAAAGGAAGCACTCTAACTCTTCCTATTGGGGAGCTGCTTCCTTGTTTTAAAGGTAAGAGTTTGTCTTTGCTCTAAATTGCATAAAGGAATAATGAGAATCCTAACACTGGCCAATGTGCAAATAATCCAAAAACAGGAGTAAAAGTAAATCCTCAGTATATTTAAATGATTAACTTGTTACTTCCAAGTATAATATTAACTTCCATTTTACAATCCAGTAGAAACTGCATCAGATAAATGAGTAGTTTTTTAACAGTTGCTTCTCATCTCTGCACAAGAGGGCAGCCTTTCACCAAAACCAAGGACACACTTGGGCAGAACTCTGCTAGTCTCTACAGAGACCCCTTCAATCACAGAACTGCCGAGAAGAGGTCCTTTGACATAAAGAATAAACAAATTATGTGATTAGTTAATACTATGTGTGGCCAATCCCAGAGAAGTTCTGCTCATCTAGATTCTCATACAAAGGTTCAGTTTAAGTGACATGTGGCCTTTAGTGTTGCATAAATGTTTGAATTTCTTAAATTATTACTGACAACTACAGTACGAACTTCTGAAATTAATGCTAAGGATATTTTCTTTTAAAAAAATTGTTCAGGCAATGAAGTCACTCAACTCTAAAAGACAGTGTTAATGTTCAGTATTTCACACAAATGTTTTCCTACTGGTTACCTGTAATCAGATATCAAGGTTTAAGAATCAAATTGCCAAATTAATTTGAAATGAATGATAATTTATATTGGGACAATTATAAATTTAAATTATAGAATACAAAAAGATTTACCAAGAAATTAAGAAAAGCCAAAAAGAATCTCTGAATGCACATATTTTCAAATAATTAACCACGCTTGACAGGAAATGAATAATTTAAATGTACTATGAAGAAACTTGAATGCTATTAAAGAGGGGAGTAAAGCTATTTTGTCACACAGAAAAGTAAATGTGACTATCTTCATGTTTGAAGCTTTCAAATACTACTTTTATGAAGTATAAACTGACCACAACCCTTTTTTTCTCTTAAAGTTTATGGAATTTTCAACTAAATATTTCACAGGAAATTACTGTCTCCAAGAATATAAAGGGTTTTATATGAAGGATTTTGATCAGTTGTTCTCAGTGGACACAAAAGCACAAACAAGCAGAAGCTGGTTTAATAAAACAGGAGAGATTTCAATTGGAAACAGGCAGAACTTTTTGAATGTTGTGGTGATAAAGAAAATGGGGGAAATTTTTCAGTAATTTTTCAAAGATAACTGTCAAAACATATCCAGTAAAGTGGATAAGAGAGTTCATTACTTTTATTACTTATATTTACAAAACTGAGTACTAGACAGGAGAATTAATATGTGCCTAAGCTATTTCAACCATTTTGTTTACTTTCCAATAACGTAGTAATTTCATACTAGTTTATCAGGTAATACGGTAAGCAAGGAGAAGCATTTAAAGGGTGTTGCTTTGTAAATAGATACAAGTACATTTGGGTGCATGCATTGTTAAGAATTGGACAGACACCTGACTTTCATTTTCCTCTAGATAACATTCACTTGTAGGGACTATAACAGACAAGTAACATAGATAAAAATTCCATTCTTACTTGTTCAGTAAATTTTACTAACCTGAGACCTCCTAACATATAGAGACAGTAAGTGCCAAGCACACTGCCTGGCATATAATAGAATCTTAACATATTTGTTGTAATGTGTTTTCATAAAATTGCATTGTCTTCTGTGTCATTACAAGCATCTAGCTGTAAGTCCTATTATCATTTTTCACAGATTGCACTAGGACTGGGACATAGCAAAAACTAAGCTACACGATTCCCGGTACCCCCCCAAAAACACAAAAACAAAACTAAGCTACAAGCATATGTAACTGTTTGTAGAGCATTTTCATAATCTATAGGAATCGGTACTGCTTTTGATTTACTTTTCAGCAAAGTATACTAACCAAAAACCTTCAGAGGCTTACTGTACTGATAGTAAAACTTCATTTAACAATAAATATTTATCTGACAGTTACTGTCTATAAAGACTGTACGAGATGTGAGGAACATCAAAGTTAACAAGACAGGTACCATTTCTGCCTTCCTGAAACTTATAATCTAGAAAATGTAAGCAAATTAAGTTGGTAATTGATCATTTCATTACAAATGCTGTAAGTGCTTCAAAGAAGTCCAGAGAATTTAAAAAGAATATGGTAAGCATAACACCAACTGATGGGAAGTAAAATGTGGTTACAGGCTAGATGTGACTGACATTGAGAAATGATTTTATAAACTAAGCTCCAGAGGACGAGTGGAAGAAGTTCAGTGAGGAGTTAATGTAGAGTACTGGGAGGTTGGGGAGGGAGGGGGAATGTATTTGGAATTACATTTCACTTGGAGGAAAGAGTTTATGCAAAGAACTAAGTCAGGGAAAGCATAGTATCATACAGGAAAGAAAATGGGGCGAAAGTCACCAACGTGGGGTGGGAGAAGATTCTCAGCCTGATCATGAGTAAAAAAGGCATTAAAAGGAAGAGATGAAAGACCAAATCAAGATACTGTCAGCAGAAGAGAAAATCATTCCCTTAGGTCTTTCTCTTCCTCAATACCAAAAGTACATTTTGTCATTCTTCTGCAACTGATTTCTGCAGCTACTGTCCTCCTAACCCTACATCTATCTTTACTTTCTAGAAAAGACATTGTATACTCTACTGTAATTATTTTTGCTTATGGGAATATCCCTCTGAGGATTTCATTATAACATGAAACATTCTCTATTAGAATAATGCTGAAACGCAAGGTATAAATGTTGTGTAATTCTTGGAAAGCCCATTGTGGATGTGGATCTTTATAACAAAATAAAAGCTCCACATTAAACTGTAAGGCATTACATGTCTATAAGATAAATTAAATAAATGGCCAGCAGGGATGTTTTATACAATTTATTGGTGCCCTCTGCAGTCAGTGCTCCATCTCATTAGTGGCTCTGTCACTCATGAGAAAAGTGGCGCCCATGAGCGTCACTCATTAACTTTTAAAGCAAATGCCCACACGTCAAATACATACTTTTGAACTTTGGAGACAAGCTATAAGGGGGGGGGAATCTGTGTGTGTGTGTGTGTGTGTGTGTGTGTGTGTATGTGTGTGTACATGTGTAGTATGAACAGCAAAAGGCATTCAAAATTCTCCAAGCCTCTTCTCATTTTGCTTTTGTTTTTTTACCAAAATGGTGAATAAGATACTGTTCTTATTCTTGTAAAGTTATTTCTCTCCACTGACTTCTTTCTGCTTCCAGTCATTGCGATACTCCAGACTTTGCCAATTTTTTTCTTCTTGACATTTCATTTTTAATTAAAAATGACATTTTAATTAAAAGGAAACATATGTAGAATAAACAGAATAACTCACCAACAGCAGAGAGCTGGGGCTGTCCTGTCAGCTCGGTTTTAACCTTTCTAGCTCACGAAAGGCTGTGCTGGGCTTCTCCATAGCAGTTGCCAAGGCTCATGCTTGACAGGAGGAGAGAAAAAGGTGGTCATCAAATCAAGATCCACCTACATTCGGAAAACCCTAAGAAATGCAGAAGGTGGAAAAGAGAGAGGGGCAAACCCACTCCAAACTATTATTTGGGACTTTCAGGACTTTCTTCTGCTCGGATTAGTAAAACTGTCACTGTGGTGGAAGACCTCAGTTCTGCAGCTTTCCATGTTTACAGATGGCCTGATTTGGCAATTTTAAATGTTCAGGGAATTAGAAATCTGGCAGTAGATTAAGTACAGCCAAAAAGTAAAGTATGACAATTAAAGCAAACTATCTTTCCATGAACCTCCGCAACTGAAGACATCTCCTGTATCAGAGACAATGCTGGTGCATCTACTGGAAGATGAGTGCCAACTCTTTTCCTGACATGAGCTGATTCCTTGCCCAAAAGCATACTATGGGTATAGGGGAGAGTGCAACAAGACTAAACAATGTAGCCAAGAAAGAATCAGTGATGTCTGAACATTGCAGGGAGGAAAAGTAAATGATTCTTGAAATAAAATAGCATGTAGCATTGATAGGCCTGTGTCCCGAGAAACCACTTGCCAGATGATGAAGGTAAACAGGCACCAAGTTGGACCCAGTTTTCAACACATACGATGCACATTTTCTGGTAAGTATAAGGGCACTGAGATGGACAAAAATCAGTCCATCATGAATAGTCACAGTAATGATAGCCTGCCAGGAAAGAGGAAGGAAGGGAAGATAATTTTGTGGCCTCTATTAGATGCCAGTGATCTGTCATTCTAGTTCAAACAAGAATTCTGTAAGTCAATGTTATATGTTCAATTGGTTCCCCAAAAGAGATATATGCAAGTCTTAATTTCTACTATTTCAGGACATGACCTTATTTAGAACCAGGATCACTGCAGATGTGATTAGTAAAGTTCAAGGAGGGGACACTGGAGCAGGGTGTACCTCCAATCCAATATGACTGGTTCTCATGTAAGAAGATATCCAGGTGAAGACAGACACACAAGAAAGAATGATTTGTGATAGCACAGTCACAGATTGGATTTATGCAATTGCAAGTCCATGATTGGCAAAGATTGGTAGCCATTCACCAAAATCAAGAAAGAGACAAACTTTCTGCCAACACTTTGATTTTGGACTTCTAGCTTTCAGGACAATGAGACAATGCATTACTATCATTTCAAACCAGCCAAGTTGTGATACTTTGTTATAGCAACTCTACAGAATAATTCAGGTAGAATTATACTGCCACATTACAGAGGGTAAACTGTGTCCTAGAATGCTAATATATTTTCTCAGGATCACATAGCTATTGAGGAGTCCAAAATCAGTCTGTCTCACGCCTACACTCTTCAACAAATATTAAATACCTCCAAACCTTGATAATCAGTTATCCAAATTGAAATTACATAGAAAGGCATGAGGAGTTTATCACTTAAAAACACCTGTATCATCTGACAATAATGAAACAAGTCACTACACATTTTTAGTACAAAAATATTACCTCATAGTAAAAATAACCACAAAATCCTCAAGCTAAATTCTGTCAACATATGTTTATTGAATTACTATTGTCTCTTCTTCAAGTTATATTGCCTATCCTATAGAAACAGCTCTAAAAGGTGCCTTAAATACTTATTTAACTAAGCACAGAAAATGTCCATGTAAAATATAGATGCTTTACAGTGTTATGGACAGTATCAAGGGGTTATGTTTGGGTATATACTAGGGACCAATGGACAGAGAATATTACAAATGAGTCAGAATTCACTCTGTTAGTTGTTCAAGCTAAGTGCGATGTATTAAATAATTAAAATAGTTAAAATAATTAAATAGTTCTTAAAAGGAACTTTTATTAAGCAGTTATAATTTATGAATGGTTTCTTCTGAGCAATGGTAAGATAGGTCTAATGTTTTTAGAGCTCAAACACTGACTATGTGAAACAAATGTACATTCATATAGCCACCACCTGTCTCTCTAGAAAGTATAAAAATAAAAAAATCTAAACCCTATATCTCCACATGCAGACTAGACATTGAGGATAGAAATTGCCAGTGCTACTTCAAACATTACTTATTGTCATTAGCACTGTCCTCATTCATAAGACTTTACCACTCAGAAAACTTGACTTCTGGCAAATGGTTTTATTGTTCGTGAGAGAAATTTCTGGAAACACTCATTAACTCTTCAATGGAAAGCATCAATAATTTGTATCCCTAGATTCTTTAAAATTCTTCCTTGCAAAATCCTTGCAGTTTTCATTGCTCCTGGTCTACTGTATGCTGATCCTCAACCGATCCTAATGAAGTCCCCACACTGCAACACTCATTTTAAATCAAAGTCTCAAAATCCTATAAACCCAAACTCGCTTCCTCACTCCTCCCGACACTGCTGAAGTTTTAATAGAAGGAGTTTTCTCTGACCTCAAGAAAAAAGTCACTGGTCACTCGAGAGATGCAGATGAAAACAACACTGAGATTCCACCTCACCCCAGAAAGAATGGCTGCTATCATGAAATCAACCAATAACAAATGCTGGCAGGGGAGTGGGGAGAAAGGAACCCTTCTCCACTGTTGGTGGGAGTGCAGACTGGTGGAACCACTGAGGAAATCAGTATGGAGATACCTCAAAGAACTAGGGTTAGCAGTCCCATTTGACCCAGCTATTCCCCTGCTGGGTGTCTTCCCAAAAGAATTAAAAGAATCATACCACAGTGGTATATGCTCACCCAGGTCTATAACAGCACAGTTTGTAATAGCTAAAGCTTGGAAAGAGCCCAACTTCCCAACAACTGGAGACTGGATAAAGAAGATGTGGTTTTTTAATAAAATGGAGTATTACTCAACCATAAAGGACAACAAACTAGAGACATTTATAGCTAAATGGATGCACATTGAGGCCATACTCTTAAGTGAAATAAATAGGACACACAAGTGTAAATACCGAATAGTTTCTCTGGTGTGAGAAACTGAAAGTGTAAATAAGGATTAAAATGAATAATTGATAATGTGAAATAGGAAAAAAGGTCCAAGGGGGTAGGGGAAGTGGGAGGGGTAGGGGAAAGGAAAGAAGGGAAAGGAAAAAAATATAAGAAAAGGAAAAAATGGAAAACAAGTCTTTGTAAATAGGGAAGGGTGGAGGGAGTGAAGGGAGGACAGGTAATGGGGAAAAAATAAGAACCAAGATACATCATGTAAAGGTGCAAGCTCCGAATGATAAATGCAAATGTATTGTATGTCTAAAATGTGCCAATGAAAGAATTTAAGGGAAAAAAAAGAAAGGGCTG
This sequence comes from Heterocephalus glaber, assembly GCF_053883595.1. Lineage (NCBI taxonomy): Eukaryota > Metazoa > Chordata > Mammalia > Rodentia > Bathyergidae > Heterocephalus > Heterocephalus glaber. The sequence continues at coordinate 32,146,633 of NW_028258296.1, read as the reverse complement.
ACCTGTATCTCATCAACAGTTGTGTTGGTTATATCTAAAGAGCCAGCATTCAACAAAAATGATAGTGAACATAGGAAAAGGGAAAGTCTAGAAGGAAAATACTAGCCCTGGTTTTTAACACACTGGACTTTAGATGTCTAAGAGACAGTACAGTAGAGAACATCAGTAGAGGCAGTTAAAGAGAGCTTCAGAGAGATTTTGGGCAGAATAGTTGGATGTCATCATGGAGCTCTCCCAGGGATCATGTTGTAGAGTGATGCAAAAGGAACCTGGGGCAGAAGTCTGAAAAGAGGTTGAGTAAAGAAATAGAACAAACACAAGAACCACATCTAGAAAGGAGACTAAGATTTAAAAAGATCAGAGAAGAATAAGAGTTGGTTATTATGGAATCAGGCAGAAAATTGGAGGGATCAGCAGAAATAAATATTGCCCAAAGAACAGCACATGTGCACACAAACATACTCTCTCTCTCTCTCTCTCTCTCTGCAAAATGTGAAGCTTGTCATAAAGTGTTCTCCAAAACAAGAGTTGATTGAAATTCTGGGGTGAGGTGGAATCTCAATGTTGTTTTTATCTGCATCTCTCGAATGACCAGTGATGTTGAACATTTTTTCATATATTTATTTGCTGCTTTTACTTTTTTGTTTGAGAAATGTCTGTTCATTTCTGATGCCCATTAATTGTGTCTTTGAATTTTGGGGGTCTGATTTTTTTCAATTCTTTATATATTCAAGATAGTAGACCTTTATCTGAGGTACAGCTGCGAAAAATTTTTTCCCACATTGTAGGTTGTCTAATCTTGAAATGACTGAACTCTTCAGGCCAATTTTATTGCTTCACAACATACATCAACTTTAGGGACACAATGCTGACTTCTCAGGAATAATGATCCCATGCCCATACAGAAAAAAGTGGTTTTCATTAAAATAAACAACACAAAAAATGTTGTCCCCTAAACTTTATGAAAAGAATAGCTTAGTTTTAGTCAGTTTTCCTGAAGCTCTTCAATGATTAAACTTCTTCCACTCTATTACCTTTGACCCTGATCAAAAGGAGACAACAATATGATTTTTTTCATCATTTCATAATCATTCCTTAAGGCAGTGGGACCTATTATGCAAGCTAAGTTCTCATCCTCAGTCTCTCTGGGACTTCAGGCTGTATATCCCTGGCTGCTAAACAAAATCTTCTCCCTTAGAATCACTTAATTTTCTTTGGTTTTGTTTTTAAAGAAAGTAGTTAATCAGATTTTGAATTTTGTTTTGATGTTGAAGCATCAGCCACTTTATCAGCTTAGATATGCTCAATTTGTTTTTAAGCCACAGCTTCCTAGAGAGGCAGGACAATTGACTGCATGAATTGTCATCTATGACCAAGTAGCTTTTGTTTCTTCAATCTTTTCTCCTCTCCTGAATGTGAAAACACAGAGTAATCAACCATTTGGATTTAAAAGCTAGGATATGTAGTGATGGTGGCATCATATAGACATTGCCTGGCATACTGTCCTTAAGAAATAATTTGACAAATCATATCTAGTGGGCCCGGGGCACCAAAACATTGTTTAGATGTAAATTGTACTCAAGAGCAACTATTCATATGCAACCTAAGACATCCAGCATTCATCAGTACTCGATGAAAGAATAAATCAATCTAACTGGTCATTAAAAATCATGATTGCCAAGAGGAAAATGCCAAGTGTAGACTTTAAAGAACAGTGATCCTCAGAAGCCAATTAAGAAATCATTTAGTATTTTTGGCTACTCACCAAGTGGGTGGGAGGGAGGAAGAAGCCATGTGAGAAGGGAAGTGCTGTTTAAGGCAGTTCCTCTGGAAAACTTCAGAATTTGGATCATCTGGAATGACTATTTGGAGCTCAATCCTAAACCATCATATGTATGAATTATTTTGTTATGTATTTTAAAATTTTATGTATAATGCTACATACCCACAAACATCTATAAAAATTCCTAAGATACACATGCTAGAGAAAAAGAGCTTCAAAGAAATGAATTTAGTATTCTATTTGTCTTTGTATCCAAAATGCTATACTATTGCCCAACATCTAAAACTTACTCCAAAAAGTTTGTTGAATGAATAAATGAATGCATTAATAAATTTGTGTTGTTACAGTGGCCCTTATAATAAAACAAGATATTGAGAATAAATAAATAATTGGTTATCAATCACCTCTAAAAGGTAGCAGAAACTACTGTCAATAAATCCACATTATTACTTTTTCTTCAAATAGCATGCTAAGTACTTGATAAATACAAGGATTATAATAAAAGCATTTTGCTCCAGAAAAAATATTCTTTCTCACTTAGTTTCCATCCTTATTTAACATTAAACTTAAGGGGTTGTTGGTGGTGTTGCTACCACATAGCCTTAGTTGACAGCATTTTTAAGCTGTATAAAATGGTCCCGCTTTCAAAGAGCTGAATAACAGATATTTCTGATGAGATGTAAGCCATAGTCTAACACTTATTAATAGTTTTTAAAACTCATTACATAAAAAATGCAATTTTTAAAAGCATGATGAGGTTTATATTGTCAATGTTTTCAATTTTAAGTACAAATGAAACATATGTACTAGTGAGAGATATTTAAAATCCATTCAAGACCATGGTTTTCCTCTCTACCCTGTAGGCCCTTAAGCAAGCCACTCAACATATTTCTTCACCCATAAAACAGCATACCTGTTGCACAAGATTTTCATATTAAATCCTTAAAATGGGCTAAGTCTGATTTAATTACATTGTCTTAGTTACTTTCTCATCACTGAAATGCAATATCCAACATCCACAACTCTAAATGAGGAATAGTATACTTTGGCTCACAGTCTGTAGAGGTTTCAGCTCACAGCCTGCTGACTCCAAGTCAGAGCAGCATGGCAGAAAACAGGCTCTTCATCCAGTCAGGCTTCACCTCTCAAACATTATTTAGCTGTGGACTGTTGAGTATCATGCCTCCATGATCCAATCACTTCCCCAAAACCTCAACTGTTCATGACGCTTTGTGGGACATCTAGAAATAAACCATAACATACATTTGTTTCATTTAACATTTTGCTAGGCACCTAGAGGGTTTCTCATACTGAAACACGCTGCTAACGAGTTAAACAGGCTCTGATCACATTGAGGGTGTAGCTCAGTGGCACTTTCCTAACTTATACAGGACCTGAGTTTGATTGCTAGCACAGTCAAAAAAAAATAGTCAAAGATAGCTGAACCTTAATACATATTACACATTTAGGCAATATAGGAAATTTTTTGAAACTATAGTTCATTTGTATTACAGTTTTATTGACTGGCCAAGTGTATATATGTGTACAAGTGGTGTATGTGAAGTGTGTGTGTGTAGTTTAAGAACTTTAAGACTTTCTACAGTGAAGATCCAGGCATCTTAGAGCTTGCTGACAATTTTTTTCAGGAAACATTAAAACAAATACAAAACTCTTCTCTTGGATTCCCTGAAGGTATTCGTTGGGTTTAATTCCTTCTCTATCTTGCTCACTGGCTTATTTTCTTTCCTCTGTGTATTATAATCACAAGCAAAGTAGATCCATTGGCTAACTGAAGAAGTTGAGCTGGGGAGATTATACCCAAAGCAATATGGATCCTCACACAACAATGGTACCCAATCAATGTAACTATCTCAAAAGCTGTATTTTGACCAATTCCTATAACCAGGGGGTTATGGTGTCTTCAGTCTTCAGTCTTCATTGATTCTATGGTGTCTTCAGTCTCTGCCTTCATTGATTCTTCCCCTTTGGCAATCATTCCTAAATCTGCTCCATGCTTTAGTTTATAAAGCTTTCCATCCAGTTGTTTAAAACACAAAACTAATCTCATCCTTAAGATCAAATTTCTCAGAACAGGCTTCACACACTGTCTTTACTTTCTCATGCTCTATTCTTTCCCCAACTACACATAATCTGGAAACCACTTCCATGCACTACTACTTCCATGTACTTCTTCAAAGTACCATTGGAGATCTAATTATTCAACTTTATTCTATTTTTTTCACCAATCATCCTATTTTATATTTGCTACATGTTTACCACTTTCTTGTTTGGAAAACTCTATTCTAAGGCTCTCTGAGCTATCTTATCCACAAAATGTTTTTCTCATGAGATCATTTGAGGCTCTACCCTCTTTTACATTCTTATAATTCTCTTCATGTAGCAGCTGCTTCTTGGCGATAGTCCTCCGTTCTAAACAGAAGGATGAAAAGGTTGTGGTTGCTGTCTCTGAGTTACCCGTCTATGGCTTGGTTTCCTCACATGTGAGTTGAGGATAATAATAATAATACCTATAGCATAGAGTTGTGAAAAACTAAATAAATGAATATATATACAGAGCTTAGAACAGTTCTTGGCACATAGAAAATGCTATATGAGTGTTTGCTATTATTTTGTTACTGTTGTTCATGTGCACATGTGTGCATTGGTTCTAAGCCTTAACCCAGTCTAATTAATATTATAGTTGAATGAGTACATTGAAATTTTCTTTAAAACTAACAGGATGATTTATTTACATATGCCCCATATTGCTTTGCACATTGTATTCCAGAAGATAACGCTGTCAAACTTCTTGCATTAATAAAGTTTTCTTTTCCATTTCTTTTACTATGTATTTATTTACTTATTTTTGGTACTGGGGGTCGAGCTCAGGACCTCAAGCTTGCCAGGTAGGCACTGTGCCATTGAGCTAAATCCCTGACCCTCTTTTACTTTTTATATTTGCTAAATTTTACTCTCATAGGCTCCAATGTAATCTATAAATTAAGATTATATATAAAACTAGCATTTTTGAAAATTAAGCCCTGGAAATATTTTAATTTTATTATGAAACCAAGATGCTGTGTCATTTTTTCATAAGAAATTAATTCTAAATATAAATGGGAAGTTATCACAGTGTGGCTTCTAGACCACTGATGGCCCACAAGGGTCCTCTAACTGGCCTTTGGGCTCACTGCTTGTAGTTCTGAGGTTTATAATAAGATACCATCTGCACTTTTGTTGCTGCCATGATTTCATAATCTATTTATGATAGTCAATAAAATCTAAATATTACTTCAAGGGTACACTATTCATGCTGTTAATTCTAAAATTTATTTTACTCTTATGCTGAGCAAAGGTGGGCAGATGAGGGTATCACTAAATTTTATGTACAGCAACTGACCTGAGACTGATGGAGTGTGGTAGCCATTCCATCAGATAGCATTAGAACAGGAAAAGATGAAAACCCTGCAAGACTTTCTTACTTAATCCATCTAATCACAAACAAAAACTTTCCTTTAAAAGCCAACTGCATATAATTATTTCCTTCTCTTTGAATCAAAGATAAAACCATACCTCAGCCATTAATTAAAAAGCACAGAAATCAAAAATTGAGTTAGCTGAAGTTATTGACATATTACCAACACATAAACTGTGTTTTCAGTCCTATAGAATCCTCTTAAACTCCAACTAAGCAATGTTGTGCCTAGTATTATTTATTTCCCACATTTCAATGTAGGCCTTAGTTACTCTACAAACCAACTTGACGATGCATAACTTCTCCATTAAGAATATTTTTACGGAGTCCATAGTTATGAATTCATTTGCTATTCATTATAATGACACATATTATAATGAATTCATTTACTATTCATGTGGATAACACAAACACCATTTAGTAACTGGTTAATGAACTGACTGAGGCTTTTTATCTTTCCTTGGTTTTATAAGCAAAATATTCATTTATTTAAATTATCAAATTCTTTTCAGCTTTATATACTAGCTTTTTTGTTTATTCTCTAAAGTCCAAAAGTACAGGGGAAGCAAGAGGCAGCTTTCTCTGGATAATGGAAAAGCAAAAACAAAGTGCCATGAGGCATGGCCATAGAACAATCAAGTGCCATGATTTCTAGGTTCACTACAGGCCAGCTTGACTATAATGTCCTGACAACAGAAAGTTATTAAAATAATAATACTGTTTTGGAACAGAGCTCTGAGTTAAGCTAACAGCACCGATTTTATGCCCAGTTTAAAAGTTAAAGAAACAATAAGATCAGAAAGGCTAACTAATTTGTTCAAGTTGACATAGTAATTAAGTGAAAAAGCTCAAGCTCAAACTCAGAGCAGTTGTATTCAGAGCCCATGGCATTCAACACATGCCAGAGCCTTAGCTCTCCTTTATAAAATAATATTATATGTGTATCTTACCTAATAAAGTTCTGTTGTAAATTATCAAAATCCCCCTAAGCAATTTGCAAAATTAAAGTGCCAAACAACTTCAATAACCTACACTAAATTATTAAACCAAGAATTGACATGAGCCAGCTACATACTGTAGGTAATTTGGGTTGCAATTACTAATTGCTTTTAGGTAGGGTTGGAGCTATGTATTCCAAGAAGAATTTTGTTTGGAACCCATCTCCAGAAGATAAAATTTGAAACAAAGGAAAAGAGAAATATAAAGAAAAGAAAATAGAATTTTTTCCCAGAAAAGTGAAGACTGAAAAGAAGCCAGGTCTGATACAGAGTACATGTGATCACAGTAGATTTCCTCTTACCAACTAACAATAACTAACATGTACATTTATAAGCCAAACAAAAATATGCATTCAATAATTGGAGATCAGGAAGGAAGAACAGACCTCTCCTCTTTTGTATATGTGAATAAATATTAATCAGTAATTTTACACAAGAGATAAAAAGGGCCAAAGAGAGTGTGTAACTAAAATGGAATCTGGAGAAAATGCTGTTTTATGAGTATCAGAGAAACCAAGGAAATGATGAGAATCACTTATTAATGTATACTCAGTTTTTCTATAGCTCTAAGGTAAGTATTATAAAAGTCTAAATAATTAGGTTTTTGTTTTTGATTTTTTGTTTTGCTTTGGTTTTGTATTTTGTTTTTACTTTTAAGACCATTTAAAAGCAGTTTTAGGTTCACAGAAAAATTGAGAGGGAGGTATCCCCTGTTCCCATGTATGCACAGTCTCCTCCTTCATTAATACCAGAATGGCTGGCATACTGGCTACAATGGACGAATCAACACCTGACACTCAAAGTCCACAGTTAACATTTGGGATCCCTCATGGTATATGAGTTTGGATGAATGCAAAATGATGCATTTCCTTCACTGTAGTATCACACAGTATTTACCTGTTCATGGTGTTGCTCCATCTAGTCATTCTTATCCATACCCAGTCCTTGACAACCACTGATCTTTTCACTGTCTCCATAGCTTTGCCTTGTCCGGAATGTCATGTATTTGGAATCCTACAGGATGTAGCCTTTTGAGTTTGGTTTCTTTTACTTGGTAATTTGCATTTAAGGTTTTCCTGTGTCATTTCATGGCTTCATAGCTTGTATCTTTTTAGTGATGAATACGATTTCATTGTCTGGACATGCAACTACTTATATATCCACACAACTGCTGGAGGACATCTTGTGCTTCCAACTTTTTACAGTGGTGGTGCACACCTGCAATCTCAGCACTCTGGAAGGCTGAGATAAGAGGATCACAAATTTGAGCCCAACCTGAGTAATTTGATGACTTAGCAAGACTCTGTATCAAAATTTAAAAAGAAAGGAGGTTGGGGATATAGCTTGGTGGGAAGGCCTTGGGTTCAGTCCCTAGTACTGTACAGAAAGAAAAACATGTTCAAGTTTTTTGTGGACATAAGTTTTCAGTTCATTTAGACAAATATCAAAGAGTACTTATTGATAGATTGAGTGGCATGCTTAGATTTGTAAAAGAAATAAAATGTTTTCCAAGTGACTGTATCAGTTTACATCCCCACCATCAAAGAATAAGACATCTTCTTATTCTATATTTTTGTCAGCCATTGGTATTTTCAGGGTTCTGGATTTTGGCCATACTGAGCATGTACAATGTTTTTACTCTTGCTTAAATTTTCATTTTCCCAGTGACATATGATGTAGAGTGTCCTTACATATGCTTTTTTAAAATCTGCATGCCATCACAGTTAAGTGTCCCTCAGATAGTGTGTCCATTTTTAAGTAGGATGTTTATTTCTCATTGTTGAGTTATAAGAGTTCTTTGTACATTTCATATAGCAGTATTTCATCCTATGTGCCTTTTGCAAATATTTTCTTCCACCCTTCTACATTGTTGGTGAAAGTGCAGACTGGTGCAACCACTGTGGAAATCAATATGAAGATACTTCAAAAAACTAAGATTAGAGGTCCCATTTGACCTAGCTATTCCTTTGGTGGGTATCTTCCCAAAAGAATTAAAAGAATCATATCACAGTGATATATGTGCACCCGTGTTTATAGCGACACAGTTTGTAATAGCTAAAGCCTGGAAACAGCCCAGTTGCCCATCAACTGGAGACTGGATAAAGAAGATGTGGGGTGGTTTTTTTACATATAAAATTATTTTTACATATACTACTCAGCCAGAAAGAATGAGAAAGTAGAGACATTTATAGCTCAATGGATGCACATTGAGGCCATACTCTTAAGTGAAATAAATAGGACAGACGTGTAAATACCAAATAGTTTTTCTGGTGTGAAAAACTAAAAGTGTAAATAAGGATCAAAATGTATAATTGATAATGTGAAATAGGAAGAAAAGGTCTAAAGGAGTAAGGGAAATGGGAGGGGTAGGGAAAAGGAAAGAAGGGAAAAGAAAAAATATGAGAAAAGGAAAAAAACGGAAACAAAGTCTTTGTAAATAGAGACAGGTGAAGGAATTGAAGGGAGGGCAGGGTAATGGGGAAAAAATAAGAAACCAAGATACATTATGTAAAGGTACAAGATTCCAATGATGTATGTAACTGTATTGTATACCTAAAACGTACCAATAAACTTAATGGAAAAAATATTTTCTTCCAGTACATGGTTTGTCCTCTTGTTCTTTTGACAATATAAGTCACAGAGAAGAAATTATTAACTTTAATGGTCTGTTTAATTATTTCTTTAATGTATCTTGCTTTTATTATTTTATCTAAACAATCTTTTGCCAAACCCAACATCATCTAGATTTCCTTTTGTGTTATCTTCTAGGAGTTTTTCAGCTTTTAGTTTCATGTTTAGTCCTATCAGTTAATTTTTGTATATGGTGTAAAATTTATGCCTAGGTTGTTTGTTTTTTTTAACACATGGATGTCTAGTGGTTACAGCATTGTTTGTTGAAAAGAATATTTGTGCTTCAGCGTGTCTGGAGTTGTTTCAGCATCTTCTAATCTGTTCCACTAGTCCTCAGGTCTGTTTCTTTGCCAGTACTATGCTGTTTTTATCACAGTAGCTTTGTAATATAGTTTCAAGTTGGGAATTGTGTTACCTCTTACCTTGTCTTTATTGGCTAGTATTGCTTTTGCTATTCTATGTCTCTTCTTGTTTCAAATGAATTTTTGGATTGTTTTCTCAAGATCCATGAAGTATGCTGCTGGGATTTCACTTGAGATTGCATTGAATCTATATAGAAGTTTTGGAAGTATGGCCATTTTCACTATACCCTACTCAGGACCAGGGGATGTTTTCCATTTTCTGGTATCATCTTCAATCTCTCTTTTCAGAGTGCTATAGTTTTCAGAGAAGAGGTCTTTGATTTTTCTCATTAGGCTCATTCCTAGGTATTTCAGTTTTTGGAATACTATTGTGAAAGGAATTGTTTGCCCTATTTCGGTCTCTGTGAGTCTATTATTTGTGTAGAGGAAAGCTATTGATTTTCATGTGTTGACCTTGTATCCAGCTACTCTACTGAATTTGGTTTTTAAATCTAGAAGACTTTTGGTGGAGTTTTTGGGGTCTTCTAAATAGAGTATCATGTCATCTGCAAATAATGACAATTTGACTTCTTCATTTCCTATCTATTCCCTTTATTTTTTTCTCTTGTCTGATCCAGTGACTAACGTATCCATAATTATATTGAAAGAGAGTGGTGATAGTGGACATCCTTATCTTGTTCCTGATTTTAGTGTGAAGGATTTCAGTTTTTGACCATTTAGTATGATATTGGCTTTTGGTTTTTCATACATGGCTTTTATCAGTTTGAGGTAGAGACCTTCCATTCCAATTTTTTGTAGGTTTTTATAATAAATGCATGTTGGATTTTGTCAAATGCTTTTTCTGCATCTATGGAGATAATCATATGGGTTTTTGTCCTTGGCTCTATTGATATAGTGTATTACATTGATTGATTTGTGTATGTTAAACCATCCCTGCATCCCTGGGATGAGTCCCACTTGGTCAGGGTGTATGACCTTCTTGATGATCTGCATTCTATTTGCCAGTATGTTATTAAGGATTTTTGCATCTATGTTCATTAGTGAGATTGGCCTATAGTTCTCCTTTTCTGTTGGGTCTTTCTCTGCTTTGGGGATCAAGGTGATGCTTGCTTCCAGGAATGAATTTGGGAGTATTGCTTCCTTTTCAATTTAGTTGGAGTGTTTAAAGAGTAGTGGGAGTAATTCCTCTCTAAATGTCTTGTAGAATTCAGCTGTGAAGCCATGAGGACCTGAATTTCTTAGTTGGTAAGTTTTTAATTACATTTTCAATTTCATTGGTTGATATTGGGTTGTTTAGAATTTTTAGGTATTCTTTGTTCAACTTTGGTAATTCATATGTATCTAGGAATCTGTCCATTTCTTCTGTTTTCCATCTTATTGGCATATAGGTTCTCGAAGTAGGTATTGATGATCCTCTGGATTTCTGCTGGGTCTTTTGTAATTTCACCCTTTCATTCCTAATTGAATGGATTTGGGCCTTTTCTTTCCTTTTTCTGATAAAGTTGGCTAAGGGTTGGTCAATTTTATTTATTCTTTTGAAGAACAAACTCTTGGCTTCATTAAATTTTTGTATCATTCTCTTAGTCTCCATTGAATTGATTTCTCCTCTGATCTTTATAATTTCTTCCTTTGTATGAGCTTTGGGTTTGTCTTCCTTTTCTAGAAGCTTGAGGTTCAGCATCAGGTTGTTTAATGGGGCTTGCTGTTTTCCTAATATGAATATTCAGTGCTATGAATTTCCCTCATAAGACTGCTTTCATTGTCTCCCATAGATTCCCATATATTGTATCGTCATTGTCATTTAATTGAAGGAACTGTCTGATTTCTTCTTTAATTTCCTCTATGACCCATTGATTATTCAGAAGTGTGTTGTTCAGTTTTCATGTTTTTATGAAATTTTTGCAGTTTCTTTTGCTATTGATCTCCAATTTCATCACAGTATGGTCTGATAATATACAGGGGATAATTTCAATTCCTTTGCACTTACTTAAACATGTTCTATGAGTGAGTATGTGGTCTATTTTTGAGAACGACCTGTGTGCAGCTGAGAAGAATGTGTACTCTGATTTGGTGGGGTAGAACACTCAGTAAACATCTGTTAAGTTCATTTGTTCAAGAGCTCGATTGAGTTCTGGTATTTCATTACTTATTTTTTGTCTAGTTGATCTATCTATTTGTGACAGTGGGGTGTTGAGGTCCCCCACTATTATTGTATTTGTGCATATATGACTTTTCATGTCCATTAGTATTTGTTTTATATAGTTGGGCACACTAGTGTTTGGTACATAGATATGTGTGATTGTCATCTCTTCCTGTTGGATTGTTCCCTTTACAAGGATGTAGTGTCCTCCTTTGTCTCTCTTAATCAGTGTTGCTTTGAAATCCACTTGGTCTGCAAAAAGGATAGCTACTCCTGCTTTTTTTCGGGTTCCCATCACATGGAGTACTGTTTTCCACCCTTTAACTTTCAATCTATGAGTTTCTTTTTGAATGAAGTGTGTTACTTGAATGGAGCATATTGTTGGATCTTGCTTCTTGACCCATTCTGCCAGTCTACTTCTTTTGATTGGTGAGTCGAGACCATTGACATTGATGGTTATAACTCATACATATTGACTTATCATTGTCATGACTTTTTCTTTCTGTTGGATTCTCCCCCTTCCCATTTAATTTCTTGTTGCACCCAAGGGATTCATTCTGCTGTTCTTCCTGGGGTTATGACCCTCATTGTCTCTTCCTAGGATATTATCTAAAATTTTTGGCAGTGCTGATTTGGTATTCATGAAGTTCTTCAGTGCTCTTTGTCCTGAAAGTGTCTTATTTCTCCATTAATTTTTTTTTTTTGGTACCGGGGATCGAACTCAGGTCCTTGCTTTCCATTAATTTTGAAAGATAGTTTTGCAGGGTACATCAATCTGGGTTGGAGGCTGTTTTCCTTTAGAGCTTGGAATATATCACTCCAAGCCCTTCTTGCCTTGAGGGCTTGAGTTGAGAAGTCTGCTGTGATTCTGATAGGCTTTCCTTTGTATGTGATTTGTTTCTTTTCTCTAACTGCTTGTAAAGCTTTGTTCTTCTGTTGGATTTCTGGAATGTTAACAATTACATGCCTATGTGTATATTTTTTTTGATCACAGCTAGTTGGAGTCCTATATGCCTCCCTTATCTGTATGTCAAGTTCTTTTTCCCTGCTTTGGAAGTTTTCTGCCATCACTTCTGTGAACAGTTTTTTATGTCACCTGCACTCTCTCCTGTTTCTTCGTTGACTCCAATCAGTCTTATATTATCCTTCTTTGCATCATCTAGCAGCTGCTGGATTGATTTCTCATGGTCCCTTACAATTTTAAAGCAATTTTTCTTTTCCTGGTCATTAATTGCAATCATCTTCTATATCTGAAATTCTGTCCTCACATTGGCTCATTCTGCTGTGTAGACTTTCAGTAGACCTTTTAGTGTCCTGAAAATCTGTTTGTATGTGTTTTATGGATTCCATTTATTTCCTATCTTGGGATTCCATCATGTTCCTCAGTTCCTCTATTTTTTATCTGTGTCCTCTCCAAATTTATTAATCATATCTTGCACTATGGGCACAATCTCTGTTGTTATCAGAGAAATTATTTCTGATTTCATTTTTTCCATATCTTCTTTTGTTGCCAGTTCAGGAAGTCCAGGTGGTTGAATATCAGAGTGTTCCATCTCCTTTCCCTTTGGGGTTGCTGTAGATGATCTGGAAGTCTGGTTTTGAGACTTGTTTTCATGTCTTCTCATTTCAATGGGGAGGGGGATGCTGTTGGCACCTGAATGGCTCACCTCCTCTGCACTGGGAGCAATGGAACTGCAGCCCAGAAGCCCCTTCCTCTGGGCTGGGAGTGGTGCATCTGTAGCCCAGAAGCCACTACCTCTGGGCTGGGAGTGGTGGAATAGACCTCTCTTATTTTTATAATTTTTGTCCTTCTTCAGTCTTTGGATTGAATCTGCCCTTTTACTTTTTTACTGTCGAAGCATAAATTATGGAATTTATATCTTTCTTCTTTTCTAATATATACATTGAAGACTATAGATTTACCTTTAAGTACTTTCACTGAATACCATATTTTTAAAATGTTTTTTATTTTCAATTAGTGTAGAAATATTTTTTCTCTTGAAATTTATTCTTCAACTTATATGTTATTTATAATTCTGTTGTTTAATTTCCATATATTTTCAAACTTTACAGTTATCTTTTTACTATTGATTTTTTAAAATTCCATTGTGGTCTGAGAGCAAACATTGTATAAGTTCTATTCTTTTAAATTTGCTAAGGTGTGGCCAAGAATGTACCCCACATTGATGAATATTGCTGGATGAAGTTATCTACGGATGTCAAGTCATATCCATATGATTGGTAATATTGTTGAGTTCAACTCAATACTTAATGATTTGTTGTCTGCTGGATCTGTCCATTTCCTGATACAGGGGTGTTAAATCTTAGACAATGATAATAGATTAGTCTTCTTGCATTTGTATCGATTTTTGCCTCATGTAGACTGATGGTCTACTTTAGGCACGTATAAAAGAAAGATGGTAATGTCTTCTTGCAGAATTTATCCCTCTGTAATTATTTAATGTTTTTTTATCCCTGATTTCTTTCCTTAAAATCTTCTCCATCTAAAATTAATTTGGTTTCTCCTTTCAATTAGTGTTAGCTTAGTATATATTTCTCTATCCATTTGCTTTTAATCTATATGTGTCTTTATATTGAAATCTTATTTCCTGTAGATGACATGTAGCTGAGTGTTGTTTTTTAATCAACCTGACAATTTCTATCTTTTAATTGGCACATTAAGACTTCTGACATTAAAAAATGATTATTGATATGGTTGGATGAATACCTGCCATATTTTTTACAGTTTTCTATTTATTGATCTTGCTCTTTGTTCTTTCTACTTTTTTCAAGGTTTTTGTAGTTTTAATTGAACATTTTATTTGATTTCATTTTCTCTATATATCAGTTTTACTTCCTTTTTTAAAAACATTTTTTGGTAATTGCTCTGAAGTTTCACTATACATTTACAACTAATCCAAATCTACCTTCAAATAAGATCATACTGCTTCATGGATAGTGTGGGTACTTGATAGTAAAATCATTTTAATTATTCCTTCCTGTATTTTACATTATTGCTATCATTCATTTCATTTAGGCATATGCATAAATAAGCACATATATGTGTATACATATATAATATAGACACACAAGTTGGATATGTTATTACTTTGAACAAACTTTTCTGTAAAGCAATTAAAAATAAATATTTTATTTTACTTTCATTTATTCTTTCTTCAGTGCTATTTCTTTCCTTCTCTCAAAAGAATGTTTTTAACATTTCCTGCAAAGTAAGTCTACTGGATAACAAATTTCCTCAATTTTAATTAGACTAAGAAAATACTTATCTTTCTCACTTTTTAAGAATTGTAACATGTATAAATAGTACATATCAGTGGGTCTCAATGTGATATTTCAGCTCATGTGTACACTCATCCAATCCAGCTTCCCTGGGTCCTCTCTTCCAGTCCCTCCTGCCTAGTGTCTAGTAACCACTGTTCTGCACTCAGGTAGACATTTTTGGCTTCCACATAGAGACAGCATATGGTGCTTATCTTTCTAGGTCTGGCTTATTTCATTTAACACATAATATCCCCCAGTTCCACTTATTTTGCTTTAAATTACAGGATCTCAATCTTCCTTATGGCCAAATAATCTTCCATCGTTTACATGTAAATGTTCCATTGTGTGTAAACATTTTCTAAAGTTTATACATTTTCTAATCTACCAATGGGCTCCTAGATTGATTTCCACTAAGTAGTTTTATTTTTAGTTTTTTTGAGGAAACTCAATACTGTTGTTTGTAATGACTATAGTAATTTATATTCCTACTAAAAGTATATGAACACTCCTTTTCCTTCACATCCTTGCCGGCTTTTGTGTTTTATTGTTTTGGGCAATAGCTAACTGAGATGAAGTGACATCTCACTGTGGTTTTGATTTGCTTTTCCTTAATGATTAGTGGAGTTGAGCATTTTTTTATGTACCTATTGGCCATTTGTAGTCTTCTTTTGACCTCATTTTACCCTAGATTACTGTATTTGTTTTTTGTTAAGTTTTTTGAATTCCTTATATATTCTGGATATTAATATTTTTGTCAGATGAATAGTTGGCAAATATTTTCTCCTATTGTCTCTTTCACATTTTTTTAAGAGTAGAAAAAATTTATTATTGAGAGAAAGAAAGCTTCTCTCTAAGAGAGACAGAAGGGGGACTAGAAAGTGGGTTGACCCTGTTTCCTTCACTTTTGAAGGATGATTTTATAGAGCAAAAATTTTTAAATTGGTTAGTTTTTTTCACCACTTTAAATATTTCTCTGAACTCTTTAGTTTGCATTGTTTCCGAGAAGAGATCAAATTTAATATTAATTTTGCTCTTTAAAGGCAAGGTAATTTTTCCCCTCTGTCTTCTTTCCATAAAGATTGATTTTCTTTAGCATGAAAATTGTAAGCCTAGTTGTGGTTGATATTTTTTAGATTTTTTATTTTTATTAGAACGTATTTCCAATATATGATGATTATATTCCTTATGATGAGTTGATACATCTACATGACACATTTTAATTATTCTTTCAATCCTTTCCCTTCCATCTTTCCACTCCCTTCATCTCCTAACCCTCTTCTTATGTGACAAAGATCTATCTACTTATTTATTGTCTATCCTTTATTTTGCTCTTTACTTACATTTAGATTTCTTAAATGAGAGAAACCACGTGATGTTAAAGTTTGTGTGTTTGGCTTATTTCACTTAACATCATGATTTGAATCCAATTTCCTACAAATGACTCGTTTATTCTTCTTTATGGCAGAGTAGTACTCCATTGTGCATAAATATCACATTTTCTTTATCCATTCATCTGAAGATGGGCATATAGGCTGCTTCCAAGATTTAGCTATTATGAATTGTGTTATGTAATTGTGTTATGTAATGTTAGGGAAGATACTTAAAAGAGAATAGCTGGGTTAAATGGAATTTCTAATTTTATTTTTTGAGGAATCTCCAAACTGATTTCCACAGTGCTTGTACTAGTTTATGTTCCCACCAAAAATGTAAAAGAGTTACCCCCCCATAACCTCTACTGCACTTGTTATGATTTGATTTCTTGATGATAGCCATGCTTTCTGAAGTAAGATAGAATCTTAGTGTGGTTTTAATTTGTATTTCTCTAATGGACAGAATTGATGAACATTTTTTCATGTATAAATTTGGCTATTTGTACTTCTGAGAAGTGTCTGTTCATTTCAGTTGCTCAGTTTTGAAGGTGTCTTCTACTTTGGGGGGGGTTAATTGTTTTGAGTTCTCAAAAAATAGACTCCCGAAAGTTGCGCTAGATTTTTAAAAAAATCTTGTTTTGCATTTTGCTAAGCTTCCTAGATCTTTGGGTAGGTATTTCACATTTGGAGATGAAATGCTCAGTCATTATTTCAAAAATTTCATCCATTCCTTTCTCTTTCTTTTCTTTTGATATGCTCATTTCATGTACATTAAACATTTTGTAGTTGTCCCACACCTCTTGCATTTTTTCTCTGCCCTGCAGTCCTTGTTCTCTTTTCTTTTCAGTTTTGGTGGTTTCTATTAATACATTGCAAAACTCAGAGATTCTTTGATTAACCTTATGAAGTGTACTAAAAATCCCATCAATAGCATTATTCATTTCTAGTACAATGTTTTTCATCTCTAGCATTTGGGAGTTTTCAAGCTTTCCATTTCTTTACTTATATTTCCCATCTATTTTTTGCCAGGTGATTACTTTACCTATAATGCCCTTAGTGTTTCACAATTGTTTTAAATTCCAAGTCTGATGACTCCAGTTGATGCTATTTCTCTATCTGGCTCTGAAGCTTCTTTATCTTTGCAAATTGTTTTGTGCCTTTTAGTATTTCTTATAATTTTTTTCTTGACAGCTGAACTTGATGAACCAGGCAAAAGGAATTGTATTAAATAAGGTTTTAGTAATGTGGTGTCAAGATGTGGGGGAAAGGAAGCAATCTGTAATCTTATGAATAGGCCTCTGGTTTTATGACCTTCTCCCTCTTATTTGTGCACTTGACAAGTGATTCTCAGTTACTCTTTCTTTTTACAAGATTGTTACAATGGGATAGAGCTGGAATGTAGAAGATTATCGCCAACTGAAGTGAGCATTTGCCTTCTCCCAAGTCAGTTAAGCTCCAATAAGATACCTAACAAGTTAGGGTCTTCTATAAGACAGGTCTTATTAAGAATACAGTGAGAGGAGGCTTCCGGGCTGCTATACCACCCCCGCAAGCGCAGAGGAGGTGAGCCACATGGGTGCCAGCAGCACCCACCCCCATCAGAATGAGAAGATACATAAACAACTCTCAAAACCAGACTTTCAGATCACCTAGAGCAACCCCAAAGGGAAAGGAGATGGAACACTCTGATACTCAACCACTTGGACTCCCTGACCTGGCAACAAAAGAGGATCTGGAAAAAATAAAATCAGACATAATTTCTCACATAACAGCAGAGATTGTGCTCATAGTGCAAGATATGATTAATAAATCTAGAGAGGACCTCAGGAACATGAAGGAATCCCAACATAGGAAACAAATGGAATCCATAAAACAGATGCAAACAGATTTCCAGGAGATTAAAAACTCCACTGAAAGTTTACACAGCAGAATGAGCCAATGTGAGGAGAGAATTTCACATATAGAACATGAGATTGCAATTAGTGACCAGGAAAATAAAAATTGCTTTAAAATTGTAAGGAACCATGAGAAATCAATCCAGCAGCTGCTAGACAATGCAAAGAAGAATAACATAAGACTGATCAGAGTCAACAAAGAAACAGCAGAGCATGCAGATGACATAAAAATAAACTGTTCACAGAAGTGATGGCAGAAAACTTCCCAAGCAGGGGAAAAGAACTTGACATAAAGATAAGGGAGGCATATAGGACTCCAACTAGCCTGGATCAAAAAACCTCTACACATAGGCATATAATAGGATTCCAGAAACCCAACAGAAGAACAGAATTCTACAAGCAGTGAAAGAAAAGAAACAAATCACATACAAAGGGAAGCCCATCAGAATCACAACAGACTTCTCAACTCAAACCCTCAAGGCAAGAAGAGCTTGGAGCAATGTATTTCAATTGCTAAAGAAAACAGCCTCCAACCCAGACTGATGTACCCTGCAAAACTATCTTTCAAAATTGATGGAGAAATAAGATACTTTCATGATAAAAAGCACCTTAGGAATTTCATGAATGCCAAACCAGCACTCCAAAAAATTTTAGACAATATCCTAGGAAAAGACAATGAGGATCACAATGACAACAAATTAAACACAAAAGGGTAGAATCCAACAAACAGAAAAAGTCATGACAATGATAAGTCAATATGTCTGAGTTATAACCATCAAAGTTAATGGTCTCAAATCACCAATAAAAAAAAAAAATAAACTGGTAAAATGTGTCAAGAAGCAAGATCCAAGAATAAGCTCCATACAAGAAACACATTTAATTAAAAAAGAAACTCATGGTCTGAATGTTAACGGGTGGAAAACAATACTCCATGTGACTGGATCTGAAAAAAAACAGCAGAAGTAGCTATCCTCTTTGCAGATCAAGTGAATTTCAAATGAAAATCTGAAACACTCTGGTCCCAAGAATTTCAGATAAGGAATACTCAACTTATATGTACAAATCTATTGTGAACATGTATTTTCATTCCTCTCAAGTAAAAATTTAAGAACAGGACTGTTGATTCTTAACAGTAATACAAGAAATTTCTACATTGTTTTACAAAATGGTTTTATCATTTTACATTCACATTAGCAGTATAGAAAGTTCTAACTGGTTCACACCTAAGCTCACATTTGTTCTTTTAAACCTTTTCATCTCCCTAATGAGTGTATAATTCAATCTTGTTATTGTACTGATAAGTATTTTTCTGATTCTAGTGTTGCACACCTTTCCTTGTGCTGTACTGGCTATTTATCATCTTCTCGTGTCTACTTTTTTAATTGAGTTGTCTATTAATGGGCTGTAAGTGTTCTTTATATACTCCAGTCATAGGTTATACATATGCATTATATATATGGTCTGTTTAAGGACTACTTTTCATTTTCTTAACGATGTCATTTAAAGTTCTAAATTTTGATGGAATCTCATTTATCAATTTTTTTCTTTTATATGTCATGTTTTTTATATCCTAGGAAATTCTTGCCTACCCTAAATTCATAAACATTTTCCCTTATAATTTCTTCTTAAGGTTTTATAGTTTTAGTCTTTCATATTTAGGTTCATAGATCCTTTCAAGTTATTTTTATGTATAGAAATAAAGGGTTTTATATATGGATACCAGGTGTTCTGGTGCTGTTTGCTGAAAACACTATCTTTTCCTCTGCTCTTGAATTGAGTTTATGTTCTATAAAATGTTAATGTTAAATAATCTTTCAAAACTTAGTGGACCATATATGTGTGGTTCCATTTCTAGATTCTCCATTTTATTCCAATGATCTACATGTCTTTCCTTACACCAACACTGCCTTGATTACTGTAGCTTTAGAGGAAGTCTTAAAATTAGGTACTTAATGTCTTCCAACACTGTTTTTTTTTTCCTTTTACTCTTCTAGGTCCTTTGTACTCCTACATAACTTTTAAATTCAATATCCAATTCTTCATTTATAGCAAGGATACATAGAGCTGAATTTTTATATATACCTTGTGTTTTCTAATCCTGATAAATTCAAATACAAGTTTTAGGGGCTCCTAGAGATTTCCATAGATGATCATTTCATCTACATATAAAGATTTTACTTCCACCTGTCCAATCCTACCCTAATTGTGTCATTTTATTGCCAGACTATTTTGGTTTGGGCCTATGTTTCAAAGTTTAATAGACATATGAAGAGTAGGCATATCTGCCCTTGTTCCCCACCTTAGGGAGAAAGCATTGTATAGTCTTCATTCACATAGGGCATTTTTGCTGGAAGTATGGAGTACATGTCTTTGATCTGTTGAGAAGGTTCTGTTCTACTTCTAGTCTCCTGATAGCTTTTATCATGAACAGCTGTAGAATTTAGTCCAATACTTTTTCTCTAACTACTGACCAGATCACATGGCTTCTTCCTTTCCTCTGTTAAAATGATGACTTTTGGGGGTGGATCTTCCACTGCTTAACCAACACTGCTATTCCTATAATAAAACCACTTTCTCCATACTGCCAGATCTGACTTCTAATAGTTTGTTTTGTTAAACAAATTTCTATCTATGTTCATACTTTTTTCTTCTGTTATCTTTATCCAGTTTTAGGATTAGCACAATGTTGAGTCCCTAAAATGAGGGGAGAAGTGTTCTTTCTTTTTTCTGCTTTAAATGTTTGATATAATTTATCAGTTCAAATGTATATGAGCCCGTTATTGTCATATAGGTAGGTTTTCAAGCTAGGAATATAGTTTCTTTAAAAGGTGCTATTCAAATTTTATATTTCCTCCATAGTTAGTTTCATTAATTTGTCTTCTAAGTTACTTCTTAGAAGTTGTCAAGTTTATTTCAAAAAAGATTTTTGTAACATGCTTCCTATATCCTTTTAAATTCTGTAAAATCTGTGGTAATGTCTCCTAGATCTTGATATTGTAATTTTAAAAATGTATAATTGATTCTGTGTAATAGAAAAAAAGGTCTAAAGGAGTAGTGGAAGTGGGAAGGGTAGGGGAAAGGAAAGAAGGGAAAAAATGGAAACAAAGTCTTTGCAAATAGGGAAAGGTAGAGGGGGTGAAGGGAGGACAGGGGAAAGGGAAAAAACTAAGAACCAAGATACATCATGTAAAGGTACAAGATCCCAATGATGAATGTAACTGTATTTTATACCTACAATGTACCAATAAACTTAATGGGGGAAATGTTAAATAAAATAAATTTTAAAAATTAACAAAAAAAGAATGCAGTGAGAGCCAGGCATGGTGGCTTAGAGCTGTAATTTCATGCCAGCACTCTGTGGGGCTGAGGCAGGAGAACTGCAAGTTCAAGCCCAACCTCGAAAACTTAGTGACTTAATGAGAACTTGCATCAAAATAAAAAATAAAAAAGGGCTGGGGATGTGGGGATGTGAGTGAGAAAGCCTTGGTTTAATGCTCAATACCCTAAAAAAGAGAATGCTTTTAAGTGTTTCAAAATGATTCTTTCCTCAGTGTTTCCAGAGACTGATATTTACCATGAGGATCCCGCAAAGCTCCTAGAGGTAAAATTCACAAAAATGGGTGCCGCAGGAATCTTTTAACTCTCAGATGTCTGTGCTGGGTCTCTAGCAATTCCTGAGGTTCCCTTATTCTGTGGGTCAGCGTCCTCTCCTATATCTCTCCTCTGGAGAGCCATTATTCCCTGAGTGCCTGTCTTTTTCTCTAGGCTTGCACTGTTATCAACCTTCTTATGGGTCCAAGAAAAATTGTCTATTTTCCAGCATTTTTAGCTTTTTCTTTGTTATTAGGACAGAATGGCAACCTCCAAGATCCTTACATGCAGAACTAGAAACTGGAAATCAATAATTTGCTTTAGAAACCCCAGGACCAGTGGTAATAGAGTACAGCTAGTAAACTCATAAAGACTTCATCAGTGACTATAACTGAGTCTTGAATTTAACTCTAAAGTTTCTAGATGCCAACGTGAAATAGTAAAATTAATTTCATACAAAAGCTACATTAAATAATGTAGTCAAAAAGTCCTTAATAATATTTCCACTCAATACAATTGTGGGGTTCATAAATATTTCTTTTAGTCTTCCCTGAATAAAAGAACTGAAGGCCTCAAACACTGAAGCATCTTCCAATTGAACAGTCACCCTGACATGGTTCTACCACTATTATTCCAGACAGGTAAAAGTACCTGGCTGTTTCATTTTAGAGATGAAAGCAAGGAAATACAAAGATTTTACTGAGGTTTTTTCTTCCTAATCCCCATAGAATCGACATGTTGAACGATTTTACTCTTTAAAAAAGTATATTTATAAGTTAAACATTTTCCCCACTCTCTTCTTTATTTTAATCTAGGACATTTACAACTCCTCATCACTGCTTCTGACCAGCATGAACTAGTTTCTCTATACTGAGTTGCTCTAATTGGAGCCAAAAGAAGAAAAATAATAGTGCATTATTTCAGATCAATGCAAGCTTTCCTTCAGGATTTTTCAATAGTTAAAAATTGATCAGAATTCCAAATATGGGCCCTTGTTTTAAATTTACTGGATTAGGTCACAAGAAAAAGTCTATTATCTACCTACACACACACACACACACACACACACACACACACACATACACCCCACAACTAACTACCATGATTATATCCATAGAAGACTGGACAATAAAGGATAGAAAATAAAATAAAGAAAAGAAGCAGAGAAGACAGACTAGAGAAGAGGATAGAAAAAAACCTCAAATTAAAGAGAACAATAGAGAAGACAAGAAAGATAAAATAGCTTTAATTTATACTATGTAGCCATTAATAATATTACCATTGTGTTGGTCATCTTTCCTATTGTTGAGACAAAATACTTGACTCCCACAACTTATGGGAGGAGAAATCTATTGTGGTTCACAGTTTCAGAGATTTGATCCATGGTCGGCTGGCTTCAAGGCAGAAACAATGGCAGAAGGGCAAGGTGAAAAAAAACCCTGCTCATTTCATGGTGGCTAGAACCAGAGTGGGTTTCAAAGACCCAGAGAGGAAAGGGCTAAGGATCAGATATAGTTCCCAAGCTCATGCCCTCATTGCCTACTTTCTCCAACTAGACCCACCTCCTAGTAGCCATTCAGTGATAAACTCATGGAGGAATTAACCCACTGATGAAGTTAGTGTCTTCACAATCTAATCACCTCCCGAGTAGTCTCCTAATACAGTGAGCTTACAATCAAGATTAACTGACACATTCCCTTCTTTCCAAGGGAATGGAATTAACATGAGATAATGAAAAAATGGAAACAAAGTCATTTTAAATGGGGAGGGATGGAGGGGTTGAAGGGAGGGTGAGGGAATGGGGAAAAAAATAAGAACCAGGAGAGATTATGTAAAGGTGCAAATTTCCAATGATGAGTGTCATTATATTGTATACCTAAAATGTACCAATAGAATTAATGAAAAAAAAGAATAACTGGCACAACTGTAAAGCACTAATATACATGCTTTATACGTATGGTCACATTTATTTTTTATGTGCACACCAATTTAGAGATGAAAGAATTGAGGCAGAGAAAGGATAAGAAAGAATTGAAGTTCATGCAGCAAGTGTGGAGCCAGGACTTCAAATCCTATTCTATCTGATTTCAGAGTTCCCTGAAATGCCCTATAATTCTCCCATGAAATAAATGAGAAAGAACTTTAAAAGATTAAAAAGACGAAATATATACAGACCCTAAAAAGAAGGGCAGAGGAAAGGAATCAGAGATGTGCAGGGGCAGTTAATAAGAAAACAGGCTGAAGAGGCAGCCTTGCTGGCCTCCACTTACTTTTATTGTGTCTCTACTTGGAATAAAATGTAGAGATTTTCATTATCATTGGGTAATTGATGGCAGATCACATGGGAATGGACACGGGATGAAGTATACATATAAAAATAAATATAGTAAGAGGTTTTTGAAACCTGTCTTGCTTCTTAGCTCAGCACACTTCAGATTTGTCTCTCACTTTGGACAGGCTATCATGCCTCAGCACTATTTCTAAAAAGTCACCTCTTTGCCCACAAGATGTCCTGGCTTTAAATAAAAGATATGAAAGTACTGTTTTATTTTATGTGAAGTATTCCATACAAAATTTATAAAATTCCATTCTTAAAATAAACCTATAATGGAGATAAACTGGACTTATGATGGTTGAAAGGAGCAAAAACAAAAACAAAAACAAAACCCTATTTTCCAATTTAGGTGAAGTAATTCTCTCGCTTGTTTTGTTCTCTGTAAAAGCCAGTTTCAATAGGTTTATTATAGCACCCGTGCTGAAAAGAGCTGTCAGAGATTGCCAAAAATAGAATAATCCTTAAATAAAAACATAGCCACTGTTCAAACTTTTGATTTTGAACATCTAAAAGATGGTGAACAGCATTGATGTTTGGCTAGAAAGTTACTATAAAAAATGTAAAATCAAAGACAAGCTGACAGGATTGGAAATGTTCCACCATGGTGAGTAAATGCAGCAATGAGAGCTGGCTGGTAGCAAAGCCTTTATAGTAGGATTGGCAGCCTTCTTGGGAATCCATTCTCAGGCTTACAGGAAATCTTTTGTCCCCAAACACTTCAGTCTCCTGCAGAGAGAGCTGGTGTAGGAGTTGGGACATACATTGGCCAAGAGCCAATTTACTGCCGACCTTACACTATCCGAGTCCTAATGTTTGAAAGGGAAATGATGACCACATTTTGCATTACCCTATCTTACAAAAATACTGCTCCAATTAAAAAGGCAAGAACTTCTGCTCACCTTTTTAAGGTTGTTCATTGGTGAGGCTGGGGAGCTGATGAGTTATTCTACCCTTATAGGATGAATTCCACACCCTCCCCACCCAATTCATGAATCAGTAAAGGTTTAAAGACCAATCAGCTCAGAATGTGATTGCCTTTGAACATAAGACATTTAAAGAACTGATTAAGTTAAAATGACGCCTTTACAGTAAATTCTAATCCAATATGACTGGTGTCCTTATAAAAGGAAAGAAAATTTGGTCACATGGAGAGACACAAGGAGTGTGAGTACACAGGAAAAGATCATGTGAGGACACAGTGAGAAGGTCGTCATCTGCAAGCTAAGGAGAGATGCATGCTTCATGTGAAAACCAAACCAGCTGATACCTTAATTTTTGGCATCTAGACTCCAGAAGGTCAAAAGATAATTCTTTCTAAAATTAGAAATATCACACTGAAAATATTCCTGCATTTATGTTTTTTTAAGGTCATTCTTTTTCCTTTTCCCAAGGAATATGATGTGTTTGTGTTGGAATTGGTATATTTCTTGAGACATTTCCACAGGATACATGGGGGAGGACCACTAGACTCAGACCAGTTACAAAAGATAACATATGAGTCATGGCTTCTACAGCTACTGCTACTCTATATCCTAGAGAATAGAGGGAGGTAGCAATGAAGCCCTCCATGTTAAGGACTTGGAAGAGAAGGGAAAGAAAGATAAAACCAGTCAAGAGTATCTTTTGCAAGATGGTACCATCAGGAACCTGTGATCAACTAGGGTCTATAACCAGGGGCCTATGGTGGATGAGAAGACAGGGTATCCTTGCAAAGTTTTATATGTGTGCAGACCTACACACATTTTTAGGTGGAAAGAAAGCTTGTGGCTTTTACTGTGTACTCAAAGAGGTTTCTGACTCCCAAAGAATCCTTAAAAATCAGAATTTGTAAATAGGGAAGGGTGGACAGGGGAATGGGGAAAAAAATGAGAACAAAGATATATCATGTAAAGGTACAAATTCCCAATGATGAAGGTCATCATATTGTATACCTAAAACGTACCAATAAACAATGAATAAAAAAACAACTGTGTTGGGCTGCGGATTTAGCTCAGAGGTTCGGGCGCCTGCCTCTCAAGCACAAGGTTCCAAGTTCGATCCCCGGTACCAAAAAAAAAAAGTAAACAACTGTGTAATAGAAAGTTCTTATGTTAGTAGACAAAAATTGTAACCTACCACCAGCTGATCAAGTGGTTTTATGCAAGATGTATAAGTATGCTGGGATACGGCTTCTTTATCAGTAGAAATTTGTTATTCTCCATCTTGAGCAATGTATTATTGTCCCTTGGTCAAATTTATCTATAACTGGCAATGGCAAGGTTATTCCAGAGATGCTCTAAAGAAAGAAATATGACTAGGATGTGGCATATTGCATAATGGGATAAATTTTTCTGCCCAGACATGAGAAAGTGTTATTGATTTGTTTTTTAGATTGAATCATAAATGATAAGAAATTTTATTAAGCATTTGTCTATAGAAGGCATTGTGATAATAATATTACATGAATTTACTCATTTCATCAGAGCAATTGTCTGAAGTATATTCTTATTATCCCCATTTCGAAAATGGAATAATTGAGATTTAAGAGATCAAATTGTGGAAGATCACATAACACGTCAGAAGGAAGATTTTTTAGTTTTGATTCTACAATTTATGTTCTGGACCAATAGATAAGATTACCTCCCAGTGACATAATGGGTAATGACTCAATTCTTAATAACCAGGAAGTATCCTGGACTTTCTTTATCATAAATTGTGCCCTAATACCCTATTTTTCTTGAATCAATTACTGTAAGTAACCTGTATAAATACACTTCATTTCCTTGTGATTTTGCACTCTTCTTGCATTTGTTCTGCCCTGTCTTTTTCTCTCTCTCCTTTCCCCACCTACACCATATCTAAATCCTTTCAAACTACTGAGGCAGCATATGAGCATCAGAAACTAGAGATTCTATTATTTAGTATTAAACTGTCTTTTGAGCTTTCTTTGCAAAGACACTTTTTTCCCAGATGGAAAAAAAAATCATTACAATTGGCCTTAGTATTTTCATCATCATGTTCACAAGAATTCATGATAAGACAAAAGAAAAATTTTAGTATCAAATATAAATCTAAAAATAAAGCATCATTTTAAAAAGTATTAATGCTAACACTTTTTGATACTCATGTTTCTAAACAACTGAGTTTGGAGCCACATGTGCCTGTTCACTGCATACTTTTTCTCACACTCACTGAACTGAGTCAAGGAGAAAGGTTTCAATCTGCCTCCTGTGTGTTTTCAAGTATATAAAGACCCAAATGTAAATTTCCTTTTCTCACTTAATAAGAAACAACAAGAAAGAAATCTGTTCTTCCCAGCTTGGTTCTAGTTCAATGCTGAAAACGTGACCTCTATAATTTGCCAGCCATTTCCACTGACAACTCCTCTGAGCACTCTTGTCCGGAACTGTCTTTGACTCAGCACAATGACAGCATTGTAAGGAAGCTGTAGCTAGACCAGGATAATGTCCCCGTTGCAGACTTCAAATTCTTCTAGGAACTGGCTCCGGCCCATGTCTCTGAATTGTATTACTCACAGTACTATGCACACTAATGCTATCTTGCTTCTTTCATTAAAAGGGACCACCAAGTGGCAGTTACAATATCAAAAACCCTTTGACAAGTCAGTCACTGAACTTTGCATGTGCATTTCCACTCTCAATGGAAAGCTCTCTTAATCACTGTCCTGTACTCTTTCAGAAGTCATTCAACAGAAGGTCACAGCTTTTCCTCTAAGACAGGTGCTTCTTATTTCCATTGGTTTCTCATTACCAGTCTCTCACTTTAGGCTCATATAAAAATCCAAATTAAGTGTGCCATTTACTTCACAATAATGTTTCTTCTGCAAAAAAGATTTATAAAATTTTTCCATACAATTACCTAATCATTAAATTAACAAAATTTTATTTGCATGTAATTTTCCCAAAGTATTCCCTTAACTATATAAATCAAATATGTGTTCAAGACCTCTGTCCAATAGTTGCCTCTATAATTTAATGCTAACTACACACTAATAAATTTAGTTCAGTTTTCTTTTGTAGCAAACCAGTTGTCTTGTCTATTCATCACTCTGCCCCTTCTCCTGGGAATTTTTCTCTTCCCATTCCATCCATGTATTTCTATGAGCCTGATATATTTTCACATGATCCTATCCCTCCATTCCAAGCTAAACTGGATTTCTTCTTATGGTGGGAAATTAACCCAAGTTAGACCAATAAGACATATTGCTTTGCACTCTAATGGTGATGTCAAGAAAATGACAAAATCGTCTCCCTGGTGTGGTTAATGTAAAATATAAAATTTGTAGGCTGTGGTAATCCATGTTTCCTTCCATTTAGAGAATGTCGATCAGCAGTAAAAGAAAATGAATACAAAAAAAAACAGATGAGAACCAGATAGACCCATCAGCGTTTACTGCCTTGAGTTGTTCCTGAAGCTGCAAGGCCTCCTTGTCCTTCCCATGACTTTACTGTTCAGAAGTTCTTTAGAGACTGTGATCTAATAAATTTCTTTTCTTCTCCCATTAAATTTCTGAAACATGTGATCAAAAGCTTTATTTTAAATAATATCATTTTTTAAATTGAAATTGCACTTTTATTTTTAAATACATTACAGTTTGAAACCAAACTATTCTGGAAAGTAGGTATAATGCTTTTAGTAATCCCAAATCAGGGTTTAAAACTGCTGGAAATCAACTCAAGTGCCTAGCGGGACACTGATTGTAAGACCAACCGCATAGCTATATTTGCAGGTTAACAATGTCAAACACTAAGAGAGGGTACATCCTCTCTTCTATGGGAGGGAAGCTCTCCTGATTAGAAAGAACCCTTGTTAGAGTCATAATTTGGTGGTATAGTATGACCACCATCATCCTCTCTTCTCTTTTTTACCAAGTCAAGTAGGAAAGACACTCATTTATTATATTTAGCAAAGTAATATTGCTTAATAGTTAATATCCTGGACTTGCAAAACAGAGTTCTAATGGACTCAAATCATGGTTCAGGAATGTACCAGTTGTGTGATCTTGGGAAATTTGCTTAACTTCAGTGTACCTTAAGTTTTTTCAACTGTAAAAATAACAGCACATCATCACCAGGTTGTGCAAAGGGTGAATGAGTTTACCTAGACTAATGCCTGTACAGATTTAACTGCTTCATGAGTGTTAGTTATTTATCACTAGCATTGTTGCCATTATCATTATTATATTCTCCCTCCAAAGTGTAGGATGGAATACGAAATAATAATTTCATTCACCTCCTGGTGGAAGTGAGATCTATGGTTGTCTAGAGAATCTTTGGTAAGAATTACAGGACCATGAATGGACCTTGAGATTTTTTTAATTGAGTTTGAATATGCATATAGTGCATTTTTTTCTGGGGGAAAGGTCCTGAGATTTCAACAACTACTCAAAAAAGCCTGGCCTATAAAGATAATTAAGAATCTGCTAGCAGAATATAAGACATGCACTTTTTAAAAAAAGTAATGTTATTGGTACATTTTAGGTATATAATATAATGACATTCAGCATTGGAAATTTGTACCTTTATATAATCTATCTTGGTAAAAGCTAGAAAGTTTAGAACTGAGAATAAAACATACAGAAGTTTTTAAATAAGTCCTAATGGTTTTACTCCATTTCAAAGGGACAAGGTGATATTAAATAATGGTATCTGATGAGAGTTAGTGGGAAAGGAGAGGGAACAGAAAAATAGTAAGCAAAGAGAGGGAGAGAGTGAAAGATAAGAATTTTAATAATGCAATAAAGTCTGCAATTTTATTCAGTGGATGTATGTCTCAGGGAGAACTGGAAGCAGAATGTGAGAAAAGTGATACTTCTTCAGCCAGCCCCAGTGCTCACATTCCCCTCATTGTGTGAGTATCTGTGCTCTTCTGACTCAGATCCTCATATTTAAAGTGTATCATCACTTATACATTATGGGCCTGTGTTGGTTACTTTTCTCTCGTTGCTGACACAAAATACCTGACACCCAAAGTTAGAGGGGAAGGGGTTTGTTTACCTCACAGTTCATAGAGGTTTCAGTCCATAATCCGCTAGCTCCAAGGCAGGGATGACAAACAGGCATTGCAGAGGAGAAACAACATGGCGCACAGAAAGTAGCAAAGGCAACAAAGGGTTTTAACAGTGTCTTTCTGCTTCTTTTATCTTATTCATACCACTGGATTAGGGTGGTGCCAAATCAATCAATCACATGTAGTAATTTAGTAATCACAAACCCTTAATCCTAGCATCACACCTTCTGGATTTAGCTACCTTAGAAAAGGACTGCACGATGTTCTGAGGGGACATCTAGACACAAGCCACAACAGGCCCTAAATGGAAGTCACCCACTCCCCCTGGTACCCAGACATATTGATCTACCAGACCTAGGGAATCAAGCAAATGAAGCTGGATTCACTGAAAAACTGAGTTTTCAGTATAGCACCTTCCTGAGATGTTCAACTGTAACTTTGATGACATACACCTTTCATCATTCATGATTTTTATAGAAAGCATTGCTTAGAAAAAACTCCAGCAGACCCAGGCTCAGTGTTTAGTGCTTCACATTTGATAATAATGAAGAAGTTTTACAGCATACTCTCCATAATTTAATATTATCAATTTTCTGACCCAAACACCATAAAATCAGTCTAGACCTCTAATATCAGAGCTCCAGAATGTCCCATTCTATAGCTCCAGAATGTCACATAAACTATGTCATCTCCTCACAAATAGCTGTAACAAGGCTTTCATAGATCCAACTAGAATTGATGGAACCCTTGGGGATGAGATAAAATGATATAGCACATTATTCTGTTAAGGGCTCATTTGTCATTTTACATTTTGCCCTTGACATATGGTTGTAGCAAGGTCTCATCTAACATTTCTAGGCATGATACTTGTCCTGTGTTTTCACTGTGATATCCATTGACAATCTTTAGCTGAGAGGATTTAGCCATGGAAGATTTCCAAAGCTTAAATCTGAGAAATCCAGTGTTCCTTATTTGGCTTTATCTCATATCATAGGAGTATAATCAATCTTAGTTTTATTATTTTCCCCCCATTGGTTAGATCCCAATGGTCACATAATCTGCTAGATTGTACAGAAAATCAGAAAGTATTTCTCCATTGACTAGTCTCAACACAGAACCTGCCCACATATTCATGTCTATTACAGAGTGAATATTCACTTCCTGAAGGATAAGTGCATTAAGACTTTTTGTCCTTATTTGCTTAAGAATGTGGGAGGGAAGTTGTCAATATGCAAATGAGTTAGGAGTGCACATAATCAACCAAAAATTCACTGGAAATGAGTTTGTATGTTCTAACTTTTTAAAGAAAATGTCCTGTAATGGTGTATGGAGCAGAAAGAATAAGACAAAAACATAAAAATCAACACGAAATTAATGAGAAGCAGACATGACTTCAGAAAAATGAATCTCAAAATTGTGTCCTTAAGAAAAATCTATTGCTTATTTCAATATGGTATTTTAAATTTATGTATAATAGAAATGTTAGGAACAAAGTGATTTTTCAACACTAACATCACTTAATCACTACTGTCCATCAATATAGTCCATACAACAGTACTGTGCGATATTTAGCCTGACCTCCTCCCTTTATGTGTAATTATCACCAGGAGTGAGATATACCTGTGTCAGTTAACAGTTTTAAATTATCTCTATGTTATAATTTATGTTAATGGCATAATAGCATAACAATGATGGATAATGTGTACCAACATTTACAAATCAGTTGCAATGCATTTCAATTACATTTCTCTTCCTATCTCTGATCAGCACCAAAATCAAATTAGCAGTGCAACCATCAGTTATTGAATTATCCTTATGTGTGGAGTTTTAATTTGGATACCTTTCATTTGCAGAGCTGCTCTAGGATTCTAAGTGTAGCCAAATAGGCAAGAGAATCAACCAAATCATGCATGTGTGCTATTAAAGATTTTTGTGTGGTGCAATGAGGAAAATAATCAGAAGATGTCACTGGAATTGGGTCATTATTAGAACCAAGAAGAGAATGCTGTTGATACAATTCCAGAGTGAAAAGGATTGTGTAATATGGAATGATATCTAATAGATTGAAATAAATGAACTAGTGGTGCACCTTCCTCCTGTGTTCTGGCCACAAATCAAGAGAAGATCCCAACGATGGAATTTCAATTGGGCCCTTGAGAATCTTAGTGACTCAAATGCTTAGCACAAAACTCAGAGGAATGAGGGTTTGTTCCATCATTTGAAGCAGAGCTAGGCCTTACAGAAGCAAATCAAAATATTCTACTCGATAGCCACCCTTGAAGCATCCAGTTCTTGATCAAATGTTCCCTGCAATGCATTTAAAGGGGTCTTATTGCTATATAAAAAGATTTCAAAAAGTGATGCCTATACTGTCTGTGACAGAAAGCTATAGCAGTATTCCTCATTTTAGGTACATTGCTTTAACTGCATTCCTTTGGAGTAGAATCCTGTTTAGAGGGGAGCAGGTTTAAAACGGTGAATGGTACCAAATCTAGAACTCCCTGTTCTATCACCACCATAGTCAATACTGCGGTAACCTACATGTCCAACCCCCTTACAATTTTCAGTTTCCACATGTGCTCCCAGTATGTGATACATTCAGAATATTTTGTTGCAAAGGAGAATTAGGTAACTACAATAAATGTAGGATTTTTTTCCTCAAAATAAGAAATCCTAGAAGTTGCAGGCAAAGAAATCCAAAAGGCTGAGAAGTTTATGCATTTTAATCAAAGTTTCCTTGCTTCTCTTCTGGCATCTCTTGATCTTAAAATTTTCCTTACTGCTACTGTCTCTCAAAGTCTATGATCACACAAGTTATAAGCACTATGCCTGGAATGGGAAGACCTGCATCTGTTCCCTCCACCACTTACTGTGTGGCCCTAGAGAAATCACTTAATGTTGCTGTGTCTTAATGTCCTCATCTAAAAATTGGAGAAGTAGTAGTGCTGCTTTGTAGGATTGTTGTGATGATTGGGAGACAAGCACATGTAAAGCTCTTAGAATATGCCTAGACACAGTGCTTGGCAAACACCAATGCATCTTTTGTTCTAGCAAAGAAATGCACAATATTCTCAGAGTGAGAAAAATGCAAATATTCCAAATCATAGCTGCATTGTAAAAAGGTATTGGACAGCTGTGGGTCGGAAATGCAGATATGAGAAACCCTCATTACTACTGTAGAAGATGGACATCAATCACTCCTTCTCTTCTACTGTTACACCTGATTCCAGGCTCACTTGGAGTCCAACCTGGTAACCTCTGGGAGCCTTAGTTGGAGATTTGTCTCCTCAAGAGATAGTACAATATTCTGAACTATCACACCATCTCATTTAAACTAAAGATACCATAAGTGACCAGTCTACAAACCTGAACTCCCTCATTCCCAAGAGAAATCTTAAGTCAGGGAGCTGATCTCACCCATGGTTATCAATAGGTAACGTATAAAAGTATTAACATAATACATGTTTTGAAGGTGCATTGTGTATTTTCATTATGTCCATGATACATGCAATCAGAATCCCTTCGAGTATAACTGAAAGGTTTTGGAGGCCAGTATGGTCTTAAGCCAGTGAAGATCAATTTTGCCTGTTGCGTAAAACATTGCTCCTGTTGCTTAAAAAGCCATGTGTTTTTATATAGTCTAAGAAGTACTGTGAGTCTGGCAAGCTTTCTCCATTTATTGCTTTAATCAGCAATCCAATGTGCACAAGACCACATTCTAAATAAAATATATCCTTGGAGTGAGTTTGTGAGGCTACTTGAGAAGTTGTTATCAGGAGAGAAGAAAAGCATTTGCTTTTTAAATGTCTCTGTCTCAACTTTGGTGCTCATTGATTCTCAAGCAAGAAAAATTGCCACATCTATTAAATTCAGACAGAGATTGTTATAATTGCCAAAAATAGACAGGGTTTGTGTTCTCATCATGTTTCTCTCTGGATATAGCGCATTGGACAGGTTTGGAGAAAACAAATCACATTTTTAAAGGCAAGTGTGGAACTACAAGGAGGCCCAGCAGCCTTGCCTGCGCTGTTGCTGGCAGATGCTGACAGCCTCACCCATCTCTACGCATTAGCTGCTGCAGCTACGGGAGTGATGCCGCATAAATTTGAGGCCTCGTGTTGGGAGGAATCACAGCTACCACAATATAATTAGTAACCCGCTCTGAGTTCCATTCCCAGGTGGGAAGAGAAATCAAAGGGACAGGAAAAGAAGAGTATTTCAGACTCAGAAACAGTGCTTGTCGTTGACAGGGTTTTGCTATGAGGAAGCGCTCAACGATCTCATCGCCTGACACTGGCATGCAGCCAGCTGGCATTTCTGTGGGCTACACTGAGATACAGTGAATACCATGTGGGTGGTTGTCAACATTAGAAATGGGAAAAATAAAGGGGGAGAAATGAGTTGAGAGGTATAACATCAACTTTCAGAGGCTTTTTTATTTCTACCCAGATGGCACAAATATTCCTAGGTATTGGTACCCACACAACAGGCATCCTAGGATAATAATTATAAGAAATTAAAGTTTACAGAGTGCTTTTATGTATGTAGGCTTAACTGCAAAGTCAGGACTCTGCAGCCCTGGAATGGATATATGGTCAGGTATACAGAATTTCTCAGATAACTGCAGTTTTTTTAAAAGTTGTTTTTGCTTTCATTTTTTATTGTTATGGTTTACTTCTAAAATGTCCCCCAAAAGTCTTGTGATTTCAGAGTTGAGGCTTTCAGAAGGTGATTAGATCGCAAAGGCACGAACCTCATCAATGGCTTAGTCATGGCTGAATGGGCTATTAGGAGGTGGAGCCCAGTGAAGGTCACTCCGGGGGCATAACCAGCAGTCTTCTCCCTGTTGCTTCCCCTTTCTCTCCCCTCTCTCGGTCTCCCTCATCTCTCTGACTTCTCTCTTTCTCTCTCTCTGCTGCTTGGCTGTCATGAGGTGAGCAGCTTTCTTCTCCCACGCCATTTTTGCCTTGGACCCAGTCAACTGTGGATGGAAACCTCTGCATGGAAACCATGGATGGAAGCTGTGAGCCAAAGTAAACCTTTTCTCTTTTAAATTGTGTATGTCAGGTATTTTGTCCCAGCAGCAGAAAGGTGACTAATCCATTTATTTTTATTGATGTTATTTTAAATTCAAGTTAAATTTATTATTTTTTTAACTGGCACATAAAAACACATCTATGGAGTAGCACATGATGTTTTGATACACAGACCCATTGTGTAATATTGTAGTCAAGGTAAAAATATATAGGTCCTCAAACACGTATTATTTTTACCTTAAAAACATTCAGTCTCTTCTTTTAGTTTTTTGAAGTGTACAGTACATATCATTATCTACAATCACCCTGCTATGCAACAGCAGACCAGGATTTCTGGCTTCTGTATGATAGATCAACCTCTCCCCATCTTTCTCCCAACTCCATTTTTTAGTTTGCATGTGGATCAGGCTCATATGAATTAGTACAAAGAAAGTCCAATTAAACTGAGAACACTGGTCTTCTCCTAAGGATAATAAAACATGAATTCATGTGCTACAATATGTGACACGTTTACCACTATCACAAAATAAAATATTCACAGTTATATACAAACATCAGAAAGGTCAACCTGACTGGGTTGTAATTTTGGTAACGTCATTATTATTTGATCCGAGTTCCCTTTGGCTCCACTTTTTAATCTGCAAAATGGGGACAAGAATAGTCAGGATAATAAGGTCTCTGGTTTGCTGAACTAAGTATAGCCTTGAATAAACCTGATCTTACGCCCAAACATCCCACTTATCAGAGGGCAGTTTCAGGTCACTGATGCTTGACTTGGGTTTCTTACTTTTGACAGTAGGCAAACATAATACTCATATTTATAAAGCTTGGATTTATGAATCACTTAATATCTGCTAGATTTTTGCTTTCTCTTTATATATTTATCAAATTTAGCACATAAGTAACTCTATGCAGTAAGTAGTCTCACTATTATTGTGGCCATTTTTGAGGTTGAAAAACTGAACCAAAGGGGATCCAAATCACACAGTGATAAGTTGTGCTGCCAAAACCCCAACCCAGACAGTTTGACGTCAAGCCTTGGGTTCTAATCACTGTGTACATGACTTCCTATACCCTGCTTTACTTGTATCTGAGGGCATGAGAAGAAATAAACTTCTTAACCTAGTGCATAAGAAATTATTTGATAAATGTCACTACCAATATTATCATAATCAATATCATTACTACCATTATTACTATTATTAACCCTTCTACTATAATTTCCTTGGGCTTCTCAGAAGACATTTGTTTGAAGAGCAAGATAAACTCCGCAGAATCAGCAACTCAAAACAAGTCAGGTATGACAACAGACCTGTCGACACCCCGAGTCAGAGTTTTATATTATGTCAGTGGTGTGGAGAAGATTGGCTCAAATGCATCCATCCCTGGTGACGTGAAAAAGAGCATTTGCTTCCACTGCCGTGTCTGCACACACTTCTGGAAGATGGATGTATGAAGCAGAGGTAAACATAGAGAGTAGAGATGAAAGGAAAGAATGCAGGCTCCATTCCCATGCCTTCGCTGTCTTCTCCTAACAGAGCACCAATGTGACACAAGAATATGAAAACTCCAACAGAGGTGAATATTCAGACCCAGTTCTCAAAGATGTGATTTTAGAAAGCAAAGAGGTATAAATAGGAAGTAAGTGGCTTTGGTTAGTCAGAGGCAAATGTCTTTAATATCTTTGAATTAAGCCATTAGACAACAAAAAGGATTGGACTTTCTTTTTCAACATGTTGCCCTGGGTGATGTGTGTATGGTGTCTTCACTATTCTCTCCTTCAGACACTTGGGAGTCTGGGCAAGCTTGCCTTGTTCCTTTCCTTATGGCAACCATTTCTGTGTCTAAGAATTTCACATTCAGCACCAGTACATAGCCTCAAGGTCATCTGAGTCCACTCCTGCTTCTCTATTTTACTTAGAATCATGATTAAGAAAGAAAGAGAAGCAGTTCAACTTAAGCCCCACCTAGCCACACAATGATTCCCAAACATAACCAGAGGAAGGTCTATGTTTTTTCAAATCCTTAAGTATTAGAGGCATGCTTGGAACAAAAGCATTGTCTATTTGCTGAAAACTCCATTTTTATCTTCATCACAGCTCTCTGAATTTCAGTTTTGCATACCTAAAAGCACACTCATCTCTCCATTTGGATGTCTAACAAACAGACTTTTCAAATTTCATGTGTCAAAAATGTAACTTGATCTTCTTAAAAATTGCTCCTCCTACAATCTTACCCATCTCTTTAAAAGTAAATTCACTTCTTCTTAACAAATGCAAGCACACACAACTATACCTCCAATTAATAGATGAGGATATATATTTTAATCCAATCTGGTAAACTTAGACCCATAGTTTAATTATTCCCATTAGATATCTCAATACTATCTGTTCTAACAATCTGCTTTTCAGCATTTTAAACTACCTCATCCTTCTCCTGTTACTTATAAAATATGTTGTAGAAAAATATAGCTAATGTGACCTAGTGCTAGTCCTGAAGAGTCAGAGTCTATAAATTTACCTAATGTCCTCCGCTACAAAATATTTGAATTTTTTGCTTCATGAACTATAGCTGTAGATGTATAATGCTTCTATCTCACATTGTTCTAAGAGTGAGATTCTGGTGTTCTCTGCTGCCATCAGTGGCCCCAACTACTCAAATCCATTCCTCCTTTTGTGCCCATCTGCAAGTCCTCTGGCCTCTGTATTACCTCACCAGACCAATCCACAAAGTCCCTGAGTAGTCAGTTCCTCCCTGGAGCTCATTTCTAAGAGCCATAGCGCCATCACTCCTACACCCACTGGACAGCAGAAAGGTGTGGAGTGTTGTACCAGCCCACAGCCCCTCCCAAACCATACCAGTAGCACTCACATTCTCAAAGCGCAGGAAGATTTCTCCTCTCTTTCTCTCTCTCTCTCTCTCTCTCTCTCTCTCTCTCTCTCTCTCTCTCTCTCTCTCTCTCTCTCTCTCCTTACTCCTTTCCTATATCCTTCAGGGCACAAAAGGGACCAGCTTCTACCTTTCCATTTTCTGTTCCCTGTGACCTCCTTCCACATCAAAGCAGTAAGCCTTCAGGACTAGGCAACAGAGTAGAGTAAGCACAATCTTTTTAAGTAATTAAAAAAGAAAAAGAAAACCTTTGAGGGCTGGGGTGCAACTCTCTCAAGAGCGCATATATAGTATGTGCAAGGCTCTGAGTTCAGCCCTCAGAACCAAAAACCAAAGAAACAGAAAATAAAATAAACACATTGTTTTACATCCTTTCAGTTTGATTCTTGAAAAGATCAACTGGAAGTGAAAAAATGGAGCAAACAAAAACCAGTTTTATGTTACTTAATAAAGCCTAGATTTCAAAATGAATGTCTCAATAGCTAGATAAAAGCTAAATGAATCTCTTCTATATTCTTGCTATATTTGTCATCATCCTGTACCCAGTCCCCAGAATTCAGTAGACTGGCATTTTGGATTGACTGTTGTATAAATATTTATGGAACCTATCCTATGGTCAATGTGCATGACACATTGACCAAGCTTTATATAAAATATCTCTCTGAATCCTTGAGGAAGGCATTTTTCTTTTTAGCATTTTACAAATAATGAATCTGATACTCGAAGAGGTTAAGTTGCTCCAAAGGAATATATCTAACAAATATAAGAGTCAGAATTCAGACCTAGGATTGTTTGTCTTATGACCATTGTATTACAAACAGACTATTTTTAAACATTAGTAAACTATTAGTTCTCATTTTGAAAGTTCAAGGTGTTCATCCCTCAAATCACATCTCTAACATAAAAATTAAACAAAATGATCAATCACATAATATGAAGTAAATACAGGAAATATGAAAGTATAAGAAAAGAAGGAAAGAAGGAGGGAAGAAGGAAGAAAGGAAGCAAAGAAGGAGAGAAAACAGTCCATAGCACAGATTCCCAGAGACAGGTACAGGTTTGATAGGTCCCTATTGTGATTTTCTGGTTCTCTCTATGTGGACAGGCTTTTAAACATTGACTTATACTACACTCAGAGATTAAAACAAATCAAACATTTCTGGAGTTAGTTTGGGGTGTTCATTAAGACATCTCTGGGGTCATACCACTAGATTTGGAAATGCTTGTGCCTAAGAAATGTGAAGTTTGCTAATATTACCATTAACAGTTCTCTTTAAAACATGTAGTGCCTCCATAAACTCTCTACCTCCTGCTCTAATAAGAAGTAAATAAATTTTGTTCCTACTAGTAAATGCAGCTTAATCTATTTATTTAAAAACACTGTAGGTAATATCCCTTTTACAAATAGTCCTTCAGATACTGCAGCAAATATCCAGCAATATAGAAAGAGTTTATTGATTATACCAGCATTATGATAACAAATACACAAAATTAAGCAATGAAAAAACTAAAATAAATACAATAGAAGACAGAGAAAGCAAGTTAATCATGAGAATAATAGGATTAGTGATGATATTCACTAATATTTTAACTGTGCTTTCATACCTCTTAAAGATACAATGACTTTATATTTTTAAAACATAGCCACAACAATTTCTAGCTCCCACCCCACCAAACACAAAAACATGTGCACATACCAAAAGTAGGCTTATTATTTAAATTCTGCCTGTCTTTTGCTAAATAACAAATTTCATAAGGATTTTTATTCATCTTTATAATCCTAGCGTTCAGCCTCGTGCCTGACAAATAGTAGATACTCAATAAACATTTGTTGAGCCTTTCTAAAATATTAACTAGGGCCCTAACCTGACTTGTCATATCACTCAACACCGAAGAAAGTTCACATGTGTTTGATCTTTTGATAGTGACACAGATGACCACTAAAAGCTAACATGCATTGTGTACCAACTCCAGTTAAGGTGCTATGCTACCATTTAACATGTGTTATCTCAATCAATCTATCCAATAACCCCATGAGTTGGTGCTATTTTCTTCATTTTTTATTTATTTATTTTTTTAACAGATGAACAAAAGGAAGCCCAGGAAATTGTTTTGTTTTGTTTTTTTGGTACCAGGGATCAAACTCGGGACCTTGCGCTTGCAAGACTGGCGACAGAACCACTGAGCTAAATCCCCAGCCAGAAAGTTTGAGTTTATGTCACAGAGACAACAATGAATTTTAAAGCTGGAGTTGGATACTACCTGAACTTTAAACCAATGAACTTAACAGCAAGCTATTTTTCTTCTATCTTAAATGCTTCATGAACTCAAGCATCTTGTATATAATTCACACATAGAATAAGTAGGTTATTGATGATAGTTCTTGTCTAACTTGTTACTATAGAATTGTCCTGTCCAACAACCCACCACATGTGGTGGCTGAAGCCCTGAAATGTGGTCGGCCTGAACTGAGATGTGCTGTGAAAGTAAAATACACACTAAATTTTGAGTTTGGGGAAAACAAACAATAAATGATATTGCAATAATTTTTATATTAATCACATATGAAGATGATAATATTTTTGATATATTGGGTTAACCATTTCATTAATCCAAATAAAACCTGTAGTTTACTTAATAGTATCATACCCATGTTACTTTCTTAGTTTTGCTAATATTACCATGATAATGCAAGGTGTTAACATTAAAAGCATATGGATAAGAGGTATATAAGAATACCATATTATTTTTGCATTTTTATAAGTCTAAATTTATTATAAAATGTAAAGTTAAAATT
Source organism: Heterocephalus glaber (assembly GCF_053883595.1). Lineage (NCBI taxonomy): Eukaryota > Metazoa > Chordata > Mammalia > Rodentia > Bathyergidae > Heterocephalus > Heterocephalus glaber. The sequence continues at coordinate 32,106,040 of NW_028258296.1, read as the reverse complement.
AGTTCTATCTACTTATGTTTTTAAAATATGACTTCTAGAAAATTTATAAGTGTCACAAATATGGCTCACATATTTCTATTGGACAGTGAGTGCTGTAGCAGAACATCGAACTACAATGAAAACCAAAATACCATCTGAACAACTCAGCATTATGAGTTGCAGCCCATGTTTAGAGAGAGTTTAGTTTACTTAATAAGCAGTTTTTATTGTTGAGAGCTAATTGGGCCATTAGTTAATGCAGCTTCATAACACCACTAAACCAAAGTGAGTAATGATTTGGATTCATAGGTCATCTAGTCAATCTGTGATTTGAGGCAGAAATACACTAAAACTCTTCCTGGAAGACAGCTCTATTCCTCAAATGCTCCTGCGGAGTTTTTCACCACCTCCTTTAGGAAGTTGTTTTGGTGTTCACAGCATTAAAGTCAGGAAATTTTTTTTCTTTACATTAATTACTAAATATGATGATTTCATATGCTTTGCTTCTTTGATATTCTTTAAGATTATGAAGTACTATAAAGTACTAAAACTACAACAACAACAACAACAAAACCAACAAGCAAACAAAACCAAAGCAAAATCCTAGCCTGAAGGTAGAGAATAGCTTAAGTTTTATGTGCTCACTTGAAAGTGCTGTGACTAATTGCTCACACTTGAAAAATTATTTTAAGGTTAAATTGTAGGAAAATGAAAAAGAAAGTATACTTTAAAAACTCGGCCATCCATAAATAATATGAAATAGGAAGAAAAGGGGCAAAAGGGAAGTGGAAGGGGTAAGGAAAGGAAAGAAGGGAATGGAATTAATATGAGAAAATGAAAAGTGGAAACAAAGTCTTTGTAAATAGGGAGGGATGGAGGGGTTGAAGGGAGGGCAGGGGAAAGAGGGAAAAATAAGAACCAAGAGAGATTATGCAAAGGTGCAAATTTCTAATGATGAATGTCATTATATTGTATACTTAAAACGTACCAATAAAATTAATTTTTAAAAAAAGAATTCATCTTATATATTCCAGCCCCAACCAACAACATAGGAGCAGAAGAACCACATCACTGAGCCCAAACTAGGTTGTAGAATGATGAGAAATAAAATAGTTTTTTTTAAGGCACTAAATTTTTGGATAGATTGTTACTGAAACAGTGCCCATAGAATCATTGCATAATTGCTGCACATCATGGGAGAACTAAGTGCTCTTCACTAGTAATGGAACCTCAGTTTATCCTCAAGGGCTCATTTCACAGCACACATCATCAATATTTACCTAGTACTTTTTAAGAACATTGGCAAATCATGGAAGGTGTAATGCAAATTGTAACATTTTGCTGACAACATAAAAAACTTACTAGATGCAAGGTCAGGTTGTAAGATCTGAGGAAGTATATTAGATTCATGCAAATAAAAGATTTCAGACATCTCTAGATTTGCCAAGTTGTTAAATTTGCTAAAGTGTGGATAGAAATGAATATTTTGGAAGACAGATGGAGAGGGAAAACCTATGTTTTTAGACTTCTTCCGACATGCAGCTGTACAGACAAAAGTTAAAAGTGAAACGTAGTGAATTATTTGCAAGTGACAGCTCTTTCATTTGTATCCACAGCTGCTGTTAAGGACCACCACTGCCTCAGCTTGGTCCAATTATGGCGCTGTGCACCTTATCACATAGCTTCGTTTGTACTTCTCCCGTCTTAAGATCTGTAGCTCATTAACGTAAGATCTGACAGGCTCAGTCAATGCTGAGTTAGAGCTGGTGGCTTCTCTTTATTTGGGCACAACCACAAGTTTCATGGAATTATATTTAGTTACACAAAAGGTAGGGTGTCCTTTGTTGGCAAGATGTTTCATTACTCTGTTATTTATCCCAGCCTGGGCATTTAAACAAGTAAAAATTTCTAGGCTCTTCCATCCAAAGCATCTCGACCCCCTCACACCCCTTTTCATGAGGGCAGAGTGCCACTACTTGATTAGAAAAATATCTCTAATGAGGAGGCTATAAATTCATATGGTGTTTTGTGACCTGAGTCAAAATGTTATCCTTTATTTTAATGTTCTTGCTATTCTCCTTTAAATAACAGTGAATGATATACAGGAGTTTGTTGAAGAAATTCAGCTCCTTCCCCTTGAGTGAGTTTCATTTCCTTTTAAATTGACAAGGACTTGGTTTCTGACTGTCTGGCTTCATTTATCCTCTACACATTAGAACTGCCTTTTGCACTGGCTCGCAGCATAGTACATATGGAAATTAAATACACCCACATTTGAAATGAGAGTGCCTTTCCTCGCTGGCATTTGTTTCCAATATGATATACTTATTTCAGTGACAAGGTTCAGTGGTTAAAGTCATAGTCAGACCAGAGCTAGGCAAGCAGAGAAAGGATTGAAGTGATTTCCAGGTTAGTTAAGCAAAAGTAGCTGAAGGAGAAAGGGGTCCCAGGGGCCTGATAGGTTCTGCCTGAATTATCCAGATAATTACTTCGACCCTTTACCCTGACAATGGAGACCTGAACTAAAGTGATATAAGCCAATAGAAGTTTATTTAACTTATTTTTTCACTTTCCATTAATAATGACTGAAATGAAAATGAGTGGAGTCCCTGTCAGAATTTGGATCAAGGCCTCAATTCCACTGTTGTGAGGTTTGTTTAAGGATTCTAAAGTGTTATTTAGGGAAATTCTAAAATGAGTGAAAAAGAAGAAAAGGGTAAATATTTTTGCCTGCTAAACCTTGGAGAGTTAGAGGGCTCAAGAACATCCTCTTTTTTGTCAATTACACTCTCTCTTTAGAAAATCTCACCCCACCACCACTATAATTTTAAGTATTGGCTACATTCCCAAACTTACAGCTGGGACCTCCTTTGAGAGAACACTTGATGTACCACTGCAAAAACAGCTGCCTATTTTCAATCATGCTACTGTTTCTAGTACTACATGGAGCTAAAGTTAACTAAGTGTTTTCTATGTCAGGTGTCTTAAGCATTTATAGGCACAACCTCACAGGTCTAAGCGGTAGAATTTATAATGATCTCCCTTTTACAGATTAAAGAAATGAAACTATATCGGTTGTCCAAATTTTACTTACAAAGAAATGGAACCCAGAATAGAAGGTAGATCTGTATGATGTTTAAATTTCCATTTAAAATATGCTGCTTCCTTATTGTATTAACAATTTCCTGCACTCATATGTAATTTTGCATATGCCACTTTGAATTACCATGATGATGATGATGACTTTTTATTAAATCCTGGTTTTTCCCCTTCCTAATGCTGACGCTTAGAATGGGGAACTGTTGGGTGTTTCTGCATGCTTCACTCTAGAAAAGCTTTACATGTTACATCATTGCTCTCTTATTGCTGCTCTTCAGGTTTCACAGAAAGCCAGCAACACAATTAAGAGCCTAGCTAGAAGCCTAAGTCAAGAGATTTAAAAGAGCATCTTTACTAATCAGGGTTGTAACCTGTTACCCAGTCTTTAAAAAGCTATACAACACGTTGTCCATGCTGTACCTGACTCATAGGAAGATAGTGAGATTTTCTGGCTTCCTTTGCAGAATATGCTTTGTGGGGATGTCTAGAACTAAATATTAAATGCAGGTCAGATTTCTTTAACTTGGCAAATTGTACTTTGGAGGTCACCAGGCCAAAATTGAGGAGACCAACCTAAAAAGCCTTTTGAGGGAAGGGGTTTAATATTCATGGGACAAAAGATGTAATCAAAAGACTTGTCCCTAACACTCCTGGGGATCAGTGTCTTGTCTTAAGGACTGATTTTTCCCATGTTTTTCTCTTTTGTCACATTGTGCTGTCATTTAGTGTCAAGTGGGGCAAGTTCTCTTTTCCTTTGTAAATAATCATTGCTGACATGTAGTTAAAAATCTTTTACTCCAGAGAAGCTGCCTGTGGTGTTTTAGGTCAACCTCACCCTGTGTGAAAATACTATACATGGAGTCTCGAAGTCTAGGATCTGAAAGTACAACCAGGCGCACTGTATGCTGACACATTACCGTACATCAGGCTGGGTCATCTTTCACTGGGGCAAGTGTCCTGTCCAGCGGGTGTACAGCACATCTATTGGGACTGTGTTCAAAGCTCCCCTAGGAGAAGCAAATGAAAGCCTTTGGGAAAGATTTCAGCGTGGTAACTGGCTTCTTCTCAACTTTTTGAACTAGTTACCCAACAATTCAACACTAACAAGACAGGAATTTTTGTTTCTTCTGATTTTTTATTATTATTTATTCTAGCAGTTCATTGTTACTGTAAAAAAATGCTACTGAGTTTTTAAAAATCAATTTTATTGAGATACAATTCCTACCCATATATCGTAAAAGTTACACTTTTTGATGCACAGTTCTATAAGTTTTAACAAATGTATTGTAACCACCACAATTAAGACACAGGACAATTCTTTCCCCACATATATTCACCCGTTACACTGTCACCAAGCCCTCTACACAGCCTCAGTCCTTGGCAATCACTAATCTGTGTTGTAGGTTATTCTTTCACAATAATATAGCATGTAGCCTCGTGAGGCTTTTCCTTTATCACAGTGTATTTCCAATGTATCCATTGGTGTGTGGATCAGTATTTTGTTCTTTTTTGTTGCTGTATAGTCTTCCACTGCAAGGATGTACCACAATTTAACCACTCCTTAGTTGAAGGACATTTGGGTTGTTTCCTGGTTTTGTCAGTGATTAATAAAGACACTCTAAATATGTGTGTACGGGATTATATCTGACCATAAGGTTTTTACCCCCTTTGGGTGAAATTTTGGGTGAATTGCTGCATATATGTGTTTAAATTTATAAGAAACTGGCTGTTTTCCAAAGAGGCTTTTTCACAATGCATTCCTAACCAGTGGTATATCCAAGTTCTTGCTGTTCTGAGTCACCTCTAGCATTTGGAACTATCAGTATTTCATTTGTTTATTTGTTTTTAACCATTTTAGTTGATATGAAGTGACATTTCACTGTGGCTTTCATTTGCATTTCTGTAAAGAGTAAATGAGGTTCTACACTTTTTATGTACTTATTTGCTATTTTTATATCTTTTTTGGTAAAGATTCAGGTCAAATCTTTTGGATATGCTTTAATTGAGGTTAGTTTTCATATTGCTGAATTTTGAACATTCTTTATATATTCCATGTACAGGTCCATAAAAACATTCAAAGGGATCAGATTATATACCATGTTAATTATTGTGGGACAGAAAGAATGTGATATTTGTTCTCACTCATCACAAGGGCCACGGCTGAAACTCCTATAACAAAAGACAGATTAGCAAGAGAAAGGGATAAACAATTTATTTGATTAAGGTTGTGCATAACACAGAAGTCTTCAGAAATGAAAATCTGAAGACTTCAGTATCGTTGTCTGTTTTTATGCTGCAGTTGGATATAGGGTGGACTGCCACATAGAATTAATTTTGCCTGGACACAGGGTTGTGACTAACAGTGACAGCGGGAGACCCGCAAGACCTGTATGTTCACATTCTTCTTGGCCTTTCTACAGCATTCCATCTTCCAGTGGGGCAGGGTGCCTGTAGAATGAGAGTTTTCAAGGGAGAGGAAGGTTTCATGGAGGGCTTTGGGGGAGAGGAGTTCTAGTTTCTATAACTCATCTTGCATAAGTTGAATTTTCATGACTTAAGCTGGGTGAGAAAGAGAGGTGGTTGACAGGAGGACAGGAGATTAGAGACATTGTGAATTCTGAGGCCCTTCCAGTGTCTGTCAATTTGAAGTGCTCAACATGCCTGGGCATCACACTTTAGGGTGTTGTGTTCTGAGTGCCAACACTAACCCTCTCTTCACCAGAAGCCTGGCAAAAGCAGGGTGACTTTGCAATTAACGAGGCACAAACTGATCAGAAGAGGAATGCTGCTCAGCCTTTAGTCTTCCAGATATGTCAGTTAATGAATGACTCTCTCCCTAGGCTCAGCTTTGGTGCTTCCTTCTCTGTCAGATGTATTTCCAGGTGATTTCATCCAGTCAGTGCCTTTAAATACCCTCTCTATGCAAATGGTGCCCAGATGTGTATCTGCAGCTTGGTCTTATTTCCAAATCCCAGGTCCCTATCTCCACCTGCCCGATGTGACATCTCTACCCAGGAATAAGTAAACATTTAAATGTAGCATGTGCCAAACTGAACCCCAAGACTTCCACCCCAATTCTCCTCCGCCCAAATAATGACAACTTTATTTTTGCAATGACTCCAGCTAAATGCCCTGAGGCGATCATTGACGCCTTTCTTTCTCTTGCTCCCTACTCCCAATCCATCTGGCCTATTCTTTACATTGAACATATACAAAATCTGCTTACTTCTGAAAAGCTCCATGGCAATCTTCGTGATTGGAGGCTCCACCAACTGTCACCTGGATGGTGGCAGTATCCACTGGAAAGATTTTTGTTTCCTCCCTTATTTTTCTCTTCCTCCCTACATCAACATAGCTATCAGAATAGTCAATAAAAAGCATAAGGCTCATTGTGCTCCTCTACTTAAACCCTGAAGTAGTAAAGTTAAAGCCAACTTTCCCACAATGGTCAACAAGGCTCTCTATGGTCTGTTCCCTGCCTTACTATCTCCAGACCCCTTTCTAAAAACACGTTACAATTCTTTTACTATCACCAAACTCCAACATATGTCTGTTACACAACTTAAAGTTTAATGTCTACATTATTAATACCGAGTACACAGTGAGTCAAGAACATGGCTAAAAACAGAATTTAGCACCTTTCCCACTTCTAACACAATTTTGTAACTAGTAGATATCCTGCTTTTCCAGAGGCTGTAATATCCTTGTTAAAAATTAAAAATAGTTGAAAATTATTAACCACTTATTATTTGCTGAGTGCTTTACATAATGTTTTTAATCCTCGCAATAATTCCTGAGGTGCACTAATTCCTGAGGTGATGAGCCCAAGACCCCAGTGGTAGGTAACTTCCCTCAGGCTAGGCAGATTCAAAGAGAGCCCAGGCAGCCACACTCCAAATCGCATCTCACTGCCGCCTTATCCTCTTTACTTCCTTATAAGTATGCCAAAAATCAAAGGGAAAAAAATATGAAGATTATTTCTCGTAGGTTCCTTATATAAAGCATATCAAAGATAAGCATTTTTATGCTTTTAATTCTATCTTCAAAATATTCTGTACATACTCCTTGCTTCCTTTTCCCTGCCCCTCTACCACCATTCCTCCTCCTTGCCCCCCTCCATCACTTCGTCTCCTTCTTTCTCTTTTTCTTCTTCCTTCTCCGCCCACACCTATGTTTGTGACAAAGGCCTTGTGGCCTGGGGAGAAATGCTGACAGGGAAACTCCTGAACCTGTAAAGAGAGCAGAGAATTTATGGTAGATGAATCCAGTTCTCCTACTCTGAAAACCAGCCCACCTGATCGATATATAGATCTACTTGGCTTTATGCACTAAATGTTCCTGAAACCTTGTTTATAAAATAAATATTTGTATACAAAAATCATATATTCTCAGTACCTTTCTTTGGGATTTTAGAAATGTATCTCTATACACAAAGAAAAATGTTTGCTCCAGTATTATAAATTGATGTGGGTGTAGCCAAATGTGTACCTGAAGGAATATTCTGACTTTGTCAACAACACTCATGCAGGTTCATCAAAGGGACAAATGACCCATTTGATCACTGCTGCTCAGGTAAAAGCACAACCATGTCAAAACACATGATCAATTCTCTTTCTAATATTTAAACAGCCTTCCTAGGGCTTGATGCTAGATGCTTAATATAACACAGAGGAAATGAATGAAAATACTTTCAGAAGAGTAGTTGGGCATCACCTGCTCTGCAGTTAACAGTTAAGCTGCTAGTACCCTTTTATCTACAAACACCTTCACTAATCAATAAAATTTGCAAGTCGGGCTGAAAACACTGAATCAGCCTGCACCCCAGGAGCAATCCACTGCCCCCCCCCCAAAGGAACAGGGGCCTCCTTTGGCCTCTTCTCTGTACAGTCACCTGGTTCTGCACTACAAAGACACAGAGGACACCAGACCACCAGACCACTGCACTGGAGCTAATCAAGTTCTCAGCATTTAAAGAATTCTTGCCCAGAGGTAGGGGCTTCTGAGCCACCGTCCCACTGCTCCTGGTCCAGAGGAAGGGGCTTCGGGGCCACCAAAAGTCACACCACTAACAGCCCAGAGGAAGGGGCTTTCAGGCCAACATCCCTACAGCTGCTAGCAGCCCTTGGCCGACCTCTGCCAGCTCAGAGGAATTGAGCCCTGCGGACGTCAACAGTATCCCCCCGGCCCTCCAGTCAAAATGAGAAAACAAGTAAATAAGTCTCAAAACCAGACTTCCAGATCACCTACAGCAACCCCAAAGGGAAATGAGATGGAACACTCTGATACTTAACCACCTGTACCCACTGAACTGGCAACAAAAGGGGATCTGGAAAAAAGGAAATCAGAAATAATTTCTCAGATAACAGGAGAAATTGTGCCCCTAGTGCAAGACATGATTAAGAAATCTAGAGTGGAGCTGAGGAACATAATGAAATCCCAACATAGGAAACAAATAGAATCCATAAAACAGATGCAAATAGATTTCCAGGACATGAAAAACTCCAATGAAAGTCTACACAGCAGAATGAGCCAATGTGAGGACAGAACTTCAGATATAGAAGACAAGATTGCAATTAATGATCAGGAAAAGAAAAATTGCTTCAAAATTATAAGGGAACATGAGAAATCAATCCAGCAGCTGCTAGATGATACAAAGAAGAATAACGTAAGACTGACTGGAGTCAATGAGGAAACAGAAGACAGTGCAGACGACATAAAAAAAAACTTCACAGAAGTAATGGCAGAAAACTTCCCAAGCAGGGGAAAGGAACTTAACATTCAGATACGCGAGGCATATAGGACTCCAAATAGCCTTGATCAAAAAAAATCTACACATAGGCATATAATTGTTAAGCTTCCAGAAACTCAACAGAATAACAAAGTTCTACAAGTAGTTAGACAAAAGAAACAAATCACATACAAAGGAAAGCCCATCAGAATCACAGCAGACTTCTCAACACAAACCATCAAGGCAAGAAGAGCTTGGAGTGACATATTCCAAGCCCTAAAAGAAAACAGCCTCCAACCCAGATTGATGTACCCTGAAAAACTATCTTTCAAAATTGATGGGGAAATAAGATACTTTCATGACAAAGAGCACCTTAAGAATTTTGTGAATACCAAACCAGAACTCCAAAAAATTTTACACAATATCCTAGGAACAGACATTGAGGATCACAACCCCAGGAAGCAAAGCAGAATGAACCCATCTCACATGACAAGAAATTAAATGTAAAGGGGGAGAACACAACAAAAAGAAAAAGTCATGCCAATGATAAGTCAATATGTATGAGTTATAACCATCAATGTTAATGGTCTCAATTCACCAATCAAAAGAAATAGACTGGAATAATGAGTCAAGAAGTAAAATCCAACAATATGCTGCATACAAGAAACACACTTAATTCAAAAGGAAACTCATAGACTGAAAGTTAAAGGGTGGAAAACAATACTCCATGTGACAGGAACCCGAAAAAATGCAGGAGTAGCTATCCTCTTTGCAGATCAAGTAGATTTCAAACCATCACTGATTAAGAGAGATGAAGAAGGACACTACATCCTTGTAAAGGGAAGAATCCAAGAGGAAGAGATGACAATCATAAATATCTATACATCAAACACTAATGTGCCCAACTATATAAAACAAATACTAATGGACATGAAAAGTCATATATGCACTAATACAATTGTACTGGGGGACCTCAAATCCCCACTGTCACAAATAGATAGATCAACTAGACAAAAAATAAGTAATGAAATACTAGAACTCAATCAAACTCGTGAACAAATGAACTTAACAGATGTTTACAGATTCTTGCACCCCACAAAATCAGAATACACATTCTTCTCAGCTGAACATGGGTCATTCTCCAACATAGACCACATACTCACACATAGAACATGTTTAAGTAAGTGCAAAGGAATTGAAGTTATCCCCTGTATATTATCAGACCACAATGCGATAAAATTGGAGATCCATAGCAAAAGAAACTCAAAAAATTTCATAAACATGTGGAAATTGAACAACACACTTCTGAAGAACCAATGGGTCATAGAGGAAATTAAAGAAGAAATCAGACAGTTCCTTCAATTAAATGACAATGACAATACAACATATCAGAATCTATGGGACACAATGAAAGCAGACTTACGAGAGAAATTCATAGCAGTGAATATGCATATTAGGAAAACAGAATGAGCCCAATTAAACAACCTGATGCTGAACCTCAAGCTTCAAGAAAAAAGAAGAGCAGGACAACCCCAAAGCTCATACAAGGGAGGAAATTATAAAAATCAGAGGAGAAATCAATGCAATGGTGACTAAGAGAACGATACAAAAAAAATCAATGAAGCCAGGAGTTGGTTCTTTGAAAGAAAAAACAAAATTGACAGACCCTTAGCCAATCTTATCAGAGAAAGGAAAGAAAAGGCCCAAATCCATGCAATTAGGAATGAAAAGGATGAAATTACAACAGACCCAGCAGAAATCCAGAGGATCATCAATACCTACTTTCAGAACCTATACTCCAATAAGATGGAAAACACAGAAGAAATGCACAGATTCCTAGATACATATGAATTACCAAAGTTGAATGAAGAAGACCTAAAAATTCTGAACAACCCAATATCAACCAATGAAATTGAAAACATAATTAAAAACTTACCAACTAAGAAATGCTCGGGCCCTGATGGCTTCACTGCTGAAGTCTACAAGACATTCAGAGAGGAACTACTGCCACTACTGTTTAAACTCTTCAATGAAATTGAAAGGGAAGCAATACTCCCAAATTCATTCCTGGAAGCAAGCATCACCTTGATCCCCAAAGCAGAGAAAGACCCAACTGAAAAGGAGAACTATAGGCCAATCTCACTAATGAACATAGATGCAAAAATTGTTAATAAGATACTGACAAATAGAATGCAGAAGATCATCAAGAAAATCACACACTGATCAAGTGAGATTCATCCCAGGGATGCAGGGATGGTTCAATATATGCAAATCAATCAATGTAATACACTATATCAATAGAGCCAAGGACAAAAACCATATGATTATCTCCATAGATGCAGAAAAAAGCATTTGACAAAATTCAACATGCATTTATGATAAAAACTCTACAAAAAATTGGGATAGATGGTCTCTACCTCAAACTGATAAAAGCCATCTATGAAAAATCAACAGCCAATATCATACTAATTGATCAAAAACTGAAATCCTTCACACTAAAATCAGGAACAAGATAAGGATGTCCACTATCACCACTCCTGTTCAATATAGTTTTGGAAACATTAGCCACAGCAATTAGACAAGAGAAAGAAATAAAAGGAATAAAGATAGGAAATGAAGAAGTCAAATTGTCATTATTTGCACATGACATGGTACTGTACATAGAAGCCCGCAAGAACTCCACCAAAAGTCTTCTAGACTTAATAACCAAATTCAGTCAAGTAGGTGGTTACAAGGTCAACACACAAAAATCAATAACTTTCCTCTACACCAATGACAGACTCACTGAGACAGAAACAGAGCAAGTAATTCCTTTCACAATAGCATCCAAAACACTGAAATACCTAGGAATCAACCTAATAAAAGAAATCAAAGACCTCTTCTCTGAAAACTGAAAAGAGAGATTGAAGATGATATCAGAAAATGGACAGACATCCCCTGCTCCTGGGTAGGAAGGATTAATATAGTGAAAATAGCCATACTTCCAAAACTGCTACATAGATTCAATGCAATTCCAATTGAGATCCCAGCAGCATACTTCATGGACCTTGAGAAAACAATCCAAAAATTCATTTGGAACAAGAAGAGACCCAGAAGAGCAAAAGCAATTCTAGGTAACAGAGACATGGTAGGGGTATCACAATCCCTAACCTGCAACTATACTACAAAGCTACTGTGATAAAAACAGCATGGTACTGGCAAAGAAACAGACCTGAAGACCAGTGGAACAGATTAGAAGATACAGAAACAATGCCAGACATACTCAGCCATCTTATCTTTGATAAAGGAGTAAAACACCCTCACTGGAGGAAAGATAGACTCTTTAATAAATGGTGCTGGAAAAATTGGATTTCAACTTGCCAAAGATTAAAACTAGACCTATATCTCTCAGCATGCACTAAATTAAAATAAAAATGGATTAAAGATCTAAATATTAAAATAGAAACTCTAAACCAGTTGGAACAGAGGTTAGGTAGAACTCTTGAAGACATCAGTGTAGGAAAAGACTTTATGAACAAAACCTCAGTTGCCCGTGAACGAGCACAAACAATCAACATGTGGGATCTCTTCTTATTAAAAAGCTTCTGTACAGCAAGAGAAACCACCAGCAGTGTGAAGAGACAACCCACAATGTGGGAAAAAATCTTCACCTGCTTTTCCTCAGACAAAGGTCTACTATCTCGAATCTGCAAAGAACTTAAAAAGATCAGACTTCCCAAATTTAAAGACCCAATCTAAAAATGGGCATCTGAAATGAACAGACATTTCTCAGACAAGGAAGTAGAAATAGCAAATAAATACATGAAAAAATGTTCAACATCACTGGTCATTCAAGAGATGCAAATGAAAACAACACTGAGATTCCACCTCACACCAGAAAGAATGGCTGCTATCATGAAATCAACCAATAACAAATGCTGGCAGGGCTGTGGGGAAAGAGGAACACTGCTCCACTGCTGGTGGGAGTATAGACTGGTGCAACCACTGTGGAAATCAGTATGGAGATACCTCAAAGAACTAGGACTGGAAGTCCCATTTGACCCCACTATTCCCCTGCTGGGGATCTTCCCCCCAAAATTAAAAGAATCATACCACAGTGATATATGTGCACTCATGTTCATACCAGCACAGTTTATGATAGCTAAAACTTGGAAACAGCCCAAATGCCTATCAACTGGAGACTGGATAAAGATAATGTGGTTTTTTAAATAAATGGAGTACTACTCAGCCATAAAAAATGAGAAATTAGAGACATTTATAGCTAAATGGATGCACATTGTGGCAATATTCTTAAGTGAAATAAATAGGACACACATATATAAACACTGAATAGTTTCTCTGGTATGAGAAACTGAAAGTGTAAATAAGGACTAAAATGTATAATAGGTAATGTGAAATAGGAAGAAAAGGGGCAAAGGGGAAGGAAGTGGGAGGGCTAGGGGAAAGGAAAGAAGGGTATGGCATAAATATGAGAAAATGGAAAAATCGAAACAAAATCTTTGTAAACAGGGAGGACTGGAGGGGTTGAAGGGAGGGCTGGGCAAGGGTGAAAAATAAGAACCAAGAGAGACTATGTAAAGGTGCAAATTTCCAATGATGAATGTCATTATATTGTATACCTAAAATGTACCAATGAGTAGAATGAATAATCGATAATGCAAAATAGGAAGAAAAGGTCCAAAGGGGTAGGGGTAGTGGGAGGGGCAGGGGAAAGGAAGGAAGGGAAAGAAAAAATGATGAGAAATGGAAAAAGTGGAAATAAAGCCTTTGTAAATAGGGAAGGGTGGAGGGGGTGAAGGGAGGGCTAGGACTGGGGAAAAAATAAGAACCAATATCCATTATGTAAAGGTACAAGTTCCCAATGAGAAATGTAATTGTGTTGTATACCTAAAATGTACCAATAAAAGAATTTAAGGAAAAAAAATAAATTTAAAAAAATTTGCTAACCTCAATGAGGATTTAATTGATAAAAAAAGATTCTTACCTGATATGAATAATTGTACTTACACTTGACATAGGAAGAATCTTTTTGATACTTTCATATAACCCTGAAAACTTTAGAGTGAGGCATTAGATACAAAAATTAGAATGTGACTTCAATGTGCTAGCCACATAGATACTGTTCTGTGAAAACTGGATAATTAATGTGGAAGAATCTTGATTTCCTTCTCTTTAAAAATGTGCATAGTAATATCATTTTTATAGTTATACATAGGATTAAATATTAACTTATTCACATGTTATGTAATTTAACCCTCATCATTTATGATGTTAGTGACATTGCATTCTGAGAGATTCAGAAACTGAGGCTTGGGTAGTTTAAGTCACTTACTCAATGTTGAACAGCTACCAGGATTTGAATTACAGTCCTTCTTGAAGTAAAGAATATATCCTTTTTTATACAAGCAAATAATTTATTGCAGGCCCTCAAATACATTTCTATATTTAAAGACAAATATATTGATCCACAGATAAATATTTATCAAGTGAATGAATGAATGTAAGAAGTGTATAAATGTGAATGCGTGTATACATGATGTGCATGTAGCTCCATACCAGTGAAATTCTAGCAGCTATGGGACCCAGTGGGACAGAATGCATCTTGAATAGAAGTTACCATCCATAACCAATTATCCAAAATTGAAGAAGCGAAACAAACACAACAAACCCTAAAATAAACATGGCTTGGTTTTTCCTATGATGAATTCAGAGATTTCCTAAAAAACTTTACCTATTTAAATAAGAGCTATTGGCTTTAGAAATTGTTCTTCGAGACAAACAATTCAGAGCAAAAAGACATGCATTGGTGGGTATGAATCATACTATTTCAGACAAATAAAATCTATTGCAATTATAAATATGGTCAAATTTTGGCCAATTTTCTAATATAACATGAGAACATGTTTGTATTGCTACTAAGACATTTGAATTATTAATAGATCCATTTTTAAAAGAGTTGACATTTTGGTTGGCTTTGAATGGTCTTTAATGGAGCAGGGATTTTTGCATTCTGGCTAGGTTGGCAAGCCAATTTACAGATCGGAGTCTTAGACACACAAAAGCCATTATCAGCCACTGCTGAGAATTCCCAGTGAGGGGCACTTTTGTTACCACTGTTGGTGGCAGCTACTGTTTCTATTCTTCTCTGCTGAGGGACTCCCTAATGAGGTAAAGACTGGACTAAATGAAAAGAACATAATTCTTAAGATCGGGTTTGTTTGGTTCTAACCCCAATTGCTTTATTTATTCTTTCATTTAATAAGGATTTATTTACATTGAACAAATGCAAGCCAACAGTCACTTTCTTAGGGGGTGTCCATACACAGGCCAGTGATTCTGATCCATAGCTCAATATGCCAGCATCCCTCCTTCCTCTCCTCTGGACCCTTCTCTGGGGAGCAGGAGTGGGAAGAGCTTTTGTTTCAAAAAGCACACCAGTAAACTGAACATTTTGACCAAGTTGGAGAAAGATCTTCTGCATTTCTGGATCACTGACCAGTAAGGTATAAAATTGTGTTTCTACTGCTAACTTTGAACAGGCCAGTAATCAGTGGGTGAGGGAGAGCTCTGCCCATTCCACTTGGCTCTGACTGTCCCAGGATGAGCTATCCTGGAGACTCTGCCCCAGGAACTTTCTCTGGCTTTTAACAGAAGTAGGCCCTGCCAGAAATTTTGAAGAAACTAATCCCTCCCAGAGCAGCATTTAGTAATAATGGAGGAGAATAAATACCCACCTTCCCTACCCCTTGACTGGGACGCTTCTAAAATAAGTTCCTCACAGCCTCCTGGAAGTTGAGAGGGGCTTGAGACATGGTCATCCACTGCACAAGTATTGGCTTCCTTCACTTCCTGTCTCACATCCTGCCACTTTTGTCACTGTTTCCTGAGGTCACCTTCCAAATAAACTAATAATGCTCAAATCCTTGTTTGAGATCTCTGTTTCTGATGGACCCAACCTGAAGACAAAGGCTTAGCATCTTCAGTGAATTCTTTTCTAAAACAACAGAATATGTGCAAAACTATACTTTGCATATCAAGGCACAGGCCCCACCCCCACGAACACAGCCTCTGCTGGTCTTCTCTGAAATGAACTTTTGTCATCTCTCTACTCCTGCACTCAGAGTCTTATGGTCAGAGGCAAATGTGGGGATTAAAAAGAAGAGATTTAGATTTTTGTCATCCATGTCGATTAACATAAGAATGCTTTAGAAAGTAATCCAGGCTAGTGTGTCTTTGATTTGTAAGCCGGGGATTGTTCTCATAAAACAAGTTCAAGGGTGTGTTAATAAGAAGAGAAGTAAATCTGTCCCAAAGATTAGGCAAAGTGTCTTATACAGGGAAGCATCCTAAAGGTAAGGAAGGTAGGGGCAAGGAAAGTGAAACCTGTTTTCAGTACAGCCAGCACCCCTAAGTGTGAGCTCATCTCTGAATAATAAAAATCAGCAGATTAGAAGGAAAAGGGGGAGATAGGTAGGAGAAACCTAAAACCTCATGTTCTAGGATTTGTTTGACACAAGGAGGGATATTCTCCTGTGGGTGTTGAGTTTTGGGGAGTATTGGTGAAAGTAGGAAAGGACAAGGGTAGTTTAGGTAACACAGATGAGAAAGTACTTTAAAGGGTTTGAAGAAGAAAAACAGGGAGAATTGGTGAACAAGAAAGCCTGCACTCAGACCCTCAAAGCCAAGGTTTTGAGGCTTTGTTCCTTTGTACAGTGCACAAGCACCAGTTTCACCACCTGTATCCCCTGACCTTCTGTGGTTTGAGAGCAGTTATGTAAATTCTTCAATAAAGAACTACTGAAAATGTTCATTATGTTTCTTCTGGAAGCCAGCTGAGGCAGATGGTACAGTCAGCCCCTGGTGGACTGGCAGATGGAGAAAAAAAGCCACCCACTAGCAACTACCCAGCTGGGGAAACAACTTGACTGATTGGCCAGAGGGAGTAAACACTCTGGCAGGAAGGAAAGCCCTTGCCACTTAAGTGATCCTATGTTCCATTTCCTCACCCCTTCAGTTCAATAATTTGGGGATTGAAAGAATCCATTCCATTCTACCCCAAAACATATATATCCTTTCCCAAGAGTTACATTTCAAGAAAGCTTGCATTTTAACTGACAGAGGCATCTGTGTGGTGGCAGTGTGGTCATGGTTGTTGATGTATGAAAGTAGAGAGAATGGAGGGGGTGGCATGGTGTCCTTCTGTCCACTTCCTCCCACCACCAGTATGGTGGGCAACAGTATTGAACAAAAAGGGAAGGAAAGGTTAAGACTTAGAGTTTTATTCATAGAAGATGTTGTGAGTTCTGGAGACAAATTAAGTTACTATGGAACCTAGGTAACAGATTAAATCACAGATTTAGGGAGAATGCCTTTCTTGTCTCCAGCCCAAACCACATTCCCCATTATGGTGCAGCTCAAGCCTTTTGAAGCCCTATGGGGACCCCTACCAGACAACCGCCGAGTTGGGCTGAGTCTTTTCTCAAAGGGCACTTCTGAGGCTGGTGAAGCATCTTGGAAAGAACTTGAAGGACTAAATCCTAATCTATGCTGGGGCAGGCCCATCATTAATTGGGGGATCCAGTAGATGGAGAGCCTAAATGAACAAGTGGGGGGTTATAGTTGTATTCCAGGAAGAGTGTTTATATTCCATCATGTATAAGACCTAGAGCTTTAAAATTACCTGAGTAGTCAGAACTCTCTGCTGACTCTACTTAGTGAAAGTGATTCTGCAGAGCTCTCTTGGGAGCAACAATAATGAGGATGAAAAAGTTACTGTGGCCTTTGAAATGTTTTCTGACTCTCACACATATGTAAGAATAAACTATGTTTACAAAAGAAAAGGAAGGCCAGGATGCAATCAGAAATGAGAGTCAAATCCATCATATATTTTGGGGGGTTTTAAAATTTACTGTTAGGGAGGTGGCTTCACCAACTGTTCCCTAGGAAAAATGCATAATTCTAAAGGCAAACATAAAGGGGAAAAAGTTAAGATCACATGTTGCTGATTTCACCTGTCATTCTGACTATTGCTCAAACATCTACCTAATTCCAAGATAAGGATCTTTGAACTATTTTACTCTGCCACTGAGTTTTTCTTTCATAGACTTTGTGAAAAGGGACCATTGAAGGAGAAGTGAATGGAGAAAGTAAATCATCATGGAAGACAAAAATATATATGAAGGTGAAACAGACCACAGATTCCAGTCCTGAAAATCTTAAGAAATGAAAACTAACTCATTCTGTTGAATTAGATACCTCACCACTATCACTATCATCTCCTGTCCATCCAACCTACTAGTGAAGTATTTTTTAACTGATAGCCATTGAAATGACCATTGGATCAAACTGAGGATGACTTCACCCAACAGTTAGCCCAACAGCCCATTTACCACTACTTTCCTCATCAACAACATGCCCTCCCTTCACTAGTCAAGGAATTATTTGTTTGAAGAAATGGATTGCTTAAATGGATCAGTGATCTTATGAATAAATCTTCATTGTCTTTAAACATGCTCAGAAATATCTACTAAAGATTATGCTTTATTTTGAGAAATAAAAGGCACAATGTTAGGAGTCACTGAGCCAGGGCCCTTGTCCTGCTTGGTGACTCAAAGCTGTGTGACCTCTGGATGTTTCAGTGTCTTTATCTCCATAGTGAGGTGAGCATTGCATATGGTATCCCAAGCTGTTTATGGACCTCGCCTTCCTTGGAGCTTCACTTCTGGTAGTAAAGCATAAAAATGTATTTGCAATCTCTAATCACATACATTTTACATCTGCACAGGGAGTTTTATGAGGTGTGAGTTCTTCTTATGGCAAAATCACTTCTCAGTAGAAGAGAAACCTAAAGATAGCTTTTTCAGTCAGGCTAATCTAATTCAACCCATGTATTCAAGAGGGAAATTAGGTAGAAAACTTCAGAAACTGTACAACCCAAGAAAACTTTCTGTTATTAAGAGTTCTACATATTTTTAAAGTAAAAATTTATGCTCAAGAAAGTTGCTTTATAAGGTTCAGCATAAAATAACAAATAGTTAACATCTGGGGACTTTGACTAAGAAAAGATGCTGCAGAAAAGACCAGGGCTCATGTGTATCACAGGGATTTAAAATTGATTGGTTAGGCTGGCTCTGTGATGACAGCACCCTAGTCACTCAGCTTAGCCTTGTTTGGCTCTCAGTTATCCTTAACAATAAATAAATAATCCTAGGAGGTAATGATTAATATTATTATCATTTTGCAGATGATGAAGTGAAAATTCACATTGAATTTCATGGCCATGGGATAAACCTAGGTTTGTTTGAACTAAAAGCCATAAGTCCTTCCACCAATCCTTCAAGACACACTAAGCTGCTGAGTAGGTTGGGGCATGCTTTTGGAGATATGGACACAGACTGAGTGCTTGGACCATACTTGTTTCATAAAATCTCTTTCAGCCACAATGGATGCCAGTCTGACAGCTTGAGTGGCTACCACATGCTGAGATTGTCAGCAGAATTTGAGTTTGCAGAAAAAGGAAGATCAAAATCAAAATGTATGTCTTTCAGATTGATTCAAAGTCCTGGGACCCCCTCCCTTCCATTCCAAGCAAATGAGAAGCAGGGTGAAACTGTGCCCCAAAAGTGTTGAAGGGAAAATATATTACAAAAAAGGAACTTTAAAGGGGTAAAGCAGAAGCATCTAATCTTATATCACCAGACACCACTCCATGTTTTCTCTGCCTTCATCTTCATCACAGCCATCTCTTAACTGTACAGAGAGAAATAAGATCTGCCCACTCAACCCCACCAAAGTGCCGTACAAGTAAATGAAAATGGGTGAAAAGTGTTTAAATCTCATTGAAATTGGTTAAATAAATTCAGGCTGCTCTTTTTATGTATTATTACAAATTATCACGGTATCATAAGTAGCAGCCATTCAAGAGGAGCTCTACTCTGTGTCTATGCAAAGACTTATTTCTGCCACCCACACTCAGTGGCTTTGACAAAACTGCTCTTCCATTTGTAAAGAAAACCAGCAACTGGCTCCAAAACTATATGCTTGGGATTATATTTGAAATGACACATCCCCAGCAAATTCCCACTGTATAATATACTTCTCAGTTCTTCTCTTGACCCTCTGCATATTCACAATTCTTTCCTTAGTGTATGTGTGTGTGCCTGTATGTGGAAGCCAGACTCTCTAGGACTGAGACAGAAGAAATGAATGCAGCCTCAGGGGAAATGCTAAGTCAGTGACATGAAGGTGATGTAAAGGTCTTGAGGGTCATCCAGTATTATTAAGCTTAAAGCATAGTCCTGACTGCCAAGAAAATAGAGCCAACTGAAACTAGCATCCTCAAATTTAAAAGAAATAAAATAAAAAAGAATGTTGTATTTACAACTCTCATGTTAAAATAACTTAAAAAGAAAGAGAAAGGCATTTCCAGAGAGAAAATGATTTTTTTCCACAGTCATTGTATAGGCGAATTCAGTGCTGTTCAGCAAAGCTCTGTGCAGGATGCTTTTTAACTCAATTTAGTCCCCGCTTTAAATTCTGTTTCTGGGGGCAAAAAAAAGCTTTTTTTAGAGCAGAGCCAGGTAATAGTCAGCCTCCTGGATAGTCTGAAGCTTATGAAAGTCTTACTCTTGCCTTTCATCTCTCTGTAGAACTGTACATTCTCCTGATTACCCCAAATTACAATGTTTGCCGCCACTCTCTTTAATCAGATTTGAGCAATTCTGTTTAGTTAAGAAAAAAAATCAAATGGCATTTCCCTTTCATAAGATTTTGCTCTTCATAAGAGAAGTACATTCTGTTATCCTTCCTTGCTCCCCATGAGGGATTTCTCTTTTAATGTTTTGAAGCCGTGATTGTTGTGTATCAAGAGGCTCAATCCTGGCCCCGTGGTGGTGGATTGGATTACTTTGCTGATTTCTTACCTGCAGTGTAAGACTCCCATGTAGATTAGGACATGGTTTAAGAGGAATTATCTCCTTTTTTTAATAGATCACATACTGAGCCTCAAGCTCTAAATTCAACAGAAAATCAAGCTAATTGTTCATTTCTTCCAGGATATCCCTGAAGGGTAATTGACCTCTGCAGAGCGACTTCTTGGTAGGAAACTAAATAATTAAGTTAAAGGAAATACATTTTTGTTCACAATTCCAGTTGGAAAGGGTTTTTTTTTTTGTAAATGTGATGAGATTATAACCATGAATGCATTTTATACAAAAGATAAATGCACCTTTTCCTCCAGCCTATTTAGAACTAGTTATTTTAAGCAGGACACATATGCAAGTGATTATTTGTTGTAGATCAAAACTTCATCTGTCAAGTTATTAAGATGAAATATTCTCAACCAGATCGGACTCCTCCTCACTGAATTCTTGACCCATTAGGCAAATCCTTACACTAAAAGAATGACCTGGAATGACACAGCATAGACAGTTTTATGAAATGATAAGTTGAGATGTTTCCCTCAATTGGTGTATTTCTCCTATATGATTTCAATCTATTGTGTCTGCCTATGCTGTAAATTTTCAACAGTAACAGTGATTTACACTCCTCAAACTGTAAAAGGAATGGTACTTGCACACTCCTAATTCAGTAAGAGCACAGATCAACAGTCCTGATGAGGTAGACTTTCCATAATGTCTAGAAGCATCTCAACCTAAGTAGTATAATAGATAGCCTTCTCAAAGCACGAGCACACTAAAAGAGAATTTAATATAGTAACAATTATTCCTCCAATTTCAGAGGCCATGATATCTCCTGAAATCAATTCAAATTTAAATCAATTCAGTTGATGCAATTTTAACTTAACAATTATAACCTCTAAAAGGAGTTTTGCCAGTTAATATTTCAAGGTGCTATAGAAAAATGAAATAATGTTCCTCAACATGGCCCAAGGCATGGGAAATCTCCCCTTGGAGAGGACAACTTTGCTAGCTCACTATACATCCCTATCCACCCCCAAAGTCTCTAATTTGTAAATTGCTGAATCAGTTTGTGCACATTTGGAAAATTACTGCTTTCCTGCAATTTTGTGTAAGCTATTGCTAAATTGTTCTGTTGAATGTTAGTGAAAAAATTATATTTTTAAACCACCTCTGAATCCTAAAAGCCCATGGCACAATATTCTGTTTATGTGAGCAATTTAGCTTTATTAAGCAGCATGACATAGACTAAGCAAGCTAAGATAAGCTTGGTACAGTGTGTGCCCTAGAAGCATCAGCCAGAGAAACTAATCAGTCTCTATCCTGATTTTTTGAGAGCTGAATGGACACCTGGTGAGGGAGTGGAGGGGGTGCTCTATTCCCACTGATCCTGGGCTAGATCTGAACTCCCTATTTCACCTGGACATTATTAGAGGAATTTTTCTAGGCAGTGGGAGTCTGGAGAATAATACTTAACAGAAAACATTTAATTCTGAACTTTTTGCTTTCAATCTTTACCAAATCACCAATTATAGAGTTTTCTTTGTTCATCTCAGGCAATAAGGTAATAAGACTCACCAAAAGAGTTTAAGTCATCTAATCTGAAGACAGAATTTATTCATTCTATTGGGCAAATTGGAACAAGGAAACCCAGCTATAATTCCAAAAGCGAGAAAGAATAGACAGACACATATAGAGTTGTTTGCTAACATACAAAGTTATGCTAGAAATGGTTATGAAATCTGTTGGTTTGTGTGTGCCCTCCTGACTTACCCTGACTGCAAGTTTTAGGAAGCATGAATTAAAAGGAGACTTGCAGAAATGCAAAGAACCCTCATGTAAGGTGCTGTCATATTTCACTATGAGAAGTAATGTTCTTGCTGAGCAGTTTTTTCCCATTCTCCATCTTTAGAGACTCAGCCTTCTCTAAGGTTATTGTATGAATTTAGACACACCATTCTGGAAACTAAATTAGCCTGCATTTACTGGGAAGTTGAATGCAGCCAGACTAATGGCAGAGCAAGTGTAATTGGTTCCCAACATGTGTCACTGTGTATACTTCTCAAGCCCTAGAAAAGATGCATTATGGGACTAATTTTTAAATGTTAATGGATATTGGACATTTGCCAGACACCCAGCTGTGCAGAAAGCACTGAGATAGTAAATAGCTCTTGATCTGTTTAGAAACAAATGATGATGGTTTTTAGAATTCCACGGGACTGACGGAGTGGCAACCATCTCCAGCCCAGAGACTGACCCCATTAATGGCATTGATGGGAAACGTTCTAATTTTTACTATCAAAATTAAGAAGCAAGGGTATTGTGTTAAGGCTTAAATTACTTTTGATTAATATTAAGGAAAGTCTAATCCCTCACACCTATTAACCTTACCTGTGTTAGCACAGCTCCCTGACAAGTGTTTTTGGTTTGTTTGTCTGTTTTCCATAGGAGCAGGTCAAAATGAGAATGTCTTCATCAATTAGCTTGGGTGTAAAAGCTGCATTCAGGGTGACCTGCTCACCTGGGCTTGCAAAGAGAATCCTGCTCTCCCACCATGCACCAGCCACAGGGCAAGCAGAATGGCAACAGGTCTCCTTTCACTTGATCTGCTGTTCTTATCGTTTTAATTAAAAGTCAACAAATGGAGCAGTTTCTGTAAATTCTTCCTCCAAAATGTCTTACTAATTGTGTGCGCTTGGCCAGCCAAGCCTATGATAAATGGCTTTTTTTTTCAATATTGCTGATGAGATGCTTTTGATTAAAACACCATTATAGAGAAGTGTCATTTTTTAACATAAACATGGGAGAGAAACGGAGGCAGGGCACTGCAGCCTACTGTTCCTCTGGAAAGAGACACAACAGGGTGGTGTATTCAGCATCTAAAATGTCATCTGAGGTTATCAGCGTGGCTTAAATATTTCATCAACCAAGGAGAATATGAACATGAGCCTGGCTGGTCTGACATCATGTCTGGAGCTGTGTGAGAAGCACTCAGGGAGCTTTAGCTTGTTGGCAGTTCAACCACTAGCACTTGGGGTAAGGTGAAAGAGAGGGGAAATGACAGGAAAGGAAATTGTTGCTTTTGGAATCCAGCTATCATGAAAGTAAGACATTTGGGATTTGGAAGAGTTAGTTATGGTGCTAACATTTTAGGAAATAGCAGGTAGAAATTTCAGGAGGCAATTTGACATTGGAAACTTTGGCAGAGGAACTTTCTGAGCAGCCAACTTGCCTCTGTACATCTTGTCTTTATGTCTTAGGAGTATGGAGACTCAAGCTGCACTTATGGGGCTTACTCAGGAGCATGAAGTCGAGAACCAGCATGCTTCTCAGGCTGCAGTGCCCTAGGACATCCCTAGCTCTTGGTGCAGGAATAGGTGCAGGAATAGTGAGATGGGGCAGCCGGGTGAGGGGGCCAGATGAATGAACCAGAGGCTGAGATGAGTGTGCAGAGCAGAGGGACCAGATCCCTTAAATGGCAAGAATGGTAATGGTAAGAATCCAGGATAGAGGAGATTCATAAAAAAGACTAAAATCAGTTAAAGAACATAAAGACACTACATATTCCAGTAAGGTTGTGTGTGGTTTGAGTACCTCCTTACTTATATGTAGGGTATGGTGGATGGGAAAATCCACATCAGAAGAGGTGGAAGAAATCAACCTGTCACTGTAACTGTCACCATTTACCAGGAAAATTAAGTCCTGAGAGTTCTTGCCCAACTTCTCGCTGTGATTCCTTACACTGTAATGTTCTCCTAGTGTCTTGATAAAATAGGTCTTTCTTCTATGTCAGTTTTAATCCATGGATCAGACCAATGTCCTGAACTAGAGAGACTGTGAATGTCAGTTGGGTGGGAAGGGGTGAAGCAACCTGGGACAAAAGGAACATAGGGTGATGCTCAAGGCAGGAGAAGGGAGGGAAGAGATTTCCTACAGTGCTTCTCCAGGCCCACCTGCCTTATTATTCCCTACCTCTCAAATGGGGTTCCCAGACTTGCTTTCCCTGTTCCTTGAAGCCACATGATGTAGGTTGGTGTCGGGTCTGTGCTTGTAATTTTGAATGAGAAAGCTTCCTGACTAAATGGTTTCCATCATTTTTCTCCAGTATTTATGAGGCCATGTGGGCTGATACTGAATAAACAGACACAGGACTGAGTGCCTAAGAGAAAAGTACATAGTGTAACTGTTTGTTTTGGAAAAGTAATTTCCTCTATCAGTTCATTTCCATCAATTTTATCAATTCACTTAAGCCACCTAATCCAAATGATATGCTGCATACTAAAGCAGAAATGAAGGGATACTTCAAATCTCCTGCCTTCCATATTCCTGCTCTAAAAAACTCAGGCAAGGGTGACTACAGACTTGACTCCATTTTCATAGTTCTCAGTTTGGGATTCACTAATCTATCATGTTACCAGGCTGTATGGAAAGGGAAACAGCCCATGTTCATCCCTCAAGCTGTCTGCAGTCATTATGAGACGTGATGTCTCACCCGGGTTGTATAACAATGTGTTGCACAGGGGCTGCTAACAGGAAAATAGGCAAGGCTCTCCTGCATGCTGCCACAATTGGTGAATATGAAAAAAAACAGGCAAGATAGATTCAGAAAATACACGAATCAATTTCTTGACAGATTGTTACCCAAAGCAGGTCTCACAGATATACCAATTTTAACAAATCCATCTTTGGAAATTTTGTATTTACAGAACTCATTGCTGCCTCCTTTTAATGTAATGAGATTTCATAATGAAGTCCAAATACAATCTGATAGAGGAAGGTGGCATGTAACACTGACTCTAATAAGCCTGACGAAAATCAATAATGTTGTTAGTTTCCCTGAAACTAGCCTGTTTTGGCTCCCAGAATCATGTTCTGCCTAAAGCACAATTATTAGTGGTTTATGTCTTATCAGGCAAATTTCCTCCATAAGAAGAAAAAAGATAGAAAATTAAAGAAATTAAGAAATGTTTTTAAATGTGTCTTTAAGTTTCAAATGACCACACATTTCTTTGCTTCCATCTTTTAATCAGTTCTAGGTATCTGAGACACCTGGATGACATCCGTGTTACCGTTCATTTCTCTGTGCCTGTTTCTTCATTGTCTTTATTACTCTCTTCCCTCTGGCTTTCCTGGTGCGACATGAGTAGGAGACTGCTTACAGATATGCTTTGAGGAGGTCACAGAGAGCTCTTTATACCTAGTAATCATTTCCAATGCCTGAGAGCTCAGTAATATGGAGGTTCTTTTGCCTTAAGGCAAAGCCTGGCAAAGATGCAAACACCTGTGGCAGTTAGTGGGTCTTACAATGCAGCAGGTAAGTTTTCTTTATGGAATGTAAAGGGAGAGGCCAGAGGCCTATGGAGCTCTAAAGGGGGTCTTGGCAGAGCACCATAATCACCCAGGGAGGTTCTTCAGGCAGCATGATCGTCAAATAGAAATGTTGAGAGAAGATCATGGGAAAAAAAGATAAGTGAAAATTTTATTAGTCTTAATAACAACAATATTGACTGTTTACTATCTGTCAGACAATGTTCCAATCCTTCATGCCAATCCTCAGCACAGTCATATGGGGTAGATATTGTTATTATCTTGACTTAACAAATGAGACCTTGTTATGGTTTTGATCTTAAATGTTCCCCACAGCTTCCTGTGATCAGAAGAAGAACTTTTGGAAGATGACTGGATTGTTAGGGCTGTAACTTCACCAGTGGATTAATTCACTGATGAGTTCATAATATGATGGCATAATTGGGAGGTGGTGGAAATTTAGGAGGTAAGAACTCCTTAAAGAGCGTGGGTCATGACGATATGACCTTGAAGACCACACTTGTCCCCAGCCCTTCCTGTGGCTCTCCTCCTCTCTCTGCCTTCAGAGTCACAATTGTGGTTAAGATGAACCTTAGTGGGCCCTAAGATGAACCAAGCCTCGACCTCTGGCCTTCCTCTTCCTATGAAATGTTTCGCCTAGACAGCTCATCTACTCTTCTGCGTTAACAGACACTCTGCATTGTTGGCTTCCAAAGCTGCAGAGGCTCTGCAGGAAGCAGCAGCACACAGAATCCTTACGGTGAACACCACTAAGCTTATATTCCTGATCAGATCTATAAGAAAGTAAAATCAGGTTGACGAAACAACATTAACTAAGTCATAAAGAAAACTGTAGGTTATGGGGCTTTATATTGGGGTCAAGAGGCACACATATTGGCTGATTCTTTGTTTTGACAGATCCCTTAAACTTTGCATCATTGTTAAATCTACATAAATAGAAATGTCTTCATTTTGCCCTCAAGGCTGACAATGAATCAGTATCCTACTCCCCAGAATTCCCCACCCTAAGCAATACTCCCAATTTCCCAGGCCCTAGATTTGTTTCTGGGGACACACAGTACTACGTTCTAAGCCTATCAAGTGATATGGCTGCAGATGTTAGAAATGCCACATTGATAAAATTGAGAAGAGCTTCTCTATCAAAGTTATTACTTTCCTCTCTTGACCTCTGTCAACCCTTAAAACTGGTAGCCAACCATTTTCATAGATCTGATATGTTTACCCAAATATGTAGCAAGCATCGTGACAAAAAATCAGAATACGTTATATATTTCAGAGCAGCTAAATATGGTATCCAGAGCTGGAGCTCCAAACATGTAGATTACTTGGCTGAATGATTACAGAGTAGGACAAGAATGGACAGCAGTCCATTGATTATGACTTCCTCCATCTATGCTGATGTTTTGCAGAGTTAAACAGATCAGAAAAGATATGTGGGCCCTGGATGTCATCTTGGGCCAGAACAGTTGAGTCTAGTTCAAATTCAATTAAACTGAATACAGGAAAAATGCCAAAGACAGAACAAAGCCAAATAGCCTGAGAAAGGACCATTTAATTTCATTTTTGAGCCTAAAATCAAATCAGCTGATGCGGATTGAGTGCCTACTATGTACAAGGAGGTGTGCACAAATAATAGGATACCTGTGAGGGCTCTCTTCTGTTCATTCAGTCATCTTTCAGAAAATAAAACTGTATCTAGAATCAGAAGTACAATTCACGCTGTGTTCCAAATATCCCTCCAAATCCTGACACAAATTATTTAAACTCTCTGAGACATGGAGTCTTTTTGTTTTGCTTGTTTTATGATGTACTTAAACCTAAGAAGTAAAGGTAACCAAAGACATCTTGTTTCCAAGTAGAGCCTCAGAATTAAGCCAAGTCTGGAACAAAGAGGTGACACAGTTCAATTTGATACTCCAGACTTACTTAGTCTTTGCTTCTTCAAGAGCTTGGAGTCAATACAAGCCTGTGTTGTTGACAATGTGACTGTGACCTGAGAGCTGCAGCAGGTAACTCCTGACCAGAAAGACCAAAGATGAGGATGTGTCCAGGGCACTAGGAGGAAGGGAAGAGCAGGAAGATGCAGCCCTGAGAACATCATTGTGTCCTAGACCTGCCCTGCACCGAAGTTTCTTGTGCGACATAATATTTCCTTTGTGGTTCAGGCATTTCAATCAACCCAACCCCTGCTTTTACATTTTATGACAAGGGTAGAAAACAAAACAAAACCCTTACCTATTGTATTTCTCCTCTACTGACTTGACTTTAAAAATATGTGAACGTGTATATAAACCAAAATGCAAAATAATAATAATTACGTGTTTTTCAGGGAGACTCGCAAGGATCAATGCGATAAATATGCAAGACGTTAGAGAAGCATCGATCATTTCCTTTATACCTTCATGCTCACCCCCTCTGCCTTCCTTCCTCTGCTGTCTTCCCAGCAACTCTCCTTCCCTCCCTCAGAGCCCCCTGCCGCCAGTGCCTGGTGGGGGAAAGTCCCCCGGGAGCTGGGACAGTGGGGAAATGCTGAGCGCTGTTAGTGACACAGGCTGGTGAGGAGTAGCGGCTGAGCTGCTTCACTCTCCATTTTGGAATCCTGTAGAGTAAAATGCAGCTATTTACTCTGTTTATGTAACAGATGCTAAAGAAAAAAGAGATGTCAGCTTGGAAGCAGAAACCCATACCAACCAACTCTTGAAGTGAGAACTATAATGAAAGCCAAAAATAACAAAGTTTTCTTCTCCGTGACAAGAAAGGGGTTTTAAAAATTCAGGCGACCTGAAACAATCCATTCAAAATAGCATGAATTTTTCTGTAACATCCTCCATATCCTGAAATGCAACTTTTTCTACACTCATCTGGGCACAATTACAATTGGAAGCGAAATGGACACTATCTGTAGACCAATAAGAGACTATCAAGAACATTGTGACTGATTGACTAATGTTGCACTCTATATTTTCAGCAGAAGTCATAGAAGGCATGGTTTTAGAATAAAATGTCATTTCAGTTATATGCTATTTACATTTATGCTTTTATTTATTTTTATTCACCACATATATTCATAATGTTTAGGACTAAAAGAAAGAAAAGAATCATAAAGATCTGAAGTTAAATATATATATATATGGACATGATATAATTTAATATGAATTTCCCTGTAGGTTTCCTTTTTAGTAAGAATATACTTATAATTTTACACGGATAATCATCATTCTATAATAATCTTTTAGGTAGCTAGTATACGGAAATATTGCATGGAACTCTTTCTTGCCAATAACCTGGAGATATTATACTATTGCTTTTTATTAGTAAATTCACTCAAGAACAATTAGGGTATGCAAAGTTTCGTTGCTTCTCCCTTTTACACATTCTTGTGATTGGTTTAAAAAAGAACAAATTCCTTTAGTTATATTTTGAAAATGATATTTTTGGTGATATGTTTTAAATATTTGTTAGTCTATAAAGAATTATACTCCAATACACTACAGGATACCAAATAATGTAATTATTTGATTATGTATAAATTGATTACCTATACGATATCTAAATATATAGAGATCTCAATGTGAATTTTTTGAAGTTTGCCTGAGAAGTCAAGATTTGTTCCAGTTTTATCCAGTTTTCTCAGAACAAAGTTCCCACTAAGACAGTGAAACCTCCTAACTTAAACATTCAAAAGCACCTCCCCCGTCCACCCAAAGGTCTCAGGTATTCCAGGTTGCTGTCTTTATGCTTTAGAGTCCTACTTAACTGAGCAGAAATGTCCCCGTGGGAAAAGTCAGGAATATTCATTTTGTTCAGAAGTGTGAAAAGGTCTGCATGGATTTGTTTTAATGGACCCATTCTGGACACTGAGAGAGAGAGCGCTTTGAATTGGATATTGATATTTTCATTGATATTTTCACTGGGGTTAAAAAAAAAGATTATGTTGTGATAACAACCACGACTACCACCACCACCACAACAAATAAAAACCGGTGCTTCTGATTACTGTGGTTTGTGATATACAGTATTGAAAAATGGTTATTCATATGGAAATCAACACCATGATGCCTTGACTGGTGTGCACTAGGTACTAGTGCCCTCTGCTGGGAAGAATGAGGATTGCACATACCAAGAGGGCCAAACTGAGCTGTTGGCTTAACCAAGAATGAGGATGGATCTGAACTTCTTCCTTTGAGATGCTGCTGTTTTGGAGCCCACAACATACAGAATCTCCCCAAGGAAGAAAAAATATCTTTTCAAATTGAAGACAAGATATAGAGACTCATACCTACTATATGATTCTATTAGGAAGGATGGTTTGTAATTTGCATCACCTCTGATAGTCTTATCTTTTATTACCCTTACTGCTTTCTTTTAAACAAACTGTGTGATTAAATTTCCTACACTTATATCTATTCCATGGGAAATCTCCACTATATTTTTCCTTCTCCAGCTCAGGCATACTATATAAAATGCTTCTTCTTAAAAGCATATATTTTATATAACTTTTAGTTATAAAATGCATCAATATAGTGTCGTTTCAATTCTAGGCAGTAGCAACGACATTGCTCACCTCAGAAGACTCCAGTTTATCATAAATGATCAGTTACCAAGAGAGTGAAATCAAAGCTAGAGAAGTATGAAAGACCCCCCCCCGGTGTCAAGTCCTCCAAGGCCAGTTCAGACCAGCAGTCCAGCAGTAGGAGACACAGCGGTGTAAGTGTGCAGAGGCTCGTGTGAGCAGTTCACTGTCATTCACACTCCCTGAGTTTGACTGTTGAATGGAAGGTTCAAACATATTTCCTCAACTCAAAGCAAGACTAACCTGAAAACATAAATTGGCCCATTGGGCTTCAAACTTGACCCAAATGTACAAAAAAAGGGGTTCACAACTTCAGGGAACCTGTCCAACCTTTTAGTTTGTGAAGAAGCCCAGAAGAGAGGGCCTTTATAGTTATCAAAGGTCTGTGTGTCACCTCATCAATGGAAGTGTGCTGTTAATAAAAGCTGCTCCCCCACGTGTGGGGCACCACCCCACTGTGCCTTAGAAGTCCCCAAATGTTCCGCTCTGGTACCAACCTTTTTTTAAGGCTAAATTTACTCTTTCCAGTTAAATTATGATGAGCAGAGTATCAGTTGCTTCAGTTAAACAAATGGCTAATGCTAGAAACATTATTAAAAGAATCTCCAAAGATGTGTATAAATAGAGGAACTGAGCATATTAACCTATCATATATTGC
The DNA here is from genome assembly GCF_053883595.1 of Heterocephalus glaber. Classification (NCBI taxonomy): domain Eukaryota; kingdom Metazoa; phylum Chordata; class Mammalia; order Rodentia; family Bathyergidae; genus Heterocephalus; species Heterocephalus glaber. Next base: position 32,074,757 of record NW_028258296.1, on the reverse strand, counting down.
CTAAGTTATATTTGTTTCAAAAGCTGGCAGCAATGATATGAACTATAATAGTTCATATTTTTATAAACTAAATAGTTTATATTTTTACTTTTCTTGAATATATTTCACAGTATTTGAAGACTGGTCTATAGTCCTGCAGTTCTACTAAATGGTCTCATGAGTGTCTGCACCTTCAAAGTCATTTGCTTCCTATAAATAGCTAATATCCCTAAAGCTTCTTAAACACCACTTACTTTATTTCTGCAGGTTTGTTTCCCTTTTATGTAGGAATGCAATTTTTTAAATGCACATGCAATCCTCATAGCATTGTTTTATTTCTCATAGTTGGGTCTCCTCTTGCCTTTAGTCACATCCAATATTGCTTTAAATATGCAGAAATCAGAAAAATGTCAAAAGAGGAAGAAAGCACCAGCAGAAATTTACTCTAAATTGAAATGTTTCATATTTATAGTAAAAAAGCTTTAATTTAAAAAGTGCCAGAAACAGTTCAGTCAGTATGAAAATAAAGATGTCATGACTAAATAGGAATTTTCAGTCCCTTAGCTGTCAATAATTAATAGATTATTTACACTGGCACACTCACGTTTCCCAGCTTTCAGGATTCCATTTACACTTTGATCCTTTGCTCAGCAGCAAATTTAACATCACTGTGACCTTCTTCTGCCCAGCACTGTCTGCCCATCAGACAGGAAGAGCACATCATCTGATATGTGCATTTATTACAGTAGCAAGCTCCAAATATTGGAAAAATGACAAATGCCAGTGTTTCCTATAATAAACTGGAAGAGAAACAGATTGTTCTTAAGGAAAAATCAAGTAGCAAGCCCTTTCTACAATGGTTTTCTTAAGGGATAAGATGTTTGCATCCTATGCTAAAATATAGCTTTTAAAAGACTGTTTCTAATTAAAATTCTGCAAATGTGATAGCAAGTTTGTGATAGCTCTAGAATGGGTCCAGCCACACAAAAGAACTCCTAATACTGAAAATTCACGATCTCTTGCTTAATAGTATTGCCAACAATGGTTTAAAATAATTAAAATATCATTAGCAATAAGATCCTAAATAACCCTGGATAATGTTAAAAATTACACATTTAAAGAGGACTATATTTTAAAAGCAAAAATGAAGACTTCTAATAAATGGTGTCCAAAAGCACATGTTGTGAAAGCCCACATGTTGTATCAATGGGCTTAAAAAGAAATAATCTGTATGAAACCACTGGATCTTCAAAATGTGTAGTAGTCAATGTAATAATACTTGGTGAAGTTTCACAAGAGTGTTAGTGTGCAAAACTATTTTGAAAGCTGATTTGTCCTTTCATGTTGATTCAAGTTTGCATATTAGAAGATTTGAACTAGGCCGAAATGATGTGGCACTCCAATATTTAGTAAAGATATAAAGAACAGTAAAAAATACACACTGCAGCTGCTGTGTAAACATGTCAAATATTATTTGTGGAGTTCCTCACTGGAAAATGGTTGTGCAGATAATGTGTCAACATTTACATTAATGATAGCACTATTAATAATGAAACTCAACAGCACGAAACTCTTGGTACCACATTTCAGCTTGGATTATGTTAGGGAGGGGGGAGGAATTTCACCTCTAAAAATAAAGGCTTCAAAGTTATAAATATATTACAGGTAAAGCCTTCAGTAGGAGTAAGCAAATGCTATCCTTTTTTCTTGTAGCCTCTTTTTAGACCATATTCATTCTAACCCACAAAAGGAACAAGGGTTTTTTTTTAAAAAAACCTTATATGAGATTGAAGTGATACCAATACTGCTTTTGTGTCAATTTGGAAATTCTAAATCCTTTTAAACTGCTCCCCGTTAAGACTAGTTAGCGGGCTAAAGCTGTTTTCAAGTTTCAAGTAGAGAAATAGCCTTTTTCTCACCCAGAGTAGACCTGGTTTTATTGTTGCTGCTTCTCTCTATAACATCTAACCAACAGTTAGGACAGTAATAATAGCTAGAATTTGTAGAAAGGTTCCATTTCAATGCAAGTATTTTTATAACTACTATTATTTAATCATGAAAATTTAAGTCTTGAAAGGAATTCATGTTCCCTGGCCCATTTCTCACCCAAGATTCACGCTCCTGTGATATTATCCTAAAAAGCTGAAAATGTATTTCACTTAGGAAATGAAAGGGTAGAGTAGAACATCTCCAATGTTCCTTTTATTGTCATGAAGTTTTCATGCTATGGTTCTTCTTATGTAAACTTTCACATAGGATACTTCCAAAAGGAACTTTGTAGTAACATTTTGGGTACTGTAACAGACTACACTAATGGAAAGTTCTCTCATTAATCTACTGTCTTACCTTTATCCACAATTACAAATACACCTCAATTTATGATGAGGTTACATCCTGATAAACCTAGTACAAGGTGTAATTACCATAAGTAAAAATGCATTTAGTTCTCACTAAACATAGAGCTTAGAGTGGAGAGTATGGAGTGCCAGGTGTTTACCCTGGTGATCTGATGGCTGCCTGGGAGCTGTAGCTTCTTGTTCATCCCAGGCACAGTGAGAGAGAATCATACTATATGTCTCTAGCTTAGGAAAACTTCAAAATTCAAAGTTAGAAGTATGGCTTTCATTGAATGCATATTGGTTTTGCACAAGTGTAAAGCTGAAAAAATCATCAAGTTGAAACTATGCTAAGTCAAGGACCTTCTGGATATAAATACGTTCAATCATGTTGGTTACAGGACCACATGTGGATGTTGAGACTACTCTAAATCACAACTCTATTTTCCAAATGGGTGGAGTCATGACACTATTACTTGATCTCCTTCATCTTTCTCTCCAAAGCTGAATAATTGCCTTTTTTTTAGACTGACTATGATCACAGTGAGAAAAAAAAGCAGGGGAAGTTGTTGTAGTCCAGGCCTTTTTTCTACTGAGAATGCACATTTTAGTTCACTGTGGTAGGTATTCAGTACCCCAGCAGATTATATGCTTTGTGCACTACCACAGCACAGCAATTTCCTTTGCAAAATTCATTGGCAGGAAACACTGCCAGATGCTAACTTTGTCCCAGAAATACATGCATATAGGACCATGTGAAATATTCTACACAATATACTTTTACTAAAAGAAATGGTGATGCCAGGAAAATCACACAGTATAAATGAAATTTGAAGCCTAGGATGACTTTCTACCACAAGTTTCCATCCATATGGCAATAATGTTGGTGGGGAAATTACCATTGCTTTTGTAAAAGGCCATCAATGCTATCTCTTCGGAAGATATCCTTTTCCTTGGAGGCAGAAAGATGAATGGCTAGTTATATTCTTTCTTATTACCCTGTTTCAGAACACAAAATTATCTTTTTATCAGTGATCTGTGTATCATATACAAGATTCTACCCTCATACAAGCAACCCTAGTATTTCAAGATGACTACAGATAAACAGAAGGAAAATATTGCATAAAGTTGATTTATTACCAGGCAACCATACATTATTTAGACAACTAAAATAAACCTAGAAAGCATTCCACTCATGACACAAGCCAACAGAAAGGTAAAGAGTTTCCACCAGAAGTGAATTTTCAGCTTGAGCTCTGACCCCTAAAGAAATGAGATTTGGAATGTAAATGATAATAGAGCCTCCTCCATGCAGCTTGAACTCACTGCTATAAAAGAGAATAACAAGTGTCTTTCTGCTTCTTCCATTTAGTTTTAATTACTGCACTACAGCCTTCTCCTGCTTCTCAACACTCCACTGAACCTAGGATTCTCTGAGGCTTATACATTCACAATATAAGCCACTCTTTACGAAGCCTTTGTTCTGTAAGATTTCTTAAAATCTCTATTTTCAGCTGGATGCAAGTAATTCTCTCCTACCATTTCCTATTCACTCTTTCTTTATATTTTACCAGAGAAGTAGATGTTGGTATGTTCAAAAACTGCAGTTAGAAAAATAACTGCTAGAGGAGGTGACCCTCTCCCAGTGTCCAAGTGGAGGCTTCTAGGTTCCCATAGCACCACTCCCAGCACAGAGGAGGTGAGCCATGTGGTGTCGGAAGCAATGTTACATAATTTTAGGGAAAAATCATTTGGTTAGGTTAGTTCTCCTGCCTACAGCCCAGCTATGGAATTCCGAGACATAATTCCATTTTGGCCTCCGGTCACAACTGAGACCTCAATGATCCGGTGATGCTGTGATTCTCCAGGACAAGAAACATCCTGGGAGCTGAAAATATCCTGAGAGGAACAAACATCTACTCAGTTCCTCCTTGTTCTTGGATTGTTACATCTTATTTACGCAGGATGTACTGAACTCTCTGCAAGTCATTTGTTACATTTGTTTCTCCCCATGTACTGAATAAAAGGTGCAGTAAGCTGGGGGTTTTCATCTTTGCTGCCCAGAGCAGCACTGATCAGACCCAAAGCTCAGCTTCTCCTCAGTCTCATTTTTCTACCTTTCCTGTAATTCGCCTTATGCTGCCATGGCTGGCAGAATACTAGGACTTACTGCAGAGGTTCTAATAATGTCCCCTTTCCCTGTTCCCTACATGCAGGTGCCAGCAGCATGGCTACCGCCCCCCCCCCCACTGAAATGAGAAGACACATAAACAAGCCTCAAAACCAGACTTCCAGATCACCTACAGCAACCCCAAAGGGAAAGGAGATGGAACACTCTGATAATCAACCAGTTGGACTCCCCGAACTGGCAACAGAAGAGGATCTGGAAAAAATTAAATCAGAAATAATTTCTCAGAAAACAGCAGAGATTATGCCCATAGTGCAAGGCATGATTAATAAATCTAGAGAGGAAGCAGATAAAAAAAATAGAAGAGCTGAGGAACATGATGGCATCCCAACATAGAAAACAAATGAAATCCATAAAACAGATGCAAACAGATTTCCAGGAGATTAAAAACTCCATTGAAAGTTTACACAGCAGAATGAGCCAATGTGAGGACAGAATTTCACATATAGAAGATAAGATTGCAATTAGTGACCAGGAAAAGAAAAATTGCTTTAAAATTGTAAGGGAACATGAGAAATCAATCCAGCAGCTGCTAGACAATGCAAAGAAGAATAACATAAGACTGATTAGAGTCAATGAAGAAACAGGAGAGAGTGCAGATGACATAATAAAAACTTTTCACAGCAGTGATGGCAGAAAACTTCCCAAGCAGGGGAAATGAACTTCACATACAGATAAGTGAGGCATATGGGACTCCAACTAGCCTTGATCAAAAAAAATCTACACATAGACATATAATTGTTAAGATTCCAGAAAGCCAATAGAAGAACAAAATTTTACAAGCAGTTAGAGAAAAGAAACAAATCACATACAAAGGAAAGTCCATCAGAATCACAGCAGACTTCTCAATGCAAACCCTCAAGGCAAGAAGAGCTTGGAGTGATATATTCCAAGCTCTAAAGGAAAACAGCCTCCAATCCAGATTGATGTACCCTGAAAAACTATCCTTCAAAATTGATGGAGAAATAAGATACTTTCATGACAAAGAGCACCTTAGGAACTTCATGAATACCAAACCAGCACTCCAAAAAATTTTAGACAATACCCTAGGAAAAGACAATAGGATCACAACCCCAGGAAGACCAGCAGAATGAATCCATCAGGCACAACAAGAAATTAAATGTAAAGGGGTAGAATCCAACAAAAAGAAAAAGTCATGACAAGGATAAATCAATATGTATCAGTTATAACCATCAATGTGAATGGTCTCAATTCACCAATCAACAGAAATAGACTGGCAGAATGGGTCAAGAAGCAAGACCCAACAATATGCTGAATAAAAGAAACACACTTCATTCAAAAAGAAACTCATAGACTGAAAGTTAAAGGATGGAAAACAATACTCCCTGTGACAAGAACCCGAAAAAAAAGGAGTAGCTATCCTCTTTGCAGATCAAGTGGATTTCAAACAAAAATCTGAAACACTTCTGGTCCCAAGAGTTTCAGATAAGGGATACTCAACTTATATGTACAAATCTATTGTGAACATGTGTTTTCATTCCTCTTAAGTAAAAACTTAAGAACAGAACTGTTTGTATTCTTAACAGTAATACAAGAAATTTCTATATTGTTTTCCAAAATGGTTTTGTCATTTTACATTCACATTAGCAGTATTAGAAAGTTCTAACTGGTTCACATCTAAGCTGACATGTGTTTTTTTTAAAAAACTTTTAACTTCATCACCTTAATGAATGTATAATATGATCTTGTTGTTGTACTTATTAATATTTTTCTGATTTTAGTGTTGCACACCTTTCCTTGTGCTGTACTGGCTATTTATCAACTTCTTGTGTCTACTTTCTAATTGGGTTGTCTATTAATGAGCTGTAAGAGTTCTTTATATATTCTGGCCATAGGTTATATGTATTTATATGTTCTGTTTAAGGACTACTTTTCATTTTCTTAATGATGTCATTTGAAGTTCTAAATTTTGATGGAATCTCATTTATCAATTTTTATCTTTTATACATCATGTTTTTTGTATCATAGGAAATTCTTGCCTATCCTAAATTCATGAACATTTTCACTTACAATTTTTTCTTAAAGTTTTATAGTTTTAGTCTTTCATATTTAGGTTCATAGATCCTTATCTTTATGTATGGAAATAAAGGGTTGAGGTTAATTTTTTACATATGGATAACAGGTGTTCTAGTAACATTTGCTGAAAATACTACTTTTCCTCTGCTCTTGAGTTTATGTTCTATAAAATGTTAATGTTAAATAATCTTTCAAAACTTAGTGGACCATATATGTGTGGTTCTATTTCTAGATTCTCTGTTTTATTCCAATGACCTATCTCTTTCCTTATGCAAACACTGCCTCGATTACTGTAGTTTTAGAGGAAGTCTTAAAATTAGCTAATAAATGTCTTCCAACACTGTTTTTTTGCATTTTTTTCTTTTTACTTTTCTAGGTCCTTTGTACTCCTACATAACTTTTAAATTTCAGTATCCAATCAATTCTTCACTTATAGCAAGGATACATATAGCTGAATTTTTATATATACCTTGTATTTTCTAATCCTGCCAAATTCAAATACAAGTTCTAGAGGCTCCTAGAGATTTCTTAGCATTTTCTCCGTAGATGATCATTTCATCTACATATAAAGATGTTGCTTCTACTTTGCCAATCCTATGCTAATTGTTTCTTTTCATTCCCAGGCTATTTTGGTTTGGGCCTATGTTTCAAAGTTTAATGGACAGATGAAGAGTAGGCATATCTGCCCTTGTTCCCCACCTCAGGGAGAAAGAATTGTATCTTTTCCATTCATATAAGGTGTTTTTGCTGGAAGTATGGAGTACGTGTCTTATCTGTTGAGAAGGTTCTTTTCTACTTCTAGTCTCCTGATAGCTTCTACCATGAACAGCTGTAGAATTCAGCCCAATACTTTTTCTCCAACTAATGACAGGATCATATGGCTTTTTCCTTTCCTCTGTTAAAATAATGACTTATGGGGGTTGATCTTCCAGTGCTGAACCAACACTGCCATCCTTATAATAAAACCACTTTCTACATTCTGCCAGATCTGACTTCTAATAGTTTGTTTTGTTAAACAAATTTTTATCTATGTACATACTTTTTTCTTCTATCATCTTCATCCAGTTTTAGTATTAGCACAACGTTGAGTTCCTAAAATGAGGGGGGAAGTGTTCCTTCTTTTTGCTACTTTAAATGTTTGGTATAATTCATTAGTTAAAATGTATATGAGCCTGTTGTTGTCATATAGGTAGGTTTTCAAGCTAGGAATATACTTTCTTTAATAGGTGCTATTCACATTTTATATTTTCTCCAGAGTCAGTTTCATTAATTTGTCTTCCAAGGTACTTCTTAGAAGTTGTCAAATTTATTTCAAAACAGATTTTTATAATATGCTTTCTATATCCTTTTAAATTCTGTAAAATCTGTGGTAATGTCCTTTAAATTTTGATATTGTAATCAAAAAAATGTATAATTGATATTGTGTAATAGGAAGAAAAGGTCTAAGTGTGAGGTTAGGGGAAAGGAAAGAAGGGAAAAGAAAAAATATGAGAAAAGGAAAAAATGGAAATAAAGTCTTTGCAGATAGGGAAGGGTGGAGGGGGTGAAGGGAGAGCAGGGGAAGGGGAACAAAATAAGAACCAAGATACATTATGTAAAGGTACAAGATGCCAATGACAAATGTAACTGTATTTTATACCTAAAATGTAGCAATAAACTTACTGGAAAAAAAAAGAAAAATAACTGCTAAAGATACCCACATTCCAATCCCACTACAATCCAATATTAAAACTGATGTATGGGCAAGGCAAGTACCATTGCTTTTTTTAGTTAGCCTCTCTTTGTGTAACAGCTTTGCCCCAAACTTTCAACTTTCTTCCATGGGTTTTCCTTTGTACTTGCTCCACTATTAACTCTCAAGATGTGGAACACAGAATCTTGAAGATCCATAGCAAAGGTTCAAGGCATCTTCAAGGTCAACACATTTTTTCTTCTGCTGTAATCACAGCACTCCACTCTGGGGGGCTGAGAAAGAGGATCACAGTACAAGCCCAGCCTAGGCAGAGTAGTGACTTAGCAAGACCCTGTCTCAAAATAAAAAACAAAATGGGCTACAGATGTAGCTCAGTGAGAAGACCCTAGATTCAACCTCCCATATACAGACACACACACACACACACACACACACACACACACACACACTATTTTCATAATAATACAAAGACATTATTTGGCTTTTCATTATGTTGACTGTATTGATGGTGCAAAAACAACAAGGGGTAAGGCAGATGCTGTCCTAGCAGAATCAAGGCAATGACATCCAACAATACAATATTGTTATTGTGTTCTTCAACTGCCACACACTCACAATTTTTTAAAATCTAGTTTCACTAGGACTATTCTTGATGAAACAGCAAAAATTATTAACTTTATTAAAACACTCTTCTTGAGTAGTGTATTTAATAAGATAGATTATGAGAAGGGAAGTCAGCATGAGGTGTTTTGCTGTATATAGAGGTACAGTTTTTGTCTCAAGAAAAGCACTTGTGAAACTATGTGAGTCACAAGCTAAACAAACCACTTTATGGAACACCATTTTTACTGGAAAGAATGACAAACTGTGATTGTTCAATTATGTATATTTGGAAATAATTTTCTCAAAAAATAAATGAAAAGAACCTATCACCTCAGGAAAAGCAGCTGACAATTTTTGTCACCAATGCTAAAATTAAAGGTTTCAAGTGAAATCTGGAATTTTGGAAAATTTATATCTGCATGATTAACTCTATAGCTCCTCGATGCTTAAAGCCTTTTGCATGAAATTGATAGTAATATTAGTGAATGGAATTTTATATTGTATTATAAACTGTGCCAATATTTAGAACATTTCCTTAACTTTGTGAATGAATTTATATTTCCAAATGTCCATTGCAAAATGTTACAAAACCCACACATGGTTAAGAGGTCCACTCAAAATACAAAGCAGGACAATGAATTTTAATGAAACAGAATATGAGGAGTTTGTTAATATGGTTTCAATTTGGATTTAGTTACTGCAAGAAACCATTAAGAAATAACTACTTGCCAAGCCTTGGTGAAGTATCCAAGATTATCCATGATGATCTTAAAAGACTATTAAATTACTCTGTCTCTCTCATGACATAACTATGTGAGAATTAATTTTCTTCATGTGCTTCAACCAGAGTAACATATCCCAACAGATTAAAATCAGAAACTGACTTGAGAATCCAACAGTTTTCCTGTGAGCCAGACATTAAGAGTTTATAAACCAGGTGTGCTGATGCGTAATCCCAGCTCTCCAGAAGACAGAGGCAGGAGGATCACAAGTTCAAGCCCTGCCTGTACAATTTAGTGAATTAAGACCCTGCTTCCAAATAAACACTTAAAGAGCTGGGAAGTAGCTCAGGGAGAAGGCTTGGGGTCCAATTCCCAGTACCACAAAGGGGGGGGGATGTAAAATAATTCACTCTTGTCACTAATTTTTAATTTTGGAAAGTGTGGCTATATTTTATAACAACATTTATGTTCACATATACCATACTGAGGCTTGTTATTGTAAATTTTAGTAATACATATTTTTTAATTTCTACTTTAATTTCTAATAAGATAAGCATGGATTGATACAATATCCATGAAAAATTGGGAAGTATTTAATAATTTTTAAATTTGTAAAAAAGGTCTAAGGCTAAAACATGTGAGAACTGCAAATCTATTCATACTATCATTGTATACTGATAGGTTTATTACTCACTCAACTTGCTTTCTTCAGACCAGGGGTCCTTAGAGTGGGATCTGAGTAGATTTCAGATCATTTATAAAACCTAAAAATGTCACAGAATTTGACATGTTTCTTTCTGTGACTTTTGGGTAAAGTGAGGGAGTGTGTTTGCTCCAAGCTCTGCTTAGAAATCACCAGCAAGGAAGTCACTGGGTCCCTAAAATCAGAAGTTCCCCCCAAGGGGAGGAACCTAATTTACCAAATCAAATATCACATTGCTCTGCACGGTTTTACTATGTGCAGAACCCTGTGACAGGAGCTGGAGGGTAAGGAAAGGAAAGGGTGGAGAACAGCACAGGTCACAGGTACCTCTTCCCTCAACTTTCTCCCCTCTCCTGTCTCCGTTCTTGGAGGCGGGTCAGATATTCTTCCTATGGCACCTCTGTTCTCTCCCCAGGCCCAGCTCTTCACTTGCCCCAGGGCAGTGCAAGTGCACATTTATCTCCTTGCTAAAGTGGAGACCCATGAAAGTGGGTCACTGAAACCTACCAAGATTGCACAGTGCCTGGAGTAAAAGAAATACCCAGATGTTACCGTTTCTAAAGCAGTAAGTTCAGTGTACAAGAAAAAAGTAGAGCACAGATAGTCATCATTGTGATACAAACCATATGGCAATGTGGCTTACAGTTCAGGCTCTAGACTCAGAATTCTTGGATTCAAAGCCAATGTTCTGCCACATAATATCTTATTCACCTTTGACAGTCTGGTATCCTCATGTGCAAAATAGAAAAAATAATAGTGTCTATATCATAGTATCATTATGAGGTAACTGTTATGAGAATAATTAAGGTAATTCTTGAAAAATGCTTAGGACATTGCCTACACAGGTAGGACTCTCTAAGCAAAGGGATGAAGTCATCCGTATCTGATTAAAGACCAGGAAGCTGTAGAAGAGTGAAGTGCATTTTATTCCAATATCATTTTAATTATCACTAACATCCTTACACTTGTTTGAGGATAAATTTATAGAAGTCAATATCAAAGTAGCAATCAGGGATTCATCAACTTTTCATTTTATACCCAGTTAATTTCTGATAACTTTTCTCTTTGAGTGGCATGCCGTAGCATTGTAAGGCATTGTGCAGTATTAAATATTATGCACAAATAAGTACCTAATGGTGGGTTTAAGGATGTTGCAGCAGTCCAACTTCTTTCATTTTCTTGATTATAACTGCATTTGCATAATGTATGAATTCAAACATTATTGCTGTTAAATAATGCATAAATATTCTCCCATGCTGAAATATGTCTATTTCCTCTTCATAAATTCTGTTGAGTGTATCATTCAGTTGTTGTTCTATTTAAATGTACTTGGAGATCTGCAGACATCAGGCCCATGACTGGGGGAAATATCATAGCCAGAAGAAAGTACCTGCTCAAAACTGTAAATGAAGTGTACTTTATTACATATGTCAGATTTTTCCCTCTTTGGCATACGTTATCTTCAGAATCTAGCATTTAATATTTTAGCAATGCCAAATACTTCCTTGGTCATCTGATAATCAGAAGAGATTTGCATGTCTAATAAAAATTTCCTGGAAAATCTCAGAAAGAAAAAGCTTTTTTTGTTTTGTTTTTCCAAGGCTAAACATAAATTAAAAAACAATCATATACTTGAGAGATTTTCTTGCATACTAGGAAATACTATCTAAATTATTAGAGGCAATGATAATTGGTATGAATTCCCACTGCAACTTTGCAGCTTTAAATATTCCATTTAATGCACCCTCAATGATACTCTTATGGAAACTACAGCTATTTCTTTGTTTTATAAAATATACATTTAAAACAAATATGAGTGTTTATTTCTAACTATAGTGCCTCCTTTTCTTTTCCAAATAGATGGATGACTTGTTTTTCAAATTCCCTTTCACCTGTAAAAAAGACATAGTTTAGGACTTAATTTGGAATGTAATCCAGTAGATTCTCTTGTCTTAATCTATTTTCTATTTGCTGTTACTATGAAATAATCAAGTGAACAAAGCAGGCCACATTTTAAAAATTGTGTTTTATTTTATAATTCACCATTATGATCCCAAAAGATGTCTATCCTTGTATTACAATTGCTGTAATGTTACTGACACACATGAAATCACATACACATATAAAGAGGGCTTATATCTCTGTCAAATGGATTTTCTGTCACTTTTCTATTCTATCCTCGACTTGCTACTGCTGATAAAATGGTGTGATGCTTTCAAATGTCTAATAAAATAGGATGTGCCTTTAAAATAATGCATTTTTAATTCTAAGTGTTTCATTATAAGCCAAAGATAGCTCTGAAATACACCACATGGACTTCAAACTCTTAAATGGGAAACACAAAAATATTTTTATTCTAAAATTGAATATACCTGTACAATAAACAAAATAAAATGGGCTGTGACACAGCATGTCAGTTTCACACATGGAGCTCCCAAACAAATATTTGCTAAAGAAATCAATTTCATATACACAAGGCTATTCATTAAATCTCTTCCACTTTGCCATAGATTGTATGCAACAGAGTCATCAAAGCATGCAGCGAAAGCTGCAGAGACCCAACACCAGGCGTTTCACGTTCAAAGGGTACAAATTTTCGGCATGAAAACTTGAACCAAATTTACTTTTTTTCTTAACCTCGTTAATGAGCAATTCTAAAGCCCCACAGAGCAATTGAGTTTTACAAAAAAAATCAATAGAAAGCAGGCCACACTGAGTGTGAAGAACCGAGGACTTCTTCCATTGCAGAGCTCATGGCTACAATTTGGTAGCCTTAGGCTCTCACTCATTTTTCTTCACCATTCAGGCCTATAGGACATGAATTCTACCTAAATCTTGGAATGTCAAGGGAGCTGCCTGAAGCAAAAGGCCCAGTCATTGCCTTCTCTTTAAAGGAAAAGAAATTTATAGGAACATCAACCCAAATTCTGATTATTTTAATCCAACCACTGTTGCTTTTTCCCAGTATTAAAGCAAGCCATTAAGGGAATTTGAATAGTTGTTCCATAGAGGAAAGGGCAACAGAGACTGTGAAAACAAAGTGGTCTACAAGGTCTGCCCTACCCAGGGCCTCCGAGGGCTGTAACCTCTGCTCACAGATGCAGAGGAGGAGCAGACCCCACCTCAGGGACTCATTGTCTGCCTCAGCCCTACCCATACCTGGCTGCAGAATTCTGCTGTGCAATGTCAGTATTTCAATTTTATCAACTATAAACACCTGATTCAATAGACCAAGGGCATATGATTCTTGAGAGCATGCTTTTTATTGAAGTGGATTAGATAGCATAAATGAAGATGAAACTTGCTACAGCAACACTGGGAAATTCTGTGATTTTTATAAATCTTCTATGTTGGGTGCTTCCAGAACCTTCAGACTGTTTTGTAAGTCTCAGTACAAGTAGAACAATTATGCCAATGTGGTGTCTTTTTCTTTACTTTCACAGTCTCTCAACCGAAAGAGCTTATTAATACAATAAACCTTTGAAAAGACAGGAAATTTCCTCAAAGTAGTAGGAAACCACACATGTGGGCTCTGTTGATTGCAAAGTGACTGTAAGGTCTGAATACAGTGCTGACCCTCATGCCTATCACCTGCACTCATAAGTGCTCCTGAAGTAAGGCTTAGGGACGATCACAGCTCCAGTGACTCCCACACACCTTGTTATGTTCCCTCTGTGGCCCGGATGAGAGGTCCAGTGTGTAGTCCACTCACATAGGCAGTTTCTCTAAGGCTGAGACAAATGAGTGTTTAATCCAGCAATGTATTAACTATTATAAAAATCTCCCTAATTACTCCATGGTATAAAGAAAAAGGGCCTGTCAAGAGAGTATCCAGGCTACAACTGTGACAGCAAAAGGCAACACTTGGAAGTCCTCTTCCCCTGGGCCTCTTCTTTGATTTCTGCCTTTAATACTGATAAGAAGTGACAGTAGTTGGATAAAACAATCAAAACTTGAGTTGAAGAGCTTATAAACCTTCTGACACTTCAATAAACCAAAAGCCGATATGAAACTAGCAAAAATGGTTTTATTTTAACTCTGGCTAGCCACATGCCACAGACATGACACCCATTTGCAGAGCTCTGAGCTATCTCCTTGATATAAGATTTTACTAACTCTCATTTCACATCTTTTAAATAAGAAATAAATGCTAAATTCTACCAAGAGAAATAAAATCTTTTATAATCTTTTAGACAGTTGTTGTCATCCCTCAGGAGAGCTTTATGCCTGCTGCTAAATGTCTACAAATCAATATTTAATATTTTGAAACATGAAGTCTTAATTATCTATCCCTCCTTTAAGCGTGAAACCCACACTGAGTGAAAATAAAACCATTGGTTGGCTGATGGATTGATTGCCACTTATTAGCACTTTTTTGATCTGTAGCTCAGATTATGGGGCTCATCCCAAACATACGCCTTCCCTTGTCGCTTATGCCTCGATATATGAATGAACAGGACAGAGAAGTGGTAAGTCAGGGCTGTGTGAAGATCTTTTTTATTTTGGTTCACTGGAGTAACATTGATGAATTAAAAGAGAAAGAAGAAATGATTTTCAAGTCATAACTGTTACTTATACCCCAGATAGACATTTCCCTGGTAGGTACAATAACAACACAAATTCTAACACTATATACAAACTGGAACATAAAACAGAACGTGTATGTCACTCCTCACCAAGGAGGAAAAGGGAGATTGTATGATTTTGGTTAATTGTTTAATACCACAATAGCCCCATTTAAGAAAAGGCTGATGGACCATGTAATTGTACAGGGCTTTAGCCTGCCTAAACTTGATTGGAACTCTTAACCACAGCAAAGAGCTGAGTCCTGAGCAGAGATGTCTCCTTCCTTTACGAGCAAAGGGGTCACAACTAAACTGTTAATAATCTGCACTTTCTCTAGATGCATTCATCCAGAATACAGATAACAGTTTTCTAAATTGGAACACATGGTCAAGTGGGGTAAAAGATCTGTCCATAATCCAGGACCTGTGAATGTGACTTTACTGAGGGAAAAAAAAAAAACCCACTGTAAATAAAATTAATTTAAGGATTTCAGTATGAGATCATTCAGGATTACTCAGGTAAATCCTAAATCCAGTGGCAGGCCTTTGTGAGAGATGCCCACAGTAGAGACACACAGGGAGAAGGAAGAGAAGGCCATGTGAAAATGGAAGTAGAGATTGGAGTTATGAAAACCCCAGGCAAGGAATTTCTGGAACCAGAGCAGAAGAGACAAAGAAGGATTCCCACAAAGACTTCACAGGAAATGTGACCCAACTGACCCCTGGATTTTGAACCCCATCCTCCAGAACAAAATGCTGAGAGAATAAATTTCTATTGTTATAAGCTATGCATTTCATGGTTATTTTTATGGCCACCCTTGGAAAACAATACACACAGCATCAATGTAGATTTAATAGTGAGCTGTGACAAATAGATTATACAGATTGGCCCAAAATTCATGGAATTAGAGTTTCTAAAGGGTTTGTTCAACTTCTTCCTTGTTTATCTCTTTTTCTTTATTATTAACATTTTTGGTCTTTTACCTATATGTCTAGGACCATGGAATAATAGGATTATATAGTGTTGGGTTTGCATATCAACTCTGTCGATCTTAATCATCACTTAATCACCTTGATCTTGAATGCTGAGTCGAGTTCCTTTATTTATAATAAGGGGCTAATAATGCCTTCTTATAGGTTTGTTGTGAGATTAGAGATATGTTTGCAAAGTGTTTAGTACGGTGCCTGGTATATACCATTGGTGCTCAACAGAGTAGCAATTATTACCTCACCAGGTATTTTGAGGGTTAACAACATGCAAACCTCCTGATAGCAAGGAAGTGTGTAGTAAATGCTAGTAGAGCTATTTCATCAAATATTTTTGCTCCCTGGAGTTTCCAGCCTCCCAAATTTTCAATCACAAACGAAGAGTCGTGGAGGCTACCCTTGCACTAGGGTCGAAATCCCAAACCTTTACCACAGTCTAGTGGCCATTCCTAATCTGGTCGGAACTCAGCACACAATTGCATCCTGTGCTACATTCTCTTGTTTTTCCTGCTCCAGCACCTGCCCTGCTCCCAATCCCTTCATACAATGTCTGAGGGCTCCCCTTCCTTCCATCCATCCTTGTGCCCCTGAAGAGCTCTTCCCCTGCCCTTACTTACATGTCACTTGTCCTTCGTGTCTCAGCTATAATGCCTCTTTTTGAGGAAGAAATTCCATGACCTCCACCCACTTATGTATTCCACTTCATAGTTACTCATACGATTGTGTGTTAAGCCTGACTTCTCCACTAGGCTAAAAGGAAAGTTTTACAAGGAAACAAGGAAAGTTTTAGGATATAAAACTAATATATTCTCATGCCACTTTCTTACTAGTTATGAATCATTCCATGGCAATTGTCAGAATAGTCACACCTGATTGACTCTGATTGAGGAGTGTGGTTTGTCTTTCTCAACACAGTGAGAAGCATCCTTTCTTCTTCCATTATGAGTAAATTACGAGGTTTGGCGACTAGGCAGAGAGGAAGATTAGAACTTAGGGCTCAGGAAATGGAAAATAAACTTTTGTGTTCCAATAAAATGGAATTCAAAACAGGGGTAGATTCGTAAAGATAGTGGGGGGTGAGATTTATGTGAAGCAGGATCTGAGGTAGTTCAGTCATCCCCACTGGAAGATAAGGGAGCTAGTGGTATGTTTTCTCAGATCTCACTTGGGAAGTTTGCAAGAACCTCACAACATGTTATGTGGAAGCAACAGTGCAACATCTGTCTTGGAAGGTAGTTAAAGAAATTGAAGCCATTTTCTGGTTCCACTCAGCCCATATGAGACATCCAGGGTTCCCAAGGACCCTAGATAGCCAACTTAAAGTTGGTGCCATGGGCAGTGGACCAGCAGATCCCTAGCATCTGGTCAAAGAAGACCTTGAATCAGAAACAAAAATGTTCATTTATCTGACCATAATGATAGATGTCATGCAATATTTCAAAAATTCAAACAAGACCAGTTATGCCTTATGAGCCATGAGCCCCACTGTCTAAACATCACATGAATTCCTACTTCCTTCTCACCTATAATTATAAAACCAAATAAATCCTCTACAACCAGACACAACTGTAAAAAAGGGTAGAAAGATTTAAAAGAATTGGAAAGACTAAGGATTTGGCAAAAGGCAGAGTCATCTAAAAGAGACTAAACTAGTCATTATAGGAAATACAAAATTCTAAATTTACTAGATGTAAATCATAGAAACTGTTAAATGATTGAGATCGAAATGGATGAGATGAAATATTTCTCTTTGACAAGTTTATATTTTCCTACTACCCAGTAGGAGGAGAATCTAGAAGAAGACTAGACAAGTTGCAGGAAAAGAATCTGTATTTTTTTTCTCTACACAAGAATGGCAATATGTATTAAATTTGGACATTCTTCTGATCATAAACTCCAAGAGTTTGAGCTCTAAATATGCCAAGAGATTTGTCTATTAGATGTGCCCAGCACAGAGCTGGCACTAATAAATCTTTTTAATGAATGATGCCACCACGCTTGCAGCAACTTCTATGCCATATTATGTCTCTTTTCACTGTTAAAAATCTACTGAAGGCCCTCCTCTATTGTGGTATTTTGTGAAATTTTTCAGCTTCCCTCATTCAAAATAATTCCAGTAAGCAAGTTTCTAACCTTATAAAATGATGGTGGAGGTGAATTTTACCTCCAATTCCAAATTTATCTAACCAGTAAATTTTGTTCCATCAACATTTTAGGACCCTATGATGGACCCTGCATTAATTCTAACTCATCTGGTTATTTCAGCTCATTTGCTGGCTTGCTCTATTTCTTACAATTCCAGACCAAGAAATAGCCTCTATTACAAATTTTGATGTCTCCCTTAATCTAGCATCTACCTTAGCTCAAGCTCCTTGTCACACCCAATTGATCACCTTCCTTCTCCCATCTACCTACTCATCTCCATGCACCAGAATGCCCCAATTATAGCATTCCTGACATCTTTATTAACAGTAATATTCTCTTTAAAATAATTGTTGTATTGCATGTCACATGAATTATATTTTTCCACAACCAGTACTTCATCATATAACATTTAGCCTTATCTATATGTGATGTATATATAGCACTAACATAATTCAATGGATATATAATAGAGAGATACATATGCACATACACATATTTCATACATGCAGCTGTACACATAGACAGTGTGTACAGCTCATCTTCAACATCATCGTACTCTCCTGAGAAAATCCACATATCTAACACTCATTAATTTTGTATTCCATGCCTTACAATAGAGACAGGAGGTCCTCAACAATGTTTTTTGTTTGACTGTAGATCAGACATAGCTTTATTTGTCTAGAAAACATGTCAATAGAAGCAAAAAACAGAATTGTATTTACTTAATTTTTAAATCAATTTTCTATTTTTATTATTTTATGAGTTATTTTCAACTAAGCAAGTAGAAGAATTTTCCACTGCCAGCCCATCTGTTCCTCCTCTTGACTTTGAAGTGGTCATCAGGCTAAATTGGTAACATCTTTCATTCTATGGCAAGGCCCCATGTTGTTGCAGGCATGCAATTCCGATTTCATTGCCCTATTGAGCCAAAGGCAAAGAGAGACAACAAGAGATAAATCCCTTCAAAAACTCAATAAGTTTAATAATAGCTAACAGACACAGAATACTACCCACTATAGAAATGTTTAATTGCTCTTTGTCATTAAGTTGGCTCTAATGATAAAGCCTTTTTGTGAAGGTCCCTTCCCCTTTGGTATTAGACTTTGAAGAAATGGACTGGAAGAGGATTTAAATGCCTAGCTACACCCACACACACACACACACACACACACACACACACACACACACACACACTGTCAGCTTTCACTGCACAGAAAGTGACAGAAACAGGAAGAAACCCAGTCTACTAACAAAGTTCTCAAGGGAAGAAGTTTTCACAGGCATTCTAGATAATATACAACACTGTTTCAAAATCTTCATTTTAGCCAGTTCTACTCTATGTTATCCTAGAATGGATTCTTCTTTTATGAATATGAGATCTGAAACTTCTTATATGAGAAAGTAGAGTTCTTCCTGATTAGAACTATTTGCATCTGTGAAACTTATTACTGGTGAAATATTTTTCCAGGTTTTAGGAGCTAATTAAAAAAAATAAAAATACAGCAATATTCCAAACTCTTCCATCACACAAAATTCATATTTTGAAATCTAATCTGAATATGATGGCATTTGGAGGTGATGCCCTTGGGAGTTGATTGGGGATGAACAGGATTAATGTCCTTGTAAAAGTGACCACAGACAGCTCTCTCTTCTCTTCTGCCATGCACAGTTACAGAAAAAAGATGGCAGTCCCTCAGCAGGCACCAATGTGCTCGCTCCTTGATCTTGGACTTCTATGGCTCTAGAATTGTGAAAAATGAATTTCTGTTATTTATAAACCACTCACTCTGTGGTAGTTTGTTACCGTGGCCCAAACAAAGAAAGAAACAACCCAAGTGCATAAGACAAGACAGCTAGTTGTCCCAGAGGTCATTCGTATTAATGAATCATAGTCACCATCACCACGTATTAACATTTTGGACATTCACTATATGGTAAGTGTGAACCTCTGTGTTACTGCTATAGCCACCACTGCCATCAGTTCTACAGGATCCCAAGCCCCACAGTCACTCTCATAACCTCTCAAATAAAGCCTTAATCAGCAGAGAAAGTTGGGCTCCACAATTACTTTTAAAACCACTTTCCTGCCAAATGTACATTAAAGATTTGTTTGAATCATGCTATGCAAACAGCTCACAGACAAACATGAACTTGGTTAAATGTCAAGGGTTTGGGTTGAATTTCAAATATGGGCAATGGGTAGGAAGCTTATTCTGTACAGTGATTCTGATAATAGTACAGGTGTGTCATAGCTAATTCTTATGCTCTAAGGCAAACAAGTAACAGTTATCATTACAAAAATCATTAAAAATAGAATAGCCCTCTCCATTAAATTTGAGGTTTCAGAATGTAATCTGGTCTCTAGGAAATCACTGCAAGTCCTTCCCCATCCAAATCTAAGTCCTTTTCATCCTTATTCCCCTGTCTCTTTTATATATACAACATTTCCCCCCCCCTTGTCTTACACACTCCTATGTAGACATGAAAAGCATGTTCAAATCCACCTTCTCTAAGTCCCCCAAGAAACTAGTCACTCTCGTCTTTATAAACATCAATATTTGCTGATATGTAACTTGATTATTTCCTCCCACCAAACTAAATTCCTTGAAGACAGAGGTCACACTTAATCATTCTTGTACATTACTCCTGATGTAACATCTGACAGCACATGATAGAATATCAATCAATATTTATTGGAAAATTAATAAATGAAGAAAATTTTTCACTTCAAAGTTATTGGAACTACAATCCCTATGCAAGAGAGAAGCACTTTTAGCTACTATACATTAGTTTATTTTGTGTACATCATGAGCTTTAGAATTTTTCCCCAGTACTTACATGGCAGAGTAAGGAAAGATTAAGTAGATTGTTTTCTGTGATACCAGCCTTTCTTCATGAGCAAAGTAAAGGTCATGCTTGTAGAGGTGTATTTCTATCATAAATAATCCCCATACTTTAACCTTCAAAGAATAAATGAATCCAAATTCTATCATCCAAAGCCTCAGACTATGCATAAACTCCTAATATACAAAATCAACTTAACAAGAAGGATGTAACATTTAGCAAGCAGGAAACATATTTTAAGTATAGTCAAACTAAAGGGTAGATGCTCTTCCTAGTACAGAAAGAAATGAATAATGGCTGGATAACACAGGTATGTTTAATGCCTGTTTTGTTTCAGGTCTCATTACACAGTCTACAATTGTCAGAAATGTAATATAATTCCCCATCAGAGGACTTAAGAAATAAGATTAAAAACAGGCCAGGGACTTAGTCATCCAGATCAGATTTGCCAAAATGTCCAAAAAATTAATCAGTTTCTCTTGCACTACAAGAACACCACTACTAGCTCATGAATTATGGAGCAGTTAGTCTGACTCTCAAACCTGAAAGTTTCTGGGGCAATTCATTAAGGAAAAGATCAATTTGTAAAATCCTGGAGGTTATTAAGTTGTTTAGAAGAAGCGCATAAGATTTTTCATGTCAAACCAATTCTACTTTCTTCTTCAGGCAGGAGGAGGTGAAAGGTGACATGAAGAATGTGAAGGAAATTATTTACTGTCTTCTTTATAAGGCTTTGGATAAATCAGCATATTAACCATCAACTAATATGTTGTTTGGTTAAATTTTAGGACAACAAAACCACAGAAAGTCATACAGTAACAAAATAAGAAAATCAATCCTCTACCCAGTATTTACTGAGTTTCTGGGATGTTGATGGCAACCTACTAGGCAACACAGAGCCGAAGGAATCAGCCAACTTCTCTACACTCAAGAAGATAAGAGAAGGAAAGGCAGTCTCTCCACTGACACCTTTAATACTGATTTAAATCCTTGAAGATATTATTTTTCATAAAATAATGGTTAAAAACCTGCACCCCAGAATTTGACTGTCTCAGTTTGATCTTGGCTCTGTTACTAACAGCATGAATTTGGGAAAGTCATGGATGTCACCTGTGAAGCAGTGGTGGTTGTAGGATTATATATCATAGGCTACTGTTAGTACTAAATGAGCTAGCACACTTAACATACTCAGAATAGTGTAAAAAGCTTGAGCAGAGAGACATTGTTTCCCAATGTCCATTTGAAAAGGAAGAGGAAGAGAAGGGTGAGGTAATAAGAGGAATCAGAAAAATATAATGAAGACAGCATTAAGCTGATTCAAACAGATAGAATTGGACATATAGAGACAGAACTAGAAAAGGCTATGGTTTATGTGAGACATAAGCCAGTACACTAATAACTAATATACTAATTGTGAAGAATAAATTTCTATCCCACCTTGAATAGTCCAATTTTAACATTTCATAATGTAAATGAAAGTCAGAAGTGAGAGATAGAGAACTGGGACTTGTCTACATGGACATCATTAGGGCCAGGAAATCAGCTACAATAACAAAGAGAAAGAGGTTAGAGAAGGGGAACATTGAGTAGCTCAAAATAATGAGTATGAAGAAACACAGCAGGAAGGTGGAAATTAAAGTAGAAAGGATTCTTTCAGTTTCAACTTTATACATATTCATCTTCCTTTGTTCAATTATAAACATGTCTGGCCTCAAAAAATAACAGATATCCATTCAAACTAGCATAAACCGAAAAGGGAACTGGTACTAAGAAAAAACATGCAATCCAATGAATTCAGGGCAAGAAGTCATTCCAGGCTACATGAGGAAGTGAGGTTAAGTGTGCTTAGTATCTCTCAACAACACTCTCCCTTCTTTCTTGAGGTTGCAGGGCAGTCTCCAGGAAGGTGTGTGTGAGTTAGGATGTCACCTCTCAAGATTTGGTCATACCTTTCCTCTGCTGTCCCTACCAGCACTGACCATATGATACTGGACACTCAGCAGGAGATAGGAGCTGTTGCTGGATGGGATTGCTGCCAGATTCGACCTCTGTTTTCTAGCACCTACCCTACTCTATCCAGAATTGAACTAGGGACAAATTACCTACTCAGTGCATGTCAATATTTCTTATTTTATATGGAAGCCTAGTTCATCCTAATTCCTGACATATTGTCTTTAAAGAAGAATGTTTTATTTCATCAATGTTAGAAACGTCTCTGTCTCAAGAGGAAATTTTCTTGCCCGGCAGGATGGGACATGCCTGTAATTCCAACTGCAGTCTAAGCTAAGGCAAGAGGATAGCAATTTCGAGGCCAGCCTGGGAAACTTAGACCCTGTCTCAAAATTCAAAAAGGACTAGAGGCATAGCTCAGTGCAAGACCCAGTGCCACCAAAGTTGTTTTTTTTAAAGGCACTTTCCTTGACTTGAAGAGAAACCTATACCTGCCTTATCAGAAACAGCTAGTTTTTTCATTATGTGCGCTCCTCTGTCATAGTCACACCTTACATTGCCTTTCTCTATTCCTCTTCTCAAATATATAATGTTTCAACTCCTTGCTATTTCTACATATTAGAGGCTGTACAACAATCTTTCCTCCCCCTCTATCACAGATTATATGCTCAGATCTTAAAGAAAGGTAACCTCTTCCCATTGACGTGTCACCTCCACCACCATAACAACACATCTTGGTCACCCCCTCTGGGAACAGATTGAGGGACTGTGGTGACTGTTATTGGAGGCAGATGTCTGCAGTCACTGTCTGCAATCCAGCCAAAGGATCTGCTGACGAGCCCACTCCCTGTGCTGTGCAACCACCAACTAGTAGCTGATACCTGAATGTACCTGATTTCCCAGAAGAAATAGCGAGAGAATCAGAACTACCATTGAACTTCAAAAGCATCATAAATGGCAGATTCTCACAAAGTGCGCAAAGTTCCACCATGCTAGTTTTGTTTGCTTGTTTGTTGTTTGTTTGTTTGTTTTTGGTACTGGGGATCAAACTCAGGTCCTTTTGCTTGCGAAGCAGGAAGTGGAACCACTGAGCTAAATCCCTGGCCCCATGATAGTTTTTTTAAAAAAACTTTTATTTCAGTGTAATACAAGTAGATGTTGACAAAGAAAATATTTTTTTAAAAGTCTTCTTACTTCTATAAAAAATAAAGCAAAATTTCATAAAAATTAATTAAATAACATTAGTTAATACACTCTGTTCCATAATCTTGAGTATGACCAAAACCTTACAGTACAAGTCATAGCCCGAAAAGGACTCTTACAAAAAAAAACCAAAAACAAATAGATAATAGTACTAAACTTTCTTTTCAATGAGCTAAGAGGACCTATCGGTATAAATGAAACAAATTAGCATATATATTAAAATTTTTTAACCACATAATATATAATTTGGGAAATTATTAGAACTTCTCCCTGCTTCCTATTTCTTTATCTTCTTTTTTTTATGTTTTCTTTAACATTTAATAGAAACTATGTATAACAAATTTTGACTGTATTTTACATAAGATAGCCACCACAGACATTTACATAAATTAGATGGAAGACAGACAGTTAAGGAGGGCCCAGTCCTATGGGATATTTGGTCAGAGAATGAAAGTCAGAGTTCAGTTGGGGAAAAGGATTCCGACAGCCAGATTAAGTGGATATTTTTTAAAAAGATAAAAGGCAGGCCTTTGGGTAGATAACCAGATGCTGGGACCACCAATATTTCAAAGGCACCATTCTTAAACACAACCCCCATCTAGTCATTTGTGTGGATTCTTGCCCGTGACTTAGGAAATACCATTCCAAAGATGTCTTTCCCTTTAGGCAAAGCACGAAACATTCATTCACTCCCGGACATCGGAATGACTCCTCCTCCTTGCCCAGAATAGGAAGAAACTCACAAGTTTTGGGCACTACTAAACCAATCTCCTCAATTTTAGTCCTTATTTCCACTTTCAGTTTCTTACACCAGAAAAACAACACAGCACTCAAATATGTGTGTCGGATTTATTTCACTTAAGAGTATAAAGCTCTACCATGCTAGGTTTTTTTATACAAATATTTGCGGTACATTGTGTATCTGAGCCTGAACCCTCCATTCCTGCGTATTTCATCCCTTCAAGGTATCTTTTATACATGAATTACTGCCGAATCCAAGCTAGGCTGGATTCCTCTAGAGAGTTTTATCTAGCCTTGACTCCTTTCTCTCTGACTTCAAATCCCTGCGGAGGGGCACACGTTGATGTGAGATACTACTTTAGTGAATTAAAAACTGATCTGGAATTTTTCTAGGCTTTGTCCTGCCCTTTGCAATAATCAGCCTTTCTATTGACAGTTCTTTCTTCAACAATACTCTGCAGCTAGTGAGGCTCCTTATTCTATGTGCTTTGCTGTCTAGAGCCCTATTAACCTCAGATTTATTAGCTTTTTTGTCAACCACTTACACTGCCAGTCTCCCAAGAGGAGAGCACATCACAAAGCAAAGAAACTCTATGAGACACATACATAGAAAAATATCTCAAATAGCAAATATTTACTGAAAGCAGGAAAGTCAGATGATAGCACTTGAATAACCCTTCTCCCCCACTAGCACATTCTATAGATACACTCATGGAGTTGTGCAAATAAATCTCATTATGCTGCCGAGGAACAGAATTATTGTCTCTTTGAGAGTACTGAGATGAAGCTGAGAATCTTCACAAATTTACTGGTCTGGCTCCAGACACATGCTAGATTATATTCATCAAAATGAATGGATTATAAAACGAATCCAAAATAGATTCTTTCAAAAATCTAAGAGTTTGCCTCAAAGGGGATTCTTTTTTTTTCTCCTCTGTCCTCTTTCTGGCTTCCAGGGATAGAATAGAAGGGAATCATTATTAAAACAAAGAGGAAAAGGTAATTTGACTTAAGTTACTGAGCCAGAGAGCTGCCAGATGTTAATGGAGCCAGTAGAGGTTACTGGCAGCCGGGGACCAGAAATAGAAATTAGAGCAAATATATCTATAGAAAATGTCGAAGAAGTCCATTCAGCACCAAATTCAGAGTGATTTTGAGATCCTTAGGTGAAACCTCTCTAGGCTGACCTAGCCAAGCAACTGTCTGTACTTAACTCCACATTTTCCACATGTATTTTCTTCCTAAATGTCATGTTCCAAATTACTTCCCTTTAATATATCACCCTGATATATGTGGCTCAGTTTAATCACAATACCAACCAAAAAATGCAAAATGAACAGAACTTTCCACTGAATTCCTTTTTCACTCAGATCATATAAAAGGTGATTCAAAACACACACACACACACACATTCATACACATTCACATACACAAATATTTATTATAACTAACATTGTTTTCAATGTGCTCGGTACTGTTTGATCTCATTTAACATCTCTGTAACTTTCATCATGTTTAACTCTCAGTAGTTCAATGATTAGTTATTACTTTTGGTCTCAGTTTACAGATGAGGCAACTAATTTAGAGGCAGAATAAGGAATTTTCCCAAGACCACAGAGTTAGTGAGGGATGCAGGATAGGAAACCAGTCTAGCTTCAGAACTTGGGCTTTTAATCACTGCAATTTTCTTCCTAAAATAGCATTTATACAAATAGTGGAGCATATATCATAATAGAGTACATGTCTTTAAAAAGTAAAGTTTCAGTGTTATCTTAATAACTTCTGAGTATGCATAGAAAGACAGTATGCATGGTTATTTAGCTACAAGTTATTTGTTTAGGTACTTTCATTCTCTAGATCTGTACTGTAAATATGAAAGGCATCAGCCACATCATGATACAGAAAATTTGAAATTCCTAATCCAAGTCCAAACGTGCTGTAAATATAAAACATACATTAGATTTCAAAAGATTGAGTACCAAAATCAAGACTATAAAGGATCTCATTAGCTTTTCTATTGATTATATGTTGAAATGATGGTTTGTGAATTATGTTGAGTTAAAAAAATATAACAATAAAATTAATTATATCTGTCTTTATTTTCTTTAAAAAATGTGGCAACTAGAACATTTTTAGTTATGTAGATGTCTCACAATACATTTATAATGGACAACACTGGTGTATATAAATAAAGATATAAAATCAGTCTCAGATTCATTGTACAAATGAAATGGTGAGGATTTGGTGGCTCATTTTTACACTCAAATCAATACTTTTATGCCTCTTTATTTCCTAATAAAAGTTTGAAAATCCAGTTACAAACTCTTTTTTTGCAGATAATATAATCTTCACATAGAAATATCTTAAGAGATTTATAAAATAGAGCTAATAGTACATTTAGCAAACTCATAAGATATAAGATTAATACATGAAGTCAAATAAATTTTTATATATCAATAGCAAATAATTTTAAAGTGAAATTTAAGGTAATTCTATTTAAAATATCATCTAGAAACATAAAATACTTAAGAAATTTAACAGAAGATGTGAAAAATTGCAGATTTCTGAAATAAGAGAAGACCTAAATAAATGGAAGGATGTACTATGTTTACAGATTAGAAAACTATACATATGTAATATTGCATTAGGATTTTTTAATCAAAATAAAAAATGTAATGGGCATAAAAATAGTCCAGAAATATTTACAGTCAAATAGATGGACTTCTTACTATTAGCCCCACAGCAATTCAATGGAAAAAGGATAGCCTTTGAGAAAATGTTGCAGTAATTACATGGGCGGAAAATGAACCTTAGCTTCTACTTCACAGAAAAATGAACTTGAATTGGGTCATAGAACTAAAAGCAAAAGCTAAAACTCACAAGCTTCTAGAAGAAAACAAAATGTCTTTGTGACTCTAGTAGGCAAAGATTTCATAAATCTGAGACAAAAGCACCAATCATAAAAAAGACAAATTGACCTCATCAAAATGGGAAACTTCTGTTCATCAAAAGACATGGATCAGAAATGAAATGCAAGCTACAGTGTGGGAGAAAATATTCACAGTACGTGTATCTGACAACAGACTTGTACAGAAAAGAACTATGCCAGATTGTTTCCAAAAGCTTTATGAATAAGACCAAAACCTGGAAAGCACCCAAATATTCTTCAACATTTGAACTGATAAACAAAGTGATGTGTAAAGCCATACAATGAAATTATGCTGAACAATAAATAGGAATGAAGTGATACAACAATATTAATGAACCTGAAAAACCTCACAATAGTGAGAAAAGCAAGACTTGAAAAAGTACACTTATACGTTGTTTAAATACAGGAAAAATAATCTTAGGTGATAGAAATTAAAATAGTGATTTCTTATGAACTTAGTGGTAAAGAGCATAAGAGAATTTTCTAGAGTGGTAAAAATGTCTTATAGTTTGACAACATTTGTAGTAACAGAGCTATTTATATTTATTTAAAGTTCTTGAATTGTTCATTTGCTGCCTATACATTCACTATATATGTTTTATTTCAATACAACATCCAGTTACATTTCTCAAATTTGCATGTAATCTTCATTAAAAATTTAGTTTTTAAATATAATTAAAGTCATCATGGAATGTGCACTACCCAGAGATTTTTGTTTGTTTTGTTTACTGCTAAATCCCAATACCAGGCCCTCAGTAGGCCCTAAAGGAATATAATTAATGAATGAGTCGTGGAACACATTACCAATGTCAGCTGAAGGTCTTCACCTCAAGTTATGTGTATCATTACATTCATCTTTATATGGAGACATTCATTATTCAAAATCAAATTCAACGGAGACTCTTAGATTATATGTGTCTAACAGAATATAAGAATTGAGGAGTAAAGCATTCATTCATTCACTAGTTGTTTGTTCATAAATTTAACTTTACTAGTTTAATTGCTAATGGTTGGAATTTTCAGGCCAAATTCTCCAAGAATTTCATCACTCATGCAGGCACTCAGGAGGTAACTACAAGGTTTTAACATTCAACATGATGAAAAGCATGTTAGAGAAATCCATAGAGATTAAAAATTAAACTTTTTGAGAGATTTATGACTAGTTTCTAAGAGTTCAGCATACAATTACACACATGGTTCACATAATTATTCCCATGTTAAGCATTAAGATAGAATGATATTTTTCTGAGTAACTACTTCCTTCTTTGAGATTTAATCAGAACTAGTCAAACATCATTAAAAAAGTATATAAGTAGGCCAGAGATTTAGCTCAGTGGTTTCTGGCGCCTGTCCCATAAGCGCAAGGACACAAGTTCGATTCCCAGTACCAATATATATATATAAGTACCAATATATATATATGGTCGAGATCTTCAACAATTTTACTCTCATTAACCAGAGCTCACATGCTAATATAACAGATTCTTAAAGATGTCTGTCATCACAGCCTCCATAAAAGATCTCCACCTTTATACTGCTGACATCATATGTTTTCTACCACATTGCAATGTGTGAAGAAATTAGAAGAATCTTAAGCTAATTGCACAAGCATTTATGATCATTGAAGAACATTATTTCCCTTTGAATTACTACTTAACTCCATGAATTGAACAAGTAAACTTAGACTTGGCACTTCATAACAGCTATATCTCATGAAATCACTCACCTCAGAAAAAACTGGTTAACATTTGGTAGCACATTAAGTTGGTATTTTGATTAATCTTGAGCATAGTTATCCTAGAAAACTATTTCAGAAAGGAATATATTTTTTTTTCGGTACCAGGGATCAAACTCAGGACTTTGCACTTATGAGGCAGGTACAATGCCACTGAGCTAAATCCCTGGCCCAGAAAAATGTATTAAAGGAAATACCACTTGAGAATAGGTTGTATTGGTTGTATAATTCTACATATTTGTGTTTTCAGGGTTAATAGATGAGAGAGAGAGAAACATAAAGATAGAGATAGAGAGAGAAACTACTGCATAAGAGAGGAATGTAGGAAAGGAAAAAAGAAAGAAGGCTCACTTCTGAAGAAAAAATAAAATTATCTAACCCATGCAAGTTATTTATATTTTTATTTTTTCTGTTTCTTAAGCACCATAATAGGTTTTTAAGTGTTCTTTCCTATCCTTTATAAAAGAATCTAGTTTTGAACAGGTTTGAAGAATAATAGTTATGAATATTCTATTACATGCAGGCCCATTTTTTAATACAAAAACAAAACAACACACAACTATACATATAATTTGACCTTCATAGTTTTGTGACAGAGGGTATTTCTGATAGGGCGACTCTGCCTCATTGGTTGCTAGGTAATGAGCTTTTGGAATAAATGCATTTCCTACCTCCAAATCAATAATCGTACAATGTTAATTTAGAACATGATCTCCATGGTCACCAACAATTACCATGAGAATTTTTTTTTCACAAAACAGCATTTGCACAAAACTTGTCCCTGCCAATGTATTCTTGAGTTCTTACTATATTTGACATTGGCAGCAGCATGTACCATGGCTTGCTCTTAACTGTTGGATCTATTGATTGAAATGCCATTCATCTTGTGCAGATAAAAAAAATATGGCTGAGCTGGTTCCTGTTTATTAAGATGTGGCCAAGTAGAAATTTCATTTAATTTTAAGAAGCCTTGATATCATTTTCTTTCCATCTTTGCTTCTCATAAAATATACTTGAAATTCAGGAAAAAATATAAACCATTCACCTACAGTTTGGTTAAAAAAAAATGCCTTCAGCTTCTAGTAAGTCTTCTCCTAATAGCTTTTATTTCCACCATAAAATACGTTCACTGTGAAAACCAAGAAAACTGTTTCAGAAATGTGCTTTTAAAAAGAAAACATCAACCCTGAATGAAGATAAAAGCACTTGGTGAAGGTGAGTAAAAAGAGATGATGGGTTTCCATACAGTGTCTCAAATCAGCTGGAACAGATCACTTGTGAAAACTTTCCCATTTCAACGGCATGATTTCACAGAAGAAAAGGCGGAGAAAGAAGAGAATTATTCAGAGATTAGTGTAGAACATCAACATGGGTCAGTATCTGTATTAGTTTCCTAGGTTTGCCATGACAGATTACCAGAATCTGGGTAGCTTTAAACAACACATGGTGATTGTTTAACAATTTTAAAGCTGGAAGTCAGAAATTAAGGTATAGCCCAAACCATGCTGTCTCTGAGGGTCCTAGGGGATCATTACTTCCTTGCCTTCTCAAAGCTTGTAATGGTTGTCAGCAATCCTTGGGGTAGTGGCAACATAACTCCAGTCCCTGCCAGGTCTTTCCATGCTGCCTTCCTCCGTGTGTGTTTGTGTCCAAATTTCCCCTTCCTTTCTAAGACACCAAACATTGGATTATGACCCCTGCTCATACAGTATAATCTCATGTCCACCGAACCGTGCTACAAAGACCCTACTTCTCAATGAGATTTCATTCTGAATTTCTGGATCTCCATGAATATTGGGGAGATATTGCTCAACCTTGTATGATTGGATACTTTAGATTAGATCATGTCTTGTTCCATGAGAGTAAGAAGCCTTGCTGACTAATCTCTATATCCTCAGTTTCTAGCATGAAATCTAGTACTGTTTGCTTTATAGGGTCGATGGATGAAGAAATAAGAAACTAGGTAATAACTCAGTGATAAAAAGAAATTACAAATGTGAAAAAGGACTAAGTGGTATAACTTTGTATTGCATTCTATTTTATGTTTATCTTTATGTATTCTATTCAGAAGTAATCTAGTAGGGATTCGGGATTCCCATGGTAACCTGGGTCAGAAAGCACTCTCGTGCCCTTCAGTCTCTCTTAGGAGATCTGTATCTGCACCAGGAGTTCTAAGATAGAATAACACTGCTAAAGTGCCAATGATGATTTTTCAGTTTAATCAAGCTATGCTGCTTTTCCTTGAAGTACATGAAAATAAAATACAGCTTCTTATAAAACAGTATCTCCAATTAAGGAAAAAGACAGAACAGTAAGCTGTCTTCATTTTATGTCAGCCTTCTTGGTTCTTTATATACTGTTTTTTCAGAAGTCTAGAAAGTTTTGCCAGAAGATTTTTCTCAGAATTTTCTAGCTTTAGCAAAGCTATGACAGATTATAAGGTTAGCTCTGCCAATTAGAGACAAAATGACATCTCCTTGTCTTTATTAAATGGAACCAGTGACCAGGATTATCATCCAAAGTCATGTGGACACGACTATGCTCTCATTTCCAAAAGTGTTACAGTTTAGCATCCTAATAATGGATCAAAGGACTACAAAAAGAAAATATTGGGAGTCTTTGTGATGTTTATCATTTTTTATCTATTAAGAAACCCTGGAAATGAATCGTAGTTTTAAAAGACAATTATAGGACAGTAAAAAAGAAGGCTTACACTCATCCCACCTCCTTAAACCTTTCTTGGTTCATATTTTTTTCTTGTTCTTAAAGCAGTTAAGTGGTAACCTCACACTGACATTAACTAATAGCCTCTGTCCAGGAGTAAACATCTGAAATTATAACTGCTTGCTTACAAAGCTCCAAATTCATGCATCAGTTGATAAAGATACTGTTATTTGAGAAACAGCAATTGATCCATTTTCCAAAAACATTTTCCCACCACCCTTATTACTGATGTCTGAAATCCCACTGCTAAATTGTGAGGTCTGAGAAAAGAATTTTTCCTGCTGTTGAAAATGCAAATATCCAGAGGATCTACCACATTAAAGATTTCATTCATAATGCTCCATTATGAGACAATATTCTTAGAATTTAAAAATATTATTGCTCAATTGTTATGATGTATTTACCTCCCTTACTGGGATAAGCTAGAGAAAAGCACAAAACCATACTGATATTGAATCAACAGTCCTAGTGATATATTTTCCTGAGCAGGGTTCAGTTTCCTACTTTCTCGCACAAACTTCTACCAACTCCCCACATGTCTTCCCTTCTTTCATTTTCATCTGATGGCCTTGGATCTTACTTCACTGGGGCATTAGAAGTTCTCACAAGCACCACATAGCCTCACCATATCCATCAATCTATCTGCAGCCATTTCTGCCTCTCTTGCTTTCCTGCTGGTTACTTCCCATGGTCCTATGTAAGGCCAATGCTGCACTGGGATGCATCCCCATGCCCTCTCAGTTACTTAAGAGCATTGCTTCAGCAATTGTCCTGTCACCTGCATCGTTTTTTATTCTCTATTAGTTCTTCCCCATCAGCCTATAAATGAGTTGCAATTTGTTCTTTTAAAATGTCTCCTTCAGGCCGGGGATTTAGCTCAGTGGTTCTGCCACCTGCCTCTCAAGCGCAAGGTCCGGAGTTCGATCCCTGGTACAAAAAAAAAAAAAGTCTCCTTCCTCATCATCAGCAGTCTTCACAGACAGACCTTCAAAATGTTTTCACGATCTGACTCCTCCTCCACCCCTACTGCTAGCATCAGGTAGGATTATTGTACTAGCCTCTTCACTGGTCTCTCTTCCTCCTCCCTCATTTCTTCCCCATCTCCAGCAGCCAGAGTGATCCTCTCAAAGCTAAGGTCACAGCTAATCATTTCTCTGTACCCAGATCCTCATCTCAGAATAAAAACCAAATTCCTCAATGTTTGGCTAGGTCCTGGTCCCCATCACCTCCCAAACTCAGTTCCTATTCCCAAACTCAGTTTCCTATTCCTTTCTCCCCATTAAAGTCATGTATTTGCTCTTCTTCCAATACACCAAGCCTATTTCCAGTTCAGGGCCTTTGGTCTCCAACTCCTTTTATCTAAACACTTCCTATCCAAACACTATATATTCACTTGGCTCTGTCTCTTACTTCTCTTTTAGAAATCGATGTCTAAGCTCCTCAGACAAGGGATTGTGACTGTTTTATTCATTATTGTATCCTTAGAATGGAGAACTGTTCCTGACATATAGTAAGCACTCGATATGTTTTTTAAATGAATAAGTGCCTGCTTTTTACCAAATTCACTCTTACTTCCCCTAAAAATACCTACTCATTTTCCTCTCATTGATAAGATAAATCAGCTCAATGATTTGCCATCTGCAAATGATGCCTAGAATTTCCTCTCATAGAGCTCCTGAAAAACAAAACTAAAAAGTAGCAGAAAGCTGTAAAGAGTATTAATACATGTATTTTATATTAAAACCATAATTTGTACTAGGCCTACACAATATGATTTATTTTAGGAAAAACCGTTGTGAACCAAATATGGAAAAAAGAAGAGAAAAGCAAGAAAAAGAGAACAAGAAGAAAGTGAATTAGCCATCAACTCTTATATAATATATTGGTTCACTTTTCCCATTTTTGGACAAAATACCTGACACCTGCACCTTAAAGGAGAAGTTTATTTGGCTTGTGTGTTCCAAGGATACAATCCATGGTTGGCTGACTCCAAGGCAGCAATAGATTTTTAGTTCACGGTGGCCAAGAAGCTGACCAGGGGAACAATACCAGAAAGGAAGGGACCAGGGACAAGATATAGGCTCCAAAGTCATGCCTCTTTTGTTCCATCCAGACCCACCCAGAAGTGAGCTTTATTAGTCTCCTAGGCAGGTCTTATCCAAGCTGTAACATCTCAGTGCCTCAAAGGTCATTTATGAGGATCCAGAGTGTGTGAAAGCACTTTGTAAACTGCACAGTACTATACAAATACAGGGTGATTTATTAAAATCAGATTTTTCTCTCTTCTTTTACCAAGGCTGGGAAGTAAATTTAGAGCCCCATGCATATTAGGTAAGTGCCATACCACTGAGCTACACTCCAAGCCCCAAATCAGATTCTTCATTGTTAACCATGTCATTTTTGCTTACATATTACTGTTGAAAGCTCTTCTAAAATATTCTGTTAACATTTTCTACATCAGTAAATATAGTACTGCATTCAAAAATCTTCCTTTTTGAAAAAGGGAAAGAATAACATAACAGGGACTGCATAGTAATGACCGTGTCTCTAACATGTCTTCACTCTCATCCCTATAACTGTGAATATGCAGATAGGATCAACATTGCTAACCATCAGACCTTAAAATAAGGAGATTATCTTGGATTACCCAGGTATGCTTAATGTAATTACAAGGGGTATTAAAGGGGAAAATTGGAGAAACCCAACAGAGACAGCAGCATGAGGCTTGGTGAATGTTAGAGATTTTGAAGATAGAAGTGAGGTGGGGGAGGGTGAAGAATGGAAGTTAGAAAAGGTCAAGTGGATTCTCTAATGGAGCCTCCAGAAGGGACACAGCTTACCTATACCTTGATGTTAATCCAGGGAGGCTCACATTGGATTTTTTACCTACAGAAATGTGTGTTTAAAGCCCTGGGTTTGTGGTAATTTATTACAGGGGTATCAGAAAACTAACACAAACCACAAAGTGGCCAAAGCAAGAATCCCAATGTTGATCAGAGCTCAGTGTCAATTCCAGACCCAC
This sequence comes from Heterocephalus glaber, assembly GCF_053883595.1. Lineage (NCBI taxonomy): Eukaryota > Metazoa > Chordata > Mammalia > Rodentia > Bathyergidae > Heterocephalus > Heterocephalus glaber. Next base: position 32,039,651 of record NW_028258296.1, on the reverse strand, counting down.
CAACTACTCCAAGCCTGGGTTCTACTTCAGGGAAATGGAGAAAATAATGGCCCCTTCTTCATAGAAATATTGTGAGGATTGAATAAGAGTTATAGAAAAAAATTTAAAATAAGACGTGGAACATAATAAGTTCTCAAAAGTCATTAGCTATTAGTTAATTAGCATAATTTTCCATGAATTTTGAATATTAATTTATTGTAGAAATTAATGGGCTAGTAAAGAAAACTGCATGTATACTGGAAATCAGGGACAGAATTTGGGAACAGAAAAACTGAATTAAAATTCAGGCTATCACATCAATATGATCTTGGGCAAGTCACTTAACTTTGTTCATGTGAACACTATGATAATCACAGTTGCCCAGTCCACACTAAATTAGAGACACAATATGAAGGCATTTTGGAAACCAAATTCATGCTGTTAGAATTATTATACATCTTATAAATCCTTCTCACCCGTGTCTTTTGTGTACATTTGTCTTTCTAAATGTGTAATAATGAAAGACTCTCTAGCTGTAGCCAAATTATAGCTAATTGGGGTTTTGGTTAGGATAAATATTTTAGTAGGTAAAGAGGCAGTGAAGAGGTACAATGAAAATATCACCCAAATGAGAGTTTTAAAACATAAAATGTGATTCATAACCATATCCCAAAGAGGAATCAGAGAAATATTTCTAAAATCATCACAAAAAACTTGAAATTTATTCCTCTGTGCTAACTCTTCTTCTAAAATACTTTTTTCCAGCTCAGCTCAGATCTATCACAGTTCTTTTTATTAAGCTATTTGAAGACTAGGTTGCACCTGGTTGTGAGTGGAGTACGAATCCTGTTATTATGAACTCAGTGATCCAGCTTGGACTCTTATTCTCTCTTTCCTTTTCTTCAAAGTAGACAACATATGTGAAATATCCTTGATTATGGTGTAACATACTTTGGTTGGGTCTCTAACAATTATATTAGTTCTCTCTCTCTCACTCTCCCTCCCTCCCTCCCTCCCTGCCTCCTCTGTGTGTGTGCCCTATGTTAACTTCACCTTCCTCTCTTTCCTACCTATTTTCCTAGATTTAGTTTCTTTCTCTTCTTTCTTGGATCTTCTATAACCCAAATGAATAAAGGTCCACAAGAATAGAACTAAAGTAACAAGATAGAAAATGTAATGCAGGCAGGCTAGGTTTATGAGGCATTCCTCAACATGTGTAACCTACATTTCTAGCTCTATTGACTATCAATCAGCACTATGAAAAGGGTTCCCTGATTTTGTCAATCTGAAGAATGCTAGGTTAAAACTCAACAGATTTCTTTACTTGAGGCTTCTTAGAGTCTTTAACATACTAGTACATATGACAATATAGTACATAGCATTTCTGACTTAGCTGACTATGATTTCTTTGAATGTGGAACATTTTGGAGGACTAGAATTCTCTGGGGCACCTCTAGGTAAACCCTGGTTAAATGTCTGTCCTTCAAAAGAAAAACATTGCTGTACATACAAGATTCTATGGGGGCTGGGGGAGAAATAAAGGGGGAAGGATGATGAGCAGAAAGTACATTTACCAAAGACACAAGATACACATCCAAGGGGCAGGGATTTAGCTCAGCGGTTTCTCTGCCTGCTGCGCAAGCCTAAGGACCCAAGTTTGATCCCCGGTACCAAAAAACAAAAACAAACAAACAAAAAACAAAGATATGTGTCCAAAAAGACAGAAGAAAGTTCCAAAATTATTCTTAGGCATCTTTTAGGATAACATAAAATAATTTTTGTACTGAAAGGAAAAGATCCCTTATAATTCCCCATATCCTCAGGTGAAAGCCCACTTTATTCATCTCCTTCTTTCCTCTTTATTTTATTTTTATTTTCTCTTCTTCAACCTTCATCTTGTTTTTCCCTCTCTGTCACCTTCCCATTCAAGTCAAAAGGCAGAAATACGTGATTCTACAAAGCATTCAGGTGTTCTCTGTACTCTCTCTCTCTCTCTCTCTCCTCTGTGTTCTTCCTCCCTCTTTCTCTTCCTCCCTCACCCCCCCCCCCACTAGAGAAATGAATATGCTACAGCAGAAAAGATTTTATTGTTAGGACTAAAATGTTTACAACTCCAGGATTTAATTACCATAAAAATTCTGTGGCTTTGAGTTTTTCCTCCTATATAAAGCCTCAAAGCTTACTACAATCACACCTTAATTATTCTCAACAGCAAATAATCATGTACTTGAATTTAACTACGATCCCAGATCCCCAGAGTTGGAATTGGAATTTTAGAAGAGACCATCTTTACATTCAAAAATTATATCCTCTGTCTCTTTGATTCTTACATCCTGCTGGATAACTAGGCAGTTGTCATTCACTTGATAAAAGTTTATCAAGTGCCTGCTAGTTTCTGTATTAGGTACCAAATATGTGAAGTTCAAATATGTAGTTTACATTTACAGTTATTGGTAGTGACATTGATGGTGGAAATGATAATATGGTCTCCCTCCATCATATAATTGGTCCAGTAAAGTAGAAGTAAGTTCTCAACATTCTAAGTAGATAAGTATGGGTAATTATTATGGTTGGTGAATGCCTTACTAAACCAACCATTTGTTCTGGATCAGTGGTTCAAAATTCTAGCTGTACAATAGATACCTTTTAAGATATTGAAGGCTGGGTCTCACCACAAGCCAACTGAATTGCAATCTCTGATGGTGAAATCTTGGAAATGTTTACTTTATAAAAGGTCTCTTGGTGAGTGTAATGTATAGCTAGTGTTGAGAGCTAGTAATGTAGATGGACATGAAAGGAGAGTGTGAATGTCTCCATCAACAGTAATTGCTTAGAAAAGAAGGCCAGGGAGAATTAACACAAACTATGTTCTCAAAAGTTGGGTATGCCACTAGATTATGTCCAAGTGTCCTGTATATATCAATATATTTGTTGGTGCCATGACCCTTGGATATACATATATATACATATATATATACATATGTGTACATATATATACATATGTATATATACATATATATATATATATGTATATATATATATATCCATCCCCTTAGACCATGCAGAATAAGACTCTACTACAAGAGAGTCCAGGTTTCCAGGGAACTTTGCTCACAGCCTAGATATGTTCATCAAAGTATTGCACATGGTCTCAATACTCAGAGATAAACATTTACACTCCAGATTTTATTAGTAGACATTGTGAAACCAAATAATGAATTTTCTGCAGACTTGCACATGTAAGAACAAACACAAATTAAAAATAAGACACTGCATTCTCCCTGTTGAAAATAAGGAAGTAGATTTCCCTCATCTCCTTTTTCACAGAACATTTCTCTTTAAAAAGTTATAATTTAAAGTATTTTCTCAAATTTTTGAAATATATTATAAGTTCCTTTGAGGACTAAATAGGTCTTTTGTTGGGCTTTATGACTCAAGAATGTCATTCTCTAGGATCTGGGAACCATGTCTGGAACAGAAACACAAAGGGAACTAGTATCCCTACCTTCCAGTTTTGTTTCCATGGGCAGGCAGGAGCCTCACTGCTGAGGACACCTTGCTACAAGCTGCAAAACTACCTCTTGTCAAAAAAAATGAGAAATTTGGTTTTCCTCTGGATAAAACCAATTAGCTGACATGTATGCTCACCCCAATTACCAGATAAAGTTATGATGAATTATGTGTGACAAATGGTATTGTCAAGTCCTATTACTTGAGGATAGATATTATCTATCTTTAAAACATGTATATAATGAGTTATATCTTCTTGGCTTAAGGGGATGAAGTTTCCTTCTGCATTTTTCTAGTCCTTTAGTGGATTTCTAGTAATGTGTGTCACAATCTGGTTGAATGCTTATTTGATAATAAAACTGTTTTCTTTCCCTACTGCCTTGGTGAAGAGTTTTCTGAGTTGGAGAAGATTTGAGTTTTAATTCAATTTCCCAAACATGTAGGACTTTGGCTTACTAAAGAGTAAAACAATATTTTCTAGGGTTTTTTTCTCTTTTTCTTTGTATCTCAGGCTCATATCAGGTACAAATAATTGAGATAGTATACTTATATTTTGAATTATATTCAATGCTTATAGATCTAGTAAAAATTGAAAATATAGTATTGTAATCTTCGTTTTTAATTTAACCAGAAACCATAAAAATTCCTGAAAATTCTCCAAAAGAAAAATTGCTACTAGAAAAAACAGGTACATTTCACCAATTTAGAGAGGGCATACTTCTCTGAGCACTTTCAAGAAAACAATCAAGTAAATTAGGAAAATATCTTGGAATTCTTTCCTGCTTAGTGCTCACTTATTCTCAGAGCTTTTACTCTGACACAAAGCTGTTTCCTAATCACACTGTAAAGCAAGTTCCATCAGGGAAAGCATCCTTCTTCTTCTCCCAACAAATTCCTTAAAGATTTAAGCTTTCATCTCTCCTCTATTTCATTTCCACTTTTGTGATCCTAAAAGTATCATTCAGCAATGTAAGATACTCATTTCAGAAAAAAAGTTTAACTTGTTTAACAAGTAGAGACAGATAGAGGAATCTATCTTCAGTTCACTATGATGGGCTTCAGATGAATCATGAATAGGGATTATAGCCTGTGAAGCAGAGCAACTGAAACCAGAAAGGTATAATCCACCTCCCAAAAGGAATGGGGCATCGCACAATCAGAGCACCATTAAGGCCAGTTACAGGAAGTTCTCAGGCAAGCTTGAAGATGGCAAGCTTGAAGGAAAGCAGGAAAACTCAGAACTAACACAAATGACATCATACTGATGATCAAAACAAGGAAATCTAAATTGGTCTGGGCCTTGGTAGTTGTAGAAAAGCTGTGAGGAGGGAGGCTAGGAATGAGGATGAGGTAAAATAGAAGTAAAGACAGAAACAAAGAAAATTGTTGTTCTAACGCATGATCGAAAGTTATCCATACCCTTTCTCCCAGATTTGTGACTAGGCATTTCTGAAACTTGCAATCAACTTGTTTCCAACTCATATACTGTTTTACTACTAGGTCATAAAACTTGCAAATCTAGATTAGCTGATACCCTAATTCCCTTGAGATTGGAGAATAAATTAAGGTAAGGAAGGATTTGTAACCAGAACCTAGACACTGACTGCAGATTTTCAATGGGTAACTAAAGCTTGGCTTCTTGGCCTTCATTTTATAAGTGTCCCTTGATACCTTAAAACTCAGCCAGATCCTGCTCAGCTCTGCACATAGGCATGGTAATGACATAAGAAGTATACTCATTTAGTCCTAAATTTACCTAGTCTATCTCATCCCCCTTCAAGACTCATGACACCAAGATAAAAGTAAGCAAAGTTTCAGGGATACTCAATCACTTGCTTTCACAATGTCCAGATCCAGACTTTCCTGAAGTAATGCTTAGAAATCTCCAAATTTACAATTACCTCTGATTTCAGGAAGAGTAGAAACTTGGGCCAGGGGTTTAGCTCAGTGGTTCCACCGCCTGCCTCGAAAGTGCAAGGTCCTGAGTTTGATCCCTGGTACCAAAAACAGCAACAACAAAAAGCCAAAAAAAAAAAAAAAGGAAGAGTAGAACCTTGCAGAGAACCCCATGATGAGATCACATTCCACTAAGCAGGGAAGAGTCCTTCCAAGTAAGGATAATCATCTCATGGCAACCTAATTGCCCTTCAAGCCATAAGGACTCTTCCGAAGATATGAAGCCAGGACTTTGATCAACCAGATTCCAGCACCCCATAAAACTGTTTCCTTTTCCTCATGCAAGGGCCATTCTGAACTTGGTCAGTGTGAGCCCCCTCCAGTTATTCAAGATCAATACTTTCTATTCTCCCTACTTTCTAACTGTGCTTAATCAACCTCACACTGCCATGTCCCGAAATTCTTTTTGTTTTGGTACTGGGAATCGAACTCGGGACCTTGTGCTTATGAGGCAGGCGGCGGAACCACTGAGCTAAATCCTCGGCCCTGTCCTGAAATTCTTTTTCCATGCCAAGTGTAAAGAATCTACTCGGCTGGCAATTTGAGATCCTCATCTTTTGGGGGGTTAACCCTTTGAATCTCACCTTGTAACAATGTTAGATGCTATAGGGTAGTTACAAAAATAAGCCCAACCTCCTTCCCTCAGCACAGTACTAGAGTGTAAAAAGTGCCTTAAAAATATTAGTTAAGGAATTAAATTAATAAAGGTATCTTTCCTCTTCATTCTTTATTATTAAGGTACCATTGGTTGAGTGCATGAAAATCTTGTTTAAATTCATAAAAACAAAATATATACAAAGCACCTACCTTAACTCAATCCAGGGGGCAGTTCTTATCTGTCCCACAACACCAGCGAAGATTTGAAACTTTCACCAAGTGCTTAAACTCACTGGCCCTATTTTTCTCTATAAATGAACCAGTAATTTTCTCATTTTAAGTAAAGTGTTCTTTGGAAACTTGATCCAAAGATTATTTAAATGAGCATATTTACCTTATCATTCAGCTGAATGATAAGTAGCCAAAATGTCCAATTTCAGCTCAATTTGCTGCCTTTTCCCAGCAGCATTCAAACTCAGTCAAAAAAAATTAACCATTTTCTGTTACAAACCAATAGGTCCTTCATCTCAAGCATTCAATAAAAAGTATAACAAATTAAATGTTTAATGGAGAAGATATATGAGTGAGAAGTGCTGCTTAATCTTTATTTAAAGTGAAAGCATAAAAGCTACACCTTTGATGCAGATATTGATCATTGAAAACAGGTTCTTAAATTAAGAATATAGATCATTGCGCCAGGGATTTAGCTCAGTGGTTCCATCACTTGCCTTGCAAGCACAAGGACCCAAGTTCAATCCCTGGTACCAAAAAAAAAAAAAAAAAAAAAGAATATAGATCATGTCCCCATTTCCTGGATCTTTTTCTGATTCAGACTCTGAAGAAATTTTCTTACCATCAAATTTTTAAAAGATGATGAAATCACATGCAGGAAAAACTGACCACAGCCCCAACTGGCTCTCCAGTCAAATCATATCCTCCTTGGTTAATACAAAATATCCCATTGATAACAACTGAAAATAAGTGTATGGGACTCATGATGGCTCATGAGATTAAGTCAGTAATATCCTCTCAGAGTAAATCTGTGCTTCTTCTGATATTTGTAATTTTACAGGGTAATGAAATCTAAGAATAAAAATGAACCAGGAAAAGATGAGCTCTGAAAAACAGGAACTCTGAGGCAGCAGACACGCTGCTGGCCCCAGCCATGGCCATGTCAAAGGGAGAGCAGATGGTCACCGTGATGGCCCCTCAACCCCTCGCACGCACACTGACGGGGGTTGCCCAGAGATTCCAGACTAAGGGAGAACAGAAAGCAACGTTTTAGCAGAGCAGCATGGAAAGGACTTGCCAGCACTTCCAGAGGCCAGCACTCCACAGTGTCTCACTAGTAACTCTGAGGAAGCATGGGTTGATTGATCAGATTTACAGGGACAACTAAGCTCAGTGTGTGTTTACCAAATTAACAAGTTGGAAAATTAGGAAATGGTGTATTAACTCATGCCACAATGAAAAGCCTACATGCTTGATGTATGGGAATGGATATTTTTTTTTGAGTACTTCTATCTCACTAGTAGTATGGATACACAAATATTTCAATAACATTTTCATATATAAAATCCACTTAACACTCACAATTCAAGAGCATTATATGCAATTTATGTGCCAAATTTTTTTCCTCAAAAAACCTAATCTTCACTTTTCTGGATTAGAGAATAAAAACACAAGGGAGAGGGTTTTTACTATGGTTAAAGCTAAGAACAAGCATCAAAATTTCTGATTTTCATGGTAAACATTTCTTTCACATTAAAATATTACTCAAAATCTTCTTAATAAGACTACCACAATCTTCCAGTTCAGCCAACCGGATCATTATGTTATCAAATGTTCCTTAATTTTTTAGGCCATAAGCAATTGCAACATTACTTTCTATACATAGCAATTCTAATATACACATTGTTATTTTAGCACTGTTCTGCTGCCACTGATACAAGACCAAGGCCCCCTACCTTTCATCCCTCAGTGTCCTATTACCTTAGGCAGCCCAACAGAGGTGATATTATTTCAGGACATATCTGAAAATAACTTTTTTTTTAATAACCAACCACCTGCATGGCAGGAAAATCACAGGAAGCAAATAACCATCCCTGCATGAGCCACTGTCACGAGCAATCTCACAAGGTAATGAAACCAATTCCACACTTTGCTGGTAGTCTGCAACTGAAGGGTAAAAACCAAAGAGTTTTGATCACCTTGCAGGTGAATCATGGAAGAATTCTTGAATTTAAACAAAGAAGAAAGGCAGACAGCCCTGTATTCATTGTTCTCAGCTATTTAATTGTCCTTCTGACTCAGTGTTTATCCAGGTGCATGAAGCACTACTAGACTTCTAGAAACCAAACTGAGCTCAAATGAAAAAAATCATGAGCAAACAGAGAACACCTATAATTAGAGCTGTAGGAAACTGCAAAACAGAAATTTGAATTTTGAGCTCCAGCAACAAGTTCTTCCAAATTCACAAAACAAGTCTCCTGATAATCCTTTCCCTGATGAGTAAGTTGAAGGAGTTTGACTCCACTGCTGGGGTTCTGGAAAATTCAAACCCTTGTCTCCATAGTAATCAGGCCACTATACCTTGAATTAACAAGTAGAATGCATAATTCTGGTGAGACTGTAAATGGAACAAGAAATCTCTTCCCTGATAGACTGGGCAGATTGGTTTGCATCCAGAAATAAACCAAGACCCTAGTCAATACGAACACATTCTGTTTTCCCAAAGCCAAACCCAGAGAGAATTGAAAGAATGAATTTTCTTTCTTGAAGTCTCCCTTCAAGTTTAAGCATTTCAGACAAGATTCAATAAAAAAATTTTAATCTAATTTTTGTGCCACTAAAGCCCATATAAATCAGCACAAGCCCTGAAAAATTGAAAAGACACTGTTTTTTATTGAATCCATAAATCTAAGAACTTAGCACTTAAAGAAAAACTTTAAGTGTTTCTTTCTCTTTTTTTAATAATTAGTGTGAGAACAGTCAGGGAAATCGAGCCCTGGAGTATAAGAGCCTTATTCAAATCCCAGAAGCAAGAAGTATAATGCCTAAATAAAACTGACTAAAATCTCTGAATCCAGAAATCTAATGTCTCTTCTTTCAAGAGTTTGGGTTAGGATTTGGGTCCCCTTTTGTATGTTCTGAAGGCCTAGTGTTAGTCCTGGCAAGAAGGAGATGCTGTGGTAGCCATTTATTTTTCAAATGAAACACTGAAGTTTGGCAGAGAAGTTTGCAGAAAGGCACAAGGGGGAATTTCAAAATGCTATTATTCAGAAATCTCTCCTCACTAAGGAGGCTTTTGATCAATGTTATTTAGGTTTATATAGATAGTGTTGCCATCTGACTTCAAATACCAAACCAAGAAGGGTATACATCCCTATAAATTACAGGTATATCCCTTCCTGTAAAACACCATATCAAGTGCCTCATTTTATTTTAGAAACTTGCTTGCTCCTTGTAAAGCTTCTCAAAGTGTGGTATAGTGGAAAGTGTGTGGTCTAGTGGAGATTCAGCATCTATGTTCTTAAAACTCCAAGTATGGTCCACAGAACAGGGCCCCTCACAGCACCTGGGAACTTGTGAGCAAAGCAGAATCTCAGGCCCCATCCAGGCTGAGTGAATCAGAATCTGCATTTTAACAAGATTCCCAGGTGTGGATGTGTACATTAAAGTTTAAGAGTGATTGTTTTGCATGACTTTAGCACACTAATCTTTTCTGTGTTCCATTTTCCTTGTTGGTAAAATGAAAGAGTTAGACTTATGTGGTCACTAAGATCCTGGTCACAATTTTTGATTTACGGCAAATGTATTCTAGAAAACCTCATTCTTAGGTGTCATCTCAAGTTTCCTGGAAAGCACCCAAGGTCCACACCATTATGCATGGAGATTGGGGTTAATAAGCCTTTGTTGCCTCCTTAATTACATTTTATAGAAATAAATAAAGCCAAATGTTTAGTTCCATCTTATTCAAAAGTTGAGCTCATTACAGAGTACAAGGAAAAGAGAATGACATGAATCTCTTTATGATAAAGATATGTGCATAAAAACACCTAGTTAGGCAATTCTGATGTGCAAACATCATAAACTATGTACTTACACAAATCTATATAGTGTAGCCTTCCACACACCTAGGCTAGGCTAGACTATATGGGACATATGATGTAGCTTCAAGAACAGAACAAATAGATTAAATCAAGCACAAGAGAAAATAATGCAATTGAGAAACTCAATAAGCACAAGAGGTATGGAAGCTACAGCCAGCATAACATGGAATGTTGTTTTATATTTAGCTTTTTTATATAAGTAGAATAAATATACTCTATAAGTGATAATATATAGCATATTAAAACATAACTACTAACAGATGTTTATTATCAGGTATTAACTACTGTATGTAATTTAGAGTTAGGGTTAGGGTTAGAGTTAGAATTAGGGGTTATGGTTCAGGTTAGGGTTAATCAGTCTATTCTGCATCAAATTGAGAACTTTATTACAGTTGATAATTCTTTCTCGATGGTGTTTGATCTACCACATTGATTTCAGTAATTATATTCTTTAATTTCCCAAATTCCTACATTTAAAAAAAATCATCTCTTGTATTTTACTCATTATCAATTTGGGGGCATAACATTTCACTCTTGCTTTATGGATATATTTTTCCTTTATATTTTTGGTCCATACACATATCAATATTCTATATAGAAGTTTAAAATTTTCTGGGTGATAAATTTCATTATTTTCTGAATTTGATGGTAATCATGAGTTTAGTTTCATTTACAGAATTTTAGTTGTACTCCACATTCACTTCTCCATCCCTGGCCAATGAAGGATGTTAAAATATAATGGTACCACCAGCATGCTCCCAGGGCAGAGGAGGTCAGCCACTCCCAGCACCCAGGAGGAGGCTTCTGGGCCACCATACCACCTCCCTCAGCACAGAGGAGCTGAGCCACAAGGGCACCAGCCACACAGCCCCCACCCCGCCCAGCCCCCATCTAAATGAGAAGACAAATAAACAAGTCTCAAAATCAGACTTCCAGATTACCTAAAGGAACCTGAAAGGGAAATAAGATGGAACACTCTGATACTCAACCACTTGGAATCCCATTCCACCACTCTCAGGGCACAGGAGGTGAGCCAATCCCAGCACCCAGGAGGAGGTTCCCTGGCTGCCATTCCACCACTCCCAGGGCAGAGGAGGTGAGCTGCATTGGTGCCAGCAGCAGCCCCACCCCACTCAGGCATGGAAATGAGAAGACATATAAACAAGCCTCAAAACAAGACTTCCAGATCACCTACAGCAACCCAAAAGGGAAAGGAGATGGAACACTCTTGTACTCAACCACCCAGACTCCCTGAACTGGCAACAAAAGAGGATCTGGAAAAAATGAAAACAGAAATATTTTCTCACATAAAAGCAGAGATTGTGCCCATACTGCAAGACATGATTAATAAATCTAGAGAGTACACAGTCATAAAAAATAGAAGAGCTGAGGAACATGATGGAATCCCAACATAGGAAACAAATGGAGTCCATAAAACAGATACAAACAGACTTCTAGGAGATTAAAACTCCACTGAAAGTTTACATAGCAGAATCAGCCAATGTGAGGAGAGAATTTCAGATATAGAAGATAAGACTGCAATTAGTGACCAGAAAAAGAAAAATTGCTTTCACATAGTAAGGGACCACGAGAAATCAATCCAGCAGCTGCAAGATAATGCAAAAAAGAATAACATAAGACTGATTGGAGTCAATGAAGAAACAGGAGAGAGTGCAGATGACATAAAAAAACTGTTCACAGAAGTGATGCCAGAAAACTTCCCAAGCAGGAGAAAAGAACTTCACATACAGATAAGTGAGGCATATAGGACTCCAAATAGCCTTGATCAAAAAAAATCTACAAATTGGCATATAATTGTTAAGATTCCAGAAACCCAACAGAAGAACAAAATTCTACAAGCAGTGAGAGAAAAGAAACAAATCACATACAAAGGAAAGCCCATCAGAATCACAGCAGACTTCTCAACTCAAACCCTCAAGGAAAGAAGAGCTTGGAGTGACATATTTCAAACCCTAAAGGAAAACAGCCTCCAACCCAGATTGATGTACCCTGCAAAGCTATCTTTCAAAATTGATGAAGAAATGAGAGAAGGTGAGCCAGTCCCAGCACCTGGAAGGAAGCTCCCCCACCACGATCACAAACTTCTAGGGCAGAGAAGCTGAGCTGGTCCCAGAACCCGGAAAGAAGCTCCCCCACTGTCATCCCAAGCTCCTAGGGCAGAGAAGGTGAGCTGCAGGGGCACCAGAAGCACCCCCTCCCGTGGAAATGAGAAGAAATGTAAACAATTCTCAAAAACATACTTTTGGATCACCGACAGCAACCCCAAAGGGAAACGAGATGGAACAATCTGATACTCAACCACCTGGACTCTCTGAACTGGCAACAAAAGAGGATCTGGGAAAAATGAAATTAGAAATAATTATTCAGATAACAGCAAAGACTTTGCTCATGGTGCAAGACATGTTTAATAAATCTAGAGAGGACACAGATGAAAAAAAACAGAGGATCTGATGAACGTGATGGAATCCCAACATAGGAAACAAATGGAATCCATTAAACAGATACAAACAGATTTCCAAGAGATTGAAAACTCCATCGAAAGTCTGTGCAGCAGAATGAACCAATGTGAGGATAGGATTTCAGATATAGAAGAAAAGATTGCAATTAATGACCAGGAAAAGAAAAATTGCTTTAAAATTATAAAGGAACACAAGAAATCAATCCAGCAGCTGCTAGACGATGCAAAGAAGAATAACATAAGACTGATTGGAGTCAATGAAGAAACAGGAGAGAGTGCAGATGACATAAAAAACTCTTCACAGAAGTGATAGCAGAAAACTTCCCAAGCAGGGGAAAAGAACTTCACATACAGATAAGTGAGGCATATAGGACTCCAAATAGCCTTGATCAGAAAAAGTCTACACATAGGCATATAACAGTTAGGATTACAGAAATCTAACAGAAGAACAAAATTCGACAAGCAGTGAGAGGAAAGAAACAAATCACATACAAAGGAAAGTCCATCAGAATCACAGCAGACTTCTCAATGCAAATCCTCAAGGCAAGAAGAGCTTGGAGTGATGTATTTCAAGCCCTAAAGAAAAACAGCCTCCAACCCACATTGATGTACCCTGAAAAACTATCTTTCAAAATTGATGGAGAAATAAGATACTTTCATGACAAAGAGCACCTCGGGAACTTCATGAATATCAAACCGGCACTCCAAAAAATTTTAGACAATACCCTAGGAAAAGACAATGAGGATCACAACCCCAGGCAACCCAGCAGAATGAATCCATTGGTCGTGACAAATTAAATGCAAAGGGGGAGAATCCAACAAACAGAAGAAGTCATGATAAGGCTTTTAAAACTTTTAAATTCATCTCCCTAATAAGTGTATAATTCAATCTTATTATTGTACTGATTAGTATTTTTCTGATTCTAGAGTTGCACACCATTCCTTGTGCTATACTAACTATCATCTTCTTATATCTACTTTTTAATTGGGTTGTCTATTAATGAGCTCTAAGAATTCTTTATATATTCTGCTCATAGGTTATATGTATTATAAATATGGTCTGTTTAGGGACTACTTTTCATTTTAATGATGTCATTTAAAGTTCTAAATTTTGATGGAATCCCATTTATCATTTTTTTTCTTTTATACATCATGTTTTTTGTATCCTAAGTAGTTCTTGCCAACCCTGAATTCATAAATATTTTCCCTTATAATTTCTTCTTAAAGTTTTATACTTTTAGGCTTTCTTATTTAGGTTCCTAGATCCCTTCAAGTTATTTTCATGTATGGAAAAAAAGGGTTGAGTTTAATTTTTTATATACCAGGTGTTCTGGTCCCATTTGCTGAAAACACTATCTCTTCCTCGGCTTTTGAATTGAGTTTATATTCTATAAAATGCTAATGTTAAGTAATCTTTCAAAACTCAGTGGACCATATATGTGTGGTTCTATTTCTAGATTCTCTGTTTTATTCCAATGATCTGTATGTCTTTCCTTACACCAACCCTGCCTTGATTACTGTAGCTTTAGAAGAAGTCTTAAAATTAGGTACTAAACGCCTTCCAACACTCTTTTTGTTTTTGTTTTTGTTTTTGTTTTTAACTTTTCTAGGTCCTTTGTACTCCTACATAACTTCTAAATTTCAATATCCAATTCTTCATTTATAGAAAGTATATGTAGACCTGAATTTTCATATATACCTTGTGTTTTCTAATCCTGCTAAATTCAAATACAAGTTCTAGGGGCTCCTAGAAATTTCTTAGTATTTTCTCTGTTGATGATCATTTCATCTACATATAAAGATTTTGCTTCTGCCATGCCAGTCCTATCCTAGTTATGTCATTTTATTGCCAGACTATTTTGGTGGGGACTAGGTTTCAAAGTTTAATGGACAGATAAAGAGTAAGCATATCTGCTCGTATTCCCCACCCTAAGGAGAAAGCATTGTATCTTCTCCATTCATACAAGGTGTTCTCACTGGAAGTAGGGAGTACATGTGTTTAATCTGTTGAGAAGTTTCTGTTCTACTTCTAAGCTCCTGATAGCTTTTACCATGAACAGCTGTAGAATTTAGTCCAATACTTTTTCTCCAGTTAGTGACAGGATCATATGGCTTTTTCCTTTCCTCTGTTAAAATGATGACTTTTGGGGGTGGATCTTCCAATGCTGAACCAACACTGCCATCCCTATAACAAAACCACTTTGTACATCCTGCCAGATCTGACTTCCAATACTTTGTTTTGTTAAACAAATTTCTATCTATGTTCATACTTTTTTCTTCTATTATCGTTATCCAGTTTTAGCATTAGCACAATGTTGATTTCCTAACATGAGGGGAGAAGTGTTCCTTCTTTTTTCTGCTTTAATTGTTTGATATAATTTATCAGTTAAAATGTTTATGAGCCTGCTGTTTTCATATAGGTAGGTTTTCAAGCTAGGAACATACTTTCTTTAATAGGTGCTATTCAAATTTTATATTTCCTCCAGAGTTAGTTTCATTAATTTGTCTTCCAAGGTACTTCTTAGAAGTTGTCAAATTTATTTCAAAAAAGATTTTTGTAATATGCTTTCTATATCCTTTTAAATTCTGTAAAATCTGTGGTAATGTCTCCTAGATCTTAATATTGTAATTTTTAAAATGTGTAATTGATATTTTGTAACAGGAAGAAAAGGTCTAAAAGAGCAGGGGAATTGGGAGGGGTAGGGTAAGAGAAAAAAGGAAAAGGAAAAAATATAAGAAGAGGAAAAAAAATGGAAACAAAGTCTTTGCAAATGGGGAAGCGTGGAGGGGGTAAAGGGAGGGCAAGGGAAGGGGAAGAAAATAAGAACCAAGATACTCATGTAATGGTACAAGATCCCAATGATGAATGTAACTGTATTTTATACCAAAAATGTATCAATAGACTAAATGGGAAAATAATTAATTAATTAATTAATTAAATTGATGAAGAAATAAAATACTTTCATGACAAAGAGCACCTTAGGAACTTCATGAATACCAAACCAGCAATCCAAAAAATTTTAGAAAATATGCTAAGGAAAGGCAATGAGGATCCCAATGCCAGGAAGCCCAGCAGAATAAATCTGTTGGGCAGGACAAGAAATTAAACGCCAAGGGAGAGAATCCAACAAAAAGAAAAAGTCATGATGAAAAAAAGCAGGAGTAGCTATGCTTTTTGCAGATTAAGTGGATTTCAAAATCTGAAACACTTCTAGTCCCAAGAATTTCACATAAGGGTTAGTCAACTTGTAAGTACAAATCAATTGTGAACATGTGTTTTCATTCCTCTTAAGTAAAAACTCAAGAACAGAACTGTTGGTTCTTAACAGTAATAAAAGAAATTTCCATATTGTTTTCCAAAATGATTTTGTCATTTTACATTCACATTAGCAGTATTGGAAAGTTCTAACTGGTTCACACCTAAGCTGACATTTGTTCATTTAGAACTTTTAACTTAATCTCCTTAATGAGTGTATAATATGATCTTGTTATTGTACTGATTAGTATTTTTCTCATTCTAGTGTCGTATACATTTCTTTATGCTGTACTGGTTATTTATCATCTTCTTGTGTCTACTTTTTAATTGGGTTGTCTATTAATGAGCTGTAAGTGTTCTTTATATATTCTGGTCACAGGTTATATGTATTATAAATATGGCCTGTTTAAGGACTACTTTTCATTTTCTTAATGATGTCATTTAAAGTTCTAAATTGTGATGGAATCTCATTTATCATTTTTTTTCTTATATACATCATGTTTTTGTATCCTAGGAAATTCTTGCCTACGCTAAATTCATGAACATTTTCCCTTACAATTTCTTCTTAAAGTTTTATAATTTTAGTCTTTCATTCTTAGGCTCATAGATCCTTTCAAGTTATTTTTATGTATGGAAATAAAGGGTTAATTTTTTATATGTGGATAACAGGTTTTCTAGTACCATTTTCTGAAAACACTATCTTTTCCTCTGCTCTTGAGTTGAGTTTATGGTCTATAAAATGTTAATGTTAAATAATCTTTCAAAACTTAGTGGACCATACATGTGTGGTTCTATTTCTAGATTCTCTGTTTTATTTCAGTAATCTGTCTCTTTCCTTAAGCCAACACTGCCTCGATTACTGTAGTTTTAGAGGAAGTCTTAAAATTAGCTAATAAATGTCTTCCAACACTGTTTTTTTTCTTTTTTTTCTTTTTACTTTTCTAGGTCCTTTGTACTCCTACAAAACTTTTAAATTTCAGTATCCAATCAATTCTTCACTTATAGCAAGGATACATATAGCTGAATTTTTATATATACCTTGTGGTTTCTAATCCTACTAAATTCAAATACAAGTTCTAGAGGCTCCTAGAGATTTCTCCTAGAGATCTCTACAGATGATCATTTCATCTACATATAAAGATTTTGCTTCTACCTTGCCAATCCTATGCTAATTGTTTCTTTTCATTCCCAGGCTATTTTGGTTTGGGCCTATGTTTCAAAGTTTAATGGACAGATGAAGAGTAGGCATATCTGCCCTTGTTCCCCACCTCAGGGAGAAAGAATTGTATCTTTTCCATTCATATAAGGTGTTTTTGCTGGAAGTATGGAGTACGTGTCTTATCTGTTGAGAAGGTTCTTTTCTACTTCTAGTCTCCTGATAGCTTTTACCATGAACAGCTGTAGAATTCAGCCCAATACTTTTTCTCCAACTAATGACAGGATCATATGGCTTTTTCCTTTCCTCTGTTAAAATGGTGACTTTTAGGGAGGGGAATCTTCCAATGCTGAACCAACACTGCCATCCTTATAATAAAACCACTTTCTACATTCTGCCAGATCTGACTTCTAATAGTATGTTTTGTTAAACAAATTTTTATCTACGTTCATACTTTTTTCTTCTATCATCTTCATCCAGTTTTAGTATTAGTACAATGTTGAGTTCCTAAAATGAGGGGAGAAGTGTTCCTTCTTGTTTCTGCTTTAAATGTTTGGTATAATTCATTACTTAAAATGTATATGAGCCTGTTGTTGTCATATAGGTAGGTTTTCAAGCTAGGAATATACTTTCTTTAATAGATGCTATTCACATTTTATATTTTCTCCAGAGTCAGTTTCATTAATTTGTCTTCCAAGGTACTTCTTAGAAGTTTTCAAATTTATTTCAAAACAGATTTTTGAAATATGCTTTTTATATCCTTTTAAATTCTGTAAAATCTGTGGCAATGTCTCCTAGATCTTGATATTGTAATTTTAAAAATGTATAATTGATATTGTGTAATAGGAAGAAAAGGTCTAAAGGAGTAGAGGAAGTGTGAGGGTTAGGGGAAAGGAAAGAAGGGAAAAGAAAAAATGTGAGAAAAGGAAAAAAAATGGAAACAAAGTCTTTACAAATAGGAAGAGTGGAGGGGGTGAAGGGAGGGCAGGGAAAGGGGAAAAAATAAGAACCAAGATACATCATGTAAAGATACAAGATGCCAATGATGAATGTAAATGTATTTTATACCTAAAATGTAGCAATAAACTTAGTGGAAAAAAATATGGTGGTACCTTTGTCAAAGATGAGGTTAAAACTAGACTCATGTCCCTCACCATGCACTAAACTAAAATCAAAATGGATCAAAGATCTAAATATTAAAAGAGAAACACTAGCCTTGCTAGAAGATAGGTTAGGTAGAATTCTTAAAGACATCGGCATAGGAAAAGATTTCATGAACAAAAACCCCAGTTGCAAGTGAACCAGCACAAAGAATCAACATCTGGGATCACATCTTATTAAAAAGCTTCTGCACAGCAAGAGAAACCACCAACAGCATGAAGAGACAACCCGTAACGTGGGGAAAAAAAATTTTACCAGCTGTTCCTCAGACAAAGGTCTACTATCTAGAATATATAAAGAACTTAAAAAAATTAGACCTCCCAAATTTAAAGATTCAGTCCATCTGAAATGAACAGACATTTCTCAAAGAAGTAGAAATGGCAAATAAACATATAAAAAAGTGTTCAACGTTACTATTCATTCGAGAGATGCAAATGAAAACAATGCTGAGATTGTGCCTCACTCCAGAAAGAATGGCTGCTATCAAGAAATCAACCAATAACAAATGCTAGAGAGGTTGTGGGGAAAAGGAATCCTTCTCCACTGTTGGTGGAAGTGTTGACTGGTGCAAGCACTGTGGAAATCAATATGGAGACACCTCAAAGAACTAGGACTGAAAGTCCCATTTGACTCAGCTATTCCCCTGCTGGGTATCTTCCCAAAGAATTAAAAGCATCATACCACAGCGATATATGTGCACTCATATTTATAGCCACACAGTTTGTAATAGCTAAATCTTGGAAACAGCCCAAATGCCCATCAACTGGTGACTAGATAAAGATGTGTTTTTTTATAAAATGGAGTACTACTCAGCCATAAATAATGAGAAACTAGAGACATTTCTAGCTAAATGGATGCACACTGAGGCCATACTCTTAAGTGAAATAAGTAGGATACACATGTGTAAATTCCAAATAGTTTCTCTGGGGTGAGACACTGAAAGTGTAAATGAGGACCAAAATGTATAATAGGTAATGTGAAATAGGAAGAAAAGGTCCAAAGGGGAAGGGGAAGTATGGAGTGGGAGTAGGAGAAAGGAAAGAAGGGAAGAAAAAATATGACAAAAGAAGCAGAAAACAGAAATAAAGTTTTCTGTAAAGAGGGAAAGGTGGAAGGGAGGAAAGGGGAATGCGGAAAAAACAAGAACCAAGATAGATTATGTACAGGTACAAATTCCCAATAATGAATGTGATCATAATGTATACCTAAAAAGTTCCAATAAACTCAATGAAAAAAATGGTAGTACCCAGTCACTGGAGCCATTGGGAATGCTACCCTCAAAAAGAATTGGTCTCATTCTCATGGGACTGTGTTTAGTTCCCAGGAGAGTGAGTTGTTATTAAAGAGTGCACTTGACCCCTCTCCAATCTCTGTTTCCTGAGATGTATGTGAGCTTCTTCTTACATGCTCCTCCACCGTAATGCCATCATGTGTTGTAGCAAAAGGCAACCTCATCAGAGGCTGAAAAATGGGGCCACACAATCTTACACTTTCAACCTCCAAATTCTGAGCTACATAGACCTGTTTTCTTTATAAAGTATCCAGCCTCAAATATTTTGTTACAGCAGTAGAAAGTAGGCTAATGTACAACCTACAGGGTAGTAAATCTCCAGCTTTAACCATTCTTACTGCAGTTTGCTTTTCAGGATTTTTCATCTAAAGGAGTCTTTCTTTTTTTCAAAGCAACAATTGTTCCATGTATATTACTTTTAGCTATCATTGCTATTTGTTTATAGATGGAAGAAGGAAGTTTTAGAAATAAATTAATAACTCTGTTTTGATTAGAATACTACTTTTCCAGTCTAAATGCAAGAAATGGAGTGGCACAAATTAAATCCTTTGAAAATTAATTCTCCTTTCTTGTTGTCAAATAATTCAAATTTTTTCCAGAAATTTTGTGAATCAAAGCCAGAGTCTGATGAAAATACTTCCCATTCTACATCTGTTTGCCTGTGACCAGTCTAAACCAAACTGGACCAACTTTAAGGCAAATGGTGAGAGCTACAAAGCTGATTTTCTCCTCCTCCAATTAGCCTCTTCTGGCATTTTTATTCATGCACCACTTTCATGTCTCAGCTTCTGCCAGATCTGCTAACACAAACTGTCGATTTTCTTTGTCTTTTCCACTTTGAAAAATTGGAAAAGCTTTAATATCAGTTTTTGAACTTATTTATTTATTGATAGGACACATTTTAATCAATGAATTTTATATATTGTGTTACTTTACTTGAAAAATGAACAGATTGTAGCTAATAGGAAATAAAAGATTTTGTTTTCTGTTAGAAATTTTAGTAAGTAAGTGAAGATGTGGTTTGTTCATTCCAAGGAGGAAGTTTTTCACTTCAGACCAATTGTTGGACAAGCTATGAATCCACAAGAGTGAAGAAGGAAGACCAAAGACTTGGGTTGTGATGTCTTTAGACCAAGTCAGGAGTCAGCAGAGCAGTTGTACAAGCCCAAGGCTTGAGTGTGCAGGTAAAGTCTAACTGAACTGTATCTATACAGTAAGTGGCAAGTTTCACAATAACAGAGTTGAGCATTTCCTGCAGATACAATATGACCAAGAAAGCTGAAAATAATTCCTATACAGTCCTTTATAGAAGACATTTACTCTCCCCTACCCTAGACGGTCTGCCTACTTTTGAGAAGAAAAATTAGCAACTGATACAACAACCAAAGGAGAATAGAGAGTCTTCCAAGAAACAAGATTCTAAGCTGACTTCATACCAGTTTCTCAAAAATATGCATCTCCTCCACCCTAATTCTGGTCTCCCAATCTTCCCTCTATCAAATCCCTGGCAAGCTTCTTTTTCTCCCTCCAGTCCAGCCCCTCTTTCCCTCTATACTAAAACCTTAGTGCCTACATAGATAAATTGTATCACACTCTCATTTTATTCAACACGTAATTTTATTGTGCCACAATATCTTTCACCTGGCACTTCTCTCTAATATGTCCTATCCATACTGAATTTCCTTCCCTGGCTTTCTGAAATCCATTCACTCAACCACTCTTTCAAACAAAACAACGTATCTGTGCAGCTCTTACCCCATGGATCAAACACACTGTTAACACATAGGGAGAATAAAGGGCACCTGATCCAGAGAGGCAGACAGATGAACAGACACATAAAATAAACCACTAAAATTGCATTTAATTGGAGATGAACAAAACAGGATGGGATCAATTCTATGTTGGAGGAAATAAATTTGTGAGGAGGACTCTTTTGGCAATAAAAACATTAATGTACATGTCCTAAAAGTCCC
This sequence comes from Heterocephalus glaber, assembly GCF_053883595.1. Lineage (NCBI taxonomy): Eukaryota > Metazoa > Chordata > Mammalia > Rodentia > Bathyergidae > Heterocephalus > Heterocephalus glaber. The sequence continues at coordinate 32,018,181 of NW_028258296.1, read as the reverse complement.
GAGGAAACTAAGATTCTTATGAAATTGGTATAGTAACATCCATAACAGTATCATAAAAATTATCCTAAGATAAGAATGTATCACAAATATGCTTTTCTCAAATGTGTTAAAGTAGTTATAAAAGATAAGTGAGGCAATATGAAATTAATTAAATATAAATAGAACATGATTGATCTCCTGCCCTTAGGAATTCATTAACTCTCACTGATTAGATTTGAATAAATCAGAATATGTAGAGTTACCTTCAGTGGAATACAGACTCCAAGAGCAGACTGACAAAGGAGCTTCAAGTACAAAGATCTCAACAAGAAATGGGATTGACACAGGCAAATGCTATGGTTGGAAAGAAAATTTGTGTTGGTTTCTGATAACAAAGAGAATATGGAGGAGGAAAAGAGAGAGAGAAATACTCACCTTAACTGACATTGGAAGTCAGCTGGAAGATCAAATTTTTAAATAATAGTTCTCTGTATGAAAAAGTAGACACTAGCAGTCAAGCTGTCTTGATTTGGAAAATGAACAAGGCATCCAGAACTGACCCTTTCTGACCTATTCTAGCCACTTTATCTAACACCTGCTTTCTCTGGAGAGAAGTTTGCTCTCTTCCTGCAGGGAGCTCTACCAGAACACCAGAGATAAAATATAGTTTCCACAGACATTTGGAGAAGAAGATGAGAGCTGAGATGTGAAGAATGAGCAGCTTTGAAAGAACTAAATTTCCACTATTGGGAAGTTTTTGAGTGACATTAGAATTTTTTTGTAATATTATAGCTACTCCCATCCCCTTCACCCTTTCCAATGTTGTATATAGGAAGTCAAATTACTTAGATAACATTTTAGGTTCATTATTAACTCTGTGGCTTTACCCAATGGCTACATTTCATGAAGGGCTATAAGCCAGAGAATGACACAGAAAGGGTATTCAATATAGGTGTATACAAAGAATAAATGGAATAATACCGATGGCTGAACAAAGGAAAGGAAGGATAAAGAGAGCAAGAGAGGATCTAGCTTGTTATTTCAGCCAAGCAAGATAGATGTGGACAATTCAGATCTGCTTTGAAAGGATCTACCATGTACTGGTGTGTAACTGCAGAAAGTTACTTTGCCTCACTCTAAATCTTAATAACTCCTTTATAAAATGAGAATAATAATAATATCTACCTCCTTGGTTTGTTTTGAGAAATAGGTGAATTGCATGTAAAGTATATGTGATACTTCATAGCAGACAATCTGTATCACTTTTTGAAAGTCTTATCCTCATTGCTGTTATCTATATCAAAATGTAGCATATATAAGTTTTTGTGAACTACATTTTATCAACCAAGTATTTGTGATCTGTTTTGCAAACCAAAGCTATGAGAACTCCTCTCAGCAAGTCAGTACAGAAGTATGTACAGCTAAGGGTTTTTTCCCCTCTGTGGTTTGATTTCCTTAATAGAAACCAAGATGGTCTTTCTATCACATCTTCTTATGTTAGACACTAGGAGTTATGGGATTTTAAGGTGACTTCAAGGCGAGGATGCCTGTATTTCCTTTTAGTTTATCAGCATCTCCTCTGTAGACAACAATGGAAAGCAGTAAGTCACTACTCAGAGATACCTGTGTGAGAAGATTTAAACCATATCAATTTCAAAGTGTGCCTACAGTAAGAAAATATTGCTTCTTTTAAAAAAGACTAATGTAAATCAGATTAAGTGATTTAAATGGGAATAGACCTGTAAAGGTTACTGAGGTGCTGATAAGCTTTTATAGTTCTTAGACAAAAGGTTATCTTTTATATTTAAAGGAAGACTTACACAGTCAGCATCTGTTAAGGTGAAGAACAGTAACCTAAAGAAAAATCAAATTCCCTGGAAGAATTAGTGAAAGAGATGTGTGACCTTATCAGAGCTCCAACAGAATATGAGTTCCATGACCAGCATGGTCTTTTTAATTGACAAGTGAAAATTGTTTATATCTGTGGTGCATAATGTGATATTTTGATTTATATGTGCATTGTGGAATAACTATATCAAGCTATTTAACATGTGCATTACCTCACACACTTATTTTCTTGTGTGTATTGAAAACAGTTAAAATTTACTCTCTTAGAAATTTTCAAATGGATTATTATAAGCTATAGTTGCCACGATGTGCAATAGATCTCTTAAACTTATTCTTCCTCTCTACTTGAAAATTTGCATCTCCAGGTTCATCTAGGTTGTCACAAAGGACAGAACTTTGTTCTTTTTTTTGGTACTGGGGATCGAACTCTGGTCCTTCCACTTGCGAGGCAGATGGTAGAACCATTGAGCTAAATCCTCAGCCCCACTTTGTTCTTTTTAAAGGTGGAATAATATTTCATCATGTACATAGTCCACATTTTCCTTGTCCATTGAAAGAAGTTTTCTTGACCTGCAATTCTGGAGGATGGTTCCTGGGACATCTTCAATATTTCTTTCCCTTTGCCACCAACTAACAGAAGCACATAACTCATTACAAGAATTGTAAATACCTGAATTGAAGTACATATGTGCATTTATCCCTCATCTCGTGGGCTGCAGGTTGGCCCAAGCTGCCAGTTGCTCTCCCACTTCAGGAGGGCACCACTGAGAGCACAGAGACAGACTGGGCTTCCATGGAACTGTCTATCACAGATGTGTCTGGAATCAGAGATGGCATGAGAGGGCATGGCACTGGGCACGAAAAATATCTGCTATGTGCCCTATGTAGTAGGGTGGTAGTATAATTAGAAACAAACCAATATATACATCTTCAGATGGAAGGACTGTGAGTTCTTTGCAGACTCACTTATGATTTAAATATGTAACTTGTGGGTAGAGAAAACAAAGGAGGGAATGCATCACCCAGCCACTGAAACGATTGAACCAAAGTGGCAATATGGAGACCTTGCCTGAGTGCTTCCCTTTTTGCACTCAGGCAAGAGTCTGAAATAATCTCCTCCCTAAGATTTACTTAACAAGGAAAGGGCTTTTGGGCCACCTTCTGTACCGCCACTCCCGGCCAAGAGGAAGGGGCTTCTGGGCCACCATTCACCCGCCGCTCCTGGCCCACAGGTAGAGGCTTCTGAGCAGCGGTCCCACTGCTCCTGGTGAAGAGGAAGGGGCTTCCCAGCCACCATCCCTTCCACCTCTCCCAGCTCAGAGGAAAGGGCTTTTGGGCCGCCATCCATCCCATCATTCCCGGCCCAGAGGAAGGGGCTTCTGAGCCACCATCCCTACCACTGCTCTTGGCCCCTATCCCAGCTCAGAGGAGGTGAGCCATGTGGGCGTCAACAGCAAGTCCCCTACCACTTTCCCCTGTCAAAATGAGAAAGCAAGTAAATAAGTCTCAAAACCAGACTTCCAGATCACCTACAGCAACCCCAAAGGGAAATGAGATGGAACACTCTGATACTCAACCACCTGGACTCTCTGAACTGGTAACAAAAGAGGATCTGGGAAAAATGAAATCAGAAATAATTTCTCAGATAACAGGAGAAATTATGCTCCTAGTGCAAGACATGATTAATAAATCTAGAGAGGAGCTGAGGAATATGATGGAATCTCAACATAGGAAACAAATGGAATCCATAAAACAGATGCAAATAGATTTCCAGGACATGAAAAACTCCACTGAAAGTTTGCAGAGCAAAATGAGCCAATGTGAGGACAGAATTTCAGATATAGAAGATAAGATTACAATTAATGAGCAGGAAAAGAAAAATTGCTTCAAAATTATAAGGGAACACGAGAAATCAATCCAGCAGCTGCTAGACGATGCAAAGAAGAATAACATAAGACTGATTGGGCTCAATGAAGAAACAGGAGAGAGTGCAGATGACATTAAAAAAAAAACCCTTCACAGAAGTAATGGCAGAAAACTTCCCAAGCAGGGGAAAAGAACTTCACATACAGATAAGTGAGGCATACAGGACTCCAAATAGCCTTGATCAAAAAAAAAATCTATACCTACGCATATAATAGTTAGGATTCCAGAAACAGAACAGAAGAACAAAATTCGACAAGCAGTGAGAGAAAAGAAACAAATCACATACAAAGGAAAGCCCATCAGAATCACAGCAGACTTCTCAACACAAACCATCAAGGCGGGAAGAGCTTGGAGTGACATATTCCAAGCCCTAAAGGAAAACAGCCTCCAACCCACGTTGTTGTACCCTGCAAAGCTATCTTTCAAAACTGATGGAGAAATAAGACACTTTTGTGACAAAGAGCACCTTAGGAACTATGTGAATACCAAACCAGCACTCCAAAGAATTTTACACAATATCATAGGAACAGACATTGAGGATCACAACCCCAGGAAACAAAGCAGAATGAACCCATCTGGCATGACAAGAAAGTAAACGTAAAGGGAGAGAACCCAACAAAAAGAAAAAGTCATGGCAATGACAAGTCAATACGTTTCAGTTATAACCATCAATGTTAATGGTCTCAATTCACCAATCAAAAGAAATAGATGGGCAGAATGGGTCAAGAAGCAAAATCCAACAATATGCTGCATACAAGAAACACACTTAATTCAAAAGGAAACTCATAGACTGAAAGTTAAAGAGTGGAAAATAATACTCCATGCAACAGGAACCCAAAAAAAAAGCAGGAGTAGCTATCCTCTTGGCAGATCAAGTAGATTTCAAACCAACACTGATTAGCAGAGATGAAGAAGGACACTACATCCTTGTACAGGGAAAAATCCAAGAGGAAGAGATGACAATCATAAATATCTATGCACCAAACACTAGTGCACCCAGCTATATAAAACAAATACTAACAGACACGAAAAGTCATATATGCACTAATACAATTGTAGTGGGGGACCTCAACACCCCACTGTCACAAATAGATAGATCAACTAGACTAAAAATAAGTAATGAAATACTAGAACTCAATCGAGCTCTTGAAAAAATGAACTTAACAGATGTTTACAGAGTCTTCCACCCCCCAAAATCAGAATACACATTCTCAGTTGCACATGGGTCATTCTCCAAAATAGACCACATACTCACACATAGAACATGTTTAAGTAAGTGCAAAGGAATTGAAGTTATCCCCTGTATATTATCAGACCATAGAGCGATGAAATTGGAGTTCCATAGCAAAAAAAACTGGAAAAATTTCATAAACACGTGGAAATTGAACAGCACCTTTCTGAATAACCAATGGATCACAGAGAAAATTAAAGAAGAAATCAGACAGTTCCTTCAATTAAATGAAAATGACAATACAACATATCAGAATCTATGGGACACAATGAAAGCAGTCTTAATGAGGGAAATTCATACCAGCGAATATGCCTATTAGGAAAACAGAATGAGCCCAATTAAACAACCTGATGCTGCTCCTCAAGCTTCTAGAGAAAGAAGAACAGGACAACCCCAAAGCTCATACAAGGGAGGATATTATAAACATCAGAGGAGCAATCAATACAATGGAGACTAAGAGAATGATACAAAAAAATCAATGAAGCCAAGAGTTGGTTCTTCGAAAGAATCAACAAAATTGACAAACCCTTAGCCAACCTTATCAGAGAAAGGAAAGAAAAGGCCCAAATCCATGCAATTAGGAATGAAAAGGGTGAAATGACAACAGACCCAGCAGAAATCCAGAGGATCATCAATACCTACTCCCAGAACCTATATTCCAATAAGATGGAAAACACAGAAGAAATGGACAGATTCCTAGATACATATGAATTACCAAAGTTGAACGCAGAAGACCTAAAAATTCTGAACAACCCAATATCAACCAATGAAATTGAAAACATAATTAAAAACTTACCAACTAAGAAATGTCCAGGCCCTGATGGCTTCACTGCTGAATTCTACAAGACATTTAGAGAGGAACTACTGCCACTACTGTTTAAACACTTCAATGAAATTGAAAAGGAAGCAATACTCCCAAATTCATTCCTGGAAGCAAGCATCACCTTGATCCCCAAAGCAGAGAAAGACACAACCAAAAAGGAGGACTATAGGCCAATCTCACTAATGAACATAGATGCATAAATCCTTAATAAGATACTGGCAAATGGTATGCAGAAGATCATCAAGATCATACACCCTGATGAAGTGGGTTTCATCCCAGGGATACAGGGATGTTTCAATATACACAAATTAATCAATGTAATACACTATATCAATGGAGCCAAGGACAAAAACCATATGATTATCTCCATAGATGCAGAAAAAGCATTTGACAAAATCCAACATGCATTTATGATAAAAACCCTATAAAAAAATTGGAATAGATGATCTCTACCTCAAACTGATAAAACCATCTATGAAAAACCAACAGCCAATATTATACTAATTGGTAAAAAACTGAAATCCTTCACACTAAAATCAGGAACAAGACAAGGATGTCCACTACCACCACTCTTGTTCAATATAGTTCTGGAAACATTAGCCAAGGCAATTAGACAAGAGAAAGAAATAAAAGGAATGAAGATAGGTAATGAAGAAGTCAAATTTTAATTATTTGCACATGACATGATACTCTATATAGAAAACCCCAAGAACTCCACCACAAGTCTCCTAGACTTAATAACTCAATTCATTCAAGTAGCTGGTTACAAGATCAACACACAAAAATCAATAGCTTTCCTCTACACCAATGACAGACTCACTGAGACAGAAATAGAGCAAATAATTCCTTTCACAATAGCATCCAAAATACTGAAATACCTAGGAATCAACCTAATGAAAGAAATCAAAGACCTCTTCTCTGAAAACTGAAAAGAGAGATTGAAGATGATATCAGAAAATGGACAGACATCCCCTGCTCCTGGGTAGGAAGGATTAATATAGTGAAAATAGCCATACTTCCAAAACTGCTATATAGATTCGATGCAATCCCAATTGAGATTCTAGCAGCATACTTCATGGACCTTGAGAAAACAACCCAAAAATTCATTTGGAACAAGAAGGGACCCAGAATAGTAAAAGCAATTCTAGGTAACAGAGACATGGCAGAGGGTATCACAATCCCCAACCTGCAACTATACTACAAACTACTGTGATAAAAACAGCATGGAACTGGCAAAGAAACAGACCTGAGGACCAGTGGAACAGATTAGAAGATGCAGAAACAATGCCAGACAGATTGAGCCACCTAATCTTTGATAAAGGAGCCAAACACCCTCACTGGAGGAAAGATAGCCTCTTTAATAAATGGTGCTGGAAAAATTGGGTTTCAACTTGCCAAAGATTAAAACTAGACCTGTATCTCTCACTATGCACTAAACTAAAATCAAAATGGATTAAAGATCTAAATATTAAAATAGAAACACTGAACCAGTTGGAACAGAGGTTAGGTAGAACCCTTGAAGACATCGCTGTAGGAAAAGATTTTATGAACAAAACCTCAGTTGCCTGTGAACTAGCACAAACAATCAACAAGTGGGATCTCTTCTTATTAAAATGCTTCTGCACAGCAAGAGAAACCACCAGCAGTGTGAAGAGACAACCCACAATGTGGGAAAAAATCTTCACCTGCTTTTCCTCAGACAAAGGTCTACTATCTTGAATCTATAAAGAACTTAAAAAGACCAGACCTCCCAAATTTAAAGACCCAACCTGAAAATGGGCATCTGAAATGAACATACATTTCTCACACAAAGAAGTAGAAACAGCAAATAAATACATGAAAAAATGTTCAACATCTCTGGTCATTCGAGAGATGCAAATGAAAACAATGCTGAGATTCCACTTCACTCCAGAAAGAATGGCTGCTATCTTGAAATCAACCAATAACTAATGCTAGTGGGTCTGTGGGGAAAGAGGAACCCTGCTCCACTGCTGGTGGGAATGTAGACTGGTGCAAGCACTGTGGAAATCAGTATGGAGATACCTCAAAGAACTAGGACTGGAAGTCCCATTTGACCCCACTATTCCCCTGCTGGGGATCTTCCCCAAAGAATTAAAAGTATCATACCACAGTAATATATGTGCACCCACGTTCATAGCAGCACAGTTTGTGATAGCTAAAACTTGGAAAGAGCCCAATGTCCATCAACTGGGGACTGGATAAGGAAAATGTGATTTTTTATGAAATGGAGTACTACTCTGCCATAAAAAATGAGAAATTAGAGACATTTATAGCTAAGTGGATGCACATTAAGGCGATACTCCTAAGTGAAATAAGCAGGACACACATGTATAAATATAGAATAGTTTCTCTGCTGTGAGAAACTGAAAGTGTAAATAAGAACTAAAATGTATAATAGGTAATGTGAAATAGGAAGAAAAGGGGCAAAGGGGAAGGAAGTGGGAGGGGTAGGGGAAAGGAAAGAAGGGAATGGAATTAATATGAGAAAATGGAAAAAATAGGAACAAAATATTTGTAAATAGGGAGGAATGGAGGGATTGAAGGGAAGGCTGGGCAAGGGTGAAAAATAAGAATCAAGAGAGATCATGTAAAGGTGTAAATTTCCAATGATGAATGTCATTATATTGAATACCTAAAATGTACCAATGATTAGAATGAATAGTCAATAATGCAAAATAGGAAGAAAAGGTCAAAGGGGTAGGGGTAGTGGGAGAGGCAGGGGAAAGGAAAGAAAGGAAAGGAAAAATGCTGAGAAATGGAAAAAATGGAAATAAAGTCTTTGTAAATAGAGAAGGGTGGAGGGTGTAAAGGGAGGGCTAGTAACGGGGAAAAAATAAGAACCAAGATGCACCATGTAAAGGTACAAGTTCCCAATGAGAAATGTAATTGTGTTGTATACCTACAATGTACCAATAAAAGAATTTAAGAAAAAAAAAATTTACTTAATAAAATACCTTCTGCTCTCAACACATTCCTCAATTCTCTCTGTCAAGGGTGCTCCTGTTCATTAAGATTTTCTTCTGCCTTTAAGACTATGTTTGTGGGAGGCAGGTTTCTCGGTCGCAAGTAGGAAGCTTTCTGCACTCGGCCAGAGAGGGAGCCACTGATCCTGCCCCAGCCCGCTGGGCAGTGAACGTGGGCACCGGGGGCGCGTGGCGCAGCTGCTCCTGTGCACACCCCCGCCACAGGAGCCAAGTCGCCACCGCGCCCGAGCCTGGCGTGAGCAGAAAGCACAATCCACGCAGGACCAACTAAAAACAAAGTGCGGCCCCGCACAGGCCCACCACTGCCACGGCCTCTGAGGAGCTGTACGAGTAACTCGGGCCACAGAGAATGAGAAGAATTGGAACCATAAACAGGAATTAGAGGTTTCACGGAGCAGCTTTTCGCAGAGGTTTTGGGGGAAGACAAAGCTCGGCTCTTGGGGTCACCGAGGACACTCATCTGACTTCCAGCAGCGGGGCAAGTGTTCATGTGTCCAACTAACTTGCCCAATTTACTTCCTCAACTTTCCAATACTTTTATGAACATTACTGCAAATCTGCTGTTGGCATTTACACCATAAAACTCAACTTTGGAAGGCTGATATTGCAATAGCCTCAATCTCACAAAACTGAAAACTGTATGGGACCAGGTGTTTCACATGCTAAAAGGGAAAAATAAGTTTGTGGATGGTTCATTATTGAAATAAACACTAGTTTCAGAATGGTTTTAATGGTCAAATTACATTTAGATATGAACAAAGAATTCAGAATGACCTCTTTCATTTAAAAAAAAAAATTCAAAGGAAGTTGGTGACTCAGCACCTGGAAGGAAGCTCCCCCGCCACCATCCCAACCTCCTAGGGCAGAGAAGGTGAGCCGCAGGGGAGCCAGAAGCACCACCCACCCCCGTGGAAATGTGAAGACATGTAAACAAGCCTCAAAAACAGACTTCTGGATCACCTACAGCAACCCCAAAGGGAAACGAGATGGAACACTCTGATACTCAACCACCTGGACTCCCTGAACTGGCAACAAAAGAGGATCTGGAAAAAATGAAATTAGAAATAATTGCTCAGATAACAGCAAAGATTTTGCTCGTGGTGCAAGACATGATTAATAAATCTAGAGAGGACACAGATAAAAAAAATAGAGGATCTGAGGAACATGATGGAATCCCAACATAGGAATCAAATGGAATCCATAAAACAGATGCAAATAGATTTCCAGGATATGAAAAACTCCATCAAAAGTCTGCTCAGCAGAATGAACCAATGTGAGGATAGGATTTCAGATATAGAAGAAAAGATTGCAATTACCAGGAAAAGAAAAATTGCTTTAAAATTATAAAGGAACACAAGAAATCAATCCAGCAGCTGCTAGACGATGCAAAGAAGAATAACATAAGACTGATTGGAGTCAATTAAAAAACAGGAGAGAGTGCAGATGACATAAAAAACTCTTCACAGAAGTGATGGCAGAAAACTTCCCAAGCAGGGGAAAAGAACTTCACATACAGATAAGTGAGGCATATAGGACTCCAAGTAGCCTTGATCACAAAAAGTCTACACATAGGCATATAATAGGATTACAGAAATCCAACAGAAGAACAAAATTCGACAAGCAGTGAGAGAAAAGAAACAAATCACATACAAAGGAAAGTCCATCAGAATCACAGCAGACTTCTCAATGCAAACTCTCAAGGCAAGAAGAGCTTGGAGTGATGTATTTCAAGCCCTAAAGGAAAACAGCCTCCAACCCACATTGATGTACCCTGAAAAACTATCTTTCAAAATTGATGGAGAAATAAGATACTTTCATGACAAAGAGCACCTCAGGAACTTCATGAATATCAAACCGGCACTCCAAAAAATTTTAGACAATACCCTAGGAAAAGACAATGAGGATCACAACCCCAGGCAACCCAGCAGAATGAATCCATTGGTCGTGACAAATTAAATGCAAAGGGGGAGAATCCAACAAAAAGAAAAAGTCATGATAAGCCTTTTAAAACTTTTAAATTCATCTCTCTAATGAATATATAATTCAATATTATTATTGTACTGATTAGTATTTTTCTGATTCTAGAGTTACACACATTTCCTTGTGCTGTACTGGCTATTTAACATCTTCTTATATCTACTTTTTAATTGGGTTGTCTATTAATGAGCTCTAAGAATTCTTTATATATTCTGGTCATAGGTTATATACATTGTAAATATGGTCAGTTTAAGGACTACTTTTCATTTTAATGATGTCATTTAAAGTTCTAAATTTTGATGGAATCTCATTTATCAATTTTTTTATACATCATGTCTTTTTTATACTAGGTAGTTCTTGCCTACCCTGAATTCATAAACATTTTCCCTTATAATTTCTTCTTAAAGTTTTATACTTTTAGGCTTTCTTATTTAGGTTTATAGATCCCTTCAAGTTATTTTCATGTATGGAAATAAAGGGTTGAGGTTAATTTTTTATATACAGATACCAGATGTTCTAGTGCCTTTTACTGAAAACACTATCTCTTCCTCGGCTCTTGAATTGAGTTTATATTCTATAAAATGCTAATGTTAAATAATCTTTCAAAACTCGGTGGACCATACATGTGTGGTTCTATTTCTAGATTCTCTGTTTTATTCCAATGATCTATATGTCTTTCCTTACATGAACACTGCCTTGATTACTGTAGCTTTAGAATTAGTCTTAAAATTAGGTACTAAACATCTTACAACACTGTTTTTGTTTTTTTAACTTTTCTAGTTCCTTTGTACTCCTACATAACTTTCAAATTTCAATATCCAATTCTTCATTTATAGCAAGTATACATAGACCTGAATTTTTATATATACCTTGTGTTTTCTAATCCTGCTAAATTCAAATACAAGTTCTAGGGGCTCCTAAAGATTTCTTAATATTTTCTCTGTAGATGATCATTTCATCTACATATAAAGATTTTGCTTCTACCTTGCCAATCCTATCCTAATTGTGTCGTTTTATTGCCCAGACTATTTTGGTGGGGACTAGGTTTCAAAGTTTAATGGACAGATAAAGAATGAGCATATCTGCCCTTGTTCCCCACCTTAAGGAGAAAGCATTGTATCTTCTCCATTCATATAAGGCATTCTTGCTGGAAGTATGGAGTACATGTCTTTAATCTGTTGAGAAGGTTCTGTTCTACTTCTAGTCTCCTGATAGCTTTTACCATGAACAGCTGTAGAATTTAGTCCAATACTTTTTCTCCAACTAGTGACTGGATCGTATGGCTTTTTCCTTTACTCTTAAAATGGTGACTTTTGGGGGTGGATCTTCCAATGCTGAACCAACACTGCCATCCCTATAACAGAACCACTTTCTACATACTGCCAGATCTGACTTCTAACAGTTCATTTTGTTGAACAAATTTCTATCTATGTTCATACTTTTTTTTTTATATTATCTTTATCCAGCTTTAGGATTAGCACAATGTTGATTTCCTAAACATGAGGGGAGAAGTGTTCCTTCTTTTATCTGCTTTGTTTGATATAATTTATCAGTTAAAATGTTTATGAGCCTGCTGTTGTCATATAGGTAGGCTTTCAAGCTAGGAATATACTTTCTTCAATAGGTGCTATTCAAATTTTATATTTTCTCCAGAGTCAGTTTCATTAATTTGTCTTCCAAGGTACTTCTTAGAAGTTGTCAAATTTATTTCAAAACAGATTTTTGAAATGTGCTTTTTATATCCTTTTAAATTCTATAAAATCTGTGGCAATGTCTCCTAGATCTTGATATTGTAATTTTAAAAATGTATAATTGATATTGTGTAACAGGAAGAAAAGGTCTAAAGATGCAGGGGAAGTGGGAAGGGTAGGGGAAAGGAAAAAAGGGAAAAGAAAAACCATGAGAAAAGGAAAAAAATGGAAACAAAGTCTTTGCAAATAGGAAAGGGTGGAGGGGGTGAAGGGAGGGCAAAGGAAGGGGGAAAAGAAAAGAACCAAGATACTCATGTAATGGTACAAGATCCCAATGATGAATGTAACTGTATTTTATACCAAAGTTGTACCAATAAACTTAATGGGAAAAAAAAAAAGACTATGTTTGTGTTATACTCAGCAAGAGAGAACCAACCGGAGACTGATATTAAATCCACACAAGAGTTCATTACCAACCGAGACCCAAGCAGAGCATTGGTCTGGAGCCCTGACTTGGGGGAGACAAACATGTTTTATACACCTTTGAGGCCAACAGTTTCTAGGGCCCCCTATGGGATAGAACTAGTAAAGCAAGCAAAAGGTACAGAAGCAGAACATCCTGCTGTTAGAACATTTGTAAAACAATAGTTAATTAATTGTTATTTCCAAAGGGACCTTTTAAGGGGAGGAGGTTTCTAAGCTTCCTCCTTCTGAGTTCATCTGAAGGACAGGCAGGTGGGTCAAGCAGCAATATGGAGTTTGTCTTGCTAACTAGGGTCCTTCAGTTTGTTCAAGCAGAATCTCTGGAACATGAAGATCAAGCCTATATCCTTTCCTCTTATACAGTTTGAGGTCAAGTCTATCCCTCATTCTAGCACCCTTTGTGCTCCAACCCACATTTAAAGTCTAGATACAATTTAAAGTCAGCTAGATGCAATTCCGTATTTTGATACAGTTCACTTCCTATCTTATAGTTATTTGTGTGCTTATTTTATCTTCCTTCTTAGATAATAAAATCTTCAACAGGAAGATCCAAATTTCATTGATCCTTCTATGCTTCACATCATTTAGCACATGGCATAGCTTGCAGAAGATATTTAATAAATATTTATTAACCAAATAAACATAGAGATTGAATTGTATACTTTCTGTAGATAGAAGCTTTGTAAACTTTCTCAAGTGCTCTCTACATTGCCTCATGAAATATTAGACATGTGACAGAGATTTTTATGTGCTCACCGAGTCATCTCCCCTCCACCTGACACTGGTCTACACTCTATACAATGCTTTTCTTGTGGTTGGGTTGAGTTATGTGATGGAATTTGGCCAGTAGAATGAGAACACAAGTGAGGCACACTACACTTAGGACCAGCTCTTGAAACTCCTGTGGATCTTCTATGCTCTTCCTCTTCCACTCATTCGGGAAAATTCTGTGGAGATAGCTCCCACCCCAGTGGATGGAGGAGACATCAGAGGAAATGGTATAGGTTCCTAAAGACCACAGGACAACTGCTCACAGCATCCCTTCTCGGACCCACATTCATCTGGAATGAGGCATGCCTAAACTTGCAAGAAGCCAGTGAGATTTTGTGGTATTTATTATGGCACTTTGGCTATCCTAATTAATACAGACATTTAGGTACTTCTTTGATTGCTCATGATTTTTTGTTCTTCTTCTTCTTTAAATTTTATTATTAGTACTTTTTGCATTATATAATGATTACATTATCTGTAGGTGTTGGTATATATACGCAACTCATCTTATTTCTTTTATTTTCTCTTCCTCCTCTCTTTCCTCAACCCTCACCCCATAGCTTGGTCCCCTTCCCTTTTGCAAAAAATCTATCTCCCTATCTCCTATTATCTATTTTCTGTTTTGCTTTTTATTTATATTTTGGATTTCTCATATAAGAGAAACCATGCAATTTTTTAACTCTAGCAAGAAACTATAATACCATATTTCTCTGAATTTAAGACACTATCAAATGTTAGACAAACCATTATTTCAGTTTCCATAAAATAAAAAAGAAAGAAAGAATGCTGCCAATCAAACTATGACAACTTATCTCAACTTCAGAGAAATTAAAATATGCCAAAAACAGAATGAATCTTAGAATCAACGAATTACCATAACAACAGTTCATGTGTAAAATAATTCTACAACTTATAAAATGTGTTAGTGAAATAGTCAATCTGTTTATGCAACACACATTCATTAGTCAATTCTTTCATGCTTAGCATTATACTTGGTCTGGTGAATATGATGAGAATAGGACATAGTCGCTCTCCTCATTCAGGCTCATAGAATAATAAGAGAAACTAATATCAGGAGCCATTCAACATAATTTTGGGGAAAAATCATTTCACAATTAAATTATTATTAGGGCTGTCTGAGGCTTCAATAGTCCTATAATGCTGTGACGCTCAAGGGCAAGATTACATCAGCTGAAGACATCCTGGTTCTTTGAGAACCAAGACATAGTATTACAAAAGAAAAAAATTTCACCTGGGGAGGGACAAATTCTTTTTCAGTTTAACTCATCCCACCTACTGTTATAAGAACATTTTGCTCATCTCACCATCCTAATCAATTTAAGCTCCTCATTGACCTAAGATCCTCATCAGCATAATATCCTCATGATCATAGGATTACTTCCATCCTCCAAGATATCTGATATTTCCTCCAATTATAAGATCCTTGTCAATTTAGGATCATAGCCATCCTCTGAGTCATCTGATACTCCCTATGAACCCAATAAATAGTGACAAGCTTGGGGTGCCTTGTCTTTGCTGCCCAGAGCAGCACTGATCAGGCCTAAAGCTCAGCTTTTTCTCTAAGTCTTGTTTCCTGTCTTTATTCTTCAATTTGCTTTGTGTTATAGCTGCTCACAGGAGAGCAAGACCCACTGCAGTGTTTCTGGTAATGTCTCCTTTCCCATTCCCTACAGATTAATAATTTAAAATAATCAAAATTTAATTCAGTAAGCAATAGAAATGCAGCTAACATACCTTGTGTTTGCTGTGTGGTAGATGCTATAACTAGTACATGGTTTCATGCTATGCCAATCCTATAGGCTCAGTATTATTTGCTGTGTTTTACTGACATGCTGTCCAATAAGAATACTACTGGAAGTCCATGTACATCCAGCACCCACATTTAAAGGGATTAACTAAGTGCATGATCAGGATAGAGCTGGGTGGGAAGTACAGCACAGACAGGATTGAGAGACATGTTATACAGGAAGTGAAACCATCATGAAACTGAAAAGAAGCATCCAGAGGGGAAGGGAAAACATTCCAGGATGAAGAAAGCATGTGCACAAATTGAAGAGGTAATGAATGACTCCCAAATGCTGTGTACCCCATCTGAGGTGGTGGAAGGTAAAGGGACATGATTCTAGAGCAAGTAATGGGTTGATCACAATGAGCTTCATGTATGATATTGAGGCGTTTGGACTAGTTCATAGTGTGATAAGAATTACAGACAGACTTTAGGGAGAAGTAGATATAAATATGCATATTATAAAAATAAGAAAAGCCTGGCAATTTAAAAAATTACCTCTTAACACTGTCTACATTTACAGACATTTAGTTCAAATTAATTAAGGTCTAGGATCCTGTATGTTTCAGTATCATACCATCAACAAGAATAAAAGATAAATAGTGAGATCCATTAAGATGGCAAAAACATCAAGAACATTTGTTACTGAAATTCATTTGAATTGATTTCATATTACACATGCATAAAAAGATAATTTTCTATTCCTTTGGCAGTTTTCTGAGTTATTGCCTTGAAAAGGAGACTTTACAGCAATCATTCATAAATCCATTCAGTACATTTATTACCTCTGGAATATTTTCTTTTAAAAATATTACTAGAAGCAATTTTAACCAGCCCAAGTTTCAAGCTTTAAAAGGCAGCTATTTTACATACACAGTAAGTACTTTTTCTGAAAATTTTGTATTATAGAATCATAATTCACAGTGGACTACCCCTGTTAATATGCACTCACAGCTGCATGTAGCTCTAGGAACCATTATTATATTAAGAATAATGTAAAGACACTTGAACTTATTCTGTATCATCACGCATATTACCAAGCGTGTGCCATTATGAATAGCAATCATAGCACACAGCATAATGGTATGTTAAAGAAGAAGTTGTGGAGTAAACTAAATGCACATTAAGAACACACAAAACTCTGCTGAATTTTCATAGTCCTAATTCATAGGACACAAAACTCTAATGATCCTCAAAATGCTTGTGATTTAAATAAATGATCCTTACTCCAATCTATTTAAATTCTTGGTGTGAGTTAATCAGCTTTGGTGGGCTCATTCCTAGAGATGAAGGTGAAGAAAGCTTGGCTCACATATAAAGGAATGTGTGGTATGTGGTGAACAAATAAAGGAAATCATCTCTAATTTACTGCACTGAAGGGCTCTGCTCACTTCTCTGCCTAATAAAGTTGTATGACTTTAGCCTTGCAAGTGCCACCAGCCGCCGCCTGTGCCAAATCACACTGCTTGGGCCACCGCCCACACAGTATCTGAATCCACATAGCAGAGGCACCAGGAGGAACATAAAGGCCACGATTATGAGCCCCAGAAGATAGAGCAGAAGTGAACAACAGAGACGGCCTCTCTGAGGCTCCTCAATGAAAATTGAAGCCCACTGGGAAAGTGAAAAAAATCTCTTCAATAAAAGCACACTGGAACATAGTGGTTGGTAAGTTGGTGGGATCAGCACCTCCCATAGAAGCTCAGACTCACTTGAGGGGAGGACTGCTGGAACCTGCAAGAGAACCTTGCAGAGTTTAATCCTGCAGGAGGTCAGGGACCTCAACTTGGACCTTGCAACCAGAAATCAGCATGAATCTCAGTAGACTACAGCTGACTTGCTGAGACAAACTGACATAGACTTGCACACGGCTGCCCACGTTGCCTACCAGGACAGCAGAGACATGTTCTGAGGGAGAACTTTTTTGGGGGGGGGAGGGGTTGTTATATATATATATATATATATATTCTTTTCTTTTCTTTTTTTCTCTCTCTCTCCTTCCTGGCTCTATAGTTCTCTACCTCTTTGTTCCTCTTCCTGTCCCATTTTGAATTGTTTCTTTCTCTCTGTCCTCTCCACTGTCACTGTTATAGGAAGGTGATTACAATTCCTAGCTTCCCTATTGTTGTCAGTTTGTTCTGTAATTGTCTCTGTTCTTTCACTGTCTTTTCCTCTTGTCTTCAACAGATACTCACAATTTGCATAATCTTCCCCTGTCCTCTAGCCTCACCTCTAACCTTTCACTCTCCCTCTATCTCTCTATCCCTCCCTCCCCAAGCCCTTCTAAATCCTGATCCCAAAGGGAAAATTTGCCATATTGAAGGGTTTACTCACTACAAATATATTTTGAGTTAGCCCTAGATTTTGATCTAGCTCATGCAGTTAAAGGGGACAAATTAACTGCTACCACAAACTGTCATTTTCTAAGCTGTGTTTGATGCTGTTGTTGATGCTGATTGTGTCAATTGGGCTAAGGTGTTGTGATTGATCTAACCAGTTGTCCTTCCTGGTATACTGAAAATGAGATTGCCTAAGAGTCATTAGAGACACAAAACCTAAAATGTCCAGCTATACCTGGAAGATACCTTTGAGAAGCAATCACTCCATAGGGGTTCTAAACACAAGTAATAAAGATACAGTAAAAAATATTGAAGTATCAGCCCATGAATTAAAGCAATAAACACCAACAACAACAGAAATAAAAATGAGAAGACACCTTGGCTGGACACAAAACCAAACTTCCAGCTCACCAAAAGCAAATTCTGGGGGAAACGAGGTGGAAAAGTCTGATAATCAACCACCCAGACACCCTGAACTGATACCACAGGAAGTAACAAAACAGCTGACTGAGGCTCTAGAAAAATTCAAAACAGAAATAATTTCCAAATAACTACAGAGATGGTGAGCAGAGTGAAAGACATGTTTAGAGACTCTAGAAAACAAACAGATAAAAAAATAGGTGAGCTCAGGACCATGCTAGAAGCCATGAATGACCAGCAGAAGAAAGAAATGGAAATCATGAATGCCCAACATAGCAAAGAAATGGAATCCATGAAACAGATTCAAACAGATATACAGAAGATTAAAAACTCCATTGAAAGCATGCAGAGCAGATTAAGGGAATCTGAAGATAGAATATCAGATGCAGAAGATAGGATTGAAGTTAAGGACCATGAAAACAGAGATTTCTTAAAAATAGTAAGGGACCACGAGAAATAAATCCAGCAGCTGCTAGATGATGCAAAGAAGAACAACATAAGACTGATAGGAGTCCATGAAAAAACAGGAGAAAGTACAATTGACTTAAAAAGCAGTTCACAGAAGTAATAGCAGAAAACTTCCCAGACAGAGATGGAGAATTGGACATACAGATAAATGAGGCATATAGAATGCCAACTAGCCATGATAAAAAAAAAATCTACACTTAGACATATAATAGTCAAGATCCCAGAAATCTAATAGAAGAACAAAATCCTACAGGCAGTTAGAGAAAAGAAACAAACCACCTACAAAGGAAAGCCCATCAGAATCACGGTAGACTTCTCAACACAAACCTTCAAATCAAGGAGAGCCTGGAGTGAAGTATTTCAAGCCCTAAAAAAACCAATAACTTCCAACCTAGACTGTTGTATTCTGCAAAATTATCTTTCAAAATCAATGGGGAAATTAGATACTTCCATGACAAAGAGCACCTGAGAAATTTCATGAACACCAAACCAGCACTGCAAACAATTCTAAGCAATATCCTAGAAAAAGACAATGAAAGTCACAACTCCATGAGGTCCAACAGCTGGAAGCCACCAGGCAAGGTAAGAAACTAAAGGGAAAGGGGGAAAAGAAATAAGGAATAACAGAGCCAACAACAGTAAAACCTCTTGACAAGGATGAGTCAATATCTCTCAATTATAACTATCATTGTTAATGGCCTCAATTCACCAATCAAAAGAAATAGACTGACAGAATGGATTAAGAAGCAAAATTCAGCAATATGCTGTATACAAGAAGCACACCTAACTCAAAAAGAAATTCATACACTGAAAGTAGAAGGATGGAAAACAGTTCTCCACATGACAGGAACCCAGAAAAAAGCAGGGGTAGCAATCTTATTTGCAGACAAAGTAGATTTCAAACCAAAACTAATTAAGAGAGACAAAGATGGTCACTACATCCTTGTGAGAGGAACAATCCAAGAGGAAGAGATGACAATCACAAATATATATGCATCAAATACAAATGCCCCCAACTATACAAAACAAATATGAATGAATATGAAAAACCAAATAAGCACTAACACAATTGTAGTGGGGGAACTCAATACCCCACTGTCACAAATAGATCATCTAGACAATCAACAATGAAATTCTAAAACTGAACCAAGCTTTTGAACAAATGGACTTAATTGATGTCTCTAGTGTTTCACCCTGCAAAATAAGAATATACATTTTTTTTGGATCCACATGAGTCATTCTCCAAAATAGACCACATCCTAGTTTATAGGACACGTTTAAGTAAATGCGAAAGAATTGCAGTTACCCCCTGTACATTATCAGACCATAGTGCAATAAAATTGGAGATCAATAGCATAAGAAACCTTAAAACCCCCACAAACACATGGAAATTGAATAACACTCTCCTGAACAACCAATGGGTCACAGAGGAAATTAAAGAAGAAATTTGATAGCCTCTACAAGTAAATGACAATGCCAGTACAACATACAAGAATCTATGGGACATAATGAAAGCAATTCTACGAGGGCAATTCACACCAGTGAATGCCCATATTAGGAAAACAGAGAGAGCTCAAATAAACCTAATGCTGAACCTCAAGCTCCTAGAAAAAGAAGAGCATGACAAACCCAAAGCTCATACAAGAGAGGAAATTATAAAGATCAGAGCAGAAACCAATGCAATGGGGACTAAGAGAATGACATAAAAAAAAATCAATGAATTGAAGAGTTGGTTTTTTGAAAGAATAAATAAAATTGATAAACCCTTAGGCAACCTTATCAAAAAAGGAAAGAAAAGGCTCAAATCCATGTAATTAAGAATGAAAAAGTTGAAGTCACAAGAGATCCAGCAGAAATCCAGAGGATCATCAATACTTACTTTGATAACTTGTACTCTAATAAAAGGGAAAACACAGAAGAAATGGATAGGTTCCTAGATACATAACAATTGCCAAAATTAAATGAAGAAGATATAGAAATTCTAAACACCCCAATTACAATCAGTGAAATTGAAAATGTAATTAAAAATCTACCAACAAAGAAAAGCCCAGGTCCTGATGGCATCACTGCTGAATTCTACAAGACATTTAGAGAAGAACTATGATCATTACTTTTTAAACTCTTCAATGAAATTGAAAGGAAAGCAATACTTCTAAATTCATTCCTGGAAGCAAGTGTTACTTTGATTCCAAAACTAGGGAAAGACCCAACACAAAAAGAGAACTACAGACCAATCTCCCTACTGAACATAAATGCAAAAATCCTCAACATGATACTGGCAAACAGAATACAGAGGGTCATCAAGAAGATCATACACCCTGACCAAGTCAGATTTATCCCAGGGATGCAAGGATGGTTCAACAAAAGTAAAGCAATAAATGTAATACACTATATTAATAGAGCCAAGGACAAAGCCATATGATCATCTCAATAGATGCAGAAAGAGCATTCAACAAATCCAACACACATTCATGATAAAAATGCTACAGAAAATTGGACTAGAAGGTCTTTATCTCAACCTAATTAAAGCTATCTATGAAAAGCCAGCAGCCAATATCATACAAAATGGTCAAAAACTGAAAATTTTCACGCTAAAATCAGGAACAAGACAAGGATGTCCACTATCACCACTTCTGTTCAATATACTTCTGGAAACATTAGCCACAGCAATTAGACAAGAGAAAGAAATAAAAGGAATAAAGATAGGAAAGGAAGAAGTTAAATTGTCATTATTTGCTGATGATATGATACTCTACATAGAAGACTCAAAAACCTCCACCAAAAGACTTCTAGACTTAATTGACAGATTCAGTAGAGTAGCTGGATACAAGGTCAACACTCAAAAATCAATAGCCTTCTTGTACACAAATAACAGACTCACTGAGAGAGAAATTAGGGAAACAATTCCTTTCACAATAGCATCCAAAAAAAGGAAATATCTAATGAAGGAAGCAAAAGACTTCTACGGTGAAAACTACAGCATTCTGAAAAAAGTGGTCAAAGAGGATATAAGAAAATGGAAAGACATCCCTTATTCCTGGGTAAGAAGAACCAATATAGTGAAAATGGCCATACTTCCAAAACTGCTATATAGATTTGATGCAATGCTGAATGAAATCATAGCAATATATTTCACAGAGCTAGAGAAAACAATGCAAAAATTCATTTGAAACCAGAAGAGACCTAGAATAGCAAAAGCAATTCTAGGCAACAGAGACATGGTTAGGGGTATCACAATTCCTAACTTGAAACTATACTACAAAGCCACTGTGATAAAAACAGCATGGTACTGGCAAAGAAACAGACCTGAGGATCAGTGGAATAGACTAGAAGATACAGAAACAAATCCAGATATACTCAACTACCTCATCTTTGACAAAGGAGTCAACCACCCTCATTAGAGGAAAAATAGCCTCTTTAATAAATGATGTTGGAAAAACTGTATTTCAACCTGCCAAAGATTAAAACTAGACCCATATCTATCACCATGCACTAAACTAAGATCTAAGGGGATTAAAGATCTAAATATTTAAACAGAAACACTAAACTTGCTAGAAGATAAGTTAGGTAGAACTCTTGAACATATTGGCATAGGACAGGACTTTATGAACAAATCCTCAGTAGCACAAGAACTAGCACAAAGAATCAACAACTGGGATCTCATCTTATTAAAAAGCTTCTGCACCACAAGAGAAACCACCAACACAGCTAAGAGACAACCTACAATGTGGGAAAAAAATTTTAGCAGAGGTACCTCAGAGAAAAGACTATTCTCTAGAACATATAAAGAACTTAAAAAAATTAGACCCCCAAATTTAAAGACCCAATTCAAAATGGGCATCTGAAATGAACAGTCATTTCTCAAACAAAAAAGTAAAAGCAGCATATAAACATTTGAAAAAATGGTTAAGATCACTGGTCATTCTAGAGATGCAGATGAAAACAATGCTGAGATTCCACCTCACCCCAGAAAGAATGGCTGCTATGAAGAAATCAACCAATAACAAATGTTGGCAGGGTTATGAGGAGAAAGGAACCATTCTCCATTGTTGGTGGGAGTGCAGACTGGTGCAACCACTGTGGAAATCAGTATGAAGATACCTCAAAGAACTAAGACTAGAGGTCCCATTTGACCCAGCTATTCCTCTGCTGGGTATCTTCCCAAAAGAATCATACCACAGAAATATATGTGCACCCATATTTACAGTGGCACAGTTTGTAGTAGCTAAAGCTTGGAAACCGCCCAAGTCTCCATCAACTGGAAACTGGATAAAGAAGATGTGGGGTTTTTTTATAAAATGGAGTACTACTCAGCCATAAAAAATGAATAAGTAGAGACATTTATAGCTAAATGGATGCACATTGAGGCCAAACTCTTATGTGACACACATGTGTAAATACCAAATAGTTTCTCTGGTGTGAGAAACTAAAAGTGTAAATAATGATTAAAATGAATAATGGATAATGTGAAATAGGAAGAAAAGGTCCAAGGTGTTAGGGGAAGTGGGAGGGGTAAGGGAAAGGAAAGAAGAGAAAAGAAAAATTATGAGAAAAGGAAAAAATGGAAATAAAGTCTTTGTAAATACAGATGGGTGGAGGGGGTGAAGGGAGGATAGGGAATGGAAAAAAAATAAGAACCAAGATAAATCATGTAAAGGTACAAGCACCCAATGATAAATGTAAATGTATTGTATACCTAAAATGTACCAATAAAAGAACTTAAGGAAAAAAAAGTTGTATGACTTTATAAAGAACTCCCTAACTGATCTCCCTTTCTCAAAGTTGATCTCCAAGAGATGTGCATGTAAAAGAATTACAACTAAATAAAAATGTTGTGAAAGTTACTCTTGGGGTGCAGCAGAGAAATTTTTATTATTGCTTTGGTACTTAATTTAAGAAATGATATTAAGAAATGGTTATAACTAATAAAACCCAGTTGGCAGAATTCATCTCAATCATTTCAGAAGCTTTATTTCCTCTGATCTGGGTGCATAATAATCAAGGAAAATACTGGGACTATTACCAGGAGTCTCGTGATTCTTCCTAAATTTGGTTGCAAGATTTTGAATTTCTAATGAGAAAATGTGAGATCTTGTGTTCTTAATAAAGTGGAAGTCACAGGTGATCTTTTCATTTTTAAAATATTTGTGACAGACAAAGTTAGATGGCTTACTGAGGCAAAGAAAGTATATGAGGAAAGTTATTATGAAGATAATATTCATATCCCTCAAAGGCCATACTGCAGAGTGGTGGCCATGATTTTGTCTGCTTAGCTCCCTTCTTCTGGTATCTACCAACTTTCCTTTGGGAACCATCATTTCTTGATCCCTAAGAGGGTTTTTATTCACAGTGACCTGCCTTCATCAGTCAGTAGGCCCTAAACATTACCAAGTAGCCATCTGTCTTGAGGCCTAGTCATTAAGGTAGGAAGAGAACCTCATCCAGGTAGGAACCAAAAGTCTTCTCAGGGTTCTGGAGCTAACAGGAAACATAGCCTTTATTTACTGAGAATGTTGAAGTAATGGAATATTTCTATCTTCGTGGTAAATATGAGGTTTCTAGTTGCATTATGCCTATGTTGTAGAGGACCCAGATTACTAAAATATCATCATCACAAAGTAATAAAGAAAACAAATGAAACAGAGTCAGGTCAAAATCATTTGAGCCCTAGGCTACTGCTCTGAATAAAGTTAGCAGCATCTCTGGACTCCTTACGAATGAGAGCAAATAAATGTTATTTCTCCTTTAAATTATTTTAAACTGGGTTCATATAAATTGAAAGAGAGAAAATTTTCTTTCTTTCTTTTGCCATTTAGCATTTATTCACCATTCTTCCAATAATACTAGTTCAGATTCCCTCTGGAGAAGCATTCTTTCTCATTCTTAGTTGGGGTGTTTTGGGTGGAACACAAACTTTAGCTACAAGCAATAGACAATTCAGTCTCTTTTGCATACAGTATCCAACAATGGGAATGTGCCCAGAGCCAAGGCTGAATGAGAATCTGAGCACATGACACAATCTCTTTTGCACTTCATTTTAACATTAAAGAAACTTAGGAATTGAATTTCCAAGGACTACCAGGTTGGGGCGAATTCTTAAGTAAAGTAGGAAGAAGGAGGGGGGAGAGAGAAAGACAGAGAGAGAGAGAGAGAGAGATAACTTAAGTACTAATGTATTATTTAAGACTTTGAGACACTAGTTCAACATGTATCTGAAGCTGAATTCTGCCTCTTGATTTTTTTATTAACTATTTCAATTTTTAAATAAATAAGCTTCAGATTTTATATTTGTGAGATTTTATACTTTTGTTTCAGGGGTGAATTTTTTCTTTTCCCCTCAATTATTAATCATTGATCATTCTACTGTAATAATAATTATTTTATTTTTTATTTTTATTATTACTTAAATTCTTTTATTGATACATTTTAGATATACAACACATTTACATTTCTCATTGGGAACTTGTGCCTTTACATGATGCATCTTGGTTCTTATTTTTTCTCCATTCCTAGCCCTTCACCCCCTCCACCTTTCCCTATTTACAAAGACTTTATTTCCATTTTTTCCATTTCTCAGCATTTTTCCTTTCCCTTCTTTCCTTTCCCCTGCCCCTCCCACTACCCCTACACCTTTGAACCTTTTCTTCCTATTTTGCATTATCGATTATTCATTCTAATCATTGATACACTTTAGGTATACAATATAATGACATTTATCATTGGAAATTTGCACCTTTACATAATCTCTCTTGGTTCTTATTTTTCACCCTTGCCCAGACCTCCCTTCAACCCCTCCATCTCTCCCTATTTAGAAAGATTTTGTTTCCATTTTTCCATTTTCTTATATTAATTCTATTCCCTTCTTTCCTTTCTCCTACCCCTCCCACTTCCCCTTCCCCTTTGCCCCTTTTCTTCCTATTTCACATTATCTATTATAGGTTTTAGTCCTTATTTACACTTTCAGTTTCTCTAGTGTGAGAAACTAATAATTATTTTATAATTGAAGTAGGTTAAACAGTTGGTACAGTTAATGCACTATTTCACTTGATTTTGTTTCTTCCCTACTCGAATGAGGTTTAACTGCTGGGTCTGTGGCCTTTTCTGTAGTCTCAGAGACACCTAGATACTTTATCTTGAAAATCCTCCTGCAACACTGAAGGAAGGATAATTGTACTAAGTTCAAGACTAATGAGAACCCAGCTAAGGGTTATGTACTGGACCATGTACCTGTAACTATGGTCAAGATTGTTCATCAAATCATGAATAACTTTAGTGGTAAGAATCAGCTGTACCAGACAATGGCAGTTAGAATTACAATCCCAAGGGGGCTGATGAACTAATAAAAAGTTAAAGGACCTACACCTGATGACTTCCTGAGGCTGGGATCATCCTTTCCCACACTCCATTTTATTGCATCCCAAGTGCAGAGTGACAGGAACCTCAGAGGCTGCACCGAGGAGTCACGGAGGAGTCACAGGACTTCTACTCTGCTCTCCCATTCATGTTATTATTGCATCCTGCAGCTATTCTTAAAACCAAATAAGCAGACTGAATGAAGCCTACAGTGTCTTCTGGGTTTAATTGTCAATCCAAGTTCAAGATCAATTTTGCTATCAAGCAGAGAGGGCACAGCAATTAAAGAAAATAATTGGCCACTATGCTAGGAGGCTAATAAACACAATTAGGAAAAGAGTGATATTTCTTTTAAAATGTGTGGTAGACCTCAAGGTAAAACTTTCCAATAAAATGTTATCAAACATTTTCCTTCATTAAATTTAGACATTTCTCTATTAATACACATTATTTTGTGCTATGTGTGTGTGTGTCTGTGTGTGTATGTACATGGAATTTGGGGGGTTTCTAAATACAACTATTTATCTATGTTCCAATGCCTGATATATAGCACTTCCTCAGTAAATGTGTTTGGGCTGGCTGGATGAGAGAGAATCATAAAATATGATAAAGAGAAAGGCATCTTAGAAGTCATTTGGCTCAATTTCACAACCACAGCCAAAACCCTACATGCAACATTCCTGAGCATTGATTATCTGTTCATTATTTGAGCAATTCTCTGAACAGAAACTCAACTTTACAAGTTATATCCAGGTATAGAGATGATAAAAATCACCACTGTGTACTCAGAAGGACAAAACACCATTTCTTTGGTATTCTTGTCAAAAAGGAATAAATTTATCCCAACCATGAGAAAATATTAGACAAACCCAAACTGAGGGACATTCTATAAGATAACAATGTTTCCCTTAGAAAGTGTAAAGGTCGAGCCCACTGCAGACAGACAGGTCTGAGCATGCCCTACTGAGGTTCCGAGTCGCGCAAAAGACACCAAATCAGCCCGCACCCCGGCAACAATCCACTGGACACCCCACCCCCCGCTCCTCTGTACAGCCACCTGGTTCCACATGACAAAGACGCAGAGGACACCGGACCACCAGACCACAGTACTGAGTCCCACTGCTCCCAGCCCAGAGGTAGGGGCTTCTGAGCCACCATCCCAGTGCTCCTGCTCCAGAGGAATGGGCTTCCTGGCCACCATCACTCCCACTGCTCCCAGCCCAGAGGAAAGGGGTTTGGGGCCACCTTCTGTCCCACCCGCTCCTGGCCCACAGGAAGGGGCTTCTGAGCCGCCATCCCACTGCTCCTGGACCAGAGGAAGGGGCTTTCCAGCCACTATCCCTCCTGCTGCTCCCAACCCACAGGAAAGGGCTTTTGGGCCACCATCCCTACTGCTGCTCACAGCCCCTATCCCACCTCTCCCAGCTCAGAGGAGGTAATCCATGCAGGTGCCAACAGCACCGCCCAATTTGAAATGAGAAAACACATAAATAAGTCTCAAAACCAGACTCCCAGATCACCTACAGCAACCCCAAAGGGAAATGAGATGGAACACTCTGATACTCAAACACATGGACCCACTGAACTGGCAACAAAAGGGGATCTGGAAAAAATGAAATCAGAAATAATTTCTCAGATAACAGGAGAAACTGTGCCCCTAGTGCAAGACATGATTAATAAATCTAGAGAGGAGCTTAGGAATATGATGGAATCCCAACATAGGAAACAAATGGAATCCATAAAACAGATGCAAATAGATTTCCAGGACATGAAAAATTCCATTGAAAGTCTACACAGCAGAATGAGCCAATGTGAGGACAGAATTTCAGATATAGAAGATAAGATTGCAATTAGTGACCAGGAAAAGAAAAATTGCTTCAAAATTATAAGGGAACATGAGAAATCAATCCAGCAGCTGCTAGATGATGCAAAGAAGAATAACATAAGACTAATTGGAGTCAATGAAGAAACAGGAGGGAGTACAGATGACATAAAAGGTCTCTTCACAGAAATAATGGCAGGAAACTTCCCAAGCAGGGGAAAAGAGCTTGACATACAGATAAGTGAGGCATATAGGACTCCAAATAGCCTTGATCAAAAAACATCTACACATAGGCATATAATTGTTAAGATTCCAGAAACTCAACAGAATAACAAAGTTCTACAAGCAGTTAGAGAAAAGAAACAAATCACATACAAAGGAAAGCCCATCAGAATCACCCAGACTTATCAATACAAACCATCAAGGCAAGAAGAGCTTGGAGTGACATATTCTAAGCCCTAAAAGAAAACAGCCTCCAACCCAGATTGATGTACCCTGAAAAACTATCTTTCAAAATTGATGGGGAAATAAGATACTTTCATGACAAAGAGCACCTTAGGAACTTCGTGAATACCAAACCAGCATTCCAAAGAATTTTACACAATATCCTAGGAACAGACATTGAGGATCACAACCCCAGGAAGCAAAGCAGAATGAACCCAACTGGCATGACCAGAAATTAAATGTAAAGGGAGAGAACCCAACAAAAAGAAAAAGTCATGGCAATGACAAGTCAATACGTTTCAGTTATAACCATCAATGTTAATGGTCTCAATTCACCAGTCAAAAGAAATAGATTGGCAGAATGGGTCAAGAAACAAAATCGAACAACATGCTGCATACAAGAAACACACATAATTCAAAAGGAAACTCATAGACTGAAAGTTAAAGGGTGGAAAACAATACTCCATGTGACAGGAACCCGAAAAAAAGCAGGAGTAGCTATCCTCTTTGCAGATCAAGTAGATTTCAAACCAACACTGATTAAGAGAGATGAAGAAGGACACTACATCCTTGTAAAGGGAAGAATCCAAGAGGAAGAGATGACAATCATAAATATCTATGCACCAAACACTAGTGCACCCAACTATATAAAAAAAAATATTAACAGACATGAAAAATTATATATGCACTAATACAATTGTAGTGGGGGATCTCAACACCCCACTGTCACAAATAGATAGATCAGCTAGACTAAAAATAAGTAATGAAATACTAGAACTCAATCGAACTCTTGAACAAATGAACTTAACAGATGTTTACAGAGTCTTCCACCCCACAAAATCAGAATACACATTCTTCTCAGCTGCACATGGGTCATTCTCCAAAATAGACCACATACTCACTCATAGAACATGTGTTAAGTAAGTGCAAAGGAATTGAAGTTATCCCCTGTATATTATCAGACCATAGTGCAATGAAATTGGAGATCCATAGCAAAAGAAACTGGAAAAATTTCATAAACATGTGGAAACTGAACAACACACTTCTGAAGAACCAATGGGTCACAGAGGAAATTAAAGAAGAAATCAGACAGTTCCTTCAATTAAATGACAATGACAATACAACATATCAGAATCTATGGGACACAATGAAAGCAGTCTTAATGAGGGAAATTCATAGCAGTGAATATGCATATTAGGAAAACAGAATGAGCCCAATTAAACAACCTGATGCTGCTCCTCAAGCTTCTAGAGTAAGAAGAACAGGACAACCCCAGAGCTCATACAAGGGAGGAAATTATAAAGATCAGAGGAGAAATCAATGCAATGGAGACTAAGAGAGAGATACAAAACATCAATGAAGCCAAGAGTTGGTTCTTCGAAAGAATCAACAAAATTGACAAACCCTTAGCCAATCTTATCAGAAAAAGGAAAGAAAAGGCCCAAATCCATGCAATTAGGAATGAAAAAGGTGAAATTACAACAGACCCAACAGAAATCCAGATGATCATCAATACCTACTTCCAGAACCCATACGCCAATAAGGTGGACAACACAGAAGAAATGGACAGATTCCTAGACACATATGAATTGCCAAACTTGAACGAAGAAGACCTAAAAATTCTGAACAACCCAATATCAACCAATGAAATTGAAAATGTAGTTAAAAACTTACCAACTAAGAAAAACCCGGGCCCTGATGGCTTCACTGCTGAATTCTACAAGACATTTAGAGAGGAACTGCTGCCACTACTGTTTAAACTCTTCAATGAAATTGAAAGGGAAGCAATCCTTCCAAATTCATTCCGGGAAGCAAGCATCACTTTGATCCCCAAAGCAGAGAAAGACCCAACCAAAAAGGAGAACTATAGGCCAATGTCACTAATGAACATAGATGCAAAAATCCTTAATAAGGTAATGGCAAACAGAATGCAGAAGATCATCAAGAAGATCATACACCCTGATCAAGTGGGATTCATCCCAAGGATGCAGGGATGGTTCAATATATGAAAATCAATCGATGTAATACACTATAAAAATAGAGCCAAGGACAAACACCATATGATTATCTCCATAGACATAGAAAAAGCATTTGACAAAATCCAACATGCATTTATGATAAAAATCCTACAAAAAATTGAAATAGTTGGTCTCTACCTCAAACTAGGAGAAGTCATCTATGAAAAACCAACAGCCAATATCATACTAAATGGTCAAAAACTGAAATTCTTCACACTAAAATCAGGAACAAGACAAGGATGTCCACTATCACCACTCTTGTTCAATATAGTTCTGGAAACATTAGCCAAGGCAATTAGACAAGAGAAAGAAATAAAAGGAATAAAGATAGGAAATGAAGAAGTCAAATTGTCATTATTTGCAGATGACATGATACTCTATATAGAAGACCCCAAGAACTCCACCAAAAGTCTTCTAGACTTAATAACCAAATTCAGTCAAGTAGCTGGTTACAAGGTCAACACACAAAAGTCAATAGCTCTCCTCCACACAAATGACAGACTCACTGAGAGAGAAATAGGGCAAATAATTCCTTTCACAGTAGCATCCAAAAAACTGAAATATCTAGGAATCAACCTAACAAAAGAAATCAAAGACCTCTTCTCTGAAAACTATGGCACTCTGAAAAGACAGATTGAAGATGATATCAGCAAATGCAGAGACATCCCCTGCTCCTGGGTAGGAAGGATTAATATAGTGAAAATAGCCATACTTCCAAAACTGCTATATAGATTTAATGCAACCCCAATTGAGATCCCAGCAGCATACTTCACGGACTTTGAGAAAACAATCCAAAAATTCATTTGGAACAAGAACAGAGCCAGAATAGCAAAAGCAATTCTCGGTAACAGAGACATGGCAGGGGGTATCACAATCCCCAACCTGCAACTATACTACAAACTACTGTGATAAAAACAGCATGGAACTGGTAAAGAAACGGACCTGAGGACAAGTGGAACAGATTAAAAGTGGCAGAAACAAGGCCAGACACACTCAGCCATCTCATCTTCGATAAAGGGGCCAAACAGCCTCACTGGAGGAAAGATAGCCTCTTTAATAAATGGTGCTGCAAAAATTGGGCTTCAACTTGCCAAAGATTAAAACTAGACCTGTATCTCTCACTATGCACTAAACTAAAATCAAAATGGATTAAAGATCTAAATATTAAAATAGAAACACTGAACCAGTTGGAACAGAGGTTAGGTAGAACCCTTGAAGACATCGGTGTAGGAAAAGATTTTATGAACAAAACCTCAGTTACCCATGAACTAGCACAAACAATCAACAAGTGGGATCTCTTCTTATTAAAAGGCTTCTGTACAGCAAGAGAAACCACCAGTAGTGTGAAGAGACAACCCACAATGTGGGAAAAAATCTTCACCTGCTCTTCCTCAGACAAAGGTCTACTATCTCAAATCTATAAAGAACTTAAAAAGATCAGACCTCCCAAATTTAAAGACCCAATCTGAAAATGGGCATCTGACATGAACAGACATTTCTCACACAAAGAAGTAGAAACAGCAAATAAATACATGAAAAAATGTTCAACATCACTGGTCGTTTGAGAGATACAAATAAAAACAATGCTGAGATTCCACCTCACTCCAGAAAGAATGGCTGCTATCATGAAATCAACCAATAACACGCTGGTTGGGCTGTGGGGAAAGAGGAACCCTGCTCCACCGCCGGTGGGAGTGTAGACTGGTGCAACCACTGTGGAAATCTGTATGGAGATACTTCAAAGAACTAGGACTGGAAGTCCCATTTGACCCAGCTATTCCATTGCTGGGGATCTTCCCCAAAGAATTAAAAGTGGTATATGTGTGCCCATGTTCATAGCAGCACAGTTTGTAACAGCTAAAACTTGGAAACAGCCCAAATGCCCATCAACTGGAGACTGGATAAAGAAAATGTGGTTTTTTTATAAAATGGAGTACTACTCAGCCATCAAAAATGAGAAATTAGAGACATTTATAGCTAAGTGGATGCACATTGAGGTGATATACTTAAGTGAAATAAACAGGACACCCATGTATAAATACCAAATAGTTTCTCTGGTGTGAGAAACTGAAAGTGTAAATAAGGACTAAATGTATAATAGGTCATGTGAAATAGGAAGAAAAGGGGCAAAAGGGAAGGAAGTGGGAGGGCTAAGGGAAAGGATAGAAGGGAATGGGGTTAATATGACAAAATGGAAAAATAGGAACAAAATCTTTGTAAATAGGAATGGAGCGGTTGAAGGGAGGGCTGGGCAAGGGTGAAAAATAAGAACCAAGAGAGACTATGTAAAAGTGCAAATTTCCAATGATGAATGTCATTATATTGTATACCTAAAATGTACCAATGATTAGAATGAATAATCGATAATGCAAAATAGGAAGAAAAGGTCCAAAGGGGTAGGGATAGTGAGTGGGGCAGGGTAAAGGAAAGAAGGGAAAGGAAAAATGCTGAGAAATGGAAAAAATGGAAATAAAGTCTTTGTAAATAGGGAAGGGTGGAGGGGATGAAGAGAGGGCTAGGAATGGGGAAAAAATAAGAACCAAGATGCATTATGTAAAGGTACACTTCCCAATGAGACATGTAATTGTGTTGTATACTTACAATGTACCAATAAAAGAATTTAATTAAAAAATAAAAATTAAAAAATTAAAAAAATTTTTTTAAAATTTAAAAAAAAAACATGAAGTGTAAAGGTATGAAAGACAAAGACTATGGAGCAATTGTAGATTGGTGGAGACTAAGGGGATATAACAAGGAAAGGCAATGTGGAATCCCCAATAAGATCCTGGAAGAAAAAAGACAAATATTGAAATTAAAGTATGTAGTTTAGTTAGTAGTACCAAACCATGACAATTCCTAATTTTGATAATTGGATGATAGTTATTTAAGGTGTTAACATTGGGGGATACAGGATAAGAAATATGCAGCTACTTTCTGCACTATATTTACAAGTTTCTGCAAGTCTAGAATGAGTTTAATGTAAAAAGATTTTTTAAAATTACCTTTGTAACACATATATGAGTGTGGGTTTATAATAGTTTCAGGTCTTATTAATCCTTTGGTCTATTCAGCACAATAGTGACAGACATTAAATTGTATCTGGGGCACAATTATATCACCATGCATTATAGCAAGTCAGAAATAGTTGATGTCTACAGTTAAGCCTCATGCAATCTACAACCATTCAAGTTCGTGGTCACTAACCTGTCTCCTTACAAGGGTCAGAACTCCAGATGGAAACAGCTCTCTTCTTGGGATTAATTTATGATCGAGGAAAGGCAGGACCTCCAGTTCCCAGTGGCATTGTCAGTCTTCCTATGGATTTCAAAAAGGCAGAATGTGTTTCACACAGAAAATAAGATGAAGATCTCTGGTCAGCATCGTAGGAGAGATTATGGGATA
The DNA here is from genome assembly GCF_053883595.1 of Heterocephalus glaber. Classification (NCBI taxonomy): domain Eukaryota; kingdom Metazoa; phylum Chordata; class Mammalia; order Rodentia; family Bathyergidae; genus Heterocephalus; species Heterocephalus glaber. The sequence continues at coordinate 31,984,374 of NW_028258296.1, read as the reverse complement.
TATAGGCTCACCAGGGAAGTTTAGTAGATGCATTGCTGATTCTCTAATTCATGCAGTATGAGGAAATGAAAAACCTCAGAAGATCAGTAAACTTCTGAGCAATATTAGCTATGTGAGTTTTATTAGAATCTAGGGTAATGCTAAATCTACTTGAAAATAACTGTTGTATCCTAGATTTTTGCACTTGCTTCTTCACGCCTTTACTGAGAGGTGGATGTGTTCCCAGTAGTCCCCTCTTACCCAGCCCTCTGGTTCTCTAGAGCCTCAGAAGTGTCTTTTTCCAGGTACTGTTCAGGGATTGCTTCTGGGTGGACCCTGGCCAGCTTCAAGGCCAGGCCTGTGCTACATCCCTGGGCTTCCTGCCCTTGGTTCTCTGCGCTGATGCCATTGCTTAGGATGTCGGGAACCTGTTCAGTGTCCACACATGTGCAATCTATACAATGTTTGCCTAATGAAAGACGGGAGCTAATAACACTAGATGCTGAGACATGTTTTATGTTGTTTCTCAGGTGTCCAATAAGATTCGTGAACCAGTCTCTACAGTGGCTACCAACCCTTTAACATATCCTTGTAATGATTCTCTCTCCTTTGCTTTAGATGCTACTTCTTGGATTCACACTTCAAATAAAGTATAGGTCTCAGGCTCTGCTTTCTAGGTAAATGGGTGAAGATAGCATCCTTGAAAATTGCAATTAAAAATGTTCCATAGTAGAGGAGTCAAAGAAATATAAAACAAAGCTCTTAAAAGCATGTATGCTAAATTCTGGGGAGATTTTTCACAAAATTGATCACTGGGATTATTATGCATTAAAGACATGTGCAGAAATTATACAATTTCTGTGGGTTAAACAAGAATAATATAGAAGACCAAAAGCACTACTTTTTTTTTTACCAGGGATCAAACTCGGGACCTTGCGCTTGCAAGGTGGCAGAACCACTGAGCTAAATCCCTGGGTCCCGAAAGCACTATTTTAAAAAAAGCTCTTCAGCTGCAATATTAGCTCTTAGCTATGGGATTCATGGTGGCCTTTCTAAAACCTTGTTGACTAGTGTAACTCTTCTCTCCCTTCTTCCATTTGCTTGTCACTTTTTATATACTGAAACCACAAAACTCAACGGACAACACTGCCAGAAACAAATGCAGATATTACAGCATTTTAGGAGGTCCTGGCACTGAGAAAAGTGTGAGCTATGAGACGGCAGGATGCAGAGACTAATACAACAAGTGTGTGCTGGCAGGGGCCAGTTCTTGTCTATTCTAAACTTACTCAAGAATTACTGCAGGGCCAGCAATGTAGCTCAGCGGCACCATGCCTGACTGGCAAGTGCAAGGTTCTGAGTTCCATCTCTGGTACTGGGGGTTGGAGTGCTGCAGCTTCCTCACCACAGAAGCAGAGAACTCAATTGAAATAGGGTAAGGCCGGGGATTTACCTCAGTGGTTCCGGCACCCGCCTTGTAAGTGCAAGGTCCCGAGTTCAATCCCCGGTAAGAAAAAAAAAAAATAGAGCAACAGGGTGGACACTCCCAATACAGTGATGCCATCATCACTGTGCACAAAACCTTTCAGAAAAATGCTATTTTGGACCAATCAGAATGTTGCTATTTTCAATCCTTCATTTGAAACTGGTGCTCTTCATACAACCAATCAGAAGAGATGCCCTTTTCAATTCTTCATTTGCATGTGGGCCCAGCCAATCCAAAGACACTATTTTTGATCCCTTATTTACATGTAATAGGTAGCCAAATGAGTTATTCAATAGGAGAGTTCATACATGGTGTGAGGCCAAGTGAGTGACAGGGTGACTTTCCCAATGCTTTATTGCATGAAAGAAAGATAACCTGAGAATTCTGGACATAAAAGATCCCTTTGCCATGTCCTCAGGCCTACTGTGATTCTCATGCTGCAGAGCTGCCATATATATCATACCATATGATACAGGATAAAGGATTGATATCGAAGCTCATACATACTGTGGATCCAAAGAAAGAATTAGAAACCCAGAACACTGAAGGATAACAATGTAAATGAGCAGCTGGGAGCTGAAAATGTGGGGTGAGGCATCTGGAGCTGAAAACCTCTGTTATTTACTAGCTGTGGAGGCTTGGCACCAGTTAGCTTATCTTTAAGAGAAGGATGATAACAGCTATTGTCATGATTACATCCAGTAATGCACGTAAATTATTTAAGTATTATAAGCACTCAACAAATAACTATATCAATATTATTATCATTATTAAGCACAATAAAGATGTGTTCCAAGAAATTTACACACCTATGTGTGTAAATTGAAACAGTGTACAATGTTCTAGACACAGTTCAATGAAAAAGGGGCACTCACTTGGCAACAACCCAGCTATCAAAGCTAATTATAACATAATAAACAAACATCATTCAGATACGAAAGTGTCTGCCTTAGCACAAAGATCAGTTTGGATCCAACTTTTCCTGCAACAGTGGTTCTTAAAAACAATAGATTACAAAGATCTTCCCAAATAATACCACTTATAAATCTACTGAGGAAAAATTACTAGGAAATAATCAAAATCAAGAAATTAAAAAATGGGAAAGTTACAGCACTAAAAACAATTAGTAAACTTCTGCATATACATTTACAATATTTATATGGACAAATATTGTACATAAGCATACACCAAAACTCTACTTTCAGCCTTGAGGTAAACACTGGAACAGAGTGGTAGAATGGCATTAAGCCCTCAGTACAGAAAGGGATTGTCATTTCTGCTTGATTCCTAGCTTTAATAAATGGGAAAATGAAGGTGGTGTACTCATTTGATTAGTGAAAAGCAATCAGAGGAAGGATTTAAAATAAGATATATACTTGCTGCATCATTAAAGAAAATAAAGATGTTAAAAATAGAAACTAGAAACGGCAAAGTAAATTGAAAAAAGATACTGTGACAATAAATCAAAATAGGTTATATGCTATTAACAACCAGGATAATACAAAAAACAATGATTAAAGTGAGCAAATGCCAAAAAATCATAAAGAGAAGGCAAAGCACACAAAGATTAAATGGGACTGATATAGAAATATGAAAGAAAATTATTTTAAAATTTAAGAAAAAATTGACAAAGATATAATTGTAGACCCTTTCATAAGCCACTGTCAACCTATAGAAGATTCAGTTGCCAAAATTATAACATAATATAATTCATAAGATTTATTTAAAAGATTATTGATTAATTAAAAGAATAGTATGTAATGTTTTACAAACATCCATAAAACATTTCCAAACACTGACTAAATCCTAAAAAAAATTGGTAGAAATTTCCAAATATAGAAAACTTTATTTTTGGTGGTAAAAGACATATAACATGAAATTTACTTTATTAAAGGTTTAAGTGCTCATCTCAGTATTAGTTACAAGTATCTGCTTCTTGTACTATTTTTAGTTTGCATGCCTGAAACTTTGTACCCATTGAATAAAGTTCACATTTCTCCCTCCCCACTGTCTCTGCCAACTAGTAGTATACTATTTCCTGTTTCTGTGAATCTGACTACTTTAGATACCTCAGGTAAATGAAATCATGACATGCTTATCCTTCTGTTACTGGCTTATCTCACTTAGCATGTCGTCCACATCATAGCAAATGACAATATATTTTTACTTAAAACTGAGTAATATTCCATTGTGTGTATGTACTACATTTTCTTTATCCATTCAGCTCATGATGCGCATTTAGGTTTTTCCATGTCTTGAATGTTGTGAATAAAGTTGCCAGGAACATGAGAGCACAAATATCTCTTCAAGATCCTTTTTTTCGTTCTTTTGGATAAATACCCAGAAGTACAATGCTGGATCACAGAATAATTCTATTTTTAATTTTTTAAGGAATTTTCATTCTGTTTTCCATATCAATTGCACCATTTTACATCTCCACCAACAATGCACATGGGTCAAAATTTGTTCACATCCTTGGCAACATTTGTTCTTTTCTTTGTGTTTCTGACAAGAGTAGTCCTAACAGGTGTGAGGTGATATCTAATTAGGGTTTTGATTTGCATTTCTCTGATAATCCATGATATTGAACATTTTTCCATGTACCTGTTGGCTATGTGTATGTTATCTTTGGAGAAATGTCTATCCAGGACTTTTGTCCATTTTTTAATTAGGTTGTTTGTTTTCTGGTATGAAGTAGGTGTTTCTTATATATTTTGGATATATAGTGGGTTGTTACTACATTCTTTAGCTCCAAAATTTATGGGTTTTTAAAAAAATATTTTTAATCTCTTTTTTATATTCTCATTTTCTTTATACATAATTTTCCTGAAACTGTTGAACATCTTTAGGAATTCATCACCTAATTCATATACTGTATCTCTAATTCTTTTTTTTTATTTTAATTTTTTTAGCAAAACATCTATTGGTACATTTTAGATATACATAATCATAACATTCATCATAGGGAGTTTGTACCAGTACATGATGTATCTTGCTGCTTCTTTTTTCCCCCGGTAATTCTTTAGCTTAGGTTTCTGGAGACTTACTTTGCCATTTTGTTTGGGCCATGTTTCCTTTTTTCTCCACAGGCCTTGTTACTTTGTGTTGAAATCAGTACATTTGAAAAAAGAACTGTATGTTTCAGTGTTTACAAACTGGCTCCATATAGGAAAAAGCCTTCAGCCCAGCTGGAGATTCTGAGGACCTTTCACCCCTTTTCCATGGAGGCATCTTCTCTGCACTTGCGCAAATAAATTCTACATTAGAGGTTTTGCAGATTTCTTTTTTCAAGAGGTTGAGCTCTCTCTCTCCCTGTGGTGTCTCTGTGGTGCTGCAGATTTTCTGGGGCTGTGGTAAGCTGTGCTGCTCTTTGGTTCTCAATGTACTGTATTCTGTGTTCTCAGAGTACTGAATTCTGTTCCTGTCAGTGCTCCCAATCAGGAAAGAGGTAGTAATCAGTCCTCAGGCTATTCACCCTACTACCAAAAGACCAGAATATTGAAGGCACATTCCACTCTTTCCAGTCCACTTCACTACCTAAAAGAGAACCCATCAAGCTGCATCAGTCTCTGCTGTGTGGTGGGTCTTTTGGAGCAGCAGCAACTCACTCAGCTCTTTTGTCTCTCAGAGGGCCCTATTTACCAGGTCCTGTCAGCTCTCCAAGCTGTCTCCAAGACAGTAACCAGTCCCTCAGGCAACCCTGCCATACACTCAACCCTTCCCTCCACAGGAAGAGGCCAGGACCTGGAGATTTCTTCCCCTTCACCCTGCACTGAGCTGGGAGAAGGAGTGAAGGTGAGACAGGGGATACCAGTTCGAACTGTAACTTTTATTCTGAGTGGCCTCCAGTCTGGTGCCCATTCCTGTTATCACTTATTTCCTTATGTAGCCCTCCTCAAAAGTCTGCACATTAGCCTGACAGTTCCCCTCCTCTTTCCTTCCCCCCCAGAGAAGCTGGAAATTGGGAGTTTTCTGGAGATCACCGCCTGTGTCAGGGGAGGGGATGTGGAGAGCAAGTGCCAGGCATTTCCTACCTGCTTTGATGTGGCTGCTTGGTGCTCATGTAGGGTACAGAAGCCTCTTAACTGGTTTCTGGATTCTTCACTAGGAGAATTGGCCTGCTTGTGCTGTTAAATCCTCCAGTGGCTCCATGAAGCAGGAGGGCCTGTCGCTTCCTGTCCCACCATATTGCTGATGTCACCCTCTCCCAATATAAGAATCTTAACGAATGTTTTCTCTAGTTACAATAAAGAGAAAAATTACTGTCAGAGCTTTAATTAAAACCCCTAAATAGGGCTGGCTGAGGATTTAGCTCAGTGGTTCTGCTACCTGCTTTGCAAATGGAAGGACCTGAGTTCGATCCCCAGTACCAACCCCCCCCCAAAAATCCCTAAATAATTGGAATTAAAATATACTCCATAAACAGGAAATGGAACAAAAAAAATCACAAAGATGGATAATTAAATATTTTTGGAAAAAATGATAATGAAAGCCATACAACACAAGCACAGGAAAGCATAAGGCAGCTGTATCTCTACTAATTTCTAATTTTTATCTTTAAATCTCTAAATGGTCATTAAACATTGATTTACTACTTTTCAACTCAAGAGGCCAAAATAACATTGCCTACAACAAAAAAAGGAAAGCAAAAATATAAAGTTAAAAATACCATAAATGAATGATTTTGAAAACAGAAAATAGAATTAATATATAAATCTGAAACAATTCAACAAGGTAAAAAAAAAATCAACAAATCAACCCAAAGAAAAGAAAAAACATAAATAAATATGAATAATAGTATAAATGAATTACTTTAAAAACAGAAAATTAAATCAATGAAATCTAAAATTATTCTGCCACAAAATAAATAAACCAGACAAATCTATTTAAAAGTCTACACAGGAGAGAAAGAGATAGCAAAACATAGAGATGATGATGATGATGATATTATTTTTATTATAAAGAAATGTTAAACATCTGGAAATCTCAATGCAGTGAAAATATTCCTAGAAAAACAGAAGTGACCAACATTATAAAGAAACTGCTCAGGTGTTACAATTGAGAATGTAAAAGGATTAAATTTGGGTATCTTTGGAACAAATATTTTCAGCAATTCTAGAAATTAAAAGGATTGAATTTGGATATGTGTGGAACAATATTTTCAACAATTCTAGATATTTACCAAAAGAAAATAATTGAGTCTATCAAAGCTGTGACCATAAAAATCATCACTGCTGTAATATCTGCAATGTATAAATTCAGAAGCACTCTAATCAGCCTAAATGTATTAACAACAGATTGGCTAAAACATATATGTGAATGTCATGCAGCCATTTCAAAACTAAATGCAAAAACCATTAGCTTCAATCCAATAGGAACTCTCTGTGTGTGTACACATGAATGTATGTGATAATTTAATGAGCCTATTCTACGGGTAAAGCCGTATAGCAATGCTGACATTAAACCTCACACAATAGCAAATTTTAAAAATTTCTACTCAATGGTTAAATAGAATTTTGAAGTTATAATAAGACTCCAAAAGCCTTACGATTGATGTGTTTGGGTCCACGTGTTTCAAAAGAGAGGAACATGCATTTCTAGTAAAAAAAAAAAAAAAAAAAGTAGATTGGGACAAACTTACTGGAATATTTGTGTATTAATAATATTTTATATTTTTCCCCCATGGACCTGAGAGAGATTATCCAAAGGTGCAAATTACCAATGATGAATGTCATTATATTGTATACCTAAAATGTACCAATAAAATTAATTTAAAAAAATAAAAATAACTTAAGCACTAAAAAAAAATAATATTTTATAAATATAGTCATGTGGTAGGCCAGGGATTTACCTCAGTGGTTCCATGGCCTGCCTTGCAAATGCAAGGACCCAAGTTCGATTCCTGGTACCAGAAAAAAAAAAAAAAAAAAAAGAAAAGAAAATATAGTCATGTAGAATTCCAAGACATGTTCAGCTTTTTCATCCAATTATTCATATGCTAGATGATTTATAATTTAAGGTTGCTAAATATCAGATTTTAAATGTGAAAAAATTTGGGAAGAAAAACTAAAAAGAAAACAATAGAATAATGAATAATACATCAATTCAATTTTATGTAAAGCTTAAAATCATATGGTAAAATTTTAACTAATAACTAGGGAAAATTTCCATTAACTAATATGAAGTACAAAATGTGAAATACAAAATTAAATATACAATGTGATTCCATACTTGTGTATGTGTGTGCTGATGTATTTAAATATATATGAAAATACACCAAAATATTAAAGTCATTATGGACAGTCTCCTTGTTATCTTTAAAAATATTTCCTATCATACATGTATACATATTTCTAGCATATATATGTATATATATTATTTTACATGTAAAACAAGATGTTATAAATAAATAGAAACACGTATGTATGCCTCTTCAAAGGGCAGACAGAAGTGGAATACTAAGTAGAATGTTTAGCATTAGTGAGAAGGATGACCTTACTAATCCCTGAAATGCTTTTCCAAATGTCCTCACATTTTCATCCTTACTCTCACTTTCCACCAATGTTCCCAGAAAGTCATTTTGGGGCAACCCATACCATTCTGCCCCAATATTATTTTAGGGTTTTTCTGGAGCCTGAACCAAGGATGCTGATGCTTAGAAGCAAGAGACTATAGTGGCGTTATTTCTGGGTGCAAATAGCCAAAACTTTAAAAAGAAAAATTGGATGCAGTATAACTGACCTTCCTCCGTGTCTGATGACAAATGATTATTCTCACTGGAGGAAAGGCAAACATTTCTTCCTATGAAAGTTGCCAGAACAAAAGTCACTGGAGAACTCACTCTTTACTCCTTTGTTTTCAAATGTAGCTGGCAGACACTTGAATGTGCAAGTGGGTGAGTTGTTCACTCATTCCGGAGGGAAGTTGGCTTGTGTGTTGCAAATATTTAATATCCACTACCTTCATAACAGATGCTGCTGACCACCTACCAAAATCCACCCTGCCGAGTCATAGAACTCTCAGTGTTTTCTCAGTGGAAATATAGTAAGACTTAAAAAAAGCAAAACAAAACAAAAAAACTTCTTCCTTTCCTTTAGCATTTGCCTTGCTAAAATGGTGGAACAGGAAAGGAGAAATGAATCTGATTGCTAACATATCTGCTCCAGGCTTGAGCTCCACCCTCCAGACTTTGTTTTGAGAGCCAAACCAATAACTTACTTAGATATGCCACGATGACGTCTTTTCCTATGCACACAAACTGAATATTCTCCTACATGCATCCTTTTGCTCCACAATTTCCTTTGTAGAAATGTGATTTGGAGAGATGGTCACACAGATGCACAGAGCTGTCCACCTGAGGATATACCCTGCCATGCTCTTTATGACAAGGAAACCCTGGAAACTATCTCACTCTTCCTCAGTTAGATAAATGATGGGATGCTGGTGCTCTTGAGTCCTGTGAAGGCATCAAAAGCAGTTACAGTCCACCCTCTATAATTCACACATCCATATCTGTGCCTTCAACCAACTATAAGTTAAACATATTTGGAAAAAAAATGTATGTGTACTCAACACATACAGGCTTTTTTCTTGTTATTATTCCCCAAACAGTAAGGTAATGACTATTTACATAAGCATTAACATTGTATTAGATGTTATAAGTAATTTAGAGATGATTTAAAGTATTTGGGAGGCAGATGAGCATAGTTATATACAGATAATAGGCCATTTTATAAGAAACTGGAGTATCTGAGGATTTTGGTATCCATAGCAGATCTTGTAAGCAATTCCTCCCATATATGGAAGGCAATTGTAATGTATATCTGCAATTATTAACAGAGAAAAGTGTTCACAACTTCCTCTTAAGTGAAATAGCTAGTAACCCAAAAAATATAATCTCATTCACTTAAGCAAATGGATGTGTTTCTGCAGATATGTGTGATAGCTGTACAGATATTTTAATCAAAATGTTGACAGTATCTCTGGTAAACTTGAATTTTATTTTTGTTACTTGTATTTTTGTTTCGTGTTGCAAATTTCAGTTTTTCTAATTTGCGTATGTGTATCATGCCCAGCTATTATTTTAATAATGAAAACATGCAATAAAGTTTTCTTCATTTTAAAAATTTAAAAAGTGGCAGCCAAAAGAAATCTGTAAGGAAGTGTATTTTATAAGTGGGAACACAGCCAACCCTTTGCCTTTTGTCTAAAGAAAGTTCTAGTAGAGACTTAGATGTTAAGCAGAAGGTTAAAGAGAAACGAGAAAATAGAATTGTTTGCACAAATGTTACCAGGAAATACAAGAGACTGAGAATAACTTCCTGACATGCTTGCACAGGCAGAGGAGGTGACAGAAAGACATCCTCCCTGGGGTCCACTGCTCAGAATTGGAGTGATGGCTCTGCAGACTAGGAGGATTCTACCTGCCGCCCCACCCTGCACGGGGGATTGAACCAGGTCCTTTGCACTGAGCTACATTCCCAGCCTTATTTTTATTTTTTATTTTGAGATAGAGTCTTGATAAGTCTTTAAACTGTAAGAACTAATACTCTTCATTTGGTTGAAATGGCTTCATACTAGAGTGTGAACAGGAGAATTTTTAGGAACCCTAGATTCTGAGTCTCCTAGGGATTCAATTCAATTCATGTTTTATCAAATATGTACTAGTTTCAATTATTTATTTTTGGAAGATGAAAAATGAGTAAACTTAATAGTTACTGTACATTTCACAGTTTATATCATCACAAAGTTTGTCAAAGTTTGTATCTTCTGGGAAATATGTTATACAAAATATCTGCTCAGAGGTATTCAGAGACTTACAAATAAAAATAAAACAATTTTCTAAAAACCCACATTCATAGCCATTTCCATAAATATCTAAAGTTACCATACACACTTTCATCTTTTCAAAATAATTTATCAAGTCCTAACTCCATGGATATGACACCCACTTGGTATAGAAGCATTATATTTTCAAACTTTATATTTAAAGAATATAAGGCATAGTTCTATAAAATGGAGAATCACAGACATCTTTCCTCATGAACTCATATGGGAGATTTGTGAAATAGGCCATGACATTCTGTTAGCTAAATTACCCCCAGATTTTCAACCTAAATAGCCAACATAAAGTTGTAGCGGAGAAATAAAATATTAACACATTCACACAATCAAACACTTTATAATAATTTGGCTTAAAACAAGTTTCAATATAATATTTTAAGCTGCAGTGCCCAAAGATGATTAAACACACACACACACACACACACACACACACACACACACACACACGGTATACATTACTTGACAAAAGATAAAAACTCAGGCAGCTTATAGCCTGGGAAATTCAGAAAGAGACAGAATACAACCTAGTATTTTCAATTAACACCCTATATGTTTCTTCAATTCATGGCCTGTCTGAAACTAATGAAGCCTTTTCTACACACTGCCTCAATACATATGAATCAATCCAGAGTGTGCGAAGGAATAGAGTGAGCAAATTCTTCTCTCTGGTCATTGGAACTGATGTAAATATCACAAAATCATGACATAACAAACACAAGAAAATAACACAAACCACATCAAAATACCCCCATTAGGGCGTACACCAAAAAAGCCTGGATTGAGTTGGATTAAATAAGAAGCAATTTAAAAGACTGACTTTCCCATAGATTAAATCATCATAATGACTATGATTAATTTTATTTTTCAAATATTCCCTTCACCCTTTTCCCAAAATGTAATTCCTATTGCTGACTTCTCATAGCCCCCAGGAGAAAAAAAAAATTCTATTAACCTTTGGTTTTGTTAAATTCTAATTATAATTGGAAAGATACTTGAACAAAGCTTAAATCCTCTATGTCCACATTGTATTCAAAACATCAGTTATTAAAATACATTCTCCTCTGGTAATCTTTGTAGACAATTTAATTGTAAATTCCATATTTTAAAACAAAAACTTTCACCTTTTCAACATCTTTTGATATTGGAGATAAGGGAAGACAGTAATTGAAGTTTAATTTTGTGAGATCTATTACTGAACTTGAGAAAAAAATCAAAAATAAAATTAGAAACATTTCACATGACAGTGCAATTCAAAAAATTCATCTTACTTTAAAACCTGTATCTTAAATTCTTTTCTTTTTAACCCATGTGTCTTTCAGGAGTACTTCAGTATGAAAACTGGATAGCCAGGAAAGGAATTGTTCTTTTATCCCCTTAAGCCTGGAGAAGAGTGGTCACTTTATTCCTGCATCACTTGTGGTATTGGAAGTGGTTTTATGGTTGTTTCATCCAAATTAGGTGAATGTGACACAGTTCCACATCATCCAGCATGATTAATCCATACTGTAGGGTGAGAAAGCAAATATAATGTACAGAATGAAAGGAGAAAGAATCTGTGAAATGGAGAGTTAGAGGATGCCTATCAGCTAGTAATAGCCAAAAGAGAGCAGGTGCTTTTGTGTTGCGGCAGGCTCAGCACCATCTCTGACTGAGTTTCAACAAAGACTAATCCTTGAAGATTCTTCAAAAACTAAAAATAGACATTCCAGCTATTCCTTTTCTAGGTATCTTCCTGAAAGACTTAAACACATCATATGGCAACGATCCATGCATACTCAAATTTACAGCAGCACAATTCATAATAGCTAAATGTTAGAAGCAACCTATATGTCCATCAACAGATGAATAGATAAAGAAAATGTATTTATACACAATAGAGCACTACTCTGCTATAAAGAAGGATAAATTTGAGTCATTTGTAGGAGAATGGGTGCACATTGAGGCCATAATGTTTAATGAAGTAAGTTAGACACACAAGCTTAATTATCACATGATTTCTCTTAAATGAGAAACTCAAAATATAAATAAAGAGCAAAGTAAAAGATAGATAACAGGAAAAATAGATCTTTTGCACAAGGTAAAGGGACCAAAAGATGGAAGGGAAGGGAAAGGAGGAGGTGAAAAAATAATAAAGATGTATTACATACATGTACAATTCCCCATGAGGGAAGTAACCAGTATGTACTACAAACGTGTACTAAGAAAAAATTTAAATTGGAAAAACCAAAGAACGCCACGTGAGAGAGCCCTCACTCCCCTTCCTGTTTCCCCTGCGCGATTTCCTCCAGCGTCGCCACCATGAAACAATTCAAACCTTCCCTCACTACAACTCTCCCTTCCACCTTGAACACATCCATTTCCCCTGGTTTATAATGCTTTTCCACTACATTGTAATGTCTTTTCTATTTATGAATCAAGAGCACCTCCCCTTTTTATGCCAATGCTCTATACAAGTGCTCCCATTCCTGCCCATCATCTCATTATAGCTTCCTCCAGTTTGACTCTTGCCTCTACCATCTTGCCAGTGCCTATTGCCATCTGCCAAGCTCCATGGCTTTCTGTCAGAACCACTGGCTTTTCTAAAGCACTGGATCCTACCACCTCTACTGGAAACATTCTCTTGTCTTGACTTGACTTTCACTATCCTCCTCCTTCTCTGTAGGTACTGTAGTCCATCCCTAGAGCAACAACTTCTCCTCCTTCTCCTTCTCCTTCTCCTTCTTCTTCTCCTCCTCTTCCTCCTCCTTTGGAATGGTTATTATGATAAATATAAAACTAAAAACAATATTTCTGCATTTTAGTATATACAATTCACACTTACTTGCCTTATTTTATTCTTCCACACTCTTTTTTTTTCATTGTGTTTATTGGTACATTTTAGGTATACATTACAATTACATTCATCATTGGGAGCTGGTACCTTTACATGATGTAACTTGGTTCTTATTTTTTCCCCATTCCCAGCCCTCCCTTCACCCCCTCCACCCTTCCCTATTTACAAAGACTTTTCCATTTTGTCCTTTTCTCATATTTTTTTCTTTTCCCTTCTTTCCTTTTATTGTTTTGTTTTTTGAGACAGGGTCTTACTATATAGTTCAGGGTGGCCTTGGACTCATTATGTGGCCCAGGCAATCCTTGGACTTTTGATGATCCTCCTGCCTCAGCCTCTCAAGTGCTGGGACTACAGGTTTGTACCACTACATGCAGCAGCACTGTGTCCTTAAATGTTGTAAAGAGAAATCACCTTTCCCTTTGGACAGATGGTGATCACACTACAGAATACCACTGCAACTAGCCGCTACCTGCAAGTCCTCCCACTTTCTACTGCATACTTTGCTCTGGGGTTCGGTGAGTTCAGTGAGGTATCCTTTTAGACAGCCCCAGAGCTATGTGGTGGGTTAGCTGCAGTTACAGACCCACTAAGCCCTGATGACTCTGCCCCTGTCCTGAGCTCAGGCCTCCTCTCCCCACCAGTTGCTGGTGAGATCCCACCATCTGGACAGCTCCTCTCTCCTGATTTCTCTCTCTAGGCACTGGTTCTGCCATTTCCCCCTTCATGTTGTCACTGCCCTCAGTCAGGTCCTCCTCAACGCTCACTTCACTGTGGCAGCCTCCAGCCAGCCTTCCAGCTTACTTGCCAGTGTTTATCTCAAGAATAACTCTGGCCATGTCCCTCTGCCCAGAAATCTCAAAGGACTCTGCTTCCCATGAGATAAATTGTAAGCCACAGGACCAGGCATGGCTCCACCTAACCATTCCAGATGGACCATCTCACTCGTCTTTGGGCCCTCATGGTTTTCCTGGAGTCCCTGCCCTATAAGCCTGCCCCAGCACACTTGGTGGTTCTGCCATTTGCCTGACCTTGGCCCAGAGGTGTTGACTCATACAGTCAGCCCCAGCTGTGCTTGCCTTTTGAGGCAGCTGGGTCCAACCCTGGTGAGTACTGGTCCCCATCCTCATCGGTTGCTTTTGTCATGTACAGGGATGTTCCCAGGACATGGTGGCATGGTGGCTCCTGGAATGACCTGCCAATTTACTGTCCAGTTTATTCCTGACTGTCTTGGGGATTTTGATGACTTCGTTTTAGTCAAGACCCAGTCAGCCCACAAGCTCCTGATCCCCCTGCAGGCCCGGAGGCCTGTGAGTTTGCTGACCTGTGAGTTTGTGCCACATCTTACTCAGGGAGCCAGTCAGAGTTGGAGAGTCCCCATAAAGACTGTCTTCCTCTCAGGGCTCCTTGGTAGCAGCATAGAGCTTGGTCCTCTTGGGCAGGGACTTCGAGGTTGTAAGGAGGAAACTTCTATCTGCTTCTGTACCCTCTCCCAGTATCAGGTCCTACTTTTCCTGTTTGCATTTGGTGTTTCCAGTGGAGGATGACTCAGCAGAGGAGGAGGCTGCGCTCAGCTAACCCCAGCACCAGCATTGCTGGCTTGTGAACATCTCTGAGTGGCATATGCTACAAGGAGGCAAGGAAGACATGTCTGGGCTGTCTGAGGAACCCATGGTCTCCCACACTCTTTCTCACCATTGATTTACTTCCTTATAGAGTTTATACATACTCAGGATTTCCACTATAAAACTGTTGAGAGTAGATTCCACTTCTGTGCTCCAGTCTAAATCTTCTACCTCTGCTCTAGTTTCTTATTTCAAACTAGCTTCAAAATATTCCCTCTTAAAAATTAATTTACAGGCTCAAATTTAAATCAGCAAATCTGAACTTCTCTTGCCCTTCTAACCAAAATGACCCACTGGCAGCAAAGAAAATAAAAGATAGGCACTAACAATCTACCACTTTATTTACTCTACCTCGAGATATTTGGAATTTCCTGTGCTATGGCAGAGGCAAATTAGGCAAGGAAAATCTCCATCTGCTCCTTCCCAATCCATTTTTCTTCTTCCCTGCCCTGAGACAAGGGCCATTAAGCCCAGAACAACATGCATTGTGGTTGAATAGGTCCCAAATAGCAGAGACTAATCCCGTGCAAGTGGGTTTGATCCTCAAAATAAGCAAACAAATTAGCTTGGTAAACAGGGTTTGGGAAGGATGGCTCGAGAGGCAGAGCTCCCTGGAATTGACTTTTAACAAATTAAATGGAGTTTCTAAAGTGAATGGAGAGGCTTCGAGAGGGTTGAAGCATCAGGAAAAACCCTAAGCTTAGAGAGTAGTGGCTTATGATTGATTGTAACTGACTGGGAATGTCATCAGGCTAAAACCAGGACATACTGTAATAAATAGTGCCATCACTAAGAACTGAACCTCTATGAGAATTCAGACATACATACATACTTAAAAATTATTCCTAGTGCTCCAGTCCAGAGGGATTTTCTGGCCAAATAATGTACTCAAATGCCAAGCACAGGATCTGAAAAAATTATTGTCCATGAATGTTTTTGCTGCCATAATATTTTACTTTCCCATTCAGATGATACAGATATCATCAATATATGGTGGCAACATGCAGTTTCTTTTTTCTACTTTAGCAAGTGAGATTTTTGTTTTACTGAGATTGTGTTTCCCGTACTCTTGAATATTGATGCATTAGATTTGGGTGTGTTTTCTGTGACTATGTGCCCACATGTAAATGGCACTTATAACCAGTTATTTTCCCCATATGAATAGAATTTTGTTTTAACATGGCTGCCATCTTCATTTAATACTATATTTAATACTTTCTCCCCACTTAACATATATATGGCTATATTTTTTCCTACATGCTAATGATCCTTTTACCTACTCTGTGATTGCTGTGTTTTTTAAGACTTTACATTTCCAGAGAAGTTTTAAGTACACAGCAAAACTGGGAGGAAAGTATAGAGATTCCATTTACACTCCTTGCCCCCACATATGCATAGCTTCCACCAGGATCAGCATCCTTCACCAGGGTGGTATGTTTGTCACGGCTGATGACCCCACATTAACACATACATCGTATATCACCTCAGGTTACTTTTGTTAGGGCTCACTCTTGGTGTAGATTTTATGGATTTGGATAAATGTATAACAACATATCTTCATCGTTCTGGTACCATGTGGAGTATTTTCACTGTTTTAAAAATCCTGTGCTCCACCTATTCATTCTTCATCCAATATCTACCCCTGGCAAGCAGGAGTACTTTATTTCCATAATTTTGTCTTTTCCAGAATGTCATATGCAGTGGTATGTTCACAAACAAAGCATTAGGCAAAATTTTGTTTTTGTTTGCAAACTCTGTATTGGGTGACAAACACAACTATGGCCATCTTTTCCACACAAACATGAATGTAGCCATCTTTTCCAGAATCGTGGAACAAATCAAGTTTGCTAACCAAGGTAACTTTGTATTTGGAATTATATGTTATGTAGCCTTTTCTGATTTTTTTTTCATTTACTAATATGTTTTTAAAGTTCCTCCATGTCATTTAATGACTTGGTAGTTCATTTAATTTTAGTGCTAAATAATATTCTATTGTCTGGATATATCACAGTTTACTTTTCAATTCCCCATTAAAGGTCATCTTGGTTTCTGGTAAGTTTTGGCAACTACAAACAAATTTTCTATGAATGTATGTGTGCAAGTTTAAGTACATATAAATTATCTATTCTTTTTGAGTAAATGTGAAGGAGCATGGTTGCTAGATCATATGGTAATCATATGTTTGCTTTGTCAAGAAACTTCCATGCTGTCTTCTAAGAGGCTGTATCATTTCATATTCTCACCAACAAGAAATGAGAGTTTCTATTACTCCACATTCTCACCATCATTTGATGTGAGTGTTCTGGACATTTTAAGAAGTTTGTGATAGAATCTCATTGTTATTTAAATTTGCATTTCCTTGATGACATATGACACAGAATAACTTTTCATATGCTTATTTATCATCTGTATATTTCCTTTGGACACGTGTTTACTAAATCTTTGGTGCATTTTTAAATTAGATTTCTTTATTATTGTTGAATTTTAAGAATTCTTTGCTATGACTTGGATAATATTCCTTTATCAGATGCAAGTTTTGCAAATATTTTCTCAGTCTGTGGCTTGTCTGCTCATTCTCTTAACATTGCCTTTCACAGAGCAGGAGATTTTAATTTGAAGAATTTAGTCTTTAAATTATATACTCATAAAATAGTTGAGGAATCTTTGAAATCAGATATATGGAGTGAAAGGGTGTGTGTATTGGGCAGCCAGGTAATGAAATGCAGAACATTTCTATTGAAGTTTCTTCCAAGAGCTCTTCTCAGTTACCATTCTCTGTGCCTGGGTTTGCTTTCTCATTTTAATTGGATTACAAGCTTTGTGATGGGAGTGACCATGTCTCATAATGCTTTCTTACCCTTTAGTTCATAAAATATTCTTTTGTAATGCATAAATGCTTAATAAAAGATGATATATTTCTATCCAAGTCTCCTGTCAAAATCCAAAAAAAGAATTTATGAGAGACCTGTTTATATATAATCTCCATATACAAAAACCTTTGAACATCCAAGAATCATATTATTCAAATATTCAGATCTACAATATAATTAACTTTCACAAAATAAATAAGAATCTGCATGTGAGTATGGAGAAGCATATGAATACATATATATTCTCAGTTCACTGAGATCTGAGCTGACCACAGCCCAGAAAATCAGAGAAATAAGCTTTAAATCTTATTTTCCTCTTGAATACATTCTGTAAGTACTCCTTGAATTAATCTTTATCCAGTGAAAAAAGTAATATATTTTAGCAGACTCTCTTCTATCATTGAAAAGTTATGGGAGAAGACAACAGTTTCATAGGAGAACCAATGTAACATGAAGATCTAAACATCAGTTGGGTGCTACCCTGCTTCAATTAGTTTGTCTTTCCACAGCTGGCACAGGGCTGGGGGTGGGACTAAGGAGGTGGTGAGTAGTTCTGTGTAATCTTCCAAACTCAGGGGATTTTGAAGTCTAAAGAGTCAGGAAAGGTCAGGAGATGTGGAGGTCTAAAGTTTTATTACTCTATAAAGAAAAACAAGAACAGAATTTTAGGAGCTGTTTTTCCTCTTTCCCTCCTAATGCATTAGTTAAAATCTTCATCACAACCCTGTGAATTACAGAGATGAGGAAACTGAGGCTGAGTATTGAGTAATATGCCCCAAACACATCACTGGTAAGAACTATAGCCAAAGTTGTTAAATTAGAAAATCCTCTAAATTTTTCCCTGAACAATTATATTCTGCTTCTCTAAAAACTCAGGGGCTTTTCTAAAGCTTAATGCACTTACTTACATCTTCAAATACTGAGAAGATTAAATTATTGAAATTTGAAGATGGTTCCATCTATATTCTTGTGAAATCTAATCTAAATTGAAGGCAATAGTGATAATAAAAACTTTACTATATGCTTTGTATTCACATGCTTGATACTGAATTCAGTTAGAGCTGCTCTTCATGCTTTAAAGACATTACCTAATTAATCTTCATAATCCATGAGAAAAGTACATTGCCTTTTACAGATGAGGAAGTTCAGACCCAAAAGTAGTGAGATGGAAAGCTAAAAATTTCTATGTAGTCTACTGTACTCATAAACTGCATTCAGCCGTACTGAGGTAAATTGACAGATCCAGTTATATATATTTATGGTATACAACGTGGAGTTTTTAATATATGTATACATGATAAAATAATTACCACAATCAAGCTAATTAACATATCCAACACAGACAGAGTTTTCATGTATATGGAAAGAACACTTAAGATCTCAAGTATACACGGCATTACTAACTATAGTAATCATGCAGTACATCAGATTTCTATAATATTTTCACCCTGCCTAAGTGAAACTTTGTGCCTTTTGACTAACAACTCCCCATTTTCACTATCCCCCAACCCCATCCCCTGGAAGCCATCATCCCACTTTCCATCTTTAGATTCTGTGTATAAGTGAGATCATGTAGTATTTCTCTTTCTGTGGCTGGATTATTTTACTCAGGATAAAGTCGTTCAGGTACACACAAATTATTATTCCTAGAAATTTCATATCTTGACTATGAAAAATAATGATCTAATGAACATGAGAGTGCAGCTACCTTTTCCACACACTGATTTCATTTCTTTTGGATATATATCTAGAAGTGGGATTGCTGGAGCATATTTTTAATTTTTTAAAGAAACTTCACCTTGCTTTCTATAATGGCTGCATCAATTTATATAGCTACCAGCAGAGTACAAGTATTTTCTTAACTTCCTCTCCAACACTTATCTTTTCTTTTTTGCATCAGTGATCCTAACAGGTGTAAAGTAAGATTTCATTGTGGTTTTGATTTGCATTTCCCTGATGATTACTGATGTTGAGCATTTTTTCATATGTCTTTTAGTATATCTTTTAAGACATGTCTATTCATGTCCTTTGCCTATTTTAAAATTTGTCTTCTTGCTATTCAATTGCTTGAGCTATTTATATATTTTGAATATTAGCTCCTTGTCAGATATATGGTTTGAGAATGTTTTCTCTCATTTTGTGGATTGTCTCGTCACAATATTGATGGTTTCCTTTGCTATGCAGAAGCTTTTTAGTTTAATGCATCCCCACTTGTCAGTATTTTGCTTTTGTGGCTTATAATTTTGGGGTCATGATTAAAACATCATCACACAGACCAATGTCAAAGAGGGTTTTTTCCTATATTTTTGTCTAGTAGTTTTTCCATTTTAGGTCCTATATTTTAGACTAACCCATTTTGAACTGATTTTTGCATATGGTATGAGGTAAAAGCCCAATTTCATTCTACAAGACTTCCAGTTTTCCCAGAAACATCTATTGAAGGGATTGTCCTTTCTCCATTGTATGTTCTTAACACCGTTATAGAAGAACAACTGGCGATAAATGCTTAGATTTAATTCTGGACTATTTTTTTTATTTGGCCTATATGTCTATTATTGTATGCTTGTATCATGTTGTTTTGATTACTAAAGCTTTGTAGTATATTTTGAAATCAGATAGTGTGATGTCTCTAGTTTTGTTCATTTTGCTCAAGATTTCTTTGGCTATTCTTGATCTTCTAGGTTTCCAATAAATTTTAAGGTTTTTTTCCTGTGAAAAAAATGCAGCTGGAATTTTGATATTGGTTACATTGAATCTATAGATCATTTTAACAACATTAATTCTTCCAATTCATGAACACAGGACATAATTTCATTGATGTCTTTTTCTGTCTTTCTTTTATTTTATTTCTTTCTTCACCTAATTGCTCTGGCTAGATGTATTAAATAGAAGTAGCAAGAGTGGGCATTTTTTTATTCCTGATTTTAGAAGAAAAGCTTTAAGCATTTTACTATTGAGTGTGACATAGCTGTGAGCTGGCCTTTATTATGCTGAAATACCTTCCTTCTATGTCTAATTCGTTGAGAGTTTTGTCATGAAAAGATGTTAAATTTTGTCAAATGTTTTTTCTGTGTCTACTGAGACGATCATATGACATTTTTACTCTTCATTCTGGTAGTGTGGTTTATCCCATTAATTGATTTATATATTGAAACATCTATGCATCTCAGGGATAAGCTCCATTTGATTGCTATATATGATCCTTCTCATGTGCTATTAAATTCAACTTGCTAATTTTTGTTGAGGGTTATTGCATCCATATTCATCAGTGATATTGGCCTGTAACTTTCTTTTTTGGTATTGTTTTTTTCTGGGTTTGGTATAAAGGTAATGCTGGCACTGACTTTGGAAGTCCTCTTCTTCAGTTTTTTTTGGAATAATTTTAAAAAGATTGGTGTTGACTAGTCTTTTAATGTTTGGTAGAACTTATCAGTGGAGCCATTATGTAGCTCCTGGAGACTTTCATTGTTGGGAGCTTTTGATTAGAAATTTAATCTCCTTATTTATTATTAGCTTGTTCAGATTTTCTATTTCTTTATAACTCATACTTGTTACATTATATGTTTATAGGAATTTATCCATTTATTCCAGGTTGTTCAATTTGTTGGTCTATTATGCTCCACAAGGTCTCATGATCCTTTGTATTTCTGTAGAATAAGTTGTATCCTATAAATTGGTTTTTTTCTCTCTTTTTATTAGTTGATCTAGCTAAAGGTTTGTCAGTATTGTTCTTTTCCAAATCCCAACTCAGTTTTGTTGATCCTTTTCTATTCTTTTCTAGTCTATTTCATTTATTTCTGCTCTTATCTTTATTTTTTTTTCATTATACTAATTGAGGGCTTATTTTGTTCTTGTTTTTCTATTTTCTTGAGATGTAAGTTAAAGTATTTATTTGGGGTCAATCTTTGTTCTTAATGTAGATGTCAGAACTACTGACAGTACTACTTTGCTGCATCCACTAAGTTTTACTATTTTGTTTTCCACTTTTATTTAAGATATTTTTTATTTCTTTTCTGAGCTTTTTTGACTCATTGGTTGCTTGGAGCGTGTTGTTTAATTTCTACAACTTAGTGAATTTTCTTTCTGTTATTAATGTCTAGTTTCACATCATGATGGTTGGAAAAGATTCTTGGTATGATTTCAATTTTAAATTTGTTAAGACTTGTTTTGGAACCTAACATATAATTTTTCCTGAAGTGTTCCATTTGTGCTTTGAAAAGAACATGTATTCTGCTGTTAGATTCAATGTTCTGTATTTGTCTGTTAGGTCCTTTTGGGTCTATAGTGGTGTTGAAAAATACTGTATCCTTATTGAGTTTCTTTATTCAGGTGATCTATCCATTGTTGATCTATTCATTGGTGAAAGTAGAGTACCAAAGTTTCCTGCTATTACTACATTGCTATTTCTCCCTTCATACCTACTAATATGTGCTTTATATACTTAAGCACTTCTCAAAAACTATGTTATTAGTAAAATTATTCCACAAATAGTCTCAGGATAAGTTCACTGCAGTCCTGGTAAACAAAACAATTTCTGTCTTTCTTCTTCTTTTTTAATTCTTTTATTGGTACATTTTAGGTATACAATACATTTACATTTATCATTGGGTGCTTGTACCTGTACACAATGTATCTTAGTTCTTATTTTTTTCCCCATTACCTGTGCTCCCTTCACCCCTCCCCTTTCCCTATTTACATAGATTTCATTTCCATTTTTTTTCTTTTCTCATAATTTTTCCTTTCCCTTCTTTCTTTCCCCCTTCCCCTCCCAGCACTGCTACACCTTCGAACCTTTTTGTATTTCAAATTATCAGTTATTCATTTTAATCATTTTAATCCTTATTTATACTTTCAGTTTCTCACACTAGAGAAACTACGGTATTTACAAATGTGTGTCCTATTTTTTTCACTTAAGAGGATGGCCTCAATATCATCCATTTAGCTATAAATGTCTCTAGTTTCTCATTCTTTATGGCTGAGTAGAACTCTATTTTATAAAAAAAAAAAAAAAAAAAAACCACATCTTCTTTATCCAGTTTCCAGATGATAGGCAGTTGGGCTGTTTCCAAGCTTTAGCTATTAGAAACTGTGCCGCTATAAATATAAGTACACATATATAGCTGTGGTATGATTCTTTTAATTCTTTTGGGAAGATACCCAGCAGGGGGATAGCTGGGTTGAATGCGACCACTAAGCCTAGTTCTTTGAGGTATCTCCATACACATTTCCACAGTGGTTGCACCAGTCGGCACTCCCACCAACAATGGAGAAGGCTTCCTTTCTCTCCACACCCCTGCCAACATTTGTTATTGGTTGATTTCTTGATAGCAGCCATTCTTTCGGGGGTGAGGTGGAATCTTAATGTTGTTTTCATCTGCATCTCTGGAATGACCAGTGATGTTGAACATTTTTTCATATATTTATTTGCTGTTTCTACTTCTTTGCCTGAGAAATGTCTGTTCATTTCAGATGCCCATTTTTGAATTGGGTCTTTGAATTTGGGGGGGGGGCTGATTTTTTTCAATTTTTTCTAGATAGTAGACCTTTGTCTGAGGTACAGCTGCTAAAATTTTTTTCCCAGATTGTAGGTTGTCTCTTAGCTCTGTTGGTGGTTTCTCTTGCAGTGCAGAAGCTTTCTAATAAGATGAGATCCCAGTTGTTGATTCTTTGTGATAGTTCCCATGCTACTGAGGTTTTGTTCCTAAAGTCTTTTCCTATGCCAGTGCATTCAAGAGTTCTATCTAACTTATCTTCCAGCAAGTTTAGTGTTTCTGTTACTGCCACTACTCTTTACACTCTTCAATGAAATTGGAAGGGAAGCAATACTCCCAAATTCATTCCTGGAAGCAAGCATCACCTTGATCCCCAAAGCAGAGAAAGACCCAACCAAATGATGTCCAGCATCAACACTCCTACTGAATATAGTTTTGGAAACATTAGCCACAGCAAGTAGAGAAGAGAAAGTAATAAAAGGAAATGCAGAATTCAAATTGTCATTATTTGCAGATGACATGATACTCTATATAGAAGACCCCAAGAACTCCACCAAAAGTCTTCTAGACTTAGTGACCAAATTCAGTAGAGCAGCTGGATATAAGGTCAACACACAAAAAATCAGTAGCTTTCCTCTACATGAACAACAGACTGACTGGGACAGAAATAGGGCAAACAATTCCTTTCATAATAGCATCCAAGAAACTGAAATACCTAGGAATCAACCTAACAAAAGAAATCAAAGATCTCTTCTCTGAAAACTGTAGCACTCTGAAAAGAGAGATTGAAGAGGATATCAGAAAATGGAAAGAAATCCCCTGCTCCTGGGTAGGAAGGATCAACATAGTAAAAATGGCCATACTTCCAAAACTGCTGTATAGATTCAATGCAATACCAATTGAAATCCCAGCAGCATATTTCACGGACCTTGAGAAAACAATCCAAAAATTCATTTGGAACAAGAAGAGAATCAGAATAACAAAAGCAATTCTAGGCAACAGAGACATGGCAGGGGATATTACAACCCCAAGTTGAAACTATACTACAAAGCTACTGTGATAAAAACAGCATGGTACTGGCAAAGAAACAGAACTGAGGACCAGTGGAACAGATTAGAAGATGCAGAAACAACTCCAGACACACTCAGACATCTCATCTTTGATAAAGGATCCAAATACCATCACTGGAGGAAAGATAGCCTCTTTATTAAATGGTGATGAAAAACTTGGGTTTCAACTTTTCAAAGATTAAAACTAGACCTATATCTTTCACCATGCATTAAACTAAAATCAAAAAGGATTAAAGATCTAAATATTAAAATAGAAATGCTGAACCAGGTGGAAAACAGGTTAGGTAGAACTCTTGAAAACATTGGTGTAGGAAAAGATTTTACCAGCAAAACCTCAGTTCCCCTGAACTAGCACAAGCAATTAACAAGTGGGATCTCTTCTTGTTAAAAAGTTTTTGCCCAGCAAAAGAAACCACCAGCAGAATGAAGAGACAACCCACAATGTGGGAAAAAATCTTCACCTGCTGTTCCTCTGAAAAAGGTCTACTATCTAGAATCTATAAAGAACTTTAAAAAAATCATACCTCCCAAATTCAAAGACCCAATTCAAAAATGGTCATCTGAAATGAACAGACATTTCTCAGACAAGGAAGTAGAAATAGCAAATAAACATATGAAAAAATGTTCAACATCACTGGTCATTCCAGAGATGCAAATGAAAATAATGCTGAGATTCCACCTCACTCCAGAAAGAATGGCTGCTATCATGAAATCAACCTATGACAAATGCTGGCAGGGCTGTGGGGAAAGAGGAACCCAGCTCCACCGCTGGTGGGAGTGTAGACTGGTGCAAGCACTGTGGAAATCAGTATGGAGATCTCTCAAAGAACTAGAACTGGAAGTCCCATTTGACCCAGCTATCCCCCTGCTGGGTATCTTCCCTAAAGAATTAAAAGAATCATACCACAGTGATATATGCACCCATGTTCATAGCAGCACAAATTGTAATAGCTAAAACTTGGAAGCAGAACAAATGCCCATCAACTGGAGACTGGATAAAGAAAATGTGTTTGTTTTTAAATAAAATGGAGTACTTTTTTTGTTGTTGTTGCATTCTACTGTATTTGAATATTATCGTAGTTTTCTTCCCTTGCATTGTTTTTCTTTGAATGGTTTTAATTTCTGTATGTGTGTGTTTGGTAATAAAGTTATTTTTAAATTTTAAAATGGAGTACTATTCAGCCATAAAAGTGAGAAATTAGAGACACTTATAGCTAAATGGATGCACATTGAGGCGATACTGTTAAGTGAA
This sequence comes from Heterocephalus glaber, assembly GCF_053883595.1. NCBI lineage: Eukaryota > Metazoa > Chordata > Mammalia > Rodentia > Bathyergidae > Heterocephalus > Heterocephalus glaber. Next base: position 31,958,926 of record NW_028258296.1, on the reverse strand, counting down.
ATAAATAGGACACACATGTGTAAATACCAAATAGTTTCTCTAGTGTGAGAACCTGAAAGTGTAAATAAGGACTAAAAGGTATAATAGATAATGTGAAATAGGACGAAAAGGGGCAAAGAGGAAGGGGAAGTAAGAGGGGTAGGGGAACAGAAAGAAGGGAATGGAATTAATATGAGAAAATGAAAAAATGAAAACAAAGTCTTTATAAATAGGGAGGGTGGAGGGGTTGAAGGTAGGGCAGGGGAAGGGGGAAAAAATGAGAACCAAGAGAGATTATGTAAAGGTGCAAGTTTCCAATGATGAATGTCATTATATTGTATACCTAAAATGTACCAATAAAATAATATTTTTTTTAAAAGAGTTTGATTGAGTTTTAATATTTTGTGCTTATTTTTTGTCTAGTTGATCTATCTATTTGTGACAGTGGGGTATTGAGGTCCCCCACTACTACTGTATTAGTGCTTATTTGATTTTTCATGTCCGTTAACATTTGTTTTATATAGTTGGGCACACTAGTGTTTGGTGCACATATATTTATAATTGTCATCTCTTCCTCTTGGATTGTTCCCTTTACAAGGATGTAGTGTCCTTTGTTTCTCTTAATCAGTGTTGGTTTGAAATCCACTTGATCTGCAAAGAGGATAGCTACTCCTGCTTTTTTGGGGGGGTTCCTGTCACATGGAGTATTGTTTTCCACCCTTTAACTTTCAGTCTATGAGTTTCTTTTTGAATTAAGTGTGTTTCTTGTATGCAGCATGTTGGCGGATCTTGCTTCTTGACCCATTCTGCCAGTCTATTTCTTTGGATTGGTGAATTGATTGAGACCATTAACATTGATGGTTATAACTGATACATATTGACTTATCATTGTCATGACTTTTTCTTTTTGTTGGATTCTCCCCTTTTGCATTTAATTTCTTGTCATGCCTGATGGATTCATTCTACTGGTCTTCTTGGGTTGTGATCCTCATTGCCTTTTCCTAGCATATTGTCTAAGCTTTTTTGGAGTGCTGGTTTGGTATTTATGAAGTTCCTAAGGTGCTCTTTGTCATGAAAGTATCTTATTTCTCCATCAATTTTGAAAGATAGTTCTGCAGGGTACATCAGTCTGGGGTGGAGGTTGTTTTTCTTTTAGGGCTTGAAATGCATCACTCCAAGGTCTTCTTGCTTTGAGTGTTGATGTTGAGAAGTCTGCTGTGATTCTGATGGGCTTTCCTTTGTGTGTGATTTGTTTCTATTCTCTAACTGCTTGTAGAATTGTGTTCTTCTGTTGAGTTTCTGAAATCCTAACTATTATATGCCTATGTGTAGATTTTTTTATCAAGGCTATTTGAGGTCCTATATGCCTCCCTTGTCTGTATGTCAAGTTTTTTTCCCCTGCTTGGGAAGTTTTATGTCATCACTTCTGTAAAGAGTTTTTTTTTATGTCATCTGCACTCTCTCCTGTTTTTTCATTGACTCCAATCAGTCTTATGTTATTCTTTGCATCATCTAGCAGGTGCTGGATTGATTTCTCATGGTCCCTTACTATTTCAAAGAAATTTTATTTTCCTTGTCACTAATTGCAATCTTATCTTCTATATCTGAAATTCTGTCCTCACACTGGCTCATTCTGCTGTGTAAACTTTCAATGGAGTTTTTAATCTCCTGGAAATCTGTTTGCATCTGCTCTATGGATTCCATTTGTTTCCTATGTTGGGATTCCACCATGTTCCTCTATTTTTTTATCTGTGTCCTCTCTAGTTGTATTAAGCATGTCTCACAATATGGGCACAATCTCTGGTGTTACCTGAGAAATTATTTCTGATTTCATTTTTTCCAGATCCTCTTTTGTTGCCAGTTCAGGGAGTCCAGGTGGTTGAGTAGCTCCATCTCATTTCCCTTTGGGGTTGCCGTAGGTGATCTGGAAGCCTGGTTTTTAGGCTTGTTTATATGTCTTTTCATTTTAATGGGGGGGGAGGTGCTGCTGGCACCCGCGCGGCTAACCTCCTCCATGCTGGGGGCCGTGGTACAGTGGCCCGAAAAGCTCCTCCTCAGCACTGGGGGTGGCTCTGCTCCATGTCGCTGGGGGCAGTGGTCCAAACTAAATATTAGTTTAGAGTTATTTCACAAAACTGATTTGTTTTGTATCTAATACCAATCAACCATGAACAGCCAACCATCTAGTTGGTTATATAACTAGGAATCTTCCATCCCACCATACCCAAATATGGCAAATATCTAGATAAAGCCAACCAGGTAATTTATTTGCATTGCTTCCATATTCAGTGTATAAAACTCACTGTTCATGCTGCTAGAAAAGAGCTCACTTAATCTTTTCTGATTGTGAATTCTTTGCTTAAATAAAGTCAATCAAGTTTATTTAGTTCAAAAAATTTTAATACCTCCTAATATTGCTGGAAATAATGAGAACCTTCTACCTTTTGCAAAAATGAATTACCTGGATACTAGAAGATAATCAACAACAGGCGACTATACTGTGCAAACTTCAAAATAAATGTATTAATAATATATTCATTAATTAAACTGTTAAACATAACATCACTGATAATGTGACAATTTGACATCTGGTGTCTCTTGATATCCTACACTGAGGACACAGCAACATCCAACCAGTACTCTTGACCAAAACATAGGAATTATAAATCTAACCCTAATTGTGAAGAAACAAATCAATGCACACTGAAGGACGTTCTGCAGAACAGTGGGCCTGGACACAAAGAAGCGCCAGTGGTAGGAAAGGGAATGTGACTGTTAATTGAGATTGTCAACTTGGCTGGATTAAGAGATGCCTAACAGCTTATTGTAGTGCACTTTTTGGTGTGTCTGTTGGGTATTTCCAGAGGCGATTGGCATATAGGCCAACAAAGTAAGCTGAGAGGACCTGCCCTGATTGGAAGCATCATCCAATTGGCTTACAGCCCAGATGAAATTAAAAGAAGGAAGATGTTGGCCTGTATTTGAAAAACCCCATTTTGCTTGAGCAGGTGCATCTATTGCTACTCTTACCATATCCAGTTTCTTCAGCCTTTCAATGTGAACTCATACCAATGACTTTCCAGGAACTCCAGCCCTTCAGTATTGGACTGGAGCTGTACCTTAATCCCTCTTGTTCTACAGCTTCCAGTTTCTTGGACTTAACAGCTGTGAACTGTCCTGTCTCCAGTCCTGTACAACTATCTTATAAATCTCCTTGCATAAGTATATAATTATATACACATGGATGGAAACCATAGTTATAGAGAGATAAATAGATAAATATAGACTGGGGGATTTACAGATTAAAAGAAATTTTTTAAAAATGACACTAAACACTATGTGAGATCCTTGGTTGTATCCTAGTTTTTTGATAGAAGGTAAAAATCTTGACATTAGGTAATATTGCTATATCAGAGTTCCATTTCCTGAATGTAATAACAGAAATTTATTTATGCAGAACATTTTATTCTTAGAAGACAAATACAGCAAAATATCAGCAAATAACTCTCAATGGGATGGATATATATGCATGTTTTATATATACAAGTTTTAAAAGGAATAAAAAATAAGTTTTTACTTTTGCTACAGTAGTTGAAATTTTAATATTAGCAGATAAATGAATAACTTTGGTCAGCTATGTTGGAGTAATGTATTGCATTCAACTCATTTTTATGGAGCATTCATCATACAACAGATACTATACCATACTGAAAATACAAACATTAAAAAATATATTTATCTTGCCTTAACAAGCTCACACATAGTATAATGCAGTGATTACTATTTAGTTTATAGTATGGACCACTAGCCTCCAAAACCACCTTCTTTATAGCATGTTTCTTGTAATGAAACAAAATTCCAGAACCAAGGGATATGTTGGCTATGGTGAAATAGGTGCTCAACATTCATATATATTCTTTTACCCTTTAATGAGCTTCCCCTTGGGAAAAGAAAACTATAATCTTTATCCTCAGGTATCCTTGTAGCTAGAGTTATAAATGCAAGTTAATCTCTATTAGATGCACTCTCTTAGGTTTGGAAAGTGGAAGAGAACTAGAGAGCAACTTCCTATGGACTAGTGCTGGCCTCGGAGCCCCAGGGACCGTGGCAGAGGTGGACCTTGTGCTGGGCTTCCCATTGCATGATCTGCTTTACGTGGATCAGATGGCAGTTATTGTGGCAGGGTTGTGGTTGGGACAGTACCATCTCCCTCACTCCTGGGTGCAGCTTTGATAGAATATACTTAAACTTTTTGGTTAAACAGTCACCTTCTGACTCCCACCCCTCCACTTTTTCCCTAATAGTTTGTATCCCTTACTGTTTGAAATATGCAGTGTTATTCCTGCCTCAGCTTTGATTGGCAAACATTATTTACTTCTACATATTGTTTATAGAAACACTATTTGTTTCTATTAGCCAACACTTGTGTTTTATTCAGTGAATTCTTGGCATCTGGAGCTTTCTTTGCAAACAGACCTTTGAGCCTACTTTTTACTTGGAATATCAGATTAAATGGACTTAATGTGATCTTCTTGTAGTGTACACTGAATTCTAAAAATATTTTGAGGGCTGGGGATTTAGCTCAGTGGTTTCACCGCCTGCTGCACAAATGCAAGGACCCGAGTTTGATCCCTGGTACAAAAAATATATATATATTTTGCAAAAAAAGAACTAAGGTAATACTTCTAAGCCACTTTAAATGCAAACTTGATTTTACTAAATACGTATTTTTATAAATTATATTTTAATTTAATAAATTTCAGTTTTTCAATAGCTATCCCTTCAAAACTGGTGAACTTTAATAAAAAATTAGCTTATCTAGTGATAATGGAAGTTTTAAAAATCACACATTGAAAGACAAAGTAGATATCTTGGTAAACCATCAACACCATTAAAAGTAAATCACAAAAGCTAACTAGGACTTGAACAATTTTCAACAACATTGCAAAAGTTCCTTACTAGCACTGTTAGAATTTCAGAAAGGTTAAATGTCCTAATGCGTTGGTAAGCATTGTGATCCTGTCTGGTAATCTCTACAACCAGCTAAGATGAAACTTCCAATAAGCAGCACCCGATGTAGTGTGTGTTTACCTGTCTAGTTTCATCTCCATGGCTCCCACCCACAACTCTGACATTTTACACCCCTACAATATGAAAATAACATTTTTTAAAGCCTTGTTACATTTGCACTTGAATTTCCTTTATCTAACATGACCTCTGCTTGCTTATTGAATAGGTAATTCCTAATCATTCTTTAACCCTGGGTCCAAATATGAACTTCTTGAACACCTCCAAAATAGCTTCTGTGCACTATAGTGGCCCTTCACTACACCTCTCGTCCACATATATCCCTCCATCCTGCTGATGACCAACATCTGTTATGATTGTTTGACCACCTATCTCCCCAAAAAGTGTGGATAATTTCTTGGAACCAGTAACTCTGCTTTTGTTAATGACATATTAATTCTCCTAACTGCTTAGTTTGTAATAAAAAATATAAGATTGAAGTGTTTAATGTCATACAACTAATACTGGACAATGTTAGAGCCCATGTATACTAACTCTAAAGCAAATTTTTCATTGTTCAAATTTTCAAGGAGTAAATGAATGAATGAATAAAATTAGCATCACTAAATCAGGGATATGGAATGATTAGATTCATTTTCTAAGTTTCTTTCACTTAATATTCCTTTATAAATTTTTTTTAAAACCCATATATCAAGTGAGAAAACAACAGGCTTACAACCAATTCAGCAAAAGTCATTTAGACATTAAGTCCACTCATGAGAAAAGACAAGAATACTAAAGGGACAGAGTTTTTCATTTAACCTAAATGTAAAGTTTCTGTATTAACTCTTTTATAATATTAACTTATTCTAAAAAAAATTGTTCTTAAATAGAAATGCCTAGTTATCTACTCCTTTATTTATTAGTTTTCTTCTTACACTTTATTGGTCATAATTTGCATGCCATGAAAAGAACTCATTTTAATTAGACAGTTTGATGAGTTTTGGCAAATACATACATCCATTTAACCAGCACAACAACCAAGATATATATCTCCATCACTCTAAAAGTTTTTCCATGACCTCTTTGTAGCTAATCTTCTACAAATTCTGACCTTATGTAACTCTGATCTACTTTATGTCTATATGAGTTCATTTTGTCTGTTCCAATATCTCATAAAAATGGAACTTACAGTATTTACTCTTTTGTATCTAGTTTATTTCACATGCACAATATTTTGGGAGTTCACTAATGCTGTTGTATGTATCAACAGTTCATTTCTTTACCCCTAAGTAGTATTCATTTATAGATATAATACAATTGGTTTGTCATTAACCAGATGATATACTTTTGGTTTATTTCTAGTGTGTGCCACTACGAACATGTGTGCTAAATAAAGAAGGCATTTGTGAATATTTTTGTTAAAGTTTTTGTGAGGCACAAATTTTAAATTTTTCTTCAGTAAATAATGTGGAGCAGAATTCCCAAATCATATGGGAAGTGTATGTTTAATTTTTTTTTTTTTTTTTTTTTTTTTTTTTTTTTTTGGTACCAGGGATCGAACTCAGGTCCTTGCGCTTGCAGGGCAGGTAGTGGAACCACTGAGCTAAATCCCCGGCCCTGTATGCTTAATTTTTTTTTTTCTTTTTTTGGTCCTGGGGATCGAACTCATGTCCTTGTGCTTGCACAGCAGGCGGAGAAACCACTGAGCTATATCCCCGGCCTCCTGTATGTTTAATTTTAAAAGGTACTGTCAAACAAATTTCCAAAGTGGTTGTACAATTTTATGTTTGATCTTGCACTGTGCAGGAGGAGTTCTACTTCTTTGTGCTATTATTATACATTTTATTTTTGCATATGCTATAAATCCCACAATAGGTTATTAGCCTTGTTGACTTAGTCAACTGCATTTTTTAAAAATTAAGAAGGTCAAAATTGTTTGGTTTTCTCAAGTATTTACAATTACTAGAATTCTTAATTCCTTTTTGTATATACAACTTGCCATTTATATAGTTTTTGTTCCACTTGAAAGAAACTTTTTCAAATATAGTTCATGTCTGTTAGTAATTAAATCCTCTTAGATGTTATTTATTTGAATTATTTTTTCACCTTCATTTCTGATGGATATTTTAATTGTAAGTAAAACTCTATGTTAACAAGATTTATTTCTTTCAGAACTTTAATTATATTGTTCCATTGGATTCTGGTTTGCATCATTTCTAATGAAAAACAAGAACCATTATTGGAATATGGAGTCTTTCTTCTGTTTTATGTATTTTTTAAAATATTTCCTCTTATTACTAATCTTTAGTAATCTTATTGTAATATCTTGGTGTATGCTGCTTTGTAATTGTCTTGTTTGATAGTCATTGGGGCTTTCTAGATTTGTGAATTTGGTTTTAATATTTGTAAACTTTGAGGTCATTATTTATTTAACTTTTTCTACATATCCCTAATTCTTTCTGGGACTCCATCTTCTATATGTTAGATCCCTTGACATTGTTCCAGAAATCACTGAACTCTGCTAAAAAAATTTTTCAGCATTTTTTTCTCCATATATAGTTAGGATGACATAGCTTGTATGTCTACATCTTTAACTTGATTTTCTTCTATAAAGCTTAAGTTTCTAGTAAGCTTATCCAGTAATTTTTCAATAAAAAAATCTATTTTTCAGCTTTTGAGTTTTGTTTTAAAATTTCCCATCTCTTTCTCATTACGCACATTTTCTCTTAATTCTATGAGGATACTAATAAGGGTATTTTTAAATCCATGTTTACTAATTGGAACATCTTCGTCTCTTCTGATTCTGCTTCAATCACTAATTTCCTTCTAATTAAAGAGCCTACTTTCCTACTTCTTTGTATGGAAACTAAGTTTTGATTGGATGCTGTACATCATAAATGACTTTGATAAATGTCTGGACTGTTTTTGTTAAGAGTATTCAATAAATAGTGTTTAATAGGCAGTTCCCTTACATGAATCAGCTTGATCTTCTTGAAGCTTTGTTTTATAAGTTCTGCTATGGCAGGTCTACAGCATCAATTACCCTAGATTGAGCTTAGCCTTATTCTTAATCCTATTAACCCTACTATTTCGATCCACCAAGCCCTGCAGGTTCAAAGAGACTTCTCTACAAATCGAAGACTGAACATTTCCAAGCACTGTTGGAGATCTGAGAAATTTTGTCTTTTTAAAAAATTTATTATTTGTCGTATGTTGTCTGTAGTTCTTCCCCATTCTATTATAATTTTATCATATGCACATTCTGTTATGATTCAAAAATACAGTGGATTTCTAGGTACATTTCTGGAATTCTTATTCTGGATGTCTCTTTCTTTTCCAATACTCTGACCCACAAATTGTTACTGCTTCAGCATCCCTGAACTCGATAGTTCTCTGACACAGTCTAGTGACATCTCTATGCTCTGCATTCAACTTCCTTTTGCCACAGTTTAATAAAAAGCACATCTGGGAAAAAATCTAAAATCTAGAGAAATTATAGAGAAAGTCTCATTTGTTCTCATTTTCTGAGGAGTTACAGTCCTGCTCTGCCTGTTATCTGACATCTGAATACAGTCTTTCACTGTATTTCATCTAGTTTTCTAGCTTTCCACTGTAGGACTGGCTGCTGGTTGTGGTTAAGGTGTAATTCAAGTACCAATTATTCTGGTATAACCACTCATAAAAGTAACTGAAGCTTTTCAAGAGAAAGTTTTAGGAATTTTCTAAAATAAAAAAGCCTTCTGTAGTGAGCATTATTAAGTCCAGTTTCCTTCACCTTACAGAACATAGTAAGAATTTGTGTTCAGAATAATCATTCAGAAGCACTGAAATAGTCTAAATTATCAAATAATCCACTTTAAGGGTATTTTTAAGAATAAGTAAAATTGCATTTACACATTTTTCTGAGGGCTGAAATGATCATTTTTGGTTGTTTTGGTTCAATAGAAAATTATATTCTTATACCACTCCATTACTTAAATATTCTGGTAAATTATGTGTTTTATTACATTTTATTTATTTTTTTTAAGAGTAGGAAAAATTTATTGAGAGAAAGAAAGCTTCTGTCTAAGAGGGACAGAAGAAGGACCAGAAAGTAGGTTGCCCACCCACCCCACGGTTCAAAGATGTTTTATACAGCAAAGCCAGGTGGTGAGGCGGGTACAAAGTGGGACAAAACTGTAAGACCCAATGGAAATTTACAAGGTAGGCATGAAGTGGGACAAAACCATGACCAACTAATAAGATTACAAGTACAGTCACCTAGGTAATATTGATTAAATGGGGGTCAAATGGGAGAGCAAGTCACATAGCAAGCGTACAAGGATTTTCAGTAAGGGTGAGGGTCAGGGATATTTCCTGGAGAGGCTGGGTTAAGATCTTGACCATGCACCCAGGTGATTGATGCCTTTTTAGATTATCAGTCACTGCTATTCATCCTCCTTGGGTGTGCTAATTTCTCTCCTTTTACAATGCTAGCGTTCAGTGAAAGTGTCTTCACTCTCCTTCATGTTGGCTCCTTGTGGGCTGAGCCTATCTAACTGCCTATGAGATATCTAATGAACTTACCTATCTGCAATAGTCCCCCCTCTGAAGAAATTCCCCTAACTGCTGTGAGGGGGCAAAGGGCGAAGAAGACCATTCTGGCTACTTCCAGCTGAAGAAGGTCATAGTTGTGATCAGCAGTCAGCGTTACTGTACAGAGGGTCTATCTAAAGGCCTTCGATATGTGCCAGGCATTGTCATCTTGGTAGCTGTACAGCTTTGAGTCTGGAGGAGACAAAGCCAAAGAAACAGTTAAGAATACATGGCTGCTCCAATTGTTTCAAAGAAACTGCTGGTAGTAACATGGTTGCTTAGTTCATCATCTTTGTCCTTATGCTCATCAATAATAGAAATATATTAACAAGAAAAATAACCAAAAAAAAAAAAAGAATACATGGGACAAATTATAAGGTCAGCAGAAGGTGCTATGAATATAGCCAACTACATTTTAAAAAACATTTGAACCACTCATATTTTCCAGACTTATCATGTATTTGTTTTATTCTTTTATTTACCTAGGACTATGTGTGAATGTTAAAGTATATTTTTCGTATCTTTGGTAAGTTGGGGGGGTAAATTTTGATTTATTTTTCTGCATAGCAGGGCAAGGAGAACCATTAAAAAATGCCTCATTTACTTCCCCAAGTAGATTTAATTGTCCATAGTGAGTTTCTTGAAAAAAGAGTTGTACCTGGATATAAGAAAGAAGAAAGCTCAAATGATGTCAAAATGAAAAATTGAATCAGTGCCAGAGTAAACTAAAATGGCCTTTTCAGACCTCAATACAGCACTTGCCCTACTTTTTTTTCTTAAGATTTTGTTTCTGGCTCCCAGTTTGTCATTTCTGTAATGGGCTCTTAAATGATTTTTTTCTTCAGGAAGGTAGCACTTATCATGGTGTGGTAGAGAGAGCCCTGGGACGGGGACTTGGGAGAACTGTGTTATGGTTTTACCAGTGTATGTTGCTATGAAATGTGTGATTTGAAATTATTTATTTACCTTGTCTGAAGTTGGAAGAGAATAGGATTTTTTCATACAGTTTTCATTTTGCTTGGGTTTTTTTAGCAATAGTTTTTAAAATGGAGAATATTATATTTAAAATAATATTCAGCAAACTTGCAATGTGTAAAAGAGATGAAAGTGTATAGCCTCTGGTTAATGGGAATGCTTGAAGGCTCTTCGGCTCATCCTCTCTTTCTGGCTCCTGAGGGTTCCTGCAGACAGTGCAGGGCTTATACGAAAAGATGGCATGAATCACCTTCTACGTATAGCTTCCTTTGATTTCAAATTTCTGTGACATCTGCTCCACTGTATACCTTTCATCCATGATAACCCAAAGGACAATCCTCTTCTTTATTGAAGAACATCTTCTGATGCTGAGGTAAAGGCATTATCACAAAGCAGAAAAAAATAAGACTTTATGTCACAATCTCTTCCTCCTCATAGCTGAAAGATTTTGGACATAAAAGTTTACCTGTTTCTTCTCTGCAAAATAAAGATATGAATGACACCCACTTTGTAATTAAAATATCATGTCAGTATGTATATTTGGTAACCCAATTAAATACCATATTTTTTAATAAGAAGGAAAAGCAGATTATGAGATGAAGGATAAGATTAGGAGGATTAACAATTGAGGGAAGTGTTGTTTAGTGAAGAAAGCCTGTGGGATACTTCTGGAAAGACCCTGCAAACTGGAAAAATGGTACAGGATTGCAGAAAAGTGCAATGCTTTGGACCAGATATTGTGAGTTTGGATCTTGCATTAGTCCACTTTTTGTTGCTGTAATCAAGACACTTAACATACATAACTCAAAGAAAAATGCTTTAATTTGGTTCACAGATTCAGAGATTTTAGTCCATGGTAGGCTGATAATGGCTAGGAAGCAGAGCATAGGGGAAGAGTGCTGATGAGAGATACACTTTTCAAAGGCATGCTCTCAGTGACCACCTCCACCCGGGCCCCACTATCTTAATACACTCAGCTATGGACATTGGTGAATGAATCTACTGAGGAGTGTAGCACTCCCATGATCCAATCACTTTTCCAGGAGTATCTTAATCTAGTCAAGTTGACAACTAAGAATACCGAGTACAAGTCCACCCCTTGTCAACTTGACACCTACTCACAACTCCTTAAATCATACTTAATCTCCAAATAAACAGAATAACAACTTAATAATTCTGATCAATGTAATTTAACTATCCTGCATACAACCAAAACAACAATAATCATTTACCCAATATCTCAACAGTTCCAGCATTGCTTAAAAGTTCAAGTCAAAGTCTCCTCTGAGACTCAAAGAAAACCCTTGGCTGCGAACTGCTGTAAAAATCAAAAGCAAGTTTCATATTCCCAAGATAAAATGACACAGAGCAAACATTCCTATTTCAAAAAGGAAGAATAATGATATAGAAAAGAATAGTCCCACAGCAAGAATGAAGCCTAGCAAGGCAAACATTAAGTCTGATAGCTCCTTATCTGTCCAAGGCACAAGGTGGTAATATATGAGTTTCAGAAAGCTTGGGTAGGCCCACTCCTATGTCCTTGCTGATTGCAGACCACATAGCCTTTTCCTTGGGCTGGCTTTACTCACTATATGAAGTTTCCTTGACAGATGTTTCACGTTCCCGGCATGTCTGACTTACTGGAGTCTCCACTACACCTTCAGCTTTATTCTCACAGCTTCACATACCCACTCCTCAAGGGCAATTTGCCTGACCTACCAGACCTTCCTTTAAAATGTGAGTGGATCACCAGGGATTTAGCTCAGTGGTTCCTCCATCTGCCTTGCAAACGCAAGATCCCAAGTTCTATCTCCGATACCAAAAAAAATAAAAAATGTGAACGGAAACGTCCATGACTCCACGGCTCTTACATTCTGCACGTTGGTAGAACCAGCATCATGACGACAATCCCAAGATCTACCACCAGCTCAAGCAATAGCTAGAGCCCTTTAGATCAAGGCTGCAGAAGCTTATGAATGCCCAGAAAACTGAGCTTGGTGAAATGAATCCTGAGGAATAACTTCCCTGGGCAGAGACAAGAGAGTACAGAGCCAAGGCGCTCTCTGCTTAAATGAAAAGTTTACACATTTACACATTTGAGCCTAGGATAAGTGGGGTTTTGTGTATTACTGAGATGCCCTTAAGACATTTTTTATCTTGTCCCATCTTTCTAATGGCACTGATTTCTTTAGCAACCATACTTCCTTTTGCCCCAACTTCACACACAGTTCCTTTTGAGCCAAAATTTAAGCATTTAAAATCCTTCTGCTCTGCTCTTTGCTAATTCTCGCTATAAATCTAGCTAAAAGCAACCAGGAGTATCCATGCCACAGCCTGAATGTTGTCTGTCTGCTTTGGAATTTCCTCTACCAGATGAGTTGGTCTGTAGCCCATAAACTCAGGCTTCAAGGATATGGGCAATGTATAGACCAACTTTTGGTCAACTTGTATCATGCAGTGGCCTCTAGGCCAATTCGCAGTAGAGTTCCCATTACCATCTGAAACCTCTGAAGCCTGGCCTTTACTCCACATTTCTACTAGTGCTCTGGTCCTCTGATCTCACACTAGAATCACCCATCAATCTCAACTTACAGTACTCAAGGCTTTTGCTAGTCAGCTTCTCCAAACTTTTCCAAACTCTTCCTATAAACCATTACTGAAAGCTTATGAATCACATGATCAATTATGGACACAGCATACCACTTTCTGGTGCCAATTTTCTGTATTAGTTAGCTTTTTGTTGCAGTGACCAAAATATCTGACACACACAGGCTTAAAGAAGGAAAGGTTTAATTTGGCTCATGATTTCAGACGTTTTAGTCCCTGGTAGGCCGACTTGAAAGCAAGAAAATAATGGTGGAGTCGGCAGGGTAGATTTAGCTCAGTGGTTCCATTGCCTGCCTCGCAAGCACAAGGTCCCAAGTTCCATCCCCCATACAAAAAAAAAAAAAAAGAAAGGAAGGAAGGAAAGAGAGAGAGAGAAAGAAAGAGAGAAAGAGAGAGAGAGAGAAAGAAAGGAAGAAAGAAAGAAAGAAAGAAAGAAAGAAAGAAAGAAAGAAAGAAAGAAGGAAAGAAAGAAAGAAAGAAAGAAAGAAAGAAAGAAAGAAAGAAAGAAAGAAAGAAAGAAAGAAAGAAAGAAAGAAAGAAGAAAAGAATGGTGGAGCAAAATGTGAACTTCATGGTAAATAAGAAGCAGTGCACAAGGGAAGAGAGCCAGTGAAAGATATCCTCCAAAGGCATATCTTCAGTGACCCACCTCCTCCAACTGGTTCTGCCTCCTGACAACTATCAATTTCAGTAAATTAATCCACTGATAAGTGTAGCAACCCCATAATTCAGTGACCTCTCCAAGATCCTTTTAATCTACTCAAGTTAACGATTAGATTAACTGGCACAGATCTTGCTACTAGCAATGTGATTTCTCTAAGCACCATGTTCCTCATTTATAAAGTGAAGAAACTTTGAGTTATAATGAGGATTAAATAAATTGATGTATTTGAAGTTATTTAGAAATACTCAGGAGATAAGAACTATTGGATATTTGATGAGTTAAACATTAGTTATAACTTTATTAAATGATTGTACTCTGAGTTTCGATATTTTGAAAAAGTAATATCCTATCATACCATTCTAAAAATAACTTTGTAAATGAGGTTTCTAAGAGATATCTAAGATTCTTTTCAAAATATAAGTGTTTTCACTGTCAGTGTTCTTTTTTTTTTGTATTTAGCTATAGTTGATCTTAAAAAACACTATAACTGGCATAGTTCATTGTTTTGGGTTTATTGGTCTTGTTTTGTTTTGTTTTGGTACCTGGGGTCAAACTCGGGACCTTGTGCTTGCAAGGCAGGTGCTGGAACCACTGAGCTAAATCCCCGGCCCATTGGGGTTATTGGTCTTGATAATCCATCAATGGAAATTTCTTGCCCTTTTCAGCATACAGAACATTACCTATAACAAAACACCCTTCCACGAAGTACAAGTATTTTCATTAAAAGTTTTAAAAGATTTAAAGAATAAAATTTGCTTAAAAAGCAAAGCCTTACCTTTAAAAACTCAAAAAGTTATACTCTTAAGCATTAACATTAAAATATAGGTCCCAATTTCCCTTTTTTCTCTTACATGACAATGATAGATTTCCCCAGAGGTGATGTGCTTAAAAAGACTTTCCTAGTGAGAATTCCCCTTGGACTAGGCTTCCCTGGTATTTGCATTTCACTCATCCACTTGGCTAAGGCCTTCTTTTCACTGGAATGATGTTGTTTTAGCAAGGGAATCGGATTACTCATCTCTTAATGGATTGAAACTCACTGTCCTATAAAAGCATAGGATTCTGAGGAACTAAAATGCAGACACAGCATATTCAAACATAGTATGAAAGGAATGTGAAAAGATTAGAACTGGTTCTACTTGACTCTGAGGAGGGAGAAGAAATGCAGTTCACTCTTTAATCTTCATTTTGCAGCATCTCACAGAGCAGCTGCATCAGTGTGGACTAGAAAATTAATCTCAACTCAGAGGCTGAACCTCATTGGCCCAAGATTGATCCCATTCCTTTGACTTGTTCAAGAAGGGGAAAGTGAACTAATTATAATAAATAAGACAAAAGGAAAGGTTTAGTGGAATCTTTAGAAATAGTTTTCCCTAGTTAGTAGTTTTCTTTAACTAGTTTCCCTAATTTTCTTTAAAAAGAGAGCCATCTCTCTTCTGCACAATTTGGTCCTGTTGCTACTGGCAACCATTCTGCTGCCATACTGGGAAGAGGCTAAAGCTGTTTGAGTTCTCTTTTTAATTTTACTTGAAGACAATGGGGACTAATAGATATACCAAGTATGTTATTCAGAACTCTTTGTACTTCAGGTTATCAAATTTTTATGGCAAAAAGGATGCTGAAAGAGAAAGCAATATGTGATTGTAAGAGTCCTGGAATAGTCAGTGAGACAAGCTTGGATGCATTTTCACTCCAGGACTAACAAACTCTGTGACTTTGGGCTAATTACTAAACAGCTCTGTCAGTTTCCTCATCTATAAGATATTTCACATGTCTATTTCAAATGAAAGGAAATGTGCTTTATTTGAAAACCAGAAAAAAAGGATTCTCATTAATGGAGGACAAATTAACATAGAAAATTCTACCTTTTGATACTCTTCCTAGAAATAATTATCCTTGGTCATATTTTTAATAAGAAATTCTCAGAAATTTCTGTAAGGTAAAAAAAAAATTTGTGTACCAGTCATTAATTTAAATGTATTTAAAAAGTTTGTGAAGGGGTAAGGTGACTTTGAATGGAATGCTGAAGGCATAATACTACCTAACTTACAATGTATGGAAAAGTAAAGAATATTTCAGACCAAATATATCCTTACATTTTAATACCTGTCTATAATTAACATTCAAAAGGGCCTTGTTAGGTGATTATGTTATTCTCATTAAGTACACTTAGTTAAAAATATAACTCTGAAGCTATGCTTCATACCCTGAATTCTTTGGGCAGATGGAATTACATTTCTCTAGGATCCTGAAATACTTGGCAAATATTTACTCACTTCTGCTTTGCTTTTGAGAGTCAGGTCAGAATTTTTGCTTTATGGGTGAGAAAAGTAAGATTCATGCAGTAAATGGGAAATTTGACCATGAAAGTCCACCTTGACACACTGTAAAAGGGGAGGATTATACAGAATTCCTTACCGTCCATCTCTTCCCACTTCCCTCTCCTATGCTCAATGTGATTGTTACAGAAATTGATAGGTATGATAACATACCTAAGGTATCAGAGTTGGGATTCTATTATGAGCAGAATTATATCCCCCTAAATTCATATGTTCAAGTGCTACCACCCAATATTTCAGAATGTGATTATCTGGAGACAGGACCTTTAAAGAAGTAGTTCAGTTAAAAAGAGGTTAATAAAGTGGGCCCTAATCCAGTATGTCTTATATGATTATGACAAGAAGATATTATGACAGAGACATGGACAGAAGAAGACCATGGGAAGAGACAGGGAGAATTCAGTCATCTGCAAACCAAAGAGAAAGCTCTCAGAAGAAACCAATCCTCCTCAAACTTTGATCTTGGATTTCCGATGTGTAAACGACCCAGTCTATGATATTTCGTTTGGACAACTCTATTGAGCAAATTCAGATCCTCAAAGTTTGACTCTTAGACCAAATTCTGTCTTCTCCCTAGACTCATACTCTGTAGAAGAAATTACTAAGTCCTCATAACTTTTATGACTGAGGCAGGAAGCCAGAGTATTAGGTCTCCTTTTAAAGATCAGCCAGATTTAAGATATCTGAATTCATCAATTCTCACTCAGGGCAACTCCTGCCATGCTGTTCTCAGAACCAATTTAGGGTGCACTTTGTGATTTAAAATTATAGAAAGTCCCAGAAACTTGAGTTCTAATATGAGACCTATTGCTAGGGAACCGGTTGGTGAGGGCAAGTCAATCAACCATTGGGTCTCAGTTTCTTTGTGTAATGAGTAAGATAGTTTTTCATAGAACAGGAATAATTTAAGGCTTTTAAATTTTGATATGATCACTTAAGGGGAAAAATTAGCAAAATATAGTTCATGATCCAAATCCAGCCTCTTTTCATACCAACCATGAGCTAAGGATCATTTTACATTATTATATGGGGTTTTTTAATAAAAAAATAACATTTACATTGAGTGCTTCACAATGTCATGCATTCTTCTAAATCTTTGCATTTAATAAAATTTTATTTTTACAAAAGACCTGTAAACTAAGTAGTCATTTGTTTTATAGATGAGCAAACTGAAGTAAGCAGTCAAGATCACACAACTTATGAATTTCAGTTCTCTGCTCCTAACCTGCCTTTCCTATGTTAAAAAGGAGGAAATGCTATAATGGTAGTGCAGAACTGCCAAAAGAGAGGTGCAGACAGCACATTTGGTTTTGTTCCTTGGGAAAAAAAAAAATTGCTCAGTTTCAAAGATGCAAGGGATGGCTCTGTAGGAGAGTGGAGTCTCTGGCATGATGACAGAGAACACTAACTCTGGACCCCAATTGGGTAAAATGTTATTTTATCCTAAAGAATCCAGTTCTCCTTGGGTTCTATTACCACAAATTATATGAAATTATCATTGTTCTGTGCTATATTGATTAATAGTATTCGATTATTAATTTAAAATTTGTGGACATTTGTTTTCTCTCTTTTATGTAAGTATCTACATACTGCCCTAGATTTTGCCTGTGGATCCACAAAGCCCAAAAATACTTACTCTCTGCTCTTTTACAGAAAAGGTCTGCTGACCCCTACTCCATAATATTAAATGTGAAAATAAATTGGGTGACTGGAAAGATGATTGTAACCATTAATATTAACCTTTCTTTCCTTTATTAGCAAGTTATCATCAGCAAAATTAGATACATTTCAGCCATTATTGATGGTAATTATATTTTAAATTTCAATAGATTATTTTAAGTTTAAGAAGTGATTGTTCTTTGAATGGCAGAAATAAAAATGTCTTTTAAATGAAGACAAAATGGAATAAATAAGTGTTCAAAGAAGCATCATACAGTGACTGTTTTAACCAGATGTTCACATTTTGTTCTGTAGCCATGAGGCAATGGAATGACAATAGGTAGCATTTCATAGGCACCTAAGGTAAAGATAACAACTGTTCTAGTGCAAGGTGACACACGCCCATGGCAGATATTCTGGCTGAATATTTTGATTGTTGTTAATTTACTGTTTTGCTTATTCATTTATCTGGATTACTCCATATGGAAACTTCCCTACCGTACGTACTCTTAATTTTCATGAAGAAAAATATTGTTAATTCTTTGTGTGAAATTAAATGTAAATTAGAGGCAGGTCTGCACATGCCCTACCGAGGTCCTGAGTCACGCTGAAGATGCCGAATCAGCCCGGGCCCTGGCAACAATCCACTGGACCCCACCACCATCCGCTATTCTGTACAGCCACCTGTTTCCACACTACAAAGACGCAGAGGACACCGGATGACCAGACCATGGTACTGAGTCCCACTGCTCCCAGCCCAGAGGAAGGGGCTTCTGAGCCACCATCCCACTGCTCCCAGCCCACAGGAAAGGGCTTTTGGGCCACCATCCCTACCGCTGCTCCTGGCCCCTGTCCCACATCTCCCGGCTCAGAGAAGGTAATCTGTACAGGCACCAACAGCACCCCCACACACACAGTCAAAATGAGAAAACACATAAATAAGTCTCAAAACCAGACTCCCAGATCACCTACAGCAACCCCAAAGGGAAATGAGATGGAACACTCTGATACTCAACCAACCTGGACCCACTGAACTGGCAACAAAAGGGGATCTGGAAAAAATGAAATCAGAAATAATTTCTCAGGTAACAGGAGAAATTGTGTCCCTAGTGCAAGACATGACTAATAAATCTAGAGAGGATCTCAGGAACATGATGGAATCCCAACATAGGAAACAAATGGAATCCATAAAACAGATGCAAATAGATTTCCAGGACATGAAAAACTCCATTGAAAGTCTACACAGCAGAATGAGCCAACGTGGGGACAGAATTTCAGATATAGAAGATAAGATTGCAATTAGTGACCAGGAAAAGAAAAATTGCTTCAAACTTATAAGGGAACATGAGAAATCAATCCAGCAGCTGCTAGATGATGCAAAGAAGAATAACATAAGACTGATTGGGCTCAATGAAGAAACAGGAGAGAGTGCAGATGACATAAAAGATCTCTTCACAGAAATAATGGCAGAAAACTTCCCAAGCAGGGGAAAAGACCTTGACATACAGATAAGTGAGGCATAGAGGACTCCAAATAGCCTTGATCAAAAAAATCTACACACAGGCATATAATTGTTAAGATTCCAGAAACTCAACAGAAGAACAAAGTTCTACAAGCAGTTAGAGAAAAGAAATAAATCACATACAAAGGAAAGCCCATCAGAATCACAGTAGACTTCTCAACACAAACCATCAAGGCAAGAAGAGCTTTGAGTGACATATTCCAAGCCCTAAAAGAAAACAGCCTCCAACCCAGATTGATGTACCCTGAAAAACTATCTTTCAAAATTGATGGGGAAATAAGATACTTTCATGACAAAGAGCACCTTAGGAACTTTGTGAATACCAAACCAGCACTCCAAAGAATTTTACACAATATCCTAGGAACAGACATTGAGGATCACAACCCCAGGAAGCAAAACAGAATGAACCCAACTGGCATGACCAGAAATTAAATGTAAAGGGAGAGAACCCAACAAAAAGAAAAAGTCATGGCAATGACAAGTCAATACGTTTCAGTTATAACCATCAATGTTAATGGTCTCAATTCACCAGTCAAAAGAAATAGACTGGCAGAATGGGTCAAGAAGCAAAATCCAACAATATGCTGCATACAAGAAACACACTTAATTCAAAAGGAAACTCATAGACTGAAAGTGAAAGGGTGGAAAACAATACTCCATGTGACAGGAACCCGAAAAAAAGCAGGAGTAGCTATCCTCTTTGCAGATCAAGTAGATTTCAAACCAACACTGATTAACAGAGATGAAGAAGGACACTACATCCTTGTAAAGGGAAGAATCCAAGAGGAAGAGATGACAATCATAAATATCTATGCACCAAACACTAGTGTGCCCAACTATATAAAACAAATATTAACGGACATGAAAAGTCATATATGCACTAATACAATTGTAGTGGGGGACCTCAACACCCCACTGTCACAAATAGATAGATCAGCTAGACTAAAAATAAGTAATTAAATACTAGAACTCAATTGAACTCTTGAACAAATGAACTGAACAGATGCTTACAGACTCTTCCACCCCACAAAATCAGAATACACATTCTTCTCAGCTGCACATGGGTCATTCTCCAAAATAGACCACATACTCACACATAGAAAATGTTTAAGTAAGTGCAAAGGAATTGAATTTATCCCCTGTATATTATCAGACCATAGTGCAGTAAAATTGGAGATCTATAGCAAAAGAAACAAAAAATTTCATAAACATGTGGAAATTGAACAACACACTTCTGAAGAACCAATGGGTCACAGAGGAAATTAAAGAAGAAATCAGACAGTTCCTTCAATTAAATGACAATGACAATACTACATATCGGAATCTATGGGACACAATGAAAGCAGTCTTAATGAGGGAAATTCATAGCAGTGAATTTGCATATTAGGAAAACAGAACGAGCCCAATTAAACAACCTGATGCTGAACCTCAAGCTCCTAGAGAAAGAAGAACAGGACAACCCCAGAGCTCATACAAGGGAAGAAATTATAAACATCAGAGGAGAAATCAATGCAATGGAGACTAAGAGAATGATACAAAAAAATCAATGAAGCCAAGAGTTGGTTCTTTGAAAGAATCAACAAAATTGACAAACCCTTAGCCAACCTTATCAGAAAAAGGAAAGAAAAGGCCCAAATCCATGAAATTAGGAATGAAAAGGGTGAAATTACAACAGACCCAGCAGAAATCCAGATGATCATCAATACCTACTTCCAGAACCTATACTCCAATAAGTTGGACAACACAGAAGAAATGGACAGATTCCTAGATACATATGAATTACCAAAGTTGAACGAAGAAGACCTAAAAATTCTGAACAATCCAATATCAACGAATGAAATTAAAAATGTAATTAAAAATTTATCAACTAAGAAAAGCCCGGGCCCTGATGGCTTCACTGCTGAATTCTACAAGACATTTAGAGAGGAACTGCTGCCACTACTGTTGAAACTCTTCAATGAAATTGAAAGGGAAGCAATACTCCCAAATTCATTCCTGGAAGCAAGCATCACCTTGATCTCCAAAGCAGAGAAAGAGCCAACCGAAAAGGAGAACTAAAATATGGACTAAGTGTATAATAGGTAATGGGAAATAGGAAGAAAAGGGGCAAAGGAGAAGGAAGTGGGAGGACTAGGGGAAAGGATAGAAGGGAATGGGATTAATATAAGAAAATGGAAAAATCGAAACAAAATCTTTGTAAATAGGGAGGACTGGAGGGGTTGAAGGGAGGGCTGGGCAAGGGTGAAAAATAAGAACCAAGAGAGACTATGTAAAGGTGCAAATTTCCAATGATGAATGTCATTATATTGTATACCTAAAACGTACCAATGATTAAAATGAATAATCGATAATCCAAAATAGGAAGAAAAGGTCCAAAGGGGTAGGGGTAGTGAGAGGGGCTGGGGAAAGTAAAGAAGGGAAAGGAAAAATGATGAGAAATGGAAAAAATGGAAATAAATTCTTTGTAAATAGGGAAGGGTGGAGGGGGTGAAGGGAGGGCTAGGAATGGGGTAAAAATAGGAGCCAAGATGCATTATGTAAAGGTACACTTCCCAATGAGAAATGTAATTGTGTTGTATACCTACAATGTACCAATAAAAGAATTTAATAAATAAAAAGAAATTTTAAAAAATAAATGTAAATTAAAAACTGAGTAAAAGCATTTACTATAACTTTAGGTTCTTATGTTTAAAAAACTAATATTTGGTCCAGTGAGCAGAGAATTCTTTACCCTGAGTTCTTTTTCAGTTTAATGTAGGGCCCATGGAAATGTTCAGAATCTGTTCTACAGAAATGTTAACAGAGAAATTGTTATTTCTCTCTTGAAGTGGTGAAAACTGTGTTCATAATTTTTATCAAACTGTACTATTGTCGTGAGTCCACTCTCAGACATATTCAGAAATATGAAATATCTGAAGAGAAAATATCTGGCAAGGGTAAAAGCCAGGGTGTTTTATCTTCTTTTCAGACTCAACATGGGTAAAACTCAGTTTAAACACATTGCCAAGTTAATAACTCCTCCTGTTTTCTGTATTTCTAAAAATACTCCTAAAATCCACTCCAGGTACAAAGCTTTACCGCCTTTTGTTCTTTTTTCCCCTGTCAACAACTAATCTAAATATCTATCAGGAGCATTCTACAGGTTTTTAACTTTTAAATGCTTCACAAACATTATTTTTTAATTCTTGTTGAAACCTTGCAGAGTACTTTCTTAAATTTAATTGACTAAAAAATCTTAATTTTAGAGAGATTAAATAAATTATGTGTATCTACTAGATGCTAGAGTCCAGATGAATATCCAATATGTCTGTCCAAAGGTTTGGTATTCCAAACTATTAACTACCAACTACCAACTACCTAACACCCAAACCCAACCTTTGTATCCTTCCACTTTTTTCCATTGCCAAAGTTCCCCTAGCTAATTCAAGCACCTGTCACCCTAGGCCCTCTCACCAGCTTCTGGGGTCCAATGCATCCCCATTAGCTCAACTTTCTCGTTCCATCGTGTGGATCTGTCAGCACTGGGAATGGGAGAAAGAGCTCTTTGCAAAATCCCCCTCACTGGCTCATGAGACAAGATCTCTCTTCTGAAACATTGTAACTTATATACTCTGTAGATTAACATTGTTCTAGTTATGTTTGTCCTTGAATAATTTTGTCATCTTTTTTCTTATTAGAGTCACAACATTTTAGCAAGAATTTAGATCCAATACATATTGCTGAGCATACAAAATACTGTCATTTTTCTGATCCCTAAAAGAATTTATATGTTGTTTCCTTCCTGCTGTCTTTTTTTCCCATCATTATTTTCTCCTTCCTGAAAGTCAAAAAAGTATTAAAGGAAATGTAATAGCAGGAGGATCTTATCACAAGAAAACTTTTTTATAAATGTTTGTCTGCCTGGCATGAGAAGACAACTCTGCTTCTCCTAGGGAGACCCGTGCATCATGTTGAACAGCATTCAAATCTTTGCTAAATCTTCCATCTTATTGCATCTTTGTTAAAGTCAGGGCACCAGAGTTCAAGGTGAGATGGTACCGACATGGTGTAAAGCAACATTCCATCCCCTCTTGTATTTTCAAAGATCACTTTATATCGTCTATATACCTCAAAATAGCACTGCCCTTCTTAGCTGTGACACTGCACTATGAACTCCTATTCAATTTGTTATTCACCATCCTCCCCAAATCTCACTCAGCGTGACAGCTTCCTGAGTAATATCCCCATAATTTGAATCTGTACTGAGAGTTATTTTCTCTCAGATGCATATATTATCTTGCATGTCTTTACTGTATATTAAACCTCATCTCACTTTTGTTCATCCAGTGCCCTGAATTATCTACATCCTGCTGGGTCTATAATATGCCATCTTCTTTATCTCCACTACCCGCAAGTTTTGTGCTATTTGCAAATTTGGTCAACACTGCATTAACCTCCTTTTCAAGGTAAAAAAAAAAAAAAAAGGCTTGGATGCTAATGGTGGACTGAAGCCCATACACTGATGGAGCCCATGACCTGTATCTCGATCCTGTACGATGCCTGCGATAACCACTCTTTGTACCCTCTTTGTAAGCCATCCCATTTATCCACCAACTCTGATTATTCTCTGGACAATACTTCTCTAATCTCTCACTGAGTTCTGTGTGATCAGGGGGTCAAGTTCCATGGGAAAAATAGAAAAGCATCAGGATTATTGTAAGCACCAGGCTAGAAAAGGGCAAAATGGAACACAACATCCAAACTTTTTTAACCTCTCAAATGCAGGTATTATAAAAACACACATCATTAGTTAAGAGCCAAAGAAGGTTTTATCCACAACTTTGTGTGCTGGGTGTTTTAAATCTACTCTTCTGCTTTTGCATCCCAATATCTGCAGTTTTTTCTTCTTAAGCCCATCATGAAATTTACTTACACTATGTCACTCTCCAGATGTGTCACTCCCCAGATGTGTCACTCCCTAGATATATTCACCTGAGATCACCAATCTACTACAGACATATTTTTAACTGTCTTTTTAAAAATTTTCATACCCAGTCCAAGTACTCTTCCCCTGTATGTTTGGACTTCAGAGAATAATGTGCAAGTGTAAATTCCTTGCATGGAAAGCAGGGCTCTGGTCCGGGATCAGTGGCTGGATGAGTAAAGGTAGGACACAGCAATTGGGTATTGCTGTGGCCTCATTTCATTTTGTCATTTTCATCCTTACTTCTCTGCAATGAGGGCACTTTCTGCAGATTGTCACTAAGGTCGATTTTGAAGTGTTTTTAGTTTATATGGATTGATTTATAATTTTGGACAACAGAAATGAAATGGCTTTTAAAGTTAAAATTTTTAACTTTATTCCTCCATTAATAACCATCTCTTTAGCATCTCAGAAACATTTTTTCTAAAGCTTTTTAAAGGATTATTTAGGTAGAAATGCATCCGCAAGTGAATGCTATTAGTATGCATATTATACCCAAAGAAGTCAGAAATTCTCAACTTGGATCAACTGGAATTATTGTCATTTCACTATTGAGGTTTTGCTCCACTTATAGAGGAGCAAAATCACAGAACAAATAACATCAGTGAGTGTCCAGCTTGTCTACCCTAAATGCAGTGGTTCTCAACCAGGATCAACTGTGCCTCCAAGAGAACATTTGGGAATGTCTGGTGACATTTTTTGGTTATCATAACATGGGACGGTGCCAACTGCATCTAGTCGGTAGAAGCCAGGGATGCTGCTAAACATCCTACACTGCCCAGGACACCCCTCCAGCCTAAAGCATCAAGAATGCCAGAGAAGAGAAACCTTGGTGGGATCTAATGTCTTTTCTACATCACACACACACACACACACACACACACATGGGGTGGGGCGGGAGAGACAGAGAGATAGAGACTCATTAAACCAAATGAAATGAATCTATGTAAGTAGGTTCCCTTTGTCTCAGTATTTATCAATAAATTTTAGGAATTTTCCCCAATCATTCTCCCCATCACTGCTCTAGTTTGACTATTAATTCCACTCTGTTGTTAATGGAAGAAAACAGCTGCCACTCCTCTGTATGCTCACAAGCTTTCCTAGCACCAAAGCATCATTAACAGTTCCTCCATTACCATTTCTCTGTTTCTATTTGCCTTTTCTTTTTGGCTCCCTTTGAAGGTTTGGGGATGTTATATCCTATTTGGAAAAAAAAAAGTTTTCTAACCTGTGACTGTCTTAAAATGGTTCCAAGTGTGGGGGATGAGGGTGCACAGGGAGATACAGGAAGGAGGAGGAGGAGGAAGAGAGAGAAGATGGGTGGGAAGGAAAGACTGCTGGATCCAGTAGAACATTTCATTTCATTCTTATCTGGCAATTAATTTACAGAATTACTTTTTTTTCCAGCCAATTGCAGCATATATCTAGTCAACCTCTTGGTTGTCTCGCACCTTTGTGGTAGGTCTGTTCTCCAATTAATTTCCTACCTCACGCAGATAAAGACACTTACCAGGTATCTGGTCAGTCGTGTTGTTATCACTTTCCTCAATACTGCCAAGCAGTCAGCCACAGACCCCTCCTAGGAGTGGAATACACCGCACTGTGTCCTGAGGTCCCTGCAGCAGGCCACAAAGGTGGGGTGGCCTGTTGTTCTGAGCCAGGAGAGATGTTTCCAGCTCTCTCCTCCTGTGATCCTCAGTTTCTCCTTTCCTTTCTCCAGTAAGAATACAACTTTGCTTCCTGTCATCTTATCACAGCCTCTGACACGTCCCACTGTGATGTAGCTATGTTCAGTAGCCTAAGTATTATTTTCAGTTTAATCAAATGCCATGAAGAATTTTGATGGAGTTTAGATTAATATGAGGGCAGAGTAGCATTGAAAGTTATTGTACACTCTTTAAGCTGGAATCAGAACTAAAATTTGCAGTGGTCCAAGGGATGGGAAATAATTGATCTCATGGTCTGGATAAGGGTACTTGATCTATTTGTCAAGCAATATTTCTTACTACTTGCATTTCAGATTTTTTAAACTAGACTCTTAACAAAAGTGATGTCTTTCTCCCTTCTGCACTGCTATAGCTTTGTTAGATTATTTACCATTCTATAAATATAGAAAGTATGGGACATAATTTATAAATATTGGTATTTATGGGTACTAATATTTTCTATAAACTAGATCATAGGTCAGGATTTATTTTGACAAGCACATGTGAATATCTGCTTTGTCTAGACACTGTGCAAACAAAGACGAACAAGACAAATTGGAATAAATTACAAATTTTCATGCACTGTGCTGTCTTTTACAAATATGCTATCATTAAACCTTATATTAACCTATGAAGAAGAATATTTCCCTCATTTTTTAATTTTTGAGACAGGGTCTCACTATATAGTCCAGGCTGACCTTGAACTCTCTAGCCCAGGCTGGCCTCCAACTCTTGATCCTCCTGCCTCAGCCTCCCAAGTGCTGGGATTACAACATTGCTGTTCATATTCCAACATTCCCAGCTTCCCTTTTTTTAAAAAGTGGGGATCCAAGGGCCGGGGATTTAGCTCAGTGGTTTCGCCACCTGCTGCGCAAGCGCAAGGACCAGAGTTCGATCCCCGGTACCAAAAAAAAAAAAAAATGGGGATCCTCTAACTTTCTTTAAAGGGGTACCAAAAGGTTCATGGTGAGATAAAAAAGACTTGCACGAGTTTGAATCTCTATCAAGAAATTCTGAGAAGCTATGCATTATATTTGAAAGAATTCAACTTAATTTTTTAACTTCACTTCAGTGAGTTGGGGTTGCATCCAGATTCTGGAGGTGTCTGTAGTGCTTAGGCATTGTGCAGGTAGCAGCAGCGGGGTGGGGGCTGTCAGCTTTGTCACATCCATCTTCCCACCTTCCCCTTGGTTCTTACCCACTTGGGCCTCACACAGCAAAAGGTCAACTGAAATCCGCCAACTCCTTTCAGCAACTTGCCCTCCTGCTGTGCAAGCAGCCCATTCGTGGTCCGGGTCTCCTCCTCCAGGGGAAAGACACAGCCTCCCCCCCCCCCTCCCACCACTTCTCCAGGGATCTTCCTCTCCAGGCTTCCTCCACCCCCAGCACACATCCCTTCCTCATCCCTCCCCTCTCCTTCAACTCCTCCTTCCCAAATGCATAGAAAATGCATCTCTGGTGCTTTTCTCCATGTGGTAGAAAAACTGCTTTTATGCCTCATTATTTTCTCAAATTCACGGCCTTTCTTTCCCTGGGGACCTAAGGCTTTTTAAAAAAAAGACTTCTTTGTCTTCTGCTTTCTGCTTTTTCTGAGACAAGAAACAGAGACCAATTCCCCCAGTTGCCTGAACGAAGGAAGACCATAGGGTAAATGGGGGAGAGGAGAGAGGCTACACTGGCGATGGTTGAAAGAGTAAGAATTATGCAGATAGACAAGGCAGAGACTCGGCCCACGGGACATATGGCATGTAAAGTGTCATCAAAAAGCACAAGGCACACTGTTGAGAATACATTGCAACCCATAGTGCAAAATGGAACTTTAAAAGTTAGATTTTTTTTTTTTTCTTTTGGAAAAACAATTTCTCCAAACTTCATCCCGATGAGCTTGTAACCAATACCTCTTCCACTCCTCAGCCAGAGGAAGTGACAGAATGTACAGATGTGGGCCCCAGGGAACCAGAGCCCACTTTCCTTTCACAAGAAAGAGGACGAGCTGAAGGTGGCAGGCGGTGATCAAGCCAGCACAGAGATGTGTACTGTGTCTTTTTGCCCCCTCCCCTCTGTTCTCTACTATAAAAGACCCTTACCCACCTGTACTCAGTAAAATGGTGCTTTGAGGCAAATAGGCCCCTCCATCTCAGAGCTAGATTGGAATAAATCTTTTGTTTTTAACAAAAATATATGGCCTCCTTTGATTTGGTCAGCGGTAAGCAAAAGAATCTGAGCAAAAGATTCATATGTTGACATCCTACTTGGAATGTAATGATCACAGGAGATGAAAGCTTTGGGACGTAACCAGGGTAACATCAGGTCATGAGGGTGAGGCCCTCTTGGTGGGTCAGTGCCCTTATAAGAAGTGGAAGAGACACCAGAACTTCCTCTCTCTTTGCTATATTGAAACACCTGTACGTCAGGAGGAAAGCCCTCACCAAAATCTAACCATGCTGGCACCCTGATCTCAGATTTTTGGCCTCCAGAACTATGAGAAAGTGTCTGTGGCTTAAGCTGCTCAGTCTACAGTGTTTTATTATAGCAGCTGAAGCTGCCTAGAATAGGGCAGTGGGTGTAGTTGTGCTTTAGAAGCTCATCCTGGCACTGACACGATGAGTAGAGAAACCTCACAGGCCTTCAACCTCTTTGAGGATCTGGTCATAGGCTCAAGTAAGAGAAGGCCCTCAGTTACACTGGACTTTACAGATTAGCAACGCTGCTGGGAAAACAATTCTTTGTTTACTTGATGGTGAACAGTAAAGCCAGCCTGCTGCTTAACACACAAGAAGAGAAATTTAATGTCTACCACCTCAAATTCCACGTGTGACTGTCTTCTTCTCAAATGTCTGTGGTATATTTTAGATGCTTTTATTTTAAATGGCAGTTATTATCCTCAATTTGACTTTTCAAATTAAAGAAACTGAAATGTAGCAAATACCTAATCAGGGATATGGTTTGTTTTAACTGAATTTAAATGCCTAAGCACTTAGATTAGTCAATGGGAATTTTTCCCACAGTATGGAGGCCTAATTTTTAATTAAAAAACAAAACCCTGATTAGTTGGTTACCACGTGTTCTTAACTAACTCAAAAAGGTATAGACAGAATTTTAAAAGAATTCCTGAGGAGAGATCCTATGACGATGTATGGATTATGGTTGATATGAACCCTTAATTTTCTTTTTTTCCTTTCTCTTTGAAATCCGTTTTTAGACTCCAATTTATAGTATTCTTATCAAAAAGAATTAATCTGTGAAAATGGGCTGCCTCAAACTGTTCTCCCCATAAAGAAAGGTAATTTTTCAATTTCAGTGAAATGGGTCCTTTCTGAGGCCGGTGGAGAGGAGTAACAAGTATAGGCCTCAAACTCCTCAAGTACCAGCAGAGGAGGCCGTGAATCAGTATCATCTCCCTTGGCAATTGCCATTTTTCTATGATTTCATCTTACCACCAAACTATCTGCTTTTAGGGCAAGTACTTAAAATTACATCTGTGGAGAAACACTTTTAACTCCTCAGATGAAATAAGACCCCAAAATCATATAATTATTTTGGAAATACAAAGTACATTTCTGTAAATTTATACAGTGGCATTAATGACTGGTGCCAGACCTTATGGTGAGTGTGGATTTTGATAGGTGGAAAAAAAGAGAGCCAAAATATTTGGTACTTAACTCAGGTAAAGTCTATCAGTGAAGAGGTGTGTGTGTGTGTGTGTGTGTGTGTGTGTGTGTGTGTGTGTGTTTAATCTGAGAAACAATTAGCTGAGACATGGAAAACAAAGACCTACCTGCCTGGAACATGCTCAGTTATCAGCAGCACAAAGGCCTTTACAAACTCTGTTTTTCCCAGTGTCGTGAGTGCCTTGGGTCGAGCACTGGCTGCATCCTTATCAGTGAGTCCAGTTCTCACTACTAGAATAATGACCTACTGGGGCTGTACCATCAGTTATAAAGTTGTGAGTAACTTGTCATCTTTAATATATGCCAAGATATAAGAACAAAGTGTTTTTCATAAGCATTAGGCCAGAATCAAGATTATGTCCTGATGATAACATGAATTTTACTCGCAGCTCAGTATATTCTAAGTGAATAAGGAAAAGGTGGACTTAGAATGAGGCTGTCAAGAATTACACATAAACTGCATCCAATCTGGTCTTTGCTGTACCCCACAATCTGGTTATATTCTTGAGAGCGGTGCACTTAGAAAAACCATCGTAATATGAGTCATGGCCAAAAAAATTAGAAAGCCACTGATCCCATGCCAGCAAAATTAGAAACAATCTATTTTCTTAGACCATGTTACTTTCTCAAGGCACCCAGGTCCAAATCAAGGTCAAAGAGAGGACCCTCAGGGGCCCATGTCCACTGCTTGATCTAATTAATAAATATGACAGTGAAGTGAAAGGTTACATTATACTCAAAACTTAAAAGACTGCCTGGGTTTTCCTTTGGCTTTGATGAATTTCATAGATATTTTCCTTAATCAGATCCCAGGGCTTGAGAAAAGCAACTTAAAGCAGAGTCTGAAGACAGACTAGCAGATTAATGGAAAGGTTGAAGAGTTGAGAGAGAGGATAGCATGAGATAAAGTGAATAAATAACTAAAATGTAACTGCTGAGTTCTCTCTAACAGCCTCCAGGGCTATGAAATGGCTTTCTACTGATCGGGCACCAGGACATTGCAAATACATGAAAATTTAATTATACCTGAAGTAAGGGCTGAAAGGCTAGATTCTGAGAATTTTTAATGTTCTTGCAATATCTTTGGAATTGTGGCTGTAAAACCACATATGATGTCCCCAAATAAGTTAGTTTACATGATGTGTCAGTGTAGTGGCCATATAAAAAGGGGAAATGGATGAGTTTGGCATGATTTACTCTTAATTAACAAGGTCAATACATGTTAATTGTGCTTCCTTTTCTAAGTATTTGTAGAGGGCTTTTCTGAAAGCAACCTAGTCTAGAATGTTGTTCTGCACTGTTATTAAATTTATCTGCAGACAGTTTGAAAAAGAAAGATTCTCCTCCCTCTCTCTCTCTCTGTCTCTCTCTCTCAAATCAGAACTATTGCCTTCATTTTGAGGTTATCTTTCTAGGAATGATTATTTCCTCAAAAGTCACTAAGCAGCATTTGAGGGAGGGCAGCACCTGTAAGTTCTGAGAGCAGCCTGTGATGGAGTTCATCCATACCAGGGCTCGTGAAATTTTCCTCTCTGTAAATCTAATTCCTTCTTCCTAATGTCTAACATAGTGTTTCTCCTAAACATGGCACTTTGAAAGAAAAGCAAAATGTGAGTTTAATGCTTCCTTCCTGCTTCCCTTTCACAGGTAGACTTAACCATTGGCTCCTCTCTTTGCTTGAGAGATAAATCTGTCAATAGAACAAGTCAACAATTTATGTCATAATGTTTCCTTTAATACATTTCTTTTGCTAGGCTATGAACAATCTGAAGATTGAGGTCATAGTTTATAATTTTTCTTTTTGTCTTTGGTTCATAGTAACTTAGCAATCCTTGGTCCAGGAAACTCAATAAATGTTGAATTTTTCTATTTGATAGAATCAAGCCTGAGAGAGATATGTCAAGGGGGATTGTACTTGTCATTAGGATCCTAATTCCAGTTCTCCTAGACCTTGTCCAGGAGGATTTAAGGAAACTGAGATATCCTAGGCTACCAAGTATTTCTGACTCAAAGCTTTGAGGGAAAGAAGGGCCTCTTCTGTTTCAACGTGATTCGATACGCATGCTCCTTTTAGATTCCCCTTCAGATATGAATACAGTAGTCTTAGAATTAGTGCCAAGAGAAAAGCCTCTTAATCCTTAGCAATTCTGTTAAGGGCAGCAGAATCTTTCTTTGGCCTTTTTCATTCTTCCTACAGCAGCCAACTGCAGCACTTGTTTCTTCTAATGGTGCACAAAGCTTGCTGCTAAGGTCGAACAAACATTCAAAATAAGGAAAACAGTCATTGTTCTCAAGAGGTATCCCCTGTTCTGAAAGTCTATGTATCCATGAAGATCTTGTAAAATATTTCTGCAGCTCAGAAAATGCTAAGACTCCCTGCTACTGGGACATTGCCCTGGCAGGCCTTGGTCATGTGTCCATACCTTTGAGTATGCAAATAGGCAAATGAAACACACGGGCAAGTGGACTGTTCATTTTCACTTGGATGACTTACAAGCACCTGAAAGGTGACCTGTCCAAAAACAAACTCCTTTCCTTTCTGATAAAGCCATTCCCTCCCTGCATCCCCAGCTCAGTGACCACAGCTGGCACTCCCAGCCAGCAGGGCTCTCAGAGAGATGAGACAGCTGTTTTCTCTCTCCCTCTCTCACTGCTAAGGCCACTTCCTTTCTGAGCCAGTGACTCAGGAGATCTACATACTCCTTCTCCATAGTGCTGTCACCTGCTCATGTGGAGTACGTACCTCACCACTGTAAGAGCCATCTCATTCACATTTACCCTTTATCCTCTACAACTAAACTTCAGCCCCACTTCCTCCATGCAGGCATTCTTAAACTAATTATATAAGCTCCGTATGTATACACCTGTCAAAGTATTTATCTCATGGTGTTGAACATTGATTTCCTTATGCCTCTGCTGTTACATCATGGATTCCTATAGTCCCAACACTCATGAGAATATTTTCAGACTGAATAAATTAGGTATTTCTTGTTTTGGGCCTCCTATTCCTATAAATTCTTTCCTGTAATTGAAATCTTTCTGGTAGAAGAGCTCCCCATTCTTTAATGACAAGAGCCTATGGACCCTGAAGATACTAGAAAACCAAGCTTTATGTCAACCCCGGGTGTAAAAACTGGGGGCCATCCATCTTCCAAAAGCAGACCTAAATTCTTGGGGCAGCAACAAAGTCACAAAGAAGAGACTCTAGGGAAAAAAAATGAAAAGACAATGCAAGTGAGGGAGATCAAGTGAGCCAGAACTGAGGGAAAACCTGGCCAATAAAGGGGCCTCATCCAGTGATGTCCATAGGAATTAGTTGCTTTAATAAGCAAAGCAAAGTTTCCTGTGGTTCCCTTACCAAGGAGAGCAGGAGGGAGCAGGACAGCAAAGAGGACAATATTAAAGCAGGTGGAAGGCAAAGGGAAGGACCAGGGAATGATTCCTAGACAGGAGCTGACTGTACTTAGCCTGACTTTTTGCAGCTGTTCCTGACTGACAACCCCAACCTGGCAGGGAAGGAGCTAGCTGGCCTGAGAAGAAACACACGGAGGCATATCCACTCACTGGCATCTGTGACTACAGGGCCTGCAGCTGGGCAAAGAACACAACCCGGCCAAGCTTTAGGATATCAGTTGGCACAGGAAGCAGAAATGGGCCTTTGTTCAAGAAATAGAAGTAGGTAATGACTGGAGCTGAGAAGTCCTAGGTCATCCCTGATCCCCAGAGAGTCACTATTCTGATGACAAATGCATTCAAGGAGCCATGCTGCCCTTTCTGGTTGCCCTCAGATAAGCATCCACTCTGTACCAGCCATGTGATGAGCATCTACTGGCAAAGTTGATCTCCTGAGACAATCCTTTTGATCTAAAAGAAAAATTGTTTTGTTTCACCTCATGGACACAGATCACAGTGAGACATCTGAGAGTCAACAAGAAAATGTTAATAGATTTACTCTTGCTGAGGAGGTCAGGCGTGTTTTAATCATCTTGTGGCTGCTTAATTAACATTTGGTGGCATTATTTCTGCTACTGTTAGTAAAATGTAAATATTTAAATAGCGTGTATTTTTCATGGAGAAAGAGAACTGTGAACACAGAACCTGAGGCAAAGATCTGGCCTCATCTTAATCTCAACTCTCATAGAGCATCCTCCTTAGCATTTAGCAATTGCCTTAACTTTCTGACTTTGCTACTTCAATTTCTTCTATAAAAGACAGATAGTAAAGTTGTAAAGAGGGTTATAAAGATTATCAACTGTCACAGTTTGGAACTGTCTCCCAAAGAGTGTGTTAAGTTTAGTTCCCACCCTGTGGTGCTTGGGAGGTGGATGAACCTTTAGGAGGCGGGGTTTAGTGGAAGGAAGTGAGGTCACTGAGGCTGTGACTTTAAGAGGATATTGGGACACCAGCCCCTGGGGCGCGCGCGTGTGCTCTCTCTCTCTCTCTCTCTCTCTCTCTCTCTCTCTCTCTCTCTCTCTCTCTCTCTCTCTCTCTCTCTCTCTCTCTGTCTCTCATGACCTGCTGCAATGTTCTCCCTCACAGCAGGCCCAAAAGCAACACAGACGTTGGACTGAAACCTCTGAAATCCTGAGCTAAAATGAATTTTTCCTCCTTAAAAATTGGTCATCTCTTGATTTGTGATTCTTTTCTTTTCCTTTTGTCAGCTTTGGTACTTGAACCCAGGTCCTAACACATGCTAGGCAAGTCCTCTACCATGAACCATTTTTTACTCCCAATTGTAGGGAACAGGGGAAGGGGACGTTACCAGAAGCTCTGCAGTGAGTCCTGGTCTCCTGCGAGCCACGGCAGCACACGGCGAATTACAGGAAAGGTAGGAAAATGAGACTGAGAAGAAGCTGAGGTTTAGGTCTGATCAGTGCTGCTCAGGGCAGCAAAGACAAAAGCACCCAGTTTACTGCACCTTTTATTCAGTACATCGGGAGAAACAAAGGTAACAAATGGCTTGCAGAGAGTTCAGTACATCCGCGTAAACAAGATGGTAAAGGTCCAAGAACAATGAGGAACTGAGAGGATGTTTTGCGTCCGTCCTGGAGAATCACAGCATCACCAGATCACTGAGGTTTCAGTTGTGACCCGAAGCCAAAACGCAATTATGTCTCAGAATCCCATAGCTGGGCTGTAGGCAGGAGAACTAGGCTAACCAAATGATTTTTCCCTAAAATTATGTAGCATTGCTCCCGACACCCAATTCTTTATCTTGAGACAGGACCTTGCTAAATTGCCCAGCCTGGCCTCAAATTTGAGACCTTCTTGCCTCAGCCTCCCAAGCAGCAGGGATTACAGGGATGGGCCACCTACCGGACTCCTCAGGTATATTTTCCCAGTGATGGAAAGCTGACTAATTGTTCAAAACTATTCTTTAAGAATGAAATTGGGCAAATATAGTATTTCTATTTGTTAGCAAAAGGACTCAGCAAAGAGATAGCAGGATGAGATGTGCAATATATTATTCCATATACTTTGCATTCACTTTATTTCAGCTGCTCAGGGTGCTGCATAGTAAGTATATGTGCTCATAAAGACTATAGTGAGCAACAGAATATTTAAAAGAATAAACTAGACTACTAGTTTAGTTTCTCACTGAGAGAGAACATTTCCTGTGCACTGAAGGCTCTGGCAAGTTCAGCAGGTGGAAGAGGAGATCTGGAGCATGGTGTGATGAAGGAGAGAAATTTGGAGGTCGGAAAGCATAAAGCTGCTCTCCTTGCAGCACACCTGGGGAGGGGGTGACATACTCCCCCAAACTATCAACAGTTGACATAGGATGGTGGGAGATTAATGCAGCAGGGCAGAAAAAACAGAAAAATGTTAGTTGTCTATTTTATTGATAGGGCAGGAAAAAGTTTAATCTTGGATGAGAAAGAAATATAACTGCATTTTTTCTGACTGTACTAATTATTGAGCCCTTATTTCTAAATTTATTTTATTCTTTATTTTCTAAATTCTCAAGGAATTCCAGTCTCAGCCTGTCACACATCCTTCAGGATACTACTCACATGCTCTCTGATCCATGAAGCCTCTTCTAAATACATTATATAAGACAGGCAGGCACCTTCCTCCTCCATTCCCACCTGTGCCCTCCTGTTTGCTGTATTTTTTCTCTCCATAACACTAGTCACTATTTGAGATGATAGGGAGATAGATGATTGATAGACAGACAGACAGACAGATAGACTGATTTAGATAAAGGTTTAGATATATAGACAGAGGTACCTCTGACCCCTAGAACGGAAACCCCATAAGGGCTTTGCTGAGAACTGACAGTATGTGGAAACATGATTTAGGTGACAGTAAACCACCTGCTGTCATAAACTTTCCCAGGTAAGTTTTGCTGGAAAGGGCCAAAACTACAAACCAATAAATAACTTCATTATTTTCTTTTGGAAATCCCATGAGAACCACTGAAAAGAGATGATCAACTTCTCATTTTGGACAAAGAGTTTACTTACCAAACAAAGCTTACCTGTCAAGACCCAAGTCAATATCCTCACTTTCACTCTTCACTTTGAAAAATCCACCTTATTCTACTCAAACTCAAATCCTAAACTCATATAACATTTCATTTTTTACTTTTTTCTGAGACATTCTTGAAAATGGATATGGTGGGGTTCTTTATTCCAGTAAATTCTAATAATTTACTTTTGCTTTACTAACAGGTTGTCTGGTGATGTTTTGGGGAAATTTGGCATTGTTTGAACACTCATCTGTTATCTTTAGGAGTGAAAACAATTACACACAAATAGTTTTAACTTTTTGTCACCCATTTCTGTACCAATGCCAGAAAAATAATAAATGACCTATGAGTCTTTGTTGAATGGATGAATGAATGAATGAATGGATATAAGGTCTCTACCCCCCCTCACTCCTGTTCACTGAAGGAATTTTATGCCTTGGTAGGGAAAGTGGGGAACATCTTGTCTGTGCTATGTGTTCTAAGTGTAGACTACCTATAAGGACATCTATTGGGCCCTTTGGTCCTTGGCCATTGTATCAAAGGACGTTAATGGAGCCTTCCTTGTCTGTGCTGTACCTGTCTTTGCTGGCTCCATGAGGCACTGATGGTATTCTTCTTTATTCCTACAATCATCATTCTCTTGCTTCCATGCCACGCATATGCTGTGAAAACTCATCAGACTGTCTTTGGCTTTTCTCCAACATTTGCCATGTTGAGGGCATGGAAAAGAATTTGATTATGATATGCTATACTTGTTGTTTCAAGCTCGTGTGCCCTGAACACAGTAACCATTGCTCTCATACAATGCCAGGCTTGGGGGTCTGGAATTTGCCTATGCCTTGGGCCAGGTCTGTACAAGTCCTAAGGTCTCTGCTGCAGTTGATCAACTCTGCCATTGTGAGATAAATAAAAAGAAGTGCAGGGGCCTGGGATTTAGCTCAGTGGTTCTGGTGCCTTCCTTGCAAGCGCAAGGTCCCGAGTTCAATCCCCGGTACCAAAAAAAAAAAAAAAAAAAGTGCATGCTGGTTGGTGCTAGGGATCAAACCCATGGCCTTACACATGCTAGATAAGCATTAAACCACTAAGCTATATTCCAGCCCTCCTGAAAGTTGTTTTGAAACAAAACTTCATTTATTCTAGGACAGTGATGGCAAACCTTTTAGAGGTTTCAAATATACAAACAGCCTGCTGCAGCATGCATGCCATAGGTTCACCACCACTGTTCTAGGGGCTTATTGCAGGCACTGATGTGTGCACTAGCTATTGCTAGAAGAGAGTCTTCAAAAAATTACAGATCGCACTTTGGCAAGGGTAAGTTGCAGTTAGGGCTGGTTGTTACCAGAAAGATGTCCCCAGTTCAAGTGGCCTTAGCTGCTAGGTTAAGGTTTTGGCAGAGTCTTTTGCAAAGGTTCCACACACATTTCATAGTCTCCTGACTACATTTCATTATGGTTCAGCAAAAGTAACTCTATTTTGATTGTGACAACTTTCACAAAAGCTACCATGAAACATCACAGAACAAGTTTCTCACTAAGTCAGTAAGGTTGGGGCCAACAGCTTATCTGCCATTCAAAATGATGAAAGAAACTAGGTGTGAGCTTAGACGAGAACATAACTTTGAGTCAGAGGATATGTAGCTCAGTGGCACCTCGCCTGCCTGGCAAGTGCAAAGTCCTCAGTTCAATCCCCAGTACAAAAAGAGAGAAAGAAAGAAAGAGAAAGAGAGGGAGGGAGGGAGGAAGGAAGGAAGAGAAGATAACTTCCTGTACACAAACAACAGACTCGCTAACAGAGGAACTGGAGAAACAACTCCTTTCACAATAATATCCCAAAAAATGAAATACCAAGGAATCAACCTAAGGAAAGAAATCAAAGACCTCTACTCTGAAAACTACAGCACTCTGAAAAAAGAGATCAAAGAGGATACCAGAAAATGGAAAGACATTCCTTGCACTTGCGTAGGAAGAACAACTATAGTGAAAATGGCCATACTTCCCATACTGCTATATAGATTCAATGCAATCCCAATTGAAATTCCAATAGCATACTTTACAGAACTAGAGAAAACAATCCAAAAATTCATTCAGAACAAGAAGAGACCTTATACATTTTGATCCTCATTTATCCTTTTAGTTTCTCACACAAGAGAAACTATTCTGTATTTACACATGCATATCCTATTTATTTCACTTAAGAGTGAGCCCACTTATTTCTTAAGTGAAATAAATAGGACATACATGTATAATAGATAATGTGAAATAGGAAGATAAGGCCCAAAGGGGAAGGCGAATGGGAGGGGTAGGAGAAAGAAAAGGAATAAATATGAGAAAAGGAAAAAATGGAAACGAAGTCTTTGTAAATAAGGAGGGGTGGAGGGTGGAAGGGAGGGCAGGGGAATGGGGAAAAAAATAAGAACCAAGATATGTCATGTAAAGGTACAAATTCCCAATGATGAATGCCACCATACTATATACCTAAAATGTACCAAAACATTTACTTATTGAATTACATGCACTTATTGAATTAAAAAAAAAGATAACTTTGACTTGTCTCAGGGGTGGTACCAAGATGAAAGGGACACGTGGGGGCTCGGAGATGACATCATCCAGACACTGCTCATTTTATTCAAGATTGAAACTGGATAGTGACAGACCAACTGTTCGGTAAAACCAGCAGAGTATGGTTGGGCTGGTGAAAAATTAATGTGAATTCTCTAACATGAACAACGAAAGTTTATTATACATGTGCCTAAATCTATCATGTGAGTTTAATGTTATATGTCACAAACAGTGACTCGCTCCCCTTGGAAATAATCACAGCAGTAGCCTGTTTGGTAAATAACTGGGGTACAGAACCTATCTCACATTTATAGTGTTTTAGGATTTCCAGGTTACTTCCTTATCTATGCTCACTGGACAAATTTATCTCATAACTAGAGAGAGATAGACATGCATGCAAATGGGTGAAAGGTCTGGGATTTAAAAAAATTAATGTGCAGAGTATCTTCCCAAATGAATATTACAGAAGGCAATCAGAAGGTTGGGGGAAGCTACCAGAAAAGAAAGTTACAAGTGGGAAAATTTAGAAAGCAGAAACGAAAGTGATAGATTTTTCAGAAGGATAACAAGACCAAATGCCAAGAACAAGCTATTTGAACCAATCAATGTGACAACTGGAAAAGAAAATTAGTAACTCTTATCAAGAAATAACTGTAAATCTAAGAGGAGCTAGAGAGGGAGATACGTAAATGGACAATGCAACTTCTACTTTTACCTTATCTTTGATTTTATTTTTCTACACTTTAATTTCTGGTGTTTTTTATGTTGTATGCCCTTATACACTAACTGTATGCCTTTCTGGAACAAAATGTAGCAACAATAAATCAATACAATATGCTCTTCTCTGGTTTAACCAACATGTCATTGCTTATTTGTTTCAAGTCCTTCTGGAAGTGGGTAAATCAGTGGTTCCAATTCTGTTCAGCAAAGTTCTATAGTTATTACAAGGGGTCTACAAACTTTGATACTATGCAAGTACTGGCTGAGGCCATACTGAAATGTTTTTAATTATGTGCAATCCATAAAATAGAAGATCCATTTAAAAATCATAGTTTTCCATTATGATGTACTCCTTCAATCAGAAAGTGGTACAAGTAGAATTTTCATGAAATCTAGATTACTTTTGATAAAATGAAAGGTCCTTAAACCTCAAAAGATTGGAGAGATTTTGTAGGAATAGATAGACTTTTCAGAGGGGCACATCTTTGTTTCTATTGAAGAATATTTGAAGAATAACTATTAAACTAGATTGGTGCATGGAAGGTCCAATAGATTTGTGTATAGGATACTAATTTGGAACTTTTAGTTTCATACCCTAAATGTGGGACTCAGGAAACACAGTGAGTGGCAAAGCCATCAGCTCTGCAGGATCCTGTGTAACAGGAGAGAGGGTTTAAAGGGTGATACCACCACAGAGGGACTATAGTTTTGAAATATAACATGGATGATACAATATGTATTCTTTAACCACAAAGCTAGACTTTTGGAATGGATATATTCTCAAACTTAAGTATTTCAATAGAAAACTTTTTCGTGAAAAACCTACACTGGGTGGTGAGTTTTGACACAGGCAGCCTGCTCACTGCTATTATGACTAGAGGTACAAAGTGCTTTAAGGCTTGAGCAGACAAATATCATTTTAATAGCTGTATAATATTTCATCATATTATATTATATACACCACAATTGAATCAGTCTCCTGTTGAAAATTTAAGTTTTTGCTATTACAAGCTATACCTTACAGCTATTACTTAGTAGCTGTTACTGCCAAAGGAAACAGAATGGAATGATAAGCAATGAAACAGGATATGTTAACAAATAGGATATAAAGGAGACGGGATGTGTATCAGACACAAGAAGCTATTAAGGTTGCTAAATAGGCCCACTACAAAGTTCAAAAATAGGCAATCGTAGCACCTTCTTTTCAAAACTGATTACCACAACCATTTCCATGATTAGCCCAGATTCCTTTTCAACACATTATGCCCTGGCCTTC
Source organism: Heterocephalus glaber (assembly GCF_053883595.1). Lineage (NCBI taxonomy): Eukaryota > Metazoa > Chordata > Mammalia > Rodentia > Bathyergidae > Heterocephalus > Heterocephalus glaber. The sequence continues at coordinate 31,918,230 of NW_028258296.1, read as the reverse complement.
TCAGCTCAAGTAAGATAGAAGATCTTTAACTAAATCACTGCAATGTAAGCTTGGCAGGAATACTTATGGTATACCAAGATTTCTAAGGGAAATGATCACAGATGGTCTTAAGGAAATCATCCTTAACTTCCATAGAATTCTTTTTAAATACTGGTTTGCTTGAGGACTTGCCAAGGTTTACACTAGACGTTCTCCCCCTTACTATTTAAGAAATACCTCTCCCACATATTCATTGTTACTATGTTTTATTATTGAAGCATTGAAAACCTCCATATTGCCCAATGGATAAAGCTGGCATTAGAAATGTAGAATTTGTTCCCATTCTGGAATATCCTGAGTTCAGATGCATACACGCGTAAGGAGGGAAAAGTTCCCAAGGCAATACAGCAAAAAGAGCATTGGTAAGAAGTAGTGAAATGGACATGTCCCAGACAGACTGTAAGGTGATCTCCCCGCAAGGACTTTGTTCTTTCTGGTTCCACATTTTGTATAATTCTCATTCTCTGAGTATGGGCAAAAGCTGCAACTTGCTACAAACCAACAGAATATGGCAAAGGTGATGTCACTCACATGACTACACCACTTGACATTAAGACTTCTTCGTAGCAGACCCTAAGGAGAGATTCTCTTTGCTGACACAATAAAGTAGGCAGCTATGTTGAAAAAAATGCATAGGGCAATGAACTGCAGGCAAACTGTAAGAGGCTCCCAGCCAAAAACCAGCAGACAGCTAAGGCCTTCAGTCGTATGGTTGCAAGGAAATGAAGTCTACCAACAACATGAATAACCTTGGAAGACGATTCTACCCTTGACCCTTCATATGAGAACATGTCTCAGTCCACACCTGGACTGCACCCTTGTGAAACCCTAAGCAGAGAACCAAATGAAGAGAACCAACCTGGACTCTTGGTTGTGGACACTGTATTACGTATTAAGTTCCTAACCTTGTGATAATTTTTTATATAGCAATAGAAAATGAGTTGATATTTCAGTTTTCATTCAGACTTTGTTCACATGTAAAGGTAATCGATAAAAAGGATAAAAATATTTTGAAAAAAAATGAAAATTAAACTGAGGGATTAAAGGTATAAACTTTTTCTTTTTGGTACCAGGGATCGAACTTGGGACCTTGCGCTTGCGAGGCAGGTAGCAGCACCACTGAGCTAAATCTCCTCTGCAGCTCATAAAGGTACAAATTTTTTTAATGTTGAAAGGTCTGACAAGCAGATTTTAAATTGAAGACCACACATCAAATAATTATTTTTTATCAGTTTGATTTAAAAGTAATGAATAATTTTATGCTAAAAGCTAACATTTATAATATTCTATAAATTAAATAATTTATGATAATTCAAATTGATGAGAAATTTTTGATGTCAGATTAAGATATATTAAGAAGTACATTCTTTTTCAAAGTTTTTTAGGAGATACACAAGCAGAAAATACTGAAGATCACAATTGTATACTATGAGCTCTTTTCTAAGGGCTATGTATATCTGATTTACATGTTGTACCCCTGGAACCTAGTGTAATACCTGTGCATTTTAAGATTAATATAGATTGGGCCAGGGATTTAGCTCAGTGGTTTCGCTGCCTGCTGCGCAAGCACAAGGACCTGAGTTCAATCCCCAGTACCAAAAAAAAAAAAAAAGATTAATATAGATATATAATTAAGAAGGATTATTATTAAAGATAATCTGCTACCATAAAATGTGCAGAAAAGTTTTTTAGTGGGAAAAAAATCTTACCAGATGCAATGGTAGTAGAAGGGTTTTCCTTTGGGGAAGCACCTTTTCCCCATTAGTTTATGTGCTCTGGAGTACAAAAGTAGAGAAAGGGTGCAATCTTAACCAACCAAGCATCAAATGCTTCTGGCTGTTTTGATTATTTCAGAACAGGCATATGACCCAAATTTACCCAGTCAAAAATTTTGTACACCCTGGCCACAAGGATTAACTCAAGAATTAGCATATGGCATACTGATCCTATCAGGATAAGTTTTGCAGCTTGAAGTATAGTTCTTTATCTGCAACAGTAGGATAAGAATATATATATAATAGGACATTAGAGGATTGCATTAAGTGATATATATATATATAAATCATTTGCATAGTAAATTTGCCAATTGGAAAGTCATTAATAATCTTATGAGAGTAGTTTCTGTAGCATTCTAGAGCCAGAAGTCATACTGCAGTTGACTGAAAAAGGAATAAGAACTGTGAAATATTTAGCATCAGTTCTACCTGTAAGCAGTTTGAATGAGAAGGGAAGATGCGATTAAATAGCATTTAGAAGAGGACATAAGATCAAAAAAAGAATGTCTGTGTTTCATGTCTGTAATTTAGGCAGTCTGAAGATGTTTCAGGGTTGAGACAGAATTCAAACAATTGAAGAAAAAAGGGTAATTCAGGAAAAGTTATCAAAAGGGTAGGAGAAAGGTCATTGAGGGAAATTATTCTTGAATAGGACTAATTCTCTGAAACAGCAGAAGAGGGCAATATATGACGGTTGTGTTGGCAAATAGATTTCAAAGTTTTCATGTGATGGATTTTATTTCAATTATAAATTTGAGTGGGAAATGGTAGGAGCTTAAGTAATGCGTCAAGAGGTGGAGGAGTAGGAGTTCACTGAGGTCAGTTAAAACGTCTGATGGGGAGGGAGCACTGAGAGCAAAGTGAGACTGGAAAGCCCAAATTTATGATGACCTCAAGCTGAGAGTTGTGAGCCTATCTTCATCTTTGGATCTGGAGCTCACACATGTAAATGAAGAAGTCAGGCTACATTAGCAGTGTAGGCAAACACACTACCAAGTAACTGATATTCACAGGAACTTTTGGAGAGACTTGCCATTTGGATCCTGCATAATGTATTCTTTAACAGATCTTATCCATTTAAACAATGATGGTAATAGTCCAAGGAGCTGTCCATTAACAGTTCATATTTAACATATTCTAAGCCCATGATGACCTGAAATCACAGATGTTAGATTGTAAAATTCTATAGAGATGCCCCAGGCTAACCATTATTTTTAAGATAAAAGCACTCATGCTGTGTCCTTAAACTAGATAAGGGAGGAGAGGGCCAGGGATTTAGCTCAGTGGTTTGTCACCTGCTGCACAAGCGCAATGACCCGAGTTTGATCCCTGGTACCAAAAACTAGGTAAGGGAGGAGACTATTTCAGGAACCCAGATTATTCGATCTAGATTAGTGTTTTTCCAACTAGATTCTGATTTTCTTCCTCATTTACTAAATCTTTTAAGTGCTTTTCTTCCTAGAGATCAAATCTCCAATTAATTTACAATTAAGCACATTATTTGTTTTCAAATCTTAAAAAAATGTGTAGCATAATTTTGCAATGGAAATGGAAAGAGAGATGGAATGATATTTTTTTCTGGATGGGAAGATACTTTAGTTTCTCTGAAATTGTATCAATTAATCAGATTAAATTTATTAAGGGGAAAATTTATCTGTTAAATGGTTAAGTGATTTATCGAAGGTCAGATTTAAATCAGAGTCCATACAGTTTGCTCTCCTGGACTTTTTGTTGTGTTTCCTTAAATATTAAATTTTAACTTTAAATCAAAGTATATTTCATGATAGAATGAAAATTTTCTAGATAAAAAATATAAGTGTAATGAATCAGTTTATGAGTCTGCAGGTTGTACAAACAGGTTTTACCGTAAATAAAATAGATAAATAAATTTTTTATTTTTACTTAAGAAGTACTTATCTACTTTTAAATACCCATTGCATACTTTTGAGCTGTAATTTTTCTAATCAATTGAGAAAAAAAAGAAAACCTAGTTTAATAAAGTTATCTGGGGAAAATGCTTTAACTATTTACTGTAGGTGGGATCCTTTCAGTTTGTCAGTTCTCCTCTAATGATGTCAGAAGTAATATGCTCATTTTAAACTGTGATATATTGCTTCCAAAAACAGTGATCTACCTAAGCCTCTGAATTCTTGCCAAAGCAAACATAAATGGTGTGGAATTAACCTGGACCTCATAAGGAAGGATATAGAACTTAACAAATAAAATTTATATCTGCCTCTAGGTGCAAAAACAATATTTAGATTACACAGAGAAATATGTTATCTGCAATACTGTGGTGTATATAACCTTTTGGTTTATGCAACATGTTCAATTCCTTGATTGAAGAATAAGATAGTTTCTTTCAAAATAATAGATATGGCACACAAATTTTTTATAAAGCTATGTTTTTTAAAAATAAGTTACATTTTGAGAAATTAATAAAACTTGGATTTTTGTTTTCATGATAGAATTTTTTGGAACAAAACAATATTGATTTTAAGATTTTGAGCTACTAATGAACATTTTTACAAAGATATGCATTTGTTGTTATTATAGTAAACAACTTCTCCCCACATTATCAGGAATATAGTATTAGATTTGCATCTGTAGATCATGTTTGTTATGATAATCATACTGCCAAACTAATGTCACAGTCATGTTAATTCCAAAGTGGAAAATGTTCTTAAGTAGGACATATTATATGTCTTATAATTGTTAAACAGAAGACTGAAAATCAGTCATAGTCACAGATTTTAGTTAGTATGTACTCACTCTCAAGTCCTATGATCACAACACAACCAAAATCATGACATGTAGAATAGACCAAACTTTCTGATAGTTAAATAAGTTAAATAAGTAAAGATACACACGATAGAAGTTGCAATACACAGAGTACTTACCCTCCGAGAATGCTAAATTGAAATTTATATTAAAAATAAATATGATAGGCAATAAAATTTCTGTGATTGACTGAGAGGCATTTCTCAAGAGTTATAGGAATAAATTTGAACTCTGGAGTCAAAACAATATTTTAGCACTGACTGATTTCCTATGATAAAATAGGTTTCCTGAGATTTAACTTGAGAATAAATGAAATTTCCAGCAGCTTCATTACTGCAGTAAGACAACTTTAAGACAGTGCTTCTTAAAATTATAATCATGTTTGTGAATTTCAAGCAAAGCACAAGTTCAAAATGCCTCAAGGTCATGAGTATGTCTTTTTTAAAAATAATTTTAAAGAATAGGCAACAACCTAAAAGCTTGTGACCTGAATGTTGTTTTATTGCCATAATATGTATTTTAAAAGAGCATCCTGGGAAAGACATCATGTTGAGTAGGACCAGTGCAAAACTTTTAAATATTTATAAATCAGATCATTAATACTATCAAGCCAACTCTTCGTGCACAGTCAATAGCTGTAAGAAATGTAGTCACTGGCCCTCTATTCCTGACTAGAAAAGTATAGGGTAACTAATGATGTCAAATTCTTAGTACAGATTTGATAGTTATACAGCTATATACAGTATTAACAAATGGCACTAAAATGATAAGCTGAACCACAGAAAAGAGATTCTGAAGCAATTACTAATCAGGAAAAGATTCTAATAAATCAATCAGCATTAAGGTTGCTCTTCATCAGCTAGATTCATGGTATTGCAAATTATTTACATTTTTAAATGGCTCACCTGGCTTAGCAATGATATTCAAATAATTTCCATAATGTCACCTGACAAGGGCATCTTAGAAAATTGCTTATTTAACTCTGAGATTTTAATGAAACAAGGAGAGAGAAGAGAGAAGAAAGGAGGGAGGGAGGGAAGGAGGGAAGGAGAGACAGAGACAGAGACAGAGCGAGCATAAACTCACTAAGCCAGAAAAAGTATAAAAGAAGGTCAAAGTCAAATATAAAGGAATAAGATTTTAACAAGAATCTACAAATACAGATTCATCCCATCAACAAAGTATATGTGTAGATGTAGAATTGTGTAATTTCTTTACAGTAGTATATCTATAATATATATCATTCTAGAATGAGAATGGTATTCTAAGCCCATATATATATATATGGTAAAAAACACATAGTAGTACCCAGGCCTATTTGTATGTTGTAGTCTTTCTAATTAGCATATATTTAAACTCCAAAGCAGAACAATAGATATTACAATATATCTTCAACATCACTTTCCACAAAGAAAAAAGTTTTCTATGTTCTTTAAGAGTTTCTAAGGTAAAAAGAAACTGTCTAGAGTTATACAGTAAGTTCCACAGAGCATTAAGATTTTTCCCTCTGGTGGAATTTCATCACATTATGCACCTTGCCAGAAATTACTTTCTAAATTACTCTCTGGGCTAAAATGAACAGAGTATGTGTAAGCAAAGAAAGAAAGGTACCTTAAACATAAAAGAACAAAGAGGGAGAACTGTTCTTAAGCAAATACCCATTCAGGTTAAAAGTATCATTTTCTCCTACTGAGCTTTTCAAGGTAAACAAAATATGATTCAATTCCACCCTTCAATGAGCACATAGTCTAGATGGACAGACAGGACAGATAGGATATGAAACAAATAAGTATTTACCCACTCTAGATAGATAGATAATCTAATCCATTCTCACTGCATAATCCATTATTTCTGTGGTTTGCAAAAAGACTCCCCGAATATGATCTCCACTCCCACTCTTTTCTGTGATTTGTATATGCTTTTAGAACCTATGTGAATGTTTCAGCAAAATTTTAAACTGATGTGTAAATTTACTATCGTTCATTATCTTACAACATACTTTTTTTAATCATACACCATACTTTTTTTTCTAACATAAATAGCATAACTTCCTGGGTAACACTTCTTTTTCAACTACATCCTCTCATTTAGTCAGTCCCCCAGCCCATTTATAAAATAGTCCACAAATTCTCTCCATTTGCATTTCCTGAGCTCACAGTATTATATTTGTCTTGCGAGATTTTTAATAATTTCAGCCGGGCACAGTAGCACATGTCTATAATTCCAGCTATTCAAGAGGTTGAGGGCAAGATGATAGTGAGTTTGAGCCCAGCTCGGGCAATTTAGCAATTTAGTGAGACCCTGTTTCAAAATTTTAAAAGGGGAGGGGGGTTAACTCATTGTGAAGGCCCTAGGTTCAATCTCCAGTACTGAAAATGAAAAATAAATTTCTCCAGCAGATCTCAATCACTCCCAGTTCTCTTCATGGCAATCCATCCTCATTCTTAGTAATTATCTTCCGAACACAAATTTGACTACAAAGTCATTTAAACATTTTCTATTTCTGTCTATAGGAAAGACTAAAATTCTCAGCCTAACAAACAAGTCCTACCAACTTTTCTAGTGTTACCTCTCGCCACTCCTCACCCACCATACTGAACTGTTCATTTGAGCTGAGAAAGGTAAGTCTTGCCATTATTCTGCACATCTGCACACATTTTTTACTGCACCTAAGATACTCACTTCAACCATTTCTTCCTCTGGCAAATGCCTATTTACCTTCAATGCTAGTGAGTATCACTTCCTTCACAGCCCTAGTTATCTTTTTCATGGGCCACCACAGCATAATTATGTATACATTTCTATTATAACCATGGTGAAGACGGTCATTTTATGCTTTCTTTGCATGCCAGTGTTATGAGTCAGTTTTCCATTTTAGCTCGAACAAACTTGGCTAGCTATGATACTGATAACAGAGTTTGTTAGCAGAGTACAAATCAGGGAAAGATTCCAGTAATACAATTCAGTCCTAGGGATAAGTAGAAATCAGCAGACTATGAAAGAGGGAAGGATATTCCATGCAGAAAGACAAACACATACTAAAACTTATGTTCAGGGGTCTATAGTATTTGCTAGTGATAACAGGAATTTGTTTGTGTAGGCAAAGGGAAATGGGAATTGAACTTGGTTCTTAAAATGATCAAAAGAAGTTGTCAGGGTCTCAGAGGAGTTGAGCTAATTTACTAGGATTTAAGATTTTTTTCAACTAAGTAATTCAAGCAAAGAATATAGATTTTGATATTGATCTGGGTTTGGATTTCTTTGGACAGTTTTGTCATAAACAGTCAAGTACAAAGAAAATTAAGATTTTAGTGGGAGAGTGATTCACACAACCAGTTCTTTGTTTCAGGCCATGTAAAAGAACCAGGTTCCAAGGAACACAAGTTGTTCTCAAAAATCAGATAGACCAAGATGGAGGGATTCAAAGTTTTAATTCATGGATCCAATAGGATTGAATAAGCATTTATTAGGTGTCAAATAGCTTGGGGCTCCAGTGAAGGGAATAAAAGGACAAAAACTGTTGAAGTTTAAGTTTTCAGAGGTAAAGAAGTTCTGGAAAATACAAAGACCATATATTTCAATGGCAAAGGATGACAAGAATAGTAGAGGTCTGGATCTCTTGAATTTTGAAGAACAAGAAACTCCAAGGAGAACATATTCCACATAATCACGAAAATGACAGGCCATTAATCAGGATGTCAGTACTTGGGTGATAAAGGGGGAAAAGCCAGGTACAAACGTTTTGATGATGTGAACAGGAGGTTGCTAGAAAGATGAAATAAAAATAGGTAGAGGAAAGTAGTCAGATGCTAAGACTACACTGAAGTAGCAATTTTTACTTGAAAGTGGAAACTGGTAAGTAGAAGCCATTGAGAAAAAAGGAAATGCACTCCCTTCTGCAGGATGCACATTAAAATAAGAATAAAGTTTTAGATAAGACAATGGTAGAAAATGAATTATAGGACACTAAGGATATAGAGGGCTTTGTTTACGAAGGAGTAAGGGTCAGTATAAAAGACATGGAAAAAGTGACAAGGACAAGGTGGTTAAGAAAAGACAAAGGACAGAAAAGTATGAAGTGAATGTAAGGGAAAGAGTAACAAATGACTTGAAGAACTTACACTGAACAATAATCTAAGAATAGATGTTGCCAAATCAACTGCTACAAAATACAGTGCAGCAGATGAGGGCAGATTCTAGAGACAGACTTCCTTAGGTAGAATTCTAGTTCTACCACTTACAGACTCTGACTTTGTAAACTGCATACAGTATTTTGTGCAGAACTTGCATATATCAATTCTTAAATATGTTATTATTAATTGCTGAAACCCAGGGAAATCACAGTTCTGATCTGTAGTTGCTAAAGTTAGTTGCAAGAATAGGATCCCCATGGAACCTTCCCCATGGAAGTGAGACCAGTGGATTGAGAAATTTGTGACCTGAGGTCTGCTACATTGAAATCAATAAAAACAAACATTGAGTGATCAGAGGCATGGTGGCTAAAAAGGGCACAAATAATTAGTGCCCTAGTTTTTAGGACAATGATCTCAAACTTTAATGTCCATCGTAGTCATCTGGTGGGCTTGTTTAAAAAGATTGCTGGGTCCTACCCATCCTAGTTTCTAATTCAGTAGATGTAGAATGAGCCTTGAGAATATACATCTACATCAAGATCTCAACTAAAGATAATGCTGGTCCAATAGAACCCTAAACTTTGGCTATACATCCCTGGCAATCAAATGTCAGTAATAAAAGGTTTATTTTGAATGAAAAATGTGGTCAAGTAAATAGTACAGGGAGAAATGCATGTGGTCTCTAAATATCAGAGAAGTGATTACAGAAGAGAAGGTACTTAATGATGATGCTGGGAAGATGTAGAACTAGAGAGAACCCTTGAAGGAGAAACACAAATGAAAACCTAACCCCAAGGGATAAAAAATGTATATATGTTGTTAGAAGGTAGCTGGTCTAGCTAAAGCAGGTAGCAATTACTTTACACACACATACACATACACACACACACACACGCACACACACACACCCCTTTTAGGCAAAAGAAGATAAGGTCACGATTTTGATGTACCTAACCAAGGTGAAGACTCAGTAGTAATTGCAATTAATCCACACCTATTAGAATGTGAGCCTAGCACTGGTTCATTTGTCCCATCACTTGACTCTGAACTCTAGAGCTTGAGATAGGTAGGGCACTGAGGCAGGATGAAAAAAAGTGTCCAAAAACTTATGCATATTTATGGAGACATAAAATATTACCATTAAAACCTCCTGGGTAGGATAGTGGTAGGATTAGTATTTAAAACATGGGTTCAGGTTGGTTTTGTTTGTTTTACAATATGATAGTTGTAACATCTCCCAAGTCTCAATTTCCTCTAAAAAAGTAGTATTTGCCTCACACTGCAGCCGTAAATTAAATCACCAAATGCAATCAGAATTCAGCATTTGCATTATTAAAAAATAAACTATTTTAATTATTACATACTGCTGGAACACATCTATAAATCTAGATCTATTGGACATCAGATTGTTTTCCTGTTGTCACTGCTCCTACATAAGTATGTTATTTCCTAAAGATTTACTAAACTTGAATTGTCGGAAAAGGGAAGTTTACATGGTCATCCTATAGGACAAAGATGGGAGACAGCTGAAAATTCTGGCTCTCCAGTGCAAAAATCATTTAAATCTTACATCTTAATTAAAATGTACAAGATTTATATCTAAAGGTCAGAAGAAATGTTAAGTAAAGTTGTGTCAGAGGTAAGAGTTATATAAAGGGGCAGGACCAAAAAGATTCAAGAAAGTTCTTTTCTCCTTCCTTTGCATGGGTAGTTAACTTTTAGTGTTGGTTGTATAAATCAATTAAAGGAGTATGTTCCCTTCTTAAATTGCCAACCTAGCAGTGTTAGATTAGGTCCATGGCAGACACCATAATTGATTTTAGTTGTGTCTTTATCATACCAAAGGAAACAACATAAATTGAGCTTCCTTTGGTGACTTTTAAAAGATAGGGTCTATCTAGTTCAGGCTGGCCTTGAACTCACTAGGTAGCCCAGGCTGGCCTCAAATTCAAGGCAGTCCTCTTACTTCAACCCTGAGTGCTGATATTGCAGATGTGTGCCACCTTAGCCCACAAAACAGCTGTTACTGACACTATATAAAATAACGGGGTTTTTTTGGAAGGAAGCTAAGGGAAACAAAATTGTTCATTATGATTCCCGATCCAAATGCATGAAGGAGTCGATTGCTAAGTATAGTGTAGACACAGGAGGAAAATGATACATCTAACCATGTCTGTGTTCTTTCAGATATCCTGATACACATGACTTTTTGTGTCATTTATCATCTGAATTCCTATCATTTGCTTCAAATAATCTATAATTATATTCTTGAGCTGTCCAACCCTAACAGAATATTCTAACTATTCTTGAAAAAAGACAGAACACTAGTATATTCACAGGTATGCACAAGTGTTGAGATTTAGAATTTAGTGAAAATGAGATGACAAAATATAAGATATATTAATTTCCATTTACTTTACATTTATGAGGGCCATGTGTAGACAAGTGTGGTCTAAAATGTATATAACAAATATACTAAATATGGAACGAGTAAAATGGTATTTCTTTGATCTGCACAGACAGGTCAAACAGAAATTTACACACATCTATTCACAACATTCATTTAAAGTGCATGCCAAAATTTGACAGTCTTTAAAGAGTTACTAAACTGAGATTTGAACTAGGTATCAATTCCATACATCATCCTAGCTATGAATGATTATTTATTTTAAAAAGAGAAAAAATGTTCAAGGAAGAGAGAATATAGTGGTATGGAACCTCTGAAGTTCTAGGTTAACTACAAGAATGCAATGATCAGAATAAAGCAAATGCTAACACAAATATTCTTGGGACACAGAGATTCTATGTACCCACTATAAAGCTCACTATTACCTTAGACACACTGTTTACTTGATTTCAAATAATTTTCATTAAACTCAATCTACCAATGGGTTTTATATATAAAATGACAAGTTGAGGAAGACAACAAATTGAGAGGCACAGCTAGTAAAGTATGTTAAAATTTCAATCATTAAACTGGTTTTGTATATGATTGTGAATTTAAAAATATGCTACATGCATAATTCTACCTGAATTGTCTAATATGTATATAAACAGGTACTTTCATAAGTGGTATTTAATCTTACTGTCTTATAATTTAAAATGATATTTTTACAAAGGAGTTTTACTCATTTTTTGCTTCAAGACATTTTTTTCAAATTTCTGTATTACTTCGAATATTTCTATTACTTAATGCTTAAATTTTCAAGCCAAAATAGTAGCCTAGAAAACATAAGAGAGTAAATTAATATTCCTGGGGGACCCTGAAGCATATCCTAAAATGGCCCTAAAAACAAATGGCTTAAATGACTTAGAAATTTAATCTTAAATCTTAACTTACTATCTTTATATTTTGCAATCATCCAGTGATAGTCTTGTGTTAGAAGGAAAGTACTTTAAATCACCATAAAGAGATGATCTAAAACATGGCTTTGTCTATCCCTACCACACAGAGAAGCACAGTCCTGAGGTTTAAACTGTTAGGATAATGCATCTCCAAAAGGATCTTCCTCTAATGGCATTCTACAATATTCTTTTAGAAACCTTAATTTTGTAACATTTAGGATAAGTTTTGTTTCACTTCCTAAATGGACACACTTAAATTTACTATTTTATTGTGATATTTTTAGAATTAAAGAGGAACATACAAACCAAGTAAATTCAAAAAATAATTTAGAACATAAATTCACCATTGTCTCTTCAACTCTGTCTCTTCTAAACTCATTTTGGTTTTTCCAGGATGTCATAACCTTGATTTCAGTCTTTTTAAATATTTGTGCCTCCCACCCTTCCCTTAAACTTAGATAATTCAAATAATTACCCCCAAATTCTTTCCTAACTGCTAAAAGTTGAGCATACTACAACAGCATTTAATAGTTTCTCCATAAATTGTATTAAACTACATAACTGTTTACTGATCTCACAATGAACCGAAAGCCCTAAGATATAATTGTTTTAGTGGCTGATTAACCCCTCAGTATCTAGGCTGGAACACAGTTAATGGGTAAATATTTACTGAATGAAATATTCTGGAATGAAATATTCTAAAGAGGTTCAAAGTAGATGCTAGTAAATAAAGTCTAAAATCTATTTTATTATAACATGTTTATAGTCAGTAATCCTTTTTACTTTTAGGAGTTATTTCAACTGAAAGCATACTAGATGTTTTACTCTGACACAGAATGTTTAAAAAATCTGCCACTTTTGGTGCTTTATCACAGTTAATTTTGTAGATATAATTATTTTAAAGAAAAAAATTAAAACTCAAGGTAATTAATCTATGCAGTTATGCATAAAGAAATAAAACTTTTGCTAAAGATCAAACTTTAGCTAAAGATAACACAGGTAGCTTAACTACAACCTGCAAGTAGCTTGTTAACTGTGATCTATCCTTTGAAAGAATGGAGTCTTTCTTCCCTTTTATAACCTGGCTCATTAGTGCTTAAGTCCCACTATTCCTTACATCTGCCTTTATGGCCCCTGCTGTGTTGTGTACACAATAAATGTTGACAAGTCTGGAGATCCCAGTCTTAGCCAGGAAAGATCAGGTGTCTTAGCCAGGAAGAGCTAAGATAGATACCTGCTCCCCAAGTAATAAACTATCATTAGTTCTTTATTCTTTGCACATTCTTTCATCCTCTGCTGTACCCTCAGACCTGTTCAGGCATCCCCCGACACCACACTACTCAAAACTGCTTATTAACATGACACAGGACTTTCAGGGAAATTGATAAAAGCTGGGGAAACAACCCTCAAATCTTCATTAGTGACACAAAAAAATTTAAAAGCAGCAGTTTTAAATGTTAAATGGTTAAGAAATACATATTATGACACTCTACTTGGCAAAAAAGACCCAAAGTTTGCTTGAGGAAGAGTGTCAGAAGAGTTAGGTTGGTTCACTTACCAGGAAGTACTGGAAGGAGGGCTATTTGAAATTAGATGCAAAGCTGTAGACATCAGATATGGATGTGTGGCTCTTAACACATGGAAAACTGTGGAAGCCAGCAAATGTCTGAGGTGCATATATATGTGCATTCTGTATATTCCTACACAGCAAAGTTTAACTGGGTGCAGTTTTCTGCTTTCATCTGCAGCTTCTCATGAAGAAATCACACATACATGAATTTAGGTTTTTAAGTGTTACAGAAAACAAACTGGGCTGTGGTTCTGTTTGTCTTTATACTCCCTACAGTCCACACAGCAAAGGTCCAATATATGACTTTTGAAGATTTAAAATAGCCCAACACTAATTTCTAGGGAAACAAACTTTCATAACTGGAATGTCCGAAATTTTCCCTCCAAGAAGTAAACTACCAATGGAATGAAGCTGTATTTCACATTTATTCATAAGTAAACAGATGATGTGTCTCCATTTTACAAATAAGAAATATAAGGCTTTTAAAGATCTTGCACTGCTGATGAATAGAGGAATCTGGCTTAACTGTAAGTTTAGTTTCATATCAAGGCTTGTTGTTTTTTTTTTTTGGTACCGGAGACCGAACTCAGGTCCTTGCACTTTCAATGCTTGTTCTTTCCACGAGAAAATATTAAATATATTTAGGTATATTTTACATTAGAAAATTCCAGACTTAGGGAAGACAGGAGACAACTACAGCAATGTTGGTATGCTCTCCCTGCAGCTAATTTCTCCAAATCATGGCTATGTGAATTGGAATTATCTTTTAGAATTCTGCAAGTCTTTCAAAAGGAGCTCTTTAACAATATTCCCTCCACTAAACTTAAAATACATTAATGGCACGATACATGGATGCTTTAAATTTCTGGAGACTTCTGAACTGCTAAAATTTCAGGATTAAAAAAAAAGGCAGGAAAAAGAAAACTTTACTGATTTTAACATAAATTAAAAATATAGTAAATCATGTTAACAGTTCATTAACCAGAAATAAAAAAGAACAATCTAATTTGTTGGTTAGGCTTATAAAAATTAAGCCACGGGAGTAGGAAACTTAATTGCTAAGGAGGTTGAGGAAAAATGGAGAAATAAACAATTACAAAGCTATGTAATGGACAGCTACAGCAGCAAGGTTTAGACAGCAATAGGGGTAGTACACAAGAAACAGACACGACAGTAGAGAAAATTGCAAGCCATAAGATTTAAAAACAAAAACAAAAATCGGTACCAAAGGTATGGGGAATTGCCCTGAAGGCCTACTAACACAGCTCAATTTATATTTACTGCACAGTTCTAACTCAGATATCAGAGTCATCACTCAGGAAGACTTAGGTCTTTTAAACTATCTAAGACTGCTATCCAAGTGGAGTGAGGAAAAGCACTGGTGTTAAAAGAAACACTATTTACCAAAATGACCCGAGTATCATTTTATGATACCACCCAATATAGAATTCAGGGCTCGAAGAGTGTTAATTTGTTATTTTTAAAAAGTAAATTCAAATGGAAATTCTTTTCCTGTTAAGCTAAATTTGATATTTAGTTGTAAGTAAAAAAAAAAACAAAACCAAACTGATTTCAATTATTAGCTGTTTTCCTATCAACCTGCACATTATAATTGCTTTATGAATCCTAACAGCAGGTGTCTATTTCCTTGACTCAGTGATAACACACTGGAAGACTGGGCTGGAAACTCATAAATCTGAATCCTAGTTGTTTTAATTCACTATGAGAATGTTGCTAAAACTATTCATGTTGCCTCACTAGAATTATCTTTAAAACTAAGAGGTTAAAGCTAGTCATTTTCAGTTTTTCAAGTACTCCTTACTATTGTGCATATAAGTAACTTAAAATTATCAATGAAATGACTAAGAGAAAAAAATCATCAAAACTAAAATTTGTGTTCTACTACAGTGCTTTCTTAAACTGTTAACTGCCAATCTTGTCAAAATATAGATTCAGCAGGTCAGAAATGGAGCAGTCTCGAGGCTAGTAAATTCCCAAGTGTTACTCATTGGTCCTAGTCTGCTGACTGCTGTTTGAGTAGCAAAATTGTAGGAGTTGAAGACATATTGGCAAGCGAAGCCAGTCTAGATATTATCAGAGAATAGGGACCATGTCTGGGAGTAAAACGTAAGGAAAATATGCTGCAAAGTTTTGATGAAATACTGTAATGTCTAGACATGCATTAATATGGGGGATGAAGAATGGGTGCAGGAAACACAAAAGGTGGTAAGTTGGTAACTAAAGCTGACAGAGGTATGTTGCATTCTATTAAAAAAACAATTTCTGGATTCAAAAACACTGCACAACCCTTGTACCAGGTTAAAAGGGAGATGCCAAATGCTCTTTTTGTCCACTGAAGTGGGAATGAGAAGCAGAGAAAGGTAAGAATGGAAGAAAGGGAGGAAGTTGCAAGAGTGGTGGCTATGTGTAGCAAAAAAGTTATGTTTAAGAATCTGGACAACAAAGTACTTTACCGAACAGCTAAGTATTACAATAGCTGCAGTATTTTTGTTAACCAGACAGAAAAATTTAGACTACTGAAAAGAGGTCATTCCCCACTTTGAAAAGGAATCACTGAATAAAAACATGCTAAATTTAGGGTAATGATTACCCCTGGAGAAAAAAAAGAGGTAAAGAAGAGGTACGCATGGGGCTTTAGTTCAATCTGTAACGTTCTATGAAGTCACACATAAAAAATCAGTTAAGGTACTGAAAATATTAAGTGGTGATACAGCTCAGTGTAAGCAACTTGGTATGGTATTCACTTTTTCCCTATTTTCCTACAAATTTGAAGACCTCTTGTAATTGATACTAAGGTCCCCAACTTTTTTGGGGGGTACTGGGGATTGAACTCAGGACCTTGCACTTGACAGGCAGATGCTGTACCTCTGAGCTAAATTCTTGGCCCTCCCCAACCTTTTTTTGTAGAGACTGGGTTCATGGAAGACAGTTTATGCTTCTTGAGACTAATGCCACCACTGATCTGAAGGAGGTAGACCTCAGGTGCTAATGCAAGTGATGAGCAGCTGTAAATACAGGACAAGCTTCCCTACTGCTTGTGTCCCATGTGGCCTGATTCTAACAGGCCAATGCAAAGCTATTGGTCTATGGCCTGTTCCATGGGGTTGAAAACTCCCGCTCTTAAGTACAAAATTTATACTATTTGCAAAATCTAAAACTAAGAAAGAATTTAATGGAAACAAAGAATAACTATATGTTTTTTTCAGTAACAGAAATGGACTTTGCACTTGCCAGATAGGTGCAGTGCCACTGAGCTATATCCCGTCTGTAAGATTAAGAGTGAACATATTCTAACACTGTTTCAAAAATTTTCTAGTGAATTCTTGGCAGACTTTGTAGAATCTGATGTTTAAACAGAAACCTGTGCACTCAATTTCACTGTTAGACATGTTGACAATTTCAAATTTGTTTCTTTTAAATGTAAGGTGGGCAAGGCATCTTATTTGATGATCATTTTTCCTACCTTACCTTGAAAGGTCAAGTTTTACAATTTCCTTAAGATTTATAAATACTTAATCCAATTTTTTATGAAGTCTGTAAATAAATATGTACATTAAGTTGTCAAATAGTTCAGATATACAAGGCCAAATCCAAAGGCTCTATCCTTTGGCTCTGGGATGCAATATGTAACTGCATTATACATCTTTCTACTTTACCAGACCAGTATTTAAATAATTAAACAAGACTTTTTTTATATGAAAAAGATTAGGATATTTATTATGGACAATTAAACTTAATTTAGGAAAATCTGGCAAGCTGCAAACTTTGGCATTGTGATTTTTATTTATAGTTTACCAACTGCACAGCATTCTTGCATGTACCCTATTTGAGCCTCACAATATCCCTCCTTTAAAGTGAGCAGAGCTGAATTTATTGCCTCCATTTTAGACACTGAGCCTTGAAGAAGTGAATTTCCCTGGAAAACTTTATGGTAATCCGAATAGAACTACAAGAACATGAATCTATTCCTTAAGGAGCTTTGAAACATTTCCAAAATAAATAATGTAAAAAGTGTTTTGCCATCAGTCACAGAAAAAAATCTAGTAATTTCTAAATATTCAAAGTCTCTATTAATAGAGCAGCTGAATTATACTTTGTTAGAGTCCAATGTTGGATAGATTGCTGTTAGAGATAAGACTCCAAGGCACAAAACAGCTGTAATGACAAAACTGATGGTACTTTTATGTATCCACCATTACTATTACACAATTTACTATATTCCATGGCTTGGGTTAATTTAATGTGTTAAAATTCTCACTTCACTACCCTGGTGCTTTCAAAGGCTATACAGGAACAGAGTAAGAAACCATGATCTGCGACATCTTTATGCAGCAAGAACTTTGGGTTTTGGTCAACTCCCTGACCCCCGACCCCACCCAGGAGATACTGTTAACTTGTGTCCAGTTCAGCAACTAGAGTAACTTCAGTTTTCACACATTGCTCCTAGACTCTGTCCCTCTTAAGAAACCCTCACTCCCCCCAATCTACCTGTAAAGGGGAGAAAACCTACTTTCAAGTATTATAACTACCAAGCAATATTGAGAAAAATTCCACTTAAAGCTGTGTTCAATTACTATTCATTAACCAATAGATGTTATTGGTTTTTTTTTATAGACTTAAAGACATTCTTGGATACTGCTAGAGTACCTCTGTACTACACTGGTATTCAAAGAACAAAAAAAAAAAACCACGGGAGATCATCTAACTTTCAAATCATCTTTAAATTGCTGACTCTAATGTAAACAAAATTATTTTTAAGATACACATTTTTTCAAAGTGACCGAATAATTATGTACAGTATATTTACATGTATCTTATGTGCCTTCATTTTTGAAAACATCTTACTAAATTATTCATGAGATGGGGCCAAGGATTTAGCTCAGTGGTTCCGTGGCTTGCCTTGCAAGAGCAAGGACCTGAGTTCAATCCCTGATGCCAAAAAAAAAAAAAAAAAAAAAAAAAAATTTTTCATGTTTTATAAGAACAAAGGAATGTGTCACTACATATTTATCTGACATCCATACATCTGTTTAGAAAGTGACCAAAAATATTCTGAATTTTAATAGCACCCTAATTGTAACCATATGAAAAATGATAGTAATATATTATTATCAAATGTAAATAGCTCTTTGTTTTTAAATACCTGAATGTGTTTCTTTCCCAAACAAAAACAGATGATATGCTATTCTTCTTTCCAATAGATACATCAAGTATTCTTTGTTGCAACTCACAAGGTAGTCTAAGATTAGTAGGAAATCTTTAGCGGACACAAAAGATGAAAGATGAAACTGCAGCAAAAGAGCATGGCAAGTCCAAAAGATCTACTAGTGCATAATCTACTGGAAAAACAACAACAACAAGAACAAAAGAGATAGAAAGAATTAACAAGCTACAATAGAAAGTTATGTGTTTGAAGCAGTAGATTATAAACAGGGTGGGAAATGTTTAATATGTGTCCTCCTGAAGAGCAGTTATCTTTTACATTAAAAAAAAAACAGCTGGTGTATTTTCACAGCATCTAGATTTATTTATGGTATAAAGCCATAGAATTGTAATATTATTACTCCTTTCCCACCCTGGCAGAGGATAAACATGAATTCAGAAGCACAGTGGAGTGAAAACAAAGAGAGAGAAAAGGCAGCAGAGAAAGACAGAAAAGGTGAATACAGAGCTACAGAAGTGTTTATTGAGCATGCTACAGAGGTAAGCAGAGTACACACAAAATGAAATTAAACAACCATCAAACCTCCCAACTTTGTTAGAAAATTAATTTTTAATTGTGCCGCTTTCAAACTATACTGAATTTTACATTTCTAAAGATGTAAAAACTCAACTAATAGAAAATATACATGACCATTCTGTCTACATAGATAACAGAATCTATGAATCTTGAAACTAAGTACATCAATTTCAAAAAGTATTGGTCATTTAACAGAATCAACAATTCAGATTGACAAGAACTGTTCAAATAAATTTGACCTGTAGATTCTGAGCCATGTTTTTATTAAAGTCAGATCTATTCCTAAATACAAAATATTTTGAAGATTTATTAAAACTGAATATTACAATGCAAGGTAAATTAAGACTAAAGGCACATAAACTTTGGTCCCACCTGGTTGTCAGTTTCGAAAACTGCCACAAAATTAATCTTCCTGCAAATTTTCGCAGTACACTTTCTTTGTCTTTGAAAAATACATGCACCAGTTCCTGAACTAGCTAGACCAGTCTGCACATGCTCAGAAATCCACAACCATATTCCAAATCTTAATTACAAACTAAGGATGGCAATATATATTTAAATGCACGTAAGTCATGTCAACTTCAAAAACATCTACGAAAAATATTCAGCCACAAACAAGACATTACTTAGTGCTGACATTTATATGATACGTCCCACAAGAGTGTGTACAAAAAGGTTAAGATTCCACAATGCTTTCCACATAGGGCTCAAACTTACAGAATTCACTTTGTTGTCTTAAGAAATTAATACTCTGCATCTTGTTAACTTTAACTAATGCCTACATTCATAACTGAATCTAGACCAGAATTGTGAGATACAAAAGGCCAATGTTTTTTAAAAAGCAACAAAGCCTAAGGTAGTAAAAACTAAAAATGCTGCTTTATTCTTTCAATATCCAGTATCTTATTTGATTAAACAGAAAGAAATGCAATAAGCCAATAATTCAAAATAAGTTCCAAGCAGGAGAAACAAAAACTTAACCTTTTTACACACCCCTGCCTAAACATATTTTAATTCCCATATAACAATGTGCCCTAGACAACCAATTCCTTTTTTCTAGTAAATGCACAATAGCAACACTAGTTTTCCTTTTTAAGGCACGTATGTCAACTAAGTTGAAAAAATAAAGCAAAATTAAACTGAAATTTTAAACAGACAATAAAAATGGCTTCCCTATTGAACAGATGACGTATAGCAGTTCATAACTCTGCCTTTACATATGCCATTTCATTTTATAACCAAGGAATGATAACAGCATGTAAAAACAAACAAGAAACAACAAAAAGAAAATCAAACTCTGGTCCCCACTTTTCTGAACAGTCAATAGGTGATGACACCAAACAATGTGATTCACCCCCAATCTTCTTCCCTCTCTTAAATTGTTGACTTGGAGAAAGACACTCTCAGATGATGGTTTTCACCAAGGTTATAATTATGCAGATCAATCAAGGCCTGAATAGCTTCTTCCACTGTTGCCATTTGAAGAAGAGCCATTTTGTGATCTCTTCTGAAACAAAATTATGAAATTAGATACTTCATAAAAGTAGGAAGGGCTTAAATACTTGAACTGTGTTCATTCTAGATTAAGAAATTTGTAAAATCAAAAAGACTATAAATACTTGGAAGAAAATTTTTATGTCTACCAAGTCACTAACTTAAAAGATAAGAAAGATTGCTTACTGAAAAAATTTAAATGCTTTCACAGTGCCCCCAGTGTTAGCAAACAGTGTTCGGAGATCCTCTTCTGCTACTGAAGGACTAGGAAAATTGGATAGGAAAAAAAAGTAAAGGTTAATAATACATTTTATATTTTCTTAAAATGTATATTCTTAGTAAACACCAGTTTAAAAACTTACGGGATATTAGATAGGTGGAGGGTGGCAGAAGGAGGAAAAATGTTCTGAAAATTTTTGGATCCAGGCTTCTTAAAACGATGCAATGGGGAATTACCAAAATCTTTTGTTAGCCCTTGATCATCAAGCCCCTCTCGAGGTAGTTGTACAGTCTGATGTTTAGAGAGAGTAACACGAATAATTTTTCCATACATTTTCTGTCCATTAAGATGATTCATGGCTATAAGAAGAAAGAATGCCTATTAAAAAAGTATCAACTCTCAAAACAGAAATAATTCTCTTTAAAATAGCTTAAAATCTGTACTTTCTTAGGATTTTAAAACAAACCATGAATTTATCATAGTCACTGATGATTAAGACTTAAAATTCTATTTTCATTTCTGTAAGACAAGGTGTTACTGGCCAAAAAACCAGCTACTTTCATACAACAAAACCCAGATTATGCCTATCTTCCCCAATTCTGCTTCTAAATCATATTTTTAGACACCCAAGAAAGAAACTTAGTAGTCATTCCTTTTTTATTACCTCTGCTGTTCCACATTCTAATCATTAAGTCTTGGCATGTCTTTCTTCCTAATTATCTCTCAAATTTAAAAAAATCTGGATAACTCACTTTCATTTGTCTTCCTGTTGGGTGTATCTGTACTTTTCTCCAATTCATTCTATACATACAGCAGTTAAATGACTTTCATAAATTACAAATCTGATTATGTTACTATTTGCTTAAAATCCCTAGGGTTAAAGTCTAAACTCATTCTTTATCATAGCTTATGCCTTTCCCAGAATGAACCTTGTATATCTCCCAGTCTCTCTGAACAGTATATTTCTCTGAACAATAAGGTATTTATCAATGATATGCAATATGAACCACTATATCAGCATTGGGAATAAAGCAGTAAGACACCATCCCAGGCACTATGGAAGAAATATTTTAGCACTGTACTCCTTGCACTTATGCTCTGGCTACAGAAAATACATAGCCTGACACTAGTTTCTCTTACCTATACTGTTGTGTACATGCTTTTCTCTAACAATTTCCTGTATCTTTCACTTTTTCTTTTTTTTTTTTTTGGGCACCGGGAACTGAACTCAGGTCCTTGCACTGCGAGGCAGGTGCAGGAACCACTGAGCTAAATCCCCGGGCCCGCCTTTCACTTTCTTAATCCACTGGTTCTTCAAGGTCACTTCTCCAAAAAGGCCTTTTTATCATCATTTGGAAAGGTTCATAACTTCACTAGATATTCCCCATGTAGTACTCTTTAACTTTTTAAAGATTATCATAATTTACTGCAATTATCTATTATTTCTTACATCAGACTCTAAGGTACATAAAGACAGGAACCATCATCTCCATGCCAGGATACAGTGGTGTGTCAACACAGAACACTATGTAGCTATTTCTGGAGGTAGCTGGTATGCTATTTTTAAATGAAATAAACTGGTCTAAATTATAGAAGAGTTACATGTTTTATTTTTTATTCATAAATATTAAGAACTAAAAAAGATTATTTTGAGAAGTCATGTTTGAACTGAACTGATTATCTAACTATACTTAAACCAGATACAAATATTAACAGCAGAGAAGACAATATGGAAGAGTGGAAAACTGAAAACAAAATCTCTATTCTTAAAAGTATCTAAAATAATTGGTGGGCACAGTACACATTAGGATCTGTTAAATCCATGAATTTGGTCTTGTACAGAATATTCCAAATAAACACAAAAGGATAATGCTGTATGAGTTACCATTCAAAAAAGAAACAGAAGTATTTTTTTTTTTTTTACCATTTCCCTATTTTGTAAAAACACTACAGTGTTACATATTTGAAACCATTTTCTTAGAATTTCAATAGAGGCAACAGAAAAAACAAAGATTTTATATCCCAAGCCTAGCTTTTCTCTCCATAGTTTCTTACAGTGTATTTTTATATAAAATTTATACCTGTCATATAAAAGTTAAAATTTATACTTATACATACAAAGCCAACTCTTAATTATCTATAGTGATGGTATCTGAAATACATTTATAATGAAACCACTGACTTGTAAAATGTTTTTAAAGTTCTAAATGTTTTACATCAGATAAAAAGCATTATGTTTTGATTAAAGTTGTCATAAGAAAGGTATCTAAATGAGAAGACTGTATAAATAACTGAACTTTGAGATATGAAAGGCAAGAATAAGAAAAGAATAAAAATTCCAGGTATAGTAAGCATGGAAAGGAGAGATGGTAATAGAAGAAAAAGAGTAAAATAAAGCAAAATAACCAAAGAGCTACCTCAGAAGTACTGCAACAAATTCTGGTCAGGTGACTGTTGACCAAAAAAAAAAAAAACACTCTCCAAATCTAAAGTGATCTAATAGGGGACACTGAAGAGGGATAATGAGAATAGCGAAGTTTAAAAGACAATGATTAAACAAAGAATTATCAAAATTAGTAATTTCAAATGAATCAGGTTTTTCATAGAGAATTTTGGCCGTCATTCCACCGCTCCTAGGGCAGAGGTGGTGAGCCAATCCCAGCACCCAGGAGGAGGCTCACCGCGGCCATTCCATCCCTCCTAGGGCAGAGGTGAGCCAATCCCAGTGCCCAGGAAGAGGCTCCCCCGCCGACATTCCACCGCTCCCAGGGCTAGAGGAGGTGAGCTGGGCAGAGGTGGTGAGCCACGCTGGCACCAGCAGTATACCTCCCCTGTGGAAATGAGAAGAAACATAAAGAAGCCTCAAAAACAGACTTCCAGATCACCTACAGTAACACCACAGGGAAACGAGATGGAACATTCTGATACTCAACCACTTGGACGCCCAGAACTGGCAACACAAGAGGAACTGGAAAAAATGAAATCAGAAATAAGTTCTCAGATAACACCAGAGATTGTGCCCATTGTGCAACACATGATTAATACAACTAGAGAGGATGAAGATAAAAAATTGGAGGAACATGATGGAATCCCAACATAGGAAACAAATGGAATCCATAAAACAGATGCAAACAGATTTCCAGGAGATGAAAAACTCCATTGAAAGCTTATGCAGCAGAATGAGCCAATGTGAGGACAGAATTTCAGATATAGAAGATAAGACTGCAAGTAGTAAACAGGAAAAGAAAAATTGCTTTAAAATTGTAAGAGACCACAAGAAAGCAATCCAGTAGCTGCTAGACAATACAAAGAAGAATAACATAAGACTGATTCTCAATGAAGAGAAACAAGAGAGAGTGCAGATGACATAAAAAAACTGTTCACAGAAGTGATGGCAGAAAACTTTCCAAGCAGGGGAAAAGAACCTGACATACAGATGAGGGAGGCATATAGGACTCCAACTAGCCATGATCAAAAAAAAAAAAATCTACACATAGGCATATAATAGGATTCCAGAAACCTGACATAAGAACAAAATTCGACAAGCAGTGAGAGGAAAGAAACAAATCACATACAAAGGAAAGCCCATCAGAATCACAGCAGACTTCTCAGTGCAAACCCTCAAGGCAAGAAGAGCTTGGAGTGATGTATTTCAAGCCCTAAAGGAAAACAGCCTCCAACCCAGATTGATGTACCCTGCAAAACTATTTCTAGATTCTGTTTTGTTCCAATGATCTATATGTCTTTCCTTACACCAACACTGCCTTGATTACTGTAGCTTTAGAGGAAGTCTTAAAATTAGGTACTAAACATCTTTCAATGCTGTTTTTTATTTTCTTTTTACTTTTCTAGGTCCTTTGTACTGCTACATAGCTTTCAAATTTCAATTTCCAATTCTTCATTTATAGCAAGTATACACAGACCTGAATTTTTACATATATCTTGTGTTTTCTAATCCTGCTAAATTCAAATACAAGTTCTCGGGGCTCCTAGAGATTTCTAGTATTTTCTCTGTAGAAGATCATTTCATCTACATATAAAGATTTTGCTTCTACCTTGCCAATCCTATCCTAATTGTGTCATTTTATTGCCAGACTATTTTGGTTGGGGCCTATGTTTCAAAGTTTAATGGACAGATGAACAGTAAGCATATCTGTCCTTGCTCCCCACCTTAGGGAGAAAGCATTGTATCTTCTCCATTCATATAAGGCATTTTTGCTGGAAGCATGGAGTTCATGTCTTTAATCTGTTGAGAAGGTTCTGTTCTACTTCTAGTCTCCTGATACCTTTTACCATGAACACCTGTAGAATTTAGTCTGATACTTTTTCTTCAACTAGTGACAGGATCATATGGCTTCTTTCCTCTGTTAAAATGATGACTTTTTGGGGTGGATCTTCCAAAGCTGAACCAACACTGGCAGCCCTATAATGAAACCACTTTCTACATTCTGCCAGATCTGACTTCTAACAGTTTATTTTGTTAAACAAATTCTATCTATGTTCATATTTTTTTCTTCTATTATCTTTATCCAATTTTAGGATTAGCACAATGTTGATTTCCTAAAATGAGGGGAGAAGTGTTCCTTTCTTTTCTGCTTTAAATGTTTGACATAATTTATCAGTAAAAATGTATATGAGCCTGTTGTTGTCCTATAGGTAGGTTTTCAAGCTAGGAATATACTTTAATAGGTGCTATTCAAATTTTATATTTCCTCCAGAGTTAGTTTCATTAATTTGTCTTCCAAGGTACTTCTTAGAGAAGTTGTTAAATTTATTTCAAGACAGATTTTTGTAATATGCTTTCTATATATCCTTTTAAATTCTGTAAAATCTGTGGTAATGTCTCCTAGATCTTGATACTGTAATTTTAAAAATGTATAATTGATATTGTGTAACAGGAAGAAAAGGTCTAAAGGAGTAGGGGAAGTGGGAGGGGTAGGGGAAAGGAAAGAAGAGAAAAGAAAAAATATGAGAAAAGGAAAACAATGGAAACAAGTCTTTGCAAATAGGGAAGGGTGGAGGGAGTGAAGGGAGGGCAGGGGAAGGGGAAAAAAATAAGAACCAAGACACTCATGTAATGGTACAAGATCCTAATGATGTATGTAACTGTATTTTATACCTAAAATGTACCAATAAACTTAATGGGGGGGATGAGAATCTTATACTTTGAAGTCTACTGTTCCAAAAATATGGCATAAATGGATAAAGCAATGATAAGGAAAAAGTGTTACAGAGTAGAAATGGCAGTTTTGGCTAAATATTATTTTTGCCTTTCCTTTAATCCAACTTTAAGAAGATGTTAATCAATAATGAAAATTCAAAAGACAGGAAATTTAAGAAAATTTAATGTTTATAATGTTTACACATTATTTCAGATAATAAGGAAAAGGAGTTTATAGTTCACTGTGTTATATATCAAAATACTGTACTGCTGCTCTCATTTTTTAAACAATATCAATCCGTAAGGACAGTTCTATTTTTTATTAGTCTTTTCAAGGGACCCAACTTTTGGATTTGTTTTTCCCTCTCAATTATTTGTCACATGTACTACTGATTTCTAGTCTTGTCTTTAATTTCTCCATTCTTTGGGGTTTCAATTGCTATAAAGTAAAATCTTTCCATCAAACACTATTTTCACTGCGCCACACATACCTAGTTTGTGTATGCTACATTCATTGCCATATACTTTTAAGTATTTTTAAGCTATTATTAAAATAACTTCTTTGGACCATGGAGATTTTAAATATGGTATTAATTCTAATTTGTGAAAGAGACTATGATACTGATATTAATTGAAGCTTACTCGATAGTTTAAGTGATCAAATTTTAAAATGTGCCATATTTGCTTAAAAAAAAACTGCACAATTGTTTAATCACTGGTATCTTTGTTGTTTTGATCTGCTCCACATAAGAAAAAGGTAGGATGAAAGCCACCACTAAGACAGAGTTGCTGAAGTCTACCTACAGTTCTACCACTTATGATTTACAGTATGTAGTTTAAGTGTATTTCACCAGGCACACACATATATAAAACTGTTCTATCTTCCTAGTGAACTAAAGCTTTTAATATTTTTCATGCTAAATTTAAGTTTCTTTAGATTACTATTTGCCCAATATCTGTACCACTTATCACAATATCTAGATCACTATTTGTCTAATATCTACATCACTTTTAATCTTTCCACATCTTTGTGCATGTGCTTCCTATAAATATCATACAAGTAGCTTTTAAATATCTTCACGACGGGATCATAATTCATATGCCTCACTACCAGGTGGCTCTGATTTGGAAGTGTTATGTTCTCGCTGGCTCAAACTACCAGTAATACAGGCAAGACTAGGCCATTGGGCACGTGGGACAGTCCCATTGGTGGTTCAAGCTGCCCAATGGGATAGTCACACATGTACCACCAGTGGCTGAAGTCAGTGGGAATGTGTTAAAAAGTCAAACCTGATAAACTTTTTAACTGATAAAACTTGCTTTTTAATATTTGCTATTATTCTTGATGCATTTGCAATTTATTTTATCATAATTATTATACTATATTTCTATCCCAATCATTTGCTTTTTTTTCCCTTCCTTTCCTTATTTGTTTTGGGGAAAAAGGTCTCTTGAGCCTCTCGTAAGGGACCAGCAATAGTACCTTAAAGTGTAACTTAGAGCTGCCAATACTTTTAACAGTGGAAATGAAAGCCAATACATACACATACTTTAAAATTGCTCACATATCATAAACACAAGAGTAATTTCCACTTACTTTACAGCATTTTTTGATATAATTTAGTACATAAAGGTGTGTTATAATCAAGAACTAAGTAACTTTTTAGATGACAGTTGTACATTAAATAAAAATGGATGTTTTAAAAAGTAATTCTTGAAAACATGAATGGGAAACTAGGCAACTACCATAAAGGAACTACTCTCATATTTTACTAGAATTCACTTAATCTTTGGAAATCAGTGCACTATTTCTAAAGAGTGAGAATTTACAAATAATGTTCTTAAAATATCCAATTAAAAATACTGATCAGTTAAATAGGTTTATGGTATAAAGTTCATCAGAGAAATATCTTAATGTTTGCAAACTGTAAAACAATTTAGCATAACTTCTAACATAAAATAATCCCATTCATAATTTAAAAATTACCAACTCTATGTCTTAATTTCTTTTGCTGGTTATTTCTTAATGAAGATATCTGCCTATAAAATAGTAAGTATTTCTAAATACAGTTCCATAAAAACCAAAAAGGGTAAGAACAGAGCACAGAAGCAAAGTATATTTAATTCTGTAAGTCTCATTTATTTTCCTCCATAGCAAATCCTAGGTTTTTTTGTTTGTTTTTTGGTACCGGGGATCAAACTCAGGTCCCTAGCTTGCGAGGCAGGTGGTGGAAACACTGAGCTAAACCCTCGGCCCTTTTTTTTTTTTGGTAGCGGGGATCGAACTCGGGTCCTTGTGCTTGCAAGGCAAGCGACAGAACCACTGAGCTAAATCCCCAACCTAATCCTAGTTTTGTGTAGGATCAGAGTGTATTTTTTAAAGGCATTTCCAAGAAAACAAAATCCTAGGAGCAGTGATAAAAACAACACTACACAGTACAAAAATTAAGTGAAATTTGGTGACAATATCTTATGAAATTGAGGATACAGGATTTACACATATAAAAATTGTAGTGATTCTATGCAAAGCCAGACCTTTAAGGAGATAATGAAGGTAAAATGAGTTCATAGTGGTGATGTCACAATCTAAAAGAAGTGTCCTTACAAGAGGAAGGAATCTTTTTCATTATGCTTACACAGCAGAGAGCCAAGCAAGGAAAAGGGGAAAAGGAAGAAGAGACTAGAAGCTTCTCCAAAATACAAATCTGCTTGTAACCTCTGGGACTCTAGCATCTAAAGCTTTAATTTCTACTGTGTAAGCCCCACAATATTTTGTTATGGGCAGTACAAGTATACTGTTATGATAAAAATCAAAGTATCACTCACTTAAAATAGTTTTTACATAAAACAAAACCAACAACTTTTGAAATTTTACCTCAGGTAATTCTCCATCATGATGATTCAGCATCCCTAATTTATAAAAAGGTAAGGCCACCCATACCTCAACAATGATGTGGAAAAAAGTCAAACGGTTGAGACCACTTTGTTGACTATGACAAATGCTACTTACAGTGTACATGAAAACAAGAGTAAGGACTATGCTCACCAGAGCACAGAATTCTGTGTACACAAATTGAAGAGATACACTAAACACAAATGAAAGCAGAAAAACCAAATGCATTCATCATGGCCAATCACTGACATTAAAATATGAAAATTAAAAGCTGGGCATGGTGGTGGACACCTGTAATCTCAGCACCGTGGTGGCTGAGGCAGGATGTTGGCCAGCCTATATTACATAGCTGGACTTTATCTCAAGAAAACTAAAAACCAAACCAAACCAAACCAAAAAACGTAAAAATGAGGCCAGGGATTTAACTCAGTGGCACTACGCCTGCCTCACAAGCGCAAGATCCTGAGTTCAATCCCTGGTACCAAAACAAAAAAACCCGTAAAATTAAAATGAGATTTTGAGCACTGGCCATTAATAAATGATTTCTTACTCATATAAATAAACTGGCTTATTTTTATTCAAGGTTTATGCTATGTTTGAATTGAGAACTGAAAATGTATAGGTACATGAAGCTTAATCTTACCAAGTTGTGATTGGTTTCCATCAGCCATCTGTATTAGAGCACTGTCTTTCTTATTGTACAAAATCTTCACGCGCTGCACATCTCCATAAACACCTTTTTTGGAGTCACAGAGAGGTAATCCAAAAATGGAATTAATTTTATGTGAAAGCTGAAAACTATCTTTCTGACATATCAATGAAACATTCAGACACCAACATGATCATTCATTCAATCTCATCATTCTCACAAATGAATAAAGAAGATCAAGATTTTGAACAGTGAATTTTGAAAAGAATAATTTCTGATAAACCCTCAAAGCTATGTGAATGATATTAAATTAAAGACCATGCAAAATAAATCAGCATGCATTAAAACAAATTTTGTGTCTATGGAGAGTTTTAAATAGCAAAGAAAAATAGCAAAAGATTTACTATTCAACTTTAAGCCAAAGTGCTAGCTACAAATAAGAATTAAGGTGAAACAAAAATCAAATCAATAATAAAAGTATAGTGCTAACAATAACATACCGAAGAGGGTAAACAGACTTTGGGGCGTAACCATCTTTAGAAGGAGAGAAGAGCAAGCAGCGTAAGACAAGAAGAGAGAAGAGTCGAGGAAGAGCGGAGATGAACAGATCATCCATAACGAAGGGTGGTTCCCGCAGAATGGTGAGGTGGTCATGGATCATGGTTCAAGGCGGTTAATTGGGGCAAGTTGGTCCGAGGAACATTTGTTCAAGCACAGAAGCATGAACATAGGGAATGGAGACGGGGAATGAAGACAAGGACAAGGAAAATAAAGGATAAGACAGGGAAGGGAATGGGCATTTGGGAAAAGACAAGGAAAGGGAAGGTGAACACACAGGGAAAAGGATGAAATGGGGAAGGGAAACAGCAATGCAGAAGAAAAAAATAAGGAATTGGGGAAACAAAAAAAAAATAAAATATAGGTCAGTACATAGGAAATGCAGGAATTTGGTCAGAAAAATGGTTGGTTTATGTACTGTACAAGAAAAACTGAGTAAAATGTAGTCATCCAAGACAAATATGGGTAAAGTACATCTATATCAAAGAGTAAATTACAGCATTTCATCTCAACATAGGGAAGGAAAGCATGCATAGGAATTTTAAACTTTGAACTTTAACTGCATAAGCATGGCTGGTTATGAAATGCAGGCAAGTCTTAAAAATTAAACTCTGATCCAATCATTTTAGCATGCAGAACTGTGAATGATAATAGTATTAAATGATAAAATATGCTTAATGTTCATATCAACAAAGGCCAATTAAAAATAAAACATTTAAATTAGACATCATTAACTAATACATTGAGCTTACCACATTTCATACCAGCTTTCATAGCAATCAAAATAAAATATATCAGACATAAAATGTACAACTAAAGAAAATAACAGCAATTTTATTTAACAAGAAAGGGAGGGAGATAAAAAGTTGAAAAATATTTTTAGAAGACAATGACTAATAACTGCAAAGAAAAAATTACTAAGAAAGACTGGAAGAGTGCCTCGTCAAGATCTTTGGAAGAACCTTCAAAGAAAAATGTATTAGAGTAGTTCACATAAAATAAGATTTAAAAAAAAATGCAATGACACATAAGCATGAAATGAACAAGCAAATAATTAGAAAAGGCAAAGAGCAAAATTGTTTTACAGTTAAATTTGCAAATTAGATAACATTTGCCTTTGTGAACAACAAAATGATACAAAGCCAAACTATAGTACTTCACCATATTTTTCTTAGGAAAAATAGGTAGCTAGGTTAAAATATATATACATACATAAAGAGATATGACTGTCTAAGGAAACAAAATATTACCTAAACAAGTACACAGATTTTATTCAGAAATAAACATACAGAAAATACTTTGGCTAATGAATGTACATAAAAAATAAAAGGCAAGTGCAAAATGAAATAAACATGAAAAACTTCCACAAATGAAATGGAGTTAAAGAATAACATTAGAAAATGATTTTACTAACCTCTTCATTTAAATTGCTAACCAACAGGACTGTATTGCCACCAGCTGAGACTCCGGGCATACCCACTCGGCCAGCAGCGGCTGCAGCAGCGGCTGCAGCAGCATTTGGAATAGCCAAAGGACTGAGAGCTCCTGGAACAGCTGCAACAGGAAGCCCTAATTTTAAAATAAAGCATATTTTACGAAACACACACAAGTCGTTTACAAAAACCAATTTAAGTGCGATGGCCACGTGGCATACGGCTGACCACTCCAAAAGGTTCCTGAAAATTAATTTTTATAATTTTTAGAAAAATGGTTTGCTGATGTGCAGCAGTTAAAGGAAAGTAACTGATTTGAACAAAGTTATTAATTATTTGAACTAATATACTTACCTATGGTATGTTAAAAAATTAAATATGCAATACTCCATCTCCTATGGAAAAGCAAACAAAGCATGAAGAATGTATTTCCAAGTCAAAAGACTTGACAAATTCATTTCCATGGTTTACACTGAGAAGTCATATATGAAAAGTCAAGCATCAAAAATGTTGCCTTTGATATAACGGTAAACCATCCTTTTTCTACTAGTGCCATCATCTTCTTCAGAAGCTCACACCTGAAATCAGTTACTGCTTACGAAACAAATACAGTTAAAAGTCCTTTTCCAGATACAAATCACCTTCAATCTTTAATTCATTCAAGTGACCTAAATAATTTAACAAAATGTTTGCCTTCTTAATAAACACAAGTTCCTGAAACTCAACCATCTCCAGGAGAAAGAACAAAAAAAGTCACTCTTATCACAGACTTTGTTTACAATGTGCCTTATCATTTCCTTATTTCTACTGCCTTGGTTCCCATCCTTTCAGTTGTCCTTTTTCATTAAGTCCCCCTATCTTCAATCATTCATTCCAAAGAGAACTCTTTTCATCCTTTATCTACTTTTCAATTACCAATGAAATCAGAATACTCTCATCTCTTACATTCTTACATACTAGGTTATTTCTCAATAAATATTAGTCCACTAGAGAAATTAATTATATGGTAATTTTTCTGGCACTTATGAAAAAGGGAAAAACAGCCAGCTTAAATGACACTGACCTTCCTGACATACTGGGTAGAGCTGGCCATTAGCCCTGTTATTCAGTAAGTTCACATTTTATTCTTTCTCTCTTTTTAGTTTTCATTCATAAGGATCTACAGTTACCTTTAGTTTCAGAGACAGTCTTTTTGTCAAGTTTCACAAAAACTATTAGGACCTTTCACTGGCAGTCTGAAGAAGTCTAAGATTCATAATTCTTAAAATTTTTGACATAAAAATTTTCCCTCCAATCTCTACTTAATTCAGCCTTTATCTGTTCTCTCAGACACCATCAGTGGAATGATGCTTCTTGTTTAGATTCTTGCTCTGAATGAGTTCACTGTACAGCTCTTTGCCTATGGCATTTTTAGGACACATTCTCTATTTTCCCATTTTTCTTTTCTTTTTTTTTAATTTTAGTTTTGGAAAACCTTAAAAATAAACAAAAGTAAGAGACTGAATGACAAACTTTCATGTACTATTAATCAGGGGTAACAAGGATCACCTCATGGACCATCTCATCTACTCACCCATTTTACGTATTTTTAAAGTAAATCACAGGATTAAGGATCTTATTTTAAAATAGGAAATCTTATGTCTAGTGTTTATTAATGTGCAGAAGTCTTTGGTGCCTTTTTAGATCTATTTCTGTGGATATCTCAACCAATGATTCAATCACATTACTAGCCTCTCCATGTTAAATACTGTAGTCCTCATTATACTTCATAGCTTACTTCCATTTCACATTCAATGGGTATTTCCATTATTTTGCACACAAGTAAAGATACATGTTTAATTCCTAGGAGAGCACTCACTAATTTTTTTCTTGCATTCTCTTGGAAAGTAACCTTATACTTTTTGTTTTAAATGTATTGCAGCATTTTTAGACAGCTTTGGCTGAATGCACATGGCATTCAATTTAAGTTGACAACACAATTATTTAATAGGGGAAATTTCAGATGTAGTCAAATTTGTTTTCCTGCCTTGCCTTTAATTGGCTATCTCTTAAGCAGAAAAAAGTAACTTAAAATTCAGTTAAACTCCATGGCCTTTATAAGATCCAGAGTTGATGGCAAAAACCAAACAAAAAGCAAAAGCACCAACTACAATACATGATATGCAAAAGACTTCAGTTCCAAGCCTGAAAAGCGCATTTTACAAAAAAAATTTTTTTTTAAAAAAAACAGATATTTGATCATCAGCATTTTCCCACAACAGAAAGATTAAGTCAATTTTACTATTGCTTCTATTTTTCGATTCTAACAGTTAAGAAATGATACTCAGGGCCGGGGATTTAGCTCAGTGGTTTCAGCGCCTGCTGCGTAAGCACAAGGACCAGAGTTCAATCCCCAATACCAAAAAAAAAAGAAATGATACTCAAGGTCCACTAACACAAAATAAGTACCTGAAGAATTATAGCTAAGTACAAAATTAAAACAATCTTGCAAATCACCAAATCACTAGCATTTTCTCTGTGTATCTCTTGGCTCTTACCATCTAGTAAAATAGTCAGTATTTCATGTTTTTGTATGAACTTTGTATCCCACAGTAAAGAAGTTCTAAAACGTTTTGGCATAAGGAATCCTTTTATAATACTCTTTTCTAAGAACCAAAAGGGCTTTTCTGGTTGTATCTACTGGTATTTGCCATAATTGAAAAAATGAAGAACTTTTATAAAGCACAAGAACAAACAATCACACATTCTACTAGCTTTCAGAGTAACAAAGAAACTCCACTGTATGATAAATAAGAGTAAGAAAGGCAAAGTATATTTTAATATCATTGAGAAGAAAATAACTGACTTTATAGAGTTCACGAGTGATGCTTTGCACATGTAGATTGCTCAAAAAATACTGTAATATGTGATACTTTTTTTAAAGTATGTGCTTAAGTTATATATTAGTGAAACTTCTAAAATTTACAGTTCTAAGTTATCTATTACTAATTTATTTCCTGTTCACCTCTCATAAAGTTACTAATTCATTAAACACCTACAAAATTATCTATTTAAATTTAGTATCGATCTAAATATACCAGCCTCAGGTTAACACAGCTTATTTATGTAAACATCTATTTTTTTATAACATACATTTCTACATTATCAATATTCAGTTAAATAATCTAATGAAAACTACTTACCAGAAAATTCAAAGGTAGTGGAAAACTTGTTAAAAAAATACTTTAAATATTTAAGGCACAATTGTTTTAAAAATACCATGTTTTTCCTTCACTGGGTTAAAGTAGTCTAGGTTAAACCTTAGTGTAAAGCCCCCAAATGCCAGAAAAAGCTGTATTTTAATAAATGATACTGTCCTTTAGTAAAAAGATCCCTAACTTTGCTATACGGTAGACTCAAAACACATGCAATTTATTTCCTTATATTAAGGAGATAATAAGGGCCAGGGATTTAGCTCAGTGGTGCCACCACCTGCCTTGCAAGCGCAAGGTCCCGAGTTCGATCCCTGGTACCAAAAAAAAAAAAGATAATAAAAATCTTACCAGAAAATGGAACATAAATTGTGCAGCCTCCAGTGTCTGTACAATTGGATAAAAATGCTAACCCAAAATCCCATCATTTTTCCATTTGTTACCACCATTCTAGACTACTATGTTACTAAGTCAGGTGATCCATATGACAAAGGATCTTTCTACATTTTCAACAGTGTGTAACATAATGTAAACACACTTTGCTGGGAATTTCAGAAATCTAGGAAGCTGAGGCAGGATTATCCCAAATTCAAGCCTACAACTAATCAAGACCTTGTCTCAAAATAAGGGTCAGGGTGTTAGTTTAGTGTGAAAGCCCTGGTTTCAATCCCCAGGAAAGGGGGGGGGCAGACAGAGAGAGAGACAGAGAGAGAGACAGAGAGAGAGGGAGAGGGAGAGGGAGAGGGAGAGGGAGAGACAGACATGGGGCAGTCATCATCTGTCCTTAATGCTGCTGGTGTTTTTTTCTTCCATTATTTCTTCCCTTGGACTCATAACTTAGAAAAAACCTATATTGCCTTTACATAGTTCTAAATCATTGAAGTATTGTAAGTTTTTATTGGACTTCTCAAAGCCTCTGAGATTAAGTTCCAAAATTATCCTTCAATATAGTCTTCTTTGAAAAATTATATAAAGTAAAAAATTTGAATATAAATACCTGAAATATTTCAAAATGCACCATTTTTACCATAAATTCTGTAATACTTCTGTATTATAATTTTTACATGATATAATTCTCCACTGTAAAATAATTTTATCATTGTCCCTTTGTGAAACTTACTATATGTGATATATATGTGTATATGTGTATATATACACACATATACACATATATACATATGATATATATTATATATGTATAATATATATATATCATCCCCAATAGGTTATTTTTACCTAAAAAATAGTAAATTTAATTATTTATATCTTTAGGTAAGTGTCCATTTTCTGTTACTATAACAAAATACCAAAACCCGCAAACTTACAAACAAAAGAAGTTTAGCTCAGTTTTGGAAACTGAAAAGTCCAAAACTGGATGGCCTCATTTGTTTGGCATCTGATGGCATCAGGGTGGAAGTCCATGGAAGAGGGAGAGATCACAGGGTGAGACAGGAAGCCCTGTGGGGAAGGATCAGTCCTAATCTTTTACAACAACCTTCTTTCAAGAACCAATCAAAGATCCCATGAGAAATACATCCGTTCTTTCAGAGGACAGTACTCTCAAAAACCCAACAATCTCCCACCAGTCTCCACCTCTGAACATTGCCATAATGAGGACTAACTTTTCAACACACTAACCCTTGGGGAAAAACCACATCCAAACCATCACTAAGGCAGCAGATACGCTAGGAAAAAATAGTACTTATGAATATGGATGATCAGGTACATAAGTACTTGTTCTATTCCAGAATCAGTGTAACAATAAAGTGATGTAAAACAGCTTCTTCATAAACAGACATACGCTTAAGAGAAGGAAAATGTCACACGAATCTTTCCCATATGAAAACATTCTCATCAGCTGGGCCACCCAGACATTTTGAGTAATACAGCAATTCTGTTAAATTTTCACTATTAGTTCTGACACAATATTATTATTAACTCTTTCTCCACTGAAACTGATGATAGACATCCACTCACGTAGAGAGAAATTATATAAATTATTTATCTATCCTTCTTCCCTTCAGGCCATGTTTCACTGAAACTACAGGCATACCAAACCTTGCACATTTCAACTGAAGAATGAAACTATTTTTCTTAATTTATCTTACCACTTATGGTTTCTAATTAACTTTTTGAAAGTTTTAGATTTATAAGAAAACTGAAGAGTTCTTATATAAATTAAGCACTCTATTCTCCATTTCATTATTAACATTATACATTAGCATAGTATAGCTGTTACGATTAACCAACCAATACAGACGTATTAACTAAAGTCCACCATTCACACATTTCTTTAGAGCACACTTAATGTTTCTTTTTTTGGATTCTAGGATCTTAAATTCTATTTAGTCACCATAACTCCTCAGGGAACTCTTCAATGTAAAAGTTTACTGTGATTCTGAAAGATGTACAATTTGTTTAATCCCTTTATTTCCTATTCTGAAAGTTTCTTCCAAGTCAATTACATGATTTCTTTTGGTCTTTTTTCACTTCACTGTTCAAAACATGTAGTAGTTAATAATCTTATGCATTACTTCTACACAGAAGGCCTGTGGTGGGATTCCAAGGTCTTTCTAATTCTTAAAAAGCATGGGGGTCCAAGGTGACAGACACAGTCCTTACATTTTATCTACTGATTTGAAGGTAAAAAATTTACTTTTACAAAGAAGACAACTGCTACTGTTTTCTGAAACCATATCTCACCCTCTATTCTATTCTCTTCAGTTAGGAGGAAAACTATGTACATATTTAACTGTAGTATAAAAGTTCCTGCATCCAAAGTCTATTATTAAGGAAATAACAGGAATGGTCTTCTTTAGAAAGCTTTTCTTTATATTATCCATACCACATATAACTGTTAACTCTTAAAAACACAAAATTTCTTCTGAGTAAAATCTACGATTTGATTATCTTCTATTGAAAAGTTAGAGTTACAGAATTAAGACTGCTTGGCCTAAAAAATAAGAAGTGTTGGGTAAATATAAGAGAGGGTCTTCAAGTAACTGTCAGAAAAGGGGAAGGGGTAAAGTAATACAAAATTAATAAACAGCAAATTTCTTAAAACTACAGTTAAGAACAATTTAACAAGTAAAAATAATAAATCTGGTGTGATCAAGACCATATGATCAGAACTTTACAAAACTTCTGTCCTAGATAGCTAAGGACTTATGAAGAACATTTAGGTTCTATAGCCAGTGATGGTGAACCTATGGCACATATGCCACAGTGGGTTGTTTATATCATTGAATGCTCTAAAAGGTTTGCCATCATTGTTCTATCCTAACAACCTTACTTTATAGAGAATGAGTAATTATAAACTCTTGTACTGACATAGATATTCCTTGTTTAATGACCTGTTTACTGACTATTGAGACTTATAACCCTTTCTTTGTGCGTGCAGTGCCTTACAACAGCTTGTTTATAAAGCCTAAATGTCTTTCTTTGGACAGTACACCTTGTCTGTACTGTACTGTAATTTTTGTTGATTGTACTGTACAGTACTATAGTTTTACACTGTTATTATACAAATAAAAGCAAAGTTATCAAGCTGGAGTTTCCGTTGACAATTTTTTTGTGCTGAATACAGTATTGTAATGTACACACTATATTCTATTCCAATCAATTAATTTAATTACCTAGCTGCAGGCATATAACTCAGTTGTTAAATTAGGAATGTCTTTAAGCTTTTTTTCCCTTGTTTTAAGTCCTGTCTGTAGCCCATAACATTTCAAGTACTCAACTACCACAAAACATATTTCCTTCAATCAGAAGAGAAAAAAAATTTAAAACCATTCATTCAATTATTTGAAACCAGTTGAATAAACTCTTTTAAAGTGGACAATTCTATCTGCTGAGCTCTTATAACTTTTCTAAAAAAAAATTTTACAACTTAAAAATTAACATTCTAAAAATTCAGCCAAAGTACAAGACAGTTTAATAATCCAAAGAACTCAACATCATTTTCTAAGCCTGTGGACATGGAGAAGGAGGTATATTAATATAGTTTCTTAAGTTATTAAACAATGAATCAGGACAGATATTTTCATGTTACTTCTAACCAAATATGTGATTTATGATGAACATGACAATAACAGCTTTTAACGTTATATATGTATGATGAATATTATGTGTGTATATATTTTGAAGCTACTATGGCATTCAGTGATGTGTTCTAAAATATATGTAGTTTAAAATTTCTGGGAAATATTTATAATATGTTTGGATGTGTGATTATTCTTGCTTTTTGTAGAGGACAGCTTTCAAATATGTCTGCAGCAGAATAGTTATTTGGTCTGACCACACAGCCATTATTATTATTTTTTTTTTTTGCTGTAATTCGTCTTAGTAATGGAATATTATAGACTAGGGTTTTGCTAAATAACTAAGATTCTGGATACAGAACATGAGGTATAATTTAAAGAAACAATGAACATTCAAATTTTTAAAATTATAGTAAAAGACACATAGAAAGTTTATTTATTTCAGCATCATCACAATATGAGTAATGCACTGTGCTACAGTTACTAGAGGATAGGAATTTCTTATCACCATTACAATTTAAGGACTTACATACATGTCAAGTAGTGACTGAAACACTGTTGACTTGCTGAATTCAGACTTTCTGCACAAAATAAATGACATAAACAACTTTAAGAAACAGATGTGGAATCTAAGTAATTACTTTTAAACTAGTAGTTTTCTAGTTATTCTGAGGGTGGAAACTATTCCAAAAGGAATCTATCTAGGAATTTTGATAGTGGAGTCATTTATATGAAGATCAGCTAATCCCTTCTATCATTACCAATGATCCAACAAGATACCATTTCTTAGAAACTGGTATTTTTGCATCTTCATAACTTTTTAACTGGGGTTTCTTTTTGGAAAAGTACTCAATTGCCCACATAACATTAAATCAAAGTAGCCTTACTACTCTTGAAAATAACTAAACATCATTGCTTTTCTTTCTAAGCTCTCAGGTTACTGAGTGGTTCAGGGAA
Organism: Heterocephalus glaber; assembly: GCF_053883595.1. Classification (NCBI taxonomy): domain Eukaryota; kingdom Metazoa; phylum Chordata; class Mammalia; order Rodentia; family Bathyergidae; genus Heterocephalus; species Heterocephalus glaber. The sequence goes on along the minus strand of NW_028258296.1, from coordinate 31,878,230 downwards.
AAAAGAAAACTTAAGAAATGGCACTTATCTTTTTAGGATATCGAAATTCTGAACAACCCTAGTTTATTAAATAATATCTAAAGGACAATAATGAATAATGTTTTCTGAACACACACAAAAATGAAAATACATAGGTATCACCTACATTTATTTTAAAAATAGAAGGGTACTGCTTTACTATCTCACTGCTATAATGCTAATTTCAAGTTTATATGGACTTATAGTTTTTTCTCACATACTCCACCGTAATGAAATATAACAGCATTTATAATATTTCACAAAAGGTATTTGGGTTTACCCCATATCTTATAGAATGGTCAAAAAGACTAAACAGGCACAGACTACAGATTTATTTGTACAAGAAGAACACCTGAAGTGACTCAATAACTCAGTCATACTTTCTTTTCTCTTCACAAATAGCCATGAGAGGAGTATATCATCTATTCTTTTTTTTTTTTGCAATTTTTTTTTTTGGTACCGGGGATTGAACTTGGGACCTTATGCTTGCAAGGCAGGTGGCAGAACCACTGAGCTTAAATCCCCAGCCCTCTATCATCTATCCTTATTCACTGAGAAACTACAAAGAACACATAAAATGTTTTAACTACTTACTAGTCCAGTTATTTAAACATAGGATGACCAAAAATTACATCTTTTTCATTAATTTTTATAAGATTTGTAACAGGAAATACAAAAATGACAATTTATCAAATTAATTCAATACAAGAATTGATGGGTTGAAATGACACCTGCCCCAAGCAATGAAAACTCCTTCATAATATACACACATAAACACACACATATACTTACCAAATTAAGAATGATAGAGAACTTTCTTAAACTAATGAAGGGTATCTACAAAAACAATTAATATCATACCTAAAGGTGATACCAGAGTGATGCTTGGGGTAAACTGTTAAGCAGGTAAAAACATAACCATCTGAAACTAATTGTTATGGCTTGTGTCTACCTGTCCCCCTAAAGCCTCACAGGGTCATAGGTGGGGCTTTTTAGTGGAGGTTGGATCTAGGGTGTGCAATGCTTGTGCTAGGATTAAGGGTACATGATTGCTAACTTAGTCCACTGATTGGTCTGGATAGTTCTGGGTGTGGATAATCCCACTCAAAAGGGGGGTAGTCTGGAAAGGATAAAGGGAGATACAGCCAGCCACTGCAACCTGCTGTTCACTGCTTAGTTGCTTTCTGCTTCTTTGCTGCTTTGCTGTCTTCTGTCCACCATGAACTGTTTTCTCCTCTTCGATTTCCCTCTGGCATGCCACCATGCCTTGCAGTCAGCCAATTATGTACTGAAATCTACAAACTGTAAGCTACAATAAACCTCTCCTCTTTTTACTTTGGATATCAGGTATTTTGTCTCAGCAATGTCAGGAGTAACTAGGATGCTTATTAAACCTTTGGAGCTAATTTCTAGTCTACATTTTTTTTAATGTAGTGAATAGAAAAACCAATTAACATGACTACAAGAAAGCAATCAAACCAAGCTAAACTTCAGAATTTTCTAAAAGTGTAACTAAGTGTCTCCATTAAGAATGGAACTGAGGTGTGGGGTAGAGGGAGAAGAAGTTAAAGATTAAAAAAGATTTAGCATTACCCTTGATAGGATTCTCTTCTGAACAAATCAACCCTTAAAAAACATCTTTCAGTAATGGGGAATTTTAAAATGGATTGGGTTTTTTGATGACCTTAACTAATCATTTTTGATTCAGTGCAATAATCATATAACTTTTGTAAGAAAATGTGTTTTAGAGATCTTACGGTAATATTTGAGATGACATGTCATAATGTCAAGGATATACTTTAAAATACAACAGAGGGCCAGTGATTTAGCTCAGTTGTTCCACCTCCTGCCTCGAAAGTGCAAGGATCAGAGTTCAATCCCCAGTACCAAAAACAAAAACAACAACAACAAAAAAAATAGAAAACAACTAGTGAGTGTGAACACTGCTGAACCAAAATGATGAGTATGTGAGATTTATTCTATCAGTATACAGTAGCTGAAATCTGCGGTAAAAAAAAATCTAAATTACCATTCATAAGTAACAAAAAAAAACTCACTTAGGTTTTGCTAATCATATGCAGCACATGTAGGGAGGAAAGTAAAAGTAAACTGAGCTCAACAGAATTATACACATTTAAATGTGAAGAAAACATTAAAATATAGCTCAATGACTATAATGAATGTCTTTTTGAGGCTACCACTAATAACTTTACTAAAAGGCTAAAATTTAGCATATAAAAACTTACGAACTTTTTCTTTAGTAGTGATTTCCAAATCTCACTATACAGTAAAACCACCTTCGATTCATGATCACGATCATGAAAAATTATTTCTAGCAATTTTTCTCTAATACACCCCTTAATTAACTACACTTTTTAACATGACAAAGTGATCATTATGTCTCAATTTATAATCTCAAGAATTTATGACCACCTTGTTCTTTGAAATAGACTATGTGAACGATTAATAGTCTGCCAGGTTTGTGATTATGTATTTCAATGTCAGATTTCTAACTAATTACAAAGCATTTGATCTCTTTTCTTTGAATAAATTACATATCCTGAAACACTATGATTCCTAGAACTTTTAAGAAAGCAGCAGAGAAGTCAAGTTATGAATGATAGTCTTAAAAAATTACTGTTCAAATAAAATTTGTAATACTGATTCTAAAGTAATGAATTTTAACCAAATGGCTAGTTTAAAAAAAGGTAAAATGAACCCCCTCTCCCAATATTGAGGAGAGTAGTATTTTTTGTGTTTTTATAAAAATCTTTGAAATAAAGGGGTGCATTATCAATTATTTCATTCTGAACAAGTACTGTTTGAGAAAGACTGAGCAAAAAATGAATGCTATCAATACTAGATTGGTTGTACTTTGAAATCACCTATTATCAATTAGAAGCAAAGAAAAGATTTAGTTTTTATTTCAAAAGACATGACTTCACTAATGCAATACTGGATGTCCCGTAAAGGGTCTCTGAACTCAACTTTAAAACCAAAGCATTAAGTAGTTACTCAAAAATAATATGCAGCAAATTTGTAGGAAAAAAACTTCATGCCTTACAAATGGATATTTTAAAGGGATTAAGATGAATTTAAAGAGATGAATTACTTAAAAATACTTTTCTGAAAGTTATTTTAAAGTGAATAAAGCTGAAGGCTCAGCTCATATCAAATATGAACATAAATCTTTTAAAAGCATTATACATTCCAATTAAAAGAATCTACACAACTAATTCAGAAATTGTAACATCAAACAACCTTTTAAAAACTACAAAGTACCTCCTAACAGAAATTAACACTTTCCTATCAACTTACAATCCTATGAAAATTGGCCAATTTAATTTATATTAGTTTAAATTAATAACTACCATCTTTCTAGGATAAAGTTGGCAATATCAACAGTCTAACATTTTCTTTGACTCAAAATTTCTAGTTTCAACAATCTAATCCACAGGAATTTAAATAAAAATTCATGAGACTAAATATCCACTTTCAAATATATATTCATTAGCATTTTTTCAAAAAAGCTCTAAGTAAAAGACAACGGCAATTCATCATAACAAAATTACAAATACAGTATGATTTTAACTTAGTACAAAAAGTGTACATAGAAAAGAAGAATTGCATCAAAATATATGACTGGATATCAAAACTAGAGAGTATTTTATTTTATTTATTTTATTTTAAGTTATGGTGCTAGGGATTGAACCAGACCCTTAGACATGCCAGGCAAGTGTTCTTTGACTGAGCTACAGCTCCAAACCCTATTTGATTTTTCAGTTACAGCTCACTTATTTTCAAAAACTATATGAGGATGTTTAAAATAAAAAGCCAGTTTTAACAAGATGCTCAACCATTTAAAACATGTAAAAGATGAAATTATTTAGTAAACAAATATGAATTCACCATATTTTCCTAAGTATTTTCCTTTTACTTAACAGGCAGAAATCCAGATATAAAATACATTACATTAAAAAGTTTAACACAGATTTGGAAGAATACATTAGATAAATTAAGAACCGAGCAAGGGCTGAAGGCTTAGCTCAGTGTCAGAGTGACTGCCTAGCATTCTCAAGTCCTTGGCTTTTATCTACAGCACATGCAAAACAGAAAAACTGAGCAACATACAAGCTTTCAATGGAAAAATGTAATACACTGAAAAGAAAAAAAAGCATAGCTAGGGCTTCATAATCTTTTATGAAGAATATTTTATTACTATGTCTTTAAAAGTTTCACCAAAGCCTTAAGACCACAATAAAAAATAGTGATGAATTCCCTACAGGAATTCTAAATATGCCTCTGCAAGGACCCAAACACATTCAAGTATAAATAGATGAGCAAACACACACAACTGCCTAAGGTCAAAGGAAGTAATTACAAAGGTCTGTTGTTTGATGCCTAATAGTTTCGGTATTTTGTTTTTAAATTGTTTTTTTAATGAGCTGCAAATTAAGTTTTAAACTTTTCAGCAAGTATAAAATCTTGACACATCATCTACTTGATTTGGTTATTTAAAAGGTTCAATAATGTATCTGCCAAGTTGTTTAGGAATATGTCAAAGACCTAGAAACTACTCACTGTTACTCTCTTCTGTAATATAAATTTTCTCAGTAAAGAGTTTAATAATCTATAGCAAGAATTAAAAGCAAAAAACATGTATCATTATTCTTTCAATCTTAACTTTGCCTTAAAAATTTGTACACTAAGAAACAGTCAATGTTACTAATTGCAAGGTGAATTGAGGGAATTAAAGTTTCAACTATAGACCAACAGACATTCTGTCAGAAGAAAGTATTAGCAACCTAAAGCATCTATTACAGCAACAACAAACAGCTATGATTGGTGCCAAATATACTAGAAAATTAGAATAAAGGGTCGGTTACAGTGGTACCTCGGTTCACGAACTCAATTCTCTCCATGATTCTGGTTGTAAACTGAACTGGATGAAAACCAAATCAAATTTCCCCACGAGGTCAACACTGAAGCATTATAACCATTGAATTTCATTCAGTTCTCATCCAATTCGGTTTGTGACCATAACTGTGGAAAGAATTGAGTTCATGAAAGGAGTTATCACTGTAATTTCAAATACCAACTGCTCTTGCACAGTTGTTTCATACTGTGTGTGTGTGTGTGTGTGTGTATATATATATATATATGGAATGAAATGATTAAATACTTACAAATGAATAGTGATTGTTAAATATTCAAAGCAAGTATTTCCACGAATTACTGCATTATAATGCTTTCTAAAAAAAAATTTTGGACATAAACTTAAAGAACTAGTTTGTCAACCATCAATCTTGGATTCTATATGGATAGAAACCCTGATTTAAAGAAAATCTTACACTATCAATACCAGTAAACAAGAAATAATTTCTCAAACACATCAAATAAAAAGACCCTGTAAAATTCCACCTGAACTTGTACATACCTTTGCTCATTTTACTTATAAAATACCATTTTCCCTTATATTTTCTTCATCTTTATCAACAATCAATTGTATATTTTTACACTGTATTTTTTTTTTTTGGTACTGGGGATTGAACTTAGAACCCTGTGCTTGCGAGGCAGGCAGCATCACTGAGCTATAAATCACCAGCCCTTCACATTGTATTTTTATCAGGTGGCTCAACTCCACCATAGGACAAAGTAAAATATAAATAAAAAGATAATACATGAATAGCAAAATAAATTTTATAGAAAATTTCTAATTGAAATTACTTAAAAGAGGATATAATATGGGCTTTGAAAAAAACCATTATCTAACTCCCATTACCTGTTTTGTCTGTTAACACTTCCCTGTTTGTATGCAGTGCTAAATTAAAGCAATCACGTTAACCCTAATGAAAAGGCACAAGGGCCTCAGGACCAGACTTAGGTATGACAACAAATCTGAAATGAAAATATTTCACTCAAAACTCAAAAAGTATTTTTTCACTACAGCTTTTCTTACTTTGTTTTGGGACAGCGGTATACAAAACAAGGTGAAGTAGTGAAAAGGACAAAACTAATTGATTACATTTACGAAGAACACTTTTGGTTTTTAATAGCATTCATATGCTTTTTCACCTGAGAAGAACAAAACTCATGAAACTGAAAAGCTTGTTAAGGTCCAAAATGAAGGATTCATCATACTTACTAAAGTTAAACAAGCACTTTCCCATTTAGCAAAAATGGGAGAAAAGTGGTATTAGACAATAAAAATCATACCTAAAAGGGATGTCTCCTTGGCAAATGCTGCAGCAATAGCTGGGTCCAATGCAGGTTGTCCATCTCCAGATGGGAGATCAGGTCGAGTATAATCCCTACTCTTATCATTGTTGTATTTTACATTCAAATTCACAAGTTTGGAAAAATCAATCCTTAGAGTACAGCAAGCATTATAAATATTCTGACCATCTAGGGCCTGTAAAAGTGAATGAAGTGTATTAGCAATGTTAAGGCATGAGAATTAGCAAAAATGGGAAAAGGTTTCAAATTCATACATCATACTGTACTGTTCCTGCTATAAATGCATAAGTTTCCAATAAATATGATCTTCTTTAAAGAGAAAATGTTACTTAACTCTTAAAAATTTAATAATTCATGCTCATAATTTTAATTAAAAAGATATAAATGTGTAATCTTTAAAAAACTTGTAAGGGTCACAAGTACAGTATGTCTACAAAGCTAGTATTTACTAATTTACATAAAAAAGATAACCTTATTATTCATATGCTGGATGACAGCACTTTTATGAATTGACAGCTTTATAAGGTAATTGTTGTTGGGTGTCACATTGTAATGAAGTTGGCTCAGACCAAAATGTATCATCATAATGTGTAACAGCAATTCCCACGAAATGTGGTAAAAACTAGTATCTTAAGATGAAATATTCAGCCTGAATCAGAATCCCTTCATGAAATTAGCAAACTCAACTCCAGGAAATTTCTGGAATAGAAGAGTTTCAGCCCTAGAGCTGAAAGCCTAGGATTAGTTAGGTCATTCTAAGGAAGTTATATAACTCTCTAATACTCAATTTCTTAATATGGAAAACAAATAATAATGGCTACCATGTACAAGGTTATTATGAGGATTAAATAAAGGACAGCATATGTGAAAGTACACCATGAATTATAAAAAAACTATACTGCTGTTATGGTTATCATGTTTTTCTGCTGCTGTATCATCATCATTAGTCCGTCTGGATATAAGCTAGGAACAAACTATAAAACAGGGAAACCAAGGTTAATTTTTCATCAGGAAAATAAACACGTCCTGTTAGGGAAAAAATAAACCTTTATAGTTACATAAGTATACAAAGTTTATAATACAATAATCTCATTCTCTGGAAAAATATATCTTTCCTTAATATAAAAAATTATTTTCTTTGATTATACTTACCAAGTTGAAAACTAACCTAAAAATAACTCAACAGAAGTTCATCCATTATAACACAGTGTTTGCAAAAACTCACAGGACTTCATAGATATCAGGATCTGAATTACATTTGGGTTAAGCAAGGTACTTATCATCACACAAAAGTAGAAGCCAAGTATCAATTTTATCAGCCTATATAATATAAACCAGTGATGGTGAACCTTTTAGAGCTTTCAATGATATAAACAGCCCACTGTGGCACATGTGCCACAGGTTTGCCACCACTGACAGAAACTAAGTCAATACTCAGTTTTAAAGGCAAACAAAACACTGAAAATAGGCATCCATTTACTCATGTAACATTCCTATAGGGAAAACATGAGTCAAGAAACAATCTGTTTCAACACACTATATGAAATGTCAAAAGATGAAAAGCAAAATTTATTATTAATTGTTTTAGTATTTTTTCAATTGTACATGTTTGTAGAACATGATTACATTCCCCATAGTCAGTTGGTATATGTACATAATAGATCTTAATTCTTTTTTAAACAACCCGGCTCCATTTCTTGGTGCCCTTCCCAGTTATCAACCTTTTATTTCATTATATTTTGGGTAACATCAAAAAGAAAATGCTATCTTGTAAAAGAAGACATGGGTCTGAAAATAGTATCCAGGTTAAGGCTAAAAGTATTGACAAGAAACTACTAACTCCTCAATAAATAGTCTTTTCTAAGCTGAGTTATTTCCAAACAATACTCAAGCAGACTGTCAAATTATACACAATAAAAAAGTCCTATAGAGACATTTGCCATTTTCCTTTTTAACTTTTAGAAAAACAGCTTCATGTAAGTGGAAGATATACAATTACATGTAAGGTACAAGAGCTGGAGAAATGAGCAAACAAGATGTCAATTAAAATAGTTTAACAACAGAGAACACAAAAAATAAGAGCTAAATATACATGAAAACAGAAATCCAGGCATTTTCAATAGTTGGCTGAAATAACATCACTGCAAGTAAAGTAGGGATAAAAATCAAATTAAATTCATGTATTTATACAATCTCAGGAGATAAGAACAGCACACAAACTGTGGTTTGGTAATCAGGAATGCAGTGATCATACTGAAGCAAAGATTTCTGATAACAAAAGCTCCATATAATTTGCACCAAGACCTTTTGAATGTGCTTATTTCCATAGCAAGCAAAAACAATCAGAAAAAAAACTGTAAACAGTAATTTAAAATTTATGGCTAAAATATCATCATCAAGAAAGAGGAAGTGGGAGGGGTAGGGGAAAGGAAAGAAGGGAAAGGAATAAATATGAGAAAAGGAAAAAGTGGAAACAAAGTCTTTGTAAATAGGGAGGGGTGGAAGGGACAAAGGGAGGGCAGGGGAATGGGGAAAAAAATAAGAACCAAGATATATCATGAAAGGTACATATTCCCAATGATGAATGTCATCATATTGTATACCTAAAATGTACCAATAAACTTAATGAATAAAAAAAAAGTAGGAAAGATGTTTAAACACAAAATGCACAATGACGTATCCTATATAGATTAAAAAGATAAAAGTCACAATAGTATTTCTATTTTTATGTCAATGTTTACTATTTCTTTCCATGACTTACTTTTTTGAAGAGATGGTTGGGGATCTGATTTAACAGGTGCGTAGAGAAACCTGAAAGCTCCAAATTCTTTAAGTATCTTACTGTCTAATATTTAGCAAGTCAGGAAAACACATCAAAACCAAGAACATAAATTAGGTTTGTAACACTAATAAAATACTTTAGAAATTATTAACCAACATAAAACTTCACGTTAGATTATGCAGGATTTTTGTAAAACATTCTAACACCACTGGTTTCACCATAAATCCCCTATTCATATTAATGTGGAATACAAAAATTACAAATGCTGAAAGGTAAGTACAATTAAGCAGATTGCAAAGAGAATGTACAAAAAAGTAGTAAACAGTGATTACATTAGATCTCTCAAAATTCTCCATAAAGTAGTAAGTAGGCTGTAAAAAATAATATATGAGAAGATCTTACTGCTGCAAAATATTTGTTTTACCTCATTTTTTAACATGATATAAAATCTAAAAGAAATTAAAAACAATCCACATGTACACTAAATTAAAATGACATAATTCTAAACACAAACTATCAGTATCCTGTGTCTATTATAGATATTCCTAGCAGGAGATAATGTTCATGAAATGCTGTTTCTAATAATAAAAACAGAAAAAGTGTCATTTCCAACTTATATACATATATTAAAATTTAGCTGTATGAAACAACTTTCAACTGGGTATAGCGGTGCTTGCCTGTAATCCCAGCACTCTAGGAGGGTAAGACAAGAGGATCTCCAAACCAACATGGGCAACTCAAGACTATGTCTAAAACTTAAAACTTAAAAAGGGTTGTGTGTATTCAGTGCCAAAGCCCTATGTCCAATCCCCAGTATCACACACAACAAGAACAAAAACCCTAAAACAAAACAAAGTCTTTTAAAGGCCCAGTGAATAATTACTGTGTCCTACTATTAAGAAGAGGTGGCTATTTCTATGTACCAATTTTTTCCTTAAAAATATAAAAGATGTATTAAAATGCCAAAGGAAAACATCTTTATGTGCCTGATACACTGTGTGCCAATAAATATCAACAAGATTTTCTAAAAGATATTGGGGCGTTTCCTTTCATAAACATGAGAATCATTTACGTTTTGATAATCAGAATTGTTACAAATACTTTTGATTATCACCATAAATGTCAATACTCAAAAACTGCAGCAAAGAACAAAGCAGACATGGTATTCACTCTCATATAAGTGAGTCTAGAAAAATTAACAAATAATCACAAAAATTTTAATCTAGTTGAAAGGAAAAGGAAGATCTCTGAAAGGGTACTTCTAAATGGATACTTAAAAGAGGACGATATGGGGCCGAGGATTTAGCTCAGTTGTGCTGCTGCCTGCCTTGCAAGCACAAGGTCCTCAGTTTGATCCCTGGAACCAAAAAAAAAAAGAGGAAGATAGCAAGAAGTATGACATAAGAAGATGAAGAGAAAACACAGTATTAACAATTGGAACAGCAAGCTGGAAGCCTGAGAGATCAAAGAAGCCACAGTATATGCAAGCTATTTAAATAATTTCAATACAGCAGAGATAGTTTCCTAAGCCATATTAATGACTGGTGGACTTTATTTGAACAAAAGTCAGACACTGAGTAGAATGGAAATAATGTTGCTTTAAACTGAAATCATTCTTAGTACTTTGTGGATAAATAATAGGGGTAAGGGAAGATGTCAGAGTGGGGAGTTTAGTCAGAAGACCAACGAAGTACAGATTTGCTCAAAACAGTTGTTCACAGACCAGCATTCTTGGGTCACTATGCATGAAGATAAAAACTTTATGTCAGAATTTGTATCTGCATCAAGACTAACATATTGCAGTTAGAAATATGCTGATCTGTAGTTTGGCACAACAACTTTAAGGTCTCAGAGGTCAGTATTTTTTAACAATATCTATTCAGGATGGTAGCAAGAGAGATGGAGTCAAAAAAGGATATATTCCATAGCAATTTAGCTGCTAGAATGAATATTTGATAGAATAATAATTTCATGTTTTCTGGCTTGCTAATGAGACTGACATTGGTACCTTGCAGAGACACACAAGAAACACCTGAAACAAGCTGAACTAAACCTAAGTTTGAAGGTGTCCAATATTCTACTGGACTCTTGGTCTGGGTCTGAGCTATAAAAAGTGGTAAGAACACTAAGTGTAACTGAACATGGCAGTAGGTGAGGTTTCCCAGGTAGTAGGGGAAGAATGTGTAGCAAGGAAGAAACCATCAAAGCGAGATAAATCTAGATGAGAAATGTCAAGAGATCAAATGAAAATTTTTTAGAGTATTCCACAGTGCCAAATGTTACCTATATGTTAAGTAAGGTTAAGACTAAATAATACTACTGGCACTTCATTATTAATCATTGGTGAAATTCTGAAGAATAATCTGTGTAAACAGGGCTGAAATCAAATTACAGAAGATAAATAAGCAAGCTCTAAAAGATAATAAAAAATAAAGACACCGTAATTAACAAATCAGGTTATAAATTTTAAAGGGCAAAAGAGAGGTAGAGTGAGAGATGGGAAGATTATAGTTACAGATGGAGTTGAGAGACATCGGAGGCTTGAGCACACTTGAAGTATTAATGAGAGGTAGTGAATGTAAGAGAAAAATAAAAGAAAGTAGAGATGACAGTGCCAACTCTTAGGAAGCAACAGAGGATGGGATCTGTTGTTTACTGCTCTTAGACTAAAAAAAAAAAATGTGACTTTTATTAGAGGAAAAGGACTTGGATTATACGCTTTGCAAGAAAAACTAATGGAGAGTCCATCTGATATTTTCCTGCAATTAAGCAAGAATGAAGAAAGACATGGTGGAAGGGGAAATTTCTGACAGTCACTGTGAAAAGCAGAACATGCTGACTGAAAAAATAGCAAAGAAATTTTTCAAGTGGAGGGGGCTACTTGTAGGCAATGCTCATGAATTTAAAACTGTTACCAATTGTCAGACTTTTTGATAATCTCTAGGTACAACATAGTGACATGAAGAATGCAGATTACTGGAGTCATCAAAAGTTCTACCAATGGGGCCGGGGATTTACCTCAGTGGTTCTGCGCCTGCCTCGGAAGCACAAGGTTTGATCCCGAGTTTGATCCCCGGTATCCAAAAAAAAAAAAAAAAGTTCTACCAAGCAGTCTAGATTACAAGATAATGGCAGAGCAAGTCTGGGAAGTAGTAAGTGAAATAAAGTTGTGCTCAACTATTAGGAAAAAAAAAAAAAAAAAAAAAAAAAAAAAATATATATATATATATATATATATATGATAAAACAATTATCTATTCTCTTAGAATTTTACCTCTTTGTTGAGAGGACCTGAACGAGTGATAATTGTATATTAAACATTCATGAACACTTATAGCTTGATGCTCATTATCAGTACACAGGCTGGTAAAATGAAATTCTCAAGTATACAGTGTAATTGAAGTATTACATCTTTTATTTTATGAGATTAAATGTACCTATAAATTATTTCAAATAAGATGTACACATAAGCTATTTCCCATGTAAGAATTAGCAGTATACTCCATTTCACTGGTCCTTTACCAAGCCCTTTTCTTCTAGGGAATAAGAATAAAGAAAATATCATACATCAAGAAAAATGTGTATCATTTTAAAATACGTTTGAAGTTGTGAAAAATGTCATACAAACCATGACTTCTAGATACTATATAATGATAAAATCTCATACCACATTAATTTTTGGAAACTCCATAAAGTTTGTATTTCCAAAGCTGGGAGGCCAAAAACTGTGAAGAATAATTATTTTTAGAAAAAAAAGAACTCCAATTATTTACCTACACTGGAAAAATAACACACAATGAGATTATATCACCTGAGAAGTAATGAATAGCAATACACTAGAGAAATAGACTATATAAAAGGCAGACTGAAAAAAATGTCTATCTCACAGACTATGCATTATAAGTAATTTACCTCTTTAAATCTTGGCATCCTTTTTAACAAAGGGAGAAAAAAACCTGTTCTCTTGGGCCGGGGATTTAGCTCAGTGGTTCTGCCGCCTGCCTTGCAAGTGCAAGGACCCGAGTTCAATCCCCGGTACCAAAAAAAACAACACCAAAAAAAAAAAAACAACCTGTTCTCTTTACAAGACAGAGTACTAGTCAATAAATAAAAGTGAGATAAGGGTACCTGGTAAACTATTAACAATTATGTTGTTACAACCAGTATAGCCTTTCTGCTACTTAAAGATTTCAGTAATCTCCAAATGAGATAGTGAGGAAAGAAATGCTATTAAGCAATAATGAAAAATGGTCGGCATTCCATAAGGAATCTTGATCTAGAGGAAGCACTAACGGGCTAGAAACTACAATTAGTCTGAAAGTTAAAAAAAAATAAAAAAGAAAAAACCAAGAGGTAAGACAAAGGTAAGTAAAAACAGCAGATTTAATAATAATGGTTTAATAATGAATGTTTACTATATAATGGAATAATAAGAATATGGTACAAGTAAAAGAGACAGTGAAAACAGAATTAAGATACATTAACTTAGGCACTGGAAGACATTTTGAAGCAAAGCTTTGGTATATAATTTTCAGTAGTGGTCATGACATGGGAAAATTTTTCTTCTTCTAAAAGTCTCTTAACTTCCATATATAGCAATGACAAAAAATGTGAATGATCTGAATAAAAAACAGATCACAAACCTATTCAGAAAACATGCCTTTAAAAAAAGAATAAAAGGTAGTTTTACACTAGCGCTTGTCACAGCATTTGAGCTATTATCTGTATTGATATATTCAACCATACTATCTCAAAAACAGATTACTTTGATTCCCATTTCAAGCTATTTAAAAATCTTATAAAGATATCCATGGACAATATACTATTCAGCTATCTTCTCAAAAGCACAAAATTTCCCAAATTAACAAAAATGTAAACTAATACAAGCCTATGCTATAGACAGCTACATCATGATGATTATTATTAATTTTGTGTGTGTGGTACGGGGGATTGAACTCAGGACCTTGTGCTTGCAAAGGAGACATGGTGCCACTGAGCTAAATCTCTGGCAAAGTCATGATTATTCTTAAAAAATACACATTCCTTTTTCATGACAATTACTGTTTCCTAAAATTATCTCACTGACATATTTCTACCATCTATGTTGATGTTCTTTCAACCAAACCAATAAATTACTTTGAGACTCCCTGCAAGCTTCTTAAAATTCCACTATCTTCTCAAAAGTACAAAACTTTGCACCTAAATTTAAAGTGTAAAATACAAGCTTATGTTACAGATAACTATAGGCATCACTGTTCTTTAAAAATAAACATTTTTTTCTGACAATTAAAATGGTTTCCTAAAATTATCTTAATGACATGAATTTCCACCATCTACAATGCTACATGGCATTACTAACTTAAATCCAGATTAAGTTACATCTCCACGAAAAAATATTACTATCTCAAAAGACACTCTAGACTTACTAGTTTTGCTTGTTGAGCATTTACTGGATCACCATACTGGAGCAAAGCTTGAAACTGGTTATTTTTTGTAAATGTGATTATCTTCAATACAGCACCAAACTTAGAAAATATCTGTTAAAACATGAGACCAAAGTATTATTTACTGTATTATTTATTCAATTTACATGTGAGTATGCAAATTAAATTAAAACTTACTTGGTGAAGAACATCAAGTGTTACAGGGTAGTACATATTGTCAATAATTATTCTAAGTACTGGACTCTGGGCTGGAGTCACTGCACTCTCACTAACTGTGGTGCCACTAAGAGGAGTATTTGCTGTCTGGACAGCAGTCACAGCTTGAAGAACTGCTTGAGCACGCTGAAAATTAAAAGGAAAAAGAGTTGAAAAACACACTCATCACATACTTTGCTATATGTTATAATATTGTTGGTTTGTAATTCAAGTATTCTACTGATATTATTCAAAAAAGTGAACTAGGATTTGGCATGAATACTGACAGAGCAAAGACAGGCAATGTGACTTATGCTTGAAAGAACAAGGCATAGTCTGACAGATCTATATAACCAAAAAATGTTTTAAACAAAAACTTTTAGAGAATGAAACTTTAAACTACCACTATTTTCTCCAAAAATAGGCACATGGCAAATCTCAACAAGATATGGATTATCAAAAAAAAAAAACTACCATAAAGTTTAAATTTTCCAGGAAATTTTCAAGCTGCAATATGAATGATATTTTGCACACATTTATGGTATTTAATACACCAACAATTATAAAATGCAGTTTTATTTTATATTAGTAATAAGATGTTACCAATTAAATTATTGTAAATATTATAAGACACCTTGATTTCTTATATCTTTAAAGGTGAAAAAAAATCAACACACAAAATTGAAAGAATTTATAGTATTTTCTAAGAATTTTGCCTATCAAATGTTAAATGCTCCAAAAGACTGCCCTCATCATTACTGTGCCTTTCTTACTATGACAGACTCTGATACACTTCTTTCTACCTCTTCTGGGGCCAGAAAACAAATGTAAGGATAACTATATGTGTATGTGTGTGTGTGTGTGTGTGTGTGTGTAGTGTGTGTGTGTGAAATACAACAATAACATATATCTTGACATTAGTTTAGAGTCTGAAATATCTGTATTTGCAGATAAGTAAGAATATATACATAGTACAATGACAAATGAAAGAATAGAAAAGAATTAGGACACTTATGAGAAGAAAAAAGAATGGTCATTATATTAAAATATAGCCAGGGATCATGTCGCTTGAGACTCAAAAATCCACATTTGCATTTAAACAAATCTCATCATTTAAACCCAACAGAGAAACAATATAAGGCAATTTAGTACTATTGAAAAAATAGTTGCAAACAAAATAGGTAAAAAAAGATTTCTAGAGCAACATTTATCTACCTAAATGTTTGAAAATATTTAGTAGAATTTTCTTTGTAGTGAACCTGGACTTCATTATGGCCCAAGGTCAACAGAAACTCTTTTAATTCCTCCAAGCTGAGCTGCACAACTCACTTGGCAAAGCAATGCTACGTAGGTTTATGACCCTCAGCCTCCCTTAACAGCTAAGCCTGCCTTGTGCGGGTTCGGGTAGCACTATAAGCCAAGCAAACACACCTCAGCCACGGCATGGTTGTATCCACCTGGCTCAGGCTTCCATCTCAGATGTTTGGGGGTAAGGAACTAGGTGCAGTACTCATAGTATAGACTGTGGTGGCCAGCAGTTAGGCTGGGCCTTGGGTAGGTATTGTGCCTTCTTGGGTTGTGCCATGTCTGGAGCACAACCCAGAGATCAGAAAACATCGGCTGAGTTTTCCATACTCCTTTCTACCTGATTTGGATTTTGGATTTTCTTACATATATTCATCCACAATAACAATCACAACTTAGAAAAACACTAACAAGGCTACTGTTAGAAATGATGTCTTTAAGGGGCTGGGAATTTGGCTCAGGGGCACCACACCTGTCTCCCACGTGCAAGGTCCTGAGTTCAATCATCGGTACCCCACCCCCCAAAGAAATGATGTCTTTAAAAAACAGGAATCACTTGATCATGATATCCAATCTAATCAATA
This sequence comes from Heterocephalus glaber, assembly GCF_053883595.1. Taxonomy (NCBI): domain Eukaryota; kingdom Metazoa; phylum Chordata; class Mammalia; order Rodentia; family Bathyergidae; genus Heterocephalus; species Heterocephalus glaber. Next base: position 31,861,665 of record NW_028258296.1, on the reverse strand, counting down.
CAAAGAAGAAAGTTCTTCCCGTAAATCTTAGTCACCCAAGTTTGCTTTTCCTTACTGACTCAGCACAGATATTAATTTTGGGTACCCTTCCAGAGTCACCATCTAAATATGAAACCTATGTACACATATCTATTCCATACTTTGTTCACCATATTACTGGCCTGCCAACCTACATTTTAACTGAACCTCATATCAAAATAATTACATATACACAGAGAAAACAAATTCTGTGAATAGAGCTCAATAAAATACCACAAACTGGACATCTCTATGAAATTATTTCTCTCCCATAAAAACATTATCAGTGCTCTAGAACCTATACTCATGTTTCCTTTCAGTTATATTAATGGAATTGTATCCTCCCAATTATTAAATGTAATTTTGTCTTACGTGTTCTTCTTTGGTCTGGTTTCTGTCAATGAACATTATTTTATGATATACAGTAGTGTTTCACAGCTATCAAGTAGCTTGTTCATTATTATTGTCATACAGCATTCCACTGAATGAATACATCACAACTTATTCAACGGCTACTGAATACTTAGATCATTTCCAGCTTTGGGATAATACATATAGTCTCCTGTGAACTTTCTTATATGTATCTTTTCATGAACATACACGTATGCTTTTCCAAGTACAAAACTAGGAATGAATGGACTAAGTTAAGGAAAATGCATATGCTCCACTTTAGTAGATACTTCTTCTAAGTTCTGAAAAATTATTCTTTCAATTTACATTCCATTCACTTGTATATAAGAGTTCAAGCTTCCCTACATTAACACCAACACTTGGTATTATTTAACAACTGGCCATGAGAAGTATGAGTAGAACAGTGGTGCAAAAGCAGGCAGGACAGAATATTCCATCAGTAAATAAGAAGGAAGTGGCAGCAAAAGATTGAAATCAAGAGAAATCAGATTAGAGAATCTAGCCCTACTTTTAAAGACGGAAGCATAGGCAAATAGATGATCGTAAGACAAAAACTAGCAGCAGTCATCTTCAAATGGGCTTTCATGGGAGTAATTTAGTTGGACTTGTGTACTTTAGCAAGATACATACTTGGCTCTAGTAGGGTAAAAGAATTCAAGACAGAAAATAAGTAGGTTAGTGGAGGAGCTATCACAATAATAGAGACAAAAAATGAATATTTCTGAGCAACACAAGTAGCACAGATAGAGAAAATGAGGTAGCTAGTTAGGAAGAATGAATTGATAACAATATAAGGGTTACTATTTTTGGATAAAATACATTCACTTATTTGTCTCCTATAATGAAATCTTATGAAAATGTGTACAAAATAGAATACAAAATAGAATCAACTCAAACACTGGACAGGTAGTCATCTTTAGTTGAGAATAATATTATCAAATTCCTGAAATGGAGAAAATAAATGGAACCAAATGGAAAGAAGACTCAGTAAATACACAGCAAATGGGCTGTATCGGTGGAAGTCACAGGAACCAGGTAAGGAACTGGCAAGTTCACAGAAAGGAGAGTGAAAATAAAGGATTAAAAAGAAAGTATAGCTGATGAACAAACGGCTAAACATCTCTCCTCTTTCTTCTCTAAAGGACTGACAAACCACTTTCACCATAAAAAAAACAAGCAAGCACAAAATCCCTCCCTTAAAACAAGTTCTAAAGGGCGTTTTTTGGGGGGGCTCAGAATAAATGTAAATAAATTTATCTTTGGCACTGGCTGGGAGGACCAGATCAGCATCCAACTCCACAATACTGTAGAAGAATCCACCATTGTACATTCTGACCTATGTACAACAGACAACTCATATGGGCAGAGAGGGAAGTGAGAACAAGATAAACACAAAAGTTAATAGTGAGAAAAACTGACAATTTATAGTACACTGAGGTAGTTTTAAAATACTATAATTACAAAGGGAAAATAAAAAATATGAGAAAAGGAAAAAAATGGAAACAAAGTCTGCAAATAGGGAAGGGTGGAGGGGGTGAAGGGAGGGCAAGGGAAGGGGAAAAAAATAAGAACCAAGATACTCATGTAAAGGTACAAGATCCCAATGATGAATGTAACTGTATTTTATACCGAAAATGTACCAATAAACTTAATGGGGGAAAAAAAGTAAAAATAAAAATAAAAAAATAAAATACTATAATTACAATCCTTGAACTATGAAATCGAAAGACATGATCAACTATAACGTAAAAAGGATGATTAAAGAATACTGAATGGCATTTGAAAATTAAAAATCTGACTTCAAAAAAACTTTGCAACAGAAGGAAATTTGCATTGATTGTTTTCTCTGTCTGGAATAACCCAAATTAGATGGTGTGGCTTATTCTCTAACCACTTTGAAATTATTATTCTAATGTTCCTTCTCAATAGGGTTTCCAGGGGCTATCCAAATTTAAAATTACAAGTTCCTCTCTCCAACTTACATCTCCTCACAGATTACCTATTTTTATTTTTATGTTACTTTCTTTTGAATCTAAAATGAGAATATGGGGCTGGTGATTCAGCTCAGGATATAGCACTTGCCTAGTATGTGTGAGACCCTAGGTTTGATCCCCAGTACCACTAAAGCAGAATAAAATGAGAATGTACTCATGAATTAGTAAAAAAAGAAAAAAAATACAATCAGGATATAAAATGCCATTTTAATTGAACAGTATGGTAAGCTAAATGAATCAGGCACAAAGAAACAAAGTCAAATACCACATAATCTACCTTAAATGTACACTCTAAAAAACATGGAACTCATGAAACTAGACACGATTGTGGCTATGGGAGTAGGAAGTAGGGGACTGGGGGGGAGGGGTCCTAAGAGAAGGGACAGTTTTCTGTGATCTACTGTACAACAGGGGAGTTACAGTTAAAATAATTTATTATATATTTCAAAACAGCTAAAACAACAGATTTTAACACGTTCCCGTTAGCTTGAACCACTGGTGGTACATGCATTGACTGCTGACTGTTTCATCAGGCCTCTTGTACCATTTGGTGGTTCGAGCTGGCAGGAATGAAACATGTTCAAATCACAGCTGCCCAGCAGCCAGACAAATTATGGCCCATCATGAATGTGTTAAATGTTCTCACCACAGAGAAATGCTAAGTACTGGAGGTGGTAGATACAGTAATTAATTTGATTTGACAATATTTTAAGTGTATCAAAACATCACAATGTACCTACACATAAATGTATATATTTTTTATTAAAGGAAAAATAGAGAATAAAATTTCTTTTGGTATACTTCATGATAAATTCTTTTTCCTGAGACAGGGTCTTGTTTCGTAATTCAGGCCAGTCTTGAACTATGTACCCCAGGCTGGCCTCAAACTCACAAGTGACTCTTTTGCCTCAGTCTCCCAAGTGCTGGGACTACAACGGTAGGCCACCACACCCAGCACTTAATGAAAAAAGTAATTTTCTTGTTCAAAAGGATTGAACTTTATTATCAAATTCAACCAACAAAGACAGCTGAAATGCTAACCCCCATCTTCTGGACAAAAAGTTTTACAACTGTATTTTTCACAAACAATCATTTCAGGTGACCTTTTCTTTAAAAGAAAAAAAAAAGTAATGAAAATCTGATTATCTCCATTAAAAACAAAAAAGAACCAGGTGATGTGTATGTTTCACTAAAACTATCAGAAATAATTAGCTTAAATAGTATTTTAAAAGAGATAGTTTTAGACCACACGGTAATCTTAAATATTTAGTTTTAAAAACATGCTTGTATTATTTTTTAACACATTAAATTTAAACAATTTTTTTATATTACATGTTTAAAACATCAATTATACTTATATACTCTTTATTCTTAAGATTTCTTTCCCCTGGGAAATCATTAACACATTCTCAAAAGGAGTACTTTCAAAAGAAATTAAGACCTATAAAGAGTCAACTAACAGCAGTGCATTTCAAAATCTAAAGTCTAAACAGCAAAGTTGTACAATTTATGCAATAAGTTCTACTCCTATAAAGATTCTATATACAAATTTTAACTTGCATCAGGAAAAAAAACTTCTGACCAGGGCTTTTAAAATTAATTCATCCAGTACTATTTTAGAACATGAAAATAATAAACTACATATAGTTTCAGTAAATGAAGGCAATATTTAATAGTATATAATACACAAAGATACCTTTTAAAAAAGAAAATGCATACCGAGTGGTTAAACATTTTCTTTCTGTTAATATATTTATGAAACTCTTAATATGTTCTATGTCACTGTACATAGCTATACATACTCACTTGGTTTAATGTATTATCTGTCTTTAGTTCTTTGTGATTAGAGTACTGGATATAAATTGGTTGGTTACGAAGATGAGGTGTCACAGCAGAATAGTAATTAACCATAGTAATAGCGGCTTCCTCTGTTGCTAGTTCCAAAAATGCCTGAAATTTTAAATAGCAAATTTTAATACTATGCATTAAAATCAAATAAACAAATTAGGAATTGTAACTATCTGTATAATCTATTCATCTAGTTTTAAAAAATCAATTACTCAGAATATAAACTTCAAATTACATTTAAATGTTCTAGTAAGTAGAATTAGAAATCTCTTACTGGAATTTAAGTATGCAATTAAAGCTAACTTCAAAAAAACTTTTTGAATAACAGTGCTTCTGCATTCCACCTATGATTTCCTATACCCCACAAATATATTTCCCTCAACAAAAGCTAGAAAAAATAAACATTTTCTAGCATCAGAATTTTACCATGATTACTCTAGAGAATTTAAAAAGTAATACAACACACAGAAAAAAATTTAAACATTAACTGTCAGATTAACTACAACACTATTATGTTAAATTTCATATATTCTGTTAAATAGTATCATTAGAAATTTTAAAACAATATTGCATACTCAATATACCTATGCTTTTCCGGTATAGTTATACCTACTGAATAAAAGATATTCAGACTCAATGATTAATTTCTGCTACCAGATCAGTATTTACCTGAAATAAACTTAAGAATAAGATGCTAATAGTGCCTCTACTGATCTCTGATACCACAAACAACAGAGCCACCATAAAAGAACACTTCATTTGTATTTTCCACTACTACTTTTCAAAAATCATTAAAAGTCCTAAAGTGAATACAAAAGATAAAATTTGAACTATGGCAACTCATTTGTTTTGGGTAACTAGGATTAGTTTCCTACACTCACCTACTAAGAAAAGTCTTCAAGTTTTTTCAGAAAATTAATACTTTTATTACAACTCATACATATAGTACAATTTGGGGTTTATCATTTTATAAGCTTTGAAAGAACTGTACCTGGTTTTTTCCTTTCAGCATAAGGATGTTGGTCACCTTACCAAAAGGTAAGCCTAAAGCAATAACTTCAGTTTCTGTCACTTCACCAGGTAATTTTCGAATGTGAAGTACACGAGAAGGAGCACCGTCCATTTTATCTTCTCCTTTAAATTTCTTGCTGTCATTACCATTGGCTGAAAGACATTTTAAAAATAGTCTTTATTATGTTAAGAATAAATTAATTCTTGTCATTTATATAAGAGCTACAAAACAAAGCTTAAAAATATAGTTGAAGGAAGAAAAGGTCTAAAAGAGCAGGGGAATTGGGAGGGGGTAGGGGAAGGGAAAAAAGGGTAAGGAAAAAATATGAGAAGAGGAAAAAAATGGAAACAAGGTCTTTGAAAATAGGGAAGGGTGGAGGGGGTGAAGGGAGAGCAAGAGAAGGGGAAAAAAAATAAGAACCAAGAGACTCATGTAATGGTACAAGATCCTAATGATGAATGTAACTGTATTTTATACTGAAAATGTATCAATAAACTTAATGGGGGGGGAATATATATATATAGTTGACCATCAACTCCTAAAAGTTCAAAACTAAGTTTTCAAAGTAATGGAGAATACCATTAATTATTAAGTAAAATTAAGTTATCACTTAAAATTGCTGTGAAATATATTTCTGAACAGTATATGCAGAGAGTAATAAGTGATTTGGAAAAACATTAAAATGCAGTATCATTAAAAAACTATCCAATCACTAAATAATATAATTACATTGTAAATTAATCATCTATTCAGACTAATGGAAATACAGATTTCTTCTTATCCAAAGGCGATACATCCAAAGATCCAGAAACCATGGATAGTACACCAAATCCTACATATACATTTTCTTTTCCTATACATATATATATGATAGCTTAATTTATAACCTAGGCATAGTAAGAGGTTAATAAAAACTGACAAAATAGATAAAATGATAAAATGGTAAAATAGAACTAAAACAGTATACTGAAATAAAAGCTTGTACTTTGAGAATACTATTAAGTAAAATTAAGGGTTACTTCAACACAAGCATTTCAATACCATGACAGTCAATCTTAAAACTACTACGCGTGTAAACTGACAGGGCTAGCTTATACAGAATCTATCTACCAGACAAGGGAAAGAGTATTAGCCACAGCAAGACCTGGCATTTCCGATGAAATATTTTCAGCTGAGGTTTATCGAAGGTAAATGAAGCTACAAAAAGCAAAATGATGCATAAGGCAGGTCTACTATATAGAATTTTTTTCTGAAAAAACTGGTTTGGCAAAAATTAGATTATAAATTTTACCTAAGAAATTATAAATTGTTCAATTTGGAAAATGTTGTCATGCTGCAATACCATAAAAAAGATTATGTGGCCAATCCACACTACAGCTTATCTACAAATGAATCTCTTAATTTGTTAGTATTACTATGTTGGGAGCAATGCTACATAATTCTAGGGAAAAATAATTTGAGTAGGCCTAGTTCTCCAGCCTACAGGCCAGCTATGACATTCCAGAAAAAAATGCATTTTGGCCTCGGGTCACAACTGAGATCTCAGTGATCCTGCAATGCTGTAAAGCTCCAGGACAAGACCACACCTCCGGGAGCCAGGGAGGAACCAAATCTTCATCTGCGTAGTTTCTCATGGTTCTTAGATTTCCACTGCCCCCCCAGTCTTTTGTTACACCTTGTTTATCCCAAAGTGAAGTACTGAACTCTGCATTTCACTTGTTACATTTGTTTTCCCATGTACTGAATAAAAGGTGCTGCAAGCTAGGGGGTCTTTGTCTTTGCTGCCCAGAGCAGCACTGATCAGACCCAAAGCTCAGCTTCTTCTCAGTCTCATTTTTCTACCTTTCCTGTAATTCGCCCTGTGCTGCCATGGCTCACAGGAGACTAGGACTTACTGCAGAGGTTCTAGTAACGTCCCCTTCCCCTGTTCCCTACATTACTACATAATCTATTTAAATATTTTGTAGCTATTAGTATCACCATCCTCTAAATTACTCATTAAGGTATTATCACTCTGAGCCTTAAAGTAAATATATTTCAATCAACAGATTATTTATTTGCCTTCATTTCTCAGCTGACCTAAAATAATCTTATTAAGGATGTCTGTAAAAAAAGGAATCTTTTATGCAGAACTGTTTGAAAGACACAATGCCAGATCAATCACAATAGTCTATACACTCAAGGATATTTTTTAAATGCTAAAATGACGAATTGTTATACAACCAAGAATACACATGTATACTTCATTTTATATAAAATTTTAAGTACTTTATGATACCCCTAAAACACTCAACATTATCTATAAAACTTGATCTCTTAAGTGCCATCATCCACATACTGATTCTTGATATATTTATTGAGACTCAGGGATTTGTCTCGGACTGTTTTAGGCTATGGAAATACAGAATGAACATTATGAGTCTGATGCCTGAGGCTCTACAGTCTAGTGGAAGAGGAAGGCTAATACATGAACCAGATAATTTCTTATAAGTGCTGTTAAGAAAGTAGAATGATGTGATTAAAAATGATTTAGTGAAGGGCTTTAAGAGAGTGTTAGCAATGATTTTATTAGATGACCAGAGAAGATATATCTAAAAGATAATATGTAAACTTACTGATAATTTATTTGTTAAACTATATGTAAGTCATATCTTACTTTGAGAGAGTCAAATAGACATATACAATTGAAGGATCACACAATGCATCATTCCCTTATGTTGACTTTGTACAGCAAAACATTAAGCTGCAGCTTTTGAATAATTAGCCTGCCAATTTTGGCTAACTAGCTCTTCTACTCGCCAGAAATTTATAACAAACAAACAACTACAACAACAAAAACCATATAACCCTATGGGAAACTATCTACTGCCTTTCATTACCGAGGAAGATTTTACATACATAGGCACCTAAACTTTCTATTTTGTAATAGCTTCTAACAAAAATCGAGTCTGTGTAAATTAAACCAAATAATCTACAATATATACATATACCTTTTAAAACATATAACTGGCATTTACAGACATATTCTTCTAATGTAGGACTGAGGCCTCTTCTCAGAAAAGCAGTTTTGAGTACAGAAAGTTGGTAAGTTATTATTCATTAATTTGTTTGAATAACAAGGACAAATACATCACAATCAACACCCCATGAGTTACAATTTTAGGATACTCAATTCAGCAAATTTCAGTTTCTCTTATTTTGGTTTGTCCTTTCCCTTCTGGGAGAAAGGCAAGGAGGAAAAAATATCCCACAATAAAGACATTACCATTGTACCTATACAGAAAAAAGGCTTCCCCTTTCAAATGATTTTCAGAATATAAGCCCTACCAAAAAACAAAAGCCTGACTACACCTATGTTAAGAGAATTTATCTTAGATGTCAGATGCTCTTTGGACAGTGGATGGTGGGTGGCTAAATGTTCAAGGTCAGACAGTTACTAACTGGTAAAAATAAGAAATAATAGAAATGGGATTAAAACTCATGGAGTAAGAGTAGTATGACTCCATCATCTCTGTTCTTCAATCACTACTCTATAGGAAGATCCCAAAGACAAACTTCACCTTTCATATGATGGCCTGAAGAGATCTTTCCTTTTCTCCCAAAGACCAGCCACCTACAGTTTAACCATCAAAATGTATGAGATCTTCCTTTTTCCCCCCAAAGACCAAGCCAGCTATCAAGTAACCATCAAAATTTATATCCTCTCTTCACTCAGTTAAGAGCCTCAAGAGAGTAACTACTAAGTATTCATCCTTAATTCTATGAAAATCTTCATTTTCAATAACCAGTACTATGAAAATGGGAAATGGGGACTTTTTCAATCATACAATGAAGTCTATTTTCACATATTAAAAAATCTGAATCTGAGGCAGGGGGAGTGTAGACCTCAACTTACTGTTTAGGCTACTTATTACTCCAGCAGAGAAGTAAGTCGAATTAGGTCTATCTTACTTAAATGATCTATGATTATTTAGTAGTCCAGAGAAATCTGGACTTCTCCCCATGTTTCTTTCCCTTCATTTAAACCCAGAAACTTTTGTTAGTATATATAAAACTAGTAATAATTCAAATGATTTTAGGACTTCAGCTCAATTAACAAGATATATAGTAATGCTTTTACTTATGCATACAAGTTCCATACACATAGCAAAAATCTTTACACCATTTTCTCTATTAATCAGTCCTTTTAAAGCCTTTTAGTTATGGAGGATGTTCATCTACTTACAAATTAAACACAAAACTTAAAAACTGTTTCTACTCAAGTACTTATCTTCCAAACTCAAAATCCAGTTTTCTGTCTCAACTCTAAAATTATCACCTTTACCTTTGATCAGTTTATCACTTTTCATTTCCTGAGTGATCTTTGCTCTTCACAGGTTTTTCTTGCAGTTTTTCACATAAATGGATCTTGCTAAAATCCTAAGTACTTTGTTAAATCATATCCATCAGTGATCCAGAACTATTATCTTCCTCTTCCTTACTGAAGTTCTCTATTCTCATAAAACCCCCAACAAGTTCCACTTTTACATTCTCAACTTCCTTGACTCAGTATCTCCTTGGAATCTATTTATTCCTGAACACTGTTGGAATTTCCTAAGCTGTTCTGACCTTAAGGTTCTTCCTATATTTACTTGATTCAGTACCTGAGTTTCAACAATAACCTCATTTAATTTGTAAATCTTTTATTTTAACCCCACTCATTTACCATCACATGTATTTTCAACTGAATACAAACATGAAGTCAAACACTTCAAAACTTCACACACTTCATCTGTATTTTTTTTCCTAATATAGCAATCTGAAGACACTATCCACCCCTCCACACACACATACCTCTAGGGTTGTACCTACCAAATTTTGACACATACAGTATTTTCATCCAGTGAGAAATATGTCCCTTGTGATAGCCTCCGATTCCTTAACTGTTCAGAACGATGTATTTTGATTTCTAAATATCTTGTGCTTTCTTACATTTTTTATTTTCTAATTTAATTCCAGTATAATCATGTGAGTTTTCAACCATTTGAGTTAGCTTATGATCCAATATAGGCTATATCATGATGAGTATCGTATGTATACTTGATACTTTCGAGTTTCTGGGTGTAATTTCCAGTTTCCAGTTTCTGGATGTAGTTTCCTAAATGTGAGTTAAGTCAAGATGACTAAGCGGTGTTCAAATCTTCTATTACTATGAAGAACGTGAAAAATAATCAACTTCCTGGATGTCTCTTTAGCTGGGATGTTTCTCTTCATGTATTTCAAAGCTGGGTTATTACTAGCATGCAAATTAAGGATGTTAGTTGTTTAATAAACTGACACTTTCAGCATTATGAAATATGTTTTTACATCAGTAATACCCCTTTGTCTTGACTGTTACTATTTCACGTTAATATAATGACAATTTTCTTGCGCTTTCTGTTTTCATGGAATAAAATTTTCCTTTTACTTGTCTTTATATTTTAACCTAAGGCAGAGATGGTGTAGTTAGATCCTTTTTTTTCCAGTCTGAAATCTCTGCCTTTTAACTCAATTGTCTAGACCATAATATCCAAAAAAAGGTAACATAAAGCCACCTAATATAAAACTTCATTTTTCAGAATAATTTTAAATTCAAAGCAAAACTGAGAAGGTTTTTCATATATGTACTCCTTGCCCCCACAAATGCATAGACTCTCCCACATCATCAATATTTACCACCAGAGTGGCAAATTTATTATAAATGATGAACTAATGTTGACACATCAGAAGCACACAAAGCTCATAGTTTACAGTGAGTTCACTACTATTGTCATACATTCTTGGATTTGTATAATGAGTGTTTATCATTATAGCATCATACAAAGTATTGTCACTGCCCTAGAAATTCTGTGGTTCCACTCCACCCCAATCCCTAGCAACTACTGATCTTTTTTACCATCTCTGTATTTTTGCCTTTTCCAGAATGTTACATACTGTAGCTGGACTCATATGGTATGTAGACTTTTCAGATTGGCTTCTTTCACTTAGTAGGCATTTAAGGTTCTTCCTTATCTCTTCATTGGCTTCTTAGCCCATTTCTTTTTAACACAGAATAATACAGTCCACTGTCCACATGTACCAGAGTTGTTCATCCATTTACCTACTGCAGGACATCTCGGTTCTTTCCCCAAGTTTTCGAAATTATGAAGAAAACTGCTGTGAACATTTTGCAGAATTTTTTTATGAGCTTAAGTTTTCAACTCCTTTCAATAAATACCACAGAGCACAACTGCTGACACTGTATAGTAAGAGTATAATTAGTTTTGCAAGAAAAGATGAAAGAGTCTGCTAAATTAGGTTTAGCATTCCTACCAACAAATGAGTTGATCTACATTTACTGTCAACATTTGATGACAGCGTACTGAATCTTGGTCTCTTTAAGATGTATATATTTAATTTGTACAACTTGACAGAATTTGACATATGTATATATATCTATAAAACCAACTCCAAAAAAGAGCACAGATGATCCTCTGGATCAGCAGGGCTCTTAACTGTGTATGCAATTTATCCCTGATTTAAAGTTTCTGAAAGACTATTTAAGTAAATTCCAAAAAGCAAAACTTGAATTTGACATGCCCTGAGTACTACATTGAATTCATGAAAATGAACTGTTGTGTGGGCAATGAAATAGGTATCATGAATAAATGAAATAATATATATAGGAGGATGTGCATAGTTTATGTGTAAATACTGTGCCATTTTATATAAAAGGACTCGCGCATTCTCAAATTTTGGCATTCTTGGTGAAGAGGACTCCTATAACCAAACCCTCTGATCGCAAGGGATGGCTGTGTATATATATGTATCTATCACTCCCAAAGTTTCCCTGTGCCCCTTGCTACTCCACACTCCACTGTTCTTACCCTCAAAACTCCTAGTAACCACCAATGTGCTTTAGATTAGTTTTAATTTCCTGGAGTTTTACATTTAATAGAATCACAAAGGACTCTTTTTCTACCCATCTTTCACATAATTTTGTTGTTGTAATCAATAACTCATTCTATGACTGCATGTATTCCATTGTATGTAAATACCACATGTCAAAACAGCAAACTATTTATTCATCTGTTGATGGACCTTTGGGTTTGTCCAGTTTTGAGTTATTACAAATAAAGCTGCTAAGAACATTCATATAAGAGTTTTTAAATAAACAAATGTCTTCATTTTTATTAGGTAAATAAAAGTCTAGGAGACAAACAGCAAGGTCCCACAGTAAGTATATTAATTTTTTTAAGAAACTGCCAAACTGTTTTCCAAAGTACTCCTATAATTTCACATTCCCAAAAGTGCTTGAGTGTCACAGTTCTTCCACATTCTCTCCAAAACCTAGTATAGCCTTTTTACATTTCAGTCTTTCTAATGGGTATGTATGCATGCCATCTCCCAGTTTCAATTTACATTTAATAAATAATTAGATGCTAAGCATCTTTTTCATGCTTATATGCCATATAATTATCTTTTCCGCTGAACTATCAGTTTAAGTATTTTGGCCAATTTATACTTGTTAGTACCTTGTTGCTGAGTTTTTTATATATTCTGATGTTATATACATTTTGAATATAAATACTTTATCAGCTATATGCTTTATAAACATGTTCTGCCCCTCAATGGCCTGTTTTATTAAATTTTGCTTGAAGAGCAGAAATATTTACTTATGAAAGCAAGTCATATAGATTGTACATTTCTAAGAAATGTCTGCCTAATTCAAAGTCACAAAGATTTTTACACTGCATTTTTTTCTGAAAGTGTTAAAATTTTTGATTATACATTTTAGGTTATGATCCATTTAGGACTAAGTTTTGTATGCATTGGGAGATACAGTGCCAAAATTTTTTTTCTGGCATCATATCCAATATTTATAGCACTGTTACAAAGTCTGCCACTGAATGAACTTTTCACCTTTATCAAAATTCAGTGGTCCATAACTGTGTGGATAAACTTTTTCTTTTTTTGGTAATGGGGATCAAACTCGGGACCTTGCCCTTGGGAGGCAGGCAGTGGAACCACTGAGCTAAATCCCCAGCCCTGGATTAACTTCTAAAGTCTTTAACTGATCAAGTTGTATTTCTTTATACCAATATCATGCTGTCTGATTACTGCAGCTTTACAATAATTCTTGAAACTAGGCAAGAATGTTCTGACTTTTTTACTACTGGCTTTTAGTTATTCTTCTTTTACCCTTTTTTAAGATTTACTCTTTATCATTAGTTTTCAGTATTTTATTGTGTGCCTAAACATGGTTTTAAAATATAGCCTACATGGGAGGTTTAACTGAGCTTCTTGGAACTGTATGTTTGTATTTCTTCCAAATTTTAGAAATTTTCAGTCATCCCAACTACAAATATACACACATACAATTTTTCCTCAACTCATTCTCTATTCACTTTGGAACTCTTTAGACTGCTTGATTATCCTTTAAATATATTTTGTTCCCTCTAGCAGACTAAATATATATAGTAATCTGTATTCAAGTTCATCAAACTTCTTCTGTTGTCCTCATTTTGCTGTAATTTCAGTGTTTTATTTCAAATATCCTACTTTTCTGTTATGTTTCTATATGTTTTATATTTTTAAAATTTCCAAACACATTCTTCCATCTATTTCCTCATTATTTCATCTTTTCCCTAAGAGTATGAAAATATATATAGTCCTGTCTAATTCTAATGTATAGGGTACTGTGGAAAATGAGTATTGCATGCTGCTTCTATAGTTTATGGATTGTATTTTCCAACTTTTTCATATGACTTGCGATTTTTGATGGCAGACTATTGATATTATGGATAATAGCTGTAGGAAGACTGAATCATGCTGACTTCTTTAAGGGTTGTTCTTTAGTTCTGGCAGGCAATTACTGATAAAGACCTCACATCTTCTGACTCTAGACTTTCGGTTTCTTTGATAAGTGGGACTCATTAAAAAGATTCTTTAAAAAAAATTTCTTTTATAATTACTTTAAGTCTTGAGCTTTCTGTAGTCTATCTTTATAGCCTGAGGTACACATCAAGATGTCTGCATTTTGACTGCCCAGAACTCAAATGTCTCAGCACTGTTCAACCTATCCAATCACCATTTACCTCAGCCACAGAGAAGGTGATTTCTGACAGATCTTGCAAAAAGTCTTAATCTGCACACGTAATCTAGTCATTATCCAAACCAAACTCTGCCCTTTGCACAATACCCAAACTTCTGGACAGTTTCCTTTTCTCCAGGATCCTTCTCCACAAAACAAAGATGTTTAAAGTGGTCTAAATCCCTATCTCAAGTCTCTTCAGTTCAGTGAGACCTCTACACTTTGCTTGAGCTCCGCCACCCTGAGCTACAACAGTACGGTATCCCAATGAATAATTAGGAAATTCACCTCATGCTTCCCTTCACTCAAGGATAATCATCTCATAGTTTCTGCTCATCAATTCCAGACATGAGCTGTAATGTGTGCTTTATTTAATTATACAGTTTTTGGGTTTAGGGGAAGAAACTGGAAAAGGGACCAAGGCTGGACCAGTTATTCTCAAAAATCTGAATGTAATTTTTAAAAACATTTCAAATATCTACTATTATGTACTAACAAAAAAGCAGAAGAAACAAAGCTGAGTTGTAGACGTTTAAGCCTATTTTCTCAATTACTTGAACATGATACCCTGATTATCAAAATCACATCCTTGTCATTTTTGCTTTGTAATCCCTACACAGAAAAACTAATACTTAGTAATATGTATTAACAAATTCATCTTTACATCATTATACCTATCTGGTAAGTACTTCATTGTAATTTTTATTTAACAGAAATGTATACGTGTATTCCAAGATGTACACATATACAGCAATGGCTACCTGAGGGAAACTAAAATGTCTTCTAGTCTTTCATGATCCTTCTACTACATAATATAGTTAGTTCCTTAAGCAAGTAATTCAAAAAAGCATATAGAAAAAAAAGAACTTTGGCTTCAGGTAAACAGTGTGAAATGTAGGATTTATAAGGTAAATTTATCAATTAATAATCAGACTAAAGATTTGGTCGATCAGTCATAAACTAAAGTCTAAAGCTTGATAAATTGTTATCAGATGTTAAAACAATTGACATTTCAGATATATGTGTGTGTGTATATATATAGAATTCAAAGAAACTATGAACTTTAAAGACTAAACAAATCACCTTTAATTTATAGTAGATAACATAAATGAAATAAACTGAAACAATTATAATATTGTCACAGCAAAGAAAAATGGATGAAACAACTATATACTTTAATACTTTAGATAAGTTTATACTTTAAAGTTTATGACATAAAGAATACTTAAAAATACATGACGCACAAACACAACAGGAACAAGAAGAGATTTTAACATGAAAGAAAGTAGTATTTTTTGTGGTTAAAGAAAGCAATCAAGAGCTCCCCATGGCAGAATGGGCCTACAGTCCCAGCTATTTAGAGGCTGACAAAGGAGATCACTTGAGCCAGGAGTTAAGGACAACCTGGACATCACTGTGAGACTTTATCTCAAAAAAAAAGTGGGGGGGATTTAGCTCAGCAATTCCGCTGCCTGCCTTGAAAGCGCAAGGTCCCAAGTTCGATCCCCGGTACCACAAAAAAAAAAAAAAATCAAGGATTTTGAATGTATTTTAAATACAATGGAGTAATAAATGTAATGTCTGGGGTGACAGATATGCCAATTACCCCCATCTGATTATTATACATTACAGCTTTATTGAACTGTTACACTATACCCCATAAATATATAAAATTATGTGTCAAATATATTTTAATTTAAAAAGATTAAATAATCATGCAGTCAAAAAACAAAAATACAAAATTTTAGGGTTAAGGGCATAGCTCAGTGGTAGAATGCTTGTGTAGCCATGCGTGAGGTCACCGGACATATATTTAATTTCCTGTACAATGTTTCAATACAGCATTTAAAAGTAAAGACTATAGTGGTATAGATTAATTTTAGTCTTAATTTTCTGCCCCATAAGAGAGCAAATGATAGGTTGTTAAGAGAACAATGCTTACCTGTAACTACCATGCCGCTCATATTAGAGTTTGGACTACTGAGAACACTGCCTGAGAGTAGTTCGTCAGATCCTCTCTATAAACACACAAAAACATAAGCATTAAGTCATCTTTAAATTTAAAAATATTAATCTAAAAACTTGTCACTTACATGTAACTTTTCAAATATTTACTTTAAAATAAATGTTAAATGTTACACTTCTGGCAATATATGTAAGAAAAAATTATTAGATCCCATAATCAAAATGTTTTGGAAAGCTACCTCAATTTTTTACAAAAAACTCAAAACACAGCACCAAGATTTTCTCAAAAAATATTTTGTTGTTTTCCATCCCAGTAGCCTTTATCCAGATAACTCAGGTCTTTAAAATTTGAAATTCATACAGATGAGTGTCATCACCACCAAAATTAAACAGGTATATCCACCAGTGATTTAAAAAATTGAAAGAGGGAAATTAGGGCCGGGGATTTAGCTCAGAGGTTCCACCGCCTGCCTCACAAGCACAAGGTCCCGAGTTCAATCCCCAGTGCCAAAAAAAAAAAGAAGAAAATGTATGGAATGAGAAGTTTTTGCAAAAATAAAATGACTGAATCATGTCCTAAAATCCTTTAGAGACAGTTATAATAAATTCTTATGTTTACAAACTGCAGTTATTCAAACCAGCCATTCATGTTTTAGCTACCAATATTTTGAAAATATATTTATACTAGCTGATCTAAACAACTTATCAGTATAAAGAAGGAAATGTAACTATTAAAGTGAAAAATATATATTAAAGATAATTTATCAAAACATTTAAAGAAGTCCAAAAATCCAAGTTAACCCTAAAATGTATGCTGATTTGCATTTAAATTATCTGCTGTGTTTAAGCTCCCAATATGAAAATGGCAAACAAAACTCATAGGTCATCTCCCTTAAATGTTTTTAAAGCTTTCTCTTCCTTAGCCTCAAATATTCAGAGAACTACAAGAAAATAAAAATGTTTCAAGCCACATTAATATAATACACCAAGTCTAATTTGTAATCAAGGTATGGAAGGTTTGGTGTGACATATTCAGGGATGTAACTGAATATTTTATAGATTTTTTTCAAAGTGTTGCCTCTTAGTCTAACATCAGACCTGGAAATCTGTAGGCAATTTATTCTTAGATGTAACCCAGACCTACTAAATAAGAAATTCTGAGAGTGGGCCCAGCAATCCAATTTTAACATGCTAAAATTTAGGAACCACTGATCTGTATTACTGGTTCACTATCAATAAAAAATCTTATTCTAGCTATTTTTTGTTTTCATGTTAAGTACTTAATATGGTGTAAAAAAAAAAAAAAGCTCTGTAGTTCACTTTTCATTTATCAACTGTGTAACTATATTTAAGCATTCTAAGCCTTAAATTCTTCATTTGTAAAATATTGATAATATCTGTATCACAGTCCTTAGAATTAAATGTGATAATGTATGTACAGCGATTACCAAAGTGCCTGGCCCACATTACTAGAGTTCACTGAAATATAACACGAAGTCCACACATACTTGTCAGTAAATGCTATGGTTTGGGTAAGTGCCCCCATGTGGTAAAGCTTTGATCCCCAGCCTATGGCACTACTGGGAGGTGGTGGAATTTTAAAAGGGGGAGACTTGTGGGAAGTCTTCTAATCTCTGGGGGCTTGCACTTACAGGGGATACTAGGACTTCACACCCTTTCTCTTCTCTCTTCTGCTTCCCAGCCATGACATGAACAGGCCTCTGCCACGGTTATTAAGTACTGTGTTACCTCAGGTACATATTACATGCCCCTTAAACAGGAGTGTGTTCCAGATCTTCAGTAGATTCTTGAAAACTCAAGAGATACCAAACCCCGCACATACTATGTTTTTTTCCTATATACTCCATAGTATTGCCATGTAATACTAAAAGTAATCTGTCCCTTCATGTTTTATACCCTGGCACCTCCTCTGCATCACTATTCTTTGGAGCCATTTTAAGTAAAATAAACCTGTGGCAATGCCACAACTGTCCACCCGATGTCTGTCATCTAAAATAGATACTAAGTGACTATTAAGTAGGTATCATATACATTGTAGATAGTCTAGACAAAGGGATGACTCATGTCCATAGGCAGGATAAAGCAGAGCACCAAGAGACTTCACCACATTAAAACTGATGAACTGTTTATTTCTAGAATATTCATTTTGTATTTTCAAACTAAGAATGACCACGGGTAAATAAACCACAGAAAATAAAACCACAGGCAAGGGAAGATTACTGTATATTTTTTGGCTTTTGTTTTTCTATCAAATAACTACAAAATCACTTTGTACGCAGCATAGAATGGAAAAGTTTCTTAAACAGAGTGAATAAAATCAGCCCATCTATAAATCAATAGAACTACAAATCAAGATATTGTAAAGTTAAAAGAAAAAACAATGACCATTCATTCTTTACTCACTTGCACCAAAGTCATAACCCCTTGATATCCAACATCTTACACCACCTTAGTTTGCCAAAACCAATCTGACTCCTCCCTGACCAGTTTTCAAAAGCATATTTGACCTCTTTTGAAGTGTATATCACCCAGATATTCTCTAGCTTTTTGCTTTGTTATGAATCAATCTTTGCACTCCAGTAGATCATAAGTAATTCTGAAAGATGATGGGTGGGAAATGTGACTTAAGGTATAAGACATTCTCCTTCCTACAATGAATCTATATGTGTGGCAAAGTCTTACTTTTTTTGCATATGTGGTCTATTCTGTTCTTTAAATTATTTCATATCTGCTGAGAGTACATTTAATTGCCAGTACAACTGAGTCAGAAAAATTAGTATCTAATTATTTATTTATAATTTGGAGAATTTTCAAGGATTACTGAAGAATATTTTTTATCAACTACATTTTTATAAAAAAAGCAATTATGTTTGCCTCTTTACTGCATTAAAAAGTTCACAACTACTATACCCAAACACTACTGACCACATTGACCAATGGAAAAATTTTACAGGAAATATTAATGCCTATTTGTTTAAATTAGAGTACACATGAAATGAATGAGTTAATGGTAATTGATGGCTGTACCACATTAGTGCCTGTGGATACAAATCATATTAGCAGTACTTAAATTTAAAAAGAAAATCTTTACAAAGAGTATGTATTCTTTAAAAAAATTAATTCATCTTATATTCAACTGAGAAAAAAAATTAAATATTAAGACTGGCATGTCTCTTGCTAACTCTGACCACAGAAACTTTTCCTCCCATGTAGTATCAATAACTGTTTCAAAAAAAACTAGCATCCCAAAGAAATAATTAGGAAAATGTCCACAAAGGATGACACAATTTATAAATCTAAAGAAAGTTAAGGAGATCACATGTGCAGATGTGTAAAAGTACAGATTAGAGGTATTTCAATACTGTTTTTGTCATATTTACTACATTTTCTTTTCATTGTACTTGTTCAATACAACTACCATCCAGCTGTTATTCCCGGGTAGAAAGTTGCTAGAGCTATCTAGCAGGCAACCAAGAACTGTTGCACTGAAGATGATGAGTCCCTGGATTGCTCTAGAATTCCAGACTGAGATCTTGTCATAAACTTTCTTCTCTGAAGAAATCTAGGAAATCATAACAGACATGGGGCAAAGACACAAATATCAAGTTTCTGAGGAAAATACAAAGAGAAGATACAAAGCCATGGGAGTATCTGTGATCTATGAAACAGACCAAGGATGTGAATAGGTACACCTGAGTACCACCTACCTACTGGGAAACAGGAAAGCACTAACTCATAGGACCAATCAAAATATACAAAACAAAGCTTAAGAACATATTGGCACATGCCTATAATCCCAGCAATCTGGGAGGCTGAGGCAACCTGAGCAACTTGGCAAGACCCTGTCTCAAAATAAAAAATTTGAAAAAGGGCTAGGGACGTAGCTCAGTGCAAAGACCATGGTGTCAAGTCTCCATATTGCAAACATATACAATAAACACAAAAGACACACACAAATGATATGCTGAAGAGGAGCAATAAAACCAAGGTGACATAAAAAAGCAAAACAAACAAAAAACAAAAAACAAAAAAACAAAAAAACCTCTAGGGAGACTAACCCCCTCCCTGGAAGAAAAAAAAGAGGGGGTGATCACACAATTATACATCAGCCCAGGCAGCCAAGAACAAAAGCTTAGGGACCAGTGAAGCAACAAGATGAAAGAAACTAGGCATAGTATTATGGAGTAGATTAATGCCATTTTCTTACATCAGCAGGATTTTTGCTTGTAAGTGAGAAATCAACGTCTAGTCTACTTATGCCAATGTGCTCTGAATTTTGTAGCTTAGCCTTTATTCTAAGATATGTGTACTTGTAACATGGGGAGAAAATGGCACTGGTGATTTTAACTTAATTGGTTAACTCTATAGGGTCAGCAAAAGGAAAATGGATTGCTATGAAATTGACAAAATAGAATTTTACAATAGAGATTAATATAAACAGGAAAACTTTTAAAACTTTTCCCCAAAAAATATATAAAATACTTTAAAATTATTTGTATGTCGACTTTTAAAACACAAGGAAGGCTAGGCATGGCGACAAACACCTGTAATCACTTCCAGGAGATTGAGGCAGGAGGATCCCAGTGAGTGAGAGGCCAACCTGGGCTACAGAGTGAGTTCAAGGCCAGCCTAAACTACATAGTGAGACCCTGTCTCAAAACAACAAACAGACAAAAAACCAAGGAAACTTCTCATAAAGGGAAATACTGATAAATTCTACAAAGCAGTCACAAATGTCTATGTAAGAAACTATCTCAACAATAACTGAAAACTATTAAGATCTGTGATATTTTGAAATATATATTTGGTCCTTATCCCTGTTTTCTGACATTTAACTCCTAAAATCCAAACTGACAGAACCTTTTTATATGCTAATGAGTTGACTTATAACTGAGAGTCTAGATTAACTTCAGAGTGGGGGTTGGTCACTGGAAGAAAATCAAGCAAGGTAAGAGGGATGCAACTTTCAGTCTCACAGTCCAAGATCCAGGGAAGGGAAGGGAGAAAGTTTAAATTGGTCAGCAATGGCCAATAATTTCACCAGTCGTGCCCGTCCTAAAGCCTCTGTAAAAATCCAAAAAGATGGGGTTTGGAAAGCTTCTGAATAGCTTTGTAGAGGTTCTGTAATAGGGACTTAGAGGCTGCTTTTGGTAAGCAATGATTCTTTATTTGTGCCTACAGACATCTTAGGGGTAACTAAAGGCAAAGACAAAGGCTTGGCCTCTTTTCCATTCATTTTGTACAGTATCTATCTCCTTATTACCTTAAACTTTGGGTCAGATTCCTATTCAGCTCTGTATATAGACATATGAATTAATTAAGGAGTATCTGTCTAAAAATTCCCAATATTAAGGTGATTTGATTAGCCCTACATTTATCTAACCTCCTCTCCCTGCTTCAAGACTAAAGACACCAAGATAAAACATTAAGAAATTAATGAAATTAAGAAAAGGAAACCAGGTCCCTTACACGTAGATCACTTCATGATTTGAACTGTCTACCTAAGTAGGAGCAATTGTCCCATGATAGAAACAAAGACCACAGGTAAGAGCAATCATCTCATGATGGGAACCTCCAGGGATAAAGACTTCCCCAGAGCCAGCAGGATCCTATAGGCCACATATAATGATCAACCAGACCACAGCTAGACCAAGAGTGCTTAACTATGTACACTTCTTGCCCTCATCACCCATCTGGAGGGAAGTCTTGTGGAATCTGAGGCTATCTCCAGGTAAATAATGAATGTAAGAATCAAACTGAATTAGAGACCAATAGTTGGTGTCTGCTACTGCAGAATCAACTGCCTGCTTGCTGATGGGGAGAAATCTCCACATCTTTTGGGGTCACCGAAGTTTTCGATGTTGACTGCTATAGTGTGTGAAAAGAAAGGAAAAGCAGTTTGTTACTCCAACACAGACTGCTTTAAACTAAGTCTTCCAACAATTAACAAAGATGTCCAGAAAAACATTGAAAACATTAAAATATTTAAGGAATGAGATCACAAATGATTTTTAACTAGGATGCAAAGAGAACTTGTGGCCATATTAAAAGTATACTTGTAAAGTAATCTCTCATCAAAAAATAGCATAAAGTAGTAAGACTAGCTACAGCACCCCAGGTCATGTGAGGAGCCCCTCATCTAGAGGGGTGAGTGCCGCATTGACTACTTACTGCTTTCAGGATTGTGTTGTGTGGAATAACCATCTACATAAATTTTATATACATAGTAATTTCCCTTTTTATATGTCATGTAAATATTTGTAAAAGTTATACTCACACAAATGAAATTATTATAATGATTACTAATATATTTTTTCCATGTTTCATTGCCTGAATAAATATTGTCTACCACTGGTTTAAAAAAAAAAAAAAATAAGACTAGCTACAAACTGGAAAAACACTGGCAACACAAGCAGACAATAAAGAACCAGTAACCACAATTTATTTAAAATTGCCAAGGATTTAGCTCAGTGGTTCCGCCGCCTGACTCGCAAGCGCAAGGACCCGAATTCCATCCCCAGTATAAAAAAAAAAAATTAAAAATTTATTTAAAATTACAAAATTAGTTAATGTAAATTTGTATTAAATGAAAAACATAGACATTTCATAATTTCAAATTTCAAATTCATAATTTCAAAACAGAAATGCCAATGTAGACAAAACCTATGGATATAGGAAGCTAAATGTCTTTCTATTTACATGAAAAAATCATAATGGAAAGAGTAAGAAAAAACTCATGGCATTAGATACCTGTGACAGGGTAAGGAACAGAATATAAAGTACAAAGGTACATGTGACAATATTAGTAACATTCAAGTTTTTTATTAGAGAGGCAGATTTATGGAATTAACAATATTTTCACACATCTTGAAAAACATATCACAAGATTTTAAGGAGAAAACAATAAGGCCAGGTTGGCAAAATATAACCAAAAATGAAACACTTCTGTAAAAGAACCTTATCATTAAACCCAAGAAGTAACAAGATCAAAGTTTAAAACCATCAAGTAAAAGAATATATGTATTGCCAGGGATTTAGCTCAGTGGTGTCACTGCCTGCCTAGCAAGCACAGGGTCCTGAGTTCGATCCGCGGTACCAAAAAAATAAAAAAACCAATATATGTATTGTTAGAATCTTATTTATCAAATGTACGATACATTAAGATTATCACATAAATTATCTCAAAAGCAATGTTCACAAATAATAAGGATAACTTAACTTAGAAACATTACACATATAAATGTGACTTTATTACACATATAAATGTGACTTTTACCATTTACTGAAATCGAGCCTACAACACGACATCTCCTTCAATCAAAAGTTTTACCTAGATGTACTTGTTCTGCTTTCTAATCTTCAGTGACTAGGATATGAGACCAGAAGAATCAATCAAAGAATTCTGTCTCATAGCCTTGTCTTTTAAAATAATATATTCTACATATTTTAATACAAACATATAGAGAAAGAAAACATGGGTGATAATCTTTCTGGCCAGATAACCCTTGTTGGTATTGCAAAATGAAAAAAAAAAAAAAATCAAACATTAAGTTAGGTTGGGAGCACTTGGGAGGCTGAGGCAGAAGGATCATTACAAGTTTAAGCCCAGCCTGGGCTTCATAATGAGTTCAAGGCCAGCCAGAACTACACAGTGTGACCCCAATTCAAAAAAAAAAAAAAAAAATTAGAAAACTTCAACTACAAAAAAACAGAAAAAAAGCGTAAGTTCTCTCACTCCAAAACTCATTAAGTTTCATACAATTCTTTTCCCTAAAATTTGCAGGTATGTTTTAAATATTCCTACCAAATGACAAGGAAACAGGTATTATCCTCTCTTCATTTACTATAGTTTAGAGACTTTAAAATCAGTACATGAAAATCTTTTTCATTCTTTCAACAGCTGTACCTAGTTCTACTATCCATGTGCCAGGTTTTTAAATCCCCTATTACAGCATGTTACTCACTATACTTAAATGTCCATGAAAATCATAAAAAATAAGAAAATCTAAATGATGAACGCTGTAATAAATTCCACTATACAGTATTTGGTCAAATGCAGTGAGACAATTTCAATGAAACGGAAAAGAAAAACAACAAAGTTCAATTGTTCTAGTTTTAGCAGATGAAATTTTGAAATAATTTTTAAGTCACTAGATGAAAAAGGTAATCTAAACTAAATTTCAAATACAAGCATATAAAAATATTTTTCTAAAACCAGTTACTCTATGGAAAACAAAGCAAATGATTAATAGTTTGTCAGAAACTATCCTTAAACTGAAAATCTCTTTAATTTTGCGTATAGTAGGACAAATCCAAATCAATACTAAGTTTGGATACTATCTTACCTACAGACTGACTAAACTCCAAACCTGTGTCAAGTTGGGTAAGCTATAGAAAACAGACCCATGTTTTCTAGATAGCAAAATACAATCCCTACACTAACAAGAATTTAGCAACTTATATACAGCAAAATTACATTTATATTTATATATTAATCAGTAATTTCAAACTGGCAGCTATTCTAAAGAAATACTGCCATTTGTTAAATATACTGACCAGTGCATACATACTAGGCTATTTATTCACTAAAACATGATCTGTAGTAATAAAAGATTCAAGTGCAGATTTGCCTACAAAGAACTATGCAGCAGTAGAAAGTAACAAAAAAAGCTTCCATATACAATCATGAAATGATTTTAAGGATTTATCATTAACTAAAATGTAAAGCTACAAAATACTCTATATACTGTCCTACCTTTAATCTATGGTGGGAATGAGATGGTAGGAAGAAATTCCCATTTGCTTATATTGACTCAATGAGGGATAAATTTAAAATTAATTAAATGAGGCACTATAAGGAAAGAAAGTATAGCTGACAGGAATAGGCTGACTAGACTTTTCTGAATCTAGCTTAACAGGTTTGACTTTGGAAAACTTACTTAAAAGTGAAAAAAGTAATCCCTAAAAATTTGAAACCAAAAATGAAACAAACTTAATCACTTTGGTGTCAGAACTACACAAGGAATTTTCAATAAACTTTCAAGTTTCATGACTGTACTATATACATTATTTGTGGGATATATGTTGAAGACAAAAATGAGTCTAAAGTAAACAAACTTCATTCACTAATAATCATCAGTGCAATACTGATATTGCTTTTTGAAAAACTAAGCGTTTATACATACTCAATGTTAGCCAACAAGATTTTCAGTGTACAAGAGATGTAAATATAAAAATCAAAGCCAAAACTGTGGAACCTTAAATGTGAATTGTAAACAAATGAGCTCATAATGTATTTCTATCAAAAAAAGAAATGCTATCTGTCCATGGAGAGGGCCTGTAAGCAATAACACTAAAAGCAATCAGCACCTTGGAACTCACATTATTGTGGTCTCTAAGAACCATTTTTTTTTCCAAATCAAAGAAACCAAAACTTTTTTTAAAAAAAAAATGGCTGATGTAAGGTCTGGAACAAGAAAGAACACTTCAAGAAGGAACAAATTAACTGGTATTTTATGTTCCAGTTGGCCTAAGATGAAATAATTTAAGCATTCTGAAAGAAATGATCACTGTATTCAACTAGAAAATAAACTTTAAAACCCTTGCTTTCACAACACTAACAACCACAGTAAGAAAGCCATACTAGTTACACTGGAGATGGGTAAGAGATCAACTTATCAGGAAATTTTTTTTAAAAACTCACAATGTCTTGCTTCTCTGATGAAAAAAAAGTACTTCAGTGTGATTAGTTCATGGAAATTTTCTTTCTTAAGGGAGGAATCCTAACTAATATATATTGATTTAAAATATCTTTGCTATAACCCATAAAATTATGTAATCACTAGCTACTACAAACTATTAATTGAAAGAATAGAACATTCTAGAATGGATACATCAGCAAAAATCACCTCAACCTATTCATAAATGTTAACATTACAGAGATAATTATTGTTTCTCTTGCAGTGATACAAGAATTACACTGACTACACTTACAAAATACCCTTGCTAAAAATTAAACCTGCATCTGAACAAACCTTCATCTAACTATAAATTTACAGAAACCCAAAGGATATGAGGAATATACGAAATGAAATGAAGTACAATAAGCAGAATCCAGTAAAGTGGAAACTATACTGATGACTCAGGTTTGCTAACAAAGAAAAGTAAATAAAAGGAGAAGGTAAAGTGGTTTATTGATAAAAGAGACTAAGAGACATTAACCAAATTAACACGCTGATTTCCTTGGTCCCTGACATAAAAGGAAAAGAAAGTTATTTACTGTTGTACATGAAATTAATTACCTTAAATTTTAGTGGGTATAGTGATGCTATCAATGTCACCTTTAGGCGAGAGTACATCTGTTAGAGATATAATAGGTGATCAAAATAAAAATTTATTAAAGTAAAAGACTGCCACTAATCCCCCTCAAAAAACTCCTTCTCCCTACAAATATGCTTATCCCACTGTTCTCGCCACTTTCTGAAGCAGTTCTGGAAGTTCTCTTTCTCAAGTACCTTTATGAGGTATGACTGAAAATAGTGAATAACGCTGTTGAATTATCATTCAATGGAAAGACAGGCTCATAAAATCATTATGGTGTGTCCTCATCCACTGGATCTGGCACCATGAAACTTCTGGCTCTTCCACAAAGTCAAAATGGCCATGAAAGGTACACATTTTGAATCTGTTCAGGACATCAAAACAGTCATCACAATGTAACTAAAAACATCCAGGAAAGAGGACTTCCAAACCTGCTTCAGTAAGAGGCAAGAATAGTGAGATAAAAGTGTATGAAAGGAAACAAAGTGTCCTGAAGGGGATAATGGCAATGTATCTTTTATTACAATAAAAATTTTAAAATTTAAACATTCATGGTATTTTCTGATCCCATCTTGTACCTACTAAAATATCTGGGGATGATAGGAAATAACTTTAAAATTCCATAACTTTAAAATTCTCCAACAGAAAGTTTTAAAAAAGTATTATAACATTCCCTCTTCTATCTCTTGAACTTTTATAATGAAATTTTAAAAATAAAAACAGAACTCTATAAAGTCAAAAATAACTGCTACAAGAGATCATCTTTAAATCTGAAAGCATTTCTGCACAATAGAAAAAAGTTCAAGATCTACTGAGGGCGTGGTAGGCCTGTAATCCCAGCTCTTGAGGCGGTCCTCTTGAGGAGGACTGCTGCAAGTTTGAGGTCAGCCTAGGCTACATTGTGAGACCTTGTCACAAAACAAAGATCTATTTAAAGTGGAAAAAAGCACTGGTCTATTTGTATGACTAAATTCCAGAAATACTCGTAATTTACTTTTAGGCATACTATGTTAGAGGATAAAATGGTTAAGTAATATTTTTACTTTAAAAGCAATAGAGTATCTCAAAAAGTAAGAGTTTCCAGTAACAATTCCTTTTATATTACAGTGAATTTCAGACACAAAAGCCTCACAAACCATAATGTATCTATGATCAATGTCAATAAACATCAACAGTCCACAGCTAAAAATAACTTGTCCCTTTACTGTGACAAATTCCAGACAGCATTTCACAGTTTCTTTGTAAGTTCTCTATCCTTTTTTAAAATTACAATTTATTTGTTGCAGACAACTGGCTTTTGGTTTTATAGAGTTGCTCAGAGTCTGGCACCATGCAACTTCTAGCTCTTCCATCTGATTCTATTCTGATGATGTAATTTTAATAGGCTGTCTGTATTTCCAGGTGTGCTTTTCCACTAGAAAAGCTATGTTCCCAAGAGTATTTGTTATGTTTTAAATATAAAAATTTCCCGCAAAAGGCTCATGTGTTTAGAGGTAAGGTTTTTGGAAGGTGACTTGTTCATGAGGTCTCTAACTTCATCAGTGGATTAATCAAAGACAGTTTGACAGCAATCTTAGAAGGTGATGGAATTTAGAAACTAGGGTTTACTTGAAGGGAGAGGGTCATGCATGGGGTGTGCCTTTGGGTCTATATCCTGTCCCCAGTCTCTTTCTCTCTCTACTTCCTAGCTGCCATGAGGTGAGCATCTTTCTTCCACCATGCCCTTTTGCTATGTTTCTGCCTTGCCACAGACCTAAAAGCAATTGAGCCAACCAACCACGGACTGAAGATCAAAATCTCTAAAATCATAAGCCAAAATAAATCTTTCCTCCTCTGTGTTTTCTCAGGTACTGTGTCAGTGACAGAAAGCTGACAGATGCTATTTCTTACATGTTTTGTTTCACCTTGTTTGTGCTAAGCATAGTTTGTGCGCCGAAGCACCTGCCTATCCATATTAAAGAAAAGCAAAGGCAAAACTGTTCAACTTACTGTTCAATGGCTATAAATTTATACCAGAGCACAAACACAACTTAATTTTTGTTAATCCCTCAGTATGTACTGCTCTTCATCCCTTTCTCCATCTCTCAACCTATCTATAATGCACATGTCACACTCTACTACTCTGATGAAACCTACTCTGACCCAATCAACTAAAAGTAATCTCTCTTGCTGTAGCAACATGGCATTTACTGAAAAGTTGAAATAACTCTCTCTCCAATCAGATGAAGACCCCCTAAAAACACAGTCTCTTTTGGAGCTCCAGTAAAAAGGAATATAGTACAGAAAGTGGCATTTATCTTTTTATTGATAAATGGTTCACACAGTATGAACAGACTGAAGTCTGAGATACTTCTAGAGTAATTAAATACTGAGTATTTACTATTTGCATGATTAATAGAGGAACAGTAAATAAAACCAATAAGGTCTCTCAAGTAGCATATATTCTATTTCCAGTGTTTCTCAATCACCAGTTACTAATATAATGCTGTCACTTAGTGGGCACATAACAGAATAATAAAACCCAACTTGAAAAAAATCTAGCTTAAATTTAAAAATAGGTAAATATTATTAACTGTCCAGTTAAAACATTTTCATTTAGTTAACTTACTAAAAAAACTGCTACAAAATTTACCACTTAAAATCTGCACCTAAAAATATTACTATTTTACTAGAATAGCATAAACCAAAGAAATAAATAAGTATTAAAAATCTGAATTGAATGAAAATAAGTACATGTTAAAATCTGAGAGATGTCATGGAAGCACTAATAAGGAAACACACAGCACTAATTCCCTAGTACAAAAGGATCACATTAATGACATCAGTTTCAATGTAAACTAAGTATCAAAAAGTACAAACTAAACAAAAGTAAAAGAAAATAAAAACAAATCAATAAAATAGGAAAAGAAAAACAACATGAAGCCAAAAGCTGATCTTTTGGAAAAGATTAATAAGAAAAAAACTTCTATCAAGACTGACAAGATACTAAAAAATTTTCAGTATCAGGTTTGGGTTGATGTCACTACCTCCTCTAAAGAAATCAAAAGTATTAAAAGTGAATACTTTATCATGAACTCCTCTATGCAAATAAATCCAGCAACTTAAGAGGAAATGGACTAATTCTACGTAAGACACAAAGATCACCAAGAAATAACAGGTAACCCAAATAGCCCTGTACTATATTTTATCAAAAAGATTAAACACATTGCATAAAACTTTCTCACAAAGAAAACAAATATCAAGCCTACACAGCTTTGTTTTCAAATTACTTAATAACAGTATTATTCCTTTCTTAACTTCATGAATTCACAATTCATGGTTAAGAGAGATAAAAAGAACACAATTTATAGTGTGTTCACCTTAGTATCAGAAAGAAGTGGGCCGGGGATTTAGTTCAGCGGTTCCGCCACCTGCCTCGCAGGGGCAAGGTCCTGAGTTTGATCCCCAGTACCAAAAAAAAAGAAAAGGTAAAGCTGCCTGTGCATTCTCACAATTTTAACACTATACTAGAAGGCACATGCAAGAAAGAAAAAAATGGCACCCCAATAGGAAAGAAGAAAATGCTCTAAAGACAACTGGGTATAAATGGTCTAAGGGGAAAATCTGATGGAATCTACAAAAAAGCTATCTGATCTATGAAATAGGCTTAGTAAGGGTACAGTACACAAGAGTAAAATGAAAAAAATTGTAGTTCTTGGATCGAACTGGGGACCTTGCGCTTGCAAGGCAGGCGGCGGAACCACTGAGCTAAATCCCCGGCCCAAAAAATTGTAGTTCTAAACATGAGCACCAAAGAATTGGAAGCTGAATTTTTAAAACTATCTTTGTTAAAATCAAAAGATATGAAATAAGAGGGATGATTCTAACAAAAGATGTAAAAAACCTATACACTGAAAACTAAACTATATTCAAAATCTTTAAATGAAACACAGATCCAAGTACTGTATTGAGCCAAAATATAAAATTTTAAAAGTTTTTCTTCTACTTTAGACTAGGCAACAATGATATGCCACCAAGTATCATCTATAAAAGAAAAAAAAAAAGGTAAGCCAGATGGAGTTCATCAGAGTAACTGTTCTTCAAAAGACACTGTTTAAAAGGACAAGTACAGAAAACATTTGCAAGTTATGTATGTGAAAAAGGCTATATCCAGAATAAACATTCCCTCAAAATTCAATAAAAAATAACCCAATTAAGTAGGCAAAAGATTTAATCAGACACTTCACAAAATAAACATGAAAAGTGTTGACGAAAAGCACACGAAAGATGTTCAACAGACACTGTAGAAATACCAATTAAAATTACACTAAGGATTGTTTCATACCCACTAAAATGTTGATGATCAAAAAATTCACATAGACATTAGATATAGGCATTAGAGGATATGGAGGAACTGAACATTTCATACTCCACTAATGTCAATGTACAATGGTACAACCACTGTGGAAAAGTTTCCAGTTTCTAGTCATATGCCCCCTAAGAGAACAGAAATGTTCACAGCAAACTTATTTATAATAGCCATAAACTGGCAACACAAATTAAGAGGTGAATAAATAAACTGCCACACAACCATATAATGTAATGTTACTCATCAACAGAAAAGGACTACTAATAAACAAATCTCAAAAAAAATTACACAACAAACCATACAAAAGAAGAGCTTGTAATGTATGATTTCAGTTACTTGAACTTCTAAAAAAATGTAAACTGATCTAGTTACAAGAGACTGGTGGCTGCTTGGAAGAAGAAAGGCAGAAGGAAAATTACCGGGGGCAACATGATATTTTTCAAAGTGACAGATACTTATACTATTTTGATCCTGGTGATGTTTTTCAAAGGCGTATACAGATGTAAAAACATTGCGTACCTTAAATATGGGTAATGTGAAATTATATCTCAATAGTTATTTTTTTTAAAAGGTCAAGATGTGAGGCACAACATAGCTTTAATCCTTTTGTGTAAATAAAAATATTCATATATGGTAAGATAATTTCAGACAAATGCACAAAATATTTTACAGCAATTATTTACATCTAAGAACTGAAAAGGAGAAATATTTCACTTCGAATTTTTAAAACACATTGTTTTATTATTTCCTTAAAATTTTTTTTCATTTTTTAAAGAAAATTACATTACTTGTACACAGTTCTGACACCAAGGCAAAAATTCTTAATTATCCTAAAAAAAAACTGTGTAAAATTAACTTTAGCTACTCAAACTTTTAATGGTTTTTAAAAGGGTTAGTTATATTTTTAAACATTTTCTAATGTTTTATCTTGAAACTAACAGAAAACTGATACAAGCAATATATCATTTCTGGACACCTCTTCCAAGTCTCCTCACTTTTTTTTTGCCTACTCATTCTAGGTCTATGAACTTTTCATGCACCAACAGTACACAACTCAGACTTGCATCATTTCTTCTTTTACAAAAGAAATCTTGTATCATTTATTCTTTTTAGAAAATTCAGAGACAAAAGTCTATTTGGATAGCATCAACATTTTGCACTCTTGAGCTATTCTCAACTTCTAATCTCATTATCACACAAAATAATGTTAAATACGCCCTCTCCCAATTTTTTCCTCCCCTAATTTCTGTAACACAAACTCAAGACAATTATCTACTTCACCATCTGATAGGAAAACAACACATCTTCAAAGGTATTCTAAAAAATTATTCACACATCACCACTGATGCAATTTTAAGAATTCCAAAAGCACAGTGAACTGTCAGCCTCACTGAGAATAAGCATACAGCCTTCCCAAGACTACTCACATTTGAAAGGGGAAAGGTTGAAAGAGGTGGAGGTGAGGATCTCATTGTTTTGGGCATGTTTAGAATTTAAAAATTAAAAGACAAGGACATCCCACAGGGCAGACAGGTTTGCAAATAAAAAATGATAGTATATCACAAAGTTAAAAGGTATTAAGTAAAGGAAAGCAAAGACCTAAGCATTAGATTTAAAGTTTAAAGGATGAGTGGAAGAAGTGAGAAAGGTATTTTCCTTACCAGACAAAACAGCTCTTAACTTCTGGCTTAAAACAGCTCTTAACTTCTGGCTTGAATTTAAAGCTAATTGCCTAAACTTTCTTTTTCAAGGACCAGAATAACTTTTTCTAGTGTGCCTTCTTACCTACAAAAATATTTACATTTTCATAAGACCAAAGAGTAAAAATAACTTACATTAACAAAATTACATGATTTAAGTAAAAAATTGCATTTCCATTTGGAACTATTATTTAACCTCAAAAAACTGTGATATAATTTTGTATTACAAGTCATGTGTGCAAAGCATTAATTCTTTGAACACCATTTAGAATTACTTCAAAATGTTATTCTTACAGGCTGTCAGTTCCAGAACAGCTTATGACTGCTGTTGATTTATATTACCCAACTTTATGGTTGTTTATGTAACTCGATTTTACAAATGAAATATTATATGCTTGAGCTTTGTTATTATCTATATTAGTTTTCAAAACTGAAACTTTCCACTTATTATGATAGTAGATCCAACAAGCCCAGTTTTATTTCTTTCAAATACTGTACAATCTTTCTTACCTTCACACCAACAGCAACCTCAGTGACAATTCTGCAAAGAAAAAAAAAACGGTTTCAACCTCTTGTTCTTCTAATGATTACTGCCTGACTCTAAAAACTTTCTAAAATTGTTGAAAATTCATAATTCTTCCAGACACCCACAGTAATCATGGGAAAGGAATACACAGATAGTCAATGATACTTCTTTGTACTATCATCAATCTGGTTTCCTAGAAATAACTTTCAAACATAAAACGAAATGCAGTAAACTTAAAAGTATTTTTTAAACATTTTTCATAAAAAGATAAAAGTCCAAATCACCATAATGCCATTTCTGCAATGCTAGAATAATTTAACTCTTGTACTATTCTAGTAATGAGATAAAATGTAGGAACCAGAAAACACGAATTCAAGGCCAAGTTTTGCCATTAATTTCCAGTACTGATCTAGGGGAATACTGAACTTTGAATCTATGTTTCATCCGGAAAATAATCTCTAAGATAACTTCTAGGATGCTTTAACTTTTATAGTTCTGTTAATTTTACATGATCCTTTAGTCATTTAGTGTCTTTAAAAAATACGAAACACTAGACTCCAGTTTTACTTTTGATTCTTCAAAAACTGTCACTGATTTCAGTAACCGTACTTGTTAACAGTTCTCTGTCTCCCTAAACTGGCTGTGTACTTCTCAATCCTCACCCTTTGGTGTGGCCCACCTCCTAACAATGAGTTAAACTGAGTCATTTCAGATGTGGAGCATTAGTACCAGAGAGACTGGTCCGTATCATTTCCCAGAGGCCGTGTCTCACCTCACTCAGCAATTCCATCTTTCCCCAGGCTCTCAAACATGCAGCACGGTTCTACCTCTTTGTAGCTCTTGGTTTGTTCCCAGAAACTGACCAAAGTGGCTAAAACGATGGCCCTATACTATCTGCTCTTGTTTCTGCCATGGCTGTTGGCCTTTACCCATGTGACTGACGCCGACCTCAAATACTTTGTTTTTTTGATGATTTAATTTCTCGGCCTTTTTGCCAAGCCTCTTGGATGTTCTTAGGCCTCACAAAATGGCATTTTTTTAATGCCTCCCGCCCCCACGACCAGACTAGGATGAAAACAAAGGAGTGTGACATCTGCCCTCCCCCTCCTCCCGCCTTCCCCGCGGCTCCCTCTCGGCTTTCCCGGGCGCTCCCGCCACCGGCTTGGGGGGGTCGGGCGGGCTCGCCACGAACGCCGGCCCCGACGGGCCCCCAGTCCAGCAGCCCGGTCCTCGGCCCCCCGCCGCGCGCCGCCGCCACCCTAGGGTTCGGGTCCCAGAAAACCGATCGAAATGGCTTCTGGAGGGGGCAGGGACGGGAGAGACATTCTGGGGTCCCCGCCGCCGAAGGGTACCCGTCTCTCCTCCCAGAGGGTGCTCCCCTCGCTACCGCCCCCCCCCAGGGGGGGCTCCCCGGCCTCGGAGCCCGCTTTCTTCGCCTTTTCTCGCCCGGAGCCCGCCGGGGGAAGCCAAGGGAGGGGTGTGTGCGATGGGGCGGGGGTTGGGTAACGGCAGCCCAGCCCTGGGAGGGGCCGCGGAGGGCTTCTCCTCGACCCCGGACCTAGCCGAAGGACGCCCCAACTCCTCTCTCACACACATCTTCTCTCTGGCTCGATTACATACCCGTCCATTGCCGAACCGGACAAAGCTTCGCTCTCAAGAACCGAGCCACGCAGCCACACAAGCGGCGAGAAAATGGCGGCCAGGGCCAGACGGAAATTACCGAAGGTGCCGGAGCGCAAGGGGCAGCGCGCGGCAACGGCAGCGACGGAAAGAGCCGAGCGCGCTGGCTCCCAGCCGCCGAAGACGAGCGGCTAAACGCTGAGACTAAGGGGAGTGGGCGACACCTCACGCTGAGTGCCTTCCTCCGCCGCCCTTGGGTACCCAATCTGTCGGGACTGCTGGACCTGGCCTCCCGCGTTCCCACCCGGGGCGGTGTGAGTGAGACACTCGCCGCCCGCCCCAACCCCCGCGCCTTCTGCCTCTGGATGGGCCCCGGACTGCAGGACACCCCCAGGCACTCTCCACTTTTCCCTCCAGTCCACTTCCCAGCTGCGCTACCTCCCCGGGTGCGGACCAAGGAAAATTTTATAGCTTGCCCCGTGTGCCATTTTTTATTACAGACCTTCTCCAGCCTCAAACGATTACCCTTGAACAAGACCACTGCTTAGTAGAAACAGTACTTTCTAAAGCAAGTAAAAACTCATCACTGAAAGATAAGACTTTGGTTTCCAAGGCTGAACTCAATCAGGCAAAGTAGGAGAAAACACGATCCTCATTTCAGTTAATAGTGGACGGCTGTGGAAAATATTTACAATACCCTGGGTGGAATGATTGAAGCCTTTGAGTTTATACAAAAAAAATACCACCTATAGCTAGTGTCTAACATTTGGGGATGTGAAAGAGAAAGTGTGGATGGGAGTGGGGACAGTTGAATCTGCACCTTTGGTTAGGCTAGAAACATTAAATTGGGCTACCCAAATTGACTCCCTTTTCCATATGCCTCAGGGTCTCAAATTTAACAGCATAGCTGACTTTAACGTGTTTTTTAGTAGAGGCTTGACAAAGTTTCACAAGGCACTCACTTTTGGAAAATCTCAATATGTTACTCCTTTACCAGCATCCTTCTCTCTCCACCGTCCTCCATCACTACTCCCAACACACACCAGCGGTTTTGGGAAATAACTAATATTGCCACATTTCTCCAGTTACTCTCAATGAGGACTCTATATTTTCCTGTATCTCCCTTCTGGCAAACCTCTTACTCTTTATTAATTGGAATTTCACCATAGAAGATGGTAGTTTCTGTATAATTTTTAAAATATTACTTTTAAATAGGACAGAACCTTAAAGAGTGTCTTGGGGGACCCTGTCTGCCTCGCAATCGCAAAGTCCTGAGTTTGATCCCCAGTACCAAAAAAACAAAGAGTATCTTGGCCCAATATTTTGTTATTAGCTACTCAGGGTGGTGCGTGCCTGTAAGTCCTAGCTTCTGGGGAGGTTAGCAGGGGTTGACTTGACCCCAAGAGTTGGAGGCCAGCTTTAGTGAGACCCTACCTCAAAAACAAATAACGGTACAAAACTTTGTCATGGAGCTCTTCAAAGCACCCAAATGTTTAAATATTCTTGATTTGCCCTAGGGATTGTCAATCCTTAAAAAAATAAAATAACATCCAATTTCCTATAATGTCTCTCCTCTTTAAACATTGATTTAAGATATATAAAGGATCTACTATTAGTACCATTAATTTTATATATTTGTGGTTTTATACATGTATTTTCACTCAACAGTTTAATATGTAAGCTTCAAAGGACAGAAACTACCTAATCCTCTATATTCCCTCACATTGGCTCAATCAATATTGATTGTTTCTTGTTTGATCATGGCAAAAGCAAACTGTACCACGAGGGGGTATAGAATATCTTCTGTGAGGTAGCAGAAGAAATTGTGGTGTTCACACACATTTTTCCTTATTTTTTCCTCCTAAAAAAGTGCAAACATACAATAGTCAATAAGCTTGCTTATTTAAACACTTTTTAGAGACAAGTTAGTTTATGAATCAAGGCACATAAAATAATAGGTTAAAAATCAGGGGAGCTGAGAATTACATAGGTGGACAAAACATAACATGAATAAGGAATGAGGCCAATGCAACAATGTACAGCAGTAGGCTCCCTTCCCTGCTTATGGAAGGTTTTGCTTTTTGTATTTTGCAGCAAGCAGTCAACCATGGGCTGGAAATATTAAATAGAAAATTTAGAAATAAAAAATTTTTAAGTTAAACCCCACACTGTTCTGAGTGAAATATAGTGAAATCATACTTTTTTCCAGCATATTTAGTGTATATATACTATCCTCCAGTTAGTCACTCAGTAGCTGTGTCTTATCAATTCGCCTGTCATGGTATCTCAATGTTTTTATGTTGAGAAATGTTAGTCAACTTGCCATTACTGTGACAAAAGACCTTAGAAAAGCAACTTGAGAGAGGAAAGCTTTATTTTGGCTCATGGTTTCAGAGGTTTTAGCTCATGGTTGGCTGACTCTGATGCTTTTAGTGTTGTGGTACGGCAGAAATACCAGGGCAGAAGAAAGTGGCAGAGGAAAGCTGCTAACCTCATGGCAGCCAGGAAACAGAGAAAAGAAAAAGACTAGAGAGGAAAGGGCCAGAGAAAAGATAGGGTTCCCAAAGGCACAACCTCCTGATCCACTCCTTTCTACTAGGTTTCACCTTCTACGTGTTCATCATCTCACAATAATGACACCAAATAATGAACCCATTAATAGATTAATCCACTAATGAAGTTAGAGCCCTCATGCTGCAATCTTTCAAAAGCTCCACCTCTGAACATTGCTACATTGGGAGCCAAGCTTTTAACATTTGAGCCTTTGGGGAACATTTCAGATCCAAACCATAACATAAGTAACCCTTACTTTACTTAGAGAACAATTGTTCTTTTTTCCTTTTTCTTTCCAGTGGTGGGAACTAAACCCAGGGCCTGGTGCATACTAAGCAAGCACTCTACTGCTGAGCTATATCCCCAACCTTGTGCTATTTTTTATTTATTATTGATGTTAATCTCTTACTATGCCTAATTCATAAGTTAAACTTTATCATAAATATGGATGTGTAGACAGAAACAATATATGCAGGGTTCGGTACTATCTGCAGCTTCAGGCATCCACTGTAAGTCGTATATTGCCTTTGCATGGGGCACTGCTATCTGCCACAAAAGCATATTGATGAGAGCCTGGATTCACATTTGAGCTCTTTCATTTAGTGCTACGAGACATTAGGCATGTTCATTAACCTCTGCAGGAAAAAGTATACTTCACTGAAAATGGAGTCTTCATCATAAATGGTTGTGAGGTCTAAATGACATAAAGTATATAACACACCCCCATGCCCTGGGCTCAGTGACTGACTACAATAAATAATTAAGAGTGCTATCATCATCCTGACTGTTTCTGTTATTACTATTAATACTTATTAGAGAAGAAACAGGCCACAAATTTGGCTCCTAGATTTTAACAGCTGCCAATATTCATATAAATAAATCTATATAGAAATTTTCACAAAGGTTAAACATGTCACTAAAGTAATTAGATTGGCTGGTATCCAGAGGAATAAATCCAGGTAAATATCATAGATAAATTTCTAATGCCCCATCCCAATCTAAATTTGTATGATTTTATGAATTAACCATGGAATAGATTATTAATTTCAACATTAGCAGATGGCAAACCTTTGTAATACATGACAAGATTATATCAGTGTTTATGGAATCCTAACAAAATAAGGCCATAAAAAGTGAGGTGCCTGTACAGTATTATTTTCATACCCATATTTTTTTTCAGTGTAATGATTTGTTCTTTCCCATCTGAATGGTAAATGTTTTGACCTTTTAAAGAGATTTACACTTATGTGAACAATGATTAAATCTAAATTTCAGGGTATGCTAAGCCAAAATGAGGTCTAATACTGACAGAATAAAAATAGGAAATGGAATCATGTTTACAGTCTTGATTTAATTTCTAGTCCTACCTCTTGTCTACTTATAGTACTAAAGATATCACTTCACTTTTTCATGGTGCAGTTTCTTTTTATGAAAAGAGGAATAATAATACAAACAGTTAGATAATTCCAAATAGATTATATAAATTCAATATTTAATTTCAAGTAGATTATATAAATTCAATATAAAAGGAAAACAAATTGAAAGAAATATGAATATGTACAAAATATTCAGAAAAGGCTAAAATTTGGAGACAGAATATAGATAAGTAGCTGCCTAGGGCTGGAAGTGGGGATGCTAATAAATGTAAAGGAGCACAAAGTCTCTTTTTAATTTAATTTTTTGTTAGTACATGTCTGCAGAACATGGTTACATTTATTGTGGGGAGTTTGTACATGTGCGTAGCACATTTTAATTCCTCTCCCAACCCTACTTAATCCCTACAACTCTTGTTCTCCTCTCCATTTGGAAAAGATCTGCCTACTTCCTGTTAGCTATCCTCCATTTTGCTCAAGTAGTAACAAATGCTGGCAAGATTGCAGGGGAAAAAAGGAACCCTTCTAAATTGTTGGTAGGAATGTAAACTAGTACAACCACTATGGAGATCAGCATGAGATTCCTCAAAAAGCTAAAAATGGAAATTTAATTTGGCTCAGCTATTCTTCTTCTAGGAATCTTCCCTAAAGAGTTAAAGTCATCATATTACAGTGATACATGCATACCCATGTTTATAGCGGCACAATTTGTAATAGCTAAATCTTGGAAATAGCCTAATGCTCAGCAACAGATGCATAGATAAAGAAGGTGTGGTATTTATACACAATGAAGTACATACTGCTCTGCTATAAGGAAGGATAAACTTGAGGCATGTGTAGATAAATGGATGCACCTTGAGATCATAATGTTAAGTGAAATAAATCAGGCACAAGTTTAAATATCTCAAATATTCTCTTATATGAGAAACCCAAAATATAAATAAAGTCTCTTTTTACAATGATGGAAATATTCCAAAACTAGATTGTGGTAGGGTGTACAACTTTGTAAATATATTCAAATTCATTGTATTAAACACTAAAATTACGTATCAATAAAGCTATTAGAAATAAAAAGCATATACATTGTTCTCACTCTCCAACTTCCAGGTTTCACTTTCCAGAGGCAATCCATCTTATGAGCTTATCAGCATACATACTAATAGCATGTATTCTTGTTCTTTTTATTAAAAAATGATAACTACTATGCATGCTATTCTGCAACTTATTTTGTAACTTCGTATGTATCTTAGGAATTTTTCTTTATCAGTATATTTAGAACTGCTCATTCTTTATATATGGCTACATAATAAGTAAATCATAACTTATTGGTGGACATTTAGATTGCCTCTAATCTTGGTTCTTATGAACAATTTTGCATTGAATATGCTTGTTTCTAAGTCATGTCCATATGTGTAAACATATGTGCGGATAAATACAATAAATAAAATTCTTGAGAAGAGTACACTTTTCATTTTAAAAGATGTTATCACATTACCTTACATGGGGCTTGAGTCTTTGGGAGAAAAATATTAGCAGTTCTTACTGTTAAAAAGGGATCTGAGGGGGTGAAGGAATTCCGACAAATAAAATCAAAAAACAACAAAGAGACATATAGTCATAGAACACGCTGTGGCTCAGTTGTTAAAAAACTGTATCATTATAATAATATAACCAGTAATTATAAATAAAAATAAATGTGTGAAATAATTTTGTAGGCATATGGAAGTATGAATATGTGCAGATGGAGTTATAAATTCTCATCTTCCGAAGGATGAAGTCAATAATTCATGTCTAGAATTGATAGGTGAGAAAATGGCAAATGAGCACCATTCAGAGGCATGCAGGTCAATTCCAGGAGAATCAGGGAGAACTGGAAGTGGTTGCTTCTGGAACATGGAGCTTGAGGATGAGGAAGTGTGAAATAGAAGAATATAGTTTGGATTTTTGTTTATTTTGTGGTAAATCTTCTACAACTACTTTTTAAGTTATGTGCATGTTTTACTTTGATAGCAATAAATTTTACATTAAAAAAGAAGGGATTAGATGGCAGAGAGCAAAGAACTGTTTGAACACAAACATTGCCTCTTTTGTATTCAGCAATAGTGACTGCTTATCTACGTGCTCACTGAAAAAAAGCTCAGCATAACTGCCTGTCCTTCCTATATTGTTCACATAATAAAGATTATTCCTGGGAGAGAGGACAATAGTTTTGAATGGATCAGCAGTTTTTAGAATGATCATACATAAAAACCTAAACCAGGGGAGAAAATGAGAAAAGTAAACACAAAGAAAAATAAAGTGGGGGAGGCATTAAATACAAAGGAAACAACAACATCTTGCTTTATATCATTATAAACCATGAAATATTATAAAATTCACATTGTATGAGGCTTTATGTAAATAGCCACATAAATTAAAACTGAGGACAAGTGATTTGCATATAGAAATACTGTAGTATTAAGTCAACATACAGGTGTAAGTTTACACCTAGAGCAAGTAACTCTTCCAAACTAAGTACTTTGATAACTTTATAAAAAAAGAACCACATAACAAATAGAAGCCACTTCAAAATCTTTAATATTTTTAGTTTTCAGAGTAGTTTGAATCCTTAACAATGGCAATGATGAACTGAAAAATGAGAGCCAAAAATAGTTCCAATTTGGTTGTCTTTTAATTGTTTTGTAATAGATGTCTCTGTTGGAGTATTTTTATTTCAATCTGTGATTCCTTTCACTCTCTATATCCATTTTTGACTATACAAATAAAATATATTTTTAAGAAAGGGAATAAAATATAATTTGTTCTACTTATTATTTACAAAAAAGTATGTTTAGCAAATTTGCAAATGACAGAGATGTAATATAGAGAAGATTTAAAAATCTGCATTCAAAATAATAGTATAGGGCTACAACACAAATATAAAGTCCTTCATTAATTAAAAATTTAATTGCATACCAGGTGGGGTGGCACATGCCTGTAAACCCAGCACTGGAGAGGCTGAGGCAGGAGGACTGCAGTGAGTTTAAGGCCAGCCTGCATATAACTGTATACGTATATGGAGATTCATAGCTTGATAACAGTTCCTATAAAGAAATCATAAGGCATTGACCCAAGACAGTTTATTATTCATTTAAGGATGTCATAGTACCAATGTGCTCTACACAAAGTTTGCTCACTGATTATGTTGAGTTAGAACAATTATTAAGAAAGCAATAATATTTCCGTCAGGATGGTTGTGGAGGGTGTTATGATTGGCATCTTAATGTTCACTCTATTCTCCCCTTATGGAATAGCCATGCGAAGGGTAGGTATGACCCTCTTTCCCAGCTCCCGTTAAGCTAATCAAAGTAACTGCTCCATTTCCACTTAGTCTTGAAGTCAATCAAAGTATGGCATTACCTTGAAGTCAGCAATTGTTTCAGAAGTGAGTCAATGAGCATGATATTTATGTTTGAAGGTGGTATTCAATGGGAGCACATAGCTCTGATCAGTGCTGGCAGCCACACTCAACACTAAGAAGCTCACCTAAGCACAAAACCTACAGAAAGAAGGAAAATCTTGTGTCCCAACAATCTATTCTTAATAGAAACCAGGATGGTCCTTTAAAATGTAAGACCATGTCACTCCTCTGCTCAGAATCCTGAAAGGAAACCCGATTTTATTCTGCAGAAAAGCTAAAATCCTTACAAAGATATAAAAGTCCCATATGATCTGCCTTCTGTCCTCTCTTGACTTCCCATCCCTGTCTTCACATCCCTGTCAACTCTCCTTGCCACTCACTCCTCCCCAAAGTACTGGCCTCCCTTACTGTTCCCAGAACATGCCAGACACTGTCTCCTTTTAGGGCCTTTTGCCTAAGATGCTCTCTTCTCTTCCTTCAAATACCCTCTGCCTCTCCTGACTCTCGCCTACTCAGGTAATCCTTCATTTCTAAGTATTTATTCAAATCTCCTCTTCTAAATAAGGGCATCCTGATCATACTATTAGCACTGCCACCTGTGATATCTCCTAACA
This sequence comes from Heterocephalus glaber, assembly GCF_053883595.1. Classification (NCBI taxonomy): domain Eukaryota; kingdom Metazoa; phylum Chordata; class Mammalia; order Rodentia; family Bathyergidae; genus Heterocephalus; species Heterocephalus glaber. Next base: position 31,818,851 of record NW_028258296.1, on the reverse strand, counting down.
AGCCCTCCTTTCTTGTGCTCTACTTTTTTTTTTCAAAGCCTGTATTATATTTAACATGCTATATATATATATATATATATATATATGCATTTATATATTTATTTTTAAACATTCATTGTTTACCATCTATCTTTCTTCAGTGGAATGCTGCAGAGTGGAAGTTTGTTTTGCCCCTCATGTATTTCAAAGGCCTAGTACAAGTGTCTAGTACTTAGTAGGTATGGCCTAAACAATTGTGGAAGGATGAATTAATAAATGAGCAGCTGGATCATACATGTTTTAAATACTTAGCTGGATGGGAGCCAAGGTGATTCCCTTATTGTTAATACATTTGCAGTAGGAATATCTTTTTTGGACAATTGAAAGCAAACTACTAAAATAAGGAAGGGTGAGGTATCTATATCAGAGAAACAATGTTTGAAGGAGTTAGAGATATTTACCAGGGGAAAACTGGTGGAAAACATGTTAGTTATCCTACAATAAATGAAGAGCTATCATATAAAAAGATGGGCTGGGCATATATTTTTTTTGTTCTACAAAACAGAATGGATTAAAGTTATATAGAAAGACAAATTTCAGCTCAGCATAAGAATGAACCTTCAAACAATAAAGCTGCCTTGTGCTGGAATGAACTGCCTGCCACTATAGTCAGCTTCCTCTTATGAGTGGGCAAGCTGAAGCTGAATGTGTCTGTTAGGGATGGAAGAGATTCTTGCACTTGGCAATGAATCAGACTTGGTGATTTTTGGGTCTCGTTCTCTTCTAGAATCTGTTATGAAGTATGTGGATTTGGGCACTTGGCTACTTATCCCATGAACAAAATCATCTTTCTCTCCAATTCATGCTTTTCCTAATTCCTTCCCTTCTTCACATAGATGGGCTTTCTGTAGCCCTGCCTGAACTTTGTGACTGAATGCTCCTTGCCTGTAGCTGATTAGATCAGAAACAGGTAGCTTATCAGAGTGTGCCAGTCAGATTTTTCCACCCACAAATTTAAAGAAAAGACTCAAGTGGTCTTCTTACGGGATTAGAAAGAGAATATTTTAATATAGAAGTAATGGCCAGATATTTCTCACCATGTGCACAAAGAGGGTCTAAAGAAGGAGTAAAAGAATGAAATTTATGTAAAAAGAGAACAAAACTAAGCTGCAGAGACTTAAACGACAAGGACCATACTGCCTGACTGCCTATAATGGATTCCCAATTCGTAATCCCAGTCTTTCCCAAGATCCAGTTAGGTATTCTTATCCTTAAATCCCCCCTTTCCTCCCTCTCTTTTGCTCTCCCTCTCCCCCTTCTGTGTTTTTTCCTTTTCCTCCTCACTCAGTTCTCTTTCTCTTCCCCTTTGTCATCATTACCATTATCATGTTAATACCTGACACATTATTCTAACAATTATTATAATAGTTTTATGATGTTGAGTGTTTTAGGATTTCACAAATATATTATGGACTTCGATTTGGGTACCTTAAAGCCATTATTATATCTCACTCACTTTTGGGGAGTGTTAATAGTTTGTGTTCTTTTAGAGGTAATTTAGTATCAGTGAGACCTAGAGAAGCACAAGGGAGAGCACCTATGCAATGTTTTTAGGATGCAAGTTGAAGAGATTTGGTATCTTATTCTGTTTCTCTCTTCCTTTGACAGAAAAACACAGACTAAAGTACAAAGAAAAGAATTTCATTTCTCACAGTTCTGGAGCCTGGGAGGCCCAATATCAATGAAGGACCTAGCATCCAGTGATGGCCTTCTTCACCATATCCAAGTTCAAGTCTCTTTTCTTACAAAGCCACCAGTTCCATCAGGAAGCCACCACCCTGTTGACCTCATTTTATCCTAGTTGCCCTTTAAAGGACAAACCTCCACATGCCCAGAACATGGTTTGGGGGTTGTTCTGTGCATGTGGACTTTCGTGGAGCACGTTCAAACCGCAGTGGACGGGGGTGCATGATCAGCTTTTATGAGTGGTTAGCTTCAAACACCAAATCGCCAGTAGGTGCAGCAGGAGAGAACACTAAAGACAGATGAATATGCAAAACAAGGAGTCCTGAGAGAAAATGAAATGCTTAGAACCCATAAATAGAAATATAACACTAGGCCAGGGATTTAGCTCAGTGGTTCCACTACCTGCCTTGCAAGCGCAAGGTCCTAAGTTTGATCCCTGGTACCAAAAAAAAAAAAAAGAGAGAGAAAGAAATATGACACTGGTGTGGAGGATATGAGTTTAAAAAATAGAGGAAACTTAATCCTGGAAAGTCTGAATATGCCATGGTAATGAATTTAAATTGTATTTAAAGGCAACACAGTAGGAAATTGTTGGAAGATTTTAAGCTAAAGAAGGATGAGGTAGGTGAGAAATTTAGGTAGAGATTCAAAGTAGATGGTTGGAATTTAACTTTTTTTGAAGTTACAAGACAATGTCATGAAATACTTGGCCACTTCAGATACTTGACTTCTTAGAAGATGAGCAAAAAGCCATCATAAGTCATTTATAGTTTCCATATTGACAAGAATAAAAATATGTAAGTTCTAAGATCCTAATTTTAGTTTCTTCTCAAGGATACTTTGCTTGACCTGGAAACTTTCTCTGATTTGAAGCTTCATTAGACAAATAAGATATTTTCCCAATGATATTAATATTAATGATAACTTTACCTTGGGTAAAATAATAGATTACTCTTTTGAAATTAGTAAGAAACACAGGTTATTAATAAGTCATCGAAAGCTAACCCTTTCTAATATTTTCCATGAACACAGAGAGAGGCTTTTTGGGTTTTGACAACAAAAAGCCTTGTCCCATTGTTTACATAGCAATAGTTAAAGAAGAGATAACCAGCTTGGATTCTCTGATGTTATATGTACTGCAGAAGGCAAAAAGACTAATTATGCTATATTTTAAGATAATTTTAAATGTTTTATAATTGTATAAGTTATCTTTAGATCTTTTGTCTTTCATGTCAAATGTAGGCATATCTTCTCAGTCTCCTTCCCTAAGAAAAGAAAAAGAATTAGAAAAAGGAGATAAAAAAAATTTGAAAACCACAATAAAATCTTTTCTAATAAGTCCAAAATATTCAAATTTTATAGTAATTTAGAATTCTTGGGCTTGAACTAGACTTGAAGGAAATAAATCTTTGCCAAAATAATTCTTTCCTAACAGTAGGACTTACTTGTAAGCAGAATGTTTAGAATAATATACACTACACACTGTAAGCACCTTCCTCGCCTTCAAGTAATACAGTTACTGAATTTACATATGATTTGAATTTACATATGATTTTTATGGCACTATGATTAACTTATGAATAGTTATTATCAATGCTTTAAGTCAGTCTCCTAAGAACTTTTATTATGCAACATGTCTAAGAGTTTGAGTTGGTTAAGACTTGATAACTGAATGAGTATTGTTGTTGTCAAATGAACGTGGATATTTTCCCTTTCCTCTTCAGTGACTGCTATATTTTGGCTCTAGAGTGGCCTCCAAAGAACCATATCTTGAAGACTTGTTCCTCAGGGTAGTGGTATTGAGAGTTGGGGTAACCTTTAAGAGGTAGGACCTAATGGAAGGAAATTAGGTCATTGGCAACATTTCCTTGAAGAGATAGTAGGACCCTGGTCCTTCCTCTGTTTCTCTCCTTCCCAGCCACTAAGCTGAGCAGTTTTGCTCCACCACTTGCTCCCCACCATGATATTCTCACTCATCACCGGGCCCAAAGTGATGGGGCCAAGTGATCGTAGACTGAAACCTCTAAAACAGTGAGCCAAAATAATCCTTTCTTCTTTTAAGTTGTTTATCCCAGGTGTTTTGTTGTGGTGATAGAAAGCTGACCAATACAATGATTATCTCAACCTGTTTGATACCTCTTTATTTAGAATCCAATGCCACTATGTGTGCTGACTATTTCCATCAACAGAAGAAGTAGAATAATTTTTGAAGATATAATTGCTGACAAACTATGGTTTCTATCTATCTAGTTCTCGATATAATCCCAAATCAAAAGAATGGTAAACCTTGCCCAACACATTTTCCTATCATAACATTTGGAAGGGTTTCATTACAAAAAAAAAACCCAAATGAGAGCCTTTTTGCTAGCATACTGAGCCCACATTTGTTCTGATTATTGGTCAGTCCGGCGTTTACAGTGATAACTGACCAACCTGACAAGCTTTTCCTAGACAATGCCTTAGGGTAGCTAGAAGAGACCTGAGAACCAATACTTACATTTAGGAAGAGAAGTGTATGGCTTTTGGCATTGAATGGCCTTACTTTGTAGCCCAGCCAACAGCAGAGAACAGTAGTTACTGAATGCACGTATGCTTCTGGTTATAGAGCTTTCTCAGAAAATTTTCAGGTGCTATCACAGTACCCTGACGTTTGAAAATGTCATGCCCTTGTTATATGAAAATGACAGTAGTGAGCTGTGCTTTGAGTTGTTTATTTGAAAGTAATAAAAGGTCAGAGATCCGGTCATTCTTTTTCTTTTGTTCCTCTTTCAAAAAGTAGTGTGTGCCCTTGAGAGGGATGCCTCAAAGCAGTTTATGTATTGAATGCTTCCTATGTGTTAGGCATATCTAGGAGTCAGAAGATATGGAGCAGAAGCAGTTTGAATACTGTCCTTGAAAAGCTGTAGTGAGGGATTGTCTTGACACTTGGAAAACTTGGTGTGATCCTTAGTGTCTACTTCAGGGGCTTAAATTCTCATGAACCACTCTTTCTCCAATTTTTGTATCTATGGATCTACATCTGTATATTTTGAGTTAACCTGTATATAAAACTCAGTTCCTTGCTTAGTTTACGTGATAAATAAATTCCTACCAAATATTCAGAGTCTATTCTGATTCTTAGGGTTGACAATGATGGATGAAGTTGTACAGGCATTGAACTTCTGCAGTCTCTTTCTCTTCCTTTGTCCTTTTTGTTTTTGTAATTTCTCCTCTCTCTGTTGAAGAAAAAAAATTTCTCTCCTTTCTTATATATATCATTTTAGTGATAAATGCTGTTAGAGGTTTTCACCCTCAACTCTAAGAAATAATGCCTTCAAATAACACTGTACATGGTTTTTCCCAAGAAAAAAATATGATAAATACAACTCCCCCCCAGAAGTTTTAAAATATAGGCTATTTGTTTACTTGCAGTACTGGGAAAAATACAGGTTTTTATTACCTAACAAAACTTTTGACTCCTACTCAGAAAAACTCTGAAACCCTATCCTTCCAACCTAGCCTAACAAACCCTCAATCAGGGCTCTAATCTGTCTTCTTCTCTTTCCTACACTTAAGCAATTTTGTGCCACTAGCGAAAAATCTTCCAGTCTTATTGATGCTGCTACCATCCATAAATCATATTTCTAAACCTCAGCTAGATTTTCAGCTTCTGCTATTAATCCTTTGCCTTGTACTTCGGCTCTTCTCCTTCAACTACTATTCTAAATCCACACAAATCTCTATCAAATTCATTGCCACCTTCATTGAGAACACTGAAGCTCTGAGGTACAAAGTCTATTAACTTGCAGATCTCTTACCTATTGAATAATTCAGATAAAGTGGAAGTGGCTGGGGGCAAAATATATCCTTCATGGACACATGGCCAATGACAGACTTCCTCCAGTTGGTCCCACTCCCAAAGTTTCCACCACCTTCTAAAAGTTCATTAAGTTATCACTCCATAAATGCATCAATCCACTAATGAAGTCAGAGCCCTTATGTTCCATTCACATTCCAAAGGCCCCAATTCTGAACATGGCTGCACTGAAGATCAAGTCTTCAACACATGAGCTTTTGGAGGACATCTCAAATCCAAATCATACCATATGTAAGCTCTTCAGTGTTGAACCTCATTCCCTGTTGAACCTCATTCCCTGGTCTCCCAGTTTATGTTGTAGATAAATATAATGTTAATAGTTCCAGCATCCTCCATATCACTTCTTGCTTTAGAGCCCTTGTTTATGTCTAAGATCTTCCCATTTTTGCATACTATGCTACACCACATCATATCATACATATGCTTTCTTTAATTAATTCTTACTTTATTGGAGTCAAGTACTGTGTCAGTTCACCTAAAAATATTTCCCTTTGTGCTTTAATAATATCCTTTGATTCTCTGTCAGCCATTCTCTAATTATTTTCTACTTATCTACTTAAGCCTATGCTTCCCCCATTTCATTGCTACACATCTCTTAGTTCCTTGATAGTAAAAACTGCATTTATTCAGCTTGATAAACCAATTTTTATGGTACTGCAATACTGGCATATACTTAACTTTAACTAAGTTCCTTATACAATTAAAATGTTTTTCTTTAAATAGCTTATCTTTAGAGTTGATGGTCCATTGGCAAGTGTGTTTTTAATCTCTGGTTTGTGTTCTGGCTTGTTGTTTTCTGGTAATATTGCATCCAGAAATGTGTCCACTTCACAAAAGCTAAAATATAAAACATGAATTTCATAATTATAAAGTTTCAATCTTACTCTAAGCAATACTCAATTTTATTGTGAAATATTTTATACATATTGTACATACATGTTCATAAATAGTATAAAGAATATCAATTAAATTAATACCACCTGGGTTGAGAAATAATGGCCAAGATCCTGAGTGAGTTTCTGGTAGCATAAGGTTTGCCACACTCTGGACATTTTGCCCAGTTGGACCAGAAACAAGGTCCTTGAGTTACAGCAAAAATAATGGCTGCAGGGAGCAGGCTGCTTTACATCTTTTTTTCTTCTAAGATTGCTATCTTCTTACACTGGTCCTTAAACTAAACATCACATATTTGAGGCCAGCCTGTGTAATTTAGATCCTGTCTCAAAATAAAACATAAAACAAAGGGCTGAAATTGCAACTCAGTGGTAGAGTGCCTCTGAGTTCTATCCCTAGTACTGGGAGGCAGCAGCGGGTAGGAGGAAAGAAGGAAGAAGAAAACACACAAGAACATACAAAAACATACAATAACTCAACATAAAATCATACAACATCCAAAGAAGTAAAAAAACAAAATGAGACACACATCCACAAGTAGTGTCAATGAATAGGAATATACCCCCAAATTATAGGCATCATGGGTTTTAGCAGATACATATAGATATATATATATATATTCCAAAATTTAAAGAAAAACATAAAAGATATAAATGATATACTATTATACTAAATGGTATTATGTACACAACAAGATATATTTTTTAAAGTAACAAGATTTTTAAGGGTAAAAAAGATAATATCAGAAATGAAAAAAATACTGAATGAATTTAATGGAGTTTGTACACTACAAAATAAAAGATGTTTTCCACTAGATTTGATGAAAATTATAAAGCCACAGATATAAGGACTCAACTAACATGATAAACACATACACAAAATCATGTGAGGCCACATTATAATCAAATTGCTGAGAACCAGTGATAAAGAGAAAATTTTAAAAGCAGTCAAAGGAAATAAAGATAAAATTGGTCATGGACTTCTCATAAGGAAAAAATGCAATATGGCGGGCATAAAAATTCTATATTCAGAGAAAATATCTTTCCAAAATAAAGGAAAAAATTATTTTTCAGAAGAACAAAAGCTATAAGAAATGTTCTTTGGGTAAAAGGAAAATTATATTGTACTAGATGGGAAATTGAATCTTCATAAAACAATGAAGAGGGCTGGAAAAGCAAATATAGGTTAATTTAATACCATTTTTCATTTTTATTGCTTCAAAATACAGTTGACTAAAATGGAAGTTATAAATTTAATATGTATTAAAAGAAAGTGATTAATATTGTTTGAAATACTCTAAGAAAATGATTCTTGATGTTTTTGTATTGCCTTTATTTTCAGAATAAAATTATTTCCCAATGTTGTAGTGAAAAAATATGAATAATATGTGTAGAAGTAAATATATGACAATGATAACCTGTTGGAGAGAAGGAGATTAAGAAAAAGATACATGTAAGTTTCTTATATTACACAGGAAGTGTTATAATATTATTTAAAGGGATATTATAATCAGGCAAAGATGCTTACTCTAAAATCTACAGTTATCACTATAAAAATACAGCAAAGGGTAATAATCATGAGGCCAATAGGGAAGATACAATGGTGCTATAAAAATATCAATTAATTCAAAAGAAGGTAAGAAAATAAAAAGGAAGTAAAGAAACAGGATAATAAAGGAAAAAACTAGGTGGTAAATCCAATTATATAAAAGATGATAAATATTAATGGTATAAACACTACAAATAAACATATGGTATTAGCTTTGACAAAAAGCAGAACCAATTCAACACTGTCCACCAAAAACAATGTGGAGACATAGTTAGGTTCAGCAGGAAAAGAAAAAGAAATAATATTGATTCAAATGCCATTAAAATGATAATATTTTATCTTTTAAAATCTATTTCATTTTCGAAGTAAAATTACTTGCCAATGTTTTACTGCAGTGGTATAAAATACCATTAAGTTGTAGCTAAACTGATTTCCGATTTTGTAAGAAAATTATTATTCACATAAAAAATAGATTATTTTTTCTATTTTTCTTGAATTAAAGTGATAGTAAATAACTTCATAGACACTGAATTTTAGGAGCTGACGATGCAAATCTTACCCTTACTTTGACTACAAAAACTCATGGGTCTCTTTTTAATCTATAATAACCAATAGAAGTATGCTCCTATGTCCTAATCTTCAATTGATTGTTACTCACAATTCATAGCTTTCACAGCTCTTTCTAGAGGAAACAGTTATTTTTGAAGAGTTAATTGAAAGCAGTGCCATTCATCTTTTTTTTTTTACGTACTAAAAAATCTATCTCTGTAATATGACATCAAAGAGCATATACTCCAGACCATATCATGTTGGCCTCATTTTCTGCTGTTAGTTTGCATTCTTGCACATTGTGGGCTGTCCACAGAGTTTGGGACAGTTTTGGTTTCTACTTGTTGTCCCATTATGATTGTCATTAGTGTCCTTTTCACTCTCAGAAATGTCTCATTTAGACAATAAATTATGATCACCCTGGTTTTAGGTGAGCTTTATATTTTTCTTTCCTGTATTGTCGATTTTTTCTCCTGTTCTGTCTTAGACTGTTGGAACTTCTATAATAAAATACTATGGACTGGGTGGCTTATAAACCACAGGAGATTATTTTTCACAGTTTGAAGGGTGGAAAATCCAAGATCAAGGTGCTGGAAGAGTTGGTTTCTGAGGTCCTGCTTTCTGGTTGATAGAAGGCACCTCCTCACTGTGTTCTCGCATGGAAGAAGAGGTGAAGGAGCTCTCTGATACTTCTTTCACAAAGGCACTTATCACATTCATGAAAGCTTAGCCTCCATGACTTCATCACCTCCCAAAGGCTCAACTGCCAACTACTGTCCCATCACATTGGGAGTTAGGGTTAACATAGCCATCTTTTTTTTTTTTTTCCTTCTCTTGTACCGGGGATCGAACTCAGGACCTTGGGCTTTCGAGGCAGGCATGGTGCCACTGAGCTAAATCCCTGGCCCCAGGGTTAACATATAAATATGGGGATGGTAGTCAATCTAGAGCATGCTTACTGTTGTGGTTTATATCTAAAATGTTCCCCAAAGCCTCATGCACACACAGGCAAGGCTTTTGAAGGTTACTGGATTACGGGGGATTATGGCTGACTTGTAGTTAGGAGGTGGGATCTTGTTGGAAGAGGTGGGTCACTAGGGTGTGGCCTGGATGTATCTCTTCTCCATTCCTCCCTTGAGCTCTCTCAGTTTTGCAGCCTTACCATAAGCAAGCCTCTTCTATGTCCCTCTGCCTTGGAGCCAGCCCATATGGACTGAAACCTCTACAAACTGTGAGCCAAAATAAACTTTTCCTCCTTCAAACTGTGGGTATCTGGTATTGTATTTTAGCCGCTGGAAAGTGACTAAGACTCTTACATACTATTTAATTCAGAAAAAGTAACAAAAGTTACTTTTTTTCTGTATGGGGGATGACCTCAGGACTCAGGACCTTGAGCTTGCCAGGCAGGCAGGGCGCTACTGAGCTACATCCCAGGCCACAAAGATTACTTTAAAAAAGAAACAAAACAAAATGAAACAACAAAATAAAACCCTTCATACTATTTGTATATCCTAACAAAACATCAAACTTCCTACGTAAGTTTGCAAACTTTTAGCAAAAATTATTGGATGGATATATAGAATCAGAGTTTTAAAGACAAGAGGATTTCTAGGTAACAGTTTGCCTAACCTCCTCATCTAAAGGATTGGGGACCTGATATTAAAAGGCTCATTCATGTTTCATGCTTTCGTCATTCTGTTAGGGACATTGGAGAGATTTTCAGTCTGGACCTATGCCACCTATTAGTCACATGTGTCTATTTAAATCTTAAAATTTTCAGGCATTACGTTGTACAAATCAGCCATATTTCAGTACTTAATAGTCACATGTAACTAGTAGCCACTATTTAGCAATTCTGATATGATATTTCCTCAAATGTAGTAGTTTAAAATAGTGAAATTTCCAAAGCACTGACCACCAGTAACTTTGAAAGACATAAATGTATGTGTAATTGTCACCCTGTAGGAGAACAAACTCTGGCTACAAAGGTCAGACAATCATTTCACTAGTTAGAATTCTATAACTATATGAAAGATCAGAAAGTAGACTTAAACTCAATTAAAAAGTGAATTCGTTTGTTCATATAACAGAGACATGTAAGAGTAAAACTCACTTTAGGCCCATATGGTAAGTTGATTTAAAAACTCACCCTATTCTTTATCCCTCCCTGTGTCTATTTCCTTTCCAATGTGACCAGAAGTACCTTCCATGAAGACACAGAATCTATTTTAGTCTCACTTGAATCTGGGTTTCTGTTATGAATTGGTTTGGCCAAGAGAATTTAGCAGAAGTGATGCTCTATCTCTAAGCATAGAGTCCTCACATATTTTTGTTACTTTTCCTGAAAGACTGGCATTGTCATTGACATTCTCTTGGAATACAGGCATAGAGTAGCTTTGCTAAATGACAACAGACTAGTTGTATTGTTCTTTTTTCTAGGCTACAGGCAGCTAACTACTAGGTCTATAAATGAAGCTATCCTAGCCCAGTTAGTGCCCAGATGACCACAAACCTGTAAGTAAGCCCAGTTGAAACAAGCCATCCTGACCAGACTAGCAAAAGAACCGAGGGGACTCATAAGCTCATAAGTGACTATTATTTTAAACAATTGAATTTTGAGGTTATTTTTTCACAGCAACAGACAACTGATGTAACAAAACTGAAAAATTTGAGCACAGGAACTTCAAACAGTTACATTGAGATTTGCCTTTTCTTTGACTTTTAGTTCTGCTTCATCTCTGTTGGTAAAATTCTAACAGGAGATTCATAAGTATATGAAAATGACTATATTCTTCCAACTTCAAGTCCAATGGAAAAAAGTGATCTTTTGTTCAGTAGCTTCTATGGAAGTTTTGAGAGTTACTCTGATTGCAGGGCTTGATCATGTGACCACCGTTCAATCAATCACTCCAGGTATTGGAATCTGATGTACTCATTGGTCCAGACATGCATCATATTTCTATGCTGGGACTGGTTTTTTCCCCAGACAATATTTTGTTTAGGCAGTACACACAATTACTATTGTGTCACTTTATGAGCAGTCAGTCTCCTTTAAGCTTAGCTAACTGGTTAGTTTTCTTTTTTTTTTTTACTTTATAGATTTTTGGGTTTTTTCCATTTAGTTTATTCGTATATTTTAGCTATACAATACAGTTACATTAATCATTGGGATCTCGTACCTTTACATGATGTATCGTGACTCTTATTTTTTCCCCATTCCCCTGCCCTCCCTTCACCCCCTCCACCCTTCCCTATTTAGAAAGACTTTGTTTCCATGTTTTTCCTTTTCTCGTATTTTTTCTTTTCCCTTCCCCTCCCACTCCCCTGTTCCTTTAGACATTTTCTTCCTATTTCACAGTATCAATTATACATTTTGATTCTTATTTACACTTTTAGTTTTTCACACAAAAGTATTCGGTATTTACATGTGTATCCTATTTATTTCACTTAAGAGTATGGCTTCAATGTGCATCCACTTAGCTATAAGTCTCTAGTTTCTCATTCTTTATGGCTGAGTAGTACTCCATTTTATATAATAAAAACCACATCTTTTTTATCCAGTCTCCAGTTGATGGGCAATTGGGCTGTTTCCAAGTTTTAGCTATTACAAACTGTGCCACTATAAACATGGGTGTGCATATATCACTGTGGTATGATTCTTTTAACTCTTTTGGGAAGATACCCAGTAGAGGAATAGCTGGGACTTTCAATCCTAGTTCTTTGAGGTATCTCCACACTGATTTCCACAGTGGTTGCACCAGTCTGCACTCCGACCAGCAATAGAGAAGGGCTCCTTTCTCCCCACACCCCCTGCCAGCATTTGTTATTGGTTGATTTCATGATAGCAGCCATTCTTTCTGGAGTGAGGTGGAATCTCAGCGTTGTTTTCATCTGCATTTCTTGAATGACCTAACTGGTCAGTTTTCAATTGCTACTATAATAAATTACCACAGACTTAATGGTTACCAAAAACTTGGTACCTTAAAAGAACAAATTTGTTGTCTTATAGTTATGGAGGTTAGAATTAAAAAATGAGTCTCGAAGGGCTAGATTGGATTAGAATGGAAGCAAGGACCAATATCCATTCTGTTCAAAGTGGCAGAAAACATACCAAAACTGCAGGAGGCTCCTAAAGGTATTCCCACGCTTTATGTTAAAATGGAGTCCCTTAATTATTTTATTAACATTGGTTCATACATTTCCCATTTCACTCTCTTCTTCTCACACCTAATCACCTCACAGTTAATTCTCTATGACTTGCTACCATCTTCATGGAAGAAGAGCCAGAAGAATGTACCAGGGACTATGGCTATTCTGAATTTCCTTGGCAGCAAATTCTTTTCCTGTACATTTTCTCCTTGATGTTCTTAAGACAATGGAAAAGTAAAATTAGCTCCTGCTTCAAATGCCTTTATCCTTTGTCAAATGTGTTTTATGTTATGGCTTGTGTCTTGATGTTTTCCCAAAGCCTCAAGCAATCATAAATGAGGCTTTTCAGAGGTGGCTGGATCTAGAGTATGTGATTTTGGGATTAACTGTGTGATTATTAAATTAGCCCATTGATTGGTTTGGCACAGTTCTAGGTGTGGATAATGGGAAGGCTCACTCTGGGTGTGAGTAATACCTGCCCCAAGGCCATGTCGCCTGGATAGAATAAAAGGGACAGAAAGAGGGCTGCTGCCATTACTTTCTGCTTGCTGATTGCCACCTCGCTGCTTTACTGCCTTCCTAACTTCTGCCCACCATGAACTATTTCTCCTTTGCAATCCCCTTCTGCCATGCCACCGTGCCTTGGAGCTAGCCAACTATGAACTGAAACTATGAACTGAATTACAATAAATTTTTCCTCCTTCAACTTTGGATGTTAGGTATTTGTCTCGGCATAGAGAAAAGTAACTAAGATAATATATGACCTTGGTCAATTGAAGTGCTCTGTAAACCTCTTATAACCTCGGGCCGGGGATTTAGCTCAATGGTTCCAACGCTTGCCTCAAAAGCACAAGGACCCGAGTTCGATCCCCGGTACCAAAAAAAATAATAAAAATAAAATAAAATAAAAATAAAGCTCTTATAACCCAAATATGAGTTAGTATTCCTTAGTCAAGATTTAGAACATGAAAACCCCTTATAAATGGAACATAGTAGCTTAAAAATTAAACACAAGTGCTCCAAAATCAGAATCTCTTTGATTAATTGCTTCTTGAATCCCTAGTTTTCTCCTTGCTAAAATGAGGATTAATAATAGACTATAGCCATGAAGCTTTGATGAAAAAAGCATGTAATCCTTAGCAGATCCAGGCATAACTGGTTAAAACAATAGCTTTATTAACATTCATACTAATTTCACATTTAATTAACTTTACTGGACTTCTACTATGTGCCATGAACTGTACTAGGTATTTTGGCTCCTCAAAAAAAGGTATTTTAGCAAAACAAAGCACTTTGGAGGGATTGTATCTTGTCTTACTAGTTGATTTATTGGTGGTTTAATTGAGACACTAAAAGAATACTTTCAAACCCAAGTAGCAGAAAACTTAATTCAATTTGCTTCAGCTATAAAGAGAACATACAGGTGCATGAAACTAAAAAGCCCAGAGGGACTCTGCTTCTCTCTGGTTTTCACAGCTTCGTTTTCCTCTATATGTTGACTTTGTCTTAAGACCAGTTTTTCTCATGGTAGCAAAATGGCTGCAACACTTTTGGGTCACATATATTTACATACATATCTCATCATTTAGAAGGAGAGAGAGATTTTCTTCCCATAGCCATTGACAGAAGGCTTTGATTTTTGCTCTGATTTTGACAACTAAGATCATGTTCCTATCCTCAAACTAATCACTGTAGCCAAGGGATTTCACATGCTTATGTGAGTGACAAGAAATGGGTGAAGTTATCATAGTTACTATGGTTTTTAAAATGAACCATGTACTTTAAAACTTGTTATTTCACAAATAAAATAGCTACAAATAAAGCTCTTATTTGTAAATGACAGAAAATTTAAACTCTTGAAAAGTGAAAGAGAACATATTGGCTCAAGAAACTGAGAAGTATAAAGACAGAAAGGTCAGGCAGAGATGGAGTCAGGGATTCAGAATTTGTCAGGAGGCCTCTCTGTTTGTTTCTTTTCTCTCCTCTGTGTTGACCTTATTTACTGCTAGTCTCCTCAAAGGTCTTTGTGTACAACCCCTTAGTTCAGCCACCCTAGACAAAAAAGGATTCTTCCTTTCCCAAAAGCTCTAGGAAAAAAAATAAAAATAGATTTTGATTTGATCAAGTTTGGACCACATTTCTATTTCTGAGAAATCATTGTTAAGATGAGGTCAGAAAGATGGATTATATGGACTTGCCAGCTTCAGATCTTCTGTATATTCATTGCTTCCACAAAAGAAACAAAGGTAAAATTGGAAAAAGTCAAAGAAGCTATTCTACTTCTCTAGCCAGTTTATTCCTTTATTCACTTAACAAACTTTCACTGAGAACCTATAATAGACCTGGGTTTGTATCAGGTCTGGATTTGTATTAGGGAATTGAGATGGAGCATGAGGAAACACAGCATGAGGACAGCCAGGAGATCTGTCAAGCAAGCGCCATAAGAATGATGAGTGGTTTGAGAGGCCAGGTACAGGGTGTCACCCTCTGTTCACTTTGCACAGGATCAAAAGAGATGGTAGAACATCTGCACATTTGAAAATGGAAGTGAAGAGAAAAGAAACTACTATTATCTTCCTTTGATTGCTCAAACTTAGCACTTTGCCCTTTGAAGCTCAAACTTGAATTGCTTGATATTTATGTCGCGGGCAGAGACAGGTGGAGTTCCCCCATTCCCGGGCCTGACTCTCCTGGCCATGCAGAAGGTTGTAGAAGGATCAGATAGAGACTGAAAGCGTACAAGCAAAGTTGTACTTTTATTCAGCAAGTATGCAACAGTACAACTGCCTTCTCTCAGAGAGACAGGCAGGGGTGCCTGAAACAGAGCCACCATTGAAGGGAGGCTCAAGATGCTGGTTTTATAGTATTTGGGGCCTATCTTGCCTCTGGGCTGAGGGTGCCCTACTTGATTGGTTAATGATTAACAGCGCATTACTAGGGAAAACAGAGAAGGGTCTTTTTAGGGGCCTTTTACATCTTAGGGTCAAGGTTTTTTTCCTTTTGATCTTAGCAAACCAAGCTTTGCAGGGTCAGTGTGAAGAGGAGGTGCAACCTCAGACTGTCAGCTTTTCACCAGTGGTTAACCCTGTTCTGCCAGCTATCTGAACTCCTTGGCGGGGGGGTGTCCCTCATCTCTCCCTGCCTACAGGTCTCTATCCTTACATTTACTTGAACTTAGCAACCATCTCAGATATATATATCATTATATAAAACTGCTTTAATAGAGCTGGAAATTAAATAAATTTCAGTTATATCAAATATTATGTGAACATATTTCAATAGATTTTAAAAATTATCACCACAGAATTGAATGTACAATCATCAATCATCACGTCAAAATAACCAGTGATGTTTCAGAGACTATAAAATTTTCAAAACAATAAAAATGAATTCAACTCTTAGATATTTACTGAATATATTGCAATAGGCTATCCTCTCAGAATATGGCAGGGATTGGAAAGAAAGCTCTGGACAGGATCTATGGTTAGACAATGTGCTTAACGTTCAGGAAATTCTGCAAAGCCAGAAGACTCAGGTGGGTCTAGAAGAACTAGACTGATAACTCTCCAGTTGCTATAACAAAATAGCAAAACAACTTTCAAAGGAGGAAAGGTGTATTTTGGCTCAGAGTTTCAGTCCAGATTTGCTTGATCTTGTTGCTTTGGGCCAGTGGGGAAACAGAAACACTGAGATGGGAGTGAGTGTGTAGTGAAGTAAAGCTGCTCCCATCATGGTGACTGGACAGCAGAAAAGCAGATTGGAAGAGGAAGAGCGCAGAAGTCCTTCTAGTCCCTTCAGTATCCCTGGTGACCTAAATTCTTTCCATGAGGCCCCATCTCCCAAAGTTGCAGCGCCTCCCAATCGTGCCATGGGCTTCCAGTCAAGCCATTAGTGCAAGGCCTTTGAGGAGAATTTAAGATCCAAACCATAACCAGATGGAAAGCTATTAGCCTGTAAATAAGCAATAGGAAGAATCACAATGCAGTGCTGAAACTGGGGGAAAGCTTGAAAAAATATATGAGGATAGCAGGGAGTCCTTGTGGTAGTACTCTAATAAGACAATGTAATAAAAGCACACATATTCAGTCTTAAAAAGGAATGAAATTCTGATACATGATACAACATAATAAATGTTGAAAACATTAAATGAAATGAAACAATCTTGACATGGAAAGACAAATATTATATGATTCTACTTTTATGAGGAGCTTAAAATAAGCGAAATGATAGATATGGGAAGTAGAATAGTGGGTATCAAGGGCAAGCAAAGGGAGAACAAGGAGTGGGTTTTTTTTAACAGATGTAAAGTTTCAGTTTAGTATGGTGAAACAGTCTGGAGATGAATTATGATGTTGGTCACACAGTACTGTGGATGTGTTAAACTGTGTTGGACACTTAAAAGTCATTAAAGTCATAAATTTTACTATATATATTTTATCACAATAAAAAATGTACACACATGTAAGCATTCATTCATTCAACATTACTGAGTCCCTTACTGTTAGAGTTGCAAGATGAAATGTAGAATACTGAGTGAAATTTGAATTTTAGATAAACAATGAATAAAGTTTTAGAGACATTATGTCACTTATAATAACTGAAGCACACATGTAAAAAAAATTTGTTGTTTATCCAAAATGGGACATATTTATGACAGAAAAACTATGCATTGTTTCTTTGAAATTCAAATTTCACTGAGAATACTGTAGTTTTAGTTGTAAAATATGGCAACCTTACACAGTATTCAGGCACTGTACAGGGACTGAAATACAATGGGGCACAGACATGATCCTGGCCCTTGAGAGATTTTCTTGGGTTTGGTTATTCTCAGATACATTAGTAATAAAAATTCCATGCATATAAATTACTAAATATGAGGATGCTATAGCCCCAAAAGAAGCCTCTGAGTTACAACCTTTAAGTGAATAGGAAAAAGAATGCCTAATGCTTATATTAAAAAAAACAAAAGGGTCTATAAATTTTAATACCCAATTTTTAGTGTTTATATATAGTATTGACACAGAGTCACAATAGTGTAATTTTTTATTCTTTACATTTGAAAGAATGTAATCAAGAGGAAAGTTTTTTAATCTTATGTTTTAAATTTTAAAAAACCATTATTTAGGACTAAAGTAATGGTGCTTTGCTTACTTTTGTGTGTTTGGAGATTGAACCCAGGGTCTTTTGCATGTTAGGCAAGTGCTCTACTTCTGAGCTATATTCCCAGCCCTATATTTTGTTTTATTTTTCTATTTTATGAAAAAATAAAATATCATAACAAAATAATAAGAGAATAACAATAGTTTATGTACCATATCATCTTCAAAATAGTTACTCAGAGTACAAGACATAGACAAAAAATTAACTCTTACAAAGGAGAAACAAAGAGATAATAGCACAAAACTTTCTTTTCAATTAACACAGAGAAACTAGTAGATAAGAAAAATGTGATACTGCTGGGGATTTAGCTCAGTGGTTTCACTGCCTGATGCGCAGGCGCAAGGACCTGAGTTCGATCCCTGGTACCAAAAAAAAAGAAAAATGTGATATTTATGCACAATGGAGTATTACTTTGCCACAGAGAAAGATAAACTTGAGGAATTTATGGGTAAATGGATGCAACGAGAACATAATGTAAAGTGAAATATATTTTATTTTT
This sequence comes from Heterocephalus glaber, assembly GCF_053883595.1. Taxonomy (NCBI): domain Eukaryota; kingdom Metazoa; phylum Chordata; class Mammalia; order Rodentia; family Bathyergidae; genus Heterocephalus; species Heterocephalus glaber. The sequence goes on along the minus strand of NW_028258296.1, from coordinate 31,800,471 downwards.
GGAAGAACAATCATCATGCTTGCATAGTAAGTATTAATCCCTCTTCCAATTTTAATTTTTTATAATCAATAATAGATTCGTTTTAATTGGTACATAACTCCCATATTGTTACTCCCCTGTACAAAAATCCTCAGTGGCTCCTCCCTACTTCAGAACAATACCCCAAATCCTTAGCTTGGAAGTTAAGTCCTCTAGAGTTCATCCTTCTCATCTCATTCTTTTTTTCCAGGCTTATCACACTCTACTGAACGTTGTGTTCTAGAGAGTGAGCTACTTTGTCCTTCATCATGTTTCCAACTTTGATGCCTTTGCCAAAAATGTGTCTGTTCTCCTTGCTCATTTTTTTCTTGAAATTTTTTTCATCTTTAACATAGATTCAGTGTGTGCCTCTCTCAGCGTCTCCACCATCAATATAAGGGTGGAGGCCACTCAGTACAGTTTGGGTGTAACCAGTCATGTGGCTAGCGATGCTCTGCATTCAGATGCACATAGAAAACCTTAGCTTAACATCAAATATAGTTAAAAAGAACCATAAATTATTATCATATAATTTTCATTTTTGCCAATAATGTGCCACCCCCAGAAAGTGCCACCAGGAGCGGACTGCGCCCCTCCCCACCCCGCCCCACAACCCCAGGTAGGCCACGGATTTCAAATAATTTTTGCTTTGTTTTACCAAGACCTATTGTGAGAAATCTGTTTTGCATCGCAACACAACAAATACATACAGATCAATTTTAAAAAGAGAATACAAATTTAAGGACACTTTCTTTTAATCTTTGTTATGGACATCCACATGTTCTTTTTTTGTTGTGTTCTATTCTCTGTCATTACATTACACTAAAAGAACAATGTCAGTTCCATCTGATCAAATTGTTTCTTGACCCAATTATGGATTACTAGTCTCCAAATGGAAACATTGGTTTAATCCTTGTCTAAAACCGCCCCTCTTTTACAAAGACTTTTATCGCCTTTCTTTCCTTTCTCTAAATTCTGTTAAGGGCATTTCACAATACTTTTAAACACAATATTTTATGTCCTCGCTATTCATGGGCATTTTAGTCTCCTTGTAAGACTATAAACTTTTTTTTTTTTTTTGGTACCGGGGATCAAACTCGGGTCCTTAGCTTGTGAGGCAGGCAGTGGAACCACTGAGCTACCAGCCCCGACTATAAACTTTTTGAGAGTAAGTATAATACTTTTTGGGGGTCCTGTTTGGGATCTACAACATAAGGCAGTCTCAGTAGAAGTTAGTCAAATGAAAGAAACCTGATATTAGTTAACACTTGCTTCACCCAATCTGTCCTAAAAGATTTTTCACTTTTTTAGCTGTATCTGATTTAGGGAATGGTGATGAAATCATCATCATAGTATTCTCTATTTATAATCAAATTATGGTGTTTCTAAGTTTACCAAATACTACACAGTCTTAGGAGATGTCCTGGATTATATTTTTGTATTCATTACTTACATGAGTTAGTACTTTTTGTAGTATTTCTGAATCTGATCTGATGCAGGGAAATGCTGGGAATTTCAATTTTAGGTTCATAGAATATAGGAAGATCTCTGACACAGTAGCAGCCTCAATCTCTTTATTAAAACAATATAATTAAAGATATAATAATAAAGGGGGAAAATAAAGAGAAGAAAACCACCTGAATATAGAGTAACTTTCTCCAGAAAGCCAAACTCAGTATCAGGAAAACATTCCAAGGGGGAAACCCTTTAAATATCTTTTTAAAAAAAGACTTCAAAGAGGATACCCAAGTCACACAACTGTTTTTTAGCATATAAATCTTCAAAGAATACATTTCCCATGCAATGCTTAAAATTCTCAAAGGGGGGTTCTTCTGGAGTAAAACTCTTTGAAGGTGAAATCTCTTCACTCATATGAGTTTTTCAAAGAGAAAACCCTTTCCAAATTTTCTTCAAGTCAGAGACATTTTTAAGGAGGAATTATTTCAGAAATAGAAAAAGTACCTTTTTAGTGATGTGTAAATTTTTGTATTTCTCCAAGTAAAGCCCTTACAAACAATAAACATAAAGTACTTCTAATAATATATACTACCATTAAATTTGGCAGCAGAAAAAAAGTCAGCACTGCTCATAATACATTTCAATGTAAAGTCTTAAAACATGTAAATGTCTTCGTGGTGGTTAGACACATATATCTAATTAAAATAATTGAAACAAAAACATTTTTTCTAGGCTCCTCCTTTTGGTTAAGGAAAGAAGGAAAGAATTAACTTATCAGATGTGCTTCAATTTAATTTCTAGGTTTTATTCTTAACCTCTGAGGAAAGCTTACTGGCAATTTCTCTTCAACTGTCTGTTAAAGCTAATTTTGGCAGAATGCAATAACATCTAAATAGAAAAATTGCCAGGCATACTGGGTCAGATCCATTGTCCTCAGAGCCCAATATTATGTTATTGGTACCAGGAGATTTACTTTTGTGGCCAGGCCATTCAATTATTTATTTAAATCGTTGTTTAACAAATATTTATTACCATTATTATGTGCCAAGTACTATACCATGTGTCATCCTCCATGACATCAATATAAAAAACTTGAGTGTACGCCCACTAGAAATATTCTATTTTTCTTTTCCTGTTCATTGGCAGCTGCTGATATTGTATTAGTAACTAAGGAACCAAAAGGAGACGTTTTCATGAAACCTTTTTAATTTAGATCTTGATCTCCACTTCATTCAGACTAGAGTCTTGGCCTAGCTCTGTATATTTAGAATACGTATTCAGTCATTCTGATAAACAAAGATCTATTGGGATTTCCAAGATTAATGCATTTAACATTAATGGACAAGTATACTTCACCTCTAGGTTTTGCTTCCCAAAGATCTATAGCTTTAGTCTAATAATGACACATCAGATATACACAAATTGTTTGGAATTTTTCTTAAAGACTTGACTGATATTAGGTATGGGGGCAGGATTCACACAAGGGCTTAGGTATGATTTGGAAAGTGTATTCAGTGTCATGCTGATATAGTGGGAAGAGATGTAACACCCAAACCTACTAGATATCTGAAACACGAGTTTGTGTTCTCTAAAATTGAAGAATGAATTCTAGGAACAATGGAGGTTAAGAGTAGGAAAAATTTATTGAGAGAAAGAAAGCTTCTGCCTAAGAGAGACAGAAGGGGGACCAGAAAGTGGGTTGTCTGCCCACCCCATGGTTCAAAGATGTTTTATACAGCAAAGCCATGTGGTGAGGTGGGTACAAAGTGGGACAAAACTATAAGACCCAATGGAAATTTACAAGGTGGACATGAAGTGGAACAAAACCATGACCAACCAATAAGATTACAAGTACAGTCACCCAGGTAATATTGATTAAATGGGGGAGCAAGTCATGTAGCAAGCATACAAGGATTTTCAGTAAGGGTGGGGGTCAGGGATATTTCCTGGAGAGGCTGGGTTAAGACCTTGGCTCCCTACACAGTTGACTGTTACCTGTTTAGAATATCAATCACTGCTATTCATCCTCCTTGGGTGTGCTAATTTCTCTCCTTTTACAATGCTGGCCTTCAGTGAAGGTGTCTTCACTCTTCTCCACCTTGACTCCTTGTGGGCTGGCCCTGTCTAACTGCCTACAAGATATCTAATTAACTTACCTATCTGCAATAGTGCTGGTAAAGAGAACTGCAATGTTCCTCATGTTGAAGGAATTTGTCTTTGCTCTGTGACTTCCAAACCAGTTTTAAGTCATGTAAATGTTTCCTTTTATTGTATTACTGAAATAAATCTTTTAGCAGTTAAAAAAAGACTTGACTGGGAATCTTTGAAAGTGTCTATTAGTTCAAGATTATGTAAAATATAGAGAGACTGAGACATTGTCACTGGTGAGAGGGCATTAAGAGACATAATTAAATGAGACATGGTATTCCTCACTAGATTCTAAAACTGGTGAAATAAAAAACAGCTTAATAGTGACAAAAGTGTTAATAATGAAATGTTAATTTCATAGTTTTGACAAATGTGTCGTAGTTATACAAGTTGTCAACAGTGGGGGAAACTGGTGAAAATTATATGGGAACTGTATACTACCTTTATTACTCTTTGGTAAATTTAAAATTATTTCCTAATGTTTGAAATACATGTTGCCTAACAGTATTGGAAGGAATAGGGCAAGTAGTAACTCTAGAAGTGATATTTGAGTCTTGAGATCTAGAAAATTTTGTCCTCTCTCTCTGTGTCATCAGAATTGCATCAGTTTCCGAGTGGATTTCACAGATAAATGACATTCTCATTCTTTTCCTTCAATTGCAGAGCTGTCTAGAGGGTTTTCAGGATACTTGATAAGCAAAAGTCACATACACTTGGCCCAAAGACTGCTTGAAATGTACTATCACTGGAAGGAAACATTTTTCTCTATTAGTTCTTCTTTTAAATAATTAACTAATTCAATGATTATTCACTGACACCCAAGAGCTCTTATTCAGTAAACTGGACATTGGATTTACAAAGGCCACATAAACACAACTCCTATTCCTAGGGGTCTCAATTGCCTAGGGAAGGGAGATGTATTCTTCCAAACACAGTTATTTTTTGAGGACCTACTAAGGCAGGATTCTTGGTGTTTGGAATACAACAGTGAATAAAACCTGCAAAAATATCTGTTCTTGAAGAGTTTATATTCTACCAGGAGTGGCTTTAGGGAAGATGATCAATTTATAACCAGGGAAATATATTAGTAACTATGGATCAACTTATTTAAATCCAGAGTTTATCTTTGTCAGTACTTTGAGGTGGGGGGAGCATGGCTCACATATCCCCTATCTCCCCTTCATTATGCCAGACCTTCACTCATGCTAAAAATGGTTGGACACAATGTGATATAGTCCTGGTGATGAATCATCCAACAGAAACCTCTTCTGGGATAAAGGAACCCAGCATTATTCTTGTGGAGGAAACCTGTGATGTGGCTGGAACTTGGGTACTTGTCCTCTTGAAGGGTCTTTGGGGTTGCTTTCTCCTTAAGCTAGCAAACCCCACATCTACTCTAAGCAACACCAGCTGGCCTCTCCATTTGTTTCTGTCTTTCAAAATCCCCAGTAGCATTTTATTGTTTTTCAAGTATGTCTTATAGATGTCCCAGTAGTATCCCTTGATAACTCATATAAAGATTTTTTTTCTTTGATGTTCTTGATTTTTTGCAGGTGTACAGTTATAATGATTTCAAATCATGTTTTCTGTTTTGTCAGCTGATTCACAGTATTTATTTACTGTAGTTTTTATGTTGTGTTTTAATGTATTTACAGGTCATACGACTTATTGCTATCTTCTTGCAGGCATTCCTTCAAAATTATTTTCATGTTTATAATACAATAATAATAAAACAACTTATGAAACATGGTTGATAAAAAGTTATAAACATAAAAATAATTGCTATATTAGATTTAAAAAAGCACATCAGAAAGGCTGTTGCTAGCTTACTGAAAGCTAAACTTGAGTAAACTGCAGTGTTTGAAATTAAATGACAGATAAACATGTATTTAAGAACTTTTTAGACGTAACAAATGCTGTTTTTTTTTCCACAAAAAGTCATACTTTGACTGGTTTAATTTTCTTTTACTTCTACTAAAATAGGATAGTTGTCTGCCTCGCAAGCACAAGGTCCTGAGTTAGATCCCTGGTACCACCCCCCCCAAAAAACCCAAAACCAAATCAACACAACAAAAACCCAAAACAATAACAGCAAAAAATAAAATAGGATAGTTGTACGAGATCCTGTACCATAAAATTTTCTTTGAATTTCATAAATCAAGTATGGTTCACTATGAAGACATCTTTTATAAATCTGTTGAAAAAATTCTTAGGCTCCAAGACACAATAGCATCTAGATTTTGTTGATTGCTCTTTATGTTCAACAACTTGAACTCACTTTTAGAACCATTTCAAAAACAAAGACAACAGGCTAAATGAAAAATAGAGACATAGGCCATGTATTTCTTTATGTTCCTTTCTTTTTTTCAACCCCATTCTCAATTTCCAATCTAATGGCTTAGTGTCTCATGTAAACATAGCAGAATAGCTATTTTGGTCTCTCTCTCTCTCTTTTTTTTTGATACTGGGGATCGAACTCAGGACCTTGCACTTGCGAGGCAGGTGGCAGAACCACTGAGCTAAATCTCCAGCCCAGAATAGCTATTTTGGGCTCATCTTGTTCTGCTGTCCTTCTCAGTCCCAGTAAAAGTTTAAAACTTTTGTTACACACAAACACACACACACACTCCATAGAATAAGAATTCTATAAAGGCCTACATGATCCTCAAACCCTAGAGAAGGTTTTAAGGAGAAAAAATAAGTAAAATTTCACCATTATTGAATTATTCAGTCATATTCTATAGCATCTGAGAAACAGACACTAGGTGGGATTGGAAGTGCAAGAAATTTTTGGGGTAAAGTAAAGGAGGAGAAGCCAAAATAAGTTGAAATAACATTCAGATAGTGGACCTAGTACTTGCATTGGAAAGGAAGAAGGAAGGGTCAGTAGGAAGTCTTGCACACTAAAGCCCAGTTCTAAGAAAGTTTTGATCGCACCAACAGTCAGATCTTGGGCCAAAGCCGCTTATTTAATCAGTATCATCAGTACCATGTCTCATAGGATTATGTTCATTTCCCACCATATCCAGCCATTGGGAGTTTGGTCTTGTTATGATCAGACAGGGGTAGGATAGACCTAGAAGGGCATCAGCAGCCAAAGCTGCTAGTGAATTTCCTTCTCTGTGGCAGTGTATCTGAGGAACATTCTTCACGGAATATTTAAAAATAAATGTATTCTTATATGTCTATGAGAATGTATAGTTATAGAAAATGCTATTTTATAGTGTTCCCTTGCAAATGTTTCACATTAACCCTTCTATAAACATATTCCTGACTATATATAGAGTTCAAAAAATATATATGCACTTAAGGAAAATAAAAATAATAAATATCTGGAAGTCAATGGCCAACCCTTTGAGCAGCTCTTGTAATTGTAGAGGCGAAAGGTAACTTGTATTAATCTCATGATGTATCAATAAATTTAGTATTGAAGTATTTATACAAATTTTTCTTTTCCTAAAGTGTGTATATATTTTTTTGGTGGATTCTGTAGTAGTGACAAATCAATAATTTAAGAGAGCAACAAAGTGGGGGGAAAGATTGTTCAAGAAATACATCCGGAACAAACTTATCTTGTAAATTTGTGTTTACTTCTTTTGGGCATTCATGCACTCTCTGCTTTTTTAGGAAACTTGTCCTATTTTTTTTTTTTTAGTTAAAATCTTGTGAAATTAAAAAAATGAACTACATTTTTCTTTTATAGATTTGGCTTTATAGGATTCACTCACTGAATCATTCAACAAAGATTTACTGACTACCTACTATGCGCCAGAATTGTTTGATAAGCATTCTACTTTCCATATTTATGTATTGAGAACTATCACAGATTTGCCATAGTTGGGGTATGGACTAACCTGAATTAGTTAAGTCCAAAATATGTACTTATTTAAAAGATTGCAATAGAAATGAAAGATTCAATTAGTAGAGATCTAAAAGATCATTAAAGACAAAGCTTAACTCAAAAACACTGAAATAGTACAGAAACAGAAAGAGAATCTGCCTTTAATTTCTTCTTCAAAAAATTAAATTCAAATTTATAAAATGAATCACTCTGGGACATATTTCTTGGGCAGTCTTTTTTGTCCCCCACGGACACATTATACACTAATGCCTTATACATTAGGAAAGGATTTTCAGTAGGTTGAGTGACATGTTTTTATGCATGAAATCACAAAATTCTTTCAAAGTGGAATTCAGGCCATTGAGCAAAATGCTAATCAGTCAGGTCCTGGAGATATTGCCATATTGTTTCAGAACTTCCAAATTAAAGTTCTTTTTAGCAATGTCCAAATAACGTTTAAAAAACCCACTATTTCCACATATAAGGAACTTGGAGGTTCCCATTCAATCCTAAGATTAAGCAAAAAGTTGAGTAGACTGAAAAATATAACTTGCTCTTCTAGGATCTATAAGAGGAGGGACGAAGGGTAAACTGAAGGGTAAACTGCTGCCAGCAGGACTGAAGAGACAGACAGGGAATGCAAAGAAGCCTGGCTTGTCAGAGCAGACAGTAATGAGTGGAGACCTTTGATGGAACCAGGAATGGGGCAGGAAAACCTACACCATAATTCACAAATTACTGAAGGCTCATTGTAGGCCTCTTTGAGAGCTAAGAACCACAGGGCTGCTACCCAGGTATAGTGAGGGATGGGGAACAAAAATTTTGTGACAGTTATTTCCTAATGTTTGATCAGTTTCCTATAGTAAATGTTATAAAACACTACCCTCAATGAGTGTAGCAAAGGAAAGGGAAAGGAATCATTTTGAATTATGCCAGGGTGCTCTTTTATTTTTCTGATAAGGTTTGCCCATGTGAAAAATGACTTAACTAGAGACTAATCTGCTTGGGCAGTATGAGAACCTAACCTACCCAGGAGAAGAGAAATATTCAGGTCCAGAGAGCTCAATCTAGGATGGGAGAGAAAAACCTAAGGAACACATGATGTTTACTATCCAGAGGCCTATGGTCACTAAAGACTGGAACTGTAAAACTACAGTCTGTTTCTCTGGCCCCGATACCTAACTGGTTCATTATTAAAGGCCTATTTACAGCAGGTCCTTTTATCTGTTATATCATGTCTGGCCATCGAGAAAAAAAATTACAAGTCAAACTTTCCAATTGCAAGTTAGAAAAAATAATTTGAAAAGATAGAGCAAGTATCAGAATCAGAGGAGGCAGTGATGTTGGAATTAAAGGCTGGAAATTTGAAGTAACTGATTAGTATATCAAGGGCTCTGGTAGATAAGATAGTATGTTATGACAACGTAAGCAGAGAGACGCCAAATCACTCTGCTGCAGACAGGCAGGTCTGCCCATGCCCTGCCAAGGTCCTGAGTCCCACAGAACATGCTGAATCAGCCCGCTGCAGACAGGCAGGTGTGTGCAGGCCCTACCAAGGTCCTGAGTCACACAGAACAAGCCAAATCAACCCGCTGCACACAGGAAGGTCTGTGCACACCCTACTGAGGTCCTGAGTCCAGCTGAAGACACCGAATCACCCTGCTGCAGACAGGCAGCCACCTGGTTCCACACTACAAAGAAGCAGAGGACACCAGACCACCAGACCAAGGTACTGAGTCCCGCTGTTCCTGGCCCAGAGGTAGGGGCTTCTGAGCCATCATCCCACTGCTCCTGGTCCAGGGGAAGGGGCTTCCAGGCCACCATCCCTCCCACCACTCCCAGCCCAGAGGGAGGGGGTTCTGAACCGCCATCCCACTGCTCCTGGTCCAGAGGATGGGGCTTCCCGGTCACCATCACTCCTGCTGCTCTCAGCCCACAGGAAAGGGCTTTTGGGTCACCATCCCTACCGCTGCTCCTGGCCCCTGGCCCACCTCACCCAGCTCAGAAGAGGTAATCCGTGCAGGTGCTAACAGCACCCCGGCCCAGTCAAAATGAGAAAACATGTAAATAAGTCTCAAAACCAGGCTTTCAGATCACCTACAGCAACCCCAAAGGGAAATGAGATGGAACACTCTGATACTCAACCACCTGGACCCACTGAACTGGCAACAAAAGGGGATCTGGAAAAAATGAAATCAGAAATAATTTCTCAGGTAAGAGGAAAAATTGTGCCCCTAGTGCAAGACATGATTAATAAATCTAGAGAGGAGCTCAGGAACATAATGGAATCCCAACATAAGAAACAAACGGAATCCATAAAACAGATGCAAATAGATTTCCAGGACATGAAAAACTCCACTGAAAGTCTACACAGCAGAATGAGCCAATGTGAGGACAGAATTTCAGATATAGAAGATAAGATTGCAATTAGTGACCAGGAAAAGAAAAATTGCTTCAAACTTATAAGGCAACATGAGAAATCAATCCAGCAGCTGCTAGATGATGCAAAGAAGAATAACATAAGACTGATTGGGCTCAATGAAGAAACAGGAGAGAGTAGAGATGACATAAAAAAATCTCTTCACAGAAATAATGGCAGAAAATTTCCCAAGCAGGGGAAAAGAGCTTGACATACAAATAAGTGAGGTATATAGGACTCCAAATAGCCTTGATCAAAAAAAATCTACACATAGGCATATAATTGTTAAGATTCCAGAAACATAACAGAAGAACAAAGTTCTCCAAGCAGTCAGAGAAAAGAAACAAATCACATACAAAGGAAAGCCCATCAGAATCACAGCAGACTTCTCAACACAAACCATCAAGGCAAGAAGAGCTTGGAGTGACATATTCCAAGCCCTAAAAGAAAACAGCCTCCAACCCAAATTGATGTAACCTGCAAAACCATCTTTCAAAATTGATGGGGAAATAAGATACTTTCATGACAAAGAGCACCTTAGGAACTTCGTGAAGACCAAACCAGCACTCCAAAGAATTTTACACAATATCCTAGGAATAGACATTGAGGATCACAACCCCAGGAAGCAAAGCAGAATGAACACATCTGGCATGACAAGAAATTAAATATAAAGGGGGAGAACCCAACAAAAAGAAAAAGTCATGGCAATGACAAGTCAATACGTTTCAGTTATAACCATCAATGTTAATGGTCTCAATTCGCCAATCAAAAGAAATAGACTGGCAGAATGGGTCAAGAAGCAAAATCCAACAATATGCTGCATACAAGAAACACACTTCATTCAAAATGAAACTCATAGACTGAAAGTTAAAGGGTGGAAAACAATACTCCATGTGACAGGAACCCGAAAAAAAGCAGGAGTAGCTATCCTCTTGGCAGATCAAGTAGATTTCAAACCAACACTGATTAACAGAGATGAAGAAGGACACTACATCCTTGTAAAGGGAAGAATCCAAGAGGAAGAGATGACAATCATATATATCTATGCACCAAAGACTAGTGCACCCAACTATATAAAACAAATACTAACAGACATGAAAAGTCATATATGCACTAATAAAATTGTACTGGGGGACCTCAACACCCCACTGTCACAAATAGATAGATCAACTAGACAAAAAATAAGTAATGAAATACTAGAACTCAATCAAACTCTTGAACAAGTGAACTTAACAGATGTTTACAGAGTCTTCCACCCCACAAAATCAGAATACACATTCTTCTCAGCTGCACATGGGTCATTCTCCAACATAGGCCACATACTCACACATAGAACATGTTTAAGTAAGTGCAAAGGAATTGAAGTTATCCCCTGTACATTATCAGACCATAGTGTGATGAAATTGGAGATCCGTAGAAAAAGAAACTCAAAAAATTTCATAAACACCTGGAAATTGAACAACACACTTCTGAAGAACCAATGGGTCACAGAGGAAATTAAAAAAGAAATCAGACAGTTCCTTCAATTAAATGACAATGACAATACAACATATCAGAAACTATGGGACACAATGAAAGCAGTCTTAATGAGGGAAATTCATAGCAGTGAATATGTGTATTAGGAAAACAGAACGAGCCCAATTAAACAACCTGATGCTGCTCCTCAAGCTTCTAGAGTAAGAAGAACAGGACAACCCCAGAGCTCATACAAGGGAGGAAATTATAAAGATCAGAGGAGAAATCAATGCAATGGAGACTAAGAGAGAGATACAAAACATCAATGAAGCCAAGAGTTGGTTCTTCGAAAGAATCAACAAAATTGACAAACCCTTAGCCAACCTTATCAGAAAAAGGAAAGAAAAGGCCCAAATCCATGCAATTAGGAATGAAAAAAGGTGAAATTACAACAGATCCAGCAGACATCCAGAGGATCATCAATACCTACTTCCAGAACCTATATACCAATAAGATGGACAACACAGAAGAAATGGACAGATTCCTAGACACATATGAATTACCAAAGTTGAATGAAGAAGACCTAAAAATTCTGAACAACCCAATATCAACCAATGAAATTGAAAATGTAATTAAAAACTTATCAACTAAGAAGAGCCTGGGCCCTGATGGCTTCACTGCTAAATTCTACAAGACATTTAGAGAGGAACTGCTGCCACTACTGTTTAAACTCTTCAATGAAATTGAAAGGGAAGCAATCCTTCCAAATTCATTCTGGGAAGCAAGCATCACCTTGATCCCCAAAGCAGAAAAAGACCCAACCAAAAAGGAGAACTATAGGCCAATCTCACTAATGAACATAGATGCAAAAATCCTTAATAAGATACTGGCAAACAGAAGGCAGAAGATCATCAAGAAGATCATACACCCTGACCAAGTGGGATTCATCCCAGGGATGCAGGGATGGTTCAATATACGAAAATCAATCAAGGTAATACACTATATCAATAGAGCCAAGGAGAAAACGATATGATTATCTCTATAGATGCAGAAAAAGCATTTGACAAAATCCAACATGCATTTATGATAAAAACCCTACAAAAAATTGAAACAGTTGGTCTCTACCTCAAACTGATAGAAGCCATCTATGAAAAACCAACAGCCAATATCAGACTAAATGGTCAAAAACTGAAATCCTTCACACTAAAATCAGGAGCAAGACAAGGATGTCCACTATCACCACTCTTGTTCAATATAGTTCTGGAAACATTAGCCAAGGCAATTAGACAAGAGAAAGAAATAAAAGAAATAAAGATAGGAAATGAAGAAGTCAAATTGTCATTATTTGCAGATGACATGATACTCTATATAGAAGACCCCAAGAACTCCACCAAAAGTCTTCTAGACTTAATAACCAAATTCAGTCAAGTAGCTGGTTACAAGGTCAACACACAAAAATCAATAGCTTTCCTCCACACAAATGACAGACTCACTGAAAGAGAAATAGGGCAAATAATTCCTTTCATAATAGCATCCAAAAAACTGAAATACCTAGGAATCAACCTAACAAAAGAAATCAAAGACCTCTTCTCTGAAAACTATAGCACTCAGAAAAGACAGATTGAAGATGATATCAGCAAATGCAGAGACATCCCCTGCTCCTGGGTAGGAAGGATTACTACAGTGAAAATGGCCATACTTCCAAAACTGCTATATGGATTTAATGCAATTCCAATTGAGATCCCAGTAGCATACTTCATGGACCTAGAGAAAACAATCCAAAAATTCATTTGGAACAAGAAGAGACCCAGAATAGCAAAAGCTATTCTAGGTAACAGAGACATGGCAGGGAGTATCACAATCCCCAACTTGCAACTATACTAAAAAGCTACTGTGATAAAAACAGCATGGTACTGGCAAAGAAACAGACTTGAGGACCAGTGGAACAGATTAGAAGATGCAGAAACAACTCCAGACACACTCAGCCATCTCATCTTTGACAAAGGAGCCAAACACCCTCACTGGAGGCAAGATAGCCTGTTTAATAAATGGTGCTGGAAAAATTGGGCTTCAACTTGCCAAAGATTAAAACTAGACCTGTATCTCTCACCATACACTAAACTAAAATCAAAATGGATTAAAGATCTAAATATTAAAATAGAAACTCTGAACCAGTTGGAACAGAGGTTAGGTAGAACCCTTGAAGACATCAGTGTAGGAAAAGATTTTATGAACAAAACCTCAGTTGCCCCTGAACTAGCACAAACAATCAACAAATGGGATGTCTTCTTATTAAAAGGCTTCTGCACAGCAAGAGAAACCACCAGTAGTGTGAAGAGACAACCCACAATGTGGGAAAAAATCTTCACCTGCTCTTCCTCAGACAAAGGTCTACTATCTCGAATCTATAAAGAACTTAAAAAGATCAGACCTCCCAAATTTAAAGACCCAATCCAAAAATGGGCAGCTGAAATGGACAGACATTTCTCACACAAAGAAGTAGAAATAGCAAATAAATACATGAAAAAATGTTCAACATCACTGGTCATTTGAGAGTTGCAAATGAAAACAACACTGAGATTCCACTTCACTCCAGAAAGAATGGCTGCTGTCATGAAATCAACCAATAACCAATGCTGGTGGTGCTGTGGGGAAAGAGGAACCCTGCTCCCCTGCTGGTGGGAGTGTAGACTGGTGCAACCACTGTGGAAATCAGTATGGAGATACCTCGAAGAACTAGGGCTGGAAGTCCCATTTGACCCCATTATTCCACTGCTGGGGCTCTTCCCCAAAGAATTAAAAGAATCATACCACAGTGATATATGTGCACCTATGTTCATAGCAGCGCAGTTTGCAATAGCTAAAACTTGGAAACAGCCCAAATGCCCATCAACTGGAGACTGGATAAAGAAAATGTGTGGTTTTTTAATAAAATGGAGTACTACTCAGCCATAAAAAATGAGAAATTAGAGACATTTATAGCTAAAGTGGATGCACATTGAGGTGATACTCTTAAGTGAAATAAATAGGACACACATGTATAAATACTGAATAGTTTCTCTGGTGTGAGAAACTGAAAGTGTAAATAAGGACTAAATGTATAATAGGTCATGTGAAATAGGAAGAAAAGGGGCAAAGGGGAAGGAAGTGGGAGGGCTAGAGGAAAGGATAGAAGGGAATGGGATTAATATGAGCAAATGGAAAAATAGGAACAAAATCTTTGTAAATAGGGAGGACTGGAGGGGTTGAAGGGAGGGCTGGGCAAGGGTGAAAAATAAGAACCAAGAGAGACTATGTAAAGGTGCAAATTTCCAATGATGAATGTCATTATATTGTATACCTAAAATGTACCAATCATTAGAATGAATAATCGATACTGTAAAATCGGAAGAAAAGGTCCAAAGGGGTAGGGGTAGTGGGAGGGGCAGGGGAAAGGAAAGAAAGCAAAGGAAAAATGCTGAGAAATGGAAAAAATGGAAATAAAGTCTTTGTAAATAGGGAAGGGTGGAGGGCATGAAGGGAGGGCTAGGAATGGGGAAAAAATAAGAACCAAGATGCATTATGTAAAGGTACAATTCCCAGTGAGAAATGTAATTGTGTTTTATACCTACAATGTACCAATAAAAGAATTTAATACAAAAAAAACCACCAAAAACAAAAAAACAAAGTAAGCAGAAGGATGGAAATCTTAAGAAAGAACCAAACAGAAATGCTAGAGGTCAAAAAATAGTGTAACAGAAAAAAAGAATAATGGTCTTTTTCCATTAGACCATCCAGTAGATTGGATGCAGCTAAGGAAAGAATCTCTGAGCCTCATAATGTATCTGTAGAAAGTAGAAACTGAAAGCCAATGAGAACAAAGCCAAAAGAAACAAACATAAAACAAAACAAAACAAAATGTAACTATTGGACAACTACCAGAGGTATAAAACATATGCAACGGAATATGTGAAGGAGGAGAAAAAGAAAAAGAAACAAAGAAATATTTCAAAAATAATGTTTGAGAAGTTCCTCAAATCAATGTCAAACCCCAAACCACAGACCTAGGAAAGCTTAGAGAACACTAAGAAGGATGAATACCAAAACCAAAAATAAAAACAGAACAAAACAACAAAAACCCCAAAATAAACCCCACAAACTATGCCTAGGCAAATCATTTTCAGACATCAGAAAGCCAAGACAAGAACAAAAGAATTACATCAGGCTTCTTAGAAATCATGTATATGAGAAAAAAAGGGAGTGAAATACTTAAAATGTTGTGAAAAAAAAATCGTCAACCTAGAATTTCATAACCTCCCAAATTATCCCTTGTCAGGAGCCATTCTACACAATTTTGGGGAAAAATCATTTGATTAGGCCTAGTTCTCCTGCCTATAGGCCTCTGGTTACAGCTAGACTTCAATGGTCTGGTGATGCTATGATGCTCCAGGGCAAGATTGCACCTGCTGAAGACATCTTGGGAGGAGCAAAATCTTCATCTGCATGGTTCCTAATTGTTCTAGGATTTCCACTGTTCCCCAAGTCTTCTGTTACATTTGTTTCTCCTGATACACTGAACTCTCTGTCCTGAGTCATTTGTTACATTTGTTTTCTCCTGATGTACTGAATAAAGGTACAGCAAGCTGGGGGATTTTGGTCTTTGCTGCCCAGAGCGGCATTGATCAGGCCCACAGCTCAGCTTCTTCTCCAAGTCTCATTTTTTCTACTTTTCCTGTATAATAAGTTAATTCGCCTTGTGCTGTCGTGGCTCACAGGAGACTAGGACTCACTGAAGAGATTCTAGTAACATCCCCTTTCCCTGTTCCCTACAATCCCTAACAAGGGATTTGAAGGAGAAATAAAAGGCTTTTTTAAACAAGTATTGAAGAATTTGTCGCTAATAGGCCTTCCTTGGAAAAATACTAAAAAATAGTCTTTACATAGAAAGAAAATAAGAAACTCAGATCTACATAAAGGAGGCACATCAAAGAAAAAATGAAGGTAAAATAAAAATATTTAGCTTTCTATTCTTAATTGATGTAGCAGATAACTGCTCAAAATAACAATAGAATATATTGGGACAGTATACCTATGGATATATCCTATGTATTATGTTAATGCATATGTATGTATATACATATAGGCTTATGTATACTTATATATAAGTGAAATGAATGACAAAGATGATACAAAGTTTGTGAGGGATGTGAGCTTATTTTATATAGCACTTATACAACCTACAAAGTGGTATAGTGTTATATGAAAGTGATTGAAGATTAGTTGTAAATGTATATTGCAAATTCTAGGGCATTAAAAAAGTGAAAAATATGCTGTAAAAGGAGAGAATATGGGGTTGTATAGACTACTTAGTAAACATCACAAAAGGCAGAAAAAAGTAGGTGGCAAAGAAAAAGGGCAGGAAAGAGAAAAACAGTAATAAATATGGAGATTATTAATCCAACTATATCAGTAATTATTTTGAATGTTATTGGTAGGAAGTCACCAATTAAAAAACAAATATCATGCCGGGGATTTGGCTCAGTGGTGCCGGCGCCTGCCTCTCAAACAGAAGGTCCCGAGTTCGATCCCCGGTACCAAAAAACCCAAAAAACCAAAAAAATCCCAAATATCATTAGAGTTGATTGAAAAACTAGACCAAATTTCATGTTTATTCACATGAAAATAATTTTAAATGTAAAACCATATATTGATTAATAGTGAATGGATCTACAAATATACGATTCTAACTTTAATCAAAAGAAAAGAGAATTAGGTATATTAATTTCAGATAAAGCAGACTTCAAAGCAAAGAAAGTGATCCGGGCATACATACAGCATACATAATGATAAAGGGGCCAGTTCTCCAAAAAGACATAATCCTTAATGTGTATGTATCTTTATTGTTGCTGTTGTTTTGCTTTTTTGGTACCAGGGATTAAACTCAGGACCTTGTGCTTATGAGGCAGGTGGCAGCACCACTGAGCACAATCCCTGGCCCTAATGTGTATGTATCTTAATGTATAATGAATCTAACCAGAAAAGGTCAAACTACGTGAGACAGAAACTAATAGAACTGTAAGAAGAAGTAAATGAATCTACAATCATTAAATGAAGCCATAATTGACACAATTTGGAAGCGATACATATATTGTATATGTATATTGCTACACATCTGACCTATCTTGGAGTATGTACAACACCAAAAGTGAACCTTAGGGCAAACTGTGAACTTTGAGTGATTATAATAGATCAATGTGGGTTCATCAGTGGAAACAAATGTACCACTTTAGTGGGGATATTCCCAATAGGAGAGGCCAGGCAGGTGTGTGAGGAGGCGGTATGTAAGAAATATTTGTGAGAATCTAAAACTGTTCTAAAAAGTAAAGACTTAACAAATAAGTAAATAAAAACTGTGACATTTCCCCTTGCAGAAGAGGTGAAAAAAAAAAAGATTTACTACCATATGTTAGTATTTTTGGTTAAGTGTTTACTTGCCATATTTAGAGAGCTTCCAAATGGATGCTAAGAAATTAATTTTGAAAACTATTTTTACTTTTGAAACCTTTACTAAATTATACTTTGTCCAATGTAACAATTTATTTTTAATGCTCTAAAAGATATTGTTATTCAATAAAATAAAGTGAATATTTCCTGTCGATGCTATACATGTTCTCATTGCCACAATTGGTGAATATTCCATTTCTAGAATTTATAAAATATACACATAAATTTGTACGCTGAGTCAATGAACAAATGATACTTTTCATTTTGAAAGACAATTTATCACGCAGAGTTTTTTTTAGTGTGTGCTTATAGTGAGATGACTAATTATGGCTTGGTTATAAATTGCTTTATTAACAGCATTACTAGCAGCTTAACTTGTAAGCCTTTTTTTTGTTTTGTTTTTTGGTACCGGAGATCGAACTCGGGTCCTTGAGCTTGCGGAGGAGGCAGCGAAACCACTGAGCTAAATCCCCGGCCCACTTGTAAGCCTTTTAGTGGCCTTTTAATATTTGAGAAACAAATACAGGTAAAGTCTGTGGTTGGAATAATAATTTCCTAAAAGGTATTTCTGAATTAAATCAACCATGGTTAATCGAAAGGAATAATTTCATCTGTGTGATTGTGGTAGCTTTGGTTATTATTTAGCAAATATTTATACTTCTTGTCCTCCTCTCCGGTAAGAGTATATTCTCTTTCTTTTTGTTGCTAAGATCAGACCCAGACCTTAAGAGGCAGCATATGTCTTTTTACTTATCCCTGTAGAAACTTTCAAACTTTACTATTGGAAAAAGATTTTTTGGATAGTTGTTGCCTCAATTAGCATGGGAACCTGTGTCTAGTGAACCGAGTACTCACTCTAGAACTAAAAGCTGAAGAAATTGTCTTGCTGACCTGGATACCTGTAAACAAAATAATAACAATAATAGTGAAGCTTATTATTGAGTACCACTAAGACATTTTCATTATGTAATGAAAACTAACAAGAGTTTGCTAAAATATATTTATCATTTTATTTGTACATCTTTATCTCAAATTGCTTGTCCTTTATTTGAACTAAATAATGGTCATCAATCACATTAAAAATTATTTTATATAACTCACAAACTTCATTCTTTGAAGAGTGTATGCTTTTACTTTGTAACAACTTTTTATTGATTTTCAGCCAGATGTCATGAAGACTAACTTTTGTGATTAGTATTTTATCCAAAGTTTCACTCTGGTCCGAAGAATTTAATATTATTATTCATTTATTTATAATTAAAAGTAATTGTTTTTCAGGTTACCATCATGTCTCTGAATAATATTGTACAACATTACTTTTTTGATTTAGACAATATTGGCTGAATCAGTGTGGCAAATTGAAAGTGTACTTTCACAATTGTATTACCACCTAATCCTTCCCTTCCTTTTCTCCCAACTCTATTTTCTATATTCATTAGTCTAGTGGTTATTGTTACAATTTTAAATACTAATATTCTTTTTCTGGATTTATGGCCTCTAGGTGGACTCTTTGGAGCTTCCTTTAGATGATATGAAAAATTATTCCCCTTGTCCCTATATCTTTTCTATGCTCTCTTCTAATTTCTGTCATTTTTATCATTTCTCTCACATCACAAGGTGTGATGTTAATTAGAGGTTAATTAGAATAATTATATAACTATAATCAAGACTTTTGTGATTTTTGATAATAGGCTGAATGTAGAATTATAAACTAAAAAGCAGCATTTGTTGTAACTATAAAACATGAGATACTGATATCCAAGTTGTAATTTACCACTAGAAAAACAGTATAATCATATGTGGTTAAAATTATGTTGCTCAGAATTATATGTTCTAGTATTGTGTCAAATAAATTCTTTCTTTAAAGAACATACATTACTGAAAATCATGTCACTTTTTTTCCCCTTATTTTAGAACCCTGGCTTTCTTGTGTAGGTTTTTGTGTTTTTTTTTCTTCTGCCAATTTTATTATTGCTTTTACTTTTCTTTATTGATGGAAGAAATTCACATTTCACAATTGTGTTTTGTTTTTGAAACAAAGCCACTTTTTTTGTACTGGGGATTGATTCCATGGACTTCACACTGAGCAGCATCCCCAGATCCTTTTTTAATTTTGGCCAGGATCTTGCTAAGTGTATAAGTTGTTCAGGCTGGATTCAAACGTGCCTCAGCCTTCCAGAGTGCTGGGGTTGCAGGTTTTGGCCACCACGCCCAGCTGCTGGAAGTCACTTTTTAAAAAGTGATTCTTCACAGACCTCTCTTGACTTCTTCTTCTTCTTTTTTTTTTTGGTACTGGGGATCGAACTTGGGTCCTTACGCTTGTGTAGCAGGCAGCAAAACCACTGAGCTAAATCCCCGGCCATCTTGACTTCTGTAATAATTTAGGCCTTCAGTTTCTAATCCTACTGAATGACTGCCATCCTATTATTTTCTTATTTTTATATTCTGAATTAATTCCATAGGTTCTCTAAGCACATTTCAAATTCATTGCTTGAGATTGAATCTGAAATATTCCCTATGGAGGCCAAGGCATTAAAGGATTGGATCCAAGTTGTGGCACTATTTAGGGGTTGCCTTTAGGAGGTAAGGTCAGTGGGAAGAAGTTAGCTCACTGGGTGTGATCTTGAAGGGCATATTAGAATGCTGGTCTTTTCTGTCTCTTTTTGCTTCTTGGCCACATGAGATGAATGGCCTCCTCTGCCACACGGTCCTACTCCTTTGTCACAGTCCCCAAAACAATGGATCAAGCAACCATGCATTGAAACCTCTAAAACTGTCATCTAAAATAAGCCTTTCCTGCTTATAAGTTGTTTATCTTAGGTATTTTGTTGCAGTGCTGGAAAGCCGACTAATAAATTCTTTATGAGAGTTCTTTTTTGTTTTGTGGAATACACATTCATGTAGTTTTACAAATACATATGTGGAAGGTAAGATTTATGATTTCTTTTTCAGTACTGGAGATTGAACTCAGGACCTTGCACTTGCCAGGCAGACGCAGCACCACTGAGCTACATCCCTGGCCCAACTTTATGAATTTTTGCATGCATCCAATCCTTAACTACACTTGGAACTCTACTTTTCAATTTTAGATTCTTTCAGGTCTTCCTCTCTTGTTTTTAGAGCCCAGAGTTACTGAAGCAAATGTGATTTTCACTTATTTGTAGTGCACCTGCTTTTCCTTTAAAGTCTTCTCTTGGTTTTTGGAGTTGTTATATTTTAAGATTTCCCTTCAAATATATCTTCTAAAAAAATTCATTCTACCAAAGATCAAGGCCTTTCCATTTGGACTCATACTTTTATTTATTATATTATTTTGTAAATTACATCATTTCTTCCATTCTCTTCCCTTAATAATATACTGTTTCTCCCCTTTTTCTCCTTTCTTCTTATTTCCTTTCTTCTCTCCTTCCTTTAATCCCTTGTCTTTCTTTTTCTTGAGCTCTTAACACATGGATGTTAAATATCCTGGATTGATTGCTCATATTTACAAATATTTTGATCATATTTTTAATATTTCATGGCATTCTTTTTTACTTTTCTTATCATTAGTTGGTCTTATGTGGTATCTTTTTTATTCTTCAGATGTGCCTTTTATTTTTTAAATTTTCAACAGTATTTTCCATTTCCAAAAATTTTTTATGCTCTTTTAAAATTGCTTGATTATATATTATGGTTAAAAAAGCTCCTTGAATCTTAAGGATATTATTAGAATTTTAGAAGTTAATTTTCCTGAATTAATTCTACTTCCCATAGTGTTAATTGTTCTGTTTGATCATATTGACTTTTAGCTGGTGTTTTATAGCTACCTCAAGTGTCTTGTTTTCCAGAGTTTTCATTTTTATTAATGAATGTAGAACAAAATTGATTAACATAGGGAACATAGGGAAGTTCTATGGGTTTCTCCTATAAAGGCATTACTGGCTGAGAGTGTGGACCATGGAGCTAGATTTTCTGGTTCAGCATTCCTCCTAAGCTACTTAAAAGGTGTGGGACCCTAGTCTGATCACTTCACCATTTCTGTACATTGTCCGTAATAATTGTACCTACCTTTGGAGTTGTTGTAAGAACTAAATGAATTAACATATTTAAAGTACTTACAACAGTGTCTAGCACATTGCAAGAGCTATGAAAATATTAGCTCTAAGTACTCTGGGGCAGATTTATATCCAGTTTTCTTCCTTGCATTTTAAAGCTGATTTCTTGCCTTTGTGTAAACAGTCATGGCTTGCAAGTGAACAAGTTTCACTTTAGGGGAACAAAGGTAGAGGAGTAACAGGTTGGAGATATTCATGCAGGAAAGAACAGGCAGTCTTTTCCCTTAGGGGATTTTCCTTGGGTGAAGCTGCACAAGGGCTGGGGATGTAGTTCAGTGGAAGAGCACTTGCATTTCAGGTCCTAGATTCAATTCCCAGCACAGTTTTTAAAAATGTAAGCAAGTAAGTCCACAATAGCATTTTAGGTTGCCATGAAGGCCATGAAGAAATAAAGAACAAAGAAATAAGAATAAAAAATGATATGGACCTGAGATGGAGAAAGAAGCACTATTATAGGTAGAATCTGAAAAAGCTTCTTTATCAAACATGCCACACTCTGATTGCTGTGGGAGGAATAGAGTTTAAAGGGAACAAGAGTAGAAGTAGAGAGAAGTGTTAGGAGGCTATTGTAGGAGTTCCGATGAGAGATGATAGAACGTTCTTTAGTAACTAGACTGTAAACTTGACAGCAGGGTCTGTGCCTCCATGTAGAACAATCTTTAATATTATAGGTGCTTAATAAACATGTGTATACTTAGTACATAGATGAACAGAACACTTCATAGGCTGAGACCTACCACCCCCCAAGGTAATGATACTAAGAAGTGGGGGCCTTTCGTAGGTGATTAGTACATGAAAGCTCTGAAAGGAATTAATGCTCTTATCAAAGAAGTCTGAAGGAGCTTGTTGGCTCTTTTTACCATGTGAAGAGGTAGTAAGAAGTTATCAACTATGGAAACATCCTCATAAGACACTTAAATTTGCTGGTACCTTCATCTTAAATTTCTTATTCTCTAAAACTGTGAGAAATAAATGGAGTCTCTAAGCCTTCTAGTTCATGGTAATTTTGTTATAGCTGCTCAAATGTATTGACACAATTCTAAGGCAGGAACAAATTTTGGAGAACGAACCAAAAGACTAGTATTAGGAAGACAGAGATCAAGAGATAGAGTATTTTAAATGAGATTCAAGAACTAGAGAGTGAGTAGATCTGTAGGGCTTTATTTACTATGATAATTTTGGTTTTTATTTCAATTGTAATGGGAAATGATGGGGTTTGTGTGTCAGGGGTTGAACTATTCACAGCCACAGTCTAATTCATATTTTAAAAGAGCACTTTGCTTTACAAAGAATGGACTATATAGTGAATAAAAATAAAAGCAGAGAGAAGAGTTAGGAGGCAATACTATAAGTCCTGAGTAGAGATGGATAGTAGCTTGTATTAGTCATGACATTGGGTGTGAGAATCATCTAATTCAGGATTTGTAGTATAGAACTGAAAGAACATGATTCTGGATTATATAGAAGATGGGAGAAGAATTGAAGACAGTTGCTAGAATATGTGCTGAATATATATGTGATGTATGGTTACTTTCAGTGAAATTAGAAAAATTTAGAAAAGACCAGGTTTGGATGAAAGGGGATAGAGAAATTTTTTTTGCTACTTGAGCTTTGACAGATCATTTAGATACTGAGGAAGACATGCTGAGTGAACAAATATACTTGAATCGATATATATTTGGCTGTCATTACTAAAGCACTTTTTAAAGAAGAGAGATTATCTAATGAGTAGGGGTAGAAAGCTGAGGTCAACAACAGCATCTTGAGGTCTTTCCTACATTCAAAGAGATGAAAATGTGCCCTCAGGACTCTTTCTCCTTAGAAGATATTTTACTAATTTTCTCAAAGGTGCTACATGGTTAGAACCTGCATGTGATCTCATCCATGATTTATTCTGACACTATCAATTTTTCTCTTGCTGAAGTTTATCAAAATTTCCAGTGTGCAAATAGCAACACTTTCAATGTTGATATGGATCCTTTTAATATTTACTACATATAATTTTGGAAAGTAGAATATGAAAATACAAGCTCAGAAACTTTGATAATTTGAACAAGTAAGAATCACCCTAAGATCCTTTACATTTTGTGTAAAAAACTAATGCTAGCTTTAGAGCCTTTGAATTTGCTTATTACACTCAACTTCTCAACATTTAGAAGGTTGCTATTTTCTACAAGAGTCATGTTTGCTTATATGCATAAATGTTAATGAGCGTTTGCAAGAAATGATTAAGCAGCTTAGAAATTAATTTAAACAAATCTAATGCTGATAGTATTACTCAGGCATTATCCACCAATACTAATAAATAGATATCAATAGTGGACTTACAATTTTTACAAGCCTCAGATCAGACATTTAACTAAAATGAACACACACAAAAAAACAATTATTAAGAGGATATATATTATGTAATATTTGAAATGACAAATTTTTATTAAGTCGTTTTGTGGGGGATCTCTTGACCTTATTGTTTTTCCCTTATACATTCACTATCTTTTTAAATTTCATTGCTATAAAATATTACTTCTTACAAAAAATTGAAAACAGACAAACAAGATACCCTCTGCTACATTTGGAAAATCTTCTCCAAAGATCCATCTGTTTAAAGACATGTTCCCCAACCTGTAGTGCTATTGGAAGATGGTAGAACCCTTAAGTTATGAGGCCTATTGGAAACCCTTTAGGTTCTTGAGGGCATGAACTCAAAGGGGCTAGTGGGACTCTAACCCCTATCTCCTCTCTCTCCTCTCTCTCTCTCTCTCTCCTCTCTCTCTCTCTCTCTCTCTCTCTGTCCCCAAGAAGAGGTTTTCATTTACCATGCACCCTTGTCAAGAGGTACTACCTCGCCATAGTCCCAAAAGCAACAGGGACAATCATTGATCAACTAGAACTTCCAAAACTGTGAGCCAACATCCTTCTGTCTTTATAAATTGATTACTTTAGATATTTGTCATAGTAGTGGAAAGCTAACATATTAATCTTAATACCAATGCTCTAAGATTATTATGATTTTCACTTTGACCATCTTTGACAAAGTAAATGTTCACTCTGGACTCTTGTTGGTTTCTTGAATGAGAGGAACTAAAAAATCAATGGAGCAAAGTGAAGTAAAATCTAGTCCAGGTTAAAAGAGCTATGAACAGGAATGGATTAGGACAATGTTTTTTTCTGAGTCAGCTACTGTTCTAGGCTTCATTGTATCTACTGCCTTGCTATGGAGTCACGGTTTGAATTGTTCCTGTGTGGAACTAAAGCTGGAAGTTTTTTTTGACAAGTACAGCACAACGAAGCAACAGAACCACCAGCCACCCACCTTGCAATCTGGTTCTGGTTTCCAGTTCCACTCCTAATTCCTCTAATCAGCTATCTTGGCAGTAATAGACAGGACCATGATGCAGAAACAGAAGTAGTAATACCCAGAGCAGAGACAAATTTCACAGATTATCTATTATTAGTGAAGTACTTTGAGAATAACAGATGACAGGCAGTGTGAGTTTAAATAATTCTGTTATTAGAAGTAGTTTATAAAATATATATGCAAGAGGGATTCAGTAGGAAAAGGAAGTGGATTCTAAGATCATAAATTTTATGCTTTGGGGGAATTTAACATTGTCATTGCTTTCTGGTACATATTGGAAGTATTTAAGTGGTTGGACAATTATTTTAACAGTTGACAAGTTATGGAACTTCATACATAATAGGTGAATGATGGCTTGCTATTGCTTTCAATTTGCTGAAACAAAAAGAAAATTTAGGGTTGTCATTGTGACATTCAGAGTTTTTCTCACCCTTAACATTGTTGTCTTTTTCTCCACAGACACTATTTCATCAAGTTTTGCTTTAAATTCAAATTGGTTCTTTATGCAGACCATGATAAGCCCCGATGTTAGCACAGTAATGCTTCACTAACAGTGCCAGTGTGTCATGACAAACATCCATAGTCCAAACCAACTGTGGCAGTCATTTTCCTCACTCTCACTGAATTTGTTATGTACTAATTCTTGTTCCTAATAGAAAATTACAAAAACTATCATTTAAACAATAGCTAAAATTCTAGTAGCATTGGTTAGTATAAGGAATTGATGTCTCTTTTTGGAAAGCGAAGCTACTATAATTATTTTACATTGCAATATTAGCAAAGAGAACACAGTACAAAAATATCTATGTTGAAAATGTGCCTGGCTGTAAAAAATCAGTTTTGGAATTTTAGTGCCATGCTCTATACTAACATAAGATCTCTCCTTTAGTTTCTCTCAGAATGTTCTACATACATATATTACTTAAATTGCACACTGTCCTTGTGAGGAAACTATTATGTTAATATCCATTTTTATAGTGGGAAAAATACTTGGGGAAGAAAAGCAACATGGATTATAAAGCCAGTTAGTGATAAAACAAGATCAGAGTTTACAGCTTCTAAGAACATTTATAAGCATTTAAAAATATGAGTTTCCTTGAATTGCATGAGGAAGGAGTTAGTGCTAGGAATCATTTAGAAGTTAATTAATCTGGAATGTTTTTTGATGAGAGATAATTATACTCTTTCAACTTCATAATTCATAAAATTAGGCATCTAGGTCATGGTGTATTGACAATTGGTCTGAAATATAGAGCTAGCTATTTATGACATATTTTAAAACTTTTACTTTATAATACTTTTCTGAGATGATTCACAAATCTTTAATAATGTATATATAATGTACACTAGAAGCTAGCATGTTCTCGATTGTAACCTTCATAATCTAGTAAATATGTTTTCATATAAAGTTTTCTTTCTTAGAAAGCATTACTAGACCATTAATATTAGAAAATAATTTTCATAAAATATTGTAGCTTACCATTAAACATAGAAGGTGAATCTAAAATCCTCCAAAACTATGAGGAAACACTCAGTAGTTGCAACATACTCTAGGTGTTTTATCTCAAATACATGAACCTATTTATTTTTAAATTATTGAAATTTAATGTTACATCTCCCCAGCCCCAGTGGAATTTACCCTTTTTAAAGAAAACAAGCCCAAAAAGGACATTCATGGAAGATTTGCATTCTGTGGGAGGATAATTTGAGGTGGTCCAATGATGCTTGTACTTAAAAGTCCTTGATATTAATAGTAGAATGTAGCCAAAAGGTTACTGGCTAGGGCTTTAGATTCAGGTAATGGTGAATGGGAGGAGCAAGAGAGGTGCCTGAAGAATTTACCTAAGTACTACCTCGAGAAGTTTGGCACCCATGTAGACAGCTGGGAAAAAAATGGAACCACCACTCAAGCCTGAAGTGTTTTGACAAGGGAAAGGATTGATCTTTTGGAGAAAAAGACTTTAGATTCACAATAATTAGACCAGAAGTAGACCAGAAAACAGAAGCAGGATTTTAAGGTGAAGGCCACCTCAAGCACTCAAAAAGTGTTTATTAGGGCCGGGGATTTAGCTCAGTGGTTCTGGTGCCTGCCTCTCAAGCGATCCCCCCCGTACCAAAACAAACAAACAAAAAACAAAAAACAAAAAAACAAAAAGTGTTTATTTAGCACTAAATGCTAGATAGGAAGTCAGATAGTAGCAGATGAATGGAGAGTAAGACAGACTTTATCATTTGTCTCTCTGACATGAGCTATAGAGAAGTAAAAACGCAGTTACAATGGCAGACATATAGCAGGTGCTCAGAAAAAAAAGTCAACTGAATTAATTAATTTAAAATATGACTATCTTATTGTGATAAAACATTAGATACTATTCATGACATTTCTATTAAACTATTAATTATAAGAAATATAAGCATAAGAACATATTTACAATTATGGAATCATGATATATATGAAAATATTAGAAACAAATTTTTAAGTGTTGTAGGAAGTGAAAGCTATTAATGTAGTACTAAGACAATGGAGACAAAACATAGATGGAAATAACATTTTTTGCAACTATTTCATGTTTGCATATTGTCAGGTAAAAGGGCCGAAGACCAAGACCAGACCAGGCCACAACAAGCCTTTATTAGGGGAATAGATCTGCCGGGCTGTCTCTGAACAAAGGAGAGACAAAAAGCAACATGGCTGGGGCAGGGAGAGTCTTTTATAGAGACAGGGGTGGGGCTTGTAGGGGCTGAGGTGGGGTTGAGTGAGGTAATGATCAGGGAGTGGAGGAGCCGGTGATGTCTCTAGGTCTTAGGAGGTGAGTGAGTATTAGGTTACTCTCTAGGTGGGACCAGGGGCATGCTGGGAGGAAGGGTTTGTTCTTTGGTGGGAACAACCATCTTGGCATGACGTCACACAGGGGAGGGGGCCAGGCACCATAGGAAGAGGGCAGCTACTATACATAATACTGCTGAGGTAGTGGGAGACCTATCACATATAAGTGTGTGGCAAATTCTGTGTGTATTTTTATGCATAAGGATATAAACTAGGAAAAGGAGTATGGAATGTATTACTGTCATTCTGTATTGTCACAATTTTAAAAGTGTAAGAACTAAAGAGAGTAAGAAAATATTTCTTTCCTTAAATTAACCTATGTGATCTAATATTTTATTATCTTGCCTTTATAAATATACCTATTTCTTATTAAACTATGCATGTATTTTATTGAAATACTATAGAAATATATTATTATTTGGATTTAATTTGTGTGTGTGTGTGTGTGTGTGTGTGTTTATGTATATGTGTGTATAGGGAGGAAAAGACCAAGAGAAAGAGAAAGAATAAAAATGAAGAACTGGGGCAAAAAAAAAAAGAGAGAGAATGAGCAAAAGAGTTATTTTTGTAAAAATCAATGCCATAATATGAGCAAACCACTTTTGACTCACTCTAATATCCATGCATAGTACAGTATATTGTTAATACATTTTTTCTTAATACATTTTAAAGTCTACTAATTATTTAGAATTGCTCAAATAGAGAAAAAAGGGAAAACATTAGTGATTTTAAAGCCTGTGGCTAATAATCTTATGTATTATAATAAAATCATTTTTTCTCTCTTTAAAAAATGTTATGCATGTGTTTTTATGGGGCGCTGAAACATCTGGATTTTTCTCTCTCCCTGGAGCACCCTCATTAACACCCTGGGAAGATGAGGTTGAGTATAAGTTGACTTTGTTTTGAAAAACAAGCATTTAGGATGATTGTTAACTCATTGTCATCATACTTGGATCTGTGCTCTCTCCTCTGTCTTCCATTTCTTAATGTGCTTATTTTTCTTTTGCGCCTTCCCTCTCATTTATATACTTTTAGCCCTACAATACAATTTTTTAATTCATTAAGTTTATTGGTACATTTTAGGTATACAATATGATGACCTCATTGGAAGTTTGTACCTTTACATGATATATCTTGGTTCTTATATTTTTCCCCATTCCCCTGCCTGCCTTTCAACCCCTCCACTCCTCCCTATTTACAAAGACTTTGTTTCCATTTTTTCCTTTTTTTTTTTATACATTTATTCAGTTCCTTTCTTTCCTTTCCTCTACACCTCCCACTTCCCCTTCCCCTTTGGACCTTTTCTTCCTATTTCATATTATCTATTATACATTTTGATCCTGAGAAATGTCTATCATTTGAGAGTTACTTATGTAAAGCCTTCAGGACCTTAGTCAAACTCATAATAATATGTAACAGATATGCACAGTAGTATATACACTTCAAGAATACAATTTCCAGAAACTTTAAAAACATTTCTCTAACCATCAATGGAAAGGGTATTATATTTGTAGAATTTGTTTCTTCTATTTTAAGGGGTGAAAAGTATTTTAATACCTGTACTTAACTTCCCAACAATAGCTGCAGGATAGATTGGCCAGAAGATACAGTTTTGGGTTAATGATAAAATAAACAGAGACTTTTAGAGGAAAAGAGGGCCAGAGGAGAAACCTTGTGAGAAGATGGCATATGGCCCTTCTGTTTTCTTCCAAGATGTGATCTGTGAAGGTACATGAGTTATTTTGTACATATGAGAACAAAAGCTACATACTAAGAATACACAGCAGAAAGACAGAACAAGCCTAGTCTTTGATGGCATTGTAAAGATGCAACAGACTTCCTGACTTCAAATCTATGGTTATATGGTTTTATAACAAAAATAAACTCCTATTTACTTAAGCCACTTTTGGAAAGGTTTCCTTTTAATTTTAGGTGAATACATTTTGATCTAGAATCAAACAGGCAATGGATGGCTGTTGCTCTTCTGCTCAAGAGGTGAGGGAGGAACCCAAGGGAATACAGACTACAAGTCAAGCTCTTCCTGGTGAAGCATGTTACTGTAGAGAGAAGCCAAGAAATTTGCAACGCAAAAGACAAATGACATGAACATACTTGTTCTTGGAAAGGAAAGGGTTTTACTTCATCTCCTCCTCAAAGGCTAAGACTTATTCCTGATTGATAAAATACCAATCCAGAAAGTGAAAAAAGAACTGAGAATAAACAACAGACCAGAAAGGTTGCTTAAGATTCTGGAAAGACTGTAGGTGATACTCACGTATAAAGAAGCAAAGAGGGAGAAAAATCAGGAATACTACATGAAAAGGAATACGAGAGGGTCCCCAGGAAGGCCAGGTTAATACTTGCCCTTTCTTTAGCCATGATAAATGAAGCATAGCATGTCCTCAAAGTTGGAATTTTCAATTTATATATGACATATATCAAGTAATATCTAATTTGTATTGATTTTAAAATTATTAACCTGGTCACAAGAATGCTACAAAATGGACTGACCAGAAAATGCCTGTTCTGTATTTCAGATATCCCTAACAGTGACGAGAAGAGAAAATTGCCAAGGATGTCTTATAGGATTGTCGGGCCATATATGATACCATTTCCCCCATAGAGATTATTAAAGCAAAATAAAACAAAATCATTCAGGCAGGTGAAAGAACGAGGACAGAGTAGTGAGAAGCATAGGGTGATCACCTAGCAGCAACAGTGGATAATGTAAATAGGATCAGGATACAAAAAGGGAGCCCAGAATGACCAATATTTTAAATTCAATATTTATAAGTTAGAGTCTGTTAGGAGGGAGTCAATATTTTTCAGTAAATCTTGGTCTTTGAAATATACTGAAATATCTATCTAAACTGAAATTTCCAGTTTTAAATTCTATATGGTTGACCACAACTAACTTGAATTAATAATGATGCGAGAAATAAAGATTTCATCGTACGAATTCTATAGATAACATGTATGAGTCAAATGTAACTTGTACCTCATCATTTAGTCAAGCAAAATAATTGTTTCTTTAGGGTTGTCCCTAGGATAGGGAAAGAAAAGCTTTTAGAGATAGGCTTTCCACAATATCTTTGTTTTAGAGTAGAAGGGCTTTTAAAAAGAAAAAGGAAAAAAAAGCAGTAATAGGAAATGGCTGAAGGATAAGAATGGAAAGGGAAATAGAAATGAATGTCAAGTATATTTTTGTTGTGGAGAAGGTAAAAAGTTTATTTCGTTTTCTAAACATACATGCATTGCAAGTGTGAAAGTTATCAAATATTCAAAGCCCTTAAGTTTGGATTGATTCCACAAAGCCTGTTTGAGTCAAGGAGAGATTGCTCAAGCAAGGTGACAGTATCTGGAAACTCTCCCAGGAGGCAAGGTTTGTTTTAGATTCCTTAGGACAAGGGTGAGGTTTTGTCTAGCAGTATTAGGGTTTTCCTATTTTTCTCCTCTGGGAGGGGCACTTGGCATGTGGTAGGCACATAAAAGACATTAGTTTCATTTTTGTCGTATATAAGATCATTCTTATATCCCTAGATGAGAGTGTTCTAAAGCAGGGTTGCTATGTCATTCAATTTCAGAGGGTGCCAATTTGTGTAAAAGGGCAGCCCTGTGAAGAAGAGGCCTTGTGCCCTCATTGCAACAGTGCCCACTCTAAGTATGTTCTTACACCTGATTCATATATTTAGGTTATCTCTTTTGCTCTGTAGGTATTTCTGTTGGTTCTTTGCTTATCTCTTCACTTATTCATGTTCTTTTTATTTCCTGGACAGTATCTCTTCTATATTATGTATATCTTATTCTATGCTATGTGTATCATTTTATACTATCTAATAATAGATCAATCTTCTGAGTATGTATCATGGTTTCCATTTTATCAAAGAAAAATCTGAAATATTGGAAGTTAAATTAATTATCCAAGGTCTTATAGTTAGAAAATGGCAGAATCAGAGTTGAAATCCAGATGTGACTCAATCAAAAATGCAAACTCTTTCCATCATGGAAAATATTTCTCCTCTCAAGATCGCAAAACTCAGACCATGTCCTGTAAAATAAGCATAAAGCAGGATATGGTGTTGCAAAACCTGCATCTGGGTAAAAAGAGCAAGGAGTGAAGGAATAACTATTAAAACCAATAATATGACTTGTTGAAGGGCTAAGTGTCCTATGAAGGACTTAAGGAGACTTTTTACAAAGGGCTATACCAAAGGCTAATTCTGCTCTAATGAAAAGGACTTCTTAACTTACTGGTGGTCAGGATTACCCAACCTTAAATGTGAGTCGATAGAACCTTGGATAACTGGTGGCAGTTATAATGCCCTAAATTACTGTTGACATGATAATGGATCATTAAATTATGGAAATATTTATAGATATTATTTCATGCAGTAGTGAAAATGAATGACCTGCAATTATATGCAAAAGCATGGATGAATCCTTGAGATAAAACATTGCTTGAAGAAAATAAGCAATAAACTATATTTTATTTTATAAATAACAAATCAGTATATTATTTAAGCCTAAATAAATTTGGTATAAAAATCATGGGGAGAAAAATCAATAGAAACATAAATACAAGTTTTAGAATAATGGCTACCTTTTGGGGCCTGGAGGAACCAAGAAGTGTTACCAGGAAGGGGCACACAGATGGGTGCAAGGGTATTGGTAATGTTCTTAAGTTGAAGGATAAGTTGTAAATATTCAATTTATGGTATCTCATAAATACGTCTAGCTCCATATATTCTTATGTATGTATCAAATATTACTCAAGAAAAGATGGTGAGACAAAACCTCACTGAATAACTCACCCTTTTTTGGCTACCATGGGCAGTCTAAGTTACAGACAAATGCTTTTCTTCCTTTCTCCAGGACATCACCAATCATGGAGTGTTAAAAGAAAAATTTATTTTGAGCCTCATATTTAATTTGAAAACAATGTCTTATGTAAATTTTCAGGAAAGAAATTTTGTATGTGTGTGTATATACACCTTTCTTAGCACATTTCCTTCCTCCAGAAGCAAAATTATTCGACAAATGCATCAAGCTGCTACAGGGAATCAGAGGAAGAAAACCAGTTATGGGAAAGAGAGCAATACAATTCTAGTCTTGATCAATCTGATATGCTAATAAGAAGCAAATGTGCAGATAGAAAAAAATCTTCATTATCAAATCCATGCTACTTCAGCTTGAAGTACAATCAATACACTTAAACTACAAGTGTATTTGGTCACTAGTGCATACATTCTTGGAAGCTTAGTATTCTGCATAATTAGTGTTTTTCTTAAACTTGTATACTTGCCTATAGCAAAATCTGACTCCAGCCTATTGCATGAAAAATCCATTTCACAATCAATTTGAGTGGCAAAATTATTTTTCTGTTTTGTTTTTGGAATGTCTGCCAAAAAGAAAGGCCAACTATAGTAATGTATTTTCTATGTTGGAATCTCCATTATTTAAGCTGCATATAACTTTTGAGATGATAATGCCTCAGGGATGAGAGAGCACACAGTACTTTATATGCTCTGGAAGGTGACAAACAAGCGTTTCCTGGTCTAAGCATCATCATTTCTTTCCTTTACCCCTCAAGCAAGTCTTTAGGATTCTACACATCAAAATACAGCTTTTCTTCATTCATTTTAATGGGTAGAAGGAGTTTGGAATTTTTAGGTTCAGAAACCGATGCAGTCTTACTTTGACCTTTCTCAGCATGCTAAATGCCCTCCAGTCCTCTGCGCTGGAGTGTGGTGAGCAGAGCCGAATTCTCATCAATCTCAAGAAGGAAAGCAATACATCTGATCTACTGAATAGTTTCAAGCCACTGGTTCAGTAATTCAAAATATCTAGTTGCAGTCCATTTGCTGCAGTGGTGGCTGCGTCAGTGTCTATAATCTAGTGCACTGAATATTCATCCAAGAACTGATCCTCGTCTTCCATATCACAAATACCCAATTTTCTTATGTCACTGCCTTAATCTTTAATTTACCAGAAGGATGTAGACTTTTCGTAAATATTCTTCAACAAAGTTATCTAGAGAGATTGTGACCTTCTTCTCTATTGTAACTTTAGGGTACTTTACTCTTTTTAGCTACAAGGAATATTTAAGATCATGAGCCAAGGCCAATTATATTTCTAAGATGGCAAGGCAAATTGTAAACAAATTAACACAAATAAAAACATTAAAAATAATGATCAGAGAGTACTCCCCATTGCAAAATTACCTTGAATGTTGAGAGAAATTTTTAGAGATTAATGGTATAATTTAAAAGCTTCAACTCATCCTATGAAATGGTATGAATATCACATGTCAGAAAAAGACCAGAACTTTAAATTTCAAGTTATTTCAATTATTGACGTAAGACAACAATAAATTACTGAAGTATTTTGGAGTAAAAATTGTAGTCTTTGTCTTTAATATCATCAAATGAAACTCAGAGCTTAGTCAAGTACTGCTAATTTTTTTGTTGTTTTTGTGGTGTCTATGTCTCTGAGTTTATGTCCAGTGACAGCTTCTGGTAATATAGTTTCAAATCCTCTTACCCCTCCTTTCTTTCACTTCCAAAGCACTTTCCAGGCCCTGATTTCTCCCCCCAAATCATTCTTTTTTTCCTGTTTATATTTTCAGCATTGTTTCAAGGTGACATAATTATTTGGTAAATTACATAGGAATTCAGGTTCTTTGCAGATGCATTGTAGTATGGATTTTAATATGTTAAAACTGTCTAGGTTTCACCTTTTTTTTCAGTGAAGATATTCATACAGACTTGAAATTGTAGGTGAATGTAAATTCACATTCCGGTCATAGCATACATTTTAAAAAACCTTATTTTGAAATAGCTTAACACTCACAAGGAGTTGAAAAAATAGTACAAAGGTTCCTCATGCATCCTTTACCTAGTTTTATGAAACCATCAATCCAGAACCCTGTCATTGGTGTGATATTATTAATTAATCTACAGAGTGTGTTGAGGTTTCACCAGCTTTTGCATACACTTTCCCCTCTAGTTTTTGTGTATATATACTTCTATGAGGTGCTCTCATATGTGTGATACTTCATATGTACCAGATTGTTCTGCCACCCCCAAAATTTCCATCCTACTAATTCACTATTGTCACACCCTCTCCCCAGTCCTAACCTGTGACAACTACTGATTTGTTCCTCATCATTCTACCTTGAGAGTTATATAAAGGGATCCTATAGTATGTAACCTTTTGAGACTATCTTCCTTTACTCAGCATAATGTCTTTTAGATCCATGCATGTTGTTTGTTTAATACTTGCTGAGTAATTTCCATTGAATGAACAATTTATTCACTCAGAAGGATATTTGGATTGTTTCTAGTTTTTAGCTATTACCAAATAAAACCACTATAAATATTCACATACAAGTTTTTGTGTTACATAAGTTTTCATTTCCTTATGATAAATATCCAAGAGTGTAATTTCTAGATTTTATGGAGAGTGTAGGTTTAGTTGTAAAAGAAACTGCCCAACTGTTTCACAGAAGAGCCGTGCCATTCTCTTTCCAGTAGACGAGAAATCTGCTAGCTCTGGTTTTATTCCCCTAACGTATTAACTTTTAAAATTCTTTTAGTGACTGGCATCAGTCCATTCACATAAACAGACACTTGGAAATAACTCTAACCTTAGGCTCTTTCCTTTCTTTCCACTCCATTCCAGCCCCTGCCCACTCTTTCTCCTAAGTATGTCTTCCGGATATCCCTACCATACTGTCCTCACTCATTCTCCTAGTCTTCTGCCTATTTCCTTTGCATCTATTCTTTAAAAGATAACAAAAAAGCTTTACTAAGATATGATTCATAGTCACTTGTTTGAGGTACAAAAATAGTTTTTAGTCTATTCACAGATAATGTGCAACCAAAGTCAATTTTAGATCTTTAAAAAAAGATCACCTCAATAAGAAGTCCTGTCCGTTTTAGTACTCACCCTCTTATTGTACCAGCTTCTTCCCAACCCAGTGTTTGGTATTATCAGTGTTTTTCATTTCAGTCATTTTGATAGGTGTGTAATGGGAGTTTATTGTAGATTTAGCTCACATTTCCCTAATGACTAATAATACTGAATGCCTTTTTATGTATTTATTTTCTATTTTATATCTTCTTTAGTGAATCATTTGTCCTTGTCTTTTGCCCATTTCCTGACTAGATTCTTTGTTCTTTCACTGTTGAGTTCAGAAAGTTCTTCATAGACACATGATTGTGAGATTTGCAAGTATTTTTTCCAGCTATTAATTTGTCTTTTATCCTCTTAACAGGGTCACTCATAGAGCAAAAGTTTTACATTTTTGTCGAATCTAGTTTAACTGATTTTTTTCCTTTGCTTTCAGCACCATACCTTAACTCTCAGTCTAACTTGAAGTCACAAATATTTTCTCCTTTGTTTTCTTCCAAAAGATTTATAGTTTCTCATTTCATATTGAGATTTATTATATATTCATAGTTAATAGTTTTTTAAAAGGCAAGGTTTAGATATATTTTCTTGTCTATGTATATTCAAATTTTACAACAATATTTATTGGAAAGACTATCCTTTATTGAATTACTTTTGTACCTTTGTGAGAAATCAATTGCATACAGTACTTGTACAGTTGTATCTCCAGCTTCTCTATAGTGTTCCTGTGATCTGTGTTATTCTAACTTTGATATCACATTTTCTTGATTATTATGGACATAAGCCTTTATTAGTTATACTTTTTAGGTAAGAACTCACTAAGCAACCTTGTCCTATTATATCTGTATCTGTATGTCATTATGAATTAAGTCCCTGGTAGTACGTATTGTAACTCTTAGACATTTGGGGCAGTTCATTCTCTTTAAATAAATATTGACTACACATCATTTAATATGACATTTAGTATGGTAAACACTGAATGCACATTAAGTTCTAATTTCTCCTTTCCTTACATCATTTGCATTCAAAAATTAAAGTATCTCTTAGCACTGTGATTTGCAGACCAATTCCAAGACTTAAAATTTTAAAGCAGAAGGTCTGGCATGATTTTCTCAAGCAGAATTTTCTGTTTGGGTTGTCGGGATCCACTTGCAAAGCCCAAGTAGAATCATCCCATTAAGGGATGTTAAGACTGGACTAGGAAATTTCCCCAGAAATCCTTTCATCTGGGAGAAGTAGAGAGTAAGACTGAGGAAACAAGGTTTGAAGTTTTTTCAATGTCTTTTCTATTTTTTTGTTCCAGGTAAATTAACCTCAGGACTTGTTTTTATTTTCCTCAGTAAACTTAATATCCATTATTTGTAACTGAATTCAGAATTAGTTATTTATGTGTTATGCCCATGGTGAATGTCACTTTAAAACAACTCGAAGTTTTATTTAGTCTTGGGGTTTTAGAATTCTAATGAAGGGTAAAAACTTTTGAGATTATGTTTCCTGGTATATGTAAATTCATGTGGAAAAGTGCTATAAAAACAATCTAAACATCAAAAGTAGCAAGAAAGTGGCTACACTGTTCCTGTACTTTTAGGCCACCTAGGTCACAAAATGTCCAAACATTCAGTCTGATAGAGAAAATATTCTAAAATACAATATTTTTACATTTTCAAATAATAAACCAAATTGATGAAACCATATATAAATGGCAAGATAATGACTTTATATTTATTTATTTATTTAGAGAGAAGAGATAGACTTTGATTAAATATTTAACATTCAACAAATATGACTTAAAATTTTGTTGTAGGCCTGGGAAGCATGTAAGGATTCTTAAACTAATACTTCTAGTTAAAGAGTCGAAAACAAAAATACAAATTATATGGAAATAAATTTGTAAATAATCTTGTAAATTACAACACAGAAAATTTAGAAACATTGGAAAAATCTTATTTATTGTATAGCAATGATTTTTTTCTGCTTTTGTTCACTACATTTTATTTTTTTACTGGTACAAATTTG
This sequence comes from Heterocephalus glaber, assembly GCF_053883595.1. Lineage (NCBI taxonomy): Eukaryota > Metazoa > Chordata > Mammalia > Rodentia > Bathyergidae > Heterocephalus > Heterocephalus glaber. The sequence goes on along the minus strand of NW_028258296.1, from coordinate 31,762,443 downwards.
CAGTACATGATTATTATATTTACTATGGGGAATTTGTACATGTACAGAACACATTTTAATTCTTTTTTATCTTCTTCTCCCATACCTTTGTGCTCCCTCCAACTCTTGTTCTTCTTCCCATTTGCAAAAGCTCTATTCCCATTGTTTTCTTCATGTTTTTATCCTTTTCTTCACTCTCCCACCCCACCCTGTCTTCTTCCTATTTGAAAACATCTCCCTACTTTCTGTTATCTTTTATTTTACTCTATATTTTGAGTTTCTCATTTAAGAGAAACCATGCAGTATTTAAACTTGTGTGTCTGGTTTTATGGGTGACCAGATGGGATGAATGAGGCCTAATTGGACTCCTCAATGAGCACTGAGGAGAAAGAGGGCATGCAATAGTGTTAACATGCTGCAGGGAGTAGTAAAAACACCTGAGGTTAAATTGTTTACCCAGAGAAGTACTGTGGAAGGTGGGAGACAGATGAATCCTGTGGAATTCTAATTGCTTATACCCATGTGTAAATGAATGAAGCCAAGGTGTGCCAGTTATTTTGGGCTCTATTTTGAAGGGAGACATGAGCCCCCTGGTCCCCCAGATTTTTACTTGTTTCTGTGTCTCTTTATTTTTCATCCTTATCACCCCTTGGTCAGGTTCGATCTTGCAGGCTGGTTCCTACAGGTTTATTTCACTTAATATTATGTTCTCAAGATGCATCCATTTACCTACAAATGCCTCAAGTTTATCCTTCTCTACAGCAGGGTAGTACTCTACTGTGTATAAATAACACATTTTCTTTATCCATTCTTCTGTTGATGGACATATAGGCTGTTTCCATGATTTAGCTATTATAAATTGTGCTGTTATAAACATGGGTATGCATGTATCTCTGTAAAATGATGTCTTTAACTCTTTAGGGAAGATACCTAGAAGGAAACTAGCTGGGTCAAATGGAATTTCTATTTTTAATTTTTGAGGAATCTCCATATTGTTCTCCATAGCGGCAGTACTAGTTTATATGCCTACCAACAATGTAGAGAGGTTTCATTTTCCCTGCAGCCTCACCAGCATTTGTTATTGTTTGATTTCTTGATGATGGCCATTCTTTCTGGAGTAAGGTGGTATCTCAGAGTTGCTTTCTCAAATGGCCAAAGAAGTTGAACACTTTTTTCCATGTATTTATTGACCATCTGTACTCCTTCCCTGTCTCCCTGAAAATACGACCTACCCAGGAAACAAGTTGCAGCAGGGATATCTTCTCTAAGATGATGGTAAAGCTTGTTTTCTAGGTAGGTCTTATTTTCAGGGAAACACAGTTCTTCTGAGAAATGTCTATTGATTTTAGTTGCCCATTTTTGTTTGCTTGTTTTTGAGACAGGATCTCGCTACATAGCCCAGGCTGGCCTCCTTGATCCCATTATCTGAGCCTCAGCTGGGATTACAGATGTGTGCCACTACACCTGGCCAATTTAATAATTTATTTTCTTCTTTCAAAAATCATTATAGTTATTGGTTGATTTCTTGATAGCAGCCATTCTTTCTGGGGTGAGGTGGAATCTCAGTACTCTTAAGTGAAATAAATAGGACACACATGTGTAAATATCAAATCGTTTCTCTAATGTGAGAAACTGAAAGTGTAAATAAGGATTAAAATGATTAAAATGAATACATGATAATTTGAAATAGGAAGAAAAGGTCCAAAGGGGTAGGGAAAGTGGGAGGGGTAGGGGAAAGGAAAGAAGGGAAAGGAAAAATTATGAAAAAAGAAAAAATGGAAACAAAGTCTATGTAAATAGAGAAGAGTGGAGGGGATGAAGGGTGCACAGGTAATGGGGAAAAAATAAGAACCAAGATACATCATGTACAAGTACAAGTACCCAATGATAAATGTAAATGTATTTTATACCTAAAATGTACCAATAAACAAATTTAAGCAAAAAAAAAATCATTATAGTACTTTCTGGGCATGGGGGCACATGCCTGTAATGCCAGCATTCAGGAGGCTGAGGCAGGAGGATCAAGGCCAGCCTTGGTTACATAGTAGGTTCAAGCCCAGCCTGGACTACATAGCGAGACCCTGTCTCAAAAAACCATGAAAAATTCATTCATTAATTAACTACTTCATGACAAAAGCTATAGTATTAGCTATACATTATAATGTAACCCAAAACAATTTTAAGCCATTTATATTAATAACAAACATTTTTGTGGGCGTTCAATAAAAGAATCCGTATATTTCATGAAGAGTCCATAGGTTTTGAAATAAACTATAGCATTGTAACTTACAAAGACAATGTTGATGCCACTATTTTAGTTCAGCATTTTACACCTAGCATAGTATTACAAGCAAGCATACATTTAATAAACGGAGTTTGACAATACTTAGAAATGATGTTTTCTGTGTTCCCACATACTTATGAAAAGCTTTAGAGCTTTTCATACTTTACCTCCATTGATCCTCTTCACATTCAGCAGGCAGAAGAGGAATTATTATTCTCATGTTAAATTACACGGACTGATGTGATTGCATTTATATTTGTAGGGCTTTGGGAAGCTCTTATATTCCTGCTTGTGATAAAGTTAGAAAGAAAGGCTTCATTATATAGTAACAGAGAACAAAAGAGTGACTTTTGGGGCTATTGAAATTTCAGAGAGCAATAGGTAGAAAAAAATTAAGGATCTTTTGTTCTTAAATATTGTTTAAATATTGATATACTCATAATATATTTATATAACATGTATGTGATATATACAAGTAGTTACATAAGGTACAATTTGTATTTTTATATTTACAACTATACATGTTATGTATGTAATATTTTTAAGAAGATAAAAGAGTCTATTAGTAATAAACTATATTATATTGAATTGATGGACATTCTTATAAGACAACATTATTGAATTAACATTTACTTCAATTTTATAACTCATCTTTCCTAGGCATAGGAATTTTAAAATAAAAGCATCATCAATTCTGTTGACAATTAAAAGCATTAGAAAATGATGTGAAAATATAATTTTCAATGTTTTCAAAATATGTATTCTTTCATGACATAACTGGATATGCACTGTCATTTGCATTTCCTGTCCTTAAATATGTGATTGTGACTGACTCTTACCTTGGGTCTAGAGGGAATTCATGCTAGTTAAGAGAAAGTAAAATATTTTACTTTATAATGTGAATGACCCATAACTCATAGCTGCCCATGGCTGGTATTTAATTTACATAACAGACACTTTGGCATTTTCTTAATATTTCCCAAAGAAAATTTCATAAAAAATAGTTAAGTTTCATACTCAGAACACTTGGTATGCAGTGTATAACTGCTATTGTCTGAACTGACTATAAAAAATAAACAGAATAAAACCAATTCTTATGATTTATAGTCTGTTAAAAATACACACACAGGAGATATTTTGTAAGTGTGCAGTGAATTTTAAGGTAACTAAAGGAGAGTGTTCTAGTGTATACAGAATTGAGCTAAGAAAAGATCTTTATTTTGATTCCAGCACTATATTGTATAATTATAAAATATGGTACTAGAAAATTTGATTCCTATTAATTCTCATTAAAAAATAATTGATGGGGAGAAATTTTATGTTATAGCTCAGGAGGTGATTTGAGAGAAATCATGGATTTCAGTAATCTTGTACTCTCTTTGTTATCATAGAAAATTAACATTACCCATGTGTACATTATATTTGTTTTTTGACAGTTAATTTAACCAACTGCTGAAGTGTATTTAACATATTATCTCTGTTGTAACAAAGGGTGTGGGTGAAAGGAAAACAAGGAGAGAAAAGGGAATTAATAGTTCCTGACTCCTTACCATAAGCAGAGTGCTTTTTACCCTTAACTTGCAATCCACACAGGACTTCTACTAGGACACAATTTTATCATCAATTTTTACATAGGAATCTGAAGCCTACAGACAGAGTAGCATCGTTTGGATCTAGAATGTCCTCCAAAAGCTCCTGGGTTAAAGGGTTGGTGCTGTTGGAAAGTGGAGGAACTTTTAAAAGATGGGCCTAGTGGGAAGTCTTAAATCACTGGGGGGCCATGTCCTCAGAGGGGCTTGGGAAACACAATTGTCTTCACAAGGCTGTGAGGTGACTGGATCTCTTCTGCCATGTGCTCTCGCCATGATGTTGTGTGCCACATCAAGCACAAAGAAAAAGGGCCAATTAGTCACAGACGGATATCTCTAAAACCATGAACCAAGTAAGTGTTTTTTAAGCTGTTAATTTTCAGTGTTTGGTACAGTAATGGGAAGCCATGCAGGGCATCATGTCCATATAAACTCTGCAGTCATATTGAACTCCACATTTAAAGGTAATCCTAAGCTTAGTTTAAGGCTTTCTGTCACCATCTCAAAATTCTAAATGATTTCAAAAGTGGTCCCACAAATTTTTCTTGCTTTGGGTCCTGAAAATTGCATAGCTGGTCCTGTTAAGCTCCTTCCCTAAATTAAGATTTGGATGGTGGTCCATCTAAGTCCAAAGCATGCAGCTATAATGAAACACCTACTCTATTCCCTTTCACCTACCTATACCACAAAACTGAAAATTTTTAACTCCTTATTTGGAAGAAAGGCTGAGAGATTGAGGAAAGTGGGAGGGATAAGAAAGACCTCTAAAATCTGTGCCCAGTTTTCCTCTTTGGCCCACAAATCTGTATCTCTTTTTGAAACAAGAGTCCTAAAGAGTGGGGCCTGCCTACAGTTCACAGATTCCATTTTCTGAGAAAGTTAGTAGTTTACACTAAGTACTTCGATAGTCCCTCGTTCCCTCAACAACAAATTGAAAAATTCTTCCCAATATTTTATAGTATTTTTGCAGAGAGGAATTCTGGGGAAAAAAAGCCATAATTTTCTCCATCTGTTCACATTTTATTCATGTCATGGTGCCCTGTGTATTCAAGAGTCCCAGGTCACCTGTACAGATGGCCTGGCCTTTAATCACTTTCTGTTAAAGCCTGTGCCTTGTCTGTTATACAAGGCCGCATCTCCTAATTAAGGTTATCTGTGACTCTCTGGGTCAAAAAGTGAGGACTTGAGCTGAGGTGGATTTTTTTGGGGGGGGGCAAATTACTTTATTGGGGGGCTTAGAGGTGGAGAGAAGGCACTGGAAATACATTTAAGATGCTGAGATCCGACGTCTTTGGTAGGGCTGGATCCCTCCCATTCTGCCATCACCAAAAAAAAAAAAAAGCTGAGGTGGATTCTTGACTCTGGCTTTGAACCATGCTTTAAGTCATTTAGGCCACAGGCTACAAACACATGAAATAAAATATGAGTTGAAGCCTATCCTAATCTCTTCCTCTTCAGAACCTCAACACGAGTGCAAACCAAACAGTGAACAATATCTATATTCTTTCTCTCTCTCTCTTCCTTTCCCTCCCTCCCTCCCTTCCCTTCCTCCCTCCCTCCCTCCCTCCCTCTCTCTCTCTCTTTCTTTCTCCTTTTGCTCATCCCTTCTTTATTTCAAACTCAAATATTTATTAATTACTAATTATATGCCAGGAACTGAGGTAGATAATGTGGACAAAAAATGAGAAATAGTCCCTGCTTTGAGACAGAGAGTTAAGCAGTAATGGGGGTAAAATGTCATGTGGAAGCATGGGCAGTGTGATCATATACATGGGATGATCAAAATATATGGTGAATGTTTATATTAAAAAATTTATTACAATAAAAGACATATTGCCATTAATCCCCCTCAAAACACTTCCTCTAATTCTGAAAACAGTTATCCTGTCATTCTTGTCACTTTCTGCAGCAGTTGCAGAAGTCTTCTTTCCTAAGTGTCTTTATGAGCAGTAAATATATCTCTCTGACAGCTGCATAAGGCAGGGCGTTTTAGGTGAAGGACAGCAATTTCAGAAGCTCTTGGTAGTGAGGAAATTGGTGCCATCCAAAGAAAGATGCAAAGTGTGATCCAGTAGAAGCTGGGGCAGAGGAAAGAAAGAAAATTAGGAAAGGCATGGGAAAAACAATTTATCTTTGATTATATAATGCCTATTTATACAAAGGACTGTACAGATTGCCAAATAACCCATTTGGAAGCTAACCACTGAGGTGCCTGCAGGTTCATGGCTAGAGACATAAAACAGAGACATGAAACTCCTGGATCAGAGATAAAGGACTTTGCTACGCACAGCACAAAAATTAGAATGAGATTTATGTTTGCATTAATTTATTTCTGTTGCAATATGAGAAACTCAGTTAGATGCTGTGTATGCAGTGGGACTGTGTCACAAATGAAGAACCTTGAGCTCAAATGACCTGAATCTTTTATATTAGGATGAAAGCAGTTGTGCCAGACTTTTGCCCTGGAGGGAGACATTATCTTTATTACACTGGACAGTAAACAAGTCTGCTGTCTGTCCCATAGGGAGATATTATCTTTTTTTCATGCTTTTTGTGGTACAGACATGTTTAAAAAGATAGTCTGGAACAAAGACAGTCATTGTATACTGTATTGTATGGGATGGCCATATCAGACTTCCTAAGAAATTGAAAAAAAATGCTTAAAGATAGGAAAATATAGCTATTGACTATTTTTGTTATCTAAAGTTCGAGTTTCTTATTAGAAACTAATATATATTTTCACTCCTTCTGAAAAAATCTTTACTGCTTATTTTCAAACAGCCAAGTACAAATATTCAATATAAGTGCCAGCCAATTATTATATAGATATGGTTATATACAGTGAATTCTGAAAGTAAATAACATCTGGAAAAATGAATGCTCTTGAAAAGTACACTAAAAGTATATGCCAAATTAGGTATATGTTAAACAATACCATTGAAATAATTTATGTATTCACTAATACACTAATAGTGTGCTTTTGAGGGGGTGCTTTTTTTTTGTTGAGATAGTCTCACTATGTAGTTTAGGCTGGCCTCAAACTCACAGCAATCCTCCTGCCTCAGCAGGAGTGCTGGGATTACAGGCATGCACTCACTACCATACCCAGCAATGGTGTACTTTTTTTGTAGTAGTGGGTGTTGAGTCCAAGTGTGATCTGACACTGAGCTATACCCCATCCCTTTTTATTTTGAGGCAAAGTCTCACTAAGTTGCCCCAGCTGGCTTTGAACTTAACAATCCTCCTGCCTTAGCCTCTGGAGTAGCTGAGGTTATAGTCATGCATCACCACACCCAGCTAATAGTGCGCTATTGTAAGAGTTCATTGTAATGTTGTCCATAGGCATTAATTATTTTCTTTTATCTAAAACTCATTTAATACAACTTTGGTATCATATATAAATCTGAATAAGAGCACTGATGAATGTTCACTTGTACAAAACAGTATAATTGATAAAAGACTTCAAATTATGTGTAATTTTCTTTAAAATGTGTTTTATACATGTATAAATAAACTCTATGATCTTTGGAGCTACAAATTAAGTTTTTCTAAGTTTGATAATTTTAGGAACTAAGTTAAACAGACACATGGGGTGATGGGAAAAAATTATAAAATACTTTCAATATGAATATACGTAAAAGGAAGTTAAATCACAAAAAGTTAGAATGTACTCTGTGACTATCTTTTATTTTTTTATTTTTTTATTTTATTTTTTTCCCCACTAACTTTATTGGTACATTTTAGGTATAAAATACAGTTACATTCATCATTTGGATCTTGTACCATTACATGAGTCTCTTGGTTCTTATTTATTTTCCCCTTCCCTTGCCCACCCTTCCCTATTTGCAAAGACCTTGTTTCCATTTTTTCCTCTTCTCATATTTTTTCCTTTCCCTTTTTTTCCTTCCCCTACCCCTCCCAATTCCCCTGCTCTTTTAGACCTTTTCTTCCTGTTACACAATATCAGTTATACATTTTTTACATTACAATATTAAGATCTAGGAGACATTACCACAGATTTTACAGAATTTAAAAGGATATAGAAAGCATATTACAAAAATCTGTTTTGAAATAAATTTGACAACCTCTAAGAAGTACCTTGGAAGACAAATTAATGAAACTAACTCTGGAGGAAATATAAAATTTGAATAGCACCTATTAAAGAAAGTATATTCCTAGCTTGCAAACCTACCTATATGACAACAGCAGGCTCATAAACATTTTAACTGATAAATTATATCAAACATTTAAGGCAGAAAAAAGAAGGAACACTTCTCCCTTCATTTTAGGAACTCAACATTGTGCTAATCCTAAAACTGGATAAAGATAATAGAAGAAAAAAGTATGAACATGGAGAGAAATTTGTTTAACAAAACAAACTATTGGAAGTCAGAGCTGGCAGGATGTACAAAGTGGTTTTGTTACAGGGATGGCAGTGTTGGTTCAGCATTGGAAGATCCACCCCCAAAAGTCATCATTTTAACAGAGGAAAGGAAAAAGCCATATGATCCTGTCACTAGTTGGACAAAAAGTATTGGACTAAATTCTACAACTGTTCATGGTAAAAGGTATCTGGAGACTAGAAGTAGAACAGGACCTTCTCAACAGATTAAAGACATGTACTCCATACTTCCAGCGAGAACAGCTTATATGAATGGAGAAGATACAATGCTTTCTCCTTAGGGTGGGGAACAAGAGCAGATATGCTTACTCTTTATCTGTCCATTAAACTTTGAAACCTAGGCCCCACCAAAATAGTCTGGCAATAAAATGACACAACTAGGATAGGATTGGCACGGCAGAAGCAAAATCTTTATATGTATATAAAACGATCATCTACAGAGAAAATACTAAGAAATCTCTAGGAGCTGCTAGGACTTGTATTTGAATTTAGCAGGATTAGAAAACACAAGGTATATATAAAAATTCAGGTCTGTGTATACTTGGTATAAACGAAGAATTGGATATTGAAATTTAAAAATTATGTAGGAGTACGAAGGACCTAGAAAAGTTAAAAACAAAAACAAAAACAGTGTTGTAAGACATTTAGTACCTAATTTTAAGAGTTCTTCTAAAACTACAGTAATCAAGGCAGTGTCGGTGTAAGGAAAGACATATAGATCATTTGAATAAAACAGAGAATCTAGAAATAGAACCACACATATATGGTCCACTGAGTTTTGAAAGATTATTTAACATTAGCATTTTATAGAATATAAACTCAATTCAAGAGCTGAGGAAGAGATAGTGTTTTCAGCAAACGGCACTAAAACACCTGGTATCCATATATAAAAAATTAACCTCAACCGTTTATTTCCATACATGAAAGTAACTTGAAGGGATCTATGAACCTAAATAAGAAAGCCTAAAAGTATGAAACGCTAAGAAGAAATTATAAAGGAAAATATTTATGAATTCAGGGTAGGCAAGAACTCCCTAGGATACAAAAACATGATGTATAAAAGAAAAAAATTGATAAATGAGATTCCATCAAAATTTAGAACTTTAAATGACATCATTATATTGAAAAGTAGTCCTTAAACAGACCATATTTCCAATGCATATAACCTATGACCAGAATATATAAAGAACTCTTACAGCTCATTAATAGACAACCCATTTAAAATGTAGACATAAGAAGATGATAAATAGACAGTATAGCACAAGGAATGGTGTGCAACTCTAGAATCAGAAAAATACTAATCAGTACAATAATAAGACTGAATTATACACTCATTAGGGAGATGAAGTTAAAAGTTTTAAAAGCCTTGTCATGACCTTTTCTTTTTGTTGGATTCTCCCCATTTGTGTTTAATTTGTCATGCCCAATGGATTCATTCTGCTGGGTTTCCTGGGGTTGTGATCCTCGTTGTCTTTTCCTAGGGTATTGTCTAAAATTTTTTGGAGTGCCAGTTTGATATTCATGAAGTTCCTGAGGTGCTCTTTATCATGAAAGTATCTTATTTCTCCATCAATTTTGAAAGATAGTTTTGCAGGGTACATTAATCTGGGTTGGAGGCTGTTTTCCTTTAGGGCTTGAAATACATTACTCCAAGCTCTTCTTGCCTTGAGGGTTTGCATTGAGACGTCTGCTGTGATTCTGATGGGCTTTCCTTTGTATGTGATTTGTTTCTTTTCTCTCACTGCTTGTAGAATTTTGTTCTTCTTTTGGATCTCTGGAATCCTAATTATTATATGCCTATGTGTAGATTTTTTGATTAAGGCCAGCTGGAGTCCTATATGCCTCACTTATCTGTATGTGAAGTTCTTTTCCCCTCCTTGGAAAGTTTTCTGCCATCACTTCTGTGAACAGTTTTTTAATGTCATCTGCACTCTCTCCTCTTTCTTCATTGACTCCAGTCAGTCTTATGTTATTCTTCTTTGGACAGTCTAGCAACTGCTGGATTGATTTCTCATGTTCTCTTACAATTTTAAAGCAATTTTTCTTTTCCTCCTGACTAATTGCAATCTTATCTTCTATATGTGAAATTCTATCTTCACATTGGTTCATTCTGCTGTGCAGACTTTTGATGGAGTTTTTAATCTCTTGGAAATCTGTTTGCATCTGTTTTATGGATTCCATTTGTTTCCTGTATTGGGATTCCATCATGTTCCTCAGATCCTCTATTTTTTTAATCTGTGTCCTCTCTAGATTTATTAATCATCTCTTGCACCATGAGCAAAATCTTTGCTGTTATCTGAGTAATTATTTCTGATTTCATTTTTCCCAGATCCTCTTTTGTTGCCAGTTCAGAAAGTCCAGGTGGTTGAGTATCAGATTGTTCCATCTCGTTTCCCTTTGGGGTTGCTGTAGGTGATCTGGAAGTCTGTTTTTGAGGCTTGTTTATGTGTTTTCTCATTTCCACAGCAGGGGGTGCTTCTGGTGCCCCTGCAGCTCACCTTCTCTGCCCTAGGAGCTTGGGATGGCAGCATGGGAGCTTCCTTCTAGGTTCTGGGACCAGTTCACCTTCTCTGCCCTAGGAGCCTGGGATGGAGGCGGGGGAACTTCCTTCCAGGTGCTGGGACTGCCTGAGCTTCTCTGCCCTAGGAGCCTGGGATGGAGCGGGGGGAGCTTTCTTCTGGGGGCTTGGACCAGCTCACCTTCTCTGTCCTAGGAACGTGGGATGGAGGCGGGTAGCTTCCTTCTGGGTGACTATCTTTTATTTAATCAAAGAAAGTAAAAGTTTTTTCCCATGTTTTATTATTATTAAAGTCAGTCTAAAAGGTAATCTGAGATGGTTCTACAAAGCAAACATTTGTATTCTCATAAATGTAACTATTTTGTAGCAGGTGAGTTACTGAGTTTTCATATGACTGCTTTTTTCTTTTTTCTCTTCACCCTTTCCCTCCCACCATAGGTCACTCTCCTTTCTTGCTTCTGCTTTTTCTCCTTCTTCTTCTCCTTTCTCATTTTTGAGTCTGACACATCTGCAGTAAAATATTCAAATCTGAAGTGTGTATCTTAATGAATTTAAAAAATGCATGTACTCTCAGGTAAGCATTATCCAGATCAAAATATAGACCATTTCTAGTACCACAAAAAGATTTTTGTGTCATCTCTCACTCTGTATCTATTTCCCAAAAAGCAATTGCTATTTTAAAATCAACTTCATACAGTAATTTTTCTTGGTTTTGAACTTCATAGGAAGTCTTTTGTTTGAACAAGTGTTTGTTCAAACTTATGTGTACAAAATTAACCCATGTTATTACACATGGCTCTAGTGTCTTCTTTTTTTTTCTACATGTTTTTTCTTATTAATATACTATTGTTTGGCTACTTTATTATTGGTGGGCATTTGGATTTTTCCACAATTTTTTGCCATTACTAATATAAACATTGATATAAACATTATTGACATTTTTGGGTGGATATATGTACTCATTTTTATAGGTATGTACCTGGTAATAGAATCATTTTGCCATGTGGTAGGTGTATGTTAGCTCTAGTAGATATTATGAGTATTAAATAGTAGATGTACTGATTACATTTCCAATAGCATGGTCTGAGAGTTCTGATAGGTCCAGATTTACACCAATATTAATATTGTATAACTCGTCTGACTTTAAGTTTAGCTGTTTGGCTGAGTGTGATATTTTGTCAATAGTAGTTTCATCTTTTCCCCATTTGGCCCTGGGGATCCATCTCAGGAGCTTGCTTATACTAGGCAAGCATTCTACTACTGAGTAACACCTCCACTTTCCTGTGCTTTCAATTGTATCTACCTAACTGCTCTATATTCATGTGGGGTTTTTTTTGCCATTTTCATATCCTATTTTGCTCAAGTATATTGCCATCTTTCAAAATTGGATTCCTGTATTTTAACATTTGATTCTTAGGAATTAGTTCTGGTTAATGAATTTTTTTTGCCAGAGTTTTTTGCAAATATCTTCTTTCACTGTTTATTTGTACTTTCTTGATGTGTCTCAGTTGGCAGAGGTTCTCAGTATAAATGAAGTGCTATTTGTCAATCTCCTTTTTATAAGTGCTTTTGTTTTATTTAAAAAATATTGGTAATCTTCAGTGTATGAAAATAGCCTCTATATTTTCTTCTTTAAGCTTATATATTTTAGTCTTCACTAAGCCTAGGATCCATCTGAAATTGAATTTTATATATGATATGAGATAAAGGCCAAGGTTCATTTTTACCTGTACAAATATAAAATAATCCAGCCCCTTTTAATGGAGTGATCACCCTTTTTTAGTATATACATTATAATAGCATCTTTAGATACATAGAAGTGACTATGTATAGATGAGTCTTTTAAAAAATTCTATATTCTATTCCATCTGTCTATTCTATTCTTGCAGCAATTCCACCAAGTTAATTATTATAATTAATAACAAGTTTATATTTGGCAACATAAGGACATTAATGTTGCTTTTTTCATAATTATCATTGCTATTAGTTATTTGCATTTCAGATTAAAATTTAGAATCAGCTTATCAATACATACATGTGTACCTGCACACACATGCACATACACACACATGCGTGCGCGCGCGCACACACACACACACAGAGCCCTATAAAAGTTTTCATTGGGAAAGTACTATTGTTTCTTAATGGTCATAATGAAAAGACTAAGTAAAATATTTTGTTTCGTAGTATATCCCTGTCATGGTTAAGTTTATGTGTCAACTTCACTGGCACATGGGATAGCTAGGCTAAATATTATTTCTTAGTGGTCTGGGAGGTGCTTCCTGACAAGATAAAGCAGAGGACTGAATAGAGTAGAGTGCCATCCTTATGGGTGGGCACTGTCCAATCCGCTGAAGGTTTGAATAAAATATAAATGTTGAGAAGGGGGAATTTACTCTTTCTTTTGACTGCATGAACTGAGATTTGAGATTTATATATCACCAAATCTTCAGTTCTTAGAACTACACCACTACTTTTCCTGAGTTTTCAGCTTGCCAAGGACAGATAGCAGGACTTCTCATCCGTAATATCATGAGCCAATTCTTTATAATAAGTCACACACACTTGATTCTGTTTTCCTGACCAATACAACTCCTAAATTATGTAAGTGGTAATTAAGATTTAAAATAGGAAGATGATGCAAATACAAAACTTTTTCCAAAGGCATAATATCAATTAATGCATCATTTCCTTTGTAGAATGAATAGAAAATTATTTAAGTAGTTTTGAAGGCAAGCTGAGATATTTTTGAAATTTCTGAGTGTTCAAATCTGGGCCCAGACCCCATGTATTCATTATATGTTCCATCATGTTCTTTTTGATTTTATGAAGGGTAACTCCATCAGTTCACATAGATGGGCTACTTCTATTTTAATATAAATAAAATTAGATATAAATAGTTGGAATTTTGTTTGTTGTTATATATAATGATATTGGAATAATCATTAAAATTTTTTAGAAATTTTGAATTCATTTATGTGATTGATGTCTTTCTATAAGTAGACTTCAAGTGTGTACAAGGAAAGTTAAATAAAGGGTATTTTCCTAAAGTTTCTATGTGAAATAACTGTAGTGTAATGATTCAGTAGGATACAAACATTGCAGGAGGATGGGGATCTTTGGATCGTCCTAAGGGAGGTTTAGACTTTGGCATTTACATGATCAAGAAAATCAACCAAGTAATGAATGAGAATTGCTTAATGTTGCATCTATTTTTTTCTTTTTTTGAGAAATAAACTGTAACTGGGGCCAGATAACTTATTTGATCTCATAAAGATTGGGGCTGAAATTTATTTCATTTAACACACTTATAAATTGTCCAGAAAAAGAGAGAAAAAGATCATAAGTTCTGCATAGAAATTCAACTTGATTACATATAGAAAGATAAACTTGCACATGAATTTTATAAAGATTATTAAGGCTGTCAGGCTATAAGGTGTTCCATTTTTCAGTGGAGAACTAGGAGAGAAATTACAAAATAATATACCTACACTATTTTAACTTGAAATTCCTCATTTTTGATTCAGAATTTCAGAGTCATTATAGACTGATCATTGAAGTCAATTTTTAAACACACATTTTGGTGACTGGAGCGGGAACATGTGACTGAGAAGAATGATGGTAAAGTTCTAACTTTAGCTTATGAAGTAAGAACTGGAGCCAAGAAAATAAAATGAGAATATTTACAGAGTGAAGAATGAATGGAGTACAAACACTGAGACCACTGGAGCCAAGGTAGGAAAGAAAATAAACTGAAAATGATCAGCAGTGTCCTATGTGGCAAAGAAAAAGAATGGAAACCATTGATGTCTTGATATTTACTAGGTCATCAGTGATGGTACTATTAATATATTAAATAAGTAGAACTTTGCAGTCCAAAGATAAAAAAGACTTTTTTTTCCTAAGGAGGAAAAGTTTATTTCACCTCACAGTTTGTAGAGGTTTCAGTCCATAATCAGGTGACTTCAAGGCAGGGCAGAATGACAGGGGTATGGCAAAAGAGAAACAGCTCATACCATGGCAGCCAGAAAAAGAAAGAGAAATCAAGGGAAGAGGGTGGGAGATAGACCCTTACAGTCTATGCCCCAGTGACCCACCTCCTGACCATGTTTTCCCTTCCCACCATCACATTTAGCTATAAACTCATCAGTGTACTAATCTACTGATGAGTAACATGCTGCATATATTCCAGTTACCTCCCACAAACCCTATTTACGAGCACATGAGGCTTTCAGAGCTTTTGGATACAAACCAAAACATTTTGCCCCTGACTCCCAAAAGACTCATGTATATCTCTTTATGCAAAATGCATTTAATCCATCTCTAAAAGTTGCCAAAATCCTAACTGTCTCAGCATTGCTGAAAAGTCCAAGTCTAAAGTCTCCTCTGAGATTTAAGGCAAACTCTTAGCTATGAGCCACTATAAAAATCAAAAGAAAGCTAAGCACTGTTGACATACAAAGGCACAGGGCAAACACTTCCTTTCCAAGGGAGAAATAGGAGGATAGAAAGGAATGGCACCAAAGCAAGACTGAAAGCCAGCAGGACAAACATTTAATCCCATGGTTCCATCTCCAGCACTCAGGGAAAGTTGTGGTAAGATGTGAACTTCAAAGGGCTTAGTTGGCCCTGCCCCTACAGCACTTCCAGTGGTTGTAGCCCTCAGGGTTTCTCTCTTGAGGTGGCTTTCCTTACTCCTTGTGACTTTTGCCAGATGTTCCATGTTCCTGGCTTTTGCAACATCTTGGGGTCTCCACTGCACTTTTGACTCTACTCTCACAGCTTCATTCACTGTCCTTTCAGGGACACATTGCTTGGCCTTCTAGGCCTTTTTCTGAAATCTGGATGGAAGACTCTCTGACCCCACAACTCTTGTATTCTGTAGGCAGAAAAAGCAGCACCATGTGGATGACACCAAGGCCTGCCACTTCCTGAAGCAGTAACTGAGCTCTTTTGTATCAGGGATGCACAGGGCTCCAAATGGCTGGGTGACTGACTGAGCATATGAACTGAATTCCAGGGAGTCTATTCTCTAATCAGCCTTTCTCCAACAAAGTGCTCTAGGGCTCTTTTATCAAAGCAAAGTCTTTCACCTTTGAAATTTTGAGCTTGCAAAAGGTGGGGCCTTGTTAGTTCCTCACATTCCCTCAACACATTTTTCCTATTGTCTTGTTGTAAACTACTTGGCTTCTTTTCAGTGCTAATCTTTTTAGCTATCAATGTCTCCTCTGCTCCATCTTTGCAGGTCCCAACTTTACTAGAGTTTCCTTTCTTGCTAAACTCAAAACTTTTTAAATCATTCTACTGTACCTTTTGCTCTTGATTCTCAAGGTTGAGCTAGCTAAAAGTCCCCAGCAGTACACATGCCAGATCCTCAACATTAGACTGCCTTGAAATTTTTCCATTGGATTAATTAGTCCACTACTCTTTTTAAAAATTTGTATTTATTTATTTATTCATTTTAGTCCCCTACTTAGGCTTCTCAAAATTCTCAGAACAGGAGTAAAATATAGACAAATTTTCTATCAGAGAATGGTGCATATGGCGTGGAGTCTAACTGCCAATGGAGTCCCTGTTCCCAGCTGAAACCTCAAAAATCTGGTCTTTTCCATCTGCTTTTTTAAAAAAAGTTTTTTTTATTAGTATATGTTTGCAGTACATGATGTCTAAATTTCTTGTGAAGAGTTGGCACATGTACATAATACATCTTAATACCTTTTCTCATCCCCTTTCCCTCCTAACCTCCCTCTCTCTTCATCTTTGATACTCTTCCCATTTAAGAAAGAGCTATCTCCCTTCTTCCTATTATCTATTTTAAAAATTTTGCTCCTTATTTTTATTTATTTATTTATTTTGGTACTGGGGATTGAACTTGGGACCTTGCCCTTGCAAGGCAGGCAGCAGAACCACTGAGCTAAATCCCCGGCCCTTGCTCTTTATTTTTATTTTGGGTTTCTCATATAAGAGACACTATGGATTCTGGTCTTCTGAGCCCTGACCAGAATCTTCCATCAGGCTTGGTTTGCAGCATTCTAGGGCTGTTTCTCCAGCCAGCATCCCAAAAACCTTTCCAAATTCCTCCTTTGAACCAGTTCCAAAGGCTTCTAAACAACAGTCAATTAGTATTATTAAAGACAGCTAAGTTACTTAGAAATATTATAGGCAATCAAACAGGGCTAGGCCCTCGAAGAAGTCAGTGTAGAAGATAAGAGCACATTACAACTGTGGCTGGAGGTGAATTCATTGAAGGCCAGGCCTCGTGATAGACATGAAATTATTACACCTACATGCTTCCCCAAGGGATGAACAATAATGATTGATATTCTAAATAAGCATCAGTCACCTTGGGTGGCATCCAAGACTTCTTGACTCATCCATTCCAGGAAAGATCCTTGTTTTTTCCATGTACACTTGCTACATGACTTGCTTCCCCATTGAATCAATATTACCTAAGTGACTATATTTGTAGCCTTATTGGTTTATCATAATTTTGTCCCACCTTGTACCTACATCGTGATTTTGTACCCACCTCATGATTTTGCTCTATAAAGCCTCCCCTGTAAGTGGAGTCCAGAGAAACCCACTTTCTGGGTCCGGTCCTGTCCCTGTCAGGCAGGAGCTGTCTATTGCTCAATAAATATTTCCTACTCTTAACCTCTGTTGTTCCTAGAATTCATTTTTCAATTTTAGAGAACACAAACTCTGTGTATCAGAAATCTAACAGGTTGGAAGTTCCATCTATTTCACCTATATCATCTTTAGATCAGTATCACAGCAAAGACCTCACTTCTTTAGTACCAAAGTTTGTCTTAATTACTTCTCTCATCACTGAGACACAATACCCAACACTTACAACTTTAAGGAGGAAAGATTTATTTTGATTCATCATTTGTAGAGGTTTCAGTCTACAGTTGTCTAGCTCCAAGGATGGACGGCATGGCCAAGGGGCATAGCAGAGGAGAAAGAGCTCATGGAATGGCTGTGGGAAACAGAGCAGAAGGGCTTTAATCAAAATGTATGATAATGAAAAGCTCAATGGAGCTTTTTTCACATGGACTTGCTCAATGACATCTATGGAACTAGAATCAGGGGCTCCTTTGAGATTTAAAAGAAGAGAAATGTAAGAACAAGTAAATTGCACTCTAATATTGCATAATGGATGTTAAAATTATGGAAATATGTACTTTAAACACCCAGTACATATTAGACCTCCTTTGTCTGTGGGAAACACTCTCTGAGACCCCCAGTGGATGCCTGAAACTGGGTCATACAAAGTCTTCGCATACTGTTGTTTTCTTATACAAACTACATACATATAATAGAGTTTCATTTATAAATTAGTCACAAAGAGATTAATGGCAATAATTAACAGGACAATTATAATATACCATTATAAAAATGTTTCTTAAAATATCTCACTGTACTGTATTTATCCTTCTTGTGATGTGAGATGATATGTTGCCTACATGATGAGGTAAAGAGAGGGGAATTATGAAGGCATTGTAACATAGAAAGTTACTATGTAAGATTTTCTTAAACACAAGCATGACATACTGAGACTGTTGATCAGATAACCCTGATGACCACAAGTGATTAATGGGTGAGTAAGGTATACAGCATAGATACTCTGAAACAAGGAATGATTTATGTCCTGGGTGAGATGGAGCCAGATGGTGTGTGACTTCATCACACTACTTTGAATTTAAACCTTATGAATTATTTCTGTAATTTGCCACTTAAATATTTTTAGACCATGGTTGACCACTGGTAACTAAAATTAAAATAAATTTTAATTAAAACAAAATGTACTTTAAATTATTTCAACAATGTTTTGAAATAAATATATTTAAAACTTTTGGATACATACATGGATGATAGATTTCTGGTGAGTTATCGAGGAAAATGTCTCGACATTCTGATGTTAACATAATAGAGGGTAAACATACCCTCCTACAAACCATTTGTTTAAACTGTTTTTTGGGACAGAATTCTCCCATAAAGCTGAGTTGTGTACCAATATGACATTTCTTATTGGTTTATGTGTGAATAATATTTTTTAAAATATGGAGGAAAAATTACAAATCTAAAAATACACCAAAAATAACAGTTGCTTAGATCTCTGGGGAAACTGCTGCCTGATAAATTAAAGATGAATCAAAGATTAAGGCAAAAGAAGAAACTGTGATAGCAACACAAAACTGTCCTTTCTAGTCTAGATGGAATTCAAAGGTTTTTTTAAAAATTTATTTTCTTTTTAAGATTTTTTATTTTAGAAATTATACATTTAGCAGTTACCAGAAATTATTGGTGTGTTTCATCATAGATATTTTAAATGGAACTTCCGTTTTCAAATTAGAAATGCAAGATTGCTTTAATTCTAAGGAATTCAATGTATTTTGCAAACTTCAAAACCTAATTACTGGTGAGATTCTAGGCAAAATGTTATGTAATAAGAAATCACTTGTTTTACATATTAAGAAATTGAGTAGAAGAAAATCAATAGCTTGTTCTGAGATACCTACTGACTGCTACCATTCAAATTTTATTTTGTTGGAGGAAGCAGAGAGACTGGGATAAAATCCTTTAACAGAGGGATTTAGAAGATTAAGTGGCATTCAGTCTCACATGGGCTCCATGGTAACCATAAGGGCTATGCAAGCTGTTCAGTGAATAGCCAAAACATTTGGGAGACAGCACATCAAGTCAACCAAGGTCGAAATCTGAACACTTTGATTCTTTTTGGCTTGAAATTGAAGCTTTAAGCACAAGTACCTTGGTGAAATCCTCCATTTTGGGGAGGCTATTATAGCCACTGTGAATCATTTAAAAGCTGAAGTAATCAGGAACTTCCCTTCTCTAGTGCATACTCCTTCCAGTTATGTAAAGTTGTTTTTGCTTCAACTCTATTCTTGAGTAAAGTTTTGGAGGGCAACTTGCATACCCTTCTCTTCTTGACCAGCTAAGGCAATCCAGCCTGGAGAAATTTATTGTGGTCAAAAATTAGAAAACCTGAGGTGCAAGTAAAATGGCATTGATATATAAGCAGCATATGACTAAGACAGATCCATCCCACTGGGCAGAATAATCTGCACTCATAATAGTTCCATTTCTTCAATCCAATCATCTGCACATAAAAGCAAAATGCAACAATATGCTGTATACAAGAAACACACCTAACTCAAAAAGAAACTCACAGACTGAAAGTAAAAGGATGGAAAACAGTTCTCCACGCCACAGGAACCCAGAAGAAAGCAGACATAGCAATCTTATTTGCAGACAAAGTAGATTTGAAACCAAAGCTAATTAAGAGAGACAAAGATGGACACCACATCCTTGTGAAGGGAACAATCCAAGAGGAAGAGACGACAATCAGAAATATATATGCACCAAATACGAATGCCCCCAACTATACAAAACAAATATTAATGGACATGAAAAACCAAATAAACATTAACACGATTGTAGTGGGGGACCGCAATACCCTACTATCACAAATAGACAGATCATCTAGACAAAAAGTTAACAAGGAAATTCTAGAACTGAACCAAATTATTGAACAAATGGACTTAACAGATGTTTACAGAGTGTTCCACCCCACAAAATCGGAACACACATTCTTTTTGGCTGCACACGGGTCATTCTCCAGAATAGACCACATGCTAGCTCATAGGACATGTCTAAGTAAATGTAAAAGAATTGAAGTTACCCCCTGTATATTATCAGACCATAGTGCAATAAAATTAGAGATCAATATCATAAGAAACCACAAAACCCCAACAAACACATGGAAACTGAGTAACACCCTCTTGAACAACCAATGGATCACAGAAGTAATTAAAGAAGAAATTAAACAGTTTCTACAAGTAAATGAAAATGCCAGTACAACATACAGGAATCTATGGGACAAAATGAAAGCAGTTCTACGCAGGAAATTCATAGCAGTGAATGCCCATATTTGGAAAACAGAGAAAACTCAGATAAATAACCTAATGCAGAACCTCAAGCTCCTAGTAAAAGAAGAGCATAATGAATCCAAAGCTCGTACAAGAGAGGAAATTATAAAGATCAGAGCAGAAATCAATGCAATGAGACTAAGAGAACAATACAAAAAAATCAATGAATCAAAGAGTTGGTTTTTTGAAAGAATAAATAAAATTGATAAATCTTTAGCCAACCTTATCAAAAAAAGGAAAGAAAAGGCACAATCATCTGCACATTCACCTATTTAATAGTTTAATATTTAATAGTTACTCCCTACACTGGGAGACAAGCTGGAAGGCAACTAACTATGGGTTGCAGTGGGGGAAGTGTTATTCAGAGGTTGACAATGACCTGAAGAGCTCACATTTTAATTGTGGAAATGTAAATGTAGCAAAACACTACAACATTACAAAGTAAATGCTTTGGGACAAGAAAATACAAATTGCTCAGAGTATCAAGCTGACCATGACTCCATATTTGAGAAATCTGGGAAAGATTTCGAAGAAGGGAATTTGGGAAATTGAGTTGGAGATTTTGTTCCAGAGATGTAGGTTAAAGGGTGATAAAATTGAAGGGGTCTGCATGTCTCTACACTGAGGAAAATATAGACAATTCTACCCTGTATACTTGGTCATTCCCTTTTTAGATAGCAAGTATGTTGAGGACAAAAACTGTCATTTAAGTGTCTTTTTATTCTATATAATATCTAGTCCATAGTATTGGATCTAATAGTTACTGTATTCCATACATGAGTATATTTTCAGTAACTGAAATTTTTTTTGGGGGGGGTACCAGGGATCAAACTCGGGACCTTGTGCTTGCAAAGCAGGTGCCAGAACCACTGAGCTAAATCCCCGGCCCAATAATTGAAATTTTGATGATTTAAGTATCTACCATTTTCACAAATGTGAATATTTTCTTCTTCATTAATAGGATATTGCATTTTAAAAAAAATAATACTTCTTTTCAGTTGGGTCTTAGAGATTAATGACTCTGATTCTGTGTGAGAGCCTCTTTATCAGCAAAAGGCTTTCATAACATTTTTAACTTGAAGAAAAATTATCTGAAATTTCAATTTGTCTTGAATTCTTCTGCATTCTGTGGAGGTCGCTTTCTGTCACCCTTGAACAGCCACAACTTTGACAGACCTGTGTCAGTGAGGGAAAAGTGGAGCAATCAATGAAATAGGGTCCTCAGCTCAGTTCTGATGGCTGGGTCTTCACACTCCCATCCCACAGGCACAAATGGTGGTCTCATGTTCCCGAGCTTTTCCAAAACAAGGGTTCTGTCAACCCCACCCAATGTTCATGTGGTAGCCAGACAACAGAGCAGAAGATGGATTAAAAAACAAGGAAGATGTAAATAACACACATTTAGAGGAGGCTTTATAAAAGTTTTCAATAGAGAAATGCACCCATATGATGCAGTTTTTGTCCTTGGAAATTAGTTGGTTTTAATACATGATTTCAAACAATGAGTCCACAAGAAGTCAGCAAATCAGTGACATTTATAGATAAATGCTTCAAGATATTGAATAATGTAATTAAAAATGTACCTCTTGTGTATATACACATTTATTCACACACACTATATTCAGACACAATATATATACATAAATACATATTCACGCATCAAATACATACATCTTTTTGGCATCATAGATAAAAAAAAACATAAATACAAACAAAGCCAATTCTTCTGACAGGGGAAAAACTGCCTGTCCTGGGACAAGTCAGTTCTTGGAGATAGTGAATGTCTCAGGCAGAAGCATATCTTCGACACACAAATGAACCAGTCCAGAGCCTCAGCTCCTCATCTGGCCCATCCATCCAAGAAGGCAATGTTCCTTTGTCTTAATCATGCTGGGGAGAGTTATCTGATGACTAGAAACTACCCCTAAATGACAGTCTGCTGAAATTATTCAAACTAGCCAATCCTAAATTGTGTGCTTTACCTTTCTAATACAGTCTCTGACCTTAACACTCCCTGCCTTCTAACCACCTTGGTGTTATTCTCATGCTTTGCTTAACTTTCTTTCCCTGGGCCTCTCCTCTGTCTCCTCTTATGGCTGAACTTGAATATAGAACACTGGAGAAATAAAGATTAAGCTTAAGGATGCAAAATGGAAGGTGAATAGCACGGTTTTAAAATTATTTCTTTTGGAAAGACAGTTACATTGCTATTTGATATTGAAGCAATATATTCTAGTGAAGCTTAAATTCAGTGACTGGATGTCAACAAAGATCATATCAACAAGCATTAGGAGACACTGTTTGAGTCCTTGGGTTCTCAGTTACTTTTTGCCAAGTTCTTCTAGAAAACTGAGCAGACAGGCAAATATTCATAGCATACTATACCCCAGTCAAAGGCCTCCTGTTGCCCAATCACTTTGACCAGCTCAGTGTGCTTTACTTGGAGGGGGTTATTTTTTCTTTCATTGCACTTCTATCTACCTTGATTTCTTTTATGCTATCTGCATTTAATAAGCAATATGAAAAGTGGAACACATATGAGACCTGAAGTTAGATATCCTTGAGTCTAAATGCTAATTTATAATATATTATCTCATGACTTTTATGGTCAGATGTGCACTGATTCATATATTGGCTCTGTTATATATCAACTTTAGATTATAACTGTAGGAGGTTTTCATAATTTTTCTGAAAATTTATCATCTGTAAAATGGAAATACCAATTATAGTTCCATGTTTTGAGTGTTTATTAGGCATCATGCCTTGTGCATGTTAGTCTCTCCTCACTGTAACTTTGTAAAGCAGTTACTATTGATGGGGTTCAAGACATGGTATCCCAGAATATGTGTGTTGGCATTTGAGGAAACAGCAGAAGCAGAAAGATTACTTATACTTTCCCTTTGCCCCTCCTTCCCTGAAGCAGGCCATAAAACTGAGAAAAGAGTTTTTTGACCTTCTCCCAAAGTGGATGATAAGACTCTCATCCCAGGGGTACCCTCCCTATATTCAGAGGTAGGGAACATTATTACCTCTGAAGATATAGGAACACCAAGAAGAATCTGAACAACAGGTCTTTTGTTAAATTTCTTACAGCTTATTGCCATTAGGTCATACCCTCTGAATCTAATCAAAGTTCTTCATAACAGTCCACTTTTCATGAAAGTTTGCATTAAAATATATGGGTTTCTCTGTTTCTCTGGGCCTTCATTTTGGAAGGCTTCTATGTCACATAAAAATTTTATATTAAATAAGTTTGTGCATTTTTCTCTTGTTAAACTGTCTTTTGTTATAGGGGCTTCAGACATGAACCTCCCAAAGGGTAAGAAGAGATTTTTCTTCCCCTTTGTATATGAAAAAGTGAGGTTTATGGAAGTGAAATAAATTTCATCAAGGTTATTGAGCTAATAAGTAGGGTGAGAATCAGAAGATATGCCCAATGTTTTCCAATTCACGTGTTTTTAAAAAATTAATTTCATTGGTACATTTTAGGTATGCAATATAATGACATTCATCATTATAAATTTGTACATAATCTTTACATAATCTTGTCCATAATCTTTACATAATCTACCTTGGTTCTTATTTTTTCCCTATTCCCCTGTCCTCCCTTCAACCCCTCCACCCCTCCCTATTTACAAAAACTTTGTTTCCATTTTTTTCATTTTCTCGCATTTATTTCATTCCCTTCTTTCCTTTCTCCAGTCCTTCCCACTTCCCCTTACCCTTTGGACCTTTTCTTCCTATTTCACAATATCTATTATGCCTTTTGATCTTTATTTACACTTTTAGATGTGTATTAGAAATTACTTTTTGAAAATTTCACTGGTGATTCTTATGTGCTTTTAAGATTGATAATATTCCTTCCTTTAAAGGATCTTAACACATGAGATATATAATGGTAAAGATAATTTGAAATACAGTAATGAGTTGTATGCTTTCAAAATATTTTTATTGACTGTTCCTGTAAGTCCACAGTGTTTACCTGCCTTCAGAAGCGGGACCTGGTGGTACTAGAATACAAATGACAAAAAATAAGTTTAGTATTCCCAAACAGGACTTTGTAGGAAGCCATACTTTTAAGAGTTAGCCTGTATCAAAGTGGACATCAAGGATCAAGAATGGAATGTTTAAAAGGTAGAGTTTGCTTTTTAATACAGAGATAAGTCCTATTGTACTTCAGAGAACTCAAGTCTCTTGCCTTAGGGAGAAGAGTGATGTGATGTGGAAGAAATAGAGTCCAAAGTCTTTGGTTCTGGTAGGAAACTTATAGAAGATGAGAGAGGAGAAAAAATAATAAATAATCAACTCTTATATTACCACATGCCAGGTACTGCTTTAAGCACCTTATCTTTTGAAAATTATTTAATCCTTTACATAACTTTAAGGAGGAAGGAGCTAGGCTAAAACCCATTTTACAGGTGAGAAAACTAGGGCACATAGACATTTTGTAACTTTCTCAAGGTTGTATGATTAGTAAATTACAGAACCAATATTAGAACCCAGGGTTTATGAAGTAGTCTGTCTCAGTTAGCGATTTATTTTCCAAGGAGATGATAAAACATGACATATTTTCCAGGCATACATTTGGGAGTCTACAAGCTTTTAGGTTGGAGAAGTACATGTGGGCACACAGAAACACATCACACACACTAAACTCTCCTC
Source organism: Heterocephalus glaber (assembly GCF_053883595.1). Lineage (NCBI taxonomy): Eukaryota > Metazoa > Chordata > Mammalia > Rodentia > Bathyergidae > Heterocephalus > Heterocephalus glaber. Next base: position 31,737,056 of record NW_028258296.1, on the reverse strand, counting down.
ATTCCCCTTTTCTCAAGGTAATGGTACAACAGCATTGGTGGGAAGTAGATGGGTAGGCGAACTGGATGTCTTTCCCATGTCTTGCCTCTGCATGTTTGGCACCATCTCCACATGGCTGGTACATGACAAGTAGTGCTCCAAAGTGGGAGATCTAGCAAGCCCCTGGAAAGAGGTACAAAAGTGCTGAATGAGCCTATGGCTCAGCAGAAGTTTGGGATGTGAATAAGGTTTCCATGTCCCTTCAAAAGCAGAGAAAAATAGTTTAAGGCATGTACTCCAGTGCAGGCACAGGTATATGAAGCCTACACAGCAGAAAGGGCCAGTCACACCTAATAGCTGCTGGTCCAGGGGAAGACCAGTTTTGCCATTCTGTATCAGAAATATTGCTGGATCTAAAGAATCCAGAGGAATCTCTTCAGATGACTAATACTTTTTAGGACCAATGTCAACTCTTTCAGATTTATGCCTTTCTAAGATATAATCTGGAGCATGAGAGGCTGATGTGACCTCATGGAAATAGTGGGATTTAGAATGCAGAAGACAGGAGGTGCATCTGAAGGTCTGGCTCAACATTGCCTAAGGATGTGAACTTGGGATTTCAAACTTAAGCAATTTTACAATTTTAAATGTTATTTGTAAAAGGGGGACAATAAACTCACAGAATTGTGTACATTAAAGGAATTAATCTATGTAAAAGCACTTAGCATTGTACCTAACAAGGAATGGGCAAAATGTTGGGCTAGATCAAGAGATATGATCTGTTCTGGCATGGTCATACTGCGCATGGATTCACCAACTACATGAGAAGCTCCTTGAAGGCAAAACTTTCATTTATTTTTCATAACCTCATAGTACCTAGTTCAATGTCTATCCCTGCCACATTCAGTAAGTAAATGTTAATTTTTATCTTTCCGCTCAGGAGCTTTGGGGGATCTCTATTATCCCAGGCAATTACAAACATAAGGATATTGGAAAATCTTCTCTCCTATTTTAACCTATCCCTGATGGTTTTGACAAAATTTGTCTTCTGGTTTTCCTGTTTACCCTAACCTTGAAAATATACCCTACTCATATCCTTCTTCACACAAATAAACAGACAATTCCATGTTCTTATACATTTCTTCTCTTAACCTTAGCAAAGCATTTTAACCTAAAGATTCATCATCAGTGAAACCACTATTATATAATAATGCTAGGCCAAGACCTTTTCAAGCAAGAAAAGCTTTCGTGCTTTTGGGTTTTTTTTTTTTTTTTTTTTTTTTTTGCTGAGTAAAACATACAGCTTTTTTTGTCTCACAATTTCAACTTAGCATTGTCATTCTATGCACCGAAATGATAAGCTTCATTGTACTGGTGTTGAATATGGGACAAATGGAATGTCTGAATCAGGTGAATTTGAGAATCAAGGGGTGACTGTCATTGTTGGTGACATGACTACTTTCATAGGTTCTATGTTGCACTCTCACATCTGGTGTTTATTTTAACTTTTTAAAGTGTGACTGGAGGTTGAATTGTCTTACAAATGCAGAGTAATATACAAGGGTGATCAAAAGATATCATGATATTTAAATTTTTAAAATTTACTATAGTAAAAGACATATTGCTAAGAACCACAGGATAGTATTTTCAAAGCAAGAAGGAATCTTTTGAAGGGGACTTATGGCAATTTATCTTTCACTATAGTACATTTGAACATTAACCACATCTGTGTATGTATAGTGAATTGTGGAACTTACTAGTTGTTCTATTTTCCTTTCCCTCCATTATTTCTCAAACTTCTGGCACCTCAGTGTTGGACTATGTCACCAGCTTTTCGTTTTACATGACTGACCACGGTCCTAATGCTAGACGACTTCTGGTTACAAAGTTGAAAAGAGAGATAGGGCATGAATAGAACATAGAAATATACCCTGGAGTAATGATAGGCTGATAGGTTAGTATAAACACTTCCCTAAAAACACAGATATTACAATTTTGGATATAGTACTAAATTCATTTTCATGAACATTGCATTACAGAATAATTTTATAATAATAGCAGTTAAAGCAAAACAAAGGAAAATGTTGAATAACCATCACATTTTGATCTTATTATAATAAGTGTTAATAAATCTCCCTATTTAGCTATTGTCTAATGTGCTTTAAATAAGTGCTAATTACTTTCTTTCTGGCCAACATTAGCTCTTTGGTTAATCAATCCAATGATTTCTAGAGAAAAGATATTAAAATTCAGCAATGACAATTTAAGTAAATTAATCTGGTAACATTGTAGACAAAGTTAGAAGTTCTTTTAATCAGATGATATAAAATAATGAGTAAATGGTCATTTAATTATTAGTTCAAATTTTGCCTGCTAGCAATTAAGTGTTTAAAATTTCTTTCAAGCAAATGCAGAGTTTTTCCTATTCAGTTCTTGAGACTGCCTCTTTTCCTGAACATGTAACAGAGTAATCTATATGATTAAAATAAATGGAATCGAATACTTGTGGGTGGAGATCTGACTGCAAAAAAGGACTTTTCAGAGTGTATTTACTTATAAAAATGTGCAAAAGCCTTTTAAATTCATATACACAATGGTTTGACACAATTGTTTAAAACTTTAATACAAAGGGTAGATCCAAATCCTTTGAAGTTGTCAAAATATGCCAAAAATATTATATCAGCAACTTTCATCCCTGTTAATACTTCATAGAATAAAGAATGTTTCTGATGCCTCTGTCAGAAGCTTTCCTGAATCTTGACCTAATTTGTTGGGTTAAGAATTCAAAACTTGCTGTTTTTATCTTTGGCTAGTTCAATCATTTAGCTCTCTACAAGACTAAAGACACACAGCAAAAAAAAGTTGTTACATATCAACATTCAAATGAAAACAACCTCTATCATGCAGAGTGGAGTATTTGTTAATTTATAGAACTATAGTAGAGAGCATCTGACCAAGTGTTAATGCTTTGCAAAAAAAAGAAATGGTGTTATTTGCTTTAGCTATAAAGTTATTTCTTTTTAAAAAGTAGGCTATTTAATGCATGGGAGATTGCCATATTCCTTCATTTAATGTTGCATTCTCTATAATGATTTCTGATTACCAAAATGCATAGTACAAATGCTAATCAGGACCCTTTTCACAACAAGTGCGGATGCTGAGTGCCTCCTATGAGTTTAATCACAGTGTGTGATTCACACAGTAATGGGTCATAATTGCCCCCCACCAAGTTGTCTTGAGGGTCCTGCTTCATTTTATTACCACTGGACCTCATCAACCACTAAAATCCACCACAGTTGCCTTGCAGGTTGTAACCAATCCCTGCAGGCATAATTATTCCCAAATAAGGATGCCCAAGAAGGGTGAATGATTGTATTTGTTCTCTCCCCAGTTTTACAGTAGATTAAAAAATGAATAGCAGTATTTATACAATTTTCTATTACCTTTCACTTTTCTCTTACCTTGAGAAACAGGCTGATTGCTATCTCTCCAGGTAATTAAATCTGGTTGGTAGCTTATGTGCAGATGCATTAGAAAGCTTTTCATTTCTGTTAGCTTCAGACATCCTGGGGTTCATTTTCTCTTTGATACCAGGGCAGCTATACATATAAATCACTGTCAGTTTAGAGAATAGCATGCTCCCTCATTTTCTTTTTAAAAACAAACCTAGAAGATTCCAAACTTTGCAACTTATTGCTGCAGATGGTTAGGGACAAGCTGGACAGCTGTGCTGCCCAGGGCAACAGTGGTGTCTACTTGGCTGGACTGGTTGAGCACAGTTAGAGGATAAGGCCGCCTGGACAGTAGCATTTCAATATTTCCTTCCACTTTAAAAAACTATGTCCCATTTCCACAAGCACAACCATTTGTCGACGCCAAAAGTTCTTTTAACAAGCACAAATTAACTGTGTTCCATAAGTAGAGAAATTAGGCCATGGATATTTATTGAGCACTTATTATATGCTAGTCATTGTCTGTAGTCCTCCGAAAACAGCAATATGCAGGGAAAGTTCCTGCTTTCAAAGATCCTCTATGCTAGTGAGGATAGAGATAATACAAATAAGTAACATGATAACTTAAATTCACAATATAAAATATAAATGAAGAAAAGATTTGATGAAGTTGGGGCGGGGGGGACAATACAGGATTACTAAACTGGAGCGAATGAATTATGCAGACTGAACAGATGCTCTTGAGAGGTGAATTTAAAGAAAAGTGCCTACTTAAAAATTTTGCCTCAGACTCACATTATTTTGTTTTATTCTTTATAATTGGACAACAGCAAAACTTAACTAGACTTCTATGTTCTAATTTTCTTTTTTCTCTTCTTTTCCCTTTTCTTGTTATAAAGAACCTTACAGATTTCTGCTCAAAAAGTTGAACATATGACAAATGCTAATCCAAAGCAAATTCATTCCTAGATACATAACCCTCCAAAAAGAAAACAGGTTCTCAAATGCACTAACTGTAAATTCATGGTTATAGCATCATAACAGCCCTGTACATAACAATCAAAAGAAATAAAAAACTTTCAGGTATCCATTAATGGATGAATGGAGGGACAAATTGTGACATATATAAGCCATAAAAGAGAACAAAGTATTGATACATGAAAAATGCTAAGTATAGGAAGTCAGACATAAAAGGTCACATACTGTGTGTTTCCATTTATGAAATATCCAGAATTGATAAAGACACAGAGGAGAAAACAGATTAGAGGTTGAATGGCTGAACAGGAAGACAAAGGAAGAGTGTCGGCTGGCTTTCCGTTGCTGTGACAAAATACCTGTAATGAGGAAAGGTTTATTTTGGGTCAGAGCTTTAGAGGTTTTAGTTTTTGGCCAGCTGGTTCCGTTGCTTTTGGTCCTGTGGTGAAGTGGAATGTCATGGTGAGGAGTTTAGGGCAGAGCAAAACTGTTCACCTCACAGCAACTAGGAAGCAAAGAGAGGGGACAAAGGTGCCAGTGTCTCAATTGCTTCTTCAAGGACTCATCACTAATGACCTAATTTCCTTGTACCAGGCCCCAGAGCATAAGTGGTTCCACCAACTCCCAAATGCCATCAGCTAGGGACCAAACTTGTAATACATGAGGCTACGGGGGACACTCAAAATTCAGATCATAACAGGGAGTAACTGCTTAAGAGGTATAGGTTTTCCTTTTTGGAATGATGAATGTGTTTTGGAACTAGATAGAGGTAATGATTACACAACACTATGAATATACTAACGACCATTAAATTATTTACTTTTGAGTACATTTTATGTCCTATGAATTTCCCTTTCATAATTAAAAAGAGAGCATTGCAATGTGTAAACTATGTGATTACATAAAAATGGCATTATGGAATGTTGTGTCATATCCTTGTTCATTTACTTGCTCATTTGTATCTTTTTCACATACTGGTTATTTGTGTGTCATTTGCTCAAAGGCACTTATGTGCATTTTTATTTTTTATTTTTTTGTTTTTGTTTTTGAAACAAAAACAGGCTGGCCTTGAACTCACTATGTAGCCCAGGCTGGACTTGAACTCACAACAATCCTCCTGCCTCAGCCTCCCCAGTGCTGGTATTACAGGATTGCATCACCATGCTCAGCCCTTATGTGCACTATTTGGATGGCACTATGTGTCATCTAGATTCAATTTGCATTTTTACACTGTGTAGTGTAGAATATAGCCAAATATAAATATTGTATATGGATCCTCAAAGTTTACTTTTTCTTTTGCTATGTCTATCTTATATTTTTACAACCTGAATATATTTTTTGTAATTTAAAAGAATATTTTTCACTTTCATAGAGATATGCAACAGGCAGTTCCTCAGATACCAATATTCAAAGTTGAAGTTCTTAAAATGCAGTACTGACTCTACTATATTAATAAACAAAATAGATATTTGAGTCACTAAGGATGTATCTGTATAGCACAAGTATATGCACAAGTATATGCACATAAATCTCCATTTATAAAAATCTACAATACTGTATTTTATTTCCAAGTGCTTTCCATGATTTGTCAAGTGTGTTCTAGAGTCAAGATAGGAAAATACTCAATGTAATCCTGTAATATTCTTGTATAGTAGAGCTCTAGCAAATATTTCTATTCCACATGCCGAGAAGAACTGTACAGAAATACATTTACATAATTTAATCCATGATTTATTAAAATTATTTAACCATAGGAGTCTGAATTTTTACAAAACACCTATTATTTTCTGAAGAACTAGTATTGTACAGGTCACATAGTGTGAAATGCAATAGAACACACCTGTTAATTCCAGCACTCTAGGAGGCTGAGAAAGGAGGATTGCAATTTCAAGGCCAGCCTGAGGAATTTAGTGACTAGTGAGATGCTGTTTCAAAAAAAAAAAAAAAAGTTTTAGTCCTCTGATGTTCTTCAGTGAGTTAGCTCTACCCACCAAGCTAAATAATTTCTTTAATAGTGATTGTAGGCTGGAGCTCCCAAATAGTTAGTTGGTTCCGTTTCTCTACACAGGACTTAACTACTTCTGAGATTATATTATTAATTATTTTGTATATTCCCTCTCTCCCTCTACAGCATAAGCACTATTAGTATAGGGATGCCTTGTGTTTTGTTTACTGCTGTGACTCTAATTCTCTAGAGAAATGCCTGCAATCTAACAAGTGATGAAAATATTTTTGCTGAATGAACGAATGGAGTGAGCACTAAGCAATACATATTTATTTATTGGATAAATTTTAAATAAATGAATATTATGGTTTTTTCTGCCAAAGGGAGACTGAAACAAGTATGTACTATAATCAGAAAGGCTTATATCTGTTCCAAAGAGGAAAATTTCACCATCATTTGTTTTATATTTTTTTCTTATTGATACTATGATTAAAATAGATAATAATATTAATATTAGTAGAAGTAACAAAAGAGTGTACACTGACAAGAATATCTTGGACAGTAAATTAAATAGGATTAGATTTATTACCTGTCCATTTGCTGTATTTTAATTTATGACTAAAGCATTGGAGAGGATATGGATAAACTGATATTTTCTCCAATAAGACAGGATAAAAGCACATATGACTAAATACCACATGACCAAATCCAGGTCCAATTTTGCATTAAGCAGCTGAGGAAACCATTTTATAACTCATTTTTCTGGGCTGCTTTTTTGTTACCTGTAAAAGAAGGGGACTAGGATAGCATAAATTTAAGGTACCTTTTATATTCAGTGTCCCGTGATTCCCACAGTACTGGATCATTATTTTCCCCCTTTATAATCATTCCCTCCAATGGCTTAGTTTTCAATTCACTGCTTTGAATTCTTTCTCTGTGACTACATTTTGAGGTCTCTTAGGAACTCACTTCAATAGGCCATTATCTGGGTTCACTGGGTCCTTGTTGTTACTCTGAGGTCAGCTTCTGCCCACTCATTTGCCATCCGTCACCAGTCTCCAGCCCTTGCAAACAAAACCTATTGAACACATCATAACTTTCTAGGGTCAGGATGGGGTCAAACATCCTTAAAAGCACATTTCCCACCAACTGGTGCATGGTGTGCAGACTCTTATCACTCCCAGTCCCAAATCAACTAAGTCCTGAGGGATCCACCAGAAAAATCAGTCACATTGTCACTTCTCTCGTTCCATTGCTGGCCATTAGTTTATGGAGGGATCTGAGAGATGCACACAGATTAAACCAGGCCCCTTCTCTTCCCTTTCTTTAGTGTCCAAGCCCATGTCATCTCTCCATGGGAGTCAGTGCTGCTCTGTCTTGTTGGAAGCCACCCAGGATCCCTACAGCAGGCGTCTCAGACCTCCATTATCTTTCCATGTTTCTAACAGAAAGCTTCCAGGACCCGTTCTTCTGAGGGTCAGCCACAGCTTCAGGCCTGAGCTTTCTTTGTAGCAGCATGTGTGTGGGAGGGAAGGGAGGCAGCATGGGGCTGGGGAAGCTGCATGAATGTCTGTTTTGTGTCTACATTCTCTTCTTTGTTGTCTTTCAATTGAAAAGTCCCTTGAGACAAAATGACTTCTTTTTAGTGGCTTATGTAGAAGGAGTTTCAGTTGTTGGTGCTAATGTTAGATGAATGTTACTGTAGAATCAGTATGTCAAGATGAGAACTATTCTAAATAAATACAAGGAAAAGCTGATGCAATAAAAACTCCTTTAAAATAGCATATTTTTTGTTAAATACCAAAATTACCACCATTTTGCTGATCCCAAACATCAAATGTAAGAACAAATTAATGCTGGATTTCTACAACAGTTTTTCCAGAGTTTGTAAAACATTTTCATAAATTTCTACAAATTTTTAAACAATTAAACACAGTTCTTGGAGATTTCTTGCCAAGGTCATTTGGAGATTATTCCCTGAGCTGCTTTGAAATAATAAAAAAAATTGTAATGTGAATTGTAATTACTTAGAATACAGTAGAATAAAGCTACAGTAAATTCCTTCACAGTTGAACTAAACTGTTTAACACATGGAATGTCTAATTGACAATTCTGTACCAAAGTGTAAATTTGTCAAGGAAGGATACACAACAAGTTTTTCTTTAACATCTCAGTGAGTGCTGTTGTGATTTGGATCTATTACTTCTGAATATTGCATGAAGCTGACAAGCACTTGTCATTTAAAGACCACATGGAGGCATTTAGTTTTCCATTTAGACATAATAACACATTATGCAAATGAGCTTGCAAAGGAAAGCTGGAGGCTGACATGAAATAAACTGTCAAACACAAGTTGCTAATAAATGAACATTTCTTTATAGATTGTCTTAATTTAGGGAGTTGAAAAATACATGTGGCTGTGGTATATCAGGGACCTTCTATAGAGGTAGTCGAGGCTTTAATGTTTGACTTTATAATAGTGTTCTTTTTCTCCAATTATGACAAGAAGTTTTAGTTTAAGGAAAACTCTTGAAACTTAAATTTTTCAAGAGATTTATAAGTTAATTGTGTTCCCACATTCTCATGGTTTAAAAATAATTCAGTGTCATTTATTCTCATGTCATTTTTCACTCCTCAGTTTTGTGCTGCCTTATAATAGGTCTAATACCTTTTAAATTTGACCTAGATTATAAGAATTCAGGATTTTTTCACATTTGTATTTTTAACTAGTTAGAGTTTCTCAAAGAACACAACCAAATCTCCCAGAAACCTCCTTAAAAAAGCATATCCTTGAAAGCCTTATGACAAAAGCATATTCCTGAGTTCCAACCAATACTGATCTAATCAGAATTGCTGAGAGTGAGGCTTATGAATATGCATTTTTAAAAGGGAAAACAAGAAGGAGGGCAGGGAGGGAAAGGGGATGGAAGAAAAGAATTGAAGAAAAAAATAATCAAGATAGAACTTTTGCAAATGAGAAGGGGCTAAGAGTTGGAAGGAGCAGGGTGGGAGGGAAGGAGTAGAGGATAGAAAAAAAGAATTAAAATGTATTTTATACATGTACCAATTCCCTAGCACAAATGTAATCATTATATACTACAAACATTAAAAATTAGCTCAGTAATTATTATGCTCAATGAAGTTTGAGAAATTGGATGAGATAGTCCCTGAAGGTCCATGACAAGTACAATTTCAGACTGGGAAAGCTAAAATTTGTATTTCAAATCAAGTGTGACAGGAAGTTGGGGATTGAGTTATTTAAGGTAGTCTGGCTCCGGATGCAGCATTTGCTACTCCATGAGACTTTGTTCTCCATTTGTCATCATGTAGTAGTAATCCCAGTGAAGTAGCATAAGAAGTAGAACCAGGAAATATGATTTCTCTGTCATAAGGGCCCCTAGAGGCAGGTGTGGTGAGGGAGAGGATACTAGAAGTGGGAGAATTTAGCTGAGAAAATGAAAAGTGCATGGGAAAGAGTAGAGGCAGTTTAGCCTTCTCTATCTGTAGTTCTGCCCAGAGCCATTTGTTTTTACAGAATATGAAAAAGACAACAAAAGTTTTCTTCATTCCACTGTTAAAATAATTGGGATTGTATTAGACTGAGGTGGCTCTGCTGCCCAGGGTTCCTAGGTAAGCAAACTGAAACCCAAGTCTGTGAACCTTATGTGGGACTTTCCACTGGAATGATTCAAATAAGGCAACTGCTCTACCTTAACCAAACAAATATATGTTTTTTTCTTTTTTTCCTTGTATCTGCAATAATCCAGCCTTTTCTTTGCACCTCTTGGACTGAGGCTCTGTACCACTTCCCACTTGGAGCTGTCTGTTTCATGAATTCTACTCAAACTCTTTCTGTGTCTACTCAAACTCTACAGGTTTAATGTACCAAAGTTTATTGTTTAACACCTCTCAGACCTGTTTTTGAATCCATAGACCATCTGAACCAAGAACACTTTTCTATTCTTTGACTCTTCTCTGCTGTTGGCTCTTTGAGCCATGAGCTCAGACATTAATGAATGTTAATTTGGATTTGACTTTTGAATGAACCCAAATATTTGTCCACTCTTCAGATGCCTGGAAAAAAATATTCGCTTTATATGGAGCCGCTTATTTGGAACCATCCGAATGTGTTTCTAACACTGAAATGCAGCCGTTACTTCAGAGAATTGTGATGTCTGCTTTAGCACTCCAACCTACAAATTCACAAGGATTCTCTTCCTGACCAACTGTTAGGTTTCTCTGAGCCCTCTTCTCTCAGTAGGTTTGGTCCTTGGTCTACATAGTTAAGTTGTAACAAGAATTCTGATTAATCAGTTTAGAGAGAATTTCAATTTCTTACCCTTAATGTCTGAATGATAATCCTCTGGGTTATCTGGTTTACCTTCAGCAAGAATAGCAGTAATTTTAGTAATTGTCTATCCACTGAACTTCTCATTCTGCTTACTGACTATAAATCTCGACTAGTCTTTGTTGTCTTCCAAAATTAGAGGATGATAGTCTGTTGAAATATAAGAAGGATAAATTTTGATTTATAACATTCCGAGTATACTCTGAAGGGTCTTGTTTGAAAGGTATCCCTTGGGCTGATGTTCTTCTTGGTTCCTTGTTTCAAGTGGGGATTCATTCTTTGACTTCGTGGCTCAAATTTTTTCTGACTCTGTAGGCTTCTAGGTTCTTGCTTCCCCTGTGGGAACTTCTCACTCCACTAAAACTCTTCCATCTTCTCAACATTTGCTGACTATGCTCCACCAACTCTGTCTGCTTCCTTTCCTGTTAGCAAGATGTTGCCAAGGATAATTTGGTACTTCATTCATTTCTTTGAGAAACATGATCTACTCACAGTGGCTCTCAAGGCCTCTTCTCTTCCTCCTTCTTTCTTCCCTTCAGCTGGTTTGTATCATTTGATCTGACCCCTTCATTCTTCTGTATAACCCCACCAAACTTTTCACTTCCTATTTCAGCCTCTAAACTTCCTATAGTCACTTTAACTTTAGGTCCTTTGAAAGAGACTAAAGGAACACAGAAGCCTCCAAAACAAATATTTGGAGGTGAAAAGGGAAAAATTGAGGCTAATTTAAAGTAGCCCAGATATTTTATCCCCTCAGAAAGACTTTGCAGTCAGCCAACTATTCCTATGTGCCAAAGGTCTTCCTTCCAAAATTTAGTCCATGGCCTCCACAATAATACATACAAGGTTAAATGAAACTCTTAGACATCTGTTCTACAAAAAAGAGGTAAAAAGCATTAGCTGTCATAGTGAGCAAGTCATCTTAATTTTTTTTCTATCTGTCAAAATAATTCAGATATAGACTAGAAAGTGGAGCAAAGATGAGAGCCAAATATTTTATATAAACTGGGAAATTCTGTGTTTACTTCAGTCATGTCTAATATTTTAGAACTGAAGCTCTAGATCTCTATGTGTACCTGTCACATACACATAGGCAGGAGCTTTCTACCTCTTGATATTATTACCAAATTAATTTATGAAATCTCTTTACAAATCCTATTCAAATTGGCTTACTGCTAAATAAATGCCTATATGCATTAACTATTCCTACAACTTCAAAAATACACAGACTAACTCAAATGTTAGTTTCCAACATTAGTAATTCTGCTTCTAACTCAAATGTTTTTCAAGTTCATGTGATTTGAATAAAACTAGCTTGATACTGTTAGCTTAATAAAAATTAGTATGTCTTTTTGAATTACCAGCATTAAGTATAATATGAAAAGAGATTTTTATTTAGCTCTGTTGTATTACCAAATAAATTACTATTGTACTTACTAGATGTTTAAGATTTTACCAAGAATAAGATAAGGATACAAAAAAAAACGAATATGGATGATGATGTATACAAAGCATAGTTGCAAAACATGAGCCGTGTATTAACTATTTTTATTTCGTGTTTTTAAATTCTTGCTTAACATCCATGACTTTCAGATAACTAACAGGAAAATAACTTGAAATAATGGTCTGTCTGTTCCTTTTAAAATCTGCTGAAATTTCTTTGAACAACCCAAGTATAACTGTTAAGAATATGTGTATTAAGTTGATGCAAGTGGAATAAAAGTTTTACACAGAACTTTCCAATAATAATTATGTTTTATTATATCTGTCCAAAAATATTTTCCAAAATCATTTTAGAAATTTGCAGCCTTTGACCAATGCTGGATTAAATTAAATTGTACATATTCATTAACCTCTAAGATAAACTAAAACATTGACTATTATGCATAAGTTTAAATAAAATACTTCAACTTCTTATTTTTACATTGTATAAAGAGGATAAATATATTTTTGTCTGTAAATACATTCTTTTTGCCATGCTGAAGAATTGTATTATGAGGAAGTATGTATCTATAAGAATGGTAAAAAAAAAAAAAGAATGGTGAGGTGGCATATACATAAAATTTTCTCATTTGTTACAGAATCCTGAAATGTGCCAAACAATTAACAATTGCCTACTTTCTAACTTTCTCTGTTAAAAAAAGTTGCTAATGTTTGATAACTATAATCAATGTATGTAAGTTAAACTACTAAAATAATAAAAGAAACAAATGTATGTAAAGTATATAAGGTACGCAGAATGGTGTTTTTGTTAAACAATAAAGTGTGCTGTAATGTAAAATGGCATAAGAAAAGGAACTACAGGACAAAAACCAAGTCAAAATAAAAAGTTATAAAATGTGTGGAAAAGAAATCTCACCGTGTATGGTTAAATCTGGCAAAGACTGGATAGATTAATTTAGAAGGTTTTTTTTGCACCTAGTTTTCTGGGATTATTTGTATGCTTGTAATAAGATATTGTAAAGGTATTCTTTCTTTTGATTAATAATACATGTAAGGAAAAAGCAAAGATTGTTTGTCTTATCTGAATAATTTCTTTAGCTTTTTGTGAGTCTTTATCATGTTTAATATTAGGAGAACCAAGTCTTCTCATTTTCAAAAGAACTAAGATTTTTTATAGCCATGTTACAGCCTAAACGTGCTTTTGAAATTCTTTCTTGTCACTTTTGTTAAATAGTAAGCTAAATATTGTTTTAGGTAACCCAGGATCTTATGTAGTCAAATATTAAAACTTTTTGACATTTTTTCCATATTGCCTTCTTTAAGTCAAATCCTAAGCAAATTTTTGATCTCAAAATATTTTGAAATTTCTCTCATCGGGACCCTGGAAAATTTCAAAAGATTTTTTCTTTCACTTTATAAAAAGAGAAAACTTAAAAAATAATTATTATGTTTATTTGATTTATTAAGTTGCATAGGAAGCATTGTAAAAGAAGAAAAGATATTTGCCCTTTCCTAAGTTACATTTTTTATGGGTAAATATCATTAACACAAATATTTTAGGAATAACATAGTTCTTAGAAACCAATGTCTGTTATAATGTTATTAGTCGTGCTTCCAATTATTTTTAAATGTTATATGAGCCAGAAAGAACCCAATTTCATTGTCAAATGAGATCTCATTAGATTTTTATCATGGCCATTTTGTTTTTTATGTCCATTGACAGTTATTGCTTCACTCTGATGTGTTCCTGAAAGTGTTTGTAATCAGCTATAGGCCAGAGTGCTGTCTTCAACTAAAAGAGACTGAAAGGCCTGCCACAGAACTGAGACCTGACTGCCAGAATCTTATGGGACTATCTAGAGAGCCTCATCCATGCCCTGCTCCAAGATATGATTAGGACTGCTCTATGTATTACCAAACACAGGGAAACTTCGGATGAGGAAAGCTGTCCGATTGCCATGCTGCCCATATTTTGCCACCTAAAGATGCTTTCAGCCCAACAGCTAGATATCTTCTTGCATGGATGCCCAGACTCAGAAACTTGGTTTGTAGTCCTGTTCCAAACACCAAACTTTGTCCCTTTGTTTAAATAAAAAATTCCCCTACTTTAAGTGCCTAATGGTTTGCATTATCCAGCAAATATCCTCTATCTTCAAGTCTCATCAGATGGTTCAGCTGGTCCTTAATGAGCAAAGAATGAGAAATGAATTATATTGTTCAGAAGAAAAAAGAATGTCCCCTCCTCCTCTGAACAAGAGACTCTTGCAGAAACTCTTTCCCTGACCAAACATTAATCAGGCTCCCTTGAGACTTCTTACCTACAAGGCCTCCTCACCTTTAGGCTATGTCTTTGCTGAGTTTCTAAAATCCAGCTGCAGCAAGAATCCTGCTCAATCAGTTAAGGGGAACATCCTCCTTTGGATATTTGATCAAATTCTCACCCCAACCCTTGATCACTGACTACCCTGGCTTGCCTTCAGCAGGAATCCTGTTAAGTTGACTAAGCAAGAATCCTCCTATTTCATATCTCCTCTTAGTAATTTTCCATCTACTTTTCTGGAGGTTAGCCCAACACTGAGAGAACTCTCCTAAATTGTGTTAATTTTGGCACCTACTGTAATAGCCTGGAATATTGTTTTAACAAGTGGCAGAATAATTTTTCCTTATTTATATCAAATTTATATATATACATATATATATACACACACATATATATGTATATATATATTTACATTTATATATATATGTATTCCAAATTCCTATAAACAATGAAGGTTAGGAAATATTTAATCCAACATTTTGGTTTAAAAAAATAAAATGAGACCTGGAAAGGCAAAGTGACTTATCTAAGGATATTTTCCTCTTGTTGCAATGTAAGCCAAATTCTCTTTGACTATAGTGAATCAAATCAGAAAACCTGCTAACTTTCACAGATTCACATGCAGTACTTTAAAGCCATGAATGTTCAGGTCATGCCTTTCTTTCTGCTTAATATGTTAGAGAAAAAGTAGTCATTTGTCAAACTTATGAAGCTCAGAATAAATAGGGAGAATTTCCAAAGAAGGTTTATACATCTTCAGTATATAACATAGTATCCTGAAGCCAGAATTCTTCCATTAAAAAAATTTTCTCTGCTCCATCCCCTTTGATTGTATTGTTCTTTAGTGGAATTTGTCCAATAAAAGGCCTGAAGAGTAAATACATGGGAAGCAATTGTGATCATTCTTCCTCTGCCCTGGCCAAAAGCTTATTAGATTATATTGATTTACCAGCTTTTTCCTCGCAGAAATAGCCCAATTAAATGCTTAGTACTGCCTTTGAGGGTGAGTTCAGCTCAATAGTTATTTTGGGCTCTAATTTTAGAAGTTCTCCCTTCTATGATTATAATTTTGGTAATTAGAATAAAAAGTTAATGTCTTAAATTGGCTTCTTTTCCATTCTTTAACATACTATTTCCTGGAGCAAAAATGTTGTTGGAAGTCCAAGTTTAAATTGAGCCCAATCACAGAGTATTTTTACCTTGAGCAGAAAGATTATTCTTTTATATATGACAGGTCTAGCTTTCCGTCTTTCTTCATGAAGTTATATGGAGAAAATTTCAAATTTATTTTCTTTTCAGTTTTGAAGGATTTCCTGCATTCAGGATACTTCTCCCTTTTTGGGTTGTGGGATGGAGCTATAAGATTCTTTATTCAATAGAAATTTTACCTTTATAAAAGAAAAAGACTATTTTAAAGACTTCTTATTTTGTTCTAAAGCCACATGATCTAACTCCTGGAATAACCTTAGCTCTTTGAAAGGCAGGCTCTTAGAGTAGCTATTAGAAAGAAGTAGAATATATAGGTTTGGAGTAGCTATGACTTTTTTTTTCTTCCTTTTCAAGAATAAGACTCATTCTTTTGGTAAGTGTTGGCAAGTCTAAATGGCACGATCCATTTTCAATCTATGATAGTCTGAACTTCCATTTTCTTGTGGATAGATTAACCTAGAGTAACTGTGAAACTGTTTTAAAGGTAGACTAAACATCTTAAATACCTAACTTGTGTAGTTAAAAAAAGTTCTTACAGCTCTTTGTTTCATAATTGCTCTTAGCTTTAAGTTGTCCACTTTGGAAGGTCTTTTTTAGGATTAATCTTTATACACCTGCTTTCTTTTTAAAGACCAGTTGATTATTTCTTAAAACCTATTTGGAAGTGATTGTGAGAAATATAACTACACTTGTACAACTAAAAAACAACAACAAATTTTTTTATTTCACTCCTTTATTTTTTGGTGCTGGTGAGATTAAATATATCAATACTCCAGGGCATGTGAAAACAAATTTCCTTTTTGGAAATTTGATGGCTATCTAATAGGCTGAAGATTTGCCATGCTTCACAGCACTGAAGGAGACCCTTGTCTGATGGTCTCACCAGACATTTACACATTGTGTAATGCTGCCTCCACTTCCAGTTCAAAGCAAGCACTGTCTCTTGGGTTTTCACTGAGCTTCTATTGCTGCTTCTCATTTATTTTGAGATAACAGTTCACTTCAAACCAGATAATCTTTTGATCAGAAAAAAAGCAAAGCTAGTTCCTTTCCTTCATAAAACAACCTTTTCTTTGAAGACACAGTTTAGTAAATCCAATATATTTTGAGGCAATATGACTTTTCATTGGTTGGGTGCTATGATAAAATATGGGGAAAGAGTCTTCTTGAGACACTTTTGGTACAAGATTTCTTCTGCTACATTTGGAAAAGCTATTCTATATGTATGCTAACCTGATAATATTAGCCTCCACACATTTCAGTTACAACAGTGGAATTTTAGCAAGCTGTGTATGTGAGACAGAAGAGAAAGCAAAACAAAACTAATGTAGACAGTTTGTTGTTGAAATGTTAAAGGGGATTCAAACATGAACTGAGAATGTTGTTTATTAAGAAGTAGGTATAGAGAAATTCACGTTGGTTGAATTGAAAATTTAAAATATAGCAAGCCTGGCTTTAAAAGTGCAACTTAAAATCATGTTTCTAAGAATGTGATTCAGCTATGGTGGCTGTTGAATAATCTCCGCTGGCTATAGTTTAAGAATTTCATTTTGAGGTATTACTACTGTTTGTGAATGAATGATTTCTTTCTTCTAACAAGTAAAGTGAGTTAAAAACAATCCAGGTCGGACCTGAAAAATAAGCACAAAACCAATACCAATTGTTTACCTTTTCCACTGGAAGTCTAAAAATGAAGTTCATTTAAAAACTTGCTTTGAAATTCATCATTTTTGCTTTCTTTCTGAATACTCCTGCAAATGTGAATGTCTTCACATGTATTTATAATACATGTGCAAATTTTTAGCAAGACATTTTGAGATTAACTGCAAGTTCCTAAGTATGACTGGTAAATGATTTAACTACACATTAACTACAAATATCATTAAAGTCTAAGTTTACATTTACACAAATGCTTTGTGGACTACTGGCTGATAAAAATGAAAATATCAGCTAATATTTAGTTGGAATTTCAGTTAGTAGAATGATTTTTCATTCACCACAGGATAAGATTCTAAAAAGATTACTGTAAAATAGGTAGGGCAGCATGTGTAATCTCCATTGTGAAGAGACAATAAATAATAGGTAGGATTTATTGAGGTCAAAGTAACCTATTTAAACATTTTGCATATATTAACTTATTAACTTCTCTATATCTCTATGAAAGATTTATTATTGTTGTACCTTTTTGCAAATGAAAAAACAATACATACAGAGGTTAAACATCTATGCAATGTTGCATAGATAGAAGTGGAAGACTGGAGATTTAAGCTGAGGAACACTTACTGCCCCATTTCACAGACAAGAGAACTGAGGCTTAGAGAGGCTTGATCACCAAGGTCATTAAGCTTACCAAGGTCAAAAGCCAGGTAAAGAATAATGCAGAAATTCCAACAAGACCTGTCTGGCTCTAAAATCTTAGTTTTTAACTTTTTTATTAACTTCTTTTAACTCTTTTATTAAACCCTGGTTTCTCACTGTTTGATTTGATGCCAGGATACTTAAGCTTATGTATTGCTCAATTTTGGTCACTATACACTAAAGATATATTGAGGTCCTTCTCCCACTGTATAATGTTTATGACCACTGTTTCCTAGCCTTAAGATGTGTTGATAAATAGCTTTTATGTGGAATATTGGAAAAAGTTGGTTAAGTACAATGCATACAGAAATGTATTAGCATCACTTAGGAAGCATTTTCAAAATACATCAGCTACAGCTTCTGAACAGATCTACCATATCAAAGTAGGTATGGGGATTCCTGGGGTTGATGGGGCTCTCAGAAGGAAGGAGCTCATGCATACATAATTTCAGAAAGGTTCCTCAGCTTAACTTCATATATTCCCTAACTACTTAACTATAAGAAGCTGTCTTACATACTGGAGACCTTTCATACTGTAGACATCAACTGACAGTTACAAAGCACAATGATATAGCTCTTCCCCCGACCTGGACAATGCATGTAATCATTGATTTGAGAACTGCTTTTTCATGATATCTGATGCCTGTGGAATTTTTTTGTCTTACTATGACTCTTTCTTACTGTGACTTAAAGATAAATCACTCCCTTTATGCTTGTTTATATTCAGGCAGTCTAACTTGAGTCCATTATTTCTATGTGCTGAGTTTTCTCAAAACAGATTTAGTAGTCCAGTATAATAGCTATCTGTTCTCAGATTGTCTCATATGTAAATGTGGAAAGCAAATCTTAAAGTTGGTGATTTAAAAAAGTTAAACCAAGTAAAGACAAATGTGAAAATCTGTAAAAGAGATCTTTTTTTGATGAAATATTGACCAATAATATCTATGCATATTCTATGGTTGTGGCTTTTCAATCACCTATTAAGATTTCTGACAATCTTATTACCTACTAATAATTAAAGATACATTTTTTTTTTTGTACTGAGGATCAAACTCAGGTCCTTGCACTTGCGCAGCAGGCAGGGAAACCATTGAGCTAAATCCCTGGCCCAAGGACACATGTTTTGAGTCGGATATACATGAGTTAAAATCCAGGCCCTGCAAATTTGGCTGTGGACAATTTTTTTTTTCCCAGATTGAACGCAGACCCTTTTCACTGAGCTGCATTTCCAAGCCCTTTTAAAGTTTTTTTTGTTGTTTTTTGTTTGTTTGTTTTGTTTTGTTTTGTTTTTGAGACAGTCTTGCTAGGTTGCTAAATTTCTGGGATTATGGTTGTGTGCCACTGTCCCTGGCTAAACAAAATAGTTTTGAACTTTGGTATTCCTCACTGGAAAATGGGGATAGAAGTACAAATCTCAAAAGATTTTTGTAAAGATTGAAGATTTTACATATACATACACAAGTACACATATATGTTATGTATATAACTCACAGATATACATGATCTGTAAAATAGTATCTGAATTATAGTAGTTAATTCAGTGAATGATAGCTATCATGTTTGAGCTACTATGAGAGAATGTGATCAATGTCTTTCTATCCTAAACTAATATCTGATCAAAAGCAATAATGTGCATTTGGCTTAATTTACTTTGTAGGCCACTGATGATTGATCACCATTTATTTCTGTTATTCTTGACTTAATATAGTTTTAATCTATTCATGTTTCTCAGTTTGTAAAACTTTGGAGTTTTTATGATTCTGTAAGTGATGAAGTAGAGTGAAATCTCACCTTTCTCTCTCTCTGTCTGTCTTCCCCTGCCTCTCTTTCTTTCTCATATGAGTCCAGGGCCTTCACACTAACCTACATTCCCAGTCCTTTTTTTTTTTTTTTTAATTTTGAGACAGGGTACGGTGGTGCATGCCTGGAATCACAGCACTTTGGGAGATGGAGAAAAATCAGAAGCTGAAGCCCAGGCTGAGCAACCTTGATTTTCTTAAACTGATTCTGCCATTGTTGAGAACTCAGCTCTAAATGAACAGTTGAGAGGTTGAGTTTTCATTCCTGCCTTTAGTTATAAAAAGTCAACACAACTTTAATTTTCATTAGCAGTTACTTTTTAAAAGTTCTCAAAAGTTTGTTTCTCAATCAAGTGAAATAAAATGAGCCAGAAAGTTTTGATAACTCTAAGAATTGAAAAAGAAAAACTTGAAAGAGATTTTTGTAGAAGGCAAGAAGGTAAATTATAATAATATCATTGGTTTTTTTAGCTAAATTGCTAATTCGCACAATTTTGTGTTGTGAATAGGAAGTTAAAGTGATATTAAACATTTATTTGAAGCTAAATGAGATTTCACTGCTTTTGAATAATGAATAGACATAGAAGGAAGTTCATTCGTGTAATTCCCAGAGGAAGTTTAATTGGGCTTATTTTGTGTCAAGAGATAACTTTTAAGGTTTAATTTTATAATCAGGGTTCCCCAACCAACATTTTTATTTCCCTTTTTGTAGTTTCCAGAACAACATTATCTCTAAGATTTCTAATAACCTCAAGAAAATAAATCTTAGTTTGTTACATGCACTATCTAACATTTTAGCATCACAATAGACTTTAGGAATAAGGTTTAGTAATTTTAAAACTCAGTGCCTTGACAGAAAACCACTGGCACTATTAACTTTGAAATCAATGAAGACACTAGAAGAATATTTTATCAAAAGAGCTAATGGCTGTTTTCTTTAACCTATGGTTGGAATAATTAAATAGTGTGGCCTTTTCATCTGACACTAAGAATAAAATGAAGAGTCTGAATATTTTTATCTGAGTTTTGTACAGAATATCTTTGAGGTTTCAATTTTATTCTTATTTTCTTAAATAGATAGTCTTCATGGCAGGATTGATATGATTCTTATAATTTAACATTTATTTTATAGCAGTAACAGATTGAGCTATGCACTGAATATCAGAGTAGGGATAATCCCTTTCCCAGGGGGCATAGTATAAAAACAAGGCAAACCCAACCTCAATATTAAGAGATAATTATCCATGACCTCAGGCAAAGTTAGAACACTACACAGGTGCTCTGCTGCTTCAAGAGGCATCTTAATAAACAAAAATGGAGGCGAGAGGGCCCACACCCTGGTGCTGTCATCAAGAATGGTGGTGAAACAACCCCTAAAGCTGAGTTAAAAGGCACAGTTGAGTTGAGCACAAAGAGAAATGTGTGGACTTGTGGATGTTACTGCTCCTTCTATGAAGTGTTTACTCAGTAATACGATGATTTAAAAGCAGATGTGATTTCCCTAACATTGCTATGGTTTCAGCCATCCAGCTACTTTGCTCCTTTGTGATTTTGAATGAATTATCAATAAGAAATACTTCAAACATGTGCAAAAATTCTTTTACATTTAGCATTTATGAAACAATGATGTTGATGAAGGGAAAAAGAAAACCACTGCCAATATTTCTCTGAGACTAAACAATAACAAAGTGCCTTCAGGATTCATTTTAATGAGAAAGACTAGTGTGGCTGCATGGAAATCTCGGGACAGGAAGCACACACTAGCAAATTAATTATCGTTTAGCAGCCAAGCAAATGGATGAGGCTTATGGTGGCACAAAAATGCATATTCTTTTAATCAGCGATATTAGCTTTTCCCTCAAAGGTAACATCAAACTTTAAAATGTATAAGTCACATATATTATGAAAGCTATTTCAAAACAACAGGCTTGGTTGGCTTTTCTGGCTACTATTTTCAGGTTAGTGTTTGCAAGAGATTTTCTTGAAGTAAGGCACAACTGATCCCTTAGTCTTGTCCACGGTCAGAGAACAGGGTTATCATTACCGACAGCATTTTATCTAAGCCTGGCTCTGATCTGTGCTGGAGGAGACATTGACTTTCATGATGGTTTTATGGATCAGTGATTCAGGTGGTTTCTCCAGATAGCTCTGCTGGGTTCCTGGGCCCCGTTTGCAAGTCAAAGCTGCATCTCCTCCCCTAGGTGGAATTTCTCAGTTCAAGGGTTCACTTCTTAGCTGCCTCTAGCTCCTGCAGTTGGCTGGCAGCTGATGGGGGCACCACTGTTAATGCAACCAGAGTCTTCAAAGCGGCAGGTGATAAGAGACGCTGGGATTTTAACAGCATAATGAATTAATTCACAAACTCACTGAGCACAAATGATAACTTTGGTACAATTTCCAGTTGCAATTAGGAGGGGACTGCATTGTTTTACAGGATAAAGGTATTAGTCTTGATTCTTGTAATGTAATGTGTAGCATGCTGGTATCTTTGAGGAAAAGCCAGTTTCTGGATGTGTGAATTTGCCCGTGACCAACTCCTGAAATGGATGCAAATTAAAATGAGTGATTTCTGTGATAGTGAAGCGTATTGTAGCATAGCCTCTATCCCCAGGATTCCTAAGAGGTAGCTGGCAGAGTCTCAGAATTTCATTTTGCCTGAACTCTTATCCAAAAGCAGCATAACCAACTCTTGTTCAAATGTATCCCAAACTTTTATTATATTTTGAGCTCACCCAGGCTGAACAAGCAATCTTCATTTTGTACCTCAACCTTCTGACTATTTCAATACTGCCTTCAAAACCAACAAATTCATGACAACTTGTAATTTCCAAGTTTATTATGGAAAGGGAGTCACTCATCACACCACCTATTATTTCTGGTGTTTCCCTTAAAAGTGTTTCTAGTAGAAGAAATATTATTTTAAATCTCAGAGACAAGTTTTAGAAAAACAAGTCCTACTTTTTTCAGGATTTGATTGGCATTATCAGCAGCATTTTCAAAAGAAAATTGTGAGTTTACATGTTAATAAATGAACACATAGGCTAATGTCTTTTAAAAAAGTATTTGCTATTATTTTTCTCTTTCAGATTGTTAAACTAAAAGTAATCAATAAAATCTATTGTTATATGTAGAATGCTGATAAGTACTAGTCATACATAGCTAATTAAAATACTACTTGATGATAATAGAGGTGATAGATATAATAATAAACTACTCTTTCAGATGACTGACTTACAATGAAATGATATATTCATTCAATACAATGAATATTCAATGTAATTTAATAAATATTCATTGGACACCTGTGCTAGGCCCTAGGGATATTAAGATGAGAAAGATTCAGCATTGGTTACTTACTATGCTTTGTTCTGAAATATTCTCTGCCCTTTCTATATAAGAGGATTTTACTTTCCCACCTATGGTCATGTAACTTCTAGTGTATCCTGTGGGAGAGGAAATACTTCTCTATTCTGGGCCATGGGACTGACTTTAGTCATTGGCTCACCAGTGAACATGACTCATGCTCCACCTAAGGAAAAGGTTTAAGAGGCATTGAATGTTTTTGTCAGCACCCTCACTTTTTTCTTTCTGCTGTGAGAATGGTGTATCTCAAAGAGGAGCTACTGCTAAGGAAAAATATAACCTTCACTCTACTCTGAGTCCTGCAAACAGAAGATCTAACTAAGCCCCAACAGCTGACTACAGCTGCCAATGTGTTACATGTTCATTATTTTAAGCCACTTGGATTTAGGAAGTTGCTTTTTCATCATGGTGAAGCTAGCTATGACATTTTGCATAATGTTAGACCATAGGACATTAATCCTAAGGCATTAAAAATTCTCATATGCTGCTTAGAAATGTATGACCAGAAAAGAACTAGTTGTGGTCCAAGAATCCGACAAGCTGAAGTTATATAATGGTTTTGAGATAGACTACAAGCTGATTATATCTGGGTTATTCTGATGAGATTTGGATACTGAGAAATTTTAGAGAATTGTGTGACTAACTCTATTGAGTGTTTAGGTCACCAAAAGGAATAACTCCGTCATAATTGATTCTTTCTAGATTTACCAACCGGGCCCAAGTTGATTAGTAGTTCATAGTCAAAGCTGCCATGCTTTATCCATTGGAATGAAAATGAGGGCTCCTTTCAGGACAGTTAACTTGTCAGGGTTATCCAGCCATCCCTAATATCTCTCAATGCTTCTTAATAAATGTTAGACATCAACAGACATTTGCATCTCTCTTTCTCTTCCCAGGGTGTATGTTAATGTGGATAGAGAAAGGTCCTGTCTGATCATTTTGTGTGTTGTAGTAAAAGTGAGTTAGAGCATGCACACATGCATGCATGGGAGAGAGAGAAATTACAAATTTTGAGAGCTCTCTTATGCAACTGAACATTACAGATATCAAGTGAAAACTCATATTGTGAAAAAAACCCCCTAAAAAGCCAAGATCATTGACCACATTTATTTTTGTTGATTCCAATTATGATATGTCTTCCTATACCACCTTTGCCAACTGTCTTTCTTTGGGCTTTGGTACCAGGAGGCATGCTGTAGTGGATGTTATCAGTTTACCCCTGTGTTTGGTCTCCTCTCCTCCCTGAGAACACAGCTGACTGCATTTCCCTCTCCCTTTGTGGTTGTTTAGGTCAGGTGAGGGGCTCTGGTCAATGGGCCTGGATGGAAGCGATGTATGTCACTTACACATTGTGAAAGACCAGCATCACCCGGGAAATCTGGACAGGTCCCTGCCTTCCCTTTGGACCTGCAAATGACTTTTGTGACTACAAGGTGAGTTTATACCCATTATTTGTTACTGTAGCATAGTGTAGGCCAATGTACAGTTTCTGAATACTCCACATTCTTCATTGAAATTAGCTCTCTTTATCTTCCAAAGTTTGTCCTTCCTTTCCTTCTTGTCTTCTTCCTCTCTACCTTTCTTTCTTTCTTCCTTCCTTTTTCCTTATTCCAAACAACATACTTATGGAACATGAAGCACACACCATGGTCTGTTCTGGGATTATAATGATCAAGATAGAGATAAAATGCTGATATTATGGATTTGTAGAGGAATGAGAGTAAGTAGTACTTTAAACTTTCTTTTATCCTGAAGCAGGGTAAAAGCCTTTTATTCTTGTCTTCTACACTTTCCACTCTGTTTGTTTTAACAACCTTACTCAATTTCCAACAAAATTGTCATTAAAAGTTACTTACTTAGGATACACTTTCTTTTTAGGATAGATATATCAAAAATAGAAGCCATGAGAAACCAGAGCTTCCTCTGCTACATTCTACCAATCTCATTCAATAAGAACACTGTAAGCTAGGTCTTATTATTTTATACCTGTCTTGTAGATAAAGAAACTGTCCTCCAGAGAAGTAAATGATGTGACCCAAATCAGACAGACAGTAGGAGAATTAGGCTTCCATCTTGAGCTGTTTCTTGCTAACATCTTAGTGTTAAAATACTAAGCTATTCCAAAGGGGTAAAGTTTGATTCTCTGGAGAGTGTGAGGCAAACCTGTATTATTATTATTAATACACAGTTCTGTCAAAATTTGAGATGCCTTTCCTCTTTAGGCAAAAATTGGTGGTTTAAGGTTTGATCATAAAATGTTTTCAACAGCTTAGGATGAGGTCTGAAACAACGTCAACTTAGTATTTCTGCTACTCATAGTGCTTTTGTGCCTACTGCAGGAGGGACTCCTCATCTGTGTGGACAGCCTCATGGATCAACCATGTGGCTTACGTGGTGCTGGCCCTGGCCATGTGGGGTTTGTGTCACGGTCCTCAATCAAACCTTTGTGAAGATAGTATTTCCATCAGAGGAAGGGTCAGTTAAATCTGTGAACCCATGATGACATTAATGATAATTTTAAAAAATATTATTATTTGGAATAAAAGGGTAGAACTTTTCCCTAATTGCTTATGGCTTTTTCCCCCCTCTAAATGAGCAAGCAGTGTTTTGAGTCAAATCAAGTTTCAGTAAGCACTGCCAAAATTGGTACAATCTGCCTCTTTGCTGATACACAGCTTATCTCATTGAAAGGGGCATAGACAACTTTGGCATTCTGGCTGCCGAACATTGGATAATAGTGACTGTTAGCCTCACTCGCCTCCCCAGAGTAGTGAGCGCAGTGTTCCCAGGCCATTTAGGGGAACTCTGCCCTCTTGCGTTGGTTCCCTGACAGCAGCAGTGTCTGGAGGTGTGGATCACTGATCCCATGGTCAGAACAGTGGAGCATATATTAAAGATGCAAATGCCAAGTCTTGTTGCAGACTGATTCCATCGAAGTCTCTGGAGATAGGACTGGCACTGAGCATTTAACAGGCTTTAACAACGCTTTTCTTACCAGCACTGGCTTTGAGCATCAGTGCATTGGGTCTGAGAGTCTTCTTTCACTTGGTTCCCACCAAAGGCCCTGCTTTCACAAGGGACACACATTTTGGCCTTTTATTACTGTCCTCCATCCTCCCCTGCCCTGCTTTGCAGCAACCTTACAGAATTCCCAACAGGCTTGGTATAAAAATAACCTTCATAGGAAGGAATAAACACTTTCTTTTTAGGGTAGATATCAAAAATAGGACCTTTGAGAAACTACAGCTTTCTCAGTTGCTTCCTTTATGCATTTTCAAATAAAATCTTCCTTGAAAGAAATTCACATAGAGATGAACAAACTTCTATTTAAGGAATTTCACAAGGTAGGTGTGCTGCCTTGTGCACCCGTATTACCTTAAGCAGCACCTGCAAGATTCCAAATGGCATTTCATTACTGTATTTTATTTTCTGGATTTCCTTTCCTTGGAACAAATTTTTCCTTTTCTACCTCTTCCCCACACACCCTGTCTATATTTATTTTAAGCAAATATTTATATTTGGAGCTGAAAGTCTTCTCAGACCATTTGAGAAGCCCATGACTCAGAAAGATCAGTAAGGGGTGGGAGGAGAAGCAAGACTCCCTGGTGCATTTGAGGAATACTGGGTTTGCCAGAAGAAATGTAATGATTGGAACTCACATTCCTGTGAGAGGCTCAGCAAGAAAATATCATTTCTAATGTACAGTGGCTAAATTACCCGAAGTTAAAGTGGGGAAAAAAAATCTTTTTCTTGCTGTAGCAAGCTATAGAGGCTATGAATTATTTTATTGAGCAGTGTTAAGTGCTTTCCTGTTAGAAAACGAGGGACTTATTAATTATTTTAAGTTTGAAGTAATTAAGCCAGGCGCTGTCAGAGGGACTTGGTTTTCTCAGCAGGAGGCTGGATTGTTTCAGCAGAGTGAAGGATTTTCCTAGTCCCCTATGATGCTGGGCTACAGGTGAGCCAGTTGGTAAATATGCAACACCTTTTAATTACTCCTCATTGCAAGCTGTAGCTTGTCTTAGGAGTTACTTGATCATTTGTTGCTCTCTCACCAAAAAGAAGACAGACATTGGTAAATTTGCCTTGGAAGGGGGAATGTGGTAGGGGAGGAGGAGGGCCTGACTTTTCTGGAAGCAGGGAAATGAACACTGTAGGAGGTGCTTCTTTCCCATATTATTTCATGGCTGGCATATAACTATTTACCACACATTCTGGACAGAGTCTCAGTTCAGCTAGTGGAGTGGCTGCAGCAATGTCAGTAGTGCCAGGCAAAAAATATTTTGTTTCAGGCCCAGTCATGGTGGATGGTGGGAAGACTGAGAAGCCTTCCCTATTTACTTTCTTTCTTGGCTTTTCCTATAAACTGTTTTAGCCACCCACTGCCCAAGTAGGTGCTAGGTACTTACACAAC
Organism: Heterocephalus glaber; assembly: GCF_053883595.1. NCBI lineage: Eukaryota > Metazoa > Chordata > Mammalia > Rodentia > Bathyergidae > Heterocephalus > Heterocephalus glaber. The sequence continues at coordinate 31,709,451 of NW_028258296.1, read as the reverse complement.
TGTGAACTTTTGAGTTCACATTTGCTTGCAAGAAAATAGGAAAAAAACAGGGAAAGAAGGGGCTAAAGAGAAAAAGTTTGCATCTGAAGAAATAGACTTCTGCATAGCTATAAAAGTGTTCCAAGTTATTTATTTTAAGAGGCTAAAATTCAAAGGTCCCCTTTTCTTAATCATAATTTCTGACCTTTCGTCCCATCAGTATGCTAAGGGTGAGAACACACTTGCTTTTGGCAATCTTACTTAATGCCCCCCATCCCAGCCACTGGCATATTCCACTTCAAGTTAGTGTTCCTGCAACAACCCTGTGCAACAAAGTGTATTTGCATGTTTCTAGGGTTGCAGAATGCTGCCCCTTTGTCTCCTATCCACCAGTGCTTGGGAAATTTTCTTCCCTGGCCTCAAAACTTCCTTGTACTTTCTGATCGATAATAACTAACTCAATAATGGCATTTGTGCAAATTTATTTATCCAATCGCATGTGTATTTAACCAGTAATAACTGACTGCCTACTTTATACCTGGTAGAAACAGTGCATAAGACCAGTATAGTCCCTCCTGCTGGAACTTACCTTCTAAGGTGAGAGAAATCCTTCCTGGCACTCATATGTAGAGAACTTGAATGTTTGTTCCAAATTTAGAGCAACAAGGAATATATTAACTGCTTAAGAAGTTCACTTAATTTCAAATTGAACCCTTATTTTCTGGGCTGGTGGAAATTCAATCTAGGTTTTTTTTTTTAAAAAAGGTATATACAGTTTATACATAGGAATAGGAAAGCAGACTAGGTTCCTACATCCCCTATAGGAAGATTGCTTCTTACAACACATAAATAATTTAGTAGCCAATGTGAAGTGGAGAGGGCAAGGGTACAACATGAAAGGGGAACATTCTGGAGTCTCCTGGCTCAGATTGCTCATGGGCTGGCTACCCCCTTGTAGGGAACAGGGGAAGGGGACATTACCAGAACCTCTGCAGTAAGTCCTAGTCTTCTGCGAGCCATGGCAGCACATGGAAAATTACAGGAAAGGTAGACAAATGAGACTGAGAAGAAGCTGAGCTTTGGGTCTGATCAGTGCTGCTCTGGGCAGCAAAGACAAAAATCCCCCTAGCTTGCAGCACCTTTTATTCAGTACATGGGGAAACAAATGTAACAAGTGAAATGCAGAGTTCAGTACTTCACATTGGGATAAACAAGGTGTAACAAAAGACTGGGGGGCAATGGAAATCTAAGAACAATGAGGAACTATGCAAATGAGGATTTGGTTCCTCCCTGGCTCCCGGAGGTGTGGTCTTATCCTGGAGATTACAGCATGCAGGATCACTGAGCTCTCAGTTGTGACCCAAGGCCAAAAGGCAATTATGTCTGGAATGTCAATAGCTGGCCTGTAGGCTGGAGAACTAGGCCTACTCAAATGATTTTTCCCTAGAATTATGTAGCATTGCTCCCAACACCCCCTTGCTCCCCTTCTTCCAGTTACCTTCAGGCTCATCCTTGGTCTATCTGGTTGTTCATCATCTTCAAGAGAGCAGCAAGGGGCATGGTCAGTGAAGGCAATGGCCACGGTATTCAGCAAGGCATGGGAAGGAAGCAGGCTTGGAGCTAGTGTAAGACCCAGGTGAGATTTAGCATAAATAACGCCATCTTTTTACAGGCCCTCCATCTTGTCCCTGTGGGTTTTGGGTTCACTAAAGGACACAGAGTTCCCGGAATGTACTTGTTTATCTGTTAAGACACCATGGAATGTACCATTGTTTCTGTGTAAAGAACATCCTGTTAGATAAGTAAAGAACATTTGCAAACTCCCCTAACCGTCCCCTAACCAATTCCACTTCTGTAGTTCTGCTTGCTAAACTCCCCTGCAGCCCCTATAAAACCTTCCAACCCCCTGAGTTTGGGACCTCTCTAAGCTTGCTGCTTGGAGGGTGCCATCTGGCCAGACTAATAAAGGCCTGTTTTTTCACTATCTCAATCTGTCCGATGTGTTTCCTCCCGGGTGATCCTCACTGCAGCCAGCTCCTCGGAGCGTTTGGTAAGGCCCTCGGTCTTACACTAGGAGCTGAGAGAATAATAGTGTGTGGGCTCTGAGGAACCCTTGCCTTGAGGAGGGCTTTATCCTTAACCCCAGGCCCAGCTTCTGCCTCCAACACCTACAGCAGGTCCTCTTCTACTATGTCTACTGAAGTTGATGCAATTGGTGACATGCAGGTGGGGAGCTGTTGGAGCAATGAGGAAGGAAACATTGAGCAGCAGAAGAGCAGGAGCAGAGGCAAGAGCATACTTCAGAAACAGTGAGACTGAAAGGACAGCAAAGGATGAAGACAGGAGAGGGAACATCCTTGAGTAAAGCCACAAAAGGATGAAAAGGTATTTGATAATTGGATGACTACTCAAGAACTCCCATCCCAAGCCACAAATAACCGGATGGGTCCAGAGTACACAGTTCATTATCAATGATTACTGTGTTATTTTTATTTCTGTATAAGCACACACAAAAAACACTATAATTGTAGTAGGAAATCATGTGTTGTTCAATGTGGTAGGTTTTTCTTTTTCTTTTTTGGCACCAGGGATCAAACTCAGGACCTTGCACTTGTGAAGCAGGCGGCAGAACCACTGAGCTAAATCCCTGAATGTAAATAAGTATAGCCATCAAATTTCCTGGCAAAATTTATGAGGCCCACAACTCTAGGTTATATAGTCCTATTTTAAATGTTTGAAAACCACCCTTATTGCTTTGAAAGGCAGGAAAAACATGCAGTTTTTTTTCTTCAGAGATCAAAATTGGTTTATCTTTTTTTTTCTTTTTGTGGTACTGAGGATCATCGAACTCAGGACCTTGTACTTGGGAGGCAGGCGTGGTGCCACTGAGCTATTTCCCTGACCCTAGGTTATTATTTCTGTTACCTTTTATGTAATGTTCAAATTTTGAAAAATTATTTAGCATGCCTTCCCCAAATAATTTATTTAAATTATATTCACCTCAAATTTAAAGCTTCTTATTTTTATTTTTCCTGCCTAAAACACAGATAAAACTGCCACTATGTATTGGTAATGGAACCCTGCTTTATGGTATTACCCATTGACTGTGATTCATACAAGTGACCACCAATACATTTTTTTGGTCATGGTTTCAATTCAAATTCTTTGGCCTCTTTGGTCATAGATTTAACACTCATAGCCAAACCAGCTATACTCAGAATTAGGCTCTGAATATAAGCATTTTTCTGGTTAAGCTTTCTAAGAGCTTATAAAGGTTTTAATAGAAAGAATAATATCAACATTGTACAGTTTTATGGAAGTTTAGAGCATGTTTGGAGATAATGCTGCCTATTAGAAGTATTTACATGTCTCACAAAGTTGTTGATGAAGAGTTTATGGAGGTTTTCATCTATCTATCTATCTACCTATCTATCTATCTATCTATCTATCTATCATCTATCTATCATCTGTCTATCTATCTATCTGTCCATCCATCCATCTATCCATCTATCCATCTATCTATCTTGGGACTGAACCCATGTCCTCCTGCATACAAGACAATAGCTTTATGACCGAACTACATCTCCAGCCCCAGTTTATGGATTTTTAAATGTTCATTGTAGTAAATCTTTGCTGAGACATACTGTGTGCAAACTTTCACAAGCAGGTTCATGAAATCAGTTATAAACACCAAGTAAAAAAAAGTTAAAATAAAAGTTATTTTCTATTTGATATGTTTTGAAGTGATTTCTCATTTTTCAAGTATATTTATGAAATGTACACCTTTTGCAATGTCACAATTTAATTCAGAATAGTCATTTGATTTTGCTTACTTAGCCATGGGGAGATGCTCACAGTCATCGTGCATGCTTGAGGAAATTTGTCTTTGTTGGGCTTTCCCAAAAACAGTGAACTGAAATGTGAAACAAACTCATGCCCTATTTTCTTGCCTTTCCATTAGGACCTTCTGTTTTCTTATTTAATTTTTTTATAAGTCTATGTGTTATTATTCATACCATAAAACAAAGATATGAAGATTTTGTTTCCATTTTTTCCATTTTCTCATACTAATTCCGTTCTCTTCTTTCCTTTCCCCTACCCCTCCCACTTCCCCTTCCCCTTTACCCCTTTTCTTCCTATTTCACATTATCTAGTATACCTTTTAGTCTTTATTTACATTTTCAGTTTTTCACACTAGAGAAACTATTCGGTATTTACACATGTGTATCCTATTTATTTCACTTAAGACTATCGCCTCAATGTATATAGGGAGGGATGGAGGGGTTGAAGGGAGGGCAGGGGAATGGGGAAAAAATAAGAACCAAGGGAGAGTATGTAAAGGTGCAAATTTCCAATGATGAATGTCCTTATATTGTATACCTAAAATGTACCAATAAAATTAATTAAAAAACCAGAGATATACTATACATACAATATTAAAGGAAACCTCACCCCCCTAAAAGAAAACACTTACAAAAATGACATTTTTGGTATGCACATATATTTTGGAAAATGTGAACCTGCAAGTAGAACTCTTTGAAGAAAACCAGTCACCAAATATCTAGTATGATTATGGCAAGAATTCCTATGACAGAATACTGCAATAAACTCAAATGACGGACTCAAGCTTGTTCTGAAAGGCTGGGGAGAAAAGTTCTTGGATTCTTACCAATGTATAGTAGTAAGTAGATGTCCTTTCCATGTAAGCTCAGCACCAAACTTGTACCTGTAGAATTTGTACTCTTGGGAAAATACTTCTGAATCCATGTCAGGGAGAGCACTTTCTCTACAGGAGAAATTATGTTGCACAGCTCCAGATGCTAAAAATAATAGCATAAATGAAACTCTAGAGAAAATAATGTACACTTTTCAATAAACAAATATTTATTTTTGTGTTATCCACATAAAAGCCTGTACAAGGTATTTTTTGTTGCCTATTTTGAGCCAGTATTTCCTGATAAAAAATTAAATTACCTGAAGTAAAGAAATGCAGAAGGGGTAGAAAATTTGTAGCTAAAGCCATTTTCTCTTATTTGCATTATTTTCCCTGAGGATATTGGCCTCTAGTAATCTATATCTCATATAACAAGCTAATTCCTAAATTCTTAGGAAATACTTATTCATAGTATCTTCATGTGAGAAATACCCCAACCTCAAAAATGGCTGCAAGTTTAACCATGTCATCCCACATGCCCAGCACTTGTAGCTTTTATTCACTTTTCACTGACATGATAGCATTATAGCACATTTTACATTCTCAAAAATGTTAGAAACGGTATTTGGCTAGGTGATGTTTTTGAAACTTGACCTAGGCACCTATGAAATTCAGCACATCCTCTTTTGCTGAAAGAGTGAACAGGATACCAAGGAATATTTGGCAACCAGCCTTGGTTTGTGTCTAGGAAATCTTTTTATGGCACTGTTGTCTGAAGAGGAACATCTCTTTGGGTATTTGGGGGAAGTCATCATTGAGGGCACTGCCTGCCTTCCTGTGGGGAGATACATTCATGTCTTTCATAATGACTATGTGTTAATGTTGCCGCACTGTGTCTTTATGGCGGAACTAGTGAGCTCTAGGACAGTTTTGAGTGGATACAGCAGAAAATGAACAAAAATCAAGAAAAGAAAAAGACTTGTGATTTCAATTGGTACAAAAATAGGCATTTATTTTGCATCAAAGTTAAAAGTTTGGGATAGCTTGACCCCTGGTAAATAGTAATTCTCATTTTCACATTAAATTGGTAAGCTTTGCTTAAGTGAGGACAGAACCAAATGACCCTGCAGACTAAATTATCTCTTAACTCCTGGAAATATTTGGATATTTTGCACCAATAGTGCAGATAAACAAAAGTACCAAATGCAGAAAATAAATTCTTTCCCATTCCAGTAAATTTAGAAAAACATTCATTATCTAATTAGTACAAGTAGAATACAAAGGTTCGCCATTCCTTTGTTGAGGAGTAGTTTGTTTTTTTCTTGTAAGCAAGGGCTGTGTTTAAAAAAAAAACAACCAACTAACTAAACTATCAAAAAACCAGGGGTTTCCAACTTAGAAAGGCTCAAGGCAAACTGAGGAGAGACAGCATTTGGCTCCACATGTACCAGTTTCTGTACAAGCTCTATGATGCCTGTCATCTTTTACCCCAATGAAAATGATACCATTTGCTTGTGATTATAGACTTCTATTGATTTCCAGTTTCCATCAGGCATGTTCAAATCCCTTGGGCTCTGGGAACTTGTAGATTCTTATCAGTCTTAGAGTAAGGAAACAATGTGGTGATATAATTGGCACCATGTAGCAATCAGAGTTTCCAGTTCTACTTTCAATTTAGTCCTTGAGTACAATGTCTTAATTATATTTGTTGTCATATATATTTAGAATTATTATCTACCCATTTATGTGTATAAATAGGCAGACATGCTCATGTATACATGGTTAGGACTGGTGGACTCAAAGAAGTTCGAAGACCAGAATAAATGTTAATGAAGCCAGGGCTTATTTATGTTACAAAGAACAGAACAAAAACCCAAACCTCAAAAACCAAAACCAAACCAAACCAAAACAACATAGTATTCTCTAGTGCTGAGTGGGCAGGGTTGTCATGGTACAGTTTTAGCTTGCTGTGACTTCTGTCTCTAGAATAATGATTGGCCTACAGCTGCACTGCAACTGCTCTCTCAAGTATTACTTATGTGAAGGAATCTGCATTTGGCAAGTATTTATTTTATGTAGTAGAGTGTCACACAAACATTCCTGAGCTCTTACCAAGACATCATCCAGAAAGCACGCTTCACAATCTGTAGTGTGTACCAATGCAATTACTTTTTTTTGGTCAGGAAATATCTGAGCAATACTTTTATTTGATCTAGGTAAAAGGCTTTGCACTGATTCTAATCTTTCCTGCAGGATATTTGTGTTCTAAATCTTAGCTTCCTAGTTAGTACAGATAGTGAGGTTTGATATGTGTTAAACTATATAGCCCCAGTGAAAGTCAAGGTGATTTGTCAAAATTTGCAAATCCAAATGCCTACATTTCAATTTATGTCTGAAAAGAGTAGGTACTAGTAATTGCTTGAGGAAACCAAACAGAATGAAACACAGTGAAACATTTAATTTCTTCTTTATTGGATTGTTATAAAGCCCTGCTTTTGAGTTGTGCCACCCCTCATGCGTGTGCATCATGCTTAAGAGAGCACATGCTTTGATCCAGCTTCTGTGCTTGGTTATGTGAAGGATATGAGAAGTCCACATAGTTTCCAAGTTTTCTTTTTATTTTCTTGTACATAAACTTAGAGGGAAAGATCTCTGATAAAAATATGTAGCAGAATTATAAATTGTGTCTTGTGGTTAAAGAAAGGAAAGAAAAAAGAGAAACCTCTGGGTTCTAGATGGGAGCACATGTAAAATTATTTATTTGCTTCTGCATATATCCTTTATTTTTACTTTCTGATCATTCTACTGAGACTAGATTTCACTAGAGTCCCCAAGGTAATGAAGCTTGGTGACTAATCCACTGAGCCATACAAACCCCATCTGCTTACTCACTTTGACATTTTAATAATATCCCATTTGGACCTTTGTTTAATTTTGCTTTGTGTGCTACATCTTTGTTTTAACATTATAGCTGAAATAATTTATTATAATGAATACTATCAAATCTCAGTAATTAAAACACAGAGATTTTGTGTATTTCAGCTATGTGTACTTTCAACGGGAAATGGGCCCACTAAAATTTGTCAGTGGACCATCAAATTACCCTCTTAATTACTGCTCATTATGCATTTTACTTGGAATAAAGGAAAAACTATGTCATTTTAAAAGTAGTAATATCCTATTTTGTTTCTGTCTTACTTTTGAACTTTCCTATCAAATGTTTTCCTTGGTATGTATAATAATAAATTGCAGTATTTTAATGACATAGTGGAGTAGGATAGTTTTAAACACCTTTGTTGATGATAGAAGTAGTTTTAAATGCTGACTTATTTTGTTTTATAAATATATGATTTCTTCAAATGAAGATTGATTATGACTTAATATTTACATACATAAATCATACACATTGTGACAGACTTGTAGTATGCTGTATGTGTTGCCCTCTGGGAATTGATTGCATTCAGCATATGTCACAGTCAAAAGCTTATTAATTATTATTTATTAATTCATATATTCCTCATTCACACTATGACATTAAGAAATATCATAGAAGGGAGAATTAAGGCTTAGACATACATTGGAAGATCCTCCAAAATATTTAGTCAAGTCTTAGTAGGACATGAAATACACAGAAATCATATAATGTAACCTAGATTTTGCAGAAGGCACAGATGGTAAAGCAAGTGATAAATCATTTGCATGATGTTAAGCTACAAACAGAAAGTTAAGCATGATCCAGACTGTAAAGCAATATAGGAGTCCAAATGTGAGGAGTTTTAAATAATAGAACAGTAGCATGCAATATATTTCCTCTTTTTCCCAAGTAGTCTCAGTATCACAAGAATTTATCGATGAAGCCTGGTGTAATAAAATAATGATCATAGCTTAAATTTATAGAGTACTCTTCAGAATGTAATACCCTTTTACACACATTACCACATTTAATCATCTTGACAACACCATGAGGTCAGTATCCCTATACTTCTATTTAACAGATGTGACAAAAGAGGCTCAGTGAAGTTAAGTGGGTTGTGAAATGTCACTTGTATAGTAAGGAGTGAAACAGAATCTCAATTTAAGTTTCTGACATCATGCTTAACACTCTGAATTTCATCGTCATCACAGGCTGGACAACACTGTACTCTGTATCCACACCTAAGAGTGGATTCATTCATTTTAGTCACCTTTACAGTGTGTACTAATAGCAGTGGTATTAATGACTGTCCAGTGATATAGGTCAGTCACTCAGAAACTAAATAAATGAATTTCTATGCCAAATTCATTAGTTCTGCCATATGTGAATAATCTGTATAGAAAAAATGACATAGAAAGTTGGGATATTAAACAGATAACATAATCTCTAAAGAGACAGCTCACCTGATTAATTCAGGTGAGAAGAATTCAGGCTTTGGAATTGCACAGTCTAGGTTCAGATCATGAATTTTACATATATAGTAGTTGAATTTGTGTAACTTAAGTAATCTCTGTGAGCTTTACCTGCCTTATCTATAAAGCAGACTTTAAAAAAAAGATTAAATATATGTATGGTTACTGTCACATTATAAGCACTCAATAAGAATTATCATTATTATTAAGTTCAGATGTTATATCTAAGAACTATATTCACTTCCACCATTAATTTTCAGAAGATATAATTTTAATATTTAATCATAAATAAAGTATAAAACAATTGTCAGTGAGTTGCTAAATATTTAAAATATTGAAGGAATGGGTATTAATCGTACCATTTTCTAGGTAATCTAAATAAATGTTCATAATTTATACCTAAAATTGTACTTAAAGGAGAAGGAAAACTACCAAGAATTTAAAGGTCAGGAATAAAAACGGTCAACAGATAATTATAACATTTCATGTCATTTAAAAACTGTGCTGGCATGTATCTCAATAAAAGTGGGGAATTCAATTTTAATTTTATATTACCAGCATATCAGTGATAATTAAAATTGTAAAAGGACAAATACTAGTAGGTACTTTAGGCTCTAAATGGTGTCAAATCCTAATATTGAGATACTCTAATATAAGAGCATAACCAATAGTTCAACTAAAATAAGTAAGAACAAAATAATAGCTATTAGAGTGATAACAATGATATATTTATATATATTTAATTCTACAATTTAAAAATAGTCAATTGATAGCAAGGATCCTACTATGATGAAAGCTTCAATTCTCCCATTAGAAGAATCTAGATATCAACTAATGGTAAATTATTAGGTTTTCTGCCTAAATTATTAGGTTTTCTGTATAAATCCACTAGATTTTTGTAATGGTGTAACTTCTGAATGGTTAGCCACATATGTGGCTTAAATAAGGTTCAGCAAATTGTGAGACTGGAAGAGGTGGGAATATAGGATCTATATTTTGAATCTAATAGGCAGTAACTGATTAAGGGAATAGAAAATCTCCCCTACAACCTTAACTTTTTATTAAAATTCATTAACTTTTTCCTATGCAAATCATATAGGTGACCCATAGATAATTAAAATTATAGGAAGAACTCAAGATATTAGGGGAGGTGAACTATTACTAGGTATTAGATGGAAAAAGAGAGGAAAGACGTCTCTGTAGAAAACCCAAAGGGGCAGGGTCAGAGAGAATAGAAATCTGACCCAAATAATAAGAACAAAAACAGTGTCTTTAAAGACCACAGGGAAAGAACAAATGATAAAGATAAAAAGACATGGCTCCAGAAATGGAATCATAGCAGGAAGAATTGTATCGAACTCCATCAATTTATCTTTTCCAATGTAGCAAACTCACTAGGCAAGTAGGCTAGTAGAGATAAAAGAAATTCTAAATTCCATGTATTTTTTTTGCAGTACTGGGGATCAAACTCAGGACGCTGTACTTGTGAAGCTGGTATGGTGCCACTGAGCTAAATCCCCAGCCCGTAAATTCTAAAGATGATAGAAATTTAATAAAATTTTGAAAAATCTCTTGTGATTCTAGCTAAAACCTTCAACAAAAGAATCAATAGAATGTTTACCTTGTGAAGAAATTCTTCCATTGTGGAAATCAGCATAGAAAGTTCTCAAAAAACAAAAAATTCCATTCAACCCAGCTATTCTCCTTCTTGGTACATTCCCCAAAGAGTTAGACATCATATTACAGCAATACATGCATACCAATGTTTATATCAGCAAAATTCTTAATAGCTAAATCTTGGAAGCAGCTAATATGTCTATCAACAGATGAATGGATAAAGAAAATGTGGTATCTTAATGAAATACTACTTGGCTATGAAGAAAGATAAATTTGAGACATTTGTAAGAAAACGGATGCACCTTGAAAATAATAAAATAAATCAGATGCACATGCTTCACTTCTGTATGGTTTCTTTCATATGAGAAATCCAAACTACAAATAAAGTAAAGAACAAAGTACAAGATTGATAAAAGGAAACAGGGACGTAGACATTTTGCAAATGGAAAGGTGACCAATAGATGGAGGGTGGGGAAGTAAAAGGATTAAAGATGTGCCATGTACATATAGCAACTACCCAAAATGAATCATTATGTGTTGTAAATATGAACTAAAAAAAAAAATGGGGAAAATGGATCTAGAAATGGAGGGAGGGAAGTGGGAAGGGAGAAGAAGGAAAATAAATAGAATGAAGATGTACTTGTACCTGCTTTCTAAGATGAATGTAAACATTATATATTGCAAACATATACTAATAAAAAACAACATCAAACGAGATTTGAAGAATATTCAAGTCAATACAAGCCTAGATTCAGTTTACAACACCCAGATTTCTGCTAGTTAATTTATCACATAGCAAAAGTCAATTAATTGAAACATGGATAGAAAAATAATGTCCTGTAAGACTCTGAGGAGATGAAAAGCAAATAATATTAGCATAGTTTTGTAAAATGGCAATCTAGTTGCAATATTTCAAAGAATAGGAAAATTTTAATCTAGTAATACTTTTAGTTAACAAGAAATCTCTGTTCATCCTAAGGTAAAACTTTTAGAAGAAATCATTTACTTTCAAGTAAGTTCATATAGGAATCAATATGGAATTTTATTAGCTCCTCCTGATTTCAGTATGAATTTAGAACAAGCAACTCCTTTTTATCTTGGTGTAGGCAGATCCATATTTTGTTACAAAATTCATCTATCAGGTGATTGTTTAAATTTCAGAGCATATTTTTCAGTGGCATCAGGGTAATAAATGCTGGTTTGTATATCAGGCTCACAGTAAACCAAGACAAATTTGATATGCTATACATTAATAATAAAAAGAAAACTAGACACTTGCAGCACCAATAGTTAAAACAAACTGATTAAAAGCAATATTCATTTCTTTGAGTTGTTATTTTAACCACATTTATCTAATTTGTGATTGATTTTGGGGTTTCAACTAATATCCAAAGCCCTCCTAGGTTCTAGAAAGCAGAGATTCAAAGTTTAATCATTTTCACTATGACAGAATATTAGTTTCAGATCAGATTTATGAGACAGCAAGATTGTATATTTTATGAGATCTGAATTCTCTTTATAATATAACTCTGTCCTTTCAATAATCAAACATAGAGCATATTGTTAATGTTTAAAAATTCTATGAAATCTTATACTGATACCCTTGCTTTTAAGAAAGATTGCTGTGCATATTTTGAATTTATTAGATTATAAATTCTCCACTAAGATAAAGGCATCCAATTCACAAAATTATTTTTGGGAGGTTTTCCTACACCCAAAATCAATTTTCCAGACCCTAATTGGGTGTCCAATTACTCAGTTCATTTCTGCCACTATCTACCTAGCATTAGCACCAGATTGCACAAATCAGTGGGGTTCAACCCCATAAGCCTGCCCCCCAACTTCAGATGCCAGTTGCAAGTCCTTGCCAGGATGGCTCACAGTACTTAGGTGAATACTTTATTTAAAACTTCTGGTTTGTTGTAAAGGCTCTAACTCAGGAGCAGACAAATGGAAGAGATACACAAGGCAAGGAATGCAGGAGGGTACAACACAGTTTTCATGCTCTCTGACTCTCTGGATTGACCAGCTTCCCGGTACTTTGATATACTCACCAATATATTTGGAAGCTTTCCAAATATTCTTTTGCTGTTGTTATTGGTGGTGTTTTTTTGAGACAAGGTCTCATTGTATAGTGCAGACTGATCTTGTAGTCACTGTGTAGCCCAGGCTGTCCTCTAACTCACCACTATCCTCCTGCCTCAGTCTCTGGAGAGCTAGGATTACAGGTGTGCACAGTCACATCCAGTTTTTCCAAATATTCCTTTTGAAGAGCTTTTAAAGAGTTCAGTCTCCAGCCCCTCCTCTCCCTGGTGATCAAGAGTGGAACCAAAAGTCCCCATCTTCTATTTATTTGGTCTTTCTGGAGACCAGCCCCTTCCTAAATTACCTTATTAACATAAACTCAGTTGTGACTGAAAGAGGTTTGCTATTAATAACAAATTCCTATTCTATCATTTAAAAAATTCAAGGGTTTTAGGAGGTTGGTACCAGTAATCCGGGGCAAAGACCCATTTCTGACTATATTACAATTCCCAAACTACTTGTCATAGTCCATTTTGAGTTACTATAATAAAATACCTGAGATTGGAACTTATTTTTAAAAGTTGTTTATTTAGCTCACAATGTTGGAAGATTAAGAGCACATCAGATTCATTTGCTTGGCTCTGGTGAGAGGTGTGGCTCATGGCAGGTGGGGCACCACAGTGGCTTGATGGAGTATGAAAAAGATGAGATTAGGAACAGAAAAAAGGAATCAGAGGAGTTGCCATGCTTCCTTACAACAGCCCATACTCAAGGGAGCTAATCCAGTCCCATAAGACCTACTTTACTCCCTTCCAAAGGGAGTGCAGCTATGACTCAATTACCTTTCATTAGGCTCTACCTCTGGAAGGTTTCATAGTTCAGCACCACCACACTGTGAACCAACCCTACAGCACATGAAACTTTGGAGGACAAACCAGGGCCAAGCACAGTGCTACTTTATAAGAAATTCCCAGACGTGTACTGAGACAGAGACGAAGGGGAAAGAGGAGGGAAAGATGAAGGGAGAATGGAGTAGGAAGAGGAGGAGAAGGACAGAAAGGGGGGAGGATGAAGAGGAAGAGGAGGCAGAAGAGGAAAAGAAGAAAAAGAAAGAGGAGGCCCTTGTACCCCATCCCTTTATTTTTCATGAACAAATTCCATTTAAAACCCCAGAGAGAACTAGTAAAGACTAAAAAATTCTACAAAACTTTTACAAAAATCCTACTAAAAAATTCTATTTGTTATTAAAAACTTAGGGAAGAAGGAGTTAATTTTGGGAGACAAGTCAATTTGGAATCAGTAAGAAAGCTCTGGTTAGTTTAGGCAGGATGGCTTTAGAGTTCGGCAAGTCTGAGTTTGAAACTCATTTATATCCCTTTCTAAAAGGGTTCACTTAAGTTACATAGTGATTCTAGGCCTTAGCTTCTCACAAATAAAAATAGACATATAGTGGTGCATGCCTGTGAGTCCACATCACAAGTCTGAGGCCAGCCTGAGCAGTAACAACAACAACAAAAATAAAGTAAAATAAGTAGAATTTGAAAGTGAAAGTAATAGTAAAATATGATATAACAGCCTTGCAGAATATTTTTGAGGACACAATTAAGTTATAAAAAGGACATTTCTTCATCCGGAATTGAATTGTTTGAATCATGCTCATGTTTGTATAAACCACCAGAAAAATTAAAAAAAAAATTTAGCAATGAGTCTTTAGGCAAATCAGAGTCTACAATAGTGAGAGAAGGGAGAAGAGAGTAGAGAGTGCTATTTGTTAGATAGCCAAATTAATCTTCCTGCAAAATACAGTAAACTTGTGGACCACATATGCATATTGTTGTATGGGGTCAAATAGCAAGCAGACTTCTAGAAAAAAGAAAAAAAAAGGATTGGGAATGCATAGCTCAGAGGTAGAGCACTTCCTCAGCGTGTACAAAGCTTTGATTTTTATTTCTAGCCCTACAAAACCAATCAACCAACCAAACAAAAAATTCAATAATCGAACAATACCCCAAACACAAAAAAGCCCTATGTTATCGTTGAATATCATGGTGTAAACACTCCCATTACAGCCTGTTTTCAGGTAGCATCATGACATCACTGAATGCAGGTGTGGGAAGATGTAATCGTTCAGTGGCAGGATCCATACAAGCCAGATGCAACTTACTACTTACTGTGTGTGTATAAATGGAAGGGCCATCACAATATGAGAAATTATCAGACTAAAATCTAAGTGAAGGTTAAACATTGATGCTGCTTTTACCTTGAAATAATTTGCTAAAGCTGATGACTTTGTTTTGAACATGTGGCCTTCTGGCTTGGGTAATGGCACACTGAGGCTCAGGCTCACACATGCGGTAGGGCCAAGAACAGACCATCTTCCCATAAAGGAGCACTGAGATCCACATTTTCAGTGTAACCATAAGTAAGTCCATCTCCTCTTCCATCCTCTAGACACTAAATGGAAATTTGTCATCAAGCTAGTCAGACGAAGGAGGAGAAGCAAAATTTCTTCCGAGAAATTTTAGCCACTAACTAACCCTTAAATGGATCAGTAACCATTTACTTTGTAAATCCAAACTATCCTTATACACTTGGCATCAGAAAATGCAAATTAGCTCTGGAGGAGCATGCCCTCATTCCAGACTTCAAAAGTGCAGCCAACAGTAGTTTTGAAAGAAAGATGAGCATTTTACAATGAAAAACTCATTAAGCACAGAGGAAATATGGCACCATGCAATATAAATCAGAAGCAACATAAAGCAGAAACAGGTCCTAAAGACTTTGAATATTGAAATATAAAATGAATATGGTTATTATGTTTAAAGAAGTAAAAGAAAAAATATTCTAGAAACAGAAAGCACAGTACTGCCAATCATATTTTAAAAGGTTCAAATAGGACTTATGAAATTGAAAAATATAATTCTGTAAAATCATTGCTTCCTCATAGTTTAACTTGCCTAAAAATTGGCTGGATGTCTTGTCAAAACATAGATTCTTGGGCCCCACTCCCCCGGAGTCTGATTTAGTCAGCCTGAGGTGAGCCCTAAGAATTGTTTACAAGGTCCCAGTGACACCAGTGCTTCTGGCTTGAAGGCCACATTTTGAGTAAAACTATTATAAATAAAAACCCCAGTGTGTGAGTTTTATCACAGTTTCAATCATGTAAAGATTAAATCAATAAGCTAGAACATAGGTCAGAAGAAACTATTTAGAATTTCTGCAGGAAATATCAACAGATGGAATATATAAGAGATAGAGAATTGTGGAGAATAAAGCATGAGAAGAGAGAAAAGGTAGCAGAAACCATGTTTGAAGAGAACGATGATTGACATTTTGCAGAAGCAATAAAAGATATCATTTATAAGTTTGAGAAATCAAGTCTCAAGGAGAAAAATTAGAAACAAAATGGAAAGAAAACCACCTTAATCCTTCAACCAGCTAAGTAATTAGTTGATTACTTTGCTTTTGAGGGCGATACCTGTGAAGACATAAAATACAACAGTATGATGATACTCCTCAGAAGTTGGTCCCAGGTTCCTTCAACTGCAGCTTTGTGTGGTTAGAGAGTCAGGGATATGGGAGGGCTGAAGCATGGCTTTTCCTTTGATGAGGGCAGGAAACTGTACTAAGGTATATGTGTTTCCTTGAGATGCCCTACAGGTAGCTGTGTTGGGAGACTGTATCCTGTTAATAAGGGGTGCTATGAGGGAGGGGGATTTAGCTCAGTGGTGCCACTGTCTGCCTTGCAAGCACAGGGTCCAGAGTTCGATACCTGGTACCAAAAAAAAAAAAGAGGTGCTGTGAGAGAAGAGGCATTTATATGTGGAATCACACTTGAAATTGAGGATAGAGTCACATTCCTTTATTGAAACAGGAATGATCAGAATTTGGAGTAGCCATGACTTAAGGGATTTGCCTAGATATGTCCTCCTGCTGTGTTTCTAGGTGTTAGGGAATTATTTGACTGGACATAGTAGATTAATATTCAGTGCCATTGAAGGAAAGCCCATTTGTCTCCAGTTTGCTGTATGGTCAAAGAGTATCTTCCAAAGGAAAGTGCATTTCTTTTAATTTCAAAAACATTTTCAATAATAAATATTAAAACAGAAAGGATTTTCTATGAGCCACCACTGGGTGGGAAAACTATATAACAGAAAATTGTATTCACTGAAGCACTCCTGTTAACCTAAACTTTTACTTTAATTTGTTATTATTTATCTGTCTACCATCAAAGGACTAGAAATTTGGGTTAGTTATAAATAAATGAAAGGAACTGAAAACCAGCAGATAAAATTATTTCCTTATCCCCTTGTTAATTTCAGTAAATTAATTGTACGGCAAAATAAAATCTATTTTGATGATCTCATGGGATAACACAAAATATTAATTAGTTTGAATAGTATATAACTCATTGAAAAGTACCATTCATTCAGTTCTTTCCTACATAAATATTTATTGATTATCAGAAACTTACTATTTGCTAACACTTACAAGTGCTGGGGATATAAAGATAAGTAGGAAGGTGGTGGGTATACCTCAGTGATGGAGTGCTTGCCTAACACACATAGGCTCTGGGTTTGATCCCAGCATTGTTTAAAAGAGACTAAACAAAAAGATAAATAAGAGAATAGATTTCTATATTTATATTATTATAAACGATACAAGTCTACATCTCTTGTTATAAGCAGCTATAAACCAGGACAAAACATATGATGCAATTATTTTCAGGACAACACTTGACACCACACTGTAACCCCGAGGACGATTAAAACCAGAGATGAGCCTCATAATCGTCCTGATGCAAGAGATCGAGTCTGAGCAGAGCAAGGGGGACTGCTTGAGCCAAGGAGGCCAAGATCAAAGTTTGAGTCAGCTCAAATGGCTGAGATCCACAGGATGGGACATCCGAGGCTGGGAACTGTGCAGAGTAGGGGCCCCAGTAACCTCTGTGAGACCTGCTGTGAATTTGTGGCTGAGGACTGGGTCACGTATAGGTGAGGTGGAACCATAGTAGAGAGTGAAATAGGAATGCTAGAAGGTGAGCATCTCTGGAAAGAGCAGTGTCTGGGGAAACGAAA
The DNA here is from genome assembly GCF_053883595.1 of Heterocephalus glaber. NCBI lineage: Eukaryota > Metazoa > Chordata > Mammalia > Rodentia > Bathyergidae > Heterocephalus > Heterocephalus glaber. Next base: position 31,691,712 of record NW_028258296.1, on the reverse strand, counting down.
TTCTGGAATTGCTAAAATGGCGTACCTCGAAACGTCCTGGTATCCAGCAGCTACACAGAAAAGCTCCACCTTAGAAATAAGGGCAACAACCTAAAGTAAGTTTACACTAGACCCTCCCTAACAAAGCCTAAGATCATAATCCATCAGGGTCTCTTCAGAGGAGACAGTTTGGAGACGGTCCTAGCAAGTTAGACATTTAGGGAAAAACTCAGCCTTTACATGGATTCCAAACACAAAGCACAAAGCCAAGCTTCCTCCCGAACATAGTGATCAAATAGCAGTAGAAATGTTTAATACAAGAATTAAAAGTCTTCAGAAGAATATGAAAGAAATGAGTCATAATCCAGTATTTAACAAAAATTGCTACACATTAAGAACAGGAAATTATGATTCATAGTCAAGAAGCAAAGCATTACATAGAAATTAGCCCTGAGATGGACCAGATACTAAACATAGAAGACAAGGATGGTGAATAGATTTGGTAAGAGAAGCAGATATGTTTTTGAAAAATGCCATGAAAGGTGAAATGAACAATACTAAAATTTTCTCTTTGGTATGGTTAGGACTTAAAAAAAGGTCATGGTCAAATCTGGGGGATGAATTTAAAAAGAGGTCTTAGGAAAGCATCAGCGATGGATCTTAAAGGGTAAGTAGGAGGAGGGGGAATAAAGGAAGCCCCAGCTGATAAGCATGGGAATGTATGTAAAGGCAAGATAACTTGAAATAGGGGCCCTCTAAGCATAGTAGTGCTTGAGAGCATCGTTCTTCATCTGTAAAATAGGGATAATAATAACTGGTACCAGCTCCTTTTGGTTGTTGTGAGGATTAAATGAAGTAATCCAAGAATAGTACATGACTCATTATAAGCACTCAGTAATGCTAGTTATTATCTTGGTGAAATTGCTTTGTGTATTTTGGAAGAAGCTATGTACATCAGTATGGCTGTAGTCCTAAAAGAAAAGTCATAAAACCTAGTATGGGGCCAAAGCTAAGTGAAACAGAAGGTATGAAAATTCCTAGCAGGGTTGGTGCTCAATCAGTTCAGGGCAAAGCTTTTATGGGTTCACTCTAGAGAGGCAAAATAAGAACAAAAAAATGCATCAAGTTCATTATATGTGGCCTACAGGAATGACAACGGGCAGAGAACGCTTATACTTTCCCGAGCAAATGATGTCAATTCTTCTCTATGTGAAAGGCTAATAGACAAAATCAGGGTCACCATCAAAACAGCTTAAAGTTCAAAGAGACATACTTGCAAATAATGGTTGCAGATGAGAAAAAAGGTCAACACAGAGTAAAATTGCCAATTAGCTCAATATAAAACAGATCAAATATACCCTGGAGGATACAAACTGAATACTATGTTAAGAAATGTAAGTATGAGTGAGAAAGTGATGACATAAAAATCAAAGGGTAAATACTACTTAAATTTCCTTAGTGGGCAAAATAGGGATGTATTCTTTATTCTAAAAATTTTTTAGATAATTTTCTAAAATGATACATTGATGTTATTTTAAAATTTTGTTTATTTTCTTTAATGCCCAGGCCAAATAACCTTTCTAACAGTAATACAACATTCAATTACAAGGGTTTCTGTTACAAATATATATACCCACCTTCCTCTATCTATCAAACCTTGATTGAATGCCAGGGCACTGCATCATGTCCTGAAACATTTGAAATTTGTCAAACAGGAGAGAAAATGAATCCTTGAGATATGAGCTTCCTTTAAAAAATGACTTGTTCAAATTTAGAGACCATCTGGAGAAGGACTAGCCTTTTTATCTACGCCCCCACTTGCTCATTCATCAACTTTTCTCCCTGTGCTGTGAGGAATTTAAAAATAAGTAAATAAATGAGAGAAGTTTCAGTCTGTGTCCTTAAAGAACTTTTGGTCTTTAGTTAACAACCTATCAGTATAAGGTACAAATGAACCAGTTCGACTGATGGCTCATAGTTAGTGTACTCAAAAATATATAAACACTTCAAATAAAAACACCTGCGTCTTTTATAATCTTGAAACAATAATCTTGAAAACAAAACTATTTGAATATTTTTATTCATGTTAAACATGGTGATAATAACCATTTTTTATCTTTCTATCATCTATTTGCAAATATGAAAGAAACTTTTAGGTTACATATTTATTAGCCTAATGGACATAAACCATCAACATAAAACCTTAGCCCCTGAAGGCGAGGAGTTCTTTGATATGGCTACACAGAAAGCATCACAGAATCAATGACTTTTGAGCAGTACAAAAACAATTTCAGTTAGAGTTCAATTTGGGAGGTTTTCTCTATCTATCAAAAAGTCAAGACTGATTATAAAGCCCTTTCCATTGCTGCAATACTCTGAGAGAGACAGTGGGAAGTGCAACACAGAAGGAAAGAGATATAGCTATGAAGTACAGGGTAAAATTCAAAAACCCATCACATTTACTCAGATCCCATGAAGAGGATTGCTGAAGGAAAGACTAGGGGTTTCGGACTAAGAATCCCATTAGAATCCCATAAGAAGTAGAATCCTTGCCCTTAGACAAATTTTCTAATCCCTCTAATTTTCATTTCCTTCACCTTTAAAATTCTAGTCCTTAGGTACATAGTTGTACTTGATAAATACTTGTTGAATGGAATGAATAATAGCCAGTTGCAATCCTGTGAAGATGAAAAGTATCTTTTCATAATATTTGTATAATGCTTTCCACATAGAAGTTGCCAAATAATTGCTTTCTGTTCCCATTCCTTAGGAAAAGAAGCTGCACCTTATAATGTTTTGATTTATCATAGTAGCTAGCATAGTACTGTGAATAATAAAATACATCTTTATTGGGCATTTAATAGTACTCATTTTATGTAACAATAATTGGAATGTGGGGATTGGTGCCAGGCTGACGTGTGGAGAGTATATTACAGCAATCTAGACAGTGTTTAAGACACCAGCTGCAAACTGCAAGCCTTCAGGTCATATCTGTAGATGTGTCAGACATGGCCTGCACAGAGCTTTTAAAAAATGAGTACCTAGGGGCTGGGGATTTAGCTCAGTGGTTCTGCTGCCTGTCCTGCAAGTTCAAAGACCCAAGTTCGATCCCCAGCACCTAAAAAAAACCAACAAAAAACTGAGTACCTATTGAAATGTTGTTGGAGGAGAGTATACACTCAGGTTCCACTACAGTCCCCTCATTCCCTAGTCTTATAGGCTGCTTTGATTTTATAATTATGTAATTTAAAAATTTAAATTTGGTGGTAGAAAATGGTAAGATTTGTTTGTTGAATGATTTTATTTAGAAAATATAATTTGATCATCAAGTATAATTTGAAAGGAAATTTTATTGGTTTATTAAGTCAGAAAAATCCACTGCTGTAGATCAAAGAATGAAATATGCTGTACTTTGTTATTTGTATCGATGTTCTTGTCCTATTAGTTCTTTGGACAATATTTCCTATTAGCTTTTAAGTTTACTCAACCTAAAAGCCCATAGGATCTTAGAGAATACTCTATGGGTTTCAAAATTTTCCTATTGAGAAGTATACTTTTCATTTCTACTGAAGAATTTATGTACTTTTCATTAGTTCACATATAGTGTGAAAAATAAGTACCCTGACACATTTCAAAGTTACTGAAGCTTTAGTAGTTATTTTGCATGTTGTAGGAACAGAACAAAAATTTATTGACTGAAACAATTAATGGATGAATCATAGGGATAAACTGAACAAAGTCAAAGAATTACAAGATGGAGAATGACTTGGTTGGTGTTCTCATAATAAATTTGTTTTATTGTTTTAGAGTCCCAAGCACCCATACACTGTTAGGAATGGCAATATTTCCATATTATGCTTATGAAAACAGAAACAACATAACCCAAGAATATGAATGTCGAATAAACTATCCTATAAACTATAACTATAGTTATACTATGAAGGAGTATAATTAAGGCTAGAATCCAAATTTTCTTATGTAAAAAAACAACCTAATAGAAAAATAAGTTGGTGAAAGGTAGGATGACTTTAAATAAATGAAAATGCAAATGACTAATAAAATTAAAATATGAAACTCTACCAGTGTTCAGAAAAATGCAAATGAAAACCGCAATGAGATTCCTTCTCACATATTGTCAAATTGTTTGAATTCTGATAGCATCAAATGTTGGAGAGAATATGGAGTGTCTAGTCAGACACTAGACCATGGTGTCAACCCAATGTTAATAGGCTTGAGGTGACAGCAGAGACTAAGGAAAGGGATATGAGGAAAAGCACAGCCATAGTTGGCTCAGTGAACAAATGTGACTTTAGCGTAAGTATGGAAAACAACAGACACAAAGAGGGTTCCCTTGTTCTGAAAGAAAAGGGGAAATCTGAGAAGATTTTGTACTCTAGCTTCAAGAGGGTGAGAAATGGTCTTGACTGTCCTGAACCTATGACTTTATATGAGAAATTTTCCAAACAATTGCTTTTTCTGTATTTACTTCTTTTATAAAACTTTCCTTAACTATACAAACAAAACCAACAAATAAGCCCTGAAGAAAAATTTTATCATATCTGAAAAACTATTTGGAATATAATTATAAAACATTTCAATATCAGAAAAGTGTAGGGGATATTTGAATAATCACATTTATACTCGGTACCTAGACTCAACATATGGTAATATTTTGCCACAATTACTTCAGGTTTTCTATTAAATTAAAATTTCAGTTTTAATTCAAACTTAACTCCACCCTAATTTCACTTTTTTGTTCTTCTCTCCTCATTAAATTTAATCTTTACTCTTTTCCTACTTCCAATATGTACATTAATAGTATATTGTGTGTGTGTGTGTGTGTGTGTGTGTGGGTGTGGGTGTGGGTGTGGAATATTTCTTCTGCAGGTGCTTTGAACATATTTTTTTTTAAGATTCAAAAACATCAACACATAGACTTAGGCCAGTGGTGGCATAGGTCACTTGATGAATCACTGACCAGTATTCCATCATAAAACTTTGTCATCATACCCAGAAGCTTTTTAGCTATTACTGGAAAAACACAAACTTAGCCTATCCTCTTGTGTGCATGGATGTATACATGTCTCTTAGAAATAGAATTGCTTGAGCAGAAGGTAAGTGCAGCTTCAGCTTTCCTTAATGCAACTAAATTGTTCTAATATTTTATTCCCGAAAAGTATTCCTGCCACTGCATATTCTCTCCAAAATTTGATGCTATCAGAATTCAAACAATTTGACAATATTTCTAATGTGAGAAAGTATCTCATTGTAATTTTCATTTGCATTTTTCTGAACACTGATAGAGTTTCATATTTTAATTTTATTAGTCATTTGCATTTTCATTTATTTAAAGTCACTCTACCTTTCACCAATTTATGTTCCTATTAGGTTGTTTTCTTACTGATTTGGAGGACTCTTTTAAATTCTGGATTCTATTTCAGACTATATTTTATACATTACTGTTTGAAAGAAAATGCTTCAAGTTGCCTACTAAGTCCTTTGCTGCAGTTCTGTAATCCCAGCAGGTGGTGAGGCTAATGGAGAATTGTAAGTTCAAGGCTAGGCAGAGCAATTTAGGGAGATCCTGTATCAAATTAAAAATAAAAGGACTGCAGGTGTAGCTCAGTGCAAAGGCTGCTATACCCCTGCCCCAAAAGAAATCAGTATGTCAAAAAAATTGATATCCTTCACCTTTTGGATTTTTTTAAACTTCCATTTGACAATGAGATTTGGGTGAGACTGCCACTTTGATGATATAATTTATTTTTTCTTTTGATATCATTTACTGAAGAATTTAAACATTCTCTTGTAAGGATACAGAGAATAGACTAAAATTTCAGATGACATCCATCTCTTGCATCCATTGTCAGTTTAAGTTTTGTACAGTCTTTCATGTGGGTCATCCTTGACCAATAGAAAGAAAGCTTCCCTAAGTGCAAGATGATAAGAAGAGAATGCTGTGGTCACATCACCTGCTGCAGTTGTGCAAGTCCTTCACTTCTAGGGGATTTATGAATCCAAAGTAAGCTAAGTGCCAGTAATGGTTTATTTTATGTGTCAACATGACTAGGCCACAGTGCCCAGATACTGGTCAAATATTATTCTAGTTGTTTCCATGAGAGTGTTTTTGGATGAGATTAACATTTAAACGGATGAATTGGAGTACAGTAGATCACCTTTTGTCATGTGGACAGGCCTCACCCAATCAGATGAAGGTTTGAATAGAACCAAGACTGATCCCCTCTCCCCTGGCCCCAACAGGCAAAGTTTGGGCTTGAACTGCTACATCAGCTCTTCCCTGAAACCCCAGCCTGTTTATATTGGACTTGCCAGCCTCCATAATTACACAAACCAATTTCTTAAAATAAATCTCTTTTTCTCGGTAATCTTATTGGTTCTGTTTCTCTGGAGAACTCTAAATAGTGTTCTTTACCGCACAGTTACTGAAGTGAACACCTCTCACATTATCTGAATGTATCAGGTACACATTGCTCCCAATTTAAAATGGTTCAACTTGTGATTTTTTTAAAAATGTAGGATGATGTTAAAGTAATACACATTCAGTAAAAACTGTACTGTAAGTTTTGAATATTGATCTTTTCCCAGACTAGAGATATTTAGTAAACTACCCTCTCTTTCCTGATGCTGGACAGTGGCAACAAGCACAGCTCCCTGTCAGCCATGTGACTGGGGCTGGGGGTCACCAACACCTTACAGCACACTGTGTTGCTGAACTATGTCGGTGCATTAAATGCAGTCTTGACTTATGGCATTTTCAATTTACCATGGATTTATTAGGACATAGCTCATCATAAGTATAGGAACATCTGTAATTCTTGTCACAGCTGGCACATTAGGCCAAGAATATATTCATATCTTCTACTTTTACTGGGAAGGGAAGATCTTTCATAAGTAAGTGTCTATAATTATTACTGATTCAAAATCATTAGAGTCATAAAGATGGAAGGCATCCCCAAAATTTATTATTCCCAGGGTGGAGGCTTCATCCCTGTATTCAAGAGTATTGATTTAAGGTATGCTTGTACGTGAGGTCAGGTTAATAAGCAAGTGTCAATTTATAAGGTCAATTTCTGATGGTTGTTGGTGGTAGCACACTGGCTGAATTGAGAAAAATTTAGTGGCAATTTCTGTGTTTAGTGAGAAAAATGTTGTAGTATTTATTTTAGGAGGCAGAGGAAAACCTGTGCTATGTACTTGCCATCTTTGGCCTAGACCTTAGGCCTGTGACATAAAAAAAAAAAATTCTACTATCTCACATGTGAATTAGCCTAAATCTCCAGGCCAGAAGTTCCAAAGCTCCAGTTAATCTGTCTTTGCATGAGAATTCCTTCTGCATATTTTCTTTGAGAGCATGTAATAACAATAAGATCCTGGTAAAATAACTTATCACTGAACCACAACTAATAGATGAGACAATTACCCAATTTATTTAATTATGTTCTGTTTATTGAATAATTGCCTTACTATTATTATACTCCAACAATATATTTGCTTTAAAATAAAAGCATGTGGTTCTTTTGAATTTCTCAAATATTTTCAATCGTTCCTAAAGCTGGGCATGGTGGCAGACATCTGTCATCCCAGAATTCAAGAGGCTGAGGCAGTAGGATTACCATGAGTTCAAGGCCAGCCTGGGCTACATAGTGAGTTCAAAGCCTAGAATACATAGCTAGACACTATTGCAAAATGAAAAAAAATTTGCAATCATATCACTGGTACTTAATAACATGTTTTTTGTTATCAAAGGATGTTCAGAATTCTCATGAAGACTGTAGGTACTTGAGGGCCACAATTTAGCCTTTTACTTCTTTCCTATCCTCTATGAGAGCTCAATAAATAGTGGCTGGATTAAACTACTTCTAAGGGACTATTAAGTCACAGGTCTTGAAGACTCCTTATATAGTTGCAGGAAAAAAAAAAAAGGCCAGAGTGTTCTTGGCATCACCAAGAAGGGTATTAGAATGAAAATAGAAAGTATAGTGTTACCCTTGAAGAAGATCGTTTCCAGAAAGCTGTTACTGAACTGGAAAAGGCCCAGAGACAGGCAGTTTTTGGTTGATAAATGTGCTGAAATAGCTTCCCAAAGAGAACAAACTAAAATGATTAGCATTATAGCATTATGGCCTCATTTAAAGATCTTTGCCACCAAAGAAATAGCTATAATAAGGCATAAAGAAAGAAGATACCAACAAATGCTGGAATATAAGGACTCTGAAAGAGCAGCCTCTACTGGACAGGATTCCTGAGAGGACCCTAGGTTGTCTAGCTGGCAAAGGAGTCTTGATTTTAGTTGGCACATACAGCTTTAATCACAGGCATGCAACCAGTAATTCTGAATGAATGAGAACATTACTTCTGCCTTTAGGGATTCAGGCCTTCCATGACAGACTCTGCTCTCCAGAGACAGAAAAGACCTAGGTTTCCTGCAGATCATCAGGTCTCTTTCACTTCTAATCTTTGTTGGAAGAACCAGCTGCCTTTAGAATTTTTCGCTTAGATTCTACTTTTTAATCTATTTAGCCTGCCTTTAATCTACTCAGCCAAATCAAGGTTCATTCTTATGCTTACCTGGATCTAGGTGAGTGCTCACTGTTTTTTTTTTTTTTTTAGAGTAGGAAAAATTTATTGAAAGAAAGCTTCTGCCTAAGAGAGACAGAAGGGGGACCAGAAAGTGGGTTGCCTGCCCACCCCACGGTTAAATGATGTTTTATACAGCAAAGCCATGTGGTGAGGCGGGTACAAAGTGGTACAAAACTGTAAGACCCAATGGAAATTTACAAGGTGGGCATGAGGTGGGACAAAACCATGACCAACCAATAAGATTACAAGTACAGTCACCCAGGTAATATTGATTAAATGGGGGAGCAAGTCACATAGCAAGTGTACAAGGATTTTCAGTAAGGGTGGGTCAGGGATATTTCCTGGAGAGGCTGGGTTAAGACCTTGACCCCCACCCAGGTGATTGATACCTGTTTAGAATATCAATCACTGGTATTCATTCTACATGGTTGTGGTAGTTTCTCTCCTTTTACAATGCTGGCCTTCAGTGAATGAGTCTTCACTATCCTCCATGTTGGGTCCTTCTGGGCTGGCCCTGTCTACTGCTCACAAGATATCTAATTAACTTACCTATCTGCAATAGCCCCCCCTCAGAAGAAGTACCCCTAACTGCTGTGAGGGGCCAAAGAGCGAAGACCGTTCTGGCTACCTCCACCTGAAGAGGGTCGTACTTGTGATCAGCAGTCAGAGGGTCTATCTAAAGGCCTTGATAGGCACCAGGCATTGTCATCTTCTTCTGTATTGGATTCTGAAGTCCCCTGGACCTTCTTATCCTCTTTGTGGGAGGCCATTACTAGTTTCTCCCAGCGGAAACTCTTGTTGGCTATCTTCATAGCAATCGTGCTGACCTTATAATTTGGTCCATGTATTAACTGTTTCTTTGGCTTTGTCTCCTCCAGACTCAAAGCTATACAGCTACCAAGATCACTGTTATTTTTGATCCCAGGAGGCCAGCCATGTCTTTCCTGTGATGCTGTCCCAACATTGGTCTGCTTTGGTTCATCAGTGTCTTTGGTCACCCAGCTTTGCCTTTACACTCAAAAAACGGAAATTAGCATTCTCTATAAAGAAGAAGAAGAAATAGCTTATGAAAGCACCTATAAAATTTGATTTATTTAGTAATTTTCTAAAAGTTTAGAACCAGAGGAGTAAAAATTTCTGCACCTTTCACAACATGTAGGAGGCCCAAGGAATATCATTTGCCCAGAGTTAATAGGACAGAAATAAAATGAGCCCCCAGAGAGCTTGAATTTAGGTAAGAAAGGTCTGATCCATTATTTCACTACAGAAAATTTATCAATATTGTTCATAACATTTGAAGGTGAGATTGAAGGGCAAATAGTTCAATAAACTGCTGTTTGATGCAACTGCTGCCATCAAACTGTTGGGCTGAATACATAATTGCTTAAATGAGATTTTTTCATTGTTTTTTTATTGTCTGTTTGTTTATTACATTGTTGAATTTTTTAGGTCTTTTTCATGTTTTCCACCAACTATCCCAAAAGAAGGGAGATTAGCTCTACATCTCTGTGGCTCCACCATAAAAGCAATAATGCACATTTATTGAATGTATAATCTGAGCTTAGTGCTTGATATGTATTTTCTCACTTAATCCTCAAAATAATCCTAATATATAGGATTATTAATTAATTATTAATCAATCAATATATGGTTATATAATTCATATATTGTTATAAACATTTTACAGTCGAGGAAATGGAGGTGTACAGAGGGTCTGTTACTTGCTCAAGTTCCAGTGCCGAAAATGGAACTCCAGAACCTGTCCATCTGATGACAGAGCTCACAGGTGTGGCCAATTCATGAGACTGTTGCTGAGGGCTTCGGGCCCTAATTCCTAATTATGTTTCTGCTTTGGAAAGTCCACCTCAGAAAAGGCGGTGTCCATCTCCTCTCCAGGCCTTATTTCAAAACTAGCAGTGTGGTCAATATGCAAGCCTGGTGCCTGATGAGATTATATCTACTGTAACCAGAAACCGAGAATGTAAAGTTAATAAATCTTCCACTCATGCCCAGGAACTTAGTAGACTGAATGTGAAGGAGGCCAAAGCAGATCTAAAGTGATTGAAATGACAAAAGGTGAAACTTGAATGAAGTGAATGAATTCCAAAAGCGTGTATGAATAGCATTACACAAGTGAAGCAAATTCAATATCAATTCAATTTCTGACCATGAGCAGAGGGAAAACAAGGGCAAGGGAGCAGAAGAGCCAAGGGTAATGAACAGCTTTATTACTTTTTCCCAATGTGCTACTGCATATGGGTTTCTGCTGCTATTTATTAACATGCAGAGGTTAAAGTTTCTGTAAGATGCTGATCGTCACATTTTGGAAGGCTAACAAATACTGCAGTGGAGAATGTGGCTTGAAGTCAGATGATCATGAAATACCAGTTGCTTTTCAGTATTGTAAAATTCTGATAATATTTTAGAAATTAAAAATAAAGCATTTTAAAGTAACAGGGTGGGACCTTCTGTGAGAGTCAGCTGCTTCTTTTCTGTAAGATAATCTTTACTGATGGTGCAGAGAATGGTGTGTAGATTCCCATTAAGCCACCTCTGTTGTTCAAGGAGAATGATATTCAGCTCACAGAACTGTGAAGTGACTTAGCCATTTAAGTAAACAAGTCTCAGATGACATCATTTCCATTTTAACCTACAGTAGCCTGGGTTCAAGTCTTGGTACCCATTTGCTATGTGTATCCAGGGGCCAGTTGTTTTGCTTCCTGAGCACCACTTTCTTTACTATAAATAAGGATAATCACTACCTTGGAGGATTATGAATAAAACAGTATCTGGAAAGGGATTAGGCTAAGCCCCAGTGCATAGTAGGTCCTCTGTGAATGCAGTAAATAAAATGACATAAAGTGCACAATATTGTGCTACACATGTAGAGGTGTTAGCGAGTGTCGGTTGAATGAGTTTAATAAATGAAAATCTAGAAACTATCCTCAAGCGATAAATCTGCTTTTTAGTTTTAGCTTTTTGTTTCCATTTTTTGAAGTATGACTGTAATAGCGCCAACTGCACCTGTGCCATTGGTGAAGGAGTGAGGATAAGGTATGACTCAGCTGTTCAAGAGTCTCTTGATGAATATGGCCATTTTCATCTATCCTTAAGACATAACGTATGGGTAGTTATTTATTTGAAATATTTATAGAGCCAGACATGACTATAGATAACCTATCAATCTTTCAGGTTAGGGGCTGAATCAAGATAATTATAAATGGGTGATGTGGACAGTATATAAAAATCTTTATATTTATGCATTCTCCTTACTAAACATGTAAGACTATTCTTCCCTTACACATACCCATAAATATGCACAAATATAATAGTCTCTCTCTTGCATATTTCTTCAAATGCACAAACTTTTATTTCTTTCTCCATTTTCCTACATTTAGTAGAGATAGGGCATGGAGAAATGTATCTCAACTATTAGAGAACCATCAATACTAGGGTAATGCTGAATAAGCTTCCTGTCAAAGAAAGAACTGAGGGCCATTGTGGGGGGCACATGTGCCCTTGGTGGAGTATTGCTCAGCTCCTGCTGATTCTACCATGAGAGAATTTGAGCAGTTTGTTCTCTGATTTTTCAAAAGAAACTAAAAATCGGGGGCCTGATATGAGATTTATCAAATTTCAGGAATGGCACAAATATTTTTAAAACCGTGAACAGATTAATGAAGCCTACTCCCTAGATGAATGTGACTCAATGGTTTGTGTGATCCAGATCTGACTTACACTGCTTTAATCATTGAGATTAGGAAGTACCTAGGTTAGAATCAGAGGGACTGGGTATTAGAGGAACTTGTATTCTGAGCTTGATTAACAGTGGAAGAGCTTAGATATGGAAGCTGGGAACTGAAACCCAGGCATAGGGTGAGGCAATGGGTCAATGCAAACTTAGCAGCGGGGTGAGACACAGGTGTCAGATTCTTGCAAGATATGTCAGGAGTGTAGCCAAACATATTGGAAAGGGGGAAGGCTATGAGCAGATTGCGGGCAGAGAGTTAGCATGGTGGAAGGAGAGAGTGGATGTTTGTCTGTATGGCCTGTCTACACATGCTTAGCTGCAGGCTTTCTGAGATGAGAAAGGGATTGAGAGGGGTGGTGCAGATATGAATTATGATATGAACTGTGAACTGGAAACTGGGCTTCAGATATGGTTTTAGAATAAAGGACATGATTTGGAGTTCCTTGTGTTAATGAATTAGCACTCTCTAACTATTTGCTCTTATTAGCAACAAACCTAATACAGAGATATGCCTGTTTGTCAGGGAAGGAACTAAAAGGAGCTAAAGTTCTGGAATTCAGCAGTGAGCATTGGATTGGGAAAGTTGGTATGTCAAGAGTGCAGAATAACTTGAGAGGCAACTGATCTATCTTTTCAGCAACAGACAGCTCCCTGTTGGGAATACTCAGAACCATATCCACAGTCCTCTTGCAGTAATGGTGCAATCCTAGAGATGAGGACCTAAAGGAATGAGCCAGGCTGTACTTAAAGAAGAGTCTTTTTAAAAATAAAATGACTCCAAAGACCTTGGACCTTTGAAAAGCAAGAGATGTTCTAACCTTTGTGCAGCTGACTCCCACTTAGCATTTAAGATGTCATGTAAACTTACTGGGTATGTTTGGTGAACTTCTGCAGTGGGTCTGCCAGATATCTCTTTCCAGGAAGGATCGATGGGCTTCTTTGGAAAGAACTTATTTACAAGAGAAGGCAGACAAGAGTTGTAAAGGAATCTGAATATTACAGCAGTATCAGAAGCATGGAGACAATATAGTATAGTGACTATTACTGAGAATTTATTTCATGGATCCTTTATGAGTCCCATGGAAAGCAGTTTAAAAAAAACTCTTAAGATTATTTCATCAAATAATATGAATGAATGCAATACAGAGACACTGACAAGGTAATTCTTCCCTAACTTGCAATAGACACCACTGCAGGTTTAACACATTGGGACCATAAGTGTTGGTGATAGGCAGAAATGCTTACTGGAAGCCCTGATGTCTGGAGGGAGATGGTCCCTTCCTAGGGTGAGGGTGAGCCAAGCAGCAGCAGAAGAAGGCACCACCGACGGTGCAGGGGAGCCGAGGTTTCTTGAGCTCATAGATGAAGGATATTCTGCAGACAACTAGAAATATCTGGGCGATGAGATAAAACTTTGAAGTGGTGCTTGAGTAAGCAGGAAGGAGGAACACGTGCAATTGCTGTTTCCACAACTTTCTGTGTGCTTATTGTCTGCCAAGGCTCAGAACAAATTCATGTTCCATTTTTAATCTGTGCTGTTCACTATCAAGAGAGTATACTCAGTGGATTTTTGTTACCTTTGAAAAAATCTGAGCTGTTGTGAAAGCATTAGGCATCATCTTGGAATTTAGCACACTTACGTTCTTAGTATGATTTCCAAGAAGCCACACTGGTCTGTGTCATGCCTTATAACTTAGGAAATAATAAACTCGTGTATTTTATTTAAAGATGTATAGACAGACATGCATGATACGCACTTGCATGCATATACACACACAAAGAAAAACAAATATGTATAAAGAGAAGCAGGTATGTTGGAGCTGCTAGTCATGAAATCGATTGTTTGAGATGCTAGGTCTCATTTATCTCACTGATAGTGTCTTTATTTAAAATGAGACTTTGCAAGACCATAGATGGAAAGGAAAAGGTGTAGAAGCTAAACAATTGTTTCTTGTCCCACTTTTAAACCTATGCATGAAATTAAGTGGCTTGCTAAAAGGCTCATGTTAGAAAAATATGCTAGCTTTATGAGAAAAGCACTGCATATGAAGAAGCATATTAATTTTTTCTTTTTGCAAGCCTTTTTGGAATAGAGTTGAGATCAAGAAACAATCCCCCTAAAAGAAATAATAATGCATTGTTAGGCAATTATATTACAAAATTTTACCCCCATATTCAGGGACTCTTTGGCAGACACTTGCAGTCCCGTGTTTTTCATTGTAAATGGCTTATATCAGTACTGACATCTTCCAGATGTTAGCAGCTTTGATTTTTTTCCCCTGTGCAGCAAACGAGTTGGCATGGAAACAACTCTTTGCTGGCAACATGACATATGATTCAAGGCAAAATGCGTTTTAACACAGATGAATAGTTCAGGAATCTGCCTTTAACAAAAGTCATTTTGAGAGCTGTTTTGAATCTGTTGGTGTTTTGTGACAACTTTTTCAACTTAGATGGGAGAAATCAAAGCACTCCGTGTTATGCAATGCAACTATTACAAAAATGTGATTTGGCTCTTACACCAAATAAAACCTTCAAGTTTAGAAATGGACTTTAGGTATAAGGAACCTAAACAAAAAAGCCTCGCTTGGTGGAAATTACCTACTTGTTTTAAAGAACGAGCCCTCTAAAACAAACCAAATGGAGACTGACAGTTTGTTTTTCAAACTAAGAGCTAGTGCTATAATTACTTCAGATGGTTTGGATTTTTTTCCCTTAAGTGGACTGTACCGAAACAGGGAATAAACAGATTCCTTTCATTTTGCCTTGCTAGCTACCATTGTTCACCTACTGCACAGTTTCTCCACCATTAAAGAAAGCTGGGGATACAAAATGTTCTAGACCACTCTTGTTTTTTCTGCCTGCCCCAGATACTGGGGATCTCAAGTGCTTGCCCATTTCTGAGCACAAGAAGCACCATCCTTCCCCACTGGTCTCCTCACAGAAAAGAGGACTATGAGTGGAAATGGCAGATGCCACTGCCAGGCCCAGGCATTTAGCTGCCCCTGACAAGCCCTTCAGACCCTTCTTTCTCATTAGGCTGGTAGAAAAAAGTCACATATTTAAGATGGTACAGCTACAAAGTGTGAGGCCCCTATTAGCTTGAGTCACAGGGACCATGTTGAAAAGAATCTTAAGTATAACCCATGAGAAACATGTAGCTGAATGTGAAAAATAAAAGTTTTTATGTGTTTTTTAAGGCATTGAGACTTTGAAAATTTTTATTACCACAGCATAACTTTAGCCAGCTGCTATGGTATAAACGTGTCCCCAGAAAGTTCATTGCTATGTTTGTGGCAATTCATGCTAATGGTATTTGGCAGTGGGGCCTTTGGGAGATACTTAGAATTAGATGAGTCGTGTGGCTAGGGCTCTCATAATGGTGTTAGTTACTTTATAAGAAGAAGGATTCCAGTTAGCACTCTAGCTCTGTCTGGCCGTGTGAGGTCCACCGTGTTATGTCCTCTGTCATGTTAGGATACAGCAAGAAGGCTCTCCATATGCCAAGCAGGTCTAGCACCATGGTCCTGAACTTTCTGACTTCTAGATCCATGGGCCAAGGAGCTTCTATTCTTAATAAATCACCCATCTTAGGCATTTTGTGATAGCGATAGAAAGCAGATTAAGATATCATGACATACTTTATAGATTATCCAGTTCAACTCCTTGTTATGCACAGAGAAAAACCCCAAAAAGTGACCTGCCCAATGATCCTATCTATAAACCAGGGGCTGTACTTCTACTTGTGTGAGAAAACAAGGCTAATCCTTACACATTTTCCCCATGGAAACATGAGGGTCTGTGATTTGCACCTATCTTAGGCCTTTCCAAGTCAGGGCTTGTCTTGATAACAAAAGATGTCATTTCACATATCCTGACACCCTCTACTCATAAGATGACTATGTAAAAATGACTGAGTAAGAAGGTTCAGGCAAGAAGAGGGATTTATGCAGAGGGTGGTGCATATACCTGTGTTTTGACCATTTAAAGGATTTTCTTATACTGGTAAATTTAAAATAGACATAGGAATGACATAAACATTAAAAATGGGAATATGGAAGTGGAACTATCAGAACTTGTTCACTTAGGGATAATATGGAAGAGGAATGAAGAGTGGCAGAGCGAAGGTCAGATGCGTCCCATCATTATCATTTCTGATGAGTCCCACTGTCCTGTCTTCCAAATCACCTGTGTGCTGATGGTGACCAAATCTTTATCACTACCCTCACATCTCTCTGAACTCAGGTGGAAATTTCCAGCTGCATTTTTCACAGATACATCAAACTGAGTGTGTTGGTAACAAAACCCTTTATTTACCAGTCCCGTCCCCCCCGCCCCCAGCTGTTCCTCCTCCACTGTCCCCTACTTTCACAAACCACATTGTCACAATCTACCAAGTCTCCAAGTCAGATACTTGGTCGTCATCCTAGACTGCTCCTTTTCCACATCTTCCACAGCCAACTACAGGTTCATGGTGCTCTTCATGCTCCTGCTTTAGGTCAGGGTCTATTTTTTCCTCCCTAGCCTTTCTTGCTGATCTTCTTGCCAGTTATTTTGGTGAAACACAAATCTCATCATATCAGCTCCCTAATTAGAGAAAGTCAACGGCTCTTTCAAGGCCCACAGTTAGAATATGAGCTCCTCAGCACAGCACGGAGACTCTTGAAAAACAGACCACATTGCTTTTTAGCCTCAGTTTTAGAAAATGACAGTAGTTCTCCTCTAATCAGTATACATCATCTGCTCCAGCAATGTTTATGGACTTGCTTGCAAATGATCTAAATGTAACCTATTATAGCCTTTTAAATTTTTTTGATGTTTTGAGCTGCACTGATGTGGCTGGTACACATAGACTCCTCTTTGTCTAACTGGATACTTTCGAATCATCCTTTGTGATAGTTCTTAAAAATTCCTTCCTTAAGAAACATTTCTTTGACATCCCTAGGCAAAGTAATCCACTTTCTCCTGTATATGTTTCCACATCTCCACTATATCACTTAAAATTACAGTTTATTTCCTTATCCACACCTCTACTATTACTAGATTATGGATTCCCCAGGGACACGAGTCAAGTGAAATTAACCTTTGCCTCCCCCAGGTCTTGGTCAAGTCTTGGTACATAATTAAGTGAAGAGATGACTGAAATATAAACACAATGATTATGCTTATTTTTCCCTATGACAATGCAATTTTGGTCAATTTATTGCATTTTCCAAATACAAACTATTAGTTCCTAGGCTAGCAGGATGGCTAAGATACTGCTTCTTCCCTCAGACCATGCCATTTTTATTCACTTCCATTGTCCATTACAATGAAGACTTCTTCTAGGGAGCTTGCTATTTCTTTGATAAATAGCAAACTTGTAAAGTACACCTGTTCTATTTACAAAGTTCACTTCCACTAAACAACCAAAACATGTAGCTAACATATGGCCATAGTCTCAATAAGCCATACTGCATCTGAACATGCATTGTGTATACTATATATTGTTTCTGATCCTTAAAACAGCCATATGAGGCAGGGAAGAATAAGATAACACAAGCTGAGGATTTGGAATCAGCATATGTGAGTTACAACACCTGTCCTGGCACTTCCTAGCTTTATTACCCTGGACACATAGTATAATCCTCTCTTAACTCAGTTTCATCATTTGGAGTTAATAATTTTCTGTTCTGATGATTAAATGATTTTATATATTATAAAAGATTTAAAAAATCATTCCATGTGTAGTAAGTGCTTAATAAATTTTGACTATTGTTATTATTTCACAAATGAAGAAATAAAGATCGAAAAAATTAACTAGCTTCCCAAAGCTCACACGGTTACAACCTCAGGTCAGACAACATCAAATTCTTTTCCCTTATCAGTACAATTCTTCCTACTTTGTATAGAGGCAGGCTGACTCAATGCACTAAAGCCACATGTGCACTATCCAAATAATAGCCTGGTTAGTCTGAAACTGATGGTGTGTATTTTACCTGTTGCGGCCTTCATTTTGGCTTATCCAAAACAAAATGACCCAAGTGTTCATTAGGCTAATATTAGCATCTAGAAAATTTTTACAATCAAGTTTCAATGATCAGAGAGGCAGTGTACTTATAGGCAAGACTTTGGCCCCCAGTGTTGAACCTCAGTTTCCTTCTCTGCAGAATGCTGTACGGAACAGGGACATGCCAAGACCAGTGGAGGATGTTTGGCACACAGTAGGTCCTCTAGAAACAACAGACATGGTCATCCTTATTGTTATCAATGCCAAGAAGCCAGAGCAGCTCTCCTCAAGCTCACCACAGGGAAAACGAGCTTTCCATGTGCCTGAGGCCCACAACTCAGTGAGCTACTGCTTAGCCCGTTTATTTATGAAAGTTCTTTAATCCATTTAGAGGCTGGATTACAGCCTTAGGGCAACTACAGCAATGATTCTCAGTGTTAATTTCCGTGCACTGCCACAAACTGGTGGAGCACACAGCTCAGGCCACCGGCTGTACAGAGTGATTCCCTCTGCCATATGAGTTGAGCTCAGCATCAAGAATTCACAGGAGGAGAGACAGCATGAAGGGGCCTGTCCATGCTGGAGAGATATGTCTTCCTGCCACATAAGGAAATATGGTGGTGAATGATTGGAGCCCACACTGCTAAGGCAAACCAGAAATGATTTCTTATTAGCACTAGTTGCAGCATTAATAATAACAATAGCCATGAAGTAACAAAACAGTCTCTGTCTTTGAAATATAGGAGAGAAGTAATTGGTCCAGAAAGACATTATCAGCTGGAATGTTCCATATTTGCTTGATTTACCATCTTCAAGCAGTTCAAACAGCTTTGCACAATAAACTTAAATGCCTAAAATGTCCTTCTCCTGCACCGAAGCATCCTTTATGTACTTGTTTCCATAGTTTGGAACACTCTCATTGCAGAAATAAGAAATCAGAATAGACTCAATTTATTTTACTGATATTTAAGGGTAATTTTTCCCTTAATGAATGCATCTGTTTGGATGATAAATTGTCCATTAGACAATGCTCAAGTGTTTTTATGGTCTCCATTTTGATTACGGAGCTTTTAATGTAGTGTTGCATCCACTCTTTGAATTTTCTCTGCAATTCAGTCATTTGCCAAACAGAATAGACTAGAGAAAATGCCAGGCTGATTTTCTTCCTTAAGTATTTTAATTTATTAAATAAATGACCTAATAGATTGCATCAAGATGTATTTCTCTGCTTTGTGCTGACCTTATTGAGAGTTAATCAGTTTCATAATGCTAATTAGTTGTCAGCATTAGTACCCTGTGCATACATAGAGATAATGGCTGCAGGCCACAGCACATATAACACACAAGACTCTACCCTGTTTCTTGTGCCCAACACAATCATAGGAATTTCTGGATTCATTCCACTTTTCAAAGGGATAGTGTGCTGTTTGCTTCCTTTCAGACTCATGAGGGAATGTGTGCAATGTAGTGTGAGCAGAAGACACACACAATGTGAGGAATTAGTTACACAGTTGCTGTTTCTGTCATATTGTTAATGGGAATTATGTATCTAAATTTCCCTTTAGCAATAGCTCACAATGGGCACTGGGAAGATGTGGAAAATGCATGAGAGAATTCAAATAATGTACAATATGGTGACTATAGTTAATAACATTCTTGAAAAATGCTGGGTAGAATAGTGTTATCACCACAAAAATCATAGGTATGAGAGATGAAGTATATATAGCTCAGTTTACCCAATTCACAATGTGTATATGCTTCAAAACATCATATTATGCATGATGCACACACATGATTTTATCTGTCAATAAAAAATAAAACATAGAATTCAAATAATTAATAGTATGGAATCATAGTTTGGCCAAATTTTAAATTGCCTTTGGAAATGAACACATCTTTATCTTGTATAAACACTCTATATATTTTGGCTTCCTGTCAAAATTAGTATATGTTTTACTTCAATGTAGGCTATACATCCAGTGCTAGGAAACAGTATTTGCCAGGGATGTCCAGTTCCATTGGCTCTTCCTGAAGAAAACTAATGATACTAAGTAATGATACTAAGTAATGATACTAAGTTGTTTTGACAAGTAGCTTTGCATTTCCTAAATGTTTATTCCAAAGCATCACCTACTAGAGAAGTAATTTTCATGACACTAAGTTGCATAAACAAAGGCCAAAAGTATAAAAATTTTCTTTTGTATCCCATGCTGCACATCATTGAAATTCAGTATGCTTCTCAAACAGAAACAGATAAAAATCATATCACAATTTCTATCACAATTTTCCTTTTCTTAAATCACTGGTTTATACACTATAAAGCTGCAAAATTCACTCCCCTCTCTCAAAGAAAATCTTCTTCATATTAAACTTTAAAATTAACAACAACAACAACAACAACAACATTACGTGGAGCTTTTCACATTGAGGAGGATGTGTCAAGACTGGAGAACCCCTAAAACATCTCCCTGAAGCTGTCTGCTACCACTCAGGGTACCTAGGGGGTCACATTTACAAAATCTCAAGGCTCTCAGGAGCAGAGTTTTAATACCATAGTTTAAACATTCATATGTTGCAATATAATTTTAATAATTCTTTCTCAATAAAAGGAGGAATAACTGGTGGAACTGATCATTTGGATATGTCAAATAAATAATGAACTCAGTATTTCTTTTTATAGCCAAATATACTCATCTTGCAGTCAAGGAATGGATGAGATGATTGCGTGCAATGACATAGTAAAAAGCACTCTTTTCTCAATAGGTTAAGTATGTTTATCAATCGGTTAAATATCTTTGACCTTCCAAGTACTGAGGGTCAAGGGCCTTTGCCGGGTGTCATTCCTGCCATAATCTGTATGCGGCAATTGGAGTAGGATAGCCACAACAGCAACTGTCTGCCTGGTCCTGCAGAGGCAGAGACTTCCTGATTCTCCTTACAGCCTGGCACCAAACACTGAACCTTGCTGAATGAACACATGAACTTTCAGGGGTTTGGCCTCTGGCTTACACAGTTCCCCAAGAATGGTTCTGAAATTTTTCCACTGAATTACCATTGTCTGTTTTTTTTAGATGATTCTTCATCAGTATTCATGAAATACATAACTTTCATTTAACGTTGAAATGTGTTGAAATTCCAGGAGTGGGATTTAATAGGATCAGTTGGAAATAAGTTTCCTCATTTTTATTTTTATGGTTCACAGAAAATAATTAATTCAATCAAGGTGAGTCCCAGTTGATGTATTACAGTTGCAGCAGGTGTCTTCAGAATGAGTCCTGGAAGGAAGTCCAAAATAAAAATTCTGTAAAATAAGAAGGACGTTTTTCCCTCTTGTGTGCCAGGTGTGCTGGTTTTGGTGACACAATGATGCCCTGTCCTCCCAGAGTTCATAAGCTTTTTTTAGGTAGATAAAAGAAAAACTTAGATTATGACTAGCAGTACAGTAACATTAAATGTATTCCAAATCAGTGATATAGAAAGTAAATTGAGAGAAATTCAAACACAATTATACCATTTTATTTGGTACCTGAAGCCTCATATTTATATTCTCATCATAGATACTGAAGAACTTTGGCAAGTGTGGAAAAATGCTGAAGAGAATATAGATTCCTGGACTCTTTTGAGGAAGAAACTTTGAAAAGAAAATGTGGAGCTTTTTTGCCCACTGTTAAGTTCCTGGCACTTATAACAGTATCTGATTCATAGTAAATACTAGATACTTTTAAAATATGTGATCAGTGAAAGAATAAATGAATAAACTGCTATTCTGCAAAAAAATCTATGTGTTCTGGCAACTTCCAAGTTGGGAATTAGTAAATTTTAAATGATAGCCAGGCATGGCGGTGCATGCTTGTGATTCTAGCACTTATGAGGCTGAGGCAGGAGGATCGCTGCAAGTTCCAGGGCAGCCTGGGCTATATAGTGAATTTAAGGCCAGCCTGAACTACATAGCAAGACCCTGACTCACAAACACACAAAATTCAAATGATATCCACTCCTGATAGACATTGAGAAAATATTAGGTAGTGTTCAACAAAGACTGCTATCTGTAATCCAGGTGTAAAAAAGGGATTGTCTTAAAGGTAGAGTTAAATGGTGAGAAGGTTTTTCAAGAATGCAAGTCATTACAAATACTTTGAACTCCATTTGGAATTATGCTTTCAGAATGTGGATCTTAATACAGTTTGGTTTAGAAATAGAGAAAGGATATGGTGGCTCACAAAACCCTCTATCTCAATTTAGTCTTAATGGAGCTCTTCGAACTCACAGAAACACAGGATTAACATTGTTCTCATGAGTGTATTGGCTTAAAAGTGAATATGTTTCACTGGGGAAGTGGACTTAATCAGGCCTAAAGAGTGATCAGGATAAATACCAGGTGAGGTTTTGTGATTTGCTCTTATCTATGAGGAAGCGACACATTTTTATATTGATATATTGTATCAGTAATTATTGTTTTCAGCCATACAGTTTATCAGCTACCATGAGGAACTCTTACCATACAAAATGTATGTTCAAACCAGAATAATTAGCTTTAGAGGTAAATGATTAAACAAATACATTTAATAAATAATTAAATTATTAAACAAAGACATTGTTATATATGTTATATTTGTATATTGTATAGTCATTTGGCATCTGTTACTCTGATTAGGATCATTGTAATACATCCAAGTTCATTAATGGTGGCTACTTTGGATCCCTAAATAATTAATGGAATCATAGGTGTCTCCCTAAGCAACAGCCTGATGGCACAGTGTATTAGGCAGCCCTGGGAGCTCTGAATAAACAGCTCTCACACAGCTGCATCTGTTTTGCCACGCACCTCCTCTTCACCAGCCTCCCTTAGCCAAGCCCGGGAAGATGGGCAAAAGCAGGAGTAGAACCCAGGAGAGAGTAAAGCAATCTCCAAAAAGTGGGATGGTTGTTAAGTGCAGGGTGCCAGGCCCCAACTCACCTGGTGAATCGAAATCCATGGTAATGGATACTGAGGATCAGCATTTTAATAGACACCTCAATGGTTCTTACATGCCCTATAAACCAAGAGGCTCTGGATACAGATCTGTCTCCTGGAGAAAGTTAGCAAGATGGGGAAAATGCTATGTTGGGAACTCTAGTCCACTAGAGTGCTATAATGCTGTGTGTAGGTTTTTCTTATCCTAAATTCCTAATATGGTTCCAAAGCCTGAAGGAAAGAATTTCTCCAGAAAGTCTCCATATATATATATATATATATATATATATATAGAGAGAGAGAGAGAGAGAGAGAGAGAGAGAGAGAGGAAATTTAAGCATTGCTTCTATTTCAATAATTGGATTATTTGTGCTTTGAGATCAGTAAAATTTTCATTTATTTATTCTACAAATATTTGCTGAGTGCCTATCATGGGAGAGCTAGGCATTGGTCCTAAGCGATGAATAAATCAAACATGGCCCCCATCCTCAAGGAGCTTACAGCCTGAGGGAAAGACTTACCAATGAGTTTCTATACAAAGCAGTGTGCTCTGTGGAGTGTGGTTACTTTAGCAACACATAGCTGGGCATCCTGTCTGTACTTAGAGTTCAAGAGGTTGAGGAGAAGAATAGTCTTTATAAACTAAGGATGAGGGATGAAAAGGAGATGGCCAGGCTCAGATATCTTCTACAAGTCTTTTGAGCACTTGTTGCAGATATAATTTGCCCTGGAAATTAGATGAGATTCAGGGAGTGGAAGACTTTACCTGTGTAATCAAGCATTCTACAATTTAGTTGAGGAGAGAAAGTACATACATTGTTCTCTAATTGTTTTATACTCAAGAATATATAATTAATATCAGCATGCATAGTACAGGCAATAAATACTACAGAACACCAGGAAAATGAAAGATTAAAATAAAAAGTAAAGTGAAAAATTGGGTATGAGAAACAACAGAGAAGAAAAGAGATTTGAGTTGAATTATAGGGTATGCAGACTTAATAGGGCAGGCCTTAGTGTTGGGGATAATTTAGCAATAAGGGGGAATGACTGGGGAGGAGATTTTGGGTCCCGTACAGCAGAGGCTTTGGGTTTAGCTGCAGTTTTAACTGAATTTCAGAAGCCATAGTACCCGATTGTAGGTTCCTGAGTAGGAAAATCACAAAGGCATGTTCATAAATTGCCAGTAAGACAAATTGTCCACTTTCCTCAACCCAAACCCCCATCTTCACACCTTCTTCTTTTTCTCGATGGCTCAACATTTTGCACAACAGCAAACTCTCAGGGGAACTCTGACACAAAAAGTATGCTGCTAATTATTACCTGCAGGTAAAAAAAGAAAAGATAAAGTCTAGCTGTCTTTCCCATGAAGTGTGCATGTGTGTGTGTATGTGTGTGTGGGGGTCTTCTTCTAATCCATCAAGTCTTCTTCAACAGAATAACAAATACACGCCACAAATTAATACCCCACAGGTTATCTTTTTTCTCTAACAGTGTTGATATAAAAAGTTTTGAAGTAATGAGAATAAAGCCAGATAAAAGAGTGCAAAGATGCTGAATAAGTATAGACTTGAGAATCTAGAATAACTGAGAGTGGACAAGACATGGGAAATCTAAATAATACATCTTTAGAGAAAAAGGTGTTATATGTTGAATTGAATTACCTCCATTGTCTGAGAAAAGAGGTCCCATCAATGTGCTGCTTCCTTCCAACTTGGCATGGGTCTTAGCATATGCTATTGTATCTTCTTAGGATGCTTCTCACTTGCTCACCTCTGCCCTTAGCCTGGCCTTCTCCTATTCAGTCTTTATGTCTCCATTTAAGTATGATTTCCTCAGAAAAACCCTCTGTGACTCCTGCAGGTGCCTCATAATTCTCCTTGGTAACATTGGGCAGCTTGTCTTCCACAGTACTTCTTGAAATGTGTATTTTATATTCAGTATCTAGACAGAGAGCTCCATGGAAAGAAGGAACATTTTAATTTTGTCCATCATTGTATTTTGGGAGCCAGCGCCATGCCTGGCACAGGGCACACTCCACTGGATGTCACTGAATGTGTCTGTGCAGCTGCTACAGGGGAGGGTGGGTAGCTGACTCACTGGGAAGTTTGAAGAGGTCAGTGACAGGGCAGTGCCATGGCTTGTGAGTCAGCCAGTTCATTCATGATGATGAAGAGAATTTTCTGCAGTTGCCAGAGAGCATGGACTCGTATTGGTTTGGCATTTTAAGCATAGCATCATATTAAGGAAAGCTCACAATGTAGAATATTGTAGGGTTGTGGATTTCACGACTTAAATTCCAAAATAAAATCCACAGTTCCTAGATTCTAATAGCTTTAATGCTTCTAATGGTTTCTGTCCTTATTCTAACTATTAATACTGTAACATACGACAGAATGGAAAATATTTAGGATATTGTTACCAATTAGTGCTTGCTTTTATAGTCTACAAGGAAAGTAAAACTGACCCTAACTGTAGTTTCAGCCATAGATCAAGTAAAGATATCAAATCTATTACCTTGCTTGGGTGGAGCCATAGGATTTGTATCTAGATGATTCCCCTTCCGTTGTTGTCACAGCGTCTTGTTTTTTGCAGACATTACACACCACTCATCACTCTCTCTGATGCCAGCCAGCACTTTATCAGCATCCCGAGCAAAGGCTGCCTCTAGTGGATGAAGAATTTCTCAGCTTTACCTAAGAGAACATCAATCATTCTTCATTTTCAGTGTTCAAACTTGCTCATCAGTAGTAACAACACTTGCTGGAGCCTGGAAAATCATCCCCAAATAAACACAGGGCTGAGGACAGCCAAAGTGATTGACAGCTCCTACCTCCTCCAGTGTTTTAGGTTTCAAAACCAGTGGAGATGCAGATGTCTCCTCATTACCAATATTTGCATGTCGCTTATCATAGCTGTTATTGAGAGAAAAGTGCCATGGATTAGGTTGTCAAGTGTCTTAAATGAGGTTTTGTACCTGTAGTAGACATAGAGGGCCCTCTATCAGAGTTGAGATTTGAGCAGGACAAGAGTTATCCCTTGTAGATAGAGAAGGAAAATTGTGGCATGGGAACAATTTTCTTTCTAGAGCCTCACAACCAAGACGGGACTCCCCACTAAGTTGTCTGTAAACCTTCTGGAGAAAAACCAGGTATCTTTCCTCCATAAAGGCTTAATCACTGCCACTTCGCTCCACTTCCTGGTCTTGAATTGCCAGCTACCTGAGAGGAGGTGGAAATGGGTGGGATATGGGCAGGGGATTAGGAAAAGAAACGGTGATCAATCAATTAAATAAGGTAGTTACTGACAATAGGTAACATCTGATCATGAGCTTTTTTCTTTCCTGATGAATTAATCTGTTGAAAGTGCCTTTCTCAGAGGGCTGTTAAAATTTTGTGGCTAGTTGAGAGAAAGAGTACTAGGAGAGGTTGGGCTTTAAGGATATTTCAACCATTCAATAAAGATGTCAGTCTTCTCTGCCTACAAATGTCAGTTGCCATATTTGTATAATTTGGAAAGACAATAATGGCTGCCTATTGCTTCTAACTGGCCACATATTGGATTTATTACATTCATGCATTGCCTAGGGAATATATTTGGTTTCACTTGGACAGTGCAGTTGCAGCAAGCCCATTGGTATGGAAGAATGATCATAGTGTTCAACAGTGCATAACTAATAACCAAGCTCATGGCTCAAGCTCTGGGAGATTTCATCCACTATCAGTTGCTCTCTACACTAGAGCAGCCTGAGGCTTATCAACCACTTACGTGGTATGATTTTCAGTGCAGTGAAATCAGTAAGGCTACCGTGTTCATATACAACTACCCTGCATGGATTTTCAACTACTGGAGAACATATTCTATGTCTTGTTTACCATTATCCTGCAGGAACATAGCCCAGTGCCTGATCTAGAGTAAGTAAATGATAAATATGATCCAATGAACAAGACTTTCCAACTCTATTTGGTTCTCTCTTCCCATCCCTCCTTCTTATTTGTAACTGTCATATCCCCCTCCCTAATACAAGTAGTCACCCCACCAGTAAAAGCTGAGCAGCAGTTTCAGATTTAGTAGATATTCATTTGAATGAAATCCAAGGATTCTGTTTACTGACAGCACAGTTATTTGACTGAGTTTATATTTTTAATGGATATTTTGGAGTGGAGTAAGGATAACTACAAAATAGGAACAGCAAGGGACAGATAGCAGTGTTCTTGAGAAATACCAGGGCCATAGTTACCTTGCACTCTGAGTATCTAAGTAAACCCAGATGATTAAAATATTATAGGTTTTAAAGTTTTAGCTTTTTCATCTTAATCAGATGGTTTTGCTGCTCTAGCATAAAAAAGGCTATTTGTTCATTAATTCATTTCAAAGTTTTTCAACCCTGCATATATTAAGTACCATCAGACATTGATGATGATATGAAGTGAGTCAGACAGAATTCTTAGCTATGAGTTCCTCAGTCTGCCTGAGACATGTAAGCAAATACAGTACATTACTAGAACAACAACTCAGTGGGACAAAAAGCATCACAAAGCACAACCTGTCAGTAATTTTTTATTTTTTTTTGGTTCCGGAGATTGAACTTGGGACTTTGCTCTTGTGAGGCAGGCGCCAGAACCACTGAGGCAAATCTCAGACTCTGCATTTGTTTTCTGACTCCACGGTTTCCTGGAGCAAATACTGGGCCAAGATCAAGTCTCTGCACTTGGTGAGATCACCTGTCTGAGTGGTGTGATTGCAGAATCTTCTTATAGTTTTATGGTCACAGATAAAATTCTTCAAAGACCTGTGAGCTAAGAACACAGACTCATTAATGAAAGGCTGGCAACTGGACCACCCTGTTTTTCTAAACTTAGTTAAAACACTTCAAGGGTTCAACTGGATGAGTTTTGGTGAGTTCATAAGATTGAACTAATCCCAGAATGAAAGGCTCAGAAAGCCACGTGACGGACGAACAAGTGGATATATACACAGGAGACATATGAAAAAATAAAGAAAGAATGTACAAAGTAAAAAGAAACACATTTCCAGAAATAAAAATGGGTCCTTAGCACTAACACTTGAAACATCTGACAGAACCCACTGACAAGCTCTGATGTAGTTACTATTGGGTATTTATTGTCGATTTTTCTCTCTAGATATCTTTAAAAACCGTATCCAGATTTCCAAGGTTGGGGAGACTTGGGATGGCAACAGGAGGCAGGCACTGTCAAGGAGCGAGGTTGTCTCTGAAAGGCATCGAGGGACAGAAGGGAAGGCTGGCTCCGCTAGGCAGGTTTCCTTGCTGCCACTCCATGTGTCTCTTCCCTCCCACTCCTGTGGCCAGTTTCTTTCTGTCTTGGCATAGTGAGAATCTAGGAAAGTCACAACAAAAATCCCCTCATGTGCTGGAAGACGAGGAAAAGTTTTAGATCTTTTGCCTTTTTTCTCCAGTGAAAACTTTCATAGAAATTGATGTGTAATTTTCAATAGGAGCTTTGCTTTATTAAAATAACTCTCCTATCCCTACAGTAAGTTTCTGTACTCTCTGCTTCTACCACTTTAATAAACAAACACAGAGAACAAACAATCCCTCCCCCACACTACCCCCCAAGTCCAACTTAGTTGGCAGACAGCGCCATTCATCCCAGGGCTTTCTCTGAGGATTGAAGATTTGTCTTGGACTGACTTCAGACATTTCCCCTCTGCTCTTCCACTGGCTCTGTTTTTCTCCAATATTTCCTCACTGTCTCCCTTGGCTCTCATTAATTAACTGCTCCTCACCCTGTGACTAAATGCAAGCCTTGTGTTTGGCTGTAGAGAGGATTATGACATTTTGCAAACACAGGACTGGGGAGAATATCTAGGGTAATACACTGGGCAAAGGAGGTAAACTCAGAAAACCCATCTTTTTAAACCTGTTGAAGCAAGTAACCAAAAAGGAAAGGAGGGGGAAACAGGTTGATTATTTGGTGACATTTACTTATTCTGACATGATATTTTAAAAGGCAAATACAGAACTGGAACTTGCTATTTAATTGAGGTTCAGGTATTTCAAAGCTTGCTTATCTCTCCAGCCCGTCTGGTGTTTCCATGGTGTTCCTTTTCCGCTTCTATTAGTCTGGAACGTGGGTAGCAAGTTGATGAACATTTTTAATGAGTAAATCCTTTTCTACACCCAATTTTATAGATAATTAAATCTGATTTATAGGGCAGGCTTCAGCGACAGTAAAAGAGGGAGGAAAGGAATGCAAAGGGGGAGGGGGCCAATTATTTGAGCTTTGAGTGGGACTTTATGAGTGGGCAGGCTTTGTGTGTGTGTTGCCTGCCCAGCAGGCACTCTGCGGGGCTCCAGGAGGTTTCTAAGTATAATAAAACTCATGATGGCTTTGCTATGGGGCTTTTGCTTTGTTTATTGGGTTTTAGTGTTTTGAATAGGAAGTTTTCTTTTCCAAGAAGCAGAATCTGATCTTTATTTT
Organism: Heterocephalus glaber; assembly: GCF_053883595.1. NCBI lineage: Eukaryota > Metazoa > Chordata > Mammalia > Rodentia > Bathyergidae > Heterocephalus > Heterocephalus glaber. The sequence continues at coordinate 31,661,974 of NW_028258296.1, read as the reverse complement.
TGCTCTTCCAGTTTTGTGCCATGCTACGCTCAAAGCAAAAAAGCATGCATTTGAAACTGCAGAGAGCACCACTAAGACACTTGTCCTTGCAAAACGATATTTATTAAGCATTTTCCATGCAGCAAAATCACTGTAGAAGCTGCAGATACAGCAGTCAACAACACAGGCTGTTCAGACTTGTTACTTGTGAAGTAACTCAATCAGTGAAAGAAAAGCAGACAAAAGGTAATCTAAAAAGGAAAATAAAACACAGAGAGGGTAAATGGGCCGAGCAGAATCCCAGTTTGTCTGTCAGAGGTGCATTTGAGTCTAAGAGTTCAGCTCTCCTGACCTCAGGCTTTTTTTCCCTCCTTCTCTCTCCCCCTCTTTCTCTTCCTCCTCCTCCTACTCTTTCTCCTCTCCCTTTCCTCCTTCTGTTCCTCTTCTTCCTTCTTCTCCCTCCATCCTTTTATTTTCGCTGGCACTAGGGATCAAGCCCAAGGACCCTCTCCCACTGAACTACATCCCTTTTTATTTTTATTTTAAGACAGGTTTCTCATTAAATTGCCTTGTGTGACTCCAATTTGTGATCCTCCTGTCTTGGCCTCAGTCAGCGCTGGGATTACAGGTGGCTAATTTCTTCTTAACGTACTCCACTCTTTTCCATTTGTGGGTACATTAAAGAGTAATAAAAACAGCCACATGGTATGATTTGAAGTTCCTTGCACAGTGACTTGAACATGGTAGAATATATTAACTGGCCTTGAAACTATGTGAAGTAGTTGCTAAATTACAGTGGTACATTGGTCCACAAACACTTGTTTGCAAACAATTTGGTTCATAAACAGAGCATTTGGCATAATTTTGTTTTTGTTTGCAAACTCCTTGTCAGGTGACAAATATGACTGTGGCCATCTTTCCCACACAAACACAAACATGGCTATCTTTTCCAAAATTGTAGAACCAATTAAGTTGGTGAACCGAGGTACGACTGTAAAAATGCAGTGTCATCTGAAATGATTGTGTGAAAGAATATGCTCAATTTAAGTTTTAAAAGCCAAGCTATTCCTATCATCAGCCATCACCATCATCAGCAGATTACCAGGAGTAATCCATGTATTAGATATGTTACATGAAATTTAAAACACAATTAGTCCGCTGAAATAAGACTATGTAACATACTGAAACCGTGTCCTCATGCTTAACTTAGATTAAAATCTTGAGAGACGAATATGTAGGTCAGTGAGCAACCTTGCTTAAAATATTCTTTTGAAGTTTTTTTCTGATTATAATAGTAATATAAAGTTGTATCCCTTTTCACTAACATTTTCAGTATTTGTTGTAAGGCTGAACAATCATTTAAACAATCTATACTTAATCTTTTTACAAAAGCCAGAATTCTCTGTTTTAATCTTACTTTAAACTTTGAAGTATATGGGTTATATATATATATATATATATATGACAGTCAGAATTATACTGTTGACTGGTCCAAAGAAATCCCCAAATAACCTACCTATTTTCTTTACAATTATAAAATAAATAAAACCATTTTATTTTCTTTAACATTTGACTGGGTTATGTATTTTAAAGCCAGGCAAGTGAGGGTGATAGCTATTAGCAAAAGTGATTTGAAATATAGTACACATTTTAAAAAATTTCTTCATGAATCAAGCGATTATAACTGTGAATCTATCAAACCAACCTCCCTCAAGGAAAAATCCTAAGGACCCAAATTCCTTCCTTAGGAGGAGATTATTAAAATGTCTGTGGTTTATTGATTTTTTTTTTTAGTGCTGCTTCTTTAGGAATATGAGGTTTGTTAACAGAAATGATACCAATGCTAAGTGTTAGGAAATGCTTGTCAAAATCTTACTTAGAAACAATAAAATAGTATGTCAATATGCAGAAGTTGGATAGAAACTTATCTTTTTAACTGCCCTCATTCTTACCAGGTAAGCTCATTTCTTCCACTTGCCATTCTCAGATTAGCTTTCATTGAACGTTAGTTTTCTTTTTTTTCTTTGAGGAAGAATGACTGGGATTAAGTCTTAGTGGACTTTCCCAAAGATCCTTCCTGATGGTGGCTATTTCATACTCTCATGCTAAGGTCTTTGCTTTTCTTGGCCTTGACTTTTTGTTTAGAACAATGGAAGTTTTGTGTTTTGTCCCTTTTCTTTTTTGTCATGCAATTTTAAACTCTGGTGTTGTCCTGCCCCAATTCTGATCTCTCCTAGTTCCTCTTTGTTGAGCACAGATTTAAAAGCATAAAATGGTTTGTAGGGAACTTTAAATAGCATTAATATAAATTTTTTGTTTAAGAGATGTGTGTTAGCTTTTGTCACTCTGGCAAAATTATTGAGAATAACAACTTTAAAGAAGAAAGGTTTATTTGGGCTCACAGTTTTAGAGGTTCCAGTCCATGGTTTTCTGGCCCTCTTGCTTTGTGCCCGAGGTGAGACAGAACATCATGGTGGTGAGGATGTGTGGAGGAGAAGGCTACTCACCTCATGGTGGCTGGTAGGTAGCAGGTGGGGAGAAAGAAAAGGAAGAGTCAGGGGAGAAGATATATCCTTCCATCCACATCCACTACCTACCCCCAGTGACCCACTTCCTCCAACTGAGCCCTACCTTCTGATAGTCCATTTAGTTATGAACTCATGCACCCTTGTGGTCCAGTTACCTAAGTCCCACCTCTGAACATTGCTGCACTGGAGATCAGGCCCTTAATACATGAATCTCTGGGGGACACATTATATTTAAAACATAGGGGATGATCTTTAAATCATAATAAAGGCAAAATACAGAATTTAAGTGACACGTTTAGAGTCTGAACAGAAATAAGAGATCTAGAATTGATATTTCCCTATTCTCAATCTTGTGTCATTTCAGTACACTGGTCAATCTCCCAAGGCTCAAATCCTTCTCACCCTGGGTTGGCCACACCTACAGCACTTTGCAATCCTACGACTTGGTTCCCATTTGTGGCTTTCAGAGAAAAGAACTATTGCTGCCTGCATTAGCTGACCAAGACTTAGTGACTGTTCCACACTGTGGAACAAAGTAGTAAGCAATAGTTTTCTGAAGCATGTATTGAATGTCAGTTTTGATCCTGTGAGTTAAGAACATCTGATCCTCTGCTGATGATCTTCTGTCTCTTGGAAGCTCTATTGCTCTTGTGAGGAGACAAATTTTGGCTCAATTATTTTCTTTTTAAATGTCTAGATGAATGCTCAGCACTGTTTATTCACCCTATTAGGAAATAGACTATATGCTTTTATAGGAGTTGTCTACGGTGAACACCTCTAGCGACAGAATCACATATTTTCTCTATGTTCAATATGTAAATGTTCAATATTATGGGATGTTAATTGTGTGAATTTTATGGTCAAGTAGATGTTAGTTGAAAATTGATTTTGATCAATTGCTAACCATGTGACCTTGGACAAGATGAGTAAAGCTCAGTTCAATCATCAGTAAAATGAGGAGAATGATGCCAGTTATGAGATACTGCCATGAAAATTAAATGAGATAGTGTTTAACAATTTGTGATCCCCCAATAAATGTTACTTTGAATTATTTCTCACCTACTCTTTTCTAGTTTTATCATTCAAAAAGTTCTCCCCAAGAGAAAGAGTGAGAATTATAAAAGTTTAAATATATCAATTTTAGTTTTTCTTTTTTAATTTAAGAATTTCTTGCTGAAGGTGCTACATTACAAATGGACTCTTAAAAGCCACTCGTATTAGTAGTCTGATCATTTATTCGTTGATGAGAAATATTTTGTTCTATTATCGAGAATAAAAATTAACTGAACATTAATCAAAAACTTCATCATAAGCAGAAGTGTGCATATATCACAGAAGCTTCCCAAGAGAGGCCCCTGCTCTCTGTGTTTGGTGTATTGACTGGTCTTAGACTGCTCAAGTGCAGCTTGACTATTCCATTAGAAGGGCAACCTTAAGATGTTCTTGAAAATCCATATGTGCTATTATTTTTAAAGAGTTTATTTGATTTTATTTTACTTACACTTCCTCCCTTCTCCTGGGCAATTAATTTCTTGCTGGTACTATGCCTGGAAACAGTAGGAGAAAATGAGTTGCTAGAAGTGCATTTCTAAATTAGCAATCATCTCAGTGATGTGTGCACTTAGTCAATGTGTTTATTTCTTGGTTATTGTTTTTTTTCTAAAAAATATATAGATACAGAATATGCATATCTTGGTAATTCCCTGAGCATGATAAAGGCTTCTAGAGAGTGCCTTTTGGGGTTTACTATTGTTTTTGGGATGAGGCAAGGGATAGGTCTTTCACAGAAATGATAGTGTTTCCCACTAGAAATTCTCTGGTTTGTAAGACTGTGGTCAAAAACTTTGGCTAAAAGTCAAGTTATATTCAGGGTTTTGCTCCAGTAAAAAAATCCCCTCTTTGAAAGCTTTGAAAGAGAAGCCCCATTTAAAGCTCACTAGTGACAAAAATAAAGGAGGCTTGACAGGGTGTAAATTCCCTACTGGGGAGGAGAACTGTTATTTAGCTATTTGCTAGCATGCCATTATATCAGCATATAATGGGACGGAGTTTTCCAGGAGATGTTGAAGCAGGGCTGGAGATTCTGTGTGAAAGCATGTGTGTGTGTGTGTGTGTGTATGTGTGTGTGTGTGTGTATGTGCATGTGTGTGCACATATGCTTAATAAGGTCCACTAAACTCTCAACCATTCATCCTCAGAATTCTCTTCCTTGTTTTTGCCTTTTCCCCAAGGCTCACTGTAGAGCCAGTGTGCATGGAGTAGCTTTAGAGATACAATACTGTATCAGGAAATAAGGAAGGATAAGTTGTGAGTCTCCAAGGAGAGTTGTATTGGGTTTATAACCCATTTGGAAATGTAACCACAATTTCATTTCATCCCAGAGACCCCTACGGAGCAGTAACAGCAGAGAGTAGGATGATTCACCTAATTTCTTTGGTGTAAATTTAAAATTTCTCCTGACAGATTACGTTGGAGGACTGGGGCTTGAATGCATCATCCTGAAGAATTTTTGCAGTTGCCCAGAAATGTGGGGCTAGAGAGAGCAGATGCTTGGAAATGCTGTTGACATTTCCAAGTTTTTATAGCTCTGGTACATAGCCCACTAACTCCAGCATGCTTCACACATGGAGAGGGATCGTTTGTCATTTTGTTGTCAAGATGATACTTACAACTCTAAATGAAATGCATTACTTCTTTCTACCTCCTGCTTGGACAGTCAAGGTAGAGGCATTTCAGGCATTTATTGGTCACCCTGTGTAGGCATGAATGGCAGACTGGTATTAGAACTTGCTCTGTGGCAGTTGAAATGAGAGTCTCTAAAAATGCTCACAATGACAAAAGGTACATGTTTCTGCCACACTCAATTAGGGTGTGATTTGTATGACAAAAGTACCTTCATTGAGAAACATACAAGTAGTAGTCATTAAAAGGGCATTTAAATTCTGAAACAATTAATATGGGTGGTACATACCTATACACACCGCTCTTTGTATTTTAACAACAGTGTTTTTCTGGACAACTCAGCAACTTGCCAACATTGAAAATCTGACCATTTCCCAGACAGTAGATATTTTGCAGTTTGAGTTGTAGACATTCTAGTGTAGAATGTCTTCCTGCTTTCAGGGAATTATTACTTTATGGCATTACCAAATCTTTAAATAAAACTATAGAATATAACGAGGTCAAGATTGCTCATATTTTGGCTACTGGGTGAAGGACAGTGGTCAGGAACACAATCAGAATCAAGTTGTTACTTCTCTGGAAACCTCAAGGAAATGATTAGATCAATCAGTCTCCAAATAACTTGAGTGCCCACTCTGGCAAAGACATTCTAGAAGTTCGGTTGTTCTTTATGGCCTGCACACTGAAATGTTCCAGAACTATAACCTCCCCTTTCCATTGAATGCGTGTGAGATGACCCTCTCAGGGAAAATTGTAGTTATGAGCATGTTTTCTTTAACATTTCTAGTTTTAGTCTGCTTCTTTCTGGGGATTTCATGGGAATTGCTATGCTCTGAGCTTGAAGTTTTGAGGAGCAAATATCCCTGGACACAGGCCACGGGCTGACAGGAAGATCTCCACAGGGAAGCTGAGAGCCCTGTCAGACACACTCTCATAAGGAATAAAAACATGTTGGCATCCCAGCAGTCCTGGAAGCTGCACAAGCTGTTGGTCCTTCCCCTTTCATCTCCTTTGACTATTTACAGTTCGCCTGGTAACTCTTTGATGGGCTCTTTGCTCTGAAGTGGGGAGCTGGGCTGCTTGTCTCTCATTTGGAAATTTGATTCCGTTATTGGCCCTTGAGCCAACCTCCTCCCAGGCAGGTGGGTCTTGAGTGGAAGGTAAGGACTTTCAGTCTAGTTTTCTTCTTCCTTGTGAAGAAGGCACTGTCTTGAAAACTAATTCCAATAAAAAGAAGAAATCCTATGCCTCTTTCTAGAATTATTTATCCTCTTTTACAATCTTGTCTTGCCACTTGAATCATTTTATAGACATGAACTTTAGTGCTTGTGGTTGGCTCCTTTTACCTGTTGCCAGATTTCCCTGATGTTGACTCTGCCTGCTGCCAACCTGGCTCCTGATGCTGCATTTGGCTTTTCTGCCAGCACACCTGTTGCTCACTGCCGCTCTCCCTTGATGCAGATTTGCCATCTGCCTGGACTTTCTTTGAACTATTTCCTGCTGCTGGGAATGTGTGTTGTCTTCAGTGCCTGTAACTATGATTACAGCATAGTTTGCTAACAACAAATAAGCAAAACTTTTAAAACCAAGATATAAGCTTACTTTCTCCTATTTTCTCCTATTTTCTACTAATTCTTGGATAAAATATATATTGTTTCTCATGCATAGTAACACCGAAAAATGTTTGTATAAAAAGTTCAACATTATGAGATGATTGCCTTGTAAACTTTTTCAGAATCAAATGAACAAATAGAATAGCAGCAAGTATTCTGAAATCAAGTGCAGATTAAAAGTTCTGGAATGGCAAACTATATGCTTTTAAATGCACATGATTTTAATATTTCTAAGGATGTTTGTTGATTGACTTTATCAGAGCCAGATGGTGGCTCTCTTTCAACGTGCTCGGGGATATTTAATAAATGACAGGAATCCCTGCAAGGGAGATGTGATTGCTCCTGCTGAGGCAAATGGGATGCTTTCACTGATCAGGTGTCAAGGGGCTGCTGAAGCAGAGTTAGAAAGAAAAGAGCACTTTCAGTAAACCTGAGTGTTGACAGAGAGAAGTGAGAAAGAAGCTTAAAGGACCAGGGAGTAGTTGAGCCTGGGTGAAGGGCTTGAGAAAAACAGCAATTTGATAAGGATTAGGAGGCAGGATAGGAAAGACAAAATAGAAAAGAAACAAGCTTAGGTGGTGACAGTTGAGGGCAGGAGGTTGGGGTGTGGAAAGTGGAGAGACAGTAGATAGCAGATTACATTGGAATGCAGTGTAGGGAGGCTGAATAACAAGTAGAGCTTCAGAGTTAAAGAAAATACGTAATGGGCTGAGTTAGGAGGGTCTCCATGCAGATCACTAAGTGGGGGCTCTCCCAAAGTCAATTGCATCTGGGATCAGACAAGAAAAGAGATCTTTACCCCCACTGACCTAGGTTTCTGGAAGACAAGCATAGGCTGATGACTGCAGAGATGCCTGGGAACACTTATGAGAAAGCCAGGCTTGGGTTTTAAGAGTGCAGATGGAAGGCAGGGAGGGAGAGAGAGGGGGAGAAAGAGGATGAGCACACACAGAATTATACTGGTTTAAATTCATGACAGAGTAAATAAGAAATGGAAGCCCATTACTAGCTTGCAAGCACTTACTAGGTCCTACTATGCACTGCTTTGAGATTCGAGAGTCCCCATGCTGAAGGACATTTGTACCATCTATATGTCAACTATAATAGACAGCAACAGAGCAGAGTAAAGGAGTTCAGAATGTGAGCTGTTGTCAAAAGGATTTAGTTTGAGTCCTGGTCCTTATCATTTATGAGCTATGTGACCTTGGACAAGTTATTTAATCTCTACGTACCTCCATTTCTTCATCTGTTAAATAGTAGTAATAGAACATACTGAATGTTTGTGAGGATTAAATGAGGTAATATTCCTGATAATATTAAAGGTGTCTTTTAACACAAGAAAGCAACCTGTCAAGAAGCAAGAGCAAAGTGTGTCCCCCTCCTTTATTCTCTGAGTGTGTCAGCAGATAGCTGTTAGGACACTATCAGCAACTAATGGGAAATATAACAGGAGGTGCCTATGTTTGCATTTTGCCCTTTCTTTCAGAGTGGTATTTCTGACAGACAGGCTCATGGCAGGTTGCAGGAGAATTAATCCCTTTGGAAACCAAGATTTCTGCCAATTCTTTCAGCTTGAATTGGCTTATTTTGGGGGCATCCAAACAGCAGAATCAGTCAAGGTCTCCATATAGTCAATATTTGTTCAACTTGTTGAATACAACAAATTGTGAAAAAGTTTAAAGTAGACATCACATTTAGTAATACATCCAGCAAACACATTCCACTTGACAGTAAACTAGAATGTTCATGTGTTGAATTCTGCAAAGGTAATTTCATGTCAATGATAAGTAAGATAATAGATGGTACTGAAAGAATTGTGAGGCTATAATACACTTGAGGTGCCAAGGCAAGTGACTAATGGGAGTGGAGCCTTTTGAGATATTCAGCCTTGGATATATTTTAGAGTTATGGGTCTATTTATAAGATTGTCATATATCATTTAGCTTGTTGCCTTCACAATTCTAAAGCCTTTTATAGAAGATGAGGCCAAAGAATTGTTGAGCACCAACCATTCAGCTGTTTGGACAACTGTGATACCTGTCCAAAATGACTCTGCTAGATGAGAAAATTACTTCTTAGGCATGGGTTAGGGCTTTTGGGAAGGGGTTTTAATCTTTTTAAGTATTGAATCTATTATCTTGAATATATTATTTTTTGTCCAAGGTAGTCAAAATCATCTATCCTCCCTTCGCAATGTGTTGTGATGGTCTCAAGTACCTCTTTTCAAATTATATGCTCAAACAATTAAAAATATTTCCTTAAAGCCAAAAGAATGTTTGAAATGAGTGGTTTTAAAAAGGAATCCATCAAGAAGACCTCAGGGTGTGTCATATAGTTACATAGTCTACAGTTAGGCTGGTGTAGTGGAATAATAACATGGAGAAAGCTTCTTTTGATAGAATCTAGCTCCTTATTGAGGAGCATCTAAAGTCCCTTTCATAGATGATAGATGATTTCTTGCCAAAGGATACATTCAGCCTGTGGCTTCTGGTAATACCATCTGTAGAGTCATTATTTCAAGAATCACATAGTGGCCTCTACACATTGGCAAAGCCTCCACAGTGGTATCTTTACTGACTGATGGAGCAGAGCTGTTATTGACACCCATTTGAAGTGGTTGGCTGTTTTCTAATTCGGTGCAAAAAGCTGCAAAATCTTCAAATATTTTCCCCTAAGCTGCCTGAATACAACTTAGTTCCCCTACTTGTTTGTTGTGATTACAAGGAAAGCTTTCCAATGCCAGGCAATGTGACTGCCCTACATTTTTGTGAGATTTATTTTGAAGCTTTCTGAATACCCTTTTATGTTGTTTTTTCATATTCTGACCAGGATGGTGTTTACAAATATGTGTAGGCTTCATTGGCATGAATTCTGATAATTGTACAAGTCTTAGATTGCTGTCAAGAACTTCCAAACTTTTGTATCATAGATAGTATATATTTGTCTGTACAGTAAGTTCTCAACTTATAAACATTCAAGTTGTGAACTTCTACAGGTACTAATGGACCTCCTATTGAGAACATTTGTAGATGGGAACAAATCCTGGAAGTAACTCATGTGTCTGCCTGACATTGTCACAGTCATGCTGCTGTGTGCTCACTGTACAGTGTGATAGTGTACAGTAGTACAGTGTTAGTCAGAGCCCAGCATGTCTGGAAGCCAGAAGAAAGGCAGTGGTGATGTGAAGGAGACTGCTAGGAAGTGCAAGCCAATATGCATTGCATAATTGTGTCAAAGGTATATAAGACTCATTTTGTCAGACTTATGAATGAATCTGACTTATGAAAATTCTCCAAGAATGGAACTCATAAGTCTGGGACTTATTATACTTTCAGGCTCTATGACACTTGAGAACGTACAACAAACTTTCATCTCTAGATGCAATTACTGTTTGGCTTGAGAAACCTATTAGAATGACATAAATGAATAAATAAATAACTGAATGAATGAATGAATGAAAGAAAAATTGAGATAGTCGATTTCAATACTGGAAACTAGGGAGTATTACACTATCAGGTACTTTGGACTAATAATAATGTAAAAGGCAAGCAATTGAGAGGAGTTTGTAGAGATTGATACATGGCTTTCTTCTATAATACAGCAATAAAGGGTTTTGGAAAAAAAGTGAAGTTTCTGGGGAACTCAACTAACACCTACTACTGTAATGGACCATGGGACAGATGGGAGCACTTTCCTTAGAATCTTTTTCTTTAAAGGCTGCAATTAAGGCTGTGAGGTTTATGCACATAGGTGCACTACAAAAATGCAGTATAGCAGAAAATGAGTTTTAGCTGAGGACTAGTGACCATTTTTCCTGATGTGGAGGACAGGACCAGAAAGGAAATCTGGCTATGTAACAAGGTAAAAAGAACAGTGAATGAGGCAGATAACATTGGTATAAAAACCATGGCAGCTCTACCAAGCATCTGCTTAGAGATGCTGGCATGGACTCCTCAGGACTAAGATACTTTCTCATGATTTCCGGATGGTTGAATCTTAATATATAGCACTTCCATTTGCCTTCAGCATAAGGCCTGTATAAAGATTTCTAATCAAGAAGAGAAAATGATTAGGAGACTGCCCACGTTTCTGCTTCTAGGGAAATCCAAGGTCAAGAGAATCAAGTTTTCACTTGAAGATAAAAGATAGCAGGGGACAACAAAGTTTTTTTTTTCCCCCACAAAAATAAGAAAAATATAGTATTTAAAGGCAGAGAAACTTTATTTAAAACAATTTTTGAAGTGAAACAGAAGTTGATGTATAATATCTACCTTGTGTACCTCATAAAAGTCTAGCAAACATGGACTATTAAACACGAAGAGGTAAAAGATGAATGACATGAGCTAGACCAGAAGGTCTTATATGCATAAAAAACAAGATGAGGAAGTCATATAATAGCACTGTAACAGATAAGTGTGAGTGTGCACTGGAGGAAAACAGAAACAGAGCTGAAGAAAAACAAGTCAGATGTGGGGAGTGAATTGAAGTGATCTTACAAACTCAGAAAGATGGAGAAAAGTAGAGGACTTGGAGAACAGAGTAAACAGACCCAATGTATAGGTATTTTATATATATATACATATATATATATATATATATTTTTTGGTACCGGGGATCAAACTCAGGCCCTTGCACTTGCGCAGAAGGCAGTGAAGCCACTGAGCTAAATCCCGGTCGGTATTTTATATTCTTTTTTTGTTAAATTCTTTTATTGGTACATTTTAGGTATACTACACAATTACATTTCTCATTGGGAATTGTACCTTTACATAATGCATCTTGGTTCACATTTTTTCCCCATTCCTAGCCCTCCCTTCACCCCCTCCACCCTTCCCTATTTACAAAGACTTTATTTCCATTTCTCAGCATTTTTCCTTTCCCTTCTTTCCTTTCCCCTGCCCCTCCCACTACTCCTAACCCTGAGGTGATACTCTTAAGTGAAATAAATAGGACACACATGTATAAATATTGAATAGTTTCTCTGGTGTGAGAAACTGAAAGTGTAAATAAGGACTGAAATGTATAATAGGTAACATGAAATAGGAAGAAAAGGGGCAAAGGGGAAGGAAGTGGGAGGGCTAGGGGAAAGGATAGAAGGGAATGGGTTTAATATGAGAAAATGGAAAAATAGGAACAAAATCTTTGTAAATAGGGAGGATTGGAGGGGTTGAAGGGAGGGCTGGGCAAGGGTGAAAAATAAGAACCAAGAGAGATTATGTAAAGGTGCAAATTTCCAGTGATGAATGTCGTTATATTGTATACCTAAAATGTACCAATGATTAGAATGAATAATCGATAATGCAAAATAGGAAGAAAAGGTATTTTATATCCTTAAGTGAAGTAAATCAGATACACAAGTAAATATCACAGGGTTTCTCTTGTATGAGAAACCCAAAATATAAGTAAAGAACAAAAATAAAAGACAATAGGAAATAAAGAGATAGATGCTTTTGTGAAAGGGAAGGGTATGAAGGCATAGAGGGGGAGAGAATGCAGAAAGGGGATGAAAAAAGAGCTAAAATCTGGTATATACATATACCAACACCCAACTAGGAGTATAATCATTATGTACTGCAAAAATGTATTATTAAAAAACAAAAATTGAGAAAAGATCAAGGTGTTGGCAAAAACCAAACCAAACAAAAAACAGATAGCAAGTATTAAAATTGTTTAATATCTTATTAACTATCATCTATTATGTATGACTAAAACCTAATACTTTAGGTCAAACATACAGTAGAAAGCAAAAAGCAACAATGAAGGCTACCCTAGAGTCATTTTTAAAAATTTAGAAAGAAACTAATAGAATCAAATATCTTCCCATGTACCTAGAAAAATTAATTGGAAGAGAAGAACAGCTAGACACATTATTGGGAAATTTATGAATTTCAAAGATTCAAAAATGATTTCCATAATCATCCTGTCAGATACTTAGAAAGCAATAAAAGTCAAGCAGGTCTCTGTAATTTCTTTGATAACTCTAAATACCAGAGTACTAATGATTGTGATTATGATAAATGATAATTTAAAAATAACAAATATTTCCTGAGCATGTTTAATGCATCAGATACTGTTCAATATGCTTTTTACATAGTAAGTCATTAAAAGCTCATAACACACTTATGACGTAACTACTTCTGGTATCATTTTATAGAATAATATTTTCTTTTATTTAAAATTAATTTCATTGGTACGTTTTAGGTATACAATATAATGACATTCATCATTGGAGATTTATACCTTTACATAATTAATATATCTTGGTTCTTATTTTTTCCCTATTCCCCTGTGCTCCCTTCAAACCCTCTATCCCTCCTTATTTACAAAGACTTTGTTTCCATTTTTTCATTTTCTCATATTAATTCCATTCCCTTCTTTCCTTTCCCCTACCCCTTCCACTTCCCCTTTGCACCTTTTCTTCCTATTTCACATTATCTATTATACATTTTGATCCTTATTTACACTTTCATTTTCTCACACCAGAGAAACAATTTGGTATTTATACATGTGTGTCCTATTTATTTCACTTAAGAGTATCACCTCAATATACATCCATTTAGCTATAAATGTCTTTAATTTCTCATTCTTTATGGCCAAGTAGTACTCCATTTTATGAAAGAAACCACATTTTCTTTATCCAGTCACCAGTTGATGGGAAATAGGTCTGTTTCCAAGTTTTAGCTATTACAGACTGTGCCACTGTAAACATGGGTACACATATATCACTGTGGTATGATTCTTTTAATTCTTTGGGGAAGATATCCAGAAGGGGAATAGCTGGGTCAAATGGGACCTGTAATCCTAGTTCTTTGAGGTATCGCCATACAGATTTCCACAGTGGTTACACCAGTCTACACTCCACCAGCAGTGGAGCAGGGTTCCTCTTTCCCCACAGCCCCGCCAGCATTTGTTATTGGTTGATTTCATGATGGCAGCCATTCTTTCTGGGGTGAGGTGGAATCTCAGCATTGTTTTCATTTCCATCTCTCAAATGACCAGTGATGTTGAACATTTTTTCACATGTTTATTTGCTATTTCTACTTCTTTGTCTGAGAAATGTCTGTTCATTTCAGATGCCCAGTTTTGGATTGGGTCTTTAAATTTGGGGGTTTGAGTTTTTTGAGTTCCTTATATATTCTAAATAGTAGACTTTTGTCTGAAGAAAAGCTGGTAAAAATTTTTTCCCACTTTCTGGGTTGTTTCTTCATACGTTTGGTGGTTTTTCTTGCTGTACAGAAGCTTTTTAATAAGAAGAGATTCAACTTGTTGATTGTTTATGCCAGTTCATGTGCAACTGAGGTTTTGTTTATAAAATCATTTCCTACACCAAAGTCTTCAATTGTTCTACCCTGGCCTCTCTTCTAGCTGGTTTAATGTTTCTGTTTTTTTTTTTTTTTCATTAAGTTTATTGGTACATTTTAGGTATACAATACAGTTACATTCATCGTTGGGATCTTGTACCTTTACATGATGTATCGTGGCTCTCATTTTTCTCCATTCCCCTGCCCTCCTTTCACCTCCACTACCCTTCCCTATTTGCAAAGACTTTGTTTCCATTTGTTTCCTTTTGTCATACTTTTTCTTTTCCATTCTTTCCTTTCTCCTACCCCTCACACTTTCTCTACTCTTTTAGACATTTTCTTCCTATTACCCAGTATCAATTATACATTTTTAAAAAATTACAATATCACGATTTAGAGGACATTACCACAGATTTTACAGCATTTAAAAGGATATAGAAAGCATATTACAAAAATCTTTTTTGAAATAAATTTGACAACTTCTAAGAAGTACCTTGGAAGACAAATTAATGAAACTGACTCTGTATGGAACATAAAATTTGAATAGCACCTTTTAAAGAAAGTATATTCCTAGCTTGAAAACCTACCTGTATAACAACAGGCTCATATACATTTTAACTGATAAATTATATCAAACTTTTAAAGCAGAAAAAAGAAAGAACACTTTTACCTTCATTTTAGGAAATCAACATTGTGTTAATACTAAAACTGGGTAATAGATAATAGAAAAGTATGAACATTAATAAGAATTTGTTTAACAAAAAAAACTATTAGAAGTCAGATCTGGCAGTATGGAGAAAGTGGTTTTATTATAGGAATAGCAGTGTTGGTTAAGCAGTGGAAGATCCACCCCCAAAAGTCATCATTTTAACAGAGGAAAGGAAGAAGCCATGTGATCCGGTCAGTAGTTAGAGAAAAAGTATTGGACTAAATTCTATAGCTGTTCATGATAAAAGCTATCAGGAGACTAGAAGTAGAACAGAACCTTCTCAACAGATCAAAGACATGTACTCCATACTTCCAGCAAAAATGCCTTATATGAATGGAGACTATACGATGTTTTCTCCCTGAGGTGGGGAACAAGGGCAGATATGCCTACTCTTCATCTATCCATTAAACTTTGAAACCTAGGCCCAAATCAAAATAGTCTGGGAATAAAATGATGCAATTAGGATAGGATGTGCAAGGTATAAGTAAAATCTTTATATGTAGATGAAATGATCTTCTACAGAGAAAATACTAAAAAATCTCCAGGAGCACCTAGAACTTGATTTGAATTTAGCAGGATTAGCAACCACAAGGTATATATAAATATTCAGGTCTATGTACACTTGCTATAAATGAAGAATTGGATATTGAAATGTAAAAGTTATGTAGGAGTACAAAGGACCTAGAAAAGTAAAAAGAAAAAGAAAAAAAAACAGTGTTGGAAGACATTTATTATTTATCTAATATTAAGACTTCCTCTAAAACTACAGTAGGAGTCGCATGGAAGACACCGAATCAGCCCGCTGCAGAAAGGTAGGTCTGCGTATGCCCTACCGAGGTCCCAGAGTCACGTGAAAGACATCGAATCAGCCCACTGCAGACAGGCAGGTCTGTGCACAACCTACCAAGGTGCTGAGTAGTGCGGAAGATGCCAAATCAGCCCGCTGCAGACAGGCAGGTCTGTGCCCACCCTACCGAGGTCCCGAGCTGCATGGAACACACTGAATCGGCCTGCACCCCAGCAACAATACACTGGACCCCCCCCCCCCCCGACCAACCCCACTCCTCTGTACAGCCACCTGGTTCCACACTACAAAGACGCAGAGGACACCGGACCACCAGACCATGGTACTGAGTCCTGCTGCTCCTGGCCAGAGGAAGGGGCTTCTGAGCCATCATCCCACTGTTCCTGGTCCAGAGGAAGGGGCTTCCCAGCCACCATCCCTCCCGCTGCTCCCTGCAGAGGATAGGGATTTTGGGCCACCTTCTGTCCCGCTGCTCCTGGCCCAGAGGAAGGGGCTTCCAGGCCACCATCCCTCCCACCACTCCTGGCCCAGAGGTAGGGCCTTCTGAGCCACCATCCCACTGCTCCTGCACCAGAGGAAGGGGCTTCCCAGTCACCATCCCTCCTGCTGCTCCCAGCCCACAGGAAAGGGCTTTTGGGTAACCACCCCTACTGCTGCTCCTGGCCCCTGTCCCACCTCTCCCAGCTCAGAGGAGGTAATCTATGCAGGCACCAACAGCCCCCCTCCCCCGAGTTGAAATAAGAAAACACATAACTAAGTCTCAAAACTAGACTTCCAGATCACCTACAGCAACCCCAAAGGGAAATGAGATGGAACATTCTGATACACAAACACATGGACCCACTGAACTGGCAACAAAAGGGGATCTGGAAAAAGTGAAATCAGAAATAATTTCTCAGATAACAGGAGAAATTGTGCCCCTAGTGCAAGACATGATTAATCAATCTAGAGAGGATCTCAGGAACATGATGGAATCCCAACATAGGAAACAAATGGAATCCATAAAACAGATGCAAATAGATTTCCAGGACATGAAAAACTCCATTGAAAGTCTACACAGCAGAATGAGCCAATGTGAGGACAGAATTTCAGATATAGAAGATAAGATTGCAATTAGTGACCAGGAAAAGAAAAATTGCTTCAAAATTATAAGGGAACATGAGAAATCAATCCAGCAACTGCTAGATGATGCAAAGAAGAATAACATAAGACTGATTGGGCTCAATGAAGAAACAGGAGAGAGTGCAGATGACATAAAAGATCTCTTCACAGAAATAATGGCAGAAAACTTCCCAAGCAGGAGAAAAGAGCTTGACATACAGACAAGTGAGGCATATAGGACTCCAAATAGCCTTGATCAAAAAAAATCTACTCAAAGGCATATAATTGTTAAGACTCCAGAATCTCAACAGAACAAAGTTCTACAAGTAGTTAGAGAAAAGAAACAAATCACATACAAAGGAAAGCCCATCAGAATCACAGTAGACTTCTCAACACAAACCATCAAAGCAAGAAGAGCTTGGAGTGACATATTCCAAGCCCTAAAAGAAAACAGCTTCCAACCCAGATTGATGTACCCTACAAAACTATCTTTCAAAATTGATGGAGAAATCAGACACTTTCATGACAAAGAGCACCTTAGGAACTTCGTGAATACCAAACCAGCACTCCAAAGAATTTTACACAGTATCCTAGGAGCAGACATTGAGGATCACAACCCCAGGAAGCAAAGCAGAATGAACCCATCTGGTATGACAAGAGATTAAATGTAAAGGGGAGAGAACCCAACAAAAAGAAAAAGTCATGGCAATGACAAATCAATAAGTTTCAGTTACAACCATCAATGTTAATGGTCTCAATTCACCAATCAAAAGAAATAGACTGGCAGAATGGGTCAAGAAGCAAAATCCAACAATATGCTGCATACAAGAAATACACTTAATTCAAAAGGAAACTCATAGACTGAAAGTGAAAGGGTGGAAAACAGTACTCCATGTGACAGGAACCTGAAAAAAAGCAGAAGTAGCAGCTATCCTCTTTGCAGATCAAGTAGATTTCAAACCAACACTGATTAACAGAGATGAAGAAGGACACTACATCCTTGTAAAGGGAAGAATCCAAGAGGAAGAGATGACAATCATAAATATCTATGCACCAAACACTAGTGCACCCAACTATATAAAACAAATACTAACAGACATGAAAAGTCATATATGTACTAATACAATTGTAGTGGGGGACCTCAACATCCCACTGTCACAAATAGATAGATCAACTAGACAAAAAATAAGTGATGAAATACTAGAACTCAATCGAACTCTTGAACAAATGAGCTTAACAGATGTTTACAGAGTCTCCTACCCCACAAAATCAGAATACACATTCTTCTCAGCTGCACATGGGTCATTCTCAAAAATAGACCACATACTCACACATAGAACATGTTTAAGTAAGTGGAAAGGAATTGAAGTTGTCCCCTGTACATTATCAGACCATAGTGTGATGAAATTGGAGAACCATAGCAAAAGAAACTCAAAAAATTTCATAAACATGTGGAAATTGAACAATACACTTCTGAATAACCAATGGGTCACAGAGGAAATTAAAGAAGAAATCAGACAGTTCCTTCAATTAAATGACAATGACAATACAACATATCAGAATCTATGGGACACAATGAAAGCAGTCTTATGAGGGAAATTCATAGCAGTGAATATGCATATTAGGAAAACAGAATGAGCCCAATTAAAGAACCTGATGCTGCACCTTAAGCTTCAAGAAAAAGAAGAACAGGAAAACCACAGAGCTCATACAAGGGAGGAAATTATAAAGATCAGAGGAGAAATCAATGCAATGGAGACCAAGAGAACAATACAAAAAATCAGTGAAGCCAAGAGTTAGTTCTTTGAAAGAATCAACAAAATTGACAAACCCTTAGCCAATCTTATCAGAAAAAGGAAAGAAAAGGCCCAAATCCATGCAATTAGGATGAAAAGGGTGAAATTACAACAGATGAAGCAAAAATCCAGAGGATCATCAATACCTACTTCCAGAACCTAGACACCAATAAGATGAACAACACAGAAGAATCGGACAGATTCCTAGATACATATGAATTACCAAAGTTGAACGAAGAAGACCTAAAAATTCTGAACAACCCAATATCCACCAATGAAATTGAAAATGTAATTAAAAACTTATCAACTAAGAAAAACCCAGGTCCTGATGGCTTCACTGCTGAATTCCACAAGACATTTAGAGAGGAGCTACTGCCACTACTGTTTAAATGCTTCAAGGAAATTGAAAGGGAAGTGATACTTCCAAATTCATTCCTGGAAGCAAGCATCACCTTGATCCCCAAAGCAGAAAAAGACCCAACCGAAAAGGAGAACTATAGGCCAATGTCACTAATGAACATAGATGCAAAAATCCTTAATAAGATAATGGCAAATATAATGCAGATGATCATCAAGGAGATCATACACCCAGATCAAGTGGGATTCATCCCAGGGATGCAGGAATGGTTCAATATACAAAAATCAATCAATGTAATACACTATATCAATAGAGCCAATGACAAAGACCATATGATTATCTCCATAGATGCAGAAAAAGCATTTGACAAAATCCAACATGCATTTATGATAAAAACCCTACAAAAAATTGGAATAGATGGTCTCTACCTCAAACTGATAGAAGCCATCTATGAAAAACCAACAGCCAATATCATACTAAATGGTCAAAAACTGAAATCCTTCACACTAAAATCAGGAACAAGACAAGGATGTCCACTATCACCACTCTTGTTCACTATAGTTCTGGAAACATTAGCCATGGCAATTAGACAAGAGAAAGAAATAAAAGGAATAAAGATAGGAAATGAAGAAGTCAAATTGTTATTATTTGCAGATGACATGATACTCTATATAGAAGACCCCAAGAACTCCACCAAAAGTCTTCTAGACTTAATAACCAAATTCAGTCAAGTAGCTGGTTACAAGGTCAACACACAAAAATCAATAGCTTTCCTCCACACAAATGATAGACTCACTGAAAGAGAAATAGGGCAAATAATTCCTTTCACAATAGCATCCAAAAAACTGAAATACCTAGGAATCACCCTAACAAAAGAAATCAAAGACCTCTTCTCTGAAAACTATGGCACTCTGAAAAGAGAGATTGAAGATGATATCAGAAAATGGACAGACATCCCTTGCTGCTGGGTAGGAAGGATTAATATAGTGAAAGTGGCCATACTCCCAAAACTGCCATATAGATTTAATGCAATTCCAATTGAGATCCCAGCAGCATACTTCATGGACCTTGAGAAAACAATCCAAAAATTCATTTGGAAGAAGAAGAGACCTAGAATAGCAAAAGCAATTCTAAATAAAAGAGACATGGCAGGGGGTATCACAATCCCCAACCTACAACTATTCTACAAAGCTACTGTGATAAAAACAGCATGGTACTGGCAAAGAAACAGACCTGAGGACCAGTGGAATATATTAGAAGATGCAGAAACAACACCAGACACACTCAACCATCTCATCTTCAATAAAGGAGCCAAACATCCTCACTGGAGGAAAGATAGCCTCTTTAATAAATGGTGCTGGAAAAAATTGGGCTTCAACTTGCCAAAGATTAAAACTAGACCTATATCTCTAACCATGCACTAAACTAAAATCAAAGTGGATTAAAGATCTAAATATTACAATAGAAACTCTGAACCAGTTGGAACAGGAGTTAGGTAGCACCCTTGAAGACATTGGTGTAGGAAAAGATCTTATGAACAAAACCTCAGTTGCCTGTGAACTAGCACAAACAATCAACAAGTGGGATCTCTTCTTATTAAAAGGCTTCTGTACAGCAAGAGAAACCACCAGTAGTGTGAAGAGACAACCCACAATGTGGGAAAAAATCTTCACCTGCTCTTCCTCAGACAAAGGTCTACTATCTTGAATCTATAAAGAACTTAAAAAGATCAGACCTCCCAAATTTAAAGACCCAATTGAAAAATGGGCATCTGAAATGAACAGACATTTCTCACACAAAGAAGTAGAAATAGCAAATAAATACACAAAAAAATGTTCAACATCACTGGTCATTCAAGAGATGCAAATGGAGACAATGCTGAGATTCCACTTCACTCCAGAAAGAATGGCTGCTATCATGAAATCAACCAATAACAAATCCTGGTGGTGCTGTGGGGAAAGAGGAACACTGCTCCACTGCTGGTGGGAGTGTAGACTGGTGCGACCACTGTGGAATTCAGTATGGAGATACCTCAAAGAACTAGGACTGGAAGTCCCTTTTGACCCCGCTCTTCCACTGCTGGGGATCTTCCCCAAAGAATTAAAAGAATCATACCACAGTGATATATGTGTGCCCATGTTCATAGCAGCATGGTTTGTAATAGCTAAAACTTGGAAACAGTTCAAATGCCCATCAACTGGAGACTGGATAAAGAAAATGTGTTTTTTTTATAAAATGGAGTACTAATCAGCCACAACAAATGAGAAATTGGAGACATTTACAGCTAAGTGGATGCACATTGAGGTGATACTCTTAAGTGAAATAAATAGGACACACATGTATAAATACCAAATAGTTTCTCTGGTGTGAGAAACTGAAAGTGTAAATAAGGACTAAATGTATAATAGGTAATGTGAAATAGGAAGAAAAAGGGCAAAGGGGAAGGAAGTGGGAGGGCTAGGGGAAAGGATAGAAGGGAATGGGTTTAATATGAGAAAATGGAAAAATAGGAACAAAATCTTTGTTAATAGGGAGAAATGGAGGGGTTGAAGGGAGGGCTAGGAATGGGGAAATAATAAGAACCAAGATGCATTATGTAAAGGTACAATTCCCAATGAGAAATGTAATTGTGTTGTATACCTACAATGTACCAATAAAAGAATTTAATAAAACAAAATAAAGCTACAGTAATCAAGGCAATGTTGGCAGAAGGAAAGACATATAGATCAATGGAATAAAACCAATGTTCTAGAAATAGAATCACACTTACATGGTCCACTGATTTTTGAAAGATTATTTAACATTAACATTTTATATAACATAAACTCAACTCAATAGCAGAGGAAAAGACAATGTTTTCAACAAATGGTACTAGAGCACCTGGTATCTGTATGTAAAAAATTAACCTCAATCTATTATTTCCACACACAAAAATAACTTGAAAGGATCTATGAGCCTAAATATGAAAGAATAAAACTATAAAGCTTTAAGAAGAAATTATAATGGAAAATGCTCATGAATTTAGGGTAGGTAAGAATTTCTTAGGATACAAAAACCATGATGTATAAAAGAAAAGATATTGATAAATGAGATTCTATCAAAATTTAGAACTTTAAAAGACATCATTAAGATAATGAAAAGTAGTCCTTAACCAGAACATATTTATAATACATATAACCTATGACCAGAATATATAAAGAACTCTTACAGCTTATTAGTAGACAACCCAATTAAAAAGTAGATGCAAGATGACAAATAGCCAGTACAGCACAAGGAAAGGTGTGCGACACTAGAATCAGAAAAATACTAATCAGTACAATTACAAGATCATATTATACACTCATTAGGGAGATTAAATTAAAAGTTTTAAAAGAACAAATAGTTTTTGTGTGAACCAGTTAGAACTCTCTGATACTGCCAATGTGAATATAAAATGATAAAAACCATTTTGGAAAACAATATAGAAATTTCTTATATTACTGTTAAGAACCAACAGTTCTGTTCTTAAGTTTTTACTTAAGAGAAATGAAAACACATGTTCACAATAGATTTGTACGTACAGGTTGACTGTCACTTACTTGAAATTCTTGGGACCAGAATTGTTTCAGATTTTGGTTTGAAATCCACTTGATCTGCAAAGAGGATAGCTACTCCTGCTTTTTTGCAGGTTCCTGTTGCATGGAGTATTGTTTTCCACCCTTTAACTTTCAATCTATTAGGTTTTTATGCAATTGTTTGTTGTATGCAGCTTATTGTTGGGTCTTGCTTCTTGACCCATTGTGCCAGTCTATTTCTTTTGATTGGTGAATTCAGATCACTAACATTGATGGTTATAACTGATACATATTGACTTATCATTTTCATGACTTTTCTTTTTGTTGGATTCTCCCCCTTTGCATTTAATTTCTTGTGACTGATGGATTCATTCTGGTGTGCTTTCTGTGGTTGTGATCCTCATTGTCTTTTCCTAGGATATTGTCTAAAATTGTTTGGAGTGCTGGTTTGGTGTTCATGAAGTCTTTAAGGTGTTCTTTGTCATGAAAGTATCTTATTTCTCCATCAACTTTGAAAGATAGTTGTGCAGGGTACATCAATCTGGGTTGGAGGCTGTTTTCCTTTAGGGCTTGCAATACATCGCTCTAAGCTCTTCTTGCCTTGAGGGTTTGCATTGAGAAGTCTGCCGTGATTCTTATGGGCTTTCCTTTGTATGTTATTTGTTTCTTTTCTTTCACTGCTT
Organism: Heterocephalus glaber; assembly: GCF_053883595.1. Lineage (NCBI taxonomy): Eukaryota > Metazoa > Chordata > Mammalia > Rodentia > Bathyergidae > Heterocephalus > Heterocephalus glaber. The sequence continues at coordinate 31,638,865 of NW_028258296.1, read as the reverse complement.
GTAGAATTTTGTTCTTTTGTTGTGTTTCTGGAATCTTAATAATTACATGCCTATGTGTAGATTTTTTTGATCAAAGCTAATTGGAGTCCTATATGCCTCACTTATCTGTATGTCAAGTTCTTTTCCCCTGCTTGGGAAGTTTTCCGCCATCACTTCTGTGAAAAGTTTTTTTTTAAGTCATCTGCACTCGCTCCTGTTTTTTCATTAACTCTGATCAGTCTCAGGTCATTCTTCTTTGGATTGTCTAGCAACTGCTGGATTGGTTTCTTATGGTCCCTTACTATTTTAAAGCAATTTTTCTTTTCCTGGTAACTAGTTGTAATCTTATCTTCTATATATGAAATTCTGTCCTCTCAGTGGCTCATTCTGCTGTTTAAACTTTCAATGGAATTTTTAATCTCCTGGAAATCTGTTAGCATCTGTTTTATGGATTCCATTTGTTTCCTGTTCTGGGATTCCATCATGTTCCTCAGATCCTTTATTTTTTTTATCTGCATCCTCTCTAGATTTATTAATTATGTCTTGCACTATGGGCACAATCTCTGCTGTTATCTGAGAAATTATTTCTGATTTCATTTTTTCCAGATCCTTTTTTGTTGCCAGTTCAAGAAGTTCAGGTGGTTGAGTATCAGATTGTTCCATCTTGTTTTCCTTTGGGGTTGTCTTAGGTGATCTGGAAGCCTGGTTTTGAGACTTGTTTACATATCTTCTCATTTCTTCAGATGCAGCCTGCTGTGCCTTTGTTGAGGCAACTTTTTGCTCACCCTGTGGTCTTCAATTCTCAGCAACCCATAGAGCTGCCCTTTTTGTGCTGCTCACCAGTACATTAATGCCTTAGTTCAGAAAGTGGGCCTTCTGGATCCCTGAGCTGACCTGTTGTCTGGGTGGGCTTCTGGCTGGGGCCTTTGCACACTTGGGATGCTACCTAGGTGTGCCACTGGCTAGGGCCCCTATGTAGCTGCTGTCTTGGAGGGCCTTTGGCTGGGAGCTGTGCATCACAGTTCCCATTTTGTGAGCAAGCTTCTGGCTAGCATTTAGCACACTTACTGATGGTTTTGGGGCAAACCTCTGGCTGTTGCTTGTGTGCCTGTGCAGCTCTTTTTCAGGTGGGCCCTTCACTTGGGCCAGTGTGCCCCAGCCTCTGGGGTCGGGGTGGAGCCCTGGCTGGGATCTGCTTGCAGATGTGCTGCTCTGGTCCACATCACTGCTCTCCCAACTAAGGTGGTCTGGTGTGCCTTTATTGCAGAGATTTTCTTCACTTTTCCAGTGGGCTTTAATTTTCATCAAGGGGCCTCAGAGAGGCCCCTTTTCTGTTGTTCACTTCTACTCTATCTTCTCAAGCTCCGAACAATGTCCTTTATGACCCCTGCAACTTTGCAATGTGAATTCAGGTAACGGCTTGGCACAGAGGGGCCGGGGCGGTGTGTGTGTGCTGGCACCCATGCTGCTCACTTCCTTGGCACTCTGGGGCAATTGTATGGTGGCCTGAGAGGCTCACCTCCTCTGTGCTCTGGGGCTGTGGTACATCCTAGAATAATATTTTCAATGGACTTAGAGAAAAGAAGAAAATTTAAAAATAACAGTAGAAAGCAAAGGAGAATACCAGGAATCATAAAAGGTATACTATATAAGACTGTAGTGTAATTAAGACTAGCCATCTTAATTATGACAATAAATAGGATTAAGTTAAATTCCCCTATTAAAAAAGACTACCACTGAATAAAAAGATAAAATGGAACAAACAAATCAAATAAAATTTTATGCTGTCTACAAAGGTGATCTCCCTTATATTCCAAGCAACTCAGAAAATTTTAAGAAGAAAATATTTAAAGCAAATAAAAACAAAGAAAAAATGCTATTGCTAAAGTACATTTTAATGCAAAAACCCTTAACATAATAAGAGCAATTTCATATTGAAAATGACAGTAGTGCCCTATAGCTGACCACCATCATGGATGAAAGACCCTTTTATATATGAAAGATTAACAGGCAAAAATAAAAAGAATATAAATAATTGAAGTGGTTTCAAACAGAAAATTTAATAGTTCCAACTTATGCTGTGTTGTTTCTTGAGGCACAGATAATATATTTTGTCCAAGGGACAAATGTTAAAAAAATTGAAAGTATATTAGATTATAAAACATTGTAAATAAAAATAAAATAGTAAAAAAAAGTACAGTGCTTATTGTTTGACCCCAGTTTAAGATGTTAATTATAAATGTACAAAGGAACCCCCTTGCTGCAATCTTGTAGAATTAAGCCACCACAGTTTTCCTAAATAATTACTGAGTTAATGCAAGAATCAAAACTGCAATTACAATGCTTAGAAAATAGGGATAGTGAGGACAGAACATATGAAAACATATGGGGTCCAGTGAAAGCTGTAATCACAGTCATTCTACCTATTTAAATCCTTTGATTATTAATTAAGAATGAATGAAAATATTTGATCTACATATTTATTTCATGAAGCTAAAAAAACAAACCTATGGAGCTAATGAGAAAGAAATTAATAAAATAAAAGCAGGAACCACTAAAAAAAGATCAAAAGCTATAGATCTGAAAAATGAATACTGGAATGGTGGTGAAAAAATATATACAAAAAAAGTCAGCTGTTTTTTATATCAGGAAAATATGACAACAACTTTAGTGCTTAATTTTAGAAGAAAAGGGGACAGGAAAAGCTATGAATGACACTGGATGATTTTGTAAAGCAGAATTCAGGCTTTGAAGCACAATCTAGATTTGAAAATCCATATTAAGTAGGTAATTATTTTGTGAAATATTAATTAACAAATTGAATCACTAAATAGAAAAATCTCTCCACATTGAAATTGTGAGAATGGTCAGACACTCCCTAACACAGGCCAAACTTGAATGTTTTTATGGGCCAGGTCATGAAATATTTTAATACATAACTTCTTCATTTATTTTTAACATTGATACCATGTTATGACATATATGGATCCTACTCCCAAAGCCTCACATATTCAGGAGCAGGGCTTGTGATCATGAGGCAGGTCAGCTGACTCACCGTTAGAAGGCAGGTCATTGAGGGACTGACGTGAAAAGGTGTATTATAGACCTCCCCAGCTCCTCCCTTCTTGTTTCTTTCTGCTTCCTGGTCACCATGACCTGAGCAGCTTTCCTCAGCCCAGCCCCTTCCTCTATGCTCTTCCTGCATTAGAGTTAGCCAAATGTGGACTGAAAATATCAGCCAAACTGAACCTCTGCTCCTTTAAATTGTGTACGTTGGGTATTATGTCCCAGAAATGAGAAAGTGACTAAGTCATCATCTTAATAAAATATTAAAATTCCCTTTAAAAGTATACAAAATTCCAAAAAAGTACATATCAACACATTAAATTCTTTAATACAATAAAGTTTGTTAGTTCATCATTAAATTGGAGTGATTCTAGAAATCAAAGTTTGGCCTAATAATAGAAAATTTATTAGAATATCAATTAAATAAATAAATAAAATGAGACTGTATTTTGACACATAAATGATAACATATTTGATAACATTCAAATTCTATTTATCATGTAACCTCTCAGTAAATTAATGATGCAGTATAAGAATACTCCTTTGATATGGTAGAGCATATCAACTACAGTTAATGGAAAATTCCCAAATCATTCCTATTAAATAAGAAACAAGCCAAGAATGACTGTTATCATTGTTATTATTCAACATTCTTTAGGTAGCTCTGACCATTGCAACATATCAAGAAAAAGAATTTACATGAATAAGTATTACAAAAAATACATGTACATATAGTAAGAATTTTCTACATGGGAAATCCAACAAAATCAACTGAAAATGTACTAAAAATAGAAATCAATAAAATGGTCAGATACAAAACAAATATAGAAAAAGTGATAATGTTCTTTTTTTTCTTTTTCCCTCTCTTTTCCACTTTTTGAATTCAAAGTGCATATTTGTTTGTTTGTGTTTTAAATTAATTTTATTGGTATATTTTAGGTATAAAATATAATGACATTCATCATTGGAAATTTGCACCTTTACATAATCTCTCTTGGTCCTCATTTTTCCCCCTTCCCCTGCCACCCCTTCAACCCCTCCATCCCTCCCTATTTACAAAGACTTTGTTTCCATTTTTTCATTTTCTCATATTAATTCCATTCCCTTCTTTCCTTTCCTCTACCCCTCCCACTTCCCCTTCCCCTTTGCCCCTTTTCTTCCTATTTCACATTATCTATTATACTCTTTAGTCCTTATTTACACTTTCAGTTTCTCACACTAGAGAAACTATTCGGTATTTACATATGTGTGTCCTATTTATTTCACTTAAGAGTATTGCTTCAATGTGCATCCATTTAGCTATAAATGTCTCTAGTTTCTCATTTGTTATGGCTGAGTAGTACTCCATTTTATTAAAAAAAAAAAAACAACACATCTTCTTTTTCCAGTCTCCAGTTGATGGACAATTGGGCTGCTTCTAAGTTTCAGCTATCACAAATTGTACTGCTATGAATATGGGTGCACATATATCACTGTGGTATGATGCTTTTAATTCTTTGGGGAAGATACCCAGCAGGGGAATAGCTGGGTCAAATGGGACTTCCAGTCCTAGTTCTTTGAGGTATCTCCATACTGATTTCCACAGTGGTTGCACCAGTCTACACTCCCACCAGCAGTGGAGCAGGGTTCCTCTTTCCTCAAATCCTCCCCAGGATGAGTTATTGGTTGATTTCATGATAGCAGCCATTCTTTCTGGAGTGAGCTGGAATCTCAGCGTTGTTTTCATTTGCATCTCTCGAATGACCAGTGATGTTGAACATTTTTTCATATGCTTATTTGCTATTTCTACTTCTTTGTGTGAGAAATGTCTGTTCATTTCAGATGCCCAGTTTTGGATTGGGTCTTAAAATTTGGGAGGTCTGATTTTTGAGTTCTTTATAGATTCGAGATAATAGACCTTTGTCTGAGGAACACCAGGTGAAAATGTTTTCCCATATTGTGTGGGTTGTCTGTTCACACTGTTGGTGGTTTCTCTTGCTGTGCAGAAGCCTTTTAATAAGAAGAGATCCCACTTGTTGATTCTTTGTGTTAGTTCATGGGCAACTGAGGTTTTGTTCATAAAATCTTTTCCTATACCAATGTCTTCAAGAGTCCTACCTAATCTCTGTTCCAGCTGGATCAGTGTTTCTGTCTTAATATTTTGATCTTTAATCCATGTGATTTTGGTTTAATGCATGGTGAGAGATATAGGTCTAGTTTTATTCTTTGGCAAGTTGAAGCCCAATTTTTCCAGCACCATTTATTAAAAAGGCTATCTTTCCCCCAGTGAGGATGTTTGGCTCCTTTGTCAAAGGTGAGATGGCTGAGTGTGTCTGGAGTTGTTTCAGCATCTTCTTATCTGTTCCCCTGGTCCTCAGGTCTGTTTCTTTGCCAGTACCATGCTGTTTTTTGTCACAGTAGCTTTGTAGTATAGTTTCAAGTTGGGGGTTGTGATACCCCCTGCCATGCCTTTGTTGCCTAGAATTGCTTTTGCTAGTCTGGGTCTCTTCTTGTTCCAAATGAATTTTTGGATTGTTTTCTCAAGGTCCATGAAGTATGCTGCTGGGATTTTAATTGGGATTGCATTGAGTCTATATAACAGTTTTGGAAGTATGGCCATTTTCGCTATGTTGATTCTTCCTACCCAAGAGCAGGGGATGTCTTTCCATTTTCTGATATCATCTTCAATCTCTTTTTTCTGAGTGGTATAGTTTTTAGAGAAGAGGTCTTTGATTTCTTTTGTTAGGTTGATTCCTAGGTATTTCAGGGTTTTTTTTTTTGGGGTTTTTTTTTGGTACTGGGGATTGAACTTGGGTCCTTGCACTTGCGCAGCAGGCTGCAAAACCACTGAGCTAAATTCCTGGCCCGATATTTCAGTTTTTTGGATGCTATTGTGAAAGGAATTGTTTGCCTTATTTCTATCTCAATGAGTCTGTTATTTGTGTAGAAGAAAGCTACTGATTTTTGTGTGTTGACTCTGTATTCAGCAACTTTACTGAATTTGGTTATTGAGTCTAAAAGACTTTTGGTGGAGTTCCTGTGGTCTGCTTCCTCTGTGGGAGCTAACATTAGTGTCAGGTTCTCTACTTGGCAATAGTCTCCAGGAGCCCCGGGGTGGAGCAGCTGGGGAGCATGGGCTCAAATGCTTTCCATGGCTTTGAACTCACTGTGCACCTGCACAGGGTTGACATGCTTCTTTTGTGATGCCCACTTAATCTTGGTCTGTGTCTCATCCTGCTCCTCTCTCTTCACCAACAGCTTCTTCTCAGGCACCTTCATCTTCCATGACAGAGAAGGAAGGTTGAGGGAAGCCATACCCTGAGACTTTGGGTATTTGGTGGAGGCTACGTAGGATGCCTTCACTGTCTGAACTATGGCATTCATCAAGTTCTTGGCTGCCTCAATCCGGGACATGGTGCTGTCCACACTGGAGATAAGGAGCTCTCTACCGAGATTCTCCACCTCAGCCTTAATGTTGCTGCAGGTGTTGAGCTGGTGGCAGTAGAGGGCTATGCACTGCAGATATGCTAGCAGGTCCTGCTTGCAGGCCAAGTCCGGGTTGAGGTCTGCAATGGTTCGCCCAAGCTTATTCATCCTTGATCCTGCCTCAACAATTTTCTTGGCAGTGCTGATCGCATCTGATGTGTTTTTGAGTGGCCCTTTACCTTGGCTGAAGTCAGTCATCTCCATCATGGTCATGCACATCTACTAGGCCAGCACGATGATGTCGTTGCCACTGATATTCCATTTGGACACTTCAGCATCCAGCTTGCACTTTTCTTCTTGGAAGCTGGCACTTGTTCCACAGTCTTTGCTTTTTGGTCCTGGGGAAACTGAGCCAAGATAGCTGGGGCACTCTGGCCAGCTATCAGCTGGTTATCTTCTGTCTGGACACTTGTCCTACTTCTGACACCAAAGTCTTCTGTCTCTAAGTCAGAGTCGTCTAGTTCCTCATGGGTTCTTATCATCAGCACCGCTTTCCTGATGTCCCAGATGCCATTGCACACGAGGCAAGAGGCATCAATAAACTCATTCTCAACCATGGGCTGTGCAGGATGTGAGCTGAGGGCTTCCAAGGCTGCTTCCACTTGCTTGGTGAAATGCGGAATGACTGTGTTGGAAAACAGCTTGGTAGCTTCCAGAACTTTCCCTGTGTAGACTTCTAGCTCATAGTTGTCCATCTCTGAGGTTGCTACATGAATGACCCAGGCTGTCTGGCCTCTAATTGCACCAGCTGTGCAGTCCAGCCCATCCACATCTTTCTCTTGGAGAGCAATGACACATTTGTTCACACTTTCCAAAATATGATTCTCTGAGACAGCCAAGAAGTCATAAATGGAAGTAATATCATCAACAGCATCTGTGAGAACATGGACTTGTTTTCCCCAATGTTCTTTTAAAAGATCCATATTCTCTTGAGCCAATTTACTCTGAGGTTTTGCTGCTGAAGCCAATGCAGAATTAATAACCTGAGGACAGAGGGCTTCTAACTGGCTTGTGGACATTTGAACAAGCTTTACACCTTCTTCATTGTTTGAGATGGAACAGGCTAAATTGGTTACCTCAATCAATTTGTTGGCATGTTCACGAAAAACTTGGGCATATTCCTAAACTTCTTTCTCATTTCCATTCTTTGCAGCTTCAATCAATACTAAAAGTGGAACGGTGGTTTCCAGGAAAGAATCTGAAATGTGGTCCATGGCAGCTTTGTGGAGCTCTCTATGCAAGTCCCTGGTCTTCTTTTTCATTTTATCTACTGCAGAATTGAGTGCATCATTTCTTTCTTTATTTCCAGCATTGCCCATGTATTATGAGAGCAAATCCTGCAGGGCCTGGCAGACAGCATTGCACTCTGCCACAATTCGCTCACGGTGGTCATCACTCGTGCAGGATGAGTCAGCCTTGAGTACAGTACCACTAATGATGCTTTCTAGGCATTCCTCTAGGGATGGCCTAAAGCACTCCTCATTGAAGCTCCGAGGGTCTACAATGATTTGTTTATCAAAATTATTGAAAGCATATGCCAGTTCTCCTCCTCCTCCACCCTGGAGCTGGGAAGCATCATCTGATGTGGTAGCCTGGGAAGCATTGGAAATGCCTGTGACTGCCTGCTGCAGCTGCTTGTATATCAGATCCCCGTTGGCCTTATAGACTGTGACATCAGAGTGTTCTAAGCAAGCCTGAGATGCAGTATACAGGATTGGAACGTTTTTCTGCAGGATTCCTCTGGCTGCAGCCATCTGATCACGATGGCCCACATCTTTCAATTCCTGTTGTCTTTTAGCTGCCATAATATTTAGCTTATCCACTTCAGGTTTCAGGGCATTGTACTGTATTCCCAAGTCTTGTTCATTGCCAGCATTCCTCAGCTTCAAGATACCATCTTCCACAACTTTCAGCTGAACAAGTAATTTGTAGACATCCGCCATGTCAGCCAAAATCAGTGTAACAGTGGAGTGTAAAGCTCGAGCTGAGCTGCCGGAACCATGTGGCCTCGCTTCACAGCCAAGCAGGGATCATCTGCAAATTTTCCCGCAGCACTCTTCATCAGATCTCCTTGTTTTTGAACATCTTCTACACCAGCCACAAGCTCCTCCTTGAGAAACTGACTCTCCTTTGCAATTTTATCCCCCTTCTCCAAAAAATTCTCAGTTGCTTGTTCAACAGATGCAGCCAAAACATGGGGCTTCTCAGAACGACCTCTGTTTTTGTTAGAGGGCGCCTTGCTATTGGTGTTGACCAGGGTTGTAACCTGTGTAACAAGAGGTTTCAACAGTCTTTCAACTGCCAGAGTCCTGATCTCTACACTTTTGGGATCCCATCTGAAGTTTATGTTGCCAGTGTAGACAGCAGCCATTTCTGCACAAGCAGGGTGAATGCAGGAGGAGTCGTGTGGCTCGAAGCCCACAGCCGCCGCTTTCGGTAATGTTCTTATATATTATCAATGATCAGAATGAAATATAAATGGAACACTAGCTATTTCAAAAGCAAAATCTATATAATTCCTAGAATGAACAAGGTGAAAGTTATTCACTAAACTTATCTTCAAATTCATATGAAAGAACAAATGCCTATAGACAGTCACATCTACTTTGAAAAAGGAGCTCAAAGAGAAAACATTTGTTTTATCACATAGTCACATTATAAGTCCATAAATATAGAATCTTTTGTGAAGAAAAATAGACTAATAGAAGTCTAGAGATTTCAGAAGAACGCTCATATATATATGTATAAGATTGACATAGAATAGAGGGAACATAAAGTATTATGGAAGAGATAGATAATTTAAGTGAGATTGAGGAAAATGTTTTTCTTATAAAGAAAAATATAATGAATTAGATTAGAATTCCAGGACAAAAATGGTACAGGGATGTATGTAAAGGCAATTCATAGAAGAAGAAAATCAAAAAACTAATACATTTACAAAGATATTTAAAATAATTAGCAATCAGATGAGTGCAAATTAAATTCCTGGAGACTTGTCAGATAGATAAAATAGTAGCTGATAATGCTATGTGTTGATGGGAGGAGAGAATGTAGGTACATTCCGGCCCTGTTGGTTGGGTTATAGAATAACAGTCATTCTGAAGCAAACTGGAAATACCTAACAAATTCAAATACTGGTATGCTTTTTGACTAAAGAATCCACTCCATACAAAACACAAATGGAAATGAATGAGGATGTTCCTTGAAGGATTGTTTGTGGTGTTAGGAAATTAGAAGCAATCCGATTTTTCTTTGCTGGAAGAATGGATTCATAAATACTGTGAGTGCATGCTACAGAAATCCATACATGTTAGGCCCAGTGATCAATATGAAGTCCTGTACTCTCAGTAATCTGAATTAATTTAAGAAACTTTAAGGAGAGTAGAAAAAACCAAGAAATAGAATGAAATTTATAACCCCAAATAACACTGATATAAATTAACAAGGCAAACATACAAAATGTACATTTCACAGAAATACACACAAATGTTCCAAAAATATATATAAACAAATGAAAATTGTTACTTTTTTGGAGCAAAAAAGAAATGAGAATGAGGATGAGTTATTAAAGGCATAAAAACAAATAAGAGAGGAGCTATGTAAAATAGTGTAAAGGAAAAAGAAATGGAAAAGAAAAGGAGGAAAGGAAAGGAGGGAGGGAGGACTAGACTAGTTGGGTTGCCATGACAAAATGCCATGGGATGAGTGGATTAAACAACAAATTATTTTCTCACAGTTTTGGTGGCTAGAAGTCCCAAATCAAGATCAGGGTGGACTGGAAGAGTTCTGTACTGTCAGGTTGGCTTCTTCCCATAGAGCCTTTTGCACTTTCAGGCCTGAGGCAATATGGGTTCTGGCTGTAACTGACCTGAAATGATGAACTATTCATTGTTATGAAAAATTTGAGAAAAGATTAACAAAGAGTTGTTTGTGTCTTGAAATAAATTTAAGTGTATTCTAAAACCAGAGTAATAATTTTACAAACAAAGCAATAGTGGTATAAGATAGATAAACTATGAGAAACACTGAAATACAACTCTATATGTTTGTATTTTTAATTATGCAATGTATGAATACAAATAAGGGATGAATAAAATAAGGGTAATATTTCAAGTCAGTAACTTGGATATGTATTCATTTTAAAACTATGAAGTTAAAATTTTATGACATGGCACACTGACATAAATTCAAAGTAGATGAAACAATGAAATCAAAATAAAGAAGTAAATAAATGAAAAATTGAAAATGAATCTGAACTTTGATTGGGGAAGATATTTAAGCATAAAAAGTAAAGACAAACAACAAAAATGAAGTGCATTCCATCTGATTGTATAAAAACCCAAAGTGTTTATATGTTAAATGACATAAATTTAAAAGGCAAATGTCAAACAAGAAAAATATGCAGTATGTGATTAGTAAAGAATTAATTTTTAAAATTCCAGCTTTTTCAATAATTTAAAACACAAACAACCCAATAAAATGTAGATTTTTTTATTAAAGAAAATTAAATGTTACCAGTAGATTTATGAAAATATGTTTAACTACACCAGCACTAAAAATGAATGTAAATTAAGATGATATGATACCACTTCAACTGTTAATTTAATGAAAATATAAAATTTATTGCCAGTAAATTTTGGGAAAAAATGGAATTTTAATATTAAATCTCTTTTGGAAGCAATAAAGGTATGTGTACATATATTTGAAGGACATTTTCATCTTTGAAAATAATCAGAAAAAAATAAATATCTCAATGTGTTACAAGAAAATTGGAAATAATCTAAATATACTAAATTAGCAATTAGTTGAATAAGTTAGGCCATAGGATTACATACTATAAAAGGCATAGAAATCTTTTCATACAACATTTAATACAAAAGGGGAAATTCTTAATTTATTTTTGTTAACTATGAGCCCAAGCAAATACAAAAAGGGTACATAGTCTCAGAAAAATAATAGAAAATAATGAATTAAAATACTAAAAATTGTTGGCTCTGATCTATTACCATCTGGGTTTAAATTTCATTTTTATTTATTTCCCGTATTTTCCTAAAATTTATAATACAAATTAACACCTTTTTTAATAATCAGAAGAAAAAATTTTACTTATAAAAGAGCCTGATTCATTAGTTTTGTCAGCTATAAAGTGAGAAGATCCTGTTGGCTCAGCAGTGGGCACTGCAAACCCCACTGTGAGTCTGTAAGGAAGCAAGGCTGGAGAGGGTTTCACATTGTTTCCTATGTGATAATAAAATATGTCATCATCAACTAATTTTTTTAAAATTGAAGAGTTGGGCCAGTGCTATGTTTTTCTATCTAAGATAATCATTTCATTAGGCTGATTATTTTATTGATAATTTAAAATATCTGAATGATAATAATGAGAAACAAACAATTGAAGCTTTTTCTGTAGATTACAAAGAGCTATGTTTTATTATAACCCAGTGATGCAGCTATTATTATTCCAGGTATTTGGGCTACAAAACAGATTCTGTGTATGAATGAGGGGAGTCTGATCATTAATTGAAGATAATGTAACAAGTGAGTATTTGACCTCTACCACTTATTGCTCTTCCACTTTACAACACAGACTTGAACATACATGGAAACAGGGGATCACTTTTGGGGATTTAAGTATTACTTTTTTATGATCCTTCTCCAAGGCTCCTTCCCTTCCCTTCAAACTCTCTAGTCTCCTTCCTTTCATCTCTCCTTTCATTTTAACAAAGTCACATCTATTGTGTATCGATGATTTTTGCATAACAGTGGCTGAATTGAAAAGTGGAAATAAAGGTTGTATGGACAACAAAGTCTAAAGTATTGACATCTGCCTCACTACAGAAAAAGTTTGCTGACCACTATTATATAAGGAAAATATTTTAAAAATAGAAACAAGCTTTCAGAAAGAGTTCTTAAAAGTTTTCAAAATCACTTTGGATTTTATTTGCACAGGAACAAAACACCTCAGGCATTGGACCTCTCTGGCCCATGTTGCAGAATTTTTCCTTAAAAGAGGTATTTCCCTAAGAAGCATCCACAGAATCATGAATGACCCTCCATAGATTTGTGCTGACAGAGTAACAATGAATTGTTCATTTCTTTGTGGACTTCTGAGTCTATTGGAGCAGGTAGTATATGCCTAATCCCAATGGAAATCATTGACAAATCTAGTGCAGACAGACCTGGGATTTGGGCAGATTTGTGGGAATAAAATAGCAGTCAATAAACTTGAGCTTGGGTGTGAAGAGTTCCTGGATAAAATGGATAAAACACTCAGGGAAAGGGGAAATAAGGATGGTAAAACCCCAGAAGCAATTTAAGGAGCCACTGGACAATTTGTTATGTTTGGCAATTTTTTATTACCTACAGGCTTATATCCCACCAACCCTAGGTTGGGAACCAGTCATGGGAAAGAGTTGTGACATTCTTTGCTGTTATAGTGCATCTGAGGAGTATCATTATGAAACAAACAGTATCACTGAAGGGACATAATATTAACTAAACCTAAAAACCCTAAGTGTGTGGATGATTTCAAACCACGTATAAAGACTCTTGATGTAGGATTAAAAAAAGAGGATTATAAAATCATGGATAAATAAACTCCAACATGAGATTAGGAGAGAGCTAGAGGGAGTTTACTTTGATGCACAGGGACAGGAAGTGTAGTTTGGGGGATTTGGTAGAGCAAGAGGGTGTTACTACCCAGGCCATCCATGATGTTGAAGAAGGAGAGACAAACACATCATCTACAGGGAGGGGACAGTAAGAGACCAAAAAATCCTGGCAAGGTGGAAGAAGATAGACATGTAGAAGCTGAAGGAAGATAGAAGTAATGAAGAAGAAATAAAGTGGTATAAATGCATGCAGTGGGGCTTTCCTTCTGTTGTGAAGACTTGATTTGCCAAGGTTCCAAGGGGACATGATGGACTGTGATGCACAGTGCCTTCTTTCAAGGAACTTGCAATCTTGGTTTGTGGCTGGTGGTAAAGAATCCATGCACACATCAAAATTAACTAATAGCACAAAGCAGTAAAAGGAATAAAATCTACAGAATCATGACAGGTGGTTTAACCCACTCAGATGTGAACTGTAAAACATATTTCATTTTCCACTCCTGATTTCTTTTATAAAAAAATCTCAGATAAGCAATTCAGTTAAAAAATGGTACCTAGGGCAGTAGTTTCCACTAAGGTTATCCTGAGGGTCATTTCCAAGTGGCACAGGTAATAAAAAAGATCATGCATACATTTGTATTTAAAGTGGTGTGATTTACATGTTTTTGCATATGCACATATGCTATGCATATGATTATGTTGACTGTATGTCCTGCCATTGCACATTACAGTTTAAGTTAATAAGTGGTTGGGGGGAGTCAATTCTTACTTTTTCTTTCCTTGATTCTTTCTCATTAATCCTCTGCTACTGATCTAACCATCTTTTGGGTGGATGAACAGGGTGCAAAAGAACTAGGCTGACCTAGTGGTAAGGGCTGATATAAATTTTAATTGGAAAACCCTGGACTCACTTGATCAGGTTGGTGTGTTCCACAAAATCATACGAAACTATATGTTCTGAATTAGTGAGAGGTCCTGTCAACAATTATAAAAATGTGCTTATAGTTTAATACAATAAATAATTTTTCACATCTATCTTTTTCCTGTGTCCTGCATGAAAGACAGAATTTCTGAAAAATAAGAATTAAGACAAATGGTCACTGTTTATTGAGAATATAGCATATATCTGGTATTGCATAAGCTAAGCACCTTATATATAGCCTTTCATTGTATTAAAAAATTATGAAGTTGATACTATTATTTCCATATTTAAAAAATGAGACATGGAGAGATTAAGTGACTTACCCAAAGAAACAACTAGTAAATGGTAGAGCAGGCGCTCATTGATCTATTTAATATATATTTAGTGCCTATGTGCAAGTTAATGTTAACGTACTGTGTGTTTAATTTCAGAGTCATGCTAAGTATTAGACATAATCAGGATAATTATTGTCTGCCTTAAAACTGCTTATTTCATGTCTCTTTTAGCAAACAGTCAAACCCTCATCCATTCACTGAAGCCATAACCCAGAGAACCATCTCAGATCACACCCACTTCATGAACTCTCATGTCCAGAAATCACCGAGTCTTGTCAATTCTGCCTTCTAAATATCCCACTCTTCCAAGTCCTCCTCTAAATTAGTATTGTTGCTAAGGCATCTCTTGCTCACATCACCATGTATAGCAATTTTTCCTTTGTCTCCTTGCCTCCAGAAGATGGAAAAAGATGGCCAGACAGGTATAGGAGAGTGTAATAGATATCTTCATCTTCCAGGCTTAACACAGGATAGAACAATAAGACCAATGTTTGTTAAAGAAATCTTGGTTTTTGTGCAGTGCTGAGGATTGAAATTAGGGCTTCACATGTGCTAGGTAAGTGCTCTACCACTGAGCTACATACCCAGGCCCATTTAAAAAGAATTCTTAGCCAGGCATGGAGGTACTTGACTAATGCTAGCCATATGCAAGCTGGAGGCAGGAGGATTGGAATTTGGAGCTTAGCCTGTGTAATTTAGACAGACCCTATTTCAAAATAGAAATTTAAAAAAGACTGGGCATTAGCTCACTGGTAAAATGGTTACCTGAGTGGGGCCCTGGGTTCAATCCATAGTACCAAAAAAGAAAAATTAAAAAAACATAATACTTAAAGGTAAAATTTGGGAAACTAATCTGTCCATAAGATGAAAATAAGAAAGTTTTCCTAGACATAGAAACATGCTCACAGACCTGGATATTTTCAAGTGAGGTACCATTTCATCAAGAATAGATCTGTATTGCAAAGAGCCAAGAGTTACAGATCACTCTGTTACATACATAATTTGTCATTTTATGTGAGGTTGGAGGAAAGATATGTCATGATCAAAGTGACTCTTAGAGAGAGCCCCCAGACTGAGAAAGGAACCCAGGATTTAGAAACCCCAAAGAACCAAATGCAGATACTTTCTGGCAGTGATTTCTTATCTTTCAAGCCAACCTGCTTTCTTCTCCACTCCCCAGTGTAAAATGTGCTAGCCATTGTGAATTCAAGTCATTTTATCCAACATTTATTATGGACTGGTTGTGTGTCAAAGGGTTGGAAAATAAATAATACATGAGCACTGGGGATTGAAAATTAATTAGTAACGGATAAGCATAAGCAGAATCTCCACCCTTAAGGATTTCAATATACACGTCAGTCCTTTAATGTTTATAATGTTCTTTCACACAAATCATCTCTTGTAACCTTGTTTTCATAACTACTGTCTTCACTTTTACTGATGAGGAAACTAAGTCTCAGAACATTGAGTGAATTACTCAGTATCATATAACCAAGGAGGGTTAAAAGCTAGGACTTCTGATGTTCAATCTTCTCTCTCATATCATGCTGTTAAGCTCTCAAGGCAATTAATTATTTAATTTATTCAATGATTCATTAATTAAGCAAATACTTGTTGAACACTTAGTCTTGTCTAAGCACTTGGGATATGTCAGTGAATAAAATAGATGAAGATCTCTGCTCTCAAGGTGCTTATGTTCTCAGCAAAGCCTTAACAAGCTATAAGTCTCACTTTGTGTGGGGAGGCTCTGAATGCTGCTCACTGAAGCCTTGGGATTCTTCACCCTCAAGGAAAGTGGTTCACTCCATGGCACTACTGTCTTCTGGCCCTCACCAGTGAGAATGGTTTCTTGGCCTAAAGCTTTTGGATTAGCTTTTTTTTTTTTTTAAAAAACAACAACAACAACAACAAAAACTAAAGTCCATTCATTTGGCTGCACATATTTGTTACTGCAAGATTATTTAGAGCACAAGGCTGTTTGCATTTAATTAATTAGAATATAAACACACAATCTTAGGAAAATTAAGTAGACAAAAACATTTTCATGCATCATAGGCACTTTGCAAACATATACAGTGTAACCTGTTAATTACATTTTCCTTCATAAACCATTTATCTTTTCAGTGCCTTGCTTAATAACTTGATGCTTTTCACTTACATTTTAAACTGGTTATGATTCATTTTTCTAGGATGTTTCCAAAGGGATTGCCATGTCCCAAAATGAAAGGAAATGTTACAGTAAAAAGGTGCAATAAAATAGCATATAGTGCCTAATTTTAGACCAAAGACTATGAGGGATCATTCAAATAGTTATAGAACTTATTTAAACAAAATAAAATAACAAATCATTTTCTAATCCTTATCTCCTCTTTATTTGAAGGAAGCTCATCAGAAGGTCTATAGTAGACACTTCCAAATGTTGATAGGTACCCCATGTATCTATCAACTAGTATCACTACTTATGCATCCCTAAGACAATTTTGGGATCATTCTCATTGTGTACTTTGCTTCACTCCCAGGGGAAAATCTGCAATTAAAACTGGCTCGGTCATGGATAAAAGATTTAAATATTAGGACAGAAACACTAAATTTGATGGAAGATAAGTTAGGTAGAACTCTTGAAGATATTGGTATAGGAAAAGATTTTATGAACAAAGCCTCAGTGGCTCAGGAACTTGCACAAAGAATCAACAGGGATCTCATCTTATTAAAAAGCTTCTGCACTGCAAGAGAAACCACCAACAGAGCTAAGAGACAACCTACAATGTGGGAAAAAATTTTCAGCAACTGTACCTCAGACGAAGCACTACTATCTAGAATATATGGAGAACTGAAAAAAATCAGACCCCCCAAATTCAAAGACCCAATTCAAAAATGGGCATCTGAAATGAACAGACATTTCTCAGACAAAGAAGTAAAAGCAGCAAATAAACATACGAAAAGATGTTCAACATCACTGGTTATTTGAGAGATACAGATGAAAACAACACTGAGATTCCACCTCACCCCAGAAAGAATGGCTACTATTAAGAAATCATCTAATAACAAATGCTGGCGGGGTGTGGGGAGAAAGGAACTCTTCTCCATTGATGGTGGGAGTGCAGATTGGTGCAACCACTGTGGAAATCAGTATGGAGATACCTCAAAGAACTAGGCTTAGAGGTTCCATTTGACCCAGCTATTCCCCTGCTGGGTATCTTCACCTAGGAATTAAAAGAATCATACCACAGCGATATATGTGCATCCAGTTTTAGAGCTGCACAGTTTCTAATAGCGAAAGCTTGGAAACAGGCCAAGTGCCCATCAACTGGAGACTGGGTAAAGAAGATGTAGGTTTTTTTTTATAAAATGCAGTACTACTCAGCCATAAAGAACTAGAAACTAGAGACATTTATAGGTTAGTGGATGTATATTGAGGCATAATCTTAAGTGAAATAAATAGGACACACATGTAAATTCTGAATAGTTTCTCTAGTGTGAGAAACTGAAAGTGTAATTAAGGATAGACACCATATGAAATCGCCTAATAACATATTTCTCAGATTGTGTTTCCATTGCGTGTCATATAACTGTATTGAAATTTAAATTAGGGAGAAGTTTGGCTTATGTGGAGTCTGCTAACTAAGTGGAGTTTTTTTCCAGATCATTATTTGTTCAATGTTGCTTTTGGGGATCTTTCTGAAACAAATCACATCCTCTGGTGTCTTGTTGGTGCTTGAGATGATTTTTTAAGTTATATGGAAAAATGTTTAAGTGCTTTTCAGTTTTGTTTTGGTTGAGTTCTACTGTATTTGAATATTACTGTAGTTTTTTCCCCCTTGCATTGTTCTTCTTCGTATGATTTTAATTTTTTGTATGTGTGTGTGTGTTTGATAATAAAGTTATTTAAAAAAATTTGGCTCAGTTCTAGTCACAGTCCTCCAGTCCTACTTTCCATCTCCTCTTCACTCTTGACTTCTGCAGTGGAATTCAGTTTCATCTTCGTGTCCCCAAGCAATCATCACAGGAAACAGATGATTGCAAAGAGCACCTCCAGATGCTCCAGCTCTGTTAAAGTATTTGCAGAGTATTTTACTTAAGTTTTTGTTAGTCCACATTTGTGATGCATAGTAATTACATCCAACTTGGGGGTTGGATATGTATACACATCACATCTTGATCATTTTACTCCCCTTGTATCCCCTCCCATCCCTGTTCCTCCTTCCTCTGATCCCCTCACCATCTCTATACAGTCTACCTCCCTGTTTCTTAACATGGCTTTATATTGAGCTTTTTAAATTATTTATATATGTGTCTCTCATATCAGAGAGACTATGCAATATTAAACCTTTTGTGACTGATTTATTTCACTTAACATTAAGGTCTCAAGATCCATCCATTTTCCTACAAATGACTCAAGATTTAGTCATCTTTTTGGCTTAGTACTACTCCACTGTGTGTGTGTGTGTATATATATACAAATATACACTATATAATAACGTATACAGTGCATAGCTATACATTTGTGCTTCTATAAACATGGTATGCATGCATTGCTATAGTATAGGATCATTTAGCTCATCTGGGAAGAAATCCAGGAGAGGTATAACTGGGTAAAATAGAATTTCTGTTTTTAGTTTTTTGAGAAAATCCAAAATGATTTCCAAAGTGGTTGTATTAGTTTACATTTCCGTTTCCATCAACAGCATATAAAGGTTCATTTTTCCCAACAACCTTGCCAGTATTTGGTGTTTTTTGAGTCCTTTATAATGGCTATTCCTATTGGAGTAAGATGGAATCTCAGTGTTTTCATTTGCATTTCTCTAATAGCCAAAGATGTTGAACATTTTTCATGTATTTACTGGACATTTATATTTCTTCTGAGAAATTTATATTTCTTCTTCATTTAAATTGTCCATTTGTTAATAGCAAAACATTTATTGCTACATTTTAGATATACATAATGATAACATCTAACATAGGGAATTTGCACCTGTACACGATATATCCCATCTCTTTTTCCTCTTCCCTCCCTATCTCCTCAAGCCCCCTCCCCTCCTTATGTACAAAAGCTTTTTTTTCCCCATTTTCCCTTCTATTTTCACTTTTTTCTTGTCCCTTTCTTCCTCTCTCTCCCTCCTCCCTTGTTCCCCTTCTCATTTGAACATTTTCTTCCCATTTCCCAAAATCTGCTTATACATTTTAGTCCTTATTTTCACTTTTGGTTTCTCACACCAGAGAAATAATGAGATATTTAAACATGTGTGTCTGATTTATTTCACTTAAGAGTATAGTCTCAAGGTCTATCTATTTACCTATAAATGTCTGAAATTCATCCTTTTTTTTCCCCTCAGGACTGGGGATTGAATTTAAGACCTTGCACTTGTGAGGCAGGCACAGTGCCACTGAGCTAAATCCTTGACCCAGCTCATCATTTTATGGCAGAGTAGTATTCCACTGTATAAAAACCCCACATCTTCTTTATCCGTTTGTCAGTTGATGGCATTTATGCCGTTTCCAAGGTTTAGCTATTACAAACTGTGTCACTATAAGCATGAGTGTGACTATATCACTGTGGTTTGATGCTTTTAATTCTTTTGGTAAGAAATAAAGAAGTGGAATAGCTGGGTCAAATGGAACCTCTAATTTTAGTTTTTTCAGAAATTTCCACACTGATTTCCACAGTGTTGTACCAGTCTGCACTCCCACCAACAGTGGAGAAGGATGTTTTCCTCACAGCCCCTCCAGCATTTGTTATTGGTTAACTTCTTGATAACAGCCATTCTTTCTGGAGTGAGATAGAATCTCAGTGTTGTTTTAATTTGCATTTCCTGAATGACCAGTGATGTTGAACATTTTTTCATATATTTATTTGCTGTTTCTAATTCTTCATCTGACAAGTGTCTTTTCATTTCAGATGTTCATTTTGGATTGGGTCTTTAAATTCGGGGGCCTCTGATTTTTTTGAGTTCTTTATATATTCTAGATAGTAGTCCCTTGTCTGATGAATAGCTGATAAAATTTTTCCCCAAGCTGTGGGTTGTCTCTTCACTCTGTTGGTGGTTTCTCTTGCTGTGCAAAAGCTTTTCAATAAGATGAACCCCCAATTGTTGATTCTTTATAGTATTTCCTGTGCAGTCTGTATTTTGTTTATGAAGTTTTTGTCTACCCTTTATGTCCCCTATGTCCTTTGTTGTGCAGAGGTGTACAATTTTTTTTTTTTTTTTTTTTTTTTTTAGTACTGGGGATCCAACTCGGGACCTTGTGCTTGCGAGGCAGGTAGTAGAACCACTGAGCTAAATCCCCCGCCTAGAAGCTTTATAATTTAAAACAGATAAACCTCATTTAACAACATACCTGTTTAATGACTGTCTGGACTTACAATAAGACATTCTGTTCAGAATTGCAACCCACCACTCAGACTTATGACCCATTTTTTTTTGTACAGTTCTGTACGCCTTGTTTATAGAGCCTCAGAACAGTAGTTTACTGTAGTATAGTACAGTGCAGTTTATAGAGCCTTTTTTACAGTATACTGTGTTTATACACTACTGTAATTTTTGCTGATTATACTGTACAGTACTGTAGTTTTATGTTGTTATATATTACATGCTGCAGGTAAGAGTTATGCAAATAGAGCCATGCATGGGAGCACACATCTGTACTACTAGCACTTGGGAGTCTGAGGCAGGAAGGTGCTGTGAGTTCAAGGCCATCCTGAATTACATAGTGAGACCCTGTCTCAGCAATCCCCCCAAAGTTATGCAAATAATATCAAAGTTATCAAAGTGGAATTTTCTTTGACCATTTCTTTGTTTTGAATATTTCACAGACATTCCTCATTTAAAGACTGAGCTCCATTTCTGCAACTAGCTTGTTAACTGAATCGGTCATTAAATGAGGAATTGTGTATAGTATGGACATTATAATCATTACATTTTTTTTGAGATAACTCTGTTTTTGCAATAGCCATTCTCAGTTATAAACTTCCTTCTTAGGGCTATTTTCATTATGTTCCACAGGTTCTAGTTTGTTGTACAGCCATTATCATTTGATTCTGGGAATATTTTAATTTCTTCCTTGATCTCTTTTGCAATTTATTGACTAGAGTGTATTACTTAATCTCCATGTATTTGCACAATTTCTTTGTTTTTCTTTTGCCCTTGATTTCTAATTTCATTGTGCTATGATCTGATAGTGTGTATGAATTTATTTCAATTCTTTTGTATTTACTAAAGCATGCTTTATGGCCTAGTAAGTGATCTATTTTGGACAAAGTTCTTTGTGCCTCTGAGAAAAATGTGCATTATATTGTTGTTTTGTGGAACATTCTATAGATATCTATTAAACATATTTGCTCAAATATGTGGTTTGACTGATAATTCTTTGTTGATTCTTTGTTTAGTTGATCAGTCTATTTGTAATAGTGGGATATTAAACTTCCCTAGTATGATTCAGTTGATGTTTACTGGATCTTTTATGTGCAGTACTATTTGTTTTATGAAATTGGGTGCACTGGTATTCAGTATATATATATATATATATATATTTACAATTATTATCTCTTCCTGTTGAATTGTTCCCTTTACCAGTGTATAGTAACCTTTGTCACTTCTGATTAGTTTTGTCTTTAAGTCCACTTTGTCTGAAAATAGGATAGCTGCCTCTGCTTGCTTTGAGGTTCTTGTTGGAGAGAATATGATTATTTTGTTCTTTGATTTTTAGTCTGTGAGCTTCTTTATGGATTAGCTATGTCTCTTACATGCAACATACAGTTGGGTTTTGTTTGATCTAATTTGCCAATCTGTGTCTTTCCACTAGGGAGTTGAAAGCATTTACACTGAGAGTTATTACTGAAAGGTATGACTGATTCCTGCCATATTATTTTTCTGTTGCTGATTCCTTTATTTTTCCCTGTTTCTTATCTGATCATCCTGCTTGCTGTATTCATTCCATTAGGTTCTTTGT
The DNA here is from genome assembly GCF_053883595.1 of Heterocephalus glaber. Lineage (NCBI taxonomy): Eukaryota > Metazoa > Chordata > Mammalia > Rodentia > Bathyergidae > Heterocephalus > Heterocephalus glaber. The sequence continues at coordinate 31,616,537 of NW_028258296.1, read as the reverse complement.
TGTTGATCTCATTTTCTTTGTCTAGAATATCCTTGAGTATGGTTTTTATTGCTGGTTTTGTGTTCAAAAATTTCTTAAGGGGATCTCTTTGCAGCTTTTATTTATATATTTTTACTATTTATAAAGGTTTAAAAATTTTTTACTTTATACATGTTTATTTTTAAAATATTTTTAAACCTAAACAATAAAGAGTGTACATATTAATGCAGTGCTGTTATATTTTAATACTTGTACACATTGCAGAATGTTTAGGTCAAGTTAAACATATTTATCTCTAATATTTATCATTTCTTTCTGTTAAAAACTTTCTGTTAAATCCTTTCAGTTTTTGAAATGTACAATATGTTGTTATTTATAGTCATACTGTGTATATTTGTAGTTTTTTAAATGAAGCCTATTTTTTAAGATCTCTGAGGCTTTGCATATGCTGTTTTTTTGCTTCTATAAAGCTCTTTCCTTTAATCTTCCTAAAACTCTACTCTCAGTTTTTGAATATAAATCATGCTTCCAAAAGAAGTATTTCCCTTCTCCTTCACATCATTTCCTGGCTTTACTGGGTTTAGGTAAAAAATGACTCATCTCCTTTGTCTCTTCTGTACACAGCACAATAATGCTTTGCTAATTATTTTTCTTTCCATTTCTGCCTCTCTCTCCTGTACTATTCACTCCTATGATAGCAAACATGAAGCATTTATTTCCCCAGCACTGCCAGAGTAACAGTGAATTCAAGAAATCCTTAATAGGTGAGTAAACAGTCTCTTTCAGTAGGGAGGACCCGTCTGCATGCTTAGGTAAAGTGCAACTCTGAGGTAACACTTAGGCAAGGCTACAGAATGCTGTTTCTGAAAGGTGGTGAAGTGGGTAATATTTGTTGATATTCCTTTGTGCTTCTGTCTTCTGATTCTTTTCTCTTCCTTTCCCCCCAAACAGGTAGAAAAAAAAATTTCTGTCCACATGACATTTGCTATGTCTTAGAAAAATAAGAGTCGTAGAGTTTTCAGCACTCACTGGAAGTTTCTCTGTTACCCTGGGATATTTTCTTGAAACTAGCTGCAGTGGTACCAGCTGGTGATAAATGTCTTGGTCACAGTGTCCAAACCACAAGCCATATGCTGTGCTTGCAATCCACTTGTGGCTCCTTGATCAATCCCTCCTTTGTATATTATGGATAATAAATTCCCTAACTTAAACTCCACCCTCCCTAAATTCATACACTTATTTATACCTTTAAAAAGTCAAGGGACTTGAATTTGCATGTATTATTGATGGATAGGTCAGGTTCACAATTGTTGCCTATATTGGGCCAAGACAAAAACATAAAATTTAAAGTTGATAAACACAAGTGAATTTAATAATCCATAGCAAGCCAAAGCAGGCTTGTTCACAGAGCATGGGGCCTGAAAATAATGGTGTTTGGCAATACCATGAAAAATGATTTATGATAAATCATTGATGGACAAATTTAGTGATAATTTTGCTATACAACATATTAAAGTAGGCTCAAACATCTGTTTTGTGATGATTAAGCTTAACTGTCAACTTAATTGGCTCAGGAGCCTCCTAAGGATGGTGGAGCACATTTCTGGACATGGCTGGTTGATTCAACGAGGTGTAACCTTGAGGTCTATATTTGATTCCTGACCACCTCCTCTCTGGCAGTGTCTCCTGTTCTGCTTTCCAGCTGCCAGCAAGTGAGAAGCTTGGCACCATCCCTCCTTCCTGCCATGATGTTTCTGCCTTGGAAGTCTCTGAAACAGTGATCTACTCTAAATCTCTTCTTTAAATTATGGGTATAGGGTTTTGTGCACCTGCAATGGAACAGCTGACTGATAAATGTCCTTAATGACTTCTTTAATATTAGCTTGATATTTCTTAATAGCCAGCAAATGTTGATGCCAACAGTTTCAAAAAAAAAAAAACAACAACAATAAAAGGAAAATCAAATTTATAACTAAGAGATTCTGCAGTTTTTACCTAAGAACAGTTTTCCTTAGTTACAGAATTTGAGCACAATTAAAATGAATCACCCTTATGGAGCAAGCATATTGAAAAAAAACTAGCTTGTGTATTATCATATTTAAGAAAAAGATTAGATATTCCTGCCTTTGCTGTTGTTATTTACTCTGCCAGGATGCTCCTCAGCTCTAATCCATCAAATGACTTTTCACTGATTCTTCCCCGTAACCATCTCACCCTATTCCATTTAGGCAATAGTTTTGTGGAAAATTACTTGCTTATAAACAGTTCCTGAGCTGACTGTGAACTCATACAGGATAGGACTTGCATTTGCATAATTGTACCTCACAGGGATATGACCTAGTTCTGGTATTTTAAGCATTAAAATTCTGTGGCCCCAGTTTACATACTTGATCAACATTCACTCTTAATACAGCTTTTATTCCAGAATTTAACACAGGTTGATTATTTATTTCATATTGAGACAAATGCCTGTTCTAAGGTTACTGTCTTACCAAGGAGGTGACCTTTCTCTACTTGCTAACCTTTACAGTTTCTCCACATGTGTAACCTCTTGGGTTACTGCTTTGAGTCTGTGAGATGAGCACAGACAGGTAATATAGCATCCTGGTTAGACAACTTGACTCTGGGGCCAGATGTCAGCACAGTTTGGATCCCAGATCTACCATTTATTACCTATATGATCTCAGTTCAGTTGCTTACTCTTGCTGTTTTGTCTGACCAGAAACACAATTGCCTAAGAGTCATTGGAGACTCAAAGCCTAAAGACCAGCTATACCTGGAAGGCACCCTGAGAAGCAATCATTCAATAAGGGTTCTAAATACAAGCAATAAAGATACTCACAATATGCAATACTGAAGAATCAGTCCAGGAAATAAGCCAATAGCAGCACCAACAACAAAAATAGAAATGAGAAGACACCTAAATAAGGTGGAAACCCAGACTTCCAGCTCACCACAGGCAAATTCTGGGGGCAATGAAGTGGAAAAATCTAATAATCCACCACCTGGACACCCTGGACTGAGCATGGGAAGTAAAAAACAGATGAATGAGGCTCTAGAAAAATTCAAAACAGAAATAATTTCCCAGAAAACTACAGAGATGGTGAGCAGAATGAAAGCCACGATTAGAGACTCTAGAACAGAAAGAAATAAAAATTAGATGAGCCCAGGACCATGATGGAAACCATGAATGCCCAGCATAGGAAAGAAATAGTGTCCATGAAACAGATTCAAACAGATATCCAGGAGATTAAAAACTCCATTGAAACTATTCACAGCAGAATGAGCCACTGTGAAGATAGAATATCAGATATAGAAGACAGGATTGTGGTTAGTGACCATGTAAAGAGAGATTTCTTAAAAATAGTAAGGGACCATGAGAAATCAATCCAGCAACTGCTAGATAATGCAAAGAAGAATAACATAAGACTGATAAGAGTCCAGAAAAAAGCTGGAGAAAGTACAAATGACATAAAAAACAGTTCAGAGAAGTAATGGCAGAAAACTTCCCAAGCAGAGGAAAAGAATTTGACATACAGATAAGTTAGGCATATAGGACTCCAACTAGCTATGATCAAAAAAAATCTACTCCTAGACATAATAGTCAAGATCCCAGAAACCCAACAGAAGAATAAATATTACAAGCAGTTACAGAAAAGAAACAAATCACATACAAAGGAAAACCCATCAGAATCACAGCAGACATTTCAACACAAAGCCCCAAGTCAAGGAGAGCCTGGAGTGAGGTATTTCAAGCCCTAAAAGAAAATAACCTCTAACCTAGATTGTTGTATCCTGCAAAATTATATTTCAAACTTGATGGGAAATTAGATACTTCCACAACAAAGAAAATTTGAGAAATTTCATGAAAACCAAACCAGCACTCCAAACATTTTAAACAATACCTAGAAAAAGACAATGAGGTTCATAACTCCATGAGACCTAACACAGCGAAGCCATCAGGCAAGGCATGAATTAAAGGGAAAGGGGAAAAATAAAAAACAAAAGAGCCAACAACAGGAAAATATGACTAGGATAAGTCAATATGTAGCAATTATAACCATCAATGTTAATGGCCTCAACTCACAAATCAAAAGAAATAGACTGGCAAAATGGATTAAGAAGCAAAATCCAACAATATGCTGTATACAAGAAACACAATTTAAAAAGAAACTCATAAACTGAAAGAAAAAGGATGGAAAACAATTCTCCATGTGACAGGAATACAGAAAACAGCAGAGGTAGCTATTTTATTTGCAGACAAGGTAGATTTCAAATCAAAATTAATTGAGAGACAAAGAAGGCCACTACATCCTTGTAAAGGGAAAGATTCAAGAGGAAGAGAAGACAGTCAAATATATATACACCAAATAATAGTGCTCCCAACTATATAAAACAAATATTAAGGGACATGAAAAACCAAATAAACACTAATACTATTGTAATGGGGGACCTCAATACCCCACTGCCACAAATAGACAGATCTAGACAGAAAATCAACAATGAAATACTAGAACTGAACCAAACTTTTGAACAAATGGACTTCATAGATATCTACAGAGTGTTCCACCCCACAAAATCAAAATACACATTCTTTTCAGCTACACACAGGTCATTCTCCAAAATAGACCACATGCTAGCTCATAGAACATATTTAAGTAAATGAAAAGCGATTGTAGTTATCCCCTGTATATAATCAGACCATAGTTCAATTAAACTGGAGATCAATAGCATAAGAAACCTCAAGAACCCCACAAACACATGGAAGTTGAATAATACTCTCCGGAACAACAAATGGGTCACAGAGGAAATTAAAGAAGAAATTAAACAGTTTATACAAGTAAATGATAATGTCAATATAACATACAGGAACCTATGGGACACAATGAAAGTAGTTCTGTGAGGGAAATTAATAGCAGTGAATGCCCATACTAGGAAAACAGTGAGGTTAAATAATACAATGTTGAATCTCAAGCTCCTAGAAAAAGAAGAGCAAGACAAACCCAAAGCTCATACAAGGGAGGAAATTATAAAGACCAAAGCAGAAATCAATTCAATGGAGATTAAGAGAATGATACAAAAAAATCAACAAATTAAAGAGCTGGTTCTTTGAAAGAATAAATATAATTGGCAAACCCTTAGTCAAGCTTACTAGAAAAAGGGAAAGAAATGGCTCAAATCCATGCTATTAGGAATGAAAAGGGTGAAATCACAGCAGATCCAGCAGAAATCCAGAGGATCATCAATACGTACTTTGAGAACCTATACTCCAATAAAATGGAAAAACAGAAGAAATGGACAAATTCCTAGATACATATGAATTACTAAAGCTGAACGAAGAAGATATAAAAATTCTAAACACCCCAATTTTAATGAGTAAAACTGAAAAGGTAATTGAAAGTTCATCAACAAAGAAAAGCCCAGGTCCTGATGGCTTCACTGCTGAATTCTACAAGAAATTTAGGGAAGAGCTAATGCTACTACTTCTTAAGCTCTTTAATGAAATTGAAAGGGAAGCAATGCTCCCAAATTCATTCCTGGAAGCAAGCATTACTTCGATTATGAAAGCAGAGAAAGACCCAACCAAAAGGACAACTACAGGCCAATCTCCCTAATGAAAAGAGATGCAAAAATCTTCAGTAAGATAATGGCAAACAAAATTAAGTGGATCATCAAGAAGATCATACATCCTAACCAAGTGGGATTCATCCCAGGGAGGCATGGATGGTTCAACATTCCTAAATCAATAAATGTAATGCACTATATTAATAGACTCAAGGACAAAAACCATATTATCATCTTAATAGATGGAGAAAAAAGAATCTGACAAAATCGAACACCCATTCATGATAAAAGCCCTACAGAAAATTGGAATAGATGGCCTTTGTCTCAACCTGATAAAGGCTATCTATGAAAAACCAACAGCCAACATCATTTTGACTAAATGGTCAAAAACTGAAAACCTTCATGCTAAAATGAGGAATAAGACAAGGATGTCCACTATCACCACTCCTGTTCAATATAGTTCTGGAAATATTAGCCGCAACAATTAGATAAGAGAAAGAAATAAAAGGAATAAAGATAGGAAAGGAAAAATTTAAACTATCATTATTTGCTGATGACATGATACTCTATATAGAAGACCCAAAAAACTCTGCTAAAAATCTTCTAGACTTAATGGACAGATTTAGTAGAGTAGCTGGATACAAGGTCAACACTCAAAAATCAATAGCCTTCTTGTACACAAATAGAAGACTCATTGAGAGAGAAATTGAGGAAACAATTCCTTTCATAATAGGATCAAAAACATGAAATATCTAAGAATCAATCTAATGAAAGAAATAAAAGACCTCCATCTTGAAAACTACACCACTCTGAAAAAAGATTGAAGAGGATATCAGAAAATGGAAAGACATCCCTTGCTCCTGAGTAAGAAGAAGCAATATAGTAAAAAATGGCCATGCTTCCAAAATTACTATATAGATTCCATGCAATTCCAATTGAGATCTCAACAGTGTATTTCACAGAACTAGATAAAACAATCCAAAACTTTATTTGGAACCAGAAGAGACCTAGAATAGCAAAAGCAATTTTAAGCAACAAAGACGTGACACAGGGTATCACAATCCCCAATGTGAAACTATACTATAAAGGCACTGTACTAAAAACAGTATGGTACTGGCCAAGAAACAGACCTGAGGACCAGTGGAATAGGTTAAAGATGCAGACACAACTTCAGACATAATCAGGCACCTCACATTTGACAAAGGAGCCAAACACCCTTGATGGAGAAAAGATAGCCTCTTTAATAAATGGTGCAGGAAAAACTGGATTTCAACCTGCCAAAGAGTAAAACTAGATCTATATCTTTCATCATTCACTAAACTAAAATTGAAGTGGATCAAAGATATAAATATTTAGACAGAAACACTAAACTTGCTGGAAGATAGGTTAGGTAGAACTCTTGAAGACATTGGCATAGGAAAAGACTCTACGAACAAAACTTCAGTAGCATGGGAACTAGCACAGAGAATCAACAACTGGGATCTCATCTTATTAAAAGTCTTCTGGACTGCAAGAGAAACCACAACAGAGCTAAGAGACAACCTACAATGTGGGGAAAAATTGTTACCAGCTGTTCCTCAGATAAAAGACTACTACCTAGAATATATAAAGAACTTGCAAAAGTCAGACCCTCCAAATTTAAAGGCTCAATCCAAAAATGGGCATTTGAAATGAACACATATTTCTCAGACAAAGAAGTAAAAGCAGCAAATAAGCATATGAAAAAATGTTCAACATCACTGGTCATTCGAAAGATGCAAATGAAAACAATGCTGAGATTCCAGCTCACTACAGAAAGAATGGCTGCTATCATGAAATCAACCAATAACTCATGCTGGCGAGGATGTGGGGAAAGAGGAACCCTGCTCCACTGCTGGTGGGAGTGTAGACTGGTGCAACCACTGTGGAAATCAGTATGGAGATACCTCAAAGAACTAGGACTGGAAGTCCCATTTGACCCAGCTATTACCCTGCTGGATATCTTCCCAGAAGAATTATACCATCATGATATATGTGCACCCATGTTTGTAGAGGCACAGTTTGTAATAGCTAAAACTTGGAAACAGCACAATTGCCCATCAACTGAAGACTGGGTAATAAAGATGTGGGTTTTATATATATATATAAAATGGAGTACTACTTAGCCATAAAGAATGGGAAACTAGGGCTGGGGATTTAGCTCAGTGGTGACACGCCTTCCTTGCAGGTGCAAGGTCCTGAGTTTGATCCCTGGTAAAAAAAAAAGAAAGAAAAGAAGAAAAAAAAGACTGAAAAAAATAGAGTCATTTATAGCTAAATGGATGCACATTGAGGCCATCCTCTTAAGCAAAATAAATAGGACACACATGTGTAAATACCATAGTTTCTCTGGTGTGAGAAACTGAAAGCCTAAGTAAGAATCAAAATGTATAATAGATAATTTGAATAATAGGAAGAAAGGGTCTAAAGGGGAAGAGAAAATGGGAGTAGGGGAAAGGAAAGAAGGGAAAGCAAAAAAATAGAAACAAAGTCTTTGTAAATAGAGAGGGGTGGAGGGGTTGAAGGGAGGGCAGGGAAATGTGGAAAAAATAAGAACCAAGATATATCATGTAAAGGTGCAAATCCCCAGTGATGAATATCATCATATTGTATACCTAAAATGTACCAATAAATTTAATGAAAAAAAAAGCATGTTGGTACTTCAGCTTCTTTATCATTTCCTATCATTTGACTGAGTTATATAGACTCTTATTACTTTCATTATGGTCTCTATACTAGGAGCACCCACATTACCTGGGGACATGCAGAATTTTAGTTTCCAAAAAATCCTAAATTAGAATCTGAATTTTAATTAAAAATCCTTATGAATTTTATGCACATTAAAGTTTAAGAGGCATTAATGTAGATTATACTAATTTCCTCATCTAAAAATGAAAATAAAGTACCCACCTCACTATTTTGCAATGTGTGTATGTAAACTAAATGAAACAGTGACCGATATACATAGCTATTACTAAATACATTTATGTGTAATATATATAATGATATTTCTTTCTTTTTAAATTGACCATAAAAATGTCTTTTATTGTGCTCCATTTTAGATATTGGAAAACCATAACATATTCAAAAGAGCATAATCAGTGTGTTGAAGCAAACTGAATGTTGTCAGAAGAATGGTTAAAGAAACTAGGAGTATGTACATTGTAGGAGAACACACCTATTGGTGATAGTAGCTGCCATCACATTTTTTTTTTTTTTTTTTTTTTTTTTTGTACTAGGGATCAAACTTGGGACCTTGCGCTTGTGAGGCAGGCAGCGGAACCACTGAGCTGAATCCCTGGCCCCTGCCATCCATCTTTAAAGGTTCAGACAAATTCTTTGTGACCTCAGATGGTTAAAAAAAAAAAAAGGACAAATGTGTAGAAGTTGCAGGAGAAAGGTTTGATTCAAAATAAGAAACAGTTGTAACATTTTTGCAGGTATCTCTGTCCAAAGTGGGATGGACTTCCTTGCAAGGATGTGAGTTTGCTGCTCTGAAAGGTCTAGCTTGAGTTTTCTGGTCATCTTTCAGGGATGGCAACAGGGATACGGTAACCACTGGGTTCCAAGGTGCTACTGAGGTGCATCATTCTATGAATGATACAATTGAAAGTGAGCTTAGCTTTCACCCAGACTCTAGAAACTTGAACAGAGAATGGGTTTAAGTGAGGTGGCTGTGATTACATAGTTATATGGCTGGTGGGAGCAAGGTCTTGACCAGAATGCTAATCTGGTAAATTCTACTCCTATACTTTAAATATTTTTTTTGTTTCCCAATTGATATCAAACACTAAATCCTCTAACTCTGATCCCTGAACAGTGCCTGTTTGGATTTCCTTTCATTAAAAAAAAAATTCACCCACACTTCTATGTTGAGGTAAAGAAAAGAATAGCTTTAACCTAACAGAGTGCAAGAATTTAGGCTATTTTTTTGTCAAAAATTTTTTTCTTAGATGCTATTAGTAGGTCCTTCATATCATGGCAGTGTCTCAATGAGGAAAGTTCTGCTGAATTCTAGTTCTTTACCATACTGTCTAAAAATAGCATCTTATAAAAATTGCATTTGAGAAACAGAGACACTTTTAACTTCTTGATGTTTCATAACACACTGTTGCATATTAAAGATTCTTAAAAGTCCTTTAACAGAGACATTTGTTTAATTTCATCTTAGAATGTCTTAGAAATTGGGCCATTAAACACTAAGCACCCCACCTTGTGCCTGCACATACTCACATCCGATATGTAGTAAATGTTAATACCCTGTAAAATACCTTTTCACGAGACTTTGGCTTGGAAAGTCATAGCAAATGACTTTGACAACCTGTTACTTAATTTCTTACTGTTTCTCTCTCTCTCTCAATAGTTCCTTCTTCTTTTCCACATTTAAAAAATTTTTTATTTCTCTTAGTACATGTTTGCCATACCTTAGGATTCCATAGGTATATGTACATAGCACGTATTGTCCCCTCCTCTCCTTTTCATTCCCTTTCCCTCCATCTCTTGGTCCTCTTTCAATTTGCAAAATATCTATTTCCCTGTTTCCTATTGTTTTTCCACAGTTTAAAAGTAAAAAGAGATAGCAAATTTAGGTTTGTATACAACCAGCATAGGAATTATCTGCAGCTAAGTTGGTCTTCTCAAACCAGGAGAAAATAATCTACTTAACTCTCTAAAGGGAATGAAGCTACCCTATCTGTCATCACTTTTCTTGGTAGTTTATTCTTGAACTTAGGTTATATTGAATGGACTTTCTTTGTCATAAGTACAGAAAGCTTATATATAAGATTCATATAGGAATGTGCTATGAAGATCTTGGACATACTCATACTTGTAGCAATATATTTTAAAGTCAATGTAAATACATAGTGGAACAGAAAATTACTTGATCAACTAAGTGAGAGTTTAGAAAACTAGTGAGGCTCATTATACCACTGTAATAATGTTTCTACTAAAAGGAGTAAATGCTACAAGAATTCCAGGCACCGAGCAAAGACCAGTAATTGTAACACATGTCCAAGTAGCAGAATGACAAGATCAAACTCCTTAATCTGCCCTATGCTAGGGTGAAGAAATATGACAGGATGATTGTCTAGTCTTTCATGGGCAATAATTGGTCTTGCGAATCTGAGACAACAAAGGGTGAAATTGGAAACGAAATGAAAACTGACTGACAAGCCCTTTTGTGTCAGATACCTCTAAGCATATTTTTTCAGTTAAGCCTCACAACAAGGTTGTGAGGAAGATTGTAGTCTTCTTGTTTCATAGATGAGGTAGTTGAGGTCCAGAGAAGTTGAATTCCTTATTCAAAATCAGACAACTAATTCATGTCTAACTTGATATTCAAACTTGAGTGTTTTGATTTTCATTGGAAGTTCTTTCCCAATATACCCAAATCACTGGAACTTGCAAAGTTTAGACCTGATATTAGGCAACAAACAGAAGGATAGAATCTCCTCAAATAAGTGCTCAATACAATTATTTCAGTACTGTGATAGACAGTATTCCAGGTGGATAACAGCAGAAAATTATTGGATGTGAAAGAACCAGCTTTTTAGATGCAAATGGATCTCAGCGTCCATTCAATAAGTCAGGTCAGACTAATCTCCCTTGTTCTTCTGACTCCGTTCAGCTAGAGAAGGCAATTTGAGGATTCCAAGATGCTAAGGAAATGAACTAATCAGCATCCATGTTCTCCTTATTACTATATATTCATGCATCAAAGTGCATGAGGCCAGGGTCAAGGGCTCAGCATTGGAAGAACTACCTTTTCTGGTCAGTATGAGGGCAAAGAATAGAGGGGTTGGCTATGATTGAAGTGTCAATAGTTACAGCTGTAATCACAACTTCAGGAGAGATCAACACCTACTGTACAAGAGGATTTAAAAATCCAATAAATAAAGCTAAATGGAGCTGTGGCACTGAACAGTGGCATAAAGCCATGGTTTACTGGTGACACAGACCCTCATTGCATAACGGCTGAACACAACCAGTGTGGTAGTGTGAACCCAAGCCTGCAACAGCAAGAGATTCAGAAATGATGGGCCAAGTTATATGATTTGCAGATGCATTTGTTGGCTGATGTATTGGTCGGTAACTTATTCAGGAGGTGGGAAAGGCTTGAACCTAGACTAGCAATTATGCTACCGATTTTGATTTTAGAAAGAAGTCAGAAAGGGATCACAATATGGTCTGGAATCCACAGGCATCTTCTACTTTTTCTATAAAAAGGAAAAATTCGTTAAGCATCATAAAGCACATTTGTGAAATCATAGTTAGCAGACAGGTGTCTCCTTATAGAATTTAGTTTAAGTGTGGCTTTATGTGGATGTGCTTGTGTGTGTGTGTGCATATGCTTACATAAATGTGCATGTTTCCTAAAAAATGCACAGGAATTGCAAGAATTAATAGCATGTAGTTCTGGTTCTAGGTGGTATGCAGGAAACAGAAACAACATAGCTGTTACTGCATTCTTTGCCTCCAAAGGGGAAGAAATGAGCTCCTGTTGTTAAAGCCATTCCTTCTCTGTATCACTATTTCTTTGTGTCTTCTTTTCCTACTGCTCATTGTATAAAACTGTGTGTAAATTTTAAAATGCAAAATAAAAAGAGAGGTATTTTTAAGACAAAATATTAAATATGAGAGAGATTGAAGCCCTGAATTTGTCTTTAAATTAAAATAAAGAGTCAGTGTGCAGGTACTGTAAATAGGCAAAGCTCGAGCTCTCCCTACAGGCTTTTGTTACAGTAGCTGTCTAAGAGGAAGAGAATGTCAGAAGCTGAAAATCATCCCAAAGTGTTCATCAAAGAGGGTGATTTCCTTTGTCCAAGGCAAAGTCACAGGTTGTTACCTGGGTCGACAGTGAGATCGTGCAGATTCCTGCTGCCAAAGACATGTTATCACATTATTGAGGTTACAGAGTCTTTTTTCTTTTTCCTTTAATGGTTCTAGGTTCTTTATTTAAAAAAGAAGAATAATAAGAAAAACAACAACCATGACAATAATGCAACAACCTCAGAAAAGCCAATGCTGTTTTCCAGTGTGCCACTGTCTCTCAGAACTTGGCTTTGAAATGAAGGATACAATGGGGCTTCTGCTTTCAGGCTGGGCTCAGTACTGAGACTTCAGATAGAGTTACTGTGGAATAATAATCTATTAGCATAAGCCCTTGTTACAAAATAAACTGACAGCAAAGATTGTCAGGCAGTCTCTTATTTTAATGTTAAAAAATGAAAGCCAGTTTCACAAACACACTTAGGGCCACACTCTAAACCAAAGGCAGAAGTGTCACTATATATGCTTCAATATAGTGTCAAAGGTGCACAGCAACAGCAACAATAAGTAAATAATAATAATAATAGCTCTGATTATTGGTTATTTTTTGTCAGTCATATATTTTGCTGAATTGCCTTGTTTAGTCCTCACAACAATGCACACATACAGGTGTAATAATCGTCTTTCATAGATGAACAATCCAGCTGAGAAGTTAACAACTTGCCCAAGGTCACCCATGGCTTAGATCTAGCTCTAAGGAGTCTACACCATGAGCCAAGCAGGACTACTAAATTCCCTTTGTTACTTTATATTATACTGCCATTTTTTGTTATTTTTAAAGAAGATATTTCTAGATAATGACAAACAGCAAAAATCAACTTAGCAAGCATTGTTGCTTTACAGCAAATACGGTTAGTATTTATGGAGAACTAGACATTGTCAAAGATTTTAATAGACACAAAAAATTACTAAGAGCAAGATGGCTGCTGAAATACATGAAATAGAATTCAGAATATGGATGAATCAGATAAATGAATAAGTCTAAAGAAGGTGAAGTGAAGTAAGCAGTTGAAATAAACAGGACGTGCAGGATAACATCACTGCTGAGAGGGGAAAGGGAAGAAAAGATGTCATTCTGAGGAAAGTCAGTGTGGGTATGTGTTGAAATGACGGCTCAGAGAAAGGAGACAAAGGCTTTGTTTGGATTTTTAAGAGTTAGAGAATAGGGAAGGGATTTAGCATTCCAACATACATTCATTCCAGAAATATTCCTTGAGTGTTGAAATAAATAGTAAATGCTTCAAGTACCCTGGTGCTAAAGATTGAAGAAGGAAAACAGAGGTATGAATAATAAAGTGTCATGGCATTATGATACAACTTGAATGAAGTGCATCTAGGCAAAGATGGACTAATAGTTAAAATTCTACAGAAGGGAAGGTTGACTGGGTTTTCCTAGAAAAGGCAACAATTTAATAAAATTTTGGACAACGAGGAAGCTTTTGCTAAGTGGATTGGGAAACGGGTTGACAAAAGAACAGTATTTTGAGGAGGAAACAAGTTGTTCAAAGGTACAAAGGCATGGGCCACTGAGGACTGGTGAGTAGTTTTGAATGGTTGAATGAAGCACTGGGATACAAGGAGACAATGGAGAGCTGGAAGCCTAGAGAAGCAAATGGGGGTCAAGGTCAGGGGAGCTTTGAATGGGGAGCTGAGAGTTTGGACTGCATCCTGCTGGTGCTGAGTAGTCACGGAGGAGATTATGAAAGATATTGATCTTTAAAAAATTGCCCTTGAAGCAGTGTGGCAGATGAGTAAGGAGGCTAACACTGGAGGCAGGAAACAGGTAGGGAGCCGTGCAATGAGTGCTTGAAACACAAGTGAATAAATAAATATAAGAGACAAAGCAAGTAGAATCTATCAGTGGTTGGGGCCTGAGAGTGACTTGGTATCATAGTTTGAAATTAAGTCAAAGACTATGAAATTGTACCTAAAAAGAATGACTATGGTGCTCCATATGAAAAAATAACACGCTAATTTTGTACAAATGCTATATGCCCCCTTCTGTACTCTTTAGTAGTTAATACAGCTTGGTTTAAAGTATCTATGCCTTCAACTCTGTCCACATCTTATGGAATCAGTTCATAAATGCTTAAGAGGACCTTAGCAATTCTCTGATCCCGAGGTCCCCTTGTCTCACGATCTAAAGGTGAAACTACTTGATCAATTAGAGGAAGAACTACGACTAAAACCAGGAGAATCGGGTGACCTGACACCCGGGTCACATTCAATGCTGCTTAAACAAGGACCATATAATACAGTTATGCTTGGACTCAATTCCAGGAAAACTTATATCCATTCAAATCACTTTTGAGTTTCTCTTTTTACTCTAGTTGTTAGAAAATTTTCATTCTGCTTTATTTTTCAAGTCTTATAATTTTCTCAATTCAAGTAACATAAAACATTTATTCTCCCTTCTTCTGTGAGAATAGTTTTGTTTTGTTTTAACTTTAAGATTCATACCTTGTATTACATTTAAACCATTGGCCATCATTACTTCTTTTGGATGTTTGATAGGAGTACAAATTATAAACAAACACATTTACCAACAGATAGCTTCCTTCAAAACAGGAATATAACTCTGTACTTTGCATTTATGGTCAACATTGGCATGACCATGAAATTTTGTGAGCATGGAATATAAAAATTTCAGGGAACTTTTCCATGAGAAATAGAAAATATCTACTTAGCATGTACAATTAGAAGCATCCCTGGACTCGTGGATCTGTAAAAGCTCTCCCAAAGCTGTGTTTGTCTTTGTTCGAAGTATCACAAGGCAAGCCTCTCATACTAATGGCACTTGATACGTATTTTGCTACTCTGGCTTCTGCAGTTTCAGCAGTTTTTGTTGGAAGATTATCTTGATAACACAATTTGGCATATTTCTTTCTACTCCTAGTTCAAATACTTTTATTTGGATTAAACACAAAAGCAGAGGAAAGTTGTCAAAGTGTGGAAGCTTAGTCCTTAACCAATCCAATCTTAAAACAATCTAGTAATACAACTCTAGGAAAAGGATAGAAATTTTATCTAAAATCAAAGTAAAGAAAAAACAATCTTATGAAGAAGTGATAAATCTGACTTACTCAGTGGAGTCAAGTGA
Organism: Heterocephalus glaber; assembly: GCF_053883595.1. Classification (NCBI taxonomy): domain Eukaryota; kingdom Metazoa; phylum Chordata; class Mammalia; order Rodentia; family Bathyergidae; genus Heterocephalus; species Heterocephalus glaber. The sequence goes on along the minus strand of NW_028258296.1, from coordinate 31,601,044 downwards.
AAACTTTTCTGACAGTATGTTAGGTACATGCTAAGCTCTAGAACTGAAATTTGAATGCTTTCTCTCTCTCTTTTTTTTTTTTTTTAAAAACTTTTCTCTTCCCCTACCCCTCCCAATTTCCCTGCTCTTTTAGACCTTTTTTTTCTGTTACACAATATCAGTTATACATTTTTAAAATTACAATATTAAGATCTAGGAGACATTACCACAGATTTTATAGAATTTAAAAGGATATAGAAAGCATATTACAAAAATCTTTTTTGAAATAAATTTGACAACTTCTAAGAAGTAACTTAGAAGACAAATTAATGAAACTAACTCTGGAGGAAATATAAAATTTGAATAGCACCTATTAAAGAAAGTATATTCCTAGCTTGCAAACCTACCTATATGACAACAGCAGGCTCATAAACATTTTAACTGATAAATTCTATCAAACATTTAAGGCAGAAAAAAGAAGGAACACTTCTCCCCTCATTTTAGGAAATCAACATTGTGCTAATCCTAAAACTGGATAAAGATAATAGAAGAAAAAAGTATGAACATAGATAGAAATTTGTTTACAAAAACAAAGTATTGGAAGTCAGATCTGGCAGTATGTAGAAAATGGTTTTATTATAGGGATGGCAGTGTTGGTTCAGCATTGGAAGACCACCCCCAAAAGTCATCATTTTAGCAGAGGAAAGGAGAAAGACGTATGATCCTGTCAGTATTTGGAGAAAGAGTATTGGACTAAATTCTACAGCTGTTCATGGTAAAAGCTATCAGGAGACTAGAAGTAGAACAGAACCTTCTCAACAGATCAAAGACATGTACTACATACTTCCAACAAAAACTCCATCTATGAATGGTACAATGCTTACAATGATACAATGCTTTCTCCCTAAAGTGGGGAACAAGGGCATATATGCTTACTCTTCATCTGTCCATTAGACTTTGAAACATAGGTCTAAAGCAAAATAGTCTGGCAATAAAATGACACAACTAGGATAGGATTGGCACGGCAGAAGCAAAATCTTTATATGTAGATGAAATGATCATCTACAGAGAAAATACTAAGAAATCTCTAGGAGCCCCTAGGACTTGTACTTTGAATTTAGCAGGATTAGAAAACACAAGGTATATATAAAAATTCAGGTCTGTGTATACTTGCTATAAATGAAGAACTGGATATTGACATTTAAAAGTTATGTAGGAGTACAAAGGACCCAGAAAAGCCAAAAACAAAAACAAAAACAAAAACAAAAACAGTGTTGGAAGATGTTTAGCACCCAATTTTAAGACTTCTTCTATAGCTACAGTGATCAAGGCAGTGCTGGTGTAAGGAAAGACATATAGATCATTTGAATAAAATGGAGAATCTAGAAATAGAACCACACACATATGGTCCACTGAGTTTTGAAAGATTATTTAACATTAGCATTTTATAGAATATAAACTCAATTCAAGAGCCGAGGGATAGTGTCTTCAGCAAATGGCACTAGAACACCTGGTATCTGTATATAAAAAGTTAACCTCAAGCCTTTTTTTCCATATATGAAAATAACTTGAAGGGATCTATAAACCTAAATAAGAAAGCCTAAAAGTATAAAACTTTAAGAAGAAATTATAAGGGAAAATATTTATGAATTCAGGGTAGCCAAGAACTACCTAGGATACAAAAAATATGATGTATAAAAGAAAAAAATTGATAAATGAGATTCCATCAAAATTTAGAACTTTAAATGACATCATTATATTGAAAAGTAGTCCTTAAACAGACCATATTTCCAATGCATATAACCTATGACCAGAATATATAAAGAATTCTTAGAGCTCATTAATAGACAACCTAATTAAAAAGTAGACATAAGAAGATGATAAATAGCCAGTATAGCACAAGAAATGGTGTGCAACTCTAGCATCAGAAAAATACTAATCAGTACAATAATAAGATTGAATTATACACTCATTAGGGAGATGAAGTCAAAAGTTTTAAAAGCCTTGTCATGACTTTTTCTTTTTGTTGGATTCTCTCCCTTTGCATTTAATTTGTCACACCCAGTGGATTCATTCTGCTGGGTTTCCTGGGGTTGTGATCCTCATTGTCTTTTCCTAGGGTACTGTCTAAAATTTTTTGGAGTGCCGGTTTGGTATTCATGAAGTTCCTGAGGTGCTCTTTTCATGAAAGTATCTTATTTCTCCATCAATTTTGAAAGATAGTTTTGCAGGGTACATCAATCTGGGTTAGAGGCTGTTTTCCTTTAGGGCTTGAAATACATCACTCCAAGCTCTTCTTGCCTTGAGGGTTTGCATTGAGAAGTCTGCTGTGATTCTGATGGGCTTTCCTTTGCATGTGATTTGTTTCTTTTCTCTCACTGGTTGTAGAATTTTATTCTTCTGTTGGATTTCTGGAATCCTAGCTATTATATGCCTATGTGTAGATTTTTTTTGATTAAGGCTAGCTGGAGTCCTATATGCCTCACTTATCTGTATGTGAAGTTCTTTTCCCCTCCTTGGGAAGTTTTCTGCAATCACTTCTGTGAACAGTTTTTTTATGTCATCTGCACTCTCTCCTGTTTTTTCATTGACTCCAATCAGTCTTATGTTATTCTTCTTTGCACCATCTAGCAGCTGCTGGATTGATTTCTCATGTTCTCTTACAATTTTAAAGCAATTTTTCTTTTCTTCCTGACTAATTGCAATCTTATCTTCTATATGTGAAGTTCTATCCTCACATTGGTTCATTCTGCTGCCCAGACTTTCAATGGAGTTTTTAATCTCTTGGAAATCTGTTTGTATCTGTTTTATGGATTCCATTTGTTTCCTATGTTGGGATTCCATCATGTTCCTCAGATCCTCTATTTTTTTATCTGTGTCCTCTCTAGATTTATTAATCATGCCTTGCACCATGAGCAAAATCTTTGCTGTTATCTGAGTAATTATTTCTGATTTCATTTTTCCCAGATCCTCTTTTGTTGCCAGTTCAGAGAGTCCAGGTGGTTGAGTACCAGAGTGTTCCATCTTGTTTCCCTTTGGGGTTGCTGTAGGTGATCCAGAAGTCTGTTTTTGAGGCTTTATGTGTCTTCTCATTTTCATGGGGAGGGGGTGTGCTTCTGGTGCCCACACAGCTCACCTTCTCTGCCCTAGGAGCTTGGGATGGCAGTGGGGGAGCTTCCCTCTGGGTGCTGGGACCAGCTCACCTTCTCTGCTCTAGGAGCCTGTGATGGAGGTGGGGAGCTTCCTTCTGGGTGCTGGGACCAGCTCACCTTCTTGGCCCTAGGAACCTGGGATGGCAGCAGGAGAGCTTCCTTCCAGGTGCTGGGACAGCTGAGCTTCTCTGCCCTAGGAGCCTGGGATGGAGACAGGGAGCTTCCTTCTGGGTCTGAATGTTTTCTCTTTGTTGGGACGTTGGACTAGGGCTGGAGGGACAAGAGGAGTAATCTCTGTTGTAGTTTCAACAAGGTGTATATTAGCAGGTTCTGGCCATTCCAAGTGAAAGTCATCAAGAAGTTGTATAGGAAGGACGGCCTTTGAAAACCACAGAAAATAAACAAAAACCAAATAGTTCTATACATGGCATAATATAGTGAGCATATTTTTTGAACCAATAGTTAGGATTTGGGTTGAGCAGATCTGAATATATTTGTGGTGACAAAAAGAAGAATATTTGAGTTTATAGCTAATATGGGGGTACAAGGTCATTATAAGCATAGTACTGTAAATATAAGTTGATTTTAAATGTGTTACAAGGAATAACTGGATTCTTTTGAAAACTGTATTCATGGTCTGCTGTGACTCTTTTAGGTGGAGCCTGAACTTCAAATTAAGCAGAAGGTATATCTTTATGCTTTTAATGCTTTTAATTTCTTTTTCATTTGGGTCAATAGTAATAAATACATTAAAACCACACATATAAAAGTGAAATACACACATAAAAGTGAAACAAAAGTTTAAGTAATACCAACATCATATATTTGGATTAATTTTTACTCTGTTCTCTTACGTTTTACGATTTTTAATACATCCTTGTATAAACCTTTAAATGGCATCTAGGACCCAATAATGGGCTGCAACCAGAAATTTGAAAATTTCTGTCTATAATAATAGCTGTTGTAGAATCAATCACCTCAACCTAATCAGTGCATCTACTTGATCCAAAAAGTAGTAACCTCAACAGATGTAGGATGATCCCCCTTGATCACATGAAAACAGAAGCAAAGAAGTGTTCAATGCCAGGAAATTCCATAGGGAAAATTCTTAGTGGGAGATTCATAAGCTTTCTGGCTCAGGGACCATCATTCTCAGAGTCAGTATTCTAGTTGGTGGTAGAAGACCCAGAGGGAGGAGAGATGCAATGTTATTTTTCTGATAAAATATCAAATCAGTATCAATATGATTTTTCTATTTCAATTCAGATTATAATTGTAAACCTACACTGCAGGGACTGAGCTTAACTCTCTTGTGCACAGCCCGGCATCCTGCTGTCAGCCAGCACGTGTATATCAGGAATAATACTAATACTAATAAGGAAAACTTGATGATTAGAATCATTTGCAGTCCAATACTAGGACAGTAAGAACTCCTTTGCTATGATGATTTCCATTTTTATCCTTCATGGTTTATATTTTTTCTAACTGTAAAAGTAATTTCCTATCCTCCCTCTAATTTAATACATTTGACAAGCATTAATTTTTTTTGTTTGTATGTGTTTCCTTATGGAATTTAAAATTAAATGCCTTTCCACTGCATCCTCATTTGCTTTCCTGGAATCATGGAAGAGTCCATACAGAGCAGAACAATTAATTTGTTAACTATTGCTTCATAACCCACAAAGACAGCTCAAAACTCATAGATCATTATTTTGATGTTCTTTCTATAGCATAATTGATTTTAAGTTATCCACCTTCTCAATGAATAACTTTTTTAAAATTAAGAAATAGGGAACTTAATCAATATGTGCTTCTTCTCAAACTTACTGAATTTTATAGTTTCAAATTGAAGCTCTAATTTAACACTGTTGTAAAGAGAATAAGAAAAGTGACTACCCATGAAAGGGTAGGGACACCTATGGGGCAAATATGACAACCAGAAGAGGAACAGAAGCCATGGGGGTGAGGTGGGAGAGGGTAGTGGAAGGTAGGAGAAAAAGGGAGGAGGAGTTCAGTATGGCCTCAGCAATACACAGATGAACCTAGTCACAATCCATGGGAGAAGGAGTAGAAGTGGAAACAAAGGAACTATGATTGTGGGAGAGGAAATTCCAGTGGGGAGGAAGGAGAGGAGAAATAGATATGGAACCTTCTGGCTGTGCCATTATGGAGAAGAATTTGGAGGAGTCTGTCTTTCCTAAGAAGGAGATTGAATCAGTTGTTGTCTGCTTGCCTTCATTCAAACTTGTTTTCCCTCTTTGATTAATTACATGTATAAAAATTGCAATTGCCTTATCTGAGTAAGTATGTTGGTATTCCAGGAAATTTTACTTTAGCATCATGCTCCTTGTTTCCCTTTACTCTCAAATGAAACTGTGTAACCACATTTATTCTTAATTATTTTTACTATGGTTTTACCTCATAATTGGTATCAAATTCAACTGCAATTAAGGTTATTTAGTGGTAAATCACAATCCTTTCTTATTTATAGTTTTGAAGGGTGGGAGCTAGCTAACTCATGAATTGGTGGTCATATAGTGTGGGATGGTTCGTACACTCTGGCTCCATTCTTGCCTTGATAACAGGCTGGTTAAAATACTTGTAAGAGTTTACTCATTTGTAAAGTGGAAATAATGCTACTTCAGAGAATTATTGTGGGGATTAGAATACAATGGTGAATTCAAAGCACTTAGCACAATTTGGCACATTATAAGTGATCAACAAAATAGTATCTACTGTTCAATATTCACTAGAAGGCAGTGTGTGTGTCTGTGTATGCATGTGCGTGTGCTTGTGTATGTGTGTGCAGTAGTGTAGTAAGATAGAAGAAACAGGTAGAAGACTGCAGTTTACTTTCATATGAGGTAACATCTTAGGTAAAGTGCATTGTGGCACCTGTCTCAAGTAGCTGGTAAGGAAGGTGGAAGGGATTAAGGCAGGAATAAGCAGTCACTGATCACAGACTGCATCTGCACCCTCAGCTTTCTCATACCCCTTGGATATGAAAAAGCTGAGTTAAACAACATGACATCTACTGCTCTTTATGTTAAATAAACCAAAGCCTTCCATAAATTAAAATGATTTTCATATACAGTGTGCACAAGGTTATCCAATTTGCCAGAGAGGTGCGACTGAGTCGCTGTAAGGGGAAAGTGCAGGTAGGTTATGTTTAAAGCTGCAACTACTGTGTCAAAAATATAAAAGCCCTTCTCTGTTTAGTAAATGCATTTGCTTAGGCCATAACAAACCAAGAATGAATAAAGGTTAATTGACAAAATGATACTTGTCTAATGCTGTTTCGAACACCACACTCAGGCAGATGTGTGAGACAGGGCTCCTGCTGTGCTGACAAGGATGATCATTGTAACTGACTCTTTTCCCCCTTGAGGGTATGTGGCTTCTAGAGTTTTTCAGCCTGGTATCTCACTGTTGTGCTAGGGCCAGTCCAAGAAGGTTAGCAAAACTGTGAAGCCAGAGGATGCTACAGTTCAAACTCAATTTAAGTATGTTGGGGCAAGACCACAAATCGGCACTAGTTTCTGACGTTGTGTGTTATCCTACTTTGCATTTACAACTTTCTTTTCTTGGTACTTAACCCACATGCCAGCACTATGCTAAGAGCTCCAGTCTCTGTGTCTTGTGCTATTCCCAGTGATTCAGTGAGGTAGGTGTCGTTCTTCTACAGACACAACGATGAAACTGAGGCCATGGCAGTACTGTCATTACATCGCACTTTTGATTTCCCCATGTCCTTGATTATATCAGTACATTAATTCAAATTCCTCTTTTGTGTGGTGGTTTGTATCATTTGCTGATAAAACAATGGCCATAGATTTAATATCTGACTCAGCTCAGCCAGCAGAAAAGAACCCCTTAAACTTATGATTATATTCCGTGCGACTTCTGAGGACAGTTACTTGACTTCCAAACTGAAGAGGATGGGGAATTCCAAATCCTTTTGTTCCTGATTCTTGAAAGCAGGCCTGAAATTTCTAGGGTTAGTAATTAGTAGGGGATGGAGTTTAGAGGAGATGGTGCAGTCAGAGGAAGAATAACTTTCTCCTCCATTTCTCCTGAATTCTTAGCTGGGACTCCCCATGGCGAAAGATAAATTAACGAGAGAACTGCAAACACAAGTTTAATAGTATGTATACTCCCTATGTATGTGGGAGATAACCAGAGAAATAAGGAACTATTCAGAGTAGATATTAAAGAGTTGTTTTACACCTCAGACTTAAATCCATTGTTCTCTGAAATGAAAAAGAAGAATGTGAGGCTAGGCTTAGTTAACCTAAAACAAGGGTGCAGTTTTTTATGCAGATTGAAGTTGACACTTTCTTTATTAGGCAGACCTAGTGATTTAGGCATCTTTCTGGTACAGACAGGAAGACGCAAATCTGGATTTTCTTTATAGATATAAATTTCTTTTACCAATAGTAACCTTTCAGAATTTCTCCTGTGCCTGTAGTTTCCCAAAGTAACCAATTTGAAATAATTCTTCTGTTGGACAAAGTGGTGGATACCTGTAATATTAATACTCTGGAGGCTGAGGCAGGAGGATCACCATGAGTTTGAGACAAGCCTGGGCTACATAGTGAGATCAATGCCAACATGAACTACGTAGCAAGACCTGAAGAACAAGACAAAACAAAACATTTTTGTGCCAAGGAAGCATATTTTGGGGTTGCGTATTCTGGTCTTCTACATTCATGTTTTGGGGTCTCATCACTGATCTGATCTTCCTATCTGACTGACAGATGAAATGAGAAGAGAAAATCAAATAACAAACACTGTAATCACCGGAGAGACTCACACTCCCTTTCATAAGCAGTTACTAAACATTGCTGTGTGGGAAAGCTTGAGGCCTACTGGAAAGCAGGGAGCAATTGTGATTCTTTCAAGGCAACTAGGACTGTTAGCTACCATTTAAACTAAACAGAATAACAAAAATTCTCTCCAAGTGGGAACTAGTTCTATTTTCACTGTCATTGGAGCAAAGCTCTTAAAATCTAAATGTCTCACAAGTACCTTCTAATAGGCTTATTGTTTTGTTTATTCTGTTTAGAGAAAGTCAGGGGGAGTAATGTGGAATATACATAATTAAAAATCCTTTTTGAAAGAGTGTTGACACTTGAGTTGCTGCTTTTGAAGGGCATTAAAGTGTAATAATCATCTGTCCATATGCTATCAGCCCACAAGTCATAGTATGCATTGCAGCATGACCAGACAAGTACAAGTGAACACACCTTCCCGTATCAATGACTGCTGCTCTCAAATGTACATTTTCTCTGTTTATTTTGATCACTTATGCCTAATCATTTCTAGATGTACTTTCAGATACATAGATATCTTATTTGCTTCTCCTTAGTCCTCTCTAATTGGTACTCCTTTATTCATAAACATCTCCTTTAAGTCAGATTTACTTGATTCATAAACATTCTTCCTTTAAATCAGACTTAACTTTTTATATTACTTTTTTTTCTCTCCAACATCTCAGTGATAAGGTCCTTCATGTTCCTCATATAACTGGACACTTCTCCCAAAGTAGTCATTTTCCTCAAGATCATTTTCTCACTAACTTTAGACAAACTGAAGAGTTCCTCCATGTGACAGAAGAGAACAATGAACACAGGAAAAAACAAAGTAGGATGAAGATTCATAATCATTGAGGAAAAGAAGTTTAAAGGATTTGTGTTGATCACTTTATTGCTTCTTGGTTTTATGTATGTATGTATGTATGTATGAATGTATATATTTATTTTTGATACCAGGGATCAAACTCAGGACCTTGTGCTTGCAAGGCAGGCATGGTGCCTCTGGGCTAAATCCCTGGTGCTATTGTTTCTTGATTTTAATACATGGTCCTGTGAAGTATCTATACATTTCAGGTCTCAGTATACACTCCTTGGAAAGAGTTACTTTCTTCCTCTGAGTATTCTTTGAATAGCAGAAAGAGTTATTTGCAGGCCATCTTTTTTAGAAGAATGGAATGGAGAAGAAAAGAGCACACATAATGGAAAATTTGTTACCAAAGGGCTAAGAATTTGACCAAATGGACAAGCCATTTACTAAAATACACACATGCATATCATATATAACAAACAAAGAAATAATAAAACTCTATTGTATGTTTTCAAAGACAAAAAAATTGCACCTCATAAAGTCAAACAGGCAAAGAAGACTGCACTCAAGGCTACTGTCATTGAAGAGAGTCTGAAAGAAAGAGCAGAAGATATTTTTTGTGGTACCGGAGATTGAACTCAGGACCTTGAGCTTGAAAGGCAGGACTGTGCCACTGAGCTAAATCCCCGGCCCCAGAAGTTTTTCAGACCTGGGAAGAAAGCATTCATAGGACATCTGTATTTGCTAATTGGTCATATTCAAAAGAAGAGTATACTTCATGAATATTTCTGACAGAAGGTAGTTTTACAATTTGGAGCAAGGACTGAAGAAAGTTGTGTTCCTCCTCCACAGAACCTGAGCCACAAAGCTGCTATTTCCTTTGATGTTTCTATTTCAAAGAGGTGGCTCCTGGGTTCTTGAGAAACTTGAGCTTTAAAACTGGCAAGATTTTTACAGGATTTTACATGTCAAAGGGGCAGAGAAAGAATTTTGTAGAGCAAATGCAGTCAGGGCATTTGCTCTACAAGTGGCAGTCTCTACAAATAGCTCTACATGGCAGTCAGGGGCCTGGAAGACGCCTGTCTAAAGTTTAGTCAAATGAGGGAAACACCAATAACCCCCAACCCCACCCCTTGCCTTTTTATGTTCCAGGGCGTTGAACTTAATGCCTTTGCACTGAGCTCCAATCCCCAAACCTTATTTACATTTTTTATTTTGAGACAGAATCTTGCTAAGTCACTGAGTTACCCAGGCTGGGCTCCAACTTGGCAATTCCCTTACCTCAGCCACCCAGAGTGTTGGGGTATAGGCCTGCACCACATACTTGGCTGATTTCTTATAAAATCAGGTGTGTTTCTCCTTTCAAACTTTGATTCCATAAGTCCCCTGGTGCTGAGGTAAAGTGTGGCCAGGCCAGAGAAGAAACCTCCCTTTGTGCACAGCATATTAAAGCTGTGTCTGGTGGGACAGGCTTTCTTCTTGCCTTGTACCCTTCAGAAGCCTTCTTGCTGTCTCTGAGTTAATTCTGCCACCCTAGGACAGAACAGGTCTGTCCATCCAGCATGGAGGAAGGCTGTAAGGCTAATAAAAAGCACTCTGGTGCTTTGCCCATTGGATTGGCATCACCTGAGGAATGTGAGGAATACAAAAACTGAGGCCTCATCCCATAACCAGTAAATAGGACTCTGTTTACAAAAAAAAAAAATTCCAAGTGGTTCACAGGCACATTAAAATTTTGGAATGTATGGTCCTATAAAGAGAATCTCTGGCAGGAAGTAGCACATCCATGACTACTACCATTGAGCACAAAACAGGAAATTCAGTGGAATGCCAAACTCAAAGCCTGTGACCATTGTAAACAAACATAAAGAGTTTGAATCTTGCTAAATGCAAAGCCAATAAACACACATCGGAGATGAAAGAGTGCAAAGAATTTTATTGCTTGCACCAAGAACCAAACTAGAGTTACTTGCTAAGTAATGCTCTTCTTAAACAAGGAAATCATGAAAATTTTACTGGAGAATCTATATATCTCTTATAATGACAACACTTTGGGGAGGGCACTTTCCTGAGCAGGCTCAGTTTAGGGTGCACATTTCTGAGCATGCTCAGATCAGGGTCATTAATCACATGTTCAAAAAAGAAAAACAGTGGATAAGAATTCCTCTCGTCAGAGAATTTTAGTGAGCAAAGTTCAGTGTGAGTCGCCTAAAATAATAAGGCACAGTAACTCAGGGACTGAAAAAATAAGAAAGAACTTTAAAGCCATGTTGCTAATAAAGTGTGTACTGGGCTCTTGGTTCAGCAAAAGCTCAGAAATAGAGTTGTGAACTGAAGGAGGAAGTTAGGAGAGTTTTTTTGGAAATAAGGAGAAGGAGAATAGCTCTTGGATTTCCAGGAGGTGTCCCAGATCTGGGGAGAGGGGTCCCCATAAGGCCCTTTGATCTCTAGATAACTAATCATAAATAAACAGGCCACAGGGACTTGTTCAGTTGTATAGTGGTCACCTATTACAGGTGGCTATGTGGATTTAAAATGACCAATTGAGATTCAGGCTTTTAACCTGGTTTTGTAACAAATATTGTTTAAAAGAAAATGATTAATTTGCACTAAAACTTCCTTGAAATTCAGGAACTTAGTAGGGAGTGGCTGCACCTCCCTTTAGTAGGAATGGGCTGGACTCCATGCTGCCCAAGGAAGCTCAAGACTTTTGAATTCCTCAAAACTCAGGACCTTAGTAAGGATTGGCTGCAGTTCTCTTTAGTAGGGAATGAGCTGCATCCCATATCCCCTGAGAAAATTCATTCTTTGTCCAAAGGGTTAGTTCACTGTCCAGTCTTAATTTTTTTAGCAAGGTAGCTGGTCACCCAACTCTACGTCAGGCCCTTTCCCTAGCTACCTTGTTTACCATAAGCTAACTAAATAAACTATTTTCTACATTGATAGACTTTTAAAGGGACAGCAGTTTCTCCCCTGTAAGTATGAGTTCACCCCGACAGGTGCCTGTCTCACTGAGGTGTTACTGCCTTGAGAAACAACCATCCTTTGCAGGTTAAGAATTTTCAATCAGTTTAGAGGAATTTACCCTCCCCCACATGGTTTACTAGCAATTTTACTCTTCCAATTTTGTTCTGCTCTGATTTCCTGTCTTCCTCATTAGAACTTCTTCTCCCCACCTTGCAACTGCTGACACCTTTAGAGAGCATGTGGGCCTCCTTCACCACCACTAGCCTCTGCTCATTAGGGACATGTCCGGGTCCTGACCTGTGGATTCCACACACACAATTTATTATTCAGATTCATCTACACCTTCCAGAGAATGGTCTGGATTTTCAAACGAGAATAAACTCATCACACAATTAAGAAAACTGGACGAGTTTAGTGTGATACTTTGAATAACAGTAGACAAATCCTGGAACTTGAGAAATGCTAATTTCCACTGGCACTGTGGAAGCAGAGGATCTGCTTTAGCCCAGAGATATTTGCCATGAAGAACACACCGCTGAGCAGATAGCGCTCACTCCCTCTGCTCGCTCCCAGCACCCTGTGGCTCAGCCCTCTTTTTTATTTCTATTTTCTCCCTCCACTGAAAACACTTTCCCTGGTGCCCAGCTCCCGCTCAAGGCCAACACCCTGACAGACAACCAATCTCACAATACCTGGGGGAAGAAAAGCTGTTTTAACTAAAATAGATCAGCTAGGATATTTTCTTTGACAATGTTCTCTTCATGCAGTTATACCTCTCCTACACACTGCCCAAGGGGATGAAAATGGGAGCCAGCAGGGAATTCACATCTGAGTCATCCTTCACTGGCTGTCTCCCAGGGGTCACTGAGACTGCATCTAAATGTAGATATGCCCCCAACCCCATTTTTCCTGAATTCACTATGCAGTAAGAAGAATTGCAGTGAGAGTCAGATGGGGTTTTACTTCCTGGTCTGCCAGATGCTTACTGTTTGGCCTTGGGCTTGAACTTCCTCTCTCTCTGTACCTCACTTTCTTCATCAGTTCAATAAGAAGTTGGAAGAGAACAGTGGTTCTTGGCTACAATTACCCATAGGAATCATTTTAGGACCTTAAAAAAGCAATACCGAACAACAAAAACAAAAAGAAGGCTGGGAGTCTTCCCTTCAAGTCCCCAATCAATTAGGTCAAAATATTTGTGCACAGAGCTTCAACACTGGTATGTTTTTAAAAGCCTCCAATATATTTCTTAACAGCCATCAGATGTATTTCTGAGGACTAGTAGTATCAGTGTCATTTAGGTAGCTGGATAATCAGCGCTGAATCCTGGGGCCCACTCTCAGCAATTGAATCTGGATTTTTAGCAACTTCTCCAGATAACTCATTCAAGCCTGCAGAGTCAAGCTCCTGTCTAGCTTGGCTTCATAATATGGTATATGGATTGTGATGTTAGTCACATTTAGAGATTACATTGCCTCTTTGTTTTATTCAGTAATTACTTCTGGTGCTTCTACTTTGTAGTTGGAGCCATGTGAAGGGCTAATGAAAAACAGACAGGAAAGACATAGTATTGTAGCATGGCAAAGTTTTAGTCACTAAGGGAAGACAGACCCTAGCTAGATCACCACATAGATGAAGTGCTTGTGGACAGAGAAAATACTGTATAGGGAATTCTGAAAGCTCCAGAAGGTAGGAATGAGGTCTACTAGGTCAGGAAAAGCCTTCCTGAAAAAGGTTTAGGTTTTATTGCAGCTGCATCCTGTGAAAATGTAAAATTTGTTTGGTTTTCATAAATGCCCATGAGCCCTCTTTAGATTTATATTTTTGAGTAACTTTGAGAATTAACCATGAATTCATAGCAATTTATCAACTGTCCTTTGAAAGTGTTCCTCCTAAGTCTACCAATGACCTCTTTACTATAATACTGGTATTATCTTTCTAAATCACATCTTGTTGATCTGTAACTTGTCATAATAAGAAATGCTTCCATCTTAAGTAGTCTATTTCCTTCAGATTTTGACTAGCTTGGATTTCCCTCAAATATAAACCTTGTAATATGAGCATGCTTATGGTAAATTAATTTTGGAAGTGATCCCAGGTGGGAAGGATGAATAATCTACCCTCTCTCATCAAGATATCTATGTCTTAATTCCCAGAATCTAGGGATTCTTTTGTGTGGCAAAAGGAACTTTGCAATGTGATTGATTAAATTAAAAATTTTAAATGGGGAGATTTTGCTCAATTGTATGAATAGCATTACAAGCAACTACAAGGGTCCTTATAAGAGGGAGTTAAGAAGCAAGAGGTTGAAATGATTCAGAAAGAGTCCTGCGCTAAGGAATGCAAATGGTCTCCGGGCCTCCAGGAGCTAGAAAAGGCCAGGAAGTGTTGCCACTAGTGTTTCACAAAGAAATCACCCTGTAGATACCTTAACTTTGACCCAGTAAAAATTGATGTTGGCCTCTGACTCTCAGAACAGTGACAAAGTCAATTCATATTGTCTTAAAGCCTCTAAATTTGTGGTGATTTGTTACAGGAGCAATGGGAAACTGATGTACCAGGCAAAAGAAGTCAGGGGTTAGGAAGAGTAAAGCAGGGCAGTGGGGGGGAAACTAAGGTGCATTGTTGAGCCACTTATCACTGTGGCAACTGGGACTGAGCTCCACTGGGGAGCCTCTGAGGCTTCATATATAATTTCATGTCTGCTCAATATGTGGGAAAGGGGAATATTTATCCAGTGGCTCCCACATTCTTCACTGGTTAACCTTTTAGCAGCATTAGATCCTATGACCATAAGTGCACCATTGAAAAAACCACACTCACACACCCACACACACCTATAGAATCCATTGAGTGACTCATAATTTAGTAGGAGATATAATCAACAAAGAACAAAAGGCCCAGTGTGATAAGTATTAATACTAGAGATAAGTTTATAGTGAATGAAGACTAGAAGTTGGATTTTATGAGTATCAGGAAGATTTCAGGAGAAATTGTTACATGAATTGATGAGTATCAGTCCTTCAAATGGAAAAAAGGGAAGTCATTGGAGAAAGAGTAATATATCCAGAGACAGGGAAGTAAGATAGAACTGTTGGAAGTAGAAGTTCTGTGTGGATAGGTATAGTATTGATAAGGGCCAGTGAGAGGGGGCTGATGAGTGAGGTGATGCTGAGAGTTAGGTGCAGGGAGGCTTTGTATCCTGTTGCTGTTTGCTCAGCCCTTTAATACATGGGAACGTAGCTTTGGGTCTCCAGCTGCAAACCCTTGACAAAACAAGAGTTTTCTAAGAAAAGATTATTTGGTTCCAAGTGAGAATATGAGAATAAAATCCCAATTATATGATTCTTTAAACTTCCCTATGGCAAATTTATAATTATAAAAATGTCTTAAGCTATCAGCGTCTTTTTACATTTTCCCTCGACATTGTTTTGAGCAAGACTATAAAATAGGGGAAAAAGTTAATTAGAACACAAAGCAGAAAAAGTTTAATTCCTTTTTCAATAGGAAGCTGACAGCAGTTTGTATAAGCTTAGTGATAATTCTATTTTATGATTAACAGTAATTAATCATAAATAATTACAGAATAGAAATGTGAAAAATGTCTAATTAGAAAACAAACAAATCCCCCAAAGTAGGTATTTATTATTGCAATTAGGTATTATTAGAAGTAATAATGACATAATGGTCATAGAAGATATTAATGAATACATTTTTAGCCATTGAATGTATTTTGTTACATTAGAAGTAAATGTGATATTTTCACAAAGACATTTAGTTGATGCTATTATGGCAAATGTAAACAATGCAAGGCAATAATTCCACACTTCATACATCCAATTATAGTCAGAATTTCTTGCTGTGATGACAATAGATGTATCTTGGTTAAGAGGTGAAACACCTTGAGAAATTGTGATGGTGGATAGGGTCACCATGCTATATCCTGATTTCACAAGAAAAGTACACTGAATACTTTATTAGCTCAGGGAAACAATGGAGCCTACCAGTCTTCTTTGAGGAAAGACTTAATTAAGAAGATAAATTTAATAAGCCCTTACAAAGGCATTTTGAAACTTTACAGTTTCCATCATGGTCTAGAATTATGTCATATGTAACTTTCAGATAATCTTAGTAAAAGGATTAATATATGATTTTAGATAAAGTTTTTAATGAGCTAGAAATATAGGAAGGAAGCTTGTCTTGCCTACTAGCTTACAGGCTCTGTGAATGTTTCAAAGCTAATTTTTGGATTTCAGAGATACAGTGGTAGGTCAACACTCACACTGATGTACATATTCGGTTTGTGGCTATCTTGTGACTTGGCTCATAGAGTGAAAGTAAGGCACACTGAGGCTTCTCGGAGTCCTTTCAAGAGGGAGATTAGGTTGAATTTCTGGCTAGGCTTGGGTCCCTGTCATAGCTTTCCTTCCTTGTGACAAAATATCTGAAATAATCAACTTAAAAGAGAGAAAGATTAATTTTGGTTCATGGTTTCAGAGATTTCAGTCCATGGTTTCTTGGCTCCACTGATTTTGAGCCGGAGGCAAGATGGTACATTATGGTGGAGAGTGTGTGATGAAGTAAATCTTCTCACTTTATGGCAGGCAGGAAAAAAAGAGAGACAAAGAAAGGGAGCAGGGTTGCAATATCTCCTTCAAGGGCATGTCCACCATGATCTAACTTCCTGCAACCACTTCCCAGTATTTGCCATTAGCTGGGGATTAAGCTTTCAACACATGCACCTTTGGGAACACTTAAGATTCAAAACCTACCAGATATTGTTGGATCCTAAGATGCTCCTTGAATCTCCCCAAAAGCTTCTACTCTTCAGGGCTCTTGGACCAGCCTGGTACTATAGTGCTTTCCAGCATTTCTGAGGCCTTGGGTTTTATAACAAACAAACAAATATCAGGCTAAAACAGACTCTTAGGAAGTGATGAAATCTTGATAAAGTGACTGGAGTCCTGCACTTAGGGATTTTTATTGGAGTAGGATTTCTCTATAAAGTGGAAGAATGGGAATTAGCTGAAATGGGAAATAGGAAAAAAGAGAATTGGGCTTTATGGGACAGACACATGGAAAACGATACCATTGGAATTTATTCCTCCTGCTGATATATTTATTATATGACTATTTTATTGTTAAAACCATGGGTTTGGATGTGCTCTTCTGCTAGGCAGATACTGTTTAAGAATGGAAGTCCATACTTTGAACCTGGCTCTCAATCTTTTAAAAACCCTAAGACCATGGTGGAATATAATTTTAGACTGAAAATGCTTTTGAGACCCATAGTTTTGTGGAGAATTTGTAAGCATGCATATAGAAATCACAGGCAAGGAGAGGGGATGTTCTATGCTTGGATCCAGATCACCTTCTGGCTAAATGAAGAAAGACCTTAACAATTGCTAAGTATCACTCTGTGTCAGGGATTGAGATTATGTCATTTATTTTTCACTACTCTTTGAATCAGGCACTATCTCTGTTTTACACATTGGAAATTTAGAGAAACTAAGACACTATTTAAAATCATATATTTAGTCATCACCAAAGTTGAGGTTTTTAAAATTTTTTTTATTAGTACATGTTTGCAACACATAATGTCTATATTCCTTGTGTGGAACTGGTACATGTATCCCAATTCCTCTTTTCATCACCTTTCCCTCCTTTTCCTCACTACTCCCTTCATTTCCTGATTTCTTCTCACTTGAGAAAGATCTATCTCCCTGCTTTCCATTATACAGCTATTATTTTCTCTTTATTTATAATTTGGGTTTCCCATATCAGGGAAACTATGCAATATTTAAGCTTGTATGTCTGGCTTATTTCACCTAACATTATGGTCTCAAGGTACATCCATTTTCCTTCAGATGCCTCAATTTATCTTTCTCTATGGCAGAGTAGTACTCCATTGTGTGTAAATGGTACATCTTCTTTATCCATTCATCTGTTGATGGACATATAGGATGCTTCCAAGATTTAGCTATTATGAATTGTGCTGCTGTTAATATGGGTATATGTGTATCACTATAGAATGATTTACTGATCATTTACTGAGTCCTTAACTCTTTAATGAAGATAACTGGAAGAGGAATAGCTGAATCAAGTGGAATTTCTACTTTTAGTTCTTTGAGGAATCTACATACTGATTTCCATGGTGGTTGCACTAGTTTACATCCTAACTAACAATATAGGAAGATTTCTTTTTCTCTGCAGCCTTGACAACATTTGTTATTATTTGATTACTTGGTGATGGATGTTCTTTCTGAGGTAAGATGAAATCTCAGTGTTTTTTTTTTTTCCCCATTAACTTTATTGATACATTTTAGGTATACAATACAGATACATTCATCATTGGGATCTTGTACCATTACGTGAGTCTCTTGGTTCTTATTTTTTTTCCCCTTCCCTTGCCCTCCTTTCACCCCCTCTACCCTTCCCTATTTGCAAAGACCTTGTTTCCATTTTTTTCCTCTTCTCATATTTTTTCCTTTCCCTTTTTTCCCTTCTCCTACCCCTCCCAATTCCCCTGCTCTTTTAGACCCTTTCTTCCTGTTACACAATATCAGCGATACATTTTTAAAATTACAATATTAAGATCTAGGAGACATTACCACAGATTTTATAGAATTTAAAAGGATATAGAAAGCATATTACAAAAATCTTTTTTGAAATAAATTTGACAACTTCTAAGAAGTAACTTAGAAGACAAATTAATGAAACTAACTCTGGAGGAAATATAAAATTTGAATAGCACCTATTAAAGAAAGTATATTCCTAGCTTGCAAACCTACCTAAATGACAACAGCAGGCTCATATATATTTTAACTGATAAATTATATCAAACAATTAAAGCAGAAAAAAGAAGGAATACCTCTCCCCTCATTTTAGGAACTCAACATTGTGCTAATCCAAAAATAGAATAAAGATAATTGAAGAAAAAAGTATGAACATAGATAAAAATTTGTTTAACAAAACATACTATTAGAAGTCAGATCTGGCAGTATGTAGAAAGTGGTTTTATTATAGGGATGGCAGTGTTGGTTCAGCATTGGAAGATCCATCCCCAAAAGTCATCATTTTAACAGAGGAAAGGAAAAAGCCATATGATCCTGTCACCAGTTGGAGAAAAAGTATTGGATCAAATTCTACAGCTGTTCATGGTAAAAGCTATCAGGAGACTAGAAGTAGAACAGAAACTTCTCAACAGATTAAAGACATGTACTCCCTACTTCCAGCGAGAACACCTTGTATGAATGGAGAAGATACAATGCTTTCTCCTTAAGGTGGGGAACAAGGGCAGATATGCTTACTCTTTATGTGTCCATTAAACTTTGAAACCTACTCCCCACCAAAATAGTCTGGCAATAAAATGACACAACTAGGATAGGATTGGCACGGCAGAAGCAAAATCTTTATATGTAGATGAAATGATCATCTACAGAGAAAATACTAAGAAATCTCTAGGAGCCCCTAGAACTTGTACTTTAATTTAGCAGGATTAGAAAACACAAGGTATATACAAAAATTCAGGTCTGTGTATACTTGCTATAAATGAAGAACTGGATATTGACATTTAAAAGTTATGTAGGAGTACAAAGGACACAGAAAAGCCTAAAACAAAAACAAAAACAAAAACAGTGTTGGAAGACATTTAGCACCCAATTTTAAGACTTCTTCTAAAGCTACAGTAATCAAGGCAGTGCTGGTGTAAGGAAAAACATATAGATCATTGGTATAAAACAGAGACTCTAGAAATAGAGCCACTGTATATGGTCCACCGAGTTTTGAAAGATTATTTAACATTAGCATTTTATAGAATATAAACTCGATTCAAGAGCCGAGGAATAGATAGTGTCTTCAGCAAATGGCACTAGAACACCTGGTATCTGTATATAAAAAGTTAACCTCAAGCCTTTTTTTCCATATATGAAAATAACTTGAAGGGATCTATGAACCTAAATAAGAAAGCCTAAAAGTATAAAACTTTAAGAAGAAATTATAAGGGAAAATATTTATGAATTCAGGGTAGCCAAGAACTACCTAGGATACAAAAAATATGATGTATAAAAGAAAAAAATTGATAAATGAGATTCCATCAAAATTTAGAACTTTAAATGACATCATTATATTGAAAAGTAGTCCTTAAACAGACCATATTTCCAATGCATATAACCTATGACCAGAATATATAAAGAATTCTTAGAGCTCATTAATAGATAACCTAATTAAAAAGTAGACATAAGAAGATGATAAATAGCCAGTATAGCACAAGAAATGGTGTGCAACTCTAGCATCAGAAAAATACTAATCAGTACAATAATAAGATTGAATTATACACTCATTAGGGAGATGAAGTCAAAAGTTTTAAAAGCCTTGTCATGACTTTTTCTTTTTGTTGGATTCTCTCCCTTTGCATTTAATTTGTCACACCCAGTGGATTCATTCTGCTGGGTTTCCTGGGGTTGTGATCCTCATTGTCTTTTCCTAGGGTACTGTCTAAAATTTTTTGGAGTGCCGGTTTGGTATTCATGAAGTTCCTGAGGTGCTCTTTTCATGAAAGTATCTTATTTCTCCATCAATTTTGAAAGATAGTTTTGAAGGGTACATCAATCTGGGCTAGAGGCTGTTTTCCTTTAGGGCTTGAAATACATCACTCCAAGCTCTTCTTGCCTTGAGGGTTTGCATTGAGAAGTCTGCTGTGATTCTGATGGGCTTTCCTTTGCATGTGATTTGTTTCTTTTCTCTCACTGGTTGTAGAATTTTATTCTTCTGTTGGATTTCTGGAATCCTAGCTATTATATGCCTATGTGTAGATTTTTTTTGATTAAGGCTAGCTGGAGTCCTATATGCCTCACTTATCTGTATGTGAAGTTCTTTTCCCCTCCTTGGGAAGTTTTCTGCCATCACTTCTGTGAACAGTTTTTTTATGTCATCTGCACTCTCTCCTGTTTCTTCATTGACTCCAATCAGTCTTATGTTATTCTTCTTTGCACCGTCTAGCAGCTGCTGGATTGATTTCTCATGTTCTCTTACAATTTTAAAGCAATTTTTCTTTTCTTCCTGACTAATTGCAATCTTATCTTCTATATGTGAAGTTCTATCCTCACATTGGTTCATTCTGCTGCCCAGACTTTCAATGGAGTTTTTAATCTCTTGGAAATCTGTTTGTATCTGTTTTATGGATTTCATTTGTTTCCTATGTTGGGATTCCATCATGTTCCTCAGATCCTCTATTTTTTTATCTGTGTCCTCTCTAGATTTATTAATCATGCCTTGCACCATGAGCAAAATCTTTGCTGTTATCTGAGTAATTATTTCTGATTTCATTTTTCCCAGATCCTCTTTTGTTGCCAGTTCAGAGAGTCCAGGTGGTTGAGTACCAGAGTGTTCCATCTTGTTTCCCTTTGGGGTTGCTGTAGGTGATCCAGAAGTCTGTTTTTGAGGCTTTATGTGTCTTCTCATTTTCATGGGGAGGGGGTGTGCTTCTGGCGCCCACACAGCTCACCTTCTCTGCCCTAGGAGCTTGGGATGGCAGTGGGGGAGCTTCCTTCTGGGTGCTGGGACTGGCTCAGCTTCTCTGCCCTGGGAGCCTGGGATGGAGGTGGAGAGCTTCCTTCTGGGTGCTGAGTCTGGCTGAGCTTCACTGCCCTAGGAGCCTGGGATGGCAGCAGGAGAGCTTCCTTCCAGGTGCTAGGACCAGCTGAGCTTCACTGCCCTAGGAGCCTCTCTCAGTGTTGTTTTAATTTGGATTTCTCTAATGGCCAGTTGTGTTGAGCATTTCTTTATGTATTTATTGGCCACCTATACTTCTACTTTGAAGTGGCTATTCATTTCACTTGCACTATTAGTCCTCTGTCTGAGGCATAGCTGGCAAAATTTTTTCCTAGTCTGTAGCTTTTGTTTTCACTTTGTTAGTTGTGTCTTTGATGTGCAGAAGCATTTGAATTTGCTATTATCCTATTTATTGATTCTTGGTACTATTTCCTGTGAAACTGGGCTCCGTTCAGAAAGTCCTTGCCTATGCCTGTGACTTCAAGAATTTCATCTATTTTATCTTCTAGCAGGTTAAATGTTTCTGTTTTGACATTCAGTTCCTTTATCCACTTTTATTTTAGTTTAATAAATGGTGAGAGTTATGGGTCTAGATTCAGTCTCTGCATGTGGATAGCTAGTTTTTCCAATACCATTTATTAACAAGTCTATCTTTGCTCCAGTGTAAGTTTTGGCCCCTTTGCAAATATCAAATAGTTAAATGTGCATGGGATTGTTTCTGCATCCTCTATTCTGTTCCACTGATCCTTATGTCTGTTTTTTTGTGTATGTGTGTGGCAGTTGTCATGCTCTTTTTGTCATTGTAGCTTTGTAATATAGTTTTGTAATATAAAGTCTGGGATTGTGATACCTCCCATGTTACTTTTACTATTCTCGGTCTTTTCTGGTTTCATTTGAACTTAGGATTGTTTTCTCCAGTCCTTGAAGAATGTTATTGGTATTTTGATAGACATTGCATTAAATCTGTGTAGCACTTTTGGAAGTATGGCCATTTTGACTATATTGTTTCTGCCAACACAGAAACAGGGATATTTTTTATATTCTGATGTCCTCTGATTTCCTTTTTTAGAGTACTGTAGTTTTCATGTAGAAGTCTTTCACTTCCTTAGACAGGTTAATTTCTAAATATTTAATTTTTTCTGGGTGCTATTGTGAATGATTTTTCTTTAAAATTTCTCAGTGCGTTCATTATTAGTGTACAGGAACTGTATTGATTTTTGTGTGTTGATTTTGTATACTGTTACATTACTAAATTTTTTTCCTGCCTTGCCAGGCAGATGTGGTGCCACTGAACTAAATTCCTGGCCCTATATTACTGAATTTTGTTATTAATTCTAAAAGTCTTTGGTGGATTTTTAGGGTCTCTCATGTAGAGGAACATGTCATCAGCAAATCATGATAATTTGACTTCTTCCTTTCTTACACATATCCCTTTTATTTCCTTTTCTTGTCTAATTGTTCTTGTTAATGTTTCAAGTAGTATGATGAACAGGAGAGGTGATAGTGCACATCCATTTCTTGGTCCTGATTTTAAAGGGAAAACTTTCAGTTTCCCCATTTAATATAAAGTTGGCTTCTGATTTGTCATAAATGGGGTTTATCAGATTGTGATCAAGTTCTTCTATACATATTGTTTTATTATCATTAAAGGATGTTGGATTTTGCCAAAGGCTTTTTCTGTGTCTATTGAGGTGATCATGTGATTTTTGTCCTTGTTTCTATTTATGTGATATATTATGTTTATTGATTGAAGTATGTTGAACCATCCTTGCATCCATGGGATAAAGCCTGCTTGGTCATAACACATGATCTTTTTGATGATTCATTTTATTCTGTTTGCTAGTATCATGATGAAGATTTTTATCTTTTAATTAGAGAGATAAGTCCATAGTTCCTTTTTTTGGTTGAACACTTGTCTGGTTCCTGAATCAGGGTAATGCTAGCTACCAGGAATGACTTTAGGAGTCATTTCAATGTCATTAAAGATCTTGAGGAATATAGGTGTTAGATTTCCCCCAGATTTTCCCCAGGTGTTAGATTTTCCCCCAGCAGTGAATCCAGACCTGGGCTTTTCTTAGTTGGTAGGTTTTTATTATTGCTTCAATTTCATTGCCTATTATTGGATTATTCAGGATTTTTAATGTTTTCTGATTCAGTTTGGGTAATTCATATGTATCTAGAAATCTATCCATTTCTTCTGATAGCAATTTAGTGGGATACAGATTTCTGAAATAGTTGTTAATAATCTTTTTATTTCAGCAGTCTTCATTATGATTTCATCTTTTTAATTTCTAATTGCATTGATTTGTCTCTTTTTTCTCCTTTTTTTAGTTACATTGGCCAAGGGTTTTCAATTTTGTTAATTATTTCAAAGAATCAATTCTTCAGTTCATTGATTTTTTTTTTTTTTTGGTCTCAGTTTCATTGATTTCTGCCTGATTTTTATATATTTTTTCCTTGTACTAGATTTGAGTTTGTATTCTTCTTTCTCTAGGACCTTGAGTTGTGTTGTTGGGTTAGTTTTTTTTTTTTTTTTTTTTTTTTTTTTGGGCTTGTTGTGTTTTTGTGATGTAAGCATTCACAGCTATAAACTTCCCTCTTAGGACTGTTTTCATTCTGTCCAATAAGTTCTTGTACATAGAAATTCTTTATCATTTAGTTCTAGAAACTGTCTTATTTGTTTCTGATTTCTTCTGCAACAAAAATTGCATATTTAAGGATATATTGTTTAGTTTCCATGTGCAGTGATACCTTAATTGTTGAATGGCTCTATGCTTGAACTTTAGACTACTCCAACAGCAAGTTTCAAAAAAAAATCTACTTAGTGTTCATAATTTTCCTCAATAGTAGAAAATCTGACTTAAAAAGAACCTGTAAGGCTGAGAGTGAATCATGTGTCACATCTCATTGTGGACACAAAGGGGTGATGCCTCAGTCTCAGCACTGCTGTCTGCCAGATAACATATAGTGCTTGTGTTAGTGCATTAAAACATTTGTCATTTGAAATGTATTGTATTTGCACTTTCAGTTTCTCACACCAGAGAAACGATTTGGTATTTACACATGTGTGTCCTATTTATTTCACTTAAGAGTATGGCCTGAATGGGCATCGATTTAGCTATAAATGTCTCTAATTTCTCATTCTTTATGGCTGAGTAGTACTCCATTCTATAAAAAATCCACATTTTCTTTATCCAGTCTCCAGTTGATGGGCAATTGGGCTGTTTCTAAGTTTTAGCTATTATAGATAATGTGAAATAGGAAGAAAAGGTTCAAAGGGGAAGGGAAAGTAGGAGGGATTGGGAAAAGTAAAGAAGGGAATGGAATTAATATGAGAAAAGGGAAAAATGGAAACAAAGACTTTGTAAATAGGGGGAGATGGAGGGGATGAAGGGAGGGTAGGGGAGTGGGGAAAAAAATAAGACCCATTATGTAAAGGTACAAATTTCCAATGATGATTGTCATTATATCTTATACCTAAAATGTACCAATAAAATTAATAAAAAAATTGTCATTGTGCTTTGTTTGCATAAAATATAACCATGGCTCCAAAGAAAGATAGTGATACCAGCAGTACAGCTAAGAATAAAACTGTGAGAACCACAATAGAGTTAAAGAAAGAAATCATTGTGAAATGTTTTAAAGTCCTGAAAAAATAAATTTATGCATGTATTTTTTGGGCCTCAGAAGCAATTATTTGGTTTTATATTATTTCTTATGGGAATAATAGGTTCAATTTTTTAACTTTTTGGCATTCAAACACAAATTTGGAATAAATTGAGTTCAATAACCAAGTTACCACTTTATTTGCATAATTTTTGTGTTTTCTTTTGTCATGATTTCTAGTTTCTTTGAGGTATGATGTGCTAATATGCATGGCATAATTTAATTTCTTTTACATTTACTTAAGCTTCTTTCATTGGCTAGTATGTGGTCTATTTTGGAGAAAGTACCATGAGCTGCTGGGGAGAATGTATATTTAGTTTGTTTTTGGCTAGAATACTCTGTAGATATCTATGAAATTCAGTTTTTGAAAGTTTTATTCAACTCTAATATTTCTTTGTTTTTTTATCTTGTCAATCTATTTCTGATAGTGAGATTTTGAAGTCTCTTACTATAATAGTATATATGTTTATCTGGTCTTTTATATACAGTAGTACTTGTTTCATGAAGTTGAGTGTTCTGCTCTTTGATGTATATATGTTAATAATTATTACCTGTTCTTGTTGGAGTGTTCTCTTAACCAATATGTAGTGACCTTCTTTGCCACTTTTGATCAGTTTTGGCTTGAAGTATACTATGTCTGAATATAGAATAGCTATACCTGCTCTTTTTCAGATTTCCTTTGCATGGAATAAAGATTTTCATCCTTTGATTTTCAGTGTATGAGTTTCTTTTGGGGGCAAATGTGTTTCTTGTACATAGCATACCACTGGATTTTTTTCTTGATCAGTTTTTCCCATTAAGTTCATTAATGCATATTAGGTATAAAATACATTTATATTCATCATTGCGATCTTGTACCTTTACATGATGTATCTTGGTTGTTATATTTTTCCCCTTCCCCTGCCCTCCTTTCACCCCCTCCACCCTTCCCTATTTGCAAAGAGTTTGTTTCCATTTTTTCCTTTTCTCATATTTTTTCTTTTCCCTTCTTTCCTTTCCCCTACCCCTCCCACTTCCCCTACTCCTTTAGACCTTTTCTCCCTATTACACAATATCAATTATACATTTTTAAAATTACAATATCAAGATCTAGAAGACATTACAACAGATTTTATAGAATTTAAAAGGATATAGAAAGCATATTACAAAAATCTTTTTTGAAATAAATTTGACAACTTTTAAGAAGTACTGTGGAAGACAAATTAATGAAACTAACTCTGGAGGAAATATAAAATTTGAATAGCACCTTTTAAAGAAAGTATATTCCTAGCTTGAAAACCTACCTAATGACAACAACAAGCTCATATACATTTTAACTAATGAATTATATCAAACATTTAAAGCAGCAAAAAGAAGGAACACTTCTCCCCTCATTTTAGGAAATCAACATTGTGGTAATACTAAAACTGGATGAAGGTTACAGAAGAAAAAAGTATGAACCTATGTTCATATTTAAACAAATAAAAATTCGTTTAACAAAACTATTAGACTGCCGGGGATTTAGCTCAGTGGTTCTGGCCCCTGCCTCACAAGCGCAAGGTCCTGAGTTTGAGCCCCAGTACCAAAAGAAACCAAAAACAAACAAAAAACTATTAGAGGTTAGATCTGACAGTATGTAGAAAGTGGTTTTATTATAAGGATGGCAAGTTTGGTTCAGCATTGGAAGATCCACCCCCAAAAGTCATCATTTTAACAGAGGAAAGGAAAAAGCCATATGATCCTGTCATTAGTTGCAGAAAAAGTATTGGGCTGAATTCTATAGCTGTTCATGGTAAAAGCTATCAGGAGACTAGAAGTAAAATAGAACCTTCTCTACAGATAAGCCATGTACTCCATACTTCCAGCAAAAACACCTTATATGAATGGAAAAGATACAATGCTTTCTCCCTAACGTGGGGAACAAGGGCAGATATGCCTACTCTTTATCTGTCCATTAAACTTTGAAACATAGGCCCAAACCAAAATAGCCTGGCAATAAAATGACACAATTAGGATAGGATTGGACAGGTAGAAGTAAAATCTTTATATGTAGAAGAAATGATCATCTACAGGGAAAATACTAAGAAATTTCTAGGACCTCCTAGAACTTGAATTTGAATTTAGCAGAATTAGGAAATGCAAGGTATATATAAAAATTCAGGTCTATGTGTGCTTGCTATAAATGAAGAATTTGATACTGAAATTTCAAAGTTATGTAGGAGTTCAAAGGACCTAGAAAAGTAAAAAGAAAAAAAGGGCAAAAAAACCAGTGTTGGAAGACATTTAGTACGTAATTTTAAGACTTCCTCTAAAGCTACAGCAATCAAGGTGGTGTTGGTGTAAGGAAAGACATATAGATGGTTGGAATAAAACAGAGAATCTAGAAATAGAACCACAAGTATATGGTCCACTGAGTTTTGAAAGATTAACATTAACATTTTATAGAACATAAACTCAATTCAAGAGCAGAGGAAAAGATAGTGTTTTCAGCAAATGATACTAGAAAACCTGTTATACATATGTAAAAAATTAACCCTTTATTTCCATACATAAAAAAATAACTTGAAAAGATCTATGAACCTAAATATGAAAGACTAAAACTATAAAACTTTAAGAAGAAATTATAAGGGAAAATTATAAGGGAAAGTTAATTTAGGGTAAGCAAGAATTTCCTAGGATATAAAAAACATGATGTATAAAAGAAAAAAATGATAAATGAGATTCCATCAAAATTTAGAACTTTAAATGACATCGTTAAGAAAATGAAAAGTAGTCCTTAAACAGATCATATTTATAATGCATATAACCTATGAGAAGAATATATAAAGAACTCTTACAGCTCATTAATAGACAACCGAATTAAAAAGTAGATGCAATAAGATGATAAATAGCCAGTACAGCACAAGGAAAGGTGTGCAGCACTAGAATCAGAAAAATACTAATCAGTACAATAACAAGACTGAATTATACACTCATTAGGGAGATGAAGTTAAAAGTTTTAAAAGAACAAATGTGAGCTTACGTGTGAACCAGTTAGAATTTTCTAATACTGCTAATGTGAATGTAAAATGATAAAACCATTTTGGAAAACAATATAGAAATTTCCTCTATTACTGTTAAGAACCAACAGTTCTGTTCTTAAGTTTTTACTTCAGAGGAATGAAAACACATGTTCACAATAGATTTGTACATACAAGTTGAGTATCCCTTATCTGAAATTCTTGGGACTAGAGTGTTTCAGATTTTCATTTGAAATCCACTTGATCTGCAAAGAGGACAGCTACTCCTGCTTGGGGGGTTCCTGTTGCATGGCATATTGTTTTCCACCCTTTAACTTTCAGACTATGAGTTTCTCTTTGAATTAAATGTGTTTCTTGTATGCAGCATATTGTTGGATGTTGCTTCTTGACCCATTCTGCCAGTCTATTTCGTTTGATTGGTGAACTGAGACCATTAACATTGATGGTTATAACTCAAACATATTAACTTATCATTGTCATGACTTTTTCTTCTTGTTGGATTCTCCCCCTTTGCATTTAATTTCTTGTTGCGCTTGATGGATTCATTCTGCTGGGCTTTCTGGGGTTGTGATTCTTATTGCCTTTTCCTAGGATATTGTCTAAAAATTTTTGGAGTGCTGGTTTGGTATTCATGAAGTTCCTAAGGTGCTCTTTGTCATGAAAGTACCTTATTTCTCCATCAATTTTGAAAGATAGTTTTTCAGGGTACATCAATCTGGGCTGGAGGTTGTTTTCTTTTAGGGCTTGAAATACATCACTCCTAGCTCTTCTTGCCTTGAAAGTTTGCATTGAGAAGTCTGCTGTGATTTGTTTCTTTTCTCTAACTGCTTGTAATATTTTGTTCTTCTGTTGGGTTTCTGGAATCTTAACAATTATATGCCTATGTGTACATTATTTTTCATCAAGGCTAGTTCAAATCCTATATACCTCACTTATCTGTATGTCAAGTTCTTTTCCCCTGCTTGGGAGGTTTTCTGCCATCACTTCTGTGAACAGTTTTTTTATGTTTTCTGCACTCTCTCCTGTTTCTTCTTTGACTCCGATCAGTCTTATGTCATTCTTCTTTGCACCGTCTAGCAGCTGCTGGATTGATTTCTCATGTTCCCTTATAATTTTGAAGCAATTTTTCTTTTTCTGGTCACTAATTACAGTCTTATCTTCTATATCTGAAATTCTGTCCTCACATTGGCTCATTCTTCTGTGTAGACTTTTAATGGAGTTTTTAATCTCCTGGTAGTTTGTTTGCATCTGTTTTATGGATTCCATTTGTTTCCTATGTTGGAATTCCATCATATTCCTGACCTCCTCTCTAGATTTATTAATCATGTCTTGTACTATGAGCACAATCTCTGCTGTTATCTGTGAAATTATTTCTGATTTCATTTTTTCCAGATCCTCTTTTGTTGCCAGTTCAGGGAGTCCAGGTGGTTGAGTGTCAGATTGTTTCATCTCATTTCCCTTTGGGGGTGATCTGGAAGTCTGGTTTTGAGACTTGTTTATGTGTCTTCTCATTGTGGGGGGCGGTGCTGGTGCCCACATGGCTCACGTTCTCTGTGCTTGTGGGGGTGGTATGGTGGCCTGGAAGCCTCCTCTTGTGTGCTCTCTCTTGATACATTTTACCATCCAAGTGTTTTGATTGGATAATTGAGACCATTCACATTGAGAGCTCTTACTGTTTTATTTTCTTAGTGTTGATTCCCTATCTTTTCCTTAACTGCTCACCCCATTTGGTATACTCCTTGATTTAGACCTCTTGTCTTTATTAACTTCTGTTTCTCCTTCTAGTACATCTTTCAGAAATTTTTGCAGTACTAGTTTAGTACTCATGAATTTCTTTAGATGCTCTTTATCATAAAAATATCTTATTTTTCCATCATTTTTGTAAGATAGTGTTGTAGGATTTATCAGCCTGAGATGGAAATTGTTTTCTTTTCCATGTGAAACACTTCACTCTTAGCTCTCCTGGCCTTTAATACTTGTGTTGAGAAGTCTGCCATAATTTGAATGATTTTACCTTTATAAGTGATTTGTTGTTTTTCTTCAACTGCTTTTAAGATTTTGTTCTTGTGCTTAACTTCTGGGATTTTTAGTATGATGTGTTGTGGGGAGTTTTTGGTTTTTTCTAATCAAGGACATTTGAGGTTTTATGCTTCATTTATCTGTAGGTTAAATTCTTTTCTCTTGGAAATTTTCTGCTGTTATTTCACTAAAAGTTTTTTATGCTATTTGTACTGTCATCTGATTTTCCACTAATTCCAATTAATGTCAGATTAGTCTTCTTTGTGTCATCTAGGTGATTTTGGATCTTTTTTCCATGTTCTCCTGTTTTTTTTGGTTTTTTTTTAAGGAATCTCTAATTTATCACCAAAAATATCCCTTTCCTCTAGTTCTGACACTATATCTTCACATTAGTTACTCCTGTTTGCTCCATACTTTTTCTTTTCTTTTTTTTTTTTTTGGTACTGAGGATTGAACTCAGGACCTTGTGCTTGCTTGCAAGGCAGGCGTGGTGCCATTGAGCTAAATTCTGCTTCATACTTTTAATAGAATTTTTAATCTCCTGAATTTCTTTTTGGAGCCTTTTATGAACTCTAATTCATTTCTATGCTGGTAATTCATGTTTTTCTTCATTTTGTTTAGCATTGCTAATTTTTTATTAGAGTTTTCTCTAGACTCACTCATGGTTTTGTTTATTTGGCCCAATGTCTGTTTTCTTATATCTTCTGTGAACTTGCCAAATGCAGTATTGGTCTCTTATCTTTTCAAATAAGCTGAGAGTGTGGCTTTTGGTCCCCCCCTTCCCCCTTGAGTGCCCCATGGGTCAGCTCTGGGGGAGTTGGGAGTTTTGATTTACTTGTCTTTTCAACTTTCTTTCTTTTTGTTTTGGTGTGTTTGCTTTTGTGTTGAGGCTTGCAGGCTGGTCATAATGGAAAGCTTTGTTTCTAATATGAACACCTCTTTAGTTAATGTCTCCTTTTCAGTGGTGTGCTCTGGGTTTGGCTAACCACTGGCCTTTGCCTCTGTTCCAGGATCCAAGTATCTCTGTTTACTTGGAATGAGAGGTTTCAGCTTATTTGACCCATTATTCAGTTCTCCAGGAATGGACTACAGTATTATTAATGACCTGCAAGCAATCCAGATATTGGCATCCCTAGAAAACTAATTAATAGCAAAGCTACATCATCTTGGCTATAATAGCAAAATCAGCATCAATTATACTGGACCTAAGGGCCAGTAATGTACCACCCTTAACCATAGAGAGCTATAATTATAGTATGAACACTAAGACAAACCAAATATTGACTTACTATTGACCTACTGTAAATATTTAGTAAATGGAACAACTTTTACCTATCCTAACAATAGAACAGTATCAAACAGCAATATCATAAAGTTAACTAGCTATCTACAGATTCATAAAGCTTAGTATTTATACTAGTAAAGGTAGAGGGGTAGGGGACTGGAGAATGAAAAAAGCAAAATTTGAGAAATTAATAAATGGGATGCAAGAAGAAGGAAAGAAAAGTGAGATAAGGTTTTACTTCGAGGAGTAAAAGGTAATTAATAGTATTACAGAGTAGTTGATGGAAAGGACAGATAAGAAAAAGAAGAAAAAAAAGAGAAACAGAGCAAAATGTAGATAATAAAAAAAAATAGAAGGAAAAGAAAATAGGTGAAAGGAGAAAAGAGAAAAGGAGGCAAAAGCTTAAAAAAAAGGGAGAAAGGGGAGAAAATCCCTAAACCACCAAAAACGTGATGAAGAAAAGTTAAAAATAATTTAAAAAGTAGAAAAATGAAATAAAGATTGAATCAAAGAAAAAATTTTTGTGTTTTTGAATGAATGGTTTCTTTCCAACATCAAGCCAGTCACAATTTTTTCCACCTATCTTTAGGGTCCATGAGTTTTTGACGTGCTCTCCCTGGACCAGAAACCCCCTCTGTCCGTTCATCCCAGACTGTGATTAGCATCCAAGGCAAAGAATGTCCTTGCTCCTGTTTCATAGATGGGACACGCAATCAGTTTTCTGGTCTCTGCTGGATGTAAGCCATGGGGCAGGGTTCAAGTCAACTGCAGCACTTAATGTTGACAGTTCCAGCATCTGATTGTCCTTCTCTCCCCAGGCATTGTCCTAGGCATTGACCCCAGGATCAGATCATTTGGTTGGTTCCCACTTCTGCTGCCCTGTGCCAGGGGGAAGCAAATGTAGAACTGGATTAGAGTTTGATGGTCTTGCACTTGTGTGTGTGTGGGTGCCACGTGTCCAGTGGAGGACTGCTTGCTCCTGTTGGGGAAGAGGCGCCACTCATGACAGTTTTCTATCTCATCAGTATTCCATCTGCTCACCTCCTTCCACTTCTTGAGACCTAGGGAGATCCCAGACTTTTTTTTAATCTGATAAAGTCAGAGACCACCATAGAGGCAGAGGACAAACTCACTCCTAAATACTTTAACCTGTTATTTATTTAAAGGCATGGTTTGTTTTCTTTTGAGGTAGTCAGGGGTGAAAGGCTTTTTTTGTTAAAAAAAAATAACTCTTCACTTGGTCTAATAGATGCCCACTAAGAATGAAAAGCAGAGCAAAACTTGATCTTCATTATGTATCTTTTTCCTTTATTACCTTAAAACTGTGAGTCAGATGGGGTTGAGTTCCCTATCTCTATCTTTTCTTTAGGGAACCTACTCAAATCCCACTATGTGACACACATATTTTGCACTTCTTTGCAAAGTGATTAAAACAATGTAGACTAGTCATCTATAAAGTTTGCATGAAGTTTGTTTTAAATTTGAATTCTGTTGGTTCTTATTTCAGCTGTTTTTGCAAGTTCATTCAGCAAAAGGTTGAGCATAAGTCTGGAAATACATAAAATTTGATTTGTAACTATTCTTCTCCACTCACAGAGCTCTACTACTTTTCCTGTTTCATCTTCAAAATCTATAAAATGGGAATGAAATAAAATAATGAATGAATAGGACATAAAAGATCAACAAATACATAGAAATGTAAAACAAGCAAAATGCCTTTATAACATTATTAATATAAACAAATTAATAACAAAAAACAAATAAACAGATAATATGAACATTTTTAAACCTGACAACTAGATTTTTCTGACTTGTATATTATAGCCTAGAAATATATATTAAATGCATTTACCTGTGAATCGAAGAAGGATTGCAGGGAATTGCAAATCAGAACAAACTCTTGCTTTTGGATACCATCTAGTCTTGCCGATCATTTCTTTAATCCCAACTCTTTCAAATTCAGCTACACTTCACATTTGCTAGCTGTCCTTCGAGTTGAATAATTGTAAAATGGCTATTATTGAAACAGAGATCATTGAGTTCCATTTTGTTTCTTATATAGTCAAGGGATATCAATACCACTCATATATATGTTACTTCTTGTCAGTCTATATGCAAATCCTCAGCGATGGGAAGGAAGAGCAAGAGAAATGTTAGCTTTGTGAACTCATCTGAGAAGGATGGGGACACTTGTGGTCCATTTGGACCTTTTTCTCAGACAATAACTGTTATCCTTGCACAAAGAACGCTTTATGTCCTTAAGCAAAGTCTGCTGAGAAAATCCACTGTTTGAAACCCCTGAGAACTGAAAAGCTTCCTTTCTTGTGTCTCATGTACCCATCTCTGCGCCAGCATGCTATTCACCAGAGGACAAATGAGTTCTCATTTAACTACATAGCCATTGTTTCTAAAACCCACATTTCTAACTTACCCTTTGGACTTTTAGCCTAATGAAAAAGATGCTTTTTGGGGGTGAGACTCTGAGGCTTGATGAATACTCACAGCTATAGTTGAAGGGTGTGTGTGTGTGTATGTGTGTGTGTGTGAGCATGTACATTAATGCAGTGAGTTATGTGCTAAATGGTAAAGTGGTCTCCCTCACTCAAATATGAGAATATTTTCTCTGCATGAGAAAGAGAACAAGAAATCCATTTCCCCCCGAAAATCGATTATTTTTTCCAACTTTCTCCAGCTTTGAAACAAGTAACTGTAGGAAGAAGGCCTGGAACTAGGGGCTAAATGTGATCTGTCCATTGAGCAGAAACGGAGAAATAGGCCATGAGGGGTCTGGAGTTTAAGTGTAGTGAACTCCGGAGAGTACTAGCGCAGAATCACAGTGCCCACAAGCCAGTCACACAGAGAACTGAAAACAGGTCATTGGCTTATGCCCTGCAATTCACAGTAACTGCCAGATATATTTCTACATTGGAGAACACACTTTACACGACAGCTCTCCTTGCAGGAAATTTCCATCCTGGGGAGTTGAAATTGCATTAGGATTACTTCTCTGCAAGCACGCTGACACCGATATGCAATATGTGGTATGAGAAACCAAAATGCCATTAATCTAAAACAGGAACTTAAATAATTGTGGCTAACTCTGGATGCATTCTATTGAATTAGGATTCCTCTCTAAACTGAATTCAACATTGTAAATAAAGATTTAATTTAGAAAAACAATCAGATTTAAATGTAAATGACCCACTCTCACCTTTATTCCAACTTTTTAATTGGAATCTTTGGAACTGAGTAAATATATTCATTCATCCATCCATCCATTCATTCAATATTTATTGCATACCTATTCAGGGCCATGCATTGTACTGAGGATTAGGATTATAAATATGAATAAATTATGATCTCTGATTTCAAGGAGTATACAGTTCAACAGAAGGAATAGATGAGGAATTAGTTCATTGTAACTGATAGCGATTGAACAAAGATACATGAAGGCAAAGGACAGAAGTTTACTTGATTTCTTTTTTATCAAATTTTGATCCTGGCATCCAGCATCTTGAAACAAGGCTGCCTACCTCAGTTGATCTACAATATAGATTAAGAAGGGACAGGAGAGTGCCAGCCAAGATCATTCTACAGAGGAAAATGTGCTTTCAGGAGTATTTCTACTGGACTTGACCTAGAATTGCTCATTATATTAATAACCAACTATAGGAGAGATGTCAGACTTCAGCCTTTACCCACCTTCCTTGAAAAAGCATCTTGCTCGTGACTTTACATTCATAAATACCCTCACAATGGCAAGGGATTTTTTTCTTCCATCAATTCATTAGATCTGCTCACATGAATTATTTATATGCAGTGCTAAAAATGATTCTGAAACATTACAAGAATTCAATATCAGTTTTCACAGTGGGATTTCATCATTTTAGCATTGCAGCATGGTAGCCTAATGCAATACTAATAGGATATGGTGCTAATAGGGTACAACAAGAATTCTCTCTAATATGCAAACATTTCCATGTTGTCTTATTATTTCTTTTAAGTTAATATGCTATGGTGATAATATGATGAAATGAATTAGCTTCATATCATTGTCTGCATGAGTTGTGCATATTAACGGCATCTTTCTTCCCCCACCCCTTTGAATTCACTTGGAATGAGCTTGAAAATTTACCCTGTAGTTATGCTTATGTTAATGAGGCTGTTTAGTAGGAAACATCCCTGCCGATGCTTAGCCAGCTGGAGAAACAATAGATGCATATCCCCTCTCTTTGGAATGGAATGTTTTCTGGCCTCCCTTCAAAGGACCTATCTCCATCAGACTGCTTTAGTATTCTCCACGTGTTCACAATCTCAATCCATCCATGTGTTAGACATTTTACCAGCAACATTTAACCAGATTGTATATTTTCTATTAGTTATGAAGCAAATCTTTTCCAAGAGAAACTGGATGTATGGCCAACTGGCCCAATGTTTTGGAATATTTAAACACACACTCACACACACACATACACACTCCAACATGCATATATATGAAATGCATAGAAATATACACATATTTGTGTGTGGACTATGGATAGACGTGTTTATATATTTATACAGACATATACATATGTGCTGCTTTGTTTTTGTGTGTAAATGACTTGAAAGTTATGGAATCCATGCCATAACCAGCATTTCTTTTTTGGCTGTTAAATCCTGGGTGGATTAGGTCCAGTAAGTATGAATCCTCCAGATTTCAGTGTTTATTCATTTTCAAATATATAACCAAAAGCCAGATGCTTATCCAAATCTTAGCTGACATTTGGAAATCATGAATTTCTAACCCAAACCTGTGTGACCTTTCCTCTTCAGTTGTTTTCAGGTTCAGCTAATGCAGTTTTAGGAATCCCAGATGTCAGTGCTCTCAGGAGACATTGAAAGCCTCCTGTTACCCTTTTAATCATATTGCTCCAAAAGGGACCTTAATGATGATTTTGGCCACTGCCAGGAAATGTGGTATCCACATGTGGGTCAGCTAAAGGTATCTGTTTGGAGAAGCATAACAACCCCTCCAGGAAGATCATGCAGGTAGGCGTAGCCTGGACTTTTGCTTCCTTTTGCCCACTCATACATAGGCTTTGTGAGGTTGTAATTCCCATGAGTTTTGGTCCTTCTCTTCCTGGAGTGTCTTTGACTAGGAAAGTTTATATTGTATGGTGAGGGAAAGCTCCCCCTTCTCCATCTTTGGGTTCCCTGAAATGAACTCATAATTGAGTAATAATAGAAAAAGGTATCACAGGAACATGAGTAGCCAATAACCCAATGGAAGTTAGAAATTTGTATGCCCTTTTTCACAGGAGAGAGGGGAAATGGGGGAATACAGGCAATTTTTGAAAATGTCTTTTTGAGAGCAATGAATGAGTCCAAAGAGCAGACCATGGCCTGGGACAAAGTCATATTCAGCTCTGGGGAAGTGGTGACAAGTTATGGGGTGGAAATTCACTGTGAACAAAGGAGTTTTAGTAGATCAAATTTCCCAGATGAACTCTCAGAAGAATAAATGAAAAAGTCTATCTAGACAAGGTGAAAACTTTCATTCTATTCTCTTCTGCTAAAATTGATCTTTCCTGGTTTTCTTTTTTTGAGATTCCTAGGAAGAAGGTTTAAGGCAATTGCATTTCTTTTGGAAGAAGTTTCTTCAACCAGATAAGGGAAATCCAGAGAGTCCCTCCCTATGTCTGGAGCGGGGGAGAGAATCAAGAGGTTAGAATGTCTTTGCTTTTGAGGAAGTTTCTAAGATTTTACAATTTATTTTTTTCAAAAGTGTTCAGGATGCCAAAGTACCATACTTTAGTGTACTCTGTTCTGAACTCAAACATTATTGTTGTTTGGTTCTGTTTTTTTGTAGCATTAACGATCTAAGCCAGGGCCTGGTGCATACTAGGCAAGTGCTCTATTACTAAGCTACATTCTCGGCCCTCTATCATCGTCTTAATAACAGTTTGAGATTGTACAACAACCATTCTGAATTCTTACACCAACTAGCTATGTGACCTGAAGCAAGACATTTTAACCTTTCCTCAGCTCTTTTCTTCATTTGCAAAATGAAAGAAGAGATAATCTCTGATGACCTCTAACTCTGCACACCATCATCTATGATTGAAAAATGATTAATCTCTTCAGTTTTTCAATGAGAGAAATAACTAATGAGCTTCTGCATTTATTGGGGTGAGCAGAAAATGTGATAAAAATGAGTTTTAAATGTGGAAGGAAAGTAACACAGGCAGTTTTGTATCTTAGAATGTAGGTCCTATGCATTGTGTAGATCTTGTGCTTTCTTGATGAAGAAAGCTAGTAACAAGAATGTAGGTTTGATACACATGTGCAAGAGGAAAATGAGACAGGAAGGTATGACTTCCTGTCATACCTTGGGAAAGGAGGGAAAGGAGATGTGTGCAAGATCCTGGAACACATATGCAGAACAGTTCCCAAAGCCAAGCACATGGACTTCTTGTGAGAATGAGAGCAGGTTTTCCATAGGATGACCGGGTGTCAGCCTGAGGAGTGGGTGATACAAAAAGGACAGTCCACACTGAGTTTTGGCCACTATAGTCTCTATTGCATGGTAGCCCACCCTCATCCTGTAGGGTGTACTTTTCCTACTTTTACTTGGCTCAAACTTGCTCTGCAGAGCCTGTTTCTTTCCCTACCTTTAATAAAACTTTGCTACCATGTGTGCTTGTCTTGACCAATTCTTTGCTCATGATACAAAGAACCTAGAAACCACCTCCAGAGGGAGACTCCAGTAACCCAAAATCTGGTAAAAAAAAATACCGGTAAGTATCAATGGGTTGATTATTAAATTGAAAATGAATATATAACACTTGAGAAACCTCACCAAAATATGTATTTTAGAAACTTCTAATATAGTTGCTAGTCATTGGAATTAAAATTTATGATTAGTCTGTGTAGGAGAATATCCCGAATGCTACTTCAAAATATGCCATTTTTACATAAGGATTTTGAGCCAGAGGCAAGTGAGATCAAGAGATGCAGAAAGAGGTTTCCTTGGAGCTTTCCTTATTGTAGAAGTATCTCAGGAACTTCTAAGATGTGAAGAACACTATGTTTTATAATCATAAAGGAGAAGTAAATTTGGCACCAAGATGGATTTCACAAACCATGGACTGAGGTAGCCTTTTCTTATCTTCCATTAGTGCTACATTTTGAATCTGTAATGTCTCTGACAGACCTGTGTTTGAAAGACTTGGACTTCAGCTTGATGCTATTGGAAGGTGGTGCAAATCTTTAAGAAGTGGAGTAGGAAGTATTAAGTCTTTGAGGCTGTGTCCTCAGTGGGGACTATGGAATTCCAGTCCCTTCCTCTTTCTCTTTTGTGTTTTCCCAGCCAACAGGTAAATGGCTCTCCTACACCCCTGCAGTGATGTCTTCTGCTACCCCATTGATCATGGACTGAAGCCCCTGAAACTGGGCCAAAATAAACTTTCCCTTCTTCTAAGTTGATTATCATGGGTATTTTGTTACAGTAATTGAAAGCTGACTAATACAGTTTCACATGTTTACTTTTACAGAATTTATAGCTTCTAAATTCTAAACATATTTTTCTTCTGTACTGTCATTTTGCTAAAGATTTATTTGTCTTGGTTAAGATGTTATAGAAGCTCAAGATTCAACCAGTTCTCTGAGTTACATATCACTGAATTTCTCTGCATTTGTACTCCATTGTATTATTAGTAAAATCTACTTGTCTTCCTCTTGTTAACCTTTCCTTTGTCACTTTAGTTTTCAGGGCCCTGGCACAGACCCTAAGAAGATAGAGGAAAAAATATTGTTTTACCTCCTCTTTTACAACTGATAAGAGAACAAAGATGGACACTTTCAGTAAAAGTACTCCTAGGGCCTTTGATAATAGGAAAGATGGAGCCAAATCTCCCTTACTCTACAAAAGGTGAAAACATATTTGTGATCCCTTTGTCTGTGTTTATCAAGACAGAAACAGATTTATTCTGAGGTCCATGAGAATTGCTATTGTTAATTACATTTGAGAGTGGTGACTAAGAAATAATATTCAAAGAGAGTCCATCAATTCACATTTTGAACCAATTTAGTTTCTTTAACAGATCATTATTTCCTTGAAAGTTAGTTTTTTTCTTTGCACTTTTATACTTTTCTTCAAGCTCCTTTTAAGATCTAGTCAAAGCAGATGGGCTTTTTGCAGATCTGAGACTGGGGTAGTTGGCTTACATGATAAAATTTTTCATCTTTGCCTTTCTTCACAATTCTCTCTTAAGGTAGGTAGTTTAATTGGAGTGGGAAATGCACTCAGCATGTGAAACATTACTTAACTATGAAATTTTACTGTAGCATTGATGAAAACATTCAAGGCTTAAAAATGTCATCAACAAAGACTCTGGTGGTTCTTTAATTATCCGATTTCCAAAGCTATACTACATAATTCCTTGTATAATCAGAGCTTAAATTCTGAAGAAACTCATATGGATGACATTTCCTCTCAATTTTGAATGGGGATTATTTTAAGAGGATACAGAACTTAGAAATATTTCAATGGAGCTGATATTTAAAGCATATTTAGTGGCATTTATGTTTTAATCTACTTATCGACTAGGCATTAAAGAGAGTTGTTAGCATTTTAACATGATTAAAAGAACCAAATATTATTTGATATAATGAGCAAGGCAGTAGTTCCAAAATGTGATGCTAATACTTTTTATTTAACCTGTGAAGTGACATAGCTTCTTCTCAGTGAAGCATTACCATCTGTAAGTTTTATTTATTTGGATATTCCTTTGCCAGTGGGACAAGGAACTCTATTTAGGGACAAATACTCCCAAATTACATGAAGCCATAGAGATTTGATGAATTCCTTTGTTGTGCCACCTTCTCATCTTTTATACTATCACAATTGGCAGTAGCAAAATTAACTATGAAAGCAGTAAAAAGAAATTGTTATCCACTGTCAATATGAGGCTCTATCCAAGACACACTTAGGTTGAAAAAAGTTTTTGCTATCAAGGACTTTCTGTATGAAATTATCAGTCTGTAGGACAATGACCAGCACACCTACATAATAAATACAATTCGTTGAGTAAATAAATGAGTGAACGACTTGGCACCAATCTCCAAGGCTGTTTATTAAAGAGTCATTTTATTCCATAAAATTTTTGTTAAATGATTACTAACTTGGCAATCAGATGTTATAGCTCACTCCATTCAGACTATGTTTGCATGATGATGAAACACCCATCAGATCAGATGCTTTAGGGAGTCAAACTACTTTGTGATACTTGTTCTATAAAATAATAATGACTTAATGGATTTTTAATCTTGCAAGATATTTCTTTTTTTAAAAATTTTATTTTATTGGTATATTGTAGGTATACAATATAATGACATTCATCATTGGAAATTTGCACCTTTACATAATCTCTCTTGGTCCTTATTTTCCCCCCTTACACTGCCCTCCCTTCAACCCCTCCATTCCTCCCTATTAACAAAGACTTTGTTTCCTTTTTTTCATTTTCTCATATTAATTCCATTCCCTTCTTTCCTTTCCTCTACCCCTCCCATTTCCCCTTCCCCTTTGCCCCTTTTCTTCCTATTTCACATTATCTATTATACCTTTTAGTCCTTATTTACACTTTCAGTTTCTCACACTAGAGAAACTATGCAGTATTTACACATGTGGGTCCTATTTATCTCACTTAAGAGTATCGCCTCAATGTGCATTCATTTAGCTATAAATGTCTCTAATTTCTCATCTTTTATGACTGAGCGGTACTCCATTTTACTAAAAAACCACATTTTCTTTATTCAGTCACCAGTTGATGGGCATTTGGGCTGCTTCCAAGTTTTAGCTACTACAAATTGTGCTGCTGGAAGATGCCGAATCAGCCCGCTCCAGACAGGCAAGTCTGTGCATGCCCTACCGAGGTCCTGAGTAGCATGGAAGACTCTGAATCAGCCCACACACTGGCACCAATCCACTGGACCCCCCATCCCCCACTCCTCTGTACAGCCACCTGGTTCCACACTACAAATATGCAGAGGACACCAGACCACCAGATCACAGTACTGAGTCCAGGTGCTCCCAGCTCAGAGGGGCTTCTGAGCCACTGTCCCACTGCTCCTGGTCCAGAGGAAGGGCTTCCCAGACACCATTTCTCCAGCTGTTCCAGGCCCAGAGGAAAGGGCTTTTGGGACACCTTCTGTCCCACTGCTCCTGGCCCAGAGGAAGGGGCTTCCAGGTCACCATCCCTCCCACCGCTTCCGGCCCAGAGATAGGGGGCTCTGAGCCACCATCCCACTGCACCTGGACCAGAGGAAGGGCCGTCCTGGCCACCATCCCTCCTGCTGCTCCCAGCCCACAGGAAAGGGCTTTTGGGTCACCATCACTACTGCTGCTCCCAGCCCCTATCCCACCTCTCCCAGCTCAGAGGAGGAAATCCGTGCAGGTGCTAACAGCCCCACACCCCAGTCGAAATGAGAACACGTAAATAAGTCTCAAAACCAGACTTCCAGATCACCTACAGAAACCCCAAAGGGAAATGAGGTGGAACACTCTGATACTCAACCACCTGGACCCACTGAACTGGCAACAAAAGGTCATCTGGAAAAAAGGAAATCAGAAATAATTTCTCAGATAACAGGAGAAATTGTGCCCCTAGTGCAAGACATGATTAATCAATCTAGAGAGGAGCTTAGGAACATGATGGAATCCCAACATAAGAAACAAATGGAATCCATAAAACAGATGCAAATAGATTTCCAGGACATGAAAAACTCCACTGAAAGTCTACACAGCAGAATGAGCCAATGTGAGGACAGAATTTCAGATATAGAAGATAAGATTGCAATTAGTGACCAGGAAAAGAAAAATTGCTTCAAAATTATAAGGAACATGAGAAATCAATCCAGCAGCTGCTAGATGATGCAAAGAAGAATAACATAAGACTGATTGGGCTCAATGAAGAAACAGGAGAGAGTGCAGATGAAATAAAAAATCTCTTCACAGAAATAATGGCAGAAAACTTCCCAAGCAGGGGAAAAGAGCTTAACGCACAGATAAGTGAGGTATATAGGACTCCAAATAGACTTGATCAAAAACAATCTACACATAGACATATAATTGTTAAGATTCCAGAAACACAACAGAAGAACAAAGTTCTCCAAGCAGTCAGAGAAAAGAAACAAATCACATACAAAGGAAAGCCCATCAGAATCACAGCAGACTTCTCAACACAAACCATCAAGGCAAGAAGAGCTTGGAGTGACATATTCCAAGCCCTAAAAGAAATCAGCCTCCAA
This sequence comes from Heterocephalus glaber, assembly GCF_053883595.1. Taxonomy (NCBI): domain Eukaryota; kingdom Metazoa; phylum Chordata; class Mammalia; order Rodentia; family Bathyergidae; genus Heterocephalus; species Heterocephalus glaber. The sequence continues at coordinate 31,558,517 of NW_028258296.1, read as the reverse complement.
CCCAGATTGATGTGCCCTGCAAAACTATCTTTCAAAATGCATGGAGAAATGAGATACTTTCATGGCAAAGAGCACCTTAGGAACTTCATGAATACCAAACCAGCACTCTAAAGAATTTTACACAATATCCTAGGAACAGACATTGAGGATCACAACCCCAGGAAGAAAGGCAGAATGAACCCATCTGGCATGACAAGAAATTAAATGTAAAGGGGGAGAACCCAACAAAAAGAAAAAGTCATGGCAATGACAAGTCAATACATTTCAGTTATAACCATCAACGTTAATGATCTCAGAAGCAATAGACTGGCAGAATGGGTCAAGAAGCAAAATCCAACAATATACTACATACAAGAAACACACTTAATTCAAAAGGAAACTCATAGGCTGAAAGTCAAAGGGTAGAAAACAACACTCCATGTGACAGGAACCCGAAAAAAAAGTGGGAGTAGCTATCCTCTTTGCAGATCAAGTAAATTTCAAATCAACACTGATTAAGAGAGATGAAGAAGGACACTACATCCTTGTAAAGGGAAGAATCCAAGAGGAAGAGATGACAATCATAAATATCTATGCACCACACACTAGTGCACCCAACTATATAAAACAAATACTAACGGACATGAAAAGTCATATATACATTAATACAATTGTAGTGGGGGGCCTCAACACCCCACTGTCACAAATAGATAGATCAACTAGACTAAAAATAAGTAGTGAAACACTGGAACTCAATCAAACTCTTGAACAAATGAACTTAACGGATGTTTACAGAGTCTCCTACCCCACAAAATCAGAATACACATTCTTCTCAGCTGCACATGGCTCATTCTCCAAAATAGACCACATACTCACACATAGAACATGTTTCAGTAAGTGCAAAGGAATTGAAGTTATCCCCTGTATATTATCAGACCATAGTGCGATGAAATTGGAGATCCAAAGCAAAAGAAACTCAAAAAATGTCATAAACACATGGAAATTGAACAACACACTTCTGAATAACCAATGGGTCACAGAGGAAATTAAAGAAGAAATCAGACAGTTCCTTCAATTAAATGACAATGACAACACAACATATCAGACTCTATGGGACACAATGAAAGCAGTCTTACGAGGGAAATTCATACCAGTGAATACGCATATTAGGAAAACAGAACGAGCCCAAATAAACAACCTGATGCTGAACCTCAAGCTTCTAGAAAAAGAAGAGCAAGACAACCCCAAAGCTCATACAAGGGAGGAAATTATAAAGATCAGAGGAGGAATCAATGCAATGGAGACTAAGAGAACGATAGAAAAAATCAATGAAGCCAAGAGTTGGTTCTTCAAAAGAATCAACAAAATTGACAAACCTTTAGCCAACCTTGTCAGGAAAAAGAAAGAAAAGGCCCAAATCCATGCAATTAGGAATGAAAAGGGTGAAATGACAACAGACCCAGCAGAAATCCAGAGGATCATCAATACCTATTTCCAGAACCTATACGCCAATAAGATGGACAACACAGAAGAAATGGACAGATTCCTCAATACATGTGAATTACCAAAGTTGAACGAAGAAGACCTAAAAATTCTGAACAACCCAATAGCAACCAATGAAATTAAAAATGTAATTAAAAACTTATCAACTAAGAAAATCCCAGGCCCTGATGGCTTCACTGCTGAATTCTACAAGACATTTAGAGAGGAACTGCTGCCACTACTGTTTAAACTCTTCAGTGAAATTGAAAGGGAAGCAATACTCCCAAATTCATTCCTGGAAGCAAGCATCACCTTGATCCCCAAAGCAGAGAAAGGCCCAACTGAAAAAGAGAACTATAGGCCAATGTCACTAATGAACATAGATGCAAAAATCTTTATTAAGATACTCACAAACAGAAGGCAGAAGATCATCAAGAAGATCATACACCCTGACCAAGTGGGATTCATCCCAGGGATGCAGGGATGGTTCAATATATGAAAATCAATCAATGTAATACACTATATCAATAGAGCCAAGGACAAAAACCATATGATTATCTCCATAGATGCAGAAAAAGCATTTGACAAAATCCAACATGCATTTATGATAAAAACCCTACAAAAAATTGGAATAGATGGTTTCTACCTCAAACTGATAGAAGCCATCTATGAAAAACCAACAGCCAATATCAGACTAAGTGGGCAAAAACTGAAATCCTTCACACTAAAATCAGGAACAAGACAAGGATGTCCACTATCACCTCTCTTGTTCAATATAGTTCTCAAAACATTAGCCACGGCAATTAGACAAGAGAAAGAAATAAAAGGAATAAAGATAGGAAATGAAGAAGTAAAATTGTCATTATTTGCAGATGACATGATACTCTATATAGAAGACCCCAAGAACTCCACCAAAAGTCTTCTAGACTTAATAACCAAATTCAGTCAAGTAGCTGGTTACAAGGTCAACACACAAAAATCAATAGCTTTCCTCTACACAAATGACAGACTCACTGAGAGAGAAATAGGGCAAACAATTCCTTTCACAATAGCATCCAAAAAACTGAACTACCTAGGAATCAACCTAATGAAAGAAATCAAAGACCTCTTCTCTGAAAACTATGGCACTCTGAAAAGAGAGATTGAAGATGATATCAGAAAATGGACAGACATCCCCTGCTGCTGGGTAGGAAGGATTAATATAGTGAAAGTGGCCATACTTCCAAAACTGCTATATAGATTTAGTGCAATTCCAATTGAGATCCCAGCAGCATACTTCCTAGACCTCGAGAAAACAATCCAAAAATTCATTTGGAGCAAGAAGAGACCCAAAATAGCAAAAGCAATTCTAGGTAACAGAGACATGGCAGGGGGTATCACAATCCCCTACCTGCAACTGTACTACAAAGCTACTGTGATAAAAACAGCATGGTACTGGCAAAGAAACAGACCTGAGGACTAGTGGAACAGATTAGAAGAGGCAGAAACAACCCCAGACACACTCAGCCATCTCGTCTTTGACAAAGGAGCCAAACACCCTCACTGGAGGAAAGATAGCCTCTTTAATAAATGGTGCTGCAAAAATTGGGCTTCAACTTGCCAAAGATTAAAACTAGACCTGTGTCTCTCACCATGCACTAAACTAAAATCAAAATGGATTAAAGATCTAAATATTAAAATAGAAACTCTGAACCAGTTGGAACAGAGGTTAGGTAGCACCCTTGAAGACATCGGTGTAGGAAAAGATTTTATGAACAAAACCTCAGTTGCCCGTGAACTAGCCCAAACAATCAACAAATGGGATCTCTTTTTGTTAAAAGGCTTCTGCACAGCAAGAGAAACCACCAGCAGTGTGAAGAGACAATGCAAAATGTAGGAAAAAATCTTCGTTTGCTGTTCCTCAGACAAAGGTCTACTATCTTGAATCTATAAAGAACTTAAAAAAAATCAGACCTCCCAAATTTAAAGACCCAATCCGAAAATGGGCATCTGAAATGAACAGACATTTCTCAGACAAAGAAGTAGAAATAACAAATAAATACATGAAAAAATGTTCAACATTACGGGTCATTCGAGAGACGCAAATGAAAACAATGCTGAGATTCTACTTCACTCCAGAAAGAATGGCTGCTATCATGAAATCAACCAATAACAAATGCTGGTAGGGCTATGGGAAAAGAGGAACCCTGCTCCACTGCTGGTGAGAGTGTAGACTGGTGCAACCACTGTGGAAATCAGTAGGGAGATACCTCAAATGGAAGTCCCATTTGACCCACCTATTCCCCTGCTCGGTATCTTCCCCCAAGAATTTAAATAGTAGTGGCAGCAGTTCCTCTCTAAATTTCTTGTAGAATTCAGCAGTGAAGCCATCAGTACCTGGGTTTTTCTTAGTTGGTAAGTTTTTAGTTGCAAGGTATTTCTATTGCAACATTTTCTTAAAATCCAGAGAATAAATAAACAGAAGTTAGCAAGAGAACATAAATTTATTATGCAAAAGCAATAGTTTGCATTGAACTGTGACATGTGGATCCTGGTCATTGCCAGTTGATTATGACCAAAACTCCTTTATAGATATTCTGTTAATATTATTGATTTCCAAGACAATAAGGGGAGTTTCTGAAAGTTAGAAATGTATTCCTTTATAAATGCCCTGTTTTTGACTCATATCATTTGATTCTGTTTTATTTCTAATCCCCAGTGGTGGTATCAAAGTAGATTTCATTTAATTTTTCTCATTTTTTTTCAAATGTTGCATATTCATGGAGAAAATTGATTCTTTTGTATGAGAATCAATTTCTTTTAAACACAGCAGCCATCCCCTGATTATTTCTTTTTCAAAGAATATCAGCAAAATCTAAAATGAACACTTATAAGCAGTTTGGATATGCATGTAATGTAACATTAGCTATATAGTTCTAGTCTTTTTGGAAATGCTGTTATAAATTAAAATTAAATTAAGTTGATGCAAAAAGTCAATGAGAGAAGAAAGGGTAAGTCAAATGAACATAGGTTATGCCTTAGTTTTCAAAATAGTGGGACAAAACTCAGATGAAAAGCCACCAACATATATCTTCATTTCAATGTCACAAAATATGAGCACTATTGAGGGATCCCTTTTCTATTTGATTTAAGTGCATACATTAGGAAAGAAAAAGATCTGAAGATGTAGCTGAATGGTAGAGCGTGTATTTAGCATTAATGATGCTCTGGCTAGGTTTGATTCCCACTCCTGAAAAAGAAGAAAGAAATAAAAAATAAAAATAATAAAAATCTAAAGTAAAAAGATCTTAGAAAACTGAAAGTGAAGGGCAAATTAAATCCATAGTAAGCCAAAGAACAGAAATAGAAAGTAGAATAAGATCAATGAAGTTGAAAATGGGAAACTAATAGAGAAAATAAACAAAACCAACAATCACCATAAAGGTAATCTCTGTACCTTCTGCTCAATTTTGCCATGATCTTAAAATTGCTATAAAAAGTTTATGAAAAAAACATTGAACAACAAAAAAATCTTATGAGTAGCTCCCATTTATTGAGCCTTGATACACTCAAATCTATTGAAAGTTTTTCATGCCTTATATTGTTTCGCCCGAAAACTTTTAAAGTAGTCATTATTCCTATGCAACATTAAAAAACAGAACAAATCTGAAAATTTGATATGTTAAGGAACTTGCCAATGTTACAGCACTGAAAGGTGAGAGCTCTGAGAATCCAATTTAGATCTGCGTGGCTCAAGAGTCCATTGTGCTCCTAAATACACTAATGAGTATCACCCAGCTCTGCCTTGCTTATCATGGACCATCAGTTACCTGTTCATGATATCAACAATCAAATTATATCTATGTTTAAAGAAGTCTTTTTCAAAATAGAATTAACCCATTTTTAATCTATTTGCAGTCATTTGATTTCAAGGTGTGAACAGAGAACTTTTGAATTATAAATACAAATACTAGGATAAAATTTTACTCCTCCTCCTTCCACTATGAAAAGAAGAATGAGGGTATTGGCAGAATAGAATAGTTATAAAATAAAGAGAGGAAAGTGCAAAGTAATTGTTGCTCAAAAGTTTTCAGTTTCTCAAGAGGGTACTAAAGTCAGTCAATGTGTTTTTAGGTTTTTAAGATACATGGTGGGTATTACACACACACACATATATATCTATATCTATAGATATATATGTTGAATTAACAAAACTTTGGGGTAGATGTCAGTGCCTGAAGAGCTTTGGAGTTTTGGGACTTTTGCATAACTTCTTGGAACAAAGTAACAGACATGCTATCATCATAAGTACATTAATAACTGACTTAGATTTACAATATTTATTGATTAATTCATTCCTCTGCTTCACAATTTTACTGAAGTTTCACACACAGTAAATTATGAATTATGAGTTCATAGCTTAATGAATTGACATGATGTGAACATAGGTGAGCATAAAGCTAGTTTATAAATCTTACTTTTGTGAAATAAAGAGCCACAGTCGTAAAGTTGGCTAATGCTAGCTGAGTTGACTTGCTTGTGTTGAATTGCAGCCATCCCTTTTATTCCTTCCCAAATACACATCAAACACAAAGAGTAATCTAAGATTATTTCATTCCCCAAATTACAAAGAATGTTAGATATATTTTAGTCCGACTTTTTTGGACTTTGTCTATGTAAAGGAATAATTAATAATTTGATTAATTTTATTTAGATTTACTTAAAAATACAACCAAACATCAAAAACCCCAAAACATAGGAGATGTTGCCAAGATGCCTCTTCATCATCACCTTTGTCCTGTCCTTTGGGTCAGCAAGCTGTGGTACAAGAGGGAGACACCCTTCAAACTGATACACAGAGACAGCGCCTTCTTCACTATCATATCCTGGGCTCCTTTAAAAGGTCTCCTCCTTGATTTTTCAGCAACTGACAATGTTAGCCACTCACTCATTCTTGAAATTCACTTTTCTCTTGATTTCATACCAATTACTATAGATTCTCTTTTGGCCGAGCCAATTCTTTATTTATATATTAACTGATTATTTCATTTTTCTGCTTAAAAAACATTTTTTACTGAAGTTTCACATGCATAAAATAAAGTGAATGAATCATGAGTTCACAGCTTAATGAATGGTCATAATGTAAAAAAAATTAAATTGCATAAAACAACCTAGATCATGAAATAATTAATCCATGACCATCACAATGGAACCACTCATTTATACCCCAATACCCTTTTGTAATCACAGTACCATAGGAAACTACTATACTAATTTTCACTACCAAAGCATCACATTTTTTGGATTTGTTTTTTAAGTACAGGGGATTGAACCTAGGGTCTTTACACGGAGCTACATCCCCAGCTCTTTTTTTGTTTTGCTTTTAGTCAAGGTTTCACTAAGTCACTAAATTGCCCTGGCTGGGCTTGAGCTTGCTATTCTGGCTCAGCATCCCAAAGTGCTGGGATTACAGGTATGTGCCACCATGCATAAATCAGTTTTATCTATGTTTTGAATTTTACATAAGGTCAAAATGCAATATTATTGGTGTCTAGATTCTTGGTAAACATTGTGTTGGGAAATTCATCATATTGATGCATGCGACAATATTTTAATTATTTTCTTGCTTTCTAGCATTTGACTGTATGAATATACTTCAATTTCTTTGTTCTACTGCCAAGGGATATTTGAGTCATTTGTAGGTTTTAACTATTGTAATAGTGCTGCTGGAACATGTTTATCTAGGATTTTATGGGTAAATTTTTAAGAATAGAATTATTGAGTTACAAATTATGTATATAATTAACTTTAATTGATGCTCCCATTATTTTTTGTATTAAATTCTTTTATTGGTACATTGTAGGTATAAAACACAATTACATTTCTCATTGGGAATTGTACCTTTACATAATGCATCTTGGTTCTTATTTTTTCCCCATTCCTAGCCCTCCCTTCATGCCCTCCACCTTTCCCTATTTACAAAGACATTATTTCCATTTTTTCCATTTCTCATCATTTTTTCCTTTCCCTTCTTTCCTTTCCCCTGCCCCTCCCACTACCCCTACCCCTTTGGACGTTTTCTTCCTATTTTACATTATCGATTATTCATTCTAATCATTGGTATATTTTAGGTATACAACATAATGACATTCATCATTGGAAATTTGCACCTTTACCTAGTCTCTCTTGGTTCTTATTTTTCACCCTTGCCCAGCCCTCCCTTCAACCCCTCCAGTCCTCCCTATTTACAAAGATTTTGTTCCTATTTTTCCATTCTCTCATATTAATCGCATTCCCTTCTATCCTTTCCCCTAGCCCTCCCACTTCCTTCCCCTTTGCCCCTTTTCTTCCTATTTCACATGACCTATTATACATTTAGTCCTTATTTACACTTTCAGTTTCTCACACCAGAGAAACAATTTGGTATTTATACATGTGTGTCCTATTTATTTCACTTAAGAGTATCACCTCAATGTGCATCCACTTAGCTATAAATGTCTCTAATTTCTCATTTTTGATGGCTGAGTAGTACTCCATTTTATAAAAAAATTTTTTCTTTATCCAGTCTCCAGTTGATGGGCATTTGGGCTGATTCCAAGTTTTAGCTATTACAAACTGTGCTGCTATGAACATGGGTGCACATATATCTCTGTGGTATGATTCTTTTAATTCTTTGGGGAGGATCCCCAGCAGTGGAATAATGGGGTCAAATGGGACTTCCAGTCCTAGTTCTTTGAGGTATCTCCATACTGATTTCCACAGTGCTTGCACCAGTCTACACCCCTACCAGCAGTGAAGCAGTGTTCCTCTTTCCGCACAGCCCCGCCAGCATTTGTTATTGGTTGATTTCATGATAGCAGCCATTCTTTCTGGAGTGAAGTGGAATCTCAGCATTGTTTTCATTTGCATCTCTCAAATGACCAGTGATGTTGAACATTTTTTCATGTATTTATTTGCTATTTCTACTTCTTTATCTGAGAAATATCTGTTCATTTCAGATGCCCATTTTTCGATTGGGTCTTTAAATTTGGGAGGTCTGATCTTTTTAAGTTCTTTATAGATTCAAGATAGTAGACCTTTGTCTGAGGAAGAGCAGGTGAAGATTTTTTCCCACATTGTGGGTTGTCTCTTCACACTGCTGGTGGTTTCTCTTGCTGTGCAGAAGCCTTTTAACAAAAAGAGATCCCATTTGTTGATTGTTTGGGCTAGTTCACGGGCAACTGAGGTTTTGTTCATAAAATCTTTTCCTACACCGATGTCTTCAAGGGTGCTACCTAACCTCTGTTCCAACTGGTTCAGGGTTTCTATTTTAATATTTAGATCTTTAATCCATTTTGATTTTAGTTTAGTGCATGGTGAGAGACACAGGTCTAGTTTTAATCTTTGGCAAGTTGAAGCCCAATTTTTGCAGCACCATTTATTAAAGAGGCTATCTTTCCTCCAGTGAGGGTGTTTGGCTCCTTTGTCAAAGACGAGATGGCTGAGTGTGTCTGGGGTTGTTTCTGCCTCTTCTAATCTGTTCCACTAGTCCTCAGGTCTGTTTCTTTGCCAGTACCATGCTGTTTTTATCACAGTAGCTTTGTAGTACAGTTGCAGGTAGGGGATTGTGATACCCCCTGCCATGTCTCTGTTACCTAGAATTGCTTTTGCTATTTTGGGTCTCTTCTTGCTCCAAATGAATTTTTGGATTGTTTTCTCGAGGTCTAGGAAGAATGCTGCTGGGATCTCAATTGGAATTGCACTAAATCTATATAGCAGTTTTGGAAGTATGGCCACATTCACTATATTAATCCTTCCTACCCAGCAGCAGGGGATGTCTGTCCATTTTCTGATATCATCTTCAATCTCTCTTTTCAGAGTGCCATAGTTTTCAGAGAAGAGGTCTTTGATTTCTTTCATTAGGTTGATTCCTAGGTAGTTCAGTTTTTTGGATGCTATTGTGAAAGGAATTGTTTGCCCTATTTCTCTCTCAGTGAGTCTGTCATTTGTGTAGAGGAAAGCTATTGATTTTTGTGTGTTGACCTTGTAACCAGCTACTTGACTGAATTTGGTTATTAAGTCTAGAAGACTTTTGGTGGAGTTCTTGGGGTCTTCTATATAGAGTATCATGTCATCTGCAAATAATGACAATTTTACTTCTTCATTTCCTATCTTTATTCCTTTTATTTCTTTCTCTTGTCTAATTGCCGTGGCTAATGTTTTGAGAACTATATTGAACAAGAGAGGTGATAGTGGACATCCTTGTCTTGTTCCTGATTTTAGTGTGAAGGATTTCAGTTTTTGCCCACTTAGTCTGATATTGGCTGTTGGTTTTTCATAGATGGCTTCTATCAGTTTGAGGTAGAAACCATCTATTCCAATTTTTTGTAGGGTTTTTATCATAAATGCATGTTGGATTTTGTCAAATGCTTTTTCTGCATCTATGGAGATAATCATATGGTTTTTGTCCTTGGCTCTATTGATATAGTGTATTACAATGATTGATTTTCATATATTGAACCATTCCTGCATCCCTGGGATGAATCCCACTTGGTCAGGGTGTATGATCTTCTTGATGATCTTCTGCCTTCTGTTTGCGAGTATCTTAATAAAGATTTTTGCATCTATGTTCATTAGTGACATTGGCCTATAGTTCTCTTTTTCAGTTGGGCCTTTCTCTGCTTTGGGGATCAAGGTGATGCTTGCTTCCAGGAATGAATTTGGGAGTATTGCTTCCCTTTCAATTTCACTGAAGAGTTTAAACAGTAGTGGCAGCAGTTCCTCTCTAAATGTCTTGTAGAATTTAGCAGTGAAGCCATCAGGGCCTGGGATTTTCTTAGTTGATAAGTTTTTAATTACATTTTTAATTTCATTGGTTGCTATTGGGTTGTTCAGAATTTTTAGGTCTTCTTCGTTCAACTTTGGTAATTCACATGTATTGAGGAATCTGTCCATTTCTTCTGTGTTGTCCATCTTATTGGCGTATAGGTTCTGGAAATAGGTATTGATGATCCTCTGGATTTCTGCTGGGTCTGTTGTCATTTCACCCTTTTCATTCCTAATTGCATGGATTTGGGCCTTTTCTTTCTTTTTCCTGACAAGGTTGGCTAAAGGTTTGTCAATTTTGTTGATTCTTTTGAAGAACCAACTCTTGGCTTCATTGATTTTTTCTATCGTTCTCTTAGTCTCCATTGCATTGATTCCTCCTCTGATCTTTATAATTTCCTCCCTTGTATGAGCTTTGGGGTTGTCTTGCTCTTCTTTTTCTAGAAGCTTGAGGTTCAGCATCAGGTTGTTTATTTGGGCTCGTTCTGTTTTCCTAATATGCGTATTCACTGGTATGAATTTCCCTCGTAAGACTGCTTTCATTGTGTCCCATAGAGTCTGATATGTTGTGTTGTCATTGTCATTTAATTGAAGGAACTGTCTGATTTCTTCTTTAATTTCCTCTGTGACCCATTGGTTATTCAGAAGTGTGTTGTTCAATTTCCATGTGTTTATGACATTTTTTGAGTTTCTTTTGCTTTGGATCTCCAATTTCATCGCACTATGGTCTGATAATATACAGGGGATAACTTCAATTCCTTTGCACTCACTGAAACATGTTCTATGTGTGAGTATGTGGTCTATTTTGGAGAATGAGCCATGTGCAGCTGAGAAGAATGTGTATTCTGATTTTGTGGGGTAGGAGACTCTGTAAACATCTGTTAAGTTCATTTGTTCAAGAGTTTGATTGAGTTCCAGTGTTTCACTACTTATTTTTAGTCTAGTTGATCTATCTATTTGTGACAGTGGGGTGTTGAGGCCCCCCACTACAATTGTATTAATGTATATATGACTTTTCATGTCCATTAGTATTTGTTTTATATAGTTGGGCGCACTAGTGTGTGGTGCATAGATATTTATGATTGTCATCTCTTCCTCTTGGATTCTTCCCTTTACAAGGATGTAGTGTCCTTCTTCATCTCTCTTAATCAGTGTTGATTTGAAATTTACTTGATCTGCAAAGAGGATAGCTACTCCCACTTTTTTTCGGGTTCCTGTCACATGGAGTGTTGTTTTCTACCCTTTGACTTTCAGCCTATGAGTTTCCTTTTGAATTAAGTGTGTTTCTTGTATGTAGTATATTGTTGGATTTTGCTTCTTGACCCACTCTGCCAGTCTATTTCTTCTGATTGTTGAATTGAGATCATTAACGTTGATGGTTATAACTGAAATGTATTGACTTGTCATTGCCATGACTTTTTCTTTTTGTTGGGTTCTCCCCCTTTACATTTAATTTCTTGTCATGCCAGATGGGTTCATTCTGCCTTTCTTCCTGGGGTTGTGATCCTCAATGTCTGTTCCTAGGATATTGTGTAAAATTCTTTAGAGTGCTGGTTTGGTATTCATGAAGTTCCTAAGGTGCTCTTTGCCATGAAAGTATCTCATTTCTCCATCCATTTTGAAAGATAGTTTTGCAGGGTACATCAATCTGGGTTGGAGGCTGATTTCTTTTAGGGCTTGGAATATGTCACTCCAAGCTCTTCTTGCCTTGATGGTTTGTGTTGAGAAGTCTGCTGTGATTCTGATGGGCTTTCCTTTGTATGTGATTTGTTTCTTTTCTCTGACTGGTTGGAGAACTTTGTTCTTCTGTTGTGTTTCTGGAATCTTAACAATTATATGTCTATGTGTAGATTGTTTTTGATCAAGTCTATTTGGAGTCCTATATACCTCACTTATCTGTGCGTTAAGCTCTTTTCCCCTGCTTGGGAAGTTTTCTGCCATTATTTCTGTGAAGAGATTTTTTATTTCATCTGCACTCTCTCCTGTTTCTTCATTGAGCCCAATCAGTCTTATGTTATTCTTCTTTGCATCATCTAGCAGCTGCTGGATTGATTTCTCATGTTCCCTTATAATTTTGAAGCAATTTTTCTTTTCCTGGTCACTAATTGCAATCTTATCTTCTATATCTGAAATTCTGTCCTCACATTGGCTCATTCTGCTGTGTAGACTTTCAGTGGAGTTTTTCATGTCCTGGAAATCTATTTGCATCTGTTTTATGGATTCCATTTGTTTCTTATGTTGGGATTCCATCATGTTCCTAAGCTCCTCTCTAGATTGATTAATCATGTCTTGCACTAGGGGCACAATTTCTCCTGTTATCTGAGAAATTATTTCTGATTTCCTTTTTTCCAGATGACCTTTTGTTGCCAGTTCAGTGGGTCCAGGTGGTTGAGTATCAGAGTGTTCCACCTCGTTTCACTTTGGGGTTGCTGTAGGTGATCTGGAAGTCTGGTTTTGAGACTTATTTACATGTTCTCATTTCGACTGGGGTGTGGGGCTGTTAGCGCCTGCATGGATTACCTCCTCTGAGCTGGGAGAGGTGGGACAGGGGCTGGGAGCAGCAGTAGAGATGGTGACCCAAAAGCCCTTTCCTGTGGGCTGGGAGCAGCTGGAAGGATGTTGGCTGGGAAACTCCTTTCTCTGGGCCAGGAGCAGTGGGACAGAAGGTGGCCCAAAATCCTTTTCCTCTGGGCTGGGAGCAGCGGGAGGGATGGTGACTGGGAAGCCCCTTCCTCTGGACCAGGAACAGTGGGATGGCAGTCAGAAGCCCCTCCCTCTGGGCCGGGAGTGGTGGGAGTTATGGTGGCCTGGAAGCCCCTTCCTCTGGGCCAGGAGCAGCAGGACAGAAGGTGGCCCAAAAGTCCTTTCCTCTGGGCTGGGAGCAGCGGGAGGGATGGTGACCAGGAAGCCCCATCCTCTGGACCAGGAGCAGTGGGATGATGGCTCAGAGGCCCCTACCTCTGGGTCAGGAACAGCAGGACTCAGTACCTTGGTCTGGTGGTCTGATGTCCTGTGCGTCTTTGTAGCGTGGAACTAGGTGGCTGCCTGTCTGCAGCGGGGTTATTGAGTTTCTTCTGTGAGACTCAGGACCTCGGTAGGGCGTGCACAGACCTTCCTGTGTGCAGTGGGCTGATTCAGGGTGTTCTGTGTGACTCAGGACATCAGTAGGGCATGCACAGACCTGCCTGTCTTCAAGGGGCTGATTTGGCATGTGTTCTGTGACTCAGGACCTCGGAAGGGCATGGGCAGACCTGCCTTTTGGCAGCGGGCTCTGTATCAATAAACAGAACCTCTGCAGTAAGTCCTAGTCTCCTGTGAGCCACGGCAGCACACAGAGAATTACAGGAAAGGTAGAAAATTGAGACTGAGAAGAAGCTGAGCTTTGGGCCTGAACAGTGCTGCTCTGGGCAGCAAAGACCTGATTTGAATTTTCATTCTTCTTTTGATATGTTTGGTAAGTGGACATTCTTAATTTAAATATAATTCAATTTACTTCAAAAAATTAACATCTTTTCCTTTTTGGTTAGTGCTTTTTCAATTCTGGTTAAGAAACATTTTCCTACCCCAAAGTTATAAAACTATTCTCTGAAATTATCTTCTAGAAGTGTTTGTATTCTATCCTCACATTTCTATCCATAATTGTCTGCTATTGATTTTGTATTTGGTATAAGGAAGAGATTAAGATAAATAATTTCCTTATGAATATCCTTATGAATATTTTCCTTATGAATATCCAATTGACCTACTATAATTTATTATAAAGTCTATTCTTTATCAAGCCAATGATTATCATCTTTGTCAATTTCGAAGAACTGCATATAGGTGATCTCTTTTTTTTTTTTGAAATTTAAAGAAAAAATTTTTTGACGATCTGAAAACCAATTACTGAAAGATTGACTTTTTCAGAAAACTGTAGCTACACAATGCATTGCGTCTATCATGTTAAAATGTGCATTAGACACAAATACAAAAACCATGAAACAATTCACCATTCTTCAACAATTTAAGCAAAGAGAAAATGCCTAAGGAACAACATGAATGACTTGCAACAGATGAGCTCTTTAAGTACTGCTAAAAAAACAAAAGCACAAATGGATGAATGTGTTCAGTTATATACACTGAATTGGACCATTGGCACTAGGAATCAGAGCATTTTGTCATATAGCATTAACACATATTATAAAAGTGCATAGTGTCAAAGGAATAGAACCACCAGCATTCAAAAGCAGCTTTGTCAACTAGGCAATAAAACACTACACCATGTCTCTTTGTTGTCCATCATTGAATACACTGGAAGCAACTTTGAAATGAAAAGAAAAAAGAAAAAAGGAGTTGTAACCCCTTTTATTTTCTCTGTTTAAAATCAAAACAAACATCAACTCTGTTGTACACTAACATCTTCGAAGTCATCATTTGTACAAGAGAAAGACTAGGAACAAAACATGTTGACCGAGATCCAAACATGGGTGAGAGTACCTCACACCACTTTCTGATGGTACTCAGGAGGGGCCACTTCATAATCACTGGCACTATACAAAGTTGCTGAATTCTTTGCCAGATACTTGAGGAAATCATGAAGATAATCCAGTAATAAAGCAAGACTCTTCTCATCCAGAGGTGTGTAGGCCAACATAGTTCCAATTCATACAAATAATCTCAGTAGGTGTGGTGCTCCGTACACTTGGGACATGGGTGCATCAGGGTGATCGGCAAGGATCTCAGTGTACTGTGGTCTCTTAAATTTGTAGAGGAGCTGAGTGCCCAGTATCACATTGAAGTATTCTTTTATCCCTGCTACAATCTCATTAACAGCATACTCCTTATTATCCGTATTTCCTCGAGATTTCTTATAATTTGCATAGTCTTCTAGAATGGAATTCACATTCTTCTTGGCAGGAAGGTAAAAGAGCTTGTTTCTGTCTGGTAATTAAGTCCCAGTCATCAACAAGCCACGGTTTTAGCTCTTCAGGGATCTTTATTTTAACTTCAACTCTGTTCATAAATGTTTCTTCATTTTCAACAGTAGGATCTACCTGGGCCCTCTTCTTCCGAGGAGGCTGAGGTGTCTCACTGGTATGCCACCATCTCCATTACCAGGGGTTTTTTGTTTGTTCTTTTTTGTTTTCACTTCAACATTTTTCTGTTGCAGACCAGATGTCTTCTTTCCTGGAGCAGCCCCTCTCATCTTTCCCTCTGCATATTGCTCCTGATTGGCTTTTTGAAGTTCTCGCTGTTTCTGTAGATTGGTGTCCACATATTTGAGTATTCTGCTTTCTGGAACCCATTCATCCCAATTTTTATTCCAACCACTGTAATGTATAAAGTATTTTACTTGTTTGTCCTTTATGGCAACCTTTACACACTTCGCTTCATAAAGAAGAGGCCCATGAAAGCACAGTACTCATTTACCGTCCTGGAACTTGGGCTTCAGATCCTGCTTGGGCGCCATTTATAAGTGATTTGCCGCCTCCTTCTCCCACCACCCCCGACTACCGCTCCCTACTCTCTACTCCACCCGAGCTCCGGTCAGATGCGCCTTCCGGCACAGCCCCTCTACATCCTGGGTCTGATTTGCCAGCGCCCGAAGACCTCACTGTATAGGTGATCTCTTTCTGGACCCAATTCTATTTCATAGGACTAATTGATTATCTTTGTTTATATACTATAGTCTCTGAATTGTAACACTGTGGTAATTTTTTTTTTTTTTGCTTCAAGATTGTCTTGATTATCTTAGTCTTTTAATTTCTATATATGTATGTAAAACATTGGATTGTAACTTGCTCTGTGAGTGTTCTGCAAGATGAGCAAACATTTCCAATACATTTAACTTGATAAACAAGCAATATCTTGCAATATGAATAGTACTACAACTGAGCCAATGGTTCTTTTTTCTCTCCCTTGCTGTGGAATTGTGGGTGATCGTTTCCCAAAAGCAAGAGGTCATGGACATCACATCTACAGAAGAGGTGAAGAAAAAAGCAGAGGAATCCCTCACTTCAAATGAGATTAGGGAGCTGTGTTAAATGTGGGAAATAGTGTAAAATTTTATAGAAAAGCACCATCCAAATAAAACTGTAACAATGCAAGCCATGAATCTGTTTAATAACAGTGAAACATCACATTCCCATGAAATCCTCAAATGTCACAATGAGATAGGTTCCTTGTTAAAGTTGTACAAGAAGAAAAAGATTCCGTTGAGCCGATAGAATCTGTGAGTGAAATCTGTGAGTGATAGTGAAAGTCGTCCTACTCAGTAACCCTTCTCTCTTGTCTCTCTCACACCAGCTACGAAGGTTTTCAAAGATAAGTGCAGGTTAATTTGTTTATTTATTTTATTTTGTATTGTATTGCAGTGCTGTAACCATATTTATATGAAGAGTTTTGAGTTGTGGAAATAATCATCTGAGTTTTCATCATTTCTCATGGGGAAATTTGCTTTGGAACAGATTATGATTGCAAGCCAAGATTTTAATATATATGTGTATATATGCTGTAAATATATATATCAGTATATCTATTATACTGATAGATATGCAATTTTTTGCTGATGTTTTATTTTTTAATTTTAATTTTCATTGGAACATGTTTACAGTGCATAATGATTCCTTGTGGGGAGTTGGTGCATGCATGTACACAACTTTTTTCATCCCCTTCCCCCTCCCTCTATTTCTTGGTCCCTTTCTTTTTTGCAAAAGATTCATCTCACTATTTTCTATTATCTTTTATTTTGTTCTTTTTTCATATTTATGGTTTCTCTATAAGAGAAATCAGCTGATGTTTATGCTTTGTGCGTGATTTATTTCACTTAACATTATGGCCTCAAGGTGTATCCATTTTCCTACAAGTGACACAATTTATCCTTTATTATGGCAGAGTAGTACTCCATTGTGTATAAATGCCATATTTTCTTCATTCATTTATCTGTTGATGGACATATAAGTTGCTTCCAAGATTTAGTTATTATGAATCGTGCTGCTATAAACATGGTTACACATGTATCAGCATCATATGATGTTTTTAATTCTAGCAGGGGAATAGCTGGGTCAAATGGAATTTCTATTTTTAGTGTTTTGAGAAATGTCCATAGTGATTTCCATACTGATTGTACTAGTATACATTTTCACCAACAACATAGAAAGTTTCCTTTTCCCTGCAGCCTCATGGACATTTGTCATTATTTGATATCTTCATGATAGCCATTATTTCTGCAGTAAGGTAGAATCTCAGTATTGTTTGAATTTTCATTTCTCTAGTGTCCAGAGATGTTGATCACTTCTTCATGTGTTTGTCGGCCTTTTGTACTTTTTCTACTGAGAAATGTCTATTCATTTCAGTTGCCCCTTTGTGATTGAGTCATTTATTTTGAGAGTTCTAACTTTTTGAGTTCTTTATGTAGTCCAGATATTAATCCTTTGTTCAAGAACTACCAGGCAACATTTTTTTCTCATTCTACAGATTGTCTCCTCACTTTGTTGGTTGTTTCCTTTGCTGTGTAGAAGATTTTAATATGATGTAATCCCATTTGGTGCCATTTCTTTTCCAATTGGGGTTCTCTTCAGAAAATTCTTGCCTACATCTATATTTTCAAGAATTTTATCTATTTCATCTTCCAGTAGTTTAGGTGCTTCTGTTTTAACATTTAGTTCTTTGATTCATTTTGATTTTATTTTAGTACATGATGAGAAATATATGTCGAGATTCAATTTCCTGCATGTGGATAACCAGTCTTCCCAGCACCATTTGTTAAATAGGCTATATTTTCTCCAGCATCTGTTTTGGACAAAAATAGAGTATTTAGCCAAGGATTTCCCAGAAACAGCACTTCTGAATCCCCACAGCCACACCCTACCAAATCAAATATTATTGTTCAATAATTTATTCAGTGAATTTCCTAGATCCTTATAATCAAAGATCCTATCATTTCTGATGTCTTCTAGAATATAAAGGGCTGTGAATAGGAGAAATGTATGGTGTGATAAATCCAGGTCATGTCTATCTTGCTAACTAGGATTGTAGCAAAAAATAGAGGTTACCCTCAAATTATAATCTGAGGAGAGTTTAATAGGGATTATTTACAAAGTTTTGACAAGGTGTAGGCCAGCCATAGAGTTTATATCATACTTTTGAAAGGTATAATAGCAGTGTTCTGTTACCAACCTTGAAGATAAGTGTTAAGAAGAGAGTGTTATTACTGGAGTGCAGACAGAGGTGGCTATGTCCAGAGGGAAGTTGATTGGAGCTAAAACATTTGGCTTAGGGATTGGATTCAGCCTACTCTTGATAACTGTGCAGGGAGGGAGCCAAGCAGAATAAATATTGAAATAGCACTTTCTTTTCTGTATCTTTCCCCCTGCAATTCTTTCTTTCTTTTCTTGATTTTTCTTCCTCCTTTCAGATCTCTTATTATTGTTCCTTATTGGCCAAACTCAATGGAATACTGAAGGGTGTTGATATTGTCTAAACAGATCAATCTCCCAGGGAACTGAACAGAGTCTGGGAAACCAGAGAGAAAAGCATACAGACCTCACTGAGAAAAGAAATCACTCCATTTTCCCAAAGTGAAGGAATGGTTTCATTTCTCAGAACAATGAAGGAGCTCAGATGTCAGCAATCTGACTAGATATGGGCACAGGTTAGTCAAGCTGTGTTCAACAACTATGAGGCAAACAAAGAGTTGAAAGAGATCTTGTATTTCTTGTCTTTGGGTTTTGTTTTCCAAGGTCTGGCCTTGTTTCTTCTGCTTGTCCTTTAGTTACTCTCCTATGAAAATCAAAGGTTAGCATTACTATTAGCAATCTCCCAGCTACATGTGGAAAACAGTTCTAACCACAAAGAAATAATTGTAAACAAAGCCCAGTTAATTATACAAGACATTCTTGTATAATGTATAATTAAGACACAGCTCAATACTGCTAGCTGGGTAATTTTTCTAAAACTGTGAATAGATTTAGTAGGAACTTGTCTGGTGAACAAATAATGAAATCTGTCTCAGAAAGAATTTGATTTAAAAATTATTCACCAATCATTTATTTTCTGCTGCTTTACCAAACCCCTTCTGCCTATGGTATGGACATAGAACAATGCAAATTTATTCTTCAAAGAATCTGAAGCCAAATTACATGTAACTATGGGTTGTTTATTTCATCAAATGGGAAAGGCATGAGGATGAGGGATAATCCCACTGGGACAGCAGGGGTGTGTTACTGGTGTTTCTGGTGTTATTTGTGACAGATTCCTTCCTCAGAGAAGTTTCTATATTTCATAGGCTCATCTCTCATGTAGATGTAAACAGTTTACAAAGTGAGAAGTGGCTATCTAATATCTGTACTTTTCTTTCTTTTTAAGATTCAGATACACTATTAGAAAGGCTCAGAGCACCTAAACATCTAGTTTGATCTACTCCGTTAATAGGTTGAAGATCTAAAATGTAATAATGTAAAATGGTGGACTTTGTTGTCAGATAAAAATAGATTCAAATTCTGGCCAATAAATCCTTTTTTTGTGTGGCTCTAGGCAAGTAGCTTAATTTTACTAAGTCTCTAGGTCTTTTTCCATAAAATAAGAACTAATATGTCTTTCATGGTACATGAAACACATGGTACATGATACACAAATTATGTGTCTTATTTCATCTTATTTTATTTTTGTTTTGAGAATTAAATGAGACAACATATGTTAAGGAGATTCCCATTCTCATTATTTGGTATGTGGAAAATGCAGTTATTCCTGGTTTTTCCCTTTCTCAGTTATTTACACTCTCATCATCCATCTCTTTCTTATCTTACAAATTCTCTCACTGTCAGTTCAAGATGAGGGTTTCATTTTTTTTTTTAAAGGAGAGGAAAACATTATTGGAATGAGAGGTACTGTATGTGGAAAGAATGATAATGAGAATTAAAATGTTTTACACTTAGAACTTTCCTTGTATAATGTTCTTTTACAAAGAAATTTTGGTTAATTTTAATTTCCTGTTTTAAGCTGTTATGTGTATTCTGGAAGTAAATGAATGGGTTGGCTATTATGCAATGAGGATGGCTTATGCTAAATTTAGATAATTACTAATTTAGTATTTGAAATTTTAATGTACAGTTCCATTCTAGAGAGAATGAAGGGAAATAAAGAGTGTTTTTATTTTGTGTGTGGTCCTGGTTATTGATCCCAGAGTGGGGTTTAAAAATATATTTATAGAGATAAAAATATGTATATATATATATATATATATATATTTATAAAGATAAATAGATTCAATTTATATCTTTTGCTACCTGTATTTCCAGTAAAGTGTTTATCAGTTATCACCCCTATCACTTTCCAATTCTTGTCAGTTTTATCTGTGAATATTTCTTAAGCCCAACTCCTTCCTTCTCATTCACATTACAGGTTAGAAAATGGCAGAATGTGTATACTAATCATTCCCTGATGGAGGGTGTGTACAAGGAAGTGAGTTTAGAAGCAGAGTTTCTGACCATACCACACATCATGGTGCCCTGCTCTCTGGTAGGATGTTTTAAGATCTTGTTCTGTCAGATTTTCTTCATTAATTGTAGCAGCCCCACCTAGAAAATACTATTAATATGTCTTATTTCAGAGATGAGAAGAAATGAGTTTCAGTTGGCTCACATCCACCAGATCTCACAGCTGAGAATTGATTTCAGAATTGAGACCTGGATGAAAGTTTGTTCAATTCCAAATCTGTGTGACTAAGCCATTGTCTTCTGCAGTTGCCAAGACAAGAAATGATGGGAGTCTGGCTACAATGAGGTTATTTAGGGTGGGTCTGACAGAATCAATCCATAAAGGTAAAGTTTTCCAGACTTGGTGATGAACTGAATATGGAAAATGAGAGAAAGGAGTCTAGGATAATTTGGAGTACTTTTTTTCCTAATAGAATAACAGTGCTCGTTACCAAGATGCAGAATGCAACAGAGAATGAAATGAGGTAGAGGAAGGAAGAAAAATGCTGATTTCAGTTTTGGACAAATTGAGTTTGAGATGTCTAGGAAGAGAAGTTCAGTAGGCATTTGAATATACCAGGCTCAAAATTAAGCAAAAGATAAAATTTGGAAGTCAATAATATACTATAACATTATTGTGGGATTGCCTTTAGGGAACAGCAGAAGCTATGGATTAGATTATTGGAGAATGCTAACTTTAAAAGAGATTGAGGATAAAGGTTCAAAATAGTAGGGAGACTCAAAGAGAAGATGGGATCATTATAGGGAGTAGCAAATGTGAAGGGAGACATATGACAGAGAGATTTATTAAGTGTAATGGTTAGGGTAACATAGCTGGTGTTACAGGGTATTATAGCAACTGGTAGCATATAGGATGCTATAACAACACAATTTTAGTAAAATTACACAGAAAGTTATTAATCCTAATCATTGAAATTGGGTAATTGGGTTATCAGGAAGAATTCTTCTTGGTGATTCAGAGATGTTCTACCTATTTATATGGCTGTTTCCTAGAGTCTTGGAATCCTTAGCATCTGTCTGGGATGAGTGAAAAGAAAATATCATACACTTGTTTCATCACCACCTTAACCCAGAAGTATAGTGAATCATTTCCACTCAAATTCTTTAGCATGAAACTAACCATAATGATCTACTAGTTACAAGGAAGGCTGGGTAGCCGCTTTCCAGAAGCAACTCAAAACTCCAGGAGACAGACACATATCTCTGATAGACAAGTCTCTGCTCTGGGTAAGATTACAATTGAAGTGTCTATTCAGAAAGGAAAAGCTGAGATTTTTGGTGACCTTCACCAAGTGTTAGGGAATAGTATCCCCCTCTAAAGGTCAATTTGTTCTGAAATAATTCTGATTGAAGCTAATTTCTGCCTGTCCAGTTTGTCAGTGTCCCAAGCAAGCTAACAAGCACATAAGATATGTGCCTTACTCCAGGTCAGGATCCTGAACTCCAGAGCCTGGTTTCTATACTGCTGTTCAGGGTCAGGGAGCCCAAGTATGTTGATGTTAGGTGATGCATGGTAGTGGGTAGAAAGCTTTTTTGTTTATTTATTCCATGGAGCCGTGATATCATTAGCATCACAGGTACACAATATCTTTTTAGGTACTTCTGTTAAACTATCTAGAAAAACTGAGTTATCTCAGCAAAGATAAAGTGAGCTCATCACTATTAAAAAGGCAGTAGTTGTGCTACATTGATGCATGTCCCTTAGGCCATTATTCGAAGTCTATACTATTGATATATTTTCTTGCTATATTGTTACTGTTTTAATTTAGTGATACTCAATTGTCCATATTTATAATTATACAAGGCTATGCTATGAATTTTTAAACTCAACCTGTACATAAACGTATGCACTAATTGATAGCAAAAATAGCAAGAGAAGAAGAGGATATTTTTAAATTCAGGAAGTATTTATTAATAAGCTTTATTAGATATAGTTGTGGTACATAGAACAGATAGATTATAAAAGAGATTTCCTGACTACAAAGAAATGAACACATTTTCAGGGAGAAATGATATAGACACCTAAAATAAAAGACTATTACCTATGATTGGGTGTTGAAATGTGACATGAAGATTAGAAATACTAGTGGACACTAGTAGGCACTTATGAAGTGGAGGAGCTGAAAAGTCTTTCAAATATGATGGAAATAACATATATTAAGTGCCTACTTTGTGTCATAAATTGTTAGACTTTTCCTTGTCAGCTCATTACCAACCTTTGGAGATATTGCTAAGTTCAATATTGAAAACTAAAGCTAAAAATATTATATACAGCCTATATTTATTAAACACTAGAGCTGAGATTGAAACCCAGGTCTCCTTCCTTCCAGGCTTTAAGGCACACTGTGGTGCATTCTGTGGGAGACCTAGAGCTTATTTTAATCCTTGTTTATTTTATTCCTTACCCTATCCAATTTCTACAGCTTCTCAGTTTCAACATGGATACTTGGTCTCCTTCATTAAAGAACCATCAGCTTTGTAGAATTTACTCTATTTGACATCTTTATTGGAGCATAGCAGGAATTGACAATGCTGCGAGTCATGGTTTGAGTTTTACTTTTGGATAAAAAAGCACTTAATATAAAAAGTTTCAGGTTGAATTTGGGGCTTCTCCACTCTGTTATCCTTTTCCAAATTTTTCTGTATTTTAAGTCTTAAAAAAGTGGCAAATCAGAGTGAGTAAGATGGTTTATCAAGGTTTTCTTCTTATCAATACTCATCCCTTCCAGTGCAGTCCAAAATCTCCAGACTCACAGCCATAGCATTTGCTTACTGAGTTTCTCATACTTATCTGGATGGTAAGTAGGTCATACACTCTGATAAGTAACAGTTTAGTGAAGAACAAATATGCTCTAGAGCCATTAAAATATGCTCTCTTACTTTCTGACATAGGAAAACAAATTATACAGTAGGAGTTATAAACATCAAGTTTGAAAAATAAAACCTGCTCATCATTGAGAATGCGTGGCTTTATCACGTCCTCTATCACAGTCCATGGGAAAGTCTCCCTGGGAATTAATTAGGCCAATTAGCATAATATATTGTGACAATATTTCACAGTCATAAAACACTGGAGTTTGAAATATTGAAGTGATAGGATAGATTTAAGACAATTAAGACAAAAGAGAGAGAAAAAGTCATCAAACTTGAAATTAAGCTGGGCCCTGTCATATCTGAAATTTCATTCAAAACTCCAAAACAATGACCAAGATCAAATTCAAGGCATTTGGTCTTTAAATTGGCTATAGCATGTGTTTATGGATATTTCTGAAGATAGATTTCTTGTGATATTGGTTTTTAATGGCCACTTGACAAGTTTTATAGTATAAGCAGACTTCAGACTCTATCTAGAAACATACATAAACACACACAGTTTGGCAAACACAGATTTGGGGTTGGAATAACACTTTATAGTAAAGGATGATAAATAATTCACTTTCCTATCATTATTTTGGCAGAATATAGAAAACATTAGGCAAGGAAAATCTAGTTATGAGGGCTGGGCTAATGCATATTCAAGAAATTATTTTGAAAATCTCTCAAACCAATTGAGAAAATTTATTCCCCCAATGGCCAGGTCTATTAAATTCAGCTAGGAGTAGAAGGCTTCTACCTGTGAATGGTTAATCTAGCCACTAATTCAGACTCCTATGCTGCTACCAAATAGCATTAACATTTTGATTATTTTACGGCATGTCCAAATGCCCAATCCCCAAAGCAACTGTTATAATTTACACAAAAAGAGAAAAAAATCTCAGGGAAACGAATATCCATCTTCTAGCATTATCCACAGAGGTCTGGTTTTGATTGCACACACAAAACAAAATAAAGGTACCTAGCTCATGCAATTAAAATGTTCTTGTTTTCTGTTAAAAAAAATGTGTTCATTTGTAAGTGACTCCAAAAGGAAGGTTTTGCTTTCATAAGAGCTGGAGATCTAATTATGATATTTCAATAACTTCAATAACAATTTTTCTACAATTGTCATTTTTCTGATCCATTCACTATCAAATATTTGGGAAATGTAACTAGTCAAAATGCAACAATTCCAGTAGGTGAAATTTGGTTTTTAGTTTGTTGATAGGTAAACTAAAATCACAGAAACTAGCTGAAATTTCACCAGGAAAGATTTTGGAGATCCTTATTTTACAGGTGCGAAAACAAGGTCCAAAACATCTTAAGTGATGTTGGTGGTGGTACATTGCTGATTAAAAAACCAATACATGAAATCAGCACAGAAGACTCTTGACTTTCTGTCTACCTTTCTACACTCTACATGGGGCAACTTAAACATAAATAAGATCATGTGGCCAGATCTTGTTAGTTTTGACCTTTAAAAGCACCTGGAAGTATCTACAAGGAAAGAGGGAGAAGACAGGTGATGCCTAGCGACTATCCCCATAACTGGGTTTGCTACCTTGGTTATGAGGGTAAACTGTAAATCTTCCATGTCTAGTTTCTCAACAAATTAAAAAATTTAAACTAATCCACATTTTCCCCCTAGTGAATAGATCAATGAGAAAGATTGCCTGGTCCCTGGGCCCCTCTGAAATCTCCTTAGCTGCTAACACAACGCCGCCCTGTGTGCCTGCCTCGCTTGCTATGAGCCCTCTGAATCCCTGACCCCTGCCTCCCTGCTGCTTTGTTCCATCTGCTCTCTAGTTTCAGAGCTTTATGTCCATCCCAGCATGAGAGTTTTCATAATCCATTCTACCTTGAGCAAGTCCTGACCAGCAAGTCACTTATTTCCTAATATGGCAACAAATCCTGCCCTGACCTATATGCAGTGTCATGTTCTCATAATGATCAATACAAGCATTTGCAGACTGAAGGAACATCTGCCTTGGAAGTAGCATTAAAAACATCAAGACCTTCTTGGGAGACCTATTCCTTTTCCTTTCTAATTTTTTTCTTATAATCAGTTTACTGTGTTTGATTCTAAATGAGTGTGAGCGTCCTGAAGGTAGTACTTACAAAATTTTCAGTTTTCAGTCATTTAATATTTTCTGTTATTTATTGATTGATTTTAATTTTAGTGTAATACAAGTAGATATTAATGAAGAAAGTATAAAAGTCACTTTTCTTATTTCTGTGAAAAAATAAAACAAACTTTCATAGCAAAATAATTAGAGAATAACCATGGTTAATATACTGTGTATCACGGTCTTAAAAATGGCCAAAATGTTACTCTGAGTATAAGTGATAGGCAAAAAAAGATTCTCCCTTACAAATGAGATATATAAATGTATTCTTAGAATTGTTTTTGAATAAATATTCAGGAGACACAAGTACTGAAAAAAAGCAAAAATAAGAATTGTGGGTGATGAGGAATCCATGGGATATATGAGCACAAATTTTACATTTTCTTTCCCACTGGATTTTGGGCATCTTTTTAAGAAGCCACTGTGATAACTTTCAATATCTGCAGCAGAACCTGGCACCAATAAGAATTTCCAGGGATTTCTTACTGGGATAAAAAAGAGCTTTCAAAATGAAAAAAAAATTAAAAAGAGCTTCCAATTTTTTTTCTTTAGAGAGTGTCAGAATACTTCTTTTGTTTAAATAGCAATAATTCTTTACACAAATGTAAATTATATGACTAAATATGGTCATGTACCCCACACCTGGCTCTTTGAAATGTATCAATTTAGGAAAAAAAATTTAAAGCAAATTATCTAACATATTGTAATAGAACACATGATCTGAGACTAGCCAGATGTGCAAATTTAAATACAGTGTTAAAGAAATATTAAAAATAAAAATAATTCTTATGGTTATTTAAAACTAACCATAAAGGATTTTATCAATTTCACATTCTTGACCGAAAAGAGCATATTATTCTATTTCTAATTGTGAGAATATAAAGACATAGAAAAATAAAGATCCTTCATAATTTAAACTTTAACATATTTTTTCCTTATTGATGATGCTCATGAAACAGCAAGGATTTTCATTCATAGTAGCAGTGGTAACAATCTGGAGATATACAGAAACCAATGAAAGGAAAGAATTGGAAGAGAGAAATTTTCAAATACTAACAACAATCCATTTAACCTATTTAGCTAGGCAAAGGCAGTGACATTTGGACTTTGGAGAATATAGGGTGGACATAGGCAATGCCCTTTCACTTATATCTATTTGTATTCAGAGATTTACATAGTAATGAGAAACCTTTTAAGGAGAGAAAAACAACAGGAATATTGTTCCTTTTTCTCCCTGAACTGTACACTACAGGTCTGTATTAGTCTGTTTCCTGTTACTATAATGAAATACCTAAGTCTAGGTAGTTTATAAAGAAAGCATACTTATTTAATTTATAGTTCTGCAGAGTGAAGGGCATGGCACCAATACTGGCTTGGCTCAGGCAAAGACCTAGGCTCATCACAGCACAACAGTTAGCTATGGTGGAAGTCATAGTGGTAGTGTGTGTGTGTAAAGGAGAAATTGCATGGCATGAGAGGAAGCCAGAGAGACTGAGGAGGGGCTAGGCTTGATCTTTATAGAAAAGCTCTCATGAAAACTAACCAAGGCCCCACAAGAACTAAACCAGTTCCTTCTAAGGGCAGTGACTTTCCACTAGGTCTCACCTCTCAAGAATTCAACCCCATCTCCCTACACCACCACACCAAGGACCAGACTCCCTACACATGAATCCCCAGCATCTGAACTAAAACCATACCCAAACCATAGCAAAGTCTTTACAAGGGAGTGTGATGAAAACTGTCTACTAGCCATCTCATCCCAGGAATTGAACTGAAACTCCTTTATTTTTAAAGAATGAATGACAATAGGTTGCTGTATAAAACCCCTTTTCAATGTGATTCTGAAGGAGATAGCATACTGTGTTATGTCATAGAGAAAAGACTGGAGACTTTTGTCAGTTGACTGAGATCAATAGTAATGGTGACAAGAGAAGACAAAAGAAGGACCAGCCAAACAAGGTGGCCCATTGGATCTCATGTTTGGATGCTCAATGTTTCAGTATTATTATCAGAGATAGTGATGATCCAGACTGGTATGGCGGTAGCAGCAGTGGAGACAATGGTCCTTGGCTAGCAGCCTTCATAGTTATAATTTCATTTTTTAAAATTAATTTTATTGGTACATTTTATGTATACAATTCATTTACATTTATCATTGGGTGTTTGTACCTATACATGATATATCTTGATTCTTATTTTTCTCCCCATTACCTGTGCACCCTTCACCCCCTCCACCCTTCCTTATTTACATAGATTTCATTTCCATTTTTTTTTCTTTTCTCAGAGTTTTTCCTTTCCCTCTTTTCCTTTCCCCTTCCCCTCCCTTCATTCCTTCGTCTTTGGACTTTTTTCCTATTTCAAATTATCAATTATTCATTTTAATCATTTTAACCCTTCTTTACACTTTCAGTTTCTCACACTAGTGAAACTATTCAGGATTTACACATGTGTCCTATTTATTTCACTAAAGAGTATGGCCTTGATATGCATCCATTTAGCTATAAATGACTCAAGTTTTTTGTTCTTTATGGCTGAGTAGTACTCCGTTTTATAATTTCATTTTTTAAATGAAAATGTAATCTTAGTCTCCAGTGATAGTATAAAACCAAACATGCTCATACACAATTGTCTAGGAACTCTTCCCTTCCCACAGTGACTAAGGAAATCAGGTGTTCTGGAAGGTATAACTAAAATCCAAGTTTCTATCAATCCAAGTTCCCGAGAGACTGTAGAACAGAGGCTCCTGATGATCCTAAATCTGCAAGTAGTATCAGTCCGAAACAAATCATTGTGTTAAACCAACGGGATTCCAAATTAATTTGTTATTGCCGCATAACATAACTTATCCTGACAGTAATAGGTAGGTTGGAAACTAAATATACTTTTTGATTTGCTTCTTTGTCTCTTTTAAAGTGTTGTGAACATTACTCAATCTCTTGAAATTTTGACATGAATTATTCTTAGATCTAAGTTGTTATAGAATAGTTTAGCCTAGCATAGCAGAAAATGTAGGCAATTGAAGTATTGCATGTTTTTACAAAAATATTTTTGTTGTGTGGTGTATTTGAATCTCTAGCAATTGTGAGTTAAATGATTCTATTTCAAGAATATCAGCCTGGAAAGAGCTGAGCCTTACAGTGAGTTTAGTTAAGTTAAAGGTTAATAGTTTCTACTTTATTTGGGGAAGATTTGTCAGCACCACTTTGAGAATGCATACCTTCTATTCAACAAATCTGAATTGCATACAAATGGCTAAGGGGAAAAGTTAAAAATTATCCAATACACTTTTCCTTTAGCAAAAATATCGAGACCACTTAACATTTGGACATATATAAAAGTGATTTAGAAGGATACACATAAACCCCAAAGGTGCTTGAAAGACTTGGTAATGGATATGAGCTGATGAAGAGTCTGCCTTTTTATTTCATATTCTTCTGTGTTGTTTGGTTTCTTTTTTACATTGAGCCTACATTCTTTATGTGAGACAACATCTAAAGCAATGAAAAAAAACCTGAAATAATTCTTAATGAATGGCTGAAATGAAGCACTCTTTGGAATAACCTACTTCAACACATATATAAAATACAAGACTCTGAGGTGAAAACTGAACTATTGTTTAGGATAGGGATTGATATCACATGAAGGCTTTGTAAATTTCAAAAGAGATCATGGAAGTTGGAGTTGTATGTTTTCCAATAATGACCACGTGGTAATGGTATAGGAAAGCTTATATGAGCTGATGGTAGCCAGTGTTCTGGCTTTTAAGTCCTTGTAAAGTATTCTCCTTCTCAGACCTAAGTTTTAATTTTTTGATTTAAGTCCAAGTGGGAGACAGACTTAAGGGCTCCTAGTAATTATTTGCCAATTATTGGCTTTCTAAACTTAACCAAGGGGCTGGGGATTTAGCTCAGTGGTTTCACCGCCTGCTTCACAAGTGCAAGGACCTGAGTTCGATCCCCGGTACCAAAAAATAAATAAATAAAAAAATAAAATAAACTTAATCAAGATCCAGGTCTGGTGGTGCATGAGTATAACCCCACCTACTTAGGAGGCTGAGGCAGGAGAACTGCTTGAATCCAGGAGTGTGAGAGCAGCCCAGGCAATATGGCAAGGTCCTATCTCTTAATAAGTACCTAAGTAAGTTAGTGAATAAATAACTTAACCAAGTACACAGATGACACTCTTGTTGGTAAAATATTGATTTGGAAAATAAGATGAGTCAGAAAAAATGACTCTATAATGATTTCTATAAGTGAAATAATATTATGGGAAGAAATTCCTTGTCTGCATTGTTCCATGCATTGTGCTATGAAGTAGAAGTTTAAACATATTCATAATATTTGATGCCATCAAATAACGAATTCTTCCCATTTAAACCACCTAAAATTGCCTTGAAAGCCCAAATCATCCAGTTTGTATAGTCACATAGCTACAAAGCTACTGTCAAAGCTCCATTTTCCTTGGTCTATTTACATATGGTCTCTGAATGGAAACCCAGCTACTCTTTACAAAAGTAGTATTTTCAAGGATATCTTGCTCTTTAGGATTTCAAAGATGAGACAAATATTCTCTATGAGCTGTTTTAAAATACTGCAAATAAAAATATTTGGTAACTCAAAGAAGTGAGCCTATACTAAAATTTCATTTTGGATTTTCAGGTCCCTGTCTTATGAGAAAGCATGGTTAAATACCTAAGATGAAGCACTGTTGAAACCAAGGAGGATTTCCTAATCAGAAGAGAAAGTCTCCTGATAATCTGCTGCAAGCTTGTGATAGTGCAGCCCTTCTTTAAGTGCATCCCTCACATTCAAAGTCATTTCTCCATGACTGTCAAGTGAACTGAATCCCTGATTGTCTGTCTAGGACAGTGATCCATTTCTAATGTATGAGGCTACAGTTTTTGAACTCATAAAGTGTAAACTATATTAAATAAACTGCCTCCTGATTGATGAGTGTTGCTCTCATAGGCTAATTTCTCATCTAAACAGTGATATGAAAATTCTTGCTAAAGGGTTGGTGACAGGACTAAACGGGGGTAATAGCAGACTTAATCAAGAAAGACAAATGGGATTCATTAACAACTGGCACTCAGCAGACAATCTTCAGAGACTTCCTAGCACAATCTCATTGGTCCAATTGAAAATAATTGTGTGGTTCTTTTATCACTGAATGCAGAACAAGCTGAATGAAAAATTCTATTGGTGATATTAAATAGAATTCAAATTTGGATGGAATTTTATGCCAGGAAACCCACCATCAGATGAGAGGAAGAGAGGGAAAAATTCTGGGTTTCAAGGTAGGATTTTATCTCTCATTGATCAGTTTTTTTCACATTTCTCATTCCACTTTAATTAACTGGGTCGTGCCCTAACTCAGGGACGACTACACCAGAGGCATCTGGTCTCTGGCTGGCTTTGGAATTGGTTCAGAGTCTGTTTTGTCCAATAATGCATTGTTTTAATGAGCTATTTAGATTTGGCTTGTGAGGGAAAAAGGACAACCCCCTCCCAAAGAGCCATGCTCTCCTTCCACAGTGTAAAATTTTCTGGGAAATTCCTCCTCAATTGTATTTTCCAGTGCCACTGAATGTAGGTGAGGGATATATGACTAAGTTCTTGCTGATGGTTGATGGGCCAACAAAATGCATGCCATTTTCAGACATGCCACATAATCTTCTCCCACTCAGTCTTTCACTTTCCATTTTCCCAATCTGTCAGCCAGAATCAGAGGAACCAGCAGATATAAGGTCCTTATAAAGGATGGAGTCACAGACAGAAGGAACATGACTCACATTTGAGAAGAGCAGTGAATTTTACAGAAGGGAGAAATACACATTAACCCACTGAGAATTGGGGGTTGATTTGTTAAAAAATCTAGTTTGACTTTGATTTAGGAAGCTAGTTTTATAGCTGCCCTTTGATCTATTAGTCTTAGTGACCTTATTTCTTAATGGTTCTACTTGGCTTTTGATTCTGTATATAGTTGGATTCTAAGGCAAGTACCCTTCTGACTTGGGTTTAGGAGCTCTCAGCCAGAGTTCTGGATGATTTCCCACAGGCCTGCTCCTAACTTTCCTGGAGCCACACTTTCAGGTATAATATGTAGCCCTCTACCCAGCCTGCAAGTAAGGAGACAGGATTGGACACATACAGTCAAAGGCAACTGACATTTTATTTTTAGTTTTTCCCATATTTAGCATCAAGAGGTTATATAGGAATTTTATAGAGACAGCTCCCTATCTGGTCTGACTGTGTTCTAGAGGTTTAAATGCACTTAACCCTCTATCTTCTGGGCTGCACTTCTGGGGATGTTAGGCTGACAACTGGGCCTCTGCGAGCTTGGGCATATGGCACATGTTGTAACCAGGACATATTCCTTCAGCTCTCCCTATTTCATCATGTCAGTAGTGTCTACAGCAGGCTCCTGCTGTTCTCCTCCTGAGAGTTTTATCTTGACAGGTCTGAGGTATCCTGGAAGGCAGATTTTGGCCAATGGCAGATTGTAATTGGGAGATAAATAACCCAGTCCCTCAGCAGGGGATGCCTTCAAGGCATGTTCTACATTGTCTGGCGTAGTCCTAGTGGGACAGTCCCACAGTTAACCTCCCTGGTATAGTGAATCCTTCAGGGTCTTTTTCTTTCTACATTTTAAATCTCCATCCCACTCCTGGAGCATCCTAAAATCACTCTACCTGCATTGGAATCTCCATCTCCTGATCAGGTTTTGGGGACTCCAACCTAGGATATCAACATACTTCATGCTGCTGCAACTTATTTTGAACAAAATAAATCAATTAATAGATAGTTGCTGCTGACCTGTGATGTAGTAAATTATACTGTGCTATATGGAAGATGGCAAAACAACTGTTTAATATGTAAGTCAGTAGGCAACTTTAAAGTCAGGTAAGTTGGAAAATTATATATAAAATGATTTTTTGGTATTTGGGCACTACATAAGCTCTAATCATAAATACATTTCATTCATTTAAAGCAACTTCAAAAATGTGGAAGTGCTCCTCTCTTTTCTGTTGTTTTCTATTTTTGGAGTGTTCAACTGTATCATTCTAGATAGGCCACCACAGGGCACTAGGGCTACTTTATACTTGAGGATGAAAATTTTCCATTTGAATAGCAGGGCAGTGACCTGGCACCTGCTTCTGAGGTGGCAGGTCTTGCTTCCAGCTGTGCTCTGATTTATACCTGCTTGTGTATTTGTGCAAACTACATTGCCCAGTGGATATGACAGTGTGCCTGGGCATGGGTTTGATCTTTCCCACAATCTCTGTCTGTCACCTTATCTCAAATAAACACATAGTCTTAATAACAACTGAGTACTTA
Organism: Heterocephalus glaber; assembly: GCF_053883595.1. Classification (NCBI taxonomy): domain Eukaryota; kingdom Metazoa; phylum Chordata; class Mammalia; order Rodentia; family Bathyergidae; genus Heterocephalus; species Heterocephalus glaber. The sequence goes on along the minus strand of NW_028258296.1, from coordinate 31,525,478 downwards.
CTGGGATAGTGTATCCTCAAGCCGTTCAACAAGAAAAACAGAATGTATAAAAGCTAAGTCAAATAATTAGACTTTCCATTCATGAGGTTTCAGCACAATGTCACATTTCTATCCACTTCCTGCAGATGGCTGTCATGGATCCCTTTCAAATTAGAAATTCTGGAGGTGTCCCAGCTCTAGGCACAAATAGAGCTAAAGTGTGATGAGTGGCAGGTGAAAGTCTTACCTTGACTCTGTGCTCTCTCCAAGATCTCTGTGCTTTCAGTAGTCTCTTCCTGTTCATTTGGCTGCCTCCCTCTGAAGCTTGATGGAAGCCACGCTTCCCAAGCCTGTCACCATCACTATGTGACTGTCAGGGTGAAATATGACTCAAGCCAGAGGATGAAAACATAGTCCTTTAAATTTGCACCAAAAGCTGGCGATAGCATATCTTTGCCCTTCAGATCCCCAGGGCAACTTCCCTCCTCTCTCAACTTGTCTTTCTCTAGGACCCACAGCACTGAGCATGTTGAATGGAGTTCACAACTTCCAGGGTAAACAGTCAAACATCCATCAGCAGCTACTGATGCCTGTGTTATTGCCCTGAAGTATTTCTTCAGGTTTTGAAGAGTGATGTGAAAGGACTTTTCTGCATTGACCCAGGACCCTGAGTTGATGGAAGGGACATTTCTCAGCAAAGTACTCCACTCCTTGTAGATAAAGCTTTGCAGATGTCTCCTGATGAAAGCCACTAAACAAAGGTTTGAAAATTTACATAAATAATTGAAGCAAAGGACAGGTGCTAATTGTAGCAGGAGAACCTGGGATTTTACTGAAGATCCTAGAAATGAAAAAAGCAAAAAAACAAACAATAGTATTATTAGCAAAATCTCACTTGTTGCCAGGAGAGAAAATAAGACATATGTATATATCTATTACATTATATATACTTACCTATCTCCCTATCTCACAGAATACATATTCTTTTGTTTAAATAAATACAATAGAGACATATTACTACATTTATGTATAGTGTTTAGATAATGCTAAATCTTGGACATTTCATATCTTTTCATTCAGAAAAGTCTTACTCTACATAAGCAATTTATAAATAGTTACAAAAAAGATTGCATTATGTATTAGATTGTTCTCTGCAATGTAATCACTGTTTTGCAGGTAGTCACAATGCAAGTTCAAATCAACATAATAATTAAAAAATATATTTTCAAAACACCCCATAACTCAATTAAATATGAGTTTGAATGGTAAGACTAACATAAATACTGCTGAAATACAGTGTATTTTGTAAGACAGAAGTTTAAAACACATATTTCCATGGCCATTCATAACATGACTTAAAAAACATTTAGAAATGGTAATTAGGAAGAAATTATAAATAATTAAAGTGAGATGATATGATTAAGCAGAATTCTCTGTAGTTTATGAATAGGCCCTTTTGTTTGCTTAATGTGACTATGGAATTTACTTTAGAAATTTGAGACTGTTTATTTGGAAAGACACCTGTAAACTAAAATGTAAAGTCCTGATTATTTTTCCCTCTTGACTTTTTTTCTATTCATAATATGTCTTCTCTTGTAGAATAAAAATAATCAAAGTTATGGAGAATGTATAAAATGTACAATTTAGCTGGTGAATTTTTTTCCCATTTTGTGAAAAATAAGGAAAGGAGATCTAGAGACAGAAGCACAGAAGAGGAATAAAAATATAACAATTTATGTTATGTACATATACCTACACCTTAAGATGAATGTAAGCATTGTGTATTGCAAACATGTACTAATACAATAAAATTTAAAATTGCACATTTTACCATATTTTTCTATGTAAATTGATATCATGTGGTAATCTACAAAAGATTAATATGTGTGGTGTACATTTTTTTCTCAATAGGTTCTCTTTCTTTATGGATTTGGTCCAGAATCAAGCAACATGTTTTGCCTATCATAGACATACATAGAATATAGTGGCTGAACTGAACCCTGCTAATTGGACATTAAAAATCATTCTATGTTCGTTTTTTCCTTCTGTTCTCTAAGTAACTACAACAGAAGAAATAATCAAAGAAATTCCTTGCTTTGGGGACATAAGTGAAAAGATCTGAGTAAAATATGGTCCAAAAATAGAATGATCACCAAATAGAAATAACACTGAATTGTTTTATACTAACTTTAGATCTGATTCATGCTTTTGGAAAACTGGTAACCTTATTGCAAAGTCTGATCTTTCCAGCATGACAGAAACTTCTTGGGATATAACCAACTAAAACTCCTACTTCAGGCACTAGGAGAATATAGGAAGATTTACTGGAGTGAGGGACCAGGAATACAAAGTCAAAAATGATAGCTGAGGCTACCAAGTGAAAAGAAAAGACCCCCATGGAAAACTTTCCCTGTTTTTTGTAGTAGAAAGGATACCTTTGGGAAAGCATAACCAAGGCAATGGAAACAGATACAGCTTATATTTGAGTCCTGATTCCCTGACTTTCTTGCTGTCTGACCTTGGGAAAACTATGTACCAGTTCAGTTTCTTCATGAATAAATTAGGGTGAATTTTAATATCTACTTATTTATGTAATTGTGAGTGTGAGATAATCCATGTAAACTGTCTAGTTCTAGCATATAGAAAGTTATCATTAATGTTAGATATTATTACCAATTATGTAAATAAAAATGGGGAAAGTTTTTTTATTGTTAATGCTTCTTAGCCACACTGTGGGGTGGCTTGTTTCCTAACCAGCATTCCACCTGTAGATAGAAAAGGCAGTTGTCCAAACACAAGGGCAGAAAAGATGCATGATGGCCTTTCCTAAGGGAAATTGGATCCTCCTTTTGTTGATTCTATGGAAGCACAATAAATAATGCCAAGAGGGCCTTCAATGCTTCCCTGGAAAGCAAGAGGTACATAATGATAGGTTCAAGATGAGTAATTTTAAAGCACTATGAAAAAGAGTCAGTAGGACCTTTAAAATGAATCCGGAGGCTACCCAGGGCACCATGCTGACCTTCTTTCTCTAGGAGACCTACTTCTTAAAAGCAAACATCAACATCTGCTCTACTCTTGTAGAATGGCAGTAAGCAATAACATAAAAGTGATAAAGAACAGTTAAGTCACGACTGGTTAATTCATTTACTTCTCCATTCATGTTAATACACTTTGGCAGGTTGCAATACCAACCGATTCACAGAGAGGAAGGAACAGGCTTCCAGGGCAGGATGGCTTCAGTCTGCTGGGCTGTGTTGTGCACAGAGGGGAAGACCCTGAAAATACTTCATGAAGATAGAGGTTATAAGAATACCAAATAAGGGGTCATTCATTACTGGCAATGAGATTGGAATTGGAGCTGGTTGGTAATAAGCATGTGGGAAATGTAGAAGGAAGAGGGTTGCAACGGGGACATCTGGTGATGAGGACAGATGAGAACTGAGCCACAAATACTGACATTCTCACACCTGTGAAGGAAGAGCATTGAATTGAGTAGAGATGGTCTGACTGTCAGAAATCACCAAGCAATTGGCCTCCAAGTTGAGACACTATGCAAGAGGCTCAGAGGATAGGTGGACATTCCTTGTCCAAAGAGACTGTGTGAATTTGCCCCCACACAGAGCCCTTACTCATTCAGACACTTGCCACTTGGTAAATGAGTGGCAGGATCACACACTTTCTGCCTTCCCTGGGTTGATATCTGGCATGTATCATTTCCTCCTTCCCTCAATTTTCCATTGTCAAATCATCCATTAAATTGGACTGAGCCTGCCTAAGCCAGCTTGCCTTGAAGTACTCAGGGGAGATTACTTTGAAAGGAACAAGGCCTTGGCTGTCAGGCAGGTTAGTGAAAACTCTCATAGCTCAGCTTCTCACCTTGCAGAGGTCCCATAGTATCGCAGAGGACTCCAGCATTGGGGTATGCCCCCTTTTGTTGGCACCCTTGTCTTCTAGCTGCAAGACATTTTTCTTTTTGAATGAGGGGTGCTGATGAAGAGAGGATGAAGTAGAGAGTGGAAAAATGACAATGGTTCTTTCACATTTTATATTCAAGTCTCATTATGGTCTCACTATGTAAACTCCTGAGATAATTTTCCAAAAACAGGTGTTAGATAACCAGGGGGAGAATTTTAGCTGTGAAACCTCAACTAGATTTTCTGTCAAAAATTGTTTGTTTAGAAATTGGAAAATTGCACGAGAATTTGTTCCTTACTTTTTGAAGACAACTGAACATACTTTTTTTGTACTGAATCACTTTCCAGGGGAAGGTGTCTCCTCACCCAGGGCATGACAGCAGCTTTGTTGTCAGTAAGTATGAAAAGCATGCCCATTTTAGTGAAATGGAAAGTGGCAGTTTGCATGATCTGTCCTCCATCATGCTCCATGTGGTGCCAGAGCCCTGAGCCATCAGGAGCTGAGAGTTGGAGGGGGTTGGTAAAAAGGCTTAGGATGGACAGACTCCACTAGGTGCACATACCCTGCTGTCTTAGCTCAGGTCTGGGTCAATGGAAATACTTTTTGAAATCACCTGGAATCCTTTATCCCCTCCAGTATATTGACATTGTAATTTCATAAGGTGGATGAAGTAATGCTTAGTTTCTCTCGTCTCCAAACCCAAACAACATTATGGGCTAGGCAAATTACTTTATGCTTACTTGCATTCACAATGCATTTTTTTTTGGTACGGGGAACGAACTTGGGTCCTTGTGCTTGCGCCACAATGTCTTTTTAAAGTAGATTTTATAATTCTCTCCCAAACTAAACCCAGTGATGATTTGAATATGCCAAAATGTATGTTTCTTCATAGATGCCTTAGTTTGCTCCCTTTCCTCATCCTTTCTGTCTTTCTTCAGACTGTCATTATCTTACTTAGTTTTTGACATAGGCTCTTAATTAGTTTCTCTACCAATAGTGTTGCCCCTTCAAACCACCTTCGTAATACTAAAAATGTCTTTTTTCCAAAACAAATGTGATCATGTTATTCACTACTTACAATCTTTAGTCCCTCCCTCCCCACTGATCTCTGTCCACTCTACTGGAGTCCTGTGAGTGAACCCCACATGCCAGTGTGGGCCAGCCAGCAATACCCCAGAAACACACCAGGGGTTGCTCTGTTATCCTTGGGAAGTCCTTGCTCAGTGTCTCTGCATGTGCTCCTGGGATTTTCTAGATAATTTAGTTTCTGCTTTGATCTCTCTCTCTCTCATCACTTGGATTAATAACTTAGTTTTACCGATATTAACCTGGCTTCATTGATGACCTCCTTCCTGGACAAAACCACCTGTATCCAACTAGCTTCACACACTGTAAAACTGCATTTGTCCATTTCTTTTTTCCACCCACCCACCCAACCATCCATCTGCTTCAAAATGGTATCAAGCTCTATAGTAAACATTGAGGAGAGAATGGTGAATAATGCACCTTGCCCATCCTTCAGTTGCTTACCCCACAGTAGAGAATGGGGATAAATCCTGTGGTATCAAAGGTCATTCTGAGAAGAAATGATGTCTAAGGTAACAGATGAAGGATAAGCAGATGGTAAGCAAGAGGAGGAAGGAGAAAGAATGCTTCATAGCGTATCAAGGCTCAAGAAGAGGACTTTCCAAAAGCAAGAGACAAAGCTGGACAGAAGCATATTAATCAAATAAAAATGAGCCTATGTACCAGAACATGGTGGGATAGGATTTCATTCTGAGGCCAAACCTGTTTGCAGGAGTCAAAGGGATTTTTAAACAAGAGTTATTAATTTAATTTAATCCTAGGAGGGTGACTTTTGTTTTATATAGATTAAGTTGGAGTGGGACTGGAAGTAGGGAGAACAGGATGAATAGCATTAGTGGTAGCCTGGGCTAGTAGGATAATGATTTTGGTAGAAAAAATTGCTTTGATGTGATGGATATTTAAAAGATAGAATTAAAAGGACCTTGTGGTTAATAAAAAATAGAGATTTCAAAATAATAATAAAAATTATGACTAACATTTAAATACTGACATGTACAAAGAACTCTAACCACTTTAAGTATCTGACCTAATTTCTTCTTCATACAATCTATAAAGTAGGTACTGTTATTATCTTATTTTCAGATGAATAATCTCAGGTACACAGATGTTATATCACTTGACCGAGATCATGCATCCAAAAGGGAGAAGTGGGATGAACTCAGGATTTTATCACCAGAGTCTGCATTTTTCATGACCATACTAGACTGAGACAGGAAAGTCAGCAGTACCTACTCCCAGCCATAGGGCAATTCTGCCCATCTCTCCTTCAGCATTTACCAAGGGAGGCACTGAAATGTTAGCTATTTATAATGTGGTTGAAACATCTCAGGGGGACATGGTGAATGCTTCTTGGCAAAGTTGTAGCTATACCAAGTTTCTAATTTTCCTTAGAAGAGGCCATCTGCTTTGCAATCTATCAGGCTATCCTGGAATTAGTGGTGGTTCTGTTTCAAGAACCATTCAAGCTCAAGTAATAATAAACCCAATTCAAAGAACTCTTTTAGGAATGGAGCGGAGACTAGGAACTGTAAAGTCAGAAACAACTTCTCTTTCTCTCTCAGTTCCCAAGGACCTTTTGTTGTTCCTTCTTCCACCAATTTAGTGATTTCATGCTTTTTTCATAGACAGATTATGTGTATGGTTCTCAGTATGCTTATAGCTAAAGATGATTTTGAGATCAAAATCCATGCAGCCAATGACCATAGTCTTAATCCTTCAAACCTGTACTTACAATAAATTCTAGAGTGATGCAGCCCATTGATCCACATTTTGGGCCATATATGAAGCTCAAGCTGTTTAAAACAAGTATGTTTTTGTTATTTTTTTCTGCTACCTAGAAACCTTTCTTTATGCATTTCTACTTTGTTTTGAGAAAGAAAATTCAGTAAGAAAACACACTGAAAAGCTAAATAATTTGGAGTTCTGTACACCTTCAGTGCCTTAAGTACATAATGAGCCATCTTGACACAGTAAACTGGCTCCTTCAGAATGTACTGCACAAATATTATGCTCTTTTATTGAATTATATAGATTTAGAGTGTGTGTAAGGCTCAGCTTTAAAATAGTTCTTCTCTCTTTAAATTCTACTTTATTTGGTAGCCGAAATGGTATTCATGACATTAGTCGAATTATCTGATATTCTGTGGGGAATTTCCTTCAAATCTGTGGTTTCTTGACACTAAGACTGACTCTGGGGAGCCCCAGACTGCTCTGTTCCAGCCTTAGGATCCTGGGAAGTTCCTATCCATGTCTTACCAACATAGACCAGAAATGTTCTGCCACCAGAACGATGTCTTTTCAGCTGAACTCAGGGGGATGGAATTCCACAGCTACCAGAACACAGTAGAACATAAGCCTCCTGCCTTGAATCCTGATTTTTGATTACTTTCTCTTCTACAAACTAAATGTGTAAATAAGGTGGTATAATTGATAATGTGAAATAGGAAGAAAAGGTCTAAAGGAGTAGGGGAAGTGGAAAGGGTAGGGGAAAGGAAAGAAGGGACAAGAAAAAGTGTGAGAAAAGGAAAAAATGAAAACAAAGTCTTTGTAAATAGGGAAGGGTGGAGGGGGTGAAGGGAAGGCAGGGGAATGGAGAAAAATAAGAGCCACAATACATTATGTAAAGGTACAAGTTCCTAACGATGACTGTAACTGTATTGTATACCTAAAATGTACCAATAAACTTAATGGGAAAAATAAAACAAGTTGACTCCTCTACTTTTTAAGCTTCATAAATTCAACCAATGTAAAATAGTAATACCTAGTATTTGCTGTCTAATATATGCCAGGCACTATGTTTAGCATTTTACATAGATTATCAGCTTTGATGTTCACAATCATTTTTTTAAATAAGAGCTTTATTTAGATATGATTACATATAAAAATGTACTCCTTTCAGGGCAGAATTCAGTGATTTTGGTTTAGTATACTTATACAGTCATGCGGCTATCACTACCATGTTATTTTGCAACATTTTTCACCCCCTTAAAAAGAAACCTTACAACTATTAGTTGTCTCTTCTCAAATTCTTCTTCTGCCAATTCCTGACAACCACTAATCTTTCTGTTCTCATGGATGTATCCATTCTGACCATTTCATATAAATTGAATTATACAGTGTATTATCTTTTGTCATTAAGCTTTTTAAAATTTAACATGGTATCTTCAAAGTTTATTTATGTTGTCACATGCGTCAGTACAAAGTTTTCATTTGGCTCCTTAGTAGATTTTCAGAAAGCCAAATCCACACTCCAATGTATGATATTGGATCCAAGAACATGAGCGAAGAGTAATTCAATCCAAGTAGGTCATCAACATAGGCAGAGAAGAGAGTCAGCCAATAGAATTTGAAAGAGCACACAGATACCAAACTAAACTACAACAGGTCACAGATGGTTTTTTTGTTTTGTTTTGCTTTTTTTTTTTTGGAACCAGGGATTAAACTCGAGACCTTGTGCTTGCGAGGCAGGTGGCGGAACCACTGAGCTAAATCACCGGCCCAGTCACAGCTGTTTAACGAAAGCTTATTTTAAAACAGAAGGTGTGTTATATGTTCAGATAAATATTTAGAATGTGTAAAGAAATGAAAATAAGGCACAAAAATTACCTATAATTGTATTTTCTATCATAACTAATTGAACTTTTATGTGAATGTCCTGATTGTGTGTATAAATTTTTGTATGAAATTTACACTTGCATCATGCTGTATGTATGTAACTTTCATGATTTTCTTGTTTCATTAGTTAATGTAAGTGGTAGGGTGAATGTTCTCATTGCTCTATTTATGAGGACTCTAATAACTCATTTCCTCAGTTAAAATTCTAGGAGGTGACCCTGGCATGGTGGTATATGCCTATCATACCCATATTCTGGGAAGCTGAGGCAAGATGATTGTAAGTGAGAACTCAGCCCAGGCAACTTAGAATTTAATGAGATTCTGTCTTTAAATGAATGAGTACAGAAATGAATGAATGAATTAATCAATAAATGGATAGGGTGATAAAGATCAGTGTGAATGCCCTGGGTTCAATTCCCAGTATACACACACACACACACACACACACACACACACACACACACACACACACGGAGATGGATTTGTGCCATAGAATATGAACATTTTAAATTATTTTAATACAGATTTTCACATATTTCTGAATGAAGTTTTCAATTTATGCTTCAATTAATTAAGAACAATGCTTTTTATATGCCAATTTTGTATATTTGTTAGAAAGTTTCTTCCATTAATGTTGAGTTAGCTCATGAAAAATAGTATCTTATTGAAATTGTAGTTTCATTTATTGATTACTAGCTAAGATGGATAGTTATAGACAGGTAATTTTTCTTTTTTGTGAAATGCCTATTTGTGCTCTTCATCATGATTTTAATTTATGAATATTATAAGGTTTTTGGAGGACAGAAATATATTTTACTCCCACTAGAGCTCATTTTCATCAGTGCTGCACTCAAGTTTAGCCTATGATGAGGCTTGTTAAGTATCTGGAGAGTGAATGAATGATAATCCACTATTATGTTTTTTACTATGACCAGTAGAAAAGAATCAAATTAATTTTCCATTTGTATTTACTGCACTACAAATTCCATTTTTCTCCACAAAAGTTTTTTATCCCCTCTGGAGAGAATTTCTTAACTTATTTTCAACAATAACACCATTTATAGTCTGAATGGATGAATACAAGATTGGACAGATTCAGCTATTTTCATGGATTTTTTTTCTTCTCTTTTTTTTAAGCAACTGACAGATTTGTCTATTCTTATGAGCTATTTTGGAGTACTCAGACACAAATAGGGGTTTATTATCCCATTTCATTATAGAAAATGAAAGCACTAAAATAAAACATCTCAAAGATTCATCATCTCTGAGAATATTCTACAAACTTCTGCTTTTTTTGGCTATATTCCACAACTGAGCCCCAAAAAGAGGGCAATAGTTGAAATTTTTTGAGCTAAATCATTCTTATACTGACCTGCAATTTCTCTTTCTGAACATGTTATTTCCAGTAGAACTTTTATTGTCTCTGGATCTGGAGACATGAAAGTAATATTACAGATATGGAGATTCTTTTACACTGATCCGCTTGAACATAGATGTGATGGTGTATGTATATAGAGACATACGACATGCATACAAGTATATCCCTTTCAGGCAAACCATTTTTCTTATTCATTTTTCTTGAGTTCCATACTATGAGGAGAGAGTGGAAAGCGTGATTTTCCAAGGCAGCTACTGGTATCATACAGAGAAACATACTCCACTATGTTCATCACGAAAAACCCTTTTCTTACTCTGCATCCCACCTCAGTTCCAGCTCTCTTTCCCTTTAAAGAAAGCTAAAGTTCATTTTATTGCCCACACCTCGCATTTTCTCCCCAAATCTCTTTCAACGTACTTTGATTCTTAGCCTCACTGTGGAAGCAGGTGATGTACTGACATCTTCCTGTTTTCCAGTGGCCCAGCCTCCCTCTTCGCTTCCAATTTCAGGTCAGATGGATGTTTCCTTGACTTTGCTGTGGAAGCATTTTCCCTAAATTGTCCTGCATCTTCTTTTCTTGTGGCACCTTTTCAATTCTACAACCTTTCTTGGGCCCCTCTCAGGCTGGGAGCTGACAGAGTTCACAGGTCAGGTCTTCGGTCAGGCACATTTGAATCCACTCACCAAAGAGCCATGACCCAGTCACAGTAGTGGATGCCTACTTTTCACAAGGGACTTTGAGAGTGTTCCTGGTGACTCAGTGAGCAGGAACCAGGGTTGTGAAGTCATTGCAATGCATGGGAGAGTGTCATGCAAAAGGAATTGTCTTACCCTGTTAAAAGGACACCATCACTGAAAATCACTTAGCTACAGGAGGAAATTAAATTCCTAAAAAGAAAGGGTAAGATCACAGAAATTGGACCAGACTGAATTGAAGGGAAAAATGAGAATTTAGGCCAAGAAAGACAAGTGGGAAATACTATATTCTCAAATCTCACTATCCAGAAAAGAGGGAGATGTTTTGTTGTTACTAAAGGAGACCAAAGAAATCTTCCATAGAATGAGGGGAGAAATAGAAGACAGCAGACTTGACTGTCTACAAACCTTGCCAATACCTAGGATCCAGAAGCCAAGTGAGAGGCAACTTCTTATAGCTGTAAGTGGAAAATTCGTAATATGAGCAATTGGCCATCCACTACTTTAACTGAGAACACTTTTCAAGTAGTGACAAAAAGTCTGGTTAAGCTTGGTTCAGTGGTGCAAAGCTTCTCAGGAGATTGAGGCAGGAGGATCATAAGTTCAAAGCCAGCCTGAGTAACTTAATGAGACTTTGTCTCGAAATTAAAAAAAAAAAAAGAGGGCTAGGATATAGCTCAGTGGTAGTACATTTGCCTAGCATATAAAAGGCCCTGGGTTCAATTATTCACATATTAAAAGAAAAAAGATCTTTACAGATTGGAGGGGAGCACAGTACTGGAAGAATTAGAAGGGATGTATGAGTGTGACACCTTTGGGTGAGCATGAAGTTCTTACCTGAACCCTGGTGGAACATGCTGGTTTAATAAATAGAATAGATTTCTAAAGAAGGACAGCAGAGATGAACCACACCACAGGAAGGCAGAAAGGAATATTCAGAGATTGAGGCATGGTCTGATGGGAGCTCTCAGCTGAGTAGGATTTTTTCCACCTATGGAGAAGAATGTGGGCAAGCTATTTCGAACCTTTGTTCTCATTGGGTCTCTGAAATTTAAATCTAAAGCCCTGGCCAAAGATTATGTAAATAGCAAGTCCAGAACTAATCTGAAACCATGTGTTGAAAGTAACTCTTATGAGATTATGGATAAATCTCATGAGTTCGGGGATTTGCCTCCACGACACCACCTTCAGCCTTGGCAACTTATCTAAAGCATCTACCTAGACTTGGCACAAAGATTTAAAGCTAGAAACTTGCATACACCAAAGCTTACAAAGAACTTAACATCAGTTTATAGTCTAGGGGTGCAAACCTAACTGTAGAAGAGAAAAACTAGGAATGTTCATATTCCTAACAACTATAAGACCTGTGTATGGAAAAATTTATGTCCCCTACAGTTGAGGTCTTGCCCTATTTTACTGAGGCTGCTGTCGTGGGCAACTCCTGTCAGTCGACCACCTCTCCAACCCACAGTATATAAGTCATGTGCCTGCAGTCGCCATGCTATATATTAACATTTAACTTGGGGATAATCCTCTCAAAGGCAAGAGTGAAATGAACAAGGTCAAGATCCCAAGTGAACTAAAGTTTAGGGTCACTCATTCAGATTACAGCAGGTAAATGCTAACTTCACATGGAAAAACGGAAGTCATGGCTAACCTGTAGAAACCTGTAAGTTTAAAAACAAAAACAAAACTGTAGAAAAAAATCTTGACTCTCTCATCTTGATAAGTTTTCTCACCTATAGTTTACTTCCTAAATTTTGTTCATTTCCTCTCAATGTTTCCGACCAATGACACAGATGTGTAATATTTGCATTGTCCTGGAGTATCTAGTTTTCTCATACCCTCTCAGTATGACTCTTCTGCTGTCCAGTTCAGAAATTCTTTTTAATTGTTAAAGACATAGTTTAAAAATTGTTTTAACAAGTGTATATAATATCCTCAAATATTGAATCAAAATTGTTACAGTACTTTCTTGACTCAATACAAATTAAATTAAATTATATGCATTAAGGCCATATATTAACTATATAATTTGGAAAATAAAATCATATGGAAAGCCTATAATTCTATCATTTAAAGATGATCATAACCATTTATTTAAAGACATATACACATGTGTATGTGTATATATGTATTTTACAAAACCATAATTTAGAAAATAGCAAGTCTTGACTTTGCAAAAAATCCCAAATATCATTTATATATGATATTTTCATGTATTGGATATGTACAGTGTTCCTTTCTTTATAGTTTAGAAATACTTTCAACACTCAAGGCATTTTTTTTTTGCTTAAATGCTTCTATTGGTACATTTTAGGTATACAATATGTTTATATTTATCATTGGGTGCTTGTACCTGTACATGATGTATCTTGGTTCTTACTTTTTCCCCATTATCTCTGCACTGTTCACCCCTCTACCCTTCCCTATTTACAAAGACTTCGTTTCCATTTTTTTTTCCTTTTCTCATAATTTTTCCTTTCCATTCTTTTAAATTCAAGGACACATTATTTTGTCTTTAGATGTTTAATTTTGTGAATTTCCCCAATGGTCAATTGTATTGTATTTGAAATAATACTTTTATCAAGTACTACATTCATATTTGCATTTGGAAAATGAAAAAGATTAATATTGCCAAAAACTCATAGACCCACCATAAATTCATGGACACAGACTATTTATATTTTTTTAATTTTTATTTTACTGGTACATTTTAGGTATACAATATAATTACATTCATTATTGGAAATTTGCACCTTTACATAATCTCCCTTGGTCCTTATTTTTCCCCCTTCCTCTGCCCTCCCTTCAACCCCTCCATCCCTTCCTATTTACAAAGACATTGTTTCTATTTTTTCATTTTCTCATATTAATTCCATTCCCTTCTTTCCTTCCCCCTACCCCTCCCACTTTCCCTTCCCCTTTGTCCCTTTTCTTCCTATCTCACATTATCTATTATACCTTTTAGCCCTTATTTACACTTCCAGTTTCTCACACTAGAGAAACTATTCAGTATTTACACATGTGTCCTATTTTTTTCACTTAAGAGTATCACCTCAATGTGCATCCATTTAAGCTATAAATGTCTCTAATTTCTCATTTTTTATAGCTGAGTGGTACTCCATTTTATTAAAAAAAAACACATTTTCTTTATTCAGTCACCAGTTGATGGGCATTTGGGCTGCTTCCAAGTTTTAGCTTTTACAAATTGTGCTGCTATGAACATGGGTGCAACATATATCACTGTGGTATGATTCTTTTAATTCTTTGGGGAAGATACCCAACAGGGGAATAGCTGGGTCAAATGGGACTTCCATTTGAGGTATCTCCATACTGATTTCCACAGTGGTTGTACCAGTCTACATGTCCACCAGCAGTGGAGCAGTGTTCCTCTTTCCCCACAGCCCTGCCAGCATTTGTTATTAGTTGGTTTCATGATAGCAGCCATTCTTTCTGGAGTGAGGTGGAATCACAGTGTTGTTTCCATTTGCATCTTTCAAATGACCAGTGATGCTGAACATTTTTTCATATGTTTATTTGCCATTTCTACTTCTTTGTCTGAGAAATGTCTGTTCATTTCAAATGCCCGTTTTTGGATTGAGTCTTTAAATTTGAGAGGTCTGATTTTTTAAAGTTCTTTATAGATTCGAGATAGTAGACCTTTGTCTGAGGAACAGTGGGTGAAGATGTTTTCCCACATTGTGGGTGAAGATGTTTTCCCACATTGTGGGTTGTCTCTTCACACTTCTGGTGGTTTCTCTTGCTGTGCAGAAGCTTTTTAATAAGAAGAGATCCCACTTGTTGATTGTTTGTGCTGTTCATGGGCAAGTAAGGTTTTGTTCATAAAATCTTTTGCTACACCAATGTCTTCAAGAGTTCTACCTAATCTCTGTTCCAGCTGATTCAGTGTTTCTATTTTAATATTTAGGTCTTTAATCCATTTTGATTTTAGTTTAGTGCATGGTGAGTGATATAGGTCTAGTTTTATTCTTTGACAAGTTGAATGTCATCTGCACTCTCTCCCCTGTTTCTTCATTGACTCTAGTCAGTCTTTTGCTATTCTTCTTTGCATCATCTAGCAGCTGCTCAATTGATTTCTTGTGATACCTTACAATTTTTAAGCAATTTTTCTTTTCCTGGTCACTAATTGCAATCTTATCTTCTGTATCTGAAATTCTGTTCTCACATTGGTTCATTCTGCTGTGTAGACTTTCAACGGAGTTTTTAATCTCCTGGAAATCTGTTTTTATCTGTTTTATGGATTCCATTTCTTTCCTATGTTGGGATTCCATCATGTTCCTCAGATCTTCTATTTTTATTATCTGTGTCCTCTCTAGATTTATTAATCATGCCTTGCACTATGGGCACAATCTTTGCTGTTATCTGAGAAATTATTTCTGATTTCATTTTTCCCAGATCGTCTTTTGTTGCCAGTTCAGAGGGTCCAGGTGGTTGAGTATTTGAGTGTTCCAACTCATTTCCCTTTGGGGTTGCTGCAGGTGATCTGGAAGTCTGGTTTTGAGACTTATTTACATGTCATCTCATTTCGATGGGGCGGGGCTGTGCTATTGATGCCCACATGCCTCACCTCCTCTGTGCTGGGAGAGGTGGAACGGCAGCCTGGAGGCCCCTTCCTCTGAGCTGGGAGCAGTGGAACCCATAGACACTGACTTTAACCAGATCTCTATGACTTATTTTTATACCTGCACTGTTTGCCCTCACTTCTCTTTCCCTTGGTATTAGTTTAGGGTGTCACCCCAGCTCAATATCACTTCTAGACCTCTGTGCCAGTCCTTCAACTTCTTAATCAAAGGGTAAACATCACAAGTGTGATATTTTTTCTGCAGCATCCCTGCATTTGTTTCCTAAAGCTACTGCAAAACAAAGTATTGCAAACTTGGTGGATTATTGACAACAGTTCTGAAGGTTTAGAAGCCCCAAATCAAGGAATCAATAGTGCAATCTCCTTCTGAAATGTGTGAGGGAGAAGGACTCCTGGCTTCTTCCTAGCTTCTGCAAGTTCTTGGGAGTCCATGGTGTTTCTTGGCTTGTAAGGGATTGGTCCAGTCACTGCCTGCATTGTCACATAGCCATCCACTGGGTGAGTCTTCACATTGTTCTCTTGTATGAGTCAGTGTGCAAATTCCCTCTTTTTATAAGGACTCCATTTATTTATACTGAATTATGAGGCCATCCTACTCTAATATGTTACCTTTACTAACTATGTGTGCCTCAGTCTTGTTTCTATTCAGTCCTTATTTCTGAGGCAATGGGGTTAGGATTTAATCATATGTATTGGGAGAAATCAATTCAATCCACAATCCCTGCTCCATTCAATTAATTTCCTTATATGTACTGTACTATCATCTTAGTTCTTTCCTCTTTTTTCATTTTATTGGTATGTTTTAGGTGTACAATATAATGACATTCATCATTGGAAATCTGCACCTTTAATCTATTTAATAATCTATCCTGGTTATTATTTTCCCCCTTTTCCCTGCTTTCCATTCAATCCCTCCACCCCCCTCTATTTAAAAAGACTTTGTTTCCATTTTTTCATTTTGTCATATTAATTCCATTCACTTCTTTCCTTTTCCAAGTCCCTCCCACTTTCTCTTCCCCTTTGGATCATTTCTTCCTATTTCACAGTATCTATTATGACTTTTGATACTTATTTATGCTTTCCCTTCCTCACTTATAAAGTATGGTTTTTCTTTTTGATCAGATTCGTTCCATGCTTTTATGCATAATTCCACTCGTTCCTCTCTGCTCTGAGGATTTGTTCCACTAACCAAGTACTCATTTTGGAGCATACATCTTCTGTCATTCCAAAAAAAACTACACCCCCCGCCCCCCGCCTTTGGATCACATGTCTGTGACCTTTTCCTCTTAAAGATAGCACAGTTACTCCACCTGGAACCTGAGCCTACCTTTAGCTATAACTACATCTTTTTCCTATTCTTACATATTCCACCTCTTCACGTCCATCACCAGCATTAATCCTCAGTTTACTGTTTCACAAAGAATTGGCCTTTTTCTCCTTTGACTTGAGTCATTTTATGTATAAGGGCAATTGAAGAACATCAGAGCTGAGTTGAGATGTTAACATTGGATAGTTGGCTCAGACCCTTTCCTAGTTACTATATAGTTTTCCATCAGCCTCACAGTGTTTAAGCTAATGTTTGTGATTTAGAAGAATTATGGCTATGTTTCTTGGATGTTTAAAATTGTGGTTGAATTGTAATAACTGAGAATGTTAATTATGTCACATTATAATCATCTGTTTAGACACACATATTAACCTTTAGCTAACTGAGACTTGAGAAGAGGATTAAATTATCTTTGTATCCCCAGAACCTGGCAGAGTACTTAGATCCTATTAGGTGACCATTAAATACTTTTTGATGAATGGATTCACAGATGTACTGATGGTGTCTATTCTGGGAGAGGTGATGAGGCATAATGAAACTAATTTGTCCATATAAAAATCAGTTTTAAAATGGGCATGGTGGTGCACCCCTGTAATCCCAGCACTTGGGAGGCTGAGGCAGGAGGATTGCCATAAGTTCAAAGCCAGCCTGGGCTACATAGTTAGTTCAAGGCCAGCCTGAACTACATAGTGAGACCCTGTCTCTAAAAACAAAACAAAACAAAATCAGTTTTATACTTTGATCTCCTTAATTCAGTACTTTAGCAAATACAGTTACTGATTATAAATCTTTTTATAGTACAGATTAAATCTGAATTTACGAGTAAGTATTTATGAAGCATTGTTCATATATCTCATAAAAATGAACTGTTTTGTAAAAGGTGCTTGTGTGAAAATAAATTTAGGAAAGAATGAGGCTTTTCATTTATTCACTCACACCTTCACTCATGCATTCATTTTGTTATTTCACATACTTATTATTTTGCTATTATTATTATTTTTAGATGAATAATAAGATGGTGTTTATTGTCGTATGTATAATATAATGTTTTAAAGAATTATGCACTGTGAAATAACTAATATGAGCTATGTGCTTTTTAAGAGTGGTTTTAGAGCTCTAAGTCTGGAATAATGAATATTACTGTTTTAAAGCCAAGATGTGTTACTAAGAAAGAGAAGGGGGATGGATGTGAGGCTGATGTTACTCTTTACATCTAACACACCTCCCCAGTCTCATAGAAGTGAGGCTGTTGGACGGTGATTGGATCATGGGGCTCTTATACTCATCAGTAATTCATCCATTTGTAAGCTTACACCTGAAAATGGTATTAGGAAGTAGGGTCTGGATAGAAGTGAGTCTCTGGGGGCATGGCATAGAAGGTTGTATTCTTGTCCCAGCCTTCCTCTTTCCTCTCTCTCTCTGCTTTTTGGCTGCCACAGGTTGAGAAACTTTTCTCTGTCATGCCCTTCCATCATGGCTTTTCTGCATTGGAGCCAGTTGACTGCAGACTAAACCTTCTGAAACGATGTGCCAAAATAAACCTCACCTCCTTTAAGTTTCAGGTGTTAGGTATTTTGTTCCAGAGATAAGACATTGACATTAGAACTAGCAACCAGCAGTGTCTAAAACTTATGTGCATTTTTATCTCTTAACAGAGGAACATAGTCATATGTGATATTCTTCACCATATGTTTCCACAGAGATCTTTCAAGAGAACTTCACAAGCATTTTGTCAAGCATATAATTGTCACCATAACCTGAATGAGGCCCTTCAAAGACTTTAGTCTCCCTAGCTTATACTTCTGTCCTGTCCAAAGTAAACCATTATCAAAGTTAGTTTTCTTCAGATTGCATTGCTGAAGGATGGAGTCTTCTGCTTTAGGTTACAACACTTTGGGAAGATCTAGGATGTGAAGACATTGACATGCAGGGAATTTTTCTCAAACAGGGACACATAAGGATCCATTTAAAATAGAAAAACCAACCTTCAACAGAGCTAATCCTTGATCTTTCCTGGTTCTCCTTAATTCTCAGAGTGAATGAAGTACACCAAAGGAACTGCACACTAACATAGTTTTCATTTAACTGTGGTAGAGTGATTGTAGTTATAGTTTTGATTTACTTACTCTTTCTACTAAAGATGCCAAGTCTATCCCTGTAATGCCACATGTAATGTGAGGCATTGATAGTAACCTAGGACCTAAGAGGGCTATGTGTTTCTTCATTCCCTCTCTTGCTCCTCTGTCTTGATCATGAGGCTAAGCTGGGCAAGCCAGCTAGAGAATAGTCATGAGGAGCAGAGCCAGGGTGACAGGCCTGTGAGAGAGTCTAGCCAAGGTCGGCTAATATCTGACAACAGACATATAAATAAGTCTCCATGTGGCCAGCTCAGATTTGCAGAGCTGCTTGGTCAACCCACTTATTCCTCCTTTTGAGGAATAAGTGATCATTGCTGAACACCATGGAAGTTTTGTATTTTCTTTGTTGTACAGTATTACTGTGGTGATAGATAACTGATACACTAATCCTTGAGAAGGGATGATGAACAAGTTGAGAATAAACAAATTGGGATACTGTTACTTACCTGCAAGTATTAGTTCTATGTCCTCTGAAATTTCTTGCCTTATCTTAGTTTTACAAATTTCATTCTGATTTACATGTGACCTACTGAATGCTGTCCTTGCTCTTTATTTTGTATAATTTTCACTACATCTTTTGAATGCTGTAGACAATGTTATACTTTCTAAAAATAATTTGTTTTCTGAAATTTAAAAAATTATAATTCAGAAGACTATAACAAACCCTTGACTCACCTTTAACATGTTATATTTACTTCAAGTCTCCTATTTTATGTTAGGATACAGCTATAGGAAAAATTGTGAGCTTCTGATAGCCCAAATCCCCAAGTCATTCCTCCCCTCATTCCCAGAGTCAGCCACTTGATTTAATGTGTATACCTGTCACTGCTTTATAAAAATACTATATATATATATATAACTATATAAATATATATTATATATAGTTATAATATTTATAATATATCTATATATATCTATATATACCTATAACCATAAACAATTGTGCAGGTGCCACACTGGAAATCTAAAAGGTCAGTAAGATGTCAGTGACAGTGTTGAGAAATCATGCGTAAGCATGTTTATTGTGGGTTTAGAGGAAAAGAAAAGGCAAAGAAAGTTAAGCATGCTTAGAGTGGGCAAATTCAAATAATTTCAATGGGTGACTTTAAGTGTCTACAGTTGTCTGGCTCCTGGTCCTGGGGTGATGTGGGCAGGGGGATAGTAGACACCTAAGTATAAGAGTCAGATACAAGAAGTGGTTGGGATAGCTCTGGACTGGCTGGTTGGCATGTGAACTGTGTACTTGGAGGGAAGGTGACTACTATTCCAGGAACTGAGTACTCTGGGAGGGCAGCCTTTGTACAGTCAGCAAGATTCTTTATATCCATGTCAAAGAATCAGAAGCATAAGAAATAAAGAAGTTATTATAAATAAAACATTGTATATCCAAAGGTTAGATATAATATTCTGTGCATTTAAAAATAAACTATCTTCCCCCGCTGCCATTCTACTGCTCCTAGGGCAGAGGAGGTGAGCCATGTGGACGCCAGCAGCAAACCACCACACCATAGAAATGAGAAGACACGTAAACAAGAAAAGAAACAAATCACATACAAAGGAAAGCCCATCAGAATCACAGCAGACTTCTCAATGAAAACCCTCAAGGCAAGAAGAGCTTGGAGTGATGTATTTCAAGCCCTAAAGGAAAACACCCTCCAACCCAGATTGATGTACGTTGCAAAACTATCTTCCAAAATTGATAGAGAAATAAGATACTTTCATGGTAAAGAGAACCTTAGGAACTTCATGAATACCAAACCAACACTCCAAAAAATTTTAGACAATATCCTAGGAAAAGACAATGAGGATCATAACCCCAGGAAGCCCAGCAGAATGAACCCTTTGGGCGTGACAAATTAAACGCAAAGGGAGAGAATTCAACAAAAAGAAAAAGTCATGACAAGGCTTTTAAGACTTTTACCTTCATCTCCTTGATGAGTGTATAATTCAATCTTATTATTGTACTGATTAGTATTTTTCTGATTCTAGTGCTGCACACGTTTCTCTGTGCTATACTGGCTATTTATCATCTTCTTTTGTCTACTTTTTAATTGGTTGTCTATTAATGAGCTGTAAGAGTTCCTTATACATTCTGGTCAGAGGTTATATGCATTGTAAATATGGTGTGTTTAAGGACTACTTTTCATTTTAAAGATGTCATTTAAAGTTCTAAATTTTGATGGAATCTCATTTATCAATTTTTTTCTTTTATACATCATGTTTTTTGTATCCTAGGTAGTTCTTGCCTACCCTGAATTCATAAACATTTTCCTTTATAATTTCTTCCTAAAGTTTTATAGTTTTAGGCTTTCATATTTAGGTTCATAGATCCTTTCAAGTTATTTTTATGTATGGAAATAAAGAGTTGAGGTTAATTTTTTATATACAGATACCAGGTGTTCTAGTGCCATTTGCTGAAAACATTATCCTTTCCTTGGCTCTTGAATTGAGTTTATAGTCTATAAAATGTTAATGTTAAGTAATCTTTCAAAACTCAGTGGACCATATATGTGTGGTTCTATTTCTAGATTCTCTGTTTTATTCAAATGATCTATATGCCTTTCCTTAAACCAACACTGCCTTGATTACTGTAGCTTTAGAGAAAGTCTTAAAATTAGCAAATAAATGTCTTCCAACACTGTTTTTTTGCTTTTTTTTTCTTTTTACTTTTCTAGGTCCTTTGTACTCCTACATAACTTTTAAATTTCAATATCCAATTCTTCATTTATAGCAGGTTTACATAGACCTGAATTTTTATATATACCTTGTGTTTTCTCAGCCTGCTAAATTCAAATGCAAGTTCTAGGGGCTCCTAGAGATTTCTTAGTATTTTCTCTGTAGATGATCATTTCATCTACATATAAAGATTTTGCTTCTGCCTTGCCAGTGCTATTCTATTTTACTTTAGGCCTATGTTTCCAAGTTTAATGGGCAGATGAAGAGTAGGCATATCTACCCTTGTTCCCCACCTTCGGGAGAAAGCATTGTACCTTTTTCATTCATATGAGGCATTTTTGCTGAAGTATGGAGTACACGGCTTATCTGTTGAGAAGGTTCTGTTCTTCTTCTAGTCTCCTGATAGCTTTTACCATGAACAGCTGTAGAATTTAGTCCAATACTTTTTCTGTAACTACTGACAGGATCATATGACTCTTTCCTTTCCTCTGTTAAAATGATGACTTCTGGGAATGGATCTTCCAATGCTGAACCAACACTGCCATCCCTATAATAAAACCACTTTCTACATACTGCCAGATCTGACTTCTAATAGTTTGTTTTGTTAAACAAATTTCTATCTATGTTCATACTTTTTCCTTCTATTATCTTAATCCAGTTTTAGGATTAGCACAATGTTGATTTCCTAAAATGAGGGGAAATGTGTTCTTTTTTATTCTGCTTTAAATGTTTGATATAATTTATCAGTTAAAATGTATATGAGCCTGTTGTCATATAGGTAGGTTTTCGAGCTAGGAATATACTTTCTTTAATAGGTGCTATTCAAATTTTATATTCCGTACAGTCAGTTTCATTAATTTGTCTTCCAAGGTACTTCTTAGAAGTTGTCAAATTTATTTCAAAAAAGATTTTTGTAATATGCTTTCTATATCCTTTTAAATTCTGTAAAATCTGTGGTAATGTCTCCTAGATCTTGATATTGTAATTTTAAAAATGTATAATTGATATTGTGTAATAGGAAGTAAAGATCTAAAGGAGCAGGGGAAGTAGGAGAGGTAGGGGAAAGGAAAGAAGGGAAAAGAAAAAATATGAGAAAAGGAAAAAAAATGGAAACAAAGTCTTTGCAAATAGGGAAGGGTTGAGGGGCTGAAGGGAGGGCAGGGGAAGGGGAAAAAATAAGAACCATGATACTCACGTAATGGTACAAGATCCCAATGATGAATGTAACTGTATTTTATTCCTAAAATGTACCAATAAACTTAATGGGGGAAAACCCCATCTTGTACAGAGCAGTTTTAGGTGCATGACAACATTTTCCACTTGTTCCTTATCCCACATATGCATTTTCAGTATCCTCTACTACCACCCATGCTCCATAGATCACTCAGTATACAACCAACAAATTTGAACAAATACACAATGATAGGCAACCCACCATTGTATTATCACACAGGACAGTTGCACTGACCTAAAAATCCTCTGTGCTCTGGCTATTAATTCATTCATCCCTCCTTTCAAATGCCTGACAGACACTGATCTTATTAATGTCTCTATAGTTTGCCTTTTCAAGATTACTGTATCATATAGTTGGAATTGTACAGTTTATTACCTTTCAGACTGGCTTCTTTCACTTAGTGGTATAATTTTAAGGTTTCTCTATGTTTTTTCATGACTAAATTTTTATCCTTTTAGCACTGAATACTATTTTATATCTGAAAGTACCATAATTTATTTATCCATCCATTCACCTACTCAAAAACATCTTGGTTGCTTTGAAGTTTAGGAATTATAAATAAACCTATCAATGTTCATATGCAAGTTTTTGGGTGGATATACATTTTCAATTCTTTTCGACAGCAAGCTACCTATAATGAGGGCAGCACCATTCAATAGGCTGGGGCCTCAGACAGAACAAAAGCAGAAGAAGGAAGAAGCCCACCAGCAAATGCTCTTCCTCTCTGTTTTTGTTCCTGGCCCCCATGAGATAAGCAGCCTTGTTCCCTCTTGCTCTTCCATCCATATGTACCACCTCACCCCTGGGCCAGAAAGAATGAAACCAGCAGACCATGGACTGAAACTTCTGGAGCCATAAACCCAAATCAGTCTTTCTTCCTTTAAGTTGATATGCTCAGGTATTGTACCACAGAGTTGGAGAGCTGACTCACACAGTACCCAAAATCACATATATTTTTTTCTCATGTTATCTACTCAGTTTTATAATTTTGCACTTTACATTTAGGTTTATGATTTCTGTATACTTCTTGTTTTTTGAGGGATGTATGATCTGTGTGTAGATTTTCTGCTTATTCTTTTGACATGTATATATTCTGGTACCATTTGTTGAAAAGCCTATTTCTGCTCCACTGTTTGGTCTTTAAATCTTTGTTATAGATCTGCTGAGTGTATTCATGTGAGGACATTTCTAGTTCTTCTTTTCCACTGATTTTTTTTTATTCTTTCATTAACACCACACTATCTTGATTAACATAAGTTCTGAGGTTAAGTAGTGTCAGTTCTCCAAGTTTGTTCTGTATTAGGTATTCAACTTTATTTTTTCACTTACTATTATATACAATGGAAGAAGGAACATGGATGTTAAGATATCTATCTGTCTGTCTGTCTGTCTGTCTATCTATCTATCTATCTATCTATCTATCTATCTATATCTGTCTGTCTGTCTATCTAGTCCTTCCTTTTTACTACTGGAACTTTGTGTAATACCCCAATTTATGAATATTACTCTATTTTTCTTTTATTCATTAAGTTTATCAGTACATTTTAGGTATACAATATGATGACATTCATCTTTGGGAATTTATACCTTTACATGATATATCTTGGTTCTTGTTTTTTCCCCATTCCCCTGCCCTCCCTTAAGCCCCCTCCACTCCTTCCTATTTACAAAGACTTTGCCAAATCTTATTTGTTGTATTTGGATAAAAATTGTCTTAATCTGTTCAGGATATTATTAAAATCTTTAAGCAGGGTAATGTATGAACAACAAAAATATATTGTTTGTAGTTATGGAAGCTGGGAAATCTAACATGGCATTAGCAGATTTAGTGTTTCCTGAGGACTTAGCCTCCAGTTCAAAGATGGAAACTTCATGCTAGATCTTCACATGATTGCAGGCCTCTCTGATGACAGTAACAATCTCTTTGATCATGACTTTGCTCTCATGTCACACTCACCTAATGGCCCCATATCTTAAATACTGTTGTACTGGGGATTATGTTTTAATATGAATTTTAGAGGAGGCATAAAAATTCAAAACAAAGTATTTATATCTTAGTTTTCTACTCTCATACAACAAATTATTAGAGATTTAGCACCCTAAAACCATACAACTACATCATCGCAGTATGAGTTAGTTGGGTCCTATGCTAGGATCTCTCTCCCTAGGCTGAAATCAAGGTGATATCCACGTTTGCAATCTAGATCAAAGACTCAGGTTCCTCTTCTAAGGCCACATGGAATCCTCGTGGTTGTATGACTGAGGTTCCATTTCTTTTGTTAGTGAAGATCAGAAGATAATCTCAGTTCTTAGATGCCACTCTTAGGTCCTTGCCACATGACATCCCCATTAGCAGTGTCAAACAGGTAATTTGCTTCCTAAAGGACAGCAGATTTCAATGCTTTAAAACTCTTTTTCTCAGAAAGGGCCAAGTTCCTTTTATTGACTTGTCTTATTAAATTAGACCCACTCAGAATTCTCTCCCTTCCCATTATTTCAAACCCAACTAACGTTGGAAATTGATTACACTGGAAAAATCTCATCTTTTTCTTATAATGTATCTTAATTGGGAGAGTAAAATTCTTTATATTCATAGTTTCACCAACATATATAGGAGGGGATTATACAGACTGGATTCACTAGAGGTTGAAAATCCTGGTAACTGCCTTACAATTCTGCCTACTGTATTTTATGGGTTAGTATATCTGAAGACATGAGTTCAAAAAGATACAAGCACAAATCCTGGCTCCACTCTAATGATGGGCTTACTGGCTTGAAGAAAGAGCTGGAAGGAATTAGCCAGGCCTTTTTTCCTTTTGCTGGGTGAGAACATGGGATTCAATGTGTCATCTTTGAAGCACAGGTGAAGCCTTCATCAAATGCTGAATGTACCAGTATCTTGATTGTTGGCTTCCTAATACCTGAAACCATGAGAAATAGATTTATATTATCTATAAATTATCCAATTTTAGAAATTTTGCCATAGCAACACAAATATACTAAGAAAATAGAATATGCAAATTTTTATTTTATAAAATTACTTTATAAGATAATCCAGGTATTGATAAGGATGCTTATTCAACCTGATGAAATTGCAAGAGTTCTTATTACATCATTACCAGAAACTATGATTGTGTGATTTTTATTTTAAGATTGTTTACAGTCTGTTTGATGCAAATCAGTGTGTCATTTTGTTGAAAAAGTTTTAATTACTCTTCATAAATCACACACTCATATTTTTTAAGTTCAAAAACTATGAGGGGTCTTATATGCTATTCTATTTGCAAGCTAAAACTTTCATCTATCTATCTATCTATCTATCTATCTATGAACTATCATCTGTCTATATATCATCATCATCATCATCATCATCATCATCATCATCATCATCATCATCATCTATCAGTCCTATACAGGTACTAGTTATGTACATTTTTATTTGTGTTAGTCAGTTTTTTGGACACTGAAATAATCAACTTATAAAGTGAAAAGTTTCATTTTGACTCATGCTTTTGGAGATTTCAGTCCATAATAAGTTGACCCCATTGCTTTTAGGACTGTGATGAGGCAGTACATCATGATGGGACTATATGGCAGAGTAAACCTCCTCACTCCATGGCCAGAAAGTAAGAGAGGAAGAGGAAGGGGTTGGGGTCAACTAACCCCTTGAAGGGCTCTATACTCCTTTGAGCCCCCAATGACCTAAAGACCTAGCACTAGGCCCCTGTTTTAAAGGTTCTACCACTTCCCAGTAGCACCACACCAGTGAACAAGCCTTTATCATGTGCACCTTTGGAGGCACTGAAGATCCAAGCTATAGCATTACCCATATTGCACTTCTCCCCAAGATAACTCAGCAAGGCCCAGATATTTGCCTATATGTGCTGTTTTGTGCTACAGGAAAAGAATCTCAAAATTATAAGACTTTAGGCTTTATTAAACAGCTAGCACATCTACTTCTCCCTCTGGAGAAAGAGAAAGTAGTTTCTAACATAAGCAAACCTTCTAAGGGGAGATGAGGACTCCCTGTATTATAAGCAAATATTTCTGGAAGACAAGGGAAAATTGTTTCTGGGTTTTATTGCCTTTAGAGTATAAACAAATGGCTCCCAAGAGAGAAATCTCTAAATCTTATCCAGAGGAATTCACTTTCTCTAACTTCCAAAGCATGTATGCCATTCAATCATAAAATCTGGGGTCTACAGAAATACAAAAGCATTCACACAACATTGCCTGCCAACAGTTGTTTGTTAAGTCAAATGGTGAAATGGCACCATAAGTTATGTGCAGGTGTGTGTGTGTACACCTATATTTAGGCTTGTGTATGCATGAAATCAGCTGTCATCTGTCTTCTTACTTCTTGTCCTGTAGTTGTACTCCCCCAAAATAAAGACTTTCAACTCTTAGTCATTTGTTCTTCTGTTTACATCTATATCTCTAAACAACCTGCTTGTTATGCAAATCTTGATCTTTAAATTTTATCTGTTATCTTTTGACTTATTATTAGAGTAGATCAAGATAACTCACTCTCTTCCTTGCTCTCCCACTCCACCCCATGTGTGTCTCCTTTTGCCTTCTTTGGGATAGAGTTATGTCATAATTTGTGTTAAATTGAAATTTGGTATTTATATTTCTATAACTGTAAAAACAGTTACTGGTAAGTCAGTTAGTGTACTGTGCTAATGTCTTCTTTCTTGTATCATTCTCCAATTGTTGAAAATTACTATTGTCTCATATTTCCCTTTTCTTATCTTTTAAAATAGCTATCATTTACATAATCCATCTTGGTTCTTATTTAAATTTCCAATGATGAATATCATTATATTGTATACCTTCAATGTAACAATATAATTAATAAAAGAATAACTATCATTTAAACTGTTATTAAGATATAATTGACATATAATAATTTTTACATAAAGTATATAATTTGATAAGCTCTGTCATATATATCATAGATGTATGAAACTATTGCTACTAAAGAGATAATAAACATATCTATCAACCTCAAAGGATTATTTTGGATCCCTTCAAATTCCTTCCTTCCCCCCATTCCTGCCTTATAACAGTCTAGGAAAATTACTAATTTACTTTTTGTCAGTATAGATTGGATTCATTTTCTAGAATTTATTGAATGGAATCTAAAAATCTATACTCTTTTTTTGTCTGACTTTTTTCATAAAAAGTATTCAAGTTTCTCCATCATTGTGCACATTTGATGCAATTTGTCTTTTAAATTATAACCATTCTAATAAATACAAAGTGATTTCTCAATATGATTAATTTGTATTCCTATAATGACATATAATGTTGAGCATTTTCTTATGTGTTTATTGCCATCCATATATATTTGTTGGTTTCTATTTAAATTTTTGCCAGTTTTAAAATTGACTTTTGTGAGTTATTTATATAATTTTTATCAGGAAAATGATTTTCAAATATTACTTTGTGATTTGCAAGTATTACCTTTTTTCCAGGGATTTGTCTTTTTACTTTCTCATTGATGTTTCTTAAAGATAAGTTCTGAATTGTGATATAAACCCATATATCAACTTTTCCTTTTTTTGGATGATGGTCTTGGTTCTGTATTTAATAATTCTTTTTCCTAAAATAAGATCACAAATATTTTCTTTTATCTTTTCCTACAAATTCTATAGCTTTCAGTTTGACCTTTAGGCTTATGATTCATTTGGAGTTATTTTTCTTAATATGGTGACAAATATTATGTTTTGTTGTTGTCATATATAGCTATTCAATTATTCTAGCACTATTTGTTGAAAAGACTATGCATTCATCAAAAATTGTTTTTCACCTTTGTTGAAAATCAATTGCTCATATACATATGGGCTTTTTTTCTTGACTCTCCATTTGTTTGCATTTATCTGTCTGTTTTTGCACCAGTATCTCGCTGTCTTGTTACTCTGTCTTTACAGTAAGTCTTTAAGTTAGATAGTATCCTGCCCTTTTGTACTTTGGCAATTTTCTGAAACTGTCTTATTTCAGTAACATATGGTTCCATTTGGTTGACTCTGATCCGAAATATGGGATAGTTACAACTCAGATTTTGAAAAGTCTGATGTCAGAATGACTGACCAGAGAACCAAAAATCATTATATACCAGTTTCCCTCAAAGCATGGTCTGTTGACCATTCATTGTAGAAACAATTTTGAAGTGCGTGTGTGTGTGTGTGTGTGTGTGTGTGTGTGTTATTACTATTTGTATTCTTGTGCTTATACCTGATCTATTGAATCAGATCTTAAAGTGTAGGTCAAATGAGTCTGGATATTTAATAAGTGTTCTGAGTGATTCTTACAAATGCTAAAATTTGGTAATTAGAGAACAGTTTCTGCAAAAAATGTCTTTTCCTGCTATATTTCACATGTTACACAGAGAGATTAAACAAATGTACTTATTTTAGTGGAAAAGAAGAAAATACAATTTACTTGTCCATTCACCTACTCACTTTTTCATTCATTAATTCACTGTGAATAGATGGCAAAACCCAAAACCCAAAGGAGCAACTTGAAGAAATTGTGGAATCGGTCTTCAAAGACTGGGTTCTTCCTGTATTATTTACAGCTGTCAGATGATGAATCAATTGGCAGTCAATGCTCCCAGCAATCTGGGAAGAGAACAACTCTGTGCTAGAAGCGATGCCCACAGGCATCTCCACCCCCAGGCTCTTCGAAGATTTGTTTTAAACAATTCCCATCTGGAAAGAAAAATTATCTTATTCTTAAGCCTGTTGGGGATAGGATATTTTGTAACCTCCTTTAAATCTTCATTCCAATACTTCATAGCACTTCTTCTAGTATAAGTTCTAGAGTCACAGCAGATATAGATTTTTGTTATCATGGAAAAAGCAGGATTGGCCTGGAGGTCTCTACAGAGCCCACCTAAGAAACACCAAGAAGCTGATGAAGCTGCTTTTTACTTTGGTTTATTTCAGGCATATGTCCACACTAGTATCATAATAGTTTTGGGGGGTCCCTCTAGCTTCAAATCTATACTAAGGAAATGGTCAGTTAAACTCACTCATATCAACCCCAAATGACAGGCAGGCAGATAGATGTACAGCACATTACAATGTAGAACCAAAGTGTGGTACTTTAAATAGTGGAGCAGAGTGAGGCAGCTATATGGATGTATCTGCAACCCTGAAATGAGTAACTAGAGGCAGTTTTTGTGCTGCCTTTTCTTTAGGCAGTCTTGGAGATTGTATGATATAAACTTTTGAAAAACGTCAATATTTGTGAGTAGTCACAAAAACAACACTTTGCATTACAGAATGGACATCACATCTATTAGATTTGTAAGATAGAGCACTTAGGAGGCAAGAGAAACTTTGCCCTCGTAAAATAGCAAAGCATTCTAAAGTTGGGAGGTGCCTTAATACAGTGGCTTCATTTTCTGGATGAGGAAACTGGGATCCAGAAAGGTGAAGTGATACAGGCTAAGTCACATAGGTGACAAGTAACTACCTGTAATGTGGAAATCAGAAATAGCAGCCTGAATTACTTTGATAGAATAATTATTATGGGCTTACTAATGATCCACAGCCAGTAAAGAGCACGCTAAATACCTTCTTGTTTAATAGTCATGGCAAGAGCTCTGCAACACAAATGCAAGACAATATCCTTTGAGCCCAATCCTTTGTGGGAAGAGGCAGAGTATAAATAAATAAGCAAGTAAGCAAGTAACCTCCAACTTACATTCCCAACAAGGATGAGTTTTAATTTTTTAAAAATGAATATATCCTTA
Source organism: Heterocephalus glaber (assembly GCF_053883595.1). NCBI lineage: Eukaryota > Metazoa > Chordata > Mammalia > Rodentia > Bathyergidae > Heterocephalus > Heterocephalus glaber. The sequence goes on along the minus strand of NW_028258296.1, from coordinate 31,495,063 downwards.
GGGGTATGTATGTATATTAACTTATATTGTGTACAGACTAGAAAATGTTCCAGCATCTCTCAGAAGACACATTCCCTTGATTAGTGGTAAGTTAGGTTAGTTAATTAAGGTTATTTTAATACTAATTAGTCAGGGCTTTAATTATGCTTTCAGAACAGGAACACAGGAATGATGCAGTTCTTAGCGACCCAGTTAACAGAACTGATGTGGTTTCTTATTTCCCATCTTACAGTAATCTGTGATAAGAAACGGAGGCATAAAACTTGATCCTAATGGGATTATAAGAGTATTCTTTAACCAGAGTCAAACAGAGAGCAGCAGTAGGTCCAAGACAGAAAGTTCCTCTGGAATAGCAAGGAGGAAGGCCAAGGGGCTGAGACATAGCTGACTTATCACAGAGAATGCCAAAGAAGGTGGTTCAGCACCCTGATGAATAAATTGATCATAGAGAATAACCAATAAGCAAGGGACTCAAGTGGTAGAAGGGGTGCCATGGCAAATAGAAAATCAAGCCGGAAAGCATTTTTCCAATCACGGCACTGGGCTTCCCTTATTGAGTGTCTATTGTGTGCCAGATCCTAAGTCTGGCTGGCTAGAGTTGTAGGGATAAGTGAGTCAAGATTCCTCTTCCAAGGCGGTTACAGCCTAGTGGGACAGGAAGATTTTCAGACAGACAAACTACATGCCAATACACTAAATGTGTGATTGGCGAATCTGATTCTCCCACTAGACTACATGTAGAGTGGATGGTGTCCAATTCTTGCCAGCATCATTTTCTTTCAGTAGCTATAGCTGCTTGCAATTCTAGAATAATACCAGGAAGACAAAGCCATTCTAACTTTTTAAAGAAGAACCTTTTAACTTGGGTGGTCTCTAGAGATGAGAATAAGCAATTTAACAACTTATCCTGGCTCAAAGAACAATATTTCAAGAAATCATTGGGTTTGTATGTGTTTGTGGTTCAGTAGATTGTGCTCATTCTTCATATTTACAAAATACTTTACAATCCCCATTGAGTAGAACTGTTGCCCTCTACCATAAAAATGGTAGCAGAATAATTTATAAAAATACTAACTGTTGCTGTAATATGCTTCCTTTAATATATATTTTCCTTCTAATAGACTAAGGCTTTGTGTTTCCCTAACTGAAGCTTTTTGCATTGTGAAGCAAAAAGACATGTGAATTTTGTTTTTAAAATCCCAATTGAGAGATTGTGCTGTATCCTCCCAAGGAGAAGATATCACACAAGTGAAATTGAGGCCTGGGCTTAGAGGATAAGATATCATTCTGAACAGGGGTGGGAAAGACAGGTTGGCCAGGACAGTGCTTTGCAGCTTCTAGAAGAATTTCATACTGTACCTGCCAGGGATGAAGTTCTGTGCATCCAGGGATGTGGATATTTCTAGTTTCATGGAGACATATTAGAGTTCCCATGCTCAAGGGACCTTTCTGGCTTAAACAATGAGCATCTAGAAAGCAAACTTCATGAACAGGGACCCAGAAGTCCCTCTTTGAGCTTTTGGCATGGTCATGCAGATTTTAGAGCATTGGTATAAAAACCATAGTGATAATGAAGTTTAAGTTTCTTGCTTGTTTTCTGAAACAGAGCCCAAAGTACATAGAATTTGTTTTAGAAAATGATGAGCAAATGTGGTTTCACTCCCAAGCTGTGACTTACAGATTCTTACACATTATCTTACCCATGTCCAGTAGTAAGCAGATGTAGTCTTTGTGCCTGGATCAGAGACACATGTCTCAGCAGTCTCACTCTGTGTTTTTAGAGCTTTTCACACATCAGTTCATAAATATCCCCTCAATTACTCCTGGAAAAGCCAACTTTATAATCTGAATATATGGCTATAGAGATGCTTAGACCAGTACTGAATATAATGTGGAGTCATTTCATACCTCCTTCAAAGATTCAAAATTCAATTCTACCTGCTAGCATTTTTTGGTATAATCTAACACTCAAACACAGTAGCAGGAGATTGCATTAATGCTGGAGCAAAACCAGACTGCTTAAGATTTATTGAGAGATTTGTATCTGGAGAGGGTTGATATTGCTATTCTCAAAAGGACATGCATTCTGCCTTACATGAACAATTTAAGAAATTTTCAGATGACTTTTTATTATTGAAATTTTACTTTTTTAGCTCTAGAAACTAGATCCCTAATAAAACACATTGCCATTATTTATGCACATTTCTCAAATTGCATGAATATTGTTCATTAAATAAAGAGATCTTGATGCTTTCCAACTGTAGTCCAATAATATTACTGTAACCACAGAAAGAGATACCACAGGAGTTCCAAAATGAAAAAAAAATCATACAATGGTTGCATCTTCCACAAAAGGCATGGAATATATTTTGGAGTTATAAATCATGGGTCATGCCTACAATTCTAGCACTCTGGGTGACTGAGGCAAGAGGACTGCAATTTCAATCCAGCCTGCTCAACTTAGTGATTTAGTGAGACTTGGTCTTTAAACAAAAAATAAAATGGGGCTGAGGACATAATTCAGTGTGTAGGCCCATAATTCAGTCCCTAGTATCAGAAAAAGAAAAAAATCACAGGTATCACAGGTGAGAAGAATGACAAGAAGAAAAAACACTCATTGCAGATTTGAGGTTTTCTGACTTCACATCTCTGTCCTTTGATGTCAGTGCCTCGTACAGTTCACTCCACTCTTGATAAGCATCCCTCTATTAAGTCTTTCTAAGAAATATTAATACTATCTAACAAAGAACACTCTACCACAAAAATTGTGGAATCTCAATTATCTTCGTCAACCTTTGCTCACTTATTTCTGGAACTGCTTCTATTACTTTAACTAACACTGATCTTCTGAAGGTTCCTAAACCTTAGTCATGACATCCTTCCTGACCTCTATACTTTTTGTATCTAATTGTATAATGCTCCAGCCATAAACCTTGGAGTGTGTTCTAAATCTGTTCTCTTCTCTACTCCCATATTTAGCATGTCAGAAAATCCTGTCTACCACATCTGCAAAATATGTTCCATGCTAGCCATTTTTTTTTCCTTTTCTACTGTTATTGCCTTCATCTGAGGATCCACCATCATTTGCCTGGACATTGCAACAGTGATCTCCCCATCCCTCCTATGCTTGCCCCTTCACCCCATTCTGCTATCTACAGGGCAGCCATGGCGAAGCGCAAAGACAAAACTGGGATCATGTCATTTTCTAGCTAAAACTGTCCAATGGTTTCCCATTACACACAGAATAAATACAGACTCCTGAACATGGTTTATGATTTTCTAGATGACTCAGTGCTTATTTAACTTCATGAATCACTTCCTACCACTCTCTCACTTGCTCACCCACTGTGGTTTCCACTATGACCTTTTCCCAGGTCCTTGAAATGCCAAGCTTGTTACGGTCTCGAGGCCTATGCACTTGCTCTTCATTTTATCTGTAATGTTCTTCCCCCAGAATCCTCACCCGGCTGGTTTTTAGGCCTTAGTTCAAGTGGCAGCTCTTCGTGAGACATGTCCTGACCCCGGGTCTCCATCACATAAGCTTGTTTTATTTTTTCATTGTATTTGTACTTATTGATATCTGAATGACCTGTCCTTCTATTTGTGGATTGTTTTATATTCTACTTTTACTTTTCTAAACCTTTCTCATTCTCTGCCATGTTCTTGGATTGGGGTATGCAGATAGTGGACCCCCATGAATAACTGTTAGATAAATAGTTGAAAGTCATTGAACTACATTTCATTTATATCCATCAGTATGTTTTTTAAACTACCATGTAGCATTTGCCACATTTTTTCCTATCGTTAGTCCCCTTTAAGGGTACCTGCTGCTAAAACGTCTTATTATCCCAGAGCTACAAAGGATGGGTTTCTGCAGCCTTCCTCATTTCCTCCACCCCCTTCCCCTGAGAGGGTCAGGTAATGGAAAATTCCAACATTGCCATTTCTATATCTGCATCTAACTGTGTAGAACTAGTTCAGTGAATCCATGTAGTCCATGGAGCTACTTCTATATATCCTGAGGAAAGTAGCTTTTGTTTATCATGGCTATCCTCAAACCATCTGTGAGCCTTTTTTATTGACCCTGAGAACTGTCAATGAGATAGTTATTTTAGTAGTTTCATATTGGCAGTTCCCACTTCTGAGAATTCAGATAACAGTTTAGGGTTATTTTGCTACAGGAAAAAATATCTGAGAAATAGGCTCAATGTGGTACATGTAGCATCCTTTCCCACAAAACTAGATCTGGTCAAAGACTGGGCCTGACACTTGCAAGGTACCTAGTACACAACACTTCTATAGATCTTTCCAGGATGCCAGCCTTGCTTAGATCTAGGTGGATCTCATGATGAACACAGCTTAAGCACCAGCTGCTACCCAGCTTCATGTCAAAATGGAACAGTACTTGCCCAGCACTGACTGCCGCAGCACTGACTAGCCATGCTTAAGCAGCTAGGAAAGGATTTGTGGGGGAGATAATATTTCAGCATAGCAAAGGGTAAGTTGGAGAGTTGAAGGCAGAGAGGGAAGTGATGTCAAATTATATTTCCTAGTATATTATCTTATAAAAATTAACAAAAAATACAATTTTTGGTCATCATCCTGTATTTAGATAATTGGATTAAATTTTTAATCAAGGTATAGATGTGATCAAAAATTTTTTCATGAAGTAACTTTGGTAAGAGTATATTTACTAAACTGGAGCAGGAAACATTACTAGTAAAAGGAGCAGAGTCTATTACAAGGGTCTAGCAAGAGAAAAATATAAGCATGGAGAGATGACATATATAGCATGAAATACAAGCATGAGAGGTGATAGTGATGGAGAAAAATTAGAAGGGTCTGATTTAAGGGGCACTTCAAAGATAAAGCAGACCTGATGGTAGTGGATGGCTGCAAGGGTCATGGAAAATAATTTTCAAGGGTGAATAGTCAAATTTTACTCTTATAAAGCTGGGGGACTCAAGGCGTCCATTGAGATCATTAATCCAAGAAGAGAAAGAATAGAGGAGAAGAGAGAATAACATTCCTTACGGTTTAATCATATGGCCTGGAGAGAAGTCTTAGGTCACAGATAAAGTAGTGAAGGCTGAGGTTGTTGTCCTTGTAGGACAGGAAGATTTGCTACCCCACTGATACTGTTGATGAACTTGAAGAAAAATCTGACACATGTGGCATATTAACAGTTTGTACCAAGGATTTTGATCTGTATTGAAAAGGCAAGTGATCCTTGAAGAGTCACTGATCCTTGTCTGACATTTACTCATTCTCTCCAGCTTCCATTAGCAGTCTGTTGGCATTCGATTCCGAGACGTGCAGAGCGCTTTGCCTTTGCAGTCTCACTGCACAAGCACTGAATCACTGTCTGTGCTTGATGAAGGAGAAACCAATGTTTTGCTTTCTGTTTTTAAAAACACGTTGTATTTAAAATAGAGAGGGTTTAGTGTACAGAAGTAGGAATCAAAGGTTTTGATTTTTGTCCTCTTTGCTCAAATTAGGTAGTCTTTGTTTTTCTTTCTCCTCCATTCTTTCTCCTCTTGTTTTCTTCCCTCTCTGTTTTAAGCTTTGATTTTGTCTCCTATAAAATGGTGAAGGGTGATGGTACCAGTTGCAATATGGTAGTTACCTTGCAGGAATCAAATGTAAGATCAAACAGGGTAGTGCTTATAGAGATTCAATACAATCTGTTGTGTTACTATTCACTTGGAGCCTAGTAGCAGCAAATATTATCCAATAAGAGGAACTTGCATGTCATGTGGAATGCTCCAAGATTCCTGGAAAAGATGGCCACATTTCAGTCAATTCTATGAAATGGAGAACTGTAATTGAGAGAAGAGATTCTGGAACACATTGTCTCATGGATGTCTTAAATCAGCCACTTCTGGGTAGAAGGATTACAGACAAGTCGTTTGAACTCTGTAAACCTTACTTTCACTATCAATAAAAGAGAGATAGCAATTCTTACTTAAAAATTTAATCTGATAAAGTAGATGATACAAATATTGAAGATATTGATTTTACTCTATCACACTTGGGTGTAAGGAATGTCATGTCATTTTTAAAAAAAATAAAAATTAAAACTATTCTGAGTAGCCATTCTCCAGGATGGTGAGAGTGTTATTATCATTTATATTTGTTATTCTCTGCTTCCTGCTCCAGATAAATGTTGCCTAAGACTCTAGAAGTCTTATACAGTGTAGTAACTCACCTTCTCACCCTATTGTGGTTACTCTTTAGATGTTCATGTCCAAATCCACATGATCCTCTCAGGTAGAAAAGGCTGTATTATTTCTGTGTCAGCCATGGGTGTGGGGCCTTTGCTAAACTTGAAGCTTTTAGCTTCAGTATACCTAGGTATAGCATGCAGCCATTCCATTTTAAGGTCTTGTATCTTCTGAGAAAGCAGAAGCTCAATTGGGCATAGGTCTTTATTAATTACAAAACCAGCCCAAACTCCCACCCACCCTCTTCCCACGTTTAAGGGATCTCACCCTCCTTCAAGTCCAGAATATTTGGCCTCTATGGCTCCATACTTTGTCCATTCGCCCTTGAGCACATCCCACATAATTTTCACGCACAAGAGTTTTTCTTAGAACTCTTCCACTGAAGAGTATGTTTACCCCCTGCACGTTGTCATCCAGACTCATGTTTTAGGCATAGAGATCTCCTGTGCTCCTTGGCACAGCATTAGTTCTCAATGAATGATGAATGGTGGCTGTGATGTGTAGTGCTGTCCCTCCTGAACTGCACTGCAGCCTCCTCTTACTGTACATTGTGCTTTGTGCCCTGGAGGCTGAGAGATGTGATGTGTCAGTAGCTTCCCATGCAGTCTGGCTTCTTTTGGGTTTGGTCTGTAGAGGAGACCCGAGAGAGGGAGGATTTAGGGTTGAGGTACTACTTCCCTGGCTCCTCCCTTCAGGGCCTCAGTGGTGGCAGCCTCACATGGAAGGCTATACCTCCTGCTGGGTAGCCTAGCTTCACAGCCCCTTTCCTCCTTTCCTTGCCCTTGATACCTCAGGTGTGGTGAAATTTCCCACTGTTACCAGCTCTAGAGTACTGCCCCATCATTTGCTGCTTTCCTTCCTTTGGAAAATAGCCTCTACCCTCATTCTTCGTAACAGGTTTATGTAAGTATTGGACTCTGAAGTGTGCCATGGGTCACCAGAGTGATGACAGTTGAAGCCACTCATGATCATTTCATTCTCATGTCATCAAAAGGTAGGGCCATGTGAGGATACCACAAACAATAAAATGAAAAAGAGGCCTCCTGGAAGCAGCTCAAAAAGTTTCCTTTGCTCTAAAAAGTAAGCACCTAATAAAAGTTTGGATTTAAAAAAATCTTTTGATGTTTTTCTGTAAGGACATGATATTTGGGACCATTGTAGCCATCCTGTGACCCTAAGTAAAAACCAAGTGAATTATAGAGAAATCTAGCATAGTTTGGTTTCTGAATTGACTAAGTAAGGAACTTCCTACTGTTAAACTTTTGTTATCTGATATAATTAATCTTTTACAATTTAAATAATTTCTGTCAGAGTTTTATGTCAAATGTAGCCACAAAAATCCTGACTGATTAGTCTCAACTATTCTTTACGCTTGTCTACTTTTGGTGGAAAGATTACTGGTAATTTTCAAAATTCTAAATGTTCTGTAGCTGTTATGCCTTTTCTATTTCACTCTATTTTAAAGTTAAGACCACAAAATTGTAAAAGAACATTTAATTCTCTTTAAATAAAGACTTCTAGCAGTAGAAGATTTCAGTATCATCTGGGAATGGCACACTTCTGAAATGAGTGTGACAGGAAGTGGGAAATCTACAATTTTAACATGTTTTAAATAGGGGTTAAGTTTTTCTTGAGAAAGTGAATATAACAAAATAACATCTATAAGAGTACAGAAAAAAATGCCACCATGCTTTTCTTAGAATTTCAATTTCACTGTGGAAATTACAGAGTTTAGAAAGAAAAAGCTATCTGCTTACAGACTAAAGAAGGGTCAATCTTGGAGACTCTAGCAACTTTTAGTAGCAGTTATTTTACCAATTACTAATTTTCAATTTTCCAAATGCTTAGAAAAATGCCTGGCCTATTATCACTGTAATGGGATAATTTGATATATTTACTGCAAGAAAAGAGAGGTAGATGGGAGAGATAAAATTTTCCTCCTCAGCTGCAGATCAGAGATAAAGGAACCATACAGCTGAGTTTTCCAGGAAAGACTCTATTTTTAATATGGATTGATTCATTTAGTTGTATTTCAATGACTCAAGTATCACAGAAAACCGTAAATTATGTGACTTATGGATTCCACATTTTATTTTTTCCCCTAAACTCTGTCACTTGTCCAGAAATATTAGCAATTTTAGGATTCTCCATCCTTCCCTGGAGCTCTGTTTGATTTCCTTCTTTCTAGTGCATTTGTCCTATATGGAGAAAAAACAAAGAATAGATACCCTGAGATGAGCAACTGCCACTGTCTTCATATCTCGTCTGCTTTCAGTTTCTCTCTTCCTTACTCCATAGTTTCAATTTTATGTGCCAACAGAAGTAACTGGCATCCTGTAGACATAAGTGGTGGGGAGCAGAGAAGGGCCAGATTTTGGCTCTGAGAAATAGCTACCCCTTGTTCTGAGGTTCTGGTAAAAGATACTTATTGATACCCAAATAAAAACAAAGTTCTACTTATATTGCTAATTTTCTGTGTAAATTTAAAAAGACATTATCATTAACAGGGCTTTATATCAAGTCAGGATAAGTTATCCACAAACAAACTAAAGACAATAAGCTCTTTCAGGCATCAGTATATGACACAACAATCTTACCATTTCCTAGAGCGGTGGAAGAATTTATTTTACTCACACAGGTGAACCTGGCTTTTCTCCAGAGAGCATTTTGTTCATCTTAGCTCAATACAAGTTCAGATCCATTGTCAGCAGTAACAATTTGTATGTTTTTTTTCCCCACACTGGGCTCAAACATAAAGCATCACTGAGTGGAAAATAAATGCCAATAGTGGTATCTCAATTTTTCTAAAAGGGAAGGAGAGAGAAGAGGGAGAAACTTGGAAAGATTAAGACCTCCTGAAGACATAGGTCCAACCAATCAGTGATAAAACAGTTAACTAAAGCTAGGCCTTGAAAAACCAATCCACTTACTTCCTAAAATCTTCTGTTTTCTTTCCTGGTTTTGATAAATAATAATCCTTGTCTCACTATTACTCATATAATGACAATGAAGACTCCCCTGACATTTGGAAAGAATTTTATTTTGCTGAATTTAGGGGTTGGCTATGACTGACTCTATTAATGTTATAGGAAAAAAGTCAAAGAACACTACTTTTTCTATTAAAGCCAAGGTTTGAACATTAACTCTGAACTTCAGGATACCACATAGTGCCAAAGATTGAAGTTGGAGTGACAGTGACATAGAAAAGAAATGAATTAAAATTGCCACTGACAATAAAGCAAGAAGCAATGGTAGGCAGTAAAGTCTTGTCCCTGATAGTTTTACAGCATTGCTGATGCTGCAGGGAACTGTAACTTACAGTAGTTATGGCTCTAAACAAATAAATAAATAAATAGAAGAAAAAGCAATAATGCTAAAGTCAGACCTAGTCCGTATAGAATGGTTATTATTTGGTTTAAAACCGTGCAGAAAGACTTTGGTGAAAGAGAGGTACTACCCTGATGCAGTGCAGATTTGAAATAGGATTAGAAGTTCTTGATCTTGGATTGCTGCTAAAAACAGAGGAGCAACAGCAAAGGAATGTGCTGGCACTACAGAGAGATATGTGGGTGTAGTTGCATTCAGTCCAGCTTAGAACCACCAGACACATTTTAGGGCTATGTTCTGAAAGTTCTAAGAAGCCCAAAATGCTACCCAGAAAACATAAATGCATATGCCCCTGGTCTCACAGAGGGAGGTGCTCTGTTTGGAAAGTAATGAATCAGGATTTCAAGGCATCATATTTGCATCCAAGTCCTTGCTCTTCCCTTACTGCTTATGTTATTCAAGGCAAGTTATATTACCTTTCTGTTTTTCAATGTTGCCATCTATAATATGTAATTATGATTATATTATACTTAATTCATAAGGATAAGGGATTAAATGAAAGAAGTAAGTGAAGATACTCTGTCAATATCAAGAGCAATATCAATGCTAAGATTTGCTCTCACTAGATTGGAGTAATTCAGGAAAAGGTAGGCTTGCCTCCTTATAACTATACGTGGTTAGTTTCTCATTGAGGCATTTGATAATTCTTGTCACCAGGGAACTGGACAAAATTGCAAGGAAAGGAAACCTTGAATCCTCTCAATTTCCCTGTAAAAATCTTGTATACCTCTATTCTCTGGAGAGTATAGAAGATTTGCACAGTGATTATGAGCCTTGAAAACCTGAAAAGGCAACTTTGGTTCTAACTACAGTACAGCCCAACTTTATATAGAGAGTTCATAGACTATGTTCTTATTGTGCGAATTGCTCATATTTTAATATGTTTGATATTATGTGTATTATGGACCTGCACTCTTTGAAGGTCTTAAAAAGGCCTAGTAGGAATGAGAAGACCTTTTCACCGTGATGGGACCAACATCTGGGAGATGAGTGAGTAAAGAAAATGGGAGGGTTCAGCTGGAACAATAATCCTTGAGGGGTGTGTGACTGTGTGTGGGGTGGGAATGGGGGAGGGATGGGATACGTACATCATTCAGCAGTATATAGGGGAATATTTTCCAAATTTACGTATTTCTGCTTCTCCATATATAAAGATGTGGGATGCACCATTCTAAAGTGTGAAAGTTTTAATTTCTCAGCGTAGTCCAAGCTCTGGCAAGGGGCCCAGCACACCTTAGGATCTCAATAAATACTGAGTGGATACATGAATGAGTGTTCTAAGTCAGAGAGTGGATGTGGTGCTGAAGGCAGCAGGGGGAAGAAGGTGTCTGTACATCTTAAACCAAACACTGCGCAGTGACTGGCCTGAAAACAGTACTGAATGAGGGGCAGGAGAAAGGGAAATTGAGTTTTTGCAAGGAATGCTAAATAATTACAATAATATCACCGGCAGCCAGGACATTTTGAGTTTATCTTTTGCTAGATGTTATAGTAAAAAAGTAATTATATTATTACAACCACTCTATAATACAGGGACTATTACTGCAGCTATTTTATGGACAAAGGTTAGAGAAGTTATTTTTTTAACCCAAGGTCACAAAACTAGAATATAGTAGAACTGGGATTCAAACCCAGGTTGGCCAGCTTCTGATCTGAGTGTTCTTAATGATCACCATGTAGGAAATTTTAAGGCATTCAATGAGAGGAAAATAGAACTTTAACCTTAGAGGGAGCTGAGTTGAAATTCTGGTTATTGAAGCAGAAACCTGATTTGAAGGGAAATACCAGAAATCCATTTCCATAAATAGCAGGTGGAGGTGAAGGCTAAGTATAGGAGCATAGAAGGGGCCTGATTCCTGGAACTGGGACGCAGGCTCTAGAGTCAGAATCGGACTGGTTTGTTCCAAGGCACAAACCAGAAGCTCCAGTTAGAACAGAACTACCAGTTGCAGAGATAGAGGAATTCTGGATCTTAAGTTCCAGGCAATCATGTGCATTCTGGGCACGTGCTGAATTAGTGTGTGGTGGCATCTGCTTGTGATCCTAGAACTCTGAGACAAGGAGGTAGGAGGGTTGCAAATTCGAGTCCAGACTAGATAATTTAGTGACCTAGCAAGACTCTGTCTGAAATTTTTTTTTTAAAAAGTGAAACAAGGGGCTGGGGATGTAGTTCAGTGTAAAGGCCCTGTATTCAATCTCCAGTACCCAAACCAACCAAACAAACGTTTCATTATACTTGGTTTTGCCCTGCCTAAATCTATGCCTCTGACCTTACAGGAGTCTCTCTAGACAGGTCTGTATTGGTCTTTCTTATCTATAAATGCTCATTAGAGACACCTGAGGAGCTCATGAAAATATCTGTTTTGGAGATTCACATCAGGCCAATAAAATTAGACTCCATGAGGATGAAATTCTGGCATTGTTATTTCTTAATGTTCCCACAGTCAACTCTAAAATGCAGCCAAGATTGAAAACTACTGGTGTAGATCAACATTTCTAATTAAGTCACCATCATTCATGTAATTTTGGCTTATAGTTCTTAGGTGGTGTGTATGTATGCATTTATATATTTATTTATAATTAATTTTTTTCTGATTACAAAATTAAAACAAATTCATGATAAGAAACTTAAAATACAACAACAAAAAGAACATTAGAATAATCAAGGATAATTAATGTTCATTTTACCAAAATATATTGAATTTAATTTTAATTCACCTTAAACTTTCTAAGAAGTTTAAATTTTGAAGAAATAAATTCTTCAAAAGTAGAGATATTTATCATGTTCTGACAATGCAATAGAAACCTGAAAGACTAAGTATAACAGCTGAAATAATAGTTAAAATCTCTTTTCAATGTATAGAAGAATGTCTGAGGGATTAATAGAAAGTATCAGAAGTCAAAACTGGAAAAAGAGCTTCAATAATGGTTAGGGCAATGCTACTGCTCCGCTGGGGCCATGGTTGGGTTATAACTATACAACGTCTAATGGAGAAGAGGTCCTTGTCCTCTGCAAGATGCATGCTGGGACCCATGATCCCTAATAAGATCAGACACTTGAAAGCATATTCTCTCTGTGAGAAGGGGACCTATAGGTTGGAGGATGGCAAGATAAATTGTCTATATTAGCCTGGGTTCAAGGAAGAAGAGAGGTGTTTTCTAACTTTTTTTTTTTTTTTTGGTACTGGGGATTGAATTCGGGACCTTGAGCTTGCAAGGCAGGCACCGGAACCATTGAGTTAAATCCTTGGGCCTCTCTAACATTTCGTACCTAAGACACTATTGATGTACTGTCTCAGATTTGGTTTGCTTTTCACACTTCTGGAGTTTTGGGCAGTTCCTTCTTGGGGACCCCTGGTGTCTGTCTCTGTTATTGAGTCCCAGGTGTCAATATCTTATCAGCTAGCATCTGTTTTGATTTACATACTTTCCATGGAAACTGTAGCAGTCCTAGAGACCAGCCGAACCCAATTATACTCAAAGAGACATGTTCTCTAACCATTTCTGAATTCAAAGCATCATTCCATATTGTTTGGGGAATTCAGGTTTAAATATTTTCATAGGTTGACTGTTGGTCCATAACACTCTGGTAACCCTTGTAGAAGCAAAAAGAATCTCTTTTAAAAGAACCCAGAAGAACTGATAACCCAAATCTTGTGAGAATTTCATAGAGTAAACTATGCAAAACATAAATTCACAATGCCAAAATTACAATGTACAAACAGTGATCAGTTAACAAAAGCATGAATCTGAAGGGGGAAAATAACTTCAGTAGATGTATTCTATAAGAGATTCATGTAATTGAAATATCAACTGGTGAATATAAAATGAATTTTGGGTTTCTTCTAGGAAGCAACTCTAAGGGAATGATGCAAATGCAAGTAGTTTATGTAGTAGATGGTCTTAAATTGTACTGGTAGAGGACTGGGAAAAATAGAAGAAAGAAGACAGAAGATGATGTGTTACCAAACCAGTTACTACTGTGGATAACTGGACTTCAATCTTACTGGTAAATCTCCTGGAAAATGTAGAACACATTTCAGAGTTATCCTGACTGAGACAGAGCTGAGACATTTATTTATTTACTGCCTAATATTTGGATGAGAACTGCTTTGGATAATACTAACTCTTCTACCCTTTGAATTTGCCCTGTGCATGGGCTGAGTGCTTCTGGGGTGATGAAAAATGTAATCATGCAAAAACTTAGTCATCCAGTTAACAACATTTGCCAGAGAAGTGGGCGGGAAAGCATTATGAGCAGGCATATGAAGACTTGACCGCTAAGAATGTTTAAAGAAATAAAAGTTGTAATAAGAACATTTAAAATTAATAAACCAACAAACATAACATAGCATTATTGAAAATGACCTAACATATTTTTAAAGAAAATGAGTAAAACTTTGAGGGAAAAAAAATCCACCATTAGAGTCATTCAGGATGAAATAAATGATAGAGAATTAAATGAAAAGTGAAATCAAGTACAATTAGTGAAATCAAATAAAAATTTAAAACATTGTATGAAATACAATGCAGGAGGACAGAATTGTTGAAAATACAAAAATGTTTTTAAAATTTCTAATTCAAAGTGAAATGGTTTAAATATATTTAAAGGGAAAAAATCAAACTAGAGAGAATGGAATAGAGAAAATAGTCTAAGAGACAAGAGTTCAGAATTTTCCAGAATTATTAAAAGGTCTTCAGCTTCAGAGTCAAGAATATTCCCACAAGCTCAATAGATTTAACAAGAATTCCACTTGAAACACACAGACATATCTCAGAAACTTTTCCAGGGAAAAAAAGAAAAGAACTGAAGAACACTGGAGACAAACAGGAAGTGTCATAAGTCACCAGACAAGAGACTAAAATTTTTTCAAGGGCACAAAGGAATGGAAATATAATACTTTCAAAATGCTTGAAGAACATCTGTCAACCTAAATAAATTCATAACTAAATAATAATTTTAAAAGAATAAAATCAAGGTATTTTCAAACAAAAATGAGGTAGTTTCTTACCAACCATTTACCATACCTCATCAAAGACATTTTCACAAGACTTCAAAAGCTGGAAATAGACCTCAAAATGAAGGTGTCTTATATCAGATGTTGAAAATTATGTATGGCCTATGGTATGAATACACCCTGAAGTGATTTTGTAATTTCCATAGGCTAAGAATATTTTTTTAAAGAATAGACTTCTTTTACAAGTTTTAGGCTTACAGAAAATTTGAGCAGATGGTGGAATTCCCATACATACTCTTTCCTACCACTGTCCTAATTTCTCATTAATGTGGTACATTTGTTGATTAATGAGCAAATGTTGACAGTTTATATATACATACATGCATTTGAATATACATAACTATACAAATTAGAATGTGTACATTTACCTGTGTGCACATTTGTATACACATAAATATACATACACATATATTATGGATTGGTACCTCTGAAAAACTGACCTGTTTAACACTGTGTAGCAATCCTTTCCATTTCTGATATAGTTGTTTCCCTTGATGACAGGGTTTTGTAATGAACAGAATGCTCTAGGCATATTTCAGAATGATTACTTTTTCCCTCCCTCTGCCAAAACTGGACCAAAGTTTTCTCCAATCTGAAATCCTGGCAGTAGAACTCACAGAAATGTGGAGTCACCCCAAGACTGCCCTCCAGGAGTTTTTAATTATCAAGTTAGACCACACCTAGCCTCCAACATTTTGTTTCTTATCATTGCTATGTTCCTGTTAGTGATAAGTACCAGCTCTTAGTGGCTTGCTATATTGACCCGTCTCTCCAGTTTTAAAGGTAGCATGTTCTGTGTCCTCAATTCTTTGATAGATATAAGAAGACTTCCTGATATACAGTTTTTAAAGCTTTTTCCTTGATATGAGGATAAAAGTATGAATTTAGATATCTTCAAATATCTCATCTGAAATGATTTTTAACCACTTACCAGTCCAATTGTGTAAATACAAGATGACCGAAAACTGCCTATTTTAAAATTAATTTTTATAAGATAATATATCAGGAAATATAAAAATGAGGGTTTTATCAAATTTATTTAACACTTTTTCTGTGTATGATATATCTTAAAATATTCAATACATAGCACAATGTTACAATCTGGACAGTATATCTAGTCTCTTTTGGAATTCCTTTTGCATTATTATCTTTCTTTGAACAACACACACTATTGTATTGGCCTTTTCTTTTTGCTGTGGGTTGCATAATTTTAAAAAAATGTCTACCTACTAAACATAATGGTAAAGACATCGATGATGCATGTCCTGGTTGATGTTTTGCTGTCCCATAGTTTTCAATTATTTGGTCTGTTAGACCTAATCTAAATTGTAAAAGACTTCTTGAACCCCCTGGTTTTGAATAAATAACAAATTAGTTCCATATTGTTTGGTCCAGAAGGTGCATATATATTTTATAATAATATTTTTTCTTGTGTTTGATGATAGTATAGCTTGTTAGATGGTGGTCAACTCTGTCAACACCTTCCATAGAATTATTATAGTCATTGGCCACTATTGGAATTTTTTTTAGTTTTGCTTATTTTTTCAAGTTCTATTACTTCTTTATTATGAATAGCTGACAATATGGAGATGCCTTTTTTGTCTTTCCATTTTATAACAAAAGAATTTTCTCTATGGTATGCTAATATTCTCCACTCCTTTTTTTCCTTAAACTATTTTATTGGTATGTTTTAGGCATACAATACATTTACATTTATCATTGGGTGCTTGTACCTATACATGATGTATCTTGGTTCTTATTTTTTCCTCATTACCTGTGCACTCTTCACCCCCTCCACCCTTCCTATTTACATAAACTTTGTTTCCATTCTTTTACTTTTCTCATAATATTTCCTTTCCTTTCTTTCCTTTCCCTTTCCCCTCCTACCACCCCTACCCCTTTGGACCTTTTCTTCCTATTTCAAATTACCAATTATTCATTTTAATCATTTTAATCCTTATTTATATTTTCAGTTTCTCACACTAGAGAAACTACTCTGTATTTACACATGTGTTTCCTATTTATTTCACTTAAGAGTATGGCCTCAATATGCATCCATTTAGCTATAAATGTCTCTAGTTTCTTGTTCTTTATGCAAGAGTAGTACCCCATTTTATAAAAGAATCCATATCTTCTTTACCCAGTTTCCAGTTGCTGAGCACTTGGGGTGTTTCCAAGCTTTAGCTAGTACAAACTGTGCCACCATAAACATGGGGGCACATATATCACTGTGGTATGATTCTTTTAATTCTTTGGGGAAGATACCCAGCAGAGGAATAGCTGGGTGAAATGGGACCTCTAGCCCTAGTTCTTTGAGGTATCTCCATACTGATTTCCACAGTGGTTGCACCAGTCTACACTCCCACCAACAGTGGAGAAGATGTTTTGAGTCTCCAATGGCTCTGAGGATATCTCATTTTCGTTACACCAGGAAGAACAACTGATTAGATCAATCACAACACCTTAGACCAAGTGATACAATCAGCAACACAATAGCATCAGGTACCTCTTAGAAAATAATTTGTGGTAGTTATTAATCTATCACCTTTGTGTGAATTAAATCAAAATCAAGGACCAACCCAACACATGTTTACAGTGAATAAACTTTTTTTTGAAGGGGGGTACTGGGGATTGAACTCAGAACCTTGCGCTTGGGAGGGAGGTGGCAGCACTACTGAGCTAAATCCCCTAAACTCTTCAATATAGCAACTTTACCCTGGGGAGTTAAAAGGAGTTGGGGAGGGAGGAATAGATAGGTAGAAGGAAGTGGAAAGGTTAGCAGTGAGGACAGAGGACACAGGCAAGAGAAGGAAAGAGAAGAAAAGAAAAATAAAGAAGAAATACAAATTAAGGCCAGAACAGGAACACAAAAGGAGTTGAAGAGCAATGTGGGACAGCAAGGGACCAAGGGAGAGAGAGAGATAAATAAAAGAGAAAAGAAAGAAAAAAGAGAAAAATAAAATTTTTTTAAAAGAGTAGAAAAAGAAGAAAAAAATTAAAAAGAGCAAAAAAATAGTGGTAATTTTGAAAATAACAAATAAAAGATAAAAATGAAGGGCTTTCTGCAGTGTGTGTCTCTGCTGTCACAATAGACAATGTGGGCAGCAGTGTGCAGTAATAAGTCAATGAGCCTCAGTAAGCCAGTCTCAGACCCGTGAGATTTAGGCAGATTTCTGGCTGCAAGTCCCAAGTTGAGCTCCCTGTCCTCCTGCAGAGTTCAACTCTGCAAGGTTCTATTGCAGGTTCCAGCTGCCCTTCCCCTGAAGGTAGTCCAGGTTCTGATGGGAGGTGTTGATCCCTCTAACTTACCAAGTACGGTGGTCTGGTGTACCTTTACTGCAGAGATTCTCTTCACTTTTCCAGTGGGCTTCAATTGTCATCATGAGAGAGACCATTTCTCTGTTGTTCACTTCTGCAGCTCAGGACAATGGCCTTTATGTCCCCCTGTGCCTTTGTAGTGTGGAACCAGGTAGCTGCACAGCCAAGAGGCCAGAGGCGGCAGAGGTGGTGGTGGGGGGCTATTGTTGCAGGCGCCCGCGCTGGTACACTGGCGGCTGGTGGGCGTGCCCCCTCCCTTTTTAAAGATCTCTTGACACTTCCTTCCTATTCAGTCTCAGTGTCCCAGACGTGTCCATTTTGTACTGTAAAAGAGTATCTCTGAGTTCTGGAGAAGTATAAAACATATCCAATGTATTTATAATGAGTTTTTAATAGATTGTAACACAAAATTGTAGGTTATTTTTCACAAATAAAATAAACATGAATTAGTAAAAGAAAATGACCAGAACTTATTATTAGATTCCACTAGAAACAAAGGTGAATACAACATTATAAATAAAAAGTATGTGTAAATATTTGCTATTAAACAAAAAAAAACACATGTGTGAGTGTATCTCATGCAAACAAAAATCATTGGTTGAATTGACACCTGCCTCAGGTGTCAACTGGATAGTCAGTATGTAAATAAATGTGCAGTCCAAGTGATGCTCAGGGTAAACTGTTAAGTGGCTAAAAGCTTTAAAAATATCAGAAGAATATTATTTGTGAATATTACATGAAATTCAAATTCCAGCATCCACAAAAATTGTTGTAGCTACATTCACTCTTTTATGCAGAGCCTATGGCTGCTGTTTTGCTGTGAAAGCAAAGTAGAGTAGTTGTGACATAGACCACGGTGCCTGCAAAACCTAAAATATTTATTGTGTGGTCCTCTAGAGAAAATTTTGCCATGACGCATCCCAGTCTAGATAAACAAGAAGAGGTAACATGTTGATAAGTATAAATAGTACTGACAGCATAGAAGAGGGGTATAAGCAGTCTCGGGAGCCAGACCAACTGGGCTTTGTGATCTCACACAATTTCATGGACTGCTCTTCCCCTGAGTTCCTCATACCCCAGATAGGGATGCGATCTGGGCCCTTTCAAAGGTGATAGCAATTCATGAGGCTATGAGAATTAAATAACAGTATTGATAAAAACACATTGCATTAAGTCACTAAAACATGGGACCTTGTTACAAAAGCTAGCTTTACCCCATATAAATACACATATAACTTCCTAGCCTATGGTGGAGACAAAATGAACTGTAAAATTCCTGCTGAATTCAAAAGCAAATGACAGGGTCAGAGATTTAGCTCAGTGGTTCCGACACTTGCTTTGTAAATGGAAGGTCCCGAGTTCGATCCCCGGTACCAAAAAAAAAAAAAGCAAATGAGAGGGAAAACAAAAGCCAAAGTAGCAAAAGGAAGCAGAGAAAAAGCAGGATAAACATAAAGTACAAAATGGTAGTGCTAATTCAATATATGCTAGCAATAACAATAAATCTTAATGGAGTAAACATGCAAGTCAAAATATGAGTATTCTCAGTTTGTAAAAATAAAATTGAGGTATATGCTCTTTTTGAAATATACTTTATGCATTAAACACACAAAAGTGATACGTTAAAGGAAAACACATTAGGCAAATCTTAAATAAAATAATCTGGCATGGTGATGTACATATACACTTATCTCTCTATTAGGTCAACTGTCATCAAACTAAAAACATTTTTGGAATGTAAAGTATGTCGATACTTAATGACAAAAGGTATGATTCTTATAGGATGACAGAAAAAAATAGATTTATAAACAGTTAAAAGCATTGTCTTAGTTACTTTATTCATTACTGAGACAAAATACCCAACATCCAAAGTTAAAGGAGAAAAGATTTATTTCAGCTCACAGTTTGTAGAGGTTTCAGTTTATAATTGTCCGGCTTCAAGGCAGAGTACTGTGGCAGAGGGGTGTTACAGAGGAGAAACAGTCCATGGTAAAGCAGTGCAGGCAGAAGACAGCAAGCAAGTGAGCTACAAGAAACAAGCAAGTGAACAGCCAGGACCACAGCTCTTTCTGTTCCATATATCTTACCCACACACCTGCCCTTAAAGTAGGTAATACTCACACCTTAAGCCTAGCATCGCAACCCTGAATAAATTCCAGCATCACGTCCTTGATCGCAGCAGCACAAACCCTAGATCCAGCCACCTCCAAAAACCCCCACCTACGACCACACTAGGCTTTGGGGGAACACTTAGATACAAACCATAACAAGCATAAACTGCATATATCTTTACTATATATATAAAATTGATAGAATTATACAGAGAATCAATAAACTAGTATGAATAATAGGAAACTTTAAACACTAGTAATGGTAATTCAGCAGCACAAGTCTCAGGTCTGATCTAATGGGCTCATACTACTCTAATCAGGAAATGTATTTCTTTGCAAATATACATAAAAATTTATAATAATAAATATACATAGAACTTTTATAATAATTGGCCACAGAACAGGTCTACACATAAGAAAATTTAAAAGTGTTAAACATATTACCTTTTTGTTTAAAAATAGTATTTAATTTGGAAATTATCTGAAGCACTCCAAGAATAAATTTGGATTTTTTTTTTTTTGCAGAACCGGGAATTGAACTTAGGACATTATTCTTTGTGAGGCAGGCGCAGCGCCCCTGAGGTAAATCCCCAGCCCTGGAAATTTTAATAAAAAGATACTTTCAAATGATTATTGATTCTCAGAGGAAATCACAGTGGACATTAGAAAATACTTAGAACTGAATATTAACAAAAATTTTACATTCTAAAATGTAGAGGATATAGATAAACATTACTTAAAATAATTTTAATACTCTATCTTATTGTAAATAAAGTTTGAAAATTGATAATATATCAAACTTAGGAGTTAGAAAAAGAACAAACTAAATCCAAAATAAGTAGAATGAATGAAATAGCAATAGAGGAGCAACTAATTAAAAAGGAAGAAAAAGATGAAATAGAATTCATAAACCTGACACTCACTTTTTGAAGAGTGTAATAAAATAGACAACCTGTGGCAAAACTAAGGGAAAAAAATCCATTAAAGAAGAATATTAGCAGTGAAAAGAGTAATGTCATAACCTCAGAAACAAAAAAGTAGCATTCTTTTTTTAAAAAAAGAGATTATGAACAATTTTAAGACATTAGAATTGAAAACTTCTAACAAAATAGTCCATGCTCTAGAGAACTATAACTAGGCAATGATTCAAGAAGAAATTAAAAACCTGACCAATTCTTAATGGTGAAGAAAATGTATGGAGGTTAAAAATTTACCCCCAACCTCATTTAAAACTGGATATGTCAACCAATGAAACAAAACAGAATTTCAGTCATGATCTGAACCCTCTTTTCTTCTCCTTGGAACCTGACAAGATGATCGTGTTCAGTCACTCTCACTAATACACAAGAGGAGATTGTGAACCCTATCTCCAACCAGCAATTAATTCTACACAAATTAAAGATCGAATGGCAGCAATAATCTAAAATATTTTGGAAGAATTATAGGAGGTTCTCTTTACCACCTCATAGTAGAGAAATTTGTGTATTTTAGTCAGTATCTATTTACTTCATATTATGGACTGAAATATTAGGATTTTTGAAAAACTTTTACTAATGTAATAATTTTATATTATTATTGATATTCTTGAACTGGTTATTTCTACATTATATATATATATTTTAAATTATGTTTATCAGTACATTTTAGGTATGCAATATTATGACATTCATTATTGGGAATTTGTACCTTTACATGATACATTTTAGTTCTTATTTTTTCCCCTTCCCTTGCCCTCCCTTCAACCCCTCCACCCCTCCCTGTTTACAAAGACTTGGTTTCAGTATTTTCCTTTTCTCATATTTATTCCATTCCATTCTTTCCTTTCCCCTACCCCTCCCACTTCCCCTTCCCTTTCACACCTTTTCTTCCTATTTCACATTATCTATTATACATTTTGATCCTTATTTACACTTTCAGTTTCTCATACCAGAAAAAGTATTTGGTATTTACACATATGTGTCCTATTTATTTCACTTAGGAGTATGGCCTCAATGTGCATCCATTTAGTTATAAATGTCTCTAGTTTCTCTTTGTTTATGGCTGAGTAGTACTGCATTTTATTTTTTAAAAAAACCTACATTTTCTTTATCCAGTCTCCAGTTGACGGGCATTTGGACTGCTTCCAAGTTTTAGTTATTACAAACTGTGCTGCTATGAACATAGGTGTGCATATATCTCTGTGGTATGATTCTTTTAATTATTTTGGGAAGATATCCATCAGGGGAATAGCTGGGACAAATGGGATTTCTAATCCTAATTTTTTGATGTATCTCCATACTGATTTCCACAGTCGTTGCACCAGTCTACACTCCTACCAGCAGTGGAGCAGTTTTCCTTTTTCCTCACAACTGAAACCAGCATTTGTTATTGGTTGATTTCCTGATAGCAACCATGCTTTCTGGAATGAAGTGAAATCTCAGCATTGTTTTCATTTGCAACTCTCCAATAACCAGTGATGCTGAACACTTTTTTCATATGTTTATTTGCTCTTTCTACTTCTTTGCCTGAGAAATGTCTGTTCATTTCAGATGCCCATTTTTGGATTGGGTCTTTAAATTTTGATGGTCTGATTTTTTAAAGTTCTTTGTATATTCTAGATAGGAGACCTTCGTCTGAGGAACAATTGGTAAAAATTTTTACCACATTGTGTGTTGTCTCTTCACTCTGTTGGTGGTTTCTCTTGCTGTGCAGAAGCTTTTTAATAAGATGAGATCCCAGTTGTTGATTCTTTGTGCTAGTTCCCATGTGACTAAGGTTTTATTCATGAGATTTTTTCCTACACCAAAGTCTTCAAGAGTTCTACCTAACCTCTCATCCAGCAGGTTTAGTGTTTCTGTTTTAGTATTTAGATATTTGATCCATTTCAATTTTAGTTTAGTGCATGGTGAGACATATAGGTCTAGTTTTAATCTTTGCCAAGTTTTAATAGTTTAACATAGTTTAATCTTTGGCAATTTTTCCTGCACCATTTATTAAAGAGGCTATCTTTCCTCTAGTGAGTATGTTTGGCTCCTTTGTTGAAGATGAGGTGGCTGAGTATGTCTGGAGTTGTTTCTGAATCTTTTAATCTATTCCACTGATCCTCAGGTCTGCTTTGCCAGTACCATGTTGTTTTCATCACAGTAGCTTTGTAGTACAGTTTCAAGTTGGGGATTTCCTTGTCTATGTTGCTTAGAATTTCTTTTGCTATTCTAGATCTCTTCTTGTTCCAAATGAATTTTTGAATTGTTTTCTCAAGTTATGTGAAATATGCTGTTGGAATTTTAATAGGGATTATATTGAATCTATATAGCAGTTTTGGAAGTATAGCCATTTTCATTATATTGGTCCTTCCTACCCAGAAGCATGGTATGTCTTTCCATTTTCTAATATCCTCTTCAATCTCTTTTTTTCAGAGTGCTGTAGTTTTCAGAGTAGAGGTCATATCTTTCTTTTGTTAGATTGATTCCTGGGTATTTCATTTTTTTGAATGATATTGTGAAAGGAGTTGTTTCTCCAGTTCCTCTCTAAGTGAGTCTCTTGTTTGTGTAGAGGAAGGTATTCATTTTTGTGTGGACTTGGTATCCAGCTACTCTACTGAATTTGGTTATAAGTCTAGAAGACTTTGGGTGGAGTTCTTGGGGTCTTCTATACACAATATCATGTCATCTGTAAATAATGACAGTTTAACTTCATTTCCTATCTTTATTCCTTTTATTTCTTTCTGTTGTTTAATTGCTATGACTGATGTTTCCAGAACATTGAACAGGAGTGGTGATGGTTGATATTCTTGTCTTGTTCCTGATTTTAGTGTGAAGGATTTCAGTTTTTGACCACTTAGTATGATGTTGGCTGTTGGTTTTTCGTAGATGACTTTTATCAGGTTGAGACAAAGACCATCTATTCCAATTTTCCATATGATTTTTATCATGAATGTGTGTTGGATTTTGTTGAAGGTTTTTTCTGCATCTATTGAGATGATCATATGGTTTTTGTCCTTGATACTATTAATATAGTGTATTATATTTATTGATTTGTATATATTAAACCATCCCTGCATCACTGGGTCAGGTTGTATGATCTAGATGATGTTGTTTATTCCATTTCCCAGTATCTCTTTGAGGACTTTTGTGTCTGTGTTAATTAGGGAGATTGGTATATTGTTCTCTTTTTCGGTTGGGTCTTTCTCTGCTTTTGGGATCAAAGTGATGCTTGCTTCCAGGAATGAATTTGGGAGTATTGCTTCCCTTTCAATTTCATCAAAGAGTTTAAACATTAGTGGTAATAGTTCGTCTCTAAATGTTTACAGAATTCCACAGTAAAGCCACCAGGATGTGGGCTTTTCTTCATTGGTAAGATTTTAGTTATGTTTTTAATTTTGCTACTTAATATTGAGTTGTTTAGAATTTTTAGGCCTTCTTCATAAAACTACAGTAATTCATATGTATCTAGGAATCCGTTCATTTCTTCTGTGTTTTCCATCTTCTTGGTGTATAGATTCTCAAAGTAAATATTGATGATCCTTTGGATTTCTGCTGGATCTGTTGTAATTTCACCCTTTTCATTCCTAATTGCATGGGTTTTTTTATAAAGTTGGCTAAGTGTTTGTCCATTTTGTTTATTCTTTCAAAGAACCAACTCTGCTTCATTGACTTTTTGTATCATTTGCTTAGTCTCCATTGTATTGATTTATGCTCTGATCTTTATAATTTCCTCCCTTGCATGAGCTTTGGGTTTTTCTTGCTCTTCTTTTTCTAGAAGCTTGAGGTTCAGCATTAGTTTGTTTATTTGAGCTCGTTCAGTTTTCCCAATATGAGTACACACTGCTATGAGTCTCCCTGTCAAGACTGCTTTCATTGTGCTCCATAAATTCAGAAATGTTGTATTGGCATTTTCACTTAACTGTAGAAACTGTCTGATTTTTTCTTTAATTTCTTCTGTGACCCATTGGTTGTTCAGAAGTGTGTTGTTCAATTTCCATGTGTTTATGAAATTTTTGTAGTTTCTTTTGCTGTTGATCTCCAATTTCATCCCACTATGGTCTGATAATATACAGGGGATAACTTCAGTTCCTTTGCACTTACCTAAATATGTTCTATCAGCGAGTATGTGATCTATTTTGGAGAATGACCATGTGCAGCTGAAAAGAATGTGCATTCTGATTTTGTTGAATGGAACACTCTATAAAGATCTGTTAAGTCCATTTGTTCAAGAGTTCGGTAGAGTTCTAGCATTTTATTGTTTATTTTTAATCTAATTGATCTATTTATTTGTGACCCTGGGGTATTGAGGTACACCACTACTACTGTATTAATGGTCACTTGATTTTTCATGTCTGTTATGCAATTTGTTTTATGCAATTGGGTTCTCTAGTATTTGGTGCATATATGTTTATGATTATCATCTCTTCTTCTTGGGTTGTTCCCATTACAGTATATAGTGGCTCCTTTGTCTCTCTTGATTAGTATTGGTTTGAAATCCATTTTATCTGCAAATAGGATAACTTCTCCTGCTTTTTTTTGGGGGGGGTTCTTGTCACATGGAATATTGTTTTTTACCCTTTAACTTTCAGTGTTATGAGTTGCTTTTTGAATTAAGCATGCTTCTTGTATGCAACATATTTTTGATTCTTGCTTCTTGACCCATTCTGCCAGTCCATTTTTTTTTGATTGGTGAATTGAGACCATTAACATTGATGTTTATAATTGATATGTATTGACTTATTCCTTATTTTTAAATTTTATTTTATTGGTACATTTTAGGTATACAATATAATATTCATCATTGGAAATTTGCACCTTTACATAATCTCTCTTGGTTCTTGTTTTTTCCCTCTTCCCCTGACCTCCCTTGAATGCTTTCATCTCTCCCTATTTACAAAGACTTTGTTTCCATTTTTTCATTTTCTCATATTAATTCCATTCCCTTCTTTCCTTTCCCCTACCCCTCCCCACTTCCCCCTCCCCTTTGCCCCTTTTTTTCCTATTTCACATTTTCTATTATACCTATTAGTCCTTGTTTACACATTCAGTTTCTCACACCAGAGAAACTATTCAGTATTTACATGTGTGTCCTATTTATTTCACTTAAGAGTACCACCTCAATGTTCATCCATTTAGCAATAAATGTCTCTAATTTCTCATTTTTTATGGCTGAGTAGTACTCCATTTTATTAAAAAACCACATTTTCTTTATCCAGTCTCCAGTTGATGGGCATTTGGGCTACTTCCAAGCTTTAGCTATTACAAATAGTATTGCTGTGAACATGAGTGTGCATATATCACTGTGGTATGATACTTTTAATTCTTTGGGGAAGACACCCAACAGGGGAATAGCTGGGTCAAATGGGACTTCCAGTCTTAGTTCTTTGAGGTATCTCCATACTGATTTCCACACTGGTTACACCAGTCTACACTCCCACTAGCAGTGGAGCAGGGTTCCTCTTTCCCCACAGCCCCACCAGCATTTTTTATTTGTTGATTTCTTGATAGCAGCCATTTTTTCTGGGGTGAGTTGGAATCTCAGTGTTGTTTTCATTTGTATCTCTTGAATGACCAGGGATATTGAACATTTTTTCATGTTTATTTGCCATGTCTACTTCTTTGTGTGAGAAATATCTGTTCATTTCAGATGCCCATTTTTGGATTGAGTCTTTAAATTTGGGAGGTCTAATTTTTAAAATTTCTTTATAGGTTCGGTTTAGTAGACCTTTGAGTGACAGCTGGTGAAAATTTTTTTCCACATTATGGGTTGTCTCTTCACACTGGTGGTGGTTTCTCTTGCTGTGCAAAAGCTTTTTAATAAGAAGAGATCCCACTTGTTTTTTGTGCTAGTTCATGGGCAACTGAGGTTTTGTTCATAAAATCTTTCCTACACCAATGTGTTCAAGAGTTCTTGCTAAACTCTTCCAGCTGGTTTAGTGTTTCTGTTTTAATATTTAGATCTTTGATCCATTTAGATTTCCTTTAGTGCATTGTGAGAGATATAGGTCTAGTTTTAGTCTTTGGCAAATTGAAACCCAATTTTTGTAGCATCATTTATTAAAAAGGCTATCTTTCCTCCAGTGAGAGTGTTTTGTTCCTTTGTCAAAGATGAGGTGGCTGAGTGTGTCTGGAGTCATTTCTGCATCTTCTAATCTGGTCCACTGGTCCTCAGGTTTGTTTCTTTGCCAGTACCATGCTGTTTCTATCACAGTAGATTTGTAGTATAGTTTCAAATTGGGGATTGTGATACCCCCTGCCATGTTTGTGTTACCTAGAATTGCTTTTGCTATTCTGGGTCTCTTCTTGTTCCAAATGAATTTTTGGATTGTTTTCTCAAGGTCCATGAAGTATGCTGCTGGGATTTCAATTGGGATTGCATTGAATCCATATAGCAATTTTGACAGTATGGCCATGTTCACTATGTTGATCCTTCCTACCCAGGGGCAAGGGATGTCTTTCCATTTTCTGATATCATCTTCAATCTCTCTTTTGGGAGTGTTATAATTTTCAGAGAAGAGGTCTTTGATTTCTTTTGTTAGGTTGATTCCCAGATATTTCAGTTTCTTGGATGCTATTATGATAGGAATTATTTACCCTATTTCTCTCTTAGTGATTCTGTTGTTCATGTAGATGAAAGGTATTGATTTTTTTTGTGTGTTGACCTTGTATCCAGCTACTTTACTCAATTTGGTTATTAAGTCCAGAAGAGTTTTGGAGGAATTCTTGGGGTCTTCTATATAGCGTATCATGTCATCTGCAAATAATGACAATTTTATATCTTCATTTCCTATCTTTATTCCTTTTGTTTCTTTCTCTTTCTAATTGCCATGGCTAATGTTTCCAAAACTATATTGAACAGGAGTAGTGACAGTGGACGTGCTTGTCTTGTTCCTGATTTTAATGTGAAGGATTTCAGTTTTTGACCATTTAGTATGATATTGGCTGTTGGGTTTTCATAGATGGCTTTTATCAGATTGAGGTAGAGACCATCTATTTCAATTTTTTGTAGGGTTTTTATCATAAATGCGTGTTGGATTTTGTCAAATGCTTTTTCTGCATCTATGGAGATAGTCATATGATTTTTGTCCTTGGGTCTGTTGATATAGCATATTAGATTGATTGATTTGCATATGTTGAACCATCCCTGCATCCCTGGGATGAATCCCACTTCATCAGGGTGTATGATCTTCTTGATGATCTTCTACTTTCTCTTTGCCAGTATCTTATTAAGGATTTTTACATCTATGTTCATTAGTAAGATTGGACTACAGTTCTCTTCCCGTTTGGTCTTTCTCTGCTTTGGGGATCAAGGTGATGCTTGTTTCCAGGAATGAATTTGGGAGTATTGTTTCCCTTTTGCTTTCACTGAAGAGTTTAAGGAGTAGTGGCAGTAGTTCCTCTCTAAATGTCTTGTAGAATTTGGAATTCAGCAGTGAAGCCATCATGACCCATGCTTTTCTTAGTTGATACATTTGGGTTTTTTTTACATCTTTAAAAATGTGTTTTTTTAAAAAAAAAATCAGTGTGTACAAAAGTGTTTCCTAGTTTTTAATTCTCAAGACAAATACCCAACCCTCCACCCACAGCCCACCCTGCTTCAATGGTATTTCTGGTAACCCAACCATTTTCCCTTACAGGAAGTTAGTGGCTCAGAATAGAACCTCCTACAGAATTTATCATCACTAACAGACTGTTTAGAGTAGAGATCTAAGAAGCTAACAAGCAAGGTTCTTTCTCAGTGAAGTTAATGAGAACTCCTATAATGGCAGTTGACTTCCAGCAGACACCACAACAAAGCACCATCAATTGCTGAAAGCTAAAAAATAGATTATTAGTTTCAATAGTATTTCATTTTCTATTGGAAAATTCTTTAAATAACATTAAATAAGTCTCTTTTCCCCCAAAGAAATAGTCTAGATTTTATTATGCCTGTAAAAAGTAGGTTACAGCAAGCAGATAAAGATCATTCACAGCACAGTGCATTGACTTCTATCCACTCATGCTCAGACCAAACCAATAAGCTATGCTACGCCTGAATATATATAGCAGCATGATTGAAATAACCAAGCAAAAGGTGGCATGTTCACAACTTACATTTTTAGCTGATGATGTGGGTTTATCTGAATAGATCAGTCCAAAAAAGCAGTAACAAAGCAAGACAAAAGGGATAATAACAGTCCTCTTCCCCTATGCCACAAGATTTTTGATCTATATTGCAAATACAATGTGTGACATCATTTGTAGACCCTAAAGAAAGGCACACTTTGTTTGGAAAAAGTCTATTCATCAGTATACTTCAAGTTGCTGTCTTCACAATGTAGCAACTAGCTAATAGTTTCAATTGGTACTAAAGAATAGAAATACATCACTTCTAGGCCTTTTGGCTAAGGTCAAGTGAAGAATAGAAATGCAACTTTTTTGAATCAATGGTTTGTACCCCAGAATTCAAATTCTTTGGAACTAGACAAAGTGATTAATACAACATCAATTTGTAAAAGTCCATGAAATAAAGTTAATTGTAAACAAACAACTTCCTTTTTCATTTCTACACTTTTTTTCCTATGTACAAGAATGGTACACTTGGTTACAGCTATTTTCTGCCAGATTCATCTTAAATCTTTAAACCACAACAAAAGTTCTTTACTTCCTGTTTCTATATAGAATTAAGAAAACATTATCATACCTCTACTGCAGCGTTTTAAAAGCTCAAATCAGGCATACACTTATAGTCTACATCTGCTTTTCACCTTGGCAAACTTATGAAGCAGCCTAAAGAGTAATATAATATGCTGCATTCAGTAGCACGTACACAAGCAAACTCAAATTGCCAATTTTTTCTTACAGATACTTAAAAAAAGAATTATTTTGCTTAGTTTTAAGTGTCATTAACAATCATAAATGAGAAAAACTTTGAAAAAGAGACCAAAATAACTCAATCTTATTTTTGCCTCATAGCTTATTTTTCTCAGAAACAAAATACTCAGATTCCAATCATTTATATATCCTTGGAGGTGTTTTCTGTGTTTACGTAAACCATAGTCACAATTCTAAACATTTCAGAGCCAACTCAGAGCATCAAATTTAGTAGCAATTTCCTCAAATATGCATGTTTTGAGTCTCAAACTCCATTCATTCATTCATTCATTCACTCATTCACCTACTCACTCACTGGTACTGACAGACTGTACAACTAATTGTTTCTTCTTTTAAGTTAGGCACATACTCAGGAAACAGACCTGATTATAATAAAAGCCTATTAAAGTATCAGTGATTTTTAGCAAATCTGCCTGCTCTAAGTGGAATTTAATGTTTTAAATAATAATTTTAGAGGGCTCTTAAATTCTAAAACACCAAGAATTATAGGGCCAGGGATGCAGCTCAGTGGCATCACACCTGCCTAGTAAAGACAAGGTGCCGAGTCCAATACCCAATACCAAAAAACAAAAAAAAATATATAAAAATAACATTCAGATCAGTGCACCACGGCTACCAGGCAGCAGGAGGCTTCTGGGTAGGCGTGCTGCAACTCCCAGCTTAGAGGAAGCTTCTGGGTAGGGGTGCCATGGCTGCGAGCCCAGAGAAGACCTCCAGTTCAGCACATCATGGCTCCCAGGCAGCAAGAGGCTTCTGGGTAGGCATGCTATAGCTCCATGCCCAGAGGAGGTGAGCTGAGAAGGTGCCAGGAACAGAGATGCACCCTATACCCCACCACACACACACCTACCTGCACATCAAAATGAGAAGATAGGTAATCAAGCCACAGAAACAGACTTCCAGGTCACCTACAGCAACCCTGAAGGGAAAGGAGATGGAACACTCTGATACTCAACCACCCTGGACTCCCTGAACTAGCAATGAAAGAGGATCTGGAAAAAATGAAATCAGAAATAATTTCTCACGTAACAGCAAAGATTGTGCCCATAGTGCAAGACATGATTAATAGAGCTAGAGAGGATACAGGTTAAAAAATAGAGGAGCTGAGGGATATGATGGAATGCCAACATAGGAAACAAATGGAATCCACAAAACAGATGCAAACAGATTTTTCAGGAGATTAAAATCTCCATTGAAAGTCTATGAGGCAGAATGAGCCAATGTGAAGGCAGAATTTCAGATATAGAAGATAAGATTGTGTTTAGTGACCAGAAAAAGAAAAAAGACTTTAAAATTTTAAGGGCCCACAGGAAATCAATCCAGCAGCTGCTAGACTATGTAAAGAATAACACAAGACTGATTGTAGTCAATGAAGAAACAGGAGAGAATGCAGATGACATAAAAAAAAAAAAACTGTTTACAGAAGTGATGACAGAAAACTTCCCAAACAGGGGAAAAGAATTTGACATACACATAAGCGAGGCATATAGAACTCCAACTAGCCTTGATAAAAAAAATCTACATATAGGCATATAATTTTTAAGATTCCAGCAACTCAACAGAAGAATAAAATTCTACAAGTAGTTAGAGAAAAGAAACAAATCACATACAAAGGATAACCCATCAGAATCACAGCAGACTTCTCAGTGGAAATGCTCAAGGCAAGAAGAGCTTGGAGTGATGTGTTTCAAGCCCTAAAGGATAACAATCTCAAACCCAGATTGACATACCCTGCAAAACTCTCTTTCATAATTGATGGTGAGATAAGATACTCTCATGACAAAGAGCACCTTAGGAACTTCATAAATACCAAACCAGCACTCCAAAAAATTTTAGACAAAATCCTAGGAAAAGACATAGAGGATCACAATCTCAGGAAGCCCAGCAGAATGAATCTGCAGGGCACAACAAGAAATTAAAAGCAAAGGGGGAGGATCAAACAAAAAGAAACAGACATGACAATGATAACTCAATACGTGTCAGTTATAACAATCAATGTTAATGGTCTCAATTCACCAATAAAAAGAAATAGACTGGCAGAATGGGTCAAGAAGCAAGATCCAACAATATGCTGCATACAAGAAACACACTTAATTCAAAAAGAAAGTCATAGACTGAAATTTAAAGGGTGGAAAACAATACTTCATGTGATGGGAACCCAAAAAAAGCAGGAGTAGCTCAAGTGGATTTTAAACCCACACTGATTAAGAGAGACAAAGAAGGACACTATATCCTTGTAAAGGGAACAATCCAAGAGGAAGAGATGACAATCATAAATATCTATGCACCAAAAACTAGTGCACTCAACTATATAAAACAAATAGTAATGGACATGAAAAACCATATAAGCACTATTACAATAGTAGTGGGGGACCTCAATACCCCATTGTCACCAATAGATGGATCAAGTAGACAAAAAACAAGCAACGAAATACTAGAACTAAATCAAACTATTGAAGATATGAACCTAACAGATATTTACAGAGTGTTCCACCCCACAAAATCAGAATACACATTCTTTTCAGCTGCACGTGGGTCATTCTCCAAAATAGACCACATACTCGCTCATAGAACATGTTTAGGTAAGTGCAAAGGAACTGAAGTTATCCCCTGTATATTATCAGACCATAGTGTGATGAAATTGGAGATCAACAGCAAAAGAAACTGCAAAAACTTCATAAACACATGGAAATTGAACAACACACTTCTGAAGAACCAATGGGTCACAGAGGAAATTAAAGAAGAAATCAGTCAGTTCCTCTGAATAAATGACAGTGACAATGCAGCATACTGGAATCTATAGAACACAATGAAAGCAGTCTTACGAGGGAAATTCATACCAGTGAATACGCATATTAGGAAAACAGAGCGAGCCCAAATGAACAACCTGATGCTGGACCTCAAGCTTCTAGAAGGAGAAGAGCAGGACAAACCCAAAGCTCATACAAGGGAGGAAATTATAAAGATCAGAGGAGAAATCAATGCAATGGAGACTAAGAAAACAATACAAAAAATCAACGAAGCCAAGAGTTGGTTCTTCAAAAGAATCAACAAAATTGACAAATCCTTAGCCAACCTTATCAGAAAAAGGAAAGAAAAGGCCCAAATCCATGCAATTAGGAATAAAAAGGGTGAAATTACAACAGACCCAGCAGAAATCCAGAGGATCATCAATACCTATTTCCAGAACCTATATGCCAATAAGATGGAAAACACAGAAGAAATGGACAGATTCCTGACACGTATGAATTACCAAAGTTGAATGAAGACCTAAAAATTCTAAGCAACCGAATATCAATCAATGAAATTGAAAACATAATTAAAAACTTACCAACTAAGAAAAGCCCAGGTCCTGATGGCTTCACCACTGAATTCTGTAAGACATTTAGAGAGAAACTACTGCCACTACTCTTTAAACTCTTCAATGAAATTGAAAGGGAAGCAATACTCCCAAAATCATTCCTGGAAGCAAACATCACCTTAATCCCCAAAGCAGAGAAAGACCCAACTGAATAAGAGAACTCTAGGCCAATCTCACTAATGAACATAGGTGCAAAAATCCTTAATAAGATAATGGCAAACAGAATGCAGAAGATCGTCAAGAAGATCATACACCCTGACCAAGTGGGATTCATCCCAGGGATGCAGGGATGGTTCAACATACACAAATCAATCAATGTAATACACTATATCAATAGAGCCATGGACAAACCTATATGATCTTCTCAATAGATGCAGAAAAAGCATTTGACAAAATCCAACATGCATTTGTGATAGAAACCCTACAAAAAATCGAAATAGACAGTCTCTACCTCAATCTGATAAAAGCCATCTATGAAAAACCAACAGCCAATATCATACTAAATGGTCAAAAACTGAAATCCTTCACGCTAAAATCAGGAACAAGACAAGGATGTCCACTATCACTACTGCTGTTCAATATAGTTTTGGAAACATTAGCCAGGGCAATTAGACAAAAGAAAGAAATAAAAGTAAAAAAGATAGGAAATGAAGATATCTAATTGTCATTATTTGCAGATGACATGATACTCTATATAGAAGACCCCAAGAACTCCACCAAAAGTCTTCCAGACTTAATAACCAAATTGAGTAAAGTAGCTGGATACAAGGTCAACACACAAAAATCAATAGCTTTCCTCTACACGAACAACAGAGTCACTGAGAGAGAAATAGGGCAAACAATTCCTTTCACAATAACATCCAAAAAACTGAAATACATAAGAATCAACCTAATGAAAGAAATCAAATACCTCTTCTCTGAAAATAATAACACTTTGAAAAATGATATTGAAGGGGATGTCAGAAAATGGAAAGACATCCCTTGCTCCTGGGTAGGAAGGATCAACATAGTGATAATGGCTATAATTCCAAAACTGCTATATAGATTTAATGCAATCCCAATTGAAATCCCAGCAGCATACTTCATAGACCTTGAGAAAACAATCCAAATAATCATTTGGAACACGAAGAGACCCAGAATAGCAAAAGCAATTCTAGGTAACACAAACACGGCAGGGGGTATCACAATCCCCAATTTGAAACTATACTACAAATCTACTGTGATAAAAACAGCATGGTATTGGCAAAGAAACAGACCTGAAGACCAGTGGAACAGATTAGAAGATGCAGAAACAACGCCAGACACACTCAGCCACCTCATCTTTGATAAAGGAGCCACATACCCTCACTGGAGGAAAGATAATCTCTTTAATAAATAGTGCTGCATAAATTGGGTTTCAACTTGCCAAAGACTAAAACTAGATCTATATCTTTCACCATGCACTAATCTAAAATCAAAATGGATTAAAGATCTAAATATAAAAACAGAAACACCAAACCAGCTGGAACAGAGGTTAGGTAGAACTCTTCAAGACATTGGGGTAGGAAAAGGTTTTATGAACAAAATCTCAGTTGCTCTTGAACTAGCACAAACCAATCAACAAGTTGGATCTCTTTTTGCTAAAAAGCTTCTGCACAGCAAAAGAAACCTCCAGCAATGTGAAGAGACAACCCACAATGTGGGAAAAAATTTTCAACAGCAGTCCCTCAGACATAGGTCTACTTATCTCGAATCTATAAAGAATTTTAAAAAATCAGACCTCCAAAATTTAAAGACCCAATCCAAAAATGGGCATCTGAAATGAACAGACATTTATCACACAAAGAAGTAGACATGGCAAATAAACATATGAAAAAATGTTCAATATCACTGGTCATTCGAGAGATGCAAATGTAAACAATGCTGAGATTCCACCTCACTCCAGAAAGAATCAGCTGCTAACATGAAATCAACCAACAACAAATGCTGGTGGGGCTGTGGGGAAAGAGAAACATTGCTCCACTGCTGGTGGAAGTATAGATTGGTGCAACCACTGTGGAAATCAGTATGGAGATACCTCAAAGAACTGACTGGAAGTCTCATTTGACCCAGCTATTCCTCTGCTGGATATCTTCCCCCAAAGAATTAAAAGAATCATACCACAGTGATATATGTGCACCCATGTTCATAGCAGCACAGTTTGTGATAGCTAAACTTGGAAACAGCCCAAATGCCCATCAACTGGAGTCTGGATCAAGAAAATGTGTTTTTTTTATAAAATGGAGTACTACTCAGCCATAAAAAATGAGAAATTAGAGACATTTATTGCTAAATGGATGCACATTGAGGTTATACTCTTAAGTGAAATAAACAGGACACACGTGTAAATACCAAATAGCTTCTCTAGTGTGAGAAAATGAAAGTGTAAATAAGGACTAAAAGGTGTAATAGATAATGTGAAATAGGAAGAAAAGGGCCAAAGGGGAGGGGGAATTGGGAGGGGTAGGGGAAAGGAAAGAAGGGAATGGAATTAATATGAAAAAATGGAAACAAAGTCTTTGTAAATAGGGAGGGATGGAGTGGTTGAAGGGAGGGTAGAGTAAGGGGGAAAAATAAGAACCAAGAGAGTATGTAAAGGTGCATATCTCCAATGATGAATATCATTATGTTGTACACCTAAAATGTACCAATAAAAGGATATACAAAAAAAATAACTTTCATCAGGGTACTTTCTCCCTAGGCCTGAACTTTTAGTGTCCTTTTCCAAACATATATGACACCAGAAGAAAAAAGTAATTGTCTTAGTTTCTATGTTTGGGGAGGTAAATCTATATCGAGAGAGGGGAGGAAAAAAAAAAAAAATAGGACAGTAGAAAATGTACCAGAAAGAAAAAGTATCATCATGTTAAAAGGAAATAAATTTTTATCATGAAAGATTCATTATGCAAAACCTATCAAACTAAATATTGTACTTTCCAATTATGCGGGCACTGGAGCTGAATTGCAATCAGATGAGTGGATACCTGGCCAAGATATGGGGCAATGTGCCTAAAAATCAAAGCAGGATAGAGCTGCACGCAAGAGCAGAGTATGTAACGCTTGACACTAGTAACCACTGAGTTCTTTTTCTCTTTTGTCTAACCACAGACAAATAAATATACCCTGATAATATAGGCAAATAGTAAACTCGATGTGATTGATATTTTCAAATATCCAAATATTACTAATATTACCAAGCCATCCTCTACTATAAAAAATGATTTCTAACCAACAATGAAGCAAAATTGTCCATAGTTTCACAAAATCCCACCATACCTTAAAATAAACAGTACAAGATTTTAGCTATTTAAAATAAAGAAAAATCTTGTTTCCTTTGTCATCTTTTGAAAATAACTAAACTACAACAATTAAAGGCTGTGATTATGCTTAAGCAAACATGGGGGGAAAAAGATAGCAACTTGTGTTTAGCATGCAATATATCAACTATAAGAGATTAATTTTACTTAGGAAAGCCTTACAAATTTTTGGAAGAAGCTTCATATCTTTAACATTATCATATATTTAATATTGGTTCTTTATTGCTTCTAGTATCAAGATTATTGATAAATTGAATAAAGTTATACTGACTTAATAGGTTCAAAAATTATTTTCCAATTATTTAATATAAATAACACTTGAAGAAAGAAAACCGTCTATAATATGACTTTCAATATACAACCTTACTTTAGTCTGATTCCATTTTTGTTATTTTTGCATTGGTCCTCAAAATTTAGTAAGAATTATATTTATATGTATAGAACTGCCTGCATAAATCTACTTCAAACTTCATAAAATGGTCAAATTAATTGTTTGAGCTTGCAAAACTAGTAACTTTCAAACTTCTGAGCTTAGAATGAAATGTAACTTTAATATGAATAAAAGTCTATGTACAAGAGAAGGTAACGTTTTCAATCCTCATTATCAGAAACATCATAAAGAAAGCTAGATTTATAACATACCTCTATTCCTATGTGCATCTGAAGTATGTACAGTAAAACACCAACACAGCTTTCATGTGTCAGTATCGGGGAGTGCAAGCAAGAGTGGCTTTTAAAGTATCTGATAAAGCAATTTTCATAAAGCCCCAAATTAGGCTAAAATCTACTAGAAACACCTGACTGCATTCTTCAATGTTTTCAAAGAAAATTCCATCACATTAAAAATCCATGTCAAATTCATTGCAAAAGTAAGTCGGGTCCTTTCATTTCACGTGGGAATACTGCAACATCAAAGTATTTACTGTTTTTGCAAGAGAAATAATATTGGCAGCTCCATTCTTACATTACTTACTTCCATTGGAAAACGTTGAGTGTTTAAAGAATTATGACAAAACATTCCAAACCCTAGATCTAAAAAGGGAGTCAGAAATACTTTGCTTGGCACATTTCCCCACCAAATACAGAGAAATCTACCATTAAATGATTAACTGTGTGTGGTACGGGAAAAGAAGATACAGTGCCCCAACCTCTCAACTGGGACAAAAAGGCTCTGAATAGGTCACCATATTCATTTCTGGATAAATCTCTTATTTATGAATTTTCTAGTGCTTAAAATGGTGGTCTTTTCAGCTACCTATTCTAAGAAGTCAAGTACAAGCATGCAAGTAAATTCACAGGCACAGAGGATCCATGTTAAAAACAGTTAAGGTAGCTGTAATGCAACACCAACAACTTGAATGGCCCTGACACACTGAAAACACTATCTTAATTATTCAACAAAATCCTGAAGCAAATTCTTGCTAGTCTTGTTACACCGCTAAACACTAAAGTAGCAGGTTTTTTTTCCATGGTTTTAGCTTAGCTCAAAGAATTTTTACACTATTAAGTAAGAAAAAATTAAAAGTATTTCCCCTCTTTAAATTTACACAGACGTTTAATTAGCTTTATCTACAGAGCAGGGATTTTTTTTTTTTCAGTCTCCAATGGTTGCCTAGATAACATCATTAGGCAAGAATGCCGGTTTAAAAGAAATCTATGCACAATCCTGAAAATAACAGATGTTGATGCTCCTGGAGAAGAGGCAAGCTTGACTATCAGCAGCTCTTTCTAGGCCTCAGTTACTCAGAAGCAATTCTGTTGCAGTCTCTACATCCCAAGATTTTGAAGACAAGGCCACTAGTACTGCATTTCTATCAAAGGCCATAGCACATAGGGTTTCTATTTTTTTGATGTATTCTGGACTAGAAACTGGTGCTCCAGCATACACGTGTGTCCAAAGTCGAGCTGTCTGTTTGAACATTTCAGGATTCTGTTTGTACTGATTTGCTACTACTGCATCCTGTGGCTCATCCGGTTCT
Source organism: Heterocephalus glaber (assembly GCF_053883595.1). Lineage (NCBI taxonomy): Eukaryota > Metazoa > Chordata > Mammalia > Rodentia > Bathyergidae > Heterocephalus > Heterocephalus glaber. The sequence continues at coordinate 31,456,494 of NW_028258296.1, read as the reverse complement.
GCAGCTGCCAATAGTGTTTGCAATGACAGTAATACTGTGCGAAGCAACATTGCTGCCGCCCATTGATCTTTCAGGATATCCAAACAAATAGCCCCTGTGACGGAACTAATATTAGGATGCCATATTTTAGTGATAAACCGGACCTTAGGGGCTTCAATGGATATGTTTCTGGTCGTTTGATCTCTACTTGATATCTTCCTCCTTTGTCTGGTGTGTCTGGAGGTCCTACTATTTCTCCTCTTAATTCTGTAAAATTCTCATCTACAAGATCTACTTTAATTTGATTTTTGCTCGTCTCCTCGCTCCTCCATGAACTCCCACTTGATTCCCTGCACATGTTGGCCTTGTCTCTGCCGGCAGCTTATTCATACCCACATACTCCGCCACTGTTACGACCAGCTCAGCGGTCACCTCTTCCTCCACTGCCTCCTCCCTCGGCGATTCAGACCCGAGCACTGAACGCTGCTACTGCAGCCTCTACCGCAGCCGCCGCCAAGCTCTCCTCGGTGTGGAATCACCTCCGCGCCGGCTACCAAAATGACGCCGTCCGGTTGGTAAGTATTTAATTATGTTTTCAATTTCATTGATTGATATTCGGTTGCTTAGAATTTTTAGGTCTTCTTCGTTCAACTTTGGTAATTCATATGTATCTAGGAATCTGTCCATTTCTTCTGTGTTTTCCATCTTATTGGCATATAGGTTCTGGAAGTAGGTATTGATGATCTTCTGGATTTCTGCTGGGTCCGTTGTAATTTCACCTTTTTCATTCCTAATTGCATGGATTTGGGCCTTTTCTTTCCTTTTTCTGATAAGGTTGGCTAAGGGTTTGTCAATTTTGTTGATTCTTTTGAAGAAACAACTCTTGGCTTCACTGATTTATTTTGTATTGTTTTCTTAGTCTCCATTGCATTGATTTCTGCTCTGATCTTTATAATTTCCTCCCTTGCATGAGCTCTGGGGTTATCCTTTTCTTCTCTTTCTAGAAGCTTGAGGTTCAGCATCAGGTTGTTTAATTGGGCTCATTCTGTTTTCCTAATATGCGTATTCACTGGTATGAACTTCCCTCGTAAGACTGCTTTCATTGTGTCCCATAGATTCCGATATGTTGCATTGTCGTTGTCATTTATTTGAAGGAACTGACTGATTTCTTCTTTAATTTCCTCTGGGACCCATTAGTTATTCAGAAGTGTGCTCTTCAATTTCCATGTGTTTATGAATTTTTTGAGGTTTGTTTTGCTGTTGCCCTCCAATTTCATCACGCTGTGGTCTGATAAAATACAAGGGATAACTTCAATTCCTGCACTTACCTAAATATGTTCCATGAGAGGGTATGTGATCTGTTTTGGAGAACGACCCATGTGCAGCTGAAAAGAATGTGTATTCTGATTTTGTAGGGTGAAACACTCTGTAAATATATGTTAAGTTCATTTGTTTAAGAGTTTGAGTTCTAGTATTTCATTGCCTGTATTTTGTCCAGTTGATCTATCTATTTGTGACAGTGGGGTATTGAGGTCCCCCACTACTATTGTATTAGTGCTTATATGATTTTTCATGTCCGTTAGTATTTGTTTTATATAGTTGGGCACGCTAGTGTTTGCTGTATAGATATTTATGATTGTTATCTCTTCCTGTTGGATTGTTCCCTTTATAAGGATATAGTGTCCTTCTTTGTTTCTCTTAATCAGCGTTGGTTTGAAATCCACTTGATCTGCAAAGAGGATACTTACTCCTGCTTTTTTTCGGATTCCTGTCACATGGAGTATTGTTTTCGACCCTTTAAATTTCAGTCTATGAGTTTCTTTTTGAATTAAGTGTGTCTCTTGTATGGAACATATTGCTTCTTGACCCATTCTGGTAGTCTTTTTCTTTTGATTGGTGAATTGAGACCATTAACATTGATGGTTATAACTGATACATATTGACTTATCATTGTCATGGTTTTTTCTTTTTGTTGGAGTCACCCCCCGTGCATTTGAATTCTTGTTTTGCCCAATGGATTCATTCTGCTGGGCTTCCTGAGGTTGTGATCCTTATTGTCTTTTCCTAGGATATTATCTAAAATTTTTTTGGAGTGCTGGTTTGGTATTCATGAAGTTCCTAAGGTCCTCTTTGTCATGAAAGTATCTTATTTCTCCATCAATTCTGAAAGATAATTTTTCAGGGTATGTCAATCTGGGTTGGAGGGTGTTTTCCTTTAGCGATTGAAATACGTCACTCCAAGCTCTTCTTGCTTTGAGGGTTTGTGTTGAGAAGTCTGCTGTGATTCTGATGGATTATCCTTTGTATGTGATTTGTTTCTTTTCTCTAACTGCTTGTAATATTTCGTTTTTCTGTTGAGTTTCTGGAATCTTAACAATTATATATGCCTATGTGTACATTATTTTTGATTGAGGCTAGTTGGAGTCCTATATGCCTCCCTTATCTGTATGTCAAGTTCTTTCTCCCTACTTGGGAAGTTTTCTGCCATCACTTCTGTGAACAGTTTTTTTTTTAAGTCATCTGCACTCTCTCCTGTTTTTTCATTGACTCCAATCAGTCTTATGTTATTCTTCTTTGCATTGTCTAGCAGCTGCTGGATTGATTTCTTGTGGTCTCTTACAATTTTAAATCAATTTTTCTTTTCCTGGTCACTAATTGCAATCTTATCTTCTATATCTGAAATTCTGTCCTCACATTGGCTCAGTCTTCTGTGTAGACTTTCAATGGAGTTTTTAATCTCCTGGCAATCTGTTTTTATCTGTTTTATGGATTCCATTTGTTTCCTATGTTGAGATTCCATCATGTTCCTCAGCTCCTCTATTTTTTTTCTATCTGTGTCTTCTCTAGATTTATTAGTCATGTCTTGCACTATAGGGAAAATCTGTGATGTTATGTGAGAAATTATTTCTGATTTCATTTTTTTCCAGATCCTCTTTTGTTGCCAGTTCAGAAAGTCCAGGTGGTTGGGTATTAGAGTGTTCCATCTCGTTTCCCTTTGGGGTTGCTGTAGCTGATCTGGAATTCTGGTTCTGAGGCTTGTTCACATGTCTTCTAATTTTGGTAGGGGCAGGGGAGGACGTGCTGCTGGCACCTTCTTGCTGCTGGCTCACCTCCTCTGTGCTGGAAGTGGTGGTAGGTTGGCCCAGAAGCCTCCTCTACTCTGGTAGCACATCAACCAGCAAGCCTCATCTAGTAATCGATTATTTTGATGGCTCTTTAGAATCATCTTGGGAACTTGTTCAAATACAGGGACCTGGACCACATCTCCTGGGATTCTGATCCAGGAAGTCTGGCTGCTTGAATTCACTCCAAGAGGGGTGTATTAATGCTGTGGATGAAACCTGAGAGTAGAGTTTCCTGTTGTCCTATTTTCAAAGCAAGCCCAGAAGAATTCATGTGGAGGTTTCCTTTTGGGCACCATTTCAGAGCTCATGTTTGATAAGTTTGTAGAAGTTTCAGTCCATAACCAGGTGGCTGCAAGACTGGATGGCTGTATTGACTTATTCTTTTCATGACCTTTTCCTGTTGTTGGATTCTCCCTTTTGCATTTAATTTCTTGTCTTGTCTGATGAATTCATTTCATTGGGCTTCATGTAGTTGTGACCCTCATTGTCTTTCCCTATGGTATTTTAAAAAAGTTATTGGAATATTGGTTTAGTATTTATGAAGTTCCTCAGGTGCTCTTTGTCATGAAAGTATCTTATTTCTCCATCAATTTTGAAAGATAGTTTTGCAGGGTACATCGATCTGGGTTGGAAGCTGTTTTCTTTTAGGGCTTGGAATATGTCACTCCAAGCTCTTTTTGACTTGAGGTTTGTGTTGAGAAGTCTGCTGTGATTCTGATTGGCTTTCCTTTGTGTGTGGTTTGTTTCTTTTCTCTAACTGCTTGTAATATTTTATTCTTCTGTTAGGTTTCTGGACTCTTAACTATTATATGCCTATGTGTAGTTTTTTTTATCATGGCTATTTGAAGTCCTATATTCCTCATGTATCTGTATATCAAATTCTTTTCCCCTGCTTAGGAAATTTTTTGCCATTACTTTTGTGAACAGTTTTCTTACGTTGTTTGTACTAGCTCCTGTTTATTCATGGACTCCAATCAGCCTTATGTTATTCTTCTTTGCATTATCTAGCAGCCTGCTGGATGAATCTCTCTGGGTCCCTTTTTTTAAGAAATCTTTCTTTTCTTGGTCACTAATCACAATCCTTCTTTTATTTCTGATATTCTGTCCTCACATTGGCTCACTCTGCTGTGTAACCTTTCAATAGAGTTTTTAATCTCCTGGATATGTGTTTGAATCTATTTTATTGATTCCATTTCTTTCCTATGCTGGGATTCCATCACATTCCTGAGCTCCTCTATTTTTTTAATCTGTGTCTGCTCTAGAGTTATATCTTTCATTATGCATACCATCTCTGTTGTTATCTGATAAATTATTTCTTATTTTATTTTTTCCAGATCCTCTTTTTTTTGCCAATTCAGACTCCATGTAGTTGAGTTTCAGATTTTTCCATCTCATTGTCCCTTAGAATTGTCTTTATTGATCTGTTAGTCTGGTTTTCAGTCTTGTTTAGGTGTCTTGCCATTTCTCTTTTGTTGTTGTTATTATTGATGTTTTGGGTTTAATTCCTAGGTTGGTGCTTATAAAATGCTTATTGCAAGTATTTTTATTGCTAGTATTTAGAACCCTTAGGGAATGACTACTACTTGGATTGTCTTTTAGGTTCAGTTGGCCTTTGGGTTTTGAGTCAGTAATGAACTATATGTAATCTCAGTCTTGGTATACTAGGAAGGACAACTGAGTACAACAATCATGTCACCATCACCAAACAATCAGCATCAACAATAGCATCAAATCAACTGAGAAAATGACGAACTGTGGTAACTATTAATTTATAACCTTTGACTGCATGAACCAGACTTGTGGTTATATATCAAAATCTAAAACCAACTGGAAATATATTTGCAGTAAATAAGCCATGCAATATAGAGAATTTGATCTCTAGGGCAATTTAAAGGAGTTGGGGGAGTAGAGAAATAGAAGGAGAGGGAAAGGTTAGAAGAAAGGTTAGAGGACACAGGAGGATCATGCTAACTTTGGGAAACCAGTGAAGGCAGAAGGAAAAGAGAGAAGGAAGGAATAAAAAACAAGAACAGAACAAATTGACAGCAACAGAAAAACCAGAAACTGTATTATTGCTCCTGCAAAAATAAGAACAATTGAGAAAAAAGCAAGACAAAAACAGGAACAAGAAAAGTGAAGAATGAAGAAGGAGAAAAGAAGTAAAAATTTTCCATTCAAGGCATGTCTCTGTTGTCCTGGCAGACAATGTGAGTAGTCTACAAATCTATGTCAATTGATCTCATCAAGCCAACCATAGTCCACTGAAGTTCAGACTGGTTTCTAGCTGCAACTCTGGAATTGAGCTTCCTTATTTCCTTCAGGTTTAAACTTTGTACAGTTCTACTGCAGGTTGGAGTGAACCTTCTCCTGCAACAAGTCTGGTTCAGGTAGGTGTTGGCCCCAACAACTCACCATCTGCTGCAGTCTGTTGCACAATTATTGAGGTGACTCTGTGCTCTCCCAGTGGGCCTCAATTCTCAACAAGACTTGGAGAGGCCTTTTCTACTGCTCACCACTGCACCAGTTCCTGGTGTTAGAATGATCATCTTCTGGATCCCTGTGCTGTGGTGCTGTCCTGATGACTCTCTGGCTGGGGCCTGGACAGCCTTACCAATGGTGTCTAGGTGGGCCTCTGGTAGGGACCTGCATACCTGCACTGCTCTTGTCCAAGCAGGCTTCTGGTTGGGGCCTGTGTGCACTTACTGATGGTATCTGGGCCAGCGTCTACATTATATTCTTTACCAAATATTGGCGGATCACATTTATTCTTCCCTTGAATGGAATACGTTTGGTCAGAAGAATTAATAACATTTCATAGTTCAAGTCCAGCAATTTAAAGCAGAGTTTAAATAGGGGAATTCTTCAAACTTCAAGAATTACAATTTTCCTCTAAATCTTGGTGTTATGGTTTAGGTTTAGATGTCCCCCCAAAGCCTCACATGGTCATAAATGGCTTTTTCAGAGGTGGCTGAATCTGGACTGTGTGATGCTGGGATTAAGGGTGTGTGATTACTAGACTGGTACACTGATTGGTTTGGCACCATCCCTAATCCCAAAAGTCTGGATAAGATAAAAGGGGCAGAAAGATGCTGTTAAGGCCCCTTGTTGCTTTTGCCACTAAGTGGACACCATGAACTGTTTCTCCTCTGTGACATCACTCTGCCATGTGCCATTCTGCCTTGGAGCAAGTTGACTATGGACTGAAAGCTCTAAAAGCTGTGAGCTAAAGAAATGTTTTCCCCTTTAACTTTGGGTGCCAGGTATTTTGTCTCTGAATTGAGAGAAGAATAACTAAGACAGAAATTGGGTACCAGAGAAGTGGGGTTCTTGCTATGACATTATCTGGCCATGTGGCTCAAGAGCCTTTGGAATTGGCTTATGGGAAGGGGAAGAGTTAGAAGAGATTCAGAGATGCCAGCTGAAAAAGAAAAGCTATAATGTCTTAGGCTACACTGTATGGGAGATTCTGGTTGGAGCTCAAAAGACCAGAAAGCCAATGAAGAGCAGGCTCAGGAGATTTCTTCTGGGAAGAAGGACTGCACTGGCTATTGGATTCCAGATGATGTGTGTTATGCCTTGGCAGAAAGTTTGTCTGCATTTTTCTCATATCCAGAGACTTTGCCTTAGATTGAGATTAAGGGCAGCAGACTAATTAATCTGGCAGAAGAAATTTCAGGGCAGTCTAATGTTGAACTAGTTGCATAGCTACTGTTCAGGGCTTTTAGCCTGATCTATTTTGAGCACCAAGAGCAAAGAGCCTGAAGAAAGATTCAAAACATTGTGAGTTTGGCCAGAAAGGAAGCTCCAGTAAAGTTGCAGCTTGGAAAGATGGAGCAGAGGAGAAATTGGTAACTGAAAAGACTAACAAGAAAAAGCCAAGTATTTCAGAAAAAGTCAACAGGAAAGATCGCTTGAGGACAACACAAGAACCAACAAGACCACAGCCTTTGCAGCCTCAGAGTTGCAAAGGTAAAAGACTTTGGTTTGAGAAGAAAGCCCCAGAGCATTATGTTCCAGAATGACAGCAATCTAGGAAAGTCGTTCCTTGGGATTTGGTTCATAGGCACTGGACCACTACAGCCAAGACAGAAGGAAGCCTGGCTACTGCTCCAGCTGGCAGCAGACCTTGGCATCCTTTATGTGCTGCTGAGTTTGGGAGCATGAAGAATGCAAGAGTTGAAGGGTCAGGAAGGCTTCCACTCAGATTTCAGAATGCCTGGGAAGCCAGGCAGTGGAACCACAAGAGGCCAGTGTGCGAAACTCTGAATATGAAGCTCAAGGTGCAATGGAGACCCCAGAAGTTTGGACAAGCCAGGAATATGGATTGTCTGAGGAAAACTGCAAGAAGAGAGCAGACCTGTCCCAAGAGAGAAGCCATGGGAGCTATAACCACCAGAAATGCCATATGGGCAGAGCCAACCAAGCCCTTTGAAATTCACAACTTCCCAAAGATTGCTGGGGATACTGAAAGTGGAACTCTGGGATTTAACATTTGCCCTACTGGATTTTGGTCTTGCTTTGTTCCCGTTCATTGCTATCCCCCTCTTTGTAACCTTTGTTGTTGTTTTTTTTTCTTAAATTCTTTTATTGGTACATTTTAGGTATACAATACATTTACATTTATCTTTGGGTGCTTGTACCTGTACATGATGTACCTTGGTTCTCATTTTTTCCCCATTACCTGTGTGCACTTCATCTCTAAACCCTTCCCTATTTACATACTTTGTTTCCATTTTTTTCTCATATTTTTTCCTTTCCATTCTTTCCTTTTCCCTTCCCCTCCCACCACACCTACCCCTTTGGACCTTTTTCTATTTCAAAGTATCAATTATTAGTTATTAATCCTTTTAGTCCTTATTTACACTCTCAGTTTCTCACACTAGAGAAACTATTCAGTATTTACACTTGTGTTTTATTTATTTCACTTAAGAGTATGGTCTCAATATGCATCCATTTAGTTATAAATGACTCTAGTTTCTCATTCTTTATGGCTGAGTAGTGCTCCATTTTATAAAAAAACACATCCTCTTTATCCAGTTTCCAGTTGATGGGCACTTGGGCTGTTTCCAATCTTTAGCTATTACAAACTATGACACAATAAACATGGCTACACATATATCTCTGTGGTATGATTCTTTTAATTCTTTTGGGAAAATACACAGCAGGGGAATAGCTGGGTCAAATGGGACCTCCAGTCCTAGTTCTTTGAGGTATCTCCACACTGATTTCCATAGTGGTTGCACCAGTCTGCACTCCCACCAACAATGGAGAAGGGTTCCTTTCTCTCCACACCTCCACCAGCATTTGTTATTGGTTGATTTCTTGATAGCAGCCATTCTTTCTGGGGTGAGGTGGAGTCTCAGTGTTGTTTTCATCTGCCTTGCTCGAATGACCAGTGATGTTGAACATTTTTTCATATATTTATTCGCTGCTTTTCCTTCTTTGTTTGAGAAATGTCTATTCATTTCAGATGCCTATTTCTGAATTGGGTCTTTGAATTTCAGGGGTCTGATTTTTTTCAGTTCTTTATATATTCTAGATAGTAGCCCTTTGTCTAACTTACAGCTCCTAAAAACTTTTTCCCACATTGTACGTTATCTGTTAGCTCTGTTGGTGGTTTCTCCTGCAGTGCAGAAACTTTTCAATAAGATGAAATCCCAGTTGTTGATTCTTTCAGCTAGTTCCCGTGCTACTGAGGTTTTGTTCATAAAGTCTTTTCCTATGCCAATATCTTCAATAGTTCTACCTATCTTCCAGCAAGTTTAGTGTTTCTGTCTTAATATTTAGATCTTTAATCCACTTAGATCTCAGTTTAGTGCATGGTGATAGATATGGGTGTAGTTTTAATCTCTGACAGGTTGAAATCCATTTTTTCCAACACCATTTATTAAATAGGCTATCTTTCCTCCAATGAGAGTGGTTGGCTCCTTTGTCAAAGATGAGGTGGCTGAGTATGTCTGAAGTTGTTTTCTGATCTATTCCACTGATCCTCAGGTCTGTTTCTTTGCCAGTACCATGCTGTTTTTATCACAGTAGCTTTGTAGTATAGCTTCAAGTTGGGAATTGTGATACCCCAGCCATGTCTTTGTTGCCCAGAATTGCTTTTGCTATTCTAGGTCTCTTCTTGTTCCAAATGAATTTTTGGATTGTTTTCTCTAGCTCTGTGAAGTATGTTGTTGGAATTTCAATTGACATTGCATTAAATCTATATAGCAGTTTTGGAACTATGGCCATTTTCACTATATTTGTTCTTCCTACCCAGGAACAAGGGATGTCTTTCCATTTTCTTATATCCTCTTCGATCCCCTTTTTCAGTGTGCTGTAGTTTTCACCAAAGAGGTCTTTTGCTTCCTTTGTTAGATTGATTCCTAGATATTTCATTTTTTTGGATGCTACTGTAAAAGGAATTGTTTCCCTAATTTCTCTCTCAATGAACCTGCTATTTGTGTATAAGAAGGCTATTGTTTTTTACATGTTGACCTTATGTGCAGCTACTCTACTGAATCTGTCAATTAAGTCCAGAAGTCTTTTGGTAGAGTTTTTTGGGTCTTCTATGTAAAGTATCATATCATCAGTAAATAGTGAGAGTTTAACTTCTTCCTTTCCTATCTTTATTCCTTTTATTTCTTTCTCTTTTCTAATTGCTGTGGCTAAGGTTTCCAGAACTATATTGAACAGGAGTGGTGATAGTGGGTATCCTTGTCTTGTTCCTGATTTTAACATGAAAGTTTTCAGTTTTTGACCATTTAGTATGATGGTGGCTGTTGGTTTTTCATAGATAGCCTTAATCAGGTTGAGATAAAGACCTTCTATTCCAATTTTCTGTAGGGTTTTTTTCATGAATGGGTGTTGGATTTTGTCAAATGCCTTTTCTGCATCTATTGAGATGATCATATAGTTTTTGTTCTTGACTCTGTTAATATAGTGTATTACATTTATTGATTTATGAATGTTGAACCATCCTTGTATCCCTGGGATAAATTTGACTTGGTCAGGATGTATGATCTTCTTGATGATCCTCTGTATTCTGTTTGCCAGTATCTTGTTGAGGATTTTTGCATCTATGTTCATTAGGGAGATTGGCCTATAGTTCTCTTTTTGGGTTGGGTCTTTCCCTGGTTTTGGAATCAAAGTCACACTTGCTTCCAGGAATGAGTTTGGAAGCCTTGCTTCCCTTTCAATTTCCTTGATGAGTTTAAAGAGTAATACTGATAGTTTTTCTTTAAATGTCTTGTAGAATTCAGCCACGAAGCCATCAGGACCTGGGCTTTTCTTTGTTGGTAAATTTTTTATTACATTTTCAATTTCACTCATTGTAATTGGGATGTTTAGAATTTCTATACCTTCTTCATTTAACTTTGGCAATTCATGTGTATCTAGAAATCTGTCCATTTCTTCTGTGTTTTCCATTTTAGTAGAGTACAGGTTCTCGAAGTAGGTATTGATGATCCTCTGGATTTCTGCTGGTTCGGTTGTGACTTCCCCTTTTTTTGTTCTTAATTGCGTGGATTTGAGCCTTTTCTTTCCATTTTTTGATAAGGTTGGCTAAAGGTTTATCGGTTTTATTTATTCTTTCAAAAAACCAACTCTTTGATTCATTAATTTTTTGTATCATTCTCTTAGTCTCCATTGCATTGATTTCTGCTCTGGTCTTTATAATTTCCTCTCTTGTGCAGGCTTTGGGTTTGTTATGCTCTTCTTTTTCTAGGAGTTTGAGGTTCTGCATTAGATTATTTATCTGAGTTCTCTCTGTTTTCCTAATATGGGCATTCACTGCTATGAATTTCCTGTGTACAACTGCTTTCACTGTGTCCCATAGATTACTAAATGTTGTACTGGCAACATAATTTACTTGTAGAAAATGTCTGATTTCTTCTTTACTTTCCTCTATGACCCATAGGTTGTTCAGGAGGGTGTTATTCAATTTCCAGGTATTTGTGGGAGTTTTGTCGTTTCTCATGTTATTGATCTCCAATTTTATTGCACTAATGTCTGATAATATACAGGGGGTAATTTCAATTCTTTTACATTGACTTAGACATGTCCTGTGAGCTAGCATGTGTTCTCTTTTGCAGAATGACCCGTGTGCAACTGAAAAGAATGTGTATTCTGATTTTGTGGGGTGGAGCACTCTGTAAGTATCTATTAAGTACATTTGTTCAATAGCTTGGCTCAGTTCTAGAATTTTGTTGTTAATTTTTTGTCTAGATGATCTGTCTAGTTGTGATAGTGGGGTATTGAGGTCCCCCACTACAACTGTATTAGTGCTTATTTGGTTTTTCATGTCCATTAATATTTGTTTTGTATAGTTGGGGGCATTCATATTTGGTGCATATATATACATATATAGAATTGTCATCTCTTCCTCTTGGATTGTTCCCTTCACAAGAATGTAGTGACCATCTTTGTCTCTCTTAATTAGTTTTTGTTTGAAATCTACTTTGTCTGCAAATAAGATTGGTACCCCTGCTTTCTTCTGGGTTACTGTTGCATGGAGAACCATTTTCCATCCTTTTACTTTCAGTCTATGAATTTCTTTTTGAGTGAGGTGTGTTTCTTGTATACAGCATATTGCTGGATTTTGCTTCTTAATCCATTCTGTCAGTCTACTTCTTTAGATTGGTGAATTGAGGCCATTAACAATGATAGTTATAATTGAGAGATATTGACTCATCCTTGTCATGATGTTTTACTCTTGTTGGCTCTTATTTCTTTTTCCCCCTTTCCCTTTAGTTTCTTACCTTGTCTGGTGGCTTCCCTCTGTTGAGCCTCATGGAGATGTGACCTTCATTACCTTTTTCCAGGATATTGCTTAGAATTGTTTGGAGTGCTGGTTTGGTGTTCATGAAATTTCTCAGGTGTTCTTTGTCATGGAAGCATCTAATTTTCCCATTGATTTTGAAAGATAATTTTTCAGGATACAACAGTCTAGGTTGGAAGTTATTTTCTTTTAGGGCTTGAAATACTTTACTCCAGACTCTCCTTGATTTGAGGGTTTGTGTTGAGAAGTCTGCTATGATTCTGATGGGCTTTCCTTTATAGGTGATTTGTTTCTTTTCTCTAACTGCTTGTAGGATTTTGTTCTGTTGGGTTTCTGGGATCTTGAGTATTATATGTTTAAGTGTAGATTTTTTTTGATCATGGCTGGGTGGAGTTCTATATGCCTCACTTATCTGTATGTCCAATTCTCCTCCTCTGTCCGCGAAGTTTTCTACTATTTCTTCTGTGAACAATTTTTTATGTCAATTGTACTTTCTCCTGTTTTTTCATGGACTCCTATCAGTCTTATGTTATTCTTCTTTGCATCATCTAGCAGCTGTTGAATTTATTTCTCATGGTCCCTTACTCTTTTTAAGAAATCTCTGTTTTCATGGTCCTTACCCACAATCCTGTCTTCTATATCTGATATTCTATCTTCAGATTTTCTTAATCTGCTCTGCATGCTTTCAATGACGTTTTTAATCTCCTGAATATCTGTTTGAATCTGTTTCATGGATTCCATTTCTTTCTTGTGTTGGGCAATCATAGTTTCCATTTCTTTCTTATGGTGGGCATTCCTGGCTTCTAGCATGTTTCTGAGCTCATCTATTTTTTTTTTTATCAGTTTCTGTTCTAGAGCCTGTAATCATGTCTTTCACTCTGCTCACCATCTCTTTAGTTATCTGGGAGATTATTTCTGCTTTGAATTTTTCTAGAGTCTCATTCACCTGTTTTCTTACTTCCTGTGCTATCAGTTAAGGGTGTCCATATGGTTGATTATCAGACTTTTGTACCTCATTTCCCCCAGAAATTGCCTTTTGTGCAGTGGAAGTCTGGGTTTGTGATTTGCTTAAATGCCTTCTCATTTTTGTTTTTGGTACTTCCATGGTTTAGTTCATGGGTTGATATTATGAAGTTGTTTATTGTAAGTATCTTTGTTGGTCTATTTAAAACCCTTATTGAATGATTGCTTCTCAGCGGTGTCTACCAGATATAGCTGGTCTTTAGGTTTTGAGTCTCTAATGACTCTGAGGCTATCTCATTTTCATTATACCAGAAAGGAAAACTGTTTAGATCAATCACAACACCTTAGCCCAAGTCATACCATCAGCAACACCATAGCATCAAATACCTCTTAAAGAATTACTATTTGTGGTAGTTATTAATCTATCACCTTTAACAAATAAAGGGCCTCCTTCAGGGTATATCTCTGCTGTCACAATAGACAACGTGGGTAGCAGTGTGCAGTTATAAGTCAATGAGTGTCAGTAAGCTAGTCCCAGACCCGTGAGATTCAGGCAGATTTCTGTTTTCAAGTCCCAAGTTGAGCTCCCTGTCCTCCTGCAGGGTTGCACTCTGCAAGTTTCTACTGCAGGTTTCAGCTGCTTTTCCCCTGAAGAGAGTCCAGTTTCCGATGGGAGCTAATAATCCCTCCAACATACCAATCATAGTGGTCTGGTGTGCCTTTATTGCAGAGATTCCCTTCACTTTTCCAGTGGGCTTGTTTTCAGCAGGGAGCCTGAAACAGCCATTCTCTCTGTTGTTCACTTCTGGAGCTCATGACAATGGTTTTTGTCCCCCTGTGCCTCTGCAGTTTGTAACCAAGTAGCTGCACAGCCAAAAGGCCAGAGGCTGGGGTGGGGGGTATTGTTGGAGGTGCACATGTGGCCCAGCCATCAGCTGGTGGGCCTGCTTGGGGGCGTCCTCCTCACCCTGTCCTGGTGGCTCATGGATAGCTGGTGGAGCAAGCCGGAGCAAACAGGTACCGGTCAGACTGCAACGGTTCGGCCCCACTTGGCCCCACAGGCTCCGTTCAGTCCAGCCATCAGCTGGTGGGCCTGCCCAGGGTGGGAGGTCCTCCTCACCCTGTCCTGGTGGCTGGTGGAAAGCTCGTGGAGCAAGCTGGAGCTGTAACCTTTGGAATGGAAATGTTTAACTTTCTTTTCATATACAGAAGGGCTTGTAGCTACCAACTTACCTTAAATCTCAGAGGAGACGTTGGACTTGGACTTTTCAGCAATTGCTGAAACTGTTCATACTTTGACAACTCTTAGAGATGGAGTAATAGCCTTTTGCATAAAGAAATGTACATAAGTCTTTGTGGGGGCCAAGGGAAGAATGTTATGGTTTGGGTCTAGATGTCCCCTCAAAGCCTCATGCAGTCCCCTAGGTGGCTTTTTCAGAGGTGGCTGAATCTACAGTGTGATGCTGGGATTAAGGGCATGTGATTACTAAACTAGTACACTGATTGGTTTGTCATTGCCCTAATCTCGGTAGTCTGGATAAAATAAAAGGCCCAGAAAGATGCTGTTAGGTTTCCCTTGTTGCTTTGCTGCCTTCGGTTGACCACGAACTGTTGCCCCCTGCCATGTGCCACTCCGTCTTGGAGCCAGCCAATTATGGACTGAATCTTCTACAAACTGTGAACTCAATAAAACTCTTCCCTTTTGACTTTAGGTGTTGGGTATTTTGTCTCAGTAATGAGAAAAGTAACTAACACACATGGGTAAAATAAGTCAGACATATACTTTTAATAAGGTTTTAATATTTAGTTTTAACTTTTCAAAGAATAATAAAATGTATGTCTATAAAGAGCCTCTGTTTAAAAATATAATTTATTGACTACATCATATAAATGATTACTCAGATTATACTTAGAAGGTCTATATTATTGTACTAAAACTATTTGGAAAAATGTATTGTAGAATATTTATAGTGATGTGTACTACTATGAATCCTTTTGGTCTAGTATTCTACATAAACACAAATTTGAAAATGTGCATATAATACTTTCTATATCATATTTTGGCAGTGAACACGTGGCTATTATATATTTTACTATGATTTTAATGATAAACTTGACTGAAACTAAACTGAAACAAATTTAACGATAAACTTGATCTAATATAAAACCTATTTTTATATAATCTATGGTTACACAGATCTAGAATTTTCTATACATTTGACTGCACAAAGGAGGAAGTCCTTTGTTTACCTAAAGAGACAAAAACAAGATAAAGCTCTAATTCATAATTGTGTTTCTTTTCCTTTTTCATTTAGGCAACAAAACAATTTCATTAATATACTTGTTTGTAGGTAGCTTTAAGTATTCTATAAATTTGAAAACATAAAAAACTATGTAGTTTTTCTATTGACTAATGTGACAAATTACCATATTTTCTGGGTCTGTATTAGAAATTCTAGTCCCTTAAAATTCCAGGCCATTTGATACAATTGGAAAGTCAAATAACTTTAAATGCTATTTAGTCATCCAGGAAAAAGGGCTGTCTGTGGCATTGAACATCACAGCTTTTCTTTTTTGATTAGCATGGGTGTTTCTGAGTGGCCATTCCTAATATATGTAAAGAATTTGAATGAAAGATGGGAATAGACAAAGTTTTCGAGTTCATTTGTGTTTGCATGATGATGTTCATCACCACAATTTCAAACTTTTGCTTTGTCACAAAATGGAGCAATAACAATAATATTCTATTGTTAGTATTTTGTTGGTTGGAAGGTGAAAACTAATCTCAAGAAATTTGTAAGACTTCCAGTGTGCACAGAGTGATTTTGATATCATGATGTAGGACAGGTCCTGGAAAATACTTTGAACAATATTCTTTTGTTGCCTTCCTGGCATCTATCTCTTCCTACACTTTCTCCTGAGAATCTTTTTATTTTGGGAGAAAATTTACTCCTACTTTTTCATCCATGCAGTTTGGGTGAGACTGAAGTTGAAAGCATGTTCTTCTCTAGGGATTGACATTTGTTGCAAAAAAGCCCATCAGAATATTGTGACCCTGTTTCCACAGCTACTGGGTCAAGGAAAGACAACTGATCCAATTCAGGCCAACTGAAGGCAATTATTCCAAGGACATGTATAGAAGCTATTATAAGATGCTCATAATTTGAGTATTTTCCTGTGACAGTGTGACATTTGGAATTGCTGCAAACATTTGTTAAAATTACAGGGGACCCTGGAACTTCTGAGAAGTTACTAAGGCAGCTGGTGTAAATAGACAGCCAAGAAAGGGGAAGAGAAAAACAGCATGGGAAAGTTGGTTGGAAATCTTTTGACTTGTAAGATCAAGACTCATTCTGACTTTGCTGTAACATAAGTCAATATTCTTTTTATTTTTAAGTCATTTTCAACTGAGAGATTTTTATTGTACTTTTTTTTCACTTGTTACTGGAACTTGCCTATTATGAATGCTATATGGATATTTAACTTGGAGAGAATGAAGACAGATGAAATATCTTGATCCTTATTCAGGGATTCTTTGGTTGAAACAAACCAACAAATACAAATTAAAAAATAAGAATTTTTGGAAAGATTCCTGGAACTAGAACCTAACTGCCAAAAAATACCCTCCTCAACCAAAACCTTTTTTTCCTACCATGATTTTTTTGTTTGTTTTTTGATACAGAATTTCACTGTGTATTCCAGGCTGCCCTCAAAATCACAACAATCCTCTTGCCCCAGCCTCCTGAGTGCTGGGATTACGGGCATGAGCCACCACACCTGGCTCCTCATCATAATTAATAGGACCTAATCTTCTCTTTTTCTCTTTGCATTT
Organism: Heterocephalus glaber; assembly: GCF_053883595.1. NCBI lineage: Eukaryota > Metazoa > Chordata > Mammalia > Rodentia > Bathyergidae > Heterocephalus > Heterocephalus glaber. The sequence goes on along the minus strand of NW_028258296.1, from coordinate 31,439,834 downwards.
GGAGCTGTCTCTTTCTCTTTTTTTCTTATACATAATTTCTACTTCAACTTTGGTACATCATTCAATGGGTCTACTTGTACACTTGTGACCTTTCTCTAAAGTTTTAGCATAAACTAATCTCTAGTGTTCTCTTCTTTGATGTTGGATTGACCATCAATTTTATTACACTATAAAACTTGGAGTCATTTTTATTTTCTCATTCCCTTATTTTTAAGCAACATTCAACATGTTGGTGAGCTCTGTGATTTTTACATGCAAAATAATTTCCAAGTTAACCCATTTCTATGTCTCTACTGCTAGTACTCCAGCTCAACTCTCATAATCATGAACCTTTTTTATTGCTATAGCCTCATTTCTATTCTGATTCCCACTCTCCAATCCATTTACATCAAGTGATAATTTGCATCAAGTGATAATTCCAACTGTTTTTAATAGACTGCTATTTTATGTGAATGCCACTGAAACTTCCTTTCATAGTCTAAAAGATACTAAATTATCTGGTCATTCTTACTCCATGCCAATCCATCTCAGTATGTTTGTTCATGCTGCTTTCACCACTTATTTCTTATTTTATTGTATTTTCCCCTGAGTTCTATAAACTCATTGAGAGTCATTGCATTCTTTTAAATTTTGTATACTATATTTAAGAACTTTATTGAGAGACAGTTCAAATGCAGCCATGACATTTTATCTGATACAAAACATGAGAGGTCCAAAAAGCTTTGTGGGCACTCTCAGCTTTTAATTCTATAAGGCTCTTTGTGTTCTGGTGGAAGCATTTCTCTACTGAACACTAAACTCATATTTAAAGAATGGAAGGGGAAAATTCCTCTTGTAGTTTTTTTGTATAATATTGAGGAGGACTATACTCACCTCTATACCTTAATTCCTAGACCTGTTAATTCTGGCCAGAGGAGAATTACATTAAACACTGACTGCTAGTTTAAGAATATACTTCATCTTCTATGTTAGAACCCTAGTCTCCCATGATAGTGCTTTGTACCTGGTGCCAAAACTGTTGCTTCAGGTGAACATCTCATTATTCTATTTAGCTATCTGCTTTCTGGGTGGTAGAGGCACAGGTTATACCAATGAATTATGTATCATCCATTGATCAATATTCTTTGCTTAAACATATCACCCAATGTAAGGTTATATTGTGGGGGATATACACATTATAGATAGGAATACATGAGGAAATAGATAAATGTAGATACAATATAGATAAGTGTAGATTAAGATATTTGGAAGGATAGCAAAATACTGTGGACAGTAAAGGCATTTATGTATCTGAAATGTGTGTCTATCCCTGGGAAGACAAGTCCCTGTTCTTCCACAATAAAAAAGTTTATTGTAATCAACTGCTACCACATAGTAGGAGGGTCTCTGCTGGAGAATGGTATAAAATAACCTATCTGTGGAAAGTTGGTCCTTCGGCATGGCAGTGGGTTATTTGATACTCCTGTGCTCTGCTTATCATCTGATGTGAAAAGAACATCTTTGCTACTCTATTCCCCTTCACCATAATGCTTTTGCCTTGGAACCCACAAACCATGAACTGAATTCCCTGAAACCATGAGGCAAAATAAATCTTTTTTTCTTTAGATAGTACTTGTCATGTATTTTGTTCCAGTAATGAGAAAATGGATCAACGTACATCATTCTTAAAATTCTATTCTTTCCATGTCCCTGACTAATAAGACCACCTGTTGACCACTTTTGTGAATCTGTATAGACCTGAGTCTAAAGCTATTTTCCTTTCTGTGCAAAAATTGATAAGTGGATGTGTTACTTTAAATTTGTCCCACAGGTAATATTTCCCTACTTTCTTTTCAAGGCTGTCTCTGAGGTAAATCATATTGCAATGATCAACTAATAACTTAAATTGCATATTAAGCAGTCTATCTATAAACTGTAGATTTTCTTCTCCTACTGCCTGGTCAGAGGAATCTTGCATGAGATCTCAGGTGTGGGTTATAAGGGTTAGTAAAGGTGTAGAAGCAAGTATCTTTGTATTCTGAGCTATCAGCCAATGGAGTTAACTTGTACCTTTCAGGTATATTTGCACAAGTTAAATATATCATTTTTTAAGCAATGTAATGCTACAGTGCACATCTAAGTTGATGGTTTGATGAATCAGATGACATAAGGTCCAGTTGATAGATGTATATTACTAGAGTCTCATAGAGAAGAATTCAGGAAACACCTGGACTCAGTAACTAGTTAGGAGTCTATTTTCAAAATGAACTGTGATTGGTGTGAGAGCATGTAGCCTTCCTCCAAAATCTTAGAAATCTGAGCTGTGACTCAGACTTGTGTTCTATTGTGTTTGGTTAAGGCTGTATACACTAGCTGTCCGTCAGACAGTTCCAATACCATTGGGGCCAAAAGATCATAAAGCCCATGAAAAGTGAAGGTTGCACACAGAAAAGCTTGGGTTTGCCTTATTGGTTACCCAGTATGGTTTATGTTGTTTCTCATAAAACCAAATAATCTCAACAAGAACTGTGTCTCTTTCTTCATGGTAGGCAATATAATATAGAGTAACTTGCTTTTTACTATAAAGACAATATCATAGGTCTTATTTCCTACTCTTTGGCCTACTTGCGTCTTTCTAAGACATCTACAAATGCTTTCCACTCCCTGATTATTAGATGCAGATAGCAAGCTTCACAAATATAATAAATTAGGGTCATGTTCTGTGGGATACCAAGATGATCGAGCAGCTTGAAGATTACATTATGGCACCACCAGGCAGTTGATGTGGCCCTGAAAGAAGATCATTAATATCTAAAACAGTGCTATTTATGTGTGGTTTTGCCTTCTGCAGTTTCAATTCCTCAGAGTCAATCACTTTCCATTCTGCATATCACATCATCACAAGAATGGTACCATATAACAAGATTTTTCTACTACAGAACATTTTAGTATTTGTTCTACTTAATCCTTAGTTATTATTGTTAATCTCTGACTTTGTATGAATTAAACTTTATTATAGGCATATACATATGTATAGGAAAAAACATAGCAACGTATATAGGGTTTGGTACTATGTGCAGTTTCAGGTGTCCTCTGGGGTTCTGGGAAACCTAAAGGTAAGGGAGACTACTTTACTATTATGCCTGTGAAGAAACTCTTCCTGATTATTTTTGCTGAAAGGAATAGAAAAAAATTTTTAGGTCAAGTAGGCCAATAGCTGCATGCTAACTGCTAGAGTTTGGGCTGACTTGCTCCATTAAAGATATCATATTCAGAAATTCACTTGTGATTGGTATCTCTACATATCCAGATAATTAAATCTGTAATAATCTACCTTCATTTTCTATGACTCATTTGGTTTGTGAATCGAAATACAGCTATAAGAAATTGGAAAATTACAGATATTATAGGAATATTTAAACTCTTTGATAGTTTTACTAACCTCTATAATGACTCTGTGAATGCAAAATTGCTTCTGGTTTACATATCTTGACAGATGTGGAGTAAGCTAGGGAGTTCCATGGATTTTCATTTGTTATTTTCTGCTATGGTCTGAGTGTTTTTGTTTCATAAGTCATATATTGAAGCTTAACCTCCAAGGTGATGATATTAGGAGGTAGTGCCTTTGAAAGGTCATTAAGCCATGAAGATGGAGCTCACCTGAAGGGGATTAATACTTTTATAAAAGAGGGTTGTTGAAGCCCTTTCACTCTTCCACAAAGAGGACAGTGGCAGAAGGCATCATCATGGATGGAGAAAATGAGCTCTCACCAGACAGTCTGTTGATGCCTTGATCTAAGACCCCTCAGCCTCAAGAACTATTGTTTAAAAATTACCCAGTCTAAGGTAATTTGTTACAGCAGCCTCAATGGACTAAGACAGTACAATAGTAAACTTCAGTCAGGCCTTCCATTTCTTTCCTATTGAGATCCTAGATTAGCACAGGACATGAAGACATTTCTTCTATATGGCCATTCTTTGCTTTTACAAACAGGCTGTGGGCTAGATCTGCAGCCACATCACCACTGTGACTACAGCAGATTAGAATCCGTGCCCCCAACTCTGCCCCACAAGTAGCCATTAGGGCTTTATGAATTTTCAGTTCAGATTCTGAATTAGGAATTCACAGCTTTACATTTTTTTCATGGATAATCTCTGTGGGGTCATCAGAAACATCTGGCTGATTTCTTTTATTTTCCCTTAAATTCTTTTATTGGTACATTTTAGGCATACAGTACATTTACATTTATCATTGGGTGCTTATACCTGTACATGGTGTATCTTGGTTCTTATTTTTTCCCTATTCCCTGCCCTCCCTTCACCCCCTCCACCCTTCCCTATTTACAAAGACTTTGTTTCCATTTTTTCCTTTTCTTATAATTTTTTCTTTCCCTTCTTTCCTTTTCCCTTCCCCTCCCACTTCCCCTACCCCTTTGGAAATTTTCTTCCTATTTCTAATTATCAATTATTCATTTTAAAAATTTTAATCCTTATTTACACTTTCAGTTTCTCACACCAGAGAAACTATTCGGTATTTAGACATGCGTGTCCTATTTATTTCACCTAAGAGTATGGCCTCAATATGCATCCATTTAGCTATAAATGTCTCTAGTTTCTCTTTCTTTATGGCTGATTATTACCCCATTTTACAAAAAAACAACAACAACACATTTTCTTCACCCAGTTTCTAGTTGATGGGTACTTGGGCTGTCCCCCAACTTTAGCTATTACAAACTGTGGTGGTATAAACATGGGTGTACATATATTGCTGTGGTATGATTCTTTTAATTCTTTTGGGAAGATAGCCAGCAAGGGAATAGCTAGGTCAAATGGGACCTCCAGCCCTAGTTCTTTGAGGTATCTCCATACTGATTTCCACAGTGGTTGCACCAGTCTGCACTCCCACCAACAATGGAGAAGGGTTCCTTTCTCCCCACACCCCCGCCAATATTTGTTATTGGTTAATTTCTTGATAGCAGCCATTCTTTCTGGAGGTGAGGTGGAATCTTAGTGTTGTTTTGATCTGCATCTCTCAAATGACCACTGATGTTGAATATTTTTTCATATATTTATTTGCTGCTTTTACTTCTTTGTATGAGAAATGTCTGTTCATTTCAGATGCCCATTTTTGGATTGGGTCTTTAAATTTTGGTGGTCTGATTTTTTTTAAAGTTCTTTATATATTCTAAATAGTAGACCTTTGTCTGAGGAACAGCTGATAAAATTTTTTTCCCACATTGTAGGTTGTCTCTTAGCTCTGTTGGTGGTTTCTCTTGCTGTGCAGAAGCTTTTAAATAAGATGAGATCCCAGTTGTTGAATCTTTGTGCTAGTTTCCATGCTACTGAGGTTTTGTTCATAAAGTCTTTTCCTATGCCAATGTCTTCAAGAGTTCTACCTATCTTCCAGCAAATTTAGTGTTTGTGTTTTAATATTTAGATCTTTAATCCACTTCAATCTTAATTTAGTGCATACATCCAGCAGATTTCATCACCATTATGAACAATACTGCTGTCACAGTGATCAACTGATGCAACCATTTGTTCTCCCGGTCTTGTCCTCCTGTGGTACTTCCTCTTATGCTGCCATTGAAATATTCCAGGGTGACTAAGAGTAGCAGGCTGTTAATAGTCCTAGACCTAAAAGGGAAATTGGAGGGAATGATTAGTAGAACTAGAAAGCATAGCTGTATAAAAAAGGGGAGCTGACAGGAGCTATAGATGTTAGTAGAGTGACACAATTACCCTCCTTAATGAAACAGTGTGAAAATCAAGTTGATAAATACTAAAGTAATTTCTCTCTGGTCCTGTAAGATTCTACTTTTGTTAGTGAAAATGAGAGGACTATAAGACCTCATGGAAAGGGATAGGCCCCGGAACGACAGAGTGGAAAGAATCTGAAGTTTTGAACCACTGTGCGGGAGAAAGATTGTCTGTATACTAATATACCTCAACTAAAATGTTATGAAAGCAAGTAATAAACTTATTTTCTTTAGGAAAATAAAGGGGTTGATCTGTTACAGCCACAATATTAAGCAAATGAACACCATATTAATAATTGTATCCAACACTTGCAGTGTAAAAATATATTTTAGAAATGAAAGTTGACTTTTTTATCTCCTTTATTACATGGTGAGTGGTGGTAGGGTGCTGTAAAAGGAGAATGCCCAAAAGTTGTACAATCTCTTGGTCACAGTGTGATCTTCTGTCTACTTTGACCATTTCACTTCCAACAAATCTTTTCCATGGACTCATTTTTAAATATAGGTCACAGATAACGGGAATTCCAATCAATACTTTTTCTCTAGAAATTCCCCAAGCTTTGGTCAGACTGAGCTTTAAAACACAAATTCTGAGCATGCCACTGGTCACTTTTCTTAAAACATCTGTCTATATGTTGCCTTTTTAGATTGAATCCCAAAATATTTTAGTTTTGCATATGTAGTTTTACAGGGCTTATTTCCATCCTCCCATCCAGGCTCATTTCTATAGTGATGCCCCTTATTTCCTGCATTTTGGACTTTATTATCCTTTTCTTCAGTGGATCTTTGAATGGTCTATTATCTTGCTTTGAATGTTTAATTCTTTTGTTAATGCCTGCTTTTCTTTCAGATCTTGTTTCAATCATCAGCTCTTCAGAGGACTATTCTGTCTATCCAAGTTAGATCCTACTACTGCTTTTCACATCATCTAATACCTTTTCTTGGTAACATTTACTGATATTTAAATTTCATATTTGACATGTATATTTAAAAGTATATGGGCTATAAATTTCATGAAGATGATGCATTTTGTTATTAAGTCTTCACTTTTTTTGTTATTAGATCTGTACCCCAAACATACTATCTAGCATAGAGTAAGTGATCAAACATTTGTTGATTCTCACTAACCACCAAGGAAATGAAAATTAAAATCAAGAGGAGATATCATCTAACATCAGTTAAAATGGCTAGTGTAAAAAAGATGAAAGATAGTAAGTGTTAGTGAGGATATGTAGGAAAGGGAACCTTAGAACATTGTAAATAGAAATGTAAATGACTATAGCCTTTATGGGAAACAGCAAGGAGACTCTTAAAAAATCAAAAACAAAATTAACCTATGATCTTTTAATCCTCCTGTCCTAGTTATTGTTCTCGTCACTGAGATACAATAACAAAAACCCACAAAGTAAAGTTGGACAAATTTATTTTGGCTCAGGTTTTGTAGGGGTTTCAGTCCATAGTTGGCTAGCTCTAAGGCAGCACGGTGTGGCACAAGGACGTGGCAGAGGAATACCTGCTCAAGGCCTGTTATGCGGGAAGTAAAGTGAGTGAAAAGAAGAAATGGGGAAGGAGAAACAGTCTTGCAGGCTATGTTCCCAGTGATTCACCTCTTCTGACCAGATCTCACCTAACAGCAAGTCAGGTATAAACCCCTGTAATCAAATCACCTTCAAAAGCCTCGGTTATGAGCAAAGGAGGTTCTTGGGGGACATCTGGATATAAACTATAACACCTACTTCTAGTTATGTATCCAGATAAATGAATTCAATTGTGTCAAAGCAATAGCTGCATTCCCATCATTACTGAAGCATTGCTCACATCCCCACAATATGGAATCTACCTCTTCAATGATTGAATAGATAAAGAAAATGTGGTGTTTGTACACATGGAATATGAGTGAGCTTTAAAAAAGAGGAATTTTTGTTATTTATGATGCATATGAATCTGGAAGACATTATGTTAAGTGAAATAAGATAGGCAAAGAATGAAAAATACCACATGATATATCTTGGTTCTTATTTTTCCCCCATTACCTGTGCGCCCTTCACTCCTAAACCCTTCCCTATTTACATAGACTTTGTTTCCATTGTTTTTTCTTTTCTCATAATTTTTCCTTTCCATTCTTTTCTTTCCCCATCTCTTCCCACCACCCTTACCCCTTTGGAACTTTTCTTATTTCAAAGTATCAATTATTAGTTATTAATCTTTTTAATCCTTATTTACACTCTCAGCTTCCCACACTAGAGAAACTATTCGGTATTTACACATGTGTGTCCTAATGATAAATGTAAACATATTGTATACCTACAATGTACCAATAAAAGAATTTAAGCAAAAAACCCCAGAGCATTAGTATTTCTTTTTTTTAAAATTAAATTCTTTTATTGGTACATTGTAGGTATACAACACAATTACATTTCTCATTGGGAATTGTACCTTTACTTAATGCATCTTGGTTCTTATTTTATCCCCATTCCTAGCCTTCCCTTCACCTTCTCCACCCTTTCCTATTTACAAAGACTTTATTTCCATTTTTTCCATTTCTCATCATTTCTCCTTTTCCCTTCTTTCCTTTCCTCTGCCCCTCCCACTCCCCCTACCCCTTTGGACCTTTTCTTTCTATTTTGCATTATCGATTATTCATTCTAATCATTGGTACATTTTAGGTATACAATATAATGACATTCATCATTGGAAATTTGCAACTTTACAAAGTCTCTCTTGGTTCTTATTTTTCACCCTTGCCCAGCCCTCCCTTCAACCCCTCCAGTCCTCCCTATTTACAAAGATTTTCGTCCTATTTTTTCATTTTCTCATATTAATCCCATTAACTTCTGTCCTTTCCCCTAGCCCTCCCACTTCCTTCCCCTTTGCCCCTTTTCTTCCTATTTCACATTACCTATTATACATTTAGTCCTTATTTACACTTTCAGTTTCTCACACCAGAGAAACTATTTGGTATTTACACATGTGTGCCCTATTTATTTCACTTAAGAGTATTGCCTCAATGTGCATCCACTTAGCTATGAATGTCTCTAATTTCTCATTTTTGATGGCTGAGTAGTACTCCATTTTATAAAAAAAAACACATTTTCTTTATCCAGTCTCCAGTTGATGGGCATTTGGGCTGTTTCCAAGTTTTAGCTATTACAAACTGCGCTGCTATGAACATGGGTGCACATATATCACTGTGGTATGATTCTTTTAATTCTTTGGGGAAGATCCCCAGCAGTGGAAGAGCAGGGTCAAATGGGACTTCCAGTCCTAGTTCTTTGAGGTATCTCCATACTGATTTCCACAGTGGTTGCACCAGTCTACACTCCCACCAGCAGTGGAGCAGGGTTCCTCTTTCCCCCACAGCCCTGCCAGCATTTGTTATTGATTGATTTCATGATAGCAGCCATTCTTTCTGGAGTGAGGTGGAATCTCAGTGTTGTTTTCATTTGCATCTCTCGAATGACCAGTGATGTTGAACATTTTTTCATGTATTTATTTGCTATTTCTACTTTTTTGTGTGAGAAATGTCTGTTCATTTCAGATGCCCATTTTCAGATTGGGTCTTTAAATTTGGGAGGTCTGATCTTTTTAAGTTCTTTATAGATTCAAGATAGTAGACCTTTGTCTGAGGAAGAGCACGTGAAGATTTTTTCCCACGTTGTGGGTTGTCTCTTCACACTGCTGGTGGTTTCTCTTGCTGTGCAGAAGTCTTTTAATGAGAAGAGATCCCACATGTTAATAGTTTGTGCTAGTTCAGGGGCAACTGAGGTTTTGTTCATAAAATCTTTTCCTACATTGACATCTTCAAGGGTTCTACCTAATCTCTGTTCCAACGGGTTCAGAGTTTCTATTTTAATATTTAGATCTTTAATCCATTTTTATTTTATTTTAGTGAATGGTGAGAGATATAGGTCTAGCTTTAATCTTTGTCAAGTTGTAGCCCAATTTTTCCAGCACCATTTATTAAAGAGGCTATCTTTCTTCCAGTGAGGGTGTTTGGCTGCTTCATCGAAGATGAGATGGCTGAGTGTGTCTAGGGTTGTTTCTGCCTCTTCTAATCTGTTCCATTGGTCCTCAAGTCTGTTTCTTTGCCACTACCATGCTGTTTTTATCACAGTAGTTTTGTAGTATAGTTGCAGGTTGGGGCTTGTGATACCCCCGGCCATGTCTCTTTTACCTAGAATTGCTTTTGCTATTCTGGGTCTCTTCTTGTTCCAAATGAACTTTTGGATTGTTTTCTCGAGGTCTATGAAGTATGCTGCGGGGATCTCAATTGGAATTGTATTAAATCTATATAGGAGTTTTAGAAGTATGGCCATTTTCACTATATTAATCCTTCCTACCCAGGAGCAGGGGATGTCTGTCCATTTTCTGATAGCATCTTCAATCTCTCTTTTCAGAGTGCCATAGTTTTCAGAGAAGAGGTCTTTGATTTCTTTCATTAGGTTGATTCCTAGGTATTTCAGTTTTTTAATGCTGTTGTGAAAGGAATTTTTTGCCCTATTTCTCTCTCAGTGAGTCTGTCATTTGTGTAGAGGAAAGCTATTGACTTTTGTGTGTTGACCTTGTAACCAGCTACTTGACTGAATTTGGTTATTAAGTCTAGAAGACTTTTGGTGGAGTTCTTGGGGTCTTCTATATAGAGTATCATGTCATCTGCAAATAATGACAATTTGACTTCTTTCCCTATCTTTATTCCTTTTATTTCTTTCTCTTGTCTAATTGCTGTGGCTAATGTTTTGAGAACTATATTGAACAAGAGTGGTGATAGTGGACATCCTTGTCTAGTTCCTGATTTTAGTGTGAAGGATTTCAGTTTTTGACCATTTAGTATGATATTGGCTGTTGGTTTTTCATAGATGAATTCTATCAGTTTGAGGTAGAGACCAACTATTCCAATTTTTTGTAGGGTTTTTATCATAAATGGATGTTGGATTTTGTCAAATGTTTCTTTCTGCATCTATGGAGATAATCATATGGTTTTTCTCCTTGGCTCTATTGATATAGTGTATTACCTTGATTGATTTTCATATATTGAACCATCCCTGCATCCCTGGGATGAATCCCACTTGGTCAGGGTGTATGATCTTCTTGATGATCTTCTGCATTCTGTTTGCCAGTATCTTATTAAGGATTTTTGCATCTATGTTCATTAGTGAGATTGGCCTAGAGTTCTCTTTTTCAGTTGGGTCTTTCTCTGCTTTGGGGATCAAGGTGATGCTTGCTTCCAGGAATGAATTTGGGAGTATTGCTTCCCTTTCAATTTCACTGAAGAGTTTAAACAGTAGTGGCAGCAGTTCCTCTCTAACTGTCTTGTAGAATTCAGCAATGAAGCCATCAGGGCCCGGGCTTTTCTTAGTTGTTAAGTTTTTAATTATGTTTTCAATTTCATTGGTTGATATTAGGTTGTTCAGAATTTTTAGGTCTTCTTCGTTCAACTTTGGTAATTCATATGTATCTAGGAATCTGTCCATTTCTTCTGTGTTGTCCATCTTATTGGCATATAGGTTCTGGAAATAGGTATTGATGATCCTCTGGATTTCTTCTGGGTCTGTTGTAATTTCACCCTTTTCATTCCTAAATGCATGCATTTGGGCTTTTTCTTTCCTTTTTCTGACAAGGTTGGCTAAAGGTTTGTCAATTTTGTTGATTCTTTCAAAGAACCAACTCTTGGCTTCATTGATTTTTTGTATTGTTCTCTTAGTCTCCATTGCATTGATTTCTCCTCTGATCTTTATAATTTCCTCCCTTGTATGAGCTTTGGGGTTGTCCTGTTCTTTTTCTAGAAGCTTGAGGTTCAGCATCAGGTTGTTTAATTGGGCTTGTTCTGTTTTCCTAATATGCGTATTCACTGCTATGAATTTCCCTTGTAAGACTGCTTTCATTGTGTCCCATAGAGTCTGATATGTTGTATTGTCATTGTCATTTAATTGAAGGAACTGTCTGATTTCTTCTTTAATTTCCTCTGTGACCCATTGGTTATTCAGAAGTGTGTTGTTCAATTTCCATGTGTTTATGAAATTTTTTGAGTTTCTTTTGCTATGGATCTCCAATTTCATTGCACTATGGTCTGATAATATACAGGAGATAACTTCAATTCCTTTGCACTTACTTAAACATGGTCTATGTGTGAGTATGTGGTCTATTTTGGAGAATGAGCCATGTGCAGCTGAGAAGAATGTGTATTCTGATTTTGTGGTGTGGAAGACTCTGTAAACATCTGTTAAGTTCATTTGTTCAAGAGTTTGATTGAGTTCTTGTATTTCATTACTTATTTTTAGTCTAGTTGGTCTATCTATTTGTGACAGTGGGGTGTTGAGGTCCCCCACTACAATAGTATTAGTGAATATATGACTTTTCATGTCTGTTAGTATTTGTTTTATATAGTTGGGTGCACTAGTGTTTGGTGCATAGGTATTTATGATTGTCATCTCTTGCTCTTGGATTCTTCCCTTTACAAGAATGTAGTGTCCTTATTCATCTCTGTTAATCAGTGTTGGTTTGAAATCTACTTTATCTGCCAAGAGGATAGCTACTCCTGCTTTTTTTTGGGTTCCTGTCACATAGAGTATTGTTTTCTACCCTTTAACTTTCAGTCTATGAGTTTCCTTTGAATGAAGTGTGTTTCTTGTATGCAGCATATTGTTGGATTTTGCTTCTTGACCCATTCTGCCAGTCTATTTCTTTTGACTGGTGAATTGAGACCATTAACATTGATGGTTATAACTGAAATGTATTGACTTGTCATTGCCATGACTTTTTCTTTTTGTTGGGTTCTCTCCCTTTACATTTAATTTCTTGTCATGCCAGATGGGTTCATTCTGCTTTTCTTCCTGGGGATGTGATCCTCAATGTCTGTTCCTAGGATATTGCGTAAAATTCTTTGGAGTGCTGGTTTGGTATTCACAAAGTTCCTAAGGTGCTCTTTGTCATGAAAGTATCTTATTTCTCCATCAATCTTGAAAGATAGTTTTGCAGGGTAGGAAAAGAGGGAAGAAAGGTTTGGATGAATTTGAAGGGAAGTTCAGTAAATGAGGCATGATGGGGAGTGGTGTGGGATAGGGAAGTTTCAGTTTCTGAGAACACAGAATGAAAAACCAACTCAGTCTCAGTTTTTTCCTACTGTAGCTCACAACATCAATCATTTCCATGATCTGAAAATGTGTGACGATTTCTTTCTACCAGTGAGCAAGTGATCAATTCTGCAGGAGCAGACACCACCTAGGTGTCCTTTAATCCAATTTAGTTCTGATGCTATCTACCTGTAGATAGTATGGGTTAAGAATTCAGTCCCAGGGACTGTTTCACATCAGGCCCAGTCACAAGTTCAGGCCTCTGGAACTTCTGACCCAATCGTTACAAATTGGAGTTCCTATGTCCCCCTCCTCAGGTTAGATTAATTTGCAAGTGTGGCTCACAGAACTCAGAGAAACACTATACCTACACTTATTGGCTACAAAGGCTATTCTGAAGGATAAATATAAACAGCTAGATGAAGACATACACTGAACAAGGTCTGAAAGTGTCTCCAAGAAATAGCTTCTGTCCCTGTGGAACTGGAAGTGTGCCACCCTCTCAGCATGTAGATGAACTCTTGTTCACCATCCCACAGGCCTCCATGTTCCCTTGTTCAGAAGTTTTCTGAACCTGTCATTTTAGGTTTTTATGGACATGTTGATGTGAGATTGGACTAAAGAAGTCTGATCTAATGCTAGTAGACCAAGTTGAGGAACCCAGCAAATGTTGTGTGTTCAGATTCTTCAGCATTCCTCCCTTATGAGTATAGGACAAGACATTTTCTGAAGTGAGGGCTTTGTTGTGTATTATCAGAGAAAGTAGGTTAGAAAATATTTTTATGGTCAGTGGCTCCAGGATAAGAGGTGTGGTGGGTGAATATTAGTTTCTGTGATCCATTTTGGGGAAGGAACTATGATCCAGAAGTTGGATGAAAATCAAAATATATATATATCATAATAACACAGTATTTACATTTTAATTCACTGTGGATGCTTATGAAACCTTTCTTTCTCACATTGGACAAGTCATATGAGTCATTTGGGAGTGAAGACAAATTTTAAAATTAATTTGTAAGGATAGATTATTTTCTACCAAAGGAGCCCAATTTTATGACTCACAACTTCTTGGATATCTAAGGGTTAGTGAACATTATACTCACAGTCATTTGGTATTTGTTGCTTAATATTAAACAATTATTACACTATCTTGATTCACCTAATAAATAATTAAATATTAATTTTCTTATTTCCTACTACTAATTTTTCTTTTTGTTGCTATAAAAGTGGAATTTGATGACTTCATGCCATTTAGGTTCTATCTGTGACATCTATGAGTTAAATTGTGAAATGGAACATATTAATGTAGTAAAATAGATAAAGGTTATGCTTGACTGTCAACTCCACTGGTTTGAGAGATCCCTGAGTGATTCATAAAGCTCAGTTTGGCATGTGTCTGGATATGTCACGAGCGTGTGGCCTTAGGAACCATATCTAGCCACTGGTCCTCTCTGGGTCTCCTCCTGCTCTCTGTTTCCTGGGTACCATGAGTCGAACAGCTTTCCCCTACCACAACCTTTCACCATGAGGTTTCTACCTTGGAGTGAGTAGATCATGGATCAAAACCTCTGGAACTGTGAGCCAAGATAAAACTTTTCTCCTTGAAGTTGTCAGGCAACTGGCAATGAAAGATGACTAATACAATGTTGTAGAATCATTACATAGAAAGCTAACTATGTCTTCTGTATCAGGAGATTTAACTTTTTCTAATAAAAGATCAGCATTTGAAGATCAGCATTTCTGAACATCTCTGTAAAACAAATAGGACTGATGATACATACAAAAAAATTACAGCTCTTTTCATGTTTTTACTTATTATGATAATGTCACAATTGTATATACAATGTCCTTTTGTATTTTTAACAAGTGTTTGCATGTAAGCCACTGTGATAAAAACAGCATGGTACTGGCAAAGAAACAAACCCAAGCATCAGTGGCATAGATTAGAAGATGCAGAAACAACTCCAGACATATTCAGCTATCTCATCTTTGACAAAGGAGCCAATCATCCTCACTAGAAGAAAGCCTCTATAATAAATGGTGTTGGAAAAACTGTTTTTGAACCTGTCAAAGATCTAAATTAGAACGTTATTTTTCACCATGCATTAAACTAAAATCGAAGTGGATTAAAGATGTAAATATTAAAACAGAAACATTAAACCAGCTGGAATAGAGTTTAGGTAGAACTCTTGAAGATATTGGCATAGAAAAAGATTTCACAAACAAAACCTCAGTAGCATGGAAACTAGCACAAAGAGTCAACAACTGGGATCTCATCTTATTAAAAAGCTTCTGCAAAGCAAGAGAAACCACCAACAGAGCTAAGAGACAACCTACAATGTGGTAAAAAATTTTATCAGCTGTTCCTCAGACAAAGGTCTACTATCTAGAATATATAAAGAACTGAAAAAAAATCAGACCCCCCAAATTCAAAGACCCAACTCAAAAATGAACATCTGAAATGAGCAGACATTTCTCAGACAAAGAAGTAAAAGCAGCAAATAAACATGAAAAAATGTTCAACATCAGTGGTCATTTGAGAAATGCAGTTGAAAACAACACTGAGATTCCACCTCACCCCCAGAAAGAATGGCTGCTTTCAAGGAATTAACCAATAACAAATGCTAGTGGGTTGTGCAGAGAAAGGAACCCTTCTTCATTGTTGGAGGGAGTGCAGACTGGTGCAACCACTGTGGAAATCAGTATGGAGATACCTCAATAAACTAGGGCAAGAGGTCCCCTCTGACCCAGCTATTCCCCTGCTGGGTATCTTCCCCAAAGAATTAAAAGAATCATACCACAGTGATATATGTGCACCCATGTTTATAACAGCGCAGTTTGTAATGGCTAAAGCTTGGAAACAGTCCAAATGCCCATCAACTGGAGACTGGATAAAGAAGATGTGTGTGTGTGTCTTTTTTTTAATAAAATGGAGTACTCGGCCATAAAGAAAGAGAAACTAGAGACATTTATAGCTAAATGGATGTGTATTGAGACCATACTCTTAAGTGAAATAAATAGGACACATGTGTAAATAGCACATAGTTTCTCTGGTGTGAGAAACTGAAAGTGTAAATAAGTATCAAAATGTATAATTGATAATGTAAAATAGGAAGAAAAGGTCTAAAGGGGTGGGGAAAGGAAAGGAAAAAATATGAGAAAAGGAAAAAAATGGAAACAAAGTCTTTGTAAATAGGGAAGGGTGGAGGGGGTGAAGGGAGGACAGGGAATGGGGAAAAAACAAGAATCAAGATGCATCATGTAAAGGTACAAGTTCCCAATGATGAGTGTAACTGTATTGTATACCTAAAATGTACCAATAAACTTAATGAAAAAACAAAGCAAGTTTCTGCATGAAGCTAAATTTAAATGAATATATGAACAAATTTGTGCTATTTAATATCATTATTATAAACACAAGTATATGTATGTATATTTTATCTAATATAAATTTAAAAATTTTTATTTTTAAAAATGGTCTGGAGTATTGCTAAATGTCATTAATAGCAAATAAATATTAGTGAAATAAATACATAAATACAAAAATTAAATAATGATCAGATACAAATAAATTTTAATTCTAAAGCCTATCTTCATATTATCAAGATTCAGCTGCTCAGTTTCAGTAGCTACTCATTTTAAAACGGTAGTTGGTTATAGTTAGACATGCAAATAGAAAGAGAAATTTCACCCACAGATAGGAGCTGAATCATTCAGTTTTCCATCATGAAAATATTCAACTCTAGTATATATAAGTATATATAAGTCAATAGATTAGATATGTAACCAGGAAAGAGAAGAGTTCAATATATAAAAGAGACACATTTAAAGTTTTAGATTTGAGAAATTATGACAAATACAACATTGATTAAACACCCTGAACAAACTGCAAGGTAATATAAAAAGTAATGAAGCATACACACATATGCACAGATGTATTAACAACAATAACCATTGAATATTAGTTTATTATATCCCAGGAACTTTGCTAAATATTTGCCCATATCACTTTTTTTGATCCTGAGAGACACTGTGAGAGAAGATTCCTTTTTAATGATAAGAAAACTAGGGCACAAATAGGTGAAGTAACAAGCCCAGTATTACCCAGGTTTACTGACCCAAGATTCAGTCCCAAATCTCACAGACTTCTAAATCCAAACTACCAACCCAGAAGTCAGTCCCAAATACAAATAAATTCTAAATGGATTTTGCTGCTTCCTTAGTACAATGAATCATATTGGAGCAAAAATGGAACATACAAGACTTGAGGAGAATGGAGGACCTTCCAGACAAGTTAATATTAACTTGTTTCTTGTCTCTAAAATCAGGGTAACCTGTATAGAAAAAGTGAGATTTGAACTGAACTCTGGGGAAAGCTACAGATTTTGAATGGAGCTGAGAATCAGAGATGGCCATGATGTGAGATAAGGCTTCAAGTTGTCTGAGAAGTGAGAGGTTAAAGGCAGTACATGGAGTTGATGTCAGTAGCCAAAGAGTTAGGTCAAAATTGAAAAGGAGTTTAGACCAAGTAGTAATGGAGTGCTGGAAGAAACTTGGAAGTGGAGGGTCCTGGAAAGGAGGACTGGGGTATATCAGGGTGGATTATGCCTGCACCAGAATTATGTGAAGCAACATCTCAGGGGCAGGGCAAGATGCCTGAAACTAACTCCATAATGGATGATTGTGCTGGTCAGAATCAGGGAAGAAAGCCACTAATGCAAGTTACCAAGTTTTCATTAAAAATCAAGAGTTGAGTTTAAAAAGAAATCATAAATGAGGGGAAAGAAGACAATGTTTACCTAATACCATCAATATTAAGTAGCATGGTAAGGGATACAATTGTGATATAATTTTACAATTGTTATATTATTTACTTCCTACATCAAACCTTCAACATATGTATTGTTACTCGAGAATACGGGAAATCAACCTTAGAATATAAAAGTAACTTTGCAAAAATTTGTTATGTCTAATGTTAATATAGTCAGGATAGACACTCAAGTATGTGCTTTAAAGGCCTAGGTTTTCCCAAATGATAAATATATACTGAACAAGAAAAATTAGCAGGGGACTTCCTTTGCACTTCAGGGAATTACAAAGATGAGAATGATTCAGGTCCTGCCTGCAGATAATATACAAATCAATCACACAACTCAAGAGAAACAGGCCATAAGTTCAGGTTTTCATTATGCTTTCCATATAGTCGCTACCTTTGTCCTTGAGTGGGAGGCCATTGAAGAATATTTGTTTACATCATTCAAATATTTCTACATAAATGTTTTACTTTGTACACATGTTCTATGGAATAGAGACTTTCATTTTGACAGATGGTTTCTTTTCTCTTCTTTTTTGCAACTTCTTCAGTATAATCTCATTTTTAGGAGATTCTGTTCTGTGAAGTTCTTCCAGAGACCTCCCTTCTGGGTTGTTTCCTGGAAATTTAGTAATAGGATTGACATTTGCATCACTTTCATTACTACACTTTTGGATGATAAGTGTTTCAATGCAGGTTTTTCATAGTTCTTTTATAAATAGACTGTGGAGGCTTTTTAAATTTATTAAAGAAAAGCTTAAGTAATTGGCCTCACTCTGGGTTGTGATGATAAAGTCTTGAGATACAACTTGTAAAGCAATATGTGACTGGCTCACAGTTATACCTTTACCCCTACATATGTACTACAAATCTAACAACAAAACCATTATCATCCCCTTTGGATTAAACTTCTGTTCACAGAAGTGAAATAAAATAGAATGATTCTAATGTCAGAGAAGTAAAATACCACTTTACATTGAGGTCTTTTTCAACACAATTACATTCATAGGGATTTATTTTTAAAGTAGAAAAGTATATCTGTAAAAGAAATAGTTTTATACGTGAGACTTTTATACTAATATTAAAAATAGGAAAGTTTGAATCTTCACCTGTCTTTGAAGTATGGTACACGATCTATAAAACTTTCCAAACAGTCTTTATTCATTTTATATAGACAATCATATGTTTAGAGACTTGAATGTTGACTATGAATGTAGAGTTATTGGATGTTAAAGTAATCTCCAGTAAGAACTTACTGAAAAATGGACTAGAAGGTGTTGTAAAATAATAGAATGTTTTAAACACAAATTTATTGATATTGTCTTAGTTACTTTTCTTGTTGCTGAGACAAAATACCTGGCAATCAAAGTTAAAGGATGAAAAGTTTATTTACCTCACAGTTCATAGAGGTTTCAGTCCATAGTTGGCTGGCTCCAAGGCAGGGTGACAAGGCAGAGGGGCATCGCAGAGCAGGCAGGCAGCAGCAAGCAGCAAGCAGCAAGCTACAAGTGACAAGCAACTTTCCGTCTCTTACATGTTTTGGTGGGTTTTTGGGGGTGGGGGGTTAAAAATAAATTTTACTTTATTTTTCCCATCCCCCCAGCTCTCTCCTCTCCCTATGTACAAAAGCTTTGTTTCCATTTTTTTCTTGTCTCTTCCTTCCTTTTCCCCTCCCTCTTCCCTTGTTCCCCTTCCTGTTTGAACACTTTCTTCCCATTTCCCAATATCTATTATACATTTCAGTCCTTATTTCCACTTTCAGTTTCTCACACTAGAAAAATAATGTGGTATTTAAACATGTGTGTCCAATTTATTTCACTTAGGACTATGGTCTCAAGCTCCATCCATTTAACTATAAATGTCTGAAGCTCATCCTTCTTTATGGCAGAGTAGTACTTCATCGTATAAAAAAATCCACATCTTCTTCATCCACTCGTCAGTTGATGGGCATTTGGGCTGTTTCCAAGATTTAGCTATTACAAGTTGTGTTGCAATAAACATGAGTGTGCATATATCACTGTGGTTTGATTCTTTTAATTCTTTTGGTAAGGAAGGGGAGGGGAATAAGGAAGAAGGAGAATAGCTGGGTGAAATGGAACCTCTAGTTTTAGTTTTTTGAGAAATCTCTACCCTGATTTCCACAGTGGTTGTACCAGTCTGCACTCCCACCAGCAGTGGAGTAGTGTTCCTTTTTCCCCACACCCCCACCAGCATTTGTTATTGGTTGATTTCTTGATAGCAGCCATTCTTTCTGGGGTGAGGTGGTATCTCAGCGTTGTTTTTGTCTGCATCTCTCGAATGACCAGTGATGTTGAACATTTTTTCATATGTTTATTTGCAGCTTTTACTTCTTTGTCTGAGAAATGTCTATTCATTTCAGATGCCCATTTTTGAATTTGGTCTTTAAATTTGAAGAGTCTGATTTTTTTGAGTTCTTTATATATTCTAGATAATAGTCCTTTATCTGATGAAGTAGCTGGTAAAAATTTTTCCCCATGCTGTGGGTTTTCTCTTCACTTTGTTGGTGGTTTCTCTTGCTGTGAAAAAGGTTTTTAATAAGATCAGGTCCCACTTGTTGATTTTTTTTCTAGTATTTTCCATTTAGCCCGGGTTTTGTTTATAAAGTCTTTGTGTACTCCTATGTCCTCCAGTGTTCTACCTCTTCTCTCTTCCAGCAGATTTAGTATTTTTGTTTTAATATGTAGATCTTTGATCCATTTTTATTTTAGGTTAGTGCATGGTGATAGATGTGGGTCTAGTTTCAATCTTTGGAATGTAGAAAGTCAGCTTTTCCAACACCATTTATGAAAGAGGTTATCTTTCTTACAGTGGAGTTGTTTGGCTACTTTTTCAAAGATAAGGTGGCTGAGTGTGCTTGGAGTTGTTTCTGCATCCTCTAGTCTGTTCCATTGATCCTCAGGTCCACTCTTTTGCCAGTACCATACTGTTTTTATCACGGTAATTTTGGAGTATCTTATCCAGGCTACCCACCCTTAGGGAGAATAGCACTCACACCCTTTATCCTAGCATTGAATCTTTGATCCAAGTATCACATACCCAAGATCCAGCCATCTCCGAAAAGCCCCACCTGTGACTACTTGAGGCTTTGGGGGGACATCTAGATATAAGTCATAATAGATACTTCACATTTTGAAAATTAAGTGAGAACAAAAACTTAAATTTCACCAATATGTAATTAACTTTAAGGTGTCATATAAACTTGCATCTCATTTTGTAACTTTTGTTCCAGCTAATTATTTTAAAGATTTGAAATCCCCCTTCTCAGTATTGACTTGTAGCCTTACTTTTTTTCACTCAATGATGTTATGATTTATAAGCCCACGAATAAAGCCCTCAATATATTTACATCTCTGAGCTGTGCCTGTGTACACAAACACACTTATACATATATATTGTATATTTATTCAGAAGCAGTCCATTCAAGAGTGTTAGAGAAAGCAAATCATTTAGCTAAAAATCTATGACCTTTCTGCTCTTCCATCTACAGTTACATCTCCATCCACACCCTTTCTTCCTCCTCCTCTCCTCTCCTGTCCTCTCTGTAGAAGATAAACCTCTCCTCTTTCCCATGTGATTTCCTCTTTTTACTCACTTTTAAAGATCTGTTAACATTTTTCCCTGAGAATACAGTAGACTTACTTCCTTTCCATTAAAAATTCTACCTTATATGTATTTTCTCATCTGTAATCTCTTGCTTTTTATTACCAAAAGTTCTGAAAGGAGTGTGAGTATGTACTTGATATGGTTTCTTATATACTTCAATGAAAACTACTTTGCTTAAGGTCACTGATAACCTTTCCTTTTGCCATGCCATTGGACATCTTGTGACTTCAACTGCTAGGTTATTTGAAACCTGTACCCAACACTTTCCTCCTGGAATTCCTCTCTAAATTTCTATGATATACTTTCTCAGAGTTTATTGTCATTTCTAGCTTTTTAGTCTTCTTTTCACTGTGGCACTACTTGTTCTATAATATTGGTGGTTTTTAGGGATACACTCTCAGACTTCTGTTCTTGTTTTGGCTTGGCAGAAAGTTTGTCTGCATTTTTCTCATGTCTCAAGACTTTGCCTGAGACTGAGATTAAGGGTGGTGGACTAATTAAACTTGCAGAAGGAATTTCAAGGCAGTCTAATGTTGAAGTGGTGGCATGGCTACTGTTGGAGGGTTTGAGCCAGATCTATGTTGAGAATCAAGAGCAAAGAGGCCAGCAGAATGATTTAAAATGTTTGGAGTTTGGCCAGGAGGGAAGCTCCAGTAAAGGCTGTGGATTGCAATGATACAGAGGAGATCTTGATTGCTGAGAAGGAATAAGATAAAAGAAAAAATGGCCTGAGGGCACCAGAAGAAGCAGCAGGACTCTAGCCTTTGCAGTCTCAAAATTGCAAAAGTGAAAGACTTTGCTTTGAGAAGAGAGCCCCAGAGCACCATGTTCCAGAATGGCAGTGGCAGCCTAGAGAATTTGTTCCTTGGAATTGGATTCAGAGTGCTCAGCAATCCAGGCACTCGACCACTATAGTCAAGAGAGAGAGGGAAGACTGGCTACTACTGCTCCAGCTGCCAGAAGACGTTGGCATCATTCACATGGCACTGATTTCGGTGCATGCAGAATGGAAGAGCTGTGGGGTCAGGAAGACTTCCACCCAAACTTCAGGGAGTTTGTTCCCCTAAGAGGGCAGTGTGTGAAGCTGTGAGTGTGAAGCCAAAGATGCACTGGAGACCCAAGAAGTTTGGAGAAGCCAAGAATGTGGATCATCTGAGGAAAACAGCAAGCAGGGAGCAGAGCTGACACAAGAGAAAAGCCATGGGAGGGAGCTACAACCATCTGCAACCATCTGCAGTGCCATACAAGTGAAGCCACCTAAGCCTTTTGGAGTTCACAACTTGCCACAGATTGTCTTGATGATACACACAGAACTAAAGGGTTTAATGTGTGCCCTGCTGTATTTTGGACTTCCTTTGTTCCTATTCCTTTGTATCCTTGTTTGTAACTTTTGGAATGGAAATGTTTATCCTGTGCCATTGTATGTAGGAAGTGTTTAACTTTTCATTTGTACAGGGACTTGCAGCTAAGAGTTCATCTCAAATCTCAGAGGAGACTTGGGACTTGGACTTTTCAGCATGGTGAAACTGTTAAGACTTTGGCAACACTCAGAGGTGTACTAAATATCTTTTGCACAAATGGATGTGCATGAGTCTTTGGGGGGCCAGGGGCAGAATGTTATGGGTTGGGTCTAGCTGTCCCCGCAAAGACTCATGTGGTGGCTGAATCTGGAATGTGTGAGGCTCAGATTAAGGGTATGTTATTACTAAACCACTACATGTGAGTGATTGGTTTGGCACCTCCCTAATACTGGTAACCTGAGTAAGATAAAAAGAACAGAAAGAGAATGTTAAGCTCGCTCATTGCCTTTGCTACCTTGTGTGCATCATGTTGTTTCTCCTCTAGGATGCCTGTTTGCCATCCCTGCCTTGAAGCCAACTGATTATGGACTGAAACCTCTACAAACTATGAGCTAAATAAACCCTGTCTCCTCTAACCTTTTGTATTGGGTATTTTGTCTCAGCAATGAGAGAAAAATAACTAACACAGTTCTTCTCTGTATATGAACCCTGCATGAGCAAACTCACACTCAAGGTTTCAATAGCAATTCATATGTCAAAGATCCCAGTAAATATTTCTGTGGCTTGTCACTCTGCTGAGACTCAGATCTTCATTACATAGTTCACTATGAGATATATCCTAGCTACTCCATAACCACTTCAAAGCTACCATGACTGAAACTACCCCTAGTATTTTTTGATCATACACTCTCCATCATTGATAATATACCAAATCTCAGCTCAGTGACAATTAATTGACCTGGTGGAAAGTATTTTTCATGTCTAAATCTCAGTTTCCTCATCTGTTAATTGGAGTTATTAATCATTTTGATGGATTTGCAAAAGGATTTGAAATCAGGATTTATGTAGTCTACAATTATGAATATTAGCACGTAGAAATCACAGTTGAATGAAACAAACACTGAGGAACTACAGACAGAATGAAGTTAAGTAAAATTGTCCAAAGTTACGTACCTAACTTGTGATCAGGTAGGATTTGAATGAAGTATGGTTCTAGAGCATGGACTAAGTTAGCACTAGCTGTCTGTCAGGGTATTGTGATATAAATAGGGCACAAAACAAGGTCCTCAGTACTCAAAATATGTACCAGAATCACAGAGGAAAGGATGAGTATTTTCAAATACTCTAGAAATCCACATTTTCAAAAGCTCCCTGGTGCATCTAATATTCAACCTGGGTTAAGAGCATACATAGTAGACTCTCAAAAGTGTTCATTCCTTTTATACAGATGAGAATAATTGAATCAATTTGACCCTGTGAACACTTTCACAAATGCTATAACCATTAAGTCTAAAGTACCTTTCAGATGGCTCTGTTTGAAATTTCTTCCTAAAATGACAATAGAAGAGCAATAATAATGACACACACACACACACACACACACACACACACACACACACACACATAAAGGCCTCAGTATTAATATGACCAGATACTTTAATACATGCACTGTGTTCTCATTTGCATTGAGTGATTTTGTCCTTAGGAAAAAGAGCTCTAAAAATATTAGCCTTACATATAACAGAAAAAAATCACTTTCTTAAGATCATTATGGTGCTGGGTAAGATAATTCCAACTGGACTAAAAATGCCTCATTATACTTTCTTCCATCTACCAAGACATATGCTTTCTCTCCTAGCTATCAATATGCCCTCCAATTGTTTCTTATATGATTAGAATAAGACATCTTACTTATTAAGCATACATGTCCAGAAAAACAAAACAGATCAACAGGATACAAAACAGAGAAAGTAGTAAACTCTGTTCCCTTTTCACAACTTCTATTAGTGTGTATTTATGTGTGTGTGTGTGTTTGTGTACATAGGTGCATGTGTACATATTCAATACCTTTATTTATCCTTGGTACAGAATTATTATTGGGATATAACCAGTTTTTGTTGTTATTTCTAAGTATCAGAATGAAATGCTGTCTAACACAAGTAGAAAGAGAATTTATTTGAATGGTTTGTGAATAGCTCACTAAAAAGTAAATGTGTATTTATATTGAGGCAGGTTTCTAATAGAACAGGAACTGGGATGATTATGGGTTCACAGCTCATTAGGGGGCTATGGAACTGAATTTTTTCAAGCCTTCCTTCCAACTCAGTATCCTTTGATTTAGTTTGTATGTCCTGAGAGAGAATTTTGTTGGCCTACCATAGTTCCTGTGCCTAGCAAGTAGGCAGAGCATCTATTGGTACTTCCACTACAGCTGTATACAGTGAAGTAGTCTTTCAAGGGAAAACTGGAATTGCTGTGAACCAGAAGAAAAGAGAATAGATGAGGGATATACCAAAGTTGCCAATAGTTCTTAATGCTACTTAAATATATAACAACTAATGTTCTTATAAAAAAGTTTTTAAAATATTATATTGATTGCACTCATCCATTAGTGTCTTCCAATTAAGATTCCTAAGCCCTTACTATGTATCTTCAAGTATTTTATTTTTAATGCTCAACTCAAACATCTTATCTTTTTGATAAAAATTGAGCCAGATGTGGTGGCATACATCTATAACCCCAGCCTTCTGGTAAGTTGAGGCAGAAGTATAGAAAGTTCAAGCTCTGCCTGGGAAACAGCAAAGTAGCGAGATCCATCTTAAAATAAAAAATTTAAAAAGGCTGGGGATGTAGCCAGTGTAAAGGCCCTGGGTTCAATTCCCAGTTCAGAAAAATAATACATTTTTGGTGAACAACATGATGTTTTGATACATGTAATCATTGTGATATGATTACCACAATCAAGGTTATGAACATACTTATCACTTCAAGTAGTTATCTGTGTATGCAGTGAAAACATTTAAGATCCACTATCCATATTTCCAGTACACACTATTAGTAAATATAATCACAGTGCTGTACAATAGATCTCTAGAACTTAGACCTCCTGTTCAACTGAGACTTGGTGCTCTCACTGTCATGTTCCCCTTTTCCCCCATAGCTCACAACCACTCCACAGGCAAGCATCATCCTACTCTCTGCTTCTGTGAGTTTAACTCTTTTAGATTTTACACATAAGTGAGATCGTGCAGTATTTTACTTTCTCTGCCCTACTATAGAAAGAATATAGATTCTCTGTCTCTCTGTCTCTCTCTCTCTCTCTCTCTCTCTCTCTCTCTCTATATATATATATATATATATATATATCATACATGTTTGCTTTTTACTTGTGATGATATCTCTGAGTATGTCATATTTAGGCTTTATTTAGTTGAGGTACAATCCTTCTAGCTCTAATTTAATGAGAGTTTTAAACATAAAAGAATGTTGAATAAAGAACTAAATAGTAAATCTTTAGCTTTAGGAAAATTATTAATGACATTTATATTTCATTCACAATAAAAACTGAACAACTAGGACTAGAAGAATGCTTATTAAATTTTATAAAGGGTATCTATAAATATTAGGAGCAAACATTATGATTAGTGATAAAATATAGAAAAATTTTTCTTAAATCACCTATTGCCACTCCTAGTCAATAACGAAATAAGAAAGAAAAATAAAACCTTAAAATTCGAAAAAAAAAAAATCCAAACTTTCATAATTTGTTTAGGATTTTGTTCTCTGGAAAAATCAAAGCAAACAAACCTATTGATGTACAATTCAAATTAATAAGTGAATTTGGAAAAATTTCCAAATATAGAGTCAATATAAAAAATCAATTGCATTTCCAAATAGCAGCAACAAATAGACAACTATTTTAATGATTCTGTCTATAATATTCAAACATTTAAATAACTAGGAACAAATCTAGATATGTGTGCAAGATCTCTCATAGAACTACAAAATGTTATTTAGTGGATTTAAAGAAAATCTAAATAAATGTAAGGACATACAATATTCATGGATAGAAAGATAATATTTTAGATGATAATTCTTAGATTAAATAGATTAAAATTCCCCAATTGTGTAAAGGAACAAAATGATTCTAGGAATTATTTGAAAAATTAAAGGCTCAAAAAAATAAAACCTTAGATATGATAAAGTTGAAGCTATATAGTCATATATGTGTAAAGCCATTACAATTATATACCAGTGTGTTAATGGTACAAAAATTGAGAAATAGATTAATGAATCTGAGCCATTCAAAAATAAAACACCATATTCATTGTCACTTGATTTATTAAAATATGACCCTGCAGAACAGGGTTTGTTCAGTAAAAATGGTGCAGTGTCAATTAAGTGCCTTTTGCTTCACAATTATAAATAAATTTCTGATAGGGTGTAGATTTAAATCTAAAAAACACGAATGTAAAGTATGTGTCCTACAACTACACTACCCAATAAAGTAGCCATTACTTAGACATGGCTATTTAAAAGAAAATTCATATTAAAAATTAAAATAAAGTTAAAAATTTAGTCGCACATTTCAAGTGCATTAGTTACATGTGGCTAGCAGCTTTTTTATTGAACAAACAGCATGTAAAATATATTCATCAGTATAAAAAGCTCAATTAGAGAACATCTGTAGAGAATTACACAGGAGACTGTGGCTTAGGGCCGGGAGAAAAGTATACTGAACCATAAAGAAAAAGCCGACAACATATAAAGAGCTCTTCGAAATTGAGAATTAGATGAAAAAAAAAAGGGAAGAAAAATTAGACAAAACCATGATGCATTTACAGAAAATAATATGCAAATGGATAATAGGAAAATGTGCTCAAAGTCACTCATAATAAGAGGAAAAATATGCAATTATATTGATGAATCTTTTTGCCTATCAAATTACAGACCAAAAGATTGACTACAGACTATTGAAAAGGGCCATGGGAAAAGAGCATTCCCATATATTACTAGTGAAATAAAAAGTAGCACAACCACATAATGGAAAGTTATTATTATTTACTAAAATTACATCTTCATTTAGCATTTGATCTAGCTACTCCACTTACAGTAATTTAGTCTGAAGATACACATAACATAAGTAAAAGATTACACATTGTGTCCTTAGCTAAAATTGGAAACACCACTTTTCCCAACAAATTAGAAACATGCCTTCTACAAAATTAAATTTGCTTCAGTGCATTCATATTGAAATAGTATATAAATAACAAAAAAAGTAATAAACATAGTGGTAAAGGTCTCTTTAACATGATATAGAATAATTTCCAGGATGAACTAGTATATGAAAAATTCAAGATAAAAATGAATACATGTAATCATATTACCTTTCTTCTAAAAAATAAGAAAAATTAAAATATGTATAGCTACATTTGCTTAATTTTGTGTAAGCAAGTAAGGAATAATAAAAGACAAAGTAATGAAATTAATTACACATAGGGGTAGGAATTAGTAGAAGGGGTATGGACACGAATGTTACTACTCTGAGTATACATTTTATACAGTTTTGATCTTAAACCATGCTTCCTTTTCTCTTTACAAGTTAAAAAAGTAAAATAAATCAACAAAGAGGGTGAAGAAAAAATACTTCATACCCAAGACTTGTAGAAGCAATGAAACTTTTCCTATTTCACTGAAAAATATAGCCACACACATGCACAGCAAACAATCTCTGTACCTTTGGAATGCTGAATTCTAAAGATATATCCTTGGAAAGATATATTTTTAGAATGAAAAGGATGGCAAAAATGTTTGAAATTTTCTTATAAGGTTTGTTTTTGGTGGTGGGGTATGTGTAGAAATTTTGAAATTATTTTTGTAGAGTATTAGATTGAGCAAATATGCCAATGTTAGATGTAAAGAAGGAAGATATACAAGTGGCATAAAAGTCAAAAACAAAAAAGATACAAAATCATGATATGCCAATGTATAATAAGAAAAGAAAATGAATTTTAAGAGATATAGGAAAAATTCTCACATTTCAGCAGTGGACAGCATTTGAGGAACCATAATGTGTTTTATTTTTCCATGTGTCAAGATTGAATAAATGTTACAATATTTACAACAAAATGAATATTTTAAAAATATAAAACAACAACAAAAATGCTGAAATCCCTCAATAATGGCCAATTTTTAAAAATGTAATATGGAGGACAAAAAATATAGTTCACGGTTTTATTATGCATCTTTTTGGAGATATATCACTAAGCATTTTTTTTTTTTTTAAGTAAAGGTCTTGCTATATAGGTCTCACTATATCAGGCTGGCCTTGGACTCACTATGTAGCCCAGGCTGGCCTCGAGTTCAGTGATCTTCCTGCCTCAGCCTCCCAAGTGTTGGGATTGCAGGTGTGAGCCAACATGCCTAGCATTAAGAAGTTTCTTGAAGCAAAATGTCGTTTTAAAAAGACTCCTGAGAACCCAAACTGTAAGTATCAAAAATTTAAAAATATGAATGAAGAACACTGTTGACTTCTTTAAGGCGGAAACATTCACTTTAGTTCAAAGTGGGCAAACCTGTTTGCCTAATTGACAAATCAGAAGCCACATTTTCCATTGTCTGGGTGCCTTGAGTTCAGCGTTTCACAGTGTTTATGGGTTGTGAGGCTGCTTAGCAGAAAGAAAGTTCACATTAGAAGGAAAAAACAGATTTTTTCTTTTGTGCCAGGGATCGAACTCAGAACCTTGCACTTGCAAGACAGGCGCAATGCCACTGAGCTAAATCCCCAGCCCTCAACAGATTTTAATAAAAAGAGCTGTTGGGATTTTAGAGGGCTAAGGAATAGCCATCTTCTTTTTTCTGTGCTAGTTTTCTTTGCTAGTAGAAACAATTCGCCAGAAACCCAATCATTCATGGAAACACACCAGTCAGTTGTTTTATGTTTCCTTCATGAAAAAAATGAGTAAAATGATGGGGACAAGACAATTTACTATTTCTAGTAAATATTAACTTGGAAACACTCTCTTCCTAAAAACAAAAGTAGGAAGGAAATTTTATCTTTTTGTATTTGATGTGCAAATCCAAATTAACAATTATCTGTTCAATAAATATGGCTTAGTTTCAAATTAGATTAATTAGGTTAAAATAATGTTCCCCAATATGTAGAATAATGGTATTTAAAAATCTTGTTTTATATATTTACATATGTTCTGTGTACATTTTAGAATTATTCTAAAATTTTGACTTATATAAATGGTACAATTTTTAAATCTGATGAACTTTTGAAAAATTGGCAAACTAAGCATTAATATGTTCTGCAGAGTCAGAACTGAGATATTCCAGGACTAAATATATCTTGCAGATCTGGAGAATGTTCAACTAGTCATAGAGAATAAAACCCTGAAATAATAAGCCATGCAGTAGTACAAATTTGGATATACAATAGCATAACCAGTGGTTGATTCTTATTCTTTCATTGGGCTGAGGCCATTTCATTAGTCTCTTAATAACCTGACA
The DNA here is from genome assembly GCF_053883595.1 of Heterocephalus glaber. NCBI lineage: Eukaryota > Metazoa > Chordata > Mammalia > Rodentia > Bathyergidae > Heterocephalus > Heterocephalus glaber. Next base: position 31,409,773 of record NW_028258296.1, on the reverse strand, counting down.
CTGCATTGTATGTAACATTTTTTCTCTGAGAGCATTATAGTAGAATTTTATTGTATATAGGCTGGTGCAACCATTCTGGAAATCAGTATGGATATTCCTCAAAAAGCTAAAACTAGAGGTGTCATTTGACCCAGGTATTCCCCTGCTGGGTATCTTTCCAAAAGAATTAAAAGCATCATACCACAGTGATATACTTGGAAACAGCCCAAAAGTCCATCAACTGATGAATGGATAAAGAAGTGGTTTTTTTAATACAATGGAGTACTACTCTGCCATGAAGAGAGATAAATTTTAGACATTTATAGCTAAATAGATGAACCTTGAGAACACACTCTTAAATGAAATAAATCGGATACATGTGTAGGTATATTATTTCTGAGGTGTGAGAAACTGAAAGTGTAAATGAGGACCCAAATGTATAATAAATATTGCAAAATACGAAGAAAATGTTCAAATGGGTAAGGGAACTAGGAAGAGCAGCAGGGGAAAGGAAGGAAAGGAATTGAAAAAAGAGTGAGAAAAGGAAAAAATGGAAACAAAGGTTTTTTAAATAAGGTGGGAAAGAGGGGTTGAAGGGAGGGTAAGGGAATGGGTAGAAATAAGAATCACGACATATCATACAAAAGTAAACTTCCCTATGATGAATATAATCATTATGTATATCTAAAATGCACCAATAAACTTAATTAATTAAAAATATAGTGAATGTTTAAACTTTTACAATTTATTACAGTAAAAGACACATTGTATTAATCCTCCTCAAAATACTCCTGCTCACTTCAAATACACTTAGTCCATTGTTCTTGTCACTTTCTGAAGCAGTTCTGGAAGCCCTCTTTCATGAGTCTTAGTTGTGCTGTAATGTCTGCCTCAAGGTCCTGAGTCAATTTAAAATGATTTTAGGGAAGAAGAAGTAACACAGTGGCAGATCCAGTGAATAAGGTGGGTGAGGATACTGTCACACTGCCTTTCTCTCGGATGGCACATGGCAGTTCACAACACTTTTAATCTAACCTGGAAAAGACACTAATAAAAGAGGACTTCCAGAACTGCTTTAGAAAGTAGCAGGTACAATGGGATAGCCTGTTCAAAGCCAGGTGGGGAGCTTTCAGAGAAATGAGTGGCAATGTATTTTTATTGTAATATTTAAAAAATTTAAATATTTACTGAATTTATTTACCGGTTGTTTATACAAATTATTTATTGACCAATATTAGGACTATAACTCTGCCTCTTTTATGGCTAAAATATTTACTATTGAATAAAATAGATAAGCTACTGTTATCTGTATTATGAAATCCACACGTTATTTTCTTTTTTTAAATTTTTGTATTAAACTCTTTTATTGGTACATTGTAGGTATACAACACAATTACATTTCTCATTGGGAATTGTACCTTTACATAATGCATCTTGATTCTTATTTTTTCCCCATTCCTAGCCCTCCCTTCACCCCCTCCACCCTTCCCTATTTACACAGACTTTATTTCCATTTTTTCCATTTCTCAGCTTTTTTCCTTTCCCTTCTTTCCTTTCCCCTGCCCCTCCCACTACCCCTACCCCTTTGGACCTTTTCTTCCTATTTTGCATTATCGATTATTCATTCTAATCATTGATACATTTTAGGTATACAAGATAATGGCATTCATCATTGGAAATTTGCACCTTTACATAATCTCTCTTGGTTCTTATTTTTCACCCTTGCCCAGCCCTCCCTTCAACCCCTCCATTCCTCCCTATTTACAAAGATTTTGTCCCTATTTTTCCATTTTCTCATATTAATCCCATTAACTTCTGTCCTTTCCCCTAGCCCTCCCACTTCCTTCCCCTTTGCCCCTTTTCTTCCTATTTCACATTACCAATTATACATTTAGTCCTTATTTACACTTTCAGTTTCTCACACCAGAGGAACTATTTGGTATTTATACATGTGTGTCCTATTTATTTCACTTAAGGGTATTGCCTCAATGTGCATCCACTTAGCTATAAATGTCTCTAATTTCTCATTTTTGATGGCTGAGTAGTACTCCATTTTATAAAAAAAACACATTTTCTTTATCCAGTCTCCAATTGATGGGCATTTGGGCTGATTCCAAGTTTTAGCTATGACAAACTGTGCTGCTATGAACATGGGTGCACATATATCACTGCGGTATGATTCTTTTAATTCTTTGGGGAAGATCCCCAGCAGTGGAATAGCAGGGTCAAATGGGACTTCCAGTCCTAGTTCTTTGAGGTATCTCCATACTGATTTCCACAGTGGTTGCACCAGTCTACACTCCCACCAGCAGTGGAGCAGGGTTCCACTTTCCCCACAGCCCCATGAGCATTTGTTATTGTTTGTATTCATGATAGCAACCATTCTTTCTGGAGTGAAGTGGAATCTCAGCATTGATTTCATTTGCATCTCTTGAATGACCAGTGATGTTGAACATTTTTTCATGTATTTACTTGCTATTTCTACTTTTTTATCTGAGAAATGTCTGTTCATTTCAGATGTCTATTTATGGATTGGGTCTTTAAATTTGGGAGGTCTGATCTTTTTAAGTTCTTTATAGACTCGACATAGTAGACCTTTGTCTGAGGAAGAGCAGGTGAAGATTTTTTCCCACATTGTGGGTTGTCTCTTCATACTGCTGGTGGTTTCTCTTGCTGTGCAGAAGCATTTTAACAAGAAGAGATCCCACTTGTTGATTGTCTGTGCTAGTTCAGGGGCAACTGAGGTTTTGTTCATAAAATCTTTTCCTACACCAATGTCTTCAAGGGTTCTACCTAACCTCTATTCCTACTGGTTCAGAGTTTCTATTTTAATATTTAGATCTTTAATCCATTTTGATTTTAGATTAGTACATGGTGAGAGATACAGGTAGAGTTTTAATCTTTGGCAAGTTGAAGCCCAATTTTTCCAACACCATTTATTAAAGAGGCTACATTTCCTCCAGTGAGGGTGTTTGGCTCCTTTATCCAAGATGAGATGGCTGAGTGTGTCTGGCGTTGTTTCTGCCTCTTCTAATCTGTTCCACTGGTCCTCAGGTCTGTTTCTTTGCCAGTACCATGCTGTTTTGATCACAGTAGCTTTGTAGTATAGCTGCAGGCTGGGGATTGTGATATTCCCCTGCCATGTCTCTGTTACCTAGAATTGCTTTTGCTACTCTGGGTCTGTTCTTGTTCCAAATGAATTTTTGGATTGTTTTCTCAAGGTCCATGAAGTATGCTGCTGGGATCTCAATTGGAATTGCATTGAATCTGTATAGCAGTTTTGGAAGTATGGCCATTTTCACTATATTAATCCTTCCTACCCAGGAGCCAGGGGATGTCTTTCCATTTTCTGATATCATCTTCAATCTCTCTTTTCAGAATGCCATAGTTTTCAGAGGAGAGGTCTTTGATTTCTTTCATTAGGTTGATTTCTAGGTATTTCAGTTTTGGGATGCTATTGTGAAAGGAATTATTTTCCCTATTTCTCTCTCAGTGAGTCTGTCATTTGTGTAGAGGAAAGCTATTGATTTTTGTGTGTTGACCTTGTAACCAGCTACTTGACTGAATTTGGTTATTAAGTCTAGAAGACTTTTGGTAGAGTTCTTGGGGTCTTCTATATAGAGTATCATGTCATCTGCAAATAATGACAGTTTGATTTCTCCATTACTTATCTTTATTCCTTTTATTTCTTTCTCTTGTCTAATTGCCATGGCTAATGTTTCCAGAACTATATTGAACAAGAGTGGTGATAGTGAACATCTTTGTCTTGTTCCTGATTTTAGTGTGAAGGATTTCAGTTTTTGACCATTTAGTGTGATATTGGCTGTTGGTTTTTCATAGATGGCTTCTATCAGTTTGAGGTAGAGACCATCTATTCCAATTTTTTGTAGGGTTTTTATCATAAATGCATGTTGGATTTTGTCAAATGCTTTTTCTGTATCTGTGGAAATAATCATATGGTTTTTGTCCTTGGCTCTATTGATATAGTGTATTGCATTGATTGATTTTCGTATATTGAATCATCCCTGCATCCCTGTGATGAATCCCACTTGGTCAGGGTGTATGATCTTCTTGATGATCTTCTGCCTTCTATTTACCATTATCTTATTAAGGATTTTTGCATCTATATCATTAGTGAGATTGGTCAATAGTTCTCCTTTTCGGTTGGGTCTTTCTCTGCTTTGGGGATCAAGGTGACACTTGCTTCCAGAATGAATTTGGGAGTATTGCTTCCCTTTCAATTTCATTGAAGAGTTTAAACAGTAGTGGCAGCAGTTCCTCTCTAAATGTCTTGTAGAATTCAGCAGTGAAACCATCAGGGCCCAGGCTTTTCTTAGTTGATAAGTTTTTAATTACATTTTCAATTTCATTGGTTGCTATTGGGTTGTTCAGAATTTTTAGGTCTTCTTCGTTCAACTTTGGTAATTTTATGTATCGAGGAATCTGTCCATTTCTTCTGTGTTGTCCATCTTATTGGCATATAGGTTCTGGAAGTAGGTGTTGATGATCTTCTGGATTTCTGCTGGGTCTGTTGTAATTTCACCTTTTTCATTCCTAATTGCATGGATTTGGGCCTTTTCTTTCCTTTTTCTGATAAGATTGGCTAAGGGTTTGTCAATTTTGTTGATTCTTTCGAAGAACGAAGTCTTGGCTTCCTTGATTTTTTGTATCATTCTCTTAGTCTCCATTGCATTGATTTCTCCTCTGATCTTTATAATTTCCTCCCTTGTATGAGCTCTGGGGTTGTCCTGTTCTTTTTCTAGAAGCTTGAGGTTCAGCATCAGGTTGTTTAAATTGGGCTCACTCTGTTTTCCTAATATGCATATTCACTGCTATGAATTTCCCTTGTAGGACTGCTTTCATTGTGTCCCATAGAGTCTGATATGTTGTATTGTCATTGTCATTTAATTGAAGGAACTGTCTGATTTCTTCTTTAATTTCCTCTGTGACCCATTGGTTATTCAGAAAGGTGTTGTTCAATTTCCATGTGTTTATGAAATTTTTTGAGTTTCTTTTGCTATGGGTCTCCAATTTCATCGCACTATGGTCCGATAATATACAGGGGATAACTTCAGCTCCTTTGCACTTACTTAAACATGGTCTATGTGTGAGTATGTGGTCTATTTTTGAGAATGACCCATGTGCAGCTGAGAAGAATGTGCATTCTGATTTTGTGGGGTGGAAGACTCTGTAAACATCTGTTAAGTTCATTTGTTCAAGAGTTCAATTGAGTTCTAGTATATCATTACTTGTTTTTTTGGGGGGGGTACCGGGGATCAAACTCAGGTCCTTGAGCTTATTACTTATTTTTAGTCTAGTTGATCTACCTATCTGTGACAGTGGGTTGTTGAGGTCAACCACTACAATTGTATTAGTGCATATATGACGTTTCATGTCCGTTAGTATTTGTTTTATATAGTTGGGTGCACTAGTGTTTGGTGCATAGGTATTTATGATTGTCATCTCTTGCTCTTGGATTCTTCCCTTTACAAGGATGTAGTGTTCTTCTTCGTCTCTCTTAATCAGTGTTGGTTTGAAATCTACTTGATGTGCCAAGAGGATAGCTACTCCTGCTTTTTTTTGTTTTCCTGTTGCATGGAGTATTGTTTTCCACCCTTTAACTTTCAGTCTATGAGTTTCCTTTTGAATGAAGTGTGTTTCTTGTATGCAGCATATTGTTGGATTTTGCTTCTTGACCCATTCTGGCAGCCTATTTCTTTTGATTGGTGAATTGAGACCATTAATATTGATGGTTATAACTGAAATGTATTGACTCGTCATTGCCATGACTTTTTCTTTTTGTTGGGTTCTACCCCTTTACATTTAATTTCTTGTCATGCCAGATGGGTTCATTCTGCTTTGCTTCCTGGGGTTGTGATCCTCAATGTCTGTTCCTAGGATATTGTGTAAAATTCTTTGGAGTGCTGGTTTGGTCTTCACGAAGTTCCTAAGGTGCTCTTTGTCATGAAAGTATCTTATTTCTCCATCAATTATGAAAGATAGTTTTGCAGGGTACATCAATCTGGGTTGGAGGCTGTTTTCTTTTAGGGCTTGGAATATGTCACTCCAAGCTCTTCTTGCCTTGATGGTTTGTGTTGAGAAGTCTGCTGTGATTCTGATGGGCTTTCCTTTGTATGTGATTTGTTTCTTTTCTCTAACTACTTGTAGAACTTTGTTCTTCTGTTGAGTTTCTGGAATCTTAACAGTTATGTGCCTATGTGTAGATTTTTTTTTGATCAAGGCTATTTGGAGTCCCATATGCCTCACTTATCTGTATGTCAAACTCTTTTTCCCCTGCTTGGGAAGTTTTCTGCCATTATTTCTGTGAAGAGATTTTTTTTTTTTATTTCATCTGCACTCTCTTCTGTTTCTTCATTGATTCCAATCAGTTTTATGTTATTCTCCTTTGCATCATCTAGCAGCTGCTGGATTGATTTCTCATGTTCCCTTATAATTTTGAAGCACTTTTTCTTTTCCTGGTCACTAATTGCAATCTTAGCTTCTATATCTGAAATTCTGTCCTCACATTGGCTCATTCTGCTGTGTAGACTTTCAATGGAGTTTTTCATGTCCTGGAAATCTACTTGCATCTGTTTTATGGATTCCATTTGTTTCTTATGTTGGAATTCCATCATGTCCTTGAGCTCCTCTCTAGATTTATTAATCATGTCTTGCACTAGGGGCACAATTTCTCCTGTTATCTGAGAAATTATTTCTGATTTCATTTTTTCCAGATCCCCTTTTGTTGGCAGTTCAGTGGGTCCAGGTGGTTGAGTATCAGAGTGTTCCACCTCATTTCCCTTTGGGGTTGCTGTAGGTGATCTGGAAGTCTGGTTTTGAGACTTATTTACTTGTTTTTCTCATTTCAACTGGGGAGGGGGGGCTGTTGGTGCCTGTATGGATTACCTCCTCTGAGCTGGATGAGGTGGGACAGGGGCTGGGAGCAGAAGTAGGGATGGTGGCCCAAAAGTCCTTTCCTGTAGGCTGGGAGCAGTGGGAGGGGTGGTGGCTGTGAAGCCCCTTCCTCTGGCCCAGGAGCAGTGGGATGGTGGCTCAGAAGCCCCTATCTCTGGGCCAGGAGTGGAGGGACAGAAGGTGGCCCAAAAGCCCTTTCCTCTGGGCTGGGAGCAGTGGGAGTGTTCCCAGGAAGCCCCTACCCCTGGTCCAGAAGCAGTGGGACAGTGGCCCAGAAGCCCCTTCCTCTGGGCCAGGAGCAGCAGTACAGAAGGTGGCTCAAAAGCCCTTTCCTCTGGACTGGGAGCAGTAGGAGGGATGGTGGCCAGGATGCCCCTTCTTCTGGACCAGGAGCAGTGGGATGGTGGCTCAGAAGACCCTACCTCTGGGCCAGGAGCAGCGGGACTCAGTACCATGATCCAGTGGTCCCGTGTCCTCTGTGTCTTTGTAGTGTGGAACCAGGTGGCTGTACGGGGGGGGGGGTGTCCAGTGGATTATTGCCGTTGCACGGGCTGATTCATCGTGTTCCGCACTACTGCGACCTTGATAGGGTGTCCGCAGACCTGCCTGTCTGCAGTGGCCCTTTTGGCATGTTCTGCACGACTCACGTCCTCGGTAAGGCGTGTGCAGATCTGCCTGTCTGCAGCGCGCTGATTCACACATTATTTTCTTATTAAGTAAATCATTAGTAAAAGTATTTGGATATTCCTAATCAAAGTGATAGATATTGATGACAGATTGTGCATGATATCTGTGTGTGTTTGATTGATCTCACGTTAACAGAAAGATTAAGTGCTCTTGGGAAAAAATGTAGCCAGTTATTAAAAATGAACCAAAAAACTTATAAGCATTTTTTCTAATCTAGCAAGCTGGGCTCCCCCAGTTCCTTCAAATGGATCGTGCAGGCATTTATCTATTAGCTCAAGATGAGCACAACACAACACAATTTTCTGGAACTAATGACAGCTTGCTTCCCTTGAGAAAGCTGTTGGAATGATGCCCTTGACCCAAGTGTTCTCCTGGTGAAACTATGAACCCAAAAGTGTCTTCAAATACTAAAAACATTTCTTGAAATTACAATGGTTTTCACATGGAAGCTGAGCTTGTAATTGTACCTCTGAATGCGAGGCTGCCCTGAGAAGGCTCATGCAGGGAGATCCCTTGTTAATGCTCTTCTGTCTGGGTCTCTGGTAGCTTCTGGAAACAACATCTACCAACTAAGTTGATAATGAAACCCATTACATTTCAATCAAAACTCCAGCCTAAATCCCAGTACTTCCAACTGAGACAGTTCTTATCAAGCAGGGATAATCCTCTGGAGAAACTGCAAATGGGGCCTTCAGCAGCCAATGCCCATACCAGAAAGAGTATGCTGTCAGCTGGAATATGCTTATAGAGGTGATTTCCAGTGGATGACATTGAGGAAAGTAAGATCTTAGGAATGGCACAAGAAGAAACTTGCTCCCTGGCACTGTGGAGCCTTCATATCAGCCTGACATATTTAAGTCTAATTTGTTACATGAAAAAGAGAAGTAATCTTTTGTTGTGACTAAAGTTACTTGTATTTTGGGTTTCTATTTCAGCAGCTGAATTTATATTCCAATTCAGCTGGTTCATCAAGTCTGTTCAATGATCTCACTATCCTGACATATTTTTGACATTCTTTTTGTGTGTATATGTCCTCAAATTGCCCCAGCTAGGTACAAGCTTGTAATCTCCCTGCCTCAGCCTCCCAGAGTTCCAATATTACAGATGTACTCATAGCAGTTGCACCTAGAGAATAGATATATTTTGACACTGAAAAACAGTACTTTGAATAACATGAAGAAACAGTTCTAAATGATTGGTTGTGCTTAAGTTGTTGTCTATCATTATGAAGATAGGAATAAAGCCACAACTAACATAAATATTATTTTATCAACAGAAACTTAATTCACTAGTTTGAACAATTACCAATTGTATTTATACTGCATTGCATAGGATTGTCCCATGTTTACAACAAGTCTCAAAATGTCACACACATAAGGACATAAGGTATAATGATGTATTTACTTTGTGATAAAAGTTTGTAAAATTGAACATGGCTATAGCAATCATGCAGAGGAAAATTCATATAGAAACAAGGAGTATATATCTTAAGGAAATAGAAGTAAATGACAAATGGTATTTCTACATATTATCTGTACACATGTCAAAATCACAAACTATTGTTGTGAAGCATTTGGCCTCAAACTTCATAAAATGAGATCTTTGAGCATAGGACATCTTATTATACATCAGTTCTTAACAGCAACAAAATCTTTGACAAAGGAATATTTAGGTTCACTGTATTAAAGTTAGAACATACTGTACCAAAATATAGAAAAAATACTAGCTATTTCTGTAGAAACTGCAAGTTTTCTAAACTATATTTCAAAGATGCTGTCAAGATTAGAGGTTGCATTTTAATAAATTGAATATAAAATATTTCTTCTTTTATAACAAAATAATCTCACCTGAATATACTTGGTTTCAGGAAAGAAAATAAACTTTTTTTTGAGAACCAAAGCATCATAATGAAACATAAAGATAAGTAGGAGTTAGGAGTAATTTGAAAAGTTAGCTGAATTACTGAGTTCAGACTGTTTTTAAGAGGATAAAATATGAAATAGATTTTTGTTATGTCAGTAATGCACCATTGAGAAATCAATAGAAGAAAACAATAGTTATAGTATTTTTTCACATTAAAATATGACCTTAGACATGATTAAGAGTGAAAAGAAAAGAAACCTCATCAATGCTTGTACTGTGCTCTCATTTTATGAAAATTTTTACTTTGGTATCATATATCATTTCAGATATGCAGAAATTACCTTTTCAGTTGTCTATGGGCAAGGTTTTCTGCCTAAAGTTTATAGATTTATTGAGCCATGACTTTGTGCTAAGACTTTATGCCATGTTCCAAACAAAGCATAAGTAATAAGATGAACAAGATTGTTTGCTTCCCTGAAATTTTTTGGAGGAGTAGGGATACGCATTGTGAATGTATAGGCTGGTGATTTGGCAGGGCACTCTGTGAGAGTTAGTTACAGTGGAAACACAAATAATATATGACCCAAGAATGCCCTTTCTATGTTAGGTTTCAGGGAGATTCTTTTGTGTGTTCTTTGGAAAACATGCTACAGTATTCACTACAGTATTGTTTGGGGTAGCAGAAAATTGGGAACCATTCATTAGTAGTGAGTGCTCACTTTAAACAACATAAACAACTAGAAGGAAAGTGATAGGTGGTTATATGTCAAAAGGTTGGACCATAAAAACATAGCTTAGGTTTAATGGAATAAAAATCAAAAGACTTGAACAAAGTAGTACTAGTAGTTAATTAAAACATACCTACAAAACAATATTATATATTTTTAAAAGATAACTAAGTTTGAAAGAATAGATTTCAAATATGTTAGTGTGAATGACCACTAGGATGATGGAAAATAGAAGTGGAAAATGAGAATAAACTAGATAAATGTTATGGCTTGTGTCTAGATGCCCCCCCCCACCAAAGCCTTATCCAGTCAGTGGGTCTAGAATGTGTGACTGATTCATGGTGCAAAGCTGGGATTAAGGGCATGTGATTAATAAATCAGTCCACTGATTAGTTTGGCATCACCCTAATCCCACTAGCCTAGATAGAGTAAAAAAGGGGCAGAAAAATGTTGCTAGGGTCCCCTGTTGTTTTTGCTACCTTATAGGCACCATGAACTATTGTTCTCCCTCTGAGATGCTCCTCAGCTATGTGCCACTCTGCCTTGGAGCCAGCCAACTATGGACTGAAACCTCTATGAGTTGCAAGCTAAATAAACCTATCCTCTTTTAACTTTGAGTGTTGGGTATTTTGTCTCAGCAACCAGAAAAATAACTGACTCAATAAATAAACAAATAAATAAGAAGGAAAGAAAGAAAGAAAGAAAGAAAGAAAGAAAGAAAGAAAGAAAGAAAGAAAGAAGGAAAGAAAGAGCAAGCTAGTTCCCACCAAAACAGTCTGGCAATAAAGTGACACAACTAAGATAGGATTGGGATGGCAGAAACAAAATCTTTATATGTAGACGAAATGATCATCTACAGAGACAATACTAAGAAATCTCTAGGAGCCCCTAGAACTTGTCCCTGAATTTAGCAGGATTAGAAAACACAAGGTATATATAAAAATTCAGGTCTGTGTATACTTGCTATAAATGAAGAATTGGATATTGAAATTTAAAAGTTATGTAGGAGTACAAAGGATCTAGAAAAGTTAAAAACAAAAGCAAAAACAAAAACAGTGTTGGAAGACACTTAGTACCTAATTTTAAGACTTTTTCTAAAGCTACAGTAATCAAGGCAGTGTTGGTGTAAAGAAAGACATATAGATCATTGGAATAAAACAGAGAATCTAGAAATAGAACCACACATATATGGGCCACTGAGTTTTGAAAGATTATTTAACATTAGCATTTTATAGACTTTAAACTCAATTCAAGAGCTGACGAAGAGATAGTGTTTTCAGCAAATGGCACTAGAACACCTGGTATCCATATATAAAAAGTTAACCTCAACTCTTTTTTTCCATACATGAAAATAACTTGAAGGGATCTATGAACCTAAATAAGAAAGCCTAAAAGTATAAAACTTTAAGAAGAAATTATAAGGGAAAATATTTATGAATTCAGGGTAGGCAAGAACTACCTAGGATACAAAAAACATGATGTATAAAAGAAAAGAATTGATAAATGAGATTCCATCAAAATTTAGAACTTTAAAAGACATCATTAAAATGAAAAGTAGTCCTTAAACAGACCATATTTACAATACATGTAACCTATGACCAGAATATATAAAGAATTCTTAGAGCTCATTAATAGACAACTCGATTAAAATGTAGACATAAGAAGATGATAAATAACCAGTATAGCACAAGGAATGATGTGCAACTCTAGAATCAGAAAAATACTAATCAGTACAATAATAAGATTGAATTATACACTCACTAGGGAGATCAAGTCAAAAGTTTTAAAAGCCTTATCATGACTTTTTCTTTTCGTTGGATTCTCCACCTTTGCGTTTAATTTGTCACGCCCAATGGATTCATTCTGCTGGGTTTCCTGGGGTTGTGATCCTCATTGTCTTTTCCTAGGGTATTGTCTAAAATTTTTTGGAGTGCCGGTTTGGTATTCATGAAGTTCCTGAGGTGCTCTTTGTCATGAAAGTATCTTATTTCTCCATCAATTTTGAAAGATAATTTTTCAGAGTACATCAATCTGGGTTGGAGGCTGTTTTCCTTTAGGGCTTGAAATACATCACTCCAAGCTCTTCTTGCCTTGAGGGTTTGCACTGAGAAGTCTGCTGTGATTCTGATGGGCTTTCCTTTGTATGTGATTTGTTTCTTTTCTCTCACTACTTGTAGAATTTTATTCTTCTGTTGGATTTCTGAAATCCTAACTATTATATGCCTATGTATAGATTTTTTTTGATTAAAGCTAGCTGGAGTCCTATATGCCTCACTTATCTGTATGTGAAGTTCTTTTCCCCTCCTTGGGAAGTTTTCTGCCATCACTTCTGTGAAGAGTTTTTGATGTCATCTGCATTCTCTCCTCTCTCTTCATTGACTCCAATCAGTCTTATGTTATTCTTCTTTGCATCGTCTAGCAGCTGCTGGATTGATTTCTCATGTTCCCTTACAATTTTAAAGCAATTTTTCTTTTCCTCCTGACTAATTGCAATCTTATCTTCTATATGTGAAATTCTATCCTCACATTGGTTCATTCTGCTGCACAGACTTTTGATGGAGTTTTTAATTTCTTGGAAATCTGTTTGTATCTGTTTTATGGATTCCATTTGTTTCCTATGTTGGGATTCCATCATGTTCCTCAGATCCTCTATTTTTTTGTATCTGTGTCCTCTCTAGATTTATTAATCATGTCTTGCACCATGAGCAAAATCTTTGCTGTTATCTGAGTAATTGTTTCTGATTTCATTTTTCCCAGATCCTCTTTTTTTTGCCTGTTGAGAGAGTCCAGGTGGTTGAGTATCAGATTGTTCCATCTCATTTCACTTTGGGGTTGCTGTAGGTGATCCAGAAGTTTGTTTTTGAGTCTTGTTTACATGTCTTCTCATTTCCACAGGAGGAGGTACTTCTGACACCCATGCAGCTTACCTTCTCTGCCCTAGGTTTCAAAGTTTAATGGACAGATAAAGAGTAAGCATATCTGCCCTTGTTCCCCACCTTAAGGAGAAAGCATTGTATCTTCTCCATTTATATAAGGCATTCTCGCTGGAAGTATGGAGTACATGTCTTTAATTTTTTGAGAAGTTTCTTTTCTACTTCTAGGCTCCTTATAGCTTTTACCATGAACAGCTGTAGAATTTAGTCCAATACTTTTCCTCCAACTAGTGACAGGATCATATGGCTTTCTCCTTTCCTCTGTTAAAATGATGACTTTTGGGGGTGGATCTTCCAATGCTGAACCAACTGTGCCATCCCTATAACAAAACCACTTTCTACATCCTGCCAGATCTGACTTCCAATAGTTTGTTTTGTTAAACAAATTTCTATCTATGTTCATACTTTTTTCTTCTATTATCTTTTTCCAGTTTTAGGATTAGCACAATGTTGAGTTCTTAAAATGAGGGGAGAAATGTTCCTTCTTTTTTCTGCTTTAATTGTTTGATATAATTTATCAGTTAAAATGTTTATGAGCCTGCTGTTGTCATATAGGTAGGTTTTCAAGCTAGGAATATACTTTCTTTAATAGGTGCTATTCAAATTTTATATTTCCTCCAGAGTTAGTTTATTAATTTGTCTTCCAAGGTACTTCTTAGAAGTTGTCAAATTTATTTCAAAAAAGATTTTTGTAATATGCTTTCTATAGCTTTTTAAATTTTGTAAAATCTGTGGTAATGTCTCCTAGATCTTAATATTGTAATTTAAAAAATGCATAACTGACATTGTGTAACAGGACAAAAAGGTCTCAAAGAGCAGGGAAATTGTGAGGGGTAGGGGAAGGGAAAAAAGGGAAAGGAAAAAATATGAGAAGAGGAAAAAATGGAAACAAGGACTTTCCAAATAGGGAAGGGTGGAGGGGGTGAAGGGTGGGCAAGGGAAGGGGAAAAAAATAAGAACCAAGATACTCATGTAAGGGTACAAGATCCCAATGATGAATGTAACTGTATTTTATACCGAAAATGTACCAATAAACTTAATGAGAAAATAAAAAAATAAAAGAAAGAAAGAAAGAAAGAGAAAGAAAGAAAGAAAAAGGGAAATGAAGGAAGGAAGAAAAAAAAGACTCTAGGTAGGTCAATTCTTTGGGAAATGATGGTGCTGATTCATGAACTATTTGAGAAGAAGCTTTCTATTTCTAATGTAAATATAACCTTGAAATTAAAACAATTATGGATTGGGGTTCTGACAATAGGCCTTCTAGATAGTGTGAAAATATTTTACAACCCAATGACTAAAATTGCTAGACTTAAAAATTGACTTCACCAGCTGAATTTACAAGGAAAAAAAAGCAACAAATACTGAATGACGAAAGGACAGCTGATGTAATATGTGTGAACTGATGTTGGGCTTACTTTGAGAAGCATTTTGGCAACAGAAGTTTTCATTTTGATTTTTATTTCCCTTATGGAAAATGAAGCAAGGCCCTTCCAATGTTGGAAGTCAGAAAACCATATAAAATCAGAATCCTTGCAAGCCCCTATCTTTGGCTAATGTGAACTAGAAAAAGTCTATCCCTCATCAAATGAATAATTTGTAGTCAGGTTCCTGTCCTTATGTAGATGTGCCTACAGAAATCTCAAGTGTAAAATGTTAAAGTATTGTTATCTTTGTCCTGCTAAGAATGCCTGGTAGAAACAAACATATACCCTCTCCAGGAGGCTATTCCTCAATTTACACTCCTCCATATATTTCCAGATTGAACTTACTTGCACAAACCAAAATTAAAATCACATAGAGAAACCAGGTAACAAAGAAAATATAAAAAAGAATTATACTCCTCCAAGTTTCATATTTTAGAAAAACTAAATAAAGAATACAAAATTATTATATAAAAATGATTTTAAGAGATAAAATATGAGTTCAAAATGAAAGTAAGCAAAAAAGACCATAAAGACCATAAAGAGGAATAAGGGATACCATTGGAAAAGTATGAAATATAATTCATAGAAATGGAAAATATACACAATAATGGAAATTGAAGATAGAACCAATGTTTTACACAGGAGATTATAGATACTAAAAGAACAAGTTTGTTAAATGGCAGATCGACCAGAAAAAAATCAAATGAAATACCAAAATAAAGGAGATGGAAAATTCGAGATTTTTAGAGGTGTGGAAGTGAGAGTAATTATTGAAAGATACATCTAATTAGATTTCCAAAGGAAAAACAGAGAGAATGGAAGGAAAATAACAATTGATGTGATATGGTCCTTTTCCAGATTTATTAACTATAAGAATTATCTGACTCAAGAAGCACAAAAGGAACCCCAAAAGAAGAATAAAAAACAGATTCACATTTAGATATATTATAGTAAAATTGTAGGAGACCAAAGAAACCAGAAAATTTTAAGTTATCCATATGAAGTTTATAGAGAAAGAGAGAGAGAGAGAGAGGAAAGAG
Source organism: Heterocephalus glaber (assembly GCF_053883595.1). NCBI lineage: Eukaryota > Metazoa > Chordata > Mammalia > Rodentia > Bathyergidae > Heterocephalus > Heterocephalus glaber. The sequence goes on along the minus strand of NW_028258296.1, from coordinate 31,394,204 downwards.
AGAGAAATAATCTAACAAGGAAGAACAATTATACTAGATGGTGGCTTTCTCATAGTAATCATAAAAGGCATTAGAAATGGAAATTATGTTTGAGGGATGTAAAATTCTGTACCCTGTAAAATTATTAGTCCAGAATGTTGTTGAACTGAAGACATTTTCATAAAACAATTTGCTAAAAACTAACTGAAGAAATTCTCACGGTGGTAGTTAAGGAAAAAGGGAAATAATGATGAAGGATAGAAGAAAGAATGATGAGTAAATAAAAAATATGTATATGATTGTACATGAATATTGGAGGTATGAAGAATAATTTTAATCTCTACTTTGTGATATTGACTAGCAAAGACAGACAAGATGAAATTGGAGTTACTGGAGTTAAAGAGTTTTGAAATATATATGTTATTTGGATGTGTAGAAATGTAAACATTAGATTTTCAAGTGGATTATAAATATTAGAAACCTAATAGCTGATACATATGAATAAAATGTAGAATTTCAAAAATATAAGCCAAAATAAAAAATGACAAATGTAAAAAATATAGGAAAAGCCAGGTATGATGTGCATGTCTGTAATCCCAGGAAGGCTGAGGTATAAGCATTCCAAGTCTGAGCTCAGCCTGGGCAATTTAGTGGGACTATGTTTAAAAAAAAAAAAAAATTTAAAGGCCTGGGGATGTGGGTCAGTGTAAAGGCCCTGGGTTCGATCCATAGTATCTCAAATAAATAAATATGAAGAAAGTTGAATAAAAAAGCATAGGATCATAGGGGAAATACAAAGTAGGAACAATGGCAAACATAATTTTAAATATAATATTAATCACATAAATATAAAGTGACTGAATTCATCAGTGAAAAGATAATTTTTAGAGTGTATATGAAAAACAATATTCAACTTAGTGCAGATTTTAAGACATGTGTGAACAAAATAATATGGAAAATGCTGTGCTAACTAAATGGAAATAAATGAAAAAGTAACCAAAGAAATAGAAATTTAATCATAAATGCTTTAACATAGTTTGTAGATGAAAAAGGTCATCAGGAATGAAGAAATCAGCTATATAATGACAAAAGTAATTTAAATATGATGATTAGTCACATCGAATAACATTTTCTGCTCTTTTAATATGTAGGAAATATTTGTGTAATATCTTTTGAAGTATATTTCCTATTTTACAGGTTTTTTTTTATTGTGGAATAGTATGGATCCTTTTATATTTTGGTTTAAGTCTTCATTTTGAATTTTTTCTCAATCTGACTGACCTTTGAATTTTGAAATAATTTCTGACTTTTATTGATGATGTAAAATAGTACAGGAATTTCTTATGTCTTCCACCTAATTTCCCCAAATGTTACTATTTTAGCACACTTGCCTTTGGTTTTCTCTTTCATCTATCTATCTATCTATCTATCTATAATCTATCTATCTATCTATCTGTCTATCATATATCCAGTATGCGTGTTGAAAATACTGAGATGAAGTTGTGTACAAAAATCTCTTTACCCCTATGGTATTTTCTAAAAACAAGGAGGTTCTCTTATAGTATGACTAACAACTTAGCAATGGTATAATATTGCCATCTAATATGGAGCTGTTATTTAAATATTACAAATTATCTTATACAGAAAAAATATTCTTTCTGATCCACATTCTATTTTATTTCCTTGTCACGTATCTTTAGTTTCTTTTATTCTGGAACAGTGCCTGAACTTCTTTGTCTTTTGTGATCTTATCTTTTTGATGAGGACAAGTCATATTTTGGTAGCATGTTGCCGAATCAGGATTGTCTCATGTTTTGCCATGATTATATTCAGGTTATGAATTTTTGGCAGGAATATTATAAAAGAATTTTTTTTTCTTAGAGAATCATACCAGGAAGCATATGACCCCGATAATTTTCTTTTCTTTTCTTTCTTTTTTTTTTTGAGACAGATTCTTGCTATGAACTCACTATGTAGCCTGGCCTCAAGCTCACACTTTGTGCCTCAGTCTCTAGAGTGCTGGAATTACTGGAATGCACCACCACACCTGCATTGCTGGTGGATTTTTCTCATTATCAAGAAGACTTCCATTTCATTAACCTTTTCTTCTATAGTAAAACTACTGGAATCCCCATCTAATGAATATCTTATTTTAGATATTATAATCTTAGTATTTATATTGTTTCCTTTTTTGAATTTCCATTTTTCTTCTGAAATATTTCATCTTAATACCAATTATATCTGTCCATTAAAGCAAGCCCATTCCTCCATCCACTGTATAGAGAATGGGTGTCTGTTCCCAAGCAGCTATGTGAAGAACTCCTATCTCTCTGAGATTCAGACCACCAAAACTTTCTTCCAAACTTTCGTTGCAATTTCCATAGAAAAACATGATTTTTATTTTTTTTAGGGTTTGTTACAACAGTGAAGGTGTTTTACATCTTCACTGAAATACCTTCAACAAAGCACAAGTGTTTTAGAATCTACCAAACTAAAGTGATGCTTAAATGTCTTGCCAATAATTTTCCTTTTTAATATATTGTAACTCATATTTTCATTGTGTAATCTTTCAAAAAATTTGTCATAAATTTGATATAATAAAAAACTAGAATAAAATGATAGTTAAATGAAACAAAACAAAATGCTCTTACTAAAAATTAGAAATGTTTAGATGTAAGCTTTAAATATCTCATTAATTTTTGTAGAATTTTGTAATGATTTATTGTAATAATAATTACATATATACCAATGTTTTTTTATCAATTGTTAGTGAAATTTAGAATAAAATTGCAGAGTTAGTTAAATTCTATTGACTAATTTTGAAGTAACTCACTGAGAAAAAAAGAAACAGGCACATGATATATATAGTTTGAGCATGAAATAATTATATATTTCTGACACTATTTTTTTTCTTTTTGGTTTTTTGAGACAAGGTCCTGCTTTGTAGCTTGGGCTGGCCCTACACTCATTATGTACTCCAGACTGGCCTTGAACTTTTGCTGATCCTCCTGCCTCAGCCTCCAGAGTGCTGGGATTATAGGCATGCTCCACCATGCCTGACTACTGTATGAAATTTTATTGAAAGACTGGTCCTGGCTTTGATAGAGGAAAATAATTCTTTAAAATATATAAGGGGATACATAAATAAAAATATATTTTAAAGGATAAGTACATTTTTCTTAAAAGGGTTAAATAAGGCAGTGAAGCCAGTAGAAGCAGGATGTGGAATATACCTTTGAATGAAATTCTAAATTCCTATATTCTACTTCCTTCCAAATACAGATTAAGGAGCTCAGAAGCTATTGGAATAATTTTTTGAACTGAAGATACAGACTTTATAGGTCATCGGTGTATAGCAGCTCCTTAAATTTGAGGTTGTGGATATGCCAATTAAAAATAATTTCAGGCCAGGGATTTAGCTCAGTAGTTCTGCTGCCTGTTTTGCAAGTGCAAGGTCCCGAGTTTGATCCCCAGTACCAAAAAAAAAAAAAAAAAAAATTCAATTTCAAATGAGGTATTAAAGGCACACCATAATTGCATTAACATGATTGTCATACACAAACCCTGAAATTTTTAGTAATTTCCAGATGACATATTGATTCCCTTTGATATGATACAGTATACTTGGCCCCTTACTCTCATTGGGTAAGCAAGAGTCACATTTATCCTCTTTTGTTCTCCCTTCCTTTCTAACAAGCCAGTAAAATCCAGCAAAAAAATTCCCAAATCTGACACCAGAAAATTGATCAAGGTTAACATTTATCTACATATTCTTAACCCTTCCCAAAACTCTCTTCATCTGGAGTAATCACCCTCCTGAATCCCTTTTTTGTACCCTGGTATGGACCATGCTCTTAATGGGGAATTCAGCTACTTCTAGCTGCAGAAAAATGTAAAAGTGTTACAATGAATATTTTTTACACATCAATAGCATCACTTTTGATTGTTTACTCAAGAATGGAAATTTTAGATTATAGGGTAGACGTGTTCATTTTAACATCTAATATCAACTTTTCCATAGCGTTGTACTAGCTTACATTTTTAGTAGTATTATGTGAGAATTTGAATCGCTGTCTTACTTCTTCAACATGTAAAACTTTTGTTTGACTAAATAATGACATTACGCTGTGAAGTTTTAGTTTGCATTTCCCCAATGATAATGCGGTTGAACACTTTATTCTTTTGTTTATTGACCTGTTTTGATATTTTCTAGGATTTTTCTGCCTTCTCTCTTAGATTTTTATAGATTTATAAGTTCATTTTATATTTTCTTGATATGAATCTTTAACATATATTTAATTATGTGCAGCCACAATTACCATTTTTCACATTATAGTTTATGTTGCGTGTGTGGGTGTGTATGTGTGCATATGCATATCATGTATAGGACTTACCTCCTTTTCCCAATACCAAGTTTGTCATATTTTCTTCACAATATTTGGTCCAAGAAGATATTTTTTCCACTCATGGTTTCATTTAATTAATTGACATGTTTTCTATCACTTTTTTCTGGGTGTGGCTGCAATTGCCGTGCAGAGACGATATCAACAGGCTGGCATGGCATTACTTTCATTCCAAAAATTGAGCCTTCCTTCCCTAGCTCCTCAGTCAATGTCATCTAGTCTGATAGCTTTAAAAACTATTTACATGATGAACATTTCCAAATTCAGCCCAGACATGTAGCCTAGAATATTGTGTTGAGTTCCAAACTCACCTGTTTAACTGTTTCATGATGTCTCTTGTCCCTGAGGTAATGTCAGGAATAGGGTTGTCTATGATCAGGAAAGTTTATCTACTCTCCATTACCATGGATACAATAATGTAAAAAATGATCACATCATCTATATTTATTTTATTAAAGAATTATATCAGACAATAAAATATTTTCAATATAAATTTATTTAAAATTATATAATCCATCCAAACTGTACCTTTTTGTGTGTGCCATGCTTCAGATCAAGCTTAGGGCCTAGTGCATGCTAATCATATCCTCTACACTGTGCTACATCCACAACCTTGAGCCAAGATAGGCACAGTGCCCATGAATGGACCTCTTGGGGTCTGGGTGCTCCTTCTTTCCTTGACAGCTCCCTAGGGCTCTCACTGTGGGTTGGAGTAGCAAAGAAGTCTCACAAAATATAGGTCCAGAACCTCAGGTATGCTAGCATTAGGAAACTGGAAGGACCTCATGTGCTCCTGTAGAAAGAAATAGTGCTACTGAGCTGTGAAAATCAAGGTTTTTTATGCTTACTTAGTTTTTATGTTGGTTTTAGATTTGGATAGTGAATATGCTAATTATGCTACTTCTACCCAAACAGGTAAAAGCTCTTGTAAAACTAAGTTAAACAACTCATTCTGTTCATCAGAGAAAAGTCCTGTGTACTTTGTCTGTTACCTCCACTGTTTAGCTACAATCTCTGTGCTTCCACATGAGGCAACCTGGGATGCTGATCTTTATAAAATGTCGTATCCTTCATAGACATAGGAAGGTCTTATAGATTGGTGCTGTTATAACACAAAGGGTTATTTATCATGCATATCCACAGAATTAAAGGATTATGAATTTCTTTAGGTACATAGAATCAGTTCATACATCCATCATGCTAGAGTTGTCTCTTAGAACTTTTAAATCGAACAGAGACATTATAGGGATTTTACTTTCTCTTCTCCAATCCTGTTCTTCTTCCAGACTTCTTTATCTCCATAACCAGAACCAACACTACCCTGCTTTACAACCAGGAATGAAGCATGATCCATAGCTGCCCTGGTTGTCTTAAACCTCACCTTTCCCCAGTTGGAAATCTCCTATGTATCTGCAACAAACTCCCTATTGCCACCATCTTAGTTTGGGTCACAGTGTTTTCTCATTTGGGCTGTTGTTTCATCTCCATCTCTTTTTACTTGTCAAGCACATCCTAGACAGTCTACATAAAATAGCTGGATCAGTTAAGTTTAGAAGGCAAACAAAATTAAACCATCCTCCTCCTTAAAATTATTCCATGGCTTCTCACTGCCATGGGATATTTATTCAGAGTAAAATCCAAACTCCTTAATACAGTGTAGAAAGCCCTGCATTGACTGGTTTCTGCCTTCTTCACCTTTTGCCACTCTGCCTTTCGCTCAGTATACTTTAGCCATGCTGATCTTTATTCAGGCACTTATTCATGCCAAGGTCTTTCTTATCTCATGGCCTTTGCACTGACTATTCCTATGCCTGGAATACTTTTCTAGCTCTTAACATATTTGATTTATTCATATTCTTCAGGTCATAGATTAAAAAATGTTCACAGAAATATCTGTCCTGACCATTTCCTTTCTATCATAATACCCTGTTTATTTTATTCATAGAATTTAGAGAATTATGAATTTCATTATAATATCTGAAGCATGCCTAAAATACGTACTTTAATTTGAAGCTGGTATTCCTGTAGGAGAGAGGGGATTTAAACTCAGTCAACTTGGGGCCTTTTCCCTCAAGTCAGTGGAAAGATGCAAGGTAGAATGGAGAACCTATCACTGCAGCTCAGAGCCTGCTTTCTCCTTCATTCTGTGGGCCTGGAGACCACACGGCCTCTCCTCTCTGAGGATGTGATCCTCCTCTCCAGGAAGTTGCCAGAAGCATATTCCTGGCCCCACACTATGTGGAATCTGAGTCATCTCTTCTTCCAACCTCTGGGGATTGCTTTTATTCGTAACGAAAGCCTATCCTTTCTGATTTTCCTTTCTCCACTCTTTTAAGAGCACTAAAGCCAGGAAGGAAACCAAATATTAGTAATTTTGAATTTTTTGTTAGTATATGTTTGCTATACACAATGATTACATTCATCTTGGGGAATTGGTACATATACATATCACATCTTGATTATTTTTTTATTTCCCCTTCCCCTCTCCACAGTCGTTCTGTTTCCTACCACCTCTCTTCTATTTTAGTCTTTATTTATATTTTTATCTCTGCTATACCTCCCTGGGTAATTTTCTGAAAAAGGAAAGTCATCATATTACAGTGATACATGCATACTCATGTAGCAGCTCATGATAGCATGTGTAGCAGCACAACTCACAATAGCTAAATTATGGGAGTGGAGTGGCTTATATGCCCATCAACAGACAAATGGATAAAGAAAATGTGAGATGTAGATATATATATATATTTTTTTTTTCCTCCACCATAAAGAAGGATAAATTTGGGTCATTTGTAGAAAAATGGGTGGATCTTGAGACTGTAATACTAAGTGAAATAAATCAGATACAGAAGGTTACATATCAGAGAGACCCAAAATATGAATGTTACTATTTTAGCACTTACATTTTCCCACAAAGATGTCTCCTATGGTCCTAATAAAAAATGGCAAAGTAAAAATATAAAGTTAAAAAGAATAAAGTAGTATCATAAAATATTATACTAGCAAGTATCACCACCACTTATATTGGGTTAATTTGTTTATTGCCTATTTTCCTTAATATACCGGAGTGATATATCATGTCAGTCTTGTTCATCACTTACCTTTAGAGTCTGGAACACATAGTAAGTAATCAATAAATGTTTATTGAAACCATAAATTAATGTGGTAGATAGTTTGATTATCAGTGAACTTCATAACTCTGTGGTGGTATTTTGGATATGTCCAAAAAGACCTTGCAAAAATTAAGGCACCTGGAATCATATCAGATTATGATTATACTTCTAAGAAAGATTCCATTGTCTTTCATTAAGTATAAAAATATTTCCAAATAAATATATATTTTAAATGTCAAAAAAAACTTCCAGAAGAATTAAACCTGAATTTATTACTAACATTTTAGCAGAATGGTATAAGTAGCTCAAGGCATATACCTAGAAAACAGAGAAAATAGAGGCTCTACAGAGAGAAGAAGAGCTTGAAGAAAATTGATTATTTCAAGGAATAGACTCTTCCTATGCTTGTATCCCTGGGAGATATTTACACACACACACACACACACACACACACACACACACAATCTACCAAGGCAGAGAAAGTGAGAAGCTATACTCTTGGTGCTATTTACCTGGCACTGTATTCCAATGTTAATGGGCCTTTTTTGTAAAGGATACTATAATCAAAGGTACTTGTAACATAAAATAAATTTAAGGTAATCAGAAAATACATATAATGGCAAAATTAAATGGATTCCTATCTGATTGTAAGTATATTCCCCACCACAGGAGTTTATTGATGTCTGTTTGATTTTTATTATTGATAATTACTGTTTTAGTCAAATTTTAAAATATATAACATCTTGATTACATAAGGAATATCACATAATGGAAAAGTATACTGTATTAAGTACTTATAATATTCTAGGCAATATATTTGGAATTTTATATATGTTGTTTAATCATTTTCACAATCCAGGTCAAAATTTTATTTTCTTTATTTTAAATTCTATGTTCTCATCTAAGTCACAGAGGAATTGTTAATATCCTGTTGAATGTGTACTTTAAGGTGGTTAATAAACAGCTACACCCAAGAAGAAGAAAAATAACTGGATTAAAATTAAAATATTGCATATTTATTCAAAATGATTAATCCTAGGATCAGAGCAGTAGAGACCTGGATTAGAGCATTTCATTCACAAGTGCCTTAGAGATTTTAGTCAACTGGAAACTCAATATAATCAATAGTGTCAAGAAGCTGCCAAAAAAACTAATGTAAATGTTGTTTTACTAATGGAAGGCTGGTGTTTCACAAAGGAAGAAAAGTATTCCACTGGAGTCCATGGTGCTTTATCCACATGTACTATCATGTGTAGCATTCTGTGTGTTCTAGTAGAAGAGGTCATACAGGCTGGTGTGCATCAGATGAGGGAAGGCAGGATGTGGAAGGAAATTTTATATGATCAGTGCTGAGAGAACTAGGTGCTGTTTAACTGAATAAAGAGAAAGAGACATGATAGGAAAACAACAAAACCAAAGCTATGATAGCTTTTTTTTTAGTAATACTTACCTGACACTACTGAAAATGCTGCATGTTTGTTTTCACTTGATCTTCACTATAACCCTATGAATTTGGTTCTACTTGAAGATTTTTTAAAAAATGATCCAAATGAAAAGTATAAAAAAGAAACAAAATTTAAATATGACAGAGTTTAAGTAACTTCCTTCAGATCTCGTATTTCAAATATTTGATGATTTGTTATGTGAAACCATGTTAATTTTACTCTCTGTGCCTATCAAGGATTAAATTCTAACTCAAAAACTGGAGAAGAGCTAGATTAACTGAGAAAAAGATTTAGTCTTAATTAAAACAAATAAACACAAACAACTTTCTGACAATTAGCAGCATTCAAGAATGGACTGGTCTTCCTTTGAGATGGTGAATGAGTCTTTCCTGTAAGTCACTTGTCAGGCATTTTGGAAAATTGAGCTGTGTTTAAGCAGGGTAATTATATAAATGGCCTCTTTTGTTTCTATAGACTGGTAAATGTACATATGCAATGCTAATTATGAATTTATTCTGGAGAGATTTTGTACTACATGGATTTTCTCCCATGAAAGACAAATCCCAGAGTATTTCTTTTCCTGCAGTTCTTTCTATTTTCATAACTCAATCCCTTTGTCATTTATTGTTCACTTGTCTTTGGAATCCTTAAAATTTACAACTGGTTCTTACCCTCAAGTAGCTCATTGTTCAATGAAAATGAATACATAAGCAGATAATTATTCAATTGTGTTATGAGTTCTGAGACAGAGATGGGGCAAAATTCTGAAAGAATACAGAGGGGCTCTCCTTAATATCTCACAGTGAAGTGAGCAACAAGGTAAAACAATGTTCGGAGAAAAGAGTCTAGGTTTACTACAGAAGGAGAGTTAATATCAGATTGAATGGGGAAAAAAAGCAGAAACATTTCCTCTAAAATCAGAAATAAAACAAGGGTGTCCACTAAATCCACTCCTGTTTACAATAGTGCTTGAAATTTTAGCCAGAGAAGTTAGGCAAGACAAAAAAGAAAAAGAATAGGAAGAGCAAAGAAAGAAGTCGAATTATCTTTATTTGCAAATGGCATGATCCTTTACATTACATAGAAGACATCCCCCCTTCCGCTGTAAAAAACTCTAATGGAAGATCCTTAGAGCTGATAAGAAAATTTTGCAAAGGGGAATAATATAAAATCAATATAGAAAGATCAACAGCATTCCTGTACACCCATAATGAATCTGAGGAAAAAAATCAGGAAAACAATTCCCTTCATAATAGATTAAAAAAAAAAAAAGTACTTGGGAATCAACCTAACCAAGGAGATGGAGAAGACCTCTATAATGAAAATTATAATACTCTGAAGAAAGCTATAATATTCTGAAGAAAGAAGAACAATAGGAAATGGAAGATATTCTCTGTTCCTGAATAGTCAGGATTAATATTGCTAAAATGGCCATATTACCAAAAGTTTTATATATGTACAGAGGCTGAGAAAAATGTGTACACCAGGAAAAGAAAAACTTGTATAAATATTTTAATATTAAATTTATATTGAGCTATCATGAGATCAATACAAATTACCTTTGACCTCTACAATTACAAGAGGTGTTCAAAGTGGCAGCATTAGCTTCCACACATTTATTAGTACAGTGAATGGCTGATATATATATATGTTTCTAGTCACAAAACTAGAAAAAAAATCATCACAAAAGACCCAGAATGGACAAAGTAATCCAGAATAAAAAGAACAAAATGGGAAGTATCATTATCTGGAGTTAAAATTTTACTGCAAACCTAGTAGAGTAACAAGAAAATTTTTGCCAGCTGTTTTTCCAATAGCATAATATCTAAAACATATAAAAATCTCAAACAACTCCACCAAAACAACCCAATCAAAACATGGGCAAATGAACTGAATAATCACTTCTCAAAAGAGGAGGTGCAAATGGTCAGTAAGTACATGAAATAATTTTCATCATCTTTAACTGTTAGATAAGTACAAATCAAAAAACTCTGATCTAATTAATTCTATCTTACCCCAATCAAAATGGCCATCAACAAGAATACACACAAAAAATAAGGAACCCTTCTACTTTGTTTGTGGGAATGTAAACTAGTAATGGCACTATAGAAATCACTATGAAGATTCTTCAAAAAAACTAGAAAGAAATTCCATTTGACCCCGATACATAGCCCTGGATATATTCCCAAAAGACAAAGGCATCACATTCTAGTGACACATGCATACTTATGTTTAAAGCAGCACTGTTTACAGTCATTAAACTCTGGAAACAGACTAGGTGCCCATCAACAGATGAATGGATAAAGAAAATGTGATATATACACAAGGGATTGTATTCACCCTTAAAGAAGAATGAATTTATGACATTTGCAGGAAAATGGGTGGATCTTGAGAACATAATATTAAGTGAAATAAGCCCAACACAGAAACTTTAATATTGCATGGCTTCTGTAATATGGGAAACCCCAAATATAAATAAATTAAACAGTGAAATAAATGGGAGATGGTAGGAAACAGTGAGGTGGAATTTTTGGAGATGGGGAAGAGGATCAGGGGCAGTAGAGTAGGGGGCAGTGGGAAGGTTAATTTGATTGAAAATGATTGATTTATGATATAGCTATATACTATGGGACAATTTCCCAACACAAGTTAATTCAAATTAATCCAAAAAAGGTTTAGAGCAAGGGTCAGCAAACTATTCCTACAAAGGCCTAATGGTAAATATTTTGGGGCAGGGTAGATTTCACTTGTGGGTTCAAGGTTTGCTGACCTTGACCTTAGAGGATTTGTAAACTATTTTCCTAACTTTGGCATAAAAATATAAGCACTTATAAATCAAATGCCAGTATCTTCTTCTAGTAGAATGATAGTGGCATCACAAAAGTGTAATTACTCTAATGGAAGATTACAAAAGTCCAATATAAAGGCATACAACTTAAATTCTACTAGAAACACTGTAATTTGTCAAAATATTTTAATAATATTCAATTTTGGCTACTGAGATATTCTACTACAAATTATAAAGAAAAGCTATGCCTTCAAAAGTCTGTGCTTAATTAAAACAGAAAATGAACACAAAAGTACAGGAATCTTAAATCACATTGAACCACAAAGTTTGAAACTGTGTCATCATCTTTAACAAGAATAGAATCTGTCTGTGATTTCCTTTAAGTCATTTGGTTTATGACCTTTACTCAGAATTTCACTGAATTTATAATGCATAGAAATAAATATTTATACCCATTTATATATCTATTTATATATATAATCAACTGGTTAAGCATAAATCATTTTTCTATTATTTCTATTTTAATAATTCTAGTATATTATTTCTATAATAAAAAAAGAGTAAAAACTTGCCAAGTGAAAACAGATATAGGGAATTTCAGCCACACTTTAGCTCTTGAATATGAAAATTGTAAGGACAAAGGGACAGCAAACAGTTTAGTATGATTGGAAACAGAAACCCATGGCAACATAAGTAGGTCACAGATCACAATAGGCATGCTAAGGATTTTGAATTTTAGCTGATAGGTAATGGTAACAGCTGAGTAGTTTTTAAGAAGAGAAACTAAAATCATGAAAGCACATATTCTGCAAAAATATCATAGAACAGATTTGTAAAGTCCAAAAATACTATTTTACCATCCTCCTGATCTGGATTGCTTGCCCTTTTCTCTTCTCTATTAATGCATATAATCAAGAATCAGCTGGAGTGCCTGTCCAGCTTCACAATAATCAGACTTCTGAGGAGCGTTCATTTTAACAGATGTTGCAGACAATCTCTTATGAACTTTATTTGATGCTTGTTATAAATGCCTAGTGACAGCTAAGGAAGGAAAAAGCCAAAATGTGTTTAACCAGGTTAAAATTTTAACCTCAGTAAATGTTAGAAGTATGACTTATCCAGAGGCCAAAAACGTATTGTAAGCAACCTTTTAAAGTTTCACTGTGTATCTTTTGCACAATAAGGCTCCATTGTTCTCTTTGGAAGCACCCTGCCCAGGGTTGCTTGTCCACTAGGCAATGTAACAGGCTCTGTTTCTCCTCTGATTTTAGCCTTGTTCCCAGGAGTCTGCTTAACCCATCAGAGCGGGACCTGACGGTTCACACAACTTTGCTGTTTTCCAGTGATTTGCTGAGTTGTAATGCACTAAGCAGGCAACTTTTATAGGGCTTCATGTAAAACTGCAAAGTAACAGTAACCTTCTCACTGGCCAGTAATGACAGAAATAAAAAGGAAAAATATACATTCAAGATTCTTAAAAGAAATTATTACCAGTAAGCCTCATGATTTTCACAAAACCCCCTTTGCCATCTAATTCCTTTCTTCCTCCACTCCTATCCTCCACAAGAGATATTAGAGAAATTGCTTGTTCTTGTTTCCTTATTCCTAATTGATTTCCGTGTTTTATGCTGACAGTCTATTTAGAGTGGTTCCTGTATTTATGACACAAAGTTCTGCCACTGATACTGCTCACACTCTCTTGATGAAGATCTTTCCATAATGATTGAAAACAACCTGTTCACAATAAATTTACTCCAATAACATTTTAAAATCAGTGTGCCTGAGTATAAAGTTTTCTAATGTGGATGTCCCCATCTCTCTTATACTTGTGGTGCAATTTACAAAAAGATGATGGTGAAGAATTCTGTGGGACTCCTTTGCTAGTTCTTTTATTTAAACACTTATTGGTAAACCTAATTTTATAAGCTCATACCACCTCTTATTTTCACTACTTCCCCTGAAACGACAGAACTCTTATTTAAGGTCTAATAACTGTAGTTAAAGAACAGCTTTCCCTTGGCTTCAAATCAATGATTTTCCAGTTTCATGCTTGAAAATATGTGTGACAAATATGAAGAATTAGGAACAGTGATGGGCAGAAGGAGGAAAACACCTTGGTTGTGTATTTGCACTTAACATGGAGAGCATTCACAAACACTAACCAATATCATCTCTAATGACTGCTGTGATCAGTATCAAAGCACTGGGTCTCAGGAGGTTTGTTTTGCTGAAGAGAATCCAGAACCATATGCTGTAATTTTTTTTGGTACAGTACTCACATAATAGTAAGGATTTCTCTATCCTGGCTATTGTTCTATCAAACTTCTCTTTATAGCCTAAAGAAGCAAATTTCCACAGTTGCTCAGAATTGAGCTTTAAAAAAATAAACTACCATTTCTTTTAAAAAAATATTATAATCTTATTCCAGAGGTGATGAGTAAAATGTAATTCATTTAAAGATCAAAAAGAAAAATAAAGAAGTTTGATAGACGCCTCAAGGCCTTTTCTCTACATGGAGTCTGCTTGTCAAACAGTGTTTCACTAATTAATACAGTTTAATCCTGCTGAACAAAATACTTTTTACTGCATAAAATCTTGTACTATAATCATTTCTATTTAGATGTGAGAGACTAAGGTTTCTGAAAGACAAGGTGGCATGACTTAGTAAAAAGCATACAGTTTTTGACCATTTAGTATGATGCTGGCTGTTGGTTTTTCTGAGAGTGTAAATAAGGACTAAAAGGATTAATAACTAATAATTGATACTTTGAAATTGGAAAAAATCCAAAGGGGTAGGGGTGGTGGGAGGGGAAAGGGAAAGGAAAGAAGGGAAAGGAAAAATTATGAGAAAAGAAAAAAAAAAAGGAAACAAAGTATGTAAATAGAGAAGGGTTTAGGGGTGAAGGGCGCACAGGTAATGGGGAAAAAATAAGAACCAAGATACATCATGTACAGGTACAAGTACCCAAAGATATATCTAAATGTATTGTATACCTAAAATGTACCAATAAAAGAATTTTAAAAAGCATACAGCATTGGAAATGAGTACATTTAACAATTGCTTTATAAAATTGTTCTATCATGTAAATAATAGACAATATAAAGTATGTAATACAGTGTCCAGTACATATTAATTCTAAGGATTTATTGTATAATTTCTTCTAGAACATTACTTTTTTATTCATTAAGTTTATTGGTACATTTCAGATATACAATATGATGACATTCATCATTGGGAATATGCACCTTTACATAATCTATCTTGGTTTTTATTTTTTTCCCATTCCCCTGCCCTCCTTTCAACCCCTCCATCCCTCCCTATTTACAAAGACTTTGTTTCCATTTTTCTCTTTTCTGATATTTATTCCTTTCCTCAGCCCCTCCCACTTTCCCTTCCCTGTTAGACCGTTTCTTCCTATTTCACATTATCTATTATACATTTTGATCCTCATTTACACTGTCAGTTTCTCACACCAGAGAAACTATTCTGTATTTACACATGTGTGTCCTATTTATTTCACTTAAGACTATGGCCTCAATGTGCATTAATTTAGCTTATAAACATTTATAATGTCTCTAGTTTCTCATTCTTTATGGCTTAGTAGGGCTCCATTTTATTTTTTTTAAACCCCACATTTTCTTTATCCAGTCTCCAGCTGATGGGCATTTGGGCTGTTTCCAGGATTTAGCTATTACAAACTGCCACTATGAACATAGGTGTACACATATCACTGTGGTATGATTCTCTTAATTCTTTTGGTAAGATACTCAGAAGGGGAATAGCTGGGTCAAATAAGAACTCTAATCCTTGTTTTTTGAGGTATCTCCATACTGATTTACACAGGGGTTGTACCGGTCTACACTCCCACCAACAGTGGAGGAGGGTTCCTTTTCCCCACAGTCCCGCCAGCATTTGTTATTGTTTGATTTCCGGAAGCCATTCTTTCTGGGGTGAGGTGGAATCTCAGCATTATTTTTATTTGCATCTCTAGAATGACCAGTGATGCTAAATATCTTTTCATATGTTTATTTCCTATTTCTACTTCTTTGTATGAAAAATGTTTGTTCATTTCAGATCCCCATTTTTGGACTGGGTCTTTAAATTTGGGAGCTCTGATTTTTGTAAGTTCTTTATATATTCTAGATAGTAGACCTTTGTCTGAGGAACAGCTGGTAAAAATATTTTTCCCACACTGTGGGTTGTCTCTTCACACTGTAGGTTGTTTCTCTTGCTGTGCACAAGCTTTTTAATAAGATGAGATCCCAGCTGTTGATTCTTTGCTCTAGTTTATGTGAGACTGAGGGTTTTTTTCATGAAATCTTATCCTATGTCAGTGTTTTCAAGAGTTCTACCTAACCTCCCTTCCAGCCAGTTTAGAGTTTCTGTTTTAATATTTAGATCTTTGATCACTTCAACTTTAGTTTAGTGCATGGTGAGAGAGATAGGTCTAGTTTTAATCTTTGCCAAGTTGAAACCCAATTTTTCCAGCACCATTTATTAAAGAGGCTATCTTTCCACCAGTGAGGGTGTTTGGCTCCTTTGTCAAAGATGAGGTGGCTGAGTATGTCTGGAGTTGTTTCTGCATCTTCTAATCTTTTCTGTTAATCTCAGGTCTATTTCTTTTCCAGAACCATCCTGTTTATATTGCAGTATCTTGCTAGTATAGCTTCCAGTTGCAGATACTGATACCCTCTACCTTGTTTTTGACACCTAGAATTTCTTTTGCTATTCTAGATCTGTTCTTGTTCCAAATGAATTTTTGAATTATTTTCTCAAGTTCTGTGAAATATACTGTTGTAATTTTAATTGGGATTATATTGAATCTATATAGCAGTTTGGAATTATGGCCATTTTCATTGTATTGGTTCTTCCTACCCAGGAGCAAGGGATATCTTTCTATTTTCTGATAGCCTCTTCAGTCTCTTTTATCAGAGTGCTGTAGTTTTCAGAGTAGAGGTGTTTGGTTTCTTTTGTTATGTTGATTCCTAGATATTTAATTTTTTTAAATGCTATTGTGAAAGGAGTAGTTTCTCCAGTTCCTCTCTCAGTGAGTCTGTTGTTTGTGTACAGGAACGCTATTGATTTTTGTGTTGACTTTGTATCCAGCTACTCTACTGAATTTGGTTATTAACTCTAGAAGACTTTTACTGGAGTTCTTGGGGTCTTCTATGTAAAGTATCATGTCATCTGCAAATAATGACAATTTAACTTCTTATTTTGCTATCTTTATTCCTTTTATTTATTTCTCTTGTCTAGTTGTTGTGGCTAACGTTTCCAATACTATAATGAGCAGGAGTAGGACAGTGGCCATCCTTGTCTTGTTCCTGATTTTAGCATGAAGGATTTCAGTTTTTGACCATTTAGTATGATGTTGGCTATTGGTTTTTCATAAATGGGTTTTATCAAGTTGAGATAGAGAGCGTCTATTCCAATTTTCTGTAAGTTTTTTTTTTTATCATGAATGTGTGTTGGATTTTGTCAAATGCTTTTTCTGCATCTATTGAGATGATCATATGGTTTTTGTCCTTGGCTCTATTAATATAGTGTATTACATTTATTGATTTGGGTATGTTAAACCATCTCTGCGTCCTTGGGATGAATCCCAATTGGTCAGGGTATATGATCTTTTTTATGATCTTCTGCATTCTGTTTGCCAGTATCTTATTGAGGATTTTTGTGTCTATGTTAATTAGGGAAATTGGTCTGTAGTTCTTTTTTCCAGTCATGTCTTTCTCTAGTTTTGGGATCAAGGTGATGGTTGCTTCCAGGAATGAATTTGGGAGTATTGCTTCCCTTTCAATTTCACTGAAGCGTTTAAACAGTAGTGCTGATAGTTCTTCTCTAAACATCTTGTAGAATTCAGCAGTGAAACCATCAGGACCCAGACTTTCTTCATTGGTAAGTTTTTAATTATGTTTTCAATTTTGTTGCTTGATATTGAGTTGTTCAGAATTTTTAGGTCTTTTTTGTTCAACTATAGTAATTCATCTAGAAATCTGTCCCTTTCTTGTGTGTTTTACATGTTATTGCAGTATAGGTTCTCAAAATAGGTATCGATGGCCCTCTGGATTTCTGCTAGGTTCATTGTAATTTCATACTTTTCATTCCAAATTACATGGATTTGTGCCATTTCTTTCCTTTTTTTAATAAGGTTGAGTAAGGGTTTGTCAATTTTGTTTATTCTTTCGAAGAACCAGCTCTTGGCTTCATTGATTTTTTTGTATTGTTCTTTTAGTCTCCATTGCATTGATTTCTGCTCTGATCTTTATAATTTCTTCCCTTGTGTGAACATTGGGTATGTCCTGCTCTTCTTCTAGAAGCTTGAGGTTGAGGATTAGGTTGTCTATTTTAGCTCTCTGTGTTTTTCTAATATGAGTATTCACTGCTATGAATTTCTCTCATAAGACTGCTTTCATTGTTTCCCATAGATTCTGATATGTCATGTTTGGATTGTCATTTTATTGTAGAAATTGTCTGATTTCTCCTTTAATTTCCTCTGTGACCCATTGGGTGTTCAGAAGTGTGTTGTTCAATTTCTATGTGTTTATGAAATTCTTGTAGTTTTTTTTTGCTATTGATTTCCAATTTCATTGTTCTATGGTCTGATAATATACAGGGGATAACTTCAATTCCTTTGCACTTATTTAAACATGTTTTATGAGCTAGTATAGAGCCTATTTTGGAGAACGATCCACATGAAACTGAAAAGAATGTGTATTCTGATTTTTTTGTGTGAAACACTCTATAACATCTGTTCATTTGTTCAAGAGTTTCATTGAGTTCTAGTATTTTGTTGTTCATAATTTGTCTAGTTGATCTATGTATTTGTAACAGTGGGGTATTTAGCTCCTCCACTACTATTGTATTAGTGCTTATTTGATTTTTCTTGTCTGTTAGCATTTGTTTTATATAGTTGGGTTCACTTGCATTTGGTGCATATGTGTTTATGATTATCATCTCTTCCTCTTGGATTGTTCCTTTTACAAGGATGTAGTGGCCTTCTTTGTCATTCTTGATTAGTGTTGGTTTGATCCATTTGATCTGCAAATACAATGTCTACTCTTGCTTTTTTCAGGCTCCTGTCACATGAAGTATTGTTTTCCACCCTTTAACTTTCAATTGTGAGTTTCTTTTTGAATTAAGTGTGTTTCTAGTATCCAACATATTGTTTTATCTTGCTTCCTGGACCATTTTGGCAGTCTGTTTCTTTTGATTGGTGAATTGAGACCATTAACATTGATGGTTATAATTGATATGTATTGACTTATCCTTGTCATGACTTTTTCCTGTTGTTACATTCTCCCCCTTTGCATTTAATTTCTTATCTTGCCTGATGGATTCATTCCACTGGGCTTGGAGGGGTTTTGACCCTCATTATCTTTTAACAGGATATTGTTTAAAATTTTTTGGAGTGCTGGTTTGGTATTCATAAAGTTCTTCAGGTGTTTGTCATAAATGTTTCTTATTTTTCCTTCAATTTTGAAAAGTAGTTTTTCAGGGTATATCAATCTGGGTTAGAACTTGTTTTCTTTTCGGGTTTGAAATACTTCACTCCAGGCTCTTTTTGACTTGAGGGTTTGTGTTGAGAAGTCTGCTGTGATTCTGATTGGCTTTCCTTTGTAGGTGATTTGTTTCTTTTCTCTAACTGCCTTAGTATTTTGTTCTTCTGTGGGGTTTCTGGAATCTTGATTATTACATGCCTAGGTGTAGATTTTTTTTTTTTTTTTTTGATCACGGCTAGTTGGAGTCCTTTGTGCCTCACTTACCTGTATGTCAATTTTTTTCCCCTGCTTGGAAGGTTTTCTGCCATTACTTCTGTGAACATTTTTTTTTAATGTCATTTGCTCTATCTCCTGTTCCTTCCTTGACTCTAATCAGTCTTATGTTATTTTTTGCATCATCTTGCAGCTGCTGGGTTGATTTCTCATGGTTCCTTACTATTTTTAAGAAATCTTCCTTTTCCTGGTCACTATTTGTAATCTTGTCTCTGTATCTGATATTTTGTCTTCACATTGGCTCATTCTGCTGTGTAAACTTTCAATGTAGTTTTTAATCTCCTGGAAATCTGTTTGAATCAGTTTTATGGATTCCATTTGTTTCCTCTGCTGGGATTCCATCATGTTCCACAGCTCCTCTATGTTTTTTTAATCTGTGTCTGCTCTAGAATTATTAATTATGTCTTTCACTATGGATACAACTTCTCTTGTTATCAGAAAAAGTATTTCCAATTTTATCTTTTCCAAATCGTCTTTCGTTTCCAGTTCAGGGAGTCCAGGTGGTTGAGTATAAGATTGGTTCATCTTGTGGCCCCTTAGGGTTGCCTTAGGTGATCTGGAAGTCTGGTTTTGAGTCTTGTTTACATGTCTTCTCATTTCAACAGATGCAATCTGCTGCACCTTTCTTGAGGTAACTCTTTGCTCACCCAGTGGGCTTCAATTCTCAGCAAGCCTCAGAGAGGCCTTCTCTCTGCTGAGCACCACTGTGCCAATTCCTGTGTTCAGAGTGATGGCCTTCTGGGTCCCTGCATTATGCTGCTGTCTTGGCAGGGCTCTGACTTGGGCCTGTGAACATTTATCAATGGTATGTGGTTGGATCTCTGCCTGGGGCCTGCTGGCCAGCATAGCTGTTTTCCAGGAGGGCCTTTGGCTGGTGGCTGTGCTCCTGAGTCCCTGGAGTCTGAGCAGGCTTCTGGCTGTAGCCTGTGTGCACTTACAAATGATTTTTGGGTGGGCCTCTCTTTGGGACCTGCTCACCTTCACAGCTCTTTTCCAGGTGGGCTTTTGGCTGGGGCCTGCACATCCAAGCTAATAGTGTCTTGGTAGGTCCCTGGCTGGTGTCTGCACATCCACACAGATGTTGTCCGGGTGAGCTCTTGCTGGGGTCTGTGCACTTCCGGAACATTACTTTTTAAATTATTACCTATATATATGTCTGGAGTCAGTTCCCACATGAAAGGAGCTTGGAAGTTATCACTCTTATCTTTAAAATAAAAAATTGACCAAACTAAAAATTTATTAATTTTCCTAGGCCCACCATAGAGCTGAAGTCACAAAAAAAATCATTACTCTAAAATCTGAAGATATAAGTAGAATGAGAGAATCACAGATGAGATCTGCTTACTGCCAGCAGAAGCTGCCTTAACTATACTTTGGCGTATGGTAGGACACCAAGATTGGATGAGGGTGGGAGTTAGAATGGACTGGTCACCCCAGTCTCAAAAGGAGGTCTACATTTTCATGAGTTTTACACTCAGAAATTTGGTCAGCTTCTAAAGGAAGGGTTAGGGTGACCATTATAATATATGTCCAGAGTATTCTTCATAAGAAAGACCTGTTATCCATAAGAGAGGAGTTTATTAGAGCTGTATTTCTCTTGAAGGAAGAGCATTTCTCTCATTCCATCCCTTTCTGTCTTTCTTATGTCACCTAAACAGAGGAAGAATTCTTATGAAATACTTCTGATGCTCACAGCCCAGGGACCCAGTCTGGTGAGATTTCATCATAAGAGTAGATAATGTTTTTCCTCCCAGGAACCCTACCATCACACTCCTGGGTTTCAGTACAGCAGTGGATTATACATGGAAGATCTACAAGACATGGACCATATCTGAGAGTACTTAGTGATAACCATGTTCCACAGGGGAGAAAAATTAAGGTCAATAAAGCAGTTTAAAGTCTCTGGAGAACCTGGAAGGAAGTTCCCCACCACCATCCCAAGCTCCTAGGGCAGAGAAGCTGAGCAGGTCCCAGCACCCAGAAGGAAGCTTCCCGCCACCATCCCAAGCTCCTAGTGCAGAGAAAGTGAGCTGCGCAGGTGCCAGAAGCACTGCCCCCCACACCGTGGAAATGAGAAGACACATAAACAAGCCTCAAAAACAGACTTCTGGATCACCTACAATAACCCCAAAGGGAAATGAGATGAAACAATCTGATACTCAACTACCTGGACTCTGAACTGTCAATAAAGTCTCTGTAACCTACAGCAACAGCCAGCTTAAAATCTCACACTAAAGACCTTTGTACCTGAGTCTTATTATCCTATAAATCATGGCCAACTTTCAACCACATTATTAAAAGGCAATTTTACTAAAGACAACATGCTTAAAGGAAAGACACACAAATTCTGAAGAGGTAAAATAAACATCAGCCAACACCAGGCACATATAATGACAAAAATTTTCAATTACCAAACAAATTTGAAATAATTATTATTAATATAGTACAGGTTCTACTAGAAAGTTAGGCAATATAAAAAATAGGAATATAATCAGAGAAATGGGAACTAAGAAAAAATGTAAACAAAATGCTAGAAATTGAAAAAAAACTCCATAAAAAAATAAAAAGTATCATCCCCAGGCTAATCAATTAACTGGAAATGACCAAGAAAAACATTAGAGAACTTGAATATGTGTCAACAGAATTTTCACAATTGAAGTATAAAGAAAAACTAAATTAAAAAAAAGAAAATCCAAGAACTGTTGGACAATTTCTAATGGTATAATATATATCCAATTGGTTTATTGTAAGGAAGATAAAAGAGAATGGAGTAAAAAATGCTTTGAAGTATAAAGAAACAATTTATAAAATTAATGACTAAATATCAAACAATAATGCTCAGAAATTCAAAATAGATTGAATTCTAAAAAACCTACACATATAATATACACACATCCTATTTAACCTACAAAAATCATAAGATGATTTTGAAATAAGCCAGAAAAAACTCCCACAAAACCGTAGAGGGGAAACAAACAATTACAGCAGGCTCCTATTGGAAAGCTGTTCAAGCAAGAGTGAGTAGAATGAAGCAAGATGTTAAAAGAAGAAAAAAATTTGACCTACAGTTTTATATTTAGTGAAATTTTCTTTGAAAGTGGTAGGAAAAATGAAGACTTTTTCAAACAAACTTTTTATTATATTATTTTTTATTATATTATATTATGTTATTTTTATTATATTATAATAATATTTACAATATTATTACCACTATGCTATTCAGTAAGAAATGTTAATAGAATTCTTCAGGGAGAGAGAATGATGTGGGTCAAAAAGTCCTATTTACATAAAGAAATGTGGTAGAAAAGTAATTTTTAAATAAGGAAAAATATAATCTTTTAATTTTTATTATTCTTAATCTAAAATATAACAGTCTAAGTAATCATAATAGTATTATACCAGTTAAGCTTGATTGTCAACCTGAATGGATTAAGAAACTTCTGTAAGACTGATGAATTGTGAGGATCCTAATTTCATCAATGTTTTAGTGCATTGATGAATTCTTAGCTGAATGGGCTATTAGGAGATGGTGCCTCATTGTAGAGAGTGGGTCATGGGGACATGATCTTGAGGACTGTATCTCATCCTGACTTCTTTCTGTCTGGCTCTTTTGTTCTCTGCTTTCCAAATGCTACAAGTTGAGCAGCTTTCCTCTTCCATGTCCTTCTACTCTGATGTTTCTGCCTTGAAGCTAATCAAACATGGACTGAACCCTCTGAAACCATGACCCCAAATAAACCTACTCTCCCTTAAGTTGTGGTCATTGGGGTTTTTGTCCTAGCACCAGAAAACCTGACTAATCCAGAAAATTTGCACCTAGAGTGAGTGGCATTGCTGTGACTGTCTATGACCATGTGATACAGAAATGTTAGTAACTGGTTTGTGGGAAAAGTTTGAAAAAGTTTGATAAGTGGCTAGAAACAAAATAATAAGAAAATAACACATTTATTTCACTAAAATTTAGTTTACATGACAACATTCAGAAATGTGGAACTAAAGACTTGATCTGGCCCCATTCTTGATACATTTGATGAATGGGACTGTTCTTAAGTCTTCCAGGGTGGTCCTGGATGCTGGATCTACTTAGGTGGGATGTATTCTGAGACTACAGAGGTCAGACTGGTGTTGATGTCCATGTGGATCGACCAATCATCAGGGTCTCTAAAAGAAAGCTTGGGTCCTCGGTCCACAGGATAAGGGAAAGTATCTTGGAGTCTGTGTAACTAGGGAGCATCCTAAAGCCTTGGTCTAAGGGAAGATGACCTAGAACTGGAGGTACTTTGTGTCTGAGATTACACAGGTTGGTCTTTAATTTAAGATTGCAAGAATTAATGGATCCTTGGTCCATGAGCTTGACCTGAAACCTGGGACTATGTAGGATAGACTGATAGTGTGACAAGCCTGGAGCCTGAGTATTCAGGGTGGTGCTTGGTCCTGGGCCCACAGGGGACAGCATGGAATCTGGGCCTTCATGGGGAGAATCTGAATCTCAAGGCCCTCGGTGCTTGCCTGATACTGGTTGGGCATTAAACCAAGGGTTGCAGAGATGACTTGGTACTTGACTGGGCTTGGATACTGGGACCACAAGGGCCATCCTGGCACTAGGGATACACAGTAAATTTAGGTGCTCATCTCACTGTCCTTTGACATGGAAGAACATGTATTGCATGATTGGACATAGGTAAGAAATGATGTGTGTAATGTGACATTGTCCTTCCTACCCTCTTCCATGACATTAAATGGTAGGAAAAATTGGATATATACATGCTAAAGAAATTGTCTCCTTATCTCATACCATATACAAAAGTCAAATCAATATGGGTTAAAAACTTAAATATTGTATAGGTCCAGAGATGGTAAAACTAGAAGAAAGCATACACAAAATATTCATGACAGGTCTGGATATTTATTTACATATTTGTGAATGAAGTTAATAACACTAGACTTTATATTTAAATTTACCTGGAAAGTAGATTTTAATATCACCAGAAAGTAGAAATGGTAACTATGTCAACTGCTGGATATGTTATCTTAGCTTTGATTATTTCACAATGTACATATACAAAAGCCTTATGTGTATCATTAATAAGTAAAAGTTTTATGTAAATTACATTTTAAAAAACAGCCATAAGAGGCCATTATTAGGGATAAAGAGGCATACTGCATAATGGTAAAGTGGCTAAGTGTCTGAAGAGAAAAAACAATCCTGAATGTGCATGAAAATAGCAAAAGAGTGTCAAAATACATGAGTTAAAAAGGTGGCCAAACTAAAAGGAGAGCTAGCTAAATCTACTGTTGTTGGTAGAGAAGTAACTGATAGGTCAGGCATGCAGAAAAATTAATAATGGTGGGTTTGACATGATCAATTTCATCTAACTGGTATTTATAGAATATTCCTTCCAACAACCATTCTTCTCAAGGTCATATAAAAATTCACCAGGATAAGCAATATTACTTATCACAAAACATACTTTTAAAATTTTAAAAGTATAGAAGTCATACAATGTATGTTTTCAGACCACAATTAAACTAGAAACAGAACAACACACACAATGAAGGTTAAGAATAACAGAAACTCATTCACTGTTTATAGGAATAAAAAACCATACAGTAACCTTGAAAGACAGTTTAATAGTTGTTAACAAAGCTAAAAATACTCTAACTATATAATCCAACAATTATACTCCTAGATATCAAATCAATTTGAAAAATTATATCTATATGGAAGTTTAAAGCAACTTTATTCCCAATATTCAAAGAGTAGAAATAATAAGTATTTTTAATAGGACAGTGAATAAATAAATTATAGTACATATATGCAATGACATACTATTTAAAATAAGAAATAACTCATCTAGTCACAAAATGGCAAGAATGAATTATAAATTTACATTGTAAGTAAAATATACCAGTATTAAAATGCAACATATTGTTTGACTCAATTCAGTCACATTCTGGAAAAGGCAAAACTTATAGAGTGAGTAAAAAAAGATCAGTTGTTAGAAATGATTTGGTAGAAAGGAAAGAACAGTTGGATAATTACAGCACAGGAGATTTTTAGGACAGTGAGTTGATTCTGTATTATACTGTAATGGTTAACACACGACATGATGCATTTGTCAAAACCCTCCATACCCCATAGCACAAAGTGAAACTTAAAATATAAAATGTAAAAAAAGTATTTAGAAGACTTGGAGATCCCAGAGTGAAATATAAAAGGTGATAAGCCATTCAATTGTATTACAAGCATATGAAACAACCTCCCTGAAAGGCGGAAAGGGAAAAGGTGCTACTTGGGTAACTTGGGGATGAGAAGAGTATAAGATTCAAGGCAAAAGAAAGTCATCATGGACATTTTACTCCGATTGTTAATGTTTTTCCCCCACAGCAGTACAGACTAGCAATTTTGACACCACTATGCATGTATACTGCAAGTATACAACTAATGAAATGGATAGTAGATGACTTGAGGTTGATTACCTAGTGTTGGAATAGGTGTTCACACATAAACATCAGAAAGACCTCACATACAGTTGAATATGAACACTGAAGACCTCATACAGATGTATTTATAAGCCAGTATACATGTATATGCATATCTTAGTGTACAGGCATTTGTTTTCTTGCTCTGGTCAGTTTAGTGGTCCTGGAATAATTGACCTCCAGTATCAACAAACATACCTAGATCACTGATCTTGGTTTCTAATATTTGCCAATAAAAAGAAGCATGACTATTTGAAGAAATGGCTGATTTCAGACTAAAGGAAAAGGAATATATAAGGTGATCCAGAAACATCTTGTCATTCTAGAAAATAAGAAAATGTTAGTAAGAAAGCTGCATTAGCCCACAATTGTGGGGCTATGTTGGTGTGAGACTGGGTCATTGGAAAGAGCTCCCAGGGACCAAAACTGGAACAAGTTGAACAACAGAACAAAACAATATTGGATTATAATTTAGGCTATTAAATAAACATTCATGGACTTATACTGATATGAATAAATGAAAAATAAATGGGTAGAAAATACAAATCCTTCCCTCAGAAGATTTCAAAGTATTTCATGTAACTACTTTTCCTCAAGGGGATGGAGCCTAACCTTCTACTCACTAGGTGCATAGTGACTGACTTTCCTTCTCTCTAGTATGAAAAGGGAGAAGAAAAAAATTAAACTTTCAAGTGAAGAAACCTGACAAGTACTACCTTAACCACTTAATCAAAATGAACAACAGTGATAAGTACTGTAATGTTGATAGCACATAACAATGGCACAATTTGATGACAATGGCATTTTATCTCTGGGGTCAGCATTTGAAAAAAAGCCCTAGCTCAGCTCTAATGAGAAAAACATTGAAGAAATCCATGGAATGACATCTATAAAATACCCAAACAAAGCAAAACTGCAAAATTGTCACAGCTAGGAACAGTATAAATAGAAAGATGGCCGAGTATAAATTAGTCTTGGGTCAAGTGTTATGGGGGGCATGCCTATAGTCCCAGAACTCTAGAGGCTGAAGCAAGAGGTTTCCTAAGTTTGAGCCTAGCCTAGGCAACTTTGTGAGACTTTGTCTCAAAAAAAGAGAAAAACAGGACTGCTGGGTGACATAACTCAGTGGAAAGACTCTGGATTCCATCTTCAGTACACCAAAGAATAAATAAATAATACCTCAGATAAGATTCTGGAACCAAAGGAAGACATTAGGTGCAATCTAAGGATATGAGAATATCTATGAATGTGGACTTTAGTTAGCAAGAATGCATCAATACTTGTTCTTTAGTTGAAACAAATGTATCATGCTAATGTAAGCTGCTAATTAATAATGGGGAAACCGGGTGGAAGGGTATATGTGCACTGTCTACCTTCTCAATTTTTCAATGAATTTAAAAGTAAACTAAATAAACACATAGTCAACTAAATAAAAAATAAACTAAAAATAATAGCTCACAAAGTCTATTTCAAAAATATTACCCCAGGGAGACCTCAGTGATTAATCCAAGGAATAAATCCTTATTGTACAATTTCAAGCTGAAACAGGAGATTTCATGTCTATGTGATGATAACCATATCCTAGTCCTTAGTATTTTCCATTCAGCAATGTGGAAAGCAACTCTGAAGAACCTTAAAAATAAATCACAAATTATGAAGTCTTTGGATGTCTTCTGTTTACATGAGGACTCCCAATAGTCAGGAAAATGCCAAGTAATGCCTCTTGTAATGTCAGAGCATGTGATGTCAACTAATATCTCAACGCCATTAGCATTCCACGGGTGCAACAAAAGGATGAAGAAATGTGCTAAAATCAATATCTACAATACATTAAATATCAAATATTTTAAGTTATATATACATATATGTACTAGAAAAAAGCTTTGAAAATATTTTTATGTTAAAATTTGTTTTGCATTACATACATTAGAAGAAAACCAAAGGTTATGAAATGGCATGTAGAATAATTTTGGAACCTTTTTTATCTGCTGGATTAGATATTGCAGTATATGTGTTGTCCATTTTGAGCTGGCTCCATTTTCTTAAGAACTACATTGCTGCTAATTGTTGTAAATTGTGTTTGCACATCTTTTAGAGGAAATAAAATCAACATTTTACCCTGCAAAAGGTAGCTAATGGCCTCTGTATTCTGCAATGTTGAAATTGTTCATGAAATTCTGGTGACTTAAATTAAGCTGTTGGCCTTTACTACACTGGCAGGTGTTACCCTAAGGTACTACCATGTATTCTTTATAAAAAATCAGCTGAAATAAAGCCAACAGCTACTCATATTTCCAAAAATTTTTGTTTTGGAAAATAAGACTTGTGGAACCTAATGACTTCTAATGTAAAATAAGCATATGTTTTCTATTAGAAAATTCAGTTAGTGGAATTCAACAATTCCCTTTAGAATTGTGTAATATTCATACAGAGCAGGGTCATTTTGCCTCTATCTCTTCACATGGGACCAGTCAACCACAATTTAATAGTTTTAACAATCTGCTTCCCCTTTATTCTCTTCTTTTTTGTTCCCTTTTCCACAAAGACCAAAAATAGATCATGTTCTGTGTGTATAAAGGAAAATATGGACTGATACTTAATTTATCTAATACTGGCATTTTCATATTAAGAGCATACAGAAAATTAAACATAATAATTTGAATTTTTGTTTTAAAGTGTGTAATATTGAAAACATTAACTTTACATGAAGATTTTGTGCATCATCTGTAACCAATACCCTATAAGCTCCCACACCAAACAATCCATTTAATCATTTAATCATTATTCATTTAAGTTAAGACTAGCCATACAGAACCAAATCAGTAATTTAGCATTCCCTTAAGATATTGAATTTTTAATCACATTTCAAATCATTTGCTACATTTCTATGTAGTGGAAGTAAAAAAAAATCATTTCAGTGGCACCCAAACATCTTGAAATTAATAATTCCATAGCTTCTCATTTAGACCAAACACAGATTCACACTTCGTACATGGAAAGTTCCTTTGACTTTATGCTCAGTCAACTTGGAAGAGTGACTGAACATATTTTGACCTCCAAGGCCTGATACCACAAGATGCCCCTGAACTGTTCTTCTATGGGGGAAATTACATTTCTAAATGTCCTTAATAAGTCCTTTTTTCCTAGGTCACATTTTCTGCTGGGGCTTTAAACCCAGATCAAAATTTTTAAATTATTATAACTGACTTAACCGGCTGTCACAGTATCTAGCTTTTCATTTCCAATTAATTTTCAAACAGGACACTGATATTCATTGCCTGTGAGTAGCAGAATGAAGTATAAGCCATCATACTCAGGAATCATCACTGGGTACTTGATTCCAGTTTAAAAAGAGAGTGGATCCTCTCCTTCAAATAATCCTATTATTTCATTTAGCACCTGTTTTGTTGCTCCAACTGTCAGGACTCCCAAGTATCTGTGTTGTTTACAGTGGCTCTAAGTGATGGTAATTTCCATGATTATAGTTACTTCCATTTGCTTCTAAATTTTTTAAAGATTCCAAAACCTCATAAAATGCACAATTATCCAAGAATATCCACATATCTCTGGAGACTTCTTATATCAGTGTGATGGACAGCTTGATTGTGTCATCTTGATTGGCTTGGGGGCCAGCCAGGGAAGTAGTGAAGCACAGTTTGGATATGTCTGGGTGGATTATAGAGGTCTTACTTTGGGCACTCCAGCTGATTCCTCATTATACCATCTCTGGCTCTATTCCATTTATCTGCTTCCTGGCCACCATGAACTAAGTAGATTTACTCCAACATGCTCTTTTATTATGATGTTTCTGTCACGGGCCAGCTAAACATGGACTGCATCCCCTGAAATTAAACTTGAACTGCATCCCCTGGAATTACGAGGCAAATTAAACCTTTCCTCCTTTAAGACATGAGTGTTGGGTATTGTATCCCAGCAAAAAGAAAGCTGACTAACAAACTATTGGTGTGGGAGACTTGGGGTTGTTGCAGAGACTATAACTTACCATGTTATTTAAAAACTTTTGGAATTGGTTTTCAGGAGGAATTTGAAAAGGTTTGGAGGTATGAACAATAAAAGTCTTAGAATGTTTGATGGGTGACTCTGGTCAGAGATTAGAAGACCAGAATGCTGATAAGAATTTGGACAGTAAAGGCCAGGCTCAGGAGATTTCAGCTGGAAAAAAGTACTCCAATGGCAGCTGGGCTAGAAGCCAACTGTGTTGCACTATGGCAGAAAATCTGCATACATTTTACCTATGTCCCAAGGCTTTGCAATAGACTGAGAATAAATGTGGTAGATTAATTAATTTAGGGAAGGAAATTTCAAGACAACCCAATAGTCTCATTGTGGTATAGGTACTGCTGGCTGTATTTGGTCAGATTAATAGTAAGAATTCAGGCAAAAAGCAGATTAAAATTTGAAAAATTTAACTATTGACCCAAAAGGAACTATGTATAAATCTGAGTCCAAAAGAGGTGTGGTTGTGAAAGAGATTAGCACCATTAGAAACAAACCAACTACTTGGTTGAGGCACAAGAAGAAAGATGCTTTGAGAATGTCTCAGAAGTCAGCAAGATCTCACCCATACCCAAGGCTTAAGGGTGAAAAGGTATAAACCTTTTATTTAACAAGTATAAAACTTACATGAAGTTGCTTGGGATTCATTTTATTCTGCTCATCCAGAAGCTGCTGTGCTAATAGTTCAAGGTTGCTTGGCTACTGCTTTCACTGACAGCAGATCTTGGTGTCCTGGTTATGATACTGGTTTTATTGGCATAGAGAATGCAAGAGTTGTGAGATAAGAAGAGACATCTATCCATATTTCAAAGAAAGGCCTGAGAGGCCAGGCAAGTAGTCCCTGAAAGGGCAGTGCATGAAACTGTAGCAATGAAGCCAAAGATATAGTGAAGACTCCAGGAATTTGGAGATGCCAGGAACATGAAATGCCTCCCAAGAAAAGCTATAGGCAGTGAGCAAATCTAGCCCTAAAGAGAGGCCATATGGTCTTTGAACAAAAAACCATAGGAGTAAAGCTTCCCCGAGCTGTCTGGAATTCACATCTGACCACTATGTCCCCTAGATGCTGGATCTGGAACTATAGAATTTAATGCTTGCCCTGCTCTATCATCTTTATTTGGTCTGATTCTTTTCTATCCTCCTATTGCTTCCTTTTGGAATGGGAATGTTTATCCTGTGCCTTGTAACATGGGATTCTGTAACTTGATTTTTATTTTTGCAGAGGTTCACAGCTAAGAGTTCTCTTGAGTCTCAGGAGAGAATTGAAAAATATGAAACTATTGAGATTCTCAGGAAGTTTATTGTAATTTTGATTTGTATTGTAGTAGTTAGATGTTTTGTAGTAGATAGATATTTTGTACTTGGTGGAATTATGACCTTGTATTTATTGAAGGATTAAATATAGTGTAAGGAGATGTGATTGTATTAAGTTGATAAAAGATGGGATGTTACAGTTAAACTTATCTGTATGAACTTGATGGATTTGGGAGCCACCACCCAAGGGATTGGTGTGGCACACTTTTTGTATTTCTGGGGGTGCCTTGCAATTGATATCTGGTCTCTTGGCTCTTCCTTTCTGGTGCTGTTCTTCTTCTCTGCTTTCAGGCTCCCATAACTAAGCAGCTTTGCTCCACTGTTTCTTCTGCCAGGATGTTTCTGCCTTGGTGTCATCTGACCATCAGTTGAATTCTCTGAAAGAGTGTGCCAAAATTAACCTTTCCTACTTTAAGTTGTAGGTGTTGTGTCTTGAGTCCTTGTAATGGAAAAGCTGATAAATATAATCAGTTGAGGTGCTGGACCACCCATTTAAGAATAGTTTATTTGAGAACTGCTCCCAGTGCCCAGGAGAAGGCTCCTGGGCCATCATAGCACTGCTCCAAGCACAGAGGAGGGGAGCCAATTACAGTGCCCAGGAGAATGCTCCAGGGCCACCATAACACCGCTCCAAGTGCAGAGGAGGAGAGCCAATCCCAGAGCCCATGAGAAGGCTCCTGGGCTGCCATAGCACCACTCCCATCACAAAGGAGGTGAGCCAAGCAGGTGCCAGCAGTAACTCCCACCCCGTTGAAATGAGAAGACACATAAACAAGCCTAAAAACCAGACTTCCAGATCATCAACAGCAACCTCAAAGGGAAACGAGATGGAAAAATCTGATACTCAACCACCTGGACTCCCTAAATTGACAACAAAAAAGGATCTGGAAAAAATAAAATCAGAAATAATTTCTCAGATAACAGAAGAGATTGTGCCTATAGTGCAAGACATGATTAATAAAAGTAGAGAGGACACAGATAAAAAATAGAGGAGCTGAGGAACATGATGGAATCCTACCATAGCAAACAAATGGAATCCATAAAACAGATGCAAACAGATTTCCAGGAGATTAAAAACTCCATTGAAAGTCTACACAGCAGAATGAGCCAATGTGAGGACAGAATTGCAGATATAGAAGATAAGATTGTAATTAGTGAGGAGTAAAAGAAAAATTTATTTAAAATTGTAAGGAACTACAAGAAATCAATCCAGCAGCTGCTAGATGATGAAAAGGATAACATAAGACTGATGGGAGTCAATGAAGAAACTGGAGAGAGCGCAGATGACATAAAAAAACTTTTCACAGAAGTTATGGCAGAAAACTTTCCAAGCAGGGGAAAAGAGCTTGACATACAGATAAGTGAGGCATATTGGACTCCAAATAACCTTGATCAAAAATATTTACACATAGGCATATAATAATTAAGATTCCAGAAAGCCAACAGAAGAACAAAATTCTACAAGCAGTTAGAGAAAAGAAACAAATCACATATAAAGGAAAGCCCATCAGAATCACAGCAGACTTCTCAACACAAACCCTCAAGGCAGGAAGAGCTTGGAGTGATGTATTTCAAGCCCTAAAGGAAAACAACCTCCAACCCAGATTGATGTACCCTGCAAAACTATCTTTCAAAACTGATGGAGAAATAAAATATTTTCATGACAAAGAGAACCTTAGGAACTTCATGAATACCAAACCAGCACTCCAAAATATTTTAGACAATAGCCTAAGAAAAGACAATGAGAATCACAACCCCAAGAAGGCCAGCAGGATGAATCTGTGGGGTGTGACAGGAAACAAAATGCAAAGGGGGAGAATCCAACAAAAAGAAAAAGTCATGACAATGGTAAGTCAATATGTATCAGTTATAACCATCAATGTTAATGGTCTCAATTCACCAATCAAAAGAAGGAGACTGGCAGAATGGGTCAAGAAGTATTATGCTGCATACAAGAAACACACTTAATTCAAAAATAAACTCATAGGCTGAAACTTACATGGTGGAAAACAGTACTCCTTGCAACAGGAACCCCCCCAAAAAGCAGGAATAGCTATCCTTTTTGCAGATCAAACCAAAATCTGAAACAATTCTGGTCCCAAGAATTTAAGGGACAGTCAACCTGTACATACAAATCTATTGTGAACATGTATTTTCATTCCTCTCAAGTGAAAACTTAAGAACAGAACTGCTGGTTCTTAACAATAATACAAGAAATTTCTATATTGTTTTCCAAAATGGTTTTATCATTTTACATTCACATTAGCAGTATTTGAAAGTTCTAACTGGGTCACACCTAAACTGACATCTGTTCTTTTAAAACTTTTAACTTAATCTCCCTAATGAATGTATAATATGATCTTGTTATTGTACTGATTAGTATTTTTCTGATTCTAGTGTTGCACACTATTTTTTTGCTACACTGGCTATTTATCATCTTCTTGTGTCTACTTTTTAATTGGGTTGTCTATTAATGAGCTGTAGAGTTCCTTATATATTCTAGCCATAGGTTATATGTATTATGAATATGGCCTGTTTAAGGACTACTTTTCATTTTCTTAACGATGTCATTTAAAGTTCTAAAATTTTTTTGTTAAATTCATTTATTGGTATGTTTTAGGTATACAACACAATTACATTTCTCATTGGGAATTGTACCTTTACATAATGCATCTTGGTTCTTATTTTTTTCCCCATTCCTAGCCCTCCCTTCACCCACTCCACCCTTCCCTATTTACAAAGACTTTATTTCCATTTTTTTCATTTCTCAGCTTTTTTCCTTTCCCTTCTTTCTTTTCCCCCACCCCTCCCACTACCCCTACCCCTACCCCTTTGGACCTTTTCTTCCTATTTTGCATTATCGATTATTCATTCTAATCATTGGTACATTTTAGGTATACAAGATAATGGCATTCATCATTGGAAATTTGCACCTTTACATAATCTCTCTTGGTTCTTATTTTTCACCCTCACCCAGCCCTCCCTTCAACCCCTCCATTCCTCCCTATTTACAAAGATTTTTGTTCCTATTTTTCCATTTTCTCATATTAAACCCATTCCCTTCTATCTTTTCCCCTAGCCCTCCCACTTCCTTCCCCTTTGCCCCTTTTCTTCCTATTTCACAGTACCTATTATACATTTAGTCCTTATTTACACTTTCAGTTTCTCACACCAGAGAAACTATTTGGTATTTATACATGTGTGTCCTATTTATTTCACTTAAGAGTATCACCTCAATGTGCATCCACTTAGCTATAAATGTCTCTAATTTCTCATTTTTGATGGCTGAGTAGTACTCCATTAAAAAAAAGAAACACATTTTCTTTATCCAGTCTCCAATTGATGGGCATTTGGGCCTTTTCCAAGTTTTAGCTATGACAAACTGTGCTGCTATGACCATGGGAATAAATATATTACTGGGATATGATTCTTTTAATTCTTTGGGGAAGATCCCCAGCAGTGGAAAAGCGGGGTGAAATGGGACTTTCAGTCCTAGTTCGTTGAGTTACCTCCATGCTGATTTCCACAGTGGTTGCACCAGTCTACACTCCCACCAGCAGTGGAGCAGGGTTCCTCTTTCCCCACAGTCCCACCAGCATTTGTTACTGGTTGATTTCATGATAGCAGCCATTCTTTCTGGACTGAGGTGGAATCTCAGCATTGTTTTCATTTGCATCTCTCGAATGACCAGTGATGTTGAACATTTTTTCATGTATTTATTTGCTATTTCTACTTCTTTGTCTGAGAAATGTCTGTTCATTTCAGATGTCCATTTTTGGATTGGGTCTTTAAATTTGGGAGGTCTGATCTTTTTAAGTTCTTTATAGATTCGAGATAGTAGACCTTTGTCTGAGGAAGAGCAGGTGAAGATTTTTTCCCACATTGTGGGTTGCCTTTTCACACTGCTGGTGGTTTCTCTTGCTATGCAGAAGCTTTTTAACAAGAAGAGATCCCACTTGTTGATTGTTTGTACTAGTTCACAGACAACTGAGGTTTTGTTCATAAAATCTTTTCCTACACCAATGTCTTCAAGAGCTCTACCTAACCTCTGTTGCTACTGGTTCAGAGTTTCTATTTTAATATTTAGATTTTTAATCCATTTTGTGTTTAGTTTAGTGCATGGTGAGAGATATAGGCCTAGTTTTAATCTCTGACAAGTTGAAACCCAATTTTTCCAGCACCATTTATTAAAGAGGCTATCTTTCCTCCAGTGAGGGTGTTTGACTCTTTTATCAAAGATGAGATGGGTGAGTGTGTCTGGTGTTGTTTCTCCACCTTCTAATCTGTTCCACTGGTCCTCAGGTCTGTTTCTTTGCCAGTACCATGCTGTTTTGATCACAGTAGCTTTGTAGTAGAGTTGCAGGTTGGGGATTGTGATACCCCCTGCCATGTCTCTGTTACCTAGAATTGCTTTTGCTATTCTGGGTCTGTTCTTGCTCCAAATGAATTTTTGGATTGTTTTCTCAAGGTCTATGAAGTATGCTGCTGAGATCTCAATTGGAATTGTATTAAATCTATATAGCAGTTTTGGAAGTATGGCCATTTTCACTATATTAATCCTTCCTACCCAGGAGCAGGGGATGTCTGTCCATTTTCTGATATCATCTTCAATCTCTCTTTTCAGAGTGCCATAGTTTTCAGAGAAGAGGTCTTTGATTTCTTTCGTTAGGATGATTCCCAGATATTTCAGTTTTTTGTATGCTATTGTGAAAGGAATTATTTGCCCTATTTCTCTCTCAGTGAGTCTGTCATTTGTGTAGAGGAAAGCTATTGATTTTTGTGTGTTGACCTTGTAACCAGCTACTTGACTGAATTTGGTTATTAAGTCTAGAAGACTTTTGGTAGAGTTCTTGGGGTCTTCTATATACTGTATCATGTCATCTATGGGGTTTTTTATCATAAAAGCATGTTGAATTTTGTCAAATTCTTTTTCTGCATCTATGGAGATAATCATATGGTATTTGTCCTTGGCTTTATTGATACTGTGTATTACATTGATTGATTTGTGTATATTGAACCATCCCTGCATCCCTGGGATGAATCCCACTTGATCAGGGTGTATGATCTTCTGCATTCTGTTTGCCAGTATCTTATTGGGGATTTTTGCATCGATGTTCATTAGTGAGATTGGCCTATAGTTCTCTTTTTCAGTTGGGTCTTTCTCTGCTTTGGGGATCAAGGTGATGCTTGCTTCCAGGAATGAATTTGGGAGTATTGTTTCCCTTTCAATTTCACTGAAGAGTTTAAACAGTAGAGGCAGTAGTTCCTCTCTAAATGTTTTGTAGAATTCAGCAATGAAGCCATCAGGGCCTGGGATTTTCTTAGTTGGTAAGTTTTTAATTACATTTTCAATTTCATTGGTTGATATTGGGTTGTACAGAATTTTTAGGTCTTCTTCGTTCAACTTTGGTAATTCATATGTATCTAGGAATCTGTCCATTTCTTCTGTGTTGTCCATCTTATTGGCATATAGGTTCTGGAAATAGGTATTGATGATCCTCTGGATTTCTGCTGGGTCCATTGTAATTTCACCCTTTTCATTCCTAATTGCATGGATTTGGGCCTTTTCTTTCCTTTTTCTGATAAGGTTGGCTAAGGGTTTGTCACTTTTGTTGATTCTTTCCAAAAAACAACTCTTGGCTTCATTGATTTTTTGTATCGTTCTCTTAGTCTCCATTGCATTGATTTCTCCTCTGATCTTTATAATTTTCTCCCTTGTATGAACTCTGGGGTTGTCCTGTTCTTTTTCTAGAAGCTTGAGGTTCAGCTTCAGGTTGTTTAATTGGGCTCATTCTGTTTTCCTAATATGCTTATTCACTATTATGAATTTCCCTCATAAGACTGCTTTCATTGTGTCCCATAGGTTCCAATATGTTGTATTGTCATTGTCATTTAATTGAAGGAACTGTCTGATTTCTTCTTTAATTTCCTCTGTGACCCATTGGTTATTCCGAAGTGTGTTGTTCAATTTCCATGTGTTTATGACATTTTTTGAGTTTCTTTTGCTATGGATCTCCAATTTCATTGCACTATGGTCTGATAATGCACAGGGGATAACTTCATTTCCATTGCATTTACTTAAACATGTTCTATGTGTGGGTATATGGTCTGTTTATGAGAATGAGCCATGTGCAGCTGAGAAGAATGTGTATTCTGATTTTGTGGGGTGGAAGACTCTGTAAATATCTGTTAAATTCATTTGTTCAAGAGTTCAATTGAGTTCTAGTATTTCATTACTTATTTTTAGTCTAGTTGATCTATCTATTTGTGACAGTGGGGTGTTGAGGTTCCCCACTACAATTGTATTATTGCATATATGACTTTCCATGTCTGTTAGTATTTGTTTTATATAGTTGGGTGCACTAGTGTTTGGTGCATAGATATTTATGATTGTCATCTTTTCCTCTTGGATTGTTCCCTTTACAAAGATGTAGTGTCCTTCTTTGTCTCTCTTAATCAGTGTTCGTTTGAAATCTATTTGATCTGCCAAGAGGATAGCTACTCCTGCTTTTTGGGGGGGGGTTCCTGTCGCATGGAGTATTGTTTTCCACCCTTTAACTTTCAGTCTACGAGTTTCTTTTTGAATTAAGTGTGTTTCTTGTATGCAGCATATTGTTGGATTTTGCTTCTTGACCCATTCTGTCAGTCTATTTCTTTTGATTGGTGGATTGAGATGATTAACTTTGATGGTTATAACTGAAACATATTGACTTGTCATTGCCATGACTTTTTCTTTTTGTTGCATTCTCCCCCTTTACATTTAATTTCTTGTCATGCCAGATGGGTTCATTTTGCTTTGCTTCCTGGGGATGTGATTCTCAATGTCTGTTCCTAGGATATTGTGTAAAATTCTTTGGAGTGCTGGT
Source organism: Heterocephalus glaber (assembly GCF_053883595.1). NCBI lineage: Eukaryota > Metazoa > Chordata > Mammalia > Rodentia > Bathyergidae > Heterocephalus > Heterocephalus glaber. Next base: position 31,356,020 of record NW_028258296.1, on the reverse strand, counting down.
TTGGTATTCATGAAGTTCCTAAGGTGCTCTTTGTCATGAAAGTATCTTATTTCTCCATCAATCTTGAAAGATAGTTTTGCAGGGTACATCAATCTGGGTTGGAGGCTGTTTTCTTTTAGGGCTTGGAATATGTCACTCCAAGCTCTTCTTGCCTTGAGGGTTTGCGTTGAGAAGTCTGCTGTGATTCTGATGGGCTTTCCTTTGTATGTGATTTGTTTCTTTTCTCTAACTACTTGTAGAACTTTGTTCTTCTGTTGAGTTTCTAGAATCTTAACAGTTATGTTCCTATATGTAGATTTTTTTTTGATCAAGGCTATTTGGAGTCCTATATGCCTCACTTATCTGTGTGTCAAGCTCTTTTCCCCTGCTTGGGAAGTTTTCTGCCATTACTTCTGTGAAGAGACTTTTTTATGTCATCTGCACTCTCTCCTGTTTCTTCTTTGACTCTAATCAGTCTTATGTTATTCTTCTTTGCATCATCTAGCAGCTGCTGGATTGATTTCTCATGTTCCCTTATAATTTTGAAGCAATTTTTCTTTTCCTGGTCACTAATTGCAATCTTATCTTCTATATCTGAAATTCTGTCCTCACATTGGCTCATTCTGCTGTGTAGAGTTTCAATGGAGTTTTTAATCTCCTGGAAATCTATTTGCATCTGTTTTATGGATTCCATTTGTTTCCTATGTTGGGATTTCAACATGTTCCTCAGCTCCTCTCTAGATTTATTAAGCATGTCTGGCACTAGGAGCACAATTTCTCCTGTTATCTGAGAAATTATTTCTGATTTCCTTTTTTCCAGATGCCCTTTTGTTATCAGTTCAGTGGGTCCAGGTGGTTGAGTATCAGAGTGTTGCATCTCATTTCCCTTTGGGGTTCCTGTAGGTGAACTGGAAGTCTGGTTTTGAGACTTATTTATGTGCTTTCTCATTTTGACTGGGGGGGGCAGGGCGGTGCTGTTGGCTCCCACATGGCTTACCTCCTCTGAGCTGGGAGAGGTGGGACAGGGCCTAGGAGCAATGGTAGGGATGGTGGCCTGGAAGCCCCTTCCTCTGGGCTGGGAGTGGCAGGATAGAAGTTGGCCCAAAAGCCTTTTCCTCTGGGCTGAGAGCAGCAAGAGGGATGATGGCCAGGAAGACCCTTCCTCTGGACCAGGAGCAGCGGGATAGCGGCTCAGAAGGCCCTACCTCTGGGCTGGGACAAGCAGGACGGATGGTGGCCTGGAAGCCCCTTCCTCTCTAAAGTTCTAAATTTTGATGGAATCTCACTTTTTAATTTTTTTCTTTTATACATCATGTTTTTTGTATCCTAGGAAATTCTTGCCTACCCTAAATTCATGAATTTTCCCATACAATTTCTTCTTAAAGTTTTATAGTTTTAGTCTTTCACAGATCCTTCCAAGTTATCTTTATGTATGGAAATAAATGGTTGAGTTTTTTTTTTTACATACAGATAACAGGTGTTCTAGTACCTTTTGCTGAAAACACTATGTTTTCCTCTGCTCTTGAGTTGAGTTTATGTTCTATAAAATGTTAATGTTAAATAATCTTTCAAAACTCAGTGGGCCATATATGTGTGGTTCTTTTTCCAGATTTTCTGTTTTATTCCAATGATCTATATGTCTTTCCTTACGCCAACACTGCCTTGATTACTATAGCTTTGGAAGAAGTCTTAAAATTAGGTAATAAGGTCTGGGGATTTAGCTCAGTGGTTCTGCCACCTGCCTCACAAGTGCAAGGTCCTGAGTTCAATCACCAGTACCAAAAAAGTTAGGTAATAAATGTCTTGCAACATTGTTTCTTTTTTCTTTTTTTTTTTTTTTTGCTTTGCTAGGTCCTTTGTACTCCTACATAACTTTAAAATTTCAATATCCAATTCTTCATTTATAGCAAGTATTCATATCAGGTATTACAAGTATACCTGAATTTTTGTTCATACCTTGTGTTTTCTAATCCTGTTAAATTCAAATACAAGTTCTAGGGGCTCCTAGAGATTTCTTAGTATTTTCTCTGTAGATGATCATTTCACCTACATACAAAGATTTTACTTCTACCTTACCAATCCTATGCTAATTGTTTCTTTTTATTGCCAGACTATTTTTGTTTGGGCCTATGTTTCTAAGTTTAGTGGACAGATGAAGATCAGGCATATCTGTCCTTGTTCCCCACCTTAGGAAGAAAGCATTGTATCTTTTCCATTCATATGAGGCATTTTTGCTGAAGTATGGAGTATGTGGCTTAACTGTTGAGAAGGTTCTGTTTTACTTCTAGTCTCCGCATAGCTTTTAGCATGAACAGCTGTAGAATTTAGTCCAATACCTTTTCTGCAACTACTGACAAGCTCTTTCCTTTCTTCTGTTAAAATGATGACTTATGGGGATGGATCTTCCAATGCTGAACCAACATTGCCATTCTTATAATAAAACCACTTTCTACATACTGCCACATCTGACTTCTAATACTTTGTTTTGTTAAACAAATATTTATCTATGTTCATATTTTTTCTTCTATTATCTTTGTCCATTTTTAGTATTAGCACAATGTTGATTTCCTAAAATGAGGGGAGAAGTGTTTCTTCTTTTCTCTGTTTTAAATGTTTGATATAATTCATCAGTTAAAATGTATATGAGCCTGTTGTTGTCATATGGGTAGGTTTTCAAACTAAGAATATACTTTCTTTAATAGATGCTATTCAAATTTTATATTTCCTCCAGAGTCAGTTTCATCAATTTGTCTTCCAAATTACTTTTTAGAAGTTGTCAAATGTATTTCAAAAAAAATGTATTTCAAATGTATTTCAAAAGATGTATTTCAAAAAAAGCATATTTTTGTAATATGCTTTCCATATCCTTTTATATTTGTAAAATCGGTGGTAATTACTCTAAATTTTTATATTGTAATTTAAAAATGTATAACTGATATTGTGTAATAGGAAGAAAAGGTCTAAAGGAGTTGGGGAAGTGGGGGGTAGGGGAAAGGAAAGAAAGGAAAAGAAAAAATATGAGAAAAGGAAAAAAAATGGAAACAAAGTCTTTGTAAATAGAGAAGGGTGGAGGGGGAGAAGGAGGGCAGGGGAAGAGGAAAAAAATAAGAGCCAAGATACCTCATGTAAAGGTATAAGATCCCAATGATGAATGTAACTGTATTTTATATCTAAAATGTATCAATAAACTTAATGGAAAAAGAAAGAATAGTTCATTTAAAGAGACTTTTCTTCTGAGAATCCTTTTGGGGAGGGGAGCAAGCCTGTGTCACTTTCCACCACATCACACTTCTGTATCACTTAGTTTTCTTACTTAAGTTCTTCTAGGCCATACAAAGCGGCTTGATATCCACTCCTGGAGTCAGTTATTAGATGGGAAAAACCACCAGTGTCTAGTAGCCTGCAGTAGCCATGAGGACTATTGACCAAAAGTATTTGTGTGGATGTAGTTTGTATAAAAATTATTGTCTGGAGATAATGAACATAACCTTCACCATTAAAAGTTCCCTCGTGCCCTTTGTTTTTTTTTTGTTTTTGTTTTTAAATTCTTTTATTGGTATGTTTTAGGTATACAACACAATTACATTTCTCATTGGGAATTGTACCTTTACATAATGCATCTTGGTTCTTATTTTCTCCCCATTCCTAGCCCTCCCTTCACCTTCTCCACCCTTCCCTATTTACAAAGACTTTATTTCCATTTTTTCCATTTCTCAGCATTTTTCCTTTCCCTGCTTTCTTTTCCCCTACCCCTCCCACTACCCCTACCCCTTTGGACCTTTTCTTCCTATTTTGCATTATTGATTTATTCATTCTAATCATTGGTACATTTTATGTATACAATATAATGAATGACATTCATCATTGGAAATTTGCACCTTTACATAGTCTCTCTTGGTTCTTATTTTTCACCCTCACCCAGCCCTCCCTTCAACCCCTCCATTCCTCCCTATTTACAAAGATTTTTGTTCCTATTTTTCCATTTTGTCATATTAATCCCATTCCCTTCTATCCTTTCCCCTAGCCCTCCCACTTCCTTCCCCTTTGCCCCTTTTCTTCCTATTTCACATTACCTATTATATATTTCAGTCCTTATTTACACTTTCAGTTTCTCACACCAGAGAAACTATTCAGCATTTATACCTGTGTGTCTTACTTATTTCAGTTAAGAGTATCACTTCAATGTGCATCCACTTAGCTATAAATGTCTCTAATTTCTCATTTTTTATGGCTGAGTAGTACTCCATTTTATTAAAAAACCACATTTTCTTTATCCAGTCTCCAGTTGATGGGCATTTGGGCTGTTTCCAAGTTTCAGCTATCACAAACTGTGCTGCTATGACCACCTCATGCCCTTTGTAATCCCTTCTTCCTGTCATTTTCCCCACCTTCTCTTAGATAATTGCTGATCCATCAGTAGTTTGTGTTTTCTTTACTTTTAAATATATAGGATTATATAGTAAGCATTCCATTTTAGTCAGGCTTCTTTCATTTAGTGTAATTATCACTGAATCATATTCCATAGTATACATATACTTTCACTTTTTATCCCATTTACCTGTTGATTGACTTTGAATTATTCATTTATGTGCAATTTCTCTGTAAGGATGTACTGTTTTTTTCCTCCTGTATAACTAGCCAGGAGTGGCTAGGGAAGATTTTAAGCTAATTTTTATGAGACTGCCAAATAGTGATGTAATTTAAAATTTCCACCAAGAATGTATTAAAGTCTTTCTAACTTTTAATGTTAGTCATTCTAAGAGGTGTTAATGGTCTATCATTATGATTTAATTTATATTTCCTTTATGAATAAGACCATACATATTTTTTCAAGTGCCTGTTGGCCATGATGTATCTATATTTCTTTGATCAAGTGTTTATTCAAATATTTTTCTCAATTGTTAATCACATAAGTTTCTTATTTTTTAATTTTGAAATTACTGTTCTGAATATATCTAATATAAGGTATATGCTTTACTATTTTTTATTAGAATAATATTATCATTTTATACAACTTGCAATGTCTTTCAAGAACAGAAATTTTAAATGTAGATAAAGTCTGATTTATCAATTATCAATTTTTTTGTGGCACATAACTTTGGTTTTACATCAAATTTTTGCCTATCCTGAAGTCACAAAGATTTTGTCTTATGTTTTCTTTTAAAAGTTTTATGATTTTAGGTTTTAGCTTTATAGCTATCATCCTTTTAAAATAAGTTTATGTATGAGGTTTGGATTGGTACTTATTTGGAGTGGAGTTGGCCATTTATCATAGAACTATATTTTTTTGAAAAGACTATCCTATGTCCAGTCAATTATCTTTGTATTTTTGCTAAAAATAAGTGATATATATCACTTATTTATAAATATATATTATATATAATATATATGGAGTCTATTTCTAACTTCTGTGGTTTTTTTTCTGTTTATCTATTTGACTTTTGTGGCATTGGTACTACCCTAATTTGTTTACTACCACTTTATAGTATAGTAAATCTTGAAGTCAGGTAGTACTAGATCTTCAAATTTGGCCTTTTTCAAAGTTGCTAGGATTATTATTGTGGCTAATTTGTATTTCTGTATGAACTACAGAATGTATGCAATTTTTTCATTCTTTGATTCAACAAGAATGGTTAGCACTGCAATGAATATTTTATTTTGATTTCATATCTTGCAAACTTGCCACATTCACTTATTAGTTCTAGTATCTTATGTGTAGATTTCATTATAAATTCCAAGGAGGTGACCATGTTATCAGTGAACAAAGACAGTTTCCATCTTCTTCTCATGTTACTTTCCAATGCTTTTATTTCTTTGTCTTACATTATTCCCCTGGTTAAAATTCTTGAATACCATGTTGAATAGAAGAGTAGACATTCTTGCTTTACTTTTAAGGCTAAAGAAAGCACTTCAGGTGTTATCATTAATTATTAAATTAACTGTAGGCCTTTGCCCTTTATAAAGATAAAGAAAAGTTCCTCTAGCTTTAGTTTGCCAAGAATATCTGTCAGTCATGGATGCTAGATTTTGTTAAATGCTTTTTACCTGCAAATTGATTTCCTGGCATAAACGCCATAATTTATTCATTTTAGTGTTTGATATACTAATATTATTCCTAAGAAATATTGGATTTCAGGTTTTTTTTCCTAATGTCTTTGTCTGGGACAGGTATCAAGATAATGCTGTCTTCATAGAATGAAGTAGGAAGTATTCTGACCTCTTCAAGTTGTCTGATCAACAATGTCTACCTTTTAACTTGCATATTTAGAACATTCAAATTTAATGTAAATACTGTTGTAGTTAGGTTTAAATCTATCTTATTGTAGCCAATCAGCCTAGGGTTCTTTGATTCAGATAGAAATCGTGAATCGGCAAAGTTCATCTCTGTGAGAAGTCTTGATGTCATTAGATGATACTGGATAATGTTGGATGTCAACAGGTGACACAGCCAGCTGTTGGTCTCTGCCCCTGCTGACTGCCACCTTCCAGTGCCAGCTTGTGCTGGACACTGTAGGTCAACTCTGCTGGGTGCTTGTCTTTGCTGCTTATCTTCTTTGGCTGCTTGTTTTTGGAGTGCTTCAGTCCTAACAGCTTCTAGTGTTTATGGCTCTTAGGAATCCTGAACAAATTTACAGGAATTTTAGAGCCCACATTACTGGAGAAATAAATCAGGAACAGGTTTTTTGGACTACCAAAGTGAGCCTTTATTTTTAAAACCCATGGGACATAACACTGGGTTACAAAAACCCATCCCATACTTTTCTACTATAAATTTGTACTTTAGCAAAATAGTAGCTGGCTGTATGTCTCAGTAGTTGTGCTTGGGAGATGCAGGAAGCAATATTTGTGTTTACCTGCTTGGTAAGGTGAACATCAAAGTGTGTGCACCTGTGCAAAAATGTCAAACCAGGATCTTTACTCACATAATGTTCATCTAACAGTTTTTGCACATGTTTACCTGAGCATTATGAGAGGAGTAAAATACATCCACGCTATCGTTCCATCATGTAAATATGTATTTTACCATAATGGAATGTGGTTGTGTCTCACAGTAGCTGGGTGTAGGGACAGCAGGAACCCATCTGTGCATTCACCCACTTGGCAGACAAATGGCAAGGTGTATACAGTAGCTCCAAAGCAGCAACAAGTGTGCACTTAGGATTTGTTTTTTAAAAGGTTTTCTTTTATTTTTTGAGTAGAGCTAGCCCAATTCAGTACAATGGTACATGAAAAACCATATTTGCAGGTTTTAGAGGAAGTCAAAATGAATCATCAGGTGACTCATACATAGATGATGCTCTTGGCCATGTGAGCCAACGTTCCTGTGACAGTGAAATGGAGCTATAATTGACTGATACAGGCACAGAGAATGAAGATCACCCTGATTCAGATGACAAAGAAAACAGCAATGTCAATATATATTTGACTAGCTGAAATGGAACAAAATGTTCATGTAACCAAATGGAATGATCCAATGTTAGAACTACATCAGAAAATATAGTTAGGATCTTTGCAGGGGTGAAACCTATTGGTCCAAATACCAGCACTGCCATTCATTCAGTGTTAGAAATTGTTTGTGACAGATGAAATGCCTCAAGATGTGAAGCATACAAATGATGAAGTACAAGTAAAACATTCTGTATGCACCAATAGCCATACTAAAAAATGTGGTTTTTTATGACACCTCACTAGCTTAATTGAAAGTATTCATGGGTCTTCTGTACTTAGCAGGGCTTTCTTATGGTTATCACAGAAATCTAAAAGACTGATGGATGTAAAAGATTTATGGGTATAAATGAGGTTTGCAGAATAACAATGACACTGAGGACATTTTATTTCCTTCAAAATTGTCTCATTTTTTTTTTTACAAAACCACCTACCAAGAAAAAAAAGTACTGATAACCTGGCTGCTATCTGATCATTGTTTGAGAACTTTGTCTCAATGGATAAAGCAATTTACACACCATCTAAATACATGACTATTGATGAACATCTTGCAGCATTTCATGGTTGTTGCAATTTAAGGGAGTATATTAGTGTAGTATGGCATTTACAGTTGAATGAAGGGAACGGAAGGGAGTGACTCAGCTACTTTGTTTCTAACTCTGCTAAAACCTTGACAAAATTGAAGCCTGAGATGCTAATTTTTACACAAAACCAAGGCAGAATAGATATTGATGAGTTATACAGCAATTATGATGTCACTCAAAATTTAAAGTGTTGGCCAATGATTATGTTTTACTCAATCTTAAACATGTGTGGCATAAATAGTTTTATTGTTTACAAATAAAACAAGTGAAAGATATCACAGATAAAATTCCTTAGAAGATTAGGACTGGAACTCATAAGACAACATTTATAGCAGAGAAAAAATAAAATGTTTCTGCCCAGGGAACTCTGCAAAAAAAATTGTGGAGCACACAATTGTGAGCTGACAGGTAAACAAGCAGATGCAACATCAAAAAGACTTATTATGACAACAAGAAAAACCAAAAATATATCGACTGTGTCCTACAAAAAAGGACAGGAAAACAAAACACAGGTGCTATCAGAGTAAGCAATACTTGTACATGGAATATATAATTGTCATCTGTGAAGACTGCCTTGGGTATGTTAGTAGAAGCAAAGATTATTTCTGTGGTAGATCTTTTTTGTATTTACAGTGTAGTTCACATAGTTTTTTTATTTCTAATGTTATCATTTTTTTTCGCTTAAATTCTTTTATTGGTACATTTTAGGTATACAATAAATTTACATTTATCATTGGGTGCTTGTAACTGTACATGATGTATCTTGGTTCTTATTTTTCCCCCATTACCTGTGCGCCCTTCACCCCTCCACCCTTCCCTATTTACATACTTCATTTCCATTTTCTTTCTTTTCTCATAATTTTTCCTTTCCATTCTTTCCTTTCCCCATCTCCTCCCACCACCCCTACCCCTTTGAACCTTTTATTATGTCAAAGTATCATTTATTAGTTATTAATCCTTTTAGTACTTATTTACACTCACAGTTTCTCACACTAGAGAAACTATTTGGTTTTTATACGTGTGTCTTATTCATTTTTCTAAAGAGTATGGCCTCACTATGCATCCATTTAGCTATAAATGACTCTAGTTTCTCTTTCTTTATGGCTGAGTAGTATTCCATTTTATAAAAAAAACACGTCTTCTTTATCCAGTTTCCAGTTGATGGGCACTTGGGCTGTTTCCAAACTTTAGCTATTACAAACTGTGCCACACTAAACATGGATACACATATATCTCTGAGGTGTGACTCTTTTAAATCTTTTGGGAAAATACCCAGCAGGGAAATAGCTGGGTCAAATGGGACCTCCAGTCCTAGTTCTTTAAGGTATCTCCACACTGATTTCCATAGTGGTTGCACCAGTCTACACTCCCACCAGCAATGGAGAAGGGTTCCATTCTCTCCACACCCCCACCAGCATTTGTTATTGGTTGATTTCTTGATAGCAGCCACTCTTTCTGGGGTGAGGTGGAATCTCAGTGTTGTTTTCATCTGCCTTGCTTGAATGACCAGTGATGTTGAACATTTTTTTATATGTTTATTTGCTGATTTTCCTTCTTTTTCTGAGAAATGTCTGTTCATTTCAGATGCCCATTTTTGAATTGGTCTTTAAATTTGGGGGGTCTGTTTTTTTTCAGTTCTTTATATATTTTAGATAGTAACCCTTTGTCTGAGTTACAGCTGCTAAAATTTTTTTCCCATATTGTAGGTTTTCTGTTAGCTCTGTTGGTGGTTTTTCTTGCAGTGCAGAAGCTTTTCAATAAGATGAAATCCCAGTTGTTGATTTTTTCTGCAATTTCCATGCTACTGAGATTTTGTTCATAAAGTCTTTTCCTATGCCAATATCTTCAAGAGTTCCACCTAACTTACCTTTCAGCAAGTTTAGTGTTTCTGTCTTAATATTTAGATCTTTAATCCATTAGATCTTAGTTTAGTGCATGATGATAGATATGGGTCTAGTTTTAATCTCTGACAGGTTGAAATCCAGTTTTTCCAGCACCAGTTATTAAATAGGCTATCTTTCCTCCAATGAGGGTGGTTGGCTCCTTTGTCAAAGATGAGGTGGCTGAGTATGTCTGAAGTTGTTTTTGCATCTTCTAATCTATTCCACTGATCCTCAGGTCTGTTTCTTTGCCAGTACCATGCTGTTTTTTTCACAGTAGCTTTGTAGTATAGCTTCAAGTTGGATATTGTGATACCCCCAGCCATGTCTCTGTTGCCCAGAATTGCTTTTGCTATTCTAGGTCTCTTCTTGTTCCAAATGAATTTTTGGATTGTTTTCTCTAGTTCTGTGAAATATATTGTTGGAATTTCAATTGGCATTGCATTAAATCTATATAGCACTTTTGGAAGTAAGGCCATTTTCACTATATTGATTCTTCCTACCCAGGAACAAGGGATGCCTTTCCATTTTCTTATATCCTCTTTGATCCCCTTTTTCAGTGTGCTGTAGTTTTCACCAAAGAGGTCTTTTGCTTCCTTTGTTAGATTGATTCCTAGATATTTCATTTTTTTGGATGCTACTGTAAAAGGAATTGTTTCCCTAATTTCTCTCTCAATGAGTCTGCTATTTGTGTATAAGAAGGCTATTGTTTTTTGAGTATTGACCTTATATCAGCTACTCTACTGAATCTGTCAATTAAGTCCAGAAGTGTTTTGGTAGAGTTTTTTGGGTCTTCTATGTAAAGTATCATATCATCAGTAAATAATGAGAGTTTAACTTCTTCCTTTCCTATCTTTATTCCTTTTATTTCTTTCTCTTTTCTAATTGTTGTGGCTAATGTTTCCAGAACTATATTGAACAGGAGTGGTGATAGTGGGTATCCTTGTCTTGTTCCTGATTTTAGCATGAAAGTTTTCAGTTTTTGACCATTTAGTATGATGTTGCCTGTTGGTTTTTCATAGATAGCCTTAATCAGGTTGAGATAAAGACTTTCTATTCCAATTTTCTGTAGGGTTTTTATCATGAATGGGTGTTGGATTTTGTCAAATGCCTTTTCTGCATCTATTGAGATGATCATATGGTTTTTGTCCTTGACTCTGTTAATATAGTGTATTACATTTATTGATTTATGAATGTTGAACCGTCCTTGCATCCCTGGGATAAATCTGACTTGGTCAGGGTGTATGATCTTCTTGATGACCCTCTGTATTCTGTTTGCCAATATTTTCTTGAGGATTTTTGCATCTATATTCATTAGGGAGATTGGCCTGTAGTTCTCTTTTTGGGTTGGGTCTTTCCCTGGTTTTGGAATCAAAGTCACACTTGCTTCCAGGAATGAGTTTGGAAGCCTTGCTTCCCTTCCAATTTCCTTGATGAGTTTAAAGAGTAATACTGATAGTTCTTCTTTAAATGTCTTGTAGAATTCAGCCATGAAGCCATCAGGACCTGGGCTTTTCTTTGTTGGTAAATTTTTTATTACATTTTCAATTTCACTCATTGTAACTGGGGTGTTTAGAATTTCTATATCTTCTTCATTTAACTTTGGCAATGTATCTAGAAATCTGTCCATTTCTTCTGTGTTTTCCATTTTAGTAGAGTACAGGTTCTCGAAGTAGGTATTGATGATCCTCTGGATTTCTGCTGGTTCTGTTGTGACTTCCTCTTTTTCATTCTTCATTGCATGGATTTGAGTCTTTTCTTTCCTTTTTTTGATAAGGTTGGCTAAAGGTTTATTGATTTTATTTATTCTTTCAAAAAACCAACTCTTTGATTCATTAATTTTTTTGTATCATTCTCTTAGTCTCCATTGCATTGATTTCTGCTCTGATCGTTATAATTTCCTCTCTTGTGCAGGCTTTGGGTTTGTTATGCTCTTCTTTTTCTAGGAGGTTGAGGTTCTGCATTAGGTTATTTATCTTTGTTCTCCCTGTTTTCCTAATATGGGCATTCAGTGCTCTGAATTTTCTGCATAGAACTGTTTTCAATGTGTCCCATAGATTCCTATATGTTGTACTGGCATTATCATTTATTTGTAGAAACTGTCTAATTTTTTCTTTAATTTCCTCTGTGACCCATTGGTTGTTCAGGAGGGTTTTATTCAATTTCCATGTGTTTGTGGGAGTTTTGCAGTTTCTCATGTTATTGATCTCCAATTTTAGTGCACTATGGTCTAATAATATGCAGGGGGTAATTTCAATTCATTTACATTGACTTATACATGTCCTGTGAGCTGGCATGTGGTCTATTTTGGGGAATGACCTGTGTGCAGCTGAAAAGAATGTGTATTCTGATTTTGTGGGGTGGAACACTCTGTAAGTATCTATTAAGTACATTTGTTCAACAGCTTGGTTCAGTTCTAGAATTTAGTTGTTAATTTTTTGTCTAGATGATCTGTCTATTTGTGCTAGTGGGGTATTGAGGTCTGCCACTACAACTGTGTTAGTGTTTATTTGGTTTTTCATGTCCATTAATATCTGTTTTGTATAGTTGGGGGCATTCATATTTGGTGCATATATATTTAGGATTGTCATCTCTTCCTTTTGGATTGTTCCCTTCACAAGAATGTAGTGACCATCTTTGTCCCTCTTAATTAGTATTTGTTTGAAATCTACTTTGTCTGCAAATAAGATTGCTACTCCTGCTTTTTTTCTGGGCTCCTGTCACTTGGAGAGCCATTTTCCATCCTTTTACTTTCAGTCCATGAATTTCTTTTTGAGTTAGATGTGTTTCTTTTATACAGCATATTGCTGGATTTTGCTTCTTAATCCATTCTGTCAGTCTACTTCTTTTGATTGGTAAATTGAGGCCATGAATATTGATAGTTATAATTGATAGATATTGACTCATCCTTGTCATGATGTTTTACTGTTGTTGGCTCTTATTTCTTTTTCCCCTTTTCCCTTTAGTTTCTTACCTTGTCTGGTGGCTTCCCTTTGTTGAGCCTCCTGGAGTTGTGACCTTTGTTGCCTTTTTCTAGGATATTGCTTAGAATTGTTTGGAGTGCTGGTTTGGTGTTCATGAAATTTCTCAGGTGTTCTTTTTCATGGAAGTATCTAATTTTCCCATTGATTTTGAAAGATAATTTTGCAGGATACAACATTCTAGGTTGGAAGTTATTTTCTTTTAGGGCTTGAAATACTTTACTCCAGGCTCTCCTTGTTTTAAGGGTTTGTGTTGAGGAGTCTTCTGTGATTCTGATGGGCTTTCCTTTATAGGTGATTTGTTTCTTTTCTCTAACTGCTTGTAGGATTTTGTTCTGTTGGGCTTCTGGGATCTTGACTATTATATGTCTAGGTGTAGATTTTTTTTGATCATGGCTGGGTGGAGTTCTATGTTCCTCACTTATCTGTATGTCCAATTCTCCACCTCTCTCTGGGAAGTTTTCTACTATTACTTCTGTGAACAATTTTTTATGTCAATTGTACTTTCTCCTGTTTTTTCATGGACTCCTATGAGTCTTATGTTATTCTTCTTTGCATCATCTAGCAGCTGTTGAATTGATTTCTCATGGTCCCTTACTCTTTTTAAGAAACCTCTGTTTTCATGGTCCTTACCCACAATCCTGTCTTCTATATCTGATATTCTATCTTCAGATTTTCTTAATTTGCTCTGCATGCTTTCAATGTCATTTTTAATCTCCTGAATACCTGTTTCATGGATTCCATTTCTTTCTTATGTTGGGCAATCATGGTTTCCATTTCTTTCTTATGCTGGGCCTTCCTGGCTTCCAGCATGTTTCTGAGCTCATCTATTTTTTTTTTTTTATTAGTTTCTGTTCTAGAGCCTCTAATCATGTCTTTCACTCTGCTCACCATCTCTTTAGTTATCTGGGAGATTATTTCTAATTTGAATTTTTCTACAGCCTCATTCATCTGTTTTGTTACTTCCTGGGCTATCAGTTCAGGGTGTCCAGGTGGTTGATTATCAGACTTTTGCAACTCATTTCCCCAAGAAATTGCCTTTTGTGTGGTGGAAGTCTGGGTTTGTGACTTGCTTAAATGCCTTCTCATTTTTGTTTTGGTACTGTCCTTGGTTTAGTTCATGGGTTGATATTATGAAGTTGTTTATTGTAAGTATATTTGTTGATGTATTTAAAACCCTTATGGAATGATTACTTCTCAGAGGTGCCTTCCAGATATAGCTGGTCTTTAGGTTTTGAGTCTCTAATGACTCTGAGGCTATCTCTTTTTCATTATACCAGGAAGGAAAGCTGTTTAGATCAATCACAACACCTTAGCCCAAGTCATACAATCAGCAACACCATAGCATCAAATACCTCTTAAAGAATTACTATTTGTGGTAGCTATTAATCTATCACCTTTAACAAATAAAGGGCCTCCTTCAGGGTATGTCTCTGCTGTCACAATAGACAACGTGGGTAGCAGTGTGCAGTTATAAGTCAATGAGTCTCAGTAAGCTAGTCCCAGACCCGTGAGATTCAGGCAGATTTCTGTTTTCAAGTCCCAAGTTGAGCTCCTTGTCCTCCTGCAGGGTTGCACTCTGCAAGTTTCTACTGCAGGTTTCAGCTGCTTTTCCCCTGAAGAGAGTCCAGTTTCTGATGGGAGCCGATGATCCCTCCAACTTACCAATCACGATGGACTCATGTGGCTTTATTGCAGAGATTCCCTTCACTTTTCCAGTGGGGTTGTTTTCATCAGGGAGTCTGAGACAGCCACTCTCTCTGTTGTTCACTTTTGGTGCTCAGGACAATGGCTTTTATGTCCCCCTGTGCCTCTGCAGTGTGTAACCAAGTAGCTGCACAGCCAATAGGCCAGAGGCCAGCAGGGTAGGGGGAGTGTTGTTGGAGGCACTCACAGGGCCAAGCCATCAGCTGGAGGGCCTGCCTGGGGGGGTCCTCCTCACGATGTCCTGGTGGCAAGCCGGTGGAGCAAGCCAGAGCAAGCAGGTCCCAGTCAGCCCACTTGGCCCCGCCTGGCTCTGTTTGGCTGAGCTCTTAGCTGGTGGGCCTGCCCGGGGTGTCCTCCTCACCCTGTGCTGGTGGCAAGCTGGTTCTAATGTCATCTTTTATGTTTTGTAAGCAAATAAATAGCTGATATGAAAATGTTATGTCTATTCTAAGCACTCTTTATATATTTGATATTTTATTTTATTGATATCTTATTTCCTGCTAAGTATACATTGTACAATATAGTGGGAAGCTCCTGACAAAAAAAGACAAGAAAGGTGACAAGAAAGGAATGTCACACAGGAAAGGAAAGCTGAGCACATGTGCTGTCAATATAAGCATTACTTGCGGGTGGAACATTCAGTTGTCATGTGTAAAGACTGCCTTGGGTGTGACAATTGAAGGAAAGATTATTTTTGTTGTAGATTTCTCTTGGTATTTTCATTGTAGTTCATATATTCATAGGAATTTATTTTTAATGTTATCTTTTAGGTTTTGTAAGCAAATACACAGCTGATATGAAAATCTTGATGTTTATTCCTAGATACGGAATACCTGCTAAGAATTTAATACTTTATTTTATTGATATTTTATGTTCCTGTTAACTACACATTATATAATATAATAAGAACTTCCTGACATAACAGCAAGACCAATGAGATGTCAACTATGTCCTGCAAAAAGGCCAAAAAAACAAAACACATGTGCTATCAATGTAAGGGATATGTGTATATGAAATGTGCTGTTGTCACATGTGAAGACTTCCTTAGGTATTATAATTGAGGTAAAAATTACTTTTATTATAGAGTTCTATTGGTATTTTCACTGTAGTTCAAATAGGAATGTATTTCTATATTTATTTTTAAATTTTGTACACCAAAAAACAATCAAAGTTGAAAGTTTTGATCTTTTTTATAAACACTCAATAAATATTAAAAATTGAATGCTTTATTTTTTTGTGGTAAATAGTCAATGTTTACTATAATAAAACTCATAAAATTAAAATAATAATTCATTTATAGAAATATTCCAAAAAATAAACATGGGTATTATACACTCATAACAATGCACCTTTAACACATAATTGGCATTATGCCTTGTTAACAGAGCCTGTACTGCAGCACAGGAGGGTCAATATACTGGAGGGAGTCCTCCTAGATTGGACTGGAGAAGTAGGTCAGGAATGTTGTTTATATAATGGCTGCAGGCCTATGATTGGTCTGAAAGCAGGTCTGTGATTCATTCTGGGCTTCAGGACAGCCTCAGTTGTTAAGGCAGCAATCTAGTGAAGGACAGGACTGAAATAAGAAAATCTTATGGAAGGCTAGCTGTGGGGGTTGGGGTTGTTAACAATGGCCCAGAACCCTACCTCTCTATTCTTAGGCTTGTCTAAGTGCACCTCCCTTATTTGAAAAGGCAATAGTAACTTTTTCATGGTGATATTCCTCACATATATGCAATGACTGGAACTTTACCAATAGTGAGGAAAACCCTCTGATGTTTCTGAAGTTTTCTGTTTATATCGCTCCTCTTCTCTAGTATTCTTTCTGGCAAAATCCAGCTACTCTGCTCTTCCTCCTACTTGAGGTTCTTCTCTATGTGCTGGTCTCCCTGAAAATATAAGGCAGGGCACTGGGTAAATCAGGGCATCCTCATTTGTTTACTAACTCTCAGGCTTTACTGTCCTTATTGCTTGAGCTCTAATGTACTGAAAACTATTTTATCATACATTTTGTCTTGTTTTGGGGGAGGTAATTTCAAGTAAGAATGGGTTACATTTGTTCCCTCTTATGCCATTTAATTTGATAACAAAATTCTTATCCCTTTCTAAGCTTATAAATTGATAACTTTAGACTACTTTATACATTATCATGCCAATGTACAGTAAGTCAAGCTAGGATTTTTGATTTGTATACTTTGTGTAAATTCCACACAGAACCTAAAGTTCCCTAGTTGCTTACCTGTTCTTGGCAGGGCATCTTTGTCACACATATGAAAGGTCGCCTTGTGAGAGGCCAAGAACTCCTATTTCAATAACATCGTGTTAACAATAGACCTTAATAGAAGTTCAAAGAATATGTTGGATTCCAGTCAGTTTTCAAATTTTATGATAGGGAAGTTGAAATTTCTTCCATTAATTTTTGTAAAACAAATTCCACTGGGTAAATCAGAATTCAAAACTTGAGAGAAAAAAGTAACTGGGAATGAGAAATTAGGTCATGCTACAGTAGGTGTATGTTGTGGGAGAACAATATCCTGATTGCTCAGCTCAAGTTTGAGCTTTAAATCTTTTTCTAGCTTCTTAGCTTGCCTATGATGTGCTGAGTCCTGGCAGGTGGCTCATCACAGGGACTAATCTGGGAACATTCAATTGCACAGAGAGCTACTAATCCCTGGAGGTTAATGGTGCAGACTGAACTGATTGTCTGGAATTACCCACAGCTCTGGGAAACATTGTTTGGGACCCACGACCAACTCAACAGGATGGAGATGGGGTTGGAGGTACTGTCACCAGCCTCAAGCCCCAGAGGCTATGCAAAAAGAACCAAAAGATCTTGTTAGCAGTTAGAATGGACTGTCAAACCTGTTTCTAATACCTTGAAAACAATCTTTATGATCAATCATTTTTTCCAATAATAAAGTTAAGTAAAAGGTAGGATGCATAGGCATAGATGAAATACTCTATTAGACCAATGATACTGTAAAATTTTTTTTCCCAGAACACCTCTAACAAGAATAAACTTGCTCTAGACTCCTGTCAGTGGCCTTCCTTATTCCTTGTGCTATGTAGGAAAACAGCTTACACAGCCAACCACTAGGGAAATTTATTTGATGCCTCATATTTTCTCATAAAATTTCAGGAGCATTTTGCATTGTGCTCTATAATTTTTCTATATATACTTTAATATAAAACTATGTCTTCAATTACTTACTATTAAATTACTTAACTTGCCTTACTTTCTAATCATCAGATAAAATTGTTACTCCAGGAAGATGTGATGCATTTATTTCACAGTATTGTGGGCTAGCACACAACCACATACCCTTAGGTATACACATAATCCAATCTGAGAAGATCTCTATGAGAATAAAGTGCATCAGGCTGAAGAAATATTCTACTTTAAGCTCTGTACGGGCAGTTTTATGCCTAATCTTTAATGAAGGTGCACAAGAAGTATTTTTCAACTTTCTTACTATTAAATTTTGCTTCCTGATTTTTAAATTTTAAAGTTCCACTCAGAAATCTGAATCTTGTGCTTTAAAAATACAAATAAAATACCAGCAATGTAATTTTCACTTATTTTTAACTTTGATGTGTGTGTGTGTGTGTTTGTGTGTATGTATGTGTGTGTGTATTTGAGGAAACATATTGAATATATGTACCTTTCCTTAAATAAAATAATCTATGGCAAAAAATGAGATATTTATTTTATTTTCATTTTTTGTTTAATGTCTGCGATGGCACAAGTTTCTGAAATATTTGTTGAATCATTAAGATTGCTTTAATTAGGTTGCTATTTGATTCATTTTCTATACAAAATAGAACCTCATCTGTAGTCTTTCCCATCCATATCTATTTGACTTGTCTGGACCTTTCTAGAGACTTTCGTTTGTAATTTTCATTGAAATTTTTACATTTAACGGATTGTATGTTTTACTTTTGGTAATTATTTGGGGTTATTTTGGATCTTTCCAACTAGACTTCAGGAGTCCCCGAAGAGAAGTTGCCTATGTCTTGCTTGATTTCAGTACCTACCAGTTTCTAGTTATAGTGTATAAAAGAGATACAGATAAAAATTTGATTGAATAGTTAATTTCATAGATGGCTTTTTCTAACCAATTATTTGCTATAGTGTAACATTCCTTCCCATTCCTAGAATCTGACTTTATATTTATATTCCACAACTCACAAAGACTGCAGCAGCCTTCCAAATCTTAGAAAAGAAACATCTCTCCTTACTTTTTCAGGTGTTTATTTCTGGTTTAAATATGGTAAGATTGGGCAGTGGGGTAGAAAGGTTATCTAATACAAACATGGCTGCCAGTTGGGTGACTCTTGTAGACCTGAGGGAAGTTGTGAGACTGCCTGGCCCACAGAAAGCTCGGAGAAGATCTTACAGACCTCTATTTTGAGGCCCAGGGTGGACTGCAGGAGCCAGAAAGGACCAGGGGAATCCCTGACTTAGCAGCCTCAATGAGTACTAGAAATGACCAGAAGGCAAAGCTTTAATGAGCATCCTAAATTATTTTAGTCCTAAAGGAAAAAGAAAGAAAATGAAGGATTAAAGCAGAAAGCTAAGCTCCCAGAGTAGTTCTCACTAGATGAAAATTCAGGCAGAGGCTCTGTATCCAAACTCCAATACCAGACACCATTGTGTAGTCAGAATTGAAGAGATTCTATGAGGCAATGGGCAAGAAGTTGAAGAATTTGAGGTAAGCTGAGTTCATAGACCCAGATGAAATTCTGCCTTGTTTACAGTACCATGAACTAATCCTAGCCACATTTAAAGGGTCTTGGCCTGGATCATTGCTCCTATTTGTTAGCAGCCAAGTTGATCGAAAACAATTTGCCTAAAGCCAAACTGGTAAAAAATAATCAAACATGACTATTCTTTTGTAATTGGCTATTCATGTATTATTAATGCTGAAACATTGTGGAAGATGTTTAGAATGCTAATGCTTTTTTTCTCCTTTTTCCAAGGTTTTGAAGATTTTTCTCTAGTTTTAAAAAAACGTTTATTTTAAATTTCTGATGCATTATTATTCAATCATGTTTGCTTTTAATTTAGCAATACTTCTATGATTTTATGCTAAATTGCTCAAGCCACACTCATAAAATCTATTTCAATTGGGCATTTTTTTGTAACTATTGTATGCTCTGAGGATTCTGCAGAATTACAAATGTGACATTGCAAAATATGACTATGGAAAATGAAGTCACTGGACATTGTTGAAGTTGTGTTGATCACTACATACACCTAAATCCTAGGAAATTCTGCATCTTACATTTCAATCCTGAAGTCTTTCAACTACCAAACTAATGGGACAATCAACTAAGTCACAGAAACTGGCATGTATTTCTTTCTTTCCTTTCTTCAATAAAGATAGCAGGGTCCTGGAATCATCTGTTATTAAGAGTTTTACCCATGCATCATTTTCTACTTTGTTTAGCTGGCATGTTTTAGTTTGAGCTTAAAGCTATGTGAGGAGCCATGCAATGACTTGAGATTTCTTTTTTATTATAATTTCAATATGGCAGCAACCTTGAATAGTAAGAATGCTGGCCTATCCATATAATTTGTTGAAATACATAAGAAATGTGCAACCAAATGGAACACAAAGTAGGGTTAAATAAGCACAATTAATATCATTGCCTAAAAATGGATCTAAACATTTTAAAAAAGCAAAATTACATAACAAGCAGTAAGATTCTTCTAAAAATGCAGATAAAAACTATAAAAAATTACCAAGTTTCAAAAGTTATAAAATAATGTTCACTGGTCGTCAGAAACATTGATTTTAGAATAATTAACTTTGAGAAAAATGGACAGAACAGACATAATTGACTACTTATAAATGAGGAAGGGAAGAAACCTTTAGTACTCATCAAAAATTGGAAAAACAATTACAAGACTTAGTGACTCATTAAAGCTCACTAAACTTCTTTAAGTGCATCAAAATTACTAAAATGAAAAATCTGTCAGATAATTTTTAGAAAAATTTATTCTTCCAACAAATTGACTTTGAGAAAATTTTTCTAGCAACCCATTTCTCTATAGCATTCTTTATTATTATTATTAAAGACAATAAATTCAATAGAAAGATTCCCTCTTTCCTATTCTCTTTGTTATTGGGATAAAATGGGCATGGATTTATCAATGGTTAGCTATTAGGAGACAATTAAGATCAGGCAGTCCATACCTGCCCTGTACAATTGAAGAAATGTATGCCTAGGCATATGAGTTACTCTCCCAGAAAGGCACATTAAGGCACTGACAAAAATGGAACTGGATTTATATTGAAATATTTTTGAAACAATGGAATAGAAATGGAATAGAGAATTTGTGGGATTCTTTGAACTTCTCCCTACTTCCTATTTCTCTATGTTCTATTTTGTTCTTTTCCCATATGTATATAGATTTTGAGTTTCTTATATGACAGAAATCATGCTAGTTAAACTTGTACTGAAGAGAAAGTTTTGTGCTGTTATCTTTTGTTTATTTTTTGTAAGAGAGTCTTTTTTGTCTATGACTTCTACTCTGAGTAATATTTTGGCCATTCTTTTAAAATTATGGTACACAGTATATTAACTGTTGTTATTCTCTAATTATTTTGTATGAAATTTTTTTCATAATAGTAAGAAGAGTGCTTTTATATTGTCTTTATTAATATCAACATTATTACATTAACATATTTTAAAAATTTAAAAATTGAATTGGAGGTTAAACCCCTTTTCTGTATTTATAACAATTGGAGGTCAGTCAGCTTTCTCAATAATGGATACAGTCTTTGGATTGAATTTGAAAATATAATTTTAAAAATCCACTCTTATAACATGGTTGCCCCGTGCAAAGAAAGTGGCAAATGTGTTGTCCATTCTGGCTCCTTTAAGATATCAAGATGATAATAAAACGGATACTTATCTAGCACCGATCATCTACGAGGGACTATGCTAAATGTGTTACAGATATTCATTGAACTCTCAAATTAACACCAGATAGGATGTACTATTACTATCTGCACTGGGATAAATCAAATGTCAAATACTCTTCCACGCAAACAGCCCTTCCTGTTATTATACTCCTTGCAGTATAACATTGTAGATTCTTATACCACTCTGTGAAGTTTCTTTCCTACCCTATGAATTTGAGATGAACTTAAGCTTTTCTTTGGCCAATAGAGCAACGTGGGTAACATTGTACCAATGGCCCAGGCAAGAAGGGCCTTGCACATTTTCTCTCCTTCCTCTCCCCTCCCCCTGTCTCTCTCTCTCTCTCTCTCTCTCTCTCTCTCCATAAACCTGAAATACCCTGCTAATAGAATAAAAAGTACATGGAAGAGGTCTTTCTCACTCAAACCATCCTGGGTTTGCTTCCATCCAGGTGACCCTAAAATATGTCAGTGATACAAGCCAAGACTGGCAGGTTACAGCTTATGAAACCACATGGCATAATGGTTTAAGAGCACAGACACTAGATTCAGAACATAGGCCTATGAATAAGCCCAGTTGAGTCCAGAAGGATCACTGAATTGAGACCCTAAAAAATACCCAAATGAACCATGAAACCTGCGAGGAAAGTTTTAAGCCAATAAGTTTTAGGTTGGTTGTATTGCATAACAATAGGTGTCAGGTTGTCACCGGTTCATTTTTACATATTTACAAAGTGTAAAGCCCATGGTTCCAAACTACCAACTAGCAGACCTAGGATTTGAATTTGTGTGGTCGGACTCCAATCTCCATGCTCCATCTCCAATATGCCGTACTACTAGACTGATGTGAACAAAGATGAGCAGCTGACAATTTATCATCATCCAGCCCGTCATTCTTAAACCGATTTCAGTAACAAAGCACAGCAAGGAGTTCTCATCTTCTCCTCTTTGTAAATTAAAATCTATCACCTATCTTTTCATTTATAGTCTGGGTTTCATTCCCATTCTACTTTACTGAATGTCTTTGTCAATCATGATTCAAATTCTGTTTCCATGTATGCTGCTGTTGGCTGCCATGGTAAACACCTTACCTATTTCAACTTTCAATCCAAAGGAGACCCTAGTGAGTGTAGGTGTCAAATAACCTATTGGTGGTTGGTCCATATCACATTTTCTAATAACTGTGTCTACTCAGGAAATATCTGCTACCATATGAGAAGTGTAGCATAAAAGAATACTTGCCCCATCTTTGGACCATAATTTCCCAAACCATCCTATCTCTTATGTACCTTACCATTTGTCCTGTTTTTCTAAATCCCATTGCTAATCAGCCTTTTGTCTTAACTTTGCACACTGACTTCACAATTGAGACCCATGTATTTCCTCTTGGATCAACACTTATCATTGGAAGTGGCTGACACACAGCAGATTGGCTTAAGCCAAAAGAGAATTCATAAGCATCCTCACAGGGTACCTCAAGGAACCCTGGCCAGGGCCATAACTGAGCCTCCAGAGGGCCTACAATCTCCTGATTTCCAGCCTGTATTTTCTTCTTTTTTTTCCTCCACATAAAAGCTTTCATTGAATAATGATACACATTGCAGAGTACACTGATTTGACAGCTCCATCACTACTTTCAGGGTGACTTGCTTTCTCTTACTCAGTTTAGTTTAGGGATTGATCATCCCTGAATAAATTAATTAGGGTCGAAGGATGAGATAGGAAAAAAAGTCACTGATTATCCTATGTCATATAGCACTTCTGGCTTTGTCAACGAACACCAGAAGGCAAAGGTCACAAAATGTCCTCCAGGGGCAGTATTACTATTGCATGGCTTTGGGCTCTTTTGGCTACAGGAGGATATGATGATAGTCAAGTGAAATAGTTTGGAAGATGTCTACTTATTTTATCCTTTTGCGATTCAATTTTAGCTGTTTTCTTGGATATGGCCAGGAAAATGAGTAATATGGAGAACAACAGAACAAAAGAAGCCAGTTTTAAGATTGTGATGGTCTGTGTTTGAATTTCAGCTTGTTCATTTGTGCAGCAAGTGACAAGCTGGTATACATATTAGAACCTCGGTTTTATCTATAAAATTTATTCCAAAGCCTCTTTGGATGAGGCACATCAAGGCTCATCTTGCTCACTGGTTAGGGTTTCCTTGTATTCACTAGTGTTCCTGTGCACTTTCACATCTTCAGTAGGGTATGGGGGAAGCCATGGCCATCTGATGGACAGTCAGTCTTTAGTATCTACTATGTATGGATGATAGTTAAAAAGTTATTTTTTTAAAACAAATTGAAATGTCTCTGTCCATATTGGGAGTACATTTGTTTACAATTTTGTATTTGTTCTTGTAGCCTTTCTTGTACTAGCTATACCACTACTACTTAGGACCACCTTACTTTGCAGCCTTTGAGCACACACATATATGTCTTAACTGACTGAAATGTGTCATGCGTCTCCACCTTATGGGTCTGTGCTCTTGGAGGAAGGAATGATTTTATCTAGTCCTTTTTTCCTGTGGGACTGGGCCCACGGATGGCACATAGTAGGCATTAGGCATGGACTTGTTGAGGCAGTTACTTTCTGTCATGTCTGAATAAAATCACCAGACAGAAATCAATTGTGGTGACTCACAGAAATAGGATTATCTTTTCATCAGAGTGTAATGTCGGCTCTTTGATCTGAAAGAGTCTTTTTCCCCTGACAAAGATTTAAACATACTGGGTACTTTCTTTCAATTAATGCTAATGGCAGGGTTTCCAACAAATACAGAAAATAAGAAGGATAAGAGACAAAGACAACTTCCAAAGCTACTTTTATTAAAAAGTAATCTTCAGCTTATCTTAGCTCTTCTGACATCTAATATCCAATGACGCTATTTGAATATTTTGCCCACCAACATCCCTAAAGTTCTGAAGCCAGGACATCACTGAGCTTCGCTCTCATTTGTGGCCCAGAAAAATGTGCAGCATGCACAAAAGACTTGTTTCCTCCTCCTCCCCTCCACCTCAATTCCCTCTTCTGTTGCTCTTTGCCTCTTCTCCATATTTATATATATATACATATTTCTTGGTACGGGGGATCAAACTTGGGACCTTGCATTTGTGAGGCAGGCGCCAGAATCACTGAGCTAAATCCCCAGCCCCTCTTCTCCATATTTATGAGAGGGTAAGGTTGAAGGTGGTGATTATAACTTTATTATTTGTTTCTACCAAGTATGTCTTTTTCTGCCTTTTACAATACCTTCATCCTTTCTTTTTTCTGCAGCCCAAATCCTACTTTTGTGTATTCCAAGCTAAATCTGCCAAATTTGGAGGTTGATTACAGTGGACTAGAAAAGAGAACTGAAGCATATGTATAATTGTAAATATTTACCTATCTGTACCTGGAACAAGTATCAAGGATAGCAGTTGCTTATCAGTGGAGTGAACATAGTCAACTTACTTTACCTCTCTAAGCATTAAATTTCTTGTCTATAAAATAGATGAAGTGTTACCTCCTATATAGATTAAATATAAAAAATAAAATCTTATAAACTTGTTAATCCAGCTTTGGTACATTACAAGTGCTCCAAAATTTAGTTATTATTGTTATTAATAATTTTATTATTAGTGCCTAGCATAATTCCACTCAGCAAGAATTCATAGAAGTTAATCTAAATTTAAATTCCTATAAGGCCAGATCACTTCTCGGCCTTTTGGCTAAGATCAAGTGTAAAACCCTACAAGGCCAGGGATTTAGCTCAGTGGTTTTGCTGCCTGCTGTGCAAGCACAAGGACCTGAGTTCGATTCCCGGTACCAAAAAAAAAAAATCCTATGATCCCATGAGTTGGAGCATGCTGAGTTGGGTGGGAAATCAGGGACTGAGGATGCCACAGGTGTGGAATGGTTACTACTGGTAATGTCTATGTGTTTAGAGAGGTAGGACATCAGCAGCTGGAAAGAAGTCTACCTGAGAAGGGAAGATGGATGTATGAAGAGTAACTACTGAACCATGTACTGAATAGAGAGCTAATTGGAAGACATAATTAGGAAAGCCTTCATTGGGCAGAGAGATTTACTGCAGGAAATGGACTGCTTTGTCCTGACTCAACCCTTCTGGCCACACTCAAATGTGAATTATCAAGAGGTCTGCATTGGAGAGATAATCACACCTATTAAACAAGGAAGCCCACTACATTTTACCTCAAAAGAAAACTGTTGAGATATCAAAATGGCAGAGTACCGAGTGGTAGCAATTCAGCCTCTCTGTGACTTGAAATTCAGATCTTGGAAAATAACAACTTGGAGAAAAAAAAAACAAAAGAAAAAACAGAGAAGAGAGATCCAGAGAGGGAGGGAGAGAGGGATGGGGGGGAGAGAGAGAGAGCGAGCGAGCGAGAGAGAGAGAGAGAGAGAGAGAGAGAGAGCACTGAGAATCAGGAAGGAACTGATATGAAAAACTAGGAGAAGTTGAAGAGACAGAACACAATGCAGAGATGGGAATGAAACAGTCTTGACTTTCTCTGCAGCCTGATTCTGCCAAAGCAAGTAGAGCGCTAGGGGTTCCGGGGAGAAATGCCAGCTACAGACTGGGCCTGAAGTTTTTGTGATCTGCAGGGAAAGCCTAGAGTTTCAAGAGTCCTTCTGACAGGCAGGCAACAGTTGGAGAGTGACCCCAGTGCAGGTGACCACCATATCTCTGGAGAGAGTGCAGAGTTGGACACCATTCTGGGAAAGGGTTGAGTGTTTGAATCTGAGACTCAAAATTGCTGTGGTACAGTTTCACTTCAGGATTCCCAGCTTGAATCCTAGTTGAGAGACAGCCACAGGAGACAGCCCCAGACAAGGAGCAGGCTGGAATGAGACCCTTTGAGGGGTCTGAGCTCATCTGGGAAGGAACCCCTTTGGCCAGAGGCCAGGCCTGGCTTGAGTTGCTCTGTGGTGGAAAGTGTCTGCAGTGAGTATAAGAGCCCTCGCCCAACTGCCTGTACTTAGCACAGATTTGGGGTCTGATTTCCTTCCTTATCTACTGACATGAGCAGGGACACATCTCAGGTTGGACATTGCTACAGCCTGGGTTAATTGAGGGGGCCTCTGGAGTACAGGTGCCCCTCACAAAACCACAGGCCTTCAGGGTGGGCAGACAAAACTGAGAATCGATTCCATCTAAAATTGCAGATTCAGAAAGGAAACCACTCATTGAAAAATAGAGGTTCTTTTTTTTCACTCTTGATTTTTCTTTTTCAGTAGTTTCTTGGGGTTTGGGGAATTCTTCTTTGTCTTTTTTCCTTGGTTTTTCTTTAATTTAAAATATCTTTTTCTTTCTCTTTTTCCTACATCTTTATTTTTTTTCACTCTTTGTCCTTTCTTTTCTTTATTTCTAGTCTCCATATTATTTCTTTTTTCTCCTTTTTATCTTTTATTTTTTGTTTCTTGTTCATTATTTTTCTCGTCACCTTTACCTAATTCTATAAATATCCTTCTACTATCTAATAGGATCGCAAGGTTGCTTTTATATGTGAAGCCCAAAATACAAATAGAGAGCAAAATAAAAAATAGACAATAGAAAATAGTGAGATGGATCTTTAGCGTTTGGGAAGGGAATCAAGACATCAGAGAAGACGGGGGAGGGGAGGGAAATGGGATTGAAAAGAAAAGATGATTTTGATGTGCCTGTGCCATATGTACATGCACCGAGTCCCTGTGGGGAACATGATCCCCATGTACCACAAATATGTACCAAAAAAAAAGGAGAAGGGGGCCAACAGATGGAAGTAGTGGGAAGGAGGAGAAGAGAAAGGATAAAAAGAGAATTAAGATGTGTCAAATATGTGTGTATATGTGTATATATATATATATATATCATACTCATTTTCTATGATGAATGCAATCATTATGTACTATACATGTACTAATAAAAAAATTAAAATCCTATGTAACCCTTGTAGGAGATAACAAGATGAATAAACTGTGGTTCCAAATTGAAAAGAGATTAGGATTTGATGGGGTTGAGATACATGCACAAACTAATCATGTTATTGGGGAGAGGGGATGGTAAATGCTATAAATGAGGTACAATTCAAATGTAATGGGAGTGGGCAATTAATCAGAATTGGTTGAATCTAGTAAGGCTCTATTGAAGAGGTACCATTTTAATTAAACTGTGAAAAATAAGCTAAGGTGAAAGAGACAAAGATGAGGGAAAGCACTGCACTTTGAACATACAGCAGGAGGCATGAACCCGAAGAGATTACAAAGAAACTAT
Organism: Heterocephalus glaber; assembly: GCF_053883595.1. Lineage (NCBI taxonomy): Eukaryota > Metazoa > Chordata > Mammalia > Rodentia > Bathyergidae > Heterocephalus > Heterocephalus glaber. Next base: position 31,328,261 of record NW_028258296.1, on the reverse strand, counting down.
TAAATAATCATTTCCCTTCTGTATTATGATTTATTACTTTTTATTTATATACTTATTATTGGAAATAATTCACATTAGAAGAGAAAGGAAAGTGCTGTAGGGAATATTATGGATCCTTTCCAAAGTATGTTGGCCAATAGGAATTCCAGGAAAGATTATCCTGTGGTTATGTTATTTTGATATTGCAAAACATTTTGCTGTCTTTTCAGGTTCTATAAATAAATTTGCAGCCTAACTACTTAACAGATGCCATATATTATAGAGTTTTCTTAAAGCACAGACTCAATTTTTATTTCCAAAATTCTTCATTACACAAGGTAGGCTAAATTATGCTCCAATAAAAAATCAACCTCAAAATCTGCCTTAGAACAATGAAAAAAATATCTAATTTCTCAATTATGTGTATTGTGTGCCAAGCAGTTCAGTAGAGGAGGACACCCTGCTCATTACTGTCACTTAGCATCCTAGACTGACAGAAGTTTCATCTGGATTATACTTCAGCAATGCCCAAAGCAGGGAAAGAGAAATGGCTTCCAATGGCTCCACCTGGAAATGTCACACATCACTCCATTCATGCTTTTTTGTCCCAAGAAGCTCACATGACCACATATAACTTAAAAGTTTAAGAAAGCAAGACCTACAAGGACGTTGACAAGGAGAAAAATATTTGACTGACTGTAAATAGGCCAAATGACTACCATGATTAGATTGCTCAAATGAAATCATACTGCAGAACTTCTCAATCTTTAATACATTAATGTAAAATGCAAATCTCCCAGATGGTGTTAGAGTAGGCAGACTGTCACCATTATTTGAAACTAAGACCCTTTTTTCTTCAATAATTTCATAGTACCAGTGCTTCGTGGAATTCATATTAGGTCATTTTTATATATACACTAAAGGCTAGTTGTAATTGTTTGTACCTAGAAACATGAATTGAAACAGGATTGAAATTTATAGACCTGAATAGTTTGTAAAACAGTTTGCATTCTCATTAAGACTATAGATAAAATAAATAATCACCATTCTTCCCTATTTGTTGAGAACTTAGTGTATGCTGATTCTTGTATTCTGTACTTTTTATACATGACTGTCCAACAGGGGTGAAGTTTTCTATTACCATTTACTTTTCAGAAAGCAATTCCAAGAAGATAAATAACATTACTAACGTTTTTGTACTTGAGAAAATGGGAGCTCAATGAGGTGAATAGTTCACACCAAGCTTCTCCAATAAATAGTGGTGCTGGGGTTTGAACCTGGGCCATAGAAACCCTGAAGCAATGTTCTTTTTGCACTAGCAAGGAACGGGTATGCTCTGATCCTCTCTGTGCTAACTAGTATGTCTGTCAGGGGTTTCCACAGAAAGAGAAGAAATAGGATCTCTCTCTCTCTCTCTCTCTATCAGTCTCTGTCTCTCTGTCCATCTATACTGAGAGATTTATTCTAAGGAATTGAATCACCAAATTATAGGAGATGATAAGTCCCACATTTGTAGGTAAACATGCGGTCTGGAAATATAAAGAGTTGATATTGTCATCTTAAGTGTGACTTCAGTGTGGTAGGCCAGCAGGATGAAAGCTCTGATAACGGCTGTGTTATAATGAGAGGGAGAATTTCTCTTCCACCTCTTTGTCCACATCCTTGTCCTCCTCTTCCTCCTCCTCTTCCATGTCCTCCTTCTCCTTTCCATCCTCTTCTTTTTCTTCTATTCTTGCTCTTCACCATTCCAATTAATTCTATCCTAAATCACAATAAAGCTGTCAACATGCTCTGACTTGGCTTCCACCTACTTTCACCCATTCTCAGCACTATGTTGAAGGATATGGCCTGATTAGCCCCCTTATTTTGACTTCCATTTTCTCTTCATCTTCCTGTTTCCATTTTTTCAACTCCAACCCTTTCTATTGCAGGAGTTTGTTTTCTTTCACATATTGAAATAATTGATTTCTACTCAGAAGCCTAATGTGTAAAACTGATAATCAAATCTGCTCTGGTGAGGTTTGGGTATAGATCCTGGGACCCCTAACTCCAATCTGCAACATACACATCCCCGAGCTGCTATGTTTTTATCAAGGGCAGTAGAGGGAGCCCAAGCCAACATGGGGCTCCCAGAATGCCTTTGGGTGACTCCTTTAGCACAGCTTCCAATCTGAAACTGTCCCTATAAATGCGCTTTAGCTTCATCCCAGGGCCCATACGAATGTTCCTACTCTTGCTCTGTGAACATTTCCAGGTTATTACTGGTGACTGCATTAGAGATTGTCATAAAGTACCCAATATGACTCTGTTCTGAAAAAATTTACAAGACCTGCCCTAGAAATACTATACTTTGGATCAATGAGTTTTTAAGTGGCTTAGTGCTACAACAGCCCCATAACCATGTGTCAAACAAACATAAGAAAAGCTAGTATTTTTTGTTTACACTAGTCATTGCTTTCTTGTACTAATAACACATTTATTTCAACCATGCCTCACAAAAAGATGATGTCAAAAGGTCTGTGGACTATAGTTTAAAACTCCTAGTTTAGAAATGTTTGTTTTGGTAAACAAATGCCCACATCTCCCTTGAAGAAGTAGAAAATTGGTTGTTCCAAAACAACACAACTGATTTAATCACATCATCATTAAAAAGTATTCCTGCTGTAAGTTCTAAGTTAATCCTCTCCCCCATTTAAAATTATATCAATATTTTAGAAAGATGGATTTTTCAAAGTTAATGCACATGCCACTAATCACATTCTGAGAATAAATCTACAAAACAGAGGCTTTGTATTGTGTGGTCTATGACATGGCATAAATATTCCTCCTCTGAAATGTCAATCAAGATCTTCTAAACAGGACATAAACTGTAAAAACCAAACTCTTTCATTATTCACCTTTCCTATGTCAAGTCTTGTTTTATTTAGACTTTAAAAGTTCCCTAGTCAGGTGTCTTGTCTACACATACTATGCACTTGATCCAACATAAATTATGGGCACTGCTCCTAATACCACAGTTAAAGCAAATAACAATGCTCTTTTAATAAAAGGTGCCTTGGAACTCTGTGGCTTGTCCAAGCTTGTTCTGCTAAGTGGTTCTTGGCCTGGATTCTTCTATAAGTGCAATAATGACAGTTATTAACGGCTGGTACAGTAGCCATTCTAAATTGATATCTGAGTGAGTGGACACATCAGGAACCTGAACAAAGAACCGTCACTCAGGAATCAGGAAGTCATGGTGAGTCCTACAAACCTGGTGTCTTCAAGCACTACCTAAAGCAAAATTCCCATTTTAAAAGTGTAGCCAGGTCCAGCCATGAAATGAACCTTGTGCTTGACAGTGCTGCTCTGGAATGAGCTGGCTGAGAAAGTAGAATTTTAAAAAGCTCCCACTCTTCACAACTTCTGTACTGCTTTCAAAGTCTTTCTCCTATACTAGTAATTTTTCATCAAAGTTTCTCCGTGTATCAACATATTAATTTACCACATCTTCTAATATATTTATGATACCTCTGTAGAATGAACTAGACATAGCAAGGCTACAGTAAGAAAACTAGGAAGAATGTGGTGATGAAGATGATAGTGAGGACCTTTTGAAGGTTTTCCTTACTTGCTTGCTGAGACTCATTTTTAGTGCTTTACATAAATATACTAGACTCACAATTGTGCAGGGTATTTCTTGCACAGGGGAGGCAAGATTTGGGGTAAATTAGCTGAATTGTAGCCAAAGTTTCACTTACTATGCTGTGCACTGTAAAGAAAGGAACTGTGAGCCCAGAGGAGCACCTTTATCTAATTTCCACAATGTGCTCTGGCCTAGTAGCAGCTATGTGTACCTGAATTTACCCATTTTTATCGCCTCAACAATACTTTGGTGTACAGTATTATTCTCAAATAATTTCAAATATGATGCAACCAATGCACAAAATTTCATGAAATCCACAAGAGCACAAGTGGTGCATTAAGATTTGAAATCACCATTCTGCACAGAGCCCAGGTGCTGAGGAGCAGCAGCGCTGGGTACATGGCCAGGGCTGCATCAGCTATTGCCCCTTTTCTCCTCCAATGACACTGAAAACACTTTCAGTATCATCTGCATCCTTGTTCATGCCCACCTTGCATCCAGAGTAACCTGCATTTCACAAAGGTTCTATGATATGCTCTGAAACATATCCTAAAGGCTTGCTGTTCTTAATATTTGAAGTATGCTTTAAGGGAGAGTATGTCACATGCATCCAAGTACATCCAAAGAGAATATGGACATTAACTGTGGAGAGAACGCTGGTTCTGTCAGGTAGTTGTAAGAAAACAGAATGCACTTTTTGGCTTTTTATTCAACAGTCTCAACCTAACTTATTCATGCACTATACCCAGATAGCTGTCTGGATGCACTGAAATGGTTTGTAAATCTTGGTGATAAGTGGTTTTTATTTAAATGTAAAAATGATACCTTTGTCCTCAGATAGTTGACATTAAAAGGTTTCTATGTGGAAATAGAGCAGTAAGAAGGACATCAATGTGACTTCGCCACCTTGTGGCAGCAAATTGATTTTCAGGTACTTTGGATTACTTGTTGGAGAATTTTAAGGGTTTTCTTGCTGTTGATTGTATCACTAACTCATTCCTGAGGGACGGATTTCTATGTGAATTAAGCCCTGAGAATCAGTCTCTTTTCATTCCCGAAGATGTTCTGCATTCACAATTTTGCATGGCACATTAAGCACGTCATCGCTGACGGCCAGTACTACTCCATTTCCACTCCCTCAACCTTGGTGGCCAACAGCACAAAGCCAAGCATTAAAGCAAGAAGGAGTGTTGTACAAACCTCAAGTGAAAGCTGCCTAAAACCTATTTTTGGATGCTACATAGGTGTCCCACACTAAAATGTTACTTGCTGAGAAAATGTGTTACTACTGGGAAGTAGGTTTAGCTCAAACCACAATTAAGCATTTCTATTAAGACTTCCCACCTAGCAGCACGCTGGACTCCATGCCCTTTGATGGCTCCAGTTGTGTCAAATCATGATGGCTCCTCTCAGGAAGAATCAGAAGACACAGCACCTTAGAAACATCTTCAATTAAAAATCCATAACAGGTTCACAAGGAATGAGTCTGGGGAAGGAAAATGCTTACAGAGAAAGGTGAGCTTCTTCCACTCAGGTCTTTGGCAAACACAATCATCTCAAGAAGAGAAGTCAATTAAAGTTTAAATATACAATACAAAACAGAACTGAGAAATAATAAAACTTCAAAAGCTGTGTTATATTGTGTTAATACCTGAAATGTTTCAAAGGTATTTCAAAGTAACTAGAATGAGTACTTTTAGTAATTTATAGGAATCAAGGAGATAAGGCCCTTAAACATATGTACTCATTCTTGGCAAGAACAGGCTGTGGAAGGGATTGATTTTTTTTTTATCAGAGAGGAGCATATTTAAGTGAAGAGTGTACATTTTTGAAACCTCATAGACTTGCCATTGTGAAGTTTTTAATATAATGTGAGGATATCCCTCCAACTTTACAGGAAGGAAGTGAGCTTAAAGAAAAGAAATATCAAGCAAAGATGTCTGCAGAGGAAAGCAGGCTATCTGAGGTGACTGTTCTGTATCTTGAGAAAGAGAAGAGAATAAATTAGGCTAATATCTGAAGGCAAATTCAAACCACTTCCAGCTATGAAGCAAAAGGGCAGGGACCTGGATGTTTGACAGTCCAAATCAGCCCCTCTGGATTGAGGTGTCTGAGAATAACTTAACTGAGGAGAAAAGGCTTTCCTATAACTTGGTGATAAGCATGTCACAACAAGAGGCTTTTGGAACACAACTCTCCCAAGGCATCTCTTGCACAATTTGCAGGCCTAGGAGGGGTTTCCACAGGAGGTAAACCACTTCTTAAGGATGAGAGAAAACTAGAAGGGTAAAGAATAGAAGCCATCACATGAGATGAATCAAAATTGGAACTCACAGCCAGACACTGAAGACTATAGAAAAAAAGCCCCAAGGATGTGAAAACCTATTACTGTGTAATAAAAGACTTCTAGCCAGAGAGTCTTAGAATAGATAAAAATGAAGCAATAATTAGCAGGATTTTAAATATCCCTCTAAAATAAAGTACAAAGATTTTCCTCCCTCAGGAGGTCTATAACTAAAAATGGACATAAAACTGGGGGAAAATTCTAAGTTTCCAATTGTCTGAGTGGCAGCCTGAGTAATTTACCAGATCTCTGGGAAGAAAAAGAGGAACTGTCCAAATTTTCAGTCAATATTTATCTCTCAGGTTAATAAATCTTGCTCCTGACCTCAGCAGAAGTCAATACCTCCTGATTATTATATGCAGGCACCTCCTGGGCCTTTCTATTTGCCCAGACTTGTCATGGAATGAGTCACCAGGTTCCCAAGAGCCCCTCTCTTAGGTCATGGGTGTAGGCTGAATAATCACTCACATCTCAAAGGTGTAGGCAGGTTGCCAATAATTGGTGCCATGGCTCAACATTTATTTGAATCACTAATTCTGATGTGTTTGCTTTTCCATTTTAGGCTTTGGGAGTAGTGTTCAGAGAAGAAGTGGGCTGAGGTATCCTTGTGAAACATTCAAAGGCAGCAAAAGGAGGAGCAGTATGGGAGGTACTGGAGAAGAAAATACAGAGTTTAGGCAGAGAGAAGATCTAACTTAGAATCCTATCTATATCATGGAACTACTGTGAGTGAATCACCAGGCTCTTTGTATTCCCACTGTTGCCCTGTTAAAGAGGGCATATGCCTTAAATAGTTTTTGTGGGACTTAAACAGATCACAAAGAAGAAAGTGATGGCCATTTAAATCATATGCAACACCATCTGTGGAATCCTAAGAAGAGCCTGGGTTTGCGCTGGTCCCAGCAGTGAACTAATTGAAAGCAGAAAATGGAGCAGATTTTTCTATCTTCTTAGAAAAAATAAATTACAAAATTTCATCACAAGTGTGTTTATCTGATAAGGACATTGCATTTAGAGAAAAATATTACAGTGAATAAGAGGATTTGTGTTTTCTTCTTATTTATATCTTTTCTCTCATTTTAGTGGTTTCCTCCTGGAATTAGACATTTTGGCACAGAAGATGATCAAGTTTGATGATTCTTTCCTTTCGCCTTCCTCAAAACAATTTTTTATTTAAGAAATGCAAGGATACCAACATCTGTATAGTTCTCATTGGTGCATTACATTGAATTGAGGATTCTGATTTTGTCAAGACAGAGATAAAATAGAAACATGTTGCAACTAAGCCAGGTTATGTGTTTTGTTAAGAAAAGCCTATAGAAAAGCAGCAGTTCACCAACTGAAGTGGAGCAAAATTCTGGTTCATTAGTCTGTTCCCCAAATGAAGCTTATTGGACATTTACACTTTGTCCCACCACAGTAACAACAACAACAAAAAAGATTGTTGATGTAAGAGAACAAACAATGAGGTTTTGTGTGTACTTGTTTGTATTCTCCCAAATATGTTTAAAAGGTACAAACATTTCTTTCAATGCTAACAATTTGTACTTCAGGAAGAAGATATCAACTGACTGGTAGAGAGCTGGAGAGATGAGCTCTAGTCCCCATTTAACCTCAGACTCCGTAAGACTTTTCACCTTGCTGTGACTGCATTTTCCAGGGATAGACCATCTTCCCAATCCAACCTTCCCCAACATATGAATGATAATTTAAACATTACTCATTTGGTATATTTTCTTCATGTTTTGACACATGGATCTCTTCCTAGGACTACTTCCATGTCTTTACCATGTGGCAACTGGCTTCCCTCAAGGTAAAATCATTGGCTAGAGACTAACGAAGAAGAAACAGTATCTTTTACCACCCATATTTGGAAATTTCATAGTATTACTTTCTATAATACAATTACGGAGCATCAAAATGGTTCCTCCTTTTTATCAGTACAAAATGATGCTATGTATACTGATAGTCCCTAACTTACAAGAATTTGACATAGAATTTTTCAACTTGATGTTGGTGGGAAAGCAATATGCTTGCTATGCTTTCAGTAGAGACTGCGTTTCGAATATTGATCTTTTCCTAGGTTAGCAATATTGTAAAATACTTTCTCAAGATGCTAGATAATAGCAGTAAGCCATAGTTTTTAGTCATGTGATAGCTGAATAATAAACTTTTATAGAATTATATTCATTAACTTAACATATCAATTATTGTTTTAAATATATGGCTTTCATTTTTCTATTTTTAAAGCAGTATAATATTAAAATTTTAAAATGCATAATTTTAGCTATTGAAATATTACTCTTTTCTTGTTTCAATTTATAATAGTACAGTTGGGAATGAGCTGGCTGAAAAGGTATAAAACTTTGGACTGCACTATAAAATGACAATTCCTTTGGGGTGAATACATAAGAATTTTTTGTCAGAAAATACTAATATGAGGAGTGTACTGTTGATAAACTGTGCTCTTTTATATACTTGATTACTGAGCTTTCTACTCAACAGAAAATAAAATTGTTATACTCTCTCCCTGTCCACTACCAGGTGGAAAACTTTCTAGAAAGGATTTCATTGAATTTTTAATTATCAAGTTTTGTTTCTGTAGAACATTCTATGAAAACCAGGCTGCTAGTTGTTCTTTTAGAAGCTGATTCTTCATCCTAATTGTATTAATTAACATTTATTTAGCTTTTATTTTGGTGCCAGGTAATTTTTTGAATGCTTTGTAAGCATTATCTTATTCAAGTCTCTTAACAATGTGTATGAGCTATTGATATCTCCATTTTTCAAACAAGGAAAATGAATCCTAGAAAGTTTAGCAATTAGCCCGAGTTTCAGAACTAGTACACTCAGCAACTGGGGCACCGACTACATGGATCTGACTCCAGAGGCTGACTCTGTGACCACTACTACCAAACTTGCCTGAGGTTGAGAGTGTTTGAAGACATTTTTTGTATGTAACAAATGTAGGAGGCCTTCAAGATCACAGTAATTTAATGCTTCCTTGTGTTTTGCTTTGTCAGTGTAGTCTGTCAGTATTAATATTTTCAAAGACAGATTTTATGTGCATAAAAGATTATTTGAGGCTTATTAGAGCTAAAAATATATCTGAACTATTAGACTTAAAAATGTAAAAGCTTAGCTCTTCCATAATCTTGTATTTATAAGTCTAGCAAATTTAGCAATCACTTTTATGAGGCCTTTGATTAATGTTTAGTTCCATTTACAAACTAAGTTAATTAAACTCCCTTAAACATTTTAAACTAAATTTATAAATTAAATATATTTGATTTCTTATTTAGATACTTTATATGTATGATTTAAAAGCAAAAAAGTTCCAGAATATTTAAAGTACTTCTGTTGCCTCTAATAAATTAGACCTAGAAATACTGTGAAATTTAAATTCTTAAACATTTTAATACTTTACAAATTTATGGTAATTACAGTAGAGGCTAAATAAAATTTCTTCTTCTTAAATTTATAAGCTTAACCCAATTACATATTTACACATTTTAAATTGAATCATAAATTTACCTATTTTTAATAGACCAAAAATTCTTAAAAATTACGCATATCCAAAACTCAAGCAAGCTTTCTTAACATATGCATATTAATACTGTTTGATTCTCTCAAATATTTCTTTAATTAATTTTAAACTTTTATGTACAGAAAACATTTATCTACTAAGGAGGCAATTCTTAGATCCTTGATAGTGTTAGGATCTTACATAATCAAGATTGAGTATCAAGAAACATGAGGTGACTTACTGAATTAATTGAATCTTGAACAGCCCTTCAACCTTGAACCAACCTTGAACCATAAGTAATAAAGCCCTTTCTTTATAATGTTACCCAGTTTGTAGAATTGTGTTATTAGCAGGAGAAATGAAAGTGCCTTTTTTGATGATAAAATGGTGTTGTGAGTTGCCAGACATTTGAGATAATTCTTCCTTTCTGTAAGGATGGTCTTGCTGCTCCTTCTGCTATTCTTTTTTTTTTGGTACCAGAGATCGAACTCAGGTCCTTGCACTTGCACAGCAGGCATGTGAAACCATTGAGCTAAATCCCTGGCCCACCTCCTGCTATTCTTGTAACCATGGAAGTCCACCAGCAGACACTCATGGCAGACTTGGATCTGCTGGTCAATAGAGCAAGGGAGAAAGTTCAGGTGGACCCTATAAACCTATCTACAAGAAGACAAAGAGCTTGAATTGTGTCCTTTTCTGGTCTTTACATATAGAGGATTCAGAAGACACAGGGTAAGTTTGCATATTTAAGCAATAATTAAAAGTATCAAAGAGTCAAATTAAAATTTCTTAGTTCTGTAGTTTTCATCCATGTATGTAAATAGACTAGATAAATAGATAGATAATAAATAGATAGATATGATTTGTATAAGGGGTAATATAATTTGGGAAGGGTGTCATAGCCTAGCAACATCCTCTAACTACAAGTTGTACTTTCCCAGGTTTAAAATAAAAATGCAGAAGTTTTGGTACATGATCTAGAGGCATTTCAATAATATCATTTACTCCTGTATGATTAGATGGCTTTTCAGTATCCTTCAGATGTGTTCTCACTGGAGAATTCTTTTCTTCTCAATAATGATCACAAAAAATCTTAATTCAACTCATCCATACCTCTGGTTAACTAACATTTTGCCATATTTCCACTGGCTTTGGAATCATTGCAGCTTAATTACTGATTTGTTTTGAGCTATGATTCACTGTGAAGTTTTTAAAATCAGTAAAGATAGCCAGAAAGAGCTGCCACTTAGTACAAAGGTGTTTCTGCAGCTTCTTAGACTTAAAAGTTGTTCTGTGAATTTTTATAGACAAACTAAATGAGGTTGTTTATGAGAAAGTTGTTCTCAAAGTTAGTAAAGGCTTTAGGCTGGAACTTGGCTGCTGATGGCAAATGCACAAGTAGATGTAAATGTAATTCAACCATTAAAATCTAAACCCATAGAAGCGAGGAAATTCACAGTTAAAGGGGGAAATGGGTTGTGCAGTACTTTCTCCAGCCGCGAGGCACAATGGGGTGTATTAAGGAATTGGAGACACCCCATAGTGTGAGGTATTCAAGGCATCCCTCATGTTTCATCCCTAACTTGCAGATTTCTGAGCATTTATAAAATTGAATATTCCTTGTAAAGTACCATCTTTTGGGAGGTGGTTAGAAAGGAAAGAAACTTTTGTGTTTTTCCTTCATTATCACTATGAGACTAAGGATGGAGGTAGGAAGGTGGACTCATATTGCATGAGAGAATTTGGGGCTAGAAATCTGAAATATCAATGTCCTTGCTGAATTTTTCTCCACAATTTCTTATATTTGAGCGTGCAGACCTCAGTTCAGGCAAAGCTACAGAACAAACAGAGACTTAGCGTAACCCAGCATGTTCTGTTCAACCCAAATGTACTGAGTCTGATTTCTTATCAACATGGGAGCTATTTGGAACAATGGAAAATTGTTTCCCATTTCTACTTTTTGCCACTATGAAAAAATAAAATCTCTATTTGACTTGGAGTGAGTGAGTGGTTTGTGGTAAATAGAAAAGCTCAGAAATGACCTATTAATTCCCAGGTTGCATATATTTCTTGGTTTGAAAAAAACATTTGAAATATATATTTCAAAAGTCTCTTGATCTTAACATACTTTTTAGATTATCTAGTAAATATAATAGCTCAGCTGAAGGCAGAATCATTTTAGCAGTGGGTAGCCAGGAAGAAAGTCTTTCTATGACATGAAAATATAAGATATTGAGGAGACACAGAATATGTGTGTGAATGTGCATATAACTACATTCTATTAAAAAATTCTATGTACCTGCATTTTTGTCTTCCAAACAAAATTTTAACAAGCAAATGTGTGTGTATCACAATTTAATTTCAAAGTAATCAGGATAAGAGAACCTAACATTCAGGGAAGAGAACATCGTGAACTATGAACCAAGTATGTTATTTATATCATGTGAATGGCTATATTTTTAATAAGCTAAGAAGCTTGTATTAGCCACCACTATGATATAAACATATGTTTATATGTATTTAAATTCTTAAAAATGGCTCCACCCCATCATCTATACCAAAAGAAAAATGTTTATAATAGAATATATATTGACTCCTGCTTTTTAGTCAATAATAAGATTTATTGTCCTTCTCTTTGGTCAATTTTAACCTCTTTGGGTCAACAAATCTTGATATTGATCTCAACAGAAGTCAATACCTGCTTATTACTTATCTCCACATTTAGATGCCTATGAACAATTCTTATGGTCATTCCCTCGACAAGGAACAGTGAATACAGGCTGTCTACTTTCTATACAAGATGCATTTTTGAGGGTTTCGTATACGGTAAAAAACTAAAAGAGGAAAATAGATTGGTAGCAAAATCTGTAATTATACACTAGACAGGGGTTTACGATTCCCTTGTTTTTTAAATAATAAAATAATGATTTCTTATCTTAATTATTCTCTGGTCATTTCCTACATCAAAGATAATTAGGCAACATGATATTTTTCAACACCTAAAAAAGAACATAAGAATTACTTTTAACAGTAAAATTTTAATGGGTATAAAAGATTAAAATTCTATAGTGAGTCAGTTACTTTAAAAACAAGAAAAACTAGACCAGTGACACATTCCAGAAATTACTCACGTGTCTACCAATTTCTAACATTGAAATGTTGAGATATTTGTGGTGTGAAATTTGCACTCTAGCCAAAGATATTCTGGGTTAGAAACTAATCGGCTGTAGGAAAGGGATTTTTGTTTGCTTGCTTGGCAACTGAAAAGAAATGAAGATCAAGGAAACAGCCTGGTCTGGAGTTTTTAATGAATGCAAAGCAAGTCCTACCAAAGGCAATTATTAAACCATCTCCCAAAGTTGTTCCACTTGCGAATGCAGTCCTGATTCTGTAAGACCTCTAGGTGTAAAACAGTACCATCAGCCTTCTTGTCAGCCTCACCTGTTGAAATATTAAAAAGGAAAAAAAGAAACACCAATATGTAGAAGCCCAGGGGCAGACAAAGCAAAATATACACAAAGCTGTAAGGAATTAATTTTTCAAATTCAATAAATAAACCTCCATTCCATACCTATATTAAAATTCAAAAAATAATTCTTAAAATTAAAATTCAGTGATTCTTTTGTTGTGCTCTTGATGCACTTTGCCATCTCCAGATTGATTCAAAAACATCATAATGTCCATATTTAAAACTTACATCTTGAAGCAGCAAAATGCCAATAAATAATAACAAAAAGGGAAGAAAGAGACAAATGGAGCTGGCTGATGCAGATCACTTTATCACTAGCCCAAGTTTGCTGCTGCATGGTTCTGTTTTCTAGAGAGTATAACCGTGAATCAAATTTGAAGAAACTAAAAATTGAACATTAGGAAAGAAAAGAATACTTAAGTTCATAAAAATGTGTTCATTTCAAAATTTTGTAAGCTGTTAGAATATTTCAAAGTGACTTTCTAAAAAATGTGAACACATAGCCGCTACTAACATGTTGATCAATTTTTACAAACTTTGTCTAAGAGAGTTAATTTTTTTCAAACTGTGCCATTAATTTCACATTGTGTGTCTTGAATAAGTTCATTAGTTTCCCTCACAAGCCTTAGTGTCATTTGACAAAATAACCTGCTCTGAGGTGAAAAATGAAGTAGAGAAAAAAAAGGCAGTTGTTCTACTGACTCCAAACCCCTTTTGAAATTAATTTAATTACTTAGTTTGTGAGTGTAGACAGAACTCTAAGATCATCTTGTAGGTACATTTCTCAATTCTTTCTTAGCCCTACCATCTAGAATCAGAAAAAATATGATGTGATCATTTGTTTTAATCAGCATTCATTACTATGACAAATACCTGAGTTAATCATCTTATAAAGAGAAAGGGCTTGTTTTGGCACACATAGTCTTCATTGTCATTTGGCCTCATCACTTTGGGCTTTTGATGGTACATCATGGTGGCCAAACATGGCAGAAGTAAATGATTCCCCTTAAGGTTGGAAAAGAGAATCTCGGCCTGGGGTCCCATCGTATTCTTCAAGGGCATCACCTCAATAATTGGAAGACCTTCCATTAGACCTCATCATTTGAAGATTTCCACCACCATCCACTCACCAAGCTGAGCACCAAGCCTTTAGCACATGAGCCTCTGGAGACATCAGATTCAACGACAGCTTCGAGCACAGCCATTCAACTTTCCAAGGATGGGCATGTAAAGACTATATGAATGGGACATCCATAAAATGACTATATTGCATGATGTTTTAAAGATTAATTTGTAATAGACTTAGGAAAAGTGACAAAGAGAAATGATTTCACTAGTTCATAACAATTGACAATTTGGATGATTAATTCCTTTTTAGAAGAGAGAGGGACTATACACTGTAGGATATTTAGCTACATCTCTGGTCTCTGCTTCACAAAATGTCAATAGTTCCCCCTTCCAGTTGTGACTACTAAAAATATCTGCAAGCATTGCCAGATGCTCCACTGGAGACAGAATTGCCATGCTGAGATAGATTATTATGATGTATGCAAGTAAAACATCAAGAAATATTGTGAAGTCATTTATTACTATACTCATGATGGACTAAACAAATTTATGGTTATTTTGTATTACTGCAAGCTTTAAAAAAACAACTATTAAGTCATCTCCTCAAAATGATTTATTCCACTTATGAGGCAAACCTTAGTTCCATAAGATGTCTAGGTATCCACAGAATCATCAGCCTTCTATTACCACAGAAAAGCAGTCCTTAAAGCCAAATTTAGAGTCCATATGAAGATTATAATCTGAGAATTTTAGAACAGGAAAGAAATGTAAAGAAAAAGCTTTAGGCAAACATTATTTTTCTTAGAGGTGGCCATTGAAAGCCACATTATGTGACTTGCCCAACATCACATAGGCAGTGGCAGAGATGAGATAAAAGTTCAAATCTTTGAACTCCAAATTCAACTTATGTCCTCTATTCTAAATTTTAAGTCTATTCACTGTAGTAGATCACAATTTATATTGGAAAGCGCTCAACCCTATTCATTGTAAATTTAAAGGGAAGCAATAGCAGAGATAAAATTTGCATCAAGTTTTTAAGAATAAGACCTATCACTTTATAATCTCAATAATTTGTCTAGACTTGGCCTTTAGTATTGGCATATTCCTAGTTTAAAAACTTCTATTACCTTTTGCTTGTTTCTTTTCTAGACTCACAGTATCTAAGCACTTTCTCAATCTTACTGATGCCTTTTCTTTATAGTCTTTTTGTAAAACAATTATTATCTGTCCTTCTATCATCTATTTATTTCTCTATTCATCTATCTTCTATCTATGGACTAATAATCTAGGCCACACTTATTTTGCTATATTTACATTTTTCTTCATCTGTTACTCAATGTACTTTGCTTTATACCACCTAAGAATACTTTGTACAATATTTATTTCATGAATCTATCAATAAATAATCTTCATTGGAAAATTCCTGCATGTAGGAAATATCCTAGGTAAAATGAATGAGTGAAGGTGGTGGGGTGGATCCTGAGAAGAGGATTTGTAGCCAAAGAAATGTTAAGACAGTGTTCCTAAATCTACAAGTTTATATTTCAGTTGAAATGCATGCTTCGGTAAACTAAAAAGCTTAATGTAAGAGCATACATAGATGCAAGTAGGTAACTATTAATACTTGACATTTGCCATTTCAAATTCTTGAGATGATTTATACTTTCTGATTTCCAGTTCAAAGATGAATCCTACTGGTAGCTTGAAAAGAAACAATTGTATCAATGTGTTAACCTTTATAATCTCATTTGTCACAGTCTCAATAATTTATTTTCATGTGTACTTATTACAGTAACCAATGTTATAGTAGCAACAACCAATGTGTTATACAAGCTGATAACTTCATCTGCTTTTTTCTTGCTTTCAATTAGATAAGCAGTTCTATCACATGCTCAGGTTGAGCAATGAGCCCATAGCTAGGACCATTCTGAGAGAAAACATCTAGTTCTGCACAAATTTCTCTCCCTGATCAACATTTATTTAGGTCTGTTTGTTCACAAGTCACTTCTGGTTTTGTTGGTGGTGATGGTGTTGTTGTTTGTATGTTTTTCACCTTCATATTAAGATGGAATTCAGGCCCTTAAATATAAGGTGGCAGGGCAGAACGATGTGAGATTGTGAAAGTCTAAGGGCCTGTCAGGACTGTCTCAATTTGGCCTAAGCTTGGATAGTGATTTAGCATTGCCTTGTAGTAAGAGTTCTTTTAGTTAAAGTTATACATTCCCTCTACTTTAAAGATGGTTGAGATTGTCACTTCCGTGTCTAAGATATGTTCTATTTTGATGGGTCATCCTTACATTTTCTAGTGACATCTCCTCTTGGTAATAACATTTTTATCGTGGGATTAATGATTATATACAATTTTAACTCTGCCCTTGATCACATTTGATTGGCTCAAGGCTTAGAATTGAGTCAGGTTGTGTCACTGGAACTCGTTCCCTGACATTTGAATTGTAACTGGCACTTTCTCCTGTAACTAAAGATGTTAAATGGAAATGAATGCTTCTGCCATAGAATGGAATCAACTGATATACCCAAAGAGAAAGAAAAATGGAATGATCAATAAGAAGGAACACTGACTTGAGATAAGGAGAATCAATCTCATGGCCACAAAAGTCCGGGCACTTCCTATGCCACAGGCATCATTGACATTTTCATAGTGTAGATTTTCTTTGATTCTCTAGGATATCCCTTTATTCTCTCAATAAATCTTCCTATTTCTGTATGCTTTTCAGAAAGTGTCTTCTGCCACTTATAATTAATACATGTACAAGGATACAGTTTGTACTTTGCAAATACATGACAGAAAAATGTAGTTTTGAATGGAAATCAGTCTAAAAGCCTTGAATAGTTAATCAGCCATTCTGCCCTATGAACACACAAGCACACACAGAAGGTGCTGAAAAGTAGGTGTATATAAAATGATATTTTGTCCTATGAAAAATAAAGGCCACATGTGTCAGAACAACTTTTTTTATTTTTTATTTTTATTAGCATGTGTTTGCTGTACATAATGATTACATTCATTGCGGGAAGTTGGTACATATACACAGCACACCTTGCTTTCTTTTATCCCTTCCCTCCCTCCTCTTTTGTCAAAGATGTTTATGCCTGTTTCCTATAATCTACCTTTTGTTTTGCTCTGTAACTTATTTATACTTTGGGTTTCTCATATAAGAGAAACCATATTATATTTGAGCTCATTTGTCTGACTTATTTTACTTAACATTATGATCTGAAGGTGTATCTATTCTCCTAAAATGATTTCAAATTTATCCTTCTTTATGGCAGAGTAGTACTCCAGTGTGTATGAATAGTACATTTTCTTCATCTATTCATCTGTTGCTGAATGAATATAAGCTGCTTCCAAGATTTAACTATTATAAATTATGTTGTTACAAACATGGACATGCATGTATCATTGTAATATGATATCTTTAAATCTTTTGGAAAGATACCTAGGAAAGGGAATAGCTATGTCAAATGAAGTTCCTATTTTTAATTTTCTGAGGCATCTCCCTACTGGTGGAGTTTTTCATGGAATTCCCATAGTTTTCATTTCCATCAACAATATAAAAGATTTCACTTTTCCACCCAGCCTTATCAGCATTTGTTATTATTTCGTTGCTTGGTAGTAGCCACTCTTTCTGGAGTAAGAAGGAATCTCAGTGTTTTAAGTTGCATTTCCCTAGTAGCTGGAATGTTGAAATTTTTTTTTTCAAGTACTTCTGAGAACAATCTATCCATTTTCATTGCCCATTTGTTGATTGAGACTTTTATTTTGGGGGTCTAATTTTCTTGAGTTATTTACATATTCTAGATATATTTATATATTCTATTAATATCTAAAATATATTTATGTATTCCATTAATATCTAGAATGTATGTATATATTCTAGATATTAGTCCTTTGAGATATGGCTGGCAAAAAGTTTTTCCTATTATGTAGGTTGTCTCTTTATTCTGTTGTTTTCTTTGCTGTGCAAAAGCTTTTTGATTTGATATAGTCCCATTTGTTGATTCCTGATATTATTTCTTGTACAATTGAAGTTCTGTTCAGAAAGTCCTTGTCTACGCCTATGTTTTCAGTAGTTTTACTCATTTTATCTCCCAGCAGATTAAATGTTTTTGTTATAATATTTAGATATTAGATCCATTTTTATTTTATTTTAGTCCATGGTGAGAAATATGAGTCTAGATTCAATCTTCAGCATGTGTATGATCAGTTTTCCCAGCACCACTAGCTACAGAGCCCATTTTTTTCTCCAGCATATGTTTTTTGGTCACCTTACCAAAGACCAGATGGGCTTTTTTTGTATAATGTATTCTGTTTTATTGTTCAAGATATATGATCTTGTGCCAGTATCATGCTGTTTTTATATACGGAGCTTTCTATTTTACTTGAAATCTGAGATTGTGATGCTTTCTGCTTTGTCCTTGTTGCCCAGGAATTTATTTTTTCTATTCCAAATTTCTTCTGATTCCAATTGAATTTTAAGATTATTTTCTCTACTTCTGTGAGGAATGTTGTTGATATTTTTATTGGAATTTTATTAAATCTTTATATCAGTTTTGAGAGTATGAACATTTTGCCTATGTTGGTTCCATCTATCCAGAAACAGGGCATGCCAGTCCATTTTCTAATGTCTTTTTCAATCTCATTTTTGAGAGTTCATGCTTCTTATTTTTTCCCCATTCACTTGCCCGCCCTTCAACCCCTCCATCCCTCCCTATTTATAAAGACTTTGTTTCTGTTTTTTTCTTTTTCTCACATTTATTCCTTTCCCTTCTTTCCTTTCCCCTACCCCTCCTACTTCCCCTTCCCCTTTGCCCCTTTTCTTCCTATCTCACATTATCTCTTATACCTTTTAGTCTTCATTTACACTTTAAGTTTCTCACACCAGAGAAACTATTTGGTATTTATACATGTGTGCTCTATTTATTTCTCTTGAGTATGGCCTCAGTGTGCATCCATTTAGTTATTTTCTAAATTTCTCTGTTTTCTCATTCTTTATGACTGAGTAGTACTTCATTTTATTTTTTAAAAAACACATTTTCTTTATCCAGTCACCAGTTGATGGGCAATTGGGCTGCTCCCAAGTTTTAGCTATTACTAACTGTGCCACTATAAACATAGGTTAGAGCACAAACTCTTGAGCCTGCTGTTGAAGGCCTCTTACCAGCAGCCCCTTACATACCAGGGGTGGTACTCTTTATTATTGCAAAATTCCTCTCTGCTCATTCTCAGTCCAATTTTTTTTGCCATGTTTCCTTCCTAAGAGACACTGCTTCTTCCCTTATTCCTCAAAAAACTCTTGATTGTCCTTCAAAGTCATATTATCTTCTACTTTGTGAATTCATGAGTCTACTGAGTGTTCTACAGTTTTTGAAATCATACACCTTTATTTTAATCACTTTCTTAACATTTACTAATTGTAACAAATATCTTTAGTTAACTATTTCAGAATTAATTTGGTTTTAACTTTTCCTAGAAGACTATACCTAAATACCTTAGCTCTTTGGAGGTGAGGACCATGCCTATTTATTTATTTATTTACTTACTTACTTACTTTGCTAAGCCCTCTGTCTGCCCTCCCTCCACTGAAAGCAGTCCTTCATAGAGCATATTTTATTCAAAGTAACATGTATAAGAATAAAATATGATATAGTCCCTAAGGGAACAAATTATATATTTTGTTTAAAGAGGCATTAAAAAGTGAAATTATAAAGCTCACATTAGCAGAAGAGTTTTAAAAAGTTTTAATCGCCAGCTGCTGCAGATACAAGGATAGGTATTTGGTAATGAAAGCTGAATATAAATCTTAAAGAAAAGGAAGATGTAAGTAAATTTGCAGGAATGATGGTTACAGGAGAGAAAACAGCCAAACCTTTTTTAATGTTGTTCTTAAATGAAGTCTATGTTTCCTCTCCCTTTCTAGACTGTAAACTCTGTCAGGCCAGTGGCCATGTCCACCTTGTTTATCACAGTAAAGCCAGTGCATGGCTATCAATTTAGAAGTTAATGTGTCTGATATGAAGGAACACCATTACAAATCCAGAATACATTTTTGCAGTATTTTAAAGAAGTCATATGCAATGTCCAGTATTTCTAGAGTTGGTTGAATTTTGCTTTTATAGTTGGGGGAAGAAACTTCTAGCCATGGAAACTAAATTCACATTTGTTGCAAACAGGAAAACTGAGTGATATTAATAAGCCATTCTGATAATACAAGGAGTGACCAAACCAGTGTGGAATAGCTGGCTCTGGAACAGTGCAGGTGATAGATGCAGACATAAAACTAATGTGAAGAGTGTATATGGAAAAGATTCAAAGTAGAAACAAAAAGAGATGTTCTCCCAACTTCTCCTAGTTAGGCTTTATTGACATCTTAGTGAGCAAAGTATGATATTTTTTATCAGTCAGCTTTTTGTAGGTTGCACTTCAGAAACAAATGGCTCTCAACTCTGTGTAGGTTAAGATCACTCAACTCAATCACATTCCAGTTTGGCTGCAAGTCCAAGGAGGCCTTGCTCACCTGCTCTTTATTCTGAACCCAGGCCAATGGAGAAGCTCTTATCTGAGATCCTGCCAAACTAGGGCTGCCAAATTTAACAGACAACAACAATTTTCAAAAAAACTAATTAAATTTGAATTTCATATAAACACCAAATGATATGTTAGCAGAAATATATTCCATACAATATTTGTGATATACTTACCCCCTTCTTCCCCAAATTGACATTTTTAGGTATTCCAATTTAATTTTTTAACCAGTGTTAGATTCATTAGAAAAAAGAAAAATTCTGTGACCTCAGGAAGACCCTTATGTCTTTTACTCAAAAATGGTACTTGATGCTTCCACTTCCACCTTGCTCATTAGCCAAATGAAGCACTTGATTGAACCTGATATACCATAGGGTAAGAAGCATCATCCTTCCTCACAGACAGACCTAATGAGGAGCTGCAGTATTATGACGATGATGCTCTCTACTCCAGGCAGCCCTCTGAGCCTGTGGTTTGTGCACCTGCTGAGTCAATCACTGACTGAAAGTGTGTAGGGAAAAATGCCTGTGGTAAGTATGCACAGCCTTCTTCTTGTCACTGTTCCATAGGGAGTACAGTTTTACAACTATTTACATAGCTTGTACAGTGCACTGGGTATTATATATAATCTAGCAATGACTTCAAGTACATGAGATGATGTGTGTAGTTTATGTGCAAACACTAAGAAGTTTTGTATAAGGGACTTGCGCATCTGCAGCCTTGGTCACCACTGGGGGAGGAGGGTGCTCTGGGAATAGCTCCCCTCTGATATGTGGGATGACCGTACAGCACCAGCTGATGAATATATAGTTCACTTCATACTATGTGAGGGTCATTCTCCAATGACCTGATCATGAAAAGCAATTCAAAGGACTCCTTAAGGTAGTGTTCAATAGCTGCAGCTGGAAGGCCTCTGCAACATCTGCTGTCCCTTGTTCTCTGGACTTTCAGGGGAGCAGCAGTTCTTGGAACTCCTGACCAGTTGAGGGGACCACTTCAGATTGACAAAGAGGGACCATTTTTGTTATAGTGATTGAAATGAATTTCTTTGTACATTTTCATTTCCAGACTATTCTTTTGTTGTTTTTTTTTAATGGAAACAAGTCTTTATTAAGTAACTTTTAATATCAGAAAAATAAAACTCTTATAATTCTCTTTACAGCAAATATATAATATCAGTGCTTTGGCCATCTTAAATTAAAGGCCCTTTATCATAAAATATATGGTTTTAAACTTTACTCAAATTGAATTTATAATCCTTATGACTTCCCTACATATACATAACAAAAGAGTATAGTAAAATTAGCAAATACTAAACTATATTGACAATTTATCATTCTTAGTTTGTGGTTTTTAGAAACACTACACACACCTAATATATGTCAATTCCTTGGCTTATTAGTTGCAGTGTACAATGCAACAAAATACAAAATACATGCTTGGTGAACATTTGTTCATATCTACAATATAGCAGCTAGAGATTAAGTTTCAATACTGACATTTAACTAACCTACAAGCAATTAGCATTACATCATAATATGCCATCAAGGCAACTTTTTTATACTGAAAAAATCAAAATAAAAACCATCATTTGTAAACTTTTACACGAAATGTAACTCTTCAAGTGGAAATAAAAAATAAAATTTGTCTATTTACTATTGAATACACATAGGATTTCAATTTGCATTATATTGAGAAAAAAAGCTCTTTTGTGTTGGGAAAATAATCCTTCAAAAAAATAATTAGTAGAAAAACCCACCAGTATAATGTTTTGTCCTTTCAATGCCAGCACAAATTTGGGAACATACTGAGGATGAAGTTATAGACATCCACAGGTGAAATGTACAAGTATATTTTAAAGAAATCTTTCCTTATGATTGGAAACAGTTTTGAAATGCAGTAAACTGATTGGAGGTCACAGCTACTTTCGTGAACTATGCCAAGGGCATTATTATCTCCCTCCCCTCCCCTACATAACTAAAAAATAAAAATATATTTGTAATGTGCAAGACAAATATGGATTGAACATAAAATGTTTCACATTTTGTTCTATAGTCTAAAAATTAATTAATAGCTTGATCAGACTAATGAATGCAATGTTCGCATCTTCAGTTATCAGCCAATAAAGGTCCATCCCAAAGCCCTTCCTGAAATGGGAAAACCCGGTGGCCATTTCCACATTCACGAAGGGAGGCAATGGGTAAGAATTCACAATTGAGACAATTGCATTCCTGATCCTCTGATCATACCAGCCTTGAACACATTGGGCAAGATGAAGGTCAGTGTAGCAGTTTTTGTCCCAAATTATAACCAGTGATCTAGTAAACTGCCATCAGCTCTATTATTACCAGTAAGTATTCACAGTGCATTAAAAAGTGACTTGTGATCCTGCAGAATTAGGCATAAGTTGTTGTAAAATAAAAAAACAAAAAAACCTGTTTTGTCAAAACTGGCAGTGTAAAGAAGGCAGCACTGGAAGTGAAGTCATCTGTAATGCCAAGTACCCTCCATAAACTCTTAATGTGGTTAGGCTTTGGAACCCACTGTCCAGACTATTCTTTACAACTGTTTTTTTTTTCCCTGCCATTGGAGGCAGTCCTTGTTCACATTTTACTGTATTTCAGAGACTATTTCTTTAGAGGAGAGGGCAACGGTGAATATAGATATGAGTTGGTGGAACACAGGATTCTTCCGGTCCTCAAAGACCTCTTCATTTGGCCCAAGGCCTTAGAATATATTCAAACCCTTTCCTGAAAAACTAATTGCTGCCCTTCCCTAGTGTTTTTTTCTATTCTAGCATTCATTGTTTACTTAGTATATGTGAAAACTGTTCCAAGCTCTTTTTGAAGGTCAATCATAATAAAACTATGTCCCTGAAATAGCCTGGAATGCACTGAATATGTATCATGTACCCTGACTTCTATTTTGCAAGGTTTTAATTTTCAAGGCTGTTTCTAAATATTACTTTTCTCCAACATTTTAATATGCTTCATATGCAGAGTTTACCTAAACAGGACATTTGGCTAATGAAGTGAGATAATGGGGAATTAAATGGTATTCAGTGTAAAATGAACAACATTATTTACAGGGTATATTACCCATTGAGAAAAAGACACTTAAAAAAAAAAGAAGACAAAATGATAATTAGGTTCCTCAAAAGCAAAGTCATTGCCAACTTCTGATATGGTGTGATCACATGGGATTTCCTAATTTAATGCCAACTACACAATGGTAGTTCTTTCATGTATAAAATGAAGCTTACACATTGGTTGCCACAACTCTTGATAATAGGTGAACTTATTAGCAAAAGCATGTCTTATCTAGAAACATATGGGACTATCCAAAAATCTCGTAATTGTGAGTTAAATCTAAAAAAAGAGCTTTTTTTAGTTGGTATTATTTTATCACAGTACTATTAGCATTAGGAAAGAGAAATGAACCATGTGGCTTTTGATTTTAAGCATGAGGGATTGATAAAATATTTTTAAATGATGGGGAAGAACTTTCAAATATTAAAAATACATAAAAATAAGCTATGTGCTACAGGCCAAAATAAAGCTGACTTCACCAGAACTCATTTTACTTCTGTGTGTGTGTGTTTGTGTGTGTGTATGTGTGTGATCATAGGAATTTCACCCAGAGTCTTTGCACTGAGCTACTTCCATAGCCCATTAAACAATATTTTTGAAACAGGGTCTTGCCAAATGGTTGGGTTGCCCAGGCTATGCTTGAACTTGTGATCTCCTACATCAGCTTCCCAGAGTGCTGAGATTACAGGTGTGCACCACTATGCCTGGATAAGAATTTGCTTTACTTCAAATACATGAACTGTTGATAATTTTTAAATAACTTATAACTTTCCATTTTATATGTATATGCATGTTCTTATAACTCATTCAAATTATCTGTAGGTGGGAATCAAAGTTTCAGAACAAGGAGCATGTTGAGATCATCGGGTGGCAGTGTGGCGGAATCTTGTCACTCACTGCTTCCTTGCCCTTGCCAGACATTTCCAGCAAGGAAGGTTTTTTTTTTGGAGTCAGAACTAGAATGCACAATCTATCTGAGTGTGGCAGTTCAGGTGGTCACAAGAGATCGGCCTGCACTGGGATTTGTTGTTGCCCAGAGTCTAAGCTCTTCACCTTACAGGGCAGAGTCCTAGGTCCTGGGAAGACTGTAGGCTAAGGTGGGGCAGACCTTGCCCTGGGTCTGTTTTGATTTGTAAGTCCAGGGCTTACGCACATCACCAGGCTGTTTTAGTAATTTAAAGTGGACATGTTAAAATATTATTTTTGCATGACATTATTGAAACAGCATATTGCACAGTTATTATTCTTCCCAATGATACTAGAAAAGAAAAGAGAAAATAATTCTCTTGTCATACACAATTAGTGAACAAAGAGAGGGCACAAAAACAGTATGTTATGTGCACATATGAACTCCCCATGATGAATGCAATCATTATGTACTACAAATATGTACTGATAAAAGTAAAAATAAACAGTAAATAAAAACACCATAGAAAAATTATATTTTGGAAAGAATTCTAATTAGTTTCAGCATTGTTCTAACTAAGACTTTTTATTCTCAGGTATTTAACATTACTTGGGAGTGAAGGAAAGTTACAAGGAAAAATAGAGAGATATCCACTGGCAGGTTCTCTCTCTAAAGGGGTCAGGTGAGTATTCCTGAATCTAAGACTTGTTAATTAGGTAATTTGCCACTGATGATAAATTGATCTGCTCTAGACAACAGGAGGAGACAAGAACCCAGGAGAAAGAAGAAAAGTAACAGTCCTGTCAAACGCACAAGTTGAGAAATCCTACTTTTCACCCTGTGCTCAAACCTGGGCATATTGTCCCACAGTGAGTAAACAGCTGTGGTTGCTTTTCTGAGTTTTGAGTGAAGTAGAGAGTATATACAAAAAGGTATCTTGGCAATACAGTCCTTCAGGGAACACAAGGGCAAAGCAGGGGTAACTCAAAGCATCACTGACAAACAAAGAAGTGAGTTTTTAGTTTCACTGGCTTCCTATGTTTGTAACTTCATTCCTTTTCTCTGCCAGTTCAGCTACTCAGCTCTAATTGGTGACACACTCTTCATTCTTCTGCGATATTCTCTGCTGTTGACTTTTAAGACCTGTGGATTAAGATTGGGGCTAGGTAAGGAAGGATCTAGTAATGCCATTAGCACTGGAATATACATAACTAATAAAATGTTCTCTTCTGCAGGGATATTTGTAATTTAATAAGGATAATGATTAAGTCCAAAGAATCAGGGTTTTTGACTGATGATACAGACATTTTAAGGAAGCCTTCCCTATGTACTTCTATCATACTAATCTTCCTTTGGGGAAAAATAATTTTCACCCATAAAGGTTATCATTATATCAGTCAAACTGATTTGATGGGCTTGAGAATCACAAATACTAATAATAATATTTTTCAGGAAACAAAATTCATGTATGTACAGTCCAGTTACAAGTACATACATGAATTTTGTTTCCTGAAAAATATTTTTGCTCCATCTATCTATGAGGAACACTATAACTTTATTTTCTGCTTATAATAGTCACTGACCCCAACTCTGAAGGTCAGCATCTCTTTTCCAGATGTCTTCATTCTGATATTCTGATTCTCAACCCTTCACAAAAATGTTCATTCTCCATCTCCAGCCTGGTGCCTCCAGCATTGTCCCATCAGATCACATATAAATGCTGTTTCATAATCATAAATAGCACAAATACTTATTCCCCTTTCTTACCAATCAACTCCACTATTTCTCATGCTCTCCGTGCACTTTGTAAACTATAAAATGTTAAACAAAAGTGAATACACATTATCACCATCACAGATTTATCTGGAACCAAGAGACACTGACACTTGGATAAATCTGATTTTGGTAGAGTGAGTGAATTATAAAATGTGAGTCAAATGAAAGGATTTGTTATTGTTTGCCAGGACATATTCTTAAACACTTATGTGTTTTGGTTATAGCCATCATAAAATGTTTAAATTTCTAACTAGGGAATTGAAATGGCCCTAGAATAGGATGGGGGAAAAAGTGAAAGAACATGATGGTTTAGGTTTTGATTGTTATGTGACTAAGAATTCAACTGGGATAAATTTCAGCAGTATTGCAAACTGTAGATGGACTAATGAAGAAAACATGACACATGGACTCATGTATTCTGCATTTGGCAGAAAAGCTTGCTAAATTTAAAAGAAAACAGTGGAGTAGAATAAGAACTCTAGAAGAAATGTGGCACTGAATCTTATGTATTTCTTCAGTTTGAAAGAGAAGGCAGTTATTTCCTGTGTTTTGAGTGGATTCTGCTTCCTGAGGTACTTTGAGGGCAGCCATGGTCATTCTCTGCACCAAGCACCATTACCAGGTGACTGCTGTATGTGCGTCAATGATCTCAGAAGTGAATCTAGAACATGGAAAACTGCACATTGATCTCTGCTCTTGCTGCACTTCCTGCCCTTTCTCACAAGATGTGTCCAGTGCTCTGAAGGTGGGTGAAATAGCCTTCCATCAAGAGGGAAGTAGGTCAAGGACTGAGGAAATAAAACAAGGTAAATGTCTGCTTGTGCATGTATTTATTCCTCCTTCAAAAAAATAGCATTTGAAATAATGATGTAGAGCAACATATATAGAAATACAAATCTGAAATTCAGCAAAATAGGAAAACGAATCACTAATGTTGCAAGAGAAGATTTCTACAAATGAGATGTTGCAGTGTATTTTCCCTCTGGACAATAGTGTGAGGAAAAAAAAAATCTAAGCATAAGCCTTCATGGAACCAAACTGTACAGTTGCTGGAAGTATAATGCCTTGAGATATTCTGCCAAGTAAGTGGCGTTTCACTTTGTACTAAAGAAAACCACATGTTTCCTCACACTCACCAAAAGAAAAAAAGAAGAAAAAAATCACACCTCTATTCAGAGCCCAAGTTGTCATGGGAAAGGAAAAGGTTGGAGTTCATTTATCATATGCATTTCTATGGCTACAGAGATAATTGGGTTGATTCCATCTAGTTTTTGCTTCTCTCGCATTTTAATTGAAAAGCCTCCAGAGGGTTAGAAGCACAGAGCAGGTCTGAGACTTGAGCAGACTTCACATAAGCAGCAATAGCCACAAATGACAACTGGGAGACAGAGCAACTAGTCTTTTGGACCAGGAGTCTGCTGGATTACTACTTGACCCTTATGGGAATGATTGGGGGTGGGGGTTGTATCGTTCTATATCTGTTTTCTGCTTAAAAATACAGGTGTCAGTTCTGGTTACATTTAAGTTACCATTTTTATAATGGCATTGTGTCAGAGTGAGTATCTGACATTGGGACAGTTATTGGCCTGCAGAATTTAAACAGACCATTAATTAAAATGAAAGGCTTAAGGGCAAATGGCAACACAGGCAGCTGAGAGTAACACCAGGCCATAACTTTTGGGTAGTGTGAAAAGGGTATACATTTTACATCATTTTCATTTTTCATCATTGAACTTGTCCTTATTAAAACTTTGCAGGTTCAGTTGGTCAAGTTTTATGATTGAATACACTCTCTAAGCATGCTCAAGGTATGCTTAGGAGATTAATTTATAAGCTCTTCTAACTCTGAATCTCCAAGGTTTATTCTGTCTGTGTGTTGTTTGCATAATGCACTTTTGTACAGCTAAAGCACTACCTATAAAGGGATTATTTTCATATTCAGTACATTAAAAAAATCTAGCTCAATTCACAGATCCCATTCTCTGTTTATGCCTGAGATAACAGGTGAAAAGTATCTCATTACAAGTGTCCATGAAGCAAACACAAGCACATGAATGTTTGGGGAGAGAATGTACCCCTACTGAAATTAATTCCCCAATGGTTTTATTAAAGTCTCAAAATTGCATTATTTTCCCATCATATTTGAAATATTGCCCTCCCTTAATGCCTGCTCTAACCCATGCCATCTCATCTTCCCTGGAGTGTCTAGACATGGTGTCTTAGATTTATGTGTATGATCTCAGTGTGTTTCAACATCACTCCTGACTAATGCATTATTACAATACTTACAGATATTCCCAAGTGCCACTGTATTGATTAGAAAATTACCAATCTGCATATGCACACCATCTGTGCTGCAGAGAAGCAAAACATGCAGAATGACATTTGCCTTATTCGAAGGAAGATTCAGAAACCACTAATAGAATGAAGAGGGAATTCTTTTTTGTAGGGAAGGGATTTGCTTTTCAGAATAGGAAAAAAATACGCAATATGAATTTTTATAGAACTGTACAGTATAAACCCAGAGCATTTAAAACCAGTCATCCTTCTCTCTTTTCAAGTAGATTGAAAGCCCAGGTCGCGGCATGCAAACAGCATGCTTAACCATTTAGATCCTGGAAATGATACCATTTCAGGACCACTGGTGCCATGAAATTGATAAATCTCAGCTCCACTGCGGCAGCCCTTTGGTAGAAAAGCTGCCTGTAGTGAGCAGTCAGTTGTGTCTCAGTGGAAAGGCCGAGAGCGTGCCTGCAAAAGATGAATGAGACACTCACCTACTGGGCTGAAATGCTTTTTAAAGGACAGGAATCTGTTTATCTTTGATTGATTGTTCAGTCTGATACTTTCCTTTATAAAGTTTATTGACTACAAGCACATAAATCAAACAAAAACAAATCACAGGTTCAATTTTGGGGGCATTGACATCCTGCCATCACTGCAGCAGCTACTCATACAAGTCAAGGGGGCAGTAAGAAGGATGCAAGTAACCAGAGGAAAAAGCACGTGATGGAAATGGCCACTAGCAAAGCCCCACCTTATTATTCTTCTAAAGGATCTCTAGGTAGCAAATGTCTTGATACATACTGCGGTGCCAGTAGTTTAGGCAGCTGTTGGAATAAGTATGGTTAAGAAGAATAAAGAGTATTTTAGGACAATTAATTGCAAGCAAAGAACACTCTGATCCACCATTTAAAAATATCTTATTAATGAGTGCCCTTTTCATTTCCAGTCTTATTTATTAAAATGTATTTATTGAATGCTGTCCCATTCTTAAGAAAAAAATTAAAATTATTAAAGCAGGACTTATAATGTCCTTACAGTGAACTCAGGAAGTAACAGCAGGCTGCTCTAATAATATTCTCTCTCAGTCTTGCCTCCACCACAGGGCAGAAAATATTGCCCTGCCTGCCTGGCCTGATTGGGGTCTTTTTGCTACATCTGTGGGGTAAACTTTAACCACGGTGTAATCCAGATGGAATTGTGCCATTGACCCTAGTGATGCATCACATTGTAACTCCTTTTCAGCTAAGTGTGCAGGGATTACATCTATGGGAAGTGTTGTTAGCGTGTGTGTGTGTTTCTCTCTCCACAGTTTAGCTATGCCAACAAAGGTTTGCCATTGTGAGGAGTTAACGGAAGCATTTTCAGAGTTTGTTTTTTGGAAATCTCCTTGACAAGTGCTTCAAAAAATAAAAATAACAACATTCTTCATTCCCTGTGCATTTCTTGAGTTTATTGTTTTCAATCATTTACTTTCTAATCAGCTGTAAATTGCTGTGGGACACTTTAGGTTTCAGGATGATGGCATTATTTTGGGGCACCACAGGTCTGTCTTTGAATACAATTTCTGTATTTCAAGTGAAATTGGCAGTGGGGGATCTGAGCACTTGGCCATAAATCAGTCCACTACACATGGCTGGCTGTAAGAATGTCCACCTACTACCTTAGGTAGCAGGAATCATGTTATAACTGAGACATGGAAAATAATGCTAGTCTAACTGACAGTGGCTGTAGAAAATTGAAGGAAAGAGTTTACTGCAGGAAAGAATATAAAATGCATCCTGTATCTTCTTTGCAGAAACTTGGAGCACCTCACAAACCCTTCCCAAGAGCAAATATCACGTTGGAGTGGTCACCACTATCAGAGCCACTAATGAGGCCTAATTGGAGCAACAGAGTCTGCCTGTGCACATTAGCATCTCTAAGTTATCCCAATTAAGGAACAAGATACAATGGAGTGGGCAATGTCTGGATACCAGTGCCCTGCTTGGGAGCACTGTGAGGCACAAGGCCAAAGGCTGAGTGCCTCCAACCACCCAATGTGTGACCTAATTGCTAATTGATGCACAACCTTGGGTGGCCTGCTGCTTCTTAATGATGCTCAAGACAGTTTGGGGTCCTAGAACAACAAGCTTGTTTTGGAACAAAGCCAACAATTTATCTTCATTTATTGGTGTTTTGCCCTTTCAGGGAAAAAATACACATTGCCGTATGACAATGGGAAACAACGCTCTTCAGCACTACACTAAGAGGAGAAGAGGCACATCAGGCTAACAGGTAGGTAATCCAAGTGGCTATGGTATGTAGAGCACTGTTGGAGAAGTTATTTCTGGAGCATCAAGAGGTAAAGAGAAAATAGAGAAAGGTGCAGCACATTACATTTTAAAGATGAGGTCACAGAAAGAAACTTTTACAATGTATAGAATTTATCTCAGAATCCACTGTCTATGGGCATGGCTTCATTGTCACACTTTCAAAAGTCCATTTCTGGTCTTCACATTTTAGGGAAATGTGGAATGAGGTGAAAAGTTTTAGCTGAGTTGTGAAGATTAGGAAAGGATGGCTATCTTGAAAAGATGTAAATAGGGTGGACTGAAACTTTATACTCCTTACTTTGTTCATTAATTTAGTAATAAGTGTTCCAGGCACTCATATGTTCTCGGGTTTCCATGTTGAACAGCAGTGATAGAATCTGTGATTTTACAGAATTTAAATCTTACTTAAAAAATCATTTAATGCAATGAAAACAGTCATAGCTGAGTTTTATTAACTTTCTTAGTATATACTAGGCAAGGAAAGGATATTATTTTAACCTAGGGGTCAGAGAGTTTCCTGAAGATGTAGAGTTTACCCTGAGACATTGGGAGACCATCCTCTGGCCTTTGGGATATAATAATTTAAACATTTCCTTACAATTATGTAAAATTATACCTGTACTTGCTTTAGAACTAACAAGTAGTGAGTTTTATTTAACAAATATAGAGTAGTTTTTAAGCCTTTCTGATTTCTACATGATGTCTGATCTAAATGGGAAAATATGTAGCTTATGGGAAAAGTGAAGTATAAAGAAACTATTAGACAGGAAAGAAAGGAAGAGAGACAGGAAGGGAAGGGAGAACTTTAGAAAAACACACCCACTTCAAAGGGGACACCTATTAATAGATACAAAAAGAAGAAAAACAATTGGCAGATACAGATAGAAACAGAGTAGAAATGGAAGGAAAAAGATAAGGATATATTTCAAAAGGATTGGGACATAAAAAAATATATTTTACTGTGGGGAATTTCTAGTCTTACACGAGCTGAGCTTGTCAGGTATTTTTGTTTTCCTTTCATTATAGTTTCTGAAGTGATTATTATTCTAGCTTGTTCTCCTCTAGGTGCCAAAGAGCTGGTCAACCTCTATTTAGCTTTTCCAGAGACAGAAGAATAATGATTTTCTTGAATTATTTCTGATAAAGTAACATAAACCATAGGCTGACAATTATTACAGATATTTTGGCAACAAAAATTAATTACTAGCATAGTCACTGCTAAATTTATTCATGTAACAAATATTATGCAACAAATATTTATTATTTGACAGATATTTAGTGAGCTAGTATAAACTCTGTACAAGGCACCATCAAAGGATAATCATTAAGGTCCATAACTAATTTAAGTGTCCAAAATGTCCCACTAGTGACAAATTGTTTTTGCTCATGCCCCCTCCTCATATTTCTAGTTTCATCTCTGTCCTATAACATGCCCTCTTCTGTCCTTACCCAATCCACTTGCCTCTGTCTCTCATGTACTAGTCAAGATTCATGTCCTCTGGAGAGCTTTTTCCTGTAGTCCCTTTTTCCTCTCAAACTCCCTATGATCATGTTGCTATCACTGCTGATTTTTGATGCTTTTGAGTCTCACAAAATCATTACAGTAACAAAGTCACTTTTAAATGGAGGGAGGAGAATGTTTTCTGTCTTTATGATGCTCAATGGGAAGTCCCACAATGCAGTGCACTTGGAGCCCCAACTTACAGAGCACACTGCAGTAACTGTCTGTTCTCAGTGTTGGCTATTTTCCCACTTTGATGGGGCATTACTGGGCTGAATTGTGTCCCATTATAAAAGTCACATGTAGAAGCTGTCACTCCTCATATCTCCAAATGTGACTGTTTGAAGATAGGGTCTCTGAACAGGTGATTAAATTAATGTGTGGGCTGGCGTGATCCAATCAGACTAGTCCTTACATGAAGGGGAAAACTGGAAACACAGAGAGACACCAGGGATGAGCACATATAGCAAATTTCATTGGATGACAAAGGACAAAACAGCCATCTAAAAGACAAGAAGACAGATTTTATCTTTTTTTGGTAGCAGAGATCAAACTCAGGACCTTGCACTTGCCAGGCAGGTGCTATGCCATTGGCTACATCCCTGGCCCAAGAAGACAAATTTCAGAGGAAATCAATCCTATAGACAATTTGATATTGAACCTCCAGCTTTCAAAGCTGGGAGAAATAAATTTTTGTTGTTTAAGACACCTAGTGTGTAGTATTTTGTCATAGTGAGCAGAACAGACTAATACAAGCGGTATTTTACTCCAGG
The DNA here is from genome assembly GCF_053883595.1 of Heterocephalus glaber. Lineage (NCBI taxonomy): Eukaryota > Metazoa > Chordata > Mammalia > Rodentia > Bathyergidae > Heterocephalus > Heterocephalus glaber. The sequence goes on along the minus strand of NW_028258296.1, from coordinate 31,295,062 downwards.
GAGGGAATCTAGAACAGGTGGCTTTATGTTCGCTACTCAGGTTTTATCCCCAGCTCACAGTCAGGATTTGCCCTAACTTATCTTACTGATTTTCTCTTCGTGATGAATTTTATGTTTGGAAATGTGTGGTTAAATTTTGTTTAACATTTTTACTTTTAATCTATTGAAGTTTCAAATAAACTAAAATCTAGTGTTTTTTTCAGTTTCCTCAGGAACAGGTATTTTTTTCATAATTACAAGTACTGTACATGTATAGAAAAGAGCAGAGATCATAAGCATGCAGCTCGATGAATTCTAAAAAAGAGTAAACACCCATCTTTGTCTTAGAATACTCCCAGTGAAAACTTTTCAAAAATTCATCGGGCATGTTTTCTATAGATTTTTAAAATAAATACTATTTATTAAATTAAGTGTTCATTCTGTTTATAATTTGCAAAGTTGTTATTTTTTCACCACAAGTAAGTGTTCAATCTTATAAAAATATCACTCTACATCTATCATGATGTTCATAATTTTCTAACTTTTTCCTGTTTTTTAAGGTGAATTGTATTTATAGATTTAAAAAATTAAATCCACACTCAAATGCTGAGCTGTGATGTTATGATCCTTTATATATATTATTGGATTCAATTTGCTAATAATTTGATTAAGGATTTTTTTTCAGGTATGTTGTTAGAGAAATTGGCCTGTATTTTCTGTTCTTGCAGTATCATTGTCAGATTTTGTTATGAAGGTCATCTGGTTCCATAAAAAGACCTGTGAAGTTTTGTTTTCTGAAAGAGTTTGTCCAAGGCTATGCTATTTACTAGTCTTGTTAAAAGCTGTCTTCTTTTGCCCTTGGCACCCACATGCATGAGCTGGTACCATTACAGACTTCAGTGTTGACATAGTCGATGTGGTGTATCCTCCTCCCACTCTCACCTGAAGATTTGCTCTCTAGCCTAGTCAAAATCCATGAATATAAATGGGTCTTGAGCATGGAGGAGGGTTTTGGCCAGTATTACACCCTAGACATATTCAAACCACAGAACTGAACTCCTGTCTGCTACCTTTATAGCTTTTTTTCTTTAACTTCTATTTAGTGGGCCTCTTACAAGTGGAATTAGATAGTTTCCTGACCTTCCAATGACTCTTTTAACTCATTCATAATCTAGAACCTCTTACCTCCATGAGCAAATGGATTAAATTCCTCCTGTTGCTTACCCCGCCTAAGCCACATGGTCTTTAAATGTTCTCCTGGCCTTTCCGCTTCTGGTTCCTTTTCCCTATAGCTTGCTTCCCTCAATTCACCGCATCACTCATGAACTCACGTACTTCACGTCTTTTCTCAACTGCCACCATCTGAGTGAGGCCAACTCTAAGCTATTGAAGATTGTAACTCCCAAGGGCCTTCCTCCCCTTCTACCTAAAACGATGGCACACCCTATCCTTCTCCACATCCTTACCATCATTTGATAAACAATTCCAGAATCACGTATTTGTTGATGAGTTGTTTCTCACCTACAGGAGAAACAGAGCCTCCTAAGAGGAGAGGTTTTTGTCTTTTGATTAGTACTTCCCAAGCACCTAAAATATACTTGCTACTAAGTAGCTGGTCAATAAATACGAGTTGACAAGATTCTCAAAGAACGTATTCCATAGTTTGCGTTGTTCCTTCAACCCAATATTTTTAAGGCTCTTAAATATACATGTAAATCTATTCATTCTGACTGACCGTGTGTTATCATATTATAAGACTATACCAGAATTCCTTAGTTTGGTTTTCTATTGTTATATATTAGGCTTATTTGAAAACTATGTATCCCCCTACACATTTTAAAGTTAACATCTAGCTTTTAAAGTCCAGATTTAAGAATTATAAAGGATCATGTTCAGCCTATTATATTTTGTACTCATAGTTTAAATATATTTTGGTCAAAACCTTGAAGTAGATTTGGCTAATCTAATTTGTGAAAAATGTCTATCATTTAACTTAAATGTCATATCCAGTCTTCATTGTCAAAACAAACAGCTATCAGACTTACTTTCTGTCAGAAATATATGACTTCATTTTTCAATTCAAGTAAATGTGCTTTCATTCCTATCTCCATGACAACCTTCTCACTTTTGAATTCTGTTTCTAAGATAGATAAAGTGAAAGAAGGATAGATGAAAAGATAGATACAAACACACAGCTTTGTCTTGTTTTGTCACTTGGAAGAAACCAGGAACTGCTTCCCCGTCAATGTTTCTTTACCTAGCTTAGTGCTTAGTCCTTGGACTCTTCATGAGCTCTGCATTCCTGAAATGTCTCCTAGGCACTCAGAGATTTTTAAGACCTAGGGCAATCCATCACAGTACTTTCAAAAGAGGGAAGGATGGTCCTTTCTTTTTGAAAAGAAAGACTGTGAAGCTATGCATGGGTAAGAAAAGAGAATAAGCCAAGCTGTCTCCTAAGGACTCACAACTCCAATAAAACTACTACAAAAGTTGAAGATCTAAAAGATAATTTCCTTAAAACTATGCCTGGAAGAAAATGACTGTATTGCACATACTTTGAGGTTGAATTCTTGGGTTGAAAGTATGGTGCAGTCAGAACTCTATTAAATATTAAGCAGCTTTCCAGAATGTTTGACCCAGTTTTTATTGTACAATTAGATCATGTGTTGCCATTGTTCCATATCCCTTTACATGGACACATTAAAAAAAAAATTAACCATATGATGCATGTGCACCATTCTATTACATTGTAAATTTTCACTCCCCTCATGAATATGAGATTGAATTTCTTTTCATGTTTATGGTCAGTAGGGTTGTCTATTCTGTTAATTCATGGTTCCTTGCCATTTTTTCTTTTAGATTATATACTTTTTACTTATTGATTTGCTGTAATGTCTTGTATATCCTGGATGCTAAACTGTATCTGTCACACATATTGCAATTTTTTTCTCCAAGACTATGACTGTCTTCTCTTTTTAAGTAAAGCTTTTATGGTAAAACAGTTTCAGATTTTTTTTTTTTTTTTTAAGTAGAGTTTGCTACTATGGTCTGATTTTGTGAGGCTCTCTGTCTTAGTTACTTTCCTTATTGCTGGAACAAAATACCTGACATCCACCATTCAAGTGAGGAAAGATTTATTTTGGCTCCTGTTTCAACAACAGAATGGCGCGGCAGAGAGCATGGTAGAGGAAGAGCTGCTTAATCCATAGTGTCCAGGAAGCAGAGAGAGTAAAGGGAGGAGCTGGGGAAGGAGATAAACCCCGCTAGGTCATTCCCTAGGGCAGTGGTGACAGAACCTATGACTCAGGCATTCTTTTTCTTTTGAGACAAAAGATGTTAATGTACAAGTTACTTTTTCTAAACTAGAACTTCAGTATTCAGGTTTAATTGCAGTGTTGCACTTTGGGATAAATAAGTGGGTTTGGGGTTGCAATTTGGGGATCTTCTCTAAAAGATACATCATCATTACCCTAGTGACTTGCCTCTCCTGAGCAGGCCCCACCTCCTAATAGCAAATCAGCTATAATCCACTTAGTCTAATAACCTTCCAAAAGCTCTGTCTTCAAACACATGAGGGACTTGGAGACTTCCAGATGCAAACCCTAACACCCTCCATTTGACAAAAAAAAATTCCTATGTTAAAACCTAGTCACTGCTGTGAGGGTATTAGGAGGCCAAGTTTGAGAGTTGATTAGGTAGTGAAGACAGAGACCTCATGAGTGCCATTAACACCTTACAAAAAGATAAAGGCTCCAGGGAGCTTTCTGGTCCCTTTCTCATCATGGGAGGACACAGCAAGAAGGTGCTGTCTGTGAACCAGGAAACAGGCCCGTGCCAAGCATTGAATCCATCACCATCTTGATCTTGGAATTTTTAGCCTCTACAACCGTGAGAAATAAATTTCTAGTGTTATAAGACACCAGCTTATGGTACTTTGTCAAAGAGGTATGAACAGATTAAGACAATTGTACTACAATTCCTGTATACACTATTCGTAGTTCTTTCTATTGTGAATAGTTTACATTAGTTTGATATACTTACCACAGGCAAATGAACTCATATTGTTTTATTAGGGAAAGTCCACATTTTATTCCAACTCTCTTGCCTCGTGTTCCTTTTCTGCAGCACAGTCTCACCCAGGGTATCAGGGTATTACATTACACTAGGTCATTATGTCCCTTAGGCGCATCTTATCCGTGACATTTCTGACTTTTTGTTTGTTTACCTGCTTGACGCCCTTAAAATTTTTGAGATGAATTGGTCAAATATTTTGGAGAGAACCTTTCTATATAATGTTTTTCTCATGGGGAAACTTGGTTATAGCTTTGGGGGAGGAAAACCAGGGATGACAAATACCATTCTTATAAAATCTTAAGAAGGCTCCAAGAAGAATGGCAATCATTAAGAAATAAAAGAAATAACAAATGCTGGTGTGGCTATGGTGAAAAAGGAACTCTCTTGCATCGTTGGTTGTAATGTAGACTAGTACAACCATTATCAATATATAAATTCCTCAAAAAACTAAAATTAGAAACTCCATATGACTCAGCTATCCCCCTTCCAGGTGTCTTCCCCAAAGAGCTAATGACATCATACTATAGCCATATATATTCATGGATACATTCATATCAATTTTTTATAACAGCACAATTCATAATAGCTAAATTCAGGAAGCCTGTACATCCATCAACAGACAATTGGATAAAGAAAATGTGGTATCTATAAACAATGGAATAATGCTTGGCCATAAGGAGGGACAAATTTGAGACATTTTTAGGAAAATAGATGCACCTGGAAAATATAATGTTGAATAAAATAAATCAGATGCACAAGCTAAAATACCATATGGTATCTGTCATTTGAGTAAGGCAAAATACAAATAAAGAGAACAATAAAGAATGAGTAGAAGGAGACAAGTGGATGAATCTCTTGCAAATAAGAGGTCCAAGAGACTGTGGGTGAGAGGAAAAGGTGGGGGAATAAAGATGGAATAGTAGAATAAAGATATGCCATGTATAGGAACCTAATAACCTCAATGAATGTAGACTTTATATGTCATAAACATGTGATAAGATTAATAATATCAACAGGAACAAAAATGGAGAAAGGAGACTCAGAGGAGGAGGAGAGGTGGAAGGGCAGGGGAAGGGGAGTTAAAAAAAAAGAACCAAGCTGTATTATGTATACATACCTTCTCCCCAAGATGATTGTAAACTGCATATACTGGAAGCACGTACTAATGAAATAAAAAGGAGGGTACAAAATATCAACTAGAATTATCACTATTGAGGTAGGATAATTATTCCTCCCCTTCCATATTGTTTTCTTTGGAAAGAATTCACTATAAGCAGTACTACAAATTTATGTTTCAACTCCTTTGAAATTCTTTTGCAAAGGAGAGGTGTCTATTCTTCCTCATGTACTTGTTTGCTCCATCATTGAAGTATATCAGTATGGAATAAAAAATATTTATGTTATGTTCTGGATTGTAACCCAGTATTGCTTTTTTTTTTTTTTTTTGGTACGGGGGATCAAACTTGGGACCTTGCGTTTGAGAGGCAGGCGGGGAAACCACTGAGCTAAATCCCTGGTCCCCCAATACTTCTTTATTTATTTTGTTGCTCAAATTGTTCCAGCTTTAACTTTTACTGTCTTTTTTAACTTTAATTATAGATTTTATTATAAGCATTTAAAATTAATGTGATAGTATTTACTATTTTTCTTTGCGGTTTGTATTACTTGGCTCCATTTTTAAGAAATTATACTCAATTTTACCTTCTAAATATGTAATATCCTACTGACTCAAATGCAAATTTTTAAAAGATTAGTTTCTGCTTATATTTTTGTGTATAATATGTGGCAGAGATCCAAATTTTATTCTTTGGATATCTTCCCAAATTTTCCTGTATTACTCATGTAATAGACTATTGTCTTATTTATTTATAAATTTGCCACAGATATATATTAAATTTTGCATAGTTACAAATCTGTTTCTGGGCTTTCTGTTCTTTTTAATTTAACCACTTGTCTATCTCTGCATCACTATTCTAATTCCTTAATTATTATAGAAGTATAAGAACTTCTGTTCTTCAAAGTTATATTGATTAATCTTGGTTCTTTAAATTATGATCAGTTTGTCAAATTGCATAAGATTTGTGGTTAGGAAATTAATTTGAAATGCACTAATGACTTCCTCTTTGGCTTCCCTTTCTCTTTTTCCTTCTAGAAACACTTAGAGTAGATTAACATCTTTATTTTACTGGGCCATCTTAGTCATAAACTTTGTTGATATCTGTTTCTTCCAGGCTATTGTATTTTTCAATAATGTATTGTTCTTTGCCATAAAGTCATGTACATAATTGACTACAATTATCTTTACTTATTCCATAATTTTTGTTATAATTAAAAATAAATTTTTATTTCTAATACATTTTTTCCATTAAGCTTATTGGTACATTTTAGGTATACAATACAGTTACATTCATCACTGGGATCTTGTACCTGTACATGATGTATCTTGGTTCTTATTTTTTCCCCATTCCCAGCCCTCTCTTCACCCCCTCCACCCTTCCCTATTTACAAAAACTTTGTTTCCATTTTTTTCCTTTTCTCATATTTTTCTTTTCCCTTCTTTCCTCTTCCCTACCCCTCCTACTTTCCCTACTCCTTTAGAACTTTTCTTCCTATTTCACAATATCAATTATACATTTTGATCCTTATTTACACTTTTAGTTTTTCACACAAGAGAAACTGTTCGGTATTTACACATGTGTGTCCTATTTCACTTAAAAGTATGGCCTCAATGTGATTCCACTTAGCTATAAATGTCTCTAGTTTCTCATTCTTTATGGCTGAGTAGTACTCCATTTTATAAAAAAAGAACACATCTTCTTTATCCAGTCTGTAGTTGATGGGCAATTGGGGTGTTTCCAAGTTTTAGCTATTAAAAACTGTGCCACTATAAACATGGGTGCACATATATCGCTGTGGTATGATACTTTTAATTCTTTTGGAAAGATACCCAGAAGAGGAATAGCTGGGTCAAATGGGACCTCTAATCCCAGTTCTTTGAGGTATCTCCTTATTGATTTCCACAGTGGTTGCACCAGTCTGCACTCCCACCAACAATGGAGAAGGGTTCCTTTCTCTCCACAACCCTGCCAGCATTTATTATTGGTTGATTTCTTGATAGCAGCCATTCTTTCAATACATTTTTGTTACTTGTTGTGACCATGTACAGGAGCAACTTTGAATTTGGTGTATTGACTTCATATGCAGAACCTATGCAAGCTTTCCTATTAATCTAATTATTAATTCATCTAAAATCCTGAGTGAGTGGTGCTGTTACTTATAAGCAACAGCAATTTGATTTTTTCTGTTTGACTGTACATGTATTATCTATTTGTCTTATTTCATTGTTCTAACTAGGATTTCCAGTGCAGTATCCAATTGTGGTATTTAATTTCCAAGTATTTAGTGATTTTAGAAGTAAGCTTTTGTTACAGGTATAATTTCTAAATTAATTCCATTGTGATAAAAGAACATACTCTGTCTTATTTTACTCCTCTAAAGCTAGAGACCAGTTTTATGGTCCATCAATGTCTTATCCCCAAGACTATTTAGTATGTATTTGAAAAAGCTGCTGAAAAAAGCTACTTCTGGTGTTTGAAGCTCTGTTTCTTGTTGCCCATGTATTTAGGATTGTGATATCTTCTTTGTCATTATGAAATATCTCCCTTTATCTCTAATACTATTTCTCATGTTGAAGACTACAGTGTCTGATACTAATACTGCATAGTCATTTTAGATGTCTCAATATGAGGACTTCCACAGTATCAAGCTTTTAGCATCTATGTCGATGTCTTTCTATATTTTAAGTATATTTCCTATAGAAAACATATAGCTGAATTTTGCTTTCTTTTTATATAGTTTGAGAATCTCTTTAATTGAACTCTTTTGTCTTCTTTCATTTAGTAGAAATATGATGGGGATGGCAGAGTTTAAATCTGTAATCTTACTATTTTCTCATTTCTTCTAGCTATATTTTTATCTTTTCCTGCCTTTTGTCTTGTTTTGAGTATTTTTCTAAATGCCTTTTATTTCCTCTATTGAATTATAAGTTGTCTGTATTTGTTTTATACATTTACTGCTTCTCTTAACTGTAAAAGGTGCATATTTAATTTGTATAGGCTTCCTTCAGATAACATTATACTTTATTACTCAGCTTGTAAGAATCTTAAAGTTAAGTTACAGCAGCACATCCTGTATGTTGGTATTGACACACATTTTTTCCTACATGTTACAAATTCCCCCAAATATAGTTTGACCTTTAAATAAATTATTCTTTTGAATAAATGGTTAAAATGTGGATGTTTACTCACATCTTTTCCATTTCAGGCAGCTTTCTTCTACTATGTAGGTTCACATTTCCATCTACAATATTTTCTTTCTCTGGAGAAGCTCCTGTAACTTCTTGAAGTAAAGACTTACTGGCAATAAGTTCTTTCGAGTATATTTGCCCAAAGAATATCCTTATTACTTCTTTATTTCTGACATATTTAAATTGATACTGAATATTGGATTGCCGAGCTATATCTTTTCTCCAGCACTTTAAAGATGTCATCACTGTCTTCTGTACTGTTGCTATTATGACAAGGAGCCTGTTATTTTTATCTTTTTCCCTCTATAATATATATATATTCACCATTTTTAAGAATTGCTCCATGACAACAATTTTCAGGAATTTGATTCTACGTGCTTTAGTCTGTTTTTGTTAAGTGTCCATCTTTCTGGGAGTTTAATATGCTTCTTGGAGCTGGAGGTTTATCTTTCTCTGCAGGTTTATCTTTTTAGTTATTATCTCTTCATGTACTTTTTTTCTGTTCCCACACCTTTGCTTTCACTTCAGTCACATTTATACATATGCTAGAACACTTCGTACTATCTCATAGGCTACTGAGATACTTCTTTTCAAAACTTTTTTTGGTATTTTTTTATTAAAATATTGAGTCTTTATACAGACTTCTGAAGCTCTTTCTGTATCTCTCGCTTTTCGTGTATTTTGCCTTGAAAATTCTAGCATTGTTGTCCTCTTGGAAAGCTAATCTTTGACTTATTTTGATGAGACCTCGGTAGTCTGTTTGGGTTTTTCTCTCAGTACCCTGGTCAGAAACTGCTTTTATGCAGAAACTTTTAGTGATTACAAGGCTTTTTTATTTATTTTTTTCTTTTCAGAAATCATAGCCCTGTAATACAGAATGTCCAGTTCATAAGATGTGTTATTGTATATATTATGTTCCATTTTTTAGTTGTTTATAATGAGAAGTTAAGTTTGGACCAATGCTTGTTCCTGGCCAGAAATAGGAGACATCTTTTATGATTTTAAATTAATCTGTATTGTTTTTACCGATGTTGCTCTCATGAACAGTTTAAAAATAGCCATAATCTGGATATTAATCCTTAAAACAAGAAATTAGTTTCAGCTAGAAAATCCTAATCTGTTTCAATCAGAATATTTTTTTCTGAGTGGATTTGTAATTAAGCCTAACAAGGTCTTGCTCTCTAGAGAAGTGAAATAGTATTTATTTGGGGGGGATATGTTACCTGATGGCCATGCTTCTCCATTAATTGAATGCCTATATGTTGTCATATAAATAGTTTTTGCCCTGTTTCTTAACCTCTAGAATGAAAAACTGAGGATAAGGTGAGATATTATTTTAGATTTAGCCTTCATTATATTCTTCTAGCATTCTGAAAGGAAATGAAGTTACAACTACATAGCTGGAACTAGAATGTAAGCACTAAATGATATCTCAGTCTCGCAAGGAAATGATGCCTCTGTTATTTCCCAAATGTATAAGCTTTCTTAGGCTTGTAGAATGTTGATTTTTTTTAAAATTCGGGAATTTCAATCCTTTCCTAGTAGAAAATTTAATGTAGTATAACTGCTTCAAATAAAATTTCTAGGAGACAAAATAACACTTTTAAATAGAAGACAGAATTATGTGGCAGCATCTCATGCTAGTGCACTTTATTTATTTTCCCCTCAAGCCTTATTATTTTTATTATTTATTTATTTATTTATTTATTTTATACGTTAACTTTATTGGTACATTTTAGGTGTACATATGATCACATTCATCATTGGGAATTTGTATCTTTACATAATATATCTTGGTTCCTATTTTTTTGACCATTCCCCTGACCTCCCTTCAACGCCTCCACCTCCCCCTATTTACAAAGACTTTGTTTCCATTTTTTTCATTTTCTCATATTTATTCCTTTCCCTTTTTTTCCTTTCCCCAACCCCTCCCTTTTTTCCCCTTCCCTTTCCCCTTCAGATTTCTTTTCCCTATTTCACATTATCTATTATACATTTTGATCCTCATACAATTTAAATGGCTATTTTTCATAAACAAAATCTATTTTAAAATTCTATATATAAAACAGTTGAAGAAGAATTGTAAACACAAACATTCTGTTATTTTTCTTGGCATTTAGAAAGTACTTCTTTGGAGACTTACTTTATTTTAGGTCCTGAAATAATTTTATAAAGTGTACATAGTTTTGCTTGCAAAGGTCATGAGTAAGTACAAATATACCCATTTTAGTACAAGCCAAAGCTTTTAGTTTCTCCCATACCTCACCATCTTCCTCCAAGGCTGAAAACGAAAACATATCTAAATTTGAAGATAGTTGCTCATTTCCTGAAGTTAAACAAAATATACATATTACATTAAGAGTGTTCAAAGTGAAGTGGTGACCGGGGATTTAGCTCAGTGGTTTCCGCCGCTGCCTGCTGCGGAAGCGCAAGGACCCGAGTTCGATCCCCGGTACCAAAAAAAAAAAGTGAAGTGGTAAAACCTGATTCATGTTGGAGGACAAAGGCAAATGCTGCAGTGTGCTTCTTGGCTTTGATCCCGTAAGTCCACGTTTAGTAAGCAAGTGGATTTTCATTTAGATTCAGGCTCTCGGATCCTTTTGGTAACAACAAGCTGTAGTCCAGAAAGAGCTCAGTAAAAGCATCATCATCATCATCATCATCATCATCATCTTCTTCTTCTTCATCAGTCGTCATCATCAATAAAACAAAACAAACAAAAATGAAACATTGCAGGGCCGGGGATTTAGCTCAGTGGTTCCGGCACCTGCCTCACAAGCGCAAGGTCCCGAGTTCAATCCCTGGTACCAAAAAAAGAAAGAAAAGAAACACTGCAATAACAAAAATAAACACAAACCTAGCACAGAAAATACAGTGAAAAGTGAGTATTCCAGAAATTTGAAATAATTTCCACATTAAATCATACTTTTGTTTCTCTCCTATGGTAAATGTTTAAAGATCTACAGTAATGTTGATTACTAATGAGTTTCTGACTTGATCTATGATTTTGGAAGATAGTAGCGAATGAGCGGAGTGTTCTAAACAAATACTGGTTTATATCTGTGAATATAAAAAAGTGCATTGTGATGGAAGACCATTAATTTAGAGTAGCTAAAGAGTTTGAACATTACTTCAGCAGGTATTCAAAACCGTGCATTTGAAATCCATGAGAGGAAAATATGTACTTTATGAAGAAGACAAGTTTTCAAGTTTCTACTACTCAGATTTTCATGAGAGGCATTTTGAAACTTGATGGCAGAAAATGTGCAAACTAGAGATATGTTCATTCTCTTACTACTTTATATTTAGAGGCTAAAGGTAGTATGAGCTGCTTTCATACTTTGTTGAAAGGCCTGCGGAAAGTAAATATTTTTAAGAGAGCAACTTATCTGCTGCTTCTTTCAACTACTTTGACTCTCCTGTAATAGTTTGCCTTTTAATCTCTTCTAGCAGATACTCCCTCCCAATCTCCTCACTAGTTCTTATTAATCTTCCTAGTCCTGGATAGCTGGACAGCTCACAACATCAACTCTGTGTGAAGCCCTACTCACTATATACGTAATTAAAATGAATGCCACTGGGATCACGCGATGCATTTAAGAGGATCAGGAAGAGTTGACTGTATATGGTGAATCTAAGAGCTCTAAGATTGTACAATACTCAGTAAGCCCAAAGCCAACATCAAGTGTTTTAACAACTATGAATTGTTTTTACTTAAGAAAGGCCAGATTTAATCACTGAAGAAAATGAAGCAAACATGAAAATCCATGATCACCTCTTCCTGTCCCATATAACCAACTTTTTTGGATAAGGCAGACAGTATACAGACTAATCGTAGAGTCTTAGATTTTAGGGTCTGTGCTCAATATATTATTTAATAGATCTGAGAGACTTTAGAACTTCAGACTGAGTGAAACTGGAGCCTTGTTGGCAGTCTCTAATAAAACCTCACCTACAGCAAACAGATTCTGGAACCTTAAGTGGAGAGGGAGAGGGAGAGAGAGAGAGAGAGAGAGAGAGAGAGAGAGAGAGAGAGAGAGAATCTGTTTATCCAGATTACGTGATGGTAGAAAAGTGATTGGACATTTTTTATAAGATTAAAATTTTCCTAGATATACTGAAGTTTGCTTTTTTTAAACCAATGGACTTTGGAATCTATAGTCATTTTGTAAGAGCACATTTCAGTATATTTGCAAAGAGCAAATAATCACCTATTTAACTCTGTTAGAAATTACTGTGACCTGTGACGTATGGTAAGCAGCTTTTCTTTTCTGTACAGGAACAGTAATAGACCTGTTTTGAAACAGAAAAGGGGTTAAATTAGAAAAAAAATTTGATCAAGGAATGCAACAGGAAAATGGACTCCCTAAAGCAGTGGAGGAAGCTTCTTATGTGATGAAGTTTCCAAAACTATTCAGACTTCAATGAATAGAAATCTTTTAAAAATATGGGGGCTGGAATAGGGTTGTTAACTCCTGTGTTTTCCAAGCAAGTATTTTAAATGAAAACAAATTTATGGATTTAAAACATACTTATTGAAAGTCTACTCTCAATCAAGACTTATGCTAAAATCAGTGGCTGCAATGACGAATCCCTATCCTTATGACTTTATGGTTTGGGGATTGGTGTTAACCAAAAACACAAACAAACACAAACCTGTAAGTGTGATCGGTGCTGTAAAGAATATATACATGCATAAAAGGTGTCAATTTGGCCATTTTTACAGAAATTATGAAGGAAAGACATGGTCATCATGCTTATGACCAACAGTAATTGAGTACTTACAATATGTCAGGTAATGTTCTGGGCATGTTTTATGCATAACATTATTTAATTCACACAGAGTTCTAGGAAGTGAGTAATTTTATTATCCTTATTTTAAGGTCCAGAAATGAAGACACAGAGAGATCATTAACTTGCTCTTGTTTCATAGCTCACCAGTGGTGCAATCTGGATTCAAATTCTGACAATCTGGGACTAAAATTCATATTCTTCATGACAAAATGAAAGACAATTTTCATAAATTCAACTTCAGTAAAATCTTATTACATTGTTCTTTTTTTTTTCTTTTAGTGGCAGAGTGGTAAAATTTCGGGACCAAGGTCATGACCAGTAATGGAAAGTCACTCAGAACACGATTGTTCCAATGAGGACACAATAAGACAAGAAGAAATCAGCTTGCGTGTAAAGGACAATGCACCCTTCTTATATTATACCTTGAAGTGTATTTTCAATTGTAGGAAATCTTAAACTGACTCTTAAAGTTATTGCATTTTGTGCCCCTTTTAACTTATAAGGAAAACAAGTAAAATGTCCCAAAGTAAAAGATAACGTAGTAAGATACATAGTAGATTCCTTGTTACTTCTGTTCCAAAAGTAGTTTGGAATTTTCTTTTTTTAAGAAAATATTCATTTGTTTGCTTTGTTTGTTTGCTAAAAGACAAGAAAGAATAAATTATAAAACAAAGTGTTCTATACCCTTTGCACATTTGGTTAACTTTGAATATGGTTGTAAAGATGAGAAAATACTAGAAATAAGACAAAAAAACCAATGGGTTCCAATAAGCATTTAATTTGACTTTAATGGGAATTATTGATGTGAAGGAAATGAAAATTGATTACCAAATTCCTCAGGATTACAAACAATCTGAGAGAAAGACGTTCCATTTTTACAGATCTGGGATGCAAAAGTCCCTGACAATGAGTTTTACTTTGGTAGCCTTCAATTTATCAGACCATATCAAGAGCCTACCTCACTGGTTGGCTCCAGTAAGGAAGAGAGTAATGTTTTATAAAAGCAACTGGGGTATCTCACCCACAGTGGGAAATCACTTTTAAGCTGACATCAACAAGCCCTCACCAAGCCTTGTTCCTGGGAGAACTCACATAAATGACTGCTTTTCCCAGTTGAGATGGGCTGCCTACTGTGGTGATGACTAGTTCAAAGACATGGACTAGGGACTTGCAGTCAGGCCTTTCAAGGGGTAACTACAGAGTGTTCCCTTTGCTTCTGTTCCATGCAGTGAATGTGCAGACTCAAGCAAAGCCCCAGAAGGTGGGCCGGTAGGTCAGATGCATCCTACTGTTATGACTCCTTTCTGTGTTTGTATTTGTATTTGCTATGGACTATAAACCATAATGATGCAATAAAGGGCTGTGGCCATGAATTCCACTTGGCTGTGCAGTGTGATTTCATGGAGAGGCAAGTCCAACTGTTAGGAATTCAGACAACTTAATGATTTCAGTTTCACTGCATTGCTCTGCTCCCTGGGAATCTAAGGAGATAAGTGAGTGGGCACCTCTCATAAATCCAGACATGCATGGTACATGTGAATAGTGAGGGAAGCTTTAAATCCATGTAGAATGGTAGACCAATAAAAGTGTTCATCATAGTTTGGGGTGAAAAATATTAATTAACTAGGAAAAGGTGATAAAACGTACTTCAAAAGAGATGAAACTACTCAAATATCTTTCTTTGTGCTTATTTATATCTACATGAATATAAAATACCATTAGTTCTTAATCTTTAATACCTAGGGGATTTATAAGCATATTGCTTCAATAAAACTTGGTTCATCTGTACAGTACATGGCTCTGATATGCATATTTAATTAGTCAGAAAGAAATTTACTTGTACAGATGGTGGTATTAGAGGGTCTTACTTCAATTTAAATTACTTTCATTGGAAAAAAAGTACTCCTTGGCTATGATTTCCGAGTAAAAATTTAACTTTTATAACATGTGGAATATACCTACTTGTAGTAATTATACATGAATAATCCCATGCGTTATTGTAAAATATGTAAAATTTTGAAACCATTCATAGAGAGTAGTATCATAACATGATAATTCAGGACTCTCAGATGCAAAGCAGAGGGCTGTAAACTCTAAACTTTCTACCAAAGTATAAAAGAGCTTAGCAAAAGAGCATGGGGGATCCAATTACAGCTGAAAGCAGAGAGCAGTGTCCTCCGCTGACCATTGCCACTTAGGTCATTTAGCTTACACATTCGGTAAACCCATTAAACTCCTGCTTCCTGGATAAAACTTGAAAGAAATTAGAAGATGATCCAAGAATATACCTGGGTAGACCACAGGAAGTCATCTGGACTATGTGTTCCACAGCAGGAACCTGAGTCATTTTTCTCTCCCTTTTCTAGAAAAGGAGAAGTAACCTTCCCCACATGGCAGCTTGGTGTCTTCCAAAATGCAACACTTATCCTGGTGAAACAAACACCCAAATAAAAGTCATCACTTTCAAAGGCAAGCCAGTCACAAAGGAAGACAAACGGCTTGTAGCATATTGTATTGATTATTACACAGTAGCTGGTATTAAAAATGAGGGAAATAAGGGCCGGGGATTTAGTGCAGTGGTTCCACCACCTGCCTTGCAAGCACAAGGACTGGAGTTCGATCCCCAGTACCAAAAAAAAAAAAAAAGGGGGGGGGGAATATAAATGCTTTCAAAAAAGATATTGTTTTCTATTATGAGATTGAAAAAAGTGTCCATGCATTTGCTCATTCTTCACTGCAAGTATTTCTTTATTAAAGTACTGCATCTCAGGCAGCACATGTGTTATTCAACACTCTGGTTGCTATGGTAAGTAGTCATGTTTTATTGAAGAGTAAAAGGCCACCACCCACATAAATGCCTCTCCAATGGCCTTAGCAGACGCTCCCTCCATTTCTTCTTTTTTAGTTAACCTGTTTTTTAATAAACATGAATTTTACCTTTATTTACAGAATGATTAAATTTTTCTTCTGCCTTCTCTCAAATCTATGTTTTGAAAAAATCATATCCATTATACACTATGAAGAACAAAAAGAGCCCAATTTAATAAATGGAGTTTAAGAGAAAAAAACACCAGAAATGTATGT
This sequence comes from Heterocephalus glaber, assembly GCF_053883595.1. Taxonomy (NCBI): domain Eukaryota; kingdom Metazoa; phylum Chordata; class Mammalia; order Rodentia; family Bathyergidae; genus Heterocephalus; species Heterocephalus glaber. The sequence goes on along the minus strand of NW_028258296.1, from coordinate 31,278,825 downwards.
TCTGTTGAAAACTTTAAAATATTTTGTTAATTCTTTATATTCTCTCTACATTATCATTTATATAATTTTAGTCCCTATATCTGATTTTATTTTATAATCATCACTTTATTAATCATTACATCAGTCTTAAGAATCCATAACACATATATACGTAGATTTTCTACAGAATCTAGAATCCAAATAGAAAAATATTTTGATAGTGTGTGCATGCTTGTTATTCCATTATAAAACATTTCTATGACATGAAGTCATACTTATGAAGCAATTTTCCAAACCAGTTTTATTTATCTATCTATCTATCTATCTATCTATCTATCTATCTATCTATCTACCTATCTACCTATCATTATCATCATCCTCTAAGCAATGAAGTACTTGTCATCTGGTGGTAATCTGAATGATTGCTAGGATGAAGAACTTAAAGAAAAGTGCACTTGGGTAAGGCCAGTTCCCACTTTGAGTCATGCCTGTTTGTTGTGGAAATTACCCCTCCAAAAATGCCCCACTCAAAATCAATTAACAAAAATGTGGTTTATGCAGACAAAATTTCTATGACAGTCAAAACAATCTTTTGAACTTAAAAATCTCCAACTAGCCACAGCATCCAATTTCTTTCACAAATGCAGGTAGCAACTTCTGATCTGTGCCATATTTCTATTTTTGCTTTATCTCTCAAATTTGGCCTGAAAATGGCTAAGCTTGATCCCTTACATGAGCCATGTACCCATGACTCAGTGCACAGGTTTTTCTGTCATTTACTGTTACCTGAATTGTTATTTTCTCACCAAGATTGAAAACTACTCCCATTTCATGAAGAAGAAAAACACAGGGCAAGGTGAGAATAAAGGGTAATAGAGACCAGTGGAATGAACAGAATGTTTCTTAATTATGCTATGGGCTCTCTCTGATGGGTCCTTTCCCTGCCCCACATGTGCAAATCACTGTCACACAGTGACCACTACAGATGACAAAGCAGTGTCACACAGGTAACACAGTTGTGCCCCTGAGACGTATAAAAGGTAGCACTTATTTTTAAGAAGAAATGTAAAAGAAGAGGAAAAATGCTTGATTAAATTCGGTCAAGATTTTTCTTCATTTTTTTCTTATATTCTTGTTTATTACATATTATCTGTTATAAGAACATCCCCCGTATGATTCATTTTATTGATTTTTATATTAAAGCAATTGAAAGCAATGTGGAATCATTTTCTGGCATAATAGAGCCATAGAAGCATGACAGCAGACACCTCACAGGGGGAAATAACATGTAAATCCTATACAAATTAGCCTCTTCTAATGCAGTTAATAAAAGAAAACAAACACTTGCAGATGGAGCAGAATTAAACAATACATTAGAGCTCAGTGTATGAGTTTACTGTTGTAGTCTTTTCTTTTTATTATAAATGACCATCACTAAAATGATCCTAAATACCCCATTAAGGAAAACTTACTTGCTAATAGGTGAAGACTAATGAGGCAATAGAAAGTATAATTGGAGAAGTTGCTACCTCAACCACAGAAAATTATACTAGTATGCAAAACCAAATATCAGTGTCTGTAAAAAATTTTGGTTAACCCTTAAAACTAAGAATGCATATACTCTTCATTCATCCAAACCTGATTTATTATTTCCTATGTATTAAGTGTTAAATGCTATAAAAACAACAGTCAATGGAGTTATTATAGCAAGGGAAATAGGATTTGTTACTTGTTGTGTAGAGTGCTTCTTTCAGATTGACAAAGGTATGAGAGGCTCTGGGCCTCCAAAAGAGAATTTAAAATGGTAATGAGAGTCTATCTATGAAAATAAATCTGAATAGAACAAGTGAATATCATCATTCCTTCCGTGTTTGCCTTTTTATTAGTTTCTTCCCACTGTGACCTCATGTCTCCCCATGGACTTTGATTCTCCCACGTGCCCTATATGGATTTAATGTTTCTTGTTCCATTAGCTACATCTTCAACTCTGCTTCCACCAAAGGAGTATAAATGTAGTTTTGCATTTTGATAATAAAATTCTTCAGTATCCAATTCCTGACCCTCCCCTGATTTTCAGCTTCATTACCTTCACATTTTGCTGACAGGTGGTAGTGGTTTGCTCTGAAATGCCATCAAGATAAAATAAATGAAAACAAATGTAATTCAAGATACAATGTGATAAGTCCCATTAGTGATATATAAACAGGATGCTGTGAGGTTTAGAGCTGCAAAATGCTGCTCTCAGGCATATGAGGGAAGACTTGATTCAAGACATAACAACAGAACTTAAATCTGTGAATCGCAAAATGTGTTAGCAAAAAACTGCTGAAGATATTTAGGGAAGAATCTCTTATAAGCCTAATAGAAAATTCTGACCCACAGAGCTCTTTGGTTGCTTAAGAAAAAAAAAATACACACACACACACACACACACACACACACACACACATATATATGGAATTAAATGCATATATGGGCTTCACAAAGAAGTAAACCAATTATTTCAGCTTTAGTGCCTTCTCACATGCAAGATAAAATTCTTAATCAAATTGAAATTAACCCTACTAGTGCTAAATCTTCAGGAGTTGGGGGATGTTTTAGAATAACATCAATCAAGGAAAGGGATAGTTTAAATCAAGAAAACATACTGATATATTCTCATACATTTAGATGAAGTCCTCAATTTTTCTAGCTATATGTTTGTTGTAAGGAAAGGAGTGTGTGTCTTCACTTTTTAATTACTGAAGTGAATCTCCATGGTGCAACACCACTCCATAGCCTCCCACTCTATGCCTCTGGGAAAAGGTTGGGTGGTTGGGGAGGAGAGATATGGAGAGGTTGTCTCAGGCTTTCTTGGTTACTATGGATGTGTCTGAGGAAACACCCCATCAACTCAGGAAAGTTTATACACTAGAAATCCAAAAGAGTGTACTTAGGGGTTAGTATCTGAAGCAGTGAGTGGTCATGAGGACTGGACATGTGTAGTTAAGGAGGAAGTGGAGGCCAGACCAATGATGATTGGTGAAGGGGGAGTGGGCAAAGGGAGCAAAGGAACAAACAGGGTGGACAGGGTTTTAATAGCCCCTTGCACCCCTGGGGGAGAACCATGGAGACCACTTCCTACAGAGTGTATGTAAATAAGGGGTAGAACTGCTGAGGAAGTTCTCATTCCCATGTAGAATTTAGTTAGCTTTGCAGAGATCTGAATAAATGGAGGTGGATACAAAGTGAATAAACAAGATTATATTGTACTCCTGCAAAACTTGATTGAATGACTGATGGACACATTTATTCACTCAGTCACCCAGTGTGGTTAGTCCCTGTTCTAGCCATGCTGATAGACGGTGGGAATGTATCAGAGGAAAAGATTGGGAAATGAACATTCTTAGTTCAGATCTGCTTTGACGCTTTGACATGACTTGTTTTTAAGTAAGAAAATAATAAAGCTGATTGGATGTAAAAGATGCAGATTTGGAAACATTTATTAGTCAAAATAAAGAATCATTAAATAGTAAACAAATACTGTAATTCTTATTGTCAAATAGGTCAATTATCAATTAACTTTTGAAATAAAAGAAATGAGTAGCACAGGTTATTGGTATCCATAGATTTTCATCAAATAGTCCTTTTTCTCTCTCTACAAAATCTTTCTTGGGATTGAATGTGGTAAAAAATTACTGCACTGAAGAATTTTCATATATATCATTAACAAGAAATAGTAAATCTAAAATCTAAAATTTTGGCCAAAACCTAAAACAATGAAGTTGAAGGCAGGAAATGATAAAATAAAGTTTAGATTATCTTATGGGATGATACTCCTAGTTCATACCTACACAGTGTTCCCTGCTGGTCAAAGACTCTGGTAAATATGTCTCCTTACCTGTTGGGTCTGGGTCAGCAAACTGGGCATCTGTTGATTTATGGGGCTCAGGAGATTGGCATGAACTAGTCTTCCTAAGGAAGAGGGAGTCAGGTAGCCTTGATTTGTCCAAGTACTGATATCGACTCTGAGAAGGATTCTAACTCAGCAGAGTGTCTGCCATTCCTTTAGTTGTATATCTGAGGTCTAGGAAATGAAGACTGCAAATAAACACTAAAGGATGAAGTTCACTGGACTGCCATCATTTAAGAAACAGGAGTATAGCTTAGAAGGTTGATTCAATAGATATTACCAGGAAGGAAGGAAGGAAGGGAGGGAGGGAGGGAGGGAGGGAAGGGCTGGGATGGAAAGAAAGAAGAAAGGAAATGAAAGGAAGAAAGGAGGAGAAAAGGAAGGAAGGGCTGGGAGGGAAGGAAAGAAGAAAGTATATGAAAGGATGAAGAAAGGAGATAAGGCAGGCAGGCAGGAAGGAAGGGAAGGAGGAAGGGAAGAAGAAAAGAAGATATAAAATGAAAGAAAGAAGGAAATAAAAGAAAGTAAGGAGAATGTATTGTCTCATCACCTCCACTGATGAAGGAACACTGTGATTCAGGAACAGACCAGAAAAAGAGACAGTAATGGTCCCAAAGGATGAGGGAGGAGACCCCAGCATAGGCAGCCATGCTGGACAGACTTGGAAAAGGACAGGTGGGACAATATTCCTGTAAGTGGAGCAGAGAAGGAATAGCAACGGTGCCTGCCAGAGACCATATTACATTTGACAGATCTCATTTTTGAGCAGACAAAAGTGGCCCTGAGGAACTTCCAGGAATTCTTAAGTGGTGGAGAAAAATGGATGCTATGCTTGAGGCATCTGTAATAGCAGGTGGGAACCAGAGGAAACAATCCGAATGTGAGTTACTCGTGTTAAAATAACCTATTTATATGAGTCAGCCTGATAGAGCTCAAGAATGCCTGAGAAACAGAGGTTTCACCTCACACTTAATCAATGCCTGAAAAAAATGAAACATAAATATGATGGCTTTGTTAAAGAAACTACTGTGTCAATGTTACAAAGCATACAGCAGAGAGCTGTAGAAGCTCATGAAAGAGCAGGACTTTTAGCATTGTACATTTTCAGTGTATGTCACATATTTATTTATTAAAAGGAAAGTAGAACTAAAAACAAAACTAAAAGCAGAAAACTAAAAACAATATCTACATAAGAGTTCTATAACCACTGTTGTGATAGAGGTGCATGGTTTATAGAGGTCAAATGAAGACCCCAAACCAGGAAATTTCCAATGACCATAAATTTTGTAAATAAAAATAAAAATTTTCTTGGGGAAATGTCAGAAATAAAAAGGTTTTTTATGCTGCACTTGATATCTGAGTATGCTCTTTATTTTGTTTTGCCACAATTCTATTATCATTTCTCTTTCTACCACCTTATTTTCTATCCTTATGCTTTCTTTTTGTCTCCCTCTCCCTTTCTCTACTCTTTTGCTCTTTTCTCTCTTCTTATTTTCTTCCATCCATTTTCCTTTCTTCTTCCTCTCCAAAATGCCTAATCCAAGGTCTAAACTACATTGCTCTGGAAATCACAATTTATGCAAAGGTACTTTGAATGTCAGTTTCATCCTAAAATTCTAGATATACCTCTACATATCTAGTATGTGCCACTCCTGACAAGATGGGTTTAAATTAAGGTTTAAAGGAAAGAAGTGATCCCTTCATGAGCATGGCAGGAGAAGTTGTCCATACAAAATTAACACATATCAATGGCAGTTAATGCCAAGGACATTGTAATAAAAGCCTTCTGAAACTGAATTCAAGTATATATTCCTAAAATGTTTACTATTATTCTATCAAAAACTAATGAAACCATTACTACAGTAAGTTCCTGACTTAGAACTCATTCCTTTCCCAGATAACATTCGTGTTGGATTCATTTGTAAGTCTGATGAAGTGAGTCTTATACACTTTTGACACAAATACGCAATGTAAAGCATAAAAAAATCCAATCACAAAAATATTGTAAATAAACTATTTTTACTTTTATAAATGGTGGTATTCAGTACAACAGCCATAAAGAACGAGCGACTGCTACCATCTTTTCATCTTGGTCCAACCTCTCAATTATTTTCACTTTTGTTCCCATGGTTATGGCTTTGCACTTCCTAGAAGTCCCTTCCATATCACCACTGCTTCCAGACATCCTAGGCTCTAATTGATCACTGTACTACTCTATGCTATGGCACTGTACAGTAAGCACACAGCAGCACAACTGTGACAATGTACGGCACACATGAAAGCTACTTCCAAGATTTGTTCTCATCTAGGAATGTTCATAATAGAGGTCTGTTTGACAGTACTGTGTTTGACTTTCAGTTTAGTGACCTCGATAAGATTTAGGAATTCACTTCTTTATATGTGTGTGCTGCATTCTTCATTATATCTCCGAAGTCTTCAAATAGCCTTGGCTATACTGATACATTAAAATATAGATTTCTGTGATTTCAGCTTCAGTCAGGCTCCATCATGCTTTTTCTTACAATTTAATAAATGTAGAAATGATGCAAAAAAACAAAAAGAAGGAAAATATGAAATTGCAAAATGAGACATGTGAAAGTTTAGGTTCCTTGGATTTATTTTTGTCCCAAACCCTAATACCCCTTAATTATTCTACTTCTATTCATAGTACTTATCACTACCTATTATAATACTTAGGGTGGTTAGGATGGGGTGCCAACATGAGGGGCTTTGAGACTGGCCTGGAGGACTGGTTATGCACACATCTGGATGTGTCTGGGTGGATCATAGTGGTGTCACCTTGAGTCTGTGTCTCCTTTCTTTTCCACACTGTTTCCCTGCTCTAATTTCTGGTGCCACGAACTGACACACTTTTCTCCACTACATCCTTCCACCATGACATTTCTACCTGGGAGGCAGAGGACAATGGACTGGGAGCCATTAGCCAAATTTAACCTCTTCTCCTTTATGTTGTGGGTCTTGATTACTGGGTCCAGTGATGAGACAGTTGTCTAATAAACTACATAGCTTTTATTTACTTATTTTTGTATTGTTTGATTCTCCCTACAAGAAGGACATTTCATGGGAGCAGGGACATCTATGTGAGTGTGGATATGTGTCTAATAGCTATCAAAACCTGAGATTGTATCTTACTCATAGTAGGTAGTAATTGAATATATATTGAATAAGACCTTCTTGCTTCTGGAAAATTTATGATTATTCTGATGTGGTGAAATATCTGTTAAGAAGATTCTTAATATATATAACACTAGAAGAAAGCAACAAGAAATTGCTTTCAAACCTCAGAGGGCATCATTTTTGAGAGGAAAAAATTACTCAGAAATCATTAAATATTTCATAATATAGTATTTTTAAAAGGTATGTTATGTGTTTGTGTGTGTTTGTGTGTACGCATATGTACATGCTTTAAAACAGATTCAAAGCTAATACATTAGCTGTTGTGTTGCAGGTCTTTTCTTTAAAAAGCATTCTAGAATTCAGAAATAACTCCTGAATCTAGGCTGACTTTCCCAGATGTGAGAGAGTTGTTAAACCCAGAGCGTATGTAGGCTTAGATTACTAGGCAATACCAGTTTTTTTTAGTGTGTCCTGAGAAAAAGGCCCTTGTGCAATGGAGAATAAAAAGAGAAAAAGATGTATTCCTCCAGGAGATCAAAATAATTATCAATCAATTCATCTTGAAACAAACAAATATTGAAAAAGAAGGGGGTGTAGTAGAATAATGGAGCTTTTCCTTAAGCACTTAGGGTAAGTTGGATTTTAAGAGATGTGCAGAGCTGATAAGGTGGACTAAAGGTAATTATGAAGAAAGACATAAAATGGTGAATGGGCATCAAGTTGTTTGGGAACCAAGAACAGTTTGAGACAACTGAAATGTAGGGCATGCATAGGCATGCAGATTTATTAAAAATGGAGTCACTTTTCTGGAGTGTGTAGACTTTTTGATTAGAAGGTAGGTCATAAATAGGCTCAGGGAAACCGGATAGGAAAAGGCCCGTTCTCCATTGCTGTCTTACTCCAGAATTTTGTGAGACCCCTTTACATACAAAGAATAAATGCATTCTGGAATTGAGAGGATGCAGGCCCAAATATTTGGAATTCCATAAGCAAAAACAATAGAAAAATATTTACTAGGCACTTCAGTTTCTCAGTTATTAAGTCAAAGACCTGAGTGCTTGTAAAAACATCTTCCAGATAATCTATATGTAGAGAATGGAGTATAAAGGGGAGGCTGACTTTCATATCCACTGCAGCTGGAAGGTCTGAGACATTGCTCTCCAAATCTTTGAATTTGAGCTTAAAGTAATAAATATATAATGAAGATGAGTCATTAGGTTTCTTGTCACCATTCTGGCTTCAACAATGGTATTTTTCTTTAACTCAATTAACTTGTTCTTTTTATAAGGATTCATAATATGTAACATGAGTCTCTAAATTCTCACCTTTGAGTTACTGTTCTTGTCAAATTTACCAAGAGAAATAGTATACCTTTCTCTGGCTTTTTCTAGAATATCTCTTATTACTTTTTTCTCTTTTTCAGTACTGATTATGATAGTAATACATAATAGCTACACATTCTTAAAAATACAAATGAGTACAACAAGTGAGAAAAAATACAGCTGCTATTATTTCTGTATGTAATCTTCCCAGGCTTTTTTCATGCTAATGATGAATAGTTAGAATGAAATATTTTGCATGAAAAAACATACATGCAGCACAAATTAAACAGCTATGTAAGTTATTTCTACTTAAAATATATTCCAAGTATTTTCACATCAGTTATTATTTCCTTCAGAAAGTAACTTTTAATTATTGTATAGAATGTTAATATAAAATATACCATAAATAAGATCTCTAGTTTTTGATCATTTAAACTTTATTCAACTTTTCATGTTAAAAAATGTAGATGAATGTATATAAACATTTAGCATACCCATTATTGTTTATGATAATATTGCAAGGTAAAAGATTTACTCAATTTTTCAGTGTTTTAACACATGTAGTCACTTTTCAGTTGAGCATGAATGATTTTTTCTTAATAATTTCTTACTCTGAATATAGTAGCGAAAAAAACCACTTTAGAAATGTGACATATGGTGGTGAACACCTATAATCCCAGCACTCAGGCTGCTAAGGCACCAGAGGATCATTTCAAGGCCACCCAGTGCTACATAATGAGACCTTGTCTAAAAAAACAAAACAAAAGTGTCATATTATCTGTTATCCTAATGTTATCTTGACCAATACTGTTATTATTATTGATTGAACATTTTAAAATATGTTCATTACTGTTATCATTTCTTCATTTGTAAAGCAGATATCTATTTGGAAATTTTTATCAAGATCTAAGTGCTCTTTAAATGTTAGATAAAGTAAATCTTAATTTTTTATGTGTGAATTCTTATTTAGAATTTTTTAAATGGAGCTAGGAGTACAGACTATCACGCACAGGGTCCTGGCTCAATGGTCTGAACTGAAAAATAAAATCATAAAAATGTATTCCTGTTCATGATGGATGTATTATAATCTGTATACCTGGTTATGCTTACATAGGTAAAGTTTTTTTTTAATTAAAAAAAAATTTACAGAAGCAGAAAAAAATCAATTAGAAAATAAAGTATACTTCACAATGCTCACAAAGAAACAGGTCTGAATTGTTGTGCTTAAGATTATAATATTAGCTGTTTAGGTAACAAATAGCAATAAAATCAATAATTCATTCTATAAAGTTGGCAGCAATCAAAATGCAAACTAGATGAGCTGGTGTTTCATCAGGAAAGCAATGGCTAGATGTTTAGTTGTTATACAAAGTTCCATAAAACACTGGCAAAATATGATTGACAACATGTTGAAAATACCCACAACAGGGAAAGCAGGGTAATGTGTAGATGGGATTAATTTGATTTTGTTTTCAGATTTTTTTATCAAGAGTATATTGGCATAGAAAGTCATTAAAAATAAATCATTCTGATTGCTTATGAAGATATTTATTTAGTAAACTACCAAACTTTTTAAAAGATATTTGGCTTTAGATCTTCAAGTTTTTGTCTTACCCTTGCCTTGATCTTTGTTTGGTTAACTTAAATGGCTCTTCAGATAGTGGTGTTTGTAAAAAACTTGACTTCAAGCAACAAGATATTCAATCAGAAAATCAAGACCTAAGCCATCTTTCTCACGGTGTTTTTTTTTTTTTTTTTTTGGTACCAGGGATCGAACTCAGGATCTTGTGCTTGCGAGGCAGGCAGCAGAACCACTGAGCTAAATCCCCAGCCCTATGGTGTTTATTTTATTCAACCTGAAAATTGCATTCATCACGCTGAAGTTTTATCTTTTCCTTTCCTCAATACCTCCTTCATAAAGCAAACAAACCAAAACTGAAACAAAACAACTCTGAATGCCAGAAGAATGCCTTACAGATAAAACAGATTGCTCTCCATGGTCATTTCTGTGTCCAGTTCCAATTCTTAGTTAAAAGTATCTACCATGAATGGTTAAACAAAATTGTACATTTATACCATGAAATACTATGCAGCAATTGAAATGACCTATGGATACATACAATTTGAGTCTATCTCAAGGGCATTATGTTGAAATTACCTCAAAAATTAAATGTAAAATAATAAACTATGATTTCATTTATATTATTGAGAGAAAAATATATAGAAATAAAGAACAAATTAGGCAGAGGTTATAGATTGTGGGGGAAGGAAAGTGATATAATTATGGAAGATAAGAGAGCCACATAGTTGTAGTGATGGAAGTTTATCTGATTGCAATGATGAATCTACATATAGGATAAAATGGCATTGAACTATATACATACATTGTACCAATGTCAGCTTCTGGGTTTTGATGTTGTACTGTAGTTACATAAGATGCAATCACTAGGAAAAACTAGATATAGAAGATCTCTATGTCCTGTCTTTACTGTGGCTCTAACATTATTTCAAAATAAAGTGTTTTTAAAAATCTGTCCAAATAAAAGAGGGGACAGAAGCCTTTCTGGAGTTTCAGTGGTGAGTGAACTATAAGATGTCTAAAAGTGAAATCTGCTTTTAAAAACAGAACAAACAAAAAACTATATGCAAAAGCACTAATGTCCCTTGAAAAGTATGTTTATACTTCACATTTTTGAGGTTTAGAAAAAACTGCATTTACTCCTCCTTAGTAATTTTAAAATGTAGACTTTTGCTATATTATAGCAACTTAATAATGTATGTTTTTATATTTTGGGTATATTTTATTTTATATATCATAGACTTTTAAAGGAGATATATATGTATTTAACTCTATATAACTATACATGTAAGCATATGTAACATATATAACTTTTTAAAGTAAACATATCTTTCTCATTTGAAGAGACCTTATCATGGCAACCATGGAAGTCCTTAAAAATCCCAAGTTTCTATCTACAGATCTCTGAGAAGAATCAACAACCCCAAAATAATACTGAAATTATGTAAACCTGAAATTTGATTTGAAGACGTAGTTCAACATGTTCATTAGCCTTCAGGTAAATTGAATTTAATTAAATTTGAAACCCCGATTTAAGTATATGGATTAGTATATTAGTTGACTTTTTATACAGAGAACTTACATAAACTTGGAGTCTTGGTTTAGAAATGTGGTTAAAGATGTCAGTGGATTTTGTTTGTGAGAACGCGCATTTGCTTTTAATTTGCATAATATGGCCAATTATATAATTTACATATTCCATCACTTAATAGTTAGATGACCTGGGGCAAACAACTGTATGCTTTCTACATTTCTGAAATATGCAGATGATGATAATACCTGTCTTACCTTCTTCACAAGGTGAAACACTGAACAAAGGTTATTATTGTGACTAATAAAAATAATTGCCATGGTGCTATTCTGTCAACCATTGCAGTATGATCTGTGGGTAAAGTACGTCTTTCTGACCTCTGAAGAAAAATCTGAATGCCAAAAGCCGAAGATTCTCTTCATCAGATCTAAGTAAATACCATCAAATGAAACTTCTAAACAAGCATTTAGGATGGAAATGCAAAAGGCATACTCTACAACAAGTTCACAGGACATGTATGTTCCTTCTGTTATGATACCAATAATATTCTTTCCCCATTTGTGAAATTATTTTTTCTTTCTAGCACAAGATTTTCAATTTATGTTTATATATTTGAAAACTATTTACTCAAATCTTAGAAAATAATGGTAGCATTGTTATTAAAGCAAAAAAGGGGAAACATTCCAAATAGTTAACACATAGGAAATGAATAATGAGACATATATATTACATTCTTATGTATAACATTCTTGAAACATAATAATAATTAAAATAAAAATAATAATAATCAAAAACAAGATACACATGCTATCATTTCATCTGTGGTTTAAAAATTAGAGTTATGTCCCATAATATTAACTGGCCTCCCCTAAATGCTAGGAATATAGATGGCTTTTTCTTCTCTACTAATTAGGTTTGAAATTTTCTGTAATGAGGATTTATCAACTTCGTTGTTAGAAAAAAACTTGTTTGGAACTGCTAATTGTCACTGTGGTAGATGGGCCTCCAGGGATTCCTCCTCTCCTTGTGAACAGTCTTCTTGTATCATTTCTTCTTAAGCATTGGCTGGACTTAGTGACTTGGCGATAACGAATAGAAGATGACAAAAGCAATGGAATGCGAGTCCCATGTTAATGGTAGAAAACAACTAGATATTTTATCTTGGTGATCTATTTCTGCTTTCTAGTTTATGCATTCTGAAGGAAGTCCTGCCATAATGAAAGCTGTCTTATGAAGGCCCTCATGGCAAGGAACTCCAAAGAAGAGCCATCAAGGACTTGATACTTGACAACTATGTGGGTGAGTTTGGAAACAGATGTTCTCCTCCTTGAGCCCTGAGATGACTGCAGTCTCTGCCAGTACCTTGACTATATCCTTGCAGAGATCCTGATCCAAAGGCATCCAGCAAGTTGGGCCAGGAATCCTGACTCACAGTAAGTGTGATATGACAAATGCTTATTATTTTGAGCCACCACATTTTGGAGTAATTTTTATGCAGCCACATTTAATACATTCATTGCTAATAATGAATATTTATTGTATATTCAAGGATATGTAAACATATACAGGCTTCTTCTCCTCAAACATGTATTTTGTTTTTATTTCTAGCTATATTTATTCACCAAGGAAACACTATTTCCATCTTTACTATGTTATAGCATTGTGCTCAAGAGCTCAAGAACCAAAAATGCAAAAGACACATTCATGCTATCAAAGATCTGGTAGTCTGGCAGGATAAAGAGGAAGCAGACACCTAAGTAGATAATAATTACCATATAATTAAAGTATAATAATGGAGACATAAACAAAGTGCCATGGGAGTACAAAAAATAAAGAGACCATCTTCCCCAGGGTGAATTAGAAAAGAATCCATAAAAGATGCTACATCTGAACCAGGTATTACAAGATGATAGACTGTGGAGCACTACTACATTCAGGTAACAGCACAAGTAAAACCAGTTCTTCCTGTGGCTGCCATGTTGGGAAGCAGAGAATGACAGAGCAGGTGGGGATTCAAATACATGGAAATGGTGATAGGTGAAACAGTGGAGCCAAACAATGAAAAGAATTAGAAGTTAAATAAAATAATTAGGATATTATATTTTAGGCATTAAAACATGATTAGGTCTCTTAATCATGGGAGTGAACTCATTTATATGAAATAAAGATAATTTTGACATAGATCAAAATAGGTTTCAGGGGCTGCTGAGCCAAGTTAGGAAACAATTAAAATTATCTCCTGTAATGATACCTCTTATTGTTTTAAAACTGTCCATAAAATATATTGCATTTATTCAATCTTAGTGATTATTTTGCCTAATAGCAAAAATATCATTTTACTTATTGGAAAGAAGAGTCTCAGATAAATTAAATGACTTTCCTTTATCATACAACAACTAAATAGTGCTAATTTAGAACAATGTACAGTCTGAGAAAATCAAATGGACATACTAGAACTAAAAGACATAGCATATGAAATAATGAATTCACTAAATGGCATGAATAGCAGAATGAAGATAATAAGAAACGCAATCAATAAACTTAAAAAAGATAAATCAAAAGAAATTATCCAGAATGAAGAACTAAGAGAAGGTTGAAAAATATTAAAAGATCTTCAGAGACCTGGGGAAAACTGTTGTAAGATCTAACATACATGTAATTGAGGTAAAGGGAAAGCAGGAAAAGTATGATATTTCAAAGAAATGATAGCTTGAAATTTTCTGAAATTTGGTGAATGACATAAATTTACAGATTCAAGAAGCTCAGAGGATGCCAGACAGAATAAATACAAAGATGATCACATCTAGGAATATTACAGTAAAATTGCATGAAACCAAAAATGAAGAGAAAGTTTTGAAAGCAGAGAGAATGACATGTAATACAAATGAATCATCAGAAAAAAATTCAGGCCACGGATTGTGGGACCACATTTGTTAAAAGTTACTGAAACTACCACAAAAGAGACCTTCTTGTTCTTGTTTCTGAGGATAGTAAGATGGTAGGCTAAGGCCTGAAGATGATGCTGGTCATCCCACCATCAGGTACAGGAACCCTGCCTGAGAATTAAACACCTAGAGAAAAGCAAAAGAGAGACAGTAACCAGATTCTAGGTGGCATTGTTTGACCAATAAGATCAAACTTCACTGTCATTCATTGAAACTAGAAATTTTCTTTTTAGTATAAATCATTTTGAGTTAGGTTTTTGTTATTTACAACTGAATGAGATCTTATTTAAAAATCATAATAGGAAGTAAGAAGATAGATCTTTTTAAATGGGATGTGCATCTAGAGATTGAGGGAGGGTTATATACATGTAGATGTATCATGTACATATACCAACTCCACACAAGGAATGTTGTCATTATGTACTGAAAACATGTACTAATAAAAAATAAAACTGAAAAAAAATCATCCTTTGAAATATAGTCTAAACATTATCTCTTTTTCAAAGTTTTTCTCATCCTTTTCACCCCATTAATTTCTCAGGGAACCTTAGTTGTTTCCCTTCCTCCGTACTCTTTTAATATCTCTTCATTGTACTTGTCACATATTTTATTTGATGTCTTAATAAACTGTGATATCCTTGATGGGAAGACATCCTTGGTATCTAAAACCTTCTTCTAGCACACATACTGAATCATAAGCAAATACATTACAGTTTGGATCTAGAATGTCCCTAAAAGCCCCAGTATTAAAGGCTTGTCCTTTAATGACATTGGGAGGTAGAGGGACCTTAAGAGATGGAGACCAGGCAGGTATTCTGGTCAGGGGAGGCACTCCTTTGAAGAGGATATTGGGACTGCAGTCTTTTCCTCTTCCTCTCTTTGCTTTCTGGCTGGTATGAAGTGACTGGGCCTCCTCAACCACAGGCTCTGCCATGATGTAATGTTTCACCACAGGCCCTAAGCAACAAGACCACCTGATCATACATTAAAACATCCAAAACTAAGCCCCCAAATCCTGTCCTTTTTATAAGTTGATTTATCACAGCAATTTGTGACAGTGATGGAAAGCTGACTAACACAATATGCTTTTCAATCAGAATTATTAAAATGGAGTCCAAAAGTGTTTATTAATTCAATCAATTAGGAAGCCTTTGGTTGAAAGTAATAAAAGTTTCAAATTAAATGGGCTTAAATGTTTAAAAGAATTTATTGGCTCATAACACTGAGAAAAAGCTAGAAGGAGGTGTTTTTAATCACTGTCCACTACAAGGGAAGAGTGAAAAAATATATTGAGAAACTTAAGAGATATTCTTATTAACAACTGGAGAAATTGTAGTAGAATTAGTATATATTGTCTGTTTACTAGATGGAAATGTGAAGAAAAGAGTCCTTCTTACTTATTACCCAGAGTCTAAAGCACACTAGTTATTAAATCAGCTATAACTACATGAAGTATGTAATGGTGTCTGATAAATGAATAATTCTTTTCTTTCCCTGTGATTCATAAAATTTTAATGATTTTTAAATATCATAAATAGTATTTTAAGGTGCAAATTATAAATAATATTCATTTAAAGCAGTCAGGTAAGCAAGAATTACTAAAGGTGACAATTCAAACATCAACAGAAGCATAAATTTGACTGCAGTGGATTTTAAAACAAGAACTAAGACTAACAGTTAAAAGATGTTGCTGCTGGAGTATGGGGTATATTGCTGGGTGACATGGGAAGATAGCATCTCAAAATAAGCTCTCTTCTTCCATTAGATTACCTGACCAAGTTTATGTAATGATTTGATAAAAACATAACTTTGAAAAGTTAAATCACCTTATAGTAAGGCAATTCTAAACAGGTAGTGAGACCTAAAAAAGTCTTCAAAAATTTTATTTGATAAACAATCCTAATACCAAATACTTATTATAGTTTTCACTGCTCTCCTACCTTGCATAAAAATTATTCACATACCTCCTTTGTGGTTGTCATTTGTTTTTGTTTTGTTTTTCTCTTGCTTGTTTGGACCTCAAAGACTCTGCTTTTAGTTTGGTGTCTGAGCACAAGTCCTCGCCTTCCATCTACCATAGACTCAATTTTGGCTTTCCATTAACCCACTGATTTCCACACTGGTGTCCAGTCCTAGTGGGACAAAGGTGAGAGTGGTTAGCATGTGTGCTAAAGGCTGCTGTGGCTTGGCCTGTGGCTGTCATGGGTTACTGCGGTGCGTACTATCTTTGCCATCTGAGACTTATGTTTGGCTACTTACTCCCATGCATATTTCATGAAAGAATGTGGTATCACAAAGCAGTTATGATTTTGACTTTGGTAACCTCTAACTTCTCATGCTAAAATCATTTTTTATGTCATCAAAGAGTAGGAAGCCAAGTGCCAATTTCAAGACCCATTCACTGTTATCAGAGAAACAATCACTAATGCTGATGTCTACAGCAGGCCTTGTGCCTCCCCTTCCCAGGGAACATCTGTTGAACCAATAATGTCATTTTACTTAAGATAGAAAGGGCCAGTAACACAATCTTCTTAAATTCCACCCTTCCCAGGCCAAGAAAAAGGGCGCAATCTTATGATTGGTGCCATTTTGATTGCACAAATCCAAACATGTCTACTTTGAAAAGCTAGCAAGGTAAATCTTTCATGTCCATTAACATTGTAGATGTCATTACACAGGTTTATTGAAGGGTATGACACACAGCACTAATATTTACAGCAGGGTAAACTATTTGTTTCAATTCTTATTTCTAAATGAATTACCTTGTGGGTAATAGTAAAACCTGGAAACTAAGAAATAAGGGTCAGATTCCTCCTGTGAGATCTCTCTTGTAAAATTATCCCAAATGCAATAATACCGCATTATTGACTTAAGCACATTTCCCAGTGACATGGCATAGCTGACCTGTAATTTTTATTCTACATGATGCCAGCCCTAATAAAATGACACTTGTGAATGTAAATTAAGCTCGCAAAGGGGACAGATTGCATGATTCTGGTTTCTCTCAGATGCCTGTAGGCTATCACAGGTTCCATATGTGAAGTAATTATGTTCACTGAAGGAAAGAATAAATGCTGTCAAATTGTGTACTGAGAGAAAAAGCAGCTATTATATTTCAGCAGTCGCTAGAGCATTGCCCCCAGACAGTAGCAAGATGTATAAGAAAATAAAATTGGTGCCAGCCATATATTACACATCTGCCTTTACATTTGTAGCTCCCTTTAAATGTATATTATACAAAGGCAGTAACTTACCAATGAATGTTTCAGCAGTCTTCTTCTGAATATTTTCTGTGGAGCCATTTTGGAATGTGTGGCATGAGAACTATTGAAGAGATACCGATTATAGATGTTTCTTAGTTCTATTCCCCTTGTATTGCACTGAGAAGAAAGAACTTCATTGGATTCCTGATGTTCAGACTTCGGTTTTTCCTTGAATAATGTCTCAAATTCAAACCTAGTCCTGATCATAGCTGTTTTCTTTATATGAGATGAGCATGGGTGGGGGTCATTCTCCACTCTGAAACCTTCTTGCCTATTGAGGACATTTTTTAAAAATGAATTTAGAGTTAATGATATGGTATTCATTGTACACTGAGTAATTTCTTACGTGGAATCTCATTCTTTAAATTGCTTAGTATTCCTACTAAAGAAGTGAGTCATAAGGAGTATTTTAAGGTATATGACTCCCAGCAGAGAGGGGATGAGGCTTCTCCAAGCTATTCTGTCCTGGCCTAGGGGACCCAGTGCTGAGAATGGAGAGGGACAGCCAATGCGCATTGGTGCACTCTAGATAATCACTAGAGAAGGCAAGTTCTGCTTTTTTGGGGAGCTTGAAACTGTACCCTCTGGGTAAGGTAAGTGGCTTTGGAGATTGGTGGCTGACCTCCTACCCCTCTTCTGCCACCCCCAAGGAGGAGTCTCTTGTACTTCTACTGCTTTCTGATTGACCCAAGCCACTCCCAGTCAGGCTTTAAAAATGAATCTAAACTACCTCCTGCTTCAGGCTGCTTCTCCACCCTCTTTAAAGAAAGCAAAATAAAACGTAGCACACTTTTAAGAACAGTTTACTTAAGCTGGGAATTAAGATTAAAATAACAAAAAAGTAGTGCAGACCATGATGTTAAAAAGTAGGAGGTAGTTATAATTACTTATCCATACAAAGGAATAGTCATTAAATAAATCAGGGATTCCAGAGTGGCTGATAAAGTGAACTGTAGAATCTCAGATTAAAAACAAAATATTTAATTTTGGACATCATTTAAGAAACAGTTTATCAGTTTCCATTTGAACAACACCTGTCAGTGGGAATGTAAAACCTCAAAGAGGCTCCATTCCATTGAGCATTGTCTGCCAAATGAGTCCTATATAAAGGTAAAATCAAATCTAGCACCAGCAATTTCTATCCTATGATATCAGTTTTTGAGCTGGAAAAAAAAGAAACAGAACAAAGCTCTAACAAAGCTAAACCCGCATTCAGCTCTTTAGCTCACCTCTAAAGTCTGAAGACTGTAACCCCGTTCCCGATCACCGCATGAGTCTTCACTGGCAGGTTTTCTTACCCTTCAATGCTTCATGCTATAACACTCTTTGTACATCATTCTATACCTTGAATACCTTCAGGAAATACAAAATAGAAAATGTTTGGGAAACAGTGTGCCTTTTAAATCATATCATATCACTAGTCCTCTCCTATGGAAATACCATCATTTTGCATTTTATCCAACTCAGATTGACTAAGATGGTCCTACAAAAGAAAGTCCTTCCCAACAGCTTTTGCTGGTAGTTCACCCAAAGGAAGAGAAATGAGGCTGGCAATAGTTATGCATTAATGTCTGGTATTAACTATTTTAATAGCTACATTGAGCTATAATTCAGAAACCATATAATTTACCCCATTAAAGTAAACAATTCAATGATATTTAGTATATTCAGAGTTGTACAACCAATGCTACAAACAGTTTTGGAACACCACTTCCAAAAGAAACCCTGTTTCTATCTATTAGCAATAACTTCCCATTACCCACTGTCTCCAAACCCTGGCAACTTATAATCTACTTTTAGTCTCCACATTTTTAGATTTGTCCATCCTGTTCACCTTGTAACAATGGATTCATAATGTGATCCCATATAAATTGAATGAGACAATGTAGTCTTTTAAAATGAGTTCTATCAGTTAGCATACTGTTTTCAAAGCATATGTTTCAAAGTTGTATCAGTACTTCCTTCATTTTTATTGTCACATAATTTTATGCATACACAACATTTTGCTGATCCATTTGTCAGTTTATAGACATTTGGGTCATTTCCATTTTTTGGCTATTTTGAGGAATGCTGCTGTAAATATCTGGCTAACAACTTTTGCTGTGGATGGATAGCTTCATTTCTCTTAGAATTGTTGGATTCTATAGTAATTCATTGTTCAATCTTTTGAGGAACTATCAACCTGTTTCCGGCATGTCTGCAACATTATACATTCCCACTACAATGTATGATGGATTCAATTACTCTACATACAAGCCAGCACTCATTTTCCTTTCTATTATAGAATCCTAATGCTTATGAAGTGATGTCTCTTTTTTATTTGATACATTTTCCTACTCTTCAATGATATTGAGCAAATTTTCTTTCTTGTTTATTGGTCATTTTAATACCTTTTTATAGACATGTCTATTCAAATTTTTTAGTGATATTTTAACCTGTTATTTATATTTTTATTGTTAAGTTATAAGAATTATTTGCATATTCTGAATACTAGTACCTATATGATTTGCAAATAATTTTCCCATTTTTATGTGTTTTTCTATTTATAACTTTCTTAATGGTGACCTTCGAAATAAATAAGTTTGGAATTCTGATGCCATCTAACCTATTAATTTTTTTCTTTTTTACTTTTATTTTGATGTTATATCTAAGATGTCTTTGCCTTCACTGATACCACAAAGGTTTACTTGTATGTCTCCTTCTAAGAATTTTTAAATTTTAGCTCTTAATTTGGTCTGTGATAGATTTTGAGTTCTCTTTTGTGTACAAACCGAAACCTGTTATGATGCAGGAATGCTGGTGCATCTGCTGGAGATGAGTCACACGGCAGCTGCCAGTCAGCAGCAAGAACTCTCTCAGATTGGCTATTTGCAAACTTCCCGCCAAAAAAACCCAAACCAAAACAAAAGACAATTGTGGAGGATATTTGCAGTTTCCGCGAAATTGCGGGGATTTCCATGGGCAATTACTAGTTTCTAAGGAAAAATCCTCAAACGCCTGAGGCCACGAACTCTGAACTGTAATTATTCTCATTTGAAAGGTAATTAGATAGTAACCATTAGAAATTACTAAGGGCAATGGTGAATATATATATGGTGATATATGTGTGTATATATATATATATATATACTAGGCTGAAATATAAAATGAAAGCTTCTTTAGTTGAAAAACTTAAATGTCACCATGAAAATGGGAATAATTAGAAAGACCAAGCATCTCTTTATTACTAGTTTATCCATCTTTGTTATTTATAGCACTTGACTCTTCCTTGCCATGTATATAACCAGCCACACCTCAAAATCTGTGCTTAATGTAGCAGAGTCCTTCTGTCCTTGTCTAATTGTATAACATACTGGATCAGAGATCACAGCTGCCTAGGAGCTTCTCCTGTGGAATGATGTCTTTGCTGTGCTCTCTTAGCGGGACAGTAGATGACCTGTCAATACTGACAACTAGTGGTGAAAGAATGAAAATATTGAAGTTTTAGTGATGGCAGTTAATCAGTAAAGGGAACCTGAACTTAGGCTTTGTGGCTATGATTTGCATGATGCATATTTTTATTCAGATGAACTGCTGAATCAGATAGCAAAATATGGGACATCACTAATATATGCAGGTATTGTGCAATGTAAATAACTTTGGTTAGAGAAAGGGGGATTTTCAGTTAGATGAGTGAACGTTTGTTTGTGGTGAGGTAATCAAACTGGCAAGCCAGTTATTTAGCAGAATATGGTGCCATTATTTGTAGTTGTCGGCAGGACTGGATAGGAGGGCAAGTACATGAGCCTAATAGGGCATTTTCCTCAGCACAAACCTAAGGGAGGAGAATGGCAACAATCATAGCAAGTATACTTCAATACTGTATTTTAAAATATCATCTTTAATGCAAAATGTCATGATAAACAAAGTATCAAAGTTTTTAAAAAGCAGCATCTGTAACAGTGTCATGCTGATCCACATTGGAGCCAAAGGCAAAAAGAAAAATCAGTTTTACTGATCCTGTCTTTTTAAAAATTGTTATACTTTATTCACCATGGATTTTCCCATCAATTTTGAATTTTTAAAATATTGCCTTTAGATAGTATTTATCTTGATTACTGCATACTTCAGTTCTGTGCCCAAAGCAAGTACTTCACTTGCCTCAGCCGGGTTCTGGCCATATGTGAGTGCTATTGTTCTTTTTCAATGTTTTGGCTAATTTGTAAACAATGTTTCTCATTCTTCTTAGTTTTTCATAGTTTGGGATCAAAATTCTATACCATACATTTATGACCAACTGACTTTCAACAAGAATGCCAAGAATTTTCAATTAAAAAAAATCTTTCAATGAAAAAAAATATTTAATGACTATTTCTTTTCAACAGTTAATGTTGGGACAACTGGATGTCCACACACGAAAGAATTAATTTGGACACCTTCTCGATGTACGTACCTATCTTCAGTGTTCTCGGTTTTGTTCTTCTTAAACCCCTAAGATTCCCTAAGATGACACCAAAAATCCTGCACCTTCTAAGGCTTTATAAATACAGTAGTTCATTAAATTAAATTACACAACTGTGGGTGTCATAGCATATTTAGGGTTTATAAAAAGCTTTTGTAAATAAGGAAGGGAAGAGGGGTTGAAGGGAGAGGAGGGGAATGGAAAGAAAAGAAGAATCAAGGTATATTATATACAGGTACACATTCTCTATGATGAATGTTATCACTAAGTATATCTAAAAAGTATCAATAAAATTTTTAAAAATAAGCTATTTTAAAATAGCCATTTATAGGTATGTTTCTGAGTATATCTGAAATCACATTTTTTCACAATTCACGGGTGCTCTAGGAAACTAACCCCTGCGAATTTCTGGGGTGCACTGCATTAGCTTAGAGTGCGGACTACATGTAAGCCTGATCAGAAATGCAGAGGCTGGAGAGAGAAATATAAAAGAAAAGACCTTTGAAGGAAAAAATGGTTGTGCAAATAAAAATAAATGTAGGGATATGAGGTGTCTAAAGATAGTGTAATGACCCAAGGCATCTGAGGAGGGAGCAAGAGTAGAGAAATGTGAGATCTGAGGTCACAGGAGGTCAAAAATCTACTGTCCTGCTCAAGGGTGTGTTTGCTGGTTCAGGCTCAAAATAAAACAACTTTGAGACAAGAGCCCATCTCGTCATTCCACTGGTCTAATTCCTTCTTTAGTGTTAAGCCACAGTTCGTAGATCATCTAGGTTTACTCTGAGGTGCAATTTTAAAGAAATACAAGGTAAATGAATGCTGGCATATAAAGATCGCCCCCTTCTAAAGGAGCCATGGCTATTTCTGCCATGGAAGCCTCTGCTGTCTGAAATTCCACTGTTTCCTATGCTAGCCATGCTTTACCCAAGATATCCACTTCCCCACACGCCCGCTGGGTCTGTACTCAGGTCATAGAGGTTCACAGCAGCAACCTACACAGTAGCACTTGGAGTCCAGTTTTTCTTCTGTGTTCTGCTGAGTTTTGTTACACAGTTTAATGGGCAAAAAATGTGTGAAAAAAATATGTAATGTAAAGCATTCCAGGCATGGTGGCACATGCTTGTAATCCAAGCACTCAGGAGGCTGAGGCAGGAGGATCACTCTCTGTGAGTTCAAGGCCAGCCTGGGCCACATACTGAGTTCAAGGTCAGCCTGGGTTATAGGGTAGGACCTTGTCTCAGAAAAAAATGACTTTAGTGGATCTGAGAAATGTTGGCAACTACTATATAAAGCCTTAAAGAGAGTGGTGCTTGTGCTGGGCTGGTGGAGAATGCAGAGGTGGTAAGGAGAGTGTAAGTGATGACTGTCACAAGCATTTGGCATGCATCCCTTCTGCATTCTTTTGGTGAGTAGGGATAAGACGAGTGGGATGCCAAAGCACCATCAGTTTCCCTTAGCCACTGGTTTGGGATATTTTGTTCTATTTGTCTTTCCTCAATTTTAAGAGGTTTAAGGTTCAGGAGTTTGAAGGAGACCTCATGAAATACCCAAGAATTCCCAACCACTTTTATAAGTACATTACCAATTACTTTCGCATATATGTTTCAGATGAAAATATTGTACTGCTCAATTGTACTAATTTTCTCTTCCTAGGTAAGAAATTACCACTACTGTATTGTCATGAAAGAAGAGACGTGTATTGTCTTACAGTGTTTGCAGGTCATCTGTCCAGACATGAGTTAGTTGCTTCAGGGTCTTAGTAGTCTGCAATTTAGGTGTCAGACAGGTATGTGTTCTCACCCGAGACTCCAGTCTTCTTGCAAATTCAAGCTGTCGCTGGCTGAATTTATTTCCTCACAACCTTACAACTCCAGGCAGCTTGTGCTTCCAGGCCAGCAGTAGAGTCTCTGAAGTCAGGAGTTGCCCGGTCCCTCTCTTTGGAACTTTCACCTAAATCACAGCTATGGAGGAGATTCTCCCTTTTGATGCCAGAAAATCAACTCATTGGGGACCTTAAACATCTCAAAAATCTCTTCATCTGCGCTATAATGGATTGCCTAGAAATAAGTCCCAGTTTCTTTCTGGGTTCCAGGGAAAGAGAATGGCTGATGACATGTCTCACTGCAGTCATTTGGCTATGTCTGCCTCATCAATCTGAGGAAAATTTCTTATTTTTTGTGTCATTTGTATTTGTTCCTTTTTAAAAACTTATCTTCACTATCTAGTTTACCTGTGAGTAAACTAGCAACTATGGTAACGTTCTGAAATCACACCTACCTGTGACACAAAGCCTTTTATCAACTCCTGTTCCTACCAATTTAAGAAACTATACCAAAACTTGTATTAAATTTGAAGGCTGTAAATATGAAGACATATTCCTGTACTTGAGGGTCAAATCAGAAAGAATAGACATGAAAGAGAATGTCCTAGTAACATTTTAGCGTTTATGTTGTCTTTTGATGAAAATTAAAAACACATTCTGACCACCATCCTTCACTTCTTTCTGATTGCTGTGATCTCCTGTCTTCATCATTTCCCTCATTGCTTGGACCGAGTACCTGACACTCACAACTTACAGGAGGAAAGGTTTATTTTGGGTCACAGTATTGGGAGATTTCAGTCCATAGCTGCCTGGCTCCATGGCTGGAAGAACATGATGGAAGGGCCTGGCGGAGGACTGCTACTTACATCATGGAGACCAGGAAATGGAGATAGAAAGGAGGAACTCACTCTTCCGGGTCGTACTCCCAGTGACCCACCTCTTCTGACCAGGCCCACCTAACAGCAAGTCAGCTATAGCACCCCGTGGTCCAAAGGGCTGAGTACATGAGGTTTGGGGGACATTGTCAATCTAAACCATCTGTGAATTGATGGAGCCACTTCTAAGGTGACCTAACATTACAACAAATATTTAAAGAGAAAATAAAATGGCTAAAACCAATCACATGATCAAATAACTCTCATCCTTAAAATTATTCATTGTACAAAACAAAAAACAAAAACAAATTATTCTATGAACTTGTTTATTATTGTTTGCACTAGGAGAAAGGTTTGCCTTCATAGAGTGACCTAAATAAATTCTTAGTAATCATCTCTATCTTCATGGTTTTAGTTGTAAAAATAATTATTAAATAATAATTTTAATTTGCAGGTAAAAAATAAAATATTAAAAATATATTTTTTTCATAAGAAACCAATTCTGTATCTCTATAAAATTGCTTTGTAGCCACCAGTTAGAAGTAACAAGGAGTCAAGGCTCTGTGTGTGTGTGTATGTATGTGTGTGTGTGTGTGTGTGTGTGTGTGTGTATGTGCATGCACTCATTTCTTAGTTACTTTATTGTCACCAAGACACAATAGTTGACACCTACAACTTAAAGGAGAAAGGTATATTTTGGTTCACAGCTTATAGAAGTTTAAGGTCATAGTTGGCTGGCTCCAAGGCAGAGCTGCATGGCAGAGGGGCATTGCACATGGCATGGCAGCAGGAAGCAGAGAGAGGTCAAGGTGAGGGAGATGGACCTGTCCAGGCCACGACCCCAGTGACCCAGCTTCCCCGACCAGGCTTCACCTCTCCACATCACATTTAGCTATAAATTTGTTAGTGCACTTATCTACTGTTATGCCCCCATGATTCAATCACCTCCCCAATCCCCACTTACCAGCACATGAGACTTTGAGGGGGCATCTAGATATAAATCATAACACTGTGTACATGTGTGTATATTGAGAAAAAAGTGGGGAAAAAGATAAAAAAATTTCTGCAATGGTATCCTATTTGCTAAGAAAAAAAAGAAACTCAGGTAGTTTCAATAGTCATTAATGGTTATTATGACATTCTCATAATGTAAGTTTGTGAAACATCGTCCCTAGGAATGGATGCAATTCATCTGAATATTCAGATTATTCTGGGTTTTTTAAAAGACTTAGTTCTCTGGCTGTAAGAGAGCACTTGTTTTGCTGTAAAGAAAAACAATTTTTCTTTCAAATTGCAAGGAAAAAGGAAAAAAAAAGGAAGGAAGGAAGTGAAAGAAGAAAAAAGAAAGAAGACTGCCATTGAAATTTGTGGCATTAGGACTTACTGTACAGAAATAAAATACAGTCAATAATCTAGTGAGATTTGCTGGACAATAATACCAGAAAATCAATGTGGTAATAAAAATGAGAGCAAAGAAGATAAACAGCCAAGCTATTGTGCATAATTTTAGTCAAAATAGCTGAGTTTTCTTGTTTAAAGATAATATAGTGAGATTTTAACACTAGTAACTACAACTACCTCACTATATTAACTGACCTTTAAATATGATTGTCCTTTTCATTTGACCAAATGACATTTACCTCATAAGAAAAGCTATTCATTCACTTTAGAAAACCAATATATGGAAGTATGCTAAATTGACATTTAGAATTATCTCAAAGCACTTTTATGATAACTTATGTTATTTCCATATGATTTGAATTTGAGATTTTAAAATATATCTTAAATCTATTTACAATAATCTCTAGATATCAGGTGACTATTAGGGTTATCTAATAATGATATTAGGATTTTTCCTAACAGCTAAGTAATTGCTTCTTTTCCATGCTGAAGGCAAGTTGAACTTTATGCCCTTTCAAGATTTACACCTGTATCCTATGAGGTAACAGGCAGCCGACTGACATTTTATTTACTACAGCATTGTTTTATAATAAGAAGAGCTGCTTTTCTGTCTTGTCCTGATAATACGGGAAATAGTGGGAACCTAGCTCCAGGGTTACTGGGTTGCAAACACTGGCTGACCGGTGATCCAGAGCTGTGAGTCTACAGCTGTATGTTTTCTTTAGGGTGTCTTTTTACTGTGAATGAAGGCAAACAACATCCCAGTTTCCTGCTCCGCTTCCCAGAATCTTACAAGACATATGGAATGCACTAAAAGGAATCATTTCACTGAGCTTCAGGGCCATAGGTATCTGCTTTAATTTCACATAAATATGACTGTGTGCACTTTGTGGCTCTAATTACATTAAAGAGAGTCCAGGTTATTTTACTTTCTAGATTCATGGAATTTGCAAAGTCTAAGCATTGTTATAAAGTGAAATTAAATTGGAAGTGTATTCCTTCATCCCTTACCTCTTGAAAGAATTTTTTCCATGACTTTAGCGTACTCAGCCCTGTAACCAAATGTTCCTCCCATCCCCAAACACGTTCAAAAATAGGAAGTAAACAAACAGATTTAGGATTAAAGGTATATCTGTTTAAAAGATCAGACATCCAGCCCCTAGAATCTAAATGGATTTGAGTATAGCAGTCAGAGATCTGTTTTAGAGCTGAGTATAAAATCTGGGCTAACAAGTACAGCCAACCAGTCCTAGTGAGTACTTTCAATGCACTTTGTTAACCTAACAAAGCCTCCGGGATATATATATATATATATATATATATATATATATATATATATATATATCAGATAGAACTCCTGTTGCTCCTCCTGAAAAGAATGCCTAATTTTAAACACTTAATGAGTTTGGTGGGGTGATCCAAGCTTCTGAAGATTTCCATAGACTTAGAGCTAATGAGACTCAAGTTCTGGGCTGATGTGTATCAGTGGGAAGCTCTGCCTTCACTTGTCTAAAGCACAGAGAAGAAGTGTATAATGGCTTTTGCCTTGAGGCATTTCTCAGGCTAGCTTTTCACTTAAGGAAAAGTCTCCTCTTTGCCCTCAGGGTTTCCTACAAAACAACTATATATGGAAGCTTCCTTAAAGGTAAAATTATTTTTAGATACACAAACAATGGCTTGAAAAGAGATATTTTAGTCAAGCATTTTTTTCTTTGGAGACAAACAAATAGAAATTTGCTTAGTTTTAGTCCCATTCCTTTATTTCCACCTATTTTTTTTTTAACTGAATTTGGTCAAACTAGTTGAATTCAAAGACAACTTTCTGTCATTTCTGAAAATGTTAAACATTTTCAGTTGCTTCTAGCCTTCATAGTAACATATCATCCAATTTATGACACATAAATTAGTTCTTCCTGCCCTTTGTTGTAAGCTATTTTTGTGAGTTATTTAATATCCAATTGGTACAAATTGGAGCCATGGCGTTTCCATGAAAAATAACCATTGCCTCTCAGTGGGTATTAATATTAAATTTAGTAATATTAACAGCATAATAACAACGGGCACAATTAGAATTACTTTGAACAGAGCATTATCCAACAAGACACTGTAGGATTAAGCCATTTTAGTGGCATTAAATACCTGTCATTTTATTTCCATCACTTTACAGTGGGTGGTTGATTGGGATTAGTGGGCAGATTAGTCTGAAATGTTTGTATGCATTCAGGAGTATACCCTAAATGACTCCCTTCCTTCCATACACATTCGTCTTTAATAGTTATTTAATCCACTGTGCCTTCTATTTAAGGAAGAGCATGCTGGGAGAAACACCTAGATTAGGACTAGGATGCACTGATGCACTTTTGAAAGCTTTTGTTTCAAGGAGATAATTTACTGTGTGAATTTTTCTTCTTCAGGCAGTGAACCAGAAAGCAGTGGTATAAGCTGAAGATCTGTTTACTGAACATTTGAGCCCTGTCACCAGCAAAGGGTCCCTGCATGCAGTGACTGGTAGTTAGATGTTTTCCCCAAGAAAATGATTGGAGGTTTCTTCACAAAAGCAATTAGATGAGTTCTTTGAGAACTACTTCATCTAAGGTGAAATATTAAACCCTAGAGAAAAATCATAGAACTTGGGGTTCCTTCTCTGCCTATGAGCCATTCATCAGACTCAGTCCATTTACATAATACTCTTAATCAAGGTTCTTAAACCTTGTGTAGTATGAAATCAAAGATCACTATTTTAGGAAAACCAATTACATGAATGTGAAAGGCCAAGATAAACATCAAGGAAAGAAAAAACCCTCTGGGAGAAAAAAAAAGTTCAAAAAATAATTTTTGTAATTAGAACAGAGATTTGAGAAGAAATTATTTTAGAAAGGTTTAAATTGGAAAATATCAACAATAGAAAATAGTAATCAATGATATAAATCATCAAAGAATGAGGCTTTCCTTGGAAAATAAAAATATGACCCTGAAATTAAAAATTCCACAAAAGTTTTGAGATTTAAATTTATGTTGCTGCTTCAGAGCACAGCATGAGAAAAACATGTATAAAACCTGTGGGAAAAGACAAGAGGCATAGATTGATCTAAAATGATTATCTATCTGATTAAAAGAAGTTGAAGAAAGAGGGCATAACTGGTGGGCAGCAATTTATATAAGGAGAAATGCAAGAGAATTATCATGAACAGAGCATCCACACCTTCATAGTAAAAGAATAGCTGAGCACCCAGCACAATGTGGAAAGACCCACACTCATGTATATTACAGTGAAATTGCATAACTATGTGAAAATGTGTAATAATGAAAAAAGGAAATTCTAAAAGCTTCCAGAAAAAGAAATTTTATATCTACAAAGGAACAATATCAAATTGCTAAGAGGCTTCTCATAAGCAAAATAAAAAACACTGGAATTAAGCAAGAGTCCCCGTACTTTACAACTCTCCAACCTAGAATTCCACATATACAATCAAGCTATCAAGTAAATGTGAGAGAAAAAGAGATTTTCAAACAAGTAAGGGCTTAGAAAATTTGGCACCATACATTCCTAGAAAGTTCTTGAGGATATATGTAACAAAAACTATAGATATCCACAGAAATTAATCCACATAAAAATTTTAAAAAGGAATGCAATGAGGTGAAGTTACAGGGAAAGTATCCTAAAAGCCTAGAAATGGACTAGCTCAGGTCTCCGCAGATCAGTCTAGAACCACAAAACAAAGCAAAAAACAAAACAAAAATTGGCTCCTTACCTTATCTTTCCCATCTCTGTATATTCTACCAAAATCATATATATATTTATAATACATTTCAACCATTTCGCCTTTTTCCTCCACTTCCAGTGCATCAGAAAACCTAGTAGGTCCTACCTTAACAAATCTAGAATCCATCCTGATCCAAGTCACCATATTCTCTGATACTTGAACCTCTGAACTATTGTTCTAACATGAAACAGATTATGATATTTATTTGTTCAAAATCTCTTTCCCTCTGAAGATTTGGTAATTGAGACTATTAAATAAACTAAGAGCAGGCCGATTAGTAGGAGAAAAGGTATATCAATTGATTACGTGGTTGCTGGTGTTACCTAAAGAAAAGTGAATACTCCCAAACACTAAAGCTTGTATATGTTCTTCACAGGGGAGAATGTAGGCATCCCAGAGTAAATGGCTTTGGGGGGAAACAAGTGTTCCCAAACAACAGGCTACAGTTGATGACAAAGTCAGCTTGGCAGTGGAGCCAACTTTCATCTTCTTTCCTCTGACAATGAGTCAATCTCCCCAGGCTGGTGAAATTCCCTGGGAGGAGGCTCCTGACACTGAAGTTTCTTTCTGGAGAATCTATCTTTGAGAAAATAAATGAATCTCAGAGAAAGCTCCTCTCTGCACTTCAGGAAAGAAAGAGGGACCAGAGACACCAAGTCAGAAGCATGCGCGAGAGGCTTTGGTTCTCCCTAGCTCAAAGCAATCAGCGTGCCAAAGCACCACACTATGGGGTATTGTTTTCCAAGCCTCTCCGCTTCCTAAGGCTTCCCACCTCACGTAGGGTGAAATTCAGAGTCCAAAGGTGCCATGTGATACAGCCTCCTGCTACCTGTCTGACCGAGTTCTCATCATTTTCACACTGGCTTTCTTGCTTTTTCTTCAGCAGACAAATGTCTTTGTCTCAAGACCTTCACATTTGCTATTTCCTTTGCTCTGTCTTAATACTTTTATAACACTTTCCTTCACTAACATCAGATCTAACTTCAAATGTTATTTTATCACACAAGTCATACATACCTAACCACCCTATTAAGTGGCAGTTCTTGCTACCCTTCTCTTTGATTATTTTTTCTTCACTATATTTATTACCATTTCCATACTGGTATATTAACTGAGCATTTGTTATTTGTCTTCCCACCCTCAAAAAATAGAAGCCCCATGAAAGCAGATACTTTTGTTTTCTTAACTGTTGCCCCTCCAGCACCCATAACAGATGTTCTCTAAATAGTTATTGAATGAATAAATGAGAGGCTGAGTAAAGCATTTGGGAAACAAAGGTAAAAGAGAATCTATTCTAACCTGATTCCATTCAGGAAAGTTAATGTAGGATCTGTGTCATTAAACATGTGAAGAAGAAAATGGAATTGTTGCAAACTCTATGGCTCTGAGTGAACAGTATTTATATAAGCAGTAATATTACAAATGGTGATTAATGGTTCTCATTAAGCTCCACCAAAGAAAAATTTAAAAATATTAATGAGTAAAAGTGAAAGTACAAATTGTGAGAGATATTTGGAGAAAGAAAGGTGAAGGAAAATATAGGAAGACTAGCATCATTGTTTTAAAAATTTAGAATCTACAGCTATTGTTATGGGATAAGACATGAGGGATAAAAATAATGTTTGAAATTGCAAGAACGATCAGTAGAGAAACCAAGAAGAATGTTTTAAATATTTTGCAGGGTTGAGGAAAAGGAAAGTGTGATGGAAGAATGCTAGTTGTATTTAGAAGGATAAATGAGGAATATAAATACTGGGAGAACAAATCTTGGAAATGGTTAGTACTAGAAGCTGACATCCAGAACTGGGTGTGGGAAGAGGTGAAGCAAGAGGGACGATTTTGTGCCACTGCTCAAATTTTAAGCAATATGCTTCTATTAATTTAATAAACATTAATAAAACACTATTTAAAGCAGCTTTATTAAAGGAGACACTGATGTGATGGAAAATATGTAAGTCGGTCACGCAAGAAGCTCAGGATCATATGTTTTAGAGTGTCTGCTGCTTACTAGGAAACTGAGGTGAGTTACTTTAATATGAAGAAAGTTTCCTCAATAGAATAAAGATTTGGAACTTTCTTTACTTCTATGATTTGCTGTGATTAGGTGCCTATTTTTTCTTCTTGATTTAAGGAAGCCACCTAGTCCATAAGCTTGATCAGAAAGCAACTCCCAAATGAAAATGCAGCCCTTTAGTATTTTCAATTAAAGACATGCTCAGTCTTAAATTCTTCTACTATAAAACCACAAATACTTGGAAACAATTTTTTTGGCAAAAAAGTGTTAGTTGTTAAATAAAATCATTTAAGTGATTTCTTTACATTTTCTTTCTGAAATAGAAAGCCATTCTTCATTACTTGCAGGTGAAAATATGAATGCAATAGTAAGGCTTTAGACAGTCAATTTTGCTAAGTTTGTTTGCTTATCTGAAGGAGAAAAATGTGTTTGGTTTTGTACTACCGTATAAATAATAAACTCCATTTGGCTCCCAAGGAAAGAGACATCTATCCCACTGGAAATCATAAGCTGGGAAGGCAACACTTACACATAAAACCTCTGAAAATAACTAAGAATTACACTAAAGGTGGTATTACGTGAGAGGATCAAAGATTGGTGTGGATGTATGTGTTTTTAGTTGCTTGCTGGCTTCTTTTTAAATGTCGTCTTTTAAATTTTTTGAAAAATGCTTGCTTTTCTATCAATTGATAATGTGAGTTGGAGATAAATATTCCTGCTAGAATTATTTTATAGGAGTGAGGCTTTTAAATGGCTTTGCAGTTAAGGGACCATTTTCACATCCAACAGCAGATGTCACTTCACAGTGCTAGGCTGTGCGCTGGAAGTTCAAAAGTATACACAAATGCTTTCTTACCTTCCACTCTCCTTGAAGATAAATATGAAGATAATTGTAGTGCACTAAAATGCTAGAGCTCAACCAACCAGTTGTGACTATGCAGTATGATGGACCTATGTTTTCTGAAAAGAAGATAAAATTGGAAATATTCAAGCTAAATATGCAATTTCATTAATACCAAAAATGAATAGGATTAGGTGGTGTTCAGTTGTTAGCAAATTTCCTTTTTATCTGACACCACTGTCTATGAGCTAATTACAAAACAAATATTCAGTTAATTTTAAGGCATATTTATTGTTTTACCAATTGAATACCTCAAGCACACTTCTGAATCCTGCAGTCTAGAGCTATCCTCAGGATAGGTCACAAGTAAAACACTTAGGAGACACACTCTTTCAGTAATTATTTCTTAGATAAATACTAATCATTCAGCAGCTGTCAAAAGAAAATCAAAGAAATCTCTTCTATAGGTTTTCAGAATAACTAGTGTCTTCATTGTCTCTTTGATCATATTTAACATATTTGCTAGGCAAGTGAGCCATTTTACATTTATAAAGATTTTCAGAACTTTTTAAATTCCAAATGGCTGTATTTGAGATATGAATTATTAGACTGCTTAGTTTCATAGTACATTGTAAGGAGTATAGTAGATAATATAAGAAAAGAACTTAAATGCCTTGAAAATGAAAAATAGTATTATTTTATCATAATAGTGCTAAGAATCACATTAAATGAATAAATAAAATACTCAAATAAATATAACCTAGTGATGAGTGTCATTTAAACAATTAATGACAAGCCTAGTGGCAAATTTTCTGTTCCCTATTTAAAACCAGAAGTATTAATTTAAGAATCCATTTTGTTCTAAGAATGTGTACTTAGTTATTTATTTTAAAGTCAGTGAGGGGTTTTCATATAGTGCACAAGCTTAGTTGTTCTTTCATTAATTTTTATTGCTGTTATTTGAGTTCTGTCTCTTAAATCATTCATATTTACATTGATTGCAGCAGGAAGACACATGTGAGAAACCCTAGAAGCTCACATCCAAAGATATAGCCCTTTTAAGTCAATTTAGTAAATATTGCCCATCAATATTTCTGAGCACCAAAAGTACCTGCCATATAGCTGTGCCTCATTCACTATTCTGTTTGCTTATCTCTCTTTGGCAAAATAGCATTGTTATTAAGGATGGCATTATAATGGAAAATTATATTAGCCCTTAAAGCTCTGTTCTTTTATGAGAGTACAGAAAAACATTATGATCATTTGATAGTCTCATCCATCACCCAAGTCTACTGTGGGTGCTAAGAGAGTCACACTGACTGGGTGGCAGTAACATGTCAGGCTCAGGGCTATTAAGAGTCCTAGAGTGGGACTTGAGGTAGCAAGTTTGGGACATGACAGGACATGACAGAAGGAAGGGTCAGAAGTGCTCATTGATCACTGTGAGTGTAGACTGCAGTGATAGAGACAGTTTTTTGGTCACTTGAAGCCACCCACTGTGTTAACCCTCTGTCTCTATAACAAATTAGCTCAGAAAAACTACTTAAGAGGAGAAAAAATATATTTTGTTTCTTGGTTTGAGAAGCTTATGTCCATGACCACTCATCTCTGTTGTTTAGGGGTCTGTGATGATGCGAAACATCATGGCAGGAGGTGGATGGGGACCAAAGCTGCTCACCTTATGCAGCTGGGAAATGGGGAGTTGGGTGGGGTATGTGAGACCCAATACACTTTTCAAGGGCCCTATGACAGTTAACTGATTGTGTCAAGTTGAATAAGAATCACCCAACTAAACTGGCTTAGCATAGCTCTGGGTGTGGAAGACCCACTCTAGGGGAGCTTGTCAACTGAATGGTATAAAGGCAACTGAAGAAAGAAGGCTCCCTTCAGTTTCTTCAGAGGAGCTCCAGTCTTTACTTTCACCTTGGATGTCATATCCTCTGGCTTCCAGAGCAGACTCTTCAGCCTTCCAGCAGACTCTGAGCTCCAGGCCTTCCACTGGATCATTCAGATCTCCAGCACGAGGAGACAGACCTTTTGCACTCTTCCACAATGACTCTGTGGGTTGCACTGTAAGCCAATCTTGTAAATTCTTGTATATTTTTATATCTTGAACTAAATCTTTTTCTCTAGTAAGCATTGACTGATACAGGCACGCACCTCAAAACCTACTTCCTCCAACTAGACTCTGCTTCTTAAATTTCTATTACCTACCTATAGCACTGTCAGCTTAGGGACCAAACATTTAACACATGTTCTTTTGGGGAACATTTGAGGCTCAAACCATAACACCAACACAAAATATGTGAGGATTCTTTTCCACCCAATAGAAGGACCCAGGACTAATCTAGGTACATAGATTTTCCTATCTCTGAAATATGTTGTTTTCTTGTGTTTATGATTAGGTTAAAATTATTTGTATCTTGGATTATTTTGGGTTGTGTGTGAGATGGAGCCTTAATGATACAAACTCCTGCTTTGGAATTGTAGAAGGCAAAAAATGGAAGGCATCTTTGACGTTATGAAATCCAGCCTTCTGCTTTCATAGATGGGGAACAGATTAAAGTGGCCCTAAATCACATAGATAGTAGGATAGAAAAGAATTGAAGCCCAGTCTATTACTCCCAGTGTTGACTCTTTCTGGTTCATTGTCCTTTCAGTATCAGTAAGATCAGCATTTGCCCTGCCCTTCTGAAAACATCACATACTCTGTGCATGCACATAATGCTGTCAATTTGATCATTTATATTTCCCTCTTCATAATTTTTTTTCCTTTTTGTCCTCAAAAACTTCCTCTACCTTCTGTTTCTACAAATATTTTCTATGTCCTTATCTCTTTTTAGTAACTCTAGGAAGTTAGGCTTTATAAGAGAACAAACATTATTTTTGGAATAAGCAAAACAAAAAAGTAAAAACAATTGTTTTCTTATTTACTGATGGTAAAAAAATCCATTATTTAAAAATCCACAAGTTTAGTTTGTAACAAAGTTTAACATGTAGTTTCTACCTATTCCTCTAAGGATGGACAATTTTATAATATAAAGCCTATGCAGGTGGGGCAATTGTTAATTTTATTTGTTTTCATTGCTGTATCCCTGGTTCCTAAAATAGTGCCTGGCACATAGTAGCTATTTAATTAACATTTGGTGGATGAATAAATTAGTATTATCCTCATTTTAGAAATAAAATATTTGCTCAAAAACACAAATTATGACAGCCTGGACTCAAGCCCAGGACTTCCAATTTCAAGTCCAGTAGACCTTGCAAATCAAAACCAATTTGCAAAAAATGAAGAAGTGATGGAGAACAAATAAGGTATAGGAAAGTACCACAAGCACTGGAGAAAAGTCTTAAGAATATTGCATTTTAGGCCACAATTTTGCTGGGGTCAATGAAGCACATTGCTAGGAATGGAAAGAAATTGACTGTGGGAAGAAGACGTGAGGAATGGAGAACTCAGAATATGGGAGTCAGGATTCAGCTCCCAGAAATGTGCCCCTGAGATGCACTCAGTCACTTGGAGGAAAGAGTCCTGATGCATCATTTCCCTCTATCCCCTCCCTCAAAATTCCCTGCAGAAAACATAAGACATCCAGGTCTAATTTCAGACATCAATGAAGCCTAAACAAAAAAAAAAAACCCAAAAAGACCCCCCTGTATAGCTACAAAATATTTATTTATGAAACTGCTACATCAATAACACTAATTATACTGTAATTGCCAAGAACTGAAATTAATGTGATTTTGTGGAAATCCACAATCAATCTCAGGCCTAATTTCTGTGAATGAATGCACTCTGAACAAAATTTCAGTTTAGAGAGCATATTTCATTCTTAGAGTACTTGGCAGAATGACACTGGGGAGGAGAATTGTAAGATGTAATGGTATACTTCAGTCCTAAACTATAAATGCAATAATGTCAGTCCATTCAATGCTGCCTGATTATAAGGCAATTCTTAATGGTTCCACAGCAAAACTGGTTCTATGAACTATCAGACCTTACCTCAAGCCATGAAAAACCCCTCAAGATAGCAGACCGAAAAGTTCAGTGAGTGATCTCAGCATCATAATAATATTTCCCCAGCCATACATAGAGGCACAGTAAAATTGAATTATTTTCTGTTTAGATAGCAGGTGTAAATGGGAGAGACAAAAGACTTTTCCCCTGATCCACTCCAGCATATGGAAACTAAATGTATTGTGCACAGTTCCTAATGTGAATGTACTGTTCTCTACCTTTGTGGTTAATTTGGAGCCACGCTATGATCTTGCTTAAGGTTTTAAAAATCCATCTCACTTTTATTGTGTGGATGCTTCTTATCTAGAGTGTTGTTAGGATATTATGGACTGGGATGGAGCTAGACCTGTTGTTTGTATTTCAGAAACTAAATAAGAGCTGCTGAAAATAAGGGACCATACCCTAAACATTCAATTTCAGCATAGAAAACACTGGTTACACAGTCCACAGTGATGGCAGCTGTTCCAGCTATTTAAATAGTATAATTACACATTTCATTCTGCAGTATAACAGTAACAGTGCGTTTACCAGTAAATCTCAAATTGAATGTACTCATTTCTATATAAATATGTACAGGTAACCTATCAATAGTTACTGCCAATTATATCTGAACTATAATTTGGTTGTTATTAGAGCTACACTGCTTGCAAAGAACACTTTTCTTCACAATGTTGAACCTTCCTCCATGCCCCACCCCATCCCACAAATGATGAAAAAAAATACAGTTGTCAGCATAGTGTCTTGACATTCATGATGCCAGCCTGTCTTTACTGGTGTCAGATGTGAAAATAAATAGATATTAAACTGTCAGTCAATGAAATTGCAAAGTCAAGAGCAGCTCTAGCTGTGATCCTGTGTGTTCTATTTGATGGACACAGGTGTTTAAGTGTTATGAATTCAACCAGGCTAGGGAGCAAGAGAACCGTTTTCCAGCAGGTTTTATTTGCTAAAACATCTGAGATGAACTTTCCCTCATCTTAGGACTTCTGTAGGATCTTGGAGGCCTGAGAAAGGGCCAAGGCTTCTCCTGCTGTTTTTAGTTCTAAAATGTGAGAAGTCAGCCTCAATTCCTACAGGTGCATTCTAGTCGCCTGCACATACAGTCTCCAAGGCCAAACCAAAGGCAGCTCCACCCACCTGGAGGATACATTTGTGACAGACAGCAGACACTCACCAAGCATGTAGTATTTAGTATTCACAAGACACTGAAAGTAATCATCTACCACCAATAAATAATGCTATTAAAATTAACAATTATTGTACAGTATGCTGAGACCAACTCTTCCTTCTGCTTGAAGAGTACTGAGGCAAAGCACTTCATGTTCACATCTAGCACTTGTCGCTGTTTAATCTTTATTGTTACTATTACTACTACTATTATTTTTTATTGCTATTGCTAGCTATTTTGTGGTGTTGGCTCATGTGAACAATCTCATCCTCTTGATGATACAGAATTCTCAATTCTTAGTAAATAGTATTAAGTTTGTTTTCAACAACTTTTGTTCAGTTCTTCTACAGGGAGAAGTTGCTTTACAATGACATCACAAACAAAATTCTGTAGTTGAATATGAGCTAGCAGTATGAAGAAGGAGCTGGATGCTTGCTGCTTGAGGACTCCTATACTGTATCATTGGCCAGTTCAGAGTAGTGTTCTCAAATATTTGAGATTTATAGCAAATGATTTAGGGGCAAAGAAGCTAGTTTACGTGTCTATACTGATCAAGTGAAAATGTTGCTGGAGGCTGATAAAATGCCATTTGTGCACCTGTGATCATTAAATTATGTGTAAAAAATCCTAGGTGACAGTTTTCTTGGTAATTCTTTTGCACTTATAATTCTGTTTTGTTGTCTGCTTCTGTATAGATTTGAATCAACACAGTAGAAAATGCAGTTTAGAAAGATTACTCTGGTGGTTAATTGGAAAATAGAGTTTGACAGAAACAAACCTTGCCAGATCAAATACGATGCATTATTCTGATTTATGTCTTCAAGTCAATATTAAAGTTCAGTCATTCTCAAACATGTGAATGGATCATGTTTGTGGTGACTTGTAATAGAAAGGAGGATGAGAGCTACTGATCAAAGTGAACACCAAAAACCACAAGGGTGAAGAACCACAGAGGCAAACTTTATTCTCTCGTCCATGGGAATGAGAGCCCTGCCAGCTTCTGCACTACTATCTCAGCCCTCTTTCATGACAATGAAAGGTTATAGTGCCTGTTTTCACCTTCTCATTTCTCTCTATGGTAGGTTGCAAACATGGTCACGGTTCTTGACCCATTCCTACATCCTCTTTATATGTTTTCCTCCCAGGAAGAGGTACAATCCATTTCCTTTTCCTTGAATCTGCCTGCCCTTGTGATTGGCTTTGACCATTAGGAATGGAGCAGTAGGGATGATGTTCCAGCCTCACGCCTACGTCTCCAGAGTTCCACATTCTTCACTCCCTCTCTTGGGGCTCTCCACAGCTGCCATGTAAGCAAGGCAGGGCTAGCTTTTTGGACAATGAGAGACACATGGCCCACTCGCTACCACCACCCCAGCTGACAGCCAGACATCGACCAGAGGTTCACTGGCAACTGACTACATATAACACACTTAAGTCCAGTGTTTTTATTCAAAGCACAAAAAACCTGATACTTCATTTTAATCTCACTGCAATGTAATTTCAGTCTTCATTAATCAGCTGATACTCTTATCACCATTAACTAGTGACTCCTAGTGCCAATTTTCATGACCTAATTGTAATTCTTGCCCTATGTCCTGTCGTTGTAGCAGTGTTTTTGTGGACTCCCCTTTTCCTAAATACCGTTTACTCAGATATCCTCAACATGTACCGATGACATCTAAATATGTGTCAATTAGCCCTGTCAGATCCATAGAATAACTCAACTAAGATACGTAGCAAGCACCTGGGACTTTAAGTTTGAATTTTGTTATAGTTCACTTTCCCTCTTAAGTATGTTGTGACAGTAATGGTCATAAATTTTAAATTTAAGAACCTCAGATTGTTCCTCAGTTCTTCCTTTGCATATCTAAACTGCCCTCTTTTCTTAGTTTATGACCACAAAACACTAACTCAGACCATTGCTAAATCTCACCAGTCTCTGGTATCAGCCTTTTCACAGTACTCCCATTGTTACATTCCTCAGCAGAAATAGTGTCAGGCCATTCCCCTCTTTACAGCCTTCAATGCAGGTAAAGTGTAAACCCTTTAGTATGTATTTTAGAATGAGAAAAATCTACCTCAACACCTTACACTCCCAGTTTAATAATTCTCTGACCTTGGGAAATTTTATAGCTACATTGACCCTCAGTTTTTAAAGCATTCTGATTGTTGAAAGATATACTTTATGTACAGATTTTTATCAAAGGACTAGTACAATCTTGATATTTAACATGTTTCATGCCAATTTTGCAGTTAGGCTATAAGTGACTTTCCCAACACCTTTACTTGTTAACATCTCTCATCAATATTTTTCCATTTACTCCTGGCCTTGAAAATGTATTGGCCATGCTTATTTTAGCATCAATTTGTAAATAGTCTACCTTACATCTTCATTGACTCTAGGATGCTTTTGACATTTTTAATGAGGATATATCTTATAAGTAATGGCATATCATAGTTTATTTGGTAGTTTCTTTGGTTTGTTTGTTGATAGCACTTAAATATGGTACATTTGATTAAATTAAATATGATATTTGCTTCTTCATTTTTTGTCTTTGCATAGACTGTTCATTTTAAAGAATTTTCAGTTGGCATCCATCTCACAACCATGATTGTTTGCCTACATGATGGATCTCAGTCTCCAGGTTAACTGATACTCTTTTCACCCAAAGCACCTATCCTAAATCACATTGTTGGGCTTTCTGGCCTGGTCGACACTCATCCTAAATACTATTTGGAATGGACAGTTCCTACTCAAAATCATGTTGTTGCACACTGTCTAGCACGACCTCAGGCAAAAACAATGCTATCAAGCAAGGCATTTATAGGACAAAAGGATATCTCTCAAAGCCAAGGACTAAGTCCTGCATTATTGTACATTTACCAGAAGTTAT
Source organism: Heterocephalus glaber (assembly GCF_053883595.1). Taxonomy (NCBI): domain Eukaryota; kingdom Metazoa; phylum Chordata; class Mammalia; order Rodentia; family Bathyergidae; genus Heterocephalus; species Heterocephalus glaber. Next base: position 31,237,938 of record NW_028258296.1, on the reverse strand, counting down.
TATTATTTGTATGTCCCTTCTATGTAGATGGTTTTCAGAGAATTAAGAGCACATGTTTTGAAGTCAGATAGATATGTATTCAAATTCCAGATTACCTCCAGTGTAACCTTGGGCACTTTAAAAGCCATAGTTTTTTTAATCTAAAAAATAGGTGAAATTATACTAATATTGTAGGATTATTTTAAGGATAGAATTAAATAATATATATGGAATATTTATCACAATGTCTGGCCATGGTAATCACTTAATAGGTGGCAGCAAATTATATGATTATAATTTTTCCTTTAATATCCAAATGTATTATAATCAACACTTTAATCCTTTTATTAGGAAAAGGGAGCAAAAATAACAGAGGAAAAATAAGCTTATGAATCTCAAGGACTGAATTAAGTTTCATTACTATCATGTTTCAAGCATTCAATTTATATTCCATCCATGAACATTACTTCAAAAAAGAGAAACCTATGCTTATTAGGATATTGACAACTCTATAAGAAGGAAACTGTTACTAACAGGCATCTTCTTTGTTGAAGAAAATTAGTCTTTAAAATTAAATCAAGGATATATATAAAGGCAAACTGAAATTTCACACTTAGTGGTTGAGCATGGAAACTAAGTACCAGATTTTGGACAATCTTACCAAATATGTCCCCCAACTACCCTCCAAAAACAGAATGTTTCCTAGCACATATGTCAACAGCATATATATATATATAAGCTTTGTCTCATGATGGATTTGGTTTAAAATGTTACTTTAAAAATATCTTCTGGTCTTTCAGTTCCATAAAAATTGTAAACAAGATAGCATAAAATTTGTTCTTACTATAAAACCCCACAAGTGCATGATAAAGTGTAACAATAATTTTAAAAGCTAAGTTCTTTAGAAAACTGAGAAAATCTCTAAGGACAAGAAATAAAAAGGAAAATGAAACCCGAGGCGAAACCAAAGGAGCTACTGCTGAAGCTACATTAAGTAATTCACAAACCCTTGGGTTAACATTTGTAGAGACAAGGTTATGGACACATTTGAGGAGGTGGGTGGAACCTGAAACCCACTCAAAAACTTAGGGTCTTAGAAAGTATTCAATGATAAAATTGGGAAATGGAAGGAAATCTGCTGCCAGCACAAAAAATGTACAAGGAAACTTGAAAATTGACCATTTGTCATGGGATCTGGGGAGAAAGAAAATCTTTTCTGAGATTTTTGCCAGCATAATCTATAATTATATCACAAACCTTATGCTTGTGAGAGTAGAAATCCCCAAATTTCAAAAAAAGTAATCCAAAATTATTCTCAGACTGATGATACCTCTGTGGTGTCTGAAATGTACACATTCAAACCCACATTTCAACCAGGTAGTACATGACACCCACATAAAGAGTCCCACTGAATATAACTTCACAATTCAATATTATTAAACAGATAATCAATTTATTGTGAGGGAGAGTCGGCAGGTATGTCGTACATTTGTATTAAACCCCTACATCCTCAGAAACAGTTAGGAAATTCTGACAAGTATGTTTAAAACTTGTTGAAATGTTAAAGAAGGACTTACAGATATGAAAATACAGTAGGATGTCATTAAAATGGAAAAGAAAGCAGATATGAAAAAGATTCAAATAGAAGATCTGGAAAATAAAAATAATGAAATTAAAAGTTCAATGGAAGAGTTAATGAGCATATTAACACTGCTAAGAAGAGATCAGAGAAGTGGAAATAGATATAGTGAAAGTCTTTTTGCCGCATAAGGTAGCACTGATAGGTTCTGAACATTAGAATGTGCATCCTTTAGGGACCATTACCCAGCACACTACAGAGGGATTAACTACTACTAACTTTCCAGACTTAAAAATATAATGATGAAAAAGTCCTGAGTAGAATTAAATAAATTAATGATTGACTAAATAAGTTTTATATAGACATAGATAGATTACAGTAAAATCTGTAATGCCTTAAACAAAAAACAACAATAATAGTTAAATGATGTTGGAATAGAAACTTCAAATGTCTAAGAGAGAGGTAAATATCAATACAAACTTTATATGGATGAGTTCTCATTTTAGAATTAGTGTAGCATAAAACATTCCTGGACAAAGATTATTAGGTATTATCTCACTCAGATCATCACAAAAAGAAATTCTAAAAGAAGTACATCAAAAAGAAGAAACTGAAAAGTATAAACTGAAATTCAAGATACAAGAAAAGAAAAACTCAGAATAAAGGAGATACAAGAAATAGTAGAAGATAAATAAACTGTTTAAAAGTACATCAAAGTAATCATTGCCATAAAATTGATAAATATAATGATATTCATTGTAGAAATAAGATATTAGGCAACAATTCCTGCAAAACTGAAAGAATTTTAAGTTCATGCCTAAAGACTGGTGCTTTGTTTGAGAGTAGATAAGGATTATAATTAAATTTAGAATTGTTACTTATCTTAGTAAAATTTGAAGGGTAACCATTAATGAATAATAATAAAATATTATACTTGTTAATTTGTAGAAGAGGGAAAGGTAAAAATAAAAATCTATACTACCTGGAATCCAAGAATGAAAAAAGCAACCTCTATCCCCATATCAAAAGATATGATAAATAAGAAGCAAAATAGAGCACCCGGAAGGAAGCTTCCCTGCTGCCATTCCATGCACCTAGGGCAGAGAAGCTGAGCCAGTCCCAGCACCCAGAAGGAAGCTCCCCTGCCGCCATTCCACACTCCTAGGCAGAGAAGATGAGCCGCGTGGGTGCAAGAAGCACACCCCCCCCCGCTGTGGAAATGAGAAGACATGTAAAGAAGCCTCGAAAACAGACTTCCAGATCACCTACAGCAACCTCAAAGGGAAATAAGATGAAACAATCTGATACTCAACCACCTGGACTCTCAACTGTCAACAAAAGAGGATCTGGGAAAAATGAAATCAGAAATAATTACTCCAATAACAGCAAAGATTGTGCTGATAGTGCAAGACATGATTAATAAATCTAGAGAGGACACAGGTAAAAAATAGAGGATCTGAGGAACATGATGGAATCCCAATGTAGGAAACAAATGGAATCCATAAAACAGATAAAACAGATTGCCAGGAGATTAAAAACTCTATCGAAAGTCTGCACAGCAGAATGAACCAATGTGAGTATAGAATTTCACATATAGAAAATAAGATTGCAATTCGTGACCAGGAAAAGAAAAATTGCTTTAAAATTGTAAGGGAACACAACAAATCAATCCAGCAGCTGCTAGACCATGCAAAAAAGAATAACATAAGACTGATTGGAGTCAACAAAGAAACAGGAGAGAGTGCAGATGACATAAAAAAACTATTCACAGAAGTGATGGCAGAAAACTTCCCAAGCAGGGGAAAAGAACTTGACATACAGATAAATGAGGCATATAGGACTCCAGCTAGCCTTGATCAAAAAAAATATCTACACATAGGCATATAAGAGTTAGGATTCCAGAAACCCAACAGAAGAACAAAATTCTACAAGCAGTGAGAGAAAAGAAACAAATCACATACAAAGAAAAGCCCATCAGAATCACAGCAGACTTCTCAATGCAAACCCTCAAGGCAAGAGCTTGGAGTGATGTATTTCAAGCCCTAAAAGAAAACAGCCTCCAACCCAGATTGATGTACCCTGCAAAACTATCTTTCAAAATTGATGGAGATTTCCACCTGCTGTGCAAGTGCAAGGACCTGAGTTCGATCCCTGGTACCCCTCCAAAAAAATTGATGGAGAAATAAGATACTTTCATGACAAAGAGCACCTCAGGAACTTCATGAATACCAAACCAGCACTCCAAAAATTTTTAGACAATATCCTAGGAAAAGACAATGAGGATCACAACCCCAGGAAGACCAGCAGAATGAATCCACTGGGTGTGATAAATTAAATGCAAAGGGGGAGAATCCAATAAAAAGAAAAAGACATGACAAGGCTTTTAAAACTTTTAGCTTCATCTCCCTAATGAGTGTATAGTTCAATCTTGTTATTGTACTGATTAGTATTTTTCTGATTCTAGAGTTGCACACCTTTCCTTGTGCTGTACTGGCTATTTAGCATCTTCTTATGTCTACTTTTTAATTGGGTTGTCTATTACTGAGCTGTAAGAGTTCTTTACTTATTCTGGTCATAGGTTATATGCATTGTAAATATGGTCTGTTTAAGAACTACTTTTCATTTTAAAGATGTCATTTAAAGTTCTAAATTTTGATGGAATCTCATTTACACATTTTTTTCTTCTTTGAATCATATTTTTTGTATCCTAGGTAGTTCTTGCCTACCCTGAATTCATAAACATTTTCCCTTATAATTTCTTCTTAAAGTTTTATAGTTTTAGTCTTTCATATTTAGGTTTATAGAGCCCTTCAAGTTATTTTTACATATGGAAATAAAGGGTTGAGGTTAATTTTTTATATATGGATACCAGGTGTTCTAGTGCCATTTGCTGAAAACACTATCTTTTCCTCTGCTCTTGAATTGGGTTTATGTTCTATAAAATGTTAATGTTAAATAATCTTTCAAAACTCAGTGGACCATATATGTGTGATTCTATTTCTGGATTGTTTTATTCCAATGATCTATATGTCTTTCCTTATTCCAACACTGCCTTGATTACTGTAGCTTTAGAAGAAGTCTTAAAATTGGGTACTAAACATCTTCCAACACTGCTTTTTCTTTTTTGTTTTTTACTTTTCTAGGTCCTTTGTACTCGTACATAACTTTTAAATTTCAATATCCAATTCTTCATTTATAGCAAGTATACATAGACCTGAATTTTTATATATACCTTGTGTTTTCTAATCCTGCTAAATTCAAATACAAGTTCTAGAGGCTCCTAGAGATTTCTTAGTGTTTTCTCTTAGATGATCATTTCATCTACATATAAAGATTTTACTTCTACTTTGCCAATCCTATCCTAATTGTGTCATTTTATTGCCCAGACTATTTTGGCTGGGCCTAGGTTTCAAAGTTGAATGGACAGATAAAGAGTAAGCATATCTGCCCTTGTTCCCCACCTTAAGGAGAAAGCCTTGTATCTTCTCCATTCATATAAGGCATTTTCACTGGAAGTATGGAGTACATGTCTTTAATCTGTTGAGAAGATTCTGTTCTACTTCTAGTCTCTTGATAGCTTTTACCATGAACAGCTGTAGAATTTAGTCCAATACTTTTTCTCCGACTAGTGACAGGATCATATGGCCTTTTCCTTTCCTCTGTTAAAATAATGACATTTGGGGGTGGATCTTCCAAAGCTGAACCAACACTGCCATCCCTATAACAAAACCACTTTCTACATACTGCCAGATCTGACTTCTAATAGTTTGTTTTGTTAAACAAATTTCTATCTATGTTCATACTTTTTTCTTCTCTTATCTTTATCCAGTTTTAGTATTAGCACAATGTTGATTTCCTAAAATGAGGGGAGAAGTGTTCCTTCTTTTATCTGCTTTGCTTGTTTCATATAATTTATCAGTTAAAATGTATATGAGCCTGTTGTTGTCATATAGATTGGTTTTCAAGCTAGGAATATACTTTCTTTAATAGGTGCTATTCAGATTTTATATTTCTTCCAGAGTTAGTTTCATTAATTTGTCTTCCAAGGTACTTCTTAGAAGTTGTCAAATTTATTTCAAAACAGATTTTTGAAATATGCTTTCTATATCCTTTTAAATTCTGTAAAATCTGTGGTAATGTCTCCTAGGTCTTGATATTTTAATTTTAAAAATGTGTAATTGATATTGTGTAATAGGAAGTAAAGGTCTAGGGGGGTGGGGGAGGTGGGAGGTGGGGAAGGGGAAAGAGGGGAAAAAATATGAGAAAGGGAAAAAAGTGGAAATGGGATCTTTGCAAGTAAGGATGGTTGGAGAGGGTGAGGGGAGGGCAGGGAAAGGGAAAAAATAAAAAGAACCAAGAGACTCATGTAATGGTACAAGATCCCAATGATGTATGTAAATGTATTTTATACCTAAAATGTACCAATAAACGTAATGGGGGGAAAATAATAATAAAAAAAATATTTTACCAAAAAACAAAAAAGAAGCAAAATAGAAGATGATAAAAATATTTGTGACTATGTTAGTAAACAAATATAAATAAATTAAAATTTACCGTTAAAAATAAGAAATGTTACAAATCACATTTTAAATATATCTTCTTGTTACTTGCAAAAGATACAAAATAAAACATATGAGGTAAAAAAGAGGTAGAAAAATACAATAAGTAAATTCTAATGAAAGTAAAAGTTATGGCACTCTACTAATATCAAATAGAATTAGGATATTACTAAAGACAAAAAAAGGTCTCAACACAATCAGAAAAGAATTCTCTTAGGAAATAGAAAAATTATGAACATTTTGTTACCTTGAAAGAAATGTTGAAATATGATAATTTTGAAATATATTAGAAAACAAACTGATAGAATTATTAAAAAAAAGAATTGATTCATCTGCATTCTTATGGACTGAATTTAACTAATCTCTCTTGGTAATTGATAGATTACATAAAAAATTTATTAGTAAATGTAGAGAATATCTAACCAGCCTGGTTATCAAGCATGTCCTGATAAGATTTACATGTAAAACTGGGCATTATTCTGGAGCACAAATAAAACATTCATGAAAATTAACATAATAGACTTAAAAGAAAATCTTAGAGAGAGCAAAAATATCCATATAATATAAACTATGTTCTTTAAATAAAACACAGCTGAATCTTGCATCATCATTGAAAGCAATAACAAAAAGATTATCAAACAATCTCAGAAAAAAAAAGTTTTTTGAGACAAGGTCTCAGGCTGGCCAAAAACTCACTATGTAGCAGGGGCCGGAATTTAATGCACAGTGATCCTTTGCCTTGGCTTCCCAAGGGCTTTTTGATTATAAATTTGAAAACTAGGGCGGGGGATTTAGCTCAGTGGTTCCGCCGCCTGCCTCGCAAGTGTAAGGACCCAAGTTCGATCCCTGGTACCAAAAAAATAAAAAAATAAAAAAATAAAAAATTTGAAAACTTGCATAAATAATTTTCCAAAGGATATAATTTATAAAATTTGATTTGCAGATAAATAAAAGATCCAGAACCAAAACTACCAAGTAAATTCAAACACTATTTTAAACTATAACCTATCCATATATCTACATCTAACAAACTTGGGCGATCAAAAATAATTATATCAATATTTTAAACATAGTCCCAATTTCACTTACAACGTTCCAAAGAACTGAAAAAGAGGAAGCCTTTTTTAATATTTGAGAAAACTACCTAAGAAAAAGAAAATTAAACATTGTTCTCAATTTGGTTCAAAGGAAGGTAAGGATGATTTAATATTAGACAATACACATTACTGTAATTTCTTAAAAAGAATGATTTACATTAATAGACACAGAAAATACAAGGTGCATTAATGATAAACATATTAACAAAATTAGAATAGAAAGATAATTCCTAACCTAAGAAACTGGTATTAACTAAACTACCAAACATCATACATAATGATTGAAACAAAGCTGTTTTATTCTAAGAGTGAAGACCAAGACAGTGATTTTACTATCAAAGTTTCTAATCCACAATATCCTAGAGGACCTACCTAGTGCAAAGGAGAGAGAAAATAAAATCATATCTGTTAAATTAAAAAGGAGAAATAAGTCTTGTTTGTCAGAAACAATATGATTATGTGCATTCAGTACCCAAGATAATTTACAAACAATTAGGATCTCTAAGATCATTAAGCAAGTATCCCAGAGACAAGTTCATCATGCAAAAGTGAATTAGAAAATATAATAACAAATCATGTAAAGGGCCAGAGAACCAAAATGAAAGCCGTGTCATATTTAAGAAAAGATGTGTAACTTTTATGTGGAAACTACTAAAACTACAAGGGGTGGGTGATCAAAAATTCAGTGAATGCTTATGTTTTTAAAAATTTATTACAGTAGAAGATATATTGTCAAGAACATTGAGATAAGTATGTTAAAAGTGAGGGACAGGTTTTTAAAAATATTTTGAGGGGTTTAATGGCTAAGTGTATTTTACTGTAAAAAGTTTTTAAAATTAAATATTAACTTTATTTATCAGTCACATTTCATTGATCAAAAATGATGGCAATTTCTGCCAAATTATAGTGTGTCCTCATTCACCTTATTCACTGGATATGGCACATATGACTTCTGGCTTTTCCGCAAAGTCAAAATGACCATGAAAGGTAAATGTTTTGAATCAATTCAGAATATCTAGGTAGCTGCAATAGCACAACTAAAGACACAAAGAGGAACTTCAAGAACTGCTTCAGAAAGCACCAAGATTGATGGGATAAGTGTGTTTGAGGTGAGCAGCAAAATTTTCAAGGGAATTAATGATAATGTGTGTCTTTTACTATACTAAGTTTAAAAAAATTTTTAAATATGCACCGTATTTTTTTTTATCATACCTCATATGTTAAAAGACAAAATGAAGGGCCGGGGATTTAGCTCAGTGGTTTTGCCATCTGGTGTGCAAGAGCAAGGACCCGTGTTGGATCCCTGGTACCAAAAAAAAAAAAAAAAAGACAAAATGAAGAACAAACATATGAAGCAACTAAAGGCATTCAAGGATAGAAAAGAATCAAGTAATTTCACCAAATTAATATATGAAATATAAGTTTTTTGTTTGTTTTTTGAGACAGGGTCTCACTATGTAATTCAGGCTGTCTTTGAACTCACCATTATAGCTTAGGCTGTCCTCAAACTGGCAGCAGTCCTCCTGCCTCAGCCTCCTGAATGCTAGGATTACAGGCGTGCTTCACTAGGCCTGGCAAATTTAATTTTTAAAACAAGATTTCTCGTAGAGTGACAAGTTTATCCTAAAATTAATATAGCCACATAAAGGTTTACAATAGTCAAGAAAATTTTGAGGAAGACAAGGCAGGAGGATTTGCCATATCAAACTTTCAGAACAATAATATATTAATAGCAATTTAGTGGTAGTACATAACAGAAGGAAATAATCAAACAATAAGTAATTAGGTCAATTGTTTATGCGTTAATTATATCCTTAAGTCACTTAATTTATAAAAATTAATTCCAAGTGGATTTAAAATCTAAATGTGAAAAGCATAATTTAAAGGAAGAAAAAAGCATAGAAAGTGATTTTAATGAACTTCATGAGGGACACTAAAGCATAGCCATTAAGGGGGAAAATTGGCACATTGATCACATTCAAATTAGAAATGTCCCTGTATTAAATGATACTGAAAGCATAGTGAAAGATGTAGTAAACAGCTTACACTGTGAATTTCTAAATCTTAACATATTACATTCTTTTTTCAAAATTATCAACAATACAAATCTGCAAATGGTAGTGTAAATTTGTTAATTGTGCAATTTTGCTTAACTTCTATTCAAAAATTTTTATTAAGCATGTTCTATGCCAAAGGGTTCTTGAAACACAGATGAAAATGCATGAGTTACAATTAACATCCTCAAGGATATACAGATTTTCTGAAGACTTAAGTTTGTTTTTTTTAATTCACCAAGGGAATTTTGATTGTAGATGCCTGTGTGTTTGGAGTTCAGTTTGTGACTTAGGAATGTGATGAGATGCTGATTCGCTTATATTTGATGGATGTGTTATTTTCTATCGACTGTCTGTAATGCCACATGCTCACAAAACCCATAGCGGAACAACTCTCAGAAGATTCAAAACACCTCTGCAGTAATTTGCTATAATTCTCTTTTTATTTTTTGGCTAGCTCATTTTCTTCTTTGGTAATATTCATAGTTTAGAGTTTACTTCATTGGCAGAATTCCAAATTTGAGTCATATTTGTTATCCTCAGAGAATCTGATTAGTACCATCCGTGTTTATACATGTACGGCTAGCTTAAAAAAACAAGGGAGCATACATAGGAACAAATGTAAACTGTTTATGTATATGTTTGTATGACAATTTTCATTTACCATACATGTACATAAAGAGCCTCAAAAGAAAACCAATAGGTTTTGTTCCTACTCTCTTTACACCATAAACTTTCCACTATAATCTTGTTTCCCTCTATAGAACTGGTCCTAATTTGTCTTTTCTTTATCTCAAAATTCCTAGGCTGTCAAGGCAAGTTACTCTTAAAAGGACTCAGGGAATTGTAGTCAAGAAAAAGATATATTAAACTATCATTATTCAAACATAAAAATTTAATAAAAATGTTAACAAGGTTTCCCTAAGGTGGGAGTGTTTATTGCTTACCTTTATGTTGTTGTTTTTGTTTATCAGCACAATTACATTTCTACAGATAGAGGTCAAGTACAACATAGCACTTGCTATTTAAGGAAAATTCGAGGAAAAAAATACTACCCAGAATCATTATATTCACAACTTTCTTTCCTACGCAATTTTAAACTCTTTTAATTTTTCACCAGATTCAAAGGGAAGTTCAATCATGAATAATGGCTGTAGCTTTTTCTTTAATTTGTGACATCTAATCTTTACTTTAGGGTTCGCCAGTCACATCTCACTATGTCTCACTGCATGAGCCCTGACATGATACATCATGGCCAAGGTGATCCAATATTGCGCGGCATTTTTTTTAAAAAAGGATATTAAATGGTGGCAGAAGATATACCTGAAACATGTCAATGTGGGCCCAAGGGGCATTGCTCTTCACGACTGGTTTGCACACTCTGAATCTGGCTAGAAGAATTATTACTGTCCCTTATATATACACATCCTTATCCAAATAGTCTCTTCTTATGTTTAATATATGCATTCCTGTCATATGAAAGCTACTTGCTTAAGCTGCTTTTCTGTCTATTTGTAGTCTGTTCAGACACACAGTCCTCAGCAGGAGTCCAGCTCCATGATTCATTGCCTCAGATTTCCTATGGAGCTTACATGATGCTCGCTCAGCCCCATACGGTTTTGTATCCATTATAACCAGGGACAAGTAAGCAGGGCTCAGGAGTCTGAGCATCTATCTAAGAATAGCTCCCCAATGCCTTGCTTTACTCACAATAAATGAACAATGAACTCTTTACATGCTTACCTCGTATGGGGAGGAGAAATTATAGGAGCTTGCTTGAGTTAAATAAGGAAAGAAGCATTTAGAGTGAAGCTCCTTAAATGAGCAGGTCAATAACTAGTTTACAGAGACCAGGGCACCTGGCTAATGGGAGAAGAAAGAATTATGCTTGTCACAGAGAAAGAAAGATGCTGTCCTGGTTTAGTGGTAAATAATTACATTCATTATACTGAGAATAGCTCTGCAAGTGGTCGGTTGCACTAGTTAATTCATTAGCAAAACTAATCGGCAAACTACAAACAACAATTGGGGGTAAATTTAACCAATTCCAATAGAATATTTGGCAAACAGGATTTTCTTTATATTAGACAAGGAAAATTACACTGGAAAGCTGCACATGTAATTGTGTATATCTTCTTACTTTGTTCAGAGTTTCAATATGAAACAAGGAAGTCAGGGCTGAGGCAGAGATTGAACACATGTACAAAATGATGACCCCACTGAATTATGTCAGAAAATCTGAAATTGGCCTGTTCAATGTTTGTTATAATAATGAATAGAAAACAGGTGCTAACATTAAAGGACTTTTCATTATTGTTGCTTTACTGGATTTGTGGATATAAGAGTATATATTTTTTTAAAAGGTTATATAATTAAATATAATAATGTATGTTCTATGTATTATATAATAACCTTATAATACTTCTTTAGTGCAATAATATAACTTAGATCTAACCAAGAAAATTGCGGAGTAATTTTACTTATTGTCCAAACCACTTGATTGAGTCTTGCCACTATGGTTGATGCAAAATTCTGGTATAATTTCAATGATGTTTCATTCTTATTTTTCTATAATTTCTTCATTTGTGCATTCAATGTGCATCATAGCTTAGATAAAATCTTACAAGAGAAACAGTAACTTTCCTTAGTTTAAAGATAGGGAGTGTTTTGATTATCATGGAGTGCTAAGGTTCTTCTTAAAGTAGATGCTTTTTTATTAATGGAAAGTCTTTTTTTTCTTTCTTAGAAGAAGAGAGAATTCAACCATACAATTCTAGCAGAGAAGATCAGACTAAGGGATAAAATATAAAGGGTCTGCTGAAACTAGTAGCTTTATTCGGTCACCATAGAACAGTACTATTGGGCTAGAATTCCAAAAAGCAATTCAACTAATCTACTGAATTCAGGGAAAATCACCATTATACCCTATTTACAAATATTATATTTCTTACAAATTTTCACCCTAGTAAATAACAAATCTATGTCATGATCCTTATAAAGTCTAAAGAGTCCCAGCTAAAATGAGATTGGTATTAGTAGAGCAGTTTTAGGTTCACAAGAAAATTGAGGGGAAAATACAGAGATTTGTCATGTATTCCTTACTGTCACATCTCCCTCACTGTTGAGCCTTCCTCACCACCAACATCTCCAAGGAGATTTTTTATGACTGATAAACCCAGGGGGACACAATGTAGTTTCAATCAAGTCCATTGTTTAAATCAAGGTTTGCTCTTGGTGCTTTAAATTTTATGGCTTGGACAAATGTATGATGACGTTTATCCATCCTTATAGTATCATATAGTATTTTTACTTCCCTAAAAATCCTGTGTCCTACTTGTTCATATTCACTGTTCTCTCCTGAGCCCTAGAAATCAGTGAACATTTTAGTTTCTGTAGAGCTCTGACTTTGCCAGGCTGTCCTACAGGAGGAAACACAGAGTTCATAGCCCCTTCAGATTGGCTTCATTCACTGAGTAACATATAGTTCCACTTTCTTTATGTCCTCTCATGGCTTGAGAGCTAATTTCTTTCTAACACTGAACACTATTCCCTTTTCTGAATGCTCCATGGTTTGTCCATTCACCTACCGGAGGACATCCTGGTTACTCTCCAGTTTTGGTAACTATCTGTGTGCAGGTTTTTGTGTGAACAGTTCTGAATTCTTTTTAAGTAAATAACAAGAAGTTGAATTGCTGACAGTATGGTAAGAGTGTTTTTGTAAGGTGTCTGTGAAGGTCCCATTTTTGATCACTCTCATTTTAATTGTTGATTTATCTGTTTGTTTCATTAGACAGAAGACTTCTCATAGGTAGGGAGTATGGCTTATAAATCCTTAGTAACTAAGGGCAAATTAAAAGGAAACAGGAAGAGGAAAAAATATAGAAGAAAAAAATCATAATGAAAAGGTTTACCAATTGATACTGTTAGAGAGAAAGTTTATGGAAGAGCAATGTATGACCACTTTTAAAAATATATGAAACATTGGTGTTCAGTTGATAATCATACTTGATTGTTCTATATAACAGCCTCAAAATCAACTGAGTGCAAATAAATTAGTTTACTATCTGTACTTTGGGTTGGATGCATGTATTTGCTCTTCTCCTCCACTTTAATACCTAAAGTCCCTGGGGAATTTATCTAATTTGCTTGGATATAAATTATTTCATGCATTCTTTATTGATACTCAAAACTAAAGCAATTTTGAGTAAGGGCCCTGAATTTTCATAGAGGTTTATGGTTTTTTGACTTTATCATTGTAAAATTTTTATTTCAATTAAGTTTTTGCAACATATTTATCTTGGGGTTTCTTAAGTGTCATAGAATGGTTATATGTATAACCAATTACCATTTTGAATATTGCATTGAGAATTGTGCTTACTATCAGAAGCAGTCAATATTATGGTTATTGCATTTTCAAAAAGTTACTACCTTTGAATGGAATGCCCTATAATAACCAGAAAAAAAAGCAGAAGGGCCACAAGGGAATGTATAGTTAGAAGAATTCAAATTTACTTCTACTTGTGATCTCTTTAAGAGCAATTATTCTCACCTAGTTACCCCCAAACTATAGATTAGATCCCATTATCACTTCCTTTTGCACAGAACTCAGTCTTTCAAGAGAACATAACTACATTATGAACATTTTTCCCTGCTTTCAGGTAACTTTTTTCATATGTGTTGTAAGGAAGGAAAGTGAGAAACGAGTGTGGTAAAGTGTCTACTTGGCTCAAATATCCACTGCCTGTCCCTGTGAAAGGACAATACACCTCTATCCCACTGCCCCACTGGTATCTGCCAAGCCAACTGTGTTGGCCCAGGGCACATCAGTGGAAGTGACCTGCACCACCAGCTGAGTGTAAGCACAGTCACAACCTCCATCATCTTTTTCACTTTACACTGAAGCTGATGTTTCCAAGACTCTGGCTCTTTTGTTACCTGTGTGTCCAAATTAAAATGCCACAGAGCAGTGATGCCTCCAATCTTTGAAAGATGTATTGCATGAGTGGGGAAAGCGTTTATTGTTGTAACCCCCTGAAAGATTTCTCCATTTATTTATTATTTGAGAACTTGCTATGTGCCCAGAATTATTCCAGACCCTAGAACTATACCAGTGATCAAAGTAGAAAAAATCATATCCTCATTTAACTTGCATTCTATTGAAATGATATTGACAATAAAATAACTGAATAATATAGTGTGTTAGAAAGAAATAATATGATGGAGGGACAGGTCAGGAAACAAACAGTAAGTATTGATAATGAGAGTTTCACTTTTAATAGGACAGTCAGAATATGGCTTACTGAAAAGTGACTTTTTTACTTTTAAAATTGTCGGTAATATACCTCATAACAGTTAAAAAATGATTTTTACTGGAGAATTTAAAAATGCTTTGCTTGTTACCATAACATGACTTAACAAAGCTCACAGATACATTTAGAATTAGAACATACTCCTAAAAAAGGTAATTATATTTTTGACGAGAATTTTCATGCATGTTCATGTTTAAATGTTGACTATGAATGTAATAAAATATATTAATTTCTTAAAAATATATTCTTACTTAATGGGACTGGTTGACAAAGTTATTTGAGAAAGAGCCATCAGGGATGTCACATTGAGAAGGAATGAGCATGAATTCAACAAATGAGCTTTCTGAGGAAGCTCAACTTTGAGAAGAGGTCTCACAGTGCCTTGCACTCTCAAATTTTTCTCAAAGGATAAAGAAAATGAATAGATCAATTTCATTTAAGATCACATTTCTGAGGTTATGGTCTGAAGAAATAGAAATCAGGAGGCATAATCTTCTGTTAATTTTTAAAAGAAGCTATAAAATTATTCAGAGAGTACTAGATATTTATTAAAATCCTCCATCTTCTCCTTCCAGAAAAATAGGATTGAAGCTACTGCAAGTTCACTACTATAAAATGATGTGCATAATAGTGCCTGGAACACAAGTGGGCATTGCATGAATAACTTAATGAAGGTGTCATCTGTTTTTATGACATGGCAGATATCTTAAATATGGCAAAATAAACTTTACCAAAATTAAAAAATGTGGCAAATAGATCTTTCAAGATAGAACCATCTTGAAAGTATTTCAAAGGATTATCTAGAATATGGTAAATTAATAAGACATGTCAAAACAATAAGGAATCATGTTCTCTAACACATCCCTAGGATGTGTTGCCTCATGTTTATGATGTTCTATCTTCTGTGCATCTTAATTTTATGGATTTTTAAAAAATATTTGAATTTTCTTAAATAAAATAAAACATGGCTTCCTAAGTCTCCATACATAGTTAAGGAGAAACAATCTGTCTACTGTATGATATTGTAAGTTAAATGCCATATAGTTAAACAATGAAGCAAAAAACTAACTCTCAAAGAGAAGATGGCACAAACTATTCTGAGGATAGAATATCTCCAATAAACATTGCCTCATAAATACAATTACATAATATGAGAGTAAGAACAAATGAATGATGAAATGTTCCAAGTATCACAGTACCAAATGATTGCTTACTAAACTACCTACTTATTACTACTCTTGAGCTAAAATCATCCCCATCATTCATCATCTTGCAGCCATAACCTAATGCTCCGCTTTTTTTTGTTATCCTGGGACCCTAGTCTTAGATCTGGGTGTTCCTTGATGGCATTTGGGGAAATGGATCACAGAGATGTAACACAGGCTCTCTCAGGGAAAAGTATGTGTTTCCTCAGGCTAGCTGCTTGAACTTCCCAAGTCATTTCTCAGAATCTCAGCTTACTTGGCTGTAAGTATGAAAATGACACAGTACACCAAGAGAAGAGAATCTTTAGACTTAACACTCATGGCTTCTATTATAAATGAGAAATCTCTCTAAGGTCTCAGGCATGTAATAACTTGAGAGCCCCTTAACTAGTGAGTAAATACAGCTAACCAATGACCAATGACCACCTTCAAAGCACCCTCACCTAGGTTATCCCCAACCCCACCTTCCCTTCTTACAAAACTACCTTTACTAGGACTGAAGCCTCAGAAAGTGATGCTTTAAGACAGAACCATCAGGAATATTCTAGACAGTGCCCTTATTCTTCTCCCATAGGAAGTCAACTAAAGAGTTTATATTTTTTACATCCTTGCATCTTATCTCTCCTCACTCTATTTCCACCATTTTATAACATCTATTGTAGGTCAGCCACTTCTACATGTATTAATTCATTTAATATTCATCACTTTAGAAGTAGATAGTGTTATATAGTCACACCAATTTTCAAATGAGAGGATGGAGACACAGAGAGGTTTAGGTAACTTCAGTCCATGTAATAAAAGAATGGCAAATATAGGTATTAGACTCGTAAAGTCTGACCTCAGAGTCTGTGTTCTGAAGTTATTACCCTCTACCAGAACTGTCCTGACGCAAGTTAAGACCATTTTTTCAATGGTGTTACTGCAGTAGCATTTTAATTGGTCTCTCTGTGTCCACATTTGTCTCCATGGAATTCATTTTCCATTTGCAACTCAAATTCTTTCAAAAACCATTTCCTTCTTACTTTATCAACATTCTTATATGGCCTAAACCTTTCTCCTTTTGCAAAAAGTGTTCACGAAGACACGGAGACACAGCTCTGTGAGCTTGTGTTTGATAAAAGTAGTCTTGCAAAGAAAGATAGGTGATGGTATCAGACAGTGTATAGAAAACAAATATAAATGGGAAGTGTACAAAGAAGCTTTGTGTGGTCATCAAATTCAAGGACCAAGAGCAAATGTTCAAAGTCAGAGATCAGGCAACAGGGGGAATGAGCACTGAAAAGCAGCTAAAAACAAGTGAGAAGCATTTCTGGAAAATATCCTGGGAAAGAATCTGTTATCTTTCACTAGCTTTTCTTATCCCTAGGGGAGTGACTACTACAGTGAAAAGAGCTAGGTAGGTTGAGTTTGAGTTCTGGCTTCAACACAGTAAGTAATCTGACTGACACCATTGTTTCTCAGGTTCAACTTTTCCTTTAATAAATTCATGCAGTTATCAGGAAGACATGAGACAATGTATCTTGCCTAGAATAAAGTAGGCTTAAATTGCAGCTATTAGTGACTATTTGGACAGCATGGGAAAAAAACAGCAATAGGTAAAGGACCATGAATGATGTAGACAAAAGACACCCATATATTTCACAGTAAAGTTCCAACTCTAACCCAGCACCCTTATAATCAGATTTATAATATGTGATAGATTTACAAATGATCTTTAAATTCAACTGTCAAGTAGTGAACGCATTGGTATCTTTTGTTTCAAGAGTTAGGGATTTGTAATAGCCTGGAAGTCATTCTCAGCTTTTATGTGGCAACATACTGCTGGCCATTTAAATCTGCTAGTTCCACCTCTTGACCTAACATCTATAAATTTAGGCTACGTCCAGGATAGTTTGAAGAGAAAGTCAAAGTTCAGAACTCTCCTAGTGCCCAGGCTGTGCTAATTGAGCACTAACGGTCCATAACAGGCATGACTGAAATGTAAAGGAGAGCAGCCAGCCCACATTCTAAGGATCCTCAAAAAAGGTGGCTATATCTATCTATATGCCTTACAAGTTTTTGAAAATTTTAGTGTATAAGAAAACATAATGGGCTTTGCTGTCAGGCTGAGATTTTTTTAAATCTTATACTTCATCCTTTATCAGCTCTACAACATTAAGCAAGCACATTACCTTCTCTGAGCTTCAGGTTGTCTTGATCTTGGGAATGAAAAGAGCAACCTCTTCAAAATATGTTAAGAAATTTAAGTAAGATTTAATGTAGCACTCTGTTTAAGTCATCTCAGTGAGGAGTGTCTTTAGGGTAGCCTGGGACAGTAACATTTAGAGGATGACCAGCAAATGCACCTTCTGTACCTAATTGAGCACTGGTGCCTGCTCCTTCAGAGCCTCTACTGCCCTGGAGCAAGTCTGCCTTAGATCAGACTACCTACATTCTTTTGGAATAAGACCATAACCTATTTATTTATGTCACTTCTAGTGATTTAAAATAAAATGACAACTATGCAAAAGACTAGACATTTTCAATCAACCAGTTGCCAAAATACAGTGGATTTCCTACTAAAAATTTCTGTTTCTCCTGCCTTAATTCCTTCTTTGCTTCATGTTTGCTTTCTGAATATAGAAAAATCCCTTACAATGACTTACAGAAAAGTTTATAATTTGTTCTTTACCTAGTATGGTTGCCTTTACTTCTGTTTTAAAACCTAAACTACTAGGGCCGGGGATTTAGCTTAGTGGTCCCACCGCCTGACTCACAAGAGCAAGGTCCTGAGTTTGATCCCTGGTATCCCCCACCCAAAAACCTGAACTACTCTAGGTTTGTCTTAGCTCAGGCCTTCATGCCTTTGTCCAAGCCTATGTTCCCTCCCAGCAGGACCTGACCCTCCTTTCTCCAGGAGGCTGCTTTCTGTGTTAATCTACTACTCAAAGTCCATTTCTTTTCCTTGGGAGATGGGAGGATTTCCTCTTCTCCAGGCTCAGTCTCATGCCCTCTATGCTTCGTTTTCATCACCATTTTCACACATAGCCCCGTTTCTTAGTATTGTTGCCTTACTTATCCAACTCTTCTGTTAGGGCTGTGAGAAGAGTGACTACAGGGTCTATGTCTTCTTATCTCTGTACCCTCATTGTCTAATGACTAGTTACTCAGTAAATGTCTGCTGAAGTGTTTCTGCATAAGCTAATGAGCAATCACTCTATGAGGAAATAAAGCTTTCGAGGGCAGTTGGCTAGGAAATTGCATTCATGAGGAGTTTGCTCTTGACCTTCATGAAGATCTTTTAGCCTACAATACAACCACAGATGGAGCACCAACCACAGAGCCTCTATTTCACAAGAATTGTGTGGAATTAATGCAAGAATTATCTTTGTGGATAGAGGAGGACACTGTACAATGCAATACTTCAATATCCTCTCAAACTCAACAACAAAAACATCTAATAAACTGCCAGAAAATGAAATTCCAAATCTGTGGGGGAAACACATAAACAAAACTTGACTGAATATGTTTTGATCTCTAAGTATTGGTACATCAAGTAGCAAACAAATATCTGGGACTGGAGGGATAGCTGAGAAACGTAGTGGGATGTGAAGTAGAATCTTCATAAAGGACCTGATTCCACCAGGGTTTTAGTTTGGTTTCCAAAAGTTCTCAGCTTTTGTACAAGGGAGATTTCCTTAAAGTCGTCTCCTGACTAACTGGAAGCACATCAGGCCTTCTGAGAATTGCCCGCTCAGATCAGAATTCCATGAAGCCAGAGTCCCAGTTGGGTAAACTTCACTCAGCAGTAGTAATAACAAGAAATATACTAAATTTATATATTGGAATTTCTTTCCAGGACTGAGCTTGTACATTCATTATGTTTCAAATAGAGCCCATTTTGCACAAAAGTTTAAAAGAGATTTGTTTTTGGTGTTTGTGATTCTGCTTTCCATTTTATGTATATTTCCATCTTTCTGCTTTAGTGTAACTTAAACCCAGGGATCTGTTTTGGGTCTATGTTTTTCTGAGTCATACTTTCTGCCAACTGCCAGTTAATTAAGACTAAGTAGGTTAATATAGTTTTGAATTTTACCTGTAAGATTTGATAGTAAAGATGGATGAATGGATGGACGGATAAATAAATACATACATATATACATACAGTATATCCATCATCCATACATGGGTTTATATATGCATAAGCTGCTCAAAATGAAAAGATTGCTATATATTCTTTCTTTCTATGGCTTCATTCCCACAAACAAGCCCAGTAGATGAATTCCAAGAATATGAAGCTTAATATAGCTGTTCAGAAAGGAATCAGTGGCCTGTTTATTGCACTTATCGACAATTTGTGAAAGAAGGGACCAGAAATCAGTCTAATTACCAGAGTGCCAGTTGTGCTTGTTAACACCAGCTTTGTGACCAAATGTTATTCCACAGTTGTCACATCGCACGAGGGTTTCATTACTAACATAATAGTGAACAAGATCACATGAAAAGCTATTGATTGATCTGCCACACAAAGGAAGGACACCCTTGTCTCTATTATAACATGTTATATCTTTGACTATAGGCAGCAGATGTAGCCCAACAATTCCTCTTGCTAGAGAAGTGTAATTTCAACCCTGTCCTGGTTCTTTCAAGTGTTTGCCAATTAGGGTCCCCTTTTTATTTGCATGTGTCATAAATGGGCTGAAGAAACAAGAAATTATCCTGCTCTAGCCCTTCCTGATCTTTAAACAAGATTGAATTGATTCTCTTGAACTGAATCCAGGAGAGGGTTAGGGTGGGCACAATGTTTACTTTATCAATTGTCATTTCTGGCAAAAAAACCCAAATGACCACTTTTTGTTAATTTGGTTTTGCATGTTTTGTAGGAAAATAGGCAAATATAGGCAACCCAGAAAGGATCAAGGAGAGGAAACTAACCTGTCTTGAAGTCTCTCTTCTCTAAATTATCAGAGTTAGAGTGTAGAAAGGAATCCATGAGCCCAAAGGAACCAATGGCACGATCACTTCAGTGCCCAGTTCCTGCCTTTCAGCTTTTTGTTTCACAAGTCTCAACAAACTCTTTGACTCTGCATTTTTTCCCAAAGAACCTGTCTCCTTTAGCTTTAAAAGGAACTCAGTGAATATCATAACCTGGAAGTGGATTTGTTTATCATGGCGAATGAGCATCTAAACAAGCACAGGGCATCACCATCTTATCTGATGATGAGTGATTTATCAGGCAGAACATGAATCTGCTCCTCACCATCCCGATTTTCCTGTTTATGCTTGTTGAACAGATACAATTTAATGAAGAATATAAAGTACTTAAAATCTGTCTACCATTAATAGTTTAATTAAACTGACACATACTTCAAAAACAGAGAGACAGAAAACATTAATTTTGGTTATAAAGGGCATGGCATTATTAAAGTGCAATTTAAAAAACATTCACTTACAGTTAACAGCTAAAACAATTTAATTATTTAACACTGGATTGTCACTTGCGACTAACTTCACCTCTTTGATGCGGGGATGTTCAGTGTCCCTGTTGATTGTTATGGTTCATTCCCTCGAATTCCAAATGGAGTGGCATTTTCAGAGCATCAGCATCTACATTCAGAGTCCCTGCTGCTAGTATGCATTGCAAAGTAGGAAAATTTAACCAACAGTCTTGTAGTGTTCACAGCTACCCTACAAGTAAATTGTGATTATGCAGCATATGTGAAAGTTTCACCTAATGTTTCTAAAACATTAGGCAAGGATATGCTTTCTTTTCAGGCACTTTGAAAAATAAGATGCAGTGTGGCATAATCACTAGAGAACATGGGCACTGGACATATGCTTTCTGGTTTTCAATAGAAAAACCACTAATTTCTACCTAGGTGGTCTCAGGCAAGGTCTTTAGATTCTCTGTGCCTCAACAGCCTGATTTGGAGACATATAATTATAGAGCTTGCACAATAAAATTGTTTCAGGGCTAAATGAATTAGCAGATTCGAGGTCTTTAGAGGACTGCTTGACACATAAAAGGTGCTCAAAAATGTCAACTATGATCAATATTATTATTATTTAGCTATGAGAATCAAAATTAAGACTGATTAAGCCTAATTTTAAATAGTGAAGGATAAAATAGGCTCAAATAAATGTCATATAATAGGGAGTGAAGTAGTTATCAGGAGATCATGCAACCATTTGTGAAAAAGTTCCCCACTTAATATCAAAACTACCAGAAAGTTAGAAAAGGATGTGGTTACGGTTTACATTGAAAAGGTCCCCCAAAATCTCATGGGTTTGGAAGGTGATTGGATCATGGGGGCAATGTGCTCATCAACAGAGTGGCTGAATGTGCTCTTAGGAGGTAGGGCCTGGTTCGAGTTCGATCCTTGGGGTATGATCCAGAAGGGTGTATCTTGTCCTCAGCTTTTCCTTTCTCCTTCTGCTTCCTGCCTGCCACCCATTCCTCCAACATGCCCCTTTACCATCCTGCTCCTATCTCGGAGCCATCTGACAATGGACTGAAACCATGAGCCAAAATAAACTTCTCCTCTTTTAAATTGTGAGGGCTGGATATTTTGTCTCAGTATAAGAAAGTGATTAAGACACTTATCAAGTACTGTATAAGGTTGCTTTGGGCACATTCCATTTGCACTTTCATTTCTTCCATGAATCAATATGTTGGTATAACATTCGCAAAGGCTGAAGTTTTGAAAGTGTCCTCAGGGCAAAACAGAATCTAATACATGAATCTTTAGTCTCTACAGATCCAACTCCTTTCTGTTACAGGTGAGAAAACTAGAGTCCAGAGAGGGTAGAGGAGACAACTAAATGGAAAAATGGCAACACAGGCAGAATTAGAACTAAGATTTTTGAGCAGCCAAAATAATACTGTACCTTTTCCCCAACTGACAGTTTTCATTGTTCTAGGTGAGAAAAGAAGGTAAAAATAAACTCCAGAAACTTATCTTTATGTCAGAGTCATAAGTCTTAGAATTCAGCATTAACAGCAAGTTTTGTAGTTTGGGCAACATATGAGATAGTTCAAATACTACCCCACAGGTATCAGGAAGACTGCTTAAAAACACTTGGAAGGAAGACATAGGGCCTGAGTATGCACAGATGGGACCATAACTCATAAATGTAACAAATATACACTTCTCTATCATGAGAATATAAGTTGGCTGTGGCTACCAGAATATACTTAACTGTTCTCCACTGAAGATAGCTGAGAGTTATTTATTGAAGAAAAAAATTAGTAATTAAGAGATCTGGGATAACTTATTAAAATAACATCCATATATAATTTTTATTCCTGTCACTGAAAGTAGTTGGTCAATGATCTTTAATATAGAATGTCTAAAAACAGAAGTACTTAAGACAGATTTCAGGGAAATGTATGCAAATGGATTTTAACTTGGATATTATCCACTTGTCATAGCTAGAGCTAGCATCCAGGAATAGAGAAGTTTCATCAGTGCTCTTTAGATTAGGCTTTATTCTATGAGCCATCATTTATTAAGAACTATTTATGCATGTATGTATGTATGTATTGCATTGTATTGTACTGTATCTGGCAGGAGCTATCAAGCTCCTATTTCCTTTACTTCTCTATGTCCTGCAGATATTATCACCTGATTCCAGGAAACCAAATAAACCTGCTCACATTCTGAGATAGCTTGGAAGCTAGTCCCTATATACTTGTAATTATAAAAGGTTCAGACGCATTCTGAATACTTAAAGTCATTTTCTCCCAGACAGAATGTGGTATCTATGACTGTGTCTGGATCCTGACTTTTCTTTATGGTACAATTTTAGGCTGTGTCTTTGGCCCCTACTCCTTATTCTCATAAAACTTTGTCTTTTTCAGGACCTGGACTCTCTAAGTTGTTGTCTTTAGTCTAGCAGGTTTTAGCCTACTTCTTTTTTTCTATGTGCTTGTGTAAAAGGCAACATGTACCAATTCGAAATGGAGAGCAGGTGAATATATATATATATATATATATATATATATATATATATATATACATGCTACTGACATAATATGAAACAAATGAATAATCAGGCATTCTTCACAAGGTTTGTTAGTTGTACAAGACAACACAGTATATGAGCAGCAACAGAGTTATAGAAAAGAGTGGCCATTGTAGTTAGCCACTTTTGGAGGAATTTCTAAAGGGCCATATGACTTAAATAACACTTGAACGTGCTCAAAGTTTTCAGATGGGCTCAAAAATTGCAGCTGTTTACTGCATTCATTGAATGTAATATATGCAGGAGAAATAATCGAAATGTAGGCTAAGAGACCAGGAGCATACTAGTAGGGTGAAGGAAAGAGAGGGGCAGGGAAGAGCCGAAATTAAACCAAATATTGTACTAAAAAGTATGAATTAAAGTTCATAGGAAATATGAAGCAGATTAATGACAGTTATTTTTATTTAGGTATTCCTATATCATAATATCATAAACATCATGTCATAAACAAAATAAAAGATCTCATAACAACTGAGTTCTATTGGATTTCTCCCACAAACCTGAATTTCTCCTATAAAGTCCTTCTGCTTGATGGGCACCTCAAAAGCATGATGATCATTTAACATAGGAGAAATGTTATAAGGCTTTGTGGCTATGCTATCCTTTTCTGCTTTGTCTTATTGAGTGCATAGAGCTATTATGTCTGCACAACCCAATTTCTACCAAAAGAGGCTAGGTCAACTGATTTAATTTCACCCAGACAATCTTCCCGGCTCATTCGGTGAATCAAACAATAATCCTTTAGTTAGTGGATCAATAAGAAATTAAGAAGCAATTAAAGAGAAATGAAAAAAACTTAAAAATTTACATTGACCTGACAGTGAGGTTTTTTTGTCCCAGAAAATCAAGATATGAAAGCAATTGAACTCATTGCACTGTTCTTGCATTCTTCCTGTTTGTTTGAAAATTTCAAAAATAAAATATTAGAGAATAATGAAAGACTAAAACTATAATGAACTGAAGTTTTAAAATTCAACAAATAATATAATTACACTTGTATTGTAATACGAAATATCTTCTCTGACTTAAGTAAATGCCTAAATGGACACAATCATACATGATGGAAATGGCTGTGACTTTGTAGAGCTGTTATAGAAAAAGAATCAGTTTTCCAAATAATCACTTCATTTGCAACACCGAGGCAACATTTCAAAATTAAAACTCACTTTCGACTATAGTCACTTCAGTCCCAACCTCTCTCTAAATAATCAAAGCTTAGATGTACTATTTCTGTATTTCATCCACAAAAGCAAAAAACAAAAATAGTTAAGTGCCCTTCACATGGTGTCTAGTTTTTATCTTTCTCAGGTCTATCTTCCTGCAAGCTAGGAAACAGAATACATGCTTTGGTCTTATTTTTCCAAATGAAATATTGTCTAACCTTTGATAAATTGTTAACCCCACTATGCCACAGCTAGAGCTCTGGTTAAAAGGTTGAAGAAACATTGTTGCTTACCTATGGAATGTGTCTGATGCAGGTAGGTGAACAGAAGTCTATTAAGCATTCAGAATACAGGTAAGATGTAACAATGAAATACGTATAGTGTGATTTTTACAGCAAATCTCTAATCCAACGATCTACCTACTAATCCTGATCTTCTAGAAAGTAGACTCTGTGCAAAACAAGGTGGCTACTTCCTTAAATGAGTTTCTTTAGTGTAGGAAGAGAGAGGATCTCATGAAACAACAAACACAAAAGCCAAGCCGAAGTGGCTGGAAAGTTAAATGGGATAAAAGTGCAGATATCTTCTAAAGAAGGGCGTAGAACAGTGACGGTGAACCTACTGCATGTGTGCTGCAGAGGACTATTTGTCTTAATGAAAGCTCTGGAGGGTTCGCCATCACTGACCTAGAAATCGGTGGATCTGCAGGCTTGTTCTCAAGAAAGCACAACCATCTGGGTACTGCTACACTCACTTCCCATCCAAGGAATTAAGCAGGAGACAATTGCCAGACATTGCCTATTTTATGGGCACTGACTGCTGTGGGTGTGCCACCTTCAGCAGGCAATGATAGTGAATGAAGAACCATATACCAAAGTGATTGCATTTTCTCTTCTGATTTAAAGGTGTTTTATTAGACAATTTATGCTATCTTTTCTTTATGTTTCACACTTAATCTCCAAACAGAGAGTATTATGTGAGAAGCTGCGTGGGGTGGTTAAAAACATGCACACCATCAGTAATGCAATTAAAATTGGCATTTATAAAAGTATATTTTGATTCCTAATCCTGTTTTTACAAGTGCAAAATCACATTAGAAAACAATGTGATGCTAATTAAAGCTTTGTCACCCATAAGACCTTAGTGAATTGCATTTGTAATAGGCTGTGATGCAGAAGGGATTTCTGCTGGGGAAACATCAGCAGAATATGTGACTACATTTCTTGTTACGGTTAAAATCAATGCTACTGTTGTGTATGTTACTGTCTTGATTTTATCTCAAAACTGAGCTCCAAATGTCATGTCGTCTAAAGTTAAATTCAAAAACTAAAAAAAAACACATTATATTTGCATATGTAAAAAACAATAAAAAGGGCAGGGATACTATTGATTTTCCTGATGAAGATTAAGAGGACTGATTGAAGTACCAACATATGTTTCACATTCTACATGAATCCCACCTTGCAAAAACAAAGGCAATTATTAAAAAAAAGAATTAGTCCCAGTTCTTAGTTTATCTAAAACTTATCTGTAAGGGTATAAAGTCAAAATGAAAGAAATTTTTTATTTGAACATAATTTGAGGATATGAGTTTTCTAGAAATCTTCAGGTCATCTTTAACCTACTCATGGCATGGCATGGTAATTAGTGAAATTCAGCTTTCATGGGCACTCAAACATGAATTGAGTCTCAGTTCCTCTTGATTCCAGGAGCCATCCCTAGAGCTCTGATTGTGAGCAGAGAAGGAAATCACATAGATTAGAAACTGAAAACTATCCAGCACTTGCCTTGACCTTTACAAATGGCCGCTAACATTACTTAACAGCTACGTTAATGTAGATGTCAGGGTGTGTGTGTGTGTGTGTTTGTGTGTGTGTGTGTGTGTGTGTGCAATTTAAATAGCCCTGGGATTGTGCTATTTTTACATTGAAAATGCCATTACAGAAACAAGTAACAAAACTCATAGCGTTTTTAATGACTTATGCAAACAGCCAAGTTTCAAACATCAAGACTAGCTCTAATGTGGTCCAGAGGAAGCAAAATGGACATGGATAATTGATATCTGTGAGAGTATTTATGGGGAAGTTTTAAGCTCTTAAATGTTCTCAGACAATTACAGTGCATTAAAATTATTTTAAAATATTCATACATGCATCGTTGTGGTTGTATTTCAACAATTTGCTTATAGGTAGGTATCCAAGCAATAAAAGACTCTCCGTTCCATCATTCCTTCAACCCTGCCAAGAAATTCTATCTAAATATATATATATATATATATATATATATATATATATATATATCTTGATCATGAGTCAGTGAAATGGGTAAATGGAGTCGCAAAAATTTGAAGGAGGTGAGATCATGTAACTTTGTACAAAGACATGCACACTACAAAAAGGACAGCTAACAAGTGACCCTTCAAAGTGGACAAGATAACAGGGATGCAATAAATATGGACAGTGGGACATTTTGGACTGTGAATCAGAGAGTTGTGCACAAGGCAAATAAAAAGAGACAGAGATTCAATGGCAACATATGAACAATGGACTAACGGAAAGGAAAATATCAAATGAGTCCACACATTTGGAGGAAAGACATGCTGTGTGATAAGATAAAGGGTAGTGCAGGGGACCAAGGGAATGAAGTACACATTTCATCTTGAGAGGGAGTGGCCACCATTGAAGCACAACCCGTAATTACAGTAAACCCAATAAACAAAGTAAACATAAGGACAAGGAAAAATGGAAATAGAGAAAGGAATTTATGTGGTTATTTTCTTCCCTTTTATACTACATTGTGCTTCCTTTTGTATTCTGCTTTTCTCATCCTTTTATTTCTCTTCAAGAGGAACAAACAAGGAAAATAATTTACAATCATAGATTATCAGTACCCACAGTCCATCTGTTTAGTTTAACCACAACAGAATGTGTGAGTGTTTGTATTCGGGAGAGACGGGTAGTTACTATTATGTCCCGATGAAACAATCCAACGTATAAAACCCAGATTCTGCTCAGTAAAAAATTCCACAGTCTACATTATAATCCTGCTTAAAAATGCTCTTAGGAATTTAACTTAAAGAATCCTCCTTCTTCTTATTTTTTTAAGAAGTCAATTGTTTCTGGAATGAATATTCACAATACATGTTCCCACAAAGGACAGCTAATGCATCCAAAAGTGAAACTGGTAAACAGCCACTGGCAGTAGAAATTTATGGAATTAGAAAAACCGGACTGGTTAAAATACATGACTGCATTCATTGTTGCAAAATGATTGGATTCATGTCTCATCAAATTTACATTGTGAAGACTGAATATAGTATGATTAGGCATTATTTTAACAACTACATTAAAATACAATTTAAAATAAAATGGTCCTTCATATCATACTAATATCAGTGTTTTAAATAACAAAGGGGATTTTTTTTTAAGGAAGGGATTAGCATTTCGTTTCAATCAGTACAAGCAATGAGATTCCAGTTGGGGTCTCAAAGATTCAGGATTTTATTAATATTCCAGAGATGCATTTGTGTTGCCTCTGGGTACACTGAAAAGCCACTTAAACCGCACTTAAAACAGCACTACAGGATCAAATTGATGTGCATCAACCATTTACAATAAAACTTGATTATTATAAAGGCATACATATTTGCATAATTACATGTTTGATTTTTTGATAATGCAGCATACAAGACAAAATGTTGCTTCATGTAGAAACACATCATCAAAAAGCACCATCTGGTGTAGTATTTAATGCACTGCACACTGATCAAAAATGTTGAAGATGGATTTCTGAGTATCAAAAGAAAAAAAGCCTGAGTAGTATTTACACAGGCAGTATGGCTGGCTGGATCATGCAGAAAAGAGAAATAAAATTCAAATAAAGCATAATATTAATAGATAAGTCCCATACACCTTTAAACATAAAAATGAACATTTTTACAAATGTGGTAGAAGGGTGTGGAATATCTGTTTATATGATGTCATCCTTGCATTTAGCAAATTTTTAGATTCCAGATTCTATATTTGGAAGTGAAACACTTTAGAATAATTGCTCATGAATAGGGCTATCCTTAGAAAGACTTCCATTATGTGGAGCAGTGTGTTTTGGAAGGAGAAAGAAAAAAACTCTGCCTTTTTGTCATGCACTAAAACGAGGACAGTAACAGTAGTTAGCATTATTATTAATGAATTTTTCTTTTCTTCATCTTTCATTATGTATTTCATTTTGCTTAATCCTCTTCATTTTTATATAATGTATGTTTAAAACCATATCAAATAAAAAGTTAAAATTAAAATATAAAAGTTGTAAACCCCTTTTCTAAAAGAGCTATTCTTAGGAAAAGAAGCAAAGCCAAGGTAATGTATACATAAAAGATGCTAAAATTCAAAATCATCTTTCAAAACGCTTTGCAGAGATCTTAGCAGAGTAGAAGACACACCTGTGGGATTATTAGAAACTATATGGTCACAAGGGTGATTTTATTGTCTTATGGTTGATGAAATATAGCTACTGATTATTAAAGCATAGTATTAACAGTGGAGTTAGTGTTCTCTGGAAGAAGAAATGACATCTTCATCAGAACTCCATTTGCTCAGGGCCTGTAAGGCTTACTTAAAATCATATTTATTCTCATCTAGGTCTTTCACCACATGAGTCCTTAACGTGGCTAAGTTAGGAAAAGGAATCCTACAGATGAATAAGTGGCGAATGAGCAAAATTGAAAAATAGAGTTGTAGAATTAAAAGTGTCTTATTGGTAGATTCAAACCAATAAAAACCTGATGTATTACTCTAACCACAAATTTAATGTTATAGACAGAAGAAATCAAGTTTTTTCTATATTCCGTAAGTGTTGAACATTAACAAAATAAAAATGTATAATAATGGCAATTCTACCTAATTAGGAGTCCTAAGGATGGAGAGGGAAAATGTTCTGAGGAAAACTTTGAAAAGAATTCTAAAAGGAAGAAACGGGAACCCTTGGAAGCAATGACCATAAATCAACTATTAGAAGCTCTCACTTTAGAAATAATTTTTGAAAACTTAAGACTTGAAGTTCTTGGAACTTTGGCAGTTCCTTGCTCTTTTTTGTTTCCTGCCTGGAGTGCAAAGCAGGAAGTTGTTACATCCACTGGAGCAGAGATGGATATGTAGGTAACCATGCAGGAGAAAGAAGGCGCATGAAGAACAGGTGACAGGTCTGTATGGATGCTCTGTAAGCTGACCATGGATCTAAACTTCAGAGAGGACAATGCATAAGGGCTATGGCCTCAGAGTTTGTCCAAGCACATATTTACAAGGATTGACAGAAATCAACAGTGAATGTTTAAATTACGAAAAATTATTACATGAAAGACACATTGATAATAACCCCTCTAACAATACTCCCCCTTGCATTGAACACACTTATTCCATTATTCTAGCCACTTTCTGATCCTCTCTCATGGGTGTGTTTAAGAGGTATGATAAAAATATAGTGAATGCTGCTGCCAAATGCCATCTAAAGGAAAACAGGCTTGTGAAAATATTACGGAATAACCATCATCAAAAATTCAAATAATGGCTGGGGATTCAGCTCAGTGGTTCCGCCACCTGCCTTGCAAGCACAAGGTCCCGAGTTTGATCCCTGGTACCAAAAAAAAAATTTTCAAATAATAACAAATGCTGACAAGGCTTCAGGAATAAAGGAACTCTTTTGTATTGTTGATGGGAATATAAATTAGAACAACCACTGAAGAATCTTGACATTGAGATTTCTTACAACTAGAAATTCTATTCAACTCAGCTATTCCCCTTCTCAGTATCTTCCCAAAAGAGTTAAAGACATCATATTAGAGTGACACATGCATAGCCATGTTTATAGCAGCACAATTCATGATAGCTAAATCATGGAAGAAGCCTTTACATATGTCTATCACCAGATGAATAGATAAAGAAAATGTTATATTTCCACACAGTGGAAAATATAAAAAAAATACTTTCCCATAAAAAGGATAAACTTGAATCATCTATAGAAAAAAATGAACGTATATTGAAACTATGATATTAAGTGAAGTAAATCAGACACACAAAATTAAATATGCATAGTTTCTCTTATAAGAGAAACACAAAATACAAAGAGAAAACTAAAAGATAACTAATAGGTGGCAGGGACATGGATCTTTGTCAAGTGGGAAGGAAAGTTAAGAGATGGGGGGAGGAGGCTGGGAGAGAAGGAAGAGGAGTGGAGAAAGTAACTAAGACATGTTATGTACATGTTCCAAAGAACGTAAGCATAGTAGAGGACAGTTTTAGGTGGTGAGAGAAATGAAGTAGGCAGCAGGCTGAAGACAAAAGTGAGATTCCAAAAAGTCTGAAAATTGTATATATGAATCTAAGCATATAGGTTAAGAAAGGAAAATAAAACATGCTTAATAGTTAACTTAGCTTGTTTTAAACCCTTCAACATTTTGACATATAGTGTGTTGGGCTACTTAAATACATTTGTTCCTGATACCACAAATGTTAGGGACAGGCCTAATGACAAAAAAGAACTTTTTCAGGAGGTTTTTTTCTTTTCTTCAGTTCTTATTTTTTATTAGTACATGTTTGCAGTACATAATGATTGCATTCCTTGTGGAGGTGGTTACCTGTACATAATATATCTCAAATTATTATCCCCTTCCCTCTATCTCTTGATCCTTTCCCATCTGAAAAAGACCTATCTCCCTATTTCATATCATCTATCTTTTATTTTGCTCTTTATCTATATTTTGGATTTCTCATACGAAAGAAACCATGCAGTAATTCTGAGTATTTCCATGATTGCTCTTAAAAAAACAAAGAAACAATGTAGTGTACAAAAATAGCAAAGAATCTTATTTTCACAGAAAGTAGGGAATAGAAACAAATGGATATTCTACCTTTGGTTCAAGATAGGTAAAATGAAAAGAAAATTACTCAGAATAGAAGGGAACTACCCAACAAAATCAACAAGGTAGAAGAAAATTTGTTCACATATCTGGGACTTTGGGATTGATTTTTATCACAGCATAATCATTTTATCCTTGCTGAAACTCACCTCCAAAATTATTATAAGTCAGGATTGTAATTAATGGGGAAACTCCAGAATAATTTCCATCAAAGTCAGGAGCACGAGGAGCCTCTCAACTTATTCCCTTAACATCACTATGATTTAATATTATATTAGAGATAAAATTATAAATGAAGAGGTAAATCTGTCACTATTTGTATATAGTATTTACCTACAGCTGCAAGATTGCCAGCTGAAAACTATAACAGCATAAAATAATTTATTGTTTACTAGAAATTAAATTTATCTACTTCTAATTTAATGATTTTCACACATGAACAATAAAAGAGAAAAAGTGTTTAAAAATAAAATCTCCACTTACAATTGCAAAAGGCATACAATATCTATGGAAACTCTACTAGAAACATAGTCATCTGATATGAGGAAAAATGTAAAGCTCATTTGGTGTACATACTGTGTACATGAGCAACTATAAAATGAACAATTCTTAGAATAAGGCAACTCAATATTTTTTAAAAATTCTATTGTCATTGAACCAATTTTTATATTTAATGCAATTTTATTGAAATAATCAACTTTTTGGTGGAACTTGAGAAGCTGAGTTGGAAATTTATATGCATAAAGGATAACAGAATAATCAAATAGACAAAAACATGAATAAATATTTCAAAGAAAAATACATAAACTATACATTAACCATAGTTATTATGAACTCCATAAAAACTATATTAAAATTTCATATTTGATCTATTA
Source organism: Heterocephalus glaber (assembly GCF_053883595.1). Classification (NCBI taxonomy): domain Eukaryota; kingdom Metazoa; phylum Chordata; class Mammalia; order Rodentia; family Bathyergidae; genus Heterocephalus; species Heterocephalus glaber. The sequence goes on along the minus strand of NW_028258296.1, from coordinate 31,205,204 downwards.
AAATAGACAAAAAGGTGATTCTTTTACAGAGTTTGTTGTGAGACTACAAAGAACTCTCATAACTAATAAGAGTCATGAAAAATTGAAAAAATGTATTTTTCTTTGGTCTAGCAATTTCTCTTCTTGAAATTTATACCTTCCTTTTAAATTTAATCATTCATTGCAAATGATTGCAATAGCCTCTTCCCCAAGTATCTATCTATGACAAACTGGCTAGGTAAACTTTGGTGTAATTGCATATCAGAATATTATGCAGCCAATGAAAAAAGTACAAATAACCACAGGAGTCTCTATACTAATCAAGAACACTTTCTAGAATATATTTAATAAAAGTTATATGATACAATACATTGCATATGATGTGTCACATTTTGAATAAGAAGGGAAGGAAAAACATATATTTGCATTTGGTTATATTTATCCAAATAGAAACTAGAGGAATATATAAAATTCCATATATGTAATTTACTACACAGAGAGAGGGACAGATGTAATTTCAAGATATCTGAAATATACCTATTACTTTTTTATAGTGTTTCATTTTAAACTTTTCAAATTTATTACAGTCTGTGTACTCATGTGTTGTACATTCAAAATAAAATACAATGTTAAGAATCTTTTAGCACAAAGATAAGCAGAACATTATTTTCTCTGAGGATAAATTTTTAAATGTCAGACTTCAGGTATCCAGGGTTCCAAGTCGCTTTCTATTTTATTCTTATGCAAAGGTCAGTAAGGAGAGATGCTAAGGTGCCAGAGAAGATGAGAATAGCTAATGGCATAATAGTCCCAGTAATGCTGTAACTGTTTTTTGAGAAGTTGCTACCTTTGAAGTATAAATTTATTCCCAAATGGTGCTACTCCTCCTCACTCTTTGATCTTCCATGTCACCTCAGGCAATCAATGTTCAGTCAATCAAAAAAAAAAACCTACATGACTACTAAAATCATTAAGTTATTCAACAAATAATTATTTAGTGCTACTAGGTGACAAATACTCTGAGAAACACTGTATATATTTTGATCAATTATGCAGAGCTACCATAGGGTCAAGTACAAAAAATGAACAAGAAACAACAGCAACAAAGTAACTAAATAAACATAATAATTTCAAATTATGGAAGCAAATGGAACACAGAAATAAAGAATGAGTGGGAAATTGAGTAAGATAAGGTCTCCAGGGAAGGCTTCTGTGAAAAGCTGAAATTTAAGCCCTTGTCCTTAGGGACGTTACTAGGGGAGGATGCCCTCAGTTGGAAGGAGGAAAGAAAAATAGGCACCATTGAATGAGCCTTTCAGATTTTGTGTTGCAAAGCTCCTATTGTCACCAGTGAATTGTGAGGGAAGCAGAAATTGGGAATAGTGGTGATGTGTTCAAGGGAGAGGTGATCTGAGCAGTCTTCCAAGTAGAGATGTTCACCAGGCAGGTAGTGGCCCATGAGCGAGGAAAGTGGTATAATGAAAGGGAGAGAGTGAAGGACATTCCTAATGAAGAAATGTTAGTTAACTAAAAGCACAAAAATGCCATACGACATGGTAAATTGAACAACATTAAATAAATTCAACAGATTAATATAATGGGAGCTATAGTGCCACTGGAAACGGAAACAGTCATAAGAAAAATATGACTTGGAAAAGTATTTCTCAGACCACTTATTAACCAGCTTTTTGTTATTATAACAAATAGGTAACATAACCAACTTATAAAGAGAAAAAGTTTATATTGGCTCATAATTTCAGAGGATCCAGTCCATGATTGCTAGGCCTTGTAGCTTTTAGCCCTGTGTTAAGGCAGCACATTTCAGCTGGAGTGCATGGTGGAGCAAAGCCACTAACTGTATGGCTAAAGAGCAAAGAGAGAAAGAAGAGATGAGCATCCAGAAATCCCCTTTAAGAGCATTTAGATCTCCAGCAATCCAAAGACTTCCCATTATATCCTACCACTTAAAATTTCTACCACCTCTTAATAGGGACATCCTTGGTACAAAGCCTTTAGCATAGTGATTTTTGGGAGAACATTTATCCAAGCCACAATGCAAAAACAGTTATTTCTTAATATATGTTGGAGGATTAATTCCAGGATTCCTGTGAGCACCCAAATCAACAGATGCTTGAGTCCCTCATATAAAAGAGCAGTTTTTACATATAACCTGTGCATCTCCTCCCTTGTGTATTATTTTTTAAAAAAACAAACTTTTTGCCATGCTGAGGATGGGGCCAAAAGGCTTGAGCATGCTAGGCAGGCACTCTTTCACTGAGTTACTTCTCCAACTTTACTTTAAATCATCAAGAGATTATGTATGGTTCCTAGGACAACATAAATGCTATGTAAATAGTTATATTGTATTATTTAGTGAATAAAAATAAGAAAAACATTTGTATACCTTTACTACAGACTGAATATTTTGAATCCACACAGTTGAATTCCTTGCATGTAGAATCACAAATATGGGATGCTGACTCTTGTGGAATGTCAAATTAGTGACAAATCAAGGGGATTATTACAGTGGTCCAAGGGAGAATTGGTGATGTCTTGATATCCTGTGCTGCAAGAATGAGAAAGCATAGATTAGAAAGACATCAAGATTTAGTTGATAGGACCTACTTGTCAAACAGTGTTAATTACATAAGGAGAGCAAGATCGAGAGGCTGTGAAAGTGTGTGACATAATCCCCATGAATGACTACAATAAAGTACAGCAAAGGAAGGCACAGTTATAAAGCTGGGAGAAGAATTTTTTAAAAATCTGAGTTGTTTCCAGGTCAAGGTAACAAGAATTATAATGGGATGATTATGTTGTGAAAGACACAAAAGTTAGAGACAACAGGACCAAAACAGAAATCTGTTGTAACTAGTACTTATCAAGGGGTGGGGGGCAATGACAAGAAGTTTAAAATACTGTGAAGATGAAGAGTCTAGAAAATTGGTACTGAGGTATTCTGTGAAGGAAATAAAAATCACTTGCTCAGGACTCATCATTAAAATTTTGATCAGCATAAAATAGAGTATCAATGACACGTGCTTTATTTTGTGTTAGTAAATATAAAACACTGATGATAATTTTCTCAGATTCACTCACTGTCTTACTTTCCAAACTCTATTTTTCTCTTAAGGTCATAAGTTCTTCAAACATAATTTCTCCTTACCATGGGGATTTTTAGGAATATGACCTTGAAGGTTGGAAAGGAAATACTGTGTCTGAGAATAGATTCTGCAATCAGTAAGCCCCCAAACCTCCCTAGGCTTTTGTTTCCTCATCTGTAAAATGAAGTATTTGAATTAGTTGACCTCTAGGGTCTCTTCCATGGCAAGACATCTATGAGTCTGTGAATTTAACCATTATCTCCAAAATGTTCCTGTGACTCTTATAATGCTTTTGGCAATAAGACTAAAAAACAGCAGTGGGTCTGCAAACCACAGCCTGCCTGCCTTATGGTTTAAAATAAATTTATTTTCCTTTTATGTTTCTATTTCTCTGAAAATGGAGACATGTTTGCAAGACAAATCCTAGATCTACAGAAACTGGACAAGCAAGGTATCTTGTACACTCATTAAGTATTTCTTGAGTGAATGAATGTAGAAATACAGTAGATACACAAAAGGCATCTGCTCTAAGTAGAAGATGTTGCTAGGATCCCTTCTGCAGCATCCCTGATAAGCTAGATCTTATTGAATATCTTCAGACATGAGGAAATCCTAATCCCACCCGAGTTCCGGTGAGTCCTTATAGCTGGCACAAGCAGTGACAATAATACATGTGGTAGTAGAATCCAATACTAGATAGCAGTTTCATCCATCCTAGGCATGGTTGGATGACAGCATCAAAGATGTAAGTGGCAGGGAATGCCAGACTATAGAGGCCAAGTCAGGAAATCTTAGGGAATTCCATGGAAGAAAAAGTAATCAAAGTGATACCACTGAGATATAAAGCTTTATCAAAATATGTCCTGGGAATTTGGCAGGAGAAAAAATAACTTGCTTTTAAGAGAAAAAAAAGTGAACTCTGTTTCTACTGTTTTGATAACTTGACAACCTTAGCCTGTTTTATTTCATAGTCATGTAGGAGAAGCAGTTTATTTTTATATAGCCCTCTTAGGATTTTTCCAAAGATTGACTTTAAATGTGCCTTCTTAAGAGCTTTGCCTGTTGATCATGGTATAGTTTCCATCATCAACGTGTGAAATCTTCAAGTATGTGAAGATTTCAACATATCATTGTTTTGTTGCTGTCATTGTTGATGTGGCTAGACTTATGGCTAGCATCATTTTATGTTTTGCATATATGAAGACTTGTGTACCCTCTACTCAGCTTAAAGGACAAAATTCTACAGAATCATTTCAGATATTGTAATGTCATTTCCTTTCCTCCCTAAAATAATGGCTCTCTTGAAATTTACCGTCACCGTTTTCATGCATATTTTATTAAAGGATGTACCCATAAAATATATACATCATATTTTTGGTTTTAAACTGTACCTCCATGTTATTGTACAGTACATATACCTCTACAACTTGCTTTTTATCCTCAAATTTCTGTTTCTGAAGCATATCCATGTTGCTTCTTGTGGCTTCAGTGTGTTCTTTTTTAGATGGTGCATCCCACCATATAATTATGCCACAATATGTTCATTATTGACTGGACACTTAAACTGATGAACTTCCATCCTTAAAAGTGGAAATCTTCAATTATCTAAACACTTATTCTTCTCAGAGTATTGTTTTCTCACTTGGAGATTGAAAAATATGATAGATTTCGTATGCAATCTACAGAAAAATGTAAAGACCATTTGGTGAAAAGTCTGGTCAGAGGAGGTAGCATTTTGATCTTTCTACCCATTTCCTATTTGGAAAAATTCAGGTTACACAGTACAATGTTATTACAATTGCCTTTAGTCTTATTTAAATTATAAAGGAATGTTTCTCAATATATATACATAAGTAAGAATAAAAAACCAGGTTACTTTGAAAAAGAAGGAGAAATTTAAGGAAGTGTTTTGCAACAATCTTTGCAACAATCTCAGCGCAGCTGCAGAAAGGTCAAATATTAAGATGCATAAGTGCAATGGTCTCAGTGTTTTAGTCTCTTCCTTATATATCATCTCCCATAAATGTCTTAAAATAGCTATTTGACTTTGTGCTTTATAAAACAACTCTAAACACACACCTGTTATACACACACTTGTTTGTGCAGTTATGCTTATACACATGACTGTAAAAACAGGTATCAAAAAGTCAAGGTATTGCGATCCTGTGTGGGTTCCTGGGTAATTTAGCTCCCCACAGTCAACTCTCAATATCCTCTGTGTTGGCACTATAATAGGGCACTGGAGATGTCATGGGAAACTACACAAGCATGGGCTCTTCCTGTATAGGAATTTTCTAAATGCTATACCATAAACATGAATTAATTTTGAAATAAGACCAATAAAAGTGAACATTTTACAAGAATGTATTAGATGTGCTACTTGAATTAAGCTGTGAATGGAGAGAGATAATTTGTTTTAATTGCAGCTATTTCTTGGACAAGATAAAATCGCATCATTTAAGATGCTACTAATCTGGTTAAGTTAATTCTTTTGTTGGGATCATCATAGCCATTTAAAAAGATAATACTGGGGATATGGAGGGCAAAGGGATCTTCTCACAGCACTTATTCGTCTGGGCTTTGGGATGGTTCTGAGGGAGCATAATTGTGTGGACTCAGCCCAGCCGGACATCAGTCCCCAAATCTCTCTCTTACTTGTTCCCTCCATTGGTGGTCATCCTGCCCAACTTTATGTCTATGAAGTCCTCTGACATTTACAGTAATTGTCTTTTCCTTGGCCTGCCCTTCAATTTCCATTACTATACACTTGCATATAAAGATGAAAATTCTTCTAATATTATCTGTTATTTTTACCAAAAATCCATATATGTAACATTTGTGGCTCCTTGCCTGTGGATTTGTATTTTCAAGGTTTACATTTCTGTGACTAGTACTTCTCCTTGGAAACCTGAAACCATCCATGGCAGTTTCATAGTCACCAGGTATGTGAGCCCCATCCAAGCAGACCTGAAGTAACCTGTGAGTCTGCCCATGACCCTCCCATCTTTTCAAGCCTCTTATTTGACTTCATTCTCTTCCCCTTTCCCCTAAGCAATCAGGTGTCTAAAGGCAGGACCCTGAGCATGTTTGCCTACCAATTAGCCACAGTGCCTAGCAGAGTCTAGGCATAGAATAGGCACCTAATGTGATTTGTTAGACCTTCATAAATATTTGAGTCAGAAACCATTTTAACCTGGAATTATCCCTAAGGGTTTATTTGTTTGCCTTCATGCCACAGAGTAGACCCTTGTCTGACTCCTAAATTACTGAGCCATAGGCTCAATGCTGGATGAAAACCTTACCTAGCTGTCAAAATAGGTATGTGGGAACTTGCTGCAGTGGGGACTTGCTTACAGAACAATTCTACAATTATAAAATCTCATTTGTTCTAAACCCCAGGAAGCAAACAATTCAGAACCAAATCCAATGGGGGAAAACAGAGGTTCTATGGAGGCATCTTTTTTCCCTTTTCCTTCTCTTTAAGCATCTCCCAGGATTCTCAGAAGAAACCCAGGCCTTTGCAGTATTCTCTTTTTTTCTCCCACAGAAATGTTAGTCTTAAAATTACACTCACTATGTTGCTTTTGCCTTCAATGACTATTCCTCCGATACCCCTCATCCTTCCTCAGGCCCCATAATGGACCAACTTTGAGATCACCTTGAATTCATTCCTATTTCTCACTCTCAGTGTTAATTTGTTAGGATTTCCATAACAAAGTACCAAAGTCAGGATGTCCTGAACTACAGATATTTATTGTTGCACAGTTGTGCAGGCTAGAAGCCCAATTATAAGATACAAACAGGTTTGATTTCTTTGAGCCCTCTTTCCTTAGCTTGTAGATGGCCACCTTCTCCACACATCTTTGTCTTCTATTTCTTTCAGTATCTAAAAGTACTGTTCATATAAGGATACCAGGCACATGGTCTGAGGGACCTCTCTCAATACCTCATTTTAATCAATTACCTGTTTATACATTCTTTTTCAAACACACTGGAGATTAAGAATTCAACATATAATTCAGCCTGTAACACACTCCCATCATTCGGTGTGGCCTGGTGAAGATTGGAAACCCAGCTCTGCTTCTGACTATGTAAGACTAGAGAGCAATTATTCAACAATCTGAGTCAGTCAGACTTCTTGGTTCCTAGTAACAGAAATCAATCAGCTAATTTAATAATAAAAAAGAAATGTATTGAAAGGTATTGTGACCAACAGAAATTTCTTTCTTTCTTTCTTTCTTTCTTTCTTTCTTTCTTTCTTTCTTGCTTGCTTGCTTGCTTGCTTGCTTGCTTGCTTTTTTATATACAGAATTGAACTCAGGACTTTGAGGTTGCGAAGCAGGTGCGATGCCACTGAGCTAATGCCCCAGGCCCTGGTTTGTTTTTGAGACAGGGTCTCTCTATGTAGCGCAGGCTGGTCTTGAACTCATTGGGATCCTCCTGCCTCAGCCTCCCCAGGGCTAGGTTTACAAGCTTTCAACACCATGCCCCACCATCAGCCATCAACAGAAATTTCAAAATGATCAGACAACCAGCATGCAGGTTATCCAGCCAAACACAGTATGAAAAATGAACACACAGCCCAGCACATGGGCCACACTTCCATCTTCTATGGTCCAGACTGTCCATTCCCAACCAGTGGTCACTGAGCACCACCATTGGTGCTGAAGCCACCGTACTTCCTGCCTTCACACACTGGATGCAGTGTAGGGTTCTTGCTTCAGTTTTCACCAGAATGGCTTCTCACACAGGCCCTGTTTCTTTGAGTTTTAGATTCTGGTGATACTGACACAGGTAAAACTGTTGGTGAAGAATCTTTCAAAGTCAGTGCTATAGCTCTCAGGGAATGTGGCAACAATGAGTATTTGACATTTTCAACTTCTAGGTTGGAAGCTGGTCACTGCTATTTAACAAGACTCACTATTAAGGCAAGGCATTCTGCAAACAGAAAAGGACTGTACATGTTGGGCAGTCAAATAAATAAGAAAATATACACCAACTCCCCTAATGTTAAGTGGCCTTATATGCAAAATATATCTAATACTAGCACTTTTATGGTTCATATCTCACTGTCCCACCATAACCTTATGTCTTCATAGGTGGGGCTTTTGGAAGAGAAATAGATCATGAAGGTGTTGTAGCTAAATGTCATGTTAGAGGTGGGCCCTGGTTGGAAGACGCAGGTCACTTGGGGCATAGCCTGGTAGGCTGCATCTCTGTTCTCTACTTCCTGTCTGCCGTGAGGTGAACAAGTTTCCTCTACTAGATTCTTCTGCCATGGCTTCCTGCCTTGGAGTCAAGTAACTATGGACTAAAAATGTGAGCCAAAATGAAATTCTCCTCCTTTCACTTGCGGGAGTCAGGTATTGTGTCTCACTGATGAAGAAAGTGACTAAGAGAAGTATCTACCTCCTAAGGTTGTTGATGGCCTTAAATGAGAGTGAATGTGTAAAATCAGTGTGTGCAGCAATCCAAACTTGATAGGACACAAACACGGATTGCTTCTATTTTGTTTCCAACTATTTCTTGTGCTACATTGGGTCTTTGTTTGTTATATCTTAACATCTTGGATGGATGCTATAGCTTTCTAGTCATTTTCTGCTTTTTATTAAAAAAATAGTAAAGTCTAATTCTTTGCAGTATAGCTCAATTTATAATTTGAATCTGACCTTTATTTTAATATGGCTAGAAAATATAGAAAATGTCACTCGGTTAAAGTAAAAATACCAGTAGAAGTTTCAGCAGATGCTTGGGTCCATATTTTCTTTCAGCATCTTGCTGCAAAAGAACCATGTTTAAGCCAGGGCCTTGTTATATTCACTGTGGTTCTGTGCTCCAAGAAGAGAAGTGCCTTTTGTCACCCTTCCTGTAAGACTAGTGTGCAAATGTGAGGTTCAGGCACCAAGCATTCCTGGCTTAGATATCTGCCAAGTGCTTAGGAGAATGTGAAGAAATGTGAGCTGCCTCACACCTGCACACCCTGGAAGCTTGTTCTATGAGACATTTAAGCTGGAAGGTCGCTCTTTCTTTGGGATGAAGGGAGGAAATCCTAGTACTAGTTAGCTTTTTGTCGGGCTGCAGGGAGCAGCTCGTAGGATGGTTGAATCATGGGACTCTTCTGCTTGTCCTCCCAGCAGCTCTTCACCTTTTTGGAACTCAGATCTGACTCTAGGACCACGGTTCTACACCCAGTGATGGGGCACAGGCTGACCTCATATTCCCTTGATTCTCTTTTTAGCCCTTCTATCCTCAGATGTGTGAAAGTTTTGGGGGTACGGATGGAGAAATAGGTTAAAAAGTCTTTTTTCTTAACTCATTGTTCTCTAAGAGCTCCATTGGCTGGTGATAGTTGGTGCATGGCTGGCATTTACTTCTGGCTTCTTGTAGGTCATAAAATATGTCTAAACATTACCTCTTCTCAACATCCACCCTGCCTCACAGTGTAGCCACATCAGCCCCTTGTCCAACAGCAGCCCTCTTGTGTCTAGATCTGGCAAGACAGCCCAGGAAGCCTACAGCTCCTCAGAGTACAGATCTCCTCACACTGTCTACTTTCTTTGTCCCTGAACTTTTCTCTCCAACTTTTTTTCCTTCTCCAAATATATACAGAAAGCAGTTGAGAACACCCGTGACACAAGCAGTCATCCCACTGGGAAATGAGGTGCCACTCCGCGAATAAGGCAGCCTGCTGCATCCTAATCCCTGGCATTGTGTGTTTCAGACCTCACGCTACTTTTGGGAAAAGGAAGTATCCTTCCCTGCTCTCACAGAGATGGAAAAAGAAGCCCATAACCTCGATTTTCTGCTGTCTTTTGCCTGAGGTGCAGGCAGCTCAAGTTTTGGTTCATTTCTTTGATATGTTTCTTTTTGCTGCACTGCGTGCCTTCGGTTCTGTTTTGTCTTGCAGGGCTCAGAGTTCTGCCAGGGACTTCAGCAAGTTTTACACACAGACCTGGGACTTTCCTTACTCCAAACACTTTTCAGGAAGCTCCTTCATTTGCCAGCAGCTGGAGCTGCCCCAGGCTCTGTCTCTTTCAAGTCAGAAAAATGCTAATTCTGTTGGAACCTAGGCACCTTCTCCACACTACACCACGTTTGCAGACCACCCTCAGGCTAAAGCAGTAATGAAAGGAAACCCACCCTGTCCTGTCCCTTTTGTCTCCCCTCCAAAAGTCACTGCCTTTGTTTACTTGCCAGAGATGTCTCATGGTTTATTTTTCTATTTTTGTTCAGAGTTACAGTTTTCCAAGAGAAGAACGGTCTTCTGCCCTCTAACTCTGTCTTACCAAACGCAGAACCACCCTTACCCATTTTAGATTCTTTTTTTCCCACCTACCATGTTACAAAGTGTGGCTCAGCCAATTAGATGAATGAAGGGACTATTGGGATGACATTGGTTTTCTTCCCTTTCCTTCACATCTCAAATCACTGTTATCACACTCTCACTTGCAGGTGTATAATCTCCCTATTGTGGCTCAGACTTTCTATTACCTGAAACACTCCAACACCCAGGGCATCTGGCAGAACTTAGTAAAGAGTGTAAAAGATAAAAAATTTTCTGCCATTTAAGAGCTTGTGATGTATGGTGACTCTTTGTGTACCCCAAAGAAGGCATAGAGCATACTTGGCAGATGGATCCCATACATATTTTTGCCCTGAAGATAGAGACAGGAATAGACTGGAGAGTTGAGTCTTGGGCCTCTGGGATGCATGATATGATTATGAGGGATTAGCAAATATAAAAAGGAAAGCATGGCAGGTTTTGGTGAACTCTTCTAATAACAATACATTTCCTCTGTAATCTTTTTTATTCTTCATTCACTAATACCAGAAAACTACCACCGGACTCCAAATGGTATCTTTTCATGAAGATCTGCTTTTGAAAATCCTGATCATTACATAACCCCTCTTTGCTGGAGTTTTTGGTTATTTTCTTTATGACACATGTCCTCAGAGCATGTTGCAGTGAGTATTTGGTTAATAGGAAAATCTCATTTATCCGAAGTTATTAATGTCAGAGAAAGGTTAGAGAGTGGTTATGCCAATTTTTTTTCACTATTTATCAAAGAAATCAGCCAGTAGGATTAGAAATGTGAGAATTTAGACATTGTATATTTTCTCCTTACTTGTTTAAGCAAAACTTGAAAAAAACCATTTAATTGCTGCCATCATATACATATCATTTTTCTTTCCTAGATAATAATGGCAATTCATATCACTTAAAGGAAATTCTAAAATCACTGAATAAAAATGATCTGTAACTTAAAATTTATTGATTATTGATTACTACTACCATTTTAATATATATGAACTTTTTCTATTAAAATGTTTTAACAATATAAATGTTATTTTACTTGACTTTTTAAGTGCCAAATCATAGACCTGTCTTAGAGCTGTATGTAGTCTTCAAACACATGAGTTTTCAAATCATTTCTGTTTTCTATCTAATTGATATACCAGGAGGGGTATAAACATATATCAGGTAGATTCCCCAACCTGTGTCTAGACTGAATAATAATAAAATGAAGAAAAGGCATTCATAGATTTGGTCAGTTTAAGTTCATCTTGGGCTAAGAGAATTTCTAATTTATTCCTAATTGAGTAATTATAGCTATTCAAAGAAATGTCATAGTTATTATCCAGGGATAATATTTACTGAACACAATCAAGATTTTAATGGCAAACAGGCTACATTGTTTTAATCATAAAGCTCAAAATTAGAGGTAGATATTCCAAGTGTCCAAATTTTTGAAAGATTAGTCCTGCTGAACTGCATAATTTGACCAGGGAACACAGGTTACAAAGGCTCATATTTGGACTCATTTTTTTTTTTTGGTACTGGGGATAGAACTCATGACCCTGCACTTGCAAGGCAGGCCAGGTGCCACTGAGCTAAATCCCCAGCCCATGAACTAGTTTGTTTTTATAAGAAAGAGATTTACAATACTAGGAAAACGTATTCTGGAATTGTGCTCTAACTGGCAACATGTCTAAGCCCCAGGTGTCTCATGTGGGGATACTTATTAATAGTTAATAAATAAGGTAGTAATGTAATGATATATGCAGTTGCTCTGTTCCAGAATAAACCCCAAGGTGAAAGCAGGGCTCTACTACAAATAGTTTCATCACTTGCATTCCCACTTCACAAGCCACCTCAGAAAAGACAATGATCATAACAACTAGTATTTAATAAGCTCTTCCTCCATGCCAGAAAATGTACTTAGTGATTTAGATATACCAGTGAGTAAGTAAGTACTCTAAACTGCCCTTTGAGATAGGCATTTTAATTAGCACCACTTTAGAGCTGAGAAAACTGCCACACCGAGAGGTTAAGAAAAGTGTTCAAGGTCTCCCAGCTGAAGTGGAAGAGCAAGGATTTGAATCCAGGCTGCCCAACTCCAGAGGCCACACTCTTAACCTGAGCTAATCATTACACTATGCCTAGCATGCTAATCAGTATTGTGGTTAGCCTAATTTTGAGGAATCCATTAATTAACTTTTCTTAGATAAACATCCTACCATTTATAAAGCATTGTATAGCTTTCAAAGTACCTTTTCAGTCATCGCTTCATTTGGTTCACACAAATACTTCCCATGTCAAAAACAAGAAGACTATGGACCTCAGAGGAGTAAAGTAATTTATCATTCCTTGCACTACTACTAAGAACAAACTCAAAAAGAAAGCCAGTTATTGCTGACAGGTCTTCTAACTTCTACTTCACTAGCCCAGCCGGTCACAGAGCCATCAGATGGAGGCATGCCGGCGTAGTCAGGCTACTGACTTTGTTAGGATTTTTATTTACATGTGTAGATTATCCTGCAAGAGAGCCAAGGCAGGAATTTTCTAGGCCTTGGGGAACATCCAATTCTATAAAAATTAAGGCATGAATGTTTCTGCCTATAATACCAGCCCTCCGGGAGCCTGAGGCAAGATCACAAGTTCAAGTCCAGCATGGGCAACTTAGTGAATTAGCAAGACCCTGTCTTAAATAAAAAGGGTTTAGGATGGAGCTCAGTGCAAAGGCTCTGGGTTCAATTCTCAGTACCAAGAAAAAAGGAAAGAGGGAAAGAAGGAGGGAAGAAAGGAAGGAAAGAGAAAGAGGAAAGGAGAGAAAAACGACAGGCACCTCTGGATACTTATACTATAGGTAAAATTAGTCCTTCCTATTGATTTTGCTTCCTTAGAACAAATGCTACACATGACAATATTTTTAGAAAAGGAGCATCTTTAAAACTAAGATGAGATTCATTCTATTGATAGACTTTCAGAGACCTTAAACAAGCCAGGGTTGGTTTCTCTCTGAGTTAACTCTCTGGATCGTTTTGATGGCAGAGGTTGGAAATTACAAGAAGTAAGGACAGACAATGAAGTGCATTGCTACTTGCTGTGAAGGCATTGGCTATAAATGGCAGCTGTTTCTCTGAAAAGGGGATAGCTTTCTTAGAAGGGAACACATGGCCCCTTTGCATCTTTCCCTTGGGCAAGTGAAAACTGCTGGCAAAATTCCTTCTCTGAGGACCTCAGAGACTGCAAATGACAGGGGAAAATAAAGTGCTGTTCAGTCAGGTAGTCCACTTTCATAAGTAACACTCCATGGGATCTAGTCATGAAAAAGACAAGAAAAGGGGGTAAATCCCACAGTAAATAAAACAATCTCCACCTATGTACTGTTGAGACTGGGTCTCTAGAAATGTCATTAAAAATGTTGCAAATGATGTCGATGGGCTTACAGGATCATCTGTACCTCTGAATAAAAATCCCTCAAATCTCTATTTTGTCAATGTGCCCTCTTGGCATTGGATTTCTTTCTTTTTGGATTTAAGAGGAGATCGGCACACATATTGAGTCACTGTATGTAAATTTGTTCCAAGTCTATAGACAGAGAAGACGAGGCGTGGAATAAAGTTTTTGTTATTAAAGTATTTGTCATACTGAAGGAGAATGTGTTTATTTTTTATTATTGCTAATAAGTTGTGCCTCCTGGCTGCCTCAGGAAATAAGTCACATACAGGGGAAATGAGTAAACTGGAAGAATTAAAAAAGGGATAGAAACCCCTTGCCCTTGAGTCTTCATGAAGGATCAGTTTGCCAGTTGAGTCTGCAGAAGTTTCCATGCACTTTATTGCTGTTTCTCCACCTAGCTCCACTTTTTTCCTTACTCCGTGCGTGAGGCGGGCAGGATTTCATACATCATGTTCAGCAGCAATGGAGATTCTGCAAAGACAGATGTCTTTAGAAAGTTAATGAATGAGAAACGTGCTGGTGGGGTGCTTTCCGTGGGGGAAGGTAGTGGAGTTATTGAAGGTTTAACTGCAGAGTCTAAGGCTGGCTACACTGAGCCGCTTCACTCGCAGTTGCCACCACTGATTTCCTTTTCATTGCATGGCACTGACAGGTTATGATAGCAGAGCCATTTATCTTAAGTTAATAAATCAGAAGGAGGTTTAAAAAATGTCTGGCTGTGATGCTTCATGCAGCAATTTTGGGAAGTCAAAGGACACAGGAGGTTTTGCTTGATCCTGCTTAGAGGTAGAGGAAAATTATTTATCTTCAAGTTGTTAATTAAGAAAGAAAAGGGACATCCTTTGTTTGATTATTCTATTGCATCCAGGGACCCTTAACAAGAATGAGTTGCCTGCCCTGCTATTGCTGCAGCAATTCACTCCTCTAGCTCCACGGTGTCTAACACTTTTCACCCTTTCTTGTGTTTTCTACTATGGTCATAACCTCCTCCAATACAAAGTACTTTGTGTTAGCTGTCTGCCACCAAGAATAGCTAGAACGCTGGCCAATAGAGCAAAGAAGAAAAATTCCATGAAAGAGGTTGAACCAGAGATTCTTTCATTTTTCAAAATATAAAAAACTCTTGTTATCATTATTACTACTTTTGGAGGTAATAAGGTTGCCCTTTCCATTTTATTGAACTGATACAAAGAGAAACACTTGATACAGGGAGTACATTCTTCATCCCCAAGTTTTGATGCTTCCAGGAAGAATTCTGCGCCTGCAAATCACACCTTCTACTTCCTTCACTGTAGCTCATCCCACAATTATTTTTAACTAAACACACACAGAGAATGCACACACTCTTCCAGGAAAAGAAGTGATAAGACTGAAGGAACTGTAGCAAGTTTCTTTGCAATCTTGTGATACAGTGTCTCCTGGCAGATCATGGGAGAAAAACTGACTATGGGCTGGACTAGGGGGGAAATGAAATATAATGCCTAAGCTGCTGAGAAATATTCCTAAAACTGGCTTCCTTCAGTAAGATAGGCGATTACAGCTGGGCTGTCTACCAGTTCTATTTTCGCAATTAACTTCATTATTATGTGAGTAATACTGTACTTGAAGAAATAAAGGGAGTTTTGCCCTGCCTCAGTCTCTCGGAGAAATATGGTCAGGCTTGATAGGCTCTGTGCTTTAGAGTGTTAGACAATAGGGCAGGGCAGCCAGACTAAATGCAATATGTTTTGGAGCTTCTATTTATATTGTCTTTTCCTTTTATGGGAAATGTGTATCCGTCAGAGCTCTGGGTTTGCTTATGACAGAGCTTGGCTTTAAAGTTTCCTGAGGCGATGGCGATCAAACTGGAGAAAACATCTATTTTGACTGAGCTCAATGTAGATGTGGAGGAGTCTCAAAAACCTGAAAATTATTTATGATGTTATTATCACAGTATGATGAAATGTTGGAAGTATTACTTAAGCAACAGTTGAACGAGGTGAGTTGATTTTAAATACTTCTGACTTCTCCTCTTGCCTCTTTTCTGTGCCCTGATGCTTTCTCCTCTTATTTCTCCTCCTCTACCTCCTTCTCTTCCCCTTCTTGTGTCCTATTTACTGTTAAATTCTAACTTCTATGATAAAATAGTACAAAAGGTCACCGGGAACCATATTTTCAAGTGGCTATCACCAAGGTAAGAGAAAGGATTGCATTGATAAACAATCTTTACAATTCCTCTTGCATTTAACATAATATTCATTTTGAAAGCTTTCAAAAGAAAAGACAATGACTTCAGGGCTGACAGTGTGTGTCACTTTCTCACCTGGGATCTTACACATTCTTGATCTTGTCTGTGGGGAATGAGGGGCTGGAGGTTAGATGGCTCCCTCACATTCATAGACATGGAACCAAGTTTCAAACTCAGATTTGTCTAATTCCAAAGTTGTTCTTTGTTCTAAAAGATGCATTCCTCCAATAGTTTATACATACTTTTCTTACTGGTATCTAAGAAATCTCGGTGATGGTAACAAAGAGTCATGAGGGCCTTTTTGCAGATGGAGAGTTCCAGCACAGAGATTCTTACCAAAAGGATACTAGGGCTCTTCCCTAATGACAGAACAATTTGCAAAATCTCTGGGTCTTCTCTGAAGCCAGCCCCTTGTCAGTGTTTACCTTCCCTCCTTCTTGCTAGGATTATGCCTCTGCATCCTTCAGGAGCCAAGTGGCTGCTCCTCTTAGAAAAAAAATAATTGACCTTTATAAATGGAATGCAGTGCCCCTAAATGGTGCTCTTTTGAGACACTGTGTAGTACTATGACCCAACAGTGTGATTGTTAGCTTTTGCATCCAAGCTCTCTGCTTTTACACTGTGAGTTAGCACCTTCAGAACAAGGGATGTGTTGTGCTTATCTCCTGATTTTAAGCCACAGAACACATACTCTGGGAGTTGCTCCCCAATATGTAATGATAGCTGACATTTACTGATCTTTTACTGCATTCCAAACATTATTTTGTGTACTTCTCATGATCTAAATTTTTAATCCTTGTGTTACACATCAGGGCTTTTATTAAGCCCAATGTACAGGTCAGACCTTTCTGAAGTACAGAAAATAAACTGCTCAAGTTCACATAATGGAGGAGGGTGGAGTTGGGATTTGAACTCAGCAGTCTGACACTGCGGCTCATGCTCCTCCTAATCACTACTGAACTGGACGATGAGGCCTTTCATATGGATTCAAAAAAGTTTATTAATGAATAAAAGAAAGTTAACAAAACAAACCCATTTTTAAAATGTGCCCTAAAGAAGCCAAATGATGACAGTGGGAATCCAAGGACCTTCATTTCATCTCTAAATCATATTTAGTAAACGTTTACTGCATAGAATTTCAGAGCATAGATGAGAAACCTTTCTCCCTCATGTCTCTGCAGCAAATTGTGAAGGAAAACATACCAAGGGGCCTTCAGGTGGCACACACCACTCTTTGTTCTCTTTTCCTTATGCTTAGCAAGCTTTTAGTTTTACACTATAACTGGTATAGATATTCGTGAAAGACAAGGCTGGCAGAATTAATCTGACTTCACCTTGATCCTAAAAGAGGCTCACTTAATTCATCTACTTGGAATTCATTGGCTCCTCTTATGTCTGGGGATTCTGAAGTCTCATCCTCCATGTCTCAGTTGTCAGAGTACCAGTTCCTCACAGGCTCAGATGTCTTTGCTGTATGATTCACTTTGTTCATCACAGGCATCAACAATGGGATTAAAAGAAGAAGCGAGAAGAAAGCTGGTGTAGTTTCTTGAAGCTACCAACTTGAATTCTCCATCTCTGTGTATACAGCATGGCAATATTCTAGATACCACAAGATGCAAACACAAGTTAAGATTGCAATTTCTTTGCCCTTGGGAAGCTTATAATTTAATGAGGAAAGAGATAGTTGGTCAACATGCAGTAATTAGGTATATTATCAGGATGTTACATACTTGCTCAGAAAGGATATAAACAAAAACTTTTCCCAGAGGAGGAAGGCATGTATAGCTTCAATATAACGAAAGATACACTAGTTGGAATAAGAATTAGAGCAATCATATATTAAATACTGTTATTAATATTTACATAATACATACAGAGATGGATGTCTGTAGGAATCTTTTACTATTTCAATGTTAGAACTAGCTTAACCCCTTATTTTTTACATGTTGAGAAACTAGAAACTATAGCAGGAGCATTTCTTGAGCTCTTACCATGTAACTTGGCATTTGATCCATAGCCCAACCACTCAATACATTCCAGTTGAATATATTAATGCATCAATGTATGCATTCATTCATTCTATAAATCATGAGCTCCAACTTTAAACCAAGCCCTGTTCTAGACTTTAAGGATAAAACAGCAAATGTGTCTCTTACAAGATGTACAGTTAAGTAAAAGAGACAAAAAAAAAATCCATTTAGCAAATGAAAAAAATAATTTTAAATTATAAAACATACTATGAAGGAAACAAGTAAAGAGTCAAGATAGAGAATTACATAAATTAATGGAACAAAGAGATATCTTGCTGCATTAGATTTTTTAAGGGAAATGTAACTTCACACTTCAAGTATACTAAACATACCTTTTGGTCCAAGGGAGAATAGCTGGTTATTAAAAACAATAGTCAACTAAAAGTGAGTGTTACCATATGGAGAGAACCTGGGAAAGAAAAGAATTAACTTGTAATTATTAAAAAATTAAATATAATTTTATTATGAAATAATAAAATATTATGAAAATTCTGATAAGTCAAATTTTAAAAGTTCTACATTACCGTGCAAGAACATTTATTTTTTAAGATTGTCAGGTTCTGGATTGTACTCACCACCAGTGCAATGTACATTTGTGACACTGAAATATGTTTGCTTTCAAGAGACACGTTTGCTAATATCAATAACCTTTTTCATCCAACAGAAATGCAGATTTATATTTTCCAGAAATTTTGTGCTACAGATTTTAGCTATTTGTCGACGATTGAAAATGGTTACCAGTCTAAGAGTGATCCCCATACTTCAGCACACTCACGGTATCACTGAAAGGCCCAACACCCACCTAAGGTGTTTTTATCAGCGTCCTAGAACATTCAATATGACAACATTCAAATACCATATTTAACCACAATCTACACTAAAAATTACATTAAAAATTACTTGTTTGGGCTATTGTTGTGGTTGTTGTTATTTGGGTTGTTCTGAGGATTGAATCCAGGAGTGCTCTACCACTGAGCTACATGGGCAGCCTGTTTTGTTTTCTATTTTGAGACATGGTCTCACTAAGGTGCTAGGCTAGGCTATAGCATGTAATCCTCCTACTTCAGCCTCCCAGAGTCCTAGAATTACAGGTATGAGCCACTGGGCCGGCTGTTTTCTTAAAGTTGTCTCACAATGTCTATTGCTATGAAGTTTGATTAGTGAGAATAAAATATGTAGACTATTTTCTTATTTCCTTTATATCATTCTTATTATTATATTTGGATCAAGTATTCATTTTGAATACTGTTGAAATGACTTCTTTCTCATGAAAATTTTGAGTTGGCAAAGCTAAGTTTTCCTTTTAATTCAGCCTCAAAAATCATGAAAAATTCCAAATAGAAAATTTCCTTTATTGATTTCTTAACATAAATAGAATTAGGAAATTAAATAGTAAATAAAATACTTAGGTGAAATTTTATTTACTATTTTAAGTATTCCATGTCAGACAATTTTAAAAAGATTAAAATTGTGATTTATTTTAACCTCAAATATTTTTCCTTGTATTATTTTAATTTCACATGTTGGTTCAAAAAAGAATATATTCCTCCTAAATTTGTTTATCTAACATTTTATCAATTCTCTTTAAGAACTAGATCTATTTCTGTTTGATTTTTGAAAATGTGAAATGATAGCTTTATACTTTCAAAATCAATTGACAGCACTTTATTTTGTCAGTAATAAATATACATTTCAATTTCATTCTTAATATCTTAAACTTTAGATCAGAAAACTAAAAGCCCATATTTTACAAATCTCATTGGTGTATGTCATGGATATTATAGTAATATTAAGATTTTAGTGAAAATTTTTGCTGAGGGTATAAATTTGTTTAGTACAGGACATTGGATTTGCTTAGTTTTAGTTATTTAAGTCAATAGAGTGGCGTGAAAGGAACAAAAGATATTAACAAACTTAGAAACAGAATTATTTTAAGGTGACACAAATGGAGACCCTAAGGAAGAAGAACAAAGGTAGAAGGACAGATCTGAAATGAAAGATAGCACAGAGTACAGATGCCCTTTGTTGGGTCTGTACATTCCTCCCTAAGTGTCTTTTCAAAAGAAGCAAAAAGGCCAAACACACTAGGTAAAATTATGTTTGTTTCTGAGGCAGTAGGCTTTCAAGCTCTTAAAATTCACTTCTTGTTCCTTCCTGAAGAACTACGAGTTCCTGAAAAATCCTCTATTCTTAAGTATCAAACACTAAACCAGAAACAATTTGCTTGAAAACCTCAGCTATCAAAAAATTAATCTACTTGAGTGGTTAGTGATAATTTTTTTCCCTTTGGGGAAGATTTCCTCGTTCCTCAAGCACACAAATAGTTTCTAGTTAACAGTCAAGAGAGGGTTAACCAATAATTATACCAACCCACGCTGACCTGCAATTTGGCCATCTTCTCTGCACTGATTTCCTGCCTCCTCCAATTATCCAGCCTCCTGCACTACACCTGGTAGCCAAGGTCCTGTCTCCGTAGTGCAGGACGCTGGTATGACTGCCCTAAAATACACCTGTTGCCGGCAGATTCCTGCAGGGTAATTTCCACTGCCAGAGAAATTGCTCTAAATTGCATTGACTTTCAATGGGTTCCCACTGGTAAACACCTGGAGCCAGTCGCCTGCAGATGACTGCCCAGAGACCCAGGTGTGTTTCTGGAGGCTGCCGTGCCCTGTTCATTCTGATGGGATGTCTTGGTGCTCAGGGTGCAAAACAACTACCCCAGGTTAATGAATTGCAAAGACATTAACATTCAAAAAGGCTCACAAAGAAAATAAAGCCTTCCAGGCAACAGCCTCTGTCAGCCAGGGGAAAAAAACTTGCTCCAGTGAGGAGCAGAAAGCATGAGGTTTCCTTCTAACAACCATCCCTGAGCTTCTCAGCAGTCCCTCCCCTTGATGGGAGCAAAGTTTTTCAGTCCATATGGCAACTGTCTTTTTTGAATATTACTTGCTAATGAGTTGAGTCTCTACTTGTACACACTTCAAGTTATTTTCTTTTCTCTTTTTCCCCTTCTTGCATAGTATCTGAATCATCTGATTTTATGAACATAGTCTAAGAAATTTTTCATGAATGATAGAATCCCTAAACATATCTGAGCACTACCAAGCTTTTTTAAAAGATGAATTTTCTTTTATTACTTAATGAAAATACACAATTCTTGCATTTCCATTTATAATTTTCTCTCCATGTTGGCTACAGAGAAATTAGCCTAGAAATAAGGTAACAGGCATTAAAATAAAAGTCCTTTTAAATGGAGTGCTTATATATGGACTGGGGTGAATATTTCCTGTTTGTTGATATCATAGTATTTGAACCTTAGCTCAAATTGGATGTCAGACAACAAGGGTGAAAACTTGGCTATCATTAATAACAATACTAATGATACGAGCTAACATTCCTTGATGATTTTCTATGTGACTTGCATTATTTAATACTTGTGTGGATAATTCCATTTAGAAATGAAGCTATATTCCCAGGACTGGTGCAAATTTGATGGGAAGTGAAAGGATAAAGGACTTTTGAACCACAAGACTGACAAGCCACCCTGATTCTTACCTTTTACAAATGATCTAGGGGAGAACTGAACACCTGATCTCTGTTAACAGCACAGGTTGATCCATAAATTTTGATTCCCTGTTAGCCCTTGGGGTTTGGTGTGACTCTAGAAATTCACAGTCCTACACTTTGGCTGCGTTGTAGTAGGAAGACCCAAGGAGGTGGTGAGTAGAGATGAATCCAGGGAAAAAATAAGAACCAAGATAGATTACATAAAGGTGCAAATCCCCAATGATGAATGTCATTATATTGTGTACCTAAAATGTACCAATAAAATTAATAAAAAATATAGTACTACAAATGGGACTGTGTCTCTGGTTGTGGCAGAGAGCAGTGTAGCTACAGGATAAAGGAAGAAACCCAAATCTACCACCCCAAACCAGGACTGGCCATTAGCAAAGCATCTTGTCTGTCAGTCAGTGCCCTACTTTCTAGTCTTTTATAGCTCTTCAAGTTTTCACTTTATGAAACTTTAACTTGACTTACTCTCTTTTTGTCTTTCTCTCTATTTTTATCTCTGTCTCCTTGAAAGCCAGTAGAAATGTAGAAAGATTAAGCAATATATCTTAGTTACTTTTCTCCTTGCTGAGACAAAACACCCAACACCCAAAGTTAAAGAAGGAAAGGTTTATTGTAGCTCATGGTTTGTAGTGGTTTTAGTCCATAATCGGCTAGTTCCAAGGCAGGGTGGCACGGCAGAGAAGCATTGCAGAGTGGGCAGGAACCGGTAGAAGACAAGTAGCAGCAACAGAAGCAGCAGCAAGCAATGGTAGCAGCCCTCTTTCTGTCCCTTATATTCCATCTGGCTACCTGCCCGTAGGGTGGGAAGCACTCATACCCAAGGTGGAGCACTCTTAATGCCAGCATCACACAATCCCAGCACCACACATCCTACATCCAGCCACTTCCAAAAAACCCCACCTATGATTCCATGAGGCTTTGGGGAGACACCTAGATACAAGACATAAAACACAATAAGTAAAATAAAGATCATAATTATGCAAACACAGTTTGAGAAAGATTTAAAATTTTAAAAAGGGAGCAAAATCATTAGTTGTGCTGATATTAGTTATGGCAGGGTGTACTAATTGATTTTATTAGTAGTCATTTTCCCATGGAGACAATGTCATACCAAATCACTGGGGCATACTTGGCAGATTAAGCAGGGAGAAAAGCAAATTGAAAACTTTGGAGGAGCTAGCTACAGACTTACAGATTTTCTTTAGGTGTGTTATCTATCCTAAGTCTGCAGAGCAATTTGACAACATTAAGCCAGGTAGCAGACACTATATAAGTACCATAGCTAGTATCTTAGCCTATAACAAAATGCCATAGACTGGGTAGTTTATAAACATTAGAAATCTAGTATTCAAAAGTTCTGGAAGCTAAATCCAAGATCGAGGCACTAGAATTTTCAGTGTCTGATAAAGGCCCATTTCTTGGTTAATAGCACCTTTTTGTTGGTTCCTCCTATGATAGGAGTAAGCCAGCTCCTTTTTTATCTGGGCCTTGATCCCATCCATAAAGGCACAGCCTTTAAAAAATCCTCCCTCTTAAAACCATCACATTGATGATTGGGATTCAGTAGACACAGTTTTTTTGAGGGGAGTACAAATTCAGATCATATCATCTGGTACCTACAAAAAGAAAAGTCGAGGAAGTGTTGGTTAGATTCTCAACTATGATTCTTATAGTGTCAGGTAGCAACCTTTGGAAGAAATAATCAATCACGAGCATTAATAGCCCAGAACCCTCTCTATATTCATATCATACCTATTGTCATATGTCTGTTGTATATTGCTAGAGCCAAGTAATATGTACAAATACCCAGTAACCTCTGTTACAGAGGGAAAAAAATCATCACTTACTCACTAGTTTAGCCCCTCAAATAGTACAGATACATTCGGTTAGTATCTATAATGCCTAGTCTCTGTACTAGGCACTCTGAATAAAACAGTGGACAAGATAGACTTGACTTTAGGTAGTTTATTTATTTACATAGTTAGTTAGTTTTGTGCTTCTGGGGATTGAATTCAGAGCCTTTGCTCCAAGTTGCATCCATAGGTCCCCTTTTAAAATGTTTTTAAAATTTTGAGACCGGATTTCACCAAGTTGCTAAGTTTCCCAGGCTCGGCTCAAACTTGCAATCCACTGCCAAGGTGCTGGGATTGCCGGTGTCACGACAGATGAACTATTAAAGGGAAGGGTTTTCTCTGATGGTTTAGTGTATCAATATCATTGCTAAAAACTGAAGTTTTTATTCTTTCTGTAATTTGATTGAACTATGACATCAAAACACTTTTGCAAAATGGTGTTATTTTTTAAGCTTTCTTAAAAAGTAATCTGTTTCTACTGTCTGTTAAGAACTTAATAATAAAGAGATTAGAGGAAGTTAATTTAGACATGATGAATAATAGTGGCTGGGGACTTCTGGATTACTGTGAGTTAGGTAGGAACTCAGGCCACAGTAAACGGTGGTTGTTCATAGGAATGTTTACACAAAAGACCTAAACAGGTGGCCATAGAAGTTTGAGTGCACATTAAACTTGGAAATCTTGAATAACAATAGATTAGAATCATCATTAAACTAAATATAGGACTTAGGTTTGAACAGGCTAGGAAATTCTGTAGACTAAATTGCAGCAGGGATATAGTTACACTCTTAGGTTCTGCTGTTCTGGAATTGTCAACTAATCAACTATTTATTGACTGTATCTTTCAATTAAGACAAGACAATGATCTTGGTGTATATTGTAAGAATTTTACTGTAAGTGCTTTAGTTGTGAATGAGCATAGCATGAGTTAGGTTAAAATAATAAACTGCTGACACCACAGACCTAACAAAAAAGTGGCCGAGGAACTGTTTATTCTCTCTCCTCTGACAGGATGAGGTGAGTGCTGCATGGCAGAGAATGTCTCTGTTCCTTGCACTCATTATTGACCTCAGTTGACTGTCTTTCACATACCAATCCACGGTTTTAATCTTTGCTGTCTTTATCTCCATTCCAGCTAGCTGAAAGGGGCAAAGAGTTGAAGTCTCTAGCCAGAGAGAGAACTGAGGTAAAAATGCTTTGCACTGAATGCACTCACTTGCCATTGGTAGAAGTTTAGTCCCATGGCCTCTCCTAGATGTCAGCAGGGCTGGGAAATTCAACCTGCTATTGGGCAGTAAAGTACTCAGTTACAGTGCCCTGGAAGACGAAGAGAAATAAATATGATAAACAGTCATGAGTATCCAAAGTTATAGAATTCAGCTCCTGCTGACTCTTAGGGTATAGGGAGTCAAACTTAAATATAATTTTATAAAAATTTCCAGCAAAAAAAATAGCAATTATAAATGGAAATACTAAATTATGCCCCAAAGTTTGGGGTGATCAAGGCTTCTGCTTTCTCTCTTTTACCAGCTCTCTTAAGATTAGTATAGAATGGGGTGGAGAGAAGAGATGAAACAGAAGACAGCCAGGAGAAACTGACCCATTTCACTATCCACTGCTTATCAGAGGTTATGTCGAAAGTCAAAGGAAAAACCTTGAGTCTATTACTTCCACTTCTAGGATTTGTTCCTATATTCTCAGACCCACTTCCCCAGAACTTCCTTTTGTTTTAAATTCTAATGCCAACAAAAAAAATATCATTTACTGATCTGCACATAACTAATGGTGAAGGACAAAACTAGGCCTATAGCAAAAACTAACAAATAATAAATTTGGAAATTACGATTATACTCCTCTTCTATACTGTCAATCCGATACTTAATGTTGTAATAAGTATACACAAGTTGAGAAAATGTGATCTAATTTCCCAAACATTTGTGTCATAGCAGGAATTCAAATTTGTGTTACACTTTTCTATGTTTTGTCTCTAACTGAAAGTACCTTTCTGCCAAGGCCATATTTGTTTCCAGAGATGTTAGATTTGGTTGGATTAGATCAAAGGTTCCTCTCCTATTGACAATTCACTGTTCTTCTGCAGCTTCGTGCTCCTGCTTACTCTTATCCCTACTCAGCAAAGCATTTCCTTTTGTATTTAATTTAGCTCTGGTTTAAATTGAAAGTAATATATTCTCTCAAGAAATTAGGATTATGTTGAATACTTAATAACCTCTGGGAGTTTAGAAAAGTATAAGAAATAAAGCAAGTGAAGGAAGTCAAAGCTGCATAAGTATCCACTGTGACCAAGTATGTCAGTTAAGGTCTCACAGCGATTATAATGTCATCTCTTTCCTGGTCTTGGTGGCTTCCCACTTAGTTTCCTGCTTTTGACATTTGACTCTTTGAACCTTCCTATTACTCAGTAGGCATGGCTGTAGTAATGACAGAGGTTGCCTTCTGCTACTTTTCTCTGTACTGTACATTTATAAATATTTAAAAATTTTTCAGATATGTGTTCTTTAGGATATAGTCTAAGTTCTGAAAGGACTTCTTGGTTATTCAAAAGCAATTGAAATGTCACTAATTCCCATGAGTCTTTGTGGGAGGGTAACAGGCTGAAACACAGAAGCAGAAGAGCCAGAAAAATAACTAGCAATGCAGATCTAGACAAAAACACAACCTTGGAAACAGCAGGTTTGTTCCACCTTGCAATGGTTTGTCTAGGTGTCCCTCAAAGGTCCATATAATAAAGACTTCTCCAGAGTAGCACTATGGGGAGGTGGTGAAACTTTTTGTTTGGTACTGGGGATTGAATTTGGGTCCTTGCACTTGCGAAGCAGGCAGCAGGACCACTGAGCTAAATCTCCAGCCTGGTGGTGAAACTTTTAACAAGTGGAGGCTATGGATTAATTTATCAATTATCATTCACTACATTTGAGACCTTGTCAAATCACTTACTGACTCCAAGCTTCAATTTCCTCAAGAAAAAAAAAAAAACTAATATAAATGAAAACTGCTTTACTGAGTTATTGGGAAGGTCAAGTGGAACAATGGCTTTATTGCACTCAGCCAATGTCTGGCATATGATAAACTCTTGGTAAATATCTTGTTTAGCATAGATGCTCAACAAATAGATATTTGTTGAAAATATAGTGAGATATTTAATTTATATTTCAAGTTTACCTTTAAAGAATCCAATTTTTAAAAAATATTTAGTATAAAATATTTTTAATATATGTGCTACTAAAAGGCATCCTAACAAATTTAAATACAGAAATTTCAGTTTATTCTTATCACAGGTAACAATTAAAAACATTCATAGAAAAATACAGAAATCAGAAATATAAAGAGATAGAAAGCAAAAAAGCTAGTGTTTAATTTCATGGAAATAAGCAAAGATCATTCTCAAAATATATCATTTTTTTAAAAGTTTAAATTATTAACAGTTTAATGAAATCAGAAATAATAACAATTTTTAACAACAAATCCATGCCAGATTTTAAAATTACTTAACAAAGTTAAACATTTAATAGATGCACTGGTCCACCAAATTACTTTTTATCTCATTATTAATAAAAAATTAATATTTTGTTGTAATTATTATTTATCTTCAGTACTATATCTAGCCAAATTGTTGCTATAACAAAATTCCAGAGGCTGGATAATTTATAAAGATAAGAGATTTATTTGGCTCACATTTCTGGAGCCTGGGAAGTTTAAGACTGAGGACTCACAAGCAGCTGTCTGCTTTTGTTCTACTTTCCTCCATACTCTGTAGCTACACACTTTCTGCCCACAACCCTGACCCAGTCCCTGCTCACATATATCCAACATCAGATATATACATGGTTCCCCTACATACAACATGAACCATTCACCCAGAAGAGAAATTCCAAGAACCTATTTTAAGACATCTTTTCCAAAAATGTAAGTACAACTGTCTTTCTCTTTTCTCAGAAAGAGAAATAATGAATCAGTGGGTTTGGGGGAGCAAACCTGAAATAGAATTATATATTCCTAATAACTTACTTCCTTACTTTCCATTTTTTTGCTGATGTAGTCCCTAAAATAATGCTAGAAATAAGTTAGAAAACTTCATCATATATTTTAAATATGTTCTTATTACTAGTGAGAATCCACCAAATTGGATTAAACATTTCATAATGCAGTCTATCTCATGAGTATATTGTTTATATGTGTTGTCACAATTTCTGGGGTTTCTTTTGCCATTGATTTCTAGCTTCATTGCACTAAGATCTAATAATATGAATGGAATAATTTAAATTCTTTTGTATTTATTTAAGGCTGCTTTTTGGAACAATGATAAGTCATATAAGAAATCCAGGAAGAAATTAAACAGTTCCTAGAATCAAAGTAATGCCAGAACAAAATATGAGAATCTATGGAACACAGTGAAAGCAGTCCTAGGAGAGAAGTTTATTGCTCTGAATGCCCACATCAGAAAAATATAGTAAGCCCAAATAAATAATGTAACAATGTCCTGCATGGTCCTGAAAAAACAAGAGCAACTCAAAACCAAAGCTAGCAGAAGGAAGGAAATTATAAAGATCAAAGCAGAAGTTAATGAAAGAGATTAAAAAATAAAAAGAATTAATGAATCCAAGAGCTGGTTCTTTAAAAAAATAAACAAAATAGACAAGCCTTTAGCCAATTTTACCAAAACAAAGAAAGAATAGTCCCAAAATAAATGCAATAAGAAATGAAAAAGGCAAAACCACAACAGACACCACTGAAATACAGTAGATTATTAGTAACTACTTTAAAAATAGATAATACAATAAATTGGAGGATCCAGAAGAAATGGATAGGTTCTCTAATATATATGAATTCCCAAAACTGGAACAAGATGGAAAAATCCTGAATAATACAGTAACAGGCAATGAAATTGAAGCAGTAATAAACAATCTATCATCAACTAAGAAAAGTTGAGCAACCAATAGATTCTGAATCTTACAAGAACTTCAGGGAAGATTAATACTTATACTCTACAAACTCTTCAATGAATCTGAAAGAGAAGGAACTCTACCAGGGACATTCTAGTAAGCTAGTATTACCTCGTATTATATTAAAATATGAACCACTATATCCTGATGACTTCATTCTTATTTACAATGCTCACTTTCAATGCTTTCATTGACTTGAGTAAATGTTTTAGGCAACCAAATGTTATCATAATTTCAAAGAACAAGCATTACAATATCAAATTAGTTTTAGAAGGTATTGTAAAGTAGTATTTAAATTTTATTATTTTTAAATACTTTAGGCACTAATTTTTTCACAGAAGAACAAAATACTTTTAAGAACATATTTTATTATTTGGTAATACAACATTTAAAAAACATTTTTTGCTGTGTTCAAACTTTTGTAGTTTGCCACAACAAAACAAAAGCTAAATCTGCAGTGAAGCGATGCAATTTAAAACTGATTCTATTACATGTTTCTGATTGTCAACTTTTTTTCCCAAAATTGGGACTACACTGAGGTAGCCCTGAAGCAATTACAACTGAGAATAATAATACTGTCCCTGAGAACCACATTTTAAAACCAACACATTCATAATATCTTGGAGCAAAGACTTACGGGGCATCTGAAGATGCAGAATGATTTTCACTATAAATTTACAGATTGGCACTTGGGGTAAAACTTCAGCATCTTCTTAAATGATGTTACCCTTTCCTAATTGCTTCTAGCTTCAGAACTATAAAACTGAATATTATATACTTAATTGTAAATTCAGCAAGATAATCAGTATGAGGGCCTCTTGGATTGTTACCCAGTGGCAACTTCTTTTACATTGTCACACTGAATTTGATATTCATAACTGAGGGAAAATACCTTTCACCAATCAGTGGGAAATACTCTAGGATCAGTCCACTAGCTGTTCACTTTATTTATATACCTTAAATGCCAGCATAGTACACAAAGGACCTTTTGACTCTTTCTACCCACAATTTACCCACATATACACTTCAGGTCTTTATTATCTCCTAGCCATTTTTCTAATAGTCCTTGGATATTTTCAACATACACATAAAGATTTGGCCAATTCTCAAGTATTTCAAATATGTAGAATATTGAAGTGTTTCATTGATTTCTTAGGAAGGAACTAAAAATTAATTGTTTGCTTATCTTGTGTTGCATATAAAAGGATAGGAGGGTAGAAACTAGGTTTAAAACCAAGGGTTTTTTTAGAAATAGGTACATCGCTTTCATCTCAGTTGGGGAGGAAAAAAGTAATTAGAATAGAATATGGACCAGTGTTAGGAAGCAAATATAAAGTTTATGGATATCCCACAGGAGCCTGAGCTTAGATTATATGTCTGGATTTATATATACATATATATTTATATCATTATATTTATATTCATTTATATAAGTGTACATATATATGCATATTTATGTGTGCATATATGATTACATAAAATACATTCATCCTTCATGACACAATGGGATTAGTTCCAGGACTCTTATAATATCAAAATCTGCTAATGCTCAAGTCCTTTACATAAACTATGATGGCATTTGCATATAACCTATGCATACCCTCCTGTATACTTTAAATCACTTCTAGATGATTTATAACATCTAATACATTATAAATTCTATGTAGATACTGGTTATACTGTATTACTTAGGGAATGATGGCAAGAAAAACTCTGTACATGTTTAGTACAGAGCCCACCATTGGGAGCCCAATTACATAAATAGATGGGTGTGAGGTGAGTGAGGTGCTAACAAAAGCCCTGGAGAGAGATGAGGACCTGTGGAATAACAGGAAATTAAGCAAGATGTGCGCACGTCTGCACATCACCTCATTTGTGTGGATTCAGGGTAATGCTGAACATATAACAAATTCAAGTTGTACTTTTTGGACCTTTCTCCAATTTCAATTTTTTTGAGTATGTTTAACCCATGAGTGGTTGTGTCTGTGAATGTGGGAGTCTGTATGTCAGTAAGCAGACAAGGTGGGTCCAGAACTGGACCCAGATTGGCATAAATGACTGCGTATGCCTTGCAATCCTCACGGAGCATTTGATTTTCTCAAACATAAGCCCTCTCTATCTCCTCACATAGTCACTAAATTCTTCCCAACCCAAAATGACCTGAGAAGGGTTACTTTCTGTTAGTACCTGCTTGTTGCTTGAGAGATCTTTTAAGGGGTGATATTTATTAAATTACCTGTATTTTGTTGTTGTTGGGTTGTAATTATGATTGCTTTTAGAGATACAAAGGCAAAAAGTCTAAATCCTCTTTCTGGTTTAATATGGAATAGTTACAGCTCGGATGAGCATGGATGATTACAGACAATGGCAGGCAGAATTTGGACAATGTGAGCTACCCCATCTTCCCCCAAATCTCATGAAAGAGTGACAGAAACCTGTGGATCTCCTCAATATTAAGAAACTAACTTCTAACTTCTCATTGATCAGTTGCAGATTCTGGATTATGGCTAGCCATTTAAGGCTCATGGATCTTTGAAATCCTGGCTTGTAATTATATTAGGACCCCAAACCTGAGACAAAGCCAGAGAGTGCCAGAGTGCTCCTTTTTCCACCTATGACAATCATAGATCCATAGGTACTGGTATTTTCAGTAACCATCATCTCCTGAAGTGTTGGCATGTTGATCTTGATGCCAAAATCCACAGTGTTTCTGACTGAAGGGTGAAATGAACACCAAGAAAAGCCCAGCTCTCTCTCACTCTCTGCTGCTTGAAAGCCAGTTTTTGTCTTCCTTCTTGACCCCTTGGTTTATGTGTCATTTCCACCAAAAATGTGATCAGCTGTAGTCTTGCACCAGCCTCATTTTAGGTTTAGACTTGGTTGCCAGAAGCTAAACTTAGTATTTCTAGAAGCAGGAGTTTTTATTTGGTGCATATGTCTCATTTAATGCATAGAGTTGCTCTGAGAAAATATTTATTGTGCACAACTCACTTGAGTCCTTGCTATGTGATATTATCAGCCTCTCCTGGGGCTGGTGAGGCAAAGCTGAACTCCTAAAGCTGAAGTTCCATAGTAGGAGACAGTTTTGTTTCTGGGATCAAGGAGTTCCAGAGCTGAGAATACGTTTGTTTCCCAGATCAAGGCCAAGCACTGCAGGTGCTCAGGAGTAAAATCCTACAAAGGCTGCAACTCTGAGCACTCCTGCTGCCTGCTCCTGTATATTGAGCCTTAAAGGAATACAGAAACAAGCTAAACACACTTTATTGGGGAGAATTTATACCAAGCTCCTGAGAATTGGGAAAGCAAGTAAATAACATTTTCCTTCTTTATTATGTTGCTGCCTCTTATGAACTACCTCATAGAATGCGAGGCAAGTATACAATCAAGTTCCAAGTAAATAACATCATTAATTCAAATAGAATAAAGTGTGAAACATGACCCAATCCAAACTATTATAGTTTTTTAGAAAATTAGAATGATCTCATAAGAAAGTGACAGGAATGTGCTGTAATTTAGAAATATATGAATCTTGCAGTGTTCCCAAGATAACATTTTTATGTACTGATGAAATCTATGTAATATATCTTCTTAAAAAAATAAAACTTCTGCCCATAAAACACCTTTATTAGAATTTACAGAGTTTAGCAGAAATGGCAACTAATATCTGGAAGGCATATTAAAGTTTAGGTCATTTATCTGATAGTGATTAAGAGTATATCATTAAAAATGTGCATCCACAACATACTAACAATTCTACTTTTGTATAGATCCACACTGAAAATTAAACTTTTAAATTGTGGGGATTATCTACCCAGCAAAATATTTATTGTTGCACAATATACTGTTTACTAGGTGGACTACTCTTCAGTAACGTGTCACATAAATGAAAAATTAAGCACTGTAGAATAGAAAACAGTTTAAAGTCCTGATGCAAGTTCCTATGCATACAAAACAGCTTTGTCCTGGGCACAGTAATGTGGAAATATTTCCGTGAAAAAGACATCATCGTAGAATGCTTGACAGCAAAACAAAACAAAGACCAGCACTAAAATTGCTACATTAAGGAGCTGCATGCCAAGATGGGCTCGTCTGAATAATTGATGTTGGAGGGTACATGTGGAGTTTGGAAAGATGGTGAAATTTCACTGATGTTGTAATGACACTTCAGCAAATGAGGCACAAGACTGCTTCTGCAGTGTAGTGAAATTTGAGTGAGATCATAAACTTCCCGATCAATTTCTTATCATATTTAGAGAAATATTTTTTTAAAAAAATAAGTGACTGTCTTACTCCTTGCTATAGAAACCTCTCTAGTGAAATCACCCTTCAGCCTGAAATGTCACTTGATAGTATATTACATTTTCTGTGTTAATCAGTATATTTCACTGAACACTAATTTCAGAATCCTTTCTCATTGATTTTGTTTCTTTTCTCTCAAAAACTGAGAGCTAGCAGGCTTCCTTTTAGACTTTTGAGCAGTAACAATTTCTCTCTTGTGGGTTCTGGGAATGATTTAAAAAAAAAAACTATCTTACTTTGCTGTCTGCCTAAAACACTTAATTAGGGGCCAAAGGTATGAAGTTTTCATCCTCTGCTATTGAAGTAGCCTAACACATTGATGTGAATTAGAAGCCAACAGGGCCGGAAATCTCACCATCCAGACATTGCCTAATTTGGACATGATGTTCTGTGAGGCCTTAATTAAGTTTTCTGAGTCTCTGCCAGGGCTCATTGAAGGAGTATATACCTGACAGCAATGGCAAAAGTAACTTTTAAAAAAAATTTTAAAACATGTTTGGAATTGAAAATCTGCATACAGTCTTTTGTGGGGCACTTCATTCTCAGAGATGCCTCCTAGAAGTCAGTCCCATTCACAGCTGAGACAGTTAGACATTATTACAAACTTAATGCACTTCTATACATCTTCATTCTTAGTATGCCAAAACTATACACTGTCCAGTACCTTATAGGACTTGAAACAATGAACAATCTCTCAAAACATCTTGGTTCAAAAGATGTCACTATTTTAGACTTTATACTCTAAAGATCTTACAGAAGCAAGATAAAGAGTTATAGACTGAGCTATTTCAACCACCTTAAAATAAACAGTACTTTTATAAAACATTTTCTTAGTACATATTGCTTGGAATTAATTTCATGCTAGAGACTGGGCTAGGAGATATTTGAGTATAGGAAAATTATTTTAATACACTAACATTGAATGTGCCTGCCGAATAGTGGGTGTTCAGTAAATATTTATTGAAAGAGCAAAGAATTATGAAGGGAATGTACATTGTTACCTACTTCTTTATCCACCTAGCTAATATTTTTATTCAGAATAGCATCTTTGAAATGCAACTTTGAGAGACAGGGGGAAAAGGATTCTGTAAAATGGTAGCTCATACTCCCTTTGAATAAAAGTATAGAGGAATTTTGCACTGTCCTAGAAACAAGGCCAAGAGAGCTTATGACTAATGATATATCTGAACAAAATGATTTCTTTGTCCTTGAAATATCTAAAAGAGACTGTGCAAAACATAGTTCTAAGAGCTTGTCAATTTAGGTATTTTGCCAAATGCTTGTTATCACTACCCATCACATTATTGTTTTGTAAAATGAGAATCTTCTTTCCCATCCTTTTAAAGCTTGCAGTTCAAATGGCACCTGCCTACCTATGCTTATCTCTCAACAAGCAAGCTTCATGTAGAAATGCGATAGATGTTTTTCCAGTGAAGGATCCAGGTCATTACAATGAGCAGAATTGAAGCCCTGGAGGAAACCACCACATTTTAGTCCTTTCAGAATCTTAAAAGGTACACTCTTTCTCTTTACACCAGAAACAAACATAAAACAATAGAGCAATGGGAAATCATTTCCTTGACTCATTGCTGGAATGGATATTCCTAAGAAAATCCCCGAAAATGAAGAAGCCAAGCTCAAATCTGTCTTTTTCTTTTATCCATAAAGATTGATAAGATGTTTTCTGATATAAAATATTGCCTAGATTTAGTGGGTATTGTCACCAGCCTGTTCTACAGGGAACACTGGAGTTCCTTGCTGAAATAATGGTTTCATCAAGCTTCTGATAAACACTATTATAAGCTACAAATGTAGAAACTTAACTGTACTGTAAAAAAGGAGACAGGATACTCTCCCATTGCAAGCTCAAATTATGTCGGTTTTCTACTTAAGAAAAGATTCACTAAGTCATTGCTTTGCCCTATTTTTACAATTGTATTAGGCTTTCTATACCATGGAAAAATATTTCTCCTATTTAAAATAAAAAGATTCAACTAGATCCACCTTTCTGTCTAAATATTTTCTGTGATTTTATGAATTCAACCTCTTCCAAATGAGTTCCAAGGTTTCAGATTTGTCCTTGATACCTGTGTAGCACCTAGTGCCTAGGACAGAGTAGAAGTGCAATGTATTTTTGTCATTGCTCTTAACCTATGGAAAATATATTTAAAAGAAAAGGGTAGGGGCTGGATATTTAGCTCAGTGGTTTCACTGCCTGCTGCACAAGTGCAAAGACCTGAGTTCGATCCCCGGTATCAAAAAATAAAAATAAAATATAAAAAGTAAATTAAAAAAAGAAAAAGGTAAACAATATTCCCCACATCTTAGAATACAAAATTTCTCTTAAGATGAGAAGTTAAGGATGAATACATATCTTATACCTTCGTATCGCCTTTTAAAAAAATGTCATAGCATGACAATAAGGATGCAAAATGGCTTGTGGAGCTGATTTTTAAGCTTCTTCTTCTACAATAGTCTTTAACTATGTAGAAAAATTATGCTTAAAATGGCCTTCTAATATTGAGTAACAGCTGTGCTGCGTATTCTGCTAGAATTAGCAATTCATAAATTAAATAAATTTTGCACTAAGTTTATGTCAGCAAATGGCTGGTCAATGTAAGATAGGATGTTAAATCATAAACATTCAAGAAGTTTTCTTAAATCAAAAACCAGTCCCATTAATTTCAATGGTTTAAGTAAATGGTTAAATAAACCATCCAGTATATTCTGACAAACTTGTACCTTTTCTTCTTAAGAAATCTGGATAGATTAGCCTTAGTTCACTAATGAAATTCTGTTGACTGCTGGATGATAGTCAGAGGCAATAATATATCTTCAAATTAGACAAGCTTCAAGCACACTCCAGATAAAATGCCACTAAGGTTGTGCTTTTAAGAGCCTGTAATGGATGAAAGCAGCGACTAATTTATATGTTTATTTCTAAGTTTGTGGTGCTCCCTAGAAGTAGTATATCCTGCACAGTTCTCTGCTAATATTTATTTCTACCAGTAGTTGTCCTTTTTTGCCCTTGTGCTTTGTATAATAAAGGACACTATTTCAAATACTGTTTATATAATGGTCTGATTTAGATGTAAGGAAAAAATGAATGAACGTGTGAAGGGCGGAGAGGCAACTGATTTTAAAATGCATAAGAAAAGTCAACTTGGAAAAGACAAATCTTTGACCACAACTTACCCTCTCTGAGAAAAAGTGTCACTGAAATCCAACAATGCAGAAGTCTTCAGTTATTTTGACGTATAATGGCGCATTAAATTCAAGCACTTTTTTCCACGCCACATTCACTGTCATAAAACAATGGAACAGTTTCTATAAGGATGTAAGGGAAAGTGTAACCTAAATTATTAAATTCAAACAAGAGATCAGACAAATGAAATGGCAACCAAAAGTATTCTCAAACAGTTCTGTATTGCATATAAAAGTTAAAAATTCAAATCCCTATATTCTTGATCTTCTTCTATATGATCGCCACTAATTATGAAAACTACTCAAAACTGGAGAGTTGAAATAATCACCCAAAGATGGAGAAACAATTATAAAAGAATTGGAACAATAATCATTTGAAGCAAACAAGGATCATTTTCTTCATGATTATAATTACATCATAAAAGTAAAAGTAAGCTTAATAATACTACATCACATTTATATTAAATAGTATTTTAGAGGTAGAGATGGAAGCTGATAAGATGTATAAAGTGCTAATGTCTTCATCTGTCATACCAGAGATCAGTTGATACTAAGCTTGAAACTTGTAGTTAAAAATGGCAACTCAAATGCCATGGTTCCCACAGTTTCTTAAGATTAGAGGGTTCTACTATAAAATGCTCTCCTTTTGTGCAATGAAATTTTTTTGAAGGTCAACAATTTTTTCTCCTATATCTTATGAAATTATTCTTCAACAAATTCAAATAAACAAATCTAAGAGTATGCTTTGGGGCCATTTTATACATTTAAAAAAGTTTCTTCATCTGATTACTCATCCTTATATCATTACAGTTTATAGGACTGAAGGCTAGGGAGAATATTTGCAATGGACAGAGAAATTAGAATAAATTTTTAATCTTTTCTTTATAAATTTATATTTTTAATAATAAATGTTTATCAATTTGATTAAAACAATACATCCATTCTCCTGAAAAAGAAGAATATGTTTTAAAAATGAACTATGCAACAGTTCTTAAATATGAGAATTCCCTTCCCCTATATCCAAAGATGATATAATTGGCCTTTGCATTTTTAACTTCCTGATATAGCTCATCCTAAAGCATATTCTCCATCTGAATATCAATTATCAACTCAAATCCTTTACACTTTTAATTCATAAATTGGCTTTTTTAAAAAGGTCTTATCATTGTAAGGTATATAAGAGATTAGAATGATATGATAAACATCAACAGTCTCTTAATCTTCCCTTTCCCCTCCACCATGCCTGGTACCAAGGGAAATTCCTAAAATGTTTATCATTTGGGATTTTCCTTCTTATTCCCTCACCTTTTTTCCAGCTTTAGACATGTCTATTTATTTACTCTCATAATAAAAAAATTAATTCACATATACCATCCTCTACTTCCTTTACTTATCAGTTACCTGTTATTTTATAATTATTGTTTCTCTACTGCTCATATTGTTACCCTCAGACAACATAATTATACTGGCATCTATTGTCAGAAAGAAATTTTCAAGTGTGTTAATACTTCTTTTTAAAGTGTGTGGCAGAATTGATCAATGAAGCATGTTAGTATGTAGCTTCTGCTTTCCTGAGAAATTACTTAAAAATTGGGGGGAGATTCTATTTCATCAATAGTATTGCTTGAGTATATTTTATATAGTTTTATTAGTGGTTGCTTTTCATTATTTCATAACATATGACAGCCTACAAATGCTGTCATTGTGCCAGTATGAGTTAAGTATAGAACACTTTCTTCCCTTTGCATTCCTCTGTACCCCCGTTTATTACATAATTGCCTGAAATAAATGCTTTACATAAAGGTAGAGCTAGATTAGGCTATATTCAACCATGAAGCAAAACTTACAAAATAAAGAGGGAAAAGAAAATCTAAAAATTTCCTCATATTTTGCTTATAGTATTCTTACTTCCTGATATTGCAACCCTCCTTTTTATTATTTTTTTTCTCTTTGCAGAACTTATTTTAGCCATTCTTTTAGAATAGATTTGCAGGTGACATAATCTTTTAGTTTTCTTTCATCTAAGAATGTCTTGAATTTTCCTGCATTTCTAAAACTATATTTGACGGAAGTATGATTCTGGGTAAAGAGCCTTCTTACAACATTTAAAAAGTATTGTGCTACAATTCATTACCAGCTTCCATGATTTCAGGGTGGATTTCACTGTTATTCAAATTTTTTTTCCTACCTACAGACAAAGTCATTTTTCTCTGCCTGATTTCAAGACATTATCTTGTCTTTAGTTTTCAGAACTTTAACAATAATGTGTCTTGACATGAATATCCTTGGGTTCATCCTTTGAAGTTCATTCAGCTTCCTGGAGCCAGAAATGTACTTCTCTAGAAATGTACAAAGCTTTCATCCGTTACTTCTCTATAAGAATTTTTTCAGCTGTTCCACCCTCTTTTCTCCTTTACTCCAGGACACAAAACTTCCACATTTTGTTTTGGTCCTGTGGATCTTTGAAGCTCTGTTCTTTTATCGATCTATGTTCTCCCTGTTGCCCAGTTTCTACTATTATCCCATATTTTATATCCTAAGTCTTTCCTCTGCCCCTTCTGTTCTACTGTTGAGGTTATTCATTTGTTGTATTTTTATCTTTTATTTTGTTTTGTACTGAACCCCTCGGCTTTGCATTTTTTTGGGTTATTTCAAATGTGTTATAATTTCTCAGTGAAACTATTTTTTTGTACTCCAGATCTTCACTTTAAAACATTTGTCAGATAATTCTAAAATCTCTGTTACTTCACTGTTGATATTTATTGAATAGAACATTTATTCATTCTGCTTAGTTTGGTATTATGAGTGATTATTTTAATTGAAACCTGCATTTTTTATATTGTGCCACAAGATTCTACATATTGCTTAAATCTTGTTTTAGCTGGCTTTTTCTGATGGCCCTCCAGTAAGGCAATGGTTTGGGGAGCTGGGATTAGGCAACATTACATTTCTTTCTACTGGTTAGAAATGTCCAAATTCAATAGTGAGCCTTGACTGACAATCCTACGGATGAGGTGGAAACTCTTTGTTAGGGCTGAATGGAAAAATGGCCTCTCTCATCTCAAGGTCTACACAGTTTTCTCTGTGGTGTTTGGCTGTAGTAGGGTGATAATTGCCTTGCTAGACAATTTTACTAGTTTTTCACCTAGAAAGAGTAAAATTTTCTAAATTTTGTTTGTTTGTTTGTTTGCACCTATGTTTTCCAGATACTGGTTTCTGCAGCTCTAAATTTGGGATACTAAAGGTAAAAAGAAACATAAGAAATTCACCACTCTGTTATTTTTCAGTTCTTGAGGGTGTTAAGCCAGTCTAGTCTCTTTTCTTCACCTCTCCAAGTCATCTAATGTTTGTTTCTTACATAATGGCTAAGGTCTTTGGCAGTACTTAATGGGAAAAAAATGTGGGAAAGGACATCTACTTCCCAGAAGCTCCATCATACAATTTATTTTTAATTTCAGAGTTTATATTTTCTAGTTTAAAATTCCCATTTTGTTCCTTTTTTCAGGTTTCACTTCAAATTCTCCATTTTTGTCCATTTTTTTATATTCCTATAACATACCTGATAACTAATGGCTTTGTCAACATATGAATCTATTTCTATGACTGTTTGTTTTCTATTATTTAGGACTTATTTTTTCTGAATTCTTGGAATATTTTTTGATTGTATAATATATATCACAGTCTAAAGAACTTTATAGGGCTGGGGATTTAGCTCAGCGGTTCTGGCGCCTGCCTCATAAGCACAAGGTCCCGAGTTCAATCCCCAGTACCAAAAAAAAAAAAAAAAAGAACTTTATAAACAGGAATAAATATTGCTTACCACATGAGAACTAAACATTTGACAACTGATATAAGAAAATAACTTCTTCAGTCCAAACAGGAGTTCAACTGGGTTGGGATTATGTTTGAGTTTCAGCTAGTTTTAATTTACTTCTTATTTCAAATATTTTAGGAGAGATCTTTCTTGTAGGTTTTGAAATCTCTTCTCTTGTCAAGGATAAGAACTGTGAGAAAAAAAAAATCTCGTTTTGCTTTCCACCCCAGACTTTTTCTTCCATGCTGCTATAGCCAAACACTCATCACACGTCCTGTGGGAAAGAAATCAGCAAGCACAGAGAATTGGCTTTGTGTTTGGGGATCTGATAGTTCTAATATGACAGCCAGCCAATCCCCAGTGCCATTAACTCTCTTGTTTGTCCTTACCCTAGAAAAGTGCCTCTCCCTTTAGCAGGCCTGATATTTATTCTGTCTATATCCAGCCTTCACAGACTATGCAGATAAGAAAGTGGCAAATAATCCCTGTTTACTTAGAAATGTCTTTTATTAGGATGTAATTTCTTTAGATTTTGCTGTG
Source organism: Heterocephalus glaber (assembly GCF_053883595.1). Lineage (NCBI taxonomy): Eukaryota > Metazoa > Chordata > Mammalia > Rodentia > Bathyergidae > Heterocephalus > Heterocephalus glaber. The sequence goes on along the minus strand of NW_028258296.1, from coordinate 31,164,870 downwards.
TTCAAAGTTTCTCTAGTAGTTCTAAAGAACAGATAATTTAATTTTCTGTTTCCTGTATTATAGCAAAAGTAACATAGGAGTATTGCAAATTTCTCTATACAAATTGAAGCTACAATCTTAACACTGTGGCTTGAAAGCTTTGTGAAGTTTTATGTGAATAGCTTATAGATAGCTTCTAAAAGTTAAAAATGAATAAACAGCATTTACATTATTACTAAGTAACAGTGATTACTAAAGAGGCAAGTGATGCATCGGGGTTATATATATATTTTTTCCTTTTAAAATATTACATCCACTTTCCAGTCATGTTGTATATCCCTAGAGTTAAGATGCAGGGTTTTTAATGCTACAGAATCCTTTGACTACATTTATAATTGACCTCTATTTTATAGGATGTACCTCATTATTTTTCCCAGTGCATCTATTCCAGCCAGTTTTCTAGTCCAGCCATGTTTCTCCTAGGCAATGAGAGTCCAGGGAGCTCTCTGCCACTTTTAGTCTTTCAAGAGTGCAAACTCATCAGCAATGGCAGCTTCTGTGGATGGGATGAAGGTTATTATGGACAGGCAGAAGACAACACATAGCAATTAAAGCCAATGTAAGAAGAATACAGGAGGAGGAAGTGAAGACTCCCCACACAGCCACCATACCACAGCCAATAATGACAAACATGTCTATAGTTGTTCTAGAAGATGGTCACTAAGTGGCAGATGTCTCTCACACACACACACACACACACACACACACTGGCATGGCTCACTCTCATGTACATGTGGAACACCTTTTGGAAATTCCCTTTGTGGAAGAAGAGATCCTGAATTAACAATAAAATAGAAATCACACACGTAGAGATGAGGAAATCTCCTGATATCTTACATTTCCTGAGTGAAATTTTCCCTTTTCTCTTCTGTGGCTTTTCTTCAATAAGCTTTCTCATTGGCTTTATAACAGAATAAATGTTTGTCTAATCCAGTGGTTACTGTTTGTTGCATTATTAAATGTTCTATGATTTCAGTTTTAATTAGGAAGCCATAATACAGGGAACTCTTCGTTAACTGTAAATAAAGACGTGCCGGTGGTGAGGAATAAGGCTGAGCACAGTGTGCAGCTGAAGCACAAAGTAGATCCACGTGGGGGAGGAAGCAAATTTACAGCTTGCAGTGATAGACTCTCTTTCAGAGATGGCATTGTTATCTAGGCTGGGTCCCCTGGAGCCAGGTCTCTGCTTCATGATTCTGTTCTCCTTAAATTGCAAGAATAACTTATTGACCCAAAATGGGCATTTGTGTCATGGCAGAAGCTTATCTGTAGTGTGAAGGCAGAGAAAGAAAACTAGAATTTTGGGGGAATGAATCACATTAACAGCAGTGTCTAGTGACAGACTAAGCATCTACTTTGAGTACCAGCAGAGGTACTGAAAACTGGGAAAAATTTGTGATACTGCACCATCAAAATTAATCTAACTATTAAATGTTTGACAAAATAGCCAAGGTAGATAATAAGAAAAATGAGTACCTTTTAAGCGTCCATATACTTTTTATTGATATGCATATATATCATACACATATACATATCATTTACATATGTGTATATATATATATGTTTTAAATCACATACAAGTATGTCAATGTTCTAAATTTTTCAGAGCTTAGGTCATATAAAGTTCTTCATTTTTACTTCCTATAAAGTTGTGACCACTGCTTCAGTTTAGCTCCCTATGGCCACCTTGATCCCTTCTTCCTGATGTACAGTTATTCTTTTTTTCCTTTGACTCTCTGAGCTCATATGGTATCATTTTAAAATCCATTTTGGAAGTTTCAGAGTGTAGTTATTAGGATTACAAAATTGAAAGTAAGAAGCATAGGTCTCCTGCACTTTTTCAATGTCCTACTCTGCACAAGGTGGTTTCAAATTACTGGTTGGCTCATTTAGGAAGCCTAGGAAATACAAACGTTATTACTTTTGTTGGACAGATGAATAAATTAATATACTCAAAATACCGATAATTACATGCCAATAATCTTGGGAGGTTCTGGCAGAAAACTGTCAAATCAAACCAGCTAGCTTGGAAAGTTGATTGAAAATGAAGAATATAGACACAAGTAGAAGAAAGTTACACATCCTGGAGTCTAGTTTAGACAAAGCCTGAAATATAACATTTTAGGTAAATTTGTGAGTTAATTTCTGTTGTTTTCAATCAAAAGATTTCTATAGTAAAGTATCAACACATCTAATGTGCAATTTTGATAAATTTGCATCAAAAGCTTATCAATATGTTTACCCACTACAAATATTGTTGAAAATGGTGCCAGTGCAATAATTTACTAATGCCAAGCATCTCATAGATTGTGATTTTGGTACCCACAAGCCTGAGATTTTTCTTGTACAACTTGATAGCTGGTATCTGATCTTTCTCAGTATGAGGCGTTGATAGAGTGTTGAGAAATATTGTAGGAAAGTCCCTATATGGTTGTTGGGAAGAATGGTCCTTCATATCTTTAATATGATAGAAATCTGTTGGTTACTATGTGATTCCAAACAAAAGAAAATGCAGTAAGTAGAATTTTTACTGATTTTCTCCATTCTCTCTTAGTACTCCACCATAACCTCAAAACCCATTATCAAAGCTGACTATTTTAACTCAAGGATAGAAGTGATTTAGGCAACTACTAAGTGACAACTCAAAGTGTAGACAATCTGTAGCCTTACTGAGTTCCACCCATTCTAGCTAAGTAGTTGTAAAAAGATTTTCTAAAAAGTAAAACCTAATCTATGGAAAGCTATTTGTTTTCCTTAATCTGAAGTGCCTCATTTAATTTTCAGTTATTCCATTTGTAAGAATTGAATATGATGCATTTTCTTAAATTATCCAAACAGTGATTCTGTACAATCACATCACAGATAACCCTAAATAAGTATTGTTTTTCTCTTTCTTCCTAGGAACCATCTTCCTGATCCAAATAATGTAAACTGCTCCTGATTTATAGCTTCAGATACTTTTGGTAATACCAATAACTTCAGGGTCAGTAGTGCCTGTAGAGCATAGCCCTGTTAATCAGTCAAAATGATTTCATGTGTTTTCATGGAAGCATCAGAAAGAGCAGCGGATTTATGGGTGATATCATTTTATGTGCCGCCATGGTGTACAATATTGTTATCATGTATTAACACCAGCAATGGTCTTCATTGATTTTAATCATAGTTATACTCACTCATCTCTCCCCTGTGCATCCTGCTCCATAAAAGAATAAGAGAAACCTGAAGTATTTTATATGTTGACTTAAAATATTTTTAGTCATTATAAGTTTTGTAATGTTTTCATAACCAACCAAGATAAAGTGCCACTTGTCACAGATCATATGTCTTTCTCACTGAAATTCTAACAAAAAAAACCACTTAAGGCTATTGATATAAGAGCATTTTAAAGGTGGAGGGGGTTCTTATAAATAGCTACCACTGGAGAGACTTATTTACTTCACTTTTTCTGGAGTACTTTGTTTGTGCAATTTTATTCAAGTGAGAGCTTACATTTTATATGGTCATTCATTCACATATTAAAAGTTCAATAAAAAATACCACAGCTATGAACATAGACTTACAGCAAAAGAACAAGAGAAGGATAAGCTTAAATTGAAACATCTCAGAGTAGATCAGCTGCCCCTCCATCACCCTTCGCAGAAGCCAGATTTCCTTCTCCATACAGCTGTTTTAGCAAAAGAGAATGCAAGACCCTCTGTTACAACTTGAAAGGAAGACATTCATCAATTCATTTAATCAATCATTTTGTCCTTTCACTCTCAACATTTGACCAACAAATTTTCATAAAATCACATGTATATGCCAGTTCCAATGCTAGATATCATCTGAAGATATCAGAGGCTTTCATTTGAAGGTTTTGTGTGTGTGCAGAGGAAGAGAAACATAAACAGTAACATTAGTACTATACACAGATTACTAATAGCCCAAAATCAGGAGTGGTTAGCTACGTTGGACCAAGTTTACAGAAAAAGGCTTTCTGGGACACTGTTTTATCACTGCAGCACTTTCAGCACCTAGCATAGCACCTGTTACATAGCAGGTAGGTGTCATTAACACAATATGGCAGTTTCTCTCAGAGTTTCTCTAACAGGCATGTCATGCAGTTTTCCTAGCTTAAACCCCAGTACCTAACTTCTTCCTTAGATGAATGAGCTGCATTGGCTCTCAAAGGGGCCAGGCATAATGTCCCATTCCTTGGCTACAGTACTTCATCCAAAAAGTATACAGAAAGAAAATTAGGGCTCTTGTCTGTTACTTATTTGTCTTTTATATGTAATCTTTGGTGGGAGAAAAAGAGAGCACTTTATTTTCAGATTTTTCACACATTATTCCTTGTAAATAATTCTGTGATTAATTAAGTTCCACATCTCAATGAAGAAGCTTATTCTAGGAAAAGGATGTTGAATGAACATAAAAAGTGGAGAGAGAGAGAGAGAGAGAGCGAAAAGAGAGAGGCTAGCTCAAAAACATTCATGAGTCCAGTTTTACCATGTCTAATACCTACTTAATTAATTTCTTTCTTTACTAATGCGTTTTAATAAATTAATTTGATTTGTTGGCACTTATAAGAGTCCTAACACCATAATCATTCATACCTACAACTTTTGCAAGATTGGCTGACTTGTGATTAAATTAATGAATAAACAAATGGAAGGAGAGAGTTTAGTTGCTCAAAATAAACAAATGTACCACAGAATGACGTGCTTGATATGCTACTGTGACCCATAGCAACTCTTCCCAAACCTTTACCTTTATCATCCACATGTATTTGAGGAGCTAGAAAGTGATAAACATGATTTTCTAAACTTCTTTGAAGCTAGATGTCTGTTTGTGGATGAGGTTCAACTAATGCATGATATGCATGAAAGGGGTAAGTGTTGTTGAGCATACTGTTGCTTCTGTTGTTTCTGGAAATTAGGGAAAAATAAATATGTGGTCTGAATTCCCTAGTCTGGTCAAAAACTATATATGTGTGAGAGGCAGCCTTGGCTATAGTGGCAGAGGCAGTAATTTCTTTATCTGGTTCATAGTTTGAAGGGTCAGCCTTTAAAACTCTAGGCTGATGGAGCTTCCCTGAATTTCTCTCTTCTGGTTCTTCTTATTGTGTTGTAAACACTAAATTCTCAAAACTCCTAAGGATTCTTTTTCCTGTAATGAATCCTGGCTAATGGACATGTTATATTAGTTTAATATAAAAGGTTAAGTATGACTCTAACACAATAGTTCTAAGAAAAACTAGGGGAAGGCACATTTCCTCAAGGAATATTTGGCAATATCTTTTTTGCATAAATTTAGAAGGTGTTTATACTAGCATCTTGCATCTAATGGATAGAAGGCCAAGGGTGCTGCCAAACATCCTACAATTTATGAGGTATAGGTCACAAAGCAAAAATTATCCAACCCAAAATATCAGTAAAGATACAGTTAAGAAACCGTAAGTTAAAGCAAGTTGTCATCATGTTATAAGTAGAGGATCAGACTCTTCGTTACTAGGCAGAACCAGATCGTGAATAATCATGTATAGTACTCAACAGTATGGTCAGATCTCTCTCTCTCTCTCTCTCTCTCTCTCTCTCTCTCTCTCTCTCTCTCCACACACACACACACCTCCTACTGACCCTTTACTAGATCTGAGAAGCTAAGCACCTTAACCTCTGAGTTTTAATTTGTAAATCTGAAAAGAGTAGACTGTTCTTAATTTCACTACTAATAGAGAGCAGTGCCGAAGAATTTCTTGACCTTCAGAACCTCAATAGCCATTGATCGTAGTAAATACTGCTTATAAATATCACATACTCTCCTGTAATCATTACATTGTCATAAATATATCCAGTCCGGAGGACCTATGCAGAAAGTTCATGCCAACTATTTTGAGAATTGTTTTAAATTATTATGGCTCAACACACATTTATTGAACAATCTAAGAAAAAACATCAGTTTAACTCTTATCATATGGCTAGAATGACCTGAAAAAAGATAATGGTTTAAAGCATATAAGACTAACAAAATTAAGAAGACAACACTAAATAACTCCTGTATAGCTACTCCAGCTGCAAAATTTTTAATAGAACAAATAATAAAATCTTAAAGGGACTTGGACCTGCCCTGATTGTTCATTACTTTGTTTATCATTACCTATTTCATAATCTACAATGTCTGCTTTTACTCAGGTGAATAGAGAATAATATCAGTGCAATGAGACACAGGTCAGCTCAGGTCAAAAGGCTTCAGAAGTTACAAATAAAATCCAAAAAATTAAATTTAAATTTTAAAAAGCTTGTCAAAAGTGAACTTTAAAATATTCATTTTGAATGACTGAGTTCACCTCACTTTCTGTGTGGTGCAGATGGCTCAGGGAATTAGGGCAAACAAAGCACCAATATCTGCACACTCATAGCTGCTCAGCCATAATAGCCAGAGGCCCTAAAACTCCAGGGCTTTGAGATGATTCAACTCACTTCCTTTACCTGCCAAATTCTACCCAATCTATGGAGGCTCCATCATAATAATGGGGGGGGGGTGAAGGAATAGTGGAAAACGTGGTTGCCTTTGCTTTAACATCCATGTAGAGAGTATTTACCACTGGAAAATGACCATGAAAATTCCAATTACAGGTTTATCTATGATGGAAAAATCTTTTTGAGGGAAAGGGGGAACATAAAAAATTTCTTAGATAGTTTTAATCCAAAAATTTTAATTAAAAAATTAAGCAAAAGGAAATTGTGGACATTTTAATCAAGCAGAAATTGTTCACTAATTACAGGGAATGGTCTGAGATGTTTAATTCTTAGAAAAAGCCTGATTCTTTGTTAGACACAGGGGTATGACCTCATTGCTCAGAACTTATTCTCTGCATAATGGCTTGGAGAAAAGAAAAAGCCAACTACCAAAATCTTTCTGCCTGTCTTATTTTCAGGGGAGAGCTAATATTCATATAGTATAGTACAAAAAACATTTCACTTCATCTTTGAAGAATCAAAAATAACCCATAAAATGGAATCCAAATAAAAGGTTAATGACTTGTTCTTTAGAAGGAGATCATTTTGATATTTACAATGTGCCAAAATTATAGATCACATTCCAGAGGTATTTCGTTGAGTGCCTACTAGGTGGAATGTATGTAGATGCTCAAGAAAATATGAAATTTAATAAGAAAATATATTTTTCCAAGTCCAGTTGATAAAACAAGAAACTATATAATAAAAGCTATATAAGACATATAAAAGAAATATAAGACATAAAAGTTTCAAGCAAGATTTATAGACCATGTCATCATGGATTAGAAGGTATCAAGGAGTGCTTGTTGGTCCTCTTCTGCTATTTTATCAATTCACATAGTTATGGTGCTAGAGGAACATATGCTACCTTTTGAAGTGCAGCATCTCCTAAAAGTTCAAAACAAATGTCCTTAACAACAGATAGGATCAACTCTTCACCAACAGTAAAGGAATTCTCAGCTTTAGCAATGTGTTTAGCCACTAAGAATCATGTTATCAGTGCAGACACATTTGATGAAATGGTGGCCTTCAATGATTGCTTCTGTTCTTTGTGCTCACATTCCCATTTGAAAAACTCCACAGGTTTGTCTTTTAATGCAGGATGCTTGGCCTCCATATGCAAAGCAGTTTTGAAGGTTTTATGGCTTCATTGGCTAGCCAGTTGTCACATATTTTACCAAGCAGGCTCAGAGAATGTAAATCACTTGTTGCAAATAACCCATGATTCAAGTAGGACTTGGTATTTTCTTCTAAATATAGCTTGCTTTTGGTTGGCCCTCTTAGAGTCTTCAGTTGTCTCATTATTGAGCATTTCCCAATTTTCAAAGAAGTTCTCTTGTGATTTTTCTTACTTGTTTTGATAAGGGTTAGCTTTCCAAAACTGTGATTGAGAGAAGTGTACAGTGCAGACAAGAAATGTAGATAGAAATGGTGAATAAAATAATGAGTGAGTCATGCAGGGACTATAAAAAGTATCAGATTGCTGGGGATTTAGCTCAGTGGTTTCGCTGCCTGCTGCGCAAATGCAAAGACCAGAGTTTGATCCCCAGTACCAAAAAAAAAAAAAAAAAAAAAAAAGTATCAGATTAATGCCTGCCACAGAATGCAGCTGTAGAACTAAAGTACATGAATTCACTTATCACTGTACACCCTGCCACCAGATGTAGCTTAATTGTCACCTGCAACTAACTGATAAAGTTTTGATATGAGCCAGCAAACAATTAATTTATTATGGTCTCTGTACAGTCAAACCTCTCTGCTAATGTTAATCTATATTTGCAGGCCCCAGCCCCAAGAACTAGATCACCACCTCGGCTCCACCTCAGATCATCAGACTTTAGATTATTATTAGGAGTGGTCCACCAGATCCTTTGCACACTCAGTTCACAATAGGGTTTGAGTTCATATGAGAATCTAATGTTCCCACTGACCTGACAGGAGGAGAATCTCAGGCAATAATATGACTTCAGGAAAGTGGCTATAAATACAGATGAAACTTTGCTTATTTGTTCACCCACTACTCCTCTCCTGTGTGTGGTCAGTCTCAAAGGTTAGGGACCCCTGCTATGGAAAATATGTCTGGAATGGTTAAATCAGAGCCACATGAACTTTTGGACCTGTAGCAAGCCTTTGAAAACCTATAGTTTAATTCCTCATTCTAAATTTGAGAAAAGAAAACCTCAGAAAGGAGAATTTAATTACAACCAATAATATGTTATTTTATGTCTCCAGAACATCCAATCTGATGGTTCATTCTGTATATCTTTCAGGGTATTCTTAAATACCAACACAAGAAATTTGTTCTAATTTGGTAAATCTTACAGTAACATTAAATATCCTTAAAATGGAAATGATATCATTGAGAATGAACCTTGGAATAGAGAAAGAAGAGCAGAAACATTTTGTAGAAATGTAAATATTTGGGGGGATGGTTTAACTTTCCTCAAATCTACTTTGCTACATATGGTCATAAAATCTATCTATATAAAGTACATAAACTTCAGTTTTTGCTCTTCTAGGCTTTAATGTAGTAGTGAAAATATGCAAGGAAAACCATTAAAGAAATCAAAGACATCTAGATAAATGATGCACTTATCTAGATAAATTATTAGTTATAAAGGGTTGAGTTTTTGTTAGATTTTTTATTTATTTTGTTTTCCCTGGTCTCAGTAATTCCTGTTTCAGTCATATACTTATGAAAACTTTGAGTAAACAAATAAACCAAGACAATGTAAAGCCTCCAGTGTTTAGGAAGATAGTCATGGACTAGTGATTAAAAACTTGTCTCATATGCATGGGTCCTGGAATTGACTGCCAGCACCGCTATAAACAATAGCATACAGTGTACATGGAATTTTTCACTAATTTAAATAGAAACGAGAGAAATGTACCATCAAATTTGAATTATACCTATTCCAGAATTGGAAAATTTAAAGAAAATAACTTCAGTCCCAGATCAAATTCATGCTAACACACAAATTAATGCTTCAACATTTTCTCCATTTGTGTGGTATGTTCAATTAATGATTTCCATGTCTTGGTTCCCTTTGGGAGATGCAATATCTAAAGACATTTATTAATAAACTTTCATGTCAGGTAGCTGAAATTAATTAGGAAGCTTGCAAAAACTTTTACATTGTGATTTTGGTAAAGAATCTTGAGACTAGACTAAAAATGTTCATTGTGTTAGTAGTCAGTACCACTTATTAAATGCTTTCTGTACATTATCTCATTTAGTCATTAAAACAGGCATGTAAGTATTTAACAAAAGAGTAAATTGATCAATGTCATACATACTGCAACCAGGTTTAACCACTACCCATGTCTCCCATCAGAAATGTCATAATCAGATATGGTTCTTTGGCTCTAAGAAGAAACAAGTCAAGACAACTCAGGTAGAGGGATGTCATGGGAGGAGGTGAAAAAATTTTGTGGAAAGGTATGATGGTGAGAAATAACACAGAATGTTCAAAGAATAAAGAAGGAATAAAATAATTGGGGAGAGAGGCAGGATGTGAAAAGCTTGCAAATCTTGGCAACTGCTATGACAATGGAGAGCTTTCAAAAACTGCATCCAGTGTAGAACCAGACACATAGGATTGTGGCTAAGATCACAGACTGGAAAACAAATCCATTTTGGTTTAAAACCCAGCTTCCCTCTCAGTAGGAAGAAATGTTGTCAGTCATCTAATTATATAAGCAATAAATTATTCTATAAAATAGACATAGAACAGCTTTCTTAAATGTTATTTATGATTAAATAACACAATAAAGCATTTACATATGTTGTACACAATAAAGGCTTAAAATATGCTATTGATTATTATTTTGATGTTTATTTCAATGTACTTGATCTGTTATCATTTTTGATACATCCAGAAATATCTTACACAGTTATCCTCCAACAGTCTCTCAAGAAGGACCATCAACCAAAATGAAACTGATGTCAAAACTGAACCTTGTCTCTGTAGGTGTTCCCCTGTATCACTAAACTGTTGTCCTTTATTTAACCAGTAAGAATTTCCTAAATGGGAACTATTCTTCAAACACTGTGTTAGGTACTGTGGATGCACAGATAATTAAATACATTGGTTAGCCTGGTGGAGCTTGCATAAAGAGAGGGTAGAAAAAAATAATGGTGACTACTATATAGTGGCAAAAATAACTTTTATTGGGCCTCACGTTCCTAGTATGGCACTAGATGTCTCTGTGTATTGTTGTCAGAACTTAGTCCTGACTAGAACCTTGTATATAGGTTCATTTGTTTTTTTCTGATAAATGAGAAAGAAAATAAGCTCAGGATAGTCAAGAATTTTCCAAGTTCAATCATTTACTAAGGGGTTAATTCTCCAAACCCTCCACACTGTAAGCTCTTTCTACCTGCAACTCTCAAGCATATTAGTTTTAGGTCTAATAAATAAGAAACAGACAATGATCTCTAGGTTTAATAACAAGGAATTCATTAGTGGTCTTGATGAAGACAGGTTAATAAAGTGATGGGAGATGCTACTGCAGATGATAACAGAAACAGTAGTTTGAAACAGTATAACCTCCTCTAAGGGATGATTTTAGTCCTTATTTTATTATCCCTGCCCCACCCCCCTCTCTGGCAGTGAATGCTTAATCTCTTTCTCTCTAAAAGCACTTCCCTTTTTGGCCAATCTGGTACAGACTTTGGAGTACTCCTCTTTTGTGGCAAATCTACTAAAGCAATCGGAGATCCAGTAAGCTGTACAAGAGAGCTTATTTAATTTTCTCGACAATATGTTCAGGCAAGTGCCATTTTGTACATAAAAAACAAAAACAAACAAAAAAACCTGAAGTTCAGGCCAGATACTTTAGCTACCTAAAGTCACACAGCTAGTAAATAATGGGTATAGTACTAGGAAAGAGGTCAGCAAGATATCAAAGCTCATTATGTGAATTCTATCATGTCAGATTTTCAGGAGTTCCTAAGGCACATATTTAGACATGAGATACTTGCTCAGAATTCTCAGGACTCAGTCTGGCCATCACCTTCTACATTATAACTATGTAACTCATGGAAGGTTAGTGTTCAACTGGAATAGCCTAAACATTAGGGGACATCAGAACTTTGAATTTCTGTTGAAACGAGGTTTGGAAATTGTCCAAATTTACAGATACTCAATTAAAAGGTGAATCAACCAAATCTAAATAGTCAGCAGTTTGTCTCAGATATGTCCTCCGAACTACTACAAACCCTAACTCTTGACAGGAGCATAAAAATGAATCCAAGGATCATTTATAAATCTGCCACATGCTGTAAATCTGACTGTAAGCCATTGAAAGTTAGTTCATCTTAAAGATGAACAAAAGCGACCAGTCCATCAAAATGTTTCCCCAGCCCTACTATGAGAATAAATGAGCTAAAATCTAAAGATATTTTCCTGGGCCTTGTTTATTCGTGGTGTTAATAATGATTCTCCTCTGTCTCCTGAATTCTTCTCACATTTGTTGCTTCCAATTTTCAAAGGTACAAGGTTGTAAGTGCAACAGCACATGAAGTACAAGGGAATCTCTACAAGGGGCTTCCTTAGAAACTAATTTTTCTTGCCTTTCTTGGGCTCTATAGTGATGATTGGAATAAAACAGGGACACATTTCAGTGGTGGAATTAAGACATCTCTTCAGAGTAAATCCTCCTTTACTTTGCCTCCTTTCAAGTGCGTGAGAAGAGCTGCTAGACAAGTTTATTTAATCATTCGGAATACGTCATGTTAACTCAAGGAAAGAAGTGAAGAGCCTGAAAAGCCAGGATAAACTGTGCATAACTTTTCCCCCTCACAAAATCTGGTTCTAATAAAAACCATCTTTACTGCCTGAGGCTAATGTGTGAGTTGAGTGAGATTATGGTCTGGTTTTTATAGCATTTTATGTAGTATTTGACAATCCATAGGGACCTTGCCTGTTAGTCCTTTACAAATATAAAATGTAATTTTGGATTTCACTTCATCATGGTAATAGGCCATATAAGCTTTCTTTCTAAAGCCTACAGACCATCTTGTCACCTTAGGGAGCCTCAAACAACCTGACTTAATCGCTTCATGGCCACTCACTGCTCTGCCACTCTTTCGAAAATATATAAATCCTAATTATTTTTAAAGCATTTTCTAGAAAATTTGATTGATTGCTTTGGTAATAAACTTGGGTTCACACACACACACACACACACAAATAGGAAGAGATTCCTTGTCTTTGAGAATTGCATTTCTTTCATAGCTTTTCTCTGTCCCTCTCATTCGTGTTTGCAATAGTCTCTTTAATAGAGAAGCTTGTTTCAGGCAAGCAGCCAAGTGTCAGTCAGCCAAAGATCTCCTGGGGAAAATAAAATAATGACAGTCCCTTGTAGTGGGATACTAAGGTGTGTACATGTAGCTACTGGAGCACATAACTATTCCAAGTAATAGGTAATTTTTTTTGGATGATCAGTAGAGGAATGAAACTTCTTTTAATAACATTTTGTAAATGAGAAAGGGAAAGCTCAGAGACACTGACTTGCTCAAGATCACAAGGGTAATCCTTGGAGAGAGTTGACATTGGGTCTTGTAACATGTCTCCAATATACCTGATTGCCACTAAAATTGTTACATAAATTCTGTATTTACTAAGCAAGTTAAATCTTTCCCTTATTGAAGTAATTTCTCATTGAATCTAGTACTATAGTTAAACAGAACTTGGTCATTGCTACTTACAAGTAATGCTATGATATTTGTCATTTTCTCTTGTGTGACACTCTTTGGCCTCTCCCCAGGGGGAGCTTACCAATAAGAAAAACTATACCGTTTGAAACTACTGCTTTTCCCAGTCAATAGTCCAGATTGTGGTCACCTGATTCTTCCCAGGAGCCTATGGACTCCACAACCTACTGCTGAAGCTCAGACAGCCATTTTAGGAATGGGCCACATTATTTAACCAGGAAACCTGTAGTCACTAGTCCAGGATTTGCTCTATCATAATGCCACAATGTCTTGAACTATCTACTCAGAATATCATTTTACAGTTACAGTCAACACATGATACACTGAGGTGAATCAACCTAGTCTAGAATATCAATACTTTAAAACATATCTTAATGTGTTCTAAAGTTTCAATGATAGAATTCTAATGCACATCTAATACGATGATGGAAGGAACTCGATTTTTTTTCTAATTTGCTTTTTTAAATGTGAATATGTTATAACTTGCAGCTGAATACTTCCATAAAGATAATTACATATGGCAAGACAGAAAAACTTTTTGAAAAAAATTCCCTTGAATATGTGCCTGAATTCATTTACAACTGTTGCTGCTTTAAACACTTCAGGCAGAATAAGTGGATGGCACTAAACAGCTTAGCTGCAATTATTATGGAATGTCTGAGGTATAATTTCCCCTGCGGTTTTGTTAGGTGTACAAAATTCATAATTCTGATTTGTGGCAGGTACTTATTACCCATCACAGGTGGGGATATGCAAATATTATTCTAGTAGGGGTGAACAGCCTTTATTTCAGTATTCAGCTATTAACAAGATTTGTGAGTCTGGTACTCTGGGACCATTTAATTAATTAGATGGTACAGATAAAATATAAATTGTTTTGTAGGCTACATAATTCCTGTCCTAGGAGGTGTAAAACTGAAGCTAAATGAACTTACTGTAGATTGATTTGTTGTTTTTTATATATCTCCCAGTAAATATAAATCCTGCTCATTATTTTACTGTATTAATTCCCCTCATAACCCTCATATTCTAGGAGTTTCATTAAAATAGATACCACGCATTTGACTATTTTGTTAAGTGACTTTATCACTTAATCTCCTTATCCCATTTATAAAAAGAATATATCTCTAGTAGATCTTTCAAGAGGTTTTCATATTCTTTAAAATATTGTGAATGTGGAAATAACATCTATGATAAACTCTGGGAAATTACATGCCTTTAGTAAGAGTTTTATTGGGATTGGTCAAGAAATAATGCAACCTACACAACTGTATGAGCATAAGAATTATTTGCATGCATTTAAATCTTCAGAGAGATGAGTTTGCAGTTATCTAATCAATGGCCAATAAGTTGTAATTTTACCTTACCCTCATATACTTGGCACTAAATGCCCAACAGAACTGAGATGAGAAAGATTTGGAAATTTCCACTGAAATGGGTGGTACTGTGATTGATTGGTGGTGTTGACCATGGATGTATTATCAGAGTAGGGCTGTTTGTGCTAGGAAGTTGCTATCCTTGGTTTACATCTTTGGTGATGAGATAATTAGAACCTTTAATCATATTTTGTATATCCTTAATTTGAAATTTAAGAACAAAAATGCACACATTTCTTCCCATTAAGAAGATAGCTGAGTGAAATTATCAAGCTCTTTTAAGACCCATCTTCTTTCAAATGATTTGGAAATGTTTACCTCAATTTTATTTTGAAACTAGAAATAAATGGCTAATATTTTTCCAAGTTAAAATTGTGTTTCCTTTAAGTTTTACTTTGGGATAAAATATTTACTCCATTTTTCTCACCTTAAGCTTCCTGTAAAATCAAAAGTTTGTGTACCATAATAGATTTTCTCATCTGTGAGCACTGTTTTCTATCTTTTGCCAACCTCCCTGCATGCTCCATCTTTTTTCATTTCTTAATGAAAAGCAAATGTTTTTCTCAAAAGAAACATACTTTTAGCATCTTACCTAAATAAAAGAAGGGGTACATAGGAAAGAAAGAGCCAGAAAACAATTTCCCAAAGGACCTTAATAACTACATTTAAAAATAATTGCAAAAGCAGAAGCCCACACATCATGTTGACAACCTTGAATGCAAAGCAAAATGCTTAAGTGTTGAGATCTGAGAGCTGTGTGTTCCAGGTTGGCTTTCAGAAATGTTTTCAAGTATCTTCTGTTAATCCCTTTAAAAAGCCAGAAAGGGATAAACTTTTATTAATTTAAAAAGAGATTTATAAGGTGTTACAACCATGTGTTCTACTACTCCAAGGGAACAAATTAAATGAAGGGTGATAATTATTCAGATTCAACACATGTTGTAGAAGCCAAGACAAAATTAAACAATTAGACAAATATTATTAGCAGAAAATATGCTAAATTAACAACAAAGGATGTGTATACTGGAGAGACTGGTCAAGACAATATTACTGAAATGTTTAAGATATTTATACATATAATAATTGCATGCCCTATTAATGGTTTTTTTTTGAAGGAAAATTCCTTTATATTTGCAGATTTTAATAGTTAAAATAGCAACAAATCATAGAACCTAAATTATAATTGTAGAAACATCTTGGAATCTGTTATTATCATAATCTGATAAATACATCATAATCACAATAGGGAAATAGAATAAAGATGAAATGCATGTACACACTCATATGTTTACGTAAGTCCTTTCTTTTTCTTTTGTATTATACCTATGAAAAGATATACATAATACTCTGTATTATGTGATTTTCCAAAATTTCAGGCCACTCAATAGCCTTGCAGTTGGAGTTTGGAGACAAAAGAAGGACAACTTTCATTTTAGGTTTTTGGAAAACATCGACAGGTCACATCAAAGGCATTCAATGTGTGCATGAGAGATAATGAGCAGATGTCTCTTGATGGAAGAATTTTTGGGTGGAGATCAGGACCTGAACTTAACTTACTGAGTTCAAAAAAGAGTAGAACTGGGTAATGAATACATGACTCTAGGCATTTATGAAAACTCATAGAATTGTACATAAAAAAGAGTGAATTTTAATGCATGCAAACTAAGCAAAAGAAAGCATCAACCAGGATGTTGAAGGGCACGTGAATTAAACTGTTAACAAATGTATGGCATAGCTTCACTGAGAGAGTGGGTATAAAATAGGCCGATCTGTGCAATGCTTTGTAAAGCAATGTTTTGACTGTAAAGCTAATCTTTAAATTTCAATTAAAAATAGAGAGCATGGAGCTGAAGACAAAAATATGTACTCTGTTTGGCAATTTTTGTTTTTCCCATGGATGTACGCATTAGCCCCTCTGAAAGGGCTTTACACATACACTGCAGTTTGGTAAATAAGTCAAAGGGATGTAGATAGTAGCAGTAAGATTCTCACTTTCAGAGAAAAAAGTTTCAGATAATCAAGAGGAGAAGGTTAGAACAAACCTTTGATACTGAATCAGTTGGAGACAACTTAGATTTGAATAGATTTAGTTGAGTCATGTATTTTAGTAATTTACTTCTTTGTGATTTATTGCTCTGCTACTTTAAAAAGCATTTACTTTTTAATTGAGGCAAAACTAGTATACATATTTATAAGATGACGTGCACTGTTTTGATACATGTATATATTGTGCAGTGTTCAAATCAGAGCAAGCATATCTATCTTTTCAAACACATCATTTCTTTGTGGTGAAACAATTGAAAATCATTTCTTCTAGCTTTTGAAAAATACAAAGTACATTATTTTTATCTATAATCACCCTATTGTGCAATTGTCCAACATAATTTGTTTCTCTAACTGTATCTTAGTATCTACTGACCAATCTTTTTCATCCTCCTATTTCTCCCCAGCCTCTAATAACTAACTATTCTACTCTAAACTTCTTTCTAGATTCCAAAACGAAATGAGATGATGTGATTATTAGTATTTTTGTACCTGACTTATGTCACTTGACATAATTACCTCCAGTTTCAACCATGTTATTGCAAATGATAATATTTAATTCTTTTTATGACCAAATAGTATTCCATTGTACGCATGTACCACCTTTCTTTGTCCATTCATCAATTACTTTAGGTTATTTACATTTCTTAGCTATTGTGATGGTGCTGAAACAAACACAGGAGTTTCAGAGTTTACATGTTTCTTTTTTTGTTGTTGTTAAGGGGACCAAACTCAGGACTTGGCGCTTGTGAGGCAGACAGCAGCACAACTGAGCTAAATCCTTGGCCCTACAAGTTTCTTAAACATACTGATTTCATTATCTTTAGATATATAGGCAATAGTGGGATTGCTAGATTGCATAGCAGTTTTGTTTTGTTTTGAGGAACTTCCAAAGTATTTGTCATAATGGCTGTACTATTTTACATCCTACACAGAATGTGCAAAGGTACCTTTTTCTCTACATCCTCATCAGCACTTGTTTTCATTTGTTTGCTTCTTTATAATGACTATTCTAACTAGAGTAAGGTAACATTTCATTATGATTTTGATTTGTATCTCTCTGATGATTAGCGATGTTGAGCATTTTCTCATTGGCCATTTGTATATCTTCTTTTACGAATGTCTCTCTGGATCTATTGCCATTTATACTTTGGATTATTTATGTGTTGTTGTTTGTTTTGTTGTTTTATATTGAGTTGCTTGCATTCCTTACATATGCTGTATATTAGTCTCTTGTCAAATGCATAGTCTATAAATATTTTCTCCTACTCTCTCACGCTGTAGATTGTCCCTTCACTCTGTTGATTGTTTCTTTTGCTGTGCAATCCACATGTTACAATGGTCTTCTTGAGAGTTTTGTTTTGTTTTGTTTTTTGGTGTATTCATGGCCTAAAACTGCTGTAGCCAGCCACACAATGCTGGCTGGGATGAAAACCTGACTAACTGGGGCTATGGGTCTCTCCCTAATGCCAGAGTGAGTTCAAAGCTTCTGTCTATAGTCACTGGCCTGAAGAGAGGGGCTATTGAGATCTGCCCATTTTGGGGATTCACCAGCATGGCACTGAGTTCCAAGGCAAAGTCCTGTGTTTTCCTCATGGTCCTGTTCTCTAATAGGTGGTTTCCTTCTCAGCACTGTGCTGCTCCAAGTCAGTGTGGCGGTGGTGAAGGCGGTCCTTCAGCTGACAGGCTAACACAGGTCCAGAGGGTTGATCCACAGCCACTATCCTGGTCAGAGGCCATAGGCTCTTTCCAGCATTGGTTTCATATGGTGGGCCTTGTACTGTGTTCTAAGTCTAAGACCTGGATAAAATTCATCCTTGTCCCCAAGTAGGGTATATCTCTCCACTGGGTATATTTTTGGAGCTGAGAGAAGGGTGATATAGACAACTCTTTCCTTCTTTCCTTCTTCAGTGCATCTTTTCTCATCATGATCAACTAGGTAGTGTGGTGTCCACCTGGTTTCCCTAGCTCTTGAGAAGGTAGCTTCCTGCATAAATACCCATTCAAATTGATATTTCGGTGGGGAGACAATTCCTGGAGAGCCTTACTCTGCTGCCATTTTGCCCTCCCTTTACTTCGTTAGTTAGCAGTTATATTTATATAGCTTGTCTGGCCTGTGAAAATATTTTAATTTGCAAAGAAAAAGTTTGAAGGACAGAGAAGTGAAAAGAAAAAGAGAAATAAGTGAGTCTAAAATGTGGGAAGAGAAGAAAGACTCATAGGCAAAAAGAAAATGATAGGGAAGCAGCTCTGAAATAGACAACCAACCATTCATTTTTACTGATAAAATTTATAGTGAAAAATGAAAGTTCAAATGTTCATATGGTTTTTCCTTAATATAAGGATGAGAAATGGAAGAAGGTACTAAAGATGCATCCTGTTCTCCCCTCTCTTGCTTAGTTTAGCCTATTTTACAGATACTACAGATTCAGTTCCAACAACAGAAATAATTCCATCCAACTTTTCTGTGATTCTCTCTGGGACTCTCATCCAGACTTTAGACCAATTGAGTTCTTTTGTGCATTGGACCAACCTACAGCCATCTGGAAAGGATTGTCTGAGCCACAATTAGTAAGTCTCTGGTATGAAATCAAGTCTTTTACCAAATAAAATAGAACAGAACCCAGCCTTTAGTCTGCTACAGCAGATCTTCCTTTAAGGAGTAAGCAGTCCTACCTGTAAGGGCCATCAAAACTGGAGCATGTAAAGGAGAAGAAACAAAAATAAGTTCAAAAGAAAATTTAAAATATCTAGCACTTTAGGCACTGTATCTACATTTAAATATGAAGAAATCCTGATCTTGGACATAGACATATTTGGCATGAGAAATTGGATTGCTTCTTTTACTGATGTTTATTCAGTCTTTCAAAATGACAAATATGAAAAAGCCTTGGTAAATGAGTTTATTTCAGAGATTTGTTAAGAGTCTGTTCACTGCTGGAACAGTGTATACAGAAAAAAGTCTAAAATCATTAACACTTATTCCAAAAATAAGCAACTCTCAGCATTGACACCCTTAGCAAAGCTACTAAAGAAAAGGCAAGTGAGAAGTTTGCCTTTTTACCACACTCTGGGGACAAGCAGTGCAGGAATCAACTAAAGAAACAAGGGGCTATTCACTAAACACTAATGGACCTTTCTTTTAGGCTTGCTAGAAAAGCGAAGCTAAAGGCTGTTTGGAAAAGTAATATACGAAAGTCCAAACACTGACTGAGTCAAGGCTGTTCTCCCTTCTGTCAAGTTTAGCGCAGGCAGTCTCTGAATTTCTTCAGTATCTTCAGCAAAGCTGTAACAAGATAGTATAAAATGTTGTTCTAGGTTACTACAAAAACAACTATTCATTAGTACAGAAAATTGTTGTGACCGCCTTGCTGTAAGAGGAGAGGTTCATAATAAACACTAATCTTGATGGCTGCAAAAGAGATTTTAACTCATTAAAATCCTCCTTAACCAGTTATTTTCTTCCTCCTGGATTCCTGCATTAAAAATCAGAAAGCTAGATTTTATATAAACCCATAAATTTCACATACATTTTTTATTTTCACTTCTTATATACATATATAACGACCATCCCCCACTTACTTTAAACATAGATTTTGATTTTTAGGTGTGTTTTAGATTCACATTCAAATGGAGCATAAAGCACAGAATTTTCAGATTCTCCCTTCTCCTACATAGCAGTTTCCTTCACCATCAACATTTTCTACATGAGTGGTACATTTGTTATGGGCACATCATTATTACCCAAAGTCAGTATTATGCATTACAGTTCACTCTCACTCTTGTACATTCTGTTGGTTCTGAAAAATGTATAATGACATGTCCACCAGTAAAGAGCCATACAGAATACTTCCACAGCTCTAAAAGTGCGTGGCCTATTTATCAATTCCCCTTTTCCTTCTTCATTCCACAAATTGCCTACCCACTACTCTTTTTTTTCTCACCATAGTCTTGCCTTTTTGAGAATGTTACACAATTGCAATTAGACATAATTTAGACTTTTCAGCTTGTTTTCTTTCACTTAGCAATAAGAATTTAAGGTTTATCAATGTCTTTTCATGTTTAGATAGCTCATTTATTTTTATTGCTGAATAACATTCCATTGTCTCAATGTGTCACAGTCTTTTTGCCCATTTATCTACAGAAAGACATTGTAGTTGTTTCCAACTTTTGGAAATTAAGAATACAGCTTTATATACATCTATTATGTACTAATTTTTGTGTAGATACAGGTTTTAACACATTTTGGTAAATCTCAAAGTGTACAATTGTTTGTATAGTAAGTATAAATTCAATTTTGTAAGAAACTGCTGAACTCTTTTCCAAAGTAGTGAGACCATTTTACATTCCCACTAGCAATGAGTGAGAGTTCCTTTTATTCCACATTATTACCAGTATTTAATGTCAGTGTTCTGGATTTTAACCATTCTAATAGGTACATATCTATCAAGGTCACTATTGTTTTAATTTGTAATTCCCTAGCAAGAAATTATGCTGGATATCTTTTTAATATACTTATCTGTGATCTGTTTATTTTTAAATAGTGTCTTCTCAGGTCTTTTGACTATTTTTTAATCAGGTAATACCAGAGACCTCCACAATGGGTTCCAATCTCCTGCTCAGTGCTATGACGCAAGGTTAAAAGAAAAACTTCAAAGACATAATTTTAGAGACAGAGAAATGGGGAGCCAGAATGATCAATGCTCCTGCAAGTAAGGCTGAGCAAGCAAAGGCCCTGAACACCCAGAGCTGTTGTTATTTACTGGTGACGGCATAGTTAGATTGAGGTAAAGGGGCTACGTGAGAGGATGCATAGTTGCTATGGACACGTTACTGCTGCAGGCAAGGCTTATAAAGGAAAAGACAAAGTATTCTTGAATTAGGAACAAAACAGACAAACTATAGGTTGTGGTTAATAACTAGCCTTGTCTTGTCCCAGGTTGTAACTCTGGGAACAGAATTTGGGTAAGAATCACTCTGACCTCAGCATGTAGGCTTTGGCCAGACTCGTTCATTCTCCTCTGCTCTTTGTTTCCTATGGGTGATTTTTAAAAAATTAATCTGAAAGTAAAATTTTTATTTTTATTTAAAATAAAAATCTGATAATTCTACTTTTCTTGAGTGATTTGTAGAAAAATGGATTACCTTGATACCATGTTAAGTGAAATAAATCAGACACACAAGTTTAAATATCACATGGTTTCTCTTAATGAGAAACAGAAATTATAAATAAAGACCAAAATAAAAAATAGAACATAAGAAGTAAGAAGACAGTTCTTTTTCAAATGGGAAGAGGATCCAGAGATAAGGTGGAAGGGAAAGGGAGGAAAAACGAATCAAGGTGTGTTTTGTACATGTGCAATCTCCCTACAAGGAATGTCATCATTGTGTACAGTACCTCCACCATTCTTTTCACAGAAAAGTATCCTTCCTCTTCTTTGTAGCTATTATCCTGTGCCATTTATTATCCTATTTCCTTGACTTATTTCTCCATCTACTCAGCACATACAACATTTTGCTTATTTACTCATTTATCACCATTCCTTCACTAGAATGCATGCTCTTGTGATCTCTCAAAGTAGGTGCTTAACAAAAACAGGTTGGAGGTAGAACTGGATTAAATACTATATATATATAATCAACAATAAGACTTCTTGTTCTTTTCACAAATCGAATATGTCCCGATTAACTGTGATATCAGTATAATTATCATTAGCTAATCAGATTATTTCAACATGGGCATCTGAAGCCTCTTTAAAGTTTCTTCTTTTGTCTTGTGTAACATTGCTTCTATTACCTTGGAGACATTCCTGATAAATGGCTAAAACAAAATGTCTAGATCTATTTGAATTTTCTCCTGATCTGAAACATACAATTAGCTGCCTTCCAAGCAGTTCTGGATTTTTGTAGTGCAAAATAGTATTACAGACCAAAATTTTTACCCTAGGGATACCCTTAAAAGATGGCAATGGGAGGCCAGGGATGTAGCCCAGTGGTGCTGCACCTGCCTGAGCTCAATTGCCAGTACCAAAAAAAAAAAAAAAAGATGGCAATGGGTGAAGTCCTACAACTATTGCTATAGTACAATTGGGAAACTTTAGTAGCATAAAACTTTTTAAAGGTTGTTTTGAAGTCATGATGTCATACCAACATATTTAATTAACTGATTAGATTGACATTTCTTATTTTTATATCTGATTTTATTGTTCACTTAGGAATTTTTAGTTTAACCTTTTTTGTACAACTAATATCCAATCCAGTAGAAAATAGTAAATGCTCATTAAACATTCAAAACACCAATTAGTTTTTCAATGGAAAAGTAAGATAAGATGGAAAGTTTTAAGGACAAATGCAATGCTTATCAAGTGTTCACAGTCAGATAATCTGTCTCTAATATAAGTAAGTTTCATGGGCTAGTATAAGAGGTCTTATCAGAAAGCAAGTTCAAAATACCAAGTGTGCCCTGACATTTCTTCTTATCTACGATGCTACAGCATGCATTACCACCCCCCCCATAATAGTAAAGGGGCTCTAACACAATAGATTCTATTGTGGTACATATTATCTACTTAGATTAAAATTTCACTGGATATCAAGTCTTTCTCTAGGAATTCAAAGTGCCTTACACAGATTAGGAATGGCAGTAAGTCCCTTGCAAATTAAATAAAGCTTTGAAATAATATAGCACTTTATCATCAATGGATCCCAAAGCACTTCAAATGCTTTATTTCATTTATCCTCACAATGTTTCTAGGAGAAGCAGCAGATGTTATTTCCACTTCACAGGTTAAAAAAAAAACCCACAACCTGGTCATGAACTAAGTGAGAGGCAATGACATACACAGAATAGTGTACAGGAGTATTCTCTTCCCTTTGACCAACACACTGTCTGAGTGACCATTCTTTTTTTGCTTAATGAGTTTCAGCAGAATACTCCTGCCATGGAACTGTAAAAGTAGTAGTAAAAGAACTGTAAAGCAGACTTACCAATGACAAAGTCATCCATTTATTATTTATCTAGGGTGGTAACAATTGTTTTTGAGTAATGACTCAACACTGGTAATTGTATCGTAGCTTCTTGGCACAAATAACAAGGGAAGTGTTAAGCTTGTTTACAGGTGGTAGTACTCAATAATTTCATCTGTACCAAATTCTCAAATTTTATTCTTTTTTCCATTTTATTATTAATGATCTTAGGGATTCTTACCCATAAATACTTCTAAACATTTATAAGCATTTCTTTCTTATATCAACAAAATTCCATATACACTTCAAACAATGAAATATTCAAACACAACTTTAAAAATTTTTCATGCATGAGAGGAAATAGTTTATTTTTATATATTTTTTTCACTTAGACCTCTAGAACTCTGACAAGAGCTTCCCACTTCCCCGTCTGAGATAGGTACAGGCAGCCCACTAATTCTCTATTGAGTTGTAGACTTTAGGTGGCAACATCAAGGTAACCTAGTCCAAACCAGCAAGTCAGTTTTAATCTTTGTCATTAAGTGCTTCCAAGCACATCACTGGATTTTCTAACCAGCTCCAGAATTGAATTTACAGTAAAATGGGAATCATTTATTTTAATTTTTTATAGAAAGTATTTTGAACTTTAGTGTTGAAAGGGCCTCTTTCTAACTCCTGGCCAGCTATCAATAGATGGATGAAAGAGATAATGTTTAATGTTCAGGTAATTGGACACAATAATTTTTGAAGTATCTTCTCCAGAGGATTCCAAGTGGGATTGAGGGGGAAGGGTGCATGAAATTCTTAAGATTTTGTTACAGAATCTACTAATAAGTCAAGGCTCTCCAGAGAAATAGAACCAATAGGATGGATATAAGGGTAGATGGATAAGTAGACAGATGATTGATAGAAGATAGATATAGATAAATAAATAGCATGAGGTATAGGGAAATAAATAGAATAATATACGCAGAAAGATATATATATATATAGATCAATATAGAGATAGATACAACAGTACTATCAACTCTAATAACCTATATCTATTATCTATTCATCAAATCATCACAGTATCAGTAGTGCCAAAAGTTTCAGTATCTATCTAACCTATCCATCCCATTGGTTCTTCTTCTCAATTCAGCCATATACATATCGAGATGCTTTTAAACTTTTGATGAGGTTATATCACAATAAACCCATTGTAAATTCCTTAAGAATATAATCTTAAATATGTTAAATAAATCTAACACACATGTAAATATTGCATTGTCTCTCTGATGTGAGAAACTGAAAGTGAAAATAAGGACCAAAAAGAATAGTAAATATTGTAAAATAGGAAGAAATTGTTCAAAATCACACAGAATGTGGGATACTTTATCAATACTTGAAATGTTTTATGCAAAAAGGTATAGTATTATTAGGAAATGAGATGAGAGACAAATTAGCAAATGAAAGTATATTCTTTTAAGATGATGATACTCAGTGTATCAACCACGGTTATTCTTTAATAATTTTTGTTATAAAAATATTTTTTCATAGAACAGATTTTATATGTTCTTCATTAATATCTACTTAGAAGACATTAAAATGAAAAATTTTAAAAAATATTTCATGTCAAAATGCACCTAAATCACCTAACCTACTAAACATCATGGTTTAGCTTAGTCTACCTTACAGTACTCAGAATATTTGCATTAGTTACAGTTGGTAAAATCCTCTAAAACACATTCTTTTATAATAAAATATTGAATATCTCATGTAATTTATGAATACCTGTTTTTACAAGACACTAGCAACACTGCACACTGTAGAATATCATTTGTTTACCCTCATGATCTGAAGGCTGTCAAGGTTGTCTGGGAGTTGAGGTTCTCTCTCTCTCTCTCTCTCTCTCTCTCTCGATCTCTCACTCTCTATGTGGACACATACACACAAACATATAATATATATCTCAACCTATACCTATACATATGTATATACAACTATAAATGACTCTCTTTCTACACACCCAGACAGACAGACATGCTTGCACACATTTTTAAAGAATTAGCTCGTGTATTTGTGAAAGCTGGCATGACCAAAATTGACAGGGCCAAATGGCAGAGTGAACATTAGGCCAGGAGTCAATGTCATAGTCCTGAATCCTAAGGCGGTCTAGTGTCAGAATTTATTCCTCTCCGGGACCTTAATCTTTTCTCTTAAGGCCTATAACTAATTGGATGAGACCCACCTATATTATGAAGGGCAGTCTGCTTTACTCATAGTCTCCTAATTCAAATGTTAATCACAGAAACTAATAGACTGGTGACCAAACAACTAGGCATTGTGAGCTGACTATGTTAACACATAAAATTAACTATCATATTTGGTACTTTTAAGAAAGCTTTATTGAAAATGAAAAATATCAGCTTAACAATATATAGCTATTTTTTAGGAACAAAAGTTCAAACATATCATTTGATTCTCAGAGAAAGTTTTCTTCCAGAACATGTTTTTTAAAAAAAGACTACATAAAAACCAATTTAAAAATAAAAGAACTTTTCACTAATGCTCCATTTATCAAATGCCTACTACGTGCCTGCTTACTAATGTGTATTATTAAATTTAATGAAAACAAAGTCTTTGTAGATAGGGAGGGATGGAGGGGTTGAAGGGAGGTCAGGGGAAGGGGGAAAAAATAGAACCAAGACAGATTATGTAAAGGTGCAAATTTCCAATGATGAATGTCATCATACTGTATACCTTAATGTACCAATAAAATTAATAAAAAATTTTAATCTTCACAGAATTCTCACTACTTGTGAACAACAAATAAGTTGTAATTAGAACTTAAGTTTAACAGTCTAATCACTATTCGTAACCTTCAAAGGACCTAGTTTTACTCTGTTACCAAAGACACCATGAGAGTTGGCCTCATTCCCTTCCTGTTATTTATCTTTAAACATCTATAAAATATGTGTTCAACTCTTTCTAACTAAGCCTAATCCCAAAACTTTAATTTCAAAGCTAAAATTCCCACAGGCAATGACACAAACATTTTATCAAAAGATCCTTGAATTAAAGGGGAGTGACAGCTCTAACCATACAGGGGATGGGGCTACTGGTGCATCCTTTGTAACAAGGGTGCTGTTATCATGTCTGCTGATGCTGAGGCTGCTCCACCTTTGTAGGCTGATTATGTAACTCAGAAACTGCTCCAGGTAATGGATTTTTGTACTCTGAGGATTTGAACCTAATGAAGTGACGCACTTTTGGAGTTGGAAGTACTCTAATTTGTTTCTCCAGAGAAAGCTGTTATTGGTAAAAGCTTCCTGGGAATAAGGCATAGGATAGATAGTGCCTCCTTATGAGAAATCTAGAATTTTCCTTACAAATGATGTTAAAGAAAAACTCTACTTGACTGATATTTGACCTATCTTCTACAGTCATTGTCAAAATTGTTGCCATGTATTAGATGGTCCCAACCATCAAATGGGCAGGGTATTCTTGTTGAGGAGGGTCTGAAAATGAGAGGAAGTACTGATAAACATTTACCCTACTATGGTTAAAATTCTAAAAGACACAAATGTATCTTTTTGTTTACACAGTCATTATTGTACATACAAAATGCAAATATTCCTAGAAAAAATACTTAAAATACATTAAATGAAATATTTCTTCACTTAATTTCCTCTGTGAGAATGAAGACCTAGGAAAGTGAGTGGATATTTGAATGAGGGAGGTAGGACAGAGAACCACTAATGAATAAGCAAAGAAGAGACATAGAAATAGGAGAAAGAGTCAAAATCAATACTTCTCAGATCATATAGACAAATTTATCTATACTCTGGTCCCTAAATGCTGGACATTCTTTGATAAGCAAAAACAATGAAGTGAACCATATGGCCATTTAATGACCTATGTTATGTTGGTAGTATACAAACATCTTTGAGACTTTTTTATAAAACTTATCAAGTGAATAATTAATTCCATTTCCTCCTCTAAGGCAATTAGATTTTCCTTTGGCTTTAAAACATATTTTAATTGGATACCTTGTCTTTAATGGTTTTATCAGGAGTCATTTTGCATTTTTGGTGTAAATACATATACTTGTAGCTTTGAATTACTTATTTTAATCTATTGCATAAATTGAATTTGTCTTTCTTGTTGTATAAGTTGCCACTGTCAAAGAAATCCTTTCTCATTAAATGCACATGGAATAAAATCCTAAGAAATTTGCCAGGCAAGGTGATACACACTTATAATCTCAGCACTTGGGAGGCTGAGGCAGAACTGCCTTGTGTTTGAGACCAGCCTGAGCCAGCCTGAATTAAATAGTGAAACCTTCTCTTAAAAAACCATAAAAAAAAGAAATAAAGAAATTCTGACTCCAGTTGACTCTGCTTTAGCCAATGTACTCACCTAGACCAAACTGATGAGATGTGAGCTATTTCTGTCCTAATTTCATAAGAACTATGAAATGAAGAGTATACTTTCAAAGAACAAGAGTCAAGTATTAGAATCAGTGTGATTTCTCATGGTTCCTTTAATTTCTCATCCCTGAGAAAAGTCTCAAACTTGTTATTTTACATGGAATGCCTTTGCTTTTATCTGTCCTCAAAAGTCCAATTCAAAATTATATCTTCTGCGAGGTGCAGTGGCACATAACTGCAATCTCAGCACTCAGGAGGCTGAGGTAGGAGGATCGCCATGAGTTTAAGGCCAGCCTGGGCTACATAGTGAGACCTTGCCTCAAACAAACAAACAAACAAACAAACAAATCTAAATTATATCTCCTATCATGGCTTCTCCAGTTGAAAATATTCTTGATCTAAATTCCCATGTCCATTTACTTATTTATTTTAAATACATTATTTTGTACTTTATCTCTAAATCAATTCATATCTGAAAATCCTCTGATAAGCTCTATGTTTCTGGAAGGAATTATGGCAAGTTTTTATTTCAGAGTGTAATCAGAGAACCGAACACACAGTAGGGGCTTATAAATGCTTGTTGAAAATTAATTGAAATAAGTATGAATTTAATTATACATGTTGAGAGATACAGTATAGTTTCAAACAAGATTAACTGATTCTTTGTGCCAATATTTCTTGATCAAATGTGAAAATGTTTGTTTCAATCTCTAAGAATTTATTTCTAGAACCCAAAGATAGAACTGCTTTCTTTAGTTTAAATTAAAACTAAAGCTTGATTTACTGTCAATATATACAGTAGTAAAATTAGATTCTAATAATGTAGTTTGTAATTTCCATTCCTCAAGAAATGTCATATTAAGTGCAGTGTAAAAAGAGTTATGATTAACATGGTGAAAATGATTAGCATATAAATTTAATAAAAGTAAAAAAGAAAATTTTCAAACAGAAAATATTAAATTTTGTCTGTGAACCAGAGAGCAAACGACACCTTGTTATCAAAAATTTGCTTTTACTGAACCATCAGTATTCTTGAATCTAGACTGGCATTAGGGAACTGCTGAGATATAGAAAAGCACTGGTACATAAACCCCTCTCATGATTTAAGATACGTCAAGAGATATGGTTACCTTCAAAAGAAATAAAGCCTACCATCATGAGTATTTGCTGAAAACAGCTTATAATTGCTTTCAGGGTCTGGGGGATGCTAAAGACTGCAGTTGCTCCCCCAACTGCTGCCTTCCACATTTCTTTTCAAAGATGCTCATGCCGCATCACGTTTCAGAATCTCCGAAGCAGTTCCTACTTCACCTCTCAGTGGACAGAAGCCTTCATTGCTTACTAGCCTCACTTTGTTTTCTTCTTGTCAGAAGGAAACCTCATCCACTTGCTGTGAGTTTTCCTTGGTTCCCTTTCTGGGCTTTCTTCTTTATCATCTGCCTTGAGTTTACCCTCAGGGGTGACAGAGAAGGCGGAGTTTGGATTCAAGTGAAGACTAATTTCTCCCCGACAGACAATTTCAAGCTAATGTTGCCCATCGGAGGAAGACCGTGCCCTAGCAGAGACATTGATATTATCTGGTTAATGGCATAACCTGGTCCACTCAACTGGAATGGCATCACTTATGCTAAGCTGCTTCAGTCCCACAGCCCCTCTGTCTCACCTATGGGGAGTGTGATTCGGCCAGGGAGCATGATGCAATTTCATCTGCTTTTCCTCTGATGAAGTATTTAAGATGACCTTGCTATAATCTTCAAATAAATTATTTACCCTCCTAACAGCCAAAAATTGTCGAGACAAGCTTAAGTAGCAATAAATTTCATAAATGATTACAGGTCAGAATGTGCCCCTGACTGCAGTCAGTGACAGGCAGCCCATGGAAAATTCTCTAAAACTCTGCTTCCGTCTGTCTCGCCAAGGCAGACTGGTTCACATAAAGTTGAGTTATCAAATCTTACTCTCACTTATCTGCTCCCAGGAGTATACAAGCAATAAACTATTTTCTCCAGACAAATTGGTCATATGGAACTCTCCATTAAAAGGATTTTTTTTTAATGGTGCTTTGTTTTCTTCTTGCACAAATCACCAGCTGAGATTCATTTGATTTTCGTTTTCAGAATAAAACAGTAATTTCTGGTGTGACCTGAATGCACCACAAAATGAAGTATTCATGTCTCACATATGTTCTTAGAGTAAAATATTTTATTCTTTTCAATAAAGAAGATTGTATTAAAAGACCTATGGCTTCAAAGGATATATTATTCAGCCATTGTGCTTTTGCACCTAAGACAGCTTCATATTAAATTTGCTTTTCATTTACGTGTTCACTCATTGTCAATGAAGAGTAGAGCAGGAAAACAGGGAATCAAAACCACATTGGCCTTGTGCATGACCCATCTGAATTTAATTTTATGAATCACTTCAGTGTTTTCTAGCAGAAGCAAATTTACTAACTATCAAGTATTCTTAGAGCCAAAGCATCATGTAAAACAGAGCTCCTGACGGTTCAATTACCTGAACATTGATATCAGCAAGCCTTTCTGCATTCTACTCTCTCAAGAAGGAAAGTCGTTTTTCAAGAATAATATAGCAAGTTCACTGCAGTTTAGGACTTACCAGAGAGTGTAATGAGCACTTCACAAGGCCTGAGAATAGTTCCTTCCTTGAAACAAATGACATCATTGGAAATGACTCCCTCATTAAGGAAAGAAAAATCTTCAGTTCCACCCTATCAGGTGTTCTTGAGAGAGTCACATGGGTGTCCCAACCAGTACTTGGATTTCTAAATTTTTTTTTTTTGGTACTGGAGCTCAAACTCGAGTCCTTGCGCTTGCGAGACAGGCGGCAGAACCACTGAGCTAAATCCCCGGCCCTCTAAATTGTTAATAGCTACCTTCTGCTGTGTCACTTTGAAGTTCCTATGCATCAACAAATGTTGACCACACAGTGTGTGTCACTATAGTGGGAGAAAAGTCATGGAGTAAAGAAAAATTGAGTCACTGTCTGAGTCAGAGAGGAGGCATTGTCAGCATTTTAGTTTTAAACAAGGATTCCATCTTAAAGGGGATGAGAAAATTATAATGAATGAGATGGGAAGGCAAGAATCTGTTCTAATTGAGTCTTTTTGTTTCATCCAAAAGGCACAAACAGTGACTTTTTACAAAAGCATATTCTTTGCTGCTTATGATAAGATCCATGCTGAGTCCTGCAGATCTGTCCCACAACTTCATCACCTGATGTTTTCCTTCTATAATCATTCATTCTCTCAACAACTAGCAACCCTCTGTCCTCTGTTATCATGTTTTTTGATAACTTTAACATGCTGTTTGTGCTCTCTTACAGATAGTTGTCTACAAAGTTTCATGCTTAAAAACTCCCACTATTCCTTTAAAGTTTATTTCAAATATTCTCTTCTTTTAGGAGGATCTCTGAGAATTCTTAGGTACATTTTTAAAAAATTTCTTGGAAGCACTTGGTACACATTTCTGTTGCAGACATTCCTTTAACTTGGGATCATGTGTTGGATCTGTGCCATCTATTGGCTGGGAGTTTCTCAAGTACAGGATCTATACATACATAGACAAAATGAAAATCCTGGAAATAGTAAACATTGCACCATGTGCCAAAAGAGTGAACTAATGAAGGCTAGTTTTTGATTTCTGTGTCCTCTACTATAATCACCATTTGTGTGCAATTTCTGTGCATCAAATCCTCTAGGTTGTACCAGCTTTAGAGACTATTATGTGTGAATATAACAGCTAAGTCAAATCACGCAGAAATACATAGAACAAGACATTTAAAATGTTACTATTAAATCCCCAAATTTTCCTTCTTCAAAAATGTTATTAAGGGAGTTAGCAACTATTTTCTTTTTTGGTGTGATTTTTTACAGTTTCAGAAGGTTCAGCCCATGCTTGATTGGTAGCTCAAAGTCAAAAATAGCATGGAGGAAGTGCACGGTGGAGGAAAGCTACTAACATGGTAGCCAGGAAGAAGAGAGAGGGGGAAGAGCCAGACAGAGAAACATAACCTTCAAAGACACCCCCAGTGACCTACTTCCTCCAACTGGGCCTCACCTCCTAATAGCACATTCAGCTATGAATTTATCAATGGATTAATCTACTGATGAATGTAATACTCCAGTTCTGAACACATGAAACTTTTGGAGGACAATTAATTTAAACCATAATAGTTCTATCTCTACAGACAAAAACTGTACATAGAGAATATAAAACTTGCAGGACTAAAATTGGGTTCTTAGTAGTGACTTCATAGCTTCTTTAATACTCCAATTCCCCATCCTCATTCTTCTTCCATGTTAGTCATGATACAGTTTTATGCAGCAGTCATGCCAAATCTAGAATTCAACCACAGACCTTGCATCATCAGTATGCATTTCCTTATAATTTAAATTCTAAAATTTCTAGCCATCTCCCCCTTCTAGCTTGGCCTCTCTTACACATGTATTATAACATCCCTTGCTTTCACTGGATCTTCCAATCCCTTCACTACACCACCTTTTCATAGTCTTTCACTGCCCACCCTCAGCATTAGCTTCCCTCTATTACAAGCTTATTTGCTATGGGTTATCTTAATAACAACTCCTTTGCATAAAACCATCAATTCCCTTGTTTATCTTTCCTTCCTTTTTGCTCACCAGAAATATTTCAAATCTGATCAAATGAAGCGATTTGCCAACTCAGCATATACAAGAGGAAGCTGAGTGCTAGTGGATAAATAAGCACCTAAGCATACGGACTATTCTCACCTAATATTCATGGCTATCAACTTCAGGTGAGCTTACAGTGCTACCTGGCAGCCCTACTATTTTACCTAACTTTTTTCTTCCTTGCTTAGCAAACAGCAACTCCATTTTGTAATTACTCACGCAAAAATCTTATCCTTGTCATATCATTTTCTCCCAGTCTATATTGAATCCTTCAGCAAATCCTGTCAACTCTACTTTTCATGTAGACCTAGCATCCAACCAGTTCTTACTATCTATTCTTGCCATCATCATCTGTCTGAAGCCACCATCATCATTTCTTGCCTAGGTTATTGCAGCAGCACACTAGTTAGTTTCCTTGTCCCTACCTTTGACCCTAATACAAATTATTTTTAAATCACCAAGAGAGTGAACCTGTAAAAACAAATGAGCTCAGAGACAGGTTTATTGTGAAACTAATGAAGCCTGAGCTTCTAGGTTTATCTTCTGGTACAAGTCACCTCAAGGAATTGAAAAAGGGTGCAGGCCATAAGTTTGTGACATTTTAAAAAGTAAGATTCTTAAGTACTATTTCTTTAAAGTAAGTCCTCAAATATTTATAACCAGAAATGAAGGCTCCACAAAAAAACAGAATCAAATCTCCATCAGAATCTCTGCCTGTGCCATTGCCTCTGCGAGGAGAGATCTTTCCTGAAGAAATTTCCTGGGACCTTCTGTCTCTTCCTCTAAATCCCTCTGCTCAGAGGTCACATTTACTAAAAGAGAGAGTTTTCCTGACCAAAGGATTTTAATCTCCTTCTCCATGCATCCTTTTTTTTTCTTTTTGTTAACTTTTCAAATTCAACACCTTTACCAACTTTCACTTTGTTGCCCTACACTAGAATGTTTATATTCTCATTACTAGAATATAATTTCCATATATGTGTGTGTGTGTATGTGTGTGTGTGTATATATAAATATATATGTGTGACATGATTGTAGATCAAATATATTTATTGAAAGACTCTTAAGTAAATGTTGGAATACTGATCATTGCATTTATCCATTCATTCAACAGATTAATGTTGACTGCTCATACAGTAGTAGAAAACAGAGAAAAATAACCAAGGCCCTTGCTGTAGTATAGGCATTCCTACCAACAGAATGACACTGCCACTTTCTGTAGTAAATAATAAGTGACTGACATAGAGGTGAGGTCTTAAATATTTGTGAATTATTTTAATAATAATGCAGTAATTTTCCCCATTTGATACTAGTTATTTCCACAAAAGAACCAAAGTAGAATCCTTCATTTGTACGATTTTTTGTTATTTAAGGAAGGTGTTTACATTTACATTAGCTAAGATTGTTTTTACATTAGCTAAGTTTTAAGAGGAAAATCCTATTTAAATGATATCATATCTCAAGT
Source organism: Heterocephalus glaber (assembly GCF_053883595.1). Taxonomy (NCBI): domain Eukaryota; kingdom Metazoa; phylum Chordata; class Mammalia; order Rodentia; family Bathyergidae; genus Heterocephalus; species Heterocephalus glaber. Next base: position 31,130,685 of record NW_028258296.1, on the reverse strand, counting down.
ATTAAGAGAAAAGAATATTTTTATTCCTCTGAAAACATATTTAAGAAGAAAGTAATTTATTGATTCCTTAATGAGAAGATAGGTTCTTCCCCCCAGAATACACTGCATAAAAGTATATGTGTTATCTTCTATTTTGTGGCAAATAAAAATAGTAGTATCATTATGAATTTTTAATAAAGTTCATTTTGTCTTCATATTTTCTGTTTCAAGCACTCAAACTCAGTAGTTTGGCTTCTAAGTCATTAATATTACATTATATAGTAGTTGTGGAAATACAAGTAAGTTAGCTTCTAAGTAGAAGTGAATAATTTGTTATCATTAATGAAAATATAAATCAAAATAATGCTCAAATAACTATACTGAGTTACTACCTAGATCACTGGCTGCCTGGGTCAGGGAACAAGAAGAAGGGACTGTCTGGCAAGAGTCCTAATGATATTTTGGGGTGTGAAAAATAGTTTTCATCTTGATTATGATGGTAGATCCATGGTAGTATGTATTTTTAAAAACTTAACAAAGTACAATTAAACATGAGTGCATTTTATTGTTCTAAAATTATCCCTGAATAAAGTTGATCTAGAGGAAACAGTATATCATGGCCTAGTAGACCTTTAGCCACCAGAAGTAATTTCTCTGTTTGCAGAATGGAAAAGAATGATCACATAATTTGTGAGTTTTCTGTTTAATGCTACTGAAAAATTCCTCTTGATTACCAGGAAGATAGCCAGCTGTCCAGTATTGGTTCCATCATTCTAGCACGACTGTACTCTACAAATTGAAATTTTTCAGATTTGGAGGTCCCGAGTCAAACGGAAGATGCCGAATAACCCCACTGCAGACAGGCAGGTCTGCGCATGCCCTACCGAGGGCCCAAGTCGTGCAGAACACACTGAATCAGGCCGCTGCAGACAGGAGGGTCTGTGCACGCCCTATGGAGGTCCTGAGTCACACAGAAGACACCGAATCACCTTGCTGCAGACAGGCAGCCACCTGGTTCCACACTACAAAGACACAGAGGACACCCGACCACCAGACCAAGGTACTTCGTCCCGCTGTTCATGGCCCAGAGGTAGGGGCTTCTGAGCTGCCTTCCTACTCCTCCTGGTCCAGAGGAAGGGGCTTCCGGGTCACCATCCCTCCCGCTGTTCCCAGCCCAGAGGAAAGGGCTTTTGGGTCACCTTCTGTCCCACTGCTCCTGGTCCAGAGGAAGGGGCTTCCAGGCCACCATCCCTCCCCCTGCTCCCAGCCCACAGGAAAGGGCTTTTGGGTCACCATCCCTACTACTGCTCCGGACCCCTGTCCCACCTCTCCCAGCTCAGAGGAGGTAATCTGTGCAGGTGCTAACAGCCCCCGGCCCCAGTCAAACTGAGAAAACATGTAAATAAGTCTCAAAACCAGACTTCCAGATCACCTACAGCAACCCCAAAGGGAAATGAGATGGAACACTCTGATACTCAACCACCTGGACCCATTGAACTGGCAACAAAAGGGGATCTGGAAAATATGAAATCAGAAATAATATCTCAGATAACAGGAGAAATTGTGCCCCTAGTGCAAGACATGATTAATAATTCTAGAGAGGAGCTCAGGAACATGATGGAATCCCAACATAGGAAACAAATGGAATCCATAAAACAGATGCAAATAGATTTCCAGGATATGAAAAACTCCATTGAAAGTCTACACAGCAGAATGAGCCAATGTGAGGACAGAATTTCAGATATAGAAGATAAGATTGCAATTAGTGACCAGGAAAAGAAAAATTGCTCAAAATTATAAGGGAACATGAGAAGTCAATCCAGCAGCTGCTAGATGATGCAAAGAAAAATAACATAAGACTGATTGGGCTCAATAAAGAAACAGGAGAGAGTGGAGATGACGTGAAAAATCTCTTCACAGAAATAATGGCAGAAAACTTCCCAAGCAGGGAAAAAGAGCTTGACATACAGATAAATGAGGCATATAGGACTCCAAATAATCTTGATCAAAAAACATCTACACATAGGCATATAATTGTTAAGATTCCAGAAACACAACAGAACAACAAAGTTCTCCAAGCAGTCAGAGAAAAGAAACAAATCACATACAAAGGAAAGCCCATCAGAATCACAGCAGACTTCTCAACACAAACCAGCAAGGCAAGAAGAGCTTGGAGTGACATATTCCAAGCCCGAAAAGAAAACAGCCTCCAATCCAGATTGATGTACCCTGCAAAACTATCTTTCAAAATTGATGGAGAAATAAGACACTTTCATGACAAAGAGCACCTTAGGAACTTTGTGAATACCAAACCAGCACTCCAAAGAATTTTACACAGTATCCTAGTAACAGACATTGAGGATCACAACCCCAGGAAGCAAAGCAGAATGAACCCATCTGGCATGACAAGAAATTAAATGTAAAGGGGGAGAACCCAACAAAAGGAAAAAGTCATGACAATGACAAGTCAATACATTTCAGTCATAACTATCAATGCTAATGGTCTCATTTCACCAATCAAAAGAAATAGCCTGGCAGAATGGGTTAAGAAGCAAAATCCAACAATATGCTGCATACAAGAAACACACTTAATTCAAAAGGAAACTCATAGACTGAAAGTGAAAGGGTGGAAAACAATACCGCATGCAACAGGAACCTGAAAGAAAGCAGGAGTAGCTATCCTCTTGGCAGGTCAAGCAGATTTCAAACCAACACTGATTAAGAGAGATGAAGAAGGACACTACATCCTTGTCAAGGGAACAATCCAAGAGGAAGAGATGACAATCATAAATATCTATGCACCAAACACTAGTGCACCCAACTATATAAAACAAATACTAACAGACATGAAAAGTCATATATGCACTAATACAATTGTAGTGGGGGACCTCAACACCCCACTGTCACAAATAGATAGATCAACTAGACTAAAAATAAGTAATGAAATACTAGAACTCAATCAAACTCTTGAACAAATGAACTTAACAGATGTTTACAGAGTCTTCCACCCCACAAAATCAGAATACACATTCTTCTCAGCTGCACATGGGTCATTCTCAAAAATAGACCACATACTCACACATAGAACATGTTTAAGTAAGTGCAAAGGAATTGAAGTTATCCCTTGTATATTATCAGACCATAGTGCGATGAAATTGGAGATCCATAGCAAAAGAAACTTAAAAAATTTCATAAACACGTGGAAATTGAACAACCCACTTCTGCATAACCAATGGGTCACAGAGGAAATTAAAGAAGAAATCAGACAGTTCCTTCAATGCAACACATCGTAATCTGTGGGACACAATGAAAGCAGTCTTATGAGGGAAATTCATAGCAGTGAATATGCACATTAGGAAAACAGAATGAGCCCAATTAAACAACCTGATGCTGAATCTCAAGCTTCTAGAAAAAGAAGAGCAGAACAACCCCAAAGCTCATACAAGGGAGGAAATTATAAAGATCAGAGGACAAATCAATGCAATGGAGACTAAGAGAATGATACAAAAAATCAAGGAAGCCAAGAGTTGGTTCTTCAAAAGAATCAACAAAATTGACAAACCCTTAGCAAACCTTGTCAGAAAAAGGAAAGAAAAGGCCCAAATCCATGCAATTAGGAATGAAAAGGGTGAAATGACAACAGACCCAGCAGAAATCCAGAGGATCATCAATACCTACTTCCAGAACCTATACACCAATAAGATGGACAACACAGAAGAAATGGACAGATTCCTAGATACATATGAATTACCAAAGTTGAACGAAGAAGACCTAAAACTTCTGAACAACCCAATATCAACCAATGAAATTGAAAATGTAATTAAAAACTTATCAACTAAGAAAAGCCAGGGCCCTGATGGCTTCACTGTTGAATTCTACAAGATGTTTAGAGAGGAACTGCTGCCACTACTGTTTAAACTCTTCAATGAAATTGAAAGGGAAGCAATACTCCCAAATTCATTCCTGGAAGCAAGCATCACCTTGATCCCCAAAGCAGAGAAAGACCCAACAGAAAAGGAGAACTCTAGGCCAATCTCACTAATGAACATAGATGCAAAAATCCTTAATAAGATAATGGCAAACAGAATGCAGAAGATCATCAAGAAGATCATACACCCTGATCAAGTGGGATTCATCCCAGGGATGCAGGGATGGTTCAACATATGCAAATCAATCAATGTCATACACTATATCAATAGAGCCAAGGACAAAAACCATATGATTATCTCCATAGACTCAGAAAAAGCATTTGACAAAATCCAACATGCATTTATGATAAAAACCCTACAAAAAATTGGAATAGATGGTCTCTACCTCAAACTGATAGAAGCCATCTATGAAACAAAACCAGCCAATATCATACTAAATGGTCAAAAACTGAAATCCTTCACACTAAAATCAAGAACAAGACAAGGATGTCCATTATCACCACACTTGTTCAATGTAGTTCTGGAAACATTAGCCAGGGCAATTAGAAAAGAGAAAGAAATAAAAGGAATAAAGATAGGAAATGAAGAAGTCAAATGGTCATTATTTGCAGATGACATGATACTCTATGTAGAAGGCCCCAAGAATTCCACCAAAAGTCTTCTAGACTTAATAACCAAATTCAGTCAAGTAGCTGGTTACAAGGTCAATACACAAAAATCAATAGCTTTCCTCTACACCAATGACAGACTCACCGAGAGAGAAATAGAGCAAATAATTCCTTTCACAACAGCATTTAAAAAACTGAAATACCTAGGAATCAACCTAACGAAAGAAATCAAAGACCTCTTCTCTGAAAACTATGGCACTCTGAAAAGACAGATTGAAAATGATATCAGAAAATGGACAGACATCCCCTGCTCCTGGGTAGGAAGGATTAATATAGTGAAAATAGCCATACTTCCAAAACTGCTATATAGATTTAATGCAATTCCAATTGAGATCCCAGCAGCATACTTCATGGACCTTGAGAAAACAGTCCAAAAATTCATTTGGAAGAAGAAGAGACCTAGAATAGCAAAAGCAATTCTAGGTAACAGAGACGTGGCAGGGGGTATCACAATCCCCAACCTGCAACTCTACTACAAAGCTACTGTGATCAAAACAGCATGGTACTGGCAAAGAAACAGACCTGAGGACCAGTGGAACAGATTAGAAGATGCAGAAACAATGCCAGACACACTCAGCCGTCTCATCTTCTATAAAAGAGCCAAACACCCTCACTGGAGGAAAGATAGCCTCTTTAATAAATGGTGCTGCAAAAATTGGGCTTCAATTTGCCAAAGATTAAAGCTAGAAGTATATCTCTCCATGCACTAAACTAAAATCAAAATGGATTAAAGATCTAAATATTAAAATAGAAACTCTGAACCAGTTGGAACAGAGGTTAGGGAGAACTCTTGAAGACATTGGTGTAGGAAAAGATTTTATGAACAAAACCACAGTTGCCCGTGAACTAGCACAAACAATCAACAAGTGGGATCTCTTCTTATTAAAAGGCTTCTGCACAGCAAGAGAAACCACCAGCAGTGTGAAGAGACAACCCACAATGCAGGAAAAAATCTTCACCTGCTCTTCCTCAGACAAAGGCCTACTATCTCGAATCTATAAATAACTTAAAAAGATCAGACCTCCCAAATTTAAAGACCCAATCTGAAAATGGGCATCTGAAATGAAAAGACATTTCTCAGACAAAGAAGTAGAAATAGCAAATAAATACATGAAAAAATGTTCAACATCACTGGTCATTCGAGAGATGCAAATGAAAACAACGCTGAGATTCCACTTCACTCCAGAAAGAATGGCTGCTATCATGAAATTAATCAATAACAAATGCTGGTGGGGCTGTGGGGAAAGAGGAACCCTGCTCCACTGCTGGTGGGAGTGTAGACTGGAGCAAGCACTACGGAAATCAGTATGGAGATACCTCAAAGAACTAGGACTGGAAGTCCCATTCGACCCCGCTCTTCCACTGCTGGGGATCTTCCCCAAAGAATTAAAAGAATCATAACACAGTGGTATATGTGCACCCATGTTCATAGCAGCACAGTTTGTAATAGCTAAAACTTGGAATCAGCCCAAATGCCCATCAACTGGAGACTGGATAAAGAAAATGTGGTTTTTTTAATAAAATGGAGTACTACTTAGCCATAAAAAATGAGAAATTAGAGACATTTATAGCTAAGTGAATGCACTGAGCCCACTATTCCACTGCTGGGGATCTTCCCGAAAGAATTAAAAGAATCATACCACAGTGATATATGTGCACCCATGTTCATAGCAGCACAGTTTGTAATAGCTAAAACTTGGAATCAGCCCAAATGCCCATCAATTGGAGACCAGATAAAGAAAATGTGTTTTTCTTATAAAACGGAATACTACTCAGCCATAAAAAATGAGAAATTAGAGACATTTATAGCTAAGTGGATGCACATTGAGGCGATACTCTTAAGTGAAATAAATAGGACACACATGTGTAAATACCGAATAGTTTCTCTGGTGTGAGAAACTGAAAGTGTAAATATGGACTAAACCTATAATAGGTAATGTGAAATAGGAAGAAAAGGGGCAAAGGGGAAGGAAGTGGGAGAGCTAGGGGAAAGGATAGAAGGGAATGGGATTAATATGAGAAAATGGAAAAATAGAAACAAAATCTTTGTAAATAGGGAGGAATGGAGGGGTTGAAGGGAGGACTGGGCAAGGGTGAAAAATAAGAACCAAGAGAGACTATGTAAAGGTGCAAATTTCCAATGATGAATGTCATTATATTGTATACCTAAAATGTACCAATGATTAGAATGAATAATCGATAATGCAAAATAGGAAGAAAAGGTCCAAAGGGGTAGGGGTAGTGGGAGGGGGAGTGGAAAGGAAAGAAGGGAAAGGAAAAATGATGAGAAATGGGAAAAATGGAAATAAAGTCTTTGTAAATAGGGAAGGGTGGAGGGGGTGAAGGGTGGGCTAGGAATGGGGAAAAAATAAGAACCAAGATGCATCATGTAAAGGTACAATTCCCAATGAGAAATGTAATTGTTTTGTATACCTACAATGTACCAATAAAAGAATTTAATAAAAAAAAAGAAATTTTTCAGATTTACAAAATGTATGTCACCATTCCCAAATTGTAGTCCATTAGATTTGTGAGGTTTCGTCATGCCAAAAAGTAAGTTAGATATTTGAATATAATAAAATGTATGTGTTGATGCTTTAAAAATAAATTGATGCAAGTGTAACATATAGTTTTAAATTTAAAGAAAGAACTCAGGAAATTCTTGCTTAATGAATTTGCATAAGATACATATTTGGATCAATCTCAAAACTGAAATTAATCATATACCCTTGAGAGCAGTTAATATTTGGTCAAAGTCCAACCCTCTGTCTTTGGAAAGAATTAAAGAGGATTTGGCAAGGAGAAAAAATCTGGGAAAAGAAATGTGAGGGCAACATTTGAGATATAATACTCAGAAGAACACTGGAGGATATTGAGTTTACATAGATATAAGTGATGACAGAAACAGTGATAGAAAAATCAATGATTCATCTGCAGGTTTAGGTACATTAAAATGGGGAATACTTTTTGAGCCACATTACTTTAAAATTCAAACAATAATTAAGAATTTCTGTTCCAATTCCCTCACTCACAAGACAAAAAAGGGAAAGAGACATGTAAAATAATTTGCTGTTGGTTTTCTAATAAGTGAAAGAATCAAGACCAGTAACCAGATTTTTTGATGCCCCATTCAGTGATTTTTTTCAATATTGCTATACTGACTCTTTAAACAATCCTTAAAAGAAAGTGACAAAGGTCACTATCTGACTAAAAGAAGGTTATACGTAGATATTTTGGAAGTCATGTCTTTGGTAACAATGCTACAACTTACCATGACAAATGTCTTTATTGACTATAAAGAAATTATATTTTATTACTATAAAGTGAGAAATCACTAAAGGATTTTTTCATTCAAGCTAATATTTAAAAGCAATATGAATCCATTTCATATGCTACAAAACAACATTTTATGTCACAATATGACACAGAAATATAACCAAAAATTAATACTTTATACTTGAGCTACAGTCCCCTAAAAGCAGGTAATGTGAATTATTTAAGAGTAATTTCAATCTGAGAAAAATTCCCCAGCATCATTTTCTTTTGGGAATGCAGAAAGCTTATCTCATAATTCACTTTATAGTTCTATAGGTTTGTTTTCTATCTTACAGTATGATACCCTTTTGTCAATCTGTTTTTATAATTGGTTAATACAGGAAGACTGTTCATCTTTGTGCTCACAAATTATTGTTATTTTTAGTCAATACATGCTTAAAATTAATGAGAAAAGAATAAAATGGGAGGCTCAACTAGTACTCAAATGAGATAAATTGTAAACACATAATGTAGAATAAACGATGTGTGAATTCGAGTGATTTCTAGTTATTTCATATCAGTGTATCAGATCAATTTCATATCATTCTGTTTTCTTTTTTAATAATAATAATGTAAACGACCATCTACATAGGCCATTGATTAGTGCTCTACTGCTGTATTTTATTCTGAAAAGAAAAAGAGAAATTTATGGTGGAGTGGAAAGATTTTGGTGGAATACAGTGGCTAAAGATTAACATGTGAATCATTCTCCATGCTTGTACTTACCTGAGGGAGGGGTAGTTTAGGGGAGAAGATATTACAAGGCAAAAGGGAAAAATGTTAGCAGTGTTTGTGAAAGAAGAGAATGATAACTAGATCTGAAGGACTGAGAGAAAAACACAGAAGTGAATGTTTACAAGAGGATCTGAGGTCTCAAGCAACAGGACACCAAGCAAAGAGATGAGAGCTTAGGTTACTAGGAGAAGTTTACAGTGCACAGTATTCAGCTGTTTAAAGAACAACTTCTCCACCTTTATCTGTCTGAAACTTTTTAGAATTCCAAATTTCTTTCTAAATGTTAGTTAACAAAGCTCTAGGTTTTAGTGGCTTTCATAATATTTTGGCTTGACTTGTGTATTTCTCTCCTAAGAATAAATAAAATCACTTAATCAAGGCACACATTTCAAGTACTTATTTATTTAGCTTTATTAACACTGGTTCTTTCCCAGATCTGAAAGAATCTGTGTCACTGAAAAATTTTCAAAGCATAAATAAATTTGGGATCATGACACATCATGACTCACTGGATCATGTTTAAAGATTGATTGTAATTATTAAAAGGCTTATCCAATCATGTAGTTTAGAAACTGGATATACATGCTCCCGTAGAAGGTCTGGGAGTAATTATGTAGATACTCAGTATTTTGGGAGAAAAGAAATTAGATACTAATGGCCATGAGTATATTCTTTAGTTGAACTGTTTTTAGCTAAGTTAGGATCCTTATGCATTATTTTGTCATTTGAACAACCTTTCTAACTAGCTGCTATTACAAGGTATGATCAGCAATTTTTTGTAAAGTTGTTTTCTCCCTCCTGTGTTATGTTGTGTCAACACGTAAGAACAATAACAGCTACCAAGAAACTATTGCTTATCCAACAATAACTTTTCTGGAGATGACAAAAATACCTGAGATAATCAACTTTAAAGAAGGAAAGGTTTATTTTGGCTCATGGTTTCAGAGGTTTTAGTCTATGTTTGCTTACTCCAATTGCCTTTGAGGCTGAGGTGAAGTAGTACGTCATGTTGGAGAGGATGTGGAGGAGGAATTGCTCGCCTCATGGTAGCTAGAGAGTAAAGAGAAAGGACAGAAGGGAACAGTGTTCCAATGTTCCCTTTAAGGGTATTCCCCCAGTGACCTCACTTCCTCCGACTAGGCTCTATCTGTTAAAGTTTCCATCATCTCTAAATAACATCAAGGCTCATGATCAAACCTTTACCATACTGGCCTTTGGGAGACATTTCAGATCCGAACCATAGCATAAGAGAAGTAGAAAATGTTATAATGCATGATTTTTAGATAACTCAGGCAAGACTTACATTTGTAAACCACTGGCTGCAAATGCCAATTTCCTCCCAAATATAATGTAGATATTACATACATTTGGTGTGACTGAAAATTTTCTTCGTGTGAATAAAACAAAAACAGGGGCAAGATGGAGGATCAATCTCAATATTTCATTTGGTGGCTCTAAAATCATACTACAGTTACATCTCTGGTTGAAAATTATAGGAACTAACACCTATTTGAATTGGCTAGAATCTTCAAAGCAGAACTTGAAACACAGGGAAAGAAATAAAACGTTCAGAGAAGCAGAACAATGACTCAAAGAGTAAATTAAATCATAAGTTTCGAAGCTAGAGGAACAGTGAAGTGCCACACAATGATTTCAGAAAAGTGGTTTAGGAACAAGGCCAAGCTCAATGCACTAGCACTGGAGGTCCACTTAATCTATATGAACCAAAGCACGTAGGACGACTCTCAACAGCCCGGAAGGATTAGACATCTCCTCCTAATAGAAGCTCTCCATCTTGGTCTGGTGCTCAGCTTATCTTCAAACCTGTATGTGGATAATATGTGAGGTAAAGCTGAAATAATTAAGTCAAAAAGATATTCACATATTAGCTAGTTCATAAGGAACTATTTTTGAGCCATTTAAATGAAGTCATCAGTCTATTAATACATTATATTAAAATTTCTCATAGAAATTCCTATAAACAAGTAGCAAATTCTGTTTCTGAATACATCTAAATATATAAATATATATCTATTAATATATTTTCTCTGTGTATTTACGTATTATTTTAACAGTAAAGTATAAAATTGGAAATGAAAGATACTGTGGGGAAGATCTTAAATGTATCTTAATGAGACAAATAATAATAAATTCAAATATATATGCATTATGCTATTTATTGCCTATAATTCAGTGTATACTCATTAAAATTTTAACCCAGATCTCTGGCTGGAAAAAGACAAAAAAACATGTATTAAAAAGTATTTTGTGTTGGGCATGGTGGTGCACACCTATAATCCCAGCACTCAAGAGGCTGAGGCAGAAAGATTGCCATGAGTTCAAGGCCAGACAAACTGAACTGCATAGTGAGATCCTGTTTCAAAAAATAATCAAATTAAATTAAATTTAAATTAAAAGCATTTTGTATTTAAAGGTAGTTCTTAAATTAAATATAAAATGATAAACACGTTAAACATGCATCAATATGTAGCTATTAAATTAAACATGTCAATAGCAAGCCTTTTATACTAAAATAATTTTGGGGTTATACTCTATAAAAATGTACAACCAAGCATCAGATATAATAAGATATATAATCAGATATAATAGAGAACTATGTGATCACTCTAAAATTGGCTATACCACATAAAAATAATGGAAAAAACAAGAACAAATTTTGTTAGCCCATAGATAACTGGTATGAAAGATTATTTTTCCAAAGTTAAGAGAAACAAAAACATACAGATAAAATTATAACATGATAAGTGAAAACACTTTAGAACAATAGAGCTGTTTTACTCATTTTCTTTTATATTCAGGTGAAAAACCACAAGTGTATCAAGGCTTCAGTTATGAACACAATATATATGATAGATGCATTAATTGTCAACACCTTGAATCATGTAGTCATGGAAACCTGGGAAGTACTCATGAATAAAATAACATTTCTAGTTTTAAGTATTCAATGCAAGTATTCAATTTCGATTCTCAACTCATATGTATCTAATACACACAGTGATAAATTATAATTAATATTTAAAAGAAGAAAATTTATTACAGAAAAATATTACCCTTCATCCTCTTCAAAATAACCCACACCTACACCTTTGAACACACTTATCCCATCATTCTTGTCACTTTCTTAGGCAGTTCTGGAAGTGCTCTTTCATGAGATTCTTTACAAGTTATGATCAAAATGTGGTAAATGCTGCTGCTGAGTGCCATACAATGGAAAAGCAGGCTTATAAAAACATTATGGTGTCTCTCATCAACCTTATTCACCTTGTGACTTCTAGATCTTCCCCAAAGTCAAAATGACCATAAAAGGAAAGTATTTTGAATTGATTTAGGATATTGAGATAGCCATAAAGAGAATATTAATGATATATATTTTATATAATATATAGCTATATATAGTATATATATTATATATATATATAGCTAACTCAGGCAACACATATTTATTTGAATCTGAGAGATAAACATTTACAATGTATTAAAATCAATGGATTCTAGTTCTACAACCACCACTAATTAGATATGACTTTGAAAAAGTCTTTGGTTCAGCTCTTGGAACTTTAGTTTTTTTTTTTCTCTGTTCTCAACGTGAGGAGGGGAATATAAAATTACTAAGTTCTAGAAAACCTATGATTTTTGTGTCATTACCAACTATTTGGCTATACACCATTTTGAATTATTCAGTAGTCTTCTCACCTAGATTTCAAGTGCCCTAGATATATTTCCCATTATCTAGTACACTGTTGGTGATAAACTAGATAATTTAAAAGCACTTCTTAATGGGCTGAATGTTCAATAGAAAAACATTGGAGCCAAGAAAGCCTTATTTTCTTACTTGAATATTCTCTAGTCTAGAATTGTCCTCCATCAAAGATGTGAAAAGGGATGGTTAAAGAGCTTGTTTGAAAAGAAAGACTTTTCATTATCAGTTTAAAATACAGTATCATCCATTTGTTATCTATAACCTAGAGGATTTGTTCATGCATAATTTTAATGCATCTGAAAGTAAAATGAGTTAATGTGTGACCTACCTACAGAAATAGCAGAAAGTCATTGAAAGACTGCCTGGGAAAGGTGGCAAACTTTCAAAACTATATCCCCGTTTAGTTGGTATATATACAACATCATAGCTTCTTGTCAATTCCAGGAATCTACGTAAGTATCAAGGAGAAAAAAGTATACTCCACAATTAGCTACTTTCTCAGGCATGATAAAAGGATTCAATCATCTAAATCTTTTAAGGGTTTTTGTTGTGGATCAACTATGGTCTGCTGATTGTGGTACAGACTCAGGAAACATCAGCTAGATACACTAGCAATGAGCTTCAAGTGTTGCGGAAATAGCTAAATGGAAAATATGTTGAAAGTACTAATGGAGAGTTATCAGAAACATCTGATATTTTTAAATGTTTGCCTGAATGCAGCAGGGGTTCTGTGGATTCATTAAAGAAGAAAAAACAATGAAGACAAAATGTGAGTGAGAAGTAAGTTTTGTCTGATGCATTATTTCTAATTCCTTTTATCTCAACCAAATCAGATATGGTGGTATTGAAGATATCTACAGAGGTTATATTTATTTTTTAAGTTCAGTAAATAAGGTTATGTTTCTTTAAAAAGTGTAGTAAACAATACCACACTAATAATAAGTGGCAATTCACTTGTTTACAAAATTTTAATATGGTAATACATATGAGAAACACGGGTTGTAAATAGAATAGTTTTGCCTTCTGATTGGAAAGTCCTTTGAAGTCATGAAAGAGGACGGAAGCGCGCGCATCGCAAGATGGCGGCGGCCATGTGAGGCCCAGGTTCCGTGTGTGCGCAACGGGTAGCAGCGCGACCCGGGCCGCAGACGCTGCAGCAGCACTAGTCTAGTCCTTGGACCTTCCTCACGGTCATCCCCGCTGCCTGTTCGCCCGAGATGGATCTGCCCGTGGGCGCCGGCGCGGCGGGGCCCAGCAACGTCCCAGCCTTCCTGAGCAAGCTGTGGACCTTCGTGAGCGATCCGGACACCGATGCGCTCATCTGCTGGAGCCCGGAGGCGGCACACAACCCCCACCCCTGTCAGTGCATCAAGGTCAGCGCTGACAGTTGCAGCTGTTGCTCTTGACACAGAGGGGTCACTCTCCCAGAAACGTGCATGACCCCAACTAATTGTGAGAAAAACATCAGACAAATCTAAGCTGAGAGACATTCTGCAAAATACCTGGCCAGCCCCCCTCAAAACTGTCAAGGTCATCAAAAACTAGGAAAGTCTGAGAAACTGTCACACCCAAAGAAATGTAAGAAGACATGACAACTAAATGTAATGTCATATTTTGGACAGTGTCCTGGAGCAGAAGGAGGACATTTGAATGAAGAATAAAGTATAAATTTTCCCAAGAAGTACTACCACCAAGGAAAAGTCTTAACAACGAATACAACTAACAAATACAGAACAGTGGAGGTCAGCAACAAGATAGAGGTAATAAAGGAAAATCAGAAAACTTGGTGACAGAGCAACAGAAAGTGCCCCCGTGTGACAGCAGAGGGGAAAGCAAACAACCTCATGAACATGCGTAACAATTCCAAAGGTTTCAACATGATGTCATCGGTGCCTTGGAAGAGTGGAAAAGTGCAAGAAAAAAATGAAATAATGACTAAAACCCTGCAAATTCGACCAACTGCACCAAGATACATTGTAACCAAACTTCTGAAAATGAGACAAACTAGAAAGTCTGAAAGCATCCAGAAGAACATGGCCCTGTGAGCCAGCAATGACTCCCACAACTACACACCTCCCATCCAAAACCAGGGATCCAGAAGGGAAGATAAAAAGAAAAAGGGCTGGGGGCCGGGGATTTAGCTCAGTGGTTTCACCGCCTGCTGCGCAAGTGCAAGGACCTGAGTTCGATCCCCAGTACCAAAAAAAAAGAAAAAAGACTGTCCTCAGAATTAATATTACAGTGAAAATGTGTTAGGTATGAAAGTGAAGTAAGCATCCTTAAAATCAAAGAAAAATAGAAAAATATGTTGCTGGCAAGTCTACTCAGAAAGAATTGCAATTTGCTTTTCCTTCTGTTGTCACAGGGGCCACTTTCTGCTTCCCTTGTCACCAAATTCTCTGACTTGCTTTGTCACCTCCCTGTTGCTGCTGACTTGTCCAATGTTGTTCTGTATTTGTTAGTTATATTTCTTGCTAAGACTTTTTTTTTTGGTGGTGGTGGTACTGGAGATTGAACAGAAGCATTCTACCACTGAGCTGTACCCCCAGTCCCCACCCCACCCCCCTTGTTTTTCCAGTACTGGGGATCAAACTCAGGACCTTGTGCTTGCCAGACAGGCACAGCACCACTGAGCTACATCCCTGGCCCCCAACCCATTGTTAAATTCTTCAGCCAGAGGGTAAATGATGCTATATAGAAACTTGGAAGGAGAATCAGTAGGAGCAGTAACTACCTACATATGAGAGGAAATCTCTTTAGTTCTTTAAAATATGTAGGAGGTTAGAACCACAATATATAAGTGTTGTGTAGATGTGATATATAAAATAGCCACACGTAAAGTAGGAAGTACAACCCATAGGTCAGTTGCCTGGTTTTGTAAATAAAGTTTTATTGGAGAACATTGTAGTTGCCTCCAGTGATAGATCAGCCATCATGGTATCCTGATGCTTATGTTCAGGTCACCCTTGTGTACTAGCCTGACACTGCAGCAGTGTCCATACCATTGACTTCACTCCATCTGGTTACATGGGCCCTGCATCATCTCACACTATCTTAGGAAGAAGGGTGGGTACAGGGCAATGAGATAATTTAAGAGAGAGCACATTCACATAGCTTTTTTTTTTACAATGTATTATAGTTCTATTTTATTATTGTTAATATCTTACTATACGTAACATAAATCAAACTGTCTTAGGTATGTCTGTATGTACAGGAAAAAGCATGGTATCTGTGGTTTCAGACATCCACTGGGTGTCTTGGGATGTATCCCTATGGATGTGCGGCATACTGTACAACCAAATACTAACCAGAAGAAAGATAGAATGACTATATTAATATCAAAGTAGACATAAGAGCAAAGAAACTTACCTTTTTTTTGGTACCAGGGATCGAACTCAGATCTTTGCGGTTGTGAGGCAGGTGGTGGAACCACTGAGCTAAATCCCAGGCCCGAAATTTACCCTTTTTAAAGAGGGGTATTGTATTGGGACTGGGAGTAGTATAGCTCAGTGGCAGAGCGTTGCTTACCATATATGAGGCCCTGGGTTATATCCCTAGCACCAGAAAGAGAGAGGAGGGGTTTATTATGGTTTGTGTCTAAATGTCCCATCCCCACCCCACCCCCAATCATCATGCAGTCATAGGTGGTACTTTTCAGAGGTGGCTGGATCTAGAGTGTGTGATGCTAGCATCAAAGGTGTGTGATTACTAAATTAGTCCACTGATTGGTTTGGCATAGTTCTGGGTGTGAATAATGGGAAGGCCCACCCTGAGAGTGAGTGCTACCTCCCCTAAGGGTGTGTAGCCTGGATAGAATGTGAGGGACACAAAGAGGGTTGCTGTTGTGAATTCTTGTTGCTTGCTGCTTGGCTACTTCTCTGCTTTGCTGTCTTCTGCTTGCCAGAAACTGTTTCTCCTCTGCCATGCCACCCTGCCTCAAAGCCAGCCAACTATGAACTGAAACCTCTGGAAACTAAGACCTACAATAAACCTTTCCTCTTTTAACTTTGAAAAATAAATAAATAAATAAAATAAAGTCATAAAGAACATGCATGATAAAAAAAGAGTAATTTCATATATTATAGTGTTGTAGATCAACATTAACTCTTTTCAAGGGGCAGTTCATTTTCATTTGGGCAAAATAAGATGAATATTTTTCATTTGGAAAAAGGAAGATGCATGTTTTTCTTGTCATCACTGTGTCTTCTCAGAAGAAAACATGTTCCACTTTTTTGCAAAGTATCACATCACATAGACCCAAGGACTTCCCAATTATGAAATTCTTTTCTTCCTATATTCATATTATATGATACCTTTGAACACATTTATCCCATCATTCTTGCACATTCTGAACCTGTTCTGAAAGTCCTCCTCAAGTGGTCAAAATAGATGAATGTTGCTGCCAAGTATCATCCAACAGAGAGGCAGACTCATAAAGGCATCACAGTATGTAGTCATCCACCTGACTCACTGGATCTGGCACTGTTTGACTTCTGGCTCTTCCCCAAAGTCAAAGTGATTGTGAAAGGTAAACATTTTGAATTGATTCAGGTAGTCACACAACTAAAGACACTCGTAAAAGAGAAATTTTAGAACTGTTTCAGAAAGTGGTAAAAATTATGGGATAAATGTGTTCAAAGAGAAGAGTTATATTTTGAGGGGAATTAATAGCAAGGTGTCTTTCACTGTAATAATTTTTAAACATGTACAATATTTCCCCTCACACTTTATATAAACAGAATGAATACCAACATTTAGATATATATAGACATTTATTTATCCTACCATAGAAGTTAAAGAACAAGGACTTGAAGACATAAATTTCAAAACTAACCAAATCAGAGTTTACATAATTTGATGTTCTGTATAAAAACTCTAAAAATATTTTCAGTTGAGTTAGAATGTACTTTTAAACCAGAGAGAGTCCCAGAACAGTTTAGCCCTTTTCCCCCCTTACTCCTAGAGAGTAAAAGCCAATCTTACTTATGATGCTTAAAGAGATAGAGCTAAATGCTTCCATCCAGATGTCCCCCAAGAGCCTCATGCATTCATAGGCCAGGCTTATGACAAAGCTTTGGACCATGGGAGAGCTATCTCTAGATGATGTCGGGGGGTGGGATCTGGTCAGGGGAAGGTATCCTAGAGATGTGACCTGGAAGGTTGTAGCTCCCTTCCTGGATCCTCTCTTATCTCTGTGCTTCGTGGTTGCCATGACACAAGCACCTTTTCCTCCACTATGCCCCTCTGCCATCCATTTCATCTTTGGATCTGGATGATTATGGACTGAAACATGAACCAAACTAACCTCTACTCCTTTAAATTGTGGGTATCAGTTATTGTGTTTTAGTGACAAGAAAGTGATTAAGACAATAGACATGGCCATTTTTGAATTACATTTTAATGACCAATAACTTCAAGTCTATTTTTGGCCCATTCATGTAGACTAGATTACAATGTACAAAACTGATCTGTAAGAGTCTTTCTTCTGTTCAGCTGTCATTAAAGGTATGATTATTTTTCTAACATCTTTAGAAATCATGCATGAGACCTTTTAGCCCTGGCAATAATCTAAAATACAAAATTAAATTTAGGACCAGCATAAGTCAGGCAAGACCTTACAAGAGCTCTAGTCTAATTTGTAAAATATGAGAAAATGAGACTCTGATCACATACAAAATAAATGAAGATTCCAGGCTATTTTGTATACCTCTAGCAGTACAATAATGTTCTAATTAGTCTGCTGCTTCCACAATTTTCTATACAACCGACAGAGTGAGCCTTTTACTAATTAAGTCAAATCAAGATATCACTCCTCTCAAACTTTTCAATCAGGTGATCCTAAATCCTTACTCAGGTCTGCCATGCTTTAACACACAACAAACACAGCCTATCTGACCTCCTCTTCTACTACTTTCTCTCTTGATTTCTCCAATTTGGCTATTGGTCACTTGATAGTCCTCATATCCATGGCTTTTGTACTTGCTCTTCCCATAGCCTGTAATAATACAACAATGTAATAATATAAGAGTGTGTTCTCCAGTTTTTTCTAAAAAATTGGCCAAATATCAACTTCTCAAGTTTTTATTAAATACTCCATAATTAGTACTTACGCTGAATCATTATCATCATCTATTTCTTTACTTTTCTTCAAAGCATTATCACAGTGTACCAATATTATATTATATTATAATTTTTATATAACATTATACAGATACCTACCTAATTATATTTATTTGTCTCACTAAACTAAAATAGGTATTCCATGAGAGCATAAGATTTGCTTGCTCTGTTCACTTATGCCTGTATCATAGAAAAATGCCCTGATATCTGACTTGATGTTCAATAATTACTGAAGGAATGAAAGAGTCCTCTAATTTATGAATGAACTAATTGTCCTTTAGGTTTAATGATAAGAAAATATTGTGTTCTGCTAATACATATCACCTTCTGATATAGAATTGGCCCTAACTTCCAAGTCAGAACATCCTCTAACCTCCATCTCCAAAAATGCTCCAAATATTTGAAGAAAGGTACAGATTACTCTGGAGTAAACCTTACCTTTAGTTATTATTCAAATAATGTGAATTCAAATAACCTGAATCATTGCCTTCCCCACCCTCCCCTGGATTTATTGTACTTCACTGTTTTTCAAACTGTAGGGCATGACCTTAGACTGGGCCATGAAATAAATATATTAATTCCATTTTTAAAAGTTATTCTAGTGCCATAGTTATTGGATCATATAAGTTGAGACACATACTAATGTGTTACCATAAGCAAATGACTTTGCCTCTACTTGCTTCACATACCTCATCTTCAAAATGAGGATAATGACAGCATTAGAGTATCTACTTCATTGGACCATTATGAGAATTGGCAATTAATAGATGAACATTGAGCAGTGTCCATTTTATGTCTTCTAAAACATGCTGCCTTGTAGGAGAGGAAGGTACCTCCAAAAATGATACAGCAGGAGAGAAAATATAAGCATGGAAACTTTTCTCATGGGGAGCACAATCTGGGCCGTGCCCTACTTTTCCAGGTTGACATGGGAAGAAGAAAGAAAAAGAAAAGGAGAGCAAAGACTGAACGTTCTCTTAGCTCCAGAAGAGTGACCGCACCTTCTTATTGCTCTAACACTGTAGAAGTAGGAGACACCAAGTTATTCACAGACAAAAACATAAAAATAAAACATTTTGAACATTTTGCCCTCAAGCTAGGTTAAAAATACTATTCATAGTCTCAAGCATTTAATTCCACTACCACTTACATTATAAATGATGTTTGCCTATGTTACAAGGCAGGACTTGTAAAGGAAAACTATCAAGTAAAAGTCCTTAATAGCTTTTAAAACGATGAACTCAAGTTTTTAGAGTTCAGTTACATGAAGTTGAATGGTAAATAATACTTCTTCCTTGGGACAATTTTTAACTGTTTTTTTAATTTTATTTTTTGAATACATCTCTACTAGCACCTATTGATTTTACAAAGTAGTTAGTACCAGTGTGGTATTTTTATACATGTATATAGAATATTTTGATCATGTCCATCCCTCATTACTTCCCTAACATTCCGCTCTTCCTGCCATGATTCCTTTTGTCTTGTCTGACAGTAGTTTCCATTCTACTGTCATGACACCTTTATTTGTTTACTTTTAAAGATTCCACATATTAGGGAAAACACTATGAAATACTTGTCTTTTTAAGTCTGGTTTAGTTTGCTTACCATGATGATCTGTAGTTCCACCCATTTTCTTCAGTGCTAGTTTTAAAGAAGCTTCCCTGTCCCAATTCATCATTAACCTCTTTCACACTCCTTAAATATACTAAATGGCAATCCCTATACTATTTTTGCATAAAGTTACAATGACCAGGGAGTATGTGATGGATTAAGAGAAGCCCTAGTTTTCTACATGGAGCTGAGAATTTTAGATTAACTATGACAAAAATCCCTAGAGGTAGGACTCTTTTCATGGTTAACAAGACAAGTTTTGATGAGGCCCTTAAAATGAATTAAGACACCACTTTTCTAGGAATTAGCACTCCTGGGAAAAGAAACAAGGACTATCTCTCCTTTTTGTCAATAGGCTTAGAATCTATTGATGAGATATTATGCCACAGAATTCCGTGGGGCCTCAAATTCCATCCATTTCAATGCTGATTTTCATGCTTTCAAGAAGAGATCACACAAAGAAATTCTAGAACACCTATTTTTGATGCTATTTTCTTAAAGTCCCAGTCTGGCTTTTTAAAATTATTATTTTTCATTATAAAATAATGAAGCATTTCATTTGCTATCATTTTAGCTTCACTGCAAGTGACCAACTCTTCCTCTAGATCACTGTCTTTGAGCTTTTTAAAATGCTCACCTGTGTTGCTTTGGACACTTCCTAACTAGCTTTTCCAGATTAGGTCTTTCCATTATTTTCTGTAAGCTAAAGAGCACTACTGGATTAATCATGTGCAATCATATGGCAGTGGCCAGAAACCTTCAGTAATTCCCATTTACTGACTGAAAATCAACCAAATCTTTAATGTTGTACCTTCTGACATCAAAAAGTCGTATCCTCCACTACTTTTACTTCCTTATTCATTGAGATACATTTCTGATACATAAGTTTTTCAGGTTTTCTTTACATGACTCCCCTACTTTCTCTACTAATTTGCCTTTGGTTTAAATTTTACAGATCTTTCTAATGTCATCCATGAAATTTATTTGCTACTAAGTCCTCAAGACTGAAGTTCTTCTCTTTTCCTCTGCACCTTCCAGAATTTGACTTGCTTCTGTCCTGTAACATGTCATACTCTACCTCATAGTGTAACTCCAGGTGTTCATGTCTGACTCTTCCACCAACTAAAAATGTCTTTGGAGGAAGAAGTATGTTTTGTATACACTGACATCCTTCACTGTATCTAACATATACATTTTTTATCTAATATATAAATAAGCATAGCTTTTTGTCCATTAGATGGTAGACTGTTAATTTCCTGAAGGTAGGAAAAGTATATTTATAGTGGTATCTTTTCATCCAGCAGTGTAACTCAGTACCTGGGACAGGACATTGCTTAATAATTCTATGATGATTCAAAATGAAAACAAAACAAATGAAAACAACACCTTGAAACCCCTACCTAGTGGGCCTTTTTATAGGATTATGAAACATAGTATGTTCACCAGACAGAAATTCAGATATCAGCTCTTTTTATATCATTTAAGTACAAGGAAAATCATATGTAAAAACAAGCCTCCACAAACAACTTTTTAAGTTTCTTAATATAGAAATATGAACCTTATAATCTTTTTTGAAGGCTCAAGGAAACGTCTGTGGCATTTTCTACTTATCCTTTTTCATAATAGCTTGGATGCCCATCGTTTTTATAAGTGGCTCAGCTTATTAATATACACTTTTACAGATAATACAGTGACCAAAAAAAGGAACTGTGTACATAACAGGAAAAATTAAATGAGGTGGAATTTCAAAACTTCTGTTTCTTGCTGGTTTCCAAGGACATTCAACTCACCAAAGCAATCGAACTCTATAGCAGTTATGCTACAGAGTCATTTTCCCCACACATTCTTTTATTACTTGTTACTAATTTTCTAAGGCTATAGTATTTATGCTTAGAAAAAAAATCAATTGTTTCCCCTGTCTTTGAAAAATTATGTACAACAAATTGTAAGTGTAACCCAATCTACAAGTTTAATGTAGGTAGCTTTGATTTACTGTCCCATTCATAATCTGCTGATGATTACCCTTTTTGGAAACAATCCACTCCCTTGTCTAGGTGATTTCAAGGTGTTCGTTTTTAATCTGTCCAAAATCATCCTATGGACAAATGCATTATTGAAGAATTATATCTTAATTTATTTTCATGCAGTGCTTTTGATGGGCATTTGCATTAACACAATATGATTATGCTTCTTTACACTAGTATCCATTCATATTGGAAATTACCTGCACATACAGTCTCAGATGGTGGTCAAAAATTGTACAAAGAAGTAAGAATAGGAGTCCTTAATATCACACAGGCCTGCTGTTCATCAATGAGGCTTTTTCTGTTCTAATGCTTTTGTCATGTATATGAAAGTCATTATGTAGTTTAGAAAACAGAAGATGAAGTGAAAGAGGAAGATCAGGGATCCGGGATGCATTAATATTCCACCAGCATCAAAGATATTTCCCTCGAGGGGCTCCTACAGGCCACGTTGTTATTACAGTGCCTATCCATTATCTTGTGCTGTTCTTGGTATTAAGACAATAATGGAGAGAATAGGATTATGTGCAGATGATAGGAAATGTGAAGGCAATTCAGCAAGATAGGAAATGAATGGAGACATGATTCTTTCATCGAAGCCAGGGATGGTTTAGCATAGGGTAAGAGAGAAGATAAATGAAGCAAAATGAAATCTTTATAGGTTACCAGGGCTAAAATGAGTGTTTTCATATAAACCTGTGAGTTTAACCTTCTTGATAGAAAATACCATAGCATCTTTCTTTAAAAATCTAGGTAGAGGTGCCTTAGGAGATGATCTATTTTTGTTCTAAAATTGCACGTGATGGAAAATCTGTCTGGTGCTTATATGGTCAAAAGATGGCCTAAAGGAGTGGCATAGCCTTTTAATTCACTCCCATCACTGAGAAATTCGGGCTGTTATTTAAAATTCCACAGCAGAAAAGACAAGCCTAGAAACTCTCCTGACCTATCCCTTACCAAACAATGCCCAGCAATCAAGAGAGCAATAAACCAAGCCCCAGTCAGGAGAGCTCTAGTATGAAAAAAAAAGCTTAATCTGGTTTCTCAGAGCCCCCATTTCTTTTGACACTAACCCTTCCCATCCGAACACACACAGAGACACACCACCCAGATACCCTTTCAAAACAGCAAAGAAAAGCCCTGGCTTTTTAAAAAGATCACCAATAGTTGATGCCCAAGGCTATTGCTATCGTAACTCAAAGGTTGGCCTTTCATCACGGGAAAATAAGAGGGGTAGATTGTGTCATTTGTAGGCAGAGCACTGGCATATATAAATGTTTCTGTTTACATATAAGAAAGAACATTTAATTAAATGAAGGTACATTCATCTACAGACAACACGACAGGGCCAGAGAGAGTACTTTCTGTGTTCACGTACTCTGCTTATACTTCAAACAGTGGATTTGATCCTGATTTAAATTGAATAGAAATTCAGCCAAACTGAGATCAACAATATAATAACATCCTCTAACCCAAAGAGTCACCAAGGGGAATTGAAGCAGAAATATTAGAGAAAATCAGGGTATAGATACACTATATCTATAAGCTTATCTACGAATTTGAAAGCTGTGAATATCTAGGCTGCATATGAAATGTAGATTAGTATATCCTTCATGGAATTGGACTGCAGCAAACACTACTTCCACATTTACTTTTTCTAAACAGGGCTGAGGACACACATGTGCAAGTGCACACACACACACACTCAAAATAAACTATTGAAGAAAAAGCAAGCAGGAAGAGCATGAAGAAGAAATATATGAATTTTTATCCAAAGCATGGACCTTCTGTCTATACTGAAAAGAAAAATACAAGCATATATAAAAGAGAAAATATAATCAAGAGCTTGGACAGCGGTTAGACCTTTTCTTCCCCCTCCCCCAAGCTCTTTCTGGGATCTTTGAAGACTCCTTCCTGGTGTTAAAAATGGCTCCATACTGCTCTCTGCTGCTGGTTTATAATTTTCTACTTGGAAAGCTCAGAGCAATTCCTGTGTATAAAGTTCCAGTTGGAGCTCAGACCTGCTATGCTTTTTAATTTGAAACAAGGCAGGTTGATAGTCCATAGATTTGGGATGAGCAAAACTAGAACTCTGGCTATTTTTTTCGTTCAGATTATCTGGATTCTCTGACCTTATGAAAATCTAATTCTAGCCTTTAGAATCACTTAATTTAAAAGCTTGCTTTCTTAAGAAAGTTATATAATGTTAAGAATTCCATTGTAGATCAATATTTCTTGGAAAGTGAGGTGGAAAGAAGACATTTTGGAGATGGATGTGGAGACTAATTAATATCACCTTTTAATATCCACATCACATTGAACTCAATTTCAAATAAGAAAATTAATAATATACTTCACTTGTGATTGTGTGAGAGAGCCCAGTGTAACATATGCACTCAATTAATATAAATGAGATTTGAATCAAATCCAAGCAATTGAATATCAGATAAAGAGTTTTAATTTAGGAAAAAAATTAACCTCAGGAAAAATTTATTTCAAACACTAGATGAAGTATTGAAAGGGTATTTTACTTTCCTTTGAAAACATAATAATGAAAGAGCTATTTATTTGCTTATTTATTCTAATATAAAATTCCTGAATGTTATAATTTTACCAAAAACTATTATTTTATGGATCTAATAAATACAAGCAGAAAAATGTTTAGTGGAGTGCTATTCAATAATAATATATTTTCCTTCTCTGGAGAGAAAGATGATTATTAAAGACAATTAACAGCTGTAATTGAAGATTGTAATGTGTGGCAACACCATCACCTAATTCAGTCCGAGAGCATATGGTCAACTGTGTGACCCTGCTAGACAGACAGGAAGTTGTTATAATCCATGCTATTATTTTGAACCACTCTGAAAGCATACAACCTTAATACCCTCCTCAACAACAATATAAAGGAAGGAAATAAAAGGAGGATGGGAAATAATATGTGAAATTTTGAGGTGTCATTTCCAGGGTCTTTGCTCCTGAAAGTCATCATAATCTAGAAGATGCTGCTGTAGTGTACACATCCCACAGAATCAGGATAGACCTTTACTCCAAGTCTGGTTTAGATCTTGAGACTGCTAGCCTCCCCATCTCACACACAGACATATTAAGAGGATATGAAAATGCTTATTTCTAACATACTGAGACTATCCATGGAATGCAGCATGGCTCACAAGCAGTTTGAAAATGGCTTGGCAGAGCAGGGAAAAGAGACTGGCTTGGAGTTTTTATGGTACCGAGGGGCAGGCCAGGCCAAGGGTTTCTGCAAATGGTTTGAACTTTCTGCCAGTGGCAAAGGAGAGAAAACCTGGACTTTCCAATCAGTTTCCTCAGAGATGGGGCCAAAGAGGAGCAAGGGAGCTGTGATAAATGAAAGCGGTCAGCAAATATCAGAAAAGTGAAGCCAGACTCTTTTTTACAAATGCCTTCATTTCTTATTAACAGTAATTCTAACTCTGGTCAAGATTAAAGGCAGATAACTAATTCTCTGAACCAAAATTGGATAGGTAAATTCACTCTACTCCTAAGTATGGAGGGCTTTAAATACTAGTTTTTTAAATAGAGAAACAGAGAAAAGGAGAGAGACATGATCTTTATCCAAGTGATTATCTTTATCCAAATGATTTCATTTGTTAAACTTATATTGGAGTATCTGGATGTGTTCCAGGTAAAGATGATGAACAATGTACTGGTGCTACCCTCAAAGAGTTTTCAATCTAAAAGTACATCCATTAATAAATAATTTCAATGTTGGCAGTGTTGAGAAGTATGTATGAAAGACAGAGGGTCCAGACAGAGTTATTATCTCTGTCTTGAAGGCTAAAGAAATCAAAAGTTTCAGAAACCAGTATCTTTAATGATGAACAGAAGATAACCAAGCATACAAAAAAGCAATGGAGATTTGAAGCAAAGAAAAGCATGATGATAAAAAACAGTATAAAATGTTGTCCACTTTCAGATACCTACAAGTAGTTCAGTATCGCTAATGAGCACAGAAAGGGCAAAGCATGTTAGAACCGCCTGTCATGGAAAAAATACTCCTACTTTATTCAATAATTCAGCAACCTTGAAC
Source organism: Heterocephalus glaber (assembly GCF_053883595.1). Taxonomy (NCBI): domain Eukaryota; kingdom Metazoa; phylum Chordata; class Mammalia; order Rodentia; family Bathyergidae; genus Heterocephalus; species Heterocephalus glaber. Next base: position 31,104,511 of record NW_028258296.1, on the reverse strand, counting down.
TACTTTGATTAACTATTTCTAGGAGTACAAAAATTTTATTACTAGTTCCCAATACAGACACATGATTTCTTAAATTATTTACACACGTTAATGCCATTCACAGACACCTAAAGGCACAGTAACCTTTAGAAAAAGTTCATCATTAATGATATTTCTAAGTTGATTCTACTCAAGCATGTGGCTACTACTAAGACATAAACAATACAACTATTCTATTACCTAAAAAGTAATCATTTAAAAATAGTAAGTAGTAAATAAAACTGAAGTTTAAAAATAGTAGACAGAAAAACATTGAAATGATGATTCCAACAACCTACTCATTTTTTTAAAAGATTCTTGAGCTACGATACTATTTTTCTTTAATTTCCCTTAAAAACCTATAAGAGTATAATCAAACTACCTTCCCTGATGTAGAAGGAAGAAAATCTGTCTTATGCCTCTAAGGAGATAATCTTACAAGTTTTTGAGTTTACATAATTTAGGGAAACATTTTTATGAAAATACCGAAAGATTACTGCAAATTTTACAACTCACAATCATGTAACACACTGCTAGAAACACCCAGCACTCACTGGAGGTAATTCATACATGCAGAGGGACCCACAACGTGTGCTTTACTAAATAGTGAACACATCTATTTTTGCTGCTGCTTTTATCCTAGACTCTCTGGAATGGTGTCCACCTACTCCTAGCTTAGTCACTCTGCTTAAATTCATAAAGAAGTATATTTCATGAAGGTTCAGATCAACTTCATAGTGAAAAATTTTCTGTCATCAAAAGACTGAAATAAAATACTTTAAAACACTAATTAACAAAAAATATATGGTCTAGAATAAAGATAGGAAAGGAAGAAGTTATACTGTCATTATTTGGTGACAATATGATACTTTACATAGAAGACCCAAAAAACTCCACCAAAAGACTTCTAGACTTAATTGGCAGATTCAGTAGAGTAGCCGGATACAAGGTCAACACTCAGAAAACAATAGCCTTCTTATACACAAATAACAGATGCAATGAAAGAAATTAGGGAAATAATTGTGTTTACAATAGCATCCAAAAAGTGAAATATCTAGGAATCAATCTAACAAAGGAAGCAAAAGACCTCTACACTGAAAAACACAGCACTCTGAAAAAAGAGATTGAAGAGGATATAAGAAAATGGAAAGGCATCCCCTGATCCTGGGTAGGAAGAACCAATATATTGAAAATGGCCATACTTCCAAAACTGCTATATAGATTTAATGCAATGCCAATTGAAATTCCAAAAATATACTTCACAGAACTAGAGAAAACAATCCAAAAATTCATTTGGAACCAGAAGAGACCTAGAATAGCAAAAGCAATTCTAGGCAACAGAGATATGTCAGGGAGTATCACAATCCCCAACTTGAAACTATACTACAAAGGCACTGTGATAAAAACAGCATGGTACTGTCAAAGAAACAGACCCAAGAATCAGTGGAATAGATTAGAAGGTTCAGAAACAACTCCTAACATTCTCAGCCACCTCATCTTTGACAAAGGAGCCAACCACCCCCACTGAAGAAAAGATAACCTATTTAATAAATGGTGTTGGAAAAACTGTATTTCAACCTGCCACAGATTAAAACTAGATCCCTATCTTTCACCATGCACTAAATTAAGGTCAAAGTGGATTAAAGATCTAAATATTAAAACAGAAGCACTAAACTTGCTGGAAGATAAGTTAGGTAGAACTCTTAAAGACATTGGCATAGGAAAAGACTCTATGAACAAATCTTCAGTAGCATGGGAACTAGCACAAAAAAAACAACAAGTGGGATCTCATCTTATGAAAAAGCTTCTGCACTGCAAGAGAAACCACCAACAGATCTAAGAGACAACCTACAATGTGGGAGAAAATTTTAGCAGCTGTACCTCAGACAAAGGACTACTATTGAGAATATATAAAGAACTGAAAAAAATCAGACCCCCCAAATTTAAAGACCCAATTCAAAAATAGGTATCTGAAATGAACAGACATTTCTCATACAAAGAAGTAAAAGCAGCAAATAAATATATGAAAAAAGAGATGTAGATGAAAACAACACTGAGATTCCACCTCACCCCAGAAAGAATGGCTGCTATCAAGAAATTAACCAATAACAAATGCTGGAGGGGATGTGGGGAGAAAGGAACCCTTCTCCCTTGTTGGTGGGAGTGCAGACTGGTGCAACCACTGTGGAAATCAGTATGAAGATACCTCAAAGAACTAGGACTAGAGGTCCCATTTGACCCAGCTATTCCTCTGCTGGGTATCTTCCCAAAAGAATGAAAAGAATCATACCATAGCGATATATGTGCACCCATGTTTATAGCGGCACAGTTTGTAATAGCTAAAGCTTGGAAGCAGCCCAAATACCCATCGACTGGAAACTGGATAAAGAAAATGTGGTTTTTTAATAAAATGGAGTACTACTCAGCCATAAAGAATGAGAAACTAGAGACATTTATAGCTAAATGGATGCATATTGAGGTATAATCTTAAGTGAAATAAATAGGACACACATGTGTAAATGCCAAATAGTTTCTTGATGTGAGAAACTGAAAGTGTAAATAAGGATTAAAATGATTGAAATGAATAATTGATAATTTCAAGGGGTAGGGGAAATGGGAGGGGAAGGGGAAAGGAAAGAAGGGAAAGGAAAAATTATGAGAAAAGCAAAAAATGGAAACAAAGTCTTTGTAAATAGGGAAGGGTGGAGGGGGTGAAAGGAGGACAGGTAATAAATAAGAACCGAGATGCATCATGTACAGGTACAAATACCCAATGGTAAATGTAAACGTATTGTATACCTAAAATGTACCAATAAAAGAATTTAAGAAAAAAATGCAGGCTATTTATTTTAGGAACTACTTTACTAGCATTATCAAAGGATTAAAAATGAAAAAAAAATGCCAATGGTACAAGAAAAATGTATAGTAATGTCAATCAAATTTTATAAAGATATTGAAATATTTCACAATACAGTAGGCTTTAAAATGATTTTACATAACCCTTTAGAGCCATTTCTCCACCACTGTTTACAAATAATGAATGTATTTGGTAAATAAAATATATCATGAAATTTGCAAATAAATATTTGCTGCCAACTCTATCTATGTAGTGGCTCCATGCAATATGTTCAATAGCATGAGGCCAAGCCCCATAGCAGGAGACTTTGGCAACTTATTCACTACATCTAAAATAACCCCAAAGTGTGGAACTCTTCAGTTTAGAAAGGAATGCACAACATATTATGAATTTCCATTTGAAAGCAAAGCATCAGCATTTGACGGCACAAACAAAAAGTTCTCTATAATGTACTTCTGTATTTTTCTTTTTGCTCCACACTTCAACTAGATGAGTGATGTTACAAAGAAACCTCTATGTTTATGTTCAAGTAAATGACAAAAGTAGTGTATGGAGTTTTTTTGTTTTGGTTTGGTTTTTTTACAAGAAACACTACAAGTTGTTATTTTCACAAATACCCATACCATCAGTTTTTATTCTCTTTCTGCCTACTATATGCTACCTGTTACCGACAGGCATATCTGAACACAAGCATAGACTTACTACGTAAAGGACAGTTTTTGTACTAAGCCCAGACATGCCATCCAGTAAATTATTGCAGAATTATTCACACATTCTGAGTTGAAAGCTGGAGACAAAGAGCAGACATTACTTTACACCTAAATGTGAATTATCTTTGAACAAACTGGAAACAAGATTTATTTACACTGTATTTACTAATGTACACTCAGCACTAACAAGAGTTCAAGACTACTGGACAACCGTCCTCCTCTGGAACTTATTGAGGCAAAGGAGAATGAGATACTTCATGGCTCCATTTTTACCCAAGGCCCAAGAGTGTCCACTGTGAAACAAAAACTATTGTGAGTGCCTGCTGCTGCATACTGAGTACAGCCTGTTTATTCATTCATGAGAATGATGTCACTAATCAATAAAAAATCCTGTTTTATGGAAAACTAGTTTTCTATTGATCTAAGGGGTTATAACCTTTTGGTGCTATTTTGATTTAACAAAGTATTCTAATGGCTTTATTTCTACATAGGAAAAAAAAACAAGGCCTTGTAAATGTAGTTTCAACCTTCAAACTCTCCAAGATTCCCAATTCTACTTTACAACATTGCCTATAAGATTTCTTTTATCCTTATTTTATTTTTTCTCTTTAATTTTCCTCCAGTTAGAAAAAACCCCACATTCTTAAATAACTCTCCCTTTAAGAATACAGATTTTCTTTTCTAATGCCACCTTTAAAGTTGTTTACTGCATATCCATCTTCTTTTGTGCACATATTCTAATTGATTTCAATCCCACCGCCATACTGTAGTGCTTCTAACCACCTAAAGAAGCACTTTTATCTTACACCAAGTCAGCTTTTCTGCCAAAGTGTCAATGAGTGACAGTAAGGATTGCTGAGGGTGGTACTGAATCAGCAGAAGCACCATAAGATGAAAAAGCTATGGAAATGTCAAATGTAAAAGGAAGGGGAAGTGAAACAATTGCTACAGTAAATAACAACAAAATAAATAACCGATTGAAATGAGTTTCCTAATTTCTAGATAGCTATAAGTTTCAATGAAATGAATTTTATATTTAGAATCATGGATTTCAAATACTCTTTATAATATTTTACAAGACTTTAATCCAACCTTAAATGTAAGTTAAGGCAACTCAAATGTTAAGTTTATACTTTTATTTGAATGTGCTATATGTATTAATCTTATATTAACACACATTACATTCTTGCATGTAAATGTTTGAGCAGAACATTCAGAAGAAATGCAAAACATTGATTTAAGTGGAAAGAATCTCCTTGAAAGCTCTTTGTCTATTTCCATTAATGAAACAGCATGTCAGGAACTTCACTTTATTCATGATAAATTAAATATGGCAGAGCGCTTCTGGGGAATAAAAGGCAAAATTTTCCTGTGTACCTATATCCTGAGTCTAACCATGGAGTATTTGAAAAACTGCTATATTTTCTGTACTAAAGGCACACAGAAACTTCTTGTACACAAAAGTGATAGAAGAAATATTTAAGAAAGTTTGATATAGACCCCAGTCTCCTCTCTCTACTACACATCAGAGAAAGTTCTCAACACATCAGTGTCTTTATGTTTTGTATTCAATTCTATAATTCAGTGTTTTTCACCATGTATTTTAAATACACAATCTAATATAATGCTGTAAAAAAGCCTTATCTGTTAAATTTTATTATCTCTGTTATAAATAAGAAAATTAAGGCTTAGTAAGGTTATTTAATGTGGTTGAATTAGAATAAACAGTAAATAATGGAATAAGAATAACTAGGGAAAATTTTAATGATGAATCTGATAATATATATGATGGATTTAAAATATGGTGTAGTTTAAAACCAATTTAAATTTTCTTATCCCACAATTTAATCTTAGAATCTGTGTCAGATTTGCTTACCCCTGAGATATGGGTCCTGTCAAGATTTGCCTGGCCAAAGCCTGCAGTGGGGGCATAAAACACTGTGCCCACCACCCAAGAGATGTAACAGAGCTGGCAGCCCTTGATCAATGGGAACAAATACATGGGAATGGCTTCATGTTTTTCATGTTTATTATTCAAATCAGAAACAAATTTGTCCCTATGAAGCAAGTATTAAACATAAATTTCATTTTACTATCATATAACGTTTTGCCTATAAACTATTCAAGGAAGAGCCCTTTTTAGCTGCTTTTTTTAGAGCAAAATCCAGGTTATGTCCAAAGAAAACCAACCATGCACATATTAAGCCCTGATGGCTCCTGCTATCTGAGGACTAGTGGATGTTCAAAAGATTTTAGTGATTAGGTAAGCAAATGGTGAATATTTTCAGAGATCAAATAACTGGAGAAAAAAGCCCTTATATTTTGACATGTTGTTTGGACCCCTTTACTTAACCCCCATCTATCATTTGACATTTGTCATGAAGGTTAAACATTTTAATCAATAAAACTATTTTAAAATTCAAGAGGAAAACAATGAACAATAAATATTTAATGAACAAAGATATGAATTAATTAACAAAAGGAAAAATACAAGAATGATTGATAAGCTAAGAAAACTATTGCTTCATTAGTAATTAAAGGAATGCAAATTTAAGTAATGATATATCAGGTTTTGCTTATCAGACTAAAAAAGGAGACAATTTACCATATTGATGATATATTTCAAATTTAAATCATCATACTCTTTTACAATAACTGAACAGGTGTGACATCAATTTCTCTTGGTGCTGTACATAAGAAAACAATTGGACAAACTTTTGTATATACGAATATAGAAATATTCAACTAGGATTGTTAATAAAAATATTCTAATGTCCAACAATTAGTGTTAGTTGACAAAATTTTCAAGCATCTGTATAGTTGATTTTCATGTAGCTACTAAAAATAATCATAAAGATTGTATACACGTATACACATAAAAGATGGCCTAGTGTGTGGTTAAGGAGAAAGTTTACATATAGTGATCTGTTTAGGAATCACTACATGTTATGTACATGTAACAAGCCCCCACAAGGAAGGTAAGCATTACGTGCTACATACATGTACTAATAAATTTTTTAATTGAGAAATAAAAGTAAAGCTTTATTAAATGAATATTTTATAGAAATGAATCTATGAGATTTATAAAAAGCAATTTATTTAAAATACTAAAATCAGAAACAATTATGAAGCTCTATGTATACGAAAGTTTAAATAGTAAGCAACAAGGGTTAAACAATAATTAAAAAGCAACATGTAAAAGTTGTTCAGAGCTAGAATCTTTATGCTGTATTCCAATTTTTCTCAAGAAACATTTCCCATAAGCAGAAGATGTAAACAAGTGTCTAACACCAGTTTTCATCAATCACCTGAAGAAAAGGTGAAACATAAATAATACATATCCTAAAACCTAATCAGCTTCACATGTTTCAGATGCACCAATTTAACTAACTTTTGTGCAATGCCTGCTCTTTGTTGCACACTCTTCTTTTGTGAACACACTTTTGAAGCCCCTACAGAATAAGAGATATCACTACTCCCACTGGAAAAGTAAAAGGGGGTAGGGATGGGGAAGAAGGGAATTGAAATGTATTACATGGACCAATTCCCTACAATAAATGTAATCATTATGTTTTGCAAACATGTATTAATAAAAGTAATAAAATAAAATAAAAATACGACCATATCAAAATAATTATTGAATTTACAGAATATCACAGAAGCTGTTCTGTCTACCACCACATCAGCAATATATGAGTCATTTTTGAGTATGTTTCAAATAACAGATTCCTAAGTTATACCCCAGACCTGCTCAGTCTAAATCTCCAAGGCTATTCAAATAGCTAAACTAGATCTAGCAATCACTAGACTACATCACTAGGGTGACCTTTTAAAAGATCTAAAATGGATGGGAAATGGAAGTCAAGTGGTACAAATTTGCAGATATGTAAGGTGAATAATTCTAGAGACCTAATGCACAACAGGAAGGAAAAGGATTATAATTAATAATAGTGTAGTGTATACTGAAAGTTTGTTAAGCAGTTAGATTTTAGTTACTCACCTTCCCACAGGTGATGGATGTGTTGAATTCCTTTGCTGTAAGTCATTATTTCACTATGTATACTATGTAATGTTGTATACCTTAAATATATATAATAAAATATAAATTAAAAAATAAGTTATAAAAGACATAAAGTAGAAATCTCTCTCTCATATATTTTCCTTTTCTTCTCTTCATGTTCCAATTCATTGTTCTAGAGAAATGCATGGATTAGCAGAGTATTCACAACTATTGTATCTAGTAGCCCAGAAATATTTTTATAATATTGAATAATTCCTATCACTCTTAAATGTGCATATATACATGTACAGATGTGACATGTAAAATTTTTCAATTTCATCATTTTGATATTACTTTTGTCAAAGTAGGAGGCATAATGCTTTTAGTCAATGGACAATCTAAATGGAATTATTCTTTCAGCTGTTGGTAACTTAAACCTAATTTTATGATGCCTTGTCTTAGCAAAATTAGGGCTGTAAGACTAACCTTTCTGTGCAGTAACTTTCCTTTTTGTTTTTCCTGACTATCCCAACTTTATTCTTTTTGCACTGATCTATCTATTGATATGTTGCCCTAATGGGTTATGATTTTATTTAATTCTATGTATTTCTGTAAGCAACTATAATTTTTTTAGAAATGAGATAGACTAAAAAGAAAGAGGAGGGGGAGCAAGAAGTATAAAATATGAAAGAAGTTACAAAGGAGGGTGTATTCAAAGTCAGATAAATATAAAATGATATAGCACAAATCTGAATTGAATACTGTCTTAAATTTCAATTCATATTCTTCCTGTACTTCATTTTCAATGTTTCATAAATAAATATCATTGTTAAAACATATGCTCCAATATGTAAAAATTATTTTTCAAATATATTAAACTGTCAATCTTAAAATGTTAACCATATTAGAAAAAAAATCTTTATAAACCTATTAAGCGTTCACTTCCTTTAGAATTATTATTCCTACATGCATCAATTATTGTTTCAAATATTTGATTTTTTATGCGTTTGAACTTACATATTCATTCATTAATTGATTTAGTCAACAAAATATTTATTGAGTGCTTATGATATTTAATGCAACAATAAATAATAAAAGACAATAATCTCTGTTCTCACTTAGATTCTTTTTTATTAGGCAGATGTAGAGATTAAGAAAACTGAAAAAATGAGTACATATACTATATCAGAGTACACACAGGTGATTAATACTATTATTGGAGAAAAGAAAAAAATAGATGAAGGTAAAGAGGACTGAGAGAAGTTATTTAAATGGGAATTATGAATGTAACTAGAATGGTCAAGTAGGCTTCACTGACACGGAAAAAAAAAGGCTTGATAGAGTTGATAAAGTTAGTCAAGGGGATATCTTGGAGAACCTTCCAGACAGAAGTAATGGTAAAAGGCCAAGGAAACAATGGACTGGACCTCAAACACTGCAGAGAAACAATCCCTAGAGCACCTCTCCTGAGCCAAATAGTGTGCGTTGTTAAAGAGCTGATCAATGATGATATTTGTCTATCGTCTGATATTACTTTCCTGCTTACACACTTAAGGTAACCATAGGGGAGAATATGTGCAATGTGGCTGATCACATTGCATGACCACCCTTTAACAAGCCAGTGGATAATAAGGCTCCATGAACTTATCTATTCAGGCTAGCTTCAGCACCAGCAGATGCCACTCTCAGGTGCATCCTCCCTGAAGTTTTCATTGTTTTTAGTTTCTCTGCAGGCACAAGGGAGCAGAGCCAAAGTCAGACTAGGGATATGTAGGAAGGCTTATTCTATACCCTCAAGCAATCTTAAATCTGCTCACCTACATGCTCAAGGAAAGTAAAGCTCTTGGAAGAGAGATTTAAGAATTGAAGTTGACCTACATCTTACTCCAACACAAACTTTCCGTATTATCCATGCCAAGTGAAACTAATAAGGGAAGACCAGAATCATGAGTTCCCAGAAAACAGAAACTTTTTATCTGTATAGTGGTTTATAACCAAAAGACAGCTCCTAACTGTGACTTTGTACATCATGCATGCTGCAGATCTCCAAGGACAGAACACTGCCATATAATATGATAGTCTACTTTGCAATTTTGGGTCATCAATACTCCAATGAATTTTCAGAAATACATTCATAAATTTGGGAGGTGGGCCTTCAGTTTTTCTTCCTCATAGCAATATTTTCTTGTCTGTTCCTATGCCAGCACAATTTCTGCACTTATCAGTCTTCTCCCTCCTCTGTGCCCATTTTTTCCTTGCTGCGTATGATATGGAAAGGGTTATAGACTGGATGTCAGTAGGCTCGTTTATGATTTCAATTCATAAATGTCATAATTCACTTCCTAATCTCAGAAAATCCCTTAATTTCTCTGAACCTTAGTTGTTTTCAAACCTATAATAGGGATGTTAATAACTAAATTGTTTTGAGCATTACATGAGAATTACAGGAAAGTGATGTGAGAATGATTAAGTCTACATGGAAGAATGACTAGTTTACTAAAGACATATGAGCTTTAGTAAACTGCAATATGATGCTAGACTTTTTAAGCCCCCTGGAAACTATTCTGATTTAGTAATAAAATGTTTATCTTATTCCTAGAAAGTTTTCTTATCCTTATTTCCTAGAAAATGCTTGGATTTAGGCACTTTTTATAGAGACCAAAGACACAACAAAACAGTCAAAAACTGGGTATCTTTGAAAAAGTAAAATACAACAGAGAAGAAACTCAGCACCTTGGAGTTAGTTTTTGCTGTGGTGTGGCTGCTGTGGAAAACTCTGCAACCTTCCTCTGTGCAATGCAAAACTTTTGTGATCACAAAAAAATAGCTGGACTTCAAAAGTTTTTGTGTGCTCCCTTTATGTTAAAAATTAGTGTTTAGAAGTTGTTTCTCTCATCTTTTCTCAGTCCATTGCTATCTCTGAAATTAAAAATCATATAGTGAAATAGCCTCTAGTGAAGAATCTTTGAATTCTAGTGAAGAATCTGTTGAAACACCAGAAAAAGGGGAGGGGTCATTAACTAGTATGGCCTCCCCCAATCTCTTTCTTTTTTCAGCGCTGAAGATCAAGGCCAGGTCCTCACCCATACAAGCAAATCCCCTATCATGAGCTACATACTCAACAGCCTTATTCTCCCCTCAGTTGAATTTCCCTTGGATTCATTTAAGAAATAATTTCCTTTTGGTTTGTATCTTTGAAGAAGGTTTTTCAAGGGGGTGGGGGTGCTTCTTCTGTCTAGCAAGGCCTCCAAAAGCTCACTAGTATTTCTCATCTCAAAGCCAGGCATATGCAAATCTCTACTCATGGCAAAAAAAAAATGAAGGTACTAGGCTCCACAAAGGTACTAGGCTCCATCGGTGAAATCAACTGCCTGTGAGAAAGAGAATAATATATTGTTGAATTTATAGGAACGTCTGTTTTTTATCTATAGTTCTGTATTTCTTCAAATATACCCTCTGTAGAGATGATAGTGGAGAAAAAAGAAATCATGAGAGATGGGAATGTGAAAAGGGGGAAAAGGGTTAAGGAATATATCAGAGCTAGAAGGATAATTTTGAAATACATCTTATAGGAAAGATGCCTTTAGTGTCAGACTGGGCTGATAAAACTACAAGCTTTCTGGGTTGAGGATAGGGAAGATGCAGAGGGAAAGAAACAGCTCTTTTATCTTGAGAATTACAGAACCTGAGGCTCTCAGGTGAAAAACTAATGAGTGAATCAAGTGAAATGCATGATTACATCCTCTAAAGCTTTGAATTGAGGGCAGTTTTTATTAAATCACAAACAAGATTATTGTCCATACCCAGGCAAAGAGTAGAGAAGTAGAGTGCTTGTCCCCCAAGGAAAGCAAAACCAATACAGTAACTCTCTTTGGTGAGCACTAACTCCAGTTGTCTACTTTCCAAAACTGGTCTCAGCACTTTAGAAATCCCCAGTGTAGGGTGAATAGTATTTCATTTTTTAAAAATTTAAAAACACTTTATATAACTGTTCACACTTTGTTGTGTTATACAGTCATTTAGGTAGAGGTAATTTATTTTTTTTTGTTCTACAGCCCTTTCATATTTCTACTATATAGGAGGATGTTTATATTTGTTATATATACATGTGTATACAGGCATTTAAATTTAAATGTGAAAAGTGCTTTTGAAAGGACAAGCAGCAAATGATTACTTTTAGTATGCAAACTCTAAATCAGTGTTTCAGAGCTGATTATCCAGAGACAAACTACATTAGAATTACCTAAAGATGGCAAAGGCAATTTTTAGGTGGCTGCAGGCCCAGTGAATGAGAATTTCTGCCATAGATCCTAGTTTAGGCCTAGGTGGGGCTGAGAGGCATTTTTAACAAGCAGACCAAGCTATTCCTGTGTGTATTAAAGTTCGTGAACCACTGCTGCCAAGGTGTCTGCGATCTAATTGTAGCTATAGTTGATGTGTGCAAATCAGTGCACATTTATTGAGCACTGTATTAATTCTTCCTAGTGGCAAGTATTAGAAATTCTGAAATCGAATGTGGGTGGCCACAGGAAAAGAATGTGTGCATCTCCAAAAACAATCCTTGTACTGTAGAGGAGAGATTGCAACTGTTGAGTTTGTGTACAATCTAACCATTCCACTTTCCATGAAATTCAAGATGTGAAGGGGATTTGATATGGAATCACTTACAATGTGTTGTTCTGAGAATATCTGGGCAAGAAAATCAAATAAAATAATTTCCTGGAGTCAAATATCTGTCTTCTATGACTGAATGCATTGGTATCTCTTGTTATTTATTAAATACCTCCTGCATGCAAAGGCTGCTCAGAAAAAATTTGTGATTATTGTCCTATAGGTACAAATCATAATATTTTGCCTTGGTGTATTCACATCCAGATTTGATTCTGGCACTGAGAACACGGAAGTAGAGGAAAAGCTTTGACTTGGAGTTGGCAGAAACAAAGTTGTAACAGCAAGAAACATAATCAGTGATTACTGTTTCTCGGCCTTTTGGCTAAGATCAAGTGCATAATCAGTGATTATTTACAAGCTTTCTTAACTTTGGATTTCTGGTGATAATAAACAATGATATATATTTATTAATCCATGAGTATATCAATGACTACGTTAATTATTTCCACATATTTTCAAAAATAGTATTTAGACAATAATTGCTTCTTGGCCTTTTGCCTAAGATTAAGTATAGGATTTAGACACTAAAATTAGCGTATCTGAAAAATACTCCTCTATCAAAAAACAATTGTGTGGCAATAATTTAATAGTATGTTACATATATTTGCAAAATATATGTGCAAAATCAGTAAAAGTTCAGGGCATGCCTCATGAAAATTTGCTAAAACATGAAATTTTTGTGAGTTCAGAAGGTGAAAATTAATAATTTGGGGAGTACAAATGTGGTAAATGATGGTAGTGAGTAAAATTGGGAAATTAGAATGGCAACAAAGGAATGAGCCAAACTGGCTGAAAAGTGTTGAATAATTACATTGTGCAGTACTTTGATTTTTGCTTCATCTCTTAACTATTCCTGTCATTTCATCCCTTATTCTATGTATCAGGAAAGCAGAAATTGAAAGCTGGACTCCTGAAAGAAGTGGATTTTGTTCCTTTGATCCTTTGTGCCACCTGTACCATTGGAAACGCAGATGTATGATAAGATAGCTATTCTGATCCACTGATCAGAGAAAAGAGAGCCCTAGCCAGAGGTCTTATGCTTCTTTTGCCCTTTCACCTGCCTCAATTACATGTGCTCAAGTTTCGACACTAAAGCTGACTTGGAAAATCAAATGAACAAATGTAACCATGAGCTTTAAATTCATCAAGCAGCCTGAACCAAAACTGAAAAGGAAATTTCCATTCTGTTTGCTATCCATTCAGTACTGCAGAGAAAAAAGGACCATGAAAGCTTTTCTGCAGTTCAGCCTATCTCTGGGAATATCTGTAGATAAGAATATTTTAACACTCAGTTTGCTTCTGACCCATGCCTGGTAAGCACAGCTACTCACTGAGAGGTCAGCGCTATGCACACGTGAGGATTCTGAAGGGAGACCCTTATTCCAGCCTTCCCTGCATGTACTTTCAAATGCAATATAGTAGTGGAGAGAACCCCAAGTCTTAGAGATGTATATTAAAACCCATCCCACTGGTGTTATAGTGGAGTAGAATCTTCAGTAGAAATCTTTTCCTTGAAGGTTGGACTAGTAAAAATGAAACAATTATTGCCTTATGGAATAATCTAGTAAGTGCAAGGTCTTGTTCTCAGTAAATTCAAACCAAATCATTTCAAACCAAATCTGAAAAAAGTAGGCTTGAAATTTTACATATACATAAAAAGAAGAGGCAAAGACAGAAGTGTGTTATATTTTAAGGAAGCTTGTGTTCAACCTAAATACTATTTATTGCTCCCTTTGCAATCTGAAGTTTGAGAGTGCCAAGTTAATTTAAGAATTGGAAATTTTAGTGTGTACTGATTGCAAAAGTTATGTACACACACACGCACACATTCAAATGTGTTCAGATGGTTCATGAGAGCCTTCATTTATTCTTGGTTCACTCATCAATTTCTGTCACACCAGTATTTCCATTTTGTTATTTGTTGCTATTATTTGTACCTCTCCAAAACTTCCTTTCCTCTTTTCATCCCATTGAATTATTTCTCACATAAACATTGATTTTGCTTTAGCTTTTATGACAGATTCACCCAGGAGCTTTGATGAATTAATCCTAATTATCCCTCTGATTTAGAATGTTCCAGAAAATCTGAATAGGGAAAAGACTATCCAGATAGGCAATTAGCTAGTACTTGTTGGAAAAACTTGTTGCTATGGAATGTATACCTAGGTTCCAACAGATTCTCACACCTAAATGGCTGCTTTTGGTTAATGAAAACCTCTAAACAAATACAAAGTTCTTCATCCTTGTGAGAATTTCTAGCTTAAGGGCATTTTCAGAGATTGGGCTGATTCAGACTGTCTGACCCACTGGTGGAAAACTGCTTACTTCAACTAGACAGGAAAATGAAATAGAGGCCCATAGTTCTTTTTCTATAATCCCTAAATCCTTCAAAGCTCTAAAAGCAAGATTTCATTTGAATTCTTAAGATATTAAAAGCTGACCTTAACTGAGAGGAAGCTACTCATAGACTTGTTTATCCCATTTACTGTTGATATTTCACCTATTTCTCCACAGAGGTATTAGTACATTTGATAATCAGCTCTATCTCAAATCCAACTGGGGTTATTACATAACGTGTTATATTATGCAATATAATATAACCTAACAGAAACAACTTAATTTCTAGACTCTTTCGCTTTCATGCATTTAAAATAAGGTGTAATGAACTTGTTCCTGCTTTAAACAGTTTCCATATAAAGAAAATTAACAGCTTTCTATAAAATTCAGTATTTCCCTCAGTGATTTTTATAAATAACACAATTAAATGCAAAAACAATAATGAAAAAGCCACTGATTCATCCACTCTTCATAGGCTATCTCTCTTAGATGGTATGTGTCAAATTTCTGTTTCTATTCTTAGATTTTGGCCACATGGAGGGAGAGGGTAAGTTCTACTATCTGAGTGATACATAGTTCTTAATCCTCATGCTTGATAGAGATGCCACAGAAATTCTTTGATGGTTTCAAGAAAAGGAGCTGGTGCAGAGCATAATCAGGATGACAAAAATTCTAAAATCTATACCCTCACAGGAAGGGTAGGATTCAGGGGCAAAACCATAAAAGGATCTGACAAGGCTTTCTCTAGCCTTCTGATATAGGTTGTATGCTTGTGTGTCCCCAAATTTATATGTGAAAACCTAGTCTCTAATATGGTGGTACTAAGAAGTGGGGCCTTGGGGAGATGATTAGGTCAAGAAGGGTCCAGCCTTGTAAATAAGATTATAAAAAAGAGAGCTCACAGCAAGAAGGTACTAGATTTAAAACAGAGATTCAGCCCTCACCAGACAAGAATTTTCTGGCACTTTTCCAGCTTCCATACCATGAAAAACAAATTTATCTTTAAAACTCGCATCACCATAAGCTGAAAGTACCTTAATACTTCCACTGATCCACATTTTTTGCTTTCATTACCTTTTAATTACTCAAATTCCATTGCATTTTATTTGAACTGGAAATGCTCATATCTATCCATATATATGATGCATTATACTAAAATTTCTGAGACTTCTTATACAACTGAGCTAAAGCTTTTCTTTGGGCAAATCCAGTAAAATTACTTTCCATTATATTTGTAAAATGCTGCTTGTTAACAGCAGAAATAAACTTTTATACTTAAGGCTAACAATGCAGAAAAGTCTCCACCCTGAAGTTTATCTCAATTTCAGATAGGAGGAGGGATTTTCCAGATGAGCTGCTGTTTTATTTGATTTTCACCTGTAATTACTGTCAAAATCTTTCCCCTCTCCCAGCTTGCTTTCCACTATTTTCAAGTTTTGTCCTTATGACCCATTTTATGAATAAATACGTTTTCAAAAAACCTGCTCAATTGCTCATTTGAAGTTTATAACTGTGTGCAATTTCCTTTCTGATGAACTTTCATTATTTACACTTATGGATAACAAAAGAGAGAAAGACAGGAAAAAAGGAAGAAACCTCACTTCTCCCAGTGCCCTGTGTCCTTCCTTTCCTGCTGCTGAATTCATTGTTTCGATTTCTTCATGTGCTGGCAAACTTTCAAACATGCCATATGAGAATTTTTTAAATGAAGCTCTCACTTAGGAGTCACACAGTGTTGATATACACACAGAGCTTCAATTTAAACCATTATTGCATACCATCTTTTTCCTTTTATAATAATCCATTAAATGCTTTCAAGTATGGAGAGGGAATAGCAACCTGTAGATCCAAATGGAACCCTGATGACCCATAAAAAAATCCTGCCTCCCTGCCTGAGTTGTTAGAGCTCTCATCTCTAATGGATGGGGTTGTTATTTTACCATCCAGACAACCACACACATTAATTATACATTCTCCAATGTCATGAATCACTTTTTGAAGGGAACTTGTCCTTTGGTTGTTATATATGTCATTTTTATCTTAATCTTTGAAAAAATCTTTATGTGTACACATGGATATTGTAAAGGATGATGTTTTGTTTTAAATGTATTAATTGACAATGAGAAAATACTTTAGGAGAACACTTAATGTTTACTCATCCAAGAATATATTGTGCTAATATTTGTTCAGTAATTTTCAAAAAAATAACAGTAGCATCAAGAGTACAATGTATGGCAGGATATTTTTCTTCTACAAAAATGCCATTTTCTTGATTATAAATAACAAAATTAAGGGAAAAACAATTATGAAAAAATCACATTGTTTTCTAGAACCATTTCTTCTAATTACCTTGCGTGGTATCATATAGTGAAATTTTGACTTTTATTTGCAGCATAATCACCAAAAGATGACTTCATTTCATTTATATTAGTCAACAGGTTTTTATATTACCCAAAACACACAAAAAAAATTTTTAGAAAGTATAGTGGTGTGAAATTCCAGAAAGACTAGCACATAATAAGAGCAATTAGTCATTAAAGCTCTTCTTTGAGAATAAAACTAGACCTATATCCCTCACCATGCACCAAACTAAAATCAAAATGGACTAAAGATTGGAGTATTGGGCCAGGATTTAGCTCAGTGGTTCCAGCGCCTGCCTCACAAGTGCAAGGTCCCGAGTTTGATCCCCTGTACCAAAAAAACAAAAAAACAAAAGATTGAAGTATTAAAACAGAAACACAAACCATCTGGAAGAGAAGTTAGGTAGAACTCTTGAAGACATTGGCATAGGAAAAAACAATTGCCATGAACAAAACCTTAGTTGCACATGAACTAGCACAAAGAATCAACAAGTGGGATCTCCTCTTATTAAAGAGCTTCTGCAGAGCAAGAGAAATGACCAACAGTGTGAAGAGACAACCTACAATGTGGGAAAAAATTTTTACCATCTGTTACTCAGACAAAGGTCTACTATCTAGATATAAAGAACTTACAAAAATCCCTATCAAATTTAAAGATCAATTCCAAAAATGGAAATCTGAAATATAGAAATAGCAAATAAACATGAAAAAATGTTCATTCGAAAGATGCAAATGAAAACAATGCTGAGATTCCACCTCACCCTAGAAAGAATGGCTGCTATCAAGAAATCAACCAATAACAAATGCTGGTGAGGCTGTGGGGGAAAAGGAATCCTTCTCCACTGTTGGTGGGAGTGTAGACTGGTACAACCACTGTGGAAATCAGTATGGAGATACCTCAAAGAACTAGGACTGGAAGTCCCATTTGACCCCGCTATTCCCCTGCTGGGTATCTTCCCCAAAGAATTGAAAGAATCATACCACAGTGATATATATGCACCCATGTTCATAGCAGCACAATTTGTAATAGCTATACTTGGAAGCAGCCCAAATGTCCATCAACTGGAGACTGGATAAAGAAAGTGTGGTTTTTTTATAAAATGGAGTATTAGCCATAAAAAATGAGAAATTAGAGACATTTATAGCTAAATGGATGCACATTAAGGTGATACTTGTAAGTGAAATAAATAGGACACATGTGTAAATACTGAATAGTTTCTCTAGTGTGAGAAACTGGAAGTGTAAATAAGGACTGAAAGGTATAACAGATAATGTGAAACAGGAAGAAAAGTTCCAAAGGGAAGGGGAAGTGGGGCGGGGGGGGGGGGGTAGAGGAAAGGAAAGAAGGGAAAGGAATAAATATGAGAAAAGAAAAAAATGGAAACAAAGACTTTGTAAATAGGGAGGGATGGAGGGGTTGAAGGGAGGGCAGGGGAATGGAGAAAAAATTAACACCAAGATATATTACGTAAAGGTACAAATTCCCAATAATGAATGTCAGCACATTTTATACCTAAAATATACCAATAAAATTAATGAATGTTTTTGAAAAAGTTATTCTTTGAAGAAGACTTTGGAAAGAAATTGTATAGTATTTTTTGTTAGTGACTTATGATATTTTCATCCAAGGTTTATTGTTTGATTTCAAGTTATTTTGTTTTGTTTGGATTGGCTTTTTCTATTTGCTTTGAGAACATTCTAGTAAGTTAAAGATATTTTCTTATTTTTCAGTCTCCAAGGGAATCAAAGACATTTGTTTACTATCTTACAATATGAAATAATGACTATGATTATCAAATTCTTGCTATGCTATAGGCAATATGCTAAAATTTAAAAATTATTATCTCATTTACTAATCTTGAAAATCTCAGTCGTAGCATTCCATATCACAAAGGAAAGCCCAGCCTCACAAGCCCAGTAACTTTACAATTTCAAAATGAACCAAAACTTTTGTAACATGTCCCAGTAGGCTATATTAAAAAACAGTTGTATTGTAGACTAAAACTAAGTTAAAATAAATGATTAAAAGCTTACACTTAAATTTTTATCAACAATGGAAAAAAGTTGCTCTATATTAGAGGAAACAAATTAGGAGAAATCAAGAATGTTGGGCATTGTTTAACAATAGATGAAACAGTTTTTGTGTGCTTTTTTAGATTTATTTTTTCTCTATGTGTGTGTCTGGGGATTTCACGTGTCCTTTTCACAAAGCCTAGTGTTTCTCCAAAGTTCCAGAGCCACATTTCCAAGAACTTACTGTATACCTCCACCTTGATGCCCTACCAAATCCTTTAGTTCCCCAAATGCCCTGTTTCTATAGACTTCCTTCTTCCCATAAATGGTATTATCATTCATTCGGAAAGTTTCTGCTGAATAATCTGCATCCATTTGGTTGGCAAACTCACCTTGAAAGTGTCATTCATTCATTTATTCATTTGTTCATTCATTTATTCATTTCAGCCCTGGGGATGAAATACAGGTCAAAAAGCCTTTTAGACACACATGCTACCACTGAGCCATTCCTCTGTTTGCAAATGCTTGTCATAGCTAGATTGACCCTTCACACTTACTGTCACAACACTGTCCTAGTACGGTACCTCCTCTGTTTTTCATTTAGGATTCTACTAGCTTCCACCATATGCTAAATATTCTCGACCAATTCCAATATATTGTGCATCTTATAGCCGAAATAGTCTTTCTAAAATTTTCTTAGATTTTCTGGAAAATTTGTGGTCTATTGTCAACTAAAGTACATACTGTATTTTTAGCACAGCTTTTGAGGTTCTGAGATGCAGCATTTTTCTGAATTTATTACCTTCATTTTTCCAATTGTGAGCTGTATTCCAGTTGCACACTTTACCATATTTGAAATTTTTCTTTTTATTTCTCTGCTTATCAAAAGTATCCATTCCTTAAAATCTATAAAACTTTCTTCCTCCATAAAACCTTTTTTAATTCTTTTTCAATGAATTTTAGTGTCCCTCTGTATTTCACTCTCTTTGGAATATTGTTTTTCCCAACTGTTTCATCTTTACTTATAATGTAACCAGCGATATATTTAAGTCATCGTGCTATATTATCAGTACTTTATGGAGAGGAAATACATTTCAATCATATTTCTATCCCCTGCAGCACTTAACAAATGTCTAGTATCAAAAGAGAACTCAAGAATGTTTATAAAATTTGATCATAAAGATGTTAAACCTTTTCAGGGACTTGGGGGAAAAGTATAACTATTGCTTGAGGGGAAAATACTAGCAACCTATACTAGTGCAGCCCTATCATTTAAATATCAAAATCTATACGATAGGAATTCTATCATTTAAAAGTGGGAGAGGTGGATAAGAAACCAAATACTTGTATTGTTAACCCAGTTTGGGGAGTTATTAGAGCTGGGAAAAGTACTTATTCTCATAGTAGAACAAGAGAAACAGATTTGAAGCTACATTAGAGAGAACTAAGGAAGTGTCATAGAGTGGGACTCCTTTAGTCTGGAATATTTTTTCACTTTTTTTTTTTTATCTAACTTCTACTCATTCCCTCAATGCAGTCAGATGTTACTTTCTCCTGGAATCCTTCTCTAATCTCTTTGCTCAAGCTTAGGTTGGATACTTATCTTCATTAGCATTCTATATTGTTCTGAATGTTTTCCTGAAAGAAGTGAATTTCATGAGCACAGGAATTATGTTGTAATATTTATATATTCAACTCGTCAGTGTCAGGCACAGACTAACTGCTTAGTAAATGTTTATACATTAAATTAATTTATTAATTATATTGTTTCAACTTCCTGCTGTCATGACCTTGGTTCACTCACTTATCTGTGAACCTCACTTTCCACATCTCCAAAATGAAAAGCAAGATTACAATGAGGCTAAGGTTATATTGAGGCACAACTAAGATAAGGCATATACAATTTATGGTGTTATTATCATAAATTAGAAACTGTTATTGATATTAATTAGTAATTTTTAAATTAATTATGAAATTTCTTTCTTTCTTACCTGGAATGTTTTTGTAACACTTCCTTCTACAAATCACTCAACATTCAAAATGATAATCAGGAAGTAAATGCAACATTTTGCATATATCTTGGTATATGTTTGTGTTAGACACATAATATTTTTATTGTCCAACTGATTTCTCCATCCCATTATCATGGTTAATTAAAAACTAGCACATGGATTTACACTTCTGCCATGAAGAATAAATGGCGGAGTAATTCTCTTCTCACTGCAAATGGGGAATTAGACAAAAGGAAGCATAGAGCTGTGATCTTTTTAAAAAGTAAACAAGGTGAGTGCCTCATTTGCACCAGTTTACTGCCAGGAAGCAGCTTTCAAGTCACACAACAGGGCACGGGTACCTGAAAAGAACACAGTAGTTTCAGTGAGGTTAACACTCAGAGATCAGAGTTCATGAAGCAAAGTCATTTAGATTGGCAAGTTAGAGTATGAAGAGGAGATGCTGCACCCTGATACTGCACTGGAGAACAGTTTGGAGGTCCCTTCAACCTTTAGCTGAACAGAGACCTGTGCATAGAAGTGAAAAAGTCCCCAAGGCTGAGAGAAGAGATACTGAAAAGTGGTGTGGCGGGAGAGATCTAGAATTCACACAGACTGCGGATAGTTTATAGTCCACCGGGGAGGAAAAAGAGCTTGACACCAGGAAGGCATCTTTAGTAAGGTATTGGATTAAACACACTGCTTCAAAGTATCAAAATGATCCCAGAACCTTAACTAGTAGATATTTTACAGAACGGAAATGAAAATATATGTTCATAAAAATACATATACTTGAATTATCAGAGCTAATTTATTCATAATAGACAAATTCTAGAAATAATCCAATGACCTTCAAATTGAATGTATACAATAATCACAGTATATTCATATGATGGAATGCTATTTAACAAATAAAAGAGAAATGAACTACAGATGCTCACAAAAAGTAGATGAAACTCAAAAACATTATGCTGAGGGCCGGGGATCGAACTTGGGACCTTGCACTTTCGAGGCAGGCACTGGAAGCACTGACCTAAATCCCCAGCCCCTCAAATTCTATTTTTGTAAAATTCTTTTTAAAAACTGCTGTACTGTGCCTGCCTCACAAGCACAAGGTCCTGAGTTCAATCCCTGGTACCAAAAAATAAATAAATAAAAATTTTTAAACTGACTTAAAAGAAAGCAGATTACTGTTTCACAGTGGCGAGGGAAATATTAACAACAGATATATTAAGGATGGGGGATTCAAATGTTCTGTATCTGTATGTGATGGCAGTCACAGGATTGCACATTTTACAAAACTCATCAAATTGTGTATTAATGATTTCCTATACATTAGTCATATCCCAATAAAGCTTATTTTTTTTAAATTAACTGTATGTCTAAAAGAATATTTTTGAGTTACTATTAAATCTTCCACAAAAATCTTTAAGCCTTTCATTTATGTCTCATAGTGAATATGTGTTCTGTGGTCATCATTAGTTTCAACCAAGTTTAGGATTGAATAGGAAAAGCAAAATACTTGTCCATTCTCTGGTGGAAAAGGGCAAGATCAGAGGAATTGGGCACGAATATCGACTTATGCAACAAACAGGGTCTACCACTGCCTCCGAATAAATTTTAAATATGAGCCAGAATAATTCTTAATATAATGGAAGTGTCAAGTTTGCTATATAGAAGCTAAGTTAGAATAGTCAAAGCATACTGCCTTCTAGTTAACTGTATTTTCTTTTCAGGACAACTCTTTTGTTTAAAGTTTAATAAAAAATCTGTTTTAGATAACTGAGAAATTTTCCTTTCCTTAGTAAGTATAATGTAAAGAATGTATTTTAGTCATATGTTTATTAATCCCAATTTTTGCAGTGCTCAGATTCATTACTTTGAACATAATATTTAGTCTGCAAGATCAGGTACAAATAGACATAGCAAATTGTTTTCCTGGAATATTGGTCCTACAATCTATAACATGCAGGTCCTACAAAGAACATTTTCTCCAAATAAGTGTTCCATAATAAATTATGTTTGTATAATGCTGCCTATTGTAGTTACCACTACAATGTTATCATACAATTATTAAAATTTCTGAAGTGTCCTACCAAAAAGAGTAACTGTATAAAACTCATTAATTCAGTTTAATTCATTTGAGTAGTTATTTTTTTCTGAGTAGTTATTTTTATTATGATTTACATCAACTTCCAAATACTAGAGGCCAATGGAGCATGCTTTGCTCTTGTGGAAAAAGCGCAAGGTATTTGTTCAAAGTTGGGTCTGGATAATGACTCAGTAAGTTACCAATGACCATAATAAATGTTAACTTTTTTGATCTGAATATTCTCCTCTGAAGAATAAGTATATACTATAAGTAATACTATAATTTTTTTCCTAAGAATTGGGGATACTGTCTATAAAGCATCTAACATAGTACTCCATGGAGAGATTTCCTGGAACTCTAGTTAAGCATCAGTTGATTGTCATCATCAGCATTATCATTTAACTTTCTTTCTAATATCTCTAGAACTGGGATTTATTTCCTTATTCATTAGTTTCAGCCTAAGTTATTGCTTTTACTTTTGAAAAATAATTATGTATTTATTCTACCTTAAAAGGGAGTTGGGGATTTTACTTAATTGAAGTTTCAATTTTAGTCATTTTCTAGTTAGTCTTATTATGTTTTAGGCAATAGAATCAAATCCCTCTTTTAGTAGTGTTAGTATAGTCTAATCAAGCTACCAAAGGTGTCTTAGGCAGAAGTCAAATTCATAGCTTGAATTTAATTGTCTTTTATTCTTTTGTGGGTAAAGAGATTCTTAGATATTAGTTTCTCATCTATGATAAGCACCTGTAGAGATTTCAGGATGGTTGCGGTAATGGGAGGCCCATAATAATGTATTATGGCTCAGCTGGTTCATTATACTTTTGAAAACCCTATTCTGCCCTCATTTTTCCAGCAGTAAAAATAACAATTGATGATAGCAAAAGTAATAAAAGTAGTTTTAGTATTTTATACTGTAAAACACTGGTTGTTTAAGGTTGTCTGGACACTTTCTAAATAAATGTTTTCATAAAGCAATACACAAGCTCTCTGAACCATTATGTAATGCCAGAGAGAAAGCCATATAACTTCCCCATAAAAACTCCTTTTTTTGCATCAGGTAAAATGCTCCACAATAAATTGTATTGGCTGTCCATCACAGTACCTCAGGGAAGCATGCTGTTAACGGGGTCATTTCTCCTTCACAGTTGAGTATACTGAAGCATAGACACATTAGTGGTAACTTGTCCAAATGAACACCATGAACTAGTGAACCAAATCACTGTGTGACAATGACACCATTCAAAGTTAGGTGCCACACAGGAAATGGCATCATGAAGGTTAATTTCAGATTAAACTGGGACAGCATGAACATTAGGTCATCTTGGGAAGATGTGCTAAAATGCACAGAGACAAGGTTAGTCATGGTTCATAAACTTTACCTGCGTGTGTTCTCCATTGTGTGTTTAGGCATTCAACTTTATTTTCACAAAACAGTTGTGTCAGGAAGACTCTTTTATCATCAATGTGGAGACAGCGATGCTATTTCTTCTTCCTAACAAACAGCAAGAGTTTCATCTACTTTGGGCTGCCAGAGTTAAGTCTTCTCTGTTTATAAGGAATGATTCTTAACCTTTTCTAACTACAATCATATGAAGTTGTAAAGTCATGCCTGCTTGGTATACACCCAAGAGCTGTTTCCAGTGGCAGACATCTATAGCAGCTGGGCTCACTTAGCCAAAGAAGTTAATTACAGAGCCTCTCTAAGTAGATCTAGCCAAAACCAAGGTGGTAGCAGGCTTGTCTAACTGAGTGTTCCACAAACATTTCTGAGCACATTCTCTGCCCCGCCTCAACTGTGATGGGCTATACACCCCAAATTTCAGAATGATCCCAGATTTTTCCCACCCTGACTCTCCAGAGTTCTACAGATCCCAGACTGATCTTTCTTTCTGTTTTCTCTGTTTCTACTCTCTTTCCTTCTGTTCAATATCATTTCCAGTTTCAGAAGAGAATACTAGAGCTCAGCAAGGATAAATTCTTTTACAACTGAAGATGCTTTTCATGTAACATGTTTCAATTGTATATACGTATATATGACTTCCCCCGTGCCACATCCCTCCCAGCCCACTCTGAGCTTTTTTATAATATTTATTTTTTATTGAGACATAATATTTGTACATCTAACTTAGTCATTTTCTCTGTTGCTGAGATACAATACCTGACAAAAAATTAAAAGAGAAGAGGCTTATTTTGACTCATGGTTACAGTCCATGGTCAGCTGGTTTCAAGAGAAAAGCAGGATAGTGGAAGGGTCTACTGCAGAGGAAAGCTGTTCATGTTATATGGTCAGGAAGTAGAGGACAAAGAAATGAGCACAGGAGGAAGTTATACCCTCCCAGGTCATCCCCCAGGTGAGTCACTTCTGATCAGGCTCCACCTCCTAACAACGCATTCAGCTATAGCGCCCATGATCCACCTCTGAGCACACGAGAGTTTGGGGATCATTCTTGATCTAAACTATAACAATATCTGCGGGTTCTTTATGATAATTCTTTACAGGTATGCAATATGCAATAATCAAATAGGAGGAATAAGGATTTCTATCCTTTAAAACATAAATCATGTTTGTGTTGAGAATTTTGTACTGTTCTAATCATTTTAGCCCATAGTCACCCTACTGTGTAACAGAAAAACTAGAAATAACCCCTCTACTCTGTGTCTTGTTGTGCCTTGATAGTCTTTCCATCTCCATTCCCCTATCTTTATGCCTCTAATAACCACCATTCATTGCATGCTTCTTCAAGATTTAATTATTAGTTTCCATAAGTATGTGGGAACATGTAGTATTTGCCTTTCTGTATCAGATTAATTTCACTTAATATAATTATCTTCAGTTCAATCCATATTGCTATAAATGATGGGAATTCATTTCTTTTATGACTTAATAATATCCCATTTTAATATACACCACATTTTCTATATCCATTCATCCACAGAAGGACATCTGGGTGGACTTCATATTTTAGCTACTGAATAGTGCTGCAATAAACACGAGAGTGAAAGTATCTTTTTGGTAATGTGATTTAATCTTCTTTAGATATACACTCAGTAGTGGAATTGTTGGATTATAGGAATGTTTTCTTTTTAGTTTTTGAGTAGAAGAGATTTTGACTCTTAGATTTTCAAATCTCCGGGCTTCTTGAATGATCCAAGAAATTGAATATAAAAAAATATTGTATAATAACTTCAGGGAGGGCCTATACTAATATCTAATGCATTTATAGTTTGCATACTAAAACAGCTAGTATTTATTTTAGCAATCTAACATCCATCCATATTTCACTGAAATAATGGGGAAATATACACTGACTTACCCAAGGAAAGTAGAGCTGAATGCCAATGAAATCATTTGGCTATACAATGAATCCTAAGTGTTCAGGATATGCCTCTAATTATAGTTTGTAATGATGCTTTGACTTCCACACAATGTAAATATTTGTGCATAATTTTAAACTTTGAATTATTTCTATCTCAAAGTGTTTTTTTGTTTGTTTGTTTGGTTTTGTTTGTTTGTTTTGGTACCAGGGATTGAACTCCGGACCTTGCACTTTCAAGGCAGGCAGCAGAACCACTGAGCTAAATCAAATCCCCAGCCCTATCCCAAAGTGTTTTTAAGTTAAATGCGTATTTTTAACTGATAATCCCAAAGTGTTGGTGAAAATCTGAAGAGATCAGAATTCTCATTACATTGCTGCTGTTGAGATACATTATGATATACTCACTTTGGGAAATAGCTTGGAAGTTTCTTTAGAAAGTTAGACTGTCCAGCAGTCCCACTCCTAGGTGGAACCCATTCAAGAGAAATTTTTTAATGTCTACATGAAGATTTGTATAAGAATGTCCACAGTTGTTTTATTCATAATTGAAATAACTCAGTAATTCATCAATTGAAGAAAGGGTAAAATGCACAATATAATTCATTTTGTAATATAAAAGGATGAATTATTGACATTTCCAACAGCAATGATGAATCTGAAAAACAACTTCAGTGAAAGTAGTTGGAGATGAATGTATAATGTTTTTTCTTGGCCTAAAGTTCAAAACATACAAATATAATGTCTGTTTTTGTGTTGATGAAAAGGAGAACATTGATTGCCTATGATGGAAGCTTTTTTCTTTAAGAAGTACATAACCATTCATAGAGTAACAGAAAAATTCTTGATCTTGTTAGTGGCACAGGTTAGAAGGATTTATTTATTTGTCAACAATTATTAAATTATACATTTAAAACTTGTGAATTTTCGTGAGTGCAAATTACACTCAGCCTCTTGCTCCCAGAAATAGAGCATCAGCTACTTCTGGGCTTCTGCATTCTCTTATCAGTGGAGTGTCCCTCCTAGACTTTAGGTTCTCACTGCTTCCCTTGGGGCCTTTTTCTGGATTTACACAGCCTGAGCCTCATGGGAGCTCCTCTCTCAGGTGCTCATTATCATGCACCTCTTCCCCATCTGTCTATGTATTGCTACATTTCCCTTTATTTTAAATGATCCCTTTCTAGAATTTCCATCTTTTTCACCATCATTAGTAAATCAGAATAATATTACTTTTTCCTTTTAAACTTAGGCTTCAGGAGCTCATAACTGTGACAAGTCTTCCTCCAATAAGACTTAGATTTAATCTCAGCATGGTGAATAGCATTTTAATAATTCCTTGATGAACTTTAAATAGAAAAGTCTTATTACATAGTACTGATTATAATGTATGAACTAGGGACTAACTAACGATGCTGTTATATTATAAAGTAAGACAGGTAGGTGTCAATTATCTGTGACTGTTTTGCACAGAAGTATTTGGCACTTGGTAGCACAGGCCACGTGTTGTCTTAACTGGCACAAGGGGAGGAGCATTCAAGAGTTTGCTTTTCACTGTTTCAAGAGCAAAGACTTCTCCTGGAGCCAATTTTGCCACTTTCTCTGTTACCATAGTGAGTATGGGGCAGTTCTTTTGGTGAGGATCATACTTAATAGGTGTGTATTAGCCTCTTGCCTATCACTACTATGATTTGGGAACATGATGATAATTTTTTTTTTTTGCCACCTGGAGATTTTCAAAATAGAAACAAAGCAAATAAAGAGAAAATTCCCAGGTGTTTTACAAATGCTAAACTATATGATGCTCTATAATATTGTCTGACTATTACTACATAGTTCTAGGACAAGCCACAACTTCTAGCATGAGCTTTGATCTCCATGGAGTGATTTCATTATTTCAGAGACATCAGATAGAAAACTCCATCCCACACTTCATAAACTTGGGGCTACTAACCCTTTACTGTGTCTTCGTTATATTCTACTTTATTATGACTATATCTATATAAATGGAGACACTGTTTCTGTGGATATATTTCATAAAGGAAAACTATTTTCTATCTTTAGCACTGAAATTCAAGTGGCAACTATGACAAGCAAAGAAAAATGAATGCAGTTAACTTCAACCATCCCTGTTCATCTGAAAGCTTATGTCAGTTTCTAAATAAGCTTTTCATTTTTCTATTCAGTCTGCTGATCTTTGTTGATTTACAGCATGAATGAGCATGGCACATTGCAACTTGTATAGTGAATTTTTCCTAAATAATAAAACATTTATTGCAGACACATCAAGCTAGCTGTTGGCTCTAAATTATCATGGCAATGAAGTGCCATGTTAACAACTCATTTACATCCTTCTGGTGACTCTCTATTACCAAGGTAAGTAATTTAATTGCCTCTAAGAGGAGTGACTTAGCAAACTATATTTACTATGATTTGAGGAAAATATTCTTGAATCATATTAGAAATTCTGATCCAAATACAAACAAAATAAAGAATTTAGTCAGGGCAGACTCAATTATCTTTTATACAGTTTTTGGTAAATGTGTGCTAAAATAACTTCGGAAAACATTGTGATATATATTCAGCTTTCCTCAGTGCATGTTAGCTGTGAATATAAAAGCTTTGCAAGTTAAATTTGGCTTTTTGTCTTTCATCTATCTTTGTTTTCTACTCCTATTTTAGGCAAGTAACAAAAAGTTGAGTTAATGCTATTGCTTTTAATCGGGGCCAAAAGTCATAAGTTTTAAGAGTGACTACACCTTATTGTCTATGCAGGGCACTTGTATACATTAAGTTAGTGTAAAAAACTGTTTTATTTTCATCACCTTACACCCTAAATCTTGATTTTCATTCTACTCTTATACCCAGCTAAGTACCTACTATAATGTGTTTAGCTATAGCCTTAAACATATATGTATTCTCTTAAAATATGCAGTAGTTTTTTACGCATGTTTTGGATTTATGCAAATCCTATTATGATTTCTTTTTCCCCTTGGTAGAATTTTTTGTAAGTATCAATTTTTTGTGATATCATTTGTTTTTGGTTTCGGAACTATGCCCCTTTCACATTTATTTATATATTCCTCAACCAGACTGCCTCCAACATGCTACTATAATACCTAATGAATGCTGTCATACATGTCCTCTCATGAACCTATGAAAAAATTCTCTAAGATACATTATAGGAGTGGGGCTTTTAAGTCTACTAAGAAATCACGCACATATTGAGCAAGAAGATGTGACTGCCAGAGTGAATAGATACTCATAAACATAAATGTCTACACAGCAAGGGTATAGGGAAGCATACACACTCAGGAAGGATGAAAACATTTACAGCTAGGGTGGAGACAAGTTCATTAAGGATGTACTCAGAATGGGTAGCAATGAACATGTACTCCATAATAATGATGCTCATATCCATAGTAAGTGTATACATACACTTAATACAAATATATTCATAATTAAGTTTGTAGATATACTTAATTACATAAGTACTGCAGATTACTTTGCAGGATAACTGCAATCTTACTATAAGTGCCTCAGTGTTCCTATCTCTCCATATTCTTTGCAAATTTGCTTTTGTTATCAAATTTTGCTTATGTCATAGATGTGAATTATTAACTTGTTTATATTTTTATCTAATTACTGATGAGTTTGAGTATCCCTTAAGATGTTCGTGATCAGTGTGAAGCTACTTTTCTATAAAATATAAATATAATTCCTTTGCACATTTTGAATTAATTTTTTGTCTTTTTGATGTAATTTTAAGAGTTCCATATGTGTACTAGATACTATGTTTTATGCAAATATCTAATTTCATGTGACAAAATTCATTCATATTTTTGTACCATGGCTTTTGCTTTGGAGAATTTTAAGACTTTTATAAATTATGTCCCAAATGACAATACACTTTTTTGCATTCTTTTTCATCAGTGTTATGGTGTGTTACATTTAGATACCTAAAATATCAGAAACCCATTTTTACAGAATACAATGTAAATCAGTGATACAGAATTATTTCTTCCCAAGTAGTAAGCACCTCTTTCGTCACTTTTCTCTTTATGGATCTTTAATCACACTTTAGAAAGAGTGTGCCAAGTCCCTAAAAAACATACCTGTAATGTTGATTGGCTTTGCTTTGAGTTTATAAGTTAATTTAAAAGGAATCTGTATCTATAATGGCCCATCTGTATGTGTGGAATATCTTTCCATTTAATCCCATTTTTAATCCATTTAATCCCATCATTGCCATAAAAGTGGTGTTCTGTTCATTAGGTTAATTTGTAGATCCATAACAGAAAACATAAGCTTTGTTATTTTTAAAAACTGGATCTTAATTTTCTGTTATATTTTTCTATTTGTTTGTTTTGTTTTTTATTTTTTGTACTAGGGATCAAACTTGGGTCCTTGCGCTCACAAGGCAGGTGGCGGAACCACTGTCCCCAGCCCCCTGTCCTAAGAATTTTAAGGTGGAGGCTTAGATAACTGATCTTGTACTTTCTTATTGTCTAGTGTAGTATTTAAAGCTACACATTTTCTCTAACAATTGTTTTAACTGTATCCTACAAATTTGATGTTATGTTCTCATGATAATAAAACTCAAAATACTTTTCAATTTCCTTTTTGATTTTTTGTCACAAAACAGGACTGATTACTGATTATTTCAAATAATTGAGAACTTCCATTTTTACTTCTATTTTTGTAAATTAATTCATTATCTATTCCCTCAATTATTTTAAAAATAGTAAGAACTGTTGTATTGCACAGGATATGATCTATTTTGGTGTAAATTCCATGTTCACTTTTTAAAAATGTGTTTTCTGCTATCATTTATCATACTATTGAAGTCAGTGTTTAGGTAGTGTGCTATAAATCTTAAATTACTGCAACTGTGTATAGTTCTATCTTAGCGCTGACACATCATTACATTAGTCATAGCATTCTTATAAATGTCTTGAAACCGATGATGTAAGTTCTTCAACTTGATCCTTTAAAAAATAATGTCACCATTATATCTCCACATAAATTTTGAAATATTTTATACATTAATGAAATAACTGGTTTCCTGGACTTGATTGGGACTGCACTGGATTTGTAAATCAATTAGCAGAAAATTGATACCATAACAATATCAGTCTTTCAATCCATGAAAACTGTAGTACATCTCTCCCTATATGTCCTCCTTTTCTAGTTTCTTATGGTGGATGTTTCCAGCATTAATTTTAAATCTTTTTTCTAATATTAGCATTTTATAATTTTCTATATATACAATACTTTTGCGCAGTGATTCTCAATTGTGGGCAATTTTACCTTCTTGAGGCTATTTGGTAATATCAGAAGATGTTTTGAACTGGGAAGAAGAATGTTGCTTACATCAAGTGCATAGAGACCATGGATGCTGCTACATGCCTTATCATGCACAAGAGAACTTCCTAAATCTTACTTTTCTTGTTCCCTATAAACTTTAATATATTTTATTTTCATTTACAGTCAATGCAATATGTTTCAATTATAATTTCTTTTTAATACAGTTATTTAAAGTATCTTGTTTACTTTTCCTATATAGAGTTATTTTATAAATAGCTTTCTCTTATTGATTATTTTAAATTTATCAGGATTAAAATAATGTACATTGTATGATTTTAGTTACTTCAAATTTATTGGTATATTTTAAGCCAGAATATGCATCTCAGTAAATGCTCTGCATGCACGTTACTATTCTTGTTCAAAAATCTATTTCATTCAATATTAACATACCCATTCCAGTTTTCATTTGACTGATGTCCATGACAGATAATTTTTCTATTCTTGTCACCTCACTCTCTGTATATTTGTATTTAAAGTTAGTTTGTTCTAGATACCATAATGTTACCATACATTTTTATCCAGGGTGAAAATTTTTGTCTTTCAGGTGAAGTGTTTGAATCACTCATATTTAACACAGTTAATGATATGATGTGTTTAAACCTAAGATTTTGCAGTTTTTTCTCTTGATCTGTTTTATTTTTTCTCTTTTTCTGGTTTCTCTTGAGTATTTTTTGATGACTATTCTCCATATTGATTGTTGGCTTATTACCTAAATTTCTTAGCTTTATTGCAATATGTTTGGAATAAACAATTATTACTTTCATCTTTGAAATTTTATACACACACACACACGTCACATTTTAATCATTTTTACTCCCCCTTCCTTCTTCTCTGGCCTTCCTCTTTCACCACTACCCCTTTCCCAAGATCTCCTTTCCATTTCCACAATGTCTACCTGCTTTTTTCCTAATATATCTCTTTTATTTGGCTCTTTAAATTATTTAAATGTTAGGTTTTTAATATAATAGAAACTATGTGATATTTAGCCTTCTGTACCTGATTTATTTTACTTAGCATTATAGTCTCCAAATCCATCCATTTTCCCATAAATGATTCAAATTTATCATTCTTTATGATGGAAATACTACATATATATCTGCATTTTCTTTATCCACTCATCTATTGATTTGACATATAGGCCACTTCCATAGTTTAATTATTTTGCTGCTATAACATGGATATGCATGTATCACTACAATATGATATTTTTAACTCTTTCAAGAGGATATATAGAAAAGGTATAGCTGATTCTGATAGAATTGCTATTTTTAGTTTTCTGAGAAATTTCCATAGTCATTGTACTACTTTATATTCCCAACAATAATATAAAAGTGTTTCTTTTTTCTCACAACCTCACCAGAGTTTGTTGTGTTTTAAGTCATTGATGATAGCCATTCTTCCTCAGGTAAGATGGAATCTTAATGTTGTTTTGATTTGCATTTCTCTAATGGCCAAAGATAATAAACATTTTTTATGTACTTATTGCCTATTTTTATTTTTCCTTGGAATTATATTACTTCATGATTACAGCAGCATACATGTATTTCCTCTCTCTTTTTTTTTTGGTACTAGGAATTGAACTCAGAGCCTCTCATTTGCCAGGCAGGTGCTGTGCCTCTGAGCTACATCCCCGGCCTGTCCTCTCTCTTATTCTTATTTTATCATATATTTTACTGCTTACTGATATATATTTTATAAACCTGATTTAATGTTTCTATTTTTTGTAGTTAAATGTTGGTTATCCAATGACATTTATATTAGACTGCTTGATATTACTCTACTGGCCAATAAATCTTGAAATTTTTTTCAGAATATCTTTTCACTGTCCTTGTATATTTTTGCAAAGTTTCTATTCCTATGTCTTCAGATTCACCAAATTGTTTTCTACAGTCTAATTTGTTGTCAATTGCCACTAGAGTATATTTTATCTAAATATTATATTTTTCAACTGTTGAAAATTCATTAGGTCTTTTTTATATATTCTATTTATCTTCTCCTTATGTTCTAATTTCACCTCACTTTTCAGCATATGGAACCTAAGTTACCTGCCACTTTCATTCTTTTTCTCATGCCTATGTCTGTTTGATTAGTTAGCGTTTCTTTTACTTATGGGTCATAATTTCTTGCTTCTTTGTATGACTTGTACTTACGACTATTTTTGAATGCCAAGTATGATTTAATTTATATTGTTGGACTTCTTTGTATGAATGTTGGACATTACTCTGGATACAGTTTGTTTACTAGTCATCATTTTAGTCTTTGCAATGCTGGATTTCATGTCAGTTGATGGCAGTCCAAAGGAAAGACATGGCTCATTTGTCCTCAGTACTAAAGTAATCTATCTAACTCTCCAGGTTTTTTTTAGATAACTTCACAGGGACTTATGGGAACATAAACATTTTCAGCACTATCTGAACTATAATAATTGCTTTCAATGGTTGTTTCTTCAGTATATGTGTACAATTTCCCTCTACACATGTCGGGAGCAATGCTACATAATTTTAGGGAAAAATCATTTGGTTAACCTAGTTCTCCTGCCTACAGCCCAGCTATGGAATTCTGAGACATAATTCCATTTTGGCCTCCGGTCACAACTGAGACCTCAATGATCCGGTGATGCTGTGATTCTCCAGGACAAGAAACATCCTGGGAGCTGAAAACATCCTGGGAGGAACAAACATCTACTCAGTTCCTCATTGCTCTTGGACTGTTACCATCTTATTTACCCGGATGTACTGAACTCTGTGCAAGTCATCTGTTACATTTGTTTCTCCCCATGTACTGAATAAAAGGTGCAGTAAGCTGGAGACTTTCATCTTTGCTGCCCAGAGCAGCACTGATCAGACCCAAAGCTCAGCTTCTTCTCAGTCTCATTTTTCTACCTTTCCTGTAATTCGCCGTGTGTTGCCTTGGCTTGCTCACTGTAGAGGTTCTGGTAACGTCCCCTTCCCCTGTTCCCTACATACACATATATTCAGAGTGAGAGCTCTCCGTAGAACTCATGAAGTATTTCTCTGTGAAATTCCCTTTCAGAAGCTGCAGTCCTGTACAACCAATTGCCCAGTGAATCAAAACAGTGGTTTCATACATTTTATCTAGCATTTTAAGCTTCAGATGGCAATGTAAACCTAATTCTTTTTCCTCTGTTGTTAAAGAGAAGTAGAAATCTTGGAGATAGATCTTTTTCCAATCATCTGTGTCTCTTCAAATTCTGATTTCTTTCTCTTTAAGTACAAGAAACTCTAGTTTGCTGATTGGTTTCATTTTCCCTGCACCATAGTTTGGAAAGTATCTCTAGAAAGAGAGAGAGCAAGATAGTATTTCCCACCTATGATGGTTTTATCAAGATGTAACCTCATCATAAGTCCAAGAGCAGCTATGTTCTAGGTAGGAGATGCCAGGAAAACCAGAAATATTCTACATTCTTCATGGGAAGAAAAACTGATCAATATAGAATGAAATTTGATGGTATCTATCAATATTATAATGTACAAACCCCGTGAGATAGTACTCTTCCTGTGTAGTGTTGTGCCCAGATCGCTAAGTCCCCAAAGACCACCAAGGAGCCGATTCCGATGTAAACACACGAGGGTTGTTTATTCAAGCTCGAGCAGGGGCACTCAATCGTCACCGACGCAGCGGATCAGGATTGAGAGCCCCGAATTCCAAATCAGCAGGGTTTTTATTGTGGCTACTGCAAGGTTTGGGGATGTTCCATTTAGCAGTTACATGATTGGTTGATATTTAGCAAGCATGGGTGGTTGAGGGGTGGCTGCATGTAGAGTTTATGGGAAAAAGGAACAATCAGCACATTGACAGAATGTTCTATAGATAATGGTCCCGGGAGCATCTGTTTTCTGGGCAGACAGAGGATTGAGTTAGGAGCTGTGTCTTTTTATCTGTTGTCCCACAGCAAGGACATTTGATCATTATTTTATGGGCACAAAGGAGACTAGGGGAATAGTTGACTTCAGTGAAGTGGAATTTATGTCAAGGCCACCTCACTGTCTTATTTTAAGATAGAGTCAAACTTTAAAATGGAGTTAGTTAAGTCTCACATGTAGAAAGGCTTGTACCTTTTGGCAGGCATGTCTGCAGCAATGGTTTTAAAACTTATAAGGATGTGACATAATCGAAATTTTACAAATGTAGAACCAGTAAAATAATGTTTACCTAAAAAAATAATAGAAATAATTTGTCATTCACTGTGTACTGGTTAAATAAATTATGGAGTATATTTTAGTAAAATAATAAAATAGCCTTAAGAATAAATATTAATAGAATAAAATTAATAAAAATTATAAATAGCATATTATGCATATTTTGTAAACTGAATCTCTATGTACTGGTTGTGAACTGAATGAAATATAATGTTTTTAAAAACACAGAAGAAAATGTGCAGTACAAATATAGTGCATGCTGTTTGAACTCTTATGTAGTCAAAACAGATATAGAGAGACTTTTTAACCTACAACAAAATAATTATATTACTGTACCTGTCCTCACCAGTGTACATCATATCTGGCTCCAATTGCCAAATTTTCCATGAAGTATATTTTGACCCTTCTTCCAAATGTGATCTCGTATTTCTCTGAACCTCAAAACAATTGTTTGTGCTAAACATATTAATTCAGTTTATGTTTAAAAGAGGAATTTCTATGCTTAATATAAACTACTTCTAAATAATAAATTCCTTTATAACAAAGATGTATTTTTTATAAATCTTTAAATTCCTGTAGCAACATACTTTGACTCACCACTAACTAGGTGAACCAATAACAGCAGTTGCATTGAGTGTAGTTCTTATTAAGTGAATGAAATAAATAAATGAATGATATTTTATTGAATGTGAAAGATTTTCTACCTTACAGGCTATGAGGAAAAGGCTCTATAGAGAGCATTAAATGAGTTCCAAGCTTATGAACATCATTAACAATAATTGATTGTACCTAAGATTTGAAAAAATTGTTGAAGCTTGGGTCTTTATGATAAGCATATTTAGTATAAATTGAAATTGCTTCATAATATGTAAAGAGTTTCATATCAAGGTTCCCCAAGCCCCTTGTTAATAAAATTAAATGCAGGTTTAGATTTTTCTAAAAACCAGTGTGTTATCCTAAATTTAATTCTACTGCTTAATGGAGACTACTTCATCTGATTCTTGAAGCAGTACAAAGAGAGAAGGCCAACAATTCAAGGGTATAATTTCCTCAGATTTACAGCCATTCACCCTGAAAACACAATTAGGTGCACCAGGCTACAGAAAAACAGTTTCTTCTTATTAAAATTTAGCTGGCAAAATGCATAATGAGGAAGTCCTGATGCTTGTCTCTGCTTCGAGCCTCTAGGACAGATTCTGAATAAGATAAGAGACAGAACTTCAGAATGATCTATCTCACTAGCTAAATTAAAATAAGAAGGAACAGTTTTTCTTTAGCCCAGTGCAGCTAATTATATTTTTCAGAGTGAATTGTTGAAAAAACAGGACCAATGGTTTATAATGCTTCTTGGATTTGAGATGCTTCCCTTCAAGAAAGTTATATGAACATTTATACACAGCACCCAAACAAAATGTTGCATATTTCTATTCAAAGGAAACTCAAGTTTATCTTATTCAGCTTACTTCACTTCTGAAGAAGAAATACTTTAATGTGGATGAGAGCCGAGGCTAGGATACTCTGAATAAAGGGTTGCTTCCTTTCCCACACCTAAATTTTTTGTGGGAAAGGAGATGTTTTAAGAGTTGTGAGTTTGGATTACAGACTATCTTTTGACTCTGCTCCTTGGATGTCCTAAGTCACAAAGAATTCTGGATCATCTCTAAAACACCTAGGGGCTGGTCCTGTAAAGGAGTCCGGGACTTGCTTTGTGTGTGTTTTTTTGAATTTTTTTTTTTGGTACTGGGGATCCAACTCGGGTCCTTGAGCTTGTGCAGCAGGCGGCGAAACCACTGAGCTAAATCCCCAGCCTTGAATTTTTTTTTTATTCTTTTATTGGTACATTTTAGGTATACAATAAGTTTACATTTATCATTGGGTGCTTGTACCTGTACATGATGTATCTTGGTTCTTATTTTTTCCCCCATTACCTGTGTGCCCTTCACCCCCTCCACCCTTCCTTATTTACATAGATTTCATTTCCATTTTTTTTTTCTTTTCTCATAATTTTTCCTTTCCCTTCTTCCCTTTCCCCTTCTCCTCCCATCACCCCTACACCTTTGGACTTTTTCCTGTTTCAAATTTTCAATTATTCATTTTAATCATTTTCTTCCTTATTTACACTTTCAGTTTCTCACACTAGAGACACTATTCGGTATTTACACATGTGTTCTATTTATTTCACTTAAGATTATGCCTCAATGTGCATCCATTTAGCTATAAATGTCTCTAGTTTCTCATTCTTTATGGCTGAGTAGTACTCCATTTTATTAAAAAATCACATCTTCTTTATCCAGTTTCCAGTCGATGGGTACTTGGGCTGTTTCCAAGTTTTACCTATTACAAACTGTGCCTCTATAAACATGGGTGCACATATATCGCTGTGATATGATTCTTTTAATTCTTTTGAGAAGATCCCCAGCAGGGGAATAGCTGAGTCAAATGGGACCTTTAGTCCAAGTTCTTTGAGGTATCTCCACACTGATTTCCTTGTTTTTGAGGAGCTCTTTGTGCTAAGAAAGCTAGAAATGAGATTAAAGAGATAGAAATCTCACCATCCTCCAGAACTACCTCCCATGTGTCTAATCAGGACTACAAAGGGTCTGTATCTCATACTTAGAGCTTTGAGGAAATAATATTGATATGGGATAATGACTTAATAGTCATAAGCAATTTTTCTTTGCATTATTTATGAGTATTTTTATACCTTTTTTAAGGCATGACCTGATACACAGGCACTAAAACAATAGATATTTTATTTTTATAAAAATAGGATATTTCTTTTTTTAAATTTATTTTTCCTTTAATTAAATTTATTTCAACATGCATAAAATTGTGTGTCATAATGTGGTAAATATGGTTTTAATCACACACATACACACACATATATAATGAAATTTTTAAATCAGGTTAAACACATCCATCTTCTCAAAGATTTATCATATCTTTATGGTAAAACCTTTCAAAATTCTATCTCCTAGTTTTTTTAAATGTATGACACATTATTGTTATCTGTAGTCCCCCTACATACTCTTAAAATCACATCAGAACTTCTTTCTCCTATCTAACTATAAATTAATGCCCATTTACTAACCTATCCTCATCCCTTTCTATTCTCCCCAAGTCCTGCTAACCACCAATTCTCTGCACTTCTATGAGATTAACTAGTTTATATTCCATACATCAGTAAAATCATATTAGTACTTGTTTTTCTGTGTCTGGCTTATTTAACTTAAGAAATAATGATCTCCAGTTCCACCTATGTTGTTGCAAATGACCAGATACATATTACTCTATTGTGTATATGTACCGCATTTTTTTTTACCCATTGATCAATTGGTGGAAGGTTAGGCTGTTTTCATTTTTTGGCTTTTGTGAATAGTTCTGCAATAAACATGCAAGTATAGATGTCTCTTTGACATACAATTTCATTTCCTTTGGATGTATACCCAACTTTGGATTGCTGGATCATCTGGTAGCTCTATTTCTAATTTTTTGAAGCAACTTCATACTGTTTTCCATAATGACTGCCTCAATTTACAGTCCCATCAACGTGTAAGAGTTTTCTTTTCTTCACAATCTCACCAGCACTTGTCTTTTGTCTTTTTTATTATAGTCATTTTTACTGAGTTGAGATGATATCTCCTGTGGTTTGGTATTTCCCTGTTAATTAGTGTGGTTAAGCAAATTTTCATTGGCCATTTCTATGCCTTCTTTTCAGAAACGTCTATTTAGATCATTACTTATTTTAATTTTTTTGTTATTGAGTCTTTTAAATTCTTTACATAGTCTATATAGTCTTATATTGTCCTACATCTGCATCATTCTCTTGTCAGCTATATAGTTTGCAAACATTTTCTCCCATTCCAAAGGCTGTCTCTTCACTCTGATAATTATTTCATTTGCTATGTATTTTTAGCATGGTGTAACCTTACTTTTCTATTTTTACTGTTGTTTCTTGTGCTTTTGGCATCTTTTCCAAAAAGTTGTGGCCAATTTTAGTATCCTGAAACATTTCTCCTATTTTTTTTCTAGTAGTTTCATAGTTTCAGTTTCAACATTTGAGTTGATTTTGAGTTAATTTTGTAATTGGTAAGAGATAGAAGTCTAGTATCCTTCATACACGAATGTCCAATTTTTGCAGCATCATTAATTGAAAAGACAGTTCTTCACTCAGTGATCTTAGCACTTTTGTAAAAACTCAGTTGGCTATAAATGTATAAGGTTTCTTCTTTACTTCTGAGGTATCTATTCTGTTCCATTGGTCTATGTATCCGCATTTATGCCAATAGCATTCTTTGGTGAACACTATAATTTTTGCAGTATATTTTAAAGTTGGGTAATACAGTGCTTCCTGTTTTGCTTTTTGTAATTAAGACTGTTTTCACTATTTGGGCTTTCTATGGTTCAATATACATTTTAAGATTTCTTTCTAGTTCTGTGAAAAATATTGACATTTGCTAAAAAAAAATCCATTGAATCTATGTGGACATTTTAGCCATATTGATTCTTACAATCCATGAATGTGGGATGTTTTTCATTTTGTATGTATGTATTCTTCATTATCTTTCATCAGTGCTTTTGAAGTTTCTTTCTAGATATTTTATTTTCTCTAGCTATTGTAAATGAGATTGCTTTTTTATTTCTATTTCAAATAATTTGCTATTGGCATATGGCAACACTGCTGAGTTTTGTATGTCAATTTTTTATATTTCTTTAAAATAGTCATGATGGAAAACCAAAACTACAAAATCGTCAGTGCTTAGGTTTCAGAAAGTTCTCAATCTGGACCCTAAAACGAGTGTTTCAGCAGGATTTGACGTCATTATCTAATTCTCCTCCATAATCTTTGAAGTTCTTTTCAAAAATGCTTATTTATTTAAATCGTTTGTCCTGAAAGCCAGTGTGTTTTGTTACCTATCTCCAAATTGAAAGATTTACACTTCACTTCCTCTCTCCCACATAAATTTCCTGTGTAGTTCAAATGATATCTTTTAAATTTGATTTTGCTGAATGATCATCTCATATATTCTATTTTCGATAATTATAACTAACCTTACTTTTTAATTAAAGTAGTTCTTTTAGCTGCACCCTTACCACATACATTAATGAGTACTTAAACTCTTTTTTACTCAATTTTGTCATCAGACCAATAGGTGTACTACAATAACCAACCACTCCACAAGACTTTCGTGGGGATTAAATGAGATAATTCACTGAAAATTGTATCTGATATATAATGAAAGCTTCATAAATACCACCCATGATGATTTTTATTCTTTCATGTCTTTTTATATTTTTAGGGTAGAGCTTAAATGGGCTTTTTATAAGATAGAAAGAATTAAATGGCATAAATCAAAGAGACAGTGTCCCTGAAACTAATAAAGCCTTGGTTTATGGAGAAAGTAGGATTCAGGAGACATTTGGAAGAAATCAAGAAGGATATTTAGAATATTGAGTAACTATTCCTCTCCTGAGAAGCAGCAAGAAATAAGACACAAAGAAGAGGGCAAGAGGCAATTGGGACTCCAGCAGAATGGGCCAGGGCCAGGTGAGAGGAAGATAAGAGATAACAGCCATAAGGACTGAAGTTTCTGGTGACTTTGAGGAATAAAGTTTGAGTTTCACTTTGCAAGATGGAAGAATGCTAAGAAAATATCTCAGAAATGAGAAGTGTTGGACGAAATAGGCCAGGTTCAAGAAATCCAAGAACCTTAGCTTACAAAATGTAAGAAAAACTGCAATGAAAGAAACAAAAGTGACCTGGATACAAGATAATATTAGAACAAGAATTCCTCACAGACTAGTGGGAAAGGTAGCAAATATGAACTCTAAGAAAATGGAGGGGTTGAGGATGGCATATTAAATGAAAATAATAATAAGACAATGGGTATACAATCTTTGCAAAGAATAACATATCTCTCATAAAATTTACATCCCTGGAGAACCAACATTGCCACCTATAGCTAACATCCCTTAAGAAAACCAAAATAAATATTGCTTCATAAGGCAAAGGAAAACAGAAGAGACCAGCTCCTTTCCCCTAGGCTTAACAAGAAAATGCAAACACAAATAAGAACACAGTGGCATTACAATTGTCTTCATTATGAAATGTCAATTTTGGGGTCTGCCAGTTAAACAGAAGAAAATAAAAATAAAAAAATTACTCTCTTTACTGCCACTGGGTGAATTATGAACCAAAGAAATTAACAAAGGCAAATGAAATAAATGAAAGCAACTGACAATTTAAGGCTTGCTTACCTGTGGCCTTAGGTGCTGGGTAATATAATGATGTCAATTAAGGCTCAGTTCTTTATTCTCATACAGGACTCCTGCCCATAAAATGATTATAGTTTTCCTAATGCTATCTTTCCAATGATTACCTGAA
Organism: Heterocephalus glaber; assembly: GCF_053883595.1. Taxonomy (NCBI): domain Eukaryota; kingdom Metazoa; phylum Chordata; class Mammalia; order Rodentia; family Bathyergidae; genus Heterocephalus; species Heterocephalus glaber. The sequence continues at coordinate 31,062,236 of NW_028258296.1, read as the reverse complement.
GTCATCATGATGTGACAGTTGCCATTAGAGTCATTCATTTTAAGTTCTGCCTGCCACTTACTTTCTTAGAAAAAAAAGAAAACAAATCAGTCTTTTTGTCTTCAAAAGTTGCAACATAATCAGGTCCCTGCTAGCTAGCAGAAGGAGGGGTTTTCCTTGTTTTTCATCTTTCCTCACTTCACTCTTCCCTAAGGCCATGTTGACTCCACCCTTACTCCTTCTCTAAAAAAAAAATGCCACCAAAATTCTTGTAGTGGCCAAGATTACTAAGATTTCAGTAAAAATAGAGGCCATTTCTGTGCTAGGTAATGTTTTTTTCCTATTTAGTGACAAGTACCACAACATTTCTCACTGATAACATTTGTTCAACTTTTTTGGTTGAAGTTCCTCCAAAAGAAGACTAAATACTGCAGAAAGGTATGTGTCATAACTTATTAAGATAAATGCAATATTACAGGACATATTGACCATCAAGTCATCCATTGGTGAAATTCTCTAGGGAGAGTATTTGGGGGAATACGGTTTCATACACTCAAACTACAAAGTAAGTGCAGACTTGTTCAACATGAAGTGGAATTTATTAAGGCTTAGTGTAGAAAACTGATATAGTAAAAAAAAAATTGCTAAGGTTCCATGCTCAACACCTACAGTGTGTCTATCTGCAATGTATGTTGTTCTGGGCCATATAACACAAATATTTCTTGTGAAAATGTTCTCACCCTTGTAAAAATTACAGTATAAGATAACATATAAATATTCATATACAGGTAATCTGAATTTAACCTGATAAATGTCAGGATAGGAACATGCACCAGACATTATGGGTATGCTGAATAAAGTAGGGGGAAGGTCAGGAAAGACTCATCCATTGGATTACACACATCAGCTGAGTCTTAAAGAATGAGTGTGATTTAGCCAGTTGGAAATGGAATGGAGGGTGAGAAAAACACTTCTCTGCAGAAATGTCATCAGCGAAGGCAGAGAGGCATGAAACACCTTGGTGTGAGCAACTAGGAACTACAAGCAGTTTGCTGTTGCTGGAGCATGAAGTGTAAAGAGGAAAGGAGGTCTGAGCATTGGTAGGGGTGGATGACCTCTTTTTTTCACAGTGTTAGAAGTAATTGAGGGTTTTAGTAAAGGGGGTAAAATGAAGTTTGCTTTTTACCAAGATCTCTCTGGAAGTCATATAAAGAAAAAAATTTTAGTATAAATCCTTGAAATATATTATCAGTCTCAACTTTTCAGTCCTATACTAAAACCATACATTCAAACTTCATGCTGCATGAATTACAGCTTCCCACTGGTCAATAGGGTAATTTTTCTATCCTATTAAACTTGAGTTTGGGATTGTCCTATGGAAGATGGTAAAGGTTATGAGGTGCTAAAAGTTTTCAAGAGTCCTCTTTGAACTTCTTTTGTTGCCACAAGAATATCAGGTACTAGTTAGCCATTCTTCATTCATTCCAAGTATCAGAAGGACAAACCTGACCCAAAGCCTAGAGCCAATCCAAGCAAAGATGAACTCAGTCAAACTGTAACAGGTCTATAGATTAAATATGAAAATAGTTCCCCAAAACATATGTGTCAAAGACTTGTTTGACAACTGATGGTTTTGGGGGAAGTGATTAGACCATAAAGGGTTCTAGCTACAGGGGATTAATCCATTGGTAAGAACATAATTTGATGGCATTGCTGGGAGATGATGAAAGAGGAGGGATCCCTAGTTGAAAGGAATATGTCAGCAAAGTCTCATCATGGGAATTATATCTGGTTCCTGGACCTTTCTTCTTTGTCTCCCTCATTCTTTCTGTTTCCTGGTTGTGATAAGGTGAACAGCTTTCTTCCACCATATCCTTCTGCCATGATGCTCTGATTCACCACAGGCCTATAGCAATGGAGCCAGCTGACCATAGACTGAAATCTCTGAAACTATGAACCACAAATGAGCCATTCATTCTTTAATTTGACTTTCTCAGGTATTTCATCACAGTGACAGAAAACTGACTATCAAAATGAACATGAAATAAATGTTTGTTGCTTCAGGCATTGAGATTTTGGTGTTATTATCTACTCAGCATTATTGCAGGTCGGATTAGGTAAGTACAGAGCATAAAAAAAATGGTACAAGATGATCACTCGAAAGGTAGTGGCTATAAACCAAGTAAGAGATGATCAAGATTTCAATATAACAGTAGTAGTAGAGATGAATAGAAAGAGGATAGAGATACAGATAAGGAATGTTACCAAATTCTTATTCTGACAATTGAATAGGGAACAGCAATGAGGGAGATAAGAACTGGAGGTTAGCTCTTAAACTTCCTGAAAGCATAATTAGATGAGTGACAGTGTCATTCATCCAGAAAAAAAGTAGAAAACAAGTTTATTCATTCATTTTAAAATATTTAATGGGAAACTATTGCTTGCCAATCCATAGGCTAGAAACTGCATATATGATAAATAGATCACGAAGTTCTCCGCCTTAGTGGGGTTTCCATTCTAGTTGAGGAGATGGTCATATCAATGCATAAGTACAAAGGTTTTTAAATACTATGAATACATGTAATTTTTAAATAGCTAATGAACTGAGCAGAGGAGTTCCTTCACTCATGGTGGTAGCAGAAGATTCTTTTAGTAAGTATCTTCTGAGCCAAGGCCTGGTGGGTGACAATGAGTGATAATTAGGCAGATGCAGTTTTCTCTACAGAGAAGAAACAGTAATAACAGGAACGTACTAAGGCAGGCTTGAGCGTGGTGTTCATACAGAAGGTTACTTCATAAAAAGGAGCATGACTATGACTGGGGAGGGGAGGTATATATTTGGCTATGGAAACATTTAAGATTGTCATCATTTATCTAAGTGGAGATAACCAGCTAACAGCACCAGGCATGAGTCTGAAGTCCCTCAGGACAGGCAAAGGTAAGAGCTGATGTAGGAACCTTATTTAATCCCACTGCAGAAGAGGGGTCCCTAACTCCCCTGCCACAGACCATATGATACCAGGCTGTGGCTTGTTAGGAATCACACTGCACAACAGGAAGTGAATAGTGGCTGAGCAAGGAAAGCCTCATCTGGATTTACAGCCACTCCCCATGGTTTGAATTACTACCTGAGCTCAGCATCCAGTCAGATCAGGTGCTGCATTAGATTCTCATAAGAGTGCAAATCCTCCTGTGAAATGTGCATGCAGAGATCTAGGTTGTATGCTCCTTATGGCAATCTAATCTTGAGGCCCCTCCCTGCCCCATGTCCTCCCTAAGATCAAAATTGTCTTCCATGAAAATATCCTTGGTGCCAAAAAGGTTGGGGAATGCTGCCAACCTTTTAACCATAGTAGAAGGCAGTTTTAAACATAGTAGTGGACAAGAGTGTTCAGGATCACTTAAAGATGAAAAAGTACACTAGTACTAGGAATAAATCCTAGGGTTCATGAATATTTTTAGGATTAGTGGAGAAAGGCATGTTTTAAAAAATGAGACTGAGAAGGAAATCTAAGAACTAAGAGAGTGAAGTGACAGAAGTCAAGCACATTAATCAGAGTTGTTCTTTAGTCTGTCAAAATCTTACAACAAAATAAAATTTACTTTTATTCTTTTGGGTCTACAGCCAGGTGTCAAGGCCATTTAGTGGTTTTGGTTGGCTCCACATGTCCTGGGGTTGTCCTGGGGTTCAGATTGTGGGGTTATCAGCAGCCTCTGAATTGCAGATCACTTAAAGGTGTGAACAGAAGCTCACATTGCTTCTTAAAACCTTAGCTTAGAACTGTCACATCTTCACTCTCCAGCAGTAGGTTGGGCAAAGTAAAGTACATAGTTCAATATCAATATGAAGGGCAAACATATTTCACCCATTTTTGAGAGACATCTGCAAAGTTACATGATAGAGGGCTTGGACATACAATTCTAATTCAATGAAAGTGGAATGAATTAGGAAAAATGATCTAATCTATTACATGAAGAATTTAACTTCAGGAAGGAAAAAATGATTGGCAAGTCCAGTTAGTGCAGAAGTATCTAAGCACTTATGGACTGAACAGACTCTCTCTTATTGATCTAATAAAATGAATTCCATGTATAAATGATGAGAGCATATCTTGGATAGTGATAGGAACAGAAGCTAAGAAATTAATAACAGGTGAAGACATGGTAACAATCTACACTCTTAAACCTGAACATTAAGAAAGGGAAAAGCAAAATCAAGTAAGAGAATTTAGTTGTTGTAAATATTTACTTGTTTTGCTACAATGTGAAAAATGGGCACATGCTTTTCATTAGTTTCATCAATAACTTCTACTGAGAGTTTACTATGTGGCACATCCAGGTTAAGAGCTTCACAGGCATTGTTACATTGAATCCTGCAATCAACCAGTGAGATATTGCCATTTTAACTACTTCACAGATGATGTCACAGAGACACAGAAATTCAGCACATGGCTCATGAACAGAAAGCTGGTAACTCGGTTACCAACCCTTGCTATTCAAGCTGTGCTTCCACACCAGCCACCACAATGTCATCTGGGAGACTGTCAGAAGTGCAGAATCTCAGCTCCCACTCCAGCCTGCCAATTTCCCTTCAGTAAAATTTGAGGCACAGTCATTTCGAGGACATTTGTTGCTTTTGTTTAACAAAAATCTCTTATCCCGTCTTCTGATAATAGCATCTGTGGTAAAACTTTGAACTTTCGTTAAATTCTCTCTCTTCTTCACACGCCCTCCACAAAATTATAAAAATCAAGTACAGTTAATAATCATTCATGTATTGAATAATGGCAATGCCACTTACATGTAAAAATGTATGTGTAATGCTCAAATCAGTGTTCATTGCATTTTGAAGATGTTTGTTTATATGTACACAGAGGCAACAGATTTGAGCTGCTGTTACACATATTCCTATCAAGTCAAATGAGGCAGTGCTTTGCCTTATTTCACCCACCTTCATGCCTTCATGCCTTTTGTTGGTGATTTTGTTCTTTAAAATGGCTAAAATGGTGTCCCAATGTAGTGCTAAAATACTGCTACATGTCTTTATGTATACAAGTGCTACCATGTGCCTTGCAGAGAAAATGTGGATTAACTTCATTCAAAGGATTATTACAATGCACATGACCATGAGTTCAATGCAATAAATAACAGAACATCCAGGAACAAAAAGGAACTTGTAGATCTGTATGTAAGAAAACTATAGGCCAAACTACAATTCCAGCACTCAGGAGGATGAGGCAGGAGGATTGCCACGAGTTCAAGACCAAGCTGGACTACATTGCAAGACCCTCTCTCAAAACACCAAAAAAAAAAACCCCAAAAAACACTACAGAAATTGCTAAATTAACATCCCTCATACGTGATGAAGCTATGAAATAAAGCACCTAAATTTGTATATTTTTTGGATGATACCCAATTTAAGAAGAGAATACTGGACAACAATGTTGTGAAGCTAAAATCCTAATAAGCTTATAGATCCATTATCCAAAGTGAGGAAAATTTTCAAGCCTTCTTGACTAAGGTTTAAATATAAAGAAATTATTAATAACTTATAAAGTATATACGTTAAGTAAAGTGTCTTTAAACAGAAACATACAGTATGCGAGATTGTTGCCATGTAATGGGCAGGTATAGTCCAAGTTCTTGTGTATGAAGAGGAGAGAATTGCTAACTGTGCCCAATAGCAAATGGCAAGCAACTATATGTATTGAAGATTATAGGAAGCTGTTCTCAGGGCAAGTCCATGCCAACAAAAGATATGGCACAGACAGAAAAACGGTGCTGGGGTGACAGAAAAGCAAAAGCAATGGACACTGGTCAAAGAACATAGAAGCAGCAACAGCGGCCCCCAATAAATCAGGCTTTTAGAATTTAAAGGATCCACAGCTTGGCCCAGGTGCCTCCCCCTGAATCTCTAGATGTGATTGACAGGAATTATTGACAGGGCGCTTTGTCATCTCAGGGGCTCTCAACACGCATGCTTGTCCCAGAATTCACTTTGATCTTAATTAGTGTATGACATGTAGTACATATTTATGAACCCTTGACGAGGTTTGAATAGGGTGAAGGTGACTGAAGATCAGGCTGGGAGACCCAGCACACTTGTGTGCTCATCGAGAGCATCAGAGATCTCCTGAGTTATTGTTATGTGATTTTCTAATTCTCTTAGGACAGTAGAAAGAGGAATGACTATAGAGTGCTGCTTAAAATAACATGGGTGGAAACCAGTGATTCCCTGAGCTCCACTGTTCCTAACTGTACTAAAGTTAAACATTGGAAGGCTGATGAAAATATGCCCAGAAGCTCACAGGGGCTCAATTCTGTATTTCCTCTAAGAATGATTCAATACTCACTAATTAAGTGTATGTGGCAAATCATGGAATATAACTACTGAAAAGAACAAGAATCATTTGTGCTTACTTACTATGAGGTAATTATCCAAAGTTTTGTGAATATAATGGTAAATAAGGTATATAATCCTTTCCCCTTGTGGGTCTCACTGTATACCAAGGGAGATATATATTTCTATGCAAAAAGACAAATAAACCAATAAACACTCTAAAAGTATGTAAATCAGGATAACAGGACAGGAAGCGGCCAGGCTACTATGGATAACAGCAGGGTTTAGATAAGATCTCCCTAATTTTGTATCTGAGAAGAGTGAAAGGGCAAGTCAGGTGAGTGCCTGTCTAGCATTCCACAAGGTGAGGGAAAGCAAGTACAAATGGCTGAATGCAAAATGTGGATAAATCTCATTCATCTGAGATTTGGTACCCAGCAAGTACTAATCGATATCTTGATTGACTTTTTTATGTTTTCATATTTTTGTTTAAATTCTTTTATTGGTATGTTTTAGGTCTACAATACATTTACATTTATCATTGGGTGCTTGTACCTGTACGTGATGCATCTTGGTTCTTACTTTTTCCCCATTCCCTGTGCTCCTTTCCCAACCTCCACCCTTCCCTATTTACAAAGACTGTGTTTCCATTTTTTCCTTTCCTCATAATTTTTCCTTTCCCCTTCCCCTTCCACTTCCCCTACTCCTTTGAACCTTTTATTCCCTTTCAAATTATCAATTATTCATTTTAATCATTTTAATCCTTATTTACACTTTCAATTTCTCACACTAGAGAAACTATTCAGTATTTACACATGTGTGTCCTATTTATTTCACTTAAAAGTATGCTTTTTATTATTTTTGAGTAGTGTGGGGTACTTATAAACAAGAGAACTAAGGAAAAAGAATGGGGATTCCTTTGGTCTACTAAGGAGTGTCATAAAACCATAAACCTGAAGGTTTTAAGGGTTCAATAAATCATTTCATAGATCAGGTACACTCCAAAGAGATTCTAAAGTCTCAAAGCCACTAAATAGAAGAGGTGAGACTGGGCCAGGGGTTTAGCACAGTGGTACCATGCCTGCCTCACAAGCACAAGGTCTTGAGTTCAATCCTCGGTATCAGAAAAAAAAAAAAAAAGAAGAAGAAGAAGAGGTAAGACTGATTTTCTAATTCCAAATATGGACTATTTCTGTTATTAAATATTTAATTTGATCTAGAAACAGATACTTTCAGGGATATAAATATCTCACACAGTGGTTCTTCAATGATCTCACCCTAAAAGTTTTTAAAGATATTTTTAAATTTTTCTTCACCGAGCTTAAACAAGATCAACTTGCTCCAAAGTAATACATTGATTAATTGGGCATATGGTTAATTATTTACTTTTTATACTTTGTTTACTCTTTTTAAAAAAATTTGTATTGGTACATTTTAGGTATATAATATAATGACATTCGTCATTGGAGATTTGTACCTTTACATAATATAACTTGATTCATATTTTCCCCATATCCTGCCTTCCCTTCAACCCCTCCATCCTTCCCTATTTACAAAGTCTTTGTTTCCATTTTTTTCATTTTCTCATGTTAATTCCATTCTCCTTTCTTTTCCCCTACCCCTCCCACTTCACCTTCCCCTTTGCACCATTTCTTCCTATTTCACATTATCTATTATACTCTTTTACTTTGCGATAAATTATTGTGCTCCCACCATGAGTCATACTAGTGTTACTTACTGAGGCTAAAGAGATGATAAGTCTGGACAAAATTTATGAAAGAATAAGCCCTACAGAAACATAGGATCTAGAAAGAGAATGGCAATATTTCAACTGTACTTGAAATTTTACTTCATATGAGATGGGAAGGACAGGATAATGAGTTGTGAAAGATGTCAACATGTCTGGATTCAAATAAATCTAGATTCCTATACAACTTATCAATAGCTGCCAACTGGAGAAAATCACTTATGTAATTCAGTTTAACCTCATCCAAATATAATTTGAGAAAAGTTAAAAATACATCTTTCCTACAAAATAAACAATACATGTTTTAAAAACATGCATTGTTGATAAGGGAAACTTCAAGTGGTAAAATTATTTTAAAGGAAAATTCAAGGAAGAGAAAGTTATATACCTATTGGGCAAATCATGCTGAAATAAATTCCCTAAATTAGGAAAAAAAAATTATTTAATACAATACATAAAGTAAAATCTTACCCATGAGGCTTTCTTATTTTCTTTGCTGGGCAAAAAACATTTTCATTTTTACTGGACAATAATCTGCAAATTTAGATGTATTTTCACAGCCCTTGTTACCCTGTCAATAGTGCATTGTCAGTCTATCAAAGAAACACAATTATCTGCAAATTAAATAATTCTTAGTCTTATTGGACAATGCTATAGTATGATTTTGAAAGTACATGTAGTCATTCTTTGCCTTACTTTCAAACATTATATAATTTTCTTACTCAAATGTATAAAAATGAAGTTATGAGAAAATCCTCAAAATGTTATATAAATTGGACAACTCAAGGCCTTCTGTATAACAGATACTCAACAAATGATAGCAAAATATCTGACTACTAGAGTTTTCCCATCTCCCTCTATGCAACTCCATTGAGCTGTTAGCATTGCAAAAGGAAGTTTTGGGGGAAATAGCATTAGTGGAAAGAAGTTTGGATAACCTACAAAATAGACTGTCTCTATATTCTTCCACTCCTCCATTCTTGAAAAGAAGCAGAGCAGAGGACTAACATTATACCCTTAACAATGAGAGGTTACTTTCTATGTAGTTTATGAGACGAGTTGCTCCTAATAGAAAACAGCATAGAAGAGTAAAGAAGCAGTGTTAACTTAGTGATGCCTGTTAATAGTCTTTTATTTGTCAATTATATTCCCACAATTCCAATTACTCTCCAGGTACAGCAAAAGCAGCTCCTTAGGAAGCTCCATCAGCACACAACATCATCTCTAATTTGGTTTAATATGCAAACATGGTATAATTTAAATGTTTCTTCTGCACAAATACTTTTTTCTCCTTATTATAAATAAATTGCTCAGCTCACAAAATTATCTGAACAGTAAGGCACAAATGTGCCAACATTAATGTTTGCTGGTTGAAGAGATAAGCAGTTAAGCATCTAGAGGTGAAGGGGAGGACAATTAACATCCCAGCCCACTCAATTATCATACAATGCCCACTTCTTAGGGAATTAGAGCTATTACAATCTGCAACCACGAATAAATGAGTATTTTAGCTCTCAAAGGGTAATGCAATAGTCTTGAAAATAATCTTTTTATGAGATTGTGGCTTTATCAGTTATAGCTTAGAGTCGGAATAAGCACTGACTATGTATCGAATTATAATGACTGCTGGAGGATGCTTGCATTTGGGTTTTCAATATTATTAATTTTGCAGCACTACTCTTTGTCTAATATGCTCTGTGGGATAAGTCACGGCAAAGAGACTCCAGATCACTTTTAACACTATCTTCCTTAGTGAATTTTAACAGCAAATAAATTAATTTATAAAAACTGCCCAAAAGGAAACATTTTCTGAAGTACTTGTGGCATGATGCTTCCCAATGTAAATGGATGCTCAGGATAGCACGGACTCTCTGACACTTAGCCGTGCTGAAAACACTTATGAACAGCTTAGGCAAAGCTTCAAAGTGAAAGAAAAACAGAAGAGAACACTTTGTGTGTGCTCTCAGCCTAGTGCAATGTAGAGAGGCATTTTGTTTGTTTGCAGTGTTTAACAAAAATCTTCTTCCTGGGACATTTTGACCCAGTTCTTTGAATCTTTATCTACGAGTTGCTGATTTTTCTCCACCGCTGCCAAGGTTCAGAGGGTTTTTTTCTTCATTTGACCAGCAGAGAAAAGCAAAACTGAATACGTGATAATGTAAGAGAAGACTATACAAAAGAAAGCCTGAGAGGGCCCCAAATAGTGGACCATATGTGAAATCAAATGGGCCAGCCATTAGCATCAGCTGTGAACATATTGCACCAACTGGGAATGAAAATAAAACATTCAACTACCAACTGTTATAATCTGTAAATAGTCAAACTAATTCCTATGGGCTCCCAAAATACGTGCAAAGGGTGCTCATCAGGACCCAATTGTCCTGTTCACAGGTAAAGTGGCTTATTTGTTTCTTGAAAAGCATGTAGAGTAGAAAGACTGAATAAAACAAAAATCCATGTGGTTAAAAGACTCTAGGGATTTAGGAAACTGTATCCAAAGATTACAAACTGAGGATAATGAAAGGGTAGTGAATTTCGATGCAACTTTTCAACACAAACATCCCAAGCCTAAAATTCCCTGCAGTTAAAAACTGGCAATGAACCTTAGGAAATTTATAGAATATATCAAAGCTTCTGAGAATTTAGTTTACAGCTGGCAAAGGTCCACCTACCTTCTAGTTGCCTCTCATTTAATAATGTATGTGAGGAACAGATGGACAGTGTTCCTAGGTGAACTAGGCTCTCTAGTATCTGTACCAGGGAAAAACTGAACTTTGAATATTTAATGGCAGGAAGAAAAGAAGTCTCAAGAAATATCGGACACTGCACATGCAATACATGGCATTCCTTTACACGTATATTTAATACTGTTTCATCGAGGAAAATTTAGCAAGACTAATCAAATATTTGGATATATGAGATGTGATTAAAATACAATAATTATTTAAATTTGTTAAAAAACTTATAATGGTAAAAGACATATTGTTATTAATCCGCTTCAAAATTTTCCCCCTTGCTTCAAACACAATTAATATTGTTCTTGCTACTTTTTTGAAGCAGTCTTGGCAGTCCTCTTATGAGTCTATTAAAGAAGCATGATCAAAAACACAGTGAATGGTGCTGCTGAGTACCATCCAACAGGAAAGTGGGCTGGTAGGAATATTACAGTGTGTTCTCACCCACCTTATTCACCAGATCTGCCACCAGTTCAACTTCTGGCTCTTCCCCACAGTCAAAATGAACATGAAAGGTAAATATTTTAAATCAGTTCAAGATATCCATGCATCCACAACAGCACAACTAAACACATAAAAGAGGACTTCTAGAACTGTATCAGAAAGTGGCAAGAACTATAGGGTATGTTTGAAGCAAAGGGGAATAATGGCAATGTGTCCTTTACAATTTTTAATTTAAACATTCATTGCATATTTTGATTGCAGCTTGTACATATCCATGTTTTTGCTTGAAAATTGCTTTATCTTCAGATGTACTGATTACATTTATATTTATCTTCTGCTGGTAAAGTTGTTCAGAAAGCAAAAAGAAATCCTTTTTACCAGCTCGATACCAACTACTTATTCAGCTCTGAACACAAAACATAGATTTGACTCTGTCACTTTCTTTCTGTGTAACCTTGAGAAAATCTGTAAATGGCTAAGTCTCATTTTCCACATCTGTAAATAAAGGTGAGAACACTCACCCTGCATGTTCAAAGTTTCCTTGGGGATGACAACAGATGCCATTTAAAGTGTTAACTGCAATCCAACATGCATCCATCATGTCAGGCATCACCTCAGCAACTTCTCAGAGCAGTGGAAGAAATGACACAGAATTTGCAGTTGTGATAGACGAAAGTGAATGAAGGAATGAATCTAATGATAATGTTCAGGAGCAGAGGCTGACTGAATGATGGGCTGTTAAAGAAAATCTTGGAGACAGTAACACTTGAGATGGATCTTACAGAAACTTTAAAACATATTCTACATGTTAGAGATGTGCTACTAAAATGAATTTTTGGATTGCTATGGAAAATAATAAATATACTGTATATACAAGAATAATATAATTATATTATTAAGCATATAATTAATATATTTTAATATGTTAATATGACAAATTACTAATTTCATTTTGTGATATAAATAATTAACCAAAAAATCTTAATTATAAAAAAATACATACATAAAACAATATAAAGTCAACTTTAGTGAATAATTTTTTGAAGTGTTATATTTTATAGTGTAACACACATGTATATATATGACTTATATTTGAGATATAATGGAGCTCTACTTCTATTATAGTTGATTGTGCTACCAGATCTAGCCATCCCACAGATAAAAACTATAAGCTCTATGTAAAATATAAAATAAAATAGTAATATAAAGGCACTGGAGACTGGACAAATATAATAAAAGCCTGGAGGGGAATCAAAACCAGGATGGAGACAACACAATATGACTGAGATTTTTTTTTTTTTTTTTGTCTTTTAATTTGACAAGAGGCTGAAGATAGTAGTAGATGGCTGATTAAAACTTCAATAGAAAATTCTGTTTTTCTGACCTATAAAATTAAATATTAGAGCAAATCAAACTATTAGAAAGTAAGAAATACTGGAAAAGACAAAACTGCCCTAAATTACACACACACACACACACACACACACACACACACAGAGGCCTAATTTACTGTGAGCATTTGGAGTGGAGGAGCATGCATTGGGTATATTCAAAGCATACCGGGTAAGATAAAAATAGAAACTGAGTTTTTAGCTGCAGCTTATAAAGCAAATCTTTAATTTGAAGCCAAATGCTAATTTCTTATTAAGATGAAATCATAACACTGTGTAAAGAAAAATATAACCTAAAGTCTTCACGGAAAAAAAAACAACAACACAATGTCCAGATGCTACCTAAAAATAAAAGGGGCCCATTCTGCAAAAAAGGCAATCACCAAAAGCCAACTCCAAGATTACCCAAGTGCTAGAATTAATAAATAAGGATTATTAAGGAGCTATCATAAGTATTGTCATTTAAATAAATTTAACAGTTGAAAAGCAAGGTATTCTCAGACAATAAATGAATCCTTTTTATAAAAAGAGCCAAATAGAAATTCTAGCACTGCAAATTAAAACATCTGAAATTTTAAAAATTCAGGGGATGGGCTCAACAGAAGAATAGAGATGCCAGAGGAAAAATCAAAAACTTGAAAATAGATCAGTAACAATTATCAAAGGTGAAAAAGAAAGGGGAAAAACTGAGCAGAACATCAAAGATTCAGAAAGTGATTTCAAAATTTCTAACATATGTGTAATTGAAGGGCCAAAAATGAAGTAAGATAGATGGGGTGAAAACACATTGCTGAAAGACAAAAATTTACAGATCTGGGAAATTCAGAAACACCAAAAAGGAAAAATATGTATAAATTCACAGATAGACACAACATACTTAAACTGTTGAAAACTAAAGGATAAGATTTTTTTTGAAAGCAATCAAAGTAAAATGATGTGTTACATAGAATGAACAAAGATTCAAATTCCACTGACTTCCTTTCAGAAATTATGAATGATGGAAGATGGTGGTGCAACATATTCATAGTACTCAAAAGCAGTCAACCCAGAATTCTATACCCAGTGACATATTCTTTAATATGGAATGGAATTTAGCTCAGTGGTTTCGCTGCCTGCTGCACAAGCGCAAGGACCCAAGTTCGATCCCCGGTACCAAAAAAAAAAAGAAAAAAACCAAAAAAACTCCACAGAACTAGTCATTTCACTGCCCTCAATAATGAATGTGTATAAATAAATTTTAAGTAAAAAGTGAAAGAATGTGTTTCCAGCATGCTTGAACTAAAAGAAATGCTAAAGAAATCTCTCTAGAGTAAAAGAAATCAGATAAAAGCACAAATTTTCAAGAAGAAGGATGAAAAGATCATTAGAAAATGTAAAGGTAGGGCTGGAGATTTAGCACAGTGGTTTCACCGCCTGCTGCGCAAGCGCAAAGACCCGAGCTCGATCCCCGGTACCAAAGGAAAAAAAAACCCCACAAAAATATAAAGGAATATGTAAGTAAAATAAATTAGTTCTCTATTTTTATAAAATATATATGATAGTTTAAAATAAATATTGCACTGAATTATGTTGTGGGGGACTCTAATTTATCTGGATATAGTGTATATGGCATAAAGAATGGAGAAAGCAAATTACTATTTAGGATGCAAGATTAATTTGTATTTTCCATGACATGGTATAATATTCACTCTAACTAGACTGTGAAATGTTAAAGCTGTATACAAATCAAAGAGGCAGAACTAAAAAAAATCAAATTGATATATTAAAATACAACTGTAATAAAATAAAATAAAATAAAATACAACTGTAAAACTATTTCAAATAACCTAATAGAAAGCAGAAAGGATGAATGGGAATAAAACCAAAAGTGAAAATTGATAAATAAATGATTGGTAGAAGTGAATGCAATCATATCAATAATCATAACAAATGTTAATGTAATATATGATAATTAAAATGGAGAGACTGTCAAAATTAATTAAACGATAGGACAATTAAGTATAATCTAAGGAGTTGTACTTAAAATATGGAAATACAGATGAGTGGAAAGAAAATGTGTAAAAAACTGGCATATGATGCAAATAGTAACATAAAATTCCTGGATACTTATATCAGATACAATAGACTTAAAGATGAAGAATATTTTAATAGATAATGGTCATTTCAAAATAATGACAGAGTCAACTTATCAAGCAGACATACATTCTAAATCAATACATATGGATGAAAAAATAGCCGACAACAATGCCATTACTGGGGATTTCAATACAGCTCTCCTGGCAATTAATTGAGTGACTAAACAAATGTTTAATAAACACCTAAATAATCTCAAAAACATTTACTGACCACCCACACTTAATTGATATTCATAGAACACTAAAGAATATGACTGAAAAATGCAAATTATTTTCAATTGCACTTGGAATCTGTAACCATGTAATGTTGACTACAATGCCTTATAGAAGAAATGTGTATCTGATAAACTTCATTGAGGCATCAGTTACAATCACTGGCAATGAATTCAATATTAATAAATCAGCAATATGTATTAAATAATGGATTTTTAACCACAAATACATATGAAAGAAAGTCATGTATTGATTGGCTGATGAAAATGTTACCAGAGGTTTAGAGGAACCTAAATGCTCCTTTCCCTGAGAAGCAATGGTCCAGTATCCTTATTAAATTCAGTGTCTACCATGACTTTATAGAAAGTAACTAACATAACTAACAAAATAAACTGTATATGAATGGATAATCAGCACATGAAAGTATATTTTACAACATTAAGAAAATCCAAATTAAAACTATAATGAGAAAACACTATAGAACCAAACCAAATGACTAGAATTAAAAAGATTAACAATAAAAAAATAATGGTAAGGCTATAGATTAAATTTAATTCATCACTGTTAGTGGGAATTTAAAAGGTTTAAGATCTGACATTTGTTATAAAACTCAAACAAATACCATAATCAGAAATTTCACTCAGTAATATTTATGAGCATAGAAAAATTTTCATAGCAACTTTATTAATCATAGTCTAAATTTGAAATAGCACAGTAGTATCCATCAAAAGGAAAATGGGTAAAAAATCTGATGTCTTTATAGAATGAAATGATATTTAGCAATTTAAAAGAAAAAATATTGCATACACAACTCATACTATTAATCTAACAATACTATGATAAGTAAAAGAAACCTCATACACAAACCATATGATTTCTTCTGCATGAATTCTAAACCAAGTAAAACTAGTCTATGTTGAAAAAAATCATAAATTCCTCTGTTGGGGGAACTGTGTATGAGTGGAAATGAACTGAGAAAAGACATTAGAAAACTTTCTATGGTTGTGGTAATATTCTTCAGAAGGACTTTGCTTATATACATTTGTATGCACATTTGTCAATATTCAGTGTCTATACATCATTGAAAAAATAATATATACTTATTGTATGTAGATTTTACATCAAAAGAAAAATTAAAATATTAAATTCTATTTAATCATGTGCATGTATTTACTTGGTCAACACTGTTATCTGCAATTTCCTGTGGAATACGTGAAGAATAAAATTGATTTATAGGTGGATACATGGATACTTAAATGAATAGATATATATGTTAAGCAAATGTAAATATGAATCATAGCATATAGGTGACAGATACATATAGTTAGAGGATATTCACTGTAACATTCTTTCAAATTTTCTATGTGCCTTAGACTTTTATTTAAAAATGCTGAAAAAATAAGAATGATTTTACATGCTAAAATTCACTTATAAAGGAATATTTATCTCTGAAACAATGACCATGGAAATCTATGTACATAATCCAATTTTATGCCATTAGATTTTTTTAAAAAAGATAATTTGTGGCTTTTTTTTAGAACTGCCTCCAGGAAACAGTTTATAACCACAGAAAAAAAGTTAGTCTCTTTTTATTTTAGTTAGACTTACTGGGCTAAACCTATATGCTGTTGAAAAGGATGACCTTACTTTTTCTATAGGTTTGGCTGAAGTGAACTTCTGAGTATTGCCAAAAGCAAATGAACTCTCAAAGATAAAAGTGTTTTTCTATGGAAAAAGTTTTAAGATATCTTTAAGTTTTGAAGTCAGTCTCCAAAAGAATGTTCCAAATGGGTTTTTTTGGTACTGGAGATTGAACTCAAGACCTTGAGCTTGTGAGGCAGGTACGGCACCACTGAGCTAAATTCCTGGCCTGTTCCAAAATTTTTTGAACAATGTAGTATCATTCAAATTACTGTATAACACTATAGTGTAAATGCCTTACAAAGGATGGCCAAAATGTACTTCTTCAATTGCCCCTCCCTCTTTTCTCTTTTTCTTTCTGTCTTAATATATATTTGAGCATCAGTTTAGGTGTTGATTTAACTCAACTGAGTCAGAAAGTCAAGCATTTTAAATGAGGCAAATTAGAGCTAACACAGTTTAGACAAAATACATTTGCATGTGTAAATTGATGTTTCTGTAAAACCCATCATAGTATTTTGTAGAGTAAGTTCCAAGCCTATGAACACTCGAATTGCACATTTTCACAGACACAAATGAATTTCACATTACGAACAGTAGTAGTTGCTAACAAATTGAAGAAGTAGCTCATGTGTCTGCTGAACACTGTCATAGGCGTGCTGTCGTGTGCTTATTGTACGAGTATATAAAGTCATCTCAAGCTATAACTATACTGAAGAAAAAAGAAGCACTAACAGCAAATATGTTTAAGTATTAGCTAGTACAGTTAAATACAGTGGAACTGAAGGAGTCACTCCCTTCCCTCCATTTAATTCTAAACAGCACCTTATGGTCATTCCTCTTTCCATTATCCTAAAAGAGGTAAAAAAATAAAATAAAATAAACCAAAGGTGAGAGCACATGGATGTTGAATGTCCTAGCCTGACCTTCAATTGCTCCACTCTACTCTCACCTCATTAAGGGTTCATAAGTATGTGCTGTAAGTAATAAATAAAATTAAGATCAGAGTGAATTCTAGGACAAGCATGAGTGTTGCAACCCCTGAGATGGCACAGGGATCTGCCAGTCATTCCTGTAGATCACATTTAGAGATTCAAGGGGAGGCACCTGGGCTGAGATGGGTATCCTTTAAATTCTGAAAGCCTGATTTATCTGGGGCTGATGTTGCTGTTTTCATGTGCTATGATCTGCATGCAGTGCTTTTACTTTTCTGTCACTCTGGCACCCTGTTTTCTCTATCTGTGCCATATCTTTTGTTGGCATGGACTTTCCCTGAGTACAATAAACTTAGCTGCTTGTCACTTGCTACTGAGTGGGACACTTGGCAATTCTTTCCACATAGTACATAAGAGCCTGGACTACATCTGCCTATTCTAAGGTAACACTAGCTGTCATTAATTTTGTGTAGTTAAGGCACAGGTTGTTTCTATTTTCTTCTTTGTGTTGAACTGTCACTGGAGAGCTTGTAAATAGGTTCCCAAAAAATGAGATGAGAGAACTTAAGTCACGCAGTTCATGGAATAAGTTTTCTGACTCTCATCACAAAAAGAGGATTTTCAGAACACATGAGTAGGAGGCACCAAAAAGAATTATTTAGCAGAAAAATGTTTTCAGAAGGGAGGACAGGTGTTCAGAGAGTGAGATGTATTATGGCCTGGGGTAGGTACATTTATGTGGTCTTGGGGTCTTGTTTATGTGATCTTAGATATGCATTCTTACTGTCTGTCAGGTTATACATTTGATAGGCTATGTTAGAATGCAAACTATTTATGTGTATTTTAAGTTGAGATCTTCTGCTCACTAATATTGCTGCTTCCCTGAAAATGGAGGTCTGTGGGAAGGAGAAAGATTTATAGGTGAAAAGTATGGGCCCAGAGTCCAGCTTACAGACTTTTAATTCTTAAGACCGTTAGGAATTTTTTATTGGAAGAGAAAAAGATGAGTAACTTTTGTGTCCAAAAGTTGGAGTTTTTCTTAAAAGTAAAATTTTAAAACTATAAATTTTCTTGTCTCTTTCCTATTATTTCTTCCATTTTACATAATTTCTGTATTTTTAAATTTCAAAAAAAAAGAATAAAAAAGAAAGGGATGAAGAGAAGAAAGGAGGGAAAGAAGAAATGGAGCAAAGAAGGTAGGAAGGAAGGAAGAAAAGAAGGAAGGGAGGGAAAGACTTTTACTGCCAGTATTGTTTTACTCCAGAGTTCAACATTTTGTGATCTTGCATGCCCAATATATTCTCCTTACTCCACCAGTTTAAGAAACATTTCTTAATGAACCCTACTCCTTCAGTGAGCATGCATTTATACCTTCCCAAATTGATGGACAGACCTGTCACCACTTCTTTCATGTTCCATATTAATACCTAGTAAAGAGCAATTCTCAGTGCACATCAGACACTTAACATGTCTATTTAAATGTGTTTAAATAGAAACTTAACTTGTGTCTATTTAAATATATTTTTAAATATATTTAACAAACAAAGGATTCTTAGAGGATAAGAAGCACTTTGATAAAATCATACACTGGGTCCTTTGTAATATGAGGAGATAAAAATAAGTCAACATACATAGGTTTTCTTCAGATTGTCTTAGCAAAAGCCTCTTTTTCCTATAATCTATGTCCTATGGTTACAATACTCCAACATCAAAGATCTCATTTATTTCAAGTTTAAGAAAACCAACTGACTCAGATAGTAGACCCTTGTAAAGGAGCTCTATCAGAACTCCTTTGCACAAAAGACACTTCCATTTTACATTGCATATGAAAAGCAAATTACTATTACAGTTCACCTCAAAGAGTATATAGTGAATACAATGGTGGATATCTAGCAAATGTAACACATAAATTTTTATTTTGCCTCTACAATGTCACCTTTAAAGTATGTCATTACTAAAAAGGATTGCTGTTAAAAAACTCCAATGTATGCAATAAAATCACATTGCACATAGAATTTTGGAATTCATCTGATACATTCTGTCTCCGGTCATGGTACACCAGAGCCCATAGTCACAGAAATACAGATATTTATCTGAACAGAAGGGAAGAAAAGTAGAGATGTTACCAAAAGATGAACCTCTTTCTCTGTCTTCAGGATATATATGCTCAAAAACCACAATTTTACTAAAGGTATAGAAGTGTTACCTATAGCATTAATAGTTAGCTAAATACCTGTAGTGTTAATGTTCACAAATGACTTTTAATTAAGCTGAGTAGGTGTTTATGTCAACAGGAAATGAAAAGCAAGAATTGCCAAGGAAAGTTGAGAGGTTTCATGTTTCTTATTGTGAACTGTCAATTTCTCCCCAAATCAGTAGGATGTAAACACACATTTTTGGATATTTAAGTCACCATGATCAATCAGTATTTATCTCGCAAGCAAGAATGAACATCCTGACTTTTTAGCATTTTCAGTGAGTTTTGAAAGCAAGTAAATTAAATTAACCTCGATTTAGGTTTTTCTTTCCTTTCTTTTTCCTCCACAAATCTGATGTAGTTACTAAACCATGTGTGTTTTGTAATCCCATTGTTCTTTTTGGCACCCTCTTATTATTCCACATTTTTGTTTCTGACCCTGGCAGCCTCCCTCCTTCCTCCTCTTCCTCCTACCAAGTATCACATAGGATAAGGGAGGGCAGAGCTCTTTGTTGAGTTTTTCTGTGCCCTACTTCTGCAGCTGGCACCTCATCCCCTGCTGCACTAAATCGACACTTCTGGAAGTAGCAGCTTCGGAGTGACTGACGAGAGCCATTGCTTGCCCAAGTGTCAATTTAGTGCAGCAGGGGATGGAGTAGCAGCTGCAGCAGGAGAGAGGCCTATTTCAACTTTGAAAACAATTGCAAAAAATGCCAGAGGGAGGAGAGACTGGCTGGTGAATAGAAAAGAAAAGAGAAAGAGCAAGAAAGAGGACAAGGAAGGAGAAAAATTTGGTTAGGGCAAGCAATAAATAGATAAATAACCAAAAGAAGAATGAATAAAAATGTTTTTGTCATAGAGTAATAATATTTCATTTCTCTAAATTTAGAAATATCCTTTGTATAATAATCATAGATCACATACAGTTTGAAGCTACCTTCCTTTTATACTTTCCAAAAGGAAAGTAAATCTCCAAATTTTGAACCAACAAATTCTGAATGTTTATTACCAATCAGATGAGTGCTTAAGAAGGACAGAGTGTAAGCTGTCTCAACAGGAGTATGAGAAAAAGAGCAAGAAAATTGCTCTGAGGTTTATACATTGTAGACAAATGTACATTATTAATGTAGGATAAATAAATAATTAAAGGTTGAAAACAAGAGAACTAACTGTAAATAAACTTTACTAAGATAGTATCAATTCAACCCTTTTATTATTTTTTAAGTATTTTATACACATTTCTAGTGACTGTCCCACATAGAGACCTGTCTGAAACAGACATTTCACATAGACAATGGAGTCTTAGTAGTGGCTGCTGGTGCTTCTAGACATGAAGGCATATATTCCCCAAAACTCACTCATATATTAATCTACATATTAATTCTCTTTTGAATACTCTGGTTTCCCTACTATATCATTGGTGTAACCAACTTCTAACTTCTTAAAAACAGAATAAAAATTAGAACACACATTCTGAAGATTACATGATCTTAAAGAATCGGTCGCAGAACAATTCAAGACCAACCAAAACAATATTTATGACTATTTGACTAAATCAATCATTAATGGTACTTAAACTAGTTTGGTTTAAATATATAGCTGGAGAGGACTCCAATATAGTCCTGAGTAAAATAGAGGGAATTAACTACATCAATGTTTCCTTCTGAAGTATATTCTACAAAGGAACTATTTCAGCATCAAACTACTTAAAGAAATTCTGCATCTTCTATAATCCATACAAAGGGAATAATGTCTGCAAACATTTACAACAGCTAAGTTTGGTGGCACATACCTGTAATTGTAGCACTGAAGAAGGCCGAGGCAGAAGAATTGCAAGCACAAGCTCCACCTGGACAACTTAGAAAGATCCTGTCTCAAAACAAAAAATAAATAGGGTTGGAAATGTGTTTCAGTGATAAAGCACCCCTGGTTTTGATCCCCAGTGGTATAGCAAAAAATGGAGTAGTAAGATAACATTAAGCAAAGTTTCAGTATTAAAGTATTTGTAAGGTGAAGTATGTAAACTAAATTAAAAAACTGGAACATGTAAATAATGGCAGCAGGTACTGGTGGTTGGAAGTGAGGGACTAAAAGATATAATTTTATTGCTTAAAATAATAATTAGAAAATAAAAAACTAAAATATTTTTAAAACCTAAATGAGAACATAAAAAATCATAACAAAATACATTACTAAAGTGACAACAAGCAGCATATATTGAGTGAGATCTTATAAAAAAGAAAATGGTAAAGAAAGATTTGTATTGAAGCATCAAACTACATAACAAATAAGCATTAAAAGAAATTAATAAAGGCAATTCATATATTATATAATACATATATATATAATAAGGTGAACAACTTTATAAAAAGCAAAGTTTCCTTGGTTAAGGTAAAACAGGACTTAAAAAGAAAAACAAGTTTCCCAAGCCTAAGTGGTTCCCCCTTAGACTTCACCCTTGCTACAGCTGTTGTTCTTTGTTCTATTACAAATAAAATACTGTCCCTGTAAGTAAGGTTTATAATCTTCTTGTTTTCATTAGATCCTGTTTTTACCCAACAAAGCCCACCAAGATATGCTGAGTTGCAAAACTGTCACAGTTTGACTGACTGCCTTTGTTTTGCTTCTGTCCACAAGTTTCATGCTGTTAGGTAGATGAATTCCTCTCTGCAACATGTATAAGACTAGAGCTGCTCCTTTGTTCTAGGCTCAGCCTTTGGATACTGGTTCATTGAGCCAATGCACACCTAAATAAAACCTCTTGTTTCACCCATATCTTAAATTCTGCAACAAAGGCAAAACCCAAATTCTCTCTGTCATATAAAGTGACTCACAAAGCAGGAATGTGAAGAGAAAATACAAGAAGACATATATTAAGCAAACACAAATATATGAAAGGAAATGAAATGAAGGAGGAAGAAGAGATGAAAAGATGGAGAAGAAAAGGAAAGCTGAGCTTACAAGAATAACATGAAGAATTTAAGAACTGAAGGTAAAAATGCTTTATATGGGGCCAAGAGGGACAGTTCTATGTCAGAAGCCCTCAGTATTTTATATTCACAGCACAATTTAAAATTTTAGGATTTGTTAGCAAAATTGAAGACCAAAATATATGGGCTGCCAAACCACACTAGAGAACCATAAATTATAAGACTAAGGTTAATTTAATCTTACTATCTACAAACAACTACATCATCACACGACTCACTTTGTTGGGTTTTTTCATATTATAAGTTTTATTGGTAAATTTTAGGTATTCAATATAATAACATTCATCATTGGGAATTTGCACCTTTACATACTCTGTCTTGGTTCTTACTTTTTTCCTTATTCCCCTGCCCTCCTTTCAACCCCTCCACCCCTTCCTATTTACAAAGACTTTGTTTCCATTTTTTTCATTTTCTCATATTAATTCCATTCCCTTCTTTGTTTACTTTGTTGATTTTTAACAGTATTGTTTTGAGTAGAAATGTACTTTCTAGTAGATTCACGCAGCAAAGTTTTTATCTACTCTAGAAAATCACAGAAAACTGGATCCATAGTCTACTATTCTGTCTAATCTTCTCAGCTCAGTTTTCTAGTAGATATCATAAAAAATAGTAAAATATGTCAAATACTTCTGTGTACCAGGTGCTGCTTTCAAGCATTAATTCATTGAATTTTCATAATTTCAATGCATTTATTTTTTTCTCACGTTAGACATGATGATAAGGTGGCAAAACTATAGTCTGAAACAAGCAGCAAGATAGTGGTAGAGCAATGTGGATTCAGATGATTTTAAGCCTCTATCCTTAACACTGTACTATGTCACCTCCTAACACTGACTTGTGTGTCTATAATAGCATAGATAGTCTGTTGTAGCAGAATTAAACTTTACACATTGATTGAAATATGGCAGAATGCCTGCAGAATTTTGTGACAAATTGGACACGTATCTCAACATTGGAAAAGGAATGGTTTTCCAGAAATATTATGTGTTCCAGCTATAATTACTCTTCTGCATTTTTGTTTTTGCTTTTCTTCTAAACAAAAAAAGTATTTTGGAGATTGTCTCATGTTAGCACATAAAAATATTTTTTCTTTTAAAGTTTTTTACAATAATATCTACCATTGTTTTCTGGTTCTGTGAATATACAGGTTGTATCCATACTGTACTATTAAAAATAATAGGATTGGGCTGGGGATTTAGCTCAGTGGTTTCGCCACCTGATGTGCAAGCACAAGGACCCAAGTTCAATCCCTGGTACCAAAAATTAAAATTAAAATTAAAAATAATGAGATAACATATAACCTTTCATGTGGCTAATGATTGTAATGATTCAAGTACATCTCCATGTATAAAATCAATAGTTGGTTGATTCCAAGAGAAAGAAGAAATACTTTTTGAAGTAGCAGAGAGAAGGTTACAGTATCCAAAAATAAATTTTTTCAATGATATACAAAACCTAGTTGTGAAGATAGTGGATAAGAGAGTAGAGGTATATGAGTTTTAAATTTTGATAACCACTCCCAATATGTACTTTATGCATCTTGAAAGAGTTTTCTATCTTCCTTTTTTTAGGGTTTGCCAATTTTCCCACTCTATAGCTAACATAAACTTTGGTTCTCATCTAGCTGCCAAAGTTTATCACTTATTTAGAGCTTAACATTTCTCTTGTTATGAGTAAGCTTGAGCAGACTTAAGAACCTACCTTTGTAACCCTTGAAGAAGTTGTTCAAATTATTCACCTTAATTTTGCACATTCTTCACTTTATTACCTTTTAATTTGCTAGTGTTCTTTATGTAACACAATAATTATTTCATTTTCTATTTATCTTTAGACTTAGTTTCTGATGATTTTTGGAATCCAGAAATTTTATGTAGTTGAATTCTTCAATCTTTACTCATATGGCTTTGGTGTATGATATATTTTTGAGCAAAGATTTCTCCACTCTTAAGTTTTTTTTCTTTTTGTTTTTGGGGTTTTTTTTGGTACCAGAAATTGAACTCAGGTCCTTGTGCTTTCAAGGCAGGCACCAGAACCACTGAGCTAAATCCCCAGCCACTGTTAAGATTTTAAGAAGAGTTTCACCACTACCTCACAAGCACAAGGTCCTGAGTTTGATCCCCCATATCAAAAAAAAAAAAAAAAAGATTTTTAAGAAAGTCTCCCATGGCTATTTCTAGCAATTGAATCTTTGTTTTTTTAACCACTTAAACATTTGATCTGCTTAAATATTTTATATTCGGTTCCAGATTTCCCAAATGGTCACTAAGTTTCTACAACACCATTTTTTGACTGATTCATCTTTCTTCACTAGATTTGAAATTATACCATTATTCAAATAAAGTATTCCAATGTGATTTGAACTTCCAGGCTGGCCTCGAACTCACAGAGATCCTCTCACCTCAGCCCTCAGAGTGCTGAAATTATAGGCATGTGCCAGCATGCCTTGCTGAGAGTGTTTTAATTAATATAGTTTTATAGCATATTTTAATATCTCTATTCTTTATTTCTCTGAATTTTAAAGATTTTTATTTTTATCTATAACTTTATAATAGCTTGCTGATATTCTGCTGATATTTTTACTGAGTATAACAAATATGCAAATTTGTTTAAAGAGAATTAACATAATTATGATATTGATTTTTTATTTCTGAAAATACATTTGTCTTAGCTACTTTTGTCATTTCTGAGACAAAACATTCCACACTCAAAGTTAAAGGAGGAAAGTTTTATTGTAGCTCACAGTTTGTATAGGTTTCAGTTCATGGTTGACTGACTCCAAGGCAGGGGAGCCTGGCAGAGGGGCGTCACAGAGGACAAACAGATCATCGAAGGTAGAAGGGCACGGCAGCAAGCTACAAATGATAAGCAATCAGGGACACACTTTCTGTCCTTTATATTTTATCCAAGCTATACCCCCTTAGGGTAGGTAGGACTTACACCCAGGGTAGTGCACCCTTGATCCTACCCAGAACTACACCAAACCAATCAGTGAACTAATTTAGTAATCACAAATCACACACCCTTGATCCCAGCATCATATACTCTAGATCCAGCTACCTCTGAAAAGCCCCACCTATGATCACACGAGGCTTTGGGGGAACATCTAGATACAACCCATAACAATATTTTTCATTTATATCCCTTATTGCACATCTATCATTTCTTCATAAAATCTGTGCATATCTGGTTAAACTTTAGCATAAACATTTTATAGATTTTTATGTTTTCCCATTGTTACTATAAATGGTATATTTTTCATGTCTTCTATTTGTTTATATTTGCATATATAGAAGTTATTAATTTATGCTTATTCATTTTGTGGCCAGATATTTACGAAATTCTTCTTTTAAAGAATTTTCCTTGAGGGCCAGGAATTTAGCTCAGTGGTTCCGCTGCCTGCCTCTCAAGTGCAAGGTCCCAAGTTCCATTCCCAGTACAAAAAAAACAAAAACAAAAACAAAAAAGAATTTTTCTTGAATTTTTCTGTTTTACAAATATTTGTAATTTCTTCAATCTTTAAAATTTGTACTTATTTTTTCTCTTACATTTGACAATTTCATAAAGATTTCCCTAATTTAATCCTTTTTGCCATTTAGGAATTTAAAACTTTATTTGAAATAAGCATATTAAAATAGTAAGTGTATTGTAGACAATTCCATATTCCAAGACAAACTTGAAGTCTAAAATTATTTCAATATTAAATGAGAAAGTATGAAAACTAATTTTCTGGTTTGTTCTCAGATTTACACTTGGTCTTAACCAAAAGGCCAAGAAGCAATGCTCTCAGATTTAATGCTCTGGAAATTAAAGACTTGTCTGCTTTATGCTATAAGTTAATAAAATACAATTAAAAATTTGTTGACTATAATGAAAATTTGATCATCTTGTAAATATCATGCTCAACATGGCTTAACAAAGGAGAACCTTAACTTCTGCAAGTGATATTATCAAGGAATGATAATCCACAAAATAAACGTGCATATTTAAAAATTATTTAGCATACTTCATAGCCACACTGGCCGTTAAAATTAAAAGAGGTAATAACAAGTGTTGATGAAGATGTGGAGAATCTGGAATCTTCGGACATTGCTGATCAGAAAATAGTGCAGCTCTTTTGGAAAAACAATTTTGACAATTCTTAATGTTAAAAAATATGTCTCTTATGCACCAGCAAATCCACTCTTAGAAGAAATGAAAACTTATGCATGGATGTTCATAGTAAAATTATTTATAGTAGTCAAATACTGACATAAATGTTTATCAACTGATGCACAGATAAATAAATGTGGTATATAACTACCATGGAATATTAATCAACCATAAAAAATGAAGCACTGATACATGGGTAATCCTTGCAGCCATTATACTAAATGAAAGAAATCCATTAAAAACATATCATATTACCCCTTTTGTATGAAATACCCAAAATAGCCAAATCTATAGATACAGAAAGTAGATTAGTGACTATTAAGGCTGGGACTAGAAGTGAGAGAAGAGGATTCAGGAAAACAGTAAATCACTGTTAATGTGTACTGGTTTTCTTATTATGGTGATAAAATAATACTTCTACAGCAGTGATGGTTGCACAAGTCTGTTAATATACTAAAAACATTGAATTATATACATTAATGGATAAATTTTATGGACTATGAATTATATTCCAATAAAGTGCTTTTAAAAAGAAAGATAAATGTATTAAGTAGTTAACAAATATTGGTAAAATGAATTTAATTTGTGGAATTTTTACAAGTTCCAAAATAGACACTCATTAATGTTTGTAGATACAAAGTTTTGTTGTTACTTTCTAAAGAAGCATCAATACATTCAAATAATATACTGATTAAACATTAATTTATGTATTAAATAATTGTCTAGTGAACAATCATTACGTGCCAAACACTGAACTTAGAAAAAGGAAAACATGGATAAAATGTGCTTCCTGAAAGATTTGGTAGGGAGGGAGGACATACACACAATCAAAATAAGAAAATGGGAAATGCCATGAGAGGCCTATCTCATGGAGGTTAGGAAGAAGTTTGGCCGGAGAATGATCAGAGAAAACTTAGGAAATAGATTGATGTAGAATAGAAACATATATTGTTGCTAGGTTTTAAATGTGTAGGATTGGTGGGGAATGGTACAGAATAAATTAACTTCCACTGCTTTACTTCTATTTTTTAACATTAAAAATCAGTTGATTGGGGTTTTTTTGTCCCTCTGCGCTTTCCGTGAGAAAAGTTGGTCGGGGAGGGTCAAAGAGATGGCGCCCTTTAGAGGAACACATAGATCATCGTTTCTTTGAAGTCATTTACAAATAGGAAAGCTGACCACCATGCCTGTGGGTGTGATATATGCATCTGTAAGTGTACGTATGGCCAAAGAAGAGGAATCCAAAGAGCAGCTAGTGAGACCAGAGCAGCTCTCCATATATACTGTGCCACCTCTTCAGTCTAAATATGTTGAAGAGCAGCCTGGGTATTTACAAATGGGCTTTGCATCTATTCACACTACAAATGGTTGTTATATTGGCTGGTGCAAGAGTACTTAGATCTTTGTGAAAAATGGGGTAATGGATACAGTACAATTTGGAAAGGATGCATATGTCTATCTGAAGAATCCTCCTCGAGATTTTCTTCAAAAATTGGGAGTGATTACAGTTTCAGGATTTGCAGGCCTGGTTTCAGCAAGAAAAGGTTCTGGGTTTAAGAAAATTGCTTATCCATTAGGACTGGCTACTTTAGAAGCAGCTGTTTGCTACCCAGTTCAGTCAGTAATAATTGCAAAGGTAACCAGAAAAAAAGCATATGCTACAAGCCAGCAAATTTATGAAGCATTTAAATCATTGTGGACAAAAAGCACCAAAAAAGAATCACTCCCTGAGCCTAATGGAAAAACTAAGCTAGGAATCTCTGAAGAAACAGAAATACCTGCAGAAACAACTCACATCCTGAAACATTCAGTGCCTTTGCCAACAGAATTCAGTTCTGGAACAGTGATAAAATCAGAACCCACCTCAGGTGCTACCATGTTTATGCCTGACCCTAAACTCATGGATCATGGACAATCCTATCCAGAAGATGAAGATATGGATACCACTAGAAGCTGAAATCGACTGCATAAAGAACTACAAAATGTGGGAAGTTGCAAATAATGATGAAAAAAATTATGCAATGGGTAACTGACATACACAATATAACTTAAATCAAGTTTTTCCTTGACATCTTCCGATGTACAGTTTGACCAATCATGTAAGTGATTAACACAAAGTTTGAATGCAAACCAAACAATATTAAATGATTGATTAAGTGATACAGGTTGAACTATTAGCTCACATTTGATGAGTTTCAGTGATTTATTAGAAAGCAAAGAAAAAAGCAATGATAAACACCAATGAGATTAAAATCTGAATGTATATATATAATATATGTTTATATATATACATTTATATGTGTTTTAAATTTTCAAAATGCCAATTTAGAATGGTGTGTGGAAGGATATGTTTATTTTGTTTTCCATTTCTCTGAGCTGGAATAAAAAATTCAAGTGTTAAGAAAAAAAAAAGGTTGATTGGGCTGGCCATGGTGATATACACCTGCAATGCCAGGACCTGACTAGTTGAGGCAGAGAACACTGAGTTGAAGATCAGCCTCAGTTACATAGTAAGATCCTGTTGAAAAACAAACAAAAATTGAATTGGTCTACAAATTGATACATAAGTCTTATCATTTCATAGGACAAATTGTTTCACAAAGTGATCACAAAATTTTCTTACCTCCTATTCTAACTCTAATAAAGTTACTATCACACTTTTGTACAGATTATAACTTAGATAAGAAAGGATTCAGGGTCTAGATGTAAGGAAATCAATAGTGGGTAAAATGGAAGAAATTCTAAGATCCAAAGAGAGAAAATACAATTTTTGAGAAGATAATATTCACTCTAGATCTAGTCTTAATGAAATATTTCTGTTCAGCAGTTCTTTCGATGTCCAGCCTTTTGGCTTGCTTGGACCACAATGAATGAAGATGAATTGTCTTGGGCCACATATAAAATATATAACATAGTTAATGTCTATAAGTAACAACATTTCCTTTAATTATTTTGCATTTATCATTATCACTTTTTTTCAAGGAAGGCAAGCAGCCTGTGGGTCACAGGTTCAACATATCTGTCTCTTGTCTCATAAAAGATTAATATTTATTCTTAAGGTTTTCCTGACTAGTAAAATAAATTATTCTACACGTCCTTGGCAGACATTACTTTTGAACATCTCAAAAAATTAAATAATGTTTACATTTCACACAGAAGAATCCTCTAAGGCTATTTGGCACAGTTTAAAAGATCATTCTATTGTGTTTGCTTTGGTGGTACATATACTAAAAAATCATTCTACTGAAATATTCAACTTTTAGAAAGTGATGTTATCTATACTTCTATTTGGGCCCTGTTGGGAGCAATGCTGCATAATTTTAGGGAAAAATCATTTGGTTAGCCTAGTTCTCCTGCCTACAGCCCAGCCATGGAATTCTGAGACATAATTCCATTTTGGCCTCCGGTCACAACTGAGACCTCAATGATCCGGTGATGCTGTGATTCTCCAGGACAAGAAACATCCTGGGAGCTGAAAACATCCTGGGAGGAACAAACATCTACTCAGTTCCTCATTGCTCTTGGACTGTTACATCTTGTTTACATGAATGTACTGAACTCTGAAAGTCATTTGTTACATTTGTTTCTCCCGATGTACTGAATAAAAGATGCAGTAAACTGGGGTCTTTCGTCTTTGCTGCCCAGAGCAGCACTGATCAGACCCAAAGCTCAGCTTCTCAGTCTCATTTTTCTACCTTTCCTGCAATTTGCCTTGTGCTGCCGTGGCTTGCAGGAGACTAGGACTTACTGCAGAGGTTCTGGTAACATCCCCTTTCCCTGTTCCCTACAGGGCCCCATTTCCACCCCACCAACCCACTCCACCCAAAGCTGATTTTCCTCCTCTCATCTGGCTTTAAAATTTCCCTTTTGAAACTCACATTCACTACATTCTACTCCAAAAATGAAACTTGGCTTCTTCATGTTCCCACTTTCTATGTATTAAAGGAACTAAGAAAGTTCAAAAAGAGCCTCGTTTACGTGACAGGGAAACTAAGCCCCCTTCTTTCACAGTGGATTTCATCATAAAACCATTGTCAATTTCTATCTGTGAAAGAGGAAAAAAGGTGATATCATTCTAAATTTTTTAACTTTTAAAAGCAAATTATTGTCTATTGCTAACTTCCTATTGTCTTATAGGAGGACAGATTTATTGAACATTAAACTGAAATTCCACAATCATAATTTGAATGAACTACATTGCTAACTTCAGTGCATATTTTCACCTCACTTGAACAGTTAATATCCTCAGTGAGTCATGATCCTAGAGTGAGCTCCTAAAAAAGCCTATGATTATTTTATTCTTTACCTTTTCTTACAATGAATAGTACTTGTTTACATACATATATATTTTGATTTTATTCTCTCCTTGTAAAAGATTTATGAGATAGGTATTATCTCCATATTACAGTTGAGGAACTATTATAGATAGATAAGCTAGATAGAAATATTATAGGCAGTCAGATAGGGCTAAGTCTTCTAGAGAGCCAGGACAAAGGTGAAATACACCACAGCTGCACATCGGCTGAAAACCAGGCCTCAAGATGGAGACAAGATGACCAGACCCACATGCTTCTTCAAAGAACTGGGGTTAGTGAAGTCTAGATAGACATCAACCACCTGGGGCTAACCAGAGACCTCTGGACCCACTGCCTCCTAGAAGTATCCTTGTTTTTTTCATCCACACTTAGTTTGTGGCTTGTTTCCCAATTGGACCACCATTACCTAAGAGACTATACTGGTAACCTTATTGGACGTTCATGCCTGTGGCCCACATTGTACCCACGTGGGTTTCACCCTATAAAACTTCTCTGCAAAGTAGGGTGTTTGGCTACCTACTCAGGACCCCTCCTGCCCCTCAGGAGCTTTTCTATCAATAAATATCTTCCTACTTTTAACCTCCATCATTCTTCAATTTCTAGAGAACAAGAACTCGGCGTATCACACAGTTACCAGGTTGGGAGATATAATATTTCATATTTTAGGAACAGTGCAGTCCACTTCCTTCTGACTGGAGTCAGTCACAGGCTCTGCCTCAGAGCCTTGGAGTAGTCCCAGCTGCTGCATGGAGAGGCAGGCCCGTGCTCGCCTCTGGGGCCTGCGGGCAGTGAGTCTCCTTCGGCAGTTGTTGAATTCTCCATTTGCACACCTTGACTTCCTCTGTGGCCAGCACCACCTTCTCTGCATCCCACAGCCGCTGGTCACACTCCTGCAGCTCATACGCTTCCTGACTCAGCTTCTTCTGCAGCACCATCTCCTGCTGGTACAGCTCCTTCAGGTCATGTTGGGTGAGCGTTGAGGCTCTCAGCTTGGCTTGTAAAAATTTGAGATCCTCCTGGAGCAGTGAGATTGTGGTCTGGGTTCAGAAGACATCCAGCATATGCTTAATCTGAGTTTTCATGTCATTCTGGTCACTTTTTCCTTCTCCATTGGCTGATTCATCTGCCTCAGCTCCTCCTGGACCTGGACCCTCAGACTCAGATTTTTCTCATCAAGATCATTTAAAATAGAATGACCAGGCACGCCCTACCGAGGTCCTGAGCGCCGAAGACACAGAATCACCCCGCTACAGAAAGGCAGGTCTGCTCATGCCCAACTGAGGTCCTGAGTCACACAGAACGTGCCTAATCACACACTGCACACAGGAAGGCCTGTGCACTCCCTACCGAGGTTCTGAGTCACGCGGAAGACACCAAATCACCCCGCTGCAGACACGCAGCAACCTGGTTTCACACTACAAAGACACAGAGGACAACAGACCACCAGACCAAGGTACTGAGTCCCGGTGCTCCTGGCCCAGAGGTAGGGGCTTCTGAGCTATCTTCCCACTGCTCCTGGTCCACAGGAAGGGCTTCCCAGTCACCATCCTTCCTGCTGCTCCCAGCCCAGAGGAAAGGGCTTTTGGGCCACCTTCTGTCCTGCTGCTCCTGGCCCAGAAGAAGGGGCTTCCAGGACACCATCCCTCCCACCACTCCCGGCCCAGAGGTAGGGGCTTCCTGGCCACCATCCCTCCCACTGTTCCCAGCCCACAGGAAAGGGCTTTTGGGCCAACATCCCTACTACTGCTCCTGGCCCCTGTCCCACCTCACCCAGCTCAGAGGAGGTAATCTGTGCAGGCGCTAACAGCCCCCTGGCCAAGTCAAAATGAGAAAACACGTAAATAAGTCTCAAAACCAGACTTCCAGATCACCTACAGCAACTCCAAAGGGAAATGAGTTGGAACCCTCTAATACTCAACAACCTGGACCCACTGAACTGGCAACAAAAGGGGATCTGGAAAAAATGAAATCAGAAATAATTTCTCAGATAACAGGAGAAATTGTGCCCCTAGTGCAAGACATGATTAATAAATCTAGAGAGGAGCTCAGGAACATGATGGAATCCCAACATAAGAAACAAATGGAATCCATAAAACAGATGCAAATAGATTTCCAGGATATGAAAAACTCCATTGAAAGTCTACACAGCAGAATGAGCCAATGTGAGGACAGAATTTCAGATATAGAAGATAAGATTGTAATTAGTGACCAGGAAAAGAAAAATTGCTTCAAAATTCTAAGAGAACATGAGAAATCAATCCAGCAGCTGCTAGATGATGCAAAGAAGAATAACATAAGACTGATTGGGCTCAATGAAGAAACAGGAGAGAGTGGAGATGACATAAAAAATCTCTTCACAGAAATAATGGCAGAAAACTTCCCAAGCAGGGGAAAAGAGCATGACATACAGATAAGTGAGGCATATAGGACTCCAAATAGCCTTGATCAAAAAAAATCTACACATAGCATATAATTGTTAAGATTCCAGAAACTCAACAGAAGAACAAAGTCCTACAAGCAGAGAAAAGAAACAAATCACATACAAAGGAAAGCCCATCAGAATCACAGCAGACTTCTCAACACAAACCAGCAAGGCAAGAAGAGCTTGGAGTGACATATTCCAAGCCCTAAAAGAAAACAGCCTCCAACCCAGATTGATGTACCCTGCAAAACTATCTTTCAAAATGGATGGAGAAATAAGATACTTTCATGACAAAGAGCACCTTAGGAACTTCGTGAATACCAAACCAGCACTCCAAAGAATTTTACACAATATCCTAGGAACAGACATTGAGGATCACAACCCCAGGAAGCAAAGCAGAATGAACCCAACTGGCATGACAAAAAATTACATGTAAAGGGGGAGAACCCAACAAAAAGAAAATGTCATGGCAATGACAAGTCAATATATTTCAGTTATAACCATCAATGTTAATGGTCTCAATTCACCAATCAAAAGAAATAGACTGGCAGAATGGGTCAAGAAGTAAAATCCAACAATATGCTGCATACAAGAAACACACTTAATTCAAAAGGAAACTCATAGACTGAAAGTTAAAAGGTGGAAAACAATACTCCATGTGACAGGAACCCAAAAAAAAGCAGGAGTAGCTATCCTCTTGGCAGATCAAGTAGATTTCAAACCAACACTGATTAAGAGAGATGAAGAAGGACACTACATCCTTGTAAAAGGAAGAATCCAAGAGGAAGAGATGACAATCATAAATATCTATGCACCAAACACTAGTGCACCCAACTACATAAAACAAATACTAATGGACATGAAAAGTCATATATGCACTAATACAATTGTAGTGGGGGACCTCAACACCCCACTGTCACAAATAGATAGATCAACTAGACTAAAAATAAGTAATGAAATACTAGAACTCAATCAAACTCTTGAACAAATGAACTTAACAGATGTTTACAGAGTCTTCCACCCCACAAAATCAGAATACACAGGCTTCTCAGCTGCACATGGGTCATTCTCCAAAACAGGCCATGTACTCACACATAGAACATG
This sequence comes from Heterocephalus glaber, assembly GCF_053883595.1. Classification (NCBI taxonomy): domain Eukaryota; kingdom Metazoa; phylum Chordata; class Mammalia; order Rodentia; family Bathyergidae; genus Heterocephalus; species Heterocephalus glaber. The sequence continues at coordinate 31,027,498 of NW_028258296.1, read as the reverse complement.
TTTAAGTAAGTGGAAAGGAATTGAAGTTATCCCCTGTATATTATCAGACCATACTGCCATGAAATTAGAGATCCATAGCAAAAGAAACTCAAAAAATTTCATAAACATGTGGAAATTGAACAACACACTTCTGAAGAACCAATGGGTCACAGAGGAAATTAAAGAAGAAATCAGACAGTTCCTTCAATTAAATGACAATGACAATACAACACATCGGAATCTATGGGACACAATGAAAGCAGTCTTATGAGGGAAATTCATAGCAGTGAATATGCATATTAGGAAAACAGAATGAGCCCAATTAAACAACCTCATGCTGAACCTCAAGCTTCTAGAAAAAGAAGAGCAGGACAACCCCAAAGCTCATACAAGGGAGGAAATTATGAAGATCAGAGCAGAAATCAATGCAATGGAGACTAAGAGAACTATACAAAAAAAAAATCAATGAAGTCAAGAGTTGGTTCTTCGAATGAATCAACAAAATTGATAAACCTTTAGCCAACCTTATCAGAAAAAGGAAAGAAGAGCCCCAAATCCATGCAATTAGGAATGAAAAGGGTGAAATGACAACAGACCCAGCACAAATACAGAGGATCATCAATACCTACTTCCAGAACCTATACACCAATAAGATGGACAACACAGAAGAAATGGACAGATTCCTAGATACATACGAATTACCAAAGTTGAACGAAGAAGACATAAAACTTCTGAACAACCCAATATCAACCAATGAAATTGAAAGTGTAATTAAAAACTTATGAACTAAGAAAAGCCCCAGCCCTGATGGCTTCACTGCTGAATTCTACAAGACATTTAGAGAGGAACTGCTGTGACTACTGTTTCAACTCTTCAATGAAATTGAAAGGGAAACAATACTCCCAAATTCATTCCTGGAAGCAAGCATCACCTTGATCCCCAAAGCAGAGAAAGACCCAACTGAAAAGGAGAACTATAGGCCAATCTCACTAATGAACATAGATGCAAAAATCCTTAATAAGTTAAAGGCAAACAGAATGCAGAAGATCATCAAGAAGATCATACACCCTGATCAAGTGGAATTCATCCCAGGGATGCACAGATGGTTCAATATATGAAAATCAATTAATGTAATACACTATATCAATAGAGCCAAGGAGAAAAACCATATGATTATCTCCATAGACACAGAAAAAGCATTTGACAAAATCCAGCATGCATTTATGATAAAAACCCTACAAAAATTTGGAATAGATGGTCTCTACCTCAAACTGATAGAAGCCATCTATGAAAAACCAACAGCCAATATCATACTAAATGGGCAAAAACTGAAATCCTTCACACTAAAATCAGGAACAAGACAAGGATGTCCACTATCACCACTCTTGTTCAATATACTTCTGGAAGCATTAGCCATGGCAATTAGACAAGAGAAAGAAATAAAAGGAATAAAGATAGGAAATGAAGAAGTCAAATTGTCATTATTTGCAGATGACATGATACTCTATATAGAAGACCCCAAGAACTCCACCAAAAGTCTTCTAGACTTAATAACCAAATTCAGTCAAGTAGCTGGTTACAAGGTCAACACACAAAAATCAATAGCTTTCCTCTACACCAATGACAGACTCACTGAGAGAGAAATAGGGCAAATAATTCCTTTCACAATAGCATCCAAAAAACTGAAATACTTAGGAATCATCCTAACGAAAGAAATCAAAGACCTCTTCTCTGAAAACTATGGCACTCTGAAAAGAGAGATAGAAGATGATATCAGAAAATGGACAGACATCCCCTGCTCCTGGGTAGGAAGGATTACTACAGTGAAAATGGCCATACTTCCAAAACTGCTATATAGATTTAATGCAATTCCAATTGAGATCCCAGCAGCGTACTTCATAGACCTCGAGAAAACAATCCAAAAATTCATTTGGAGCAAGAAGAGACCCAGAATAGCAAAAGCAATTCTAGGTTACAGAGACATGGCAGGGGGTATCACAATCCCCAACCTGCAACTATACTACAAAGCTACTGTGATAAAAACAGCATGGTACTGGCAAAGAAACAGACTTGAGGACCAGTGGAACAGATTAGAAGATGCAGAAATAACGCCAGACACACTCAGCCATCTCATTTTCGACAAAGGAGCCAAACACCCTCACTGGAGGAAAGATATCCTCTTTAATAAATGGTGCTGGAAAAATTGGGCTTCAACTTGCCAAAGATTAAAACTAGACCTCTATCTCTCACCATGCACTAAACTAAAATCAAAATGGATTAAAGATCTAAATATTAAAATAGAAACTCTGAACCAGTTGGACCAGAGGTTAGGTAGAACCCTTGAACACATCGGTGTAAGAAAAGATTTTATGAACAAAACCTCAGTTGCCTGTGAACTAGCACAAAGTATCAACAAATGGGATCTCTTCTTATTAAAAGCCTTCTGCACAGCAAGAGAAATCACCAGCAATGTGAAGAGACAACCCACAATGTGGGGGAAAAAACTTCACGTGCTCTTCCTCAGACAAAGGCCTACTGTCTCGAATCTATAAAGAACTTAAAAAGATCAGACCTCCCAAATTTAAAGACCCAATCCAAAAATGGGCATCTGAAATGAACACACATTTTTCAGACAAAGAAGTAAAAATAGAAAATAAATACATGAGAAAATGTTCAAAATCACTGGTCCTTCGAGAGATGCAAATGAAAACAACTCTGAGATTCCACTTCACTCCAGAAAGAATGGCTGCTATCAGGAAATCAACCAATAACAAATGCTGGCGGGGCTGTGAGGAAAGAGGAACTCTGCTCGACTGCTGGTGGGAGTGTAGACTGGTGCAAGCACTGTGGAAATCAGTATGGAGATACCTCAAAGAACTAGGACTGGAAGTCCCATTTGACCCCGCTATTCCACTGTTGGGGATCTTCCCCAAAGAATTAAAAGAATCATACCACAGTGATATATGTGCGCCCATGTTCATAGCAATGCAGTTTGTAATAGCTAAAACTTGGAAACAGCCCAAATGCCCATCAACTGGAGACTGGATAAAGAAAATGTGGTTTTTTTTATAAAATGGAGTATTACTCAGCCATAAAAATGAGAAATTAGAGACATTTATAGCTAAGTGGATGCACATTGAGGTGATACTCTTAAGTGAAATAAATAGGACACACATGTGTAAATACCGAATAGTTTCTCTGATGTGAGAAACTGAAAGTGTAAGTAAGGACTAAATGTATAATAGGTAATGTGAAATAGGAAGAAAAGAGGCATAAGGAAAGGAAGTGGGAGGGCTAGGGGAAAGGATAGAAGGGAATGGGATTAATATGAGAAAATGGAAAAATAGGAACAAAATCTTTGTAAATAGGGATGACTGGAGGGGTTGAAGGGAGGGCTGGGCAAGGGTGAAAAATAGGAACCAAGAGAGACTATGTAAAGGTGCAAATTTCCAATGATGAATGTCATTATATTGTATACCTAAAATGTACCAATGATTAGAATGAATAATCGATAGTGTAAAATAGGAAGAAAAGGTCCAAAGGGGTAGGGGTAGTGGGAGGGGCAGGGGAAAGGAAAGAAGGGAAAGGAAAAATGATGACTGAATACACAGAAAGATTCCAAGTTCCCTACTGTAATGAGTCTCATTTCTCTGAGCACCTGGACTTTTCTTCTGAATTCATCCAAAAATCATTCCTTAGTAAACCCTTCTACTGACTCATTCTACTGATTCCTTTTCCACGAAAGAACCCAGCAAACTTGCAAACATATTCTACAAAAGGGTGAGTTAAATTTCTTCCATCAGATTCAGGGACTTTCTCAGACACAGCCCAGTGACAGGTTCTCTTGGTGAGCCAGCCAGTAGGTAAAAAGAGACATCCGGCATTATGACTGCTCAAGTCCAGCCAAAGCCTTTTTCATTTTTTTTCTTCCCAGCTTCCCTCAACTCCTTGCCCTCAGAAGTGTGGTTTCTCACAATTCCTTGCCCTCAGAAGTGTAGTTTCTCACACTTCCTTGTAAAGTATAGTTTCTCTCAACTCTTTCACCTCTAAAGCATAGTTTATCTTCTTTTCCTCCTTTTTCTGTCCCTTTCTACAAACTTCTGCAGCCTTAGGGTTTTCCTTTTCAGCAGCTAGAAGCTCCAAAGTCCACAGAAAATGAGTGCTTGTATACATAAAAACATCAAAAATAAAAGACACTTGCTCCCTTTCACCAAAATGAGAAGAGGTGTCAACTGATCTCCTTTATGACATCTAGCAGCAGCATTATGTACTCCTTTACATGTTGCTGGGTAAGATGGAACTAAATTTGCTCACCAGAGAGACACATAAAGAGGTTTATCTGCATCGTGAGCAAAGTATCTGATGCAACCAGTATATGAAGACCAGTCTGAGACACTCGGGAGAAGAACAAACTTTGGGGTAACACCAGAAAGAAGCAATCTTAAATTGTCATGCCTGACCTAGGTTGGAGCCTCTCAGCAAACACACCACCCTCCACAAACAACAAGAAAAAACTAAAGGGCCATGCTGCCCTCAGTAAACAGAACAGATGGCCATAAAGAAAATTTAGGACAGGACCTACAATCTCCCCAGTGCTGAGAAGTCTAGTGAGAGACCTAAGTTAGCTCAGGAAACTCCATTTTGTCTGAACTGCCCTAGTCCTGATGGGAAAACTGTCCTCTGTGTGAACTCTGAAAAGGGGGGGATCTTACCTCATGTTTGTACTCCTGTGTGATGTCTCAACACACCAGATCTTCTTATTTCCTGCCTATATTCCTGCTTTTAATTGGTGCTTAAGGGTTTAGACAAACAACCACAAGGGTGCATATGGAACCCACCCATAGGAAACAAAGGGATGTGTGTTTACATTTTATAAGGGCTGGCTTTACATTATGTATCTGGTAACCCAGAGGTGCTAACCACGTGTTCTTTCTCCATTCTGTAGATATGCTTACTACAGGGCTAGGGAGTGGGGAGGAGGAAAGGGTTTTCTTTATAAAAACTGACCAAAAGTTCAGGGGCCAGTCTCTTTGCAGGGGGTTGGTCCTGGGCAGAAATAAACTTCTCTGTGGACTTTACATCGTGTCATGACTTGGGTGATTATCGCTGTAGGGAACTTAGGCTCAACACTAGTATCATCTACACACCTGCACTGACCGTCCTGGGAACTTTGACCCCAAGCATTCCATCCCAGCCTCCTTAGGATTACAACCCCCATCCCCAAACACTATAAAAACTTAACTTCTTCTCCAGCCAATCACTGACATCATTCACCATCTCAGTCTGCCTGAACCTAGGCAAAATAAAATTAGCTTCTATTGTTCACACAAAGCCTGTGTCTAGGTAGCCTCTTGTACACTGTTCATTTTGGGGTCCTAAATATTTTAGTTACAAAGAGATACTAGAAACTGTGCTTTTGGTCCTCCCCAAAAGGGCAAAAGCTTGGTTCACCTGATATGGCTCCCTTTTGGGGGTGGCTGGGAATATGTCTTAAGCTGTACAGATTCAGTGGTCATTCAGGTGATAACTGATAGTATCCTCAGACCTGATAAAGTCTATGGACTCAAACAGAAAAAGAGCCCACTGGTTCACTTATATTCATCCTTTCTCCCCTAAGAAAGCCCCAGTCCCCTTTTTTGTCCCTTCTCTTTCACTCAGGCTTTCATCTGTCAGAAAACTCAAAGCCTTTCACTTTTTCTTACATTAGCTATCAGGAAGAGCCAGAAAGCTGGAGGGTAGAGGAAAGTAGTAGAAACTTGAGAAGTTCTTCATGGCTTCAGAGAGTTACTAGTATGTCCTAGCATGTGGGAAGGGGGAGGGGAAGTATGTGACGTCTGCATTTTACCAGTCAGTTGCAGAGGGCTGCAGGCACCCAAGAAGTGGCGATTCTCACTGTCTTCACTGTCTGCCATAACTTTTCTGGGTCATATGGCCTATCTGTCTAGCCTTGCCTGTAGGTTTTTGCTGTTATTGCTTTGTTTCTCTGGAGCCTTTCAGGCTTGCTTTTGTAGCAACCTCCATCTGTGGCTTCTTCCCTCTGTTTTATTTGGTTCTAGTATTCTTATGATAATTTTGGTCTCAAGTTTATCTCCATATGTAAAATGATACTTGATGTGTAGTTGCTAAATAATATCTCTGGACTTTTTTTTTCCCGTTAAGTTTATTGGTACATTTTAGGTGTAAAATACAGTTACATTCATCACTGGGATCTTGTACCATTACATGAGTTTCTTGGTTCTTATTTTTTCCCCTCCCCCTGCCCTCCTTTCACCCCCTCCACCCTTCCCTATTTGCAAAGATTTTGTTTCCATTTTTTTCCTTTGCTCATATTTTTTCTTTTCCCTTCTTTCCTTTCCCCTACCCCTCCCACTTACCCTGCTCCTTTAGACTCTTTCTTCCTACTACACAATATCAATTACACATTTTTAAATTACCATATCAAGATCTAGGAGACATTACCACAGATTTTACAGAATTTAAAAGGATATAGAAAGCATATTACAAAATCTTTTTTGAAATAAATTTGACAACTTCTAAGAAGTACCTTGGAAGACAAATTAATGAAACTGACTCTGGAGGAAATATAAAATTTGAATAGCACCTATTAACGAAAGTATATTCTTAGCTTGAAAACCTACCTTATGACAACAACAGGCTCATATACATCTTAACTGATAAATTATATGAAACATTTAAAGCAGAAAAAAGAAGGAACACTTCTCCCCTCATTTTAGGAAATCAACATTGTGCTAATACTAAAACTGGATAAAGATAATAGAAGAAAAATATATGAACATAGATAAAAATTTGTTTAACAAAACAAACTATTAGAAGTCAGATCTGGAAGTATGTAGAAAGTGGTTTTATTATAGGGATGGCAGTGTTGGCTCAGCGTTGGAAGACCCACCCCCAAAAGTCATCATTTTAACAGAGGAAAGGAAAAAGCCATATGATCCTGACACTAGCTGGAGAAAAAGTATTGGACTAAATTCTATAGCTGTTCGTGGTAAAAGCTATCTGGAGACTAGAAATAGAACAAAATCTTCTCAACAGATCAAAGACATGCACTCCATACTACCAGCAAAAATGCCTTATATAAATGGAGAAGATACAGTGCTTTCTCCCTAAGGTGGGAACAAGGGCAGATATGCCTACTCTTCACCTGTCCATTAAACTTTAAAACATAGTCCTAAACCAAAATAGTCTGGCAATAAAATGACACAATTAGGATAGGATTGGCTAAGTAGAAGCAGAATCTTTATATGTAGATGAAATGGTCATCTACAGAGAAAATACTAAGAAATGTCTAGGAGCCCCTAGAACGTGTACTTGAATTTAGCAGGAATAGAAAACACAAAGTACATATAAAAATTCAGGTCTGTGTATACTTGCTATAAATGAAGAATTGGATATTGAATTTAAAAGTTATGTAGGAGTACAAAGGACCTAGAAAAGTAAAAAGAAAAAGAAAAAAAAAACAGTGTTGGAAGATATTTAATGCCAATTTTAAGACTTCCTCTAAAGCTACAGTAATCAAGGCAGTGTTGGCAGAAGGAAAGACATATAGATCATTGGAATAAACAGAAAATCTAGAAATAGAACCACACATATATGGTCCACTGAGTTTTGAAAGATTATTTAACATTAACATTTTATAGACTATAAACTCAGTTCAAGAGCAGAGGAAAAGACATCGTTTTCAGCAAATGGCACTAAAACACCTGGTATCCTTATATAAAAAATTAACCTCAACCCTTTATTTCCATACCTAAAAATAACTTGTAAGGATCTATGAACCTAAATAGGAAAGCCTAAAACTACAAAACTTTAAGAAGAAATTATAAGGGAAAATGTTCATGAATTTAGGGTAGGCAAGAACTTCCTAGGATACAAAAAAATATGATGTATAAAAGAAAAAAAATTGATAAATAAGATTCCATCAAAATTTAGAACTTTAAATGACATCATTAAAATGAAAAGTTGTCCTTAAACAGACCATATTTACAATGCATATAACCTATGACCGGAACATATAAAGAACTCTTACAGCTCATTAATAGACAACCCAATTAAAAAGTAGACACAAGAAGATGATAAATAGCCAGTACAGCACAAGGAAAGGTGTGCAACACTCGAATCAGAAAAATACTAATCAGTACAATAATAAGATTGAATTATACACTCATTAGGGAGATGAAGTTAAAAGTTTTAAAAGCCTTGTCATGACATTTTCTTTTTGTTGGATTCTCCCCCTTTGTATTTAATTTGTCACACCCAACAGATTCATTCTGCTGGGCTTCCTGGGGTTGTGATCCTCAATGTCTTTTCCTAGGATATATTGTCTAAAATTTTTTGGAGTGTTGGTTTAGTATTCATGAAGTTCCTAAAGTGCACTTTATCATGAAAGTATCTTATTTCTCCATCAATTTTGAAAGATAGTTTTGCAGGGTCCATCAATCTGGTTGGAGATTGTTTTCCTTTAGGGTTTGAAATACATCACTCCAAGCTCTTCTTGCCTTGAGGGTTTGTATTGAGAAGTCTGCTGTGATTCTGATGGACTTTCCTTTGTATGTGATTTGTTTCTTTTCTCTCACTGCTTGTAGAATTTTGTTCTTCTGTTGGGTTTCTAGAATCCTAACTATTATATGCCTATGTGTAGATTTTTTTTATCAAGGCTAGTTGGAGTCCTATAAGCCTCATTTATCTGTATGTCAAGTTCTTTTCCCCTGCTTGGGACGTTTTTCTGCCATTATTTCTGTGAACAGATTTTTGATGTCATCTGCACTCTCTCCTCTTTCTTCATTGACTCCAATTAGTCTTATGTTATTCTTCTTTGCATTGTCTAGCAGCTGCTGGATTGATTTCTCATGGTCCCTTACAATTTTAAAGCAAGTTTTCTTTTCCTGGTCACTAATTGCAATCTTATCTTCTATATCTGAAACTCTGTCCTCACATTGGTTCATTCTGCTGCACAGACTTTCAATGGAGTTTTTAATCTCCTGGAAATCTATTTGCATCTGTTTTATGGATTCCTTTTGCTTCCTATGTTGGGATTTCATCATGTTCCTTAGCTCCTCTATTTTTTTTATCTGTGTCCTCTCTAGATTTATTAATCATGTCTTGCACTATGGGCACAATCTTTGCTGTTATCTGAGAAATTATTTCCGATTTTTTTCCCAGATTCTCTTTTGTTGCCAGTTCAAGGAGTCCAGGTGGTTGAGTGTCAGATTTTTCCATCTCATTTCCCTTTGAGGTTGCTGTAGGTGGTCTGGAAGTCTGTTTTTGAAACTTGTATACATGTTTCTTATTTCCATGTAGGGGTAGGGGTGCGGCTGGGGCCTTTGAGGCTCACCTCCCCTGTCCTGGGAGCACTGGAATGGCAGCCCAGGAGCCTCCTCCTGGGCACTGGGATTGGTTCACCTCCTCCTGGGAGTGGTCCATCTCTGGACTTTTGAAACTCTCTATGAGTTCTTTGTGTATGTTATAGGTCCCTAGATAGAAAGATTTTTTTAAATAACTTTATTAGCAAACACACACACCTACAAAAATTAAAACCTTTCAAAGAAGAACAAGCAAGGGAAAAAAAACCCACAATAATATTCAAATACAGTGGAACTCAACCAAAACAAAACTGAAAAGCACTTAAACATTTTTCCATATAATTTTAAAAAGCATCTCAAGCACCAAGAAAACACCAGAGGATGTGATTTGTTTCAGAAAGATCCCCAAAACCAACACTGAACAAATAGTGGTCTGGAAAAAAGCTCCAGTTAGCTAGCAGATTCCACACAAGCCAAGCTTTTCCCTAATTTAAATTTCGATACAGTCATATGACACAATGGAAACACAATCCAAGAAATATGTTATTAGGCCATTTCATCCATGTGTATCCTTAATGACACTTTCAGTTTCTCACACTAGAGAAACTATTTTGTATTTACACATGTGTGTCCTATTTATTTCACTAAAGAGGATGGCCTCAATATGCATCCATTTATCTATAAATGCCTTTAGTTTCTCATTCTTTATGGCTGAGTAGTACTCCATTTTATAAAAAAAAACACACACAAAAAAACACATCTTCTTTATCCAGCTTCCAGTTAATGGGCACTTGGGCTGTTTCCAAGCTTTAGCTAATTCGGACTGTGCTGCTATAAACATGGGTGCACATATATTGCTGTGGTATGATTCTTTTAATTCTTTTGGGAAGATACCCAGCAGGGGGATAGCTGGGTCAAATGGGACCTCTAAGCCTAAGTCTTTGAGATATCTCCATAATGATTTCCACAGTGGTTGCACCAGCCTGCACTCCCACCAACAATGGAGAAGGATTCCTTTCTCCCCACACCCCTGACAACATTTGTTATTGGTTGATTTCTTAATAGCAGCCATTCTTTCTGGGGTGAGGTAGAATCTCAGTGTTGTTTTCATCTGCATCTCTCAAACAACGAGTGATGTTGAACATTTTTTCATATATTTATTTGCTGCTTTTACTTCTTTGTCTGAGAAATGTCTGTTCATTTCAGATGTCCATTTTTGAATTGGGTCTTTGAATTTGGGGGTTGGATTTTTTTCAGTTCTTTATGTATTCTAGATAGTAGCCCTTTGTCTGAGGTACAGTTGCTGAAAATTTTTTCCTGCATTGTAGGTTGTCTCTTAGCTGGTGGTTTCTGTTGCAGTGCAGATGCTTTTTAATAAGATAAGATCCCAGTTGTTGATTCTTTGTGCAAGTTCCCATGCCACGGAGGTTTTGTTCATAAAGTCTTGTCCTATATCAATGTCTTCAAGCGTTCTACCTAACTTATCTTCCAGCAAATTTAGTGTTTCTGTCTTAATATTTAAATCTTTAATCAACTTTGATCTCAATTTAGAGCATGAGAGAAAGATTTTTGAGCAAAACTCAGCTGTCAAGTACAACTCCTTTGCCTGCTTTTCTAATCTATTGATGGTTAGAATAGCTATGTACCAGTAACAAGGATGCTTATTCTGGACATGGGCAGCATATTTCTGCCTGACTGGCAGAATGCCTGATTAGTCAATGACAGAAAACAGAGCAGCACTGCCTACCCCTACTGTAGGCAGTTCTAATGCTGGCATAACAGGGCAGACCTGCCTGTTTGAAGTGGTTCTTACTCTGGGGTAAAAGGGTACAGTTGCCCCCATCCCCTGTCCTTGGCTGTTCTGGCTCTAGAAAATGGGGCAGTCTGCACATGCATCATGACCCCAACACTAGATGGGCTGCCACATTGCCAGATCTCAGTTTGAGTGGTCCCCGTGCCCACGACATGACTCTGGTTTGGGATATGCATTTGCAAATGGCAGGATGACCCTAGCATGGGGCGGGCAGCTCAGAAAACCTGAGCATGAGGGACCTAAATAGAATCCTAGCTTTTCTCTGTTTTTTTTTTCCTTTCTTTTTCTCTTTCCAAAATTACTCAAAGGAGATCTTAAAGGTTACCTCTTATATGATTATGGGTAATTCATTGTCTGTCCCCAAAATGTCACTTTTAGGTTCTATTTTATGAACGTGGGACTGACAAAAGAGGATTCTATAAGGTTGATTTTTCTCCAAATGTGAGTTTAAGAATAAAAAGACAGGCCTCAAGCTTAGTTTTATAATAAGGAGTGAAAATAAACAAAGATCTTATTTACCAATTTATGGCTCATCTCTCTTTCCTCCAATAACTCTTATTGTTCATAAGTCTAAAAATATATAGTTTAAAAATGTTAACTATATTATGCTTTAGTTCTCATGAGTCATCTAATATGATCATTAAAATGTGTAAATAAGTAACTATAAAAAGGATTAATGCTTATGAATGTTCATAAGCATCTAAGTCATTAGTTACTACATATAAATTGAAGTATTCTTGGCTACCTAAGGATTATAAAAAGATAATATATTTTGGTCTACTAAATGTGTTTTCAAAATTATTAATATATATTTAAATATTAATTCCTTATCTAACAGTTAAATTTCTATAATGTAATTTTATTTAAAAATAATATTAAAAGTTTGGTCTTCAGGGCCCAAAACATTATAAGGCAAAACACATCTGAGTGGCTGAAAAAGCAGCTGCATGAATCAATCTGCTTCAGTTTTCTCTACTGATGGGTAAGTTTTCCAGTTTTTTCCCAGAGTCTTAGTGTGCCCCACCTCAACAAATATAATTTTAAAATTATTATATATAATTAAGTTGGCTATAAATTAAAATTAAAAGGTTAACTTCTCTATTTCTGGAAAAAGAAGGTTCACTTAAAATATTAAAATGCTCTTGGTTAAAGTTAGAAAAACTTCATTAAAAAACAAAGGTTTTATATTTTATCAAGATAACCTTTTGCATTTTCCATGGTTACACTTTGGTAAATTAAGAAACTGAGCTTTGGGGCCGGCAATTTAGCTCAGTGGTTCCACCGCCTGCCTCGCAAGTGCAAGCACCCGAGTTCAATCCCTGGTACCAAAAAAGAAAGAAACTGAACTTTAAGAGTTAAAGATTAGTATTATTTTTATTGAGACAGTGTCTCACTTTGTCATGCAGGCAGGCCTTGAACTCACCATGTAGCCCAGGTTGGCCTGGAACTTGTGGAGATCCTCCAGCCTCCACCTCCCAAGTGCCAGGATTACAGGCATGCACCACCATGCTCAAAAAGAGCTAAAGATTGTTGAACTGTTTTCACTAATCAAGTTAAATGAACATCTTTTAGCTCAGTTTGTGACAAACCCTGTATATTTTTATTTTTGGTACCAGAGATCAAACTCGGGTCCTTGCACTTGCAGGGCAGGTGGCAGAAACACTGAGCTAAATCCCCGGGCCCAAACCCTATCTATTTGAGATTATAGATATATATCCATCTGAATATAAAATATTCTGTAAAACTAAGCTTTAAAGTTAAATTTATTACATGCAAAATAAATATTTTCTCTCTCTCTTCTCTCTCTCTCTCTCTCTCTCTCTCTCTCTCTCTCTCTCTCTCTCTCTCTCTTTCTCTCTGTTGGTTTTTGGTTTTTTCAGACAGGGTCTCTCTATATGGTTCCAGCTGATCTTGAACTCACTATGTAGCCCAGGCTGGCCTTGAACTGGCTGGGTAATTGTGACTTGTTAATTACAAGATCCCAGACACATGTGCAGAATAGTTCCCAAAGCCCTATACATAGATTTCTTGCAAGAACTCAAGCAGGTTTTCAATAGGATGTCCTGGATGTGACATCAGCCTGAGGTGTGGGGTCCAAGCACTGCTTCTCTGGACTCACATGTAGAAGTTCTTGTGGTTTCTTCGAGATTTAGACAGAATAAAAGGATACATTGCTGTCAAGAAGACTTGGCTATCGTAGCTTTCCATGATAGCCCATGTTGTGTTTCCCAGATATGGCGTGTACTTTTATTTTTGCTCTTACCTTCTTCTCCTGTTTATTCAGCCAAAGTGCTCTCTTCAGAGCCAGATTCTCTCCCATTCTTAACTTTTACTTTCTTAAATAACTTTTGCCACTGCTTTTTGCTCATTTCCTTCAGTTCTTTGTTCAAAATGAGAAGAACCTGGAATCCAACTCTGGAAGGAGAGGTATCACCAAACCCAGTAATGTTTAGTTGGTGAACCACTTTTTAGAACCAAGCTACCCAATAACAGAACCAATTAAGTTCATGAACCAAGGTAGCACTGTATTTAATAATTCAGTATTGGAAATAAGGTGTAATTCTAATAATATGCAGTTAACATAAAGAAAGGAGAGAAAAGAAGCTAAAGTGAAAGAAAAAGAATGAATAGCAATATGGTAGAATTAAACCCATGTTATTAAGAAATTAATTATAGGTTGTCTAAAAAGCTATAATTAAAAAGGCAGAAATTGTCAGGATGTAGAAAAATATAAGATACAACTCTTCACTATGTACAAAAATTATTTTGAATGTAAAAACATAGGTAAGTTGATTTTAAAAAGATATAAATAATAAACATAAGAATTCTAGCACACCTACATGAATAACAGAAAAAGTACACTTTAAAATAAGTTATATTACCAGGATATGAAAAGAAAATAGAGAACCAAAATTTAACAGAACACTAACCTGCAAGCAGACACTTTTGTGGCAAGCAAGACTAGGAAAAGGAAACCTAAACTATAATTGATGAATTGCTGGAGTCTGATCATGAACAAACCTCAGGTACAAAAACCCCAGGGAGATCTAGCCATGGGGCTGCAGCTGGGGCCCACATTTCTCTGAGTTTTACCTCCAAGCTTGCTATGTGGTTCTCACAGTGAAGATATCTACTTTTTTTTTTTTCTAAGAAGGTAAGTGGCAGGCAGCACTTACAATGAATGACTCTAATGGCAACTGTCACATCATGATGACTTCAGGTAATTATTTGAAAGATAGCATTTAGGAAACCTGTAATCATTTTATGGGCAGGGGTCCTGCATGTGAATAAAGAACTGTTTCTTAATTGACATGATTATATTAGCCAGCACCCTAAGGACACAGGTAAGCAAGCTTTAAATTGTCAGTTGCTTTCATTTATTTCATTTGCCTTTGTTAATTTCTTTGGTTCATAATTCACCCAGTGGCAGTAAAGAGAGTAATTTTTATTTATGTTTCCTTCTATTTAACTGGCAGACCTCAGAACTGACATTTTATAATAAAAACTATTGTAAGTCATTGTGTTCTTATTTGTGTTTGCATTTTTTTATTAAGGCTATAGGAAAGTAGCTGCTCTAGTCCATGTTTTCCTTTGCCTTATGAAGCAATATTTATTTTTGTATTTCTTAAGGGATATTAGCTATAAGTGGTAATGCTGGTTCTCTTGGACTGTGAATTTTATGAGAGCTATGTTACTCTTTGAAAATACTGTATACCTATTGGCTTGTTATATCTATCAAGGCTAAGGGGAGTTTTATCAGACCTTAGCTGGCCTAGTGGAAAGGAAATATCTAATTCTAATTTCCATTAGCCATTCTGTATGACCTAGGTAGTTGAAAACAGAACAACAACAACAACAACAAAAACTAAGAAGCATTTATGAAGTTCACAGTTCAGGGACATTGAAAGACTGAGAATCATTCACAGAATTACAGAAAGCTCCCTTCCCCTCCCTACACACCTAACTACTACATCACTGACTAATTGCCACAGTTCTTTCTACTCAGTACATCTTGTTTAACTTTCAGCAAGATGTTCCCAAAACTATTGAAAGGCAAAACAAAAAACAAAAAACAAAAAAACAAAGTCTAAAAGGACAAAATAAGCATCAGACCCAGATATGGCAGGAATGTTGGGATTTTCAGACCATGAAATTAATAAACTATGACTAATTTGTTCTAGATTCAAATAGATTAGGTTGACAGTAAAGAATAATAGATGAATAGTTTAGCAGAGAGATGTAAATGCTAAGAAAGAATAAAAAAATACTATAGTAGAAATGAAAAATACTTTTGAAGCATCATTAACAGACAGGACACAAGAAAAGAATCTCTGAATTTCAGAATATGTTAATAGAAACATCCAAACTTGAAAAGTTTTCAAAAGTTTTTAAGTTCTTTACTTGAAAAGTAAAGAGAAGAAGACTGAAAACAATAACAGAATATTCTATTACCATGGGGCAACTACTAAAGACATAACATATGTGTAAATTTAATACCAGAAGAAAAAACAGTGAACCAGTAGAAATATTTGAAGAAATAATGACAGAATTTCTCCCCAAATTATTTTCATACACCAAACCACAAATTTAGGAATCTCAGACAATTCCAATAAGGAAAAAAATGTACATGCATATATATTTTATGATACATACACAGTGGTACCTCAGTTCATGAATGATTTGTTTGTAAACAATTTTGATATGCAAACAGAAGCATTTGGCAAAATTTTTTTTGTTTGCAAATTCTGTACTGGATGACAAACATGACAAGTAGCCACCTTTTCCCACAGAAACACAAACGTGGCCATCTTTTCCAGAATTGTAGAACAAATTAAGTTTATGAACCCAGGGACCACTGTATATACATATATATATTTATATATATATGATCAAATTCAAACTTAAGAAGATCAAAGGTAAAAAGTTTTGAAAGAAACCAGAAAGAATAAAAGAGAATCCTCTCTGACTTCTTGTCAGAATCTAGGCTAGCAAGAAGAGAGTGGATACAGTGGTACCTTGGTTCATGAATGCATTTATTTGTGAATAATTGGGCTTCTAAACAGAGCATTTGGCAAAAAAATTTTTTTGTTTGTGAACTCTGCATTAGGTGACAAATGCAACTGCAGCCATCTTTCCCGTGTGAACATGAACATGAACATGAACATGAACATGTGAACATGAACGTGAACATGAACATGGCCATCTTTTCCAGAATCATGGAATGATTTGTTCAAATACAAGATACCAGCTATACTGAGTTTTGAGAAAGAACACCTAAAAGTCATACTTTTCAAAATAATCCTTTAAAAATGAAGAAATGACAACTTTCTCTGACAAAAGTCGAGAGAACTCCTTTTCATTAGACCTGCCTTGTAAGAAATGTTCAGAAGTTTTTCAGAGAGATGGAAAATGGTACAAGGCAGGAACTCCAGTCAATATAAAGAAAGGAAGAGTATCAAAGAAGGAATAAATGAAATTAAAATATGAATATATCTTTTTTATTCTTATTTGTCTGACATAATAGTTTGTTCAAAATGGTAATGGCAAAAATGTGTTCAATTATGTATGTGTATATGCTTATATATTTGTATGTATAAGTGACAGCAATGACAGAAAAGAATTGAAATGTGTTATTTATGTTAGGGTAAACTGAGGCACGACCAAGACCACCGAATCAGGCGGAGTCCAAGCAGCAAAAGGAATTTATTTCAGCCTAGGTGTAGGTGGGCCAAGGGTGAAAAGACCATTGGCTCTGAGGGCGGGGTCAAAGGAGACTTTTATAGGGCGGTTTGTGTAGGGGACGGGAGATCATCAGGAGAGAGTGGAAATTTTTCAGACTCGAGGAGGGGGAGGTTGAGACTTGAGGAAGGGGAGGTCTGTTGGGGTACAGGATGTTTCTTGTGGTTGGTGGGCACCCAGGCCTGTAGGCGTTGCTGGGTACAGTAGGCACATGTTCCTCTCGAACCTGTGTTTTGTCTTCCTGTTTCTGTACCTTTCTTGCAGATGTGAAGAGCTCAGTGCATGGCTGCTGTGACATGTTTTTTCTGATCTGCTTGGATGATGGACCTGACAATGTATATGTAACAACTCCCTAAAAGAATATAATCGTTATATACCGCAAACGTGTGCTAATAAAAATAAAAATTAAAAAGAGAAGGGCTGGAGGGTTAGCTCAGTGGCGCCAGTGCCTGCCTGGCAAGCTCAAGGTCCTGAGTTCGATCTCTGATTCTGGGGAAAAAAAAAAAAGAGATGAAATGGAGGAATTAGGAATATTTGTTATTTTAAGGTGCTTTCAGTACACATGAAATAGAATAGTGTTATTTGAATTAGCTATAAAAGTTAAAAAGAAAAGACATCCCTAAAAAGAGTAAAACTATGGAGATAGTAAAATATCACTGGTTGCCAGGGGCTGGGGAAAGAGGAATGAACAGGCATAACAGAGGGAGCTTTTAGGGTAGTGCAATTATTCTGTATGATACTACAAAAATGGGTATATATTAGTGCTTACAAGAGCTCACAGACTCCTCAGAAGACTGTACATGCTCTGAATCAGATTTAATGCTGGACACAAAAATTTACAAGATTGGTCTACAGTGGTCACCCGTGGAGTCAAATGTAGAAGAATGCAAAAGATCTGTCCACATGTTAGAGATCTGCAGAGTCCAGCCAAAGGCCGGAGCCTGAAGGATATGTGACAGAAAACCTAAGGGTCTGTGCGGGGAGGCTGCAGGGTCAGTCCTAGAAGCTAAAGAGTCTGCACCAGCAAGGCAAAGGTCAGTGCTGAAAGCTGAAGTATCTGCACCCAAAGCCAGGAGACAATGCCCAAGGCAAAAGTGAAGACCAGAGTTCCTCCAAAGAGAACAGCAACCATTCTTGGCAAAGGTGAGGACTGGAACCCTTAGAAGAGAACAGCCAAAGCTCCTCTGAGGAAAATCAACTGCAAAAAAAGTTCTTCCATGGAAAATCAGCTAAAATCCTTCCCTCCCATTCTACTTTTCATAACATTTGGTCAACAATTTTTCTTAAAGTGGGTCTTCCATGCCCAGAACCATGTTGGGCGTTCCCCACTTGAATTGACAATAATCAATTAACCACCACTATACGTATATATTTTTTTCAGGATGAGAGAAACTTGTATGAATATTTTTAAATTGAATTTTTTAGACATCATGAGATTAATAAAAGTTATCCTTGGCCTCTACAATTAAAAGAGCTGCTCAAAGTGGTGGCCATTGGTTTCCAGACATTTACTAGTATGGCAAACTGCTGCTTGGGTATCCTTGGTCACTGAGATTGCTGCACATGCTTTTTCAGTTTCTTCTCTAAGGGCTCACAGTGGGTTTTCTGCAGTATAGGACATCCTCTAGGGTCCCCCATATGAAGGTAACACCATCTATTGAGAAAAATCATACAATTTTTCCTTTCCTGAAGTGTGTATACATTTGTGGAATGGGATACCCATAGAATGTATAATACCAAGAGTGAATGCTAGCATAACCTATGGACATGTCAATCTAGGTTCATCAGCTGTAAAAATGACCACTCTGTTGTAAGATGTTGATACTAGGGAGGTTGTTGATTCATCAAGGCAGGACTGTATATGGGAAGCCTCGGTACTTTCCTCTCAATTTTGATGTGAACCTAAAACTTCTCTAAAACTCAAATTTAAAAATCAAATATGTGTATGTATTTATGCAAAATAAAAGGAGAAATTAAAAAATTAGTAATTATAGTTCAAGAGTTCAAAAGTTTTCTGTCACTGGCAGAAGTAAACAAATGTCATCAAGGATGTAGATGACATATAGGCACTTTTAGCCAACATAATTGACATAAATAGAGGAATCCACTCAATAGTAATAAGGGTGCACTGATGATTTACCAAGATATATTTGTTAACAAAACAACACATTTTAAAACAGCAATTCATTTAAAATATTTTCTGACTATAGTCCAATTAAATTCCAAATAACCAATAAGGAAAATAAATAGGAAAAAAGCACACGTGTTTAAAAACTAAACAATATATTTCTAATCACTTAGTGAGTCAAAGAAGAAATCATATAAAGAAAGAGAAAATATTTTGGACTGAATTAAAATAAAAACATTTTGTATCAAACTTTTAAGATAGATGCATGCATAGAAAGCCATGCTTTGGGGGAAGTTTAGTGCTTCCAGCACTTAGAGTAGAACAAAAGTAAGGAAGGTTCAAATATCTCACAAAGATCTTGAATCTAAATATATAATTCTTACAATTCAATAATTAGAATATATCAATTTGAAAGGAGATTTGAACAAACACTACAAAAATAAGTATGAAAGGCCAGCAAAAACATGATTAACATCATTAATCATCAGGTTAATGAATACTAAAACTGCAATGAGATGCAACAGCACACACAGAAGTGGGACCACAATTGAAAACATGACATTACCATTGTTATTAAGGATGTGAAACAACTGAAATTCTCATACAGTGTTGGTAGCAGAAATGTGAAATAGTACTACTGTAGAAAACAGTTTGGCACTTTTATATGGAATTAAATATACTCCTAACATATAATACAGCACTTCTCTTGGGTATTAAATTAAACTATAGATCCACGCAAAGACTGGTGCAAGAACATTTACAGGAGATGTGTTTATATTAGTCCAACCTGGAAACAACCCACTTTCTATCACTAAGTGAAAAGAAAATAGAGTATCCATAAAGGGAATCCTACTGATTATAATAGAAAGGAACTATTTATACATCCCAAAATGTGAATGAATCTCAAAGGCATTTTGCTAAACAAAATAAGCCAGAAACAAAAGAGTTCAAATATGATTTTTATTGATACGAACGTTCAGGAAATATAAATGTATACTGCATTGATAGCAGACCAGTAATTCCTGAGTTTAGAGGTGAGTTGAGAGTGGGGATTGAAAAGACAGGGACAAAAAGAATCTTTTTGGATGATGGAAATGCTTTATATCATGTTTGTGGTGATAATTAAGTGGGTATTTACATTTTGGGATTACACATTTAAATCTTTACCCTAAATTATGCCTTAATGAAACTGATATCGAAAATGTAGTCCAATGAAAACTTCAAAATTCAGATAAAATTTCAATAATTGGTTAGATGCCATTTAAGAGATATTTCCAAGACCAAAGGATTCAGAAAAATTGTAAAATTTAAATGAATAATCAAAAGCATAAAAGGCAAACAATGAAATAAAGCTGTTGTAAACAATGAGGAGGCAGGAGCAAGGGTGCCTACAAAAGATTCTCAGGGACCCAAGGACAGGAGCAGTAGGGTGTCCTCACCATTCCAGAACAGCAGCAGTGCAGGAAGGGACTGTGGTTGGGACCAGGGAACAAAGGGGAAATCAAATCTCCCTTCTTATCTTCCTCCATGCCTCTCACAAGCCAAACCCTAGGGAGACAACTGGTATAATCCTCCGAGGCCAGCTTCTGAGACAGCAGACTGAGCATAGAACGGCATGTATGAGGGGCACAGGTCACATGTGCACAATAATCAGGCCAAGGCCTTTTTAAAGACACAGACACAAGAGTAACGAGGTAAAACAAAATAAAATAAAGCTCAGAAATCCCTCACACATGCATGTCCTCTCTCAAGTGTTAATATGCTTTTATGAACTTAGAGTAGAAAAACAAAAATTATTAATACTGACTTAAACAAAAAGCAGAATTTACAAGAAGTTAAGAAGTATCTTAGTTTTTATTTATTTATATTGAGGTAGGATACAATAAATAAAGGTAGGTAAGAAGGATATGGGGAAAAATGACAATTTTTAAATTATACTTCTAAGAAAAACTACAGGTTTGGGACACAAATGTTAGTCATTTATCCTGTTCAAGAAATGCACTAAAAAAAAATCCTAAATTTCTGAACACAATAAGTGTAAGTTCATTCTTAATATACCTCTAAACTGTGTTTCTTTGCACAGAAATTAGGAGCATATCTCAGCTTCAAACACATGCAAATGATTTACATCCCAATATAACCACTGAGGTAGATAACCTGAG
Organism: Heterocephalus glaber; assembly: GCF_053883595.1. Classification (NCBI taxonomy): domain Eukaryota; kingdom Metazoa; phylum Chordata; class Mammalia; order Rodentia; family Bathyergidae; genus Heterocephalus; species Heterocephalus glaber. The sequence continues at coordinate 31,006,357 of NW_028258296.1, read as the reverse complement.
AAATAGGAATACACGTCCAAGATTACCAATCTTGTAGACATCCTAAAGACCTAAATAAACCCAGTTCTAGACCGCAGTATGATTCCCTCACTGAGGGCTTGCATTCTGTTCTCTCTGAGTATTTTCTTTTAACATTCTGCCTAGTGGGGGATTGCCAGGAGTTCAAGGTTAGCCCGGGCTGCACAGTGAATTGGCCAGAATGAACAACATACCAAGATCTATCTCAAAATACCAAAAACCCCAAAATCAAAAATCCTGGTAAACCTCTTTATCCCTCTCACTCACATGTTTTGAAAATTCTTTTTTCTGTGATGGAAGTCAGCAAATCTATAACTTATTCCTTTGGTGGGGTTATCTAAGGTTCCTCCATCTCCATTTGGGGAAATTTCTCAGTCTCTGTCTGGTGACAGTATTATTTGTTTCAATGTGCATATCTAAGTTTTGTAGGTTTTAAATGTACACTGAAATAAAATGGCATTATGTCAATTATCAATGTATAAAAGTGTGTAAAATTAAATTTTATAAGAACTACAAATGCTGTAGTAGTGGTTCTGACTTATTCAGCTTCCTTCCAATAGTACTCAAAAATTTTCAAAAATATTTTTGTGTTAGTTTTCTTCTTTTCATTGAGATTAAATCAACAATAGAACTGTTTCAAAGAGTAAAGAAGTTCTATAGACTAACAAATGTCATCATGACCTCTTAGATACCCTGTACATGGCTGGGCAGAGTGGATATGTTGCCCCTCTTCTGAATCCTAGTCACTCTCTTTGAAAGTTGCTGAATTTTAAATGCAAAGTTATAGAAGTGAACGTGAGAGTGTGCATCTGTACATGCATGTATATATGTAATATATACATACATTCATATGATATGAATTTTATATATAAAAATTTAAAAAGAAATTCTTCCTCAATTAAACCCTGATTACGCTGTCAGTCAATTCTTGCCATGATTCTCCATGGTCCTGGCTCTCACTTCTCCCTTGTTACATTCTCCTTGGTTATAACTGAAGTGAATGTTAGGCAGCATGCCCTCTCTAGGGACAGAATAATTTGTCAAACCCGCTTTTGGCTGCACCAAGCTTGGGAGCCAGACGTTTGTTTTAGTCTAGGCTCACTTTTTTTTTTAGTAATGTAATTCAATCAAAACATGAAAATTTTCTGATCTATTTGCTTTCAGTCAATTTCATATGCCAGTAAACATACCCAAAGTTTATTCTTAGTCATAGTTCTCAAGCCAGATTGATTTATTTTCTTCTAGCTCTACTGCCCCTCTCTTTTAGTATTATGATGAATACCTTTAGGCCATCTGAAATAAGAGGTGGAAAGATCACACTCTTTATCTGATCTCTTTTGTAGGGATAAATCGCTTTGTTCTCTGAGAAGTTTTACTGAGCCTTTGATGCTCAAAGTAGTTTTCAAACTTATCTTTTACTCTCGGAGGTCTAAGAATAAGTCACCTTTTCCAACCTTGGAGCCTCCAAATGTATAGTCTCTCTGTTATCTCTTATTTCTTCATGTAAGCCAGTCAGTTTTTCCTTGAATTGATCCCTTTATTTTAACATTTTACCAAAGGCAGCCAATGGTAGTCAATATAAGCATTCTTATTACTTCCAATCAATTTATCTAGTAACTCTCAACAGGAGGCAATTGTAAAAAACATTTTTTGTTATCATAACTGGGATGATAGGATCAGCATCTAGTGGAAAGAGACCAGAGATGCTACTAAACATCCTATAATGCACTGGAAAGACCCACAACAAAGAATTATCTGGCCCAAAATATCAATTGTGCCTTTGTTGAAAAGCTGTCTAGAGACACAGTATCAGGAGGTACATGATCTGTCCTGTGATTTATACATGATAGTATTATTAAATGTTGTATTGTTGTGTAACATGAGTTGCCATGTTTCCAACTCTTTTCTTTTCCTTCCTTCCTTTCTTTCTTTCTTTTTTTTCTTTCTTTTTTCTTTCTTTCTTTCTTTTTTTTCTTTCTTTCTTGTGATTGCTGTTTTTATTTTTGTTTTTGTTTTCCTTCCTGTCTAATGCTAAGCTAATGCCATAAATCCTAAGGCTTTTGTTCCATTGATTCCTCACTTAGGATAACAACTTCTTTGTCCAGGCTAGCCCACGTACTTTAAGAAAAAAAATCCAAAAATACAGAATAACATATTAACACAAAACTGTACTGTAATTGTTTCTAGACACATTTCTTTCAAGGCCTGGTTGACAGACTTCAGTTCCTTATGTTCTTCAGTATCTCAGAGTCCTCTAATTAGAAGGCAGATGAGGCAAGAGGGGGGATAAAATTCATTAACAACAACAACATCATCAACAACAACAACAACAACAAGGGTTTTAAACCTAAAATAGCACATGAGATTTTCATTCACTTTCTTTGACCTGCTATAGCACCTATACTTACTTTGTTTCCAATGTTAATATAAAAGTCTCTTAAGCAATTTGATTTCTTAAAAAGAAATTACATTATCCTTACTTCAAAAGTAACATGACTTTTAGGAGAAAATGTTTATTAATCAAAGAAGGAAATGCAACTGCCCATTCTTGAATGAATATTGCCAACTTGTTCATGTGACTCTTTCTATGTTTCCCTTCCTGTAATCTCTTAGCCTATTATTTTTTTCAGATATGTTAATACTTTCAATTACTGTCTTGTAAATTATATCACCTTAGTTGGCTCTGAATATATCTACTGTGACTTGTTTGTTCATTTGAAGATTGAATATGTACAGGAAAAAATGTACCCTAAATTCAAGGCTTTTATTAGCCATCAATTGTCTCTCCCATGAGGTCTTTATTTTAGCAAAAATTATTGTTTCTCTTTTGAGCTAAATGAAGAGGATGCAAGAGTTTGTGAATTCTTACACCTAGAGAGTAGCCAAACTACCACTGTCATGACAGAACTTCACCCAATTCACCAGATAGTGTGCTATCCACATCTGTGGTTGGTGAAAATGTAAATGCTTCTAGTAGTACGATCGGTAAAGGAGCTACAAAAGCATACTAAGAGAAAGACCCCATTATTGGATACTTGCTACACAGAGGGAATTGGGTGGGACAGGAAGAAAATGGCAGCCTCAGGAGCTTAGCCTGCATTCCTCTTCTAGTTTCCTTATTCACTTATTCAATAAGTATGGCTTCAGCTATGTCCGAGGCAGGTTTCTAAAACCTGCGGATACATCAGTGACTGAAACAAAGACACTCTTCTTGAGCTTATATTCTAATGGGAAAAAGTACACAATGAACATAGTAAAATATATATAGAGAGAATGTTAAATGATAGAGTTAGTAATTCCTAATCATAGTGATTTTGACTGGAAGAAATAGTTCCACTGGAGGAAAATATGGACTCAGAAAAGACTCTTTCCAGCAAGAGTGGTTGTGGCATGAAGAGAGATAAGAGATGTAAAATAAATGGGTTTTTATTGTTTTCTCTTTAATATAAGAGAAATAATTGTTTTTAAACCAATAGGAAAGAGTTTAAACATACAGAAGTATATAGGCCAGTTAGTGTAGTGAGAGTACAGAATTGAGAGGAAGTAGAATTCATGTCAGAAAGTTAACTTGTCTTTCACTAAGAGTTTATATAAAGCAAATATTTTTATTATATTCATCACTTCCCAGACACCTCCTCTTCTCCCTCCCCCCTCTTTTCTGTTTCTCCTTGGTTTTGTTTTGTAATCTGCAAGTACAAGTATGCAAGTATATTCTATTGAATGACATCACGAGGTGATGTTTTTTAAATTATATGAAAGGATTTTAAAGTGTTTTAATTTTCTGTTTGTTTCTCAGAAGTATAGAAGTCTATTCCTTCATATTCCTTTGCATCTTAATATGGCTAACTTTGAAATGACATCAAATGACATTAAGAATTGAAAAAATTTATCCAAATATCTTTTTGAACCTTGAGAATATGGTTTATCTGATCCTGCTTTTAGAAATCTAGGCTTCTGCTAAGCCTTTGTCTATGCTCATGCTCCCTCATTTTCTTCTCTTCACAAATGGCACTGATCATGTGAAAGGAAAATAGCAAAGGTTACCCTACTCTGCAAATAAGGTAACTCATCTAATTCTAATAACTATAGTCTAATCTTAGCTCTGCCAATAATACTAAAATAATTGAAAACCACACCATGAACAAGTCTAAAAGCATCAAAGTGACATAAAACTAATTAATCACTATCAATTTAATATGTGCCCTATCCATTCAACCAGCTCAGCTCCTCTTGACTTTGTGGATGATATTCACTTGGCTCACTGTGCACATCAATTTTGCAGAGAACAGAATTCTGTCTCTCCTCTACTTACAAAAGTAGTTCAGTATTGTGAACTCTCTATAATAATTCAACAGGTCAATGCCATCATCTCTCAGAAACTACCTCCTCTTTTTAAATGAGTGCATGAACCAGAGATGTGAATTTGCATCACAGAGTTTTAAAAGTGTTTCTGGACTGTATTTCCTTTCTGAAAATGTTCATTTTTTTCTAAAGATCACAATTAGACCTTTTCAATGTTGTCTCCATTTTTTAAGGAGCACTTCAAGTCCAATGATATTTTATACTTTATTAATGTGATATAAATGCTATTATGTAAAAAAGTATAGTAAATCTATTTAAAAATAAACATATTCGCCATCCTCAATGCTCATTTATGTTTATTTAACACACTGTCAAGTGAATTATCATTTCTTTTTATCTTAAATTTAAAAACAGACTTCAGTTTTTCAGTAAATAAATCTACTATGTGATCTTAAGAAAATTGCTGAAGTATTCAAAGCATCTATTTCTTTATCAATGACAAGGGGTAAATGATACCATTTACCCCACATAGTAACAGGCTTAAAATGTTAGAGAAATGTTCTTATTCTTCTTGCTATAATTGCTCAGTTGTTGTGAGACCTGAAGTGTGTTACAAGCACATCTGACCCACTCTTCAGGAAGAAACTCCAAAGAAGGTCTAGACCACAAGTCCCAGGGTCATTGTATCTGCAATAATGGAGAATGAACTGTGAGAGGGTGTTAATTATAGGACAGTAAGAATTTTAAAGTACATGGATAGAGCTCCTTGTGGAGGGGATCACCTGGGTCATGAAATACCGCAAACTCCATCAGCAGAGTAAGCATGATGCTTTAGGGTCATTTTCCCCTTTGACATGTGCCCTGGCCTTAAAAAAGGAGGAAGTTTTATGATATCTGCATGTGTATATAATCCCAAGCTTATTTTCTCAGTCTAATCTTCACTGAATAAGGATTTTGAAATGTATATTCACCTTGAGAGTATCAATTTGAAGGGCTCCTGACCTAAGAGGTCTAGTTCTCTCCCAGTTCCTTTGCAATCATTCATATGAAAGCCAGGCAAATTCCCACTGCAACTTTAAAATGACCCTAAGCTAGAAATTGGGCTTTGTTCCTTTGTGTCTCTCTCTCTCTCTCTCTCTCTCTCTCTCTCTCTCTCTCTCTCTCTCTCTATATATATATATATATATATATATATATATATATATACACTAACATATGTTTAGAATATGGGACAATCTTTATACCATGGTTTTTCATTCATATTGTGAAAATAGTGCTATGTTATTCTGGGTCTTCCAGATCAATCACTATTTTTCAGTTATCATCCCTAAAGTTGGCAGGATGATTGTAGAAGATTAGGTTAGCTGTCAAAAATGTTCACATTTTGTGGGTGGATTTATTGCTCACCACCCCCCTGCCCCCACCTTGATTCTGCACTGGGCTGCAGGGTAAGCTTTGGCCAGGGTTGTGTTATTTAGACAATGATGCAAGCAAAGTCTTGGAAAGTGCTGGTGTGGGGGCATGCTTTCCTGCACTATATCCTTCTCCTTGCAAAACAGATGCCCCATATTGCATGTTGGTCCCAGAAGGAGGATGAGATGCACAGAGCACACCAGAGTTTGTTTCATAGCCCAAACTAATCACCTGCAAACAGAGCTTCAACAGTAAGTGACTATTGTTTTAACCCACTGAGTTTAGGAGGTTCTGATGTAGCATTTTTGACATACAGCAATAGTGGAGTTAATAGTCACAATATGTTACATTGGACCACTTAGTAAAACTTGTGTTAGTTTCCACACTTAAGTTATTGAATATTTAGTTAAACTCAACCCACCTAACAAAGAATCATTACAGGAAGTCCTGATAAATATAGCCAATAAAGTAGGAACATATGAAAAAGCAGCTAGATGTCTCCCGCTTACTTTAGGTCACATAATTCCTATTTAAGATATTATTTTAAATGGAAAATAAATCCTTACAACTGCAGTTGTATTTAGCACATTCTTTGACAGATATTACTGGTGCTCTATCCTAGTCCCCATCCATAAGTCCTTCTTCCTTCTTCCAGTTTCAGTTATTGTTTTAGGAATACCTTGGGACCCAGTTCTAACAAAATATCAGTGTTTAAATATATATGTGGTACTTCTAGGATAAACATTTTAATTAAGAAATCTCAGGCTTTCCACCACTCTTGCACTTTCTGGATGGAATATAAACACCATCATGAGGGACACAGGTGCAACAGCAATTTTTGTGACCATGAGCTGACATATGAAGGAGAGGCCGAGAGATGTACACAGATGGTGGCTCTACCATTACTGAGTTTCTGACCAGTGTTGCCAGCATTCTGTTTCCAGACATCTGGTTATATATGAAAAATTAACTTCTCCTCAAGTCATTACTGGATAGTCCTCTGCTACCTGTAGCATTAGTAAGCCTCTCTATTACATTTTACAGCAAATTAAAGAGGAAGTTAAGATACACCACAGCACAAAGTTCCCATATTAAGCTTATTAGCATAGTTAGTCTTAGTAACCAAAGTTGTCATCATACATCTATCACTCTGAAATCCCTCAACACCTGTATTACCTGAAAATAAAAGTGGTAATACTTGAATTAAATGAATTAATTTCTAAAGTTCTTGCTGAATTCAAAGAAACAAAAGATGCTTTAAGATCAATGTCTACACTGTTGGTGAATGAACAAAAGAGAAATGATTAAAGATGAACTGATTTTGAAAAGGTTATCCATATATCAAAAGCTCAAAACATCAATACCAAATATTCAGTAGAATTTAGGCATGCTGTAAGATACAATTAACTTGTCTTCAGAGTATTAGAGGTTTCCCTTGTAAACCTAATTGTGCACTCTTTCCATGACTTTCTTGTACTCACAATAGAGATTAGGAAATCGTTAGCTTAGTCATTAATTGGTAAAGATTTCTTTCCACCAGTGAATTTTTATTGAATATTAACACATGATAAACCCTACCTGATATATCAAGAGAAATGATGTGAAGCCATGTGAAACTCTGGAAATATTCTGTGCCTATTGAAACCTACTAAGTAATTCCATATCATAGATCCAGTGCTTTTATTTAAATATTAAAATTATGTCCTTCCATTTCATGATAGAAACATGAGCAATGCAATTATAGGGTTTATACCTTACCCTAGGCATAGACCAGTAGAAAAATCACTTGATTCTTGATTTTTGATTCTTAGCTAAAACAGCTAAGAATTTACATATTATACGTAACATATATTTGACTAACACAACAGGTTTCCATTTAAATTTGAAACAGAAGCATTTTGGCCATATTTGGACTTTTTGTTGCATTTAGTCATGAAATTTGAATTCTGATACATCAGAATATGTAATGTGACTTCTGAAACAAGTGGCTTCTGAAATGAGTTGAGTCTATAATGTTAAAAAAAACCCAATAAAACCAACCTTGGCTTTAATTTTGTTGTGAAATAAAATGAAAACCCTCAGGTTAGAGACTCCTTTCATCAAAATATACTTTGCAATCTATATCATGTAAATATATAATAAATAGCAGCTAAAATAGACAGAAAAAGCCAAAAAAAAAGGAGCTAAAGGCAAAAAAGAAACTAGTGACACAAACAGAATGTAGGACAGCAGGCATCCCAGGCAGTGCTGTGAAAAAGTGAATAAGCACATTCAGGAACCCACTTCCAATCAGGGACGCCTGCTGCACAGGATGCTTTCTTTTCATTAGTCTGTTAGAAAATGGAATGTTTACTTGTCCCATCTCAGGAAAATATGGGATGAGTAGTGAGTCAGAGAAGTCATTTCTTTTCCTTTAAAGAGAACAGGATCGAATGATGATGGAGTGGAAAGAGGGGGAAAGGAAGGGACTCTGTTTCTCAAATTGACTTACTTTGCATGCTAAGTGTCAGACAGAAAACAACTGGGAAAATGAAATATAATAACTTATTTGTAATTAATCTATGCTTTACTAAATTCCAAAATGATAAAAGCAATGAGAAAGGAAAAGGTGATGTTAATGTTAATAGAAGGAAGAGTGAATAACTCAGGGATTTTTTTTTTAATTGATTGTGAAATGTTTTTACTGCTGTTTTATTCCTGGTATACCAGACCTCACATACAGTCATTCCACGATATTCCTTTCTGTGGATTCACCCCCTCCATAATGTTTGGTCAAGAGTCCAGCTTTCCTCTCCCCTGTCGTAGTGGCTATATACAGAAGCTCTACTTAAGAAGCAGAGTTGTCAAGTGCCAATTAGGATTAGTTCTCAAAGGAAGAACAGTCAGAAGAGGGGGATCAGGGATCTAAGTAGAGCTGTCCTTTTCATTCTTTAACAATCTAAGCTGTTCAAATGAAGATAAAAGCTGAAGGCTCAAAGAGTGTACAGTAGGCAGGGCAGCGTCTCTGCAAGGAGACATTTCTTTAAGGCCCAATAAGTACCTCTGTTCAGTTTCACCTTCCTCCTTATCATTAGCCCTAGGATTTGAGATAATCCAACTCTGCGTATCTCAGGCAACCAGTTGATCTTTTCTGCCTAGGTATTTACTAGTCCTGAAGCAATGCCTATTCTCCTTTTCCCTTCTGCCACACCACAGTTTCTTCTTCTGACAAAACCGAACACTCTTTCTCCTAGAAACTCCCTCAGCCCAGGCATACCTCAGTATATCTTACTGTTTTCTTCTGTAGTACATTGAGTGTCCATTGTTTAGGATAATTTTACAGGTTGATTTATTACACTATTTTTCAAAACATCATAGACAACTTGAAGACAAGGACTTTATCATGTTCACTTTTTTCATCCTAAATAACAAATATACTATAAATGTTTCAAAATATTTAGATTTTAGTGAACTAAGAGTTATTTTTTTCTTTCATGATACATTTGATACAAATTATTTTGGAGAGAGAAAAAATGCCTGTTGATTAAACCCAAATGAAAGAGTCCATTCTTCACCCTTGACATTAATTTGGTTAAGTCCTCCAACTGCATTAAGGTTACAAAAATAGATTTTGATAATGGTTGAGTATAATTTTCTAGATGATGGTTTGTCTGGGACAGATTATGACTTACTTGTCTCTCTGAATTTAAATATTTTTACCCAGAAAAAAAGCCACAGGCTGGATTCAGGAATGCACCAAAGGTCCATTTCCTGGGGAAGAAGAAAGGTACCAAGTGAAGGAGCAGAGTAGTGTCCTGTACATTGTCACAAGAGTTAGGGCATCCAGAGGAGTGGATCTGAGTGCCCAGAGGACAGTGTGCTTGTTTCAGTCTGGATTTATTCAGCTCAATCCATTCTCTGTCTCCTACACACTGATTCTCTGGCAGAAACAGGCCATTTGGTAGCCATCTGATTATTATATCTGTGGTCAGGAAACAGTAAGAGTCTGTCAGATTTCTTCCTCCACTAACATTTGTCTGCTGTGAAAAACAAACAAAAATGGTTTAATTATTCCTCCAATGACATCATATAAATCTCTCTCTCCCTTCCCTCCCCTTCCTCTCTTTCTCTCTCAGAATCACTTCTGTTTCATCCAGGTGAAGAATTACTGCAGGAAAATCAGGATTTTCATTTAATCAAATACATTAAGTTGGACCAACTAATACTAAGTCAATGTGTCAAGTAACCAGATTCAAGAAAAGATGATGCTTAGCTCCTCCACATGCTTAGTGTTGCTAAATATCTTCTGAGCACAAATCTTGATCACAATTGAGGCCAACTCTATAGCTCCATGGAATGTGTATAGACTTTCCACAGGAAGATCTTAGTGAGAAGTTATGGTCACTCTGGCAACACCTGGTAGCAGTTCCCAGAATTCTAGTACCCAGAAGAAAACAATAAAGATGGCACTTCAGTAGTGCAGATCCTAGTCTGCATTAGAACTTTTGCCAGCTCATCCACCACTAACAGGAGTATAGAAAAGGCACCTCGCTACAACGACATGGCTAACTCACACATTTAACTGAAATGTGTTGGTAACTAGCACTCTGCATCCCTCCCTCTTCTACCACCAACAGAAGAATGATGACATAGATGGCATAGTTTTTGTTATATAAAATAAGACCCTAATAATAAATATTGATTTAAATAAATAATGACCATGAGCTACTGAAATAGGGATAAAGGGAGAGGTGGACAGAAGAACTTCCAGTGAGTAGTAGCAAGAGTGGTGCCTCAAGCCCATTACCCAAGTTTTTCAATAGTTAACACCTTTAGAAATCCCACATTTGGATTTCACAGATTTCTCTCCCCTCATGTGTCAGCAGAGCATAGTGTATGCAGAACAGATGGTCGTCATGTACACACCCCATACATAGTGCCATGCCAAGCTTATGCTTCCTTCACTTTCTCCATGAAAACAGGCATGCTGAAAATATGTTTGGGGATGGCACAGAAATGCTGTGCACATTTTAGCCATCATGTCAAAGCAGGAAAAATTCAGCCATAACAAGTAAAAACAAAAACCACTGAAAAACATTTTTTCCTCCACTGAGCAATAGTCATTTCAATGCCCAAACATAGCAAGTCACAAATGCATTGTGTTAAGCACTTTTCAAAGAAAAGAGAAGCGAGTATTGCAGGCATGAAGACAGAAAATCTTGGAATAGGATCAGGCATCTCACGCTGTAACAAAGGGTTTTCAATGCTTGTCAATTTCAGAAAGCAAAGCTTCTGCTTCCATGGTGAGGAATGCAGTAAAAGAAGAAGAAGAAAATGAGTTGGCTTATTAAAAGTCACCTAGACTTCAACCTCAGTGTCTGGTCAGAAAATGTAATTTGGTTTTTTTTTGCTCTAATATTTTAAATCATGTAAGGTCTAATCCCAATAGGCATTTTGATCTTATGGATTAAGAAGATGTTATAATTAAAGCAAATATTAAAAATAATAATAGCTATTGTGTCTTCAATCTATTATTTAGATTGCAAAACCACATAATCTCTGATTCTACTTGAAGCCTACCTTCATATCTTTTGGATTATTCTGAATTAGCGATGTCATACTCCCACATAGTAAACGCTCATTCATCCAAAGTATTGTGAAAAGCATTGTATTGGCAAAGTACATAAAACAAGTTTTTTTTCTATAGGTCAGTTAATCCCATGAGATTAAATGGATAGCTGAGGTATCGTAATATTTAGAGTTGGAAGAGACCATGATTCTGGGAGCACTGTGCTGTAGATCACTATGGCCCGGTCTAACTTGCCTCCTCCTGCAGATGAGGCAGGGCCACCTGTGGAAGGAGGAACACGCATCTTGCTCACTTCCTGCCGAGGATGAGGCAGGGCCCATGAGAGGAGAACAGGCGACACGAGGGCATGGTGGAGCAAGGCCTGGCCTAGAAGAGGACTGGCTTCCTCCCCGCCCATTCACCAGAACACCATCAGGCATGAGGTCCTGCAGACCTTAGCTACTCGCCTGGCTCCGGTTACAGACCAGCCCCTTTGACCTCCCCCTGTGCTTCCTTTATCTCTACTCCATAAATAAAAGTGCTGCGGATGAGAGCCAGCCCTTTTATCCCATCAGGAAAAGGGGTTTCCACCTGGCGCCAGCTTTATCAGCTTTATCGTTGTCTTTGTCTGTCTTTGTTAATCTTCCACCATCATTTCTCACTCCGTGAACCCTTCAGCCATGTGGGCCGTGGCACCTTGGGAACCAGTTAAGTTTCTTCTTAAATATGGGAGCTCCTTCTCAGGGTTCATAAGCAGCACGTTGTCCACCTATGCCATATACAGAACAGTTCCAGGGACAGCCAGCTTCCTCCCAACTTTCACGCCTCCCAACAACATGAATTGTTTCACCAGTTCAGGAAACATTCATTCATCACCTTCTAGGGTCCAAATTGCTTTTGAGTACTGAAAATATGAAGAGGAATAATGTAGAAACCCCTGCCCTCAAGGAGTACACAGTTTAACTGGGGCATTTGACAAACAATTTCAATACGGTGTGACAATTAACTGTCAGGGAGAAAATCTCGCTGTGGTCATTCTTTTAGCACACTCTTTACTTTTCCTTATTACCTTTGCCCAAGCTTGTAATTACATATTTATCAGTATAATCATCAGTTTAATTATTGTTTCCCCTGCTAAACTCTGAGCATCAGAAGAGAACTAAGGGTCTTCTGCTCAGCAATTATCTCCAGAGCCCAGACATACTGTGAAAGACATAATAAATATTCATGGAATAAACCTGAACAATTGATTAACTTAAGAAGGGCACCTTTGCCACGTGAAACATGTAGGGTAAAGATGTTCCAAGGACAAGGAAGTTATTTTTTTATCAAAGTGCTTATTTCATGCTTGAATAGATACGAAAAAATTATGAGAAGTGTATGAATATAGTGTTTTTAAAGACCAATTAAAAATAAAAGTCTCTAAAAACATTTATAAATAAAGATGTTCCAAGGGCAAAAGCAGCATAGAAAGAGTCAGGAGATGAGAAGCCAGAGCACTTTAAAAAACTTCAAATATTTAGTCTTGGAAGGAACTTAGAGAAAGACACAAGGAGACCAAGAGATAAGGCTGGATACTAAACATTCTGGATCATGAAGAGTCTTTTATATTGTTCTAAGGAATTTGGATCCTGTTGTCAGATCTCAATTGGGAGAGAGATACAATTGGTTCCCATTTTAGAGGAACTGGTCGGATAAGACTATGGAGCCTGTCCAGAAGGAGGGTGAAATAGAGGCTGTGGTGTTGCACAGAGCAGGTGGATGTGGAGGTTAAGAAGAGCAGGTGTTTCCAACAAGTAAGAATAATATAGATAAGAATGTTAATAACGACTCCTGCAATATTGGCTGGCAGAACTTGATTGTGGTACAAAATACTGTAGGAAAAGGAAAACAGTTTTGTTTCTTCTGGGAGGACAGTATGTTGGTGTTTGCTTTGACATTTATATGATTTTCAGTTATATAAGTCTGATTTTAACAGTGTCTTCAGCTAGAAATGAAGATTATGGAGTGATCAATATATAAGCAAGAAATAAAATTTAGGCAGGAGTGATTGCACAATAACAACCTGCATAGAATGAGAAGATGAGTGGTAAAGAATGAAAGACCGTAAGAAGAGAGTTACTAAAGAGCTTAAAAAAGCAGTCAAAGAATGAGAAGGAAATTGAAACAGTAACCTCATGGAAATTGAGAGAAGAAATAATTTCTGATGATAGAGAACATGAGAGTGAACAATTGGCTGGGCCAGTATGGCAGAGTGAGAAGGCAAGACCAGAGTTGAAGAACTGTTAGCATTGTATTTAGGAACAAGGTCACAGGTGGTTTGACAACAGTCTTTGAAAGCAGTAAGAAAAGTGGAAGCCAGAAAATGCTTTTAATTCCAGGACCAGCTCTAGATATTATAATACTGTATTTTCGTTTTATTTCTTTGAATCAGGTTTTCCCTTCTCATAGATGGTTAAGTATCTGGGGAAGAAGGAAGTGCAAATTTTATGAGTTTCAGTGAAGAATTATAGTAAATATTTTATTTTGTTTCAACAAATATTTATGAAGCATCTGTTATGTGTCAAGCTCTATGTTGGGTGTTAGAGATAACAAAGATGAATAAGCCATGATCCCTGCCCCAAGGGGTTCAAAATATATTTAGGAAACAGACAAATACACACTTCAATATGGTTAAGTGTTATAATAGAAGTGAGTATGGATGGTATGGTAACACAAAAGATGAACTAGCTAGCTATGCCTAGGAATGGAGGTGGCAGAGTTGAAATGGCACCTTAAAGGGAACCTTGAAGAACTGATAAAATTATGTGAGAATACTTTTATTTAGTGCAAGGTGTGTGTGTCTGAAAATGAATGAACCACTTAATGATTAAGCATTTTGAGATGTATTTGTGATAGAGTGTTCACTGGAACCCATTCTGAGACATCATATAGTAAGCCAATTGAGGCATTTTAAAAAGTTTCTTCAAGTCATGACATGTTTCAAACCACATTTTTGTTCACATGCTGTTCATGCAGAAGTCACTCAGGCTGTAGAAACTTACATGAAACTCTTTATATGGTGAAAGCATTTCTTCTAATATTTAACTGCTGGTTTTTGCTTTCTAATTCATGTACTATTACCTATGCTATTAAATATATAAAACCTCGTAATATATTTTCTGGGCAAATTTTTTAGCACCTCCAATAGCATCATTTGTATTCACTTTGTCAGCTATAAAGACTTGAAGCTGTTGCCAAACAATAAATTAATAGAAGAGAGACCACTGTAGAATAAAGATAGAATGAAAAACAAAAGAGTACAACACCATTCATACTGCGGCATCTGGTGAAACTCTCTAATGCTCATGGGCTGAAAGCATAAGCGTACCATAAGTCCCCTGAACTGGCTGACCTATAAAAAAAAGATGAACATATTAAAGAAAAGGGAGAGGTACCGATGTACATTTCTTATATAAAGAGTATTATAATGAATATGTGCTATATAAGTATATTAACTTTTCATTGTTGTGACCAAATAAACTTGTACCTTGGTTCACAAACTTAATTTATTCACAGTTCTGGTGAATATGTGGTACTCACCACATGTAAATCGTGTGGCAAAGATGGCTACAGTCACTGCAACATCCAATGTGGCGTTCACAAATGGAAGAAAAATTTTCCCAAATGCTTCTGTTAGCAAACTGACTTGTTCATGAAAAGAAACATTGATGAACCAAGGTATTACTGTACCTGACACACACAAAGTAAAGGAAGAAATGTTTATTTTGGGCTTACAGTTTCAAAGCCATGGTCAGCTGGCTGCAAGGCAGAAACATCAGGACAGAAGAGCATGACAGAATAAAATTGCTCACTTCATGGCAGGTAGGAAGCAGAGACACAGGCAAAGAGTCAGACAGAGAGAATAAGGGTTCAGGGAGAAGAACATACCCTTCCAGGCTATGCCTCTAGTGATCTACTTCCTTCAACCAGCCCTCATCTTACAATAGCACATTCAGCTATGAAAGGATCCATTCAGCTACAGATTAACCCATTGATGAGGTTAGCATCCCTCACTTCCAAAAGCCCCACACATGAACTTTTGAGGCGACATTTTAATTCAGATCATAACAATGGAACAGCATTAAGTGCAAAATACAAAAAAGAAAAGTAAGTTACAGCATATATAAGCATATGGAATCAGGAAAGTGCATGTTTAAATTTAGTGTGTATACGGAGTGAGGATTAACAGATAAAATTGGGAAGGTTAAATTCCACATAGATTGTAAATGCTACCAGATGCTGGACAAAGGAGTGTGAGGTATATTGTACAACCAGAAGCAGACTTCAAATGTTAAGAAATAGAGTGGCACAATCACAAACATTGATAGAAATACGGAGAAAGAAATGGAGAGCAAAGAAGCTCAAGGCAAGGTGACTAGTTGAGATGTGATGATATTGTTGGGTAGTTTCTTCAGAAATGGCTCACCAATTAAAATTATTTCAGGTCTTCCTTGCCTTGAGGAAAGAATTGGATGAGATAAACCAAAAACGATGCCAAATTTTATTTGAAAAGTGAGGGGTGAAGGAGTAAGGGAAGAACTAGCTCTGTAGAGCGAATTTGGGTGGCACAAACAGAGCAAAAGATAAAAGCAAAATAAAAGTGTACTCTGCATCCTAGTGGGCTACCACGTCGAGTCACAACATCAGGTTCCTTGTGGTGTGTGTGTCCTTATATGTCATCCCCATCTTGTGGGAGCCTGTGAGAAGTTCTATATATGGGGTCCTGAGAATTATTTGGCGCACTATACGGGATCTTGTAATTGATTACTTCTCCAGCCAGCTTTGCCATGCCCTATCACCTATATCAATTAAAATGGTCCAGATGAGAAATCCTGAGAGCCTGGGAAAAAGCCAATGACAGCAGGAATGAAAGGGCTAGCTAGCAACATGATATTTCCTCTAAACAAGATAATTACAAGTTGAAGATTCCTATACAAGAAGTAATCTTCCCAACAAACAAAAAAATAGTTGAGCTCCAGAAAGCCCAGCTTCACCCATGGATCAATCCCAGAGAGCTTCAGATGTAGGTTAAAGCAAACAGTCCCAATCGAGAAAAGTATCACTTTCTTCTTCTTCCCTCCTATTCACCAGCAGGATTTCAGAAGAATTCAGAAGCAACCTTCTAGGATCCTGAAGTAACTTAGCATAGGAGAGGAAAAGAAGAACATCTACCTGGACCAATAGATGAGAAATCCAGCAAATTTCACTCACTTGCTACAAAAAGCCAAGCTGAAGTTAACTTCAGCTAAGGGAAAAAAGGTGCGTTAATTTTTCATAAACTTGGAATTTTATTACAGCACTAAACTAGCTATAACAGTGACACTGTTTGTGACTACAAGTAATAGGAAATGTGACCAGAAAAATCATGACACTTGCTTTAGATTTCACCCTAAAGACAAAAGAACTCTCTGGTGCAAGTACGAAGGGGCAGTGACAAAAAGACATGGTTAAAAGGGTAATCCCCAGGCTCTCTTTTTCATAGAAAACAAGTACCACTAGCTTTCAGGGTCAATTATTTATAATAAGGTTCAAGTCCCAAATTCCCTTCCTTTTCTCATTTTCCTCTCTCTTCCAAATGTAATCAATTATCTGCATTAAGTATTTATCAGTCAGATGCTTTTCTTTCATATAGTAACACATATCCTTTGTAAATTTTTGAAATTAATATCAATGATAGCCTGTGTATACTTATCTATTAGCTTTTCTAAGAAATTATAATTGTGGATTTTTATATTACAATTTGTCCATTTTCACTTGCTCAGGACTCCATTATGTTAATAGGACTCATAGTACCCCTTTTTTGTTAATAAACACTTAAGATGTTTCTATTTTATTGTTTTTTAAATAATGCTGCTCTGAACTTCTTATAGTTGTTTTCATTTTACATTTAAAATTTATATTTAAGATTTAAGACTGGAATTCCTTCAGCCTGTTATATGGAATTTGATTAAAAACATCCTTAGTGAATGAATGATACATTCTCATTAGTTCATATGTGGCTGTTTGTATTTGGTTAGCTTTTATTGTAGCAAATATTAAAATATATGCTGATCAGAAGGTTTCAGATATCAATGATGGAAAAATTTAAGATTCTTTTGATATTAAAAAAATAGGTGCTGAGCTTAAGCCTGTAGTACCTCAGAAGGCAGACCATATCTGCAAGGATGTAGCAAGATGAGGAATGAAGGAAAAATTCAAAATGTTGGATTTATTGACTACTTCTTGTCACTTTCATCATCAGAGCTATATAAAGAGAGATAAATTCAATAAACAACTATCTAGTCTGTAAGTGAAGATAGAGAAGAATAAAACTTTGGGGAGAAAAATTGCTTTCTGCCTATAGGCTACAGTAAAGTAGAGTTGGAATCTGGCTATTGGGTCTCTGACACAGTTATAAAAGCCATAAGCCATCACTAGCATGAACAGTAATACTGGTTTATTGAGTTCGTTGGATAAAGAAACACTTAATATATTAGGGTTGAGGATTTAGCTCAGTGGTACCATGCCTGCCTCACAAGCTCAAAGTTCTGAGTTGGATCCCCAGTACTCAAAAAAAAGGGGAAAAAAAGAAAAAAGAAACTCCTCATATATTGGTAAAGCTCTCTTCTGTATGTGGTTGAGTGGGTCATGGAGGCATTATCTTGGGTAATATATATGGTCCCTTGGCCTGTTCTTCCTAGCATTCTTTGCTTGCTCAGCTTCCTGGCTACAATGAGATGAGCAACTTTCTTCCACCATGCCCTTCTTCCCTGAAGTTTGTGCCTTGTAGCCATCCGGTCATAGATTGAGTCCCCAGATCAGTGAGCCAAGATAAAGCTCTCCTGCTCCAAGCTGTGAGTGTTAGGTATTTTGTCCCATTGACAAGAAAATGGCTACTATACTAGAATGGACGCTAAAAATGTATATAGATTTAAACTAATTTTTTAAAGTATGAAGTCAACTTTATTTTTTAAATGATTTTAATGTTTAGTGTATTAGCACACGTGTGTAGTACATATTAACTGAACTAATATTTGAGAAAACTATGTACTTGTTATGGCAACAAAAGTTGTTCACAGAAAATGTAAGAATCAGATATCTTACAATAAACATCTCAAAAAATGTTTACTGTTTCTATACAATCTAAAGTAAGGAGAAATTAAAAATAAATATTAGAAAATACATATTAATATTGTAGAGTAATTTATCTGGTTATTTTCCATGTAGTATTACCTGTTTAACATTTTATTCTCACTGAAAATTTTGCATTATTGCTGCATTGTGCTTGGGACCCAGTGATATAAATTGTACTATTTTACAATACCTAGATTCTGGTGAAATTGTTAACATGTCATAACAAGTCAGGTAGAAAAATTGGAGGAAGACTATTCACAATTTCATAGTTCTAATTCATGTGGGAATGCTAATCCCACTAAAATTCAGAAGTTATGATTATTATGATTAAGAATATATAAGAAGAGAAATAAAGAACACAAAATTCATATTAAAAGTATAATATAAATTGCAATTGTAAATTGACAGTGAGTTATGCAGTAAAATTTAAGCTAGCTTTCATAGGGAAGCATTGGCCTCTCGTGTGTGTGTGTGTGTGTGTGATTTAACTTAGAATGTGAATTTTCTCCTTCTTAATCAACTGTTGTGTCATTAGTATATTCTGTGGTATTATTTCAGTAATTACTAGGAAAGCTTACTCTTATTAGAGTTTCCCATAGTTTTACAATAAGTATGATTAAATTTATTTTTGATCAATGGGGATGGTTTTTAGAGCTTTTTTTTTTTTCAACTTTGAATTTGTAGGTAAGAAGATAGAGATCTTAACCTAACTCTTTACCTTGTGGAGGAAAAAAAAAGAAGAAACAAAAAGCAACCAAAACTAAAAGTTTTTCTTAACATTCTAGACTTGTAACTTATGCTACTGAATTTAAGAACATAGCAAATACATCTTGTGTCTCAATGAATTAAAAGCTGAAGCCATTCCAAATTGTTTTGAGCCATGTTTTCAGAATGTTAATTTAGTTAAGCTGTTTAGACCCCATCTCAGATCACATCCATCATAATAATTGTAACATGTTTAGATGTAGGACACAATTTGTCATTTAAAAGAAATGCATGGAATGCTATATTTAAGACACCTTATTTTAAATTACAACAAATCTCCAAAGTAAATATTTCTTGCCCTTCAGCTCCATTTGTTAACTCTCCATTAAAATGAATCCTTTTCTCACTTACTCTTCTAATGAGCATACCCAAGCACTTACCACAAAATCATTATTAAATATTGATCAGAACCCTCACTTGATCCAAAAAGTATAGTATGTAGTTAATCATAGCTTCAAAGAGAAGCTTTTGTATTTAAAAGCATTTTGGAACTTTCTTGGACAAATTATGTAAAGATTAGACCTTATGTTTTGCATTAAACCATTAGCAAAATGAAACATATTAAACATGATATGTATTAACATGAAAATAGCACCATTTTAAGAATGTATAAAAACACAGAAACAAAACATTTTTTCCTTTAAGTCAAAATAAAATTCAAAAGCATTTAAAATAAAAGTTACTGCAGTTTCTATACCCCCATGTTTTAATTTCTTTCCGTTTGTCTTTCCATACTTATTAATTATCAAGTCACTTTTTGTTGATTTGATTATAAAATATCTTCAGCATTACTAATAATCAAATAATTCCAATAACTAATTGCGTGGACTCTTAGGAATTGGAAGTTTCCACCCAAAATATACCACTTTGGCATAAGAATTATTTTGTGTCCAACTGAAGGCAAATAAGAAGTAGCAGATGCTGAATAAAAGCTCTCTGCCTTCCCTCTAACGGGCTAAAAGCAAGACATTAATTTCATCTGTAAGGCTTTCTCTCTTGTACCAGAAAGAGGGGCACAGCTCTGAACTCTCAATCACCAGAAATGACTCTGGACCCAGCCCACAGAGGGCATCGAGAGAAAGCTGCATGACGAATCTTACTAAACAAATCTTAAAGTTGATTAGTACTCCCATATATTTACTTTCCCACAGTTTGCCACCCTTAAAAGCCTAATTTCTTTCCTTCATTTTGTCACTTCTCTACAAATTTATTTTTCTTTGTTAGGATACTGTATAGGCCAGAGATTCTACCCCCCTCTTTGAGTCACTCATCATTGAGTTTGCCCTGTGTGTGCATGTATGTTAGGTGTTAAAATAATAATAAGTAAAGTAAAATAGCTGTGTTTTTCTCCTGTTGATTTGTCTTTTGTAAATTTAATTTCTAGAGCTCCAGCTATAGAATCTAGGAGGGAGAAGAAAAGTTTATGTTTCCTCCCCTAAAACTCCAAATCAATGTTGTTAAGTAGGACAGAGAGAGAAAATAAAGTACCTTTGAGGATTTGTAGTAGTTTTCTTTATTGGTTCCTATTTCCCCTCCTGCTATGTAACCAAGTAAACAGATGTGGCAAAGAATATAACAAACTGGAAAATTATTTCTTGTTCACATTGTTTATCATTCTTCTTTCACTGCATACAAACATAACACAATAAAACAGAGGGATGGACAGTGTAAGAGATCCTCTAAAATAAAAGGAAACATGCTCAGTTCTCTGTTTTAGCCTCTAGGGGTTACACAGGAAATATTCTAGAATACAAACTAGTAAGGAAAAAATTTTATACCAATGGAAAACTGTACATTATTTATCAAGCAACTTTCTCCCTTATGAACTGCTGAATCAGAGGAGATATGCCACGAGTCTGTAACCCTTATGTAACTGATAGCAATGTAAAATTTTTCTTTAAAGATGTAGATTATGACCTAGCTGGTAAAAGTTCAATTAGCCCTCCATGAAAAAAAAAACAGATTTACTTCCATTTATAAATTCAATTTTCCTAATCTATCTGTTCTTCAAATTCCCTTTTACTCATGTTTATACATGTATTAGTTAGAAATTTTGCTTCGTTTTTTTAAAAGAATCTTTTAACAGGTCTCAACATGCTTCACCCTGCATAAACCCATTGGTTGGAGTCTCAGAGCAACATCTGTTCAGTATCAAAAATCCTCCATAGTACTATTACCTCATATACCAGTTCTCGCTCATGGTGTTTAAACCAACCACGCTGATTCACAGTTTTTATTGCTTTTCCCAGGCTTTCCATGTGTTTGAAATGTTCTCCTTTCCCATCCACAATTGTCCACCCAAGAAATGTTATATACATCTTTCCAGACACTGTTTTTCCAAGATCTCTTCAAGAAAAGATTTATCACTTGATTCTTGCCTCCACTGGCACCTTACCCACATAAACAGGTCACAGAGAAGAGATTATAAAAATCAGAGCCAGGCAGAAGTGAAAGCAGTGAAAATACATTTTACTGTAAAAGTTAAGAAAAAAAACCCTTTTGCAATGAGGCAATTGGACTCCCATATAAAGGTGAATTTTGTTCAGAACACAGCATGGGTCAGTGAGTATTTAGAGACAAAATGCATGGTGGAGATGAGTGAATAGAAAATAATTAAGAAGAAACCTCAAGGGTAAGGGCTGGACTCTGGTTACATCAACTTGATGGAATTCTTACCAAAGGCAGGCCAGAGTAACCAAACTCCAAGAAAAGTGATTTGACTACATATCAAAGGTAATCAATCAGGTATGGAGGATGGGGATTCCGGCTAAACTGATTCATCATAATTTTTGCTAAGATGGAATAATGCAAAGTCAGTTTAAGAGTTGGGGCCAAGTGGAGAAGAAGGTTCAGAGGAAGCTGACCCAAATTTGATCAAAGAGAGTGTTTTTCAGAACTACAGACCATTGCAGGCAACTTGTACAATGGGGTAGAGGGGTAGGTTGGAGATGCTGGGAGATGAGCCTGAAAAGGAACAAAAACTACATAATGGATAGAATGGGTCCAGCTGTAGAGAAGTGAGATTTCACTCAACTCAAATTAGGTCAGAAAAGAGACTGGAATACTCTTTATTCCATTGGACACATACTTCAAACTACATTAAAAGAATCTAATAGAAGCAATAGAATAAAAAGAGATTTAATAACATGATACATGAAAACCTATGGATATTACTCAGAAAAAAAACCATATGGAACCATATATCTGGCTTGAAACCTCAGCTCAAGCTTCACAAAGGGGGCAAGATCAAGAAATTCATTTAACTTCCTTATAGCTCCATGTCCTCATCTATAAAATAAGAGCTATAATAAGGTTGACTTCGTGTATTAGTGTGAAGATTATATGAATGTATACATACAAAGGCTTTAAACAATATATTCACTTTAAATTGCTCAGTTAATATTAGTCATATTATTATAACTATTATGAAGCATTTTTAAAGAACTGTCAGAAGTGTAAATTAGAGTTAAGCATGGATGAATCCTATAAATTAAGTTAAAGTTCACAGTGGAGATTATAGGAAGACGGATTTGAGCTATAAGACATAAAATTACACACTAGGCTGCCTTGGTGGAGGGGGTTTATAGAATATATCCTGTCTCTGTCTCCCATGGTTTTTAATTCCTGACTACAATGATGAGAAAATTAAAATAAGAGTGAATGAAGTAAATTTGAAATCCTCTTCAATCCTGTTTCTATGTTCTACCTCAGTGCAACTGCTAATTTATAAATGGCTTTACTTCTGTTACTGTACATATTTTATATACTAATGAACCTACCTCATTCTTCCCCTAGACTGAAAGTCCTTGATGGTGAGACAATTGTCAGATTTGTCATTATTTATTCTTTAATTTTCAGCAAGTTGGCACCTTATATGCACCAGGGCCTTAATACTCTGTTTAAATAATTGAAAATATACTTTTATACCCACAGACAGGTTATTTTTCAGAAAATCATCCAGTCTGCCTATTCTTGCCAGCAAAGCCCTCATGTCAGATGTCTCTTAGGCAATTTGAGGTTAGTATCTGATGTCATTTAATTATTACATTTATGAGTTGCTAATGATTTTAGGTGAATTTTACAAAGCTATTTTAGAAATGTTAATAAGGGGATATAGTTGCTCAACGTGATCACTGGTAGATCTTAAGCTCCAGGTTCAAGGGTATAAGTTATCATTTAGAACTCTAACCAAGTGTTAGAGAGTCTGTCAATATTCTTGGATGCTAAGCGATAAAATAAGAAAAAAACCCAGTAGCTACAATAATAGTAGTGCAGAAAGATAAAAACAAGCATTGGTTTTCTTCCCTGAAGCAGCTGATGTTTTCTAGTATTGTAGGCTAATATAATACAAATCCAAATGTAGAAACATCAGTTAGAACAAGAAAAGCCAATTAAAGGGCTTGAAAAGAAAGTAGAAGGAAACCATTAGAGAAGCATCTGTATTGAGGTAGTAGAGTTAGGGAGTCAAAAAAATATGCAATAGTTAGATTTAGGCAGATAGTAGACTGTAGTGAGAGTAAAAATTATGTAGTTACTACAAAAAAAAAAATCACAGTTCCATTTTACCAACACTTTCAAGACTGCTAGATGCTCCAGTAAGACTTCTTACTAAGTGGACACACACACACACACTTCCCTCACTATCACCTTCTAGCTGGAAAGAGAAGGAAGTGTCGTGGTCTGCAGGGCAGAAGAGGTAAGATGACAGTGAAAGTCACTGAACAGAGTGGTTGTGCTTACAGAAAGCACGACCTGATTGATGCATTGGGTTCTGGGCATTCACTCATTCATTCAATCATTCATATAACACAGATTAGGTTCTATTAATCCCCTTCCACATGTCAGGTGCTACAGGTTAATAAGACCACAAAAGATTCCCTGACCTCATCATGTTTACTGTCTTGGAGGGGGGCAGATAGTGAATAATTTAAAGTATGTAATCCAGATCCTGCTGATAAGGCATCTGTTTTAAAGCCACATAGTAGCTATGAGGTTATGTATTTGAACAAATAATCAACCTTAATTAATTACTAAAGTCAGTCTCTCTCCTTGTCCTACCATTATTGATGCTTTAGAGTTCACTGAAGTGTAACATCACTAGAGTACTGAGATCTTGCTTAAAACTTTCTGAAACTTTCCTAAAATTATTCAGAACTTCTCTAAGAACCTGTAAGAACAGTAGTAAAATAATAAGTGGATTTTTTATAAACTGTAACTAAATAAAGACTGTAACAATGATTAATTTTTTTAATATTCTTAGTGTTTCAAGACTATTATATTCATAAGGCCATCATGCATCATTATTGTATTCCAACAGAGCTATTAGTCTCTGTGCCATGTTAGTGTAATTACAGCCTAATGGTTTACACCATTATAAAAGCACTAAATATTTTACTAAACTGAGTACAGTATATAAAAATTAATTTGAATGGCTCCAGGCTTGAAACAATAGAATCAATGATGAAGAAATGCTTTCATTTTGCAAAAGGAAACAAAGGCATCAAAGAGGACTGTTTTAAAGACTATGACTTGAGAGAAATATATAGACATTTTCAAAAACTCTGAATGGCATCTTGTCATAGTCTATCTTACAATGCAATCTTTTTTGTAACATGAGGAAGAGGTAAAGTTTTTAAGAAGGTAACATTTAAAATCTTTTTGCTTTTTGTGGATAGCTTGTTTGTAAGAGATTAGAATAAATCATGTATTAATAATAAAATTCAACATCAAGATATTCCTCATAGGCAAGAGTTGGGAACTTTTAGTAATATTCTTATGGGATTTAATGTAAAATATTTAAATGAGAAATTTCTGAATATGGGAAGGTACAAGTATTCAATAAATATAGGTCATTGAGGCCATACTCCCCAAGTTGTTAAACAGATTTAATGCAATCCCAATCAAATTACCATTAGCATACCTCACAAAACTAGAGAAAACATTCCTAAAATTCATTTGGAACCAGAAGAAACCTAGAATAATGAAAACAATTCTCAGCAACAAATATAAGTCAGGTGGCATCACAATCCCTGACT
This sequence comes from Heterocephalus glaber, assembly GCF_053883595.1. Classification (NCBI taxonomy): domain Eukaryota; kingdom Metazoa; phylum Chordata; class Mammalia; order Rodentia; family Bathyergidae; genus Heterocephalus; species Heterocephalus glaber. The sequence continues at coordinate 30,981,121 of NW_028258296.1, read as the reverse complement.
TGAAACTATAATTCAAAGCCACTGTTATAAAAACAGCACGGTATTGACAAAATTGATCCTCAGACCTGAGGATCAATGGAACAGACTAGAAGAGACAGAAACAACTCCAAACACACTTAGTCACCTTATCTTTGACAAAGGTGATGGAAAAACTGGCTTTCTATTACCAAAGATTAAAACTAGACCCTTATCTCTTACCATGAAATAAACTAAAGTCAAAATGGATAAAAGATGTAAATATTAAAATGAAAACACTAAAACTTCTGGGAGAGAGAATAGGCAGAGCTCTGGAGGACATATGAGTAGGCAACAACTTCATGAACAAAACCCAAACTGGGCAGGAAATAGTGCAAAGAGTCAACTGGGATCTCATTAAAAAAATTTTGCACCACAAAAGAAATCACCAACAGAGTGAAGAGACAAGCCATAGAATGGGAAAAAAATTTTAGCCAGTAGCCCCTCAGATAAAAGACTAATATCTAGAACATACAAAGAATTTTAAAAAATCAGACACCCCAAATTTAAAGACCCAATCCAAAAATGGGCATCTGAAATGAATAGACACTTCTTAGATGAAGAAATAGAAATGACAAACAAATATATGAAAAAATGTTCAACATCACTGGTCACCTGAGATATGCAAATTAAAACAATGCTGAGACTCCATCTCCCTCCAGAAAGCATAGCTATTATCAAGAAATCAACAACAAATGCTAGTGGGGCTGTGGAGAAAAAGGAACCCTTCTCCACTGTTGGTGGGAGTGCAGCCTGGTGCAATCATTGTGGAAATCACTGTGGAGATTCCACAAAAAATTAGAATTAGAGGTCCCATTTGACCCAGCTATTCCCTTGCTAGGTATATTCCCAGAAGAATTAAAAGCATCATACCACAGTATGATATATTTGCACCCATGTGTATAGATGAACAGTTCGTAATAACTAAATCTTGGAAACAGCCCAAATGCCCATCAGCTGATGAATTGTTAAAAAGATTTTTTTTATACTACTCAGCCATAAAGAAAGATGAACTGGAGATATTTATAGCTAAATAGATGCAACTTGAGACTATACTCTTAAGTGAAATAAATTGGACATATACATATAAATATTATATAGTCTCTTGAGTGTAAGAAACTGAAAGGGCAAAGGACCAAAATGAACAATAGATAATATGAAACAGGAAGAAACTGTTCAGAAAAAAAAAAAAGGGAACTGAAAGGGGAAGGGGAGAAAAGGGAAAAATTGATAAAAGAAGGAAGAATTGGAAACAAGGGTTTTGTAAATAAGGGGGGAAGGAAAGGTTGAAGGGAAGGAAGGGGAATAGGAGAAAAAGAGGAATCAAACTATATCATGTACAAGTACAAACTCCCTGTGATGCATGTGATCATTATGTATATTTAAATTGTACCAATAATATTAATTTTAAAAATATATTTTACCAAAAATTAAAAAATTGAAATAGTTTTCTAAAAAAAATATAGGTCATTGATTAGACATTTATGAGAAGAATAATTATGGGATGAGAAGGTCTTTTGGTTATTTAATCAAATAAGGGTAATAGAGAATGTGACAATAGTAACAAATTGCCATAATAATAAATACCCTAATTATAATATGGCAAAAATGTAATGATAATCCTTACATTTGAATGGATGAAAAATAGTGAATTCTCACTAACCCAAGCTTTTCTGCCAGCAGGCCTTGCTCTAACTAGCTGCAAGGTATTGAGAGATATCCTATAATTTTGCTGAATGCCTTGCTTGAATAAAACTTAGCTGGATTCTCAGATGGGGCTTTCCTTCCATCTAAACATTAAAGGATATGGAAAGATGACTTGTAGCTCAGATCTAATTAAGTTTTTGACTATAATAGTCCATTTTTATTACTCCCCCACTGGAAATCAGTAAACCAAAACTTACATTGTAATTTATCCTATATTTTATTCTTTCATATTATTAATCTCAGGGTGAATTAAAATGTTGATTTAAAAGAAAATAATAATATGAGATTTTATTGAATGTTTTTATTCTTTATAAATGAATTAAACCCGTGCAATATAGTTACCAGGTCTTGAGGTGCTAGAGTCTCCTGGAGATGATTTCTAGGATCTTCCCATCTCGAACAAATAATTGAACAAAATAACCAAAATGGTGGCAAAATTTTACATTTATTTGAGGTAGAAAAAATAAACAAGGAGGGAAAAATTGAAGAGGTAGGAAAAATTAAAATGAAGGGAAAGGGAAAAACTGGATTTACAGAGTGAATTTGAGCTGAGGAAAATGGAAAGAAAAACAAAAATAAAAATAAAGATTAAAAAAGTAAGATAAAAACTAAAGTAAATGGACCAGGGATGTAGCTCAGTGGCACTATGCCTGCCTGACACGCACAAGGCCCTGAGTTCAATTCCTGATACAAAAAAAAAAAATTAAAGTAAAAAATAAAAAATAAAGATAAAAACATAAAATTAAAGATAAGGGCACATCTTAGAGTATAGAGTGGACTAATATGAGGTGGCACATTAGCAAGCTCTTCATGGCATCTTCTCACCTTTTTATTTATTTTATACACCATGGGTTCTCATGAGAAGTCCATATATGGGCTTTGGGAACTGTTCTTTGCATGTGTTCTGGGATCTGGTCATGTCTCCCTTCCCAGTTAGTTTAAGCCTCATCCTATCTTCCTATTTCATTTCCCCCTGAGAGACACAAGTCCCACAAATCTTTATGGTGTGCTGAAGGAATGGAGGTCTCTGTCTTTATAAAGCTACCTTCTGTTGAAAGGAGCTGTAGGTCCTACCTATTTGGGATTATGTGCTTTCCAACTAGCTTGGGATGTTGTGGCTCATTGGCTGGGTTGAAGAGAAAAACCATTAGGAGACAATAAGAAAAGAATTAGTGACCATTGAGCCACATGTTTGATGGGAGAAAAAAAAAACCTGTATTATTATCAGGTTAGATATCCATGCTTCCTGTAGAGGAGAAGGTACATGACAGAGGAATGTCAAATAAATTATCAAGAGTCTGAGAGCTGTGGCCTCAGTAAGATCCTGTTTATTTATCTGTGGTGGCACTGGAGTCTTTCTTTTTGAAAAGAAATCTCAAGTTTTTCAGAGGCTCATAGGAGTAGCTTTCTCCTTTTGGGAGAAATGTTCTTCATACAGTTCCAGTGGACCGGGCTTTATTGTAGAAAGATGAATCCAATTATCTACCTCTGCCACCTTGACTGCAGTGGGTGTGGTAAGGATCACTGAAAAGGGGCCCTTCCATTTTGGTTTTAATTGGTCAGTGGGTTTTCCCTTCTCTCCAAGTTTTTATGAGCACTTGATCTCTGGGGCAGTCACTAGGTGATTCCCTGAGGCCAGGAGCTGGCAGGACTCTGTTCTCATACATTTGGAAAGCTGATTGTACTCAGCCCAGGTTAATGAGGTATAATAAGAGTCTCAAAGTCTCTGGGTCTACTATCATATCAGAGGATAGAAGTGGCCTCCCATAGTAACATCTCATAGGCTCAAATTTAGCCCAGTTTTGGGCATGTTATGAACCCTCATGAATGCTATTGGCAATAATTGGAGCCAGGATTCAGACATCTCTTGGCAAAGTTTTGGGAGAGCTTGCTTTAGGGCCTGGTTGGCTCTCTCTACATTTCCAGAAGACTGAGGCTGCCAGCAGGTAGAATGGAGATGATATTGTATTCTTAAAGGCTTTACTACCCCCTTAATTATTTGAGAGGTAAAATAACATCACTGTGGGGGGAGGAGGGTGGCCCAAATTGGAGGATGATTTATTTAAGAAGCCCCCTGACTACCTCATTAGCCTTTTCTAAAAGGTAGGAAAGGCTTCAATCCAGCCTGTATAGGTGTAAATCAGAAACGACATCTCTTTAAATCTTCCACATGGTGGCATATGAGTAAAATCTAGTTGCCAGTGCTCCTCAGGGTACATTCCTCTCTTCTGTATAGGCTCTAACAGAAGAGGTGTCTTGGGCTTGCCTGGGTCATTTGTTTAAAATTTTATTTTATACATTTTAGGTATACAATATAATGACATTCATCGTTGGAAATTTGCCTGGGTCATTTTAAGCAGAGTGGGCATGATTTGCAGACCTGTTGGATGGTTGCCACTGATCCTAGTCCTGTGAAAATTTGAGTGACCAATTCCAATAAAGTATCTCTTCTCATATGAAAATAATCATGAAGTGCTTTTATAGCCTTCCACTGTGTCCCTTATTTTTTTAAATATCACCAGAGTCCCTTTTTAATTCTCCTTGTTCTAAAGCCCATTTATGAGCTGGCGCAAGGTGAGAACCTCAGCAGCATAGAGCCCCCGCTCCATCCCCATGCTCTGCCCACCACAACCACCCCACACATGGTGAGGACCCTGGCGGTGTGGAGCCCCGCTCCATCCCTGTGCTCCACGCACCCTGACCAGCTTAGCTGAGGAGGTGCCTACAGCCCCCCCCACCCCAGCCTCTGGCCTACTGGCTGTGCTGCTACCTGGTTCCACACTACAGAGGCACAGGGGGTCATAAAGGCCACTGTTCTGAGCTCCAGAAGATAGAGCAGAAGTGAACAACAGAAAGAAGGTATCTTTCAGGCTCCTTGATGAAAACTGAAGCCCACTGGAAAAGTGAAGAAAATCTCTTTAATAAAGGCAAACGAGACCATCATACTTGGTAAGTTGGAGGGATCGGAACCTGGACTATCTTCAACTATCAAGTTGAAGGGCATCTGGAACCTGTAGTAGAACCTTGCACAGTTCAATCCTGTTGGAGGTCAGGGAGCTCAACTTGAACTTGCAGCCAGAAATCTGCCTGAATCTCACAGGTCTGCTACTGGTTTGCTGAGACTCATTGACTTATACTTGCACACAACTGCCCATACTGTCTATTGTGACAGCAGACACGTACCCCGAAGGAGGCCCTTCATTTCCATTTTTTGTTACTTGCAAAAAATATTTCTCTTAATTTTAATTTTTAATTTTTATTTTTTTCTATTCTTTTCCAATTTTATTTTTTCTCTTCTTTTTTACTTTCTTTTTGCTTTTCTTTCTAGTTCTCACTCATTCTCTCACTATTCCACATTGTTCTTTATCTCCCTTTTTGTTCCTGTTCTGGCCCAAATTCAGATTCTTTCTTTATTTTTCTTTTCTTCTCATTTTTGTTCTCTTGAATATCATTAGTTTTAAAGGAAAGTAAATACAGTTTCTAGCCTCCCTATTGCTGATAGATTGTTCTGCAATCATCTTTGTTCTTTCATTCTGCCTTTTCCTCTAGTCTTCAAAATTTTCTTAGCATTTGTGTGCTCTTCCTGTGTCCTCTGGCCTCACTGCTAACCTTTCCTTATCCTTCTACCTATCTATCCCTCCCTCCCCAACTCCTTCTAACTCCCTATCCCAAAGGGTAAAGTTGCTATATTGAAAAGTTTATTCACTATAAACATAGGTTGGGCTGTTTCTTGATTTAATATAATTCACAGAGCTAAAGGTGATAGATTAATAACTACCACAAATTGTCATTTTCTAAGCTGTGCTAGGTATGGTGTTGCTGATTGTATAATTTGGGCTAAGGTGCTGTGGTTGCCTTCTTGGTATAATGAAAATTAGATAGCCTCAGAGACATTAGAGTCTCAAAATCTAAAGACCAGCTATATCTGGAAGGCAACTCTGAAAAGCAATCATTCTGCAAGAGTTCAAAACACAAGCAACAAAGATACTTACAATAAGCAATTTTGAAGTATCAACACAGGAATTAAACCAAGGACAGTACCAAAAACAAAAATGAGAAGACATTTAAGCAAGGCACAAACTCAGACTTCCACCCCACAAAAGGCAAATTCTAGGGGAAGAGAGGTGGAAAGTCTGATAAGCAACCAGCTGGACACCCTGAACTGATAGCACAGGAAGTAACAAAATGGATGAATGAGGCTCTAGAAAAATTCAAAACAGAAATAATTTCCCAGATAACTACAGAGATGGTGAGCAGAGTGAAAGACATGAGTAGAGGCTCTAGAACAGAAACTGATGAAAAAAAATAGATGAGCTTAGAACCATCCTGGAAGCCAAGAATGCCCAGCACAGGAAAGAAATGGAAACCATGAAACAGATTCAAACAGATATCCAGGAGATTAAAATCTCCATTGAAAATATTCACAGCAGATTAAGGGAATGTCAAGATAGAGTATCAGATATAGAAGACAGTATTATGTCAAGTGACCATGAAAACAGATTTCTTAAAAAGAGTAAGGGACTACAAGAAATCAATCTAGCAGCTGCTAGATGATGCAAAGAAGAAAAACAGAAGACTGATAGGAGTCCATGAAAAAACAGGAGAGAGTACAATTGACATAAGAAACTATTCACAGAACTAATAGTGGAAAATTCCCCAGACAGAGGTAGAGAATTGGAGATACAGATTAGTGAGGCATATAGAATCTCAACTAACTATGATAAAAAAAAATCTACACCTAGACATATAATAGTCAAAATCCCAGAAACCCAACAGAAGAACAAAATCTTACAAGCAGTTAAAGAAAAGAAACAAAGCACCTACCAAGGAAAGCCCATCAGAATCATGGCAGACTTCTCAACACAAACCCTCAACTCAAGGAGAGCCGGGAATGAAGTATTCCAATACTGAAAAGAAAATAACTTCCAACCTAGACCATTGTAGCCTGCAAAATTAGTTTTCAAAATCGATGGGGATATTAGATACTTCCACGACAAAGAACACCTGAGAAATTTCATGAACACCAAAGCAGCACTCCAAACAATTCTAAACAATATCCTAGAAAAAGAAAATGAAGGTTGCCACTCCATAAGGCCCAACAGAGGGAAGCCACCAAGCAAGGCAAGAAACTAAAGGGAAAGGTGAAAAAATAAAAAATACAAGAGCCAACAACAGTAAAACATTATGACAAGGATAAGCCAATATCTATCAATTAAAACCATCAAAGTTAATGAACTCAATTCACCAATCAAAAGAAGTAGACTGAGAGAATAGATTAAGAAGAAAAATCCAACAATATACTGTATACAAGAAACACACATAACTCAAAAAGAAATTCATGGACTGAAAGTAAAAGGATGGAAAACAGTTCTCCACATGACAGGAACCCAGAAAAAAGCAGGTGTAGCAATCTTATTTGCAGACAAAGTAGATTTCAAATCAAAACTAATCAAGAGAGACAAAGATGGTCACTACATCCTTGTGAAGGGTGCAATGCAAGAGGAAGAGATGAAAATCAAAAATTTATATGCACCAAATATGAATGCCCCCAACTGTACAAAACAAATATTAATGGACATGAAAAACCAAATAAGCACTAATACAGTTGTAGTGAGGGACCTCAATACCCCACTATCACAAAAGGACAGATCATCTAGACAAAAAGTCAACAACGAAATTCTAGAACTGAGCCAAGCTATTGAACAAATGGACTTAATAGATGTTTACAGAATGTTTCACCCCACAAAAATAGAATATACATTCTTTTCAGCTGCACACAGGCCATTCTCCAAAATAGATCACATGCTAGCTCATAGGACATGTCTAGGTAAATGTAAAATAATTGAAGTTACCCCCTGTATATTATCAGACCATAGTGCAATAAAATTGGAGATCAATAGCATAAGAAACCACAAAACCCCCACAAACAGCTGGAAATTGAATAACACCCTCCTGAACAACCAATGGGTCACAGAGGAAATTAAAGGAGAAATTAGACAGTTTCTACAAGTAAATGATAATGCCAGTACAACATACAGGAATCTATGCGACACAATGAAAGCAGTTCTATGCAGGAAATTAATAGCAGTGAATGCCCATATTAGGAAAACAGAGAGAGCTCAAATAACCTAATGCTGAACCTAATATCTTCTAGAAAAAGAGCACGACAAACCCAAAGCTCGTACAAGAGAGGAAATTATGAAGATCAGAGCACAAATTAATGAAATAGAGACTAAGAGAATGATACAAAAAATCAATGAATCAAGAGTTGATTTTTCAAAAGAATAAATAAAATCAATAAGCCTTTAGCCAACCTTATCAAATAAAGGAAAGAAAAGGCTCAAATTCATTCAGTTAAGAACAAAAAAGGTGAAATCATAACAGATCCAGCAGAAATCCAGAGGATCATAAATACCTACTTTGAGGACCTGTATTCTAATAAAATGGAAAACACAGAAGAAATGGACAGATTCCCAGATAGACATGAATTGCCAAAGTTAAATGAAGAACATAGAAATTCTAAACACTCGAATTACAATGCGTAAAATTGAAAACGTAATTAAAAATTTACAAAAAAGAAAAGCCCAGGTTCTGATTGCTTCACTGCTGTATTTTACAAGACATTTAAACAAATATTGCCATTACTCTTTAAACTTATCAAGGAAATTGAAAGGGAAGAAATACTTCCAAATTCATTCCTAGAAGCAAGTGTTACTTTTGATATCAAAACCAGGGAAAAACTCAACCCAGAAAAGAGAACTACAGGCCATCTCCCTAATGAACATAGATGCAAAAATCCTCAACAAGATACTGGAAATCAGAATACAGAGGGTCATCAAGATCATACACCCTGACAAAGTTGGATTTATCCCAGGGATGCAGGGATGGTTCAACATATGTAAATCAATAAATGCAATACACTATATTAGCAGAGCCAAGGACAAAAAGAATATGATCATCTCAATAAATGTAGAAAAAGGATTTGACAAAGTCCAACACCCATTCATGATAAAAACCCTAAAGAAAATTGGAATAGAAGGTCTTTATCTTAACCTGATTAAGGCTATCTATGAAAAACCAATAGCCAACATCATACTCAATGGTCAAAAACTGAAATCCTTAACACTAAAATTAGGAATAAGACAAGGATGCCCACTATCACCACTTCTGTTCAATATCATTCTGGAAATATTGGCCACAGCAATTAGAAAAGAGAAAGAAATAAAAAGAATAAAGATAGAAAAGGAGGAAGTTAAACTGTTATTATTTGCTGATGATATGATACTTCACATAGAAGAACCAAAAAACTCCACCAAAAGACTTCTAGACTTAATTGACAGATTCAGTAGAGTAGCTGGATACAAGGTCAACACTCAAAAAACAATAGCCTTCTTGTACACAAATAACAGACTCACTGAGAGAGAAATTAGGGAAACAATTCCTTTTACAATAGCATTTAAAAAATGAAATATCTAGTTTTCAATCTAACAAAGAAAGCAAAACACCTGTACACAGAAAACTATAGCACTCTGAAAGAAGAGATCAAAGAGGATAAAAGAAAATGGAAAGACATTCCTTGTTCTTAGGTAGGAAGAACAAATATAGTGTAAATGGCTGTACTTCCAAAACTGCTATATAGATTTAATGCAATGCTGATTGAAATTCCAAAAATATACTTCACAGAACTGGAGAAAACAATCCAAAAATTGACTTGGAACCAGAAGAGACCTAGAATAGCAATAACAAGTCTAGACAACAGAGACATGGCTGCGGGTGTCACAATCCCCAACTTGAAACTATACTACAAAGCTACTGTGCTAAAAACAGCAAGATAATGGCAAAGAAACAGACCCAAGGATCAGTGGTATAGATTAGAAGATGCAGAAACAACTCCAGACATACTCAGCCACCTCATCTTTGACAAAAGAACCAACCACTCTCACTGGAAGAAAGATAGCCTATTTAATAAGTGGTGTTGAAAAAACTGGGTTTCAACATGTGAAAGATTAAACCAGACCCATATGTATCACCATGGACTAAACTAAAAACAAAATAGATTAAAGATCTAAATATTAAAACAGAAACACTAAACTTGCTGGAAGATAAGTTAAGTAGATCTCTTGAAGACATTGGCATAGGAAAAGACTTTATGAACAAAACCTCAGTAGCACGGGAACTAGCACAAAAAAAAATCAACAAGTGGGATCTCATCTTATGAAAAAACTTCTGTACTGCAAGAGAAACCACCAATAAAGCTAAGAGACAACCTACAATGTAGGAAAAAATATTTAGCAGCTGTACCTCAGACAAAGGACTACTATCTGGAGTATATAAAGAACTGAAAAATATCAGATCCCCCTAATTTAAAGACCCAAGTAAAAGCAGCAAATAAACATACAAAAAAATGTTCAACACCACTGGTCATTTGAGAGATGCAGATGAAAGTAACACTGAGATTCTACCTCACTCCAGAAATAATGACTGATATCAAGAAATCAATAACAAATGCTGACGGGGCTGTGGGAAGAAAGGAACCCTTCTCCATTGTTGGTGGGAGTGCAGACTGGTCCAATCACTGTGGAAATCAGTATGGAGATACTTCAAAAAGCTAGGACTAGAGGTCCCATTTGACCCAGCTATTCCCCTGCTGGGTATCTCTCCAAAAGAATTAAAAGAATCATACCACAGCCGTATATGTGCACCCATGTTTATAGCAGCACAGTTTAATAGCTAAAGCTTGGAAACAGCCCAAGTGCCCATCAACTGGAAACTGGATAAAGAAGACATGGGGTTTTTTTATAAAATGGAGTACTATGCAGCCATAAAGAACAAGAAACTAGAGACATTTATAGCTTACTGGATGCATATTGAAGCCATACTCTTAAGTGAAATAAATAGGACAAACGTGTAAATACAGAATAGTTTCTCTGGTGTTAGAAACTAAAAGTATAAATAAGCATTAAAATGATTAAAACAAATAATCGATCACTTGAAATAGGAAGAAAAGGTCCAAAGTGTAGGTGAAGTTGGAGTGGAAAGGGAAAGGTAAAAAAGAAAAGGAAAAATTATGAGAAAAGAAATAAATGGAAATAAAGTGTCTGTAAATAGGGAAGGGTGGAGGGGTTGAAGTGAGCACAGGGAATGGAGAAAATTAAGAATCAAGGTACACCATGTACAGGTACAAGTACCCAGTGATGAATGTAAATGTATTGTATAACTAAAATGTACCAATAAAAGAATTTAAGCCAGGAAAGAAAGAAAGAAAGAAAGAAAGAAAGAAAGAAAGAAAGAAAGAAAGAAAGAAAGAAAGAAAGAAAGGAAGGAAGGAAGGAAGGAAGGAAGAAAGAAAGAAAGAAAGAAAGAAAGAAAGAAAGAAAGAAAGAAAGAAAGAAAGAAAGAAAGAAAGAAAAGAAAAGAAAAGAAAGAAAGAAAAGCCAGCCCATTTATTTTCCTGGGAAATATAGACTTGTTTTAATGGTTTCTTGGAAACTGGGAATAAGGACAGAGTCTTAAGGGTTTGTAAGGCTGCCCTTTTTGCTTCCCTATCAGGCTTTTGATTTCCCAAGACCTCAGACATGCTTTGTCTGTGGCCTTTGCAACGCATGACTGTGACCTGCTTGAGAAGATAGACTGTCTCTAGGAGTCATAGAATTCCCTGCTTGTGCTTTTATAGATGATTGCCTTTGCACTCCTGGGGACACTCTTAGGGGTAGGATAAGTTGTGAATTAGAGGGGTAAGAACTACCACTTTGGGTTCGGCCTGCAGGGTGTAGCTAAAGCTCCCTGTGTGCACACTGTGGATCTTAAGGCTGTCTAAAGAACATAATGAGGGGGCTGTGGAACTAGTCTCTAATGGAGTTTCTGAATTCCTTGGAGGGGTAGACCTGATTTATCGCCCTGGGGAATATAAGGAAGAGGTTAAAGAGACCTCTCAGCCTGGTTGTCTTCATCAAACAGATCAGAGAGAGGCATATCCCCCTGAGAGATAGCTGGGGGCCCCAGGAAAAGTTCATCCAGGATATCTTCCTCTTCCTCAGGTTTCACTCTAAATATCATATTTTCTGGGCATTCCTTGTGGTTAAGGATAACAAAAACCTGAACATAAGGGGTTTCATTCCACCTTCTATGTTTTAAGCAGAAATGCTATAACTGAAGAATAGTCTCATAATTTAAAGTGCTTTTCCATACCCATCTATTGCCATTTCATAATTCATATTCAACCCAAGCCATATTGCAATGGTAGCTAAGTTGTTCCTCTTTTAAATTGTCAGAATTAAAGATTTCCCACTGATCAAGGATACAGCCTAGTGGTGAAGTCAGCAGAATCTGCCTGGTGAGGTCCAAGAGGTTTTCCATGGCTAGTCTTGGGGCCTATAGCAAGAGAGCATGAAAACTAGGTCTCAGCTCCTTACAATGGCAGACCATGCAGGAGTAGACTCAATTTGAACCTCAGCATTCTTTGTGAGACTCAAGTATTTACTAGAGAGACCACTTTATCTGTAGCTAAAATGATGCTGGCGTTTTTCTTAGAAGCAAGAAAACATGACAAATTTTCCCTTTTGGGTCCCATTAACTTATTCGGGAGAAAGGGATTGAGCCACTTGATGCCCTACCTAGTCCTTCAAAACTCCCATGTGATAAGAATGAATCCTCCATCACCACCAGGATTCCTTTAGCCGCTGTTGAGCCACTTGATGGTTCTTACTTAAGCGGGGTGACGCCACTTGGAAAAAATAACTCTTTCATTTACCCCAATAGTAAAAACTTCGGTACTTTGTTTAAGGCAGTAGAGATGGAAATCTTTTTAAAAACAACAATAACAACAAAAGGAAAATCAAAACAAAACAAAAACCCTTAGAAAGTTTTAAGAACAAGGATGGCTCTGCTTTTATATACTCATAGTCACTTTAGTTAAGTTTCACTAGTTGTTCATTTGTTTTTCTTAGGTCACCAGGTACATGTTTATAAATTACCCAAATTTCTTTAGAAGAAAGAAGGAAGGGATCTAGGCCCAAACCAGTATCATCAAATTACTCCTGAAAGTAACAGTTTTAGGCAGATTTTAGGACCCAGAGAGAATCAACAGCTGGAGGTAGTATAGCCACTGCTAGAGGCTTCCTGCCTCAGGCAGATGGGGCAAAAGTTTTAACGCAGACAAATTTTTCTCTTCCTATGTGGGATGACCCTGTACCTGTTAAAATAATTCAAAAGGCAAGAAGGAGGCAGCCCATATGCTCTTTAAAATCAGAGGCTTAGCTCCTATCTATAAGGGTGCATAAGGCCAGTTGACTAAAAAAAAGAAAAAGAAAAAAAGTAAACAAAATGGCAGCAGTTGACCCAACATGGTGTCTGCACGTGTAGACCAAAACAGCACTCTAAGGAAGAAAAAGCCATAAACAAACTTGGGAAAGCAGAGACCAGGTTAATTTTCAAAATGGACAGCAAAATACAGCAAACATACATGCAGAAAACAGGGCATACCAAACTTGCAGAATGAGCACATGTAAGAAAAAGAAAGAAAAGGAGAGGTAAACTTCAACCGGGCTGATAGGTAAAAACATAGACATTATGCATCCCATCTCTCCCCCATCCCATCCCACATGGTGGGACACATTGAGAAGCTGTTCCCAGCACCATGAGAAAAAGCCTCTTAGATTCCCAGACTTCCAGGGATAGGGAAAGGAGGAGAAAGAGGAAGGGGAGGGGAGGAGGAGGGGAGGGAAGAGGAGAAGACAAAAACAAAAACAAAAAACATTCGCAGCTTTTTTTTTTAATATATATATTTACTGGTACATTTTAGGTATAAAATACATTTACATTTATCATTGGGTGTTTATACCAGAACATGATGCATCTTAGTTTTTATTTTTTTCCTCCCATTACCTGTGCACTCTTCACCCCCTCCACCCTTCCCTATTTACACAGAGTTTGACTCCATTTCATTTTCTTTTTTCTCATAATTTTTCCTTTCCCTTCTTCCCTTTCCCCTTTCCCTTCCACCATCCCCAAATCCTTGGACCTTTTCTTATTTCAAATTATCAATTATTCATTTTAATCATTTTCATCCTTATTTACACTTTCAATTTCTCATACTAGAGAAACTATCTGGTATTTACACATGTGTGTCCTATTTATTTCACTTAAGAGTATGGCCTCAATATGCATCCAGTAAGCTATAAATGTCTCCAGTTTCTCATTCTTTATTGCTGAGTAGTACTCCATTTTTTAAAAACCCACATTTTCTTTAACCAGTCTCCAGCTGATGGGCATTTGGGCTGTTTCCAAGCTTTAGCTATTACAAACTGTGCTGCTATAAACACGGGTGCACATATATCTCTGTGGTATGATTCTTTTAATTCTTTGGGGAAGATTTCCAGCAGGGGAATAGCTGGGTCAAATGGGACCTGTAGTCCTAGTTCTTTGAGGTATCTCCATACTGATTTCCACAGTGGTTGCACCAATCTACGTTCCCACCAACAGTGGAGAAGGGTTCCTTTCTCTTCACACCCCTGCCAGCATTTGTTATTGGTTGATTTCTTGATAGCAACCATTCTTTGTGGGGTGAGGTGGAATCTCAGTATTGTTTTCATCTGCATCTCTCGAATGATCAGTGATGTTGAACATTTTTTTCATATGTTTATTTGCTGTTTTTGCTTATTTGTCTGAGAAATGTCAGTTCATTTCGGATACCCATTTTTGAGTTGGGTCTTTGAATTTGGGAGGTCTGATTTTTTTCAGTTCTTTATATATTCTTGATAGTAGACCTTTGTCTGAGCTACAGCTGCTGAATATTTTTAGACAAACAAAAATGTGCCCAAAAGGCCTTACCTGATCTTCTGACGGCTAAATATGTTACTGGGTTTTGGGGTGCTAGAGACTCCTTTTGGAGGTGGTTTCTAGGTTCTTTTCATCTTAAACAAATAATTGAATGAAACAAGCAGAATGGTAGCAACATTTCATATTTATTAGAGATAGAAAAAATAAATGAGGTGGGAAAAATTAAAGAGGTAGAAAAATTAAAAATGAAGGATAAGGGAGAAACTGGCTCAGCAGAGCAAGTTTGGGCTAAGAGAAAACAAAAGTAAAGATTTTAAAATTGAAAATAAAAATTAAAGATAAGGGCATGCCCTAGAGTATAGGCTGGTCTAACATGGGATGGCATGTTAACAGGCTCTTCGTGGTGTCTGCACTCCTTTTTATTCATTCCATACATCACTCGTTCTCATGAGAATTTCATATACGAGGTTTTGGGAACTGTTCTGTGCATGTGTCCTGGGATCTGCTTGTGCCTCCCTTTCCCACTATGCCCTATCTTTCTATCTCAATATGAGTTTCTATTTAAACTGAGTCAAAATTTAGGTTATTTTCACAGAACTGGGATTACCAACTTTATTCATGTACCATTTAAGAAAAATAGACTAGTAGTCTTTAGGTGTCTTGTACTACCTCCAGCTCCTTCCCTGCTAACACCTTGCAGGTTTAGCTCCCCATTGCGAGCAAAGGTGACTGGAGAAGTGACAGAAGGGACAGTAACACACCCTCCAAAGCCACACAGGTACACTTTCAGCCAGAAAATGAACCACTCAAGACCAAGATTTGTTCTTCATATTTTGAAAGAAACTCACAGAGTTGTCTAGGGAGAGGTATTTAAACACCTGAATTCACCCCAGATCTTTAAAGCAATAATCTAATTTTTAGCAACAGAAGCTATTTCACAGGTGTAGGAAGAATGTTTACTTCTATTGAACTAATCTGTTCTAAATTGAGAAAATATTTAAGAACTGAAAAAACAGAGGTTCCTATTTTCCCACGACAGGAATAAAAAGGAAAAGCAGAACAAAATTAACCACAACATGCAGTTTAGCATTTCCAGTTTTTTCCTTTGACCTAAAGAATGTCTTCCTTATTTTGTTTTTCAAAGAACACAATTCTCAAATATGACTAAAATAAGAGATATTTGTGCTTGTTTTGTAAGAAGTAATTAAAGATGTCATTTGCTGACAAGAACAAATGTGCACCTAACATATAAAGCTTGTTATTTTTGGTTAAATAAATATTTTTGCATGACATTTTGGAGGTAGAGTTCTCTTTAAAATATCAGGAAAAAATTCTGAATTAAGAGAAAACTCATTTTTCCTTCTAAAGAATTTAAAAGCCTCAGTACTGATTGATTTTAATAAATTTTCAAAAAAATCCTTTTTCTTTTGTAATGGCAACAGTAATGTAATAAAATAAATTTATGCTTTAAAATGGTGAGATCTCTCTGCATTGTAAACAACATATAGTAGGCTTTTCATAAAAACCTCATTGTAAAGTGGAGTTTTGGTGCCTAATGATTTAAATCAAAATTTAAATAAAATCCACTGTATTCACATTTCCAGACCCTTTTCCTCACTTCCACAAATCTTTCCTTCATGCTAAATAACCCAAATCTCTTTAGCTTTTCCTCAAAGGACCCATTTTCTAAACTAATCATTTTTAGTCACTCTTTTGAGCTCTCTCCAAGTTTTCTACATCTTCCTTCAAACAAAGGGCCCCAAATTAGACCCTGTACTCCCATAAAATCCTGATGAATGCTGATCATACAAAGAGTTCCTCCTTGCTGCTCCCTCCCATATGAGGAAGCAGGCTTGATATCACAATTTCCTTAACCAGTGGCAAGCTAACAGCTCTTCTGAAGCAGTTACTAGATTATGGAGAGAAGCCCTAATTTTACTGATGTTCCTCAGTCACAGTAATAGTAAATACAGCTAGTTTTTAAACACCCCTGACATGCCAAACCCTGTCCCATGCATTTTGACTGCCTTTGGAAAAATACCACTATCATCCCTGTTAAAGAGCAATTTAAACTCCTCAAAGGCACAGAACTTAGCAGTTTGAAAGTAAATGTTTACTTGTATGTTTAATTGATACTAGAGTCCACCATCAGAACAGATATTCTTTGTGGACTCTAAAGGAATCAGGATATGTCACATCAAATAACGCCACTCTAGCATGAGATATTTTGAACAGAAGACAACTGAGAAAAAGCAGATATAGGACTAGCTCTTTGCCATATATCACAGTCTTCCAGAAAGGTAAGACTAGTTTTTTGTTTGTTTGTTTTCTTTTGTTTTGTTTTGTTTGTACCGGGGATCAAACTTGGGACCCTATGCTTGCAAGGCAGGCACCGGATCCACTGAGCTAAATCCTTGGCCGGTAAGACTAGTTTTTAATCACTGCAAACTCTGATGTCAGAGAAGGCATCAGAGAAATCTACACAGCAAACTTTGCTAACCTACTCGGTCTTCCACTAGTTCCCTTATATAGGGATCTTCCTGCAGTCTGATGCACCTAGAAATGCAGTCCTTTTCCTTTGTCTTATTATTTCCCTACAAATTTATTATTTTTTGCTAAGAAGCTAAAAAGCCCAAGTTCTAACTACCACTTTGAGATCACTGGTTATTCTCATAAGATATACGTGTTAATAAACTTCTCTTTGTTAATTTGTCTTTTGTTAGTTTAACTTTCAGGGATCACACTGGAGAACCTAGAATGAGAAAGTTTTATTTTCTTATACTACAAACCTGGTTAATAACATGCTCTAGAGAAAACATTCAAAATTGAGGTCATTCTGAAATTTTAGAATGCAGAAATTTTTGTTTGGAGGGTCAACTGTTCCTCATGCTGCACCCCAGGCCACCCACCAGATCAGAAGAGGAAGAAGGAAGAAAGCAAAGCACCTGCCTCCTGGTGAAGCTTCTTAGAGTGGGATAAGCAGGTGCAGCTCTACACACTCCTGGGGATGGTACTAAGGAGACCCGTCCATGTAGATGAACAACCATTAGGGAAGAACCTCAACAAGTAGTTTGAGGCACGCGCAAGGATGCCAGGACATACTGTAATTTAGCCACGAATAGCATATTATCTCACTTACCTAGTCAACAAGCAAATATGCGAATATTTTTACACTTGATCTTAGCCAAAAGGCCGAGAAGCAATATGTGAATATTTTTAAGTGCACATGTTCATTGCATATTTTTAATATGTATTAAAACAATGAACATGAAATAAAAATGTGTAAAAAATCTGTGAAGTATCTGAAACAAATATTGGATGTTGAAATTTGTCTCTCTCAAACATAAAGGCATCTGATCACTTGCTGATATGTGTTTTGCTCATCTGTCTGTTTTTGCAATATTTTGAATTGAATATAATAAAAGTAAAGGACATTGATAAAACAAATATAAGCTAATAGCATTTTAGATCAAAGAAGGACTTACCAGTTACTCAATTTTAGATATAAGATAACTGAGGCTGCAAGCTGTTGCAGAGAATTTACTTTGTAATTTATTCGTTTCTTCATTGTTCATTTTATATATGAATGTATTTTCCACTCATTTAAATACTTAGCTCAATATAAATAAGATGATGTATAACTTAATTCAAAAAGAACTCAACATGGTGCCTACTTTTAATTAATTATAATGATTTCAATATTGTCATAAGGCATTTATCTTTTTTTGAATAAACAAAGAAACTTATTGATCATTTAGAGCCCTTAGTTCTTTTTCTAATGTTAAAATAAACTTCTGGGTAACAGCAGATATATTTCCAAGGGCACGTGTCTTCTGAACGATAGATGGGAGAGTAACACAGGCATTTAGGACGTGTATACCTAGTGTTATCTGTCACATCAATGCAGTGATATTCATTTTATTTATTTATCCATTTATTTTAAAAGGCTAAGCCTTGCTCTCCAACTTTTATCTCTCAGCTTATTGAGTATATCTGTGTTTGTATTCTAGCTTTAAGTTTTAAAGTTGCTTGGATCCAAAATGACATTTTTTCATTGCTTGAAATTCATGAAGTTAATGATTCATGATAAAACCAAAAGCAACTCAGATTCTGTGTTTGGTTTATAAATCCCTCTTATTTATAAAGCATTCAGACACAACAATGGCTAGAGCTTTGCATTTTGCTGCTGGTCTCCTTTGTGGTACCCATCATTGCTGTCTTCAGGCCCTTACTCTTCTGACTCCACAACCCATCCCCTACAGCTCTCTGAACTTTCTTCACTGAAGAGCTTCTAACCACTCTCTGGTCACACTGTCTTCCAGTAATCACAGTTCTTGTTCTTTGTTGCACCAGAGCCTGGTTTCAAAGAAGGCTTTGAGAATAAAACTGTCGAGATTTGAATTTAAACTCTACCAGTTTATAACTGTATGACCTTGAGAAATGTGTCATCTCTCTTTGCTTCAGTTTCTGATTTGAAAATAGTAGCAATCATAGTACATAACTCACATTATTGGGACAATAATATAGTTACTATTTTTGTAGTTTGTACAGGAATATTCCCATATATTCATTGCTCAATAATTCTATTTTTGATTATTATTATTTGTAATTATTTGTTCTCAGTATAATCAGGAAACAAATGAGCCTTATGTAACTATTTTGTATTCATATATATTCACTCCACCAATCTTCTATAGCCTCAAAGTAAATGTCAACTCATGTGTCCTCATTTTTGCATGCTATAAATAAAAGGAAAGCAATCTTACAGGAGAGGGAAAAATTAAATTTAAAAAAAGTTTTGATTTTTACTTAGATACTTGAAAAGCTGCTGCTGCAGGATTTGGATTCGGTAGAGGAAGTGTGTCACTGCAAAATGCCTCAAAATTCCTCTCTCTCCAGCTCTGCCGTTCTCAATAACATTCCTGTGATGACAGCTGCTCTCTCAACTCTTTGTTCTTTATCACTGTATTCTTTCAATCCTCAAAATGTCTTAAGCTTAGAACTCAAGGTTCTTCAATCCATTAGTCCCATCCTGTCTCTTTTTCCTTTTAAAAAAGTTTTCTGGTATTTATATGTTTGCAGTACATGAGGATTATATTCATCCTGCAGTCTTCCGTAGCATGATGACATTTTGGTCAGTGATGGACCATGCATATTATGGCAATCCCATAAGATTATGTAACCTGATAATGTCATAACCACCTTAGTTTGTGTAAGTAGACTTTATCATGGTGACATAATTACAAAATAACCAAAAAATGACCTCCTCGAAATACAACCCTATTGTTAACCAATGCTTGACTGCATATACTATGTATATCTGTCTTCTGCTTCTCAGTTTTTCTCAAACATTGCTACACATTAGAAACACCTGGTGTGTTAAATATATATATACTATCTTTTCCTCAACCTCAGAAATCCTGAAGCAATTGGTATGGGGTGTTGCCTAAGCATGTGGGTTTTTCAAAATTTCCTGGGTGATTCTAGTGTCCAGCCAGGATTACGAACAAATAGTTAATCCATTCTTCTTCTTTTTTTCCTAGTATAAATCTGGCTTCTGCCTTTCTTCCTATTCCAAAACTCATGGTACATTTTGGGAGCTGGGAGTGAGGAAATGTCAAGTATTCAATGCCAGAATTTTCCACAGGGGGAGTCAGAAGAGAAATGTACTCCGGATATTTATTCATAAGTGATTTTTGTCATGGTTATACTTTCCTTGTTTTGCTCCCTGAGGACCTAGCAATGGTGGAGAACCTATGAGACACATGCCACAGCCAGCTGTTTGTTATCACCGAAAGCTCTAAAAGCTTTGGCATCACTAGGCCTTTTCTGTTCTTATCTCTGTTCATTGGCTGGAGCTCTCACAAAACATTTATTAGCAGGAACATTGTTTTAATTTCCTGAGGGAAACTTATCCTGGTGCTTTTATGAGCAAGTGACTCACATTCATAATGATGTTTAGATTTTGTGAAAGTCCATATCTAAAACCAATGCATATATTAAAGTTGAAAGTCCTGTACTGGCTGCTGAATGAGCTTAGGTTCATGAATGACTATCTTCCATTTATTATCAATGTAACCTACAGAATAGGGTTGTTGACATTTTATCTACTGCAATACCATATGGTAGATGTAAACTAAACCATCATTTCATGTATTTTCCAGCTTTATATTGTATTACTTTACATCCTGCATGATAATTTACTACAAATTTAAATTGACATTTACTGTAAATTCACAGATTTGAATTTGCATCAGGTAAATTTTTTTTTTTTTTTGGTACTGGGGATCGAACTCAGGACCCTGCACTTTCGAGGCAGGCGGCGGAACCACTGAGCTAAATTCCCAGCCCCGGGGTAAACATTTTTAAAAAGATTTTTGAACAGGACTATAATTTTCTAACACATTTCTGAAGAAGAATATGGACACCAAATGGGATACTGTGGTATTTTAGTCTTTAAACATTTAGAACTGAGGTAGTCAGAGCAGTCAGGAAAATGGCACAAAGTTCTAAATACATCTGTGTCATGTGCCTTTCTGACCCCTTGATATTTCCAACCTTTATAGCCCTTCTTGTCCTCTAAGAAATGATAGGCACACTTGGTTTGACTGAGTGTTCAAGTATCATCAATTCACAGAGGAATCCCATGAACATATATGTAAAACAAAGTCTAACTCTACCCGGTTCAGCTTCTTCATTCTACACAGATCTGCTTGCTACCTAAGTGCATGTATAATACTGATGAATGTTTGCAAAGGTCCAAGAGGGCAGGCTGCTTGAAGTTCTTGTTTACTGATGGTTCCTGACACAAGAGCAATGCCAGGTGCTTAATAAGAACTCAGTAAATATTTTTGAGTAAAAAACATTTCAAATAACAAATATAACTATCATTCTGATAGTGGAAATGTTTACTTTTCATTTTTAGCAAAGGAACTGAGGCCTAGGGAAGGTAAGTGATTTCCCCAGAATTTCTGCTATAATGGTCCAGCTATAATTAGATACTGCATTACCCGCTTCTAAATCTGCTGTTCTTTCAACTAGATCAGGCCATCGACTTCACCCCTCCACTCTATCTTTTGTCAAAATTCCTGATTTAGCTCTTCTTTCTATAAACTTAATTCTATGAGCTATTCGAGGGTATCTAAAAGTATTTGAGTCTGAAAAACAAGTCTTCATTACAAATTTTAACTAAAAATATCCTGAACACAATAAACACTAATAAATAAATAAACATTAATCTAATTGAATGTCTATAACTATAATGTGTAAACTACTTAGCTCATTCTTCACCTGCTTCTCAGCTGAGTTTTTATGTTGTTGTATCGAAAGTATATTAGTATATTGAGCACAGGATAAAAGTATATTAAAATAACCTCATATGTTTTCAGGTTAGCAGATCTCTTAAAAAATGCTTAAAATCATCCTTGCTTGTTAAGATACTCTAGGTTGGAATAATCACAGCCATTGCTAAATTCAACATAAAAATAACTTTGAGGAAATTTTTGTTTCTTTTCTTTCTGAGAAAAATGGTGTCATAATCTGATGCTTGGACTTCTAATTTTTGGTATGAATTTTTTATTACAAAAAAATCTTTTCCTAACAAAATCCTTCTGTGAACTACTTGAAAAAACAGTAGTTAACGTTCATAAGAGACAGCAGTAGTGCTTGTGAGTTCGGTTCCCATGGTTAAATGACTTCAGATTGAATCACAGCTCTCAAATTCTCTACATGTGACGTAGAAGCCTAAATAGCTATTCACACCATAAAAGCACTGTACAAATTATTAAAAACTATATATGTGGAGTCAGGAGCATTTTTGCTAGAAAACAAAATGTCTTTAGGGGAGTTAACCATTTGTAATCATTAATTGTGATATGTCAATTTGATGGGAGTTATGGCATTAACCAATAGGACTGTAGCTTGGATTGGATACAAAGGGAAAGAATGAAATGTGCCAGTTTTGAAGAGCTCCAGTCTACTCAGGTGGGTATACTCTGTGCTGCTGTCACCTTTGCACATGGACTCTTCAGTCTCTTCAGTCTCCCAAAGCAGACTCAGTCCAGTGACACCAGTGAGCTTCCAGACCATGGACGTAGGAGTGGTGATGAATCCTTCATCCCTCTCGTTCTGTGGCTGGCACCTTCTTGGGCTGTGCAGTTACAGGATCCTCTGGCTCTCCAGTGCACAGATGGCCACTGTGGACTCTCTCACTTGTGATCCCGTAACCCTAATGAATAAATTTGCTTTCATAATTGTACATATATTTTCTATCAATTCTATTTCCCTAGCAAACTCTAAGCATACACCATTATTGTTATTCTTATAGTTATTACCATTAGTTCATATTACTATTGTGTAATTTATTGGATTCTCCTTCATCTCACGAGAGCTACTAACACATTTCCTATCTCGTTATCTAAGAGAAATGTTATGGATTTACTATTAGCAAGTGCTAAATCTCTCTTCCATCCACCACAACAGAATAGCTGTCCTCTTTGCTATGTAAAGACCACATTCTTTCAGTGCATCTACCTCAAGCCCGTCTTTGGAATGGGATACTCATTTGTCTGACTGTTCAAAGACCAAGGACCTTGGCAGTCCCAAGCACACCAGGTCAGTGGTGGGGGAATGGAAAAATGAGAATCAAAAAAGAAGACTCTCTTCTCTCAAAGTCTCCAACACCATTTCTTTAATTCCTTTTCAGTTTATGAGATTTGACAAGAAAATAGAGGCATTGCTTCAGGCAATTCTATCTCACAATGTAAATATTCTCTTAAAATTGCTACATCTAGGAGAGCCTTTATATGTATGTCATTACTCCAGGAAAGTTGTGAGGAGTTGGGGAAAGGTGCAGGAGAATTGATTAAAGCATGTGCACACATGCACACACACAGAATCCTAACTCTTTGTTTGAAAGACATATCCTTCTACTTAGTTTATATCACTCATCCAATATGCCAAGAGAAGTTGAATGGTTAATATCCTTCCAAATGATTTGAGAAAATATGACATAAAGAGAAAGAAAAAGAACACCTTGACAATTGTACTGAATAGTCATTAAATACATATTGAAACAGAGTGAATAATAAACTCACAAGGGTACAAAGATGAAAGAACTGAAGATGAAGGCATGGGATTAATTTATAATAGCATTTGAAACCAAGAATGTGTATTGTATTCTGGAACTAGATCTTACCAAAAGAAAACTTTACTGAACATGTGCTAGTTGAAAAAAATAATCACATGCGTATACACCTAAGTGCATGTGTGTATTTATATATTTCCTATTCAAACTCTTAACCTAAAATGACATTAAAAAGTACAAAAAACCCTCTATATATAGAAATCAAATAGGAAAAATACATTAAATGAGAATAATTTTAAGGTGGGAGATGGTAAGGCATAAGAAACAAAGACATATAGAAAGGAATAATATTTCCTCAGATATCTTATTAGCAATGATGAAGTAATGTCTTCATAGTTCTGGAAAAAATGTTGTGAATTTAGAACTTTCTAAGTGAGTCAAAATGTAGGCAATGTTCTATTTAATAAATGGTGTTGGAAAAACTGGATTTCAACCTGCCAAAGATTAAAGTTAGACCCATACCTATTACCATTCACTAAACTAAGATTGAAGTGGATTAAAGATCTAAATATTAAAACAGAAACACTAAACTTGCTGGAAGATAAGTTAAGTAGAGCTCTTGAAGACATTGGCATAGGAAAAGACTTTAAGAACAAAACCGCAGTAGCATGGGGACTAGAACAAAAAAATCAACAAGTGGGATCTCATCTTACGAAAAAGCTTCTGTACTGCAAGAGAAACCAGCAAGAGAGCTAAAAGACAACCTACAATGTGGGAAAAAAATATATAGCAGCTGTACCTCAGACAAAGGACTACTATCGAGAATATATAAAGAACTGAAAAAAATCAGACCTCCCAAGTTTAAAGACCCAATTCAGAAATGGACATCTGAAATGAACAGATATTTCTCAGACAAAGAAGTAAAAGCAGCAAATGAATATATGAAAAAATGTTCAACACCACTGGTTATTCGAGAGATGCAAATGAAAACAACACTGAGATTCCATCTCACCCCAGCAAGAATGGCTGCTATCAAGAAATCAACCAATAACAAATGCTGGTGGGGGTGTGGGGAGAAAGGAACCCTTCTCCATTGTTGGTGGGAGTGCAGACTGGTGCAACCACTGTGGAAATCAGTATGAAGATACCTCAAAGAACTAGGGCTAGAGGTCCCATTTGACCCAGCTATTCCCCTGCTGGGTATCTTCCCAAAAGAATTAAAAGAATCATACCACAGCAATATATGTGCACCCATGTTCATAGTGGCACAGTTTGTAACAGCTAAAGCTTGGAAAGAGCCAAAATGCCCATTAACTGGAAACTGGATAGAGAAGATGTGGTTTTTTAATAAAATAGAGTATTATTTAGCCATAAAGAATGAGAAACTAGACATTTATAGCTAAATGGATGCATATTGAGGCCATCCTCTTTAGTGAAATAAATAGGACACACATGTGTAAATACTGAATAGTTTCTCTAGTGTGAAAAACAAAGTGTAAATAAGGATTAAAATGATTAAAATGAATAATTGACAATTTGAAATAGGAAGCAAAGGTCCAAAGGGGTAGGTGTGGTGGGAGGGAAAGGGGAAAGGAAAGAAGGGAAAGAAAAAATTATGAGAAAAGAAAAGAAATGGAAATGAAGTCTATGTAAATAGGGAAGGGTGCAGGGAGTGAAGGGTGCACAGGTAATGGAGAAAAATAAGAACAATATACATCAAGTATAGGTACAAGCACCCAATAATAAATGTAAATGTATTGTATATCTAAAATGTACCAATAATAGAATTTAAGGGAAAAACAAAAGACAATGTTTATCTTCATATTTATTTATTTATTTATTTACTTTGGGTTTTTGAAACAAGGTTCTCACTATGTAGTCCAATCTGGCCTTGAACTTGCAAAGATTCTCCTGCCTTAGTCCCCGAAGTGCTGGGATTACCAGTATGTGCCACCATGCCCAGCATCAAATACATGCTTTTAAAATATTATCTGAAGAGGGACTCCAGCGAAATGAAACGAAAGATAAAACTACAGAGACAAAATGCAAGGGAAGAAATCAACAGTGGGAACAAATCCAGAACTTCAGAAAACAAAAAGCTGAGCAGCTCATTTGGAATTCAGAAAGTGCAATCTGAGCAGGAGAGCAATGATCTTTGACTTTGATGTCCTCGGGAAGAACACAGTGGATTCCATTCGGTTGACAATTTATTTAAAATGCTGTAAGATTTAAGAGGTAATGTAAGAAAGCATATCCTTCTCTTTTCCAACAACAAAAAAGATAATTAGAAATTCCAAATAAAGCAAAAATTTGAAGAAAAAATAATTTTCTAAATATAAAGTACATATGAATATAGAATGAATAAAAGAATTAACTGATAGAGAAAATTACTTTTCGCCTAACTTCCGTGCTTCAAGAAACACACTCTTTGCTTATCTACAGTAACATTTTCTTCTCTATATAGTCACTTATTTGAATAAAATGAGTATTATTTATTTAAATATTATGTTACAAATGCTGTTTACAAGTTTTGCATTTTTAGAAGCAATAACTAGACAAGGTGTATAAGACTGAATGTCAGGTATACAGAGCACAGCTGACAGCAGTCTAGAAGTGGGAAGAAGACATGACTGAGCACCAATTCCCTCATTTTGTAAATGGAAAACAAAAACTGCCCTCTAACATTTACAATGCTTTATTATAGAGACAACTGCATAAATTCTTTGTAGGGAACTGGTACATATACATTACATCTTGATCTTTACTCCACCTTCTTCCAACCCTCTCATCTCCCATATTCCCAGATCTCCTTCCCATCTCCTCAGGGTCTATTGCTCTGTTTCCTGTCATCTATTTTGCACTTTAAATTATTTATACTCTGATTTTCTCATATAGGAGTGACCATGTGATATTTAAGTTTCTGTGTCTGATTTATCTCACTTAGAATTATGGTCTCAAAGTACATAAATTTTCCCATAAATGACCCAAATCTATATTTATGGCTGAGTAATACCCCATTTGGGTATATATACCTTATTTTCTTTGTCTATTCATAAACTATTGATGAGCATATAGGATGCTTCCAAGGTTTAGCTATTATGAGTTGTACTGCTATAAAAATGGGTGTGCATGTATTATTGTAATATGATGTATTTAATTTTGGGGGGAAAGAAACCCAAAAGAGGTATAACTGGGACAAGGGGGACTTTCTATCTTTAGTTTTTTTCAGTACTCACCATATTGATTTCCACAGTGACTGTACTAATTTACATTCCCACCAAGAATGTACAAGTGTTCATTTTTCCCTACAACCTTGTAGTATTTGCTTTTTAGTTTGTTTTGTTTTGTTTCAGTTTTTGATGCTTTATTTTCTTTTCTAGAGTAAGATAAAACCTTAGTGTTGTTTTGATTTGCACTTCTCTAATGGCCAAAGATGCTCAAAAGTTTTTCATGTACTCATTGGCCATTTTTACTTCTTTTTTTGAGAAATGTCTATGCATTTCAATGGCCTACTTTTGATTGCTTCATTTTTTTTTCTGGGATCCATTTTTCTAGAGTTCTTTATATAGTCTAGATATTAATAATGTGTCCAAGGAGTAGCTGGCAAAAATATTTTCCTACTCTGTAGGCTGTTTCTCCACTCTGCTCATTGTTTCCTTTGATGTGAATACATTTTAAATAAGTACCTAAAAATATTTTATTTTTTTAATTAATTTTATTGGTACATTTTAGGTATACAATATAATGACATTCATCATGGGAGATTTGTACCTTTGCATAATATATTTTAATTCTTATTTTTTCCCCATTCCCCTGCCCTCCCTTCAACCCCTCCAGACCTCCACTACAAAGACTGTTTCCATTTTCTCATATTAATTCCATTCTCTTCTTTGCTTTCCCCTACACCTCCCACTTCCCCTTCCCCTTTGCCCCTTTTCTTCCTATTTCACATTATCTGTCATTCATTTTGATCCTTATTTAGCCTTTCAGTTTCTCACACTAGAGAAACTATTCAGTGTTTACACATATGTGTCCTATTTATTTCACTGACAAGTATCACCTCAATGTGCATCCATTTAGCTACAAATGCCTCTAATTTCTCATTCTTTTTTTTTGTTATTCTTTTTTTTGGTACCGGTGATCAAACTCAGGACTTTACGTTGCACGGCAGAGGCCAGAACCGCTGAGCTAAATCCCCAGCCCAAATTTCTCATTTTTTATGGCTGAGTACTACTCCATTTTATAAAAAAAATAAATAAATTGTCTTTATCCAGTCTCCAGTTGATGAGCAACTGGGCTGTTCCCATGTTTTAACTGTGGCGCTATGAACATGGGTACAAAAATATCACTATGGTATGATTCTTTTAATTCTTTTGGGAAGAAAACCAGCAGGAGAATACCCTGATCAAATGGAACCTCTAATCCTAGTTTTTTGAAGTATTGCCATACTGATTTCCACAGTGGTTGCACCAGTCTACACTCCCACCAGCAGTGGAGAAGGGTTCCTTTTTCCCCTACAGCCCTGCCAGCATTTCTTATTGGTTGATTTCTTGATAGCAGCCATTCTTTCTGGCATAAGGTGGAATCTCAGCTTTGCTTTCATTTGCATCTCTTGAATGAACAGTGATGTTGAACATTTTTTCATATGTTTATTTGCTGTTTCTACTTCTGTGTTTGAGAAATGTCTGTTCATTTCAGATGCCCATTTTTTTATTGGATCTTTAAATTTAGGAGGTCTGATTTTTTAAAGTTCTTTATATATTCTAGATAATAGTCTTTTGTGTGAGGTACACCTGCTAAAATTTTTTCTCACAGTCTGGGTTATCTCTTCACGCTGTTGGTGGTTTCTCTTGCAATGCAGAATCTTTTTAATAAGAAGAGATCCCACTTTTTTATTCTTTATGCTAGTTCACTTGCAACTGAGGTTTTGTTCATGAAATCTTTTCCTATGCCAATGTCTTCAAGAGTTCTACCTAACCTCTCTTCAAGCTGGTTTAGTGTTTCTGTTTTAATATTTAGACCTTCAATCCATTTTTATTTTATTTTAGTGAGTGGTGAGAGATATAGGTCTAGTTTTAATCTTTGGCAAGTGGAAACCCAATTTTTCCAGCACCATTTATTAAAGAAGCTATCTTCATTCCAGTGAGGTTATTTGGCTCCTTCATTGAAGATGATGTGGCTGAGTGTGTCTGGTGTTGTTTCTGCATCTTCTAATCTGTTCCACTGGTCCTCAAGTCTGTTTCTTTGCCAGTACCATGCTGTTTTTATCACAGTAGCTTTGTAGTATAGTTGCAGGTTGGGGACTGTGATATTCCCTACCTTGTCTTTGCTGCCAAGAATTGCTTTTGCTACTCTAGGTCTCTTCTTGTTTCAGATGAATTTTTGGATTGTTTTCTCAAGGTCCATGAAATATGCTGCTGGAATTTCAATTAGGATTGCATTGAATATATATAGCAGTTTTGGAAGTATGGCCATTTTCACTTTATTGGTTCTTCGTACCCAGTGGCAAGGGATGTCTTTCGATTTTCTGATATTCTCGTAGATCTCTTTGTTTATAGTGCTATAGTTTTCAGAGTAGAGATCTTTGATTTCTTTCATTAGGTTGATTCCTAGGTATTTCATGTTTTTTGGATACTATTGTGAAGGGAATTGTTTCTCCAGCTCCTTATTCAGTGAGTCTATTGTTTGTGTGTACAGGAAAGCTATTGATTTTTGTATGCTGACCTTGTATCTAGCTACTCTACTGAATTTGGTTATTAAGTCTAGAAGACTTTTGGTGGAGTTCTTGGGGTCTTCTATATAGAGTATCACATCATTTGCAAATAATGATAAATTTGACTTCTTTGTTTTCTATCTTTATTCCTTTTATTTCTTTGTCTTTTCTAATTGCTCTGGCTAATGTTTCCAAAAATATATTGAACAGGAGTGGTGATAGTGGACATCCTTGTCTTGTTCCTGATTTTAGTGTGAAGGATTTCAGTTTTTGACTATTTAGTATGATGTTAGCTGTTGGTTTTTCATTGATGGCTATCAGGTTGAGGTAGAGACCACCTATTCCAAGTTTTTGTAGGATATTTTTTATCACGAATGCATGTTGGATTTTGTTGAACACTTTTTCTGCATCTATTGAGATGATCATATTTTTTTTTGTCCTTGGATCTATTAATATAGTGTATTATATTTATTGATTTGCATATGTTGAACCATCCCTGCATCCCTGGGATGAATCCCACTTGGTCAGGCTGTATGATCTTCTTGATGATCTGCTGCAAGGAATATTTTAAATTGTAGTAGAACTATTAGTAACTAGTACATACAAGTTAATATTTAGAGGAACTACTAAAATAATGCAGAATATAAAGCAAATTCCCAAGAGGAAGTTTGCTTCAAACTGTTGGATTACTTGTGATGCAGAGAAAGTTCTAGAATACCTTTGAGCAAATTGGTTATCCTAGAAATATAAGCAAGTAAATTCCTTCAGATTTAATAACAGTCAATACAAAAAAATTGAATCAAGAGATAGAGGTATCAATATATTGTTTAAGTACAAAAGTGGTATTCATAATCGTGGTTAATATATTGTTCTTTGAAGTCATACAGATGTGATTATAAACAAGTTCTATGAGTTAATTGGTCTCACAGTGTTGAGCAAATAGCTAACCTTTTATAATCCTACCTACTTCACTGGGCTATTGTGAGAATGATGTCAAACAATACATATAAAGTGATTAAATCAGAACTTGACACAAAAAGGTTCAGAAACTGAATGTCATTATGGAAATCATTGATATTCTTTATGGAAGCTATTCATTTCATGTGTGGAAATTTATGTAAAAAGCATATTGGTTGCTCAAATCGTTTTTAGAGTCTTAAATGTCTATGGAATGAATATTAGGGTTTTAAATAACTTCAAAATGTGATATCCAGGTGGGGAACAGAGTAGAGAAGGAAGCAGCATTTTAAGTGGCAGAGTTGTATACTACTTCAATTTAACTCACATAAAATCAACTGAGGTGGGTGATTTAGAGGAAGAGTAAGGTTTAAATAATGCTGGAAATTATGCCAGCTATTTCTCCCAGTGACCATTTGGTACTGGCATTAGATGCAAGAAACTCATGGAGAACACATACATCTATTTTTAAGACTTCTCTTTGGAATATAACTTAAAATATTTCTTTAATCAGATAATACATGGTTTGACTTTGTCAACATCCTTAGAGAAAAATTGAATAATTACTTAGGGTTATTGAAAAATACTGATGGAGGAAGACTTAGTATTTCCTATTCCCATTTTATAGTTCTTTAAAGAAACCTCAAAAATAATTCACCGAAAAGTAATTTTTCACTTGCAGGCTGGTTTTAGAACTTAAACTTCTGTGCAAAATATGGGTCTCATTTAAAACTATTTTGCACTATGTAAATTTTTTAGTAGGTGTAAATTCTAATTCTACAGGAATCATAAAATTTAAAACATTCAAAATAACAATGTGATAAAATATTTGTAATATATGTTAAGTAAAAGGATAGAAGAATATAAATTTTATATGTACCACAGTTACAAGTGAGTAAAAAGAGTATATACAAAAAAAAAGAATTAAAAATATCAAAAAGCTTATATTGGTTGAGATGATAGAATCCTAGGTGATTTTATTTAATTTGACTTAGTTTGTAAAATTCAAAAATTTATGGCTTTAGAAACTTATGAAAAAATAGACACAAAACACTAATAGCAGAATGCACACTGGTGCTCTAACAAAAATCTATCTTTAGAAATTACCAAGACCTCAGAATTTTGCAATAATTTCAGATTTAAATGATTAGACTTCTCTTCAGGAACTCCAGGCTAACTTAGTCTACCACATCACCCAATTTATCTACATGAAATTAGGAAATATCAATAGGGTATATAAGACTCTTTGTACTTGACTTTGAAATACTTCCAAAAATCATTTCAGCTAGACATGCATTCATGCCTTTCTCACTTTTTCTATGCTAGCCAGGTGCATTTCCTACTTGACTGGACCACAAAGTCAAAGTTCAATTGTATTATGCCATCATTCCAAAGCTGTGGCTACAATATTCCATAGTTAAAAATACATGGTAGAATTTTGGACCCCTGGGCAGGCTTTGACAGGTTATAGGCATATATTTCTGTTTTTACTTGTGATAATAACCACAAAAAGGCTCATTATTGTGTGATCTAATATTTGAAATACATAAAATCTTATGCCCAAAACAGAACAATTGCAGACATTGAAAACCTATTAAATATGAGAACTCATAATTTTACCACATTTTTCTTTCTCCTTCATCCCTATTTCATTCATTCAGTAAACATTAATCCAAAAAACTTCTTGTATAATAAAGGAAACAATCAAGAGTAAAGAGACAACTGACAGAGAGAAAATATTTGCAAATTATACATTTCACAACAGTTTCAGGATATAAGAAACAAAAAACTCAATAACAACAAAACAATCCAATTAATAGAGTAATAAGTCTACATAGAAATTTCTTCAGAGTTTCAAATAACCAACACTTACATGGGAAAATTCTCAATATCACTAATCATTCAGGGAAATATGAATCAAAATTCCAATGAGATCTCATTTCACCCCCCATAACAAAAGCTATTATAAAAGCATAAAAGATAACAAGTGCTGGCAAGGATATGGAGAAAAAAGTCCCCCTTGTACACAGTTGGTGAGAACATAAATTAGGAGAGGTGTTGAAGAAAACAATATGAAAGTTGGTCAAAAAGTAAGAACTACAAGATTGTCCAGCAATTCCACTACTGGATATATATCTAAAGGAAATGAAATCTATGTCAAAGAAATATCTGCACTCCTATGTTTATTTTAGCACTATTAACAATAGCTAAGAAATGGAAACAACCTGTATCCATCACCTGATGGATGGCTAAAGAAAATGTAGCACATATGCATGATGTAATTCAGCCATAAAAAGGATTAAACTCTGTCATTTGCCACAACATGGATGGACCTGGCAATCATATATTAAGTGCAATAATCCAAGTACAAAAAGAAAAAATACAGCATTATCACACTCATGTTGGAAATACTTGAAACAAAAAGCTGCTATGTAGATCTCATAGAAGTTGTGAGTAGAATAGTAGTATAGGGTAGGAGAGAAAAGGGGATGAATAGATGTGTAAAAGTTGATCTGTGAATACTAAGTTATGGTTAGATAGGATGAAAAAATTTTATTGTAGATAAAAACTATGCATCATGTATTTCAAAAGCCAGAAGGAAAGCTTTTCAGAGTTTAAAAATTAAACATAAATAATTGTAAGAGCTAACATATATTTAGTTCTTCATATTCACTAGGCAGTAAGACTTTAGGCATTCACTCATTATCTTATTGTTAAAAATATTTGAAGCCTGGAATGGTTAACTGAATTGCCAAGGAGCTACTGAGAAATAGTGGATTAATTCTCATTTGCCAATAAATCCACAGCTCCTTAATAACTATGTTAAAGCCTTCTATTTATGGAGGTTCTAAGAAATTCTAGAATGTCTAGGTGTTAGAAGACACAAAGCTAAATAAGGACTCTGGTATTCAGGTAATAAAAAGACATATATTTTCATTTCAGAAGGTAACTTTTACCAAAGATCATTCAATGATATCCCCTTCCACTCAATTCCCAAGGTTTCAGCAAAATAAGACAGTCACTTAAATATAAGGAAGAGTCTTTAAGTCAAGTCTAATTGTCCAGTGTAAGGTTTGACTATATTTTAAACACTTTTTCACTTGAATACCTCTTCAGTTGCTATTCATGAGTGACTGAGATGGCTCAATGACATTGCCCTTCTTCTCTGGTAAACAGTATCAAGGAGATGGTGAGGTCCCAGGGGTGGCTTGGAATCACTGCCCCATCCAGCACTCTGCTTAGCTGTGCAGGCACCTGCAAGGCCCAGTCCCACTCCCCTCCACCTCCATCTTCTGCATCATCCACCCAGCCCACCCCACCCCTGCCTCTGGCCTCCTGGCTCTTCTGCTACCTGGTTCCACACTACAGAGGCCCTTGTTCTAAGCGCCACAAGATAGAGCAGAAGTTAGTAACAGAAAGAGGGCCTCTCAGGCTCCTCGATGAAAACTGAAGCTCAGCTGAAAAGTAAAGAGAATCTCTACAATAAAGGCACACCAGACCACCGTATTTGGTAAGTTGGAGAGATCATCACCTGGGATCATCACCTCCAATCAAAACCTGCACTATCTTCAGGGGAAGGGCAACTGGAACCTGCAGTAGAACTTTGCAGAGTTCAACCCTGAAGGAGGACAGGGAGCTCAACTTGGGACTAGCAGACAGAAATCTACCTTAATCTCACAGGTCCGCTATTGGTTTGCTAAGACTCATTGACTTGTATATTCACACGGCTGCCTACATTGCTTGCTGTGAGAGCAGAGACATACCCTGAAGGAAGCCCATCATTTTTATTTTTTCCTATTTGCAAAAAAGAAAAAAAAAATTTTTCTCTTATTTTTAATTCTTAGTTTTTACTTTTTTCTACTCTTTTCAAATTTTTACTTTTCTTTCTTTTCTTTCTTTTATCATTTCTCTCTCTCTGTCTCTCTCTCTCTCTCATTCTCTTGCTGTCTCACATTGTTCTCCCTTTTTGTTCCTTTCTGGACTGAATTCAGATTTCTCCTTTATTTTTCCTTTCTTCTCTTTTTCCTTCTCTTGATTATCATCAGTTTGAAAGGAAAGTGAATACAGTATTTAGCCTTTCTATTGCTGTTAGGTGGTTCTGTTCACATATTTGTTCTTTCATCCTGCCTTTTCCTCTTGACTTTAACAATTTCTTAGAGTTTATGTGATCTTCCTGTGTCTTCTGGCCTCACCACTAATCTTTCCTGATCTTTCTACCTATCCCTCCCTCCCCAACTCCTTCTAACTCCCCATCCCAAAGAGTAAAGTTGCTATATTGAAGAGTTTATTCACTATAAACATATGTTGGGTTGGTCCTTGGTTTTGATATAATGCACACAGTTAAATGTGATAGATTAATAACTTCCACAAATTGTCATTTTCTAAGCTGTGCTTGATGCTATGGTATTGCTGATTGTATCATTTGGGCTAACATGTTGTGCTTGACCTAATCAGTTTTTCTTCCTGGTATAATGAAAATAAAATAGCCTCAGAGTCATTAGAGTCTCAAAACCTAAACACAAGCTATATCTGGAAGACACCTCTGAAAAGTAATCATGCCACAAGGGTTTTAAACACAAGTCACAAAGATACCTACATTAAGCAATTTTTTAAATTAAATTCTTTTACTGGTACATTGTAGGTATACAACACAATTACATTTCTCATTGGGAACTGTATCTTTACATAATGCATCTTGGTTCTTATTTTTTCCCCATTCTTAGCCCTCCCTTCACTCCCTCCACCCCTCCCTATTTACAAAGAAAGACATACTAGCTCACAGGACATATCTAAGTAAATGTAAAAGAATTGAAGTTTATCCCCTGTATATTGTCAGACCATGTGCAATACAATTGGAGATCAATAACATAAGAAACCGCAAAGCTCCCACAAACACATGGAAATTGAGTAACATCCTCCTGAACAACCAATGGGAGACAGAGGAAATTAAAGAAGGAATTAGACAGTTTCTACAAGTAAATGATAATGCCAGTACTATATGCAGGAATCTGTGGAACACAATGAAAGCAATTCTCTGTGAGAAATTCATAGCAGTGAATGCCCATATTAGGACAACAGAGAGAACTCAGTTAAATAACCTAAAGGAGAACCTCAAGCTCCTAGAAAAAGAAGAGCATAAAAGACCCAAAGCTTGTACAAGAAAGGAAATTATAAAGATCAAAGCAGAAATCAATGCAATGGAGACTAAGAGAACGATACAAAAAATTAATGAATTAAAGAGTTGGTTTTTTTTTTTTTTCTGAAAGTAAAACAGACCTTAGCCTGGCCAGATGGCACTCCCAAAGCAAAGTAGCTTAGAGAGGCCACTAGCCCAGAGTCCAAGGCTCTTTTTATAGGGGGTTGCAGGGGAAGTTAACAGGCGAAATTTACAGAAGAGGAACAAAGGTTAGTGGTCAGCTGACACATACTGATGATCAACAGATGTTTGTAGATTGTTCTATAGATAGCGGTGTCTGGAACATCTGTTTCCAACAAAGAGCTGAGTAATTTACTTTGGGACCTTATGGCTAATACAGATCTTATCTAGTGTCCCAGAACTAACAAGCATCTTTATCTATTTACTCACATTCAATCACAGTTGGGGGTAGGGGAGTTTTATGATTACAGAGTTATGCAGTCCCACATTCCCCACTGATTTTACAATTTAAGTAATCTTATGTATAAACGTAGGCATCCATTGTATACAACAGCATGACAATAGTAAGCATATACACACAACTATAACAACAAGAAAAAGTTGTTTTAACTATTGTAGGTTGGGCAACCATTTAGTTAGCCATTGGAACAAGTCCCAGCCATCTTCATTATGTACCCTTTGAGCCAGGTCTTCTAATTGTTTTACCTTTACTTTGACTTTTGGATTATTGTCAGTAAGATTGAAACAACACATATTTCTTATTTTCTCACAACCTTGGTGGTGGAAGAGCAACAAATAGTCTATCGCTGCCCTATTATCTAAGATTGCCTGTCTCTGTTCTTGTAACTCTTGGTTAATTAATGCCAAGGCTGATGAGGTAGCATTTAACCCTTTGACCACCTTACATGCTAATTTCCGTACTACCTTCTCAGCATGGACTCCTATAGAAGGCAAGGCAACAAAAGACGCTATCATAGTTATTACTTCAGCATCTGTCAACAGACCTACATCATCATCACATCCTGGTGCAGTATAGGGTGACCAACATTTAGTTCTGTTTGGCATAATCAAATCAGTTCTATCTGGTAGAACCACAGGTAGATGACTCAAGCAGCAATGGGTCATGGTTAAATTGGCTGGGATATAATTGAAAGTTATTCCTTTACAGGTATAAAACCATCCTATTGGCAGGGAGATATGGCAATTGTTATACACAATTTTTTTTGTTTTATATGGCAGGGCATTCCTTCTGACCATTTTATCCTCAGACATTTGGTTGTATAATTTTCATACATAGCACATTGGGTATTATTTGACATAATTACCCTGGGTGTATATAATTTGACAGCATTCTTAGGTTTACTACATGAGGCATGTCCCCAGTACATGATAGAAATTTACATCAATATTTAGACAGAATTCAGACAAATTAAGCAAGTTTGCCAATTGAATCCATACATTTTTTGTGTGATGTAGTCCTCTTGGGGGCAATACTGCCAGTGTCCCAGAGAATATTATCATGAAGATGAAACATCTCCAACCTGCTCCAATCTTAGCTTTTGGTCTCCTGAATGGCTGATAACCTTCCATTTGTCCTTTCTGACATCCACAGGGGGTCCTGCTTTCAGATGGTTGCGATGTATCCAGGCAGAATGTCCAGCCACTTTCACTGCCAAGGGAGTTGACAGGACAACAGGAACTGGTCCCTTCCGACGAGGTTCCAGGGTCTTGGAATCAAACCTGCAAATAAAAACCAAATCTCCCGGCTTATAGGGTAAAGGTTGTGAAGGTTTTTCATTGGGACTAGTCATTTCCTTTCGTAATGTCTCATGTAGCTCTGACTGAAGCTGATAAACTGCTTTTAAGTATTTAAGGAGTCAAAGGTGGGAAAACTTTTCCTTTAATTCTACATCTACTAATGCAATGATTGGGGGAGATTGCCCATAAACAATCTGGAAGGGGGACAGATTGAGGGGAGGCTTGGGAGTGCACCTCGTTTGGAGGAGGGCAAAAGGGAGAAGCTCTACCCAACCTAGTTCAGTCTCCAAGCATAATTTAGTCAGAATCTCCTTTAAAGTTTGATTTGTTCTTTCTACCTGTCCTGAACTTTGAGGCCTACAGGCACAGTGTAGATTCCACTTTATTCCAAGGGTATTACTAATTAATTTAGATATCTTGGCCATGAAGGCTGGACCATTGTCGGACCCCAGAGCTAAAGGCAAACCAAAATGGGGAACTATTTCTGTCAGGAGCTTTTTAACTGTTACTTCAGCTGTCTCCCTCTTAGTGGGGTATGCATCTACCCATTCTGAAAAGGTATCCACAAAAGCTAGCAGGTATTTGTACCCATACATGCCAGGCTTCATTTCAGTAAAGTCCAATTCCCAATGTTCTCCTGAAGTTAATCCTCTGTGTCGGACCCCGGGGGGCCTTTACCTTGAGGCAGGTGGGGCATCGTCTCACCATGTCTTGGGCCTTTTGGGCCAACCCCTCACTGATGAAATGGGGTCACAGGGCAGCCATCATCCTTTTCTCCCCAAGGTGGGTGGACTCATGTAGTTTGTGCAACAACGTGTCTGCTACAGTGGCGGGGAGCACCATCTTTCCATCCTTAGTCATCCACCATCCATGTTTTCCTTGAGTACAGTGCTTCCCATTCATTTTTGCCACCTCTTTATCTGTGTATTCAGGTTTTTCTGGGAGTACTGGCGCGGGTAACAAAACCATTTGCTTCCCCACTGATTTGGGGGCAGCTTGCTTTGCCACTCGATCAGCAGCATTATTACCAGTTATCTCGGGGCTAGACCCCTTTTGGTGCCCACGGCAATGGATAATGGCAACCTCTTGGGGCATCCAGATGGCTTGTAGCAATGCCAATATCTCAGTCTTGTTTTTAATTTCCTTTCCTTCGGCGGTCAACAGCCCTCTATTTTGATAAATCTCCCCATGTACATGGGTGGTGGCAAAAGCATAATGGCTATCAGTGAATATATTCATCCTTTTTCCTTTTCCCAATTCCAGAGCCTTAGTCAAAGCAATCAGCTCAGCCCTCTGTGTTGATGTCCCTTGAGGTAGCCCATGCTCCCATTCCACCTGTTGGTCCTGGTTGACCACCGCTGCTCCAGCATACCGTACACCATCATGAATGAAACTGCACCCATCAGTATAGAATGTTATCTCTGCACAAGGGAGGGCCTGGTCCATCAAGTCCAGATGTCCTCCCCTCAAGTTTTCAAGAGTCTCGAGGCAATCATGGATGGGCATCTCTTCATCAGATTCCAGGAGTAGAGTAACCCTGGGAGTAGAGCAGCTGGATTGAGGCTAGTGGTGGTGGCAAACTTAATGCGTGGCTGTTCTAACAGGAGTCCTTGATATTGTAACAGTCTGGCATTAGACAGCCATTTGCTTGATGAGCTATTCAACAAGGGCTCAATGGCATGGGGAGTGATCAAAGTCAAATCCTGTCCAAAGGTCAATTTGTCAGCCTCTTGGGTTAAAGCAGCTGCTGCTGCTACTGCTCTCAGACCAGTAGGCCACCCTCGGGCTACTGGGTTGAGCTTCTTTGAGAGGTATGCCACGGGTTGCTTCCATGGCCCCAAAAGCTGAGTAATCACTCCCTTAGCTACCCCATTTTTCTCTGCTACATACAGGGTGAAGGGCTTGTTTAAGTCTGGCAATGCCAGAGCTGGTGCTGATGTAAGCACAGTCTTAAGCAATTGAAATGCCTGCTGGCAAGCCTCAGTCCATTTTAGGGGTGTATTTCCTCCTGCAGTGGCTTCATGCATGGGTTTGGCAATCTCAGCAAAGCCAGGAATCCAAATTCTGCAATAGCCACCTGCCCCTAGGAATTCTTGCACCTGTTTCTTTGAGCTCAGCTCTGGAATCTGGAGAATTGCAGATACCCTCGATTCTGCCAGCCTCCTCTTTCCCTTCTCAAGAATATAGCCCAAGCAGGTTACCTTGGTTCGGCAGAGCTGAGCTTTTTTCCAAGACACCCGATATCCCAGGTCTTGGAGGGCTTTCAGGAGGCCCTCAACAGCTGCAATGCATTCTTTATCAGTTGAAGTCGCCACCAGGAGGTCATCGACATACTGAAGAATAGTCGCCGGAGGAAACACTTTTCTTACCTCTTGTAAATCTTTGCTGAGAGCTTCCCTGAACAGAGTGGGGAAGTTTTTGAATCCCTGCAGCAGCTGGGTCCATGTCAGCTGTCTGGTAGTCCTGGCGTCTGGGTCCATCCATTCGAAGGCAAAGAGGGGCTGGTTCACAGGTGCTAGAGACAGGATGAAAAATGCATCTTTGAGGTCTAATGCTGAGTACCACACATGAGCAGGAGGGATGAGACTCAACAGAGTATAGGGGTTCGGTACCATTGGGTAGATGGTCTCCACCTGGCTGTTTACCTCCCACAAATCCTGTACCAGTCTGAAGTCTGAGGTGCCAGGCTTTTTCAAGGGAAGCAGGGGTGTATTCCAGGCTGACTGGCAAGGGATCAAGGTGCTGGCTTCCTGGAGTCAATGGATGTGTTTGGAGATCCCCACCTTGGCCTCGTCAATCTTTTTTATCTCCTAGAACTCCATCTCTTTCTTTCTTAGTCTCTTTCTTTTCAACTTCTCACAATCCCTTTTATAATGGCCCTTCTCTTTGCAATATGTGCATTGATCCTTCTCTAACAAGGGCCATACTTTACTTTTATCCTCTTTTTTATTTTCTCTGTATTCCTTTCAGATAAAACCTCCATCTGCTAAGGCTGCAATATTTGCCTTTTCTATCTTTTTAGCCATTCTGTCATCAAAAGGATCCCTGTTATTAAACACCTTCATTGTCACACTCATCAATTTTTTCCTATTTTCTCCCTCAAATCCCTCCATCCACTGCAATTTCTTCCTAATATCTGGGGCTGACTGAGTGACAAAAGCCAAATTAATTGCCTGTCGGTTTGCAGGGGCATCTGGGTCAATTGGAGTATACACACGGTATGCTTCCAACAGATACTCCAAAAAGGCAGAAGGGATTCCTCAGGTCCTTGGAGGACCTCGCTTACCTTGCTCAAATTGGTAGGCTTGTGAGCGGCTCCCCTCAAGCCGGCTAGGAGATGCTGATGGTAGTTGTGGAGAGCTTCTCTTCCACCCAAGGAATTAGCTTGCCATGGGAACGGGTGGACAGAAGTTCCCCTCAACACGGGCCCATTGTTGCTCATTGAGTGGGCCCTCTGTTCTTCCCAACACTGACTTTATGGCTTGCCCTCAGATCCTCTCTCTCCTCGGAGGTGAAAAGGGTTTGAAGGAGTTGTTGACAATCATCCCAGGTAGGGTCATGGGTATGAAAAACAGATTCTAGGAGGGAGATCAAAGCCTGGGGCTTTCCTGAAAAAGGGTGATTTTGATGTTTCCAATTGTACAAGTCACTGGTAGAAAAAGGGATATAGACAAAATG
This sequence comes from Heterocephalus glaber, assembly GCF_053883595.1. Lineage (NCBI taxonomy): Eukaryota > Metazoa > Chordata > Mammalia > Rodentia > Bathyergidae > Heterocephalus > Heterocephalus glaber. Next base: position 30,940,273 of record NW_028258296.1, on the reverse strand, counting down.
ACCCTGCTCTAGTTCCCGAAGAGGTAAAAGAGGTACCAAACCAGCCCCTTCAGTGGAAGCCCCGCTGGGACCATAAGTGGCCCATGTTCATGTGTGGGAGGGGGAGGTCAGAAAATCTGGAGATTTTTTTCTCTTCAGGAAGAGGAGGGTAGAAAGGGTTTCAAGATCTGGGGCCGGCTTTATCAGAGGAGGAGGATGGCTCCACATAGGGTGGAGATCTTATACAGGGATCTAAGGAATCAGGATCTTGTGAAAGTACTGGCCTGGGAGCCCGGGTTTTGGACTCTCGGGGTTAACTTGGAGCCACAACCAGAATGTGAGTGTTTGTTCACAAGGAACAATGCTGCAACCAAGCCAGAGGCTCTTGACAACCCTGAACCCAGATATTTATATATGGGAACTGATCAGGATGACTAGGGTGACTGGTGACCTTTTTCCATACAGCCCAACAGAGGCTTGGGTCAAAAGAGCCCTCAGCTGGCCATCCAACTCCGAAAGCTGGCCATTCCAATTGACACAGGGAATGAAGTTTTCCACCAGAGAATTTAACCCCATATTTGTCCTCCTGTTCAGGGGAAAAGCCAATTTAAAATTAGTGAGAAAACAATCCAATGGGATATTCTTGGAGCAGGATCCTCCCATCTCTGCCCTGATGGTTTGGAAGGAAATACAAAATTAAACATACAACAGACAGAACACTAACGTACGAATGACAAGATGAAAAGGTGACACAACAGAAATGAAACTAAATCTTCCCTTGTTCCTCGTCAGGAAACTTGGGGTCAGGGGAGGCTTACCGGCCCATCAGCCACCTCACTCCTGACTTAACAAACGGTTGCAACTGGCCAAAAACTTACCTCCGGAGGTTTTCTGAGGTCTGTGTCTGAGAGTCTCCTGCTAGATCCCGCCACAGAGTCTCAGCTGAAACAGGGTTCCTGCCCGGGGATCTCGCTGAGGCCTCCAAAATGTAAGACTGAGGGCCTTACCAAACGCTCCGAGAAGCTGACTGCAGCAAAGAATACCAGAGAAGGAACACACCAGACAAGTTGGAAAGTAAAACAGACCTTAGTCTGGCCAGACGGCACTCCCAAAGCAAAGTAGCTTAGAGAGGCCAAAGAGTTGGTTTTTTGAAACAATAAATAAAATCAGTGAACCTTTAGCCAACCTTATCAAAAAAAAAAAGGAAAGAAAAGGCTCCAATCCATGCAATTGAGAATGAAAAGAGTGAAGGCACAACAGATCCAGCAGAAATCCAGAGGATCACCAATGCCTACTTTGAAAACCTGTACTCTAATAAAATGGAAAACACAGAAGAAATGGACAGATTCCTAGATACACATGAATTGCCAAAGTTAAATGAAGAAGATATAGAAATTCTAAACACCCCAATAACAATGAGTGAAATTGAAAATGTAATAAAAATTTACCAACAAAGAAAAGCACAGGTCCGGATGGCTTCACTGCTGAATTCTACAAGACATTTAAAGAACTATCGCTATTACTCTTTAAACTCATCAAGGAAATTGAAAGGGAACCAAGGCTTTCAAATTCTTTCCTGGAAACAAGTGTTACTTTGATTCCAAAACCAGGGAAAGACTCAACCCAAAAAGAGAAGTACAGGCCAATCTCTCTAATGAACATAGATGCAAAAATCCTCAACAAGATACTGGCAAACAGAATACAGAGGGTCATCAGGAAGATCATACACTCTGACCAAGTTGGATTTATCCCAGAGATGCAAGGATGGTTCAACATCTTTAAATCAATAAATGTAATACACTATATTAACAGAGTCAATAACAAAAAGAATGTGATCATCTCAATAGATGGAAAAAAGGCATTTGACAAAATCCAACACCCATTCGTGATAAAAATTCTACAGAGAATTTAATAGAAGGTCTTTATCTCAACCTGATTAAGGCTATCTATGAAAAACCAACAGCCACCATCATACTAAATGGTCAAAAACTGAAAACTCTCATGCTAAAATCAGGAACAAGACAAGGATGCCCACTATCACCACTCCTGTTCAATATAGTTCTGGAAACATTAGCCACAGCAATTAGAAAAGAGAAAGAAATAAAAGGAATAAAGACAGGAAAGGACAAAGTTAAACTGTCACTATTTGCTGATGATATGATACTTTACTTAGAAGACTCAAACAACTTGGTCAAAAGTCTCCTAGACCTAATTGACAGATTCAGTAGAGCAGCTGGATATAAGGTCAACACTCAAAAAACAATAGCCTTCTTATACACAAATAGCAGAGTCATTGAGGGAGAAATTCAGGAAATAATTCCTTTTACAATAGCATCTAAAAAAATGAAATGTCTAAGAATCAACATAACAAAGAAAGCAAAAGACCTCTACATTGAAAACTACAGCACTCTGAAAAAGGAGATTAAAGAGAATATAAGAAAATTGAAAGATATCCCTTGTTCCTTGGTAGGAAGAACCAATATAGTGAAAATGGCCACACTTCCAAAACTACTGTGTAGATTTAATGCAATACTGAGTGAAATTCCAAAAATATACTTCACAGACCTAGAGAAAACAATCCAAAAATTCATTTGGAATCAGAGGAAACCTAGAGTAGCAAAAGCAATTCTAGGCAACAAAGACATGGCTGGGGGTATCACAATCCCCAACTTGAATCTATACTGTAAAGCTACTGTGACAAAAACAGCATGGCACTGGCAAAGAAACAGACCGGAGGATCAGTGGAATAGATTAGAAGATGCAGAAACAACTCCAGACATACTCAGTCACCTTATCTTTTACAAAGGAGCCAACCACCCTCATTGGGGGAAAGTTAGCCTATTTAATAAATGGTGTTGGAAAAACTGGATTTCAACCTGTCAAAGATTAAAACTAGACCCATACCTATCACTGAGTACAAAACTAAGATCACAGTGGATTAAAGATCTAAATATTAAGACAGAAACACTAAATTTGCTGGAAGAAAAGTTAGGTAGAACTCTTGATGACATTGGCATAGGAAAAGACTTTATGAACAAATCCTCAGTAGCACAGGAGCTAACACAAAGAATCAACAACTAGTATCTCATCTTATTAAAAAGCTTCTCCACTGCAAGAGAAACTACCAATAGAGCTAAGAGACAACCTACAATATGGGAAGAAATTTTTAGCAGCTGTACCTCAGACAAAGGTCTACTATTGAGAAAATATAAAGAACTGAAAAAAATCAGACCTCCCAAATTCAAAGACCCAATTCAAAAATGGACATCTGAAATGAACAGACATTTCTCAGACAAAGAAGTAAAAGAAGCAAATAAATATATGAAAAAATGTTCAACATCACTGGTCATTTGAGAAATGCAGATGAAAACAACACTGAGATTCCACTTCACCCCAAAAAGAATGGCTGCTATCAAGAAATCAACCAAAAACAAATGCTGGCATGTGTGTGGAGAGAAAGGAACCATTCTCCATTGTTGGTGGGAGTGCACATTGGTGCAACCACTATGGAAATCAGTATGGAGATACCTCAAAGACTTAGACTTAGAGGTCCCATTCAACCCAGTTATCCCCCTGCTGGGTATCTTCCCAAGAGAATTAAAAAAATCATACCACAGTGATATATGTGCACCAATGTTTATAGTGGCACAGTTTGTAATAGCTAAAGCTTGGAAGCAGCCCAAGTGCCCATCAACTGGAAACTGGATAAAGAAGATGTGGTGTTTTTTTTATATATATATAAAATGGAGTACTACTCAGCCATAAGAATAGAAACTAGAGACATTTATAGCTAAATGGATTCATATTGAGGCCATACTCTTAAGTGAAATAAATAGGACACACATGTGTAAATATCGAATAGTTTCTCTAGTGTGAGAAACTGAAAGTGTAAATAAGGATTAAAATGAATACCTGATAATTTGAAATAGGAAAAGTTCCAAAGGTGTAGGGGTGGCGGGAGGAGAAGGGGAAAGGAAAGAAGGGAAAGGAAAAATTATGAGAACAGAAAAAAACTGGAAACAAAATCTATGTAAATATGGAAGTTTGGAGGGGGTGAAGGATGCACAGGTAATGGGGGAAAAAATAAGAACTAAGATACATCATGTTCAGGTACAAACACCCAATGATAAATGTAAATGTACCATATACCTAAAATGTACCAATAAAGAATTAAAAAACAAAACAAAACAAAAACAGTATCAAGGACTGGCAGACAAAATATGCAATTTTTGGTGCCATGAAACTCAGTTGTAAGATGTATCCACTTCACCCACCAGACTCTGATAGGACTCTCTTGTGTTTGGCACTCAGCTATTGAGTTGTCTTTAGAACAAGAACCATATAGGAAATCACTGAAGCACCAAAGACATAAGGTCCTCTTGTATTAGTCAACTTTCCATCACTATAAATACTTCAGATAACTAACTTATAAAGAAAAAATGGTTATTTTGTGTAACAGTTTCAGAGATTCTGGACTGAGATTGGGTGGATCCATGGCTTTGGGGCTCCTCTCATGGGATTCCAGATGGTGGTTGTGGGGAGCATGTGCAAGCAAAAACTTCATACCTCACTCCAGGAAGTGAAAGAGAAAAGAAAATGCTGTGGTCCCACAATCCCCTTTAAGGGACTCCCACAATGACCTAAAAACCTCCCGCAACACCCCCCTCCCCAATGGTGCCACCCTCTTGCAATAGTTTCACCATGGGGACCAACCGTTTAATGCATGGACTTTTAGAGGAAATTCAGAATCCCAGCTAGAGAATAATCATAGAATATTCACAGATTCTTTGTAGATAAATTTGCAGCCATGGTGACTTGCCCGCATCCACTGCTGCTCCACTGTCTCCAGACAGAAGCCAGAGAGACACTTTTAAATTAGCATGATGGAAACTTGGAACTCAAATTCTTATGATTTTCAAAAGTGTCCTTTCCCTGTATAGATTAAATCTGCAACACTTTGTGGCACGGTACTGAAAGATCAGTCAGTGAGTGGTTACCAAGAGGTGTCTTCCAGACCACCAATCTTAACTCAGTCTACTTTTCCACTTATTTCCACATACTAATGATAGTGACTTTGTTTCTGCCCTTGTTTCTTGCAGGTTCCAATACATGCTGGTCATAAGTTCATTTTTCCCCACCCACCATCCTTTAAGTCTTTGGCCTTTCTTTCAGGAGCCTTGGCTACTTCTATAGATCAAGTTAAACTGCATAACATGTTATTGCAATTAAAAAATGTGGCCAAAGTTTCTACACAATCTAAAATCTGCAATTTTTCAAAGCACTTTGAGCATTTCCTTCATAGCCTTTATTCCAACTGACTAGAAGTTTGAGAATTTGAGAATTTGTTTAATTTTTGTCTCCCATGATCCATTTTAAATTAATGAGGACATATCACATGTATCTTTTCCAATACTGAATCTCAGGGCCAGTCATATGGTTATTTTTCAAAGAATGATTTATTAAGTTAATGAAGATATACTGAAAAAGTATTAAAAGGATAATTTTGTGCTTCTTTACCAGTTGTTGGTGACAAAAGACAATCAGGATCTTGAGAAGGTAATCTTTCTCTTGCTAGCCTGTCACATCCTACAACTTTCTGAAATCCAATGGAATATTTCCTCCTAAAGGTGCTGCCTTTAAAATATCTAAGTTTTGATAATAAAGAGGATGATGGGCTTACCCCTGTCATCTCTGTTAGAGGACATCACTAGTGTAAGGCTATCCACTTCTTTAGGACCATTTATACATTTATTCTGTTAATTCAGCCAAGAAGCTGAAAGCCCCCTCGACATTCACAAATGAAAGGCAATTCTTGTCTGCTCAAGCCTTCTGGGGAGAAGGGAGAGATGACAGCCACTGGTTATGACAGTGTGAGAATTCTGAGAGAGGGACCTTAGAAGAGGAAAGGTTCAAATGGAGCTGCCTTGAAGAATTGGAGCTTGAGAGAAGACTGGACCGGCTGCTAGACATGTTTCAGGAGAACACACGGTGAAGAGCAATCCAAACAAGGAAAACAGTCTGTGGAATAGCCAGGAGGTGACGGCAGAAAATGCAGGCATGAAAAATGGCAGCAGTTGGGGGTTGAGTACAGTGTGGTGAGCATCCAAGACAGGGTGCAGTGAAGGGTGGACATTGGGAACACTCGACTGAGGGGGCCGGCAGAACTATGAAAGTTTTTAACCCTGGAAGTGAGATTGAGGGCATCAGTTTTGCATCTTAGTAAAAGCACCTCAAAGCACAGATAAAGATGAGGGAGGGGAGTTGTAAAGGGGTATCATACCACATTCTTACATATTTTGAGATCAGAGTTGAAATGGAAAAAGTAACAATTTACATGTGTTAAAATGGATATACTTCTTAATATTTGAGAAAATGTTTACATACATATTTCCCTTGCTGTAAATTAGGAAATGAGGATAACAGTTCTATAAAGCCTAAAGACAGCTGGTGACTCATTATCCAATTAATTGATATGAGTAAATTGGGTAAATTAAGCTAAATGAAAGTCAGTCACCATACACAAGTAGATAGTGTTTATTGCATTTTTGGTGTTTATTTTGTTTTCAGGTGTTTTGTTTTTTCAAAGTAATAAAACCAGGTATCCTGAGCCTCACTGACTGAGCAAGGTAGGCCAAGTATATGGAGAGGCTGAGCATATGCAGAGGCTATGGCCTTCACACACTGAGCACGGGCTGGTGTTGGTATGGACCAGGAAGCTGGAGGTGCTCAAACTGAGCCCAGAAGCCTCTGTCAGCACCTTGGAGCCCAATCACTGCTGCAGCCTGACAGCAGCCAGCCCTGCCTTGCAGTGAGTGCCACCCCTCAACCCCAGACCAAATTTTCTCCAAAAAACTAAAGCTATTATTCAGAGGTAAAGACTATTAAGGTTACTTGTTTTTCATCACTGTGAAGATTGTCCTTCAGAGAATATGTTTCACTTCTTAGCAATAACAGCACCTAAACTCCACTATGTTTCTGCCTGATGAAGAGAGACCAGAACTCTTTATGATGCCATAAGTTGGAATAATATGTGAGCATCTTATGAGACTATGAAGGTACAATTCACAAGTATAAGAACACTTTAACTGCCAAATTGGAAACCTTTTAAGATATACTCACCTGATCAGATTATGTCAGAATAGGAGACAAGGTCAACAAGCCATGAGTCCTGAAGCTTCTTTGTATACTTCAGAGCTAGATCAAAACTTTAGCAATGGCTGCTAACTGATTTTGTCTCCAATTATAGCTTTGACTTAACATTCTGAGAACACTTTCAATATTACAGGTCCCTTTTAGTTTGGCACAATCATGTCTTTCATTTACTTTTACTCACGAAAAAGCCCAGCCCTATAAATACCCCCAGAAAATGTTTAAGAAAAAAGTATAGTGAGGCAGGTCTGCCCATGCCCTACTGAGGTCCTGAGTCCTGCAGAAGAAGCTGAATCAGCCTGCTGCAGACAGGCAGGTCTGTGCATGCCCTACCAAGGTCCTGAGTTGTGCAGAAGATACCGAATCACCCCGCTGCAGACAGGCAGCCACCTGGTTACACACTACAAAGACACAGAGGACAGCAGACCACCAGACCAGGGTACTGAGTCCGGCTGTTTCCGGGCCAGAGGAAGGGGCTTCTGAGCCACCTTCCCACTGCTCCTGGTCCAGAGGAAGGGGCTTCAGGGTCACCATCACTCCTGCTGCTCCCAGACCAGAGGAAAGGGCTATTGGGCCACCTTCTGTGCCAGTGGTCCTGGCCCAAAGGAAGGGGCTTCCGGGCCACATCCCTCCCACCGCTCCCAGCCCAGAGGTAGGGGCTTCTGAGCTGCCATTCAACTGCTCCTGGTCCAGAGGAAAGGGCTTTCTAGCCACCAACCCCCCCACTGCTCCCAGTCCACAGGAAAGGACTTTTGGGTCACCATCCCTACCGCTACTCCTGGCCCCTGTCCCACCTCACCCAGCTAAGAGGAGGTAATCTGTGCAGGCGCTAACAGCTCCCTGCCCCAGTCGAAATGAGAAAACACATAAATAAGTCTCAAAATCACACTTCCAGATCACCTACAGCAACCCCAAAGGGAAATGAGATGGAACACTCTGATACTCAACCCCCTGGACCCACTGAACTGGCAACAAAAGGGGATCTGGAAAAAATGATATCAGAAATAATTTCTCAGATAACAGGAGAAATTGTGCCCCTAGTGCAAGACATGATTAATAAATCTAGAGAGGAGCTCAGGAACATGATGGAATCCCAACATAAGAAACAAATGGAATCCATTTGGAACAGATGCAAATAGATTTCAAGGACATGAAAAACTCCATTGAAAGTCTACACAGCAGAATGAGCCAATGTGAGGACAGAATTTCAGATATAGAAGAGAAGATTGCAATTAGTGACCAGGAAAAGAAAAATTGCTTCAAAATTATAAGGGAACATGAGAAGTCAATCCAGCAGCTGCTAGATGATGCAAAGAAGAATAACATAAGACTGATTGGGCTCAATAAAGAAACAGGAGAGAGTGGAGATGACGTGAAAAACCTCTTCACAGAAATAATGGCAGAAAACTTCCCAAGCAGGGAAAAAGAGCTTGACATACAGATAAGTGAGGTATATAGGACTCCAAATAGCCTTGATCAAAAAAAATCTACACATAGGCATACAATTGTTAAGATTCCAGAAACTCAACAGAAGAACAAAGTTCTACAAGCAGTCAGAGAAAAGAAACAAATCACATACAAAGGAAAGCCCATCAGAATCACAGCGGACTTCTCAACACAAACCACCAAGGCAAGAAGAGCTTGGAGTGACATATTCCAAGCCCTAAAAGAAAACAGCCTACAATCCAGATTGATGTACCCTGCAAAACTATCTTTCAAAATGGATGGAGAAATAAGATACTTTCCTGACAAAGAGCACCTTAGGAACTTTGTGAATACCAAACCAGCACTCCAAAGAATTTTACACAGTATCCTAGGAACAGACATTGAGGATCACAACCCCAGGAAGCAAAGCAGAATGAACCCATCTGACATGATAAGAGATTAAATGTAAAAGGGGAGAACCCAAAAAAAGAAAAAGTCATGGCAATGACAAGTCAATAAGTTTCAGTTATAACCATCAATGTTAATGGTCTCAATTCACCAATCAAAACAAATAGACTGGCAGAATGGGTCAAGAAGCAAAATCCAACAATATGCTGCATACAAGAAACACACTTAATTCAAAAGGAAACTCACAGACTGAAGGTTAAAGGGTGGAAAACAATACTCCATGCGACAGGAACCCGAAAAAAAGCAGGAGTAGCTATCCTCTTGGCAGATCAAGTAGATTTCAAACCAACACTGATTAAGAGAGATGAAGAAGGACACTAAATCCTTGTAAAGGGAAGAGTTCAAGAGGAAAAGATGACAATCATAAATATCTATGCACCAAACACTAGTGCACCCAACTATATAAAACAAATACTAACAGAGATGAAAAGTCATATATGCACTAATACAATTGTAGTGGGGGACCTCAACACCCCACTGTCACAAATAGATAGATCAACTAGACAAAAAAGAAGTAATGAAATGCTAGAACTCAATTGAACTCGTGAACAAATGAATTTAACAGATGTTTACAGTCTCCTACCCCACAAAATCAGAATACACATTCTTCTCAGCTGCACATGGGTCATTCTCCCACATAGACCACATACTCACACATAGAACATGTTTAAGTAAGTGCAAAGGAATTGAAGTTATCCCCTGTATATTATCAGACCATAGTGCGATGAAATAGGAAATCCATAGCAAAAGAAACTGCAAAAATTTTATAAATACATGGAAAATGAACAACACACTTCTGAATAACCAATGGGTCACAGAGGAAATTAAAGAAGAAATCAGACAGTTCCTTTAATTAAATGACAATGACAATACAACACATTGGAATCTATGGGACACAATGAAAGCTATCTTACGAGGGAAATTCATACCAGTGAATATGCATATTAGGAAAACAGAATGAGCCCAATTAAACAACCTGATGCTGAACCTCAAGCTTCTAGAAAAAGAAGAGCAGGATGGCCCCAAAGCTCATACAAGGGATGACATTATAAAGATCAGAGGAGAAATCAATGCAATGGAGACTAAGAGAACAATACAAAAAATCAATGAAGCCAAGAGTTGGTTCTTCGAAAGAATCAACAAAATTGACAAATCCTTAGCCAACCTTGTCAGAAAAAGGAAAGAAAAGGCCCAAATCCATGCAATTAGGAATGAAAAAGGGTGAAATTACAACAGACCCAGCAGAAATCCAGAGGATCATCAATACCTACTTCCAGAACCTATAAGCCAATAAGATGGACAACACAGAAGAAATGGACAGATTCCTAGATACATATGAATTACCAAAGTTGAACGAAGAAGACCTAAAATTTCTGAACAACCCAATATCAACCAATGAAATTGAAAATGTAATTAAAAACTTATCAACTAAGAAAAGCCCGGGCCCTGATGTCTTCACTGCTGAATTCTACAAGACATTTAGAGAGGAACTACTGCCACTACTGTTTAAACTCTTCAATGAAATTGAAAGGGAAGCAATACTCCCAACCTCATTCCTGGAAGCAAGCATCACCTTGATCCTCAAAGCAGAGAAAGACCCAACTGAAAAGGAAAACTATAGGCCAATCTCATTAATGAACATAGATGCAAAAATCCTTAATAAGATACTGGCAAACAGAATCCAGAAGGTCATCAAGAAGATCATACACACTGATCAAGTGGGATTCATCCCAGGGATGCACGGATGGTTCAATATATGAAAATCAATCAATGTAATGCACTGTATCAACAGAGCCATGGACAAAAACCATATAATTATCTCCATAGATGCAGAAAAAGCATTTGACAAAATCCAACATGCATTTATGATAAAAACCCTACAAAAATTGGAATAGATGGTCTCTACCTCAAACTGATAGAAGCCCTCTATGAAAAACCCACAGCCAATATCATACTAAATGGTCAAAAACTGAAATCCTTCACATTAAAATCAGGAACAAGACAAGAATGTTCACTATCACTACTCTTGCTCAACGTAGTTCTGGAAACATTAGCTACAGCAATTAGACAAGAGAAAGAAATAAAAGGAATAAAGATAGGAAATGAAAAAGTCAATTTGTCATTATTTGCAGATGACATAATACTGTATATAGAAGACCCCAAGAACTCCACCAAAAGTCTTCTAGACTTAATAACCAAATTCAGTCAAGTAGCTGGTTACAAGGTCAACACACAAAAATCAATAGCTTTCCTCTACACCAATGACAGACTCACTGAGAGAGAAATAGGGCAAATAATTCCTTTCATAATAGCATCCAAAACACTGAAATACCTAGGAATCAACCTAATGAAAGAAATCAAAGACCTCTTCTCTGAAAACTATGGCACTCTGAAAAGAGAGATTGAAGATGATATCAGAAAATGGACAGACATCCCCTGCTCCTGGGTAGGAAGGATTAATATAGTGAAAATGGCCATACTTCCAAAACTGCTATATAGATTAAATGCAATTTCAATTGAGATCCCAGCAGCGTACATCATAGACCTTGAGAAAACAATCCAAAAATTCATTTGGAACAAGAAGAGACCCAGAATAGCAAAAGCAATTCTAAGTAACAGAGACATGGCAGGGGGTCTCACAATCCCCAACCTGCAACTCTACTACAAAGCTACTGTGATAAAAACAGCATGGTACTGGCAAAGAAACAGACTTGAGGACCAGTGGAACAGATTAGAAGATGCAGAAACAACGCCAGACACACTCAGCCATCTCATTTTCGACAAAGGAGCCAAACACCCTCACTGGAGGAAAGATAGCATCTTTAATAAATGGTACTGGAAAAATTGGGCTTCAGCTTGCCAAAGATTAAAACTACACCTGTATCTCTCACCATGCACTAAACTAAAATCAAAATGGATTAAAGATCTAAATATTACAATAGAAACTCTGAACCTGTTGGAACAGAGGTTAGGTAGAACCCTTGAAGACATCAGTGTAGAAAAAGATTTTATGAACAACACCTCAGTTGCCCATGAACTAGCACAAACAATCAACAAGTAGGATCTCTTCTTATTAAAAAGGCTTCTGCACAGCAAGAGAAACCACCAGCAGTGTGAAGAGACCACCCACAATGTGGGAAAAAATCTTCACGTGCTCTTCCTCAGACAAAGGCCTACTATCTCGAATCTATAAAGAACTTAAAAAGATCAGACCTCCCAAATTTAAAGACCCAATCTGAAAATGGGCATTTGAAATGAACATACATTTCTCAGACAAAGAAGTAGAAATAGCAAATAAATACATGAAAAAATGTTCAACATCACTGGTCCTTCGAGAGATGCAAATGAAAACAATGCTGAGATTCCACTTCACTCCAGAAAGAATGGCTGCTATCATGAAATCAACCAATAACAAATGCTGGTGGGGCTGTGGGGAAAGAGGAACCCTGCTCCACTGCTGGTGGGAATGTAGACTGGTGCAACCACTGTGGAAATCAGCATGGAGATACCTCAAAGAACTAGGACTACAGGTCCCATTTGACCCAGCTATTCCCCTGCTGGAAATCTTCCCCAAAGAATTAAAAGAATCATACCACAGAGATATATGTGCACCCATGTTCATAGCAGCACAGTTTGTAATAGCTAAAATTTGGAAACAGCCCAAATGCCCATCAACTGGAGACTGGATAAAGAAAATGTGGTTTTTTTATAAAATGGAGTACTACTCACCCATAAAAAATGAGAAATTAGAGACATTTATAGCTAAGTGGATGCACATTGAGGTGATACTCTTAAGTGAAATAAACAGGACACACATGAATAAATACCAAATAGTTTCTCTGGTGTGAGAAACTGAAAGTTTAAATAAGGACTAAATGTATAATAGGTAATGTGAAATAGGAAGCAAAGGGGCAAAGGGGAAGGAAGTGGGAGAGCTAGGGGAAAGGATAGAAGGGAATTAGAAGGGAATGGGATTAATATGAGAAAATGGAAAAATAGGAACAAAATCTTTGTAAATAGGGAGGAATGGAGGGGTTGAAGGGAGGGCTGGGCAAGGGTGAAAAATAAGAACCAAGAGAGACTATGTAAAGGTGCAAATTTCCAATGATGAATGTCATTATGTTGTATACCAAAAATGTACCAATGATTAGAATGAATAATCGATAATGCAAAATAGGAAGAAAAGGTCCAAAGGGGTAGGGGTAGTGGGAGGGGCAGGAGAAAGTAAAGAAGGGAAAGGAAATATGCTGAGAAATGGAAAAAATGGAAATAAAGTCTTTGTAAATAGGGAAGGGTGGAGGGCGTGAAGAGAGGGTTAGGAATGGGGAAAAAATAAGAACCAAGATGCATTATGTAAAGGTAGAATTCCCAATGAGAAATGTAATTGTGTTGTCTACCTACAATGTACCAATAAAAGAATTTAATGAAAAAAAATGTTTAGCCAAATATACTTTCTATGGCAAGCAACAAAGTTCTCCCTGGCTGCACTTTTGAAAAGAATATGTGTGTGTGTGTGTGTATATATGTATATGTGTCCTTCACTATACTACTTGTATTATGTGAATTTTCTTCTCTTAGGGAATTTAGCCTGGAATTCTTTACTCAATTACAGTTTGAAAATTTATTTTGTTTATAGAAGGGTATTGTTTTGTGAACATCAAATGTGTAACAGTGGAGTATTTTTATTTATGTATTGTTATTAAATACAAGTACTGCTTCTAGAAATATCCTATAAGTTCCTAGTTAGAATGTACAAAAAGTTATTATAATCTCATAGAGTGTTCACAATCCTAGGTCTACATATGTGTGGTATGGAATAAAACACCCTAGAGACATGTCATTTTAGTGCTGCTGTATTATGTTAGGGGAAAGCCTGGACTCTACACCTCAATATACCCAATGTGGAATATTTTCTGAGGTTCAGCTCATCCACACAACCAAGATCTCACTGGACAAGCAAATGCCAATACCTGTTAGAATAGGTTAATATTCAGAGACAGTTATTCTTGATCAGTAATGTTGACTATGGACCCTCTCTGCATCCTCCCAAGCAGACTAGTTTATTTTACTAAAGCAGATCACTGCCTTGACAGAGTTTTAATAGCATCTTGGAAGGGCATATCAACAAAAGGGATCTATAGAGTTTTAGTGCCTGAGTCAAGTAGTTGTAAGGCAAGTATTAAAAGGTGTAGTGTCTTAGCCTATTCAGTTTGCTACAATAAGATATCATAAAACGAGTGGCTTATAAACTACAGAAATTTATTTCTCACAGTTCTGCGGGTGAGAAATTCAAGATCAAAATGCTGGCAGATTCTGTGTTTGGTCAGGGCCTGTTTCTAGTCCACAGAAGGTGTTTCCTCACTCCGTGCACACATAGTGCAAAATGAAAGCAGCTCCCTGGGCCCTCTTTTTAAGACATAGATGTTGTTCATGAGGGTGTAACCATCATGATCCAGTCACCTCACAAACGTCCCATTTTAATAGCATCACATTGGTGATTTGATTTGAATATATAAGTTTTGAGGGAGAAATAAACATACAGATCACAGCATAGAGAATTAGTTGAGATTGGAGAGGGACTATCATAATAGATTTAGGTAGATAGACACCAGATGGGAGTCTAGAAGCAAGTCTCTGTGAGTATGCTGTTAGTTCTGATAGTAAGCTCTCTACTGGGTAAAATCCCTTCTTCCAAGAGAAGCTACTGTCTGGATCAAGCAGCTAAGCAGTTAATTTTTCCTTGCTTCAGCATTGGTTAACACATGGACAACAGAGTTATTTAGCCCCAGGATTTCTTAGCTTAATTCTCCCTGCTATTGGTCTTTATGTAGTCTGAAATGAGAATCTAATCATTCACAGCATTGCTGGATGTGTTGTAAGATTTCTGATGCCAGTCATTCCAACTCCTTTAAGTGTTCCATAGTATCACTGTCATCATATGCAAAAAGTCACTGTCACAAGCCAGCTCATATTCAAGGGGAGGAGGAGCATAGGCCATGCTCTTTGATGGAAAAAATTGGCTCATGTTTTCAAACTGTCCAGTTCTCTTTTGGCCAAAAATTGTTTACATTCTTCCTGTGACTCTCCCTCATCCAAAAAAGACTAATCAAATTATGAAACCATTGTCAGACTTGAGGTTCAGGATCTTGTCATCTAAATCAAGTCCAAGTGTTGCTGAAGCTCCTTGGGTTTAATTCCATGAGTGCAATTTATTTTGAACTGAAAACTTATGAGAAAAAAGACAAATTACATATTGCAAAATTATATTAATAAAACAATTTTTAAAATGAAATTGTTATCCCCACACACCCAATTGTACACTAGTGAGACAAGCAGGAAATGACCATAATAAACTCTCTTGTTCAAAAATAGGGCAGATAGAACATACACAGCAATTGGTCTCCAACAATCTAGAGAAAAGCAAAGCACACCCCATCAGTTCCTTGATTAGGGACAAGAAATACTCTGTAGGAATGAAACTGTCATCTAGGCTCTTGATTTTGCCCTCTGGCCCATCTTTCATTTTTATAGAAATAGCTTATGCTTGCAGCTGAGTAATTTTCTCAGCTTGCTTCTTACTCATACTTATAGCAGTTCAATAGCCCAGAGGCCACTTTTGAAATTTGTATTATCGCTATCCTTTTCTGTCCAAGATGTAATAATTCTTTTAAACAACTTTGTAGAATCTTGCATATCAATTTATAATCTGTACAATTAGACAAAACCACACCCATAAATCTCTTAAGAATGAGTGTTTTTCTCCCTGTCTTTGAAGTTGCTATAGAACAATGCCCTGGATCTCAGAAGCTATGTTGTTTAATGGAGACATTATGTGAGGCACACTTACATCCTTAGGAGACATTTTGTTTAGTCAAAAGGCATTTGAGGTTCTGACATAAATGTTTCTGAGGTCTTAAGTATTTCATTGGCCATAGTCTTAGCCTTCTCACTTCCAGATCAAATCCTATATTTCATCTTGCCCATCAGTTATTTCTTATTTGATGATATTCTGTTGGCTGGGAAAAAAATATCTGAAGCCTCTGTGTTTCCTGTATATTCTATTTGAATGCTAAATAGTTCTTTCATCTCTCTCTTCCTACATTTTATTATAAGCACCCAAAGGAGACCACACAGTGTCTCCAACACCCTTCATGGAAATCTCAACTATATGGCTGAGTTCATTAGGTGTATTATCTGCTTTCCATGTTAGCACAGGTGAGAGATTCTGCCATCACCTTCATGTTTTCATACTCTCACTGGCAACCTCCTTGAGTTCTGGTCCTCCTTATGCCTGCCACATCCTTGCAAAATCAATGTCACGTATTTCAAAACTTATTATAAGAGCACCCTTCTTCCAGGTCCAAAATTCTATTTCAGGTATATTTTGCTATTAATAAACTATAGCAAATGGCTTAAAATACAACCTTTTCTGCCAAATAGCCCCATTTCCTATTGCCTCTTTGTGACCCTGTTAATGCAAGAAGTGTATACTGCTCTTTAAACAGTTGGGCTAGAGGATTACTAAGAGCCCCACCTCATGTGAACTTTCAGTCTCGTTGATACTGGATGGACTGGAGGTTCACCTCCCCACTAGGACCTGTTGATACTGAAGTAGATTAAGGAACCAGTGAGCTGCCTAACCCTGCTTCACACAACCTCATTTGGCTTCATTGCCTCAAGTTATTTGTGGAAGTTTAGACTCTCTAGAGCTCCACTAACACAAAAAGGTAGTGGACTTCTAACCAGAAAAATGCCAACTCATACCACTTTGTTCATATTCATAGATACTAAGGGGAATAGAAGCTCAGCTCCTCACTGGTACACAAATATTCAGACCATAGCATTTCAGTAGCTCCCCAAAATTCATGTCCTTCTTGCATGATACAAAATTCATTCAATCTCAATAGTCCTCAAAGCCTTAACTTCTTCCAGCCTCAATTTACAAGTTTAAAGTTCAGGGGCTTATCTAAATAGACTCTAAATCACATATGGACAAAATATGTGTAAATATGTATAAATATGTAATAATATGTGTAAATACGAGTAAAATTTATCCTGAGGGAAATTACTCATATAAATATCCCCTCAAAACCTCATGTCAAAGGTGGGGCTTTTTGGAGCTGGCTGGATGCAGGGTGTGTGATACTGGGATTCAGGGTGTGTGGCACTAAGTTATTCCACTGATTGGAATTAGCATAGTCCTTGGTGACTCCACCCAGAAGGCTAGTAGCCTGGATGGGATAAAAGGGAAAGGTAGGCCGGTTGTGATTGCTGCTGCCACCTTCTTCCTGCCTCACCATGAACTGTTTCTCCCCTCTGATGCCCCTCTGCCATGCCACCCTGCCTTGGACCTAGCCAACTGGATGGTTTGAAACTTCAAATCATAACTTTTTATAGCAGCACTCTTCTTTCATTCCAAAATTCTATTTCAGGTATATATTGATATTTAATAAACCATAACACATGTCTTAAAATACAAGCACTTATGCCAAATAGTCCCATTTCCTATCACCTGTACAAACTGAGCTGAAATAAACCTTTCTTCCTTTAAGTCAGGTTGTCAGATATTTGCTCTCAGCAATAAGAAAAGTAATTAAGACGTGCTCCAGTTATGAATACATGAAATCAAACATGCTATGTGCTTCCAAAAAATAATAATGAGACAGCCATAGGATAGCAGTTCCTACTTTTAGCCCTCCATCTGAGTTTTACCTCGGGATTCTAAATGGCTCCATCCTTTGAACTTCTTCAGGCTTTGTGCACTCTGTATACTGGTGAAGACAGCACAAAGTGGACTGTACCAAGGCATACCATCTGTGATTCCCAAAAGGGTAACCACTGCAATCTGAGCTGTACCTGGGCCCACTGGAGCTGAACTTGGAGATCAAGTGATGGTGTAAGAGAAGAACCTTGAATTAACATTGGATAGCAAGTTCTGAGGTCCTATGTATGCATATGATCCTCCCTTTGAAATTGCTCTGTCTTCCAAGCCCTTGTTCTCTGTGTCTGTAAAGGTAGTGACAGTCCTAATGATCTGAAAAATGACTTAGGTGTGTCATTATTTCACTGTCTTGATTAATAGTGCCTGGCAAAGTCATACTAATATAATTGACAACACTCCTGTTTTCTTCTAAGTACACTTTTTCATTCTTTTCAACATGGAATACCTCAAAATTTTTGAAATGTTAAGGTATTTTTCCCCTTTGATTAAAAAATCCAATTTTAAATAATTTACCTTTTTGCATTCTATCCTAAGCATTCCAGAAAAGCCAAACCACATGTTTAACTCTTTGCTTAGAAATTTCTTCAAACATGCTATTTCAAGTTCTACATTCCACACAGTACTAGGACATAAACATAATTCAACCAAGTTCTTTGACACTTTGTAGCAAGGATTGCCTTTCCTCCAGTTTCCAATAAAATATTCCTCATTTCCATCTGAAGTGTTATCAGAATGAACTTCACCATCCAGATTCCTACTAGCACTCTATTCATAGTCACTTGGGTAATCTCTAAGATGATTAAACCTTTCTCTACAGTTCCCTTCCACTCCTAAGCCATCACCAGAATCACTTTTAATGTATACTCTCAGAAATGTAGGCTTTTTCTAGCATGTCTCTTAAAATTCTTTCCCATTACCTAATTCCATTAGGTACCCATTAACTTGTAGGTGTTTGCCACTCAGTAGCAATATTATCATAGTCTACTCAAACTGACAACTTGAATATCATAAATGAGTTGGCTTATAAACAGCAATAATTTATTTCTAGCAATTCTGGAGGAGTCTAATACCAAGTTCCCTTTAGATGTATTGTCTCTGAAAGCCAATTTCGTGGTTCATAGATAGTGCCTTTTTGCTGTGTCCTCATATGGCAGAAGGGGAAAGGAAGCTCTCTGGGACTCCTTGCATAAGGACACTAATCCTATTCATGAATGTGGAGCCCTCATGGTCTAATAAATTCCCAAAGGCCTCCCACCTCCTAATGCAATTACCTTTTATGGCTAGGATTTAACATATGAATTTGACAAAACACAAAAATCAGACTTTAGTAGGCAGTAATAATATTGCAAACATAAGTAGAATTTTTGGCATATATAATGTTATATTCTAAGAAAATTTTCAGGTTGGACTTTATTTAAAATGTGAAGATGCTAGTGTTTCAATATTCAAATTACTTACAATCTGAATATGAATGAGAGTCCTAAAGATTTCAAGAAAAAGGCCAAAAGTAAAATATTTAATCTAACAACTCTATTTGCCAACTAAATTTCTTCCTGTTAAATTCACAACTATGATATCACAGAGGAAGGAAGATATTTTTTGTGGAAAGTTTAAGAGTAATGATTACAGATTAAGAAAAAGGAATACCTAGAGATTATTATTTTCTTGACTCTGTGATAAAGGTTATATAATGCTGGAAAGGTTGGTGGTGTAAATAAACGATGGCAGATTGTGCATTAACACTGGCAGAAATTCCTCCCTGTGCATTGAAGGGTAAAGATAGGAAAATGAACAATGGTTTTCCCTTCAAAGAATTTGTATATTTCACCCACTTCAATTTTTAGTTTCAGCTTTAAAAATTACATTTTAACTATTTTTAAATTTCTGCAGATTTTTTAAAATAATTACTTACCCATCTCTTGTGATTGGGGTGGAAACATCTGATTGCTTTATCTATAAGATCACCAGTTTATACTGGACCTCATTCTGTTGTGTTTTAAAGCTATTTGAAGATTTGAGTGAATAGCGAGAGACAAGGTAACATGGCTAGTTACCATTTGTGTTTTGCTTTCATATAAAATCCCCTGATTCTGGTTTAAGGCTGTTCAACAAAAGTGAAGATAGAGTTAGGGTCACATCTGCCTCTGGATCTATTCCTGAACGCTGTCTAAAGGTGTTAAAGAGCCTATTCCCAAAGTCACAGATAGATTCATCCTTTCTTTGCTTGTAGGACAAGATTACAGTGCAATCTATTTTCACAGAATAGACTTTGAGGTTGGGCTCTTATAGCTTTTGCTCTACATCTACAGCTTTGCTAACCTCTCTAATCTCCTCTAAAATTCAGGGTCTATTAGGTCATGCTCAGAATCTTCCCACTCAGACTTTTCCATCCAAGCTTTTGCCTCTCAGGCTCCTAAGAGTATATGAACCAAATGGTATAAATCCAAGATGCCCAAATTGTCTGTTTTTAGAATAACTCTAAATTCATTTGTAAATTCTTGTCTCTATTTTATGTGGAAGCTTTAGAATGGCTCTCAATTCAGACAAAGAGCCAAATTTAAAGTTAACTATATCAGAACTTAATCTATTCTGACTAATCTATTTTGAAGTTAGATTATTTTTAGGAAACAAGTTTGCAAGTCTTTTGTTGGTTAGAAGGAAAAGGAGATGTGTCAGGAGGGAGGGTAGGAGGGAGGGTAATGTAGGAGCAAAGGATGAAGGAGAATGAGTAGTGAAATATAAATACACATATTTAGATTGCAGTTCAGGTCAATCTAACAGAAATAGTTTTAAATTATTTACATTGCTTACTTGCCTTGGCTAAGAACCTTTTGAAAGCATCAATTTTAGAAACTAAAATCCTTTTAGAAGATTTTGTCTGTCAGTGACAAATGCAGATCATTTCCTTTCTAATGTACATCTCAAATGAATGGTTTTGTTCAAATTAAAAGTTTGTCAAAATTGCTACTGTAATTCTAAATTACCTTTGCCAAAATTATGCCACTTAAATGAATAAACAAGCAAATTATAGTGGAAATACATGTTAGAGGTAAAATTCTCAACACTTTGCTTAGATTCAGGAATGGCATTCTCCCCTGAGGTCCCTTGAGCTGGTCACTCTGATGTCCCTCTAACCAACTGCACTAAGATATGGACATGAACACACCCATGAAAGCAACAGTGTTCTGAATTTTTTGTTCATGCAGTGTGTCATAGGCCTCTATTATTGTGGTCCTTCAGAGAAACAGAGAGTATATAGAGAGAGATTTATGGAGAAAAAATAATTGTAAAGGATTAGCTCATGCAATTATGGAGGCTGAGAAATTCCAGGATCTATTGTCTGTAAGCCAGAAACTCCAGAAAGTTGGTAGTATTGTATCAGTCCAAACTTAGACCCCCAAGAAGCAGAGAACTCCATGGCTTCAGTCTCAGTTTTTAGAATTTAAAGGCTTAAGAACTGGTAGTGCCAATGTCTGGAGGCAGGAAAACATGGATAACCCTGCTCAAGAAGAGAGAGAATTCGCACCTCTCTTGCAGTTTCTTCTTTTGAGACTCAGTGAATTGGAGAAGACCCATACACATTGGTGAAAGCAATCTCTTTTTTCAGTACCAATTCAAATGGCAAATTCTTCTGGAAATACCTCGTAAGCACACCCACAGATAAGGTTTTGTCACATTTGTTCATACCTCATTCATCACATCCCAACCTAATAGTTAGCCTTCTCAAATTTCTGATGAATGATTTGGACAAGAGAACTCACCTCCACTCGGACTATCATGATGAAATAAGACAAGAATGAGGAAATGTCACATAAGACTGTAACAGGTAACTCAAGATAAAGTTTCTACTGTGATAAACTTGCTATGAGGAAATTTTCTGAACCTCTGAAAAAATAGACTTATCAAACCTACAGTCATCTCATTTTCTTTGATCATCTTATATAAATTCATTAGAAAATGCTGAGTGCAAACAGAGAGACAAGCAGCAGTCTTTTTAGTCACAAGAAAGCATTTCTCCATGGAAAAGCATTTTCCTTGATCAGATAATCAAAGGATTCCTAAACAAAGAATTTCCTATTTCTAGAAAATATTATGGAGCTAAAAATAAGGGAATCATGGTTCTGATCCACTGACAAACCTATTTTCCAGCATAGCCAGAGAGATTCCAGACAGGAATGAGATCTCTTGGGAGCATGTACCCCAACCTAGGGACTCATGACACTGAATCCTGGTAGGCTCTAAAGAATTTCAGCTGTTGAATCCCCCAGAGATCACCACATTAATCAAGAAAAACTAAATATACTAGCTATAATACAGTAAAGGAGAATATCGTCTTGACAGAGTCTTAATAGTGTCTAAGCTGAAATGAGGGTATTATGGGAGAATACTTACAAGTTTTATAGGATGATTCTAAGGCCAGTATTTCATGTAGGCATACCAGTTAGGATTCTGCAGATTCTATAATATAATGGACTCGGATTGGTAGACACAGTAAGGTAGTCTTGAAAGAGTTCTTGACACACAAACCGTTGGCTTTGATAAGTAATCTCTGGTTCATTCAAGTCTTATCTGCCAGGAGTGGGTATTTCCTGGAGTAAGGAGATAAATCATTTTTATATGACATCAGTATTGTTTAACATGGGAATATGAAAGTAAGAGTAATGGAAACTAACTTGTTAAGCTTTTCTAATTGTTAATTGTTTAGCACAAGACACTGAGGTATACTGCTTTGAATGTTCACATGGTATAGAATATTCATACTCGGCATTTTTTTTAAGTCTCTACTATAAACAAAACTACTAATTGTTTCCTTTCACACTGTTACTGTAAAGTGTTAACAAGCTAGGTTGCAAGTAAAAACAATGCTTTGCTGTTTAATAATATTAATTAGTAAAAATAAGACAAGTGTTCTCAAACTGAAGAATATAATAATGCCAACTTTATATTTGCGACTCAAAGACAGAATGAGGAGAAAGATTTGCATTCAGTCTGCAAAAGAAATAAGAACATAATTTTAAAATATCTGTACTGCATGAACATAATTTGATTTGGGAAGCAAGATCCAAAAACTCTTTATGTGGGAGAGTGTGTATATTGAGGTGTATGTTGCCTGTCCCATCACATAGGAACAGATACAATGCATAACATGAGCACTGGCTGCAGATGGAGAGTGGTCATGAGTGTTCATATTCTTAAACAGTTATGGAGGGCACAGGCTACAGAACAGACTCTGTGACCAGCTGACATGGAGAAGAATTCTTGGTCTCAGTGAACTCACAGTAGAGAAGCAAGGGAAACTTGTAAATGGCTAATCATATGTAAAGTTTAGTAGAAACCTTCAGACATTGTCTAAGGTTAGAGACAGGAAAGAGACAACATTGACATTGGGACCAAGCCTTAAATATAAGGAAGAGAGGGTCACCCAGAAAAAAACAGGGAAGGGACAATTATTCAGAAATCTGTAAAGCCTCCAAGTAGCAGGAATGTGTGAGGATCAACAAGTCCTCCTTTAGCATTTCCAGGGCCCAGGGCAAGGGCGCAGATGGAAGTATATCTGATGTTTAAATAGTTTAAAAATTAAAAATCAAGGTTAAAAAATTGTTAAATAAATAATGTTTTATGTGTTACATTGAAAATATATCTTTATAACAACAAAATTCAAAGATTTATGTAAAGGTATGGTTGTGTATAACTAAAAGTAAGCGAAATAAGAAAGGCGATTAAATTTAATTGTTACTGAGGATTTCTGAGGATAAGTAGCAATGTTGGGTTTTTTTGTGCTTAAATTCTTTTATTGGTACATTTTAGGTATACAATACATGTAAATTTATCATTCAGTGCTTGTACCTGTACATGATGTATCTTGGTTCTTATTTTTTCCCCCATCCCCTGTCCTCCCTTCACCCCTTCCACCCTTCCCTATTTACAAAGACTTTGTTTCCATTTTTCCTTTTCTCATGATTTTTCCTTCCCTTCTTTCCTTTCCCCTTCCCCTCCCACCACACCTACCCCTTTGGACCTTTTCCTCCTATTTCAAATTATCAATTATTCATTTTAATCATTTTAATCCTTATTTACACTTTTAGTTTCTCACACTAGAGAAACTATTTGGTATTTACACATGTGTGTCCTATTTATTTCACTTAAGAGTATGGCCTCAATATGCATCCATTTAGCTATAAATGACTCTAGTTTCTCATTCTTTATGGCTGAGTAGTACTCCATTTTATTTAAAAAAAAAAAAAAAAAGACACATCTTCTTTATCCAGTTTCCAGTTGATGGGCACTTGGGCTATTTCCAAACTTTAGATATTACAAACTGTGCCGCTATAAAGATGGTTGCACATGTATCCCTGTGGTATGATTCTTTTAATTCTTTGGGGATGATGCCTAGCAGGGGAATAGCTGGGTTAAATGGGACTTCCAGTGCTAGTTCTTTGAGGCATCTCCATACTGATTTCCACAGTGGTTGCACCAGTCCGCACTCCCACCAACAATGGAGAAGGGTTCCTTTCTCCCCACATCCCTGCCAACATTTGTTATTGGTTGAGTTCTTGATAGCAGCTATTCTTGCTGGGCTGATGTGGAATTTCAGTGTTGTCAGTGTCTTTTTCATCTGTCAGTGTTGTTTTCTCTTGAATTACCAGTGATGTTGAACACTTTTTCATATATTTACTTGCTACTTTTACTTCATGATCTGAGAAATGTCTGTTTGTTTCAGAGTCCTATTTTTGAATAGGGTCTTTAAATTTGGGAGGTCTGATTTTTTTCAGTTCTTTATATATTCTCAATAGTAGTCTTTGTCTGAGGTACAGCTGCTAAAAATTTTTCCCCACATTGTAGGCTGTCTCTTAGTTCTGTTGGTGGTTTCTCTTGCAGTGCAGAAGCTTTTTAATAAGATGAGATCCCAGTTGCTGATTCTTTGTGCTAGTTCCCATGCTACTGAGGTTTTGTTCATAAAGTCTTTTCCTATGCCAATGTCTTTAAGAGTTATTTGTGTCTGTTATTTGTGTACAAGAAGGCTATTGTTTTTTGAGTGTTGACCTTGTATCCAGCTACTCTACTGAATCTGTCAATTAAGCCTAGAAGTCTTTTCGTGGAGTTTTTTGGGTCTTCTATGTAAAGTATCATATTGTCAGCAGATAATGACAGTTTAACTTCTTCCTTTCCTATCTTTATTCCTTTTATTTCTTTTTCTTTTTTAATTGCTGTGGCTAACGTTTCCAGAACTATATTGAACAGGAGTGGTGATAGTGGGCATCCTTGTCTTGTTCCTGATTTTAGTGTGAAGGATTTCAGTTTTTGACCATTTAGTATGATGTTGGCTGTTGGTTTTTCTTTTTCTTTTTGGTACCAGGGATCGAACTCGAGACCTTGTGCTTGCGAGGCAGGTGCCGGAACCACTGAGCTAAATCCCTGGGCCTGTTGGTTTTCCTAGATGACCTTAATTAGGTTGAGATTAAGACCTTCCATTCCAATTTTCTGTAGGATTTTTTTTTATCATGAATAGGTGTTGGATTTTGTCAAATGCTTTTTCTGCATCAATTGAGATGATCATATGGCTTTTGTCCTTCGCTCTGTTAATATAGTATATTTTCTTGTATATCCTTTTATTGGTACATTTTAGGTGTACAATATAATGACATTCATGATTGGAGATATGCACCTTTATATGCTCTCTTGGTTCTTATTTTTTCCCCCTTCCCCTGCCCTCCCTTCAACCCCTCCATCCCTTCTTATTTACAAAGACTTTGTTTCCTTGTTTTCATTTTCTCATATTAATTCCATTCCCTTCTTTCCTTTCCCCATCCCTCCCACTTTCCCTTCCCCTTTGCCCCTTTCCTTCCTATTTCACATTATCTATTACACCTTTTAGTCTGTGTTTACACTTTCAGTTTTAGTGTATTGCATTTATTGATTTATGTATGTTGAACCATCCTCTCATCCCTGGGATAAATCGGACTTGGTCAAAGTGTATGACCTTCCTGATGACCCCTTCTGTATTCTGTTTGCCAGTATCTTGTTGAGGATTTTTGCACCTATGTTCATTAGGGAGATTGGGCTGTAGTTCTCTTTTTTGACTGAGTCTTTCCCTGGTTTTGGAATCAAAAGTAGCACTTGCTTCAAGGAATGAATATGGAAGTATGGTTTCCCTTTCAATTTCATTGATGAGTTTAAAGAGTAATGGTGATAATGCTTCTTTAAACATCTTGTAGAATTCAGCAGTGAAGCCACTGGGACCTGGGCTTTTCTTTGTTGATAAATTTTTAATTAAGTTTTCAATTATACTCATTGTAATTAAGGTGTTTAGAATTTCTATATCTTCTTAAATTAACTTGACAATTCATGTGTATCTAGGAATCCATCCATTTCTTCTGTGTTTTCCATTTTATTAGAGTACAGGTTCTTGAAGTAGGTATTGATGATCCTCTGGCTTTCTGCTGGATCTGTTGTGACTTTACTTTTTTTGTTCTTTTTTTTGGTTAAATTCTTTAATTGGTACATTTTAGGTATACAACACAATTACATTTCCCATTGGGAACTTGTACATTTACATGATGCATCTTGGTTCTTATTTTTTCCCCATTCTTAGCCCTCCCTTCACCCACTCCACCCTTCCCTATTTACAAAGAAAGACTTCATTTCCATTTTTTTCATTTCTCATCATTTTTCCTTTCCCTTTTTTACTTTCCCCTGCCCCTCCACTACGCCTACCCCTTTGGACCTTTACTTCATATTTTGCATTATCGATTATTCATTCTAATCATTGGTACATTTTAGGTATACAATATAATGACATTCATCATTGGAAATTTGAACTTTTACATAATCTCTCTTGGTTCTTGTTTTTCACCCTTGCACAGCCCTCCCTTCAACCCCTCCATTCCTCACTATTTACAAAGATTTTGTTCCTATTTTTCCATTTTCTCATATTAATTCCATTCCTGTTTTTCCTTTCCCTTACCACTCCCACTCCCCTCTGCCCTTTTTCTTCCTATTTCACATTACATGTTATATATTTTAGTCCTTATTTACACTTTCAGTTTCTCACACCAGAGAAACTGTTCTGTATTTACACATGTGTGTCCTATTTATTTCACTTAAGAGTATTGCCTCAATGGGCATCCACTTAGCTACAAATGTCTCTAATTTCTCATTTTTTATGGCTGAGTAATACTCCATTTTATTAAAAAAAACACTTATTCTTTATCCACTCTCCAGTTGATGGGCATTTGGGCTATTTCCAAGTTTTAGCTACCACAAACTGTACTGCTATGAACATGGGTACACATATATCACTGCAGTATGATTCTTTTAATTCTATGTGGAAGATCCCCAGCAGTGGAATAGCGGGGTCAAATGGGACTTCCAGTCCTAGTTCTTTGAGGTATCTCCATACTGATTTCCACAGTGCTTGCTCCAGTCTACACTCCCACCAGCAGTGGAGCAGGGTACCTCTCTCCCCACAGCCCCGCCAGCATTTGTTATTGGTTGATTTCATGAGAGCAGCCATTCTTTCAGGAGTGAAGTGGAATCTCAGCATTGTTTTCCTTTTGCATCTCTCAAAGGACCAGTGATGTTGAACATTTTTTCATGTATTTATTTGCTATTTGTACTTCTTTGTCTGAGAAATGTCTGTTCATTTCAGATGCCCATTTTTGGATAGGGTCTTTTAATTTGGGAGGTCTGATCTTTTTAAGTTCTTTATAGATTCAAGATAGTAGACTTTTGTCTGAGGAAAAGCAGGTGAAGATTTTTTCCCACATTGTGGGTTGTCTTTTCACACTGCTGGTGGTTTCTCTTGCTGCGCAGAAGCTTTTCAATAAGAAGAGATCCCACTTGTTCATTGTTTGTGCTAGTTCATGGGCAACTGAGGTTTTGTTCATAAAATCTTTTCCTACACCGATGTCTTCAATAGTTCTACCTAACCTCTATTTCAACTGGTTTCTATTTTAATATTTAGATTTTTAATCCATTTTGATTTTAGTTTAGTGCATGGTGAGAGATAGAGGTCTAGTTTTAATCTTTGGCAAGTTAAAACCTGATTTTTCAAGCATCATTTATTAAAGATGCTATCTTTCCTCCAGTGAGGGTATTTGGTTCCTTTACCGAAGATGAGTTGGCTGAGTATGTCTGCATTGTTTGTGCATCTTCTAATCTATTCCACTGGACCCAAGGTCTGTTTCTTTGCCACTACTATGCTGTTTTGATCACAGTAGCTTTGTAGCATAGTTTCAGGTTGAGGATTGTGATACCCCCTGCCATATCTCTGTTACTTAGAATTGCTTTTGCTATTCTGGGTCTCTTCTTGTTCCAAATGAATTTTTGGATTGTTTTCTCAAGGTCCATGAAGTATGCTGCTGGGATCACAATTGGAATTGCATTTAATCTATATAGCAGTTTTGGAAGTGTGGCCATTTTTACTGTATTAATCCTTCCTACCCAGGAGCAGGGATATCTGTCCATTTTCTGATATCATCTTCAATCTCTCTTTTCAGAGTGCTATAGTTTTCAGAGAAGAGGTCTTTGATTTGTTTTGTTAGGTTGATTGCTAGGTATTTCAGTTTTTTGGATGCTATTGTGAAAGGAATTATTTGCCCTATTTCTCTCTCAGTGAGTCTGTCATTGGTATAGAGGAAAGCTATTGATTTTTGTGTGTTGACCTTGTAACCACCTACTTGACTGAATCTGGTTATTAAGTCTAGAAAACTTTTGGTGGAGTTCTTGGGGTTTTCCATATAGAGTATCATGTCATCTGCAAATAATGACAATTTGACTTCTTCATTTCCTATCTTTATTCCTTTTATTTCTTTCTCTTGTCTAATTGCCATGGCTAATGTTTCCAGAACTATATTGAACAAGAGTGGTGATAGTGGACATCCTTGTCTTGTTCCTGATTCGAGTGTGAAGGATTTCAGTTTTTGCCCATTTAGTATGATATTGGCTGTTGGTTTTTCATAGATGGCTTCTATCAGTTTGAGGTAGAGACCAACTATTCCAATTTTTGTAGGGTTTTTATCATAAATGCATGTTGGATTTTGTCAAATGCTTTTTCTGCATCTATGGAGATAATCATATGGTATGTGTCCTTGGCTCTATTGATATAGTGTATTACATTGATTGATTTGTGTATATTGAACCATCCCTGCACCCCTGGGATGAATCCCACTTGATCAGGGTGTAGGATCTGCTTGACGATCTTCTGCATTCTGTTTGCCAGTATCTTATTAAGGATTTTTGCATCTATGTTCATTAGTGAGATTGGCCTATAGTTCTCCTTTTCAGTTGGGTCTTTCTCTGCTTTGGGGATCAAGGTGATGCTTGCTTCCAGGAATGAGGTTGGGAGTATTGCTTCCCTTTCAATTTCATTGAAGAGTTTAAACAGTAGTGGCAGTAGTTCCTCTCTAAATGTCTTACAGAGTTCAGCAGTGAAGCCATCAGGGCCTAGGCTTTTCTTAATTGATAAGTTTTTAATTACATTTTCAATTTCATTGGTTGATATTGGGTTGTTCAGAAGTTTTAGGTCTTCTTCGTTCAACTTTGGTAATTCATATGTATCTAGGAATCTGTCCATTTCTTCTGTGTTGTCCATCTTATTGGCTTATAGGTTCTGGAAGTAGGTATTGATGATCCTCTGGATTTCTGCTGGGTCTGTTGTAATTTCACCCTTTTCATTCCTAATTGCATGGATTTGGGCCTTTTCTTTCCTTTTTCTGACAAGGTTTGCTAAGGGTTTGTCAATTTTGTTGATTCTTTCAAAGAACCAACTCTTGGCTTCATTGATTTTTTGTATTGTTCTCTTAGTCTCCATTGCATTGATTTCTCCTCTGATCTTTATAATGTCATCCCTTGTATGAGCTTTGGGGCCATCCTGCTCTTCTTTTTCTAGAAGCTTGAGGTTCAGCATCAGGTTGTTTAATTGGGCTTGTTCTGTTTTCCTAATATGCATATTCACTGGTATGAATTTCCCTCGTAAGATAGCTTTCATTGTGTCCCATAGATTCCGATGTGTTGTATTGTCATTGTCATTTAATTAAAGGAACTGTCTGATTTCTTCTTTAATTTCCTCTGTGACCCATTGGTTATTCAGAAGTGTGTTGTTCATTTTCCATGTATTTATAAAATTTTTGCAGTTTCTTTTGCTATGGATTTCCTATTTCATCGCACTATGGTCTGATAATATACAGGGGATAACTTCAATTCCTTTGTACTTACTTAAACATGTTCTATGTGTGAGTATGTGGTCTATGTGGGAGAATGACCCATGTGCAGCTGAGAAGAATATGTATTCTGATTTTGTGGGGTAGAAGACTCTGTAAACATCTGTTAAATTCATTTGTTCACGAGTTCAATTGAGTTCTAGCATTTCATTACTTCTTTTTAGTCTAGTTGATCTATCTATTTGTGACAGTGGGGTGTTGAGGTCCCCCACTACAATTGTATTAGTGCATATATGACTTTTCATGTCTGTTAGTATTTGTTTTATATAGTTGGGTGCACTAGTGTTTGGTGCATAGATATTTATCATTGTCATCTGTTACTCTTGAACTCTTCCCTTTACAAGGATTTAGTGTCCTTCTTCATCTCTCTTAATCAGTGTTGGTTTGAAATCTACTTGATCTGCCAAGAGGATAGCTACTCCTGCTTTTTTTCGGGTTCCTGTCGCATGGAGTATTGTTTTCCACCCTTTAACTTTCAGTCTATGAGTTTCCTTTTGAATTAAGTGTGTTTCTTGTATGCAGCATATTGTTGGATTTTGCTTCTTGACCCATTCTGCCAGTCTATTTGTTTTGATTGGTGAATTGAGACCATTAACATTGATGATTATAACTGAATTGTATTGATTTTCATTGTCATGACTTTTTGTTTTTGTTCGGTTTTTCCCCTTTTCATTTAATTTCTTGTTGGGCCAGATAGGTTCATTCTGCTTTGCTTCCTGGGGTTGTGATCCTCAATATCTGTTCCTAGGATATTGTGTAAAATTCTTTGGAGTGCTGGTTTGATATTCACAAAGTTCCTAAGGTGCTCTTTGTCAGGAAAGTATCTTATTTCTCCATCCATTTTGAAAGATAGTTTTGCAGGGTACATCAATCTGGATTGGAGGCTGTTTTCTTTTAGGGCTTGGAATATGTCACTCCAAGCTCTTCTTGCCTTGCTGGTTTGTGTTGAGAAGTCTGCTGTGATTCTGATGGGCTTTCCTTTGTATGTGATTTGTTTCTTTTCTCTGACTGCTTGTAGAACTTTGTTCTTCTGTTGTGTTTCTGGAATCTTAACAATTATATGCCTATGTGTAGATTTTTTTTTGATCAAGGCTATTTGGAGTCCTATATGCCTCACTTATCTGTATGTCAAGTTCTTTTCCCCTGCTTGGGAAGTTTTCTGCCATTAATTCTGTTAAGAGTTTTTTTTATGTCATCTCCACTCTCTCCTGTTTCTTCATTGACTCCAATCAGTCTTATGTTATTCTTCTTTGCATCATCTAGCAGCTGCTGCATTGATTTCTCATATTCCCTTATAATTTTGAAACATTTTTTCTTTTCTCAGTCATTAATTGCAATCTTATCTTCTATATCTGAAATTCTGTCTTCATATTGGCTCATTCTGCTGTGTAGACTTTCAATGGAGTTTTTGTCTCCTGGAAATCTATTTGCATCTGTTTTATGGATTCCATTTGTTTCCTATGTTGGGATTCCATCATGTTCCTGAGCTCCTCTCTAGATTTATTAATCTTGTCTTGCACTAGGAGCACAATTTCTCCTGTTATCTGAGAAATTATTTCTGATTTCCTTTTTTCCAGATCCCCTTTTATTGCCAGTTCAGTGGGTCCAGGTGATTGAGTATCCTAGTGTTCCATCTAATTTCCCTTTGGGGTTGCTGTAGATGATCTGGAAGTCTGCTTTTGAGACTCATTTACGTGTTTTCTCATTTCAACTGGGGGGACAGGGGGCTGCTGTTGGTGCCAGTGCGGCTCACCTCCTCTGAGCTGGGAGAGGTGGGACAGGGGCTGGGAGTGGCTATAGGGATGGTGGCCCAGAAGCCTCTTCCTCTGGGCAGGGGGCAGCAGGATGGATGGCAACCCCAAAGCCCCTTCCTCTGGGCTGGGAGCAGCAGGAGGGATGGTGGCCAGTACACCCCTTCCTCTGAACCAGGAGCAGTGAGACGGCAGCTCAGAGGCCCCTGCCTCTGGCCCGGGAGTGGCGGGAGGGGTGGCAGCCCAGAAGCGCCTTCCTCTTGGCCAGGAGAGGCAGGATGGATCACTTTTTTTGTCCTTAATTGCATGGATTTGAGTCTTTTCTTTCCTTTATTTGATGAGGATGGCTAAATGTTTATAGATTTTATTTATTGTTTTGAAAAACCAACCCTGATTCATTGAATTTTTGTATCATTCTCTTAGTGTCCATTGCATTGATTTTTGCTCTGATCTTTATAATTTCCTCTCTTGTTTGAGCTTTGGATTTGTCATGCTCTTCTTTTTCTAGGAGCTTGAAGTTCAGCTTTAGGTTGTTTATTTGCACTCTCTCTGTTTTCCTAATATGGGCATTCACTGCTATGAATTTCCCACATAGAACTGCTTTCATTGTGTCCCATAGATTCCTGTATGTTGTACTGGCATTATCATTTACTCATAGAAACTGTCTAATTTCTTCTTTAATTTCCTCTGTGACCTATTGGTTGTTCAGGAGAGTGTTATTCACTTTTCATGTGTTTGTGGGGGTTTTGTGGTTTCTTATGCTATTGATCTCCAATTTTATTGCACTTTGGTCTGATAATACACAGGGGGCAACTTCAATTATTTTACATTTACTTAGACATGTCCTATGAGATAGCATGTGGTCTATTTTGAAGAATGACCCATGTGCAGCTGAAAAGAATGTATATTCTGATTTTGTGGGGTGGAACACTCTGTAAATATCTATTAAGTCCAGTTGTTCAATTGCTTGGTTCAGTTCTACAATTTCATTGTTGATTTTTTGTCTAGATGATCTATTTGTGATGGTGGGATATTGAGGTCCCCCACTACAATATTAGTGATTACTTGGTTTTTCATGTCCATCAATACTTGTTTTGTATAGTTGGGGGCATTTGTATTTGGTGCATATATATTTAGGATTGTCATCTCTTCCTCTTGGATTGCTCCCTTCACAAGGATGGAATGACCACCTTTGTCTCTCTTAATTAGTTTTGGTTTGAAATCTACTTTGCAAATAAGATTGCTACCCCTGCTTTTTTCCAGGTTCCTGTCATGTGGAGGATTGTTTTCCATCCTTTTACTTTCAGACTATGAATTTCTGTTTGAACTAGGTGTGTTTCTTGTATAGAGCATATTGTTGGCTTTTGCTTCTTAGTCCACTCTGCTAGTCTATTTCTTTTGATTGGTGAATTGAAGCCATTAGCACTGATGGTTATAACTGATAGATATTGACTCATCCTTTTCATGATGTTTAACTGTTGTTGGCTCTTATTTCTTTTTTCCCCCTTTCCCTTTAGTTTCTTACCTTGCATGGTGGCTTCCCTCTGTTGGGCCTCATGGAGTTGTGACCTTCATTGTCTTTTTCTAGGATATTGTTTAGAATTGTTTGGAGTGTTGGTTTGGTGTTCATGAAATTTCTCAGGTTTTCTTTGTATTGGAAGTATCTAATTTCCCCATCAATTTTGAAAGCTAATTTTGCAGGATAGAACAGTCTAGGTTGAAAGTTGTTTTCTTTTAGGGCTTGAAATACTTCACTCCAGGCTCTTCTTGACTTGAGAGTTTGTGTTGAGAAGTCTGCCATGATTCTGATGGGCTTTCCTTGGTAGATGATTTGTTTCTTTACTCAAACTGCTTGTAGGATTTTTGTTCTTCTGTTGGGTGTCTTTGATCTTGATCATTATAAGTCTAGTTGTATTTTTTTGATCATGGCTAGTTGGAGTTCTATATGCCTCACTTATCTGTATGTCTAATTTTCTACCACTGTCTGGGAAGTTTTCTACTATTACTTCTGTGAACAGTTTTTTTTAATGTCAATTGTACTTTCTCCTGCTTTTTCATGGACTCCTATCAGTCTTATGTTATTCTTTTTTGCATCATCTAGCAGCTGCTGGATTGATTTCTTGTGGTCCCTTACTATCTTTAAGAAATCTCTGGTTTCATGTTCAGTTACAGCAATCCTCTCTTCTATATCTGATATTCTATCTTCACATTCCCTTAAACTGCTGTGAATACGTTCAACGGGATTTCTAATCTGCAGGATATCTGTTTGAATCTGTTTCATGGATTTCATTTCTTTCTTATGGTGGAGAATCATGGTTTCCATTTCTTTCTTGTGCTGGGCATTCCTGGCTTCCAGCATGGTTCTGAGCTCATCTGTTTTTTTATCTGTTTCTGTTCTAGAGCCTCTAATCATGTCTTTCACTCTGCTCACCATCTCTGTAGTTATCTGAGAAATTATTTCTGTTTAGAATTTTTCTACTGCCTCATTCTTCCATTTTGTTACTTCCTGTGCTATCAGTTCAGGCTGTCCAGGTGGTGGATTATCAGACTTTTCCACCTCGTTTCCCCCAGAATTTGCCTTTGATGGGGTGGAAGTCTGAATTTGTGCCGTGCTTAAATGTCTTCTCATTTTTGTTTTTGGTACTGTCCTTGGTTTAATTCCTGTGTTGATACTTCAAAATTGCTTATTATAAGTATCTTTGTTGCTTGTATTTAAAACCCTTGTGGAATGATTGCTTCTCAGAGGTGCCTTCCAGATATAGTTGGTCTTTAGGTTTTGAGTCTCTCATGACTCTGAGGCTATCTCATTTTCATTATACCAGGGAGGAAAACTGATTATATCAATCACAACACCTTAGCCCAAGTTATATAATCAGCAATTCCATAGCATCAAGTACAGCTTAGAAAACGACAATTTGTGGTAGTTTTTAATGTATCACCTATCCCCTTTAACTGTGTGAATTAAATCAAAATTGAGGGCCAACCCAACATATGTTTATAGTGAATAAGCTCTTTAATATAGCAACTTTACCCTTTTGGATAGGGAATTAGAAGGAGGTGGGGAGGGAAGGATAGGTAGATGAAAGGATAGGGAAAGGTTAGTAATGAGGCCAGAGGACACAGGAAGATCATGTAAGCTCTAAGAAACTCTTGAAGACAAGAGGAAAAGACAGAATGAAAGAACAAAGACGAGAACAGAACAACATAACAGCAATAAGGAGGCTAGAAACTGTATTTACTTTCCTTTAAAACTAATGATAATCAAGAGAAGGAAGAAGAGGAGAAAAGCAAAACAAAGAAGAAATCTGAATTAGGGCCAGAACAGGAACAAAATGGGAAATGAAGAACAATGTGGAACAGTGAGAGAATGAGTGAGAGAAAGAAAAGCAAAAAGAAAGGAAAAAAAGAGAAAAATAAAAATTTGAAAAGAGTAGAAAAAAATAAAAATTAAAAATAAGAGCAAAAAATTTTTTGAAAATAACACATAAAAAATGAAAATAAAGGGCCTCCTTCAGGGTATGTCTCTGCTGTCACAGTAGACAATGTGGGCAGCAGCATGCAGATATAATTCAATGAGTCTCAGCAAACCTGTAGCAGACCCATGAGATTCAGGCAGATTTCCTGCTGCAAATCCCAAGTTCAGCCTCCCTGTCCTTATGTAGGGTTGAACTCCACAAGGTTCTACTCCAGGTTCCAGCTGTCCTTCCCCTGAAGATAGTCCAGGCTCTGATGGGAGGTGATGATCCCTCCAACTTACCAAGCACAGTGGTCTGGTGTACCTTTATTGCAGAGATTCTCTTCATTTTTCCGGTGGGGTGCAGTTTTCATCAAGAAGCCTGAAAGAGGCCCTCTTTCTGTTGTTCACTTTTGCTCTATCTTCTGGAGCTCAGGACAATGGCCTTTATGACCCCCTGTGCCTCTGTAGTATGGAATCAGGTAGCAGCACAGCCAGGAGGCCAGGGGGAAGGGGTTGCATGGGTTGCTGTGGAGCAGGATGGAGTGAGGCTCCACGCGGCTGAGGGGCTGTGTCAGCTGGCTGGTAAGCAGCAATGTTTCATGAGTGATACAATAAAGCCAATTCCTCAGTTATTATGTCTTTATTTTACAACAGTTTCATCCTTTCAGCAAAACCACTATAGTTATTTGATAACTTACAGAATCAAAAAATAAATGACCGTTATATTCAAATACATAAGATGGATTTTTATGAAAAGTACAAATTAAATTCAATATAAAAATAAAATATATGAACCTAATGCTTCCAAACACCATTTGGTTTTAAAATATTAAAAATTATTTACTGATCCAAAAAGATAAAATTCAAATTATACTTGGAGAGCATCAAATATTTAGTCAGACATTTAATATTGATATATTTAATGTATTTAGTTTTAAATATTTAATATTTCATTTATCAAATGTATTTAATCAAATATTTATTAAACTGTATTTGATTTATTTAAATATTTAAATAAAATTAAGACTTATTT
Source organism: Heterocephalus glaber (assembly GCF_053883595.1). Lineage (NCBI taxonomy): Eukaryota > Metazoa > Chordata > Mammalia > Rodentia > Bathyergidae > Heterocephalus > Heterocephalus glaber. The sequence continues at coordinate 30,904,068 of NW_028258296.1, read as the reverse complement.
AGAATGAATATTTAATTATTAATTATTTGAATTTTTTAAATAACTTTAAATTTTAATAACAAAATTTACTAAATACTTTTAGCAAAATAAAAACTATTTACAATGATCTTTTGTGCCTCTTTGCCAATACAAAAATTTGTGTCATATTTCATGCATGTTGCATCTGAACTAACATATAAGATATTTAAGGGTGACATAAGTAGTTTAATATTGCAAATGCTTCTCCACTGTCATTTATAACTGTAGTAAACACAACCCTACTTCCTGTATTTCTGGAAATACCTATCAGAAGGGAAAGAGAAGCAGGAAAGAGCTGCTGAGAAATAAAGGGAAGTGGTATTTATTACATTATGGAAGGAAGAATTCACTACATTCACATCTGCAAGAGCCAATTTCACAAATCCAATTTGTGAGGTCTCTAAAGCAGGGGTCTGAGACAGGATCCCCTTTGCCCAGTTAACTGTGCAGTTCCAGGAATCAAATTGCCAAATGAAGGGCAACGATGTCCACAGTGTCAAGGGTATCATGAGCCATGCTAGGGCCACTTAACAATTTGTCCATTATTCAAGGAAAAAAAAAGATATTCAGGATCCTCTCTCACTGTCTCTCTTCCCTGCTGAAGTCAAATCAGCTCCTTTCTGAAGAAGAAATCTACATGCTGGTCCTAGCTACGATAAAAATTCTATTTGGAAGTACTTTGTGGAGCTATGATCCCTCAGGAAAGAGAGAAAGAGGTCAAAATATATAGGCTTATAATATCTTTTGTAGACTTTTCTGCATCTCCAGAAAGAAGTTTATATTTTAGGGAAAAACATACATATTTATAATCCTACATATAGGTTCATAGTTATATATACACACAATATGTTGGGAAAATTTTTCCTAACAAGTGAATTTGTTTCTCTCAGTTCTCCATCACTTTAATAAAGTGATCCACCTAAATCCAAAATCACACCTGCAGAATCTCTATCACTTGCAAGGGAAAATCCAGTGTCCTTATTGTCACATATGTTCATCATCTCCCAGCAGGTCCACTAACCAGAGCCTCCTAGAAAATCTTCGTTTCCTTCTTGTGACCTCCTTAAGCCAAACTCCCCAAAGCAGACTAAGTGAGAAAAAATAGGATGTCTTAACCCTGACTTGAAAACCTACCAGCAACTTTTTAATGCATGTTTGATGAAGTATAATCCATTTACCACCACCTACAGTATGCTGGAAGATGTAGATCTGTCTATATTTCAAACTTATCCACTGCCACTTCATGATCTCCATGCTTTAGCCTCTGGCTTTTCTTCACTTTCTACAAAACATTAAGCTCCTTCATCCCATTGGGCTTCTACACTTGGTGTTCCCTCCAACTAGAAAGTTTTCCTACTGACCTTGACATGAGCAGCTGCTAAAGAGTCCTTTCCTGAACCCCTCACATATAAAAATTTCCAGTTGCTTTCTCCCCAGCACCTTATTTCACAATTTGTTTCCTTCATAGTGGCTTTCCCAATCTAGATTTTGTCAATTTCTTTTTTATCATCTGACTTAAATATTTTTCTTTTAGTGCAGAAAATTTTCCAGTTTGTTCCATGTTACATATGCAGTTTTCCCTACAAAACTGATTCATTAGAGGAACTGACAATATTTGTTAGATACCTACCTTGCATTGTGCATATCAATAATACCGAATGTCTCATAGTTTTTCAAAACCTTTGAGGAAATATCTGGAGTTACTCCGTGCCTTAGTACTCGTGGTCAGACTGTGCCAGGCACTCAGAGCATTCTCCCTCATACTCCACTTGGCTAACTTCTCCTCATTCCTTAAACTCCAGCTCATGTGTCATATCCAAGAGACCAAGTTTAGGACATTTCCCTTCTGCTTGCATAGAACCTTCTGCCTTTTCACTTCTTTCTTTATGGGTGATGTCACCTTCCCTTTTGTACTTTGAGAAAGGGGAAACAGGCCTCATTTATTTTTTCTCTTCATCAGGTGTTCAGTAAGTGCAGTTAGATGGGACTGAAAGGTTTTCCCTGGTTCTAGCAAGGAAGATTTATAAAATCTAAAGTCAAGCTAGCTGGGATAAAAATCTCAGCACCGCCGCTTATTAAACCGCCTTGGAAAAACCACTCGAACTTGTGTCTTGGTTTCACTGACCATAAAATGGACCTAAAAATAAGAGCAATCCTTTGGATTCTGAAGATTGAATTACTGAATAAGTTATATAAAACTGTTATGTGATTGGTCAACATTCACTAAAATTTAGCTCTACCTTTACATGAAATATTTCTCATAGTTCTTTTCTTTGTTTTTTTTTAAAGAATTGGAGAAAATGTAAGAAATTTTTCAATATTTCTTCTCATGTAAGAGTAATGAACTTTAGTTTATGGCAAATTTGTGATTATCTTGGCACTAGCCCATTTTCTAATTGAGCACACTTACATAAATTGTGACTCTAGCTGTTTGACTGTTGTGTAACTTAAGGAGTATGTATGTATTGCCAGTCTGTGCCACTTGGCAGTTTAACACTTTTAATTTAATTTATTTTAAAAAAGGAGAGATCCAGTACTTGTGAAACTAGTACTATGTAAATATGCTTAAATCTCTCCCCATATGTTTTGTTCAAAATGTTTTACACAGTTAAGTAGTAAAAGAAAACAAATCTGATTATATGTCACCTTCCTGCTTAAAAATTTTGTATATGTCTCAAAATGGAGAATAAACTTTAAAACAGATCCTCAAAAGAAATAAAATGAACACAAGCAACAAAACAGTAACTTTAAAAGATATAGAAAGGACAAATAATTATATAAAAATGAAGCTTATTAGTAACATTTTTTGTTTTTATTTTGTTTGGTTTTGTTTTTTTGAGACTGGCTTAGATTGCCCTTGAACTCAGTACAGACTCGTCATGTAGCCTATGCTGGTCTCATACTCTCAGTGATTCTTCTGCCTCAGCCTCCCAAGTGCTAGGATTACAGGTGTACAATACCATGCCCGGCTTATTAGTGACTCCTAAAAAGCAAATAAAATGTATGGTATATCATTTGTCTGTCAAATGGAAAACAACTTTAATGAATACTTCATGTTGACAATAATGTAAAGAAATAAACACTCTACAAAGTTCTACTAGGAGTACAATTTTGTTTAAGTTCTTTTTAAAAAAGCCTTTAAAAATATCATGTCCTGTGGACTTCAAATTTATTTCCCAAATGTGTGAGAAAAGTTTTAACAAAGTTTTAGTACATGATTTTATTGCGATATTACTTATAATAATAAAATATTAAAAAGACCCTACTGTCTAGCTAAGTTAATTTATAAATCTACACAATAAAATACTATGCAAGCATAAAGGTTATCTCTGAAGTATATTCATGAAAGAATCTTTATGCTTACACTATTATGTAAAGGGTTTTATATAAATATGAATTACACACAATGGTCCCTCAGTATAATCAAGGACTCCTATGGATGCTAAAATTCATGAATGTGCAAGTCCTTCATAAAAAATAGTGTAGTGTTTTCAAATAATCTAGGCACCTCCAGTATTCTTTAAATCATCTCTAGATTGCTTATACTACCTAAACAATGTAAATTCTGTTGAAATGGTGTTTATAATATATTATTTAGAGAATGATGACAAGGAAAAAACTGTACCTGTTCAGTATAGGTGCAATTTTTAAAAATAATCAGAAGTTAGATGAATCCATAAATGTAGAACCTACAGATATGCAGTGCTGACTGTACATATGTGTGTAAAATGACAATTGCATAACTTGTGTCTTAGTTACTTGTGTCTTCCCGTCACTATGACACAGTAACCAACATTCACAACTCTAAGCAGGAAGGTTTATTTTGATTCACAGTTGCCAGAGGTTTCAGTCCATAGTTGGCTGGTTCCAAAGAAGAGCAACATGACAGAAGGGTATGGCAGAGTAGAAACAGCTCATGGCATGGCAGCGGGAAGCAGGGCTGTGGGGAGATAGACCCTTTTAGGTCACATCCCCAGTGACCCACCTTCTCTGACCAGGCTTTACCTCCCAACATCACATTTAGGTATAAACTCACCAGTAGGATAATAGTATCACACTCTCATGATCCAACTAAGCATATGAGGCTTTGTGGTAGGGGGCATCTAGATATAAACCTTGTGTGTGTGTGTGCCTGTTGTATGCAAAGGAGAAAACATTAATGGATCAAATATAGGTATTAGGGTAAAAAAGCTGATCTTTTTGGTGCTAATGGTTCTCTTCTACACTTATAAAGCTTTCTACTATGGGCCTATATGATTTCCTAATTGGAAAAATAACCCAATTAAAGATAATAAGAAAAATTTCATGTCATGTTTGCACATAAAACACTAAATAATTCAACAAAACCCACCTTACTATGAGTTGCTAAATTCCAGTCATACTGGAATTACAGTGCAAATTTGATACAAATTATTACCTTTTAAAGATGCAAAAGCTTTAATGACTACAAAGAGTAATTGATCTAGTTTTTGAACTAGTATTTTATTTCGTTATCTCAACTAATGATTTTGAATGATTAGAGTTCCCCCTGAAGTCCCTAGAATAGTACGCAGTACACAGTACAAGCTCAATAAATAGCCACTAAATGAATAGAGTATTTAATGAAGGACTATATTAATTGAGTAAATTCAGGCACTATTTTTCCTGAATCTTCTTCTATCATTAAGTCAGTTTCTATAAATGGACTGTGGCATGCAGACCAAAACTGATTCTGAAAAAGAGCATTAGATCAAATGGCCTTCTTCTTAAACTCTGACCTATAAGTTTGGAAGAAAATAATTTAAGCCATTCTGATCATTGGTTTAACTGTAAAGAAGATTAACAATTTTTGCATCGTCTCAAAAGTTACTGTGATTGGTAGATAAAAAAGCATGCTGTACTTAATATATTTGTTAAGGAAATGAATTTTTAAATTAATGTACAGAGAACAGTAGAATTATAATTATTATAAATATTAACCAAAATAATAATAAATAATTTAAAGTAAGCAAAACTGTGGATATTTAAGAGATGCATTATTAAATTGCCCACACCAAAGTTATAATTTGATTTCCTACTCTCTTCCTTCCACTGTATAATAAACAACTACTCTTACTAAACTTAATAAAAATTCATGATTACTTTTGGGAAAGGTAAAAATGTCTAATGTGTTTTTCAGTAGATAAGGGAAATTTCAGAAGTCTAATTTGCTTCATATGCACAGAGCAAGTAGAATTCCAACTTTGTTCCAATTTGATCCACAGTCTTTTTCTGAAGCATGAGTTAAATATAACTTCCTTGAAAACATGAAACGTGTCTTTTGGTCATTATTCTTAGTGAGAATACATTGCATATATTTAACACTATTATGTGTGTCAAAATATTTCCGTTTAAAATACCTTAGCTGATGCTCACACCCACCCATAGAAGTGCCATTACCAGTTCCCCTCCAGTTCAGTGATATCCCTCAGTAATCTATCACTAGCTTATATTTGCTACCTAGAGCCAATTGTAAATTTTTTTAAAATTTTGCACAATGGCTATTAAACACGGACTCTATGAAATATGAATTTATAAAAATTATATAAACTAGACAATATATAAAATAAATATTGAATTGGTTATAAATATTCAAAACACATCACTTTATTATTTCATTACAGTTTACGTTATCCATGCTCTTGAGTTTATGTCTATTGAATCTCTGCTGTGGAAATACTATAGGATACAAAGTTAAAAACTCCGTATTCAGCACTATATTGGTAGGGTGAAATCAGCCATGATGGGAGTATTCATACTAGATTTACAAACATTACAATGCTTGAGTTATTATTTTGTTGATTATCTAGACTTAAATGTTAATAGTGAATATTAAACTTCAATACAGTATCTAAGTTCATGAACACTTCTGCTCATAAACAATTTGTTTCATGAACAGAAGCATTTGGCAAAAGTTTGCTTTCCTTCACAAACTGCATCAGGGGATGAACACATGACAGTGGCCATCTTCCCCAGAATCATAGAGAGAATTAAGTTTGTGAACCAAGGCATTCTGTACAGTATATGCCATGTCTGTAACTATTATAATGTGAATGGGCAAAAAACCTTAGAATATATTCTCTCAGCATTTGAAAGGTATTATCTCATTAGTAAAGAAGTCACGCATTTCATTTATAAAAAAAGGAAATTCTAGCATATGTCTTTATTGTTTAATTTTGATTTACTCATTTATATAGATGAAAATATAACTAACATTCATATCAGAGTCATTTTCATTCATCAGTGGCAACCATAGTTTGAATACTCCACCAAAGTTGGTAAAAATAAAAACATTCTATGGGAATCAATTGTCTAAATGAATTCTATAATAAAAAGTGCCAGTAATTGTTATTTGTAAATTATATGCTGTATATCTTTCATGTCAATAAAATTTATAATAAATTCATATATGTATAGATTTCCATAAATTCTGGAAGGGAGAAATGGTTGTTAAATATTTATCAGTAAGAGTGCTCTGGAAAGATGGAGTAGGAAGCACCAGGAACCTATCTCCCACCTACACAATTACACTGGAAGAATGTCTGATGTAAATATTTGGAGACTTTGGATTCTACTGAAGATTTATAATTGTCAGAAGAAGGCTGAAAGTGCATATAAAGTACAAAAAAACCCCAATAGAATCAATATAGAGACAAATTGTTCCACAATACTAGTTAGAGACTTCAATACTCTGCTCTCAGTAATGAATATGACAGAGAGAGAACACAAACAACTTAAAGAACACAGTAAACTAACTACATCTCACCATTACATTAGAACACTCAATTTCCAACAACAGCATATACGTTTTTCTCAAGTACACATGGGGCATTATCTAGGATAAACCATACATTAGGCCACAAATTATGAATAAGTAACATGGATTTTAAAACATGTATATCATAAAAAGTACCTTCTACAATCACTACAAGGTGAAGTTAGAAATCAATAGCCAAGAAAAAAGAAAAAGAAATGAATAGCCAAAGTAAATGTGGAAAAGCCACCAAATTGTAAAAAGTAAAATACAATATTAAACTATCAGTGAAACAAGAAAAAAATCATGAGAGAAATTAGAAAATACTTAGGTATCAATGAAACTAGAAACACAGTGTACCAAAACTTATCAGAAAAATAAAAGCATTGCTAGGGGAGAAATATACAACCACAAATGCTTATGTTAAAAAACAATGAAAATCTCAAATCAATAACCTAACTTTATAACCTTAGGAGCTGCAAAAAGAACAAACTAAAATTAAAACGAGCAGAAGGAAGAAAATAATAAAGATCAGAGCAGAGGTACATAAAATGCACAAAATGAAATACCAGAGAAAATGTATGATACTAGGAGTTTGGGTTTTTGTTTAGTTATTTGTGTATATGTTTAAATTTAAAATTGATAGACCCTTACTTAAAAAAAAAAAAGAGGGAAAGTAGCTCATGCCTGTAATCCCAGCACTTGGGAGGAGGAGACAGGAGAATCACAGTAAGTCCGAGGCCAGCCTAGGCTACATGGTGGGTTCAAGTCCAGCCAAATCTACATAGTAAGACCTCATCCCCAAAACAAAAAGCAAACAAGGAAAGCTAAAATAAATAAAAGTATAAATGAAAGGAGAGACATTACAATTGCTCCCATGGTAATACAAAAGATCATAAAAGCTTACTCTGGCCAATTTAGCACCAACAAATTGGATAATCCAGAACAGTGTAGACAAACCTTTACATACAAGTGCCCAAATCGCAACCCCAAACCCACTTATTTATCACAAAGTACCAACACTGCAATTAAAGCTGAATACTGAGGTTTTGGTTTGGAAAAAACAGTTCATAAATTAATGTCGTTTGTCTTAAAAGAAAAACAAATAATACACATGACACAGGTTCACCACCACTGATCTAGAAGAAATGGAGACATTTTAGAATCACACAACTGAGACTTACTCCTGAGGAAATATAAAATCTGTGCAGACCAATAATTAAAAGGATTGGATCAATAATCAAAAACCTCCAGAGAAAATTCAGATTTGATGCATTCAATGATGAAATCTATAAAACATGTTTTTAAAATTAACACCAATTTTCTCAGAGTTCTCAAATTTAAAAAAAAATGAAAAGGGGGAAGTATACTAAAACATGCTAAAACCAAGAAGAATAATATAAGAAAAGAAAATTATAGCCCAATATCTCTGATGAACATAGATGCCAAAATCCTCAATAAAATACTAATAAAACAAACCCACTACCTTATTAAAAGGAGCATATACCAAGATCAAATACGATTTATCCCTGAGATACAAAGATTACAAGAATATTTCAATATATATAAATCAATAAATATGATATACCACATTAATGGAATAAAGGATAAAAATATATGATCATCTCAATAGATGCAGAAAAAACATAACTGTTGACATGAATATAAAATGAGACAATCACTAAGGGAAATAGTATGATAGTACCTCAAAATATTAAATATATAAATATCTCATGATCCAGTAGTTTCATTTCTGGATATATGCCCAATGGAATTAAAAGCACAGACTCAAAGAGCTATTTGTTCACTCATGTTTACAGAAATTTGTTCATTCGTGTTTACAGAAACAATATCACAATATCTAAAATGTAGAAGCAATCCAAATGTCACATTAATTAGTTGAATGGATGGCAAATACAGGCAATGGAATATCATTCAGCCTTAATAAAGAGTAAAATTCTAATAAAAGCTAACACAAGGATGGATTATGGAGGCCATTGTGTTACATGAAATCAGTCAGTCGCACAAAGACAAATACCACAGGTTTCCACTTATGTTAGGTACTTAGAGTAGTTAAAGCATAGAGAAGTGTAAAGTAGAATGAATGGTTTGCTTTCCGGGGTGAAGGGAGGGGACAATGAGGAATTATTATTCAATAAATAAATAGTCTTAGTTGTACAGGATGAAAAGAGTTAGAAATGGAGCTGATGGTTGCATAATATTACAAGTGGATTCAATATCATTGAACTGTGTACTTAAAATGGTTAAGATGGTAAATTTTTTATTACATGTGTTTTACCATAATGAAAAAAGTCACATTACTACCATTTTATGACAATAAGATGACACTCAGGGAAAAAAAATGTTGAAAAATTTCAAATAAGGACAATTCTGATCTAATGCCCTACCATGCTGGAAACCATCCTAAAATACAATTTCTTGACTTTATTCTAAAGACAAAGTGTATGACAGTTGTGTGTCTCTATTGCTCCCTACTGTGATAATGAGTGCCATCTGTTTGTCCAAGGCTTCAGAAAGAGGACCAGAAACAAACTTCATGGGCTTCCAATTACTTTCTTGATTCTCACATCTCAGACATTAGCCATCTGCAACCATTATGCCTCCAAGTTCCAGCCTTGACTCTGAATGAAAGGCTTTCCTGCCCCATATGTTGAGCCTATACATGCTGACTTGCTCTTCACTTCAAGAAGTATATGATAGGTTCAATTATCAGTATTGCAAAAATAACTTCTAAGTATATAATGTGTGACATCTCATAATGTAAGGTCTGGTTTTTCAAGACATGACTGAGGGGCTGTCATTTAACCCTGGACTGCATTGCTGTCAGTGCAACTTGATCATGGAAAACAGAGATTGGAATGTAACTGGGTAGATCAATTTTCCTTTCATCTTTCCATGAACTACTACAATTTTCTTCTTTTAAATCTTCAGAGAAGTTCAAGCTTTGAGCTAAGCAACATTTTATCATTTGATAGCTGGCCATAAATAGTAGCCAGTATGGTAACAGAACATCTCATACTCATAGTGCTTCTAGTTCTTCAATACCTCACTTTTCTTTTTTGGTGTCTTGCTTATATGTCCTACATAAGTATCCTCACTACCTTCTAGAGATTTCTTTTCAAAAGAATCTGAAATTTGGCTACTAAAATTTATTTACAAGAATCTACATGTACTAGTTTCATGTGGCTGCTACAGCAAATTGCCACAAATTTTGTATCTAGATATAACAGAAGTTTACTGTGCACACCTCTGAACACCAGAGATCCAAAATCAATTTATCAACTCTATCATTCTCCTGCTGAAGAACTGAGAGTCTCTTCCTTCCATCTTTCATTTTTCATCTTTCAGTGGCTTCAAGATTTCTTTAGCTTGTAGCCACATCATTCTAATCTCTAACTCCGTGATTCCATTGCCAACTCCTCCTCCTCTTCCAAATTCCCTCTGTCTTTTCATACATGTGTGATGGCATTTAAGACTCACCTGGACAATCCAGCACAAGTCCTCCACTCAAGATTCTCAGAAAAATCACATTATTTCCATATAAGATAACATTTACAAACCCTAAGTTTGGGACATAGACATATATTTTTGGAAGGCATTGTTACTATTACTTCACCAGGAGAAAAATAATTTATCTCACCATCACAGATCATTTATAGTCAGAAGTAGGAGAATTTTCTTGTAATAGATACTTTTTACAAATTTTGCAGAGCTAGATACTCCTGTGGCAGCATAATTAGACAGACATTCAAACAAAATGCAAAAATCAAGCACAAGAGAAAAAAGATTAAACAATGCAAAAAATGTTATCCTGTCATTCATACACCAAAACATTAGGGTCACATCAACTGCTGCTGCAAGGACCACGAAGACAATGACTGTCTTTGAAATGCAGAATAACTGTTTTGATATGGTACTGGTTTAGAGAAGAGTTTCTAATTTTTAAAGAAATTTCTTTTATAAAAAATAAAGGCTTAGTATTTGCCTTGTCCTTTATAGTATTTTTCTTTACACAAAAGGTTTGGGCTTCATTTCTGCCTTTTTCATAAAATGAGGAAAGCTAACATGAAGGGTTACTGGAGGGGAAGAGGAGGGAGAAGGAGGAGGCAGGCTGTGTAAATTGAGCAGCTGGGTGTGCCTGATCTGAAGGTGGCTGCTGATCTTACATTGTCTAAGATCCCAGTGTGAATTCCAGCTGCGATCATATACTCTGTTCTTCCATCTACAGTGTGTACAAAAGAAATAGTTGTCATTTGCATATTGAATTCCACATGCATTTTTATTCATTTGCAAGAGTCTTCAATTTTTCTTCTTCAATTTGCTTTATAAGAATAGTCCTTTTTTCTAGGTTGGGGGTGGAAATCCTGGCACAAAAATAATATGATGTGTTTATATTTGAGTTTCTAAATAGAATTCATACCATGCTCATCTATCATTGTCTTATTTATCATTTATTCTTATACTGTAGTTACAATTACAACATCCAGGAGAAAGGCAGGTTTTCTGACTCCTAAATGCCCCTGGGTCTTTCCTTGCTCACTGAGCAGTTATAAATGAAATACATTTAACTCACTGGGTTGTAGATTTCTACAATGCAATTTTCAGTTTACAGGTAAACTAGTTATTATTAGGATCTGATAATAAACTGTGCTAGCCGAGTCACTTAGGAATGAATTGCTTCTATTTTGGAGACCTTTATGTCAACTCATAATTCAATAAATATTTTATCACTTAAGTTTCTTGTAATACCTAAGATGGCTGTGACTTACCCTTCTAAGTTACCTTGTGCTTACCTTTTCCTAACTCCTGGAACTTAAATGTCAACGAGTTTAATATTAAAAGAGAGGATTTTTTCTCCTCTGTTGTTGTAGCCATGTCACAGCCCCATACCATATGCAGTAGGAATGCACCTAAATGTCCTGGATCACATATAACCTCCCTGAGAAATATTTGGAATAAGTGGTTACCAGAAACCTGTCAAATGCACACAGCAACACTAACGATAGCTACCTCTTTGGGAAAGGACCACACATACATTTCAGTAGTTTGTAAACTTTGTTTTCAATTTTTTAAACTGACATATAAAATTGTATATATAACAGGTTGTAAAATACATGTATAGCACTGTGTACAACATGATGCCAAATTATATATACATTGTGGAATGGTTAAATCTAGGTAGTCAATAAATACATCACTTTACATATTTGCCATTTTTGTGGTGAAAAACACTATGTATTTTCGCAGTACTTTTAAAGAATACAATACATTGGTCATAAACTATAATCATCTTTATGTACAATAGATCACTTGAGCATATTTTTCCTTTCTAACTGTAATTATGTGTCCTTTTGCCAACATCACTCCGACCTCCCCTCCCTCATAACTATTTTCTTTTCTAGTAACCAGTATGCTATTCTCTACTTTCATGAGATCAACTTTTTCAAATTTCATGTGTGAGTGAGAATACCCGGTATTTGTCTTTCCGTGTCTGACTTTGTTTAACATGATGCCCTCCAGGTTAATCCATTTTTGCAAATTGAAAAGTTTTCTTTTTTCCCTTAAGACTAAATAGATTTCCATTATAAATATACTATATTTTTTTACCCATTCATTCACTGATGGACGCTTAAGTTGACTCCATGTACTAACTATTGTGAATAGCTCTATAGCAAATAGGGGAGCACAGATATTTGCACAACATAGTGATTTCATTTCCTTTGAAAATATATCTGGGAATGGAATTGCTGGATCATATTGTATGTGTATTGTTTAGTTTTCTGAGGAAACTCCATAGTGCTTTCCATAATGACTATATTAGTTTACATATCCCTTAACACTAAGAGCCTTTAAAGGGCCATATTTTGATTAATGCAATAACTATGCCTTTAAAAGTGTCTCAGTAACTGGAACTGTGGATACCATGCCTTGATATATATATATATATATATATAGCCAAGATATAGATATTGATATAATCTTCTCCAAGAGAATGTAAGCCATTGGAGTGAAAAAATTACATCTTATTCAAATTCCATTTTGCCACAATGTTCACAATATGATAGATACCTTTAAGTGTTTGTGAGTGACCATAGGGTTTGGAGATATGCATAGAAGATTGGTTAAGAATAAAAATTGTATTATTAACTGTAATATTAATTAACTTCATTACAAAATATATTGGTTAATGGGATTCAAATTCATGCATTATTTCTGGAAGACAATTTCTAGTGATATGTCTCAAAACATTTAAAATTGTTTCTATACTTTGACCTAAAATTACATGTTATGAATTAATACTAAGAAAGGTGACAGACATGACAAAAATGTAAATGTGTACAGATATTATTTCAATACTCTTTATAACAATGAAAAATTATTTAAAAACTAAAAGTTCAACAATAAAAGACTAAGTCATGTCTGTGATGGTTAAACTTAATAGTCAACTTGGTCTGTTTGGAAGATACCTAAAGAATTAGGAAAGCACATTTCTGAGTGTGTATGGGTAGGTCTTAGAGGCATGAGTTTGGAGTCTTTATCTGGTTCCTGGACTTTTCCTCTTGGTCATGGTTCTCCTGCTCTGCTTCCAGCCACTATGGGGTAAGCAATTTTCCTCTGCCAGACCCTTCCACATTTCTGCCTTTGAGCCACCCAAACATGGACTTATAGTCTGAAACCATTAGCCAAATTGAACCTCTTCTATTACAGGTTGTAAGTGTCAGGTATTGTGTCCAGGTTACAAAAAGCTGACTGATACAATGGTACATATTTTTAATGAATTACTATCCTCACAAGTGATACTAACTATATTTGCTGACATAGAAAGCAATTTAAAATTTAAGTCTGAAAGATAATAGATTATAGAATAAGGATTAATTTCCACAGTAGGTGAGAAAATTAAATCTTCATGTGTCAAAACTAGAGTAATTAAAGCAATTAATGAAATCTATCACATCAATAGAAAAAGAAGAAAAATCATTTGAAAAATCCAATACCAATCCATAATAAAAACACTTAGAAAACTAGAAGTAGAAACTTCCAGAGTTAGATTTTTTAAATCTACCCAAAATCTACAGCTAACATTATACTTAATGGAGAAAAAAGATTTTTTCTTCTTAATATAAAGAACAATTTGAGAATATCCCCTCTCATCACTCCTATTCAACATCTTAGTTAATGCAATAAGACAAGGCAAAGAAATAAAAGGTTTACAGACTGGGAAAGAAATAAAGCTATTTTTGTTCACAAATACCATAATTTTCTATGTAGGAAACTCCAAAGATTCAAGTACAAAAATAAAATTCCTGAACTAATGAGCAAGTAATACAAGGTTGAAGGATTAAAAAGATAATATGTAAAAGTAATTATTTTCTTATGCATCTTCAATGAAAAATTGGAATATTAAAAAAGACATATTTTGCAGTATCACCAAAATAAATAAATAAATGAAGTATGAACTTAACAAAATACAAGTTGCATGATCTATGTAAGAAAAACTGTAAAACTCTGATGAAAGAAATCTAATATCCTCTAAATAAATGAAGAGATAGTCCATATTTGTGCATAAGAAAACTCAAGGTTGCTAAGATGCCAGTTCTTCCTAACTTGATCTATAGATTCAACACAATTTCAATCAAAAGCTCAGCAAGATATTTTGTGGATATGGACAAACTGATTGTAAAGTTTATATGAAATGGTAAGAAGCGTAGAATTGCTAACATTATATAGAAGAACAAATCCAGTGGGCCCTAGTCAATAGATCTCTGTAAAAAGTAAAACAGATAATCCAGTTGAAAAAGAATAATTTTTTAAACAAATATTGCAGGAACAACAATTGGCCATCCACATGCAAAAATATGATTTTTCGTACAGTTTTTATATCTTTCACAGAAACCAATTCAAAATGGATCATAGATCAAACAATTCTTTATAAACCTAAAGTTCCTCTGAAAAGTCTCTTTTTTAAATGGATTAAGATATGAAGTGAAGTGTTAGAAAGGAAATATCTTAGTGATGCAATTTATTTTAATTTAAATGGTGAAATTTTAAATTAAATGCCAAATAATTTTTTTTAAAAGGCAATTGCCACTTCTGTCTATATATGTTATCTGGACATGCTTTCTTACTATAAACCATTAGAAAACATAATATACAGAACAACCGTTTTCAGATATTTGACAACAGTCAGACCCAGGGGAGAAAGGAAGCAAAGAAGGTAGATTGCCCTGGCTTTCTGCTTAAGGTCAGCTTTTAGATATCAGTGCAAGAATCAAGGACTCAAGAAGAGTATGACATGATGGCTGAGTTGAGCAGATTAAGTACAGTTTGAGGAATCTGAAGCAGGTAGACTTGCAGGGCAAAATGATTGAAATGAAGGAGTTACACAGAGAAATAAATTCATAAGTATGGCACAGGTTCCTATTAGTCTGTTGCTGAATTCTAGACCTTGATGTTTTCATAGTTAGAGTGGAATTTCAATTTAATCGGGTTTGGGATTCACTCCAGGGATTGGTGGGACACATATCTAGTTGTGTCTGGGCGGGTCATGGAGGTGTGGCTTGGGATTTATGTCTCATCTCTTGCCCATTCTGCTCTGGCATTCTTTCCCTTTTCTGCTTAGTAACCATCATGAACTAAGCAGCTTTGCTCCTGGATGCCTTTTCACCATGATTTCTCTGCCTTGGAGCCAGATTATCATGGACTGAACCATGAGCATACTAAACCTCTTCTCCATTGTGGGTGTTGCATATTGTGTCTCTGACTAGTAAGGTGGGTAGGATGATGCTCTCAAAGTTTTGACAAATATAAGCTGAATAACTCCTCACACTTGCACAAGGCTCAGAGACATTTGAGTTCTGACCAATATAAAGATGTCAACCAACAGGACACCGAAAAGAGATCTCACAGTGGTCAAAATGTAGAAATGTGACTAATTAGCCCTACAGGAAAGACTACTTTCTAGACACATCCTAATTATGCTACAAACAAATAAGTCACACTATTTTGTAAGGAAAAACACACACTAATTTTTAAGGGAAAAACGTCATAATAATTTATAAGAAATCTAACTAAAATATTAAAATAAACTTTCATACTTTTTGATAGAAGACAATAAAATATAGGAAAATAAAAACTGATATTTACAGTATACAATATTCAATAAAAATTAAGACATGTACAAATAAACAGAAAAAAGTCCCATAATCAGGGAGAAAATATGTTAATAAATGCAGTCTCAGAAATGACAGATCAGACGAAACTAACAGAGACATTAAACAGCTATTACAAATATACTCAATGACTCACAGGAAAAAAATTAACATAGGAGACAAATGAAAAATGTATTTGAAAAACTAAAGAAAATTTGTAAAGATGAAAAAGGTCTCAAAAATCACTGATGAGATTAACAGCAGATTACTGTATATACCACAGAAAGGATCAGAAAACTTAAATGTTTGAGAATGATAAGAAAAAACTAGAACAGAGAAAAGGAAGATTCACAAAGTGAGCAGGCCGTGAGTGACATATGGGATCATACCAAGCATTCTAACATATGTATTCTCAGTCCTAGAAGGAGGGAGTTAGCAAAATATTTGGAGAAATAATGACAAAAATCTTTTCAAATTTGATGAGAGTATAAACCCACAGATTCAAGAAGCTCAAAGAATCTAAAGCAGGATAAGAATCAAGAGACCTAAAGTATGTCACAAATTGCTGAAGTCCAGTGATAAAGAGAAAATCTGAGGAGTACCAAAGAAGAGACACTATAGAGAGAACAATAAGCATAAGAAAAATCACAAACTTCTGAAAAGTAATGCAGCACAAAACATAATAAGATATAATCTAGAAAATGCTAAAGAAAAGGCAAAAGTGCCAACCTAGACTCCAATACCCAAAGAAAATATCCTTCAAAACATAATATTAAGATAAGTCTTTTTCAGAGAAACAAAAGCTATGATAATATATCATCAATAGACAACCACTACAAAGAATATTATAAAAAAGTGATATCAGATGGAAATTCAGATAATTACAAAGTGATTGCAATTCCTGGAAATGGTGAAATTTGTATAAACTAAAAAATTAATCTATAGTGGCAGAAAACCAACCCATTGATCAGTGGGTATGGGAGTAGGATAGATTACAAATGGATATGAGAAAACATTTTGAGTAACAGATGTTTATTATCTTGATTGTGATGATAGTTTCACAGGTATATAGCTAAATGTCAAAATCATCAATTATATCATCTCTATACATGCAGTGCAATTTATATTAATTATACCTCATGAAGAGGTAACAAAATAAAAATACAATTTACTATGAAATATTTAATATTAAAGAAACACATTCATTTTTGTTTTATTTTGTTTTTGTTTTCTTTGAGACAAGATCTCACTCTGTAACCCAAGCTGGTTCAAACTCATGATCCTTCTGCCTCAGTATCCAAAATGCTGAGCCACCATACCCTGCCTAGGAAACATGTTCTCATGTGCAAACAGAAAAAACAAAAACAAATACAAAAGACCTAACCATTCCTAAACGATGCCCCTAAAACAGTTTAATCCAGTGACAAATTGTGAAGGACCAAATACAGTAATTTAAGCTTAGCATCTGGTTTTCAAGATCTGGAGCAATTATTGCCAAGCAGAAATTCCTACTGTATATTACTAAATTCCATAGTCAATTCTGTGTTCTCACTTTATGCGAGCTTTTGGCAGCACTTGACAGGCTGATCATTTCTTCTTGCTGAAAAAATTGATTTTCACTTGGTTTTCATATTTACCTTTACTTCTCTGGGCACTTCTTAAGCTTCTATGCATTTGTCCACCCTCAACTCTGCCCTTGAATTCCAGAGGTATATGTCCAAACGAATTATCCTCACTGCCATTTGTTTAATTACTAGAAATGTCAAACTTCACATGCACCAAAATGAAATCCGATGTCTTTCCTCTTTCCTGATTGCTCCAATTTCCCTCATTTTAGTTAATGGGAAATTCCAATCTTCCAGTTGTTTCTACCAAATATCTTACTTTATCCCACAACTGATATCAGAAATTTCTATTGGTTCTTCTTGGATATACATCCTTTATCCAGTAACTCAACCTAGTGCCATCATCGGTCACCCAGATTGCTGTGATAGCCTTCTAACTAGCTTCCCTATTTTCACCAGAGTCCCTCCAATCAATTATTAACAGATGCAGCATAAAAATGTGCATGCTCTGCCTTATTTTCTGGCCTAGTTTCCTATTTTTTCATTTGTTGCCAGCTCCATTCCAGTTGCACTGGCTAGCTCGCAGTTTTGCAAACACATCAGGAAGGTTCACTTCTGAGGATTTGCTCTTCCTTCATGTACCTGTATGATTTTCTCTTTCATGTCCTTTTTAAGCATACCTTCTTGGTAGAGACTTTCTTTCCCAATGGCTCTCTGTAAAACTGGAGCCAGTCTCGAGGCTTTCACAATCCCTTAGCAGCTTCTCCTCTACTCTCATTTTTGTTCTTTTAAAGCATTTGTCACCTTATTTATTTATTTATTTATTTATTTATTTAATTGTATGATGGTCTTTATTTACAACTTTATTGGCAAAGAAGAAGAAGGAAAACACAGGGCACTGTAGCTGATCCTGGTGGGTTCATGATCCATTTCAGATGTCCGTGGAATTGTCCAAAGATACACAATACTGAATCTGTACAAGCAGTTTCCTTTATAAAGTACAGCACTCACATTCTAGGCAGTCTTTAAACCATATAAACACAAAGAAAAGGAAGTCACTCACTGAAAACTGCATCAGTTGAAGGGTATCTTAAGTGTGACTTTATGTTGTTGATATTAACACATGCCCAGTGAAAACCAAAGGCCGGAAAAGCAGTTACACTTCCTACTTGAGTGGACAGTTACAACAATCATTTTCTGCAATGACTTTTATATTTCATTTTATCATGAACTACGATGAACTTACTATGAGATGTAGCCAAAGTCAGGAGAGAAGATGCAGGGAGAGTATTCCTTTTCTGAGGAGAGTAAGCCCTCCAGAATCAGCGTGGGAAACGAAGATTCTGTTGATTCTAGGTGAACAAAATGAATGTAGTCAATTTCAACTCATGCTGAGCTGACTTAATCTTTTCCTTGACTTGCTTGGTGTCATTCTTCTAAATCAAGTGTGTTTAATTCTTCTTCTAACTCATCCAGATCTTCCCCGGTAAAAAGATTTTCATCAACAGGAACGGCTCCGATGGCTCCGTTTTCCTGTCCATCCAGTTCGTTGTCCTCCTCCAAGTCACTTCGTTCACCATTTTCAGCCCTACCTCCGGAAGCTTCACTTAGTTTGTTTTCATCTCTATCCAAAGCGTATGTGCTAAACCTTTCCAGACTGCCTACAGTAATGCCTGTCTCATCTACATCTCTTGGGATGTACAGGCTCAAGTCAATGTCGTTCACGCTGACCGAATCATCAACCTCGTCAGCACCCGTGCCCTGAGTATAGTGTGTGTCGTCTGCTTCCTCATCATCGTCGTTGACCAGTTCCGGTCGGAATTCAAACACCTCTCGGCCACTGATCACGAATGCCTTCCCTGCTTTGAAGTCAGCTTTCCTTCTTTCCATATCTTGTTCAAGCTTATCGATCTTTTCTTGTCTTTTCCTTTTCTTCCACGCGAGGAAAGACTCTAGAGTGATTTTGGTAACATTTCATCCTAGGGCAGAACGCTCTCTTTCGATGAGATCTTCTAATGAAATTTCATCTTCTTTCTCCTCTTTCTTTTTATCTTTTTTCAACACAGATCCAGGAGGAAGTGCATGTCGATACATATATCATCCCCTCCAGGGCACACCCAGAACCAGCCATATTTGTTATTTTCAATAGCTTCAAGAAATGCTTGCATACTATTTGAGTTTTTGGTTTTTTCTTTTCCGCTTCACCGTGCTTCTTGTTCACTACTTCTTCGAGCTTTTTCTCATTCCAATTATTCATCGTTTCCTTTTCAAGTTCTTCATCTCTTGCATCAATGTAAACACTCCGTTTTTCACATTTCCTCTCCAAAGTCAGGTCATGAGAGAACTTGTGCTTAGCTCCTTTAGTACACTGTCCTTGCTTGAAGAAGGCACACACCACGGACTTGGGATCTGCACGTTTACTTTTTTTTGAGCAGCAACTACAGGTTTGAACAGCTCATTTAGCTCTTGCAATTCTTTCTTCTTGTCATCTTTCTTCAACTTCTTTTCAGCTTCACTTTGTGCTACCTGCCGTGGATTTTGTTGACCAAATTTGACTTGATGAGTGACGGCCTTGATAAACTTCTGTTGCTTTGCTCCTTTCTTATTCTTTAGACCGAAGGTTTTGTCCTCAATAATCTTCTCCTTCTTTTTCTGCTCCGCCTTTTTGCTGCCCCTGGCCTGAGCCTGTTTCTTGGGGGGCATTGCGGAGAGAGGTGGCACTGGCCAGACTTAAGGACAGATGGATGCCGTGAGGGACTTTGGCACCACAGCAGGAGAAGGAAGACAGGACTGCCTTCGCAGCCACAGGGCACAGAAAGCGAGGTGCTCATTCGCCGCCGAATCGCGGCCTTCTTATTTATTTTTAATTTATTGGTTTTATTATTTGTCCCCCCACCCATGTAAACTCCATTATCCAAAGGTTATTTTTTTCTCTTTTGCTCATCACTGTATCCTAGGAACCTTGATTTCATTGTATATATTCAATAAATAAGTTTTTGAATGAATCCATGGAGCACTGAATGAAGTAATTGCCCACAAAATAGAATATTTTTTCAATTCTTAATAAAGTACCGTAAATGTATCTATAAATACATTTACATTTTAATTCTAATATCATTTCTAAATAACTTGAAAGAATATAATTTTTTAAATATTCAAGGATGTCAGTGTTACGACTTTTAAGAACTAAAGACAACATAAAGCACCACTGTGGAGTTGGACACTTACAAAAAAGAACAATGCACTAATGGAATCACCATTAGTCTTCAAACCGTAGGGATACTAGTGGCTCTTGCTACAATAAAATACTATAGCTGTTCCTTGTCTAGTCAGTTGCTGATAGTTTTTTTCTCTTACTTTGAACCTGACATGTAACTTGAAATGCGGCTCCAAGGATGTCTTTCCATGTGTACGTAGCCGACGTGAGTACAATAAGATGGAGAGCAGACAGGCAGAGAGCAGTCAAGGGAGGTATCACCGCTTCACTGGCTTCACTTTTTTAACCTCAGAATTGCATTTGAAGGTGTATTTCAGTTCTATAAAAAAATTCTTTACAAAAAAGAAAAAGCATATGTCAATATTCTATCAATTCTTTTAATGATTTATGTTGTCATAGCTCTTAGTACATCTTCTCATGTACCTTTTGTTTTGCTTATTGAAATTGACTAATGAGATGGGGCTGTATTGACCTTGGGAATTTAAATACAAATACATACTTTTCTGAGTTTACCTAAGAGATGATAATATTTGTATGTGTTAGTAGTGTAAGAAGCAAAATAAAATCAATAATTCTCCTCTTCCCTTCTAAGAGAAAAGTGGTCAGCATTTTTTATATACGCAGGTTGGCTTCATAATGTCTTCTTTGTACCTGAGGGTCTCCATGAGCAAAAAGAAATTCTTATTTATTTGACTTTCTCACAAGGTAACTTCCTCCTTCCAATATATCTGGCCTTAATCATCAAAATTTTAATCAAACAGTTTGTCTTAAATTAATATATCTACTCTGCTTGAATACATGTAATAGGCTCTACAAAAATAAACAGGAATCTTACTTTTTTAATTAGAACTAAAGCTTATGACTTTTTTTCCAGACATACACCTGTATCTCTGAGAATAATTAAGAAAATTACACCTAAAAGAGTAATGTGCAACATTTTTTACCTTCATGAATCCAATAATTTTATTGAAACCATTCAGGTTATTTCCCTAACATGTGTGTGTGTTTTTAAAATTGTTTTAAACTGAAAGAAGAGCATAAAAGTCATACTTCAGCAAATTTGATTGTGGTAAAATACTGTTATCCATTTTCTAATTAACTGGATTTCAGAAAGTTTTTTAAAAGCTGCCTAGAGAAGTTTACATTAAGTAAACGCTCATGGTATTGTACTTAGCTCCTGTTTTTCCCACACAAGCCTGGTTGTCGAAGAAGGGCTTCACATGCAGACTCAAACCTCTCGATGTAGATCAGCTGCCCTGTGTTGGCCCCTACTCTCTTCTCCAAAACTGAGTTTCTTTCAAGAACCCTAGTTTGTTGGTTGACCTACTAGGGCCTGCATGTTTTGGAAAATTCCCAGAGTTAGACTATTTCTATATCCCTGGCTGTCTGCTGAGATTTGGCTACCTATGAATAAAATTCTCAACAATAGTTACTAAGTCTTGATTCTCCAAATATTTACTGATACTAGGATATTTGTTTTCTTTATTTGCTGGTTTCACCAACCCCACACCATCTGAACACCATCTTCAGAATTAGCAAAGAAAAAAATGCTTCTTCTTTTCCCATACCATTTTTATCACACCTTGTTATCCTTTCCAAAACTCTCTGATAGCAAGGTCAGTTCTCCCAATTTTACTCTTGCCTTGTAAGTTCTTTTTCTCCAAATTCTTACCTTTTTTGCTATGACATAATATTCTAGATGTCACCTGAAGTACAGTAACACACAGGGTCTATTTGCAGACTGTATTACTCTACCCCCAGTTCTACCCAGAGACATACACACCATGATTCTTTGATGCTTCTGCTCTAAGCATTTTTTCTTTTGGTACCAGGGATCAAACTTGGATCCTTGCACTTGCTGGGCAGCCGGCAGAACAACTGAGCTAAATCCCTGGCCTTCTAAGCATTTTTTATTGACCTTTTGACTGGTTTTTCTTCCTCTGCTTAACCAGCCAGTTCGTGCCACTCAGGCTTCTGTTTCTGACCACTTCTCTGCAAAGATTATATTTATTCTCATGATTTTAATGACACCATTAACTCAAAATCTTCATCTTTAGCCTAGATGTCACTCACGTAGTTTAAATGTACTTATCTCACTGGCCGTGCAGTTCCCCACATTTGACATTATTTTACCTTTCTGAGCTTTGTGTGTGCTTGTATCTTTGCTACTCATGCTTCTTCTCATTGTTTCAACACATAATTCAAAGACCACCACTTTTGTGAAAACTTCCCTGAATCTAGTTATTCTGCCCTCCATATGCAAGCTGGTAAAGAATTCTGATGCTCAGGATCAGATTTTTTTTTAAATTAATTGTATTGGTACAATTTAGATATACATAATAATCACATTCATCATAGGGAATTTGTACCTGTACATGATATGTCTTGCTTCTTCTTTTTTCCCCATTCCCCTCTGCTCCTTTCAATCCCTCTTACCCTCCTCATTTACAAAAGCTTCGTTTCCATTTTTTCCTTCTTTTCTCATTTTTTTCTTTTCCTTTCCTTCCTTTCTCCCTTGCCCCTCCTAGTACCCCTTCCTTTTGAACAATTTCTTTCTATTTCACAATATCTGTTATACTTTTGGTCCCTATTTACACTTTCGGTTTCTCACAGGAGAGAGACAATACTATATTTACACACATATGTCCGATTTATTTCACTTAAGAGTATGGTCTCAAGGTGCATCCAATTAGCTAGAAATGTCTCAAGTTCATCCTTCTTTATGGCTGAGTAGTACTCCATTGTATAAAAAAAAACCCACGACTTTCTTATCCATTCATTAGTCAAGAGGCACTTGGGCTGTTTCCAAGCTTTAGCTATTACAAACTGTGCCGCTATAAACATGGGTGCACATATATCACTGTGGTATGATTCTTTTAATTCTTTGGGGAAGATACCCAGCAGCACAATAGCAGGGTCAAATGGGACCTCTAATCCTACTTCTTTGAGGTATCTCCATACCGATTCCACAGTGGTTGCACCAGTCTGCACTCCCACCAGCAGTGGAGTGGGGTTACATTTTCCCCACAGCCCAGCCAGCATTTGTTGTTCTTTGATTGCTTGATAGCAGCCATTCTTTCTGGAGGGAGATGGAATCGCAGTGTTGTTTTAATTTGCATCTTTGAATGACCAGTGATGTTGAATATTTTTTCATATATTTATTTGCCACTTGTACTTCTTCATCTGAGAAGTGTCTCTTCATTTCAGCTGCCCATTTTTGGATTGGGTCTTTAAATTTGGGGAAGTCTGATTTTTTTCAATTATTTGTATGCTCTAGATATTAGTTCTCTGTCTGAGGAACAACTGGCTACAACGTTTTCCAACTCAGTGGGTTGTTTCTTCACTCTGTTCATGATTTCCTTTGCTGTGCAAAAGCTTTTTAATAGAATAATATTCCAGTTGTTCATTCTTTGTATTATTTCCCATGAGATTGAGGTTTTGTTCATGTAGTCTCTGCCTATACCTATGTGCTCAAGAGTTCTGCCTATTCTCTCAGTAGCTTTAGTGTTTCTGTATTAGTATTTAGATATGTGATCCATTTTGATTTTAGTTTAGTGCATGGTAAGATAAATGAGTCTAGTTTTAGTCTTTGACATGTAGAAATCCAGTTTTTCCAGCTCCACTTATTAAAGAGGCTATCTTCCAGTGGACATGCTCAGCCCTTTTGTCAAAGATAAGGTGGCTAAGTGTGTTTAGAGTTGTTTCGTCATCTTCTAGTCTGTTCCACTGATCCTTGGGTCCACCCCACCCAGTACCATGCTGTCTTTATCACAGTGACTCTGTAGTATGATTTCAAGTCAGGGATTGTGATGCTCCCTGCTTTGCCTTTGTTGTCCAGAATTGTTTGCGCTATTCTACATCTGTTATTGTTCCAAATGAATTTTAGGATTGTTTTCTCTAGTTCTGGAAGGAATGGGGATGGTATTTTTATTGGGATTGCATTAAATCTGTGTAACAATTTTGGGAGTATGACCATTTTCACTATGCTTGTTCTTCCTACCCAAGAGCAGAGGATATCTTTCCATTTTCTGATATCCTCTTTGATCTCCTTTTACAGAATATTTAGAGTTTCAGTGTAAAGATACTTTTCATTGTTAGATTGATTCCTATGTATTTCATTTTTTCAATTCTATTGTGAAAGGTATTAGTTTTAAACTGTTATGAGAAAAGGAAAAATTATTTTTTTAAAGTATGTATTGGTGTATTTTAGGTATAAAAATACATTTACATTTATCATTGGGTGTTTGAACCAGAACATGATGCATCTTAGTTATTTTTTCTCCCATTACTTGTGCACTCTTCACCCCCTCCACCCTTCCCTATCTACACAGAGTTTGATTCCATTTTTTTTTCTCATAATTTTTTTTCTTTCCCTTCTTCCCTTTCCCCTTTCCCTTCCACCATCCCCAAATCCTTGGACCTTTTCTTATTTCAAATTATCAATTATTCATTTTAATCATTTTCATCCTTATTTACACTTTCAATTTCTCACACTACAGAAACTATTCAGTATTTACACATGTGTGTCCTATTTATTTCACTTAAGAGTATGGCCTCAATATGCATCCATTTAGCTATAAATGTCTCTAGTTTCTCATTCTTTATGGCTGAGCAGTACTCCATTTTATAAAAAAAAGCCACATCTTCTTTATCCAGTTTCCAGTCGATGGGCACTTGGGCTGTTTCCAAGCTTTAGCTATTATAAATTGTGCCACTATAAACATAGGTGCACATATATTGCTGTGATATGATTCTTTTAATTCTTTGGGGAAGATTCCCAGTAGGGGAAAAGCTGGGTCAAATGGGATCTGTAGTCCTAGTTCTTTGAGGTATCGCCATACTGATTTCCACAGTGGTTGCACCAATCTACATTCCCACTAACAATGGAGAAGGGTTCCTTTCTCTCCACACCCCCGCCAGCATTTGTTATTGGTTGATTTCTTGATAGCAGCCATTCTTTGTGGGGTGAGGTGGAATCTCAGTGTTGTTTTCATTTGCATCTCTCGAATGACCAGCGATGTTGAACATTTTTTCATATATTTACTTGCTGTTTTTACTTCTTTTTCTGAGAAATGTCTGTTCATTTCAAATACCCATTTCTGAATTGGGTCTTTGAATTTGGGAGGTCTGATTTTTTTCAGTTCTTTATATATTCTTGATAGTAGACCTTCGTCTGAGGTACAGCTGCTAAACATTTCTTCCCACATTGTAGGTTGTCTCTCAGCTCTGTTGGTGGTTTCTCTTGCAGTGCAGAAGCTTTTTAATAAAATGAGATACCAGTTGTTGATTCTTTTTGCTAGCTCCCATGCTACTGAAGATTTGTTCATAAAGTCTTTTCCTATACCAATGTCTTCAAGAGTTCTACCTAACTTATCTTCCAGCAAGTTTAGTGTTTCTGACTTAATATTTAGATCTTTAATCCACTTTGATCTTAGTTTAGTGGGCGATGATAGGTATGGGTCTAGTTTTAATTTCTGACAGGTTGAAATCCAGTTTTTCCAACACCATTTATTGAATAGACTATCTTTCCTCCAATGAGGGTGGTTGGCTCCTTTGTCAAAGATGAGATGACTGAGTATGTCTGGAGTTGTTTCTGCATCTTCTAATCTTCTAATAGATCCTCAGGTCTGTTTCTTTGCCAGTACCATGCTGTTTTTATCACAGTAGCTTTGTAGTATAGTTTCAAGTTGGGGATTGTGATGCCCGCAGCCATGTCTCTGTTGCCTAGAATTGCTTTTGCTATTCTAGGTTTCTTTTGTTTCCAGATGAATTTTTGGATTATTTTCTCTAGTTCTGTGAAGTATATTGTTGGAATTTCAATTGGCATTGCATTGAATCTATATAGTAGTTTTGGAAGTATGGACATTTTCACTATATTGGTTCTTCCTACCCAGGAACAAGGGATATCTTTCAATTTTCTTATATCCTCTTCAATCTCCTTCTTCAGAGTGTTGTAATTTTCAGTGTAGAGGTCTTTTGCTTAGGAAAAGGAAAAATTCTTAAAAAGCAAAAATAGAGTGTGGATGACTCGATGGAATTATAATATATGGTAAGGAAAAGATGATTTTGTTCATATTTCACCAATGTTTGGGTAATAATTATTAGGTCTTAGTAGTACAGATTAATAAGAATGTATTGATTTGAATTTTAGAGAATTGAAGGACTAGAAATTCAATCAGATGCCAGTTTTTTAAAATACAATTGCTATTTCAAATGCAGCTGGTTGAGTTTATACAGATTACTTCTATTTTTTATGGTTATGTATGAAAATATGTGTATTACAGTTTTATAAAGAAAATATATAGTGTAAATTTACACACACACACATATATATATACACACACATTTAAATATGTGTAAAAGGAGACTTATGGAAATTGGTTCATTTGGTTATGGAGGGCAAGAAGTCTCACGATATGCCATCTATAAGCTGGAGAACCAGGGGGAGATCAATAGTATAATCAGAGAGTCTGTAAAAATGAGAAGGACTAGGAGACCCGATGAAAACTCTGGGTCTGAGGCTGAAGGTCTGAGAGTAGGGGTGGGGAACAATGTGGAGATTGTTAATATAAGTGCCAAACTCTAAAGACTGGGAACCCAGGAGCTCTGATGTACAAAGACAGAAGACAGACACTGCAAATCAACAACAACAACAACAAAGATGAGAAAATATTGTTGTCATCACCTGTGGACATAAGACTCTGGTTTCTTCAGCCTTCCAAAGCAGACTAATACCAGCAACTCCCAGGAAGCTTCCAGGCCTTCAGTCTCAGACTAGTGCTGCTTCTGCATCCTTCATCCCTCTTGTCCTGTGGTTTCAAGCTCCTGGACTGAGCAGCTACTGGATTCCCTGGCTTTCCAGTGTACAGATACTGTGGACTCCCCTGTCTGATCTTGTAAAACGTCCTAATAAATCCCTAGTAAAATTTATACTACTGATTTTATTTCTTGATAAAGCTGTAATACATATATTTTATACATAACCATAAAAATAGAAGTAATCTTTATAAACTCAACCAGTTGCATTTGAAATAACAATTGCATTTTTAAAAATTGGTTTCTGATTGAGTTTCTAGTCCTTCAATTCCCTATAATTCAAATCAATACATTCTTATTAATCACTTTATTACTAAGACCTAATAATTATTACCCAAACATTGGTGAAATATGTATATATTTATACATATGTATATATATTTGATATATATCAAAGATATATTCTATATATATTCTTTACATATGAAAGATATATATATACACTATAGTCTATAGATTCTAGATTCTGTTCCTCTTGAAAACTAACCAATACATTTCTTTACTCAGTGTATTGCTTCAAATACGAATCTCTTCCACAAACCTCATCACAGACAAACCAGTAAAAATAAATGTTTCATCAGCTATCTAAGCATCTTTTAACACAGTCAGATTTACCTATAATCATCACAGTATGCATCAGTTAGAAGGAAGAACAAGAAATCATTTTAAATTTATGTTATAAAAACACTACTAACAAAATATTTATGCAATAAGACAAGTTCAGGCAATTCTTTGTAACTGAGTAGGAAAACTTGAGTCTTATACTTTGTGATATATAGAATAGCAATGGAATTAGTTTAGCTAGCCAACCCTAATTTACCAAAATCATATTTTCACATTCAACTTTAGTAGCAATGAACATTGTTTTCTCACCCGGTGAGAAAAACACATCATTCTATTACCAGTGGAAACCTGGAACCCAACAAAATCAAGGTCATAATTTGGCCTTGTAATCACATAATGACAAAGACATAGTTCTAGGTTTCATGTTCCCTTTAGAAGTGACAGAAGCTGGTGCCACATTTCTAAAAAGAATGCAATTGTTTGTGATTTCCTAGTAACCACTAGGGTCAATGATTACAATTATTGGTTTAAAACATATGAAATAATTATCTAATCCTGATTGGCAGTAAGGTATGGTAGAATGAGTTAAAACTGAGAATTAGAACACCTAGAAGACAATATGAACTTTATCTAAATTACTAAATATACACTTTAGCAAGTCACTTAACTTCTTTCAACCTTAGTTTCTTTATCAGTAAAAATGACTGGACTAGAACGCTCATATAAGTTCTACTTCTGAAATTCTTTTAAGACAACATCAGCATGGAACTAAGGTATGAAATAAGACATTAGAAAGACCAACTTAAGATGGATTTCTAAAGTTATCTGTGTAGTCCCTCTTTATTTTTTTTTACAATTTCCTGAAACATCAGGAATATAATGGCATCATGAAACTAAACAAAAGATAACTCAGGGGAAGAACTTACAATGGTCTTTGAAGTTTTCGGAGCTTCAAGGTTATATCTGATTGGGCACATTGAGTGGAAAGTTACCATCACTACCACAATAAAGGAAAATGGATAGACTCCAGTCACCTTGCCCCATTTCCCTCACAACAGACTATTTATGTTCACAGGTCTGAGGCTATAAGCAGCTATCTCTATCTAAAACCTTGTAAACTGGTTATTAAACTGCTATTTATCAACTCTACATCTACCCTTCCAGCTCTGGGGTTTAGGACTCTAAGCTCAGCTTTTCTCTGCTATTGGGTTTTATACAGGGTTCCAGCAATAGAGAGCACTAGACAGAGAATGGAAGGTCAGAGCAGTACTTGAGGGACTTGTTTTTCTATTTCCTTGCCCTTTCTGTTGGAAATGCCCTGTATTTCAGCAGCCATGGGAGCAGCAGCAGCAGTCTACTTCCAGGTTCTTTTGGAAGTCTCAGAATTTGTCCCACATCACTGCCTCCAAGGCAATCAAGAGCTGTGTGCACCTCTCCTCTGTGGGGTGCTCCAGGCCCCCTCATCGCTCACTCCAGCTGATCCATCTTCCTTCCTCTGTTCCCTTGGTCTGAGAGATGCTGCTTTGTGTAGTTGCTTTTCTTGTATGTTCTTTATGTTTTATATTGACCTTTTGTTTCAATGCCTGTGTAGCCACCTCCCTATATTAAATACCCACTCCTGAAATACCTACTGTGGTGTCACTTTTTAAGATTTGACTTCTGCTGAGAAGCCACATAGGATCTGAACATTATCTTCACTTGTCAGTGATTTTTCACTACAACCAGCACTCTCAATAAAGAAGGATACATGGACATCCTCACATCCAGCTCAAGAAGATTCATGAAGGGTGGTCATCAGAACTCCCTTTCCTTACCACCTACAACCTTTATTGGTATTTATTTTTCTAAACTGTTAATATGTATAATTAATCGATTGAGATTTCTTCTGGCTTCATTTTTTTAAATAGCACATGTTTGCAATACACAATGATTACATTTATCATGAGAAGTTGGCACATGTATACAACACATTTTAACTCTCTACCCCTCTCATCCCTCCCTGCTCCTTCCACCTCTTATTCGCCTTTCCATCTGAAAAAGATCTTTCTACTTCCTATTATCTATCTTTTATTTTGTGCTTTATTTATAGTTTGGGTTTCTAACATAAAAGAAACAATGTGATATTTAAGCTCATGTGTCTGATTTCTTTCACTTAATATGTAGTCTCAAGGTGCAACCATTTACTTATAAAACCTACTAAATCATCATAATACAGGTAATTATGGAAGGGAAGAAGGACTAATTTTACCAGGGAAAAAGATGAAGGCACAGGAATGTAGATACTTGTGTAAGGTTTCAGAGAAATTCATAAGAAGAATAAGAAATTTAAACTTATGTTTCTATAATCCTAGATTAGACTAGATCAAATTCCTTCAAAAGGTTATTTAAAATTTTACAAAATTCAGGAAAGTATTTTTCAGTTTTTCCTGACAATGTGGAAGCAAATTTCAGTATGTAATTTGACTCACTTAAGTTGCTTGTATGTACTGTCTAGTTAACAATAAACTTTCACAGACCTATTCTCCTTGACTTCATCTCACAACTGCTCTAGGAATTCACAATGTAGTTTCATTTGCATTTTACACACAAGAAAATTTCTACCTCAGAAGATTACAGTAACTCACTTAAGATCATTCACTTGATAGGTACATAGATCAAAACCCATATAAGAGCATTGAATATCTCTGTCTACTGCAAGTATAATACTCTCTCAATTACACAAAATTGCCTGGGTAATATTATGTATATTAATGCTGATAGCTTTAATGTGGCAACTCTTTGCAATCTTTTTTATAAAAAAGAGCATTCGTCAATAATTAATATGATTCATCAGAAGAGAATTATACTTTTGACTTAATTACTTTATAATTGATAATATTTTAATTTAGCAAAGACAGAAAGGTATCAATTGAATTCAAATTATCATAAGGGACAATAACCAAAAATGTTTCTCTATTACTGTAGGAAATCATTATTAAGCAAAATAAGTGATGAAAGCAAATCAAGTCTTACCAATTCCTTTTAGAGAATAACCTTACTTTGCCAGGACTGTATATTATTAGCATCTGAAAGAAAACCAAGGTTTTGCTCTAAGCAGCAAATTCTAAGTTAATGTGCAAAGGATAGTGTCTCATTGTAATTCACTGAATAATACAATACTTTATTGAATAAAAAGTACCATTTAGACTTTACATATTGTGCAATTATTCATCTGCAAAATGTCAGAATGCCGAAAAAGCAAAAGGACCAAGTTACAAAAGATTTCTAGTTACTTAGATAAGACCTTAAAGTGATATAATATTGTTCAGATTAATAGTTATATATTAATAGTAATGGCAAAGTCATATTGTTCCAAATTCAACAGTGAAAGCTAAATCTGGAAGCCACCTTAGTTTATATTTTCAGGAATTCAGCATGACTGTTTAAAGTAGATTCAGGTCAACAATGATATGATATTTTATTTCAAGCCATTGTGATTAAAAAAAAAACAGTATCAGAAGGAAAAATTCTTATTATTTTAAACCATGTTGATAGGTAAATAAATGAAAGTAAGAGTCAGAATTTGGTGGGAATTAATTAACATAGTACACTTTGTTGTAGTGGATCTTGTGATGCAAAGACAGTGCATAAGATTTCCAGTCCTGAATCAATCCATGGCTCTATGTAGTCCTGTTACTGGGGTTTCATGGTGCTGTGGGCTCCTTCTAGAGAATCTTTCTGGGTTCTTGCTGTCCTGAAGAAAGAATTGGATGAGACAGGCACAAAGGGTACAAGGTTTTACAGTTATTGAAGATAGAAAAAGAAGTATGTGCTGCAGAGTGAAAGTGGCCACTGTGAAAGAGAGAGCACAGCGGCCAGCAGGTTAATAGCCAATGTCTTTTGTACTTCTTCTCCCCACCCATTCTCTAGGCTGATTGTCAGAGCTAGGCCATCCTATCATAAACCTGCTTGATTTTGTACCAGATGAATTGAAGAAAATACCTCCCAGTTGGTGTCTTGGAGCTCCATGATTGGCAGGTCTTGCCCATTTGGCCAGCTGGTTGGCCACTCCTTAATCTCCTGCCTCAGCTCCTCAGCTCCCAGCTCCTCACATTTGAGTCTCTCGCAGTCCATGTTCAATGTTCCACTTCTCTATTCCCTCTCTTTTCTTGCCACAAGCCCTTTGCAGTATGCTGGTGCTCAGTCAAGAATGGGGGGCGGGGGTCCCCACCAACAGTCAGCTCAGGAAAGCCACCATGGGAAACCCACCTCATCTTCCTCTATGCATCCCTTCCTGATGTTTAAAACTCTGCTACATGGCAAGTGAGAAGCAGCTCCTCTTCTCCAAATAAGCGGCAGGGAAACACTTGCAGGGAAACTCAGGAAATCCCGCATAGGATTCTAGTAAATCCCGTGGACATGAGCGTAAGTGTTGTAAGTGTTAGGTTTCCACTTACAAGATCAAGGTAGCAGGGTACAGATGTGGGTGAGGAACAGGAGTAAAATGCTTCCCTGAGCCTCCTGGGGAAGAGAATTACACAGGATAGCACACAAAAGTCATACCTTACCAATTGCTGTTTCTGTGCCTTAGTTCAGCTTCTAGAACTCAGGGGTTAGGGGGAGCTTTGCTGACATACTGTTCCTAGGCGTCCTTTCAAATCCTGGGAGAGATCTGTTAGGGCTCAGAAAATGATACCTAAGGACTGGTGCCAGCTTGCTGAGAGGCCCTGGAATCTACTTCAGAATCTAGGTCCCTCTGACCTTCCCTTTTTTCTCCCTCTGCCAGCACTGGGAGAGGTTTTTGACAAAGCTCCTTTGTCTACCAGATTGGATCTACCAAAAAAGGAACACTATTGCCTTCAGTCTTCTTTCTGAAATTTCTTTAACCAAAGAAGACTAAATTCCTATCACAGGAAGAGAAACTAAAATCTGTCAACACAACTAGACAGACTTTTGCCACACTCAATCGTCCTTTATTTTAGTTCCATTCTATATATCAAAGAAAATGATTTAAAACCATTGTCCGCCTACTGCATTTGTTCTCCCACTTCGCTCTCCCTTATAGAGTATTTAACTATATAAACTTTTCTTTGAGTGTCACTATATAAATTTTCCTTTCAGTATCACACTGTGTTTGGCTCTGGTGTTTCTGTACATTAATAAATTTGAATGTCTTTTCTCCTATTTAATCTGCCTGTTGTCAGTTTATTACCATAAATCTTCAGAGAGTGAAGGCAAGGCTTTCTCTTTGGCTCCAAGGCTTCAAAAGCTTAGCTCTTGGTATTCTGGGCAAGTAGTCTTCTCTATGTACACTTTCTCCAAAAGTGTAACATTTTGAAAACTAAGGCAATATGTTGGCCTGACTAGAGTTAATAGGACAAGATATTAAAAAAAAAAAAAAAAGACTGGGAGATTCACAGAGAAATGGATGAATCAGTGCTAACATTTTTATTTTACTCCTGTCACATCAAACAATAGGACAAGCCTCACCTAACCCTATCCCCATACTTTCTAAGGTGAAAATGAGTCTTTCCTTCAGGTTACATCCAATGCTCAAAGAGCATGTTCTGAGAATGAGCTCGTGATGCCAATTTTGGAGGGTGCATGTGTGTGAACATTGTAGAAAATGAATAGGTAGAGAGTGGAGAGCAATTTCTGGATTGCTTAGGTTACAAGCAGAACATTTAGGTATAGCTGAACCAGCCACAACTCCAGAATGACTACTCATACAAGAGATGAAGGATTTGCTGCCCTAACAATCAGCAGCTTCATATTTACCTCCCCAGCTGGATCTCTGGGTTTGTGTTTTCCTCCCAAATGTAGATTTGTACCAGGTGAGGAACTTTAGGGTGGATATGAGCTATTTCTTCTTCTCAGGTTCAGGATGTAGAAGCTCTGTGTTTATGTCCTATCAACTGGGGTAGGGAATAAGAAAGGATTTGAAAAGGATGGCCTGGGAACTCAGGTAGGCTAGGATAACAACAGTAGTGAAAACATCTACTCTCAACACTCTTTCTCAAGTTCTCATTCTTTTCCAGGCATAGACCCAAGAATTTTGTGTGCATTGCCCTAACCCTGAAAGCACAGACTCTTCAAAGTCATATAAACAGAAAGTCAGAGCACTAGAGCTGAAACTGACTTTTTTCCAGCCAGTGTCTTTAACCTGGGGTTCTACTGCAGTGCTTGCCACTTTCCCTGGGAGAGAACCAAGACAAAACAGGGGAGTAATGTACCTGGGAAAAAAGCAGAGTTCATAAATTGGAGCAACTAACTGAAAGAGATTTTAACAGTTAAACTACTAGCAAGGTTGATGAGAAGAAATTGGGAGAAGGGACAAGGGAGTTGAATACCTAGTACAAATGGAGGGGAAAATACACAAACTTGGCAAAGGTTGGTCTGGTGTAGGCAAAGCCCTCTTTGTACACCTACAGAGGGTTCTTAGAGGCTGTCACATAAATAAGACATTATGCAACAATACCCATAATTACTCAAAATTACCAACGAAATGTTGCTTCCAGAAAGACTCAAATCAGAAAGCAATATTTCTAAGTCCTTCACAAACTGATTTGCAAATAATTGTCCTGAGATACCTTTATGAGAGGGAGTCTAAATTGTTCCCATTTGTGTTTTGTAAATGTGCAGGTTGTTAAAATTTCCATGGCTCTCTGTTCAAGCCTTTTGACTCTTAATGGCAAATTAAACTATATTAGCTGTATTATTTTTGTACCAGGCATTTTGTTTTTGTCAATGGCTAACAACTTCCTATTTAGAGAAAATTGTGTAATTTACATACCATATCATTAAGGGATAAAATAATTGATGTTTTTGTTTTCAATTTCAAAATCTTATGGAAGCCTGACACATACAAACATACACAATGTGTGTGTGCATATATATATACACATATATATATATATATATATTTCTTTATTATAGTTTTGAGGATTCTTATTTTTCCTGTAACTGGCTTTTGAAATAAATAGCTACATTTTTACTGCAATCATTCATCCAAGTCAACCACATTTTGGGGGTATATTCAGCAAGATTTTAACTATTAACACCTGGCATTTTCAAACATTAGAAAGATATCTGTATCAGATGCTGTGGGTATTTCAGGATTATTCTTTTTTTCTTTGATGGCCTCTCAGCCTAAGGCCCTCGGGCTACACATTGTGATGAAGTTCAGAGGACAGGCAGCTACAAGTACCATGTTCAGTCATGATTCACTCAGGGCATAAAGTAACATTTACTGCAGGTATTAATGGTCACAATCCACAGAAGCAAAAAATTGCTCCACTTTATCTCTTCTTAGATATAACACACACAAAAATGACTGGCAAAAGTAGGTACTTTCTAATAACAGCTTCCTGAGGTCATGGGGAGATGAAATTGTCACTATGATGTGCATACCATGGGGGTGAGACCACTCTCAAAGACACCTGTGTCCTTTCCTTAGTATTGTGATAGAAAAACTGCTAGACATTCACATCCCAATTGAAAGTTTCTTGAGAAAAATAATAATAATAAGATTTCTCTGTGACTCTGGGTAAACAGAATAAAACAATGTTATACTTTCCAGAACAATAACTATTGGGAATAATGACTTTGAACTGCAGTACATGCTGCTACCAGTCCAATTTAATTTTCTGATACTATAGTTATTTTCAGAATTAACTGGGGTATAACTGAGATGATCACCAATTGGTGTGCTTTCTCTAAATTGCTATAAGAATATTAGGAAAAAATAGTCAGGAGCCAAGGAGCATAGGCCTGGTCTCCTGAGAGACCAGGAGCAGAGAGTTTGAATCCAGTCTAAGAAACTGTGACAATAACACAAAATTCACAAAACTTCTACTTAGACCAGCCTTGTGCCAACTTTACCCAATCAGTTGGCTGGAATGAAAGGACAGCCTGACTTATTACAAAACTTCCTTGAAGCTGTAAGAATGATACCGGAGTTGTCATTTGTCTATGACACTAAAGCTGTGAGGGGAATAGAGTTGAAAGCAGTGAAACCTATATAGCAAAGTTTAGAGCTTTCTAAACTCCTGGACAAGGGGAAGCTCAGGTGGCTGTTTAAGGCAACAGACTCATCTTTCTGATATATGGATATTACACTAGGATGAAACTTAAAAAACAGAAAGAAATAGTCATATGGGTCCTCAATTGCTTGAGTAAAAAATCTTACACTAGAGAAACAAAAGGTAGATTGTAAAAAGATACAGATAGCCCAAGGTCAAGTTCTGGAGAAAAGTTCTATGTACACCCTCACCAGTTCTTTTCCAAAAGGCATATATTATTGCTTGCTTTTCTACTTTTTAATTTAAACTTACTTTTAGAACAGAAGTAGAATTCACTCAGAATTAAAAATAACATAACAACCTAAGGAGTCATTCTTTTTCTCATACACATATACACTTAAGTATATAGCATTTGTATAGGTAAAGCAATAAGGTAATATAGTAAAACTCTTAAGGTAGAAGCTACAGAAATAATTTTTATGCTAGGATCAGGGATTGAAAACAAATAACTGAATTACTGTGTATGTCATTGTGAAGGCAGGGAAGAGAGAGATCGCTTCTATGTTTTGGAAAGAGCTTGCAGAAAAAACAGCTTATTTAAGTTTTGAGGTCTCTTTCTTTATGTAGCAAACTTCTGCCTCTATAGCTACTTTTATTCCTGCTTTACAAAATCTGTGAGGATAGAGAAATGAATCTGTCACATTGCCTGTATTCTCAACAATTAGAACAATGTCAGAACTAAAATGGGCCATTGTAAAATTTTTATTGAGTTGAATGAGCAAGTAACCAAAAATTAAAATTAAATTTTTAATCAAAAAATTATCACCAGAAACAATAAAAAAAGAATTCTCAACACCCCTGAATGTTAAGTGACATCATCTATCTGGATATTCTTTATTTGTTTTGTTCTTACTGTTGTGCCTGAGAGCCTAGTGTCTGACCACTTATCATTATTTAGATTAGCCACAACAGAAGGGAAAATGGCAAAACATATTTAGGAGAACACTCACTGTAGATTACAGATTAGATCAAGAACTAGGTAGATCTCATTTCTTTTGTTCATATTGTTACTAAGTTCTAGGGTTCTGGCATTTCCTTTCAGGGGTGGTTTCTAGGTTCTTCTTGTTTAAAACAAAGAATTGGACAAAACAAGCACAAAAGGTAATGAGATTTTACATTTATTAAAGGTAGGAAAAGAAAACGACTATTCAGAATAAATTTGGGTGCAATAAAAATAGGGGGTAAAAGTATGTTTTACAGCATGAGAATGGATTACCATGAAAAAGATAATACAGTAGACCTGAGCTCAATAATGACTGTGTTTGTGTATCTTCCATTCCTCAGGCTTACATCAGTTCTAGGTTGTCATATCCAAAATTACTCAAGTTCTTGTGAGAAGTCCACCAAGCAGGGCTTTAGGAACTGTTCTGTACATATATCCTCAAATTTTGTAACTGGCAGGTCACACCTACTTTCCCAGCCAGCCTGCAACATCATAATCTCCTGCCTCATTTTCCACTTGAGGAACACAAATTCTCATAAATCTTTATGGAGTGGTGAGAGAGTGGAGATCTCCATCTTCATATAGCTACTATCTACCTACTGGAGAATATGTGCTCTCCAACTACCTCGGGGTATTGTGCCTCACTGGCTGAGCTGAAGAAGAAAAAAACCTATCAGAAGATGATGAGAAATGAGTGAGTGCCTGTTGAGCTGCCACCTGTTTAATGGAAGAAAGCTTGGTGAACATTTTTTAGGTTTGGGATGTAGAGCTCATACATGGGAAGGAGTAGAACAGATTTCTATACTTCCTGTGGAGGAGAAAGTATGGCAAAGAGGGATGTTATATAAATTATTAAAAGCACAAGATCTATAGCCCTAGCAAGATTATCCACATTATGAATCTAATTAAAAACAGGAGTCTCAATACAGGTATCCATTTAAGCTGTGGTGAATTAGGGTAACTCTACTTATTTGCACCCAGAGCAATATTGGAGCCTTGCTTTTTGAAGAGGGCCCTTAATTCTTCCAGAACTTTATAGCAGTAGCTTTCTTCCTACTCCTGTGAAAATTCTGAGCATTTCCCATGTAGGGTTTTCATAACTTGTCATTTTGTCCCTTGAAGAAGGTCTAGTTTAATGGTTCATCAGGAGCTGGAGATAAGGGTAGGACCTTGAGGAGTTGTAAGGCTGCACTTTTTGCTTCTCTACTAGCCTTTTGATTTCCCAATGAGACTTTAGACATGTTTCTTTTGAATCCCTTGCAATGAAAGACAGTGATGTGTTTGGGAAGTAGACTGGCTTGAGGAGTTGTATAATTTCCTGTTTGTGCTTCATAGATGATTGTTTATTAGTTAGCAGGCCCATTTCTTTCCAGATTGCTACATGGGCATGTATCAACAGAAAGACATATTGAATTCTATACAGATATTTAGTTTTTTTGCCTTTTAAAAGTATCAGTGCCCAAGTAAAAGCTATGTACTCTGTTTTTTGAGTGGATGTCCCTGGGGAAAGTTGGCCTTAATGACCTGTTTCAAACTGACAACTGCATAACCTACCTTTTGATGTTCTTCTTGGACAAAGCTACTTCTATCAGTAAACCACACCTCCACAGCGGCTTGGCAGGGCAGGTCACTGATGTCCTGTCTGCTTGTATAGGTCTGGAAAATCACCTGTTCACAAAATTGGCTAACTTCTGAGCCTGATATATAGATATTACACTAGGAGGACATCTCTTGCCATTTCCTACTTCATCCTAATTGCAAGATTACATGGGTGTTTCCCATGGTGCATTGGCCCACCAACTCCTTAGAGAGAAGGGTGGAGCCTTCTAACAGTTTCCTTGGAAACTCTCATGAGATCAGGGTGGAGACCTCTACCTTAGTCATTTGAGAAATAGTATACCTTAAGAGATTAGAGTGGAGCCTCTCAGGGACCTCCTTAGACCAGGGCTTCCTTAGAAACAGTAAACATTTAAGAGATCAGGATGCAACCTTTTGGGGTACCCCCCTCAGATCAAGGTGAGCCCCAAGTGGGGGCTCCCTTAGACACCTGAGAAACAATATCCCTTGCATTTTCCCCAGTAATAGAAATTTTGGTACTTTTTTAAGGTAGTAGAGATAGAAAAAAAAAAAACTTAAAAATTTCTAAGTGCAATGATGGTTCTACTTTTGCATACTCATAGCCACTTGATGGACATTTAGTTGAACAAAGGCTGTTCCTTTATTCTGTTCAATCCACCAGGGATATGTTTCTAAATTACTTGAATTTCTATTAAAAAAAAAAAGAGTATCTAGCCTAATGCAAAAGAGAAAAGGGGAGGAGGCCTATATGTCTCTTAAAAGTGGAGGTTTAGCTCATATCTATAAGAGTAAGTCTTCTTACTATCCATCAGGTCCATTGAAAACAGAAAAAAAAAAAAAATGGCAAGCCAGCATGACAGAACCATGTGACTGACCCATATGACTAACCAAATAGCCAACAAACATGGTGAATGCATGTATCTAAAACACATGTTTCTCCAAAATGTTTGACATTCATGGCAGAAAGATGGGCTGAGATAAAACAAGTCCCTGAGAGAGGAATTCACTCAGGCTACCATGCGATAAAAGGCCATCCAGGAAAAAAAAAAGTGCAGATGAGTCTTTGAGCACAAAAAGGAGAAAAGTGGGGTGTGCAGCTGTTTTAAGCAGGAGACCAAGTTACAAATCTAAAAAGAATGAGAAAGCTGAATGAATTATTGTAGAGTAAAGAAATGTGAGGAGAAAAAGGTACAATAAACTCTAGGTTGCTGTGGGGTACCACTTCTGCCTATACTCAAAGCCTGGGCATCTGAGAGCATCTGAGGACACTTAAGGACATGACTCTGCTCTCAAGGACATGTACATAACTGGCCACAGTTATCTAAGAATGATCTAACATACTTAACCATACATGCATGACATGGACAAGGTCATGCTGCAGGTGTTTAGTCTCACCATGCCTCAGTAAGAAGATAAGACACTATAACTCCTGTGAACTAGAAAACACTGTAACTTTTTAGTAGCTATTATGCTGAAGGAATAAAGACATGCAGCTCTTGAGCTCTGGAGCTGCAGCTCCAACTCTCATGATCTGGTGCTGACCTGATCTGGATGATTGACTCTGTGTGTTGTTCTTATTGGGTTTTGATTAACTCACTCTCAGAACAAAGAACCAAATGGACTAAATGGACCCCTCTCCAGATGCCTCCCGGGGAGGCTCAGCCTTTCCCATGACTGACAGTTGCACACATGGAACCTGAACAATCTGTTCTAAAATGGGGTTAATAGCAGCCGCTCTAGTAGCTCTTTTCTGACTTGTACCCACAATGAGTGATGCAAAACAGGAAAGAAAAGGGGAGATAAACTCTGGGAACACCTATAAGTCTCTTACTCCCTGGGAAAAACACAGAAGCCCTGTGCTTCCCCCTCCCCCTCCCACATGGTGGGACACACTAGGAAACTGTTCCTGGTGTTATGAGAAAGCTTCCCGAGTTCCCCAGACTAGAAGAGAGAGATGAGGAAAGAAAAATAACTTTTTAGAGTGAGAGAAACAAAAAACATATACAAAATAGCCTCCTTGGCTGGCTCTGCCAAATATGCTACCAGGTTCTGGGGTTTTGGGGTCTCCTTCCAGAGGTGGTTTCTAGGTTTTTCTTGTCTAGAACAAAGAATTGGACAAAACACATGCAAAAGGTAGTGAGGTTTTATAAAGGTAGGAAAAGAAACGTGCTCTTCAGAGTGAGTTTGGGCCAAGTGAAAATAGGAAAAAATACACTCTACTGCATGAGAGTGTACTAGTGTGAAGGAGAAAACACATTATCCTGAAGCTCAGTAGTGATTGTGTTTTTGTATCTCCCACTCCTCAGGCAGACCTCAGGTCTAGGCTGTACTAACCAAAACTTCTTCAGTTCTTGTTAGAAGTCCAGATACAGGGATTTGGGAACTGGTATGGGTCCTGGGATTTTGTAGTTGGCACATCATACTCTAATTTCCCAGCCAGCCTGCCATACTCTAATTTCCTACCTCCATATATAAATCACCTCTTGTCTCCCTTCACTTGGCTAAATACCACAGTGCTCATGTATCCAGCAGGAGATAAAATTCTACATAAGCACATTATGTATATGTGAACATCTAGAGATCCAGTTTGTGCTCAGCAGAAACATATATGCCACCATGATGAGCTATCTGCATAAATACATTTCTAAAAAACAAAATCATGACTCAAGATGACATTGAATAAGAGTACCTAAAAGAAAAAATAATTTAGAAGCAATGATGAAAATAATGTTATTGACTCATATTTGAAGAGCTTGTTTTTTTAATTAAGATGAATGAATATGCCACTAAAATATTGGGAACATAAGCCTGGTTGCCTCAGGAGTCCCAATTGCCTGGCCTCTGTCTCAATTCTCACTCCTTGTTTGCAAAGACAAGATCCTGATAACTTCTACTTTACTGTCTGTGGTTTGAAACACTTCAAAAGCTGTTGGTTTTTTGAACTTCAGTATACAATATTGACATCCACTACAATGGAATTCATCATTTTGCAGCCTCATAAATGAGTAATATTGACATAAAATCATATTTTGGACTTTGCACTTCATTTGTATCTGAGCTCATTCCCCTTCTCTCTTTTGAAAGGGATTGTTTTCAGACAATTACTGTGACAAAGCAGTAGCTCTACTGAGACAGACAAAACATAGCTTTAGAGATGAGCACTGACTGTCATTTAGCAACTCTTTACAGTGGAAGGCAGTCCTGAGAATCCTGCTTTCCTAAGTAGGAGTTGATGAGAATTTTTCTGGAGTGTTCCTGGAGCAGTCTTCACCTTCTACAAACCTAAGAAATGCAGAGGAAAATACTGGAGATGCCAGATGCCTGAATTCCTTTCTCAGGGAACAGATTTTGACCCCCAAAGATCCTGGCTATGTTCAGACAAAGAAACTAAGTGTTTTTCTGCTCTACTTTATGCATGGGGGAAATGAATCATAACTATAAAATGTGATGAGATCTATTGCCCCCACAAGTAAGCCCAGAGACAACTGAATTGTTCAAATAACATTTTCCATTTCTATCTTCAGAGGCTTAGGGTTTTAATATTAGTGATGAGCATAGCGAATATGCCATTCTCTTGTTCAAACCCACAGGGTCATTTGTTTTTCTAATCTAGATTCTATATTGGCTTAAAACTCTAGATACACCTTTACATAATTTATAAAGAAAATACATATTAAGATTCCTGTTTTCAAAGATTCCAAAGCCTCTTTCCAGTCATCATATGCACAGAAGGAGAATACACAGAATTGAGGGAGAGGAGGGCTAGTAGGAAGGCTCAGATTATGGGAGTAACATTATTGCAGTTAGGTCTAGAAATTCTTGATGATGGCCCTAAGTCTACCATGAGATAAAAGTCTAAAATTATTTAAAACAAAACTGTAAGAATTGTACATAATTATATATGTTAATATTTTAGTAAAATAAAAAATGGACAACACTATCACTTATGGTGATGATGATAGATATGGGTCCCTATGAAGCACTCAGATGGCCCAATGCTCTCAACTTGAGATAACAGATTACGTCAATTAATCTAATCAATGAGTCTTTGAAGTAGTTTCTTTTATTACCCTACTTGTTTCACATATAAAGCAAATGAGATCTCTAAAGTTTAAGTGACTTGCTTACAATCACCAAACAGACAAAAAGCAGATCTAATTTAGAGGTAGAAATGATCTTAGAGATTGTTAAATTTAGGAATCAGAAATTTTGTTCTAGCACATGCCCTACCGAGGTCGCGAGTCACCTGGAACATGCTGAATCAGCCTGCCTCTCATAAACAATCCACTGGACCCCCGCCCTGATCCTCTGTACAGCCACCTGATTCCACACTAAAAAAATGCAGAGGACACTGGACCACCAGACAACGGTACTGAGTCCCGCTGCTCCCGGCACAGAGGTAGGGGCTTCTGAGCTGCTATCCCACTGCTCCTGGACCAGAAGAAGGGGCTTCCTGGCCACCATCCCTCCTGCTGCTCCCAGCCCAGAGGAAAGGGCATTTCGGCCACCATCCCTACTGCTGCTCCCGGCCACTGTCCCGCCGCATCCAGCTCAGAGGAGGTAATCCCTGCAGGTGCTAACAGCCCCCCAACCCAGTTGAAATGAGAAAACACATAAATAAGTCTCAAAATCACACTTCCAGATCACCTACAGCAACCCCAAAGGGAAATGAGATGGAACATTCTGATACTCAACCACCTGGACCCACTGAACTGGCAACAAAAGGGGATCTGGAAAAAATGAAATCAGAAATAATTTCTCAGATAACAGGAGAAATTGTGCCCCTAGTGCAAGACATGATTAATAAATCTAGAGAGGAGCTCAGGAACATGATGGAATCCCAACATAAGAAACAAATGGAATCCATTTGGAACAGATGCCAATAGATTTCCAGGACATGAAAGTCTCCATTGAAAGCCTACACAACAGAATGAGCCAATATGAGGACAGAATTTCAGATATAGAAGAGAAGATTGCAATTAGTGACCAGGAAAAGAAAAATTGCTTCAAAATTATAAGGGAACATGAGAAATCAATCCAGCAGCTGCTAGATGATGCAAAGAAGAATAACATAAGACTGACTGGAGTCAATGAAGAAACAGTAGAGAGTGCAGATGACATAAAAAATCTCTTCACAGAAATAATGGCAGAAAACTTCCCAAGCAGGGGAAAAGAGCTTGATATACAGATAAGTGAGGCATATAGGACTCCAAATAGCCTTGATCAAAAAAATCTACACATAGGCATACAATTGTTAAGATTCCAGAAACTCAACAGAAGAACAAAGTTCTACAAGCAGTCAGAGAAAAGAAACAAATCACATACAAAGGAAAGCCCATCAGAATCACAGCAGACTTCTCAACACAAACCATCAAGGCAAGAAGAGCTTGGAGTGACATATTCCAAGCCTTAAAAGGAAACAACCTCCAACCCAGGTTGATGTACCCTGCAAAACTGTCTTTCAAAATTGATGGAGAAATAAGATACTTTCCTGACAAAGAGCACCTTAGGACCTTTGTGAACACCAAACCAGAACTCCAAAGAATTTTACACAGTATCCTACGAACAGACATTGAGGATCACAACCCCAGGAAGCAAAGCAGAATGAACCCATCTGGCATGACAAGAAATTAAATGTAAAGAGGGAGAACCCAACAAAAAGAAAAAGTCATGGCAATGACAAGTCAATAAGTTTCAGTTATAACCATCAATGTTAATGGTCTCAATTCACCAATCAAAAGAAATAGACTGGCAGAATGGGTCAAGAAGCAAAATCCAACAATATACTGCATACCAGAAACACACTTAATTCAAAAGAAAACTCATGGGCTGAAAGTTAAAGGGTGGAAAACAATACTCCATGTGACAGGAACCCGAAAAAAAGCAGGAGTAGCTATCCTCTTGGCAGATCAAGTAGAGTTCAAACTAACATTGATTAAGAGAGATGAAGAAGGACACTACATCCTTGTAAAGGGAAGAATCCAAGAGGAAGAGATGACAATCATAAATATCTATGCACCAAACACTAGTGCACCCAACTATATAAAACAAATACTAATGGACATGAAAAGTCATATATGCACTAATACAATTGTAGTGGGGGACCTCAACACCCCACTGTCACAAATAGATAGATCAA
This sequence comes from Heterocephalus glaber, assembly GCF_053883595.1. NCBI lineage: Eukaryota > Metazoa > Chordata > Mammalia > Rodentia > Bathyergidae > Heterocephalus > Heterocephalus glaber. The sequence continues at coordinate 30,859,226 of NW_028258296.1, read as the reverse complement.
CTAGACAAAAAAGAAGTAATGAAATACTAGAACTCAATCAAACTCTTGAACAAATAAACTTAACAGATGTTTACAGAGTCTTTCACCCCACAAAATCAAAATACACATTCTTCTCAGTTGCACAGGGGTCATTCTCCAATATAGACCACATACTCACACATAGAACATGTTTCAGTAAGTGCAAAGGAATTGAAGTAATCCCCTGTATATTATCAGATCATAGTGTGATGAAATTGAAGATCCATAGCAAAAGAAATAAAAAATTCCATAAACACATGGAAATTGAACAATACGCTTCTGAATAACCAATGGGTCACAGAGGAAATTAAAGAAGAAATCAGACAGTTCCTTCCATTAAATGACAATGACAATACAACGCATTGGAATCTATGGGACACAATGAAAGCTGTCTTATGAGGGAAATTCATAGCAGTGAATATGCATATTAGGAAAACAGAATGAGCCCAATTAAACAACCTGATCCTGAACCTCAAGCTTCTGGAAAAAGAAGAGCAGGACAACCCCAAAGCTCATACAAGGGAGAAAATTATAAAGATCAGAGGAGAAATCAATGCAATGGAGACTAAGAGAATGATACAAAAAAATCAATGAAGCCAAGAGTTGGTTCTTCAAAACAATCAACAAAATTGACAAACCTTTAGCCAACCTTATCAGAAAAAGGAAAAAAAAGGCCCAAATCCATGCAATTAGGAATGAAAAGGGTGAAATGACAACAGACCCAGCACAAATACAGAGGATCATCAGTACCTACTTCCAGAACCTATATGCCAATAAGATGGACAACACAGAAGAAATGGACAGATTCCTAGATACATATGAATTACCAAAGTTGAACGCAGAAGACCTAAAATTTCTGAACAACCCAATATCAACCAATGAAATTGAAAACATAATTAAAAACTTATCAACTAAGAAAAGCCCGGGCCCTGATGGCTTCACTGCTGAATTCTACAAGACATTTAGAGAGGAACTGCTGCCACTACTGTTTAAACTCTTCAGTGAAATTGAAAGGGAAGCAATACTCCCAAATTCATTCCTGGAAGCAAGCATCACCTTGATCCTCAAAGCAGAGAAAGACCCAACTGAAAAGGAGAACTATAGGCCAATCTCACTAATGAACATAGATGCAAAAATCCTTAATAAGATACTGGCAAACAGAATGCAGAAGATCATCAAGAAGATCATACACCCTGATCAAGTGGGATTCATTCCAGGGATGCAGGGATGGTTCAATATATGCACATCTATCAATGTAATACACTATATCAATAGAGCCAAGGACAAAAACCATATGATTATCTCCATAGACTCAGAAAAAGCATTTGATAAAATCCAACATGCATTTATGATAAAAACCCTACAAAAAAATTGGAATAGATGGTCTCTACCTCAAACTGATAGAAGCCATCTATGAAAAACCAACAGCCAATATCATACTAAATGGTCAAAAACTGAAATCCTTCACACTAAAATCAGGAACAAGACAAGGATGTCCACTATCACCACTCTTGTTCAATATAGTTCTGGAAACATTAGCCATGGCAATTAGACAAGAGAAAGAAATAAAAGGAATAAAGATACGAAATGAAGAAGTCAAATTGTCATTATTTGCAGATGACATGATACTCTATATGGAAAACCCCAAGAACTCCACCAAAAGTCTTCTAGACTTAATAACCAAATTCAGTCAAGTAGCTGGTTACAAGGTCAACACACAAAAATCAATAGCTTTCCTCTACACCAATGACAGACTCACTGAGAGAGAAATAGGGCAAATAATTCCCTTCACAATAGCATCCAAAAAACTGAAATACCTAGCAATCAACCTAACAAAACAAATCAAAGACCTCTTCTCTGAAAACTATGGCACTCTGAAAAGAGAGATTGAAGATGATATCAGAAAATGGACAGATATCCCTGCTCCTGGGTAGGAAGGATTAATGTAGTGAAAATGGCCACACTTCCAATACTGCTATATAGATTTAATGCAATTCCAATTGAGATCCCAGCAGCATACTTCATAGACCTTAAGAAAACAATCCAAAAATTCATTTGGAACAAGAAGAGACCCAGAATAGCAAAAGCAATTCTAGGTAATGGAGATATGGCAGGGGGTATCACAATCCCCAACCTGCAATTATACTACAAAGCTACTGTGATAAAAACAGCATGGTACTGGCAAAGAAACAGACTTGAGGACCAGTGGAACAGCTTAGAAGATGCAGAAACAACGCCAGACACACTCAGCCATCTCATCTTCGACAAAGGAGCCAAACACCCTCACTGGAGGAAAGATAGCCTCTTTAATAAATGGTGCTGGAAAAATTGGCCTTCAACTTGAGAAAGATTAAAACTAGACCTCTATCTCTCACCATGCACTAAACTAAAATTGAAATGGAGTAAGATCTAAATATTAAAAGAGAAACTCTGAACCAGTTGGAACAGAGGTTAGGTAGAACTCTTGAAGACATTGGTGTAGGAAAAGATTTTATGAACAAAACCTCACTTGCCCATGAACTAGCACACACAATCAGCAAGTGGGATCTCTTCTTATTGAAAAGCTTCTGCACAGCAAGAGAAACTACCAGTAGTGTGAAGAGACTGCCCGCAATATGGGAAAAAATCTTCACCTGCTCTTCCTCAGACAAAGGTCTACTATCTCGAGTCTACAAAGAACTTAAAAAGATCAGACCTCCCAAATTTAAAGACCCAATCTGAAAATTGGCATCTGAAATGAACAGACATTTCTCAGACAAAGAAGTAGAAATAGCAAATAAATACATGAAAAAATGTTCAGCATCACTGGTCATTTGAGAGATGCAAATGAAAACAATGCTGAGATTCCATGTCACTCCAAAATGAATGGCTGCTATCATGAATCAACCAATAACAAATGCTGGTGGGGCTGTGGGGAAAGAGGAACCCTGCTCCACTGCTGGTGGGAGTGTAGACTGGTGCAAACACTGTGGAAATCAGTATGGAGATACCTCAAAGAACTAGGACTGGAAGTCCCATTTGACCCCTCTATTCCCCTGCTGGGGCTCTTCCCCAAAGAATTAAAAGAATCATACCACAGTGATATATGTGTGCCCATGTTTATAGAAGCACAGTTTGTGATAGCTAAAACTTGGAAACAGCCCAAATCAACTGGAGACTGGATAAAGAAAATGTGGGGTTTTTTATAAAATGGAGTACTACTCAGCCATAAAAATTGAGAAATTAGAGACATTTATAGCTAAGTGGATGCACATTGAGACAATAGTCTTAAGTGAAATAAATAGGACACACATGTATAAATACGGAATAGTTCCTCTGGTGTGAGAAACTGAAAATGTAAATAACGACTAAAATGTATAATAGGTAATGTGAAATAGGAAGAAAAGGGGCAAAGGGGAAGGAAGTGGGAGGGCTAGGGGAAAGGATAGAAGGGAATGGGATTAATATGAGAAAATGGAAAAATAGAAACAAAATCTTTGTAAATAGGGAGGAATGGAGGGTTTGAAGGGAGGGCTGGGCAAGGGTGAAAAATAAGAACCAAGAGAGACTATGTAAAGGTGCAAATTTCCAATGATGAATGTCATTATATTGTATACCCAAAATGTACCAATGATTAGAATGAATAATTGATAATGCAAAATAGGAAGAAAAGGTCCAAAGGGGTAGGGGTAGTGGGAGGGGCAGGGGAAAGGAAAGAAGGGAAAGGAAAAGTGATGAGAAATGGAAAAAATGGAAATAAAATCTTTGTAAGTAGGGAAGGGTGGAGGGTGTGAATGGAGGGCTAGGAATGGGGAAAAAATAAGAACCAAGATGCATCATGTAAAGGTACAATTCCCAATGAGAAAAGTAATTGTGTTGTATACCTACAATGTACCAATAAAGAATTTAATAAAGTGCAAAAAAAAAAAGAAAGAAATTTTATTCTTTAAAAGGGAAGATCATAAATATTTCAGGTTTTATGCTAGGCATGGTGGCCATAACTATAGTGCTAGGTATTTGGGGGACTAAAGCAAGAGGATCACTTGAGCCCACAAATTTGAGATCAGTCTGTGTGAAATAGAAAGACTCACTATTAAAAAACAATAAAGCAAAATAAAAACAATCAAGTATTTCAGCCTTTGTGTTACAATTACTAAGCTCTGCTCTTGTTACAATTACTAAGCTCTGCTCTTGTATGCACCAATATTTACAACAGTGGGAATGGTCTGGGTTGGACCTATAGGCTGTAGTTTTCTCACCTTCATCTCGTCAACCTCATTCATTTTACATATGAGAAAATCCTAAAAAATATTGAGGGTATCTGTGTTACTGTTCAGTGACAGAAATAAAATGAAACTCTCACAAGGTTCAGTCCTGTAATCTTTTAATTATACAAAATTCTAGAACCTTCACCAATTAATGTGGAAAAAATGTAACATCTTATAATTAAAAAATGTAAAATTCACTTGCAATTATGATAGTCTCATCGATCTTTATACTCAATAAAGGTTAGTTTAGAACTGAAACATTTCTACCTTACCCAGTTTGCATTGTGTAATTGAAATGGTACATACAACTCTAATACAAAGAAGTACATTTTAAAGCAAATTTTCCTTAAGTCAAATCAAGGATAGGGGGCACTACTCAAATGATCACAGACAGGATGATGAAGCTTCCCAAATATTCCACCAACAGAGATGCAAAAATTCAATTCTGGGTACAGCAAGATATGGGGCCTCAGACAGTTCCCTCCACCTGCAGCTGCTGTCCGTATTTGTCCCTGAGGCTTCAGCCTGTTCATACATCCTGTAGACCTGTTAATACATCCCCTAATTGAAAAAGTCACATTTCCCTCTCTCCATCACTGTGACCAAATTCATGACCCCTGAAATTTCACTTGCAATACAATTTGCCACAAAATTGAGTAATGATTGTTGAAAGTTCTGACTCCTTGAAATATTTTTCATCAAATTTAAATTAAAAATTTATCAAATAATAATTCCAGAGAAATAAATAACAAAAAATATTATGCTCTATCAAAGAGGCAACAAGGGGCCAGTGATTTAGCTCAGTGGCATCATGCCTGCCTTGATAGCGCAAGGTCCTGAGTTCAACCCCCAGTACCAAAAACAGACAAAAAAGAGGCAACAAGGAGTTGATGGTTAGTGAAATGAGATCATTTGAAAGTAATAATAACTGGGGTGGGGATTTAGCTCAGTGATTTCGCTGCCTGCTGCACAAGGACGAGGACCCAAGTTCAATCCCTGATACCAAAAAATAATAATAATAATAACTAATAAAAGAACATTAACACCATTTATTGTCCATTTACTCTCTACCAGGCTTGGTCCTAATAATTGTGTAATTGATCTTCAAAACCAAAAATGGAAATACAGATGCTCAGAGACGTGAAGTAACCTACTTGAGGGTGTTCAAATAATAATTACCAGCACTGGAATCCTGAGAGCTGACTTGGAAGTCTTAGTGATTGACCCATCTCTGCAGTACAAGTCCCTGTACCAGGTTTCTGGTGTACACAAATCTTGGCTCTTCTTACTAGCTGAGTGGCTTTAGACCAAATTTTCTGAGCCTGTTTCTTCATCTGTGAGATAAGCATAAATGTAGAACCTTCTCTATGGTATTGATTGTACATTAAAGAGTTAACCAGGCAAAGTGCTTAACAACATATAAACTTAAATTTTAGAGATTATTATAATTATCTGTGCTATTGATTTTTAAAAGCATATAATACAAATTCCCTCAAAAAAAAAAAAAAAACCCTTACAACAATACAGACCTGAACTTACATTTTGGCTCCTCAACTGACCAGCTATATGATTTTAATTTCAATACTTAAACATTCTGATTCTCAACAAGTTTCTTCTTCTGTAAAATAGGGGTTAAATACTCATCTCAGCTGGGCATGGTAGTGCATACCTGCAATCCCAGCACTCTGGGAGACCGAAGTAGGAAGACTACAAGTTTCAGCCCAACCTGGTCAACTTAATGACATACCAAGACCCTGTCTCAGAATAAATGAAATTAAATAAAATTAAATTTAAAAGGATAAGGACGTAACTCAGTGCAAAGGCCCTGGTTTCAATTCCCACTACCATTTAAAAATCTCACTGAGTTCACATGAAGAAGCAAGAGCTGATGTTTTTAGGGTCCCATCAGAGTAACAGTGTAATATTCAGGTTTTTATTAGTAAAACAAAATGTCTGAGACAAGATACTTATAAAGAAGAGCTTATTTGGCTCACAGTAATAAAGTTTCAAATTTCAAGATCAGACAGTGTTATTGGTTTGGCCTCTGCTAAGGATGACAGATGACATCCATTGTGGTAGGAGTGCATGTAGGAATTGCAATCCAGGAAGCAGTGCTTTCTAGAGAAAGACCTCACATCCCTAGTGGGATACCTAACTCTCACTAGATCCTACCTCTCGAAGGTTCCACTATCTCCCAGTTTGCAATCTCATGGACCCTGAGGGATGTATCAGAATCACAACATCTGAGGAAGATGTTGGGTAAATGTGATATCCCTCTAGCTTTACTCCAACCATTTTCAGCTTCGAGAATCCTACAGGACCTAAGAGCTGGTGCTCCAGTACACACAGTCCTGGGCAGACTGGGTTAATGGGCTAATAGGGTCCCCACCTCTTATATAGCTTAAAGTCTCCTGGGAGAAAATCACTAGGAAATCTCAGCAGTTACAATAAGACCAGCATAGGAGGCCAGTGAAGCACTTTGTCCAGGTATTGGGATAAAGAAATAGCTCAAAAAACCTCTATGTATTAGTAAGAATTAGCATTGTTTCTTGGCCTTTTGCCTAAAATAAAATGTAGTAAGAATTAGCAAGGTAAAAGAAAATTTTTCAATGTTCCAAGCAGAAAGAACACTATAAAAAGCTTAATGGTACACGAAGTAGAACTTTAAGAGAACAATTTTCATTGTGACTAGAAAATTGAGACAGGCTAAAAGATGAAGCTGCAGAAGTAGGGCCTGAAAAAATACTCTCTGAAGGTATTTTCAACAGATAGAGTAGGCTGACATTATCAGATTTTCATTTTATATTTTCATGGGAATACCTCAATGGTTCCTGTTCCATCCTACAATTTTTTTCACCATATTTTGAATAGACACAACTCTAATTATTTGTGCCATTCATGTATAGTTTTAAGAATCTGTATATTTTTAGTGTTTTACTCCTTTATATCTATCACAGTTTTCTACAGACAGTAAGTGCTCAATAATTGTTGACCTATCCTATCACTCCCTAAAGTTAGGGAAGTTTCTTATGGTCCTTTTATATACCACATACTTTCTGGGAGAGTTCTACATAATCAACTAATAAGTAATTTTTGTTTTTGAAAAAAAGTGGAAAATTATTCTTGTCTTCCTATCTGTCTTTCTGTGACTTAGGAAAATCATTAAAATTTGGAGTCTGTAAGATGTGAAAGTCAAGCAAGAGGGAAAGGTGAGCCACTAGGGAATCAGAGGCAGGTGGGCAGGCTTCCTAACAAGGAGAAAGAGCATGACATATCATTGTCTGCCCATGAGTTCCCACACCACATCTGGAAGAATGAGCCATGCTTTGTGCAAAACATGCTGCTCTGACAGCTCAATGAACAAAATGGCCAATTTCATCACCCATTAGAAAAACATTTCCTAGGAAGGTGGGTGAAAGGCTGATCATTTACCAAAGAAGGGGTTAATTAAAACATGCCATGGAGGTGGTGATGGCAGTTGACATTTGGTTGCTTGCTTGAAACACTATAAAAACAATGTCAAAGAAAGGAACTTCATCCTGTGTGAGAGTCATGAATTACCCAATTCTGGTGCCCCTGTGACATTTTCTAAAGCAGTTCAGTGGTGTAAACATAAAATGATGCTTTTGTAATTCAGCTATTCAATGAAGTATAAAATAACTATTTTACCCCAAATGGTTCTCTGATTTAATAGGTTACTTGAATTTCTCTTCAATGACTCATAACAATCCTAACAGTAAGTTGCTCTGGAATCAGCTGAGGAGGTGGAAGCTATAGCTCTGGAGGTCTGAAAACGACACTCCAGGCTACAGATGGGGAACGAGGTAGTCACATAAGAAGCTTATTCCAGGTTTTGTATTAAGAAAGGAAGAAACTCATTTATCTGCCTCACACTACTGTCAGTGTGGAAGTAATAAAGTTAGTATTCCTTAAGAAAAAGGGTGCATAAAATGTTCTATGCATATCTTTAGCAATATTCTCCCTCCTTGAAAAACATATGCCTATGAACAATCAACAGTCAGTGAGAAACTCTATGACTATAAATCTAAAACTTACTAGTAACACTACTCCTACTATAGTAAGCCCTGCTTGGAGAGATGCCAGTGGGTCACTTGGATACCTTCTAGCTTAGAAATGGCTTCTAGGAGAGGAAAAAGAGCTATGTGAATTTAAAGTCAAGAGAGTCCTAGATTCGATTTTCCTAACTTACTAAATGAGAGTGAGATGGTGAGAGAGAGAAAGCTTTGGCTGGGGCAGATAAGGTTGTAATACTTGATTGAACCTTTGTGTTTTGCACACCCCTTCCACTCAGGCAACAAGCAGATTAATGGAGGTGAGTTTTAAAGGATAACAACACAATAAAAATGATGCTAATAAGAATTATCACAGTTACAGCAGCAGCAAGCTATTAGCCATTTGTTATGTGTCAGACTCTTTGTTCTTGACATACATGACCTCTTACTGTCACAAAGGTCTCAAACTTAAATGTCATCACCTTCACTACTAGGTCTAACTGAGGACCCATCAACTCTTTTTAACACATTTCCTTCTAAAAACATGCTCAAAAAAATGGCCACAGAATTTCACAGATATGGCAGGGACTTAAATAGCTTCATGTAATAGTACCAAGAAGACTTCATTGATGTCTTTTGAAATTTAATAATTTTTAATTCATTAATTTTATTGGTTCATTTTAGGTATACAGTATGCTGACATTCATTATTGGGAATTTATACCTTTACATAATATATGCTGGTTCTTATTTTTTTCCCCATTCCCCTGCTCTCCCTTCAACCTTTCCACCCCGCCCTCTTTACAAAGACTTTGTTTCTGTTGTGCCCAGATCGCGAAGTCCCCAAAGACCACCAAGGAGCCGTTTCCGATGTAAACACACGAGGGTCGTTTATTCAAGCTAGAGCAGGGGCACTCAACGGTCACCGACGCAGCAGATCAGGATTGAGAGCCCCGAATTCCAAATCAGCAGGGTTTTTATTGTGGCTACCGCAAGGTTTGGGGATGTTCCATTTAGCAGTTACATGATTGGTTGATATTTAGCAAGCATGGGGGGTTGAGGGGTGGCTGCATGTAGAGTTTATGGGAAAAAGGAACAATCAGCACATTGACAGAATGTTCTATAGATAATGGGCCCGGGAGCATCTGTTTTCTGGGCAGACAGAGGATTGAGTTAGGAGCTCTGTCTCTTTTTTTATCTGTTGTCCCACAGCAAGGACATTTTATCATTAGTTTATGGGCACAAAGGAGACTAGGGGAATAGTTGACTTCAGTGAAGTAGAATTTATGTCAAGGCCACTTTATTGTCTTACATTTAAGATGGAGTCAAACTTTAAAATGGAGTTAGTTAGGTCTCACAGTTTCCATTTACACTTTCAGTTTCTCACACCATGGCTACTATCAATAAATCAACCAATAACATATGTTGGCTGGGCTGTGAGGCAAAAGGAACCCTTCTCCACCGTTGGGAGTGTAGACTGGTCCAACCACTGTGGAAATCAGTATGCAGAAACCTCAAAATCTAGGATTAGAGGTCCCATTTGACCCAGCTATTCCCCTGCTGGGTACCTTCCCAAAAGAATTAAAAGAATCATACCACAATGATATATGTGCACCTATGTACATAATAGCACACTTTGTAATAGCTAAAACTTGGAAACACCCAATTGCCCATCAACTGAAGACTGGATGAAGAAAATGTGGGATTTTTTAATAAAATGGAGTACTACTGAACCATAAAGAATGAGAAACTAGCGACATTTATAGCTAAATGGATGCATATTGAGGCCATACTCTTAAGTGAAATAAATAGGTCACACGTGTGTAAATACCAAATAGCTCCTCTGGTGTAAGAAACTGAAAGTGTAAATAAGGACTAAAATGTATAATAGATGATGTGAAATAGAAAAGGTCAAAAGGAGAAGGGAAAGTGGGAGAGGTAGGGGAAAGGAAAGAAGGGAAAGAAAAAATATGAGAAAAGGAAAAATGAAAACATAAATACCTAAAATGTACCAATAAAATTAATGAAAAAAAAAATAAAACAAAAACACTAAACCAGCTGGAAGAGAGGTTAGTAGAACTCTTGAAGACATTGGCATAGGAAATGATTTCATGAACAACACTTCAGTTGCATATGAACTAGCCAAAGAATCAACAACTGAGATCTCGTCTTGTTAAAAAGCTTCTGCACAGCAAGAGAAACCACCAACAGAGTGAAGAGACAACCCACAATATGGGAAAAAAATTTTACCACCTGTTCCTCAGACAAAGGTCTACTATCTAGGATATATAACAAACTTAGAAAAATCAGACCTCCCAAATTTAAAGACCCAACCCAAAAATGAGCATCTGAAATGAACAGACATTTCTCAAAGAAGTAGAAACAGCAAATAAATATATGAAACAATGTTCAACATCACTAGTCATTGGAGAGATGCAAATGAGAACTTTGTTACATTTGTTCAGTCCATATCTGTGAACTTCTAACTTGCTTATTAAAGGGCAACACAATAAATTTCCCACATTTCTCATATGGCAACAAATTGGACATAACTGCTTTTTCCTTGACTTACCCATAGTTCAAGGCAGAAATAAGGTAAGAACCTATCTAGGTTTTGGCTAGCAATTATATTGCTCACTTCCTTTCAAACCTTTGAAGTCTGGGTGTCACTAAACTTCTGAATGGGCAAAGTCTACCAGATGCTTTCTCATCTGAGGATGTTCTACTCTTCAGTCCATCACCTCCTGGGAAAATCTTAGCTAGACTTCAATGTCAAGCTTCCTGCCAGTTCTTCCTAAATGGCCTTTGATTTTCTGTTTTCTGTCCACAGTCTCATGACACATGTATCTACTTATATCTGTTCTGTCTAGTCCATAGCCACCAGCCACATGTGGTATCAAACAGCTGAAATACTGCATTTGCTCTATAACTGCAAAACATACATTAGGTATTAAAGATTCAAAGTGAAGAATAATATAAAGTATATCAATAATTTTTATATTGATTATAGGTTGAATTGATAAAATATTACATATTAAATAAAAGTAACACTAAAATTAAGTTTACCTATTCCTTTTTAATTTTTTAATATGATTGTTAGAAGATTTAAAATTACATATGTGGCTCTCATTTTTAGCTCAAATTATACTTCCGTTGGATAATGCTGATCTATATCCTTATAACTCACAGGCCAGGAATCATTTTACCTGAAAATTTCTTAGAAATACAAAATATCGTTTCCTTTTACTGATCTCCAGAATCAAATCTTCATTTAATAAGAGCCCCTTGTAATGCATTAATAAAATTTAAAATTTTTTGTATAGTCCATTAATTTTGATACCTTAAGCATCTATAGTTATAAGTCATCTGTTTCATAAGTACATGTTTCATTTAAACAAGGCCAACTTATTTGTAAAAACTACAATTTTTGTTTCTTATATAATTCTCATAGTATCAAGGCTAGATAATAAGACATTGAATAAATTTCTTGACAATTTAAAGTTATTTTTTATGAAGTCAGATGGTTCCACCATTTTCCTTACACATTATAATGTATTTTTATTACTATGTTTGCAACACACAGTAATTGCATTCACCATAGGGAAAAGATACATATGCAGCACAAATCTTGATCATTTTTACTTCCCTTTATCCTCTCCACTTTACAAGAAATTTTTATCTGTGTTCAAACTTTTTCCAATAAATAGTTTTTCCAATTAATTTCCAATAATTTTTCCAATTAATTATGATGTTAAACTCATGTATGAGCCCCTTATCACAAATTTAACACTGGAGAGTTGAAGGAGTATAACTTTTCTATATGCAACACAGTTATATTAATAAAATATTAATGGGAATAGCCCCACTTCAGACAGGCAGGTCTGCAGATGCCCTACTGAGGTCTTGAGTCACGTAGAACACCCCAAATCAGCCTGCTAAAGACAGACAGGTCTGCACACGTCCTACCGAGGTCCCGAGTCATGCGGAAGATCCTGAAACACCCCGCTGTAGACAGGCAGGTCTGCGCACGCCCTACTGAGGTCCCGAGTCACGTGGAACATGCTGAATCAGCTTGGCCCCAGCAACAATCCACTGGACACCACCCCCACCCCCCCACCCCACACTCCTCTGCACAGCCACCTGGTTCCACACTACAAAGATGCACAGGACACTGGACCACCAGACTACGGTACTGAGTCCCGCTGCTCCCTGCCCAGATGGAGGGGGTTCTGAGACACTGTCCCACTGCTCTTGGTCCAGAGGAAGGGGCTTCAGGGTCACCATCCCTCCCGCTGCTTGCAGCCCAGAGGAAAGGGCTTTTGGGCCACCTGCTGTCCCGCTCCTCCTGGCCCAGAGGGAGGGGCTTCTGAACCATCATCCCACTGCTCCTGGTACAGAGGAAGGGGCTCCTGGCCACCATCCCTCCCACTGCTCCCAGCTCATAGGAAAGGGCATTACGGCCACCATCCCTACCACTGCTCTCAGCCCCTCTCCCAACTCTCCCAGCTCAGAGGAAGTAATCCGTGGAGGTGCTAACAGTCCCCCAACCCAGTCGAAATGAGAAAACACATAAATAAGTCTCAAAATCACACTTCCAGATCACCTACAGCAACCCCAAAGGGAAATGAGATGGGACATTCTGATACTCAACCACCTGGACCCACTGAACTGGCAACAAAAGGGGATCTGGAAAAAATGAAATCAGAAATAATTTCTCAGATAACAGGAGAAACTGTGCCCCTAGTGCAAGACATGATTAATCAATCTAGAGAGGAGCTCAGGAACATGATGGAATCCCAACATAGGAAACAAATGCAATCCATAAAACAGATGCAAATAGATTTCCAGGACATGAAAGTCTCCATTGAAAGCCTACACAGCAGAATGAGCCAATGTGAGGACAGAATTTCAGATATAGAAGATAAGATTGCAATTAGTGACCAGGAAAAGAAAAATTGCTTCAAAATTATAAGGGAACATGAGAAATCAATGCAGCAGCTGCTAGATGATGCAAAGAAGAATAACATAAGACTGACTGGAGTCAATGAAGAAACAGTAGAGAGTGCAGATGACATAAAAAATCTCTTCACAGAAATAATGGCAGAAAACTTCCCAAGCAGGGGAAAAGAGCTTGACATACAGATAAGTGAGGCATATAGGACTCCAAATAGCCTTGATCAAAAAAAATCTACACATAGGCATATAATTGTTAAGATCTCAGAAACACAACAGAAGAACAAAGTTCTCCAAGCAGTCAGAGAAAAGAAACAAATCACATGCAAAGGAAAACCCATCAGAATCACAGCAGACTTCTCAACACAAACCATCAAGGCAAGAAGAGCTTGGAGTGACATATTCCAAGCCCTAAAAGGAAACAGCCTCCAACCCAGATTGACATACCCTGCAAAACTATCTTTCAAAATGGATGGAGAAATATGATACTTTCCTGACAAAGAGCACCTTAGGAAATTTGGGAATACCAAATCAGCACTCCAAAGAATTTTACACAGTATCCTAGGACCAGACATTGAGGATCACAACCCCAGGAAGCAAAGCAGAATGAATCCATTTGGCATGACAAGAAATTAAATGTAAAGGGGGAGAACCCAACAAAAAGAAAAAGTCATGGCAATGACAAGTCAATAAGTTTCAGTTATAACCATCAATGTTAATGGTCTCAATTCACCAATCAAAAGAAATAGACTGGCAGAATGGGTCAAGAAGCAAAATCCAACAATATGCTGCATACAAGAAACACACTTAATTCAAAAGGAATCTCATAGAGTGAAAGTTAAAGGGTGGAAAACAATACTCCATGTGACAGGAACCCAAAAAAAAGCAGGAGGACCTATCCTCTTTGCAGATCATGTAGATTTCAAACCAACACTGATTAAGAGAGATGAAGAAGGACACTAAATCCTTGTAAAGGAACAATCCAAGAGGAAGAGATGACAATCATTAATATCTATGCACCAAACACTAGTGCACCCAACTATATAAAACAAATACTAACAGACATGAAAAGTCATATATGCACTAATACAATTGTACTGGGGGTCCTCAACACCCCACTGTCACAAATAGATAGATCAACTAGACAAAAAAGAAGTAATGAAATACTAGAACTCAATCAAACTCTTGAACAAATGAACTTAACAGATGTTTACAGAGTCTTTCAACCCACAAAATCAGAATACACATTCTTCTCAGCTGCACATGGGTCATTCTCCAAAATAGACCACATACTCACACATAGAACATGTTTAAGTAAGTGCAAAGGAATTGAAGTTATCCCCTGTATATTATCAGATCATAGTGTGATGAAATTGAAGATCCATAGCAAAAGAAACAAAAAATTCCATAAACACGTGGAAACTGAACAACCCACTTCTGAATAACCAATGGGTCACAGAGGAAATTAAAGAAGAAATCAGACAGTTCCTTTAATTAAATGACAATGACAATACAACATATCAGAATCTATGGGACACAATGAAAGCAGTCTTACGAGGGAAATTCATAGCAGTGAATACGCATATTAGGAAAACAGAACAAGCCCAATTAAACAACCTGATGCTGAACCTCAAGCATCTAGAAAAAGAAGAGCAGGATGACCCCAAAGCTCATACAAGGGAGGACATTATAAAGATCAGAGGACAAATCAATGCAATGGAGACTAAGAGAATGATACAAAAAAATCAATGAAGCCAAGAGTTGGTTCTTCGAAACAATCAACAAAATTGACAACTCCTTAGCCAACCTTGTCAGAAAAAGGAAAGAAAAGGTCCAAATCCATGCAATTAGGAATGAAAAGGGTGAAGTGACAACAGACCCAGCAGAAATCCAGAGGATCATCAATACCTATTTCCAGAAACTATATGCCAATAAGATGGACAACACAGAAGAAATGGACAGATTCCTAGATATATAAGAATTACCAAAGTTGAACGAAGAAGACCTAAAAATTCAGAACAACCCAATATCAACCAATGAAATTGAAAATGTAATTAAAAACGTATCAACTAAGAAAAGCCCGGGCCCTAATGGCTTCACTGCTGAATTCTACAAGACATTTAGAGAGGAACTGCTGCCACTACTGTTGAAACTCTTCAATGAAATTGAAAGGGAAGCAACACTCCCAAATTCATTCCTGGAAGCAAGCATCACCTTGATCCTCAAAGCAGAGAAAGACCAAACCAAAAAGGAAAACTATAGGCCAATCTCACTAATGAACATAGATGCAAAAATCCTTATTAAGATAATGGCAAACAGAATGCAGAAAATCATCAAGAAGATCATATACCCTGATCAAGTGGGATTCATCCCAGGGATCCAGGGATGGTTCAATATACACAAATCAATCAATGTAATACACTATATCAATAGAGCCAAGGACAAAAACCATATGATTATCTCCATAGACTCAGACAAAGCATTTGACAAAATCCAACATGCATTTATGATAAAAACCCTACAAAAAATTGGAATAGATGGTCTCTACCTCAAACTGATAGACGCCATCTCTGAAAAAGCAACAGCCAATATCATACTAAATGGTCAAAAACTGAAATCCTACACACTAAAATCTGGAAAAAGACAAGGATGTCCACTATCACCACTCTTGTTCAATATAGTTCTGGAAACATTAGCCATGGCAATTAGACAAGAGAAAGAAATAAAAGGAATAAAGATAGGAAATGAAGAAGTCAAATTGTCATTATTTGCAGATGACATGATACTCTATATAGAAGACCCCAAGAATTCCACCAAAAGTCTTCTAGACTTAATAACCAAATTCAGTCAAGTAGCTGGTTACAAGGTCAACACACAAAAATCAATAGCTTTCCTCTACACCAATGACAGACTCACTGAGAGAGAAATAGAGCAAATAATTCCTTTCACAATAGCATCCAAAAAACTGAAATACCTAGCAATCAACCTAACAAAAGAAATCAAAGACCTCTTTTCTGAAAACTATGGCACTCTGAAAAGAGAGATAGAAGATGATATCAGAAAATGGACAGACATCCCCTGCCCCTGGGTAGAAAGGATTAATATAGTGAAAATGGCCATACTTCCAAAACTGCTATATACATTACATGTAATTCCAATTGTGATCCCAGCAGCATACTTCATGGACCTTGAGAAAACAATCCAAAAATTCATTTGGAGCAAGAAGAGACCCAGAATAGCAAAAGCAATTTTAGGTAACAGAGACATGGCAGGTGGTATCACAATCCCCAACCTGGAACTCTACTACAAAGTTACTGTGATAAAAACAGCATGGTACTGGCAAAGAAACAGACCTGAGGACCAGTAGAACAGATTAGAAGATGCAAAAACAATGCAGATACACTCAGCCATGTCATCTTTGATAAAGGAGCCAAACACCCTCACTGGAGGAAAGATAGCCTCTTTAATAAATGGTGCTGGAAAAATTGGCCTTCAACTTGAGAAAGATTAAAACTAGATCTATATCTCTTGCCATGCACTAAACTAAAATGGAAATGGATTAAAGATTTAAATATTAAAATAGAAACTCTGAACCAGTTGGAACAGAGTTTAGGCAGAACCCTTGAAGACTTTGGTGTAGGAAAAGATTTTATGAACAAAACCTCAGTTGCCTGTGAACTAGCACAAACTATCAACAAGTTGGATCTCTTCTTATTAAAAGGCTTTTGCACAGCAGGGGAAACCACCAGCAGTGTGAAGAGACCACCCACAATGTGGGAAAAAATCTTCATCTGCTCTTCCCCAGACAAAGGTCTACTATCTCAAGTCTATAAAGAACTTAAAAAGATCAGACCTCCCAAATTTAAAGACCCAATTGAAAAATGGACATCTGAAATGAACAGACATTTCTCAGACAAAGAAGTAGAAATAGCAAATAAATACATGAAAAAATGTTCAACATCACTGGTCATTCGAAAGATGCAAATGAAACCAATGCTGAGATTCCACATCACTCCAGAAAGAATGGCTGCTATCAGGAAATCAACCAATAACAAATGCTGGTGGGGCTGTGGGGGAAGAGGAACCCTGCTTCACTGCTGGTGGGAGTGTAGACTGGTGCAAACACTGTGGAAATCAGTATGGAGATACCTCAAAGAACTAGGACTGGAAGTCCCATTTGACCCTGCTATTCCCCTGCTGGGGATCTTCCCCAAAGAATTAAAAGAATCATACCACAGTGATATATGTACACCCATGTTCATAGCAGCACAGTTTGTAATAGCTAAAACTTGGAAACAGCCCAAATGTCCATCAACTGGAGACTGGATAAAGAAAATGTGTTTTTTTTAATATAAAATGGAGTACTATTCACCCATAAAAAATGAGAAATTAGAGACATTTATAGCTAAGTGGATGCACATTGAGGCGATACTCTTAAGTGAAATAAATAGGACACACATGTATAAATACGGAATAGTTTCTCTGGTGTGAGAAACTGAAAGTGTAAATAAGGACTAAATGTATAATAGGTAATGTGAAATAGGAAGAAAAGGGGCAAAGGGGAAGGAAGTGGGAGGGCTAGGGGAAAGGATAGAAGGGAATGGGATTAATATGAGAAAATGGAAAAATAGGAACAAAATCTTTGTAAATAGGGAGGAATGGAGGGGTTGAAGGGAGGGCTGGGCAAGGGTGAAAAATAAGAACCAAGAAAGACTATGTAAAGGTGCAAATTTCCAATGATGAATGTCATTATATTGTGTACCTAAAATGTACCAATGATTAGAATGAATAATCAATAATGCAAAATAGGAAGAAAAGGTCCAAAGGGGTAGGGGTAGTGGGAGGGGCAGGGGAAAGGAAAGAAGGGAAAGGAAAAGTGATGAGAAATGGAAAAAATGGAAATAAAGTCTTTGTAAATAGGGAAGGGTGGAGGGTGTGAAGGGAGGGCTAGGAATGGGGAAAAAATAAGAACCAAGATGCATTATGTAAAGGTACATTTCCCAATGAGAAAAGTAATTGTGTTTTATACCTACAATGTACCAATAAAAGAATTTTATGAAAAAAATAAAAAATTAATGTATTTTTTCTTGCATTGAGTTTTAAGCAGAGATCTGACTGTTCCCTTTTTATCAATAGGAAAGCAAAGGAATGTGAATGCTCTTTGAAAGGATAGAGAACTATACATTTATAGTACTCCAAGTCAAAAGTGATGTTTGAAACCATTTTGGAGACCTTTTGCCCTAATTAACTATCAAGTGAAGATTCTGTTATGGACACTAAGAGCAAGGAAAAGATCATCTATCATTTCTTTGAAATAGTAATGCCCAGTGACCTATTTATTGAAATATTTTTGCCCTCAGAAAATTTTATTTATTTAAAGTTTTCCGTTCCCCAAGTTGGATTTCAGACCATACAGAGGTTAGGGAGTCCATAATTTTATATTTAGAGTTTCAGTGTTAACTTTTTTTCAAAGTGGGCACTCATAGCTGAACTCAAAAGTAATGCATGGTGGTGCACACCTGTAATTCCAGTACTCCTGGAGGCTGAGACAGGAAGATCTCAAGTTCAAGCCCACACCTGGGCAATTTAGAGACTTAGTGAGACCATGTCTCAAAATAATAAATTAAAAGAGGGTTTGGCATGTAGCTCAGTGTGAAGGCCCTGGCTTCATCCTCCCCCCCCCCCCGATAGCACACAAAAAAAGAGGAAAATGTAGTTTTGATGTGCAACTATCATTGTTTCCATTAGCCTGTAATATGTCACCATCACTATTACATTAATTATTGTAATCTCCCTGTGCTATCAGGATAATATCCTGAAGACATCCAAAATGCTTTGTTGCATAGATATCTAAGAAGTTCAGAAATTTTTTCTCTCATAGTTCCCTCTGGAACAATGAGAGCAACCACTACAACATCTTAAGCTCAGTATAAAGAAGAAAACTTTTCCTGAGGTGCATGAAAGCAAGGACTTTCCCTCCAAAAATAATACCTCTTCATTTATCTTATGAATGCAAGAGGAAGTGAAAGGTGGGGTGATGGACAGTTGAGTAATTCTTTCTGTGGGCTCCTAAATATTCTTTCTGAGTGCTACTGTCATCACAGTATTTCACTATCAAAATTTCCAAATGGCCAGGGATTTATCTCAGCCGTTTCGCCACCTGCTGGGCAAGTGAAAGGACCCGAGTTCGATCCCCGGTACAAAAAAAAAAAAAAAATTTCAAATGAACACAAGTCTTCTCAACCCTTTGGTGCCAAGAATACCATTTATACTTGTATGTATTTATATGTGGTAGTGTTAGTATGCAAAGGCAATTTTCATCCTGAAATTCACTGCAATTTTACTTTCACTTTTCTCACTTGGGACTACCGAAGTGAAGAAAGAACGGTAATTGGAAGAAAGAACTCTGAGGGAGTTCTCATTGCATGGAATTTGGAAAACAGAATTTAGCACATTCTCATTAAAGGAAGATGAGAGTGGCAGTTGGAGCCAGATGAGAAAAATCACCCTCAGGATGATTAAAACCCTGGACTCCTGGGGCTGGGAAGGCTGGGGGAGGAGGATGGTTTGTTCTTTCCTCAGTGTTCTCAGCATATTGGAGCCAACAATTTGTGGGATGTTTTGTAGCTTGTAAATACCAATTGCCATTTTAGTAGTAACAGAGGCAGGCAATGAATTGTAGGCCAACATTATCTGTTTTAATGTTGACTGTAATTCTGGTCTTTGGTAATTATTGCTTTTTTCTTAGGAAAAAAAACCTAGTTTGTTTTTAGCAGCAGTGTGCATAATTTATTGCCCATGGCATATCAATTGGAAGAAAGCTAAAACTTTAAATACTGGCTAACAAAATGAAAGCCATTTTATTATACAAAGGAAATTAACAAAAATAAACAAATACCCACAATTTACAAGGGTAGTCTATCCTTTTGTTTTGTACATTTTTAAATTACTTTCAGCACCAAGAAACTCTCCTAGGCTTACAAGACTGTTAACTCCTTTGCAATTTCTACTTCTGACCTTAGTAACAATAAGTAATCTACAAGCTTTAGTTTTCAACCCTACTTACACCTCTCAAACATATAAGCCTATAAAACCTCACTCCAGCATGTGGATTGCTTTTCCTACTTTTGATCTATCAAAGTCAATTAAGTAGTTAAAGATCATTTGCACAGTCAAAATCTTAAGCTAAATAAACAGAATTTCCACAGCCCATTTCAGCCTGAATGTGTAAGAAGAAAATATCCCAAGGATGTTCTCTTGTGGGTAATATGAATACAGACAAAATAGTAGATGAAATATCCAATTTTTTGGATGATAGCTTTGCAAAATGCAAAGATGTTGTTGGACTTTTTACTTGACTACTATAACGAAAGTTATGAGGAAGACCAGTTTCTAATCAGAACCTGTTCTCGGAACATTCTTTTTCTATCCTTATTCTAACTAGAATCTGCCTCTTCCCTGGAGGCACTGCTTCTCCTACATTCCTCTCAAACGGTGGTGTCCCTATGTTTTCCCCACAGTTCTTGTCCTTCTAGGTCAACACCTGGATGAGTGACCTTCAGTTTTTTCATTGCCGCTTTCAGACCAGAATTCCCTTCCTCTTCTTGAAAATTAAAATCCCCAGCCTTAAATCTCAGCAGACTGTGCACCCTTCCCTTCATTATTGTTGTCATCCAGTAGCCTTCTCTACCCTCCTACTCAGCTCATTTCTCCTCATTTCTAAAAATATTTTCATGCTTCCTCTAGTCTTCATCCTGTCTTTCTTTTTGGTGCTTATGTGGATGATCTCTTCAACTAAGTGATCTTCCAGTGCTCTGGGATGTTTCCAGTATACCTGGTACTTCCCCTAACTTACCAGTGTCTAATGGTCACCCTCCAGACCCCATCATTGCCATAATAAAACTTCTGTTCTCCTAGTCACATGCCCCTCCATCTACTGACCACTTCCAATCTTTCCACTTTCTTCAGGCATTTCAAACCCAACAGAACCTATAATTCTGATTCTCCTACAACCTTAAGATCCTTACCTCCCTCCTTACATACTTTAGTCTCCAATCCATTGTAAATCAGCCAGATCCTTTCCTTCTCATTTGCTTTAACCTCCTAATAAAACCACAATCCTAGCTAAAGTCAGCTCTCCCCCTGCTGTATCCATGTATTCATGCATTTGAATGTGGCTGGAGCAAATTTTGAAATAACTTTGATGGGTCCCACTATTAATTCATTAATTTCTAATACCAACTTAATGTTATCAGACAATCATATCTTACATATTGTACTTTATAACATACCACATCATATATTACAAGAATATATATCCCAATTGTATTATACATCCCTCAGATGTTCACTTATCTCTTCCTCTATTTCTCACTTCCTCCTTTTTCTGGAAACACCAACGTCTCTTTTACTAGCCTCATTCTCAGCTGATAGCTCTTGCTTCCTACTTTACTAAAGAGTTAAAGCAGTCATAAGAGATCTGTAGATTCCCATCACAGGTTCCCAACACCCACGCTTCTAGCTCAAACCAGTATTTCCATGTGTATATTAAATTATATCCATTCTCACTTACTCAAAAACAATGCAATTCTCCCTATGATTTTCAACCTCATCCTATTTTTCTCTCTACAGGATTACAGTATTTCTACCATCAGATATATGCCACTATTTCTCCCAATCAGAAAATAAATTTAAAATTTTTTCTTTATTCCACTTTCCCTAACAGCTGCTGACCCATAAAAAATTCATTGAAACAATTGTGTATACTTATTTCTAATTTTTTCCATTCTTTCTTAAAGGCACCCCAATCCGCTATTACCCCACCAATCCACCAAAAATACCTCTGTAAGTATCACCAATGGCATCCACATTCATATCAAGTGGTTAAGTGGCCTGGTCTTCACTTATCGCACCCATTCAGCAACATTTAAAGAGATGGTTGCTTCTTCCTCAATCTGTTTTTTCATTTAACATGAAAACAAGGTTTCTGTGGCATTTCTTCTATCCCACTAAGGGAATGTGAAGGAAGTTCTGGTGAACAGTGTCAAAACTTTGTGTTGTGTTCCTGGCAAATAAAAATGACAATCATTTAATTATTACAAATCCCCTTTCAAGAGACATGTTTAATTCTTATCTAGACAGCACAATATTTCAAATGCCATACATAGGCTCAGCTCAGATGTGGAGAAACAAGTCCATCCTACATATGCTTCAAAGACCCTGGGGATTGCTTCTACTATTTAGTTTTCCAGGTGTTTTCAACCAAAAGACCCTTACCCTTCTGAAGAGATCACCAGGCCATTTCCTAACGAAAGAAATAGACATTGAACTAAAGGAGATTCTGATTAGATAAAAATATTGAGTAGTCTAGAGTACAGGAGATCTGAAATTCACAGTCAGTTACAAGTTCCAACTTTTAATGTAGTCTGGTTTCAGATGTGGTTTTCCCAGGATAGAGAGAGCTGCTGAGGCTGAAGTCATCAAGTGGCTCCCAGGTGAGGGAACAAAAGAACAGAGCAACTCAGGTTGCATAACTCTCTCATGACATAAAACTGGTAACTTGACCTTCCTAGTTGGATTCTATAACCCCAGGTTCACTAGATTAGAAAACAGAAGTTAATAATTCCAGGGCTCCACTCTGCTATTTTGTGTCACTTTGAACAAGATACTTGACCTTTTGGCAGCAGATTTTTTTCTACTCTATAAAATTATAATGACATTTTGCCAACTATGTCTCAGCAATTTTGTTATTGCTGATTTGTGTGTGTGTGCATTTCCACAACGTGCTGGTGAGTGTATTATACTGTTCTGTAGAGTTTAAGTTCACAAGGGCATGTATATGCATAGGGCATATACATTACAGTATTTTGGATGGCTAATCACATCTACAGAGTTCATATTCCTAGAGCTACCTCTTAGCGATGCAATGCTGAACATAACGGCAAACATACTATATGCACACATAGAAGTGGCTGCTAATGGTTAGTTGTGAAATGCATTTTCATTCTTATTTTTGGGTCTTCATTTTGAACTGGTTACCAGACTGAAAATATACTGAAAATTTACTTCAGTAAATAGTGTTGCTATAACTGAGTACAGTATCTACAAAGAAGAATGAAGCTGAGCCCTTTTTCTTACACCATGTACAAAGATCAACTCCACATAAATTAGTGATTTAAATGTAATACCCAAAACTAGAGGACTTACATTTAATTAATAAATTAATAGAAACTAAAATCATTAGTAAAACCTAAGGAAAAATTCCATGGCATTGGTCTATACAAAGATTTCTTTGCTATAACATCAAAATCACAGGCCACAAAAACCAAAAAGAAAAAAGAAAAAACAAAAAAAGAATGACATTATATCTAATTAAACAGCTTCTGCAAAGAGTAGAGTGAAGAGAGATCTTTATTTTTTATCCTGTGTATATGTAGTATTTTTCTGTACCAAAGCAATATATGTGCACCCATGTTCATAGCAGCATAGTTTGTAGTAGCTAAAACTTAGAAACAGCCCAGTTGCCCATCAACTGGAGAGTGGATGAAGAAGATGTGGTTTTTTTGTTGTTATAAAATGGGGTACTACTGAGCCATAAAGAATGAGAAACTAGAGACATTTATAGCTAAATGGATGCACATTGAGGCCATGCTATTAAGTGAAATAAATAGGACACACGTGTAAATACCAGATAGTTTCTCTGGTATGAGAAACTGCAAGTGTAAATAAGAACTAAAAGTTATAATAGAGAATGTGAAATAGGAAGAAAAGGGGCAAAGGGGAAGGGGAAGTGGGAGGGGTAGGGGAAAGGAAAGAAGGGAATGGAATTAATGTGAGAAAGTGGAAAAAATGGAAACAAAGCCTTTATAAATAGGGAAGAGTGGAGGGGTTGAAGGGAGGACAGGGGAATGGGGAAAAAAATAAGAGCCAAGATAGATTATGTAAAGGTGCAAATTTCCAATGATGAATGTCATTATATTGTATACCTAAAATGTATCAATAAAATTAATTTTTAAAAAAGAGTAGAGTGAAGAGAGATCCTTATTTTTTATTGTTCGTGTATATAGTATTTTTACTATGTACACACACACACTATCTTTTTGATGTCACAAATTTCCATTTTTATGTCATGTATCCCTTAACAAATTATTGTGGCTATTGTTATTTTAAATAGTTTTGTCATTTTGCTTTCATATTGAAGATGTGTGACATATACTCTGATATTACAGAATTAAGTTACTCTAAATTTGACTGTATACTTACTTTTACCAGTTTGTTTTAAATTTTGATATCTTTTTGTGTTATTAATTAATGTCCTTTTCTTTTAGCTTAAAGGAGTAACTCCGTTTAGTATTTCTTGTAGGATAGACCTGATAGTAATGAACTTTTTCAGCTTTTGTTTGTCTGGTATAGCATATCCCCTACATTTCTGAAGGACAGGTTTGCTGAGTACAGCATTCTTGGTTGGTAGTTGAGATTTTTTTGTTTGTTATTTGTTTTTCCCTTCAGCACTTTGAATATATCATCCTACTTACTCCTGGCCTAAAAGATTTCTGCTGAGAAGTCTGCTGCCAGTGTGATTGGAATTCTCTTACATATGATATGCTTCTCTTTTTTTTTTCTGCTTTCACTGTCATCTCTGTTTTTAATTTTTGATAGGTGGATTATAATATATTTTGCTATGGTCTTATTTGGATTAAATCTAATTAGAGATTTCTGACCTCATACCTGGGATTTATATCTTTCCCTAGATGGTAATTATTTTCTACTATTATTTTTCTAGTATGTTTCCTGGGCCTTTCTTATGCTAGTGTAATTCTTATTCTAGTGTAATTCATATATTTGCTTATTTGTTGCTAACCCATAAGTTATTTAAGTTTTTAAAAATCTTTTTTCTTTTTACTTTGCGACTATATATTTTAAAATAACCTGTCTTGAATTCACAGATTTTTATTTAACTTGGTCAACTTCTAGTGAGATTTTGCAATGCATTTTTTATTTCATTCTTTTTCAGCTCCAGAATTTGTTTAATAATTTATTTATTTTAATATCGCCATTAAATTTTAATCATTTTGTTCTTCATTGCTTACCTTATTTTGTGAAGTATTTCTCTGTATTTTCTTGAAGTTCATTAGCTAAATAGCTCTTTTGTTCCATAAATCTCCATCTTTTATTGCTGGTAGTGAGGCTTGATTAGTGCCATCATAAAAATGACCCCAGGGAGTTTGTTCCTGCCTCCACCTGTTCACCCCTTGCTAAAGACACAGCAAGAAGGTGCCATGGAAATAGCAGAGAGTGGGCCCTCACCAGATACTAACTCTCCTGCTCCCTTGATCTTGGAACTACAAGAAATAAATTTTTGTTGTGAAAACCTCAGGTACTTTGTTATACCATCCTGAACGAAGACAAAAAGGAACCCCAATATATTAAAAGGAAAAAATGGAATAGTTCTCCTTTATGCTGAGTGAAATCTCTTCCCTCCACTTCAGAAGTTCAGTTAGACAATACCTCATCAAAGAGAGTGATGAGAGGTTCATCAGCACTCTTTAAGGAAAATAAGCTTAAATATTAGTGATCATAAATCAAACTGACAAGCATCAAGTATCTCATATATTTCTAATATCTTCTGGGAAAATATATAATTTTAAGTAAGAGCAGATTCTTACAGTTTCTTCTATATATCTGTCTTAAACTCAAATATATTGCGATTTCTTGCTGGTAGATGTCACATATCAGATGTCTTTTATCCTCAAACCAATATCTTATATCTAAAGAATTGGACTATGACACTTATGATAAATAATAGACTTCAACCTAGTCATGTATTAATGCAGAACCATGGGATCTTAGATCAGGACAGTGTATTGGAGATTATCTCTTTAACTCTGCTCATTTTACAGATGGAACAGAGGCCAGGAGGCTCTTTTGACCAAACAGTGTCAGAACAGTGTGGAAAATTCACCCTCTGCCCTCTTAGGCCTGCTGCCTCCTCCCTAAGGCAATGCTCTCTTAGTATTCATTTCTTGTAATCCCCAGTTTTGAGCACAGAGACTTATATTTGGAAAAATGTGTGTGTTAAATTTTACTGGAGGACCAGACCCTTAGCAAATTCAAAGTAAACCTGGAATGCTCATCCAGTGATTTTTATTAAACACCTGACATTTATCTTATAGAGGTGAGTTTATCTTACCACAGTTCTTCATTGCAGTCATGGGAAAATAGCAGCACTTACTGTGTGAAGGTAAATATTATGGCAAGATAAATATTAACTTTCCAAAGAAACCATTCTAGCTTGTTAAAAATCACAAATGGCATCAGTTGTTTAAGGTTTACACTTTCATAGTGTCTCTATGGACAATGGAGTTTCCTGAACCAAATCTGTTTTCTTCAGAGATTTAATACTGAAGAAAAGGTATCAGATACTCTATTCAATATGAAGGAACCTCATAGTAGCAATCAACAGTGTACAACCCTGTAGGGATTCATCTACGGATATTTGACCTCTCTCTACTCAGCTACACTTCTTTCACTAGGCTCATCCCTTCTGTGTCTCCAAGTATTGAATCTGAGATACAAAGAAATGCTTCCTGACTTAATCCCTGGTTCAGTCGTGTTTTAACACAGCCAGAGATTTTCTGAGTTTTAGTCAGAAGATGACTTGGCAAGGCCTACAAATCACCTATATGCTGTTTGCTCCTCCTTGCAGTAATGGAGCATAGTCATATGAGAATCAATAATTAATCTGCCCCTCTTCTCTCACCAGACCCTGGAGGAAAAAATAGAGGGAGATTGTGTACTTTAGGCATTAGCTGGAACAGCTTATTAAATATTTGGAGAATGTTTTATTATCCATTACCTCACATAATAAAGACATTTCCATGTTGCTGTTTTCCTCAAAAAACAGTAGCTTGTCTGATATTCAAGTTATCACATATTAAAAGGACACATAGAATACCTTGAAAGGTAGACTCATTATGCAAATACTTACACTAAACTTCTACAACAAAAGGAGTCCTCCAATGATAATCATCCTCTGGCTGATTGTGGTTTGCTTTCCACATACATATAAAGTGTGATCAAAAAGTAAGATGTGTATTTAAATTTTTAAAAATTTATTCCAGTAAAAGACACACTGTCATTAGTTCCCCCTGAAAACACTACTCCTTACTTCAAACACACTTACCCTATTGTTTTTACCACTTTCTGAAGCAGTTCTGGAAGTCATTTTACGTAAGTATATTTAGTTGCACTGTTGTAGCTACCTACAGATGTCCTGAATTGATTCAAAATATTCACCATTGATTGTCACTTGAACTTTGGGGAAGAGCCTCAAGTCACATGCTGCCAGAACCAGTGAATAAGGTATATGAGCACAAATCATAATGCTTTTAGGACCTTTCTTTTCCACTGAATGACAATTGGCAACAACACTCACCATATTTTTGATCATACCTCACCAAGACACTTATGATAGTGGACTTTTATAACACTTCAGTAAGTGACAAGAACAATGAGATATGTATGTTTGACCTGAGGAGGAGAAATATTTTGAGGGGGGTTACTGGCAATGTTTGCTTTACTATAATACTTTTTTTAAATGTATACATTCACCGATATTTCTATTACACTTTCTATGGTTCAGGATTGTAGAAGTCTCTTCCCAAAACAGGGAAGAGATCATGGTACATGGAAGACAGAAGGTAATAGCTATATGAATATGTAGAAATTAGCTTACAATACACGAAATAGTTTGTCAATGAGTAGAATGATTTTAGAAAAGATTGTGCTTATCTGTGTGTGTGTGTGTGTGTGTGTGTGTGTGTGTGTTCATCTGGAACTATTTAGGAAGCAAATAGTTCATGGAAAACATTTCAAAAGAACTGAGACAACTAGGTAAGCTATAATGTTTTAGCAACTGAGTGCTCACTGGAAGGTAAAACAAAAATGATCAAACAAGGAAAAAACTGTTATATAGAAATTACTAGTAATGTTGTTAAATGAATATGAAAAGTTTATCTCAATAATTTGTGCACTGTTATTTTCTTAATTTACATACTTTTGGACTCAAAAAAGCCCTTAACCTTCTGATGATCATCCCATACATTAAAAATAATTTGATTTTCTTTAAAATCTCCATCTAGAGATAGAGACCCATTCTTCTAACTGTTCACAAGAATATTGTGAGTTTTTTTAAGGCAGATATTAGACATGAACAGTCACTTGTAGTCAAGTCTTACAAGTAGATAATTGATAGAAAAGAATATTAGTGATAACACTATTTGAGAGCAATGGTCAATATAATGGGTTGATAATTTAAAACAATACAACATTTTCTTATACATTACATACTGAATCCAAAAGGAAATTTAAATGGAGAAGTTTCTGGAAAAGTCTGAACAACAGTAAATCCCTGGAATTGGTACATAACTTCCCAAAGAAACTATTTTTTAAAGGCAGCATTCAGTTGTAGGGAAAGTGTTGCCTATTTAAAAGAGAAAAGACCCATAACTTTGTAGTTTTATCTTATGCAAGTTCAATAAATATAGACAAAGCAATGACGATTTCACAGACTCTTGAAAGAGATCTGTTCACAGAAAGACCTTGTGGCAATGATGTTGTAAAATCTATTGTTTATGTAGAGCATTGTAAAGATATCTAGCTATGCAGAAGAAATGTAAAAAAGAAGTGAAGTGCTCATCCCAGAGGCCAGGCTGCTGGAAAATGAGAATAAGATGAGACATGAGTCTCCTGAGATTAATGAGTTCAGGAAGGTTCACTTTTGTTACAAACTACAAATCAGGTCTGCTGTAAAGTAGTTTCAGGTTTGGAATTTAGGGCTCCCCAAGGGTTCTGTTTCAAAGAATGAACAGATTTCTATAATGATGAATGGTTGAAGGTAATACATCAAATAATATCGTTATGTGCATGGCTGGGTTTTAAATCATTCTTTCTTGAGGAGAAAACTAAAATGACAAATTTTAATTCAAATGCCATAGGAGATGTTTAAAAAGTCATTCTAATAAAAATAAAGCAGGCCCCAAAAAGAAGATGCACACATACTTGTATTCTAGTTTGGTGTGTGCAAGAAATACATATTTTTGGTACTACAGATTCTGTTCAGGAAAGAGAAAACTTGATCATCTTTCAGATTGTGAACATGTTCAAAATTTTTTCATAGCAAATCTTTTGTAATGTTGATTTTAAAACTCTTTGTTCTTGTGGAAGTAGTTTAAACTTAAAGTGACAAAAGATTACACAGGCATCCATAGAGTTAGCAGTAAAATGATGACACACAGCATAGCTTGATGGATGAATATTAGCTTGGTGTGTTCAGGTTGAAAGAGGCAGGAAGGTGCTTGCCAGCCAGGGGAGTCTCAGCCATCTGGAGGCTGACCCAGAACACTTACAAAGGAATCTTTAGAACACACTTGAGTTTCATTTAATTCACTGGGTTAGTACATCTTAATGATTTTCTAAACCCTCAATTCTTACTGATGTCCAACTCTTTTTTTCCATCAGATACACTGATATAACTCTACTTTCTCTTTGCCTATAAAAGTGAAATACTTTGACTTATTGGGTTTTAGGCTAAAAACAATTATCAGTCAGTTGCCTGTGTTCAAGATATTCTAGGAAATATTGGTAGGGAAGAAATAAAATGACAAAAGAGGCTATGTGTGTTTTCTCCCTAAGAAATCTGACTTCCTTTCTGAAATCTTCCCAGTAGGAACCATATAAAAATGACAGGGAGCTGCTGGTTGGTTTCTCTTGCTGCTAAAACATATGTTGTTATGTCATGTCCTAAACAGAAAACTGAAGCATCCCTTTCAAATTCTCAGCACCACTGACACTTCCAACAAGTGCTCTCGTATTGGTTTTGGTCTTATCTGTTCCTAACAGGCAGCCTCATGCCTTGGAAATTTGACCTGAAATAAAAATTCAGCCCCAAGTATCTGCTGTCAATTGCACAGAAAATAGGAGATGACAGCAAAGTCACTTCTGCATGCTGAATTAGATCTCTCCCCAACATCTTCTAATGTCATTATTAGCACTCAAATACACTGTGTCAAAATGTGTCTGTGTAGGAGATGGACTGGGCAACACTGAGTTCCTTCTTAGTCAATTTGACAAGCTATTTTTAATACATAACTTCTGCATAGGGAATTATTTAGGAAAGGCACCAAATCCGTCGCAGAGATTTATAGATAAAGATATTCCAAAAGGACCTATACAGTGAATAGAGGGCCCGCTTTACAATTCAGTTGCAATTAACCACTTCTAAATTTGGACAAGGTCATTACCAATTTGGTCTTATGGAATCTACAATCAAAGCAGTAAACTAAACTTGGAAATTCTATGAATTTCAATGGCTTGCATTTGATAGTTACTTTGATTTAGAATCTTTCATTATAGTTCCATCAAAGATCAAGTTTCCATGTCCCTGTTCTATGTATTTCAAGTTATCCTGAAGTATGGGATGAATTTGTAACTCAGCAATACCATTATTTTATTATATGTGTACCACAATGGGATAATGGGTAAATGAACCATGAATTTTCACTTAGTTTCCTCTACCATATCCCCAAAGACCCAGTTGAAAGATGTTGATGAAGCAAACTTAATGAAACTGTTTGACAACTTACGTGCTATGTAGTTTCATACATCCTGACAAAATTATGTTCTTGTGACTAAAGAGAGAAAAACCTAATAGATGGAAAAAAGTTAGTCAACAGAATTACATACAATATGAAATGAAATGTTTTCATATTCTCTCAGAATCTTAAAAAGATAAAGTATTTTATTTCAGACAGAGTGAGTTCCCCATTATGTAAGATACCCAATGGTTTGGGATGCTCCAGAGTGGAATGAGCATTAGCAATACTTATGTTAATAGAATTCACAGGTCCCTTCCTCAAGCCCTCAGTATCTATGATTCAATCATTTTCTTTGAGTGAACATAAGTTGAAGCCATTTATTTTCAAGAGAACTATATATGTCATTAACAAAATTCTAAAGAAAATATTTTAAACATTTAATTAATTACCACAGATCCAGCAACTCCACTTTTGTGTGTATATATATATACATATATACACATATATATGCAAATCAATATGATATGGAATCAATGTGTAAAAGACATACCCACACTACACTATTCATTGCAGCATTATTCATAACAGCCAAAATATGTAATAAACCTAAGTGTCTATCAACAGATGAGTAGATAAGGAAAAGTGTGGTGTATCTACAGAAGGGAATACTACTCAGCCTTTTCCAAAAGAAGGAAATCCTGTCATTTGGAACAACAAGGGTAAGCCTGGAAGACACTGTGTTAAGTGTTATGTGGCATTCAAAGAAAGAAAAATATTGTTTCATCTCATTTGTATGTGGAATTTGGAATAAAGCCATACTTACAGAAACAGAGAGTAACATGGTGGTTACCGGCATGCTGAGGATGGATGGATTGAGAAGATATTGATTAAAGAATAAAAGTTTCAGTTAAACATGAAGAATAACCTCAAAAGATCATAAAACATCATAATGAGTATAATTAAAACAACATGCTGTACACTTGGAAATACTAAGAGAGTAGATTTTAAGTGTTCTCACCATCAAAAAAGTATGTGAAGTAGTATGCTACTTTGTTTGATATAGCCTTTTTCAATGTATACATAAATCAAAATATCATGTTGAACAACATTAATACATATAATTATGTCAATTAAAAAATAAAAATATCTTAAGAGATTATATGACCTGATAGGTACCTGATCTAGCCATATAACTTTAAGCTTTACTACTTAATCACTTCTATAAATAAAACTATAACTTAATGTTCACTTTTCAAATTATCTCTAATGTCAACAGAAGTTGGCTCTTAACTTCTTGCTTTTTGTCCAATTTTTACTGCTTTTTGCATGCCACTGAGCCTAACACCTAGTATTTGTCCCTTGGTACTGACCTTAACTTCCAATCTTAAATATAACATAAGTTCACCCTATGTTCTTTGGTTCTTTGGGATTCCATAGATAAATCTACCAATGAATCCATTCCCATGGCCAGAAATTCACCCTCACTACATCCATACAAAGCCAATACTTCTAGGCCCTCAGGAACAGGAACTAGACATCAGAGTAAGAACTGGCTACTAAGCCCAATATGCAAGATGCATTTTAGGAAAGAAAATGGTGCTGTGAAAACTGGCTATCCACCTGAAGAATACTGAATCTTGACTCATATATCTCACTATGTACTAAAATAAATTAAAAATGAATACGAATATAAATGTTAAAACAGAAACAATCTGCTGGAAGATAAAATAGATAAAACTCTTGAAGACATAGGCACAGGCAAGGACTTTCTAAACAGAACCCTATTTGTACAAGAAATAACGCCTATAATTAACAAATGGGATCATATCAAATTAAAAAGCTTTTGCTGTGACCAGCAGCACAAGCAGTCTTGGGTTGCGGTAGAACCAGGAGTAAAAAGTCAGTACACTCCCCTACCCTGCAACCAGTGAATAAGAGGAGCCAGCTTCGTGGACCTGGAGAGGCTGTGCAAGGTCTGGGAGGGGCTAACTGTACACGGGAGTGGGAGCCGCCTTGGGCTGTCTCTGTCTAAGGATGCCATAGCAACTGGGAGAGTGATGCAGGGACAAAAAGGGGAAGGAGACAGAGGCAGGTCATCCAGAAAGCTGCTGGCTGAAGACTATGGCCTCGGCCCCCACATCCTGAAGCCGAGATCAGCCCCACACACAGCACTAATCCTACTGCAGACTTGACTAAGGTTAGCCAGCACAAATATGGGATCTGACTTGAACACTACTACAGAACTGTGGACTCCAGAGGACTTTTTTTTCTTCCTTCTCTGTTTATTTGTTTCATATTCCCTTTTCCTGTTGTTGTTGTTGTTTTTGAGGGGGGGGTTGTTTAGGGTTTCAGTTTATTGTATGTTTTGTTTGTCTATTCTGTTTCTCCCTTTCCTCAACTGTCTTTTTAAAAAAATTTTTTATATTTCCATATGAATGAACATTGTCTCTAGTCTTTCTGGTCCACTTCAATATTCTTTTCCTTTATCTTTCATTCTTTCTCACCTATCCTCTTTGCCAGTTTCTACAAGCTTGAGTGATCATCCTTCACCCTTTAACCTTGTTTCTACAGTATTTCTCTTCAATTCTCACTTTGTTTTGTCCTCTATTACTTTTAACCAGCCCCCCCCCCGCCCCCAGCAAACATGGTAAAATTATGCTAGCAAGGGGGAAATCACTGCATAAAATTCCTGGTTTATGTTGGATTTTCCTATGTACCTATACATCTTCTCCTGTGGTTGAAGATACCAAATTAACAATTACCACAGGGTGTAAGTTTCTAGGCTGTGCTTGATAACATTGCTATTGCTAACTGTATTACTTTAGCTGGGGTGAGTCACTCTCATATGACAACATTGTGACTGTCTGGGGTCATAATCATCACCATAGTCCAGTACCAAAGGGCTGGGTACTGAGCCAACTGGATAGCAATGTCTCATCCCAAATAAATTAAGAAGGTAGGATCTTGGGACAGACATAAAGACCAAGAGCCAGCCACACCTAGAAGATATCTCTGAGGAATAGACATTTCCTAGAGAAGTCATGATGCTAGTGATAAAGTTATCTAACATAAGAAACTTATAAGCATCAAAACTGAAGACAAATTAAAATTTAAAGAAAAAGAAAATGACAAGACCCAGAAGCAAAATGCAACCCAAGACCTCTAGCTCACCCTATACATATCCAGGGGACAATGAGATAGAGGAAATCAGAAACCACCCACCTGAATTTTCTTAAAATGATAGCAGAAGATGAAAAAAAACAGATGAATAAGGCTATAGAGAAAATCAGGTCACAAATAATCTCTCAGGTATAAAAAAAGAGATAATGATCATAATGAAAGACTTGCCCAGAGAATCTAGAGTAGACATAGATAAAAAAAAAAAAAAAAAAATAGAGGAGCTTAGGAAAATGATGGAAACAATGAATGCCAACATAGGAAAGAAATGGAATCTATGAAACAGATTCAAATAGATATCCAAGATATTAAAAATTCCATTGAAAGTTTGCATAGCCAAATGAATGAAAGTGAAGACAGAATATCAGACCTAGGAGACAGGAGTGCGGTTAGTGATTATGAAGAAAAAGATCTCTTAAAAATAGCAAGGGACCACGAAAAATCAATCCAACAGCTGCTAGATGATACAAGGAAAAAAAACATAAGATTGATCAGAGTCAATGAAAAAGCAGGAATCAGCCTAAATGACATAAAAAAGCTTCACAGAAGTAATGGCAGAAAACTTCCCAAACAGAAAAAAGGAATTTGACAAATGGTTAAGTGAGGCATATAGAACTCAAGGCATATAATAGTCAAGATTCCAGAAATTCAGGACAAGAACAGAATATTAACAGCTGTTACAGAAAAGAAACAAATCACCTATAAAGGAAATTCCATCAGAGTCATAGCAGACTTCTCAATACAAACTCTCAAGTCAAGGAGAGCTTGGAGTGATGTATTTCAAGTTCTGAAAAGAAACAAGCTCCAACTCAAAGTGATGTGCCCCGAAAAACTATCTTTCAGAATCAATGGAGAAATAAGATACTTTCCTGACAGAGAACACCTGAAGAAATTCATGACCATCAAACTAGCTCTCATGTTTTGAAGGATATTTTAGAAATACAACAAAGACCACAATTCAAAAAATGCCAATAGAAAAAAGCCACCAGGCAAGGCAAATAATTAAACCAGAGGGGAAAAACAGGGAACCAACAACAGAAAAATAATATGACAAGGATAAGCCAATACATGTCAGTTATGACCATCAATGTAAATGAACTCAACTCACCAATCAAAAGAGATTGGCAAAGTGTATCAAGAAACAAGATCCAACAATTTACTGCATAAAGGAAATACATTTAACTTAAAGAGAAGTTCATAGACTGAAAGTCAAAGGATGGAAAACAAAAATTTATGTGACAGAAACCCAGAAAAAAGCAGGGGTACCTATTCTATTTGCAAACAAAATAAACTTCAAGCCAAGACTGACCAAAAGAGACAAAGAAGGTCACTGTAGAGGGAAAATTCAAAGAAGAAGATACAACAATCATAAATACATATGCACCAAGTACTAGCGCACCCAACTTTATAAAACAAATATTAATGGACATGAAATATCAAATAAACAATGATGCAATTTTAATGTGGGACCTCAAAAACCCACTGTCACAATTAGACCTAGATCAACCAGACAAAAAAATCAATGAAGAAATATCAGAGCAGAAACAAATCTGTGAACAAATGGACTTAGCAGATGTTTACAGAGTGTTCCACCCTACAACATCAGACTACATATTTTTCTCAGCTGCACATGGGATATTCTCTGAAATGACCACATATTAGCTCATAGAACATGCTTAATTTAATGTAAAGGAATTGAAATAATCCTATGCATATTAGACCATAGTGCATTGAAATTGGAAATCAATGGCAAAAAGAAACCACAAAAACTACATAAACACGTGGAAATTAAATAGCACCCTCCTGAACAACCATTGGGTTACAGAGAAAATTAAAGAAGAAATGAGATAGTTTCTACAATTAAAAGATAATGCCAGTACAACATATGAGTACTTATGGAACACAATGAAAGGTGTTATATGAAAGAAATTGATGGCGATGAACTCTCACATCAGGAAAACAAAGTGAGCTCAAATAAACAACCTAATGTTGAATCTCAGATTTCTAGAAAAAGAAGAATAAGTGAATCCCAAACTTGTATGAGGTAGGAAATTATAAAACTTAGGGCAGAAATTAATTCAATTGAGACTATGAAAATAATACAAAGAATCAATGAATCAAAGAGTTGGTTCTTTGAAAGATTAAATAATATTGATAAACCCTTATCCAATGTTATAAAAAAAAAGAAAGAAAAGACTCAAGTCCATGCAATTAGGAGTGAAAAGAGTGAAATCACAAGGAATCCTGCAGAAACCCAGAAGATCATCTATATCTATTTCAAAAATCTTTGTTCTAATAATATAGAAAACATAGAAGAAATGGACAGATACCTAGATACATATGAATTACCAAAGCTGAATCAAGAAGATATAGTAATTGTAAATAACCCAATATCAGTCAATAAAATTGAAGATGTAGGGCCGGGAATTTAGCTCAGTGGTTTTGCCTCCTGCTGTGCAAGCACAAGGACCCAAGTTCAATCCCCAGTACGAAAAAAAAAAAAAATTGAAGATGTAATTAAAAACATACCAACAAAGAAAAGGCCATGTCCTGATAGATTCATTGCTGAATTCTACAAGAACTTTAGAGAAGATCTAATGTCAGTACTTCTCAAACATTTTAATGAAATTCAAAGGAAAGCAATACTCCTAAAGTCATTTCTGGAACCAAGTATCACTCTGACACCAAAACCAGAGAAGGACCCAACCAGGAAAAAGAACTACAGGCCCATCTCCCTCATGAATATAGATGCAAAAATCCTCAACAAGATACTGGCAAACAATGCATAGAACATTGATGATGAACATCATCAGTGCATAGAACAATGCACAAATCATCAAGAAGATTACACACCTCAACCAGTAAGATTCAACCCAGGGATGGAGAGATGGTTCAGCATATGCAAATCAATAAATGTAATACACCATATCAACAAAGCCAAGGATTAAAACCACATGATCATCTCAATAGACACAGAAAAATGCATTTGACAAAGTCCAATACCTGTTCATGTTTAAAACCCTACAGAAAATTAGAATGGAAGGATTTATCTCAATCTGACAAAAGCTGTCTATGACAAACCAACAGGCAACATCATACAAATGGACAAAAACTGAAAGCTTTTACTCTAAAATCAGGAACAGCACAAGGATGTCTACTATCACCACTCTTACTCGAAATAGTTCTGGAAACACTAGCCAGATCAATTATACAGGAGAAAGAAATAAAAGGAATAAGGACAGAAAAGGAAAAAATTAAACTATCATTATTTGAAGATGACATGATACTCTACATAGAAGACCCCAAACCTTCCATTAAGAGACTTTGAGATTTAATAACCACATTCAGTCACATAGGTGGATGCAAAGCCAAGACTTGAAAATCAATAGCCTTCCTGTACACAAATAACAAAATTACTAAGAGACAAATTAAGGAAACTATGCATTTCACAATAGCATTGAAAAAAATGAAATATTTAAGAATCAGTCTAGCAAAGGAAGTAAAAGATCTTTACATTGAAAACTACAGTACTGAGAAAAATTAGATCAAAGATGATAACAGAAAATGGAAAGTCATCTTATGTCCTTGGGTAGGAAAAAGCAACATAGTATAAATTGTCATACTCCCAAAGCTGTTTTACAGATTTAATGCAATCCAAATCAAAATACCAATACCATACCTCACAGAACCAGAAAAAACATTCCTGAAATTCACTTGGAATCAGAAGAAGTCTAGAATAACAAAAACAATTTGGGGTAACAAAAGCAAGGCCGAGGGAATCACAATCTCTGACCTGAAATTATACTACAGACCTACTGTGATAAAAACAGTGTGGTACTGGCAAAAAAACCCAGAGGCCTGAGGATCAGTGGAACAGATTAGAAGATATAGTAACAACTCCAAACAAACCCAGCCACCTTATCTTGAAATAAGAAGAAAATGTTCAAATGGAAGGGGCACAGGGGAGGTAGGAGGGGGAAAGGAAGAAAGGGAAACAAAAAAACTAGAAAATAAAAATAAAATGTAAATAAAGCTTTTGTAAATAAGGGGAAGAGAGATAGCAGGGAGGGGATGGTAAAAAAACAAGAATCAAGATACATAATGTACAGGTACAAATTCCATATGACTAATATGATCATTATGTGTATCTAAATTGTCCCAATACACTTAATGATTTTTTTAAAAGCTTTTGCACAGCAAAGGAAACCATGAACAAAGTGAAGAGACAACCTACAGAATTGCAAAAAAAAAAATTGCAGCTATTCCTGGGACAGATGACTAATATCAGGATTATATAAAAAACTCAAAAAAATTAGACCC
This sequence comes from Heterocephalus glaber, assembly GCF_053883595.1. Taxonomy (NCBI): domain Eukaryota; kingdom Metazoa; phylum Chordata; class Mammalia; order Rodentia; family Bathyergidae; genus Heterocephalus; species Heterocephalus glaber. The sequence goes on along the minus strand of NW_028258296.1, from coordinate 30,820,905 downwards.
CCAAAAATCAAAAAGTGTCCAACTGAAATGAATAGTCACTTCTCAGAAAAAGTACAAATAGCCAATAAATACATTAAAATATTCAACATCTCTGGCCATTAGAACAATGTAAATAAAAACAACACTGAGATTCCATTTTACTCTAGAAAGAATTGCTATCATCATGGAATAAAATAATAACAAGCTGGTGAAGCTGTGGGGAAAAAGGAACCATTATCGTTGTGGAATGAATGTTGAGATTCCTCAAAAAATTAAATCTAGAAATTCCATTAGACACAGCTATTGTCTCTTAGGTATTTTCCCAAAAGAGTTAAAGACATCATATTAGAGTGTTACATGCCTACTCATGTTTATTGTAGCATAATTCATAATAGCTAAATCTTGGAAGTTGCCTATATGTCTATCAATGGATGAATGGATAAAGCAAATGTGGTATTTACACACAATGTAGTACCACTTTGTCATAAAGAAGTATAAACTTGAGTAATTTGTAGAAAAATGGATGTACCCTGAAAGTATAATGGTAAGTGAAATAAATCAGACACACAAGCTTAAATATTGCATGGTTTCTCTTATATGAAATATAAATAAAGAGTTAAAAAAAGATGCATAATGGGAAGTAAATGAGAAGGAAATCAAGTGGTGGAGGTTGGGGGGAAGGGGAGGAGAATAAGAAAAGAATTAAAATGTGTTATGTACATGTACCAACTCCCCACAAGGAATGTAATCATTATCTACTGCAAACATGTACTAATAAAAAATAACAATTGAAGAAAAAACATGTTTTATAGATATAAAAAGATTTAAGTAATGGCAATGGTCAAACACCACATATACTTTTTAACTCTGACCTAAACCGTACAGAAATTTTGAGAGTTAGCAGGATCATCTTTACCTTCTTCCTCCTGGATTTCTCTTATCCCAGTAGTCTAGCCATAGATATACACTTGCACCTGCCCCCCACAAACACACATGTGCACACACAGAATTTTCAGTAGGAATCCTCAGCCCAAAAGATTTTTTTCAATTGTAGAATATCATTTTTCCTACATTTCTTATTGTGCAGGGTGGTTATACAGATTAATGGGTTTCTTTTTCACAGATTTGTACATGCACACAGCATACTTAAAGATTCCCTGCCCATCTCCTCCTTTGCCACCCTCTCCTAGTTTCACATATTTGGAGGTGTTAATGTGTGATGTCTCTTTATCATATTCAACCCCCCTTGTTCCCACCCTTACACCTCTTCCCATTCCCCTTCTTTCCTTCTTCTTCTCTGATAATATTCTCCATCCCCAAAAACTTTGATCACTCAAAAGAATGCAATATTTCCCAATGTAAGAGATTGCTAAAATGAGTCTCATGGGTGAAGCTTTCCCTGACACATGTTGGGAGAAAAGGAGGTGATAGCTAAGTCAGATACTCATTATCAATCATCAAACATAACCATCAAGAAATTTTCAATTACTGATTGTCTAGTTAGCTAAGTAATTTTCTGGAACCCATATTTGAATGACACTACAGAAGTTTCCTGTGACATCTCCAGGATGGGAAAGATTGATAGACACTGCCCTTCAAATGGGCATGAAATGAAAAAGAAACATTTATTGAACACTTACTATGTGTCCCAGTGTCCTGAGTGATTTACATATTCTCATTCTTTTTAATCCCATCCACCCCTTAAAGTAGGCATACCCACCCCTGTCACTATAGATCAAGAAAAATATAAAATCCTCAAACTTCCCAGTGAGTAATGGTAACAATTCCTAACAAAGAGCCATCAGGAAAATGGATCTCAAACCATAAAGAACTATCAGCTTATCCCAGTCAGAATGGCTACTATGTATATGATACTTTTTATTTTATAAAAAATATATTATTAGCTGGAATATAATTAATACAGTCATTATGGAGAACAGTATGAAGTTTCCTTTATAAAGTAAAACTAGTTCTATCATGTGATCGAACTATTTCAGTTTGGGTGTGTATCCAAGGGAAATGAAATTAGCATAACAAAGAGATACTTGCATTTGAATGTTTATTGCAGCACTGTTCACAACAGCCAAGATATGGAATCATCCAAGTTGTCCATCAGCAGATAAATGGATAAAGAAAATGTGATATATATACACAATGGAATATTATTCAGTCATAAAAAGGAATAAAATTCTGTGTCCATAAAAAATGAAGTGTTGTCTTCATAAAAATTGGAACTTTGTAATTTGTAGCAAAATGGGTAGAATTGGAGAACATCATATAAGGTAAAATGAGCTAGGCACAGAGAGACAAATTTTGCAACTTTTCACTTACACATGGAAATGAAAATAGCTGATCCCAAAGAAGAGAATAGAATAGGAGGGAAGAGAAATAAAGGGAATTTGGATAACAGGTACCAAAATATAGTTAGATAGGAGGAATAAATTCTAGTGTTCTGCAACACAGTTTATAGTAGTCAAATACATTTTATAAAGAACTAGGAGAAAGGAGTTCAAAGATCCCAAACACAAAGAAATAATAAATGCAAAAGGAGATGAAAATACTAATTATCCCTGTTTGATTACTATACATTGCATACATGTAGTGAATTATCACATTGTGCCCATAAACACGTACAATTATTGCATGTCAATAAACATAGAGCAAGTTGCCAAAACAAAACAAAGACAACATTAAAAACTAAAGGCCAGAAAGATAACAAGAAAAAGCTGAGGTTGGACCAAGAAACGGTGGTTCCCACATAATGCCTGAAAAGTGTCTGCGGCAAGCACTGAGACCTGGAAGAGAAGAACCTAGGCAGAGACATAAAAGCAAAGATTTGCTCATCAGGATGATTGAAATGCTTATTGGCCCAGCCAGTTCTAAAACTGAGGCTTCCACACAGGGCTCCCAGAGCAGGCCTGTGGTCCTGGTGCTCATTGTTTGGCTTCTTTCTGAATAGACGGAGTTGTGAGGAGAAGTCCCTGTTCATCCTTCAATAAGCATTTCCTCTCCCAATGTCATCCCCATTCCTGTGATCCAGGCAGTTAGATACTGCATCCTTAATGTTGCAGCATCCCCTCAAATATGCCTCTATCAGTACTTAGCTCACCACATTGTCACTGCACACCTCTGTTTAACTTCAGAGTTCCTGATTGCATGAACCATGCTTAAGCCACCTCAGTCATGGCCCTCCAGACAGTGAATAGTTGCTGAATGAACAAATGTGTAAACGAAAGACCTTAAAGCCACTCCACACATAAGTGCAGTCTTCCCTAATGGCTTTTCCATGACATAATATACTTCAACTTTTAGATGAATGTTTATGTTAGACACCTTACTCTTCTTGAAATTGAAATTTTTTTAACAAAATAATATATACCTTAGTGTTGGATCTCCCTCTCTCTCCTCTGCCACATGTACAAATAATTATTGAAACTCTTATATACATTGCATATTATAGAATGAAACAATAGACTTTTATGAGAGGAGAGTCTTAAGAGATGCAAAACTTTATTCAGAAGAACTATTTTTTACATACAAGAATTGCACATATTTATGGAGTACAATGTGATGTTTCGATACATATATATATTACATAATGATCATATCATGTTAATTAGCATATCCATCACCTTAAACATTTCTCATTTATTTTGGGGCAAACACTAAAATACTTTCTTCTAGTTATTTGAAATATATAATGCATTATTATTGGCAACCATTTTATTAGTAGAGTGCTTGGCTCTTGGGAGAATATAAACTGAGCCCATCAAATCTTACTGTTGTTACCACTAGCCTGAATGAAGCAGAGTAGCACTACCAGAAAGTCAAGCAAAGAGTGACTCTAATACTCAAGCATGTGTCAGGGACCAAGACAAAGCTGTCAAGAAGTAGATTATGAGACCACTGCTGGATGGAGGTCAGTGTAAACACCAAACTGAGCATATGGAGATGCCTCTTCTGAATTCCCGGGCTCTTATCCATGTTGCTTCCACAAAGGGACTTGTCTCCCTGCATAATAACAGCATTGCTAATGTGCCTCACCTTCCTTTCCAAGCTGTTTTTTAAGGGCTGGGACCACGCCTAATTCATTATTTACTTTTTAATTTTTATTAGTATATGTTTGCAGTACCTAATGATTACATTCATCATAAAGAATTGCTACATGTACATAACACATCTTAATTCTTTTTACTTCCCTTCCCTCACAGTTTTTAAGAAGACACATAATGAATATATTCATTGTGGGGTATTCGTGCACAGATGTACTGCATACAGATTTATTATTTTCCCAATTTTACAGATAAAGCAACTGAGATCTAGAGGGGTTGTAAATCTCGCTCTCCAAAATTTCAGTAAGTGGTGGATTACAGACCTAAACTCAGGTTTGGCTAACAGAACAGTCTTAGTTTATTGGAAGCAGTGTAAATCAAGTGCATGTGGTCAAGATACACCCTGAATATTTCTTTGTATTTAAATATGAGATGCTATTACCTTTTGTAAGCATCTTTCAATCTAGTTAAATAATATTTAATTCAAAATATTACACGTAGTGAAAAATATTTGGTGTAATCTTTTTTTTTTTTTTGGTACCGGGGATTGAATATTTGGTATAATCTTTATGAAGGAAAACTGAATTCTACGCCTTCAGTGTCTTTATGCAGCTAGTAAACCATTGTTCAGAAAGGTGAATTCTGAGAGAAGAGTGAGACCAATTTTCATGTTCTGCAGATTAAAAAAAAAAATTCATGGTCCTTTACAAATAGCTAGTTAGTGGGAGGGACAGCCAAGCATTCTGTCATTTCCCTGACTCCTTATGTGAGAAAAAAACTTGGTTTTCATGAACTCTGGCATCTTGTTGCATTCCTATAGAGATTTCTATGTATAGCAACCTTTGGTTCAATTCAAAAAATATTTCTGCATTCTGATTTTGTCATATGTGGGTAAAAATAAATTAGTGGTTACAAACGATTCCTTATTCATCACAGTGTATTAGTGGTTGTAAATCATTTAGAGAAAGTAAAATGGAATTAATAGATGAAATAATACAATAAACCCTTGGTTTTACAGGGAGTGCTAGGAAAAAAATGCAGAAAATAATGGAAAAGTTTAAATTGAGAGGAACTAATAAGTTTAGAATGCTTATCATATTTCAATAGTGATAACAAAAATGAAAAAGCCAGCTATGAATACACCTAAGACCTTGTGATCACCCTTGAAGTTTGATCTAGTCTAGCTAATACAGAGGTTTCAAAGATTGTCCGTTTATCAATGCAAGAAACACAGCCTCTATCATTCATCAGTGTCATTGTACCTTACATCTTTGTGGTTTTGTGCCCACAGATTTCAGGTGGCTCCTTCATTTCCTCCACAGAGAATATGATTCTGGCTCTGGGATCCCATGCCTTCCTCAACTGGGCTTCTTTTGACTTTTGCAGGTCTATTTTCCAAGGCACTTGGTTTTTTTCCTTGAACCTTATCAAGGTGCGATCAAAGAATACAGTGAATATTTAAGTTTATAAAAATGTATTATATTAAAAGACACAGTGTCATTATTCCCTTTAAAACACTCCCCTTGGCTTCAAACATTCTTATCCCATCCTTCTTGCCACTTTCTGAAACAGCTCTGCAAGTCCTCTTTCATGGTGGTCTTTACAAGGTGTAATAAGAAACATAGTGAATGTTGCTGTTGCCAGGTGTCATGCAATGGAAAAGCAGGCTCATAAAAACATTGCAGTGTGTCCTCCTCCACCTTATTCACTAGATATGGCACCATGTGGTTTCTAGCTCTTCTCTAGAGTCAAAATGACCATGAAAGATAAACACTTTCAGGACATTGAGGCAGTCACAACAATGCAGCTAAAGGCACAAAAGAGCACTTCCAGAACTGCTTCAGAAAGCAGTAAGCATGATGGGATAAGAATGTTTGAAGTAAGGGGAAATATATTGAGGGGAACTGGTGACAATGTGTATTTTACTATAATAAATATTTTGAAATTTGAACATTCATGTAGTTTTGATTGCACAGTACTTTTTCTAGCATGACTCTGGCTATTTTCTCTATGTGACAGGCCCTCTTGTGCAATATTTGTCTGTGATGGCTAGTATTTAATGTTCACTTAAAATCCCACTTTGTCCATTGTCATCTAAGCTTTCCTTAGGTGAAATTAATTTCTCACATCACCTATGTGGTCCCATTAGGGTCCCAAATACATCATACCTTATATTTAGAAAATTTTGGTTCATAGATGTCTTTTCTACAATGCTAGTGTATACTTTATTACCTTTTAATTTTTTCTCTGACTCTCTCCCATAGTGCCTAGAAGAGTTTGTGCTCTCAGTAAGTGCCTTCTATATACCTATTTTATTGAACAAAACAATGTCTGTAATATTTTACATCCCAAGCAGTGAAAAAAGTTTTTTTCAAGTCTCAGATTATTTCAGTTTCACCTTTCAACTTTGCCTTTTTAATCAGGCCTCAGTTCAGAAGACTCTCTAATTTATTGCCATTTTATAGCAAAATCTCATCTACTCAGTCTGCAATTGGAACTGTGGTATTTTCCAATTGTCTCTTCCCCATGTCCTTTTATTGAACGATATGGGAGATGTACCCATTTTGAAAAATGTCACTCCTTAGCTGTGTAGCTTCTGGAGAACTTCCAGAGACCAGTTGCTGCCTCCATTTCCAGTGAACCAAGATAACAGGAAGATAGGACTAAATATTTTTATCCAACAAATATTTCCCAAGTACCGATGTGGTTTATGCACAGAGGAATATAGAAAGTACAATCTCTGGCTGCCCCTCAATGATATGTTAAGCAGCAGATTGGCCTGTAAAGTCAGATGGACTCAGTTTAAATGCTAGCTTTGCTGCCTAGCATGTGTCAGTGGGAGGTATAAAATGCCAGCGGTGGAGAGAGTGCCTACAGTGCACAAACCCTAGAGTGTCTGGTGTTCACTTTACTTGTCTAGCTTCTTCCCCTCCTTCATGTCTCTGGATATTCCCTAGAAAAGGCTCTTTCACCTCCACTGCATTATTGTCTTTCTCCAACACTTTACGTTTCTTTTCTATTACGATACAGTGCACAGTATTCATGTCTTGTTGGCGGGGGGGGGGGGTCTTCCCTTAACCATAGGAATTTAGGACAAGAATCATGGTTTCTTTCTTCACGTTAAATTTAGGATGATGTGACCCAAAGGAACTTTGCAGTGATGGAAATTATCTACATCTATACTGTCTCCTATCATAACCACTATCCACAGTGATTCTTTAACGCTTGAAATGTAACTAGTACAACTAAGTTACATAATTTTAAACTTTACATAGTTTTAAATAAGAATAAATTTAAATAACCACACATGGCTAGTGGCTATCATCTTGATCCTCATAACTTTAAAATGTATCCAAAGCAAGGCATTTATTAAGTAATACATCATATAAGCATTATAAACCAGATATATAATAAAGTTTGAATAAATTAATGAATGAAATACAGAAAAACTTACTTTAAGTGTCTCTGGAGGGGTTTTGTTAGTTGTTGTTTTTTTTTGTGCAAGTCCTGGATTCAATCCCCAGCACCACAAAAGTAAGTAGATAAGCAAGAAGCAAATTCTGAGATGGGAAATTTCATTGTTTAATTAAAAGCAGGCAAAGGTCCAATTAGAGTTAGGCTGGAGTTGTTCTAAAGAAAACAGAAAAACTTGAGATTTCTTTTCTTATCTCAGATTAAAGTCCATGGGCCTCTCTGCCTAAGCAGAGCACCAAGTGTTTCTGCTACAGACAGGTCTCCAGCCTTAGCCCAACGGGGCACTAGTAATAGAAGAGAAAGGGAGGGGGAGGGGATGCAAATAGAATTATCTGAGTAATTTTGAGTGAAGATTCTACAAAGGTGGACCCTAAAAAGGGTCACCCTGTCATTTAGACACTCTGACCTGCTCTTTGGAAAATCAATCCCCATTATGAGAGCCAGAGCTTTCCAACCTGTATGTTTGGTCCACAGCTAAGGGGATTGATTATAAGGGATTGACTATAAGGTCCATGAATCCTTAGGGCACTCTGGTAGGGTGTAGAGTAGCCAAGAAAGTCACCATGGGAAGTGCAGGCAGGCTATAAATAGTTGCATTTTCTCTGGGTACTTTGCATTAAAAGACTGAAATTTACTAGAATAGAAAAAAAGAAAAATATATCTTCATAATATATGTGTATCAGTACCACTAAACCTCTTAAACATCAAGACCCTCCTTGGACATCTTTAAATAAATTCACTGCCTCACATCTGGCCTAATATCAGCAGTATTTCAAGGCCCACTGAAAAGAATGAGTCAAACATCTTTTCCCTCAGTGGCAAAATGCTAATTGAAAACTTTTCAGACTGAGAAGAACAGGAAGAGGATCTGACTCAGACTGAGAATATAGTTTAGTTACTATTTTATATGGGGCAGGGAATTTAGCTCAGTGGCACCATGCCTGCCTTGCAAGCGCAAGGTCCTAAGTTCGATCCCCGGTACCAATGCCCCCCAAGAAAACTACTTCATATATATATATCATATATATGTGATAGCTTATTAAATCTTATATAAATGATCTTTTAATGTTTAATTTCCTTTTTCTTATTTAAATATGTGTCTACAATGAACTGATCCTAAAAATAAAGCAAGGTCCCTAATGTCAGAAAATAACGCTTTGTGCATATGATGTTCCAGTACCATGGAAAGAATAATATAAACCCTTGGAGTAAATCTGGTTTTATCAGCCCAGTGAGTCGAAGTCATGACATACTGTGACTTGAAACATTCACAACTATCCTGAATAGAAGCTGAGCCAACAGGCAAGCATGGTAATCTGTCTCGACTGGGTGAATGATTAAAATTTTCTGAGTCTTAGTTACTACAACTGTGCAGTGGAGAAAATGAAGACCTCAGTGCCTTGCTGAGAAGGTGCTATGCAGCAATATTAATAAGTTTCCTTGTAGTGGAAGTGGCAATATGCAAGACAAGCTCAAAACTATTAACATTAAACAAACTTGAAAAATTTATATGTCAAAATTGTCTTTACACTTAAATGAACAAGAAAGTATCATTTTAATTTCAAAAATTCCCTCACATTTTAAATATTAGCAATACATGTCCATGTGAAAATTCTATTTTCTTTTGAGTACAATAAACAGGGTAAGAATGTGTCACCATGAAGTTGTCTGTGAAACACTCAGTGATTATTCCAGTGTCCATACATGTCAGGACAAAACATATTTCCACTGTGAAATAAACTGCCATCAAAGATACTTGGACTTCAGCATTCATTGGAAATAGTTTTTATGTTTCATTTTGTTTGGATTTGTATAGAGTTCTATCTACAATAGCAATTGTGAGTTTGCCGCACAAGAAGTTGAAATAAACCATTACAAAGAATCTTAATGGGAAGCATAAGTGTGGACAACACTGTGTGATCTATATCTCCAAAAACAAATTAACACCACACACTTTCAGGATGTATAGACAGAGATCAATGAAAAGATGTTCTTGCAAATGGAATATTGAAAGGTAAGCGGTTGTACACTTCTGCCTTCAGCATCTTTCCAATGAAAAGCAAGTTTCAATGCAATACAGACTGCTTTTTCTTTTTCCTTTCTTTTTTATTCTGCTCTCATTGTAGAACTATTTCAACTTGCAGGTGTCATCTGAGCTTCTCTTCAAATACTCGCCATTAGGAATTATACCTGTGGATGCAGTGATAAAAAGAAAATTTGTTTGCAGCTGGTAGGTTCCAAAAATGGAAGGAAACACTTTCTGAAACAGCTTCTCCCACTTCTGTGTGTGCTCCCACATGTGTGTGTATGCTTACACATGTGAGTGTGAATGTGTACTCAAGTCTCAAGACCTCTGTGGGACAAAAACTCTTTCAACACCAAAGTGCCATATATGTGTAAGGGCCTCTGGCTGGCAGCGCTGTTCAGTTCCAAACGATTGTGATGGGGAGGGTCAGAGAGGTGAACAGAGGGAGGCTCTTGCTTCATGTAATCTTTTCTTTTAAATCCCCACTATGCTAAGGAAAGGGTTCATTTCTGCCTCCAATCAGTTCATTATATGTATTTGTATCCTTTTCCTGTTATTTAAGGAAACATTATGCAATTTAGAAAATTCATAGGGATGTTATTTTTTTCATCAGAACACACCTATGCCTGCTTTGTTGTTGAGAAAGAATCTTCTCACAGCAGTTGCTGGATCTGCTGCAGGTGCAGCAACCAAACACAAGAGAATCTGGAAAGCAAGAAAAGTCTCAGGACATGAATAGCTGCAGCAATAGGAACAATTTTTCTGACAGCGAAAGGTATGTCTCTGGTCTGGCTTATTGGTCTGCTTTATTAGTTTTTAAAAAATGTGTGTTCCTGTGAAATGATTTTTAAACCACCATCCAATTAACTAAGAAGAAAAAACCAGAAAAACTCTATTGGATAAATTGATAAGTCACACTTTTCTAAAAATCCAAATTGTCTTTTCATTGGTTTTCTGGTAATTGCTATTGGGTAATCAGAAGCTTTCAGCACATTTTTTATCTTGTCAAACACAAAACAAAACTACAGAATGAAAGCAACCATTATAAGCAGTTTTAGAGTTTTTCCGCCAGTTATAATTAAAGGGTTTGTAGTTAATATTATTTTGCTGTGCCTATTACCAACATGATCAAGTTTGTAGCTCCCCATCATCAAATAAATGTTCATCTGTAGTACATATAAGAGATATATATCTAGGAAAAAGTTTATGAATCAAATGAAACTAAATCTTTATCATACTCAGCATGAAAACTGTCCTTTTCTCATCAAAAATTTCCTTGAACACATCTGTCCTCGGGGCATTGCCTATTTTCTCCCACTCTATAATCAGCCCAAATCAAAAGTATCTTTAATTACAGAAGATAATTATAGGAATCATTTTTCTAGTTTCACACAACCTTCAAATTTTCCAACTCATGAGCAGCCCTCTTATTTTAAAGTCCCTTGATGACATTTTATTCTTTGAATCTAGAGATGGTGCCTTTGATAATATTTTCTAACTACAGAAAGATGATTTATCTTTTTGTTTTATTGGGGTGTGCACTTTTGACTCCATTGATGTCAACCTAGATGAGATCTGTAAATGTTTAGTGTTGGTCTTGTCTTTCCAAAAAGAAAAAAGAAAAAGTAATAAGCATGAGCAAAGAACATAGAAATTAGTTAATTGCTTAAATCTCCCCACAGGATGTCAGACGTGAAGCCATAGTGTTCCCAACTTCTGAGTTAAGTTCTGCACTTTACAATGATGAGTTTGAAGTGATAATGGAAGATGAAAAAAGGATTTGTGATTACTGGGATAAAGTGCTAATCTGCACCAAAGAACCTGCTGCATCCAACCCCTAACATTTACTCTAAAATGCTTTCAGCTTTTAAATCCACCTTCCAAAATTAGTAGGGGGTTAAAGCAGAACCCATTGGGAGGTTACATTTATTTAATATTCAGTCCTTTCTTGGATGAAATATTGCAGTCTATCCTCATAGGTATTTGTCAAACCATTAGAGTAATGGTTTATAGCTATTAAATGAAATTGCAGTTCTGTTTGTAAGTTCCATTTACACAGGATAAGCAAAGTGCCTTCATTTAGATTTAAAATACCTGAAATCTTAGCGGCAGCACATGAAGATTATGTAGGCTGTTAACTAATTCATAACCATGATGTGAGCACATCACAGATAAACCTGCTCTGCTTGTCTGTGGCCCACAGAAAACAAAACAAAATGAAACAAAAAAACCAGTTGCCACTCAGAGTCACACTGTCACATGCCATGTCATTCATTTCTTGAGGGTTGGGCACCCTGGTACTAGTCTTCTGGTTTTTTTTCATAATAGCTTACATTCTTTTTGTTTTTTAGAATCAAATGAAAGGATGCTTTTAATCATTGCTTCCAGTGCAAAAGTATTTGATATAGTTCTCTCTGATAAAAAATGGGAAATCATGCCTAGAGTTAAAGGAAAGCTTTCCTTGGGAACCTTCCATGTGCCTTTCCCCCCTGCATTTCACTTGATAGGCAATTTTCACAGACACTGCTGAGTACAAAGGATCAGAGATAAATGAAGTCTTTAGAACTTTACCCTTCTCACTAGGTGATGGGTTTGACTGCTTTCAATAAAAGAGACAGCCTTATAGTCAAATAATTAATTACCAAAATTCATATTTTTGGTCATAAGGGATCCTCCATGTCCTGCCCCTTCCTACAGAGAGTGAGTTAACACCATGTTAATTGGACTCCCAGTTTACAGTATCAATTCCCAGTGGCTTCTCATTGAAGCACCCCTGCCCCCAGCTCATGCTTCCAGGCTCACACATATTCATGCACACATAGACTACTGTCCTTAAACATTTTACTCTTTCTTATAGCACCAGAACCCCAGTCCAGAGACACTTTTGTGTGAATTAGGCAGGCAGATATAACTTAGCAACAGCAGCAGGCATTGGACTTCAGGCTTCTCTGCCCCCTGACCATTTCTGTTGTGCAGGACTCAGTCTGCACAATTATTTGAGACAGCTCTGATCTATCCTAAATAACAAAACAATTCTGGCAGCCATGGAAATAGGTGTCTCAGACCTCACCCTATAGGAAATGTAGTTGACTAACAATTCTAGTTGCCTCCACATTGGAACCATCAACACCTTTGTGTCAAAATCAGGTTTCCCTTGCCTGTTGCTGCCTGTGACACATCACAGCAGGGGTTAGTCCCAGCCCATCCTATGCAAGGCACCACACTTCTAAAGGAGAACTCCAGCTTGCAGACTTCTGTTAGCTTCACCAAACCTTTTTAAAAGTGTGCCCACCCTTCCTGGATTCTCTCCTTTCTCAGCATTGAGGTCATAGCTCTCCTTTTCTTTACTTGCTCCCTTTCTTCATCCTTCATACATATGTCCTCCAATTAATCTCGTGCACTTCTAATTCTTTTATTGTATATCCTTCTCAAAAAGCCTAACACAACACTTAAAATTCCAGTCTTTCATTGTACTAGACACAAACTAAATGCTCTGTCTCTGATTTCTTGTGTGATCCTCCCAACCATACTAAGAAGGCACTCCTTGATGCTCTTTATTTTGTCATGGATGATATCGAAGTTTAGAGATGGTAAATAACATCCCCATCATCACACAGGCTGCTTGAAGCAGAGCTGGATTTCATCATAGATTCTTCCCATCATTTTTCTGAACTACTCTTCTGTACCAACTTGCCCTATTTTCAACCTTAATGGGACTGATAGATTCATTTCAGAGTTGAAGGACATTTTTTTCTCATAAAAGAGGGCAAAGCCAAAAACTCCCTTTTCCTTCAGAAAATTACTTGCATAGTCCATTTAGTAACAAACATAATGTAGAAGATATTCTAGGGGTAATCTAAGAAGTAACAATTAACTCAGATTAGGGCATTTTAACACTGTGAAACTTAAGGGTTTTGTTAGGTGAAAATTATTATTTGAGAAGTTGTTGATTTGAAGCAAAAAAAAAAAAAAAAGTATCTAAAGGAGGTTTATTTCCACAGTCCAGCAAGTCACACTCCCTTACTAGTGTCTACAGCTGATAGCAAAGGCCAGAAGGTAGCCCAACTCCTGAGGCTGGTTGCTTCTCTGTCAGAAAATAATAAAAAGAATCCCAACCCCCCAAACTGGATCAACTTACAACTGAAGATTTTCATGAGTTCTAAAAAAAATTGAGAAAGTTATGACCTTGGAGAAGAATACACTATTAAAACATCTGAGGGCTGGGGATTTAGCTCAGTGGTTTCACCTTCTGCTGTGCAAGCTCAAGGACCCAAGTTCGATCCCCGGTAGCAAAAAAAAAAAAAAAAATTTAAGCTTCTTGTTTCTTGGCTTGTGGAAAGCATGGCAATTTGCATGGCATTTTTTTTTCTGAAAACAGACTAAAATGCATGAGGTGTAGACCAACCCATGTGGAGGACATCTTTGTCACAATAGTTACAACCACCATCTTTTGGAGGCTGATTATGTTCCAAACATTAAATTATATGCTCTGCTTGCATTTCACATGCATTATAGTAGTTAGAAATGCTTCCCTATAAGGTTAGACCTTTAATGGTTATCTCACTATCAAGTATTTATGAAACTGATGTTTAGAAATTCTAAACAATTTACTCAAGGTCCTCTAAGTACTACTAGGTAAAAACAGGACACAAAACAAGGTTTATCTGATAGCAGGAAATACTTAATCACTAGGAAATACTTCAGCTGAAATTCTAATGGTTAAAAATTCTCCTCTGTGTAAGCAACGTGTTTCAGAAATCTGTACTCCAGGAAAGCAAGTGGTATTTTAATAACTTCATTCAAAATAAGAAAGGAATCATAGGCAGTAGAGTTTTCCCAAATGATTCATACTGTGCTAAGCAATATCCTCCAGTATTAAAAAGTGCAAAAATTTTTTTTAAATATTGAAGTTGTAACTCTGCTTAATAAAATGAAGTTCTGTTGAACATTTGTGGTACTCCAACTTTATCATGTATCAGAATCATTTGGTAGACTTGCTAAAATATAGGTTACTAGTTCCCAGGCCCAGTCTTTTATTCAGTATGTCTGACAATTTGCATTTACAACAAGTTCCCAGCTCACCCTGGGGATCCAGCTGGCCCAGAGAACTCCCTTTTAAAACTACTGCAGTAGAGGGCTTTATTTTCTTCTTTCACACCTAGGTTTTAATGTTACAAATATTGAGTTATTGAACCAATGAGACTAATGAAGCATCAGTTAACACAACAGAAGTTCAGAGCTTTATGACAGCAGGTCATGGTGGGACTGAAATTCACAGTCTCTGGATTATCATTGCTCTTGGATTTGTCTAAGGAACTCATTGACAGAGAGAGATCTGGACCAATCCCCAACTATAGCAAATCAGCCTAAGGAGGGCTGGGATTTGCTCCTGTAATAATCTTTCTTTGAAGAATTATAACATTGAAATAATATAAAAGGTGCCCTCATGCAGCAACAAGTAATACTTTTTTCTCTTTGCCTTAGAAAATGTAAGCAAGTCCCTCATATTTAATGGATATTCTTTAACATTGCCCATTAAGATGTTCTCTGACTATTTCATCTCCTATTCTTCCTTCAGTAAGTAAAAAGTATCAGATACTATTCAAGCATTTAGACTTTAGATGCCTCCCATTTCCCATAAGGAGGGTGTGATTGGCTTCCCTGTTTCCCTGCCTAGACACTCTGTTCCTCTAACTCCATTCAGTGAGTAGCCAGTGGCTCACCAGGGTTAGGGGGGGAAATGTGGTGCAATCTTACTGACACTAATCTTACTGCTATAATCTGGTGTTAGTTTCCCTGGGCACTGACAGATGTTGAAAGCTTTCTTGTACAAAACACTCCACTGAACTATTTAGCAAAGCAGTGTCTCTCCTTTGGCTTTCTGTTTATAGCTGCCCCTTAGCTTCTACATCTGAACAGTAGACAATCTGCCTTTTCAGGAAGTCTTTAGACAAGGGCTGACTTTTCCAAGATTTCTGCTTGGGTTCCTTTTCAAAAATCTCTGTTTATTCAATTTTTCATTCATAGCCTGCATTGTGTTCCTTATTTCATTGAATACTTTTTCTGCAACTTTTTAAAATTCATTGATATTTGTAAAAATCATTCCTTGAGCCAGGGATTTAGCTCAGTGGTTTTGCCGCCTGCTGTGCAAGAGCAAGGACCCGAATTCAATCCCTGGTACAAAAAAAAAAAAAATCATTCCTTGGGGTTCTTTATTCAGTATTTTATACATATCAATGTTTTTGGAGTCAGTTCCTAGAAAGCTAGGAACTTTTGGAGGAATAACATTGCCTTGTTTATTTCACATTTGTTGTATTTTTATGTTGGAATTTGTGATACTGTTGGGATGGATATTTCTTCTAGTTTTAGATGAGATTTTCTTCTGGGATAGCCTTCTCTTGAAGATGGGTGATGAGAGGAGGGGTCCATTTTTAAATGACCCTGTGCAGACAGACCTTCCCCCTAATAGATTCTTTTTCTAGTCACTGGAAGACTAGGATTCTTCATTGCTGTAGGCAGACAGTGGTCACCCAAATTCAGTCTCCTGCTCTGTTGCCATAGTCTACTTTTGTCTCCAATCTGTGAAAATTTCTTTATTTCAGGTTAGAAATCATATATAGGGGGATACCAGGTTCCAGGAGCCATTAATAAAGCCCTTTAAGTAGTGTCTGAATCTTTTCTTTTCTTTTTGTTCTGGATTTAAACAGAAAAAGGCGCATTTGAACATTGTGTGATACAACCACACAAATCAAAGTTATCTCCCAGGCTGTAAAGAAAGTCTTTCCTTTGCTAAACTGACAAAATTACTTGTAAGTCATGGTCAGTAAAGCTATTCTTAAAGTACCTCCCTTAGATGACGGGTGTGGAAGAGTATATAGCATTTTTGGAAAATGGAATTTTTAAGACAAAGACACAAAATAATATACCAGAGTTTGCTCCTGAGGGACTGGCACTACCCTCAAATAAGTGTATAAAACAACATATTTCTACCATCCCAGTAGTTAAAGGAATTTACCTTTCATCAGTGGCTATGGAGCAACCTTAATCAATAATATAGTTTCCTTGGGTTCTAAAGAGATCAGGGATATGAAGTCAACAATAAAATAATAGATAGCTTTCACATGACTAAAAACATATGCTCACCTCTCCACCCCTGCAAAATTCCAATGAAGTCACAACATAAATAGGAAAATACATTCAGTGCAGCACTAGAAATCCAATGGATAAGTGGAGTAGAAAGAGTGAAGGTGCTGGAATTCCTGAATAGTGAGGAATTTGTAGAAAATAATAAGATATAAAGCAAGAGGGAAGCAACAAACAACAAATGCCACACCAGCAGAGAAAAGGATGATACAGTGACAGCAAACTGTGTAGATATTCCAAAGGTTGCACATAGGACTTACAGAAGGAGCTATGGTTTGAATATCTTTTGCCTCTCAAATTCATACTGAAGCCTAATCCTCATGCCAGGGTACTGAAAAAGTAGAAACTGAATCCAACTCTGGGGTTGAAAATGGGAGCCTTTGAAATAATTGGGATTAGATAGAGTCATGAGGATGGAACCTCCGTGATTGAATCCTGCTGGCTGCAAGAAAGAAGAGATGAGACACGCACACCTCCACTTGTGCCTCCCTGACTTTCCTCGTGTGATGCTTTGTGCTGCTGGAGACACTTCCAGCAAGAAAACATCTCCAGGTGTGGCACTTGAGGAACCGTGAGCCAAAATACACTCTTTTCTTTGAAATTTACCCAATGTGTGGCATTGCATTTTCAGCAACAGAACATGGACTTATGCAAAGGATAATTGTACTATGAGGATATAACTGAAGGATGGAAATATTCCAACCGCATCCCTGTTCTCAGCGTAGCAGATCCTATTCAGTTTTCTGAAGTGAGGCTTCAGACACCAAAGCCAAAAAGAAGTTTCTGTGGCTGGAAACTAATGGTTTGTTACAAAAACCATGAGGAAGGGATAGGGTGCCCTGCACACAGGATGAAAATTTGCATCAGACCCCATAGGAACTAAGGGTCAGCTCTTTTTCTAAAAAAAATTATGAATTGAAGAGGAAATCAAAAGTAAAAATATAAAGAAAGCAATGACAACACTATGTAACACCTAAAAGTTGATTGAAAAATGCAATGAATGTTTAAAGTTTTTAAAAACTTGTTACTTTAAAAAATACTTATTACTTTGCTAAAGGTGATGTCCATTTCAAGCTTGTAAATCCTTGTATTTTAAAAATTATCAATAAATATTGCATTTAATTACAAAAAACCTTATTACAGTAAAAGACACATCACTAAGAATGATAAGATAAATGTATTAAAAGTGAGGGGGAGCATTTTAAGGAGGTTAATGGCAATATCTCTTTTATTTATTTTTTATTGGTACATCTTAGATATACATAACATTCATCATAATAAATTTTACCTGTACATGATACATCTTGTTTCTTTTTTTCCCCATTCCCCTCCCCTCCCTTAACCTACTTATTTACAAAGGCTTTGTTTCCATTTTTTCTTTCTGTTATCTTTTTTTTCTTACGCATTCCTTCCTTTCTTTATCTCTCCTCCCATGTTCCCCTTACCATTTGAACATTTTCATTCCCTAATGTCTATTATATACACTTTGGTCCATATTTACACTTTCAGTTTCTCACACCAGAGAAACAAGGTGGTATTTAAATATGCATGCCCGATTTATTTCACCTAACAGTATGGTCTCAAGGCGCATCCATTTAGCTAGAAATGTCTCAACCTTATCCTTCATTATGGCTGAGTAATACTCCATTGTATATATTTTTAAAAGTATTTTCTTTATCCATTCATTGGTTGATGGGCATTTGGGCTGATTCCAAGATCTAGCTATTGCAAACTGTGCTCCTATAAGCATGGTTGTGCATATATCACTGTGGTATGATGCTTTTAACTCTTTTGGGAAGATACCAAGAAGGGTAATAGCTGGGTCAAATGGAACCTCTAGTTTTAGTTTTTTGAGGAGTCTCCACACTGATTTCCACAGTGGTTGCACCAGTCTACACTCCCACCAACAGTAGAGAAGGGTTCCTTTTTCCCCACCACCCTTCCAGAATTTGTTATTGGTTGATTTCTAGATAATAGGCATTCTTTCCAGAGTAAGATGGCATCTCAGTATTCTTTTAATTTGCCTCTCTTGTATGAACTCTCATTGTATTTAATTTGCCTCTTATTGTATAACCAATAATGTTAAACTTTTTTCATATATTTATTTGCTCTTCATCTGAAAAGTGTGTATTCATCTCAGAAGCTGACTTTTTGACTGGGTCTTTAAATTTGGGGAGGTCTGATTTTTTTGAGTTCTTTGTATATTCCATACATTAGTCCTTTGTCTGAGGAACAGCTGGTAAAATTTTTTTCCCACACTGTGGATTAGCTCTTCAATCTGTTGATGGTTTCTTTTGCTGTGCAAAAGGTCTTTAATAAGACGAGATCCCAGTTTTTGAATTTTTGTGGATATTTCCTATGTGCTTGGGATATTGTTCATAAAGTCTTTGCTTATACCTATGTCTTCAAGAGTTCTATCTCTTCTATCTTATAGCACATTCAGTGTTTCTGTTTTAATATTTAGATCTTTGATCCATTTCTATTTTACTTTATTGTTACAGGTGAAAGATACAGGTTTAGTTTTAGTCTTCAGCATGTGGAAAGCCTGATTTTCCAGCACCATTTATTAAAGAAGCTATTTTTCTTCCAGTGAAAGTGGCCCTTTTGTCAAAGATAAGGTGGCTAAGTGTGTTGGGAGTTGTTTCTGCATCTTCTGATCTGTTCCACTGATCCTCAGGTCTATTTTTTTCCAGTACCATGCTGGATTTATCACTATAGCTTTATAGTATAATTTTAACTCAAGGATTGTGATGCTCCCTGCTTTACCCTTGTTGTCCAGAATTGCTTTTGCTATTCTACATCGCTTACTGCTCCAGATGAATTTTAGGATTATTTTCTTCAATTCTGTGAGATATGGAATTGATATTTTGATTGGGATTACATTAAATCTGTAAAAAATTTTGGATTATAGCCATTTTCACTCTGTTGGGTCTTCCTACCCATGAACAAGGAATATATTTCCATATTCTGATATCCTCTTTGATCTCATTTTTCACAATACTATAGTATTTATTGTAAAGTTCTTTTATTTCTGTCATTAGACTGATTCCTAGGCATTTCTTTTTTTTTTTTTTTTTTTTTTTTGGATGCTATTGAAAAAGCTATTGTTTCCCTAATTACTCTCTTGGTGATTTTGTTATTTGTGTACAGGAATGCTATTGATTTTTGACTGTTGACTTTGCATTTGGCTACATGACTGAATTTGGTGATTAAATCTAGAAGTATTTTGGTGGAGTTTTTGAAGTATTCTCTATAGAGTATTATGTCATCTGCAAGTAATGATAGTTTAACTTTTTCCTTTTCTATCCTTATTCATTTTATTTCTTTTTCTTGTCTGATGTCTCTAGCTAATGTTTCCAGAACTCTATTGAATAAGAATGGTGATAGTGGAAATTCTTGTCTTGTTCCTGATTTTAGAGTAAAAGCTTTCAGTTTTTATCTATTTAGTATGATGTTACCTGTTGGTTTGTCATAGATAGCTTTTATCAGATTAAGATGATCTATTCCAATTTTCTGTAGGATTTTAATTATGAATGGGTGTTGGAGTTTTTCAAATACTTTTTCTGTGTCTATTGAGATGATCATGTGTTTTTTTGCCCTTGGCTCTGTTGATATGGTGTATTATATTTATTGATTTGCATATGTGAAACCATCCTTCCATCCCTGGGTTGAATTTTACCTAGTTGTGGTGTATAATCTCAATGATTTGCTGCATTGTTTGCCAGTATCTTATTGAGGATTTTTGCATCTATGTTCATGAGGGAGATTAGCTTACATTTCTCTTTATTGATTGGATTCTTCTCTGGTTTTGGTATCAGGGTAATGCTTGCTTCTAGGAATGACTTTTGAGAGTATGGCTTTCCTTTCAATTTCATTAAAGTGTTTGAGAAGCAGTAGCATTAGATCTTCTCTAAAGCTTTATAGAATTCAGCAATGAATCTATCAGGAAATGGACTTTTCTTTGTTGGTATAGTTTTTAATTACTTTCAATTTCATTGATTGATACTGGGTTATTTAGAATTACTATAAATACTTTTTTTATTAAATTCTTTTATTGGTACATTGTAGGTATACAACACAATTACATTTCTCATTAGGAATTATAACTTTACATAATGCATCTTGGTTCTTATTTATTCCCCATTCCTAGCCCTACCTTCATGCCCTCCACCCTTCCCTATTTACAAAGACTTTATTTTCATTTTTTCCATTTCTCATTATTTTTCCTTTCCCTTCTTTCCTTTCCCCTGCCCCTCCCACTAGCCCTACCCCTTTGGACCTTTTCTTCCTATATTACATTGTTGATTATTCATTCTAATCATTGGTACATTTTAGGTATACAATATAATGGTGTATAATGATTTCATTGGAAATTTGCACCTTTACATAGTCTCTCTTGGTTCTTATTTTTCACCCTTGCCCAGCCCTCCCTTCAACCCCTCCAGTCCTCCCTATTTACAAAGATTTTGTTCCTATTTTTCCATTTTCTCATATTAATCCCATTCCCTTCTATCCTTTCCCCTAGCCCTCCTACTTCCTTCCCCTTTACCCATTTTCTTCCTATTTCACATTACTTATCATACATTTAGTCCTTAGTTACACTTTTAGTTTCTCACACCAGAGAAACTATTCGGTATTTATTCATGTGTGTCCTATTTATTTCACTTAAGAGTATCGCCTCAATGTGCATCCACCTAGCTATAAATGTCTCTAATTTCTCATTTTTAATGACTGAGTAGTAATCCATTTTATTAAAAACCACATTTTCTTTATCCAGTCTCCAGTTGACGGGCATTTGGGCTGTTTCCAAGTTTTAGCTATTACAAACTGTGCTGCTATGAACATGGGCACACATATATCACTGTGGTATGATTCTTTTAATTCTTTGGGGAAGATCCCCAGCAGTGGAATAGCAGGGTCAAATGGGACTTCCAGTCCTAGTTCATTGAGGTATCTCCATACAGATTTCCACAGTAGTTGCACCAGTCTACACTCCCACCAGCAGTGGAGCAGGGTTCCTCTTTACCCACAGCCCAGCCAGCATTTGTTACTGGTTGATTTCATGAGAGCAGCCATTCCTTCTGCGGTGAAGTGGAATCTCAGCTTTGTTTTCATTTGCGTCTCTCGAATGACCAGTGATGTTGAACATTTTTTCATGTATTTATTTGCTATATCTACTTCTTTGTCTGAGAAATGTCTGTTCATTTCAGATGCCCATTTTCAGATTGGGTCTTTAAATTTAGGAGATCTGATCTTTTTAAGTTCTGTATAGATTTGAGATAGTAGACCTTCGTCTGAGGAAGAGCAGGTGAAGATTTTTTCCCACATTATGGGTTGTCTCTTCACACTGCTGGTGGTTTCTCTTGTTGTGCAGAAGCCTTTTAATAAGAAGAGGTCCCACTTGTTGATTGTTTGTGCTAGTTCACGGGCAACTGAGGTTTTGTTCATAAAATCTTTTCCTACACCAATGTTGTCAAAGGTTCTACCTAACCTCTGTTCCAACTGGTTCAGAGGTTCTATTGTAATATTTAGATCTTTAATCCATTTTGATTTTAGTTTAGTGCATAGTGAGAGATAGAGGTCTAGTTTTAATCTTTGGCAAGTTGAAGCCCAATTTTTCCAGCACCATTTATTAAAGAGGCTGTCTTTCCTCCAGTGAGGGTGTTTGGCACCTTTATCGAAGATGAGATGGCTAAGTGTGTCTGGCATTGTTTCTGCATCTTCTAATCTATTCCACTGGTCTTCAAGTCTGTTTCTTTGCCAGTACCATGCTGCTTTTATCACAGTAGCTTTGTAGTACAGTTGCAGGTTGGGGATTGTGATACCCCCTGCCATGTCTCTGTTACCTAGAATTGCTTTTGCTATTCTGGGTCTCTTCTTATTCCAAATGAATTTTTGGATTGTTTTATCAAGGTCCATGAAGTATGCTGCTGGGATCTCAATTGGAATTGCATTAAATCTATATAGCAGTTTTGGAAGTATGGCCATTTTCACTATATTAATCCTTCACACCCAGGGGCAGGGGATGTCTGTCCATTTTCTGATATCATCTTCAATCTCTCTTTTCAGAGTGCAATAGATTTCAGAGAAGAGGTCTTTGATTTCTTTTGTTAGGTTGATTGCTAGGTATTTCAGTTTTTTGGATGCTATTGTGAAAGGAATTATTTGCCCTATTTCTCTCTCAGTGAGTCTGTCATTGGTGTAGAGGAAAGCTATTGATTTTTGTGTGTTGACCTTGTAACCAGCTACTTGACTGAATTTGGTTATTAAGTCTAGAAGACTTTTGGTGGAGTTCTTGGGTCTTCTATATACAGTATCATATCATCTGTAAATAATGACAGTTTGACTTCTTCATATCCTATCTTTATTGCTTTTATTTCTTTCTCTTGTCTAATTGCTGTGGCTAATGTTTCCAGAACTATATTGAACAACAGTAGTGAAAGTGGACATCCTTGTCTTGTTCCTGATTTGAGTGTGAAGGATTTCAGCTTTTGCCCATTTAGTATGATATTGGCTGTTGGTTTTTCATAGATGGCTTCTATCAGTTTGAGGTAGAGACCATCTATTCCAAATTTTTGTAGGGTGTTTATCATAAATGCATGTTGGATTTTGTCAAATGCTTTTTCTGCATCTATGGAGATAATCATATGGTTTTTGTCCTTGGCTCTATTGACATAGTGTATTACATTGATTGATTTTCATATATTGAAGCATCCCTGCATCCCTGGGATGAATCCCACTTGATCAGGGTGTATGATCTTCTTGATGATCTTCTGCATTCTGTTTGCCAGTATCTTATTAAGGATTTTTGCATCTATGTTCATTAGTGAGATTGGCCTATAGTTGTCTTTTTCAGTTGGGTCTTTCTCTGCTTTGGGGATCAAGGTGATGCTTCCTTCCAGGAATGAATTTGGGAGTACTGCTTCCCTTTCAATTTCACTGAAGAGTTTCAACAGTAGTGGCAGCAGTCTTGTAGAATTCAGCAGTGAAGCCATCAGGGCCCGGGCTTTTCTTAGTTGATAAGTTTTTAATTACATTTTCAATTTCATTGGTTGATATTGGGTTGTTCTGAATTTTTAGGTCTTCTTCGTACAACTTTGGTAATTCATATATATCTAGGAATCTGTCCATTTCTTCTGTGTTGTCTATCTTATTGGCATATAGGTTCTGGAAGTAGGTATTGATGATCATCTGGTTTTCTGCTGGGTCTGTTGTAATTTCACCCTTTTCATTCCTTATTGCATAGATTTAGGCCTTTTCTTTCCTTTTTCCTGACAAGGTTGGCTAAAGGTTTGTCAATTTTGTTGATTCTTTCAAAGAACCAACTCTTGGCTTCATTGATTTTTTGTATTGTTCTCTTAGTCTCCATTACATTGATTTCTCCTCTGATCCTTATAATGTCATCCCTTGTATGAGCTTTGGGGTTGTCCTGCTCTTCTTTTTCTAGAAGCTTGAGGTTCAGCATCAGGTTGTTTAATTGGGCTTGTTCTGTTTTCCTAATATGCATATTCACTGCTATGAATTTCCCTCATAAGACTGCTTTCATTGTGTCCCATAGATTCCAATATGTTGTATTGTTATTGTCATTTAATGGAAGGAACTGTCTGATTTCTTCTTTAATTTCCTCTGTGACCCATTGGTTTTTCAGAAGTGTGTTGTTCAATTTCCACATGTTTATGAAATTTTTTTAGTTTCTTTTGCTATGGATCTCCAATTTCATCACACTATGGTCTGATAATATGCAGGGGATAACTTCAATTCCTTTGCACTTACTTAAACATGTTCTATGTGTGAGTATGTGGTCTATTTTGGAGAATGACCCATGTGCAGCTGAGAAGAATGTGTATTCTGATTTTGTGGGGTGGAAGACTCTGTAAACATCTGTTAAGTTCATTTGTTCAAGAGTTTGATTGAGTTCTAGTATTTCATTGCTGATTTTTAGTCTAGTTGATCTATCTATTTGTGACAGTGGGGTGTTGAGGTCCCCCACTACAACTGTATTAGTGCATATATGACTTTTCATGTCTATTAGTATTTTTTTATATAGTTGGGTGCACTAGTGTTTGGTGCATAGATATTTATGATTGTCATCTCTTCCTTTTGGATTGTTCCCTTTACAAGGATGTAGTGTCCTTCTTCATCTCTCTTAATGTGTTGGTTTGAAATCCAGTTGATCTGCCAAGAGGATAGCTACTCCTGCTTTTGTTCGGGTTCCTGTCACATGCAGTATTGTTTTCCACCCTTTAACTTTCAGTCTATGAGTTTCCTTTTGAATTAAGTGTGTTTCTTGTATGCAGCATATCGTTGGATTTTGCTTCTTGCCCCATTCTGCCAGGCTATTTCTTTTGATTGGTGAATTGAGACCATTAACGTTGATGGTTATAACTGAAACTTATTGACTTGTCATTGCCATGACTTTTTCTTTTTATTGGGTTCTCCCCCTTTACATTTAATTTCTTGTCATGCCAGATGGGTTCATTCTGCTTTGCTTCCTGGGGTTGTGATCCTCAATGACTGTTCCTAGGATATTGTGTAAAATTCTTTGGAGTGCTGGTTTGGTATTCACAAAGTTCCTAAGGTGCTCTTTGTCATGAAAGCATCTCATTTCTCTGTCAATTTTGAAACATAGTTTTGCGGGGTACATCAATCTGGATTGGAGGCTGTTTTCTTTTAGGGCTTGGAATATGTCACTCCAAGCTCTTCTTACCTTGATGGTTTGTGTTGAGCAGTCTGCTGTGATTCTGATGGGCTTTCCTTTGTATGTGATTTGTTTCTTTTCTCTAACTGCTTGTAGAACTTTGTTCTTCTGTTGAGTTTCTGGAATCTTAACAATTATATGCCTATGTGTAGATTTTTTTTTTGATCAAGGCTATTTGGAGTCCTATATGCCTCACTTATCTGTATGTCAAGCTCTTTTCCCCTGCTTGGGAAGTTTTCTGCCATTATTTCTGTGAAGAGATTTTTTTATGTCATCTCCACTCTCTCCTGTTTCTTCATTGAGCCCAATCAGTCTTATGTTACTCCTCTTTGCATCATCTAGCAGCTGCTGGATTGATTTCTCATGTTCCCTTATAATTTTGAAGCAATTTTTCTTTTCCTGGTCACTAATTGCAATCTTATCTTCTATATCTGAAATTCTGTCCTCACATTGGCTCATTCTGCTGTGTAGACTTTCAATGGAGTTTTTCATGTCCTGGAAATCTATTTGCATCTGTTCCAAATGGATTCCATTTGTTTCTTATGTTGGGATTCCATCATGTTCCTGAGCTCCTCTCTAGATTTATTAATCATGTCTTGCACTAGGGGCACAATTTCTCCTGTTATCTGAGAAATTATTTCTGATTTCATTTTTTCCAGATCCCCTTTTGTTGCCAGTTCAGTGGGTCCAGGTGGTTGAGTATCAGAATGTCCCATCTCATTTCCCTTTGGGGTTGCTGTAGGTGATCTGGAAGTGTGATTTTGAGACTTATTTATGTGTTTTCTCATTTCGACTGGGTTGGGGGCCTGCTAGCACCTGCACGGATTACCTCCTCTGAGCTGGGAGAGGTGGGACAGGGGCCGGGAGCAGTGGTAGGGATGGTGACCCAAAAGCCCTTTACTTTGGGCTGGGAGCATTGGGAGGTATGGTGGCCAGGAAGCCCCTTCCTCTGGGCCAGGAGCATTGGGACAGTGGCTCAGAAGCCCCTACCTCTGGGCTGGGAGCAGTGGGACTCAGTACCTTGGTCTGATGTTCTGGTGTCCTCTGCGTCTTTGTCATGTGGAACCAGGTGGCTGCCTGTCTGCAGTGGGGTGATTCGGCATCTTCCCCATGACTCAGGACCTTGTTAGGGCATGCACAGACCTGCCTGTCTGCAGCAGGCTGAATCGGCGTGTTCTGTGCCACTCGGGACCTCAGTAGAGCGTGGGCAGACCTGCCTGTCTTCAGCAGGGTGATTCGGCATCTTCCGCTCGACTCGAGACCTTGGTAGGGCATGCACAGACCTGCCTGTCTGTAGTGGCCTGATTCGGCGTATTCTGTGCCACTCGGTACCTCAGTAGGGCATCTAGAATTACTATATCTTCTGGATTCTGCTTTGGTAATTCACATGTATCTAGGAATCTGTCCATTTCTTCTGTTTTCTATCTTATCAGAATAAAGATTCTTGAAATAGGTATAGATGATCTGGATTTCTGCAGGGTCCATTGTGATTTCACCCTCTTCATTCCTAATTCTGTTTTTTGATAACATTGGCTAAGGGTTTATCAATTTTATTTAATCTTCCAAAGAGCCAACTCTTTAATTCATTGATTTTTTGTGGTGTTTTCTTAATCTCAATTGAATTAATTTCTACTCTAGTCTTTATACTTTCCTCCCCCATACAAGTTTGGGCTTGACTTGTTCTTTTTTTAGAAGTTTGAAGTTGAACATTAGGTTGTTTTCTTGAGCTTGCTTTGTTTTCCTGATGTGAGAATTCATTGCTATGAATTGCCCTCATAGGAATGCTTTCATTTCATCCCATAAATTCTGGTATGTTGTATTGACATTATCTTTTAATTGTAGAAACTATTGAATTTCTTCTTTAATTTCCTCTGTAACTCACTGGTTGTTTAGGAGGATGCTATTTAATTTCCATGTGTTTATGTAGTTTATGCAGTTTTGTGGTTTCTTTTTGCCATTGATTTCCAATTTCATTGCACTATGGTCTAATATGCATAGGATAATTTCAATTCCTTTGAATTAAATTAAGTATGTTCTATGAGCTAGCATGTGGTCATTTCAGAGAGTGCCCCATGTGCCCCTGAGAAAAATATGTAGTCTGATGTTGTAGGGTGGAACACTCTGTAAACATCTACTAAGTTCATTTGTTCACAGATTTGTTTCTTCTCTGATATTTCTTCACTGATTTTCTTTTGTCTAGTAGATCTAGGTCTATTTGACAGTGGGTTTTTGAGGTCCCATATTAAAATTACACTATTGCTTATGTGATATTTCATGTCTATTAATATTTGTTTTATAAAGTTGGGTGCACTGGTACTTGGTACATATGTATTTATGATTATTGTATCTTTTTCTTTGAATTTTCCATCTACAAGTGACCTTCTTTGTCTCTTTCAGACAATCTTGGCTTGAAGTTTACTTTGTTTGCAAATAGAATAGGTACCCCTGCTTTTTTCTGGGTGTCTGTCATGTGAATTTTTGTTTTCCATTCTTTGACTTTCAGTCTATGAAGTTCTCTTTGAGTTAAATGTGTTTCCTTTATGCAGTAAATTGTTGGATCGTGTTTCTTGATACACTTTGCCAATCTCTTTGTTTTGATTGGTGAATTGAGCTCATTTACATTGATGGTCATAGCTGATATGTATTGGTTTATCCTTGCAGTATTATTTTTCTGTTGTTGGTGCCCTGTTTTTCCCCTCTGTTTAATTATTTGCCTTGCCTGGTGGCTTCTTTCTATTGGTGTTCTTTGAATTGTCTTTGTTATGCTTTTAAAATATCCTTCAGAACATTTTGTAAAGTTGCTTTGATGGTCATAAATTTCTTCAGGTGTTCTCTGTCATGAAAGTATCGTATTTCTCCATTGATTCTGAAATGTAGTTTTTCAGGGTACATCACTCTGGGCTGGAGCTTGTTTTCTTTCAGGACTTGAAATACATCACTCCAAGCTCTTCTTGACTTGAAAATTTGTTTTGAAAATTTTGCTGTGACTCTGGTGGGCTTTCCTTTATAAATGATTTGGTTCCTTTCTCTAACTGCTTTTTTTTTTTTTTGGTACCAGGGATCGAACTCAGGTCCTTGCGCTTGCGCAGCAGGCAGCGATCTAACTGCTTTTAATATTCTGTTCTTGTGCTGAATTTCTGGAATCTTGATTATTATATGCCTTTGTGAAGATTTTTTTTATCATGATTAACTGGAGTTCTATATGCCTTACTTAATGTATGTCAAATTCTTTTTCTCTCCCTGAGAAGTTTTCTGCCATTACTTTTGTGAACATGTTTTTAATGTCACTTGGGCTGATTCCTGGGGTTTTTGTTACATTTACTCTGATCAATCTTATGTTTTTCTTCCTTGCATCATCTAGCAGCTGTTGGATTGATTTTGTGAAGTCTCTTGCTATTTTTAAGAGACCTTTTTCTTCATAATCACTAACTGCACTCTTGTCTTATAGGTCTGATATTCTGTCTTCATTTTCATTCATTTGGCTATGCAAACTTTCAATGGAATTTTTAATTTCTTGGATATCTGTTTGAATCTGTTTCATGGATTCCATTTCTTTCCTATGTTGAATCCATTTCTTTCCTATGTTGGATCTTGCTGGCCCTATGTTGGGCATCCATTGTTTCCATCATTTTTCTAAATTCTTCTATTATTTTAATCTATGACTACTCTACATTTGCTAAGAATGTCCTTCTTTGTGATCATCATCTTTTTTTAACTGAGAGATTATTTGTGACCTGATTTTCTCTATAGCCTCATTCATCTTTTTTCTTTTTTTTTTTTTTTACTTCTTCTGTTATCATTTCAGAAATTTCATTTCCTCTATCTCATTGTCCCCTGAATTTGTCCTGGGTGGGCTGGAGGTCTGGGGTTGCATTTTGCTTCTGGGTCTTCTCTCCATTTTAAAATTTTAATTTAGTTTTTTGGTTAATACTTGTAAGTTTATGTTAGCTTTATCAATAGTATTGAGGCTTCCCTAGGAAATATCTATTTTTCAGAGATATATGCTAGATATAGCTGGCTCTTGGTCTTTATGTCTATCCCAAGATCTTTCCTCTTCAATTTATTGGGCATGAGAAGTTTCTTCCTAATTGGTCTAGGCACTGGCTCTTTGATACTGGCCCATAGTATTGTTTATGACCCTCAGGGAAATTCAGTCTTGGCATACCAGGAAGAACAACTGACTAGAACAATTATGTCACCTTGGCTAAAGTAGTAAAATTAGTAATAATAATAATAATATCAAACATAGACTAGAAAATGACAAATAGTGGCAATTATTAATTTGCCACCTTTAACTCTATGACTTAGATTTATGGTTATATAACAAATTCTAAAACAAACCAGAAAATTTTATACAATAAATATGCCCTCATTATCATGAGTTTATCCTTCAGGAAGAAAATTGAAAAGTGGTTGGGGGGAAAAGTAGAGAAATAGAGGAAAAGGAAGAGATTACAAGCAGAGCTGGAAGACAAAGGAAAATTACACAAACTTAGGGAAACTAGTGATGAAGATAGGAGAAAATAAGAGAAGGAAGAAATAAAAATAGCAAAATAAAATAACAACCAAAAAACTAAACAAAATGTTCACATTTATTTTAAAAATCCAGAAAAAAAAGAAAGAAATAAAATGTCCACTTCATAGAGTGTCTCTGCTGTCACTGGTAGACAAAGTAGGCAGACAGAGCACAGATCCATATTCATTAATCCTAGAGTAGATTTATAGATGGATAGTGGATAATCTCAGCAAGACTGAACCTTTAGTTCCACTGAAGTTCAGGGTGATTTCTGGATGTGAACCTGGAACACATGTCTTCAGCCTGCAGCATTCCGGTGCCTCCTGCTGGCTTAAATTTTCCTGGGTGAACTCCTATCAATTTTAACTCTGGTTGACCTTACCCTGATGCTGGGAACCACTAGATGGAGCAGACCTGCAGGTACCCTGAGTTCTGACCTCAGCTGTCTCCTCTTCAAAATGGTCCCCTCCAATTGCCCTCTCCTGGGGGACATCTGAACTGGGATAACTAACTAGCCACTATAGTCCTCTGTGTCCACCACTCCATTCCACTGGTGTGTTTCTCTGTGGAGTTCTCTGAGGTTGCCAGTAGTCATTGTGCATCTGAAGGTTCAAGCTTCTTTTCAGCAAGCCAGGGCCCAGGGAGAAAGCATTTCTTCTCACTTCCTTTTTCTGCATTGAGGTACCACTCTTCCCTCTCCCTGAGGGCTTTAATTCTCCCTTCAGATTCTTGCTGGATCCCAGGACCCACTTCTTTCCTTCTTCTCTTCCTTACAGTGCTATATTCCAGCATTTGGACAGGAAATCTCAGAGAGTCTGTTTCTGTGCTATTCATCACTCCACCATCTTCCTGGAAGTGCTGAAAAATGTGTTTTAATAAAATAAATTTTTAAGATTTAAATTTTCACCATATTTTTATCACCTCCATTGATCAAGCATTTATAGCAATTTCTGTTAAATAAAGACATTACACTGTATCCTACTTTATTTTATTTTATTTTATTTGCTTAAATTATTTTATTGGTACATTTTAGGTACACAATACATTTACGTTTATCATTGGGTACTTCTACCTGTACATGATGTATCTTGGTTCTTATTTTTTCCCCATTCCCTGTCATCCCTTCACCCCCCCTCCACCCTTCCCTATTTACAAACACTTTATTTCCATTTTTTCCTTTTCTCATAATTTTTCCTTTTCCTTCTTATCTTTCCCCTTCCCTTCCCACTTCCTCTACCCCTTTAGACCTTTTCTTCCTATTTCAAATTATCAATTTTTTATTTTAATCATTTTAATCCTTATTTACACTTTCAGCTTCTCACATAAAAGAAACTATTTGGTATTTGCACATGTGTGTCCTATTTATTTCACTTAAGAGTATGGCCTCAATATGCATCCATTTAGCTATAAATGTCTCTAGTTTGTCATTCTAGTATGTCGTTCTTTAAAATAAATAGTACTCTATTTTATAGAAACACCACATCTTTATACAATTTCCAGTTGATGGGCACTTGGGCTGTTTCCAAGCTTTAGCTATTATAAACTGTGTCACTATAACATGGGTGCACATATATCACTGTAGTATGATTCTTTTAATTCTTTGGGAAGATACCCAGCAGGGGAATAGCTGGGTCAAATGGGATCTCTAGTCCTAGATCTTTGAGGAATCTCCATACTGATTTCCACTGTGGTTGCACCAGTCTGCACTCCCAGCAACAATGGAGAAGGGTTCCTTTCTCCCCACACCCCTGCCAGCATTTTTATTGGTTGATTTCTTAGATAGCAGTCATTCTTTCTGGGGTGAGGTGGAATCTCAGCATTGTTTCATCTGCATCTTTCCAATGACCAGTGATGTTGAACATTTTTTCAGGTGTTTATTTGCTGCTTTTCTTCTTTGTCTGAGAAATGTCTGTTCATTTCAGATGCCCACTTTTGAATTGGGTCTTTAAATTTGGTAGGTCTGATTTTTTAAGTTCTTTATATATTCTAGATGGTAGTTGTCTGTCTGAGGTACAGTTGCTAAAAATTTTTTCCCACATTGTAGGCTGTCTCTTAGCTCTGTTGGTGGTTTCTCTTGCAGTGCAGAAGCTTTTTAATAAAATGAGATCCCAGTTGTTGATTCTTTGTGCTAGTTCCCGTGCTACTGAGGTTTTGTTCATAAAGTCTTTGCCTATGCCAATATCTTCAAGCGTTCTACCTAACTTATCTTCCAGCAAGTTTAGTGTTTCTGTCTTAATATTTAGATGTTTAATCCACTTTGATCTTAGTTTAGTGCATGGTGATTGATATGGGTCTAGTTTTAATCTTTGGAAGGTTGAAATCTAGTTTTTCCAACACCGTTTATTAAATAGGCTATCTTTCCTCCAGTGAGGGTGGTTGGCTCCTTTGTCAAAGATGAGGTGGTTGAGTATGTTTGGAGTTGTTTCTGCATCTTATACTCTATTCCACTGATCCTCAGGTCTGTTTCTTTGCCAGTACCATACTGTTTTTATCACAGTAGCTTTGTGGTATAGTTTCAAGTTGGGGACTGTGATATTCCCTGCTATGTCTCTGTTGCCTAGAACTGCTTTTGCTATTCTAGGTCTCTTCTGGTTCCAAATGAATTTTTGGATTATTTTCTCTAATTCTGTGAAGTATATTGTTGGAATTTCAATTGACATTGCATTGAATCTATATAGTAGATTTGGAAGTATGGCCATTTACACTATATTGGTTCTTCCTACCTAGGAACAAGGGATGTCTTTCCATTTTCTTATATCCTCTTCGATCTCTTGTTTCAGAGTGCTATAGTTTTCTGTGTAGAGGTCTTTTGCTTCCTTTGTTAGATTGATTCCCACATATTTCATTTTTTTGGATGCTATTGTAAAAGAAATTGTTTCCCTAATTTCTCTCCTGGTGAGTCTGTTATTTGTATACAAGAAGGCTCTTGCATTTTCAGTGCTGACCTTGTATCCAACTACTCTGCTGAATCTGTCGATTAAGTCTAGAAGTCTTTTGGTAGAGGTTTTTGGGTCTTCTTTGTAAAGTATTATATTGTCAGCAAATAATGACAGTTTAACTTCTTCCTTTCCTACCTTTATTCCTTTTATTTCTTTCTCTTTTCTAATTGCTGTGGCTAATGTTTCCAGAACTATTTTGGAGTGCTGTTAGCATCCTTGTTGTTCCTGATTTTAGCATAAAAGTTTTCAGTTTTTGATCATTTAGTATAATGTTGGCTGTTGGTTCTTCATAGATAGCCTTGATCAGGTTGAGATAAAGACCTTCTATTCCAATTTTCTGTAGGATTTTTATCATGAATGGGTGTTGCATTTTGTGGAATGCCTTTTCTGCATCTATTGAGATGAACATATATTTTGTCCTTGGCTCTGTTACTATAGTGTATTACATTTATTGTTTTACGTATGTTGAACCATCTTGCATCCCTGTGACAAATCCAACTGGGTCAGGGTGTATGATCTTCTTAATGACCCTATGTATTGTTTACCAGTATCTTGTTGAAGATTTTTGCATTTATGTTCATTAGGGATATTGGCCTATAGTTCTCTTTTTTGGGTTGAGTCTTTCCCTGGTTATGGAATCAAAAGTAACACTTGTTTCCAGGAATGAATTTGTAAGTATTTCTTCCCTTTCAATTTCCTTGATGAGTTTAAAGAGTAATGGCAATAGTTCTTCTTTAAATGTCTTGTAAAATACAGCAGTGAAACCATCAGGACCTGGGCTTTTCTTTGTTGGTAAATTTTTAATTGCATTTTCAATTTTACTCATTGTAATTGGGGTTTTTAGAATTTGTATATCTTCTTCATTTAACTTTGGCAATTCATGTCTATCTGGGAATCTGTCCATTTCTTCTGTGTTTTCCATTTTATTAGAGTACAGGTTCTCAAAATAGGCACTGATGATCCTCTGGATTTCTGCTGGATCTGTTATGACTTCAACTTTTTTGTTCTTAATTGCATGGATTTTAGCCTTTTCTTTCCTTTTTTTGATAAGGTTGGCTAAAGATTTATCAACTTTATTTATTTTTTTGAAAAACGAACTCTTTGGTTTCATCACCTGTTGTGCAAGTGCAAGGGCCCGAGTTTGATCCCCGACACGAAAAAAGAAAAAAGAAAAGAAAACTGAACTCTTTGATTCATTGATTTTTTTGTATTGTTCTCTCAGTCTCCATTGCATTGATCTCTGCTCTGATCTTTATAATTTCCTCTCTTGTATGAGCTTTGGGTTTGTCATACTCTTCTCTTTCTAGGAGCTTGAGGTTCAGTGCTAGGTGGTTTATTTGAACTCTCTTTGTTTTCCTAATATAGGCATTCAATGCTATGAATTTCCTGCATAGAACTGCTTTCATTGTGTCCCATAGATTCCTGTATGTTGTACTGTCAATATAATTTACTTTTAGAAACTGTCTAATTTCTTCTTTAATTTCCTTTGTGACCCTTTGGTTGGTTGTTCAGTAGAGTGTTATTCAATTTTCATGTGTTTGTGGGGATTTTGTGGTTTCTTAAGTTATTGATCTCCAAATTTATTGCACTATGGTCTGATAATATACAGGGGGTAACTTCAATTCTTTTACATTTACTTAGATACATCCTATGAGCTAGCATGTGGTCTATTTTGGAGAATAACCCATGTGCAGCTGAAAGAATGTGTATCCTGATTTTGTGGGATGGAGCCCTCTGTAAACATCTATTAAATCCATTTGTTCAATAGCTTGGTTCAGTTCTAGAACTTCGTTGTTGACTTTTTGTCTAGATGATCCATCTATTTGTGATAGTGGTGTATTGAGGTCCCCACTACAATTTGTATTAGTGCTTATTTGGTTTCTCATGTCCATTAATATTTGTTTTGTATAGTTGGGGGCATTCATATTTGGTGCATATATATTTCTGATTGTCATCTCTTCCTCTTTCATTGTTACCTTCACAAGGATGTAGTGACAATCTTTGTCTGTCTTAATTAGTTTTGGTTTGAAATCTATTTTGTTTGCAAATAAGATTGCTGCCTCTGCTTTTTTCCAGGTTCCTGTCACATGGAGAACTGTTTTCCATCCTTTTACTTTCAGTTCATGAATTTCTTTTTGAGTTAGGTGTGTTTCTTGTATAGAGCATGTTGTTGGATTTTGCTTCTTAGTCCATTCTGCTAGTCTATTTCTTTTGATTGGTGAACTGAGGCCATTAATATTTTGATGGTTATAATTGAAAGATATTAACTCATCCTTGTCATGATGTTTTATGGTTGTTGGCTCTTTTATTTTTCCCCCTTTCCTTTTTAGTTTACTGCCTTGCCTGGTGGCTTCCCTCTGTTGGGCCTCATAGAGTTGTGACCTTCATTGTCTTTTTCTAGGATATTGTTTAGAATTGTTTGGAGTGCTGGTTTGGTATTCATGAAATTTCTCAGGTGTTCTTTGTTGTGGAAGTATCTAATTTCCCCCATGGATTTTGAAAGTTAATTTTTCAGGATACAACAGTCTAGATTGGAAGTTATTTTCTTTTAGGGCTTGAAATATTTCACTCCAGGCTCTTCTTGACTTGAGGGTTTGTGTTGAGAAGTCTGCTGTGATTCTGATGGGCTTTCCTTTGTAGGTGATTTGTTTCTTTTCTTTAACTGCTTATAAGATTTTGTTCTTCTGTTGGGTTTCTGGGATCTTGACTAATATATGTCTTGTGTAGTTTTTTTGTTTTTTTTTTTTTGATCATGGCTAGTTGGAGTTCTATATGCCTCACTTATCTGTATGTCCAATTCTCTACCTTTGTGTGGGAAGTTTTCTACTATTACTTCCTGGAACAGTTTTTTATGTCAATTGTACTTTCTCCTGCTTTTTCATGGACTCCTATTGGTCTTATGTTACTCTTCTTTACATCATCTAGCAGCTGCTGAATTGATTTCTCATGGCCCCTTACTCCTTCTAAGAAATCTCTGTTTTCTTGGTCACTTGATGCAATACTGTCTTCTATATCTGATATTCTATCTTCATATTCCCTTAATCTGCTGTGAATACTTTCAGTGGAGTTTTTAATCTCCTGGGTATGTGTTTGAATCTGTTTCATGGATTTCATTTCTTTCTTATGTTGGGCAATCATGCTTTCCATTTCTTTCTTATGCTGTGCATTCATGGCTTCCAGCATGGTTCTGAGCTCATCTATTTTTTAATCTATTTCTGTTCTAGAGCCTCTAATCATGTCTTTCACTCTGCTCACCATCTCTGTAGTTATCTGGGAAATTATTTCTGTTTTAAATTTTTCTAGCACCCCATTCATCTGTTTTGTTACTTCCTGTGCTATCAGTTCAGGGTGTCCAGTTGGTTGATTATCAGACTTTTCCACCTCGTTTCTCCCAGAATTTGTCTTTGGTAAGGTGGAACTCTGGGTTTGTGCCTTGCCTAAATGTCTTCTCATTTTGTTTTTGATACTGCCCTTGGTTTAATTCCTGGGTTGATACTTCAAAATTGCTTATTGTAAGTATCTTTGTTGCTTATGTTTAGAACGCTTGTGGAATGATTGCTTTTCTGAGGTGCCTTCCAGAGATAGCTGGTCTTTAGGTTTTGAGTCTCTAATGACTCTGAGGCTATCTCATTTTCGTTGTACCAGGAAGGAAATCACAACACCTTAGCCCAAATTATAAAATCAGCAACAACATAGCATCAAGTGCAGCTTAGAAAATGACAGTTTGTGGTAGTTATTAATCTATCACCTTTAACTGTATGAATTATATCAAATCGAGGACCAGCCCACATATGTTTATAGTGAATAAACTCTTCAATATAGCAACTTTACCCTTTGGGATGGGGAGTTTGAAGGAGTTGGAGAGGGAGGGATAGATAGGTAGAAGGATAGGGAAAGGTTATCAGTGAGGCCAGAGGACACAGGAAAATCATGCAAACTCTAAGAAACTCTTGAAGACAAGAGGAAAAGACAGAATGAAAAAACAAAGATGAGAACAGAACAACCTAACAGCAATAGGGAGGCTAGAAACTGTATTTACTTTCCTTTAAAACTAATGACAATTGAGAGAAGCAAAAAGAGAAGAAAAAAAATAAAGAAGAAATCTGAATTAGGGCCAGAATAGGAACAAAAAGTGAGATGAAGAACAATTTGGGACAGCAAAAGAATGAAAGAGAGAGAAAGAAAAGCAAAAGGAAAGAAAAAAAGAGAAAAATAAAAATTTGAAAAGAGTAGAAAAAATTAAAAATAAGAGAAAAAATTTTTTGCAAATAACAAATAAAAATTAAGGACCTCCTTCAGGGTATGTCTCTGCTGTCACAATAGACAATGTGAGCAGCTGTGTGCAGATCTAAGCCAATGAGTCTCAGCAAGCCAGTAGCAGACCCATGAGATTCACGCAGATTTCTGGCTGCAAGTCCCAAGTTGAGCTTCCTGACCTC
Organism: Heterocephalus glaber; assembly: GCF_053883595.1. NCBI lineage: Eukaryota > Metazoa > Chordata > Mammalia > Rodentia > Bathyergidae > Heterocephalus > Heterocephalus glaber. The sequence goes on along the minus strand of NW_028258296.1, from coordinate 30,783,639 downwards.
CTGCAGGGTTGAACTCTGCAAGGTTCTACTGCAGATTCCAGCTGCCCTTCCCCTGAAGATAGTCCAGGTTCCGATGGGAGGTGATGATCCCTCCAACTAACCAAGTACGGTGGTCTGGTGTGCCTTTATTGCAGAGATTCTCTTCACTTTTCCAGTGGGCTTCAGTTTTCATCAAGGAGGCTGAGAGAGGCCCTCTATCTGTCGTTCACTTCTGCTCTATCTTCTGGAGCTCAGGACAATGGCCTTTATGACCCCCTGTGCCTCTGTAGTGTGGAACCAGGTAGTGGCACAGCCAGGAGGCCAGAGGTGGGGGAGTGGGAGTGGGTGGGTGCTGGGACAGCTAATCTTGTTGCTGTGGGTGGGGCAAGGGGATGGAGTGGGGGCTCCACACCACAGAGGTCCTCCTCTTACTCTATTTTAATCCATTGTATCTGGTGCTAACTTCTGGGTCTTCTCCAAAATCAAAATGACCATGAAAGGTAAATGTTTTGAATTGATTCACAACATCAAGGAAGCCACTACCTCACAACTAAAGACACTCTAGCACTGTTTCCCAAACTACTTTCCAGAAGTAGCAAGAATGAAGGATAAGTCTATTCTAAGCAAGGGGATTTTTTTAAGGGGAATTAATGGCAATGTTTGTTTTATTATAATAATTTTTTTTAATTTAAATATTCACCTTTATGTTAAGATCACATCTCGTATATGCCTTGTCCTATGATCAACATATGGAATTTTTCCCAAGTTCACATCAGAGCCTAATTTTGTTGATTTGACATACAAATGACTGAGCAACATTGCAAGTCACGTGGAACGTGCCAAATCAGCCTGCTGCAGACAGGCAGATCTGTGGACACCATAGCAATGCCGCGAGTTGCATGGAACATGCCCAATCAGCAATCCACTGGACCCCACCCCCACCCCGCTCCTCCGTGTAGCCACTTGGTTCCACACTACAAAGATACAGAGGACACCGGACCACCAGACCACTGTACTGGGTAAATTGGAGTCATCTTCACCTCCCATCAGGACCGGGACTATCTTCAGGGGCAAGGTAGCTGGAACCTGAAATACAACTCTGCAGAGTTCAACCCTACGGGAGGACAGAGAGCTCAACTTAGGACTTGCAGCCAGAAATCTGCCTGAATCTCATGGGCCTGTGACTAGCTTGCTGAGACTCATTGACTTATATCTGCACACTGCAACCTATGTTGTCTATTGTGACAGCAGAGACATACCCTGAAAGAGGCCCTTCATCTTCACTGTTATTTTTTATTCCCAAAATTAGTTTTATTATTTTTTTTCTCTTTTCTTTTGCTCCTCTTATCTTTAATTTTTTTCCCCTATCTTTGCAAATATTTGTTTTGTTCTCCTTTTTTTCTTTTCTTTTCTTCTTTCTTTTCTCTTTCCTTTCTCTCTCCCTTACACTCACTCTCTTGATCTCCCACATTGTTCATCTTCCCTTTTTGTCCCTGTTTTGGTCCTCAGTTGGACTTCTTCTTTATTTTCCTATTATTCTCTTTTTCCTTCTCACCTGTGTCCTCTGGTCACACTGCTAACCTTCCCCTATCATTCTTCCCATCTATCCCTCCCTCCCCAACCCCTTCTAACTCCCCATCTCAAAGGGTAAAGTTGTTATATTGAAGAGTTTATTCACTATTTGTTGGGTTGGTCCTCGGTCTTGATTTAAGTCACACAACTAAAGGTGATAGATTAATAACTACCACAAAATGTCATTTTCAAAGATGTACTTGATGCAATGATGTTGCTGATTATATCACTCAGGCTAAGGTGTGAGTATTGATCTAGTCAATGAACCTTCCTAGTATAAGGAAAATGAGATAGCCTTAGAGTCATTAGAGACTCAAAACTTAAAGACCAGCTGTATCTGGAAGACACCTCTGTGAAGCAATCATTCCATAAGGGTTCTAATTACAAGCAACAAAAATACTTACAATAAGCAATTTCAAAGTATCAACCCAGGAGTTAAACCAAGGACAGTATCAAAAACAAAAATGAGAAGACATTTAAGCAAGGCACAAACACAGACTTCCACCCCACCAAGGGTAAATCCTGGGGGAAATGAGATGGAAAAGTCCCATAACCAACCACCTGGATACCCTGAACTGATAGCACAGGAAGTAACAAAACAGATGAATGAGGCTCTAGAAAAATTCAAAGCAGAAATAATCTCCCAGGTATCTGCAGAGATGGTGAGCAGAGTGAAAGACATGATTAGAGGATCTAGAACAGAAACAGATAAAAAAAATAGATGAGCTCAGAAACATGCTAGAAGCCATGAATACCCAGCATAAGAAAGAAATGGAAAGCATGATCAACCAACATAAGAAAGAAATGGAATCCATGAAACAGATTCAAACAGATATTCAAGAGATCAAAAACTCCATTGAAAGTATCCACAGCAGATTAAGGGAATCTGAAGACAGAATATCAGATATAGAAGACAGGATTGCAGTTAGAAACCATGAAAATAGAGATTTCTTAAAAATAGTAAGGGACCATGAGAAATCAATCCAACAACTACTAGATGATTCAAAGAAGAATAACATAAGACTGATAGGAGTCCATGAAAAAACAGGAGAAAGCACAATTGACATAAAAAAACTGTTCACAGAAGAAATAGTGGAAAACTTCCCAGACAGAGGTAGAGAATTGGACATACAGATAAGTGAGGCATATAGAACTCCACTCAGCCATGATCAAAAAAATCTACATCTAGACATATAATAGTCAAGATCCCAGAAACCCAACAGAAAAACAAAATCCTACAAGCAGTTAGAGAAAAGAAACAAATCATCTACAAAGGAAAGCTCATCAGAATCACAGCAGACTTCTCAACACAAACCCTCAAATCAAGGAGAGCCTGTAGTGAAGTATTTCAAGCCCTAAAAGAAAATAACTTCCAACCTAGACTGTTGTATCCTGCAAAATTATCTTTCAAAATCAGTGGAGAAATTAGATACTTCCATGACAAAGAACACCTGAGAAATTTCATGAACACCAAACCAGCACTACAAGCAATTCTAGACATACAAATAACTTAGGCCCTAACTTTAATACTTAAGATCAGGTACTTCTGTAAACCATGGAGTTCCTGGTGCCATTCACCACTGTAGGGACTCTTTTCATTTCTTCTACTAAAGACTTTTTCTTCTTAGTGAGTTCAGAAACATACTTTTAAAATACTCCATTTCTGTTAGACTGAAAACTTCCTATATATCAGCTCATTCTAACATTTTAAAGAAAATTTCTGAATATATTTCTATTCAAAAATGTCCCTCAACATCATTTTCCTCATCATGCTTCATTTCTCACTTCAAGCTCTCGAATTTTACCAAGTTATTTCCCAAATCAAGCTTCAGGCAATTTTATTTCACCCCATTCTTTTCATATGGAAAATATATGGTCATCTTCTACAATGCTGTTCAGGCATCTTCTTTCCTGTGAAGTCTTTCAGGAATCTCTTATATGGCATAATTAACTTCATCCTCTGAGCTCCCATACCCTTATTCATAACTCATATGTCTATGTCCTCTCTAGGGTATAGGATCCTGTTTTGGAATTACTTTCATTGAACAAGTTTGTAGCTGCAGCCCATGTAGAATAGATTAATAACTTTCCAGGTACCAGGGGTTAAAAACTATGTAGTAGAAAGGCATGCCAGACCCACTTGGTAAGAATAGAAATCACCACCAAGTCATGAAAATTGGTTAGAAAAAATTCTAAGTACAGTGAAGTCATTTCAATATTTTCATCAAAGTAGAAACCTGGTAATAGGGTTTCATGTGCAAATACTCAAAACTTAATTGGAAAAGAGAAAAGGCTGAAGGTTAAAAAGGTCAGTTAGGAGTAAATGGCAAAATTTAGTCCCTAAGAAAGGTGTGGAGGAAAACCCTAAGAATGGTTAATAAAGTTTTAATAATCCTCCCAATGAACTCCACAGGATATAATTACTCTTCTGCCAGTTCTACCTGGAATCTTTGAACTATCCACACAATTTTCCCAGAGGCGGTCAGGTGTTAAAGTGTGGTAGTAGCGTACAAAAGAGGCTCAGAACAGTGACTGTGCCCCTCCTTATTTCCAGGGTCTTCTCGCCTTCTCCATGACCTGTCCCAGGCTGCTCTTGACTTAGCACCCTGACATTTGTTGGGAAATCCCAGTTTTTCCTTCCATCAATGCAAATAATATTGCATTACTTTTCTAGAAAGATAATTACTTACCTGCTGCTCAAAATTAGTTTATTACTCTCTACCTAATTTTTAGATAATGACATTTGAAAAATACCTCTGGCTAATATGATTATTAAAAAATTGTATGTGTCAATAAAAGTCTGTTAAGTGAATAATTCATTAATATATTTAATGGGGTGAGGTGGTTTCAAATTTCAGTTTAAAAAATTCTGAATTATACATTCCATTTTCTCCTCAGCATAATTCATACACAAAATATCCAACCAGTAAGAAACAGTTGTCTCCAGCTATAAAGAACAAGTACAACCAAGGAATATAAATTTCACCTCTTTAGTACTCAAAAATCATTTATCTTCATATTTATGCAAAAATCAGAACACTAATGATTAAAGAAAGAATAAAATATACTTATGCCTCTCTTAAAATAAGTTGATCTGTTCACATGTTAATTTGAGACATCATAATGTCTCAAGAAAAGCCTTGTTATGTTAGTGCAATATTAGTGCATGGTTCTGCAGGTGCATAAGGGTGGGTGATATTTTATTATTTATCAACCTGAGTAAGACATTTTCTCAAATTCAATGTGACTAGATAACCTAAGCTCTAGGAGCCACAAATATGCTTAGTTGAGGGCTTAAAAGTAAATCAAGTAATTGGGGAAATTTTAATCATAAATTTAGAATAGTATTCCATATTCATCAGGCATAAAATGGCTTTAGGAGATGGAATATATCTCTAACAACCTATATAATACAGTGATTTAACATGTGCATTCAGGAGGCTTCCAAGGGTCACCACAAGGCTAAAGTCAACCCTAGTTGAGCCTGATGTTTCTAATTTTTTCTTGGTATTTTCTACCTGCTGCTGTCTTTCTACTTCCCTGATTGGCTTTTATCTTCTTGACTCCTCTCTTACTAGGTGGTAAACAAATCCCTGCTGAGCGATAAACAAACCTCCAGGCTAGGCAGGACCTTTGGGAGTTGAGCTGACACAGTTATAAAAAGAAGTCTAAACTCTTAAAGAGATGAGGAACCTTTAAAGGATGTAGAGAGCAAAGCATTGAAGATTTTTTTCTTCAGTTTCACCATTTGTACTTAGGATGGCTGGAAAGAAGTCAATAGTAGAGAAAGATAGCTACAGGCAATAGAACATGGAGAAGAACTGTACAAAGCAGTGATTTTCAAAAATCTTTTCTTTGAAAGCAATAACACAGACACAAATCAAATATTATTTCCCTGACAACTATCATGGTTTCTGGTATAGTAATAATACTTTCTCATATGTCTATAGTCCTTTGATGTCTGCAAAACTCTTTTGCATATATTCTTATTTGCTACTCATGACCTACCCCCAAAACTGGCTTTACAGCTTTCTCCTTACTCACCCACCCAGCTCAAGGTCCCATACCCAGACTGCACACACTATTGTCTCCTTATGTGTAACTCAAATTATCCCTTCAATTGGCTTATCTCAACCTTCTTTGGCATTTAATATGAAGATTCAAATATTACTTTTTCTGAAAAGCCTCCCTGGTAATCCATCTTAAGGGACCTTAGCTTCCTTCCTTTGTATACTATGACAATCAGTGCCCATGGCATCACTTGGTAAAATCATATTCTGTGTTTCATAAGATTTATTCTATTACTAAAACTTCCTGTTATTTAAGTTTTCCCACCATTATTTGCCTTCTTAATTAATGTTATGGCTTATATCTGGATGTTCACCCAAAGCCTCAAGCACTCATAGGTGGGGCTTTTGGTAGTGACTGGACCATGAGTGTGTGATACTAGATTAGTCCACTGATTTTTTTAGCATGATTCTGGGTGTGACTGAATGGGTTTACTGATGATGGAAGACCCAAACTGCATGTAAGTGGAAACAATCAATAAGTTTGTAGCCTGGATGGAATAAAAAGGTAAAGCAGAAGGAAAGCTGCTGCTCTAGCCTGTCATGCCATGAACTATTTCTCCTCTGCCATGCTGTCCTGCCTTGGAACCAGACAAGTGTGGGCTGAAACCGTGAGCTAAAATAAATCTTTCCTGCTTTAACTTGTGGGTGTCAGGTATTTTGTCCCAGCAACGAGAAAGTAACTAAGACAACTAAACTATAAAACTCATGAAATCAGATGTAAAGATTTAAGCAATTAACTTTGAACAAACTGAGCTTAATGGATCATGATTAGCCAGCTGTGGTTAGATCCTGGGATCCACAAGAGGGCAGCCAGGAGCTCTTCTCACAATTCAACCCCTAGTGCCAAAGGAACACACAATGGAGTTGGTTCATGAACAACTGACATCCATGGGGAGCAAGGATCAAAATGGAGAGGGTTTGTGCATTTCTTGGCCACATTTGTTGCTCTACTTAATTATAAGCTGCTTAAAGGTAGAGATTTGGTGCTATTAATAAAATTTACTTCAACGAATTAAACTAGGAATAGAAAACTAAGGATGAATGAGGTCAACCAGTAATTAAGGAAACACAATAAATAGATCATTCCAACAAGGAATACTCAGAGGACAGGACCAAATGAACAAAGTAGAGAAATACTTGAAACAAAATATAGTCTTAGGTAAAGTCTCCAAACAGATGGCTTTAGACATAAGTGGGTAAGTTTAGAGTAGATGGGTATTCTAAGGCTTGTCGCTTCAGGATTGCTTGTCAGAGTCTTAAAGTTTGTGGAACAGTATGTGCCAGGAAGCAAAATCTCCATCTTCTATTAATTGGAATTCACAGCAGAGTGGACTGCATATACCAAAGACCTCATAATATACAATCAATTGGGGTCTTCTGACATATATATTTTTGTGTGTGTACATGTGTTTACTGTATTGCCTCTTGTTTATTTTTCTGTTTTTTCTAAGGTTGACAGGCCAACTTTGATCCAGGCAGAAAAAAATTTTTTGTCAGTGTTGAAAGAGTCCAATTTGGAAAGCACATATTACTCATCAGAGCCTACCATTCCTATATAAGAAGTATTAAGAGAGTTTATCATTTTTCTTCTTCTTTCTCTAATACACATATCAGGATATGCACTTGGTACAACTCTCAGTTGTATCTAATGATTCTTAGAATCAGGGTAACACTGTAAGGCTATCAAAACACCAAGGTACATATACTATATAAGGTAAGTGGCGGGTTTATGCCAGTAACCAATGCTGGAGGAATTTGACGTTAAAAAACAATGTACTAAACACAGAAATTACATTTGCTGACCACAAAAATATTAATTATAGAAATTATTTTTGTTTAGAAAATACATTGTTGCAATGTCCAACTCCCAAAGTTATTTTCATCTTCAACATGGTTTCATAAAATTTAGTTCTCATGAAAAACCTAAGATTATTGGTTATAGACTCTTTCCAGTACTATGTTATTTATTGTTGTATATGAGTTACCTACAATACAAAGCAAGGTAGAATAAGAGAAAAGTTTTATTGTCTTGTAAAGTTTCTGTGGGTTAGAAATCCAAGCATGATTTAGCTCAGTGCTCCTGTTCAAAGTCTTGATGTTGGCCAGAGCTTTAGTCCTTAGAAGGTTTGACTAGGACTGAAGGATCCTCTTTTAATATGGCCCTTTTTATGGTTTCCAAATTGGAAGTGATTGTGGTCAGGAGGGCACATTCAGATCATTTCCGCATGGAACTTTACATTGGGATGAGTGTCCTCATGGTATTATGATATTGATCCAATGACTAGCAAAGTCTTACAAAACACAGCCTCAGCAGACACACCATTACATCTGCTGCATACATCTACCGCACAGGCCAACTCTGATACACTGTAAGGCAGGGCAACACCAAGATTTCAACACCATAAACTGAAAATCACTGGGGCCCATCTTGAGCCTGGCTAACCACTAGTGGAAAATAAACAGATAATCCAGAAAACATTATGTTTTGGCCTGTTCAATTTTCAGAAACATTGGATAAAAAACAGTGCCAGATAGACCCCTGAAAAATCAAAACAGTATTTCATATTTTGCGTACACTCATTGATAGAAATGGAAATCTTTCTTCTTTCCTTTCTTTTTTAAAAATGGAAATTTGAGATTCTGAAACATAAAATCCACAGTCACTAAAAAATAATTATTTCAAATTGACCAAATCTACCTCAAAATCTTCCTCCATTATATGAGAATAACTGAAAATAAAATCCTTAGTGGCCTCAAAGCAAACCCAAATCCCAAGAGTTAAAAATATTTAGCATTCAATTGCTAGTTCCCTTCTTGCACTCTGATAACCAGGAACAAAATTACTTTTCTGTTGCATAAAGTATCTTTCAAATTCAATTGCTTATCTCCTCACTCATTCAAGAAAGAGAGACCTCAGATTTACAGGAACCAGAGCCCATAATACAAATATAGTATATTAAACATACAGCAGACATCTTCTGAAAAATAACCAAAACACAGTCTATTGATTTTAACCTTCTGTATCAAGGTATTCTCCAGTGGTCTCAACTGGATGCTGGCTATGAGAAATTCCAATTATTTGAATTTCTATATATAGGATAAGCATTTAGTTATCAACACACACCATAAAACATATTTTCATCTGTTATTAAAGCACTATTATTGTGTGGAATTGAATGTTTTTCCACTGTGAACTCAACTGCCAGAGAAGCAAGCAAGAAGCATTTTTCTGTAGGAGATTCCCTTTGCAAACCTGTTTTATGTGCACTGTGCTGTAGCAACCTTTGCATTTACTTTTGGATAATAAAATAAAACCCTATGGAAAGAATTTTGACATTTCTTCATTTTTCTTTACTCTCTTTAAATTGCTTTATATGCAATTATTCATTGTTGCCTTGGCTTTAATGAAACTGATTTTCATTAAAAATTGTTTTTCTACAGTAATCACTGTGCCAAATTCCTGCAAGCTTATAAAAACTCTCTAGTACAGGGTGATCTCTTATAGGATCCTGAGCTCACTTAATTTTAGCAAAATATCGAACAGTGGGGCTGAGATGTACCTGACCTCTTATCACACTGATTCCAATTTTGATTAAAACAAGTTCACAGACTAGGAAATGGAGCCAAATTAAATGTATTTCTAAAATGGCATGGATGTTGGCGATAGCAGTGTTTGCTAGACTCTCCTAAAGAGCATCACTGCTCTTCATGGTTCACAGACTAGCAGAATTGGAACTGGATAGAAAAAGATGAGGGAGAAAGCCAGATGGAGAGAGAAAGAGGAACTGGTTTCATCAGGAAGGGAAAAAATCTAATTCATTATCCTCTTTCTGCAACAACTGAGCAGTTGATTTCTAGGAAGGCTTAATGGGTTTCCCAAGTACCCTATAGATGAGTTGTCCAAAGTTGAATGGCCATAGAAAATCAAAGAAAGAAAATTCAGAGATTTATTATGTTTTACTTTTAATTTACTATAAAACTTTTAACTCTTTTAGTTTCAGATTATAAAAGTAGAAATACAGAAGATAAAATCTGAAAAATATAAGTCATCTGTAATCCTAAAAATTGCCATTATTAATAGTCTGATCTATATATGGACATATATATTTATATATATGTCCATTTACATATTATCTGTAAGGATGAAATAAGGACATTTATAAAATTCTACAATCTATATGATTCAATGTTAATTTATTATTGATATTTCCTCTTTATATAACAGTTACTATTTTACCGATGTAACTTTATATAACAGTTACAAATTTAGCAATATAAATTTGCCATAATTTTTTTCTGCTTTGGTTTCACTTAATGTAAATATAGCTTCAATAGATAACTTTGAATACACATTGTAGTCTATACTTCTTAAATGTTTTCTCAGAATGAATTTCTAGATTAGGAACTTTTAAAAGTAATTTATTCATGTAAAAATACTCTTCTCAACAAGTAATTAAAAGAAAGAAACTGTGAAAGTTAATCAAGTTCAAGAAAGACTGTATCTACATTTTGGTAAATTCCTTGGAGTACTTACTTTTAAAAAAATCCTTTATTTTGTTGAAGCATAATTTATATAACTGAAATGCTCTAGTTTTTAATTGTTATATTGTGATGAGTTGACAAATGAATACATCCATTTAGTTAGACCCATGTCTACTTATAGAATACTTCCATCACCCACAAAGTTCTGAAGTACTTGATTCCAGTCAACTTCTACTCCTAGAAGAAACTACTTCTGTGATCTTTTTACTGTAGATTTTTTTGTTTGTTCCAGAACTTTATGTATAGTGGTCTCATATATCTGGCTTCTTTCCCTCTACATAACGAGATTCACTCATGTTTCTACATACATCAATATTGAATTCCTTTTTATTGTTGACTAGCATTGTATAAATATGCTAAATTGGTCTATTTATTCTACTGTTGATGAAACTTTGAGCTGTTTCCAGCTTTTGGCTCTTGTGAATAAAGCTGCTATGAAATTCTATTACAGCTTTTTTAGACATACTTTTTAATTTTTCTTGACCAAACATCTGGAAGTATAATTTCTGAGTCATGAGGGTTATCAACTCATAATAAATTGCCAAACTGCATTCTAGGTGTTTATACCATTTTACATCCCTTCCACCTAAATATAGGAGTTTCTGTCCCTCTTCATCAACATTTAGTGTTGACAGTTTTTAACTTTACCCAATTGAGTGGGTGTGAATTGGTATTTAACTGTGATTTATGTTTTCAATTCCCTGATGACTAATGATATCAATTAAGTTTTTTTAATGTGTTTAGTGACTATGTTTCCTTGTGAAGTTATGAACTTTCTTATGAAGTATCTAAATCTTTTGCTAATTTTTTTCACTCCTAAGTAGAAAGGTTTTTCATGTAAATTTTGAATTGCACGCATTTATTCAATATAAATTTGTGATATTTTTATCACATTCTATGGCATGCTTAATTGAATTTTACTATTGTATTTATAAGAAGCAGTTTTGGGGCTGGGGATTTAGCTCAGTGGTTCTGCTGCCTGCCTCACAAGCACAAGGTCCTGAGTTCGATCCCTGGTACCAAAAGAAATAAAAATAATAAGAAGCAGTTTTAATTTTGTGGAACTATAGCATATTTTAAAATTATTATTGCTGTTTATTCCACTTAAGAAATTTTTACCTACTGATATCGTTTGAAAGGTTTTGCCCCCTTCAAACTCTTCAAAATTTATATGAAAATTTAATCATCAATGCAATAATATTGGGAAGTGTAGCCCTTGGAAGGTGATTGATATAATAATCATTATATTCTACAAATATACACTAATAAAAAATAAAAATTGGAAAAAGGGGGCTTACCCAAATGAGTTTATTCCACTTTTTTCCTTTTTACCATCCACCATATAATGATCCAGTCAGAAAACTCTGGCCAGACACCAAATGCTAGTGCCTTCATCTTGGACATCCTGCCCTCCAGAACTCTGAGAAATAAATTTTTGTATTTTATAAATAGTACTAGGTATTCTGGTTTAGCAGCATAAAATGGATTGAGACAGTTACCCTGTTAGTCTCCTATAATACTTTCTAGAAGTTTTGTAGTTTCACATTTCACATTGAAGTCTAAGATCATAACTTTTGTATATAGTGTAAGATAGAACAAATGTAAGAGATTACCAAATGTTCTAGAAACATTTATTTTTAAATCTTTTCCCACTGAGTCACTTTGTCACCACTGACAAATCAATCAACTGTGCAAGTATAAATCTACTTCTAGGATCTTTTGGGTTCCGTTGATTAAATCAAGAATGCTTTGAAGCAATAGCTATCTGGTTCCATAGTTTGCCATGACTGCCTCCTCTCTGCCTCTTGAATCTCTGCACAACCACAACATTCTCTTCACTGGTGTACTTTGCAACTCACCATCTATTTCAACAATCACACCACAATAGCAAGCCAGAGGCAAAGAGTACTCCTCTTAGCCCCTGTGAGGAAGTCTTCATTGCCAGCTGACCAGTGCATGACTAACTCCAAAATGGGCTCCAAAGGTCCATTTTGATGTTCATTTCCTAGAACTACTCCTGGCAATGCTTGGACACACACAGTAAGACAGGGATTTACATGGTAAGGTTTACTGGGAAATGCTCTTGGGAATTATGGCTACAAACAAGTGACAGAAAATAGAGCATAAGGGGAAGTTGAACTGTGATACAGTTTTAACAGAAGACTCAGCCAATCCCAGCTCCTCCGGGGACTCTGGCACTAGGGATTTTCTAAAGATTATTTTTTTATCAAATTGAGGCATGAGGGGTACAGCTTTGAACTCCTCCATCAGCCAGTTATTTGATGTGCATGCTCTTGGGAAGAGGACATAAGTTTGTAAGAAGCAGCTCTCTGCTGCTGAAATCAAAATGATGCTACCATAATCCATGGAACTGATGAAAATATACTTTAAATTTAGGGCTAGCTTTTCTGTATTTGTATAGGTATCTTCTATGGTCCCCCTGCCAGATAACCAGAGTAGATAATATGAGAAAAGGGAGGCTAAGTAACTGTCTCAGATTAATACTGCCAAAAGCAAGTCTTAAAGAATGGATTTGGGTTCAGGCAGTTTATTTGAATTGGTGTCTAAGGAACTACAAGTGCAGAAGTCAAGGAAGTGAGACCAAAAAAGAGAGAAAAAATCCAAACGCAGAAAAAGGTATTGTGAAATAAGAAACACACACACATGCACATCCACATGCACAGTGTCTTTACCTGTAGCTCCTGACACAGGATTTCTAAAACACTTTAATATAAGGTTTCTAGGAGAACCTTTTTTCCTAGTCATGCACATAAGGTCAATTATAGACCTTATTGATTTCATAAAATTATAACAGAGCCAAAGAATTCCTGCTGCCAATTGACATCACTTAGCCATCCTATCACAGCATAACTCATTCCTGGTGGCTTTGTGATGTGCTGATGTAAACAAACTTGCTGCACTGCCAGTGATATAAAAGTACAGCGATGGTTATAGCACATAATAATTGATAATGACAATAGACAACTATTTATCTGTCTTCTGTACTTACTATATTATGTTTAATAATATTATACTTATATTAAATATATTATATTTATCATTATTTTAGAGTGTACTTTTCATTTAAAAATGTTTACCATAAAACAGAATACTGTGGCACACTGGCAAAAGGCAGCTTCATACATCTTATGTTTGCCACATCCTTCAACTGCATCAAGAAGCTACAGTCCAGTGATTGACCTATGCCACTCAGGTTTGAGTGAGTATGCTCTATGATGTCCTGTGATGAAATCACCTAGTGATGCATTTCCCACAATGAGTCCCTGGCCCTATTGGTCCTTGGCTTTGATTCCTGAGAGAGCTCTTAAATCCCTTGGAATTACCTGGGTGATGGGAGCATCTTTTGTTCTAATGAGAAGATCCTTAGTGGGCTTCTGGATAGAAGCTGGTCACCAGAGAGATAAGACATGATTAGAAACCTGGAAATTTCAGCTCAATTCCCCATTCTCCAGAGAAGGGAAAACAAGGTGGAAGTGGAGTTGATAACTGGTGATGCCTATGTAATTAAGACTCTGTAAAAGACCCTGAACTACAGGGTTCAGGAGTTTATGGGTTGGTGAAAAAGAAGAAATCCATGTGGCAGGAAGGTGATGCATCCTGACTCCATGGGGACCTTAATCTCATTCTCTGCACCTATAGTCTTTAAAATATCTTTTGAAATAAATCAACAGTAGTAAGTAAACTGTTTCTCAGGGACCTTAGAGATGCTCCAGAAAATTAACAAAACTAAGGAGAAAGTTATGGGAACCTCAAATTTGAGCCAAGTGGAACAGAAATTGTGGTTAATTTGGGGACTGTTGTAGTTAGTGTTTGCAAGAAAAACAGATTTAATGCAGGACACAGAAATTTACAAGATTAGCTGACAATATCTACCCATAGAGTCAAGTGTAGAAAAGTGTAAGAAATCTGTCTCCACACTAGAGATCCAAAGAATCTAGCCAAATGCCTGGAGCCCACTGCAATGTCCCATGCAAGTCCATATCAAGAGGCTGAGAAATCTGGGATGGAAGACTGAAAGGTTTGTGCTGGAAGCCCAAGGGCTAGAGCTGGGAGCTGAAGACTCGGCACCAAGAACCAGGACATGAAGCTCAAGGTGAAGGCAAAGACCGGAGCTCCTCCCAAGAGAACACAGCCATCCTTGGCGAAGTCGAAGATTGAAGCTCAGATGAAGAGAACAGCTGAAGTTACTCCTAAGAAAAGAAGCCAGAATGAAAATCAACAGCAACAAAGCCCTTCCAAGGGAAATCAGCCTGAAATCCTGGCCTCCCATTCTCCTTCTATACTATTCTAAGCCTCCTTAAGTGGGTCTACCATGCCAGCTCAATTCAGCTGACTGTTCCCCACTCAAGTTGACAATTAGTCAATTAACCACCACAGGGAGTTACTACTTATAACTGGCATCTGACAGTCTGGTGAGACTGAGCTCTTAACCTATGAGATTTGATGTTTTCTCAACGTAGACAGTAACAGAATTGAATTGAGTTGTAGGATACCCAGTTGGTATCAGGGAACTATATGGATATTAAGAATGGTGTGAATAGGGCCAGGGATTTAGCTCAGTGGTTTCGCTGCGTGCTGCACAAGCAAGGACCCCAGTTCAATCCCCGGTGCCACAAAAAAAAAAAAAAGAATGGTGTGAATATATAGTGGACCGTCAAGTTACAACCAGCCTGACATACTAACAACTTGAATTAATTAGGTTAATGAAGGATTCATCTGCCTTTTGTTATCTATAATGTGTACTCAAGTAAACATCCAGATCTCAGCTGTATTGACTTACAACCAACTTGAGTTACAACCAACCCTAGGGAACCAATCAAGTTTGTAAGTCAAGGGTCCACTGTAGAAGGAAAACAGTTTGTTTCCTTATATAAGAATGTCAGTGAAGAAGTTATCATTGTAAGAACCTTGGGCTTAAGCTTGCTGGACATCTATAAGAATATTCCCCAAAAATATCTAATGAAAGGCCAGGAAGGCTCAGGTACTTATCTACCCACCCCCATCTCCCAAGACTTCATGGCTGCCTCAGAAGCACTTCCTCATGGCCATACTTAGCAGGCTTCCCTAGCACCAGAGGAGCAGAGATATAAAAGTATCCAAAATGAGAAGACTTTAATATACACAAGACTCAGAGGCAGGTCTACAGGAAATCAGCAGGGCATCCAAGGTATCTGCTTTAGTCCCCAGTACCATGTTCTAACATGCTCTGGAGATACCAAGTATCATCAGTAGAAGGCTGAGGTATTTTATAGAGTGAAGAGACCTACTACTCACCACAGGGCTCATGTTGTCCATTATCCCAGCAAGGATTTGGAGAGTTGAGGAGAGGGATAAGCAATGGCAATGAGTTAAGTTTCTTCATAATATTTACTTGTGCTCCTCCTTTCTTGGCAGCTTTTGCTTTTTTTTTTTTTCTTAAGTTCCTTTATTGGTACTTTTTAGGTATACAATACGTTTACATTTATCATTGGGTGCTTGTACCTGTACACGATGTATCTTAATTCTTATTTTTTCCCCATTACCTGTGTGCCCTTCACCCCTTCTACCCTTCCCTATTTACGCAGACATCATTTCCATTTTTTGTTCTTTTCTCAAAATTTTTCCTTTCCCTTCTTTTCTTTCCCCTTCCCCTCCCTTCACCCCTAACTCTTTGGATCTTTTTTTCTATTTCAACTGATCAATTATTCATTTTAATCATTTTAACCCTTATTTACACTTTCAGTTTCTCACACTAGAGAAACTATTCAGTATTTACACATGTGTGTCCAATTTATTTAACTTAAGAGTATGGCCTTGATATGCATCCATTTAGCTATAAATGTCTCTAGTTGCTCCTTCTTTATGGCTGAGTAGTACTCCATTTTATTTTAAAAACACACATACATCTTCTTTATCCAGTTGATGGGCATTTGGTCTGCTTCCAAGCTTTAGCTATTGCAAATTGTGCTGCTATAAACATGGGTGTACATATATCGCTGTGGTATGATTCTTTTAATTCTTTGGGGAAGATACCCAGAAGGGGAATAGCTGGGTCAAATGAGACCTCTACTCCTAATTCTTTGAAGTATCTCCATACTGATTTCCACAATGGTTGCACCAGTCTCCACTCCCACCAACAATGGAGAAGGGTTTATTTCTGCTCACACCCCCGCCAGCATTTGTTATTGGTTGATTTCTTGATAGCAGCCATTCTTTGTGGGGTGAGGTGGAATCTCAGTGTTGTTTTCATCTGCATCTCTCGAATGACCAGCGATGTTGAACATTTTTTCATATATTTATTTGCTGCTTTTACTTCTTTGTCTGAGAAATGTCTGTTCATTTCAGATGCCCATTTTTGAATTGGGTCTTTGAATTTGGGGGGTATGATTTTTTTGAGTTCTTTATATATTCTAGATAGTAGTCCTTTGTCTGAGGTACAGCTGCTAAAATATTTTTCCAACATTATAGGTAGTCTCTTAGCTCTGTTGGTGGTTTCTTTTGCATCGCAGAAGCTTTTTAATAAGATGAGATACCAGCTGTTGATTCTTTGTGCTAGTTCCCATGCTACTGAGGTTTTGTTCATAAAGTCTTCCTATGCCAATGTCTTCAAGAGTTCTACCTAACTTATCTTCCAGCAAGTTTAGTGCTTCTCTTTTAATGTTTAGAATCCACTTTGACCTTAATTTAGTGCATGGTGAAAGATAGGGATCTAGTTTTGATCTTTGGCAAGTTGAAAACAAATTTTTCCAACACCATTTATTAAAAAGGTTATCTTTCCTCCAATGATGGTGTTTGGCTCATTTGTCAAAGATGAGGTGGCTGAGTATGACTGGGGTTGTTTCTGCATCTTCTAATCTATTTCCCTGATCTTCAGGTCTGTTCTTTTGCCACTACCATGAAGTTTTTATCACACTAGCTTTGTAGTGTAGTTTCAAGTTGGGGATTGTGAGGTCCCCTGCCATGTCTCTGTTGCCCAGAATTGCTTTTGCTATTCTAGGTCTGTTCTGGTTCCCAATGAATTTTTGGATTGTTTTCTCTAGTTCTGTGAAGTATATTGTTGGAATTTCAATTGGCATTGCATTGAATCTATATAGTAGATTTGGAAGTATGGCCATTTACACTATATTGGTTCTTCCTACCCAGGAACAAGAAGAAAGACATCCTTCTTTACATTTTCTTGTATCCTAATCTTTTATTTTCTTTTTTTTTTATTAAACTCTTTTATTGGTACATTGTAGCTATACAACACAATTACATTTCTCATTGGGAATTGTACCTTTATATAATGCATCTTGGTTCTTATTTTTTCCCCGATCCTAGCACTCCCTTCACGCCCTCCACCCTTCCCTATTTACAAAGACTTTATTTCCATTTTTTTCATTTCTCATCATTTTTTCCTTCCCTTCTTTCCTTTCCCCTGCCCCTCCCACTACCCCTACCACTTTGGACCTTTTCTTCCTATTTTGCATTATCGATTATTCATTCTAATCAAAGGTACATTTTGGGTATGCAACATAATGACGTTCATCATTGGAAATTTGCACCTTTACATAGCCTCTCTTGGTTCTTATTTTTCACCCTTCCCTAGCCCTCCCTTCAACCCCTCCAGTCCTCCCTATTTACAAAGATTTTCTTCCTATTTTTCAGTTTTCTCATATTAATCCCACTCCCTTCTATCCTTTCCCCTAGCCCTCCCACTTCCTTCCCCTTTGCCCCTTTTCTTCCCATTTCACATTACCTTTTATTCATTTAGTCCTTATTTACACTTTCATTTTCTTACACCAGAGAAACTATTCATTATTTATACGTGTGTCCTATTTATTTCACTTAAGAGTATCGCCTCAATGTGCATCCACTTAGCTATAAATGTCTCTAATTTCTCATTTTTTATGGGTGAGTAGTACTCCGTTTTATTAAAAAACCACATTTTCTTCATCCAGTCTCCAGTTGATGGGCATTTGGGCTGTTTCCAAGTTTTAGCTATTACAAACTGTGCTGCTATGAACATGGGTGCACATATATCACTGTGGTATGATTCTTTTAATTCTTTGGGGAAGATCCCCAGCAGTGGAATAATGGGGTCAAATGGGACTTCCAGTCCTAGTTCTTTGAGGTATCTCCATACTGATTTCCACAGTGGTTGCACCAGTCTACACTCCCACCAGCAGTGGAGCAGGGTTCCTCTTTCCCCACAGCCCTGCCAGCATTTGTTATTGGTTGATTTCATGATAGCAGCCATTCTTTCTGGAGTGAAGTGGAATATCAGCTTTGTTTTTATTTGCATCTCTCCAAGGACCAGTGATGGTGAACATTTTTTTCATATATTTATTAGCTATTTCTACTTCTTTGTCTGAGAAATGTCTGTTCATTTCAGATGCCCATTTTTGGATTGGGCCTTCAAATTTGGGAGGTCTGACCTTTTTAAGTTCTTTATAGATTCGAGATAGTAGACCTTTGTCTGAGGAAGAGCAGGTGAAGATTTTTCCCACATTGTGGGTGGTCTCTTCACACTGCTGGTGGTTTCTCTTGCTGTGCAGAAGCCTTTTAATAAGAAGAGATCCCACTTGTTGATTGTTTGTGCTAGTCATGGGCAACTGAGGTTTTGTTCATAAAATCTTTTCCAACACTGATGTCTTCAAGGGTTCTACCTAACCTCTGTTCCAACTGGTTCAGAATTTCTATTTTAATATTTAGATCTTGAATCCATTTTGATTTTAGTTTAGTGCATGGTGAGAGATAGAGGTCTAGTTTTAATCTTCGGCAAGTTGAAGCCCAATTTTTCCAGCACCATTTATTAAAGAGGCTATCTTTCCTCCAGTGAGGGTATTTGGCTCCTTTGTCGAAAATGAGATGGTTGAGTGTGTCTGGCGTTGTTTTTGCATCTTCTAATCTGTTCCACTGGTCCTCAGGTCTGTTTCTTTGCCAGTACTATGCTGTTTTGATCACAGTAGCTTTGTAGTAGAGTTGCAGGTTGGGGATTGTGATACCCCCTGCCATGTCTCTGTTACCTAGAATTGCTTTTGCTATTCTCGGTCTCTTCTTGCTCCAAATGAATTTTTGGATTGTTTTCTCAAGGTCTATGAAGTATGCTGCTGGGATCTCAATTGGAATTGCATTAAATCTATATAGCAGTTTTGGAAGTATGGCCATTTTCACTATATTAATCCTTCCTACCCAGGAACAGGGGATGTCTGTCCATTTTCTGATATCATCTTCTATCTCTCTTTTCAGAGTGCCATAGTTTTCAGAAAGGAGGTCTTTGATTTCTTTCATTAGGTTGATTGCTAGGTATTTCAGGTTTTGGATGCTATTGTGAAAGGAATTATTTTCCCTATTTCTCTCTCAGTGAGTCTGTCATTGGTGTAGAGGAAAGCTATTGATTTTTGTGTGTTGACCTTGTAACCAGCTACTTGACTGAATTTGGTTATTAAGTCTAGAAGACTTTTGGTGGAGTTCTTGGGGTCTTCTATAGAGAGTATCATGTCATCTGCAAATAATGACAATTTGACTTCTTCATTTCCTATCTTTATTCCTTTTATTTCCTTCTCTTGTCTAATTGCCATGGCTAATGTTTCCAGAACTATATTGAACAACAGTGGTGATAGTGGACATCCTTGTCTTGTTCCTGATTTGAGTGTGAAGGATTTCAGTTTTTGCCCATTTAGTATGATATTGGCTGTTGGTTTTTCATAGATGGCTTCTATCAGTTTGAGGCAGAGACCATCTATTCCAATTTTTTGTAGGGTTTTTATCATAAATGCATGTTGGATTTTGTCAAATGCTTTTTCTGCATCTATGGAGATAATCATATGGTTTTTGTCCTTGGCTCTATTGATATAGTGTATTACATTGATTGATTTGTGTATATTGAACCATCCCTGGATCACTGGGATGAATCCCACTTGATCAGGGTGTATGATCTTCTTGATGATCTTCTGCATTCTGTTTGCCAGTATCTTATTAAGGATTTTTGCATCTATGTTCATTAGTGAGATTGGCCTATAGTTCTACTTTTCGGTTGGATCTTTCTCTGCTTTGGGGATCAAGGTGATGCTTGCTTCCAGGAATGAATTTGGGAGTATTGATTCCCTTTCAATTTAACTGAAGAGTTTAAACAGTAGTGGCAGCAGTTCCTCTCTAAATGTCTTGTAGAATTCAGCAGTGAAGACATCAGGGCCCGGGCTTTTCTTACTTGATTAGTTTTTAATTACATTTTCAATTTCATTGGTTGATATTGGGCTGTTCAGAATTTTTAGGTCTTCTTTGTTCAACTTTGGTAATTCATATGTATCTAGGAATCTGTCCATTTCTTCTGTGTTGTCCATCTTATTGGCGTATAGGTTCTGGAAGTAGGTATTGATGATCCTCTGGATTTCTGCTGGGTGTATTGTAATTTCATCCTTTTCATTCCTAATTGCATGGATTTGGGCCTTTTCTTTCCTTTTTCTGATAAGGTTGGCTAAAGGTTTGTCAATTTTGTTGATTCTTTTGAAGAACCAACTCTTGGCTTCATTGATTTTTTTGTATTGTTCTCTTAGTCTCCATTGCATTGATTTGTCCTCTGCTCTTTATAATTTCCTCCCTTGTATGAGCTCTGGGGTTGTCCTGTTCTTCTTTTTCTAGTAGTTTGAGGTTCAGCATCAGGTTGTTTAATTGGGCTCATTCTGTTTTCCTAATATGCATATTCACTGCTATGAATTTCCCTTGTACGATTGCTTTCATTGTGTCCCATAGATTCCGATATGTTGTATTGTCATTGTCATTTAATTGAAGGATCTGTCTGATTTCTTCTTTAATTTCCTCTGTGACCCATTGGTTATTCAGAAGTGGGTTGTTCAGTTTCCACGTGTTTATGGAATTTTTTGTTTCTTTTGCTATGGATCTCCAATTTCATCACACTATGGCCTGATAATATACAGGGGATAACTTCAATTCCTTTGCACTTACTTAAACATGTTCTATGTGTGAGTATGTAGTCTATTTTGGAGAATGACCCATGTGCAGTTGAGAAGAATGTGTATTCTGATTTTGTGGGGTGAAAGACTCTGTAAACATCTGTTAAGTTCATTTGTTCAAGAGTTTGATTGAGTTCTAGTATTTCATTACTTATTTTTTGTCTAGTTGATCTATCTATCTGTGACAGTGGGGTGTTGAGGAACCCCACTACAATTGTATTAGTGCATATATGACTTTTCATGTCCATTAGTATTTGTTTTACATAGTTTGGTGCACTAGTGTTTGGTGCATAGATATTTATGACTGTCATCACTTCCTTTTGGATTGTTCCCTTTACAAGGATATAGTGACCTTCCTCATCTCTCTTAATCAGTGTTCGTTTAAAATCTACTTGATATGCCAAGAGGATAGCTACCCCTGCTTTTTTTTCGGGTTCCTGTTGCATGGAGTATTGTTTTCCATCCTTTAACTGTCATTCTATGAGTTTCCTTTTGAATTAAGTGTGTTTCTTGTATGCAGCATATTGTTGGATTTTGCTTCTTGACCCATTCTGCCAGTCTATTTCTTTTGATTGGTGAATTGAGACCATTAACATTGATGGTTATAATTGAAATGTATTGACTTTTCATTGCCATGACTTTTTCTTTTTGTTGGGTTCTCCCCCTTTACATTTAATTTCTTGTCATGCCAGATGGGTTCATTTTGCTTTGCTTCCTGGGGTTGTGATCCTCAATATCTGTTCCTAGGATACTGTGTAAAATTCTTTGGAGTGCTGGTTTGGTATTCACAAAGTTCCTAAGGTACTCTTTGTCATAAAAATACCTTATTTCTCCATCAATTTTGAAAGATAGTTTTGCAGGGTACATCAATCTGGGTTGGAGGCTGTTTTCTTTTCAGGCTTGGAATATGTCACTCCAAGCTTTTCTTGCCTTGATGGTTTGTGTTGAGAAGTCTGCTGTGATACTGATGGGCTTTCCTTTGTTTGTGATTTATTTCTTTTCTCTGACTGCTTGTAGAACTTTGTTCTTCTGTTGTGTTTCTGGAATCTTAACAATTATATGCCTATGTGTAGATGTTTTTTGATCAAGGCTATTTGGAGTCCTATATGCCTCACTTATCTGTATGTCAAGTTCTTTTCCCACGCTTGGGAAGTTTTCTGCCATTCTTTTTGTGAAGAGGTTTTTTATGACATCTCCACGCTCTCCTGTTTCTTCATTGACTCCAGTCAGTCTTATGTTATTCTTCTTTGCATCATCTAGCAGCTGCTGGATTGATTTCTCATGTTCCCTTATAATTTTGAAGCAGTTTTTCTTTTCCTGGTCACTAATTGCAATCTTATCTTCTATATCTGAAATTCTGTCCTCACATTGGCTCATTCTGCTGTGTAGACTTTCAATGGAGTTTTTCATGTCCTGGAAATCTATTTGCATCTGTTCCAAATGGATTCCATTTGTTTCTTATGTTGGGATTCTATCATGTTCCTGAGCTCCTCTCTAGATTTATTAATCATGTCTTGCACTAGGGGCGCAATTTCTCCTGTTATCTGAGAAATTATTTCTGATTTCTTTTTTTCCATATCTCCTTTTGTTGCCAGTTCAGTGGGTCCAGGTGGTTGAGTATCAGAATGTTCCATCTCATTTCCCTTTGGGGTTGCTGTAGGTGATCTGTAAGTCTGGTTTTGAGACTTATTTAAGTGTTTTCTCATTTCGACCGGGGCGGGGGGCTGTTAGCACCTGCACGGATTACCTCCTCTGAGCTGGGAGAGGTGGGACAGGGGCCGGGAGCGGTGGTAGGGATGGTGACCCAAAAGTCCTTTCCTGTGGGCTGGGAGCAGAGGGAGGGATGGTGGTGGGGAAGCCCCTTCCTCTGGACCAGGAGCAGTGGGATGGTGGCTCAGAACCCCCTACTTTTGGGCCGGGAGCAGTGGGACTCAGTACCTTGGTGTAGTGGTCTGGTGTCCTCTGCCTCTTTGTAGTGTGGAACCAGGTTGTTGCCTGTCTGCAGCAGGGTGATTCAGCATCTTCCCCACAACTCAGGACCTCAGTAGGGCGTGCACAGACCTGCCTGTGTGCAGCGGGCTGATTGGGAGTGTTCTGCGTGACTGGGGACCTCGGTAGGGCATGGGCAGACCTGCCTGTCTGCTGCGGGGTGATTCAGCATCTTCCACTGGACTCGAGACCTCCGTAGCACATTCACAGACCTGCCTGTCTGCAGCAGGGTGATTCGGCATCTTCCGTGGGACTCAAGCCCTCTCTTGTATCCTTTTCAATCTCTTTTTTCAGAGTGCTGTAGTTTTCAGTGTAGAGGTCTTTTGCTTCCTTTGTTAGATTGATTCCTAGATATTTCATTTCTTTGGATGCTATTGTAAAAGGAATTTTTTCCTTAATTTCTCTCAGTGAGTCCATTATTTGTGTACAAGAAGGCTATTGTTTTTTGAGTGTTGACCTTGTATCCAGCTACTATACTGAATCTGTCAATTAAGTCTAGAAGTCTTTGGGGTCTTCTGTGTAAAGTGTCATCTTTAGCAAATAGTGACAGTTTAACTTCTTCCTTTCCTATCTTTATTCCTTTTATTTCTTTCTCTTTTCTAATTGCTCTGGCTAATGTCTCCAGAACTATATTGAACAGGAGTGCTGACAGCATCCTTGCTTTGTTCCTCATTTTAGCATGAAAGTTTTCAGTTTTTGACCATTTAGTATGATGTTGGCTGTTGGTTTTTCATAGATAGCTTTAAACAGGTTGCGATAAAGACCTTCCATTCCAATTTTCTGTAGGGTTTTTATCATGAATGGGTGTTGGATTTTGTCAAATGCCTTTTCTGGGTCTATTGAGATGATCATGTGGTTTTTGTCCTTGACTCTGTTGCTATAGTGTATTACATTTATTGATTTATGAATGTTGAACCATCCTTGCATCCCTGAGATAAATCCAATTTGTTCAGGGTGTATGATCTTCTTGATGACCCTCTGTATTCTGTTTGCCAGTATCTTGTTGAGGATTTTTGCATCTATGTTCATTAGGGAGTTCTTTCTGGGGGTTGGGTCTTTCCCCGGTTTTGGAATCAAAGGAACACTTGCTTCCAGGAATGAATTTGGAAGCCTTGCTTCCCTTTCAATTTCTTTGATGAGTTTAAAGAGTAATGGTAATAGTTCTTCTTTAAATGTCTTGTAGAATTCAGCAGTGAAGCCATCAGGACCTGGGCTTTTATTGTTGGTAAATTTTTTATTACATTTTCAATTTCAATCTTTGTTATTGGGGTGTTTATAATTTCTATATCTTCTTCATTTAACTTTGGCAATTCATATGTATCTATGAATCTGTTCATATTTTCTGTGTTTTCCATTTTATTAGAGTACAGGTTCTTGAAGTTGTTATTGATGATCCTCTGGATTTCTGTTGGATCTGTTGTAACTTCACCTTATTCATTCTTAATAGCATGGATTTATGCCTTTTCTTTCCTTTTTTGATAAGGTTGGCTAAAGGTTTATCAATTGTATTTATTCTTTCAAAAAACCAACTCTTTGATTCATTGATTTTTTGTATCATTCTCTTAGTCTCCATTGCATTGATTTCTGCTCTGATCTTTATAATTTCCTCTCTTGTACAAGCTTTGGATTTGTTATGCTCTTCTTTTACTAGGAGCTTGAGGTTCTGCATTAGGTTATTTGTCTGAGTTCTCTCTGTTTTCCTAATATAGGCATTCACTGCTATGAATTTCCCACATAAAACTACTTTCATTGTGTCCCATAGATTCCTGTATGCTGTACTGGAATTATCACTTACTTGTAGAAACTGTTAAATTTCTTCTTTAATTTCCTCTGTGAACCATTGGTTGTTCAGGAGAGTGTTATTCAGTTTCCATGTGTTTGTGGGTGTTTTGTGGTTTCTTATGTTATTGATCTCCAATTTTATTGCACTATGGCCTGATAATATGCATGGGGTAACTTCAATTCTTTTACATTTACTTAGACATGTCCTATGAGCTAGTATGTGGTCTATTCCAGAAAATGACCCATGTGCATTTGAAAAGAATGTATATTCTGATTTTGTGGGGTGGAACCCTCTGTAAACATCTATTAAGTCCATTTGTTCAATAACTTGTTTCATTTCTAGAATTTCATTGTTAATTTTTTGTCTAGATGATCTATTTGTGATAGAGGGTTATTGAGGTCACACACTACAATTGTGTTAGTGCTTATTTGGTTTTTCATGTCCATTATTATTTGTTTTGTATAGTTGGGGGCATTTGTATTTGGTGCATATATATTTCTGATTGTCACTTCTTCCTCTTGGATTGTTCCCTTCACAAGGATGTAGTGACCACCTTTGTCTCTCTTAATTAGTTTTGGTTTGAAATCTACTTTGTCTGCAAATAAGATTGCTGCCCCTGCTTTTTTCTGGGTTCCTGTCACGTGGAGAACTGTTTTCCATCCTTTTACTTTCAGTTCATGAATTTCTTTTTGAGTTAGGTGTGTTTCTTGTATAGAGCATATTGTTGGATTTTGCTTCTTAATCCATTCTGCCAGTATATTTCTTTTGATTGGTGAATTGAGGCCATTAACATTGATGGTTATAATTGATAGATATGGATTCATCCTTGTCATGATGTTTTACTTTTGTTGGCTCTTTTATTTATTTTTCCCCCTTTCTCTTTAGTTTCTTACCTTGCCTTGTGACTTCCCTCTGTTGGGCCTCATGGAGTTGTGACCTTCATTGTTTTTTTTCTAGGATATTGCTTAGAATTGCTTGTAGTGCTGGTTTGGTGTTCATGAAATTTCTCAGGTGTTCTTTGTCATGGAAGTATCTAATTTCTCCATTGATTTTGAAAGATAATTTTGCAGGATACAACAGTCTAGGTTGGAGGTTATTTTCTTTTAGGACTTGAAATACCTCACTCCAGGCTCTCCTTGAGTTGAGGGTTTGTGTTGAGAAGTCTGCTGTGATTCTGATGGGCTTTCCTTTGTAGGTGATTTGTTTCTTTTGTCTAACTGCTTGTAGGATTTTGTTTTTCTGTTGGGTTTCTGGGATCTTGACTATTATTTGTCTAGATGTAGATTTTTTTTTTTTTGATCATGGTTGAGTGGAGTTCTATATGCCTCACTTATCTGTATGTCCAATTCTCTACCTCTGTCTAGGAAGTTTTTCACTATTACTTCTGTGAATAGTTTTTTTTTTTTATGTCAATTGTAATTTTTCCTGTTTTTTCATGGACTCCTATCAGTCTTATGTTTTTCTTCTTTGCATCACCTAGCAGCTGCTGGATTGATTTCTCATGGTCCCTTACTCTTTTTAAGAAATCTCTGTTTTCATGGTCTTTTACTGCAATCCTGTCTTCTACATCTGATATTCTATCTTCAGATTCCCTTAATCTGCTGTGGATACTTTCAATGGAGTTTTTAATCTCCTGAATATCTGTTTGAATCTGTTTCATGGATTCCATTTCTTTCTTATGTTGGTTGGTCATGGTTTCCATTTCTTCCTTATGCTGGGTATTCATGACTTCTAGCATGTTTCTGAGCTCATCTATTTTTTTTATCTGTTTCTGTTCTAGAGCCTCTAATCATGTCTTTCAGTCTGGTCACCATCTCTGTAGTTATGTGGGAGATTATTTCTGCTTTGAATTTTTCTAGAGCCTCATTCGTCTGTTTTGTTACTTCTAGTGCTATCAGTTCATGGTGTCCAGGTGGTTAATTATCGGACTTTCCCACCTTGTTTCCCCCGGGGTTTACCCTTGGTGGGGTGGAAGTCTGTGTTTGTGCCTTGCTTAAATGTCTTCTCATTTTTGTTTTTGATGCTGTCCTTGGTTTAACTCCTGGGTTGATACTTTGAAATTGCTTATTGTAAGTATCTTTGTTGCTTGTAATTAGAACCCTTATGGAATGACTGCTTCACAGAGGTGTTTTCCAGATATAGCTGGTCTTTAGGTTTTGAGTCTCTAATGTCTCTGAGGCTATCTCATTTTCATTATACCAGGAAGGATGACTGACTAGATCAATAACAACACCTTAGCCCAAGTGATACAATTAGCAACACCATAGCATCAGGTACATCGTAGAAAATGACATTTTGTGAAAGTTATTAATCTATCACCTTTAACTGTGTGAATTAAATCAAAACCAAGGACCAACCCAACATATGTTTATAGTGAATAAACTCTTCAATATAACAACTTTACCCTTCAGGATGGGGAGTTAGGAGGAGTTGGGGAGGGAGTGATAGATAGATAGGGGAAGGTTAGCAATGAGGCCAGAGGACACAGGCAAGAGAAGGAAAAAGTGAATAATAGAAAAATAAAGAAGAAATCTGAATGAGAGCCAGAACAGGAATAAAAAGGGAGATGAACACTGTGGGACAGGAAGAGTATGAGTGTAAGAGAGAGAGAGAAAGGAAAGACAAAAGAAAGAAGAAAAAAGAAGAGAAAAACAAAAATTTGTAAAAAGTAGGGGAAAAATATAAAGATAAGAGAAAAAAAAACAAACAAACCAATAGTACTAATTTTGGAAATAAAAAATAAAAATGAAAATGAAGGGCCTCCTTCAGGGTATGTCTCTGTTGTCACAATGGGCAATGTGGGTAGCAGTATGCAGATATAAGTCAATGAGTCTCAGCAAGCTAGTCACAAACCCGTGAGATTCAGGCAAATTTCTGGCTGCAAGTCCCAAGTTGAGCCTCCTGTCCTCCTGTAGGATTGAACTCCGCAGGTTTGTACTGAAAGTTCCAGCTGCCCTTCTCCTGAAGGTAGTCCCAGTTCCAATGGGAGGTGATGATCCTTCTAACTTACCCAGTACGGTGGTCTGGTGGTCTGGTGTCCCCTGTGTCTTTGTAGTGTGGAACCAGGTGGCAGTATAGCCAAGAAACTAGAGGAGCAGGGTGGAGGGGTGTCCTGCAGGCACCCGCATCTCTAAGTGGATTGCTGCTGGGGGCACAGACTAGATGGGGCAGGTTTCCTGTAACCAGGGACCCCTCTCCAGCATCCGTGGATGTGCCTGGCTGGTGTGGGCTGGATGGGGCAGGTCAGGCTTTGCTTTACACTAAGGTGATAAAAGTGTACTAACATGTTTTATTGATATAATTACATTGGGAAGGAAATGGTTTGCTAAATAATGTATAAAAAGGGAAGACATTGTTTCTTCAATGTGACAGAAAATCCCCCAAACATGTTACATATAACCACCCAGTGACTCTTCATAACACTATGGAAATAAGTACAGTACAAATATTGCCCCCATTTTATAGATTAGGAATTTGAGACAAAGAGAAATTTTGTCAGTGATTACTGTGATAATGCTGCTTAACAAGCAACCACAAACCTTAATGACCTAACAAGCAACACTTACTTTTCTCACGTGTAAATTCATGAGTTGTCTAGTGTGGCTCTGTGGTCTGAGTCTTAATCAGCTGGCCAGTCTCCAGGCTGCAGGTTCAGATCTGTACAAGATATCCCTTGTTCTGAGATCAGCAGCTACCCAAGTATGCTTTTCTCATGGTTGATGGAAAAACACGGGAGACCAGACCAAATTAGGCAAGTGTATTTAACATTAGTGTTGTATGTTGGCTACATTCTGATTGCACATCTTTGACAAAGAAAATCATGCGGTCAAGCCCAGGATTGCTGTGACAGAATGGTAGAAAATGAAACTTTGGGGACCACGATTGCAACCCCTGCTCTGAACCTTCACAGTATTTTGACTCCTCAGAAGAAGCTAAAAGGAGCTGATAGAAATTTGGAGATACTTAAAACTCACCTTTTAGAAATAGATTTCTGAAATTAATTTATACTAAGGGTTGCTTGAGAGCAAGTAGGAAAATGGGAAAATAGTA
Source organism: Heterocephalus glaber (assembly GCF_053883595.1). Classification (NCBI taxonomy): domain Eukaryota; kingdom Metazoa; phylum Chordata; class Mammalia; order Rodentia; family Bathyergidae; genus Heterocephalus; species Heterocephalus glaber. The sequence continues at coordinate 30,754,699 of NW_028258296.1, read as the reverse complement.
TTCTACTCATAGCATTGAAAAAGGTATGGTTTAACACATAAAATGTAAATTGGTGACAAGTTAAACCAAGAGATCCAAAATGTCAGAAAAGAGTCAGAAGACTTAGTTTCATGTCTGATTCTGCCACTAAGTGAACTGGTGACCTCAATCTGGTTTCTGATGTTTTAAATTTTTTTAAATTTTATTGGTACATTTTAGGTATACAATATAATGACATTCATCATTGTAAATTTGCACCTTTACATAATCCATCCTGGTTCTTATTTTTTCCCCATTCCTCTGTCCTCCCTTCAACTCCTCCACCCATTCCTATTTATGAAGACTTCGTTTCCATTTTTTTCATTTTCTCATATTAATTCCATTCCTTTCTTTGCTTTTCCCTAACCCTCCCACTTTCTTTTCCCCTTTGCCCCTTTTCTTCCTATTTCACATTATCTATTATACCTTTTGATACTTATTTACACTTTCAATTTCTCTCTCTCTTTTGGGGGGGGCAGGGGGCGGATACTGGGGATTGAACATAGGACCTTGCACTTGTGAGACAGGCAGTGGCACCACTGAGCTAAATCTCTGGCCCTGGTTTCTGGAGTTTTTAATCCCAATCCTCTCTGAGTGAAAAAGGAGGGACAAAACTCCATCTATTTAAACTCTATGCTTTTAAGTAACTTTTCAGGCTGATTTGGGAGAACTTATTAAAAATAGGCTTCTTCCTTACAGAAATAGGGTAAAAAATTCTTTTCACAATAGCATCCAAAAAAATGAAATACCTAGGAGTCAACCTAACTAAAGAAATCAAAGACCTCTTCTCTGAAAACTATAGAACTCTGAAAAGAGAGATTGAAGATGATATCAGAAAATGGACAGACATCCCCTGCCCCTGGGTAGGAAGGATTAATATAGTGAAAATGGCCATACTTCCAAAACTGCTATATGGATTCAATGCAATCCCAATTGAAATCCCAGCAGCATACTTCATGGACCTTGAGAAAACAATCCAGAAGTTCATTTGGAGCAAGAAGAGACCCAGAATAGCAAAAGGAATTCTAGGTAACAGAGACATGGCAGGGGGTATTACAACCCCCAACTTGAAACTATACTACAAAGCTACTATGATAAAAAAAAAAAAGCATGGTACTGGCAAAGAAACAGACCTGAGGACCAGTGGAACAGATTAGAAGATGCAAACAACTCCTGACATACTCAGCCACCTCATCTTTGACAAAGGAGCCAAACACTCTCACTGGAGGAAAGACAGCCTCTTTAATAAATGATGCTGGAAAAATTGGGCTTCAACTTGCCAAAGATTAAAACTAGACCTATACCTCTCACCATGCACTAAACTAAAGTCGATATAGATTAAAGATCTAAATATTGAAACAGAAACGCTGAACCGGCTGGAACAGAGGTTAGGTAGAACTCTTGAAGACATTGGTGTAGGAAAAGATTTTATGAACAAAACCTCAGTTGCCCATGGACTAGCACAAACAATCAACAAGTGGGATCTCTTCTTATTAAAAGGCTTCTGCACAGCAAGAGAAACCACCAGCAGTGTGAAGAGACCACCCACAATGTGGGAAAAATCTTCACCTGCTCTTCCTCAGACAAAGGTCTACTATCTCGAATCTATAAAGAACTTAAAAAATCAGACCTCCCAAATTTAAAGACAGAATCCAAAAATGGGCATCTGAAATGAACAGACATTTCTCAAAGAAGTAGAAATGGCAAATAAACATGAAAAAATGTTCAACATCACTGGAGATGAGATGCAAATGAAAACATCGCTGAGATTCCACATCACTCCAGAAAGAATGGCTGCTATCATGAAACCAACCAATAACAAATGCTGGTGGGACTGTGGGGGAAAGAGGAGCCCTGCTCCACTGCTAGTGGGAGGGTAGACTGGTGCAACCACTGTGGAAATCCGTATGGAGATACATATCTCAAAGAACTAGGACTGGAAGTCCCATTTGACCCAGCTATTCCCCTGCTGGGTATCTTCCCCAAAGAATTAAAAGAATCATACCACAGTGATATATGTGCAACCATGTTCATAGCAGCACAATCTGTAATAGCTACAACTTGGAAGCAGCCCAAATGCCAATCAACTGGAGTTTGGATAAAGAAAATGTGTTTTTTTAAATGAAATGGAGTACTACTCATCCATCAAAAATGAGAAATTAGAGACATTTATTGCTAAATGGATGGACATTGAGGCGATACTCTTAAGTGAAATAAACAGGACACACGTGTAAATACCGAATAGTTTCTCTGGTGTGAGAAACTGAAAGTGTACATAAGGACTAAATGGTATAATGGATAATGTGAAATAGGAAGAAAAGGGGCAAAGGGGAAGGGGAAGTCGTAGGGGTACAGGAAAGGAAAGAAGGGAATGGAATTAATATGAGAAAATGAAAAAATGGAAACAAAGTTTTTGTAAATAGGGAGGGATGGAGGGGTTGAAGGGAAGGCAGGGGAAAGGGGGAAAAATAAGAACCAGGAGAGATTATGTAAAGGTGCAAGTTTCCAATGATGAATATCATTATATTGTATACCTAAAATGTACCGATAAAATAAAAATTTTTTTAAAATAAGCCTCTTTCTAATAGGTTTCTACGTCATATAGGAAATTATAAATGCAAAATTTGAGTGAAAAACAACTGCTCCAAATCAGTAATAGTAAGAACAATTTGGGGAAGACATTTCACAAAATAAACCTCCCACAAATTTGTTGATTATGATTAATTTATTTTAAACCTTCCATAACATAAAATTTGTCTGAATTTCCTACAAATGTAAAAATTGCTTCTTCAGCCTGAGTATTTAACTTGACTGAGTTAGCTGAGTCAAAAAATTCAAACACACCCTTTCAGAGATTGCTGTAGTTTACACAAAGTATTATTTGGCTTTTGTGAGCTACTCCACCAAAGGGCAATGAAATATCATTCCAAAAATATCTCAAATATCAAAGAAGGGAAAGGAAAGGCTAGCTAATTTTTTCTCCTCTTTAGTTGATAAAGGAGAGAAGAACTATTAGGATTGTTCCACATACATTGACGAGCCCTGTGAAAAAGAGAAATATTTGCCCAGTTGCTGTACAAAGCCTAACATCCTACAGACAGTATATTAGGTGTGAGTTCTTTAAGGGCTTGCAACCTTTGCTCTTCCTCCTATGTGTACTTCTTATAACATCTGATTGTGCTGTGCATACAGAAAGTTTCAAATAAAGCTCTATTGAGTGACTGAATGAATAATTAGTAATTAAATCTCAATAATGTTGTTCTCTTTGTATCCTTATAAATCATGTTAAGCACATATATTCCGGATATAATGTAGCCAAAAGATTTCAAGCCCAAGATAGGGCTCATATTTCTTATGCAGAACAATCAGATCTCAATAAGGTATAGGAGAATTTAAAAAATGACTGGATACTTGTGGAACACAATCAGTATATGAAGCCAATGTGAAGTCAAAGATGGAGAGCTAGGTAATGCAAGAAAGCCCCAGATAAACTATTAGGTAGACTCTATATATCAGGGCAACTAGGTTAGGGTTTCATAATTTAAAGGGAATTTGAATGATTTTTTTTTGTTATGTTAAAGATATGTTAAATAAAATTCAAGTTAGGTGAATAAGTGATAAAAATAACCTGAGGTAGTTAATCTGGTTTAGAAATGGCTCACTTTTGACATCTCAGGCCAAACCAGAACACAGAATTTCATTTTCTATATACCTTAGAATAAATAAATATTAAATGTTTTCAAACGCAAACTATCCCAAAGCTTGCTGTCTTTGTCTCTAGTTACCATTTATGTAGTCTCTATATATGCCAGGTATCCTCTCACTCTCTTTCTCCCTCTCTGTGTTCATATATGCTACATATTTTCTACAACCGTTCTATAAGTAGGTTTATCTCCATTTTATAGATGAGTTAATTCACACTTGCACATGGTTGTACAATTTGCAAGTGGCAGAGCAGTATTCAGACCTAGGCCTGGCTGTCTCCAAAGTCCTTCTTTTTTGTTATACTCCACATCATCAAGGAGTCAGAATACACTTCTATCCATCAAAATCTTCCCTATAACCTTACCTGGAAAAAAAGCCTGGCCTATGCCTGATTATCTCACATCTCTTACCATATTTTGCTTTCACCCACTGACATCAGGTTAGTATGAGCAAATTTCACTTTGCTTCCATTTTCTTTCTACAACTTTTCTTTCTCAGCAGCTCTCTGAACAGCACTAACTTACTATTTGTGGCCACCTCTATTCATCCACTTCAGTCCTACTCTCCTCACCATCTCTCTGCAGCCCACTCCCACTAGGCCAGCTGTCCAAATATGCCTCACCCTCTCCCACGATGTGAACTAAGCTCTGCTTGCCACTTCATCCTCTGGGATTTGAGGCCAATAATTCAGAGCCAAGCTCATGGTATTTTCTTGTTGTTGCTGGCTAGCTAGACCATTTAAAATGTCCACTGTCTATACTTCAGTGTTGTTCCAGTCAATGTTGCACTTCCTAAAATAATTCTACAATTTGAATGGCTGGATTTCTGTAAGACTTTGTTCTGCAAGGATAATTTGCCTTTTCTTTCACATGGCAAGCTCATTATTACCCCTCAAAGCAATTCTGGCTCATTATCTGCAGACCTGAGAAGTTCTGAACTGCCACTTCTCATTCCCATCCCCCCACAGTTTCTCCTTCACTGCCTCCTGATTCAGGCTGACGTACCTGTATTTAAGATCTCAAAGGAGATTTTCACATGCTCTTCCCTTTTCATTTTAGCATATACCTGGTCCACATCAACTGTTCTCTTCAAAAGAAGTAGACTTAGAAACAAATGGAGCTGAACTTAAATCTCACCTTTATGATTTTATTTGTGGCTAAATGCCTTTGGACAAATTTCTTAACTTTTTCAGGGTTTAGTTTCCACATTACTAAATGAAAACACTAAAGCCTATTATAGTTTATGATATTCTAACATTACATTTTTGTGGTGGCCACATTTTTAGGGTTTCTTTGGGTTTTTCTCCATCTTTGAGTAACAAAACCCTACCCTTCCTTGGCTTGAATGAAACTGATCGTTCCTGTGTTAGCTGACCATCACTGTGACAAATATATGAAATAAATCAACTCTAACAGGGAGGCCAATTTTGGCTCACAATTTCAGAATTTTCTGTCCATGGTTAGTTGGCTCTGTTGTTGGCACAGAACATTATGGCAGAAGTAGATGGTAAGGGAGCCAGTCACCTTCTAACAGCCAGGAAGCAAAAGAGGGAGAAAGGAAGAGACCACCATCACTATATTCCCTTCAAGGCCACATCCCTAAGGACCAACTTCTTTCTACTAGACTCCACTTCCCAACGCTTCTACTACCTCCCAGTAATATCATAGGCTAGCGACAAAGTCTCTAATATGCAGGCCTTTGAGGAACATTTCAGATCCAAACCCTACTAGTACCCATGGGTAGGGACACACAAGGCTTTGGCCCAGTGAATAGGACAACAGGCGCTCTTGACGACAGAGTCTGGCTCATGGATATGACCAAAGCCCAGCCTTAAGAATCCACATCAGAGCTCTTCTGATAGTTACTGGGAAAGAAATACTGTAATTCCTTGGACTGTTTGCAACAGAAAAAAAATTGAGGTCTGGAGTTTTCAGAGGTTATATTTGCAACAGAGAAAGCAGAACTTAAGAATGGAGGTAACACACAGGAAAGTAAACCTAAGTGATGTAAATGGACAGTATCAAACACACAACTACTAGAGTCCTTAGTATTATGAATTGGTATACTCCATTCTGTCTTGTTTGTTTGAGTTGAGCTTTTGTCACACACAACTAAAATCTCTGATTAATAAACATCCAGCTTTGTGCCCAATAGTATGCTATGTGTTTGAGATGTGCAGTATTAACTTCTCTGGAGTCCCAGGAGAGATTTGTCACCTTTCCTAAAGAATATCTTCCTTCTCTACCCATAATCCTACCACAGTATCACTGCCAAAATATTCCTATGGTTAGCCTTTTCACCCACAACACACAGTTTCTCTATCTATTTGAGTACTACTCTCAGTATGCCCAATAGTAAAGTGTATTACAAAGCAATTTTATATACAGTTAATCCAGTGGAATCAATCACCATGACCTGATTCTTCTTCCTTCAAAATGTCCCTCCCCCACTTCTCTCTTATAACTCTAACCTAGGCCCACTCACCCTAGACAATTATACTCATTCATCAATCTGGCCTTTTAAAAAAGATTTCATCCGTAATTCTGCCACTAAATCAAGCTTCCTAAAATGGTACTTTCAGCATCCCCTTTTGCTACAAAGAGTCAAAAATATTCCAGATAGGTTTTAAATAAATTTCAACCTCATTTATCTGCTATTGTTCTTTGACAGGTACCACTTCACTTTTCCAATGATATTTTGAAATCAAATAATCTTTTATTCAAATTGACATTCTTCTTCTTACTACACGTATAAATTTGGTCAATTTATATCTCTAAGGATTTGGCTCCATAGCTGCAGCTATGTCAGTCTCCTTACCATCCCTTACTTATAATAAGCTCACTGTTTTTGTTGTTTCCAACATTATTCAAGTATAATTTACACATCATAAAACTCACTTACTTCAAGTTTATAATTAATTTTTATTTTTTTACTTACTTTACCAAGTTGTGCAACCATCCCATTAATCCAGTTTTAGAATATTTGCATCACCTCAAGAATATCCTTCACAACCATTTGCAGTTAGTCTTTATTCCTACCTGCAACATATCTTTCTGTTTCTACAGATTTGTCATCTCAGGCATTTTATGTAAGTCCAACCATATAATATGTGCAATTTTATGTACAGTTCCTTATACTTAACATAAATGTATCAGTTTCAACAAAAATAAACACACTGAGAAAGAAATCAGAAAAACAATCTCTGTCATGGTAGCTCCAAAAAAATTAAATATTTAGGAATTAACCTAGCCAAAGAAATGGACTACCTCTTTAATGAAGACCATGAGAATCTGAAAAAAAAAAAAGGTTTAAGAGAACATTAGAAAATAGAAAAAAAGCCGGGGATTTAGCTCAGTGGTTTCACCACCTGATATGCAAGCGCAAGAACCCAAGTTCAATCCCTGGTACCACAAAAAAAATACAACAAAAACAGACCAAAAAAAAGAAAATAGAAAAAAAAATCCCCCATTCCTGTGTAAGCGGAAACAATACTACTTAAATGATCTTCTTACAAAAAATGATACATAGGCTTACTGAAACTGAAATCAAAATACTGCTAGAATTCTTCACAGAAATAAAAAAAAATCCTAAATTTTATATGAAATCAGAAGAGACCAAGAGCAGCAAAAGCAATCCCAAGCAATAACAGCAAAGCAAGAGTCATCACAATCCTGGATATCAAATTACATTATAAAGCTACAGTGAGACATGCCCTACAGAGGTTGCGAGTCGCTCGGAACACCGCGCCCCAGCAACGAGCCACTGGACGCCCCCCCGCCACTACTCTGTACAGCCACCTGGTTCCACACTACAAAGACGCAGAGGGCACCAGACCACCAGACCATGGTACTGAGTCCTGCTGCTGCCGACCCAGAGGTAGGGGCTTCAGAGCCACCATCCCCCTGCTCCTGGTCCAGAGGAAGGGGCTTCCAGACCAGCATCCCTCCTGCTGCCCCCAGCGCAGAGGAAAGGGCTTTTGGGCCACCTTCTGTACCACTGCTCCTGGCCCAGAAGAAGGGGTTTCTGGGTCACCATCCCTCCCACTGCTCCCGGCACAGAGGTAGGGGATTCTGAGCTGTCATCCCACTGCTCCTGGTTCAGAGGAAGGGGCTTCCAGGCCACCATCACTCCCGCTGCTCCCAGCACACAGGAAAGGACTTTTGGGCCACCATCCCCACTGCTGCTCCCAGCCCCTGTCCCACCTCACCTAGCTCAGAGGAGGTAATCCGTGCAGGTGCCAACAGCCCTTCCACAGTTGAAAGGAAAAAACAAAAAATAAGTCTCAAAAGCAGACTTCCAGATCACCTAAAGCAACCCCAAAGGGAAATGAGATGGAACACTCTGATGCTCAACCACCTGGACCCACTGAACTGGCAACAAAAGGGGATCTGGAAAAAATGAAATCAGAAATAATTTCTCAGATAACAGGAGAAATTGTGCCCCTAGTGCAAGACAAGATTAATAAATCTAGAGAGGAGCTCAGGAACACGATGGAATCCCAACATAAGAAATAAATGGAATCCATAAAACAGATGCAAATAGATTTCCAGGACATGAAAAACTCCATTGAAAGTCTACACAGCAGAATGAGCCAATGTGAGGACAGAATTTCAGATATAGAAGATAAGATTACAATTAGTGACCAGGAAAAGAAAAACTGCTTCAAAATTATAAGGGAACATGAGAAATCAATCCAGCAGCTGCTAGATGATGCAAAGAAGAATAACATAAGACTGATTGGGCTCAATGAAGAAACAGGAGAGAGTGCAGATGACATAAAAAATTTCTTCACAGAAATAATGGCAGAAAACTTCCCAAGCAGGGGAAAAGAGCTTGATATACAGATAAGTGAGGCATATAGGACTCCAAATAGCCTTGATCAAAAAACATCTACACATAGGCATATAATTGTTAAGATTCCAGAAACACAACAGAAGAACAAAGTTCTACAAGCAGTCAGAGAAAAGAAACAAATCACATACAAAGGAAAGCCCATCAGAATCACAGCAGACTTCTCAACACAAACCACCAAGGCAAGAAGAGCTTGGAGTGACATATTCCAAGCCTTAAAAGGAAACAACCTCCAACCCAGATTGATGTACCCTGCAAAACCATCTTTCAAAATTGTTGGAGAAATAAGATACTTTCATGACAAAGAGCACCTTAAGAACTTTGTGAATACCAAACCAGCACTCCAAAGAATTTTACACAATATCCTAAGAACAGACACTGAGGATCACAACCCCAGGAAGCAAAGCAGAATGAACCCACCTGGCATGACAAGAAATTAAATGTAAAGGGGGAGAACCCAACAAAAAGAAAAAGTCATGGCAATGACAAGTCAATATGTTTCAATTATAACCATCAACGTTAATGGTCTCAATTCACCAATCAAAAGAAATAGCCTGGCAGAATGGGGCAAGAAGCAAAATCCAACAATATGCTGCATACCAGAAACACACTTAAATCAAAAGGAAACTCATAGACTGAAAGTTAAAGGGTGGAAAACAATACTCCATGTGACAGGAGCCTGAAAAAAAGCAGGAATAGCTATCCTTTTGGCAGATCAAGTAGATTTCAAACCAACACTGATTAAGAGAGATGACGAAGGACACTACATCCTTGTAAAGGGAAGAATCCAAGAGGAAGAGATGACAATCATAAATATCTATGCACCAAACACTAGTGCACCCAACTATATAAAACAAATACTAACAGACATGAAAAGTCATATATGCACAAATACAATTGTAGTGGGGGACCTCAACACCCCACTGTCACAAATAGATAGATCAACTAGACTAAAAATAAGTAATGAAATACTAGAACTCAATCAAACTCTTGAACAAATGAACTTAACAGATGTTTACAGAGTCTTTCAACCCACAAAATCAGAATACACATTCTTCTCAGCTGCACATGGGTCATTCTCCAAAATAGACCACATACTCACACATAGAACATGTTTAAGTAAGTGCAAAGGAATTGAAGTTATCTCCTGCATATTATCAGACCATAGTGCAATGAAATTGGAGATCCATAGCAAAAGAAACTGCAAAAATTTCATAAACACATGGAAATTGAACAACACACTTCTGAATAACCAATGGGTCACAGAGGAAATTAAAGAAGAAATCAGACAGTTCCTTCAATTAAATGGCAATAACAATACAACACATCGGAATCTATGGGACACAATGAAAGCAGTCTTACGAGGGAAATTCATGGCAGTAAATACGCATATTAGGAAAACAGAAGGAGCCAAATTAAACAAACTGATGCTGAACCTCAACTTCTAGAAAAAGAAGAGCAGGACAACCCCAGAGCTCATACAAGGGAGGAAATTACAAAGATCAGAGGAGAAATCAATGCAATGGAGACTAAGAGAATGATACAAAAAAATCAATGAAGCCAAGAGTTGGTTCTTCGAAAGAATCAACAAAATTGACAAACCTTTAGCCAACCTTATCAGAAAAAGGAAAGAAAAGACCCAAATCCATGCAATTAGGAATGAAAAGGGTGAATTTACAACAGACCCAGCAGAAATCCAGAGGATCATCAATACCTACTCCCAGAACCTATACGCCAATAAGATGGACAACACAGAAGTAATGAACAGATTCCTAGATACATATGAATTACCAAAGTTGAACGAAGAAGACCTAAAAATTCAGAACAACCCAATATCAACCAATGAAATTAAAAACGTAATGGAAAACCTATCAACTAAGAAAATCCCGGGCCCTGATGGCCTGACTACTGAATTCTATAAGATGTTTAGAGAGGAACTGCTGCCACTACTGTTTAAACTCTTCAGTAAAATTGAAAGGGAATCAATACTCCCAAATTCATTCCTGGAAGCAAGCATCACCTTGATCCCCAAAGCAGAGAAAGACCCAACCGTAAAGGAGAACTATAGGCCAATCTCACTAATGAATATAGATGCAAAAATCCTTAATAAGATACTGGCAAACAGAATGCAGAAGATCATCAAGAAGATCATACACCCTGATCAAGTGGGATTCATCCCAGGGATGCAGGGATGCTTCAATATACACAAATCAATCAATGTAATACACTATATCAATAGAGCCAAGGACAAAAACCATATGATTATCTCCATAGACTCAGAAAAAGCATTTGATAAAATTCAACATGCATTTTTGATACAAACCCTACAAAAAAATGGAATAGATGGTCTCTACCTCAAACTGAGAGAAGCCATCTATGAAAAGCCAACAGCCTATATCATACTAAATGGTCAAAAACTGAAATCCTTCACACTACAATCAGGAACAAGACAAGGATGTCCACTTTCACCACTGTTGTTCAAAATAGTTCTGGAAACATTAGCCACGGCAATTAGACAAGAGGAAGAAATAAAAGGAATAAAGATAGGATATGAAGAAGTCAAATTGTCATTATTTGCAGATATGATACTGTATATAGAAGACACAAGAACTCCACCAAAAGTCTTCTAGACTTAATAACCAAATTCAGTCAAGTAGCTGGTTACAAGGTCAACACACAAAAATCAATAGCTTTCCTCTACACCAATGACAGACTCACTGAGAGAGAAATAGGGAAAATAATTCCTTTCACAATAGCATCCAAAAAACTGAAATACTTAGGAATCTTCCTAACAAAAGAAATCAAAGACCTCTTCTCTGAAAACTATGGCACTCTGAAAAGAGAGATTGAAGATGATATCAGAAAATGGACAGACATCCCCTGTTCCTGGGTGTGAAGGATTAATATAGTGAAAATGGCCATACTTCCAAAACTGCTATATAGATTTAATGCAATTCCAATTGAGATCCCAGCAGCATACTTCATGGACCTTGAGAAAACAATCCAAAAATTCATTTGGAACAAAAAGAGACCCAGAGTAGCAAAAGCAATTCTAGGTAACAGAGATATGGCACAATCTCCAACCTGCAACTATACGACAAAGCTACTGTGATAAAAACAGCATGGCACTTGCAATGAAACAGACCCGAGAATCAGTGGAACAGATTAGAAGATGCAGAAACAATGCCAGACACACTCAGCCTTGATAAAGGAGCCAAACACCCTCACTCGAGAAAAGATAGTCTTTTTAATCAATGGTGCTGGAAAAATTGGGTTTTAACTTGCCAAAGATTAAAACTAGACCTATATCTCTTGCCATGCACTAAACTAAAATCAAAATGGATTCAAGATCTAAATATTAAAATAGAAACTCTGAACCAGTTGGAACAAAGGTTAGGTAGAACCCTTGAAGACATTGGTGTAGGAAAAGATTTTATGAACAAAACCTCAGTTGCCCATGGACTAGCACAAACAATCAACAAATGGGACCTCTTCTTATTAAAAGGCTTCTGCACAGCAAGAGAAACCACCAGCAGTGTGAAGAGACAACCCACAATGTGGGAAAAAATCTTCACCTGCTCTTCCTCAGACAAAGGTCTACTATCTCGAATCTATAAAGAACTTAAAAAGATCAGACCTCCCAAATTTGAAGACCCAATCCAAACATGGGCATCTGAAATGAACAGACATTTCTCAGACAAAGAAGTAGAAATAGCAAATAAATACATGAAAAAATGTTCAACATCATTGGTCCTTCGAGAGATGCAAATGAAAACAATGCTGAGATTCCACTTCACTCCAGAAAGAATGGCTGCTATCATGAAATCAACCAATAACAAATGCTGGTGGGGCTGTGGGGAAAGAGGAACCCTGCTCCACTGCTGGTGGGAGTGTAGACTGGTGCAACCACTGTGGAAATCAGTATGGAGATACCTCAAAGAAGTAGGACTGGAAGTCCCATTTGACCCTGCTATTCCACCGCTGGGGATCTTCCACATAGAATTAAAAGAATCATACCACAGAGATATATGTGCACCCATGTTCATAGCAGCACAGTTTGTAATAGCTAAAATTTGGAAACAGCCCAAATGCCCATCAACTGGAGACTGGATAAAGAAAATGTGGTTTTTTTATAAAATGGAGTACTACTCACCCATAAAAAATGAGGAATTAGAGACATTTATAGCTAAGTGGATGCACATTGAGGCAATACTCTTAAGTGAAATAAACAGGACACACATGAATAAATACCAAATAGTTTCTCTGGTGTGAGAAACTGAAAGTGTAAATAAGGACTAAATGTGTAATAGGTAATGTGAAATAGGAAGAAAAGGGGCAAAGGGGAAGGAAGTGGGAGGGCTGGGAAAAGGATAGAAGGGAATGGGATTAATATGAGAAAATGGAAAAATAGGAACAAAATCTTTGTAAATAGGGAGGAATGGAGGGGTTGAAGGGAGGGCTGGGCAAGGGTGAAAAATAAGAACCAAGAGAGACTATGTAAATGTGCAAATTTCCAATGATGAATGTCATTATATTGTATACCTAAAATGTACCAATGATTAGAATGAATAATCAATAGTGCAAAATAGGAAGAAAAGGTCCAAAGGGGTAGGGGTAGTGGGAGGGACAGGGGAAAGGAAAGAAGGGAAAGGAAAAATAATGAGAAATGGAAAAAATGGAAATAAAGTCTTTGTAAATAGGGGAGGGTGGAGGGTGTGAAGGGAGGGCTAGGAATGGGGAAAAAATAAGAACCAAGATGCATTATATAAAGGTACAATTCCCAATAAGAAATGTAATTGTGTTGTATACCTACAATGTACCAATAAAAGAATTTAATAAAAAAATATAAAAAAAAAAAAGAACTAGGACTGGAAGTCCCATTTGACTCTGGTATTCCACTGCTGGGGATCTTCCCCAAAGAATTAAAAGAATCATACCACAGTAATATATGTGCACCCATGTTCATAGCAGCACAATTTGTGATAGCTAAAACTTGGAAACAGCCCAAATGCCCATCAACTGGAGACTGGATAAAGAAAATGTGGTTTTTTTATAAAATGGAGTACTACTCAGCCATAAAAAATGAGAAATTAGAGACATTTATAGCTAAGTGGATGCACATTGAGGTGATACTCTGAAGTGAAATAAATAGGACACACGTATAAATAATGAATAGTTTCTCTGGTGTAAGAAAATGAAAGTGTAAATAAGGACTAAATGTATAATAGGTAATGTGAAATAGGAAGAAAAGGGGCAAAGGAGAAGGAAGTGGGAGGGCTAGGGGAAAGGATAGAAGGGAATGGGATTAATATGAGAAAATGGAAAAATGGAAACAAAATCTTTGTAAATAGGGAGGAATGGAGGGGTTGAAGGGAGGGCTGTGCAAGGGTGAAAAATAAGAACCAAGAGAGACTATGTAAAGGTGCAAATTTCCAATGATGAATGTCATTATATTGTATACCTAAAATGTACCAATGATTAGAATGAATAATCGATAATGCAAAATAGGAAGAAAAGGTCCAAAGGGGTAGGGGTAGTGGGAAGGGCAGGGGAAGGGAAAGAAAGGAAAGGAAAAATGATGAGAATTGGAAAAAATGGAAATAAAGTCTTTGTAAATAGGGAAGGGTGGAGGGGGTGAAAGGAGGGCTAGGAAAGGGGAAAAATAAGAAGCAAGATGCATTATATAAAGGTACAATTCCCAATGAGAAATGTAATTGTGTTGTATACCTACAATGTACCAATAAAAGAATTTAATAAAGTGTAAAAAAAAAAAGATAAATAAAGCTGTAGTGATAAAAGCAGCATGGTACTGGTGCAAAACACAGAGATGTTCATCAGTGTAGCAAAAATGAGAATGCAGAAACAATCCTAGCTGCTTTCAGCCATGTGATCTTCAATAAAGGGCCCAAAAACATACACTGAAAGAAAGATAATGTCTTTATCAAATGATGCTGGAAAAATTGGTTATCCACATGTGGAAGAATGAATTTAGACCCATATCTGTCAAATTGTACTAAAATCAAATTAAAATGATCAAATACTTAGATATAAAAATAGAAACACTGAATCTGCTAGAAGATAAAATGGGTAAAACACTTGACATAGGCAAGGACTTCTTAATCAAAACTCCAATTGCATAAGAATAAACACTAAAAATCAACAAATGTATGGTATTATGTTAGATTAAAAGGTGTCTGCACCATGAAGGAGACAACCAATAGAGTGAAAAGACAACCTAAAGAATGGAGGAAGAAATTGTCAGCTACTCTGTGGACAGAAGACTAGTATCTACCATATGTATATAACTCAAAAAAATTGGACCCCTCAATAAAAAATCAGTCAAAAATGGGGAATTAGAATGAATAAACACTTCTCAAAAGAAGAAGTACAAATGACCAATAAATACATGAAAAAATATTCATGTTTGGCCACTAGAGAAATACAAATCAAAACAATAGTAAGACTCCATCTTACTCCAGAAAGAATGGCTCTTTACACAAACTCAACAGAAATTAGTGATGTTGTGAGAGGAAAGGAACATTTCTATATTGTTGATGGAATGTAAACTAGTACAACCACTAAGGAAATCAATATTGAGATTCCTCAAACAGCTAAAGGTAGAAATTCCATTTGATTCAACTGTACTCTTTTGAGTATCTTCCTGAAAGCATTAAATACATCATTTGACAATGATACATACATACTCTTATTTATAGCAGCTCATAATAACTAAATTGGAAGCAACCTATAGACCCATCAAGAGATGAGTAGATAATGAAAATATGGGATATATTCACAATGGAGAACTACTTAGCCATAAAGAATGATAAATTTGAGTCATTTATAGGAAAACGGATGCACCTTGAAACCATAATGTTAAGTGAAATAAATCTGATAGAGATGGTTCAATATTGCAGGGTTTCTTTTGTATGAGAAATTCAAAGCAAAATAATATATAAATGATAGAAAACATGGAGGTAGACCTTGTATAGATGAGAAGGGGTCTGGAGATATGGAGAGGTGGGAAGGAGGTAAGGAGAAGAAAAGTAAAAATGATTAAGATGCAATATGTACATGTACCAATTCAAAAGGTGACATAATTATTATGTATCACAAACATATACTAACGAGAGAGAGAATGTATCATTTTCATTTATGCTTTTGTCCTTTGCACATGTAGTTTCTCTATTACAACTCCCCTCATTTCAACCTATCCAAATTTTTCATTGTTGTTGTTGATGATGATGCTGTTGTTTTGAGGTACAATTTAAAACACCTTCATAACATTTTCTAGATGCTTCCAATCCACGATTTTTGTCTTCATTACTCTGAATCTCCACTGGGACTTCTAGGCTTGAGTTCTTCCTCAGTTGTTTCACACAGTTATTTTTCTTGCCCCCCCAAAATTCTTTATGGACAGTATTAGATGCAATTGACAACAAAATAAATGTTCTTTAGGCTGGGGATTTAGCTCACAATTGCAAGCTCCTGAGTTCAATCCCCAGTAACAAAAATAAATAAATAAGTAGAATAAAAATAAATCTTATTTGAAAACAACAATAGATTATATATATCTACTTACCAAGAACAATTACCAAGACCCACACATGGGTAGGTTGGGAGATCTGGTTGGGATGACTTGCTGATTTCTGCACATCTTATGGCAGAATAGGTGTTGACTGGATGGACAGAGCCCAGTGATTTTGAGAAACCCTGCCTCCTTCTAGCATCAGTTGCCCTTAAAACCAAAATTTTCAGCAACTGTGAATTCTAATTAATCTTTGCTCCCAACTTAGTGTTTAACTACTGCTTTCATGTAGTGGCTACTAATCACTATGTGTCAAATGAATGAATAAATTAATCAATACATAAGTGACTACACGCTGAAACCTTCAATTGACCAAGTATTAAGGACCAGGCCACAGCAATCTCAGAAGATTTAGAGTCAAGAGGTTGGTGTTAGCTTCACTTGGGAATTTCATTTTGGATATAAAGCCAAGGAAAGGTCCATACTTACAGCACATCAACTTGTCACAGATACACTTGAGTCACTTACAGGAAAATGAATGTACCTCGAGACCAAAATGTTAAGTGAAATAAATAAGACATACAAGCTTAAATATCAGATGGTTTCTCTTATATGAGAAACCAAAAATATATATAAAGTGCAAAAGACAGTTTCTATAATTAGATAATAATGTCGATACACATATCAGAACTGATGGGACTCAACGAAAGCAGTCATATCAGGAAAATTTATAAAAGTGAATTCCCACATCAGAAAAACAGATCAAACTCAAACAAATAACCTAGTGTTGAACCTCAGGGTTTGAGAAAAAGAAAGGCAAGTTAAACCCAAAGCTTGTAGAAGGAAGGACATTATAAAGATCAGAGCAGAAATAAATTCCAACTGAGACAAAAAAAGAACACAAAGAATCAATGAATTGAAACGTTGGTTCTTTGAAAGATTACATAAAATAAACCCTATAAAAACTTTATCAAAACAAAAGAAAAGACTCAAATCCATGCAATTAGGAATGAACAGGGTGAAATCACAACAGATCCTGCAGAAATCCAGAAGATCCATCAATACCTACTTTAAGAACCTGTACTCTAATAAGATGGAAAATGCAGAAGAATTGGACAGATTCTTAGATACATATGAATTACCAAAGCTGAATTAAGATTTAAAGTTCTAAATAATCCAACATCAATCAATGAAATTGAAGAAGTAATAAAAAAAAAAACTACCAACAAAGAAAAGCCCATGTCCTGACAGGTTCACTGTTAAATTCTGCAAGAACATTAGAGAAGATCTAATGCCACTACTTCTCAAACTCTAATGAAATTGAAAGGGAAGCAATACTCCCAGAGTCATTCCTGGAACCAAGCATTACCCTGATAACAAAGCAGAGAAGGATACAACCAAAAAAGAGAACTATAGGCTAATCTTCTTAATGAACATAGATGCAAAAATTCTCAATAAGATACTGGCAAAGACAATGCAGCAAATCATCAAAAATATTATACACTGTGACCAAGTAGGATTCATCCCAGGGATGCAAAGATGGCTCAACATATAAAAATCAATAAATGCAATACACCACATCAACAGAGCCAAAGACAAGAGCCATATGACCATCTCTGTAGATGCAGAAAAAAACATTTGACAAAGTCCAACACCCATTCATGATAAAAATCAAAAGAAAATTGGAATAGAAAGTTGCTATCTCAATCTGATAAAAGCCATGTATGAAAAAACAACAGTGAACATCTTACTAAATAGTCAAAAACTGAAAGCCTTCACTCTAAAATGAGGAACAAGACAAGGATGCCCACTACAACCACTCCTGTTCAATATAGATCTGGAAACATTAGGCAGAGCAATTAGACAAGAGAAAGAAAGAAAAGGAATATGGATAGGAAAGGAAGAAGTTAAAGTATCATTATTTGCTGATGACAAAATACTCTACATAGACAACCCAAAAAAATCTACCAAAAGACTCCTAAAATTAATAACCAAATCCAGTAGCATAGCAGAATACACAGTCAACACTCAAAAATCAATAACATTCCTGTACAGGGATAACAAATTCACTGAAAGAGAAATTAGGGAAACAATACCTTTCACAATAGCTTCAAAAAAAATGAAATACTTAAGAATCAATCTAATGAAGGAAGTGAAAGACATTTACATGGAAAAGTACACTACTCTGAAAAAAGTAAATTGAAGAGAGTATCAGAAAATAGAAAGTCATCCCCTGTTCTTGGATAAGAAAAACCAATATAGTGAAAATGGCCATGCTTCTAAAACTGTTTTACAGATTTAATGCAATCCCAATCAAAATACCAAAAGCATACCTCATAGAACTAGAAAAAGCAGTCCTAAAATTTATATGGAACCAGAAGAGACCTAGAATAGCAAAAGCAATTCTGGGCAACAAGGGCAAAGCAGGGGATATTACAAGTCCCAATTTGAAGTTATACTACAAAGCTACACCGATTAAAAATAGCATGGTACTAGCAAGAAAACAGAGCTGAGGATCAATGGAAATGAATAATAGATGCAGAAACAACTCCAAACACACTCAGCTACCTTAGCTTTGACAAAGAGGCCAAACACCTTCCCTGAAAGAAAGACAGCCTCTTTAATAAATGGTGCTGGGAAAACTGGCTTTCCACATGCCAAAAATTGAACCTAGACCCGTATCTCTCACCAAGCACTAAACTAAAATAGAAATAGATCAAATATGTAAATATTAAAACAGAGACAATCTGCTGGAAAATAGAATAGGTAAAACTTTTGAAGTCACAGGTTTAGGCAAAGACTTTATGAACAAAACCCTGATTGCACAGGAAATATTTCAAAGAATCAACAACTGGGAATACATTAAATTTAAAAACTTTTGCACAGCAAAAGAAACTACAAACAGAGTGAAGAGACAACCCATAGAATGGGGAAAAAAATTACCAGCTACTCCTCAGACAAGGGACTACTATCTAAAATATATAAAGAATTTTTAAAAATCAGACCCCTCAGATTTAAAGACCCAGTCTAAAAATGGGCATCTGAAATGAATAGATACTTCTCAGATGAACTACAAGTGTATATAAATATATGAAAAAATATTCAACATCATTAGTTATTTGAGAATGACAAATTAAAACAACACTGAGTTTCCATCTCACTCCAGAAAGAATGGCTGTCATCAAGAAATTAAGCAATGACAAGAGTTGGCAAGGCTGTAGGGTAAAAGAAACTCTTCTCCATTGTTGATGGGAGTATAAATTGGTCCAACCACTATGGAAATCAGTATAAAGATTCCTTAAAAAACTAAAACTCATTTGATCCAGCTATGCCCCTGTTAGGTATCTTCCCAAAAGGCTAAAAAGCATCACACTACAGTGACATACAAATACCCACATTTATAACAGCACAATTTATAAGAGCTAAATCTTGGAAACAGCGCATATGCCACTCAACAGATGAATGGATAAATAAAATGTGGTATTTATATACAATGGAACACTACTCTGCCATACAGTAGGATACACTTGAGTCATTTTTAGGTTAATTACCTTGAGACCATAATTTTATGTGAAATAAATCAGACACATAAATTTAAATATCACATTGTTTCTCTTGTATGAGAAAGCCAAAGGATAAATAAAAAACAAAATGAAGGGAGAGGGAAGGGAAAGAAGGGAAAAGGGATCATAAAGAAAGAGAATGGAAGGGGAAAAAAGTAAACAAAGCTTTTATTTTTTTTTATTAAATTCTTTTATTGGTACATTGTAGGTATACAACACAATTACATTTCTCATTGGGAATGTACCTTTACATAATGCATCTTGGTTCTTATTTTTTCCCCATTCCTAGCCCTCCCTTCACACCCTCCACCCTTCCCTATTTACAAAGACTTTATTTCCATTTTTTCCATTTCTCATCATTTTTCCTTTCCCTTCTTTCCTTTCCCCTGCCCTTCCCACTACCCCTACCCCTTTGGACCTTTTCTTCCTATTTTACATTATCTATTATTCATTCTAAATAGGGAGGGGAAGAAGGGCTGGAAAGGAGAGGAGGAGAATGCAAAAACAAAAAGTTAAGATATGTTATGTACAGGTATAAATTCCCCATGACGAATGTGATCATTATATATGGCAAATATGAAATAATAAAAGTAAATAGAAATATTAAAAATAAAAGAAAGTATCTAAAAAATAAAATAAAGATAATAGGAATTAGAGAGATAGATGTCTCTCTAATGGAAAGAGAATCAAGAAATGGAGGGAGCGGTAAAAGGGGAAGGAAAGGGGGTAAAAAGTGGAATTAAGATGTGTTATGTACTTGTACCAACTCCTCTCAAGGAAAGTAAACATTATGTACTACAAATATGTACTAATTTAAAAATATAAGAATTTCCTCATTAGACATCACCAGAAAAGTACACCCCCAAGATGAAAGCCAAGTTAAATGTTGGTCTCTCATTTCTGTAAAATTAGATCTTGGTACTTTTCCAGGCTAACTGCCTAATGCTTGAGGAAGTTCTTGCATATCATTTCCTCTGGTTAACATTTGTTTGCATGTCAGGTTAGTTGTATTCCTATTTTTCTCTTTCTCTTACCTGAATATTTAATCTTTCAACACATATTTACTGAATACACAGTAATATACAGACCTTGTTTTAAGGGCTTCTGATACAGTTATGAGCAAACCAGAAAACAAAACAAAATATAACAAAAAAAGTCCTGCATTCATCGAGCTTACAGTCCAGGGATCACATGTGATTATATTTTGCTATTTTCAATAAGTATATTCTAAAACACTGCAGGTCAGAAATCAGTCTTGTTATTGTTTCAATATTATGACAGTGCCTGACCCTTACTGCTAAATTAATCCATATTCTTGAATAAGTGAATAAAAAGCCACTATTTTTGAGCATATCAATATCTAAATGAATTACCCTAACAGGAGCATACATATATACTCTTGCATCAGTGCCATTTTTCTGCTATGGTTCAGAGGTCAGTTAACCTGGTGGGCCACAAAGCTCATAAAAATTAAAGATTCAAAATCTTAATGCATTTATTTAACCTCAAAGCTATGTTCATTCCTATTGCTTCATCAAAGCAATAGGGCTATAATATGGAAATATTCATTCAAATGAGGATTCAGTCTAACTGGATTTTCTCAGACCAGGTGAAAGTTCTACATCTTATTTAAACCATTTGGAAATTAATTTCAGAAGTGACCACCTAAGCTAAGAGGGGATAAGAAACCAACCATGAATGAAATCCATAATGAAAGAACAAAAGAAGTGTTGCTCATCCTTGAAAATTAATCAGGTAGAACCTCACAAATTCATTCATCAGTACACTTACGAAACTAACATATTTTCCTCAAATGTCTAAATTTCTCTGATCCTAAGAATAAAAGCAATGAGTAGAAACCAAAAAACTAGCTGTAATATTTGCCCCAAATCTAGAAATGTTGTAGTGATCCTATATGAACAGTATATTTTGATTATTTACAGTATTATATTGTTTTCTAATTATTGCATTTGTCTAAAACTCATTCACCCAGGTCTCCTAAAAATACAGTGTCCCCATGTATATAAAACTCTTTTATGCTTCACAGCACCTAACATGATGTTGGGCTACACAGGCTGAA
The DNA here is from genome assembly GCF_053883595.1 of Heterocephalus glaber. Classification (NCBI taxonomy): domain Eukaryota; kingdom Metazoa; phylum Chordata; class Mammalia; order Rodentia; family Bathyergidae; genus Heterocephalus; species Heterocephalus glaber. The sequence continues at coordinate 30,732,954 of NW_028258296.1, read as the reverse complement.
CTCAGAGTCTAAAGGATAGAAATGAATTTAGAAAATCTGGTCCAGGACTGACTATCTTTCCTATCAAATTTTGTTTCCAAGATTTTATTCTGTTAGTCCCTGTCACTGAGGACAGTACTAGCTTTTTTTTATCTTTCCAGATCCTTCCAAAAGGCCACATCCATAGTTATTCATCTTATCACACAATAGAGAGAAAAGTCAATTTTATTTTAAAATTAGCTTTGCTCCATTTAGTGAATTTTTGTTAGAAAATGTCCCTAAATTCACATAAATGGTAGGCTGAATCTGTGCCTGAGAAAAAAGAGGGAGGGAGGGAGGGTAGAAAAGAAGGAAGGAGGGTGGGAGAGAGAGAGAGAGCAAGAGCAACTGTGTGCTCACACTTGTGGGTGGCAACGCATCTTCAGAAAGCCCCTCAGCTGCTCTGGAGGAGCACACAGTCTGTGCCATGGAAACGGTGGTTACCATGGAAAGAAAGTGCTATTGTGACGAGCTGAAGAAATGTCTATGTAAAATAATCTTACCATGTAACCTTATACTTTCCAGCATTTTAAAAAATATGACGGGATTAGAGCAGAGTCCTCTGGGGGGTCTCAGTCTTCTCAATGATCTTCCAAAACAATCCAGAAATCGAGATGACAAACTGCAGGCCAGTGTGTACCTTGCTAAAGGGCTTGACAAGCAGTTAGGTGGAGAAATTGCCCACATCACTTATCTATGGACTACACAGCACACTATTAAATATTTTCTTTTAAAACCTACAAAGTATTACAAATGAAGAGAAAACATGGATAAAATTAACTTAAAGCGAGTGGTTCCTGACTTACTGGAATCAGAATTGATGTGTTTCATCTAACTTATCTGTTAATAGGCTTTCTTGATGCCCCTGTGTTACCATAATCTCCAAAGCACTGGACAAACCAAGTACATTTGTTTATCTTTATCACTCTTTGCTTACTAAAGAACTTGCTTTTATTAAAGATATCAATCACTTGCACATAGTTTAATAGGCTGTGTGGTGCATTGGAGGTTAAAAAAAAAGTAAAGATAAGGTAAAGGATGAGAACCCTGTTTTAACAAAGCCCCAAATGCATTAAAGAGGCAATAAAATAAGCTTTCAATAATATGATATATCATATATATATATGTACATATACACACACAAACACATATACATATACACATATATATATTAGACAACTTGATACTAAAATTAGTTCTCTAAAACATTTTGAACTGGGAAACAAGAGACTCAACAGCAGTCATTGCCTCCACTCTGCACTCAATTTTGTTTGGTTTCTTTAATAAACAGTCATATGATGCTAAGTGGAGAGACATGGAGAGAAGCTCACAACAGCTTCTCTCGTCTACTTCCATAGGACAGCCAGACATTTTTGCCTCCACCCAGTAATGAAACAAGGAATCCAGCCTGGCTTAATGGGGATGTGGTATCTGAGAGCCACTGTCTGAAACCTCCTGGGTGAGGCTGTTGACAGGCTGGTTATAGCTCACTATTCACATCACAGTGTGGGAGGGAGATGCAGCAGCTTTGCTTCTGAAACTGCTCTCCTCGCCACAATCTCTCAGTGCAAGGAACATAATATCATATTTTATCTCATCTTCTGGGATTAAAAATATTGATTGAAATTTTCATTGGAAGCTTTTCTTAAAAGACACTTTTTTCTAAACCTCTTCTTTCTACTCCATTGCGAGTCAGCTATTTTTCTTGCCAAAATTCAGGAAAGCAATTAGGCTCAAGGGTTTTATAAGCTGCACCAGTTCAGGGCAAATCTATTGAACTTGCTGAGAAATTCTTGTTCATTCACTGTGAAAATTTTGATGGTTTTATCCTTTCTTTTGATAGACACTTAGTTATCATATGTGCTGCAGGATTTCAAGAAAGGCTGTCCTAATTAAAGTGTTGTGATGTTCAAGGGGAAAGTACTAAGCATATTCTTTTAATAACTGCCATTTTTAAGTTCAAATATACACCAGAAAGACTTGAAACTAGAATACAAAGGAAGTTAGCATAAGCACTGATAGTTAGGAAAATATATTAAGCCAATCTACACCTCAGGGTTTTTCAAATACTTCAGCAGGAAAAGAAAGATCCTTCATCTTCTGTCAGATGTCCCTGTCTCAGGTGATCATAGTCATGTTTCATAGAGGACATATGGCCATGTTTACAGCCATCAGGCGGTATTTCACAGAGTTACGACACCATGTGTCCACCAACTAGCCTTCCTGATTGCAGTTAATTAGAGAGGGGTGGAAGGGATTTTTAAAATGATATTAAGGCACAGAGATGCTAAAAGTTCCCAGGCCTATTTGCAAGAGTAGATGACAAGAGATACTGGTATTAAAATTGTAAGAAGCCGAGAGAATTGGACCCTTTGCACAAGTCTTTTCGTAAGTAATGAGGTGTAATATGATGGCAACTACAACAACAAAACAAAGAAATTGTTTAAACATGAAGAAAGGAGATCAACACAATGCATCAGTCAAGGTGTTACTTGGGAAAACTGCAAAAGTAAGAGATAATTTGAACATCCCCAAAGTACCTTTTCAGGGGAAAGATTCTAAATCAAAATGACCACAACCTCTTTATAGTTAGCAAATCTGAGATGCAGTGCATTCAAGATAAAATTATATGGGGACCACTGAGCATGCATTCAGGCCCGATTTGTGGCAACAATGCTGTATTTTCTCTTTTTTTCCTCTCAAAATAAAATACGAGGAATGTAAGTCGTAGAAAAATACATAGTATGATTTAGGACTTCAGCTTTTCAACACTCCCTTTTTCAAATTTTCAAAGTTTCTTCCATAAGCCCCTGGAAAAGACGTGCCGAAAAATGATACCTAAGAGAGTAAACTAAGCTTAGATCTAAATGAAATGCACTTTGTAATTCCCTTCTTCTTGCAGTTTCCAAACCTCCCTTTGGAGGGTGGCTCTGTATGTGATTGCGTGGTTACATGTCCGTGTGTGTGTGTGTGTGTGTGTGTGTGTGTGTGCGCGCGTGTACCATTCCATTTATTACAGAGACTTCTTCCTTCGGGCTGTTCTGAAAACCTGAGAACACATACACTGGTAATTGTGTAATTTTTTTTCTCTATTTCTGTGCTTTGCAGAAGCTGGACCATAATGACATTAGATAGGTCGCATGATGGCAATTTAATGGCCTGAACTCAATCCACAGGTACATTGTTGTGGTTGCCTTGGGATCTGTTCTCATTGCTGTGACATGACAGAAAATACCAGCAGAGTCACAACAGATGGCACACTGCAGTGATAGAGACAGTGTGTCCAGGAGTCCAGGAGATGCTGACCCTGCAGCCCCAGGAGCAGCTATGAGGCCACCCTGATAACTCCTCAGTGACTCTCACCCTGCTATTAACATGGAACCTTCCCATGACTGCATTCTTCTCTTGTGCTCTCAGCCTGACACTGAGCACACGGAGACAAGCAACATGGACCTGGCCCTCATGTGGCCTATTGTTTCTAAGGAAAAGACATAAAGACTTTTAAATACAAACATACACTAAAATGGACATGAAGGTTAAACTAAGAAATTCTGTAAAGCACCTGAGAAAGAAAAAAGTATAAATTCAAATCATTATAGTGTTTATCCACTTAGCTAAGTACAATATCCACAGCCTTGGTGTCTGCTTTTATTTCTTAGAGAAGTTTTCAGCATAGCACCCTTGATTTTCAAGAAACCATTTTACAGAGGTAATATTACAAGTTTGTTAGAATTAGAACGTGTGTGTGTGTATAATAGTACATATAAATATATTTCTTAGATATAAAATACAAATATATTATAGACATATGTATTTATAAAATTATTTGTAGACTCTAAGCTATCATATAAATACTGATAAAAGTTGTTGTAGTTGAATTATTATTAATCTTATTTTCATTGTGGGTAACTCTAAGGCAGAAGTAAAGAAATAATGAACCATGGGCAAAATCTGGTCCAGAGAGGCTTAAATAAATCCATTCCATATTGGTCATAGTTTCAGCACTATCAATTTACTTTAAAAAATGTTTTTGTGTTATTTGATTCTTTTTGGAAAAAAAGATACAATTCCTCGAATAGGGGCTTTGTGACCAGATAAGTGAAAACAATGCACATTATATTTCCTCTGGGAAATTTTATAATGCAGCTTTGCATATTAAAAAATTTGAGAAATCTTGTATTAAAGAAATCTATGTAGATTTATTTCTCAAATTTATTTGCACTCTTTTTTCTCTGACAAGATGTATTAACAAATGCTGCAAATACAGTGGATTGTTAACACAAAGGAAACTCGCTTCTCCTGCACCTTGTATAGTACCAAGAATTATATTCTTGGGCTAGGGATTTAGCTCAGTGGTTCTACTGCCTGCCTCACAAGCACAAGGACCCGAGTTCGATCCCTGGTACCAAAAAATAAAGAATTGTTCTTTATAGTTCGGGCTTCCTTTGCAAAACCAAGCCGTTAGTAAGTGAAGTCCCCTGTTATCCTTTCCTGGTTGTCTTTTATGGTTTGGATCTTAAATATCTTCAAAGGCACACTTGCTAAATTTGGTTGTCAGGTTGTGGGACTATTGGGAGGTAGAGAAGCCTTTAGAAGGTAGGCTTGTAGAAGAAGGAAGTGAGATCACTGAGAGCATGCCCTTAAAAGGAATAACATCAGCCTCTCTTGTGAAGTAATGCTCCTGTCCCTAATGTTCTACCTTGCCATTGTCCCAAAACAATAGAGCCAACTAAATATGGACTGAGACTCCTGAAACCATAAGCCAAAACACATCTTTCCTCCTTTTAAGTTACTATCTTTCTTCCTTTTAAATTACCATCTCAGGTATTTTGTCATAGCAACAGAAAGCTGACTAACATATTGCCTTTACCCTTCCCTTTTCCTGTTGGCTAGAAGTCAGTAGTGTAACAGCCACTTTATGACTGTATGCTCAATGGATGAAAGCAATACGCTACATGCATAAAGACGGCTCATAAAGATGGCAAAATCCTGAGTGTTCAATTGAATCACTGAAGCACCATACTAATATCAAATTACCAACTCCTAGATTTTTTTTTTTTTTTTTTGGTACTGGGGATCAAACTTGGGTCCTTGTGCTTTGGAGGCAGGCGGCGGAACCACTAAGCTAAATCCCCCGTGCCTAACTCCTAGATTTTTAATTGCATTAAATAAATAAATAAATAAATAACTTTTGTTTATGGCAGTATAGTAATCAGTTAAGTATTTCTTTAATTTCAAAAGATATATGAATCACCTATCTATTTGTTCAAATACAAATTCTGATGTGATAGTTCTAGGCTCTAGCCCCTGCCAGCTCCCAAGAGATGCTGATGCTGGTAGATGAATCACACATTGAACAACAAGGTAATAGAATTTCTGTTATTTGCAAAAAATAAAATACAAACAACAACAACAGCATCAAAACCAATGCATCTTCTGGAATTTTTCTTCTAGAGAACACACCTAGGGAAATTGTGGGGATTCTTGCTCTCTGGTTCCCCATTACCATGAAACATTTAGAAGGTTGGAGGAAGCTCCCTGCCTCCATCCCAGGCTCCTAGGGCAGAGAAGCTCAGCTGGTCCTAGCACCGAGAAGGAAGCTCCCCTGCTGCCATCCCAAGCTCCTAGGGCAGAGAAGGTGAGCCGTGTGGGCAGCAGAAGCATCCACCACCACCACCGTGGAAATAAGAAGACACATAAACAAGCATCAAAAACAGACTTCCAGATCACCTACAGCAACCCCAAAGGGAAACAAAATGGAACAATCTGATACTCAACGACCTGGACTCTCTGAACTGGCAACAAAAGAGGATCTGGGAAAAATAAAATGAGAAATAATTACTCAGATAACAGCAAAGATTTTGCTCATGGTGCAAGACATGACTAATAAATCTAGAGAGAACACAGATTAAAAAAATAGAGGATCTGAGGAACATGAAGGAATCCAACATAGGAAACAAATGGAATCCATAAAACAGATACAAACAGATTTCCAAGAGATTAAAAACTCCATCGGGTGGCTGGGGATTTAGCTCAGTGGTTCCATCGCTTGCCTTGCAAGCACAAGGACCCGAGTTCGATCCCCAGTACCAAAAAAAAAACAACAAAAAAAAACTCCATCGAAAGTCTGTGCTGCAGAATGAACCAATGTGAGGATAGAATTTCACATATAGAAGATAAGATTGCAATTAGTGAGAAGGAAAAGAAAAATTGCTTTAAAATTGTAAGGGAACATGAGAAATCAATCCAGCAGCTGCTAAACAATGCAAAGTAGAATAACATAAGACTGATTGGAGTCAATGAAGAAAGAGGAGAGAGTGCAAATGACATAAAAAAAACTCTTCACAGAAGTGATGGCAGAAAACTTGCCAAGGAGGGAAAAAGAACTTGACATACAGGTAAGTGAGACATATAGGATTCCAGCTAGCCTTAATCAAAAAAAATCTACACATAGGCATATAATAGTTAGGATTCCAGAAATCCAACAGAAGAACAAAGTTCTCCAAGCAGTGAGAGAAAAGAAACAAATCACATACAAAGGAAAGCCCATCAGAATCACAGCAGACTTCTCAATGCAAACCCTCAAGGCAAGAAGAACTTGGACTGATGTATTTCAAGCCCTAAAGGAAAATAGCCTCCAACCCAGATTGATGTACCCTGCTAAACTATCTTTCAACATTGATAGAGAAATAAGATACTTTCATGATAAAGAGCATCTTAGGAATTTCATGAATATCAAACTGGCACTCCAAAAAATTTTAGACAATACCCTAGGAAAAGACAGTGAGGATCACAACCCCAGGAAAGCCAGCAGAATGAATCCATTGGGTGTGACAAATTAAACACAAAGAGGGAGAATCCAACAAAAAGAAAAAGTCATAACAAGGCTTTTAAAACTTTTAACTTCATCTCCCTAATGAGTGTATAATTCAATCTTATTATTGTACTGATTAGTATTTTTCTGATTCTAGAGTTGCACACCATTCCTTGTGCTATACTGGCTATTTATCATCTTCTTATGTCTACATTTTAATTGGGTTGTCTATTAATGAGCGCTAAGAATTCTTTATATATTCTGGTCATAGGTTATATACATTGTAAATCTGGTCTGTTTAAGGACTACTTTTCATTTTAATGATGTCATTTGAAGTTCTAAATTTTGATGGAATCTCATTTATCAATTTTTTTCTTTTATACATCATGTTTTTTGTATCCTAGGTAGTTCTTGCCTACCCTGAATTCCTAAATATTTTCCCTTATAATTTCTTCTTAAAGTTTTATACTTTTAGGCTTTCTTATTTAGGTTCATAGACCCTTCAAGTTATTTTCATGTGTGGAAAAAAAGGGTTAAGATTAATTTTTTAATATATGGATACCAGGTGTTCTATTGCCATTTGCTTAAAACACTATCTCTTCCTCGGCTCTTGAATTGAGTTTATATTCTATAAAATGCTAATGTTAAATAATCTTTCAAAACTCAGTGGATCATATATGTGTAGTTCTATTTCTAGATTCTCTGTTTTATTCCAATGATTTATATGTCTTTCCTTACACCAACACTGCCTTGATTACTGTAGCTTTAGAAGAAGTCTTAAAATTAGGTACTAAACATCTTCCAACACTGTTTTTATTTTTGTTTTTAACTTTCCTAGGTCCTTTGTACTCCTACATAACTTTTAAATTTCAATATCCAATTCTTCATTTATAGCAAGTATACACAGACCTGAATTTTTATATATACCTTGTGTTTTCTAATCCTGCTAAATTCAAGAACAAGTTCTAGGGGCTCCTAGAGATTTCTTAGTATTTTCTCTGTAGATGATCATTTCATCTACATATAAAGATTTTACTTCTACCTTGCCAATCCTATCGTAGTTGTGTCATTTTATTGCCCAACTATTTTTGGTGGGGCCTAGGTTTCAAAGTTTAATGGACAGATAAAGAGTAAGCATATCTGCCCTTGTTCCCCACCTTAAGGAGAAAGCATTGTATCTTCTTCATTCATATAAGGTGTTCTCGCTGGAAGTATGGAGTACATGTCTTTGATCTGTTGAGAAGTTTCTGTTCTACTTCTAGTCTCCTGATAGCTTTTACCATGAACAGCTGTAGAATTTAGTCCAATACTTTTTCTCCAACTAGTGACAGGATCATATGGCTTTTTCCTTTCCTCTGTTAAAATGATGACTTTTGGAGGTGGATCTTCCAATGCTGAACCAACTCTGCCATCCCTATAACAAAACCACTTTCTACATCCTGCCAGATCTGACTTCTAATCGTTTGTTTTGTTAAACAAATTTCTATCTATGTTCATACTTTTTTCTTCTATTATCTTTATCCAGTTTTAGGATTAGCATAATGTTGAGTTCCTAAAATGAGGGGAGAAGTGTTCCTTCTTTTTTCTGCTTTAATTGTTTGATATAATTTATCAGTTAAAATGTTTATGATCCTGCTGTTGTCATATAGGTAGGTTTGCAAGCTAGGAATATACTTTCGTTAATAGGTGCTATTCAAATTTTATATTTCCTCCAGAGTTAGTTTCATTAATTTGTCTTCCAAGTTACTTCTTAAAGTTGTCAAATTTCTTTCAAAAAAGATTTTTGTAATATGCTTTCTATATCCTTTTAAATTCTGTAAAATCTGTGGTAATGTCTCCTAGATCTTAATATTGTAATTTAAAAAATGTATAACTGATATTGTGTAACAGGAAGAAAAGGTCTAAAAGAGCAGGGGAATTGGGAAGGGTAGGAGAAGGGAAAAAAGGGAAAGAAAAAAATATGAGAAGAGGAAAAAAATGGAAACAAGGTCTTTGCAAATAGGGAAGGGTGGAGGGGGTGAAGGGAGGGCAAGGGAAGGGGAAAAAAAATAAGAACCAAGAGACTCATGTAATGGTACAAGATCCCAATGATGAATGTAACTGTATTTTATACCTAAAATGTACCAATAAAGTTAATGAGGGAAAAAAAGAAACATTTAGAAGGTTGTTTCAACTGGGACACCAATCAGAGGATCTAGAAGCCCCTCCATTTCATTTTATATACCATAGATTTCTCATTATGGCCCATGCGGTAATATCAAAGGTACGGTGAACTACTGACATACAGAAGTGAAATTCCTTGCAGAAGTCTCTGTATTTGTATAGCTATCAACACTAATGAAGAGGTTATATCTTAAACATCATATAAAAAGTTCCTTAAAGACTTACCTAATCTTTTATTTATAGATAAGAAGTGTTAGGTCAGAGGATGCCAACTTATTCCCCCAAGACTTTCTAAAGAAAATATGATCTCTTCAATAATAGTTTGTACCTTATATTGCAATACATAGTATAGCAATAGAAATGTGTCAAGTTTGTATTTCCAAACTTTCCTATTGCCTGTGTTTTAAGTGACAGCAAGGGCAGCCATTTTTTCCCCATCATGACTAACCCACCTAGAGCATTAACAAATCTCCAGTCTCTTTAGAGATACAGAACTGTGAAAACAGTTTTCCTGACCCTTTATCAAAATATAGGACCTCTTGGCATAATTGGGATTTGAGGTGATTCCATATCTTACTTTTTTTAGCCTTTCCACAATAAACTGAGGGTTTAACAATGAGGTGTATGAAATTGCTGACTTATTTCATACATTATTAACTAAAGAAAAAGGTATTGAGAGATTTAAGAGCAAATGAAAAAGTATAAGAAATGTAGGGAGGGCTAAAATACCTGAAATGTTCTATTTCTTTTCTTTTATGTAACTGGTGCTAAAGAAGGAATATGGGCTTTAGATTTTAAATGCTATCACTGAAAAGAAGCTAACTTTTAAATGCTTTGACATACAGAGGAAGAGTTCGGGGGTCAATCTGCAATAATTTTGTCCTGCCTGTGTTTGATTGCACACCCACACCTACGGCCTGCCAGTTGGCTTTTAACACAATCACTGCTCATGCCTTCTGTGGCTCCTGGTGCTCATATGGTTTGTTAGGATCTTTTAATTAGTCATTAGCTAATTTCATTTTGGACTTGTATAATAATCCTCTTTCAATGCTCAGGTAACTAAGATCAAATTCAAAAGGCGATTTCCTCAAAACCATTAAGCCAGACCATGATATACTCTGAAAATGGGCATTGAAACTTCCAAGTCTTTGTCAACAGTTCAAATGCAATTCTGCACAATTCCATCCAAGAACTCTTTAATGTGACACTAGTGTTGGCACTTACTTGTACATGTAGAAATGGCACCAGCCAGTAAGTCCACAGATCTGGAGTTGATTCAGGTCAGACACCCACTGGAAACTCAGGCACAACCCTTATGTTCTATGGTACTAAATCTTATCATTTGTAATTCAGAGTTATGTGGTAAAATGAGTAGGAGTCCTTCCAAAGCCATTTATGTCCTTACCATTAAAATCTTAGATTGTTTCACATGTTGGTAACTTACCTCGCGCTCTGAGTTGAATTGTGTCTCCCAAAACAGATATTTTAAAGTTCTAACTCACTGGGACATACAATATTGATTTTATTTGGGAGTAAGTTGTTGCAGATCTACTCAAGTTAAGATGAGATCATTGTGTTGGGCCCAAAGCCAATGTGACTAGTGCCTTCAAAAGAAGAAGAGGCCACATGAAAACAGGGTAATATAAGGACATCATATTATGACAGGTAAAAGAGGCTAGAACAATGCAGAGACAAGGTAAGGAAAGCCAAGAGTTGAGGCCACAGCCAGGAGGTAGGAAGAGACAAGCAAAGATTCTACTGAGAGTTTTAGCAGAAGTATGGCCTTCCAGTCTTTCTTTGGGGTAACTGTTTCTTTGGATCACTGCTGGTGACTCATTAGCAGCCCAGATGCTTCACACATTAGGGCATTTCCCCTTCCAGGCGGAGAGACAGATGTTCAAAGGATGATCCCAGCTAACACAGTAGCATCTGGCATTTAGCATCTTGCTGTGACTGATTATCTGATATATCAACCCAACGTGAGGGAGGTGCATTGGAGCTCTGGAATGCAAAACTGGGCCCTGAAGTATCACGATACTCCCAGTGAGATTGGAGCCATTATATGTTGAAACAGAGAGGAGAAAAAAAGAGTTATAGTAAAACACAATCATGAAAATGATTTTTCATTAAGTCAAAGCTAAACGAGTATCCAAAAGACCACTTGGAATGCATTTGAGAGATACAGAAAATGTAATAATAGGTTGTGTAAAGATATGCAACTGTCTGGGATTGTTGTTCCTAAAAATGTCTAATGTAGTAAAACAGACTGGTCAAACAGGTTTTGGGGTTCAATGAAGGTAGAGTTTGTGTCCCAATATAGACACCCACCTGGGAATGTGACACTGAGCCAGACAGGAAAACTTGAGCAAAGTATTTAATCTTTAATGTAATGTTCACAAATATAAAATTGGATTCATTGCTACCTGACAAGGGAGTCATGAGAACTTTTGAAAATAGTGTATGCAAAGGACATAGTATAGAGCTGCCACAGAATTTTATTCTTAAATGATGAATCCTTAGTGATTGCCCACCATGTGGCTGGCAGGGGACTGTGCTAAGAGCTTTGGTTACATTACTAAGAACAAGAGAATATAAGTGGATCCAGGTACAGAATGCCTGGGTCATGCCCTGGCTCTACCACATCCTCTACATACCCTCAGGAAAGTTTACTTATTTTCTGTGTGCCTCAGCTTCTGCATCTTTAGAGAACTGTGCTCAGGCTTAAATGATCAGATATATTCAGTGAATTTAGAAGCAGTGAATGCCACATGATAAGCATGCATAAGTGGTAATGCGATTTTATTCACTTAATTGTCACATCTTTTTTGCTATAGATATTGCTATTGAGCATTTTTCAATGAAGAAGGAGAAAAAAAAAAGTCTGAGCTGTAGATCCAAGATTCAAATACAGGCAGCCTTGCAATTGGTTTAAGATTTGAATGTTAGATGATGCTGGAATCCAGAGTGCACCAAATCTATTTCGACTTTTCATCATCACTTTCTACAATGATTTGGCTGTATGACTTCAGGAAATTCCTTAACCATGAGGTATTGCATTTTTATAATGGGAGAAACAATATTATCACTTCATCAGGTGGTGAGGTTTTAATGAGATAATACAGGAAATCTTATATTGTAGAATATGGCACTATATGGCACATAGAAATCCTCAAAATAGGTTAGGTATGATAATAAATATCACTAGTCAAAGTCCTGAATACCCAGGCATTTAGCGCCCTATTTTCCCTTGGACAATTCAAGATAAAGTGTTTTTGTTATGTAACCAGACATGTCGTCCTACTGTGACATTGTTAGATCCACAGAGAATAGTTCTTGTGTCTTGAAAAAAGAAACAATGCCTGACTTTCTCTACAGCTTATTTTGGGCTGGATTCCATGAATAAAATGTTGGCTGGTCAATGTAGGGATAACTACAGCTGAGAATGTGTTGGTAAAGAACTGACTTTACTAGCCCTTGGGCATTCCACCTGTGTAGACCAAGTGGACAGAAACAAAGGTAGTGAGTGGCATCATGGTGCTGGGACATTGGTTGGGAAAGAAAAATCATTCAAGGTTAAATTAAGCGCAGGGTAAGAATTATCAGCAATAAAGCACCCCAGCTTCCATGAGAGAAAATTGTATTCTCGGAACCTTTAGTATAACTCTTGTACTTTTCACACAGTGTTTAAAATGATAGTGAGATAATTGATATTGCATTAGCAATTTCAAGCATAGAATGTAAGAAATATCACAAGCCTATTCCCTAGTTGCTTGCCAAAGCAACCTTAAAAAACTGATAAGAAAACATTCTTTTCTTAAGCACACTTTTTTCAGTAAGGTTCTTTAATGTCCCAGTGCTGCAGAACAGGGTCATCCCTACTTCATGGATTAACAGTGCCCTATCAAGTACTCAGGGGATTCATTAGGTTTTGATGGGAACAGTAGCATGAGAGTAGGAGGGTGTCTAGGTACACATGCTTAGCTAAAAGACAGACCTAGTGTATCTTTATGACAAACAGTTCTGTGTGGCAAGCACCCAGGGAGATCCTAGCTGATAGGAATGGACATTCAGAGAGGTGCTGCTCAAGGTGAAGTGGACAGATGTAGGTTTTACCAGTGGGTTACAATGCAGGAGGATGGAAAAACACTTCTGACTACCTCAAAATCATGAAAACAAGTACTGACCTATAAATAGAAGCAGATGAATGGCCTTAGAAGAAAATTTCTTTCTTTTACAGTCCTTTTTTGTAAGTGGACAATAATATTGTCATAGTTTTCTGAACAAATCCTGTTTCTGACTCAAAGTTACATGTATTCTCTTTATCTATTGATAGGAAAAGTAGTGGCTACAGAATAGAGCTCAGATCGTGCCACAGATTAATTAAAATGCTGTGAATAAAGAGGTTCTGATACAAATACAATTTGCAATGCAGGAAAAAGCAATTAAACACAAGTGAGGAAAAAATGAGAACTGTTGGTCTTGGTTCATCATAAGCTATATATGTCAGCAAAGGCCATGAAATGCTACAGCCCTTCTCCAGTAAGTCACATTTCTAATAAAATCACAGCAACAACCACAGTAGTTTTAGTAATGGTAATGTAAGTGCTTTAAATTAATCAAGATAACTGAACCAGAGATGAGAGAATCTTGGTATTAGGGGGCATAGAGATTATCCAATGCTAACTCTCTCTTCGAGAAGAAGAAAACAAAATCACTGATGCACTGTGGCTAGGGCATCCCCTAAGTGAGATTGCCAGATAAAATCCAAGACTCCCAGGTAGATTTAAATTTCAAATAAACAATGAACACAATTTTTAGTATGAATATGTCTCGTACAAATTGCTAAACATATGTCCTTTTCTAAAATCTGATATTCAAATTTAACTTGGGAGTCTTTATGATATTTTTTATTTTCTAAATCTAGCAACCTTGCTCCTAGGACTTTAGAAGAGGGCTAGAGAATGTTAGAGGAGCCCAAAGGTGCAGCTTCCTTAATTTCGTTGTGAATCTGTCCCTGAACAGGTGCTGCTAATTGCTGCATTTCAAAGCAGAAATTGCTGAAATTGAGGTCATGCTTAGCCTAAAATATTAACTGTGGGAAATCACATCTAAAATAAATTAGTATTATTATAAAAGTTTACAGGCATGGCCAAGGTGTAAATAAAGGAGATATGAGATAGAGTGGAAAGAATTAGAATTGTTCTGCCCAAAGTCTATGTAAAAAGGGAAGGGTTGAGGGGGTGAAGGGGGCACAGATAATGGGGGAAAAAATAAGAACCAAGATACATCATGTACAGGTACAAGCACCCAATGATAAATGTAAATGTATTACCTAAAGTGTACCAATAAAAGAATTTAAGGGGAAAAAAAGAGTAAAGAAAACTTTTGAGTACTGATTTATGAGTCAAAAACTTATACATAATATCTCAGAACTAGGAAGAAATTTGTGATTTAATTAGTCATGGCTGGCTCCAATATTTGAATATTTTCAATGCCTTCCTAGACAATGAGCGTTAGTTACATCATAACACACTTAAACCTCAGCTCCAAGTACAAGCATATATACAAGAAATCTTTTTGTTTTCTCTTTTTATCTCAATAAAAAGAAATTTAACTCCAAGGGTCATGTCTTCAGGGCTTGCAGGAAATTCTATAATATCGTTACTGAAGCCCTCTTCCTTTCTCAGGGTCCCATTAGAGTTGAACAGTTCAACCCTAACATTCCAATTTTTCAAGCCACCAGTGATCTCTGCAAAAGTGGTTCTCTTTCCTCCTGAGGTCAAAGTGGAACATAGTGGCAAGACTAGAAGCCCTTTGCTTGGGATCCAGCCTTCCTGGAGCCATCTTGTGCTTTGGAGATCAACCAGAGTACTATCATTGTGACCTAAAGAAGACTCTGTCATCCCTGTACCTGGGCGTCTCTGCTCTTGCTGCTTCTCAAAGAGAGTCTCTTGACCTTTTCACTGTGAGGCTAGTAGAGGGTGGAGCCATCATAAACATCAATATATTAAATTTTTGATATATTAAATAATGTATGTCTCTGAAAATCTGTCATGTTAGGTAACTCACTCACTTTAGGAATAATCTACTCTCTCAGTGATCGACTCTCAATTTTTAAAAGCTGAATCCCCATATCTTCAACCTATTGATTAAAACTGAATCCTAGGGAGCACACACAGCCTGTCTAAGCTAAGAATGATAAGGAACTTTAATCTGCATAGAAATGCCTGCAGAGAACACCATGAAGAAGGGGGTCAATTGAGAGGCTGTACCTGGTGCTCAAAGGGAACAAATGCCTTGATTAATTATTGACATATGATAGGGTATGTGGTAGTGCCATGGGGACTTGTCAAATCTGGGCTGATCCATCTTCTAAACAATAATCCTTCAAAGGTTTGAAGCCCCATGAGCTGTCAGTTCTCTTGGCCAACACCACCATCTCCTTCAGGCATTTACTTTACAACTCAACTTTAAGTTCACTCATAAATTGTTTTCTTTCTACTGAGCAAAGGCCACTCTGAGAGTATAGCATATACTTGCTCTTAAAGTATAGAGTCTAGAATTGATCATGAAAAACACACAGATGTCTATGTGGAAAGTGCTGGTCAATTAATCTTCATCTCTAAAGATTATCTACCAACTGGAAAAAGTCTATAGAAAATTTTTGATTTGGATATAATGAAAAACTTGTTAATTTACTTTTACTTCTGCAAGCTTCAAGTCTCTATTTCTTCAAACTGCCAATCTCTTCCTTCTTTCTGCTACCTCTTTTTTTTCTTTCTTCACTGTGTTAGTAACTAAACTTTCAACTGAAAGTGACAGCTCTTCTAACCCATTGAGTAAGGGCCAGGTGCTCTTTTCATATTCTCACTACCTCAGTGATGTCTCCGGCAAAGCATTTCTCACCTGCTGTTCTTATTCTCTACTGAGCTCACCATATCTCCTAGTTGACTCCTGATGCCTGAGACACCAAAGGTAAGTTGACATTGTAACACAATCCCTGGATCTAACTGGTGTGCTGCCATTGCTACCCAAAGAAGACTCCTGCCAACCTCTGTCATCCTGAGGCCTCTCTGCACTTGCTACTTCTCAGCAAGAGCATTTCTCTTGCCCTTTTCATCATGAGGCTAGAGGTGGGAAACTGGAGACATTTTCTACCCAGGAAGGGTGCAAAAATATGTGCTGATGGAAATCAGTAGTAATGTGTGATAAAACAGTGAGGAACAACCTGGGAATGTCTCCAGGTCCTCACTGAAAGTGTAAGAGTGGGTAGGCACATGTCCCCAGGGATTCTTCTTTTACTTAGTCATTCATCATTTGTTTCATGTGAAAAGAGCTCTGCCCAAGTCATCCCATACAAAAACAGTAGCATTATATGTCTAACAATAGAGCAATGGACCTACTAGGAGAAATACACAAAGTCTCCAATTCAATCTCCAGTCATCTGTTAGAGAATTTCACTGCTTAAACCCTTTAGACTGGAATTTCTGTGATGGCCTAGGGATTTACAGTAATGAAATTGTAGTAGAAGGTAAAATAGCAGGGGAGAGGGAGGTTTTCAAAGGGTAGCTTTCAGACCATGGGAACATGGACAAAGATGAGAACAAGGGGTACGGCTGAGCTTGTTCTGGAGTCTTCTCTGCTTCACTTCTGTGCCTTGTGAATAAGACAGGGCAGGGACCACTCTGATTAAGCAGGGCAGGAACTAACCCCCAGAAGTACTCTGAAAGATGCAGGGGTGGATAAGCATGGTGACAAAAGAAACTAGCACTCTACAAGCTATGATGAATTAATCCACTATAGGAAAAAAATTTTCAACTAATCTACTGCCAGGCTTTGTTTTCAGAGATGACACAATTGGCAATGCTTCAAAGGTAGAATAAGGTCAGATTTGGCAAAGGGGCATGTGCAGGCTCTCAGCCTTTTTATGCCTCCCCAGCCTTACCCAGGAAATGACCTTAAGGAGGCAAAATTTACTTGCTATAATTGGATATTTTTATCTTGATACCTAAACTATCACCAGTGGCTGTGTTAAAATAATATAAAATGAGTGTTGTTTTAAGAACAAAATACTGTTTATAAATTTCAATTGAGCCAATATCTTCTTTTTTAATTTCCTGAGATCTTCTTAGCAAAAAGCAAATTAAGCCTATTTGAGGAAGGCTCTAAATGACTGTTACTCAATTCTGTTGGGGGCTTTTACTCTTGGCTGTGGCTAGAAAAGAAGATTCACAGTGAAGGGGCCTATGGGGGTGACTACCATCTACCCCCATGTTTTCATAAATGGAAGCAGCCAGGCAAAGAGCACAGCTGTCACCATTTCCCAAACATGCATCAGGGGTGGGAGCTACTTGAGCAAGGGCCAATGTGTCAGGCAGGTTGCCTCGCACAGCAGATCTAAAATTTTATTAGCAACAACTTGAACTGTTCAGGCAGGTTCAGCGCTTCATATGTATGTATAAAAATAGATCAGTTTTCTCATCTTGCATCTGCCCTGGCCATTTATCAGTTCTGAAAACTCACCTGTAACATGTCCCTTAATGTTTGAAATGGTCAGTGAACAAAAGCAGATCAGAACAGACCAGATAAGATGAGAGATTCACCTGGAACAGAAATCTGAAAACGTTTGTTTAATCTCCCTCCCTTGTGCATCTTCACATTGCAGATTCCAATTGGAATGGAAATGCCAGGTTGCTCAGAGAGAAGGTTGTCCTTGTAATGTGTCTTGGCCAATTGGAAATTGGCAGCATTCGTGCTCTCTTGAGAGCAACTTCTTGCCAAGCTTCTAGACATTTCCCAAGACGTAGAGGATTGGCCAATTGGACAACATTTTGCTCAGCACACAAACTTTTCATTGTGTCATCCAGACTTTTCAGAACTCTGAGTTTTAGCAAGTACAAAAAATAATGGAACATCACCCTGCCTTACACAGGGTCTTCCAAATGTCACCATCATGGTCTCCCTAAAAGAGTAAAAAAAATACAAATTCCCTCTAAGCTACAGTTAATTAAGAGAGACATTTAAATTACAAGGAAAAATAAAATACAGAAAAAGCTACTTTTTACAGATTAACTAAAAATTCAATTGTGGTCCTTATAAGAACTTAACCTTTTGTTCAGGATCAGTTATAACATCATTAACTTTATCCAAAGAAATATATTTATCCTGGACACAGAATAGAAAAGGTCAAGAACTAGATTTCAAAACTTTTGAAGAGAAAGGTATGTCTCTAAATTACTAGATGAATTCAACCTTTTGGAAAAACATTTTGTATTCATTAAGAACCTTTTTTACTGTGGGAGGGGAACCATTACTAAATTCTTGGTCTAGAACTGGTGGTAGAAATTATATGAATGCCACTTCACTTGAACCCTTCTAAAATTATGTTGTTGATTTGTCTGTAATTAAAAACACTCTTGAAAAATATTCTACATCCTGTGATGGGGGTCATTAGATAAATTAGACTAATTATGGTTTTACAAATCCAATTGTAAATTAAATAAAGTAACAACCAATCCAATCACAGCGGTTTGGAAGAGTTTGTCATTTAAAAACTTCACTTATCACCAAATAATATAATTAGGCAATTACCAAGTGACAACTGAGTGATGTTTACTCAGTCAAAGCAAAAGGGTAGAAGTTTTAAACTCCTAGAAAAGTCACAAACAGACAGATCACAAATAACCAAAGAGAGTCTATCTTGCCTAATTTTGTCTGGCTTTCTGATCAACAACATCTTTAGGGCAGATGGTGCCTAGACCCACAATCAATACCTATTAGGCACAGTAAGCACAGAAACTAGGACCCATAGTACTTTTAGAGGGTCCATAAAAATGTTTTATTTTAAAAACAGAAGAAAAAACCCTCTTAGGTAAAAAAAAATAAATTTTAATATCCATTAATAATGTAGCCATCTTGATATCAAAGCGATGTTATAATTATTACCTTTTTTCATGGAAGATTCCATGAACCCAGAAACAACCAGGACCTACAAACTCATTATGCAATTCTATTTAAACCCTTCCCATAGAAATGTAGCAAGCAAACCTGACTGGGAGAGTGACAGGGACCGTCAAGAGGTAAGAAAAAAGACAGGAGAAAAGAAAGTAGATGGAAGAGAGATGTAGTATGTGGTACATGCATAGGACCCAGACACAATGATGACAAACCTTTTAGAGCTTTCAATAGCAGTCTTCTGTGGCACGTGTGCCATAGGTTCACCAACACTGATTGGTAAAGCCACCGGAATGCAAGAGTTCTATTTTACCAAGAGGGTGGCATCAGGGCAACAGTTTTACACTGTATGATGCCAATAGCTCTGTGTCCTTCACTAATGCATCTGCAAGTCAGGTATGGTACTTGATTTATAATAAACACTTAATATTTTAGAACATATAAATGATTCCAGGTATGGTATGGAAGCTACTGGGCAGAAATAAACAAATGTATCCCTGCCATGAAACTTTTTACCCCATTTCTGTAACTACTAGCACCAGCTGTAGTGATTCCTCCTTAGTTCTTTTGTCTGTCTCTACCAGTTCTTCCTGGCAGTGAGAGTAATGCACCCTGAGGCAGCCTGGATGGCCACCAGAGTGGGTCTTGGTCTTTCTTGGCTCCTTCACCTACCAGCACCATAACTTTTGAGAAATTTCATACTCTTTTAACCCTCAGTTACCTTATATGTAATATGGAGATATCAGCTTATACATCAGGTGTCAAGAGTATAAAAATGAGGTAACGTGTCCCTGCCAAACTCAATGACTGCTACATAGTTATGTTTATAGCAGCACAATTTATAATAGCTAAATCTTGAAAGAGGTCTATATGTCTATCAACAGATGAATGGGTAAAGAAAAGGTGGTATTTGCACACAATGGAGTACTATCTACCACAGAGATAAACAAACGAGTCATTTCTAGAAAAATAGATGCACCTTGAAACTACAATATTAAGTGAAATCAGACATACAACCTTAAAGATTGCATGGTTTCTCTTATATGTGAAACCCAAATTATAAAGAGCAAAATAAAAGATAATAGGAAATAAGAGATAGGTACTTCTTAAAGGGAAGAGGATCAAGAGATGAAGGGAAAGGGGAGTGTGGGGAGGGAAAATGGATTAAAAAAGAATTAAGATGTATTATGGACACGTACCAACTCCCCACAAAGAATGTAAACATTATGTGCTACAAGAGGTACTAATAAAGACAATGTTCTGAAAGAAACAATGCTCCTAAAACGCACCCCTAAATATTTTTTGTGAACTCATTTTCCACACAACTATTAACAAAAGATGTTGCTAAAATAAAGAGCACAGATAAACAGACAGCTGTTTGGTGACCCAAATGACAGTGAGCTGTATCTCATCACTGGAAATATAATGAGGTGGGGAGAGTATGGTTTGCAGGTGCGGAAGTTTTGACAAGACACTGGGAGTGAGAAGTAGGAAGACAAGGGAGGAGGTGAGGAGACCAAGAGGCCTGACCAGCTAACTCCACAGTCCCTTGTTAAACTGTCTGCAGATTTGAGGTCCAATACCTGATGAGGATAGCTATGAAGTGATTTGCAGGCAAGTGGCATAGACATCATGGACACACTCAAGAGTTGGATGATACCAGATCTGGGTAGGTCAGAGTAGGACACATGAGATGACATCACTCTACTGGGACAGCTCACAATTTAAAACTTACTGTTTATTTCAAGAGTTTTCCATTTAATATTTTGGTGACCACAGGTAATGATATTGACGAAATCAAAATTAGGTATAATAAGGGTCTATGGTACTTTCTAGTGGAAGGGGAGGCAATCATAAATGGATAAAGAGACATATGCAGAATGATATCAAGTGGAGGTGAGTGCAATGACTGGAAAGAATGCTAACTAAGAAAAGGGATAGGGTCTCAGAGAATGCTTTACACAGGGTGGGCACAGCTGGATTAGACAGGCAGGGCTTCTCTATGAATAAACAGCCTCTTCTTTCTTTCTCATCTCACTTTACATCTCTTCTATCGTATTCTGCAAGGACTAAAGGTGGACTAATTTTTTTACAACATCTGAGGTGGTTGGTCCCATCACAGTTGTAAGATGTTATCAGCTTCCAGTTTTGGATAGCAGGGGTACAATAAAGAGGTTAGTCATATGTGGTCTAGGATCAAGGAAAATGGCTCTTCTGAGCGCAGGATATGGCTGGAGTTGCCTGCCAGATATTGGGAGAAATTACATTACTGAGCCTGCAGTAAGATTCCCAATGAGCATCATTTCAACCTCCAGAACCTTTAGATAAACAGTAACAATTCAATGAAAAAAACACTTCAGTTTACATGAACATTTTTTGTGTTTATTAAGTTTACATGAACACTAATAGTGATGGTGGAAAGTTCAAGTGTTTTGTAGGAGAAATGTCAGTAAATTTTTTTGTTGTATTATGAAACCTCAAAATTTTTTTCTCCCATGTCTCAATATCTCATTGTGAATATCATCCAAATATTAAATATTCATCAGTTTAAGTGTAAAGTTTTCTCTAAAACTTTTATTGTTAGATTGTCTTTTTCATCTAAAATTTTGCTAGAAATTTTTCTAAAATGAGGAGAATGGAAAAGCCTTGCCAATACCAAGAGTTTTTTTCCGCACATTGCAAATACAAATGGTCTAATGTATTTAAAAGAATGTTGTACA
The DNA here is from genome assembly GCF_053883595.1 of Heterocephalus glaber. NCBI lineage: Eukaryota > Metazoa > Chordata > Mammalia > Rodentia > Bathyergidae > Heterocephalus > Heterocephalus glaber. Next base: position 30,711,285 of record NW_028258296.1, on the reverse strand, counting down.
GTTATAAAAAGAATACCTATTGGCTCCATTGGCCTTATATGGTCTAGCCCTACCTCCTATTTAAACAGGTACCATTTCTAACCATTACAATAAGCAAATGGAATAATGAGATTTTCAGGCTTTGTAAGTCACACTTCAGTTAATTTTAAATTTTTCCAGTTGGTGTATGGAATTATGGTAAATTTATTCATTTTAGAAAGTGTTCTGCACTTATTCTGTGCCCATTTGAACCTTTAAATTAAGCCAATTAAGTCCTATCTGCATGATTATTTCTGTTATAGACAAATGATTGAATTTTACCAATTTCTCCCCTAGTAGCAAAATCATACATGTGCCTATTACACTTAAAAGCATCCCTTTCTCTTTCCGTGTTACACTGTTAGTCTCCTCCTGGCCTTTCTCAAGTACTAGTAACAATCTCACTCCAAAATACAGATTAAGAAAACTTCATCATCATTTCCATAATATTTTTACTCTGGCAAGTTCATAAATACTTTTTCTTTCTTGTGGATATTCCAGATACTTAGCTAGTCATTTTCTAGTCATTTCCATAATACAGAACTTATACCTTAGAAGTCAATGCTTCTCTGACCATTCAGTCCATTTGCAGATAAGGACTTTTGGTTTCATATTTTGCTCACTATCTAACCAAGAACATGGATATTAACCTAATTTATATTATCCCTTTTCTGCCAGCATAGAATTCCAACAAACAGACATTATACATTAAGCAGTTTCATTCCATCAGATTCTGCCATTATTTTCTCAAGTCATTTAAGCCATTTGGCTTTCTCTAGCTGTCAGTCTCCTTAAATCCTTTCTCACTTTCATCTTTGTCCTTATGTTCTTTCATACATGGTCATATCTGACCTTTTTCTTGGTCTTTTTTACTTCCCTAGAGCAACTTCTAAAAAGTTCTCAATTCTCTATATTATTCTGTATTTGATAATGAGTCCCTGTGTTTAAAATAATCTACCCTGAGCACACACTAACTTCATCTCCAACCACCTTCTGAAAATCCATTTCTACTGGGACCTTCATTTTGCTTATTTTCCTGCCAGCTACATTCTTCAGGTCTCATTCCCATAAATGTCATCCAGGGAAAATCAAAGGGTCAGCACTTTAAGAGAAAGATGCTATCTGTTTCCATCACTTCTAAAGTACCATGCCTGGCCCTAAAAATCATATCATCCATCAAAATAATATTCCTTAACTCAGTGTCAAAGCCTGTTGCCCAAGCCAGATCTAGTTCTGCAAAGTCAGCTTCAATTGTTCCTTCTGGTATCTATTTCCAAGTCTTCTAGAAGTTCTAATGCCATGGACCACCAGAAGGTGAAAAGGAAGGAAACACATTTCTTATAATAAGAGGATAAGAAAAGCCATTGAACACATTGTGTGGCTCATTTTGTGCTAGCAGCAAAAGGACTGATTTTCTTAAGATATAGAAATGAAAAATGGGTGATTTAATATAAAATTCTGGAGTTTCACTGGTCTTATATCCCATTACTTTCATTTTCAGAGATACTTCTAAGGGAATTCACACAATAGTAACTATTTGTCATCAAGTTGGTCCTTTAAAAGCTCAAGTTATGCAAAAGATTATTTTGTCGGCACTTCATCTTTAAGAAGAGTAATTATTCTAGGCATTCTCCAAATGCCCAATCACTCTGTAATATGTATAGAAACAAAAAGTGGTATTTTTTTCATTTGCATATATTTTAATTTTTTCTCTATGTGTCTATACATCTATCCGAGGTGTGATTCACAATATAGTGAGTGTTTAAATTTTTTAAAATTTATTACAGAAAGGCCAATATTTTTATCCTTCTCAAGACACTCCCTCTCTCCTGAAATACACTTATGCCACCATTCTTGCCATTTCTGTAGCAATTCTGGAAGTCCTCTTTCATGAGTATCTTTAGTTGCACTATCCCTGCTGCCTCTATGTCCCGAATAGATTCAAAATGCTTACCTTCCATGGTCATTTTGTCTTTGGGGAAAGCCAGAAGTCACAGGGTGTCAGATCTGGTGAATAAGGAAGATAAAGACACACGGTAATATTTTTTATGAGCCTGTTTTTCCATTAGATGGTACTCAGCAATACAATACTTACTGTATTTTTTGTCATACCTCCTAAAGACTCTCAGGAAAGTGGACTTCCAGAACTGCTTTGGAAAGTTATAGAATGATAGCATAAGTGTGTTTGAAGGGAGGAGGATATTTTGAGACTGATTAATGACAATGTGTCTTTTATCATAATTTAATTTAAATATTCACCTTATATTTTGATATATATATATATATCCTAGGTGTCATTCCTTCTACATCCAGAAAGAAAAAGGTCTCTACATTTTCCAGGGTTGTCTATACTATTTTGTTTTTATGGAAACATTAGAAGAGAGAGCCAATTATCCAAGGCTCCATTTAGTTTTGATTGCCTTCAAATACAAACTGCTGAGGTTTTATAGACTCATACTAAAGAAAGAAAAATACTTACCACCTAATTCCAGATATCTTGTAACTTATGAACCACTAGACATAAAATCATTGAGTCTCCAGGGAAAGAAAGAACCTAAAGTGGGACCAAGGAAATCAAATTGGTCAATAATGAAGAACAAAAATAAAAACTTTCATTCCTGAACAAGCTTTTTTTAAAAAAATTGTAATATTTGTTCTTTTTTATTTGTTTGCTTTAGATCTGTGTACATGTGCTCATAATCTTCCTTCTATCCCTCATTTCTAATAGTTTTCTATCCCAACTAACACTTAAGTTACATTATTAATCAAGCAATGACTAGAGTTGATAAAAAATTAAAAATAATTATGTGTTATTTACTCCCTTAAACATAAGTCACATACTCAAATGCCTTCCAGAGCTAAATGGACAGTTGCATTGCACAACTCCAAGGCATTGTTCATTCATGCTGCATTTCACATTATGGTACATTGGGAATAATAAATAAATAGAGCCAGAAAACCCAGTGATGCCATGGCAGGCAAAGTAAACATGTAAAGTAGCCTGGAAAGAAAAGTAAGAAATAGAGGGCCTGTTGCCAAACTGGAGGGCACAAGACATTGCCAAGAAAGCAAATGAGTATCTGCAAGGACGTTTTAGATAGCAGGATTCATTCTAGAAATAGATTAAGGAAGAAGTATTTGTCTATGGGCAATTAGATTGTGTCTCCTGTATTGTTAAAATTATTAGATTCTAGCATAGTTTCTGTTTTTTGGATTTTTAAATTCTCTCTCAATTACGCTATTTTAGAGAGAATTTTAAATTCTGAAGCCAGTACAACAGATGTCCATCCTGTCCCAAAAGCAGTTGAATCATTGTTTATATTGTTGATTATTACAGGAGTGTAATGACAATCCTTGTTTCTACAGACATAGAATTATTAGATCTAAATGCAGTTACTATTAGCATAAGATGATTATCACTTCCTTGTTTCTTCTTTTTCATCCCTGATTGTTGATTGCTCAATGATGTGCAATTTTTCTGTATACATGGGCAAAATAATCTGCAAAATAGCATGGCCCTTACCTACAAAAGTCTTACAGGGCCAGGATTTAGCTCAGTGGCACTATGCCTGCCTCACAAGAGCAAGGTCCTGAGTTCAATTCCCAGTACCAAAAAAAAAAAAGCTTACAGTTTAGATAAATAACAAATATGTACACAAAGAACTATAGTATAACTAACACAAGTTGATTTTAAGTGCACTAATAGATTCAAAAAAGAGAGAAATTTGAGTATATATAAAAGGTGTTGAAAATGGTCATGAAAATGTACCAAGACAAACTGATGAAAGAAACATTAGAAAATTTCATTGGTGAAGATACAGAGAACAGAAACACTGTGGCCCCTCTGAACCATGTAGCTGCATCACCTGTGGTCTGTGGAGAGTAGACAAGATGGAAAGATTTTTGAGAAAGTCAAGTTGATTGTAAGATTATGAGAAAAACAAGTTGAACAATTACCTTACTGGTTGCTACATCTTAAACAACTTTTCTTTCTCCAGATTACTCTCCTGCTACCCTAACCTTTATTTTTTTTATTTATGTACTAATTGGTACATTTTAGGTATACAATACATTTACATTTATCATTGGGTGCTTGTACCTGAACATGATGTATCTTAGTTCTTATTTTTCCCCCATTACCTATGCACCCTTCACCCCCACCACCCTTCCCTATTTACATAGACTTTGTTTCCTTTGTTTTTTTACCCTAACTTTTAAATAATATAGCCCAAACTTCAATCTTGGGAACTATAAATACAGACTGTGTAGCTTATAGAGAACAATTTATTTCTCACAATCACCAAGTCTTAAAGTCCAAAATCAAGGTACCAGCAGATTCAGCGTCAGGTGACAGCACTCTTTCTCTTTGTTGGTGCTTTTTTGCTGGGTAAAAGGGATAAGGGATCTCTGTAGACTCTCATGAGAGCGCTAATCCTATTCATGAGGGCTCTACCCTGATGACCAAATCACCTATCAAAAGCCCAACCTCCAAATATCATCACATTGGAGCACTGGAGGATTTTAACATCTGAATTTTGGAGGGGACACATTTAGTCTATAGCAAGTGCTAGAACTGAGTTCCTGATCTTCCCCTCCCCCACCCCAGTTTTCGTCATTTGAGTTGATTTTCTTCCAGATACTCAGGTTAAACCTCCTAGAGTCATCCTGGCCTCCTCTTTCTCTCACACCTTCAAACAGTTACTAGAAAATCATGTTGACTTTATCTTAAAAATGCTACTACAACTTGACCACTCTGGATTGAGACACCAGATCTCTTATAGGGCTTTCCTGGATATCCTCCTAACTGGTCCCCTGCTTCTCCTCTTCCACACAGCACCATTTTGCTCATAGGAGAGCCCAAAATCCTCGCAATGGCTTTACCAGCTCCCACTCACTCAGCTTCAGCAAAGGCCACCCTCTGTGTTTTTCTACTTTTCCCCGAAGCTGCTAACTCTGAGTGTCCAGGTATCTCCTTCATGTTCTTATGCTTTTTCTTGCACTCCCTCTTCCCAAGAAGTCCACACAACCTATCCCATTGAGAACTGCATTCTCCCACTGAGTCATATACATCCCCTTCCTCGATTTATTTTTTCCATAGACCTTACCACTACCTAACATGTATAAATTATCATGCTTCTTTTCTTCTCCCACTGTAAGATAAACACTGGGATGGCAGAGACCTTTGTAGATTTGCTCACTGATGTGTCCTCAGCATCTAAGACAGTGTCTCCAAGGTAAGAGGACCTCTTATCTCAATATGTGGTGCCTGAATGAATCTAAAGAATGGCCTTAAAAAAATAAGAACCAAGATACATCATGTACAGGTACAAGCACTCAATGCTAAATGTAAACATATTGTATACCTAAAATGTACCAATAAAAGAATTTAAGGAAAAATAAAAAGAATGGCCTTAAATGGTCACAGGTAATTAGATACCACTAATGATGCCTTGAATCTAAAAAAAGAGTACCGAACACCAAATCTCTGCCCAAGCCTTGCACTAAATCTCTGAGGTAGAAAGGGCATTGTTGAAGCAACTGTTGAAAATCAAAATCTTGGAAAAATTCCCATGACCATCACCATTCCATGATAATCACATTTCTTTATCTCTAACTGCATTCAGGTTGTCATTATGGAAAATATTAAAACTGTAGGGGGGGGCAGAACTAAGTTAAAATCTTGGTTCTGATAGTGCATATCAATTGGGTGTATAAAATAGAGGTTATAACTGAAATTTTTATGGATTATAAGGATTAGTGATAATTACTAATTATAATATAAAGAATACAGCAGAAAACAGATGTTTATAAAATCTTCATCTGTTTGCCTTAATAATTAATTAGGAAAGACAGAGCACAGCCAGTCTCCTAAACTTGTCAGCTTATATTTGCATAATTTATTTTCTAAAATTCTTGCTAATGTTATAGGTAAAAATTACCAACCAACATTTAACTAACATGCTCAGCAATAAAAGGTGCTTCCTATACAATGCCTTTTGTTCTGTACCATTAATTTTTCTATGATCCAGACTTTCAAGTTCTGTCCTATCTTCTGATTATTCCATCAACTTTCAATCTCTCTCAGTTTCCCTACCCCAGCAAAAACTTTTATTGAATTAAAAATACATATATTTCTTATTCTATACTCCCCCATAAAGTAAACTTTGAGAATTAAATTTAAAATGAAAGAGATTGGACTAATTATATTGCACTTCAAATTTCCCATATAATTTCTGAAATAGACAAGGTAGACTATTTCAGTGATTCTCAAATATTTTGATCTCATGATCCCTTTATACTCTTAAAAAGTTTTGAGGCCTCTCAAAGAGTTTTTGTTAATGCGGGTTATAAGTATTTATAGTAAATAAATTAAAATAGAGTAAAATTGTAAACACAAGATTACCCAAGGACACACTTCATTAACTCTGGGGGCAATGACATCATCATACATCATATAGCATCTGGAAAACCATGCTGTATGATCTGATAGAATGGGAGCTTTAAAAAGAAATATCATCTTAGCATTGTTGTGAAAATAATTTACACCTAGCAAACCCTCCTAAAAGTTCTTAGGTGTTCCTGGTGGAAAAGAAAAGGACCTCATCCCCTCCTACTACCCAGAAGCATGTATGTCACTTCCATTCACAGTCCATGTGCAGGAGATGATCACACAGCCCCAACCCATGGCAAGGCAGCTGAAAAACTGGATGTCCACAGTCTCTGTCTACTTGAACACTTCTGATAAAAATACCCTTCCCCAAGTCTCACACTGGGAATCAAAACAGTCATGTTCCATTCTGTCTGCTGAACAGAGCCCAGAGTCACAGCATTCAGCCAGGTAGTGAGCAGCAGAGAAGTGGCAGACAAATTCAGAACAGAGACAAAGCTCACTAAGCAGAAAAAGGTGTGACTGGAGCCAGTAGCGATATCTCTACCATCTAGGACCTGCCTGGTCTAATAAGCACTTGCTGCCCAAGTGCCAGAGGCTACACTTTGGTCTCACTTGATCTTTTTAAACCTTATGCATTAGGCACCATTATACCAATTCTTAAACCCAGAAACTTGAAACACAGCAAGGTTTTAGTACCTTTTCCAGGGTCCTATGGGTTACCAAGGTGGGCCTGGGATTTGAGCCCAGATGGTTTGGACTCAGTACTACACTTTTAATGGCTCAGCCTCACACTGCTGCTTCTCTGAGATATCCTTTTCTTGAGAAAATCTTTCATCATTACAAAGGTGATTCAGAAGTTTCATTGGTTGACTTTTCCCCCAAACTGCATAAGAAATTGATGGCCTAACTGCCACAATCTGACAGTATCAAATGTCACCTGGTGAATCAACCTGGCTGCCTTTGCCAAATTGAATTCCCTATGCCTTCACCGTTTCCGTGGAGAGGTCAAGGCATGGAATATAAAGAGCATAGTGAGCTAGACCCCAGACCCCTCTCTGCACGGGAGTCATGGCATTGCTCTTCACTTCCTCCCTTGTTTGTATGGGTGAGTACACATGAGAAGTGCAAATGTGGGAGGCAGACAGACCCTGACATACTATGACCAGTATAGACCTTGACCCTGAAGTGCTATGATCCTGACTTACTGTTAGTGTTGACATGCAAACTGTTGCTGCAACCTTACTCAAGGCATCTAACACTGCCAGCTACACTTCCTTTATGTATAGGATAGAAACAGCAATAATCTGAATATTAAAGTGATATAATATATAGGAAGGAACCTTGAAAGTGCATACAACAAGTATATGAACACAACCTTACCTTTCAGCCCTTCTACACTGTACATTGCTGCAAATAGAGTCCTAATATCTGTCCGAATACAGAAACTATGATTCAGTTTTAGTCTTTTATTCCCTTAAATGCATCTACAACCCCTCCCCCAGAGTATGTACCTTGGTAAATACAAGACAATCCTGTTTATATAAATATATAATATTAATGTCTCCTTTTATATAAGGTTTTATTCTTTCATGCTTTTCAAACAAATTGAAACACACATCAAGGCAGTTTTTTTCTAAAATGAAAATGCATAAAATTTAGACTGACAGAATTTCATTTTGATTTGATTAGGTTATCTGCTTCCTTCATTTGTGAAACAAGAATGGGGTCTGTACAACGTAATGCTTAAAAAGAGGCAGAATGCCAAGAAATGGTGCAAACTTTTTATAAAGCTTTTTGGTAAAATGTACTAATAGCCTTATGTCACTAAAGAAAGCTTATCCTAGATAATTAAAATAATTGTAAATATAGAAAAGGCTTTACACACAAAGATTCCAATATGGGATTATTTAAATTAGTTAAAATGTTGGTGTAATGTAAATTTTCCAAAAGTGGAAATTAGGTATGTATATTAGAATAGGTCCCTGTTACGGTATTTTATGATATAGGTAAATGACAGATAGACAGATACTTTGATACATAGATACATAGATGTTATATAGGAACACACTCAGCTTAAAAGAAGAGAAAAATAATACCAAATTAGCTTTGTAGGTTTTGTTCCTCAAGCCTACCAAAAGGCTAAGAGCTAAAGTTAGTTGCAGTTTTTACTGCTTCTGCTGACTGAGAACATCAGGAAGAACTCGAGTTCTTTCTGATGGTTCATTAAGTCCCTCAGAACTTTTGGCTTTTTATTCGTATGTTCATTGCCTCTAGTAGCAAGATAACTACCATGGCTTCTGGTATTCCATATGTTTCAGGGCAAGGAAAAGGGAACACTGTATAGTGTGAAATACAATGTCTTCTCTTGCACTTGCCTCAATGGGAAGTCCCTCCCAAAACTTTTGTGTTCCATGCTCCAGAGTTGCTTCTCTTTTCCATCACTGGCTCTCAGGAAGGTTGATCAAGTGATTGCTTGGCTTGCCACTTCTAAGGCAGGCAGTGAAGTCAGAAGCCAGTAGCAGATCTGTAGTGTGGCTGAGGGCAAGAGGAAGTGAAGAAGCAGCTTGAAGAACCAACACAGAAACATGGCCCCGGGTTGGGGAGGATGATTGTACAATCCTGTCCCAGTAACATGGTCAGGGGCAGCTTTCGCCCAAGGCTAAGGAGAAGGCTACCTGAGAGAAATCTTTAAATGCAGGCTGAGCACTGAAGTTAATGGAAGTCTGTTCCTTATGCCCAAAAGGCTCATTTTTATGGTATTTTCAGCTAAATAGTTCACTGTATTGAATCTCTTCAAATGTAAATATCTTGGAAGTGAGATATGGTATAGCATGAAGGTTAGAGGTAGGCTTCCAATCTGACAGCCTGGGATTCAATCCTATTTTAGCCCCCTGCTGCTATGTGACCTTGGAGTAGTTCTATAACCTCTGATCTCTAGTTTCCTTTAAAATGGAAAAATAGCCCCGTTGCTCCCAGCCCAGAGGAAAGGGCTTTTGGGCCATCATCTGTCCCATCACTCCCGACACAGAGGTAGGGACTTCTGAGCCACCATCCCACTGCTCCTGGCCCAGAGGAAGAGGCTTCCAAGCCACCATCCATCCCGCCGCTCCCAGCCCCTGTCTCACCTCTTCCAGGTCAGAAGAAGTCAGCCCCGTGGGTGCCAAGAGCATCGCCTCCCCCACCCCCGGTCAAAATGAGAAGACACATAAATAAGTCTCCAAACCAGACTTCCAGATCACCTACGGCAACCTCAAAGGGAAATAAGATGGGACACTCTGATACACAACCACCTGGACTCCCTGAACTTGCAACAAAAGGGGATCTGGAAAAAATGAAATCAGAAATAATTTCTCAGCTAACAGGAGAAATTGGGCCCCTAGTGCAAGACATGATTAATAAATCTAGAGAGGAGCTCAGGAACATGATGGAATCCCAACATAGGAAACAAATGGAATCCATAAAACAGATCAAAACAGATTTCCAGGAGATTAAAAACTCCATTGAAAGTCTACACAGCAGAATGAGCCAATGTGAGGACAGAACTTCAGATATAGAAGATAAGATTGCAATTAGTGACCAGGAAAAGAAAAATTGCTTTAAAATTGTAAGGGAACATGAGAAATCAATCCAGCAGCTGCTACACGATGCAAAGAAGAATAACATAAAACTGATTGGAGTCAAAGAAGAAACAGGAGAGAGTGGAGATGACATTAAAAAAAACTTCACAGAAGTAATGGCAGAAAACTTCCTAAGCAGGAGAAAAGAACTTGACATACAGATAAGTGAGGTATATAGGACTCCAAATAGCCTTGATAAAAAAAAAAATCTACACATAGCATATAATTGTTAAGATTCCAGAAACTCAACAGAAGAAGTTCTACATGCAGTTAGAGAAAAGAAACAAATCACATACAAAGGAAAGCCCATCAGAATCACAGCAGAGTTCTCAACACAAACCACCAAGGCAAGAAGAGCTTGGAGTGACATATTGCAAGCCCTAAAAGAAGACAGGCTCCAACCCAGATTGATGTACCCTGCAAAACTATCTTTCAAAATTGATGGAGAAATAAGATACTTTCATGACAAAGAGCACCTTAGGAACTTTATCTGTCTTTCCTCACTGAATTCCCACAATTGGTATAATAAGACATTAACAAAAATCAATTAGATTATGCTTTGATAACAACAACAGCAAAAACCTCCCAAACCACATACAACAAAAGTTTATTTCTTACTCGTGCAAAGTCGTATGTTATGTGTGGGCCTTATACAACAGCTCTCCAAGGTACTTTGATCGGTCAGCACCCCCTTAACAGCAGATGCAATGGTGACCACTGAAGTAGAGTATTAAACTTGTTCCCAGCCTCTGTGATCTTGATGCTCTACCCCCTTCCTTCCATGTATATGCCAGAAGCACCTTGCTCTAGACACCCCAACCATACATCTGAGTCACCTTGCCTTGGCCTCCTGCTTCCCCAATTTGACCCCAGTCAAATTGATCCCATGGTCTCCATAGGGGAGTGCCTTGTACAAGGCACTAATCTCATTCAAGGGGGTTCTACTCACCTCCTGACACCATCATCCTAGGTTTCCATATCAACATACAACTTTGGAGTAATATAAACTTTTGCCCATAGCATCCACAATACATTACTCTTCCTGGGAAGAGTCCTTCTCACTGGGGGCACAGTTTCAAATACAAATCAGTCAACTCACAGTCCAGACCCTCACCATGTCCTTCATTGGCTTTCACACTTGACCACCAGACAACTTCCCTCATCACCCCAGTGCCAAGCATAGCTAGGGACAATCCTTGTTCTTGAGAGCCCTCCAAAGTCATTCAGAGTAGCCAACCCCGAGCCTGTCTACCGGGCCTTGCCTATTTCTTTCCAAAGAAGAGCAGAAAAGCTCATACCCACAGTTGCTTCCTCTTCCTCTGCCTCATGACCCACAACTGTTCTTCCTGAGGGGCTCACTAGGGAATGAGGGCTACCTTCCTCCTGGGAACTTGGAGTAATAAGCTGTCTTTTCGAAGGCAATCATTTCCTAATCTGTTGACTTTGGTACAACTCAAATTTTCTACTAAGGCGCTATTTTTTTTATTTTTATTTTTTCTTGGTACCAAGGATCGAACTCGGGACCTTGCACTTGTGAGGCAGGCACCAGAACCACTGAGCTAAATCCCTGGCCCCAAGGTGCCATTTATTGAAACCCAGGGTGAGAAAGAACATGGAGAATTACACATCAATGTGAATGCTTCCTCTAGACAAGCCCCTGCCCATCTGCAAAGGGACAGGGAAGCACTGTCATCCTCTCTTGTACACAGAAGGAAAGAGGTAGAGAAACATTAGCGAACATGGCTAAGGCCTACCACAGGGACTCAGCCACCTTAGGAGTAATAAAAAGGAAAGCCACACAGAATGGAAGAGGGAGGTGGCAGTGAGTGTTCTTCTGACCCACGGAGGCCCATATTTAAGCCAATGACCAAGCCAGCCATGCACTGCTCACTTACCCTCTGTATTAGTGTCACTGAAGTTCACCCAGATACCAAGGAAACCCACCAAATCCACACACTCTCTGTGACCTACTTTAATACATTTTCATCACACTTTAAAAATAAAAATTTTGTGCTGCCTTACCCTTTTCAAATTCCTAGGTACCTAATAGTCTTCCATGAGATTTCAAAAATAATTGCTAGTCAGCCTGCACTACCTCCATTCTCTCCTTTTATGCTCTGCAGTGATTTTCGTACCCTAGATATTCTGAAGCGTATTGCTTCTCTGAGCTGTCTTTCCTCATTGACTATTATTATCTTAAGTATTCTTTTTGCTATTACCCTTTGTCACCAAGTCCAGTTCATAAGATAGGCCAAGCCTTTCTTCCTTTTCCTATAATTTCTTATTTGTGCTTTCTCCCTATTAAGAAACCAGTCCACCTTTTCTCTTTGTCATATTTTTTTCCTTCTGACATACTTTCAAAGTGTTATTTTTCTCTCTTGTGTCCTTTCCCCCTTCACTAATGGCATCTATTTTATGAACCCACCTTTCCCAAGTATGTCCTTACCTGCCTGACTTCCTTCTCTGCCACAGCAATTTTTCAAGAATATCTTTTCTATGATCAACTTTCTATTTTTATGTCTTTTAAAACATCACTCCTGTCTCTACTTATGTTTCTATTAGAAATTATGATGGCATTAAGTCATTAAAATCTGTATCACTTAGCTGTGTCATTTTACTCCCACCCTGTCAGAGACCTTTGGAAATAACACTATCATGGAGAATTACTTTCATGCATACAGTGAGCAAGAAGGGGAAAAGTGGCAAGAAGAGAAAACAGAGACTGAACATAAAACTGCATTACAAAGGTCTGCAAAAGTGAGTAAAAGAATGGAACAATCAGTTAAGCAATGAGTTTCTTCACTGCAAATGGTCAGTCTAAATCATTTTGGTAGAAAATAAGAGAAGGGAGGAGGGAAGGAGGGAAGGGAAAGAAAGGATAAACCTTCCCATTCTTTTTTTTCTTTCCTAATATCCTTTTCTTCCTAAATTATTTACTTTAATGTATTTAGGTTTGTGCACTGATTCAATAACTACTTGCTGTGCATGTGCCATGTGCTGCATATGAATGCGACACACTTGCCATTTTCACAGAGCCAAGGAGCACTGGGATCTAGACTTGGCTCTCATTCCTAGAGGTTAAATGTGTCATGAGGTATGGAATTTGATTCAACTGAAATTTCCCAAACTGGCCTCCCATTACAGAAGCCAACAGAGAGAAGAACTCTGCATTGCTCAGGGGTTTGGGTGCTCCTGTGCAGTGTGTGAGGAAGGCTGAGTTGATGGGCAGGAGAACAGGGTTTCCTGGTCCATTGGCCCCTCCCTCAGCCTAGACAAGCTGCATACACAAAATCTCACCCTGCAGCAGAAGACTGCTTGGCCCACCCACTACTGTGGGCTCCTGGAACACTTTAGACAGAGAGAGTCGCCAGAAAGGAAGCAGTGGGAAGAGAAGGTAACTTTAGCCAAGTCTTTTTGTCATTTCCCAGGAAGACCCAAAACTTTCAAAATATGTAGATTTTGTTTATTTGCATGAAGCAACGTACAAAGATTTGATCTCTTGAGGTTCCAGAATTTATTTGAATTACAGTGGATTATGTGTGCTGTTAAGCAAGTCACTTGCTTCCCTTACAAATAGTTTTCTCATCTGGAGAAAGAGATGGTGAGAGGACATGTTCAGATTCTGAAAAGTGATCATTTAGTCCACTGCTCATTGAGGGGAGGTAGAAGCTGATGACCTAGATTACATGGCTCTTTGGGCAGGGCTGATAGCTTACCAGCCAGCCTCTGGTTAAATTGCCCAATGTCTGGGCTATACAGATTGTTAATATTTTTAGTATCATCCATGTTTCTGATGCTGCTTATCTGTGGTTGCCTAAGTGAGGTCAATTGTTCAGATAATTGTAAAGGTAACCACATTTACAATGAAAAGTCTAAGCCTCTAACGGAGAAACCCACATAAACAGAACCTTCCATATGGTCATCAGAGATTTCTGGCTGAGAGTGCCACACCTAACACGACTAATATTTCTTAGCGTGTTGTCATTTTAGAAGCTATTTAGATCTCAGGGCCAGAGCAACAGAGCCCACCAAATAATTTGGAATATGCATAAGGAGCTCTGTCTAGAGGTAAGGATAAACTTTGTCAGTGGAAGGGGTCCGGAATCCTTTATCCCAACACCCTGTGGTACAGAATTGAATCAGAGTATTGAAGTGAAGCCCATTGAGTGACTACTGGAATAAATTTGATAGATCAACAGAGCTTGCATTGGTTTGTTTTCTGCAGCTAATAACACAATAGTACAAACTGAGTAAGTTATACAGAAAGAAGTTTATTTTAGCTTATAGTTCTGGTCCAAAGGCTAGCGGCTATATCAAATGATGGCAAGAGACAGAGAGGGCATGTACATGTGTGTCTTTGGGGGCTCTTTCCCTATGCTTATAAAGCCATCAGGATCCAATCTTGGGGGCTTTACCTTAATGACTTTATCCCTAACCACCTCCAAACGCCCCACCTCTAAACAGTGTGGTCAGATTAGGTTTCTACCCTAATACCTCACAACAGAGATTAAATTTCTGCATGAGTTGGGGGTGGGAGAACAAGCCATAGTCAAAACACTACAGAGGTGAAATGAAAGTTGTCGTGTGCCCTTAGCAACAACTAGCTAAGTGGTACTGTAAATTTTAAGCTTCTCACAGGTGTAACTTTTCATCCTTCCTTTGCAGCTACCCAGAGGATAAAAATATATCTGTCAGGGACCTTCCTCAATTGAACCCCTGTCTCAGGTGCTCTCAGGAGACTTCATAAAGAAATAGCTTAGGTAGTTATGAGCTCTGGTACTCAGGCTGATTAGCCAGTGTCCAGACAAGACATAAAGTTTGCCTAAAACTGAGGAAAATATCTTCTTTTAAGGTGATATTAAGCAAGAGCTTCCAGATACCCACTGGTATGTTAAGTGGCCCCAGAGGCCTTCTCTAAGACAGTTAACTCCTCCACACCCAGAATAGCTGTTCCAAGCAGAGATTTGTAGTCCTTACAGTGGAATTATAACTTCCATGTATCCCATCATTCTCCTTTCCAACCAGTACAGGGATTACAGAGCCAAGAGACAAATTTCCTATTCCTAGAATGTCCAACTTAGGATGTTGTTACTGCAGCCTACCAGTAAAAACACAATTAGCAGCTACAAAACTCCCTGGAAAATGTTATTTCATAAATAAGGATTTGAGCACTGTCTACACTTGTGAAAAATAAAATCAATCCAATCACTTTAGCAAATGGCTACAAAGTATCTGGCAAGATCCAGGTATTTATTTATTCAATTTGTTCATTTACTGGAAAAATACTTACCGAAAATCTCCTATTTCACAGACACTAAGTGCCTGGGATACATCAATGAACATAATTAACAACAAATATAATAACAATGAACACAACAAACATCAAATTTATACTATGGTAAAAAGTGTTAAGTGCTATAGAAGAAAGAAAACGTAGAGTGAGACAAAATAATATGATTAGGAGGGCAGACAGTAGTTTAAATCACTTTAAATTGAGAAGGTTAAGTTGTGAATAAGAAAGGTGAGACCGCACTTTAGCCAACAACTTTTCAAACCTAAGATTTGATTTTAAATTACAAATCATATATATAATAAGAGACAGGCTTAGCACCATGGAAAATTTGGCCTGAGATTCCCACTTCTAGCGTGAGTTGCTTTTTTGCAATGGATAGGGCTTTTTTCCCCACCCATTCTTATTTTAGTAATTTCTGCAAATTTTAGATCTCTGCCTTGTAGCTCACAAACTTTGAAAGAGACTAATTCTTCCTGTGTCAGAAATGGAGAGTGTGACTCAGGCCCACACTGCCCATTAACATAATCCTATGTTCTGCCTACTTAATGACTCATGGGTGCACCCTTGACCCAACCAGAATGATGGAATTGAAAATGCCATTTTATAAAGATTTCTGAAAACGGTCATTCTTTTTTTTTTTTTTAGTACCAGGGATTAAACTCAGGACCCTGCCCTTGCAAGGCAGGTGGACCCTGCCCTGGAAAGGATCGTTCTCACTGTCTTGTTTTTCCAAGATCAACTGATAGGATCTAGGTAGCTGCTTCAGTCCTTTTACTAAAGATGGCCTGAGGACTATGTAAGCACATGGTGGTTAGAGTGAAGAAAATCCCAGAGGAACAGACCCAGAGTCAGGCTAAACCTTGGTTCTGGACCCTGTGGTGACATAAACCAATGAATCTATCTTCTTAACTAGACCAATGGTAGTTAAGTTTTGTGTTACTTGTGACTGAAAGCATCCTATCTAATAAACCAAACAAAAGGTATTTGGACAGAAAGCCCAGCTTGTGATTTCTTATTCATGTAAAAGTCTTATTCCAGCAAACCTTCCCTGTAGTTAACCTCCTTTTATTACACACAATTTATATACCAAATCAACATTTTTTGTGAGTCACAGAGAAGCAAGATCTTAAATCAGTAAAAGAGATACTTCCAGAAAACTAAAAATAGTAGAACATATTGAATTAGAAATGAAAGGTGCAGATGTTAAAGCAGGCTCAGGAGGATCAATTCTAAGGTAATTTATGGGAAGAAAATGACAGACACTCTCAACCTCCAGCATAGTAAATTGTTTCTTGATTCCATCTTAATGAAAATATTGTACATTCTCTTTTCTCTTCTGCAATATAGTCAATGGATTTTCTTGTCCTCTTTTTTTGCTTTTACTTTTTGCATAAATTTAGTATTTTTGTTTTTAATAAAGTGGAAGTGTTTTTGAGAATTTCTATTGCAACAGCAGGGCTTGAACTTCAGGTCAGCTGCAAGGAAGAGTGTGTGCTGTTTCCATAGAAACCATAGCAGTATAATGTCAGGTACTAAGAGACATCAAGAATGAAGGGATAAAATCCCTGCATCATTTTAATAAACACGTCCTTCTTACTGTTATTTAACCACAGTCTGCATTCATATGCTCTGTCCCTTAATAGCCACTCTTCATAAATTTATTTTGACCACATCTAACCTTTCTTAGTTGGTCCTGATTATGATGATAAGTAAATAAAAATGAAAAGAATGCCCTTCGTTAAAGTACTATAAATGCCTTATTCTTCTGAAAACTCATTAGACATACATATGTTTTAATTAGAAAACAATATAGCAGGAACTCACTCATGAGGGTTAATTTAAGCCCACAGAGACAGGCAGATAAATTAAGAATCAGGGCTTATATTTTATCCTTATGTCTTCATTTCGTACCACATGCCTGTTTTGGGCAATTGATGGTGGAGAGAATTAAAATAAAGTGTTTTATTTATTTTATCTCTGCTGCTGATACCTCTCCCTTGGAATAAAACTTCCAGCAGAGCAAGAACACTCCCTCCAAGCCTCCAGGACTCACAGGAACAAGAGATGTAGGCAAATGCTTGCCAATTCCATCTTTGAGAAACTGGCAACACTGTGAAGTAAATGCCTGTTAACACTTGAACTTTCCCTGTCTGCATTCTCCCTACCTTCCCCCTACCAGAGGGCCTTGTTTCCTTGTGGTCTTTCTTCCATACATCCATTAGAATGGAGAGGAAAGGATGACAGAAGGGAGGGAGGGAGCAAGAGCTGAAAAAGGAAAGGAAGAAAATAAGAAAAGGAGATAAGACAACTGGAGTTTCACTCCATCAAATCAGGAACATTGAGTGAAAAGAATGATTTGTGTGCAGTGCTATTCAAAATCTTTTTATTCAAAATTCCCAAACTCAGTTTAAGGGAAATTATAATAAATTCCAAATGAACTGAAATAACACTGTATTAGAGACAGTAGTAGAACTCAGATAGCAAAGCCTCTCTATATTGTAGTCTAAGAAATTATAAGCATTAAAAGGAAAGAAGCCTTTTATTTCTTCAGCACTAGTAAATGGAATAGAAAATGGTCAAGTTCTATGACATCAGTGACATCTCAAAGTCACCCAGAAGTAACTGCCTTGTCTGGAGGTCTAATGGCCTTTTGATAATGGTGAGCTGCAGAATGAGGAACTGGAATGCCAGAGTGGACAGAAAGCTTTCTTGTAGCAAATAAGACAAGAGTAACTTAATCCTGATGAGAACTCCCTGAAATACCAGAAATACCAGTATAAGAAAAGACACATGGAGCTGAGGGCCAGCAAGTGCATGATTAAGTAACATGAACCAGAGACTAGGATGTGGATTTCCTTTTCTTCCCATGTATCCCTCCTGATTTAACCCAGAAAAACCAGTAGGTCCATTTAATAAAGCATCACTGGTTCCAAGGGAACCCAAAGAATGAGAAGCACAATCCAACCACCAGGAGGTAACAGCCAAGAGGCAAAAAAGAGAATTGCGAATTCCTTGCCTGGTCTAGCAAACACAAACACACATATACACACACGCGCGCACACACACACACACACAACTCATTTGAAACTTAATTGCTGCAAATTTTAAGTTTATATATGGCATTTAAAAATACTCAACAACAAAACCCCACCTAAAGTCAAAATCCCAAAAGATGACCAGAAATTTTGTGAAATAATCTCACAAATTTTACACTTGATCTTAGCCAAAAAGCCGAGAAGTGATAATCTCACAAATTTTAAAAGAAACAATGAACCTATGATATAATTTTGCTATGCAGATATTAAATAGCCTTTGAGTTCATCATGTTAGTGGCTCTTGCATCATGAGACACTAGTAAAGTCAGTCCATTAACAACATCAAGAGTTTGGTCCTTTTGTCCTCAATAATGCCTAGTTATTTAGGATACACAAATGACTTTTCTACCCTAAAGGAAGGCTCCTCCCTCAAAGATGAAAGTAGGGTAGCAGCAGAATGTGATCACTACTCCTTGACTGGAGAAAGAGAAAAAATAATGTTACAGAAGAGGTGCAGCCAATTTGACTACAATAAACTGCAAAGACATCATTGGGGTTGAGTATCTCAGTGGCCACTTGCATTTATCTTATACCCCAATCTGATCTGCCTCATACCAAATAGCATGAATTCAAGTATATATTTTACTAGTTCAAGGAGGTTTCTGTGAGAGAAAAGGATTCAATCTCATTGATCACAACCCAAGAGCATCTTAAATAAATATTTTAAGTGAGGCAGGATGGAACAAAGCTGAGCTTCAATAAGTCTTAGGGAATGGGAAGAGCAGGAAAAAACATACTCTGTATCATGGCCCTGCAGCTATTCATAAAGTTCAATCCTAAAGGTACATTAAAGAGCATCTAGTCCAGGTGTGGCTGAATCTTCCCTAAGGACATGTTAGATTTGGCCTCTGAAATGTACAATGAATAAATGAAGTCCTTTGAATCAGTTTTTATGGGGCATGCACTATGCATGGACTTTTCTACAAGACTTCAGAGTACAGTCCTACTCAGAGCATTCGTTCATTCATTCATTCATTCATTTTATTATCTGCCTAGCATTAAATATTAACTGCTGAGCCCCAGAAAAAATCAGAAATCTGAGATCCAGGCCTGTTAAGTAATCTCCTCAAAGTCACAGAGTGATGAAACTGACAAAGCATGTATTTGTGAGGATAAGGATGGAGATTAGTGGAAACAAAACACAGGTAATTTCCCCATCCACAGGCAACATGAGTCAGCTAGAACTGAGGCAAGGCTCTCACAGCCCAGGGAAAAGGCATGTCCCTTCCTCCCTTCTCTCCACTATTCCTTCTCCAAGGCTCCTCAAGCCAATTCACACACAGATCCTAGAGTCTATACAAAATCAAACAAGTCTGTCACATCAAGATATTCGCAGAAAGCCTGTTAGCAATATTAGAGTAATTTTTGCAAAGGGGCATTTTACAATTGGAGATTTGTCTACTCACCTCTGGACTCTTGTATCATATCAAAATCATAAGGGGTTAAAGTCATAAAATCTTGTTTTAGGCTGTAGTCATTCTATATATTTTTACAACTCAGGTTTTTTTTCTCCAACACTATAGGAAATATTCTAGATCACAGATAATCTTATAGATTTCTGAAGAAAAATTATTCAGAAGAAATTTTATCATTAAGTACAACCTTAATGGAATTTTCACTTCTGACTTCTGAAATATAAATTTAAAATTTCTGCCTATTGGACTATGTTACAATGTCTTATTCTCCCTAGACCTATCTACACACTGAAATCGGTTGTCAGATTTCTCTTTCCAAGGGTACTCCAAGGTCAACAAAATCTGAGATTACAAATAAAAAATTAATTTAAAAAATCAAATAACAAGTATTGCTAGGGTCAGGACAGAGTCCTCCTTTGGTAGTCAGGTCTATATGCAGGGCGAATGTCATGCAAAGTAGTCTCTCTTTACTATTAATTCAAGTGTTTGCGTGTGTGTGTGTGTGTGTGTGTGTGTGTGTGTGTGACACAGACAGAGAGACAGAGAGAGAATTTACCCAAAAATTGTACCACTCATAAGACACTCTTCAGAATAAGATGGCATTTGTAAGAGGAGAAAGGATGAACATGCATGCAGAACTGATGAATAGAAAAACAGGAAGCCACAGATTTTTAATGCTGGGTTAAGAATCTAAACGTTGTGTGTTTGGGTCAGTGGCTGGGCTCTCAACCTAGGTAAACAGCCGTCCTTCAAAAGGAACAATTTTATTTTCACTGCTCTATAAAATATTTCTATTAGAAAAACTCCAAAATGTCATCATATTACATACCTAAAATGTACCCAAAAACTCAATAAAAAAAAAAACCTGAGTAAAGATTAGATTAAGTGAGAAGGAAGTCTTTAAGAAGAAAAAATAATAATTTCTAATCGCATGAAGGCCCTTCTCCATCACAGCTATTTCTGAAGGTCTGTGTTTCTCAAACCATGTCTCACCTTCCCTGCACTTATTTTCAGTTAAGTGGATTTTCTTTTTTTTCCAGTACTAGGGATTAAACCCAGGGCCTTTGTACTGAGCTACATGCCCAGCCCTTTTTATATGTTTATTTTCTATTTTTGAGACAGAGTCATGTTAAGTCACCCAGATTGGACTCAAATTTGGAGTCCTCCTGACTCAGCCTCTCAAGAATGTAGAGATTGGGCCAGGGATTTAGCTCAGTGTTTCCACTGCCTGCCTCAAAAGCAAAAGTATAAGGTCCAGAGTTTGATCCCCGGTACCAAAAAAAAAAAAAAAAAAGAATGCAGAGATTACAAGCATGTGGCACTATGCCCAGTTTTTGTTCTTTTATTATGTTCTTTTGTTCTATTTTTTTTTTAACTCCTTTTTTTTTGGTACCAGGCTCGGGACCTCAAGCTTTTGAGGCAGGCAGCGGAACCACTGAGCTAAATCCCCGGCCCCTTCTTTTGTTCTATTATTAATGACAAATGAAATGAAAAGTGAATCCTACCCTTTGAATCAACTTAGGGCTTCCTTTATAAGCATGTTTTGAAATAGGTAAAAGACTATATTTTCACTTTCTCTAATGAATGCATTGTTTAAAGATCTTCACGTCAGTACGTAATTGGAACCTAAATGTAAAATTATTGTTATGTGGCTTCTTCATAATAATGAATCACAACTGGAAAAAAAAAAAAAGCTTTAAATGGTATGAAAGAAGGGCAGTTAGGGGACTACACACACAGGGCCTTTGCAGAGCAAGCAAGTCACAAAGGTCCTGCTACACCTCAGCTGAGCCACACTGTGACAAACATTATCAAGGAGGCACGAGTGTGGCATTGCGGTTGGAGCCAGAAGGCTTGCATGGTCTTGAATCATACACTGGTTTTATTTGTGGAACGTTGAGTCATCATTCGATTCTTACCAGCCCTAACTTTGCAATGCTCAACATCATAGTAACGTCTAATGTCATCCTTGGTTCTTTATTCATAGTGTCTTTGTAATTCAGAATTGCAACTTTTTAAAGATTTAGGGAACAGTGAGCACAGTGGCTTTGACATCAGTCACAGCAACTTTCAGATATTGGCTTTGTCCTATACTAGCCGGAGGACTCAGGGGAATAATCCCCTCCCTGAACTTCAGTGTGTGATCTAAAAAGACAGTTAGTGAAACAGATGACTGTTCTCAGGTTGAATCCCTAACAAAGCAGAAGGTGTGATCCCCCAGCCCTTTTTCTCCTCTGGCAGACCTGGCTTCAGTCTGAGCCCTCTCTCCTGCCTCAGAGACGAGCTAGAATGCAGCTTTGTTCTGGTCACCCACTGTCCCGCTTAATTTCCCCTGGGCACAAGTTCTTCAGCTGCTACTAGGAAACTGTTCCCACTCTTCTCTTGCTGCTCTCTGACAACAAAATTTCCAAAGTCGCTTACATTGAAAACCTCAGTCATATCCATAATTAAAATGTCCAATAAGGTCTATTATTTCATGTTCAAACTCAATTTAGAGTGGAATTTTCTCACCTATCTCGGCTGAGATTCTCAGCAGTTTGAAAGCAAAGAAAGCCATGTCCATTTTTTCTCTTTCCTTGCCCTTCCACTCCTCATGCCCCATCCTAGCAGCCAGGGTTTCTGAGGTGCAGAGGAGCATAGAGACAGCGGGAGTGCTCAGTGGACAGCCACCTGGGGCTGGGCTGGACGACTCGGCCCCTTGGGCCTGCAGCTGTGACTTAGACACCTGAAACTTAAGGAGCTCAAACCAGCTCATCACCTTGCCAATGACACATGCTTCTTTTTAACAGGGTTTCTGAAAAATCTCTCGTGTGCTGTACCGCCATCTAGCAGGTGAACAATCTGATGGATCTAGAGCCATGCCTGTCTTCTCCCCTTCCTCACTGCATACTATCAACTTGGTCTCCACATTCTGCTCAGTATATTTACCCACAGTCTCTTCTCCAGTCTCACAGCCACAGCTTGTGTAGGCTCCTATTTTCCTCCTCTAGTCTGCTTCCATGGAATCAGAGCTGGTCACTCAGGCCTTTCCACCCAACCTCAAAAGCAATCTCTCTTTTTATTTTTATTTATTTTCTCAGTACTAGAGATTGAACCCAGGGCCTTTCACTGAGCTACATCCTCAGTTCATTCTATCTTCCTTCCTTTCTTTCTTTCTTTCTTTCTTTCCTTCCTTCCTTCCTTCTTTCTTTGTTTCTAAACTTTTAGATACGATTTTGTTAAATTACTAAGTTGCCCAGACTGGGATGGAATTTGGGATCCTCCTGCCTTGGACTTCCAGAGTGCTGAGATCACAGGTGTGTGCCACTTTAGAAAAATAGTTTTATGAAGTAAATGGATCTTAAGATTAAAAAATAAAAGCATCTGTGCACAAGCAGGTCTTTGCAGTTTCTGTATCTCCCAAGCACATGTCCAACAAGGAATATGGAAAGCGATGGGAGGATTGACAATAGCAGGAAGAGTGGGCAATCTCAGGAGTATTCATAATCACACTAAAATATACAAAATGAGAAAGAAAACAATGTCTCTCTGGGAGTCACAGTGGTTGGGCAATAGAGGTTATTCACAGAAATTATAATATTTCTACCCTTTGGATTTGCTGGTCATAGTTTGTAGAATCATAATCCCCCCAAATAGTTTCCTATAACTCCTCCATGGTACCCTCCATATGCATCAAACCTTCCTGCAATGTGGCCTTCAGAAAGCTCCCCTGTGAGGGCACCCTGGCATTGCTCAGCTAATGTTCTACATTCTGCTAATGCAAGTGACAAATATGTAATTTCCCCATGCCCCAGAAGGAAGAGATACCACCAAACATTCCAGCATCTCCCAATTCTCCTTCTCCACTCTGTGTCTGTATTGCTGTTTTTTTAAAGAGCTTCATTTTTAGCAAAAATATGACAAACACAATAATAACATGATTTTGCAACTGCACTAAGGTACATTTTTAAAATGCATTTCATTTCAAAGCCACTCTAACTTAAGCATTTTGGAGTCTTTACCCACCTCTGTTTCCGAACCCCACCAGGAGAGCTGAGGCATATGGCTAGCATCTGCCAGGGACAAGATGCTGCCTCCCAAGTCTTTAGTGATTCACAGGTTGTAAATGCACTTGATGGTGCAGCTATGCATTTATACCAGCAATCTGCAAACAGGCATTTGCAACTTTCAAATGGTTAGCAGTTAATATCCTGCCATTTCTAATGTAGTCACAAATGCCAACATCACATTTTTTGGCTATATCACTTATGATAGGTACATTTCAGCTTTTTTTTTCTGGTGCTTCCTTTTATCTAGAATATAAGAAGTAAACACCATTTTGCTTACTTTTACTTTCCCCAAAATCAATTTTAAATAAATCCTTCAGTTACAAATGGCTATATTCAGACTATTTTAAATTACCCTGAAACACTTTTTATCTAATGGACATATTTACTTTACAGAATATGCAGCTTTATATCGATTTTGCACATGATTTGATCAAGCTGACAGCTGTGAGTGAAACACTATGAAGAAGCTTCTTATGACTCTCCTTATACCAAACCCCTACTGCACAGAGCCTAACGTATCATCAGAATTATGATACTCTAACTGTTGGTTTCTGTTTTTACATTTTCTCAGGGCAGAAGAACAAGCTGAACTGATCAGGGGGTCATTTGAAAAGATTTTACAGTGCAAGGCACAGCTAATGCCTGGTTGACATTCCAACCCAGAGTATCTTTTTTGTCTGTGATTAATGGACTTGACATCCATTTTCCCACTGCTTTTGCTAAACATGTAGTTCAAGATTTACTGTTAAATACCACTGAGATCATAGGAAACTAAATTTGTTTGAGTGAAAATATTATGCCAGAGGCTAGAGTTTCTCCACAGAGTTCTGGATCATACTAGGAAGCATAAGATGGTTCAGGGTCTCAATCCACTGAATACCACAATCTCTCCAATGTCAGAAACATTCTTGGATGTAAAACGGATTACATGAGGGAGTACTATGATAAACCAATAGGTGAAAGGGTTTAAAATTAAGAGCAACAGAATTAGGAGGAAATGAGATGAAGAGCACATCCCTTTAGTTTCATGAATAATTGACTTTCCATTTGCTGTGCTCCTCCATAATGTTCCAGGCATTATAATCTAGAGGAGCATAAAACCTAAAATATTTTCCCTCATTTCACTGACTTAAGCAATCTAGAATCTAGTTAGTACAAACAAAAGACAAAAGATGGGTTCTCCAACTTAATCTGCCATTCCCGAGACATAATATTAGCTCCTTGAAAAGTTCCCTACTTCTTTCTAGTCATTACACACATCTACCATTCATATCTCTAAAGAGAGTTGAAAATTTAGTCTTCCTGGTTAAACTATTTAGGTAAATCTTGCTCTCCATGACCTTGGGCAAGTTATTGCAACAAATCTCAGATCCCTGATGTAAAAACTAGGATAATCATTAGACATTCCTCACAGGGCTGTTGAAATAATTTAAAAAGACACACTTCAGAATGGTTTAGTTCCTTTAAAAAAATTCAATGAATATTAGCAATTATATTTATCAGAAACTGACATAGTTAATTATTTTTAAAAATGAATAAAAATGTTCTATTCATGGGCCACATTAGACTTATGATTTAACCAAACCTCTCCCTTAATATAAGCAATAAATACCTGCATTGTGAACATATTTTTTAAAATCTCGTGGATTAAAAAAATGCAATCCTCACATCATTGTAAAAACAAAGTGACTATTTCAACATTTTTGTTCATTTGCTATGCTTTTTAAGCAAACTAGATATCCTAGATGAAGCTTAAATACTGGTTTAAAGTAGCTGTAAGGAAGACAATGAACCAATACATGAAGCGGAGTTCAGGTGATTATTTCATTATAAACAGAAATCAACTGTTATTAATTAAATTACCATGTGTGAGTTACAGGTGTCATTACACGAATGTGTTGGCCAACTGAATATTCATCATGAAATATAAGGATACTTTTGGAACAAAATGCATGTTTTCATTTATTTATGCATTTTAAGGCTTCTGTGAGAGCACATCTTACTTGGAGAATATAAATGATTAGTTTAAAAATTAGACATGTAAGTAAGATGTGAGTTCATTAATTCTTCATTATTCTTGCCTGTTGGAAAATTGGGCCTGTGACCAGGCTCTGGCTGAGTATATATAAGATGCATACTGTCTTAGTTCTTTCTTTTTCTCTGTCCTGGGTAAGGGAGTCCAGAATGGGCAACATTAACAAATCCTAATGGAGGCTTTAATTCCTACTTAGAAGCAAACAGTAAGAAATTAAACCAATTCAATTCAAAAACATACAGTGGCAGTGCCATTTCACAAGGGATGCTCTTTAAACAGTTAACTCAGAGTAAACTTGTCCTGTTCTTTGATTGGGAAGCGTTTCAGACCTTAATTACTGTGTTTCATGAGTCTGTGACAGATCGCCCCCTTTTTTTCAGGCTTCTTGCCAGGATGAAGCAGGCTTTTTTTTCCCCCAAGAAGACTACACTTAATTAGTGCTAGAGTAATTAACTCTTTGTGGCTTTTATTTCATTTTGCCATTAAATCTCAATTCTAGCAAGATCTAACTGCTTCTATTATTTTGGTAGTAATTCTTCAAAAGAGTTTGGAGCAAAACATTTGCTACCTGTATCAAAGGTAAAACTTCTAAGAATTTTTTAAAAATTCATTAAATAAAATTGCAAATCAGGAGGGGGAAAAAAAGCCTATAGAAACACTTGCACCACAAGCAACAGCCACAGAGAAAAGGGAAAGATTCTAGGAACATTTCCTTGGCAGCAATAGAAAAAGAGAGAAGGACACAGCAGGGCACAGGCATCAGTATCAGAACATTCCTGGATGGCCACATGGCCACAGATGATTCATCTAGCCTCTCCAAGTTCCTGTTCCCTTGGTGTGCATGAGGGCATTAGCAACACAAAGCTCACAGGTTCTTGTGACCATGCCTGGCATGCATCAGGTGCTCAATCATTGTGAACCAATGTTTCTTGTCCTCCCCATCTTCCAACATAAAATAAGAGACTCTGCATTTTAATTCTTTGACTCTGCTGTAGTACTTGGCAGAATGGCTGTCAATCTGACAAGCTTTCAAACCGGTATCACCCCACCACCATCCGGATCCTCGGAGAGTGTCCTTTTGGTGACACTGTCTGCTTCTAGATCTAAGAAGAAGAGATGACAGACCTGACTTGAAATGGGGAGCCTGAGATATGAAAGGTTACACTGAGTGATAGTGAATGCTAGGAGTTGCAGAGAAAAAGAATTCACTCTTCATTAGTGAAACCCAAATAAAAATTGATCACATTAGGCTCACCATGACAAAGAATAATTCAATCAGTGGCTTCTTTTAAGATAAAATATAAAGTTTCTCTGTAAAAGTAATTTAGAAAAAGGTGAGAAAAATTCTTCTAGCTAAAGATGGCTCTATTGCTCTTTCTGACATTTTTTTAAGAAAATGACTTAAAAGATTTTTTTAAATGATATATGCTCATCATAAGAAAAGTAAAAGTTAAGCAATAAGAAATAGAACAATGAAAAAGTTAAAATAACCACCAAAAACTAACCATCCCCAAATGACGATAGTTAATAAATAGAAACCACTGTTTGGGGCCTCTCTCTCTCTGTATATATAGGGGTAATTTTTATTATATTTGAATTAACTAAATAAGTGAAAACAAAATTGTTCAATTTCAGATTTTTCTTCAGCACAAGCAAAATTGCTTTTTAAATATCTCAAGTTAATTAAAAGCATTATAAAAATGTTTAGACTAAATGTTTTAGTTTTAGGCAGATTCTATTGATTCTTGCTATAACCAGGCATGAAATGGGAGCACTTACACTTACACACCCTCCCACTTCTGTTCACTCTTTTATTTTGTCTGCATACAGTTAATGTTTATATATTTACATTCTGTTAGTTGAAACAATTTTTAAATTTTAGTTTCAAATTTAGATGAATGAAATGCTCATCACTAATATTTTTATATTTTAAAAGTTTTTATTTCACTTATCTCTTGGTTGACTAGATTATACTATCCAGCTCTATTTGTTAAATTTATGAAGTCCTGTGTTCCTAATGCTCTTACACAATGATCTGAAGACAACCAGATCATGAAAAAATTATTGGGGCAAACTTTCCTCCAGAACACACCCCATACTGCTTTCAAGAGGATTTTCAAAAGGAAAACCTAATACGAATTTGACATTTTCCCCATTGTATGTGATTTGCGTTTTGCTTTGCTTTACTAGCCATACTGATTACTAACAGTATTTTGCTGGTGAGACCAGGAAATGAGACCAGCTGCTTTGTA
This sequence comes from Heterocephalus glaber, assembly GCF_053883595.1. NCBI lineage: Eukaryota > Metazoa > Chordata > Mammalia > Rodentia > Bathyergidae > Heterocephalus > Heterocephalus glaber. The sequence continues at coordinate 30,683,120 of NW_028258296.1, read as the reverse complement.
GGACCAAATTTTTTTTTAGAAAGAAGTTCTACATTTTATTTCTGTAAATTTTTTTCTGGAAATAACGTTTAGAGTCATTTGAAAAGCCAAGAAAATGTGACACCATACACAAGGGGTACCCAATACACCATGAAAATGCTAACCAAAGAAAGTGAATATGACAAAACTAATATCAAACAAAGCACATTTTAAAATAAGGAGCATTATTAAAGATAAAACGAGACATTTTGTAGCCCTAAACGATCAATACTCAAGGAAAAGAAAATAATTACATAAGCATATGTATTTAACATTATAATTTCAAAAATCTAAACAAAACCTAACAGCATTAAAGAAACTAGATAAATCTATGATCATAATAGATATTAACACATCATTTTCAACATCTTATTGAACAAGCAGATATTAAAATGTTATAGAGACTAAGAAGATTTTAACAATATTTTTTTAAAACTAGGCCTATTTGACATATGTAGAATACTGCTTACACTACTTAGGGAATACATATCATTTTAGTGCAATATGAACATTTACCAAAATTGATAATATGATTGGCTATAAAGTATATCTCAACACATTTCAAAGAATAAGATAAAGAGAGAATGTACACTATGTGGAATTAATCTAGAATAAATAACAAGAAAACTAGAAAATCTTACACATGGAAATTAAACAACATACTTCAAATTGGTTCCTGGAGGAAAGAAGTAAAAATGGAATTTTTTCTCAAAAATTTAACTGAGTGAAACAAAAAAAAAATCAAAATTTATCATTTGTAACAAAAGTACTGCTTAAAGAATATTTTTAGCTTTAGAATGCAATATACCAGAGAAGAAAGGCTAAAATAATAAAACATTTAAGTTCTTTTTTTAAAAAAATAGCAAGTCAAATGCAAACAAATTAGAAGGTAGGAAATACTGTAAAGGCAATAACATAAAATAGTGAAACAAAATTCACATATAGTGGAGAACATCATCAAAGCTAAAAGCTTATTCTTTAAATATTTAAAATCATAACCTCCTAGCAAAGCCCATTGCTGTAAAAATAAAAGAAGGCAAATGCTACCAAATTCAAGAATGGAAAAAGCCATCACTACAGAGCTCACAAGCATTTTTAAAGGAAGATATTATCAACAACTTTGTGAATATTAATTTGAAAATTTAGAAGACATTTTCCTTGAAAAATATAGCTTACCAAAACTGACACATGAAAAATAGAAAATTTGATAAGTGTACTATTAAAAAATTAAATTCTTCAACTAAAATTATAAGAAGGAAAATTCCAGACTCATATGACTTTATTGGTGAATTCATCAAAATTTAAGATACATGGACAGTAGTCTTACAAATATGAGACCATATCCCAAAGTGATTTTTAATTTAGCCAGCAATATGTTGTTACCAAAGCTCAACAAGAATGTTACAAGAAAAGAAAGTTATGTGAATCTCTCTTACGAATATGAACACATGGACCCTACTGAGGTCCCCAGTCGCAGAGAACAAACGCTGAATCAGCCCGCTGCAGACAGGCAGGTCTGTACACGCCCTACCAAGGTCCTGAGTCACGTGGGAGACGCCTAATCACCCCGCTGCAGACAGGCAGGTCTGCCCATGCCCTACCAAGGTCCTGAGTCGCACAGAACACTCCGAAATCAGCCCGCTGCAGACAGGCGGGTCTGTGCACGCCCTACCGAGGTGCTGAGTCACGAGAAAGACACCGAATCACCTCGCTGCAGACAGGCAGCCACCTGATTCCACACTACAAAGACGCAGAGACACCAGACCACCAGACCAAGGTACTGAGTCCCACTGTTCCCGGCCCAGAGGTAGGGTATTCTGAGCCATCCTCCCACTGCTCCTGGTCCAGAGGAAGGAGCTTCCCAGTCATCATCCCTCCCGCTACTCCCAGCCCAGAGGAAAGGGCTTTTGGGCCACCTTCTGTCCCGCTGCTCCTGGCCCAGAGGAAGGGGCTTCTGAGCTACCATCCCACTGCTCCTGATCCAGAGGAAGGGGTTTCCCAGCCACCATCCCTCGGGCTGCTCCCAGCACACAGGAATGGGCTTTTGGGTCACCATCCCTACCGCTGCTCCTGGCCCCTGTCCCACCTCACCAGCTCAGAGGAGGTAATACATGCAGGCGCTAACAGACCCCCGCCCCAGTCGAAATGAGAAAACACTTAAATAAGTCTCAAAACCAGACTTCCAGATCACCTACAGCAACCCCAAAGGGAAATGAGATGGAACACTCTGATACTCAACCACCTGGACCGACTGAACTGGCAACAAAAGAGGATCTGGAAAAGATGAAATCAGAAGTAATTTCTCAGATAACAGGAGAAATTGTGCCCCTAGTGCAAGACATGATTAATAAATCTAGAGAGGAACTCAGGAACATGATGGAATCCCAACATAAGAAACAAATGGAATCCATAAAACAGATGCAAATGGATTTCCAGGACATGAAAAACTCCATTGAAAGTCTACACAGCAGAATGAGCCAATGTGAGGACAGAATTTCAGATATAGAAGATAAGATTGCAATTAGTGACCAGGAAAAGAAAAATTGCTTCAAAATTATAAGGGAACATGAGAAATCAATGCAGCAGCTGCTAGATGATGCAAAAAAGAATAACATAAGACTGATTGGGCTCAATGAAGAAACAGGAGAGAGTGCAGATGACATAAAAAATTTCTTCACAGAAATAATGGCAGAAAACTTCCCAAGAAGGGGAAAAGAGCTTGATATACAGATAAGTGAGGCATATAGGACTCCAAATAGCCTTGATCAAAAAAATCTACACATAGACATATAATTGTTAAGATTCCAGAAACACAACAGAAGAACAAAGTTCTCCAAGCAGTCAGAGAAAAGAAACAACCCACATACAAAGGAAAGCCCATCAGAATCACAGCAGACTTCTCAACACAAACCACCAAGGCAAGAAGAGCTTGGAGTGACATATTCCAAGACCTAAAAGAAAACAGCCTCCAACCCAGATTGATGTACCCTGCAAAACCATCTTTCAAAATTGTTGGAGAAATAAGATACTTTCATGACAAAGAGCACCTTAAGAACTTTGTGAATACCAAACCAGCACTCCAAAGAATTTTACACAATATCCTAAGAACAGACACTGAGGATCACAACCCCAGGAAGCAAAGCAGAATGAACCCATCTGGCATGACAAGAAATTAAATGTAAAGGGGGAGAACCCAACAAAAAGAAAAAGTCATGGCAATGACAAGTCAATATGTTTCAGTTATAACCATCAACGTTAATGGTCTCAATTCACCAATCAAAAGAAATATCCTGGCAGAATGGGGCAAGAAGCAAAATCCAACAATATGCTGCATACCAGAAACACACTTAAATCAAAAGGAAACTCACAGACTGAAAGTTAAAGGGTGGAAAACAATACTGCATGCGACAGGAACCCGAAAAAAAGCAGGAGTAGCTATCCTCTTGGCAGATCAAGTAGATTTCAAACCAACACTGATTAAGAGAGATGAAGAAGGACACTACATCCTTGTAAAGGGAAGAATCCAAGAGGAAGAGATGACAATCATAAATATCTAGGCACCAAACACTAGTGCACCCAACTATATAAAACAAATACTAACAGACATGAAAAGTCATATATGCACAAATACAATTGTAGTGGGGGACCTCAACACCCCACTGTCACAAATAGATCAACTAGACTAAAAATAAGTAATGAAATACTAGAACTCAATCGAACTCTTGAACAAATGAACTTAACAGATGTTTACAGAGTCTTCCACACCACAAAATCAGAATATACAGGCTTCTCAGCTGCACATGGGTCATTCTCCAAAATAGACCACATACTCACACATAGAACATGTTTAAGTAAGTGCAAAGGAATTGAAGTTGTCCCCTGTACATTATCAGACCATAGTGCGATGAAAGTAGAGATCCACAGCAAAAGAAACTTAAAAAATTTCATAAACATGTGAAAATTGAACAACACACTTCTGAATAACCAATGGGTCACAGAGGAAATTAAAGAAGCAATCAGACAGTTCCTTCAATTAAATGACAATGACAATACAACACATCGGAATCTATGGGACACAATGAAAGCTGTCTTACGAGGGAAATTCATAGCAGTGAATACGCATATTAGGAAAACAGAATGAGCCCAATTAAACAACCTGATCCTGAACCTCAAGCTGCTGGAAAAAGAAGAGCAGGACAACCCCAAAGCTCATACAAGGGATGACATTATAAAGATCAGAGGAGAAACCAATGCAATGGAGACTAAGAGAACAATAGAAAAAATCAATGAAGCCAAGAGTTGGTTCTTCGAAAGAATCAACAAAATTGACAAACCTTTAGCCAACCTTATCAGAAAAAAGAAAGAAAAGGCCCAAATCCATGCAGTTAGGAATGAAAAGGGTGAAATGACAACAGACCCAGCAGAAATCCAGAGGATCATCAATGCCTACTTCCAGAACCTATACACCAATAAGATGGAAAACACAGAAGAAATGGACAGATTCCTAGATACATATGAATTACCAAAGTTGAACAAAAAAGACTTAAAAATTCTGAACAACCCAATATCAAGCAATGAAATTGAAAATGTAATTAAAAACTTATCAACTAAGAAAAGCCTGGGCCCTGATGGCTTCACTGCTGAATTCTACAAGACATTTAGAGAGGAACTGCTGTGACTACTGTTGAAACTCTTCAATGAAATTGAAAGGGAAGCAATACTCCCAAATTCATTCCTGGAAGCAAGCATCACCTTGATCCCCAAAGCAGAGAAAGGCCCAACTGAAAAAGAGAACTATAGGCCAATCTCACTAATGAACATAGATGCAAAAATCCTTAATAAGATACTGGCAAACAGAATGCAGAAGATCATCAAGAAGATCATACACCCTGATCAAGTGGGATTCATCCCAGGGATGCAGGGATGGTTCAATATATGAAAATCAATTAATGTAATACACAATATCAATAGAGCCAAGGACAAAAACCATATGATTATCTCCATAGATGCAGAAAAAGCATTTGACAAAATCCAACATGCATTTATGATAAAAAACCCTACAAAAATTTGGAATAGATGGTCTCTACCTCAAACTGATAGAAGCCATCTATGAAAAAGCAACAGCCAATATCATACTAAATGGGCAAAAACTGAAATCCTTCACACTACAATCAGGAACAAGACAAGGATGTCCACTATCACCACTCTTGTTCAATATACTTCTGGAAGCATTAGCCATGGAAATTAGACAAGAGAAAGAAATAAAAGGAATAAAGATAGGAAATGAAGAAGTCAAATTGTCATTATTTGCAGATGACATGATATTCTCTATAGAAGACCCCAAGAACTCCACCAAAAGTCTTCTAGACTTAATAACCAAATTCAGTCAAGTAGCTGGTTACAAGGTCAACACACAAAAATCAATAGCTTTCCTCTACACCAATGACAGACTCACTGAGAGAGAAATAGAGCAAATAATTCCTTTCACAATAGCATCCAAAAAACTGAAATACTTAGGAATCATCCTAACGAAAGAAATCAAAGACCTCTTCTCTGAAAACTATGGCCCTCTGAAAAGAGAGATTGAAGATGATATCAGAAAATGGACAGACATCCCCTGTTCCTGGGTAGGAAGGATGAATATAGTGAAAATAGCCATACTTCCAAAACTGCTATATAGATTTAATGCAATTCCAATTGAGATCCCAGCAGCATACTTCATAGACCTTGAGAAAACAATCCAAAAATTCATTTGGAGCAAGAAGAGACCCAGAATAGCAAAAGCAATTCTAGGTAACAGAGACATGGCAGGGGGTATCACAATCCCCAACCTGCAATTCTACTACAAAGCTACTGTGATCAAAACAGCATAGTACTGGCAAAGAAACAGACCTGAGGACCAGTGGAACAGATTAGAAGATGCAAAAACAACGCCAGACACACTCAGCCATCTCATTTTCGACAAAGGAGCCAAACACCCTCACTGGAGGAAAGATAGCCTCTTTAATAAATGGTGCTGGAAAAATTGGGCTTCAACTTGCCAAAGATTAAAACTAGACCTCTATCTCTCACCATGCACTAAACTAAAATCAAAATGGATTAAAGATCTAAATATTACAATAGAAACTCTGAACCAGTTGGAACAGAGGTTAGGTAGAACCCTTGAAGACATCAGTGTAGGAAAAGATTTTATGAACAAAACCTCACTTGCCCATGAACTAGCACAAACAATCAACAAATGGGATCTCTTCTTATTAAAAAGCTTCTGTACAGCAAGAGAAACCACCAGCAGTGTGAAGAGACAATCCACAATGTGGGAAAAAATCTTCACCTGCTCTTCCTCAGACAAAGGTCTACTATTTCGAATCTATAAAGAACTTAAAAAGATCAGACCTCCCAAATTTAAAGACCCAATCTGAAAATGGGCATCTGAAATGAACAGACATTTCTCAGACAAAGAAGTAGAACTAGCAAATAAATACATGAAAAAATGTTCAACATCACTGGTCATTCAAGAGATGCAAATGAAAACAACACTGAGATTCCACTTCACTCCAGAAAGAATGGCTGCTATCATGAAATCAACCAGTAACAAATGCTGGTGGGGCTGTGGGGAAAGAGGAACCCTGCTCCACTGCTGGTGGGAGTATAGACTGGTGCAACCACTGTGGAAATCAGTATGGAGATACCTCAAAGAACTAGGACTGGAAGTCCCATTTGACCCTGCTATTCCACTGCTGGGGATCTTCCCCAAAGAATTAAAAGAATCATACCACAGTGATATATGTGTGCCCATGTTCATAGCAGCACAGTTTGTAATAGCTAAAACTTGGAAACAGCCCAAATGCCCATCAACTGGAGACTGGGTAAAGAAAATGTGGTTTTTTTAATAAAATGGAGTACTACTCAGCCATCAAAAATGAGAAATTAGAGACATTCATAGCTAAGTGGATGCACATTGAAACAATACTCTTAAGTGAAATAAATAGGACACACGTGTAAATACTGAATAGTTTCTCTGGTGTGAGAAACTGAAAGTGTAAATAAGGACTAATTGTATAATAGGTAATGTGAAGTAGGAAGAAAAGGGGCAAAAGGGAAGGAAGTGGGAGGGCTAGGGAAAGGATAGCAAATGGGATTAATATGAGAAAATGGAAAAATAGAAACAAAATCTTTGTAAATAGGGAGGACTGGAGGGATTGAAGGGAGGGCTGTGCAAGGGTGAAAAATAAGAACCAAGAGAGACTATGTAAAGGTGCAAATTTCCAATGATGAATGTCATTATGTTGTATACCTAAAATGTACCAATGATTAGAATGAATAATCGATAATGTAAATAGGAAGAAAAGGTCCAAAGAGGTAGGGGTAGTGGGAGGGGCAAGGGAAAGGAAAGAAGGGAAAGGAAAAATGATTAGAAATGGAAATAAAGTCTTTGTAAATAGGGAAGGGTGGAGGGTGTGAAGGGAGGGCTAGGAATGGGGAAAAAATAAGAACCAAGATGCATTATGTAAAGGTACAATTCCCAATGAGAAATGTAATTGTGTTGTATACCTACAATGTACCAATAAAAGAATTTAATACAAAAAAAAAAAGAAAAAAAAGAATATGAACACATGAAAACACAAAAGATTACAAAGGGCCAAAGCAACCTGGAGAAAGAACAAAGCTGGAGGCAACCTATTTCCTAATTTCAAATTATGTTAAAAGCTAGAAAAACAGGTTGATACTGCCATTTAAACAAACTCATAGACCAAAAGAACACAATCAAGATTCTAGAAATAAACTCATGTTCATAATATCAAGTATTTAACAAGATTACATAATGGAGAAAGGATAGTCTCTTCAATAAATAGTGATAAGAAAACAGAATACCCACATGCAAGAAGGAAATTAAACTTCATCTTATACCATGTACAGAAGTTTACACAAAATAGGATAAAGAATAAAATATAAGACCTGAAACCATGAAATTCCTAGAGGAAAATTTAGGGAATAAAACTCCTAGATATTGGTAATGCAAATGATTTTTTTATAACAAAAGCAAAAATAAACAAGTGGGACTACATCAAACTAAAACTCTTCTATACAGCTGAGGTAACAATCAAACAAGTGAAGGGAAACCTATAGAATGAAAGAAAATATTTGCAAACTATCTACCTGATAAGGGATTAATATCCAAACTATATCAGAAACTTATATAACTCCAATATTTAAAAAACAAATAATCCAATTTAAAAGGGGATAAAGCTCTTGAACAGACATTTTTCCAAAGACATACAAGTGACAAACAGATACATGAAAAGATGCACAACATCACTAATCAAGAAAATGCAAATCAAAACCACAATAAGATATTTCCTCTAGGACTAGGGATATAGTTCAGCGGTAAAGCACCTGACCAGCATGTGTGATGGGAGGCCTTGAGTTCAATCCCCGCCACTGCAAAAGAAAAAAAGAAAGAAAAAGACAAGTCATTTGCAAAAATATGAATGAAATCTGAAGGAATTTGCTGAAATGAGTCAGACAAAGACAAATATTCTATGATCTTACAAGTACATGTGGAATCTAAAAACTTCAAACTTATAGAAACAGTAGAATAGTGGCTGCCAAGCAAACAGAGGGAGCAAAAATAAGAAGATGTTACAAATTTTTAGAACAAGTTGAGTAAGTTCTGGAAATCTAATGTACAGCATGGCAGCTGTAGTTAACAATTCTGAATTGTATATTTGAAGTTTTCTGAGAGTAAATCTCGAAAGCTCTCACCACACACACACAAAATGGTAATGGAATTTTAACTAACTCAATTGTTGTAATCATTTCACAGTATATAATATATCTAAGACTTACATTGTATTCTTTAAACATACATAAGTTTTGTCAATTGCCCTCAATTAAGCTGGGACCAACAAAGAACATGGATGTAAAATACTAAACAAACCCAAGAAAGCCCTCACATCCATAATATATCAAAAATCTGCAAAGCAAAAAGACCAATCTGAGAAAAACATGACAAAAGACTCAAAGACATGTTTCAGTTTCCTATTGCAAAAACAACAGAAATTCGTTATCTTATGGGTCTGCAGCCTAAAATTCAGCAGTACTTCCCTGGTATCAGGGTGTTATCATGGCTGTGGTCCTTGTGGAGCTTCCAGGGGAGATCCATTCCCTTGTCTTTTCCTGCTTTCAAGGGCAGGACAGCTTCCTTGGCTCACAGGCCGGTCCTCTGTCTTCAATCCCAACAACATTGGGCTGGATCCTTCTCACGCTGCCACACCTGTTTCTCTCTTCTGATGTCCTCTTTCACTCTTTAGAACCTTTGTGATTACACTAGGTTCACCTAGATAACACAGGATAACCTACTTTAAGTTCTGTTGATTATGAACTTCAATTTCACATGCAATCTTAATTTCCCTTTACCATGTAACCTGACATATTCACAGGTCTGGTAATTAGGACACAGACATCTTTGGGGGCACATTTTTTTTAAAGTAGTACAAAACGTATCACAGAAGAAAGCATACAAATAGCTAGTAAAGATGTAAGAAAGTGTTCAACCTCATTCGTCATTAGGGAAATATAAATTTAAATAATGGCATACCACTATACATCATAATGGCTAATATTAAAAAGTCCACTGAGGATAGAGAACAACAGAAACTCATATATCACTGGTGAGATTTTTTTAAATTGCACAACCATTCTGAAAAAGTAGAGTACCTACTAAGGCTTAAAATATTAATACCTTTATATCTCTAGCAATATCACCCCTCAATATACACCCAAGTGAAAAGCAGGTATTTCAAGACAACAATAATTTTAACAGCCACAAATTGGAAACAACCCAAATGCCTATGTAAAGTAGATCAAATAAGAAAGAAATTGTGGTGAACTCACTCTTTAAGAGGCATGATATAGCTATAAGGAGGAACAAACTTCTGCTACACAGAACAGCATAATGAACTCCATAAACATAATGTTGAATGAATGAAGCCAGACACAAAAAGGGACATATTACAGAATTTTATTTTCATTTATAAAAGGTCTAAAACAGAGACTAAACTATTATAATAGAAATCAGAGTAGCAGTTACTTCTGGATAAAGCATACGTGAAAAAAGGCATCAGTGAAGTTTTGGGGTATGATAATATTCTGTTTTGTTAAAAGACACAATTTTAAAAATATTTTTGTTATATTATATTTCAATAAAATTTTCCATAAATCTATATTAATAGTATATGTTCTTTGTGTCAAAACCTTGGGATCTTCTTTAGCCATCAAACATGTAATAGAAACAGATTCCTGATTAAACTGACAATTTTTCTCCTAACAAATCTCACAGTGGACAGACATTTCCTGTCAGAAGAGCCAAATACCAAAAGGCAAGAGGTTAAAATGAATTAAAATTTAGTTATTCTTGAATCACATGAAAATGTTACAGACTCCAGAGACTATTCCTATATTTGGACTTTTTTCAGTGACCTAACGGTAGTCATATGAAATTAGTTAAATAACATTATAATCAACCTTTTTAAATGTAGGCTTTTGCCTTTTTATGAGAAATTGGCATTTTCATCATCAAGGATGTACACAACCTCCTTGACACAATGATTCTGCACCAAAATCATTTCAGGGGTTTTTTGATGTTGTTAGTTTTTTTTCTTTTTAAATAATGTGCTTAACAGCAGCCCAGCCATGATCTGCAGATGGAAAAAGAACAGCAGCACCATGTGCCCACAGGGGAAAAAGAGAACGGAAATCTCAAACTGCAAAAGCAGGAGCCAAAAGCATTATAATGAGAATTCCCACAGTAACATAAGTAAGCCTCTGTTTCCTGTTTTATTTTTCATTTTGGACTGTTTTTATAGTATCACAAATGAGTATGGACAACAATAATAGTTATTGTGCTTTAGAACTTCTAACAAACTTGCATATTGACAGGGCTGCTTGGAAAACTGGGGTCTTCTGAATCAGATCCACTTTGGTTCAAATCCCAGTCAGGCCACTTACAAGTCCCCTAACTTTGAATGAGTTTCTAAATTGTGCTTCATTTACCTTGTATGTACAGAGTGTCAGAATTTCCCAAAGTAGGCTTTGAGGACTGCCTGAGAATGCAACTAAATGCCTGCTGACAGTTCACACTGCATGTGCAATGGAGATGATAAGGTAAAGACCACAGCACACAGTGGGCGTTTGATCAGTGGTAGCACTTGGTGTGATTGTCTCATTTGGCTTGTACAGAGATCTATTAGGGCAGGGACTGTGAATGTTTATGCACCAAAATGTCTCCCCACAGTAGGCAGTCAGTAAATATTTGTTTAATGATTGAATGAATTTGTAAGTGAATGGATATAAAAAGAAGTAAGGCATGAATCCATTTGTCCCAGAAGTATGAGAAAAGCACACCTTAGGTTTATCTAGGGTCCCACTGCTACTAATTAGAAAAGTTGGGTTGCAAGCCCTGTTTTTCTTACTGTAAGCCCAGTGCGCTCTCTCGTTTCTAGCAGTGTTCACTACATGCACTTGCCTCGCTCTGGGTGTTGGCACTTTATCTTCATTTTGTATGTGCAATTTGTTCTGAGTTAGAAAGTGTCTGGAGTCAGCTCAGGAAGAAATTCAGTAAACAAGTTTCATGCTTATGCTGATAGTATGTGATATTTTAAATATTCCTAAACTATGATAAAATATAGAAGCACTGAATTTATATAGTATGTATGTTTAATACAAAATGAAAATATCACCACAGAAAGTATTGAACAAATAAATCCTCTTTGGGTCCTTTCATTTTTTTTCTTGAAGCTATAGCCCTAGAAAATTAAACATAGCCAGATAAATGTCTTTCCAAAGGCATTATGGTAATTCCAAAGCAGCACATTAGGTCATTTAACTAAGGTTTTGAGAATTTCTTCAACTAGCCAATGTCTGAGGTGCCCACACACCTTGCCTTTACTGATGGAAATGTGTTTGCTGTGGCAAGCATGCTGGCAAACCTACGTGCATGTCCACAGAATCATAAAATTGCATTTTAAAATGTCAGTACTTTACCCAGTACAGCATGTGCACAATGGAAATGATCCAGAAGAACTGGAAAGCAAATGAGATTTTTTCTTTCTTTTTTCTTTTTTTAGTATTGGGGAGTGAACCCAGGTCCTTCACGCTGGGCTGCATTCCCACCCCTTTTTCATATTTTATTTCAAGGCAGGGTCTTGATAAATTGCCCTGTTGGCTAGGCTCACCTCAAAATTTTAATCCTCCTGCCTCAGCCTCCCAAAGTCCTGGGATTATAGATGCATGCCACCACACAAATAAGCTTTTGAATGGGAAGAATGGTAAGTAGTAAGAATACTACAAATAGAATAATAATATCCTGGAAATAAAGCCAACCAGATTAAAGACAAGTGTATCAGAAAAAAGGACCCAGACTCAAGTGGCTACTCCCATTCCCCAGGAGCTGTGTGAGAAGGTGCCGGCTCTAGCAACCTGCTCAGAGAGGTTGTGCTGTGCTGTACACCATCAAGCTACCTTTTGGCACAGCTAAGCTTATGCTTGTCTCCCTTTTGTAAGCAGAAAGAAAATGGACAGGGAAGCCCTAAGGGAGAGAAAATGTTTCAATGATTTATAAATTGCACAGTAATTGAAGTTTCTAGAAATAGTGCAGCAGAAAGAACACTGGACTAGGGGAAAGGTTCTGCAGAATGACTCAGTTGGGTTTTGGTGGACTCCACACATGCTACTGCTCCCATTATTATTGTTAATGCCTTTTTCTCAGTGACATTTAAATGATTATTAATATGTATATAGGAAATCTATTAATTTCTTCACACTTACATGCAATAATCCACTTCCCACTGCCCTTGAGATGTATCTAAGATCCATAAAAGGTTTCAAACACTTTCTTTTTCAGCCATAAGGAAATTCTTCCATGTCTTCAAATGAGGAATATTCTAACTCTAACCCTAGGCCACCACTACTTCCACTACTTCTCTCCCTAACTCCTGATAATTCTTTAGGTCTTTGACTAATGTCATTGCTACTGGAATGCCTACCTTACTTCTCCTCAGTACCACTCCCACCATCCCCAGTGACAATTTTGGACTGAGTGCCACTGCTGCTCATTTGCCTAGCAACCCCCTGTTGGCAGAGCTGTCCTATCATAGAACTTTGCATGCTTCTTTACAATGGCTTTTTTCCATTATCTCCCTGGATAAATGAGAAGGTTCTGCAAGGGAAGTTCTGTCTATCTCATCCAATATTTTACACCAACCTCCTAGAGTAGGTCATATAAAAGTACCTAAAATCTCATTGTTGAATAGAAAAATGAATGAATGAAGGAATGAGTTAAGTCTAAATACATAAGTAATTTGCTATTTTTTTGCCTGAGATACCCTCTCCAATGACCCTTCCCCTCAAAAACACCAACTCATCTTTCCTGGCTTGATTTAGCTATTTGTTTGTTTTTTTCACTCTTCCCTCCCCTTTTTACCTACCCAACCTGTCTTAGGTGCTCCTCAAGTATATCCCCCCAGGGCCCTCCACACCCTCTGTGGTGGCGTCTCTTCTATTTTTCTGGAGTTCTGGTCAATATTTAGTAACTCTCTCTACATAATAAGCATCCCATAAACTATACTGATCCAGATTAGCATTTTATCCTGACAGAGTGAAATTTTAATAAATATTTCCTAAATATGAATTAATTAAATTGGCCAATTATCTTTAAAATCTAAACGACAAAATGGGCAGCATTGTTTTGGCACTGTCTTGCTGTCTCTTTCCGCCAGGGAACCAATGACTTTTTTAGGAAAATGTCAGTGTTCTGATTCTGTCTGGATCTTCTTTCTCTCCCATCATTTTCTAAATCATTTGCAGATCATTCTCTGCATTGTAAACTATCAAAAGTTGAAAGAGATGTTTTCTTTAGTGGGGGTTTTTATTCTGATTATAGAGAGACCTCTCAGCTCTTCTGTCATCAATTGCTCAAAGTTGGCACTTGAAGTTTCCAGTCTTCAATGACTGTATCTCAAGAGCTCTGACTCATCCTCTTCCTAAAAGCTACTGTTTGTATCACACAAGTGCTGGAACATGAGACTTCCTCTCCTTCTGTCTCTCTTCAGAATGCTTGGGGGGTTTTTTATTTACAAATGGAGTTTGTTCATTTTCACCATGTCATCTTTCCCTGGTGAATTTTCCTGGTTTTTTATGCCTTTCAGGAATGAATATGCTTGCCAGTCAGTGGAATCTTCAGGTCCAGTATTATTGAGATGAAGAGAATATTACTTAATTTGAGAATCTCACTTAGCATCTTACTCTTTCAAACATCATAACATATCTACAGACACCTGGGCTTAAACTACTGACTTCATAAGCATTATGAATGCGTTCCATGGCACCTTTACAAAACAGAAAGTGAGAAAGGAATAATCAGTGCAATCAGTCACCATTCTGGAGGTGCTATCCAAAGTGCACACTGATAATAGCCCAGCTGTCTCACCTCTGGTATCTAAAAGGTCATAGATCTCTACACCAAATGTTTATGCTGATTCACACTGTCCCATTCATTTGCCTATATATTTTTAGGTACATTCATTCATTGCTCCTCCTCTTCCTGAAATCATAGTGAAACACATTTCCTAGACTCCATTGTATAGAGTCTCTGTCAGGGACTAACTCTTCCCTGTGGATCCAGAGAAGCTAGATCCTACTAGATAGTCCCTCCCTGCTCTGGGCCCATCTCCCATCAAGCAAAACTTCTGAATTCTTATAACTTCCTGAATAAAGGTGAAATTAATTGAAATCCTTAAAGTGCTCTCATAATAAAGGCAAAAAAAAAAAAAAAAAAACAATACACACAGCCTTGAGGGGCTATTTCTTACCCACTGTCAAGGTTTTTCTTCCTTATCTTTCTCAGAATTACCACTCTTTTCACAAAGTCCTTTCTGGGGTGTTAGGTAAACAATCACATGCTCTGAAAGCCCTTTCCCAGCCTTCTGAAGACAGCAGAAATCCTAGAGCTGAATCTGAAGAAGTCAGGGGGCCATGAAGACAAAGTGCAAGGAAGACATCGAGATCCCTTAACCGTTCTGTTCTCCAGTGTCTTCCAACCTGACCTGGGCAAGTGGGATAGTATCATTTGAAAAGGAGCATCACTCACCTGGTTTCTCCACTCTAGGAACCAGAGTATTTTCTGTGCTTATCTACTGAGTCCACCAATTTCATATATCTGCCATGAAAACTATTGGAAAGTATTTCTTTTAATTCCAGTATTTTCATTAAACGAAGTGTAGGGGGGCCAGGGATTTAGCTCAGTGGTGCCACCACCTGCCTCGAAAGTGCAAGGTCCTGAGTTCGATCCCTAGTACCAAAAAAAAAGATAAAAGAAGTGTAGGTGAGAATTCCCTAACCATTAACATGGGCTATTAAATAATGAGAATCCCTACAATATATAGAAATTCCCTCTATTGGAGCACAGAGATGTAATGACCCAGCCTTGTTTTCAGTGCCTCCAGTGATGTGGAACACACCTGCTCCCAAGGCAGCCCTGTTTATTGCTAGGCAGTGCTAATATTTGAAAGCACTTTTGTAGGTTGAACTAAATTTTCTATTACTTTAAAAACTACCGTTTATAGAACATCATGATGTGCCAAAGATTGTCACTTTATACAACATTTCCAGCCAAACCTCACAAAGAGCCAACAAGATAGACATTATCCTACTTCCTAGCTGAGAAAAATAAAGCTCATGAAGTTTAATTTTCTTGCCTGCCATCATAACAATGGTAACATTTTTACCAATCTGGCTTTGCCTAGTTGCAATATTGCTTTCAACTTTCAAAGAAATTATATTCTTGGTAATATATTTACTATTAAATAAAGGTTCATCCTTTAAGGTGTCATAACTCTGGAATATTTATACATGCTCTCTCTTCAAATATCTGGAACAGCTGCTTATAGGCAACAGAACAATGAATTCCCTTTTTCTTTAACTAAATCTGGGTAGTTTAGGAGAAATTTACAAGTGTTTGTATATTAAAATCTATATGAAAAAATATATGTGATAGTAAATTTTGATTGCCAATTTAATTGGCTTGAAGAATGCCTAAGACATTATTAAGGCACATTCCTGCTTGTGTCTGGGTAGGTTGAGGTGGTGTGACCTTGAGGATTGTACCTGATCCCTGGCCCCTTCCTCCCTATGTTCCTGTTCTCTCTACTTCCTGGCCACTAGGAATTGAGCAGCTTTCTTTTACCACACCTTTCCACCTTGATGTTTCTGCTTTGGATCCAGTCAACCATGACTGAAACCTCTAAAATTGTAAACCTAAATAAACCTTTCTTCCTTTAAGGTGTGTATGTAAAGTATTTTGTCCAAGCAATGGATATGCTGACTAATGCAACATATGAATGTCAGTATGGTCACATGTGCCCTTCTTCTCATCTACATAAAAACATATATACAAAACTAAACACCTGCACACACAAGAATCAGCAAGATTTGATTTTTTCATATCCATGAAAACGATGGCGGTTTCCTCCACCCACTTTCCATATGAGGCAGCTAGAACAAATGCCAAAGGTGGCAGCAGGTAGAAGAAGATGGAGAGAAGGAAAAAGGTAAGAAGGGGAGTATTGCAACTATGAGGCACTTCTATATCAACATTGCTGCCATTGGGCCAGGCAGTCCTCCCAAAAGCCAAAAGAGTGCCTCCATCCATAAAAGCCACAAAAGACGAGGGAAAATTGAAGGCTAAATAAGGCCAGATTCTGCCCTCTATGAGAGTCTTGATCACATGGGAAACTACTAACAAAGAAGTCCACTAAAACTGAGCACACTACTACTGATCACTTTCATTGCTGTTAACCATAGAGTGGTCCTTAGCTGAGTGCTTAGAAGCAAAGACTTTGGGTTTTGAAGCCGGACTTCACCACAGAACTGTCCCATCCTCTCACAAAAGAGAATTACCAAGACTTTGTAAATAGGGAGGGATGGAGGGGTTGAAGGGAGGGCAGAGGAAGGGGGAAAAATAAGAACCAAGAGAGATTATGCAAAGGTGTAAATTTCCAATGATGAATGTCATTATATTGTATGCCTAAAATGTACCAATAAAATAATATTTTTTTAAAAATAAATTTAAAAAATTGAGGTAACAGTATAAAAAACATAAATTACCAATCCCATTCTGCTAGTCAAGCTATAGTTCCTAAAGATAATCCTTGCAAATTGATTCTAACTGTGGTTTGTGAATCTTAATGACCACTATGGAGAATAGCACAGAAGTTCTCCAGAGCACCAAATATAGAACTGCCGTGTGATGCAGATATCCCACTCCTGGTTATATATCCAGAGGAAATGAAGGCAGAATACATGTTTATAGACATACTATAACAGCTAAGATAAGGAATCATCTAGGTACCCATTAACAGATGAATGGATAAAGAAAATATGGTATATATGTGCAATGATGTATGAGTCTGCCATAAAAGAAAACAAAATACCATTCTTTGCACCAAAATGGATAGAACTGGAGGATATAATGTTAAGCAAAATAAGCCAGACACAGAAAGATAAGTACCATATGCAGAAACTTAAACAAAAATTCAAACTGCAAGTAGAATAGTATTATAAGGACTGAGAAGGGTGCTGGGTTGGGGGAAGGGGGCAAGAATGGAAGAAAAGTAGTTGGATATGATCAATGCATGCTGAATGCATGTATGGAAATATCATACTGAGTCCCATTAATTTATGTACCATAAATGTGTGATAAATAAATAGAAAGAAAGAGAGAGAGTATCAGGTGAGTGATTTCTAAATGATATGACTATTGTTTTAAATATTATTTGCAAAATTATAAAAGCCACAAATCCTCCTAAATTTTCCAACTCATATAACTTCCTGAAATTCAGCATTCACCTGAAATCCACAACACAAGGGTAAAAAACATGACATCTCAGGTTTCAAGATTAAGATAATCAGCTGTCTCTATTTGCCTCAGAATAAGAGGGTTCTTCATGCTAAAAGCAAGACAAATCTGGGGCAAAGCAGGACAGTTGGTCAACCTCTCAAAGGTACCTCTTGATTTTGCTGCAGATTGGGGCCCCTTCTGTATACTGATCCACACCTCCCACTCAATAGTTTATGTAAGAACGAGGGAGCCCACTCAGGTACACTCAGAAATAAACCAACTTATCAAATAAGGGGAAATGGAAGAGAGAGTAATATGGGTGCCAGGGGACAATTCAGAAGGAACATTTATTGCTGGAGTACTCCCACACATGCAGGAGAGGGCCTTGCCGTAGGAACTGATTGATGCCATGACATTCCCTTAGCTTCAATACATGGCTGCACTACATTTTTACAAAGCTACAACCTTCTTTTCTAAAAGGAAAATACAATAATAAATTACAGAAAAGTTAAGTATATATATCATTCTAAGGCAGTTTTGAAATACACCTACTTTGTGTCCGGAGAACACTACAAAGCAAATTAAATTAATGTCAAAAAGGAATATATACATATTCGTTCCTTCAGCAGAATATATACTGAGGGCCTACTACATACAAGCCTGAATGCAGTACTCCAGGGACACCCAGAGAGGTGAAGGACTTAGTTCTTATCTGTTAGGCATCTCATTTGAATCCTCTCTTGTATTCATAATATCTGCTTCCTAGTTTGGGGCTGTTCAAACCTATGTACACCTGTTCTCCAGGGCTGAGCCATGCACAAAAAGCACTCAGTAATTCAGTCACCTCATTTACCATTGCTCCCTTAAGAAGAACCTGTAACCAGCTCATTTTTAATGCACCCAGCTTACTTTTCTTCCTTGGGAGGTTATTTCTGTCCACCAGTGTAACTTAGGTGTCAGGTAGGACAGACATATTAAAGAAAAATGAATGTGGAAATCCCAGGAGAAAAAAAAAATATTGTTTTAACCATTACCTAGCACTTCCTATATTGAATTAGTACTGAAATCATTTTTTCCCTTCTAATTCATTATCATTACCCTAGCGCTAAAGTTTTTATAGCTTTATTCTGCACCTGAGCTAGCATCATCCACCCCCTCAGAATTCAGGTAGAGAACAACACAGGTGGACCCCAGCCCTGCTGATCAGGATAACACATTCCTATCCCTTATCTGACATGAGCCCCTTTCAGCTAAACTCAGACACCACTCCATTGTTTTAGCAGATAGTGCCTGACAGGGAGATGACTGATTCAAGTGACAGAAGGGGTTTCAATAGAGAGAGAAGCCTGTTTAAACTGAGACCTGTCTGCTCCAGTAAATCTCTGGTTTTATCAGCCAGGTGAAACTGGCTCATTTCGAGGGGATCTGTGGCAGTCCATCTCTTTCCAGCCCTTTGTCAGGGAAGCCTCAGGTGCCTCAGCATGCCAGGTTTGATATGAGTCAAGCCTGGTGTGAACAGGATTAACCCATAAGATTGCGTGAGACTCCCTTTAAGTGTATTTCGAGCGAAGACAGGAAAAACTACAAACTCGATTAAACAAGGTAAACTTCCTTATGTTCCTCTGCAGCATGCATCTTATTTGCATTCCTTCAGCAGTCTGAATAAACATAACCATTGACCTGGTGGCTCTAGCAGAGAGCCTGGAGCCCACGTGGTGCAAGGAGGAATAATTTCTATGTCGTCGTGGCAAAACTGGACAGCATGTCAGAAACATGAAAATGGCTTTGAAATCTGCACGTCTGTGTGAAGGTATAAAATATTCATACCTCAGATTAAAATATTTTATTGAATTAATATTGATTTACTATTAATTTTTAAATAGATTCATATTTCATGAAGCACTCACGATGAACCCACCAATTGGGCCTCAGTGAGTGAAACCAATTACACAAATCATTAAGGAAGCAACCGAGAAAGCAACTCGTAATGCCTGAGGAGAGACAAAAAGAATTTGAAAATATGGCTCTGTGGTAAAACAAACAGTGTTTATATAATGACTGAAAAAATAATAATAATACAGCATCCTGCTCACTGTTCTGCAGCTTTCTTCTTTTCAATGTATGCCAGTGGAGCAACCCTCGACCAATTTTTTTTTAGAGATCTATGTTTGGCATCATGCTTGAAAACTTCACTGCAGTGACATTTTTTTTTCAAAATTGCAATTAATTCTTTCCTTCCAAGAGGAAAATGTAATAATAATAGCTACTGAAAAGTGAAGCTTCATTAAGAGTTCCTCCCTTCAGTATTGGGCAAAGCCTTTCAGAAAAGTGCTGACAGCTAAAAACAAAAGACATTGATTGCTGTGCTCAATTAGCATCTTCAGACACAAAGCACTGGCTAGGAGGAGGAGGGTTCCCAAATGCTTTCCTACTTGTTCTATTTCTGAGTTCAGAAAATGAACTCTTCCCCCCTCTGCTCTTCTATAATGCTTTCCATAACCATACCTGAATTTTTGTCTGAAAACTCATACTGCCACTGTTGCATTGAGTTTCCTTTGAGTGGGAAAATATTTTCTAATTTATACAAGGAGTTTTTACAGCCTAGGCAACAGACCCAGCTCATCTTTATTCATCCTCCTTTTCTTTTTATATCTCATTCATGTTTTCCTTTTCTCATTCAACCATTCTAAATTGGGCCACCCTTGTTCAGTTTATTACAGTCAGCCCTTTTTTTGCAGAAAACACTGGTATGTACAGTTACAGGACAATATAAATATCATTCTTCACTTTGTGATGAAGAGCTTTATTGTGAGCAAGAAGATTTTAAACGGCATGGGAAATCTGCTGGAGATGCTACACTAGGTTAGAATAGCCTCATGGGGCTAAAATGATGCCCAGGGTCTCCTAATTAGATAAAGCCATTGTTTAGATTCAGACAATACCTGTTTACAGTTCAATAAACAACTTGTCACAGTTGCTTGCTCAAAGCAGACCTAGATGTCAATGCAAACAGTTAGTACAGAGGTAGTGAAATAAATTGGTCTCCTGAGTAAATAAATTGAGCAGCAATGTGAAACTGCTTCATCAGTACTAGGAAGATAATCATTTATAAAGGTTTAAAATAGCGTTTCATAAGTATTGACATTTAGAGAAATGTCTTTCCCCAATCTAAATGACTACCCTCCCTTTTCCTATTTTCACCAGCCACTAAAAAAAGAAAAATAATAATAAAATAGAAAGAAAGAATAAAATATTTCTGAAGTCATCCCATCAAAGTTTTGTAATGCTTCGTATATAAAATGTAATAAACATCCAAAAGATGCCTGGTTTCTAATATAAATTATGGATAAGTACAGCACCTGCCTTCAAGGATTTTCCATTCTATCATCATAGAATGGAGCCAGACAAGAAGAAAAGACAAGTGGAAAGGTCACTTGGCCAAATGCCCAGGCTTTGTTGTTGTTTCTTGTTGAGCAGTAATGAAAGGAATCCATCCATCAAAGAAAGAACAGAGCAGAAGTGTACACTTGGAAACAGTCATCAGGAAGATGAAGTAAGGGTGGCAGGAATAAGAAATGAGGTGAAACCACTAGATGCTTTGTTTTATAAGGTATTGACTGTACATGCAGCCATTCCTCTCCCAAAGACCTTTGAAGGAAAGTGTCTGCTCTGGGAGATGTAACTCAGGAACAACTGAATGCAAGGATTTTATAATTGTTTATACCAATAGAGAAATCACAGAGTCCCTGCCAGAGACCGCCATATACATGAAAATGTCAGCAAGCAACATGGCAAATTCCAATTGTGGGATGCTTTAAGAGAAGAAGGTATTGGCATTTACTTACTGCTGGATACAGCACACACTAGCATAAACAAGAGCCAGGAGGGGATAATTCAAAAGCATTCAGCCAATGGAGTGGGTGTTACCTGGGAGTGACAACTAGGAGCTAAATTTTATGTACTTAACAGATATCAGAAGTCTTGTCCCACAACATTCTTTCCTCCTTGCTTTTTTAAAACTCCGTCTTTATTCTCTACCCCACAAAGCCCAAAGCAAGGCAATATGGTACCCTAAATGTTAGAGGACACAGCCCCATTTAACTCATTTAACTGTCACAGTACTTATTTTATAAGAACTCCCTTTAAACCTGCTCATTATGAAAACCTTACTGAGTTCTGCCACTACAGATAACATTTATTTTCTTTTAACATGTAATTTTCTGATTAATCAACAAACTTTCAGTTATTTCTTTGAGCCTGCCTTCTGCTAACAATGTATAACTTGCCAGAAAACTACAACATTGATATTCTTTCTTTCTTTTTCTCTCTTTTTTTTTCTTCTTTTTTCTTTTTTTTCCTCACTATGTAGTTCAGGCTGGCCTTTTTAAAGTGGAATTTTTAAAACTTGGAGTAGTTTACAGCCACTGAAGCCTTTTCGTAAAGCAAGGAAATAAAACAGGAGTGCAGTCAATACTATTATAAACCCCAGTGATCCTTTCTCAAGATGAATATTTAACATCTGCCCTTGTAGCTCAGACTCCCTATCCCTAGCTCTAAAACCACACCTGCATTTTCAAAGGGAGTGCACAAGCAAACTGTAAGATTTCTTTCACTGGCATTTATGTTGTGGTCACAGGCCTGAGAGCACATAATGCCAGGATTACTGCTGACCTGCCCTCCGTGGAAATCTGAGCTCAGTGGTATCTTTATAAAATGTTAGCTTTCAAGGCTACTCTAGACAAAATTGGAGGTGGATGTAGTTTTTCACCTCTATTCCCAGCTTCCATGTTCAGAGACAAAATCTCATTTACTCCACACCTCTCAGAAGGGCTTGGTGCATTCAGTGTCATCCCATTTCAGATTCCTGTCTTGTGAAGGCTCCACAATGCACAGAGAAAAGAGAAGGGATTGTTTGAAAAGACTCAGGTTCTAGTCCTACTTCTTACAGCCTGGGTAACCTTACTCAAGCCACTTAACTTCAACAGCTCACATTCCTCCTGGATTAAACAGAGATAATAAATAAGTTATTTCCTGTCTTAGTTACTTTCTTATTGATGAGGCACAAGACCCGACATTCACAAATCTAAGGAGAAAATGGGTTTTGGGGGGGGCTCACAGTTTTCAGAGGTTTCAGCCCATAGTTGGAGCAATAGTTTGGCTCCGATACAGAGCAGCGTGGCAGAAGTTGAGATAGCAAAGAAATAGCTTGTGAATGGTAATGAGAAGAGAGAGAGATCAAGGAGGAGGGAGGGAGAGACCCATCCAAGCCACGCCCCCAGTGACCCAGCTCCCCTGACCGGGCTTCACCTCCCAACATCACATTTAGCTATAAATTCATCCGTGGATTAAATGCCCCTGAGATCCAGTCACTCCCCAAAGTATTTACCTATGAATGCATGAGGCTTTGGAGGGACATCTATATATAACTATAATATTTCCTAGGGATAGTACGCCTGTTAGAGTTATGAAACAAAATGCTTTAAAAGTTAAAGGTCAATCAGATGGTATTTTCTAAATGATTAGTCACCTACTCAAAAACTTGACTGAACATTGACTATGTTCGATGCTGGTTGCAGTGATGAATAAGATGAGGTCTCTGTGCTTAGAGACACAATCTGATAGAGAATACCATGGGAAGAACATTATTAACAGTGTTAGATTAGAACCACAATAAAAGTATTAATCAAGTGCTACGGAGCCACAGATATGGAAGCAACTGATTCTTTTGGAGGCAAGTCATGGAAATTATGTTGTTATTGAAATATAATTAATGGTAAAATATTAGGCCATACCATTTAGTAGGGAGATATAGATTCTTTTAATTTTAATTAATTTTTTTTAGTACATGTTTCCAGTATGTAATTTTTACATTCCTTTTGGGGAGTTGGTACATGTACATATCACTCCTTACTTGTAGTCAAAGTCTAAAGCTCAAGGAATAAAGTCCTAATGCTTCAATTTTAAGTCTCAACAGTGAGTAGGGGGAGAGAACAAGAACCATCAGGACCTGACCAACTCCTGTCCAGAAATTTCAAATCACACGAGACAGTTATCTCAGCTAAGACAAGCTCTCTCTCCCTCTAACTACGGAATTGTCTAGTCAGAAGCATCATAACCTTAAGAAGCATTTTACATCATTCCTCTTTCTTGAACTCATTTTTTAAAATCTTGATTCGAACATATTAACTGAAAAAGAAAAAAAAAATCTCCACTTCAGGCGATGAACCAATTTCTGGTTTAGAGGTTAGAGAAAACATATGAACACATCCTCCCTAAGATCACCCTAAAACCCCAGTGATTCCCCACACTTTTTTTAACCTACAAACACCTTGAGCTCACCACTGGGATGAGGTTTTGACCCACCTTCCATGCTGGTAAATGCTACATACAGATCCACGAGCCAGACCACATAGTAAACCCCCAACCAAACTCACTTCCGAGATGGCAAATCTGTTCTCCTCCCGTGTTTCCTTGTCTCTGAAGAAGACGTGGCCGCCTGCCCCATTACTCAAGCCAGAAAGCAAAAAGGCCTTCTTTCTTTACTTCCCCCTTCATCTTGCCTCCCTCTGTCTCCCAGAACCAATGACTAAACCTCATCAACTCCACATATTTGCCACTTCTCATACTTACTTTCTTCTCTCCTTTCCCCTTTGATTGCTGGAGTTCAGCCTGAATCACCTTTTATCTAAACTTGGAAGTAGCCACATAACGTCTCACACACTCTAATCTCACTTCCTCTAATTCATTCTCCAAGTGCCACCAAAGTGACAGTGATCTTTAAAAGCCAAGAAAGATCATGTAACTCTCCTTCTTAAAATCCTTCAAAGGCTTTCTACAGTTTACAGAAAAAAAAGAGCAAATTTCTTAAAGTCACATAGAAGACTCTAAATTATCTGGCCTAGCAGTTGTTCTGACCTTAAAATTCTTACAAATCTCTGACTCTTCCTTGTGGTTTCATAACTGTCTACCTTTGCTATTACTAGATTCCTTTGTCTCCTGTCCTCAACCTCCTATCCTAACAAATACCTATTCATTTGCCAGGACTCATTCCAGACACCCCATTTTCTGGGGACCCTTTATGCTACCAGGCTCCTGAAATGGGATTGCCCATTATTTCCTTGTATCTTCCCTCTGAACTCTTTCCAAATACTGAAACATACTTCCCTCTTCTTAGGAAGAAAGTGCTCCCAAGCACAAGGGCCAAAACAGTTTACTACGTGAACATAGAAACTAATATGGAATCTAGCACACACCTAGCACTTGGTACCTGTTCAGTGGTTGAATTAATGAGTTATACAACTCACTCCAGGAAAAACAGGTTTATATATCACAAATGCTTATTATAGTATTTGCCATATGGTAGGTATTCAATAGATATTTGCTGAATAAATGACTCTGCTTATTCTTTGCAGGGAACTGAGTGTCTGGTCACTATCTTTTGTGATCTCTCTCTCCATGTATTTTTTTTTCTTTCATATAACAATGCCCACAGCAGGCTCAGGCAGTATGTATTATACTACTATCAAATGCTGACACAAATACAAGATAGCCTTGCTGGCTAATTGTTTTGCTACTGAAAGCTCTTTGGGGGCTTCCTTCTCAGTGTCAAGCTTCTAAAATACACTCCTAAGGTCTCAAAATGAAAAACTTCTTGAGTTTTCCATTCAGTTGGTGAACAGTACATAAACCAAAGCAGGAAAAAATTCCACTAACCCAGGGAGGAAATATCATATAAGATCTATTCCCAGTATGTTTAGCTCTCTACCATTTGCATAGAATTCAGAGGTAAACTTATCAAAGTATAGAATAGACATACTTTCTAGAGGTGAGGTGAACCGTCAAATACTTCCTACTACTGGCACACTTAAATGCTGAGATTTCTATTAGAAAATGATAACTTTTGCCTTCTTGATCTTTAAAAGAATCCTTTTAGAATGCAAATACTCTTAGATAGAAGCAGAGTTGGTATCTGGCCTATAGACATGATCGATAAAACCAGGATAGTTATTTATGGCTGGAATCAGTTTTGATTATTCAGTGCTAGTGTATTTTCAAGTCTAGGACTGTAGTTCAGAGGTAGCCCCATCTTGAGCCTTATCATCACAGATTTAGAACTGAAAGAGAGTTATACAGAAATCACCTAGTCCAACTCCTACATTATATTTAAGAAACTTATTTTTGTGCACATGTATATATTCATTCATTCAACCAATATCTACAAAAGACTTCTGTGTATAAAATATCTCTCTATGAACTTGAGACATAGGAATGAACAAATAGATGAAAACTCAAGTTCTCATATGGCTTACATGGTATTAGAGAGGGAGAAACAATCATGAGAAAAAAATGGAAATGAAATCTATGCAAATAGGGAAGGGTGGAGGGGGTGAAGGGCACACAGGTAATGGGGAAAAACTAAGAACCAAGATACATCATGTACAGGTACAAGCACCCAATGATAAATGTAAATGTATTGTATACCTGAAATGTACCAATGAAAGAACTTTTTAAATGTCTTTTTCCTGGTTGCTTAGGTGGCCAGGTGATGACTGGTGCTTTGAATAGGAGCATAATGGTAAGGATCAATGAAATATGCTAGACAGGAAGTTGAAGTGGTGGTTTTAATATCAGTGTTTGGGACATACTCATTGAGGGGGTGACACTTAAAAGGAGATTTAAAGGAACCAAAGAAGCAAATCACAAATATCTGAGCAAGAGGCATATCCTAGGTGGAGAAAAACAGCAAGCACAAAGATTAAACATTTGTCTGATTTCTTTGAAAAGGATTAAGAACAATGAGAACATTGTGCTTAGTACACAGTGAGCAAAAGGAAGAGGAGTAAGAGATAAGGGTCAGAGAACTAATGAGGGCTAGATCACCACACAGGCCTTGTGGTATTTACGTAGACAGGATTTTACTATGTGTGAGATGGGAAGCAATAGGTTTTGAGCAGAAGACATGCACTGCTACATCTGGAGAGGATCCGTCTGCTGCTATGTTGAGAACAGATTAAAACAGGGGAGAGACAGAAGCAGATAAAACAAGCAGAAGAAAAGCTGGACCTGGTGGTGCATGTGTATAATCACTGGACTCGAGAGTTTTAGACAAAGGGACCATGAGTTTAGGGCCAGCCTGGGCTACATAATGAAATCTTATCTTTTAAAAAAAAATGAAAAACAGGCAAGCAAAGATTATCGCATTAATCAAGGTAAGAGATACAATTATATGAGCATGGGTGTCCATGGAGCTGGTGATATGCGGCCAGATTCTGGATATATTTAAATGGAAGAGCCAACAGGATTTGCTACAGATTAATTATAGAGAATAAGAGATTTTTCAAAAGAGAAAAATAATTCTGAAGCCTTTTGGCCTGAGAAACAAAAAAGACAATGTTTTCATCAACTGACATGGGAAGACTGAAGAAAGAACAAGATTGGGGACCAACTTGTCACCAGCCACCAGGACAGGGTGAGGAGGAGCCCCCTGGGCAGGCCCACCAGCTGACTGCTGGGGTGAGTGGGGCCCACTGGTTGCAGGCGGACCGGGACCTGCTTGCTCCAGCTTGCTCCACCAGCTTGCCACTGGCCACCAGGACAGGCTACTTGGTTACACACAGCAGAGGCACAGGGGGACATAAAAGCCATTGTCCTGAGCACCAGAAATGAACAACAGAGAGAGTGCCTGTCTCAGGCTCCCTGATAAAAACAAGCCCACTGGAAAAGTGAAGAGAATCTCTGCAATAAAGGCAAACCAGACCACCGTGATTGGTAAGTTGGAAGGATCATCAGCTCCCATCAGAAACTGGACTTTCTTCAGGGGAAAAGCAGCTGAAATCTGCAGTAGAAACTTGCAGAGTGCAACCCTGTAGGAGGACAGGGAGCTCATCTTGGGACTTGCAACCAGAAATCTGCCTGAATCTCATGGGTCTGCAACTGGCTTACTAAGACTCACTGACTTATAACTGCACACTGCTGCCCACGTTGTCTATTATGAAAGCAGAGATACATCTTGAAGGAGGCCCTTTATTTCTTAAAGGTGATAGATTAATAACTACCACAAATTGTCATTCTTTAAGTGGTATTTGATGCAATGGTGTTGCTGATTGTATGACTTGGGCTAAGGTGTCATGATTGATCAGTTTTCCTTCCTGGTATAATGAAAATGAGATAGCCTCAGAGTCATTAGAGACTCAAAACCTAAAGACCAGCTATATCTGGAAGACACCTCTGAGAAGCAATCATTCCATAAAGGTTTTAAACACATCAACAAAGATACTTACAATAAATTTCATAATATCAACCCAGGAACTAAACCAAGGACAGTACCAAGAACAAAAATGAGAAGGCATTTAAGCAAGTCTCAAACCCCGACTGCCACCCCACAAAAGGCAATTTATGGAGGAAATAAGGTGCAAAAGTCTGATAATCAACCACCTGGACACCCTGAACTGATAGCACAGGAAGTAACAAAACAGATGAGTGAGGCTCTAGAAAAATTCAAAGCAGAAATAATTTCCCAGATAACTACAGAGATGGTGAGCAGAGTGAAACACATGATTAGAAGCTCTAGAACAGAAACTGATTAAAAAAAAAAAAATAGATGGGCTCAGAAAAAATGCTGGAATCCAGGAATGCCCAGCATAAGAAAGAAATGGAAACCATGATCGCCCAACATAAGAAAGAAATGGAATCCATGAAACAGATTCAAACAGATATTCAGGAGATTAAAAACTCCATTGAAAG
Organism: Heterocephalus glaber; assembly: GCF_053883595.1. Classification (NCBI taxonomy): domain Eukaryota; kingdom Metazoa; phylum Chordata; class Mammalia; order Rodentia; family Bathyergidae; genus Heterocephalus; species Heterocephalus glaber. The sequence continues at coordinate 30,654,466 of NW_028258296.1, read as the reverse complement.
CATGCAGAGCAGATTAAGAGAATCTGAAGATAGAATATCAGATACAGAAGACAGGATTGTGGTGAAGGACCATGAAAATAGATTTCTTAAAAATAGCAAGGGACCATGAGAAATCAATTCAACAGCTGCTAGATGATGCAAAGAAGAATAACATAAGACTGATAGGAGTCCACAATAAAACAGGAGAAAGTACAATTGACATAAAAAAACCATTCACAGAAGTAATAGAAGAAAACTTCCCAGACAGAGGAGAAGAATTGGACATACAGATAAGTGAGGCATATAGAACTCCACCCAGCCATGATCAAAAAAAATCTACACCTGGGCCAGGGATTTAGCTCAGTGGTTCTGCCACCTGCCTCACAAGTGCAAGGACCTGAGTTCGATCTCTGGTACCAAAAAAAAAAAAAAAAAAAAAAACTACACCTAGACATATAATAGTCAAGATCCCAGAAACCCAACAGAAGAACAAAATTCTACAGGCAGTTAGAGAAAAGAAACAAATCACCTACAAAGGAAAGCCCATCAGAATCACGGCAGATTTCTCAACACAAACCCTTAAATCAAGGAGAGCCTGGAGTGAAGTATTTCAAGCCCTAAAAGAAAATAACTTCCAACCTAGACTGTTGTATCCTGCAAAATTATCTTTCAAAATCGATGGGAAAATTAGATACTTTCATGACAAAGAACATCTGAGAAATTTCATGAACACCAAACCAGCACTCCAAACAATTTTATGCAATATCCTAGAAAAAAGACACTGAAGGTCACAACTCCATGAGGGCCAACAGAGAGAAGACACCATGCAAGGTAAGGCACTACAGGGAAAGGGGGGAAAATAAGAAAAGAGCCAACAACAATAAAACATCATGACAAAGATGAGTCAATATCTATCAATTATAACTATCAATGTTAATGGCCTCAATTCACCAATCAAAAGAAGCAGACTGACAGAATGGATTAAGAAGAAAAACACAGCAATATGTGTATACAAGAAACACACCTAACTCAAAAGGAAATTCATAGACTGAAAGTAAAAGGATGGAAAACAGTTCTCCATGAGACAAGAACCCAGAAAAAAGCAGAGGTAGCAATCTTATTTGCAGACAAAGTAGTTTTCAAATCAAAACTAATTAAGAGAGACAAAGATGGTCACTACATATTTGTGAAAGGAACAATCCAAGAGGAAGAGATGACAATCCTAAATTTTTATGCACCAAATACGAATGCCCCCAACTATACAAAACAAATATCAATGAACATGAAAAATCAAATAAACAATAGCATAATTGTAGTGGGAGACCTCAAAACCCCTCTATCACAAATAGACAGATCATCTAGGAAAAAAATTAACAGTGAAATTCTAGAACTGAACCAAGCTATTGAACAAATGGACTTAATAGATGTTTACAGAGTGTTCCACCCCACAAAATCAGAATACACATTCTTTTCAGCTGCACATGGGTCATTCTCCAAAATAGACCACATGCTAGCTCATAGGGCAAATCTAAGTAAATGTAAAAGAATTCAAGTTATCTCCTCTATATTATCAGACCATAGTGCAATAAAATTTGAGATCAATAACATGAGAAACTGCAAAACTCCCACAAACACATGGAAATTGAATAACACACTCCTGAACAACCAATGAGTGACAGAGGAAATTAAAGAAGAGATTAGACAGCTTCTACAAGTAAATGATAATGCCAGTACAACATATAGGAATCCATGGATGAAAGCAGTTCTACACAGGAAATTCATAGCAGTGAATGCCCATATTAGGAAAACAGAGAGAACTCAGACAAATAACCTAATGCAGAACCTCAAACTCCTAGAAAAAGAAGAGAATAACAAACCCAAATCCCACACAAGAGAGGAAATTATAAAGATCAGAACAGAAATCAGTGCAATGGAGACTAAGAGAACGATATAAAAAATTAATGAACCAAAGAGTTGGTTTTTTGAAAGAATAAATAAAATCACTAAACCTGTAGCCAACCTTATCAAAAAGAGGAAAGAAAAGACACAAATCCATGCAATTAAGAAGGAAAAAGGGGAAGTCACAACAGAATGAGCAGAAATCCAGAGTATCATCAATACCTACTTTGAGAATCTGTACTCTAATAAAATGGAAAACAAAAGAAATGGACAGATTCCTAGATACATATGAATTGAGAAAGGTAAATGAAAAAGGTATAGAAATTCTAAACACCCCAAATACAATGAGTGAAATTGAAAATGTAATAAAAAATATACCAACAAAGAAAAGCCCAGGTCCTGATGGCTTCAATGCTGAATTCTTCAAGAAATTTAAAGAAGAAAAATTGCCATTACTCTTTAAATTCATCAAGGAAATTGAAAGGGAAGCAATATTTCCTAATTCATTCCTAGAAGCAAGTGTGACTTTGATTCCAAAACCAGGGAAAGATCCAACCCAAAAAGAGAACTACAGGCCAATCTCCCTAATGAACATAGATGCAAAAATCCTCAACAAGATACTGGCAAACAGAATACAGAGTGTCATCAAGAAGATCATACACCCTGACCAAGTTAGATTTATCGCAGGGATGCAAGGATGGTTCAGCATTTGTAAATCAATAAATGTAATACACTATAGTAACAGAATCAAGGACAAAAACCATATGATCATCTCAATAGATGCAGAAAAGGCATTTGACGAAATCTAACACCCATTCCTGATAAAAATCCTACAGAAAATTGGAATAGAAGGTCTTTATCTCAACCTGATTAAGGCTATATACGAAAAACCAACAGCCAACATCATACTAAATGGTCAAAAACTGAAAACTTTCATGCTAAAATCAGGAACAAGACAAGGATACCCACTATCACCACTCCTGTTCAATATAGTTCTGGAAACATTAGCCACAGCAATTAGAAAAGAGAAAGAAATAAAAGGAATAAAGATAAGAAGGAAGAAGTTAAACTGTCATTATTTGTTGATGATATGATACTTTACCTAAAAGACCCAAAAAACTCTACCAAAAGACTTCTAGACTTAAATGACAGATTCAGTAGAGTAGCTGGATATATAAAGTGAACACTCACAAAACAATAGCCTTCTATTACACAAATAACAGACTCACTGAGAGAGAAATTAGGGAAACAATTCTTTTTACAATAGCATCCAAAAAATGATATATCTAGGAACCAATCTAACAAAGGAAGCAAAAGACCTCTACACTCAAAACTATAGCACCCTGAAAAAGGAGATCGATGAGGGTATACGAAAATGGAAAGACATCCCTTGTTCCTGAGTAGGAAGAATCAACATAGTGAAAATGGCTATGCTTCCAAAACTGCTATATAGATTTAAAGCAATGCCAATTGAAATTCCAACAATATACTTCACAGAAATAGAGAAAATAATCCAAAAATTCATTTGGAAGCAGAAGAGACCTAGAATAGCAAAAAAAATTCTGGGCAAAAGAGACATGGCTGGGGGTATCACGATCCCCAATTAGAAGCTATACTACAAACTACTGTGATAAAAACAGCATATTACTGGCAAAGAAACAGACCTGAGGATCAGTGGAATAGATTAGAAGATGCAGAAACAACTTCAGACATACTCAGCCGCCTTATCTTTGACAAAAGAGCCAACCACCCTGATTGGGGGAGAGATAGACTATTTAATATATGGTGCTGGAAAAACTAGATTTCAACCTGTCAGAGATTAAAACTAGACCCATATCTATCACCGTGCACTAAACTAAGATTGAAGTGGATTAAAGAGCTAAATATTAAGACAAAAACACTAAACTTGCTGGAAGATAAGCTAGGTAGAACTCTTGAAGATATTGGCATAGGAAAAGACTTTATGAACAAAATCTCAGTAGCACAGGAACTAGCAGAAAGAATCAACAACTGGGATCTCATCTTATTAAAAAGCTTCTGCACTGCAAGAGAAACTACCAACAGAGTTAAGAGACAACCTACAATGTGGGAAAAATTTTTAGCAGCTGTAACTCAGACAAAGGGCTACTATCTAGAATATATAAAGAACTGAAAAAAATCAGACCTCCCAAATTCAAAGACCCAATTCAAAAATGGGCATCTGAAATGAACAGACATTTCTCAGACAAAGAAGTAAAAGCAGCAAATAAACATGAAAAAATGTTCAACATCACTGATCATTCAAGAGATGCAGATGAAAACAACACTGAGATTCCACCTCACCCCAGAAAGAGTGGCTGCTATCAAGAAATCATCCAATAACAAACACTGGTGGGGGTGTGGAGAGAAAGGAATCCTTCTCCATTGTTGGTGGGAGTACAGACTGGTGCAACAACTGTGGAAATCAGTGTGTAGATATCTCAAAGAACTAGGGCTGGAGATCCCATTTGAACCAGCTATTCCTCTGCTGGGTATTTTCCCAAAAGAATTAAAACAATCATACCACAGAGACATATGTGTACCCATGTTTAGTGAGGCACAGTTTGCAATAGCTAAAGCTTTGAAACAGCCCAAGTGCCCATCAGCTGGAAACTGGATAAAGAAGATGTGTTTTTTTTATAAAATGGAGTACTACTCAGCCATAAAGAACGAGAAACTAGAGTCATTTATAGCTAAATGGATGCATATTGAGGCCATTCTCTTAAGTGAAATAAATAAGGCACACATGTGTAAATACTGAATAGTTTCTCTAGTGTGAGAAACTGAGAGCGTAAATAAGGACTAAAAGAATTAATAACTAATAATTGATACTTTGAAATAGGAAAAGGACCAAAAGAGTAGGGGTTGTAGGAGGAGATGGGGAAAAGAAGGAATGGACAGGGAAAATTATGAGAAAAGAAAAAAAATGGAAACAAAGTATGTAAATAGGGAAGGGTGGAGGGGTGAAGGGTGCACAGGTAATGGAAAAAAAATATGAACCAAGATACATCACGTACAGGTACAAGCACCCAAAGATAAAAGTAAACATGTTGTGTATGTAAAATGTACCAATAAAAGAATTTAAGCAAGGTCGCGCAGAAGATGCCAAATCATCCCACTGCAGACAGGCAGGTCTGCCCATGCCCTACCAAGGTCCAAAGTCGAACAGAACACACCAAATCAGCCGGCTGCCGAAAGGCAGGTCTGCCCACGACCTACCGAGGTACAGATTCACGCGGAGGACACCAAATCACCCCGCTGCAGACAGGCAGCTACCTAGTTCCACACTACAAAGGTGCAGAGGACACCAGACCACCAGACCAAGGTTCTGACTCCCACAGCTCCCAGCCCAGAGGTAGGGGCTTCTGAGCTGCCATCCCACTGCTCCTAGTCCAGAGGAAGGGGCTTCCCAGCCACCATCCCTCCTGCTGCTCCCAGCCCACAGGAAAGGGCTTTTGGGTCACCATCCCTACCACTGTTCCCGGCCCCTGTCCAACCTCTCCCAGCTCAGAGGAGGTAATCCGTTCAGGTGCTAACAGCCACCTGCCTCAGTCGAAATGAGAAAACACATAAATAAGTCTCAAAACCAGACTTCCAGATCACCTACAGCAACCGCAAAGGGAAATGAGATGGAACACGCTGATACTCAACCACCTGGACCCACTGAACTGGTAACAAAAGGAGATCTGGAAAAAATCAAATCAGAAATAATTTCTCAGATAACAGGAGAAATTGTGCCCCTAGTGCAAGACATGATTAATAAATCTAGAGAGGAGCTCAGGAACATGATGGAATCCCAACATAAGAAACAAATGGAATCCATAAAACAGATGCAAATAGATTTCCAGGACATGAAAAATTCCACTGAAAGTCTACACAGCAGAATGAGCCAATGTGAGGACAGAATTTCAGATATAGAAGAAAAGATTGCAATTAGTGACCAGGAAAAGAAAAATTGCTTCAAAATTATAAGGGAACATGAGAAATAAATCCAGCAGCTGCTAGATGATGCAAAGAAGAATAACATAAGACTGTTGGGCTCAATGAAGAAACAGGAGAGAGTGGAGATGACATAAAAAACCTCTTCACAGAAATAATGGCAGAAAACTTCCCAAGCAGGGGAAAAGAGCTTGACATACAGATAAGTGAGGCATATAGGACTCCAAATAGCCTTGATCAAAAAACATCTACACATAGCATATAATTGTTAAGATTCCAGAAACACAACAGAAAAACAAAGTTCTACAAGCAGTCAGAGAAAAGAAACAACCCACATACAAAGGAAAGCCCATCTGAATCACAGCAGACTTCTCAACACAAACCAGCAAGGCAAGAAGAGCTTGGAGTGACATATTCCAAGCCTTAAAAGGAAACAACCTCCAACCCAGATTGATGTACCCTGCAAAACTATCTTTCAAAATTGATGGAGAAATAAGATACTTGCATGACAAAGAGCACCTTAGGAACTTCATGAATACCAAACCAGCACTCCAAAGAATTTTACACAATATCCTAAGAACAGACATTGAGGATCACAACCCCAGGAAGCAAAGCAGAATGAACCCATCTGGCATGACAAGAAATTAAATGTAAAAGGGGAGAACCCAACAAAAAGAAAAAGTCATGGCAATGACAAGTCAATACATTTCAGTTATAATCATCAACGTTAATGATCTCAATTCACCAATCAAAAGAAATAGCCTGGCAGAATGGGGCAAGAAGCAAAATCCAACAATATGCTGCATACCAGAAATACACAATTCAAAAGAAAACTCATGGACTGAAAGTTAAAGGGTGGAAAACAATACTCCATGTGACAGGAACCCGAAAAAAAGCAGGAGTAGCTATCCTCTTGGCAGATCAAGTACAGTTCAAACTAACATTGATTAAGAGAGATGAAGAAGGACACTACATCCTTGTAAAAGAAAGAATCCAAGAGGAAGAGATGACAATCATAAATATCTATGCACCAAACACTAGTGCACCCAACTATATAAAACAAATACTAATGGACATGAAAAGTCATATATGCACAAATACAATTGTAGTGGGGGACCTCAACACCCCACTGTCACAAATAGATAGATCAACTAGATAAAAAATAAGTAATGAAATACTAGAACTCAATCAAACTCTTGAACAAATGAACTTAACAGATGTTTACAGAGTCTTCCACCCCACAAAATCAGAACACACATTCTTCTCAGCTGCACACGGGTCATTCTCAAAAATAGACCACATACTCACACATAGAACATGTTTAAGTAAGTCCAAAGGAAATGAAGTTATCTCCTGTATATTATCAGACCATAGTGTGATGAAAGTGGAGATCCACAGCAAAAGAAACAAAAAATTTCATAAACGTGAAAATTGAACAACACACTTCTGAATAACCAATGGGTCACAGAGGAAATTAAAGAAGAAATCAGACAGTTCCTTTAATTAAATGACAATGACAGTACAACATATTGGAATCTATGGGACACAATGAAAGCTGTCTTACGAGGGAAATTCATAGCAGTGAATACACATATAAGGAAAACAGAACAAGCCCAATTAAACAACCTGATGCTGAACCTCAAGCATCTAGAAAAAGAAGAGCAGGACAACCCCAAAGCTCATACAAGGGAGAAAATTATAAAGATCAGAGGAGAAATCAATGCAATGGAGACTAAGAGAATGATACAAAAAATTCAATGAAGCCAAGAGTTGGTTCTTTGAAAGAATCAACAAAATTGACAAACCTTTAGCCAACCTTATCAGAAAAAGGAAAGAAAAAGCCCAAATCCATGCAATTAGGAATAGAAAGGCTGAAATTACAACAGACCCAGCAGAAACCCAAAGGATCGGCAATACCTACTTCCAGAACCTATACGCCAATAAGATGGACAACACAGAAGAAATGGACAGATTCCTAGATACATATGAATTACCAAAGTTGAATGAAGAAGACCTAAAAATTCTGAACAACCCAATATCAAGCAATGAAATTGAAAATATAATTAAAAACTTATCAACTAAGAAAAGCCCGGGCCCTGATGGCTTCACTGCTGAATTCTACAAGACATTTAGAGAGGAACTGCTGTGACTACTGTTGAAACTCTTCAGTGAAATTGAAAGGGAAGCAATACTCCCAAATTCATTCCTGGAAGCAAGCATCACCTTGATCCCCAAAGCAGAGAAAGGCCCAACTGAAAAAGAGAACTATAGGCCAATCTCACTAATGAACATAGATGCAAAAATCCTTAAAAAGATACTGGCAAACAAAATGCAGAAGATCATCAAGAAGATCATACACCCTGATCAAGTGGGATTCATCCCAGGGATGCACGGATGGTTCAATATATGAAAATCAATCAATGTAATAACCTATATCAATAGAGCTAAGGACAAGAACCATAGATTATCTCAATAGATGCAGAAAAAGCATTTGACAAAATCCAACATGCATTTATGATAAAAACCCTATAAAAAATTGGAATAGATGATCTCTACCTCAAACTGATAGAAGCCATCTATGAAAAAGCAACAGCCAATATCATACTAAATGGTCAAAAACTGAAATTCTTCACACTCAAATCAGGAACAAGACAAGGATGTCCACTTTCACTACTGTTGTTCAATATAGTTTTGGAAACATTAGCCACAGCAATTAGACAAGAGAAAGAAATAAAAGGAATAAAGATAGGAAATGAAGAAGTCAAATGGTCATTATTTGCAGATGACATGATACTCTCTATAGAAGACCCCAAGAACTCTACCAAAAGTCTTCTAGACTTAATAACCAAATTCAGTCAAGTAGCTGGTTACAAGGTCAACACACAAAAATCAATAGCTTTCCTCTACACCAATGACAGACTCACTGAGAGAGAAATAGGGCAAATAATTCCTTTCACAATAGCATCCAAAAAACTGAAATACTTAGGAATCATCCTAACGAAAGAAATCAAAGACCTCTTCTCTGAAAACTATGGCCCTCTGAAAAGAGAGATTGAAGATGATATCAGAAAATGGACAGATATCCCCTGTTCCTGAGTAGGAAGGATGAATATAGTGAAAATGGCCATACTTCCAAAACTGCTATATAGATTTAATGCAATTCCAATTGAGATCCCAGCAGCATACTTCATAGACCTTGAGAAAACAATCCAAAAATTCATTTGGAGCAAGAAGAGACCCAGAATAGGAAAAGCAATTCTAGGTAACAGAGACATGGCAGGGGGTATCACAATCCCCAACCTGCAACTATACTACAAAGCTACTGTGATCAAAACAGCATAGTACTGGCAAAGAAACAGACCTGAGGACCAGTGGAACAGATTAGAAGATGCAGAAACAATGCCAGACACACTCAGCCATCTCATCTTCGACAAAGGAGCCAAATACCCTCACTGGAGGAAAGATAGCCTCTTTAATAAATGGTGCTGGAAAAATTGGGCTTCAACTCACCAAAGATTAAAACTAGACCTATATCTCTCACCATGCACTAAACTAAAATCAAAATGGATTAAAGATCTAAATATTACAATAGAAACTCTGAACCAGTTGGAACAGAGGTTAGGTAGAACCCTTGAAGACATCAGTGTAGGAAAAGATTTTATGAACAAAACATCACTTGCCTGTGAACTAGCACAAACAATCAACAAATGGGACCTCTTCTTATTAAAAGGCTTCTGCACAGCAAGAGAAACCACCAGCAGTGTGAAGAGAAAACCCACAATGTGGGAAAAAATCTTCACCTGCTCTTCCTCAGACAAAGGTCTACTATCTTGAATCTATAAAGAACTTAAAAAAATCAGACCTCCCAAATTTCAAGACCCAATCCAAAAATGGGCATCTGAAATGAACAGACATTTCTCAGACAAAGAAGTAGAACTAGCAAATAAATACATGAAAAAATGTTCAACATCACTGGTCATTTGAGAGATGCAAATGAAAACAACGCTGAGATTCCACTTCACTCCAGAAAGAATGGCTGCTATCATGAAATCAACCAATAACCAATGCTGGCAGGGCTGTGGGGAAAGAGGAACCCTGCTCCACTGCTGGTGGGAGTGTAGACTGGTGCAACCACTGTGGAAATCAGTATGGAGATACCTCAAAGAACTAGGACTGGAAGTCCCATTTGACCCCACTATTCCACTGCTGGGGATCTTCCCCAAAGAATTAAAAGAATCATACCACAGTGATATATGTGCACCCATGTTCATAGCAGCACAGTTTGTAATAGCTAAAACTTGGAAACAGCCCAAATGCCCATCAACTGGAGACTGGATGAAGAAAATGTGGTTTTTTAATAAAATGGAGTACTACTCACCCATAAAAAATGAGAAATTAGAGACATTTATAGCTAAGTGGATGCACATTGAGGCGATACTCTTAAGTGAAATAAATAGGACACACGTATAAATAATGAATAGTTTCTCTGGTGTAAGAAAATGAAAGTGTAAATAAGGACTAAATGAATAAAAGGTAATGTGAAATGGGAAGAAAAGGGGCAAAGGGGAAGGAAGTGGGAGGGCTAGGGGAAAGGATAGAAGGGAGTGGGATTAATATGAGAAAACTGAAAAATAGGAAGAAAATCTTTGTAAATAGGGAGGACTGGAGGGGTTGAAGGGAGGGCTGGGCCAGGGTGAAAAATAAGAACCAAGAGAGACTATGTAAAGGTGCAAATTTCCAATGATGAATGTCATTATATTGTATACCTAAAATGTACCAATGATTAGAATGAATAATCAATAATGTAAAATAGGAAGAAAAGGTCCAAAGGGGTAGGGGTAGTAGGAGGGGCAGGGGAAAGGAAAGAAGGGAAAGGAAAAATGATGAGAAATGGAAAAAATGGAAATAATGTCTTCGTAAATAGGGAAGGGTGGAGGGTGTGAAGGGAGGGCTAGGAATGGGGAAAAAATAAGAACCAAGATGCATTATGTAAAGGTACAATTCCCAATGAGAAATGTAATTGTGTTGTATACCTACAACGTACCAATAAAAGAATTCAATACAAAAAAATGAAAATTAAAATTAAAATTTAAAAAAAATTTAAGCAAGCAAGCAAGCAAGCAAGAAAGAAACAAAGAAAGAAAGAAAGAAAGAAAGAAAGAAAGAAAGAAAGAAAGAAAGAAAACAAGATGGGGCAAATGGTAATAATCAGATAATAAGGAGCTTAGTTTGGGGCATTTTTAAGTGTGACATTCTCCTCCACAAGGAGGGGTTAATTGGCCAGAAAGATTAGCAGATGAGGAAAAGAACCTCAAAGAAGTTACATGTTATATAAGGTTATTGGACAACAAAAGCACCCTAGGGATGAGACACAAAATAACACCTGAGAGGAAAGAAAGAGGACCCTTAAAAGTAAAACAAAGGCAAAAGCAAGTTCTCTCTTCCTCATAATTTGGCCAGGAAATGGGAGGACGGAACTGATGAAAGCTAATAAACCAGAAGAGAAATTGAAAAATGTTACCCAATTGCTAGTTTATAATATTCATTTTCCATTAAGTTCTTGATTGTGCATACTAAATTTATTTTAGCATTAAACATTATTAAAAAGGTGTCTGGTGAGAATGTGTGAAGAGAGCAAATGAAGAGCCAGGCATAGTGGCACATTCCTGTAATCCCAGTACTCTGAGAGCCTGAGGCAGGAGGATTATCGAGCAACTTAGTGAATTTGTGAGACACTATCTCAAAATTTTAAAAAATAAAAATAAAAAGGAGCTGGGGATGCAAAGGCCCTGAGTTCAATCCCCAGTACAGAGAGAGAGAGAGAGAGAGAGAGAGAGAGAGAGAAGGAGAGCTAATGGAGCAGAACTCTATTTGAGCTGCTCTACCCATGTGGACTAAAGGCACACATGATAACAAAATTCAGTGCACCTTTGAGTAACTGCAGGCACCTCTAGAAGTTTAGGCTGGGAACAAAGCCTGTCCAAGATAGGCAAAACAGCTGGGATCAGGTGGGTAGTTGTTGGAGGTGGTGGGAATAATTTGTCATTTGGAGTTCTTTGCTCAAAAGACACCTGGAAGAGGATGAGATGCTGGAATACACATGTGATGATAATATTCTTTTACACTGATCTAAAAGAGTGCCCCATTCACACACTTCTCCAAAACTCCAAACCTTCAGGAGTTCACTTGGTCCAGTTCTTCCCTGGAACAAACCTTATAGAACAACTATAAACTAGGGCATATTTACCAGATTTGCCAAGAAAACATCAAAAAAGGGGAAAAGCAAGAGCAAACTGCTATCAGTAACCTGATGGAGACGTCTCTGCAGGAAAAACATAAAACCAAACCAAGTCATCCCAGTTGATTCCCAACTGTCCCTCAGGACCAAGACAACCCACCCTTACTCTGCTCCTTTACACTCTCTTTTCAATATTCCCTTGCCAGATGGATCCCTGTTAGTTTCTGTCTGCAAAGGGGACTAGTATGAAATTGGAAGCCAGGAGGAAGAATGGACTCTTTTTCTATTTACAGTGCCTTTAAATTTCCCTCTGCCAGCAGAAAACAGTTTTAGTATCAAAGATCCAATACTTCTCAGTGGCTTGAGTTACAGAGTCTGAGCAACACCATGCCGTTTTCCAAAGAGCCTCACCCATGTCTCTCTTAGGGGTCTGAACACAATAGCTAAGTGGCAGCCTGTTTAGAGGTCCACTCAACAGCTACATGGTATGCACCACTCAAAAAGCCAATACACAGACCATAGTCCTCTGAGCTCCTCAGCATAAAACAGCCCACTTATTCCCTCAACTCCAATTGTCACTGCTTTCTACAGGGACTGATAGTCCATTCATCTTCTGTCATAGTTACTCTCTCATAACTGAGACAAAATACCCGACACCCACAACTTAGAAGTTTATTTTGGCTCACATTTTCAGTCCACGGTTGGGTAGATCCAAGGCAAAATGGCATGGTGGAAGAGCCTGGATGGAGGAAATCTGTTCATGTCATGGAGAAAGCAGAGAGGAGAGTAGTCAAAGAAAGAGATGTACTCTCACAGTTCATGTCCCCATGATCCACCTCTTTTGACTGATGTCATCTCCTACCAGCACATTGTGCTCTGAGCTGGTCTGTAGATTAATCCATTGGTAAGTACAGCAGCCCCATGATCCAATTACTTTCCATAAGCCCACCTCTGAATGACATCTTTGGGGGTCATTCTAGATCTAAATCACGATACTTTGACATTTCCTTTTTGCTCTTTCAGCCTTCCAATACTACTGTGTCATAATTTTAAGGTACATCACAAATTCTTCAATAGACTTCTCTAGAAAAGGTGGACTCTAATTCATCTCTGAATGTGATCTGGAAAGGAACTTGCTGTGGATGAGTAGAACATGATGGAAATTATGATATATTGTGATTCATAAAAGGTACCACACCTTCCTCCTGCTCACTCTTTCCTGGGGAGAAGCTTTATGGGAAGCCAACTGCTGTGTCATGAGGACACTCAAAAAACTCTGTGGAAAGGCCTATGTGGCAAGGAACTGAGGCCATTTACAAACAGCTAGCTAGAAACTGAGGCCTCCTGCCAATAGCTATATGAGTGAGTCACCTTGGAAGCAGATCTTCCATCTCTAGCAAAACCTTCAGAAAACTTCAAGCCCATGCAAAACCTTGAATGTGAACTGATGTGAAATCCGAAGGTTCTTCTGGATTCATAAAACCTCAGAAACTGTGAGATGATGCATGTCTGTTATTTCAAGACATTGCACTTTGAGGTAACTGAGGTATACCACCACAACAGTTAACAATACCCAAAGTATCCAATTTCTTTTATTAATGACCCCCTTTAAAATATCTATCATGGTTTGTCATTGGACCTTGCTTCATGGAGTACTTGGTGATATGAATGGTACTAGGAAACTTATTCTCAAAGATAGGATTCTGTAATTGAGTTACTTACCTTTTTAAATTTGAACATAGCTGTAGTCACCATGCCAGTAGCAAATGGGATACCAGTAATCTATAGCAAGCAATTATTTCAAGATTACTTAAATTATTACCTGTGGCTACTTGAGATGAATCGTCTATTGAAGGCAAGGCTTTGATCAACAAAGTGGTTGAAGAACTTGACAGATATAGTAATAAGTACAACTGCAAGAATGAGGGATGAGATTTCTTTTTGAAATCAAGTCATTGAGGATCAGAAAGTACCTTTGGTGACCATAAAAGCACCCCCTATTTCTTGGAGTCACAAGGTAGATATGACTAAAAATCAAACCCATCTATGAGGCAAATTTACAAGTAGACAAAGTTCCAGTGTGCAAGTAAACATTGTTTGGAAAGAATGGATGTCTCACACTTGGAAGAAATTTTGTTGGACTCAGAAAAAGGTTGGATATGTTTAATCTAACATCCCTGAGCCTTACTTGCCAACAGAAGTAATCTCTCACATTTTGAGAAAAGTAGCTTTGCCTTATGTATATACATTGTGATAACTTCATGTAAAGCTCCTGCCTTTAAAAGGATTGTCATTTTGCCTAGCAGCTCTCATTTACTCAAGATCTATACCCAAGGTCAGACCTCAACATGCTCTGGGAAGGCAACTGTCAAGTCATATCTGGGGGAAATGGGTTCATACTCCCAAACAAAAGCAAGACTTTGAAAATATACATTGACCCAGAATCATTAAATATAATGTTAGATCAAATCAAATCTATTATCTTGGTTTCACATACCAGAAAATGAAGAACCGTGAGGGGTCCCAACAGGTTGACTGATTATATGAAATATGGACCCAATGTGATCTTGTTCAATCAGGATGAGATGCTAAAACTTCTTTGGCATACAATGGAAGAAAAGATCAAAAATTTAGGAAGATAGGAACGTTGGAGATAACTTGACTACCCATCCCCATCGTGTTCCTTGAGGCAGTCCACAGTACACTCCATTCACTAAGGTGTTGAGCTTTACATTAATGAGTAGGGCATTAACCTCCTAGAATAGCCCGATGTGAGTGGTTATCTTTTGTAAAAGAGGGACGATAGTAAGAAATGCCACCATTAAAACAGCCTTCCTGATTTCAAAGTAGATGTTGGAATATAGAATGTTTGGGACATTTCACATTAAATATAAGGTAAGTATAATTTCCATAATGAGTAATCTTAATTGGCAAAATTTTCAGTAGTGACTAACTGATCAAAATATACAATGTTTCGATAAATCAGCTCACATGTCATATAGATAGTGTTACAAGTGGAAAAATTACAGTAAGAAAAATTCTGACTCAGGTCACCACGACAATAGAGCACATCTTATCATCCAGTTCATCCTTAACCAAGTTTATAGGCTTGGAATTCTTTGTCTTTTTGCAGCAGTATCATTCAATTCAGCTAAAATCATATTCTGAAATATTCTTCTATGATTTCCACAAGAGTATACCCAAAATATTGGATATAAAAGGCAGATGGATCATGGACTGTTGTAGTTATTCAGATGACAATTTTAAATGCAGCAGTTACTCCAGACATAGTACAATGGTACCTCAGTTCACAAACTTGATTCTTTCCATGATTCTGATTGCAAACCAAGATGGACAAGAACTGAATCAAATTCAGTGGTTAGGTTCAATGTTGAGCCTATGGGGAAACTTGATTTAGTTCTCATCCACTACAGTTTGCAACCAGAATCATGGAGAGAATTGATTTCATGAGCTGAGGCACCACTGTATCTCTAATGAGATCTCAGTATATATAGTTATTGGTCTAGAAGATATTTTTCCTCTGTTGAATTGCAAATCTCACCACAGTTTGTTCTCACCTAGCAGGGATAGCAGCATACCTTCACAGTACTCTCTCAGGGCTAACTCTTCCATTTGTTTGATATAATCCAATCTACAGAGATCCTGATCATTTTAACATTTCACTGGATATCACAGTATCACCTACGCTGATAAAATTGTGCTTACTGGGCCTTATGAGCAATAACTAGCAGGAACTTTATATGCTTCAGTAATATGCATTGTAGGAAGCGAGAAGCCCCACAAATTTTCAGAGACCTGCAATTTAACTGTCTTTGAGATTTGCAAGCTGCCTACTGACAAAATTGAGCATAGTCAATCCATTAAACAAGTGGTCTGAAATAGATGATTCCATGTGATTTCAACTTTCCAAGCTTTCATCTTATTGAAATGTTAGTTCATTCAGGTTGTTATAACAAAATATCTTAGACTTATATTATTTATAAATAATAAAAATGTATTTCTCATAGTTCTGGAATGTGGGAAATCCAAGTTGAAGGCATCAGCTGATTTGGTGTCTAGTAAGGGCTTCGTCTGTTTCCTAAATAGTAACTTGTTGCTAAATCCTCACACAGCAAAAGGATGGTAGAGACATATGAAGAATTTCTTCCCTCAAGCCCTTAAATAAGGCTGTGAAGGTGGAACCCTTATGGACTAATCACTTCCTACAAACCTCACCTCTTAATAACTATTGCATTAAAGACTGAATTTCAACATAAATTTTGGAGGGGCATTCAAAACAAAATCTTACATCACAAACCTGTATATCTTTGGTATCTTCTATATTCAGAGTGGATAATTAATTTCCTTCCAAATATCAAACATTTACTTAGTTTGGTACCTCAAACACCTGAGCTGCACATGATTTACCCTCACGTTGCAATGCATAAAATTAACAAGGGTGATTTGAGAAGTAAATTGGGAGGGTGAGGATTGTGCACTCTAAACTAATTACCAGTACAGAATGAGGTTCTTCTTCAACCACTATTTCTTCTCATTCTCTTACTACTAATTAATCTCGATACTTTCTTTTTCTGGCCTCAATATCAGAACTCTTCCACATGATGTACACCAAACAATCTGTACCAATCCACTAGGAGAAATAAAACTTTCTTTTAGAACAGAGTCCATGCATACATATTTCAGAATGTCATACTGTACAGGATAAATACATACAATATCTGTGAATTTAATAAATCTAGTTTTTAAATTAAAATATGAATAACAAAATGGAATGAATCCCAACACAAGTCCATTGGTTAGAAAACATAAAGCGTAAGTGAAAGAACAAGAGAGCAAAATAAAAACTGAGGAGTGAAACGTATATCAAAAAGAGAAGAGCCAGAGTACTTTGCATAGATGGTGAAACAACGTTTACAGATATCTGTTATCTCCCACAGTAAGTCAAATAATTCCTTCAGAAGAAAGCTTAGTTGCTGAACTCTAAGCTACTTCTGGAGTTGAAGCACCATGTCCTGGAAAAATTGTGTAGGAGTTGTTCATCAGTCTGCCCCCTGCGGCAGGTGGACCCCGGCTGTCTACACGCATCCATTTCAAACCAAGCCCCAGGCAGGACCTCACATAAACATCTAAAGACAGACCCTGGAAATCCATGATTCTTCCAAAAATGATTGAGAAAAATATTTAATGTCTATCTAATTCCCAGTGGTATAGAAAATGTCTGTTGTAAGAAGACATAGGGGCCGGGGATTTAGCACAGTGGTTCTGCCGCCTGCCTCAAAAGCACAAGGACCTGAGTTCGATCCCCGGTACCAAAACAAAAAAAAAAGAAAAGAAAAGAAAACATAGATCACAAGCAAATTAAAGAATCTCAGAGAAATGTAATTGATACATGAAACAGTAATTATTAAGATACATTATTAGGCCCTTTTGTCAGAGAGTCCTGAAATTGCGAAAAGGAATCAGCACCACTCTGTATTATAGGATCTCAATAAATGCTGCTAAATTAGAGTTGATAAAATATAATCCTAAAGTTTTCTTTTCTGTTTAACTTTTTCAATTATATAAGTATATGCAAGACATTAAAGCTTTTTATTTCTCCAAAACTATCTTTCAATCAAAGCCAAAGAATAGACAATTAATTACATTCTAATTCATGTCAGAAACAATACTCTCTTGGAAATAGGAATTAAGTAATCACTAGATTAAATATATTTGCATTATTTTCAGCTTGCCTGGACCTGGAACCACTAAGAAAGGTGAGCAAATATTGTTAGATTGTGGCTCCATGTGGTTCCATGGGGAACATATAGGAAGAAAAAAATAGATGAAAAACTTTATTGACTAAATAACCCCATTTCAATCACATTGGCCTCCTTTTTGATCCTCCACAAACCAAACATGCTTCTACCTAACCTTTTTATATTTGCTACTCCCTCAGCCTCAAATATTCTTTCCTCAGATAACCATGTGGCTTGCGCTCTTTCTTCAAGTCTTTACTTCAAGTCACTGTCTCATGGAAGCCTCCTCTGGTTGCCCTATTTAAAAGATTCACCTTTTTTCCTGTTTTCTTTGTTTTCATTAGCTCATATTGCTATTTAACACTCTGTTTTACCTTTTCCTTTCCATTGTAGATCTACCCTACTGGACTATAAACTCCATAAGGGGAAGAATATTTTTTTTCATCACTATATCTCCAGCCCTTAGAATGGTTTCTGGTACACAGCAGACACCTCGCAAATAACTGTTGGATGAATAAGCAGATATGCAAACATGAGATGAGAAAATGTTAGGGAGTCATGACAAAGCTCTCTTTCTTCCTGAGCCCAGGCAATATTTTACCTAGATCTTGAATATACTTTATTTTATAATTTTATTCCGAAAATACCAAGCTGTTTTGGGGGAAGATGGACAGCTCTGATAAATTATGAATGCCTTAGGAAATTTCAAAAATTCTATTCCGTGCATTCTTCACAATACATTATACTTTGACATTTATAAAAATGAAAAACAAATAGAAATTAATCTCATCTTTAAAATATGAATCTTATAAATGTTACTGAACTATTTTTATACCACACATTTTAAAGTATGTATAATAAATAATTTGCTTTAAAATCCATTAATACTTCACAATTTAGAATTTATAAATTAATGGGTATTTATTTTTATAATCATTAATATTTCTGCAACCAATACATTTTAATCCAATAACTCTTTTTTATTCTTTGCCTGTACTATAAAAAATATTGTTAAAACTCAAGGTTTAACCTACATCCAAGAGCTACTTCCTGAAAGTAGATTAGAAGATGAGAGCCCACTGTTGGGAGACCAGGATTAAAGAAGTTGAATTACATTTAAGCCACATAAATGATAAAAAATATACAATTCCAATAAATAGATACTAGACCAAACTTTTACCTGCATGCTCATTAATATATCTGTATGGGCTGATCGCAAAAAGAGGTTGAAACAGTATTGCCATAAGGAAATTCACACACATGCTCCATCTGGAGTGGATTCTAAGGAAAGGGTATAGTGCAAGCATGTAGCAGATTTACAAGAGAATGGGGAAAGGGACACAAGAAAGCAGTAATCAAACCAGACGGATCCCAACCAATTTAAGGTGCAAACATTATCTCCTGGTGGGATGCATATTTAAAGTCAAAATGAAATTTCCTGAGATGACACGTAAGAATAAAGGAGACTATTTAGGGGAGAGGAAGATTAGCAAGTGCAGGTATCAAGGGAGGGCTGGAGCAGGTAAAGCAAGGGTATGATCAAAGCATGTCGTATGCATACAGGAAAATGTCAAACTAAAATTCCTTGATCTGAATAATTAATATGCACTAATAATAACATGAACAGAGTATTTTTCAAAAAAATATGATTCACAACTTACCTATGGAAATGTTTGGACCATTGGAGGAAAAAAATCCTTCATATTCTATAAACACACCACAGTGTAACCAAGGGTGAATTGTTTTTTTTTTTAAATTTACTCTACATGATACTTATTAGGTGTTTCCAGACTGAAACAAATAAACAACAACTTCAGTTTAAGAGAGCAGGATCTTGTTTAGCAGTTTTCAGGGTTGCAATAAATCAATCTCTGCCTCATAATAAAGTACAGATCATTTAGATCTAGTTAGATGAAAACCACATTTACTGCTTGCTAATTATTCCACACTGAAACAAATGTAATAATATTTTTCCCTTCAAACCCACATAGTTATGATTCATTGTTTGAAAACTGACCACAGAATCTATATCTAAACAAAAGCTAAAGCAAATGTCTTATAAAATTATG
The DNA here is from genome assembly GCF_053883595.1 of Heterocephalus glaber. Taxonomy (NCBI): domain Eukaryota; kingdom Metazoa; phylum Chordata; class Mammalia; order Rodentia; family Bathyergidae; genus Heterocephalus; species Heterocephalus glaber. The sequence continues at coordinate 30,634,565 of NW_028258296.1, read as the reverse complement.
TGTGCCTAATATATAAAATTTAACTAAACTTGTGGGTTCCTTTTGTATTTCAAATTTGAAGGATTCGGTTTACTCATGACTTGATAACAAATGATGTATTTTATTCACTGAATTTTTTTTTCTGTCAGTTCTCAAACAAAGTAAGCTCTGAAAGGTCAAGGATTTTTGTTGTTAAAGTTGTTTTATCTACTTATCAATCCTCAGCACCTAAAGTAGTGCTCAGCACATAGAGGGCAGCTCATAAATATTTATGGAATAAATGAATGAATGAATGAATGCTATTAAAGTAGCTTCATAAGTGTATAAATATACAAGAACAACTAACCCATAATCTTTATGTATCTACATATAGCCTGAGCATCATATAATCTTTCTTGAGAGTTTGGTTTAGCTCAACTCTTCTTGGTAGATGCAAAGAGGGTCCCTGGCTTTGAGAAGTTTATGATTCTCTTGGGAATCAAAAACAAACCACAAAATTCTTAAAGGATATGGAAATATAAAATAAGCCATGAATCTGTTACTTAAACCACATATACAGTTGAAATACAAAGGAAGAATAAAGAAAAATAATGTGACCTTCATGAAAGATTGTCTTGGAAAAGATAAAAGTTGAATCAGTCCTTGAAGCATCTGAATAATTTCAATAGGAAGAAAAAAAACAGATTATACACAAGATTTAAAAATCATGATAAAATGATAAAATATAGTAAAAAGATAAGCTCTAAAGGAATGCAGGGATTCACACTGGAGGAACTAAAGAAAACCAAATCATAACACATTCTGATTGTTAGGCTCACAATTCATCATTTATTGATTCATCAGAAAGATTTATGTAGGTTTCATATGTACTAGGGATTATGCTAGGTCCTGAGTATAAAATCACCAAAGGTCCCTGTCCATGAAGAGGTTACATTCTAGTAGGAGGAATAGAAAAGAAAAGACTATACACAAAAGACCATTCGTAGAGCTATCAGGGTTTAGGAGACATCCATCTGAGAAAGCTTCATATTGAATGGGGTAGTCACAAAGATTTCTGAGATGGTGACATTTGAGTTGAGTCTTTCGTGAGCATGGAGGTGGAGCCATTAGTAGGCCACGATTTCAGCTAATTCATGGATATTCACATAGAAAGGATGTGGATACGTAACTACTGGCAAGGAAGACTAAAGAAGCCACATCACAGAGGGAATTACAGGAAGTAGTGTTCTGGTCGTCCTGCAAAGGGCTAGAGAGTCCAAGCACACTGACATGGCAAGTGGGAGAAAGCGTGAGTGTGACACACGGACAAAAACTGGAGATTAAATAAAACTCAGGAGACAGTATAATGAATTCCAGCCCACATGGGAACGAATGCTGATAATTTTTCAAAATTTGCTGAAAATCATAAACTCACAGATCTAAGAACTTCAGCAAAATGCAGAAGAAATATTAAAATCACAGCAAAATGTATCAAGTAACTGAAAGCTAGTGATCAAGAAAAAATAATATAAGAACAGAAAAGATGCATTGTATACAATGGACAGGAACAAGAATGATACAGCTTACTTCTCATCAGAAACTGCATGCAAACTAAAAGATGATTAACACATATTTTAGACTGGTACAAAGAGAAAGCAAAAAGCTCCCTACCTAATTTTTTAGTTTTACTATATTAACCAACAGTAAAAGAAGAATAGCATGATCATTTCTGTGGATCCCAGAAAAGCATTTGACAGAATGATTTATGATAGAAATCCTGAGCATAATTATGAACAGAAGGAAGCCTCTTTCTCCTGAAAAAGTGGCGTTACTGTGCTTAACAGTAAGACTCAAGTGTTTTCTTCCTGAAATCAGGAACAAGAGAAGTATGCCCATTCTCAAAACTTATATCCATGTAAGTATTATTTACTTATATTATACTGAAGATCTAAGATAATCATTAAAATAAGACAAACTAAGAAAATATTAAAATAGAAAGTAAAAATTCAATTATTTTTTCATTTGTGTTGCTGAGGATTTAATCCAGGGCCCTCCCACACGCTAGGTTATACTCTCCACTGAGCTATACCCTGGCCCTATAAAACTCTATTTTACACAAATAACATGATCACTCATGTAGAAAATTCTAGCAAATATAATAAATAGGTAAGTTCAGTAAGTTCACAGGACATGAAATTAACATACAAAAACCTATTCCATTTCTATATGCAAGCAGCAAAGAAATGGAAATTGAAATTTAAAACAAAACAAATGCCCATAAGAGCTTTAAAATATGAAATATATGGGACACAATTTTAACAAATATATGTAAGAAAATTATAAAACTGCTGAGAGAAATTTGAAAAGCTTAGTAAATGGAGAGCAATGCCACATTCATAGATCTGAAGACTCAAGATTGATTGATACAGTCAACACAATTTCAATCAAAATGCCTATGGAAATTAACAAAATTTTCTTGAATTTATTCAGAAAATCAAAGGACTTAGAATTGCCAAATAGTTTTGAAAAGGAGGAAACAGTTGCATGTTCACACTACTTAATTTCAGGACTTAATTTCAAATATAATAAAACAATATAGGAATGGTACAGAAACCAAGAGAACATCCAGAAATGGACCCACACATATATGGTCAAGTCATTTTTTTTGTAAAGGTAACAAAGTAATTCAATCAGAAAAGGATCCTTTTTTCCTAATGAATTATGCAAAAATTATAGTATATTCACACACACACATCAAAAAAATCTTGGCGTCAAATAAAAGAAAGCTTAGCTACAAATGGGTCATAGAACTAAATGTAAATGCTAAAACTAAAATTTGTAGAAGACAGCTTCAGAGAAAAATTTCTTTTATGAGTTAGAAAATAATTATTACATATGACACAAACAGTAGTTTAAAAATTGACAAATTGAACTCTATCAAAATGAAATAATCTGCTCTTTAGAAGACATCATTTTAAAATGATTTCAAGCCATATGCTAGGAAATATTTGCAAAGTACATATCTGACAAAGACTTTTATCCAGAATCTATAAAGAAATTGCTACAACTTAATAATAAAAAGATACACATCCTGGCTTCTTAAAAGAATTTTAACTGATAAATAAAAGTATAAAAGTTGTACATATTTATAGAGAACCATGTGACTGATGTTTCAATATATGCATATACTGTGAAACGTTTCAATCAGGTTAAACATATCTATCTCCTCAGACTTTTCCTTCATAGTGATGGGAACCCAACTGAGGGCCTCGTGTACGCTAGGCAAATGCTTTACCACTGAGCTAGCCCTATCATTTCTTTATAATGAAAACAAAACCTTTTCTTCTAGCTTTTTGAAGTACACAGAGGTTATGACTAAGTCACCTTCCTGTGCAACAGCGCACCTTAACTTTGTACTCCTCTAAATTAGTCCCACTTAATCAATCTTCTCCCCATCCTGTCTCCCTACTACCCTTCCCAGCTTCTAGTAACCACCATTATACTCTCAACTTCTGTGAGGTCAATCTTATTACATTCCATAAGTGACTATATTTGCCTTTCTGTGTGTATATTTCACTTTCTACGAATATTTCTACATTATCCCAAATGACAAGATTTCATTCTTTTTTATGACTGAATAGCATTACATTGTGTATATGTGTATAATCTTTATCAATTGATGTATTCTTAGGTTATTTCCATTTCTCGCCTTTTGTCAATAGTGCTGCATTAAATGTAGGGGTTCAGATATCTCTTCTCTGACTACCTTTTCTTGGGTGTATACCCAGTAGTGAGATTGCTGTAATGGATGATAGTACTATGTTTAATTTTTTAAAGGAAATTCTCTGTTTTCCATAATGCTTGTACTAATCTACATCCTCATCAATAGTGTACAAGGGCTCCCTTTTCTCCACATTTTTCCCAGCACTTGTCAATTTTTGTCTTTTTGATAATACTCACTCTTACTGAAATGACCTTATTTCTTGTGGTTTTGATTTGCTTTTCCGTGATGATTAGTGATGTTGAGCACTTTTTGATACACTGATGGCCTTACGTATGTCTCCTTCTAATAATGTCTATTGAGACTGATTGCTCATTTTAATTGGATTATTTGGTTTTTTGCTATTGAGTTCTTTGAATTCCTTAAATATTCTGAATATTAACCCCTTTTCAGATCTGTATTTTGCAAATATTTTTTTTTCATCTTTTAGGTTATCTCTTCTAGTGGATGATTATGTCCTTAGCTGTACAGAAGCCTTTGAGTTTAATGTAATCCTATCAGTCTAGTCTTTCTTTTGTTCCATATACTTTTACAGTTTTCTCCAAATAAAATTTTTTACCCATTCCAATGTCCTGAAGTATTTTCCCTATTTTCTTCTAGTAGTTTCCTAGTTCCAAGTCTTATATTTAAATCTTTAATCCATTCTGAGTTCAGTCTTATAACTAGTGACAGACAGGGGCTAGATTCATTCTTCTGCACGTGGATATCCAATTTTCCTACCACAATTTATTGAAAAGATTGTTCTTTCTCCGAAGACTGTTTGTAGCACCTTTATAAAAATCAGCAGTACATGTGTAGGTTTAATTTCAGGTTTTCCGTTCTGTTTCAGTCATTTATGTGTCTGTTTTTATGCCAAAATTATTGGCTATATAGAAATGCTATTTATTTTTGTATGTTGATTTGCAGCTTTGCTGAATTTTCTTATTAGTCCTAATAGGTTTTTGGTAGAGTATATGGAATTTTCTAAATAAAAGATCATGTCATCTACAAACAGTAATAATTTGACTTCCATTCTTTCCACTTTGGATGTTCTTTATCTCTTTCTCTTGTGTGACTGCTATGGCTAGGATGTTCAGTACTATTAAATAAAAATATTGAAAATGGAATCACTTTCTTGTTCCAGATCTTAGAGAAAAAGTTTTTAGCTTTTTTTCAATCAGTATGCTAACCATTAGCTTATTACAAATGACCTTTTTATGTTGAGGTACTTTCCTTTGATGCATAATTCATTTAAAATTTTTACCATGACGAGATGCTGACTTTTATCAAATTCTTTTTCTGCATCTATTAAGATGATCATATGGGTTTTGCTTTCATTCTGTTGATATGGCATATCAAAATTATTGATTTGTGTGTGTTGAACCATACTTGTAAGCTTGAAATGGATCTCATTTGATCATGGTGAATAATCTTTGTAATGCATTGTTGGATTCAGTTTGCTAGTATTCTATTGAGAAATTTTTGCACCTACGTTCAAAATATTTGAAAGGATATTTCCACAAATACGATGTTAATGGTAAATAATCATATAAATGAGTAACAACATTAGTTGCCAGAAAAATACAAAATAAACCGATAATAAGTACACATCTATTAAATGTGACAGTACCAAGTGCTGGCAAGAGCATGACCAATTGGAGTTCTTCTATATTACCAATGACAGTGTAAATAATATTACCATTTTGCAAAGCAGCTTGGCAGTGTCTTCTAAAATTAAACACTTTTCTTAGTTCCCATAAATTATCATTTATAGGCAATGCCCAAGAGATATGAAAACATGTTCACACAAAGACCCATGTGTGAATATTCATGGCAGCTTTATTCATAATAACCAAAAACTGGAAGCAACCCTACTGTCTATGATCAGATGAGTACATTACTGAACTGGCATACATCCCCATCCACTTAAGTGATACTACTCTTTAATAAGTGGAAAATTAAAAATTTGTTGATATTTTCAATAAAATGAATAAATTTCAAAAACATTATGTTAAATACAAAAATCCAAACACAAAGACTATGTACTGTATGATTCCATATATATGAAACTATAGAAGAAACACAAAATTTAACAGTGATTGGCATAGGCATAGGATAGTTGGGACACAGTGACTGCAAAGATAAGCAGGGGAGATTGAGGGGTGACCAAAATGTGACTACATCATGAGTATAGTGACAGTTTACACAACGATCTATACTTGTGAATTTATAATATATACATATATATACATATCTATATATGATTGGTGGGTTTTCCTTTATGTAATTTTTAAGTTTTTTTAAATTTTAATTGACATACAGTAATTGCAGATATGGGGTACAGTATAACATTTTAATACATTTGTACAATGTATAATAATTAGATCAGGATAATTAACATATCAATAATCTCAGATGTTTATTATTTCCTTGTGTTGGAAATATTAAAAATCCTCCCTACTAGCTATTTTGAAATATACAATCAATTAACTTCCACCATAGTTATCCTATTCCACTATAGAACATTAGGAATTATTCTTCCCACCCAACTGCACCTCTGCACCATTCTTTCTGCATTCTTCCCTCTCCCATACACTTTCCAGGCTCTTGTAACTACTACTCTACTCTCTATGTTCACGAGAATATTATTGTAATTTGTACCTGAAAAAACCTGCAAAAATATATAATTCATGTCTTTTGCTAGACACAACGAACCCTTTGATTGCACAGACTATATATCACTAATGCCTCTCTCAGTCCCAAAAGCTGATTGATAATCACTAAATGAAGGAATAAGTGAATGAGTAAATGAACAACTGGCACAGAAGTCATATCCTATAAGAAACCAGAAAGCAATTGTTTACAAACAATATGTTTGCCTTCAATACTAAAAGTATTCCTATACTAGAATTATTGAAGTTCTCAGAGGACATCTGAGACCTAAATACAATGTCAGTTCTTTATAAGACATTATACTGCTGCGTATCAGGATTCTTTCTTAGCTTTGGCTTATGTCCAGTAAAAAAAAATCCTGGCAAGATTTTTCACATTTATTGATATCCTTATTACCGCTCAAAACTCCTGAAATTTCATTTTATTTATTGGTCAGTTTTCCAAATGACACTCTCCAAGAACTTGTATCATTGCACTTCTTTGGCAATTTCAGATACTTGTTCAGATGACCTGGGAATAAAGTTTGATTCTAAGGTGAATAGCTTCATATATAATTCAATTTTTAATAACATCAAGTTGAGTCTTTTAGCTACTTTCTCCTCAAAAAACTAATTTTAGTTGTCAACAAAGCCTGAGCCAGCAACATAGATTTAGAACTCAGATTTTAGTTTTTACTTTAAAAAAATATTTCAAGGCTCATTTTTTTAAGAGAACAATATATGTGTTGCACACATATATTATATATATTTATATATATATATATTATTATATATTATATATAAATATATATTATATATAAATATATACATATGAAGCTTGCTTAGATAACTTGCATTCTGCTTCTGAGGTTGAGGTACATCTGTGTGACACTTGGGCTCTTCTAGCCATTCACACCACACCAATCATTAAAGAACAACTGCTGCTAGGATCAAGCATTAGCAGTCATCCTATCTACAAACAGGCTCCCATCTCCCCAAGGTCTGTACCTAAGCAGAACCCAACTCAGTTCTGTGGGGAGACAAGAGTATGTGTTTCCTATGGTCATGTCCTGTGATACAATCCACAACTGTGCAGAAAGATTCCTAAAATGGTGTCTTAGTCACTTTCCTCACTCCTGAGACAAAATGCCTGACACCCACAACTTAAAGGAGGAGAGGCTAATTGTGCCCTACAGTTCAGAAGTTTCAGTCTGTGTTCAGCAGGTTTAAACACAGAAACAAAATGGGAGAAGGCCCTGTGCAGAAGAAAGCTGCTTACAACATGGCTGCCAGGAAGCAGAGAAAGAAGGGATGAGCCAGAGAGGAAGCTATGCCTTTCCAGGTCACACCAATAGTGACCCATCTCTTCAGACCAGACCCCACCTCCCTACAACAAGTTAGCTATAGTGTCCCTAATTCACTCACCTTCCAGAAGTGCTTCCTCTGAGAATATGAGGCTTTGGGGGGACATCTAGAGCAAACCACAAAAAAATGGTAAGTTATATTAACAGAAATATTTGCTATTGGAAAATGCCCTCTGTGATCTAAATCAAAAGAGTAGAAAATCTGTCACAGATGTGAGAGGCCTACTCCATAAGCTCATATATGGCTGTCACATTCAAATGCCTTCAGTCCCCTAGAAAGAAATGGAAGCCAGCCATGATAGCTAATACTCTTTAATAGAAGTCATTCAAGCATTGACCTGTTATGAACCAGAGGGTTCTCATGGAGAACCATGGGAACTGACCTCCAGCAAAGGTAAGTCTAGATTTACTAATAATCTATAAAATGCATAAGTATATAACTGAGTATGAGCAGAAATTTAAATCTATTGAGTTGTGCAATAAAATCCTTAACTGAAATAGATGGAAAGTCCTTTATAAAATGTCCTTCCTCTCTAGCTGTTCAGGTGGTTTCAATTTGCATATTTCTTTCCTGAGATCATAGGTTCTGCATGAGCTGCTTACACAGGACCTTTCCCATAGACCTGATCATTGTTGTCTGTTATCCAAAAAAAATAATTGGTCACGTATGAAAGCCTAAATGCTTAGAAAACAAAGGAGAAAATAATAGTCATTTCATGCTTTCATTTTTTTGTTAGAACATTTTATTTGTTGGTTGATGTGAAAATAGACAAAGACTGGAGAGCCTAGCACAGTGTAATCTCAACATTTAAAAGAACTATACTGAACACATTCTTAAATCTCCAAATTGAAGAATATGGAAATGTTTGCTCAGTTTTCTGGATTTTTTCCAGATCATATTGTCAAGAAAGAATTCTATGTTTCCCGTGTATTTCTTAAAATGCCTTTTCAACTTTTACTACATTTTTGAGCAATATTTGTACCAGCTTGAATATTTGCCAAAACAGCATCATGAGTCATCATTCTCATGTGGAGCTTATGAATAAAATGATTCACACACTACAAATTCAAGCTACATCAACTTCAACATACTAATTCATTTACATTTTATATTTTCTAGCTAATTTTAGTACTTTCCTAGATTTTTGAATTTTTTTATTTGATTCCAAAATGAGTTCTTACTTTTTCATGATTACTTTTATTTGTTTGCAAACTTTTTTTTTTTGGTACCAGGGATCGAACTTGGGACCTTGTACTTGTGAGGTAGGCGGCAGAACCACTGAGATAAATTCCCTGCCTTGTGATTACTTTTATGCAATAATGCTAAGTAAATAAAGAAATATAAAAGAATTTTGCATCATATTCCAAACTGTGAGAATGTATATAAAGAAGAAAAAGCCAGTGAACTCTGAATAGTTATCATGGTTACTTTCCATTTCAGTGGTCACTTACTCGTTTTGCTATAAATGGATGGAGATGTCTGTTTTTCCACAACAATCATATTGACTTATTGTGGAAACAATGATGTTCTCTGGAATGTCTCTTTCAGTTTATATTAATCATTTCTTCCATAAAACAATACTTCAAATGTAAAAGTATGCTGAAAATGAAATCATAAGAATCACATTTAAATGCTTGACACTAAATCTCTCATCAACTCACATATTTTAACTTTTAAAAGAAATTAAAGAATGGTAATTTTTAAAATAGCTGAGATTTTCATAAGTAAAATAATTGGTAAGCCATAGCAAATTTACTTGTACTTGAATTTTACAGAATTTGCTCAGATATACCTCAGTTTAAGGAAATATAATATCATTGCTTCAGAACTACTAAAACAAAGTAAACTAAGATTTAAATAAATTAGGTCAATGAGCCCCTCCGAATGATAGAATCTTGGTTCTACAAAATGTGGCTGTAGCTCTGAAGTACTACACCAAGAAAATTTGGCAGTGGATGCTTTTACTAACCTTTGTTTCTGTTATATGGTGGTGGAATAAATCTATTTAGAAATTAGTACCATTTGTCTTTATTTTCTAAAAGATTCATCTTTCAAGGTATAATTTATATGTTAAATCTCTGCTCTCACTGAGAGTTCTACTAACATCTATGGCTAAACTATCCTATCATTTATTTCAACCCATAATTGGTGAAGCTTAGAACATTCCTATTTCTATCAAATTCCTGTGATCTTAGAATAATATAAAATAATTACACTGGAAAGTATGCAGATAGATACAAATAGTGTGATACACTGAGACATAAACATTGGGAAGTGATAATACTGGCACTGCAAAAACATATATAAGGAAAAAAGTAAATCTTCCTGAACTTTCAGCTACTCCTGACCCCTCAAAGAATTTTTAGATCATTTTGCAATGGTGGCATTCCTGATCATGGTATCTCTCCTGCCAGGTAAGTATTGTAATGGTGGCATTCATAAAGAACAGTTTTTACATGGGTCTAGAGGAGTTTGGTGATGTCAGTCAAGACCACTCCTCTGGCTCCAAGGAGAAGTGCTTAGCTCTATTGAGCATCAGGTCACTGAAGAGCTTGAAATTGTAGAAATTTGTTTCTTAGAAAACAAATAAGCAATTGCTGGCCAGCCTTAGAGAAATACAGGATAAGACAACATAATTAGTAAAAGCATTGGTCTTGAAGTGAGTTAAGCCTGAGTTTGAAGCATCATTTCCTACCTGGTTAACTTAGGGAACTCATGTTACACCCTGAAATGAAATTTTCAGCCTGTTTCCTCCTCCATATTAAGAGAATGATAACCCCCTCCTTTAGAGGATCCTTGTAAGAACTAAAGATAGTATATGACATCATTTAGCATATTGCCAATTCTGTACATAGCTCAATTAGTGATAGCAAGTACATTCATAGTATTTAGAATTGTTCTATTTAAGATGCAAGAACTGCAACTGGAACTCCAGACCAGATTTCCAAACAAGGACATGGGGTGGGGCAGGGGGAGGGGAAGGGGACAAAGAACAACAAAAAGAAAAGGATTCATTTGTAGAAATTGAGTTACAAAATTGGGATGTTGTGACAAGATCTAAGCTAATGGGAATGATTAGGAGGAGCTTGGATCTATATACTAAATGAGCATCCTAGAAAGAATTCAGTTCTGGGGTCTAGACTTAGCTGCTTGCAATGGGAAGCAGGGGGAGCACAGGTGATGAAGGTCAGAGACAGTGAACAAGCTGATAGGAACATGACAGAGATCTAGAAAAATAGGCCAGGAAGCTTTGAATTCAAGTTAGATGACTAAATAAGTACTCTCATATTCCTGGTGAAGTGAAAGGAAAGATACGTAAAAAGAATAATACCAAAAGACAAGAAGTTTTTCCTACTAACTATACTGGACTATAAAAGCCAGCACCTTCTTATAAGCAGCAAATATTTATTGAATACATACTAAATAAATCTAGGTATTAAGCATTATGATAGCCAAGAACCCTGCTCTCAGGAAGTTAAATTCTACTGAGGTAGTGGAAATTAGGTAAGGAGTATAAAACATGCAAAATTAGTGTTATGAATCGCATATTTATATTTCTTCCAAAATCCACATGGCTGACTCCAATCCTCAATGTGATGGTATTTGGAACCGTGGCCTTTGGGAGCAATTCAGTCAGTGGGGTAGAGCCCTCATGAATGGGATTTCTGCCCTTGTGATAAGAGGCCAGAGACTTAACCACTGTCTTTTTGCCATTTGAGGTTAGAAAGAGGAGTCCACTCACCACAATTTGGAAGGTACTCTTCTCCAGAACTCAATTATGCTGGCACCGTGATCTCAGACTCCCAAACTTTGAGAAATAAATACTTGTTGTTTAAGCCTCCTAGTCTCTGGTAATTTGTTATAATAACACAAATAGAACTATGCAAGATTAAAGAGTAAATGCCAAGTTCTGACCAACCAGGTAAGATTATGCTATGGATGCATTATTGTACATCCCAGACCCCTATGTAAGAAGTGAAAATTTATACTTCTGGGTGTTGTGAAGCTTATAGACCAGTTAGCTTGAATCCAATGATTAGTAAAGGACAGGATATAGAAATACAATCTCTCCATCCAACTTAGCCCGACTCCAAAGAGCCATTCTATGGGACTAAGGCCTAATTATGACTAAACCATGATCCAGCTTCTCCATCCATTTTATGGTGCTTGTATCTTTTTCACCACAACTGTAAATCTTGATGGCACTCATTAGCCAACTTCCTTCTTGAAGATCCTCTTTTCAACTCCCTTTGGGTCTGTGGTAGACAGAATTCTAAAATGGCCCCATGAATTCAGCTACCTAGTGTAAACACCTTGTATAATCCCATCTCCTTGAGTGCTAAAAGTATGATGTCATATCATGCTCACAATTAGATAATATTTTTGCAGATCCAGTTAAGATTCTTAGTCATTTGAGATAGAATGAACAAGGAAGAGATTAGCATATATGTATCTGATCTAATCAGGGGATTTTTCTACTGTGTTATGAGAGGAGCACGTTCTAGAGTCATCAAATAAACAGGAAGAAAATGGGGTCCTTGGAATTAGGCAGTCAGCTATAGAGGACCAAATTCTGCCAGTAAACTACATAAGCTCACAATGGATTCCTCCTTAATCAAGCTTCCAGATGAGAACACAACCTGCACAACAGCTAATTCATTCTTACTTTCAGTCAAGAGCTAGGGCTTCTGACCTACAGAAAGCATATGATAATAAGTGGCTGTTGTTCTAAATTACTATGGTTTTGATCATTTGTTATTCAGCATTAGAAAACCAATACATGAACATGAGATTATATTAATATGAAACAGAATAAAGTTTGCTAAAACCCTAAATGAGTATAGAAATTTTTCCTGGAAAAGCCCCCAAAACATTCTATATTTGAAATCCCAGAAGGTAGAACAAGTGGGAGTTCTGGATCTGAAACCAGGAAGGACATCAGGGAATAGTCTATTCTGAAACAACTGGGCCAGGGTATCTCTCTACTTCCCCTGCTTATAGAAGAGAGCTGATAGAAGCATTTTTCTCAGTTGAATCTCAGAAGTCTTCCCTAACAGTATAGTTTTGTTTAGAAGAAGCTCAAGATGACACTATAAAAATAGAGATAAAGAGCAGACCCTGTGGTAACTCAGGGCCTCCACAAAAATCTTGAAACAGGGAGCAAGAAAACTACTCCACTTGGGGAAAAGATGGCTGTATAAGTTGTCGTCCAAATAAGTCTTCTTTAGGGAATGAAGGGGAGGCACTAACAGAAATTATAATACACCAATAGGCAAGTGTGATCACCCTGCTGGAGAGTGAAACACACTAAAGCCCTTCACTCCTAAAAACAGCCTTCCTTTAGCTCTTGTGCAGGTTTCTTTCTATCAATCTGTTCCCCATCCTCTACTGTATTTTCATACACCCCATCCACATATAATAAGTCTGCAGGGTTTTTTCATGGGAAAGAACTTGGACTAGAAAGATCTAAAATGAGCAAAGCAAGATTGTTCAAGTCACATGTAAGAGAACCAAAAATACTTGCTTTTATGGAAAACCAAGAGCATGAGAAAAAATTTCAAAAATACAGACTTCTCCTATATGAAACAAAAACGACACTATGAAAATTTCAGAATCATTCCAGTCTCAGATTCAGTGTGCTCTACCATAGCAAAGCAAGAATAGGCTGTTACCAGACAGGAAGAAGTGCTTAGAAATTGAATCTATTTGCTGAAGTTAAAATACAAATAGAAATGCTTAACAAATAGAATCCTTATAAATGACATAGAAAATAAAACAACAGAATCTCCAAGAGCATTTAGCAAAATGACAAAATGGAAAAATATGAGAAAAAAGTTAGGAAATATGAAGGAAAAAACTCAGAAAATCCAAGAGCTACTTGATAGCAGTTATAAGAAGAAAAGATCAATAAATGAATAAGGACAAAATGATACCAAAATATGATGATGATTTCCCTGACTTTAAATACACATGCAGACACACACACACATGCACACTTGCATGCTTACCCTGAAAATGCTATCTGAATGCCAAGCAAAGAGTGATGATTCATACTTAGAAATAGTCTGGTAGGGCCAGGGATTTAGCTCAGTGGTTCCGGTGCCCGCCTTGCAAGCGCAAGGTCCCGAGTTCGATCCCTGTTACCAAATAAAAAAGAAAGAAAGAAATAGTCTGGTAAAGTTTCAGAACTATAAATACAAAAATCAAAGTCTAAGATGTGGAGATTTGGACCTTGGGCAGTTTTCTTTACATATGAACTCCAAATGTTTACAGCAATGTCACAATTCCTTTGAGATTCTTAGGGAAAATCACTTTGAACCTATATTTCTATAACCAGTTAATTATCAATCAAGTGTTAAAAATAAAATCAAGACTTTTCTGACAACCAATTTAAAAACTTACCTTCAATATATATTCTTTTTTTTTTAAAGTCACTTGCATATGTATTTCTGTAAAAATCTGCCATGATGAAAACATATGTTTCTCCTGTCAGTAACAAGAAAGGGAGAACTGTTAGAAACTCAGAGAAAGGAAACCAAATGCTTTATCAAAAAGCCATTCAAGTATGAATAAAATTATAATGTAGCATGATTTTGAGTTATAGACTGAGTTTAAGAGATGCCACTTTTCCTTGATGCTTGGAGCATTCATTATTAAATGTCACATATTTAATGACATTGGTTTGTATTTTCCTCTCTTGAAGTACAACCAAGCCACTTTAATTCTTCAGTGAATAATGTATACATAATAATAAAGTTGTAAATGCCATTTGCAGCATTCAGCTTTTCAAATCAACTTATATACAGCACTTAGAAAATTTAATTATAGTTTTGGACTAGAAAATAAATGTTCTAAATCTTAACAATATAAAAAATAAAGCAGGGGCCGGGGATTTAGTTCAGTGGTTTTGCTGCCTGCTGCGCAAGCGCAAGGACCTGAGTTCGATCCCTGGTGCCAAAAATAAATAAATAAATAAAAATTAAAAATAAAGCAGAAGTCTTGATATCAGAACTGAAATATAGAATCAGCTGGATTTAGGAAAGAAGGTTTAATTAAGCACTCTTCAAGTTATGGATTAAAAGTTCATTAATTTCATCCTCTTTGCAATTAATAAGGGAAGCCAAACGTCAACGGGAAGCCCTCGTTATGAGTATTTAAACATATAGAAAACGTGAAATTTCACAGAAATCATTTGCTGCGCTTCTAAAGCTCTCATCCCCTTCCCAAGATTCTACCATAACCTCATTACCTTTTCCTTTTCCTCATAATTTATAGCAAACAACAGCAAATAGTTTACAAATCTTAGATTTCATGATAGTTTTCATTTGTACAACAATGTCCATATTTAGCTTCCATAATGATGTATCTCACAAAAATTATGAACCCCATTTTCTCACAAAATGAAAGCACACTCTTGATTCCGATGGGATTGATCATTATTGCATCAGTTATTCCAAACTTAGAATTTGTAACAGATAAAACTTAAAATTGCACTGTTCTTATATACATGAATTTATTCCTTGTTCAGCAGCGGGTAATGGGGCTGGTTCAGCTTCACTCAGTCATTCAGGGATCTGAGCTAACAGAGGCTCTGCCATCTTCAATATATAACTTGCGGATAGCCTGGAGCTGAGTCATCCAGCCAACAGATGGCAGAAGCAAGAGAAGAGCGGAGCAATCATATGAGGTATTATGGGACAGACCTAAAAGTAGGACGCACAATTTCAGTCCACAATACGTTGGTCAGGACTTAGTCATAGGTCCACAGATAATTTCAGGGAAATATGAAATATGATCTAGCTAATTTCCCAGGTGGAGGGAAACTGTTTAGTGAATAGGTAGCCAATAGGCCACTGTGAATGATATTTAAAATGTTAATAAAAATCCAAAATGCTTGCAGAGAGGTTAACCACTGACTCAGCCCTAGCTTATCATTAGTTTGCAAGTAGGTGAAGGACAGAAAACATGGCTTAAACATCTTTGCATTTTTAGTACCTTCATTTGCACAAGTAGGTGTTTGAGAAAATCTTGAAGGAATTAATTTACTTAATTATATTCTAGTAGCAAGACAAATTAATGCAGCTACCAGGGTGAAAAATAATCTCCTTTCTAAATGAAAAGATCAAGCCAAGTATTTTGAACCAATTATATTTTTATTAAAATAACTACAATACAATGAACTCATAATTGGTTATTCCAAATAATAGCTGAGCTAGTGAATTTCAATATTTGTTTTATTATTGAATGCAAAAGCAATGGTAAAGACTGTAAAATACATGCATTCTCTCATTTTTCTTGAGAGAACGAAAATATGCAGGAAATATTTAATGATACAATGAATTGGTAATTTCCTAATTTACTACAAAGGAAGAAGCATTTATCAGGTGATGTTTACATGTGTATGCTGCAACAAACTATTAAAGTAGTGGACCTAAATCTCATAAATCAACCAAACAAGTCCTCAAATTCAGCAACTGTTACCAGGGCACCTTAGCCTCCAATTCAGAGTCCATGAAAAGGATGAAAAAGAGACAGACTGATGGAGGAAATTTTTTAACTATATGGGAAAGAAGTTGCATAAACTGATGGGAACAGATTGTGAATCAGATCATACGACGTGAGGGGCAGAGATAGAAAAGAGATCCCAAAAGGCATTCATTGTCTTTTGCAGTTTAATTACAAGCCATTAACAATATCATCTATTACACATAATCAAAAACATCAAATGTAGTTTGGTTACGTGTGAAAGTGTATGAGTATAAAAAACTAAGTTTCATAGAGACATGAAACAAATATCATTTATCACAAAGTGGTTATTTATACATGAATATCATGTACACAATATCAAAAGTGAATACCAGGGAGTAGACTGCTTAAAACGTGATAGTTGAGGTAACAGGTGCTAGTAAAGACCAGGTATCCAATGTGATGTTGGTATAAGAGGCTGAGATGGTGGTAGGGACAAGACAGTTAAGGATAGGAGACTAGGAACTGGGAGGCCAGTTGATCAGAATAGTACACGGATGCTCTTCTACCTACCATGAGCTCATATCCAAATATGTGCATCAGAAGTTTAAAATATGCTAAGTCAAAAATGCACTTTATACTCCTAATCCACCAAACATAGCTTAGCAACAAAGTACACTAATAGAGTATTAAATGTTTACCCTTGTGATCACCTAAGTGGAGCTGAACATAGCTGCCAGCATCCACAGAGTATCATGTCTCTTATTGCTAGCCCGGTGAAAGACTACAACTCAAAATTCAAAGTATGGTTTCTACTAAACAGGTGTAAGTTTTACAACATAGTGAAGTTGAAAAATTTTAAGTCACACCATCATAAGTCAGGGACTATCTATATATGTGGATAACCCAATAGCTAAGAAAGATGACAAATGTGATACAGAGAGACTCACAGTGAGCAGAGAGAAACCTTCAAGCTCCAAGAGACCCAGGACTTGGTAATAACCACAACAGGGAAAGGTGATGTACATGCAGTGGACTCTGATAACATAAGAATCAAAGCTCAGTTTTCTTTCACTAGGGAGGCGGTGAGAACGGTTTGCAAACACCAATAAAAATACAAGAAGGTAGGAAAAGTGTGTAAGAGAACACAGATTCCAGATGACAGGGCTGCAGAGAAAGCTGTGTCTTTGGGGAAGAGCTAGGGGAACACAGCAGATTTTGCTAATGACGGACTATTGTGTTCTCTGAGTGAATAGCTCCAGTTGGCAGGAGGCCTTCAGTAAATGGGGCTTCAGGACACCATCCATGACAGAGCAGTGAATTCAAAGCCAAAATGAACAAAAAATAAGTGCAAGGTCTCTCTTGCTCTTTCATATTCTGAGGAAGAGGGAGAGCCATGTAGAATTTGAGGCCTGAACATACTGCCACAGTTGTAAGCCCAGAAAAGAAAATTGTTTCAGGGGCCAATTGTGATATACTACTTTTGAAATTTCATTTGCTTTTGTTTTATATTTAGGAAGTGCTTAGTTTTACAAATGCAAAGCTTGGGGCTCTAGTGGTGATTAGGTCATCAAATGATGAAAACTGAATAAATCAGCATACTAGCTGGGCTGCTAGATTAAATCAAGGAGGTTTCATTAGAATTTCAGAAGGATGCTCACATTTTTTATATTTGAAATTATTTGCAGTTTGTGCTATTAGAAAGGGAACCTCACCAGATTTGGAGTTGTAAAAGGAGACAGGGAGACATTTCCCCAACCCATTCCTTTTTCTTACCCCTAAAATCCTATAAGCCAACATCATCGTTTTCAGAATTTTATGCCTGTACAAGTCAAATGTGGTTGATAAGCCAAGCATGGCAGCACACACCTGTAATCCCAACACTCAAGAAGCTGAGGCAGAAGGATCACCTCAAGTTCAAGGCCAGCCAGAACTACATAGTGAGTTCAAGACCAGCCTGAACTACTCAACTCAGGTATATTTTGGGGCATGGGGTTTTTCATAAGCTGAGACCCATGTATGGAATAATGACTTTCATATTTTATGACCACAGTCCACAATAAGAACTACATTTCACATTTTAAACCTATATCCATACATAGTAACAAAGATGTATAGTACATATAAGAAATAAATTTTTAATGAAAAAGATATTTGTTTTAGAATGTAAAAAGTATACTCCTGTTTTTATTCTATTTCATATTTAAAATGCTAGCCATGACTTATTAAACTGATTTTATGACTTATAATTGGTCACAAATGACAGTTTGGAAAATACTGATTGTGAAGGATAATCTAGATTTCTCCTATTTGTTTTTTTTCTATCGAAAGGAAAATTTTTAATTCCTGTGTCACTGAAATAAAACAAATACAACTATCTTTTAAAAATAACTATGAGAAAATAAAGATTGTACAATAACCATAATAGCTAACATTTAATGAATGTTGGACATAGAGCTAAATTTGTTTCACTCACTTTCTTATTTAATCATCACCTCACAGCAACCCTATGAGGTAAGCACTTTTTCCACAGTGCATTCTATACTTTACAAAATGGAACTGAGGGTTTTAATCCTACAGTATACTATATTGCCCCCATTTTCTTTTTTACATAGTTCACTGGACACTGAGGAACAGGGCAGGGCACTTTTGGGGGTTTCTATTATCACTGTACTTATTCTTCCATGTGGACCAGACATTTTCATGTTCATTATCTTTGCAACTCAACTTCTTAAGGTAGTACAACTTAAACTTTAGAAAACTCACACAATAGCTTTCAGAATTCTCATGCTTTTATCTGTTTCTATTTTCTATTCTCTGGTATCAGATGGCTTCCATCTCCTCAAAACGCTGCTGCTAGTTATCTAATTTAGCATTGTTAGTGGCTGCCAGAGAAACATTGAGATATAGCCATTTCATCAATTATCTCTAGCAGGGAGGATTTAGTGCTTTTTAAATAGGGCCACAATATCAAGTTCATCTACACTATTAGTGAGGTCTTTATCACTGCCAAGTTCAGAAAGTGCTGAAGCATTCAAAGTGTTTTTTGCCTTTGTATTTTGGGTGCAGTTCATTTTCCTGCTTTTGCAGAGGTTGGGTTTCATCTACAAGAGAACTACCATACAAAATCAAGTCTAGTCAGAATTGTGGAGTGAATGTACCTTGGGTCAAGCAAAGAGTTAGTCCACATTTACTGATTACCCCTGTGTTCAAAGCCCTGAACTAGAACCTAAATGAACCTTCAAAATGAATAGAAGTCTTAAGTGATCATTAGCTCACTTCCAAGATGTACAGTAATGCCACATTCCCACCACTGGGAGTTAAGTATGGCAAAGTGATTTGCTTAACAAATGAGCAGAGTCGCTTCCCAGTCAAGTTTTAAGAACCAGTGTATAATTTATTGTGCTCTATTCCCCTCCAATAATCAGCAGTGGTTCAAATAGTAGCTACTCTATCATCTTAGATCCCAACATTAGGCAAACTAGAAAAGAGCCCTAAGTGATCCACAATACACAGATGACATAAGTAAATTTTTAAAAGCAGTTTTTGTTTTAAACCACAGAGTTTTGAAAGTTATTGTATCAGTCAATATACAGGTACAGCTGACCTTTGGAAAACAAAATCTTTTAAGAGATTTTTAAAGCACCTTTTAAAAAAATCTCAAGAAGAAAAAAATGTAAGGAAGCAAAGTATAAATGAAAGACAGAGGAGTAAAAAAACTCACTAAAAAATGAGTAGCTATAATAGGGGTTGGGTTAAATGTGAGTAGGAATTCCACTTGAGTTGTACCGGAGCATGAGGAATAGGAGGGGTGGGTGAAATGGTGTGTGTAAAGGTGCAGAGGAGGAAATAAATGTCATATGACCAAAGCCACATTTGACTTGTTTGGTGGAGCAAGGAGTCAAGATCCCCAGTATCTGAGAGAGGAAAGAAAAGGCAGTTGACAAGGGTGTCCAAAAACCAGACAAAGGAGCTCAGACTTTGATACTAATTCACTAATTTCACACTCATTCATTCATCCTTGTATTTGACACCTACAATGAGCTAGAAACTCTGCCCACCAGATTCTTAGAAATTGAAAATGAATGGTGATCACTGGTCTTAGATTTCACCATTTTGGAGGGCTTTTATGAACAAACAATTCCAGGACACTATAGTGTTTCATAATAGACATTTGTGCTACCAGAAAGGTAAAGCAAGAATGGAGTTAATTTGCATGTAGGGAAGAGTTTATAAATGAGAAAAAGATGAAAGGATTTGGCAAGCCCTGAGAACAAAACATGATATTTGAGCAGACTCTTCAAGAGGGATTATTGATCATGCAGGTAAGAGGAGAAAAGACTTTTCAGTCAGGGAGTATTGATTCATTGTTCACTGTTCAACAAGATTTGTATAGGTGTTGTTTTAAAGTTTCTGTGTGTTTGTCTCATGACAAAGCATTTATTTATCAAACGTGAACTATGGCCAAGCATCTTGCTAGCCTTAGGATATAATAAGAGGCAAGATAACCTTCCTTACCTCACATTCTAGCTGGGGAAATGTGAGATAGTTAATTAAATAAATGATTACATTAAATCATAATCAGTGTCTGACAGAGGAAAGGAGGTCACTATGCCAGAACATACAGGCCTACCTGACTCAGGATAGGATGGAAAGGATGACTCCTGGTGGGAGTCTCAGTTTTAGTTGAAACCTAAAAGTGAAATAAAAGTTAGTCAGGGGAAGAGGAAGAGCAAAATGGTCTCAGGAAGAAAGACCCACCCTTAGTGAAAGAGGGAGTGTATGATGATGGAGAAGTTGGGGGAATCGAGAATGGCTGAAGTATAGAGAGACCGGGCCAGAGGCAGAGTGGATGACATGTAGCAAAGGAAGGGCAGGAGCCAGCTTCAGAAGTTTGGGTTTTATCCTACATCTTCAGAGAGGCTTTGAGACATTTTTAAAAGAATGTCCTAGTCACTTTCTCATCACTGGGACCAAAAACCCATCACCCATAACTTAAAAGAGGAGCAGTTTATTTTGGCTCATGTTTTCAGTCCATGGTCTGCTAGCTCCAAAAAAGAAGAACATGGTGCTAGGGACTTGGAGGGGAAAGCTGCTCACATCATAGTGGTCAGGAAGCAGAGAACACAGTGAGGGGTCAGGGAGGGAAACATACCCTTCCAGATCATCCCCCCAATGACTTGTCTCTTCTGATCAGGATTCACTTCCTAACAGCACACTCAGCTATGGATTTATCACTGGACTGATATACTGATGCCTACAGTGCCCCCATGATCCAGTCACCTTCCAAAAGCACCACCTCAGTTCATGAGGCTTTGGGGAGCCATTCTAGATCTAAACCATGCAGAAGGTATAATAAACTATGCATTCCAGAAGTCAACCCATGTAACAGATAGAATGGAAAAGAAGCAAGACCAAAGGCAGGGGAATTAGGTAAGAGACTTATATAGGAGCTCAGGAGAAAAATCATAGTACTTTACCAGGTTAGCAATAGTAAATTAGAGAGTTTTGAGCATGTTTCATTATGTTTAAGGTAATGATGTGATCTGGCTTTGGGCTATGGATGAAAGGAGAGAAAGTTCAGGATCATTGTGAGGCTTTTGGTTTCTAGTTCTGTCAAATGGACACTTCGTGTTGTCAGTGAGAGAGGACACACGAGATTTGCAAAACAGTTGTGAATTTAAAAACATATGTAGAGCCTCCTTGTCTGTGTTCCTATTCCTGCCCATGGCATGGTGAGGTCCTTGGAGTGGCTTGGAGCCCCACCTTCATCCTGTGCTCCTCTCCAAGGGTCAGCCAAGCACCATGAAGCTCCTCGGCTGTGTTCGCATTCCTGCTCACAGCACAGTGAGGTCTTGGGAGGGGCTTGGAGTCCCACCTTCATCTGGTGATCTGCTTAGCTGAGCGGGTGCCTGCAAGGCCCAATTCCAACACCACCACCTCCCACCCCCAACTCTCACCTTCTGGCTCTTCTGCTACCTGGTCCCACACTACAGAGCCACAGAGGATTATACTTCACATAGTTAAATGTGATAGATTAATAACTACCACAAATTGTCATTTTCTAAGCTGTGCTTGATGCTATGCTATTGCTGATTATACCACTTGGCCTAACATGTTGCGATTGATCTAATCAGTTTTCCTTCCTGGTATAAGGAAAATAAAATACCCTTAGAGTCATTAGAGCCTCAAAACCTAAACACAAGCCATATCTGGAGGACACCTCTGAAAAGCAATCATTCTACAAGGGTTTTAAACACAAGCAACAAAGATACCTGCATTAAGCAATTTTGAAATATCAACCCAGGAAATAAACCAAGGACAGTACCAAAAACAAAAATGAGAAGACTTTTAAGCAAGGCACAAATGCAGGCTTCCATGTCACAAAAAGGAAATTCTGGGGGAAATGAGGTGGAAAAGTCAGATAATCAACCACCTGGACACCCTGAACGGATAGCACAGGAAGTAACAAAGCAGATACATGAGGCTCTAGAAAAATTCAAAGCAGAAATAATTTCCCAGATAAATACAGAGATGGTGAGTAGAGTGAAAGACATGATGAGAGGCTCTAGAGCAGAAACAGAGAAGAAAATAGATGAGATCAGAAATATGCTGGAAGCCAGCAATGCCCAGCATAAGAAAGAGATGGAAATCACGACCGTCCAACATGAGAAAGAAATGGAATCCATGAAACAGATTCAAACAGATATTCAGGAGATTAAAAACTCCATTGAAAGCATGCAGAGCAGACTAAGAGAATCTGAAGACAGACTATCAGATATAGAAGACAGGATCACAGTTAAGGACCATGAAAACAGAGATTTCTTAAAGATAGTAAGGGACTATGAGAAATCAATTCAACAGCTGCTAGATGATGCAAAGAACAATAACATGAGGCTGATAGAAGTCCACAAAAAAACAGGAAAAAGTACAATTGACATTAAAAAACAACTGTTCACAGAAGTAAGAGTAGAAAACTTTCCAGACAGAGGTGGAAAACTGGACACACAGATAAGTGAGGCATATAGAACTCCACTCAGCCACAATCAAAAAAAAATCTACACCTAGACATATAATAGTCAAGATCCCAGAAACCCAACAGAAGAACAAAATTCTACAGGCAGTTAGAGAAAAGAAACAAATCACCTACAAAGGAAAGCCCATCAGAATCACAGCAGATTTCTCAACACAAACCCTCAAATCAAGGAGAGCCTGGAGTGAAGTATTTCAAGCCCTAAAAGAAAATAACTTCCAACCTAGACTGTTGTATCCTGCAAAATTATCTTTCAAAATCGATGGGAAAATTAGATACTTTCATGACAAAGAACATCTGAGAAATTTCATGAACACCAAACCAGCACTCCAAACAATTTTATGCAATATCCTAGAAAAAAGACACTGAAGGTCACAACTCCATGAGGGCCAACAGAGAGAAGACACCATGCAAGGTAAGGCACTACAGGGAAAGGGGGGAAAATAAGAAAAGAGCCAACAACAATAAAACATCATGACAAAGATGAGTCAATATCTATCAATTATAACTATCAATGTTAATGGCCTCAATTCACCAATCAAAAGAAGCAGACTGACAGAATGGATTAAGAAGCAAAACGCAACAATATGCGTATACAAGAAACACACCTAACTCAAAAGGAAATTCATAGACTAAAAGTAAAAGGATGGAAAACAGTTCTCCATGAGACAAGAACCCAGAAAAAAGCCGAGGTAGCAATCTTATTTGCAGACAAAGTAGTTTTCAAATCAAAACTAATTAAGAGAGACAAAGATGGTCACTACATACTTGTGAAAGGAACAATCCAAGAGGAAGAGATGACAATCCTAAATTTTTATGCACCAAATACGAATGCCCCCAACTATACAAAACAAATATCAATGAACATGAAAAATCAAATAAACAATAGCATAATTGTAGTGGGAGACCTCAAAACCCCTCTATCACAAATAGACAGATCATCTAGGAAAAAAATTAACAGTGAAATTCTAGAACTGAACCAAGCTATTGAACAAATGGACTTAATAGATGTTTATAGAGTATTCCACCCCACAAAATCAGAATACACATTCTTTTCAGCTGCACACGGGTCATTCTCCAAAATAGATCACATGCTAGCTCATAGGGAAAATCTAAGTAAATGTAAAAGAATTCAAGTTATCTCCTCTATATTATCAGACCATAGTGCAATAAAATTTGAGATCAATAACATAAGAAACCGCAAAACATCCACAAACACATGGAAACTGAATAACACTCTCCTGAACAACCAATGGGTCACAGAGGAAATTAAAGAAGAAATTAGATAGTTTCTACAAGTAAATGAAAATGCCAGTACAACATACAGGAATCTATGGGACACATTGAAAACAGTTCTACGCAGAATATTCATAGCACTGAATGCCCATATTAGGACAACAGAGACAACTCAGTTAAATAACCTAATACAGAACCTCTAGCTCCTAGAAAAAGAAGAGCATAACAAATCCAAAGCTCATACAAGAAAAGAAATTATAAAGATCAAAGCAGAAATCAATGCAATGGAGACTAAGAGAATGATACAAAAAAATCAATGAATCTAAGAGCTGGTTTTTTGAAAGAATAAATAAAAACAATAAACTTTTAGCCAACCTTATCAAAAAAAGGAAATAAAAGGCTCGAATCCATGCAATTAAGAATGAAAAAGGTGAAGCCACAACAGATCCAGAAGAAATTCAGAGGATCATCAATACCTACTTTGAGAACCTGTACTCTAATAAAATGGAAAACACAGAAAAAACAGATTCCTAGATACATACAAATTGCCAAAGTTAAATGAAGAAGATATAGAAATTCTAAACACCCCAACAACCATGAGTGAAATTTAAAATGCAATAAAAAATTTACCAACAAAGAAAAGCCCAGGTCCTGATGGCTTCATGGCTGAATTCTACAAGGCATTTAAAGAAGAACTATCACCATTACTCTTTAAACTCATCAAGAAAACTGAAAGGGAGGCAAGGTTTCCAAATTCTTTCCTGGAAGAAAGTGTTACTTTGATTCCAAAACCAGGGAAAGATCCAACCCAAAAAGAGAACTACAGGCCAATCTCCCTAATGAACATAGATGCAAAAATCCTCAACAAGATACTGGCAAACAGAATACAGAGTGTCATCAAGAAGATCATACACCCTGACCACATCGGATTTATCCCAGGGATGCAAGGATGGTTCAACATCCATAAATCAATAAATGTAATACACTATATAAACAGAGTCAAGGACAAAAACCATATGATCATCTCAATAGATGCAGAAAAGGCATTTGACAAAATCCAGCACCCATTCATGATAAAAACCCTACAGAAAATTGGAATAGAAGGTCTTTATCTCAACCTGATTAAGGCTATCTATGAAAAACCAACAGCCAACAGCATACTAAATGGTCAAAAACTGAAAATTTTCACACTAAAATCAGGAACAAGACAAGGATGCCCACTATCAGCACTCCTGATCAATATAGTTCTGGAAACATTAGCCATAGCAATTAGAAAAGAGAAAGAAATAAAAGGAATGAAGATAGAAAAGGAAGAAGTTAAACTGTCATTATTTGCTGATGATACGATACTTTACATAGAAGACCCCAAAAACTCCGTCAAAAGTCTTCTAGACCTAATTGACAGATTCAGTAGAGTAGCTGGATATAAGGTTAACACTCAAAAAACATTAGCCTTCTTATACGCAAATAGCAGGCCCATTGAAAGAGAAATTCGGGAAATAATTCATTTTACAATAGCATCTAAAAAAATGAAATATCTAAGAATCAACTTAACAAAGGAAGCAAAAGACCTCTACATTGAAAACTACAGCACTCTGAAAAAAGAGATCCAAGAGGATATAAGAAAATGGAAAGACATCCCTTGTTCCTGGGTAGGAAGAATCAATATAGTGAAAATGGCCATACTTCCAAAACTACTATATAGATTTAATGCAATACCAATGGAATTCCAACAACATACTTCACAGAACTAGAGAAAACAATCCAAAAATTCATTTGGAAGCAGAAGAAACCTAGAATAGTAAAAGCAATTCTGGGCAACAGAGACATGGCTGGGGGTATCACAATCCCCAACTTGAAACTATATTACAAAGCTACTGTGACAAAAACAGCATGGTACTGGCAAATTAACAGACCCAAGGATCAGTGGAATAGATTAGAAGATGCAGAAACAACTTCAGACATACTCAGCCACCTCATCTTTGACAAAGGAGCCAACCACCCTCATTGGAGAAAAGATAGCCTGTTCAATAAATGGTGTTGGAAAAACTGGATTTCAACCTGCCAAAGATTAAAACTAGACCCGTACCTATCACCGTGCACTAAACTAAGATTGAAGTGGATTAAAGAGCTAAATATCAAGACAGAAACAGTAAACTTGCTAGAAGATAAGTTAGGTAGAACTCTCAATGACATTGGCATAGGGAAAGACTTAATGAACAAAACTTCAGTAGCACG
Source organism: Heterocephalus glaber (assembly GCF_053883595.1). Classification (NCBI taxonomy): domain Eukaryota; kingdom Metazoa; phylum Chordata; class Mammalia; order Rodentia; family Bathyergidae; genus Heterocephalus; species Heterocephalus glaber. The sequence goes on along the minus strand of NW_028258296.1, from coordinate 30,607,858 downwards.
GGAGCGAACACAAAGAATCAACAACTGGGATCTCATCTTATTAAAAAGCTTCTGCACTGCAAGAGAAACTACCAACAGAGCTAAGAGACAACCTACAATATGGGAAGAAATTTTCAACTGCTGTACCTCAGACAAAGGTCTACTATCTAGAATATATAAAGAATTGAAAAAAATCAGGCCCCCCAAATCAAAGACCCAATTCAAAAATGGGCATCTGAAATGAACAGACATTTCTCAGACAAAGAAATAAAAACAGCAGATAAATATATGAAAAAATGTTCAACATCACTGGTCATTCAAGAGATGAAAATGAAAACAACACTGAGATTCCACCTCACCCCAGAAAGAATGGCTGCTATCAAGAAATCAACCAATAACAAATGCTGGCGGCATTGTGGAGAGAAAGGAACCCTTCTCCATTGTTGGTGGGAATGCAGACTGGTGCAACCACTGTGGAAATCTGTATGGAGATACCTCAAAGAACTAGGACTAGAGGTCCCATTTGACCCAGTTATTCCCCTACTGGGTATCTTCCCCAAAGAATTAAAAGAATCATACCACAGTGATATATGTGCACTATGTTTATAGTGGCACAGTTTGTAATAGCTAAGGTTTGGAAACAGCCCAAGTGCCCATCAACTGGAAACTGGATAAAGAAGATGTGGTTTTTTTATAAAATGGAGTACTACTCAGCCATAAAGAATGAGAAACTAGAGTCTTTTATAGCTAAATGGATGCATATTGAGGCCATACTCTTAAGTGAAATAAATAGGACACATATGTTTAAATACCAAATAGTATCTCTACTGTGAGAAACTGAAAGTTTAAATAAGGATGAAAATGATTAAAATGAATAACTGATAATTTGAAATAGGAAAGGGTCCAAAGGGTAGGGGTGGTGGAAGGGGAAGGGGAAAGGGTAGAAAGGAAAGGAAAAATTATGAGAAAGAAAAAAAAAGGAAACAAAGTCTATGTAAATAGGGAAGGGTGGTGGGGGTGAAGGGTGCATAGGTAATGGGGGAAAAAATAAGAACTAAGATACATCATGTTCAGGTACAAGCACCCAATGATAAATGTAAATGTATTGTATACCTAAAATGTACCAATTAATATATAAATAAAATAAATAAATAAAATAAATAAAAAAATTAAAACATATGTAGAGAATCAGATTTAATCAAGGTTGGGAGAAGTGGAGATCCAGCTGGAGGGAGGCGAGACTGAAATTTGTTTCAGTTGAGATTACAAATCCCCTTCTGTGTCAATCTGAGGGAGCTGATTGAAAGGCAGAGCCTACCTGATTCTTAGAAGGAGATTAAAATGATTTGATTTCTCATGGAAAAATAAGTGTGGTTGGAGAATTGAAAAAGAAAGTGTGTAATGATGAAATGGAAGATTAGTTAATTATCCAGGTAAGTGACAATAAGGGCATAAAGCAACCATGATGGTGTTCAAGCAAAAGGAACAGAATAAAAAGGAGAGAATCAATGGACTTTGATGATAATGACATGTAATGGGATGAGGGAGGAAGGGATGCTAAATATGAGCTAGAGCTTCTAGTTTGGGAGACTGATGGAGTGACAGTGCTCTTTGAGATGAGGAGAAGTTTCTGGGAAAACATGCCAGATTTGGTTTGGACATGCTAACTATGACATACCTAGAATGGCACCTAGAATGTTCTCCACAGGGTGTGTTGTAACTGTGTGTCTGGAGTTTAGAGGGAAGAATAGAGATTAGAGAAATGGTTCTAGATTTGACTACATATATTAGAGCAAAGGGAATAGATGATAGTTGTCTATATAGAACATGTAGGAAGATAAGAGAAAGAGGGAACTTTGGAGGAAGTCTTCAATCTAAGATCTTGATGGGAAGAGGTAGAAATGATTGAAACATAAACCACCCTGGCCTCTGAAGCTGAGACTCACTCAGTGAAAAAGATTTTTAAATGCTTGACTTATGCCATGTGTTAGAGAATTAAAAAGTGAGATGTTTGTGAAAGGAAGGCCAATTTGAAAACTGTAACAACTGATCAGCCCCCACCAAAAATAGTGCAAATCCTAAATAATACTTCATAAGGATAAGGATGAGGATATGCCTTTAACTATAATCAACAAGAAGAAAACTTGCCAAATTTAAGTTTCTATTTTTCAGACAATCTTTTTCGCAAAAAATTGGATTATTTTGGCTGAAAAGTGGAAATATAGTGCATAAAAAGTGACTGTTCCATCACTAGTAGAATGAAAGAATAACAGTAACTATTATTAGTTGGGCAAATGGGCCAGAAAGGATAGAAAAAGAACTTATAGTAAATTTGGCTGTTTGACTACTCAACTGAGGACCTGTCACAAGGCATCAATTTAAGGGTGCCTGCAGCACTATTCAGCTCCAAACAAGGTTAGTAAAAAATGGCAAGCTCACAGGCAAAAAAGCTCCACCTACTCATGCATCATACTGATTCCAGAGCTATTTGGAGACTCTTGAGATGGCTCTGGTGTTTCAGTTTGGGTGCTGGCTAGCTGTGTATGACATGATGACATGTCAGTGCATACCAAGTGTCACTGTAAAATATTAATTTTGAATTTACCAAGGATCCTCATTAAAATGGAAAACACATGGTGCAATTTCTAAAGAAACTGAGCCTCCATCCGCTTTGCTCATAATTCAGGAAAAGCCATAAACAGAAAGTTATTAGTCTACATTCATAGCCAGGTTCCCATCTAAGCGCTGAATAGTGGAGTGAGTCATTTCCCTGTAAGCAATGATGTGAAATGTGTTGTGATTACCATCCTGCCCCTGGCATCATTGAAGGAGGAAAGCAGACCTCTGAGTAACATCATGAGCTGTCAAACATTCATCAATAATTTTATCTCACACCAATGGTGATGGCCATTTCTTGTTTCATTTCATTTCGTTTCATTTCGTTTTGTAACAATAATAGACCTGCCAGCCTGATCTGAAGAGAAAAGGGGAACTCCAAAAGCAGAAGTATTGAGCTCATAATTAGCTTTATCACTACAATCCAGACAAGGCTCAGAAGCTTGTGTTGCAGTAGGTTCCCAAACATGTTTTAAACAGCATTTCTAATGAGATCATTTTTCCATATTCAGAAATGAGAGCAAAATAGCAGTTATAAAGTATCTTAATATGTAGTATTAGAAGTTTGGAAAAGTATTATCTATTTAGTACAAGTCAATTTGATATTCTTCTAAAACTGAAATTTTTCTTCAGTTTGGGCTATGGCCCAAAGAGACAAACAAACAGAATCGATCAAATTCTTATGTGACTTTGCTAGGGCAGGCAAACCAAATACTTCACAAACGAGGTAACTTAAAACAACAGAAACATATTGTTTCCCAATTGTGGAAGCTAGAGGTCCAAAATCAGTGTCATCAGTGTCGGTTCTTTCTGAGGGCTGTGGGGAAAAGATCTGCTTCAGGTCTCTCCTCTTGGCTTATAAATGGCATCTTCTAATGTCTCTTAATGTCATTTTCTCTCTGCATTTGTCTACCCATTTGTGTAAATTTTCTCATTTTGTGGGATACTGGTCATACAGGATTAGTACCCATTCTAATGGCTCATTTTAATTTGCTTACTTCTGTAAAGAACTTATTTACAAACAATGTCACATTCTAAAATACTAGGGATTGGGACTCCAACATATCTTGTTTACGAAAACACAATTCAACCCATAAAATGGTTAAAATAATTCCTTTGAGTGAGTAAATAAATAGGTTCGATTCCATGCATTTACTTGTTATCTGCTGTCCATTGTCCCAGGGAACAAGATAAATCAGACATACTCTGCCACAAAATTAAACAGACAAAATCAGAGATATATTACCAGAAGATAACATAGACAAATCCGAAATACACTGCCACAAAGTTCAGTACTGAGAGAAGTGGATTGGTGCTGCTTTAGTAGTTTGTTAGGGACCAATATTTCAAGCACAATTTTCTTGTAGACCCATACCATTTTTGTTTCAGTAAGGTGACTAGAGAAAGTATCTCAGGTTGATCCCCCTCTATCATTTCTGACCATTATAATTCACAACATTTTTTTAAATCGCAGTAGCATGAAACCTTCAATTTCTAACTTTAAATTTCTCTATCACTGACATTCTTAGGTATTCAAAAAAGCTATTATCTCTAGTAAAATACCTTCCTCTATAAAGCTGAACAATGGAGCAACACTGCAGAGTATGAAACTAAGATGAATTCGGGCTTTGGACCTGGGAACATCTGTACAGGTGGATCCATACCCACTGACGTGGCTTCACAAAAAGTGTGTGTCCTACTCGTGGTGAAGCAGTAACTTCGGCACAGTATGACCATGGCAGAGGCCCAAGAAGAACATTTCCCACCCTGCTGTATTGTCCCAAGAAACCCAGATGATAAATTCTAAGGAAACAATTCAATATATATGAAAATACATCCATTTGAGAATTATTTCTACCAGCAGAACTTTAAATTTGATATACTCAATATCAATTAGTAAGGATACAATTAAATACAATACATTTATTCCATGAAAGATTTTGCAAATATCAAAATATTAAGCATAAATATAATATAGAACGCTGACCATGCACTCTACAACATTTGGGTCACAAATGACAACTCTATTCAAGCTGTAGAGCTTTCAATTAGCTCTTGAATGTTTTTCACTCAAGATACAGGGGTAACTAAGATCACCAGATAAATGAGGAAAGTTTCTAATGTAAATGGCAAAACACAAAACAGAGAATGGGAGAAGCCGCTTAGAGGAAAGAGGTTATGGAAGAAGGAAGCTTCGAATAAAAGCTATCACTTATATTCTTAGGGAGATAAACAAACATACTCTATGATATAAGCAAATAGTATTCAAATTTTTTTTTTAATTTGAGTTTAAAATTTTTTGATATTAAATAAAAGGAAGGAGTCACAAATTGAGTAGGGTAGTTGGAAGAATAAGAAAATATCCCAAAAAATAAAACAAAAATATAGAAATGGAAAAGAATTTGGAAACATTAAGAAAATTGAAAGATAGCTCAAGAAGTCCAACATCAAATAATGAAAATTCCAAATAGGACACAGAGGAAAATGGTAGGGATATATTCTCAAGCAAATAAGTAAAGAAATCAAAAATAATCTCAGACTTGAAGGGCAAGAGTTTCAATAATTACCAGAACTTTTCTAGGTCCCATCATAATTTTTAAATGGATTTATACTAGGGCATATTATAATGAAGCTTTAAAACACTGGAGCAAAAAGCAAGACCTAAATTTCTCAGAGAGAAAAAGAAATCAAATTACATGTAAATTACATGTAAAGAATTGAACACCAGAGCAGTGTTCAATTTTTCAAAAACAATAGAAGCTAGATTATAATGGAACAAAGGCTTAAATCTCAGATGGTTAATTCTAGCTTAGAATTCTATGTCCAGATAAATTGGTAATTAAGTACTGTATGAGGGTCAACTTTAAAGAGCTTTACAGACAGGCAAGTTGTCACTAATTTTATTTTTTTAGAAACAAACTTAAAATATTTTAGTGCAAAGAGTTTGTTTGGGAGGTAACCTCAAAGAGTATTGAGAGGGAAATGCAGAATTGAGACAAGAGAAGGAATATAAAAGGGATGCTTTATGGCATAGGTCACCTTGAATGACAACTAACATTCCATCCTCCTGAGGAAGTGCAAGAGTCAGGTAGAATATCTATCATAATTACCCTTGCCAAAGAGTTAAAAAGCTGATCCATTACTGCTGAGAACTTCTCCTATATACTTGAACAAGAGAAATCACCAGGTGGAAAGTCAGAAATGTTTACAATCATATCCACCAAAATATTTTTGGATGCTAGGGGAATCTGGGGAGGCCACCAACAGCTTCTGCTACAAGTCTCAAAGCACTTTGTAGGTGGAGGTGCAGTGCACTGGATGTTATCACCAGAATGTGTGTGCATGTGGGCATGCAAACACACACACACACACACACACACACACACACACAGGCTTTTCTTGAAGTAGGGAAGTACTTCATCAAAATGATGTAGTAAACCAGAAAAGATACGACATTCGGGAAACAAAGGATGCTATTCAAGAGAAAGGTGAAGCAAACTCTTGGAATAATGGAGATCCCAAGATGACAACTAGACAGCTGCCATCTGAGAATGGAGAAGGTTCATGTGTCCCAGGAAAGATGTCCCCAAGAACATGAAATTTACAGAGTATCTGATGCTTTCAATGGATGAGGAGCTTTAGTCAACTGAGAGAGAAATGCAAAGTGAATAGTGATAAATACAAAGAAAATTAGTGGAGAAAAGACAATAGGGCTGTTAACTGAAGGAAAAGCAAAGTTTTCTAAGAAAAGAAAAATTGTAGCACACATGAATAAAGTATTGTTCCAAATTTATTCTCTTGATAATTTATCATATCTGCATATGCAGACTCGCCATATTTTAAAGGCATATAATAAATACATTCTTAATCGCAGTGCATTCTAAGTCATGTAACACCTCCCTGATGGCAGGCATTTCAGACACTTTCAGAATTTTTTTTCTATGACAATAATACTGGAATAAAAACTCTTAAAATTTGCAGTAGGATATATTCTGAGTAATAAAATTTCTAGGTCAAATAGCATTTGGACAGAGTTTGGATTTTATTTATTTATTCATTGCAAATTCTTCTCCCAAAAAAGGTTTTGTCAATTTATACTCCCACCAATAAAGCACAATGTCTTTCCCTATACTTTCTACTACAATGAATATCATCAATTTGATTTTTGTGTTATTTTTTCTTTTTCACACTTAAAGCTAAAAGGGTAAGAAGAGGAACTTTATTAATTTTTTACTTAATTAGACCTATATAATATTTTAATTTTGTTCCAATGCACTATTTTGAAATTAAACTAAAACAACTGTTTAATCTACTTACATATTTATCCTATAGAGGCAAATTTTTCAAAATACATAATGTCCTACAGACAAGAGATACTATAGTTGTCCTTAATGCTACAAAAAAATCTAGTTTTTACTCTACCAAAAATCTGGTTTCATGCTAGAATCTATAGGATAGTTGCCAAATAGCCAATAGAGTTATCAAGAGATTATCTTCAATATTTTTAAAGGATCTATAAATCTTGTACTGGTTATTAATCTCTGGGTATTTAATTATTTTAAATTCCAGAGCTTTCAACCAAGAGGGATGTAGATGTAAGGAGAGGGAAAACATATAATTCTCATTTTGCAAAGGGAGGCTATGATGATTGATGAAAATTAGTGACAATAAATGGAGAATCACATTAGATAATGTAGGTTGATGCCGGCTCCTTAATCTATGTAGTTTCTTAGTTCTCCATTAAGAGATCCTGCCATCCACAAATGTAGACCCAGGATGTGGTAGAGAATTTTGCATGTCTAAATTTCTAAGAATCCCTATTTTTAATATTACTTGGTGTTAAAAACCTCCTTAATTAAGTAAGTTGCAATTTATATGTGCTCAGCATTTTCCTGACAGGATATAAAGCTAATTATTTTATCCAAAACAAAAATAGATTCTAGTGTTTTATCAGTTTTACACAAACATGGACCATTTTCCACCTAAAACAAAAAGAAAAAGAAACTTAACAAATTTAACAGCAAAATCATAAAATAAGATTAAACTTTAGACCTTTCATAAAGCTATTGGCTATCAAACTGAATAAGCAAAACTCGATTACATGCACTTGGTCTTTTTCTTTAAATGAACTATTTCAAGTTGTAAAATCTCAAAATTCCTGACAGAAACTCTGATTTCACTTACATGCCAATTGTGACCTTAGAATACCTGTGGCTACAGTGACTGTTTTGAAATGTGTTTGACTGATGACCTCTTTAACAAAATTCAAAATATAATCTGGGCACTGTTTGCATTTTGTAGGTGCAGGAGGTGAGGAGCAGGACAATGCCACACATGCAGTGAACTTTACATAATTTCATTATTAATAGGCTCGTAACTAATAAAATGCCACTGATACAGAGGACAGAGACAAGAGAAGAATGTGAAGTGGAAACCTGCATACTGCAAGGAATCACAGAGAACAGAGAACGGAAGGCCCAGAGTCCTTCCCCACTCAGTGGAGTCAGACCCTTATTTGAATATTCATCCTCTCATGGGTTCCCCAGGAAGACAGAGATGTTGGAGAGTTAGAGGTGAGCACTGAGGATGATTAAAGGGTTGGACTAGGAAAGAAATGAACAGATTGCTAAACTTGGAAAGAGGGGAGCTCTATTTTAAAAAAAGCTTCCAAGTAATGGGACCAATTAATAGACAAAAATAGAATCTCAGCCGCTTTTCATTCCCACTGTGAACAGAGTAAGAGAAAACAGGTGGAACTAAATATGAGAGTTGAGGCTGCCAACAGCTTAGCATGTCAGGAGCAGCAGTGTATATAGCAACCAGTTGTGATATTTCAATCCTCACACTCTGTAAAGTAGGCCAATGGTGGAGGTAAATGTGGCCATCACCATGAGATGCTAAAATAAACAAGTATGTGTTGGAGGGACAGAGGAAAAATTCCTAAAAGCACTGAGCATAAGTCCTCCTTCCCAGACCAGGGGCATCTGTTGTTTGACAGTGGGATACATAAATTAGAATAGGCCTAGAGCTAGGGTTGAATCTCAGCTGGGGTCTGAATCATTTACTAGGTTGCTGTCCTTAGACAAGGCACTTCCCTATCTTTTCTTCCATTTCCTCACCTGTAAAAAGGAGAAAGTCAGAAATTGCCTCCTGGAGTTGTTGAAAAGATTGATAAGTTAAATTGTGTGTGTGATATTAATTTATCTAACATCAACATTCTAATGTCCAGAATTCCATATGAGCCAACATTTGCAGCAAATGTACTAAATGTAGGTGCTTGTGCTCATGATGCTGAAGTATACAGTATGAGCCCTTCAGGTATAAATCACACAAAATGTATTCACATTTATCAAATATTTAGAATTTAGTTGTCTAACTCTTTAAGACTGGGTGATCTTTAAGACTGAGTTTTTATCTACAATAATTATTTATAAGACACTACATTAACAAAAACATTAAATTCTAATCATAATATATAATAGAGACCACTTAACATGTATCACTGTACTCATTTGTTAGTTAATCAAAGGCTAAGTATCAGGCATCTTTGGCTAACCATCCTGTGTGCTCCCTTTTGCTAGTTTGTGATTTTGGCCAAGTTGCTTAATGAAATACAGAAACTCGGTTACTACCCAATATAAAAGAAGCCTTTCTTGATTTTGGAAAAATAAATCTTTTTCTGTATGTATTTCAAAAGCTATCAGTAGGCATTTTGTTAAACATACAAACAAGTTGTTGTCACACCTCTAAATGATTATAATCTAAAATAAAAGAGTATAATAAAAATCACTTTGTTGGGAAATTAAAAATGAAAAATCCTGCTTTTTAGAACTTTAGTAAGGGAATGATATACTAACCAAACTTTGGCTTGTTGGTTAGCTGTGTGGTTATGTCGTTGTTCAGTTCAGATTTAAAGTCTATACATCATGTTTTATTGCAAACCTACTCTGCACAGAAAAAATGCTTCATTCATACCTTCAATGTAATAACACAAAGTTACTCCACTGATAAGCACAAACATACACACAATTTTCTGTTACAATTTTCCTTTTTATAGTTATTTGAACAAATAACTTTGAGAAAGGTATCTTATGATTAAGCCAAAACATTACATAATTACAAGTTAGTTTTATAGACTGATGATCTGAATAAGAGCTAATGTATCCAGGGTCTTTATCTTTAAGCAAAAACCATCCTCGACTTCTTTTTTTTCTCTTGACTTTCTTGAGGTATAGGTGATATATTACAAACCTGTATACATAATATACACTCCTGGATGAGTGTGAATATGTGGACACATCCTCACACCATCACCACAATAGAGCAGTGATCATATCAGTCAGCTCCAAAAGCTTCCTTGTGTCCCTTTGCTGTGATTTGTGTTTCTTTTATTAAATTTATTTTAGCTAATATATAAAATCATGAAAATTATGCCTATCAATGTGGTATCTATTCTAATACATATACCTATAATGCAATGTTTAAATCAGGTTAAATGTCTTTACCTTTTCATTTATCAGTTTTTATGGTGAAAGCATTCAAAATTCTTCCTTCTAGCTTTTTGGAAGCTACAGTAAATTATTGTTATCTATAGTCACCCTACTGTGCAACAACACATCAGAACTTCCTACTCCTATTTATTTGGTAAGAACACTTAATATGAGATCTACCCTCTTAACAAAGTTTTAATTGTACAGCACCATATTGTTAACTATACGCACTATGCTGTAAAGCAGATATCTAGAGTTTATTCATCTCCTATATATATAACTTTGTTCCTTTTTCCCAGCAACTGCCTAATTTCCCTCTCTTCCTAATTTCTGGCAATCACCATTCTATTTTCTATTTGCACGAGGCTATTTTAGGTACCTCATAGAAGTGGGATCACGCAATATTTGTCTTTCAGTGACTGGCTTAAAATCACTTAGCATAATGTCTTCTAGGTCCATTCACATTGTCACACACAGCAATACTTCCCTCTTTTTTTAGGGCTGAATAATACATATTTACCACATTATTTGTCCATGTGTCCACAAATACTTGGGAGGTGTCCACTTGGCTCTTGTGAATAATACTGCAATAAGCATGAGAGCAGAGATGTCTCTCCAAGGTCCTAGTTTCAATTCATTTGGAGGTACACCCAGGAGTGGAATTGCTGGATCTTGATTTCTGTTCTTTGAACATGGGCGGTTCCAGCAACAGATGACGCCTTTTGGATTATGGGGCCTGGGTTCCTTTTCATTTGAGCTCAGATCGCTCCTTGAAAAGCACACTACGGAGAGAAACCTGGGTCCCGTGCTATTTCCATACCTTAAATTGTTTAACTTCTTATTTTTTTTTTTTTTGGTACCGGGGATTGAACTCTGGTCCTTGCACTTGCAAGGCAGGTGACAGAACCACTGGGCTAAATCCCCAGCCCTAAATTGTTTAACTTCTGAAGATGCACTTTTAAAAATATATTTATGGTTGAGAAGAGCTTAACTTTCACCAATGCTTTCCCCCGAATTTCTTCGGCCATTGGAATTGGGATTTATTTATACATTTAAAATAGACTCCTGGGCCGGGGATTTAGCTCAGTGGTTCCGCCGCCTGCTTCACAAGCACAAGGTCCCCGGTACCAAAAAAAAAAAGAATAGATTCCTTCCCGGAGTTTAATCCATACTATTTTTAATATACAAATTATTCCATAAATAAGGTCCAAAGATAAACATTGCTGAAAAAGATTTCTAATATATGTAGCAGACAAAAGATTAGTATGCCTATAATACTGAGAAGTTCTACAAATATAAGAAGGAATACAATAGAAATGTGAATAAATGATACAGAGTGATATTTTATGTAAGAATAAACACATATTACAAATAACAGTTATGAAAAGATTGTCTCACTAGTGGTCAAAGCAAATTTAAACAAGATAACCATTTTGTAAATATCAGATCAATTTAAAACATGTTTGTTATAACGACCAGTGCTGGTGCCATACAAAAAAACTCAGCACTCTCAGAAAGTACTGGCAAGATTAACTATGATGAACCACAACAGCTTTTTTGGGGAAGCACATTAGCAATACCTACAGAAACTTTAAAAGTACACACACCCAGCCCAGCAAGGTACTTTGGGAAATTTTGCTCACAGTGGATATTTCTTATCTTGAGCTCCTAGTATTCTCTCCCCTTTTAAATATCTAGACAGCAGTTGGGGTGACTATGCTTCATGAAATCCCAGTGCTCCGTAAGGCTGGCCTCCACCTCCAGGTCCAGAGGGAAGCACATCACCTAAGGAAGCACATAACCTAAGCCAACACAGTTCTCTGCCCTCTAGCTACAGCACCTGGTCAGGCCAGCATGATTAGGCCAATGACAATCCCACCTAGGACCTCAGATAAAACTGAAACTACCAGGGGTAAGGGGAGGATCTCTTAACACCATAGCATGAGACTTAAAACCGGAACTAAGGAGGATCACGCCATCTGTCAAAGAGGAAAGGCTGCTAGAGAATGAAGCTTACAGAGAAGAAAGCTAAGCCAAGAACTAAAGGGAGATAAACTACTGAGAACTTCATCTTAGTCCCTGGATCTGGCAGTACTTAATGTCCTCTAGATTTTGCAGTTACCTGAGCCAAGAGAGTTGAACCAAAAATGCATATCCATTCTGGCATTATGCAACTTTTTAAAAACAATGAAGTAGAGGCTGGGGACTTAGCTCAGTGGCGTTACGCCTGCCTGGCAAGCATAAGGTTCTGAGTTTGATTCCCGATACCAAAAAAAAGGGGGAAAAAGGAAGTAGAGCTACATATATTGAAAAGAATTTGCAAACCTTTCTTTAAAAGACCAAATAGTGAATTTTTTTTTCATGACCAAAAGATCTCTGTCACAACATTCACCTCTGCCTTAGGAGAGCAACACAGCCATAGATAACACATGTAGCATGGACAGATTGGGTCCACCAGCCATGGTTTCCCTAGCCTTGATTTAGGTCCATGGTATATCATTAAATGAAAAATGATGCTACTTTTAGCAAGGAAATTCTTTAGAAAAAAATCTATATGTAACCCTATCCTAGAAGCATCGTGAAAACAATGGCAAAATATGTGGCTAGCTGTTATTGCTGATTACAAGGTAGCTTTAAAGGAGGATTAGGTTTACATTTTTAACTGAACATTTTTCTTTCTACATTTCTGTGTTATTTGACTTGCTCCAATGAGAATGCACTACTTTTCTGTTTAAAAAAAATATTTAATGACCTAAAGAGGGAGGTTCCAGATATCTTTAAAGAACTGTCTTTAAGTTTTAACAATTTTGAATCACAATCAAACTCAGGCTATAATTAAACAAAATCCTGAATATTCAACCTCCCATCACTTCTTAGAAGACGGTCACTCTCAGTTTAAAAACCCATTCACCCATTTCATAGATAAGTCCTAAAATGTTACTGAGCCTTGCTGAAGTCCACACAGTTAATTTGTGGTACAGTCTTGCCTTCCCATTCTGTCTGATCATTTTCTGTAGACGCTGTTTCCCTTTCTTATTTAAGATTAATGCACAGAAAATAGATACCTCTCCAAACATAACATCATGAATATGTTTATAGCATGCAGCTCTAAGCAGCTCTGCCTTCAAAGATTTTTACACCACAGTCAGATTTTCTCTTCTGTAAATTGTTAGCACTATTTTTAGGAGCACTTTTCTCTGGCAGATCCAGGCATTCTTGCGTTTGAGCCCTGTCATCTCTTCAGTATGTATTTAGTAGTTTCAGCGCTCTGCTCACTGTTTGCATATCATGACACCGGGCAGAGTTCAGCAATACAGAACGTCTTATCCATTTCCTCTTAATCCATTTTAAATTCATCCTGAGCCCATCAGAGCGGGAGATGGACTGAGAGTTTTATAATTACCTTTTGCAAACAGAACATTAAATTATTATACAGTGGAATCCTCTGGTTTCTTGGACATAAGGCAGCCTTTACTTGCCACTGAACAGATACTTCTGTCTTTATAAGTTCACATATGTACTTTGGAAATCAGTCCTGTTCTCTTGAAGTTATTGATCGATTAGGGTAGATTACTGCAATAGATTCTTAAAATGCTTTAAGATTAAGGGATGTGCTTGGCTATCTTCTCTCATGTATCTCAAAGGAAAACCATGAGATGAGACACACAATGAAAAACAGCAGGTAAGACCATATGAGACTCCTTATTAAAAACATAAAGTGCCTTTCACTCCTGCTTTTATTAAGTCTACTTTTCAAGCTAAATGGGGGTTAGGTGAGGCGATTGTAATACCAGTCACATCCAACTATTTCATTATCCATGTCCCACAGCAAGATAGCCCCCAGAATACCTTTGAAAGCTCCAGAGTGATGGCAGCAGATTGAATATAATGAACAATGTTACAAATGGGGACATGGGACAGCAAGTCTGGTGGGGACAGAATCTCCTAGAAACTGCAAGCCTGTAATTACTGAACACCAGCTCGGTCTCAGTTGACTTTGAACACTGGTAACCATCGTTGGTGGATTATATTTTTTCTCCGCTAGTTAAAATGAAGCCAGAGAACTGAAATTTATAAGGTATAATACATACGCAAAGGCATTGTCTGCTTCCATTACTCTAATTTTTGTCTGGTTTCCAGGCTCATGCCGCTATGCACTGTGCAACTGAATTAAAATTGGATTGAAAAATAGTTTTATATTATATCTAAGTATTGAATGGCTACAAGCCATATTTGAAAAGAATGGAGCACCCTAATTTTGGGGTGGGGGAAAAGGCAGAAATGGAGTTCCAGCTTTATATGTCAGCACTTCTTTCTAAATATGTCTTTATGCATGATCACTAAATTAAGGGATGGAACAAAGGAAGGTGAGTGGGGAGATAAAGAGTTCAAGAAAGGGGAGAAAGTATAAATGGGAGTTTCGATGAAACACTGTGACTGTAACCAGCATGACCTGTTCTGTTTTCTAGATTCACTTTGCACATTTAACTCAAAATGACCAAAAAAAAAAAAAAAAAAAGAAAATTGCTGACAACGCTAACTTCAATTTACTTTCATTCCTAGTCCAAATTGTAGGGGGCAAAGGAGTTAATACAGATTTGTTAAAGAAAAAACTCAGCTGGTCGCTCACCTGCTGCTTGGATAATCCAGAATCCAGCGGAGCATGTGCCTGTTTTCCTGTCTGGAACTACCTGGATAAAATCCAGTTCAGTTCACTTCAGAGAACACAGCACAGGTAGGATTCTGCCCAGCAGGACAACTCAGGCTCATGGTAAATCATCCCCAGCCTCCACCAACCCTGCCTATTCTTTGCTTCTCTCTCCCTGGTAACACAAGGAATCTGGTTAAAGGGAACATCATGGCCACTTTGATAGAGAGAGGAAGGAGACCCATCTCACAAAAACACAACCTGAGGGGCTTATGTGGAGGAAGGCAAGGTGCACTGAAAGGGAGTTGGTCCCAGGCCCCAGCCCTGCACCAGTCCTATGAACAGGATGTTACCTGTCACCTCTCCACTCATCATCTTGGCTGTAGCATCCCCTGCTAGTGTAACCTCCACCTCTCTTCTCACCAGCTTCCCCCTCAGTTACTGCTCACCTGCCACAAATCCTGGTTCAGAGGCAACAGGTCAAGGTGCCATGCCCCAGTGAGGCATTCTTGTCTCCTTAGGTGCAGCTCTCCTGCCCCCTACTGATGCCAAGGGTCAGATGACAATGAGCATGATGGTGCTAGTCTGGTAGGGCTCTCTCACTTGGTTTCACAGGTGCTACTGGTACTATATGCCCTCGACTCTCCCAGACATCATCCGAAAACAGTCTCCACATAGGCCTACAACTTTCTCCATCTCTACCTGAGCATGTCTCCAAGTGAAGAGAGCATGTTCAATTTGGACTCAGATTAAGTAGGAGCTCTCAGGAAGACTCATCTGATGAGGGGCAGGAGTCAGTGGATAACACCCCCACCCAGCTCCCGCAAGCTCCAGAAGAAAACCTACCATATCCTCTGCATGCTCTCAAAAGGTCTCCCATGGAAATGGGCCCCAGTTATCCCAAAGAGCGACCATTTGTTGGCTTTCTTCTTAGGTCTCATGTGTTTCCTGTGATCCCCTCCTAAACAAACTGCTTGACTCAAACAAACTGTTGTCTCTAGGGCTGCTTTTAGGGAAATATCACCTAAAAGCCTCGGCATTACAGATATGACCACAAACTAGAGCTACTCCTAGCCACAGGAACTATCTCTGGTTTCCCAGAGAAGCCATGGATGTCCCTGTTCATGTCCCTGTCCATGTCCCATGGATGTCCCTGTCTTGATTAATTGCTACTTTTCAGAGGACAAAGTCAATCCAGCACCAGATCAGACAGAGAGACACTGTAGTTAGTTAGAGCATAGTAGGCTCTTCCAAAGACCCTCTTTAAAAAGTGATATCTTGGCTTGTCTGCTAGTGCTGGCATCTCACTCCTGATTAATATAATCCAACGTTTTCTGAAGTCAGGGTGACCTACAATGGGCTACACTAGATCTCACTGTACTGTGAAAGTTATAAAAACATTAGCTTTAAATCTGAACTTAAGATGCAAATAACATAGCTGTGCCTTAACATAATTCTTACTATGCCACAGTAACATCCACAAAATAGAACCCTGTGCACCTTACCATGCTCCATGGCCTCCAGCAATCTGGTTTCTCACTCAGGTCCCCATTCTTTATCAGTCAAGTCCAAGAGAGGTGTTTCTCAGAATAAACATATTGTGTGTGCTGAGTTTAATGGGTAGCCAGGGATCCTTCTCTGATGAGCATAAGTGGTAAATGGGTCACGGAAATAGACTCAGGTGGGGATGTTTCTGGGGTGTGTGTACCAGAGTGGACAAACTGGCTGGAAATGATACCTGCAAGAAGCACAAAGGCTAAGTGGTTATGTGACAGGAACAGAAGCCCTGGGGCAAGCCATCAGTCAGGAGCAGAGGTTAGGAAGTTTACAGCTGGGATTGCACTAGGAGAATACTGGGAACCTGTGGACTAAGAAGTCAGTTCAGGAGCGAGTCTGACACCAGCTAAAAGACCTTCTGCCCCAGGGGTTTGGACAGGCTCATGAGGCCATGCAGGGGTCCTTCTACTTACCAAGCACCTGGTCTGTTCTGTATAGCCTTCACAGAACTTCTGTATAGCAAGGAAGACAACACTAATCAAAGGCTCACTGATAAATGCTACATGGTGGCAGCTGTGGGAGACACTTTTAAAAGCATGCTGTCATAAGAGGTACAATAAGGAAAATGCTTCAACAGACAGGTCAGAAAATGAACTGAGCAGGTGATTATTGAACTGAATTCTGAAGGAACTGAATTCTGAACTCAGAATTCTTAATATTACACTTAAAGAAGAGCTTCAATGGAATCAGAAAGAGGCATGGCAGTGGTGAACAGCATCCTAGGTAGCAGAAACTACATGTACAGAGATCCTATGGCTCTAAAAAGAGCAGTGAGAAGATGCTGAAGTGTTAATTGGGCAGAGCCTGACATGGTGGCTCACAGTTGTAATCCTAGCACTGTATGTGAGGCAAGAGAAACCAACCTGTGCAACTGAGTGACTTAGTGAGGCCTTGTCTCAAAACAAAAATTTTAAAAGGTTTAGGATGGAGCTCCATGTAAAGCCCTGAGTATAATCCCCAGTACCACAAAAAAAATTGCTTTTATAAAACCTCTGGACAAGATATGAAAAATTGCTTGAAAGAAAGCAAAAAGGGATACAAAGCAGGAAGCAAATGACTGCAATGACCTGAAAAAGAGGTACTAGTGACCTGATACAGAGGAGTAGCAATAAACAGAGTGAAAGAAATAGAGCTGAGATGTCAAGTGAGTACATCAATAAGCCTTGGTAACCAATCAGATACAAGGACTGAAGGAGAGAAGATAGAAAGCTTTCTGGATTCCATCACTGGATGGATTTTAGAGTCACTCATGGAGACGGAGCTAGAGGAAGCTAGATTTAAAGAGGGGTTTCCTGAATCTAATGTGGATATGCCAAATTTGAGATACCTTCAGGACATCCTACTAGAGGTGACAACTTGGCAATGAACTAATGGATCTGGAAACCATGTAGTACAAGACTTCTCAATCCTAGAGATCCTTCTACCACATTCCCTATGGATGATCACCAAACCTTATTTTATGCACACCCAAATATGGGACATTAATTCCCCTGAGGGATTTTAATCTATGGCTCAATGGTTCTAACAGAAGAAGAACTTTTCTAAAAAATTCTACTCTTGCCCAAATTCTGATTTTCTCAGACATCAGAATACAAATAGGTCCAGGATATCTTCCACATGACATTTATGGGTCATGATTATCTTGGGTTCCTTCCCCAAAACATTTTGTCTCTAAATGGTCTCAGCTCTTTTATCTTCATCCTGTCATACAACGTCTAGACCTACCACCATCCTAGTTGTAGTCCTCTGACTAGGTTCCATTTCATTAACCTTCTTCAAAAATTCCTTCTCTCTTTCCTCCCCAATTGCCTCTTTCATATGTCTGTCCTTTCAGTTTTATACAATGGCCATTCATCTCCTCCCGGCTTTAAGAAGCAGGGTTGTACACAAAGTTTCTGATGTTTCTCCAGATTAAACACACACATCCTATTGGAATTAATTATAATCATCCATAAGGACTCCTAAGAACACTAACCCTCAAATTTTTCAGATAGCTGTTAGAATGAACTTCTAGGAGCCCCGAATTTAAAGATGTAATCCTTTGGGTTGCCTTAAACTCCCTTAAGAGTCTGATGAACACTATGCTCTCTGACCAAGCCCCCCAAAATACACCTATGTACACCCACAAATAATTCTGTGTATGATTTGGGAATATTCAGAGATCTCCTGAAGTCCATCTCTGAATCCACAAGTCCATTCAAACTTGTCCCCAAACACCCTCTTCCCAAACCCAGAAGTACAATTACATTACTGTCAACTAAAGTACATCCATGACTACCATTCCGTCTGGACTTGGAGTGATTATTTCATTTGCTCCAGGAGAAGACTCTGCCTTGCTGAGCACTTTGCAATGGAAACCTAAACCTTGTCAGTAGAACATACTAGCAAAATCACCCTTCCTGCTTCTTAGTTCCTAGCTGTGCAATAAGAACACAAACCTAAAATTTCCTGATACATAAGGAGACCTTCACACAGCACCTCACGATATTTGAATTTCCTTGGGAATTTTCTACAGTTCCTGTTGCAATAAGGAGAGGTTATTTTTTTTTAATTATTAAATTCTTTTATTGGTACATTGTAGGTATACAACACAATTACATTTCTCATTGGGAATTGTACCTTTACATAATGCATCTTGGTTCTTATTTTTTCCCCATTCCTAGCCCTCCCTTCACCCCCTCCACCCTTCCCTATTTACAAAGACATTATTTCCATTTTTTCCATTTCTCAGCATTTTTCCTTTCCCTTCTTTCCTTTCCCCTGCCCCTCCCAATACCCCTACCCCTTTGGACCTTTTCTTCCTATTTTACATTATTGATTATTCATTCTAATCATTGGTACATTTTAGGTATACAATATAATGACATTCATCATTGGAAATTTGCACCTTTACATAGTCTCTCTTGGTTCTTATTTTTCACCCTGGCCCAGCCCTCCCTTCAACCCCTCCAGTCCTCCCTATTTACAAAGATTTTGTTTCTATTTTTCCATTTTCTCATATTAATCCCATTCCCTTCTATCCTTTCCCCTAGCCCTCCCACTTCCTTCCCCTTTGCCCCTTTTCTTCCTATTTCACATTACCTATTATACATTTAGTCCTTATTTACACTTTCAGTTTCTCACACCAGAGAAACTATTTGGTATTTATTCATGTGTGTCCTATTTATTTCACTTAAGACTATTGCCTCAATGTGCATCCACTTAGCTATAAATGTCTCTAATTTCTCATTTTTTATGGCTGAGTAGTATTTCATTTTATAAAAAAAACACATTTTCTTTATCCAGTCTCCAGTTGATGGGCATTTGAGCTGTTTCCAAGATTTAGCTATTACAAACTGTGCTGCTATGAACATGGGTGCACATATATCACTGTGGTGTGATACTTTTAATTCTTTGGGTAAGATCCCCAGCAGTGGAATAGTGGGGTCAAATGGGACTTCCAGTCCTAGTTCTTTGAGGTATCTCCATACTGATTTCCACAGTGCTTGCACCAGTCTATACTCCCACTAGCAGTGGAGCAGGGTTCCTCTTTCCCCACAGCCCCGCCAGCAATTGTTATTGGTTGATTTCATGATACCAGCCATTCTTTCTGGAGTGAAGTGGAATCTCAGCGTTGTTTTCATTTGCATCTCTCAAATGACCAGTGACGTTGAACATTTTTTCATGTATTTATTTGCTAGTTCTACTTCTTTGTCTAAGCAATGTCTGTTCATTTCAGATGCCATTTTTGGATTGGGTCTTTAAATCTGGGAGGTCTGATCTTTTTAAGTTCTTTATAGACTCAAGATAGTAGACCTTTGTCTGAGGAAGAGCAGGTGAAGATTTTTTCCCACATTGTGGGTTTTCTCTTCACACTGCTGGTGGTTTCTCTTGCTGTGCAGAAGCCTTTTAATAAGAAGAGATCCCACCTGTTGATTGTGCTAGTTCACAGGCAAGTGATGTTTTGTTCATAAAATCTTTTCCTACACCGATGTCTTCAAGGGTTCTACCTAACCACTGTTCCAACTGGTTCAGAGTTTCTATTTTAATATTTAGATCTTTAATCCATTTTGATTTTACTTTAGTGCATGGTGAGAGATACAGGTCTAGTTTTAATCTTTGGCAAGTTGAAGCCTAATTTTTCCAGCACCATTTATTAAAGAGGCTATCTTTCCTCCAGTAAGGGTGTTTGGCTCCTTTATCCAAAATGAGATGGCTGAGTGTGTCTGGCATTGTCTCTGCATCTTCCAATCTGTTCCACTGGTCCTCAAGTTTGTTTCTTTGCCAGTACCGTGCTGTTTTTTATCACAGTAGCTTTGTAGTAGAATTGCAGGTTGGGGATTGTGATACCCCCGCCATGTCTCTGTTACCTAGAATTGCTTTTCCTATTCTGGGTCTCTTCTTGTTCCAAATGAATTTTTGGATTGTTTTCTCAAGGTCTATGAAGTATGCTGCTGGGATCTCAATTGGAATTGCATTAAATCTATATAGCAGTTTTGGAAGTATGGCCAATTTCACTATATTGATCCTTCCTACCCAGGAGCAGGGGATGTCTGTCCATTTTCTGATATCATCTTCAATCTCTCTTTTCAGAGGGCCATAGTTTTCAGAGAAGAGGTCTTTGATTTCTTTCGTTAGGTTGATTCCTAGGTATTTCAGTTTTTTGGATGCTATTGTGAAAGGAATTATTTGCCCTATTTCTCTCTCAGTGAGTCTGTCATTGGTGTAGAGGAAAGCTAGTTGATTTTTGTGTGTTGACCTTGTAACCAGCTACTTGACTGAATTTGGTTATTAAGTCTAGAAGACTTTTGGTGGAGTTCTTGGGGTCTTCTATATAGAGTATCATGTCATCTGCAAATAATGACAATTTGACTTCTTCATTTCCTATCTTTATTCCTTTTATTTCTTTCTCTTGTCTAATTGCCATGGCTAATGTTTCCAGAACTATATTGAACAAGAGTGGTGACAGTGGACATCCTTGTCTTGTTCCTGATTTGAGTGTGAAGAATTTCAGTTTTTGACCATTTAGTATGATATTGGCTGTTGGTTTTTCATAGATGGCTTCTATCAGTTTGAGGTAGAGACCATCTCTTTCAATTTTTTGTAGGGTTTTTATCATAAATGCATGTTGGATTTTGTCAAATGCTTTTTCTGCATCTATGGAGATAATCATATGGTTTTTGTCCTTGGCGCTATTGATATAGTGTATTACATTGATTGATTTTTGTATATTGAACCATCCCTGCATCCCTGGGATGAATCCCACTTGATCAGGGTGTATGATCTTCTTGATGATCTTCTTCATTCTGTTTGCCATTATCGTATTAAGGATTTTTGCATCTATGTTCATTAGTGAGATTGGCCTATAGTTCTCTTTTTCAGTTGGGCCTTTCTCTGCTTTGGGGATCAAGGTGATGCTTGCTTCCAGGAATGAATTTGGGAGTATTGCTTCCCTTTCAATTTCACTGAAGAGTTTCAACAGTAGTCACAGTAGTTCCTCTCTAAATGTCTTGTAGAATTCAGCAGTGAAGCCATCAGGGCCCAGGCTTTTCTTAGTTGATAAGTTTTTAATTACATTTTCAATTTCATTGCTTGATATTGGGTTGTTCAGAATTTTTAGGTCTTCTTTGCTCTACTTTGGTAATTCATATGTATCTAGGAATCTGTCCATTTCTTCTGTGTTGTCCATCTTATTGGCGTATAGGTTCTGGAAGTAGGTATTGATGATCATCTGGGTTTCTGCTGGGTCTGTTGTAATTTCAGCTTTTTCATTCCTAATTGCATGGATTTGGGCCTTTTCTTTCCTTTTTCTGACAAGGTTGGCTAAAAGTTTGTCCATTTTGTTGATTCTTTTGAAGAACCAACTCTTGGCTTCATCTATTTTTTTTGTATCGTTCTCTTAGTCTCCATTGCATTGATTTCTCCTCTGATCTTTATAATGTCATACCTTGTATGAGCTTTGGGGTTGTCCTGCTCTTCTTTTTCTAGTAGTTTGAGGTTCAGCATCAGGTTGTTTAATTGGGCTCATTCTGTTTTCCTAATATGCATATTCACTGCTATGAATTTCCCTCGTAAGACAGCTTTCATTGTGTCCCATAGATTCCGATATGTTGTATTGTCATTGTCATTTAATTGAAGGAACTGTCTGATTTCTTCTTTAATTTCCTCTGTGACCCATTGGTTATTCCGAAGTGTGTTGTTCAATTTCCATGTGTTTATGAAATTTTTGCGGTTTCTTTTGCTATGGATCTCCAATTTCATCGCACTATGGTCTGATAACATACAGGGGATAACTTCAATTCCTTTGCACTTACTTAAACATGTTCTATGTGTGAGTATGTAGTCTATTTTTGAGAATGACCCATGTGCAGCTGAGAAGAATGTGTATTCTGATTTTGTGGGGTGGAACACTCTGTAAACATCTGTTAAGTTCATTTGTTCAAGAGTTCGAATGAGTTCTAGTATTTCATTACTTATTTTTAGTCTAGCTGATCTATTTGTGACAGTGGGGCGTTGAGGTCCCCCACTACAATTGTATTAGTGCATATATTACTTTTCATGTCCATTAGTATTTGTTTTATATAGTTGGGTGCACTAGTGTTTGGTGCATAGATATTTATGATTGTCATCTCTTCCTCTTGGATTCTTCCCTTTACAAAGATGCAGTGTCCTTTTTCATCTCTCTTAATGTGTTGGTTTAAAATCTACTTGATCTGCAAAGAGAATAGCTACTCCTGCTTTTTTTCAGGTTTCTGTCACATGGAGTATTGTTTTCCACCCTTTAACTTTCAGTCTATGAGTTTCCTATTGAACTAAGTGTGTTTCTTGTATGCAGCATATTGTTGGATTTTGCCTCTTGACCCATTCTGCCAGTCTATTTCTTTTGACTGGTGAATTGAGACCATTAACATTGATGGTTATAACTGAACTGTATTGACTTATCATTGCCATGACTTTTTCTTTTTGTTGGGTTCTCCCCCTTTACATTTAATTTCTTGTCATGCCAGATGGGTTCATTCTGCTTTGCTTCCTGGGGTTGTGATCCTCAATGTCTGTTCCTAGGCTATTGTGTAAAATTCTTTGGAGTTCTGGTTTGGTATTCATGAAGTTCCTAAGGTGCTCTTTGTCATGAAAGTATCTTATTTCTCCATCAATTTTGAAAGATAGTTTTGCAGGGTACATTAATCTGGGTTGGAGGCTGTTTTCTTTTCGGGCTTGGAATATGTCACTCCAAGCTCTTCTTGCCTTGCTGGTTTGTGTTGAGAAGTCTGCTGTGATTCTGATGGGCTTTCCTTTGTATGTGGTTTGTTTCTTTTCTCTGACTGCTTGTAGAACTTTGTTCTTCTGTTGTGTTTCTGGAATCTTAACAATTATATGCTATGTGTAGATTTTTTTTGATCAAGGCTATTTGGAGTCCTATATGCCTCACTTATCTGTATGTCAAGCTCCTTTCCCCTGCTTGGGAAGTTTTCTGCCATTATTTCTGTGAAGAGATTTTTATGTCATCTCTACTCTCTCCTGTTTCTTCATTGAGCCCAATCAGTCTTATGTTATTCTTCTTTGCATCATCTAGCAGCTGCTGGATTGATTTCTCATGTTCCCTTATAATTTTGAAGCACTTTTTCTTTTCCTGGTCACTAATTGCAATCTTATCTTCTATATCTGAAATCTTGTCCTCACATTGGCTCATTCTGCTGTGTAGACATTCAGTGGAGTTTTTCATGTCCTGGAAATCTATTTGCATCTGTTCCAAATGGATTCCATTTGTTTCTTATGTTGGGATTCCATCATGTTCCTGAGCTCCTCTCTAGATTTATTAATCATGTCTTGCACTAGGGGCACAATTTCTCCTGTTATCTGAGAAATTATTTCTGATTTCTTTTTTTCCACATCCCCTTTTGTTGCCAGTTCAGTGGGTCCAGCTGGTTGAGTATCAGAGTGTTCCATCTCATTTCCCTTTGGGGTTGCTGTAGGTGATCTGAAAGTCTGGTTTTGAGACTTATTTACATGTTTTCTCATTTCAACTGGGGCGGGGGGTTGTTAGCGCCTGCACAGATTACCTCTTCTGAGCTGGGAGAGGTGGGACAGGGGCCAGGAGCAGTGGTAGGGATGGTTTCCCAAAAGCCCTTTCCTGTGGGCTGGGAGCAGCGGGAGGGATGGTGGCCGGGAAGCCCCTTCCTCTGGACCAGGAGGAGTGGGATGGCGGCTCAGAAGCCCCTACCTCTGGGCCAGGAGTGGTGGGAGGGATGGTGGCCCGGAAGCCCCTTCCTCTGGGCCAGGAGCAGCAGGACAAAAGGTGCCCCAAAAGCCCTTTCCTCTGGGCTGGGAGCAGTGGGAGGGATGGTGACCGGGAGGCCCCTTCCTCTGGTCCAGGAGCAGTGGGACAGCGGCTCAGAAGCCCCTACCTCTGGGCCGGGAGCAGGGGGACTCAGTACCTTGATCTGGTGTTGTGGTGTCCTCTGCGTCTTTGTAGTGTGGAACCAGGTGACTGGGTGTCAGCAGTGGGGTGATTCGGTGTCTTCCGCGTGACTCGGGACTTCGGTAGGGCTTGCACAGACCTGCCTGTCTGCAGCAGGCTGATTCTGCATGTTCTGAGCCACTTGGGACCTCGGTAGGGCGTGGGCAGACCTGCCTGTCTGCAGCGGAGTGATTCGGCGTCTCAGGAGAGGTTTTAATTACTAAAAACTGGATGAATTTGCCTTTCAAAATGCTGTCTAGACAAAACCGTTTGGCTGGAAAGAAAGTGTGCTAAGCTTGTGGCTTACAGGACCATTTCTTTTACAGTGCCAAGAAACCAGCTGATTCCAATCTCCAATCCCTAGACTACATACACAAGTAAGTTCAATGACAAAACAAGTTGTAAAAGGGAGGGAGCCAAATGTGTGCTATGCATGGTTACATAATGTTTTCTCAACCTATATTTACAACTCTGTGTTCACTT
This sequence comes from Heterocephalus glaber, assembly GCF_053883595.1. Classification (NCBI taxonomy): domain Eukaryota; kingdom Metazoa; phylum Chordata; class Mammalia; order Rodentia; family Bathyergidae; genus Heterocephalus; species Heterocephalus glaber. Next base: position 30,582,648 of record NW_028258296.1, on the reverse strand, counting down.
AGACCAAGGGCAGTAGAGAAGCTGTGATTAGGGATAACAGCCTGCTTTTTTCCCAGAAATTTTACAAGCATACATGTATGTGCATATTGTTTCTTTTCCAAGCATTTATTAAGTACTATGTGCATGGTGATGCATGCAATGATGAATTAGGTCCTCGTTAATGATCACTTTCATGTTTTCTTAGGAGAGATGAGTCTCAAATGTGGCACAATTGCTTCAAATCAAATGACACAGGCGTTTGAGAAAGAAGAGCTCTTCAAAGGACATCTATCTGATAAATGTGAAAAATAGCTATTACTCTACCTGTGATCAGGAAGTGAACCACCTCAAATTTCTTATCTTATATCTTATCTTATATCAAATTTTCTTATCTTATAATCTAGGGTTTTTTCTTCAAGCAACTAATTATAAATAAAATTTACCTCTTCTCCAACTTTATTTTCTGTGTTTCCTAATGAAGTCAAGATCCCTTGCTAAATAAATAAGCCAAAATTGGAAAATAAGTAAAATCTACATATCTAATAATCACCTATAGGCATGAGCAGGAAATACATGAGAAGGGAAATCTAGAAGTAGTAACATATATGAAGGATGCAGTTTTTGGAAAATTCATTTCTAATGATATTCTATTGAATGTAACAAAATTGCAGTAAAATCCCTTATTGGTCCCATAAAAACAAAAATTTGGATACAATGCAATCAACTCCTTCTTTTTCTCTAACCCTTCTCTCATATCTGGCCCTAAAGTTCTTTCATAGAAGGGACAACATAGAGTGGAATGTGGAAGGGAAGTAGAAGCACTGTGGAATAAAAAATAACCTCTCTGTGGGAGATAGGGAGAAAGAGACTTGGTCCCTAGGTCAGCCTCCCCAGATGAGGGAAATGAAATGGACTCAGATTAACCAAGAGATTCCTGGAATTGCAACTGCAGAGTTCCCAGATTCCTTGGGACACTGGTTCAATGGGAACAATGCTTGAGGCCCAGAGGACAATTCTCAGTAGATGGCACCGCCGTGCACTTGGGAGTGAGAAAGATTTGGATCGCTAGGCCAAACCCCAGGAACTCTGTGTCAGTTTAATAAACAGCACCCCCTTTTCATTAACCTCATAATATGGTTGACCTACAGCCCACAGGATTGAATCCCACTTACCAGTTTTTAGCAGGATTTTACCTGGTGAAATATTTTCTAGGTCATCACTTTTATCCAAAAACTAAATGTATGAAAAGGCCAGCTACAGTTTAGAGGAACGAAGAACAACTCAAACAGAAATGGAAATCTGCAATATTGTATGGAGGAAATTTGAAGGAAAGAAATGATCTTGAATGAGAAGTATAAAATAGGCATGTTGCATCAATATATTTTTATTCAGATGTTTAAACTGTACCTAAGCACTCCATACATTTCATTCCATAGGCTCAAAAGAATTCAGAAGCAAACACTACCTAAGACGATAGATTAAGAAAAACAGAATAATGGACAAAATGTTAATTCAGTAAAACCAAGATCCCAGATGCCCAAGAGACACACACACACACACACACACACACACACACACACACACACACCAACAACAATGGCTTGGTGCCATCGGCAAAGAAACAAAGCAACAACACAGAATAAATATGAAACGTGACTAGAATTCTTTAAAAAGTATTATTCCTGGTTAATTTTAAGAAAAACTCTTCTATCATCAATCAATGGAACATTAGAGATACAGAGGATTTGGCTCATGTGGAAGGGAGTTAAGGAAGTGATGAGTACTTTTGACATAGCTAATGAGGGAGACATTTTTATAATAGAAAACATTCCTTTTTTTTTTTTTTTTTTTTTTTGTAGTGCAGGCTGGCCTTGAACTCACTATGTAGCCCAGGCTGGCCTCAAACTCACAGCGATCCTCCTGCCTCAGCCTCCCAAGTGCTGGGATTACAGATGTATGCTACCTTGCTCAGAAGAAAAAATTCTTATTTGAGTTTGACATGGGCGTTTTGAACAACTAAAACACTTGTACCTCTCCACTAGTTTCTATGGTCCTTGTGATTATGTCACTCAGTAAACACCACTGCAATGTCTGCAGCCACCCTTTCTTTTTGTTGTTTTTTTTCTTTTCTTTTTCTTTTACTGGTACACTTTAGATATACATTATGATCACATTCATCACAGGGAATTTGTACCTGTACATGATATATCTTGCTTCTTCTTTTATTCCCCATTCCCTTCCCCTCCCTTCAAACCCCCCTCCCCTTTTTATCTGCAAAAGCTTTGTTTCCATTTTTTCCTTCCATTCTTTTTTTTCTTGCCCTTTTTTTCCTTTCCCCCTCCCCACCCTTTCTGCACCATCTGGGATCCTGCCGTTCTGAGGAAGGGGAGTTAATTGGCTATATCTGCACAGTCATGAGATTTATAGGTTTGATTATCCAAAATAGATGCTTTTACCCTGATATATATGGAGTTTCCACTGTTGTATTAATAATAATAAAAGCATGCCAAATGAATGAAAAAGCATCATTATAAAAGGGATTTGTGTGTGCAGTGAAAGTGTATAGGTGCCTTGTGGCTTCCACAATGAAGATGTAACTATTTTCATATACAAGTCATTAGCTCAAGATGTTCTTTATTGTACCATAACTTTGCTCCTATAGCAACACGGTTGTAGCAGAAAAATAATTATGGCTGGGTGTTACATGCCAGATGTTTTTAAAGTAAAGGTGACAGTTTAATTCTAAACTAGTTTAAATGGTAGCTAGAGCACTTCAGAAAAATACAAATAAAGGAGTTGTAGAAAGGTTAAAAGCACTTTTTAGATATCTTTTTTCTAGATCAGCACTGTCCAAAAGAAATATACACAGGCTCACACATAATTTTAAATTTTCTGGTAGCCATATACAGTGGCTGAATTTTATGGATATATTTTAACCCAGTGTTTCCAAAATACTATTTCAGTGTGAAGCTAATATAAAATGTATTAATAATAAATTTTACATTCTTTCTTCCCATTAAGTTTTCTAAATCTGGTATGCATTTTACATTTGCAGAACATCTCAGTGCAGACAAGCTGAATTTCAAGTGCTTAATTGCCATAAAGCTTGTGGCTACTGTAATGAACAGCATCATTCCAGACTTTTCCCTAGGTTACATTTAGTACTATAGGTAATCCCTTCTAGGCAGTTTATAAAAATATTCAGAGATAACTCTGGGAAGGCTCTCCACCAGTCATTAATCACGAAAACATCTGTATGTGTACTCTTTACAGAGGGCGGCTGAGTACTTTGATTCATTCAAGATGATCGCACTTCTAAGCTCAACCCGAGAAATATTTTTTTAAACTTTTTAAAAATACTGGACTCCAACAAGTGTGCCTCAGTTACTTTATCTGCCTACAGGAAAGAAAGGCAACCAGGAATCAGAGGTTGCCTATCTCAAAGTGGCACATTCCATTGTGGGATGCAGGTAGGGGGCTGACACACAGGTATAGTGAAAATTAAAGGAAATGATACATGAAAATCACTAGGCCCTGTGAATATTGGCCTAGCATGGAATTACCCATGGAGAGAAAGTTCTGTCCCTGCCCTCAGCTCTCTAACTGAATCAGAGTTAACAGCAAGAAAGTACCAGAAGAACCCAAAGAGAACCTAAAGAGTGGAAGCCCAATGTAAGACATAGTATGGTTCTCAGTGTGCATTTGTCACCCAGCCAACCCCCAGTCCACTCACCTGACCCTCCCTCCCTGGAACTTTGGCATGTGGAAGAGATTAAGTGTAGCTTGTGTAGGCTTCAAAGCACTATGGGCCATAATAATCAAACCACAAAAGATCAATGTGCAACATGAGATAGAAAGAAGGGGAAGCCAGAAAGAGCAAGAGCAGTTCTTATCTCTTCTTTTAGCTGGGAAATGGTACTGAGTTCACAACTGCAGGATTGTTTTTCATTTTACTTTACCTGACAGTCGCCTCTTCCTTTGTCTACTCAGCAGCTGTCAGACATGAGGGCAGCACCCAGCACTGGGGGATATGGCCCAGCCCACTTGCTGGAAGACCCTGGATGGTGATATTATGGAGAGAAAAGGGAGCATTTCCTGGAGCACATGGTGTATCAGCTGAGCTAATAATAAAAGACAATGAAAATGAGTTAGGTAAGCTTGGAAATAGGACTATAAACAGGCTCATGCTTGGTTCTATTACAATGACATTTCTTCCTGCTGCTTGTCTCTGGGGTTAGCTCACAATCAAGGATTATTCTGTTTTCCATAAGGGGACAAAGATGGTAGAAGAACTCTGCCAGTTCCGCTTAGAAACATGGCAGGTCAGAAATCATCAGTAATCACTGAGAACATAAACACCCTAAGACAGAAGCTCTGTCTGTTTAGTTACACAGAACCTGGGCTAGGACCTTAAGAGATACATGAAAGACACTTGATGGCAAATGTTTAATAAATCTTATGAGGGGGAAAAGGAAGATCAGTAACTGCCACTTTGGAAAATCAAGACTAGCCAGCAATATAATGTCTCCAGAGACAAGACAGAAGGCCAATAAAATCCTATCAAGGACAAGTATGAGAACAGATGGGAAAGTAGTTTATTAGGTGCTGCAGAAAGATGCTGGAGAACAAAAGAAATTTTTGAGCAACCTTTCTCTAGTCTTTAAACATAAGTGAAATGAACTAATCTGTTGAATCTTTTCCACATTTATCTCTATTGATTTATCACTTCTGTTTAGAGTTTACTCCAGAAGCTAATCACTTTCCTTTCAGGAGTCTAATCCTAGATTCAGACTAGAGGTCATTTTAGCTGCTATTAATCATGCCATCTTCTGATAAGCTAAACAATTTCTCTTCATCTTTGATGTTTATGCAGTTCAAATATTTATATAGATTATCACATCTCCCATTAGTTGTTGTTCAGCCAGGCTTTAAGAATTAGGCACTTTTAGATCCTTTAAACGTAGTAAATGCCTCTAATCAATCCTTCTATTACTCTAACCATTTCTGATGCTCTTCTACAGAGTGTCTCCAGAGCCTTTGTACATTACACCACTGAGAAGCTTGGAACTCAACTTGTCCAAAAAGAGCCCTACAAAAGTCATATCATAATATATTTATCTTGGGTCACCTGCATCAAAACATCTCAAGGATGATTGTTTATAATTAGGTTCTTGGATCATGCAACAAAACCTAATGAATCAAAGTCAATGGCCTTCAAAATGTTAAATTAACAAGACAATCCCATTATTTGTAACTACACTAAAGCTAGATGGCCACCTACAGAAAGTCATCATTGAGAAATCCTAAATAGGAAATTTGAATTCCTTTTCTACATAGGTGCCTAGGCAAAAACAAAATTTTTAAATCCTATACATTGTTATTTATGACTATTCTACAAATGAAATCAGCATGAAGAAAATAAATAGAACACACATGTGTAAATATCGAATAGTTTCACTAGTGTGAGAAACTGATAGTGTAAACAAGGGTTAAAATGATTAAAATGAATCATTGATAATTTGAAATAGGAAAAAAGGTCCAAAGACGAAGGAGTGAAGGGAGGGGAAGGGGAAAGGAAAAGAGGGAAAGGCAAAACTATGAGAAAAGAAACAAAAAATGGAAATGAAATCTATGTAAATAGGGAAGGGCGGAGGGGGTGAAGGGTGCACAGGTAATGGGGAAAAAAATGAGAACCAAGATACATCATGTACAGGTACACACACCCAATGATAAATGTAAATGAACTGTATACCTAAAATGTGCCAATAAAATGTACCAATAAAATTAATTTTAAAGAAAAAAGAAAGAAAGAAAATAACTAGGGTCTCAGACACACAATAGGAGACAAACAGTACTGAGTTTGCGAATTGTAATATTTTGCCCTACTGCACCATTCTCAGGCACCCTTATTTATTTCAAATTCATAGAATTGAATTAATCATACCCTGGTTTATGGTACACTTTCATCATGGTTCTATCCATGGCTGTTACTTTTTATTTACTTATTTTCTTGCTTGTTTAAATATAATAAACAGTGATGATCCCACTATATAACATAGAAATTAACATAGAAACACAGCAATTTACTTCCTTCTGTGTGATGCTTTGCCACCTGTTCTCCAACCTAACTCCTCCTACCATGGAATCTACAAATGCAAATTCTGGGCTGACAGGAGACCTGTTGGGATATTTTAAGGGAAAGTTCTCTCTTTCCACTGAAAAGAAACATTTTGAAAAACACAGTAGTATGTAAATGTGGGATAAAACAGAGGGAAATGATGATGAAAACCACTGGCTAAAACACTTTTTTTCAACAACTGTGCATTAAGTGCCTACTATGTGCCAAATATGAGGCTAATCTCTGGATACAAAGATGGTGCCTGCCCCCAAAGAACTCAGTCTACTAAAGAGACAGACAAAGGAATTCAATCAATTACCATCACAACAGTGAGAGAAATATGTACAAAAGAGAAGTGAGACCAAAAGAATGGGGAACAGTTCCACCAGGAAAAAGAGAAATACCAGGAAAATATTTCACTTACATGGTAACTCTAGAACTGGGTCTTGAGAGATGACTTTGAAAGAACTCCTAAATAGAACAAAATGTTGAGCCTCCAAAATAGAACTAAAAAAAGAAATAGTGCTTTTAGATTCGAATTCTACTCAAGATTCACAGTGTCCAGAATTTACTATCATTTGTGCACAGCTCAGCAATTCAAGATATATCCAAATCACTTGACCTCTTTGGTTTGTATTTTAAGAGGATGGATAGTCTATGGTGATGTGCCTTCTAATACTTTCATTTTTTGCACCCATTCATTTTCTTCAAATCTTCAAGCTCTTATTGTGACATTCTCCTCAAACCCTTCTTTACCAAAAAAAATCCTGTCTTCCACAGTAGGTATGAGCACTTACAAATGGCACCTTCTAGCTGCACTCATGCAGCAGAAGGGTAAACAAGCTCTTTTTGAACTCTTATAAAAGCTCTAATCTCATTTATGAAGGTGGAGCCCTCATGATCTACTTGTCTCCCAAAGGCCACACCTCTTAATACCATTACAATATTTCTAGTAAATTAACTTTTGAAAGAAACAAACATCCAAAACTTAGCACCCCACCCCCTTACCTCCTAGTTTGTGTCCTCACATAAAAATTTTTTCCATTCCATCTCAATAGCTCCAAAAGTCCTAACCTGTGCTAGCATGCACTTAAAAATCCAAAACCCTAGAGACTCATCTAAATACCTTCTAAATCAGATATGGGTGAGACTCAGAGTACAATTCATCCCGAGACAAAGCCTTCTGCCAGCTATGAAATCAAATATGTTATGTACTTCTGAAATACAATGGTGGGGCAGACCATAGCAGACACCTCTGCCCTATATTAGCAGGCTATAGTGGCCCAAGCCTCTCGCCCCTACGTAATTTGGCGGTGTTACATTAGAAGTAGTCCAATCAGCTAAGTTCACTTACAGCCAAGGTCAACTCAGCTCCAGTTAAATTCCTCAACAAAGATATGCTTGTCCCATCATTCTACAGTCCTGCCTGCTTGATGCTTGTTATCAGCAGGTGTCCCAAGGCCTGTCCAGTTTCCCCTCTTCCCATGCTTTCACTGGATGTCCGGGGAGTCCTTCATCTTTGCTGCCCAGAGCAGCTTAGATCAGCCCAAGATTCAGTTTCTCTCAAATCTCTGTCTCTGTCTTTATTTCCCACTTTCTTATCTCTCCGACATCGTGCTGACTCACAGGAGATCAAGACCCATGGCCTGGGTTTTTGGTAACATCTCTTAACATCCCCATTTCAATTCCATATAACAGACAAAAAGTAGACATTCACATTCCAAAAGGGAATAACAGAAAGAAGACAGAGATAACGGGTCTTGAGTAAATCCTAAATCCAACAAAGCAAACAACACTAAATCTTATGTCTGGAGAATAATCTTTGACTCCTTGTTTCATCTTCTAGGCACAAAGGAGTGGATATGTACTTCCCAAAGCTCTGGGAAGTCCCTTTCCCATGGCTTTTCTGGGTACAGCCCACACAGAAACTCATATAATTCTTCCAGGCTAGAGCAGACTGGTGGCTACGCTGTTCTGGGTTCTCGAGGTCAGTCCTCCCACAGCTCATTAGAGAATGCCCAAGTGGAGGCTCTGGTGGTCCTGCCCCTGAGGCAGTTCTCTGCCTGGTCCAAAGGCTCCTGGGAGATCCTTTGCAATCTAGATCAAGGCAGCCATGTTCTACAGCTGTGCACTCTGAGCACCACTAGAAATGGTGCCATGTGGATGCCGTCAAAGTTTTTCACCAGTGCCCTCTAAACAGCAGCCATTGCAGCACCTGGGACTGGTGAGTTGAACGTGTAGTATCCAAGGAGAACTGAGCCTGAATGTTTGGAGGGGAGAGGCAGTGTGGGGTTTGGCAGTAAGATCCCAGGTCCCATGGGCTGGTCCTTTGAATCATTCTGCCCTCAAGGCCTGTGAGGGGAATAGCAACTTCTCTTTCATTGCTTTGATTAACAGCACAGGGCCGTTCATGTCCATCTCTTTACCCACACCCTCTGTGTTCTTGGAACCCACTATGGTTTGAATGTGTGTCCCCTCCAAAATTCACATTAAAACATAATCCTCACTGTGGTAGTATAAACAGATAGGGCATTTAGAGAGTGATAAAATCATGTGGGACAGATTAGTGCCTTAGAAAAGGGCTGGAGAGAACTAGCATAGGTGCTGTTTTGTTCTTCTCTCTTCTACTATATGAAGACATCTAGACAGCACTATCTATTGAGAACAAGCCTTCATCAAACACTGAAACTGCTGATTACTTGATCCCAGACTTCTCAGCCTTCAGAACTTCTATTTATAATTTACCAAGTCTCCGTTATACATTTTCTTACACCAGCATATTTATGTTTTCTCATTTGATACAATATAGACAGGTTGAAAAGCCTGAGAGTTTTCCAGGTCTTTAATTCTGCATCACTTTTGATTATAAATTCTATTTTTAATTCATTTCTCTAGTACCACGTTGTACTATAAACAGTCAAGAAGCTGTACTGCACACTCCATCCTTTGCATAGATATTTATTTCACCAAATATCTTATTCTATTGTTCAGAAGTTCTGCCTTCCACAAACCAATACGATTCACATAATGCAGTCATGTTCTATGCCACTTTGTAATAAAGTCTATCATGGAGTCCCACAGAACATACCCAATCAGCCTGCTGCCGACCCGCAGGTCTGTGCATGCCCTACCCAGGTCCTGAGTCACGTGGAAGACGCCGAATCACCACGCTGCAGACAGGCAGCCACCTGGTTCCACACTACAAAGACACAGAGGACACCACAACACCAGACCAAGGTACTGAGTCCCGCTGCTCCCGACCCAGAGGAAAGGGCTTTTGGGGCACCTTTTGTCCTGCTGCTCCTGGCCCAGAGGAAGGGGCTTCCTTCCGGGCCACCATCCCTCCCACCACTCCTGGCCCAGAGGTAGGGGCTTCTGAGCCGCCATCCCACTCCTCCTGGTCCAGAGGAAGGGGCTTCCCGGCCACCATCCCTCCCGCTGCTCCCAGCCCACAGGAAAGGGCTTTTGGGTCACCATCCCTACCACTGCTCCTGGCCCCTGTCCCAACTCTCCCAGCTCAGAGGAGGTAATCCGTGCAGGTGCTAACAACCCCCCGCCCCAGTTGAAATGAGAAAACAAGTAAATAAGTCTCAAAACCAGACTTTCAGATCACCTACAGCAACCCCAAAGGGAAATGAGATGGAACACTCTGATACTCAACCAGCTGGACCCACTGAACTGGCAACAAAAGGGGATGTGGAAAAAAAGAAATCAGAAATAATTTCTCAGATAACAGGAGAAATTGTGCCCCTAGTGCAAGACATGATTAATAAATCTAGAGAGGAGCTCAGGAACATGATGGAATCCCAACATAAGAAACAAATGGAATCCATTTGGAACAGATGCAAATAGATTTCCAGGACATGAAAAACTCCATTGAAAGTCTACACAGCAGAATGAGCCAATGTGAGGACAGAATTTCAGATATAGAAGAGAAGATTGCAATTAGTGACCAGGAAAAGAAAAAGTGCTTCAAAATTATAAGGGAACATGAGAAATCAATCCAGCAGCTGCTAGATGATGCAAAGAAGAATTACGTAAGACTGATTGGGCTCAACGAAGAAACAGGAGAGAGTAGAGATGACATAAAAATCTCTTCACAGAAATAATGGCAGAAAACTTCCCAAGCAGGAGAAAAGAGCTTGACATACAGATAAGTGAGGCATATAGGACTCCAAATAGCCTTGATCAAAAAAAATCTACACATTGGGGCTGAGGATTTAGCTCAGTGGTGTTGCCACCTGCTGTGCAAGCGCAAGGACCTGAGTTCAATCCCTGGTACCAAAAAAAAAAAAAAATCTACACATAGGCATGTAATTGTTAAGATTCAAGATGGTCATTCCTCTGGTTTCAATAACATATTCTTCATTTCCATCAGAGACCTCAGAATAGCCTTTACCATTCATATTTCTACCAATACTCTGATCACATTTCAGGATCCCAGTCTCTAAGAAGACTGAGGCTTTCTCCATAGTTCTCCTCTTCTTATAAGAGTGCTCCATCCATTCTCAGTGCTCCATCCACAGCAATGTGGGCCTTTTCTGGTACACTCCTCCAAACTTTTCCAGCCTCTATTACCTGATTTCAAAGCTATGTCTATATTTTTAGATATTTGCTACAGCTGCACCCTACTTGTTGGTACCAATTTCTATCTTGCCCATTTGAGATGCTATAACAAAATATCTGAGGGTATGTAATTTATAAACAACAAAAATTTATTATTCACACTTCTGAAGGCTGGTAAATCCACAAGTGAGAAACTAGCAAATTCAGTAGTTGGTGAAGTTTGCTCTCAGCTTCAAAAATGCTACCTTCTCACTGCATCTTCATATGGTGGAAGCGAAGAACCAGCTCCCTTAGTCCATTTTCTTAAGGGTATTAATCCAACTCATAAGAAAATCCAAAGCCCCCACCTCTTAATCAACTCATAAAGGGTTCACTTCTTAACATCACAAAATTGAAGATTGAGTTTCAACATACGGATTTTGGGAGACCCGTATATTCAGATGATAGCATACATGTATCACAAGAAAATCCAAGTGTTTTGACAGAAACATTTTTTTAAATGGATCCAGAGTATAAGAGGAAGAGACTTATTAAACTATGTTGATTAAGTTTAATTATGTCAACTTGATTGGCTTAAGAGTTGCCTAGGGAATTAGTGAAGTAAATTTCTAGGATGTCTGTGGGTAGGTCATGGGTGACCTTGAGGATCTCACCCCTTCCTCTCTGATGCTCTTCCCTGGTTCTAGTCCCGGGCATCATGAACTAAGCATCTTTGTTCTACCACCCTCATCTGCCTTACAGCCAGCACATCATGGACTGAATCCCCAGCAACAGTGAACCAAATTAAACCTCTCTTTCTTTAATTTGTGAGTGTTGGGTATTGGGTATCAATGATGGGGAGGCTAATATACACCACCAACCATCTAATATCTATCCTCTGCTGTGTTAGCTATAACTCCAAATATGTAAAGAAGATTATTGCCTCCTTTCCCAGACCACCTGAGTTTGTTGCTCACTACAATGAGCAGATGAGCCATAGAGAACGTCTGGTTTCCATAACTTCTATGCCATTTTATACTCGACACCCATTTTACTTCCTCCCCATTCCTGAAGTAGCCTTTTCTATTCATAAGTCAACACACTAGCCTTGCTTTCATCAAAGACTACCTAAAAATTTATCCTCTTTACAACCTAAGAGAATACTTGGCATGTACAAATTCTGCATCTCTCTTTTTACTCTTAATACTTCCATCAATTTCATCATGTCAAATCTTCCTTTTCATGAAATCTATTCATTAATACTCAAATGTAAATTATCTTTAACATTGATGTCATTTCTTAGTAATATCACCTGAGTAGTTGGTAGGAAAAACAATCTTTTCATTTAAAAGAAAAAAACTCGGGCCAGGGATTTAACTCAGTGGCACCACACCTCCCTTGCACGTGCAAAGTCCTGAGTTCGATCCCTGATACCAGAAAAAGAAAAAAATAAAATAAAATAATAAAAATCAGGCTTAAAAAAAAAAAACAACTCATTCCAACTTCATTATCATATTTTAGCTGCTAATATTTCAATGTGTCCCCTCTAAAATTCATCTGTTGGAAACTTATTCCCCCAATGCAACTGTTGGGAGGTGAGACCTTTTGGGAAGAGTAGTACATTAATGCTGCCTAAAAAGGATTTATGGGAGTGGGTCTCTTTCTCTCTTTCTTATTCTTCTGCAATGAGAGGACATGAATTTTTTGCCTCTCTTCCTCTTCTACCTTTTGCCACATGAGGACACAGAAAGAAAGCCCTCACCAGGTGCTATCACCTTGATCTTGAATGTCTCAGCCTCCAGAACTGTAAGACAACAAATTTCTGTTCTGTATAAATTACCCAGCCTCATGTATTTTGTTATAGCTGCACAAAATGACAGAGCCTTAGACTCAAATACATGAAAATGACTTTTGTCAAAATAAAAAGATAGAATTATTAAAGTTTTTAAGTTTGAAATAAAATTAGAACTGATAATTTGGAATGGATTAGAATTTGGTCATCAACACAAAACCAACCTCTCCCTCCTGAGTGTGCTGGAGAGGCTCACCTCACCCATGTGCCCACTCCAACTGCACACCTCACCACAGCCTTCCGTGCTCACAGCAGGCAGGTGGGTTACAGTTCAGTGGGCTCTGAAACCTCTCTCTTTTAACTAACAAGTTTAATTCATTTGCATTAAAGTGCTGTTGAGCATAAACAATTCTGCTATTTTGCTACTTGTTTGCTACGTTTTACTTTTTTGTTCCTCAAATCTTATAACACTAACTTCTTTTGTGTTTGGTTGATTTTTTTTTTTTTTAGTGTACTATTTTTATTCCCTTCTCATCTCCTTTTCAGTATATGTCTTAAATTTTTTTTTAGTAGTTACCATAAGGGTTATAATTAACATGCTAAACCTACAATAGAGATTAATTGATACCAACTAAGCTTTAGTAGTATATTTTTCCCAAGGTCAAATTTATTTTGCAACAAGCATGAGAGCAATAAAAATACATTTTATTTAGTGATAGACCTAAAGATCTTCCAGATATTTAAAAATATCATGACAAGAGTACACTGACTTCTAGCTAATAATTTATGTTATTCAGTGCTTTCACTTGAATCTCACAGCTGTGTGTGGCATTATTATTATTATTATTATTATTTAATTTTATTTTTACCAGTACATGTTTGCAATATATAACGACTGTGATTATTGTGAGAAGTCAGTACATGTACATAACACATCTTTATTCTTTCTTTGTCCCTTGCCCCTTCCTTCCTTCCCTGTTCTTTTTATTTTGGTCCTCTTTTCATCATATAAATAAAGACCAAAGTAAAACGTAGATAATAGGAAGTAGAGAGAGTTTTTTTTCATATGCGAAGGGGAACAAGACATGAAGGGAAAACATAGGGAGGGGAGAAAAGTGGATTAAAAAAGCATTTTTAAAATGGAGATAGAGCCTTAATAGCATTTTAAAAGCCCTGTTCTTATAGTTCTTTACTCCTATGTTGTTGTTATCACAAATTACACACTTACATAGCATGTCCTGATTAATATTTCTAATTAGTTACCTTCACCAGAGTTTTTACTTCTAGTTACTGTCTACTTTCTTTTAACTTCAGTTTAAAGCACTCCTTTTAGCATTTCTTATAGTGCAAGTCTACTAGCAATGAACTCCCTCAGATTTTGTTTATCTGGAAATGCATTAAGTTATCTTATTTTTGAAAGATAATTTCATCAGATACAGAACTCTTTGTTGTCCTGGTTGACATTTATTCCTATTAGCACTGAATTTGTCATCCCACTGCTTTCTGGTATCTAAGCTTTCTGATGAAAAATCAGCTGTAAATCTTATTAAAGATTCTTTGTGTGTGATGAATCACTTTTGCTGCTTTCAAGGTTCTCTCTGTCTTAAGCTTTTAATAGTTTCCATCCATGTGTTAGATTTGGACATGTCTCTAATAAGGAGATTCTATAAGGGCTAGAGGTAAAAGGATTGATTTTTCTCCATTTGTTTACCATTCATTCTGTGCCAAAGAGAAATTCCTTTGACACCTACATGTGTTTCTTCCTTTCTATCTTCTTTTTTCAGAATGGATCTTAATATTTGCTGTTTATCAATTTTCCTCCAGACCTATAGATTAGGATTTTTTAAAGTACCCCAAAATGTGTTGACAAAAAAATAATGGATTACTTTTATTTTTCCAGTGGCTCCCTATGAGGATTAATAAGTTAATTCTTGTAAGTCCCTCAAAGTATTAGGACATTACATATTACTGAGAAGAGGGAAGAAGCCATATGTTAAAAATTAATCAGAAGAAACCACTTGCAGACTGTAACATCGAAACATCCCAAGTTCCAAGGGCACTGGGGACTTCAAGTAAACAAGCCCTCATTAATTAGACTAATTAGTTACTTGCTGTATTTGCTGGTTTATAAGCGGCACCCTTTTAAGCAGAAAATTGAGCTGTAAAGTGCTAAGAGCCATATGTGTAGTAAAGATGGCATCAGTACCCCACATCTTGCACTTCAAAGCAAAAAGCATACATTTAAGAATCTATTTAAGATATTTGCAATATCCCATTCATCCTTGTAACCTAAATGGACAGAGAAGCCTAGGGTAATCAAACCCTGCTCTGTTAGATGGCAGGAAAGAGGAAAGGTAAGGGAGAAACTGATATAAATTGTTGTTAATTTTTATTTGTCTAAAAAAAAAGGCCAACCCCTCTTTTAGATAAAACCTCATACACAGGCAGACCTTGTGACTGATCACTATGCTGCAAGAGAAAGGAAGATCACCATGATGAGTAAATACAAAGTTCCATATATCCCCCCTCCTGAGAACTTCATCTTACAAGGAGCTGAGAGGGAATTAGCTCATGTATACTGTGTCCAAGCCTACTGAACTATATTCTGCTATCCAAACAGAGTCTCAGTCTAATGAACCAAATGCTATGTCCACCACATAGTATTCTACTTCCTTAAAAGGTGCAAAAACCCAAAACAAAACAAACAAACAAACAGCTGGGGGGAAATCTTACTTTCCATTTTTCTTTTTGCATCAACTTAGAATAGCAACATTATGTTCCACAGCTCCCTGATTGGCAGCTAGATCCTCCCTGGCTTAGACAGCACCACCTTGATAAGCCAGTTCTCATGGTAAATCAGACCTACATGTGGTTCAGTTCTATTAGTTTCAATCATTGAAAATTTTCCCTGGCCTTGTTCTCAAACTCTGGTTATTCATCAATTCAAATTCAATTTTAAAAATTACTGGACACATATACAAATGTATTAAATAATAAAAGGTAAAAAGATGAATAAGATTGTTTCCTATCTTAAAGGGTATAAAATTTGTCTGTGCAAGGACTAATCTATCTACAAGACACAGGGGATGTTATTCATAGTAGAATACAATGGTTAACTCTCTGCCATCTAAAAAAAAACTCAAAATAGATTCCAAATTCTGGACTCACTTAGAAATACATGATTCCAAATCCACTAATCAAATGAATGATCATAAAACACTTCACTGTGCTTGTCTCTGAACTCTTCTCTACCTGCTTTCCAAACACAGTTCAGGTAAACCAGAGCCACAGAGAAACTCTAGGCATAAACAGGGCTCACTTAGTTGGTGCAAAGAGCAAATGTAAATATCCTTATTAGCAAGCAAAGAGCCAGAATATATTTTTGAATGTTGCTAATGACTGGAAGAAGCAAGCTACTTTTATCATGCAGTGGTGCAAATTAGATATTTATAGGTTTCCTGTGGTGTTCAAGGTGTTGTTCCTTTCCAGTATTTTAGGGAAGAAAGCTTTATATTCTAAGAATAGCTTCATTGATGATCTTCCCTTGGGCACAAAGATATTCAAATCTGGACACAGTACATTTTATCTGAAGAGCCTGAAACTTTCAGACAGGGTGAAGTATACCCTCAGGTTTTGGGTGACTTTTAGTCTTTTTCCCAACAGTTTCATTGAAATGTTAGTCACACACCATGCAGTGCACCCATATCAAGTGTACAATGCAAGTGACTTTATTATATATTTATTATAGTCACTTATTGTGCAGCCATCTCTGCAGTCAATTTAAAACATTTTTATTACCACAAAAAGAAGTCTTATGACTTAATTCTCACCTCTTATCTTCTCATTCTCTATCTCTTAGGCAACTATGAATCTACTTTCTATCTCTATAGGCTCCCTGTTCTGGAAATTTAATACAAATAGACTTTATAAGATGAGGTCTTTCATGATTGGCTTCTTTCACTTGGCATAATGTCTTCAAGGTTTTTTCACACTGTACCATATTCCTTCTTACAGCCAATTCCATTTTGTGGGTGTTAGACAAAATGGCCACAAGGAGGTCTATTACTCAAAATGGTGCCTGCATCTCCTAAATGGGTCATTTCCTCTTTGGGAAAGCAGAACTGAACTTGCCACCCTGCTCCACTATTCATCTACCAATAAGTTTAAACTCTGTCACCTGCCCCAGCAATATAACCAATATTCAAGCCCCATGATGCTTTCTCCCCGACACAACCCTTTATAAACCTCACCCAGTTAGTCTCTCACACGTGCTCTCTCTCTCACCATTGTTCATTGTTCATTGTTCTCACCGGGCAGCTCTTTCCCCCAATAAAGTCCTGCCTTGGGTGCTCCTGTTTCAGCTCGATTTCTTTCAGTGGTTATACCACATTTGTTTGTTCCTTTGTCAGTTAATGGACATTTGAGTTGTTTCCACCTTTCAACTGCTGATGAATAATGCTGATGTAAACATTTGTGTGGTGACAGCTTTCATTTCTCTTAAGTATATACCTAGGATTAGGAATACTGGGGGATACAATAATCTGTATTTAAACATTTAAGAAACCACCTGGACAGTTTTCCAAAGCAGCTGCACTATTCAACATTTACATTCCCAAAAGTATATGAGGATCTGAATTTTTCACATCTTTGTCAACACTTAGTGTTATCTGACCTTTTTATTCTAGCAATTATAGTGGACATCTCTTTTTTTTTTAAGTGAAGATCTCATGTAGTCCAGGCCAGCCTTGAACTCATTATGTAGCTCAGGCTGGCTTCAAACTTTCCATCCTCCTGCCTCAGCCTTCCTAAGACTGGGATTATAGACACAGGCTAACACACTCAGCTCGTATGATTTTGATTTGCATTTCTCTAATGACTAATGATGAAGAGAATCTTTTCATTTGCTTTTTAAACATTTATATCTCTGCTTTGGGGAAATGTCTATTTGGATCCTTTACCCCCCTTTTAAATTGAGTTATTTTTATATTACTGAATTATAAAAGTCTTGATATATTCAGGAGTACAAGTTCCTTTCCAGACACATGATTTGCTATTCAGTAGGTTGTCTTTTCACTTCTTGACTGTGTCCTTTGGGGACAAACATGTTTGATTATCATGAAGTTTTGGAGAATCTTAGTGCATGGGCCAGCTCTGACATTGCCCTCACCTCCCTCTACAGTACAACAATCTCAGAATCTTTCCACTCATCCCCAAACTCTTTCCTTTGTTTCTCCAAACTCAAGTAAGTCTGTTCTTTTCTTCATCTTTCAGGCACATCAGGCTTTTTCCTACATTTGAATCCTGACATTAAAATCTCAGTTCAATATTACTTCTGCAAAAGGGAATCGTGCAAAAAGGATCCTTTCAAATCATTTATATCTAGTCATTACCACATACTGTTTAATTTCTTCATAACATATATATTGGCTGTGTGTTTATTTACTAAATAATATTACAGAATCTAAGTTGCACTACAGCAATAATTTTGTGTGTTTTCTTCATGGCCATACCCCAAGTACCTAGAGTAGTACTGTTCATATAAGAAGTGCTCAATTAATATTTGTAGAGTGAATGAATGAATCCTCTAGCCCACACATTATGCTAGAGACTAGGGGCAAAAGAGCAAATAAGATAGAGCCCAAACAGTGTCGCAGTTGCTTTGGAAATATATACCCTTTGGTCAGTGCTCTTGGGGGAGGTGTATAGTTGTGATCAGAAAGCTCATCTGCAGGATGAGTAAAGCTTTTAACTTTATTTTTAAATAAACTGCTTTAAAGACATCGTTAAGAAGACCACAGCAGATTTGCTCAGCAAATACTCAGAATTCTGTTATTTAACTTTATTATGTTCACATACATTTTCATTGCATTTCACACTTGCTAACTCACCTTGCAAGAATTTTTCACATTTTCACTATTAAAAGAGAAGTGAAAGGCCTGACTGTACTCTTCCTATCATCTCTTGCTCCCTAATAATAACAACAACATCAATGTTTAAAAAAAAACAAGAGATCTGCTATCATCTGGGGAGGAAAGCAAAAGCTACCTCGTTTGGTGAGCTGGTCTCATGCCTGGGCTATCCACTTGAATGAAGGCTTGGTTCCAGGCCCAGCTCACCTACAGGCCTTTGTGGGTCCTTTGGCCTTGTGTACTTCGGAAGGCTCCAGTTTCCTCCTGTATTAGTCACTTATCTCATCACTGAAACAAATACCTGACACCCACAATTTAAAGGAGAAGAGATTTACTCTGGATCACATTTTAGAAATGTCAGTCTTTGCACAGTGGAAAAGCCTGGACAGAGGAAAGCTCCTCACCTCTTGGCAGCCAAAAACAGATAGCAAAAGGCAGCTGGAGAGAGAGAGATAAACCTGGCCAGGTCACACCCCAGGGACTCACCTCTTCTGACCACATTCCACCTCCCATTGGCAAGTCAGCCATCAGCCCCCACTGTCCAATCACCTTCCAAAAAACCCTCTTATGAGCCCATGAGCCTCTTGGGGCACATCTAGATATAACCCATAGCACCTCCCAAGTAACTTTCAGTTGATATCTTTCTCACCCAATATATGAAATTTGTGTGAGAATTGAATAGGGTAGGTGTAAAAATACCTCTGGCTCCTGTGGGGTTGAATGGACAAATATGATTAGCTGGGCATCTCCAGGGATGGCCACCTGTAAGCAGGCATGAAAATTGTTCCTAAGAGAGGCTTGTTTTTACTCACTTGAGGCCTCCTGCCTCAATGATTTCCTCTGCCTTGAATGCCCTTCTCCTTTGATTTTCCCCAACCTGCTCACTCCCATGCCTCAGTGTCCATGCAAACATCCCTTTTCCTGGAAAGCTGGCTTTGAATATGTTGGGCTCCAGAATCTCCAATGTTAACAGTAACATAAGGACCAACAGCACCAAAATAAGTGAGAATGAATGAAGATATACTCTACAATAAGAACTACACATGTGTACTCTACAACCAACTAAAAGGGCACACAATGTGTTATGTTGCCAAATCTTAAGGAACTGGATGATTCTCTATTAATATGGCCAAGATGTATCTACAGAGAACTAGTCTAGAATATTCTTGTTGTGGTCTTCGTGTTTTATTTATTAATTTATTTTTTGGTACCAGGGATTGAACTTGGTTCCTTGTGCTTGCGCAGCAGGCGGTGAAACCACTGAGCTAAATCCCCAGCCCCTGTTGTGGTCTTTGTCATGCTTTTACCTGCCCATGCTGCTCTTCTCCTCGGAAGGAAGGAAGGAAGGAAGGAAGGAAGGAAGGAAGGAAGGAAGGGAGAGAGAGAGAAAGAAGGAGAAAAAGAAAGAGACAAAGGGGGAAGAAAGGAAGAAAGGAGAAGGGAAGGGAAGGGAACTCTCAGCAGGGGTAAAGAAAGTAGAAGTTGAAGTCCAGCCTTCCCTCTGCTGACCACCCCAGGAAAAAAGATGTCTTTTTGTAATCTACCCAGATGCAGCAACATTTTCAACTCAAAGTGTATGACCTAGCAGTTGTCTTTTTCTCAAAGTACCAGCTAAAGAACTAAGTTAATCAATTAAATGTTAACAGAATCCTCTACTGCTCCAAAACCCTGGATGAAAGGACCAGCTCAAAAACACTGGCTTGCCTCCCCCTAAGCTCAGTGTTTCTAGAGCAGGGCCCACAGTGCCTATGTAATGTATGCTCTCTCCTCTCGATCAGTGTCCACCACCTTGAAAAGCAAGCATTTTTTAATTTTCAATTAAAAACTCACTTCCTAATTGCAGTCTAAACTGAGACCTACTCTCTCTTCAGCATAACACTTCCTCTGTTATACCAGTCGCCCATCTCATTGGTAGCAAATGGTATTTATTACAGTTAAGTTATGTAATATTCACTATCCTGAAGGTTGCATATGAATTACACTAAAATTCAGCATCTAATGAGGAAGGCTACTTGATCTACGAATTTTGCCCATCTTTCCTTTTCTCTGAAATGTACATAATGCTTTTCATAATATTGGGATGAAGAATAAAATAACTATTTATCTGACTGAATACCAAACAGGAATGAAACCACTTACAATTATTTTTTAAATGTTTTTCTAAGACTTTAATGAAATTTAAACTTAATGGAACACCACACCATGTAAGTGTGTGTGATATTCTATAAGGAAATTTCATAGAAGCCAAAAACCATTAAAATTAAGTATGTTATTATTAAAAGAAGTAGGTTTCTTTTAAATGCACTGAAATGCAAAGATATTACTTCAAACTTAAGTCCAAGATGCCATGAAAACAGGAGATGGCTGTTGAAAGAATTAATAATAAGAAATGACAGAAGTGTTTTATATCTATCCTGCTTTGTGTTCCCCATCTTCTTGAATGCAAAGATACTATAACAAATAAAAGTTTAATAAGTAAAAAATACATGTTAAATGAAAAACCATGATTAACTTATTAGTAACCATTAAGTATATAATTACAAGGATTCTATTACATTAAGATACCAATTTCTTTAAAGCTAGAAATAATACCTACTGAAACTTTAATTATTTAAATGAGAAGAGAAAGAGGCATGTTATCTTCTCTGACAAAGATTAAAATCAATTTAATTGCTTCTCTGCTGCCTTGACATGATTCTTGCTGTGAGTCAAGCAACCAAAAAGGGAAATTAATCCCGCAGCTGTTAATCAAGGGATATCTGCGTACTCCATTTGATTACATCAGGGAGAAAGCCATCACCACTTGGCTGGCTCTCAGGTCCCCACTCCTTCTCCTATTGTAGTTAGGTTAGCTGGGAGAGATGCTGAGGTTGGTCTTAATTTT
This sequence comes from Heterocephalus glaber, assembly GCF_053883595.1. Taxonomy (NCBI): domain Eukaryota; kingdom Metazoa; phylum Chordata; class Mammalia; order Rodentia; family Bathyergidae; genus Heterocephalus; species Heterocephalus glaber. Next base: position 30,561,421 of record NW_028258296.1, on the reverse strand, counting down.
TAGAGCCTGTGATAGCTCTAGGTGAGGCACAACCTCGGGAAATTGCAGTTTGCTGTGTTAGCCTAGGTAAAGGCAGCTCTATCAAGACAAAGTTTTGTTCCAAATTAAATTCACCCTTTGGTGCCTAATTCAACTGTCCACAAGGTAAAGTACAAAAAACACAAGGGCATCAGCAGGGCCAGAAAATAGGAAAGAATGTGAGAATGTGGCTAAGATTGATGCCTTTTTGCCTGTAGAGCATAACAATATATTTCTCAGAGTAGACAGCAGCAGTTTTTAGAGAACAAATACCAACTCCCTCATCTGAATTGGAATATGCATTTGAAAGCCAGGTGAGGTGGCAAGTGAAGCCCACCATGCACCTCCCCCTGTCTCCAACCCCAGTCTGCTGATTTAAAAACAGGGCTTTTGTCAAACACCAGCACAGTGTGAACATCGGCAGCATCTGCACTTGGTAAACTAATGTATCTGATTGTAAGAAAATGGTATTGTGAAATATTTATGAGTCTGGAAATACAAACCAGTACCCTGCCTCATCATCTCTTATCAGCCCTTGTTAACTTTACAGACGACGAGAGACACTGGAATAAGTGAGGTTGTCAAAACTAATAGATCTCAGACACTTTGCACCCACAGAGTTCAGCCTCATCAAGGGCCCTTTTTCTGGAACTTTTAACCCTCCCTCTTCCTGTTTGCCTTCTCTTGTCAGACACAGAGGCGAATAATAACAATTTGCAAGCATATACATCCAGCAGGGGGAAAATGCTTCTGCAAATCCTACCTGTCCCCTAGAAAGGGAAAACCTTTAGAGTAAAGATTGAGAGATTTGGTTCACAGGGAAAAACACTATTTTTGGACCTTTTTTTAACATCCCTACATGAAGGATGGTGAAGGAAAATGTCCATCCAGACCAGCTGGAGAAAAAGCTTACACATATCAGGATACACAGAAAGGCAAAAGAGGCAAACCATACTGCTCTCCAAAGATGGCCTAACATTCTTTTTACATTTCAAAAAATGTAATCACTGGCTCAGGTCAGCCCGAGAAGTAGGTAAGACACCCACAGGCTCTTATTTCACCCAAGCCCAGCTCACCTACCCCGAGGACCTATAGATGACTTCACCTGGCTCTTTTTCATCAAATACAACTCATCCTGCTATATTGGATCACCTTGCTGTTAGCCTGGCACTGTCCCTCCCCATTTCAATTTGACCAAATTGAAACAGATGCCCAGAGGCCGTGGAGATCAAGACTGGTATAACAACATTTGGAGCCAGTTTCCCAGCTTAAATCAATATTTAACGGTAAGGCTGCTTTTATTTATTTATTTTTTGGCAGGCTTTTACTGGCAAATATCACTTTAAACTGAAAGCCAGAAGCCTTAATTATAAAGGATGCCATTCAGTATATATTTTGAAAAACAATAACTCATTTGACAAGGCAACCTGGTAATTTAAGGGATTGTACTCCCCCAGAATAAAGAGAGAGGGGGATATTATTATTTTCTATATCCTTCAAGGATGTATTTAATTATCTCATCTTCAAGCATGCAGATAATTCAAATTGGGGAGAGGAAGGGGGAAAGTAGCAGGGAGATCCATCCCCTATTTAGTCAAATGGAGCAGAGTCCCTGGGGCCACCTGCAGCTTCCCAGGCATTACCCAAACTGGGTCAGGACACTAAGTGAGGCAGGCAAGAAGGGTCTGCCACCCCTGCCCCAGCTCAGCGCTGTAACAAGCATCTACCAAGGTAGGGGGTGATTACCCAGAGAATTAGAACAAATAGAGCCCTGATTACGACGAAGGCCAATATGGATGCTGCCCCTTGGTGACCTTTATCTCCCCACATTGCCCCCCAACACGTGTGGTAAATCATCTCTCGAGGGATCAAACAACAAGAACGGGGAAGAAGTGATATCAAGTCAGAAATATTGCCCTACTGGGCTTGCCAGGATTGGCAAGACCAGACTAGAAATTTTATTTCTTTACTGGCATTTTTGGAATGAGTTGCAGAGGCCAAATTTTTCATTCTGCCTAACCTATACTGAACAGTCATAGCAAAATGAAAACAGGGGATTTATGTAAGTGGATATTGAAAATCAAAACCAAACTTATGTACAGGCTTACAGAATGAATCCACACCCAATTTAGCAAGCACCACTGTGGAGCTAATAATTGTTCATTAATCTTAAGGAATCTATTTCACATTGTCACTCAAAAATAAGCAAGCAGTATCTGTTAGCAAGCAGCATATGTTCTGCAACCACTGACTCTACGAGCCTGTCTTGCGAGGCTGCCATGTACCTTCACAAGTATTTTGCAATTCTCAAAAGAAGGAAGTTGTCATTTTCTTGAATACATCAACTACAGGGCGGGGATTGGGAGAGACACTGTAATATGCTCACCCAGAAACAGAAGGGACACAGAGTGATCAATCGTATACAGGAGAAAAGAAGCCAGTCCAGTGCCCTATTTGGGCACAGAGCCTGATTCCCTGCCTGTCAGCACAGTCAGGAATGCTGGTCTGTCTAGGCGTTGTCCCATCCTACACATCATTATGTCCTTTTGCAAATCCAGACCAGTCTCCAGATACCATTCATTTTTCTCAGTAGAGTGAAAACCCCTAAAGACTTCTCCCCTTAAGCCCTCAGTCCCCCACCACTCACATCATTCCACCCAGGCCTTCCAAGAGACATAACTTCACTTGCCTTCTGCTTCTCCTCCAGCTTCTAAGTGAACAGAGTGACTTCCATAGGATCTCTTCCAGACAGTCCTGGGGAGCTCACACCCACCTCTATGAGAAAACTGAGGGGGACCCCATCCACACTGACATGAACACAGTTGTAGGGCTTTCATTTCACTTTGCCTTCCCTTTGCAGCTTGCCCGTCTCTCCCATGTCTGCCACCCGCAGCAGGAGATGAAAAGAACAGAGGAGGTAGGAGCTCTTGTGAGAACCATGGGAATTTTGGCAGAACCTTTATGGGAGCCATATGGCAGCAACTTTACATTACAAGAAACATTTCTGAGGGAGAAGATACTATTATTCCCGAAGACTGTCTTTCATCCTTCTCAAGTGGATTGGACACCCCTGCCAAAAGTTGGGAATAATATTTTCTGGAAAGAGTGTACACATGTCGATTATATCTGACCTTGATGTATCTAACAGCAGCACATTGGTATGATGTGCCAAAATATATTTTATTAATTCAAAAAACAGAAAAGACATTATATGGTATTTCTGGTATCTACTTGCTATTAATAACCTCCCTATAGTACATTTTACTCATCTTTGTAATAAGGGACTGGACAAAATAAATGTTTTTTCAGGAATTTATCTTTGTAGCAGAATTCTTTTGTCAATGAAAACCTCATTCAGAATTTAGGTAGTGAAAAAAAATGATAATTACGGAACAGACCTGGTCAGAGCAAGGGTAGAGAGTTGGTGTCCTCTTTCTCATCCTATCCCTCACTTTTTTCTCTTCTTTTTCTTTCTTTCCTTTTTAGTAGTATTTCCTAAGACTGTTATTTTGTGTTGATTTTAAACAAGTAGAGCAAAGAGAGACAGCTGTCTCCGCAATTCTACCAGAGCCAAGCATCTCTTGCTGTCTTGCTCAGAAAGGCAAGCTTGTGAGTTTGCATAGCCTTCAGTGCCAGTCTCCATTGGCTTCTCACATAACCATCCATCGGGCAGGACTCAGCTAAAGTCCAGGAGCTGTACTCCTGGCGGTGGTCCCAGCACACTGCCTTGGGACTGTGGTAGGCCAAGGAGGATGGACATGAGGGTGATTAAAGAAGCATCATTCAGGCAGGACAGAGTCCACGGGACAGTCTTTTCCTTTCCTCAAGCTCCGGAGCTCTATAAACAACCATGTTTTCCCTGCACAGTGGGATCACAAAGAGAAGTTCCAGGCAAATCAGTCTCACACTGCACACATTTGTGCAATAGGATTCAGAAACAAAAATAATAAGAGAAATAACTTATAGTGAGCAGTTACAGCTGGAAGTATCCACCTAGAATCCTAACCGTTTAACAAGTCCAGAGAAAATATAATTTAAGATTTCAGGGAGAGGACAAATCAGCTTGAGGTAGACAGGTAGACAGTTCAGTTCTGAAACAGTATGACTGATGCCAGAAGATGGCTAGAATCTGGCTAACATATCAGTAATCCAATCCACTGCTGATTTAGGACTTCAACAATGCCCTAATGAGAGCAGACTGGAACCCTACAGCACACTGTTGCCTATAGATGGCCTGAATTTGCAAAATATATTTAAACATCAGTCCACTTCTATAATATGTATGGGTCATTTATTTCCTAGGTCACCTTTGTTGTCTTTCCTCTAACCTTCTATGGAGCAGAAAATAAAATCCTAAGCAAAAGAAAGTTTGAGACATCTTCTGGACATGATCCTGCTCAAGGGACCCAACTCTTGGTCAGTTGGAGGCATGAGGGCAACGTCCTAGTAAGAAAGCTTCCTTTAAATGTGGTCACTAAAGACATGTGTTTAGTAACAGTGATTAAGAATGCATTCTAGAAAAAGAGGCAAGTGTTAATGTTATGCACTTTCTATGGGCATAAGTCAGAATGCTTTTAAGAAATAAGCATTCTTGGGCCAGGGATTTAGCTCAGTGGTTCTGCTGCCTGCCTTGCCAGCACAAGGACCGGAGTTTGATTCCTGATACCAAAAAAAAAAAAAAAAAAAAAAAAAGGGAAAAAGAAATAAGCATCCTTACTAGGAATGCAGAATACATTCAATTGATTGGAAACATACTGTAGGATGAGTTCTATGTCCATTGTTAGTTTTTTGGAATAGTATTAGTTTCCCATTCAACGACTGCTACAAAAGATCGTGATGTAGTTTATGAAGCCATTGTTTCTTTCTAATTAATGACCTTGGGTATTTTGCTTAACCATTCAGAGATCCTTACATGGAAATGATGTAAGGATGACGATGATGATGATGATGATGATGATGATGACGACGACGACGACAACAATGACACTCAGTCTAAGCCCACTTTGCAGGAGTAGAAAGTGGCTAGTGTTTTTTGAATCCTAGCCAAGGAGCCTAATTCTAGCATTTAAGTCCTGAAGCTCCTGGGACTGGGGTCAGATTGAGATATAGTGTGACCTAGCGGACTAATAATCTGGTGGCCCTTACCAATTGCTCTTTCATTTTAATTAAATTCTATATTTGCTCAACATTATCTATGGGAGATGTTGAAGACTAAAATAAGAAGGAAAACTCTGGAGTATTGGCCACCAAATCCTGCCTTCCCTGTTCTTAGCAATTTAGTTCTTGCCAGTTTTTGCTACTCAAGAATTTACCTTGAGTGTCGTCACCCTCCCCTCCAAAGCAACTTATTTGTATTTTTCTTACATTATGAAAAAAAACCAAACTTTTCCTGAGAAGAGTCCTAGAAATAACATTTTTTTCCATCTATTCATTTTTAGATACAGTCTAAATTGTCGAAATCTTAGCTCTCCAGGAAGTGACCCAGCTGACCTCCTAATTTAAGCTAAGCCTGGGCAGTTTCCTTCCTGCCAGCTTCCCAGCTGAGTGGACCTTCCAATTTAATTTGGTTCTGGGTGGGCTGTCCTACCAGATCAGCTAAAATCATATCAGAGTGACAGGTAGCCAATGTCTTTGGCATTGTGGATATAGCTGAGGCGAACAATAGTAGTTAACAAATCAAAAAGACAAAAACAAGGTTGGAAGTGAAAACCCATCCAAGCTTGAGCATTGGGAAGAGGGAAATGGAGCCAAGCAGAGAAGTAGGGCAGGATGAAGGAAGTGTGTCATGGCACCTGAGTCTTGGGTGATTGCTGTAGAGGACTCTACAGTGTCTTTGGATGGTCCACACTTGCCTGTGACTCATACCTCTGGAAGGAATGTTTCTGATTGTTGTAAGAACTAAATAAAATAATGCATGATAAGTTTCTTGTAATTCTTAAGACACAGCCAATGCTGTGATCACTACCTTGTCTGTCCTAATTACCAGTATCTCTCAACTACAATTTACTCAACACTCTTTATCCCCCCAGAGAATCTTGTTAAGTCTGGAGAAAGATACTAATGATATTAATAACTGTAATGAGATCAGGAGTCAGACAGAATGGAGTTCAAATCCCAACTTCGTCATTCATTAAACTATAAGCTTCATCAATTCCCTTAACTCTGACCCTTGGTTTTCAATTCTTTAAAGTGGGGATAATAAGAATAGCTTAAAAGGATACTGTAAGATTGAAGGGAGAATTCCTAAAGGGCCTGGCCCATGATAGACGCTCAGTAAATGGTGTTTTTGCTGTTATTATTTTACTATTGAATTGTTAGCCTGCAGTTCTTTGAAGACAGCTTCCTCTTAAGACATACTTTTTCTTTAGCAAAATGAAAGGGTGATGACTAGTAGTACACTCCAGTTGGAGAAGGAACCCTTAAATATAAATCCATTAACACAGGAATTTTTAAGTATTCATTCCTATGATAGCAAGGTAACTCCAGGATCACCACTACAAACTAGCTTCGGTTTTCTTCTGCTGTAAACTTAGGAGGAGCAATAAATAAGCTAAAATGTTCAGAGAATTAAGTAAATCTTGTTTTTGTTTTCCTTAGAAGAGAGATTTTTCTAAGGACTTGAAATTTTTGGATTTCAAATTTCTAAATTGAGTATGTGTGTCCTCAAAGATTAGAAAAGAATACTTGAACATCCCAGATTGTGTGAGAAACTGTGGGAGTTTCTCACATTTCTGTGGAATGCGGGGGGAGGATCTCTCCTAAGAGACTGATGGCAGCGAGCTGAGGGAATCTGGTTGAAGTTAGCCACCGACTGTCCAGAAGCATAGGAAACTCTCAGAGAGGCGCTGGAAAAGCAAGTTTCAGTTGTTCTCTTGGATGTGGTCACAGTGTGCTTTGTGGAGAGATTGAAGTATACACGAACCCAAGGCCTGGAAAATTCAGACAAGCCAGCAATTCAACGGGTCCTGGCCACAAAGATCCAGCTTCCACAAAGGACTGGTGGAGGCCACAGAAGAGATGGTTGTTAGGTGTGGTTTCCTGATGTGTTCACCACCTTCTGCCCAGGTTTGCAGCAGCTGCCTTCCTACCCTCCCACCATCTCACCTATTTGACATGTCTCCACTGAGGGGCTATTTGAGCCCACATGCATCTCTAATCTCATATTCCCCTCAGAGAGAACAAATATTTGGAAAAATTTACATATAACTTTCCTGCCCCCTGCACCCTTGTCTGCCTCATCTACGATAACTTGAAAAATGTGCACCTTTAAATTTTCTCTTCTCTGGAAAAAGATGTCACATTGCACCAAAAATGATAACTGCAGCCTCCTAACTCACTTGCTGTCCCACACCACATGGGAAACCGAGGTTACTGTTCAATCCTCTTCCTGCCGCAGCGAGACAGATGCTTTCCAGCCCCTTACGCTCAAAACCTAGAGCACTGGGTCCCAGAGACAGGCTGGAGTAGTAGCTGGAATCACAGCCAAGCCACAGATTTACAGATGTTCAATATAACCTGCAGACAGCCCACCAAAATCCCTGCAATGAGTTGGAAGGGCACAGGTCCAGCTCTGCTGGAAATGAGTCCACTGTGAGGAAAGAAACAGGAATCTTAGAAGCTCGAGATGTGCATTAGTCACAAAGGATGCTGAGGAGCGCAAAACGCATCTTTCAAGAATAGTAACTTTTCAATCCATCGCAGGCTGCTTTTGAACTTCAGAACTTCGCCATTAAAAATGTTCGATTAAGTCAGTGTGTAACTGAGCTTGTACTGCAGAGAGATGGTAAAATGTTCTCGGCGAGGGGCAGAAAACACAAATACGCCGGGAAGACGCTGGCTGAGAGGCCGAGCACGGTGCTGGGCACCTAACAGGCATTCCGTCTTATTATCCTTCTTCTGGTTGCCCTGTGTGGACACATTTGCAAGAAGCATTCCTCACGCCACCCTTTATTCCCCAAATACAGCAGATGGTTTCTGCTCAGTATTTCAAATCAGATGTTAGGCAGAGACGGAGCGGGAGCACAGAGCATCTGGATCTTCAACAAGCAGAACGCAGAGTGTGTGAGGGCTTTGGAGCAAACTAAGGAGAGCGATTGTTCAAGGGATTTACCAGGCCATTTTTAGCCAGAAGGAAAACAGCCCCTCAAATGGTGTGATTATTCTTTCCCGAACCTGCGTGGGAGGAAACGGTGCAGGCTCACTGAATGGAGTAAATGCACTACCTTTTTCCTAGAGCTAAAATTTCATATGAATTCCTCTCTTCATTATGCACGGAGAGACAGACAAAATGTTAACATAAATTTTCAATCTAAAATTTTTAAAAATAACATGTTAAAATTAAAAGTGAGAATAAAATGGGGGGAAATAATTCTAATTTAACTCAGTGTAATACTCATGTTTTACAAAAACTCAAGTGGGCTGCGTTCATAAAGCGTAAAAGAACATACTTTTATGTTTTGGAAAATTATATTTTATAAATTTTTTTAAAGGTTTTCAGGTACAGAGTTCATTAAATTGTGAGACAAAGACACGAGGCATAGAGATTGCTTCTTTTTGTCAATAAGGATTGAGGAGTCTACATGATTGCAGAGTGTCCTGTTGAATATTTGTCAGCCCATTGCGCTGCCAGCTTGTTGGTAACAATAACTCTGAGACCTCGGCGCGGGGGGGGGGGGGGGGGGGGGGGCGGTTCCTAGTCTTTCCTGAGGCTTCAGTTTGCTCCATTGTCAGGTGAAAAAGCAGGACCATATTAGCCCTGAGGTTCCCTACTGCTGTGATATTCAACAGGTATATACAAAATCTCAGATAATTAATTAATACATGTAAAGCACTTAATGCCACATTTGCACATAAGTGCAGAATAAGTGATGGTTGTTGTGATAATATTAACTTCTCAAATCCAGCACTATTGGTACAGCAATTAACTTTAAACAGTGGCTGCTTTGCCACAGAGGGAAAAGCTATGCTGCAAGCTCAGACCTAAAACTTGAGCCAGTTGGGGACCACAGAGAAGCGGAGAAGTAAGATTTCACATCTGTGCCTCACTGCCAGGCAGGAGGGGAGTGGCCCGTGATCATACCATCTCTGGCAGCATTTTCTAAGCCCACCAACAGTTTCCCTTGGAGATTGTCTAGAATAAAAATACAGACCCATAAACCTTTACTTTTTTCTCATTTCTGAATCTTTTCCTAATGTACCTAAGGATTTGCATTTCTTGGCTCTAAAAGATGTTTAAAAACATTAGATAATTCAAAGCATGTACAATTGAGAGGTAACAGTTACCTGAAGTGATCTAAAAATAAACCAATGCAAATTATAAAATAAAGCTTAAACATACAACTTTTTATTTCCTGCTCCTCTTTATTTCCTTTAGTAAATGATACCTGTTCTGTGGTGTGTCCTAATCAGAAAACTGAGACTAATCCTAGACTTCCCTTATTAACTTTTTCTTCATGTTTTCTCCTTTCCTCCCTCATACCTTACCTCATCAGTGTTTTGCCCATTTATGAGTATTCGGTGAATACTTATTGAGTCAACACCAGTAATAGTTAACAGCTATCTAGGGTTTACTATTTGCCAGAAACTGTTCTGAACACTTCATATATATTCACTAAGCATTACATATATATTCACAACTCTATTTGGTCCATTTGTTTTACTATAACACAATGTCTGGGACTGGGTAATTTTTAAATAACAGAAATGCATTTCCTCATAGCTCTAGAGGCAGAGAAGTTAAAGAGTGAAGGACTAGAATCTGACAGTTGTCTTCTTGCTGTAGAATCCCACAGTAAAAGGCAAAGGAGCAAGAGAGCGAGAGGGGGCTGAACTCACCTTTTCTAATGGCATTGATCCCACCAATAAGAGTGGAGACCTCAAACCCTAGCAACCTCCTATAGGCCTTGCTTTTAAATACTGTTACAAAGACAATGAAATTTTGACTTGAGTTTTGGAGGGAATATTCAAACCATAGCAAACTCCATCACCCCATTTAACAGACTAGAAAACTGAGGCACAGAACAGTTAAATGACTTGCTCAGAGTCACACAGCTAGTAAATAGCACAACTGCTTCTCAGACATAGGCAGTTTGACATCACAGTCCATGTACTCAACCAGTATTCTTTCTCATCTCTTTCTTTCTTGAGACATTTAGTTATAATCCTACTGCCAGAGTCAAGGTATAGCCACTCTAAGTTGAATAAAACAGTCAGTATACTGCTTCTGCAATTGTTTTTCTTTAGTTTGTACTACACACATGGTTTTTTAAAATTTGTCTCTCCTTCCCAATTTAACAGTGTGCCCTGGAGCTCCAGAGGGAGCAGAATAGCACCCCATAGAAGTAGAAAGTGACCCTCCTGCTCCTCTCTGGCAGCCTAGTGCCTCCCTGATTCCCTGATGCTCACAGCCAGCAGGATGACGGAGTGATGGGAGGGAGGAAGTAAAAGGCAAACTGAGGACAGTACAGGAACGCAAGGGACACAGAGTTGACTGAGAAACTAAGGTGAAGGACGAGAAGTTCCTGAGCGAGGTGTTAGATCACCCACACTCATACTGTTTTAGGAAGGGTGATTTATTCCCTGTTCATGGGATAGCCTAGAAGCAAGGATGTCAGTTTGTTAACTCTTCCCTTTGTCCTCCTGAGGCACAAGGGTCCTCAAACTGAGCAGTATAAGTGGAGAGATGGAGTGGATAGAGATATTGAAATAGAATTGGCCTCCATGTCTGGTTAGACGAAGAGGGTGAGAGATGAGACGAAGGCATCTTCAGAGCACAGAGACTCAGAGAACGTTAACACCGCCAGTTCGTCATAGTGAATAAGACAACAACAGGCTTTGCTTTCCTTCAGCTTACAGTCCAGTAAGGCCATGCAATAAAAAAAGCACATTAATACAATCTGTCACATTCTGCAAAGGAAGCCAGTATGTAGGATATGAGGTGAAAAGGAAGGAAAACAGGACTCTTTAGAGAAAGGAAAACAAGCAGTAGCTTCTTCATCACAGAAGCCACAGAAGCAATAAATGTTCATCAGAAAGGAATGGTAAACAGTATGAGATGCTAAGGGGTCCTTTGATTGAGCCTGAGATGGCCATTAATGGCTTTGGAGAGCAGAACCTGTAAAGTGGTCTGGGTAGAAAACTACGGGCAGGAGGTACAATAGTGAATTAGACTGGAGGAAGCTGAGAGCATCAACCCAGATCACACTTTCTGAATGTTTGGAAAGGAGAGAAATAGGAGGTTAGCTTGGAAAGGAAGCTTTGAGTGGGCTCTTCCAAGACAAGGCAAAGTTTAACTTCTTTATGGACTAACAGAGAGAAATGGTTGCAAGCAGAGGTTAAAGATGTAGGAGGGGAGAGAGCGTGGTTGAAGGAGGAAGCCCAGGGGAAGGGGGACCACAGAAGTGCAAAAGAAGGGGCTCTGGAGATGCTGTCCCCTCCAGCTGGCTGCATCTGAGGGGTACCACCACCAACCTCCAGAGAGAGAGAAAGAGAGAGAGAGAGAGCAGTGTACTAGGAGCAGATCCACAAATAGTCTGTTATCACAAATTCAATACACAAACAGTATTTGAAAAGTCACACCAGCATTTATCTGAAGAAATCAATAAAAAGTATTAAGTGGCACTGATTTTCCCTTTACCATCGGAAACAGGAAAAATCTAATAAGGTGCCTGGATAGACATTACTTAAATCAATTACCAACAAATAATTGAATTTATTTGTAACTACAACAAAATAGGAAAATCACTTTAATTGCTTCTTTTAAATAGATGTCTCTCCATAGTAGGTAATGCCAAAGCAAGAGGGAAATAAAAGCAAAGGTAACAATATTTATTGAACATTTACTATGTTCCAAGTGTCTCAAATTAAATACAAGCTACTTTTCCTCTTGTGATACCCTATTAAGTAGATATTATCACCTCTTTTTAGATGGAACTGCAATTCAAACATGTTAAAGAAAAGTTCTCCTATAAACTTTTAGGTGAAATAAATTGAATACACATGTGTAAATATCGAATTGTCTCTCTGGTGTGAGAAACTGAAAGTGAAAATAAAGACCAAAAAAATATTAAATATAGTGAAATAGAAAGAAATTGTTCAAAATTATACAGAATGTGAGATACTTTGTGAACACTTAAAATATTTTAAGCAAAAAATGGAGGTGTAGTACTATTAGGAAATGAGCTGAGAGATCAGCAAATGAAAATATATTCTTTTTAGATCTCATGCACAGTGTATTTACCATTGTTATTCTCTAATAATTTTTGTTATGAAAAATTATTCTTTCATAGAACAGCTTTTATATTTTCTTTATTAATATCTGTTTGTGTTATATTAAAATAAAATTTTTTTAAAAAAAGAAAAGTTCTCCCAAATGCTCACATTCGGTTAAACTATCTGGCATGACAATCTCTAGAGCTCCATTTGGTGCCCTGTCCACTGTAGAAACCCTAGGCACTAAAAAAACATCCTCAGGACATATTGTCAGAAAGATCCAGTCAGTCCATCAGTTTACTCATAGTCACTTGTACCAAACATGATCTTAGATGCCTTTCTTGCTTACAATCCCCCCACCTTCTCTCTGGCAGTTGTCTGGACCTTAACCTTTACTGAAGAGGTAACCCAAGTAAGTGGCTTGATGGCACCCCATGTCAGCTGATCACTGTTCAGTGAATGTCAGACCCAAGGCCAAGGGACATCAGACCCAAGGCCAAGGGCCAGTCAGTTCTCCTCTAAGAAGAATCCAACCCAGACATGGAGAATGCACTACCTGTGGTGGGCTCTATAACTAACATCATGCAGAGTTGAAGTTTGAGCTAGTGTAGAACCAAACCATGAGTAAGCTCTATAATGGGATTAAAAGCAGGAAGTATGAACAGGGCAGAAAAACCTATGTTTAAAGAGGAGAATGGAATAGAAACACAAAGACTCAAAGTATCAACATGCTCCCGTCTCTTTGGAGTTCACCTGTACTTAATCTTGGGCCCTCCTTGCCCATGACTTTGTCTTAAAATAAACTCTACTTTTTAAGGAGGTGCCTGCTGCTAGCAAGAAAAGTTGTTTACTAATCACCCATTTAACCCAAAATAATGTATTAATAATGTAATAGCATTAGCTAACATTTATCACTGTACATTTTAAGTGCTATGTACTCATTAACTCATTTCATCCACACAGTAAGGTGTTAATTTTGTCTTCAAAACTCCAATGTGAATTCGTTCCTTAGCACAGTGAGAACCTATTTTCACCCCAAAATAAACTACTTTGCTCATGTTTCAACTCAAAGTTAACTCAGATCTTAAATCTGAGAGGGTTTTCTAACCAGTCTAATTGGCAGGTGGGGAATAATTCATTTCTTTTTTCAACTACAGAAACAAGCTGAAAATAACCACAGAAAACAAAATTTATTCCTGAACCAAAAATTAAAACTTAATAATGTGCAAGCAAATTGCATTGAGCTTTTATCACATTTTGCCCTTGCTGAACATTTTTGGCTCCAGCAGCTGCTCCATGAAATGTAACTGTCACTACAGTGAATAAATAAGCAACTATTGCTGCAATACAGCTGCCCTGTATAACAGCATTAGGGTAAACCCTTTAGTGGAACCATAACCCAGAAGAGAGCTGCAGTCTTACTGAATACAAATGGGATTTTATGCAATCTACAGCAATCTCCTTGAGATTCAAGTATATGTAAGAGGGCAAAGAACTTCACAGTAGACATTAGTATTTGGCCTACCTGATAAGCTTTACTGCTTCTGGGAATTTTTCTGAGCCTAATTTCACTTTGATGCCTCTACACCACCCTACCTCCATGGCCACAGCCAGCTGATCCAATGTAGGCCAACCAGAGCCTTCCTTGGGAATCAGGAGGGAATCAGTGTTTAGGACTGGAAGACTGAAAATAAAGAAGTTGGGGGCTAGTAGGCCATGTTTTCTGCCACAGAGAAGGAAGCAGCATCCAAAGAGAGAAGGAAGCCAACACTGAGTGACAAAGAACTCAGGTATCTCAGTATACTATTTCCTGGGATAAGCTATATCACTGTTCTCCTCGTATTTTATTCTTCAATTCCTTCTTTGATTACCTTAGGCCAGTGATGGTGAACCTTTTAGGGCTTTCAATGATAAAAAAGCAGCTGGCTGAGGCACGCATGCCATAAGTTAGCCACCACTGACCCAGGCCAATAAGCCTCATTCATCTGGATTGCTTTAAGTTTCAGCCACTTTCATTTAGAAGTCCTGATACAATATCATCATTTACTCTCAATTTCTTGGCTATTTTTAAGAGAAGAAATGCTTTCCATTTTGCACAGAAACTTAAGTAATCACAATATGCTTTTCTTTCCATTGTTTCCATCATCCACAGATGTGTTGACACTGTAGCAAGGACCACCATCTTAACTGTGCCATGCTAGTAGCAAAACACTGTTGGCAAAGCCTGTGAGAATGCACTGATGGCTAGGAAAGCCATCGCAGAAAGAGTTTAATGGGTCTTTCAAGCTTTCATCTTTGTGGCCAGTAGTACCACAGTGAGAAACAAGCGAGTCTGAGTGTTAATTCTATGCTTATGCTCATAGCATTAGTTTATTCAATATTCCAGACATAACTCAATGCCAGGGGCCCAACCACACACACTTGCCATGCAAGCACATCTAAAGAGAAGGGAATTGGGCACCAGAACTTCTACCTTCACAGGTGTCCTTTGAAAAAGACTTTTGTGTTTTGCCAGCCTTTAACTATACTTCAATTTTTTTTTTTTGGTACTGGGGATCGAACTCAGGTCCTTGTACTTGCGCAGCAGGAGATGAAACCACTGAGCTAAACCCCCAGCCCTATACTTCAATTTAAAAAAAAAAAAAAAAATCATCATTGTTTAAACACATCATGCCAGGAGGCATGCCTAGACTCATTTGTCTTTTTGTAGAACTCTAAGTGAAAGTCTTCTTTCTATCCTGAGTGCCCCATTGCATTTGAATTTAATGGTTCTCGCAGAGGGAGCAAACAAATCTCTCAAGCACCATAGGTGTGACCACTGCCCAACTGCACTGTTGCCACAAGAGAGCTGACGACAAACACAGAATCTCACCTCCACCCCAAATCTACTGACCAGCACCTACATTGTAACAAGCTGCCCGCATGATTCACAAGCACATTTAAATTGAAGAAGCTCTGTCCAGGTATATTTATTCAAAATCCAGATTCTCCGACAATGGCTCTAAAGATTCAGATTCTTCAAGTCTAAGGATGACTTCAAAAATCTACACTTTAATCAGGCAAATTTAACAATTTTTATTCAGGAAGCTACTGGAGCACACCTTGCAAAATATCAGGACAGGATAGTTGATTATAAATCCCAAATGTCCCTTACTACTGTTTAAAGCAATTTTTTTATTCTTCTAGATCTTTGAAGCATTAAGGGAAGATAACACTGAGAGGAATGATTTGATCCTCTCATAGAAAGCTGAGTGTCAAAGAAAACAGCCATCAATCCTGCCTTCTCACCACTGACCATGTTTTCCTTCTGAGTGGAACAGGAAAGAGGACAAGAGTCAGGGAGCTGAGATGGGGTTGGGACTGAGCAGTGGCAGCACATGGGGAAATATGGGGAGCAGAGCAGTTCATCACCACAGGCTCCTCATCATGGCTGCCTTGAGGATTATATTTCAAGTAAGATAAAATAAGTGAAATCTATGTGAAGGAAACTTAAAACTGTCCTGAGAGACTCAGGAGAAGATTTTAATAAGTAGAAGGCATATATTATTCCTGGGTAAGAAGACAGTATTATAATGTATCAGTTTTCATTGTTATTCTAGAAATATTTGTTTTAAATTCACAAAATGAAACTTAAATTCACAGGGAAAAATAAGCATGTGTGAACAGCCAGAGGAGAATCAAGAGGGTTACAGCTTTACCAGATAGGAAAACACAACCTAAAGCTATAATAATTGAAATATTTGCCATTGACACTAATCAGACCCTAATAAACACAGACAATTGGTATACTATAAAATAAATAATAAATAATGTATTACATAAGTATGTTTATTGACTAAGTAACTATTTGGAAAACATTAACAATGTTGAATCACTGGAACAGCCATTAGCAAAATAAAATTGCTATTAATGCAAACATAAATTACAGACAGACCAAAACTTCAAATAGAGCACAAAGAATGCTAAAATAATACATAGGTGAATAGTTTCTTACTATTATCCAAGAATGGGAAAAGCCTTTCTAAAAATGAAGTAAACCTCAGTACTTATACAGATATTGCCAAATACATACAACTTAAAACATTGTCTCTGAAAAAAAGTCAAAATAGAAATTTTGGGCCAGGGATTTAGCTCAGTTGTTCCGGCTCCTGCCTCACAAGCGCAAGGTCCCAAGTTCGATTCTCGGTACCAAAAAAAAAAAAAAAAAAAAAGTCCTTGGTAAAATTGGAAAAAAAATTTGCAACACATGAAACAGACTTCAATCAATTATGAAAAAGAGAATAACACTGGTGTGAGAAACTGAAAGTGTAAATAAGGACTAAATGTATAATAGGTCATGTGAAATAGGAAGAAAAGGGTCAAAGGGGAAGGAAGTGGGAGGGCTAAGGGAAAGGATAGAAGGGAATGGGATTAATATGAGAAAATGGAAAAATAGGAACAAAATTTTTGTAAATAGGGAGGGCTGGAGGGGTTGAAGGGAGGACTGGGCAAGGGTGAAAAACAAGAACCAAGAGAGACTATGTAAAGGTGCAAATTTCCAATGATGAATGTCATTATATTATATACCTAAAATGTACCAATTATTAGAATGAATAATCGATAATGTAAAATAGGAATAAATGGTCCAAAGGGGTAGGAGTAGTGGGAGGCACAGGGGAAAGGAAAAAAGGGAAAGGAAAAAATGATGAGAAATGGAAAAAATGGAAATAAAGTCTTTGTAAATAGGGAAGGGTGTAGGGTGTGAAGGGAGGGCTAGGAATGGGGAAAAAATAAGAACCAAGATGCATTATGTAAAGGTACAATTCCCAATGAGAAATGTAATTGTGTTGTATACCTACAATGTACCAATAAAAGAATTTAATACAAAAAAAAAAAGAAGAAAAAGAGAATAACAGAAAAACAGAGAAAAGTCATGAGCAATTTATACTAAAAAAGTATAAAGGCCTATAAATATATGAAAATATATTTAATGTTTATGATTCATAATTAATAAATGCAAATTAAAACAAAAGAAGGGCACCATTGCTATAGATTAGCAATGACTTTAATAGTTTCATAATACTTAATCTGGAATCCCAGGCATTTTGGGTGAGATTATAAATTGGTAAAAAAAATTGTGGATGCCAATTTGGCAATATTAGCTCAAGTGAGAAATGGTACGCCTCTGCAAGGGATTTCTCTAATGAAAATATTTGGTTACATGTGCAAAGGTAAGTGTAGAAGGATATTTGTAACGGCAGGAATCTAAAGACAACCTTGCTCAGAGGACGAGGTTAAATACTTTACAGCTCATCCATTCCATACTATTACACAACCATGAGAGAGATCGAAGTGAATCTGTATGTACTTTTGTGGAAGGATGAGTAAAAAATAGCAAATGACAGGGGCAGCTAATTTCAGAACAAGATATATAATCTTGGATTAAAAGCATCGCATCTAAAAACAGCCTGCTCCAGCTTGCAACCAGCTCTCCTACCATGAACTGCATGACCTTAAGTGGGGTACTTAATCCCTCTGTGCCTCAACTTCTACATATTTAAAATGGGATGATAACAGTATTTATTACATGGGACTGCTGCGAGGACTAAATAAAGTAGTTTTATAAAGCACTTAGCACCTGACTCAAAATAAGCACCTACCCAAGAAACTATTCACAGTGGTTATCTCTAGGAAGTAGAGCTGAGTTTGTAACTAGTCTAGGACTTTTATTTTATAGTTTTCCATACTGTTTGATTTTCAACTCAAACATATTATTACTCTTACAATAAAAATTTCTCAGTTTAAACTTAAAGAAATATCAGAAATTGATCTTAAAAGACTTTTTTATGAGTACTTCATATTAGTCACATTCTCAATGTTAAATTCCCCTCAAAATAAATGTCTATAGTCTTTCCTCAAATAATAAAACCAAATAGCAGCTCTCCAGCATCCGTAAATCTCGCACTACCCAGGCAGACAGGAGGGCTGAATTTGCCCGGTGAAGGATAACAGCAGTGAGTCGTGAGGCTTTAGTTGACTTATTTGTTGTTATAATAAACCATTGTTCATTCATTCTCCAAAGTATATAAGACAGACTGACCTTGGCAGCATTCTTTAGAGTGAGAGGACTCTAAGCCAAATATCTAATCATCAGAATCGAAATCTGATTTCTGGATCATCAGAAAAATCTGCCTCTTCTGCTGCCAAATGATCCTCCCGCTGACCACACTTTCAGTCAATCAGAATATAATCCTATCACAGGTAGTGAGTGAGCAGGAGGATTGCATTTTGTTTCATAGCTGGTCTAAACATGATTACGGCTTTCATCACAGAGCCATATCATCGAGTCAATAAGGATTTTCTATACTGGCTTTTCATGTTGCATAGGCTGTATAGAGGAACTTGAGTAATTCCAATTTGCTGCACAAAACCCAGCTCTGCAGAGAATAGCTTAGTACCTGTTCACCTTGGCTTGTTTAAGATAAACCATGGTGCTACTTGCCAGCTCATAAGTACATTTCTCTCATTCCAAATATAACAAAAACTCATCTATTCTAATTCTACTTAAAAATAAATTTCTCTTTTCAAACAAGATTTTAAGACACTTGTGTTACTCAAGCCATGGATGCTGTGAAAATCACACTACCCATGCCATTCTTTGCACATCCTTCCATTTCTTTAAAACATATAACAGTCTCTCTTTTGGATCCCATAGTAGATAGCATAGAACATAGTAGCCCCACAGGATCTTTTTTAATAAAAACCAGCAACATTCAACTACCAAAATATTCTTTGATCTCAAAACTTTTCTTTAGGCCCAACAAGAAATGGACCCATCATTTTCTGCCCAAAGTTCATGACCCTAGAGCCTGCTTTGAAAAGATGAGCTAACTCTGTAGGTAATATTTTCTTGAAAAGTCTTATAGCTTGTCATGAAGAATAGAAAAGATCTTAAGCACTCCCAGAACAAAGAGAAGAAGCATATATCGTAGTCACTTTTGTGAAATAGGTAAATGCTTGTTCAAGCATTCAAGGGGAAAAAAAATCTGGAAGAGAAGAAAAATAAGTGTATCAGGTACTGTGGGATGTTCTTGATATAACAAAATACCTGAAACTACGTAACTTACAAGGAAAGAAGATTATTTTGGCTCATGATTCTGGAGGCTGGGAAGTCTGGCAAGGGCCTTTGTACCCCTTCACTGATAGAAAGCAGAAGGGCAACTTCACTTTATAACAAATCCAGGGAAAGCAAGACCTCACTCCTGTGAGAAAGGCACTAATTCCCCCTAAACTTCCAATCACCTCTTAAAAGCTTCAACCCCCAAAATACCACAACAGCAATCAAATTTCAACATGAGGCTTGGAAGGGAATGACAAGAGTCAAATAACAAGTGCCACCCCAAGAACTTTCTTCCTACCACCAACTTCTCACTCATTCTTATAGACAAATTTCACCAGGCAAAATGCAAATACTCCGTACTGAATAACAAAAACAAAAACTCCCAATGGATTCCATGTTTCTGTCCAGCTGTTGCACTCATTTCACAGCAAAACTTCTAGAAAGTTGCTAGTGGCCACCATCTCCACTTCCTCCTCTCCCAATCTCTCTGCACCCCAGTCTAATCTGATTTTTGTCTCTGTCACTGCACAGCCACTCCTCTTTTCCAAGGTGAACTGCCTGATGCCAAATATAGTGATCATTTTTCTGACTTCAGCCACCTAAACTTCTTAAGCACCACTTCTATAAAATACAATAGTTCCTTCTTATGGTTTCAGTTACCTGTGGTCAACCACAATCCAAAAATATTAAATGGAAAATTCCAAAAATATACAATCCATAATATTTAAATTGAACACCATTCTTAATAGCATGAGGAAATCTCATGCTGTCCTTCTCCATCCCTCCCAGGATGTGAATCACCCTCCTGTCCAACATATCTACAGTGTACCTGCTACTTGCCCATTAGTCACTTAGTAGCTGTCGTACTGGTTACTAGATCAACTATAATGGAGCTTGTGTTCAAGTAATCCTATTTTACTTAATAATGGCCTCAAAGACCAAGAATAATAATTACTGGTAATTTTATTACAGAATATTATTATAATTACTTTATTTTATTATTGCTGCTATTAATCATTCTCTGTGCCTAATGTGTATATTAAGCTTTATCATAGTTGTGTGTGTGTAGGAAAAAACCATAATGCACATCAGTTTTGGCACTATCTGTTGTTCCAACTTTCCAATGGGCACATCACACATATAAGAAGAAAAGGCCTACTGTATACTCTTATCATTTATGATACCACAGTAATGTGGATTTCTTATAGAACATGAAGGTTAACTTTTTGGTCTCATTTACCATCTCATCATCCTCTAATTCTTCTCTAAATCTGGCAGATTTCACATTAGGTCTAAAGACTCTTCCTGATTTTGTTTGGTTGGTTTTTGTATTGTTGTGTTTGTTTTTGTGGTTCTGGTGATTTAACCTAGGACCTTCCACTGAGCCACATCCCCAGAACACCCGCCCCTTTTCAGTACTTCATCCTGAGCTACATCCCTGTCCCTTTTTATTTTTATTTTTTCATTTAAAGACAAGGCCTTGCTAAATTTCTAAGTTGCCCAGGTTGCCATCCTCCTGCCCTAGACTCCCTGATTATTGGTATGCATCATCACACCCAGCTCAGGTGCCTCTTTTCTATCGTCTCTCATTCCCTTGCATTCGTGGCTTTAAATACTATTCAAATAGTAAAAACTTACCAGGGAGACCTCCGGCACAAATCTTTCCTTTAAAATCTAGTTGGCTATCCAACTGTTTGTCTGATATTTCTACACATAGGTCTTATAGAAATCTCAATTTTAATGTATCCAAAGAAAACTGTTAACTTTCTACCCCAAACCCTGCTCTTCTTCTAGTACTCCTTTCTGTCTCAGAAATGGCATTTTATGTGCCCAGTTTCTAACTCAAAACCTAAAAGTCATTCTTAACCTCTTTCTATCATTGTCCCCTATATCGAATTATCAAGTTCATCAACTCTAACTCAAATCCATTTATCTCTATCACCATTCCTTCTTCCCCAACCTAAGACATCACGTCTCTCCTATCTTCTCAGTTTCCTACTTATCTCTCTGCCTGACAAGAAAATCTTTTAAAATATTGCTCAGATTATGCCCCTCTCCTGTTTAAAACATTCCCATCATTCTCTATCCCTTTTTATGCTTCCTTTCAATCCCTGTGTGACTTGGCCCCTGACATGCATGAATTCATCTTTCTCTCTCTAAGTAATCCACACACACTGGCATTCTTTCTATTTCTGGAATACATCAAGCTTTACCTCATTTCAAACATTTGTACTGTGTATTCTCCCTGGCAGGTTCTTTTGAATCTTCCTGAGAGACTGCTTCTTTCTGGTCACTCTGTGTCTCAGATTAATCGTAACCACCTCAGAATAACTCATCTAAACGTCATAAAACAGCTGTCCAATCCCACCTCCTTTTGTCACTCTCCATGAGTGACATACTTTTTCATTCCCTCATAACATTTATAACTATCATAACTATCAGAAATTAGCATTTTTATGTATTTGTCTTTTCTCTGACTCCTTTGCCTTCATTAGAATATACAGCCAGTGAGAAAAGGGTCATGGCTATTTTAAATTTCTACTCCCAAAACAATGTTTCACATATAATAAGAGCCTAATAAATATTTGTTGAAAAAATTAATAAGTGAATGAATGACACTATTAATACATGTGTGAGCTTTGCACCCATTCATTTAATCATTCTAAACATTATCACATCCTTTATTGTAATGTTCAATTTTGAAGCAAAAAAAACAGTCCAGTATGCCCTTGCCCTGGAGGAGGGTCATCTCCAAAACCCAATTCCCTAAAGACTAACATGGAAAAACCAAGTGAAGTAGATAAAGGAGAAGCAAAGTTTCAGATCTTTATAATTGTGGCATTAAATAATTACCTGTGGGTATTTGGAGAGCTCAAAAAGGTAGCTTTCAATGAATGTTGAAGATTAAATTCAGACTGAAATAATTAGGAGGTAATTACTATAGAAAATGAAATTACTGTAGGAACAAGGTAACTCACTTATTTGGAAATGAGAAGGAATAAAAGGCTAAAGAAGTAACAGAATCAAGAGAATTCTTTGAGTATGGTAAGAGCATAAACTGTACACATATGAAAGGAGAAAAGGAAAGAGGGAGAAAGAAAAGGTGAAAAACAAAAGATGAAAAGAAGAACAGACAAGATATCATGGGAAAGAAGAAAAGAAAAAAGAAATCTGAATCAATAATCAGAGATGGAAAAGACCAGGGGCCCTGTGAAGGCTGGAGAGAAGAACACAAAATGAGGACCCTGAAATGAAATGAAATCTCTGCTAGAAGTGAGCTTCTGGGATCCAGCTCAACGAGCTTGTACAGAATGTAGTTGGCTTTGTATTCCCACTTTCTGGAGTAACAGATTCTTCAGTCAGAAATTGTGAGTGACTTCTAGAATACAACAGAAAGTTCCAAAGTGAGGTACCAGATCACAAAACAGAATTGTCAAAGTGATGCCAAAACCCAGTGAGAGGACTCCAAACCCATCCAGTGTTTATGCCTTATGAAAGTGGAGTTGGGAAAGTATTTTGAAGGAGAAACTCGGCAGTCAATCCATTGTTCCCTGCCCCTCCAGGGTAGTAGTGGGGCTCTCCGACGTTTCAGCTCAAACTCACCCAAAGGTGTTTCAACTAGACCACTGAAAGGTGGAGAGCTTGTACATATCCCCTGTATTTCTGGGGCAGGTCCAAAAGACTAGTCCTGATGCACTTCTGAAGAACATGGGAATGAAAAGCTGGTGCTATGGAAGAGCAGAAGGCTGTGTGTAACAGGTACCTGTACCCCACCAACAGCAGGCATTTCCCAACATGGACCCATGGCAAGTGCTGCCCCAGAACACGACCTGGAAGATGGAAGGACACCAGTGAAGAGTTTTCTGTATACTTAATCCCTGGAAAACTAGGGGGGAGGAGATATTGACCACTAGGAAAAATGTGCTTCTCAAATTATGGTTAGGAGTCCTAGCACAGAGCTCCTGAGGATTCAGGGGAGCTGGGACATAGGAGTTGCCTTTGAACATCTGAGCCCAGAAAATGCAAAACCATTCATGACAGTACCATTCAAATAAGAGCTGTCTGTTCTCACTTTGCCCACCTACTCCTTTGTGCTCTAGAAGTGAAGGGCCAGAAGCTGTAAGTAACAAAAGAGAAAGAGGTGACCATTGTTCTTTCTTACTGAGGCAGCTCCTTTCACCAAAAGCAGACAGAAAGGAGAATATTTAATTTCACTCAAGTTAGGTTTTACGTAGAACTGAGTATTCTAGTTATAGAATATAGTTTAGAGAAGTCATGGAGTCATCTATAGATCATTTTTTGATCTATAGATCAAAAGAATAATAATAACCTTATCTAAAAAAGTGGAGGGCCAGGGATGTAGCTCAGCGGCACAGTGCCTGGCTGGCAAGCTCAAGTCCCTGGGTTCAATTCCCAGTACCAAAAAGTAGGAAAAAAGAAAAGTGAAGGGACAGTAAGGGAAGAAAAAAAGAAAGAAAAAGAGTAAATCTTATAAATCTGCTTAACATTTGTTCAGGGTATTTGTTATACCCCATGTAGCCTGCCACATAGGGTATTCAGTATGCTTTTGACCAATGATTAATGCAAATAAAATAATTTTAAAATACCAACTACTGTATATAATATTTAACATATCACTTTTCACACATTTTTATGCTTCATTTAGTATTACCTCAGGACTATGATGTAGGTACTATTAATTTCTGTTTTATCCATGGGGAAATAGGGACAGAGAAGTACCTCATAAGGAGGATCTATGAGTTAGAAGAGTCACTAGATAACTGAGTTCCAAAAAAAGTGGAACAGAACACAGGCAGTAATGAGGAGAGCTAGGGATTGCACCCAGGCAGCCTGACTAGAGAGATACACTTTTTGCCTCTATGTTTTTCTACCTTTTCAAATTACCAAACATATATTATGTGCCTGATGGTGGGGTGTTCAAAAACAAGCAAACCAGATATTGCCCTGTCCTCAAAAAGTTTACATTCTAGAAAGGGAAATTAAATAATAAACAAGCAAGTAAATCGACACCAGAGTCACAAAAGAAGTAAACAGATTGCTCTGAGGAAAAGGACTCTTTTAGGTGACATGCAAGCAGACCTAATGCTATGGCTTATATCCAAATGTCCCCCAGGGGCCTCGCATGCTCAGAGGTAGGGCCTTTGGCAGGTGAATGGATTATGGGGGCTTATAGCTGGCTTGTTGTGAAGGGGTGGGATCCAATTAGAGAGGCAGGCCACTGGGGACGTGGCCTGGAAGGGCTTTATCTCCCTCCTCACCTCCTCCCTTCATTCTCCCTGCTTCCAGTCTTCTGCCAGTCTTCCGTGCGTGCTGTCCTTCAACCATGCCCCTCTGCCATGCCTTCCTGCTTTGAAATCAGCCTACTATGGACTGAAATGTGAGCCAAAAAAATCTCTCTTTTCTTAAATTGTGGGTGTCGGGTATTTTGTCCCAGCAAGGAGGTGAAGTAACTAAGACACATAAAGTGTGGGAAAAGCAAGCCAGCCATGGAAAGTGGATTTTAAAAATCTAGTAAAACATCAGACATGCTTTAAATGGAGGGAAGTTTGACCGAGATTAAAAAGTGATATGCTTTATGTCCTATGCTTTATGAAATGACATCAACATTTACTTAAGGAACTGAAAGAATGAGCCCCTATGTGCACACACCCCTTTCCACCACCACCCCCCAAGCTGGGATGAGGGTCTGAGGGTCTGTCTGCCTGCTCCTAAGAATTTTTTTTTTTGGTACTGGGAATTGAACTCAGGACCTTGCACTTTCCAGGCAGGTGCCAGAACCACTGAGCTACATCCCCAGGCCTGCTCCTAAGAATTTAATGAGCCCTTAGGAGTCTGCAACGGGTCCTTGTACTTTTTCTAGCCGGGGGAGCATCCACAAACAAGCACCCAGCTCAGAGTTTGCTCCTGTTTTCTATTCATTTGGGGCCTAAGAAACACAATTCAGGGGTGGAAAGAGAGGCAGAGAGAGAAATAAGTTCAGGGTATTTGTTATACCCCACTATTATGCTACATTTGAAATGCAAGGGGCACCATTCTGAGAACAACACCATGCAAGCAACTCTCGTGGCTGGGAAAGTTTCTTGCTATCAGTTTCACCTGTACCTGTCTCTGGGACTTAATAGTGTCTTTGCATTTGTGTGTGTGTGTGTGTGTGTGTGCACATGCGTGCCTGTGTGCGCATGCACGTGTATGCATGTGCATGAGTATATTTCAACTTTTTAAATTTTCTGAAAAACCTGAAAGTGTGTTTACACCTCACACTTCTGAGACAACTTCCTAAGTGACTGCACTTTGTGTTAGGAGGCCCACCCTGGATTACTCTACGTAGAACAGCATTCACCTGTGGATACGAAGCTAGGTATGAGCAATGAGGGGAGATTTCTGGGGGAGACCATACTTACTCATATCTAAAAATTGGAGTTGGAGAGTAAAAGCCACCTCTGCAGATAGAGGATGAGTAGAGCCATATGATGGAAAATAGAAGGACATATCCTTGCTGAAAAGGCTAACTTACAGGTAGAATACAAAATCAGTAACTAGCATATTTATTTATGAGAACCCCTGTTTAAAATTTCTCTTTTCTGCCAGGTGTGGTGGTGCACGCCTATAATCCTAGCGTTCAGGAGACTGAGGCAGTAGGATTGCCACAAGTTCCAGGCCAGCCTGAGCTATGTAGCAAGAACCTATCTCAAAAAAATAAAAAGCAAAAAATAGAAATAGAGCTTTTTTAAATGGGAAGGGCAACAGGAGTTGGAGCAGGGAGGGATGAGGGGGAAGGGGACAAAAATTAAGATGTGTTATATACATGTACAAACTTCCCACAATACATGTAATCATTATGTACTACAAACATGTACCGATAAAAAATAAGTAGATAGATAAATAAAATAAAGTTTATCTTCTCAGATGAGTTTTCCATGGAATGTGGGAAAAGTCATAATTAGAGCCAAAGTGAAATATCCCATCTCTAGCCTAAAATTTCTTCGAGTCAGTAAAAGCACACCTGTACAACCCTGTGAGGGCGCTGTGGGACCAAGAGGTGAGCAGCAGGAAAGAGTGTGCAGCTCACAACCTCACTCTGAAGCTGTGTGGAGGGACCTGCATTCCATGGGGGATCACGGGGCCCTTGAGCAGGACGTCTGGGGAAATAGGCATGGGAATTTGGCGGAGAACATGAAGATGGGGTGGAAAATTTGAGACCACATGTGAGACAACATTCTCCTCTCCTAAATCTTTAGAGGGAGAGAATCCTGTGGGGGAAAAGAAAAGTGAATATTTGAATCATCTGACCCCAGACTCATATTTGAAATGTAAGTTTCTATTTTAGCCCTCTCAGGACAGTGTGTTCTTTGGCACATAGTTCTTCTCTGGCAAGAAGCCAAATATCTAAGTTCACCTCTCCCCAGGGAAAGAAACCTACTGCTCAGGCCTCCAGCATTGTTTGCCATTGCCAAATCCTGAAGCCTCCTTAGGGGAGAAAAGGGGACTGGCCTGAGGAGTCTTTGCTTTTTGTGCCTTTTATTTGGAACCAGGAAGAAATGGGGCCCATAATTTAGTGCTTTCCATTTTTTGGTGGATTGAGGGGAGGAGGTTGTTGTTGTTGTTTGAGACAAAGTCTCACTATGTAGCCTAGGCCTCGAAGTCACAGCAATCCTCCTGCCTTAGCCTTCTGAGTTCTGGGATTGCAGGCGTGCACCACCATGCCCAGCTCTTCGGAATGTTTGTGTGTACATTTGTGTGCACACGAGTGTGTGCTTCAGTGTTTTCTTTTCCTGCTAAGAACGTAATAGACTCAGTCCAGGTTGATGACTTTGTGATCTCTAACATACACATATTTCCTTCTTTACCAGTGGTACAATAAACATTCTTCTCACTAAAAGTCCATGTTTCCTACGGATGGGTTCATCCCCATAAAACATATATTGACAAAGGAAAAGTAACCATTAGGCCTGTCAACTTCATATGAATAACCTGGAAGCTGAGCAAATGGAGGCTTCTGTATACTAGCATATTTTGTTCTTTTACAAAGGATCATATTTAATGTTCTGACAAGGGGCCAATCTGTTCTCAAATCAAACCCGGTCAACCTTTACCTAAAGCCTTACATCCCTGGGCCTTCTGGGCTTCTGCGTGCTCATATGTCCCATACAGTGTCAAACACCCTGGTGGCACTCAGCAAAAAACATCAAAGTCTTAACAGTAGTTAGATTTTAATTTCATTACTTTGGATTTTAACCTGCCCTCTAATTAGAGGATGAACTGAGGAAAATCTGATTACTTTTCCAATATGTCTTCATGTGGCATTCTTGATTATTGTCGTGTCGCATTTGAACAACTCATATGGGCTTCCTGAACGTGGATAACAATCATGCCTTCCAAACAAAAGCTGAAGTAATGCCCTTAAATACAAAAAAAGGAAAATTGGAGTTATGTGTGTGTGTTTGTGTGTATGTGTATGCGTGTGTGTATGTGTGTGTGTATGTGCATTGTTTGCTTTGTTTTAGTCTGTTTTTTTTACTAGAATTGGCTCCATAGGTCTCTGCTCTATCATAAGATTAGTCACACTGCATCACCCAAGCAGCCAAAGGTGTCCAAAACACACCTCGTCTGGCCTCGGTCTTGTAACAATTCTCTTTTGTTTTACGAGACCAGACACATGACCTTTCCTTCAGCCAGGAGCGAGTCGGTAAATAGATTACTTGATTGACCTAGTATGACAGTGCTGTGAGAAATGTACTTAGAATATATTTGGCAAGTTAGAAGTGGCACTGCCCATTAGGAGACTATGATGTTAATTGGGGCCGCCATCCAGGTAGGGAAGCTGCAATCATATGTTGTAAAGGCTTGCTTGGATCGCTTGGATGGAGATGGCCTTACAGAGCCATGTGGGACCTGAGAACAACTCGCAAGTCTCAGCACTTAACTCCTGTGACTGCATTTCCAAGAAAGGTAGGAGACTGGGTCCCCTCTTACTGCTTGACTGACTCCTGATGGCCTCATGGATTCAGGCAAATGAGGGAAACAAGGAAATAAGTGCACTCTGTCTCTCTTCACAGTCAACCCATCCCTGTTCAAACCAAAAGCACCATATCAAGCGGAGTGAAAGAAATACAGGTCCTTGTATTTCTCTACATCAGATATATGAAATAAATCCCACGAAGAGCCAAAGAAAGAGTACCATTAAAATGTAAAGACAAACACTGGTACCCTCTAGCAGGAATTTTAATGGCAAGTTGGGAAACAAAAGCAGCAATGAAAGGACAAATTCTTACCAAATCTTTACAGACATTTCACAGCTCCTCAGCCTCCTTCTATGAACTTAGTTAATATATTGGATTTATTATCAAAATGTACAAAATGAGATTCCATAAGTTTGAAATCTATGACCCATGAACAAACAAAGGCTGCAGCCAAAGGATTTCCTTGTGAAGAAGGGAAAAAATGCTAAGGGAGAGACACCTGCTTACCTAGAAATTCAAAGATCTTTCCCTTGTCCTGCTTTTCCTGAGATACAAGATGACTCTTCTGCTTCTAAGGAGGTCAAAACACACAAAGGAAACAAGTCCAGAGGAAGGATTATCTTGTATACAAACCTTTTTCCTGAGATTAAACTAAATAATCCGTGGGTGCAAGCTGGTGCAAGACAGCTAAACATTCATCCACCTCCTCTTCTTGTCTGTAAATGAAGACACATGTAAGTGACTTGGAGGAATTAAACCCAAGATCCCAGCAAGGCAAAGTGCAGACAATTTAAAACCCAGTACCTACAGCTGTGGAGAGATTTCTGATGGACTTACCTAAGAAACAATTATAAATGAAAGGGCTTCTCAGGTGGGGAGATTTTTTTTTTTTTCATTTTTCAGAAGACACACAGCCAGGAAGTCTTTTCACCAAAAAGTAGATAGATCTATAAAACCTTCTTTAATCACATCATTGATGGATGCAGCAGTCACATTTGCAAAATTGGAGGACAGTATATCTCCAGAATCCACTGGGATCTACGTAGTAGAGAAAAAGAAAAACTAGCTTGAGCTAAAACACACGTGGTTGATGAACTCTGCACTCTTTAAAGTTTAAATCAGGGAATGCATAGTGAATCCAAAGGCTGTCTGCTTCCAAGCTAGATGAATACGAATTCAAAATGGGGTTCCACCAACTCTAGTTTTTAGCCTCGCTGAGCCAGAGCTTCTTCAATTTTAAAAAGACAGGCATATCAGCAGCTTAAAATTATTATAGAGCCAGTGCATGAATGTGCACTGGTCAAATTATTGTATCTTGGTCCATTTTGAAGAATTGTAGGCTGAAAATAGGAAAAGTAAAATTTTCCACTTTCTATACCAGGTAGTGAATAAGGTAAACAAAGTAAAGAGAACAAAATACAGTTAAAAAGACAATACCCTTGGAGGAAAAAAAAAAAAAAAAAAACCTGAATTCAACTCCTGGCTACTTCTACTTTCATCATTCTGCTTTCCTGATTGTCTGAACCTTCGCTTTCTCATCTGAAAACTGAAAAGTTTTAACTAGATGGTTTATCTTTGGGCTTTTTCTGGCTTTGAAGTTCTTTGACATCACTGATGGTTGTTATTATTGGCAATGGCAATGTCACTGTATAGATACTTATTTACAGCCTGATACTTTGGTGTTAAAAACAGGAGCATATAACAGTAACATGAAAAGTTTCCAACAACGGACTGCTTGATGTTTGAATTCCCAATTTGTCATTTACTACCTCAAGGACCTGGAGATTTAACCTTTCTCTGTCCATAAGTCATTTACCTTTAAAATGAGGCAAGTTATTGTTATATCCTCATACATTGGTCAGGAAGACTTTGTGAGTTAATCATAGAAAAGTGAGAAAACAGTATCTGACACACCAGAAGCACTTGATAAATGATAGCTGCTCATTGTTCGTAGTGGTGTTATCTAATAAAGAAGATGCAATAATCACTAAACACAGTGGTTTTACCAGCTTTGGATTTAAAATATCATGGTTTTGTCTTTGTATAAATGAGTGTTCAATCAATTACCTTTTTATGTGCCTGTGGTGCAATCAGTCCCCATCTGATTCACTGTAAACAGCCAGAGCAATGACTATCCCTACTTCTGTATCCCAAGCAGGCAGATGCAGGGACAGTTCTGAGTGTGACACAAATCTCTATATACGGAGAGAAGACCAAACCCAGAAAAATGTACTGTTAAGCAATGTCATAATATGTGAAAAGGTCAGACAGCTACACAAGCATTTTGCTGAGACCTGAGAAAACCAAACAAAGGTTTGAGTGCAAAACACATAACAATTTCAAAGTAAAGGACACTTTGAAAACTTTAAAGAGACACTTTCTGAATACTACAAAACCTGAGAAAAATCTGCTTTAGCATATCATAACCCAGCAGCAATATTGTCTAAACTGTTAAAACCAGTGATAGGTCTAGAGCAGATTTTTATGCAAACTAATCTAATTTGTGTTGGCAACAGAAGTCCTTTATTATTATTATTATTTCTAAAATATCCTTAATGGCATTTTAATTCTTTATCTATATCTGTGAAGCTCTGACCTCACCAATCATGGTCAGCCATAGTACAATTAGATGAGGTGAACACCTGGGATAATCCCTGCCGTGGACATAGCCTCTGCCTGCAAGGGATTTACATTCCAATCCAAAAGCGATTATAACCCAGCACAAGAGGTAGTCAGGAATGACCCTGTGTGTTGCAGACACGAAAACATCAATAAGGATTCAAGGAAATGGACTCTTTGTTAATCAATAAAGACTCAAGGAAATAAGGACTCTTTGTTAATGTGTATCCAGGGCTGGCTCATCAACAGTTTCTTTCCTTTTAGTTTTTCCTAGACTCCCCCTTTAGTTCTACTTTTAAGTTTTCTCAACACATTCTTCAAATATTAGCTGGCTCTAAGTCTACGTGTAAAAGCAGTTTGTTGCTGATCTGGAGAAACCATTTCAACTTTTTCATATATTTTCTTTGGCCTTCATCACTTAGAACTTTATGTTCTTCAAATTCAATTAATTAGAATATTGTAGTTTAAAATAATGGAGGCTTTCTAAATCTCTTAATAAAATATTCTTGAAAATACAAAAGGAAATCTAAACAGAAATTCAAGAATATCCAGAAAACAACAAAAGTGAAATTATAGCATTTGAGACCCTATGGTAAGTGGCTACAAAAGAAGTGAAGGATTATAATAGCCTGAAATTCCTCTGTGAATAAAAAAGAAAGAAGAAAATGTGCAAATAAGGCATCCAAATAAGAAAATATAATATAAGCCTAACAAAAGCAGAAAGATGGAAAATGAAATTAGTGAACATAAGCAAAAATGAATGACTTGGAAAAGTAGAAAAATAATGCTAGACAACAAGTTAAAAACTGGTTTAAAATACCAAAAAAAGTAAATAATTCATTAATGACTCTAATAAAGAAAACATAGGAAAGCAAAATCATGCAAGATAAAAACTC
Organism: Heterocephalus glaber; assembly: GCF_053883595.1. NCBI lineage: Eukaryota > Metazoa > Chordata > Mammalia > Rodentia > Bathyergidae > Heterocephalus > Heterocephalus glaber. The sequence goes on along the minus strand of NW_028258296.1, from coordinate 30,529,598 downwards.
AGAATGGTAAAATAACTCACATTCAAAGAAAATTTGAAGAATCACAATATACTTTCAAATTTCACATAATGGATAATTTTCTAGGAAAATAAGTTACAAAGGCTGTCAACAGAGTAACCTTGATGGCTGAAAGAATTAGAAAGATACTTCATTTTTCTCTCTTTAAGTGCTTCCCTCAAGCTCAGAAACGAGGGGTGGGGGGATGGACAAAAACTATGCCACTGCCTTTCTAAATCGCAGGTGCTGCTAAAGCATGCCAAGTGGCTACATCTCTCTTTCCACATCCACTTGAAGACTACAACTCCAAGAAAATTACAGAGCAAATCTAAGGTATTGAGGGAGGAAAGAGGAAAGTGATCTGATTCATCGCATTGTACCAATCAAAGTCCTTAGATGTTATGGAGATGAAAAGAATCTGGGACAAATTATATGTTTGTTTTCATATACCTCATCACTTCAGAATTATAAAAGATCTAGAAATGCCAGTTACAAAAGGACATCATACTTCTGTTCTGCCATGATACATTATTCCCATGGTGAAGGAGGTAGGCTACATGAAATTTCCCAGTTCCCACTGTCCTGAGAAGTTGCCATCAGCACTCACAAGAAAAGTTAACCAGGCCAAAGACACCCCAAATGTTATTCTGACAAACATCAGGGTGTCAATCTCATAAATCCTCTGGACTCAAAATGTATGGATCCTTCACAAGGATTAGGGTTGAAAGATAAAAATCAAAATTCTCTTTGCTAAGCAAGCAAAGTCAAAGCAAAGTCTACTCTGACCTTTAGAAACTCAAAATGCCCATATATCTTACAAAATGTCTTTACTGACGAGTTATTAAAATAGAGATAATAACAAACAACTTTTATTTTGGTGTCGGGAAAGATCCCACTCCTTCTTCCATCACATATTTTTCCAGGTTAAATAACTGTGTATGTCCAACCTCTGAACTTGGGCCCTCAACCAGTCCTGAACTGAAACCTCTAAAACCATGAGCCAAAAATAAAATTCTTCTCTGTAGGGCCGAGGATTTAGCTCAGTGGTTTCGCCGCCTTCTGCGCAAGCACAAGGACCCGAGTTCAATCCCCGGTAGCAAAAAAAAAAAAAAAAAAAAAAAATTCTTCTCTGTTAGACTGTGGGTGTTGGGTAGTTTGTCCTAGTGATAGGAAAACTAGTACAGTTTTCGAATGTTTGCGTTTCTTCAAAATTCATGTCTTGAAACCCAATCTCAATGTGATAGCATTAGAAAGTACAACTTTGCGAGGTGATTAGGCCATGGGATTGGAATCTGCCTAAATCAGACTAGCGCTTTATAAAAAATACCCTTCTACTACATGAGGACACAATGAGATGGTATCATCTATCACTTAGGAAATGGGCCCTCTCCAGACACAGAATCTGCCAGAATATCAACCTTGGACTTCCAGCAGCATTGCAGGAAAAGATTTCTATTGTGTATAAATTACCCAATCTATAGTATTTCATTATAGTAACCCAAATAGACTAAGACATGCTCCTTCTTGATTTCTGTCTATAGCAAACTGATATATCCAAAACAAAAGCAGTTTCAAGTACCAAGCTTTTTCAAAACAACTGGTAGCTACAGGTATGTCTTAATGTAGATATATTGTGCTGAAGATTTTATACTTTTCCCAATATATTGCCTCTTTTCCCTTCTTCACTTTAATCTCTACCCTAGGAGATCATCTGTATGAACTACATCAACTGTTCCATACCTTCTGAATCTTGCCTAAACTGAACCAAAATAGAGCACTTGTTGGAGACTGAAAGGAAAAGAGTGATAGCCTGCTCCCAGCAAGGTCACTGAGATAAGGTTGTATTCATCCACCAAGGAGGCTGACAACACACAATTCACCACCTAATCCCTTTGGGATCTCAGCACGGCAACAGTTCAGTTACTGCCAAGACACTGAGTTATCGCACCATCTCTTATCTATATCACTGCCAACAATCCCTTTGTAACACTCCTCCGATTATTTATGTCAAGGATGAAGTCTGTTTTCCATGGAAGTAGAACAAAGTCACAGTCTTGACTGGGGAGTTTCTAAAACCATTTTGATGGACAAATTTTGTCCATCAAAATACAAGTAGCCACAACCTTTCCAAAGTAAGGTGAAGGGGGCCAGGGATTTAGCTCAGTAGTTCCAGCACCTGCCTCACAAGCACGAGGTCCCAAGTTTGATCCCCAGTACCAAAAAATAAAAAATAAAAAATAAAAAACAAAGTACAGTGAAGACAGACAGCATTTACTCCCACATCAAAACCCAACAAATTTTCTCTAAAGAAATTGAACAGATGAGAATAACAAATATTTATAACATGTTTTCTGGTGTCCCTAAAAAAGACCTTCTTATTGTAATATTTGTGGACTCACAACCTGTGAATTGGTTCCCCCTGGCTCATTATAAAGTAAATACTGACATCCTTTCCCCTGTCCCATCCTCCCCATACAAAATTACCCTTAAAATTCCTACTCAGAGACACCTTAAGGGAAATAATCTTACCTGTATGACAGCAAAAGAAATCCACACCAGTAGCCAAACCTACTTTCTCAGATATGAAGAGATAACCACTGATAACCAGAAACAGGAGGCTTCCAAGTAGAACAAAGAAGAAATAGAAAAACAGATCTCAAAATAAGGCAATGGAAAAAAAATAAAAAGATTGCTTTAAAAATCTAATTAATGTGGGCCGGGGATTTAGCTCAGTGGCACCACACCTGCCTTACAAGCATAATGTCCTGAGTTCGATCCCCAGTACTGGAAAAAAAAAATCTAATTAATGTACCTAGAACAAGTAAATAAATTTATTGCATCCATAAAACCAAGTCACAGTGGTAATAAATGGAATATTTAGTGAAAACTGGAAATGAAAATACTAGAAATTTAAAAATCACTCCTGAAATAAAATACTTAGAAGAAGTATAAAATAGAGTCAATGAAATATCCTAGAATTAAAGCAAAGGAGCAAAGGTATGAAAAAAGAAAAGAAATTCACCAACATATACTTAATAAAAGTTCCAAAAACCAAAGAAAAACTAAAAAATCAAAGAAATAATACAAAAAAATTTCCCAGAGATAAAAAACAAGTTTAAAGTACACACAAAATTCCTAGCATGATAACTTTAAAAATGAGAAAGAAAAAAATCCTAAACTTAAACACATTGTTATACAATGTCAAAACCTTGAGTATAACAAAAACTTCTTCAAAGCTTCCAGAGAGAAAGGCAAATTACCTGCAAAGGGCAAAGAAGATACTATAAGTAAATGGACCACTGCTTTCTGAGTTCTCAGGGTACATAATTTTCAACACAATTCTATACCCATTGAAACTATCAATTAACTCTTAGGATAAAGATATTTTAGCATGTAAAAGCTCAAAAAGCATATCTTTTAAAAGTACAATTTCAATCAAAATGCTAGTTTGAATTTTTATGGGGTACATGGTAAATATAACATTCATAATAAAGAATAAATGTTCAAAAGCAAATTTATTCATAAGAAGAGACATGGTAGGGGTCAGGAGATTTCTCTATCAGCTATTGAGGAATACTATGAAAATACAGTAATCCAAATTGTGTTGTTTTAGCAAAAAAAGAAGATTAACAGACTAATTAAACAGAAAAAGAAAGCATATACATGTCCATTGGTTAAATAAATGGTGTTATGAAAACTCCTGGCTTTAAAGAAAACAACTGTTGATCCCTACTTCAAACCTCACAAAGGTAATCTCCAGATAAATTAAAGACTTAAAAATGAAAGGAAAAGCCATAAACTTTCATGAAAGAACTATGAGAGATATCTTCATAGCCTAGAAGCTAGAAATGAATTTAGGAATTTTATTTAAAACCCCCCAAAACACAAACTATAGACCTAAAATATGTTCATAATTTGCTTACATAAAAATTTTGACTTTAGTTTAAGCTCATATGACATATGAAATATTGAGATAATATATTGTATATGTATGTCTAACCCCATCACTACTTAGAATACTTGAAGGTCTTCTGAAAAATGAAAAACACAATAGCTTTAGTAGAAAATAGACAAAAAATAAAAATAGAAATTTTTCAAAAGAGTAAACCCAATAGACTGGCAAATATATGAGGAAGCAGTTTTTAAATAATTAGCACATAAAGAAACTCAAAGTAAGACATTAAAGAGTTATTTATTTTATATCTATTACACTGGCAAAAATTACAAAGTTAGTGGGAGAACAGATTAAGGTAGACACTCTGAAGAACATTCTGGTAAGCAAAATGATCATATGCATGACCCAACAATTCCACTACTGCATCTATATGCCAAAATAATTCCTATGCAGATATATCAGTCACTTTCCCATCACTGAAACAAAATACTCAAACCTGCAATTTAAAGAAGAGATTTATTTTGGCTCAAGGTTTTCAGCGGAATCAGTCCATGGTTGTTTAGCTCCAGGGAAGAAAGTACAGTGGAAAGGCATGGCAGATAACAGCTATTCACCTCAGGGCAGCCAGGAAGCAGAGCAAGAAGGAAGGAGCTGGGAAGAGTACACCCTTCTAGATCACACCTTCAGTGACTCATTTCCACTCATTTTCCCACTTCCTAACAGCACATTCAGCTACTGAATGCATCAGTGCTATACTCATCAGCATAGCATCCCTGTGGTCCAATCACCTTTCAAACACAGGTGACCAAACTCAGGAGACATTTTTAAATCTAAAGTATAACAGGACCTTATGGAATACATACAAGCTTTAAAGCTTTTTTTTGTAAAATGGGGAACTGGAGGCAGTCTGAGCATCCATAACTGAGAGAAAGGTTTTGGTAAATGAAGCAAGGATACAGCATGGGCTACCACCACATCACTTAGACACCATGAATTAGGTGTACATCTAGAGACATGGATTGATATAACAAATATCATGCTTAGAGATGGAAAAAACATGAGAAACTACATGAACAAACAAAGGAATAGCAGGCAAAACAGAAAATAAGAACTGCTCAAGTGTTAATTTTGTTATTACTCTAAAAAGACTTTTAAAATATATTTTCCTAATTATATCCCACAATGATCTACTGTACATCTATTCATTCACTGTACATAAATCTTCATTTTTCATATTTTTTTAAAAACCAGGCTTCTTCTCCCCCAAGAACTTTGCCTCTTGAAGACAACAGTGCCCCCTTGGAAAAGCATGTGCTACAACAATATAGAGAAAAATATTACTACAAAGACGTTCCTGGAGCCTAGAAGCCAGGGCCACCTGGATGGTGCTAGAAGTACAATGGAGATGTATTTACTGTCAAAGTAACTACCTAAGACAAAAGTAAAGTGCAGAGAATACACTAACCTCTCCCTTCCTCCTATCCCTGAAACTCAGACCAGTACCTCCCATTGGCCTGGCATCTGTGGAAAATGCAGTTTGAGGGGTGTCATCACCTGAAGTGTGAAACAAGAGAGCGACAAAACTGTAGGAAATGGATCTGAATGGAAACAGGCAAATGATCACCCAAGTATACACGCCATTCACTTAAATTCAAAAAAAGAAAAATGTATGCGAACTAAAATATATACACTCCTTAGGAATACATAATGCAAAAGGAGCATGTGAAATGGCCTGAGTGAAAGAGAAAAATAGGATGGGAGCAGAGAATAATGATTAAAGGGAGTTTGAAAAAAGAAAAAAAGATAACTTTGGGGAGAATTTTCTTAAGGAGCTACTTCAGTAGAACAAAAGTGTAAATAAAGAAAAAGGTTGATATAGGAACCAGGAGACAGTGGTATAACCTAGGAGTGCCCTAATGAGAGATGGTAGGATGACAGCTGTGCACCAAACCAGTCTGAATTAGAGTAGGAGAAGAAAAGGTTGCAGGAGAAGCAAAAGGACTTTGCCTCTATGGAGTGAGACCACAGTTGGGTGGGAGGGAAGAGAACTGAGAACTTCTTTTCATGATAAAATAATCTATTATAGTTCATTTGTTACATGCATGCAATTATTTCACACACAAAAATAAAAATTTTAAAAATCAATGCAGTTCAATTTTGCTTAATAAACATTTATTAGATGTCTACCCCTGACAAAGAAGAGCAAAGGTTCAGACCCTTCATATTGGTGTAAAGGGTCCCGCATGATCTGACCCTGAAGTACCTGTCTAGCATTAGCTCTCTTCTCCAGCCAGTCTAAGTACATCAAAATCTCCAAACTTATCATGTAGTTTCTCCTTCTGCCTGCCTTTGGACAGGCTTCTCCATGTGCCTCAAATCTGCCAGGATCCTACCAAGGTCTTCCTGCCAACACTAAGATCCTGGATAGCATTTCCTCTCTTCTGAGGTCTTCACATCCCAAGGAAAGATGATTCCACCTATCTGTTACAAGACTCACCACACAGCTTGTCATTACTTACTTGCTTATTTTTCCTTCTAAATGTTGAATTTGTTCACCTTTGTACCTACAGTAGCAATTATACTGCCCAACACATATTGAACATTCAATAAATGTTTATGTAGTGAATACTTTCATAAGTGAGTGCATTAAAAAACCCCTTAGATAAGTTAATTAAATCTGTTGCATTTTATACCAGTTTTGCGTTACATATATATCACTATGCATGAATAGTCCCCAAGCAAAAATTTCATGGGATATATTAATTTATAATATTCATCTGCATTCATTTATAACTCCCTTTGCCAAAAGAAATAATTTGACATAGACTGAACTATATAAATAAACTTTGTACTCGTATCCATTTTCGTAGCAAGTTTTTGTTATCTTAATGTTTTCAAGTTAAAATCTTTCTTATTTTCCTTTTCAATAAAATCCCGTATTTCTAAGGTTTGATTTTTAAAAAAAAGACTAGCATAATTTCTTTCGTGCTAATTCTTTTAGGACAAAGGTCTGAATGGGGCCAGAATATTGAAAAACTCAGTGACTGTTCTGCCTGGGCAAGGGAAGGCCACCTTGCTTTCTGGACTCTTAATTTTCTCTCCGAGTGGCACATTTTTCTCACAGCACTGAGCGGCTGGAAGGATGACTTCAGGAGGGGAATGGGGAACAGATGTCATTCATTGACTCTGGGTAATGAGATTTCATATTCCGTCAAAATCCTGAATAGGACAGGAGAGGCCTCATTAGTGGATCCATGACTGAACAGGTGTAGAGATCCCATGCGCACAGCAGGTAGAAAGAGGCCATTTCAATTCCATGTGTGGAGGTATCTAGGAAATTGGAAAGAGAGAAAAAGTGCTCTACCACAACTGCCACCTCAGGAAAACTGCAGTTTAGAAGCCAAAACAATATTAATTCAGACCACTGGTACAGACCTCATCCAGGGGCCAGCAAAGTGGCTGAAGGCGGGAGACAGGTGATATGCAGCCCTAATGATACCATGCAAAGGGGGTCACCTCCTTAGTTCTTTAGTTCCATATGGCATGTCATAAAATTTTAGTGCTCTTTCACCAATGAAGTAATAACCCTCTTAAGGCCACAAGTCAAAAATAGGTCTGTAGGGTGGAATGAAACCCTGTCTCCAAAACTAATGGCAGAAAGCTCTTTAGAAGATGGGCTACATTGGAAGCAGTATATGAATAAAATGTTCCAGAGTGCAGATAAGCCTGGCCAGCAATCTGGCAGCTGTCTGTTGAACGAGTGTCCTTCTCTAGAGGTAGCAATCAAGAAACCAAACCTGCTGCCAGTCTGCTGAAAGTCAGCCACACAGAAGCAAGCAAGGAGGTGTCAGAGGTTACTTCCCACCATGGAATCCTTCTTGGCAAGCCCACAGTACCCAAAGTGTGGACAAATTGCTCCGTGTGCTTAATGAGTGCCTTCAGTGAGAGAAGGGCACTAATGCTCCTCCTCGCTAAATGTCCAAGGTCTTTCTGAGTGGGCATTTACCCTGGAATCACAGGCATAGGGTCAGACCCACTGGTTAATTCTTCTTTAGTCAACTTTGTAGCACTCAACTTCTTAGTAAAATGCCAATCCTTTAAAATAACTGGAGGTCAGGTTACCCGCAATTATAAAGTGTTTATTTTCTATATTTTGTTATGTTTCCTATTGGGTTTGATTTGTCAGTCCTGTCCTCTAAACAGAGTCTGATTTCTCCAACTTTTTTTTAAAAAGTGATCACATGTTCCCTGTGAAGCCAAAGGTGTGTCTAAATGCTAGGGATTTTATGAGTTATCTCAACTATCCTCACCTCAACCTTAGGAAGGACTGAGGCTGTGAGAAGTAAGTCATGTGCTCAAGGTCACAGGCTACAGTGTACGGCCAAAGTACAATGGAAATGCCTGGCTCTGGCACCAGGGCCCAGGTTCTTCTCATGGCATCACACTGTCTCTTCAGGTCACAGAGAAATGGCTCCAAAATGCTGAAGAAAATTCAACTACTGGGGCCTGGGATTTAGCTCAGTGGTTTCGCTGCCTGCTGTGCAACCATAAGGACCCGAGTTTGATCCCCAGTACCAAAAAAAAAAAGCCAACTATTGTCAAGCAAAGTCTACAATGGACCTGTTTAAAAAGTGACCATTTATAGTAATTAACAGAAAATTGCTGCTATTTAAGGAAAACTATTAGTTGCTTAACCAGAATAAGTATGGCATTCATGAAGTGATGTATGCTCTTCTAGACCATCTTTGACCCCTGAAGTATTATGGAAGGTAAATTTCAACCCACTCCATATCCATATGATCTCAAATTCTATATTACTAAGATAATAAGTGTGTCTTTTATTGTATACTACTGTCTCCTTATTGGTGTACTATTACCAGAAATAATTCTTCCGTCCTTTTCCATGTGTGGTCTGCTTTCCCAATGGGATATAGATCCCTGAGAACATCGTCTGCTCATGGTTCCTCTCACTCACTGCAACACCTGGGCTCCATGACACACTGAACACACCAGATGCTTTCAATGTACTGTAAACTAAACAGAAGTCCTGTTTTGGAGTTAGTGCATTTTAAAATCAATCCCCCTCCCCTGCAAAATGGCATTTTATAGCAAATGTACCAGTGTACAGAATTTCATAGTGAACAATGTGCATGCTGGGGACAGCAGATATATGGGAACTCTCAGAGCAATTTTCTTGTAAACCAAAATTGCCCTAAAAAATTACATATATTATATAAATCTGTGCCCACCTTGTTAATAGACAGTTTTTGAGCAGAGGGTTTCTAACTTATTGCTCCTCACTCATTTTAGACCAAACCAAAATCTTAACCCCATTAGAGGTACCAGTCTATCATAAGATTATTGTATATGGAACAGACATTAGGAGGAAGAGCCACCTTTGAGGATGCTGGTACAAACACTACCCTATAGCGCTTTCCTTTCTTAATGTGCTAAGCCACATAGCCAGAGTGATTAGTCAAGGCAAACAGATACACAGGTTATTCTGTTTAGAGACCATTGTGAAAAAATGGAGTAGGTGAGGCAGGTCAGAGTTCAGGCTTCAGGATGCAGAAAATATGCAGTTGTCTATTATATATAAAAATTATAATTGGTGCATTAAAAATATATTCATGTTTCTTCATATATGTATTAAAGGCAAACTCTAGAAGATTATATAGAAAGTTATAACATGACTGGCCTGGTTTGGAGGGTTTAGAAGTGACAGATGAAGTGGGAATGAATGAAAATCTTTACATTTAGGTGTTTGAGCCAATGACTGCAACACTAACTATTGAAAAATTGCTATGCACCCAGCACACAAAATAGCTCAAAGTTCTAGATTCTTAGAAAAATGGGGTAGTGGCACATGCCTGTAATCTCAGCACTTGGGAGGCTGAGGCAGGAAGATCACCAGTAGTTTGAGGCCATCCTGGGCTACATAGTGAGTTCAAAGCCAGTCTGAACTACATAGTGAGACCTTGTCTTGAAAGAAAAAGAAAAAAACTGCATGATCTTGGCTAATCATTTAACTTCTTCAAGTCACCTTTCATCTATAAACTGAAGATAATATACCTATTTTACAGGACAACCTTAAAGATTAAATTATAGAACCCATGTAGCATGCATAGCAAATAGTAAGTACTCAAAATTTGCCATTAATGTTATCACTATTATTGGTATATTATTAGTATTTAAGAAACTTACTATAGATCACAGAGTCCAGGAAAATTAGTACATTAGAGAGCTTTCTTCTATATTCAAATTATTGATATATTCTTCCAATAATCTTTCACTATTCAGGCAGTGAATATTCATTCTCATAATTTCCAGGACCTGACTAGTGGGACATCCATACTCAAAATCCATAATATTATACACTCAAGTAGCAATACTAATAATACCACTTTATTCAGAATAATAATCTACAAATCATCATCTTATATCCATGAAAAATATTTACTTCACTTTCAATTTCCTTAGGTAAAATTTTGGTAAGAATCAACAAAGAATAAAACAAAGCACATTATTTTTGAGAGTTTGGGGAAATTTGTCAAGTCTTATCAATATAACTAAAGCCATAGAAAATATCTCCCTGAATTAATTTAATTTAATAAGGGCCTTTATCTGACATACAACATTTTTAAGCTAAGCAAAGGAAAAAACAACAACAATATGGTAGCAAATAAGCAAACTGGTTAAGTCTATAAAATCCTGTAAGGAAATTGAACACACCATATTAAATTAAGTGCTTAAATATATTATTCAGTATCTAGGGATTTCCTCATTACTTTTGTAAACCTCCATATGGCATTCCCACTTATTTAATAATGTGTAATATGTACTTAAATGTCCCCAATTTAATTATAGTTTGTGAAAGCAGTAGGTAGATTCACAATTCTTGTCATCTCAGCATGGAGTTGCCTAATATGAAATGTCAGGTAAAAGAGCCAAAGACCAAGACCAGACCAGGCTACAACAAGCCTTTATTAGGGGAATAGATCTGCCGGGCTGTCTCTGAACAAAGGAGAGACAAAAGCAATATGGCTGGGGCAGGGAGAGTCTTTTATAGAGACTGGGGTGGGGTTTGTAGGGGCAGAGGTGGGGTTGAGTGAGGTAGTGACTAGGGAATGGAGGAGCCTATGATGTCACTAGGTGGTAGGAGGTGAGCGAGTATTAGGTTACTTTCTAGGTGGGAACAGGGGCATGCTGGGAAGAAGGGTTTATTCTTTGGTGGGAGCAACCATCTTGGCATGACGTCACACAGGGGAGGGGGCAAGGCACCATAGGAAGAGGGCAGCTACTATACATAATAGCTGCTGAGGTGGTGGGAGACCTATCATAAAGGACCAAAGCAACTAAACCTACTGACCAGGCTAGTAGTCAGTCCTTTCTCCAATTCTCACCTCATCAGGGCAGATTTAGGTAAGATAGATCTCCTCAAAAACAATTTTAAAACTTCCCTAATAGATTCCTCCAATGCCATTTCCTCTCAGTACACTCGGAATGAATGGCATCGACTCTAACCTATAATCTGACATATAGTAATAAAACCTAAAAGAAAAAAAGGAATGGATGATCTGGTTGCCCAAATACTAGCAGATGAATGATTCCATTTTTCACTATTGGATTTAATTCCAGAAAACCTTTCAGGAATGACCTAGCTTTTCTCACCTGATTCTGCTTGCCACCAAAAATAAATAAATAAATAATATTATTAAATGACCCAAAACAAGAATGGTTATGCCTAGGTTTTATTTTACTAAAGATCACAAGTACATTTTTAAGACATGCCAACAATAAATAAATAGCCAAGTTTTTATTACAAACATCTAAGCTACAAGAGTTCAGCCCAAGGAACCATTTAAAAGATTTTCACTGGCTTCATGCTCCCTGGAGGCCCACTTTGAAAATAGTCTTAGACTGCTATGCCTATCTGGCTGATTTCTAATTAGTTGATTAGATTAGTTTTACTATTTGATGACAGTTTTTTCTAACTACCTGATTGGCGTCTAATAATCTTTTCTTGGAACAATCAAATTTTATAATTTTTTAATATAAAATGATTTAATTCCAGAGGTTCTGATCAAATTACACAGAACCATAATTAACTAGTAATCGAATTGTACAGCAGGCAATGTATAAGTTACAATATGGAATAATACCAATACTTTCTAGTAATAGATCCTCTGCAAGGACTTAACAAGTCTTTGGGGGTTTATTTAAGGTTCTCAGAATACGATCAGGAGTTACTAAAAAGAAACTGAGGCATCCGTCTGAGTAACGTACACCAAAAATAAGGTCAAAGGTATGAAGTCTATTGACTTAAGCATAGGTAGGGTGGAAATTTTATTGAAAAAAATATGAAGATAAAAAATAGGACAATTACCCTTGGGCTAGTCCTAGCCTCCCTCATTGCACAAAACACTGAAACATAAAATACTTTGTTCTTAAAACTTTAAATTATTTGGGGTTAAGTATCATTCTTTATATAAATGCAACTCGATTCAACTAATTATGTTAAATGTCATGTATTTGCAAAGCACTCCAAATAAAAATTAATAAGTAAGAGATCCTTGGACATTGATTCATTAAAAAATTATCCAAGGGCACACTTGTCAGTCCTCTTTCCTAAGTTCTCCTCTTAGGCTCTATTTCAGTAAGACCTTGCTGTGACACAGCTACCATTGCCCACACCTCACTGTTCAGATTTATGTTATCTCTATGCTTAAAATGAAGGTTAAACTTTGTAAATTGTTGGTGGAAATTTATGAGAAAATATCTAGTTTCTCAGCACAGGAAAAAAATGCTGTAATTCATCTATAGAAATCAAATGAAGTCATTACAAATGACCCTGATCTTCCTCAGATGCTGCACATTAGCAGTAACTAGCACATAAATTTTTGAAAAATCCAATGTCACAGCTAATCTTTCACCAAAACTATGAGCAATTAAAAATTGGTTTGTGTTCTTATGATGGTAGTGAGAACTAGCCCTAACTGAGCACTAAGCACTCTTGATACAGGGGAAGATATCTGCCCTCTCAGGCCCATAGAACTCAATCCTTTTCTTTGGAATTAAGGAAGTTTCTACAGCTTTCTGGGGGAACATTTAAGAGGCCTCAGACACAGACGAAATCTATTCAAAGTTGACCTCACTTAGGAGACTACACTGTGGGTGACAACTGCACTCCTCTGTGGCACATAACTCCTGTCATCAAAAAAATAAAAGAAGGAAAAAAGTCACAGATCTCTTCTTCCGAAGAGTAAACAAACTAAAACACAAAGTGATCTTTTAACCCCATGCTTATGGTAGAAAACACAGGAAAAAATAAATAAAATTTCAAACTCAGAAAACCACAACTATAAACTCTCTGCAACTCTCATTGGCGCAAAACGACAAATTGTGAAGAACTCAGAAATGAACAGCACTTCACAAGAGAATATTGATTTTCAATAAAGCCATTTACACATTTTTGCCTGGACTACAAGCAGCATGCTGCTTTCCCAAAGCCTCTGCCATTGAATTAAAAACCGTGGACAATGTCCTCACTCACACACAACATGACGTTGTCTTAAAAAATGTTCCTGGTGAGAAGAAGATTCCAACCTTGATCAGAGAGGAAAGAGGAAAGGAAAAGAGACAAAACAACAGTTTCATATTTCTGTCTGACTGACTTAATTACTTGAAAAGGAGAAAAGAATACAGAGTCTTCCAGATACAAAAAAGCATTTGCTTTAAATATAGAGGCACTCGTTTTAGCTGTGTACCACTGAGCCTTCCAACAGATGCAACACAGGAAATTAAGCAGAGACCGCCTTAGGAAAGTATTTAACATCTTAGGTGAACAGTGATTTTTTTTTATTGCAGTCCTTCAGAGCAACACTTCAGTGTCGATTGGGGGGAAAAGGAGTTTTTTAATGAAGAAATTAAGCTGCAGAAAGAGCCAATACGATTCACACTGCTGCTGGCCAACCTTCTGTCTTACTACGATTTTAATGCCACAAATCACTAACCTTCCAATGTAAAAAATGTTAATCATAATGACCTGGAAAGAAGAAAATATGTCAATAAGTAAGTAAAAGGAAGAAAGAAGAAACTTCCCTGATGTGATATTGATCTGCTGGTTTACAGATTGTGTGGACCCAGGGGTGATACTTGCGATCCCGTGTGGAGTTGCTCCTTCATTGGGAGGCTCGGACGCAAGCCCTAAGAATAGCCAGGATGATTATGAGCCAGTCATGGCAAACTCGTTCCCTTTGACAGTAATTGATTTTATAATCAATGCCTGCTTATCAGATGATGAAAGAATAAATAAAATGTGATATACTCTGGAATATTATCAGAGTAACAAGAAATGAAGGATTAATATGTTCAATAACAAGGATGAATCTTGAAAACAATATGTCGAGTAAAAGAAGTCAGTCACTAAAAACATTATGTTGTATGATTGCATTTATATGAAATGTCCAGACCAAACAAACCTAAATATACAGCAAACAGAGTATTGTCTGCCTAGGGCTGGGGGATGAGGGAGTTGGAAGTTGATAGCTAAGGAGGTGGAGTTTGTTTTGGAGGTAATGGAAACATAAACTGATTGTGGTGATGGCTGCACAACTCTGTGGATATACTGGAAGGTGTTGAACTGCATACTTCAGATGAGTGAATTGGATACTGTACAAATTGCATTTCCACAAAGCTATTTAAAAGGGGAAAAAAGGCAAAAGCCAACAGTCCCATAAAATCCCCCTGGCCACATCCATGCATTTATTCAATCAATAAATATTTATTAGGTGACTTCTAAGTCAAGTACTATTCTAAGCATTGGAGATACAGCAGAAAACAAAACAGATTAGATCTCTGCATGGTAGAGATGATGAAAAGTCAGCAAAGGGAACATTAAGTAAAATGCATAGCCAGCTAGACAGTAACCAAACTAAAGAGAAACAGAAGCTACAAAATTGGTGTTGTGATTTTAGACACAGACATAAGCAAAAGACTTACTGAGGAAGTAATATTTCAATAAAGGCCTGAGGGAGTTATTAGTTTAGAAATGAAGAAATGACCTGATCTGGCCCAACTTCTGTCTTTCTGTCTCCATCTCTGTCTTTCTGTCCCTCTTTCTCCCTATCTCTGTCTCCCTGTCTCTGTCTCTCTCTGTCTCTATCTTTCACACACACACACACACGCACGCACGCACGCACGCACGCACACAATCATTAGATGTGAAAGATAAATACTACCTGCTACAAAACATCCTACCATCAGGTAACCAGCGTAACCAGCATCGGACTACAAAGCAGAGATAACAGAAAGAACATAGATTTTTATCATGTCACCAATTAATGACATTAAACATTTCCCTCCCTTTGCCTCTCCACTTCCAGGCATGTGATCCAACAAATCTTGTTGATGTGTGTACCACATTGAATGTACACACATACCTTCCATGAGCAAGATATCAAGTGTTCCTCTTAAGAGACACCTCATCCCTATGGAGAAATGCCCAGAGGACTGAGTACAAGGAGAGGAAACATATGTGAACTCACAGCATGGAAAGGGAAGAGAGATCAAAAGCAAAAAGAACATGGAGAGTTTTTGAATTTCCACAATTCTTTTCTTCTTTTCTCAATTAATTGAATCAAAGTTTATTGAGTATCTCCTCTTGCACAGCAGTGTGTTATGTGCCAAGAATGCAGCAGGCTACGCCTTCATTGAGTGTACAGCTCAGAAGGAAAAATGAGGAACCAAAGTAATTACTATTAGGAGTGGAAGGCAGGAAAAGAGCCTGTGAGCTGTGAACATTTAGTGGAGCATGGTTAGGAAAATCCTCTCTGAGGTGACATCAGCAGTTCTAGTGCATCCCCAGCCCCAGTAAGACTCCTACATCAAGGTTAGCAAAGAGGAGTACCATCAAGGTAAGGACAGATGTGGCCTTTCAATAATATACCTCTAGGATCTCAAGAAAAATATGACAAAGAGTAAGTTCTCCCTTTAAAAATATTTTAGGTTGGTTCTAGTCATGCTAAGCAGACAAATTTCTCATTACAGAAGCAAGACAAACTTCTTATAAAGCTCCTTGTCAAATAACAGTGCCAGACACGTAACACGGGGGGTCAGGGGAGGCTGGCCTAAGAAACAGGAAGTATGGCGACTAAGTAGTCCACTGAAAGACTTAAGGCAAATAATGTTTAAAACTATCCTATGAGCCAAATAAATCATGTTTGTGACTGACCTGGCATAAAGGGACTGTTGCTGATTTGTCTTCTAAAAGTTCATTTCAACACCTGTGGGCATCATATATCTTTGGAAAACATTTAAAATAATACAAGTTACCATTTTCAAAAGTGAAAGGCAAAGATGCAGAGCCACATCAGTGGAATATTACAAGAAAAAAATGAGAAGCACAAAAACTTTGTCTGAAGTTGTAGAGAAAATAATAATAATTCAACATGCCTTTATTGGAAGTACTACCTTAGGCAAGAAGAAAAGGATAGGAGAGCAGAGACAAAGAAGACTAGCCGTCATAATTGAGATGGGGTGGGGAGTGATGCTTTGCCAGTGGTTGAGCTCCTTCTTAGGGAGGAGAAGTTCAACTGGTGGTAGTAGACTGCTACTCCAGCTTGCTTGTGCCCTGTAGAGTACACTACCTCCTTCATTATCTTCCCTGCTGTTCAACATGTAGGAGGTACAGGCTAAGAACACTGCAGCATTCACAGAGAAAGAACAGCTACATCTCAGGGGCTGTGTGTCCACTTTAGATTTTTTCTATGCTGTACATGTCACCATTCCCTTTTTTCTATTTCAATGAAAAAAAGTGAGGTTTTAAACACAAGAGAAGAATGGGAATTGGGTTATAAGAAATCTCCAATGGGAGATGCAATTCTCACAGTGCATCCTTAACCTATATATTTTGATGATCCCTTGACCAATAACTAAATAATCATGGATTTATTAAAGGTACAAGTAAATTAGCCTC
Organism: Heterocephalus glaber; assembly: GCF_053883595.1. NCBI lineage: Eukaryota > Metazoa > Chordata > Mammalia > Rodentia > Bathyergidae > Heterocephalus > Heterocephalus glaber. The sequence continues at coordinate 30,512,730 of NW_028258296.1, read as the reverse complement.
ATTAACTCTTTGGGACTCATGCTGAGTGCCGCTGTCAAAGGAGCTACCTAAGTCTCAACTGTAACAGTATAGTTCAAGGACCCTAGAAGTTGAGGTTAAATCCATTAATCAAAGCTACCATTTTTACATTTTACATGCACAACTATTTCTATGAACTGCCTGTTATTGGATTCTCAGAGAAAAAAAGTTAGAAAAAAAAAGACTTGGGGAAGGAGCAGAGGGAGAAAGAGAATATGAGGACTGAGGACTGCCTTAGTCAGTTCAGGCTTCTGTAACAAAATACCCTGGACTTGGTGGCTCGTAAACAGCATTGATTTTTCATGGTTCTCGAGGCTGGAAATCCAGGATCAGGGTGTTCACATAGTCTCACTCTGATAAGGGCTTTTTTCCACTTACAGACAGGGTTGACTTTTTCTGTACTCTCACATGCTGGAAATAGAGGTAGCTAGCACTTTGGCTAACCCCTTCTACAGTTTCAATCCTCATAACCTAAAATTCCTCATGATGGCTAACCAAATACCTTAACTCCTAATAAGCTCCCACTGGGACTAAGGCTTCAATATAAGAATTTTGCAGGACCTCAAACATATAAACCATTGCAAAGAACAACAAAGTAATAAGATATAATTGTGCCTTGAAACAATAAAGTTGTGAATAACATAACTAAAATGTATGAAACTGTTAAATTCAAATAACAACTAATTAAGAGCCTCAGCCTTATTAGATTATCACACATTTTCCTTTTCTTCCTTTCACCACAAGTGTCAAAAGTAAAAAGCCCTTTCATGAATTGAAGTCAACTTCTAATTGCCTCTATTCTTTTTTTTTTTTTTTTTGGTACCAGGGCTCGAACTCAGGTCCTTGCACTTTCGAGACAGGTGGTGTAACCACTGAGCTAAATCCCCAGCCCCAAATTGCCTCTGTTCTTTAATCAGGGTATCAAGGGCGTAAGATTGTTAGTTTCCTGGAATTTATAAGAAATAATTTCTCACTAGAGGAAAATAATATCAATCTGGGCCTTAAATTATTTATTGCAAATAATGTTCAGCACTCAATCAGAAACATTGAGGAACATAAGACTATCAGCCATAATAAATAATATCCAAGAGTGAGAGTCAGAAGGGGAGATGTATGGGGCTCTAGATACTGGAGTTAGCATAGACTTCAGTCATGTTCAGCTTGTTTCAGGAGACAAAAGACAAGTTCAAAAGTTCCAGCAGAGAACTGGGACCTATAAAAGAGAACGACATGGAAATTCTATACAATAACCAAGAAATAAGGACTTAATAAATGAGCCAACAGTAGCTGAAAAGAATGGTGATCAGAAAAACAAGTCAGAAAAAAATCCAGAATAAACCATAGAATAAAAACGTGCAGGAAATAAAGTGTAAAGACTACAAAGAAAAAATTACCAAGCCAGAATTATTGCCTTATCAAAATGAAGATATTTTCAGATGAATTAACATTAAGAGACTTCATCAACAGTAGGTCCCACTAATGAAAATATTAGAGGATGTTCTCTGCACTAAAGGAAGCTAATCCCAGATGGAAGAGCAGAGATGCAACAAAGAATGAAAATCATAATTACATGGGTAAATCTAAGTGGACATATGGATATAAATATACAACATAATGGCATGTAAATTGAGATAAGGTTTATGGAACTAACATATTCTAAGACAGTAGTTCTCAATTTTTTTTCCCTGATACTAGAGATGGAACTCGGGACCTTGTGCTTAGGAGGCAGGCATGGCACCACTGAGCTAAATCTACAGCCCAGTACTTCTCAAATTTTAATATAAATGTGAATCGCCTGAACATCTTGTTTAAATGCAAGTTCTGATTCTGTAGGTTTAATAGCCTAAGATTGTGCATTTCTAATGAACTCTCAGGTAATGCCATTGGTGCTAATCTTTGGGCTATACTTTCAGTACCAAATGTCTATATACTTTGTACTGATAGAAAAAAGTAAAAGTACCAAGTAATAGTTAACCTTGATGAGCCAGGATGTGGGTTATAATCTCTAAGGAAACCAATAAAAGAATAAGAAAAAAATACATTACTATTATTACTAACTGAACAGAGTAGAAAGTGGAATAATAAAAACAATAAATCCAAAAGAAAACAAAAAGGAGAATATATAGATAGATATGTGTATACAATATCAGACAAATGAAAAATTTTAATCACTGATTTAAATTCAATATATTAGAAATTATATCAAATGTGAAGGGATTAAATGTTTCAATTAAAGTGAAAAGGAGTCAGGCTACAAATTTTTTGTTTTGTTTTGCTACTTACAGGAATAGGTAACACAATCAGTGTAATTAACCAAATTAATTAACTAAAGGATGAAAATCACAAGATTACTTGATTAAAAGCAGAAATGTTTATAAAATTAAACAAATATTCACCACTTTTTTAAAAAGCACTTAGACAAAATCAAGAATAGGAACATTCTAGTCAGGGATTTAGCTCAATGGTGATGCTGTCTGCCTCGCAACCACAAGGTCCAGAGTTCAATCTCTGCTACCAAAAAAAAAAAAAATGAGAGAGAATTTCATCACAAAGATAGGAACATTCTATTCACAATGGACATATAACATACTAAGAATGAGACCTGGTAATTAATATGAGAAAATGAAAAAATGGAAACAAAGTCTTTGTAAATAGAGAGGGGTGGAGGGGTTGAAGGGAGGGCAGGGGACTGGGGAAAAAATAAGAATCAAGATATATTATGTAAAGGTACAAATCTCCAATGATGAATGTCATTATATTGTTTACCTAAAATGTACCAATAAAATTAATTTTAAAAAACTGAATAAACAAGACCTGGGCCAGGGATGTAGCTTAGCAGCACGGTGCCTGCCTGGCAAGCATGAGGTCCTGAGTTTGATACCTAGTACCAAAAAAAAAAAAAGAAGAACAAGACCATTATTTCTTTTTAGTACTGCTTTCAAGGTCCTAGACAGTACACTGAGGCAAGAAGATACAAAAGGTATGTTAAAAATTAAATTTCCATTGTTTGTTTATATTGAAAAAAGAACGTAGTAAATTACTGGAAAAAATAAATACATGTACCTGATTCATAGAGAAGCAAAACTAAATCACATTATTAGGAGGGTGGTGTTCCACTCTCCTTGCAACCAGGGATAGTGTGTGACTGCAAAGGGACAGAGCTGAGACTGCTAGGGTGTGGCCAGGGTTCTCCTTCTTGACATGATGTATCACAGTGGTTCACTCTGTGATAAATCATTGAGCGCTTTCTGTATGTGGGCCATAATCCACAATTCTACAAAATGAAACAAGGAAGAAAAGGAAAGAAAGAAAACAACTGGTTGGCAAAGAAATGTTAGAAACTAAGAGGAAATTTAAATCATAAAATGGGATTTTAACAATCATCCAAGCAAGGAACTAGTAGAGAGCAGGAAAAGCCACACACCCGTGACTGATGAACTTGAAGAAGCCATACTGCAGATAAAAGGAACCCCCATCCTGAAGACTCAGAAGACCACACTCTAAAAATTATCAATTACAGGTTCCAGAAAGAAATGTCAAAAAGTGGAGGCCCAAACTGTTGTTTTGTTTCAAGTCATAAAGAACTAAGAGGTAGAAGAATTATCCAGTTAAAGCCCTGTGTGCTGGATCTTTCCACAGGTATGTTTCATTTGGCCCACACACTATTTAAAAAAATCATTGACCCAACTTTTCACATGGAGAGAGTTCCAGATTCTCTCCCAGAGGACAGAGCAAGGCTCTCACTGGGCAGCACTTTTCCTACAGCCAGTGTCACTCATTGCTTTATCTGTGTTGTCCCAGTGTCAAACCAAGATATCAGCTCCGATCTCTGGGTTTGAAGCCTTTTCTCTTTCCAAAACCTCACCAAGCTTCCAAAAAGAGATTATAGTGTTGGGGCCTAAAAAAAAAAAAAAAAAAGCATAGAGGGCAGGGATTTAGCTCAGTGGTTCCGCCACCTGCCTCACAAGTGCAAGGTCCTGAGTTCCATCCCCGGTACCAAAACAAAAGAAAAAAAGAAAAAGAAAATGCCTGTCACCTCTTTGAGCCGGGGATTTAGCTCAGTGGTTCCATCGCTTGCCTTGCAAGTGCAAGGACCCGAGTTCGATCCCTGGCACCAAAAAAAAAAAAAAAAAAGCATAGAACTAACAATTAAGGGCTTCATGTTAAATCCTTTCCTGTAAATTTCAATATTTTCCCCCAATTGGAAGGACATATCTTTACTTTTCATTATTTATTGATAACTTCCCCCATCCATTATTTCTAAAAGTTGCTAGTTATTATGGCTTGTATCTAGATGTCCCCTCTAAACCTCATGTGCTCACTGATGGGGCTTTTCAGAGTTGATTGGACCTAGGATGTGTGATACTGGGATTAAGGGTGTGTGGTACTTAATTAGTCCACTGATTGCTTTAACATAGTTCTGGGTGTGGATACTGTAATGGGTGTGGGTGGCAACAATCAATAGGTTTATAGCCTGGATGGAATACGAGAGGAAAAGAAGACCAGCTTGCTGCTTGCTACTGCTACCTTTTGCCTGCCACTCCATGAACACTTTCTCCCTGTGATGTCCCTCTGCCATGCCATTCTGCCTTGAAGCCGGCTGACTACGGACTGGAACCTGCACAAACTGTGAGCTAAGTAAACCTTTCCTCCTTTATGAGTGTTGGGTATTTTGTCTCAGCAACAAGAAAAGTACCTAAGACACTAGTCACCTTATTTTTTTTATTTTTCCCCCTTCCCCTGCCCTCCCTTCAACCCCTCCACCCTTCCCTATTTACAAAGACTTTGTTTCCTCTTTTTCATTTTCTCATATTAATTCCATTCCCTTCTTTCCTTTCCCTTACCCCTTCCCCTTTGCTCCTTTTCTTCCTATTTCACATTATCAATTATACCTTTTAATCCTTATTTACACTTTCAATTTCTCACACTAGAGAAACTATTCAGTATTTACATGTGTGTGTCCTATTTATTTCGCTTAAGAGTATCACTTCAATGTGCATCCATTTAGCTATAAATGTCTCTAATTTTTCATTTTTTATGGCTGAGTAGTACTCCATTTTATTTGAAAAACCACATTTTCTTGATCCAGTCTCCAGTTGACGGGCATTTGGGCTGTTTCCAAGTTTTAGCTATTATAAACTGTGCTGCTATGAACATGGGTGCACATATATCACTGTGGTATGATTCTTTTAATTCTTTGGGGAAGATCCCCAGCAGGGGAATAGCAGGGTCAAATGGGACTTCCAGTCCTAGTTCTTTGAGGTATCTCCATACTGATTTCCACAGTGGTTGCACCAGTCTACACTCCCACCAGCAGTGGAGCAGGGTTCCTCTTTCCCCACAGCCCCACCAGCATTTGTTATTGGTTGATTTCTTGATAGCAGCCATTCTTTCTGGGGTACTAGTCACCTTATATAAAGAACTGCCTTAGGACTGGGGATTTAGCTTGGTTGCACCACATCTGCCTTGGGAGCACAAGGTTCTGAGTTCAATCCTACCGGAAAAAAAAATCTGCCTTAAAGCTGCTCTGTCCAGGAACCCCTGGCTGTCATAGTCTTGGTGATTCTTTCTAAAGCACAATCTCATTTCCAGGTCATCCTGTGTCAAAATCCCTGAAGGAAAGACTTAAATGGCCATCATAATGAAAAGAATTTTTGAGAATATTCTAAGATATGGATATAGCTACCTGGACAGAGACACTGGATGGAATCCAGGGAGGTAGTGTCTGCAAATAGACTGAAAAATGTAGCCCACTGTGTTAAATGTGAGCACTGTTAATTTAAGTAACTTAGAAATTTGCTGATATGGCCTGGGATTTAGCTCAGTGGTTCCGTCGCCTGCCTCACAAGTGTAAGGACCCAAGTTTGATCCCCGGTACCAAAGAAAAAAAAAAAGAGAGAGAGAAAGAAATTTACTGATAGAAATAGAAGCTAGACACTTTCTGAATTAACATTCATTTATAGTCAGCAAATCAATATAATTAAATTTATTCTCCTCTGCTTAATACAAGTGAAAGGTTTATACCTGTCACCCCTGCTGACCTAGGCTCCAGGGCAAACATCTTCCTGCTAATGACCAGCAACTGATTCAGAGAAAGAGAAACCTTCTACTGAAACACAACAGAGACTGTTCCAAGGACAAGCAATTGAGCTCTAGGTCCAACAACTCCAAGCAAAGGTCAAAGAGCAATCACCACCTCACTGTCTTTGTGTCCCTGTTTTGCATTGCTTCTCAATTTACTCCTTTCTTTCACCCAGAGAACATCCAGAACAGCTTTGGTATCCACAGTTGTAGGGTCCAAAGGGAACTATGAAATTAACAGACATTTAAATGATTAATATGCTTACTCACAGTAAATAAATTTAAAATGATACCACTTTAACAAAAAAAAACTACTATCTCCACAATCTATTGCATTTTTCAAGTGCTGTTGCATTGATTTTAAAATAATAGCACTGATAACAATGAAGCTTTATCAACCTATGGATTAATGTGGAAGTTAAGTATCTGGCTTTTAGTTTTAAGTATCCTAAGGTAGGTAATATAATTGCTCAGTGCTCCAGTTTATCCACTGGGAAAGAAGGCAGGGTGTTTATACTCCACACCCCTCACAGAAAAGATTATTGTTGACCAAAGCCCTTAACTATGGAAGAAAATAACCCGTTTATCAAAAGATATTGATGCTATAGCACACACAGCTGTGAATGCTAAAAGAAGCCAGGCTGTGAGAATAATCTATGACATTCGCAGGTGACATATTTCTCCCACTGCTTGCCAAGGTCAATTCCCTCACACTGGCCAACTAGGCAGGTGTCCTTTTCCTCTCCTACAATTCCTGGAGCTATGAAGTAGAGCTAAGAAGCCTTTCCCAAATGACCAAGAGCACCTCCTCCAATAAATATTTGAAAATACCCATGCATTTTCCTTCTCCAAGAAAAGAAAATCAATACTACATAACCACCGTGTTTCCAATATATACTGAGAGCTCACACTAAAATGAATTAAAATAAAGCAAAAAACAAACAGCTTCTTTCTTTTCTTGCCAAACCCAAATTCAGATTCTCTCCCTCAACTTCATCCAAAATTCGTAACCCTTCCACTGTCTGATGCAGTCTCTCTCTTCTCTCAACAAAAAAGATTCAAAGAAACAAAGAAAGAAAGAAAAAGAAAAAGCTAATTGCAAAAATTCAATTCCAGAGCATCCTTTTTGAACTCAGGGTTGATTTGCCAGACCAACTTGCTGTGATGTCCAGGACACACCAAGGTAGGGCCTCAACCAACAGTATTTGGTGAGTTAGCTGAATCCTCTCTCTCTTCCAGGACCAGTAAGTAGTAAAGCAGCACAGGCCTGACAGAAAGAGAGAAGAGACAGTGTTTGTTAAATGGAGATGTAGACACCTAGGCATGTCTACATAATGATATTTAAAAGTCTAGGATTAAAAAGCTCTGCAGGCTCTTTCAAGATCAGAGAAAATGACCAACTGGACACCTCAAGAGTGATGACAACAATGGTGTCACTACGTGTTGAAAACTATTCTCTGCCATTTACATTTTCTGTCTCACCACCTACAGTCTTAGTCTATTCAGGCTGCTATAAAAAAAAATACAGTAGACAATAGAAGAAATTTGTTTCTCACAGTTCTGGAAACCAGAAAGTTCAAGATGAGAGTGCCAGAATAATCCACTCTGATGAGGGCTCTCTCCTGAGCTGCAGACTGCCAACTTTTTCTGTGTTCTCACATGGGGAAGTGGCTAGCTAACTCTCCGGAGGTTCTTTTGTAAGGACATTAATTCTATTCACTGAGGCACAGCCCTCATGACCTAATCATCTCTGAAACACTCTGCCTTCTCAAATCATCCTGAAGGTTAAGATTTCAACATGAATTTTGGGAAACACAAAGATTAAAAACACAACTGCACTCTTTTGCCAAACACAACTATACTCATTTTGCCAAAAGAAAACCATGCTAATTATCTGTTGCTGCAAACAAATGAGCCCCAAAATTTAGCAACCTAGAAGAACAAATGTACTATCTTGCACAGTTTCTGAGGGTTAGAAATCCAGGAGCAGCTCATCTGGGTAGACCTGGTCTAGGATCTTCTAAGATTGCTGTCAAGAGGCTGGCTGTGGTTGCAGGTACCAGAAAGTCTGGGGCTGGAGGATTTACTTCCAAGCTCACTCATGTGGCTTTAAGCAGGAGACCTGGGATATTTGCCACATGCATCTCTTTATAGGGCTGTTTATAGCATAGCTGCCAGCTTCCCCCAGAATACATGAGCAACAAAAATGAAAGGACCCAGTCCTTATAACCAAATGTCAGAAATGACCTATCATCCTTTCTATATATGTTATTGGTAATATGGGAGGTGATGAGAGTGTCCATATCAGAAGGCAGTGATCCCTAGGAGTTATCATGGAAGTTGACTACACAAAAATGATACACAGAGAGATGCTAACTTACTAAAAAGAGTAAGTCCTGCACAAATCAAGATTTAAACCCAGCAGTTGTGATTCTACTCAGAGTCCTTATCTTTTAGAATTTCTGAGCTATTACGGAGCTGATATGAGAGAAACTGCAAGTTAGGCCTCTGATCTAGTGCCCACCCCCACCCATGTTGTCTGAACACTCACTTTGTAATGGCTGTAACCTAAGAGTTCCCCACTGTCTTACCCCAGCAGGACTGGAAGTCTCATCAGAACACTGGAGTACTCTAGTATAGGACCCTCTCTGTGAGTTTGTTTTCCTTCTACTGTTGCTAAGACATTAGAAGTTCTGTCCACATCCAAGACTTTCTCCAAAAACAAAAACTTGTCAGAGAGCATAGGACACAACTCGGAAGGTGTATTAACTTGGAAGGTTTAAATAGTAAAGCAGAACATTATTTTCTTAAGTTCCTTTGCAACTGCCCTTCCTTGAGAATAAATCTACATGCTCACTTCAGTTTTTTACTGAAAAGAAGTAAGTTCAGCTAAACGAAGGAAAGCAGCAAGTTTTTAGTGACTTTTTTAAAAAAATTAGCAACCATATTTCTTTAACAGACATTCATTTCCTGGATTAGACACTGAGAAACTTAGGCTATCATTTCATTTTATTTATTCTAGGTATCTGTGGATTGCAGAGTAGATCATGTTATGTGTAATGTTTTGAAAGGGCTCTTCAGAGAAAGAACTAAATGAATTTTTTCTCCTATTTTTAATATTCCCTCTACTGAATGCACATAGCACCAGGAAAATTCAAAGCTATTATTTTTAATGTCAAATGCCTTACCAGTCCAATAAAAGAGGAGAAGATATTAAACTTTTTATAAAACAAGAACCAGATAACACATATCTTCATGAAACACATCTTAATCAAGTTGAACATAGGAAATTAAAAAGAGGATGGATGAGTGAAGGTATCCATCCTCACTTAATTAAAAAGAAAAAGCACTGGCAATTCTTATGAACAAGAGAGCATGTCTTTTCTGCCCTTTGTGCCTTTCAGAGGAATAGTGTGGATTAATTTTGGTTCAGAAGGTTCTGAAAAGAACACCTGAAAAATTGCTGGATTCATTGTCCTCTGATGAAAAGGAAATATTCCCTTTTCTAGGCCAAACTATCTTACACTGGGAAATAATGCCAATGAACAAAAGGAGATGTGGATTTCAAGCCCACCTCTTCAGTCTTGACCAGGGGGACTGTGCCTTCCTGTTGAGCTTACAGAGTGATTATAAATATTAGAAGAGAAAACTCATTTAATACCTATTAAAAAGGGAAATAAAAATTTTGCATAAAGATAAGGTAAGGTAGAAAGAGTGGTAGCTTGTTTATTAAAAGTGTCTACATAAAACGCTTCAAAACTAGGCTTACAGCTAATTCAGCCGATCCACCATAACCCACAAAAATATCGTAACAGCAAATACTTATTGAGTGCTTACTAGCACCAAGGCACTGTGCATTAGCATATTTAATCCTCACAACAGACCTATTTACTATGCTTAGTCCTATTTTACAGATGAGCCAAGAGGTTCCCAAAAGCTAAACATGTTTCCCAAGGTCATGCAACAGTGTCTGGGATTTCAATGCAAGTATATCTGACTCTCATCCATGAAGTTACTCTGTACACACTGTTCTGTAATTCTGTAGAGACTTTGTTTTCCAGAGTTAAGAATTACCCAACTTGTTGTCAGGCATAAAAGACCCTCACTCTGAAAGCACATAGATAAATACATACAAAATGCACATCAAGATTTTACATCACACGGGGAAAGTCAGAAATACTCACCAATACTAAATGTGGTTTAATTACATTGCTTATAGAGCTGAGCCAGGTTTGAAAATATATGGAAGCGTACATTCATTTTTCACTTTCACACTTGTGTATCTGTATAGAAGAAAACCAACCCAGGATGGTGACAGCCTCCTGTTGTCACTAATCTCTGAGGTGCCTCATTGTTCCCTACTTGATCTTTCAGCCTCTACTGTCATCTGTGTAACTAGATCCCTGGATTAAAAACCCACTGGCTTACATTTTCAGAATGTTTCTGTTTGCCTGATTGGACTCTACCTTAGGTCTTGGGATGGGACCCTGTCTCAGAAGCATAGCCTGAAAACTCTTGTGAAAGTGTTATCTTGAGGGTGAGATCTCAGGAGAAGGGTCAGGGGAGAGCAGGACAGGGCAGAGGAGAGAGCTGAGCAAAGATGATTCTTGCCTGGAGACAGCCTAATCTCACACAGAGCTCTGACCCACCCACTGCACCAGAGAGTTAGGCCCCTTTGGGGGGTCAAGGGACAAGCAAGGCCCACAGTTTGCTCAGGACTGAGGGATTTCCAGGGTGCCAATACTTTTTGTACTAAACTGGAGCAATCCCAGAGAAATCAGGACTTTTGGTCATTTTATAAAATAACTGATATTGGACCCAACCTGAGGGTGAGAAAGAAACTTAGGATGAGACCAGAAAGTTTTTCTCCTGAGAAGGGGACATCACAAGCAGCAGAAGCCCACACTCTGGGAGATAAAACGGTCACAGCAGGTGAGCTGGATCCAGGCCACACATCAGTGTCCACCACAGACTCGGCTGACATAATGTTCTTCAATTCCACACCCCAGCTGCCATAGTTGAACATTCATGGAGTGTGTGTACAGCTCAAAAGCTACAGCTCAAGTTCATCATTCAAACTACAAGATTATATTCCCATTAATCATTCACTGCTTAATTCTTTTTCTCATGACCTAGATTCATTCTCTTTTTATAAGATGAAAAGAAGAGGGATTATAATAAATGAAAGTTAAATTTTATGTGTTACAGTATTTCTAAGTTTTCAGGTTACCTAAACTGTCTAAATAAAAATCTCAACCAACACTGTCAGACCCATAACTGTCATTGCCCTTTGGTAAGTGGAGACATAGACCCTGAGGGCCATGGAGCTGGCCTTACCCTCTGCTGCTAAATCCTACTGAGCCCTAGGATCCTTTCCTGAAAATAGAGCCCAAATCCTGGCCTCCAAAAAATGTTGGGAGGGTTAAATATGTTAATGTTTGTAAAGAAGCCAACACAAAACAAATGTTCCCTGAGTGGTGGTTTTTACAGATAGCTGTTGAACATAATCTGAAAGCTTGAATTCTAAACCAATCAGCATTGTAAAGCACAATTAGAGTCTTTCACTAATTAAAATCTAGACAGTGGCCAGAAACTCAGTTCCCCATCTGCAAAAATTGTAGGAATCCATATTCATCCTAGATTATACTTGAACTGCCACTCAAAAAGATTTATATCCTGGACTTTTGTCAAATGATTCTAAGATATTAACCACAGTAATTACTTTAGAGAAAGTCAAAAGGCCATTTAAATTTTTTAAACTTCAAGCAAAAGCTTTATAATGTGTCTTTATTGTTAATATATGTGTGTTTGAATAAAGCCATAGTATATAATTCAATTTCAAAGCAGTAGTGAAGGGGCTAAAATTATTCTAGCTGTATTACACATAAATGAGTTTATCCTTATAACTCAAACAATTGCTTTAATATTTTCAACATCAGTCATGTATGAAAACTGTATAAAAGGTATAGAAATTAACGAGGGGAAAAGTATATTTAGATCACATATAAACCTATATATTGTCCCCTGCCCCCACTTTCTTTGCCATGTACAAGGGAACAACATAGGTATCCTAATTAATAACACTCATTTCAAAATCTTTGGTAAATGTAAAGGCCCTCATAAATGCAACATTTTACTGTCATAAAGATCATGAAATTCAGAACACATTAGACACACGTACGAGGATTGGGGTATCACTACAGCCAAAAATGCAAACTATAGGAGTGGGGCGGGGGTTGTTCTTCTCAGCTTTTTGACAGGAAAGAAAATTTTCTTCCCTAAAATAAACTTAGTTTAAGATAGAACTGAAATGATTTGGCAAATGCAAACAACCACTGTAACTAGAAATGAATTATAAACAATAACTATTCAGGGTTATAACCATTAATGGGGTTAAATAGAATTTCACACTTGAGAAATTTCATATGCTCAGCCTTGACCCAACTTCAGAAAGTATGTGGCTTTACTGTAAAATGCCCTAGAGACTCGAGAGGCATGCTGTTAGTTTGTGGGCAACAAGAAGCAGAATTTAAATCAGAATGGAAAATTAAACACATGGCACTCTTCCCTGGAGTTCTGTTTCTCTCTGGGTGGGAAAAAAATCTTACAAGACTCCTCCTTCTTTTTAACCCTCACATCCAATTAGTCTCCAGCCTGATCTGACCTAGGTATCCATTATGACCACTGCTTTATCCCCATCCCAGGCCACTGCCTTATGACTCCACACCTTCCTTCCAGACTCAGGCGCCCACCCAGCCAACAGCTCATCCCTCTCTCTGCCAACAGATCAATCCTCCTAAAACAGGGGCTCCAGAGAACAAAAGACCCATCAACACTTCAAGAAAATCAGGGCAGGAGGTGCCACTTCCCTATCTCCTTCAAGAGTATCATTTTAACAAACAGAAAGTCCTGAGAAGTCCTGCAGTTATGAGAAAAGGAAAAAATGGAAACAAAGTCTTTGTAAATAGGGAAGGGTGGAGGGGGTGAAAGGCACACAGGGAATGGGGAAAAAATAAGAACCAAGATACATCATGTACAGGTACAAGCACCCAATGATAAATGTAAACGTATTGTATACCTAAAATGTAAAAGAAGTAAAAAAAAAAAAAAAAATCCATGCTTAACTTTAATCCAGTTCCCAACCAGATTAATTATAGCTTAACAACCCCTAGATACTATCAACATTGCCATGTTAAAGGCAAAGAAACTGAGACCATACAAAGTTTAGATCACTCCTGAAGCCAGAGGTTCAAACCAGGGAGACAGACTCCAAAACTAAACACTTCTTGACATGTTATGAAATTGCAAATTGGGAAATATTCTCTTGAATCTTTGTTTGTATTGCCACAGCCCTCTGATCAAAGAGTTCCACCATGTCTCCCTCAGTACCACTGCATTCTTTATCATGCAAGGCCTGGCTGCCCAGTGAGGCCCACAGATGGGACCGCTGGCAGTTTCTGAAGCGTGTCAGAAATGCTGACTCTCAGGCCCTACCCTGTCCCTTCTGAGTAAAAATCTGAATTTGAACAGCATAAAATCTCTAGTTTGGGAAGAAACTTCCCTGAAGGCATTCAAGGTTTTACAATACGATCTAGCCTCAACTCAGGTTTTAGCCTCAGTCCTTATTATCCCCCCACAAGTAAATGTGTCTTGCACGAACTATAATTGCTAGACTCATCAGCCTGGTGATAAAACAAGGAAGAAGCAGCTATCAAACAATATCTCCCTAATGTGGCCACTACTCACTCCTCTTCGCTCTTCAAATTCCTCCCAGATAGTTCCGGGAATCCACTACATGGGTTACACATGTGCTCTGCAGTCTTTTAGCAACTGCTCTCCTTCCTCCTTCTGCACAGTCTCCTTTCTCTGGCAACATGAAAGCTGACAACTATGCCACTAGAAATAGCCAGGGGCAGTGCTTGCCCCAAACCCAGTGCTGGGCCAAGCCTATCCAGAGAGGCAGGACATGGCATGGCTGCTCTACCAAATCAGCTCTCCATCCTAAGATTTTTTAGACCTCAGAGTCTAAGTGATTCCTCCATACCTCACAGTAGGGAGCGCAGAGCCTTCACACTTGAGGTATGGAGAGCAAAGAAGCCAAGGCAGGTATTCAAGCAATTAAGGGAGAACCGTTCATTTCACACAATGATTCCTTACAAAGTAAGTGCTTAAACTTAATTGCCAACTTGATTGGCTTGGAAACCACCCAGGGATTAATAAAGCATACCTCTGGGTGTGCTTGAGTGGGTCACAGAGGTGTGACCGTGAATATTGTATATCAGTGATGGCAAACCTTCTAGAGCTTTCAATGATACCAAAAAGCCCACTGAGGCACAAATGCCATATGTTTGCCACCACTGCTATATATGGTTCCTGGCACTGTTCCCTGCTCTGCTTCCCTGCCACCATGAACTGACTGGCTTATCTTTTCCATGTTCTCCCACCATGATATACCTGCCTTGGAGCCAGCAAACATGGAGTGAAATCCCCCAAACCATGTGCTAAAGTACACCTCTTCTTTAAGTTATGGATGTCAGGGCTGGGGATTTAGCTCAGTGGTTCCACTGTCTGCCTCTCAAGTGCAAGGTCCCAAGTTCAATCCCTGGTACCAAAAAAATAAACAAACAAATAACAAAAAAAGTTATGGGTGTCAGGTATTGTGTCCCAGCAACTGAAAGCTGACAAAGACACAAAGATTCTTCAACAATACATATTTTTAAAATAATTTCATTGATAAGAATTTTTTCAGAAAACTCTCCAGAGACCTGACCACTCCCTGCAGTGTGACGCTGTACTAAGAGATACAGAATACACTGTACAATGTGAGCACATTTTGGGGGGACCAGGTGTGTCCCTGTGAGAGAACATAGAGAAAGGGGTGAATAAAAGCCAAAGGTTCTTCCCAAGGCAAATGTTTCAATGAACAACTGGAAGCGATACCTCCACAGCTCAAAATTTAAGTGGAGCAAACCAAAGAAGATAAATCCTGGTATCTCCCAACCTAAGGCAAGGGCCACTGGAAGGGGAAGGCTGGCAGGTAAGTTGAAAGTGGCTCTGGGTATGACTGATGGTCCCATGCAGTGAAGATTTGAAACTCCAGGTGAAAACACTGCGGATGGTGCCTGTTTCCTAGTTGTTCACATAGAAGGCTGCCAAGAAAGGAAACTTTCCAGAGAACTCTAAGGCATTCCACAGTCTGGCCTTCACTCCTCAGTCCTTTGCACCTTCCACAAAAGAATTATACAAAACACAGGCAGCTGTGCAGAAGTGTAGGTGGAGTACTGGTAAAGCAAAGATACAGGGAGGATTACATCTTCAAGTGAGAAGGTGGGCAGTGTCATGTAGGCATCTGCACAGAAGAGTTTTTCCTGGGTTTTAGAGAACTATAGTGATTATCATTATTTTATCTACATGATATATATACTTACTGACATTTTTCTTACTTTGGAATATCACTGTTGCAAAACGTCTTCCTCCTCCTTTTCAGATTATCCTTAGGGGCCTTAATCATATGAGAAACTTACAAAAGAATTTTAAGAAATAAAAAGTTCTAATCTAAATCAGGTCTCAGCCCAAGGTGGGAGCATCTTTAAAGAATGCTCCCTTTTCTGATGTCATTGAGCCATAGGAAATAGCAACCAAAAATGTGTATGTTTTGTTTTGGAAATATACTGCCTGGCACTGGAATGAATGTGTACAATGTGTAATCTTACAATGTCATTGTGCTTTTGGAACCACTCTGTGTCAGAGAACTAATAAATGATTATAAATGTATTATACGCTGACGTCTTTGTTTCTTCATTTAACTATAACTAGCACAACATGCTGTTTTGGAGCCCTTTTGCCCCCCAGGCCTGCTAATGTCTAACTACCTGCTTAACACTACTTCTTATACTCCACAAAGAGCTAAGTGGGCAAGATAGATCCAAAGACAAGACACTCAATAAAAGCAGACACTTAGGCTAGACACCACCCCCTCATCCACCCTCACCCACTGTGCAATCAATCATAGGGTCCAGGTGGATTTTGTGCATATTTTTCTACTTTTCCCTACCTTAACTATATGTATGTATGTATGTATGTATGTATGTATATATATATATATCTGTGTATATATATATATCTGTGTATATATATATCTGTGTATATATATATATATGTGTGTATATATATATATCTGTGTGTATATATATATATCCAGATATGTGGTAAGGAATTGGATCACACAATTATGGAAGCTAAAAGTTCCATGATCTACAGGGTGCAATGCAAGCTGAAGACTCAGGAGAGCCAGAGATAGAATTTGAAGGCCTGAGAGATAGAGAGCCAATGGTGTAGGTTCCAGTCGGACTTTGAAGTTCCAGATCCACCAGCAGTGAGGGCAGGAAATTGGTGTTCTAGGTTAAGCACTTAGGCAGAGAGAAAATTTAATCATCTTCTCCCTCTTTTTTCTATTCATATCCTCAACAATGGGGAAGGCCATCTGCTTTACCCCATCAACCAATTCAAATGTTAATCTCTTCCAGTAACACCCTCACAGAAACATCAGAAATAATATTTATCCACACATCTGAGCATCTCTTAGCCCAGTCAAACTGACACATAAAATTTACTATCACACTAATCCTAGCCACTCAAAGGAACTCTTACCTGCTTTCCCAAGATTTGCCTCTGGTCTACCTCTGACTCCTTCCCCACGCTGCAGCAAGCCCATTTGACAAGTCTGACCACATACTGTCACTCTTCCATGTAAATCTTTGTGACACCGAGTGCACTTGAGATACTACACAGCTCCACATGGGACCCAGGTAAAGACAGCCAAACTCAGCTGGCACCTGTTACCACTCCATCCAAACATGAGTCTGCCACTCCCCCGAATCCTTCTGCTGTCTTTCTGTTCTGGAGACACACAGTCTTTCTTTCACCTCAGAGACTTTGCTATCTTTCAGCCCTGGACATCTCTTCCTCACACACATCCTGCTTGCCCGCCCCATTCTCAGCCCTTTCTCTAGTGCCCTGCTCTTCCTTTAAGACTCAGTTTAAATGTCATTTCCTCATTACTCCTTAAGACTAAATAGAAGATTCACATTGTGTTCCCCCAAGCACCCTAAACTGTCCTGATAACATCTTTCTTTAACTAACTACTTATGAATATAATTAATTTCTACAAGCGCTAAGGTGGTAGAAATCATACATATCTTATTTATTACTCTATCGTAATTACATGGTTCACATGCCTAGTATACAGTAGATACTCAATAAATGTCCATGGAAAAATGGAAGAAGGGAGGAAGGGAGGGGAGAGAAAGGAAGGAAAGGGAAGGGGAAGATGGGAGAAAAGAAGGAGAAGGGTCATTTTCCAGATATTTTAGACAATCAGGAATAACATTTTTCCCATCAAACACCTCAAAACAATGCTATCAGACAACTTAAGTTGTTAATTAACTTTGTTTGGCATCATCTGTCCATGTGTAGTGACAAAAACAGGCAAGATTTTATTGAAGTGAAGATCAGCGGGTATTTCCTAATTCTGTGAGCAAGATCATTCATCTAACTCTTGACTCTCACATTAATCCTAATTATGTAGAAACGAGAATGATAGTCAAAACCAAAGTCTTGGAATCAATTTACCCAGAAAGAAGACTATATAGTTTGCCTTTCCATCTGTTTCCATAAGCTACTGAGAAAGTATATTTAAAGTAGGGCCAGGGATTTAGCTCAGTGGTGCTGCCACCTGCCTCGCAAGCGCAAGGTCTTGAGTTCAATCCCTGGTACCAAAAAAAAAAAAAGAAAAGAAAGAATAAGTCACAAATATGTCTATATCTACACATAACACAAGAATGTTTGCCAAGATAAAACAGTATTACTACATCTGTTTAAACTATTCTGTTTTTCTTAAAAATGTGAACTCTGTTTCACTGGAACAAACTTGTAGGCAGAAAAGAGACAGCTCATCTTTGTATAACTTATATTTCAGAACAGCTCAGGTACACTTTCTCAGGTGCTGCTCAGGGCCATTCATGAACACTTGATGACCATACTGGGGGCTGGAGCAAAGACACAAAACAACAAATAACACCCAGATTCCCTTTTAACTTCCATCTTCTGTCCCTCCAAGAGCTGCAGTTCGAGGTATAAGCCCTGGCCAGCTCTGATTCCCACTTTCTCTGCCTCTTCCACCCTACAGTAAGATGTAAATGAACAGAGAAATGTCAAAAAGCAACATCAGCAACAGAGAGGAGGGAGGGCATTTAGAGGTGGAGACAATCCATTCATCAGAAGCAGAAATTGTGATGAGGCAAGTAGTCAAATTTGTCAAATTGAAATGTATCTTCCTCTTGCTGAGGACAAATTTTGCTGAACATTCTCTTTCTGGATTTCTTGCCTAAATTCAGTATCATAAATGACTCTTAAAACCTTTGAAGAATATTTATTGCTTAATTATGTTCAGCCACTTTTCTACTATGGTTTCTTGATGTTAACTTGCCGTTGCTTACTTACTAAAGTACTGACAAACCAAGCATCATGTGTTGCTTCATCTGCCTCCCTTTCTGTGTCTAGGACGTTGCTACCAGTCTCAGGGTAGCATTTTGAGCACACTAATTTGTCTGTTCCTCAATTTCTTCATCTGTAAAATTTAGTGTAACCAAATCATTTCAAATTGAATTGTGAAATATTTTCCCAAAAATACAGTTTGGGTATGGCTCAAAATGTAGTCTCATAAACTGGATTAACAAAAAGTTGACAAGAACAAGCCATTTAGGTAGGGACTAACTTTAATGAATAAGCATAGCTTCTAGTAAGCAATATATAGCAATTATTTAAGTGTAAATAAGTGTTGCATAACTAAGAGCAACCTCTTATTTTAAGTAGCTTGAAGATTCCCCTTGAAATTTGTTATGGGTAATTGTTTTGCGTTATTAAGAAAAATTTTTCTGCCAAATGGGTTATCAATGTTAGCCTAATCTTCGTGCGTACATCTATCCCATTTCATACATGCTGTCCCGGTCTAACCTGTCTGCATCTCCGATACCCAGTATTCATGATATATCAAGTGACTACAGGAATGGAGGGACAGGGTTGGTGCCACCTGCCTGCCACCTATAGCTGAACTCTGCTCCTATCTCACCTCCCAAAGCCTGAGATAATCTGAGCCCCAGCCACCTTCTTCAGCAGGTAAATGTGTTTACTTGATTACTCAGAAATTCTCTTAAGGATAAACTTCTATTCCTTAATGGAAAAAAAAATTAAAAGGGAGTCTGTAATCCCAGCATTTAAACTGCTGAAGCAAAAAGATCAAAGGTTCGAGGCCAGCCTGGACTACAAAGCAAGTTCAAGGCTAGTCTGGACTACTTAATGAGACCCTGTCCCAGGAAACTAAATAAATAAACAAACAAACAAATACAGGGAACCATTAAAATCACAAAGCAGAAGTCCTTGATCACAAGTTAGTGCTAAAAGGCTCTTCCTAAACCCATTTATTTAGAAACACAAAGATTCTACTTCCCATTTTTAAAACTACCCAAATGAGACCACTAAATTATTTTCTCTGGCTGACAAAGCTAAAATATCTATCTTCTAAGACAAATTTTGTTCCATTTCTTTTAAAGTTCCTAAAATTCTCCATAAATTGTAAGTAGAGGATTTTCTTAATGAACTCAGAGTCCTGTTGTGTAGAATGTTCTTGCTTCTAATCACTTGTCCAGTCTTTTCCAACCAAGTGCTCTCTCCTAAGGGGCTATTCACTGTCTACTATGCTGGGCATTTTGAAACTGCTATTCCTGCTCCTCCTCTGCCATCAGCCAGAACCATCATCTTGAGGACTAAAAAGGCAGGGACACAGGGTCTGAATAACCAAAAAGGACCATGTCCTGAGTACTGTCTTAAAAATGTAAGAAACCCAATAGGTTGACTCTGTTTACAGGGTTTCTTCTGACTATTGTTCTTCTTATCTTGTTTTCTGTAGAGGTTTAGGCAAGTGTGTGACAAACACAAATAACCCACAGATACTGTGCATTTATTTTTAAATTGATTAAATTGTTTGAAAATTACATGTCCTTTTGAAAGAATGATATAGAAAACAAAAGCCTTTATTTGAGTGTGCTTGCTGTTTGTCTGAGATTGTGCTAAGTGGTCTTCTTACACCTCTTATTTAATCTTCAATACTACTGCACAGGATAAATATTATTATTCTTGTTTTCACATAAGGAAATTGAGACTTGAAGAAAAATGAAGAAATACAAAAACTTACCCAAAGTCTAAGTGATGAAATTAAGACCAGATCTGTCTGACTTTGCCACATGTACCCTTAATGAATATACACACTGTCCCACTAGATGTTTGAAAGGTTGTTTGTTAATCATCAACATGTATTTTACTTTCTTATTTTTTCGTACCGGGGATTGAACTCAGGTCCTTGCGCTTGCGCAGCAGGCGGCGAAACCACTGAGCTAAATCCCTGGCCCAACATGTATTTTACTTTCTATGAAGTGCTACTGAAGAGTCCACCAACAAGCTGTGTGGCCCCTAAGCTCTTTTCTCTCTAGCCTGTTATCCATTCAGCCATCAGAAGAGTGTCTCCCCAGGAGTGATTGCCAAACCACCTGTATCTGAATCATCTGGCTGCTTGTTCAAAAATACTGTTCTCAGGTTCATCCCAGAAATACTGAATCAGAATCCCTGGCATCATTATAGGAAGCACCCCAGTTGGTTTTCACACACAAAAAAACTTGACAGCCACTACATCAGTGTCATCAGCTCTCGATCTTCAAATGGCTTACCAAAAACTATGAGATACTGTTTGTGGTAAGCTGAACAATCCTCCTCCCAAAGACATCCCCTTCCTACTCTGTGAAACCCATGAATGTGTGTGTTACTTTACATAGCACAAGGAACTGTGCAGATGTGATAAAGGATCTTGAAATCGGGAACTGAACTATCCAGGTGGGCTCACTGTAACCACAAGCCACATGATAAGAGGGAAGCAGGAGGGTCAGAGTACAGGAAGATGAGGAGACTGGAGAATCGGGTATTGAATGATGGGGATTATGAGGAATGCAGGGATCCTCTAAAAGGCAAAGAAATGAATTCTCCCCTAGAGCTTCCAAAAGGAACATAAGCCTGCCATTTTATTTTCTACTTCTCACCTCCAGACCGTACGTAAGAGGATGTATGTGTTGTCTTAAACCCCTGAATCTATTGTACTTTACTACAGCAGCAATAGGAAATTCACACACTGTTTGCAATCTTCAGTAGCCCCTGCATGAGATAGTCTCCGCTTAATTCACACCCATATCTTTATGCTTTGGTAGTGCTGAATCACATTCAATTTCCCTAAATAGTAAAGCTCCTTAATACCACCCTTAAACATTTTCTTCCTCCAAATTTCTCAGCTTAAGGAACACCAATTTTTCCTGGACATGAGGCCAGATATCACTCCTTAATCCTAAATAATGACATTGTTCTCCTATTTTTTTCAAGATATTCAATTGTAAATATTTGAAGCTAGCAACTATGCGCCGTTCATCTTTATATTTACAGGCCCAGCTGCAGTGCCTGCCCACAGTAAGTGTTCATTAAAAATTAGTTAAGCTAAATCCAGATTTGTTGCCTAGAAAGCTACAGAGGTGTTCCCAAAATACTGCCTTTAAAAAAACCATTTAAGAAAATCTTATAACTTTCCTTAGATCCTACATCACTGCTATTTTCCTACATATATCCTCAATAATAGCTAATCCTTCTCTTTTACAAGCATTGGATTTGACAAAGGCTAAGAAAAAAAATACTCTACAAAGAAACCTAGTAACTAAGGAGAATGACAAGCCATAAAGTATTATTTTAGATCCAAAAAACTCAGAATATCAAATGTGTATGGCTCATAAATACCTCTGATAACACTGTAGATATGTAACTTCTGGTGTTTTAGTTTTCACACTTGATCTTAGCCAAAAGGCCGAGAAGCAATGGTGTTTTAGTTTTTAAAAGCCTATAAAAAATTTACAGGATGCAGTAAGCAGACCCACAGCACAACTGTAACTCTATCCACCAACTCTAGGTTGGCTCTATGTTTTGCTTCCCCTTGGCATGGGGCAGCAGAGACATGGACTAACTGATCAACCTGATCCCAGAGGAGGGCAATACCCAGGGAAGAAAGGTAAGCCCAGAGGGCTAGCAGATCCAGAGAGAAAGTAGGGATTACTTCCTTCACCAGCTTCAGGGATTCCAGTGTTACCCTCCCTAAGTGACTGGGTGAGAAATAACCATGGGAGACCACCACAGAGAGTGTGTGGGCCAAACATAGACCCCAAGACAAGGGCAAACTCAGGCTGGGAAGGACATGAGTCCTGTCCTCCGTGGGGAGTAATCAGGCCTGGCAGGTGTCGACATTAAGTCCTATAGTCTGAACCCCCTGCCCCAGGTCCAGTGAAGACAGGAGACTGATCACTTTTCCCATCTACCAACATGAGCAAGGACAGGCCTAATAATAATAATAATTACCGCAGTCTAGGGTAAATGCATAGAGAGACCTCTGGGGCAGGCAGGTACCTCACAAACCCATAGGCCCTAAAACTAGGTGGAGAAAATTCTGAATGGCTAGATTCTAAGACTAAAGACCCTGGAAAGAAACCACTCATTCAAAAACATGAGGAATTTTTTTACTCAATTTTCAAAAACTTTATCTATTTTTTTATTTATCTCTTTCCTTCCATGCTTTTTGGGGGGATTGGGGATTTTTTTCTCCCTTTTTTGTTCTTTTTTAAATTTTGTTTCTTTTCTTCTTTTAACTTTTTTTCTGTTCCTTATCTTTCATTTATTTCCTATATTTTGCTTTGTTTTTTGTTTTTCCTCTTTGTCTTTTGTTCTTTTCTGTGACCTTTTTGTACTATTGAAATCCTTTCACTCCTCAGTAGGACTCCTAGCTCACTTTTCTCCACTCCTCTTCCATTGATCACTTATCCAAACTTTACTTTTTTGCATTCTCCAGTTCTCCACCCCCTTAACTTTTATTACTATAACTCTTAAGCTTTATGAATCTTTAGATAGCTAATTAATTCTATGCTATTACTGTTAGATACAGTAAAACCTCAGATTGCAAGTAATTTGTTCCACAAGATGAGTAAAAAATCGTAATAAATTTTAACTTGATAACTCAATGATGCCTTGCAATATTCATAATACATGACACTAAATGTCACATCATTACAACTGAGCCAATGGTTCTGTCTCTAACTGTGGGGTTTTGGGTGATCGACTCCCAACAGCACAAGGTTATGAAGGAGATCTCATCTGCAGAGGAGGAGGGAATCTCTCCCTCCCAGAGGCAGAAGAATCTCTCACTTCAAATGAGATTAGGGAGATGGAGAAATGTGGAAAATGTGGAAACTGCAAGTTTTTGTAGAAAAGCACCACCAAAATAAGGCTGTAGCAGTGCAAGTGATAAATCTATTTAATGACAATGCTATGTCATATTTCCACAAAATCCTCAAAAGGAGGCAAAAGCAAGTCTCATTGGATAGGTTCCTTGTTAAAACTGCACAAAAAGAAAAAGATTCCACTGAGCCAAGAGATAGCAATTATTCCATTAGTGATAGTAAAAGTTGTCCTACACAATAACGCTCCTCTCTCTTGTCTCCCTCACACCAGCCCTGAAGGTTTTCAAAAGTGCAGGTTAATTTGTTTATTTTCCTTTATATTTTGTATTTTATTTATTACTTTGTATTACATTACAGTTTTGTAATCATTTTTATGTAACCATTACTTTGAGGTGGTGGAAAAAAAATCATCTGAATTTCCATTATTTCTTATGGGGAAATTTGCTTTGATATACAGGTGCTTTGGATTACAAGCATGTTTCCAGAATGAATTATGCTCATAAACCAAGGTTTTACTGTACTGTTATATTGTTAGTGGAGGTAAAGTTGTTCCAGTTAGTAGATATTTACTGAGGATCAATATTTGCTTTGTTTTAGAATTTATACTATAATTATAGATCTCTATTCTATGGTTAAGGGTGGTATATTATTGGTCCTTCATGGCTTGTCAATATTCAATTTGCCTTTAACACTATTATTGTTACTGATTTTCTTACTATAGCCAATTGGTTTTTCTCAGGATGCCAATATCTGCATTGCTTTGGTGCCACTAACAATACTGCAACCCATTGCTGGAGAACCAGGTACTGGGTCAAATACACTATAACATCCATTCCCAAGTAAAAAGAGATGGTTGGAACCTGGGACAGAGGCAAAGGCAGGTAGTTAGCCATGCCCAGAGGGCAACGCTGAAAAGTAGACATTAACTAAAGAGGTCTCCATACTAGCAATAAAGCTTTCCACTATAATCAACCCACAATCCTCAACATAAAAACAACCAAAAAATAGAAGCAATCAGCAATTTAGAGAAAACACTAATAAAAAGCTTGCTGAGCTAAATAAAATAATGCAAAATATGAGTAACCAGCATAGAAAAGAATGACAGTCCAAAGAGCCAAAAGAAATTCAGGAGTTTTAAAATTCTATTTAAAGTATGGGCAGCAGAGATGACCAGTGTGAGCAGAGTACAGAACAACAAGACAGGGCTGTTGTGGGTGAACAATTAATGTGAGATATCTTAAAAACATCAAGATAACATGAAAAAAAATCTGAAAACTGCTACATGACACAAATAAGACTACTCTAAGATGAACTGGAATTAGTGGAAAATTAGAAGATAGTGCTGTTATGGTTTGTGTCTAGATGTCCCTGCAAAGCCTCATGCATTCATAGGTGGGGCTTTTTCAGAGATGGCTGGATCTAGAGTGTGTGATTGATTCATGGTACAATGCTAGGATTAAGTATGTTGGGATTAAGACAAGTGAGGCATACAGAACCCAAAATAGCCATGATCAGAAAAGAATCTGTCTGTGACTCATCATAGTCAAAACACAGAAATCTGACACAAGAACAGAACCTTAAAAACTATTAGAGAAAGTGGCTAGAGAAAAACAGAATCTCCCATAAAGGTAAACCCATTAGAACTACAGCAGACTTTCCAACATAAACCTTAAAGGCCAGGAGAGTTTAGAATTAAATGTTTCAATCCCTAAAAGAAAAAATTTCCAGATTGATATATCCTGCAAAACTATCTTTTGATGAAGAAATAATGTATTTCCATGATAAATTACACTTTTAAAGAAATTCATAACCACCAAACCAGCATTCCAAAATATTATCAAGGATATGCTAGGAGGAGGTGATGAAGTTAAGAAGGACAAAATGTATATAATAGAATGAACACACCAGGCAGAGTTAGCAATTAAGTATATAGAATGTAAAGAAAGGAAATGACCAACCAAAAAATAAGACAATGATAGGAATGATAGGAATAAATTAAAACATATTAGTAATAACTCTCAATGAGAATGGTCTTAATTCCTCAGTCAAAGACACAGACTGACAGAATGGATCAAGAAATAAAATCCAATGATATGCTATAAAAAGAAACACATTTAACCCAAATGGAAACTCATAGAATAAAAATCAAGAAACAGAAAACAATATTCCAGGCTGGGGATTTAGCTCAGTGGTTCCGCCGTCTGCCTCACAAGCACAAGGACCCGAGTTCAATCCCCAGTACCAAAAAAAAAAAGAAAACAATATTCCATGCAATGGGAACCTGGAAAAAAACAGATCCAGCTATCCTATTTTCTGACTAAGTAGACTTCAAGCCAAAACTGGTTTATATGTCCGTCAACAGAAGAGTGGATAAAGAAAATGTGATATTTAGACATAATGGAGTACTATTCTGCCATAAAGAAGGATCAACTTGAGTAATTTGTAGGAAAATGGATGCACCTTGAGACCATAATATTAAGTGAAATAAATCAGACACACAAACTTAAATATCACATGGTTTCTCTTACATGGGAAAAACAAAATATAAGTAAAGAGCAAAATAAATAATGGAAAATAAGGGGATAGATGTTTCTTCAGTGGGAAAGGGGTGAAGGTATGGAGGGCAGAGGGAATTAGGGAAGGGAAAGAGGATGAATTAGGATGTGTTATGCACATGTACCAACTCCCCACAAGGAATGCAAACATTATGTACTACAAGCATGTACTGATAAAAAAAACAATAAATTAAAGGGAAGTTATGATTGTATTATGATTATATTCCAAATAAGTAATTATGACTAATATGAAATAGAAAGAAGCCATGTGAAAAAAAATTACTAAACTCATAATTTAAGGAGGAAAATAGTAAGAAAACTGATTCAATTAGAACTTGAGGAGCTGGGTAACATTTAATAATGTTATATTCAATACAAAACTGCTTAATGTCCTATAAGTCATTGAGTCATACACTTTGGGGCACCTTATTCATTGAACAGAAATAGTTTCCATCAGAACTGGATAAAAATCTACAAGTTAACCACATATAACTTGGTCTAAGCCCTTTATAGCAGAAAACAAAGGCAGTAAACGGTATATTCTCCTAGAAAAGCAACCCTTGAACAGAGGTGTGGTAATCTTCTAACTCTAATTTATAAATTTGGGGTAATTTTTCTTAACAATAGTTTTAATTGAAAATATGGCATCTGATTAGTACTATAAAATTTAAGAGTAATATTGATCACTTCAAAACTTGATAGTTCACATAGAACTGGGCCTTGAATGAAGAAAAGGATAAGAGAACATCAGTAGGCTTTAAGTTTGATTTCCTAATGCATCAATCACTTTTCTCCAAAGAAGAGACTCTAGTATTTTATTTTTTATTTTTTATTTTTTTTGGTACAGGGGATTGAACTCCGGACCTTGCGCTTTCGAGGCAGGTGACAGAACCTCTGAGCTAAATCCCCAGCTGAGACTGTAGTATTTTCAATGAAATTCTAATGAAGAGATTTAAAAATTTATTTCTTTCCTTTCAAGTAGTATATCGATTGTGAACATGAAGGTGATGTTGTAGTTTTTCTTTTCATACTGTTGACCCAATATTCTCATCTACCTTCACTCTAGCTCCTTTGAGTGTCAGGTGACAGAAACAGCCACTGCACATCTTCTACCCTTTTCCCCAACCATCCCCACACTTCAGTCACATGGACCATATGCACCACGGCTTCTCTGTAGCTCTTCACCTTTGTGCATGCCTGTGTGTGTGTGTGTGTGTGTGTGTGTGTTTGCACATGTACTATGTGACTGGAAGAAATTCTGCAAGAAAAGTTATTTGAACATTAGAAGAGTGATAAGAGGGCTATAATACTAAAATGAAGTTCTAGGGAAATGAAGACAGACAGAAGAAACAAAAGAATGGTTGCAATGGTAGAGGGCAGGGTGCAAATACTGAAGAGTTATAATTCTAATAGATATGTAGGATGTGAAAAGTCAACTAGCTGTAATCAACTTGGAGGAACTCAGGTTAGATGTTGTGTGGCAGTGAATCTGTACACTGGCAATATATTCCACACTTGCATCCTTCATGGCATGTGTCTTTGGCTTTCCCAATTATAAGCAGATAGTCTTTTATTTGGTTGTCTTCTCAGTAATTATCCAGTCACAGGGACAGCCTTTTGATAGTATTCACTTTTAGCTTCTGAAAACTATGAGTATGAACAACTGTTCATTGCCCTTTAATGGGTTCATTCAAATTGCATTCACTAAATTTGAACTCTGAAAAAAAGAATGTTAACTGTGTTTATAATTAATCATGTAAAAAAGTGTATTAATATTTTATTAAGGACTATTAAAGTCTGCTAAATAGCAGAAATTATACATTGTTTAGCTTGGAACCTTACCGTTTTCTGTATTATGTTTGCTACTCACTCATTCTACAAGGTTATTATCTAGTTATATATGCTTCTGAATAAGTGGATTTCCTCTTCACTTGTGTATTTCCACTATGGACCACTCTGTCTGGTCCATAGGCAGAACACAGAACAATTGACAGTTGAAAGAATATTAAATAAATGGGATAATTAGGAGATTCCAAGAGTCATGCCTATACATTATGATTTTGAGTCACTATACATATTGATAAGAACCTTCTAGAGATGGGAAAGATCAAGAAATAAGAGGAAGGATGCAGAGGGTAGTTCCCACTGGTGCTCAACTTGCCCATCCAGCCTGCGTCCCAGCAGCAATCCATTGGATACCCCCCACCCCCTGCTCCTCTGGCCTCTTGGCTGCACTGACATCTGGTTCCACACTACAAAGACACAGAGGACACCGGACCACCAGTCCACTGTACTGGGAAAGTCGGAGAGATCATCACCTCCCATGGGAATCGGGACTATCTTCAAGGGAAGGGCAGCTGGAACCTGCAGTACAACCCTGCAGAGTTCAACCCTACAGGAGGACAGAGAACTCAACTTGGGACTTGCAGCCAGAAATCTGCTCGAATCTCACGGGTATGTGACTGGCTTACTGAGACCCATTGACTTATATCTGCACTCTGCTAACCACGTTGTCTATTGTGACAACAGAGACATACCCTGAAAGAGGCCCGTCATTTTTATTTTTATTTTTTATTTCTAAAATTAGTATTATTGGTTTGTTTCTTTTTCCTCTCTTCTTTTTTTTCTCTTAACTTTAATTTTTGTTCTCTCCTATTCTTTGCAAATTTTTGGTTTTTTCTCCTTTTTTTCTTCTTTCTTTTCTCTTTCCTTTCTCTCTTACACTCGCTCTCTTGCTGTCCCATATTGTTCATCTCCCTTTTTGTCCCTGTTCTGGCCCTCACTCAGAGTTCTTTATTTTTCTATTATTCTCTTTTTCCTTCCTGCCTGTGTCCTCTGGCCTCTCTGCCAACCCCTATCCTTCTACCTATCTGTCCCTCCCTCTTCAATTCCTTCTAACTCCCCATCCCAAAGGGTAAAGTGTTATATTGAAGAGTTCACTTACTATAAACATATGTCGGGTTGGTCCTCAACCTCAATTTAATTCACACAGTTAAAGTGGATAGATTAATAACTACCACAAAATGTCATTTTCTAAGATGTACTTGATGCAATGGTGTTGCTGATTGTATCACTTGGGCTAAGGTGTTGGTATTGATCTAGTCAGTGATCCTTCCTAGTATAATGATAATGAGATAGCCTGAGAGTCATTAGAGACTCAAAACTTAAAGACCAGCTATATTTGGAAGTCACCTCTGAGAAGTAATCATTCCATAAGGGTTCTAATTATAAGCAACAAAGATACTTACAATAAGCAATTCCAAAGTATCAACCCAGGAGTTAAACCAAGGACAGTACCAAAAACAAATATGAGAAGACACTTAAGCAAGGCACAAACTCAGACTTACACCCCACCAAGGGTCCCTGGGGGAAATGAGGTGGAAAAATCCAATAAGCAACCACATGGTCACCCTGAACTGATAGCACAGGAAGTAACAAAACAGATGAATGAGGCTCTAGAAAAATTCAAAGCAGAAATAATCTCCCACATAACTACAGAGATGGTGAGCAGAGTGAAAGACATGATTAGAAGCTCTAGAACAGAAACTGATAAAATAAAAATAGATGAGCTCAGAAACATGCTGGAAGCCATGAATACCCAGCATAAGAAAGAAATGGAAACCATGATGGCCCAACATAAGAAAGAAATGGAATCCATGAAACAGATTCAAACAGATATTCAGGAGATTAAAAACTCCATTGAAAGTATCCACAGCAGATTAAGGAAATCTGAAGATAGAGTATCAGATACAGAAGACAGGATTGCAGTTAAAGACCATGAAACTGAAATTTCTTAAAAATAGTAAGGGACTATGAGAAATCAATTCAACAGCTGCTAGATGATGCAAAGAAGAATAACATAAAACTGATAAGAGTCCATGAAAAAACAGGAGAAAGCACAATTAACATAAAAAAAACTGTTCACAGAAATAATAGCGGAAAACTTCCCAGACAGAGGTGGAGAATTGGACATACAGATAAGTGAGGCATATAGAAACCCAACTAGCCATGATCAAAAAAAAATCTACATCTAGACATATAATAGTCAAGATCCCAGAAACCCAACAGAAGAACAAAATCCTACAAGCAGTTAGAGAAAAGAAACAAATCACCTACAAAGGAAAGCCCATCAGAATCATAGCAGACTTCTCAACAAACCCTCAAGTCAAGGAGAGCCTGGAGTGAAGTATTTCAAGCCCTAAAAGAAAATAACTTCCAACCCAGACTGTTGTATCCTACAAAGTTATCTTTCAAAATTGATGGAGAAATTAGACACTTCCACGACAAAGAACACCTGAGAAATTTCATGAACACCAAACCAGCACTACAAGCAATTCTAAACAATATCCTAGAAAAAGACAATGAAGGTCACAACTCCATGAGGCCCAACAGAAGGAAACCACCAGGCAAGGTAAGACACTAAAAGGAAAGGGGTGGGGGGGAGAAAGAAAGAGCCAACAAAAGTAAAACATCATGACAAAGATGAATCAATATCTATCAATTATAAGCATCAATGTTAATGGCCTCAATTCACCAATCAAAAGAAACAGACTGGCCGGGGATTTAGCTCAGTGGTTCCATTGCCTGCCTCGCAAATGTAAGGACCCGAGTTCGATCCCTGGTACCAAAAAAGAAAAAGAAACAGACTGGCAGAATGGATTAAGAAGCAAAATCCAACAATATGCTGTATACAAGATACACACCTAACTCAAAAAGAAACTCATAGACTGAAAGGAAAAAGATGGAAAACAGTTTTCCATGTCACAGGAACCCAGAAAAAAGCAGGAGTAGCAATCTTATTTGCAGACAAAGTAGATTTCAAACCAAAACTAATTAAGAGTTAGTCACTACATACTTGTGAGGGGAACAATCCAAGAGGAAGAGATGACAATCCTAAATATATATGCACCAAATATGAATGCCCCCAACTATACAAAATGAATATTAATGGACATGAAAAATCAAATAAACACTAACACAGTTGCAGTGGGGGACCTCAATACCCCACTATCACAAATAGACAGATCATCTAGACAAAAAATTAACAACGAAATTCTAGAACTGAACCAAGCTATTGAACAAATGGACTTAATAGTTACAGAGTGTTCCACCCCACAAAATCAGAATACACATTCTTTTCAGCTGCACACGGGTCATTCTCCAGAATAGACCACATGTTAGCACATAGGTCATGTCTAAGTAAATGCAAAAGAATTGAAGTTACCCCCTGTATTTTATCAGACCATAATCCAATAAAATTGGAGATCAATAACATAAGAAACCACAAAACCCCCACAAACACATGGAAACTGAATAACACCCTCTTGAAAAACCAATGGGTCACAGAAGAAATTAAAGAAGAAATTAAACAATTTCTACAAATAATGAAAATGCCACTACAACATACAGGAATCTATGGGACACAATGAAAGCAGTTCTACATGGGAAATTCATAGCAGTGAATGTCCATATAAGGAAAACAGAGAAAACTCAGATAAATAACCTAATGCAGAACCTCAAGTTGCTAGAAAAAGAAGAGTATAACAAATCCAAAGCTCATAAAAGAGAGGAAATTGTGTTTTTTATTTTTTTTTTTTTTTTTGGTACCAGGGATCGAACTTGGGTCCTTGCACTTACACAGCAGGCGACAAAACCACTGAGCTAAATCCCTGGCCCCCATCTCTCTCTCTCTTTTTTTTTTTTGGTACCAGGGATCAAACTTGGGACCTTGCACTTGCAAGGCAGGCACCGGAACCACGGAGCTAAATCCCTGGCCCCGAGAGGAAATTATAAAGATCAGAGCATAAATCAATGCAATGGAGACTAAGAGAACAATACAAAAAAAAAAATCAATGAATCAAAGAGTTGGTTTTTTGAAAGAATAAATAAAATCAATAAACTTTTAGCCAACCTTATCAAAAAAAGGAAAAAAAAAGACACAAATACATGCAATTAAGAATGAAAAAAGGTGAAATCACAACAGACCCAAAGCAAATCCAAAGGATCATCAATACCTACTTTGAGAACCTGTACTCCAATAAAATGGAAAACACAGAAGAAATGGGCAGATTCCTAGATATATATGAATTGCTAAAGTTAAATGAAGAAGATATAGAAATTCTAAACACCCCAATTACAATGAGGGAAATTGAAAATGTAATAAAAAAAACATAGCAACAAAGAAAAGCCCAGATCCTGATGGTTTCACTGCTGAATTCTATAAGACATTTAAAGAAGAACTATTGCCATTACTCTTTAAACTCATCAAGGAAATTGAAAGGGAAGCAATACTTCCAAATTCATTCTGGGAAGCAAGTGTCACTTTGATTCTAAAACCAGGGAAAGACACAACCCAAAAAGAGAACTACAGACCAATCTCCCTAATGAACATAGATGCAAAAATCCTCAACAAGATGCTGACAAACAGAATACAGAGGGTCATCAAGAAGATCATACACCCTGACCAAGTTGGATTTATCCCAAGGATGCAAGGTTGGTTCAACATTCATAAATCAATAAATGTAATACACTATATAAACAGAGTCAAGGACAAAAACCATATGATCATCTCAGTAGATGCAGAAAAGGCATTCAACAAAATCCAACACCCATTCATGATAAAAAAAAAAAAAAACCTACAGAAAATTGGAATAGAAGTTCTTTACCTCAACAGTCAAAAACTGAAAGCTTTCATGCTAAAATCAGGAACAAGTCAAGGATGCCCACTATCACCACTCCTGTTCAATATAGTTCTGGAAACATTAGCCACAGCAATTAGAAAAGAGAAAGAAATAAAAGGAATAAAGATAGGAAAGGAAGAAGTTAAACTGTCATTATTTGCTGAAGATATGATACTTTACATAGAAGACCCAAAAAACTCTGCCAAAACACTTCTAGACTTAATTGACAGATTCAATTAAGCTGGATACAGGGTCAACACTCAAAAAACAATTGCCTTCTTGTACACAAATAATAGACTCACTGAGAGAGAAATTAGGGAAACAATTCCTTTTACAATAGCATCCAAAAAAAGGAAATATCTAGGAATCAATGTAACAAAGGAATCAAAGACCTCTACACTGAAAACTATAGCACTCTGAAAAAAAAGAGATCAAAAAGGATACAAGAAAATGGAAAGACATCCCTTGTTCATGGGAAGTAAGAAACAATATAGTGAAAATGGCATACTTCCAAACTACTATATAGATTCAATGCAATACCAATTGAAATTCCAATAATATACTTCACAGAACTAGAGAAAACAATCCAAAAATTCATTTGGAACCAGAAGAGACCTAGAATAGCAAAAGCAATTCTAAGTAACAGAGACATGGCTGAGGGTATCACTATCCCCAACTTGAAACTATACTACAAAGCTACTGTGATAAAAACAGCAAGGTACTGGCAAAAGAACAGACCTGAGGATCAGTGGAATAAATTAGAAGATACAGAAACAACTCCAGACATACTCAGCCACCTCATCTTTGACAAAGGTGCCAACCACCATCATTGGAGGAAAGACAGCCTATTTAATAAATGGTGTTGGAAAAACTGGATTTCAACCTGCCAAAGATTAAAACTAGACCCATACCTATCACCTTGCACTAAACTAAGATCTAAATGGATTAAAGATCTAAATATTAAAACAGAAACACTAAACTTGCTGGAAGACAAGTTAGGTAGAACTCTCAATGACATTGGCATAGGAAAAGACTTTATGAACAAATCTTCAGTAGCATGAGAAATGGCAGAAAGAATCAACAACTGGGATCTCATCTTATTAAAAAGCTTCTGCACTGCAAAAGAAACCACCAACAGAGCCAATAGGCAACCTACAATGTGGGAAAAAATTTTTAGCAGCTGTACATCAGACAAAGGTCTACAATTTAGAATATACAAAGAATTGAAAAAAATCAGACCCCCCAAATTCAAAGACCCAATTCAAAAATGGGCATCTGAAATGAACAGACATTTCTCAAAGAAATAAAAGCAGAAAACAAATATATGAAAAAATGTTCAACATCACTGGTCATTCCAGAGATGCAGATGAAAACAACACTGAGATTCCACCTCACCCCAGAAAGAATGGCTGCTATCAAGAAATCAACCAATAACAAATGCTGGTGGGGGTGTGGGGAGAAAGGAACCCTTCTCCATTGCTGGTGGGAGTGTAGACTGGTGTGACCATTGTGGAAATCAGCATGGAGATACCTCAAATAACTAGGGCTAGAGGTCCCATTTGACCCAGCTATTCCCCTGCTGGGGATCTTCCCAAGAGAATTAAAAGAATCATACCACAGTGATATATGTGCACCTATGTTTACAGCGGCACAGTTTGTAATAGCTAAAACTTGGAAGCAGCCCAAATGCCCATCAACTGGAGACTGGATAAAGAAGATGTGGGTTTTTTTATAAAATGGAGTACTACTTACCCATAAAGAATGAGAAACTAGAGTCATTTATAGCTAATTGGATGCATATTGAGGCCATACTCTTAAGTGAAATAAATAGGACACACATGTGTAAATACCGAATAGTTTCTCTAGTGTGAGAAACTAATAGTGAAAACAAGGGTTAAAATGATTAAAAATGAATATTGGATAATTGGAAATAGGAAAAAAGGTCCAAAGATGAAGGGGTGAAGGGAGGGGAAGGGGAAAGGAAAGGTGGGAAAGGAAAAACTATGAGAAAAGAAAAAAAATGGAAATGATGTCTGTGTAAATAGAGGAGGGTAGAGGGGGTGAAGGGTGCACAGGTAATGGGGAAAAAAATAAGAACCAAGATGCATCTTGTACAGTTAGAAACACCCAATGATAAATGTAAATGAATTGTATACCTAAAATGTACCAATGGAAGAACTTAGGGAAAAAAAAAGAAATAAGAGGAAAGTAAGTTGATAAAGAGGAAAATTTATATCAGCATAAATCAAAATTGGTCACAGCACATAATGAACATGTCATGGTGGTGATGTGTTAGAGAACTGATTACGTAGAAACAAAACCTACATATATGTAAGTATTAAATGAAATTCCCTAATCAAAGACTACATACCTAAAAGGAAACTGAACATCTGATTTTTCAAAGACTTATTTAGCCCATTTTTTCTTTTTTTTCTTTTTCTTTTTTTTTTTTTTTTTTTTGGTACTAGGGATCGAACTTGGGTCCTTGCACTTGCGAGGCAGGTGGTCAAACCACTGAGCTAAATCCCCAGCCCTATTTAGCCCATTTTATATACCAATAATTTGCTGGATGCTGAAGAAGTTATTATGGTAAAAAGACTAATATTGTTAAGTCCTCCTGTGCTAAAATCTAGCTGGCTTATTTCTTGTAGGATAGTTTATTTAAGAATAATGAAGACCTAATTTCTGTATTGAAGAACTGGACAGTCAGTAGAAAAAAAAAGGACCTAATCACAGGCAAAAAGCAAAAAGTACCATGAAGGAAAGGGATTGATAGTGTAGGAAACCAGAATATGCCACCCTTCTCGGCATAAGGACTATTTGGGGCTGAAGGCAATGGAAAGGAAGTGGCCATTCAAGAGGGTGTAGCTCAATGGTAGAACATATGTGTAGCATGAACAAGGGCTTTGCTTCAATCTCCAGGAAAGGAAGGAGGGAAGGAAGTGTAGGGACAAGGGGCCGGTAGGTAGGAAGAAGATGGGATGCAAGCCTCATTAAGCTTTATTAAAAATTAAGAGAGAATTTTACTAAAGGCAGTTTCTGCCTCCATAGCTAGACTCAAGCACTTAAAAAGACAAAGGCAAAGAAAGGAAGAACATAAGCCTGGGAAAGTCCCTGGAAGCATGATTAACATAAGAATTGCACACCTCCCTTTTACTTAATCCTTAAACCTAAACTACTTTTTCACAAGGCTGCCACCATACTCCTATCCACCACCAAAGGACAGGGAAAAGTCATGGCCAGAAGAGATCCAAGGTTAGGATGTAAGACAGCTTGAGAGCCAGATTCCAGGAGCCTACATGGGGAGAAGGATCCCAATTAAAGGAGCTGGAGACCAAAAATCCTCAAGTGTTTCACTTTCTAGAATTCCCTACTCATCCAGAGTAGCTGTCTGCCATCTCTCTTTCTCTCTTTTCCCTTTCTCCACCTTCAAATAAATCATCTTCTTTTATTTTAAACTCTGCTTCTTTTTTCCTTTACTGACACTGGGTTTAGGATCGCTGGGAACTGCGTGTCTCAGCAGAGCAGTGGCATGGTGTGTCATGGCATGCACATCCCTTCCCAGACATTACAGAGGGAGGGAGGGAGGGAGAAAAAAAGCTCTTTGCCCGCCACATTTTTCCAAAAACCATCCTTAGCTACTCAAAATCACCTTCCCCAGGTTTCTCCCATGTACTCATTGTGAGACTACATAACCCTGTAATCATAAAACTCCCCTAGCCCCACTGTGATTGAATGTGAGCTAATGGATAAAGATGCTTGTTAGTTCCGCGACACTAGATAAGATCTGTGTCAGCCATAAGGTCCTAAAGTAAATTACTCAACTCTTTGTTTGTTCGAAACTGATGTTCGGGACACCGCTATCTATAGAACAATCTGTAAATGTCTGCTGACCATCAATGTATGCCTGCTAACCATCAGTATGTGTCAGTTGACCATTAACCTTTGTTCCTCTTCTGTAAGTTTCCCCTGTTAACTCTCCCTGCCACCCCCTATAAATGAGCCTCGGACTCTAGGCTAGCTGCCTCTCTAAGCCACTTTGCTTTGGGAGTGCCGTCTGGCCAGACTAATAAAGGTCTGTTTTACTTTCCAACTTGTCAGGTGTGTTCCTTCCCGGGTGTTCCTCGCTGCAGTCAGCTCCTCGGAGCATTTGGGAAGGCCCTCCGTTTTACACTCATAAAATATTCATATAAAACTTCTATTTGTTTTTCCCCCTTGTTTACTTGTCTTTTTGTTTTTTTTTAAACAAGGGTCTGTCCCAGCTAAGAACTAAGGATAAAGAAAAAATTATTTTTCTACCCCACAAGATTCTTGCACGGAGGAGGATAAATCAGCTCCAATTTGGAGGGTAAGAAAAGACTTTACGGAAAATGGTACATTGGAGCAGAACTAAAGACAAAATAAGCACAATAGTCCACTGCCCCAACAGCCAGTAACAAGACAAAGAGCTAACAAGGCCCTGGTATTATAGACCTCTTAATCAGGTAAAAATATTATAGGCAGTCAGATAGGGTTGGGCCCTTGAGGGAGTCAGCACAAAAGATGAAAATACCTCAAAACTGTGGCTAGAGGGACATCTAAAAAAAGATTAAAGTCACAATAGCCAGATTTACATCTCTAAGAGATAAATAAAAGCTTGAGATTATTGTTACCATCCTTTTCAGATCTGCACAAATAAACTATTATCTCATCTCATTAGGGGTGGGCCATCCTCTCCCACCCACTAAGATTAAGACTACTAAAACTAAAGACAAGGCTAAGACTACAGATGATGACCAAGGTTAATGATGTTATCCAAATGCCCATGGTACTATTGAATCAGTGTTTGCCAAATGGCCATGTTTGGAATCTTATGGATTATAGTTTTGGCCCAGGTTGTACCCACCTCATGATTCTGCTCTATAAAATTTTCTCAGAGGGCCAGAGATTCAGCTCAGTGGTTCTGCCACTGGCCTCACAAGCACAAGGTCCAAGTTCAATCCCCAGTACCAAAAAAAATTTTTTCTCAGAGAAGTGGGCTCATTGATCACCCATTTAGAACCCCTCCTGTCTCTCAGGAGCTATTCCTGTTCCCCATAAATTTTTCTACTCTTAACCTCTGTCCCTTAAAATTCATTCTTTGACTTCAGAGAACACAAATTCAATGTATCTGACATCTAACAGACTGGGAGTTACATTTTTTCCCTGTATCACTAGGGTATAGTAAACTGGGAAGAATGTGCAGGGCCTAGGCAGAGGAGGGGCCAGTACTTCTGTTGGTGTCAGAGCCAATTCTGGAAATATGAATCAAAACCACCAGCTGGGGGATGGACAATAAAGTGTTCTTTGACTTTCAAGCTTTTTCTTTTTTGAGAAGTGAAGCTGTTGTAAAAATGTATACAAAATCCTAATATGTAGAAAAGATAGAAGTGGAGTGGCTTGAATACAACCAATACTGTGTGAACATAGGCATCTTTCTATTCCTCTCCACCCACCACCATCTTAGATTGGAAAAAGTGGCATCAGAAATAGCATGACAGAACAAAGTAGAAAGTGATGTTGAAAAAATGCGCAAATGATGTAGGAGAAATATAATTCCTAACCTCCTAGATGTCAGATATGCTGAGTTTATGTCCCCTGAAGTCGAAGAATGAATCCAAAGGACAAAGGAAGTTAAGAATAGGAAAGGTTTATTGGGAAATAGGAATAGCTCCTGAAAGACATGAGAGGTCTCAAGTGGGCTGCCACCAACGCCCTTTGTCAGGGGTAATTTATGCAGCAAAGTGACAATGTGGGTACAACGTGGGTCAAACTATACTCAACCAGCAAGATTACAAGTATAACTGCTTAGCTAATATTGATCCAATATGGAAGTGGAAATACATCATTAACCTTGAGCTCTCTATGACTTCAAAAACAGTGCAGGTGTTCTGATCACCCACCCAGGTGTCTGATGGATATCTGGACTTCATGGACTGAGTGGTACTAATTACCATTCTGCTTATCCCTTAAGGAAGTGCCTAAGTGGGCCCATTATGACTTTATCTTGAGGCCTGGCCTTCTTCAGATGCACCTCCAGCTACAATTCTGATATTTGTATTTTTTACTGACCTGCCTGAGAGCCCATTCCCTCTCTGACTATATATTAATTTCTGTCTAACTTACCTGCATATAAGACTAGGATGCCTTTTCATGCTTTTTTATTTTTTCAACCTCTATAACAACTCAGAATAAAGTGAAGCAAGATGGTGTATCATCTCAGATTTTGTTTGCCAGGTGTGTGATCTCTGATGAAAATCTGCCAGAAGTTGTCAGTCACTTTGGAAGTGAAAAGTTCAACCAGGTAGCTTATCGCTAGGTTCTTTTCCTTTTTCCTTTCATTCTTTGTATTTATTTTTTCTTTAATTCATTGGAATGCTCTAAAAAGCATTTTCTTTTGCAGGCATCTATGATAGAGCAAATGAATTGACTTCTGTCAAGTTCACATGAAACAGAAATTCACAGAAGTCAACATTTCCAATCGATGCAAATGATCCTGATGGAGAAATTGACAAGATTTACTAAGGGCAATATCCTGACTCTCTTGTCAGGCCACAAGAGGCTGAAGCTCTTCTGTCTGTCATTAAACCAATTGGAAGAGTTGCAGAAGAGGGTCTCAAGAGCAGAAGCAGAAAAAAGTTTAAGTTTAAGACAGGATAAAAGAGCAGTTTAAAAATCATTGCTTTTTAACAAGAAACACAGCTATTATTCCAAACCTCAAATCATGGATGTGATAGTCAAAAAGACAAAAGAGTAGCAAGGTAAATTGTTGAAACAAATCTCTGTCATGGATAATAAAAATCTCATTGCAATTCAAAAGATAAATGGCAATTAAGTAGTTTCTGTTAAGTGTTTATTGTTCACCTTTTATGTGGGTGGCCTTTTAAGTGATTTGGTTTTTAAAGGAAAAGAGAAAGTTTGTTCTTTTCACTATTTGAACTAAACATGATGCAAATGCATGCAACCATCAATTTAAAAATAATAATCGTCTTGATTTTCTAAGACGATAAACTAACTACTATATACCACTTCCTTTTCAGGCTGTTGTTTGCCTGGCTTATCACAGTTAACTATTGCACTGACTCTGCATGAAGACTGTAATGTAATTAAATCCTATTAACACATCAGGAAGAAAGCCCTTTAATGGGCACATAGGCTTTGACAGGCAGCTAGTTCCTGAGCAGATTTAATATCCTTAAATTAAGCAAGTGTGAATGGGAAGATGAATCTTATTAAAAACTTAAATCTGATTATATTTGAAAATTATTGGTTCCTTAATGTAATAAATTATCCAATACAGACTAGAACAAATAATATGTCCTAGCTCCACATAACTCTACTCTTTAACAAGTGACAAAAGAAATTATGTGTGACTGTGGGGCAAAAAGAAAGGTCTTTTTATAAAAGTCATTTTGCATAATGAAATACCTAAATCATTTTAATAAACATTTGGGGGGGGGGAGTGCAAATGACACAGTTGGAGAGGGAATCATTTACCCTATTCAGAAAAGGAATGTGGAAATAGTGATGCTAATGTGGTTTTTTTTTTTTTAAATTACCATTCTGGCCAATTTGTTGTAAATTCTGAAAAGAAAAGCTGCCGCTTATGTTGTTGGTAGCAAATTCCTTCTCCAGAAGGCTAATGCAAATGTAAGCCATCTGCCACGCATTCTGCTGAGGAGGCTGGAGTCACAAACAATGGCCCAACAGTCTCTGAATACTAACACACACACTCCGCAGGCAAGAAAGTTTGTGTTTTCCCCCTTAGGTACGCAATACTTTAGGTTGCCTCCTTTTCCATCCTCAGCAAGACCAACAGGCACCCACCTCCTCTCCTCAGTCCAGCTGACAGGAGAGCTGCCACGGATTAGTAGGATGCTGCTTTCACAAGGAGATCCCCTGGAGAAGCATTTCTGTTGAAACTGACTAAAGCAGGAACACAAGACCTGTTAAATTATTTAAACCAGACAAATGCTTCACAGTGTGTGTTTTTTAACTTAATCCTATTTTAGCAAAAACTGGCATTGACTATTGCAGTGTGCACCAGAATGTTGCATAGGTTTTTTTTCTTTTATGACTGGACGCTTTCAGATGGCTCAGGAACACTGTCCTCAGCTCATCTGAGAACCACATCTCAGCAGCAGATGGATGTATTTAACAGAATGCACTGGGCACTGGGAGCTCCAGGCAACCCCCCTCTCTGAAACCTGGGTGCTCACATACATTCAAGTAATTCTACCTGCTCTGCTTGGGGAAATTCAAGTGCTCAGGTATTTGGCAAGTATGCCTAAATGGCACATTCAATGTGATAAAACATTTAAATATTGTTTGGTCTTTGGTGATGGGGCAGAAGAAGAGGCAACCCCCAGTAAAAAGCCATCATAGGAACTCTAACTTCACTTTGTCCCAGATTTGACACCTGCTGGGCTTTCCTCCCCAGTCTCTCTGGCTCTGATTACCATATTTCCCCATGCCTCTTGCTCTAAGTTCCTCACACTTGCCAGGATACAGCTTATCTTCCTGCCTGTGAACTGCTTTCAGTGCCTGGAGTGTCTTCCCCCTAAGATCCTTCTGCTCTCATGTCATCTAGGCATAAATCTAGAAGAGTATGCCTTGGATTCAGATCCCAGCTTCCACCCTGACTAGGTATAGTGTAAGCTATCAAATGAGGCAGGCACCTCCAGGGGCAAATCCCTCATCAGTGCACCTTTAGAGTCCTCCCTCCTTCTAGCCCACAGAGCATAACACTGGGTTCCACAAACTCATCCTTTACTTTTCAACTCAAATTTTTCACTTTAATATTAGAGTAGCTGGCTGTGTGTCTCAGCACTTTTGCCTGAGGAATACAGGAAGCAATCTTTGTGTTTACTCACTTGGTACAATGAAAGGCAAGGTGTGTGTACCCATGCAAAAGTGTCAAACCCATGTTATGTGCTGCCTAACAAGTTTTGTATATGGTTACTTGAGCATCACAGAGGGTATAATACACCCACACCACTCTAGGATTAGTTTTTTAAATTTTTTCTTTTGATTTTTCTGATAGCAGTAGCCCAGTTCAGTACAATGGCACATGAAAAACCAGATTTGCAAGTGGACGAGTTCAAAATTGAATCATTAGATTACTCTTGCATGTATGATGAGGATTATCTATTATGGTAAAATACATGTTTTCATAACAGAAGAGTGGTGTGAATGTATGATGATAATGATGATGACTTTGACATTGGCCATGTGAGCCAAAGTTCAAAGTTCCTGTGACAGTGAAATGGAACAAGAATTGACTGAAAACAGACACAGAGAATGCAGGCCTCCTTGATTCACATGATGAAGAAGACAGCAATGTGAATACATATTTGACAAGTCAAAATGTTGCAAAATGGTCACGCAACCAAATGGAAAAATCCAATGTTAGAACTAGGTGCAAAAATATAGTAAGGGTCTTGGCAAGGGTGAAACCTTTTGGACATTATGCCAGCACTCTCACTCAATGTTAGAAATTGTAATGGATGAAATGCTACAAGATGCTGTGAAATACACAAAAGCTGAAATACAAGTAAAACATTCTGTGTGCACCAATTTTAGTGTATGTGCTGCCAAAGCCATATGTACCAATAACTATATTCAAAAATGTATTTATCATGACACCTCACTAGCTGAACTGAAAGCTTTCATAGGTCTGCTGTACTTAGCAGGGATTTCTCATGGTAATTGCAGGAATGTAAATGACTTATGGAAAAGCAATGGATCAAAATATAATATAAAAATGTATGCCCTTGTAGCTGCAAAGATTATTAGGCTTTCAGTTTAGAAATTAATCCTGGATCTTAGCCATCAGGTCCTTATTTGCACTGTAATAAACCAAATGATATCGTGAACAGACTTGTTGCTCTCATCTCCCAAACGAATCTGAATGTGAAATTTGACAATTGGTTTATTGTTTTCCAATTAATGTTACATTTGTTAACTAAGTATAAGTTGGCTGGCACAGAAACTGTATTCAGGAACAAAGCAGAAATTCCAAATGAAATGTTGCAAATTCAAAACAGAGAATTATGTAGTACAATCTTTGGATTTCAGAAAGATTTACATACGGCAAAGAAAAACAAAATGGTACTGCTCATGTCAAAATTGCACCATTGTGGAGATACTGATAGAGAAACATCAGCAAAATGGAAGCCCAAGATGAAAACTTTCAATAATAAAACCAAAAGAAGAGTAGATGTTGTTGATGAGTTATGCAGAAACTATGATGTTACTCAAAGCACAAAGCATTGACCAATGGTTGTATTTTGCTCAATCCTAAATGTGTAGCATAAATAATTTGATAGTTGACAAAAAAATAACAAGTATAAAATACCATGGATAAATTTTCTTAGAGGATTGAAAATGGAACTCATAAGAGATCATGTATAGCAGAGGGGAAAAAAAATGTTTCTGTCCAGGGAACTATGCAAAAAAAATTGTGGATCACACTGGTGAGCTGACAGGTGAACTGACAGGTGAACTGGCAGACATGGCATCCCAAAGACCTACTAAGATAATAGGAAAAACAAAAAGATGTCAAATGTACCCTACAAGAAAGGACAGGAAAACAAAATGTATGTGCTATCAGTATAAGTGTACTTGTGTGTGTAGCATGCAGATTTCAGGTGTGAAGACTGCTTTAGGTGTGACAGTTGAAGCAATGATTATTTCTATAATAGATTTTTGTTTGTGTTTACATTGTAGTCAGATAGGTTATCTTTTAGGTTTTTTAAGTAAACACCTGATATGAAAATATTGATGTCTTTTCTAAGCACTCATTACATATTTGATATTTTATTTTATTGATATTTTATTTCCCTGCTAAGTGCATGTCGTACAACATAGTAGGAAGCTCCTGACCAAATAGGAAGAGAGATGACAAGAATGGCCTGGTACACAGGAAAGGAAAGCTAAGTATGTGCTATCAGTGTAAGCAAGATGTGTGCATGAAACATGCAGTTGTCATGTGTGAAGACTGCCTTGAGTGTGACACTTGAAGTAAAGATTATTTTTGTTGTAAAGTTCTATTGGTATTTTCATTGTAGCTCACTTATTAATCACTTTATTTCTGATGTTCTCTTTCAGGTTTTGTAATCAAGTACACAGCTGATGTGAAAATGTTGATGTTTATTCTAAATGTTCAATACATAGTAATAATTTAACACTTTATTTTATTGATATTTTATGTTCCTGTTAATTACACATTGAATAATATAATAAGAACCTCCTGACAAAACAACAAGACCAGCAAGATGTCAAGTATGTCCTACAAAAAGGCCAGGAAAGCAAAACACATGTGCTGTCAGTATAAGCAATACTTGTGTATGGAATATGCTGTTATCATGTGTGAAGACTGTCTTAGGTGTGATAATTGAAGTAAAGATTTTTTTTACAGAGTGCTCTTCATATTTTCATTGTAGTTCATATAGGAATTTATTTCTATTCTTCTTTTTTAGACTTTGTACACCGAAAAACAATGTTGAAAATTTTGATGCTTTTTCATAATCACTCAATAAATATTAAAAATATATTTTGTTACTTTTTTCCTGTTAAATACTCATTGTTTAATATAATAAAACTCTTTAAATTAAAATTGATATTTCATCTCTATAAATATTCTAAAGAATAAACATGGGTGTAATACACCCATGTTTATCCCCCTTTATGACAAAATTAGTGTTATGTTCGATGGGTTAATAATCCTTCCTTCCCTCCCCTCTTGAAACAATTTGAGAAAAACCTGCCAAGGTCACCAAGCCACTCCGACTCATGGTTATAGATAACCTAGCGTAAACTTGGCATATTATAATATTGAACTAAGCATGCTCAGAGGTAGTCATGTCTGCCATCTTCATGATCCTGAACTGAGATGCCGAAAGTATTCATGTTTGCCATCTTCATGAACATGTGTTCTGTGACATGTAAGTGAGCATGTCCAGTAATGTGCCTGCCATCTTACTTTCTTGAACTATGATCTTAAACTGAGCATGCTCAGAACTGTACGTCTTAAACTGAGCATGCTCAGGAAGGTACCCACCTCTAAGAGCCTTTTCTATCTGAGTATACATAAGGTCCCAGAATAAAATTTCCACACATTTTTC
Source organism: Heterocephalus glaber (assembly GCF_053883595.1). Classification (NCBI taxonomy): domain Eukaryota; kingdom Metazoa; phylum Chordata; class Mammalia; order Rodentia; family Bathyergidae; genus Heterocephalus; species Heterocephalus glaber. Next base: position 30,467,881 of record NW_028258296.1, on the reverse strand, counting down.
CTTGGTGAGAGTATTACTTGGAAATAACCCATGTTCTCTCTCCTTGCTGCAGATAATTAATCTTTGATCTCCTGGTTGTGCTTGTTGGCTTTGCACTCATGGAGATGCAAACCAATTGTTTTTAGTTACAGTGTGGCTGTGCAAAAGTTGGCTAACTTCTCTGTGCCTCAGTAACTTAACTGTAAAATGAGGATAGTAGGCCAGCTGTGGTGGTGCACACCTGTAATCCTAGATCTTTAGGAGACTGAGGCAGGAGGATCAGTGATTCAAGCCCAACCTGGGAAATTTAGTAATTTAATGAGGGCATGTCTCAAAAACAAACTTTTTTTAAAATTTTTGAAATAGGAAAAGGTCCAAAGTTGTAGGGGTGGTGGGAGGGGAAGGAGAAAGGGAAGAAGGGAAAGGAGTAATTATGAGAAAAGAAAAAAAAATGGAAACAAAATCTATGTAAATAGGGAAGGGCGCACAGGTAATGGGGGAAAAATAAGAACTAAGATACATCATGTACAGGTATAAGTACCCAATGATAAATGTAAACATATTGTACACCTAAAATGTACCAATAAAAGAATTAAGAAAAAAACAATAAAATAAAATGTAGCTAACTAAAAAAAAAAAGCTTGGGCAGATATGGTACCTCACACCTGTAATCCCAGCACTCTGGAGGCTGAGGCAGGTTTGCCATGCATTCAAAGCCAGCCTGGGCTACATAGTGAGTTCAATGCCAGCCTGAATTACAGAGTAAGGCCTGTCTCAAAAATTAATTAATTAATTAATTTAAAAAGAAATCTGGACAAGTAATGCATCATAAAGGCCCTGGGTTCAATTCTGAGTACCACCCCCCCCCAAAAAAAAAAAAATGGAGCACAGTAATAATGTAACCTCCATGAAAGATAAACTGGATTGAGACACATGAAGTGTTCAGCATAACTAGCGTACAACATGCTCAATAGTGTTCCATTCTCTATTGTGGAATCATCTGCCATCCTCTCTTTTTTACTCCCTATTAAAATTTATAACTAAATGTTCCCCCAAAGCCTCATGCACTCATACATGGGGCTTTTGAGAAGTGAGTGGATCACTGGGACATAATACTCATTGGATTAATACTCAGTGGATTAACGCCCTGATGTGTTCACAACTGAATGTGGTATTGGGAGGCAAAGTCTGGTCAGAAGAGACGGGTCACTGTGGGCATGGCCTTGAAGGGTCTGTCTCCCTTCCTACTCCTCCCTTCTCTCTCTCCACCTCCTGGATGCTATGATGTAAGCAACTCTCCCCCGTCATGCCCCTGTGCTGTCCTTCCTCAGAGCCAGGAGGCTATGGACTGAAACTCTCTATAAACTTTGAACAAAATAAACCTCTCCCCCTTTAAGTTGAGGGTGTCAGGTATTGTGTCTCACCAATGAGAAACTGACTAAGACACTAATGTTAATTATTCTTTCTCTATATCATTCTGCTTCTGCAAAAATATGTGCTTATGCTGTTACATATGCTGCATACCTTAATTATAGTTCATATGTCTCTTCTGCTAGACTAGAATTTCCATAAGAGCTCATCTTTGGCTTACCACAGAAGCAAATACATAATTGTCAAGTACATAATTAGTTAAATAAAACAATCAATGAGTGAATGAATTTAATAAATTTAATAAATGAATTTAATAAAAACACAGCACACAAATAAAAATAGGGTAGAGATAAATGTTCTCTACCCTAGATATAGTAAGATTACCATAGATGTCTAAAAAAGGATATTCAAGTGTCAACAAGGATGTGAAGTAGTAGGAACTTTTAATACATGCTAGTGAGAGTGTAAATTGTCTCAGTAACTCTGGAAATCTATATAGAATGTCTAATAAAGCTAAATATACACCTACTCTATGATCTATAATTCAATACACACCTAGTAGAAAGGAATGAACATGTCTACAAAAAAGAACTTCATGGCAACTTGATTCATAAAGACCTCTAATTTGAGTTTATCAGAAAGAGAATATTCTGAAAATGTTTGTGGCACATTTATACAATGAAATCCTATGTCTAAACTTTAAAAAGAGTGCTAATATAAGCAACAATATGGATGAATCCCCAGAATTTATGTTAAGGAAAAGAAGCCAGACATACAAAGGTATATGTTATATGATCCCAGTTATATGAAGTTCAAAAACAAAGATAATTTATAGTGGAAAAAAAATCAGGGAGGTAGTGACCTCAAAAGGGAATTTTCTGAGGTGACAAAAATGTTCTACATCTTGATCTAGGTAGTGGTTACACAAGTATGTACATTTATAAAATGTATTGAGTAGTATACTTCCAGTTTGTGCATAAATTCTTCCTTAAAAAAGTATAGTAAGATTTCTGGCAGGATTGTAATTTGCTACAACCTTTGCCATCTGGTTACTTTGTTAAGAGTATTCTAAAACCATTGACTCAGAAATTGCATTTCTAGGAATTTATCCAGAAAAAAAATCAAACATGTACACAAAGATGAGTGTGCAAGAATACCTATTAACCTAATAGCAGAAATTGAAATATTAAAATTTAACAGTATGGAGATGATACAAATGAAATATTATGCAGACATTTAAAAAGAAGATGTAGGGCTACATATACTAACATGAAAAATAAAACCATACAGTATTATCAAGAGGGGAAAGAAAAAGCAGGTTCCAAAGCAGTGTATCCAGCTCGGGCTTTTTTGTTAACACATAAACATACATATGCATACGTGTGTATAGATTTGCCAGGGAAAAGATCTCCAATTCTATGCAACAAAATATCATAGAGGCTTTTTAAGATGGGATTTCAAGGGACGTAGTTTGCTTTATTTTTTTCTATTATTTTTTTACAATGGCTATTTATCACTTGTGATTTAAATAGATACATAGATACATAATAGATACAAAGGTATATTCTGCAGACACACACTTAGAAAAAAGTTAATTAATAAGACTTATGGCCATATGTGATAAAAGAAGCAATAGGTTATCCTTCACAAGGCAAAGAGGCTACTGCCTACACTTTCAAGTCATGGACAAATCCTGCCTGACTGATACAAATGCAAACAGACCCTGATGAATGGCATTAAAAAGGCTTACTTCTTGGAAAGACTCTCATGTTGAAATTTAATAGTCATTGACACAGTATTAATGGTAAGATCTTTAAGAGGTGATTAGGCCATGAGAACTCTACCTAATAGGTGGATTAGTGTCATTGTCCTTATAGTAGGAATTGGTTATCTGCGGAGTAGTTTTTGGTTAAAAGATAAGTTCAGCCCCCTTTGTCTCTCCTCCCTCTCTTTGCCTTTCAGCCATGACAAGAAGACCTAGAGGCTTTTATCAAGCCATAGCTTATGTTTTTGTGGAGTTGTTTTTATTGTGAAAATCCTTGAAAGCCATTGAAAATTTAAAAGCACAAAGAATTTTTTCTTAATGATTTTAGAGTAACTTGATGACCTGTTGCTTTATTACCAGAAACTTTCCTACACAGTCCCCTGTAGAATCACAAAACAGGATATTAACATCAAAGTTCCACAACTCCAGAAAGTTCACCAGTTTCCAATAGCATCTTTTAAATCAGAAGACTGAGAATCGCATGTGGCATTTAGTTGTCATGTCTCAGTTATTTTCTTCAGGTCTGGAAAAGTTGCCAGTCTTTCCTTGATGCTTATGACCTCAACACTTTTGAAGACTACAGGCCAATTATCTAGTGTAATGACATCAGTGTGGATTTTTCTGGTATTTCTCATGAGATGAGTTCTATATCTGTCTTTCCTCCCTGCTGGGACAAAATACCCAATACCCACTAGATAAAAGGGGAAAGGTTTATTTCAGCTCACAGTTTGTAGAGGTTTCAGTCCATAGTCAGCTGGCTCCAAGGCAGGACAGCATGACACAGGAATATTGCAGAGGAGAAACAATCCATGGCAAGGTAGGTAGTAGGCAGCAAGCAGCAAGGAGCAGCAGTCTCCCTTTCCATTTTATCCCATCCTGGCTACAAGTCTTTTGGTGGTGTCATCCACATCAAGGGTGGGGCTTCCATTATCCACACCCAGATCTATGCTAAGCCAATTTAGTTATCACATCCTTAATCCTAGTATCACACACCCATGATCCAGCTATCTCCCAAAAACCCCACCTATGAGTGCATGAGGCTTTGGGGAGACATCTAGGTATAAGCCATAACAGTATCTTTGACAAAAATATCACAGAAATATTCTCAGGTGGCATAAAATCTTAATTTTCTTTCTAATAAGTTTCATTTTGAACTATTGATTAAAGAGGTAACTCCTAGGCTTCTTCACAGAACTTACTCTTTCTCCTTTTATAATCAATAAATGTCCTGTGGAGAAGTATTTCAAAGCTATATAAATAACCATTTCCTCATTAAATTTTGAGTTATTGCTCATGTATATGTGTATATTCCCATAGTTTATTTTATTTATTGGGTTATGATCTCTTACTGTACTACTATAACTTATTTTGATGTTTAAATTGCCTTTACATTGAACAATGGGATCCTATACACACTGATTTCTGTGGTTTTGATAGATCTCCATTATTCTTTGATGACTTCTTCACCTTCTGGTGCAATATGCTCTGCCTAATCTTGTATTTTCCCTGCTCTAGTCCAGGAATCAGCCATTTCTCCAAAGAACTCTGCTTCCTTTTATTATAGAATGGTATATAGAAACCAAGATCTGGTTGTTAGGTGTGCTCACTGATTTGGGGAAGGTTTCTGTTCTAAGTCTTTCTACATTAAGTTAGGGAATATATAAATGTATGTATATATTTATATGCACATGCATCTATCATAAATATTCATATGCCTATATTTTTCTATGTCTTTTTATTTTTTATTTTTATTAGTACATGTTTGCAGTACATAATAATTACATTCATACTAGGGAGTTGGTACATGTACATAACACATTTTAATTCTATTTACTTCCTCTTTCCCCCATCCCTTCATCTTTTGGTTCCCTCCTCATTTACAAAAGATTTATCTGTCTGTTTGCTATTATCTATCTTTTATTTTTCCTTTTAAATTATTTATACTTTGGCTTTCTCATATAAGAGAAATATATTTAAGCTTGTGTATCTGATTTATTTCATTTAACATTAATAGTCTCAAGGTACACCAATTTCCTACAAACAATTTAAGTTTATCCTTCTTCGTGACAAAGTTATACTCCATTGTGTACAAATGCTCTATCATATTTTATCTAGTCATGTGCTGATGGATAAATAACCCATTTCCAAGATTTAACTCTTATGAGTTGTCCTGCTGAATATAGGAATATGCACATATCATTGTAATATGATGTGTTTAACTCTTTAGGGAAGATACTCAGTAGGGGAATATCTGGGTCAAATGGAATCTCTATTTTTAGTTTCTTGAAGAATCTCCATACTGATTTCCACAGTGCTTATACTAGTTTACATTACCACCAACAATGTAGAATGCTTTCTTTTTCTCTAAGCCTCACCAGCATTTGTTATTATTTAATTTATTGAAGATAACCATTCCTTCCAGAGTACAATTGAATCTTAGTGCTGTTTTAATTTGCATTTCTCTAAGAGGAAGAGATGTCAAATATTTTTTCATGTATTTGTTGGCCATTTGTACTTCTGAGAAATGTTTACTCATTTTAGTTGCATATTTTTATTTTTATTTTTTTACTTCAGGGGGTTAGTTTTTTTTGAGATCTTTATGTAATCTAGAATATTTGTCCTCTGTCCAATGAGTGGCTGACAAAAATTTTTTTTCATTTTGTAGGCTGTCTTTTTACTGTTTTTTTCTTTGCTGTTCAGAAGCTTTTTAATTTGATATAATCTCATTTGTTGAACCTTGATGTTATTTGTTGTGCAACTGGAATTCTCTTCAAAAAGTCCTTACCCATATCTTCTAGAGTTTTACCTATTTTCTCTTCTACCAGATTCACTGTTTTTAATATGAAGGTTCTGATGCATCATTTTATTTTAGTAGATGGTTAAAGACATGAATCCAAATTCAGTCTTCTGAATGTATATATTCAGTTTTTCTAACACCATTTATTAAAGAAGCTATTTTTCCTAGTCTAGTACATGTTTTTGGCACCTCTGTTCAAAGATCAGATGGCTGAATGTGCCTGGGGTTATTTCTGCATTCTCTATTTTATTCCATTGATTCTCATGCCTGTTTTTGTGCCAGTATCATGCTGTTTTTATCACTGTAGCTTTTAATATAACTTGAAATCCAGAATTGTGATTCCTCCTGCTTTGTGGTTGTTGCCTAGGATTGATTTTGCTGGGTCTCTTCTGGTTCCATATGAATTCTAGGATTTTTTTCTACTTCCATGAGGAATGCTATTGGTATTTTGATTTGGATGACATTATATCTATATATCAATAGTATGGGCATTTTGACAATATTGGTTCTGCCTATCCAAGAACAGAGGATATCTTTCTATTCTATGATGTCTTCTTTGAACTCCTTTTTCAAAGTACTATATTTTTTTCTTATAGAGGGCTTTCACTTTCTTAAAAAGGTTAATTTCTGAGTATTTAATTTTTCTTGAGGTTATTGTGAATAGTATTGTTTTCCTAATTTCATTCTTGGTGTGTTCATTGCTGATGTACAAGAATGCTGTTAATTTTTGTGTTGATTTTGTATCCTACTATTCCGCTGAATTTGGTTATTAGTTCTAGAAGTCTTTTGGTGGAATTACTTGCATCTCTTGCATCTTCTATGTAAAAGATCATGTCATTTGTGAATTAGGATACTTTGATTTCTTCCTTTCCTATATTTATCCTTTGTATTTCTCTCTCTTACCTTATTATATTTTCAATATCTATGTGTTCACACTATTATCTCCAAATTCAGTCCTATGCCATAGGCTCTGTTTTAATTTTGCAATTTTGTGTATATATCTTTTCTTCAAAAGAAATCTATATCCCACCACTTTCAATGTACTCATCATTTAGATTTACCATCCTAGATGTAACTATTCCAACATTTCTACTGCCATCATTTCTCCTCATGAAACACTTCTCACTAGCTCCAACACTGAACCCCATATGGGTATCTACCACCCATTTACTCCCTTCCTCAGTCTGCCTAGACTCTGACACCATATCCCAGGCCTCCTTAACTTGTGACACCCTCTTCCTCCCGTCTGAGGTCCAGTGCCACACTCAGGCCAGTCCTCTACATGGACACTTTCCCTGCTCTGTTCACCGATTAGCTTTAAGACTGACATTTTCAGAAGTGGATGAGAAAGAAAGAAAAGGTAAAAAGGGAATTGGAAGCGAAGCAGAGCCATGAGTCATGTTTTAATTCATTCTTATCTCTTACTATTCTTTCATCTCGTACTTCATTTTAAATGTATGTTTTACTAAGTTATACTTAGGAGGAAGAAGTTTGGGGGTGCCATTGCACAGCTACAGATAATAACAATGTATTGTACATCTTTGTCCTGATTGAAATTCTATTTCTCCATCTAGAATTACAGTGGAACCTTGAGTTATGGCCAGCCTGACGTAAAAACAACTTGAGTTATGACTGGAATTTTAGTTTTAACTTATGAACAAAGTTGAGTTGCAACTGAATACCAGCTACTTGTGCTTCCAGATGGTCTCAGATACAGATTTAACCCTTAAAGAGTTTTGGAAGGAACATTACAACATCCTTTCCTGAGTGGGGTTAATTGAGAAATCCTGGGCCAGTGTGTCTCTAAGGACACTGAGATCTCCCTATATACAGGAGAGAGACTTTGAAGGCTGTGTAGAGGAACCTGAGCCTTCAACTGACCAACTTCAGTTATAATCAGCCCTTAGAAATGAATTGAATTCATAAGTCAAGGGTCCACTATATGTTCCACTAATAAAGCTTCCAATTTTTATAAAAATCAAGCAATTCCACATGAGCTATAAAATTAATTTGAATTAAAAACATCTGTAATAAATAGTTATATAAAATTCTGAACATCAGGAGACAAAGATTTCTGGCTAAGGACAAAGATTTTGTGACTTATGGATACATTAGCAGTAGTTGAAGTTATGGAAGTGAGTTTAAAGAAAGAAGCAAAGAAGGCCAAGAATCTTAGAAGCCTAGTTATTTAAAGTAATCACAGACAGGCATGGTACCACACACCTATAATCTCAGTATTATGGAGGCTGAGGTAGAAAAACCACAAGTTTGAGATCTTGTCTCAAAATGTTTAAAAAGGCTGGAGATGTAACTCCAAGGAAAGTCCATAGCTTCAATCCTCAGTCTCTCTCTCTCTCTCTCCCTCCCTCCCTCTCCCTCCCCCTTTCTTTCGCTCTCATGCAATCAAAGAAAAAAATGAAAAAAGATTAGTTAAAGGTTATGTAAATGAAAGAATAAAATGATAAGGCAAAATCCAATGTAAAAAATAAACTTTGAAAATAAGAATGTCATCAATCATGTAAAGTGTCACAAAATAAATGATCTAAAGAATAGCATTGGATTTTGAGCACAGTGGAGCACTGGTAAAACTGTTTCAGTAGACCAGCTATGGTGGCTTAAGGAGTGCAAAAAAGCAGGTCAAAAGGACCTGTGATTGGTGACTATCACCTCTAATCAAGTTAAATGGGAAGATGAAAATGGGTGGAGTTAGGACAAAGAGCATTGAAACTGAGAATTTGTCATCTGTAGCTTCAGCTTTCTCCATGAAGATGTGTCATCGCTTATGGAAATGGCATAGAGGCAAGGCAGGAGCTTGAGAGAACTGTCAACAGGACAAAAGCTATCATGGACCTTGCTAGGAACTGATGTTGCACATACACTCTAAAGAGGGCCTTCTCTTTATTCATTTGTCCCCAAATATAAACCTTTGGTCTCTAAACTCTCTAACTAATGTTTCCCAGTTCAAATTGTACTACTAAAAGCTGAATTATCATCATTCTATCTCTTGGTTCTCAGGTGGAAAAGAGACTTGAGTCACAACCACAGTCACTGAGGAGCACCATGTTCACCTTCATCCCACTGACCACAAATGCTTTCAGGCCTTGCTGACATCTCTGGTTACTCTTGCACCTCTATCTTATCCAGACCCAGTCACTGTTCAGACTCACCTGGTCTAGCACTGGTTTTCGATCAGTTACTACACCAGGATCCTTGCTGTCTTCAAGTCTCCCATGCTGTACAGATCTCCGGGCTCTGTTTTTTCAGATGCTGATCTTGCCTTGTGCTTCTGTGCAAGAAATGACAGCTTCCAGGCATTGTGCCCTGGAACAACAGGACCCTTCTGTATAGTTTTCCTGTATATGTATTCAAACTTTAAATACCTCTCTCTTTTGGCTGGAATCATAATCTGTGTCCACATATGTGAGAGACTATGTTATTAGAAGCCAGAGAAAGTTCACACAATTTTTAAATCCACTGGTATGTCTTCCTCTCACACTTACATCCAAAAATAGATGTAGATGATTTAGATGTAGGTTTATATAAAGAGAGGATATAGATGTGTGTGTGTGTGTGTGTGTGTGTGTGTGTGATGTTGCATCATTTTTCTCAGGCCTGCTGATGGATTTGTGATTTTTCTATTACACAAAACCATCTGGTTACTAATTGTGGATATTCATAAGCACTTAACTGGCCAGGGATTACAGTAGGATTGCATAATGTAGTTGACAATTAGATATATGTCCTTAAACTACTTGTAACCATTCTCTAAAGACCTCAATACTTGGTCACTGGTTCTCAACGCATCAGTTAAAACACAGTCAGCCTCAGCCTCATTTACACCAAATTGCACTGTGGCCTTTAAGTGAAGCCTGAAAATGCTTATTAAACAATGTCCTTAAGTGAATAGTTCTATGTCCAGTGTCATAATGGGAATCTCATGAAACATATTTATACACATGGCACCCCATTGGTGCAATCATAGATTCTTCAACATGGCTCTCACTCTCAGCAACACTGTACCCTGTATGAACCAAAAATCTTTTCTTTGTGGCAAAAACTAAAAATCTCTGTAGGACAACAGCTTAAAAAATGAACTTTGGAGGATAGCAATTTACACATATATTACCAGGAAAGAAAATAAACATAATTCATGGGAACTCCCATGGATTGCTAATAAAACAAACAGATGAGCCAAATTTTCTGTGAGAAAAATTCAGTTGTAAATGGTGGTGAGAGATGCTCTTCTATACACTGAGCACCCAACAAAACTCCTGTGAGTAGAGAGGGGCTTACAGCTCCAAGGTCTCCAAATTTGTGTGCAGGTTTTCTCTTAGCTGTATTACATTCTGGGAACCAAAGTCCATCAGTGATGAATCTTGCTCTTGTCACAGCCAACTACAATTGTCTCTAATTACTTCTGGTGCATAGCTTCCAGACACAAGAATGCAAAGTTACAATCAGTCCCGCTTCCCCATCTGATTCTATATCATGCAATGTAGAATATCCTTATAAAATAATAGGAGAAAGCAATGTACACACACTCTCAAAACACACATGTACACACCATTTCCATAAAAGGAGGAGACATCAGTAAAAATATGGAATATTTACTCCAGTTTTATGGTAATAAAACCCTAGGAAAATAATAAATGAAGAGAAAATTTCAGAATAGAGAAAAGCTACTATTCTCATTATGAACATGAGTACAGCATATTCTATGTTTTGTCCATCTCAGTGCTTCTGAGCACTGACAACTTGATGTCATATGGAGGAGTCATCTGAACAAATTTTGGGAAAGAGTGACTATATTTCCTCCTCCCACCATGGATTCCTTAACCACAAGTATCTCTTCTAAGACTGTATCCCATCCCCAAAGCTGTTGCCCTATCCCTGCGCTTCTCATGTATCCCATTGCATTGTCTCCCTCCCATTACTTCATTCTGAACTAGCACCAGGAGCTGGCAACCTAGTGATTCCCCAGGTCCTGCGCCTTGGAATCATTTATAGGCACAGCAGAAAGAGACAGAGATAAAGCCAGAGCAATGGTACATCCCTGTAATCCAAGCACTTGGAAAGCCAAGGCAGGAAGACAGTGAGAACAAGGCCAGCCTGAGCTACATTGCATGACCATGTCTCAAGGAAAGAAAAGTGAAGAAGGGGAGGCAGAAATGAAGAACTAGTGAATCTTAACCAAGATCTCAGAATGAAAAATAACCCAGCCTTGGCTGTTCTTCATCTGGGAGACCTATTCTTGCCACCTCCACCATATACCAAATGCTTTTCTAGATCCTCCTGTATCTACCAATAGAGAATGCTCTTTGCATTCATTTTGACCAAATTTTACCTGTGTAAAACATATGAGTATTAGGAATAGAGAACATCTTATCCATGCTGGATACATTCTAATATCCCCTGTAAAGGACTAAAATTACAGATAGCACTAACCTTTATATTTACTATATTTTTCTATGTATCATTTAATGTATAAATTAGGTACAGTAACAGATTAACAATAATAACTAATAATAAAATAGAACAAATTGCAACAATGTACTATAATAAAGGGAACTTAAAACACATGAATTGTTTATTTTTGAAATTTTTCATTTAATATTTTTGGACCCTAGTTGACTATGGGTAACTAAAACACTGGATATAGAGGGGAAATATCCACTCAGTACTAATTACTTATCAACTGAGCAAAGAACATTTTGCTTCATCCCAAGTTCTATACCTCCTAAACCTGAAAATCATACTCATTTTCTCCTTCCAATCACCTTCTTTTGGGGCTGACATCCGGGTGCTTTCAAACATACTTCCTACACTACTGATTCCCAGGCCCACTCCCTTTAAGTTGAAAGTCTACAACTCCAAGGAAAAGAAATCTTTAAAAAGTCAGCTTTATTTAACACATAAATTAATAAATGATCTCTCCCTTCCCCTCACCATCTTGCTAAATATATTATAATTATTTAGCCAAATGTCTGTTCTAAGATTAGACTGAAGGAACAATTTCTGTCATATAGACAGAAATAAACATTAACAGAAGTAAATGTTAGGTAAAAGAAAGCATAGTAACTGAATGGCTATCTTAGTTATACATTTGTCACGTTGGCAGCACCCAGCCCGGAACAGAATTTTGTCTTCACAGTCCTGCCTCCTTCCTCATCTTTGTCTATAAGTCTACCCTATCACCATTAACATTCACCAGCTGACATTTAAAGAACCTTACAAATGCCCTTTCTCAGTGGTCTGTCTCTTGGTCAATTTCATGCTGACTTCCCTCCCACCCCTGCATGCGCCTGTGCACATCTTGCCTTCCTTACCGGAAACACAGTTCCTCCAGTCCAATGTCATTTTTCCTGGCAACCTATTCACACTTTAGATCTAACTTAAAACTCCTTTTTTCAGTGACTTCCAAGACCATATTGGGAGCCCTTTATGCTACAGTGCCTCCTTAGTACTTACCAGAATTGTAACTGGATAATTATGCTTATTATTGGTTTCTCTCATTAGGCTATAAGCTCTTTAATATGGACAGTTCCCACTCACCACAGTGTAAACTACAGAACTGCTTGGTCAAATTTTAAATATATCTTCTAGTTTTAAAGAGGGAAACAGAAACTCATGGGCATAAGAGAGAGCAAAAAAATAAGAACCCTACTCTTAAGTGAAATAAATAGGACACACATGTGCAAATACCAAGTAGTTTCTCTCATGTGAGAAACTGAAAGTCTAAATAAGGATTAAAACAATTAAAACCAACAATTTAGAATTTGAAATAGGAAGAAAAGGTCCAAAGGAGTAGGGGTGGGGGGAGGGGAAGGGAAAGGAAAAACTATGAGAAAAGGAAAAAATGGAAACTAAGTCTATGTAAATAGGGAACGGTGGAGGGGGTGAAGGGAGGACAGGAAATGGGGGAAAAATAAGAACCAAGATACATCATGCACAGGTACAAGTTCCCAATGATAAATGTAAACATATTGTATTCCTAAAATGTACCAATAAAAGAATTTAAGGAAAAAAAAAAAATAAGAATAGTCAGCAACCCCTCCATGATGACAACAAAATCCCAAAGACTTAGAGGGAAGAAATGAAAGTATACTGTTGCAAGGATTTTATGCTACATGTGAACTAGTATAATGTCATTTAAAGACTATGATCAAGTAAAAACATAAGTAAAAAACACCACAAGTACTATAATGATCACTTAGAAAAGTGACTTTAATCATGATGTTTTATGCTAATAAATTCTACAGCTTAACAAAATGGACATTTCCTAAGAGGTATAAGCTACCAAAACTCATTGAAGGAAAAAAATAGACAATTTGAATAGCATTGTGTGTTAAAGAAATTGAACGTGCTGTTAAAACCCTTCCCAAAATGAAAAATCCAGGCCCAGAAGGCTTCATTAGAGAGTTATATCATACATTTAAAAGGAAATAACACCAATTCTACACAAATATCCCCAAGGCATTGAAGAAGAGAAAATACTTCCAATCTCATTTTACTAGTACCTGTATTATCCTGATAACAAAACTAGACAAAGATATAATGAGAGAGAGAAAATAACAGAACACTCATTCATTTATAAACACAAATGAAATTCTTAAATTTTCTAAAATTAAGTCTGTCAACATATTAAAAAGATGAGAAATTGTGACCAATGGTATTTATCCTAGGTATGCAAGTTTGATTTAAAATGTGAAAACCAATCAATATGATTCACCATATCAATAGACTCAAGAAGAAAACCCATATGATCACCCAAATAGACGTAGAAATTGCATTGAACAAAATCTGGCATCTATTCCTGATATGCAAAAAATCAATAAATTAGGGGGGAAAAGTCAATTTCTTCAACCTGATAAGAGACATCTCTGAAAAAAGAAAATGAAGAAAATGCTAATATCATACTTAATGGTGACACACCAAATTTTCTTTTCTAATGTCAGAAATAAAGCAAGGATCCCCATTTTTACCTCTTTGAGGTGCAATCAAAAACAGTAAATTTCCCTGCTGAGTGCATTAAACATATAGGCAGCCTCGAAAAACCATCATATTGTGTCTTCATTCTCCTTATTCACCTGATCTGGCAACTTCTGGCTCTTCCCCAAAGTCAACATAATCCTGAAAGATAAATATTTTGAACTGAATGAGGACATCAAGGCAGCCACAATAATGAATATTTTGTGTGTAGTTTATTATAGTCAAATTGAACCTCAATAAGGCCATCAAAAAAAAAGGATGGAAACCATAATTTTATTAAAAGTCACTAAATTTTAAAATAGTGATATATAGACAGGTATCAAATGGATTTTTAAACAGTCATCAAATTTTAAATATAACAAATAAGTCATAAAACAGACTACTATCATCAGAAAGAATATTAATGAAATACAGAAAAAGATTTAAGAATATTATTTAAGTCTTGCTCCATCTCTGTATGCTGCTGTGGAATGCAACAGATCATGGTAAACCTGCACTCTGCTGCTGTACTAGCCTTAGAAAACTGTCCCTCATGAACCCTGCTCCAACAGGCTTTGTGTGGTTACTGCCTACCCATTTGGCCTAGTCTACATGACAAGCTACTAACTGGGCATAAGACATAGATATTGACCGTACAGATCCTACTCCTATTGGTTCTAAAGTGCCTTTCCTGAAACACTGCAGGCATCCATACTCCTTGAAATCTCCTCAAGAATTGGCTCAGGCGTCTTCTTTGTTCTACTTTATGCTAGGCACAGAGAATCAGCCTTTACTCACCACCTCCCAGATATCACCCTCTCCAAACACACAGACATCTCAGTCTGTCATACAGCACAGCTTCCTTTTCCTGGTCAAGTGCACTGCTAACTTGACAACAAAACTAAGATCTCATTTAACAGTAAGCAAAGAAACTGAGTTGCTCTTTGTTCTTTGGTGAAGTTGATGATCAGGTAAGTAAAGAATCTAGAGTCCCTAAAAAGAATACTTAACAATGTTGATTTTGAATTGTCTGCTGTATAATGACAATATTGTTATCTGAGGAAACTAACAAGAAAAACAGGAAAAGATTTGTCAACTTCGACACACCAGTCTCTAGCTACCCATCTACATAGACATACGGTGACCAAATTAAAGAGAGATGAATGAATATAAAATGGTAGTTGAAAAAAATGATGCAAGAAATTGTTAAAAGTGTGAGATTCATGACATTAGTCCAGGAAGTGATTTCTTCAATATGCTCCCCAAAGCACAAATAACAAACACAAAAATAGACAAATAGAATTACATCATACTAAACTTTGCTGCACAGCAAGGGGAACAACAGAGTGAAAAAACAATGGGATAGGACTTAAATAAGAAATATTCTAGGACTGCACTACAAGAGAAACCATCAACAAAGCTAAGAGACAACTGACAATGTGGGAAAAAATTTTTAGCAGCTGTACCTCAGACAAAGGTCTACTATCTAGAATACATAAAGAATTGAAAAAAATCAGACCCCCCAAATTCAAAGACCCAATTCAAAAATGGACATCTTAGGGGCCGAGGATTTAGCTTAGTGGTTTCTCCACCTGCTCTGCAAGTGCAAGGACCCAAGTTCGATCTCCGATACCAAAAAAAAAAATGGGCATCTGAAATGAACAGACATTTCTCAGACAAAGAAGTAAAAGCAGCAAGTAAATATATGAAAAAATATTCAACATCACTCATCATTCAAGAGATGTAGATGAAAACAATACTGAGATTCCACCTCACCCCACAAAGAATGGCTGCTATCAAGAAATCAACAAATAACAAATGCTGGCAGGGGTGTGGGGAGAAAGGAACCCTTTTCCATTGTTGGTGGGAGTACAGACTGGTACAACCACTGTGGAATTCAGTATGGAGCTACCTCAAATAACTAGGGCTAGAGGTCCCATTTGACCCAGCTATTCCCCTGCTGGGGATCTTCCCCAAAGAATTAAAAGAATCATACCACAGTGATACATGTGCACCTATGTTTATAGCAGCACAATTTGTAATAGCTAAAACTTGGAAACAGCCCAAGTGCCCATCAACTGGAAACTGGATAAAGAAAATGTGGGGTTTTTTATAAGATGAAGTACTACTCAGCCATAAAGAAGGAGAAACTAGAGACATTTATAGTTAAATGGATGCATATTGAGGTCATACTCCTAAGTGAAATAAATAGGACACACGTGTAAATACCAAATAGTTTCTCTAGTGTGAGAAACTGAAAGTGTAAATAAGGATTAAAATGATTAAAATGAATAATTGATAATTTGAAATAGGAAAAGATCCAAAGGTGTAGGGATGGTGGGAGGGGAAGGGGAAAGGGAAGAAGGGAAAGGAAAAATTATGAGAAAAGAAAAAAAATGGAAATGAAATCTATGTGAATAGGGAAGGGTGGAGGGAGTGAAGGGCGCACAGGTAATGCGGAAAAAAATAAGAACCAAGATACATCATGTATAGGTACAAACACCCAATGATAAATGTAAATGTATTGTATTCCTGAAATGTACCAATAAAAGAATTTTTTAAAAATAAATAAATAAGTAAATCAAACAGCAATTTTTTTAAAAAAAAGAAATATTCTGGGAGAAGATATTTCTAAATTATCCATTGGATAAGAGAGTTATATCCAAAACATACAAGTATGAGGAACTCAAACTACTCAATAAAAAGAAAACAAATAACCACATTTTTTAAATAGGCAAGGAATGTGAAAATATATTTCTCAAAAGAAAACACAGCAATGGTCAACAGATATATGAAAAATGCTCAATATATAATCATCAGAGAAAGGCAAATTAAAACCACAATGAGCTATTAACTCACATTTGTTAGATTTGCTATTATAAAATAGAGGAAAGATACAAGTATTGCTGAGGATGTGAAGAAAAGAGAACCCTTGTATGCTGTCTGTGAGAATGTAAATTAGCAGTTATTTTGGAAAACAGCATGAAATTTCCTCAAAATTCTAAAAATAGAGCTATACAATCTAACAATCTCCCTAAAGGAATTAAAATCAGCATGTCAAAAAAAAATGTCTGGATTCCCATGTTCATTGCAGTATCATTCACAATAGTTTCAATATGGAAACAAATAAGGCACCGCTTGGTGACTGATTGGATAACAAAAATGTGGTGTATGCAATAGAATGCCATTCAGCCTTTACAAAGAAGAAAATTCTGTCACTACGAGGACACTGTGCTAAGGGAAATAAGTCAGGGACAAAGAGACAAATACTATGTGATCTCACTTATGTGCAAAATCTTTAAAAAGTCCAATTCATAGAAGTAGAATAGAATAGAATAGAATAGAATAGAATAGAATAGAATAGGTACCAGAGGCTGGAGTAGGAGTGAACAGAGAAAGGGAAGATCTTAGTCAAAGGATACAAAGTTTCAGCTAGACCAGAAAAATAAATTTGAGCAATCTATTTCACAGCATAGTGACTAAAGTTAATAATAAAAAGCTGTATATCTCACAATAACTATAGAAAAGATTTCAAATGTTCTTATCACAAAGAAATTATAAGTATTTAAGATAGATATGTTAATTAGCCTGTTTGATTGTTCTACAATGAATACATGTATTGATACATCACATTTGTGCCCATAAATATATAAAACTTCTATTTGTCAATTAAAAATAAAATTTAAAAAAAAGAAACAGGAATTTTAGGAACATAAGTCTCAATGTTTGTAATAATGTGGGTGATTTAAATAACAGTCTTACCGGTAATTTCTCAAATCTGGATTGCACAGATCATTTGGGGTTGGTTTTTTTTGGTACCAGGGATCAAACTCAGGACCTTGCGCTTTCGAGACAGGCAGTGGAACGACTGAACTAAATCCCCAGCGCCCACAGATCATTTTTTAAGCAAGTTTATACCGCAAATTTAAGCCTTTCCTGTGAAATGAAGACGCATCAGGGATCCTTACAGACATGAGTTTAATTCCTTTGCATTTTACCTCCATCTTACACTCACATGTGTATCATAAACTAGGTTAAGCTACCCATATACACAGGGTAGAAACTCTGGGATATTGTTTAAAATCTGTGTGTGCTTCCATATAAAAAGCAATAAACAATACCTGTATTACTGAGAGAAGACTCAATCTGGAAATACTACCTCCAGAGAAGGATTTAGCATACAGCATATCCAAGGGGGCTTGATTAGGGAGGTAGAAGAAGGTGTGGAGGTGGAAGGGTCTCTGCTTGAGGCAGCTTCGTGCTGCAGACCTAAAGGCAGAGTTACAGCAGCTTCTGCCCCAGAAGTGCCTGGCAGGCCGCGCCTCTGCCCACTCACACCTGTGTGCAGAGAAACCTTCTGGCTATTTCTTCAGTTGGAGCAAACCTTTGGCCTGATGGCCAGAGGGGCTCACCTTGTAAATCTTCACACCCACACACGATCTACCTGTCAACTTTCAGGGAGACAAATATTCTCTAAATGTGCCCTTTAAAAAAACAACTAATTCATATCATGAGAAAAAAATCTCACCTTTATTCCTTTGAGGGCTCATCTATTCGTTCTCCAACCCAGTCCATGTTCCTTATTAATTATCAAAATTTACTTATCTGCTAGTTATTTAGATAGTCTGCTAAGTTCTTATGGAAACAAGCAAACACATTTTTAAAAATTTGCCAAAATCTCCTGTTCCCTTTCCCTTGGAAGCACAGGCAATGAGTTCTTGTGGTTTCTTAGATGGATGACAGATTTCGATCTAATTAATCCAGAGCCCTGTGTATAGAAATGACTGCAAAGCAAACATGTCTATTAACAAAAAGCAGTGATTACTGGTTGGCACTGGGCCAGTAACTCCACATAAGCAATGAACTGATGCCTACAACTGTCTCTCTGCCATATGGGTTCTTGTGTAGCAATGAATTTGATCCAACGCAAGGTTAAGAGATGTCAAATTTAACTGGGGTTTAATTGATACTGGTAAGAGGTTCTAAATAAAGAAACAGTTTGTGCACTATCAGAAGCAAGCAACACGTCAGGCTTCATCCTCCTCGTTTGTTGGCAACTCAATTATAGCCAGACATTCAAAGTAGTTTTCAGAGTCAACTTTCTCGAATATGAGTTTTGAGGAAAATTGGGTTAACAGGTTTATCGGCAGCTAATTAGGGCTTAGTATTATAACTTTAATCAGTCTGCGGTTACTTCTCTCTTTATCACAAAGTTATTACTTACACAAAAAACCATGTAGAAAACTCAAGTTCACCCTTCCATCTGCATCTCTTGTTCAGCTAATGACCCTTTGCTTGTCAAAGTAAAAGATCTTAAAGTTATCCTGACTCCTCCCTCATCCTCCTATCCTGCATGAGTCTGTTTCTGACCCACCACCAACTGCCAAGCCCTCAGCATCACTCACCTGAATTACACTCGTCTCCTAGCCTGTCCATGCCACCCTTCCTCACAACTGCTGAACACTACTTCCAGCCCAGATTGTGTGTCTTCCCGTGTTCCCCAGAGTTCTGACTTTGAGAAGCTGCCCTTTCCAGCACCCACACCTGTCCATTCAGCGTCACCCTCCAGCATTATCTTGTTCACTGTCCTTGCTTCAGCCACCCTGGCACGTAAATATGTCTTTGTGCTGTTCTCACCACCACCCTGGATTTTTGCCAGAAAATAAAATGGGGAAATGCACTTTTCTGAGTAGCCTTTCCATCCCTCAAGCAGGACTTATTTTTCTGTACTCCCACAGCTCTTTGTTCATAACTTCATTACAGCACTGATCTGATGCATTAGAGCTGTGTTTATGTCTCTCTATCCATCTCGATTATGAGTCCCTATCATTCCTATGCATCTCAGTTACGGAAAATCATGCCATTTATCTTGATAGGGCGAGTTTCCCGCAGTGTTGGTTCTGACTGTCTGGATGGAGTGGAGAATAGACAGAGGGCAGATTTAAGCTGTGTCAGTAGACTAATTGAAGCCACATTAACAACAGCATTTCACCCACAAATGACAGGAAGTGATGTCTGCTCTACATCTAGGAGCTGGACCCAGTTTTAACCAGGTGTGTCCCTTACCAATTAACAGTAACAACTAATGTTCACTAAGCATTACATTTTGCTAAGCACTTTACAATCATTATCTCATTTATTATTTATAAGACTCCCAGAAGGTGAGGATTTCTCTCTGCTTTTTTGTTCTCATATCTAGAATTTGGCACATATTAGGAGAATGCTAAATATTGTAAATGAATAAATAATATATGTACTATATTATTTATTATCATACTTTTACTTTACAGATAAAGAAACTGGCATGCTGAGAAGTTGAATAGCTTTCTCATGTACTATAAACTGAATGGTGTCTCCTCAAAATCCATACATTAAAGTCCTAACACTCAGTGCTACTCTATTTGGAAATAGGGCTTTTAGGAGCCAATTCAAGTTGACTGAGTGATACAAGTCTGGTAAGTTTTTTGGTCTTATAAGGAGAGAGGGAGAGAGAGAGAGAGAGAGAGAGAGAATCTGCACTCCACTTACTTGCAGCAGCGAAAGATCTTATGAGTACACAGAAATGAGGGAGCCGTCTGCACATCAGCAAGAGACCCTTCAGCAGAACTTGACCCCGCCAACACTCTGACTTCAGACTTCCAGTGTGTGAGTCCTTCCTGTAAGGTGAAGGAAAGTAGCAAAGGAGAGTTCAACTTTCTTCCCAATCTTTGATTCAGCATCATCCTTTTCCAGTGTTCTTTACCCTCTGAGACTGAGGTCAGAACCTAACACAGGCAAGAATTCAGGGAGAGAATATGTGACCTGTTTCATTCTAATGTAAAGTATACTTATTGCCCTTTTGACTGCCTCATGTTATTTCATTTAAATTTAATAATATATCCCAATATTAAACAAGCTACTTCTCCCCTCGCAGTATGTGCATTAGTCAACTTTTCATTGCTATAATGAAATACAAGCTACTGATGAAGAAAAAAGTTCACCTTTTACAAGGTTCACAGCTTACAAGGTTCAAGTACATGGCACATGCAAGGGCTCAGTTCCAATGAAGACCTCTTGGCTGCATCACATTGTGGTGGATGGCAATGGTGGGCTGAAGAATTCACACAGACAAAAGTAACAGAGAACTGGGTGGGGCATGTCTTGCCTCTTTTCTAACAACCTCTCGTTATAATTAACAAGGTTCAGGAGCCAGGGATTTAGCTCAGTGGTGCTGCCGCCTTCCTTGCAAGCATACAGTTCTGAGTTCGATCCCCAGTACCAAAACAAAACAAAAAAAATTAACAAGGTTCCCTGAAAAGTACATTGATAACTCACAAAGAGCACCCTCAGTTGACCTCTATCATGCTTTGGATCCTGACCATTCCTAAATGGCCTTTATGCTAATGGCTTGGCCACAAGCCTATTATATTACTTGGATGTGGCTGAACCTTTGGGAGATGGAGCCTAATGGAAGGAAGTTAGTTCATTGGAGATGTAGCCCTGGAGAAGATATTGGGATGCTTGTCTCTTCTTTTCTCTTTTTGTTTTCTTACTACCATGAGGTAAGCAGCTTTATGATCTCATGCACACCCTGCCATGATGTTCTGCTTTATCACAGGCCTGAAAATAAGAGCCAACAAACCATGGGCTGAGATCTCTGAAATCATTAGTCAAAATAAACCTTTCCTTCTCTTAGTTGATTTATCTGAAATGTTTTGTCATAGTTACAAAAGCTGACTAGCACAACTTCCCTTAGACCCCCCTCTTAAAGGTTCTATATCACTTCCCAATACCCTCATTCTGAAGACCAAGCTCCCAACAGCAGATGCTTGGGGGCCAAATCACATCCAAACCATAGCAGAATATTAGGTGACTTTAACAAGATTGCTTATCACCCCAGGTGAGGGGTCAGGTACGTGACCCAAATTGGCCACCTAGATGTGTCCTTCCTAGAATTTGAAAATGAGAATAATAGCAAAATAACTAGAGTTCACTTATTACTGGAGCAGCTCTTGACTCTGACAAGACAGTCAGATCCTTCCATCAAAACCTGGTAGAGCAGATGCCTCTTCCAAATCTCGTTTTTTGACTTCATGAACAACTGTATCACCTTTGTAAAAATAGCTTTTTCACTTAAATTAGCCAATGTCAGTTTCAATGGCTTATAAGCAAAAATTCCTAACATTTTCATCTACTAAGGACAAAGGTTAAGCCTGGAGTCTTGGGATTGAAGGATGGAGGGTGAAGAGTGTGATAAGCATAATTGGCAATTAACCAACCCAAACCACGAGCCTCTAAGCCAACACTATATTATTTATTCCTAAATCCTGACACAGATTTAACAGATCCATTATGGATAGTTGGTACTCAAAGTATCCTTATTTAATTAAAGCATAGATAAAGCTCAGTATGAAGTATTAGAAGACAAAGCAAGAAATTGGTGAAACAATGTAAATAATATAAATTTGAGAAGAAGCAGCTCTCAAAGAAATTCCTGTTACTTTTTCACCTCTGCCTCTTCCCCTCTCTCTACATTTATGTCTCTCTCACTTTTAACAATAAATACAAATTCAAAGCCTCATCTTGGCCCTCTCATTTATTAGGACAGAAATGCAGTATGTGTTATACCATGGAGTAAAGCACTGAAGTAAATGTAAAAATAAAACCAATGTAAAATAAAGGCTTTTTCAAACAATTCCTAAATTTTGATCCTTTCTGATATTCTCCTGACTCCAGTTAATAAAAATAGCTGTAGTTAATAAAACATTCCATCCACTCCTTTTCAATGCTGCCTATTATTCTTGAATTCTCAGAAGCCCCAGGCTCCCAGCCAGGTCAAAAGTTTTCACAAAACATCAGCGAATTATTTCGAAGCAGTGAGACTCCCACAGCATGTCTCCCTGGAAGCTGTAAGGCAAGAAAATCCATCCTCTCTTTCTGATGGAAAGTCAGAATTCACTGGAGGAGATGTAAAGAAACCACCAGATAAAGGTTTATTCTCATTTTGCACCTTCAACCTATAATCCAAGCTACACCCCTCACCTCGGTAGGAGCACTCTCTCCCAGGAGAAGAATCCCAACATGCCTTCTCTGACAATGTATTTTCAACTATTTTTTATAACTACAAATTTGATTTTAGAAGAACAATTCTATTCTCCAATATGCTGGAGGGCACAAGTAGTTTTCACTCCCAAACACTGAAGGAGAAAATACTCCCATCCTAACCCTTTTGTCTTTTTTCTTTCAATCAGATTTTAGCAGCCTCAAGTTGAGCCTGCAAAAGAGAATCCTCTGTTCACTCCACTGTCAGACCAAACCTTTGTGTATAACCCTCTGGCTTTGCTGGATATTGTCCTAATAGGGCCATCCTTGTAAGCACCAAGGTATTTCTAATCTGGGCCTCCCATGACTTGATACTTGATCCAAAAGCCTGATTCTCTATGTGTGGATTGTAATTTTAGAATGAGAACTGTAAACCCAAAACTCTTGTGACTGCTGATATCTAGAATGTCTCTCTGGGTTACACAAAACTCACCTTCAAAAACCAATCTCCCCACTGCCATTGAAGGCTGTGAGATGCAAAAGCTGCTAAATTCCAGGAAAGTCCAACATAGATATGCAAATCATGCTGCTGTAATAGTTACATTTTTAAAGATCAAATGAAGCTTTTTTGGCAAACAGAACCCCTGTACCCTCTTGAACTCTGAACACTAAATTATTCTTTCTCTTTACTTCTGAATATGATGACTTCAATAAGTTTGTAATAGCATTGCCAAAATCAAGTATACAGAAGAATTTTAAAAGTGGTCTGAAGAATCTTAAAAGTTTAGAAGTCTTAGTGGGGTATTTCTACTTTGTTTCTACTGTATAATCTTAGTATATGACAATTATTAAAAACACCAACTTTAAGCTGGGTATAGTGGCCCCACACCTATAATGCTAGCACTCCGGCAGCTGAGGACAGGAGGACCACCATGAGTTCGAGGGCTACATAGTAAGTTCAAGACCAGCCTGCACTACATAGTAAGATCTTGTCTCCAAAAAAAGAAAAAAAAAAAAGAAAAAAACCCAATTTCAGCCCTGTCAGTATTATAAGCACTACTTTCCAAACCTAGCACACCGCATTCTAATTTGTTCAGAAGCATTCCTACAGCAAAGACTTTCTGTCAGGCATAGTCTTGGCACAATATGGGAAGCAGTAAAAGGAACACCCAATAGATTCTTAAATGTCTGCATTTTCAATGTATTGTGGGCCATTTTTGCCTTGTGAAATGATCTCCTCCATTAGAATAAAGGCTTTTTGTAGACATCATTGTGTTGTCTTTTTTTTTTTTTTTTTTTTTTTGGCAAAAATGAGAACTTTCATGAAAGCCTGCATTTCCACTTAGGCTTCTATTAGACTTGGGTTTTTTAAATTATGAGATTTTATTGCAGCAAAATTGAGTCCTCAGGCAATTACAACAAAACTTTTATTATAACAAAGAAATATTGCAAAGTCCTGCTGATGACATGTGGAGGCATCTAAATGTCTTGACTTCTCAGTGTCTTTCTAACAGCTGTGACCAGGAGCCACATGAGCTGGTAGATCTCGTGACAGACTTTGCTGCTGTTGTCCCCTCTCCCAACAGCACAGCATGCAGTGTTTTCTCCCCAAAAGAAATTTGACTGGATCCATGATTGTTTATTTCCCCCAGTTTCTTCTCCAGAGTGATCCAGATCTCAAAAAACTGAAAATGAGCTCCCTTTCACTTAAAATAAAATGAGGAGAATGTTTCTCAGTTCTCCAAATACAGCCCAGTTTCCTTCACAGGGTAATCAGGATCCAACCAAATCATGTCCTAATCCAACTTTTCCATCTCATCTCCCTCTGTAGGGAATTCTGGTCAACTGCTCAGCTCATTGCCTTTCAAATGGGCCAGATATTTTCTCATCCTGGTTCCTTCACTTGAACATTCTCCCTACCCTTCAAAATTTGAATTAGTCTTTAATAACTAACTTGAACTTTTCTTTGAAAAAAACCTTCACTTAACTGATACACACTAAAGCTATCATATCCACCTCTCCAAATTGCAGAAATTATACAATCGAAAGATCTTGAGGGTCTAAAATAGGACAGTGGCAACAAGAATTCACAAGAGAGAACAGATTCAAAATTCATAATGGTGATCCAATGGTTGGGGTGTGTGGTTGATGATGGATGCTGTTAAGTATGCCTCTTGTCAGAAAATTGCTTGGGAAGGAAATATGAACCTTTTCCATACAATTTGTACTAAGTACCTAGTTAGAATCTGAGGCAGAAATGACCACTACACAAAAAATTTTCAGATTTTATATTTTCCCAAAGAAACTAGCAAAGCACTTTTTAATCTTCATAGCACAGCGAGCTGCTGCTGACACCAACTACAATGATCTCTCATTCTGAAATTACTTTGGCCTCCCCTCACTGGTTCTCTGGTCACAGACACTCAGTTTGAAATCAAAGGTAACTGAAACCATCGCTAAAATTTTCATTATTTGAAGCATGGAAAATGGAAGATAGATCATTCATGCCCCTTGAGCCACACATGTGCATGCCTCAGTCTGTTTTGCCAAAAATACATTTGCTACAATCACTGTTTTTACAATATGCTAAAGATATATTACCAAAATAAGCTTGCTTATCCACAGAATAAGTGAGCCAAGGCATTGTGCTTCATCTTTACAATGAAATGCAGATTTCTCATTGAAAGACTAATCTTCAGTTTCAAAAGGTTGAACAAAATGGTGCTTAAGAAGAATTATGGCTGGTTAAATATAAGCTGCTAAAAACATCTAGGATGAGACTATTCTTTGAATATCAAAGCATTTTCATCTGTATGATTTAAACAAATTTTCTTTCTGTGGAAGATCTGGTGCCAGTATGATCTTCTAAGATCAACAAATGAAAATCAAGAAGGAAGTCTGCTGGCCCAGAGCCTTCTTTACCTAAATTTCTCCATAAATGTGTTAGGAAGAAACTGCTTCATAATGGCAAGATTGGCCTCTCCCTCAGCTTGGATGTTCTTGTAGCAGAACTGAAGGAAGCCCTTTAGAATCCCCCATTTCTGTGGGACCCCCACCCTCATGTGTATTGGATGCTTCCTCTCAGACCACTACACACTAAGAATACCAGCCCAAGGAGACTTCGTAAAACTAACTATCCAGCTCTTTCTTGGAAGACTTCAGAACTAGTCTTGATATATTTGATCCTTGTCACTTTCCAAGTCCCATACATTTTCTCTAGCCCAAGACTGACCCCATTTCCTTCCCCCTACCACCCTCCCAACCTTTCTGAAAGATCTTGAGGGTTCACTGGAAGTCATGCTCTATTAGGAGTAAAAACACCTCTCTACTCATCTTCTTTGAATCTTTTACCTCACTCCAGTGTAAATCTCAAGTACTCATACATCTTAAAACAGTTTCCCCTACAGCTCTCCAGAGTGGTGGTTGTATTTAGTTTTGGTTTCTGTTGTTCTTGTTTTTTGTTTTGTTTTGCTCTGTTTTGCTAACACCATTTGTCCTGAAGAAGAGGCTAGCCTCTCACTGGCATTTCCCACTGCCACTTCCAGATTAATACTTCTGATACCACCCTGAAAACCCAGATATACTCCTGGATCCTTCTCGTTGCTGCCTTTATGCCAATCACTGTCAGTAAGTGGAAGAATGATGTATCCTTTACTTACCTTCCCTCCACTTCTACTTCTCTTACAGTTTGGGGGAGGTTCAGCAAACACATAGATCTCTCCAGTCCTTATTTTCTCTGCCTGTACTAAAATTGTCCCACATCCTATCTCAGCCACCCCTCCCCATGGTCAATCAATAGCTCCCTTTTTAGTATCAATAACTTCACCCTTTCTAAAACTTCAGTTTCAAGCATCCGTCTCTCTGATTACATCTTATAGTCTTTCCACCTTCGTTCTTTTATCCCAACTCCAACAGCTCTTTGACTCCCTCAGCATATTCAAATCTTGAGCCAACAACACTTCTACTTCCTCCCTTCCCCAGTCCACTTCTAAAGTCTTCCTTCACAAACACTCTCAGCTCTTATCTGCTCACTCTTCCCATCATGTACTCAGCCAGCAGAACAGCAATACTCTTAAATTCAACTTTCTGCTTCCTCCACACCTACCCACAAAGCAGTACTAAATCCCACAGACAGCCTACAATCCTTCTGACAATCTCACTTTAAAATCATGACCACAGCTATGTCCTCAACTATATCCTCAACACTGACCAGGAATTCCAGCATACATGCTTCTTTGCTCAAATTTCCAACACTGCCAACACTGGTCTCTCAGGTGATAAAATCATTTCTTATTTTACTAAGAAAAAAAGAGAATACACCAGGAAGGGAACTCTCTCATCCTAAACCAAATCAGAGACCCACCTGCTGCAGGGCTCACATAGAAGCTGACTGCCATCATGGTGACCTGTCTGCCTTCCTTCCCAAGGCCAGCATCCCAGCCCCTCTTGCCCAGTTGTGAACTTAGGCACAACAATTATATCCATTCTCTGCTCAATAAGCATTTTTAGCTTCCTACCAGATCACACATATCAGCAACCATGTGTGATATTTTCCTTTTGAAATTAAAAAAAAAAGAAAGCCCACTCTAGATCTCACACCTCCCTCCTATTCCCGTTAACTCTGCTCTTCATTTTTCGGCTTCTACTCAGAGTAAAACTACAGATGCTCCTCAACTTATAATGGGGTGCATCTGAAAAAATGAGTTGAAAATATTCTAAATTGAAAATTCATTTAGTACACTTAACCTACCAAACAGCACAGCTTAGCAACACAGTACACTAGAGCATAGGTTGTTTGTCCTTACGATGATGTGGCTGGATGGGAGATGCAGTTCAATGTCCCTGTCCGCCACCTATGGAGCATACCTACCACATATCACTAGCTCAGTTAAAGATTAATATTTGAGAGCTTCAGGTGCAGCTCAGTGGTAGAGAGCTTGCCTTGCATGAATGAGGCCCTGAGTTCATTTCTTAGCATCACAAAATTGAGAGAGAGAGAAAGGAAAAAAGATCAATTCTTAAAATTCAAAGTAAACCTTCTACCGAATGAGTGTCACTTTCAAGCATCATAAAGTTTAAATGAATGTAAGTCAAAACCAAAGTCAAACCAACATAATTCCAAGACTTTCTGTATTAAAGAATGCCCATGCTCTCTACACCCTAATCTTTCCCCTTCCATCCAAATTCATATCCCCTCCATTTTATTAAAACTTCTCTTCTCAAGGGATTAATAACCTCTATGTTGCTGAATTTGATAGTCATTTTTTAATCTTCATCTAATTTGACTTTTCAGTATTATTTGATAATCTCATCAGTTTATAATTTGTCTTTTTGTGGAAAACTCTTTTTTCTTGGACTCTAACATCATATGTGCCTGGTTTCCTTCTCACTTCACTGTCTGTTACTTTGCAATCTTAGTAACTTGATTCTTCCCTCCCATCTGAGTATCATTGCCTCAACCCTTTTCTCTGTCAACATTCATATATGCTAGGTGATCTTATCATTTCCATTGCTTATTACAATATTGACATGCTACTAATGGTCCCAAATTTAAATCTCCATCTCTTGACTTCTCCCATAAACTTTCTATACATCCGACTCCCTGCATGACCTCTCCACTTGGATTTCTAGCAAGAATCTCTATAGACATGCTTTGAAACACACAAAGAATCCCTGCCATTGGAGACTATAAACAAACCCAGGAGAAGATGCTCTGCTTCACCGGTAATCAGAATGCAGCAAATAGAAAGCTTAGTGAGGCTTTCCGGTCACATCACTCTGATCAATCATGCTGCAGTGAATACTCACAGATAGCTCTTCTGTCCACTTTGTGCAACTTCCATTGGGAATTGCAGGGAGGGTCATGGGGCTTGCAGAAGTTTGACTTGAGATAGCCAAACTTTTCCAAAATGTTTATATTCTTTCAGTAGTGTTTGCAATTCCTTGTTATTAAAAAGACTGTCACTGCTAACAGTCATTTTAATTTCGTCATTCTGCTGTGTATGTGTGGTATTTTTACATCATATTTTTTCCTTTGAATTTTCTTGACAATTGGTGAAGTTGAACACCTTTTCATTACTAGCCAACCAATCAAGGGAGCAGTTACCCTTGACAAGCATAAAAGGTAAAACATCAGAAAAGGATGCACAAAACATGGGGACTTGTGAATACTGACAATACAGTAGTTTTTACTCTGTGAGGTAGTTACATGGGTGCTCATCCAATGATAAGATATTAGACTGAAAGTCTCATTTTGTATACTTCTATTCATTGTGTTATTTCACAGTAAAACAATTAAATAGAAGATTCAGTAAACAATAAATATTCTTCAAGTACCTACTACTAAAACCTGGCCCATACGACAAACACTGGAGACCCAAAGATCAGTGAGGAAAGTTCTTTTCCTCAAGGTCACTGTGAATCACACAATTAGTTCAGGTCAGCAGGAACTGCTCCTAGAGCACTGAAAACCTGTGGAAATTTCAAGGAGGGGCAGTTTGTGATGGCCTTGAAAATGTGAATAGTATTGGATAAGCAAAGAGAAAGAGAAATGCTGTGGACTTCTTTGATTTGTGACTAGAGCTACCTCCAGTCTCCACACACATGGCCACTGACACTCCCATGCCTGGTACAAATACACCCACTGCTTTAGTTTGCCAGGACTGCCGTAACAGAGAATCACATACTGGACAGCCCAATCAACAGGAGTGCATTTTCTCACTCAGCTCTGAAGAAAAGAACCCTGAAACCAGAGTGTTAGCAGGGTAGGTTCTTTCTGAGGCTGTAAAGGAATGCCTGCTCTGGACCTCTCTCCTCGGCTTGTAGATGACCATCTTCTCCCTGTGTCTCTTCACATCATCTTCCCTCTATGAGTGTCTGTGTTCAAATCTCCCCATTTATTAAAACATCTTCTCCATTGGGTTAGACCCCACTCTAATATCTCATTTTAATTTGATTATATCTGTGAAGATCTCTCTGAAAATAAGGTTACATTCTAAGGAACTGGAGGTTAGGATTTCTACAAAATTTTCATGGGACACAATTCAACCCATAGCACTTACAGGTACATATTCACAAATTCACACTCATGTATACAATCTCTATACACACAATTATATATGCACACATTCACATGTGTTCTCGCACACATACACCTACATATATACACACATGCTCAAATCTTCACATGTGCTCACATAATCCCACAATATATTTACACACATACACATGTGCACCTTCAGTTTCACTCTCTCACACACACATACACTGACATCCAAGCAGACACATGGCATATATAGGGAACCTGCTCTTTCCCCCTCCACCTCTCATGGTGTGCTGTCTCCTTGGGTGGTGATATGACCCAAGCCAAAGAAAGCCAAGTGCTTCATCAAGCAAGGGTTAAACTGGAAGAGAATACAACCCCTTTACTACCTGGTAGCAAATTTAAAAAGATGCATATCAGGCTGCTGTGGGAAACACTGTCCCATGTCTCCATAGCAGATGGCTGTTCACTGGTGGAAAGAATGACAGAGAACTGCATAGAAGAAGAAAGTGAGTCTCAAGGCCCTTTTCCTGGTCCCACCCATCCATGTGGTCAGTTGCACTCTGAGTCCTTCAGACCCTAGTAACCCCTTTTTTGTCTGGCTTAATTCAGCTTGGGTTTCTGTCACTTGATTCCGCATGAGGGCTTTCCAACTGAAGCTGCCTTAGTTACTTTTCTTGTTGCTGAGACAAAATACCTGACACTCACAAGTTAAAGGTTTATTTCAGCTCACAGTTTGCAGAGGTTTCAGTTCATAGTGGGCTGGTTCCAAGGCAGGGAGGCATGCCAGAGGAGAAATAGTTCATGGCAGGGCAGATGAGAGGCATCAGGCAGCAAGCAGCAGCCTCCCTTTCCCTTTTATCCCATCCAGACTATAAGCATCCTGGGTGGTGCCACTCACACCCAGGTTGGGGCTTTCCATTACCCACACCCAGAACTATAATAAACCATTACTGTACTAATCCAGTACCACACACTATTAACCCCAGTATCACACCCTTAATCCACATTAACACACCCCAGAATCAGCCACCTCCAAAAACCCCCCACCTATGACTCCATGAGGCTTTGAGAGAACATCTAAATACAAGCCATAATTAAAGTTGAGGAAGCACAAAGATAGAAGAGTGATCAAAATGGAACTTGTTGCCACATCTGATGATAAAGTTTCTTTCATTCCATTTAGTTTTATTGTTCCAGTCATGTGTTGTTCTCCAACCATGTTGTTTTCTTTTTTTTTTTTTAACCACGTTGTTTTCTTTCAATACCTCACCAACATTTTTACCCCTGAAAACTTTGAAATCAGTTTCTTACATGGCAGATCTCTGCTTGTTAGTTTCTCTGACATCAATTCTTGCCCAATTCATCCTATCTTCCCATTCAGAATTGATTGTTTTCTTCATTGCACTTGATTACAACTTGGAATTATTTTATTTATATGCTATTGACTTAGGTTTATCTCTTTTCCCTGTTAGAACATAAGCCCTGTGGGGTCAGGGGCTAGGTGTTTGTCATTCTTCATTTTATTCTGGGAGCCAGCACCCAGAATGGTACTGATGGTGATGGCAGAAGGTCAGTAGAAGAACAAAGATAGACAAGGAGCTGGGCTGGTCATAGTAACTCACAGTAACTCACAGTAACTTCTGTACTGCACACAGCCAGATATGGGAAACCTGATTTCATCAGGCAGTTTTGCTTTTGATTTCTGTGCCTCTCACTCATTGAATAATGCTTCCTTTGACTTCTCTGTGGTTCTTCCACCTTAATCTCCCAGGCTACAAACCCCTGGGAACACCTCCCTGTGTGACCTGCTGACTTTACCAATGTGGTATGTGTTTGGCCCTCGTTTTTGGCACAGTCACAGGTGTGCCATTGTTGTGTATTATCTTGTTCGGTGTGGGGCCAATGAGGAAGCACACTCAGAAAGAAACAAGGGGATACATGGACAACTTTTTGCCTGAAGGGCAAGGACAGAGGGCCGCTTTAAAGTCTCTA
The DNA here is from genome assembly GCF_053883595.1 of Heterocephalus glaber. Classification (NCBI taxonomy): domain Eukaryota; kingdom Metazoa; phylum Chordata; class Mammalia; order Rodentia; family Bathyergidae; genus Heterocephalus; species Heterocephalus glaber. The sequence goes on along the minus strand of NW_028258296.1, from coordinate 30,435,943 downwards.
TTCACAAGATCCTATTTGATAAAGAATTGTTTTTCAAAGTAACACAACTTAAGGGAAACGGCCATGGTTTATTAACATTCCAGCATTTTAAACACTAACAATTTCATTTATCATAGATACCAGTTCTGGGGTAAAAATTAGTTTATTGTGTTTTTTTTCATACAACTAAAAATATAAATAAATTAAAGAGCAAAATAAAAGATAATAGGAAAAAAGAAGATAGACCTTTTGCAAAAGGGCAGGGAACTAAAAGACAAAGGAAGGAAGGGAGTAAAGAGGAGAGGGAAAGAGGATGAAAAAACACTAAGATGTGTTATATGTTATGTACATGTACCAACTCCCTGCAATGAATGTAATCATTATGTACTATAAATACGTACTCAAAAATAAAACACAAAACCACAATCTCTCCGCCCTTTCTTTTCAGATATTGAATCTCCTGAAAACCAAGTTGACAAGTTACTGGCAATTCAGTGCCAAGTAGAATCATGTGTCAGAAATGAGTATGGAATGTTACACTTTGCCTGTAACTTTTTGCAGCCTTTAAATTGCTATTTCTCTAACTACTTTCCTTCAAACAGTATTGCCATTTGAGTGGTATCAATCAGACAGGATTGCCCTTTGATGTCAAAATGCTCTGAGTTAGCCCACATGAATAAATTTTGATTACTTCTGTATTCTGCAGAGAAAATGTATTTTTTCTTAGATGATGGTTATAAGCTGTGAGGGAGCATTTAATAAAAAGTAATATTGGCTGCTCATCTGTAGGTGTCTGGAGCTAAAATTAGTGTATTGTGCTAACAGAACCACCCTGAGCCTGACTCCTTCTTAGCTATGGCCTTAACAATCAATTGCTTTATGTAATTCTTAATTCTAAGCAACTCTCGTGGCCTACTTTGTTTTGTTGATTTTTTTAAAAAATGCACCAGTTTAAACTTCACATTTCAAGTTTGATCATTGAGGGACAAACAGGCTCATAAATCTTCACTTGGCTACTAGTAACTAGGGAGAAGTCACTTTCTTCAGTAAACATCCTCTCCTCTCAGTAATAGGGTGCCTTCCATCACCCAGAGGTTTTTTCCTTTTAATTGAGTGTTTGTCGAAGCATGACTCTGAGATAGGAGGCCTATCCAGGAATAGAAATTGCGACCCAAAGTGCCCATTTCTTACCTGAGACACAGCCCACAACCAGATGGACTTTATGGAGCCTGGACACTGGATATGCGGATTGGGGCTGCTGGGCCAATTAGTAACATGGCCAAACATGTAAATAGGTGCAGGGAGATCAGGGGAGCCCACATGCACACGCGCACACACACACACCTTCAAAGCTAAGGGATTTAAAAATAATACTGCTGCCACTCTGTCTTTGCTCCCTCTCTTAAAACAAAGAACTCCCTAAAACGGAAAATTCAACTTCTCTGCACACCAGAACAACACACTTGTGCTTTTCCATCTATTTTTCTTCTTTAATAGTCAGAAGTCTGCTTTCCAAACTCCCCCTACTATTCCTGATTTGAAAGGAGAAATGAACTAATATTTTTTTTCAACCTCCATTTTCAAGCCAAACATTGTCTTAGCTGCTTTCAGGATATCATTTTCTTAATTCTTTAAACAAGGCAATTCTCTTGGTCAGTGTTAGGGACAGCTCCAGGGAAGGCCTTGGCTCTGTCTTAGCTTTCCCAGTCCTCATCTCATGGGCCTCACTTTTCCTAACTGAGTTCTCCTTACACATCAATATGGATGAGGTTTTATTTGAACTGTTCATTCTTCCAGGAATGACAGATGTTGGATTAAACTGCGAAACTCCCCAACTTGACATTCACTGCATTCACCTCCAATCATTAAACGTGTTCTGGTTCTTCTCAGCAGGAAGACAGTCTTCATTACAGCCCTCCTTGGCAATGTGGGGAGCTGCTCCTCCCAGCCCCTCAGAGCTTACTTACTGCTTTGCACATACCCTTCCCCTGGCGCGAAGCACTATAGTGTCTGCAAATGTGATTTATCTGAACTCTAGCAGAAACATTTGAAGTACATCTGGGTGGTCCTCTGTCCTGAGCTGAACCTTGCCGTGCTACAGAAATGGGTTATTACTGGCACCTAGGAAGAGCTTCAGCTTCTCTCTTGACTGGGATAAATTACCCTGTGACCTCTCTGTGGGATCCAACACCCGATGAGCCCTTTGCCTTGAGACAAAATGCCACCAACACCACAAATATCTGTCCTTCCATTCTTCTACACAACCAAACCTCTGCTCTGGTCCGTGTCCTCACTGCCTTTTCTCACACACACCCTTTCTCTGTTGCTTGGCTCCTGTTGTCATCCTAAAGCTCCTCTGCTTCCTTGCTACCACCCACACACTCCTCAGTCAATAGGTGCCTGGAAACCCTCCACAGAAGGGCTTTGACTACTGAGCTGGGTTTTCAGCTCAGAAAACAGAAAACAAGAGAGGAAGTTACTGTGGGCAGGAGGAATGTGTGCACAGGAATCAAGAACTGTTTGTGAGTGGCAGACACCCACTCCAAGAAGCTCAAGTGGAAAGGAAGGTTTTTATTAGTATCGAAGGGCATAGTAAGAAAATGAATTTCAGGCAGTAGAGCCAAGAAGTAGTCCACACAACCTCTCATCTCCTTTTCATCCAGAACATCTTACGCTATCTTTTCTCTGGTAATCAGCTTCCTCTCCCTGCCTGTTTCCATAATGCTGAGTTGGGCTACCTGGAAACAACATTATCCTTAATACTACATACCTTAAACACTTCCACATCTCATAGTTTAACCTTTACATAGAAAAGCAATGTGATTAAGTCTGCTTGGGCCAGGGTATCAGCTTTGGCCAATCAGCTGTGGTTCACTTGACCCACTGTGCACATAGCTAGTTAGACCTATTTCCTCAAGAGCTGGAATGGGCAGATACACCTCCAAACAGAGGACTTAGGCCAAGCAAGCAAACCGAGTCTAGCACAAGGGAATTCTCAGCAGTTCAGTATTCCTGAAACCTAAAGAACGAGGCAAAGGATGGTGGAAATGAAATCTGGTTCTTCGCTAAGTACCACTAGACATGGCTCTATGGGCTAAATCATTTTAAAATATATTTTATATCCTTTCAGCATTTGTTTAAAATTAGATTTTACTAGTCTCTTTTTCCTATTACTTTAAAAACATTATCAACAGATTGTTGTCTCAGATGAGAAAAAAAGAAAGAAACACTTTAATCAGACCTTTCCCTTCAAGTATCCCCAATGCTCTAGTATTGGGAAGATAGGGGGTTTTTTGCCACTATTATCTACGCCAAATATCTAACAGCTTCCATGCAGTCTTTTTTGGTACCATGGAGTCTGGTCATTGGTTTATATAGTGTTATTTATTTCCCAAACTAAAATATAAGTTTTTAGACAACAAAGCCTACTGTTTTTATATTCTTGTTTCTATATTTCCTTATTTTCTATCATCTTAGATGTTCAAATATTCATGGAGGTCGTTTATTTTGGTATCTATTATCATGAACTCCAACACTGTATTACAATTTGATAAGTAATCTCTGATGACATGAATTGGTTATTACTCTTTTGTTTACAAATTGAAGAAATCTACCAAAATTATCTCAGACAACAAATGGAAATTTACTGATATCAGAAACTATCACCTCTGAAAATGAAAAGGACATGCAAATAAACTAGACAAAAGGTCAAGAGGATTCAGAGACCCAAGAAAGAAAAAGAAAATTGGAGTCAAGCGCACTCTCTCTCTCTCTCTCTCCCCCCCCCTTCACCCCTTCCATGGCTCTTTCTCTTACCTATACTTTCTTTTACTCCTAGACTTGTTCTCCTAGTAATTTTGGGATTTAACATCTTATATTTTTTACCACTGGAGAGAGAGAACCTGGCTGCTTTCTTGATTTGGGTTTCAAATCCTGTATAGGACATTGTTTATCTCAGTTTGGGTCAGGTGGCCACCCATGAATCAACAAAGTGTATCTGGCAAGAGGGTAATCTATGGGCTCTAGGAATGTGGCTTTGGCAGCTGAATCTACATGAACAAAGAAAAGCAGTTCCCAAAATAAAAGATGTTTAACTTGGGGTACTACTGATCGCTCCAAGTTGATGGACCCCTAAATCTCTGCAGTTTAACATGATCAAAGTTTATTTCTCACTCATGTCACAGGGCTGATAGGTGTTTCCTGTACATATGGTGCCCAGGAGGAAGTGCAAGTAGGTTTTGTGAAAACAGAGTTTCTATCATAAGAAGCATGTTGTACCACAATGAAGAAGGTAGAGGAAAGGCCACTCTTGGTCTCCCAAGCATTAAATACCCATTATGCTAGACACCATACATCCATTCACAACACAATTGCCAAAAATAATTATCTATGAAAAAAAATTTACAGACAAGGCCAGTCCCACCACCCGGAAGGAAGCTCCCCCACCGCCATCCGAGGCTCCTAGGGCAGAGAAGGTGAGCCACTCCCAGCAACTGGAAGGAAGCTCCCTGCCTCCATTCCAGGCTCCTAGGACAGAGAAGGTAAGCCAGTCCCAGCACCCAGAAGGAAGCTCCCCCACCACCATCCCAAGCTCCTAGGGCAGAGAAGGCGAGCTGTGTGGGCCCCAGAAGCACACACCCCCCACCACCGTGGAAATGAGAAAAGACATAAACAAGCCTCAAAAACAGACTTCCAGATCACCTACAGCAACCCCAAAGGGAAACAAGATGGAACAATCTGATACTCAACCACCTGGACTCTCTGAACTGGCAAGAAAAGAGGATGTGGGAAAAACGAATTCAGAAATAATTACTCAGATAACAGCAAAGATTTTGCTCATGGTGCAAGACATGATTAATAAATCTAGAGAGGACACAGATAAAAAAAAAAAAATAGAGGATCTGAGGAACATGATGGAATCCCAACATAGGAAACAAATGGAATCCATAAAATAGATACAAACAGATTTCCAAGAGATTAAAAACTCCATCGAAAGTCTACACAGCAGAATGAACCAATGTGAGGATAGACTTTCACATATAGAAGATAAGATTGCAATTAGTGAGGAGGAAAAGAAAAATTGCTTTAAAATTGTAAGGGAACATGAGAAATCAATCCAGCAGCTGCTAGACGATGCAAAGAAGAATAACATAAGACTGATTGGAGTCAATGAAGAAAGAGGAGAGAGTGTAGATGACATCAAAAAACTATTCACAGAAGTGATGGCAGAAAACTTCCCAAGCAGGGGAAAAGAATTTGACATACAGATAAGTGAGGCATATAGGACTCCAGCTAGACTTAATCAAAAAAAATCTACACATAGGCATATAATAGTTGTGATTCCAGAAATCCAACAGAAGAACAAAATTCTACAAGCAGTGAGAGAAAAGAAACAAATCACATACAAAGGAAAGCCCATCAGAATCACAGCAGACTTCTCAAGGCAAACCCTCAAGGCAAGCAGAGCTTGGAGTGATGTACTTCAAGCCCTAAAGGAAAACAGCCTCCAACCCAGATTGATGGACCCTGAAAAACTATCTTTCAAAATGGATGGAGAAATAAGATACTTTCATGATAAAGAGCACCTCAGGAACTTCATGAATACCAAACCGGCACTCCAAAAAATTTTAGACAATACCCTAGGAAAAGACAATGAGGATCACAACCCCAGGAAACCCAGCAGAATGAATCCATTGGGCATGACAAATTAAACACAAATGGGGAGAATCCAACAAAAAGAAAAAGTCATGACAAGGCTTTTAAAACTTTTAGCTTCATCTCCTAATGAGTGTATAATTCAATCTTATTATCATACTGATTAGTATTTTTTCTGATTCTAGTGTTGCACACCATTCCTTGTGCTGTACTGGCTATTTATCATCTTCTTATATCTACTTTTTAATTGGGTTGTCTATTAACGAGCTCTAAGAATTCTTTATATATTCTGGTCATAGGTTATATGCATTATAAATATGGTCTGTTTAAGGACTACTTTTCATTTTAATAATGTCATTTAAAGTTCTAAAGTTTGATGGAATCTCATTTATCAATTTTTTTCTTTTATACATTATGTTTTTTGTATCCTAGGTAGTTCTTGCCTACCCTGAATTCATAAATATTTTCCCTTATAATTTCTTCTTAAAGTTTTATACTTTTAGGCTTTCATATTTAGGTTCATAGATCCCTTCAAGTTATTTTCATGTATGGAAAAAAAGGGTTGAGGTTAATTTTTTATATACAGATACCAGGTGTTCTAGTGCTGTCTGCTGAAAACACTATCTCTTCCTTGGCTTTTGAATTGAGTTTATATTCTATAAAATGCTAATGTTAAATAATCTTTCAAAACTCAGTGGACCATATATGTGTGGTTCTATTTCTAGATTCTCTGTTTTATTCCAATGATCTATATGTCTTTCCTTACACCAACACTGCCTTGATGACTGTAGCTTTAGAAGAAGTCTTAAAATTAGGTACTAAACATCTTCCAACACTGTTTTTGTTTTTGTTTTTGTTTTTAACTTTTCTAGGTCCTTTGTACTCCTACATAACTTTTAAATTTCAATATCCAATTCTTCATTTATAGCAAGTATACACAGACCTGAATTTTTATATATACCTTGTGTTTTCTAATCCTGCTAAATTCAAGCATAAGTTCTAGGGGCTCCTAGAGATTTCTTAGTATTTTCTCTGTAGATGATCATTTCATCTACATGTAAAAATTTTGCTTCTTCTATGCCAATCCTATCCTAGTTGTGTCATTTTATTGCCAGACTATTTTGGTGGGGACTAGGTTTCAAAGTTTAATGGACAGATAAAGAGTAAGCATATCTGCTCTTGTTCCCCACCTTAAGGAGAAAGCATTGTATTTTCTCCATTTATATAAGGTGTTCTCGCTGGAAGTATGGAGTACATGTCTTAATCTGTTGAGAAGTTTCTGTTCTACTTCTAGTCTCCTGATAGCTTTTAGCATGAACAGCTGTAAAATTTAGTCCAATACTTTTTCTCCAACTAGTGACAGGATCATATGGCTTTTTCCTTTCCTCTGTTAAAATGATGACTTTTGGGGGTGGATCTTCCAATGCTGAACCAACACTGCCATCCCTATAACAAAACCACTTCCTACATACTGCCAGATCTGACTTTCAATAGTTTGTTTTGTTAAACAAATTTCTATCTGTGTTCATATGTTTTTCTTCTATTATCTTTATCCAATTTTAGGATTAGCACAATGTTGAGTTCCTAAAATGAGGGGAGAAGTGTTCCTTCTTTTTTCTGCTTTAATTGTTTGATATAATTTATCAGTTAAAATGTTTATGAGCCTGCTGTTGTCATATAGGTAGGTTTTCAAGCTAGGAATATACTTTCTTTAATAAGTGCTATTCAAATTTTATATTTCTTCCAGAGTTAGTTTCATTAATTTGTCTTCCAAGGTACTTCTTGGAAGTTGTCAAATTTATTTCAAAAAAGATTTTTGTGGCTGGGGATTTAGCTCAGTGGTCTTGATGCCTGCTGTGCAAGCACAAGGACCTGAGTTTGATCCCCGGTACCAAAAAAAAAAAAAAAAGATTTTTGTAATACGCTTTCTATATCCTTTTAAATTCTGTAAAATCTGTGGTAATGTCTCCTAGATCTTAATATTGTAATTTTAAAAATGTATAACTGATATTGTGTAACAGGAAGAAAAGGTCTAAAAGAGCAGGGGAATTGGGAGGGGTAGGGGAAGGGAAAAAAGGGAAAGGAAAAATATGAGAAGAGGAAAAAAATGGAAACAAGGTCTTTGCAAATAGGGAAGGGTGGAGGGGGTGAAGGGAGGGCAATGGAAGGGGGAAAAAAATGAGAACAAAGAGACTCATGTAATGGTACAAGATCCCAATAATGAATGTAACTTTATTTTATACTGAAAATGTACCAATAAACTTAATGGGGGAAAAAAAGAATTTACAGACAAAAAGATACAAATACAAAACAAAGTTGAATAAGAAATTATGAAAGGCTTCAAGAAGGACACCCATAATGAAGTATTAATGAAATACTATTTTGCATTTCAGTTATTCAGAGTGACCATCCTGAAGCATGCCCTTGTTTTAGGAGCTTCTGGTCTTACAAAATAGCAGGACTTTGTACCTTCCTGTACTATGCTGAAAAATGGTAAAATATTTTATCTGTATGCTTGCCCTCTCTGGAGGCATGCCTTAGTGCCAAAGACTGCACTACACTAATGCAATAAAAGCTGAATTCAGAATCCTTTCTTGTTCCAATGCCTTGACCCTAGATTTAAATATGGTTCCTTATAGGATTATTACTTGCCACAAAAAGATTGCAGGTGATTTTTTTCCTTGTCCAGCCCTACCCTCATCATTTCAGTTAAGCAGACTCTTAGAAGGAAGCATTTCTCTATCCATGTCAGTTTCTTTCAGCATCTCCAAGTCAAAGAGATGCCTGTTACTCTCTCACCTGCAGATTTCTTTGATGCCTTTGCTCCCAATTCCTCATCTCCCCCCACCCTCTTTCTCCTCCTCCGGATTGAAGACCACCCCCTGTGGATTCCGTACGCAGCCAGGCAGCTCTCTCACCTGTCCTCTCTCACCCACTTCTCCAAGTATTTAACAGGACATGGGGGTGGGGGAAGAAAACAGAGCAGACATGGAGGAAGCTAGAAACTGAAGCAAAAAGAGAAATCTAACTACGTACAGTGACATCTCCAAAGTAGTTTTCAAGACTGATGAATAGACACAAACATTTGTAATTTGTGGAAAATTCCAAGCCAAACTTTTAAGCTTACAAAAGCATCTCAAATCACTGCCTCTGTGTCATAGTTCATATTAAGACTTAGAATGTGAACCTAACCTGAAATAGGAAAGAAGTGTTAAGCAGACTTCCTTCTATAATCCTCTACATGCCCACAGTGCCTTTCTAAAAGTACCTGCCAGGTATATCGTGCACTTGCCTCTCTTTGATTGGAAATGTTGAAGCATGGTAAACATGGAGCAAAGCACCAGCCTCATGGCAAAGCAGGAGAGAGAGCTCAGGGAATAAAGCTCAGAACTTGGTCCCTGGTGCCTATCTTAGCATGCAGCCATTCTGCTGCACATGCTTTTGATAATGTTCCTCAGAGGGTTTTGAATTATTGCTGGGTTTTGCTTTTTTAGGTGGATAGGGAGAACTCAGGTGGAGAACACCAGTAAAATGCAAGAAGTTAAAGCATTATTGGTATAACAAATAGAGAATGTTTTGTTCCAGTTGAAAGAGCTCCAATATTTCATCCCAAAGTCATCTTCTGGGAGAACCAAAATGTAAGGAGCCTGACACATACTGAATAAGATTTAGTAGACACATTTCCAGAGTATGCACAGAGCCCATGTTTTGCTGATTTTACACTTCCTCTTTAACCTTAGGTCTACCTGGCCAAATATCTGTTGTGCTTCAAGCTCAGGAACTTTCAGGGCAATGGACTCAGCAGAGCACAACATTTTTATTATATATTAGGTTCTCTTTTCAGGTAGTTATATTTACAAAGCATAATCCCTGGTCATAGTCAACTTCAAAATCAAACTGCAAACAACAGTTTCAGTTATTTTGCTCATTGGAAAAGTGATTAGAGGAAAAAATGCCCAGATTTTAATGATGATTGCTAGATGAAGGTATTATGCGTGATTTTTTTCCACTTGTTTTCTATTATCTCTAAAATTTCTGCCATGTGTTCAGCTACCCTTTTAATCAGAAATGAAAAATAAAGTTAAACTCTCTGGGGGAAATATACAGCTCCCTATGTGCCCTTGTCACCTCGAGGGAGCAGGTGGTAGCCATTGAGTTTTCATCAGCTTCCTGAGGCAGTGTGGGACAATAGTCAACATGAGTGCCTAGGATTAAACTCCACAACAGCTACTCATTAGCTATTTGACCTTGGTACATTACAGCATATCTCAGTGCTTCAGATCTCTCATGTCTCAACTGTGAATTGCAGCAAATGATCATAATGCCTACTTAAGGGTAATATGAGTCTTAGGATTGAATGAAACCATTAAAAATTGACAAGAATATCTGGTACATCCTAATAATTTAATAAGCACTAGGTTTAGTATCAGCTGAGATCCACTCAGAATAAGAAATTACTCTAGGTATTTCAGCTAAAAGAAATTTAATTCAGGGAATTGATCACACAGGTGATGGAAGAGATGAGGATTTGACAAAGAGGAAAAGAAAGGCAACCTTGGGATTAGCAAAAACAGGAAGCTGCTCTTACCCTGATTTGGAGAGACAAAGGGAGAAAACAGCACTACCTGGCAGAAGCTAGAAGCTGGGTCTAGTGAGTGGGAACTTGAGCCCTGCAGGAGATTCAGTTGCTGCAAGAGATTCTGCCCAAAGATGGGGAGCTATGCCTAATTTCTGCCTTCTCACTTCCTGTCTTCTGGTACTGTCACTCTTTGACCAAACCCATTGCCAAGCCAAAAGACATGGGAGCCTAGAAACTGTACTTTCCTGCCATATAGAGAGGGCAGAGAATAGAATTCAGACCCAATAGGTAAAGAATTGGCAGAGCCATTCTCGTTATTTACCAAAAAGTAACTCTTCAAAAGAACTTCATGTTTGCCTAAAGTCATATTAGGTAGTATTCAGACTGTTCATTTTTAGCTTCATTCAAGCAAATTTCGGGAATACACAGGCTCAAGATTCAGCTGTACTGACTATCCCCAAAGAATGTATATTCCATTCCCACCAATTCCAAAAGAACTTATTCCTTTTATGTGCAGTAAAATGCACTAACTCCTCCTGGAATGTTCTTAACAAGTTTCTAATTTCTTCCTGTGGCCTCCACAGCAGGCAGAGCAAAACCATTCATATGCAAACTGAGACTTGCTACACTTCCTTTTCCATAACTGTGAAATGAAATGCTAATACCCACCATACCCTGAAGCCCAACTTTTGTGAAGCACCTTATAAACTGTGAAGCACTTTACACAAATGACTTGTCATTACTTTTAGATTCTTGGTCTAGTGCTCTTTTCACTATCCCATACCAGGCCTCTTCCAGGGACAAAGTAATCATTCTGACAGGTTAAAAGTCATCATGAACATGTGTACCAAAAAAATAGTCATCAAATAGAATAACTTCTGCTAAATTTCAGATGTGGTCTCAAACCAAATCGGCCTGAGGGAGTGCAGATATAGAAAAAACTTGGTCACATATTGGTGTTATCAGTCAGCCCTGACCACACAAATGCAGTCTTGTTTGGGATTGTCTTCTAAAACATGACAACTGACATGTTAAAAGCACACTTTTGCTACCTCAAAAGCATATTTAAGTACATTTGAAATCATAAGATATTGGGCAAACAGAAAATCTGGCCAACCCTAAAAGAGAATCACAAACAGGTTCCTCTAATGGAATATCTGGCCTGTGACAGGAATTGTAAAGGCACTTTACAGATACCATTCATCCTCACAGCATCCTATAGAATGAGTATGATTGCCCCCATTTTGTTAATGGGGAGACTGAGATTCAGAGATCCAAAGTACCATTTTTGAGGCCTCACAGCCTGTAAGAAGCAGAGCTAAAAGTTGGACCTATAACAATCCATAGCCTTCTTTCCACTGCACAGTACCGCATCCCACAACAGGATGTGTGTCTTCACCCTGCCTTTGATGACTCCAAACACTTGCTGTGACCTTGACCTAACTCCACACCAGGAGACCAACACCAATAAGGACATCTAAGTGGGTCTGCCCCATCTATGGAAAATCCTTTAGCATGACAGTACACCCCTCAGATCTCTGCTGGCAAGGGGCAGAATTGAACTGCCACCCCAGCAGCGCTGAGACTCATCTGCACATTTTCACAGAGGCCACACTTCCCTGAACCTGCTCCCAGACTACTGCCCACCATAGCAAGAACCTCAAGGCAAAGCCATTCCTGGAAGATGGGAGGCACACCTGGCTCCCCATCAGCCCAAGACTCTTCTACCCAACATTCCTTCCTGCCCTAATCATTCACATGTCAGACATATGTCATGGTCTGATGCTTTCCATGCTTCTCCAGCTCCCTCTCTATATTCCATCAGGGGCATTTCCCTTAATAAATCTCCCGTTGTGTCTAACCCATCCTAGACATCTGCTCCTCAGAGGATGTAGACTGTGCAGCATCTCCTACCTGCTTCTTATTCTCTGTTCTCACTCACACCTCCCCATCACAAGTTCCAGGCCTGTGAGCTCCAGCAGCAGCGGATGTCACCATTAGTGCACTCAGCCAATCGACCTACTCCACACATACACCTCTGCTACTACGAGGCCCCAGGCAGAGGTGGAACTAACTTTTTCTCCTCATTTTTCAATACCTCCCACTTCAGTCCTCTTTTGCTGTTTGACTAATCCCTCATCAGAGAAGAAACAGAGTTTATTGTTCTGTCTCTCCATAGAATCTGAATTTTTAAAGCAGTCAGAGAATGCAAGCCCTTAACCTGAAGAAATGAGTAAATCTACAGATATTTCTTGAGTACCCAGGACAGGGACCTCAGGAGAATCAGAATTCAAATGCAAAGCATCCTAGTGCCCGTGGTGGCATGTGTCTGTCATCCCCACCCTCCAAGGCCAGCCTGGGCTGCCATAGCAAGTTTGACACCAACCTAGACTACATAGTGGGACCCTGTCTCAAGAGAAAAAAAAAAAAAATAGAGCGCCTGAGAAGAATATAAATAGTTTTGCCTCTTGGCTGGGAAGATTGCTTCTCAGAGTTACTAACCTGCTCAATAGCATTTTTTTTTTCTAAAGAGTAGAAATGTTCTTCTTCCTGTAGATGATGGAGGGATTTCAATTTAGCCTGCTGTGGCTTGGGTAGAGGAGGCTACCCAATCTGGGACAGCTGAGAAAGAGTCTCTTGATGATCCTTTACCCTTGTCTTCCACCAGTTTCTCTCAATTCAACCTTTATTTACAAACAAGCCAATGCAATCATGGTGGCATGAATACTCACAGAGATTGCTCCTGCTGGTCATACCAAAAACTGGTCAGGCCCTTCACTGAGTCCCTTGGACAGAGCATTTCATTGGCATGGGCTTGCTCCCCTACCATACAAAATAAGCAGTAGCAGATGGGAGATCCTCTTCCATCTTTCCAAAAGCCCAGAGGGAAGAAGTTAATATCTTCAACATACTTTGGGATATATGACAAAGTCAGTATTTCCTATTATTGGTTGGAAGAAGTTCAGAAGTTCATACTTAATAGAATGAGTAAGGCAGTGGTCATTCCAGTGAATGTGTGCAGTGTCTAGACTCCAGGCCAGTGTATCACATGCACTCGGATCTTTCTTTTTTTCACTTAAAATGGACTCATGCCCGTTACATACATGTGGATGCACACAAAGACAATAAAATTAACTGTGCAATGCAAAACTAACTCATCGTGATGATTCTGCAGAAGTCTAGAAATCTTGAAGGTCTTTGGCTCCAGACCAGCTAGCACAGCCTGATGGACAGTGTTACAAGTCATTAATGCAAAACCCTACTTCCACCTCCACCATCAATTTACCTGTGATACTAACAAAAGCACCCACCCAACCTGTAGCTCTGTTTTCTCATCTATAAAAGGAACACAGTATTTTTCAAAAACTTCAGATTTCCCACTAGCTTTATGAAAAGGTCATAAATTTTCACGACTATAGCTTATAACTTTTCCTAACCCTTAGAACAAAAATCTCACTGCTCATTACAGACATTCTAAATGATAGGGATGCTATGACCTGTGAGAGAACTCACCCACCTGAATCAGACTGCTGAAGGACACTGGCTGGATGGAACAGGGCATCCCAACCTGGAGAGAAGGACTGAGTCGGCTGACCACATCCCCCACCCCCTAATGGAACCAGGGAGGCTCCAGCCTGGAGTCTCCAACAGCTTTATGGCCTTATTCTGCAGAGAGAATTGCACAAAGTCGCTATTTCCTCCCCAACAGAAAGAAAGCCCCTCCAGGAAAACAAGATGCCATTCAGTGCAACAGGTGCTACTTTTGCACATGCAGTCACCTCCAGGGAGTCTGGCCTCATTGTATCCCTCCCTTGTCTAGTTCCCTAATTGGATTCCTCTTTCTCTAGGCTCCAACAATACTGCTCATACTGTACAACAAATACTGCTCTGTTTTCCTGGTAGCCATAGGTTCCTTGAGAGCTATGCTATCTTTAAGAAGCGCCTGGTGAAGTTCCTAGCATGCTAAGGGCTCCATAAAATTTTAATAATTAAGTGAATGAATGAGATGACAAAGAAAAAGAAAGCACATGTCTTTAAGCAGCTAACAATCCAATGAGGGGTAAAACTAGAAATCAAGAACTTAGGACAAGGAAAACATAAAAAGTTAAAAAACATAAAAACTCTATAGAAATTTAAATGAAAAAACTATCTTAGGAGAGAAGGGAAAAGAGAAAGCTTTCAACAAGGACCTAGATAGGGAAAGATATCTAAGAAGAAACAGGACCTTTCTAGTCCTGGTAACCCACAAAGCTCCTCTGACTTTATCTCCTCAACTTTCCATTCCAGTCACAATAGCTTCATCCTATAATCTCAGATTCACCAGTGATTGTCTACCTGAGGGCATTTGTGTGTGATATTCCCTCTGTCCGGAATGTTCTTCCCCCAGATATCCATATGGTGAGCTCTCTCACCTCCATCACAGTTGGCTTACAAGTTCCCTGCTCAATGAGGCTTCCTCTACCACTCCATGGCAGTACAAAAAAAGGAATCACAGCAACGGATTAACAATTTTCACCATGTTCATGTATTGGCTTGATGAAAAAGGGAGAAACAGCCAGGGATTTAGCTCAGTGGTTGTGTCGCCTGCTGCGCAAGCACAAGGACCCGAGTTCGATCCCTGGCACAAAAAAAAAAAAAAAGAAAAAAGGGAGAAACTTATGCCTACTTATTGTTTGCCTCAGAAATGAATAACACTACAACCTGACAGTGCTGCCAATTGGTCCTACTCTGCACTGGGTTTTTGTTTGTTTTTTTATGTTTTTCCAGTGCTGGGGATCATAGGCAGAGCTTCAGTCATTTTAGGCTAGCACTCTACCACTGAGATATACCCCAGGCCTATTTTTTTTTTACAAATAATATCTCTTATCTAGCACATTGTATAGTAACTTTTCAGACTAATTAATTGTCCAAGTTTTATTTCAAATTTAACACAAGGATAAAGCTCTTGAGAAAGCCAATTCCAAGATTTCTCTCGTTAGACATGTTTCTAGAAGGAGGGAAGGTGGTTAGATAACATTGTTAAACTAGGTACAATAAAGAAATGTCTGGTTAAAAGTTATTAGGCCTGTCACAAGACAGATGATTAGCTGGGCAGATAAATTTAACTTCCCAAAAGGGAATCTTAATCTCATTCAAGTCTGATGGTATAACTAGTGTTTTTGACAATGAGAGTAGATCACTTTTTCTCCCTCCTTCTTACAACAGAATTAGTTTTAAGAATAATCATGAAACTAATAATGATGGCCAGACAGAATCAGAAACAGTGAAATTTTTCTTTAATTGAACTTCATGTTCATAGCATACCAGTAATAAAATTTAACAATGAACAAAGAAAAAACATTAAAGTACAAAAAAAGGAATAACAGCAATGGATTGATGATTTTCATCATGCTCATGTATTGGTTTGATAAAAAAAAATGAGAAACCTATATCTACCTATTGTTTGCCTCAGAAATGAATAACATTGCAGTTTAAAGTTGATTAAATGTTTAATGATTAAATTATTAGATAACAAGGATTATTTAAGAATACATTTCCATTCTAAAGATTGTTAAGGTTTAGATCTAGACTGTCCCCCAAAACTCTCACACATTCACAGGCAGAACTTCTGAAAATTAGTTGGAGGGTGGATTCATCCACTAGAGACCTCAGCAGCTGAGTATGCTCTTAGGAGATGGGGGCCTGGTTCGAAGCGGGTCACTGGGTCAGGTCTGGAAGGGTTTATCTTCCTCCCCACTCCCACCTTCTGGCTTTTCCTCCCGGCCACCATGATGTTAGCCACTTTGCTGCCACCGTGCTGCTTCTACCTTGGAACCAGCTGACTATGGCCAAAATAAACTCTTCCTTTCAGTTCTGGGTGTTGGATATTTGGTCACAGGAACAGAAGAGTAATTAATACAAAGATATTATTCAAACTTAGTAAAATATTTTATGTTGGAACTAAAATTTTTACTTGATAACCAAAATTATGACACCTCACATTTCTCAGTTTTGTTATATAAATTATAAATATGAATGGCTCTCATAAAGTGTCACGACAGGCCTTAATCCATGTTCAATTGCTTTGTCTCTACAAGCACTCTGCTATTTCTTACACCAAACCTACTATTAAAACACAATTATGGGCTGGGGATTTAGCTCAGTGGTTCCAGCGCCTGCCTTGCAAGCACAAGGACCTGAGCTCGATCCCCGGTACCAAAAAAAAAAAATCACAAGTATATATACTAACCCAAGCATAGGAGGCATGCTCCATTTCTGAAGCAAGGGCTAATGATTTTGAATTTATTTGGTGGGGGAGGAAGTATAACTGGGGGTCATCTGGGTTAATTTTCACATAGCATATGTTTGTTACAGAATAAATACTAAATCTGTCCTAATTTGAAGCGTATTTGCACATTAAAACTCAATTTTAACCCTAATAATTAAAACTTACACTAACAAAAGACTTTTTCAGGGAAAGGTTTTTCATCAGTGAAAGAGCAGAGTCATCACAAGCAGATCAGCGTGCTGCTGGCTGTACTGCTGCTCTGTAGCTCTCCCCACACAGTGTATTTCTTTGTTCCTTACACCAGGTGGACCATCGCATCGTTCCCCCCTCTCTGTGCCTCTTCTGTCATCTAACAGTGTTCTTCAAGCATCCTTTCAGGAATCTAAAGATGTTAATTTGGGATCATTTTTTTCTATTATAATGAACTTAATCATTGCGTCTATTGTATTTTCCTCCATAAGGTGAAGGATAGGTATCTATTTTACCCATCATTGTACCTCAAACTCCTACAACAGTACCACATAGATGTGCTCAGTGTTTACTAGATGAAATTTTAAAAATCTCTACTAATTCTCAGCTATCAGTCTATGGAGAGAAACTCATCTGTATCCAATTAATGGTACCCCTTTTCATAGAGTGACACCAAGGAGCCAGCAAACTGCTTTCTCAGATTTGGGAGAATCAGAATTGAGAATTCCCATTCTGATCATGCAAGCCCATGTCCCACCCTAGGATCATGGGTCCATGTAAGCTGATTCTCCAAGTTTGGCCAAGAACAGTAATTCTGAGGAACAGTGACAGCTGTTATTTTCAAAAGAGGAAGGAAGATCTCTTGGGATAAAATTATTTTAAGAAATTTTTTATTATAAAAACTAAAGGAGGATTTATTTTGGTTTTTTACCACAAGAACTTTCAGATTCTATTATATATTGTCGTTATGACTCTTTAATGTTGTATAATGTGCACCATTTCCAAAATTTATTTGATGTAATTATGAGAAATTTTGTTTGGTAATGGGGTGTTATCCTGACTTCTTAGAACTGCAGACTTTTAATGTGAATGTGAACATGATAAAGTCTTTCTGCTGGGGCTCTTGTGAGATCCAGATACACGAACTCCTAGGAAACACATTGAACAGTGCCTAACACATTTCATCACTCCAGAGATGTTTGTTACTCTTCACATAATTTTGTATGTGACAACCTTAATATGTAAGTATGATATTTTCTCATTCTAGTCATAAATAGACAAACTAAAGCACAGAGAAAAAAAGATATTTTAAAAATACCTGTATCCATTGTCAATGAGATAACTGTTTTGGTTTAGATCTATGATGTTCCCCAAAAGCCTCATGTGTAGAAGGTGGGGATTTCGGAAAGTGATTGGATCGTAGAGGCAATGTATGCATTAGTGGATTATTCCACTGATAAGTTCATAGCTAAATGTGCTATTAGGAGGTAGAGACTGGTCCAAGGTGGGTCACATGTGAGCTAGAAGGGTCTATCTCCCTCCCTGTCTCTGCCCTTCTTTCTCTGCTTCCTTCACCAGGCTCTTCACCTGGTCATTTCTGCCTTGAACCCAGTGGACCATGCATGAACTGAGACCTCTGAAGCAGTGAGCCAAAATCAACCTCTCTCCCTTTAATATTGGTATCAGGTATTGTTCCCAGTGAAGAGAAAGTGATCAAAACAATACCCAAAAGAAATATTAAGGGAATGAAAATCAAAACTAATGAAATACAGTTTTTCCACAAATTTAACAATATTTTAAAGTCATGTTTATCACAATTGTGCTCCCCACACCACAGGGAAATGTGAAAAAATGGCATGATAAGCAGAGTTCAACTGCTCTGGAGAAGCAATTTTGATCTACAATTTTGGGATAAAATTGTTTAATAATCAGTAAGTCACTTGAACAATATATTTTAAATAGAGTTATTTTAGAATAGAATGCAAAATCAAAGGAAATTTAAAGAAAAACATGAATATACAAAGAAATGTGTCCTTCCTACAGTAGACACGTTGAACAAAGCCCCAGAGCTCCTGAGCTATCAATCCCCCTCCTTTGACAGGAGAGGGACTTTGATAGAGGTTCTGAGAGGCACTGCTTGGAATTAAGCCCTGTATGTAAACTAAACAAGGAAAAAATAACATCTGCTATCAATTATGATTTAAAAGCATTTTAATATCTTATTTTTTTCACACTCTACAAAACCATTCTGATATTGTAATTGTTTTGTAAAAGAGTAAAATATTTTAGGTAATATAAAGATTTTTATAGTATTGCACACTTTTAATAAGCAAAAGACTTGCTAGCATGAACTAGGTTCAACCAAAACCACTGTACAATTTAATTCAACACAATATTCCTCTGTTTAAAGTGCATGTAATTGTCAATTTATATAGTCACTAAGACCAATGGTTAGCCAAATACAGTTCTGCAAACAAACATAGTATAGAAAGTTTTTTTTTTGGTACTGGGGATCAAACTCGGGTCCTTGAGCTTGCGCAGCAGGCACCGAAACCACTGAGCTAAATCTCCGGCCCAGTATAGAAAGTTTTATCACCAAGTACCATAAACCAAGAATGAAAGAAACTAATAATTAATCAAACACGAATTTAATTCATTCCAAGGGCTTCTTTCAGCTGTACAATTATTCAGTGAATAAAATCAAATCCACCTATGTGTATTTCTCTAGATCTTATCACCATAAATATTCTAAATCCTTAGATACTTAACAGAATGTGTAAAATAAAATTGACATTATCTTAAACAATATTAAATTGTTCTTCCCACCTTATTATAAAGATTTCCTTTTTGCAGAGTTATTCTTAAATAGCATTGATCTTTCAGACTTTCTCAAGTGCTCCCTTCTATACAAAGAAGTTTTTATTTAAAGGATGGGAGTATGTAACAGTACTTTGTGGATATGTTTCAACTAAAGGCATTACACTATAAAAACCCATTCTATATCTTTCTTTTTCTCACCAGGCTGTAATTCTTGAAATGTATATTACTACAGACAGATAGATCTATTTCCACTAACTAGAGGAATACATGCAACACTCACGATGGAGATGATTTCTGAGAACCTGGGGAGGGGAACAAGACTGGGAAAGGCAGACAAAAGACATGTGAACTGCACAATGTTTTATTTTACTAAATATGAAAATAAAGTTGGCAAAATGGCAACAATTGTCAATTGTAGATGGTTTTCCACAATGTTAAAATTTCTCAAAATTAAGTAAATAAATTTAAGAGTTTGAAATTAAATTCTTATTTTTTTAAGTAACCAAAAATGTAAAGAATTTGTTTTATAACATTTACAGAAAAGACTGCTTAGGGGCCGGGGATTTAGCTCTGTGGTTTTGCTGCCTGCCTCGAAAACACAAGGACCCAAGTTCGATCCCCGGTGCCAAAAAAAAGAAAAAAGAAAGAAAAGATTGCTGCTGGCTCTTTTGTGTCTCTCCTTTACCTGGCTCTGCTTTGGGGCCCTGCAAGGCACACCCACCTGTACAGCATCATGGACCCCTGACTTTGGTGCACAATCAGGGCTTGCCTTACAGTCTTTCTTCCCAGGGCCTCCTACCCATTCATCTGAGAAGGAGATGAACTTCTGAACCTCGGGGAAGTGCTTCTGCATCTTCTGGTATCATCCAGTGCTTTTGTGAGTCCTCAGTAAACAAGTGACCTTCAATAAGATCCTTCCTTTTAGATCAATGAGTATTAAGTTTTCGTTAAATCAGAATAAGAAGTTCCTGGTATACTATTGCTCAGTAGGATGACTGTAGGTAACAACAACGTATCCTGTATTTCAAAAGCTACAAGGATTTTGAATGTTTTCACCATAAAGAAAGAATAAGTGTTTGAAGAAATAGATATGTTTGCTCTAATTTGGACATTATATAATGTATACATGCATCAAATCATTGTTTGGTACCCAATAAATATGTAGAGTTTTATATTTTTATGTTAGTTAAAAATAAATAGGGCCAGGGATTTAGCTCAGTGGTGCCGCACCTGCCTCGCAAGTGCAAGGTCCTGAGTTCAATCCCTAGTACCACAAAAAAATTCAAAAATTAAAAATAAATAATAGAATTTTCAAAAAAAAAACACCTTTCCCTTTGAGAAATGAAACCCCTGTATAAAGCAAGAAAATCTTTGAAAATTGGCAAAGCCCCAGCTCACTCCTTCCTTCCATTCATTCAACAGCTACCTTTTTAGAGCCTACTCTAGGCAGGCACTGTCCTTGCTAGTGGGAATTCAGTGAACAGATCAAAATGCATCCTTGGAGTTTATACTCTTGCAAAGGATTAAAAAGAGAGACAATGAAAAAATTAAATGTGCAACTAGCTGATGTTTAGAAGGTGACAAATATTGTGGAAAGTAGTAGCAGATAAAGAGAAGCAGCCTTAGGGGACCTCAGGGAAAGCTTCACTGTGGAGGCAACATCTGGGCATGTTGAAGGAAGTGGGGCTTGAGATGTATGGCCATCTCACAATAAACATGTTCCAAGCAGAAGGAAGGATGGATGGAGTGCTCAAAAAACAGCCAGGCCAGTGTGTCTGGAGTGCATCCAGCAAGGAGTGCACAGCAGGAAATGGGATCCGATCTGCAGTATGGGAGAGTGGCTGGGGAAACTCAACTGCACAGGAAATTGTAGTTTGCTCTAACTCCTTCAACAATGTCACTCAAAGTGCAAGGATCAGACCAACAGCATCAGCTTCACCTGGCAGTCTGTTAGAAATGCTAATTCTTAGGACAACACCACAGAGCTACTTATAGGATGTTTTAACTGTGCATGATTAATATTCATGCTAAACTTTGAGAGACATTCCTAGTAATAAAAAGAAGCAAGGGTCAATTTTAGCTTCAAAACTCCTGAGGTTCAATCCCATTCCTTACTAACAGTCTAGCGTTGGACTAATTCCACAATCTGTCCAGGACACATCTTCCTTGCCTGCAAAGTAGACGAATCTTTGCTTGCCCCTTTTAACCAAGGGAGTTGCTTTTAAATTTTTAAAAATAAAGTGTGATGGTAAATGTTAGAGAAATGTGATGGCTGTCAATCTCTTGACAAATGTCAGTTTTTATTATTATGAACACAAGTCCTCAAGCCCATCTACCCTCAAAGGTTTGCACTTTTCTGGGGGACCCCCTAATGCCACTGGGCTCATTAAGACATGCACATGAAAAGCTTACCATGAGCCTGGTCTGGGTCTGTTGAATTTGGCATGGAGCCTCAGCCCTGGAGATTGCAGCTGGTGCAGTGCCGTCATGATATATATGGTACCTGTCCTCACTTTGGCAGGCAAGACCCTCCCTGCAAAGCATTTAAACTAGGATAATGGGACAACAGAGATGCTTGCAATACTTAGCCCAGAACACTTCCATCACTCTTTCTACCCCAAAGTATTTGTTATGTTTTATGCAAAAATAAACAAAACAAAAAAAAAAAAAAAAACAGTTGTTTGCTGTGACTTGGTAGTGGAGAAGTAGGAAAAGCTCAAGCCCCCAAGTTAAGTGATTATAGCTCAATGACCCAGAGAGCTCAAATCACCATCCTGAGCCCACCTTCACTATCTACCTCCAGAGTCGGTGGGAGATTAATCAAGATTATACACATGAAGCCTTCTTGTGAAAAATAAAGCACTGTAGAAGAGACTGAGACATTGTTATCATAATCTAGTTCCTCAGCAGTCAATCAATAAACAGTCAACAAATATTTACTGAGCTGGCAAGGTACCTGGCTCTGGGCCAGGCTCTGGGCCACAGCAGTGAATGATGGAATAAAATTACACCCCATGTGGCACTTACATTCCAGTAGAAGAACAGAGAAAACAAAGAGCAGAATAAACAAAATATATGGTCTGTCCAATGGTGACAAGTGCTTTTAAGAATAAAGAAGGGAAGACGAAATGTAGAGGAGAATGGGTTACAAACTCAGAAAGAGTAGGTAGGGAAGGCTTCACTAAGAAGGTGCATTTGACCAAAGACCTAAAGGAGGGGATGGAGATCATCATGGTTAGAGCATATTCAGGCCAGTTCTAGGCCTGTTTGGTCTTTTTTACTTCCAGGATCCAGAATATTTGCAGAATTTTCCTTATTTCTACTGTCTTGTATCACATTTAGGGTAATCAGTCAAATATCATCTGTCCCATGGGTTAACTCACACAAAGACATAAATTCAAGTTATTTATTTGAACAGCCTCCTGTTTACTGAGGCATCTGAAACAATGCCTACTTGTTGAATGAACTTCTCTTCTACTAACTCCAGAATCCAGCAACTGTCCCCTGATGTAAGAAGCCATAAATTGAATAGATTAGAGATATCATCACTAATGTTATGGCTTTTATTCTATCATTAGCTGTGTATCTACTCTGGGCTTAATGTTTTGCAGATATAATGAGAAGAAAGAACAATAACTGTTTTATTAAAGAAATGACTACAGTATTTGCACAGAGTAGAGGAGGGACAGGATTCATAGCAGGATATATTGATACTGAATTGGATGTTAGTTTATTTTTGCAAAGATGGACTGCAGAGCCCAGTGTGAAGTGAGAGTAGTAAACACAACACATAACCAAATAAGAGAAGTGTCCTTTTCCAATGGCCTATTTGGACATGGGGGTTTAGGGGACCTGAACAGATGAGGATCTAAAAGACAGTGGAAGGCTCTGGGGAGTGAGTCCCAGGAAAGGATGAGCTTCCAGAGTTGACAGGGCAAGACAGTGAATGAGAATTCCCTCAGGCCAGAATGGGCAGAGTTTAAAAACAGGAAAAAGCAACTTTTCATTTTAAATGAATTTTCTGCTCTATGTGGTAGTCCTCCATTCAAACCTTCAGTGAAATCAGCTGTACATTACAACTCTTACAACTCCATGGCATTGTATTTGGGCACTAAAGGAGGATAGAGCTGGATCTGCAACAAGAGCTATGGAAAGCAACATGGCAAGCAGGGTCCTAGCAGAATGGAGTTGAAAACAGGAAACATTCAAGTGAATGTAAGCTCCCACTAACCCTATCCCCAAGAATCCTTGCTGTTCCATATTATTTTGTTTGCCTTAAAGTAGGTCTCAGATAATCGGAAGGTGCAGGGGAACTCAAATACTTCATCACACAACTTCAGAGGGAAAATTATGGTTCATGAGCAAGATAGTAGCCCTGTTGGGGACACTCAAGTTACACATACAACAGCTCATTTAATCTTCACAACTTCTAGAAAAAGAGGTACTATTATCTTTGTCTTACAAATAAGAAAACTGAGATTATAAGGGCTAAGTCATATTAACAAGTTACATGTGTAATTATTGGTGTTGAGACTTAGTTCATTCCAACCCCTAAATCTATTCTAATTTCATACATTACTGTTTTAGTTACTGTTCTCTCATTACTGAGACAAAATGCCCAACACCCAAAGTTAAAGGGAAAAAGGTTTATTTGGCTTACAGTTTGTAAAGGTTTCAATCCATAATCAGCTGGCTCCAAGGCAGGGTGGCAGAGTGGCAACAGTTCATGGCAGTGGGAAGACTACAAAAGCAACAAGGGACTTTCGCAGCTTCTTGCTGCCCCTTTCTTCTTATTCAGAGTACTTAGGGCAGGTACCACTTACACTGTTGATCCTAATGCCCTGGGGCCTAGCATTACACCAAGAATTAATCACAAACTCTAGATTCAGCCACCTCTGAAAAAGCACCACCAACAACTGCATGAGGCTCTGGGGGGCACAGCTAAACACAAACCCTAACAATTACATATTTTTATGAAGTGGTGAATGTAAGCAAATGCTTACAGGGCTTCATTACCACTTTAGAACTACTCTCCTCAATCTAAATGTGGGCAGAAAATATCTACAGACAACTTGAAAGAACCCCAAATCCAGCAGTTGTGAAACACAGCACCCTAGCATACACAAATGCATGCAAATATGTTCACATAAACCTGACTTAAAAACTGGTAGTTAGTGAAAGGAAATTGTGGCACATGAAATACTCCACATAGTTCTGCCTTATTTCCAAATCTAAACATCATTCCATATTAAACATGTAACACAGCTTCCTCCTAAGACAACTTCCTAAGACAACAGTGATCAAAAGATCATTGTACTCCCTGTATTTCCTATAAGGAGTTCGGAAAGCAATCAAAGTCTTATTTCCCTGGAGCTTTTCCACCTTCTCAGTTATCTCCTTTTCTCCCTAATAACATCCTTGATATCTTTCATTCTGCTCGAAGCTCATTCATTCAGCTCTGGGCACCACAGTCCTAGCTCTCCTATGCATCTGGGTTTTCATGTTTATGTCTCCATTTTCATTCAGCCCTTAAAGCCATCTCTACATGATTCAACCTTCAATCAGGACAAATGTTGCTTCTTTGATGCTGTGAGTCCAGTGAAAATCAAGGGGCCACAGATAAGTGTTCCTCAATTTGTGACTCCAGTTAACCAACAAAGAATTCAGGCCATAACAAGTAGATTCATTATGGTAAATCAAATCCCACCATATTCCAGAGCACTCACTCTGATGGATTGTGTGACAATGGCCCTGGATTAAAGTTTGTTCAGGCTTTAATCATAATCTAGAAGAATCTTCAAGGAAAGGCACAGCACACTATTAGGGGCAACTGAGAAGGGGAATATATATATATATATATATATTTATATCTCCTTCCTCAATAAGCTCAAAATATTCTTAGCCACCTGAATAAAAGTTCTAGATCATATATAAATCTTGACACCTATTCTCTGGGAGAAAATGTGGTTTTGACAGTTTAAGTTTCCCCCAATTAAAATTTGCAACATCAAAAAGGAAGTAGATGATAGGAAAAGAAAAGGATGTTTTTCTTTCACACAATGTCATTATTTCTTTCTCTACTATAATAATCCAAGCCCTGGTGTTCCTACTATACCATAGTGACATTCCAATAGGCCCCTCACTTTGATCCCCTGCATGGGCCTTTTCTACTTTAGTTCAAGTTGACAGAGATGTATTCTTCCCTGTGTCCTCACTGGTTGCTTTAAAGAAGTTGTATAGTGAAAGATACAAGAAGCACTTTGGAGGCTGAAAGAGTTTCTGTCTCCAAAATTTACTGGTCCTCTCTTGCATGAGTGGAGTGATCCTGTGGTGAACCAGAACTCATGGTGAGTGGATCAGCTAGGAACCAAACTGATTAAGGCATAAAAGAAATGTATTGGTTCATGGCTCTCAACTAGCAAGGTTGGATTCAGGTGCTCCAACACTGTCGCCAGAAATCTGCCTCTTTTAAATCCCAGCTGGCCACTGGATGACGAGAAGACTGCCAGCAGCTCCACATCCCTTTTCTGTCACCTCATAAAGCCTACTGGAAAGAGAATCTCTTCCCAGAAGACCCAAAGAAAATATTAGAATTGTGTTTCATTGCTGTGACCTGGGACAGCAGGGGAGTGGGTGGGTGGGAGAGATGGCTACACTATGTGCCCACCCAGAAGCTGACAGAGAACTTATAGACTGAGCTACATGAGCTGAATCATGGAGAAATGTCCCCAAATACAGTTGGGTTGTTTTTACCAAAATAATATGCAAACAGGTAATGGGCAGATAAAGACCTGAATGGAGGTCTTTATCAGCCAATCAACAAGCCTTTTTCATTTCCTGCTGATCCTACAATTTGTCAAATGTCCCATGCTCAGTGTTTTAGAGGATCAGCAGAACAGGTGGCTGGGGAGGACACTGTGCATGACCAAGCTGTGCTAGAAAAGAATGGCTGTCACTTGTGGAGGAGCACAGCACACATCCAGTCCCTGTAGTCTGCTCCACTGCACCTGTCTTCCACTCTTCCCTCCATTCCACTTCCAATTTACCTTTGCTTACCCCAAGGCTGCAGAGTAGGAAATTTTGTGTTGCTGCTTTCTTTTCCCTAAGTTGTCCTTGACAATCTCCTAACATTCTTTTAAAGTAATTTTTATCTTTATTGATGATTACAGGTAAGTTCAGCTATGCAAATAATAGAATTTTAAATTCAGAACTGTAGAACAATATCTGAAAAAAGTCATGTCAAAATAAAGTCATATATAGAGCAGCATCAAATTAAGGATCAAGAATAAATGTGATAAGCCAGATTTCTGACTCTATAAAATTAGGAGAGGCAGAAAACTCCCTTCAATTTGCTTCAGATGTTTTATCTCTTTATAGATGATGTCAGGTCCCCCTTGTCCTAGGGGATGGCCCCAATGGCCCCCACTGTGTTGAATCAAAATCAAAATGTGGTTCCTGTCTTCTAGGAAACCAATCATGTACTTGTTGAAGAATTATTAAGAGGTCAAAAGCCAGCAAGAAATAAAATAGACTTGTCAATTATTGTGAAAATTCTAAATACTACAGGCATGTAATGAAGAAAAGCTATCATAGGGATGTTCAAAGTAATTCAGGAAGACTTGTCACACAATATGGGATGACTATCAGTGTGGTTGGCTAAATCTGATGACACTCTTTGATTACAAACTACTGAACTCCATACTGGCTAGCTTGACCAAAAAGTGAATTTATCAAATATCTATAGTGAAGCTCAGAGAATTTAAATAGCTAAAGAACAGATACAGGGGAGCAGGAACAAAAGCTTTCCTAAGGATCAAGTTTATGCCCTCAAATTGACCTCCTGACACAACACAGTTTATTTTATTTTATTTATTTATTTTTTGGTACCAGGGATCAAACTCGGGTCCTTGCACTTGCAAGGCAGGTGGTGGAACCACTGAGCTAAATCCCCAGCCCCTTAGCACAGTTTAGATAAGTTATCTTCTTCAACTACTTTTCCATCCAGATACCACTCTGCTCAGGAGTTTAATATCCCAGGAAAGAAACTTATTGGTCCAGACTGGGACATTTTCCTGGCTGTCAGGGGTGGTAATATACAAGGGAAGCACCAAGGATGCAGCCAGTATTGGGAAGCCAATTCCAAGTGAACTCAAGGAATAGTTTCCTAAAGAAAAGAGCACTAGAATTGAGTACAAAAGAAAGAAGAAAGAAGGAAGTTATTTAACTTCTCTAGATCTTTTTTTCTTTATATAAAATGAAAATAATGGGCTGGAGATTTAGCTCAGTAGTTCTGCTGTCTGCCTCGCAAGTGAAAGGATCTGAGTTCGATCCCCGGTACAAAAAAAAAAGAGAGAAAAGAAAATAATTACTACATCTAAAACCTAGAAGTGTTATAAGTACCATGTAGAGCACTTAGCACAGGGCCTGAAAGATAGTATACAATCAATAAATTTTAGGCATTTATCCTATATGAAAAAACACAGGGGGGCATTTGTCAAAAAAAATACTCCTCTGAGATGAATGTTAAATTTTGTACATTACTGACAAAGTTGTGGTTTGTATCTAGATTCCTCCTTCCCCCAAAGCCCCATGCACTCATAGGTGGGGCTTTTGGAAGGTGAGTGCTTCACAGGTGCATGATACTCATGTGTAGATTAATCCACTGGTGAGTTTTTAGCTAAATGTGATTGGCGGGGGGGGGGGGGGGGTGAAGCCTGGTTGGAGGAGGTGGATCACTGCAAGTGGCCTGGAGGGTCTATTTTCCCCTATCCTTGATCACTGTCTGCCTCCCATTGCCAGGCCATGAGCTCTTTCTTCTCTGTTTTCTCCTCTGCCATGCTGCCCTGCCTTGGAGCCCACTGACTATGGACTGAAACCTCTACAGACTGCGAGCCAAATAAACCTCCCCTTTTCTGAATTTCGGGTGTTGAGAATTGTGTCTCAGAGATGAGAAAGTAACTAAGATACTAGGCACTTACCTTCCTTAAAGTAATAAAATGATCAATTATTCAAAATTTACAATGGGGTAATAAGAACAGATACATAGTGTAGTGTGTCTCTGGAAAATTTCAGGAACATCAATGCATTAAAGGAACATAAGTGGACAAGGAGTTGTCTACCCATGAAAGTGGAGTATTTATCCAAGGACTAAGTCGAGTTTTTAGCCAGCATTTAATGCCTTGGTGAAAATGTAGTCTAGGCAGAAGGCCCCACATGAATGACATCTGAGATATATCCAACATATAGGTTCATATTGAATCAACGCAGCCTCTTCACACTGCATGTTTTGATGCCTGCTCTGCTACACCAACTTAAGCTTACCAGGACTGTTAAATTTGGCTTCTCTCTAAGTCTACTCTGAATGATGACAATCAGGGTCCTACACTGCCTGGCAATCCTTTCATCCCAGCTGAGCTAAAGGAAACCTCCAACAGTTTAAGGGTGTTATTAAAGTCGAACCAGCATTCAATTTGCTTTGCTGTTGGATGCCAATTACACACAGTTCAGAGTCACTTATGACTGTTGGGGGAGGAGGGATATTTCAGGTAAGAACTGAAGCAAATATGACCTCCAGGGCAGTTAGCTGACCTAGGGACAATGTTCTGATGCTGGTACATCTGCAGCACAGACTGTCAACTCTCCAGTCTGTTCTACACATAAATGTATGCACATGCATAATAGCAGTGAGCTTCTGATGAGCATTTCCCAGTAAGCAAGTGCGCAATAGAAACATAGAGATTTGGGTTAAGGTGAAATAGGAAAGGGGGAAGTGACCCCACCAGCCTGCTGTGTTCCCATCACTAGCATCAGCTGCTCTGTTCCATCTGAAGGGGAAACTGCTCTCTTCCCATCATCATGTCATTTTTATTATGCCAACAAATGATAAGGCAAAAACCCATCATCACAAACCAGCCTGTGAAAAAACAACTAACAATATGAAGTTGAAAATGAAGAAGAAAGTCGTGCATTTCCTTTCACCTGTAGGGAAAAAATTGATGAAGCCCAAGGCAAGCCCCCATCACCATTCAGCAGTCCATCTTACTTTAAAGTATAAAGCACACAGACTGAACAGGAAGATTTCTGCTATGCACAGCAATTGTTCCATTTTCTGTATTTCATAACCTGCAATTTTGAAGCCATGCTTGGTACACACACTTATAAAATAGTCATATCAGATAAAAGCAGAGGGATGCTAAACTATTGGAAAATAAATCAAATTCTCAGCAAGCAGTTATATCCATCATGTTGCAGCAAGCGCACGTATTGTTTAAGCTCTGCGCACACATTCTATCCATTGTAATGATTTGGGGTCAGGATCCTGCCACATGCATTTAGCATTCACTAAGAAGTAAACCCCAGAGTGTAGCAGGAAAGAGTTCAGAGCTGTAGATTCTGGTCTTGAAAGTTTCCCTCCATGCGTTTGTTTCGGTACAGCCATTGTGTGTAAGTACCAGCAGAGAGAAGAATTAACATGTGCATAGACTGTGACAATCTATAGGATGCTTACAAGAGCATTATCTCACTTGATCCTCAAACAAACTTCACAAAACTACTGGAGAAAAGCACCCACGTATTATCGCAGCAAAAAGACAATGAAAACATCTGTGAAATATTGTAGAAAAAGTATCTGAAAACACATCCACATTGCCACCTTTAAAAACTGAGGTGGGAGTGTTCAGCAGTAACAGATTCAAAATATTCACTATTCACATTGGAATACAACAAATATTCCATGTATTTGATTTTTTTAAATGTAAATACAAGGCTAGTTTGTCAGACAATTGTACAAGACTTTATGATGCTTTATATAAGCACCAAATGTGAAAATGACTCAGAGAGAAGAGCTGAAACTGATAAACACGATTAAACCAAAGAACTACACAACATACAGTGTTCTATTATGGGAACATTGAAAAATATTTCATAACATCCTAATGTAAAGAGTAGAAAAACTTGAAAACTATAGGTTTATTTTACACACACACACACACACACCTTCAATTACAGGCATGACTATCACAGTAAAGCCAGGTTTATTTACGGGGCTACCCAACTCTTAACCTTCTTCACCTAGCACTGTCCCAGAAATAAGCGCCCAAGAACTAGCGTGCGTTTCCTCCTGCCTCCACCTCTTCCCGGGATGAAGGCCTCCAGACTTTCCTTCCCTTCTTGCTGATCGAATCCTTTACTGTCTCTTGCTTTCAACTTGATGTTACACTTGTCCTCCTTTACCTTTGAATGAAAATTTGCTCCTGGAGTCATGCTACAATTCACATTTTTCACTTTTGGATGGATCACAGGTTTACATAAATTAGCCCCTCATTAGCCTGTTTGTGCTGTTACCACAAAATATCATGGGCTAGGTGACCACAACAATAGACATTTATTTCTCACAATTCTCCAGGCTGCAAGTTCAAGTGCCAACACAGTCCAGTTCCTGCAGAGGGCGCTGTTTCTGGATTGCAAGGGGGCTGCCTTCTGTGTACTCACAGGGCAGAGAGGAAGTGCTGGTGTGTCTTCCCTTTCACGTACGAGCCCTAATCCTGTTATGGGGCCTTTACCTACCTTCATGACCTCTTTTGGCCTACACATCTCCTTAAAGCCCATCTCCAAATACTATCACGTTGAGGCCAGGGCTTCAACTAGTGAAGTTTGCTCAGCTGTTAGCAGCTCCATTTTAATTCCTGATGCGCATCCTCTACAGGGCCATCAGTGCCAAACAGCAATTCAATTATTCATTCCTGTCATCCCCCTCTCTTAAATTTAAATATGAAGCCAAAGAATTGCCCTGATTGTAACTGGGCCTATGCAAGATTAAGGCTATTACACTTATATAAAAGAACAGGAAACAGCAGCTAATATTTTAAAGAGCCCACACAACAAACCCTTTCAGAAATCTTGAAAATCCTTCCTAGTGCTCCTGTAAAGTTCTAAAACGTCTCCTCTAATTAAAATTGTTTTTCCTAACATCCAGCATTTAATATAAATATTTGCTTCTTTTCTAGTGTTCACATTTTTAGTCTTGTTTGCTATTTTAGCAACTTTTTATTTCTACTTTTCATCACAAATGTGCAATATTTCAGGTACATTAAGGATGAAAAGAGTTATGTGCGCATTAACCATATTCATATCATCTACTTGGGGAAAGTGCTTTCTGAGTTCCAAATAAGCAATTTTTTTTTTTTTTTTGGTACTGGGGATCGAACTCGGGTCCTTGCGCTTGCACAGCAGGCAGCGAAAACACTGAGCTAAATCCCTGGCCCGAAATAAGCAATTTTTTAAGAAATAAAT
Organism: Heterocephalus glaber; assembly: GCF_053883595.1. Classification (NCBI taxonomy): domain Eukaryota; kingdom Metazoa; phylum Chordata; class Mammalia; order Rodentia; family Bathyergidae; genus Heterocephalus; species Heterocephalus glaber. The sequence continues at coordinate 30,404,381 of NW_028258296.1, read as the reverse complement.
AATCAGTAAATTTGATGATTATCTGTAAATAACATCACATTTAAGATTTGAGGCAATACAATTAAATTTAGAAAACATTGTCATATTTAATAAAGTATAGAAAGACATATATGAGTCAAAAGATAGCAAATAGCAATGTGTAATTATTGATTCTTCATGAAAGTGGAAAACCATTTTATCACCAGAGTTTCCAAACATTAATTGAAGAATAAATGAGTCCAACTTAATAGAAAAACTGACACTGGCTCCAAATAACTTTTTTAAAAGAAAATTCTAGGAACAAAAACAATTTTTATATCATTGAGAACAAAGAAGAGTAATCAACTAAAAAGAAAAATATGAGAAACAAACCAGAAAGACATAGAGGTGACTCGCCCTTGAAACAGATGTGATCTACTCTATTCTTTTTTTCTTTCATTAAGTTTATGGGCACATTTTAGGTATATGTTATGATCACATTCATCACTGGAAATTTGTACCTGTGATCTGAAACTATTAGACTTCCAAGGAGCCTCAGTCCCTTGCAGTCCTCCTGCCCAAAGCTAGCTAAATTATGTCATGCATCCACCTGTCACATTAAAAATTTAAGAGACAGACATCAGGTTCTGCTGAGAGGATATTCAAATGAATCCATTACTGCTCCCCACACCCTACTCCTTCTGTTCCCATCATCAAGTTCTTAGAAGCTACTCAGAGATCTACAGTCATCTTTAGAGGAGGTATCCAGCACTTCTCAACATCATGATTATGATGCATGATCGCTATGGACCACATCTTTTTTTTTTTTTTTTTTTTTTGGTACCAGGGATCGAACTCAGGTCCTTGCGCTTGCAAGACAGGTGGCAGAACCACTGAGCTAAATCTCCAGCTGGACCACATCTTCTGTTTCTGCAGATTTCAACTCCAGTCCCTAAAGAGAAGCAGAACCAGGAAATACACACTGTGAACCGGGATGGGATCTGGATACATTTTTATCCCACATTTTGAAAACATCTTGCCCCAAAGCTTTGTATACAAATCAGACTAGGTGACTGAACTGAGACAAAGTCAAATGGAGAGAAAAAGACTGATACATTACAAGCAGCAGATGCCCAGCCCCTTTCAGCTGCTCCATCACTGAAAGCATGTAGCCTCCTTGGGCCGGCTGCATCCCCACATTCCTAGAGCAAAGAAAGTGCTCTGCTCTATTATTTAAGAGTGAGAAGTCTGGCTTTTAAAAAAGCTTATAAATTTATCAATGAAAAACACATAAATTTATTAACATTAAGCAAATTTAGTTCAATAAATTCTGGCTTCATATCACAAGTCTTTGGATTTTAGAATTTAGAAATTACTGAATTTATCCTGTTTTTTTAATTTCAAATGTTTAATATTTTACCTACACAGTTAAAAATATACCATAAAGGGCCAAAGATTTAGCTCAGTGGTTCCGCTGCCTGTCTCGTAAGCACAAGGTCCCAAGTTCGATCCCCGGTATCAAAAAAGAAAAAAATATATATACCAAAAAAATTATGTTAAATACTTACTGCAAACATCTGTTCTGGAAGGGGGAAAAAAAAATCTGTTCTCATATTCGGCCCTGAAACTTAGTAGGCACTCAATACATACATGCCATATGAAGGAAGTGCCATTTAGTGAGTATTTATTTGGATTCAGCCTGCTTGTAAGTCCATGCACATTATTTCATCAGTCAGATGTTGTTCTTATATTATGGGTGAGAGAAGAGACACAGATGTGATAAATGGTGCCATGAGGACTTGAGTCCAACAGAGGACTGGTGTACAGGAACGTGGACTGTAGCTCTGCCTTGCTAGAGTTTCATAACCTTGACTACAATTTTTAGTAATTTTTTGTGCTCAGTTTCTTTATCTAAGGTTCCTTTCAATTCTCAGATCTCCTAATCATATACATTTATGCTGTCTTGCACCTGGATTTCAGTTAAAGACACTCTCAGAGAAGTGGCTGGATGAGATCCCTCTAGATGTGTAGAACACCACATAGTTCTATCTTGCAACATGCTCATATTAGTCATGCCTTGAGTGCACTACCTCGATTTTCTAATCCATGCAAGTGCTCAATTTGTTGAATGTAATTTGTTCTCTTTCAAGCTAATATCCCTGTATTATAAAAATCAATAAACACACATTGAAAATAATTACAAAGATATAAACCTCTTACTTTGCAAAAGTACACAGTAATGCATGCATTTTTCTACTCAGCAACATTTACTATGTGTTAAAAATGATGTTCTGTGCAGTCTTAGGCAGAAGAAAATGTTTCCTAGGGAAATTTCAAACATCTACACGAGAAAAGAGAATACACATAATCAACATAACGATCTCAAGAATGGAATCAACAGACATAAAATCGCCTCCTTTGGTTCTTCTGGGAAAATAGCTAGTTAAAGACAAAATCAATGCTAGCAAGAGGGGTGGCTTCATTAGCCAGCTTCAACTTACTGCTATTCAGTAGGTGCATTTGTTTATGGCTTTGCTGCTAAAGCATTGAACTATCAATGAAGTTGTCTGGGCTTGGATTTCTGACTCTAGAGAACTACTACTGTGGACCATGAGTGAGCTGGTGGTAAGGCAGTTTGGAAATCTAAGCCTGTTGGCTGGACCTTGTCTCACAGGCTCTGACCACTGCTTCTGAGGACTCTGTGAAGCCTTTCTCCAGTGAATCCAGCCATTGAGATTCAGTAGTTTACAAAATTGGCTTTATTAGACACTCATTCAGGTTAAGTTTGGAAAATATTTTACCTCACCCTTTTTGAAAAGTCACAAAACATATAAGCATATTAAAGTCTCTAAGAAGCTCTTTGTAAAGACATGCATAAATTTATCTAAGTTACTTTCTCTGTATCTGTTTGACCCTAGAACTTCCTTCAACCCAACATCTATTGACACCTCACAAAGCATTCCATAGAACACATCTTCTTCAGTCACATCTTGGGCTACTGATTCTGAGTCCATGACAAGAAGGTTAACAAGGGAGAGGGGAAGAATGACTCCCATTCATGGGGCACTCACTAGGGTCCAGCTTGATTATCTGGCTTTGAAAGCACAACGTCACTGAATCCTCAAGACAATCCTGTGACATAATATCTTATTATTCCTATAAGAATACAGACAAAGGAGTCTACCTGAAATTGGTGAAAGTGCTCACAATTAAATGAAAAAATCAGATTATAAATATATAGTTATAAATGTATGTAAATATCTATTGAAGTAGTCTAAAGATTGTTAACTAAAAGTCTGCATGAGTTTTTGGGGGATTTTTTTAGTAAAAGACTGGCTGCCAACACTTAAAACCCAGGGGTGCTCAAATTTAAGAAAAAATCAGAAGCTTTAGCAATGAGGAGTTACTTTTCCTGCTTAGCTTTCTGCTGATACTAAATAGTAACTGCCTGTTTAGGTGAAGCTTATAATATCCAGTCTTCCAGATCCCATTTGGCTGGCTTGATTCAGACAGGTGAGCTGTCTGGTCCATGCAAACATTTTGGGGGTGTAATATCTGGCCTAAGAGATACTTCAAATGCCCTTTAAGAAAGAGAAAGAAGGCCTGTAAGTTACAACATATCAGAATAGCTCCTGCTCTAATACACAATTAAACAAGCAATCTCATAATTGTTTGAAAAGTATTAAGATGACAAGTCAAAAAGATTACTTGGGAGCTCAAGATAGAAACACTCAAAGGAAGTGATTTTTGAACTGGGACCTGAAAGATTAGTAGGAGTTGTCTGGGAAAACACAGAGGAGATACAGTATCCCCAGTGGTAAAGTATTCTAGGCAGACCCCATGAATAAACATTTGTTGTCCACAGCTGAACATCTGGTGCTGTGGAGTTAACTTCCACAAGCTGGTCACAACTCAGGAAGACAAGGCGATGGGCACCAGGAAGAGAGCACAGGATGCTCATGACTGGTATGAGTTACTAATGCCACAGAGGTTTTCTTCTATAACCAAGTCACGCAGACAGTCAAAAAGAGGGCTGAGTCCCGAGTTCGATCCCCAGTACAAAACAAAACAAAAAAAGAGGGCTGAGAGAACAATATAGTGCAATAATAAGAGCAGATTGTCCTCAAATGCCGTGCAGATTCTGGTCTTCATTTCAGACAGTATTTCTGTTGTATCATGGGAGGTGCGAGTGCCAAGCCCCACACAGGAGGAAGCGCACTGGCTGGGCTTGCATAGGAGGAATGTGCCAGGAGCCTGTGTGTGGGAGGCCTGGGGTCATGGGAACAAAGCCAGGCCAGGGAGGCTCACTGCTTCAAGTGATGTATCTTCCCCCTACGCTGCCCGACGTCTTGCAGCCCTATAAGGAATTAATCAATTATCTTTCCAATCAAAAAAGTTTGTATCCTTTGAGTTTATGATTATTTAGTTTTGCAAGAGACATTATTTGGCAACTTATGTATATTGTCTCATTTGATCTAATTTCACTACAAAATAGATAAATAGGTAAGAATTATTATCACAGGTTATAAAAGATCTAACGGGGCTCACTGATTATACATATAAGAGTCTTTCCTACCAGATGGAAGCAGAGGAACCAGACTGCACAGCCATCTTCATAGTTCAAAGTAGAGATCATAGCACTCATTGAGTTGCTTACAATAAAAGTATGTTTAAAGTGAAATAAGATAAAAATGAACAAATTACCATGCTTCACATATAGTAACACTAAGTATTGTTTCAGATTTCATTTCTGATTTATATGTCTATTCGGTCTTTTTTATTTCTAATTCTTCCATGACCTCCTTTTTTAACTTAAATCTTTGATTCATTTGAATTCATTCTACCATAATGGTTGTGAAGATCTTTTTTTTTTTCTTCAGTTGATTCAAAACCACTGAACAGTCCACTTCTTCCATGTGTTAAATTCTCACATTGATTTAGGTCTTTTTCTGTATGACTTAATTTCTAGACCCTATATTCTGGTTTTTTTACCTGTTTCCATTAATTTACTTACCACAGTGTTTTCTCTTCTTGAGGCCTAAAATATATTTTGACATATGATAATGCTTGTCTCATTTTTCTACTTACACCATCAACATCATACTTTTTCTGAGTTTTGTGGGCTAATTTTATTTTCTCAAGTAAACTTAGGAATTGAATTGTCTAGTTTAAAAACCAAATTCTTATTTTTATTAGAGTTTACTTTGAAAAAAGTTCACATCTTTGAGATGTTAAGTATTTCTATCTATTTGTTTTATGTACTTCTTTTGTATTCTCTGAGAGTATTTTAAAGTTTGTTTTGTTATTTTTAATATATCCTTCACATTTCTTCTGGCATGTGTTTTAATGTGTTTAATATTCTGGGTTGCTAAATGAAAACAACACTGAGATTCCACCTTACCCCAGACAGAATGGCTGCTATCAAGAAATCAACCAATAACAAATTCTGGCGGGGCTCTAGAGAAAGAAGAACCCTGCTCCACTTCTGGTGGGAGTGTAGACTGGTGCCACCACTGTGGAAATCAGTATGGAGATACCTCAAAGAACTAGGACTGAAAGTCCCATTTGACCCCGCTATTCCCCTGCTGGCTATCTTCCCCAAAGAATTAAAAGAATCATACTACAATGATATATGTGCACCCATGTTCATAGCAGCACAGTTTGTAATGGCTAAAACTTGGAAATAGCCCAAATGCCCATCAACTGGAGACTGGATCAAGAAAATGTGGGGGTTTTTTATAAAATGGAGTACTACTTAGCCATAAAAAATGAGAAATTAGAGGCATTTATAGCTAAATGGATGCACATTGAGGCAATGCTCTTAAGTGAAATAAACAAGACACACGTGTAAATACCGAATAGTTTCTCTAGTGTGAGAAACAAAGTGTAAATAAGGACTAAAAGGTATACTAGATAATGTGAAATAGGAAGAAAAGGGGCAAAGAGGAAGGGGTAGGGGAATGGAAAGAAGGGAATGGAATTAATATGAGAAAATGAAAAAAGGAAACAAAGTCTTTGTAAATAGGGAGGGATGGAGGGGTTGAAGGGAGAGCAGGGGAAGGGGGAAAAAATAAGAACGAAGAGAGTATGTAAAGGTGCAAATTTCCAAGGATGTATGTATATATTCTGGGTTGCTAATATGCATAGGATATTTTCTTCTGCACTATCTTTGAGTGTCTAAAAAATTCCTAATTTCTCTATATTGATTCTGTTCTCATGAATTACCAAATTTTCTCATTGTAGTGTTTTTTCAACTATTTCTCTTTGAAATTCTAGGTAAAATATTGTGTTATCAACATTAATTATCCCTTTGCTGTTGACTACTTTGATTAGTACTTCTTTAAAAATGTTGTATTCTACTAGTGATAGTAGATATTCTTAAATTTTTTAACATTAAAAGGAATGTTTCTATTGTTTACCAATAAACTCTATTCTGTCTTTTCTACTGAGACCGATGTATTTTATTTTAAGTAAATATTCACTTATTCCTATTTGAACATAGATATTTATGAGTACTTTTTCAGGCTGTAATGCTTTAACACTGTGGTAGATTTAAGACAGGGTCACAAATTCTTTGATGTATCTCCCTCCAAAGAAGCAGAGTCTCTGCCTTTTCTCTTGAACTTGAGGAGTCTGTGGCCATTTCAATAGAGCAAACCAGAAGGGATTCAATGCAACCCTGAGACTAGGTCACCACTATGGTCTGAATGTTTCTGTCCCACCCAGATTCCTATGTTGAAATTCTACCTCCCAAGGTGATATTAGGAAACAAAACTTCGGGAAAGCAATTAAGGCATGAGAGTGGAGCCCTCATAAACAGAATTAGGGCTTTTACAAAAGAGACCGAAGAGAGCTAACTAGCTCCTTTTGCCATGTTAAGGACATAGCAGGCTCTAGAACTGTGACAAATAAATTTCTATTGTTTATAAGCCACCTAGTTCATATTTTTGTTACCGCAGCATAAACAGACTAGACAAATGGTAAAGTCTAGTTTGATGAGATTGTCTCAGATAGAAATGAGAAACGTAATATTGGGCAATGGAGGAAAACTATCCTTGACATAAGATGACAATGGACTTGAAAGTAGAACTTTGAGGAAGGTAGCTTAATCTCATTAGCAGGTCTTTTGGTCAAACCCTTGGTATTTTTTTCCCAACACACATTCTCATTCTTTGAAATATGGATAGGCTGAGAATATTCCAAATCTTTAAATCCTGCTAATGATGGGAAAGAGCTTTACATGCATTGCCTTTCAGGCCTCACTCAGTCACTTAAGAATGGACCTTGAGCTGGAGCACTTCCTTTCCAAGAAATTACACCTGGGCTTTGTCCGGTGTATCACCTTGTGTGGGAATATCTTTCCCTGTTTCTGACTTGGTGAGTATACCTTTGTTGTACTGCAGTATGTGCATCAGTGGCCCTCAGGCCTGCCTCTAGCCTTCAATATCACAGTCCCCAGGAAGATGTCCATCTGTGGCACAGAGGGGTACATGGAGGCAAATTGCCTTCCTTTGGCTGCCAGGAGAGACCTGTAATCCATGGGGGACCAACGCACACTACTGAAGTTGATCCTGCTCTCTCTCCTCTGTGCAAGTAAAACCCTCAGTCTTCCCAGTGTATGATTGTGTTATAGCTCCTCAGCAACTCCAATACCAAGATGCAAGGGGCAGAATGTTTAGGGACTGATAATTAATGCTCAATCTTTTGCTCCTTTGCATTTGATAACCAGAATGTGGCTAATTTCTTAACAATTAACAATTTTGTCTTCAAATAATTTCTTTCTTCTCAAATTTTGCTATCACCCATCAAGAGTAATCAGGCTGCTTCTTCAACACTTTGATTGGCTGTTTCCCCAGCCAAATAGCCATCGGTGCCATCCTCTTGGGCTTTCTAGCCTCCAAAACTAGGAGAAATAAATTTCTGTTATTTATAACTTATCCATTTTACAGTGTTTGTTATGGCAGCTCAAACTGACTAAGGCATTTGCGTTTTTGTTCAATTGCTTATATTTATGATTACAACTTTATAAACTACCCTGTCTTTTAAAACAGGATCTTTTTTCCTTTCTCCCTTCCTCCTTTGGTTCCTTCTTCTTCCTCCCTCCCTGTCACCTTCTACCCACCACCTAGTTACATAATAACATATTAATATTATCTTTGCACCTCTAAATATGTATTTCACTTTTATTATTTCATTTGCCAGCTTTAAATGAAATAGTTTCATCCTTGTCTATAAGCAATGGGGATTCAGCAAACTTACTCTACTTCCTTTGCCTCTTAATAGCATTCTCCCATTTCTAAGCATATAATTTCATTGTATTTTGTGATCCTAATTTCTATACTTGTCTTAGTTTTGTTTCCACTTTTAATTAATTTAAGCTCATGGCCATAAAAGAATGAAGTTGATCCTTTATCTTACACCATATGCAACAGTTAACTCAAACTGGGTCAAAAAAACAAGCATAAGATTTAAAACCATTAGAGGAAAATATATTGGGAAAGTTTTATAACATTTGATTTGACTGATTTCTTGAATAAGATGTCAAAAGCACAAGCAAGAAATGATGAAGATATAAATTGAACAATATCAAAATTAAAAATGTTTTTGCATCAAAGGACACAGAATGAAGACAACTCACAAATGGGAGTGAATATTTGCAAATCATATATTTGATAAGAGGTTAATATCCAGAATATATAAATAACTCCTACAACTCAACAATAATTTCAAAATGACCAAAGGTCTTTTTTTTTAATTAAATTCTTTTGTTGGTACATTGTAGGTATACAACACAATTACATATCTCATTGGGAACTGTACCTTTACATAATGCATCTTGGTTCTTATTTTTTTCCCCATTCCTAGCCCTCCCTTCACCCCCTCCACCCTTCCCTATTTACAAAGACTTTATTTCCATTTTTTCCATTTCTCAGCATTTTTCCTTTCTCTTTCCTTTCCCCTGCCCCTCCCACTACCCTTACCCCTTTGGACATTTTCTTCCTATTTTGCATTATCGATTATTCATTCTAATCATTGGTACATTTTAGGTATACAATATAATGACATTCATTATTGGAAATTTGCACCTTTACATAGTCTCTCTTGGTTCTTATTTTTCACCCTTGTCCAACCCTCCCTTCAACCCCTCCAGTCCTCCCTATTTACAAAGATTTTGTTCCATTTTTCCATTTTCTCATATTAATTCCATTCCCTTCTATCCTTTCCCCTAGCCCTCCCACTTCCTTCCCCTTTGCCCCTTTTCATCCTATTTTACATTACCTATTATTCATTCAGTCCATATTTACACTTTCAGTTTCTCACACCAGAGAAACTGTTCGGCATTTATACATGTGTGTCCTATTTATTTCACTTAAGAGTATCACCTCAATGTGCATCCACTTAGCTATAAATGTCTCTAATTTCTCATTTTTTATGGCTCAATAGTACTCCATTTTATTTTTAAAAACCCACATTTTCTTTATCCAGTCTCCAGTTGATGGGCATTTGGGCTGTTTCCAAGTTTTAGCTATCACAAATTGTGCTGCTATGAACATGGGCACACATATATCACTGTGGTATGATTCTTTTAATTCTTTGGGGAAGATCCCCAGCAGGAGAATAGCAGGGTCAAATGGGACTTCCAGTCCTAGTTCTTTGAGGTATCTCCATACTGATTTCCACAGTGCTTGCACCAGTCTATACTCCCACTAGCAGTGGAGCAGGGTTCCTCTTTCCCCACAGCCCCGCCAGCAATTGTTATTGGTTGATTTCATGATAGCAGCCATTCTTTCTGGAGTGAAGTGGAATCTCAGCGTTGTTTTCATTTGCATCTCTCGAATGACCAGTGACGTTGAACATTTTTTCATGTATTTATTTGCTAGTTCTACTTCTTTGTCTAAGAAATGTCTGTTCATTTCAGATGCCAATTTTTGGATTGGGTCTTTAAATCTGGGAGGTCTGATCTTTTTAAGTTCTTTATAGACTCAAGATAGTAGACCTTTGTCTGAGGAAGAGCAGGTGAAGATTTTTTCCCACATTGTGGATTTTCTCTTCACACTGCTGGTGGTTTCTCTTGCTGTGCAGAAGCCTTTTAATAAGAAGAGATCCCACCTGTTGATTGTTTGTGCTAGTTCACAGGCAAGTGATGTTTTGTTCATAAAATCTTTTCCTACACCGATGTCTTCAAGGGCTCTACCTAACCTCTGTTCCAACTGGTTCAGAGTTTCTATTTTAATATTTAGATCTTTAATCCATTTTGATTTTAGTTTAGTGCATGGTGAGAGATAGAGGTCTAGTTTTAATCTTTGGCAAGTTGAAGCCTAATTTTTCCAGCACCATTTATTAAAGAGGCTATCTTTCCTCCAGTGAGGGTGTTTGACTCCTTTATTGAAGATGAGATGGCTGAGTGTGTCTGGCATTGTTTCTGCATCTTCTAATCTTTTCCACTGGTCCTCGAGTCTGTTTCTTTGCCAGTACCATGCTGTTTTTATCACAGTAGCTTTGTAGAATAGTTGCAGGTTGGGGATTGTGATACCCCTGCCATGTCTCTGTTACCTAGAATTGCTTTTGCTATTCTGGGTCTCTTCTTGTTCCAAATGAATTTTTGGATTGTTTTCTCAAGGTCTATGAAGTATGCTGCTGGGATCTCAATCAGAATTGCATTAAATCTATATAGCAGTTTTGGAAGTATGGCCATTTTCACTATATTAATCCTTCCTACCCAGGAGCAGGGGACGTCTGTCCATTTTGTTTCTTTTTTTTCTTTTTTCTTTTTCTTTTTTTGGTACTGGGGATCGAACTTGGGACCATATGCTTGCGAGGCAGGCGCCAGAACCACTGAGCTAAATCCCCAGCCCCCATCCATTTTCTGATATCATCTTCAATCTTTCTTTTCAGAGTGTCATAGTTTTCAGAGAAGAGGTCTTTGATTTCTTTCATTAGGATGATTCCTAGGTATTTCAGTTTTTTGGATGCTATTGTGAAAGGAATTATTTGCCCTATTTCTCTCTCAGTGAGTCTATCATTCATGTAGAGGAAAGCTATTGATTTTTGTGTGTTGACCTTGTAACCAGCTACTTGACTGAATTTCATCATTAAGTCTAGAAGACTTTTGGTGGAGTTCTTGGGGTCTTCTATAGAGAGTATCATGTCATCTGCAAATAATGACAATTTGACTTCTTCATTTCCTATCTTTATTCCTTTTATTTCTTGCTCTTGTCTAATTGCCATGGCTAATGTTTCCAAAACTATATTGCACAAGAGTGGTGATAGTGGACATCCTTGTCTTGTTCCTGATTTTAGTGTGAAGGATTTCAGTTTTTGACCATTTAATATGATATTGGCTGTTCGTTTTTCATAGATGGCTTTTATCAGTTTGAGGTAGAGACCATCTATTCCAATTTTTTGTAGGGTTTTTATCATAAATGCATGTTGGACTTTGTCAAATGCTTTTTCTGCATCTGTGGAGACAATCATATGGTTTTTGTCTTTGGCTCTATTGATATAGTGTATTACATTGATTGGTTTGCATATGTTGAACCATCCCTGCATCCCTGGGATGAATCCTACTTGGTCAGGGTGTATGATCTTCTTGATGATCTTCTCCATTCTATTTGCCAGCATCTTATTAAGGATTTTTGCATCTATGTTCATTAGTGAGATTGGCCTATAGTTCTCCTTTTCAGTTGGGTCTTTCTCTGCTTTGGGGATCAAGGTGATGCTTGCTTCCAGGAATGAATTTGCAAGTATTGCTTCCCTTTCAATTTCATTGAAGAGTTTCAACAGTAGTGGCAGTAGTTCCTCTCTAAATGTCTTGGAGAAATCAGCAGTGAAGCCATCGGGGGGGCCGGGCTTTTCTTAGTTAGTAAGTTTTTTATTACGTTTTCAATTTCATTGGTTGATACTGGGTTGTTTAGAATTTTTAGGTCTTCTTTGTTCAACTTTAGTAATTCATATGTATCTAGGAATCTGTCCATTTCTTCTGTGTTTTCCATCTTATTGGAGTATAGGTTCTGAAAGTAGGTATTGATGATCCTCTGGATTTCTGCTGGGTCTGTTGTCATTTCATCCTTTTCATTCCTAATTGCATGGATTTGGGCCTTTTCTTTCCTTTTTCTGATAAGTTTGGCTACGGGTTTGTCAATTTTGTTTATTCTTTCAAAGAACCAACTCTTGGCTTCATTGATTTTTTGTATTGTTCTCTTAGTCTCCATTGCATTGATTTCTCCTGTGATCTTTATAATTTCCTCCCTTGTATGAGCTTTGGGTTTGTCCTGCTCTTCTTTTTCCAGAAGCTTGAGGTTCAGCATCAGGTTAATTGGGCTCACTCTGTTTTCCTAATATGTGTATTCACTGCTATGAATTTCCCTTGTAAGACTGCTTCCATTGTGTCCCATAAAGTCTGATATGTTGTATTGTCATTGTCATTTAATTGAAGGAACTGTCTGATTTCTTCTTTAATATCCTCTGTGACCCATTGGTTCTTCAGAAGTGTGTTGTTCAATTTCCATGCGTTTATGAAATTTTTCCAGTTTCTTTTGCTCCACTTTCTCCAATTTCATCACACTATGGTCAGATAATATACATGGGATAACTTCAATTCCTTTGGACTTACTTAAACATGTTCTATGTGTGAGTATGTGGTCTATTTTGGAGAATGACCTGTGTGCAGCTGAGAAGAATGTGTATTCTGATTTTCTGGGGTGGAACACTCTGCAAACATCTGTTAAATTCATTTGTTCAAGAGTTTAATTGAGTTCTAGTATTTCATTACTTATTTTTTGTCTGGTTGATCTATCTATTTGTGACAGTGGGGTGTTGAGGTCCCCCAATACAATTATATTAGTGCATATAGGACTTTTCATGTCCATTAGTATTTGTTTTATATAGTTGGGTGCACTAGTGTTTGGTGCATAGATATTTATGATTGTCATCTCTTCCTGTTGGATTGCTCCCTTTACAAGGATGTAGTTTCCTTCTTTGTCTCTCTTAATCAGTGTTGGTTTGAAATCTACTTGATCTGCAAAGAGGATAGCTACTCCTGCTTTTTGTCAGGTTCCTGTCCCATGGAGTATTGTTTTCCACCTTTTAACTTTCAGTCTATGAGTTTCATTTTGAATTAAGTGTGTTTCTTGTATGCAGCATATTGTTAGGTTTTGCTTCTTGACCCATTCTGCCAGTCTATTTCTTTTGATTAGTGAATTGAGACCATTAACACTGATGGTTATAACTGAAATGTATTGACTTATCATTGCCATGACTTTTTCTTTTTGTTGGGTTCTCCCCCTTTATATTTGATTTCTTGTCATGCCAGATGGGTTCATTCTGCTTTGCTTCCTGGGGTTGTGATCCTCAATGTCTGTTCCTAGGATATTGTGTGAAATTCTTTGGAGTGCTGGTTTGGTATTCATGAAGTTCCTAAGGTGCTCTTTGTCATGAAAGTATCTTATTTCTCCATCCATTTTGAAACATAGTTTTGCAGGGTACATCATTCTGGGTTGGAGGCTGTTTTCTTTCAGGGCTTGGAATGTGTCACTCCAAGCTCTTCTTGCCTTGATGGTTTGTGTTGAGAAGTCTGCTGTGATTCTGATGGGCTTTCCTTTGTATGTGATTTGTTTCTTTTCTCTAACTGCTTGTAGAACTTTGTTCTTCTGTTGAGTTTCTGGACTCTTAACAATTATATGCCTATGTGTAGATTTTTTTTGATCAAGGCTATTTGGAGTCCTATATGCCTCACTTATCTGTATGTCAAGCTCTTTTCCCCTGCTTGGAAGGTTTTCTGCCATTACTTCTGTGAAGAGATTTTTTATGTCATCTGCACTCTCTCCTGTTTCTTCATTGAGCCCAATCAGTCTTATGTTATTCTTCTTTGCATCGTCTTGCAGCTGCTGGATTGATTTCTCATGTTCCTGTATAATTTTGAAGCAATTTTTCTTTTCGTGGTCACTAATTGCAATCTTATCTTCTATATCTGAAATTCTGTCCTCACATTGGCTCATTCTGCTGTGTAGACTTTCAATGGAGTTTTTCATGTCCTGAAAATCTATTTGCATCTGTTTTATGGATTCCATTTGTTTCCTATGTTGGGATTCCATCATGTTCCTGAGCTCTTCCTTATTAATCATGTCTTGCACTAGGGGCACAATTTCTCCTGTTATCTGAGAAGTTATTTCTGATTTCATTTTTTCCAGATCCCCTTTTGTTGCCAGTTCAGTGGGTCCAGGTGGTTGAGTATCAGAGTGTTCCATCTCATTTCCCTTTGGGGTTGCTGTGGGTGATCTGGGAGTCTGGTTTTGAGACTTATTTATGTGTTTTCTCATTTTGACTGGGAGGGGTGCTATTAGCACCTGCACAGATTACTTCCTCTGAGCTGGGAGAGGTGGCCCAGGGGCTGGGAGCAGTGGTAGGGATGGTGGCCAGGAAGCCCCTTCCTCTGGGCCAGGAGTGGCAGGACAGGAGGTGGCCCAAAAGCCCTTTCCTCTGGGCTGGGAGCAGCGGGAGGGATGGTGGCCGGGAAGCCCCTTCCTCTGGACAAGGAGCAGTGGGATGGTGGCTCAGAAGCCCCTACCTCTGGGCCGGGAGCAGCGGGACTCAGTACCGTGGTCTGGTGGTCCGGTGTCCTCTGCGTCTTTGTAGTGTGGGACCAGGTGGCTGTACAGAGGAGCGGGGACTGGGGGGTCCAGTGGATTGTTGCCAGGGCACGGGCTGATTCGGTGTCTTCCACAGGACTTGTGACCTCAGTAGGGTGTGTGCAGACCTGCCTGTCTGCAGCAGGCTGATTCGGCATCTTCTGCGTGCCTCCAAAATGACCAAAGGTCTTAAATGGGCATTTGTTTAAAGAACAGATGACCAAATAAACACATAAAAAGATGCTCAAAATCACTAGTATTAGGGAAATGCAGGTTAAAACTATATTGAGATATCACCAGACCTCCAATAGAATGGCCGCTATGAAAGAAAAGGAGAGAGAGAGTAACAGGGAGAGGGAGAGAGGAAAGAGGGGGTCAGAGACCGGGAGAAAGGAAGAAGAGGGAGAAAGAGGAGGAGATTGTAGGAAGAAGAAAGAATGAAAGAAAGAGAGAAAGAAAGAAGGAAGAGAGACAAAAAAAGTGAGAGAAAGAAGGAAAGAAAGTTTGGGTTTTCAAAGAAACAACTCTTTGATTCATTGATCTTTGTATTATTCTTTTAGTCTCTGTGTCATTGATTTCAGCTTTGATCTTTATTATTTCTTCCCTTCTACTATTTTTTGGTTTGGTTTATTTTTGTTTTCCTAAAACCTTCAGATGCATCATGAGGTTATTTATTTGAGATTTCTCTGAATTTCTAATATAGGCACTCATAGCTGTAAACTTTCTTCTTAACATTGTTTTCACTGTGTCCCACAGACTCTGGCATGCTGTGATTTCATTTTTATTTGATTTTCAGGTGTTTTTAATCCCCCCCATTTCTTTGATGACTCACTGATCATTCAAAAGTGTATTATTTAATCTCCATGGGTTTGTATAGTTTCCATAGTTTCTCTTGTTGATGGTTTCTAGTTTCATTCCACTGTGATCTGATAAGATACAAGAAATTATTCGTTTTTTGCATTTGTTAAAACTTGCTTTATGTCCTAAAGTATCATCTGTTTTGGATAATGTTCCATAAACTGATGAAGGAAAATATAATCTGCTGTTGTTAGATGGAGTATTCTTTATATATCACTTAAGTTCATAAGATCTATAGCATTGTTTAGCACCATTGTTTCTTTTTTTGGTTTTTTGCTGAGCCAGCCTATCTATTTGTGAGAATGGGGTGTTGAAGTCACTTATTATTATAATATTACAGTCTATATACTTCTTTTTATTGAGTAGTGTTTGTTTTATAAAATTGGGTGCACTGTTATTTAGTGCATATATATTTATAATCATCATGCCTTGTTGGTGGATTGTTCCCTTTATCAGCATGTAGTGACCTATTTTGTCTCTTCTAATTTTAGTTTGAAGTCTGCTTTATCAGAAATGAGTGTAGCTAATCCTGTTTGGTTTTGGATTCCATTTGCACAGAATATCTTTTTCTATCTGACTTTCAGACTTGGTATGTCTTTGCCAATGATGAATGTTTTTTATAGGTAACACATAATTCATCTAGTTTTTAATCCACCCACCAGTTACATTCAGGATTGTAATAGAATGGTATGTATCAATTCCTGTTATTTCGTTGACTGATTCTCATTTGTTTACCTACTCTTATAATGAGATTTATTCTTTCCCATGCACTCTTGATTGTATATACCTTTCTTTTCTGTGTATACGATTACTTATGTTTTGCAAAACTGATTTAATGGCCATGAATGCTTCTGGTTTATGCTGATCTTGGAAGGTATTTTTCCTTCAATTCTGAAGGACAGTTTTGCAGGTTATGGTAATCTAGCAATCTAGTAATACAATTTGGCAGTTATTTTCTTTCAGGGCTTGAAATTCATCATGTGAAGCACTCCTGGCCTTTAGGGTTTGTTGAGAAATCAGCTCCTATTCTAATGGGTTGGTCATTGTTAAGTTACATGGCATTTTCTCTTGCAGCTTTTAGTGTTCTTTTCTAGTTCTTAATTTTTGTCTATTTAACCGTTTTTTGTTTTTTTTGTTTTTTGATACTGAGGATCGAACTTGGGTCCTTGCGCTTGCAGGGCAGGCTGAGGAACCACTGAGCTAAATCCCTGGCCTGTCAATTTAACCCTGACATGTTGTGAAGAGATTCTTTTCTGGTCATATATATTTGGGGTTTTTAAATCCCTTCAGTCCCTGAATGTCCTTTATTTACAAGAGTTTGGAAATTCTTTCCTGTTATTTTACTGAACAGATTTCCTATGCCATTAGCCTGTATTTCTTCTCCTTCCTTTAGGGCTGAGTCTCCAGTTTGGTCTTTTTTTTTTTTTTTTTTTTTGGTACCAGGCATCAAACTCAAGACCTTGCACTTGGGAGGCAGGCACGGTACCACTGAGCTAAATCCCTGGCCCCCAGTTTGATCTTTTAATGCAACAGAGCTTCTGCATATTCTCTTCATAGATTCTTAATCTTTTTTATTTATTATTGTCTGAAAGTTCTAGTTCATTTACCTTGTATTCAAGCCCCGATATGCTTCTTTTCTGCTTGATCATGTCTATTAGTGAGACTTTCAATGGAATTTTTTATTTGACTTATTGAGCTTTGCATTTCTAAGATTTCTGTTTGTTTTTTTTTCCAAAATCCTCACCTTTTTATTGAAATGCTAATTTGTGTCCGTCATTCTCTTTCTTAAATTATTCAGCCACTTATTTGCATGTTCTTTGAATTTCTTAATCATTTTAACAATCAATTTTTTGAATTTTTTTCTGGTATTTTATCCACTTTGATATCTATGGATTCAGTTATTAGACAGTTTTGGAGACACTTTTTGCCTTGTTTTATCATGTTTCTTGTGTTCCTATGTTGTGATTTGTGCATCTGTTGGGATGGATATCTTCCACCATTATGTGAGGGTACTTTAGTAAGCAGTTTTCTCTTTAGGATGTTCCCTGGGCTATGGGTATATCTCAGTGTTAAAGCAACCCCTTCATATTAACTTGAAAGAATTAAAGTGAGTGTATTATAAAGATATCTACATAGCTATTATGATGCAATCCACAATAGCTAACCTATGAAAACTACCTAAGTATCCATGAACTGATAAGTCGATAGAGAAGATGTGGCATATATACACAACAAAATATTATTAGCTATAAAGAAGAATGAAATCATGTCATGCTCAGAAAAATGGATGAAACTCTAGATCATCATGTTAAGCAAAATAATCCAGACTCAGAATTGTATCGTGTGTTTTCCCTCTTCTGTAGACACTAGGAAGGAAAAGGGAGAAAGATGACATATAAGTGGATTAGAGACTAGTAGACAAAAAGAAGAGAATCAGGGAGAGGAGGGAGGTAAAGGCAAGGGTGTGTAACGGGGGTGTGGAAATGATCGAAGTATGTTATATGTATGTACAAATATGTCATATTGAAACCTATTATCTGTAAAAGCCATTAGGTCCTCTGAACATAAAATTCTGATTATTCTCGTGGCTTCTTGGTAAATACAACATGTGTATAGCTGCCTGTAGATAAACCACCTGTAGATTACTCTCATGAAATTTTTTTGGAGATTAAATTTATCTTAGTTTATGAAACAACAGAGGAACCCAAAGACATCATTAATTGTAATGCATGGCCTTTGTTTGGAGCTCAGTTTTAAAAATCAACTATTAGGGCTGGGGACTTAGCTCAGTGGTTTCGCCGCCTGCTGCGCACGCGCAAGGACCTGAGTTCGATTCCCGGTACCAAAAAAAAAAAATGAACTATTAGAAATGTTTTCAAGACATTCATAGAAATATGAACAGACATTTGATGGTAATAAAGAACTACTATCATTTATTTTAGATGCAATAATAATAATACACCTAAAATAATTTCTTCGGTTTTTCAAAAATATTACTGCCGTTTTAAAGATACATACTAAGAGAGCTTTCCACCAGCCACCAGGACAGAGTGAGGAGGACACCCCCTCACGCCCCCACCCCCTCACCCTCCCCCACCCCCACCCCTGGGCAGGCCCACCAGCTGACATCTTGGCCTCGAGGGCGTCTCCAACAATACTCCCCCACCCCCGCCTCTGGCTTTTTGGCTGTGCAGCTACTTGGTTACACACTGCAGAGGCACAAGGGGACAAAAGCCATTGTCCTGAGCTCCACAAGTAAACAACAGAGAGAGCGCCTGTCTCAGGCTCCCTGATGAAAACAAGCCCACTGGAAAAGTGAAGGGAATCTCTGCAATAAAGGCACACCAGACCACCGTGATTGGTAAGTTGGAGGGATCATCAGCTCCCATCGGAAACTGGACTTTCTTCAGGGGAAAAGCAGCTGAAACCTGCAGTAGAAACTTGCAGTGTGCAACCCTGGAGGACAGGGAGCTCAACTTGGGACTTGAAAACAGAAATCTGCCTGAATCTCACAGGTCTGGGACTAGCTTACTGACACTCATTGACTTATAACTGCACACTGCTGCCCAAGTTGTCTCTTGTGACAGCAGAGACACACCTTGAAGGAGGCCCTTTATTTTTTAAAAGTGATAGATTAATAATTACCACAAATTGTCATTCTTTAAGAAGTATTTGATGCTATGGTGTTGCTGATTGTATGACTTGGGCTAAGATGTTGTGATTGATCTAAACAGTTTTCCTTTCTGGTATAATGAAAATGAGATAGCCTCAGAGTCATTAGAGACTCAAAACCTAAAGACCAGCTATATCTGGTAGACACCTTTGAGAAGCAATCATTCCATAAGAGTTTTAAATAGACCAACAAAGATGCTTACAATAAACAACTTCATAATATAAACCCAGGAACTAAACCAAGGACAGTACCAAAAACAAAAATGAGAAGGCATTTAAGCAAGTCACAAACCCAGATTTCCACCCCACAAAAGGCAATTGCTGGGGGAAATGAGGTGCAAAAGCCTGATAATCAACTACCTGGAAACCCTGAACTGACAGCACAGGAAGTAACAAAACAGATGAATGAGGCTCTAGAAAAATTCAAAGCAGAAATAATCTCCCACATAACTACAGAGATGGTGAGCAGAGTGAAAGACATGATTAGAGGCTCTAGAACAGAAACTGATAAAAAAAAAAGTAGATGAGCTCAGAAACATGCAGGAAGCCAGGAATGACCAGCATAAGAAAGAAATGGAAACCATGATGGCCCAACATAAGAAAGAAATGGAATCCATGAAACAGATTCAAACAGATATTCAGGAGATTAAAAACTCCATTGAAAGCATGCAGAACAGATTAAGAGAATCTGAAGATAGAATATCGGATATAGAAGACAGGATTGCGGTGAAGGACCATGAAAACAGAGATTTCTTAAAAATAGTAAGGGACCATGAGAAATCAATTCAACAGCTGCTAGATGATGCAAAGAAGAATAATATAAGACTGATAGGAGTCCATGAAAAAACAGAAGAAAGTACAATTGACATTAAAAATCTGTTCACAGAAGTAATAGTAGAAAACTTCCCAGACAGAGGAGGAGAATTGGACATACAGATAAGTGAGGTATATAGAACTCCACCCAGCCATGATAAAAAAAAAAATCTACACCTAGACATATAATAGTCAAGATCCCAGAAACCCAACAGAAGAACAAAATCCTACAGGCAGTTAGAGAAAAGAAACAAATCACCTATAAAGGAAAGAACATCCAAATCATGGCAGACTTCTCAACACAAGTCCTCAAATCAAAGAGAGCCTAGAGTGAAGTATTTCAAGCCCTAAAAGAAAATAACTTCCAACCTAGACTGTTGTATCCTGCAAAATTATCTTTCAAAATCAATGGGGAAATTAGATAACTTCCATGACAAAGAACACCTGAGAAATTTCATGAACACCAAACCAGCACTCCAAACAATTCTAAGCAATATCCTAGAAAAAGGTAATGAAGGTCACATCTCCATGAGGCTCAACAGAGGGAAGCTACCAGACAAGGTAAGAAACTAAAAGGAAAGGAGGAAAAAGAAAGAAGAACCAATAACAGTAAAACATCATGACAAGGATAAGTCAATATCTCTCAATTATAACTATCAATGTTAATGGCCTCAATTCACCAATCAAAAGAAGTAGATTGACAGAATGGATTAAGAAGCAAAATCCAGCAATTTCTTGTATACAAGAAACACACCTAACTCAAAAAGAAATTCATGGACTGAAAGTAAAAGGATGGAAAATGGCTCTCCATGTGACAGGAACCCAGAAAAAAGCAGGCGTAGCAATCTTATCTGCAGACAAAGTAGATTTCAAACCAAAACTAATTAAGAGAGACAAAGATGGTCATTACATCCTCGTGAAGCAATCCAAGAGGAAGAGATGAGAATCCTAAATATACATGCACCAAATATGAATGCCCCCAACTATACAAAACAAATATTAATGGACATGAAAAACCAAATAAGCACTAATACAGTTGTAGTGGGGGACCTCAATACCCCACTATCACAAATAGACAGATCATCTAGACAAAAAATTAACAACGAAATTCTAGAACTGAACCAAGCTATTGAACAAATGGACTTAATAGATATTTACAGAGTGTTCCACCCCACAAAATCAGAATATACATTCGTTTCAGCTGCACATGGGTCATCCTCCAAAATAGACCACATGCTAGCTCACAAGACATGTTTAAGTCAATGTAAAAGAATGGAAATTACCCCCTGTATACTATCAGACCATAGTGCAATAAAATTTGAGATCAATAACATGAGAAACTGCAAAACTCCCACAAACACCTGGAAATTGAATAACACTCTCCTGAACAACCAATGGGTCACAGAGGAAATTAAAGAAGAAACTAGACAGTTTCTACAAGTAAATGATGATGGCAGTACGTCATTTACGAATCTATGGGACCCAATGAAAGCAGTTCTAAGCGGGAAATTCATAGCAGTGAACGCCCATATTAGGAAAACAGAGAAACTCAGATAAATAATCCAATGCAGAACCTCAAACTCCTAGAAAAAGAAGAGAATAACAAACCCAAAGCCCACAAAAGACAGGAAATTATAAAGATCAGAGCAGAAATCAATGCAATGGAGACTAAGAGAATGATACAAAAAAATCAATGAATCAAAGAGTTGGTTTTTTGAAAGAATAAATACAATTGATAAACCTTTAGCCAACCTTATCAAAAAAAGGAAAGAAAAAGCACAAATCCATGCTATTAAGAATGAATAAGGTGAAGTCACAACAGATCCAACAGAAATCCAGAGGATCATCAATACCTATTTCAAGAACCTGTACTCTAATAAAATGGAAAATACAGAAAATATGAACAGATTCATAGATACATATGAATTGCCAAAGTTAAATGAAGAAGATATAGAAATTCTAAACACCCCAATTACAATGAGTGAAATTGAAAATGAAATAAAAAATTTACCAACAAAGAAAAGCCCAGGTCCTGATGGCTTCACTGCTGAATTCTACAAGACATTTAAAGAACTATTGCCATTACTTTTTAAACTCATCAAAGAAATTGAAAGGGAAGCAAGGCTTCCAAGTTCATTCCTGGAAGCAAGTGCTACTTTGATTCCAAAACCAGGAAAAGACCCAACCCAAAAAGAGAACTACAGGCCAATCTCCCTAATGAACATAGATGCAAAAATCCTCAACAAGATACTGGCAAACATTATGCCATTATGCAAATGGAGATGCAATTCTGACTGTCCAGGAGCTAATCTGACTGTTCTATTTGTGGATGACCACATAAAAAGGCAATTTTAGTATATTAATCATAGATTATTATAAACTATAAACTTAAGGCCAAGGAGTTTATTACAATGTATCTTTATTAAAACAAAGGGGTGTATAGTGTTCACAAACTGTGAAAATAGTGTAAGAACTGTATATTGTGAGCTGTGGTTATATTTCTCTTGTACCATATAAAAATGTATAAAAATTATCAAAAAGCTAATGTGCAGGGATATTGCCTTATTTTTCCGTAAAAATGGAGCTCAGTAACATAACTGCTTCATGGATCTTTGGAATATTTTATCCTGTATTCTTGTTTGAATTCCTCCTCTATTTAAGATATATACATGGAATTGAAGTGTTTATGTAATAGTTCTATCCTTTTGCCTGCAGGTCAGTTGTAATAAATGTAGGATGTGATGATGAAAAAAAAAAAAAAGATACTGGCAAACAGAATACAGACGGTCATCAAGAAGATCATACACCCTGACCAAGTTGGATTTATCCCAGGGATGCAAGGATGGTTCAACATAGTTGAACAAAAACCATATGATCATCTCAATAGATGCAGAAAAGGCATTTGACAAAATCCAGCACCCATTCATGATAAAAACACTACATAAAATTGGAATAGAAGGTCTTTATCTCAACCTGATGAAGGTGATCTATGAAAAACCAACAGCCAACATCATACTAAATGGCCAAAAACTGAAAACTTTCATGCTAAAATCAGGAACAAGACAAGGATACCCACTATCACCACTCCTGTTCAATATAGTTCTGGAAACATTAGCCATAGCAATTAGAAAAGAGAAAGAAATAAAAGGAATAAAGATAGGAAAGGAAGAAGTTAAACTGTCATTATTTGCTGATGATATGATACTTTACATAGAAGACCCAAAAAACGTTACCAAAAGACATCTGGACTTAATTGACAGATTCAGTAGAGTAGCTGGATATAAGGTCAACACTCAAAAAACAATAGCCTTCTATTACACAAATAGCAGACTCATTGAGAGAGAAATTAGAGAGACAATTCCTTTTACAATAGCATCCAAAAAAATGAAATATCTAGGAATCAATCTAACAAAGGAAGCAAAAGACCTCTACGCTGAAAACTACAGCACCCTGAAAAAGGAGATCGAGGAGGATATAAGAAAATGGAAAGATATTCCTTGTTCCTGGGTAGGAAGAATCAATATAGTGAAAATGGTCATACTTCCAAAACTGCTATATAGATTTAATGCAATGCCAATTGAAATTCCAACAATATACTTCACAGAGCTAGAGAAAACAATCCAAAAATTTATTTGGAACCAGAAGAGACCTAGAATAGCAAAAGCAATTCTTTGCAACAGAGACATGGCTGGGGGTATCAAAATCCCCAACTTGAAACTATACTACAAAGCTACTGTGATAAAAACAGCATGGTACAGGCAAAGAAACAGACTCGAGGATTAGTGGAATAGATTAGAAGATGCAAAAACAACTTCAGACATACTCAGCCACCTCATCTTTGACAAAGGAGCCAACTACCCTCATTGGAGGAAAGATAGCCTATTTAATAAATGGTGTTGGAAAAACTGGATTTCAACCTGCCAAAGATTAAGACTAGACCCATATCTATCACCATGTACTAAATTGAGGTCTAAGTGGATTAAAGATTTAAATATTAAGACAGAAGCACTAAACTTGCTGGAAGATAAGTTAGGTAGAACTCTTGAAGATATTGGCATAGGAAAAGACTTTATGAACAAAATGTCAGTAGCACAGGAACTAGCAGAAAGAATCAACAACTAGGATTTCATCTTATTGAAAAGCTTTTGCACTGCAAGAGAAACCACCAACAGAGCTAACAGACAACCTACAATGTGGGAAAAAAATTTTAGCAGCTGTAACTCAGACAAAGGGCTACTATCTAGAATATATAAAGAACTGAAAAAAATCAGACCCCCCAAATTCAAAGACCCAATTCAAAAATGGGCATCTGAAATGAACAGACATTTCTCAGACAAAGAAGTAAAAGCAGCAAATAAACATATGAAAAAATGTTTAACATCACTGGTCATTCAAGAGATGCAGATGAAAACAACACTGAGATTCCACCTCATGCCAGAAAGAATGGCTGCTATCAAGAAATCAACCAATAACAAATGCTGGTGAGGGCGTGGAGAGAAAGGAACTTCTCCATTTTTGGTCGGAGTACAGACTGGTGCAACCACTATGGAAATCGGTGTGGAGACACCTCAAAGAACTAGGGCTAGAGGTCCCATTTGACCCAGCTATTTCCCTGCTGGGTATTTTCCCAAAAGAATTAAAAGAATCATACAGCAGAGATATATGTGTACCCATGTTTATTGTGGCACAGTTTGTCATAGCTAAAGCTTTGAAACAGCCCAAGTGCCCATCAACTGGAAACTGGATAACGAAGACGTGGGTTTTTTTCTATAATGGAGTACTACTCAGCCATAAAGAGCGAGAAACTAGAGTCATTTATAGCTAAATTGATGCGTATTGAAGCCATATTCTTAAGTGAAATAAATAAGACACACACGTGTAAATATCTAATAGTTTCTCTAGTGTGAGAAACTGAAAGTGTAAATAAGGACTAAAAGGATTAATAACTAATAATTGATACTTTGAAATAGGAACAGGTCCAAAGGGGTAGGTGTGATGGGAGGGGAAGGGGAAAGGAAAGAATGGAAAGGAAAAATTATGAGAAAAAAAAAAAAATGGAATGACATATGTAAATAGGGAAGGGTTTAGGGGTGAAGGGCACACAGGTAATGGGGAAAAAATGAGAACAAAGATACATCATGTACAGGTACAAGCACCCAAAGATAAAGTAAATGTATTGTATACCTAAAATGTACCAATAAAAGAATTTAAGAAAAAAAAGATACATACTAAGATATCTACAGATGAAATAGTATGATGGATTATTATCCAGCTGGAGGCTGAGAAGAAAATGATGAAACAAGAGAAGGATGGGATTGGCCATGATAACAGTTGAGGCTGGATAAGGGGCACATGGGACTCATTATATTATTCTCTCTATTTTTGTATGTTTTGAAATGATTCTGCGAAGAGGTTTCTATCCTGGAAATAAAATAAAGAGCTCCCTGTCAGTTCTTCTGCCACAGTTAGGTAAGCCGTGACTGGGTTGGCAGATCTCGCTTGAGTTGTTTACTCACAACAAGCTCATGGAAACAGTGTCCTCTGAATGCTCCATGCACAGATTTCATGGCTACAACATCTTTGGCTCACGTTTATTGTCCTGAGTATCTGGTAGGCATTGTTTCTCCACCTGCTGGTATTCAGTGTTGCAGTGGATAGATATCAACACCTGATAAGAGTAGCCTGATTGTTTTTCTCCTCTACAAGATTACTTCATCCTCTTGCTGCCCATAGAATTCATCCTTCAGTTGTTAGAGTTCAGTCATTTCACTAGGGTGCTGCTTAGGGCATGAGTGATAGTCTGGCTCAGTTTTGCATGGCACACCTACACTGCCTTTTCAGTATGTGGAGTCACATATTTTATTATCAGAAAATTTTCCTGAATTACATCTTTAAATGTTTGGGTTTTCTTCTAACATTCATACTTTTTCCTTCTAAAACTCCAATTAAGTATATCTGAGATTCCCCATTTTTATGTCCAGTATTTCTGTCCCTGGGGTGTTTTTTTTCCATTAAGTTTATTGGTACATTTTAGGTATACAATATAGCTACATTCATCATTGGGAACTCGTACCTTTACATGATGTGTCTTGGTTCTTATTTTTTCCCCATTCTCCTGCTCTCCCTTCAACCCCTCCACCCCTCCCTATTTACAGGGCCTTTGTTTCCATTTTTTCCTTTCTCTAGTGTGAGAAACTAAAAGTGTAAACAAGGATCAAAATATATATTTGATAATGTGAAATAGGAATAAAAGGTGTAAAGGGGTAGGGGAAGTGGGAGAGGTAGGATAGGGGAAAGAAAGAAGGGAAAGGAAAAAATAAGTCCCTGGGTTTTTTATGGTATCTCTTTCCTTCATGTTTCTTCCAATTGTGTCTTTACTCCATGATCACTTATCCTTGTTTCAGCTTAGGCTTCACATTCCCCATTAACTCCTCACCTCTCATCTGTGTTCATACACTTCTGCTTTGGGGTCTTCTTTCATCAAGGTAATTTTTTCATTGAGAATGTTTTTATATCAATCCAAAACAAATTCTAAGGAAATGTTTTTCATCTTAGGAGAGAGTGTTCATCTGCTGGTTGGTTTTACTCCTCATTGCCACATTTTTTCACATAAAATCTTTCTTTTAGCACCTTTTAAAAACACATTTCAGCACTGAACGAACTACATTCGCCAACACTAGCTATTTTCAAGAGATTGTTTACTGGGGAGGGGCAGGTGGCCTTCCAGGCTCTGTTCACTTCTCTGCTGTCCCAGAAATAAATGACTTCCTGCAAATGCAGCTCATCTTCGCATTCTGTATTCAGCCTTCTCCTGTGTTTCTCAGAGCCAAACCAGGAGAGGAGGCTTGCTACATCACCCCTGTAGACATCATTTCCTAAACAACTTTGTTAACTTTAGCACTTCACCTTCAGCATGAGTATTTTTGCTGGCACTTCCTGGATCTGCTATCCCTTGGCTCTCTCTGGGTTGCTTCTTTTTAGTTTCTTCCCTTGCAGCTACTGCACAGTTTCAGCATCTCCTGGCAGCATGCAGAGGTGTTGTAGAGTCTGTGGCTTACATTTCTCTCTCTCTCTAAATGAAAAAAATCTTCAATTTGTTATTTGTTTTTTCTTTTGTATAATTCCAAAGACAAGAAGGGGGAAAATGCTGGTAAGTATGGCCTGGTATATATCAGAAATTTGACTTTATTTTTAGAAATATATTCTTGAGGGGAGCTTTATACTTTACACTTCATCACAGTCAACTTTAGTTTTGTTTCTTTGGATTTAATGAATTTACCTTCTTTTTACAGAAGCTCACATTTTTACATAGCTCACTTTCTTCTCACATGGTGTGTGTATAAACCTTGTTTAGTCCATTGAAGGCTTTCTTAGCAAGAGTAAACCATCTCATGTGGGAAAGCATAAAAATAATGTAAAGGGAATGATAAGCCCAGATGCAATAGAACTCTTCCACTCAGTCAATCCTGAAGCAGAAGCAGGATTATTGCAAACCAACTTAGGCTGCCTTACCAGCTGCTGAATTGGATCCTTTAACTCTGCAAGATGACAGGATGAACTTATTTTCTTTCATTTAATGAAACCAGAATCTTTCATAGTCAGTAAGTGTGTGGAAGCATCTGGATTCATTGACTGCAACAGACCTTAATAGTGTGCAACTCACTGGGGGAAAATTGTGTGTATCATATTGTCATTTTGCATCTGTTACTCTGATTAGGATCATTGTAATACATTCAAATTCATTAATGGTGGCTACTTTGGATCCCTAAATAATTAATGGAATCATAGGTGTCTCCCTAAGCAACAGCCTGATGGCACAGTGTATTAGGCAGCCCTGGGAGCTCTGAATAAACAGCTCTCACACAGCTGCATCTGTTTTGCCAGGCACCTCCTCTTCACCAGCCTCTCTTAGCCAAGCCCGGGAAAATGGGCAAAAGCAGGAGTAGAATCCAGGAGAGAGTAAAGCAATCTCCGAAAAGTGGGATGGTTGTAAGTGCAGGGTGCCAGGCCCCAACTCACCCAGTGAATCGAAATCCATGGTAATGGATACTGAGGATCATCGTTTTAATAGACACCTCAATGGTTCTTACATGCCCTATAAACTGAGAGGCTCTGGATACAGATCCATCTCCTGGAGAAAGAAAGTCACAAGATGGGGAAAATACTATGTTGTGAACTCTAGTCCACCAGAGTGCTATAATGCTGTGTGTAAATTTTCTTATCCTAAATTTCTAATATGGTTCCAAAGCCTGAAGGAAAGAATTTCTTCTGCTCCTAAAATATATATGAAAAAAAAACCCTCCTCTTTCCCTACACAATTTTATTACTTGTTTCTTCCATTTCAGAATATACTCTGAGGGGGAGCAGCTGCCCACACATGAAACAAAGGTGTCAATATTCAGAGACTTTTCCAAAAGCAAACCTGAAGCCATAAAAAAGAAAAGCCAATTTATTAGGCTATGATTAAAAATGCACACACAATTAACTGTGGAAATGCTTGTTTTCCTATATCCCCAGGACAATGATTCTAGGCAGATTTTTCAATTTATCTGCATTTCATCAATGTGGAAGATCATATAAATAAATGGCAGTGGTATATCCTGGGGCAGTGAAGAGGTCATGAAAAAATCTATAATCTACAAAAATTGCAAATGTTAATAAAGATAATGGCCTGGTCAGGAACTGCAGAGTTAATGCGTATTTGTAAGCATCTCAAGGAAAGACGGAGAAAGAAGAAAAGGAGGGAGGAAGAATGGAACACAGAAACTGAAGTTGAGGGGGTGGGATCATGAAAAAAGATCAAGGAATTCTAATGCAATTTATATCCCAGAATCACTCTCCTCAAGGCTGGAGGGCCAGCCTCCTTGGATTTCTTCCTGGTTGTACCACAACATACTCTCCAGAAAGCACCCAAGATGAGCTTGGTCAGCTCTGCCACTGCCACTATTAGAAAGCCAAACAATCATCAGTATGTCAAAGTCAATGAGGGGAATCAGAGGAGGTATCTATTCAACAGCAAAATAATATCATGGACACACAAGGACTCAAACATGGCAGGCAAATAAAGAACAAGAAAATAGAGACATTTATAGCTAAGTGGATGCACCTTGAGGTCATACTCTTAAGTGAAATAAATAGGACACACATGTGTAAATACCAAATAGTTTCTCTGGTATGAAAAGCTAAAAGTGTAAATAAGGATCAAAATGTATAATTGATAATGTGAAATAGGAAGAAAAGGTCTAAAGGAATAAGGGAAATGGGAGGGATAGGGGAAAGGAAAAAAGGGAAAAGAAAAATATGAGGAAAGGAAAAAAATGGAAACAAATTATTTGTAAATAGGGAGGGGTGGAGGGGGTGAAGGGAGGGCTGGGGAATGGGGAAAAAATGAGAACCAAAATATATCATGTAAAGGTACAAGTTCCCAATGATGAATGCAACTATATTGTATACCTAAAATGTACCAATAAATAAATTTAATAAAAAAAAACATGGCAGGCAAGAGTTAGGGCTTGGAAACGGAAATGAGCATTGAGAGAAAAGCAAAGTTTAGTCATCATTTCTCAGATCTTACTTGCAAGCCATCAACCATTTCCAACTTTATAAAGGTACAAAAGCTAAACATTCAGTACAAATTGTACCTTTAATTGTGAATTTTGATTTTTTTCCCCCAGGTAGCAACATGTGGTAAATATTATCTTGAGATTCTCAGCAGGGGCAATGAACTTCAACACCCAGCCCACCACGGAGCACCAGGGTAAAGGGCTCATACAACAGTGTACTTGTTTGCTAGGCTATGATGTTGGATAGGCTAGGAGTATTAAACGCATTTTTTATTTATGGTATTTTCAACTTACAGTGGATTTACCCAAACATAACCTCATTGTAAGTCAAGGGCCATCTGTATTTATTTAAATTTAATCATCATTGCAAACTTTCCAGATCGCACTCATTTAACTAATGAGTAAATTTGATGTATAGTAAGGACTTCATTAGTGAATACAGAGCCAGGATATGAACCATACATGTCAAAATCCAAAGTCCATGCTTTCAACCACAGTCCTGTTATGGAAGACATTGTTACCTCTTTAGTGGTGTAAGGTTGCCCATCTGGTAAGATTCACAGGTAGAAAGAGCCTACATCTATAAGCTTAGTCTTAATTTGGTTAAATGAGAGACACAAGCGATGTAGGGGAACCTATCTGGTTTTAGACATGGGCAGCATAACTGACCTCTTGAATGAGAGGAGAGACCAGAAACCAAGAACCTCTGGTTCCATTAGATAATAAATTACATGCAGACAATAAATAATCATTAGGTGAATGATTCAATTTTCTCTGTCAAACTGTACACATAGTGTTAAACATGTGGCAGTAAGTGCCCCAAAATCCATTATGAATGAGTCAATAAACACATGAGCTAATGTCATCTCCATACTCATCTATAGAAAACCTTTGCACATAGAACAACACACCAACCCTACCATTATCAATCTTTTTTGGTGTACATGATAACCCAAACTTCCCTTTAAGTAAAGGAAATATGCCATTGTTATAGTTATTTATGTAACAGAACGTGCCAAGAACAGTAAACAAGGTTCAGACCATGAGCATTTCCAAGCCAATGACACACATATCATACCATTCATATCATACCACTCATATCACCATTTTTTAGCATTTCCTTGCACTACCCTTTTACTACAAGAATCAATCTGGACTTTTAATTATTTGCTCCTTGACCTCAAGCATATGGATTTACAGGACACTTTCAAGGCTATGGGATCTTTGTCTTGGATTTTCTATCATTTAAAAATCAATTTTAACTAAGCAGAGCTAATTAGAGATCAACAAACCCTTCCAATCTCTACCTAGTACCTCAGTAAGTGTTTGAAAACCTAAAAAATTTTCCAACACAGTCAAAGTTCATTTCATGGGCAAGTAAATGTAGGAAGAACCCACATTTAAAAATAGAACTTTTAATGGTCCAACTTTCAATTGACAGAGCCTTAAAAAACAACAAAGGAGAAGAAGTTAGATCTCAGATTTCGAGCACATTGTTATCACTATTGGATGTGTGACTTTAGACAAATCACTAAATCTCAATTTTCCCAACTGAGAAATGAAGTGCTGAACACTCAACTAGGCCTATAAAAATGTACAAGTTATTTTACTATGGTCAAGTGCGCCAGTTTTATCAACAAGGTTTTGAATTATCTGAATAAACTTTCTTCCTTCATCTCTTCAGCTGCTTCCACAAAATCATTACCAAAAGCCAATCAGCAGTCATCTGGATTGAAGTAAATCAAGACTCCCACTATCTCCATGCTAAAAATATGAAAGCCTCCCCATATTTATGTAAAGAGAGCCCTTCAGGAATGAGAGCCATATGCTATATTCATATGGGGTGGATTTTAAATTTGTGTTTCCTTTCTCAGGTACATATGATCTCTTAAATATTGTGTGTGCACTTGTTTCTAAAACAATTTATGCATCTTTCACTCTCCGTTAAAGACTCTAGTGATTTCATACATGATTTCCCCAAGTTAAATTTTCATTGAAAGTGGAAAATACTCAATTTCTGTTTGCATTAAGTGGTTTAAAATGCATGACAATTAACAAATGAGTCATATACAACCCCTTCCTGTAACTAATGCACTGAAGCTGAATTCATCAATTACAGAAGGATACAGTATCTACCTTAGTGAGTATACAGGTTTGCATTTTTTTGCTTGCTTTGTTGTTCTGGGGTCCTATTCATAAACTGTCTCTAGCAAACTATACAAAGGTTTCTTCCTTCTCTCCAGCCACTTCGCAATCTACACTTAACTGCAGGTAACAGCAACAGAAGCCATCACTAACCAATCCAACTCGCTTTCTAAATCTGCAACTACAGCCGGGAAGAGTCTTGTATTAGGGTGTTACATACTAGATTTAATGTGAATGTTGTAGTCTGAAGTGAAAATTATTTGTACAGCTGGAATATAACATTTGCATAAGTTACAATTAAAAGGGAAAATATAATTACAAATTTTCAACTTAATTTGAATGGTTTTTAAAATGCTCATTTGGCACAGGCAACAGCTTGCAGGCAAACAGAACGCACCCTCCGAGCCACATCCCTTTGTCTGGGTAGCCGTAGTGAGCTCATTTTGAAGGGCTTGCTTTAACCCCAGAAACTCAACAGCAACCAACACTGAGAACCTAAAGTACAAGGCAATGTTTGTTTTCAAAATAGGATTACAACATACACAGTGATTCATAAATATTTGCATCTTTTAATTGTTTCTAAAAATGAAGTGGTAAGTGGTATCACACAGGAATATCATTTCTCCTGTGAACTGAATGAGCGTAGAATTTTAACTAGTTTCATTCCCTTTCAGCTCTCAGATCTGAGATCTTCGGTCACATCTCTTGTGCAGTGTTTTCCTCATATCACGGTCTCTTTAATGGCTCCAGTTTCTGATTTCTCCCCCCTTAATTACATGTCTTTTTCTTGTACCTTCTTCATGCTGAAGGCATGTCATTCTTCACAGAGACAATCTCAGCTAGGTGTTTGTGGGCTGAGTCCATTCATTTGTTCATTTTCAAGAACTCTTTTCTACAGGGCAAAGGAATCCTTTTATTATCCTCAAACATGAAAATCAAAATTTTCATAAGGACTCTGTACAGCATGTTTACTTGAAACCTTGCTTCCCCAAAGTCATGATAACTGTGATTATAATGGAACATGCATTGTGTTGCATCAATGAGCTTTAAAAAATAGAAGAAAAAAAGAAAATCATTCTATTCAGTCTTTCCCAGAAAAAAATGCATCCAAAAAGGCATATAAACAAAAAAATTACTATCACTGTGAATTACACAATTAATGATGTCTATTTTCCTAATCTTTCTTTTCACAGCTATCTCCAAATAATGAGTCACCGAAAGATTCTCTTAGAAAAAATGAATTATAAAAACTGATCTTTTTTTCTATTTACCCTGGAACCTACAAAGGAAATTCTATGGCAAACAGAATCCATAAACTAATAGTATAACCTCATTTGTCTTTTTCTTGAGAATAACAAAGGTGCTAAGTCGATAGAGTATTATTAAGTAGTGTGATTTTTTTTTAAATCACAGAAACTTTATTTGAGGAATAGCAAATATAGGAAAATGAGAGGCTCACCACACCACCTTCAGGAAATGTTACTTAGAATGGCCCGTTGAAACTAATGAGAAAACAGCATCTTCTAAACAATGCCTTTGTGAATAGTCATATTGGGATTACAGACCTACAATAACTTCACCACTCAAAACCAGAATATAAGTGTCATATATAAATATATAATATCATATATATGATAAATGTAATTTATAATGAAAAATTCAAATTTTTAAATAAATATCATCCTGTGGCCTATAGGTTTCTTTCAGCTTCTTAGGATAGCAGCTTCCCCATTTCTTTCTTCTTTTTTTTTCGTACCAGGGATCGAACTCAGGTCCTTGTGCTTTCAAGGCAGGCGCCGGAACCACTGAGCTAAATGCCTGGCCCCATTTCTTTCTTCTTTGATGCATGGTAAATAAATTTTCATCAGATCTTCAGTTTGTATTCCAGTCATAAACTAGAAAAAGGCCATTTCCTAGAATGGTATTACCCAAACAATAAACCATTTACCACTGGTAAAATAGTTTTATTTGCCACATACCTCAATAATTTATTTACTTATTTATTTATTTATTGGTTTTTTGAGGCAGGGTATCCCTTTGTAGTTCAGGCTGGCTCTGACCTCACTATGTAGCCCAGGCTAGCCTTGAACTCACAGCAATCCTTCTTCCTCAGCCTCCTAATGCTGAGATCACAGGCATGTGCCACCACGCCCAGCTCTTTATTTTAAAAAATGTAACACATTTGTAATTTTCTGACTTAAAATAAGGTCAAATTACTCAATTTTGAGATGATTTTAAAATATTATGGAAAATAGCACAGATGGTATGCAAATATCATGAAAGAGGTGTATAAAGAAGTACAGTGTAGGAGACAGTGTCCACCAGGGGCTGAGTTCTTAAAGAACAAAAAGTACTTCAAAAATATTTGGAAGAAAATTAGAACCCCAAGGAAGAACTAAGTATTTCTAGTTCCTATTTTTCTCCTTGATTCACAGAAAACATTTCTCAAAAAGATGAAAAATATCATAGCATAGCAACTTTCCTTGAAGACAGATGTGGATTTACAGTAGATGCACTCTGGAAGATGGGGAACCTTCACACAGTGGCTCACTGGCCAAGAGGTTGCATCCAGTAACACAGCAGGCACATCAGGGCAGGACTGGAGTGATGCTGACCATCAGGTGAGGGGCACTCACAAATAAGAGATACTGCAGGTGGAAGCAAACAAAGGTGAACAATTGGCCACCGACTCATCTCCAGAGCTCCTTCCATTCCACATCTGCTCTCCTGCCTCCTTCCTTCCCCTCTTCTTCCTTCCTGTCTTTCCTCGTCTCCCATCATTCATAAACTGAAATGACTGTAACTATGTGGACGTCTAATTTTTATTATTTAATTTCTTCATTATGTAAAATGTCTTGTTTTTTAAATTTTAAATGTGGATGAGGTCAAAGTTTTATATTTCTGGTTCTCCAAAAAGATTACACTTAGAATAAAAATGCTCATAAGTTGGTTCTCACTTGCATGATGGATAGATATCCAACCCCCACCATTTAAAATAGGTCAGTAATGAGTGCTAAGCAGAAGGACCATTTTCCCCCTTTTGAGAAAAGAGTAGTGTCTTACAGGAGTAATTGTGGGAGTTGTGGGAGCGAAAGAAACAAAGACTCTTGAGAGGGATGCTTCTGAGAACCAGTGTGTTTTGGTATTCTTTGCCCTATCCTGAAGACGTCATGTCATTTCCAATGGGAAATAGTGAAAGTCTAAAGTAATTCATTATGAAGACAAAATTTATCATTCTTTAAATGATTCTTTACAACTTTTTTCATATAAACTATACCTCTTAAACCAAATGTCAGAATGAATGGATGAGGTAGAGCAGGGATTTTCACATCAAATGTCTCAGAATCCTACAGTTGAGAGACAGGGATGTGTTGGGTGAGAGAAAGGAGGATTAGGTGAAAATCTCTCTAGGATACATGACCCTTTTCACCAACAAAAGTTCTGTTTCTTGCATGTTTTATATAGAGCAATTGTTGAAGCCTTCATTTGAGAAGAACAATCCTGTTTTAAAACTTGGAAAATCATAGGAATAAAAAAAGTTCATTTTCGACATTGACCCTGGGAAAACAGGGCACAAGTTTTAAGATTGGTGAATATTTCTTCTGACTGATCATTTCTTCATATTCCTCAAAAGTTTCATTGCCTGGTTCTCTCCTGTGGAACACACTCTCCATGTGCCTTGAGAATCATTCCCCACTCTCCTTTCTCTCACTCCTTGGTCAGATAGGGGAACAGCTGCTGTGACATAGAAAGACACACAGAACAAGTGGATTGGGTTGTTTTCCCTCCATAGTTCTATACCAGCATGCCAAAGAACTAAGATTTCTGTTCTGACATAAGTCAAATACATCTAAATATTTCTTTCAGATAGTGAAGACCACATTCAAAAGTACTTTGGATGAAAAGAGTCATTAATTTCAAACAAGCATTTGATTCTTAAAGGGAAAACATACTTCACTTGCAGCACTGTGATGTTATGGTAGAATTTCATTAGTGTGCCCATTAGGAGAGAGTTAGGAAAGTGAAACATAAATAACTGCCTGATCAGGTGTACATGAAATTGTGAGCATCTCCAACATTGCTAGAGATGACCATACTTGGAAGGTGGCTTCCTAAACTTCCTAGGTTTGTGCGTTCACTTCTTCGTAAATGGGAGGTGACTGGGATATATGACAGAGTCTTAGAAGACTGATTAACTTGGATAAAGCCATTTGAGACAATCAGCTATGGATGTCATCTGCATGAGTGGGGTTCTCTAGAGCAATACTTCAAGAACTTTTTGTGGTCTCTTGCAGGGGCCAATACACAGGGGTCATCTCCACTCCTGCTAGAACAGAGGTATAATGAGGGAAAATTTTATCACAAGAAATGAGGAAAATGGAACTGATTTTGACAAGGGATATTGTAAGTAATTACTTTACATTGGAAGCATGGAAGTAGAGTCCTGTCCCTATTAATATTTCAATAGGTTGGGCCACACACTGCCCACAGACTGAGTAGACACCAAGTGAACTTTGAATCATAGATTGAAAACTCTCACCCTATGATGGGAATAATAGAATGCTCTTCTATATTTACCTCTCATGTATTAATACTGTTGCTAGCTCCCCCAACTTCCCACCCCTTTACTTTCTACAAAATAATATCTAAATCTAAAATCTTAGCACAGGCCAAAACTCTTCAAGATCCAGCCCATTCCCCTTTCCCCAATTTATGTCTCACATGTCTTGGTTGGTTCCTTATCTTGTATGGCATGCAATTTGTAGTGTTAAGGCAGCAAAGAATTAGCAAGAAAAGGGAGGGGGGAGACGTACCCTTCCAGGTCTTACTCCCAGTGACCCACTTCTTCCAACCTGGAACCACCTCCTAACAGTAATCCACTGAGGAATATAGGATCCACAAGATCCAATCACCTTACAAGATATCTCTCTCTCTCTCTCCCTCTCTTTCTCTCTCTCTCTCTCTCTCTCTCTCTCTCACACACACACACACACACACACACACACACGCACACACACATGCCTTTGGGGGAACATATTCATTCTAAACCATACATAACACATAGAAGAGAGACAGTGTAGCATCAATCTCTTGCATCCATCTCCACTTTGCCCCATGAACATATGTCTAAGCCCTTTCACTTCTTCATAGGTGAGAGATGACTGGGATGTATGACAGAGTCTCTGAAGACTGACTAACCTGGATAAAGCCATTCAACTACTCATCTATCCTTAGAAGTGAATGTACGAATAGTGCATAAAGCGCAGTTTATAACTGCGAACAGGTAGAACTCTCTGTGTTTGGCCATAGATTGGTGATTAGGAGCATGGATTCTAAATCCAGTAGCCTGGATTCAGATCTCAATTCTGTAACTTACTGGTAACCTTGAGATGAGGATAATGGTGTTCCCATCTCACACATCTGTTGCGAGGATTACACAAATTATTGTATGTGAAGCTCTCCCAACAATGCCAGAAACACTATAACCATTGTCCAAGTATCAGCTATCACATTTAAGGAAGAGATGGTGGTAAGCAAAGATTTAAAATTCTTGGGCTGGGGATTTAGCTCAGTGGTTCTGCCACCTGCCTTGAAAGCGCAAGGTCCAAAGTTTGATCCCCGGTACCAAAAAAAAAAAATTCTTGAATTTAGGGGCATAAACAACAGTAATTCAGAATCACTAACAATGAGAGAAAACAAAACAAGAGGGCATTTCACCTCCACTCCACCACTTACTGGAGGCAGTTTGGCTATGCCAAGACCTAGTGGGACTGGAGACGGTGGCTATCCCTGAATGCTCAGATTCTTGACAGGGGCAACAATTCTCAGACAGGTATCATCAGCAGAGGCACAACAGGCTCCAGCAGGTGCAAGAAGAAACTGGTGGTTCCCAAAGGTAGTGTCACAGACATCCAAGGTGGCCATAAGGTGCACAGCTACATGGTAGAAAAGACAGAGGAGGCTGATAAAAGTGATGCTACACAGTGGGCATGGTAGCAGTGTCAGCAAAGGCAATGACAAACAGCAAAAGAGGAATCAATACACAGTGGGCAGCATGGGCCAAGATAGCAACCTTACTCACGCCCATGGGAGAAGTTCCCTGGCACAACCAAAAATACATGGAGCTGGAGCTTTCCCAACATACAAAGGTCTTCTGTGAGTCCAGTGTGAAAAATCCCTCAAACTGTCACTGGTGTGACTTCATTTTTAGAGAAAAGGAAAAAAGCTTCTGCATAGCAAGAGAAACCACCAACAGCGTGAAGAGACAACCCGCAATGTAGGAAAACAATTTTGCCAGCTGCTCCTCAGACAAAGCTCTACTGTCTAGAATATACAAAGAACTTAAAAAAACAGACCTCCCAAATTTAAAGACCCAATGCAAAAATGGGCATCTGAAATGAACAGACATTTCTCACACAAAGAAATAGAAACAGCAAATAAACATATGAAAAAATGTTCAACATCACTGGTCATTCAAGAGATGCAAATGAAAACAATGCTGAGATTCCACCTCACACCAGAAAGAATGGCTGCTATCAAGAATTCAACCAATAACAAATGGTGGTGGGGCTGTGGGGAAAAAGAAACCCTTCTCCACTGCTGATGGGAGTGTAGACTGGTGCAACCACCGTGGAAATCAATATGTTGATTCCTCAAAAAACTAGGATTAGAGGTCCCATTTGACCCAGTTATTCCCCTGCTGGATATTTTCCCAAAAGAATTAAAAGATTCATACCACAGTGATATATGCGCACTCATGTTTATAGCGGCACAGTTTGTAATAGCTAAAGTTTAGAAACAGCCCAACTGCCCACCAACTGGAGACTGGATAAAGAAGATGTGGATTTTTTAATAAAATGGAGTACTACTCAGCCATAAAGAATGAGAAACTAGAGACATTTATAGCTAAATGGATGCACATTGAGGAAATACTTTTAAGTGAAATAAATAGGACAAACATGTGTAAACACCGATAGTTTCTCTAGTGTGAGAAACTGAAAGTGTAAATAAGGATCAAAATGTATAATAGATAATGTGGAATAGGAAGAAAAGGTCCAAAGGGGAAGGGGAAATGGGAGGCATATGGGGAAAAAAAGAAAGGAGAGGAATAAATATGAGAAAAGGAAAAAAATGGAAACAAAATCTTTGTAAACAGGGAGGGATGGAGTGATTGAAGGGAGGGTAGAGGAATGGTGAAAAAATAAGAACCAAGATATATCACGTAAAGGTACAAATTCCCAAAGATGAATGTCATCATATTGTACACCTAAAATGTACCAATAAACTTAATGAATAAAAATAAAAGCATGAGTTTGGGAATAAGAAAGGTTTGTGTCCCAGTCAACTAAAACAGTTTTTCACTGAGCATCTGCTTTGTACCACAGCCTCTGCTCTGGTTGGCAGAAATATCAGAGTGAACAAGATGAGGAAAAGTCTTCCTCAGATAGAGCTTACCTTACAGAGGAGACACAGACATTAAACAAATAAGCAAACAAATGAGTGAGCTTTTTCCTACCATAAGAGCTATGGAGAAAATAAAATAGGTGTTGATGTGTAGAGATAGAGTAGGGTGGAACCCCTTCAATATGGCAGCCAAATAAAGTCTCTGGGGGCAACTCACCTTCCTGTCCCCCTTTTCTCTCTCTCTTACACAGAAGCTTTCTTTATCCCAGTAAATTTTTCTACTCTTTTTTTTTTTTTTAGCTGTACAATACATTTACATTTATCATTGGGTGTTTGTACCTGTACATGATGTATCTTGGTTCTTATTTTTTCCCCATTACCAGGGTGGAGGGGGTGAAATTTTTCCTACTCTTAACCTCCATTGTTCCTAGAATTCATTCTTTGATTTTAGAGAACTCGAACTCACATTTCAGATACCTAGAAGGTTTGGAAGTTGCATCTCTTACCCCTATATCATTTTGGTGGTCTTCCACTGAGATTACTGGTCAGAGGGTAAGGGTTTTCTTTCATAGATTCTAACTTTTGTCTTTTTGCTTCATAGACTGTAAGTTTTGTTTCATAAGTTCTGATTCTTGTTTTATAGATTCTTTTTGTTTCATAAATTCTGGGCTTTGTTTCAGCTTTTGTTTCAACAGTGTCTTAATTTTAAGTTATATGTTTTAAATGTTTACAAATTTCTTGTTTCTCTTATGCATTGTCCTTTGTTAAAATTATGTTTATTCTTGTTTTGTATATGTTGTATTTGGACTTAGTTGCTTTAAAATGTTGTAAAATGGGTCTCTTATAAAATTGTCTCAGACAAAGACAGGTCAGGCTTTTATCTGTCCCTTATAGAATGCCAAACAGTGGTTACTCTGCCAGCTAGTAATTGCCTTTAGGGCAGCTGCCACTCTCAAAGCAGAGGACAGGTTTCTCCAGTTGCCCTCTGATGAATCCCCACTCCCACTGAAGCCAATGGTGGGTGCAACGCTGACCAGATAGGCAATTGGGTTCTGGAGGGAACAGGGGAAGGGGACGTTACTAGAACCTCTGCAGTAAGTCCTAGTCTCCTGCGAGCCACAGCAGCACAAGGCGAATTACAGGAAAGTTAGAAAAATGAGACTTTGAGAAGAAGCTGAGCTTTGGGTCTGATCAGTGCTGCTCTGGGCAGCAAAGACAACAGCCCCCAGTTTACCGCACCTTCTATTCAGTACATGGGGAGAAACAGATGTAACAAATAACTTTCGGATGGTTCAGTACATCCGCATAAACAAGATGTAACAATCCAAGAACAATGAGGAACTGAGTCAATGAAGATTTTGTTCCTCCCAGGATGTCTTCAGCTGGTGTAATCCTGTCCTGGAGAATCACAGCATCACTGGATCACTGAGGTCTCAGTTGTGACCAGAGGCCAAAATGGAATTATGTCTCGGTAATCCATAGCTGGGCTGTAGGCAGGAGAACTAGGCTAACCAAATGATTTTTCCCTAAAATTATGTAGCATTGCTCCCAACAGGGTTCCTTTTGGAGACAGATCTCTGATTCTGTGGTACTAGGGGAAACTGAGTTGACAATTGAAGGGTCATGGCCGGGGCTAACTCTCTGGCAGATACCCAAAGGTTCCTCAGAAGAAACTAGCTCCTGACAGCCCATCCGAGTAATCAGCAGAAAATCTCCACATCTCGTCCCTATCTGGGCTCCTCAGTGAGGTGAAAGGGGAAGTGCCAGCGATCATCAGATATCCTGTCTCAGAGTGATCTGAAATGATGACGTCAAAGCCCTTTCTTAAGCCTCCATTAAGAGTTGAGCTACAAGTTTGGACTGCCCTCTCTCCTAGTAAGATAGGACCCCATGTCAGACGTAAAAAGCAAATAAAGTCTGTCAGTCACAGTGAGGATCTAATGATCAGGAGGAAGCTAACGTTCCGGGGAAGGTCTGGAGGATTCTCAGGTAGGAGTTTCTTGGCAAACCAGAGGAACAAAAGGAAAAATAGTACAGTAAGTCTAAAACAAAGGTCAGCAAACTATAGTCTATAGGTTAAATCCAGCTTGTTGGCTGTTTATGTAAATGAAATTTTATTGGAACACAACCTTACTCATTTGTGCATTTAATATCTTTGGCTGATTTTCTGCTCTGATAGCAGAGTTCAGTGGTTGCAATAAAGGCTGTATGGTCTGCAAAGCTAAAAATATTTATTCTCCGGTCCTTTGCAAGTACATCAATCCCTGGTATAAAGCATGGTAAAGAAGTTTGGGTAAAGTTTAAAGGGTAATGGGGTGGCCAGCTCTCAGGGCACTGTAAGCCGCGGGAATGGCTTGGGCTAGAGTTTCAGTGTAATGGGAAGCCACTGGAAGGGTCCAAGCAGGCCAGACATGGGACCTGATTTATATTCTTACAAGGCCATGCTGGGAGCTATGAGGAGATGGACTATAGAAGCAAAGAAGCCACTCAGGCAGCTACTGTAAAGCCTAGTGGGAGAAACGGTGCCAAAGATGAAGACATAGCAGTGCAGATGAGACAAGCACTCCAGATGGAAAAGCTCTTTATTTTAGGTGTAACAAGGCCTGAGAATCCCCACCCCACTGTATTACCATAAGCAAGTTACTCAAACTGTTTAAGCCTGGTTTCACCCCAGAAAAACCTTGTAGCAATATTGTATGGGTTAAATCACAAAATGCACCTGAAGTGCTTGTCAAAAAGTAAGTGTTCTATAGCTGCTGGCTATGATTACTGTTGCTGTTGTTGTTGACCAGTGAGGTTTGTGGAAAACCAGGCCACAACACAGCTCACAGTGTTAGCAAGTGGTGTGTTTCACTCCCTGATTAGATTTGTGAGTTCCCTGAAGACAGGAAAACTCTCCTATCCATCTTCATATCCCCAAAACTGTACCTGGAACATGGTAGATGCTTAATAAATGCTTATTGATTAGCTATTATGCTGTTTTTTTAAGAAAGAGTATTATTCATTGTGCCATTTTTCACCAAAAGTATTTTGTTTTTAAGATTGATAGAGTACATTTTTATGACACAGAACCATACTAGAGATACAGAAGTAGTTGTCTCTAAGGAAAGCCAGTACCCAGCATTCTGCCCATGCAAATGAAAGTGCAGATGCTACTCCCCAAGAAACATCTATAAAATATGTC
This sequence comes from Heterocephalus glaber, assembly GCF_053883595.1. Taxonomy (NCBI): domain Eukaryota; kingdom Metazoa; phylum Chordata; class Mammalia; order Rodentia; family Bathyergidae; genus Heterocephalus; species Heterocephalus glaber. The sequence goes on along the minus strand of NW_028258296.1, from coordinate 30,362,157 downwards.
AATAATGGCAATAATGTATTCAATCTACTCTTTTGAAGGAGTAAAACTTTGTCAACATAAAATATGAAATAGCATCTAAATGATGATTTCAAGTGAAGTTAAATATGACATACATATTTATGTGATATTTCTAATTTTTAAAAATGGAAAAATGCCATACTAATCATACAATAAAAATTTATAAAATCCTCAAAATGCCATGAAATAAAATGTTACTGGGCACATTTAGCTGTTGTATTCACAATAACTAAATACACCCTTACTATATACTGTTGCTATATTTTTAAAAAATTAATTCGAAAAAAACTTGAAAAATAACCAAATAAGACTAGGTGAGAAAGTGTCTTAGCAGTGAACACCAAATCACAGCAGTATTATGCAAACATCAAGTATGAGAAAATGAAAATAAGAAAAATATTTAAAATGACAGTACACTAAAGAGAGGACCTTAAAATAGTAAGAAAAAAAGGGTAGAAACACTTGAAACATCAGAGAATAACCATAAGGAGGGAGGTGTGTGTGTGTGTTTGTGCATGTGTATGTGTGTGTTTAACACGAAGCCTGGCATCTCACAAATAACGTATGTTCTATATTATGTGGCAGTTGCTATGGTAACAACCTTTATTTTCTGAAACAGTACACAGATGTGTACAACATACTAACTTGCTGGTTATAAATTACAGCTTTTCCCATAGTTCAATAACTTAAGAATTTTAGGTTTCGGAAATCTCAGAAGTTCTGTTGTTATTAAATTTTTTTATGAGATAATTTTCCATGTACTTTCAAAATGAGAGTCTTCCCAAGCACACCAAGAGAAAGGAGTGATGAGAAAATGGGGTATCTCAGAGAGTAGAGCTAACAAAGTGCTGCTCCTACAAAGGGTCTGCATGAGACCCACTGAAATGGAGGAAAATTATTTCAAGGGATTAAGCATCATGTCCAATAGTCACCAGAAATACGTCACCTGCAAAATGATGTTATAAAGTAATGGATTGATTTCTTATTATAATGTGTCATATTTATGGCTTTAAAATAAATAATCATTAGAAATGTTAAACCATTAATATAATTTTATAAGTTTCATTGGAATGAGAAAGTGAATTAGGCTAATTATTTGACTTCAAATGAAATTTTTTTGAATCTTGAAAAGACTTGAGTCTGGAAGAAAATTTATATTACTATGTTTAATAAGGGATTAGCATCCTTTTGTCAGGTCACAAAACAGAGACAGATTTTACTGATTAGGATACTTTTCTTTTATATATTCTAACCTTCATCAACAAACCTTTATCAATGGCCTTCCACATGCAGGAGATGAGCGTCCATGCCTACATAAATGTCTATATGTATAGAAATATGTTTCCAAAAAGTGAGTTCTATGGATGCTTTGTCCTTATTCTCAAAATTTGTATCATGCTTTCTATGTGCTGGATCAGAACATATCCCTTAAATAGATAGTTCACATTGTAGGTTTTTAATCCTTATCAAAAAAGAGTCATCTTGGTAGCATTTATCAGGCTAAAGTTTATAACCTAGGAAACACTTTTGAAAAATAAGGTTGTATAGTTAGTATTTTCAGTTTTAAAAACATCTTCCTAAAATAAGAAAAATGCTTCTAGTTAAAAGGAAAGTATAAGTATCCAGATAGGAGCAGTCCAAAAATTACACTGTTAGCACAACCCTTGAAAATGCTGTTTCAAATCACAACACAGTAGCATTCAAATTCCAAATTGTCTTATAGCAGCACTAACAGCACGAGAAAGAATTGAGTACTGTGCAGGTAAGAAAAACTCACTTTGAAAAGCTTGTACCATTAATTGTTAAAATGTTTGCTAATGCTTTCTATACACACACACACACACACACACACACACACACACTCACCTTTCTGTATCTTTCTGAGATACTTTAAAAACAGGACCATGACTAACCTATTCAAATCCTTACATTACCAAAGAGAGTTAAGTTATCACCTAATGAGGACTTAGAGGCTAGAACTCGGAACCTTGAAGAAAGAGTGCTTCACTACTAGATGCATTTTAAAAGTATTACTTAAATTACATTTAAGTCATAAGATAATTATGAACTTTCTTCTCTTTTATATTTATATGGCATATTTATTGAATTGCACAGTATGCTTTTACAATAAAGTGCTTTTTACGTTGCCGCCTTTGTTCATCCAAAATAAAACTGACAGTTATCCTTTCATAAGCTATTCCGAGAACATTTTCTCTTCTTTGAAGCTGATTGATGCACTACTTTAAATGTTCCTGCAAATATCTTTTCAATTCAAGTTTTTGCATAATGTAATAAGAAGATAAAAGAATTCTATACTTCAACAAGAGACATTACAAAGCAAGTAGAGACATTATCAAGGGCATTAACATGCTCCTAATAGCAATAAAACCTTTTAACTGTCTGATGTAGAACATGCTCCCACCAAACCACCACATATTATGGTAATTGGCTCCAATTTCTGAATCTTACATTGTAAAGTTACAAAGAGTTAGGTAGAACTGAAAACAAATGTAGATTACTCATCTTGTTACCATTCCCATTATAAAATGTTTTCTTTCTACCTCTAACGAGGACGGGTCTGATCTGTTGCACTGTTCATTACAGTGCTATCATTTTTTTTTTTTTGCATCCTTTCTCGTTTTTTCTTTCTACTGACCGATATAAATACATTTTCCTCCAAGTAACCCTTTTCTAACTCTCAAACATCACCGTAACACAAACAGCATTTTCTTCAGAATCCCTGTGTAACAAATGGGTTCTCTGTGCATGCCTGCGTCACATCAGATTCACTTTAAGTGTTCTCTCATCAGAGAAGACACAATGGGGGAAATATTCCACAAGGACACGTTGATTTTTCTTTACAATGCACTACTAAATTACATGAGTGGCCTTTCCCTCCTGGTTGAGAGGAAATATAATTTCAAACTAAAGTTTAGCTCAGATTCTGTTAAATTAAATAGCAAAAGAAAAAAATAGTTCTTGGCTTTTTCTTCTTCCGTTGGATGCAGGGCAGTGGAGAATTGACACAAGCCGATCGTGGGTGATTAACCTGCAGTTTATGTTGTGTTTCTAGGTGACGCGCCCATCAGGCAGGAAGCTGCTCCGAGGCTTTCGAGAGCAACTTGCCTGCTTTGAGATCTATCAGGATCCAGAATCGTGGGGCTCTGAGAAAGCTGTCATTTCGTGTGTCTAAAACAGCCTCTGATTTAATATACAAGACGTCAAGAAGTAAAGGACAATAAAATAAAAACCAAAAAAGGAGAACTATTTCAATTAAGAAGCATTTCTATACCAATGCTTGGAAATCACATAAAATAAAAGCTGTCAGAATCAATCTGTGTTTAAAAGATTGATTTTTGTAGTGCTTACATATAACATTCAGGAGAGAGAAAAATACAAATTATTAACAGAACAGCTGAACTTTAAAAATTCCTTTCCCACTAGATAGATATTTGGTTATTAAATTTTTCTAATATATATAGGAAAAACGTTTGTATGACAAGTGCTGAGGATTGGAGAGAGAAGAGAAATAAATCCTTATACAGAAAAAAGAAAGACAAACAATTTCCAGACCTATCAGAAGAAAGAGTTTCATGCATTTCCAATGATTTTATCTTGAATTTCTAATAATTAAAAGTCTCATAGAAGATTCTAGGAATTTATCTTTTATTGCTATGATTTCTTAATGATGTTTAAATATCTTTCTCAGAGAAAGATAAATATTTCTTCAAGGGATGCCCTATAACACCAGTAATCAAATATCCTAAAGGCGAATCTAGAAAAGACCTTTATGAAATTTGAGGCAACCTTTTAGCTGAGAGCATAATATTATTAAAAACATAGGCATTGCCAAAGGCCAATAGAACTCTTCCAAATGTGACTTATTATGAAAGACATCACCTTCATTTTCATTTGAGTTTTTCTTCTCAATTTTATTTATTTCTTTTAACTGACATAATATTGTATGTATTTATAATATATAGCATGATGTTTTGGAGAATACACATACATGCATTATGAATGCTAGCTAATTAACACATGTCCATTTGTTTCTAAAATATGCTGTTTAAGAAACATATATTATAGCTGTAACTTAATCTTACCCTTAGAATTTTTACTTTGTTATGCTTTTTATTCCACATTTTCTATTGAAAGGGATATTGGGCAGGGGGAAAAAAGATGCATTCACTTGTTGATCCCAAGTGATTTGTATATTTCCAGGGTATGTCTCTTTCAGCAGTTTATTTCTGGAAACTTTGTTTCTTAAAAAAATTAAGTTTTTCTGAAGGGAACTACTTAAAGAAAAAAAACTTACTCACTTGTCATCAAATCAAGAACTTTTCTTAAAGTAAGTCTTCCATAAGCAGTCAGAGAAACAGCCTAAGAGCTGCCTCCAATCAAAAGAAGAAAAATAACAAAATCAGCTCACCCATGATTTCCTTAATATACTTAAAAGAGATAAAATCCCATTGATGCCTCTAAAAATAAAAATGAGGAAAGGGCAACATTATTGATTCCCTGAAAACCAACGAATGTGTAGCTTATTGATAACACTAAACACCATCTAAGCCTTTAGTGATTTTCAACCAAAAGCTTGCCTCTGAATGAAGGTTTAAATCATCGTATTAATATATTAGAGGGAAAATTACCATGGGAGACACTTGGAAATTAATTAAACACCCTGCACTCAGTTTGTTTGTGAGAGAAGATAAATATCACACAAGGGAAAAGATGCCTGACAACCACCATAGTTTTCAGATCCAAAATTAGACCCTGACAGCTATGTCTTTGTAGGACTCTCCTTGGGGTATGATAAGTAGAGATATAGAATATGAAGATTTCTGATAGAAGTGTTTATTACTGACACTTCCGAAACATTCCACGTGTGGCATCAGCAAAGCATGCTTCACCTCAGTCAGAAATGTCAGGTTTTCATCCAAGATTTTTTTTTCTTTTCTCTTCCCCCATTTCATCCCTCCCTCCCCATCCATCACTCCCCACCCTTCTCCTCCAAAATATGATCTTTTTTAGAAGTTCAACAGCAGCCCCTGGTGGAACTCAGCAGTTGTTTCAGCCCAACCACAGTTGTTCAAGAAACTCCATCCAACTCGTCAATAAAAAGAAAAGTATGAACATGTGTGTATGACATCAGTGCATTGTTCCTATAGGTCAGGGACCAGAACACGACCCTGTATATACAAATGCAGGGCTTTATGATGATAATTTTGGCCAATTTCAGTAGCTGGAGTTTTGAAAATATACATGTGCAACAAACAATAAACATCTGTCTCAAATGTCACATTCATTTTATGCATGAAGACCAGTAATTAACTACTCACAGAATAATGCTTACCACAGAGTGCAGCGAAAGGAAGAGGCTCCACACATACAAGTGGGAGATCACCATCTTGTTTGGCTTGTGTTGTGACAGATTCAGTTGTCACTTAGCAAAACGAGCTATACAAAGTGACAAAGAAGGGATTTCTCTGGGTCAGAGCTCAGAAAGCACCACAGAATGCCACCATCAGGCCCCAGGCCCCATCAGAATGGCAAGATAGGTTTAAGGAGAAAGTACTATCACTCATCAGCAAGACCAGGACTCCTCCTTTTCCTCCTTGGTTGGCAGCCACCAATTAATTGCCCTTTAGGGCGAGGAAGAAATGTGGAGCTCTTTGTTTGCATTAGTCAGGGTGAGTCAGTTCACTTCACAAAGGTGTCTGGTAAAGAGGCTCAAATCCAGCAGTACTTCCCCTGAGGTTATCTGCCCAAAGACCGTCACCTCTCTCTTAGCACAAAAGCACAGTCCTATTGCTAAGGCCTGTGCCTTTGGGCGGGAACTTCTGAGAATGGTTGCCTTACCATCCACACAAAGTGCCATGCAGGCTAGAAGTAGCCTGGTCCCAGGCAAAGAGAGAGAGGGAGAGAGTGAAATGGTGAAGGCAGTTTTACTATCAAGATTCTCAAGTATGTCACACTCTGGAACCCCACAGCATTCACCCTCACTGACCCCCAGGTTAGCACAAAAGAACAAATGGAAATTTAACTCAAAAGACCCAGAGGTTTACTCGAGTGAGTTTGTCCAGCATCCTCCACTTGTGCATTTTTCACGTTTCTCTACTTAAATGATGTAGATTATTAAGAGATAAACCACATCTTACTATCAAAACATTAAAATATTTATGATAAATACTAAATACTATTTTATATTTTTTAAACAGTTTTTATTTTTGAAACTACTGTACTTCATATTAACCGGTGCTTGCCCCTGAAGTCATTTTGATCTCTTGACTGATTCATGTGAAACTGAATCAACAGGTTGACGTGTGGAGACCAGAAAGAATCCCATGATTGACCACTTACTGAGGCCTAGTAGGAACTAAGTGCTAGGCATTATGAAATATAAAGAGAAATGAGATTTGACCCCAATAAATTATAATTTAATGAAGGAGATAGATACATCTAAATAATATTTAACATAATATGGTGGCAATGTGCACTCCTTAGAAACAGACTGGGGGTTGCTTAGCTCAGCCAGGGGTCATCAAAGGCTTTCCATAGGGATGCCACACTGAAGCTTAGAAATTAGCTACAGAAAAGAGAAGGAGAATGAATCATGAAGGAGAACCACTACAGCCCAAGGGGTGGGTGTGTAAAACTACGTTAGACAGATTAAGCATCCCTAATGCAAAAATCCCAAACCCAAAATGCTCCAAAATCTGAAACTTTGTGAGCACCATAACATCCAAAAACTTCTAGATTTTGAAGCACTTCAGATTTTGGATTTTCAGATTATGGATGCCAAAGTGATAATGTCTATGTGTATATCCCAAAACCCTCCTAAAATTCCAGAATTGAAACAGTTCTGGTCCTAAGCATTTTGAATAAGAGTTAATCAACCAAAGAACTACACATTCAAACAAGTACAGGCATGTGGAAGACAAGCCGAAAATCAGAAGACTTTGCTATAATTGTCTAAGAAAGAAGAAATTCTGTTTAGGGGTTAGAAATGGGAATGGAGAGGAGATGCTAAGTTTAAGAAATATCCAGAGGTCAAATCTGAGAGGCTTTGGTGATTTAATGGATGTGGATCATGAAGAGGAATCTTGTAGAATTCTCATATTTCAAAAATGGAAGACAACATAGATTGTGGCACTTTCAATTGGGTTGGAGCCAGCAAGGCAGAAAGTAGGTTAGAGGGGAGAAGATGACACTCTAAAGAAGTGCTTCTTAAAAATATGTCCTCAAGTACCCTCCTCTGGTGTCCAGACAGCTCCTTGTAACACTGATTATTAACACTGCCCTGGAATGTCACAGCTGGAGAGGGACCTAACAGATCATTAAGTCCTGTGGCTTTCAAAGTGGGCAAGGGGCTCCAGGCTACCTCCCCAGATTCAACCCAAGACAGTCTGCACTTACCTATTGTGTATACTAGAATTCTTCATAAGACTGGGCTTCAAAAAAGAAAATATCACATTTTGAAAACCACTGAACATCTTCCTTTTACAGAAAGGACACTGAGGCCCTTGGAGGTGAAATAAGTTGTCCACAGAGGCAAGTCTATAGGAGAAGCTGAGACTTAGTTCAGCACATGTCCATTCTAAGTTTCCTCTAATAAGAAAGTTTTGCTTTTTCAATGTTTACAGAGCCAGAATCAAAAACCTCATTGAAAATTTCAGTGGTTTTCTCGGTTTGATTAATTCAGTAAATATTTACGAAACATCCATATACTAAGCCCACCTTGACCCAGATCTCTTGACCATTTCTGTTTGCATCTCCATTTGTGATTTTTGACCCTCTGAAAGAAGTCTGACATTGCTCACATAGTACTCAGCTACAACTGGATGTAGTACGGTCCAAGAAGGAGTTATTCTCATCCTAAGTAAAGAGGAGTATTATCAGTAATGTAAGTTTCCTATATCACTGGAGGATTACACCTAATTTATATTTTAAGCTATTTGTGTGTGTGTGTGTGTGTGTCTGTGTGTGTGTGTGTGTGTGGTACTGGGGATCGAATTGAAATCCATAAAGACCCAAGATATGATATAATCCTATTCACAATTTTTTAAAGAATTACTGTTCAGATGTTACATTCATTTTCTATATACATTCCAGAGCTCAGTGCAAATAATGCCACAAAACTCAATAAGCCTAATGTTATGAACTTCACAGCTGATATCTGAAATAAGTATAGAATAGTTTTCAAAAAATGGAAATTCAAGTAAGTGGATTCTAACATTTCTTACTTTTAATAGCAACAAAACAGCTGTTTGTACCAATAGGGTAATTTCTGAAAGAAAATTAAGTCTTTGCTTGACCTAGAGAAACAAAAATCAAAATTAGCTGAGAAGTTACAGCACCCCGTTGACTGTGAGAAGGGGACAGTGAGAAGGGGACACTGAGAAGGACACTGAGAAGGGGACAGCGGGCTGCCATTTTTGCAATGCGTGAGTCAAGTGGGAAACAGGACCCCGGTGAGGCAGGTCATACTGTCTGCAGATTGCCAGAGATGAAACTCATACATGCCTTTTTAGGAACACTATATACTGTCTCACTGCACAAAGGAAAATCATTGCTTGAGCCTCCTTTCCTGAGGAAATCAGTGAGTCCTGTGGGGAATCCATTTTTTATCTTACTAAACTTTTAAATAAGGGGCCAGGAATTCAGTCTTTCTTCAATTTTTGGTTCATACTTTACCAGCCCTCCTCATTTCTTTTCTGTACTCCTCCCATTTGCAAATAAATCCTAAAATCAAAAACTTTCCATATACCAACATGTATATATACCATCTATATACCAAAGCACAGGTAGTAAAGATGGATTGCAAGAACAAAGAAGAGGAAAGAAAAGGAAAAATCTAATATTATAATCCAAATAGATTTTTTATTCTATTTTTATTAGTACATGTTTACAGTGCATAATGAATACATTCACTGTAGACAGTTTGCAGTGTATATAATATATTTTAATTGTTTTTATATTCCCTTCCCCTCCTCTCAACATCTCTTAGCACCATTCCCATTTGCAAGTGGTCTATCTCACTGCTTATTATTGTCTCTTTGATTTATTCTCATATAAAAGAAACCATATGATTTTTAAGCTTGTGTTTCTGATAACATAATGGATTCAAGGTGCATCCATTTTCCTACAAATGTTTCTTTCTTTTTAGCAGAATAGTACTCCATTGTGTATAAATACATTTTCTTTATGCATTCATCTGTTGATGGACATATAGACTACTGCCAACATTTAGCTATTATGAATTGTGCTGTTATAAACATGGGTATGTAGGGATCACTGATGATATCTCTAATTCTTTCAGGAAGATACCTAGAAGAGAAATCTCTGGGTCGAATGAAATTTCTCTTTTAAGTTTTTTGAGAAATCTTCATAGTGATTTCTATAGTGGTTGGACTAGTTTAAATTTCCACCAACAAGGCAGAAGGGTTCTTTTTTTCCCCCACAGCCTTGCCAGCGTTTGTTATTATTTGATTTATTGATGATTGCCATTCTTTCTAGAGTAAGATGAAATTTCAGTGTTGTTTTAATTCGCATTTGTATAATGAATGACCAGAAATGTTGCATATTTTTCATGAATATTGGCCACTTGTACTTCTTCTGAGAAATGTATTTTGAGACTTACCTGTTAAAGCCCCATTTCTTTCTAGAGGAGAAATAAAAATAACTTATATAATATTATCTTACTTCATTGTTCTCACATAAAGGTAATATTTTTTAAAAGGGGCAAAAAGCAAACAAAGAATTATAAAGACCAAGCAAGAGCCTAATTAGCTCTACAAATCCCCATTCACATTGGCTTCCTTTATGCTGTAAAGTATGTTAATGGACAGATATAAGGGATCTCTGAGGGAGAACGCATTTGGTTTCTGTTTGTCCCATTGCCACTTGAACTGCCCAAGTAAATCCAGAATTCAAGTTCTTTTGAGATGACCATGTTTTGACATTTTGGTCTTGTGTCTTGAAAAATCTCCCTTAGTAGCAACTTTGATGATTTATGGAACAAATGTTCATTAAAAATTTCCTACGTACCAGTCCTGCCCAGTAAGGAGTAGGAAAACCCAATTTCTGCTCCTGGTTATAGGGTCACACCTTGTCACTGCATGGTCATGATTGCAGGAGCCAGGTTTATTTCTCAAATTCAATAAATTTATCTACCAATTTTTTATAGGTGATGGTTTAAATTGGTTTAAAATTTAAGCTCATGCTGCGTGTGGTAAACAACAGTATTCATATATTACTTTTTTATTCCTCCTCTGCATGTTCTAGTTTGCTTCTTTCTGACAATTCTTCTGGCTGCCTTGTGAACTGGTCTACTAGTCTGAGCACTTTGACACTGAATTACAAACCAGTGAAATTCCACATAGCACATGAAGACTGTCTGGGAGTGTTTCACAAAAGGAAGTACCTTGGTAAGCTCTTCAAATTTCTGAATCCAATGACCAAAGATGTAGATGTAGACAGAGAACTACATGTGGGCTAAAAAGAGATAGATGGGACACAAATTTTTCTGTAAAATCCTTCAAAGAATCTGATGAAATGCTATTAAAATGTCCAAAGTCTTTTAATATGACTAAAACAGCATAGGTTCACATACCTAGAGCTAAAAGAAATTATGCTGGGCCTAAATGTAGTTGGCTGCCTGTGATAAAGCCAATTGTTGAATAAAAAATGAAAAATGTGACCCAACTCTGGAAGACTATATGCCTAGAAATTAAGAAGATGGCTCATCTGGTACCTAGTCAAATCCATAGAGACAGAAAGTAGAATGGTGGTTGTAGAGTTTGAGAAGAAAGGGGAATGAGGAGTTATGGCCTTATGGGTATAGAGTGTCAGTGTGGAAAGAGGAAAAAGACTTGAGAGATGGATGGTGATGATAGTCGCACCACAGTGGGAATGTACTTAATGCCATAGAACTATATATTTAAAAATCATTAACCTGGTGAATTTCATATTTTTTATACTTTATCACAATTTAAAAAATTGAAGCTGGGCAAGAGAGAAAAACAAAATGGATTTTACACATTAGTACAGTCTGCTTTGTTGCCTAAACCATAACTTCCCCATAGGAAAACTTGGAGACTTGGCTCCTTCATATATAAAATGCTAATCACAGTGGCAAGTTCAATGTTGCTTGAAAGGATCAAATAAATTCTTGGCTGTGAGGAGAAAAATAATGTAGCTCATCTAAATGTTCAATACGTGTTAGCTATTATTACTGCATCTTTTCTGAACATTTGAAACTACTGCTTATTACTATGATTAAAAATATTATTCAATGCCTCCAATAAGTCTGTGAAGATTTGCTGTAATTAATATGTTAGATATAATTTTCTTTTTGAAAATAACAATGAACCATGTGTAAGATTTTTTTTGAAATATTATTCTTCCTTCCCCTGCTTCCTAGCCATTTTAATAAATTTAGTTAGGATAGGGTCAAAAATCAAAGCAAACATTCTGTTAGCTAGTAGCATTCTGCTGACACTGGAAAGTGCTTATTGGTACAAAAAATGGATTGCAAGTGAAATGACCTAAAGAATCCTTGCACACATCTTGTAAGGACTCATTTTTTCCCCTAAATTATCATAATGTAATGTTCTAGAATACCTGAGAAGTATTTTTCAATAAACTTATTACACATCTTGAAATATATACTGGTACAAAATACTGCATGTGGTACTCTGGGAGAAGTAAAGATGTGAGACACACATGCCTGTCCTCAAGGGGCTTGCTGCCAGGAAGAGAAGCCTATCCCCTCAGCTCTTGATTCTGTACTTCCAGGACAATTCCGAATAAAGATGAGGACAACTGAAATTTTTTGTAAGCTCTAAGAAGCATTTAGTTGAATCACTGTGTCTTACACCATGACTTAAAGAATATATTTTCCTTTATGTGTTTGATTTGAGAATAATGAATTCAAAAATTACTGGGAAAAGAAAGTCTATAATTGACTGCCTAGGGAAATTATGCAAAATTCCTTCAAAATTCCCACCAGGAGTGGGGGAGAAATGGATTCAGATATAGTCAGAAACCTTCCCAAGCTTACTCCACTGTAATTCAAATTAGTAAGACCTCTTTAAGCAACTTTTCAGCTCTTAATTTAACTACAGGAAGTGCTTCCTTAGGCTCTATAATACCTTGGCAGAGCTGATCCTATTTCCTGAGATTAAATAGAAGAAAACTCTTCCCTCAGGACATTGAACCACACACAATAAGATCATTCATTAAAATGCTCATATAAATTCAAAATATACCAGGAAAAGAGCAAATGTCTTCTTCATGAAGAGTTAACACCCTGGAAAGGCTAACTGGAGACATGACTGGTTTTACTCTTGAGTTTTGGCCTTTATGGAATACAACTCTCCAGAAAGAACTGCTAAGATCATAACTCATTTTGACAATGAAATCAAGTACAAGATAACTAAAATAAATAAATAAATCTTTTTTTCTAAATAAATAATGTTTCTTAGTATCACTTGCTTTTTAACAGTTTTGCTTTCATTTGTGGAAGTAAAGCTGTACTTTCTATAATCTAATTCTCTCACTCCACTTTGCATCACTTAAGATTTAGAATGGGAAAATCTCATCAACTTTTGAATGTCTACATTTTGACCTGTCCAGGAAGGGGGAAGCTTAACAGCAAAACCCACTACTCAAATGTCTAACAGGGAAGGCAAGTGAGGAGAAATATGCTGCAAAAAATTTTTTTATTGTCCGAGAACATAAAGGGGAGCACTTTCAATCTCTTGCCATCCTTCTGTAAATTTACATCACCTCACTAAATTTGATAGCTAAATAGTGTTCTGACAGTGTTGTTGAGACTTGTGTCAGATTTAGAAATGTTATTGTTGAGGCTTACTTTGATGGTGAGATTTTAGAAGCCTGTTTCCCTGCTAAACAAATGTATTATAGAGTGATGGATAACAGAGATTCAAAGGATTACAATGAGAGATCAAGGAGTTCACCTGCAATATCTATCGCATTGACAGCCGACTTTATTGAAGTTTCACAATATTAACTGCCTTTCTGTGGACTGGCTTAGCTGGGTAGGTGATTATCAATTTATCACCAGTCAAAACACAAATTGCTTCATGTACAGTGTCTGTGGTATAATCATGTACCTTGAATCCGATCAAATTGATCCTACTGATTCTTTTCGTTGTTGTTTTCTTTCCTTTTTTGCATACTTATCTAATTTATTTTTATTGGTACATTTTAGATATGCATAATAATAACATTTATCATAGGGAATTTGTACCAGTACATGATATATCTTGATTCTTTTTTTCCCCATTCCTCTCCCCTCCCTTCAACCCTTCTTCCCCTCTTTATTTACAAAAACTTTGTTTCATTTTTTTCCTTCTCTTCTCTTTTTTTCCTGTCTCTTCCTTCCTTTCCCCCTCCCACCTCCCTTGTTTCCCTTCTCATTTGGACATTTTCTTCCCATTTCTCAATATCTATTATACATTTTGGTCTTTACACTTTCAGTTTCTCACACCAGAGAAACAATGCAGTATTTAAACATGTATGTCCAATTTATTTTACTTAAGAGCATGGTCTTAAGGTGCATCCATTTAGCTAGAAATGTCTTAAGCTAATCCTTCTTTATGGCAGAGTAGTACTCTATTGTATTTTTTTAAAAACCCACATCTTCTTTATCCATTCATCGGTTGATGGGCATTTGAGCTGTTATCAAGATTTAGCTATTACACACTGTGCCACTATATAAGATGATTCTTATAAGAGTGAAAACAAACATTAGTTGGGAATTTCTCTAATGAAACTGTGTCTAATTCTTAGTTTGACAGGATATCTTTCCTGGAGCCTAGATCAAGAATGCACCACTTCAAAAGAAAGTAAAGACACAGCTTGAGAAGTAAAAAGAGAGAGTGCTGGAGGCCATTAACTCTCTCTTCTGAAGTTAAGCTCCCTTTAACCATCCCCCACTCCCATCTCAGAGACTACAGGTAACAAACTGACCAATCCTCAATATACCCTCCACAGTGGAAGATTTGTACCCTGAAACTCTACCTAGCAATGTGGGAATTGACTAAATTACATGTAGAAAATTATCTGGGATAACCATGGGCCCTCCACCAAGGTGCCTGCATTACCTCTTTGACTATATTATCAATAATGGCAAAAGCTTTTAAGTTTTATAATCCCACCTCATTTTGTGACTCTATTTTCTTTTTTTGTTGTTTTTGGTTTTGGTTTTGGTACTGGGAATTGAAATCAGGACCTTACACTTGCCAGGCAGGCATGGCCGACTCTGCTTTCTAACAAAGTCTAAAATATCTCCATGGTGTGAGTTCCATCAGTAGTCACTCCAGTTAATATCTGTTAAATATACAAATTGGAGGGGAGGGTCTTAAGTTTTTGTCTGATCAGACAAGAATGAATAACAATGCTAGCAAATAATTATTAACTTACTATGTATCAGGTGCCTTTCTAAATACTTTTCATGTATTAATTCACTTAATCTTCTTAACCACCCTGTGAGAAAAATACTATTACATTCTCTGTTATAAATGTGAAAATTGATGAACTGAAATATTAAGTCATTTGTTAAAGATTACCCAACCTGCAAATTGAACCCACACAGAGGGCCCTAGAAGTTTACAAATTCTGAAGCCCAGCTTCTTTTCGTTTATACACAGATTGGATTTTCTTTGCCCCTATCCTAGCTGCCTACCATCTTCTAAAGTGAAACTTTAGACGATAGTATCATCTGGAGTAGTGATGACAAACCTTTCAGAACGTTCAGTGATAACAAAGCCCGCTATAGCATGCACGCCGTAATTTTGCCACCACTAGAGCCTTTACAGTTTTTCATACAAAGTGCCTGGTGTTCAATTAAAAAATTGTCAAATATACCAAGAAAAAGGATAAAAAGAAAAACATAGCTTAAACAGGGCCACAGATAATCCAGATCACAGTGTTATTAAATATGGGTTAATATGTTCAAAATACAGATGACAAATAATTTCACCTCAGAAATGGAACCTTTAAAAGAGTGGGAATTAGTTAAGAACTCAACAGATGATTTTAATAGCAGATTAAGCACAGGCAAAACGATAAGGACTGTAAGATAGTGCAGTAGAAAATACACAAACTAAAACACAAAGAAAAAAATGAACAAAAATATACAAGGGTGCAAGCAACATATGGAAGATGGTAAAATCTTAACATAAGTATAGCTGGAGCCCCAGAGATAGATTAAGGAGGAAATTGAGGCAAGAGCAATATTTGAAGAGATAACATCTGAGAATTTCCCAAAACAGATAAAAGTTGTCAAATCCAAAGGGATACAAATACATTACTACTCACATTACAGAAAAACTGCCGAATGACAAAAACAAAGTATGAACCATGAAAACAGCTGGATAGAAGAGCATGTTACTTTCAAAAGGAGCTTCACCTGAAATCTCCAGAGTAGCCATAGGAGCCAGAGAAAATAGAAAGACATCTCGAAATTATGAAATTGTTGACAACTTAGTACTCTACATCCAATGAAAATACACTTCAAGTTTAAAAGCATTTTTAAAAAAAAAAATTTTGTTGTCCGCAGAACCATACTAAAAGAAATACTAAAGGGAGTTCTTCAGACAGGAGCAAATGGTCCCAGATAGAAAGAGATAGAGAAAAGTATGAACAGCAATAAAAAGGTAAATATGAGTATAAATTAATAATTGGCTACAAATCAACAATAATATTTTGTGTAGTTTAAAGTACATCCATAATTAAATGCATGACAGCAATATCACAAACAGCCACAGGGGATCAATGGATTTAATATGTTCATAAATTCTAGCATTGTTTGGAAAGGGGTAAAGTTTCTAATCTATATTAGTCTGTAATAAGCAAAGGATAAATGTTGTTATATCCAGTAAATATAATTCAAAAAAATCAATAATTACATTAACTATAAAAGGACTAAATGCTTCAATAACAAGTCAAAATGTGCCCAATTAAAAGAAAAAATATTCAACTATATATTACGGAATAAGCTCATATTAAATATAAGGACACAAAAAGGTTGACAGTGAAAAAAATGAATGGAGAGATATGTAAACACTATTATCAAACATAAAGAGGGACATTTCATGATTACGTTTAAAAGTTAGTCTACCAGGGCTGGGCATGGCGGCACATGCCTGTAATCCCAGCACTCTGGAGGCTAACACAGGATTGCTATGAGTTGGAGGCCAGCCTGAAATACATAGTGAGACCCTGTCTAAAGAAAAAGGGAAAAATAAAAAGTCTACCTGAAAGATAGGACAATTTCAAATTTGTGTTCCCTCAGAAATATAAGGTAAAAATTTACAGAACTAAAATTATAAAAAGGTAAATCCACAATGATAGTAGAAGATTTTAATACACTTTTCTCAATTACTCATTAAACAATCAAACTAAAGAATATAATTGAAAGACTTGGCTTAATTCATATAAAAAAAAAAGTCTGTACTTAATAAGGGAACATGAGACATTTACCAAAACTGATCATAAAAAAAGTCAAGTCCCCCAAATTTTCAAAGTATTGAAGGCACTAATGTGTTCTCTGACCCCAGTGGAATTAAGTTAGAAATCAACAACAAAATGATAACTACAACATCTCCCAAACATTGAGAAATTGGCTAAAGAAGAAATGACAGTGGAAGTTAAAAACATTTTGACTAAATGAAAATGAAAACATGACATGTCTGAACTTGAGAACATAGGTCAGGATGTGCTTAGCAGAAAGAGCTGGCAGTGGTGGTTACTTTTGCAGGAGGGACAATGACTGAGAGGCAGTGTGACTGGAGGCCTCTTAGGAGCTGGTCATGTTCCACCTCTCCACAGGGGAAATAACCACACAAGTGTCTTTCATTGCGAAAAGTTCACTGACCTGTATATTTATGATTTCATCGCTTTTCTGCATACTTGAAGAAAAAGTTTACTTTAAGAAAAAAATCCATAAGAATTATACCTGACTTCTTTTCTCTCTTCTGCATCCACATTATCAACATTTTCCACTGGCCTTGATTCAAAATATATCCAGACTCTGGCCATTTCTCATTACCTCCCCAGCTGCTAATCTCGTCTAAACCATAGCATCTCTTCTTGTTTCAGAGTTTCACAACTGGTTTACCTGCATCTGCACTTCATTTATCTACTTGCTGTCAACACAGGGTGTTGTCAACCAGGGTGAACTGTTAAAGCTGGATCAGACCACGTTACCGATCTGAACAAGTTTTCCCAGTTGGCTTTTAATGTCACCCACATTGCTATGAATTTGTCTCCACATAATCTAGATCTAAATCAGTATCCCATCTCCTACTTCTCCTATCATCCACCTCTTTTTATTCACTCAGCTCCTCCCTTACTGGCTCCTTGCTCTCCCCAGAAAGTGCCAGGCACATTTCTGCATAACATTTGCTCTCATCGGTCCCTTTACCTGGGTGTTTCCTGCCCTAGATTCACATAGCAGTTCTCACAAATCTCACCTTCCCTGACCATTATCTGTCATTGCAGTTCCCTCACCCACCACAAACCCACAACACCTCTCCAGTTCAAGCCACCGAATATTTATCCAGTGTTGCTATGAGCCAGGTACCGTCCTAGATGCTTAGGACAAAAGAGTAAACAAAATACAGATTTGTGCATTCAAGAGGCTTTCATCCTAGCAGGAAGAAACAAACAATAAGCATATATACGTTAATTATGTAGCGAATTGGAAGTAAAAAAATGTATAAAAACAACTGGCATGGGGTAAAGGATATTAGTGACAATTCAGAGGGGATAAGACAGGAATTATAATTATAAGTAGGGTGAGCATGACATCTAAACAAAGCTTTGATCGAAGTAAAAGAATTAGCCGTGCAGATGTAGGGAGAAGAGCATTCTACACAGGCAGAGCAAGTGCAAAAGTCAAATGTGAAAGTGTCCTAGTCCTGTACACAGGCATATGTGGATAGAGTGGTGTGTAGGGTAAGCAACTGTCCAAGTTTGCCAGGGACTCAGGGATGTCCTGGGATGTGTGACTCTCAGTGCTAAAATCAATACCATCAGGACAAACCAAATTTGTTGAGTGGTCACCCTAGGAGGAAAAAGCCACTAGATATGAGGTCAGAGAGGTAAATGGGGGAAGGGGAGAAGGAGGTGCCAGATCACAAACCATGGGAACCATTTTAGGTAACCTGGCCTTTAGAATAAGAAAAATGAGGACTCCTTGGAATGATTTGAAGAGAGAAGTGGCACACACACAATCTGACTTACATTTTAAAAGACTTGTTCTGTATCCAGTCTCCAGTTGATGGGCATTTGGGCTGTTTCCAAGTTTTAGCTATCACAAACTGTGCTGCTATGAACATGGGTGCACATATATCACTGTGGTATGATTCTTTTAATTCTTTGGGGAAGATCCCCAGTAGGAGAATAGCAGGGTCAAATGGGACTTCCAGTCCTAGTTCTTTGAGGTATCTCCATACTGATTTCCACAGTGCTTGCACCAGTCTACACTCCCATCAGCAGTGGAGCAGGGTTCCTCTTTCCCCACAGCCCCACCAGCATTTGTTATTGGTTGATTTCATGATACCAGCCATTCTTTCTGGAGTGAAGTGGAATATCAGCTTTGTTTTTATTTGCATCTCTCCAAGGACCAGTGATGGTGAACATTTTTTTCATATATTTATTAGCTATTTCTACTTCTTTGTCTGAGAAATGTCTGTTCATTTCAGATGCCCATTTTCGGATTGGGTCTTTAAATTTGGGAGGTCTGATCTTTTTAAGTTCTTTATAGATTCGAAATAGTAGACCTTTGTCTGAGGAAGAGCAGGTGAAGATTTTTTTCCCACATTGTGGGTTGTCTCTTCACACTGCTGGTGGTTTCTCTTGCTGTGCAGAAGCCTTTCAATAAAAAGAGATCCCACTTGTTGATTGTTTGTGCTAGTTTACGGGCAACTGAGGTTTTGTTCATAAAATCTTTTCCTACACCGATGTCTTCAAGGGCTCTACCTAACCTCTGTTCCAAGTGGTTCAGAGTTTCTATTTTAATATTTAGATCTTTAATCCATTTTGATTTTAGTTTAGTGCATGGTGAGAGATAGAGGTCTAGTTTTAATCTTTGGCAAGTTGAAGCCTAATTTTTCCAGCACCATTTATTAAAGAGGCTATCTTTCCTCCAGTGAGGGTGTTTGGCTCCTTTATCGAAGATGAGATGGCTGAGTGTGTCTGGCGTTGTTTCTGCATCTTCTAATCTGTTCCACTGGTCCTCAGGTCTGTTTCTTTGCCAGTACCATGCTGTTTTTATCACAGTAGCTTTGTAGTATAGTTGCAGGTTGGGGACTGTGATACCCCCTGCCATGTCTCTGTTACCTAGAATTGCTTTTTTATAAAATGGAGTACTACTCAGCCATAAAAACTGAGAAATTAGAGACATTTATAGCTAAGTGGATGCACATTGAGGTGACACTCTTAAGTGAAATAAATAGGACACACATGTATAAATACCAAATAGTTTCTCTGGTGTGAGAAACTGAAAGTGTATATGGACTAAATGTATAATAGGTAATGTGAAATAGGATGAAAAGGGGCAAAGGGGAAGGAAGTGGGAGGGCTAGGGGAAAGCATAGAAGGGAATGGGATTAATATGAGAAAATGGAAAAATAGGAACAAAATGGAGGGGTTGAAGGGAGGGCTGGGCAAGGGTGAAAAATAAGAACCAAGAGAGACTATGTAAAGGTGCAAATTTCCAATGATGAATGTTATTATATTGTATACCTAAAATCTACCAATGATTAGAATGAATAGTCGATAATGTAAGATAGGAAGAAAAGGTCCAAAGGGGTAGGGGTAGTGGGAGGGGCAGGGGAAAGGAAAGAAGGGAAAGGAAAAATGATGAGAAATGGAAAAAATGGAAATAAAATCTTTGTAAATAGGGAAGGGTGGAGGGCGTGAAGGGAGGGCTAGGAATGGGGAAAAAATAAGAACCAAGATGCATTATGTAAAGGTAGAATTCCCAATGAGAAATGTAATTGTGTTGTATCCCTACAATGTACCAATAAAAGAATTTAAAAAAAAATTGCTGGGGATAATAGAACCTAGCCTAAAAGTCAGAAAATCAGTGACCCAGGATTGCTCCTTATCACCTTTGTAATCTTGGACAAATTAGTTCACTCTGGCCCAAGAGACAGATAAGGACAAATAAATAAATAATCTAGCTCAAAAAAAAAAAAAAAAGACTTGTTCTGGTTGCTGTATTGAAAATGAGATGTAGAAGGATAAGGGCAGTAGGGACACCGTGTCTAATACTACTGCAATAATCCAATGAGAGATCATGGTGTCTTGAATCAAGGAGGTATCAGTAGAGGTAGTGACATGTGGTCAGATTCTGGATATACCTTGAAAGTAGAAAATACAAGATTTTTCTAATTGGATAAATGAGGACTTCCAGTGTTTTGACCCCACAAATGAAAAAATGGAGTTCCTATCTGCTGAGATAAGAACAACTAATCATCAGCAAGTTTAGAAAGAGAAAACAGTTCCATACTCGACATGTTACGTCTCTTTTTCTGCTTTATTTTCCCCCATAGCTCTTCTCAATATTAACACAGTAAATATTGCACTTATTTACTGTTTATATTTACTCATCTATAGTGGGTCTATATTCACCCACTAGAATGTAATCTCCAAAGTGACAAAGATTTTGTTTTGCTCACTGCTATGCCACCAGCATCTAGAATAAATTCCTTTATTTTGAAAATAGTTATGGGGTGCCTCCTAGATGACTAGAATACAGCAAGGCCTAGCACATATTTTTGGAAATACAGATACAGATACAGATTCAGGAGGGTCATTTAAGTTTGATGGTATAAAATTAATAAAGAATTTTTAATATAAATGTGTTCTATACTCACATTCAAATATATATCACCTATAAATTTTCAATTAGGAAACAGTCACAAAATTTTATGTTGTTTATCTGAAAATTTTAACAGATCATCCCATGATTTTATTTACTAAATCTTACAATTCAATGTGTTCTCTACCTTCAAGGAGGATTCAAGGTAGAATGTGCTATACAAATTGTTATGGCTTGTATCTAGATTTCCCTCCCAAAGCCTCATGCAGTCATAGGTGGGGAATTTCAAAGGTGGATTAGGTTATGTGAATGTGGATTAAGGGTGTGACACTGGGATTATTGGTGTGATGCTGAAACTAAGGGTGCCCCAACCTATGTATAGATGGCACCAATCAAAAAGTTTATAAACTGGATAGAATATAAAGGTAGAGAAAGAAGGAAGGCTTCTTCTTGCTGCTGCTGCTCACAGCTTGCTCCTTTCTGCCTGCCTTGCCATATCATGAACTTTTTCTCCTCTGTAATACCCCTCTGCCATGTCACCCTTCCTTGGAACCAACTGACTATGAAATAAAACTTCTAAGAAAAGTGAGCTGAAATAAATCTTTCCTCCCTTAACTTTGGGTGTCAGGTATTTGGGGCCAGCAGGAAAAAAATTAACTAAGACACCAATAGTCTACATGTAATAACTCTAGGAATCCAGGACCTCTGGAGCAAACAGGAGGGGCAACACAGAGATTTTGAATGGGCATTGAGAAACTTCATAAAAGAAGTGACATTATAATCGGACTCTTAAGAGATAGCATTTCAGGGAGATAGGACAATAGGAGCCAAGCTTGAAGCCTAGAAAGAAAACTGCCACTCCTGAAATAGCAAGTTGATCTGGGGCCTCAACTGCACTTAAAAAACATAGGTGTGTGAGATGAGAACTGGAAAGGTTTTATCATCACAAAATACTGCTGTACTTACTACACACTTGGTTGAGCAAATACTCTACCAGGTGTCTAGGCCAAGACCAGCAAACACAGGCACTCATGGCCAAGAGCAAGGGCAGCAATATTTACCATCTTCCACACCCCACCAGGCAAACTGCACTGGCAGTCACAGAGAATTTTAAGGTTCCTCACCCACCAGCAGCACTTGGTCAGGCTTGACCATTGTGGCCAAGGACAGACACATCAAGGGTAGTACCTATGCTCTGGGCTCCCCTTTAGATAGCAATAGGCAAACAAAACAGATTAATTTCATAAAAACAGGTAAACATCCTGAGTAATTTTGGGATTAAGAAAGTCCCATCCAAATGACTGGTATTTTCTCTTAAGCAAAGTAGGTAGAGAGAGGTTAGAGTCCTTTATTTGAATCCACAGAATGGAGGAATCAGGTGATATTTGGGTTCTACTAAAAAGAAATTGGTTTGTGGGGGTGAAAAAATCTTATATATTATAATGGTTTGTTTTTCCAAAAGACAACAGCATATAAATACATTTACACCATATCTGTGGTATTATAATCTCACCAGAAGATGAGACTAGGGGAAGAGTGAAATCAATTAAGTGGGAGGATGTCTATAAAAAGACTATTTATGGGAGCACTGATGAAAAAAATTTTAAGAAACACTGAACTACCATGAAGCTCTACTTGAAAAGTAGAAACCAGAAGTACTTTAAAAGATGTGCCCTCCTGAAAGAAGACTAGGGGCAGGGACCAGAAGAGCCAGGAGAGGAGGAAATTCTGAGTGGCAGAAACAGCCTATACACAGGCTTACAGAAAGAGAAAAAGGTACACAACATAAAATGCAATAGTGTGGTCAAATAAGATAAGGTCTGAGAAGGGTTTATTGGATTTAGCAATTAGGAGGTCACTGGTCATTTAACCTATTTGTGCTTCAGTTTCAATACTTGTTAAATTAAATTGAAAAATAATCTCTAAAGCAACTTACAGCCTAAAGACTCTCTCACAAGGCTGGGGTTTTTTACACACAGAGACACACAAAAACATCCACACACTCACAATACACATGTTAATCTTCTACCTTAATCTAGTTTCCTATCTCTCAGCAGCTACATTTGCCTTTGGAGAATTCTAGTTCTCTTTGCTTAATTATAACAATGCTTTGAAATAAATCAGTTATGAGATTCTACTGTGCCCCGATAAACTGAGCTGCTGGACAATAAACTGTTTAATATCAGTTCCTATAAACATTTCTAATGCCTCATAAATACTTTTACGATGCAATAAATTCTTGAGCATGTGGATACCAGATTTTATTTCATTTTTTAAAAATGATTTTAAAACCCAGATTCTTTCAAATGAAGGGAAAATTCATTTCCTCTTAAAGCTATCATTTGTTCATTATTGACTAAGTGCTTCCTATGTGTCAAACAATATAATATGTGCTTGGGAAATATCAGTGAACTAGACAAACAATTTATAGCCTCCAGGAGCTCAGGGGAAGGGGAGGAGGGGAGAAGAGTAGCTGAGATGTGGATAATGTCACCCCAACTCAGTTACTGCTGCCATTTGGTCATTTCGATGATAATGTCTAACCCTTGGACCTGCTCCTAGAAGCAGAGCCTGAGGAATTTGAAAAGTATCAACGTTCCAAAGGAAATGATGGTCCCCTGGACAACTGCTCTACAAAGATGATTCCCCATCTATTGCAGGCCAGATCCCATTTCATGGCTAAAAGTCTAAAATAGAATTATAAATGAAACCAATTGCCTTGAAATTGTAAAAGTATGTTTCAAATTAGTGATATAGGAATACTTGTACTTCATTATTACGTTAAATAACAAATCAGGCAGCTGTAGTAACTATGGTTTTGAACTAGTGATGAGAACAAATGATATGTTGAGGTGCTTATAGCCCTATAGTGTGTTATGTAAATATTTGTGATTTCTAGTCATGATGGTCACAGATATGGCTAATAGTCCTTTGGTTTGGTGACTACATTTATAATGAACAGAATGATATATTTCAGAGATTAATGAAAATAAATACTGTTTTCCTATCTAAATTCTCAACTCCCCTGAATGCCATTCAGAGATCCCCTCAGGGGTCTTGTAGGCCCCATTCTGGGGCCTTAGGCTAAAGTGGGATTTTCTCTTTTGATAACACTGCCCCAAATGCACTTCTAGGCTACAACATTGGAACTTGCCAAATGTGCAGCTTGTCCATTATTTGGGGCACACTGCCATCCAATGGCTCCTCCTGAAGAGTTTAGCCTTAATAACATCTGCAACAAAGCAGCCTTTTAGGGCATTAAACCAAACCTGCAAATTAATGCACTGATTCATCACAATTCATTAATCAAATTCAGACTGGATTTAACAACAGATTATTAAAGACTCAAAATTATATCCACAGAAAAAAAATAGCAGTTCCCAGAGGGTCAAATGTAATGTGAATGGTTTTGCATAAAACTATAAACCTGCTATTAAATTAAAAACAGGAAAAATTATGTCCACTCCTTATCTCCAGTCATTTTTTCAAGGAATGGTACACTAATTTATTTTTGCACTGTTCCTGGTTACACGGTAAAAGACAAAAGGTTAAAATGCAATGGTTCTTTTGATGTTTGGTTGAGTAACTTACACTAATATGTACTGACTGAGGTGAAGAAATTAATGAAATTACTCCCATAATTCATTACTAATGGAACACTGTACATGCTTTCAACTGTCAGTTCAGACAAATTCTCCTCAGACACTGAGACACCTCACAGTGACTGATGGTTGAACTCAGTCCTGCTAGTTTGCAGCAGAGTGTGGCTACCTTGTCCTACATGCTCCTGGTCTATCTACCCTGCATGTGTTTGTTCTCAACAAACAGATCTGTTCTCTCTGTAAACAAAAACAGGAAAGGGAAGAAATGATCTTAATTTTTCTTTCTCTTCAGGGAGTCTCAGTAGACTACTGGGGATCCCCCCAAGTTTATAAACATCCAGAATGCTATAATTTTGCAGATCCCAATTCTGTAAGAAACTGCGCAATGGATTTTTTTAAAGTTAATATTTTAGAGTAGGAATCATAAAGAGCATAACAGTAATAAGAGGTGTGGAAAAAACAAATTTAAAGAACTATATGATTTTGTGACATAGTTTCTCTTTCACCGTTATAGTTGAATCACTTCTTCTGTTTTTGTAGAAACAGATGGAAAAATTACCAGCACACATGCTGGTCAGGTAAGTAGAGAGATGGCATTTCTGGAAATATCATATACTTAATGTAGTTGCTTGATATTTATAAGATGTTTTGGTGTTAGTACTATTTTAAACTCCAAACTCCTAATGGGCAGAGACAATGTCTTTGTTATACATCTGAAGATAATTAACAACTTCTCTTTGAAAATAAGCTTCTATGTATTGATTATACCAAAATGGTATAAAATGATGCC
Source organism: Heterocephalus glaber (assembly GCF_053883595.1). Classification (NCBI taxonomy): domain Eukaryota; kingdom Metazoa; phylum Chordata; class Mammalia; order Rodentia; family Bathyergidae; genus Heterocephalus; species Heterocephalus glaber. Next base: position 30,336,890 of record NW_028258296.1, on the reverse strand, counting down.
ATGAGTGTGACAAAATATGCCCAAAATTGCATTGTAAATGAATTAGATATTACTATACATAAATGTGTAATGTAGTAGAGAAAAGTCTAAAATACTCAGTATCTTCGAAGCACTTATAAATACAGTGGGATTCTAAGGTAACATGACTCAGACTGGGATTTTGGTTATATCGTGGTCACATCATAAACAGCACTCACAGTCCATTTTGTCACCCTCTCTCCCAACCCATCACTCATTCCTGCTGTTTCTAGCTCAACCCAGGCACAGCGCCTAGCACACAGTAGATACTACACAAATATTTACTGAAATAAAGAAATTAACTTCCTCTACTCTCTCCAATTGCAAACATACTATGTTAGCACTGCCTTTCCAAAACCAGTTTAATCACTACTAATTCTCACAGAGTGCTATCATAAGAGATTAACTGCAAGTAAGTGCTTCAAAAATATTTTGGAATTATGCAGTGAGGCTCTAGTCTCCAGATGTCTATCATTCCATCATGAGGGAAGATGTATACACAAGAAGAAAAGTCATATTTACTTAAAAATACAACTATAAAACTCATCCCATGGAAGCTATGGGCAATATAGTAGGCCACCAATATTACCAAAACTGAAGCAAATCTTAAATTTTGTATGGTAGTATTTTTGACTAAAAAGTATTATTTAGATTCCATACTGCTCTAAGGTGAAATAAGTGGACAAATCATAGCAATTATTCCAGTGTAGAAAGCCCCTGCTCTAGAACAGGCATCTGCTAGTAGATGATATAAAACAGCAACCTGTGATACAGATAATGTAAACACTACATCAGCAACTTACCGAGCAGGAAATTGAGGGAGATTCAGCAGCTCACCCAAGGGTCCCACAAAGGAGGTACAGAGCAACAGGCAAAATCACATCTCACTGACTACAAATTCTCTATGACATGACTACTCTGCCTTCTATTGCTTTTCTCATATCCTGTCCCATGTGTGCTCCTTACTAGAGAGACCACAAATGGAAAGAGTAAACACTAAAGGACATACAGGGCCCTGTGCATATCTTTGGGCCAATTCTCCTTAGACCACCCACAAAATAGAAGCGACAGAATAGCAAAGTGGTCAACAGGTTGGGCTATGGTGGCTGCCTAAATTAACATGCAAGTTTTCTGAATTCCTTTTATGGACAACTTTCTTACCTTCTTTGCTCCCAATGTCCTCATTGTTTTTTTTTTATCCTCAGCTTCTCATAAGTAAAATACAAGTGGCAGTAAAAAACAACATTGTGAGGTGGCAGAAACAATTAAATGAATTAATAAATATGAAGTGCTCCTTGTCTGGAACACGTACTGAATAAAGCCTAAAATGTTGGGTGCTCCCTTCAGTTCTATGGCTACAATGGAAGACAGATTTGGTTACCCACAATGCAGCATGTTAGCTGACCAGCTTCCAATCACCAAGGTTTTTTTGTTTTGTTTTTTGGGTTTTATTCGTATATCCTTTTATTTGTACATTTGAGGTGTACAACACAATGATATTCATCATTGGAGATATGCACCTTTATGTACTCTCTTGGTCCTTATTTTTTCCCCCTTCCCCTGCCCTCCCTTCAACCCCTCCATCCCTCCCTATTTACAAAGACTTTGTTCCTATTTTTCCATTTTTTCACATTAATCCCATTCCCTTCTTTCCTTTCCCCTACCCCTCCCACTTCCCCTTCCCCTTTGCCCCTTTTCTTCCTAGTTCACATTATCTAGTACATCTTTTAGTCCTTTTTCACACTTTCAGTTTCTCACACTAGAGAAGCTATTTGGTATTTACACATGTGTGTCCTGTTTATTTCACTTAGCTATTGCCTAAATGTGCATCCATTTAGCAATAAAAGTCTCTAATTTCTTGTTTTTGATGGCTGAGTAGTACTCCATTTTATATTTTAAAAAAACGCATTTTCTTTATCCAGTCTCCAGTTGATGGGCATTTGGGCTGTTTCCAAATTTTAGCTATTACAAACTGTGCTGCTATGAACATGGGTACACATATATCACTGTGGTATAATTCTTTTAATTCTTTGGGGAAGATACCCATCAGGGGAATAGTGGGGTCAAATGGGACTTCCAGTCCTAGTTCTTTGAGGTATCTCCATACTGATTTCCACAGTGGTTGCATCAGTCTACACTTCCACCAGCAGTGGAGCAGGGCTCCTCTTTCCCCACAGCCCCACCAGCATTTGTTGTTGGTTGATTTCATGATAGCATCCATTCTTTCTGGAGTGAGGTGGAATCTCAGTGTTGTTTTCATTTGCATCTCTTGAATGACCAGTGATGTTGAACATTTTTTCATATGTTTATTTGCCATGGCTATTTCTTTGTCTGAGAAATGTCTGTTCATTTCAGATGCCCATTTTTGGATTGGGTCTTTAAATTTGGGAGATCTGATTTTTTTAAGTTCTTTATAGATTCAAGATAGTAGACCTTTTTCTGAGGGACTGCTGGTGAAAATTTTTTCCCACATTGTGGGTTGCCTCTTCACACTGCTGGTGGTTTCTCTTCCTGTGCAGAAGGTTTTTAGTAAGAAGAGATCTCACTTGTTGATTGTTTGTGCTAGTTCACAGCCAACTGAGGTTTTGTTCATAAAGTCTTTTCCTACCCCAATGTCTTGAAGAGTTCTACCTAACCTCTGTTCCAGCCGGTTCAGTGTTTCTGTTTTTATATTTAGATCTTTAATCCATTTTGATTTTAGATTAGTGCATGGTGAGAGATATAGGTATAGTTTTAGTCTTTGGCAAGTTGAAACCCAATTTCTCTAGTACCATTTATTAAAGAGGCTATCTTTCCTCCAATGAGGGTATTTGGCTCCTTTGTCAAAGATGAGGTGGCTGAGTGTGTCTGGAGTTGTTTCTGCATCTTCTAATCTGTTCCACTGGTCTTCAGGTCTGTTTCTTTGCCAGAACCATGCTGTTTTTATCACAGTAGCTTTGCAGTACAGTTTCAAGTTGGGGGTTGTAATACCCCCTGCCATGTCTCTGTTACTTATAATTGCTTTTGCTATTCTGGGTCTCTTCTTGTTCCAAATGAATTTTTGGATTGTTTTCTCAAGGTCTGTGAAGTATGCTGCTGGGATTTCAATTGGAATTGCCTTGAATGTATATAGCAATTTTGGAAGTGTAGCCATTTTCACTATGTTGATCCTTCCTACCCAGGAGCAGGGAATGTCTTTCCATTTTCTGATATCCCCTTCAATATCTTTTTTCAAAGTGCTATAGTTTTCAGAGAAGAGGTCTTTGATTTCTTTTGTTAGGTTGATTCCTAGGTATTTCAGTTTTTTGGATGCTATTGTGAAAAGAATTGTTTGCCCTATTTCTCTCTCAGTGAGTCTGTCATTGGTGTAGAGGAAAGCTATTGATTTTTGTGTGTTGACCTTGTAACCAGCTACTTGACTGAATTTGGTTATTAAGTCTAGAAGACTTTTGGTGGAGTTCTTGGGGTCTTCTATGTAGAGTATCATGTCATCTACAAATAATGACAATTTGACTTCTTCATTTCCTATCTTTATTCCTTTTATTTCTTTCTCTTGTCTAATTGCTGTGGCTAACGTTTCCAAAACTATATTGAACAGGAGTGGTGATAGTGGACATCCTTGTCTTGTTCCTGAATCACCAAGTTATATTGAACATCTAAAACTCCACAACCTTACAAAATAACATAATCTGAAAGTAGTCCTAACCTAAGACATTGTAAGTGACAAATCCTTTGACTCAATCCTCACAGAGAAATACCAGAATCATTCCATTTATTTTTTAATTATTTAGTGTTTTACCCCAAATCAATCATTTTAACTCTGGGCTCTAGGTTTACAGCTCTTAAATAATAGTAAATGGTAGAGGTGAGCAGGTGGTAAGTGAAAACAGGAAGGGGAAGGGACAGCTCTCATAAATCCTGTACAGGAAATCAGCAGAGTTTCTATATTAATATGTAATTTTAAAGGTAAGGAAAGAGAGAACCAATAGTTCACCTTGCACCATCATTTCCAATGTACAAATGTAGAATTTAAGGCAAGAGATCATGTAGGTAGTAATTGCAATACTGAAATTTAATCTTACAACTGAACATTCTTAGGTGTCTGTGTTTTCTATGGTGTCCAAGTGACAGAAGGCATCACCACAAAAATCCACATGACCACAGGTGAACTCTGCTGTTGAGCTTTACCCTAAGCTATATTTCATAAAATCATTCTCTATGGATGAATAAAATGCAAATGCTAAAAATATCCTATTGGGCTGGGGATTTAGCTCAGTGGTTTCGCCGCCCGCCTTGCAAGCGTAAGGACCCGCGTTTGATCCCCGGTACCAAAATAAATAAATAAATAAATAAATAAATAAATAAAAATAAAAATGTCCTGTTGACCATCAAAATAAAAGGAACCTTGAGAATAAAATTGTCATTTTTTTTTCTTGGTACCAGAGATCGAACTCAGGACCTTGGGTGTGTGAGGCAGGCGCCAGAACCACTGAGCTAAATCCCCAGCCCTAAAGTTGTCATTCTTAATTAAAATGGGCTCTTTGATTCCTTTGCCCTAAATAACTAAAGTAGATATTAATACTGTAAACACTTAGCTGACTAACAAAAGATTCTATCCATACCCCCAATTAGTGAACACTTAATTTATATATGATACAGTTCATAATTATTTAGCAGTGTGGTTGGGGAAAGTCTCTTTGGCCTACTTTTTAAATGATTAAATAGTCTCCATCCAACTGAAGAGATATCTTCAGAGTTGTATTTTGCATGCTAAAACATTCTTTAAACACATGCCATTGCTCAGATTTAAAAGGAAAAAGGTTACTGCCAGTATGTGCATTCATTAATGTCTTTTTTAAAGCTGGACTTTTCCATAGGGTTATGCACAGCTGAAAACAAGGCTCAGTTTAATAACAAAGCAAGAATTCCTAGCACTACAAAAATTATAAAATTTTAATGTTTAATGTGTTCCTTAATTACAAAAAACTGCAAAGAATAACATCCTTGAAATTTACTATGCAAATGCTCTTAATTTATGACAAATTGCTCCTTAAAACACAAGTATTAAATCTCTATTAGATTTGTTGAGGTAATGTACTAATATGTATCGCTAAGGTCTTAAATTTCTAAGTAGCAATGCTGTTTGTTAGATGCAAATAAGGATTACCTTAATTAAAATACACTATCCCCAGCCTCTCAGCAGATTTAGCTCAGCCTTTATATAGGACAGGTTCATTATCTATCTCAAGTTAATAAAAGAATGACCTACTGTGGTTATTTCTTTTAAAATTTAATTTTAATTACTATTTTGTTAATGGAAATAAAGCACTAAAGAATTGTATGATCCAAAAGCAATTTTGAAAACTTAATTAAAATACCTCTTGAAAGCTTCAAAAGGAATTTAGCACTAACATGGTTTGATAACTGACGGCCTTAAAAATACAACAGTAGATACCAACTCTATTTTTTTTTAAAGTCGAGTGAAACATACTATAGCACTTCCTTAGTCTGCACTGTGAACTAATGATCTAACTAAATAGGTGTTAACAAAACCTTTAATTCAAGTTTTTAACATTAGACAAAGGCTCTTAACAAAGAAATGAAATGAGTAACCATTATGCAATGCCTTTACAATACATAAAGCTTAAATGCATTCAGGAGTTTTGCATAAAACCATCATGGTTTAATCCAAAAGATTGCAGATGTGCTCAGTTTGTCTTCTGGCCCTTCGGGACCTGAATATAAAATTAAAAGGCTGGTATATGTTGTATAAAATTCAGTAACAGAGTTTTATTAGGCAGCCTCCTGTCCAATCTAAATTTCAAAGGTTTGCACATATATTATTGATCTTATCTGTGAACATATTGGTTCAGTAAGGAGCTTTTAAACATAACACAACCCATAGATTTTATTGAGATTCACAACTTCTCATGAATAAGATAAGAATACGAGAGGAAGGATATAACAAAGAGCATGCTCCAGGCAAAAAACATAGTCATTGTGATATTCGAAATATATTTAGCAGCTCTTATATTACAAACCTAGCGATGTTATGGTTCATGATGCAGTGTGGGTTTTTGTACCACACTGCTTGACTGCTTCCAGTATGTAAAATCCAGGAATTCATTAGCAATAATGAATCTCCCTTCTTATTTTATTTAATGGAAAAGGCCTTTTGCCAAATTCCACTCCTAACACTTTCAAATAATTCTTTAGTATACTGTACTGTTTAACATAAAGTCATAGGTCTTGACTTAAACATTAGAAGTATCAATTTCAAGCATTTTTAAAAATTGATTTAAAATTAGAAACAAAATTTTTGACTAAAATGATGAGATAACAGCTAGGCTGAGGTACTACTAAATTTCTACAATTCTATATTAATCACAAATTTGACCTAATTGAACTAAAGAAATTCTGTGAATATAGGTGAGTCCATCTTTCGGTATTCTTTTTATTCACTGGTAAAGGAATTGCCAACTTATAAGTAAGTTGTCTTCCAAGATTTTATTTGCATGTCCAATTTTTGAAATTTAAGATGAGTATTATCCTAGAAGTAATAAATGGGGATTAAGTTTATCCTAAAAAAGAAATCTATAAAAAGCTTAATTTAGCCTTATACAATAGCTCAAAGATTTGCAATAAAATATAGCAGAAAGTGAAACTGTTTCAGTACTAGTAATTAAAGAAAAATGAAAGTCAAATTGAATAAAATTTTATTATTCTTAAATGCTCTGAGAATAATGGATTTAATTGGAAGAGAAAGCAAATGTAGATAAGACATTTGTGAACATTCTGGTTGGGACTTCTGAGTCTGTTCAAGGTCTGTGAAAGCTGTTGCCATCAGTTCTGTGTAGCAGAAAGCAAAATTATTTCAATCTAGTAATTACAGAAAATGGAAAGTCATATTGAATAAAAGATATTTTATTATCCTTAAATGCTCTAGGAATAATAGATTTAATTGGAAGAGAAAGAAAATGTAGATGAGACATTTGTTGAGTATTCCAGAGAGGACTTCTAAGCTTTTTCCAGGTCTTTGGAGATTGCTGCCACCAATTCTGTACTGGGCCTTAATTTCATGTGAGTACATAATAACATGCATTAATTGTGCAGTTATGGTAAGGTTTGAACTGAGTACTCTAGACAGACAAATACTAAAGGTCCTTGCATTCTATTCCCCTAGAAGAGACTATAACAATGGCTACCAGAGGCTAAGAAATGTGAGAAGGAAGGGGAGGATAGAGAGAAGATGGTTAACAGGTACAGGAGTACAGTTGGACAAGAGGAATAACATCAAATATTCCACAGCACAGTTGTTGACACCAATTAATTTTATATTTCAAAATTGCTAGAGAGCATTTTGAATCTTCCTAACACAAAAGAATAATTAATTCCAGGGATTTAGCTCAGTGGTTCCGCCGCCTGCCTTGCAAGCGCAAGGTCCCAAGTTTGATCCCCGGTACCATAAAAAAACAAAAACAAAACAAAAATGATTTAATGGTTGAGTGATGGATATGCCACCTACTCTGATCTGATCATAACACACTGTATACATGTGTTCAATTATTACATTGTACCCCATAAATATGTATAATTAATATGTTGGTTAAAATAAGTATATTAAGCCGGGGATTTAGCTCAGTGGTTTCACCACCGCCTGCCTGGCAAGCAAAAGGACCCGAGTTCAATCCCTGGTACCAAAAAAACACAAAAAACCAAAAAACAAAAAACAAAAAAACCCCTGGGAAACAGGGTCCCCTGAATAAGTATGTTAAAATTTAAAATACATTTTTAGACACCAAAAAATAAAAAGTAAATAAAAATAAGAGTTTTACTTTCTGTCATTGCAGATATTCTGTACTATTAACTGTAATTTTATCAACAATGGTAAGAATAATTTTATAATTAGGAAAAAGAAAAATGGTGATAACGGAGATTTTTCTGTAGTTAACTATGCATGCATTGGAAAAAAGAAAAAGAGAGAGGAAGGAATAATAAGGAGAAAAATATTAATAGAGAAATGAGTACATGTAAGAAAATGATAACTTGAGGTCACTGGCTGATAGGATATTTGATTTTCATTTGAATGTTTCATTTGAGAGTGTGTGTGTCTGTGTGTGTGTGTTGTGTGTGTGTGTGTGTGTGTAAAACAGAGAAGATAAAAAGAAGCAAGAACATTATGGTTCCTAACACCCATCCTTTCATTTAAGTTAGTTTTTCATATCAATTGTTTCTTTTGAAGGCAAAATGTGCCCAAATGGAGGGTGATGTACATGATCTCTGAAAGATAAAATACAGTGGCTTATGTTTCTACAGTAATAAGCATTGAGAAGAGGCATAATAAACACACCTTAGAATAATCCAGTCAGAGAGTTTGCATAAAACCATAGTGTTTTAGCTATATTATTGCAAAATACTTTGTTTATATTTTGGCCCTTCAGGACCTATGCAAATTATTGAGCTGATAATGTACTATGTAAAATTCAGTACCAGAGCTACATTAGGCAAGTACGAAAACTAAAAAATCAAAGAAACCCTCAAAGTCTTTAATATTTTCACATGTAAAGGAAGTCTCTTAAGAGTATGCAATGCTTCTCACACCAATCTGAACTTTTTTCCAGGGGTACTTACTGTCTGTGGTAGCATTCTGTGACTCTTCCTCTGGGAAAGCTGCCAGCTGGGAATGAGACAAAGATTCCCACTAACACTACTGTTGTTCAATGATTCCCATTAACATCTCCATTGTCCAAAAGTGTTCTGGAGGATCTAGCCAAAGCAGATAAAGAAGATAAAGAAATGTGACATAAATTGGAAAGAAAGCAATAGCACTATTATCATTCTTTGCAATGTTATTAGAAAATTTCTAAAGAATCAAGTAAAATCTATTCAATATAAGAGTTTAGAAGCATACAGCAAAATGCAAAATCAATAGTTTTTTCTTAGACTAAGAACAATTAGTTGGAAAATATACTGGGAAAAAATATTCCACTCAGAACAGAAATTAAAAAGAAAAAGAGAGAGATCACCCAAAAGAAAAATGGGCAAAGAATATTAACAAGCAATTAACAGAAACATGCAAATAACCAATTAACATATGAACAGATGTTCAAGCTCAATAATAATCAAAGAAATATAAATTAAAACAAGATGCTGTTTTCCCCTTATGAGAATTGAAATGATTAAAAACATGGGTAATGCTGTATCTTGACATGAAATGTGGAGGGGAAAGACACTCTTTTACAAATAATATTACTCAAAATCCAGGCAGGAAACAAAGAGCTCTCATAAACTGGGTAATTTGAAGAACACTGAAAACAAGTTATTCATAAGGGTATGGTCATGGAGGAGGAGCTCACAAGGAATAATGCAGCCCCCAGTCAGGGAACAGGGTCTGGTTACTGGCAAAGCTGAACAGAGAGCCTCAAACTGTGTGTGACCTCAGGGCAAGGGAGGCAGCAACTTCTCCAAGACAGCCAAAGGAACATCACCTCAAACTGACTCCCATCTAGCCCCACCATGCCCGGGGCTCCAAACCAGCCCCCAGAGCACAAAGAGGGTGGGGAAAGGTACGGGTGCAAATGAACACAGGGGCAGGCAGAAAATACCCAGTGTGTTGGGCAAGAATAAATTAACGAAACCAAGTTGGATCACAACTTGGCAATAAATCACAAATTTAAATATTCATGTGTATCATAATATTAGTTACTTTTAAAAATAGTGAGAAAGCTGTCAAACCACTAGCAGTGGTTGTCTCTAAAGAGGGTTGGGAAGAAAGTCAAAGCTCTGGAGTCAGCCAGATCTGGGTTTTCATCCTAATTCTAGCTACTCAGGTTGTTGTGGTTGTTGTTTTAATGAAAGAGGAAATAATCAAATTGACCTAAGGGAAAAGATTTTAATCAAGATTTTCATTACCAAACCACAGAAAGTCATTGCCCTAAGAAATATTCAGATCCAGACTCAAACATCACCAGATTCTCTCTCTCTCTCTCTCTCTCTCTCTCTCTCTCTCTCCTCTTTTCTCCCACCAGTCCTCCTTCCCCAGCATCTACAAACACTGCCTCCTTCTCTGGGCTTCATTCTCTCAGTCTAGCTGTTCTCAAATGCCCAATCTATGGAAACACTAAATGTACACTCTGGAGCCTCTTGCCCAAAGAAAAATGTGTCCCTGGTGCTTCAATCAACTATCCTAAGAAACACTGCCAATTGGGCAAACCTGGATTGCAGGGTCAATCATTTACATGGTCAATTATTAAACAGGTCAGGGAACAAGGTGTGTGTCTTGAACACCTTACAGTGGAGTAAGGGATATGAACAGACCAGACGCCGACAGATATTGTCTTTGGAGTGCACAATTTATTCACACAGCAAACCCTTACTCACACACAAAAGAAATAATATGGGCTACAGTGACTAAAATATTTACTTATCCAGTCTTTTGTAGAAAAAGTTTGCTGACCCTTGATCTAAATCTAAATTAGATTACCTTTCATATACATCTCACTGCCTCTCCATATATTGTCTGAAAATTTTATATTGGATGCCACCAGTAGAAGGTATCTGGTAGCCCTAGCAAGAGTGCTTCAGTAGAGAAGTTGGGGGGCAAGTTCACCTTGAGGAATGAAGGGAGATACAGGAAGTTAAAAAATCCACCAAATGATAATATCTACTTGGGATGGGATAGGAGAAGGGAATGGGGTTATTGAGTCTCACATGGTACATGGACTGACCACTAAGTTACATAGAGGGTTATTATGATGAGTGCCGGAATTCAACCTTACATATTATTCAAAATACCTACTGAGTTGGGAAACTTTTTGGGAACAAAAAGTTTATAACTAAATTCTGCATTGCATTCTAAATTTCTACTATTCAAAAGCAACAAAAATAACAGGGATAGGAGTAATTTTTTAAATTTTTATATTGGAAACTAAAAAAATTTGAATCAGTCTGTAGTATCAGAAAATAGTCTGCTTTCACTATACACAAAAATATGAACTCTCAGATTCAAAGAAACTCTAAGTTATTTTCTAATGTATTCCATTTCCTTATTTAGCAATAACTTTAAACCATTTTTGAAAAATAATCACATACTATATTCCTAAAAACCTCTTCATACTGAACAATCATATGAGTTTGTACAATCTTTTCTCATACACTGGACATTTAATCAATGTAATATAATCAGAATATTGACATTAAGAACAATTCTTAAGAGAGAAATGGAATAATAAATTCATGAATTCCTTTTATTACTTATTTATTGTATAGCTGAGATGTAGATGAACATTATCTAGGCTATAAGTTCTTTGTGAATCAAAGCTATATAGAATATTTTAAGAATTGGACATAGAAATTTTATAAATTCCTCATGGACTTTGACAACAGATGAGAAGAAAATAGAAGGCATTCTCATCATGGTATCAGATGAGGTTTAAATGTTTGTGTCCCTCCAAACCTCATGTGAAAACTTAATCCCCACTGTGATAGTATTAAGAGGTGCAGTTTGAGGGACATTATTAAATCATGAGGGCCCTACACTCATGAATAGGATTAATGCCCTTTATGTAAGAGGCTTCTGAGAACTGCCCAGCCTCTCAGTCCTTCCGCCACAAGAGGATGCAGCATTCATGCCCTCAGGAGGGTGTAGCAGTAAAGCACCCCCTTGGAAATACAAAGTTAGCCCTTACTAGACACTAAATCTGCAAGTGCCTTCATCCAGAGCTGTACGAAATAAATTTCTATTGTTTATAAGTTGCCCAATCTAAGGTATTTTGTTATAAGAGGAATGGACTAACAGTATTATCACTAGACTCTATTCCTCAGCATTAAAAATATGAGCCACCCCAAAAGAAATAAGGCTCCACTGGGCTACTGAAAAGGAAGAAGCAATGTGAGTTCTGACCTCAACTTGTTATCTGCATAACCCTTAGCTAGTTATTTAATTTCTTAGCCTTGGCTTTCTCTGCTATCTAAGCAGCTGTATATCAAAGCCATTTGCAGACAGGAAAGTGTAAGAAATGTGAGTCTGTATTATTGTACTGTCCTTAATAATTTTTCTTAGGGTGTCAAAGGCAGCTGATTTAGAAACAATACATTTCATAGACAGAGCCAGACCTTTTAAAAGCAAGTTTCCATGACTACTTAGGGTTAAGAAATCATCACATATTTCACATGCAGCATTACAAGCAAGAATTAAATAGGAAAAGGTTGATGGGTGGAGGGGAATACAGTACATCTTGTTGTAACTCACAATTTCTTTGTCTCATTGGGCCTGGTAAAGCTACAGTGAAGACTTGATTGGAGAGTGCATTTTACCTGGCAGATTAACCTTTCTACACTACAGGATTTGGGTTCAAAAGCTGAAGACAAAACCACTATGTGTCTAAAAACTGATCGTCTCAATTCTACTATGTAAGCCAGCAGAAGCTGCTATGCCTGTTAATTAACCCCTGAATCCCGTCAAGGTAATTGAAGCATAAATTTAAAATGAAGACTTATATGGCAGATAAGTAAAGTATTCTGGAGAACACATCTGCCCACCTATGCCCTCCTCCTATCTCGGTTTGACAAAAAGCAGATTCCACTGAAAGGAGTAAAGTGTACACTTGGAAATCAAACAAAAACATAAAGCTTCAGACAATATTATCATATATACATTTTATAGATGTGTAGTCTTACAGAATTTCCTTGTATCTTGTGTATGTAGAGAAAAGATAAACAGATTCAATTGTTGTCTTTTTAATTTTGCTAGATTGTCATGTTAGACTAATGATAAGTTATCAACTACTTTTACTTGGAAATTTATTTTAGTTATAGACAATGATCTGTTTGGCTTTGTTCAAAATCAGCTCCAGGATGATCCTTCTTATATTTCCATTAACTATGAAATTAAATAGAGGAGGCAATTTTTAAAAGAGAAATATTGCTTTTAGCCTGAAACCCTAAGTGTTGAATTTCTGCCTGCAGTGAGTTTTTTCAATTAAATTATAAACCATGGGTAATAGAGATTTATAATGGGAGTGCTGATACAATCTTAACTATAGGGAAACCATCCGACACGCTCTATACAGTATATGGATGGATTATTTGCATTAAATTATCTTTAGAAAATGCAAACAAAACAAAGAAAAATGTAAAGCTTGTTTCATTATTAGCATAAAATTAATGTTCTTGAATACATAATTGTTCCATACCCAAAGCATTAACGGATTTTATTCTTAGAGTTCAAAGACCTCCTAATTAATATGCAAAATGGCCTCATTTTTAAGCAAATTTTTTTTATGTCAGAAAACAGATAGTTCTTTGCTGGAGGAAAATGCTGGGAAGTTCAGAAAACTAATATTGATATGAAAGCTCACACATATTCACATAACCAAAAACAATAACCACTAGATGCTCTAAGAATATAATTCTGAAGTCTATGTATAAAGTTAAATTGTGTGATTAACCAAATACTGCTTAGCTAAAGAAGATCAAGTTCACAAAATACAAAAATAAGGCACAGTCTTTCTCTAGAAAGATTTACCTATTTTTTAACAGTCTTTTAAAAACTATTAAAAAGAAAGTAAATCCAATACAAAGAGAAATTCTAGACCTCATCATGTAAATGTAAATTATCTGACTCTGAATCTAATTTTACAAAGCAGGAGCCCTCTAATTTACATGGCGTCATTTGCCAAGATTTATAACAAGAAAACAAAATAATGTTTATGTTTTTCCAGGCAGATTAGTACTGTTTATTGAGAACATTCTTCCATATCAATATACATAAACAGATCTACCTTGTCCCCCTTTTTTTAGCTTTTGGTTTTTTATTAGCACATGTTCATGGTACATGATTACATTCCTGGTGGGGAGTTGGTATATGTACATAACACATCTTAATGTTTTGTTCATCCCCTTCTCCTCCCTCCCCACTCCCCCTATTTATTGGTCCTCTTCCCTTTTGCAAAAGATCTATCTCCCTTTTTCCCATTATCTATTAGTTTGCTCCTTAAAAATAAACTTGGGCTGGAGATTTAGCTCAATGGTTTTGCCGCCTGCTGCGCAAGCACAAGGACCTGAGTTCGATCCCCGATACCAAAAAACCAAACAAACAAAATAATAAAGTTTAGGGCTGGGGATTTAGCTCAGTGGTTCCAGCACCTGCCTTGCAAGCCCAAGGTCCTGAGTTCGATCCCCAGTACCAAAAAAAAAAGTATTTGAGTAGGGCCAGGGATTTAGCTCAGTGGCACTGTGCCTGCCTTTCAAGCACAGGGTCCTGAGTTCAATCCCTGGTACCAAAATAAAAAAGTTTAAATTGCACAATTTTTTTTAAAAAGTATGCCAACAAATGACTGTTTTTCAAATATATTCAGAATGCTGTAATTCTTGGAAGTGATTTACTGAGTTTCTTTTAATAAATTTTTCCTAAATGCTGAGAAATGGAAAAACTGGAAATAAAGTCTTTGTAAATAGGGAAGGGTTGAGGGCGTGAAGGGAGGGCTAGGAACGGGGAAAAAATAAGAACCAAGATGCATTATGTAAAGGTACAATTCCCAATGAGAAATGTAATTGTTTTGTATACCTAAAATGTACCAATAAAAGAATTTAACAAATAAAAAAAAATAAAATAAAATAAAAAATAAATTTTTCCTGTGTGGACAGTACTAAACAATTAATTTTTATTCTAAATAGGTATGTATTTTAAAATAATTTATGCTCTTTAGAGTATTTGACACATGTTACAAATCATGGCCAGCACAATATTGTCATGCTTTAGAAAATATAGTAGTTTCTTTTGACCAGGAAATATGCTCCTACAAAAGAGATATGAGGTCTTAAAATACTACAGTTCCAAAGTGCCTCCCTTATTTGAACAATGGTACATAAATCTATCAGATTTAACCTCCAGCTATGACATGAGGTTCACTGCTGAGATTAGGAATAATACTCTAATATGCAGTATTCATGTGGAAAATATTGATCAAGAACCTACTATGCTATGGCTTGGATATGGTTTAATTGTGTCCTCCAGTGGTTTACATGTTAGGAGCTTGTTCTTCAGTGTGGCTGTTTCAGAGATGGTGTGGCACCTGTAAGAGTTGAGTCTCATGGGAAGTAATCAGGTCATCAAGAGTGCTGCCTACAGAAGGCATTGATGTAGTTTTCCTGGGACCTGAGCAGTTCTCCCTATGATTGTTATTAAAGTGTGAGCCTGACCCCTTCCCTCTTTCCAGTTTTCTTTCCCTATATGATCTCTGCCTCTCAGACATCCCTATATGATCTCTGCTTCCACTCTGAGGCCAGTCATCATAAGGCCCCCCTAGACGATGAACATTGGAGCTACCCAATCTTTCAGCCTTTAAAATAAACCTCTTTTTTTAAAAAAGTACCCAACATCAGGTATTTTGTTACAGTAACAGTAAAGAGACTAATACATATTATGTATAAAGGAATGAGTAGGGCTTTGATCATTACCATTACCTCATTTGGGGCTCATATTTATATTTTATTATTATATTTATATTCACCAATTATAACCTGCAGTTAGAATGTTGGAATACTTGATCAGAATATTCAGGGTATAAATATATACCAACCACATTAGAAAAAAGTTACTCTTTTCAAAAATTCTGCTGAAGTAAGTGAAGAAAAAAGAAGAAACAATCAAGGTCTTTTTCAAGCCCTTAATACATAATTGATACTCAAAAAGCAATTGAGAATGAACAAATGTATTACAGTATTAAACTACACTCAAGTCAGATTCCCATTCTAATTTTAACAAAATTAAAATCAGAAAAGTTTAAAAGTATATAATAAAATGGAAGAAATAAAGACTATATACTTAAAATTTTAATTTTAAATGGCTCTACTTATTAAAATGTCTTTTTAAAAAGAATTGAGGGGCTGGGGATTTAGCTCAGTGGTTTCATCACCTGCTGCGCAGGTGCAAGGACCCGAGTTCGATCTTTGGTACCAAAAAAAAAAAAAGAATTACGATATGTTATGTACATGTATCAACTCCCCATGTTGAATGTAATCATTATGTACTACAAATATACACTAATAAAAAACAAAAATTTTTTAAGTCAATAGGAAAACCTGCTATCATCTTATTAAATAAATACATACCAATTTTTTAAATGACATTTATCATTTACTTTAATAATCCATGTTCCAAGCCAGGCATGGTGATCCCAGCACTCAGAAGGCTGAGGCAGGAGGATCTCAGTGAGTTCAGCCCAGCCTGAGCTACATAGAGAGAATCTATCTCAAAAACAAGAAATATATTTCCAAAAATTAGATTAAATGTGTTCAATTCCAAAAGAGCCCAGAATAATGACTGGGATTAAAGGAGTTTTTATCCTTTTACCAAGTAAAAACTAACCCTTTTGCTCACTCTGCAGACCCAAAAGTTGAAATCAGCACTATGTAAAATGCTTTAAAAGAAGTGTAAAAAAAAAAATCATGTTCTTTGATTATTTGTTTTATTTTAAAGTCTCAGATGATGGGCTGGGGATTTAGCTCAGTGGTTCTGCCACCTGCCTTGCAAGCAGAAGGACCCGAATTCGATCCCCAGTACCAAAAATAAAATAAAATAAAATAAAGCCTTAGATGAAGTACAGCAAATTACTTCATTTACAATTTACCAAATGTTTTCATGTAGGCCCCCTTCTTTAAGGAATTTTTTTACATGTGTGGTGCCAGGCATCAAACCCAGGACCTCCTGAGTGTTAGGCAAATGTTTTACTGCTGAGCTGCATCCCTAAGCCCCTTTTAAGGAACTCAGTTTGCCTGAAGGATGAGTCTTCCTGAGAAATTACTACCCAGATATCATTACCTGAGACAGTTCT
This sequence comes from Heterocephalus glaber, assembly GCF_053883595.1. Lineage (NCBI taxonomy): Eukaryota > Metazoa > Chordata > Mammalia > Rodentia > Bathyergidae > Heterocephalus > Heterocephalus glaber. Next base: position 30,320,058 of record NW_028258296.1, on the reverse strand, counting down.
ATTGTATTTCTGGCTAGGAAAACCACGTCTATAAAACAGAATTTAATTCAGGGTGCTACATTTTAAAGGGGACATTGACCGATTAGAATGTAATGAAAGGTGGATTTCCAAGTGAATAGGAGAAGCTATAATTTTTGACCAATTATTCAAGAAACTTTGGAGGTGAAGAATAAGGGAAGGCATAATATCTGCTTTCAAATATTTGAAGGGCTGTCATGGAAAGAAGCCTATACTAATTCTGTGTTGCTCCAGAGACCAGAACTAGGATAAAAATCTGGAAGTTAAGGAAAACAGATTTTGATTGAATGCAAGAAAGAACTTACTAGCTACTGTGCTGCCTGGTTACAATAACAGCTGCTTTGTGAGGGTGAGACTGACCTCTGGAGGTTTTCAAGCAGGAGCTGGAAATCTGTCACAGTCATAATTTTTAAAAAATTACTGCAAGGAGTGGAAAGTTGGACTAAAAACTCCTAAGTTTCTAAGTCTCAGATTTGAATTTTCTAGATTTGGTCATTTGAACAAAGGAGATTTTTATTGTCATTTCCCTACTAGTAAATGATGTTTAAATAAATACAATGTTGTGATATAAAGAATATTTACTTTCAGGGGCCAGGGATTTAGTTCAGTGTTTTCACTGCCTGCTGCGCAAGCGCAAGGACCCAAGTTCAATCCCCGGTACCAAAAAAAAAAAAAAAAAAGAATATTTACTTCCAACAAAATGATGTATAATTTTATCATTTAAAATATTCAATAGGTATGAGACAAGGCATACAGTAAGTTTCAGGCATCAAGTATTACATGTTCTAAGCATATATAAATAATTGCAATAATAAGAAAATACCTTTTGATACAAAAAAAAAAGAAAATAGCTTTTGTTTATGAGGAAAGCCAATGAACTTGTTATGATTATAAACTTAGGGATCTTTTGTTTACAGTGTAAGAGCAAAGAAAATTATCTCTTCTTTTTAATGTGCCAGAACTTAATGGAACAGATATTTTCCCTAAGAGGCTATACCTACTGGACCATAATTGTTCTCTGGCTCTTTGTGTGCTCCTTATATATAGGATTGAAGCACTAATATAATTGCCTTTTTTTTTTTTGTACTGGGGATCAAACTGGGACCTTGAACTTGCGAGGCAGGTGCCAGAGCCACTGAGCTAAATCCCCAGCCCCTATAATTGCCTTTTATGTATAGGCTTATAGACCTAGACTTTAGCCCTGGTTTTGCTATCGTGTATGAGTGGCCTTGAGTAAGTAACTTACTTAAGTATCCAAAGTTTAAAAAAAAAAAAAAGTAGTTGGATTAGACCTTTTTTTAGTACTTTCTAGTCCTAAAATGTATATGACTTCTACATATGTGAGAGCCCCCCTTAACCACTGAGGATATGTTCCCAGACCCACGGTGGATGACTGAACCCACAGATAGTACCAAACCCTATATACACTGTACATTATATATACATATATATAATTAATTTTAAATTAGGCAAGTAAGAGATTAATAATAATATACAACAAATATAACAGTATACTGTGAGGTATGATTAAAATATACAGTGAATATTTAAATTTTTGAAAAAAAATTATTAGAGTAAGTCTCTGACTTACAGGCATTCAAGTTGCAAACTGTCACAGCAGACCTGGCTTTATGTAGATGCAAACAAATCATGAAAGTAGCTCGCGTGTCTGCCAGACACTGTCCTAGTCGTGCTACTGTGTGCTCACTGTACAGTCCGATAGTGCACAGCAGTACAGTGCTCAGTCAGAGCCCAGGGTGTCTGGAAGCAAGAAGAAAAGCAGTGGTGATGTGGGGTTTTTTTACACTTTACATTGTATATTTGTGTCAAAGATGTGTAAGACTCACTTTGTCAGACTTACGAACAAATCCAACTTGCAAACATTCTCCAAGAACAGAACTTATTCATAAATTGGGGACTTATAGTAAAAGACACATCGCCATTAGTCCCCTCAAAACACTCACCCCCCCCAAAATAACACACATATCCCATCATTCTTGCCACTTTCTGAAGCAGTTCTGAAAGTCCCCTTTCATGAATGTTTTTATGAGGTGTGATCAAAAATGCAGTGAATGCTGCTCCAGAGTGTCATCCAATGGAAAGACAAGGTTGTAAAAAACATTATGTTCTGTCCTCATATATCTTATTTACTGGACCTGGTAATATATGACTTTTGATTTTTTTCCCAGTGCTAAAATGACTATGAAAGGTAAACATTTTGAACTGATTCAGAATATGAAGACAGCCACAACTGTGCAATTAAAGACACTCACAAAAGAGGACTTCCAGAACTGCTTCAGAAAGGAGCAAGAACAATGAGATAAGTGTGTGTGAAATGAGGGAGAGTATTTTGAGGAAAATAATGGTCTCTCTGTCTCTCTCTCCCTCTCCTTCTCCCTCTCAGCTACACTGTATTTTTGGTTATCGGATCAGGCACTATCAAATTTCAAGAAGAAAACATGAACCTTAAAACAATCTTCAAAGCCTATAATTTTGAGTACCAATAGAAATAATAAAAAAGAAAGGATGATGAAGTTTAAGAAGATATATTGTGATAGATTGTTCTACTGACTGAAAGAAGATCCCAATTCATTGGTAATAATGGCAATAAAGGGTCAACTCTACTACCATAAAAATGGAAAAATTTGGAGGTGAAAAGGAAGGGAGAGAACAGATAGCAAAGAAGAAAAAAAGGCAAAAAAGAGGAAAGGGAAAGAAATCAATAAGCGCCAATCTCTGCATTGAAGAAGTTTCAGAAATAGCAAGGCTTAGGGGAAAAGAAAAGGAGGAGGAGGAGGAGCAGCAGCAGCAAAGGCAGCAGCAACAGGAAAAGAAGAAACACCTGCTGGAACGTGAACACGGGGTCATTCAGTAAAGTGGCAGCTGAGGTTCTACCTGGACAGACCCAGAGAGAGCTCCCTACTTCCCAACAAGTTGGGATCGAACTGTTCTGCCAACCATAGGCTTCAAGATTACATTGTTTCCAATCCACTCTGCTTATCACATAACTATAAAATATTTTTTAAATATGTTCATTGCCAAGATGTTTCCGAAAAAGCTTTTTCAACTTAGGAACTGAATGTTGGCTGATGGGGAACCTCATTCATCCAGCATTAACTGAGATGTTCCCTTGTACCTGGAGTAGGGTGATGCATATAGATACGTGGCTGATTTATAAATATAAATAACTTCTTCCTTAACCACCTAGAACAAAGCTCTAATGTGAAGGAACCAAATGTATTCCGTCTTTCTCTCTCTTCTCTCTCCACTTGAATTTCTTGGAAATTCACATTTGTGTGGGCTGATAATGTAAATCCAGCATTGAGCTTAATGAAAACAAACAAAAAAATGAACAGAAATTTAACTTATACCACATATTTTTCCTCCAGCTTCCCCCCCCATGTGTGTATGGTTTGCTGTTGTTGGGTTTTTTTTGTTGTTGTTGTTTTGTAAAAATTCTATGTCTCTGGGATAATGCAGAGCAAAGTGTCTAGTGTCATCCACCGACTGTCTTAGTGTCATGCACATTTCCATAATTATTAATAATAGTCACAGGAAACAAAGCTATTGCAATAATAAAAGCAAAAGCATTCCTAATTGATACATATGTCATTAGAAACATGGGAATATAAACTAAGAATGTTCTGACGTGATGTTTTCCTACAAGTGGTCAAAGAAATATTTATCTATTTGAGAAATATTGATCTATGGCATGGCATCTGAAAATGCTAATGTACTTGTCTTTTCCACTTGTCCTGTATCATTTCCTTGGCCCAAATATTAAGGGCATCTCACCTTCACTGCCACACAGAGTGGCTGCTAATGGTGGACAGTGTGACCAGAGGAGCAACGTTGTTGGACACTGTGTTTCAGAAGCTTACTTTGACTTAAAAAGATCTATTTCCTAAGAACTCAAGGCAAAAAGTTCAAACCATAAAAAAAAAAAGTTCAAACTATAAACTTGGAAAATGTAACACCTTCTACTTGGAATAACTCAAAGTCACATTTTAGACAGTATTACTTGAACTAAAATACCAAATTTCATAAAATCTAGGACTGGTTTGACAACATCTGATAGAAAACCTAACATTTGTCTTTAAGTTACAAAGATATATAATTTTTTTATAGTAATAGGAACTGAACCCAGGTCTTTCACACTGAACTAGCCCCTTAGCCCCTTTTATTTTTTATTTTGTGACAAGGTCTTGCTAAGTCACTAAGTTGCCTAGGCTGGGCTGAACTTGCCACTCTCCTACCTCAGCCTCTCAGAGTGCTAGGATTACCAGGCCCAGCCAAAGATATATTCTTTCACAAAATTGTTCAGAAAGGAATCCCTATTTTCCACTCCATTTTTACCCTCAGGCTTCCCTTATAATTTAAGGCTGTCTTTAGAGTCTCCACAATTGTGTCCACAGTCCCAGTAGTAGAACAGGAAAGGGCAAAGGTGACAAAGCTACCAGCAAGCTAAAATATTCAAGAAGTCACATTTGAGAATTCTACTGATCCAGACTTTAGTCTTATGGACATGACTAGTTTCAAGGAAAGCTGAAAAAGATGGGTTTTACTCTAAATAGCATTGTAGTTGAGTAAAAACAGGCACAATTTTGAGAGAATGTTAAGATGGGAATTTGGTAAGCACCTAGTGATCTCTACCATTTTGAAATTTTTTCTCTCCAGAGGACACAATTTTCTCCAGGCTGGGAGTGAAGGGGCTTTAAAGGAGCTGTTTTGAGAGGGAGAGATAGTAGCTTCTAGAGATCAGGGGACCAACCTGAAAGGACTGTGCGGCAAAAGCAGAGGTGATGCTCAGAGAACAGCTAGAAAGCTGAGTCTGAGGGAAGGGCACAGGATCAGAATTCATGCTTGCCACTATCCAGGTGCCATGCAAGTGAGCGCCAACTCACCCAAGCCAGAAGAGCTTCCTTAGCCATCTTTCCCTTGGTTTCCAGCAAGGGACTCCCAACAACTCACTCATCTATCACTACACGAGAAGTGATAAGCTCCTCAGTGTCCTGAGGCTTAGCATTGCCTACATTGGCAATCCACCCTGGACCTTCAGAAGACTACTGAAACAAGAATTCTGACACTAACCATCAAGATGGGTTCTGACAGTATAAAAATGCACTGGAACACGTCACACTAGCACAAAACTAGAACAAAATTCTACTGAAACCAAGACAGTGAAGAACAATACTACTATGGTTTGAATGTCTCCCGATTTCACATGCTGGAAATTTGATCCAGTGCAGCAGGGTTCAGAGGTGAAACCTTTGGGAACTGACTGTGTCATATGGCTCTGTTCTCAATGAATTAGTCTATTTATGGATTAATGGATCAATGGGGTATTGAGGGAGTGGATTAGCTATTACAAGACATGGTCTGTTACAAAAGCCAGTCTGGCTGTCTCTGTCTCTCATGAACATCACTTCTTGCCATGCAATGACACTCTGTGCCACCGTGGGCCTTCGCAGAGACTCCCCACCAACAGGAAGAACCTTTCCAGATGCTGGTGCCACGCTGTTGGACTTCCAGTGTCCAGAACCGTTTGTTCTCTATAAATTATCCATCCTGCAGTATTCTGTTATAACAACAAAAAATGGACTAACAAATATGCTCTTTATAGACGAATCCCATCAGCTTTAGCTTCTGAAATATTTTATCCCTAGGTAACTGCTTGGTTTCTGACTACTTAAAAAAAATCTACAGGTAATTAAAAATAAACCTTGCTGTGACATCCCACCCACTAGAGGAATTAAAATTAAAAAGAGCTGAGATACCAGTTGTTGCTGAAAGAATGAAGCACCTGGAACAGGCATCCATGGATGGGGAAGTGGAAAATGGTGTCACGACTTTGGAAACCGTCTGATAATTTCTTATAAAGCTAAACATATACTCATCATAAAAATTCCATTCCTACATATTTAGCAAGACAGAGGAAAACATGTATCTATAAAAAGATGTGCACATAAACATTTTAGTAGCTTTATTCATAATGTCCATCAATGGGAGAATAAATTCATACAATGAACTACTGTTAGCAATAAAAAGAACAGACCATTGATTCATAAACACTATGGTTGAGTCACAGACAGTGAAAGAAGATGGAAACAAAAGAGTACATATTATTTGATAACATAACTGTTCTACCACAGACAAAACTAACCTATGGTGATAGAAATGAGACAATGATCACCTATGGAGTGTAGGAAATTGACTGCACAGTGGCACAAGGGGACTTTCTGTGGAGATGAGAAGTTTCTATATTTAGATGTGTTTCATCTGGTTGAACCCAACCCCAAAGTGATGGTCGGGGAATTTTTCCAAGGGATCACCCCACTTTCCTGAGATGGGGCCAGCTGGAGTTCCAAAGACAGAAGCACCAAAGACCAGAGTGATCAATCCAAAGCATCTATTGGGAATTTACATGCAGGAAGCTGCCCAGGTGACAGTGAAAAGAGATGATCTACCTATGGGTGTCCCAAACAAAGGGTTTACATGAGCATTTAGGGAATCTGGCTAGGAGCAGTGCTAGCTTCTACACATTAAACAACATGGCTCTCTTTCTCCATTTTCAACAATGATTCAAACAGTCAAATCAACACCTGGGAATGTTCATGTTCCTGTGTTGGGTTCAAGCCTGCAAGGAAAACATGTAACTGACCAGGTCACAGAGTGCTCAGAGCATTTTGTATTTCTCAGTTCAGGACACAGCACAGCTTTCTTAGTTGCATGACAGGTCGATTGCTAAATATTAGTGGAGGCTGATCAGCCTATAATGATGGAGGAACAGCAATATCAAAGATACCGGAAATATACCAGGTTGAGATTCACACAGAAAAGAGCATAGTTTCTGAATTCCCTTCTAGTAACGACTTTAGGGTGTCTTGCCAACAGTGAACTGAGGAAACACAATTTTAGAGCTCTGGAAAGATACTCCAAAACAGATGAGTTTGCTTCTTAAAAAAATCAATATATGTCTTTGAGATCATATTTTTTCTACTCCCAGGCTAGCAGAAATGCAGGTTTTTGTGGAATCTGGTATTATGGCCAGTTCTGACTCAAAAGGAGGCATTCAAGCCAAAGTAAGCTACAGTTTGTCAAGTTGTTAACTTATTTTGTAAACAATATCCTTCTTACCAATGCCCTTATAAATTCTTGTCAGTCTTTAATGTCTTATAGCAGTAAAAACCAAGGAAAGAAGAGATAGCAATGAGTCAAGCAATTATGAACTACAAGTCACATTTCTTCTTAAAGCGAGTGAATGATGGCTAATTTCATGTATTAACTCGGCTGGGCCAGATATATGGTCTGACATTATTCTGGATATTTCTGTGAAGGTGTTTTTGGATGCGATATTTAAATCAGCAAATTTTGAGTAAAGCAGATTATCCTCCATAATGTGGTTGAGCTTCATCCAGTCAATAAAAAACCTGAATAAAACGAAAGGCTGACCTAACCCCAAGCAAGATGGAATTCTGCCAGCAAACATTGCCTTCAGACTTCAGTGGCAACATGAGCTCTATCCTGGGTGTCCAGCCCAACAGGCCTTCAGACCTAAACTGCAATTTTGGCTATTCTGAGGTCTCTAGCCTATTAGCCTACCCTATAGATTTTGGTCTTACCAGCCTCCATAATTGCATGAGCCAACTACTTGAAATGAATTCTCTCTCTCTCTCTCTCTCTCTCTCTCTCTCTCTCTGTCTCTCTCTCATAGATGATGAAAGAATGAAAGAAAGAAAGAAAGAGGGAGGGAGAGAGAAAGAAAAAGAGAGAGAGAGAAAGAGAAGAAAGAAAGAAAAAGAAAGAAAGAAAGAAAGAAAGAAAGAAAGAAAGAAAGAAAGAAAGAAAGAAAGAAAGAAAGAAAAAGATCTGTTTCACTGGAGTATGCTAATAAAAAAAGAGGTAGAAGGAATAAAGCAACATAACTTCAGGTGATGTGTGGAAATTGAAACCTGTGAAATCTATGGTTCAGGTTATTTGGGGGGAAAAAGTAATCTAGTCAAAAAACCTAAATGGTGGAAAGAGAAAAGACTGAGGTATTAAATTAGTTGAAATGACAAACTGATTAGAAATGAAGATTCCACTCCCCAACTTTCTTTACTTCTTAATAATTTTTATACATCATTGGCAGTTTCTGCAAACATTAGACATTTTTGTCTGTTTTTCATAATATGGATGATTGCTCCTATTTTTAATCATTTCTTAGAAATTTATTTTCCTGCAGTTTATTCATTTATCAAAATCAGACTTTCATGCATCAACAGACAAATCAAGATACTATGTGATGATTCCAAAATACTAACAGTATCTTTATCTTATATAGCTGAATTTTTATAATTCTTTGATGTTATATTTTCCCTTTTGTGAAAACAGCAAATTAAAAAACAGCAAATTAAAGGGTCAAAAATAATGGTAATAAGCAAAGATCCCATACAGTTAGAATAATTAGGATAAGGTAGAAATCATTTGTCATACTAAGAAAGGTGGATTTACAACTCCTGTCATATAATCAGTAATCTCTACTCACTTGAGTATTCAATTATGAGACAAAGGACAAAATTAAAAATATGTAAGATGGGCTAGGGATTTAGCTCAGTGGTTCCACCACCTGCCTCACAAGCGCAAGGTCCTGAGTTCAATCCCCAGTACCAAAAAAAAGTCAAAAATATGTAAGAAATTCTAGACACATGTTATCAAGTTTTGCTTGACAGACAAAGGTATTTAGGAATTTTACAATATTTTCAGCTTACTGGAACTGGAATACTCTTTACAGATGATGTTGTACAAATTTTCAGTTTCAATCCTTTCATATATTTTTGGAACACACAATTATAGGGTAGTTCTCAAATTTTAATGTGCACACAAATCACCTAAAATCTTGTTAAATTGTAGATACTAACTCAGTGGGTCTGGGATAGTGCATGAGATTCTATATTTCTAACACAGGAGCTTACAGATGATGCTGGTCAATGAGCCACACCTTAGGTAGCAAGGAAACAGGAAACTACATATTTCATGTTCAAAGTAATATAGATTATATGTGTTGTACTAGTCATGGTTCTCCAGAGGAACAGAGCAAATTTATGCGTTTGGCTTATGATCAGAGTCTAAATAACCCCACGGTGGCCATCTGCAAGGCGGAGAGCTAGAGAAATCAGTAGCTGCTCAGTCCAAGATACTGGAGGCCTCAGAACAAGAAAGACCAACGATACAGCAAGTGTGCAAGGCTGAAGGCCTGCAAGGCCCTGGAAATCCTCTCTGCTGCATATCCATACTCAAAGCCTGAAGAATCTAGAATTTGATGCCCCAGGGTGATGGCAGCAGCAAGAAAATTCACCCACTCAAGAAGAGTTGTGCAAACAGTTCCCTGAGCTTCCGTTTTTTTGAGACAGGGTCTCACTATGTAGTTCTTGAACTCACTATGTCGCCCAAGCTGGCCTCAAACTCACAGTGATCCACCTGCCTCGGCCTCCCAACCTCTCGAGTGTTGAGATAACAAGCGTGTACACCATGCCCAGCTCCAAGCTTCATTTTCCACTTTTTGCTCTCTCCAGATGGATGGTGTCACCCACATTCGGGGTGGGTCTTCCCTACTTGGTTTTCTGACCTACATGCTAGTACCTCTGAAAACACTCTCACAGACACACTCAGAAGTGTGGCTTACCAATTTTCTAGGCATCTGTAAATCCAGTCAAGTTGACAACCAAGATTAACGACCACAGTATATACATATTGTGTTCAAAAGCACATGATAGGGCCAGGAATTTAGCTCAGTGTTTCCCCCACCTGCTGCGCAAGCGCAAGGACCCAAGTTTGATCCCTGGTACCAAAAAAAATGCACACAATGATATGGCCAATTACAGCCACAAGGGCCCTTGCCAAGTGGAAGGCAGCTAGAGGCCCAGGCTGGGCTGAGTTTAGAACAGGCATAGTCACAGCTCTCCATACAAACATTACAAAAACTGCTTAGTCCATGGTTCAATAAAATTGTCACTAGATTTTTTTCAAAAGCAGCAACTGATACTACTTAACCCAACCACTGGATTTTAAACAAACTGTTTTCCTCTAACTACTCAACCCAACTCAATCCAGCTCCACTATTTTTCTGTGGTTGACCCATTTTTCATTCAGGTACTGGTTCAAATATCATCTCTTTAGAAAAGATTTCCCTGTAATCTCAGCACTCAGCAAGGCTAAAGTAAGAAGATTACAAGTTCAAGGCCAGCTTGGCAATTTAGTAATTTAGTGAGAACTTATCTCAAAATTTACAATTTTAAACAGGGGCTGCAGATGTAGTTCAGTGTAGCAAATGCCCTGGATTCATTTTCCAGTACAAAAACAAAACAAAACAAAACATGATATCCTGGAGGGCTGGGGATGTAGCTCAGTGGCAGAGTACTTGCCTAGCACGCACAAGATCCTGGATTCCACCCTCAGCATTGAAGAAAAAAAAAATGATTATCCTATTGCTTAAAATAGTCTACCCTTCTCCACCTGCCTTACAAATTTGTCTGTGGCTAAATCTGAAGACAAAAAAATTCTATTAATTATAAATATTTAAGAATTATGTCAATATTTTCTAATATACTAAAAATATTAGGATAATTGGCATTTTTAATCCAAGCCTATTTAGTGGGGAAGAAACATACATTAAAATAACTGTAACCTAATGAACAAAATTAAACAAAATACCTCAGAAACCAGCATCCTGGACAGGAATAGGATGAAGGCATTTCTTTAAAAAATTCTCATATGCTTCTTTGCAACCACAACCTTATCCCTTCCCATTATAGGTGATTGTCATCCTGACTTTATTGTAACAACTTCCTTACTTGTCTTTGAGTTTTAGCACATAAGTATGGATCCTAACTTAGGATCATCTTGTCTGTTCTTGAACTTGCAGAATCATACAGTATATATTCTTCTGTGTTTACTTCATTTTATTCAATATTTATTCTTTCAAAGATTAATTCATGCTTCTCTGTGTAGCTGTATTTCATTCAGTTTGCTATACAGTATTCTATTGTATGGATATACCATAAATTACTTTTTAATTCTATGTAGTTAGATGTTGGGTTACTTGGTCTGGATTTTTAAAGATAATGTTATTATGCAAATGTAACCTCCTATGATATGCACAGTTTTGTAAGGTATACACCTAAAAGCAGAATTGCTGACTCACAGGGTATAGAATCTTCAGTTTTTCTAGATATTGCCAAACTGTTCAAAGTAGTTAAGTCAAAGTATATTCACTTCCACCAACACCATATTAGTATTGCCACTTTCCACTTCTTTGCCAACTCTTCTATTATTCACCTTTTAAATAAAGTTTAGTTATTCTGGTAAGTGGCTAGCAGCATCTTATTGTGGCCTTTAATTTGCATTTCTCCCGATTACTAATGAGGTTAAGCATCTTTACGTATGTTTTTACGAACATTTGAATATTCTCATTTATAAAATGACTATTCAAGATTCTTTTGCCTATTTTTCTACTACCTATTTATTAATATTCATGAAATTAGATCAGTCTCGATTAAATGTGCTCTATCAGTCTGTTTGTTGTTGTTGTTGTTGTTGTTGTTTTTGGTACCGGAGATCGAACTCGGGTCCTTGCACTTGCGCAGCAGGCAGCAAAACCACTGAGCTAAATCCCTGGCCCTATCAGTCCCTGTTATTTATTATCTTTTATATCTTTCAATGAACATTTGTTCTTAATTTTGATGTAATACAAATTATCAGTCTCCTCTATAAATATTATTTTTGTCTGTTAAAACTAAGATGCAAAGGTTAATAAAATATTGTTCTATATTTCCTACTAAAACATTTTGCCTCTATCACTAAGGTCTGTAATACAAGTGGAATTAACCTAGGGTATAATATGAAACAGGGGCAAAATTTGGGGGGGGGGGGTCCCCATGTGGACACCCAGTTGTTCCAAGACCATGTGCTGAAAAGACTGCTCTTGCCAAGTATGATTCCTATAATAACCCCATTTAATTCATCCAATGGGTTTATGCAGAAACAAATGGATCTTAGAAGATTACAATAGATTATCAAATTTAAGTAGATGGTGGCTCCAATTATAGTTGTTCTTCTAAATGCAGTCTTATACCGGAGCAAATCAACATAGCTCAGAGTACTTGGCATCCATTTCTTGACCTGGCAGGTGTTTTTCACTCTGTATCAAATTTGCAAAGACCACTGAAAGCAAGAGCATCCAAACACTTTGACTTCAGGAATCTATCTTACTTTAGGACTACGTCAATTTTCTTGTTCTTTGTCTTAATACAGTATCCAAGGACTTCATTCATTTTAACATTCCACCAAACATACTAACTGAACCTGGTGAAAAGAAAGTAATAAGCACCACTCTCAATAGCTAAAAAAGAGGGAGATAAAAAGTATGATTGAAAAGTACCAGGTGTATTTTTTTAAAAAGCATAATGTATTATAGTAAAAAAAACACTGCTACTAATCCCCCTCAAAATACACCCCCTAACTTCAAACACTCATCCCATAATTCTTTCTCTTTTTTTTCTCAAATTCTTTTATTGGTACATTTTAGGTATACAACACATTTACATTTCTCAATGGGAACTTGTACCTTTACATGATGCATCTTGGTTCTTATTTTCTCCCCATTCCTAGCCCTCCCTTCACCCCCTCCACCCTTCCCTATTTACAAAGACTTTATTTCCATTTTTTCCATTTCTCAGCATTTTTCCTTTACCTTCTTTCATTTCCCTTGCCCCTCCCAATAACCCTTCCCCTTTGGACCTTTTCTTCCTATTCTGCATTATCGATTATTCATTTTAATCATTGGTACATTTTAGGTATACAATATAATGACATTCATCATTGGAAATTTGCACCTTTACAAAATCTCTCTTGGTTCTTATTTTTCACCCTTGCCCAGCCCTCCCTTCAACCCCTCCATTCCTCCCTATTTACAAAGATTTTGTTCCTATTTTTCCATTTTCTCATATTAATTCCATTCCCTTTTCTTACCCCTCCCACTTCCTTCCCCTTTGCCCCTTTTCTTCCTATTTCACATTACCTATTATACGTTTTAGTCCTTATTTACACTTTCAGTTTCTCACACCAGAGAAACTATTTGGTATTTATACATGTGTGTCCTATTTATTTCACTTAAGATTATAGCTCAATGTGCATCCATTTAGCTATAAATGCCTCTAATTTCTCATTTTTTATGGCTAAGTAGTACTCCATTTTATAAAAAAAAAACAACACATTTTCGTTATCCAGTCTCCAGTTGATGGGCATTTGGGTTGTTTCCAAGTTGTAGCTATAACAAACTGTGCTGCTATGAATATGGGTGCACATATATCACTGTGGCACGATTCTTTTAATTCTTTGGGGAAGATCCCCACCAGAGGAACAGCGGGGTCAAATGGGATTTGCAGTCCTAGTTCTTTGAGGTATCACCTTATTGATTTCCACAGTGCTTGCACCAGTCTACACTCCCACCAGCAGTTGAGCAGGGTTCCTCCTTCCCCAAGGCCTGGCAGCATTTGTTATTGGTTGATTTCTTGATAGCAGCCATTCTTTCTGGAGTAAGGTGAAATCTCAGCATTGTTTTCATTTCCATCTCTCGAATGACCAGTGATGTTCAACATTTTTTCATGTATTTATCTGCTATTGCTACTTCTTTATCTGAGAAATGTCTGTTCATTTCAGATGCCCATTTTTGGATTGGATCTTTAAATCGGGGAGGTCTGATCTTTTTAAGTTCTTTATAGATTCGAGATAGTAGACCTTTGTCTGAGGAAAAGCAGGTGAAGATTTTTTCCCATATTGTGGGCTGTCTCTTCACATTGCTGGTGGTTTCTCTTGCTGTGCAGAAGCTTTTTAATAAGAAGAGATCCCACTTGTTGATTGTTTGTGCTAGTTCACGGGCAACTGAGGTTTTGTTCATAAAATCTTTTCCTACACCGAAGTCTTCAAGGGGTCTACCTAACCTCTGTTCCAACTGGTTCAGCGTTTCTACTTTAATATTTAGATATTTAATCCATTTTGACTTTAGTTTAGTGCATGGTGAGAGATATAGGTCTAGTTTTAATCTTTGGCAAGTTGAAACCCAATTTTTCCAGCACCATTTATTAAAGAGGCTATCTTTCCTCCAGTGAGAGTGTTTGGCTCCTTTATCGAAGATGAGATGGCTGAGTGTGTCTGGCATTGTTTCTGCATCTTTTAATCTGTTCCACTGATCCTCAGGTCTGTTTCTTTGCCAGTACCATGCTGTTTTTATCACAGTAGCTTTGTAGTAGAGTTGCAGGTTGGGGATTGTGATACCCCTGCCATGTCTCTGTTACCTAGAATTGCTTTTGCTATTCTGGGTCTCTTCTTGTTCCAAATGAATTTTTGGATTGTTTTCTCAAGGTCTATGAAGTATGCTGCTGGGATCTCAATTGAGATTGCACTGAGTCTATATAGCAGTTTTGGAAATATGGCCATTTTCACTATATTAATCCTTCCTACCCAGGAACAGGGGATGTCTGTCCATTTTCTGATATCATCTTCAATCTCTCTTTTCAGAGTGTTATAGTTTTCAGAGAAGAGGTCTTTGATTTCTTTCGTTACGTTGATGCCTAGGTATTTCAGTTTTTTGGATGCTATTGTGAAAGGAATTATTTGCCCTATTTCTCTCTCAGTGAGTCTGTCATTTGTGTAGAGGAAAGCTATTGATTTTTGTGTGTTGACCTTGCAACCAGCTACTTGACTGAATTTGGTTAAGTCTAGAAGACTTTCGGTGGAGTTCTTGGGGTCTTCTATATAGAGTATCATGTCATCTGCAAATAATGACAATTTGACTTCTTCATTTCCTATCTTTATTCCTTTTATTTCTTGCTCTTGTCTAATTGCCGTGGCTAATGTTTCCAAAACTATATTGCACAAGAGTGGTGATAGTGGACATCCTTGTCTTGTTCCTGATTTGAGTGTGAAGGATTTCAGTTTTTGACCATTTAATATGATATTGGCTGTTCGTTTTTCATAGATGGCTTTTATCAGTTTGAGGTAGAGACCATCTATTCCAATTTTTTGTAGGGTTTTTATCATAAATGCATGTTGGACTTTGTCAAATGCTTTTTCTGCATCTGTGGAGACAATCATATGGTTTTTATCTTTGGCTCTATTGATACAGTGTATTACATTGATTGGTTTGCATATGTTGAACCATCCCTGCAACCCTGGGATGAATCCTACTTGGTCAGGGTGTATGATCTTCTTGATGATCTTCTGCATTCTATTTGCCAGCATCTTATTAAGGATTTTTGCATCTATGTTCATTAGTGAGATTGGCCTATAGTTCTCCTTTTCAGTTGGGTCTTTCTCTGCTTTGGGGATCAAGGTGATGCTTGCTTCCAGGAATGAATTTGCAAGTATTGCTTCCCTTTCAAATTCACTGAAGAGTTTAAACAGTAGTGGCAGTAGTTCCTCTCTAAATGTCATGGAGAATTCAGCAGTGAAGCCATGGGGGGGGGGTGCTTTTCTTAGTTCATAAGTTTTTAATTACATTTTCAATTTCATTGGTTGATATTGGGTTGTTTAGAATTTTTAGGTCTTCTTCATGCAACTTTAGTAATTCATATGTATCTAGGAATCTGTCCATTTCTTCTGTGTTTTCCATCTTATTGGAGTATAGGTTCTGAAAGTAGGTATTGATGATCCTCTGGATTTCTGCTGGGTCTGTTGTCATTTCACCCTTTTCATTCCTAATTGCATAGATTTGGGCCTTTTCCTTCCTTTTTCTGATAAGTTTGGCTACGGGTTTGTCAATTTTGTTTATTCTTTCAAAGAACCAACTCTTGGCTTCATTGATTTTTCGTATCATTCTCTTAGTCTCCATTGCATTGATTTCTCCTGTGATCTTTATAATTTCCTCCCTTGTATGAGCTTTGGGTTTGTCCTGCTCTTCTTTTTCCAGAAGCTTGAGGTTCAGCATCAGGTTAATTGGGCTCACTCTGTTTTCCTAATATGTGTATTCACTGCTATGAATTTCCCTTGTAAGTTTGCTTTCATTGTGTCCCATAGATTCTGATATGTTGTATTGTCATTGTCATTTAATTGAAGGAACTGTCTGATTTCTTCTTTAATTTCCTCTGTGACCCATTGGTTCTTCAGAAGTGTGTTGTTCAATTTCCACGTGTTTATGAAATTTTTCCAGTTTCTTTTGCTCCACTTTCTCCAATTTCATCACACTATGGTCTGATAATATACATGGGATAACTTCAATTCCTTTGGACTTACTTAAACATGTTCTATGTGTGAGTATGTGGTCTACTTTGGAGAATGACCCATGTGCAGCTGAGAAGAATGTGTATTCTGATTTTCTGGGGTGGAACACTCTGCAAACATCTGTTAAATTCATTTGTTCAAGAGTTCGATTGAGTTCTAGTATTTCATTACTTATTTTTTGTCTGGTTGATCTATCTATTTGTGACAGTGTGGTGTTGAGGTCCCCCAATACAATTATATTAGTGCATATAGGACTTTTCATGTCCATTAGTATTTGTTTTATATAGTTGGGTGCACTAGTGTTTGGTGCATATTTATGATTGTCATCTCTTCCTGTTGGATTGTTCCCTTTACAAGGATGTAGTTTCCTTCTTTGTCTCTCTTAATCAGTGTTGGTTTGAAATCTACTTGATCTGCAAAGAGGATAGCTACTCCTGCTTTTTGTCAGGTTCCTGTCCCATGGAGTATTGTTTTCCACCTTTTAACTTTCAGTCTATGAGTTTCATTTTGAATTGTGTTTCTTGTATGCAGCATATTGTTAGGTTTTGCTTCTTGATCCATTCTGCCAGTCTATTTCTTTTGATTAGTGAATTGAGACCATTAACACTGATGGTTATAACTGAAATGTATTGACTTATCATTGCCATGACTTTTTCTTTTTGTTGGGTTCTCCCCCTTTATATTTAATTTCTTGTCATGCCAGACGGGTTCATTCTGCTTTGCTTCCTGGGGTTGTGATCCTCAATGTCTGTTCCTAGGATATTGTGTAAAATTCTTTGGAGTGCTGGTTTAGTATTCATGAAGTTCCTAAGGTGCTCTTTGTCATGAAAGTATCTTATTTCTCCATCAATTTTGAAACATAGTTTTGCAGGGTACATCAATCTGGGTTGGAGGCTGTTTTCTTTTAGGGCTTGGAATATGTCACTCCAAGCTCTTCTTGCCTTGATGGTTTGTGTTGAGAAGTCTGCTGTGATTCTGATGGGCTTTCCTTTGTATGTGATTTGTTTCTTTACTCTAACTGCTTGTAGAATTTTGTTCTTCTGTTGAGTTTCTGGAATCTTAACAATTATATGCCTGAGTGTAGATTTTTTTTTGATCAAGGCTATTTGGAGTACTATATGCCTCACTTATCCGTATGTCAAGTTCTTTTCCCTTGCTTGGGAAGTTTTCTGCCATTACTTCTGTGAAGAGTTTTTTAATGTCATCTGCACTCTCTCCTGTTTCTTCTTTGACTCCAATCAGTCTTATGTTATTCTTCTTTACATTATCTAGCAGGTGCTGGATTGATTTCTCTTGTTCCCTTATAATTTTGAACCAGTTTTTCTTTTCCTGTCATTAATTGCAATCTTATCTTCTATATCTGAAATTCTGTTCTCACATCAGCTCATCTGCCGTGTAGACTTTCAATGGAGTTTTCATCTCCTGCAAATCTATTTGCATCTGTTTTATGGATTCCATTTGTTTCCTATGTTGGGATTCCATCATGTTCCTCAGCTCCTCTCTAGATTTATTAATCATGTCTTGCACTAGGAGCACAATCTCTCCTGTTATCTGAGAAATTATTTCTGATTTCATTTTTTCCAGATCCCTTTTTGTTGCCAGTTCAGTGGGTCCAGGTGGTTGAGTATCAGAGTGTTCCATCTCATTTCCCTTTGGGGTTGCTGTAGGTGATCTGGAAGTCTGGTTTTGAGACTTATGTGTTTTTTCATTTTGACTGGGGGGGCAGGGGGGTGCTGTTGGCACTGTGTGGCTCACCTCCTCTGAGCTGGGAGAGGTGGGACAGGGGCCAGGAGCACTGGGAGAGATGGTGGCCCAAAAGCCCTTTCCTCTGGGCCAGGAGTGGCAAGAGGGATGGTGGCCGGCAAGCCCCTTCCTCTGGGCTGGGAGTGGTGGGCTGGATGGTGGCCCAGAAGGCCCTTCCTCTGGACCAGGAGCAGTGGGACAGTGGCTCAGAAGCCCCTACCTCTAGGCTGGGAGCATCAGGGCAGATGGCGGCCTCATCCCATAATTCTTGCTACTTTCTGAAGCACTTATGAAAGTTCTCTTTCATGAACATCTTTAGTTGCACTGTTGTAGTTGCTTTGGTGTATAAAATTGATTGAAAACATTTACCTTTCATGGTCATTTTTACTTTAGGGAAGAGCCAGAAATTACATAGTGCCAGATCCAGTGAATAAGATGGACACTAACATTTTTGCAAGCCTGTTTTACCGTGTGATGGCACTCAACAGCAGCATTTGCCACTTTTTTTTTAATCACACTTTGTAAAGACACTCATAAAAAAAGACTTCTAGAACTGCTTTGGAAAATGACAAGAAAAATGGGATGAGTGTGTTCAAAGTAAGGAGGAGTATTTTAAGGGTAATTAATGGCAATATGTCTTTCACTAATAACTTTTAAATATTCACCATATTTTTCAGTCACTCCTTGTAAAACCACCAAAATCCAGATGGTTATCAGGACAGTAAGGTTTTTAGGGAACTAACATTTGGAGGTGTATCCCAGGATATCTCAATATAAAAGGTAAGTTGCTTCCCCTTGTGCTCCTACTATTTCAGTATAATGCTTTGTAGGCATCTTTGTAGTTTGAAAGCAGTGTATCTTGTATTTAAATATGATGCTCTGACTCATTTGCTGTTTAACCCTTGGAGTTGCCTAAAGAGGCTACAGATTTGGACTGTACTGTAAGTTGCTGTGCTACTTGGGCTTATGACTCAGAAGGAAACATTTAGAACTCTCCAAGTCCTTTCTTTGTGACAGAGCTGCATGGCACTTTCTAGGCCAAACTGCCATTCACAGTGGAAGCCTCATTAAGTTGCTGTCTACAAATCTGGAATGCAGATAGGCAGACACTCCACAGAGTACAGGTGTTCAGTGTAGTTTTGACGCTGTAGCAATAGCATATTGGAGCCTTTCACAAGTCCAGAAGAGCTTAGAGATTTTAAACCAAAGCCACTCTTTCTTTTTGTAAATAGTAATCTTTCAAAAAACACCAAAACAAAATTAAAAAAACAAAAAACTCCTAACTAGGCTGGCAATGTAGCTCAGAGGTAGAAACAAAAAAGACTTTATAATTTGTTACTTGATTTATGGGACCTCAGCTACTTATCAGGAATTGGATGTTATTTTATCTATAAAATCACAAAGCTGGGCATATACAGATGAAGTAATATGTACAACTTCAGGTATGAGCAGGTCCTGAAGGTGCCTGTAAGTTCAATGATGGAGTGGTTCAGTTAAGCATAATGTCTACTCCTTCATAGCTTCCTCTTCCCCAATCACACAATGACTTCAGAGGGAGGAGCCATAATTTGGTAACTGAGGAAGAAAGAATTCAGGTCTGGTTTATGGGTGATTCTCCAGAATATGCTCCAGCAATTACCACTCTGACATGGAGAATCTCTGAAAGATAGAAGTGAAGAGAAATCCCAGTGGACAGAACCTCTTTAATCAGCGCTTCTGATTATCTACTTTATACAGATGAACTGTAGCTCTATAGTATTTTACGGGCAGCAGCTTACAGCCACATGGTCAGAGACATTAAAAGAACATAATCAGAAGACTGATAGCAAGGGATCTGAGGCACAGATATATGGGAACTCTACAGATGAGCACAAAATGCAAGGATATTTGTTTCTCCTGTTGTTTGTGGAAGGACAACCACTGCAGAGAAAACCCTCATTAATGAAATGATCAGATGATTCATCCTGTGGATGACAGTTAGCCTCTTCCCCAGAAGCCCAGTGACTACTCAGTACAAAGTAAATATGGCAGCACAGATGGCGGTTACCTATGGACTCTATAACACAAAGCTCCACTCACTAATTTGAACTTTCAACTGTCACTGTTGATTACCTAATCTGCTAAAGACAAAGACTGAGCCAGCAATAGGGCATTTCCTGGGAAACAAAAGCTACCTGGTGGCTAGTTAATTACATTGGTTCCCTTCTATATCGGAGTACCAGCAACTTGTCCTTACTAAAACAGACACTTCTTCTGAGGACATGAATCTGAAGTTCCTTCCTACAACACTATCAACCATGATCTTATAGACATGGTATCCCTTACAACAAAAGAAATGTACCAATGGGACCATGAGTATAAAATTCACAGGTCTTTCCATGTACCAAATCATCCAGCTTGAAAAAAATAATATAATGGCCTCTCAAAACTCAGTAAGACAAATGGGAGACAAGTCACTCAGAGATTGAGGTGCTTTCATATAAAATGTAGCATATACTTTGAGCCAGTGGTCAACATATATTATTTCTTCCACTGCCAGAACACATGGGTCTAGAGATAAGGGATAAAATAGGACTCATTCTTCCCAGTATTATATGGTTGTTCTATCACAGAATTTTTATTCTCATCCCTAAAAATTTGGGCTATGTTGATTTAGAGCTCTTGACTCACAAGGAGAGGATGCTTCTACTAGAACCCATACATAGTTCAAATCTATTTGAAGATGAGACGGATACCTTGGACTCCTATGACACTAACCAATAAACAGGTTCCTGTATTGGCTGGGGTGATTATTCTACAGTACACTCTCATGAAGTTAAGGTTCAGAGTTCATGGCCTCTGTCATTCATGGATTTTTCTTTAGAACCTAAATAATAATTGTTCACCAAACCCCTCACAATTTCTTGGAAACCACAAATATCCTCCACATTTTTTTTTTTGGCAGGAGGTCTGCAAATAGCCAATCTATTTTCTCTTTGCTGCTGAATGGCTACTGCCCTATAACCCATGGCAGATGCACCAGCATTCCCACTTCATAACAAGTTGCTGTGCCCTGTAACTATCTGGAGTGTTCTCGGTTTTGTTCTTAAAGCCCTAAGATGCCACCAAAATGCCCTGCACCTTCTAAGACTTCTGGCAATGAACCTAAGCACCAGAAGAAGTTTCAGACACTACAGGAGAAGGCTGAACAATACCTTCCTTAAATTATTACAGTACTATATACAGTATTTTATTAAATTACATAACTGCAGGAGACATAGCATAAATTGGGTTTAAACTATTAAAACAGGCATTTATAGGCATTTGCTGACCGTATCTGAAATTCGTGGCTTTTCACAACTGGCAGGTGCTCTAGGGATACATCCCTGCAAATTGTGGGGATCCACCATAAATAGTGTTACAGGGATGCTGGGTTGCTGCTACATAATAGGGTCAACAAGGACTATGTCAGGAATCCTCTGGATTGCCTCTTTAAACTCTCATTTAATAGTAAAAGTAGCAACACAACTGCTAAAGACTCAGACTATTTCAGAATGTTAAAAACCCTATTATGTAAAAAAGCCTGAGAGCTGAAGTGCTGGCCAGGAACAAAGAAAAACCAAATAAAGGAAGAAGTTATAAATACCAACTAGAGCTTCAAGACCAACAGTTATAACAAGTATCAAAGTAACTACGTAAATTTGCTTCATTGCTTGTTCTGTATACCTTTGAATACAGTGACTAACTTTTTAACCTCCTGTCCCCTACTGTATTATTCAGGCAGTGCTGGTGGTAGCGAATTTTAGTTAAATCTTCAGCTTACAGAATATCTATGAGGGATTGTAAAGAAACTAGTAGAATTAACACGTAAGGATAATGATACCTGGGAAAGCTTTGTTTCTCCCCTTTTCTGGGAGAATATGAAATTTTTCTTTGCATGAAAGTTAAGTTTGTATAATACTGTTACTGTTGTGTAGAAACTTAAATACGTGCAGAAGGGTAGGTGTAGGTGCTTAATTGCCAAAAGGATGGGTGGTGCTGGTTACTCCCTGAGGGTGCTTAGCCCCTCCTGTCCCCTTCACACACACATCCCTATCCTCCTACAGCATGCTCTGTTTTTTCTGAGGTTGGGATTCTGAAAACTACATTTCCCAGACAGACTTGCCAGTTCAATTCCTGTTAAGTTTGTCAACCAGAGACACTCTGAGCAATCAAAAGTTAGCCCAGATTCCAGCACTGTAGTAGCTGTTGGCAGCTGCCACAGTGACAATGGAGTGGAGTCATTCCAGACTCCAGCAGATCAGAGACAAACCTGTCAGAAAGTTTAGCTCCAGTCCAGGCAGAATATGAGCAGATCGAGGATCAGTTGCAATCTCTCCAGTAACGGAACGGGGGAGACTGCCATTTCTGAACTCTGAGTGTATCATCCTCCTCTTTTCATCGAGCCCTCACTTTGTTCTTCCAGCCTTTCTCATATGTAACCGATGCCTGTTCTAAACTACTCTGAAGTACCTAGATTGGTTTCTGAATTCCAGACTAGAACCTTACCGAATTAACTATACCTTGAACTCTTGCATTTTTTAGTTCTAAAATTTCTATTAGTTTTATTGTTTGGTTTTGTTCAAATATACCATGCCACATTTGCAGTTTCTGATTCCAGTTTCAAGCTTGGGTTTTATCTCCTTGAACATATTAAGCATAACTTTCATGATCTATGTCCGATAGTGTCAACATCTGGAGTCCCTGCTGGTCTATTTCTTTTGTCTACTTTTTTTTGTTGTTTTTTGTACTGGGGATCAAACTCAGGACCTTGCGCTTTCGAGGCAGGCGCTAGAACCACTGAGCTAAACCCCCAGCCCTATCTACTACTTTTATAATTTCTCTCAGTACCTTGTTTCTTCATGTATCCAGTTGCTTCTGGCTATTTGTTAGATACTGAATTTTAAAATAATTCACAGATATAATTTGAGGTTTATGATATGATCTTCCTCCAAAGAAGATCTGGAGGATTTGAGAGCTTCAGAATCATGGATCTCTTTAATCCTAGTTCAAGATTTAAAATTTTTCTGTACCTACCCAGAATCTTCAAAGCTTTGCTATAATCAAGGACAACTGGTTTATTTATAGGTTACCCTTGCTTCTACAATGTAGTCCTTCTGGAGACTTAGCTTCAAGTCTCCCACCTCCACTCTCCTCCATGCCCCAAATTTTTACTATGTATGTGTTCAAGCTAACAAAAATAACAGCTCTTCAGCAAAGTCTTCCAGGTTTTGCTAATGTATCATAGGGGAAAATATCCCAAAGTCCTAAGTTTACTTCTCTGGAGATTCCTGTTCCCTTCCAGGTTAAGCCCAGCAATTCTATCTTCTCGACTTTGATACTTTTAAGAGGATGAGTTTTGTATTTTGATCTCTGTTTTCTTCAATGAGGAACTGGTCTGCTCTAATGGAAGCTGAAATCCCAATTATTTTTTTTCATAATCACAGAGGACAGCAGCAAAGTTTGTAGCAAAAATACCAGTGGAAACAATTAAGATTCTCTACTATTAAAACCAAAGCAATACCAAGAGACTCTCACAGCTTTTTGGTATATAATTTTACATTTTCATTCTGCCTAAAGCTCAAATAAAAATTTATATAAATCGCAACCCCGTCAAGGTTTGGCTTTCCATTCTGATGTGTATTTGTGAAAGACTGAGCTGTAAACATCAAAGAAAGTAATAA
This sequence comes from Heterocephalus glaber, assembly GCF_053883595.1. NCBI lineage: Eukaryota > Metazoa > Chordata > Mammalia > Rodentia > Bathyergidae > Heterocephalus > Heterocephalus glaber. The sequence continues at coordinate 30,296,338 of NW_028258296.1, read as the reverse complement.
AAGCCAATACTTTTTTACCGAATTACCTAATTTTAGCAGAGAGAAATATAATTAGATTGGAAAAAGTAATTATTAATATTCTATTTGATTTGCACCAAACTCTTTTTCCAAGGTAGAGTTAAACATGAAAGGTCTGAAAAAGTATCATAACACATGGAGCAGGAACACACATTAACAGAAAGAGTCAAGGTAAAACAAAGGACCAGACATTGTTGTAATACAACTGACACCTAACCTCCTCCTCCTATTACTGTTAGAAGATTCCCTGTGAAATATGGTCAATATTCTGACCCTATTATGTTTCCTTGTTTTATCTTTCCCTAAAACTATAGTACATCAAATAAAAGGATAATAAGGACCAGCCCAAAACTCATAAGCCTGTTTTCTCACTTCTGCACATAATTAGGGTAGCTTTCCTTTGCCATGTGTACTCTCTCATATACAAATCTAACTACATTTGCCAGTTCTCCAGGAAAAAAATCACCAACACCCCTGAGTGAGATGAAATAAAGTGAAAAATCTCCACTCATCAACAGAACTCCACAAAATGAAAAACAGGTAGTCATCATTTAATAACTAGAGTGCCTGAAAAGAAGATAATCAGACTGAACCATCATGGTCACAGAACAGCACACTGTCAAGAAATATTACTCAGCACACCATGATGTTTTCCTCACTTTTCTCCCACCAGTTATAATTTTATAATGACATCAGTGTACTTCACAGGTTGCAGTGGGACAGATCCACTTGGGTTTTCTTCCATGACTCAACCCCTGATTTCAGAAGCCTAGGTGGCTTCATGCATAATAATGTCCTTTCTCAGTCACAAATGGTCTCATATTTTTTGTTACAGATTTTAATACAAGCGTTTGTTAATTCATCTCTTCTTAGGTCATAATATATTTTATCATGATCTAAAAGATTTCATAATAAAAAAGTGTCTCTATATAATTTCTTTCCACCAAGCCAAGTTCATTTCAAATGAGCTTTTCTCCCCTTATAAAACCAGAAGTTACATTTTTCAAATAAGAATTTCAATTTAAATAGACTTTGTAGCCCTATAGCTATCAAGTACATGGAGCCCAAAACAAAGCAATTATAAATCAGGTGCTATAGAATGTCTTTGGTTTGTATATATACCAGTGATTTATGCAATTCCACAAAGAAATCAGTGTTATATTTTTCTTAACAATCAACTTAAAACATTAGACATAATCAGCTGAATGGGGAAAAATCATGATTAAATGCTAAAAAATGTAAACATGGAAAAAAGTAAATATGAAAATAATCTTTTTAAAAAATCATTTAATTACAAGAAAACTAGCCAGAAAATTACATCGTTCCAAACAAATTGTCTATACAAAAACAAGGGCTCATTTACCAACATATTTTTTTAATCTGTCTTCCAAATAATGCTCCATATATCGAACCTATTCTTTCCTAGTAAACATTAGAATATATGGGCTCTTTTCATATTTAATATTCTATAAAACAGAACTGGCTTTCGTTCCTGAAATTATAATGATTTTGTTACAGGGAAACTTTAAAATCGCTCCCTTATGACTACTTCGATTAGCCACTCCCCCAAGCCAATACAAAAACAACAAAAAACACTGCTGTTTTACTAAAAGATTCTTATCTTTAATTTTATTTTACCAGCCCAACTACAAATTCAGAGAAAAGCTTCTTAAGTCCTGCAGTTTCAAATTCCTTTTGTAACTCATCCAATGTTGAATACTCTTTGACTTCAAATGCCAGAAACCTGCATTATACAAAAGAAACTCATGAATATGCCTAGATTTGTCAGAGTATAATTATCGATTCAGTTGCTTTTCCTTCTGCAATAGTACTAAATTATACCTTTTGTGTTCCGTCTGTACTTTTGTCTCAAACAGTACACTAATCATTTTCTCTTTGCATTTCTTTCCACTTGAGTCCACATCTACTTTGGAGGTTTTCTGAAGAACCAGGTACTCCTAAATGATAAATCAGTACATTAAATACATATCCTACTCTGAATTTCTAAGTCTCAGTTTTAAAAGACCCATAAACCTGCAGGCTTATTTTCATGCTAAAAGAGTACTCTCTGAACCATGCAGTAAGAGAGTTACACAGTGGTCTTACATGCATGGCAGAATAATGTCCTGGTAAATACAGAAATAAAGAGCGATATAATCAAACTATCAAGATTAAATCTGGACTTGCCTGTCTACTACCTCTGATTCTGGGCTGGTTATTTAAATCCTCTGTGCCTGAGTTAACTGCCTCTATAAAATAGTACTCATAACAGGCTCTAACTCCAGGAGAAGCTATGATGATTGAATGCAATATTACATGCAAAGCACTTACAGGAATGCCGGACATGTAATGCTATCACCCACTTCTGAGCACAGGGTGATGCTGCTACTGCCAACCCAGCAACCGAATGAGGTTATAAGGCACACAGCACTCACCATTCCAAACTGGTGGCATCTATAAACTCATCTGCACATTCTCCATCCCAGGAAATGATCTTACAAAAATTTAATGGAGAAATTCATATAAAAGGACATTTTAAAGACAGCTTTAAAAAATTCTTGGAAATGTATCATTTCTCTATTTTAGCAGAGTTCTAGTAATATGTAAAAATGCTTAAGTAATTGATGATTCAACCTGAGTAACAATATTTACAAAACAGCTGCATTTATCCTAATATGCCTGAGCTAGCTTAAAGAAAAATCTGAGCCTTTTACTAAATACGAGCAAGAAAATTAATTTGTCTCATTTTTGTCAGCTAGTATTTTACTCAAATCAAAGTTTATAGATATACTACAAATTGCCTTAAAATATGTACTTCCTTGATCAGGCCCCAATCCAAAATATATATTTAATTTGAATTATTATTTCATCTATCTACTATAGCCCAGCATGAATCTGGTTAACCAAATGCCAAAGGAATTTTGTAATAAGAACTTATCTTGAAAAAACCAAGTCGTTATTCTATAAGTCTTTAAGATTATAGGTTGTTCACACTAAATCTGTTTTAAATAAATTCTACTGTAATGATTCCTGACCCAACCTATCTCAAATTATAAAACTTAAGTGACTTGTGACTCTTCTAACATTTAAAATATAATAAGCAATGTTCCTTGTCTGGTGCCTCATAAAACAGGTTAGAAGGGTTTAAAATAAGTATGTGAAAAATCTAAAGATGACGGTTTTGAAAGCAGCTGCTGAGACAAGTCAGGTGGAAAACAGAAGGTAGGTAGGAGATGACAGGCCAAAGTTCTAATGATTCTACTTCTATTAACACTAAATCTCTGTTATAAGGGACAAGCCTCCCTTTTTCAGGTATTATAGGTATAAAGTTAAATGTGTCAGAATGTATTTTTAATGATCAGTAAGTTACAAATTTTACAGACTATCTACAAATATATACTGTGCTTCACGTAATTATGGAAAGAAATATTATTATTTGCAGACATTTAGTACACATTTATAAAGTTGAGCTTCACAGCTAATTACAAAAACAAACACATTTTTACAAAAAACCAGAAGTTTTTTTCTTTTTAATAACCTGTCACTTTCATTAAGTGGCATGATTTTTAATATATACCTATCCTTGAGCTTTGTAAGTTTATAGTTGCAATTAGGAATTAGGCATTCTTGAAAAAGAAAATGAAAATCCATTAACATGGTAATAGGGAAAGCAGAAACATCTTAATGATTAATCAATCCCATTGTTATAAAACACAGTCAAGAGACATACTCTTTTAAGCATAAAATAACCAGATTCACATTGAACATTTAACTTGCCACCTTGATGCTGTTTCTGTCTCCTTGTAGTAAAATCAGTATTATTTTACCCAGGAACATCAGTCTTCCTGTCAGCCTTAAATCTGAAGCCCACTTCTCCACAGTTCTGATGTATTTTGTCCTTGCTCTCATGTGATCTAAATGCAAAAGAGTTACCCACAATCCATCATCCACAGCCATGCTTCCTGAAAAAGTACACTTCTCACTGCTGCTTCCAGTTTCTGGTTGGTTGAGAACATGCCTGAGATTCTGCTGGATCCAAAGAACCAGCTCATGAACCATGGGCTCTGGCAAAAGCTTCTCCGCTTGCTTAAGTAACTTCTCTTTCACAGTCACACACTGGCCTCTGGTCAAACGTTCTGAGTTAACTGAGATACCAGGCAGACACAAAGGGTAATTGACCGGTAAATGGAACACCAACTCCAAGGGTATATCCGCATCTGTAAGGCCTTCAGCTTTTGTGTAAATTCTGAACACAGTCCCATCTTTCTCTGGAAGGCATCCAAAAATAATCATTAGCTGCACATAATTCAATTTGAGTGGAATACTAATAAGTTAGAAATCTTCTTTCAAATGTCAATTTACTCCTCATGGGAAAACTGTATTATATGAAGAGGCACACAATACTAAGAAAGCCATTCAATGTATGTGTATGGTGGGAAGAAATAATCAGCACTTAGGATTTACCTGACATTTACACTTACTATCACCTATTTTTATTAAGTTACCAAAAAGGATTTTTGTCATATAATTTTTTTTTCTAGCCCCACTTAGTTGATAAACTAGAACTCACTCATAAATTCTTAGGAACTTTCAAAGAAACACTACCACATGTATATATAAAATCAGTAATTACAAAGTTATATATTCAGTCCTGAAGGTCACTGTGTGGTAAGCCACACTGGAATCTGAGGCTGCAAGGTGGCAGAGAAACTGGTGACTGTGTGGGACACTGTAACTGCCCGGACTTGCTCTTTTCTTACTTTACATGTATTACTATCAGTGTAACATGAGTAGCAAGGAGAACTGAAATTGAGTGGACATCAGTTCAGCCTCTTCTGGCTGTGAAGGGAGGGGAGCATATAGGATATGAGATGAAATATTCTCCTCTCTTTAAGATTTGCTCGGCTTCACCCCTCTGATGTGTTCCACACCACTTCACCCCACTTTTCAAGAAGTTGATAAAACATCAGGCTGATTCATTCTGCACGGGGCAGAAGCACACAGATGAGAACAGAGAAGGGTGTAAATGAATCTCTTTGAGGTGAACTTGCCTCTCTACCTACTTCTTTCACCTATGTCCTTGTTTTATTCCTCTTTACAAGGGAAGCAGTCAAATCTTTCTTTTTCATACCTGGATTGCTGCTTAACAGTCTCAACAACTGAAACCTGAATGTATCCTTACTTTAAAGAACCCAACAGAATATTAAAACTGCTTCCTAGCCATCGGACTCCATGTATATAAAAGCCATTGTTATAGATACTGATTCATACAAGACCAAGCACATCAGTTACACAGAGTTTTTCTTTAAAAGATGTCAGTGCCAGCTGCAAAGAATTACTATTTTAGGACACTACCCAGAAACACAAGCAGCAACCAACCATTCATTATTTATAATTTAAATTTATATTACATAAGTAAAATGTGTGCTATATAAAGATTTTCTAAACCTAACCAGGTACATTCCTCTAAAATCTATCACATTTCTCAAAACCTTTCTCTTTTTCACTATCTTTTTAAAATATATATTTTATTGTTCAAGTAGACTCCTTTATGTCAGTTAGATTAATACATCTTATATCTACGTGAAATGGGCATTATCAATGGAACTGCAAATAAAGTATGAACATTAGGTTGAATAAACTCTCCAGTTTTCATTGAGGAGATCCACATTCACTCTCAAGGAGGAAGTGCAACTTTTAAATATATTCATTCATCCATCATTCGACAACCATTCTTTTCAATCATACACTATTCAAGAAACATTCACTGAGTGCCTGCTAAGACCCAGGTACTATACTGGTCTCTTCGGGAAATCAATGGTTAAGATATGGATCCTGTCACATTAACTCAAGCCAGTGTTTCAGAACAGGAAAGGACGGATATATCCAAAGTCATCTTTCGGGACGTATCTCTACACCTAAAAATGTCTTTATTTGGAAATATATATACATGTACATATAATTCACATAAATGATGTGTGCATCCCTTGGGAGATAATCCTCCATGGTCCGGCATCTCTGAAGAGCTTCTGAGAAAGGCACTGAGAGCTCTGTTGTAAGACCTTTGCATAACAGATGACATCAGAAGCTAGAGAGGTTCTGACTCAGGAGGCAGATTTGTTTCCTGACCACTATAGTAAAGAACGTATTCCTTCAGGACAAAGCTGGACTAGAATTGCTAGTAACTCCCTTATAATATCAGAGGATTTCTTTCTGCTTATTTTAAATTATTTTTAATTGATATGTATGGGATACAATATTTTGATATACATATACAATATGTATGAAATGTTTGCATCAGAGTGAACAGATCTCCTCAAGATTAGAGGGCTCTTAAGTTCAGTGTTCCTCAGCTGTGACAAAGATCCACTGTGTGCACACATCTCCTTGGGCCTACCTTCCTACCACCTATGGGACAAAGGGCAAGGAGAATCAAGAGACACATGATGCCCATGCTGTCTGCTGTGCGATGAGCAAGGCTGTCTGATTCCACCTGGCTCTCATGTCCTTCAGACTGAATCTATGGAACTGCGTGGTGACCCAACTCCTGCTTAGGAACTGCCTAACCACTTGACAACCCACACATTCTTTCACTACCTTGCTCTCTTTTTCACTCTTCCACAGAAAAAGAAGTGTCTTTCTCCCTACCATAGGAAACCCTACTGTCTCTAAGACATTGCTCCAATTGTCACCACTTGTGCCCTGTATTTTCCAACTCTGTCTCTAATATTTCTTTCTCTTTTACTTACAAAACATTGATCTTTCCCACAAGAAAAAGAGAATCCAATTAAAGTCATTAAGCCACAGGCCTATCTTTCTATCCCTTCATCCTCAGTTCCTGTAAAATATAATTCTCAATATCTGCATCCATTTTCCCATAAGCGAATCGCTCTCCATAACTGCTTGTATTGTGGCTTCTAACATCACTTGTGTCTGAAGCTTCATTCTCAAATGTTCCCGAAGACCTAATTGCTACCGTGCAGGAAAGAGATAACTCAGCAGGCATAGGTTGCTCAAACCTGCACATTTTTAAGAAAGCCCTATCTGTTGGACTGACCCATGGCTGGCTCCATAGAGATGAGCACTGAATCCTTCTAATTTCTGTCTAAGAGTATTGTTTGCATGCCCATAGCCTTGAGCCACATGGTCACCGTTTGATTAAATAGTTTATGCTAACAATGCAATTCATGGTGAATCTTCTTAATCTTAGAGACTGAAGTCTGAGTTGCTGGAGTCAGTCACACAGGTGTTTCATGCCTACATGGCTGAGCACCATTAAAAAATATGGGCATCAAGGTTCAAGTTAGCGTTCCTGCTGGCAACATTTCTCACATGTTGTCATACATTATTGCTCTGAGATTTTGACATGTCTGTATGACTCCACTGGAAGAGGATACTTGGAAGAGCTTGCTCCTGGCTTCTCATGGTCTTCATCCCATGAGCCTTTTCTCCTTGCTGATTTTAGTCCACATCATTTTGCCAGAACAAACTGCAACCCAGAGTATAAGAGTTTTTCTGAGTCCTTCTAAGCAAATCATTGAGTCTAAGGATAGTTTGGAGACCCTGACATGCCTGCAATCAATGGCCTTACTGTGACCTACGACGCTTCTACAGCATCTGCACCTGTTAAACCAATCTCCTAGAAATCTCTCTTCCCCTATCTCCCAGACACCACATAGCTCTAGTTCTTTTTCTACATCTCTGCCCATTCCTTCACTGCTTTGTCTTCTTTTCCGAAATCCCTAAATGCACAGGCATTCCACAAGGGCACAATTCTCTTTCTTTCTCCCTTCTTGCTTCACACCTAACATTTAATCACCAAACTCCTACCACAAGTTCTATGGAATTTCTCGCCTTTTCAGTCACCCTCCTAAAATCAGGTTTTTCATTTCTGCAACAGAGTCTTTTGCACTACCTGCCTCTCTTTCAAATTCCTCCATGCAATACACAGGGCCAGCCTACCCCTCCAGCCTCAGTCACCAACTTCCTCTGTCTTCAGTCCTTGCTTCATCTAACCTTTTTTTCCACCCAGTACTCGGGATTGAACCCACAGTCTTTGTACTAATCTATATCACTGGCCCACACTTACTTACTTACTTTCCTTTTTTCTTTCCTCGTCCTTTCCTTTCTTTTGAGGTTAGGCTCGAATTTGCAATCCTCCTGCCTCAGCCTCCTACAGTGCTGAGGTTACAGGTGTGCATCTCCACACCAAGCTCCAACTAATCCATTTTGCACGATACCCTGAACGCAGTCTCTGGTTTCCAATCGCTGAACCTTGCTCTTGCTTTCCGACTGCCCGAAAGGCCCTTGACTTGCCATCTACCAGCATTCTGTCAACATCCGCAGCACCTCCCTAGTGCCTGCCTGACAACGCCCATAGTATTTTCAACTTGTTACCATATTTTCAGACCCCGAACTTGTGGTTGGACCAAATCAACATTTTCTCCACCACTGAAGTATCTCAACTTTGTTTTTAAACAACCACCAAAAAGGAAGAGGGGAGAATGCCTTAGTTACTTTCTGGCTGCTGCGACAAAGTACCTAACATCCACAAGTAAAAGAAGGAGAGGTTTATTTTTCAGTCTGTGAAGGTGGCAGTCCATAGTAGGCTGGCTCTCAGATGGGGCAGCATGACAGAGGAGAATGGCAGGGGAGAAACAGCTCATGACACAGTATGAGGAAGCAGAGAGGCATCATGGGAAGAGGGAGGGAGATAGACCCTTCCAGGCCACGCCCACAATGAACCACCTCATCCCACCAGGCTTCACCTCCCATCATCATACCCAGCTATAAAACCATCGGTGGACTAATCCAGTGATGAGTATCACACCCCACACTCCAATCACCTCCCAAAAGCTCCACCTATGAGCACGTGAGGCTTTGGGGGAACATCTAGATATAAATCAGAACTAGGAGGGTATACAAGAAACTTAAATCTTACAGTTGTACAGTTCTTAGGATTATGCAAGTAGCTTGTAATCATACTCACAAGTTCAAAAGTCCTTGGTATTGGTGATAAGCTAATTAACAGACCCAAAGATGTGTATATCCTTTCGCCCAGAACTTGTGAATATATCCCCTTACACTGTAAAAGGCTTTTGCAAACATGATTATATTAAGGATTTTGAGACGGCAAAATTACACTGAATTCCCCAGGTGGCCCTAAATGTAGTCACAAGTATCCTTTTAACAGAGCGACAGAGGGAGATTTTACCACAGAAGGAGGCAATGCATGCACAGACACAAGATGCTATGCTGAAGGATTTGGAGTTGAAGCAGGGGCTGTGAGCCAAGGGACACAAGAAATACAGCTCTAAAAGCTGAAAGGGGCAGGGAGGGTCCAGCCATAAAATCCTCACCAATTTTCATATTTTTCTCTGTTGTTTTCTGGTCCTAGTAAACAAAGAGAATGGCAGTGGACTTCCCTGATTTCACCTTAGAAAACTGTGAAACTCCTGGTTATAATACATGTTCAGAAGAAAAACTGCTTTGGTTCTTTTAAGAATTGGAAAGGATTAAGTCTTCCTAATTGGTCTTCCTGGCAAATCCCTGCCCCCACATATACACTAGCTGCACATTAAAACTACACAAAATGATGCTCTCTGTAAGAAAATGAAAAACCCAGTAACATTCTATTCTGCTGATATTTAATGGGGTGATAAAATTGCATAATCTTTTAAAACACATTTTTCTCCTTAAAACTCCAGAATTATGTATCTTACCCTTTCATTTCTCATCTGCCTTAATTTGTACAAGCAATTAAGCTGGCTCTTTTTTGCCCCAGAATTTTTCTTGTGTCACATTGCACTATAAGTCTAATTTTTGGGGTTTTTTTTTTCTTTTTCTTCCTCTAATAAAAAAAAAGGAAACAAAGTTGTCCCTAACTGCTTTAAGGTTATTAACAGCTTAGAAATGGAGTGGTTAACAGACTAATAATTGTGCTCTAAATCTAATGCTAATGTCTACTCCACTCTTGCCCCCAAAACTCAGTTATGCACACAAATTCGCCATTCCAATAAACATCTATGCCTCACAGAACTTATGCTTGCCTTAGCAAACTAAACTTTTCTTAATTTCCAAGGCTACGTATTTTTATCCACTTATAGACCCTACCAAAAATGCAGGTCTGCCTTCCAGGTCTTGCCCAAATATATTTATTTGCTACTTGTTTTTTTTAAGGCACTCTGTCTTATAATAAAAACTTTACCTATTTCATAGCTAAAAAATGAAATAGGTTTCAAATCTTATCCTTCCTTACAAATACATGAAAGAAAGCATGTTCCTAACCACACTCTAAACGGCAGAAATTAAACTGGAGAAAATAAACTGCACTTTTTTAAGGTTTCTATTTCTTAGTTTACAAAATACAACAAAAGCTTGAGAAATGCAGTCCAACACAGAAGATATTGGAAAAGGTAAACAACATTTAAGAGAATGAGTTCTTTAGGATTCATTTAGAATCCAATGAGAAATCATTTATATATCACATAACAGCTAAGTATAACTTACCATTAAGTTCTCTATACTTGTTTTCTGAGGAGTATTTTGCTTGCTTATTGGTTGATTTTTAGAGATCCTCTTAGTAAAACTGTGCAGAAAACCTCAAAGAAACACCAACACCCCTCCTACCTCATGTGACAGGAATTTCTCTCCTCTTACTCCCAGGTAGCGCAACACAGCATAAATTCACAAATGGTTGCTCTATGCTTCAGCTGGATTTTCACATTTGTTTAAAATGTGGTTACAACAGAAAGAAAAAAAAAAAAAGAAATGAAGTTAAACCTGGCAATCTTGTCTTTTAAAAGTTCAAAGCTGAATCAATTTTACAGAGGTGTGCTAGGTTCTGACAATCAGGGAACAGCTAAGCATACTTAGAGGGCTCAATGTGTGACAGTCATAATTCATTTTGCAAAAGGATCCAATTCAATCTGAACATTATCATTAATCAAATACAAACATCTACTCTATGCAAACATTCTAGGTGATAATGCTTTTATATGCCTCTCATTTTATAACTCGGGGGGGGGGCGGGTACCAGGGATCGAACTCGGGACCTTGCACTTGTGAGGCAGGTGACAGCACCACTGAGCTAAATCCCCAGCCCTTATAACTTTTTTATCTGAATTTCCAAAATATAATTTCCAAAAATACAACTCCTACATATAATGAGCACCAACTACAGTAATATCTCTATGACCCATCAGGAAAATAAAGATATATAACAATACCAACTTCACCTACCTCACTGGAACACAAAGACACACACACACACACACACACACACACACACGCACACACACACATGCACACTCCCCTTCAGGATTGTTCTGAGCACAGACTAGGTCTCACCCATGTTCTGAGTGCTCTTTAGTGCTCTTTCTGGACAAGTATTTCTTTGCTAAGAACTGTTTTCATGACGCAGCAGGCCCAAGACTATCAAAGAACATGGTTCAGTGTAAAGGTTCATACATGCTGGGGCCTTGTAGTTATTTATCAGTCTAAGCATCAGTTATCTTCCCTGCAAAATAAAGTGAAGAGTACCTCTTACCAAATAAGAAGCATATAAAATTTTAGATGGCAGTGACCACATTAAGCCTGGCATCTGGGCTGAATACGCTGCATGGGGATGAACAGAATATCCCTGATTTGGTCTAGCCGCAGCCTTCTCTCAAGCTAGGGTGGGGCCTCTTATAATTTCACCTCTAAGAGACTGTCACACCTGATGCCTCTTACTATGAGCTTACCAGAACTACTGCGGAGGACAATATGTAGATAAATCCTTTAAGTTTCTTAGCATAAATTAATCCCACTAAGCTGAATCAAATTATTCAGCCTCTTCAATCTTAGAGCCTTATATAATAGCTGACCTAGGTTTAGCAGCCTGTGTGTTCCTGGGCTGTCTTCTCACCAGAACTGTAAGCCCTCTCCACTGTTTTCCTGACTCCATCAGAACAAGGAGCTTATTTGGGGAAAGCCAAGACAGAACCAATGGGCTTCACAGCCACATCCTGCAGTCCAGACTGACGGTATCGGTGACAGTGGTAGCCAGCAGCCTGCTGCATGTTCACTGTGGTCTGATAAAGAAGTCCTTACCTAACCCTTAATTCCCAGCTGTGAGCATCAAACATCCCTATGTCAGTCACTGAACTGTTCTACTCTCCAATGAACCTTTCAGCAACAAAATGTCCTAAGTTGTTACACTGAATTCTTTTATAATTCAATTACTTATTGATGCCAGAACACTGAATTAAATTAATTGGGAGGCATAGCTTGAAAGTTATGCTCAATTTAACAGCAGATAAAAGGTCCACAGTGTTCTCAATATTAAGAAACTGCTCTCTGCCTTTCAGCCCTTCCTGTTTTGGGTTTTCTCTGATCCACCAGCAGAGTTTAGTGCTCAACCATGCACTCTCAGCCCAAACCCCTACCAGTACCACTTCTTTAAGGTGTGATGGGACAGCACAGGTTCATTTTTCCAAATATTCCCAACTGAGCCATGATAAAGGAATTTAGGAAAAGTAACAGTCTCTTCAAATAGCTGCCTCAGGCAGAATTACCAACAAAGACAGGAGTGGAGACAGAAAGGCAGATGGTAAAGAATAGGAATACTACTCAATCAAAAGAGGGGCGACAAGCCCACACTAAAAGGATTTCTTCATATGGACTTTAAGAAATTGTTTCCAAAAGTACAAGACAGGATTAGGCACTAAAAAGAAAGCAGCCCCATTACTCTAATTAGTTCATAGTGCTTAGGACATAACAGTGCTCCATGAAGGTGTGCAGGCAAGTGAATGCAAGAAAGAATAAATGAAAAGGTGCCAACTCCCATTCTGTGAACGAGTAACTCGCCACAAGAAGACCGTGAAACTAACTCCTAGGAGACTTTCTCAAATCCATCACATTTTACACTACCTTTTTAACAGTCGAACAATTTATGGTGGGAAAGTTAATTTCAATAGCAGTTACACTGTAATATAAGAGGGATAAATCCTATGGACCCCAAAATGTACTTAATACATTTGAAAGATAAGTGAAAATCGAGAATTTTCTGCATTGCTGCACCTTCTCATAAATGGTAGTTTTGTTTTTTACAGAAGCCAAGACAGAAACAGGGGTAAGTTTTAGCTATTATCAAAAAAGCAGCCAAGGAAGGAAGGAAGGGGAGGGAGGGAAAGAGGGAGAAAGGAAAGCAGGGGCGCGAGCCAGCTGTGTAGACTGTAAGTTCCTAGAAGAAAAGACAGGGCCCTGTGGATGTTTCCAGCGGACAGGGAATCAGTAAATGAGAGCTAGTGATTAATGCACTCCTAAAAGCCTGTAATTGACAACCACCCTTCAGGGGCTAGAAAAAGTAGGAGAAAAGCTGTCAACTTGGAAATATAACTGAGATAAGGTTAGGGCTGAACACTGGACGAATTCAAAATTTCATTCAACAAACATTTCCGAACTACCTAACAGGTGTAGGCTCCAGGAGGTCTGAAATTAGCAAACAGATTCGGACCCTGTCCCAATGAAACTGAAGACAACCAAACACGGTGTAGGGTTAGCACTGCCGAGAGTTGTCCAGGGAAATAATGCTCAGTGCTTAGCAAGGGGGCGGAGCGATTTGGGGGAGCTGGGTTTCGACTGGAGGGTAAGGGCTCGGCATAGGGCTCTTTGAAGGCGAGATCGGGAAGCACAAGCAGAATCAAGGAGACCAGTGGCTTCCGGGCGAGGACGCAGCCGGCGCGCAGGGCCCGCCGCGTAGCAGGAGTTGAGCCCGCAGCCCGGGACCCCCCTGCGGGACGCGCCACTCTAATCGCGTTTTCGGGGGGTCTCCTCACATTCCTGCCCGCTCCAACAACAGTCGCCGCTGCGTGTCATCCAGCCTTCAGCAAACCGGGCTCCCAACCGCGGGCCCAGCCCCTCCGTGGGGACTCGGGGCGCCGCGGAGAAAACACAGAGGCCGAGGCCTGGGGACGGCCGAGGCCTGGGGGCGTCCGGAGCGCGCCCCGTCCCTCCGCCACTGGGTTAGTCACCTGAGCGGCTCAGCACCTCCCACTCGCGGGGCCCGCAGAAAATCGCAGCCAGAGCCGCGAGCTCCTCCTGCACAGGCTCCGCCATGGCCTCACGGACTTAAGGGCTCCGCGCCTAGGCTTCCGCCGCCACCCCTGGGGCCGCGAGCGTGTGGTCTCGCGGCCACCAGGGGGCGCCCGCGCGTGCGCAGCTTGGCGAGGAAGGCAGGAGAAGTCCCGCCCACTAGCCCCTGCTTTTGACTCGAAAGGGAAGTTTGTAGGTTAAAGGCCCTTCAACCGCCCTGCCCACCTTCTGCTTTCAGAAGCTGAGGGCAGCCTACCAGCAAAGGCCTAAGTCCTGTAACTTTAGCCCCCGGCTTTGAACTCCCTCAGTCCCTGTCCGTACTCAGCCTTGGGCTGCTGGAGTGCAAGTGATTGGAGGCGAAAGAAACTTGGAAATCAGGAAGTAAAAATCAGGAAAGAGACCAGAAGACTGGGAATCTTTGGTTCTCCAGTGAGGAAAATACTGCAGTGAACAAAACGCAAAAATCGCTGCCTATGGAGCTTAGTGAGCAGAAGGTCTGGGAATCCTGGAAAAAGCCCGGGACGGGTAGCAACTTTCCTGAAGCTGCACTGGCACCGGGACTCTGGACAAGGTCTGGATTCTGAGCCCTCTTGTCACTGTTGTGACTCCTGATACTTGATGAAATGATCATCCTTGAATCCTACATCTGACATGGTCCTGACGTAGTCAGAACCCCCTATAGGAACAAAGAACAAGGTAACTCTTGGGCCCTTCACCTGCTACACATCAAAAGCATAATTTGCATTTTTTCCTAAGGCAGTCAGGAACTTAAAAGTGGCTTTTGTAAAATCTATGATTCTTCAGTTGGGCTTACAAATGCCCAGTAGTTAATTAAAGGTAGAACAAAGCTTGACCTTCATTTTATGAAACTCTGGGTCAAATCCTTCTCTGCTCTGTACATAGTCATGTTAGTCATTCAGGGTGTGTCTATTAGCCCTATCCAACCTACCTCATTACCTTTCAAGACAGAACATCTAGGCTCAGAAGTCTCCACTGCCCCAAACATAGGGTCAGCCTGGATTCCAGCAGCGCCTCACACAACTGGAATAACCCTTATGACTGGTCATAAGGACTCCTCCCAGGGGAACCAAATCGCCCTTCAAATCACAAGGGTTCAACCTGACCTGTGAAACCAGAACTAAGATATTGACCGACCTGTCCAAAGCTCACCACAAGCACCCAAAAAACTGGTTCTTTGGCACCACTAATGGGCCAGTCTCATCCTCTTTATCAGAGTGTGCCGTGTCCCACTACTACCCAACCTAGAGTCCTTTCCTTGTCTTCTTTTGCCTTTCAATTAAAGCTTTCTCCTACAAATTAGTGCTTTAGTTTTAATTTTCATTATCACTAAAGTGAGGACCCATGCAAACCGCTGACATATCTAAACTTCAAAATTTGAGTAATATCAATACGGTAGCAAAATTAGGAATCCATTCTGTTTCAACTCTGATTTTCATGGACAAGATTACAATTCTCTGTAGTAGTTCTGCCTTTCAGTGTTTTGGGATTGTCTTTTTGTTTCTCAAGTAATGATTTAAAATCTTGCAGCCGCCCAAAGCAGCCCCTCTTGCTCAGGAAGGCCTCAAACTTTTGTTGGGGTCCAAAATAACATTTTATGAGAAAAATCAGAACTTAGGTGGCTACAAAGTAGCTCCTGTCACTGACTTGCAGAAATCAAAATAGATCTGTCTGATTGAAGAACTGACAATCCATATCACCATCATCATCATTCCCATTGTTGCTTAAAAGAAAAAGAGGATTTCAAAAAGTGAAAGATACTAGCTTCCAAGATCCAAAAGGAAATACAAGATGGACTGCAGAGGAAATGTTTTTCAGAGGATACCAGGGGATTTCAATGACCTCAAGTAATCAGGATCACTGCTGTGCATATAATTGGAAAAACAAAGGTTTATTTAAACTCAAAACTATCTCTAATGTGGCCAATTTGTTTTAAAAGAAAGAAAAAAAATACTCCTTTGAGTTATTTCCAAAATAGCAGCAGTTCAAACAGTTCAGTAGGTTCATAATTAACTGCTAAAGAGATTAGTGAACAAAATTTTTTTTAATTTAAAATATCACTAAGTTATTTGATTTTGGTTTAAAATCCAATGTTACTATTAAAAATGGTAGGAAAGCATTTAATTATTTGACTTATTTATTAAAGATACTCTGCAAAGTAATTGGGTAGTTCTTATTCTATTTCTAATTTCTAAATTCAATATAAGTGCTATGAGTGAAATAATATGAATAGCATGATTACAGCTGTCAGAAATATTAGGAGGCGGTCATTGAAGCCTGCTGTCAGCAAGGGGTCCATGGAAATTAATGTAAGGGTACAGTAATCTTTTACTGTATTTAAATTTTTCCAGTCAATAGGCTTCTTCTTTACTCTTCCTTTCTCTGTTGATTTCTTAACCTGCTTTTCATACTTCATTTAGCAAGTTTAAATAAAAAAGAAGTCAATGTGAATGTCTTTTAAATTGACACTATCCTAAGGCACTGAAGTCCCGTGAATACGTTTCTGCACTCTGACATTTGGAAGTAATCATCACAGAGACAGCATAATGTCAGCTTGATATTTCTCACACTATGAAAATATCAGCGACATGTCAAATATCTAAGTCTACCTTAATGTAATAAATTTTCTTGTATTCACAGGCTACTGAAAATTCTAAATATTTAAATGTGGAATGAATGTCTACTGTTAGCATTATCTATCTCTAGCCACATCACTCTTCTGCCCCCACGTGAGCACACACAAGTGTGATTTGCTAGAGTAGAGTTATTTTGCATGCAGCTTTTCTAAATAGATGTCTCCCCAAGACCGTAAGAGTGAAGAGTTTAAAACTTCAGTTGAAACCACCAACCCAGGAGGTAGTTCTTTTAACTTTTAAGGGGAAATAGTTCTATTTTAAATTTTAAAAATATTTTATTCTATGCTTTTTCTCATGAGTAGTATGCAGACTTAAATACTCAACTCAAAGTCTAAAATCTTAAATTGAAATCCACTTAGGCATAGAAATGAGAATACACAATTTTAGGAGTATTAAGAAAGATTGTTAGTATCATAGCAAAAAGCTTAGGATCCTAATACTAGAGTAGGGTATGAGTAGAAAAATCATCATATGAGAAAAGTGAAAACTTTCAAGAATCACTAAAAGTAAAGAACAAAACAGGAATTAAATGCTTATTTCAGAAATAAATCTGAACTCTAAGAAGCTGTGTTACTGATTCTGTCTAAAGGGTTCATGTATTTACTCATTTTACAAAATGTTATTGAGCACTCAATGACTGTTGGCCTGGTATTGCAAGCTAGGTCTTGTGAAACAAAGATAAAAGCAACACATCTTTGCTTTCAAGGATTTCAGTCTTTCATCTAGACAAGTAAACATGATATGGATCCATTACAAGCTCTTCCCCAAAGCTGAAATTACTAGAATAACCACATTTCTTTATCAGTGTGAAGTTCAATGTCATGTTGTGGGTGAAAGCAATGAGTTGAAAAGTAACATACTTCTCACAACTTCCTAGGGGAGATATAATTTTGCAAAGCTGCGGAACATAGTAGGCTTTCAAAAGTCCAAAGTTGGTGTTATTAATTTTCATAGTTATTTTTGTTGTGTTGTAAGTTTGAAAATTCATTTTTCACCATGATATCAAAATATAAGCAAATAAAGTATATGAGAACTTGATACTGACACTGTGATTATATTGTTTTGTAGAAAGAGCTGCCACCACCATGTTCAAGTACATAATCCGTACGCCCTCCAAAATATTGTTTGCTCCCTACTTTTGCTTGACTCACACATGAATGGTATCAAAATAGTCCCAGCTTGCTTTATGGGAAACTATTCACAAGTCTTTGGAATCACTAGGGTTTACAAGTACATGTAGTTAAAATAGTACCCAACAATTAATTTTTAATTTAAAATATCACTGTAAATGAATGTTTGTTAATTATATTTTCACACTATGTATTACTAGTAAAGCCAGTTTTTATTATCTAAGATGGGATTAAGGATTTTTGTTAGGGTCTCGCTCTAAATTCAGGTCAGGCTGACCTTAAACTCACGAGGATCCTCTTCCAGAGTGCTAGGATAGCCCACAGTCATGTGGTGCACTATGTGACTACTGGAGTTATAAACAAGTCTATATCCAATAAGCAGAATATTGATCCAGTCTGGTCCCATTGGTGAGAACTCAATCTCATGAGTATTCCTAGCTTAAAGGGAGTCTGAACAATGCTATTTTTCATCTGAGAGGCCATGTACCAAACTAACAATACAGGAAGAAACGAAGTACTACTATTCTTATTATTTCTCTTTTAATGTGGAGAAAGGAAAAATATTGAAAGATAGCTGACTGCCCCCAACATATCAAGTTGTGTTTTAGTCAAGAGATGAAGTTGTCACATAATTCTGTGGAGCTTAGCTTTTTCCCATTCTTTGACTGCTATCACCCCTCGTCTTTATCTTACTGTCTGTTTTATTTTTCTAGTGACGTTTACTGTTATCTGAAATCACCACGTTTGTTTACATGTGCCTTGTGGTTGCCCCATGCTGTGGTCTCAATATTTGTGATCTCCCAAAAGTCACATCTTCTATGTGACAGTATTGAAGGTGGGGCCTGTGGGAGATAACCAGGTTATCAGTATGGAGCCCTCATGAATGGGATTGGTATCCTTTCAAGAAAGACTTGAGGTAGCTTGTGGCCCCTTCCACCTGTAAAAACACATGCGAAAACACATCTTTAAGGAAGCTGCCTTCACCAGACACTGTTGGTGCTTTCATCCTGGACTTCCCAGGCTCAAGAGCTATGAGAAATAAATTTCTGTTACCAATAACACAATGCTAAGTATTTTGTTACTGTAGTTTGGACAGACTAAGATACTACCACGGATAGTAAAATCAATATCTCTACCACTCCTACTAAATTGGTTCAGAGGTACAGAACAATGACACATGTTCCAAGAGGACCTGAAAAGTTTATTGTTCAAACACTTAGGTTTTCTGGGAAGAGAAGAAAAAAATGGTTTTGGTGTTGGAGATGGTGGCTGAGGGTGGAGTCAGGGAGAGTCAAAGTTCTCCTGAAAACCACAGAGGTTTATGGTCTGAATAACAAGCTCTGGCACCAAAAGACAGAGTACGCAGGGTTTCTTACCTATTTGCCCAGAGGTGAGGTGGAAGGAGAAAGTGGGATGGGTGGAGCCTGAAAGCTGTGAGTGATGAAACGTCATACATGGAGTCTGACTTGCTAATTGCCTATCTCCAACAGAATTCAAACTCCCAGGGGACTTATCATCTCTGTTTACCACTCTACCCACCATAACTAAAAGAGTGCTAGGCAAATTAGGAATACAATGTATATGTTTGTACAAATAAATTCATTGTAAATTTTAAAATTCGTAATAAAAATTACTAATTCAACAGCACCTAATATATAGTAGTTAATAAGGTTTCAAGCATTCCATGAGTATAAAATGAAAAATAGTCAATGCCTTTCAGGAGCTCAGAATCTAATCCAGGAGGTGGTACACCATCCCCTCTTTGTGATGGGGTGATAAATGTCCTGCCAGGTGAGTGGAGGGCTATCAGAGAAGACACAGGAAGCTTGGTTTGGCCATTGTGATGGAGGTTCCTCATCATGGGTGTGGGGATGTTAAGAAAACGAGGGTGAAGAACTTCAAGATGGCAGAGTAGAAGTTGGCCTCTCAGGACCTGGAATTGAGACACCTAGACAACTATTAAGTAAAGAGGGAAAAAAAGAATTGCAGGATTCAAGAAAGAGTTGACAAGAAAGATTTTAAAAATCATAGGGAAACAGAAGACAATGTAGAGAAAAGCACAAAGCAGCCTGGAATGCTAATCCTCAGCTCCTGGGGTGGGTCAGGGAACCTGACACTACAAGCACAAGGCAAGCCTAAAGAGGGCCTATAACTCCAGGGATAACAACAGACCAGCAGTGCTAGTGCCAGGAAAAACCCATGGTCATAACAAGCTGCAAATACAGAGTGGAGTTTTACTCTGAAAGTGATTCTGTGTGGCATGCTAGCTTTGGAAAAGAAACCACCTACAGCACTGACATATTTAGGAGTGCTATATTGGGAGCCATTTTGAGAAGAGGTTATTGTTTAAAACCAAGCTACTCTGGAAATCAGAGGTCAGAGAACAACCACACTATAGTGTCTCTGGGATCACCCTACTACAGTAACTGGGTGGGAGATGGCCACAAGAAACAGCCATAGAGAGGTGAAGGGCTAATCACAAACCTCTGAAAAGTTTAATCAGCTGGGACCTCAGGATGTGAGAGACACAGTGGTTGACAGCATCACCCTCTATAGTGAGGAGCCAAGCCCATTGCTTGTGCTTTTCTATGGAGCTGGGTCTGTAAGCACTGGAATTGAGTTCAATAGAGTACTTGGTTCCCCTTGCTGCCTCATTCCAACACAGATCTCAGTGATCTGTTTGCTTTCCCTGCTCAGCAATGTGATGAGAGATATGCCTCTGCTTGGACTTTTGCCACATCCCTGGGTGTACAGACAGAGGGGCTCTATGCATATTTAACAAAGCACACTTCAAAGCAAATTAATCAGATGAAACAAAGAAGACTGTTATCAGAATCTCCTGACTTTTGATTCTCCTGGGTAGCTACACCAAAATGTTATTGGATAGCTACTTCTAAAAGTAGCTCACCAATTAGATGTTATTTGGTTTTGAGTTGCTTGGCTCTCCTGGAGTTGGATTCCAGGTTCTTCTCATCTCAAACAAAGAATTGAAGAAAATGAGCAAAAAGCAGTGGCAAAGATTATTTGAAAAAGTAAAAGTGAGGAGTGAGGAAGAAACTGGCTGTACAGCATGAGCTTGGGCAAAGCAAAAGATGAAAAAACAAGATAAGAGAACACCCTGGAGAAGACAGAGCAAGCTATCATGAGGAAAGCCCCAATAGCAAGCTCTTCTTGACATCTATGTCCTTTTATACTGCCCAAATCTCAAGGAAACCCACAAGAACTTCTACATATGGGTCCTGAGAGGCAGTACTGGAATTCCATGTCTCAAGCTGGTGTTACATCTAGGCTAATCTATTGAAAACCTGCTTGAGTTGTAACCAGAAGTCCATGTGCAGGACTTTGGGAACTGTTCTGCACATATTTTCCAGGATCTTGTAATTAACAGGTCATGCCTATTTTCCTAGCCAGCTTTACCATGCCCTGCTCTCCTATGTCAAGGGCACTACATATTAATAAAAGGAACAATTCACCAAAAAGATGTAACAATTATAAATGTATACACATTAAACATTGGTGCACCTAATTTTATAAATAAAACATATAGGGACACATAGGTTCCTATACAATAATAGTGGGTGACTTCAATACTCTTCTCTTACCAATATATAAGTCTTCCATACTCCTCCCCCAAAAAATCAGCAAAGAAATATCAGAGGTAAAGTATATCATAGATCAAATAGCCCTAACAGATGTCTACAAAACATTCTATGCAACAAATACAAAATACACATTCTTTTCAGCAGCTTGTGCAATATTCTTCAAAATAGATAATATTTTAAGTAATACAGCAAGCTTTAACAAATACGAAAAAAATTGAAATAATTTATTACAGATCATAGTGGAATGAAACCAGCAATAAACATCAAGAAAAACTACATAAACTACAAACACATGGAGATGAAACAATTCACTTTTGAATGATCAGTGTATCGTTGAAGAAAACAGGAAAGAAATTTAAAAACTTCTAGGATTCATGAAAATGGAAATAAAATATTCCAGAATCTCTTGGCTACAGTAAAAGCAATTCTAAGAGGGAACTTTATAACTAGAAATGCCTAGATCAAAAAATTAGAGAGTGCTCAAATAAATAACCTAATGATATATCTCAAGGTCTTGGAAAAACAAGAACAAACCAAACCCGACAAAAGGAAAGAAATAATAAAAATCAGAGGTGAAATTAATGAGATAGAGACTGAAAGAACAATGCACAGAATCAATGAAACAAAGAGTTGGTTCTTTGAAAAAACAAACAAGATTGATAAGCTCTTAGGCAAACTAACCAAAAGAAAGAGAAGACCCAAATCAATACAGTTAGATATGAAAAGGGGACATCACTAAAATCCACAGGATTTTCTGGAGAATCTAAAAGAAATGGATAAATTTCTAGAAGAAATGGATAAACTATACCATGAAGCAGAAAGGGAACATTTCCAAACGTTTTGGAGAAAAGACAGCCTCTAACAAATGGTGCTGGAAAAACTGGATATCTATGGTAGAATACTAACACTAGGTTCCTATCTCTCATGCTGTAAAAAAAAAAAAATCAATTCAAAATAGATCAAAGAGCTAGGTATAAGACTTGAAACTGATAAAATGAAACATAGAGAAAACACTTGAAGCCATAGGCATAGGCAAAAATGTCCTTAATAGGACTCCAATAACACAAGAAATAGCAAGAGTCAACAAATGAGACTCCATCAAATTAAGAAATTTCTACACAGCAAGGGAAGCAACTAACAGAGTAAAGAGACAGCTTATAGAATGGGAGAAAATCTTTGCCAACTATTCTTCTTTGAGAAGATTAATATCTAGAATATATGAAGAATTCAAAAAGCTTAACATCAAAAACTCAAATATCCCAACCAATTAACAGGCAAATGAATTGAAAAGACACTTCTTAGAAGAAGTACAAATAGACAATAAGTATGTGAAAAAATGTTCAACATTGTTAGGTAAATGCAAACCAAAACTATGTCGAGATTCCATCTCACCCATCAGAATGACTATCATCATCAAGAATATGAAAAAAGAATACATTCTGGTAAAGACAAGGGGGGGAAGAAACACTTCTATACTGCTGGTGGCAATGTAAATTAGTAGAGCCCCCTCCTGGGAAATCAGTATGGAGAACCCCCAAAATACTAAAAATAGAGCTACCATTTGATCAAGTTATATCTCTTCTTGGTATGTACTCAAAGGATTAAATTCAGCATACTATAGTTGTACCTGCACACTCATCTTTATTGCAACACAATTCACCATGGCTAAGATATGGAGCCAACCTAGGTTGATGAATGGTTAAAGAAAATATGGTTATATATACACAATGGAGCATTATTCAGCCAAAAGGAAGATATTTTTGTCACTTGCAGGAAAATGGATGAATCTGGAGATCATCATGTTAAGGAAAATAAGCCAGACTCAGAAAGAAAAATATGGAGTGTTCTCCCTAATTTGTGGAATCTAAAAATGATGACAAGAGAATATAAGGAAGACTATTATTAGACAAAGGGAAAGGAATGGGGGTAAGGGGTATAAGGGCGGGTAATAAGTAGGATGGATATGATCGAAATATATTATAGACATTGAAACCCAAAAGGAAAAAATGTGAACTTGAGGGAAAATGGGATAAGGAGGTGATGGGGGGAGAGCAGAGAAAATGATTAAAGTATGTTATGTGTGTGTATCAATCAGCCAAAATGAAACCCATTATATAAAGAATATGCACTAATAAAAGTTATGACAAAATAAAATATAAAATACAACCAAATACTTAAAACACAGGCTGGAAAGATAGGTCTCTGCCTTCATTCTTCCACAAGCATTACTGACACCTTACTACTTGCCAAGTATTGTACCAAGTCCCTGAGAAACTAGTTTTCAGCACAGATCTCTTAGCAGTTGTAGTGTAACACAGAAGACAAAACTTGAAAGATTACACTTTTGATCTTCTGCAACCTGTTGAAATCAATCATGGGAGTAATGGGAGTAGATGAGATTCTCTGCCTGCATCACAAGAATTTCACAATGATGTTGATGTATTTTCCAGCAATGAAACAAAAAAGTATTATTTTGTTGGTCTTTCTAACACAATCTGGATCAAAACAATAGTCCCTTTGTGGGAGTGTTTCTGTGGTTCTCTATAGTTTTCCACTTTTTTATTTCATTCTGTTTTTAGTGGGAAGAAAAATCGAGTGAAGAAATAGAGAAAACATCTCCCTTGTCACATGTTTACCACCTACCAATACCACCTTGGTCTGTACCTCTGTGTCGTCCCAGCCCCCTGCTCCCCCCCTCCCCCTCTTCCTCTCCCCACTCCCCACCCCTTGGTGCTTAAAAAACTCTAAGAATCAAAGGCTGGGCTATAATACTTTGTCTCTTGTCTCAGATAAAGTTGTGCTATATTTATGTGATTCATTTATGTGATTCTCATTGTTATATGAATCAGTGACTAGCCAGGGATTTCTATTCCTATAGCTTTAGTTGCAGTTACAGTTCCTACTATTGGAATCATACTACTACCTACCTTGTTGTGACCTCTTTCCTTTCTCCTAGGACACTTTTCCACCTCTTTGCCTAAAGAACTCTTATTTGTTCTAAACATCTAGATTTCACCCCTCGTTCTGAGTCTGAGTTGAAGATTTCCCCAAATTTTCTCACCACTTACTCATTTTTCAGACTGTGCTATAATGGCTTATGGTGTCCGTATCCCTAGGAGAATATGGTTTTTATGAGGTGAGGGAGTATTTCTACCTCCTCTTTGCTTGTATCTCTAAATCTTAGCACAGTGTCTAGCATATAAAAGGCATTCAATATTTGTAAAATGAATCAAGAGTGAATGAATGCATGCATGGTTATAGCATGTAAACGAATAGGTCAGGGTTTACTTTTCTTATTGCCTCCACTCTGGTTTCTATCCAATTTCCTTATCCCTTGAACATGTTGGCATTTATCATTATTAACTAAGCAGTTTTCTACCTATGTCTTTACTTGATTCATATTCAGACTAATGAAGAAAGTACAGATTGTCACAGGAAACAGCAGATTTGTCCTAACAAAGCCTCACAATCAGGATAGGATGCAAATACAGATGTATACAATAGGATATAAAAACAGAGGTCATGTCACCTTACAGTAATGTTTCACATTTGAATAGTGGTTGTTCACAGAAGTCACTTTACTTGATTACATTATGTACAAAGAAAAAATCAATTTTGAAGTAGTTATTATACTTTATACACAATATAAAGTTTTAGCATTGCTGGGCTAAGTCTGGCACTCAGGTGGTAGGTAAATCCATCTAATGTTTATGTTCCAAACTGAACTGAGAATCTACATGGTGCCTGACCCAGGCTAGGTAGAAATGTATTTCCTTCTGAATGTGTGGCTAGTATCTTATTTTGCTATTGTACAGGTTAATATTGCTCATTTAGAAATGACTAAGTCATTTGAAGACAGGCTAGTGGTATGAAACAATATAACCATAGTAATTAAAATTAAGAAGCCAACAGGCTCTTAGATTTTTCACTAACTCATTTATCACTTAAGAAGTTTCTTTTTTTTTCTTTCTCTTTCTGATGCTTCAATGTGTTATTAAACGTGGTTTAAATTAAAAGAAAAAAAACAATGTTGAAGGGGGTAGAGATTCACTGGAAAGAGCCCAATGGAACATTTCGTGCTGTTTGAAATATTCTATTTCTTGATTATGGTGGTAGTTATGTGACTTTAAGCCATTTAATTTTACCTTTAAAATATTTTTTATATATACTATGTTTCAATTTTTTAAAAGTATTGAGAAAGGGCCGAGGATTTAGCTTAGTGGTTCTATCGCCTGCCTTGCAAGTGCAAGGTCCCAAGTTCGATCCCTGGTACCAAAAAAAAAAAAGTATTGAGAAATAAAAACACAGGTTAGTAAGTTCATAATACCTTGATGAAACTCCTTTTCTTTTCTTTTTTTTTGGTACTGGGGATCAAACTCAGGGCCTTCCACTTTCAAGGCAGGTGGCAGAACCACTGAGCTAAATCCCCAGCTTAAATTTCCTTTTCTTTTCCCTGAATTGAAGTTGAGTATGTCCTCAGCTTGCAACTGAAAGAAATTTATTATTTTTAAAAATCATTAATCTTTTCATTAAGCCACTGCTTGATTTTTACACTGTAACAAGAAATCCTGGCAAGGAAAAGCAACAGGTTTCACGCGTCTTCCAGTGGCACCACTCTGTGAGTGGGGTTCTGATAGAACTAAGGAAAATCATTCCTTCAATTGAGGCAAGTTGTTTTTTAGCTTGAATGTTCAGCCTACCATTATCTGGTGGTTTTCACACAAAAAAAAAGTAATTGATTCCAGTACAACTCATGCAGTATAAAAACTGATTATTTCAATATTTTTAATGCAATAAGAAAACTCACTATGTCATATAATGTTAAGATGATATCTATTTATTTCTGACAAAGTAAGGCCCTGCAGTGATGGAAGAAGAATCATGTACACATCGCTTCTTAGATGCACATATTTTCATATTTAAACATCTCTGAAATTAAGGTAGCAACAGGATTTAAGACATGGTTGCACATGCGTTAATTTGATTAGCTTTCATGATGACTTGATTTCTGGTGAGATCATGAGAGTACTAGCATCAAAACTTGCAGGATGGCCAAATGGGTATGAGGAACTCAGAAAAAATTCCTAGAAGTACTGGTAGAGACTTTTTGTTTTAGAAAGTCAGTCTTCCCAATGGAGTTAATAAAACAGGATAATATGTGTGGGAAAATGCAGACACTAACATCTCTGAGTTGAAATCAAATATCGCTATGTACAATGGTGATATTTTAGGAACTCAACATTGTGCTAATCCTAAAATTGGATAAAGATAATAGAAGAAAAAAGTATGAACATAGAAATTTGTTTAACAAAACAAACTATTAGAAGTCAGATCTGGCAGGATGTAGAAAGTGGTTTTGTTATAGGGATGGCAGTGTTGGTTCAGCATTGGAAGATCCACCCCCAAAAGTCATCATTTTAACAGAGGAAAGGAAAAAGCCATATGATGCTGTCACTAGTTGGAGAAAAAGTATTGGACTTAATTCTATAGCTGTTCATGGTAAAAGCTATCAGGAGACTAAAAGTAGAACAGAACCTTCTCAACAGATTAAAGACATGTACTCCATACTTCCAGCGAGAATGCCTTACATGAATGGAGAAGATATAATGCTTTCTCCTTAAGGTTTTAGGATTAGCAAAATGTTGAGTTCCTAAAATGAGGACAGAAGTGTTCCTTCTTTTTTCTGCTTTAATTGTTTGATATAATTTATCAGTTAAAATGTATATGAGCCTGCTGTTGCCATATAGGTAGGTTTTCAAGCTAGGAATATACTTTCTTTAATAGGTGCTATTCAAATTTTATATTTCCTTCAGAGTTAGTTTCATTAATTTGTCATCCAAGGTACTTCTTAGAAGTTGTCAAATTTCTTTCAAAAAAGATTTTTGTAATATGCTTTCTATATCCTTTTAAATTCTGTAAAATCTGTGGTAATGTCTCCTAGATCTTGATATTGTAATTTAAAAAATGTATAATTGATATTGTGTAACAGGAAGAAAAGGTCTAAAGGAGCAGGGGAAGTGGGAGGGGTAGGGGAAAGGAAAAAAGGGAAAAGAAAAAATATGAGCAAAGGAAAAAAATGGAAACAAAGTCTTTGCAAATAGGGAAGGGTGGAGGGGGTGAAGGGAGGCAGGGGAAGGGGAAAAAAATAAGAACCAAGATACTCATGTAATGGTACAAGATCCCAATGATGAATGTAACTGTATTTTACAACTAAAATGTACCAGTAAACTTAATGGGAAAAAAAAACAATGGTGATATTTGATTGTCTTGCATCTAAATAAATGTAAAAGAGCTTTTCCAAGAAGTATAAAATAAAAAATTCAAGTGATAAGTGAGCCATAGTGTAATTGACTTCATGTTTTCTTTTGAAGAGGGACATGAACTAGTGTCCATCTCACAATTGATGGCATCTTAGATTCTATAAACTGCTGATCTTCATCAGTTGGCTTTTTGTATGTCAGCTTTTTAGCCAGGGGTATGGTGGAAGAGTAGGAAAGAAAGACCTATAATCAAATAATATCTTAAGCATATAGTAATACAATTTATGATGAGCTACTATAGGCCAATGGTTATATTAAGTATGGTAGGTATATTAGTGCATAGAACTCTGAAAGAAATTTATTATTTGTTATGATTTGACTGCCTCCCCCAAATTAATGTTGAAATTCAGTTGCCAATGCAATGGTGTTGGGAAGTGGGCCTTTTTGAGGTGACTAAATTGTAGGGTGCGGTCCTCAAGATGGATTAAGGTTGTTATCAAGGGGCTAGTTACTTTGAGAGTGGGTTGTTATGAATGTGGAATTGGCTTTCTCAACTTTCTCCTTTGTACTCTCACTTCTCCTTCCCTCTCCCCTCCCAACCCATACGCACAGTCTCACTCCCATTCCTGTGCTCTTACCAAGCAATCACCTCTGCCATGTCATGATGCAGCCCAAAGGCATTCATTCCTCATCAGATGCCAGTGCCACGCTCTTGCCTTCCCAACATCCAGAATTTAGAGAAACAATCTCTTTTCCTTATAAATGACTCTGACTGTGGTATTCTGTTATGGCAGCAAAAAACACACTAAGATATTACTGAACCGACTTTTATCCCCTCAGAGACATTTAACAACATGTCCAAGGTAAGTTTGTTCTATAGTGGTTTCAGTATATATATAAATATGTTAATGTTTAATGTCTTCTGTGAAGTATTAATAGGGTAGAAACTTAATCCCACTATGGTATTTGAGATAGGGCCTTTGGAAGGTGATTAGATAAGGTCATCAGGGTAGGACCCCCATGATTAAATCCCAGTGGCTTTATAAACACAGGGAGTGAGATCAGAAGAGAC
The DNA here is from genome assembly GCF_053883595.1 of Heterocephalus glaber. Taxonomy (NCBI): domain Eukaryota; kingdom Metazoa; phylum Chordata; class Mammalia; order Rodentia; family Bathyergidae; genus Heterocephalus; species Heterocephalus glaber. Next base: position 30,267,526 of record NW_028258296.1, on the reverse strand, counting down.
ACACGTACACACATACACACATGGTCCCTATCTCTCACCATGTGATGCCCCGCACAGCCTTGGAACCTATCAAGAGAATGTTATCATTTAGATCTAAAATGTTCCCTCAAATTCTCATGAGTGTAGAAGATGACTGGATCATTGGGGTGCTATATCCATCAGTGAATTCATCCACCAATGAGTTTACTAGCTGAATGTACTGTTAGGAAGTGGGGCTTGATTGGACGCAGGTCACTGGGGGTGTGACCTCAGGGTGTATTCTTGTCCCTGGCTCCCTTCCCTCTCTGCTGCCTCGTTCCCATGGATTGAGCACTTTTTTCTCTGCCATGCCCCTCTGCAATCCTGTTCCTGCCTTGGAGCCTACTGACCACAGACTGAAAGCATGAGACTAAATAAACTTCTTCTCTTCTAAATTGTGGGTGTCACTTATTGTGTATCAAAGATATGAAAGTGATGGAGACAAAGGCCATCACCATATGCAAGCCCCTTGACCTTGGACATCCAGAACTATAAGCTAAAATAAACTTCTCTTTGTAATGCACTAACCTGTGGTATTATATTACTCACAACAGAAACCAGATGAATCCAATTGGCAAAATGGGATTTGAACCTTAAATTTGAACCCTAAAGCTCTTGATTTTTATACAATAACTTCCTCTTCATACTCTACTCCCAATGTCCACAGAAGTTCACAATGGAAGTTCAAAGAAGGTGGAAAGAAGGAGAGAGATGGGGGATGAGAGAGAGAGAGAGAGAGAGAGAGAGAGAGAGAATATATCTCAGCAGTACTTCCTGCTCAGGGTGCTTCCAAAGCCAACTTTATCCTTGGTTTGGTGATACAGCTTGCCCTTCAATTATTGAAGCACCTTAGAGGTTTTTTTCATAATTATTCTGACCTAGCACAACTAATGTATTTTTTATTCATTAAGTTTATCGGTACATTTTAGGTGTACATTATGATCACATTCATCATAGGGAATGTGTACCTGTACATGATATATCTTGGTTCTTATTTTTTCCCATTCCTCTTCCCTCCTTTCAATCCCTCCACCCCTTCCTATTTACAAAAGCTTTGTTTCCTTTTTTTCTTTCCCTTCTTTGCTCCCCCCCGCCAGTTTCCCTTCCCTTTGAACATTTTCTTCCTATTTCACGATATCTATTATACATTTTGGTCCTCATTTACAGTTTCAGTTTTTCATACCTGAGAAGCAGTTCGGTATTTATGTATGTGTGTCCTACTTATTTCACTTAAGAGTATGGTCTTGGGGGGCAGGGATTTAGCTCAGTGGTTTCGCTGCCTGCTGCACAAGCGCAAGGGCCCGGGTTCGATCCCTGGTACAAAAAAAAAAAAAAAAAAAAAAGAGTATGGTCTCAAGGTGCATCCATTTAGCTATAAATGACTATAGTTTATCTTTCTTTATGGGTGAGTGGTACTCCATTTTACAAAACACATCTTTATCCAATCACTGGTTGATGGGCATTTGGGCTATTTCCAAGATCTAGCTATTACAAACTGTGCTGCTATAAACATGGATGGTATGATGCTTTTAATTCTTTTGGAAGATACCAAGAAGGGAATTGGAAATGAATAGAAATAGAAACAGCAAATAAATATATGAAAAAATATTCAACATCACTGGTCATTTGTGAAATACAGATGAAAACAATACTGAGATTTCATCTCACTCCAGAAAGAATGGTTGCTATCAAGAAATCAACCAATAACAAATGCTGGTGGGGCTGTGAGGAAAAAGGAACCCTGCTCCACTGTTGGTGGGAGTGCAGACTGGTGCAACCACTGTGGAAATCAGTGTGGAGATTCCTCAAAAACTACAACTAGAGGTCCCCATTTGACCCAGCTATTCCCCTGCTGAGTATCTTCCCTAGAGGTACTTTAGATTTCAAACATCAAATCATCCTCTTTTTATGCCTTAACTAGTTCTATTTGGGATGGTTTTCTCAGATACAGCCAAAAGCATACTAGTATGATCATTCAAAGCCTTAGTACAGTTACACATTTTACAACTAATAGTAAAATATTCTAACACCTTGACAGCCAGATTTGAGCCTTGACAGCTCACTTACCATTGGGGGTCCTGCAGCAACTGCTCTCACTGGAATTAAACTAGGGCTCAAAGAAGCAGAGAAGGACATGGAATGTGAACATCTCCATTTCCCTCAGAGCAGCTCTGCAATTGAGCAAAAGGTTCTTAGCTTTGATGGGACTCAGTTTTCTTCATTGTAAAAACATGCACATTACAAAATGATTTCTAAGAATTTTTCTCATTTTAAAATTCTTGTCTCTTGCACAAATTAGTCATCAGACACAGCATGGGTATGAGTGAACATATGAGTGAATTCAGTATATTTCATCACCCATTTCACTACTAGTTTCTTGAATCATAAGTATTCTTTTTCTTAGTGGAATTCAAACTCAATATTATTAAGTAAACTGTTTAACAAAGTTAAATGTGGATAAAGCAGTTATTATGATATTGCTAATATATTGATATACTGATAATATATTGCTAACATATATGATTATTGCTAAGAATTTTTAAACTATAAAACACATCTGGATGAAATAAACTGATGTTATAAACCTCACCTCCAGAAACTATCCCATGATAGTTTTCATATCATAAGGATACCTGGAAAAAGAAAAATCACAAGAGGTTCTGGAATGGTACAAGTTCCCATTTTTACTCCAGAATAATACTACACATCTTTGAAGTTGAAATCAGATCAAAGCTAGGCCATGAGAAAAAGGCTGGAATGTTCTTGTTTTCCTTACGACTATTGATTTTAAATTTTAAAACCAAAATAAAATATATAATTGCTTTCCCCCACAAAAAAAGATCTTTTAAAAACGCACATTAATAAATGATTTAGAATTACAGAAATATTTGTGCAATCTCAACCAATCAATACTATTTTACAAATCAAAAACTAAACTCTTTAGCCAAAATGTCAACTTTGCAAAACAAAAAATGAAATGTCACCAAAAAGATTTGATGGTATTATGTAATTCCTTGGAACAACCATTTCCAAGCTCAGTATGAAGTATGGCTTAGTATTTTTTTTTCCCCATTAACTTTATTGGTACATTTTAGGTATATAATACAGTTACATTCATCATTGGAATCTTGTACCATTACATGAGTCTCTTGGTTCTTATTTTTTTTCCCCTTCCCTTGCCCTCCCTTCACCCCCTCCACCCTTCCTTATTTGCAAAGACCTTGTTTCCATTTTTTTCCTCTTCTCATATTTTTTCCTTTCCCTTTTTTCCCTTCCCCTACCCCTCCCAATTCTCCTGCTCTTTTAGACCTTTTCTTCCTGTTACACAATATCAGTTATACATTTTTTAAATTACAATATCAAGATCTAGGAGACATTACCACAGATTTTACAGAACTTAAAAGGATATAGAAAGCATATTACAAAAATCTTCTTTGAAATAAATTTGACAACTTCTAAGAAGTAACTTAGAAGACAAATTAATGAAACTAACTCTGGAGGAAATATAAAATTTGAATAGCACCTATTAAAGAAAGTATATTCCTAGCTTGCAAACCTACCTAAATGACAACAGCAGGCTCGTAAACATTTTAACTGATAAATTATATCAAACAATTAAAGCAGAAAAAAGAAGGAACACTTCTGTCCTCATTTTAGGAACTCAACATTGTGCTAATCCTAAAATTAGATAAAGATAATAGAAGAAAAAAATATGAACATAGATAGAAATTTGTTTAACAAAACAAACTATTAGAAGTCAGATCTGGCAGGATGTAGAGAGTGGTTTTATTATAGGGATAGCAGTGTTGGTTCAGCATTGGAAGATCCACCCCTAAAAGTCATCATTTTAACAGAGGAAAGGAAAAAGCCATATGATCCTGTCACTAGTTGGAGAAGAAGTATTGGACCAAATTCTACAGCTGTTCAGGGTAAAAGCTATTAGGAGACTAGAAGTAGAACAGAAACTTCTCAACAAATTAAAGACATGTACTCCATACTTCCAGCGAGAACACCTTGTATGAATGGAGAAGATACAATGCTATCTCCTTAAGGTGGGGAACAAGGGCAGATATGCTTACTCTTTATCTGTCCATTAAACTTTGAAACCTAGTCCCCACCAAAATAGTCTGGCCATAAAATGACACAACTAGGATAGGATTGGCATGGCAGAAGCAAAATCTTTATATGTAGATGAAATGATCATCTACAGAGAAAATACTAAGAAATCTCTAGGAGCCCCTAGAACTTGTACTTGAATTTAGCAGGATTAGAAAACACAAGGTATATATAAAAATTCAGGTCTGTGTATAATTGCTATAAATGAAGAACTGGATATTGAAATTTTAAAGTTATGTAGGAGTACAAAGGACCCAGAAAAGCCAAAAACAAAAACAAAAACAGTGTTGGAAGACATTTAGCACTCAATTTTAAGACATCTTCTAAAGTTACAGTAATCAAGGCAGTGTTGGTGTAAGAAAAGACATATAGATCATTTGAATAAAACAGAGAATCTAGAAATAGAACCACACCTATATGGTCCACTGAGTTTTGAAAGATTTAACATTAGCATTTTATAGAATATAAACTCGATTCAAGAGTCGAGGAAGCGATAGTGTCTTCAGCAAATGGCACTAGAACACCTGGTATCCCTATATAAAAAATTAACCTCAACCCTTTTTTCCATACATGAACATAACTTGAAGAGACCTATGAACCTAAATAAGAAAGCCTAAAAGTATAAAACTTTAAGAAGAAATTATAAAGGAAAAATATTTATGAATTCAGGGTAGGCAGGAACTACCTAGGATACAAAAAACATGATGTATAAAAGAAAAAAATTGATAAATGAAATTCCATCAAAATTTAGAACTTTAAATGACATCATTAAAATGAAAAGTAGTCCTTAAACAGACCAGATTTACAGTGCATATAACCTATGACCAGAATATATAAAGAATTCTTAGAGCTCGTTAATAGACAACCCAATTAAAATGTAGACATAAGAAAATGATAAATAGCCAGTATAGCACAAGGAATGGTGTGCAACTCTAGAATCAGAAAAATACTAATCAGCACAATAATAAGATTGAATTATACACTCATTAGGAAGATGAAGTCAAAAGTTTTAAAAACCTTGTCATGACTGTTTCTTTTTGTTGGATTCTCCCCACTTGCGTTTAATTTGTCATGCCCAATGGATTCATTCTGCTGGGTTTCCTGGGGTTGTGATCCTCATTGTCTTTTCCTAGGGTATTGTCTAAAATTTTTTAGAGTGCCGGTTTGATATTCAGGAAGTTCCTGAGGTGCTCTTTATCATGAAAGTATCTTATTTCTCCATCAATTTTGAAAGATAGTTTTTCAGGGTCCATCAATCTGGGTTGGAGGCTGTTTTCCTTTAGGGCTTGAAATACATCACTCCAAGCTCTTCTTGCCTTGAGGGTTTGCACTGAGAAGTCTGCTGTGATTCTGATGGGCTTTCCTTTGTATGTGATTTGTTTCTTTTCTCTCACTACTTGTAGAATTTTATTCTTCTGTTGGATTTCTGGAATCTTAACTATTATATGCCTAAGTGTAGATTTCTTTTGATTAAGGCTAGCTGGAGTCCTATATGCCTCACTTATCTGTATGTCAAGTTCTTTTCCCCTCCTTGGGAAGTTTTCTGCCATCACTTCTGTGAAGAGTTTTTGATGTCATCTGCACTCTCTCCTCTTTCTTCATTGACTCCAATCAGTCTCATGTTATTCTTCTTTGCATCTTCTAGCAGCTGCTGGATTGATTTCTCATGTTCCCTTACAATTTTAAAGCAATTTTTCTTTTCCTCCTCACTAATTGCAATCTTATCTTCTATATGTGAAATTCTATCCTCACATTGGTTCATTCTGCTGCGCAGACTTTTGATGGAGTTTTTAAGTTCTTGGAAATCTGTTTGTATGTGTTTTATGGATTCCATTTGTTTCCTATGTTGGGATTCCATCATATTCCTCAGATCCTCTATTTTTTTATCTGTGTCCTCTCTAGATTTATTAATCATGTCTTGCACCATGAGCAAAATCTTTGCTGTTACCTGAGTAATTATTTCTGATTTCATTTTTCCCAGATCCTCTTTTGTTGCCAGTTCAGAGATTCCAGGTGGTTGAGTATCAGAATGTTCCATCTCGTTTCCCTTTGGAGTTGCTGTAGGTGATCTGGTCGTCTGTTTTTGAGGCTTGTTTATGTGTCTTCTCATTTCCATGGGAGGGGGGGTGCTTCTGGTGCCCACGCAGCTCACCTTCTCTGCCCTAGGAGCTTGGGATGGCAGTGGGGGAGCTTCCTTCCAGTTGCTGGAACCAGCTCAGCTTCTCTGCCCTAGGAGCCTGGGATGGAGGCAAGGAGCTTCTTTCTGGGTGCTGGGACTGGCTGAGCTTCACTGCCCTAGGAGCCTGGGATGGTGATGGGGGAGCTTCTTTCCGGGTGCTGGGACCAGCTGAGCTTCACTGCCCTAGGAGCTTGGGATGGCAGTGGGGGAGCTTCCTTCCAGGTGCTGGTACCGGCTCACCCTCTCTGCTCTAGGAGCCTGGGATGGAGGCAGGGAGCCTCCTTCCAGGCGCTGGGACCGGCTGAGCTTCACTGCCCCATGGCTTAGTATTTTTGGCAGCTTTATACTGATGCCTAACTTACTTATACTCAAGAAAGTACTCAGGAGCATGATTTCCCTTATGGGTTCATTACTTTAAGTTACATTTTAACAAAAGGAAAACAAGGAAAGGGACAAAACTGTCTCTATTGAATACTATATCCACCACTTTAACTATTCACACCAGCAGACAGGAATCCACAGAACCACACCAGCAATCCCGGAAAGTCTATTTACCATCTGCTTACATACTTTTAAGGGTTTCAGCAACATTCCTTGCTGGCTCAGGGGTAGCCAGGAGGGAAGCCTCCTGCAAGAGCAAAGTCTGCTTTTCAAAATCTTTCAGGTAAATTACCTGGCTTCCAAGCTTCATATCTCCAGACACCAGGCATCTTAATCATTTATGTGTAACAAGGCTCAGTTACAGAGCTTGTTCTAACATCCATAAGTGACCAGAGCCAGGAGGAAGCTGACAGTGATGCTAACAAGTGGCTCGCAGCAGTGATGTCAAAATTCTTGACAGATAATGGAGCTTGGCCCCTGATTAACTTAATGAACATCGGGCATAAGTCTTTGAATGGGCTGTGTCTGTTCAAGAATTAGGAGTCTGAGCAACTAGTACAACTTTAGAGCTTACAAATCAGGTTTTTTTGGTTTTTTGATACCAGGGATAGAACCCAAGACCTTGTACTTTTGAGGCAGGCACTGGCATTACTGAGCTAAATCCCTGGCACAAATCAGTTTTAAAACATATTTCTCATTTAACCCCCCAGATATTCTGTTATGTAGGCATTGTTATTTTTCTTAGTTTATGAGTGAGAAAATTGAGGCTTACAGGGGTTAGACAATTTGCCATAGATCATAAAACTAGTATTAGAACCTAGGAGTATGGTTGCCCAACATAACCAATTTGTCTTATTTTGTGGTTCCTCTTTTACTCCTAGAGGTAATTATAAGGACAAGAAATTCCCTAATTTGTTACTTTATGCTACCTAGGCAGAAATCAGAATGCAAAAAGTGACAAAAATGTTGACCTAGTACTTGAGCTTAATGTTAGTCAAACCACTATTACAGTAATGATTTTTTACCTGCCCTATGGAATGGGAATGTTAATGACTAGGAAAAGAAATACATAAACAAACACTTTCAGTATTATTTTTGTGAGAGTCTTCTTCACTACTCACAACTTTCTGCTACTGTCAGCATGTTAAGCTATAAAGAAAAATATGAACTAAATAGCCAACTTCCTGGATGAAATTTATCCTATGAGTTTAATCATAGTAAGAAAGGCATGAAGTCATTGAATCGTTTTTAAGGTTAAAAATTCACTTATCCTTAGAAGATGAGACAAAATTATGGTGCAGAAGAATTCCAACAATTTTTGTAGCTACTCTACCCTCAAAAAAGGTGGAGCAGAACTCCCCACTCCCTTAAGATGGGCTGCATATAATGAATTCTCTACAAATACAGTACTACAGTACAGAAGAGGGGTGGGCAGAGTTAATTTTTCAGTGGAGAAAGCTGGAGAATACTCCCTCAGCCACATGACCATGGTCAGCATTGACAATCATAAATTATGTTGATAATATGGACCTTTGTTATGATGTGATAACAATTACACTTTAGTTCTGTGGTCTTCCTCCTAAAAGTCCATAATCCAAATTTAATCAGGAGAAAAGTAACAGACAAATCTCATTTGAGGGACATTCTACAAAATACCTGACCAGTGCTCTTCAAAACTGTCAAGGTCATCAAAAACAAGTAAAGTCTGAGAAACTATTACAGCCAAGAGGAGATTATTTAAAAAATAAACACAGACACATTAACATTTGAAAGAGTCTACTTGAACAGAGTGATTCATGAATCTGGCATTGTTAAGCCACAATTTGTTTGGACTCAGTGGATGGGACACTTGGGTAAAACCTACAAGATTTTCATGGAAGGAAGACAAAGAAAATATTTCATTCCCTAAGGTGGAACAGTCACATTACAGTACCTAGTTAGAGAATAGTTGGGAACTTCTAATTGGTAAAGTTTCTCTGAGCTCAGTATTGAGGTTTGCTTACATAGGAACTCTGAATGCTAGAGTTGCTCAGTAGATGGCTGCCAAACTAGTCTTTTGACCATGACTAAATGTATCTGGATGAGCTCCTTTAACAAGAAAAGGATATCAGGGATAGAGGAGGAGGCTTCCTGGTCAATGTGCCACCGCTCCCAGCACAGAAGAGGAAGCTTCTGGGCCGATGTGCCACAGCTACCAGCACAGAGGAGGTGAGCCAAGTAGGCCCCACCAACGCCCCCTCATCGAAATGAGAAGACACAGACAAAGGACTACTATCTAGAATATATAAAGAACTGAAAAAAATCAGACCCCCCCCCAAATTCAAAGACCCAATTCAAAAGTGGGCATCTGAAATGAACAGACATTTCTCAGACGAAGTAAAAGCAGCAAATAAACATATGAAAAAATGTTCAACATCACTGGTGATTCAAGAGATGCAGATGAAAACAACACTGAGATTCCACCTCACCCCACAAAGAGTGGCTGCTATCAAGAAATCAACCAATAACAAATGCTGGTGGGGGTGTGGAGAGAAAGGAACCATTGTTGGTGGGAGTGCAGACTGGTGTGACCACTATGGAAATCAGTGTGGAGATACCTCAAAGAACTAGGGCTCGAGGTACCATTTGACCCAGCTACTCCCCTGCTGGTCATCTTCCCAAAAGAATTAAAAGAATCATACCACAGAGACATATGTGCACCCATATTTATAGCAACACAGTTTGTAATAGCTAAAGTTTGGAAACAGCCCAAGTGCCCATCACCTGGAAACTGGATAAAGAAGATGTAGTTTTTTTATAAAATGGAGTACTACTCAGCCATAAAGAATGAGAAACTAGAGTCATTTACAGCTAAATGGATGCATATTAAGGCCATACTCTTAAGTGAAATAAATAGGACACACACTGGGGCCGGGGGGTCCAGGGATTTAGCTCAGCAGTTTCACCACCTGCTGCGCAAGCGCAAGGACCCGAGTTCGATCCCCGGTACCCAAAAAAAAAAAAAAATAGGACACACACATGTAAATACCAAATAGTTTCTCTAGTGTGAGAAACTGAAAGTGTAAATAAGGATTATAAGGATTAATAATGAATAATTGATAATTTGAAATAGGAAAAGGTCCAAAGGAGTAGGGGTGGTGGGAGGGGATGGGGAAAGGAAAGAAGAGAAAGGAAAAATTATGAGAAAAGAAAAAAACATTGAAATGAAGTCTATGTAAATAGGGAAGGGTGGAAGGGGTGAGAGGTGCACAGGTAATGGGGGAAAAATGAAAACCAAGATACATCATGTACAGGAACAAGCACCTAATGATAAATGTAAACGTATTGTATACCTAAAATGTATCAATAAAAGAATTTAAAAAAAAAAAAAAGAAATGAGAAGACGGTAAACAAGCCTCAAAACCAGACTGCCAGATCACCTACAGCAACCCCAACGGGAAATGAGATGTACAACTCTGATACTCAACCACCTGGACTCCCTGAACTGGTAACAAAAGAGGATCTGGAAAAAATGAAATCAGAAATAATTTCTCAGATAACAGCAGAGATTGTGCCCATAGTGCAAGACATGATTAATAAATCTAGAGAGGAGCTGAAGAACATGATGGAATCCCAACATAGAAAACAAATGGAATCCATAAAGCAAATGCAAACAGATTTCCAGAATATTAAAAACTCCATTGAAAGTCTACACAGCAGAATGACCCAATGTGAGGACAGAAATTCAGATATAGGAGACAGGATTGGGATTAGTGATCAGGAAAAGAAAAATTGCTTCAAAATTCAAAAGGACCATAAGAAATCAATCCAGCAGCTGCTAGATGATGCAAAGAAGAATAATATAAGACTGATCGGAGTCAATGAAGAAACAGGAGAGAGTGCAGACAACAACAAAAAGTCTTCACAGAAGTGATGGCAGAAAACTTCCCAAGCAAGGGAAAAGAACTTGACATACAGATGAGGCAGGCATATAGGACTCCAAATAGGCTTGATCAAAAAAAAATCTACACATAGGCATATAATTGTTAAGATTCCAGAAACCCAACAGAAGAACAAAATTCTATAAGCAGTTAGAGAAAAGAAACAAATCACATACAAAGGAAAGCCCATCAGAATCACAGCAGACTTCTCAACAAACCCTCAAGGCAAGAAGAGCTTGGAGTGACATATTCCAAGCCCTAAAGGAAAACAGCCTCCAACCCAGATTGATGTACCCTGCAAAACTATCTCTCAAAATTGATGAAGAAATAAGATACTTTCATAACAAAGAGCACCTTAGGAACTTCATGAATACCAAACCAACACTCCAAAAAATTTTAGACAATATCCTAGGAAAAGACATTGAGGATCACAACCCCAGGAAGCACACCAGAATGAATCTGATGGGCATGACAAGAAATTAAAACCAAAGTGGGAAAATCCAACAGAAAGAAAAAGTCATGAAAATGTTAAGTCAATACATATCAGTTATAACCATCAATGTTAATGGTCTCGATTCACCAATCAAAAGAAATAGACTGATAGAATGGGTCAAGAAGTGAGATCCAACAATATGCTGCATATAAGAAACACACTTAATTCAAAAGGGAACTCATAGACTGAAAGTTAAAAGGTAGAAAACAGTACTCCATGTGATGGGAACCTGAAAAAAAAGCAGGAGCTATCCTCTTTGCAGATCAAGTGGATTTCAAACCAACACTGATTAAGAGAGACAAAGAAGGACATTACATCCTTGTAAAGGGAACAATCCAACAGGAAGAAATGACAATCATAAACATATATGCACCAAAAGCTAGTGCACCCAACTATATAAAACAAATACTAAGGGACATGAAAAATCAAATAAGCACTAATACAATAGCAGTGGGGGAACTCAATACCCCACTGTCACAAATACATAGATCAATTAGACAAAAAATAAGTAATGAAATACTAGAACTTAATCAAACTCTTGAACAAAGGAACTTAACAGGTGTTTACAGAGTGTTCCACCCCACAAAATCAGAATACACATTCTTTTCAGCTGCACATGGGTCATTCCCCAAAATAGACCACACATTTGCTCATAGAACATATTTAAGTAAGGGCAAAGAAACTGAAGTTACCCCCTGTACATTATCAGACCATAATGCGATGAAATTAGAGATCTATAGCAAAAGAAACTGCAAGAATTTCATAAACACATGGAAAGTGAACAACACATTTCTGAAGAACCAATGGGTCACAGAGGAAATTAAAGAAGAAATCCGGTAGTTCCTTCAATTAAATGACAATGACAATACAACATATCAGAATCTATGGGACACAATGAAAGCAGTCTTACAAGGGAAATTCATGGTACTGAATACTCATATTAGAAAAACAGAGCGAGCCCAATTAAACCACCTGATGCTGAACCTCAAGCTTCTAGAAAAAGAAGAGCAGGACAAACCCAAAGCTCGTACAAGGGAGGAAATTATAAAGATCAGAGCAGAAATCAATGCAATGGAGACTAAGAGAATCATACAAAAAAATCAGTGAATACAAGAGTTGGGTCTTCGAAAGAATCAACAAAATTCACAAACCCTTAGTCAACCTTATCAGAAAAAGGAAAAAAAGGGCCCAAGTCCACGCAATTAGGAATGAAAAGGGTGAAATTACAACAGACCTAGCAGAAATACAGAGGATCATCAATACCTACTTCGAGAACCTATATGCCAATAAGATGGACAACACAGAAGAAATGGACAGATTCCTAGATACATATGAATTACCAAAGTTGAACAGAGAAGACCTAAAAATTCTAAACAACTCAATATCAACTAATGAAATTTAAAAAGTAATTAAAAACTTACCAACTAAGAAAAGCCCAGGTCCTGATGGCTTCCCTGCTGAATTCTACAAGACACTTAGAGAGGAACTACTGCCACTACTGTTTAAACTCTTCAGTGAAATTGAAAGGGAAACAATACTCCTGAATTCATTCCTGGAAGCAAGCATCACCTTGATCCCCAAAGCAGAGAAAGACCCTACCAAAAAAGAGAACTATAGGCCAATCTCACTAATAACATAGATGCAAAAATCCTTAATAAGATACTGGTAAATAGAACGCAGAAGATCATCAAGAAGATCATACATCCTGACAAAGTAGGATTCATCCCCGGGATTCAGGGATGTTTTAACATATGCAAACCAATCAATGTAATACACTATATCAACAGAGCCAAGGATAAAAACCATATGATTTGACAAAATCCAACATGCATTAATGATAAAAACCCTACCAAAAATTGGAATAGACGGTCTCTACCTCAGTCTCATAAAAGCCATCTATGAAAAACCAATAGCCAATATCGTACTAAATGGTCAAAAACTGAAATCCTTCACACTAAAATCAGGAACAAGACAAGGATGTCCACTATCACCACTCCTGTTCAATATAGTTTTGGAAATGTTAGCCACAGCAATTAGATAAGAGAAAGAAATAAAAGGAATAAAGATAGGAAATGAAGAAGTCAAATTGTCATTATTTGCAGATGACATGATACTCTATATAGAAGACCCCAAGAACTCCACCAAAAGTCTTCTAGACTTAGTAACCAAATTCAGCAAAGTAGCTTGATACAAGGTCAACACACAAAAATCAATAGCTTTCCTCTACACAAACAACAGACTCACTGAGAGAGAAATAGGGCAAACAATTCCTTTCACAACAGCACCCAAAAAACTGAAATACCTAGGAAATCAAGCTAACAAAAGAAATCAAAGACCTCTTCTCTGAAAACTATAGCACTCTGGAAAGAGATTGAAGATGATGTCAAAAAATAGAAAGACACCTGGGTACGGAGAATCAACATAGTTCCACATACTTCCAAAATAGACTCAACATACTTCCAAAACTGCTATATAGATTCAATGCAATTCCAATTGAAATTCCAGCAGCATACTTAACAGACCTTGAAAAAACAATCCAAAAATTCATTTGGGAAGAAGAGACCTAGAAAAGCAAAAGCAATTCTAGGCAACAGAGACATGGCAGGCAGTATCACAACCCCTAACTTGAAACTGTACTACAAAGCTACTGTGATAAAAACAGCATGGTTCTGGCAAAGAAACAGACCTGAGGACCAGTGGAACAGATTAAAAGATGCAGAAACAACTCTAGACACACTCAGCCACCACATCTTTGACAAAGGAGCCAAACACCCTCACTGGAGGAAAGATAGCCTCTTTAATAAATGGTGCTGGAAAAATTGGGTTTCAACTTGCCAAAGATTAAAACTAGACCTATATCTCTCACCATGCACTCAACTAAAATCAAAATGGATTAAAGATCTAAATATTAAAACAGAAGTGCTGAACTGGATGGAACAGAGGTTAGGTAGAACTCTTGAAGACATTGGTGTAGGAAAAGATCTTATGAAGAAAACCTCAATTGCCCGTGAACTAGCAAAAACAATCAACAAGTGGGATCTCTTTTTACTAAAAACTTTCTGGACAGCAAGAGAAACCACCAAGAGAGTGAAGAGGCAACCCACAATGTGGGAAAAAATTCTCACCTGCTTTTCCTCAGACAAAGGTCTACTATCTCGAATCTATGAAGAACTTAAAAAAATCAGACCTCCCAAATTTAAAGACCCAATCCGAAAATGGACATCTGAAATGAACACACATTTCTCAGACAAAGAAGTAGAAATAGCAAATGAACACATGAAAAAATGTTCAACATCACTGGTCATTCGAGAGATGCAAATGAAAACAATGCCGAGATTCCACCTCACCCCAGAAAGAATGGCTGCTATCATGAAATCAACCAATAACAAATGCTGGTGGTGCTGTAGGGAAAGAGAAGCACTGCTCCACTGGCTGTGGGAATGCAGACTGGTGCAACCACTGTGGAAATCAGTATGGAGATACCTCAAAGAACTAGGACAGAAAGTCCCATTTGACCCCGCTATTCCACTGCTGGGGATCTTCCCCAAAGAATTAAAAGAATCATACCACAGTGATATATGTGCACCCATGTTCATAGGAGCACAGTTTGTAATAGCTAAAACTTGGAAGCAGTCCAATTGCCCATCAACTGCAAACTGGATGAAGAAAATGTGTTTTTTTAATAAAATGGAGTACTACTCAGCCATAAAAAATGAGAAATTAAGAGACATTTATAGCTAAGTGGATGCATATTGAGGTGATACTCTTAAGTGAAATAAATAGGACACACATGTAAATATCGAATAGTTTCTCTAGTGTGAGAAACTGAAAGTGTAAATAAGGACTAAAAGGTATAGTAGATAATGTGCAATAGGAAGAAAAGGGGCAAAGGGGAAGGGAAAGTGGGAGGATTAGGGGAAAGGAAAGAAGGGAATGGAATTAATATGGGAAAATGAAAAAAAGGAAACAAAGTCTTTGTAAATACGGAGGGATGGAGGGGTTGCAGGGTTGCAGGGAGGGCAGGGAAATGGGGAAAAAAAATAAGAACCAAGAGAGATTATGTAAAGGTGAAAATTACCAATGATGAATGTCATTATATTGTATACCTAAAATGTACCAATACAATAAAATTTAAAATATATATATATATAGGTATGTTTGAAGTTGTAGGTCTGCTCATTTTATGAACTCCTTAGCAATAGAATCCAATCTATGCTTTTATTATCTCCTATAATTCATAATCTTCATTTAGATCTTCCATGGAACCTCAAACTGAGCCTAGCTAAAAGATCATTGCATTTCTCCAATATGAATTACAAACCCACCAAAAACCTATTTCTCTACTCAAGTATTTTCTGGACACATCCTGAATGCTATGCTCTTCCACATATCCCATTCTAAAGTGGTTCTCTGATGAGTGGTTCTCTTACTTTAACAATGGCCCATGCTTGTCTGTTCTGATATAAGGCTGTGCACTTGGCAGGAATATGCTGTTTAGACCTATCCAGCTCAGCCATATTCAGATGACTGCTGGCCATCAAACTGAGCAAAACAACTGTTCTCTATAAAAAATACAGGGCAGCAAAGTAGAGATCAAAAAGTAATCAGTTTAGCTTCATCTCCACACTTCAGGGAATTTCAAATTGAAGATTTTCTTATCTAGGACTTGAATTCCTTCTTCGGGACCAAGTTAATAAAAGTTCAAGAAACTCCTGATTAAACTGGAGAATTTTGTAGGCAGGGGCTGCAAAAAACAAAACAAAACTGAAAAACCCTATTTCTCCTAATCTTATGTGTTAGTCAATTTTTTATCTTTGTGACAAAATACCTGATATAAACAACTTAAAGGAAGAAAGGTATACTGTGCCCCACAGCTTCAGATGTTTTGGTCCATAGTCAGCTGGTTCCACTGCTGTAGACCTAAGTGGGGACCACATGGCAGAAGGGTGTGGCAGAAGAAAGCGGATCACCCCCATGGCTGTCAGGAAGCAGAACGCAAGAGAGCCAGACAGGAAAGGACTGAGAAACAGATATAGTCCCCAAGACCACACTGCCTTCAATTAGCCTCACCTCTTATTTCCATCACTTCCCAATAATGCCATCAAATTTTGAAGTCATCATTGGATTAATTCACAGATGAAGTTAGAATCTTCATGATTCAATAACTTCCCAAAAAGCCCATCAACTGTTAGCCAAGTCCTTAGTTCATGAGCTTTGGGGAGCATCAAATTCAAACCATGACACCTTAACAATGGCCTTCACCATAACAGATATATGGGAGTCCTTTTAGTTGCTTCAGTTCCATAACTACCACAAGTGATCTATCCTCATTCACCATTGTCTTTCCACTAGTACAGATCCTCTTTACTTCTTGCCTGGACTTTGCACATTTCCTCCTAATTTCTTATAGCAAATATGCAGCTTCTTCTGATTGAAAAATGCTTCCTATTTACCCTTATGGCTTTTCTAGTTTATCAATGGTTCTACTGGAAGCTTCCTTCACTTTCCAAGTCTGGGTTAGAGACATCTGCTGTTTGATGACTGATGACAATGCTGTGCTGGGTGCACCATGCCTGGATTCTTTTTTATCTTCATTATTACACTACATGCTCTCTGAGGGAGGTTGTCACATTCCCCATTCCAGCTCCACAGTCTAGCCCTGTGCCTGGCACATAGTAGAAGTTTAATAATAATAACTGATTCCTTCCTGTCAGTCTCACCCTCTCTGTTGTTTCCATAGCAGTGCATTCTCCTTGTGTGATTTGAAAATAAATCACGTTATGCTACAGCTAAAAGTTTATCATTTCTCTTCTTATTTTTCAAAGGGTCATTTCCCAAATAGTCTTGCATGTTACACTACTCAGAGGAAAAAGAAAATAAGGCTAATGATATTTTTCCTCTAAAATATATTGAGAGGGGAAAGACCATCTCTTTGTATCCAGAGCTGGTTTGATACTATTATCCAAGCCCTGGGGCTCTTCTGCTAAATATGTTCATAGAGTGTTAGTATTAAACGAGGCCACTCCGTGAGCCTGATGGGTCAGCACCAAAACAAGACCTCTCCATAATCATATATGAACACAGACATAATGGAAACATTGTTCTGACCATGAGAGTGACCATAGACCAACATGAGTCTCTGCTGCTTCTTTACCAAGTAGTTTTTGCCTCTTTTCTAGATAGGATTCATTGTCATCCCCAATCACAGAATTAACAACATTTTTTATAAAAGCCAGTTCTGAGCAAAACGTCCTCCTCATGCCCTCCTCCAAATCATTTAACCCAAGCTCAAATTCTGTAAATCCTATGATAGCCTTTTTCTAATGTAATCTTCCTGGGATACCTCATTATTGTCAATGGCTGCATTCTTCCTTATTGCCAAAGTCTTCAACCCAACTTGTTTGATCACAAGTGTGTTCCTGGTGTTTTGGCTGGAGCACAGTGGCAGTATTTTGCCCCATATGCAATGAAAATACTAAACACATTTGTGCTGTTGCTTATATTAGTAAATGACTTTCAGAAGAGTAAGAGGAAGTCACATGAAGATCTGATGACAGATCAGTATGCTGGCACACAACCAACACTTAATAAGCATGGCTGCGTGTTGTCTGTTATCCTGTCTAGTCATTTCATTGTGGTTTTGGCATTATTTAATTTTTATCACATAGTAAATATTTGTACTAAACAAGGAATTCTCCTGGGTATGTGTAGACAGAAAGAAATTTTGGTTTGTTTGTTTTAAGGGAGAGTTCTATATAGGTTCCTGATTAGAAGAAGCTCAAATGCCAGCTCCCTCCTTCAGATATGGGAAGTGTAATCTTATGGGTGCCATTTATAGCATGTACTGCAGAACACAGACAGCAATTCAGACAGTGAGAAGATACAGATACAAAACTAATCTGTGGAAACCAGAGTATTCTATGTCTTTCAGAGTTGTTTGCATTAGTTATTATCAACTCCTCCTTTCTTTGTCTTCTTCTATATCAGTTAATTCTAATGTGTTAATCAGCCTTTCCTTTGCTGGAACAAAATACCTGATATACAAAATTTATGGAAAAAGAGACTTAATTTGGCTCATGGTTTTGAGGGTTTGTGGTTCATGGTTGGCTGGCTCCAAGGCAGAAACGTTGTGGCAGAAGGACATAGCAAAGCACATCTATCTCAGAGCAACAAGGAAGCAGAGAGACAGGGAGCAGTCAGAAAGAGAGGAAAAGGAGGGGGACAGGACATGCCTTCAAAGGCATGCCCCCAGTGACCTCTTTCTGCCAAGTGAGCCCTACTTTCTAATAAGGCCATTCAGTTATAAACTCATAAATTAGTTAATCCATTGATGAAGTCAGCATGCTTACGATCTAACTACCTCTCTAGGCCCCACCCTGAACGTTGCTGCATTAGGAGTCAAGCCCTCAATAGATGAATCGTTGGGAGACACTTCATATAATATCTAATGAACAACATCTTCGCACAAGTGGAATTTTGTTAAAATTATGGAGGGACCAAGTCTCATCTCTGAGTTCATTCAATAAATTGTGGGAAAATCTTTGGATGTTCATAGGCTTTAGAATTAGGGAAGTATTTTGATCTATTTCTATCCAGATCTTTAGGGGAGGGAGAAATTTGTTGTTCAAATCTGGGTTTTACACGTAATCTGAAAAATACACTGAACCAAAGCGGAGAATGAAAGCGGCTGTAACTAGACCATGAACTTTATGAGGAGGGACTATTCTTCTCAAATCTTGCTATTCAAAGTTGTGATCCAAGGGCCGGGGATTTAGCTCAGTGGTTGTGGCACCTGCCTTGCAAGCATAAGGTCCTAAGTTTGATCCCCAGTACCAATAAAAAAAAAAATTTTTTTTAAAGTTGTGGTCCAAATTGCAGCAGCATTAACATCTCCTGTAATCATGTCAGAAACATAGACTTCCAAGGTCACTCCCAGACCTACAGTCTTAGTTACTTTGCTCATTGATGAGACAAAATACCTGATACCCAAAGTTAAAGCAGGAAAGGTTTATTATACCTCACAGTTTGTAGAGGTTTCAGTTCATAGTTGGCTGATTTCAAGACAGGGTAGCACAGCAGGGGGGCATCGAGGAGAAGAAACAGTTTGTGGTGGGCAGAGGAAGCAAAGGAGAAGGCAACAAGTAGCAAGCAATGACAGCAGCCCTCTTTCTGTCCCTTATATTCTATCCAAGCTATGCGCCATAGGGAGGGTAGCACTCACACCCAGGGTGGGCCTTCCCCTCAGACTAAATCGGTAATCACACAACCTTGATCCCAGCATCACACACTTAATCCTAGCATCACACACTCTAGATCTAGTTACCCCTGAAAAGCCCCACGAATGATCACATGAGGCTTTGGGGGGCACATCTAGACCCAAGCCATAACACATACTGAATGAGAATCTACATTTGAATTAAACCCTTGATGCTCTTTATGCATATCAGAACCAATGTCAGTCCAGCATTACACTTGACTCACTGCTGAAGGAAAGGAAGCACTGAAGGACAAGAAGAGAAAGATGAAAGAACCAAAGGCTGGAAGGAAGGAAGGAAAAAAGGAAAGGAGGGAGAGAGGAAGGAAGAAAGGGAGGGAGGATATTGTATGGGTAAAATGTGTTCCCATCTCCCCAAATTCCTGTGTTGGAAATTTAATTCTCAAATTTATACGTTAATGATATTTGGAAGTAGAGACTGTGGGAGGTAATTAGAATTAGATGAAGTCATGAGGGTAATGCTCCCATCAGGCATTAGTGGCTTTATAAGTAGAGGAAAACAGATCCAAGTTTTAATATACTTGCTCAGTCTTACCATGTGATAGCCTCCATCATGTTAGGATGCAGCAAGAAGACCCTTCCCAGATGTCAGCACCATGTTCTTAACTCATCAGCCTCCAGAATCAAGAGTTGAATAAACTTTTATTCTTTAAAAATCACTTCGTCTTTGGTATTTTGTTATAAGCATAGAAAACAGCCAGGGAGGAATATTATTTTGAAAGCTCTTCCACTAGAGTATCAATAATTATTTCAGAACTTTATAATTTGGATAATAACAAAAATATTTTTGTGATGCTGGAGACCAAAAGGAAAATATTTTTAACTTAAAATTTAAATGCCTTTTGTAGTCCATCATCTGTTCTTTTCTTGCTTATTTTGATCTCTAATATATTATTCTCACAAAATTCTCCCAACCAACTTTTTAACATAAGAATTATCACAGATAAAGTAGCAGGATGAAATAAAAGGATGAAAAAGCATTGTCTTAGTCACTTGTCATCACTGGGACAAAATACCTGACACCCACAACTTAAAGCAGGAGAGGTTTATTTTGGCTCACGGTTTCAGACTATGGTTGGCCAGCTCCAAGGCAGGAAGATGGCAGAGGGGCATGGTGGAGAAAAAGGTGCTCAAACTATGGCAGCCAGGAAGCAGAAAGAAAAGAGAGGAGCCCAGGACAAGAATGTAGCATTCCACATCGTGCCTTCAGTGATTGGCCTCTAACCAGATCCCACTCCTAACAGTACATTCATGAGTGGATAAATCTATGGATGAGTATAATGGCCCCATGATCTGAGCACCTTCCAAACACATGAGACTTTGGGGACTATTTTAGATCTAAGTCATAACAAGAAATCATCCTTTTTCAAATTACTTAATGCCATGGTTTGAACTCAGGACTTTGTGCTTGCAAGGCAGGTGCACTGCCACTGAGCTAAATCTCCAGACCTAGAACAGTTTGATTTTTGATGACCTATTTCCTACTAAAACAAAATGGATAAAGCTACTGCTCAAATCTGGTGGAAAATATTAACAACAAAAATATAAAATATAAACAAGTCAAAGAAAAACAATAGATCAAAACTTTAGTCCTCTTAGTAAAGAGGACTATTGATGCCCTTATATTTAGGTCACTAAGTGTATTAATCAATTTCCCATTACTATAATGAAATATCTGAGGCTGCATACTTTATAAAGAAAAGAAGTTATGGAGCCAGGGATTTAGCTCAGTGGTTATGCTGCCTGTCTCACAAGCACAAGGACCTGAGTTGGATCCCCAATACCAAAAAAACAAAAAAACAAAAAACCAAAAAAACAAAAAAAAAAGAAAAGAGGTTTGCTTTGGCTCATAGTTCTGGAGGTTCAAGAGCTCACATCTAGTTGTGGACTTCCCAAGGTGTCCTCTCAAAGCCTCGTGCAGTCATAGGTGGGGCTTTTTCAGAGGTGGCTGGATCTAGAGTGTGTAACACTGGGATTGATTCATGGTGCAATGCTAGGATCAAGGGCACTAGGATGAAGGGTGTGAGTGCTACCCACCATGAGGGGTGAGTACCCTGGATTAGGTATAAGGTACAGAAAGAGCTGTGGTCGGTCATCCTTTGTTGCTTTTGCTGTCTTCTGCCTGCAACGAACTATTTCTTCTCTGCAGTGCCCCTCTGCCCTGTGCCACTCTGCCTTGGGGCCAGCCAGCTATGGACTGAAACCTCTAAGAAGTGTAAGCCAAATAAATGTTTCCGCCTTTAACTTTGGTTATCCAGTATTTTACTCAAGAATGAGAAAAATGACTAAGACAAATGGTCTTAATGTTTGATTCATATATTGAAGTCCTAATCCTCAAGGTGATAATTTTAGAAGCTGAGGCCTTTGAGAGGAGATGAGAAGGCAGCCTTAATGAATGGGATTAAATGTTCTTATAAAGGGAGCCTAAAGGAGCTCATTAGCCTCCTGCTACCTGGGGATACAATGAGAAGACACTTCTTATGAACCAGGAAGTGGAATTTGAAAGCTTTCACTAAATACCAAATGTACCAGTGCCTTAATCTTGGACTTCTTAATGTCCAGAATTGTGAGAAATTTGTTATTTATAAACTACCCAAGGTAATGTATTTTGTTACAGAAGTCTGAATAGACCAAGACATTACAAACATAATTCCAGTCCTAACCAGTTGCTTTTATAAAAACTTACGTAATGACCAAAAACATTGTGCATAGAAAGCTATATTAAGAAAACATTTTAATGATGAGAAATGGAAAAAATGGAAATAAAGTCTTTGTAAATAGGGAAGGGTGGAGGGCTAGGAATGGGGAAAAAATAAGAACCAAGATGCATTATGTAAAGGTACAATTCCCAGTGAGAAATGTAATTGTGTTGTACACCTACAATGTACCAATAAAAGAATTTAATACAAAAAAAAAAGAAAACATTTTAAAACTAAGTATGGTAATTTTATGGTTTTATTTCTACAATGAGAATAAAATTAACATTTTACAAGTATTTTAGTTTTTAGAGTCTAAAAAGATTTTTACACTTGTAATTTAGCAATAATATTACAAATCTGTATGTACATGAACATATATAATCAGGAGGTTTTTAAGTGTTTCAAGATTTAAAATTTTTCCATCTCTCCTTTCAAATTACTCTTTCTGTGATCTTCCTCATTTAGAATACAGGAACAATCTTCCCATTTGTTTGAGCCAAAATCGTACAAAATCATCATTTATACAGCTTTCCCTCTAGCCTCATAAAAAGTCCATCAACAACCACTGTCAACTCTACCTCTAAAATATGTCCTGAATCCATCCATTTCTCT
Source organism: Heterocephalus glaber (assembly GCF_053883595.1). Classification (NCBI taxonomy): domain Eukaryota; kingdom Metazoa; phylum Chordata; class Mammalia; order Rodentia; family Bathyergidae; genus Heterocephalus; species Heterocephalus glaber. The sequence goes on along the minus strand of NW_028258296.1, from coordinate 30,244,833 downwards.
TCATCTCTACCATCACCACTTTAGTCAGAACCAACATTTTACAAACTGTGGACTGCAACCCACTGATGAATTATGAAATCAGTTTAGTGGGTGACAACCAGCATTTCCTCTTTTACCATGAAAGAGGATAGAAAATCTCAGAGTACATCATTCAGGGTAAAGACACTGTCTCATGAAATTTTTGTTAATGTACGTTTATGTACAGAGTCGCTACATAAAAAATATTTCTTCCTGTGGATTGTGGTAAAAATGAAAGCCTAGACTTCAGCCCATATTATTTCTCATCTGTACTGTTTAAAACCTGGAATATTCATTTTAAGCATGGTAAGAAGCCAAACACAACGGCCTAAGAGCCCCACATGATCTGGCACCTGTTTACCTGTTTGTCCACATTTTCCATCTCTCATACTCCTCACTAGCCATGTTCTGGCTACACTGGCCTCCTTGCCACTGAACACAACACAGTATCCTCACCTCAGTGACTTTGCACTTGCTGATTCCTGTGCAGAGTATCTTCTTCTGACACATGCAGCTTCCCCTTGGGCTTAGTGCAAGTTTGTTCACTGCTTATATCCTCCGCCTTACATGTTGCCTAGAATAGAGCATTAATGTTATTTAGTAGATGACAGAGATCTAGGATTTGTGGAGGTTCCAACACACAAGGTTGCATGATTTTCCAGCAAGTTTCTGTGGCCCAGGTTAAGCGTACAAAACAAGCATTTGGTTTGATCCACATATTTCAGAATTGAAGTTAATGATCAGAAAGTTATAAAAGGGATGGGGAATGGAGTACAGACCTTCTGGTTTCACTTTTCATATAAACAATTTAGATTCCTTTTTTAAAAAAGCTCCAAATTCTCAGTAGTTTTTAAAGAAAAAAATTAACACACTGGCATATGGATTTACTTCCTCCCTCTTCAGAATATAAACTACAATTAGTATTTATTTTATCTATTTATAATGCTAAGAAATTAACCATATTTTCCTTCAGAACAGATAGATTTACTTCTTACATTACTTTCTATCATGATATAGTGTCTTAGTGAATCTACCCACTGATCATCCAGATCAGTGTAAAATTCTGGAGTGAATCTACTACAGATAATTCCATCACCAGTCTGATAAAGACCAATAAATTTGCAAGAATAAGTGTAGCACCCAACCAAACACAGGCATTAAGCATTGCCAATAATTCCCACATCCCACTTCATCCTGGTTAGACTCACAACAAAATCCACTAAATAACTCTGCAGCCTTTGGTTATGGTCACTAAGATTACAGGAATTTTGTAAAACGTCCCGATTACCCAACACTGAGTCAACCAAGGTAACTGACCCATTTGTGATGAACTAGCTTCTCAAGATAATGGACAATTCAGATAATGAGAGAAGGAATAAATAACTTACTATTTATATTTTTATTCTTAAATTCCATTCTGATGAGTATTTTTATTGTGGGAAATAAAGAAGATGACTTCCATATTTGGATATCATGATGGAGATGTTTATATGTTTCAAACATTAATACTTGGAAGAATATTTTAAAAATCAACTTGGCTGCAAGTATAGTGGGAAAGTACATCATTAAAACTTTATCTCTTCCCCCTAGGAATGTTGAGAAGCACTCAGCAAATATTACATTCAGCCTTTTTGGCTAGGTTCTTTGATTGCAAATGATACCATCTCTTCTTGCAAGTGAGGCAGATGGAATCCCAAACATGTGGCCCCCTCAAGGGCACACAATTACCGTCAATACTAGAATTTAAGCTACCTGCAAAAACATACACAACTGAAAGCAATATTCTGGAATTGAGCCTGCTATGCTTTGGGCCATATCCTAACCTTGATTCCAATTACCAAAATCATTGAATGATGGAATTTGAAATAAAAAGATCCTTCAATTCACCCCGTTCAACTTCTCACTTTAAAAATGAAAAATCAAATGCCAGCAAATTGAAAACGCTTGTCTAAAATGGTTACTATGTATAGTAGAGCCAGAACTGGAATCCAAGTCTCTTAACTTCCAGATGACAAGTCCTCGCATCATGTTATCCCAAATGTGAAATTCCATGCCCAACCCCTGAGAAAGCTGAGCTGGAATAGGTGTGAACTCATGTCTTTAACCTCTAGGCTGAGAGAAAAATAGCAGCTCGACTGTGGCCATAGCCGCTTACTCTGAAAAAGGGAGCTAGCTCTGTGAGCTAGCCTGTCGATCAAGATAAATTTATCTTGGTTGTTCCAGAAACTCACTTGATCATCTGGAAACCACTAGATAAATGTCAATTTAATGAGCCTTAGCCTTTCCATTCTACTTGGCCTCTGACCATCATCTATAAACTTTTTTGAAGCTCTTCGACTTGGCGGGTTGGGCCAACACCACAGAGGGACACAAGTCCTGGGGACAGCATGAACTGAAAGGATTGTGAGGACATCATGGGTCAGTGTCCAGTAGGGAACCTGGAATACACAAGTGCCAGAGGACAAAGTTAGGATTATGGGTCAGGAATGAGAAAAGTGATCAAAACTCCAACAGGGTGGCCCTTTGAGCATGCTTTTATTTTTGGATTAAATGCTGAACACCCCTGACATTGTTAAAATGTTAAAAACTCCACTTTGCCCTTCAAACTACTATACTTTCTCTTTTATTCATTCTTTCTTTTTCATCTTATCCACTGTTCCTTTGAGAGCTACCAAGAGGAGCTGACCAACCTCCTGCTGCGTCTGCAGCTTCTCATTCTGACATCACAATTCAGTGGAATCTATTTCTTCTCAGTTCCAAAAACTATTTTTCCAAATCCTTTTGGTTTTCTCCCCGCCCCCAACAATATTTATTAGATTTGGCCCTTTTCTTTCTTTTCTCAGGCCAATCATCAGGTTTACCCACTTTGCAGTTAGTGTTTCTGACACTTAACCTACATCTGTATTGTCATTCTGCCAAACTGACACTGAGAATATCCCTCAAAGTCATCTAAATCATAGTACTAAGTCTTCTTCAAAGCTATACTTGTTCCTTCCTAATTGCTTTGCTTCAAATTAAAGCTCTCGCTAATAGGATGGGAGAGCTGGAAAAGATGTCAGAATACTTAAACTACAGATAACAAAACTGACTCAGATTAAGATACTTCTTTCATGTTAACCATAGGCTTTTAAGTACCTTCTCTTTCCAATTTGCTCTCTTCCAATTTACATTCCAAACTCCTTCCCTCTAATACCTCATCTACGCATAAAAACTTTCTGTCCAAAATATAGTATACTTTAAAAATCAATCATTTCATCTTTCAATACCCTCAGGATGACCCTGCCTGATAACAAAAATCTTTCCAGGAAACTTAATCGTTGGGCTTTGGGTAGCTACAACTGATCAAAACTTGAACTCTTCTGCAAGCTCAGGCAGCTAACCAGGACCCTTGCTGCACAATGCTGTTCTCATTCCTAACCTGCTCAGAGGGATTAGATCACTGGTCAAGAGATTAGTGGTGAAATATGTTCTCAGATACAGATGACTTTGAAACAGCAGGCTTAATCATGTCCCCAACAGTTCAGCATATATACAAATAAGTACATATGTTTATGCGTGTACCTCATAGATATAAAGAAGTATATATAAATATGTATATAGTGTATTTTACTGTCATAACTTATATCCAGATGTCATTCATTAAGTTTATTCATTTTTGTTGATACTCTCCTGTCAACCAAAATTCAATGTATACACACACAGCATTTTCTTATTTTTCCTATTCTCTGAAAACCTTTCCTCCTGCCTTTTTTTTTCCCCCAAATTTCCACGTTACTTTGATCTTTGTTCTTTATGGAAATTTAGCTCACCATCTCTGTTACCTTTTTGAAGTTCTACTCAGGTAATTTCTGCCAGTATAATCAATGATCTGGTAAAATGACAAAATTAGATTGGTCACAGCCATGAAAGTAGATGAAGAAAGGGACTATTTGGCAACGGCAAGGATGATCTATGAGCACTGTGCTGTAAAAGACTATGGGCACAACCACTCAGACAGAGAGAGTGGTATGCACAGTCCTTACATGAAGAGTCGTTTTCGGGAGATCCGGGAACATGTGTCAGATTGTATTATCAGCATGGGGTAAAATGTTACAAATTTGCCAAATCACTTATTTTGTGCATGCTTACGGAGCATTACAAGGGAGGGGAAGCAAAGCAGTAGACAAATTTGCTAAGGACTAGAGAATAGGCGAATAAAGGATGACATATTTTGAGACAACCTGAAGTATGGTAGAGAACCTCCCATTTCCACTCACTTGGAATCTGAAACCTTATAATTTTACCTGTGGGCCACCTCCATTGACAGCTGTGACTGCTATTGAAATTCAGCTCTTCTTTTGCCAGTCTTGATACATTATTTTGGGTATGTTCTGAAGCATGACTCATAGTACTCTCCAAAGGCCAAACCACTTCAGTATTCTACTCAATGAGTGCCGTTTCCTGATCTACTGGATATTCTCAGACTAAAATGCAAGATTAAGGCCATAGATCATCTGAGAAGACAGGAATGCCACCCAAGACATTTGGCAAAAAAACACTGAGAGGTCTAAGGGAGATTGGAAGGAGCTTAAAAACCTAAATGGCAAAGTTTTACTTAAACTGCAATAGCCTACAGATTAGACAGCACCACTGTTTCCATGAACAAGCATAACTAAACTGTTTGCTTAAAGGCCAAGACCTGCCAGGGATGAGAGGGAGAGGGAACATTGTAAACAAACTCTACAAACATCCTGAGGAATAAAAATTTACCTTTAGGATTCAGGTGCTAGAAGATATGATGTGAGAAAAATAATACCATGTGAGCAAAATAATGAATAATAATATTATTATTAAAGAATGCACCTTACAGACAAACTTTTGCACTAAATCGTGATTTTATTTTTTTTTCACAAAATACAAACCTTTGTACTACATTATAGTAGTGTTCTAGCACAAGAAAATTCCAAAGTGTTCATGGTGAGGAGGAGGTTATATAATATTCTTTTCCATTCTTAAAATTAATTATAAATAAAATTGTCATGACAAAGTATGCTGGACTTGTACAACATGCAGATTATTGCTTAGAACTTGCATATACTTTAAAATGGCACGCATACAAATAAAGTATACAAACATTTCAAAAATTTTAACAAAAATACCAAAGGATATTTATTATCAATTCAGATAAAGCCCAACTAGAAACCAAAATAAAGGGTACTAAATTGTATTCTAATTACTGATGAGTCTTAGTAACACTGATCTACAAATTATCTAGTTTTGTTTTATAAATAAAACAAAGTTCTTCAACCTTATGGAAATTATAAAGTATGTTCTCAAAATGTTGAGTGTCTTTTGAGAAACTTTCAAAAACTTTTACAATTAAATATTATGTATTATATATTCTCAAAAGAAACTATATATACATACAAAGTGTATATATATGTATATATATCTCACTATAGCTATTGCATGTACTGCAGTTTTCAAGTAGATTTTCCAATAAAGTCTAAATGGCATTATTATTACAAATTCTAGCAATTACCAAAAAAACCCTCATAACTTATCCTAGTTACAAATTAAAAGTATTACACACAAGTCTGTTAAGTAAAAAGTAGACATAATCATATCAGAAACAAAACAAGAAACAAAAATACACAGCACATTTTATTTATGAATATATTTTTAGGTTTCTTTAACCAAGAAGTAGTAAGTAACTAACACACATTTCACTAAAGAATTACAGAGAAATATAAAGAAAAAAAGATAGGTGATGTTAAACATGTTTTCAGCCAGAGGTACTGTACTTATAAATCTTTGAGATTTAGAAATGTTTCTCATCATTTTTGGTCTTGTGTATAGGGTCAGATATCAAAACTCTGCTAACCAGAGTAAGTGTAAACATTTTCAATGCAAAAAAACTAATCTTTAGGAGCTGCCTACAATTCTTTACTGGTATGAAAAATATCTTCCAATCAAGGTATGACATTATCAAAGCAGGGAGAGGCTACTTGAAGTCTGGGTGAGAAAAAAGTAGAGCTTAAGTGTTGTATTCTGGGAAACACCAAATAATCTATTAGCCAGTAAGCTTATTTGTAAAGAACTAGTACCAGAAGAAAGTTTTCTCTATTGAAGAGCAGTACTCTAAAATGCTGCAAGCCAGGCCCCTATCCCACCACCTAACAGCTCAATTCCTTTCTCTCCCCTGCTGATATGGGATCTAAGAACATTCACATAATTTACATGCCTACAATAAACCCCTAGTTTAAACACTTCGCAAAACTCACTGCTAAACCAGTTTAAGAAAAAGTGATTACAGATGTTTCTAAATAAAATCATAATTAGCTTTGCTTTGTTATAAATAGATATTATTAAATGCTGAATGGCTTCCTGTAGCCTCTTAATTGTGATTTATTAACTTTATGATGCTTTTTTCCAATGACAGAATCAATTTGTAAACTTTTAAACTTGCCACAAGAGTCTGGGAAGTTTACAGATGTATGGGAGGTCTCAGAAGTTGACACAGAAAGATGCTGGCCTCTTGGAGTGAGGCACTGATGAAGTCTAGGCTATCGGGCAGGAGAAATGGAAGGACTGGATGGATTCAGAGAGAAAATTTCTAGATTGATGTTTTCATCTTTTAGGGGAAAAGCAGTCTCAGTGTCTCCTCCAGATCCTACAAGCTTTTCTTGTTGCTACAAACATCGCATTTGTTTTGTATCAGTCACTGCAGTGTAAGCCAGTTGTGGTTGGGGCTGGGAGGTATGCGTGGCTCCAGGGTCTGCGCATAGGAAGCGGCTCCCTGCGGCACTTGAACACACTGTGGCCTTCTTCTGATAAAGTGACATGTTCACCTCTTATGGAATCCAAAACACATACAAATAAATACATAGGCTTCTATGAAATATAACTGATAATGTCAACCAATATGTAAGTTTTTCAATTTTTTTCAATTTCACATCTGACTAAAGCCAATTCAGACGCATATTTACATATCTGGAGTTAAGAGCAACATAAAAATCATAATTTGTTCAAATGTGTAATAGGGTCATTTGGAACATGTTTATTTCCATTAAAAAATGAAACAGCAGAAGCATGTACATTATGATCACACTTCCCCCCTGCATCTCTGTGAGAATGTTTCTAAATGCAGGATAATAAATAGTGCTGCTGACAGTAAAGCTGGCTCTTCACACCATGAACAGCCCTTCCTCAGATGGCCAGTGTGTGTCAGAGAAAGTATACAATTTAAAAACTGACGCTAGAGTAAAATTTGATGAGTCAACTATTAAATTTAGAAAAGAATTTGATTCAAATACCTACAAACTAGGCAGTTTTTAAAACTTTTAAGACAGCATTGGGTCATCTTTAATATAGCAAAATTACTCTTAAAGATGATAATGACCTAACTCATTTCTCTTAACATGGAACTAGTCTATGAAATAAAATAACAGTTGGAATAAAAAATTAGCATACTATGGGGTAATTTAAGATTGAGTTACTTTGTTTGCACTCATATAAAATGCCATTTTGAGTTTTAAATAAATGCAAAGAACCCTCAAGATTTATACATAAGAATGTAAATTTTATAAACCCAAGCTCATAATTTTTAAATTCTTACAAATAAAATATTTAATGCAGGATCTATGATCTTGCATGCTACTAGTTGATTTTCATTCATTTTTAAGTTTCACAATAACTTATTTTCTAGAATTCTACACATTCAGGTTGTTACTAATCTTTTCTAGAAAAATAGAATTGCTTAAAAATGTATACCAATTTGCTTTTATTTTCTACAAATAATTTATTAGTGTTGTTAAATATCATGCCTAATATAATCATTAAAGTTAATCCATGTAGTCAAAATACTTGACATTTAATATGTCTAGCAAAAGTTTGGCATTTAGTAAATGAAAAATTCATTGTTTAATAAATGATATGTTCTACTTTTACTTGTATTTTAGGTAGATGGATACAATTACAGAACAGCAAAGTACAGCTCCTGTAAAGATCTGACTTAAAGTAACATGGCACTTTATAGTAGCATTTCCATTTCATTTCTGTTTTATGAAGAAATGTATACAAACAGGGCTGGGGATTTAGCATAGTGGCACCGTGCCTGCCTCACAAGTGCAAGGTCCTGAGTTTGATCCCCAGTACTAAAAAATAAATAAATAAAAAATAAAAAAAAGAAATATATACAGCCTACTTTTATAAAATGAATTTGGATGCTGAATTAACTGTCATGCAGCCAGTCATGCAGAAGATAGAGACTGCAGACTAAGGAAATAACAACTTTGAAACTTTGCTATTTTAAATATACTACTAGTGACCATCCATACCATCAGAGAAAGGTAATGTGAACGAAAGTAAAAATGAAGTTTCAAGCTTGAAACAACTATTGAAACTACTACGTGGAAACTCATTAATATAGCTTTATATTGTATCATTTGGATGAGGGGTTTAAAATCTTGTTCAGAATTACAGAAATATAAAAAAAATACAAACATGGTGGCCAGAATTATAGAAATATCCAAGGAGTCAAAAATGTTTATTTCAACATTTATTTTTGTAAAGGAATGAATTTCCAAAATAGTTTCATAATATAAATGTCTTCCTTTTTTAAAAAGCCACTTTTCTTGCAAAAGAGCATGAACAAGATAAAATCACTTTCTTTCTTACACCCTCCCCCTCTAGATAACCAATACATATTTAAGTGACTATGATGTGGTCATCAATAAATTTAATGATCAATTATCAATATTAATATTAGCTGCTTTTAAAATAAATATCTACATTTTACATTACTTTGCCAAAAATAAATGTACATTTTATAAGCCAATCAACCTCATTTCATCATTAGTTATTGACTAAATTTTCAATTTCCATTTTTAAATGCTCTAGAACTTATCTGGCTCCAGCCACAGTGAACAATCAAATCAAATTAAGAGTCTTGATTATATTCAGCCAGTCTCCTTTCATCATAACACAAACAATGAAAGTGAATCAAACATTTTCCTTCAAATTGGGAAACTGAATGAATTAAATCTTTTGGTTTGGGTTCAATTAAGTTCAAGTATTTACCACTAGTTGAATTAAATTTTTTCCTTAGGTTAAGAACAATCATTAAAGTGAAGTGTTTGAGAAAAACACAGGCAACAAGAGTTAAATAATTCTATATTAACACTGCAAAAACCAAAGTGAACATACATACACACACACATATACACACACACAGTCATTTATTTTCATGTTAAGACAGTAATTTTGATAACCAGAATGCTTGGATTAAATTACCTTATTCCTTCCTGCTTTTTTAAGAAAGACAGAAATTCAAAGCACTGAAAGTGCTGAGTAAGCAAGTATGCATGTAAACGGAGTAAAACATGAATACTGATTATTTTGCCATTTTGATCTAGTCCAGAAGAGGCCTATTTTAGGAGCATGATGAAACATATTGCATAAGAAGACTACTGATAGCATCAGGTTCTGAACTCGGGAGATTTTACACATAAGAATAAAATATTTTTCTTAGAAAAAATAAAAGGGAAGCAGACAGCAACATTAAAATGATTTTTCTTACAGATCTCATCAACAGTATTAGCCTAGTCCAGTGGTGGCTGGAAGAATCTCATCCTTAAAAGAGGTCCACAATATCTGCCTTAAGCCTTACTACAAAATAAAAAAAAATAAGGTGATAAAATACTGAAATAGAAATGTGACATCTAAAAAAAATCTTAAAATCCAGGAAGTATATTCCATGATTAAACTAATGAAAAATCCTCAAACTGAGTAAAATAATTCATCACTAGTAGATGACTGCATATCTAAAATAGAAAATGTCACTTTTAATAGTCTGGAGAAAAGATCATGTCAACAATTTGGAAATAAAAACCTACATAGGTGCTGACGTAAAGAAAAAGGTACAATACAAAAAAATGTCCAAAGTTATTTACAGATTTAAAAGTAGTTCCCAACTTTTCAGCAAAAGTGGCAGCACACCAAGTGCACCAAATTATCATAGTCATCTTTCCACAGAGAAAAATACTAATGCAGGCTATGAGATTTCGGAAAAGATTCACCACTATATCTATAATTTTTATTTAAAACTTTAAGATTTTATCCATGCTTATAATGCAGAAGAAAAGGGAAAAGCTTGGAATAAAGACTAAATTTTAGTTTCTTCTAAAAAAAAGAAAATATGACACCGAAACCCTGAATAACAATGATAATTCATAAGGAAGCACAAGAACATGCCAATTCATCCTATTAGTAGATATAATGCTGGGTAGAAATGAAGATTGCTTATCTAGTCAAAGGTGTTTGACAAACCACACCTTTAATCAAGTTTTCCATTCTGAAGACTATTACTGGCTTTCTCTTGTCTGATGAGAGAGATGACTTTGATGCACCCTTTAGAGATTTTGATCATCCACATGACATTCATCACATCCAAAACAATACAAGTAGAGATCCAGGAACACTGTATTACAAATCCCAGCCTGATGTAGGGTTCTGTTCCATACACGGAATACAAGAAGCTATAGAAAGGAGGTATTACAGCAATACGCACAATGAAGAACACGACTGTCATGAGAATTCCATTGATGACATTAGCTTTGGAAAACTTTGGATACTTCAGAGCTTCAAAGAACCACCTGAAAAGAGAATTAAAGAAAGATCACATTTATTCTGCAACATCCTATTTTTATTTTTTAATTTATTTAGCAAGGCAACACTCTCTTAGGATTTTATATGGAGAGGCAAAGGGCTTAGAATAGCCAACCCAATAACAAAAAAGTACAAAGTTGGAGGACTCACTACCCACTTCAAAAGCTTACTATAAAGCTACAATAATCAAGACAGCATGGCACTGGTGACAATATAGAAGAATAAATCAATGAATAAAACAGAAAGCTCACAGACTCACACAAATATATTCAACTGATTTTTGACAAAGGCATAATTCAATGGAGAAAGAATATATTTTTGATAAAACTATACAACGATCTATCTATATGCAGAAAAATGAACTTAAGCAGAGATCTTATATAGCATGCAGAAATTAATTCAAAGTAGAATAAAGGCTTTCAAGTAAAACACACTATAAAACTTCCAGAAGAAAACAGGAAAAAATCTGCATGATCTCAGCTTTGGTAATGGTCTTTTGCTATAGCACCAAAAATGCAAATCATGGGGAAAAAAAATGATGAGTTGGACTTCACTAAAATTAAAAACTTTGTGAAATACTCTTAACAGAATGAAAAGATAATCATCCACTGGGAGAAAAATATTTATAATACACCCATATGATAAAGTATATCAAAGTGGACCAAGAATTTTTAAAACCCAACAATATGGAAACAACTCAATTAAAACAAGGACAAAATATCTTAAAACATCTCATTAGAAAATATGTATAGATGGAAAACAAGTATATGAGTTAAAACATGGGTACACTAAAATATTATCTAAATGTACCTTTATTTTCTATGTATATAGTGTATATAAAATATAAATAAATGTTTAGACTTGGGTCTCCTCCCCAAAGAGATCTCATTATGCATATACAAATATTCCAGACTCCTAAAAGATACAAAATATGAAACCCCTTTGGTCCCAACCAATTTAGATAAGGGACACTTAGCCTGTATGTGGTATGTGACTACTCTACTGAACAGTACAGTTAGAAGCTGGTAAGGCAGCCCAAGGTAGAGTTGATAAACTAGGGCACCAACAGCAGAGATGGAGAAGAGATTGTAAGACTAAGAAATATTTAGGAAGTTACATGGCCGGACCTAGTAATGAACTAAATGTAGGTGAGGAAGAAATTATTAGCTGATTCCCACATCATCAGGAGTAATTAAGTGAATGAACAGATGGGGCACATACGGATCAAGAGAATGCAGAGAGAAGAAAACATTTGACTGTAATACAAAGAAACATAATATTAAAGTCTTTTTTTGTATAGAGTACACAACTGTAGTAGAGGGATATTAAGGAACTTGTTGTGACCATTAATCCTGATATGACAGCTTCACTGGATTAAGAAAAGCTTAGCAGATTAGTATAGTACACTCCTGGTTATGTCTGGGTGAATGATGGAGGCATATCTTTGGCAGTAAATGTAGTCCTTCACCCATTCCTCTCCGGCACTCTTCCCCTGCTCTGCTTCCCAACTGCCATGAACTTAAGCAGTGTTGTTCCACCATGCCCTTCTGCCACAATGTCAGCTGATCATGGAATGAAACTCTGAACAAATTAAACCTCTCCTTCTCTAAGTTTTGGGTGTGGAGTATTATGTCTCAGTGATGAACACTGGTAACAAGAATGGGGACCTTGTGACTATGCCTAACCACATGGTTTAGAAGCCTCTGGAACTGGTTTGTGAGAGGCGTTTGGAAAGGTTTAAGGATATGGGATATAAAAGTCTTAGAAAGTTGTAAACAGAGCCTGATGGGTAATTCTGGTCAGAGCTCAGAAAGCTAGAATGCTAATAGGAATGCAGATGGTAAAAGCCAGGCTCAGGAGGTTTCAATTGGGAACAAGGACTCCACTGGCAGTTAGTTGGACTACAGGCCATGTGTGTTAATCTCTGGCAGAAAATTTGTCTACATTTTTTTCATGTCATGAGGCTTTGTGGGAGAGTGAGATTAAGGGCGTTGTATTAATCCTGTGGAGGGAATTGCAAGACAGTCTAACATTCAAGCTGTAGCATGGGTACTACTGGCTACTTTTAGCCAGATTGGTAGTGAGAATTATGGGCAAAAGGCAGAGCAGAAAAAATTGAAAAACATAAATTTTGACCCCAAAAGAACAATGTGTAAAATTGGTGCCAAAAGAGATGTGGTTGCTAAAGAGATAAGCAACATTAAAAAAGAAAGTAAGTACTTTGACAGGGTCAAAAGAAAGATGCCTCGAGGGCATCTCAGGAATCAAGACTCCATCCATTGCAGGTTCAAGGATGCAAGTGTCAACTTTTCTTTTTAGAAGGGAGTTCCTGGGCCAAAGGTGTGGTGGACACTTCAGGAAATTGGAGATTCGAGGAATGTCTGCCAAGGAAAGCCGCAGGCCATGAATGGAGCCAGACAAGAGAGAGGTCCTGTGGGCTCCAACTGGTAAGACCATTGGGATGGGACCACCCATGCCTTTTGGAACTCAAATTTTACCACTGTGTACCATGGATGCCAGATATGAAGCTATAAGACTTAATTTTTGTCCTGCTGGGTTTTGATCTTGCTTTGGTCTGATTCTCTTCTATCCCCTTATTTTTCCCTTTTGGAATAGGAATGTACCTGTGCTCTTATACCTTTAGATTATGTGACTTGTTTGTTTGTTTTTTACCTAGTTTCACATCCAAGAACTTGCCTTGAGTTATCAGAAGAGACTTGGACTTTTGAAAAATGTTGAAACTGTTGAAATTTTGAAAAAAATTTTGAAAAAAGGATTATTGAATTTCTGGTTGTACGTGAGATAGATTGTTAGGCAGAATTACGAATTTGCTATGTCTTTATTTAGAGATTATAGTTTAAGGAGATACATTTGGCTCTGAAGCTGACAAGGGGTGGGTTGTGACTGTTAATCTTCATATGTCAACTTCACTGGATTAAGAAGTTGGATACTTATATGGTCCCTTGGGTACTATACCTGGTCCCTTGCCTATTCCTTTCTGGTACTCTTCTCCTTCTCTGCTTCCTGGTCCCCATGAACTAGGCATCTTTGATCTGCCATACCCTTCCACAAGGATGTTTCTGACTTAGAACCAGTCAATCATGGACTGAAACCATGAACAAATTAAACCTCTCCTCCTTTAAGTTGTAGGTGTTAGGCATTGTGTCTGAGCAATAAGAAAACTGTCTAATACACTTGTCCAAGGTCACGGCAAGTAAGTGGCAAACTTGAAGTGGTCTGACTCCAAAACTCATACATAATTCATTGCATCAAGATGAGCATAGGTAAGAGGTGAAGAACTTGTGAGGAAAGAACTCACCCAGAGAGTGCTCTTCTGCTCAGAGAAGAGCAGTGGGCCTGAAGAGAGCCTGGGAAACATCAGCATTTAAATAGCTGTTCCTTATGAAAAAAGACTGAAAGGGGATGGTCAGAGAAATACAAGGAGAACCAGGTGAGTAAGGTGTCATGAAAGCACATAGAGTTTGGCATTAAAAGGGTGTGATCAACATATTCGAGTCCACAGACAGATATGACAACACTGAAAGGAGTTCATTAGATTTTGAAACTGGAAGCCATCAGTGCCTTTAATGAAACTATTCTAGCAAAATGGAAGAGGAAGAAACCTAATTATAATGGGTTAAACAGAAAAAAAAGATGTGCCAAAATAGAGAATGCAAATATAAACTATGCACTTCCAATGTTTACTAAGTTTTAGCATAATGAATATTTACTATGTTTAGCACTTACTGAATACAGACTGAACGACAAGCACTGTGCCAAGAGCTTTACATACATAGATCCATTTAACATTCACAGCAAACTGTGAGGCCTATACACATCATTGCTACAATTTTATAGGTGAAAAAACTGAAGCTCAGAGAGGTTAAATCATATTCTGTTCATACAAAATGCTAAGTGGGAAAAGGTACATTTAAATTCAGGTCTTATAACTTCAAAGAACATGCTCTTTCCTGTATGCTTTCACATTATCAGAGTCTTGGAGGATAATAGAAAATTATTTCTTAAAAATATATTTAAATGGCCTCAAGCCCAAGGAACTGATAATCTTTTTGAAGAAATTAAAATACATGAAACACTGGCAAACAAAATAGAATTTATATAATATCTGACAAAGAAAAGGCTGAGAAGAAGATCTGTAATTCCTTTTTTGCTTTGAGGTGGAAACATCAATCCATTCTCCCTTCCCTTAGTGTCAAAAAGACAATGACAACAAAAAAAGGCAAATGATCCAAGGCTAATTGTCTGGTAAACGCACTAATGTCAGACCTGCAATGGTACTTGTAACAGAAAAGCCTTTATGTGTTGCTTTTAGCAGGATGCACGTAGTTTAGGATTATTTATGAAAACTCAGGAAGGTATGGATTTATGGGGTCTGACCTCCTGCAGATGTCACACAAGCTATGTAACTGAGTATTAAATGGAGATATTTCATAACTAAGAGAGTTCCTTCTGTATTAGCAATATGAACTACACACATCACTTAGAGACTTTACAGGTAATCCTGTTCCACAGTGTACTCAATGGAAAAGGACGCAGGAGTCATGTTGATAGCCCTGAACATCTAGATGCCTCATGATTACCAATATCCTTGAAATATTCATAAGGCTTGATACAGGGTAAACTCTTAGATGTATCTGAGACTCCCAATTCTGTGTTATTCCTGTACTGAATCACAAAAGATGACATATAATCAATCATAAAAGTCCTCCCTGGTTTTTGGACTTTGTCTTAAAACTTGTGCAACAGATAAGTTTTACAAAGATTTTTGAGGAACTAAAGATATGAGAAAATAAAGGAAAGAAGGTAAGAACAACCACAATTAGAGCAGACAGTAAGGATACAACACTGAATAGTAGCTGGAGAACCTGAAGCCTAAACTTGGACCACAGATGTGGAGACAAAGGGGCAGCTAAACAACACAAAGGAAAAGAATCAGTAAGCCTCTGTTAAATGACAAAAGTGACAAATGACAACAATAAGTCTATTGTCAAAAGTAGTCAACTCCCTCTTTCCTTCATAACCTTGAAGGTTTGTTTACTTCAAAGCTTGGTTTCAAAGGACAGAGTATGGAAAAGAAAAGAACTTACAATAGAAGAACCTGGCAAACACCGCCTTAACCAAATGATGAAGGTAAATATTAACAGTGATGTCATATGGCCCTCACATACCCAGGATAAGAAGAGCCCTTCGCCTCTATGGGATTCTTTCTCATATCCTGTAAGTTTATCCTTACATGAGAAAAGCATCACAAAAACCCCGATTGGGGAACTTTTTATGAGAAAACTGGCCAGTGCTCCTTAATAAGGATTCAAGGTCAAGAAAAGCAAGAAAAGATCAAGAAACTGCTACAGACCAAAATGACTACGGAGACACATGCTCAAAATGGAGAAACAAATGCAGTGTGGCACTCTGGATCCTGCAACAGAAAGAGGACCCTAATGGGAAAAATGATAAAACCAAATATAATCTGGAGTTTACTTAATAGTAATTTACCGATGCTGGTTTCATAGTTTTGACAAATGTTTCATGATAATGTAAGATGTTAGCAATAGGGAAAACTAACAGGGTAAGGCATATAAGGGTGTTCCGAAATATCTTTGCAGCTTTTCTATAAATCTAATGTATAAAAACAATGACCAATCTGAAAAGGAAATTAAGAAAGCAATCTCATGTACTACAGCATCAAAAAGAATAAGATACTAAGTAATAAACTTAACCAAGGAGGTAAGACTTGTCCAATGATAGAGTGAAAACAGTGCTAAAACAAATCAAAAACAAAAATACATGGAAAAACACCGTGTCAAGGATTGGAAGATGAAGGATTATAAAAATATTCGTATTATCCAATAAAATTCCATGCAATAACATTCCATGCAATTCCTATCAAAATCTCAGTGGTATTATTTTACAAAAATAGAACAAAATACTCTACAATTCATATGGAACCTTAAGGGAATAGCCAAAGTAATCTTTTTTTTATTTTCAATGTTGGGGATTGAACCTATGGCCTCACACATGGTAGGCAAGCACTCTACTATTGTGCTACATTCCCACCCCTTTTAAAGTTTAAAATTTTGAAAGAAGATCTCACTAAGTTGCCAAGGCTGGTTTCAAGCTTATGATTTTTCTGCTTCAGCTTCCCAAGTAGGTGGGAAGGGTGCACCACCATGCCAAGCCCAAGACAATCTTGAAAAAGGATAACAAAGTTGAAAACCTGATACTTTCTGATTTCAAAACAAATTACCAAACTAAAGTAATCAATATGTGTGGTACTGACACAAAGATGGACACACACACACACACACACACACACACACACGCACAATAGAACAGAATAGAAAGCCCAGAAATAAACCTCTGCATATATGGTCAAATGCTTTTTACCAAGGACACCAAGAAACAAGACTACACAATGGCGAAAGGATGATCTTTTCAACACACATTCCAAAAGAATAAAGCTGGACCCTTACATTATACAACATAAAGAATTGACTCAAAATGGATTAAATATCAAAATGTAGGACCAAACTATAAAATTCCTAGAAAAAAATATATGATGGAGCAGCATACGTGATAAAGGGTGAAAAGTTTCAGGACATTAAATCTGGCAAATGATTTCTTAGTTATGACACCAAACACACAGGAAACAAAAACAAAACAAATGAGACTTCATCAAAATTAAAAACTTCTGTATATCAAAAAAACCCACAAAACAATGATACAATGAAAAGGCAACCTATGAATGGGAGTAGATATTTTCAAATCACATATTTGATAAAGCTTTAATATTCAGAATATATACAAAAGTATTCCAATTTGAAAAAAAAAATAAACTAATTTAAAAATGCCAAAGGATTTGAATAGGCAGTTCTTTAAAGAAAATACACTAATGGCCAATAGATACATAAAAGATGCTCAACATCATAAATCACAGAAAAAATGCAAATCAAAACCATGAGATATCACTCAAAAACCATTAACATAGCCACAACGACAAAGACAGAAAATACTATGGACAAACTTCCTTGTGCACTATTGGGGGAAAGGCAAAAATGTGTAGTCATTCTGGAAAAAAGTATGAAAGTTTCTCAAAAAATTTAATACAAAACTAGTATAAAATTCAGCAATCTGACTTCTGAATATATATCTAAAAGATTCAAAGCAAGATATCAAAGAGATATTTGTGTACCCATGTTCATCATAGCATTATTCACAATAGCCAAGAAGTACAAATGACCATGGATGGCTGAGCAGATAAAGTGAATGTGGTAGGCAGATACAAGAGAATAGTATGAAGCTTTAGAAAAGGAAACCCTGAACTTGCTACAACTTCATGGACCTTGTGGACATTATGCTAAGCTACATAAGCCAATCACAAACAAAAGGATAAATACCATAACGATTCCATTGATAGGAAGTATCTAAAGTAGTCTTGGAGATGGGGGAATTAGTGTTTAATGATTATACTCTCAAATTTTGCAAGATGAAAAAGTTCTAGAGATTTGCTGTAGAACAACATGAATATACTTGACACTAATGAATTGTATTCTTAAAAATGGTTGGCATGGTTAAAAAATATCTAACAATGCCTATCAATATTATATACTGTTAGTTACTGATAGTGCATATATTTGAAATAAAAGTAGTTTGTAATTTTTTTTGAATTATTTTTTAATTGAAAAACTAAGATAATGTTGCTATCAGAAGTTAGAGAAAGAAGGAAGTTAGCAGCAGGAATATAAACTAGACCCAAGATGACTGAGAGTGGTATTTGTTCTTTTCCACGAAGAACTCCACTGAACTCAGTCCAACTTGCAGCATAGATGATGGAGGGTAAAAGAATGCCCTGGAGCCAAGTATAACAAAGCACAGTCATATTGCAAACACAGCTGGGTTCAAAAGCTAGCGCTACCAGTGACCAGCTGGGGAAAACTGAGAAAGCTACCCTAACCTCTCCAGGACTCATTTTCCTCATTTGTACAATGATAATGATAACAATAACTTATATCTCATATTCTCATTTTTTGATATGGTAGCTTTATCATCTTAGGAGTCAAGGTTTCTTGAAACTGAAAATAAACAGAACAATTTAAAAACAACTAATGTTACCAGTAACCTACCGCTGATTCACAAAAGGGCTGGAAAGCTCTGCAAGCAGTCGAAAATTTGCAATGTAACCCAGCACTCGATATTTCTGGATGATAAACATAAGACAATATCAGAGATAACATTCTTATCAAAATATCCACAGACTTTAGAAACATTCAATAGCTATAACAATTAACATTAAAACAGAACAAGAAATTTTCTACTTTTTACTACTGATTTTCTTCCTGATGAGATTTTACAAAAAATGTTCTTACAATTCCTACAGTATTTTTAAGAGATGGCACATTATGTACACTTATGTATTTACTGTTCACTTAGAACAGGTTTGAAGGAGTTGTCTTATACTGAACTAATCAACTCTGTAATTTAAAATTAGTAATATCATTCTTCAATTACCATAGAAAGAATGACATGGTGGAGTTGCAAAAGTTGAGAAATTTTATAGCAATTAAACACCTGATAGAAACCCATTTTTATATTCACTATTATGTACAATTACATTAAAAATCTCAAAAGTATTATCTTAGATATATATGTAAGTATGTATGCAGATACATGTTTGCCAAATCTGACCTATCATACTTGATCTAAAAATATGTATTTGTCAATCAGGATATTCTAGAGCTAAGAGACACCTTGAAGATCTTTCTAAATTTAAACATAATATCTAGTACATTGTACCAATTTATTAGTATGAAAAATACAGCAGAGTTAATAAACTCTGGAAAGGAAACCAAAAGTAAACATTCTAAGAATTTTATTATACTTTAAAAATTCTACTAGATAAGTGGAGTCACTACAAACTTCCAATTAAATCAGAATTAAGATTACATGTCAACACCTAAAATGTACCAATAAAAGGATATACAAAAAAAAAGATTACATGTCAAAAAATTAGTTCTATTCACCTCTGATATATCAGATTCTACACACAAAATGTAGGAAACTATTTTTCTACTGGATATACCATGCTAAATGGGAACAATGTGAAGCATCAAAAAATAACAATTTAACTTTTTAATTTGAAGATTTTTAGCATTTATCTGTGTAACTTATATGAGAAATTTAAAATTCAGAGTTGATGACAAGAATTAGCTCTTCCAAGGTTAAAAACTTTTTATAATCTCAAATTCATTGTCTTTGACGATACTGGAATGTATGACAAATAAGAAAGGAGGAGGGATGGCCAAAGAGACAAAACTAGCAGGCAAGATGGGGAATGCGTTCACGGGGTGGGGCTGGGGGCATCAAAGAGTCAACCAGCACAGCCATACCAGTCCAAAATGCAACTGTGGATGGGAAAGAATTATGCACAGGGTGTATTACTTTAATATAGAAATATAGTGAATAGTTAATAGTATCAATTAATAGCAATAAGACTAATTATACAAATAAACTGGAAAAAATGACAGTTTTATTCTGTCCCTTTAACTGTCCTGGACATTTTTGTTTAGTAGGTTATAATATTGAATGGTTTTTGTTTCTGCAGTACTAGGGACTGAACTCAGGGCCTTCATACTGAATTACATCCTCAGCTTCCCCCTCCTTTTTTCTTTTGGAGACAGGATCTTGCTAAGTTGCTAAGTTACCCAGGCTGGGCTCAAATTTGCCATCCTCCTGCCTCTGCCTCCCAGAATGATGGGATTAGTCATATACCACCATACCTGGCAATTAGAAATATTAGTATAACTCCTACTCAAATGAATTCATGTATCTAATAAACATGCATTCTTGTTTCTTAAAGTCAAATTCTCATTCATAACACTGCCTTTCTCCCGTCAATTAAAGACAACTCTTTTTCCAGTCTATTCTTCCCTCAGAATTTTCTTCTTTGGGCTAGTTGTTTTAACTCTATGGCATTCTATATACTTAGAAAATATGACAGACCTGACTTCTTCAAACTATTATGAGCTAATGTGTTCCTTAGGTCAGCCAAAATCCTTCCTAAATTACATACCGTGTCCTTCACATAAATATTTTTTCCAACATGAGATCCCCAACTGAAATGTATTTTATGACTTCTAAAATATTTCATAAGACATTCCAATCATTTCAGATATTGAAATAGTATGGTAGCAAAGAATTTAGTCTTAATTACACTTTTAAAAACAATTCTAATGTTTCTTTCTAGATAATTATTAAGTTTTAAAATATAAAACTATATTAATGAAATATATGCCTAAAACATTGACAGTTTAAAAGATTACTTCTTCCAATTTTTTGAAGTTAGTGTAGAATTAAAAATAACTATTAACCAAAGTATCAAGTTAGTATCAGATAAAATGTGAATTTATGATATAGTCTTTATTTAAAATTACTAGTAAAAATAGTGCATTTGATATGCTGTTTTCATCATCCAACTTTTGCCAAAGTGCAAACTTTCTACACTTTAAGGAAAACCTCTCCTGACCGTAAAAACAAAACAAAACAAAACCTATGAATGACATCCTGGCCCTTCTCCTAATTCTCTCTGCTCTTCTCAAAAACAGTGGTTTGTTCTCCTATGGAGCCCAGTGGCTCTCTAAGTGTGGTTCCCAGAGCAGCAGCCTCAGCATAACTTGAGAATGTGCCAGATATGCACATAATGAGATAATGAATTGGAAACCATGGGGTTGGGACCAGCAAATCTGTGTTTTCACAGGCCTCTAGGTGATTCCAAAGTACATTCAAATATGAGAAATGCTGCCCTAGGACAGACATAACTAGAGCTCTCTATATGCCCAAAGAAGCTAGCTCACTTCACTGTCATTAGTGAAGGTTTACAGATGTCCTTACCAGATCCTACTGCATTATCAAAGAGGACATACTACATTCACTCTACAACTTTTTTTTTCTTTTTCTTAAATTATTTTATTGGTACATTTTAGGTATACAACACACTGGCATTTCTCACTGGGAACTCGTACCTTTACATAATGCATCTTGGTTCTTATTTTGTACCCATTCCTAGCCACCCCTCCCTATTTACAAAGACTTTATTTCCATTTTTTCCATTTCTCAGCATTTTTCCTTTCCCTTCTTTACTTTCCCCTGCCCCTCCCACTACCCCTACCCCTTTGGACCTTATTTTGCATTATGGATTATTCATTTTAATCATTGGTACATTTTAGGTATACAATATAATGACATTCATCATTGGAAATTTGCACCTTTACAAAATCTCTCTTGGTTCTTATTTTTCACCCTTGCCCAGCCTTCCCTTCAATCCCTCCATTCCTATTTACAAAGATATTGTTCCTATCTTTCCATTTTCTCATATTAATTCCATTCCCTTCTTTCCTTTCCCCTACCCCTCCAACTTCCTTCCCCTTTGCCCCTGTTCTTCCTATTTCACATTATCTATTATATCTTTTAGTCCTTATTTGCACTTTCAGTTTCTCACACCAGAGAAACTATTTGGTATTTATACATGTGTGTCCTATTTATTTCACTTAAGAGTATCAACTCAATGTGCATCCATTTAGCTATAAATGTCTCTAATTTCTCATTTTTTATGGCTGAGTAGTACTCCATTTTATAAAAAAACAACATTTTCTTTATCCAGTCTCCAGTTGATGGGCATTTGGGCTGCTTCCAAGTTTTAGCTATTACAAACTGTGCTGCTATGAACATGGGTGCACATATATCACTGTGGTATGATTCTTTTAATTCTTTGGGGAAGATCCCCAGTAGGGGAATAGCAGGGTCAAATGGGACTTCCAGTCCTAGTTCTTTGAGGTATCTCCATACTGATTTCCACAGTGGTTGCACCAGTCTACACTCCCACCAGCAGTGGAGAAGGGTTCCTCTTTCCCCATAGTCCAGCCAGCATTTGTTATTGGTTGATTTCATGATAGCATCCATTCTTTCTGGAGTGAGGTGGAATCTCAGCGTTGTTTTCATTTGCATCTCTTGAAAGACCAGTGAGGTTGAACATTTTTTCATGTATTTATTTGGTATTTCTACTTCTTTGTCTGAGAAATGTCTGTTCATTTCAGATGCCCATTTTTGGATTGAGTCTTTAAATTTAGGAGGTAGATCTTTTTAAGTTCTTTATAGATTCGAGATAGTAGACCTTTGTCTGAGGAAAAGCAGGTGAAGATTTTTTCCCATATTGTGGATTGTCTCTTCACAATGCTGGTGGTTTCTCTTGCTGTGCAGCTTTTTAATAAGAAGAGATCACACTTGTTGATTGTTTGTGCTAGTTCACAGGCAATTGAGGTTTTCTTCATAAAATCTTTTCCTACACTCATGTCTTCAAGAGATCTACCTAACCTCTGTTCCAAC
This sequence comes from Heterocephalus glaber, assembly GCF_053883595.1. Classification (NCBI taxonomy): domain Eukaryota; kingdom Metazoa; phylum Chordata; class Mammalia; order Rodentia; family Bathyergidae; genus Heterocephalus; species Heterocephalus glaber. The sequence goes on along the minus strand of NW_028258296.1, from coordinate 30,221,772 downwards.
TGGTTCAGCATTTCTATTTTAATATTTAGATCTTTAATCCATTTTGATTTTAGTTTAGTGCATGTGAGAGATATAGGTCTAGTTATAATCTTTGGCAAGTTGAAACCCAATTTTTCCAGCACCATTTATTAAAGAGGCTATCTTTCCTCCAGTGAGGGTGTTTGGCTCCTTTATCGAAGATGAGATGGCTGAGTGTGTCTGGCGTTGTTTCTGCATCTTTTAATCTGTTCCCCTGATCCTCAGGTCTGTTTCTTTGCCAGTACCATGCTGTTTTTATCACAGTAGCTTTGTAGTATAGTTGCAGGTTGGGGATTGTGATACCCCCTGCCATGTCTCTGTTACCTAGAATTGCTTTTGCTATTATGGGTCTCTTCTTGTTCCAAATGAATTTTTGGATTGTTTTCTTAAGGTCTATGAAGTATGCTGCTGGGATCTCAATTGGAATTGCATTGAATCTATATAGCAGTTTTGGAAGTATGGCCATTTTCGCTATATTAATCCTTCACACCCAGGAGCAGGGGATGTCTGTCCATTTTCTGATATCATCTTCAATCTCTCTTTTCAGAGTGCTATAGTTTTCAGAGAAGAGGTCTTTGATTTTTTCACTAGGTTGATTCCTAGGTATTTCAGTTTTTTGGAGGCTATTGTGAAAGGAATTATTTGCCCTATTTCTCTCTCAGTGAGTCTGTCATTTGTGCAGAGGAAAGCTATTGATTTTTGTGTGCTGACCTTGTAACCACCTACTTGACTGAATTTGGTTATTAAGTCTAGAAGACTTTTGGTGGAGTTCTTGGGGGCTTCTATATACAGTATCATGTCATCTGTGAATAATGACAATTTGACTTCTTCATTTCCTATCTTTATTCCTTTTATTTCTTTCTCTTGTCTAATTGCCATGGCTAATGTTTCCAGAACTATATTGAACAAGAGTGGTGATAGTGGACATCCTTATCTTGTTCCTGATTTTAGTGTGAAGGATTTCAGTTTTTGACCATTTAGTATGATATTGGCTGTTGGTTTTTCATAGATGGCTTTTATCAGATTGAAGTGGAGACCATCTATGGTTTTTGTCCTTGGCTCTATTGATATAGTGTATTACATTGATTGGTTTGCATATGTTGAACCACCCCTGCATCCCTGGGATGAATCCCACTTGATCAGGGTGTATGATCTTCTTGACGATCTTCTGCATTGTTTGCCAGTATCTTATTAAGGATTTTTGCATCTATGTTCATTAGTGAGATTGGCCTATAGTTCTCCTTTTCGGTTGGGTCTTTCTCTGCTTTGGGGATCAAGGTGATGCTCGCTTCCAGGAATGAATTTGGGAGTATTGCTTCCCTTTCAATTTCATTGAAGAGTTTCAACAGTAGTGGCAGTAGTTCCTCTCTAAATGTCTTGGAGAAATCAGCAGTGAAGCCATCGGGGGGGCCGGGCTTTTCTTAGTTAGTAAGTTTTTTATTACGTTTTCAATTTCATTGGTTGATACTGGGTTGTTTAGAATTTTTAGGTCTTCTTCGTGCAACTTTAGTAATTCATATGTATCTAGGAATCTGTCCATTTCTTCTGTGTTTTCCATCTTATTGGCGTATAGGTTCTAGAAGTAGGTACTGATGATCCTCTGGATTTCTGCTGGGTCTGTTGTCATTTTACCTTTTCATTCCTAATTGCATGGATTTGGGCCTTTTCTTTCCTTTTTCTGATAAGGTTGGCTAACGGTTTGTCAATTTTGTTGATTCTTTTGAAGAACCAACTCTTGGCTTCATTGATTTTTTTGTATCATTCTCTTAGTCTCCACTGCATTGATTTCTCCTCTGATATTTATAATTTCATCCCTTGTATGAGCTCTGGGGTTGTCCTCCTCTTCTTTTTCTAGAAGCTTGAGGTTCAACATCAGGTTGTTTAATTGGGCTCGTTCTGTTTTCCTAATACGCGTATTCACTGCTATGAATTTCCCTCATAAGACTGCTTTCCCTGTGTCCCATAGATTCTGATATGTTGTACTGTCATTGTCATTTAATTGAAGGAACTGTCTGATTTCTTCAATTTCCTCTGTGACCCATTGGTTATTGAGAAGTGTGTTGTTCAATTTCCATGTGTTTATGAAATTTTTCCAGTTTCTTTTGCTATGGATCTCCAATTTCATCGCACCATGGTCTGATACTATACAGGGGATAACTTCAATTTCTCTGTGCTTACTTAAACATGTTCTATGCACGACTATGTGCTCTATTTTGGGGAATGACCCATGTGCAGCTGAGAAGAATGTGTATTCTGATTTTGTGGGGTGGAAGACTCTGTAAACATCTGTTAAGTTCATTTGTTCAAGAGTTCGATTGAGTTTTAGTATTTTATTACTTATTTTTTGTCTAGTTGATCTATCTATTTGTGACAGTGGGGTGTTGAGGTCCACCACTACAATTGTATTAGTGCATATATGACTTTTCATGTCCATTAGTATTTGTTTTATATAGTTGGGTGCACTAGTGTTTGGTGCATAGATATTTGATTGTCATCTCTTCCTCTTGGATTGTTCCCTTTACAAGGATATAGTGTCCTTCTTTGTCTCTCTTTATCAGTGTTGGTTTGAAATCTACTTGATCTGCAAAGAGGATAGCTACTCCTGCTTTTTTTCGGGTTCCTGTCACATGGAGTATTGTTTTCCACCCTTTCACTTTCAGTCTATGAGTTTCCTTTTGAATTAAGTGTGTTTCTTATATGCAGCATATTGTTGGATTTTGCTTTGACCCATTCTGCTAGTCTATTTCTTTTGATTGGTGAATTGAGACCATTAACATTGATGGTTATAACTGAAACATATTGACTTGTCATTGCCATGACTTTTTCTTTTTGTTGGGTTCTCCCCCTTTACATTTAATTTCTTGTCATGCCAGATGGGTTCATTCTGCTATGCTTCTTGGGATTGTGATCCTCAATGTCAGTTCCTAGGATATTGTGTAAAAGTTTTTGGAGTGCTGGTTTGTATTCACGAAGTTCCTAAGGTGCTCTTTGTCATGAAAGTATCTTATTTCTCCATCAATTTTGAAACATAGTTTTGCAGGGTACATCAATCTGGGTTGGAGGCTGTTTTCTTTTAGGGCTTGGAATATGTCACTCCAAGCTCTTCTTGCCTTGGTGGTTTGTGTTGAGAAGTCTGCTGTGATTCTGATGGGCTTTCCTTTGTATGTGATTTGTTTCTTTTCTCTCACTGCTTGTAGAATTTTGTTCTTCTGTTGAGTTTCTGGAATCTTAACAATTATATGCCTGAGTGTAGATTTTTTTTTGATCAAGGCTATTTGGAGTACTATATGCCTCACTTATCCGTATGTCAAGTTCTTTTCCCTTGCTTGGGAAGTTTTCTGCCATTACTTCTGTGAAGAGTTTTTTAATGTCATCTGCACTCTCTCCTGTTTCTTCTTTGACTCTAATCACTCTTATGTTATCCTTGTTTGCATTGTCTAGCAGCTGCTGGATTGATTTCTCATGTTCCTTTATAATTTTGAAACAATTTTTCTTTTCCTGGTCATTAATTGCAATCTTATCTTCTATATCTGAAATTCTGTCCTCACATTGGCTCATTCTGCTGTGTAGATTTTCAATGGAGTTTTTCATCTCCTGGAAATCTATTTGCATGTTTTATGGATTCCATTTGTTTCCTATGTTGGGATTCCATCATGTTCCTGAGCTCCTCTCTAGATTTATTAATCATGTCTTGCACTAGGAGCACAATCTCTCCTGTTATCTGAGAAATTATTTCTGATTTCATTTTTTCCAGATCCCCTTTTGTTGCCAGTTCAGTGGGTCCAGGTGGCTGAGTATCAGAGTGTTCCATCTTATCTCCCTTTGGGGTTGCTGTAGGTGATTGGAAGTCTGGTTTTGAGACTTATTTACTTGTCTACTCATTTCGACTGGGGGGCAGGGGGGTGCTGTTGGCACCGGTGCGGCTCACTTCTTCTGAGCTGGGAGAGGTGGGACAGGGGACGGGAGCAGCAGGAGGGATGGTGGCCCGGAAACCCATTCCTCTGGGCCAGGAGCGGTGGGACAGATGGGTTGGATTGGCGGGATGGACGGCGGCCCAAAAGCCCTTTCCCCTGGCTGGGAGTCCGGGGACGGATGGTGGCCAGGAAGCCCCTTCCGCTGGGCCGGGAGTGGCGGGATGGACGGCTGCCCGGAAACCCCTACAGCAACTGTTTTTGACCCTTAAGCTCTCCCTTGACCAAATGAGTACGGTGGAATTTAGGTTCCGAGTCTTTTGATCATGTGAAGCCTTGCTTTCTTCCAGATCTCTTGGAATGGTCACAATTGAAATGCTCCCTTTCAGAACACATTTGCCAGACTGTGAGAAGCCCAAGCCTCACAGAGAGGCCCATTTAGATGCCCCAGTCTATAACTCTCACTGAGCACCCAGGAGAGAGCCTGCAGAAACTGCCAGCCACATGAATCAACACTATCAACAATCTCCTAGGAGACTAAAGACTTCCCTTGCACATCATCAGTTCTATCTTTCTAAAATGCCAAATGTATCAAGGGTTTTTGTTGTTGTTAAATATCCTACAACTATTCTATTAAAAGAAGTAATTCAAAGCTAGCAAGTTGAAATTTTCATGCCATCCATCAGTTGGCCTTATTTTTTAATCCAAATATACACTACCCCCATGCCTATGCAAATCCTATACCCTGATACCCTATTTCCTGAATATCTCCCAGGAAAAGCTGATGTCTTCTCCCAATGTCTTCTCCTCATATTTTCTGATCTAGGAAGCTTTCCCTACTTTTTTCTGACAGTGTAAGTATACATATTTTTTCAAAGTTCAGTGTAAGTCCCACCTATCTCAAAAATCTCTTAGAAAATTCAAAAAGGCTTAAATATACATACAAAAATGTAGATGAAATTTATATAACCTATAAGTGTATACATTAAGTATTGTCAGTAGTTTTCTCTGGAGAATCTGACCTAGAAAATGTTATAATAACTGAGCACCAAATTTCTAAAAACTCAATTTTCTTATAAACATCTATATCTGGAGGAAAACACAGAAATCACTACAATGATCTTTTCAGTTCCATAGGTCCCATGATACATTATCCTTACTCCCAACCTTCCAATCTCTCTTACTGCAAAATCACTGAACTTTAGCACTCTCAGCCATCCTAATTCCATCTGAAATAATCTTTTTCTACTCAATAGTCCTGTCACATTTCTAGGGACATTTTAAAAGTTATCATATCCTTTTTCTTGTCTTTTCCAGGTTAATATCTCTGGGTCCTTCAATTGTTAATAAAATAAAACAGTTAATCTAATCTCCCCTCTATAGTTAGCTAGCTGCTCTTTCTAATGGTTCTCCTCAAACATATGCAATATTAGAGACTCCAGATAATGTTATTATTATGTGTGGTCTGGCCAGGCAAACTATACCATGTTTCAATTAGATACTGTGCCTCCCCTAACAGAGTCTTTTATTTGAAAACAGCTTTCTTTGTTAGCAGATGTGATGTATAATTTTTAAACTGAAGTGTGGTTCACCTATAACTTCAGGTCATTCCTCTTTCTTACATATTATTAAACCTAAATGCAAAGTTTAACACTTATCACTATTAAATTCCATCTATTTGTTTCAGCCTCTTATTCAAGGTATGAAGCTTTTTTAATAAATGTAATACCTTGTTCAACATATTAGTTATTATTAGATCTCTACTTCCTAACTTTGAGTCAATCATTTGATAAGTTTATGTTTCTAAAAACTTTTTTATTGTGGTAAAATAACAAAAAATTTACCCTTTTGACAACTTTAAAATGTGCTATTCAGTATTAATACACTAAGAACATTTACTTTTCAATCATCATCACAATCTATCTTTAGAATTTTTTCAGATTTTTGAACTGAAACCCTTTACCCATTAAACAGTAAACTTCCCACTATTCCTTCTGCCCAGCCCTTGGTAATCTCTTATCCTATTTCTGTCCCTATGAATTTTATTATTTTTTTTATTACTACAGGTACCCCATATAAGGAAAACCATATGATAAACTTGTTTTTTTAAGAAAATCTAATTAAGAACATAATACTGACTAGAGTGGAAGTGGCAATTTTATTAGCTGACAGCTGTTTTATTATCACATCCCATGTCCAATTCTTCAATTGTTTCCTTTTCTTCCATTGAAAGAAAACAATAATTCAAAGAATCAAGTAAGCTTAAAGAAACGGAGATGGTTCATCTAAGGTAATTCCACTACACAAATTGAAGGAGACACTATGTGACCAAAAGGGGACATAACACAGTAACCAAAGTATATGTAAGTAAAGCTAGACTTGAACTTCTACACAAAACCTGAGAAAGGGCTTATATGAGTTTTGCTATGTTTGAAAATTATGGAAATAGTCCCATCAGGCATTCTATATTAGTCCCCCCCTCCTCCATACCAGGGATTGAACTCAGGACCTTGCACTTCTGAGGCAGGCACGGTGCCACTGAGCTATATGCCCAGCAGGCATTCTATATTAAACAGTAATGCTGAAATAAATTCTAAAACACACATGTGTATATGTGTGTGAATGTAAACATATTATATACATATTTTTTAACCGATCATTTAATATTATTAGTATGGGTAATTTCTCAATTAATAATGAGTTATAAACCACCTGTGTATTTGTGGTTCAACATAGATTTCTGTCAGTTATGAAGTTACAAGTGAGTTATAGAAGCTCAATGAAACAATTCCCAAAACTTACTTCTGTCAGTTTGTTGCTTATTAGTATAGAAGTTAAAAATCTTTTATTCGGTAGGAAAAGATTATTCAGTAAGTTATTTATGTTTTTAAGATAATTTTCATTATTTAGATGTTTACCATGGTTTACTAAATGTAAATTTAGTGGGAAATAAAAATCATACTAACCTTAATATTCGATCTTGCTTTGGGAGCTATATTAGTTGACTATTTTTAACATAAACCAAATTTTGAAATTTTACTGTCTTTTGAAATGTTGCTCTAACAGTTACTACACTTACCTAAACTTTTTAAAGGATATCCTAGTGCAAAGAAAAGGAAGAAATATACTAGTTAAGTATAGTTGAGAATAGGAGAGAGAATAGGCAGTACTATTAGAACAAGTTTTTCTTTTGTAACTTCATGATAAAATATTAGTGAGCATTTATTTTAGGGATTGTTGGGAAGAATTTTTAGACTAAATTAAACTTCACTGACATAAATCTTTTCATTTTCAATATCACTTTGCACACATTTGCTTGAAAATGCTTTTAAAATATAAACACTGAGCTAAAGCACTAAACAAAAAAACAGATTCTCACCTAATTTAAGGCACTATGCTGCACCTAGTATCCTTATGTAAATGTACAAAGACTCATTTGAATCCAAATTTTATTCCTAAATTGCAGCAGAATGGTTTAATGATAAGATGTCAAGGTGGTGTAATAATGTAGAAGGATGCGTACTCAGTGATTTTCAAGTTTACATGTTTTCCAAATGTCAATCATTATGTACAAGCATGGTTTGACTGTATATAGAGGAGTCGATTCACTGGGAATGGAGAAAAAAAGAGCATACTGGAGAAGTTAGTAAAGATGACAAAGGATAGTGGATTATCTTTGAAATCTCCGTCAAAGCATAAATGAGTTAATTTCCTTTCCCATAAGATATCAGCCTGCCATGCTTTCTTTGGTAATTAGTATCTTGCTCTAAGGGTAAAAGCTGAATATCAAGAGAAAATCCTGAAGGATTTTTACTTATCTACATAGGCAGAAGAGGATTCTTTAAGCTTTAAATTACTCTGCCAGAAAATACAGCAGAGAGAGGTACAAAAATTTCAATGGAGACATTATATAACCTTTATGTGACATATAAATCCCTAAATCCAAAAGGATTTTTTATTATTCAACTATTTTTGTTGTAAGACATATTGAAAACCTACAGAAAGTATGCTTCTATCCATCTCTTTTTTTAGTTCCAATAACAAAAATTATTTAAGAAAAAACTTTAAACAGTTCACAAGAATCAAGTCAAAGTGCCTTACAAGTTCTCATAAGTGATAATTTTATGACCATTTACCCCAGAACATAATAATTATTTTTTTGTTAGCCTTAGAATAGCAAAATTCAAAGTGAGCTGGGAGGTCACTGCATGGGAAAAATCCCTTTTATATTCAATGCATCAATGTAAGATCTGTAAATAACACAGGAACTCTATAAATATTCTTCATTTCATCTTTTTTCTATTTTGTTTTGCTATGAATAAATTCACTTTAATTTTTCACATTAAAACAGTAACCATCTCTGGAAAAAAACTGCAATGGATTCTTCTACTTATTAACTTACTGAACAACACAACCATTAATTTATTTTTCGAAACTCCAGCATCCTTTTGATGTTTTTTAAAGGCATGAAAGTCCAAAGTGAAACTAGCATTCATCTCACATAGTAAACATTCAACTTGCCAATCCATGCGCAGCCAGCCATTTGCCAAGTCTTGTGATTTCAGTGGCCAAGACAGAACAGCAGTTCAAATTATTCACACTTCTAAAAGCATGTTATCTTTCACCAGTTTATATTTACGCTTCTCACAGTGCACTGATTATTTGTGACTCATGTCCAGAGAATATACTTCTAAATTGAAGCATGATATTAAACTCATACTTTCTTACCAGAGTTAACTGATATTTTGTTAGGCAGTTTGCATGTCCTTTTAGCAGAAGTGCTTATAAATGGTAGGCATCTGTATTTCATTACTATTCATAATCTCTTAAAAATTTTAAAAAATGACATACAATACAAAATGCTGCACAAAAATATCCTATTATTTCAAAAAAATAAGGTAATTATGGATGCCTTTTGATACATAAGTATACATTAAAAGAAGCATGATTTTTGAAACATGTTAACTGTTTAATTTGTAGCTTTACACAGATAATAGGAGAGAGCTTTAACATAATTTAATATATCTGATTCTTGTGGGGATGATCCCAAATCAACTTATTCACTAGCTATCTTCATGTGAGTCAAAAAAAGAACATTATTAATATACATTTATATGGATTTTTGAAAATAATTATAAATATCTAGTAATATTTACATTTTTGTAAAAAAAAAAAAAAAGGCCAGAGGTTACACAAGGTTTTAAAAGGGAGAAAATATGGAATTCTATAACATATCTGTTACACAAAATTCTAGTTTACACCTATTACTTACAAATCTAAATCTTGAGCTTGTTGGTACAGTACATCCAGGTTAAAAAATAATGACTATGGAGAAAGCTAACAAAAATGCAAGGGATATAAAATTGTGTATGAAGAAAAATAATTTTAGGTAGAGAATTTAATATGCTTTAGTGTCTGAGATTTGTTTCAAAAATTCTCTACTAACTTCACTCTTCAGCCAGGCATAGTAGGCCTACTTAATTCACAACCTCTTGGAAGGCTGAGGCTAGGACTGCTTGAGCCCTTGAACTCAGGACCAGTCTAGGCAAGACAGATACCACCTCTTAAAAAAATCAATCTTGGAATTCTGATGAAGTCTCTAGGAGGATTGCCCTATTGCTTTAACCTACTTAAATGTAATTTTGCATACATAACAATCTTGTCTGATGGCCACTACTGTAAATTCTAGCACTCACCAGTACAAAGCAGTATGCATACAGCGCTGCACAATGATGAATTATGAAAAATTTGTCACCAATCACTTTCCAATAGAAAATGAGAATCAACAAATCTGTAAGAAGGACAAATAAATAAGATATTACACAGGAGGAAAGTTACGTTGCTTTTCAAGTGTATTTAATTCTTCACCATCCACTCTGGCCCATAACACTTCGTTCAGCTCTCAGCTAGTCCAATTACATACTTTCTCATAAAGTATCTGCTCTGGTATATCTGAATTACTCACTCTACTGTGGTTCCTTCAGGACAAGGACCAAACCATCTCTATACCCTCAGAATCTAGCACAGGCCCCAGGATTCACTATGTAACATAACATCTGATGAAAGTATAAATGAGTGACTTGTTTCCAGGATTATATAAAATGAATACATTTTTCAAATAAGAATTGAAAATAAGCTTCAATTACTGATTTTTGTCACTACAATAATGGAAATGAGTAAGATGGTGGTAGAATACAAAATGACTAACTCATAACAAGTTCAACACAAATTTTTTAAATTAACAAAGAGTGCAATAACTTATTTCAAGATAATAAAGTCACTAAGAACTATGACTATTAAAAAGACATACAAAGAAAGAGATAAAAGCATCAATTTCTCTTTTAAAAGTTCTAAGTCTAAATATCATAATCCAGAAAAATAGTTTAACAAAACAGAAACTGCTAAAATGTACTGGGCTGGGGTTTCAGCTCAGTTGTTCTGCTGCCTGCCTTGCAAGCGCAAAGTCCCAAGTTCAATCCCTGGTACCAAAAAAAACCCTGAATGATAAAATGTTAACACAACTATTTTCTTTACAAAATGGTTAAACATGAAATATAAACAGGAAAGCTAACATGAATGAAGACCAGGGCAGGACCCAGAAGTTTTATGGGTGCAGAGCTGTACAATGTGGGGACCTTCTTTTATAAAAACAGGAATTACTAATAGAAAACTAGATACAAATATTTTAAAAGAGGAATCAAATCATACATTTTAAAGAGAACCCAAATACTATCAAAATTTGTGGGAAATCAAGAATATTTTTAGTAGTTAACTTCCTGATACCCCTCTCCAAATTATTTTCCTTACATATTTTAACTGTATACTCCAGTCACCAATTTATGACAGTGATTTTGTAATAGGTTCTAGAAAGCATAAAATAAATTCACTTTGTGTTCAATTTAGTTTAGAAAAGTTTGTTCACTTCATTACTCTTCGCTGATTTGTTTGCATTATTACCTTATTTGGGAAATCTTTAATAAAGTGCCTTTCATCGAAGATCTCCTAATAACAGGAGGTAGGGAGACAGCTCTTTCTCAAAGGGGAAGGGAATCAAGAGACTTCCGGAGGGAAGGAAGAGGAGGGATACTGGATGAATAAAAGGGACTTCAATGTGTTACGCACATGTACCAACCATACACAAGGAATGCAAACATTATGTACTGCAAACACGTACCAGGCTCAGTGGACAGGTGGACGGGAGAAGGAGGGAAGGGAAAGAGGATAAAAGGAATTGAAATAGGCTATGTACATGTACCAACTTTCCACAAGGAATGCAAACATTATGTACTACACACATGTACTAATAAACTAAAATAAAATTTAAAAAAAGAAATCCAGTATGCCAAAGAAGTATCAAAAAGAAACACGAAAATATTATCAGTGTTACTTATAGATAGTAGAATGATGTATAATTTTTATTTTGTTCTTTATACTTTGTTCTACTTCCCAAATATTCCACCATAAACAACATCTTTTATATTTAGAAAATGTTATTTTAAGACAGAAAGAAATGATTAAAGCAGAAAGAAGTCAACAGATGCTCAGATTTGTTTAAGTTGTTCAGAGATAAGAGAATAATCTGATTTTGAATTTGTTCACATTGTTTTTCGTTATGCTACAGACCATTCTCAGAATTTATTTCTATCAAATCTGTGAAAATGGGCTTGATCTCAAGTAGAAGTTCCTAAACCTTTTTTGGGGGAATGGTATACCTACTGATTTGACAATACAAATAAAGCTGTGGCTGAAACAAAAAAACAGAAAAAGATTTCCTGAGGATAATTATTCTGTAAATTGACAACATTCATTAATCAGCGCATGTGGCATAGTATAAATTCTGTGCTAGCCTTGTCAATGATACCATTTTCTGTCAAATGAACAAATCTTTTTCCAATGTGTTCATGATTCACTTTTTTAATTGGACTATCAAATAATTCAATCACCAATTTATTATTTCTCTTCAAAACTTATCTCTTCCTCTTAATGAATTACTTCCTTTGATATAATCTATTTTTATTATGAGTCACTTTTTGTGTTACAAAATTTTGTTGAATTCATCACTTTTCTTTATTACTTTTGTTTCATATTACAATATTTTTGTCTTTTCTTTCAGTTACCTTATAAGTTTACCATTTACTAAATGGTTCCTATACAAATGTCCAAATCACTGTAAGAAAGGCTACTCCAACCCCATGCAACATGAGACAGTGTAAGAGAGAAGTGACCTCAATTATAGCTAAAAGAGTTTACTTTTGTAAATTTTACCTAAACAGTACAAAACTATAACCGATGGAACACATTTCAAGGCCCCTAGACAGTAAGGAATCCCAAGGCTTAAACTTCGTAAGCCTCACAGTAATCATACTTTAGAAATTCTTAAGAAGAGAAACCATATCTTTAAAAAAAAATCCAAAAAACAAAACAAAAAGTTCCAGGGCTACATAGCTTGAGGTCCCACTGTAAAACTCAGATCTTCAGTGGGTACCAGAAAGCCAAGAAAAAAAGTTTCACATTCTACTACCTTGTCCTCTATCTTGATTCTAAAAGCTATTCTCAAATAAACTAAAAGCACAGAGTAATGTATTTTTCAATAATTCCATGAGTAGTTTAAATAAAAAGAGACAATAAACAACACATCACATACCGGAAATGAGGTAGCCTGAAGCAGTAGCAATATTTAATTTCACAAATGATGAATCGCCCCTGTAAATATTAAGAAAAAAAGTTTTTTAAAAGCATATGGCTTTCAGATGACAGCTACATTTTTTTCTATTGAAGTTTAAATATAATGACCATCATTCTTAACTATCATTTTTGTTGCCACTCCAGTCTTGTAAGACTTTAATTAATACTTGATTTAATGGAAGCTTTGTGAAGCCTCGCCTGCAAGAGTTCATGACTTGGGAGAAGAAATCATGAGATAAAATCACTGACAGCTATATTGCCAATGCACTACGAGCAGCCTACATGGACAAGAAATGTTCATTTAAGGACAGCTCCATTGCTAGACATTAGAGATTGAGGCCAATGGTTCAGATTTCTATACATAAATGTAGATTTTATACATGAATAAATGTAGATTACATGAAAAAATAAGACATCCCCTAAAAATAAGCTGTATTGCATCTTCTGGAGCAAAAATTAAAAACAAGATCTAGTCTGACTTTCGAGGAAATATAGTAAATTCCTCTCATGTGTCCATCTATGTTTCTCAGGTTATCTCTTTGCTATCAGGACAATGGGTCAAAAATCAATTTGAAGGCAAAGTCTTAAGTAGACATTAACCCAGACAACTATTCTATCTCAATAAATAATGACTCAGTTTTGCTCATGACAATGGTTACAATAACTTGGCTTTATTCACTAACACTATACAAATACTTGTCTTATCATAGTCTATTTGTTTTGGACAACACTTACAATAATAAGGCAGAATGGCCCTTATTATTTGTACTCAAATCTAAAATCATTTTAATGTAATTTGCTGAAGTAACTCTGACTACAAGCATTTTAATAAAGCATAGACCATCAACATATTTTAAAGTAAAATAAGTGATGTTTGTATTAACAATTTCAAAATAAGTGACTAGCTTAGAAACAGCTTACCAAAGTGGATCAGCTCTAGTAGCCTCATCAAAGAAGAAAATATATAGGCCCAAAATCCCAACCACCAAAGAATGGCATGTAGACACTACCCTGAAATTAAACAAAGTACATATTAAAATTTTAGACTCCTTGCAAAAAACTCTAACTCATTCTGATAAGACATTTAACATTCTGAAAAAGTTACACAGCACAAAGCATTAATATATAGAGGAGGAGAATATCTGATAGTACAATAAAAAATTGCCATTTAGAAATCTGAGGGTCACAACTTTACTTTGGAATGAGTAAGAGGAAGAATGCCGAGGTCTATAATTTCATGCTAGAAAAGTAATGAATCATTTCTTGGTGAAAAGTTATAAAGCAAAGCATACATGATGATGCAGTTAAGAGTCTTGTGCAGAGTGACGGCAACTGGCAAGGCTATTACCCTGTACCCTGCTCTCAGTTCCATCCCCAACAGCACTGCTGTAGGGCATCTTCTGTTCCACTCAGCTGCCAAGACTTCCCCTGTACCAACCCTTGTTCTTTGTTGCTGTTTGCTGCAGCAACCCAGTGGTCTCATTAGTGCTAGTCAAGCTCTCTTCCACTGAGCTACATCTCCAGTTCACCTACTCCATATTCTTAAAACAATTTGAAAGGATCATGACATGGAGATTTATTATCTTGAGAAATTTCAGTTTTAAAAAGTACATTCACATGCATTATTATACTTGATTTGTGTAAGCACTTCAAAATAGAAAAACTGAGGACCATAAATTTACGTGGTTTTGCTACTTTATTCAATGATTTGATATGAGGCCTTGCTATGTTGCACAGGCTGGTCTTGAACTCATGGACTCACCCCAAGTAGCTGGGACTACAGACATCAGCCATTGAAACACTTAGGTGAAAGCAAAATGTTCACAAGATTTAGGTTTTTTCTTTTATAGAAGGAAGAAGGGTTAGAAGAAAAATATCAGTTTCTAAACTTAATGACTGAATTCAATCTTTAGGATATGCTACTTGAAGAACTATGCAGGATGCTGCACAACTGTCCACATAATGGAAGGGTTTTTTTAAAACCAATTTCAGATTTCTCACATCTTTATTTAGAAGTTAATAAGCAAAGAAGTTTCTTTTCATCAGAATAAAGGATGAAAAAATTAACTAGAAATTACTGATGTGGAATGAATTTCTATATGACCCCCAAATCTTTAAAAATAAGAAATATATGGACCAATATTGAGTTTGATATTAAAAATGTCATTGCAACTAGACAATTCAATACATTTGATCTAACAGATGATGTGCTCCTAAGTGCATGCCAAACCCAATTATATTTTATTTGTTTGTTTGTTTTTGGTATAGGGGATCGAACTCAGGTCCTTGTGCTTTGCGCAGCAGGCAGTGAAATCCCTGAGCTAAATCCCTGGCCCCCAATTATATTTTAAATTCACAGAGATTCTCACTAATTTAGTCACTGAAAAAGAATTCTTTGTAATATCAAAGGATGGCTTTGAAATGTGAATAATTAACCCAATTTATCTGATTTACACCCCTGGAATTTTCATGCTAGGCACACCTGTGTTCCATTTGTGCACTGCAGTATAAAAATGTAAATCCCTTAATAGCAAGTAAAACACTCCATCTAAATAATCATACAGACAGGTCTCTGCTGCTATTCAGAAATTCTATGGAAGGAAAAAAATAGTCACCCTAACCAACCTGTTTTAGTAACTATAAGTCAACAGGTTTCCTTTTGGAAAAACTAACTTTTTATTTATTTCTGACACTCAGGTTTCAAATGTCCTTCTCTAATGAGATGTTACATGCCAAATGGGAAGCATTATAAGTCCTCAGATGATGGAAATTCACACAGAATTCATGAGAGAAAAGTTACATGTTACTTGGCCTGGTCAAATAGATCCCACTATACTGAATAGGAAAATATTCTATATTAAAAGTCCACACTTTCAGAAACTTGTTAATAAAAATTTCATATTTTATTCTTTAAAATCAGATTCCAGGCAAAGGAAAATATAGAATCCTTCATATCTAAAAAGAAACCCTAAAAACGAAATATTTCCTTTTTAAAAGATTAAAAGGAAATGTTCGTTCTTAGAAAGACAGTATTTTTAAAGAATGACATGCTAGAATAGCAAATGTTACTGATTTAATTAACCACAAGTAGTATGACTATTTCTATTATGAATCATAAAGCTCTCATAGAACTCTCAAGAAGTTGAATTTTGGAGAAACATTTGAAAATTAGTAATATTTCAAAAAGATAGGACATTGTATGTCATTAAGCAACTAAGTAAACATAACTAACTCAGAATTTTTTAAACTGTAATATGTAAAATATATCTCTAAGTAAATGTAAAGATAAAGCAATAATTAAGCACCATGTCTACTATCTCTCAAGAATGCATTTTCTAGTATTTTTTCCTGTCCTTTTCCTACCAAATGGTTTAGAGCATCCATTGTTCAGAGACCTTCCTTATTACCAGAAAGAATGACGTATGTTGTATGGATCTGTATATTTCAAGACCAAAGGCTGAATTTCGCGCTTTACAAAGAAAATTTGTATTTTTCATTCTTTGCACTTTTCTACCTCATAGCTTAAATCCCAAATAAACAAGCAGGAGTAAGTTTGAGATTGAAAGAAACACCATTTGAACACCTAAATGAATCTTGTATAATTCCACATTCCTTTTTCAAATAGGAACTCAGTTTCCCAAATGGTGATTTCCTGCATCACAGAATGGCAGTGAAATACTGTACAATGTGAAAATATTTTTCAATTTCATCATTTCATCTTTGCTTCTCTTTGTACTCTCCCTACTTCCTTGGCTTGCAACTACCCAAGACTCAAACTCCTTTACCAGCCCTAACCAAAGTGAAAAGGAAATATAGTTCAAAATTTAAAGAATGTATGACTTCTTCATTCTAGTCCTTCTCATTTCATTCTATCTATCTTCAAATGTTCAGAAAGGTTTTTTTAAATAATGGTATCTGTAGCACACCACATCTGAATAGTATCTTTGTGGCAGTCTTAAGACAAAGAATCACACCTCTTACTTTCTTAAAAATATATAAACAAGTCCCTGCTCCCCACTGGGCAAGAGGAGCTCAGGGATAGAGTGACCTGGTGGCCATGTGCTTGGGTACAGGCCTGGGCAGGCAGGAGGCCAACAGGAGTGCCTATTGGGACCCCTCAGCTCCCACATGGGGGGGGGGGGTGCAGTGCAGAGACTGTCTCTGAGGCCCCACCCAGCCGGCAGGTTAGCATCTACCACGAACTGGTCACCAAAACAGCTGCATGTGAACTATGCGCACACCAGTTGTTAAAGGGCAAAAGAGCAGAGAACAGAGGAGTTCAAAGATTCTGGATTTTCCAACTAAAGCTACTGTTCATCTCACTCACCACCATAGCTGGCTTTTCCCAAAAAACAGAACACAAAACTGCCATTAAGGGCCAGAGATTTAGCTCAGTGGTTCCGCCACCAGCCTCACAAGTGAAAGGTCCCTAGTTTGATCCCCGGTACCAAAACAAACAAACAAATAAACTACCATTAATATCAAGCTTTAAGGAAGCACAAGAGCCACAGATGGGTGTGACCACGGTTCCAGCTTGGACAAGGTGGCTGTTTGTTGAGGTGACTGAAGTGTTGAAAGTGCCCACATTTAATAGTCTCACCAGACATTCCAGTGGAAATCAAGGTGGAAAGGATGTTAAAATGTCAAAAATCAGCAAATGCCCATAGTGCAGTGCTTGGAAGAGTATTGGCAGGAGCCACGCTGACGCTGGGGCCTGGGGCTGACCCGTCTCACTGGAGCCATGTCAGGGAACATGGTGTGATGGCAACATCGCCAGGTGTGATGGCACATGCCTGTAACCCAGCACTGAGGAGACTGAGGCAGGAGGACTGCCTCAAATTTGAGGCCAGCCTGGGCTACATTCTGAGTTCAAGACCAGCCTGAACTAAATAGCAAGACCTTGTTCCAAACAAAACAAAACAAAAACCAAAATAACTAACTCTACTGACTTGATCCTACTATGAGCAAGAAGAAAAAGAACAACCCCTTTATGTTAGATGAGGAAGATGATTCCCAGATAGAAGAAACCTAGCCCTCAGAAACAAAAGAAGTGAAGCCAAAACCAACTGAGGACAAAGATGTGGAAGCAATGAAAGAGGACAGTAGGAAAAAAGATGCTTCTGATGATCTAGATGACTTGAACTTCTTTAATCAAAAGAAAAAGAAAAAAACAAAAAAGATATTTGATACTGACGAAGCTGAAGAGGGTATAAAGGAACTTAAGATGGAAAGTGACATCCAAGAGCCAGGTGAACCGGCGCATGACCTGATATTATGCTTGGCAATAAAAAGAAGAAAAAAAAGAATGTCAACTTTCCAGATGAGGATGAAACACTAGAAAAAGAAGAAGCTTTAGAAGATGAAGACAGCAAAAAAGATGATATCTCATTCAGTAACCAGACAGGCCCTGCGTGGGCAGGCTCAAGGAGAGACTACACATATGAAGAGCTACTGAATCGCATGTTCAACATCATGAGGGAAAAGAATCCAGATATGGTTGCTGAGAAAAGAAAATTTGTCATGAAACTTCCACAGGAGGAACGAAGTAAACCTGGTCCAAGTAAGAACCAAGAAAACTTCTTTTGTCAACTTTACAGATATCTGTAAACTATTACATTGCCAGCCCAAATATCTCCTCTTATTTTTATTGGCAGAACTGGGTACAAGTGGTTCTATAGATGGTAGTAACCAATTTGTAATCAAAGGAAGACTCCAACAGAAACAGATAGAAAATGTCTTAAGAAGATATATCAAGGAATATGCCCCTTGGCACACATGCCAATCACCAGACAATTCTGCAGAAGGACACCTGCTCTATTTCTTACGGTGTGAAACTTGTCATTCTCCATGCTCTGTTGCCAGTATCAAAACTGGCTTCTAGGCTGTCACAGGCAAGCGACCACAGCTGTGTGCTAAAGCTAACTAATTTGCTAATCACCACTGATTTTGCAAAGCGTGTTCTGAGGAATTGGACAGATAGGTTAACCATCAGAGTGGATGTATCATTGTATTAAAAACCAGGTAGAAAAACTGCCAGATTCTTTGGCAAGTAGTTAGTTGATCTAAAATCCTTGTCGATGAAGCTGCTGACCTAGTTATTGCCTACTTTAACAACTGTCAGAGAAACATGATACGGTAAAGAGGTGCTTTTTAAAAATCGTTCATAGACTTCTGTAAAACATAAGATAAATTAAAGTTACTATAGCAGTGAAAAAAAATCAGCATATACCCAATATGTTGACTATAAAGGGGCTCCTAAGTACAGCAGGCAGTACATGTTGTCACATTTATTCCAGTAGCTTATAAATTTTCTCTCTTCTTCAACAGACACTGAAATCCTGGATGGAAGAACTTCCTAAGATTTCATAAAATGATATCTTATTCACCTGTGTATGCTTGGTTTCTCATAGATATTCACACATATAATAGATACTCACTGTATGAAAGAATGAATCCTATAAAAGAAAGCATTGTTTTGGCTAGTCTATAAACTTTCAGAACTACTTTATGGTCTGCCAGCCCCAGCCTGCAGTGATACTTTCTTCTGACTCCGAAGTCTCCAAAACTGAGCTCCTCAACAATGACTCCACCCACCCTCTGGGTGTTCTGGCAGGGAGGAAGCAAGCACCTTAAGACCTTTTTTTTCTGCCTCCATTTATCTCTCTCTTCCAGTACCATTTGTCTTTAGAGACTTTTAACATGCATTTGCTCCTGGGGTGCTTAATAGCTCTTAATAAACTTTGTCTTATCTGCCATATGTAGTAGAATATATTTTGAAATCAGACATATGTGGGTTCCTATACAAATGCCTCAGTTACTAGCTTTGTGGCCCTAAATACTTATTTTGACCTCTTTGGGTCTTGAGCTACACATTTGTCCAGTGAAGATACTACAAGTTTTAATGAAATAACAAATGCAAAGACACTTGTCATAATGCTTGGCATGCGTCAGATGTCCAGTGAATGTCAGATCCATTCTGCTTTGATGGCTTACAGTAATAAAGGTATGAGAGAAATTTGCATGGCAGAGTTGAAAATTAAACTAAAAGGAAAGAAAATGAAGCAGATCTAACATGAATCAAGTCAATTATTAACTTTTTACAGACTATATAAAACATACCAATAACTAAGAATGTCACAAGTGGGTTTAAGGGTGAAAGGATCCCATATATTCTCTGTAACAACAACAGATTTAGATTTTTTCCTAACTAGAACCTGCACAGGCATGACATTTAATTGAAAGAGATTTCTTCGCTAGTGTGGACTGTTCTTTAGTTCCATCCTGGGATGCATCTGGGGGAAATCTGGGGTGCATTATGGGTTGTTAGTTTGTTATTGCCTGTTATGACTTGTGTCTAGATGTCCCCCCAAATGCCTCATGAGGTCATAGGTGGGGCTTTTTCAGAGATGCATAGATCTAGAGTACGATTCATGGTGCATGTAGCATGACCAAGGGCACTAGGATTAAGGTGTGAGTGCTACCTGCTCTAAGTAGCCTGGATTAAGATATAAGGGATAGAAAAAGCTGTGGTCCCCCTTTGTTGCTTTGCTACCTTCTCCCCACCATGAACTGTTTCTCCTCTAAGATGCCCCTCTGCCATGCCACTCTGCCTTGGAGCCAGCCAATTATGGACTGAAACCTCTACAAACTGTGAGCTAAATAAACCTTTCCTGCTTTAACATTGGGTGTTGGGCATTTTGTCTCAGCAACAAGAAAAATAAATAAGACATCACCTGAGAGGTTACTTATATGGAAACAACAGGGAGACTAAATCCAGGATGAGAGAGTCAGGAAGCTCCAAAATGCACAAATGACCACACACTCTGTGTGTGTGGGGGGGGGGGTAACTCTTCTCTGTTCCCCTGGCACCTTTATATATATTTTTTGTCTAATCAATAAAATTTGCTATATGATATATTAAAAATTTCAGAGGTTAGTTATAGAAAAGGAAAAAAAATAGGTGAACAAATAATTCTTGCTTTGGGGGTGAAAAAAATTACAGTATGTGTGAACCAGACACATCAGTGTGAAATACAAAAGAAAACAACTAGATTTTTATTCTCAGTCTGAGTTATAAAAGTGAATACCTTCCTGGCCTTGAATTCACTACATACCCCAGGCTGACAGCAATCCTCCTGCCTCAGCCTCCCAAATACTGGGATTATAGGAATATATCAGCACACCCAGTTTAAATATTAAAAGGAAATTTCAATGACAAACAATCACATCAATTTTGGCAACCTGCTGAATCTATTTTATAGTTAGCATTAAACCCAACTAAATAACTATAAAAAAAATCTGTCCATATGAGTGTTGTGATGTTTGGACACACAAAATGCTCTAAAGCATGACAACCAGTCAGAGTCATTTTGTACTGGAAGACTTGTGAAATTAATGAGTTATACAAGCACACACACATCTGCAAACAACTTATGAAAACTCTGGAAGATGTCCTCATCCATAGACTAATTCTTTTTTTTTTTTGGTACCGGGGATCAAACTTGGGTCCTTGCAGTTGTGCAGCAGGCTGCAATATCTCTGAGCTAAATCCCCGGCCCCAAAGACTAATTCTTTTTCCACTATTTGTTTAAAAAATCCAAAAGGCAGTTTTTACTTTAGAATTAAAATAAAAATAAATTTTAGAAGGCTCTAATTACAGTGCAAAGTTCATTAAAAGATATAGATGTACTGATTGTGTATTATGTTCTCTGGTGTGTAGAGTTCAACAGCTATTAGCTGTATATAAGCTATTCATAATTCCAACAAATGTTTACTTCTGTTATTGTTGCCAAAGAATATGTGTTTCTTATAAATATGTCAAAGAAAAATTCAACACAATACACTTGCATAATCAGCTGGCCAAATCTCCCCATTCTTCCCCAAAATGTTAAATAAATTTTTCCTAACATCTTTCAATATAATAGTTCTTAAACTTTTCTTCTATGAGATCTGTCTGTATGTCTTTCTTTTTATTCCTAAGGTCAAAAGCAAAATTTGACTGAATTTTGTTAGATTCTAATGAAAGATTTTTTTGAAATATTTTAAATAATTTTATTTCATAATGCTTAAGTTAAATATATTTTTATATGCTTTACCTTGAGTTCCATTCAATCTTCTTTTCCAAGCTGAGACTATTAAAACCTGAAGAAACTTTTGCAGAAAACCAATAACTTACAAAGTGGAAAAGAAACTGAAACGTGAGAAAGCTAGTACAAAGAGTGCTGATAACCAGTTTGGTGTCGGTATCCATATTTCATCAACCTGTAGAGAGAAATGACAACTATAAATACTTCAAAGTATATAAATTACTATCTTACAATACCATAAATTACTATCAATTATATCTATAAATTACTATTATAAATTACTATCTTACAATAACTATCTTACTATAAATTACTACCTTACAATAACTTACTATAAATTACTATCTTACAATAAGCCTACATTGTTTTCATTTTTAAAAGTATATACTTCTGTTTTTTAGAAATAAAGTCACCTACTGAAGCCAATTCACTAGAGAAAAACCAAGTCATCGACTGCATGAGCAATAACCCCCCACTTCATTCCCTTCCAACCAGGATATCACAATTACAATCAGTCTCCCACAGGGCCTCTTCTGACAAAATTCATGTCTGCCATGACTTCTTTTCTCATTTTTTTAGTTTGTTGTTAATAATTATTGTTAATTATTTTTAGTTTGTTGTTAATTAATATTGCAATTCTTCTCTGTGAGACTCCATTAACTTTATTGTTCATTTTTTTTAGTTCAACATGTGCTTATTTGGTATTAAAAAATTTTAATTTATGGCCTTTTAGCCTAGATTTAATATTAACCAAATAATGCATAAAAGTAAGCTTTGTACATAAGTTAAACATCATTATAATTTGCTATGTGAGATATAAAGTGAAAATATTTTTCTAAGATTAAAGTAAACAAAGATCTGGAGGCCAAATGGTCAGATAACTGAAGAAAATGGAACCACTCAGCAGATGAGAGTGGAGTTCAGTCTTAAATGTAAGAATGGTTTGCCTGGAAGGCTTTGGATGATCCCTGTTGGCCCTGGAGCAATAGATGGGCATGGGCTACTCATTTACTTCTGTTAAAATTCAACACATACCATGACCATTTCAGTAATTTTTTTAAGTTGTCATAAAACACGAGGTGTGATCAAAATTATAGTGAATGTTTAATTTTTTTAATGTATTACAAAGACACTTTGTTCTTAGTTCCCCTCAAAATACTCCCCTTCATTCTGAAGGTACTTATCCTATGGTTCTTGCTATTTTTTAAAGCAGTTCTGGAAGTTCTTTTTCATGTCTTTAGTTGTGCTGTCGAGGCTACCTCAATGTCCTGAATTGATTAACAACATTTACCTTTCACGGTTATTTTGACTTTGGCAAAGACCCAGATGTCGCATGGTGCCAGATCTGAGGTGGATGAGGACAGTGTAATGTTCTCTTTTTTTCCCCCAGAGGAAGTCCTGCATTTCTGCTCACAACCCAAAAAAGTCTCCCCCCCCCACCTAGCTGCAGCCCCACCCTCAACACCTTCAGACCTCACTGATTTTCTCCCAGAGCTAAAAAGATCCCCCAGTCTCCAACTAGGGCCACTCCCCTTCCTCCCCACTGCCTGCACTTCCAGCTGCTCTGGGGTCTTGGCTCCCTCCCCACACAGATCCCAAGGACACTTATCTGGCTTTTAAAACCTTCCCTGACTTAGACGCTCATTTGCATAGTCATCCTTACGTGGCTCCCTGGCTCACTTCCCTCCTCACCCAAGACCACCTCCACAGGAGAACCTAGAAGCCACATATGAAAGTTGGGAGACCAGGGTTCCCAGCTTCGAGTTCCCAGCTGTCCCAGAGGGGTGCAGCTGTTCACCAAGGCGGAACATCACTGATTGGGGTGAGGGAGGGCAAAATTCAAAAAGGCAAAAAGAGGATAAAAGGATAAAATCAGGAGGGTTTGGGAAGACGCTGACAGAGATGGGGGAACCTGCCACCCCAACCCGGAAGCTTGAGGGCCGCCGAGGCCCCGCCCCTAGCTGCTGCTCGCGCACTGGCTGCATGCCTAGTACACCTCGCTGAGCAAGTCCTTCACGTACACAGTGTACTGTTCTTATGAGCCTGTCTTTCCATTGGATGGCACTTGGAAGCAGCATTCACCAATTTTTGATCATACCATACCATGTAAAGATACTCACAAAAAAAGGACTTCAAGATCTGCTTCAGGAAGTGGCAAGAGTGAGAAGTATTCTGAGAGAGATTAATGGCAATATGTCTTTTACTGTAATATCTTTAAACATTCACCATATATTTTGATTGTGCCTCATTTTTATATGATGCAATATTATACAGTTTATGAATTGTTACTTTAATACATCAAAAAAAAGCACTCAAACAGTTCAACATTAAGAAATCTATTTCCAAAAAAAAAAAAAAAGAAATCTATTTCCTCTAAAATCTAGCTTTTATTAGTTCTTTGGTATACTGGATGAATATTTTATATTTTCAGTAAACTTATTTTGTTAGTCTTTGGGGTATATGTTGAGAGTCTGTCTTTCAAAAATGTTTCATTTAAAACTAAATAGAGTGCTCCATATCTTCCAGCTACAGCTTCTAATAAAGGCTCAACAAACAGAAGCTGATTAAATTGTTCTTCTCCCAGCTTTGCTTCTTAATAAGCAGCTGCTTGCTTAATCAGTCATGCCAAATCAAGAACTAATCCAGAGATTTTCACAAATGTCCCTAGAAAATCGAGACTTCTGGATGGAAGCAGTTGTCCCTGCTTATTCTCTATGGGAGCCTCAAAGAGGGAAAAAAATGTAAAACTGGATAAAACCAAAGAATGTTCATTCGTAACACAGATAAAGGGCCTTGTTATGGCTTGTGTTTAGATGTCCCCCCAAAGCCTCATGCTTTTTCAGAGGTGGCTAAATCTAGAGTATGTGATTGATTCATTTTGGGGCTAGGCCCAAGAGCACTAGGATTAAGGGTGTGAGTGCTACCTGCCCTAGGTAGTCTGGATAAAAGGGGCAGAAAGACACTGTTAAGGCCCTTTGTTGTTTTTGCTGTCTTCTGCAGCCATGAACTGTTTCCCCCTGCCATGTGCTACCCTGTCTTGAAGCCAGCCGATTATGGACTGAAACCTCTATGAACTGTGAGCTAAATAAAACCTTTCCCCTTTAACTTTGGGTGTTGGGTATTTTGTCTTACCAACAAGAGAAAAGTAACTAACCCAGGCCTTTGGGGAATTTAGTGATTACGAGGCATAGAAATACACTGTATGGTAAAAGTGGAGAAGGGTTAGACCTCAAACATATATATATTTCTAAGTGTAGATAGCAGCTGGCAGAGGCTGAGATACTAGCTCTCCTAGAAGAGCTATGAAACATATATGGGAAATGTTTCTGGCATAATTTGCAAGACTATCTAGAGATGAAGTCTATAATATATTAATCCCATCTGGATTCACAGAAATTGTGGACATGAAAGAAATTCTTCTAGAGACCTGCTGAATACAATGATGTTTCCATTTTTTCCCCTAGGAAGCATAAACTTTAATTGAAGCTGGATTCTTAGTAGGGAAGAACATGAAAGGGTTTGAAGTAGACCCATCTACCCTCAGCTATGAAAGCCCCTCTGTTCCTGCAGGATGCTCCAGAGGCAGGGCCCTCAGCATAGCACCTCCAGGGCTGACTCGGTATTCACCTCAGCCAACAGACCATCCAACATGTGTATGTGTCCACTGCATGCCAGGCACTGTGCTGGTGTTTCATATGCTAAATGGATGACACATTTGCAAGCTAGCAAGGAAGCACAGAAATCTATTCTTGCACAGAAAGTGTTAAGTTCAGGTGCTAAGAAGATGCTCCCTGTTCTCCAGGAATACCCAGTGGAGATGACACTAAAATAGTGAAGAGATATCCAAAGGTACTCAAAGTGAGCCAAGAGGATACTCTCTCTTCTATTAAAGTCCCAACAAGGTGCTTTGAGGCCAAAGCCCAAAAGACTCAGTTCCACTACATGAATTTAGAACCAACTCCCTCAACCCCAACCATTATTCTCATTTCCCTGTTCGTTATTACCTTGACAGTAACAAGGATTCTTTGGAGTATCTGTCTGAATCACCACTGCATTCCCATATACACACACACACCTCTACTTCTTCATTCTTATACAACTCCCAGGTAAGAACCATTTCTGTAATATTCTGCAGTAAAAAATCCTCAGGGACAGGGAGAAAGGTCTGCGTGCTTGTCTGAGGCAAGCTAGGAATAACATCTATCTCCCTCGTGCCTAGCATTCCTTTCCCAAACCTTAATAAGCCCCCTTTCCTATTTCCCAACCTGATTCCAAAACATTCACGGCTCTCAAATCTCCAGTTCTGCCTCTCCGGTAATAATGAGATTTGTTCCCATTTAACCAAGAAGACAAAGGTTACCAGGCATTAATTTCTTTAACTTGGGAATGTTTATCATCTCCTTTCAATTCCACCCTGAACCTCTTTCTGCACTCCATAGGCTCTCCAGTCCACACTGTCAACACTCCATGCTGTACACAACTGCGGCCCACCACAAGGTGCACACAGTGTTGGATGGTTGGCCAGCCTCTAGAGGGCTCCATGTGGGCACCTGGAGGCCCAGCAGCCACTATCGGACCAAGATAGCCTTAACCCCCAAACCAGCCCTTCCTCCACCGCTCTTTATCTTGGTGCATGGCACCAGCATCCACAATGTTGTCCTATCTCAGATAGAACAACCTAGAACAGCTCAGTCACCCTGTTGCCTTCCAATTCTTTCCTTCCACAAACAACTGACTGACAAACCCTGGTAGATTGGAGAATACCTAATGTAGAAAAACTGGACTCCAGCAAAGTTTTAAAAGTTTCTCATGAGAGCCTTATAGATAATACAAAGATATCTGACTGGATAACAAAATTAAGTAAATCCAAGGCTAGCTAAAAAACAATAAGCAGTTTGTAGGTCAATAATATGAAGTAAATTTCAGAAATATTTTCTGATAGTTTGTGGTTTCCCTTTTTGATAGTGTTTTCAGTAATACTTTTATAAATATTTTATGATAACTACTTAATATACATTTAACACAGATCTGGGAAGATAGCTAATATGCTGGGTTAACAGAATCAAATTCAAAGTTATCTTCATTAGCTGAAATACTGAATCCCAATCACAAAGGCAAAATAAAATGGAAACAAACTTTTAAAAGACCCAAATACAGAACTTAGCACAGGAGCTCCCCATAAAACACACAACCTTAACATTATATTCCTAAAAGTTGTCATAATACATGAGGTTTAATCAATGCAAGACAACAGTTTAAGAAGATACCAAACACAAAATTTTCAGTCTCATTTATAATCAGATAGGGTGAAGTTTGCATTTCAATCAAAATAAGTATGAGTCCCACTTGGAATTAATCATATACTGAAATACCTTTCAAGTAGTGTAAATAAGAGTGATTTTTAGAAATTATGTCTTAACATGGAGAGTTAGAAGGGCTCATACTGTTACTTTGAACACAGATTTCTTAGGACTTGAGAGGAGTCTTTGAACATTTAAAGAACTCTCCTGCAGAAAAACAAGATGAAACTTTATTCAAAATAGCACAAGTGGGAAAAAACTGTAGCAAGGGAAGAGTTCAGTTTAAAGAGGAACCTTGTAACTATTTAGAAGTGCCCAAACATCCATCATGGAAGTCATAAAGGACAGCTAGCAGGTTGTTCAAAAGAAAAGGCAGATATTAGTCTAACCTTCCACACACTCTAAAGTGAGAGTCTAGGAGACTCTACCATGGTGGTCTAGAGGAAATAGCACACTCTCTTCAACCTAAGGCACTAACCTATGCTAGTGGTTGCAGCCCTGCACAAGGAGGTAACAACAGACACACACACACACACACACACACACACACACACACACACACACACACAGAGGAATATAACCTGGTAGAATAAGAATCAAAGCATTATGGATATATTTGCACTAGGAAGTGTACCTTTGATACTGGGTGCTATGGAAATCATGAGACAGAACTACAGTGGACTGGGACGCAGCTAGAAGTTGCTATCACTGTCTCAGACAGCCCAGGCTCACACTTGTGTCTTCACAGCACAGGACACTGAGGCAACTGTGACCCAGAGACACTTGGGGAACTGGAGCAGAGGGAGAAGTGGTAAACACTGCGCTGTTGAGAGACAGTCCCAACGGTTCTGGCTCAGGTTTTTATCCCTCCAATCCTCAGCCCTCCCTCAACACTGTACAAGGTGGGAACTCCAAGCTTGGGAGAAATCAGAAAAACCAAGGCAGCTGGCTTGTGCAAGCACCTGGATTGGAGAAAAAGCACAAGATCAGTGTAGGGCTGTCTCATTCATGAACCCCAGATAACACTGAGACTGTGGGCTGGAGGAAGATTGGGGAAACTGCTCCAGAACCAAAAGAACTGCACCATAGCTGAGAGCCAAACATGCCAGTGACTGGAGAGAAGGAAGGGGCTGAGTTTGTCATGGAGGCTGCAGCAGGCACACAGCCTGGGACGCTGGACATAGAACCGCCAGAAGATAACACAGAGCCTGCTACAGAAGCTGTGGTAGGGTCACAGATGGGGACCCCAAAGCTGAGACAAACAAAGAGAGTGGCTTCAACCCCACTCCATGGTCCCTTAGAACACCAGAGGCTCCTGAATATGGCAACTCCAAGATGGCAGCATCAATAGTCTGTTTAGGGATATTGATCCTAACCAACAGGACACTCTTCCTCTTTTTTTTTTCCTTTCTTTTATCATTTGTTTAGGTTTTATATATTTTTTCTATTTTCTTCTCTCCCTCTCTCTTTACTTGTCTGTAAGTACTTGGTTGACTGTAATTAGGTTTGGTCTTTCTACATACATATCAGTATATAGCCATTTGTATTAGTTTCTTACTTTAGTAAAATAACATTCTAAGCTGTTTAGTTATAGATTCCCATACCAAAGGTCACAAATTAAGGATATTTAACTTTCTTAGACAATTGGTTCAACAACTGGATCAATCCCCTTTGCCTCTTCTCTCACCTCCCAGCTATACTACCTTATTTCCCCTGCTTCCTCTACACCCTTTCACACACCTTACTCCACCTCTTTGCTTGTCTCCCTCTTTTGTATTTATATGTATATTTTTTTTCTGTACATGCTTTCTGCTCCTCAAAATACATAGAGTTCATCTAAATAACATTAATGTTTAATTTTCTCTAGCCTACTATATACTTCTCTCTTTGATTTCCCCTGGAGTAGTGAAAGAGATCTTTCTAAACAGTTTCAATTACCTGATAATATATGGTTAGCTTCTCCACCTATACTTCCTTCTCTTTTCTTCTTTCTTTCCATCCTCACACATAACCTCTCAAAACTCCTGCTCCTTTTCTTTCCGGGCATTAAAAATAGTCACCAAAACCCATTTTTCCCTTCTTTCTTACATTCTATTTTGTTTCTCTGGGGTTTTTTTTCCATTTTTCCTTCCTTTTTCTCCTAATTCCCAACCTATTCCTTTTTTTTTTTTTTTTGGTACCAGGGATCAAACTCGGGTTCTTGCACTTGCGCAGCAGGTGGCAAAACCACTGAGCTCCCAACCTATTCTTCATCATTACTATTCCCTTCATCTTCCTGGGCTATTGAAATGGCTGAAAACTATTTAAACAAGTTTGATATTAAGTGCTGATATATCACT
The DNA here is from genome assembly GCF_053883595.1 of Heterocephalus glaber. NCBI lineage: Eukaryota > Metazoa > Chordata > Mammalia > Rodentia > Bathyergidae > Heterocephalus > Heterocephalus glaber. The sequence goes on along the minus strand of NW_028258296.1, from coordinate 30,192,433 downwards.
GGCTCTTTGGATGCTGATCTTACTGGTAATTATTCTCTTCCCTCAGTGTAATGTTAGGGACAGATTCTAGTACTGTGAATAAGTGGAATAGGTATTGACACACTGAATCATTCCAAAGCCAAGGGCATATTACTGGGAGAAATCCACTTACTGAAGACATCTCTACTGTAGAGAAAGGGCTTTCTAGCCCATTGGATCCGCAAACTTCAATACAAAAACATAATATCCATGAGAAAACAAGGCAACAAGATGCCTCCAAAAATGCATAACTACTCAAAAATAGATTGCACAGACACTGAAGCAGATGAATTTCCAAAAACTCAAAAAACAAATAGAGAAAATGATTGCAGAGATTAAAAAGACAACCACCCGAATGAAAGTTACTTAAGATGATGGCCCAACTCCAACTTAAAGATGTAAGTAAACAGCTAAATGAAGCATTCACTAAGATGATCAATGAATTTAAAGAAAAACAAGAAGTTGAATGAATTAAGGAAGACAATGCAAAATATGAAAGATTTGATATGAAGAATTAGAGGATTTGAAAAGTAACCAAGCAGAAATCCTGGAAATGAAACACTCAACTGAAAGTTTTGACAGTGAGCATAATCAGTCAGAAGAAATGATGACCACCCACAACAAAGGCAAACTAAGGAAATTCATTCAAACCAGCATTGCAAAAAATACTCAAAAAAAGAAAAAATCAATTTCACTTGAAGAGTAAACAAAGGCAAAATTATAAAGGAAAAATACAGTATCAGAAATCAGTAACTACCTTTCAATAATTGTCAATGTAAATGGTCTTACCTCTTTAATCAAAAGACACAGATTGGCAGATTGGATCAAAAATAAAACTCAAAATATTGCATGCAAGAGACACAGCTCACCTACAAAGAAATACACAGACTGAAAGTAAAAGTAAAAGGATAAAAAATGATATTCCATGTAGCTGGAGCCTGAAAGCAAGCAGGAGTAGCTATTCTCATTTCTGACAAAGTTGACTTCAAACCAAAACTGATCAGAATAGACAAAGAAGGTTACTACACATTGGTAAAGGAACAACTGATCAGGAAGAAATAACAATTATAAATATTTATGTACCAAATTTTGGAATGCCCAATTTCATAAAACAAAAACTATTTGATATGAAAGGATAGATACCAATACAATCATAGTGAAGAACTACAATACCCCTGTCTCACAGAAAGGTCAACTAGACAAAAAATTAACAAAGAAATAAGTAAATGACATCATAGAACAAATGGATTTTTACAGATATATACAGTGTTTTATCTACCAACAACATACTATACATTCTCCTCAGCTGCCCACAGAACTTTCTCCAAAACAGATCATATTTTAGGCAATAAATCATGTCTCAATAATATAAAAGAAATAAAATAATCTCTTACATCCTATCAGATCATAGTAAAATGAAACTAGAAATAATAGCAAAAAGAACCACAGAAACTGCACAAACACAAGGAAATTGACTAATATACTTTTGAATGATTAATGGATCACAGACAAAATGAGGGAAGATATTTTAAATTCCAATAATCAAATTTCAACAGAGATACATGTGGGACATAATGAAAACAGTTCCAAGAGGGCACTTCATAGATGTGAATACCTACATTAGACAAACAGGATGATCTCAAATAAATAACCTATTGATACATCTCAAGGTCCTAGAAAAGCAGTAGTCCAATCCCAAAACTAGTAGTAGAAGAGAAAAAGTTATCAGAATGGAAAGCAATGAAACTGAGACTATAAAAAAATACAAAGATTCAATGAATCAAAGAGATGGTCCTTTTAAAGGATAAGTAAGATATAAATCCTTAGCCAAACTTACTAGAGAAGACTCACACCACTGGAATTAGAAATGAAAAAGGCAAAATTATAACAGACACCACTGAAATCCAGAGGATTTTAAGAAACTATTTGAAAACTTATATTGCAATAAATTAAAGAATACAAAAGAAATGAATAAATTCCTACACACATATGAATTACAAAAATTGAAACAAGAAATATAAAAACCCTGAACAGACCAATAATAGGAAATGAAACTGATGCAGTAATTAAAAACTATACCATTAAGAAAAGTCCAGGACTCAGTGAATTTACTGCTGAATTTTTACTGAAACATCAGCGAACTAAGGCCAATAGTCCCGGCCCATAGTCCCCAAATCCTTCTATGAAATTGAAAGGGAAGAAACATTGCCAAATTCATTCTATGAAGCCAGATTACCCTGATATCAAAATCAGATAAAGACACAACATAAAAAGAAAACTATGGCCCATGATGAACAAAGATGCAAAAATCCTCCATAAGATACTTGCAAACAGTATTCAAGAAATCATTTAAAAGATCATTCATCATGACCAAATCAGCTTCATCCCAGGGACATAAGAATGGTACAACATATGTAAATACACATAAGTAGAATCAAGTATAGAAATTACAGGAACATCAATAGATACAGAAAAGACCTGTGACAAAATCTAATATCTTTTTATGACAGAAAATACTCTCATTAAAATACGTATGTATAGAAGGACCTTACCTTAAACTGATAAATATGACAAAGCAACAGACAACATCCTACTAAATGGGGAAAAACTGAAAGCTTTCACTCTAAAATCAGGAATGAGACAGGGTGTCCATTCTCATCACCACTCTTCAATACAGTACTTGAAACTTTAACTAGAGCAATCAAGCAAGAAAAAAGAAATAAAATGTACATGAACAGGAAAGGAAGAAATCAAACTATCTTTGTTTACATGTGGGACTGCATAACTCTGTAATCATAAAACTCCCCTAGCCCCAACTGTGATTGAATGTGAGTAAATAGATAAAGATGCTTGTTAGTTCCCGGACACTAGATAATCTGACACCGCTATCTATAGAACAATCTACAAAACATCTGCTGACCATCAGTACAGATCAGGCTAATTAACATGCAAATGTAAGAGCACTAACCTTTGTTCCCTCTTCTGTAAATTTTGCCGGTTAACTTCCCTGCAACCCCCTATAAAAAGAGCCTCGGACTCTGGGCTGATGGCCTCTCTAAGCTACTTTGCTTTGGGAGTGCCGTCTGGCCAGACTAAGGTCAGTTTTACTTTCCAACTTGTCCGGTGTGTTCCTTCCCGGGTGTGGGTGTTCTTTCTTCGCTGCAGTCAGCTCATCGGAGGTTTGGTAAGGCCCCCGGTCTTACATACAGATGATCTTATTTATATAGAAGACCCAGAAACTCCACCAGAAGACTCTCAGAATAAATTCAGCAAAATGGCAAGATACAAAATAAACACACAAAAATCAATACTGTTCTTATACACCAATATTGTTCCTATACACCACAGAGAAAAGAAATTAGGACAAGAGCCATTCATGATAGTTACAAAAAAAAATTAAATACCTATAAATCTACCTTGTGCTACTTTTCTCGACAACCAACCAAAGTTAAGGGAGGTAAAGGTTTATTTGGCTTACGGTTATTACAGGTTTCAGTATATAATCGGCTGTCCCTGAGGCAGAGTACAGAGGAGCAACAGTTAACTGCAGCAGAAGCAGCAAAAGCAACAGGGTCTTCCGGCCCCTTTTATCTTAATCAGGCTACTTAGGGCAGGTAGCACTCCCTTAATCCCAGTGCCTTCGGGGCCTATCCCCACCGTGAATCAACCACACACTCTAGATTAAGCCACCTCTGGAAGCATGAGGCTTTGGGGGGACATCTAAACACAACCATAACAAAACCTAACCAAGTAAGTGAAAGAACTAAGAAAGAGGCTGAAGAGGACGTTAGAAAAGGGAAAGACATCCCCTATTCCTTGATAAGCAGAATCAATATTATTTAAATGGCCATATTGCCCCAAGCAGTATTTAGAATTAATGCAATTCCTATTAAAATTCCAATAACATTTTTCAAAGAGCCTGAAAAACAATCCTAATATTTATATGGAACTGAAAGAGATCCAGAATAGCCAAAGAATTCTGAGCAAAATGAAAAAAGCGAGAGGCATCACAATCCCAGATTTTAGGTTTTACTTCAATGCTAGAGTAACAAAAACAGTGTAGTTCTTACTGATGCAAAAATAGGCATGTAGATCAATGGAATAACATGGAAGACACAGAAACAACCCTATCCATCCACCTTCAGCCATCTGATTTTTTACAAAGGAGCCAAAAAACATATGCTGGAGAAAAGATAGCCTCTTCAACAATGGTGCTGGTAAAGCTTGTTATCTACATGCAGAAGAATGAAAATAGATCCATACTCAACCTGTACTAAAATCATATCAAAATGGATCAAATATCTAGATATAAAGCCAGGGATACTAAAATTTCTGAAGATAACGTAAAGGAAACACTTGATTTCAACTTCCTGAACAGAGCTCCAACAGCACAAGTAGTAACATTAAGAATTAACCGATTGTATTACATCAAATTCAAAAGCTTCTATACAGCAAAGAATATCAACAGAGTGAATGGGGGAAATGTTTTTACAAAACATACAAAATGGAGAAAAAATTTTGCCAGCTATTCTTCTAATAAAGGGCTAATATCTAGAATATATAAAGAACTCCAAAAATTAACTCCCCCAAAACAAACAAAAATTAATCCTAAAATAATGACCCACATCAAAAAAATGGGCAAATTAACTGAAAAGACACTTCTCCAAAAAATACACATGGCCAATAATTACATGAAACAATATTCAGCATCTTTAGCCATTAGGCAAATGCAAATCAAAACAACTCTGAGAGTCCATCTTATTCCAGTCAGAAAGGCTATATCACCAAGAACACAAAAAACAAATGCTGGTTATCTTGAGAGCCATTCGACATAAATTTTGGGAGAAAAAAATCATTTCATAATTAAAGTATGTTTATAGCTGTCTAAGGCCCAATGTCACCTTCCCCAGGAGCTGGCTATGGCATGCGGAAACATAACTCGGTTTTGCCCCTGGTCACAAATTGAGGCCTCAGTGGTTCCCTAATACTGTGATGCTCAAGGGCAAGCTTACATCAGCTGAAGATATCCAGGTTAAGAACAAGTAGTAATAAAAAGAGAAAGGTTTCACCTGGGGGAAGGACAACTTCTTTATTAGGCTGCTATCTTGTCCCACCTCCTATTATAAGAATGCTCTCCTTCCTGCCTTCATCAACATAAGACCCTCCAGGCCTAAGATCCTCACCAACACAGGATTACCCCACCCCCCTAAGTCACCTGATACTCCCAAAAATTATTGTTTACCCAATAAATAATGGCTAGCTCTGAGTGTCTTTGTCTTTGCCCACTCTGAGGCACTTACTGCCCCTTCCATGTACTTTGAAATTACACAAGTCTCCATTTTTTTTCTTTCTTTACCCCTTGCCGTCCCCTTTCTAGGCAGTCAGAGGATTGATCACCCTCCAATATTTGTCACCCATACGTGGAAGCAAGCAGGCCTGAAAGGGAAGACCCTCAAGAGTGGAGGAAAGGATGCATGGTGTGTTAGGTGGCAAGAGGACTCCCTGAGGGCAAACTCAAAAAAAATCCAGAGAGAAAGTAAAAGGTAAAGCACTTGGCACCAAGGAAAGTTTCTGTAGTTGGGATAATGGGGAAGAATCAGTCTATAGAGCAGCAAAATTACATCCAACTCTTGTGTAAGCTGCTTAAACAGGCTAGAGCTTGAGTTAGTATTGGCAATTTAACTAAAATGGTGTGTGAGATTGTTAAATTCCCGCAGGTGAGAACCTTAGATTTAGAAAATTGGAATAGAACTGGTGAAAATTTAAAAAGAGCTCACAGCAAAGGAGAGCCTATCTCTAAGATCTTTTCAACTCGGGGCCTAGTAAAATCACTTTAAACACTACCCCTCCCAAGGCTCCTGTCCCGGGACAAGGTAAAGAAGAGAAAGGTACTAAGGAGAAAAAGTCACCTAGTGCACCTTCCCGGACTCCTTGGGAAGACCCAGAATCAGATAAGGCTTATGGAGACTCCTTGGCCCACATCACTAGGCTATTAAATATGAAACATTCTGTGCCTTGTATGTTTAAATATCAAGAGCTAGTTAAGGAAGCAGCTGTGCACAGGGATGTTCTTGGGCCTTGTTGCTTCCCAGTAACAGTTAGGGCTGATCCAAACAACCAAAATCAGTTTATTCCTGAACACCAGGTGTTTGACTTCAAACTGCTTAAGGAATTAAAACAAAGTGTTGTTAAAAATGGCACTCAGGGAACATTTACTTTGGGTATTTTGGATTCTGTGCTGGGGACTTACCATCTAACCCCACATGTTAGACATCTTGCTCGTTTGTCCCCTAGTCAATAACTCCATTTTTATCTACAGTGGCAGAAGCTTGCACCCCGCCAAAAACAGACAGGGTGATAAGGCTAATATAACTGCAGAAATGTTATTGGGAACGGGACAATTTGCAGATGTAGCCAACAGTTTTGAACAAATAGGACATATAATGAAAAGAGCTTGGCTTATTGGGCCTGAGGACAGGGCTCCTGTCCATCCTTTTCTTAACATCTTACAAGGGCTGAGAGAACCTTACACACAGTTCATGGCCCAAGTACAGGAAGCTGTGCACAGACAAATTCCTTGTGCTCAAGCAGCCATCATACTTATTCTCCAACTTGCTTATGACAACGCTAACCAAGATTGTAAACAGGCTCTGGTCACCCTTTGAGATGCTAAAGATTTAAACAGTTACATTAAAGCTTGTCAGGATATTGGTTCAGAAACTCATAGGGCATCTGTGTTAGCTCAAACTATGCTGCCTGTTACAAAACAAGGTAATAATAATGCTAAAAATGTTAACTGTTTTCATTGTGGTAAAATGGCACATCTTTGCTGACATGTTCATCTGCAAGCCAAGGTAAAAACTCTAACATCTTTGGAACTTCCACTAATTCTAATCTGGGAGATAATGAGGCTCCCAGGTTCCGGGCAATGGGGCTGGCATGGGTGGGACCCAGTGTAGGGGGGTGCTGCTGGTCACTAAAAGACACCCCAAAGGTGCCAGCAGCCATGGACAGACCCAATAACTTACAAGATTAAAATCAATTTGGTTGTTGGTGGTTCTAACAAATATATAGCTCCTTTATTCCAAATATATCATTTAAAAGACTAAAGCATTAGAGTTTTAACCCCCAGAAACAAACAATTGTCAAACATGCATATCAAACTTTAAAGTACAACTTTTAAAGGGGTAATACAGCTATCTTCACAAGTTCAATTAGATCTTGTTCCTTTCAATTAAAAAAATGTTTTTAAATCTACTTGTGGACAGTATACTCTATTAAAACTCCATTGGCACAAGGACAAATCTAGGTATGAGTGTTGTAAAAGGATATCCTAACTAAAAGGAAAAATAGATCAATACAATTAATAATGTAGAAAAAGATTTTTGCTTGTGTTTTAACAGATAATGGAGAAACACTGTGGCTGCCATCCAGCAAGCTTGGACTGCCTTTTGTCTAGGGTAAAGTACAGACTGGTAGAGATTTGACCTCAGCACAGGAAAGAAAGATCCTATATTTAAAGTTATATAAAAATGTTCAAGCTGGTATTTGTATCTATAATCCTTATGTTTTTCTTTATGCTCAGTAACCTAGAGAGAAAACTCCTTTGATTATAATAACTGTGTACTCAATCACTGTAAAAACCAGAGAAGTTTCTGGCCAAACACTACTGGTTATGGGCAGAATGCCTAGAGTTTGGACACAAGTTAATCTGAGACATGGGCCTACTCTCCTACATCTTATTTGTTACATACCTTAGTGGATCATCTGGTCCATAGGACTAAAAGGATTGCTAGGCCTTATTATTAAAGAAATAGTCTCATCTCAGACGTGTTTGGCCTGTACCCCTGAAAACTTTGTTATGTCAACTCTGGGGTCCATTCACATGGCTGGAGAACAAATAGATTCCTTTCTACCCAAATATCCAATTTGTCAGGCCATATTACATGGAATGGACTTCATAAAGATTCACCTCCACCACGGAATATATGTAGGGGCCAATCAGGAAGATACAAAAAATTAGGACCATATGAATTTATTGACTGGGGACCATGGGGAAATTTTATAGGAAGAACAATAATACAGATTGGTATAAATTAAACTGGATTAACCTTGATAATGTGAATAAAAAAATCTGTCCCTACTAAGAAACTAAGTTGGACAGAAGAAGGTTTTAATACACTTTCTCCCCAGTTTTTCAATTATGGAAAACTTGGGCCTGCCCAAAAAACATTATGGAAATTGGTTCTTCCCTATATTGAAGGCAGCTTATGTACTGGTAATTATCTAAAATCAGACTCTGGAAATACTATATTTCTAACAAGAGTACTATTGGGCTGTTTGGGCTTCCATATGTATCTATAATCCATATGTTTTCATGTATGGAAATATATAATGCGATACTAATACTTTTACCTGTCAAGAATGCACCTTGAATCACTGTATTCTCTTCTGCTCTGTACAAAATAAGACTTTAATGGTCCTAGGGTGTATGCCAGGAGTATGGGTTCCTGTTAATTTAATTGAACCATGGTCATGTACACATACTGCTCATTTATTACAAGTCCTGCTTGATCATCTCATACACGGAAGAGAATGCTGGGACTGATCATTGCTGGCATAGTCTTTTTGGTATTATTGATTTCAAGTGTAGCTGTTTCCTCTCTGGCCTTGGCCCACTCTGTTCATTCAAACAGTTCATTTCATAGATAACTGGACCAAGACTGGTGATGAGGCCTGGAAAATACAACATTCTATAGAATCCCAGGTAAGTGTGCTTGAGACTACTATTCTCTGGATGGGAGATCAGATTGAAAGTTTACAGCTGCAACAAGGCCTCAAATGTTACTCGCTTTTTAATTACTCCTTTACCTTATAATAGACTTAGCCACCCATCGGAACATGTTAAAAAACATGTACAAGGGGGCCAGGGATTTAGCTCAGTGGTTCCGCCACCTGCCTCACAAGTGCAAGGATCCAAGTTCAATCCCCAGTACCAAAAAAAAAAATAAAAACATGTACAAGGAGCAATGCACAAAAATATAACTATAGACCTAGATGCCCTCCAAAAAGAAGTTTTATCTATGCCCTATCAGACTAATTTTCATGACCAGATTGAAAACTGGGATAAATTTTCTGATATACTTAATCAGCTTAATCCCATTAACTATCTCAAGGCTCATTTCTGGTTTTAAACTGCTGTGCTAGTAGTAACTGGATTATGCTTCCTTGCTCTCATCGTAGTCTGGTCCAGAGAGAGGAGCTCAAACCAAATTACGTCTGAAGATGTTGGAATCACAGGTCACAATGATCCAACTTCTATAGGCAAATAAAAAGAAAGGGGGATCTGTGAGAGCCATTCTACATAAATTTTTGGGGGGGAAATCATTTCATAATTAAATTATTATTATAGCTGCCTAAGGGCCAATATCACCTTGCCCAAGAGGCAGCTAATACTGTGACACAAGGACAAGAGTACATCAACTGAAGACATCCTGGTTCTTCAGAATCAGATAATAAAAAAAGAGAAAGCTTTCACCTGGGGGAAGGACAACTTCTTTATTAGCCTGCTATCTTGTCCCACCTACTACTGTAAGAATGTTCACCTTACTGCTTTCATCAACATAAGATCCTCATGACCTAAGATCCTCACCCACACAGGATTACCCTGTCCCCTGGGCCCCCAAGTCACCTGATGCTCCCTCCAATTATCATGTGTACCCACTAAATAATGGCTAGCTCAGAGTGTCTTTGTCTTTGCCCACTCTGAGGCACTGACCTTCTGGGCCCCCGTGTACTTTGAAATTACACAAGTCTATTCTATTTCTTTCTTTAACCCTTGCCATCCCCCTTTCTAGGCAGTTGGAGGATTGACTGCCACTCCAATAGATATGGGGGAAAGGAACCCTTCTACATTGTTGGTGAGAGTGTGAACTACTATAACCACTGAGGAAATCAGTATGGAAATTCCTCAAAAAACAAAAACTAGAAATTCCATTCGACCCAGCTATCTCCTTCTAGGTATCTTCCTAGAAGAGTTAAAATCAGCATATTACAGAGATACCTGTATATACAAGTTTATAGTAGCACAATTCACAACAGCTGAGCTCTAGAAATAGCCTAGATGCCCATCAACAGACTAATGGATTAAAAAAAAATACAGGATTTTATTCAGTCATAAAGAATGAATTCATGTCACTTGAAGAAAAATGGATGAATCTTGAGCCCATGATGTTAAGTGAAATAAGTCAGATATAGAAAGTTAAACAGCACGTGGTTTCTCTTACATGAGAAACTCAAAATACACATAAAAAGTAAATCAAAGGAGAGATGGTAGAAAACAGGAAGGCAGACTTTTTGGAGATGGGGAAGGGTACTAGGATGAGGAGGTTTACAGGAAGGGGAGAAAAGGAGATCAATATATAGTAGACAGGGCCAGGGATTTAGCTCAGTGGTCTCGGCACCTGCCTTGCAAGCGCAAGGTCCCGAGTTCGATCCCTACTACCAAAAAAAAATAATAATAATAATAGACAAATGTACCAATTCCTCAAAAATGGATATATATATATTCCAAACACATACCAAAGAAAAGGAGAAAAAATAAAGTTGAAAGTCTAGGTCTAGGACTGCACTTAATTTTGGTATCTAAAAGGGCATTTTTTGTATTAAATAGTCCGTTAACTTTTTAATATTCTATCATTTGCTTTTTTTGGGGGGGGGGTACCAGGGATGGAATTCAGAATCTTGTGCTTGCAAGGCGGGTGCAGTGCCACTGAGCTAAATTCTGGTCCTCATTTGCATTTTTTAAAAATTCAAATTTTGCACGTAAGGAAATGTTAAGTACACAGGACAGGGCTGGGGATTTAGCTCCGTGGTTCCACCGCCTGCCCCACCAGCACAAGGTCCCGAGTTCAATCCCTGGTACCAAAAAAAAAAAGCTAGAAGAACACAGGACATGGTGGGAAGCACAGAGCTCAAAGTCTTGAGTTGGAATCCTATTTCCACCACTTGTTAACAGCTGAGTAACCTGGACAAATGAATTGCCTTAACTGAAAGTCAGTTTCTTCATCTTAAATTGGAGATGCAATAGTACTAACTTGATGCAGCTGTCATGGGGAAAAAAACAGTAATGTTCCTTTTGGCCTGAGAAGCGTATTTGGCATGTAGTCCACACTCAGTAAGTTTCTGGTTCCACTATCATCCATCTTGCATCTTAATGTGTCCGCAGCATGCAGGACAAGTAATCAACAGGGCCTGTTGTTACTCCAGCAAAAACTTAAAATTTAGGCAGCACCCACTGCAGAAATCTACCTTTTATCCCATGAAGTGTCCCTGCCATGCTCTGAAGTTCCTTCCTAAACACCTGGCCCAGGCCATCACTCCCTGCACTACACAAACCCTTTCACTGGGCTCCCTAGAACAGCTGGTCCACTTTCAGAAAACAGTGCTATGACACCCTCTTCTGTCATCCATTCAGGAAGTGGCTGCCCAGCCTCTCACACTTTGCAGTCAGGAGGTGGTCCAAGAACTTTTTACTCCTCACGGTCCCCTTCAGGCCTTACTTTGCCAGTCTTCACCCCCTTAAGCGCCCATATCCTTTCTGGTCTTGCCAGCCACTTCACACTCTTCCACCTCCTTGTATGCATCACATTCTAATCTGCCAAACACTTCTCTCATCCAAAGACAATGGTCCAGCTCACTGATGTCCTCAAACCCCACCATCATCCTGAGTAATGTCTGGTCTGTGTAGATGGCCTAGCATCTCTTAACAAATCAGTCCTTTTCTCTTCATCTGGAATACCACCTCCTCCATGTCACTGCAGCCATCATAGACTTACATTATCCCTTTCTTATCATTTTTCTGCCTCCAAAAGAACATTTTAAGTATTCACTTTCCTCTTCAACAAGCTTGTTCAGTATAACAACATTCTCAAATCCATTGAGCTCTCAACTTTTCCCCAACCTCTTTAGACCTTTCCTTTTGGGTTTTTTTTTAACCATTCTCTTTAATCAGCTTAGGTTCTATAGCCCATCATTTCCCTAACATTCTTATTAGCATGCCCCTTCCACTGCAAGAGCTGGCAAAAACCAAACTCTGGATATGCTCAACTATTTATTCAACAACAAGCACTGAACAATCAGAGCACTGTTGGAGAAACCCATACATAGAAGGAATTAAAGTTGGTGAGCATGAAATTATACAGGGATCAAACAGCCCTCAACCCTGCCTTGAACTCCAACCACATGTCCTTGACCAATCTTCTCATATTTCACAGTAAAATTTCCAAATCTTCCCTGTTCTTTTCAAACCCCCCATCATCTACTCCATTCTCAGAATGGTGACCCTCATGTTACTTCACACATACAAAAAGGAGGCCAACATGTGAAAACTTTGAATATCCCACTACCAAATATACAAACCACTTACAACTACATCCATCTGTCCTGTCTGAGCCCAACCTTTCTAACCTGTACACTTTGGATCCATCCCTCCTGGCCATCTTGGGAATCTTTTGCTCTCTATTAACCTTTAATTTCTTGTCCTCAACTGGCTCTTCCTCTTAGCTTTTAAACATGTTCAAGTCTCCAATAAAAAGAAAAGTCAACAGATCCACAGCCTCCTCCCCAATCCTATCTCTTCTATCAAATAGTTCTCTCTTACTTGCACTTTTTAAATGACTTTCAAAAGGATCCTTCTGTTCTCAAGCTACCAGATCATTTTTCTGGAATGTCTCCAAACTGGTCTCCTCAGGGTAAAGAACAGACTGGATGGTTCCAATGATATCTACTATAAAAGCTGTCTCTATCATATCACCTTTTCACCTTCCCTTAACAGTCCTCCTGAGAGGACCTCACCTTCTCCAGCCTCAACTGACAGCTGCCCTGACTTGCTGCACTCTAGCTACTGTGGCCCTCTTTCTGTTTCTTAGAGACACTGTGCTCACTCCCTCCACAGGGCCTTTGCACATCCTCCACTCCCAAGCTCCTTTAGCCCCCAAGTCAATCCTTACTTTCTCAGGGAAGCCTCTCTGAACTCTGAGGAGGCCAATTCATCCATTATCTGCCCTCATAGAACCATACCCTCTCCTTCACAGTGTAACTTAAGCAAATATCTCTTCTCCTCAGGGAAAGTGTGACCTACAAAGGTGGGAAACAGGGTCAGGTTCCCCTCACCATTGCATCCCCATACCTAACCTACAGCATGTGTTCAATAAACATCTGTTAAAACAAGAATAAGACATGCATATGCTTACATGTGCTTTCTATTCTGCTAGTACCTCATCAATTGCAGGTCTCTCATTTCACCAGTGTAAACAGAATACTGGACCCAGAATTTTCTAAATTGTCAACCCTAGTATTATAACAAAAAAGTATAATGACTTCAAAAAGATTCTTACCTCCAAATATGTCCAAAAACAGAATATGAATATTATAAATAAACTAATATGGAATATAATATTTATCATCCCAAACTCCCTACATGTGATATGTATTCAAAAGTTTCATGATATATTTCATACACACACACATATAGAATAATCTGCACAGTGTTTTCAAACTCTTATCAAGTCCAGTACTTAATGAGTTGTTTACCACTTTCAGTAGCCTTCACATTCTAGGATTAAAGTCTTTATCTGCAAATGACGTCATTGGTAAATGAACATATGACTGGAGAAGATGAGCTATTTACCAAGCCAAATAAACAACAACAACAAAAAACTGTCAAAAAGACAAAATCATCCTTCACTCATTCTGGGTTTCGTTCACATTTTCACATACGTGGTACACTGCAGTGATCTATCTAAATGCTGATAAAATGTCAATAATTGACTAGAAATATTAAATGTTTTTTGGTACAGTAACAATTACACTACTCACCTTCAACTTTTTATTGATGAAAACCTGGTAAGAATCTAAGCAAATGTGCATAAACTTCTCAGCTAACTGTAGTTTCCGGGTTGTTTTGTTGTTTTAATCATGCATGGACAGTTACATTAAAAGTTTAGAACTATGTCCAAAAAACATTCCACCTCTTTTTCATTTGAGTATCAAGTTCAAGAGCCAGGAGCATTAGTGGGGAAATCTGCATAAAGCCAGTTACATAAAACAGCCCACTTCTGTAAATGCTCTAACGGTTATGGCACCCTTTTTTAAGCATATGTGTGTCACCTGCACCCTGGGGAACAAACCCAGGTCTCATTCATGCTAGGTATGTTCCTTACTTTTCTCTAGTAGCTGAGACAAAACACCCAACACCCCAAGTAAGAGGGGTAGGGGTTTATTTAGCTCACAGTTCGTAGAGGTTTCAGTCAATAGTCAGCTGGCTCTGAGAAAGGGATGGCAAACAGGCCTTGCAAAGGAGAAACAATACAGTGAGCACAAGGCAGCAAAGGCAACAAGAGGGAACCTTACAGCATCTTTACTCAGACTACTTAGGGCAGGTAATACACCCTTAATCCCAGTGCCTTTGGGCCTACCCCCATCATGAATCAACTACATGCTCTAGATTCAACCACCTCTAGAAAAGCATGAGGCTTTAGGGGGACATCTAAACACAAGCCATGCCATTCTGCTCCTTGCCCTCCAAAGACTCATGCATACCCCTTTATGCAGAAAAAAGCATTTAGTCCATCTCCAAGAGTTGTCAAAGTCCTAACAGTATCAGCATTGCTGAAAAGTCCAAGTCCCAAATCTCCTCTGAGATTTAAGGCAGCTCTTAGCTGCAAGCCCCTATATAAACGAAAAGAAAGTTAAACATTCAATGGCACAAGATAGACATTTTAATTCCAAAAGTTACAAACAAGGGGATACAAAGGAATGGGACCAAAGCAAATCCAAAATCCAGCAGGGCAAACATTAAATCCCACAGTTCCACTTCCAGCATCCACCATAATCTGTGGCAAGTTGTGAACTCCAAAGGACCTGAGTGTCTCCACCCCTATGGCACTTTTGGTATATGTAGCTCCCAAGGCTTCTCTCTTGGGCCAGTTCTGCTCCCTCCTTGCAGCTTTCCTCAGAAAGATCCACACTCCTGGATTCTCTAAACTTAAGAGGTCTCCACTGAACCTTCAGCTTCGCACACTGCCTGGCCTCCCAGGTCTTCTTCTGAAATCTGGGTGGAAGCCTTCCGGGCCCCACAACTCTTTCATTCTGTGTGCACCTAAAACCAGCAGCACGTGGATGATACCAAGGGGTCTGCTGCCAAGCTGAGACCATAGCTAGTCTTCTCTCTCTCTCTCTCTCTCTCTCTCTCTCTCTCTCTCTCTCTCTCTCTCATATAGGGGTCAAGTCCCCATGAACCAAATCCCAAGGAACAACTTTCTTAGGCCATCACCATTCTGGAACATGGTGCTCCGAGGCATTCTTCTCAAAGCAGTCTTCCACTCTTGCAATTTTGAGACTCCAAAGGGTAGAGTCCTGCTGCTACTTGTGATGTCTTCAGACCATCTTTTCTATTGTCCTGTTCCTTTTCAGAAATCAAGATCTCCTCTGCTCAATGAAAACAACACTGAGATCTCACCTCACCCCACAAAGAATGGCTGCTATCAAGAAATCAACCAATAACAAATGCTGGTGGGAGTGTGGGGAGAAAGGAACCCTTCTCCATTGTTGGTGGGAGTGTAGACTGGTGCAACCACTGTGGAAATCAGTATGGAGATACCTCGAAGAACTAGGACTGGAAGTCCCATTTGACCCAGCTATTCCCCTGCTGGGGATCTTCCCCAAAGAATTAAAAGCATCATACCACAGCGATACATGCGCACTCATGTTTATAGCAGCACAGTTCGTAATAGCTAAAGCTTGGAAACAGCCCAATTGCCCATCAACTGGAAACTGGATAAAGATGATGTGGTTTTTTTTTTTATTAAATGGAGTACTACTCAGCCATAAAGAATGACAAACTAGAGACATTTATAGCTAAATGGATGCATATTGACACCATACTCTTAAGTGAAATAAATAGAACACATGTGTAAATACCGAATAGTTTCTCTACTGTGAGAAAGTGAAAGTGTAAATAAGGATTAAAACGAATAATTGATAATTTTAAGTAGGAAGAAAAGGTCCAAAGGGATAAGGGAAGTGGGAGGGGAAGGGAAAAGGAAAGAAGGGAAAGGAAAAATTATGAGAAAAGGAAAAAATGGAAACAAAGTCTATGTAAATAGGGAAGGGTGGAGGGGGTGAAGGGAGGGCAGGGAATGGGGAAAAAATAAGAACCAAGATATATCACGTACAGGTACAAGCACCCAATGATAAATGTAAATGTATTGTATACCTAAAATGTACCAATAAAAGAATTTAAGGGGGGAAAAAAATCTCCGCTGCTCTCTCTTTGTAGTTCACAGCTTTACTGGAGCTTCCTTTCTGGCCAAACTCAAAACGTTTTATATCATTTCACTGGGCTCTCTGCTCTTGATTCTCAACATAAATCTGGCTAAAAGCCTCCAACAGTAGCCATGCCACCACCTCAATATTCAACTGCCTTGAAATTTTTTCCACAACATTAATTAGTCCACCCCTCCAATCTCAGTCTCAGGCAAAGTGTCTGGACATGAGCAAAATGCAGACAAACTTTCTGACAAAGCGTAACATACACTGTCTGGAGTCCAATAGCCAATGCAGTCCTTGCTAGTAGAAGCCTCCCAAGCCTGATCTTTACCAGCCTTCTGGTCTTTTGAGCTCTGACCAGAATCTCCCATACAGAACAGTCTAAGGTATTCCAGCTCTACTGCTTTAGCTGGCAGCTCTGGATCTTTCCTAACTCCTCCCCTTCCCACAAGCCAGTTTCAAAGGCTCTGGAGCCTCATGGCCAGGTAATGTCACAGCAACAACACAACTTCTCTGGTACCAAATTTCTGTGTTACTTTTCTCATTGCTGAGACAAAATACTGGACACCCAATGTTAAAGGGAAAACGGTTTATTTGGTTTATGTCTTACAGGTTTCAGTCCACAATCTGCTGGCTCTGAGGCAGGGTATTAGAGGAGCAAAAGTTGATGGCAGCAGAAGCAGCAAGGCAACAAGGGAAACTTACTAGTGGCTTCCTGCCCCTTTTATCTTATTCAGACTACTTAAAACAGGTAGTTCATACACCCTTAATCTCAGTGCCTTTAGCCCCACCATGAATCAATCACACATTATAAATTCAACCACCTCTGGAAAAGCATGAGGCTTTGGGGGGACATCTAAACACAACCGTAACACTAGGCAAGTGCTCTACCACTGAGACAGACCCCAGGTCCCAAGATACTGCTTTTTAAACTGAAGCAAATGGAAAGAAAAAGAAGATAACCAGGAAAAGCTAAGGAACCCTATATTAATAAGACTAAGTTATGCTTCCTTTCTGAAATACACGATATTGGTTAAGGTTTAACAAGGAAATCCTCATAACTACAGGCAAATTTCTCTATGGTTCCTCCTTGCCAGTTAACACATCAAACTTTGAATAAAGATATCCTTTATATTTTTGTTCTCTTATTTCCTCATCCTTCAACCTTCTGTTCCCCAATAGCATATAACAACAGAATTTAAGAGAAACTGTTCAATGTCACCTTCTTTAGACCCTGTCAATTGACACTTCCCTGAAACAATTTTTTTATTATTGTTTGTTTTGTTAACAAAGAATAATACAGTTAAGGTAAAATTTTTATACATTTGTAACTGGCTCTCATACACACACAATTCTACGTAATAATTGCAAGCATGGGATCCGAGAGAAGGAAGGGGGCTAAACCCTGATTTCTAAACCGGGCTCTGTGGGAGTCACCCACCCTCAGTACGAAAATACCCATATTCAGATGTTGTGGAGTTGCCCCACCTTGGTCCCCCAGCTCAGAGAACTGTTTTGACAGTTAATTCCTATGCCTGTTACAAATCTCTTTAATCTAAGATTTCCTTTTATCTGTCATAATCCTATTTGTCTTTTTATATCCTATATTAAATGCTTCCTAGGATTATTTCTCTGACCTCTCTAATTCAGTACTTTTTAAATTTTCATACCTGAGACTACCATACATACACACACACACACACACACACACTACTTTCTCAATATGTATTCCACTTACTAATACTTATTCAAGAAGATTGTGTGGTCTTCCTTTCCTTTCTATAGTTTATTTTATGAAGGTTAAATAGGCATCTTGATATGGATTTTTCTCAAAGAGCCCAGAGTCCTTCCCAACACATTCTGATACGACAAAGGTGGGGGCTATTCCAATTCTTTAACCCCACCCTGAGAATCCCACTTTTTCAAGAACCAACTTCTCCTTCTGGTTTCTCACTACACCTGATCTGTTCTCTCTCTCATGATGGGTTGGTTTCTGTTTCTCCATGGTGAAGACTGAACCTAAGGCCTTCGCAGTGAACTACATCCCCAACCCTTTTTTTTTAAATTTTGAGACAGGTTTTTCTATGTTGCCCAGGCTGAGCTCGAACTTGTGATTCTCCTGCCTCAGCCTTCCAGAATGCTAAGATTATAGGCATGTACCACCAAATTGGGTTGCATTATAGGTATTTTTGTTTTGTTTTGTTTTTTGGTACCGGGGATCGAACTCAGGTCCTTGAGCTTGTGAAGCAGGTGGCAAAACCACTGAGCTAAATCCACGGCCCTATAGGTATTTTTAATTGGAATTTTAACAAAACTTTTATTCTTATTTTTCTATCTTACATTTAAATGCTTTATATGTTCTGGCTTTTAACTTAAAAATAAATGAAACTGGGCCGGGGATTTAGCTCAGTGGTTCCGCCAGCTGCCTTGCAAGCGGAAGGATCCGAGTTCGATCCCTGGTACCAAAAAAAAAAAAGTAAAATTAAAAATAAATGAAACCTATCATAATTTATCTATTTTATGTCAATTTTTTAATCTTTTGTACCTAATTTTTTTTATTCGGTTTGGTACTTACCGTTTAACCTGGGCTTTGCTTGCAGTAACGCCTAACCAGCGTTACAGCTGTAGGAAGCCAGCCAAGTTAAAAAGCCCCTTTCCTCACTCTCTCTACTGTTCCTCTGGTTCTCAGCTCCCAACCAGTGAGGGATTCGAACCTTACAAAACTGAGTTCATTTTTCTAGGGCCTGAGGCTCAAAATACAAATAGCACATGTGCCTTACAGGATTAATGCTGCTTCCTCACATCTCACCCCACTTAAAACTTTTATAAAGAAGGCTTTGTTTTTCTAAACCCTTGAGTTCCAATTACAGCCATTAGACTTCGGATAAACTAGAATGTCTAGCTTAGATAAGCTAGGAGACCTCAGTAATTAGAAGGTCACACTCATGCAGTAGTTGCACAAATAAAAAAAAAAAAAGAGAGAGAGAAGAGTTTTGAAGCTAATGCAACCTGAGGGCTCATCCTGAAGGAAATTAATGTTTCAAGTGCAACACAAGACCCAGCCTTTGAAGGAGTCTATGTATAAGAGCCCTGGCACGGAGCAGGGACAGGTGGCACTGTATCACCTGGCAGAGACTTGGGAAGAGGAAAGAGGGTCAGCAGCCAACTTTCCTACCAGGCTTCTAATGTACTTGTTTCCATACCAGTGCTCTTCCCTTGCTGGAGTGATCAGAGAATGAGCCTCTTGGCCTGGAACATCTCTTGGCTTCCTGCCAGCACTGTGAAATCAAGGAAAGTTTGGACAAAGCACGATTCTTCACACACACACATATATATTATTTTTTTAAATATATATATATATATATATATATATATTTTTTTTTTTTTTTTTTTTTTTTTTTTCTTAAAGGAGCATTGAGATACCTGCCAACACGCCTAGGAAGTCAGAACCTAAAGAGCCAGGGAAGTTCTTCTCACCTTCAAATCAACAATCAGGTCACAACTGAGAAAGTCCCAGGGATGTAAGAAAGTGGCTACAGTTAAAGCTTTGCCTCCTGCCTTCTGTTTTCCTTTCCCTGTTGCCTGCTCCCCACGGGAAACAGAAGAGAGTACTGAATGGGTTAGAGGAGCTGGTGAACAAGTTAGCAATTTTCTTCCATATGTTGGGTTCTTAAGAATTCCATTCAGCAAGAGAGAGACAGCTAGAATCAACCCTAGTGCCAAAACTTATCAGTGGCCTTGTGTGGAAAGAACAGGCCTTTCTGGCCTATTCTACACAATGAAGATAAGAATGCCAACTCTGCCAGATGGCTGTGTGGGTTAGGTGAGATAATGCCTTAAATGCACACAGCATAGTGCTTGCCACATGTAGCCACTTTGTGGCAAATTATTTAGTGGTAATCAATTCCTTTGTAACATGACACTGCCACCCCAGTCCAGAGGTGAAGTCTATGTCTCCACCTCCATGGATCTTGGCTGGGCTGGCCACCTGCTGACAAACAGAATACAGGTACAGTACACATTATGAGGCTTGTGGAGCCTGGATGGGCCTAAGTAGACCTTTTGGTGTGTGCCTTCCACTCAGAATGCTGCCCTACCTCTGCCATGTAAGGAAACCTGTCTAGTCTATGGGAGGGTGAGAGGTCTCGAGGAGGAGACAGGTTGCTCAGCCAATGGCTACTATTCAATACCAACTTTCAGCCAGATAGCAAACCACTTTAGACCTTCCAGCCCAACAGGCCCTGCAGCTGAATGTGCTCACTCACATGAGCCTGTAGCCAGTATAGAACAATGGCCTGGCGAACCCACAGAATAGCCAGAAATAAAAAACAAAGCATTACATTAAGCCACTAGGGTTTGTGGGTGGTTTGGAATTCAGCAGTAGATTGAAACATAACTCAAGAACAGTGTTTGACCAGCGCTTTCCTAACCAAGAAGTATTACCTCAATTTTCTCTGACTGCATCATATCATAGAAGAGTGTGACATTCTCTATCAGAAGCAATGTGATCATTCTGCCTAAGTTTTCCCTCTTGGCCTAAGGGCCCTGCAGCATTTCTACACTTAGGATTTGACTGGAGAATTTGGTGGCTAAAATAAGAACACTGCTAAGAATTTCTAAATTGTCTAGGTGGCCTTCTATTTTGTTACCTAAGGACCACTAAAAGCTCTACCCAAAGTATTCAGAGAACAGTTTTTCTTATGACCTCTTCCTTTCAGACTCCCATTACCTAATAATGGTTCCACCTATACCATTTCCCAATAAACATGGCATTTATTCACCTGATTCAGTATCTGGTTTGATACTGGTAGGCAGTCAAATAATCTAAACATGGTGACAGTTTCCTTCGAAATACTTTGCAAACTAGGTGGCCTCAAATTTCAAACTTTCTGCAACCTCTTGTTTAAACTCAAGTATGTTAAGTCACATAAAAGGACCTAAATTTGGCCCAAACACTTGGTAATAAAGAACTATTCTGGGGCACTATTCCTAAGACAAGAATTTGATGAACTTTCCCTAGTCTTACAAATTAGGCTCCTAATGCCTCAACTTGCAGACCTCCAAGCCCTGTTGATACTTTCACACTCAAGAACCTACTAACAATTTTAAGCTTGAAGATGTACTCAAAATTTCTTCAAATGTTAACTCTGATCCCTTCTACCATGTGGTGGTTTTTTTTTTGTTGTTTTATTTTTTGGTACTGGGGATCAAACTCGGGTCCTTGTGCTTGAATGGCAGGCTGCAGAACCACTGAGCTAAATCCCCGGCAACCATGTGGTGTTAACCAAAGTTAAGAAGTACCAAAAAAATAAATAAATAAAAATAGAAAAAAAACAAAGTTAAGAAGTACCAATCTTCTCGCATAGATCAAGTATGGAGTTTTGTTGTTGTTTTAGAAAATGTTTGCTTAATCATTGTAATAATTCTAAAAAGTGAGGACCATCTAGAATATTCTCATTTCTGGCTTAAATTACAAGCCAAGTGTTCATGGGCAAATGGGTTTTAATCACAGAATTGTCACTCAAACAGTATTATCATGTATTACCTTGTAGAAAAAATTGTCCAGGAACACTATCACATTGCTGTTTACACTGATCATGTGTCCCTTTAAGTCCTCCTACAGCTATTTCTGTACTAAACCCACGAACTTACACCTCACTCTACTGACCTTTCACTGAGCAGTTTCAGGGCATGAAACCCGTGGCTAGCACTGAGGAACATGACATGAAATGGCACCACAAAGCCAAGTCACCAGCTTTTACTATACAATAATGAGAATGCTGTTGAGAATGCTGGCCATTGTAAATGCAGTGTTTACTTGAAAAGCCAAACAGTAAATTTTTCTCGCCTCCTACAATCAGGAAGAGATGAGCTTCTCCAATTTGGTTTCCTCTCTGGATATTGTGAAGCTGGTTATGGATTGTTTGCCTCTTCTTTTTGGTTGCTGCAGAACTTCTAGCAAGAAGAGAACAGGATCTCAAAATACACAAACTAGCCTCACTCATTTCCCGTTTTTATTAAGTATACTTTATCTTGTCATAGTGTATGCATCTTTCTAAGCCACCCCAAATACCTTTTGGAAAAGGGCTAGGGTATAAATAAAACTAAAGATATTATAGTCCAGATGCATCCTTTTACCTTTACTAGATGGGATGGTCTTATAATCAAGGGCTGTATGTTGTCCCACTGTGAAATTCCCATAGCATCTACTGCTACGTTTTACTGCTGAATATCTGAGGAATTAAACAGCAAAATATGTAAAATTTCATGGCATTATATTCCCTGAATTATAAAATAGGCAGTATAGTACTGAATGGATCTGTTACCCTCAACACAATTCATAAGAGTGTGAATTGAAGTATATACAAGGGTGTTTGCTGAAGGATCATTAGCAGCAGCAACTTTGAAGGCCATCTATTGGGAAATGGTTAAACATAAGGATACATGTGCACTATCACACATTATGTGGACATCTAAATGAAAAAGGTGATGGGGTAGGCTGCAAAATGATCAATTTCTCATAAACAAATAGTACCTGGGCATATTGTGGTAGAAAAAAGGTCTGCAGGGGTATACCTCAAAATTGGTAACTGGTGGTGTTTAAGAGTGAAACCAGGGAAGGTAGAAGGTGGGGAAGAGGTGAAAATGAACTTTCATTTTATTCTGATGGCTACAAGTTGTATATAGTTTTTTGTTGTTTTTGTTGGTTTTTTTTTTACTAATGAGCTAGTTTTTCTTTTGTAATAAACACACACACACTAGACAAAATATTGATGATCTTGAGCTGTAAAACATTCTCAAATCTTCAAAATGCACAGTGTCTTAAGGATTTGGTCAGAGATATGAAGCCAGACGATGCCAAGCCAGCTTGATGTCTTTGGTGTGGCTGGCCAGGCTTTCCATCTTAGCCTCCCGTCCTCTAGTCTTTATCTTGCTCCCTTTTTTTCCCCCACAAAACACATAAGAAATCTGTTTCATGGCATAGGTTATTTTTAAATATATGAAAAGGCAAGGAGTCTTTCTCAATCAGAACTAAGCTATCATCTTGTAAGGCCTTAAAGAGCAGGTAATATTATAATGTATTTAATGACATTCATAATTGTCCCAATATTTGTACATGTCTTAGAGCAAATATGTTACTCAAGCAAGACTACTTTTAAGAATCACGTCCCTAAAACTTAGCATTCTGACAAGGTGGTTTTCCACTTTGTTCAAATTTTTCCATCAAATAGAAACTCCTTCGGCCTCCCTTCCCACTAAATATATATCCAGTAGGAAGAAATTTTCCATGCCTTCAAAATATACTTCTGTGTATGTTTAATAACAGGGAATGAACCCAAAGCCTTGCACATGCTAAGCAAGCACTCTACCACTGAGCTGAACCCCTGGCCCCCCAAATAACGAGGGGCTTTTTAATGAGTTTTAAGCCTATCTGGAGAAAACAAATTAAAATTACCTTGACCAAGATAGTTTCTCCATGTCCCTAAAACTTTAAAGTTAAATTAGAACCGATATATAAACTCATCCATGTGCAGTTATTTCTAGGTTGAGGATCCAAAACTGGGTTCCACGGGAGTAGTCAGGATACCATAAGTCAGGAGGGTCAGAGATGACATTGGAGAAACCAGAGTTGAAGGCACTAGATAAATATATGACAGACAGCATTTAGGAAGCATGAAGGGAAAAGGGCAGAAGAAGGAAGGAGCAAGCATTTATAAGGAAGGGTAAGGTCAAACATTAAGAAAATATGAAGTAAGGTAAGAAAAGCAATCACCACAGCAAGATGGGTCAAAGGGAAGAACCAACCAGGTCGCAGTGTCAATGATAAAAGCAAGCAGTAATCAAGCAAACATGCTGGAGTGAACTCTGATACCTGTGTACTTTTACCACAGGGTTTGTTTTACTTACTGGTTGGAGTGTTAGGTGTTGAAGTCAGATGTTAATTGTTACAAAAAAAAAAATCAAAAGCCTGCAGATAGGCTATGCCCTTGATTCACTCTAGGGCAGACACTGGAATTAGCTCCCAGATGCTGGATGAGGTAGAAGCCTGAGTTTGATTGTAGATCATGAAACAGACTTCGTAGCCTAACCCTTTTATAAAATGGAATGAGAATACTTTTCCAATTCTCAGTTGAGGCAAGCGGCCAACTTCCTAACGAGTTTGATCAGCAAGTGGGGTTTAGAAACACATTCCATCCACTGCTTCTGCTCAAACTTCTAAAAGCTGGAAGGGGAGGTGTGAGCCTCCTACTCACCACTGTGCCTTATAAGCCCTGTGCTCCCTATCTAACACACAAAAGTGGACATGACCTAAATCTATTGGCCAATTTGTCCTGGATCCATTTGTCTTCTCTCTTAACCTACAGGGGAAAAAATTATTGCTCTTAAGAAATCTGCTTTCAGATCCAAGTTCACTCCTTTCACACTTCCTTTTCTTCCCTCAAAACCAACTGTCTTGCTTTGAAGTGGACAGAACCAGTGGGAAGTCCCCTTTTGTACATCAGCCCCATCCAGCTGCCTTTCATCTCTGTGACTCTTATTCCCTTCAGGCACCAATGAGTTTCCACACACCACTCTGTCCCTACCAAGTCAGGGATCTAGACAGCCCTCAATCAAGTGTATACCACCACCACCACCCCAGCAGCTCCAAGCCCCTGTCCAGCCTGCTCCACTGCAGGGGAGTGATTTTCTACCCAATGAACAAAAGATTTCCAAATAGTAGACTCTGATCTATTCACAGGTTAAGATGTTTTAAGAACACAGAACAGAAAGAGTAACAGAGTAGAAACAGAAACTTGTTTTGAAAACACATATACTTACTTATGTCCTAGGTCTCAAAATAAAATGCATTTTGTGCTGTTGTCATCTAAAAATGTTTGAAACACTGCTTTCGCCAGCCTTGGTGACCCAGTCAACACCCCCACCCCACACCCCCACCCCCATGACACTGGCCCCATTGTTCAGCAGCTCTTTTCCTCCATGCTGGCTCAAGCTCTGAGCTGACTTCCAGCTATCTTCTTCACTGGCTATTTTCAAAAACCTTGGCGTTTACTGTACACTGATTCACGAGCTCCTTCTCATGTATCCATAAGACTGTATTCTCCTTCAACAGACCAATGTTCTGTGCAAAGAAATACTTTTTGCTATTTCTGCCTTATCCTGCTTTCTCAGGTCTGGGATCTGCTTACAGCACATCCAACTGTCTCACCAGGATTAACAGTCCTCAGGGCAGTAGGACTCCATTTCTTTATGTGCTACCTCTCCTCCCCAACAAGAAAAAAAAATACAGTACTGCCAAGGTCACTAAGTGAAATACCTTAGGCATCCTTACAAAATTAGCCTCAGTTTCCTGATGTGGCACATTCTTTGGTGTAATAATACATCCCAGTGGCTGATAACCAACACAGGTGAATACAGTCATCCCTCCTGTTCAGAGAAGCCTGTTTTCCATCCTGAGAACAGATGGCCATTCCACCTCCACATTGCTTTCTTCTCACGGGGCAAATTGAAGGAGGGACAGCACAATGAGGTGACTGTGGGATCCTTGGTGGGATCCTTTCTTCTCTTCTCAAGAACAAAGGCACAAGCTGTCCAGCATAACTCCACTCCCAAGCCTGCGCTCTGTTGTCCAAGCGCCCATAATTCTCACCCGAACAATTAATTCATTATCTTCCTCAAAAGAAAAATTACAGTTTTCTGTAACTCAGTGTAGACTGCTCGGTTTACTCTTTTCAGGCAAACTAAGTATCCCACTTTTTAACCTTCCAAGAGATACTGAAGCCTAAATGAATCCTTCTTTAATCAGTAATCAGGACACTAATTCAGAAAGGATAAAGAGAGACATTGAGGTCTAGAGGGTTTCTTACAAATTAAACTGCTCCGTTTCCTCTAATACCTGTAAGGCCATCTTTGAGAGAAGATCGCAGACACCAGGCCTCCCCTAGAGCACCAGGAAGGAGAGTGAACAGGTCCCACAGCTGGAAGGTGGCTGCCCTCCCGCTGGGGACAACAAACACTCTCAGAGGGAAAGGGACAGGAGGACCCATCGAACCTCAGTTATACTCCACATTCTGCCTTAAAACTATACCCTTCGGTTGTTGCAAGCCAGCCCTCTTCCCATTTCCCAGTCAGGAATCCAGGGCTCCTTACCCCCACATGGTTATCTGGTTGTAGGGAGAGCTGTCCATCCCCTCTCAGGCACAGCAGGTACTTGCTCCTTCCCTCTCCTTGTCAGTGATGCTCCTGATTAGTATGTCACTGAGGCAGGCTTCTGAGCGCTCCCTGCTCCAAGGCTTCCTTGGTAACCACGGAATCTCTCCAATGGAGAGTTCCCAAAATGAAGGAAAAGACAAGCCAACTCTTGCACCTTACTTTGGGGTCTATTCAAAGACCACAACAAAGACCCAGCTTCTCTGGAGTTTGCAATACATAGTCTAAGCCTCTTGACTCCTCCAATTCCCATTTACCTCCATGTAAATACAACGTTTTAACAGCAAAGGGCCATCATTCCTTCCACAATAAAGAAGCCTTACAGTGAAAAGAACAGAACAGAAAGTGAATAATGAAATAATGACTAAGCAGCTGGGTCCAAGGCATCGAGCCTAGATAGATAAAAACTCATGCAAGATGACACAGTAAAGATTCAAACTCTGGAAGGAGGCAATGTAGCAAAAGGAGTAGCAGGGGTAGAGAAAAAATAAGCATCTTCAAAATAAAATTATTCTCTGGATCATCATATGGCATAGGAAATGAAGTAGGGGGACAATGAAAAGCCAGGGTTCGTCAAGCCATTCTTTCAAATCTTCTAACATGGTGAGGGTACACATTTCTAATTTAATTTCAGCCATACAAGTTAAGGAGGGGAAAGGGAGGTAAACTGTCTACCTCATATGTAGAATACTTAAAAGGGAGCTGGGATTCTCGAACTTAGGAACTTAGTGGGTACACAAAGGTGAGGTTGTATTCCACTATACATTGCGTGGTCACACAGCAGTATTTCATCTGAAAAGTCTAATTTTCTCAATTCATGACTTTGTAAAGGTTTCGCTAAAATGACAGCTTTTTGTTTAGTGCATACATCAGTTCACACCATCTACACAAACTCTTCCACTTGCTCTCAAAGTGGTATCTGAATTAATTTAAACATCATCAGAGATCACTCTCTAAGGTCAGTTTTACAGTTTCATATAAAAACATGCATACTAATCCGCAAACGTGTGCAATTAAGAAAACTCAGACAACTGAAGGTGCTTTCACCGAGGTTCTCCTGCCTCTGTGACCGTCTCGGGACGGTCGGGAAAATGCTGGCATCGAAAACCCCATTGCCTGGCTGGGTAAAGCGAGGCACTCTGTTTAACAAATTTGGCAGGGATTAGAATGGTATTTCTTCCTGACTCTGAGCTCGGTCCCTTTCCCACCAGACTCTTCAGCACTCGGTGGCTAAAAATGGGACCCACTTGAGAGCTGTAAGGGTAAATAAAAGCTACAGTACTTGTTTTAGAAGGAGGCTGGGAGGGGGCCACTTGATATTCCTGAGCGTACGTGGGTCTCTAACAACAACGCGCTCCCTGGATGCACAGAGGCTGCACCCAACCCTCGACCTGAGACCCCAGCAGCAGCGCCAGGAAAGCCGGGAGCCCGAGCGGCGCGGCCGGAGACGCGCGTGGAACGCGGGGCGGCGTGGGCCCGGGACGCCGCTGCTCTCGGCCCGGCGCGGGAGGATGCTGTGCCGCGCACCTGCGGGAGCGGCCGGCCCCCAACTCGGGCTCCCCAACCCCGGCCCCGGGGCGCCGCGCCCTCGGCCGCGCTAGTCCGGTGCGAAACGCGTTGGCCGCGCCCGCGGGCGGTGCGGGGCTCGCCTCGCCGCCCTCCTCCCCGGCCCCTTCCAGACCGTCACCTGGGCCGGGTCCCGGGGCGACTCGCGTGCGGGCGGCGGCGGCGCCGGGCCGGGAGAGGCGGCGGTGGCTACGGGCGCCTGGTCATCCGACCTGGTTCGAGGGCGGGCGCCAGCCAGAGCCGCGGCGCGAGATGCTCGCGGGAGCCGGGACGTCGCGGGCTCCGGGCCGCTTGAAGGAGCAGTCGCCGAGGCTTCGCCGCCGCCGCCGCCGCCGCCGCCGCGCCCGCCCGGACTGCGGGCTCCGGTTACCGCAGCGCGGCTCCTTAAAGGGGCCGCGGCCGCTCGAGCTCCGGCTCGCGTTCGCGGCTCCGACCCTGGCCAAAGTGGGCGGGGCCCACCTCCGGGCGCCGAATTTAGGTCCGGGGCAGGGCTCGAAACCCCGGCACCCGAAGTGGGCTGCGATAGGATCCTGGAAGATCACACGTCGCCGGGGGCACAGCACGTGGCTCCTGATCTTTCCAAAGCAAGACACACAACTCGGGAGTGGGGAGAAGTGTGAGTCCGCCTCCGCAGCGGTCAGTGCCAGGGCGAGCCACGTGGCCAAAAATCTGTTTGGATTAGGACTTGAAGTTCTGCCTTACGAGCATAAATACCTGTGGTCATGAATAGAGTGGATTGATCATCAGAAAGCAAATGAAATGGCAACGGCTGATTTTTCCTGCCACGTCTCCAGGACCCAAGTTGAGTCTAGCCTTGTTCTCCTTAGGGCTTGCAAGTGCTTCCCAAACTGGGTAGGAGGTGTGTCCGGTTCAAGCAGCCTCCTCCGGAACCGCTGAAAAACACCCTAAAGGATGCCCTCCGGAACCCCTCTGCTTTCGGGTGTGGAAGTAGAATTTGAATTTTTGATGCTGGCTGAGAATATCAAGTTGCCCCGTGCATAAATTTTGCCATTAAGTAGATCTTCTGAGGTGTATATAGCCTCAAAACTTCCAAGTGTTCTGGATCAACCAGACAGAACTGGTTGGAATAAAACAAAATGATGAAATATATTTAGGCTGTAATTTTATAATTTGTAATTGTAAGGATCTTTTTGAAAAGAGGTACGTTCTAAAAAGAATTTCTAGGGCCGGGGATTTAGGTCAGTGGTTTCACCACCCGCTGCACAAGTGCAAGGACCCGAGTTTGATCCCCGGTATCAAAAAAAAAAAAAAATTAAAAAATTGAAAACGTAGGAAAGTTATTTATAAGAAATAGCTATCAAGAGAGCTAACATATGTGACCAGTATTTACATGCATGCACACACACACACACACACACATTTATCTGCTGCAGATCTAGGCCAGAAAACGTGCACACACACAACATCACACACCCTATCCATGTTTATTTTCAATGGGAAAGCACTAGAATTGAGATCAGAACCTGAATTTTGTCCACCCATTTATTAGAGATATATGACTTTAGTTACTTGAACTTCACTGAGGTTTAATTTGTTCATCTATAAAATAGGAATAATAATTCAGCTACTCCAAGACTTGGCCAAAAAAAAAAAAAGCCTTCAGACTCTAAAAAGACAAAACTTAGACCACCCTCAGGCACAGGGCCTGTCCTGCAGTGAAGCAGGGAGGAAGATCAGGGAGGCCCCCAGTGCAGGCGCGCCCTTTTCTCCCCAAGACTCTCCTAACATACAGGATGGGTGCTCTTGTTTGTTTGTTTTTTTTAAATTCTTTTATTGGTACATTTTGGGTATACAATACGTTTACATTTATCACTGGGTGCTTGTACCTCTACATGATGTATCTTGGTTCTTATTTTTTCCCCATTCCCTGGCCTCCCTCCACCCCCTCCACCCTTCCCTATTTACATAGACTTTGTTTCCATTTTTTTCTTTTCTCATAATTTTTCCTTTCCCCTCTTTCCTTTCCCCTTCCCCTCCCACTTCCCCTTCCCCTTTGCACCTTTTCTTCCTATTTCACATTTTCAATTATTCATTTTAATCCTTATTTACACTTTCAGTTTCTCACAGTAGAGAAACTATTCGGTATTTACACATGTGTGTCCTATATATTTCACTTAAGAGTATGGCCTCAATGTGCATCCATTTAGCTATACATGTCTCTAGTTTCTCGTTCTTTATGGCTGAGTAGTACTCCATTCTATAAAAAAACCACATCTTCTTTATCCAGTTCAGGACGGGTGCTCTTTGACCACAACTTTCATCATACTTGCTTCACAATGTGAATAGTCCTGAGCACTTTGGTATATGTCTGTAGCTGCCTTATGCACTCACATGGTTATTTCATAAGTCTCCATGGGGAATGTAATCATTATGTAATGCAAACATGTACTAATAAATAATTAAAACTGAAAAAAAGTCTTCATGGGCAGAAGATGGTTATATGCGGACATTTGTGGAGTCAGCCCAGAAAGGACAGATGTCAGTGTCATCTGCCCTTTGAGGGGCGGCGTGGAGAGGTTGGTGCCACGGGTGGTAAAAAGAATTTATCAACAGTCAAGGAATATAGAAAAATCAAGGGTTTGTTGATACATTGCAAGGGAGCAGTGGATGAATTCCAAGAGAGTATTCCAAGAGCCAGAAAAAAAGCAGGGACCTTTATATTTTATTTTAAAATGAGAAAAGGAGTATAGGAACATTATTGCAGGAATGTTTCTACCAGGTCCTGATGATTTTATTGTTCACTTGTCTCAATTTTGAGGCTAGCCAAATATTATTTGAAGACTGAGTGATCCCTTCTTTTGATAGGGCTTACAGTTCTCGGCATTGTTTTTTTAAAAAAGTCCTTCTGAGTAGGGTTAGCAGATGTGTACAGGCTAATTGGGGTTAGTGATCAAGGGTTTCAGAAAAGTACATATTTATGCCAAAGGGTGCCTTTAGTATTCTATAAGGACAGGGGAGGAAAGGGTATTCTCTAAGACATGGCAAGGGATTAGAACACCTAGTAGTTCTTGTAGCCTGCAAGGTTGAAAGTCAGTTTTACTAGACTCATTGCTCAGCTGCAACTTGGCCTTAAAGAAACAACGGTAAGGGGCCAGGGATTTAGCTCAGTGGTTTCGCCGCCTGCTGCGCAAGAGCAAGGACCCAAGTTCGATCCCTGATACCAAAAAACCCCCCAAAACACGGTAAAACAGCTATGATTCCCCACATCATCTCAGGACCCTGAACAGGACTACAGACACTCGCCAATGCTCAACAGTGACTCTAAGTTGCTCTGCTCTTTCCTGATAAGTGCACCATCATTATCTTTGATATGCATAGTTCTCTAACATCAGCAACAATTCAGGCCAACTAAACTCAGAAATACACTATATTCTATGTTCCATTATATGCCTTCATATTAGGCCTCTGAATGCATGAACAAACAGCAAATTGTTTTGAGATTATACAAAACATATAAGTGAATATAACAAAATCAAAGCCTGAGATATGAAAGGAATTCAATAAATATTCGTTGAATGTTAAAATTTTTAAACTACTCAAAGCTCAGCAACTTTGGAAGGCAGACTATATCAACTATGTATGTTCCCTGAAATTTTAGATGTAATTTAATTTCTTTAGAAATAACCATTTCATAAATAGGACACACATGTGTAAATACCGAATAGTTTCTCTGGTGTGAGAAACTGAAAGTGTAAATAAGGACTAAATGTATAATAGGTAATGTGAAATAGGAAGAAAAGGGGCAAAGGGGAAGGAAGTGGGAGGGCTAGGGGAAAGGATAGAAGGGAATGGGATTAATATGAGAAAATGGAAAAACAGGAACAAAATCTTTGTAAATAAGGAAGACTGGAGGGGTTGAAGGGAGGGCTGGGCAAGGGTGAAAAATAAGAACCAAGTGGGACTATGTAAAGGTGCAAATTTCCAATGATGAATGTTATTATATTGTATACCTAAAATGTACCAATTATTAGAATGAATAATCGATAATGTAAAATAGGAAGAAAAGGTCCAAAGGGGTAGGGGTAGTGGGAGGGGCAGGGGAAAGGAAAGAAGGGAAAGGAAAAATGCTGAGAAATGGCAAAAATGGAAATAAAGTCTTTGTAAATAAGGAAGGGTGGAGGGTGTGAAGGGAGGGCTAGGAATGGGGAAAAAATAAGAACCAAGATGCATTATGTAAAGGTACAATTCCCAATGAGAAATGTAATTGTGTTGTATACCTACAATGTACCAATAAAAGAATTTAATTTAAAAAAAAGAAATAACCATTTCATTATTCACATTTAAATCTTAACTTTTTTCCCTCAGTACTGGAGATTGAACCCTTTCCTATATACTGACCTAGCACCTGATTTAATTTTTTTTTTTAATTTTTAAATAGAGCTAGGCTATACCCCTAGCCCTGTTTTAAATTTTTTTAAATTTTGAGATAGGGTCTCTTTAAGTCACCCAGGCTGGGCTCAAATTTGTAACCCTCCTGCCTCAGTCTCCCAGAGGCCCAGGATTTCAGGTACACGCCACCAGCTCAACTAAATCTTTATTCTCAACGGTATTTTACCAATATTCCCTTTCCAAGGATACTTCCTCAAAATTCTGTGTTTGCTGCCCCTCTTTCTCTCCAACCTTCATTATTTTTACCCTCAAATCCCCACAATCTTCCTACGTGTTCTTTGTTTCCTAATGGAAGCCTTAGACCAGTGTGTCTTGATTTTCAGGTTTAGACATTATTTTCTGACATCTCATCATGGTATTTAAGGATCTAGCTCTTTTACACATCATCATCACCACCACTTTGCCTCCATCCTTGACACAGCACAGTCAATAAACAATAATTTGGGTTTATAGCATCCTAACAGTGTAAATATATATAATACATAGCTGAGTCAATGCTGTGATAATACTTTGCTTCAAAATTTCCTGTTCTTCTTGGAGTTAATAATAGTTTTGCTTTTCCTCTTTTTAAATAAATAAATATATATCCTAAATTTTATTCAAATTGTTCAACGTATTAATCAAATGCCCATCAGTATCTCTTTTTTTTGCCCATTAGTATTTTTCAATGCCCAAATACTTCAGTTTATTCAACCTTTAGTTTACTCTTATTTTGAAGAAGCAGACTCCAGTAGCTCACTCAGAGGGGGTACTTAGGAAACAAATATTTAGAGTATTTCCATGTCTGAACATGTCTTTATTCTGTTCTTATTCCTGATTGATAATTTAGGTTGAAATTCATTTTCTCACAACACTGAAAATGCATTGCTCCATTGTTGTCTTCTACTCTAGTGTTATTATTGAACTGCCTTTCTAGTTCCTACTCCTCTGTAGCTGATCTGTTCTTTTTTCTAGAATCTTGCCATCATCCCTAGTAGTCTGAAATCTCACAATGATGTACCTCACAATGAGTCTTTTTTCATAGATTGTATTGAATTTTAGAGGACTTTTCAATCTTACCTGCAACGTTTTTATTTCTTTGCTAATGTCCTCCTTTTCATTTGGTATATTCTCTCTTTATGATTTCTTGTTAATAGGGTATTATAACATCCTATTATTCTCTAAAGTTATTATCTCTTTATCATATTGACCATCTGCATCTTTCTATCGTTGCAAGAGAGCTTCTCAATATGGAGAGTAAGAGAGGTTCGCTTCTCTGCCCCAGAGGACGTGTAACAATATATGGAGCTACTTTCAGTTGTCATAACAGGGAAGAGGGGGTGGTAAATCAAGGCCAAGGTTGTTGCTAATCATTTTACAATGCACAGAACAGCCTTCCACTGCCAAGAATTCCTACCCCAAATGTCAGTTGTGCCAAGATTGAGAAATCTAGAAGAATTCCTTAACTTTATATTCTAAGCTTTCTACTACACTTTCTATTTCAAACACAGTTTTAATTTACAATGATTCTGTCCCATTTTTATTAGTCCTTTTGCTATTTAAAAAAAAAAATCTTTCAAAGGATAAACTCCCATCTCCAGAAAAGAAACAGCTGACCTTACAGAAGGATCACATGGATGGTGGCACCATTAGTACATGAGCAAAGACTGTAAGAGGTGGAGAAAGGATCCTGGGGTTCAAAGACTTGAACTGGAGGGCAATTCTCCTTCACCTTGATGTCCCATCACCGCTTGCACCGTACACTGCACCTCCAGGTGCCTACAGACACTGAGGTTAGCCCCCTCTCGCTTTGCCAACTCTGACTTCCAAAATTTATTGAAATCCATTATTTGCCTCTCTACACTTAAAAAGAGGGAAAAATAAAAAAATTCCTTTAAATGAAGCAAATTTTTCCAATGAATTTGTTTCCTAAATCTCTCAAACTTCGAAATGGAGTCAATTGTTCCTTTTCCTTGTAGCATAATCTTTTAAACTCTTTTGTACACTATCATTTTAGTGCTTTTTTTGGCAAAGAATAAGTGATAAATACTTGTGGGCATTCAGTGACATTTAAAAAGGAGTCTTATTTTTGTATTACAAATTTGAAAAATTAAGCCCAGTGTATTGGCACATGCTTATAATCCCACCCCTCTGGGAGGCTCGGGCAGGAAGATCCCAACTTTGGGCCCAGACTGGACTATTTATCAACTTAGCAAGTTCCTATCTCAAAATAAAAAGCATAAATGGGCTGAAGATGTTGATCAGTATGAAAGCCCTGGGTTCAATCCCCAGTACCACCAAAGGAAAAAAGAAATCAGTGAGAACCTGGGGGTGTAGCCCAGTAATAAAGCATAAGTTTAGCATCCACAAGGCTCTGGTTCAATCTCAGCATCAAAAAAACAGATCAGTGATGAGGGCATAGCCTTCTAAATATTAAAAAAAAAAAACCTCAGTAATTAAACACTATGATTTTCATAGAAACAGAATAATGGAACTGAATAGAAAGTCTAGAAAACAAACTCAAATAAATAGCATTTAAGTCAGTAAGATAGATTTAAAAAAAATAAACAGACATCTGGAAGAATAAAGTTAAATAATTATATCTCACAGTGTACACTAAGATATGCTGATTAATCTTGATTGTCAACTTGATTGAATTAAGAGACTCCCAGAAAGGTGAATAGATTGTGTGGACATTAACCTCATCAACGTGTTAACTCATTGGTGAGTTCATAGCCGAATGGGCCATTAGGAGGTGGAGCCCAGCTGGAGGAAGTTAGGTCATGGAGTCTTGACCCTGAGGACTATATTTGGTCCCTGTTCCCTTCCTCTCGTGCTCTTACCCTGCTCTCTGCTTCCTGGATGCCATGCATTGAGCAGCTTGCACCCATCATGCCCTTCTGATGTGATGTTTCTGCCTGGGAACCAGCTGAACAGGGTCTGAAACCTCTAAAACTGTGAGCCAAAATGAATCCTTCCCCCTTTAAGTTGTGTATGTCAAGTATCTTGTCCCAGCAACCAAGAGCTGACTAATACCAATAAATTCCAAGTGGATCAAAGATTTAAATGTAAAATGTGAACACACAAATGTACCCCAAGGGTGAATTCTCTTCTTACCTTAGAATGAGAAAGCGTTCCTAATTTTGCTTCACAAACTAGAATCCATAAATCTTAATAAATGTAACAAATTAAAAATCAAAAACTACTACAAGGGCAAAAGAAAAATCACAACAAGAACATATGCAAAGTTGAAACATAAATTACAAACTGGGAAAAAATATCTAATATTCAAATCACAGGAAAAAAGCTAAACTCCTTAATATATAAGAAGTTTCTAGAAGTCAAATTAAGAAGAGAAAAAACAACACTCAAGATAAAAATAGAGACGCTTTACAGACATCACAAAAAGAGAAATATAAGTTATCCTTACACATTATAAATTCACAAAAGATATGTAAGTTAAAACCAATGGTTACCCCATCCCATAAACAGATTGTTATTCTACCTCTCTGCTGCTCTGACTTTGGAACGTTCATTTCTCAATAGAATTCTTCATATGGCTCCCATATACCATCATTATTTGAAAAAGTGAGAAATGTATGAAGCTATGCTTTCTGTCAAAATGTTGGATCCAAAATATATTAGCCAGGCAAATAGACCTTTACCGGATAGTATTAGAAGTATCATTATTTATCAACATATTAAATCTGTGGTTAGTGCTTTGAAACATGAAGAACTCATATCAATATGATAAAAATCAATACGAACATGTTCCATGTCTTGTTCTTAAGAACAAATACATTTAAAAAAAATAAAGTTGGTGCTTGAATTATTCATGAGTAGCTTTCACAAACCTTATAGCTAAATACAATTTTGGAATTTAGAAATATTCCTTTGAATAAATATCCCTCTGCTCCTCCTCCATCCTCTACTAAATATATTCAATTCCAAAACAAGCAAATTTTTGTAGAAATATAAATCAACTAATTTAGTGGTCATATATAGATAAGAAACGACACTAATTTATTTTTGATACTGAAGACTGAATCCAGGGCCTTCACACTGAGCTACATCTCCAACCCTTTATTATTATTATTATTTGTTTGTTTATTTATTTATTTATTTATTTAGAGACAGAGTCTCACTAAGTCACTCAGTTGCCCTGGGTGGACTTGAACTTGTGATCCTCCTCCCTCGGCCACCAAAAGCTGTGAGATTATAGACATGTGCCACCATGCCTGTCTCTAAAAATATTTTAAAATAAAAACCAAATGATTTTCGTAACAGTACTTTTAAGATACAGATATATGATCTCCCATAGAAATTTATCTCCCAGATTTACTTCATAATGTCATTACTATTGTTCACACAATAGTATTACCTATGATCAACCCACCCCAAACATTTGAATCATAAAGTCCCCATTTTAACATTTTATATGAAGAGAAAACAGAAGCATCAAAAGTGGCAGTTATTTACACAGAAAACACATATGCTACATTAAGATTTCCCACTTAATCTTTGAGTCTATGGTCTGTGCATTCTAATAAAACTAAAATATTTTTGCCCTCCAGCAAGTCACAATTTAAAAAAATTATCCATTGCTATCCCTTTTCAAAATACTTTGCTATATGTACATTGCAATATACTAAAAAAAATTTTAAAGGAAAAAATCTAGTTTTAGTAAAAAAGAAATCATCCTATGAGGATTTGTTTTTCACATGGAAAGGTATGGTTCTAGTCTCAGGTTTTTAAATTCTCCTTGGTAAAAAAATCCAACTTTTTTTTTTATATATACTGAGGATTGGCTCCAGGGCCTTTGCACTTGGCTACATTCCCATTCCTTTTTATATTTTTTTATTTTGAAACAGGCTCTCACTAAGTTGCTCAGGCTGAACTTGAACTTGTGATCCTCCTGCCTCAGCCTTCAGGAGTACTGAAATTACAGGGTTGTGCCACCATCCTGGCTTAAAACATCATTTCTGAAAAAGTGTTACAATTAGATGTCTTCAAACTTTGTCAAAAATGTTCCATAATAAAATGTGTAGTATCTTCAAATGTTGACAAAATATTTAATAGCCAGAAAGTCAGGAGAAATGGATTGAGGAGTAAGGAAAAGTTTAACTATTAATACTCTTTATGTAGTATAACACATTAGAAACAATAGTGTCATTAAACAATAGTATCATTAATGAAAACTTCATCTTGATAATGAAATTTAACTTATCTATTAATTCTTCCTATAATCAAATAAAAGCAAAAAATTTCATAGACATAAAATAGGTGAGCCAGGTATGGTGGCACATACCTGTATCCCTAGCTATTTGGGAGAGCAATAAAAGAGGATTGGAACTTTGAGGCCAACCTGGGCAATTTAGTCCCTCTCTCAAAATAAAAAAAAATAGGGCTAGGGTACAGATCAGTGGTAGAGCATTTGCCTAACATGTGCAAGGCCCTGGGATCAATCTCCAGTCAAATTAATTAACTAATTAATTTTAAAAAGCTTTTCAGCATAGAAGTTATTTCTTGACATATAATAAGAAACTCTCTTTATTGCCCAACATTTATAGTATGAAGTTGAGATCTTCAGCTTTTGGACCTTTGGCAATAACTGGTTTTTAGTTGGAGTACTATCTGTAGTGGTTCTCCATCTGTTCACAGAACTATAAATCCCAGCTCTCCAAGTACCTGGATTCAACATTTGTCATACTGATGGCAGAAGGAGATAAACAAACAAATAGAGCTGAAGTTCAAAACTATGTGTCTTCAAAACAATTTAGATGTTGTTTCGTGATTTTGATCTTCTTTGGTTTGTTATGGCCACTACAAGAGGAAACACCAATCATTCTTTGACTGAGGTTTAAACAAAATACAAAGGGTTAACTCCCTGCCTTCCCTAGATAAATACATTACCTTAACCAAGAATTCAGTCCTTCCACCAGTGTCTATGGGAAATTATCTCCAAGAATGTTATGGTTCTCCCCAACTTCACAAAAGATTAAGGGGCTCCTGAAGAACTGACTAGACTTCTCCCCCAGCCCTATGCTCTGCTTCCTCTTCTCTATGTAGGAGTTGAATGTGTATCTTCTGCTACGTAAATTCCTTGTGGTAACACTGTGTACCTAAAGGAGATCATCCAAACAAATATAGCACACTCCTTAACGGAAGCTCTGAAAAAAAAAATCCTTTATCTTGATCCAATGCCTTTGCTCTCATTTCTCAACAGCTCTTGCTGCAACTCTGTAGCCTGTGAGCTTTTCAAGTCTCAAACTTTGGATGATTACGTGAGCCTGAAAACCTGCAGGCTTTTCTGGTTTGTTTCTTGGCTCTGTGTTTTGCAATTAACCTTTTGTTCAGTTTATTTCCACTTACTCAACCTCCTACAATTTCAGCCCTATCTTAGCTTTGGTCTAATTAAGCATCCATGCTTCCCCATTCAACTGAGGTATACCTGGTATTAACTCCACTTATTCAATAGCTGTCTAAGACTCTTTCCTGGGCCCCAGATCTACATTCCCAAGATCCCCAGTCCTTCGAATGTTGTAAAATATATAACTAATTCATCATCCCTTGTCCTCCTCCTCCCTATACTCTTCATTATCTTTTTCTCCATTTACAGACATGCCTCTTATCCCAACTCAGAAACCTCTGTTTTCCTAGACTCTTGCTCTTGCTTTGTCCTCTATTCAAGCACACACAAAATTCTGTCAGTTCTACTCACTAAATAGCTTTCATTTGTTTTTCTCCTCTATGCTTCCTCTTTACTCACCAAATTTAGGCCCATATACCATCTTTTACCTCTGATATCTCCCTCATACTAGGATAGTTTTTCTTTGTATCTTCTCCCACTGTTTAGTATCACACGTTCCACATACAACAAGTCCTCTACAAATATTCATGAATTGTGTAAGAGACTTCATATCCTTGTGATCTCACATTTTTCTTTGTCATTCATAAATTGCTTCTTTCTCCAACTTTATGCCTCTTTAGAATTTTTTTGACTTTCTTTTGGTTATCTTCTGATCCTTTCATTCTACGTCAAAAGCTTTGTGTTACCTTTATTGTCCAACAAAGAAATGCAGGCATGGAAGTCCTCCATTCAAGCTCAAACCTAATTTTCCCATCTTGTCTGACACACTCTTTACTCAGACCTCTACTCAGTCCATCCAACTACCAGCCAATTCCTAGCCGTTACAAAATATGTGTATATATATATATATATATATATATATATAAACAAATATATATATATATATATAAACAAATATATAATATATATAAACAAATATATACAATATATATAAACAAATATATATATAATATATATTCTTTCCTTTGTTCATGCTGACCCCCAAATATGGACTGTCTTTCTTGCATACATTTTCTTGTCACATCTTTCTAATTATTATTAAGGCCCAGTTTGACTACTGCATCACTTTCTTTGTGAAACTTAGATTCTTCCAGATGGAACCTCATTCTTCATTTTCTCTCCTTTGAGAATTTGAGCAAGCTTATAAATGATTATATGCAAGTATTTTATTTCTCCGACTAAGAGAGTGGTATCATAGTGTTGTTTAAAGGAGAGTGTTTCAGACTACCTGCAACAAAATAAGAGTCTTGTTAAAAACAAAGCAAAAATCTCACTAAATCAGAGTGCCTTGAGGTGGAATTTAGAACTCCACTGAACCCTTTGCTGTTGGAACCCTCTGAGGTGAAGAAATTGGCCTTGATGTCAATCAGAATGGGAGCAGTACTCCACTTATATTTTTGTTAAAAGATAATTTTCAGAAAAATCTAAAAAGCACAAGTGTGATACAGATGGGAAAAAAAAGGCCAGGTATGGTAGTACAAGCCTATAATCCTAGCACTTGGGAGGCTGAGACAGGAGGGAGGATTGCAGCAAGGCCAGACTGGGCTACAGAGGGAGTCCAAGGACAGCCTGAATTGAATTAGCAAGACCTTGTCTGAAAAACAAAAAGAAATTAACACTTAATTAGGGACCTAGGTAGGTGTTATATCCTATTTTAAAGAGAACCTAAAAAATACATTTATATATAGTTGTAAAATGGCTCAAAGACAATAAAAGGCAAGAATCAGATGTCCTCTAGGACGGTGGTGGTGAACCTATGGCACGTGTGCCCCAGTTGGCTGTTACTGAAAGCTCTAAAAGATTTGCCATCACTGCTCTAGAATCTACTGGACAGTTTTCTCTTGAAATATGAGATATTTTTTACACCTCTTACTAGCTGTGTGACTTTGAATGTGCTATTTAACTTTTCTGAGTCTCATTTACTTCATCTATAATATAGCGATAAGATTGCACAATTTTAAAAAAGCTGTCATGGGGATAATACTTACCTAATAGAGTTATTGTGAGAATTAAGTATTAATGATTGCCAGGAGTTTTGGAAAGTGGGAAGCAAAATCTTACTCCATAAACTTTTCCCAGCAGTGGTGGTACTACCCTAGTTGTTGCACTCATTATTTGTCCCTTGAGACCCATTTTGATTTATTAATGAATATCCATCCAATCAGTCAGTCTGTGCGTCAAATACCAAATTACGCTAGATTTGGGTGAATAATAAGATAATCCCTGTCCTCGAGGAGACTTAGACTATCAGAGGACGGAGAACTGAAACAAAAAATTCCATGCGATGTAACTGATGAAATCAGAGTTATGTGAGCACAATTGACAAGATGACTATCCAGGTACAGAATGTACAGAACGCTTACTGAAAGCCAGTACAAAGGTGAATTTCTGTTGATCATAAGGAGTGATCAGGAGATCACTAGGGAACCACAAGGTGCTAACAATTATTGTGGCAGATTGCTACATATGTTACTCTTCTTAATTTGCACAAGGGCCATATATGTAACAGTTTTTTCTAACTGAGTACTTACTATGGTGTCAGGCACTGTTTCAAAGCAGTATCTATGTCCTCTCCACTCTGCCCCCTCAAACCCACCTATGATGTTAGAGATTGAACCCAGGGTTTTCCCACTGGGCTACATCCCCAACCCTTTTTTAAAGCAATTTTTTAAAATTTGGAGACAAGGTTTTGCTAGATTGCTTAACTTCCCAGGCTGGGCTCTTTGGGATTACAGGTGTGCACAACCACTGTATAATATTTTATGAAGAAAGAATCAAAAACCATGGGGCTTTAGCTCAGTGGCACCATGTCTCACAGGTGCAAGGTGCTGAGTTTGATCCCAGGTACAAAATAAAGAAAGAAAGAAAGAGAGAGAGAGAGAGAGAGAGAGAGAGAGAGAGAGAGAGAGAGAGAGAGAGAGAGAGAGAGAGAGAGAGAGAAGGAAAGAAAGAAAGAAAGAAAGAAAGAAAGAAAGAAAGAAAGAAAGAAAGGAACCAAGGACACACATGTGTAAATAAATAGTTTCTCTAGTGTGAGAAATGGAAAGTGTAAATAAGGACTAAAAGGTATAACAGATAATGTGAAATAGGAAGAGAAGGGGCAAAGGAGAAGGGGAAGTAGGAGGGGTAGGGGAAAGGAGAGAAGGGAATTGAATTAATATGAGAAAATGAAAAAATGGAAACAAAGTCTTTGTAAATAGGGAGGGATGGAGGGGTTGAAGGGAGGGCAGGGGAAGGGGGAAAAAAAGGAACCAAGAGAGATTATGTAAGGTGCAAATTTCGAATGATGAAAGTCATTATATTGTATACCTAAAATGTACCAATAAAATAAAATTTAAAAAGAAAGAAAAACCAAAACCCCTGAGGCTTCAGAAACCAAGCAACTTTCCTGAGATGATCAGCCAGTGAGTGGGAAAGTCACAAGTCACCCCAGATACAGTGGACCCTCAAGTTACAACCATGCCTCACATATGAATTTGGTTTACAACCAGAATTTTAGTTTTAACTTATGACCCCAAATGTTGGTCTTTCTTGTGTAGGGTAAATTGAGAAATCCTGGGCCAATGTCTCTAAACACAATAAG
The DNA here is from genome assembly GCF_053883595.1 of Heterocephalus glaber. Taxonomy (NCBI): domain Eukaryota; kingdom Metazoa; phylum Chordata; class Mammalia; order Rodentia; family Bathyergidae; genus Heterocephalus; species Heterocephalus glaber. The sequence goes on along the minus strand of NW_028258296.1, from coordinate 30,149,969 downwards.
ATCTGCCTGGAAAAAAGTGTGACCTAAAATTATGCAGGAGAGAGATGGTTGTGTAGAGGAGCCTGAGCCTTCTGTTGACCCTGTGGTTGATGACACTGTCACTATAGCAGAGTCCATAGGCTTGCAGGTAGACAGTGGTGATGTTGAGGAACTGGTGGAGGAACACTCAGAGGAACTGTCTACAGAGGAACGTCAGCACTTTCTAGCTGAGTAAAAGAGAATGGCAGCTGAGGAGCTTTCTGAAGAGGAGGAGGAGGAGTATCAACAATCAGTGCTGCAAAGTTCTTCTTCTGAAATAAAGGAAATCCTGAAGAAATGGACAGAGCTACAAACATTTGTAAAGAAGACCCAGACAGACAGAGGAAAAACTCGATCGTTGCATTCACTTGCTTAATGACAATGTCATGTCATACTACAGAACAGTGCTAAAGGAAAGACGGAAACAGACAACCTTAGACCAGTTTTTATTCTAAAAAGGTTGAGACCTAGTGAACCAGAAGCAGGTCCTAGAGAGCTACAGGCTCTCCCCAGGAGAGAAAGGACCCCAGAGAGCCAGATTCCTGATGTTCTTCTGGAAGGGGACTCTCCTTCCAAACAATAACCACCTTCCATTTCATCCTCCCTTCCTGCAAGCCAAAGATGTCAACTTGAATGGTGAGTACGTTATGAAATTATTGTTTCTGGCAAACTAGGCACATTTTATAACTTTTTGGTGAATACACTAGAAAAATCATTAGTGTTTCTCATAAATTACGAACATTATACGGGCCTTTTTTACTATGAAAAGGTTAGTTAAGTGGTTTCTTTGGGAGTTTTATGGGTAACACATTATGGAACACATTATGGGTATTTCCATTATTTCTTATGGGAACAATAGTCTTGACTTACAACCAACTTGAGTCACAGCCAGCCCTCCTGAACGAATTGAGTTTGTAAGTCAGGAGTCCACTGTAACCTAATTCCCAACTCAGGAAACATAATCTCAGTTTTACTGATAGGAGAATCAAAACCCTGAGAATTTGATGATCTCACAGGAGAGACTGATTAGAGCCTGAGTCTGTAGTTTTAAAGCCCAGGCAGATGAGGAGGAAGAATGCTCCAGAAAGGAGGAGAATGTGTAATACCACAGAAGCATGGAAGAGCTCGGCATGTCCCCAGGAACCACAAGTACTTGGAACTCAACATGCATTCATGGAAATAGCAGCAGAAGCTGAGGACACTAAAGTAGCTTTGAAAAATAAATTATGCCACGCTGAATTATACAGGCTCTGGCACAAGAAGATGAGAAAATGATGAAGGGCTTTAAGCAAGGGAATGAGGAGATCAAAGGTTTAGAAATAGAGGGAGGGCAACCTGTCATGAGGCAGCAAGGGTTAGTGTTACTGAGACCAAGAGTTTGAAGGCAGACAAACTGCCACTTATCATAACCTTAGGAAAGAGAACCTCTTTGCACCAGAGTCCTCTCATTTGTAAAATGAATAATAATACTAGGGTCATTAGGAAGATTAAGAGAAAAAGCATAGGTCAGCACCTGATACTGTTTCAGATCTAGTACGCATATAATAAACGATGGTGGCTATATTAAGTTGTTTCTATTACTGCTGTGATACAAATATATTGAGACCTAGTTTAAGTCTTCTTGAAGGAAGAACATTTTAAATACACTTACTGACCGCTCTTTTGTTTAGGTTATAAAAACAAAACAAAACAAAACACTACTACTTGATTTGTCCACACATAGTAGATTAGTCCCAGGACTACAAAGAGAACTAGAGTTCAGGAATGGCATGAGATTAAAGGTTTAGTTTATCAAATATTTCTTGTGTCCCTACTGTGTATCTAAGACTGTATTAAGTGATATAAAGATACAATCTCAATTGGGCACAGTAATACATGCTTGCAACACCAAGTACTTGGAAGGTTGAGGCAAAAAGATCACAAGTTCAAGGACAACATGGGAAATTTAGTAAGATGTTGTCTAAAAATTTTAAAAGTTAAAAAGGAGCATGGGGCACTGTGAATGTAGCTCAGTAGCAGAGTGCCTGCCTAGCACGTGCAAGCCCTGAGTTGAATCACAAGTTACCCACCCCTCAAAGACACTATCTCCTCTTACACAGAGTTAAGAGTATCCAATACAATTATTTTGGTTGATTTCTTTCATCTAGATCTTTGGCCTTCTCTCGAACTTACAACCACACACTCATTCCTCAGCTATTTATGTTACTGCTATGATTTTGTTTTCCTCACTTCATTATTCCCATCTTGGAAGACCTCCTTTCCTGGCTTCTCCAGCTACAATGGTCAGATTACACCTTGTCTGAACTCAGCCTACCCTCAATATTCTACCCTGGCCCCAAGACACCTTGCTACTATAGTAAAGTTAAACCAATCCTCTCAACATCTGGTAGTAGAATTGTCATCAGAAGCAAACCAGCTGATGCATCAGTATATGTAGATAGTATGCCCGGAGAACTCAGGTTAGTAAGACTTGGGTAACAAAACAGTGACCGTTCTACACTGGAAATGATGGGGGAGTTGGGGACAAGAAGGCAGAGAAAAGAAAAAGAGAAGAAATGAAAGAGTAACTTCAGGGTATGCCAAAAATACTTCTTAGGCCATACAACATTGCTTGCTCTCTCTCTCTCTTTTTTTTGGTACCAGGGATCGAACTCGGGTCCTTGCGCTTGTGAGGCAGGTGGCGGAACCACTGAACTAGGCTGTACAATATTTTAAGTTACTTGTATTCCTGTTTGGGCTACAGAAATAGTTGAATTTTCCAATCTTATGAAGCCCCAGTTTTTTGTAAGTCCTTTATTTCCTTCCACTTCTGCTTAAAGACACATCATTTCATAAGTGAACTCATTTCTTGAAAAACCTTGCAAATGCAGCAAAAAAGAAGCAATTACTCATTTATATTGAGTTCAGCCATAGAAGGAACGCAGTTAGCCTTCCAAGTTAAGTAGGTGAAATTTTTACCAAATATTTTGCCAGTGGCGTAATAGGGACCATTTAATCTGTTTCCTCACTGTCCATTATCTGACTGCTTAGGTAATGGTATATGTTCAGGGTTTTGTTAAAAGTCTTCCATTTCCAAGTTTCAGGTTCTCTATTAGTTAGAGTAAAGGCTAAGTTACCATAATAATAAAACTCCAGAATTTGTGACATAAAGAAAACAGAAGTTTTTCTTTCTCTTTCATATAACAATGGGGCTTGGACTGGCAGGGCAGCTCTGTTCTGTGAGGTCATTCAGATTCCTTCTATCTTGTTTCTGCCCTCTCCTAGGATGTCTACCTCCTCTGTATGAGGTAGCTGTCAAAGCTGTCACAGGCATGCCCATGACAGAGAAGAAAGCAGTCCAAGGCAAGCCATCTTCCTTTATCTGAAAAGATAAGACCCAAACTGTACTCATCGCTTCTATATTCCCCTGGCAAAATTCACCCACTAATCACACCTAGCTGCAAAAAAGGATAAGAAATATAATCTTCAGATGAGTAAACAACGTGTGACCAGTAAGAAGAGCAGAATTAATCTTCTGGTGACCACTATTAGTCTGTCAAAAAAATAAGGAAAGCTACCTGAAGTTAAGAATCCTTAGAAATACAAAGACCAAAGGGATAAAAACGAGGATTTTCGTTTGTTTGCTACCAGGGATCGAACTCTGGGCTTTGCCCTTGTGAGGCAGGCGATGGAACCACTGAGCTAAATTCCCAGTCCTAAACAAGGATTTTTATTTCTTAGAAGGAAAGAGAATGACAATCTGAAAAAACATATGGCAAAATCTAACTTGTGCATACACAAACTTCCATTTTATTATTCTCAGTACTTTGGGTAATATAACTTATAAATAAAATTTTATTTTAAGGGAAATAGAAAATGAAAGACTCAAGAAGAATAACAAGCTCAAAAAATAGTGGCATGAGGAGAATCAAGAAAAAAATGGAAGACAATGTAAGAAAAAAATTCAAAAAAGTAAAGGAAATGTTCTTTGTACTTGAAACTCCAAAGGTCATTGGAAAATAATTATGGCAGAAGCCAGATTTCAGTGAATTGAGAAGTGAGAAAGAGCAAGAAAAAGTGAAACAGGAAGTATAGACTAGCCTTTTTAAAGAACATTAGCTTTCAATGAAAGAAAAAAATAAGAAGATAATTAGTTGTTAGTCCACTTGCATGTGAACTAAAATGAGTATTACCCTCATGAGGCTAAATTGGGGAAGCGAATTCTAAAGACTAGAGCAGTTCCGTTCTAGCTGCATGTATACAATGTATACAATGTATACAATGTGTATGTTCCGCAGCTGCAAGAACCTAGTGCTCTGCATCGGAGGCTGGGAAAATTTCCCTGAGGTTGTTCAGAACTTCACTTGGATGTGGTGACTAAATGAGGTCCTGGGGCCTCCATCTGCACCCTCATGGTAACTATCACTGCTGCATGAGATAGATGGTTTGTCCTTGGAAAGTCAGGGGATCCAAGCTCAGTGTAGAAAGAAGGAAGGAGCAGAATTACCTTAGTCACAGCTACAGTGTGGGAGAAGTCCTACCCTATTAGAAAATCAAGTAGGAAGGACTGCAATAAATGATTAAGTCTGAAAGGAGAAAAGGGATATGAATCAGCAATAGTAAAACGTACCAACTTCAAGCACCTTTGTCTGGAAGACTAAACTGGATGTGTGACTGCCTTTCATTCAAAACTTCCATCAGAAGAGACATGGAGTCAACAGATTCTAACTACAATTGTGCTACTACTTCAAAGTGGCAGAGAAAGAATCTCTTGTTCTTACACGATAAGCCAAAATTCCTATAAGAAAAATATCATTTCATAGAGAAAGGATTAGATTATGTTGTCTTTTTTGTTGTTGTTGTTGTTCCGGGGATCTACCTCGGGACCTTGTGCTTTTGAGGCACTGGCACCACTGAGCTAAATCCCCAGCCCAGATTATGTTGTGTTTGAGGAGACTGAATGTTTCTCACTGCAATTGTGCTTACACTCTAGGCAGTTTAGCTTGCATTGGTAGGAGGACTGAACTGCCTTGGGTGATTTAGCTTTAACCTGATTCATGAGACTTGGGCCCATCCTCTTCTGGACACACACACACACACACACACACACACACACACACACACACACACACACATGAATACTCATTCAGAAGAAGTCTGAGACATTATGATACAGTATAACAGACCAAAGGGATGAAACGTGTCTAGTAGAAAGTGGTCAAGAAATTCTGAAGGAGGTAAACAGGGCCACCAGATCAAGAAGTTTGGAAGAAAGAAAAGCGAAGAGGTATTGGGAGAGGGATAAAGTGAATGTTCTATTTGTGATGCTTAAATCTGGAAGGTCCCTCTCTTGGGTGGTTTGTCAGCCCTTTTTGGAGAGATCACTGAAAAACCATGGTTAAGGATGACCACTTCTCAACATCTGAAATATAACTTTGCTCTGTGCTCAGTTCCATGACATAGTCCAGTTGCATAAAAATAGAACTGGTGGTAGAAAAGTACTCTGATAAAAGGAGAAAAGGTGTGGTTAAAAACTGTGGGGCTATTTTAATGTGGTTAGGCTGTATAGTTTAAAGGAGTTATGCTGAATCAGACAGATTGAGGAAGAGTTTTATTGATTTTGCTTCTATTTTTTAATGGGAAAGACTTCAGCTTGTTTTACAGGGTAAAAGTAAAGGCATAGTGAGAATTAGTGATTCAAGATTGAGGCTGGGGAAATTGAGATGGAGGAAAGAGAAATTTGGAGATTCTTTTAAATTTTAAATTAAGACATTCTTGTTTCACAGTTCTATAAGCAAATATTATAAAGTGTTAAAGCTTTTCCAGGTTTATGTTGTCTTTTAATTTATTCAACACAAATAAAATCAGCAAAGATCCCACTTGAGTCCTGGTGTGGAAAAGAAGAGAATCTTAACTTTGGAAAATAATTGAGTCACTTAAGATGTATATTTTTTTAAACCTCTGCCTGTAAATTAAACAGCCTGTTTTGAAACAATTTGAGAAGCAATTTGCAATAAGTATGGCACCTGATGTTGATAAACAGGATATTAAATATGTCATGGAGATGCTAAAAAGAAATCAGGTTAAGTCTAGGGCACAGCACGAGCTGTCTTATCTATATTGTGAGGTATATTCATTGTTTATTTACACAGCTTCCAAGGGAAAACATCACTAAAGTAGTACACTTGTAAATTTCCTTTTTTCGTCCCTTTTTTCTTTCTGTAAAAGATTTTTGCATTAAGTATCTTCCCCTAGTATCACTATATTTTGAAGCCACTAGATGGCTACAACAAATCCACAGGAAGTCAAATCAAAACACCAGCAGTATTAATTTAGCATGGTAAAGTCTCCTTCCTCACCTACAAAACGGGTGTAACGATAGTACTTAAATTCCTAAAATGGTTGTTAGAGGTAGTTAAGAAAGTATGCACATGCTTACTAAATGGTAGTGTGTTTTACTATATATATGAATTTCACAGAAGGTTTGCTATGCTTTTCTTTATGTAAAGTTGAGGAATAACAAACAGCCAAATAAAAAGGAAGACACAATATGTGAGTTCCCATGATGGACAAACACCTTGGTGGTAAGCAAAAAGAATTTAAGAAAGATATAGAGAGAGGGCAGTATATACAAGGAAAAAAGTAAAAATCAATGTAGATGCCAGGCAGAGGCTTTGAGGGGAAATAAGGATTGAGATGATGAGGAAATTAATTCAATGGTTTTCAGAGACAAGCAGTATTTAGTGCAGAATATTGCTTCTTACTTTATCTGGTAACTGTGAGAACTAAAGTTATTCTTGTGATTGTGATTAATAAATAGTGTATGTGGTATGATACTTCCCATTACAGTCTGGGATTTTTGTTTGTTTGTTTTTGGTTTTGGTTTTTTTGGGGGGGACCGGGGATTGAACTCGGGACCTTGCACTTGTGAGGCAGGCAGCGGAACCACTGAGTAGATCTCCGGCTCAGTCTGGGATTTTTTTTGTGGTATTGAGGATCAAACCTAGGGCCTTGCAAATGCTAGGAAAGCATGGGAATGTATTTTTAATTAAGGCTTTAATGTTTTGTTAATTTTTGAACTCATAAGACATTTTGGCTGTACATTTGAGATAAATGAACATAAAGTGAGAGGGAATAAAATTATGGTATCTTAATAATGTATAGATTCACCTTAAATAAGGCTTGAATCAAGGTTTTTATACAAATATAATATAGAAATATAGTATATTTTTAGTGTATTGGAAAATTAGAAAAAAATAAAAGCAATTCTTTCTTGGAATGCTTGAAAATGATTTTTAAAATATTTCTCCAATTTAATTTTATAAATGAAAAGTGAGACATGGTAAATAATACCATATTTCTATATTGCTCTATTTAATATACATATATATGTATATATCTGGTGTAAATATTCAACAAGTAGTTTTAATGATACTGTAGATGATAAAATTGTGGACAACAGAGTCTGACTAAGATTGAGTCCCGATTCTACCAATCCCTGGCTTTGTGACCCAGAACAAATGGCATGATATTTTTATACCTAAATGTCCTCATTTATAAAATGAGAATTATAATAGTGTCTATCTCATTGCCTGTTATAAGAATCAGTTAATTCATTTCCTAAGTGCTTGGCATATAGTAAGCACACAACGAATGCCAGCTATTAGAAATATTAAATATTTACCTTAGCTTCAAGGGTTAGCATTCAAGGAGGCCCAGGGTAGTGGCTTTATCCAGCAAAGCTTGTGACTCAAACAGTCACAAGAAAGTCTTGGCTATAACAAAGATGATTTCAGTTGTATTGGAACAATTTCTGTCACTCATCCTTCCCAGCTTCCCAGAAGATCATTAATGGTAAGGTATGTGACCACTGGTCCCGGTGGTCACATGCTCCCAGTTCTGTCTGACCAAGACTAGGAACTCCCAGCTTTATCCTGCCTTGTCATGGGCAGGCACAATACTGACCCAAATGGTCTCCCCGGCTCTTGCAGAAAAGCTTCAGTCTTCTTTGTCCATACTCTTCTATCCTTATTATAGGACTGACAGTTGAACGCTGATGGGAAGGGGCCTAGGTGTCAGGATCCCTGGAAGCCCATGGGTTGGATGGCTTCTCTCTAGCCTCCCCCCGACCTCGTCTAGAGGCCTGTGCCTCACACAGTCAGACTCATTGATAAGTCACTGCTTGGATGCTGTTACTACTTTACCACACTCTACTCTCAAGGCCTCACCTGGTGTACAGCACATAATAGGCACTATAGATCTGAACTAAAATAAGTAAAATAACTTGAGAGCCTGGTAGCATCCCTATGTACTTCAATCCCCAGTAGTCTCCCAGATCATCCATTATCATGCTGATTCTTATCTCCATAGTTCCTTATAGGTCCCCCAGTCTGACTCAACCCCTATTCCTTATCACATTTCAAACCCTTTCACTGCACCCTCTGCGTCTCCTGACATGTAACCTGCAAGTTTTCCCTTACCTCTCTTTGTCTCCTCTATTTTCCCACTTAAGACGAAGCCCAGCTCTCCCACGCTTCCCCAGTATATCTCTTGAATAGAGGCCATTTGTTTCTCACAGTTCAACAGGAAGTGGAGGGGAGCCCTCTTGCTCCCTGTTGCGACTTCCACATGTCTTCTCCTTCTTTCAGAAACTCCACTTCCTCTGAAATTCTTGTTGTGTAATTGTATTATTCAGTGTCCTCAAAAAGGATACTGATGGTATACTTGGATTAGGTTTATTTCCGGATGATTAAATGTAGGGATTTTTTTTACAAAAGTGTGAATGAAGTAGAGGAAGGGATAGTGAGAGCAGTCAGTAACCCAGAGCTTGTAACAGTGGAGCTGGTACCACCCATGAGCTGAAAGGAATAGAAGAACCCAATGCTGTGACCTAGTGTAAAGAGATATGTAGAGAGACAGTCATAAAAAGAGCAAAGACCTTCCGTTCAGGGACACAGCTTTCTCTCCATCTGATTTTCTGCTAAAGATCCCCATTAACCAAACCCAACCAGAATCAGAGAGCAAGGAAACCTGTTGATTTAGCTAAAACTTGCTGATTTGAGCTAACATGGCACTGTGTGGGGTACAGAGGGATGGAGAATAAATCTGGTAGGACAAGTCGAAGATTTCCAGCTCATATTCAGTGCCCTTCTTGGTTGCTATCATCTTTCAAACTCTTATGTCTTCAAAGGCTTTAGCTCTAGCTCTTTATCTTCTTCTCTACTACTCAGTGACTTCAGCATCATGAGTGGCCCCCACTTACCATTACAGCTTCCTGACTGCTTGATTATCTACACATTCTGTGACAGCTCAGGCTCAGCCCACCCAATAGATATTTTTCTTCACGAATTTTTAACTGTTCCTGTTCGTGCCTGCTACCTGTCTCCTCCCTGCAGTCTCAACTTCATTGACATGAAAACTGAGCAGTTTTACTTTCTCATTCATTCAGGATAACTCAACAATAACTCAAAACAATGTCTGCTACTTCACTGTCTTTGATTCTCTGCACTAAATTCCCAAATGTTCAATTTCTCCATTCATCCCAGCTGCTTGCCAAATGTGGCCAAACTGATTTTTCCTACAGATAAAAGGTAATTACAGTAGTTAGGAGATGGTGTAATGTGAGGTAGAAGGTATACTGTCAGTATTGTCTTCCTTATTATGGATGTTGGAGCCTAGCTCCAAATAATAATTATATGCCTGACATCTACATTGTAAGTATCAGTTTACAAAGACACATCATCCATCTTCTTCACAGAAATACAGAGGTAACTGGTATTGCCTGCCTATCTCACAGCCCTCCCTCCTTTAGATTCCTCCTCTCCAAAGGAATGCCCATTTTGTTCAGTGCCCACCCTCCACCCAATGATCATATACTACTGCAGAATTATATATCACCTTCCATTCCTACTAGCAGCAGTTTGGGGGTCTCTTTCCTTTTATGTATGGGCAAGTCGTGTAAAAACAGTTTAAAGGAGTGAAAGTCAGCTGTGAGGGATTCTGGCAAAGGTTTCCTTGTTCTTAAAAAAAAAAATCTCAGTGAGAAAAATAACTTTCTTTTGGGGTTTAGAGATTGCTTACTGTGGATGCAATATCTGGAACAACAAACATCTTTTAAGTATTGGGGGAGAAGGTCTTAGGATGGAGTCATTTCTTGGAATACCAAGACAGCAGAAAAAAGACAATACACTATTTGCAACATTCTTGAGCTATTTTTCATCTTATACCATAGGCCTACCTCTGGACTTCCAACTATACATTTGTAAGTCCAGAGGACTTTGATTTCATAAAAATTTGAGAAACACTGATTTCTAAATCCACAATATAAACTTTCTCCACCACTTATTCACTAAGTAACCTTATGCAAAATATTTAACTTTTATGGGATTAAATTCTTTATAAAGAGCGGACTAATATCACCTTAATGACCTTATTGTGAGGATTTAGGGTTAAGAGGGTTTGAGCTCATACAGAAAGTGTCTGGACATCTATGAGCCAGAAAAGGATATATCTATGAAGCCTCCCAAATTTGCCCACAAGAATTGATTCACTGGTTTAATAAGCTGATCCAGGCACATTTTCTGAGATTCTGATTTAGTAGCTCCTTGGGGTCTCTAGTAGTCGAGACTTTCAATAACATACTCTAGGATCCAGGTAACTATGACCACCAGGCAAGTCTGAATTTAGCAAAGGAATACACAACGTACTACTACTCCTATACTGCAGGTGTTAGGATTTCTGGTCTCTAACGGTAGATCTGACACTGTTTCTTTCACTTGAGCAAGTTGTTGCACCTTTCTAGACATGTGCAGTCATCGGTATACTTGTCCTAGCTAACCTCTAAGTTTATGGGGGTCCAAAGGCACGTTTATTTAGTATATAGGGGCATCGCTAATATTTTTTTACGTTGCTGTAATGTTGATAAAGTACAGATTAAAATATGTAAAACGGATTGGAGGAGGTGTTGGCAGATCATTATTTTGGCTGAGCCCATGAAGAACCAGCTGGAAATGCTCTCAAGAACGTGGCATAACCTGAGGTGATCATGCTCAATTACTCGCCTCACACTGAGCAAGGTCTGTGAAAATATCTAGAAAACACGAGTGATGGGAAAAAGTAGGTTTACATAAGGGCCCTAAAATCAACATGTTCAGTAAAGTCTCTACAGGACAGGGGTTGGGAACACGGAAAAGAGAAAGTAGGGTAGGAGGAGGGACAGGGAAAGGGAGGGGGAGAAGAAAGGAAAGGGAGGGATAGGAGGGGAGGAGAAGGAAAAGAGCGACATTTGCCTTGGTCTCAGACCAAAGTTGGTAGGTAGAGCTGGAACACCTTCTAACTTGGGAGCTTCGGGGCTTTTCGGGAGCACAGGTAGCCTGACCTCGTCACCAGCGAAAAATCAAACTTATCCAGCGTTTACAGCTTCCCAGATTTCATTTTATGCCTGGGCAGCAGCGGGGCAAAACCCAACCCTGAAGCTACAAAAGTCGCCAGACGCGCGGCTGCTCCTTGGGTCCTTAACCCCACCCAGTTTCTAGCAAGCCCCGCCCACCCAGACGTGTAGCAGGACGTTTGAGTCTTCTCCGTACCCGTACCTGTTAACTAGTACCGCTAGGTCCGGGATAGTGCGCACGCGCCTTTCTTTCACATGGCGTGTGTCCTTATTCTAGCTGCAGCTGCAGCAGCGGTGGGAGTCGTTCTAGTCTTGAGATTATGGATAGTGTTTCGGTGCCAGGATGTTACGCCCCGAGAGTCTCTCAGTCTTTTGGTAGTGGCTGGGTCCGGTAAGTATCAGGGTGGTGACGGTCGCGTTTGGGTCGGCCACTACAAACCCCAGAGTACACCGCGACGCTCTTTCTGTTCTCCTTAGCCCTTTTTGGAGCTTTGCATGCTGAGATTTGTAGTTTCCGTGCGTTACTGGAGCTGGTCAGCCCAGCGAGGGAAAAAGGCTGGTTTGCTAACGCGGCCTAGGCGCCTTTTAATGACAAGTAGTTTACATTCGTGTGTAATTAAGCCCTTCTGTAGGGTGTAGCTGTCTAACAAATAATCAGTGAACAGAGAACGCTGAAGCCTTTTGATGCTAACACGCAGTTTCCTGTTTGGCTGTTGTGCGTTATTAGTCTAAGCCTTTTGTACTTAGTTTAGGAAACGCGAATGTTACATGGTAAACGAAGCAAAGTAGAGTGTCACATTTATGAATGTACAAAGTCTACGAGGATAAAAACATTACCTACAGACCGTAGAACAACAGCAAGGTGCAGCGTATGAGCAACAAACTGGCCTATCAAGTAAACAGTTTCAGTCCACCAGCCTCTGAAGGCACTTTAAATTTTAAATGGACCATTTTGACAAAAATTAAATATGGTCATGAAAGGCTTAACTTTTGAGATATACATCCTCGTGTGAACAGCATACAGTGTACTTAAACAATCCTAGGTGATCAGCATACTGCACACTGAGGATCTCTGGTATATGTGTATATGGTTTAGTTTATTCCTAGGGCCACGGTGAACAAAACAACACAAGATTAAATTAAGGGCAACAGAAAATGATGCAATTAAGAGATATAATAAAAACGGGATTTATGAAGTTGCTGCCACCAATACAGGGCATGCTGTTTTACAATAAACTTTTTTTTTTTAATAAGGTATATACTCTAGCAATAAAGTGCGCAGTAAAGATATAAACCAGTAACATGGTCGTTTACTGTCATTATCAAGTATTATGTAATACTGTACATAATTGTATGTGCTATACTTTTATGTGATGGGTAGCATAGTAGGTTTGTTTATGTATTGCCTTGGGTTACTAAGCTATGACAGCCATGATGTCACTAGGCATCAGGAATTTTTCAGCTCTTACAATCTCATGGGAGCACTGTCATATATCATGTCCAGCATTGACCAAAATGTCACTGTGTTGCATGACTACATACACACACACACACACACACACACAGTGTGTATTTAGAAAAACCATGAGATTGTATTCAAGTGGACCAATATTTATAATATGAGCAACTGTACCACACTTCTGGTCAAGTATAAATCATTACTTTATTCACTTAACATATTTTGAGCTGTAGGAGAGGTCAGGTAGTAAGCTAAGCTCTGGAAATAACAAAACTGATAATACTTGCCATGGAGAACTGACTGTGTACCAAGCACTATGAAAAGTACACAAAGAAACACTAGTGAATGAAATAAATAGATAATATAGAAAAACTAACAGAAGACAAGACAAAATGGTACTTGCCACAATAAGTGCTAAAGTCTTGTAATTACTGTATAAGAAGTACAACTCTGCTGTGGCTATGCAGTCTTCAGGAAGGGCACTATTTTATCTAAATTGGAGACAGGAAAAGGCTAAAGGATGATGTTTCTGACTTGAACAAACAGATGAATGTTAAAGCTGTGCATTTGGTTAATATTAGATTGGTGGAGGGGCCGGGGATGTAGCTCAGCGGCACTGTGCCTGCCTGGCAAGCACAAGGTGCTGAGTTCAATCACCAGTACCGAAAAAAAAAAATTAGATTGGTGGACTAGAAACTAAAATTAGATTGAACATTGGTTGGGCAAATGGTACCCTTCTTCATTCAGAACACTCAAAGTAGGAAGGAGCCAAGGTCTTTAAAGAGTAATGCAGGTCAAAGAATGACTTATAATCAAATAAACAGTTCAGTAGTGCATGCCCAAAACTTTGGAGAAAGGAGAAAGCATTTGCAATGTTTACTCTGAAGACAAAGCAACATTCAGTCTTTAGGTACCATAAAATATTGTTACTTGACCACCTAGACTCAGAGAACATATATTAAAATTACTACTTTTCTTTGATATGCAATATGTCTCCTTAGACAAACTTTGGATTTAATATCACTCATTTCATTCAACAATAGGAGGGCCTAACTATTTTCTAAGCCCTGAAGGTAACAGCAGTAACAGAGTAAACAAAAATCCCTACCCTTATGGTGCTTGCCTTGTAGTAGGTTAGGGATGGGGAGATATAAAAGGCAAAAGAACTAGACTACATAGTATATTATATGGTGATAAATACTATGACATGGGAGGAAGGTTTGGATTTTTGAAAGACTTGTCAGGGAAAACCTCTTGGGAAGATAACAGATAGCAGGAAGGCTAGAGATGACTGGAGAAGACTAAGGGGGGAAGAAGCTGATGAGGTCTAAGAGGTAACAAAGGTCAAGGTCACATTACAGAAGCCTTTTATTCTGTGTGAGACACAAACCCATTGGAGAATTTTAAACAGAAATAATGTGATCAACTCTTAATAAGATCATACTGGATACTGTTGAGAATAGTGTAAAGGAGAAGTGGGTCGGGGGAAAAGACTAAGAAGCTTTGCTCATAATCTGTGTGAAAGGTGACAGTGGCTTGGAAGAGGACAGTAGCAAAAGAGGTGGTGAATGGATGCTGGGTATATTTTAAGGTAGAACTGAGATGGTTTTATTTCCCCAAATTTATCTTAATAGAGTACAGTGGACTCGCTAAAAGAGTCCGTCCTTTTTATGACTTTATTCAGTAACAAGGTTAACTTTTCAGTGAGTGTATTCAATGAGTGTTTCCTTTAAAAAGAAAAGAAAAGAAAAAGACTGTTAAAGCAGGTATAATGAGGTTTTCACTGCAGTGGAAGATGTTTAGTTATTAGGTTTTATCCTTAATTGTTCTAGCTGTGAAAACAAGTACCTGCTTTGCAAACCATAACACATTAAATGCTAAAAATAAAAATACTAAAATGAGTATAAAGTGGATGTGTAAATTACATGCCCCAGTCAAATCATCTCTTGCTTCTTAAAAATTGTATAAAGTTAATGTGTGATTCTAATTTCTGAAATTTACACTAAATCTGTGCTACATTTCTTTATATAATTCCTTGTAGAACTTGAAAAGAAATTCTTTCTTTCTACTAACTTCTTTGGTAGTAAATTCTTAGTAATAAATTCTTACTACTAAAAATGTATTAAGAGGAAACATATCCTTAATTTGTTTGATTATCTTTCTTTGTGTTCATGGTATATTAAAAGCTCTCAGAACAGTAAAGAAAGAGAGTAGGGGAAGCTTTCTAGGTAGAGGGAACAAGACAACCAAAGGCAGGAAGAATTAACAAATAAGATGAATAGAGAATATTGAAGACATCAATCTGGCTGAAGCACAGAGTATTCTGAAATGAGACTAAAATAGATTTAAATGTAGCTCCTTCGTGAAACTAAAGTAGGTTTAAATGTAGCTCTAATTGTTTTGCTTGAAATGTATGGTAGATATTCTTTCATTTTTGTTGTTTGCATAAAGGAAACACAGCCCTCCCTCCATATCCATGAACTTTGCATCCTTGGATTCAATCAACTACAGATCCAAAATATTTGAAAAAAATTTCAAATCTGTACTGAACATGTAAACAGACTTTTCCCTAAAAACTGTATTATAACAACTATTTACATAGCATTTACCTTGTATTCGATAGTATAAGTAATCTAGCGATGATTTAAGATGTGTAGGTTATATGAAAATACATCCTTTTTTTATAAAGGACTTGAACATCTATAGATTTTGGTTTCTGTAGGGTGTCTTGGAACCAGTTCCTCACAGTTGCTGAGGGGATGTCTGTAGTTGGTGTCTTTGAAATTAAAGTATTAAATTTTTGGAGATTATATGATTTTAGAAACTGAACATATACTTGTTTGATGAAGGTGGTAAATATTTGAGGCCCTGTGGCATGCTGAGTGAGACCTGTTAGGAGCAGCAGTTACAGTGGACAAGAGAGTCTTCCTTGGGAAGACCCAAGCTCTGCTGATCATGCCTCCCTTGTCATATTACTGTACACAGAAGCCTTCAGTGACTGTCTTCATCCTACTTTCCTAGTTTTATCATAACTTCATCTTCTTCCCATTATTCTTACCACCCCATGAACATGTCTCAGGTATTGCCTTCTCAGTCCTGCCCTTGCCCAATGTCCTCCCTACTCCTCTCTGTTATCTTTGCCTTTTAAGTCATCTCAGCCTTTACCAGTGATCTTCCTTACTTTTAGAGCATTGATTTTTCATTACCATTTTCTTGTCTCCTGTATTTTAGGGGGTTTTTTTGTTTTGTTTTGTTTTTGGTATATGGGGATTGAACTCAGGACCTTGCGCTTGCGACACAGGCACGGCACCACTGAGCTAAATCCCCGGCCCTCCTGTATTTTAGTTTTACTTGCTGTCTTGTATCCTGTTTATCTTTATAAATAGATCTATCTTGCCCTTTCCCCACCAGTCTTCTTGATTACAAGAATTTTGTCTTATACTTCTTTGTGTAAGTACCTATTGCTAGTGCCAATTTATTTTTATACATGTATTATCTTTTCTTCATATAAAAGTCATATTTATATAAGAGCAAAGATTATTTTTTCAATTTTTATTTTTTATTAGTACATATTTGCAGTACATCATGATTACACTACTCAGGGAGAATTAGTACGTGCACATAACACACCCTAATTCTTTTTCTTTCCCTTCCTCTCCCCTCCCTCCCCCTTTCCTCCATCTCTTGGTCCCCTTCCCTTTTGCAGAAGATCTATCTCCCTATTGTTTCCAAATATTCTTGTGTCTTTTGAGAAATTTTTCACATTGGTGGTTCTTTCCCCCCCAGAAACATGACATTGCTATACCATGGTCAAGTGGGTGTGTCTGTTGTGGTTTCATAATCTTTGACCTTTCAATATTTTTTCCAGGTGGGCATACTACAGAGATCCTGAGGCTGCTTGGGAGCTTGTCCAGTGCTTACTCACCTAGACATTATGTCATTGCTGACACTGATAAAATGAGCGCCAATAAAATTAATTCTTTTGAGCTAGATCGAGCTGAGAGAGACCCTAGTACCACAGTAAGTGATCATTTCTATTTCTAAAAGTTACAAGTTGTACATTGAGTTTGTCTCTAGAAATAATTTTATCTCACTTCAGTGCTGTACCCATAATGGGTAGTCGGGTGTTTACTATTGATTTTTTTTTTTTTTTTTTTGCTATGGAAAGTAAAGAATTTCTTTAAAATAAATTTGCAAATTATAAAATGGTTTCCTGGGCCAGGAATTTAGCTCAGTGGTTTCACTGCCTACTGCGCAAGCGCAAGGACCCGAGTTCGATCTCTGGTACCAATAAATAAATAAATAAATAAATAAATAAATAAATAAATAAATAAATAAAATGGTTTCCTAATTTCTTGCATTTTCTTTTTTTGGAAAACGCAGTTTTTCATTGAATTCCAGCTGTGAAAATTGTTTTTATTTATAGTTATATACATAAAGCATTCAGTACATAATGCTTATTGGCTCTTCATTAAAGTTCTTTATCAATGTACTATAATTTTTGATAATTTGATTTATCTATGACTGCATCTTACTCTCCAAATAATATTTGTATCTGCCTTTAGAAGTACTTCTCTAACCCCTAGTTGCTCACCTCATTTTAGCATTTTAGTCAAAATTTGGAGTTAAAAACAAAAATTGTTTCTTTATTGATGAGGGAATCTAGAGCTGTTGCTTATGTACATTGTTGCCATCCATCTTTTTCTCTGGGATTTTCCCAGACACAGGGCTGCATTGAGTATTTCAGGGGTGGAGGGCTGAACCACTGTAGGCCAATCAGAGACTTTGCTGGACCTTTTGGACTTCAAGACGCAGAGAATGCAGTCCATCTCTCTACAGGGGCAAGCTCTTTAGAAGATAAAACTTAGGAGCTCCTAGCAGTCATGTTTTCACCTGGTAGGTAGACAGTCTATAGATAGAAGGATGGAGACACTACTTAGGAAGAATAAAATGAAAATCCAGGCGGACAGTCCTGCTTTCAGTGGTACCAGAGGCCCTGCTCCATCTGTGTTGGCTTTGACTTGGTGTTCTTCTCTTCCTTGGTGTATTGATCCGTTTTCTCATTGGAAAACAATGCTTAACATATACAACTTAAAGAAGGAGATGGTTTATTTGTCTCATGTTTCTGAAGTTTTCAGTCCATGGTCAGCTGACTCCAAAGCAGAAATATCATAGTGGAAGGGCATGGTGGAGCAAAGTGGCTCACTTCATGGTGGCTGGGAAGCAGAGCACAAGTGAAGAGATCCAGCTAGAGATATAACCTGTAAGGGCATACCCCTGCGACCTACCTCCTCCAACTCCCCACCCCCTTGTAGCACACTCAGCTGTGAGTCTCTTAATCCAGTCAAGTTGACATACTTGGCACACTTGGAAAAGAGGATCCACTAATACAGTCCCTCCCTGGCTCCCCTTTATTCCCCCGCCATCCCTGCCCACACTTCTATTTAACTTTTTTGAGTTGATTTTTGTTTGTTAACCTGATCTCTAGCTATCACACTATTAAAACGCATTCTTGGAAAACCTGTGTCAAACAAGATTGGAATATGAATCTGCATGGTATCATCCAGCTGTAGAAAAATATATGGTCTTTTTTTTCTGAGAACTTAGCCAAAAGCTTCCTTTCTGTTTTAGGGATCAATAGTGCATTAATTTCTCAGGGTTACTGTAGCAAAATACCATAAACTGGGTAGCTTAAAACCATGGAAATGTATTATCTACAATTCTGAAGGCTAGAAGCCTGAAATCAAGGTGTCAGGGGGTCATGCTTACTTGGAAGGCTCTAGAGAATTCTTCCTTGTCTCTTCCAGTGTCTGGTGGTTGCCAGAAATCCTTGACATACCTTAGCTTGCAGATGCATCACTCTGGTTTCTGCCTTCATCGTCATGTGGTCTTCTCTGTGTCTAGCACCTCCTCCCCTCCCCTCTCCTCCCCCTCCCCTCTTCTCCCAACTTTCCCCCTTCTCACCCTCTCTTCCTCTTCTGCCTTTCTTTCCTACTGGGTATTGGAACCCAGGGCTTTCACACAGAGCTTATACCCAGCCCTTTTTAACGTTGAGACAGGGTCTTGTTAGGTCAATAAGTCTCATTAAGTTGCTCAGGTGGTACTCAAACTTGTGATCCTCCTGCCTCTGCCTCCCTCAGTGCTGGGGTGCACAGAACATGCACCAAGAAGGAGCACACTATTAATGATGGTGGCATGCACATGCCTGCTGCCCTTTCTGCCTGCCACTCCTGTGTCGCCATAGTCTGTGTGTGTTTTAGCTAGGTGTTGATGGGAGGTGTGTGTGTTTGGCGGGATGGGGGGTGCTGTGAACAAAGGTAGATCCCTTCTCATTTCTCATCAAGCCCTCCTAAAGGGAGGGTCCACCTACTGGCCTTTTTCTGCACTACAGCTTAAGAAACTTGGCAACCATAGCCCCCTGCCAACCTTTTTTTGTACCTTCCATAGAGCTGGAAAAGGAAATCTTAAACAGAAGAAATAATTAGTAATCAGTGCATTTGCTGGGAAAATCCACAGAAGCTAAGAATACTGAACAATCTAGACCACTCTTCAGTGTAGTAGCTACCAGCCACGTGTGGCTATTTATATTTCAATTTAAATTAACTAAAATTAAATACAATTCAAAATTAGTAGTGTCAGTCATGGTAACACTCCTGATGTTCAGTAGCCACATGTGTCTAATAGCTACCATATCGTACATTATCGAATAGAACCTTTTTATCATTACAAAAAAGTATGTCAGATGGCACTAGACTTTCATTTATAAACTGAAAATGAAACGTTACTGGACATGAGAATCAACCGGCTCAAAGCAAAATGCCTCTGCCAAAATAGTTAAATTAAAAAACATAAAGTAACTTTTTTTAAAGATGGGGTCTCACTATGCATCCCAGGTTAGTCTTGTACTTGCTGTGTATCCCACGCTGGCCTCGAACCCTCAATCCTCTTGCCTCAGCCTCCCAAGTGCTAGGATTACAAGTGTGTACCACCATGCCTAGCTCACAAAATAACTTTTTAAATGTTATGTTATCATTGTAATTTAAGGAGATAATTCCATTAAATAACAAGTCTATTTTACAAAAGAAGCAATCTCAAAACAAAAGATTTTTTAGAAATTAAAACAAAAAGATTATCAATTAAAAATTCCAAGTTAGTAATTACCAGGTTAAATATAGCTAAAAACCTTATTTGTGGATCAGAAATGATTATAAAGGAATTCTTGGGGCAAAAAGGTAAAGAATGAGGGAGAAGAATGAAGTATCAGAAATGAGAAAAAAAGAGAAGGAAAAAGAGTTTAGAGTAGATTTTCATTACCTGTCTATCTCAAGAATCTTTAATATAATTAAATTTTAGGATGACATCAATAATTATGTAATCTTAACTCACCACTGTTTCTTGTGTGCCATGTCTTCTTTTAAATTCACCTTATACTTGGCTCAAGTACTTCTTTGAATATTTTTTACTAGAAAGGTTACAAGGTCATTGTGTTTCCAGGGTCTTTCCATTACGAGAATATCTTTGTTGTAACATACCCCAAACGTTGTTTGGCTTGGTGTACAATTCTAATTTTAATGACACAATTTTTTTCCTCAGAAGTTTGAAAATACAGTACTGTCCCATTCTCTGCTAAGCAGTTAAATGTTCCAGAAGAGATTTTTCACCCCAGTTTTATTCTCTTCCTTAGAATTTAAATTTAACCGGGTCATATTTACCTGTCTGTTTTTTCATTATTTCTTTCTGTATTTCAGTGAACTGTAAGATCTTTCTTCAGTTTAGGACCATTTTATTCTATTTTTTTCTATTTGTCTCTTCTGTATATCAATCCTTTGTCATAGATTACAAAGCTATATGTACATACACATATAGCTCTCGCTCTCAAGAGATATATATATATATATATATATAATTTTTCCTGCTTATTCTTTTATTGTTTTATGATGATTAGCAGATTTAGATTTTTAGCTTTTATATTTTGTTTTAATGTTTATATTTTCCTTTAGGGGTCCAAATTTATACTTTCCCCTAGGACTTCAAGGTCAGAGTTTTAAGGTTTTCCTTTCCATATTAGTATTTAATCCATCTGAAATGGATTTTTTGTATAATGTTTGAAAGAGATCTGTTTTCCATGTGCTAGAACAGCTATCCTAGCCCAGTACCATTTATTAAAGTCTTCTCCCCACTGATTTTCAGTGTCACCACCATTACATCAGCTTCCTTTGTGTAGAGAGGTCTGTTTGTTAGCTCTCTATTCTGTTCCCTGGTTCATTTCTCTATACTGAACTAATATCTAATGCCTTATTCTTCAGAGGTGTTCTAATTGTTCTCCCCTCCCCGAGGATAAACCCAGGGGCACTCCACCACCGAGCTATTTTCCGTGCCGTTTTTATTTTGAGACAAGGTCATGCTAAGTTGCCCAGGCTGGTTTCAAACTTGAAATCCTCCTGCCTTCTGAGTAGTTGAAATTACAGGCATGTGCTACACTCCAGACTTAACTTTCTTTTTGACATAGGTTTTAAAATGAGCTTTGACAAGTTCAGTAAGAGCGTTGGCATTTTTATTTGAATTATATTGAATACATCAGTTTGGAAAGAACTTGCCTCTTTGGATCATATCTTCCTATCTTGAAACATCTATCCTTTATGTGGCTGTCCCTTAAAATTTTGCTTTAACATTTTTTAATTATTTGCAGATTTTGTCTATCTTCAGTCTTGTATATATTTTGTTGTGTTTATTTTTAGATATATTTTTATTACTATTATGATAAATCTTTAATGACATTTCCTGTGTTATGGTATTCAGAAATACAATTGATTTTTTTTTTTTTTGGTACCTGGGATCGAACTCGGGTCCTTGCGCTTGCGAGGCAGGCGGCAGAACCACTGAGCTAAATCCCCAGCCTACAATTGATTTTTTATACAGCCATTTTATCAAGAAGTACCTTGCTACAATCTAATTAATTCTGACAATGTTTATAAATTTTTGTCATCTATGATGATAAACTCATCTACAAATAGAAACTATTCCAATTCTCTCTCTTTGTACCATTTCTTTTTTATCTTGTTATAAATACAGAACACTGACAAATAGAAGCAGTTTATTGTTCATCCTTTTATTCTTTGTGATTTTAAAAATATTCCAAGAGGGTTTTTTTTGCAGAGGGTACCAGGGATTGAACTCAGGACCTTCAGCTTGAGAGGCAGGTGACAGAACCACTGAGCTAAATCTCGGGCCCTCTTTTTTTCCTCTTTAATTATTGGTATGTGTTTGTGGCACAGGGGGATTGTTTTTAACTTTTTTATTTTGAGACAGGATCTTAGTTGCCCAAGCTGGGCTCAGACTTGCAGGCCTTCTGCCTCAGGTGTTCAGAATGCTGAGTTATAAGTGTGTACAACCATATCCAGCTGGTCATTAATTTTTATCAAATGCCTTTTCTGCACCCGAGATGTTAGTATGATTTTCTAATTTCATCTATTTATGTGGAAAGTTAGCATGGTATGAACTATTCTTGAGTTCCTAGAATAAACCCAGTTTGTTCATGGTGCTTTATATTTTAATATATTATTAGACTTGACTTGTAAACATATGGTTTATAATTTTTTACTTATGTTTGTGAGCAAGATTGTCCTGTACTCTTCTTTAGTTTTGGTCTTGAGATTACACTCAAGACCATGCATTGTGGATTGTACATAACTTTTTTGTTCTCAGTAGGAATTTGTCTAAGAATGGAATTTTTTAAAGGTTTGTTAAGTTTGTTTATAAAATCACTTGGATTTAATGTGTTCTTTGTGTTATGATTATGGGACTTTAAGACTTTCTTCTTCGGGCTTTCTATTTTTTTTTCCCTATGTTGTTGAGATATTTTTCTAAAATGTGTTCATTTTATGTAAATTTGCAAACATTTTAGCATAATTATTTTCATAATATTCTGTTAGAGTTTTTGTAATCTGTGTTATAGCTGTACAGACTCTTTCCTAATTTTGCTTAGGTGAAGCCAGACATGTAGATGTTTGTACTTGAAAGAAGCGACAGGATTTCATTACTGAGTACTCAGCAATAGACAACCCAAGAGGATTAAGAACTGGACCCCAGGGCACTCTGACTTGCAAATTCAGGGGAGCTAGTATTGTCATGGGAACGCCTTGGACGGTCTGCTCTTCCTTTGTAGGCCTCTCTTCCCAAACCTGCAGGGTTGATAACCTGGCCCTAGGTCTCCAGCCTAGTAACGCTGTCTTCCCAGACCTCTGCATCACAGGCCTCCGCCTGGTCTTTTGTTTCTTGCTTCCGGCAGGTAGGCATTTCCCTTTCCTTCTTCGCAGTTCAGGTGAAATAATATTTTGTTATATTTCTTAACAACATTTTAATTTACTCATAGAAGGAAGGTTTGTAAGTTAGTTTCTGCTGCCATTCTATCAGAAGCAAAGTCAAATTCAGGTCCTAATTAAAGGCTCAGTGTACCCTCCGTATGGATGCTTGTTCTGTACTGTTTGTACAAATGACACTCCTCCCTCCTCGTTTTCCTCACGTTTTGTTTTCTGATGAAACTTGGCAACTGTAATTTCCTCGCTATCAATAATACTTCTGGGCTTATAAGCCTTGAACTATCTTGGCATAATTTAATTTTTTCGGACTTCCTAAGTGAACCAGAAAATGTAAAGCATTAACCATCATAAAGCATTAACAGTGCAGTAACTATTCTGTGTACTCGAGCAGTGTCATCCTATCACTCTGAGCACATCAGGGTCAAAAGGACTTTGATTTACATTTGGTTCCATGAGCAGCCAAAACCTACATTTTCAACATAGGCCTGATCTTCCAAAAACATAAAGAACTTCCTAGAAATCAAAAGATACAAATCACTGCATTAATAACTTAGAGTTACTCAGTAACAGGAATTTTCTGTTGTTTGGTTTATTGCTTATTCTGAATTGGAATTATTTAATAAATTGTTAAATGTTTTTGTAGTTTATAGAAAAAAATTAATGTTAGTATTTATCATGTTTTTAAGCCAAATTTTTAAACAGAAAACATTATTTTACTAATTAAATGTTAGAGATGGCCTACTTTTGTTGCAAACTCTTCATCCAAATTTCTCCTGATTCCTTTGATTCAGTTTTTTTTTAATGGTATTTAGTATCTTTTATGTGCTTTAGTTCACCCTATTTATAATTACACAAGAATAAAGAGAAATAATTATTCCTGGTATATTTTTTAACTCTACTATTTAACCTGTGTTTTTCCAAATGGTTTACATTTTTATGAGAAACATACTTCCTTTGACCAACAGCAAATGAGACTAGAAAAGTGCTAAGAGCTAACCCCCCCCCCGCAAAAAAAACCCCTTTGGCTGTGAAATTATTTACATGAAAAAATATCTTGAAATCCTTCTAAAGAAAAAGCAATTTCCACTGGGATTAGTTCTAAAGTAAAGAGTAGCTAAAGTAATATCTTCCAGTAAAAATTGGATAGTAACCTTCATAAATAGAACCAATTACCAGAGCTATATAAAGGTAAATGGTAACTCAAAGCAGAGCTTTCTTCTTGGAGAACAATTGTCTTCTCATTGGGCTGTGTTTTCCAGTCTCCCACTCTGCAAGACATGGAAAGAAATGAGGCTCAGGGCATTGCACTGTGGATTTTATTTGCCTTTGAATCTGAGCTTTGTTTCTCAGCTTTTCCCTTGACGGTCGTGACTCCTTGTAACTTCTGTCACACCGTGAGTTGGCCCTGCATATTGTGTGACTATTAACTGAGTGCTGATTTCATACAAGACA
Source organism: Heterocephalus glaber (assembly GCF_053883595.1). NCBI lineage: Eukaryota > Metazoa > Chordata > Mammalia > Rodentia > Bathyergidae > Heterocephalus > Heterocephalus glaber. Next base: position 30,125,353 of record NW_028258296.1, on the reverse strand, counting down.
CTATGCTAAGCAGATAGTTCTGTGTATGTTCACTAAATATATCCCAGCATTAACTGGCAATGTGTATTTTTCTGGTTCTTTCCTCTTTTCTATTATATCTATTTTTTTCTTTTTTGTGTGTTTGTTTCTTGTTTTTAAAACTTTAGACATAAAGAAGGATATAAAGTTAGAAGTAGATGTTCCCTGTCACCACCGCAGGCCCACTCTCCAGAGGTGACCACTGTATTGGCTCCAGTTCTCTCCTGCCAATGCTTTCTCCTTCTGGTACATGTGTGCATATTATTAGTATTATGAATTACACGTACACATGTACAAGTAATCACATAGTGTTGGAAATTTGTCGGACAGAGCAGGCTATAGCTAGTTTATAAATTATACCCTATATATTGTCTATAAAACTGTACACTTTGGGCTGAGATTATAGCTCATGGTAGGATACCATGTATGAGGTGTTGGTTCAATTCCCAGCCCTACCAAAACCAAAACAAAATACTCTGCCTTATAACTCTCCATGTTGGCATATTAGGTCTACTTTGTACCTTCTAATGATTGCCAGTAATCTCTAGCAATGATGTAACATTTCCTTGTTCTTAGTTTTTCACTAATTACTATAGAAATACATACTTATATTTTCCAAATATTCTTATAGCCTTCCAGCTTTGCTACAGTAAGTGTGGATATTACTTAGATCAGGAAAAAAATGTAAAAATCAAATAAGCCCAACTTAAATAACTTGCTAATATTAAAGGACCTGTCTGCCCCTTTTTACTGTAGAATTCTGGCAGATTGTTGAATTCCTGTTTTGTAGTAGTCATAGATATTATGAGAGTATGAATATGTGGGGTAGAGACCAATGAAATAGATATCCAAAACTATTTTTTTCTTTTTTTGGCCTCTTAGTAAAAGCCATGTCCTCAATTGATATTTTTAAATAATTTGGAATGGCAACACTGAGAGGCCTTTTATATATAGAAACCTTGTAAGTGCTGCTGTTGCTTTGGACCCTGATCTTCTCTGAATCACATTCATATTGAGGCCTCCTTACATTTAGCTTCCTGAGTCATTGCATTGCACATATAATCCATTATTCTAACATTTTCAGTGATTTCCTTAATATGAAAAAGTGTATATAGAGCCAAAAGTCAATGTCTGTTAAGAGACATTACCTCTAAAATCAAAACCAAAATAAGAATAACTGCCTCTAATCATATTATTTATTTTAACCCTTCACCTAAGATAAAATAAGAGATATAAATGCTAAAAAAGAAGAAATAGAGTCATGTATTCTATAAATAACTATATCTAGAAACAAGAAAGACAGGTAACAAGTTTAGAAAAGTCTCAGATGCAATCTAAATATGCAAAACTCAGTAACTTTCTTATATGCTAGCATTAACTATTAGAAAAAAACAATGGAAAATCATATTAAAGAGGGAAAGAATCTTTAATAAAAGGAATAATGTGGACACAATAGTGAAACCTTACTGAGAGACATTAAATATGATACAAATAAATACAGAAGCTGGGGCAGATGACAGAGGATATTGCAGTTCATATTAGAAATTTAAAAATTCATATTTTCAGTTTCTCCAAGTTTACAGTGCATCAGTGAGCAAAGCCGGTCAGAAACACTGCAGCCATCATGGTGCTTACTGAACTTGAGTTGGATGAGAAGACATATACTACACAGTGAGCAGGAAGATCCTGAGGCTCAGTGGAAGATGGTCAGGGCTGTGGGAGGCCTGTACCAGGGCTAGGTGGCGGGGAATTTTGATGGAGCAGAAGTTTCAGCTGCTCACAGGGCCCCGAAGAAGATGAGAACAGCTAGAAGAACAGCATTTCAGGTAGAGGGAACAACCTACCTGCGGAAAAGCCTGGGAGTGGGGCATTCCTGGATCTAGGGGGAATGGCAAGAGTGTCCTGGGCCTGAGGCAGAATGAGTAGAGGGAGAGAGGATGGGAGAGGAGGGTGGGAAGGGCCAGAGGAGAATTAAGAATTGAGAACTGACTACTGGGAGGTTTTGCACACAGGAGTGCCACGTCTGGCTGCTACTTCACACAGATCATTCTCATTGCAGTGTTACATACAAGCAGGGTTGAGATCAGGGAATCCAGCTGGGAGGTTGGTGCAGCAACGAAGCGGGGAATTTTGTGACTTACATTGGTAAGGATAGGAGTAGGAAGGAACCAGTTGATTCTGGATGTTTTTGTAAGTAGAGTTAATAGGATATCCTGGCAGATTGGATATGGAATTTGAAGAAAAGAATCAAACACCACTTCAAAGTTTTTACTGTGAACAATTTTAAGAATAGAGTTGCTTTGCTGTCACTGACCCTGAGAGATATCCAAGTGGAGCATGCCTTTGTGGTGTTTTATACCACCCAGACCAATCAACAGCCACTGTTGTGGCTAGAGGACCTAGAAACTCCTGGGACTCAAAGGGACTTCCCAGGCTCTCCTTGTACTGATTCAAAACGTGCTTAAATCCAGCACATTTGTTTTCTCTCACTCTCCTTCTTCTCCATTCCCCCTTTCTTTCTCCTCCATCTCACTTTCCCTTTCTTCTCACCCCAGATAAGTCCAGAACTGGTCCTGGAAAGTCTCTTAGTGTGTTGAATTTCTGCTGTTCTACTGTACTTTTCCTTAGCAGCCTTCCTAGTCCATGTCGATGTCATCCCTTTATGTTACCACTAGGTGGCAGCACACTGCTGAACGTTGAGTTTTAGACTCAGTAGAGGCAGTTGAGAATTGAACTTCAGAATGGCAGATAGCGGGAGATTTCTAGTGTCACAGATTAAAGGGAGGGGAATGGAGAAAGATTTCTCCATTTCTCTTCTGGAAGACATCATGTGTTATTGTTAGGCTTTTCTTTTCTTGAATTTGGAAAGGCTTTTGTATATTGGAGTAGTTTTTCCACCTGGAGAAAGTTTTGTTGCTTGTTTGTTTTTGCAGTACTTGGCGCTGATCCCAGGGCTTTGCACATTCTAGATAAGGACTTTACCACTGAGCTATAGCCTGGCTTTTTAATTATTATTTTATTTTGAGACTGAGTCTCTGAGTTGTCTGGGCTGATCTTGAATTTGTGATCCTCCTGCTTCAGCCTCCCAAGTAGATGGGATCGCAGATGTGAATCACTATACCCAGTGAAAAAGTTCTAATTTAAAGGCTTTCTTCACCAAATAGCCTACTGAGGTTGTGGTACTGGTATTTTGTTTCAGATACTGTTCTTTGTCTGAGATAGGTTGTCAGCTCATCCCAAAGTAAAATCCTTCTTAAAAACCAAAAGTGGACACTGATTGGGCAATTTATGCATACAAATTTATATTGAGTTTTATGAAGAATACAAGTATGGAAAGAAAGTGCTTCTTTGCCTCAAGAAGTTTTTGATGCAGTTGGAGAGGAAAGGACAGAAAACACTGGAAACCCTAAGCCTTAGTTGATAAGAACACCACTGAGCAGTGCTAATGCTCTTGAATAAAAGATATTACAGGTGTTTAGATACCTCTGAAGCCCAGCTTACAGGATGGGGCTAAAAACAGCTCTCTTAGTTGAAGTTCACCTACAGAGCAGTTAGTCACTCAGCCTCTGTGCCCCTGCACAGTAGAAAACCAGAGCTTTAACCCTGGAGAGGTTGAATTGAGTAGGTTTTGCCTTTGGAGATGCCAAGCCAAATTGAGAATGGTGTGAAATATTGTCCTGAAAATAGGCTTCAGAAGAGTGAATACCTACTCTGTCCTCCCAAGATGTATCAGTACTTGGGTTCATTTCTGTATCAGTTTCCAGAATGCTATATTTATATCCTCCAGGCAGGAAGTTGCAGATTAGTTTTGAAGAAACTGACTTGCCAAAGAGAACAGAACAATGGATTCTAACACATAGGTCCTGACTATTTTTTACTCTTTAAGAAGCCCTACCCAGTAACATAGAGCTTCCAGTCTGCCCCTTAATGCCTCACTCATTAATACGAAGCAGGACTTCTCAGTCTCACCACTGTTGACATTTTGAGCCAGATAAATTTGTTGTGGGGGAATGTCCTGTGTTTTGTCAGACTTTTAGCAGCAATACTGGCCTCCACTGACTAGGTGTCAGTGCAGACCTTCCCCAGCCCCGTCACCAGCTATGACAACTCACTGTCCTCAAACCTTGCCCAGTAGGGTGGGGAGGAATCTTTTCTCCCCCCCCCCCTTAAAAATGACTGGTTTGAACCAACATCTGCAGACTGTCAGATATATGAGAATGTCTGTACTGTAGAGAAACCAAAAGTACAATCAGCAAAAGGAACTTTGAGAAAAGGAGTCAGAGAAAAGGGCAATGCAGGCTGTGTGTGTGTGAGGGGGGTGGATGCTTCAAATAGTTACTTTACAGAAATGAGAGGACAATTATAACCTTTACAAAAGAATGAGATTTTTTAAAACCCAGATACACACTGGGGTATTAAAATTTTGATTGCAGGAAAGAAAAAAGTCCATGAAGGATTGGGAAGATTACATTAAAGAACTCTGATATAAAACATAAAAGGGTAAAAACAATAGAGAAAAATAAGAAAGTTAGGCAATTAAACTGGACATTGACGTCTATTACCCAGAAAGAACAAGGAAATAGGAGAAAAGTTCAAAACAAACAAAGCAAAATGATGAACGTGGATAAATTCCCAGAACTAGAAGGACATGACCTTCAAGCTAAAACAACTATCCTTACCCCTGTTAACCTGTAGCCACAGTAAGATAAGTCATCTACAATTTCAAAACTAATGATAAAGATATCAAAAACTAAAGAAAGAGCAAGAAAAGGAGTCACATTAGGATATCCAAATGGCATTCAGAACAGTACAGCCCCAGTGGAAGTAACAACTTATTGACATGAAATATTTGTTTACTAAAGAAGTAACCAGACATCACAGTCACCGATATTTTGAGGCTAGTCTGCTTGTATTTTGGAAGCATAAACGTTTTGCTGTTATTTTAGTAAATCGGAATTCTTTCAGTTTGTTTTTGTTTGGAAGGGGGTTGCATTTTTGGTTTGTGTATGAATCACTGACAGTTTGGTGGCTTCAGGACTTTCCCAGTCAGAACCTCTGAAACTAACCTGCCAGGCTTCCATTTACTGCTGCCCACTACTTTCCACAAGGGGGGGTGCTAACTTCACGTAGTAGACTGAGGCTGTGCACAATTTCCTGAGTCCTCTAAATTTAATGCATTTGGTGTCTGTCTTCAATTTCTAAGAAGTTCTAAGAGAAATATTTGTAAACGATATAGTAGCAGTTTGGGGGTATTGTTTCAGTTTGTGAACTATGTATTATAACTAATGTTTTAACTTAACTACAGTTTTAGAATATGACATACATATATTCATCCTTCTTATTCTAGAAGACTTGAGCTATATTCAGTTATAAAAGCTGAAAATAATTTGGAAGAAAGCCAGTCTAAATGAATGAAATATTTTAATAAGAAAATGTAATTTTTTTGCACTAGAAATTCTGATGTGGCTGTTTCAGTGAATATATGGTTATCTTTGAAATACTGTGTCAGGTAGATTTAGACATGGTTGCTGAAGTATTTCAGATAGCTTAATCTCAAATTCCTCCATAAACCGTAATGATTTCTTCTGTTTCTAGAACTAAGGCATTTTACAACGTGCAGCCGTAACATTTTGTAATATATTATTGTTTTTCTCTATTTTTAAGCAAATTAATGACATTCTAATAACCAACATTTGGACTGAAATAAATAACTCAATTTGTTACTTACATTGTGAATATAAACACACTTCTTTTTTGTTACAGAATCAGGGTGTGGCTTGTTTGGGAATTCTCTGTGTCCTTCCTTTTGCATGGACTGCAGCTCTTTGGTCCCTTTGGAAACACTTCTGGAGCCTGGTAGTTACAATCTCACCAAGTACAGCCTAATCCCAAGCCCTAAAAGTTCAAGGCTGTGCCTGGCAACTGACTTCAAGTCGTAGTGAGGATGACTGAGGAGCTGAACCAGGTTAAGGAAGTGAAGGAAGCACAGAGCTCAATGGGTGTTCACTTGTCCTTCCTTGCATATGGTGGCTACTCACCTCATGGTGGCTGAGGAAGTGCCTTGTGACTGAGGGAGCTTCTCAGATTGGGGCTCGCTGATAACTTGGGCACAGCCAGTCTAGACCTCAGTGTCCCACTGTCAAAAGAGACTTGGCTGAGATCAAGAACTCTGGGCTAGCCACCATGATCCCATGACTGGCCCTCAAGGCTGAGCTGTCAAAGGTGAGTAAGGCTGTTGCTCCAGGCTATGCCTCTAAAATCCAGATTCTGAGTATTGTCTTCCTAGATTCCCAGTTGTTTTGCTTTTTATGGCTACCTGCTAGGTCAAACTGTTGCCCCAGTTCCAAGTCAAACCCCTCTCTGCCCCATTTCAATATGAAAAGTACTTGTCATTTTCTAACATTGATATATTTTGTGCTTGGAGAACATTTTACTGATTCAAAATTATACTTGAAATCATATCACAATAAATAATGATACACAGTCAGCCTGTTTCCTCTTTTTTGTTCTCTCCCTAGGGCAGTGATAGAGAACCTTTCAGAGCTTTCAGTGATAACAAACAGCCCACTGCAGCACCTGTGCCATAGGTTTGCCGCCATTGCCCTAGGATATGATTACCCCACCTGGAAACCTGAGAGTATTGCCTTAAACTCTCCAGCTTCCTTAAATTCTTCCTCCTTGTTGTATGCCCTTTCCATTCCTTCACCTTAGTGCTGCGGCTGACCTTTGTGCCTCAGCATCATTTTGCTGACTGTTTCAGTGATTTCCCATTGCCTTTCCTCCTCTGGTTGAGCTCCCATCCGTTCTGTCTATTCTTACAGTTGCCAGAAGGTTGTTTCTTGAAGCAGATTTGATCACTTTACTCTCCCTTTCAAACATTTGTCAGTGGCTCCCCACTGCCTTTAGATTTGAGTACATACCCATTAACGTGTATTTGTAGGCTTTCCCTCTCCAACTCCAATTTCTGCTGCTCTCTACCTTGCTTCTTACATAGCAAAATATAGTTCCCCAATATTCCATACTCTTTTATGCTTCTCTTCTCTGAATATGCTGCTGCTTTTGTCTGAAGACACCTCCCCACCATGCCTGATGGTCAGATCAGACATCTCTTCTAAGAAACCTAACTTAGCAAAGTATAGTTTGTTGTTTCATATATTGCTAATATTATATTTAATAATTATGTCTCATGTTTTTCTTTTTGGTTGCAATTATCAGTTTTTCTTTTTTCTCAGTTTTTATTAGTACATGCTTGCAGTACAGAATGATTGCATGCCTCAGGGGGAGTTGATTTATGTACATGACACATCTCAATTCCTTTTTCATCCCCTTCTCCTTCCCTTCCTCCTCCCTCTTCCATCTCTTAGTCCCATTCCAATTTGCAAAAGATCTTGGTTTCTCTTAAATGAGAAAACCAAAATATAAATAAGAGCAAAATCAAAAGTAAATAATAGGAAATGGTGAGAGAAATCTTTTGCAATTACTATTTTTTCTGTTGCCTATCCAGACCATAGTGAGTTCCTGAGGGTATCCTATTTTCCTTTGTGTACTCCAATTACTATCACCTGATAGATGTTCATTGGCTATTTAATGAGTGAATTAACCAGTCAGTGTGTGCTCATCGTAAGAGTACAGCTCTGAAATCCAGCACCATAACAAATGCAATATAGAGAACAATAAAGGGAAATTGTCAACTTATAAAACAAGAAAAATTTAGTCTTGTTTCTGGTGAGACATGATTTACTTGTCCAGAGATTTCAGTAATGATAGAGTCTCTTTTCCCTGTCTTCTGCATTGGCAGCTCCACGAACTCACTCTAGTATTGCCTCCAGCAGCTCCAGGCTCTTGCATTGGGGCGGCAAAAACTTGTCTTGCTACCTTGTACTAAACTGCCTGAGGAAGAAGTGGGTCTCTTGTAGCTTGTGAGAGATTAACCCTCCTCTTCCCAAAAGCCCCAGCAAATATTTTCTGCCTCATGTTCTCCACTTACATTCACATCATTCACCCAATCATTATGGCTAGAAATGGTTAATATTTTATGATAAATTATGGTCATTCTGATTTCCGAATGATTGTTTTTCAACAATTTGGCATACATTTAAAAAACACAAAGCCTCGGTGTTGCTTAAGCTATTCCAGACCTACTCTTGGAGCTAGGGTGGGGGTGAAGGAGACAGGGGATAACTACACTAAATCCATCTGGCAGAGGATGTGAGATGAATGAGTAGCTCAAAGGAAATCAGGGTGTTGTAAAAAGAAGGGTCAATAGGCTGGAAAGAAGGTAACAAATGTTCATTATAAAGGGCTTAAAAATCTTTTGGAGAAGAATCCTGTAATATTTTTAGAAACAAACTACTTTTTTATTTTTTTTTGAATCCTGAAACCACCAGGTAAGAAGCATCTTATGGTGAGGGCAGGAGCGGCTACAGGGCACAGGGAGGGGCTAGAGTGTAAGCCTTGTTTGTCTTTGACAAGTCAGCCTTGAAAGCCAGTTGTGAGATCCTGGTGGCTAATTGAGGCTCCTTGATCAGAGGCCGGCCTCTTGTTTCACAATGGGAGTTTGAGTAATAAAAGAGTTGTTTTACTCAAGGTGACAGAGCTGCTTATCAGCTGTACTAAGTCTGGAACAGCTTCCTTGCGTGTGTCACTTCATGGCATGTCATCAGCTACCATGAAGTATAAATATCTACCAAATACTTGAAGGACATGCATATAAGGGATTTTTTTGTGGTAAACTTTGATCATCTTGATTTCAGAATGATTGGTTGAACTATCCAATATATATTTTTAAAATATATGTGAAAGAAAGCTGAAACTTTTTGGTTAAATGAAATTTTACCATTTTAGTTTTGTCTTGTTTCCAAGATTCTGCAATAATGTGGCATTCATTAAATAATAAATGTATTGTACATTTCAGTGTGTGGTAACAAAAAAGAATGACTTCATAGACCACTCAATCTGCTCTGTTGTGGTTTATGATGCCATCTGGATTCTTTGGTGGAATTATTTCCATCTAATTCACCATAAACCTCTATTTAGTTTTCACAAATCTAAAGCCAGATATGTTTGTGGCTTTTAGCAATGATGTAATTCTGGAATATACTTTGAAATGTAAAAGTTGTCATATACTATTAGTACTTAACTCAGTGTTTCACATAATTCAGACAAACTAGAAGCCTGCAAAAAATCCATTTCTCCACTTAATTTTTAATTTTTTTCAGCATTCTGCTTTTCTGGTCTATCTTTTTTCTTTTTTTTTTTGGTTCTCAGGGATGGAACTCGGGTCCTTGCGCTTGGATAGCAGGCAGCAAAACCACTGAGCTAAATCCCCAGCCCAAAATGTTTTTTTTGGTACCAGGGATTGAACTCGGGACCTTCTGCTTGCAAGGCAGGTGGTGGAACCACTGAGCTAAATCCCCAGCCTGTCACTACATATTTTAACATACATCAATCAAGTATGTGTAGGGAGCATGGGGAGGACCTCTGGGCATATAGAATATTATAATACCTGGCTTCTAGCCCTCCTTAATTAAGAAGCCCAGATAGTTAGGATGTTTCACTAAGATACACATTTTCTGTATGGCAGAGAGAGAAAGTCTTCCTTCTTTGGGTAACTGTATGAGAGACACTGTATTTTGTTACAAGGTATATACATATTTAGGATATACTCATTGAACTGGACAGAAAGGACTCCACAAATAAAACATCCTTCCTAGCAGCATGTGACCCAGCTGGTCACCAGGCTGGGATAATAGGAAAACAGCAGAACTTGCCAGATGGAATTTGGGGCCTAAGATTCAATAGAAAAGTCTTAATACGGCTAAGGTCCCATATTTCTATTGTGGTTTTTCTCCAGAAAAGCATAGGAGATGAGGGAGGGAGTCATTGGTAACAGTGGTAGATAGGGTTGATAAGCCAAACCTACAGTGTAGAAGAGGACACATAGGGCAGAGAGATAGGAGGAGGGAAGGAGCCCAATTCTCATAGATCTGAGAAAAGAGACAACAAGCTCTATGGGTTTGAGAATGTAAAAATATTGAATAGATGACTTGAAAAACCAAGAGAGATGAGGACACAAATCAGGATGGGTAGTTGGCTATGCATTACAGCAATAGGATTTAAGGCCTGAACTCCATAGGAAGTTTATCCACCTTCTTAGGTGCTGGGTGAGGTGCAGAGAAGATTCAATCACAAATTTCAAGGCATGTGGAAGAATTTGAGTCATATTCTGGCACTGTCACATTGAGAAAGTCCAGCTTTGTCATGTGAAGTGAGAAGATTGAGTTTGTTGGTCTCTTACAACCCTGAGATATGAAGTTAAGAGCCAACATCTTCCCCATCTCCATTCTCCAACACACCATAGACTGGACTTCTAGAAGCTATAATGATAGGCATTTATGCGGCAAGTGTTTGTTGAGTACAAACAACAGGAACATTTAGAGTAAGTAGATAGCTATGAAATGTGTGTAGAGGTTTTTGAAAGAAAGAAACATAGGGCTAATGTTCTTCCTGTCTCTGCCAGCCCCAATATAAGCCTTCATTTCTATGCAGGAAATCTTTGATAGATTCTACTTTTCCATTTGTTGATTTCTGACCTGGAAATGCAGAAAGAGTAGCATGTTTTTCTGGCAAATACGATAGTTCCGTTTGGAGTTATTATCAGAAAGCCTATTGAATATATATGTATATGTATTTCTTAGCCTTGGTAGAATGGATTGAAAACCAGCTTAGCAGCCCATAGCATTGCTCAAAGGAAGAACTTTTTTCCTTGGATCCCTCTAAGAATCTAGGATAAGAAGACAATGCTTGGGTCATGTGGCCCACTACTGAATAACACAGTAGGTATGTGAGTGGGGGGTGGGGTGATAAATGATGGATGGGCATTTTTTTATGTCCTGCATTCCACTACAGGACATAAAAGAGGATCAGGAACAGTTCCTTCAAGGTGAGAAGTACCGACTAACAAAAATTGTAAGCCCATGAAAATGTACTTTATTTTAATTTCTCCAGATGCTACAACCCCCAGGGATTTATTGGTTAATTGCTGTACTCAGACCTAAATTGTAGCTCTTGGAATCCCTGTCCCATTCCCTTGTCTTCAAAAGAACTTTTGTCAAGACCAAAATACAGGCCTTCTATTAATAATTTTTTCTCATTGACTTCTTTGTATATGGGATTATGTTCTAAAACTATGTAAAATAAAAAATCTCTCCAGATTTTCCAGTGGCCAGGCTCTCAGTGTTTCCTGTAGGCAGTACAGGAAGGACATCAGTTACCTTGGACCTGCTTCTGTCAGCATGGGAAAAGTATCAGAAAAGGGTCCTCTGAGGAGAACTGATCAGTACAGTTATGGGAGACTTGGATTTAGAGAGTGATCTTTTCTTGGTAGGATTTGCAGTTACCTGAAATTATTGTTTTTGTTTTTTGGTACTGGGGATTGAACTCGGGACCTTGTGCTTGCAAGACCTAAAATTATTATTAAAAAATAATAATGTTTGGGAGATTTGGATGGGATTTGAAGGAGGAGGCTTCCCTAGTACAGAACAATAAGCCTGAGAGTGACACCATATGGCCTTTCCTGTCCCCTGCCAGTCATGTTTATCTCACTCTTAGGACTTTGAGATTGACTTTGTCCCAGCCATTATTGAAACTGTCCTCCTTGTTCTCAATGAAGATTCTTCCATACATTGACGCTTCAGGCTGTTCTGAATTAATATTCTTCCCTCTGATGTGGAAAAAGCTTCTCATTGCCCAACCTTGTGGATAAGCATATGCATGCATTTTTGGGGGGCGGGGGGGGGTACCGGGGATTGAACTCTGGACCTTGCGCTTGTGAGGCAGGCGGCGGAACCACTGAGTTAAATCCCCGGCCCAAGCATATATTTTATTATGTAAACTAGAACACTCCTCAGAGCAGAAGGGCACTGTTCATTATCCTGTGACAGTAAGTGTAAATGGGGCATCTTCTGCAAACTCTGTAGGTCATGTAGGTCACTGTAGGCATGTGATCATTGGCACAGTCAGCTCCAGCACACAGGTGGAACCAAGATACCCCTTCCCAGCCAAGCATCTAGTCTGGAGGCTTGAAAGCCTCATGTTTGGCTGGTGCATGCAGAAGTTAAAAGAAAGTTCATCAGACTTCAGTTACTAATCTTATCTTACCCTCATGCCTGTTTGTAACTTGCAGGCCCCATAGTTCCCATCTAGAACATGCCTCCTCTAGTCTCCGTTCTTCTGAGAATGATTTGGGACTCCCTAAACCCACTTTCTTGTTTTATTCAGGCTGCTTGTAGACTCTTCTTGTGGTAGACTCTTTGTGTCTCCTGTACAAGGTGACACCATATGGCCAAGAGTCTGCAGGGTCTTCTTCCATATCCAGGGCTAGGAAAGCTGTCTGTGTCAGCACCCCTGCCTTTCCAAGCCTGAGTGTTTTCTTCCTTGGAGCTAAGATGAAATCAGAAGAACCAGAGTGAGTATGATCACCTTTGATTCTCGAGGGACACTGCTTACCTATAACCCAGAAATATTGCTTCTTTACCAAGCTATATGCTCACAGCTTTAAGAAAAAAAATTAAAGGAACATGATACCCATGCTTTTTTTAAAAAGAGAAAATATTTCAGATTTTGAGATCAGGCCACAAGGTTTGGTGGAAGTAACATCCACAAGCTTTTTATAAGACCCTCCTGGGCTATTTTTATCATGATAATCATAGTGACATGACATTTTATTAGATTCAAATATATTTTGTAATAAAGGTCCACAGTTCCTTATATGAAAGCCTAAAAACTAGAAAAAAAAGCTTAAGTTTTTTATAAGCCTATTTAACAGCAAAACTTTGGTTTTATCCCCCTTAGTGTGAATATCCCCCTTAGTGTGAATATTCATATTTTTTATCACTTCAAAAATTTTTGATTATTTTTAAATTTAATATAATACGAGTAGATATTAATAAAAATATTTTTAAAACACTTCTGTGAAAAAAAATAAAATTTCATAGCAATTGGAGAATAACAGTAGCTTAATGCAGAAATATTAACCTGATTGACACCAAAGGAGAATATTATATAAGTATGTTATATGCATCATCTTTCCTAATCACACATTTCTGACTTGAGAGGTTTCTAAGAACAGATTTTTGGCTGTGTAGTACTACTTGCCCTGCTGCTTGTTTTCAATTAATAATCTCCACAAATTAAGCATGCACAGACCTCAAAAAGTTTAACTCTGATTGGTTACTGCTCCTGTATGTTCTATAGTTTGGAAACGACCCAGTATTAGTTTTTGGTACATTGTTAAGTACCTTAAGCCTTTGGATTCATTAAGGTAAATTATTGGTAAATATCTTAGTCACTTTCCATTGATCGGGAAAAAATATCCAGTACTTACAGCTTAAAAGAGGAGAGGTTGACTTTGGCTCATGGTTTCATTCTGTTTGTGCTGGCTCCAAGGCAGAAGTAGCATGGTAGAAGGACCTGGGTAGAGGGCAGTTGTTCATCCCATGGCAGCCAGGAAGTAGAGAGAGGGAGGTACCAAGGAGATAGACCGTTCCAGCTCATGCCCCCAGTGACCTGCCTTTAACCAGGCTCTACCTCCTAAGTTAATGAGAGCATTCACATAGCTCTGTAGAAAGTTCCTTGTAGCAAAGAATTAAGGCCACTGCAAACTACCAGTACTAAATTACCAGACATGTGGGCAAGAAATGTTGGAAATGGATTTCCAGCTTCAGTCGCGTCCTGAGTTGTTTGTAGCTCTAACCACAACTTGGTTTCAAGTTCGTAAGACATTCAATCCAGAGTTACCCAGCCAAGCCACTCCTGGATTGTTAATCCACAAAAGTTGTGAGGAACAAAAGCTACTTGTCATTTTAAGCTGCTAAATTTTGAGGAGGCAATAGATGACTGATACACCTGGAACTTTGGGAAAATGTGTTGGTTTCTCTGTTAATTAAAATAATAATATATTCTTGTGAATTTCAAACAGATGTATATGGCATGCCAAATGAAAATATCCTCTATTTTCTTTATAATTTATGGCATTTTGTTCCAGATTTTCTCCTTGCAAATACTAATGTATGTATGTATTTGTATATACAGAACATGTGTATGAGTATGCATGAGTTTTTTGCTAATAGACCCTGGATCATATTAAATATGCGGTCCTATAACTTAGAGGTTTCACTTAATGTGATATTTTCTATATAAGTTCATAAAGATGTATGTCATGTTAACATATCCCCATGTATTTTGTTGTATAAGCTTCTTGGAGAATATTTAGTCTGTTTCCAATTTCTATAAATATATAGAGTGATACAGTGGATAGATGTGTGGATTAATCTGCAGGATATATTTGTAGAAACAACTACTGGATCAAAGATAGACACAATTTAAAATTCTGACAGGTACTTCCAGTTTGCCCTTCCAAAAAATTGTACCAATGTATTTGATTAGGGAATATAAACTTCCCCACACCCCCAACAACACCTAGTAGCTACAGTCATTAATCGGGTAGATAAAAAAATGACTGTTTTCTTTTGTGCTTCATTGTTAACCATCTTTTCATGTTTGTTAGATATTTGTCTTCTGTTTGAAAATATCCATCTTCTTTGCACATCTTGGTGTGATGTCATCTTTGTATTGATTTGTAAGATCAATTTGTGTGTCAGCATATTAACCTCTTTTCCATAACATTTTTTTTTTTTGGTACAGGGATCAAACTCGGATCCTTGTGCTTGCGCAGCAGGCGGTGAAACCACTGAGCTAAATCCCCGGCCCTTTCCCATAACATTTTATAGAAACTTATTGTCAAAACCTACTTTAGCATGTTTTTAAGTGATATTTAGGAAATTTTCTGTCATAACCCGGTGATGTGACTGTTAGATAAAGCATGAAAATAAATTTTAAAATTCTAATTTTAAGGGGCCACGGATTTAGCTCAGTGGTTTTGCTGCCTGCTGCACAAGCGCAAGGACCTGAGTTCAATCCCCAGTACCAAAACAAAACAAAACTCTAATTTTAAAATGGGTGAAATGAAAATAAAAAAATAAGAAAGCATTTTCTCTTTCTACAAATGTTAACTGTGTTAAATTTTGGCATCAGCGACCCAGTTGATTTGGATTTCTGCTGTTTCTGTCTAGCATAACAAATACTACATTCACCGAATTCCAAGAAGCCGTGAAGTTCAGCAGTCCTGGCTTTCCACAGTGCTCACCACATTGCACTCCATGTGGCTCTCCTTTCCCCTCATTCACCAAGTAAAGCCAGATCTGGTAAGACCACTGCAAAGGAGAGGGATGGTAACTCTCCTCTGCATCTTTCATTAGTACAGTAACTGAATTTATTGTTTTCTTAAATAGCTACCATTTATCAGTGTGCCAGGCAGTGTACTAGACTTTTTACTAAGCTTCGCTAAAATTTATCATTTAAATGTACTTTGCTGAAGGAGGTGAACATTTTTGCCGTCCTTTTCTTTCTATAACTTGAACACTAAATTTGCCCTTTTCTCCTACTTGTTTTATAAGCATTAGCAGAAGTGTCTTTGACTAGTTTTGTGCCTGTTCACCTGGTTCCCAGCCAACATCTTGTGCTCATCAACCAGAAGATAACTAATTCTTTAGTCTTTTAAATAGCCTTCTTTGTTTTTGTGAAGACTGTTACCAAATATGGTATAAAGTGGACAGAATGTATGTATATACACTCTGGTATTCATAGTAAATTAGTACAGGGCTGGGGATTTAGCTCAATAGTGCTGCTGGCCTGCCTCGCAAGTGCAAGGTCCTAAGTTCAATCCCTGCTACAAAAAAAAAAAGGTACCATAGTAAACTAGTACAGAAAATAGAAACATGGCCAGGGAGTTAGCTCAGTGGTTCCACCGCCTGCCTTGCAAGTGCAAGGACCCGAGTTTGATCCCTGGTAGCAAAAAAAAAAAAAAAGAAAGAAAATAGAAATATGAAAACTTAATGTACGCTGTGTTCAACCTTACTTTCCTTATCTATAAAAGTTTTAAGTTGTCTTGTTGTCTTTAGAATAAATTTCTATTAAATTCCAAATGTACTTCACTGGACAATGCAAATCAATGGATATGTTATCATAATATTGTATAAGTTTTAAAATAATACTCTTATTCCTGGTGAAGGTAGAATCCACTAACTGGCATAGCCTGAAAGGAAACTCTTCAGTTTCTTGAATACAGTAGTTGAACAGAAATGCATTTAGCTACAATGCTTTTGAAAGATATCCATTGGTTTGGTCCTCGCCTTTCATCAGCTGGATCACTCTTTTGGATGAATTTCTATGTGAGTAGTTTTTTACGTGAGTTTGTTTTTTAAAATATCAATTACAGACAGTGAAATGCACACATTGTAAATGTATAGTTTGACCACATTCCTAACAAGATAGACAGCATTTCTGTCATCCCAGAATGGTTTCTCCTGCCCTTTCCCAGTCAAGCCCTTCCCTCAAGCAACCATTATTCTGATTTCTGTCACCATAAATTAATTTTGCATATATCTCTTTTTAAAGTTTTATCAAAGTTTCCAGTTCAGAGAGTCCAGGTAGTTGAGTATCAGAGTGTTCCATCTCGTTTCCCTTTGGGGTTGCTGTAGGTGATCCAGAAGTCTGTTTTTGAGGCTTGTTTATGTGTCTTCTCATTTCCGTGGGTGTGGGGGGGTGCTTCTGGCACCCGTGCAGCTCACCTTCTCTACCCTAGGAGCTTGGGATGGCAGCGGGGGAGCTTCCTTCTGGGTGCTGGGACCGGCTCAGCTTCTCTGCCCTAGGAGCTTGGGGTGGTGGCTGGGGAGCTTCCTTTCGGGTGCTGGGACAGGCTCGGCTTCTCTGCCCTAGGAGCTTGGGATGGCGGCTGGGGAGCTTCCTTCTGGGGGCTGGGACCGGCTCAGCTTCTCTGCCCTAGAAGCTTGGGGTGGCAGCAAGGGAGCTTCCTTCCCGGTGCCAGTTTTGTCAAAGTTTATCTCATAATCTCGAACCACATTTTTTTAGTGTATAGAATTCAAATGTTCCCCTTAAGGATTATTTTGAAAGGTTTAATTTGTTCTCTTCTAAAACTTAAGTGATAAATGGGAAAGGAAATACAATTTTAAGACTGAAACTGGAAATTTTAGGTTTACATTTACCCTCACTAGAAATCTGTGGTCATTCTACTGGCAACAGCTAGCTTGAGTTCAGTGACATTAGACTGTAGGTGTTGAAGCTCAGAAGGACATGGCCTGATGCCTGCTATTTGTTGTGGATGCAGGTGAGGTCTGCCTGGCCTAAGTTTTTGATACCTCCATAGTAGGACATTTCCTGGGGATGGAACATTTGATTCCAGGTACACTTTGGCCATTTTTTTTTTTTTTTTTTTTTTTTTGGTGCTGGAGATTAATTAAGAGCCTCACACGTGCTAGGCAAGTGTTTTACTGCTGAGTCCCAGCTCCAGTCCTCACTTTGGTTTTTATTTTAGTTAGTTCCTTTCTGAGCTTTATTCTTTATCTTAAAAGAGTTGGGCTCGATATTCTCTCAGTTTCCTCCTTAGCCTAAAATTTTATGAGCACCATAAATTTGCTGGTAAAATGTAGAAGAGAAAAAGATTATGTTTCTAAGAAATAAAAGAAAATGGGGGATAAATGTAAATTACTTATCCCATCTTAAAGTTATATCAGCCTGGCCTGGTGGTGCACGCCTGTAATCCCAGCACTTGGCAGGCTGAGGCAGGAGTATCACCACAAGTTTGAGGCCTGCCTGAACTACATAGTGAGTTCAAGGCCAGCCTGAACTGCATACATAGCAAGACCCTGTCTCAAAAAAAAAAAAATTTATATCAAATCTGAACATTATCATGTGGATAGCTTCCCAGCTGAAGCTGAGTTCCTATTTAGTGATAATTCCCCTTTACAGAGAAGAAAATTGATGGTTAAGAGATGTTTCACTGCATTGAAAGAAAAACTACAACATGCAGATCTCTCCTATTCTCATCCATAAAGGGCTGAGTGTACATGTGTCCACAAAATTCATATGTTGAAATCCTAGCCCTCAAGAGAATAGCACAGGAGGTGGGGCCTTTGAGACATGATAAGGTCTGGTGCAGAGCCCTCATGAATGAGATTAGTATCATAAAAGAAACCCCAGGAAGTTCCCTCACACCTTCCACCATGTAAGATTACAGTGCAAAGAAGGCTGTCTTTGAGGAAGCAGGCCTTCAAGAGAAAATGAATCACTAGTACCTTGATCCTGGACTTCTAAGGCCTCAGAACTGTGAGAAAAGAGTA
Source organism: Heterocephalus glaber (assembly GCF_053883595.1). NCBI lineage: Eukaryota > Metazoa > Chordata > Mammalia > Rodentia > Bathyergidae > Heterocephalus > Heterocephalus glaber. The sequence goes on along the minus strand of NW_028258296.1, from coordinate 30,107,078 downwards.
TTTGTTGTTTATAAGCATCCAGTTGAAGGCAGCCAAAACAGACTAAAAATCATCCTTCCTTTTCATCACAAAGTACCATTCCTTCTTTACTTCTTTAAAACATGAAAGAAAAGCCTGCTCTTAGAATAGCAGCATGAGAGTTTAAATTGCTGGAGTTCTTTGAACAGCCAAGTGCTTTTCACTTCTCTTTAGCTGTATGCACCTGAGTTAATGTTTGTTGATCCATTCAACCATATCTGTTTCTTCTTCATCATACATAAAATGTAAATAAAGACACTCTCCTTACTGTTCCAAACGTAAGTTCTGAATTATCAGAGACCCCTGCAGCGGATGCCCATCTCCTGCTCAGTGCTACTATGCATAGTGAGAAGAGAAACTTAGAGATAGAATTAAAGAGATAGAGATGGGGAACTGGGATGACCAGTGCTTGAGCAAGCAAAGGAACTGAATGGCCAGAACTGTTGATATTTATTGGTGACACAATCATTGTTAGGTTGGGGTGAGGGGACCACATGAAGGGACTATGTGTAGTTACTAGGGATACTTTGCTGATGCAGAAAAGGCTTGTAAAGGAAGAGACAAAGCATTCTTGTGTTAGGCTGGGAATGGAATTGACCTCGGCTGTGTGTTAAATCACACGCCTTGGTCAAACTCACTTCTTAAAATAAGCTAATTGCAGGGTTAACTCTTTTCAGCCTGCTTTGGGCATAATCAATGGGGCAGTCTGCCACACTGAATAATAGAATATTTTAAAGATTTTGAAATAAAAATTCCATCTGGTACATAATAGCTAACATCTGTTGAGGACTTACATCTGCTAGACCTTATACTAAGCACTTTGCATTAATGTTGCATAAAATAGGTAGTACTGCCATTCACATTTAATGAATGAAGAAATTGAGATTCTAAGACATGAAGTGATTTGCTCAGAGTTTAAACCAATAAATACAAAAAAGAAACAAAACCTAAATCTTTCTGATTCCTAAGCTCAATACCTTAGATGCTGATTTATATGCTGCTATTTCTAGCTCTCACCTTGAAAGATGTGTTCATTCATTCAGAACAATTAATAATCAATTAATAAATTATTTTTTGAGTATCTAAACACATTACCTATAAATAATAGTACAAATGAGAATATATTCCAGCAAACATCCCAGTTAAGTGTCTGGTTTTAAAGTAGATATAACAGGCTATCCTACTTTAATAATAATGTAGATTTTTAAATTAAAAGTCAAATATATTTGTCAAAATAAAAGATTTTTAAAATTCAAAATAGATAAAACTGAGTGTGAGTAGTGTTAAAAATTATTAAAGAGGTATTACAAGATTCTGTAGATGAAATTGTCTTGGGAAATTAATTGAATTTAAATTACCAGTTTCCTATTATAGAAAATCATATGTAAAAATCATTGCAAGAAAATGTGCTGTTTTATCTCTTAACTGACTCTTTGAATGAGATAGTAACCTAAAACCTATTATTTTGAGGAAAATGTATAAATTCATTACTTGAGTGTACATATTAAAAGTCATACTGGTTTTGTTCAAGCAATTAAATGAAAACCTTTTCTTAGAGAAAAATTATAAACCCTGATTTGGAGAACTCAGTTTACTCCTTAACAATTGGAATATTAGATATGATAAAAAATAGGGATAAAAGTTTAATGTTTAAAAATTTATTGTAGTGAAAGACACATTGCCATTAATCTCACTCAAAATACTTCTCTTCACTTCAAAAATATTTATCCTGTCATTCTTGCCACTTTCTAAAGGAATTCTGGAAGTCTTCTTTCATGAATGTCTTTAGTTCTGCTGTTGTGGGTGCCTCAATGTCCTGAATCCATTGAACAGGAGGATTACCTTTCATGGTCATTTTGACTTTGGGGAAGAGCCAGAAGTCATACAGTGAATAAGGTAGATGAGGACACACCATAATGTTTTTACAAACCTGCCTTCCCATTGGATGGCATGTAATGGCAGCATTCAGCATATTTTTTGATCATAGCTTGTAAAGACATCTAAGACTTCTAAGAACTGCTTCAGAAAGTGGCAAGAATGATGGAATAAGTATGTTCAAAGTGAGGGGGAGTGATTTTAGAAGGACTTATGGCAATGTGTCTTTTACTGTAATAAATTTTTAAAATTTAAACATTCACTATATATTTTGATCACACCTTATTGATTTCTTCTCTGAAAAAGTCATTACTTTTTAAGTAGTGCTAATATTTCACACATAATATTTTTAAAGAAATTTTATTTTTATAGGACTTTACTACCCATCTGTGAATAAAAATCACAAATTCAGGGCCAGGGATTTAGCTCAGTGGCACTGCACCTGCCTCGCAAGCACAAGGTTGTGAGTTCGATCTCTGGTACCAAAAACAACAACAACAACAGCAAAAACATCACAAATTCATAGGACTATGCTTGAATTAAAAAACAAAACAAAAAACAGTGGATCAAAAATAAATCAGTTGTGTGGGCTGGGGATTTAGCTCAGTGGCACTGCACCTGCCTCGCAAGCGCAAGTGCCTGAGTTCGATCCCCAATACCAAAAGAAACAAACAAACAAAAATCATTTGTTACCAGGCTGTGTGAGTGGGAGAGGAACTGACTGCAGAAGGACTTTTAAAAAGTTTTGAGGGTAAGGAACTGGTTCTGTATCTTGTTATTTGACTGTGTTTGTTGAAACTCACACCTAAAAAGGCTAAATTTTACTGTGTATAAATTATTTCTTTGTAAATATGAAGTAGATAAAGTAGATTAAAATGTATGTCATTGCCAAAAGCATCAAAGCATTTGGTTTCCAGAAGTTTATGTGCAACATTTAACATCTTTGAGTAAAAGTGACTTAGTGAATCCTTGCTCACTTCTTTCTTGACACTCAACGACACCAGTTTGTGGCTTGGCCTAGAAAAGTGGAGCAAGTCCTTGAATTGGCAGCATTTGTCTGAAGCTTCTGAAATAACATTCAACATTCTTTTATTAAAAATGTGGGTCAGAGAGCATCAGAAAACAGCCAAAAATGATGTATTTCATTAAATGGATTGAGATACCTGATTATTTCAATGGCTTTCTTTATGTTTGTCTCTCTGTAACCTTGGAAGAAGGTAGAGTCAGATTTTGAATGCTCTATTACATGTTTGATTTGTAAGTGAGTTTATTATCCTCAGAGTGATAGATATTAAAAGTATTTATCAGATGCCTGCCCTGTGCTGATTTTCCACTTGGATAACAAATAGGCATCTGAAACTTACTTGGCCCAAGATAGGAGATAATTTCCTCCCCTTCCCCATCTTGATAAATTTGTTCACATCAGATACCCAGGATTTATCCAGGATTTGTCTCTGTGATACCTTAGTCCCTGTGTTCAATAGCAAGCCCTGACAACCATGTCTTCAAAATTTATCCTCCAGTCTGTCTGCTTCTGTCCATCTTTGCTGCCACTGTGCCATCCAACCTCTCATCACCAATTGCATAGAATCTTAACTTGTCTGCCTATAGGAAGTTCATAGACACTTCTGTGGTTTGAATGTGTCCCAGTTTTCATATGTTGGAGACTTAATCCCCAAACTCAATATTAATGACATTTTAGAGAAAGGACCTTTGAGCAGTGACTGGTTCATGAGGCGTAGATTCTGTTTGAGGATATGGGTCAGGCTTCAAGGTAGAGATGACATTGAAATTTAAGCAAACATGAATAAGAGTCATCCAGTTAGAGAATAGAAAGTGGTTATTTTAAGAAAATGAAGAGCTGGGAGTATAGCTCAACGTTAAGAGCACTTACCTAGCATGCACAAACCCCTGGGTTTGATCCCTGGCACTAAAAATAAAACAAAAAATCAGTAAAGAGTGAAAGGTTAATAAGTCAGTTAAGCAAGAGAGTCACAGAGGGCACATGAAATTGAAATCTTTTGGCTTTGCCTTTATTAATTGGCATTTTACATATAATATTGTTACTAGAAATTAAGGAAGTTTAAGACCTCAATGTAGTATAAGGCTAAAAATTACAGGCACAGTTAAGATGGCTTAATCAGCGTTTTTCTCTATTCTCATAGGAAGACTTCTTTTTATTGAAATTCAGTAAGAAGTTAAAGGATAGGACCACTTAACATTTTGTTAATTATCATTTTAATTCATATGGGGGATCCACCTAAAAGTCATATTTTTAAGTCTCTCAGGAAAATAACATTTATTGAACTTGTCCTGTGTGTCAAGTATTCTGAGTATTGCACAAATGTTAACTTATTTAACTCTCCTCTAACAGTGCTCTGATACAGTGCTATCTTCACCTCTATTTTATCCATGAGGAATTCACAATTTAGAGAGGTCTGACTAATCAAGTTCACATAGCTAGTCACTATAACACAACTCCAGCTCTCTTCAGAAATATATTCAGTGCTGCCAGAATTGGCTAATATGCTGTTACTAGGATTTTTCTTTAAAATATCTATAGTGCTGCAGGCACTGAAAAGGGTGAATAAAATACAGCTCATGTCTCCAAAAAGCTTGCATTAAGCTTCAAAGAAAATGGAGTGAAGAAACAACAGGTAGACATGAAATCCAGGTAGACAGAGCAATCTAGCAAATCCAGAAAAGCGATTCTGTTTAAATCAGAAATAACACTTCTATCTCTGCAGCCTACATTGGGTTACTTTTAACTTACTGTGATTGTCAAGATTTTCTTAAAAAGATTTGCATACATATTTTTTAAATTTTTTAGCATTTTAAAAATTTGAGATATAGGACTCAAGAACTTGCAAAGATAGTACATAAGGTCCTTAGTACCTGTTTCCCCTTCTGGTGACTTGTTATTTAATGATAGTACAATATCAAAGTCAGAAAAATCAATATTAGTAAAATCCTGTTAATCACACTGTGGAATTAACTCAGTTTTCACTATTTTTATATGCATTCACGTGTATATATGTGTATACACAATAAATCTAGGAGCTTTTTAAATAGAATCTCTGGAATATTCTGCATAGACAATCTGTGCACAGCCTTGGTAACTTAGAAACTCAGTGAGACCTTATGTCAAAATAAAATATTTAAAAACGGTTGGGGATATAGCCTTGGGTTTAGTCCCCAGTATGGAAGTGAGGGGGTGGGAGATGTTAGAATGATGTGAGCAGACATCTTTGCCTTGTTCCCAGTTTTAGGAAAAGATTATTAATTGTTTAACTGTTAAGTATGATGTTAATCTGTAGGTTTACTGTATAGGTTTCCTTCCATATTAGTGAGGGTTCTCCAGAGAAACAGAACCAGTGGAGGCCCAGAGACTAAGGCGCATGCGTGCACACAAATACAGATTGATTTGATTTAACGAATTGGCTTCCATAATTATGAAGGATAAGAAGTTTTAAGATCTGTGATCAGCAGGTTAGACTCAAGAGAGCTGACTGCTTAAGTTCCAATCCAAAAGCTGGCAGTCTTGAGTCAAGAAGAACCAGTTTTTCAGTTTAAGTGCAAATGCACGAAGAGACTGATGTTCCAGCTCAACTTGTTAGGCAGAGCAATTCCTTCTTACTGTTTTTTCTTTTGAGGAGTGGGGTCCTATTAAATTGAGGTCTTCAAGTGATTGGATGAATGAAGTCCCCCTGGATTAGGAAGGGCACTCTACTTTACCCACTCTACCAATTAAAATGCTAATCTCCTCCAGAAGCACTATCACAGACATGCTTAAAAAAATATTTAACCAAATGTCTGAATATGCCATTGCTCAATCAAGATCAAATATAAAATTAACCATCATACCTTCTATTCTTAATTTGCTGAGGTTTTTGAAAATTATGAATGAGTGTTGAATTTTGTAAAATGCAGTTTTTTAAAAGAGGCATAAAGAGATTTTTTTCCTTAAATTCTTTTATTCGTACTTTTTAGGTATACAATATTTACATTTATCATTGGGTGCTTGTACCTCTACATGATGCATCTTGGTTCTTATTTTTTTCCTCATTACCTGTGCGCCCTTCACCCCCTCCACCCTTCCCTATTCACATAGACTTTGTTTCCATTTTTTTCTTTTCTCATAATTTTTCCTTTCCCCCCTTTCCTTTCCCCTTCCCCTCCCACCACCCCTACCCCTTTGGACCTTTTCTTCCTATTTCAGATTATCAGTTATTCATTTTAATCATTTTAATTCTTATTTACACTTTCAGTTTCTCACACTAGAGAAACTATTCAGTATTTACACCTGTGTGTCCTATTTATTTCACTTATGAGTATGGCCTCAATATGCATCCATTTAGCTATGTGTCTCTAGTTTGTCATTCTTTATGGCTGAGTAGTACTCCATTTTATAACAAAATCACATCTTTTTATCCAATTTCCAGTTAATGGGCAGTTGGGCTGTTTCCAAGTTTTAGCTATTACAAACTGTGCCGCTATAAACATGGGTGCACATATATCACTGTGGTATGATTCTTTTAATTCTTTGGGGAAGATCCCCAGCAGGAGAATAGCTGGGTCAAATGGGACCTCTAGCCCTAGTTCTTTGAGGTATCTCCATATTGATTTCCACAGTGGTTGCACCAATCTGCACTCCCACCAACAATGGAGAAGGGTTCCTTTCTCCCCACACCCCTGCCAGCATTTGTTATTGGTTGATTTCTTGATAGCAGCCATTCTTTCTGGGGTGAGGTAGAATTTCAGTGTTGTTTACGTCTGCATCTCTCAAATGACCAGTGATGTTGAACATTTTTTCATATATTTATTTGCTGCTTTTACTTCTTTGTCTGAGAAATGTCTGTTCATTTCAGATGCCCATTTTTGAATTAGGCTTTTGAATTTGGGGAGTCTGATTTTTTCAGTTCTTTATATATTCTAGATAGTAGTTCTTTGTCTGAGATACAGCTGCTAAAAATTTATTCCCACATTGTAGGTTATCTTTTAGCTCTGTTGGTGGTTTCTCTTGCTCTGCAGAAGCTTTTAAATAAGATGAGATCCCAGTTGTTGATTCTTTGTATTAGTTTCCTTGCTACTGAGGTTTTGTTCATGAAGTCTTGTCCTATGCCAGTGTCTTCAAGAGTTCTATCTAACTTATCGTCCAGCAAGTTTAGTGCTTCTGTCTTAATATTTAGATCTTTAATCCACTTCGATCTTAGTTTAGTGCACAATGATAGGTATGGGTCTAGTTTTAATCTTTGGCAGGCTGAAATCCAGTTTTTCCAACACCATTTATTAAATAGACTGTCTTTCCTTCAGTGAGGGTGGTTGGCTCCTTTGTCAAAGATGAGGTGGCTGAGTATGTCTGACGTTGTTTCTGCATCTTCTAATCTATTCCACTGATCCTCGGGTCTGTTTCTTTGCCAGTACCATGCTGTTTTTATCACAGTAGCTTTGTAATATAGTTTCAAGTTGGGAATTCTGATACCCCCAGCCATGTCTCTGTTGCCTAGAATTGCTTTTGCTATTCTAGGTCTCTTCTGGTTCCAAATAAATTTTTGGATTGTTTTCTCTAGTTCCGTGAAGTGTATTGTTGGAATTTCACTCGGCATTGCATTAAATCTATATAGTAGTTTTGAAAGTATGGCCATTTTCACTATATTGGGTCTTCCTACCCAGGAGCAAGGGATGTCTTTCCATTTTCTTATGTCCTCCTCGATCTCCTTTTTTAGAGTGCTGTAGTTTTCAGTGTAGAAGTCTTTTGCTTCCTTTGATAGGTTGATTCCTAGATATTTCATTTTTTTGGATGGTATTGTAAAAGGAATTATTGCCCTAGTTTCTCTTTCAGTGAGTCTGCTATTTGTATATAACAAGGCTATTGTTTTTTGAGTGTTGACCTTGTATCCAGCTACTCTACTGAATCTGTCAATTAAGTCTAGAAATCTTTTGGTGGAGTTTTTTGGGTCTTCTATGTAAAGTATCATATCATCAGCAAATAATGGCAGTTTAACTTCTTCCTTTCCTATCTGTATTCCTTTTATTTCTTTCTCTTTTCTAATTGCTGTGGCTAATGTTTCCAGAACTATATTGAACGGGAGTGGTGATAGTGGGCATCCTTGTGTTGTTCCTGATTTTAGCGTGGAAGTTTTCAGTCTTTGACCATTTAGTATGATGTTGGCTATTGGTTTTTCATAGATAGCCTTAATCAGATTAAGATAAAGACCTTCCATTCCAATTTTCTGTAGGGTTTTTATCATGAATGGGTGTTGGATTTTGTTGAATGCCTTTTCTGCATCTATTGAGATGATCATATAGTTTTGTCCTTGACTCTGTTAATATAGTGTATTACATTTATTGATTTATGAATGTTGAACCATCCTTGCATCCTTGGGATAAATCCAACTTGGTCAGGGTGTATGACCTTCTTGATGACCCTCTGTATTCTGTTTGCCAGAATCTTGTTGAGGATTTTTGGATATATGTTTATTAGGGAGATTGGCCTGTAGTTCTCCATAAAGAGATTTTTTTTAGACAGAAGTGTAAAAGTACACACTCAAATAGAGTAAAGGTTCTCAAGAGTAGTATACCACAGTTTCAAATGCTTTTGTGGCATCAACTAATGCATCATGATCTTATTCATCTTTTTTGGCCTTTTTTTTTTTTTTAGATAGGGTTTTGCTATGTTGTTCAGGCTAACCTTGAACTCACTATGTAGCCCAGGCTGGCCTCGAACTCACAGCAATCCTCCTGCCTCAGCCTCCAAGTGCTGTGACTGCAGGTGTGTACCACGCACCCAACTGATATGTTTCATCTTTACCATGTTTATGTGGATTTCAGATATTGAAAGTGTTCCATTCCTAAAATAAATCCCACCTAGTTGTGGTGTATAATTTTTTTTATGTATTAATGAATTTGATTTACTAGTAATTTGTTGAGGAATTTTATGATGGCATTCATGAGGAATATTGGTCTTTAGCTTTCTTTTTCAGATTGTCTTTATCAGGTTTTGATATTGAGGTAGTGCTTGCCTCATAAAACAAGTTGGGAAGTGTTTCCTACTCTTCATTTTCTGGAAGAGATGACTAATAATTGATTTTAACACTCCTTTAAATGTTTGGTAAAATTCTTCAGTGAAACTCTCTTAGAGATTTCTTTTTCAGAAAATGAGCACACTAAAGTTAAGGATTAAATGTCTTTAGCAGTCATAAAATTATTCAGATTATTAATCTCATATTGGATGAATTCTAATAGTTTGTGTTTTTAGAATTTTTCTCTTTCATCTAAGCTGTCAAATTTTGAGTATGGAAAGTTATTTTTGGTATGCCTTTATTATCCTTTTCTACAGTTTCAGGGTCTATAGTTATATCCTGTTTTACTACTGGTATTGGCAACTTTATATTTATCTCTCTTGCTAAAGATACCAGCTGTCTTGGTTGTTTTAGAGAATCAGCTTTTTTGTTTCATTTATTTTAGTTATTTTCTTTCTTCTTATTGCTTTGGGTTCATTTCTTCTGCTCTTTTTTTGTTTCTTAACGTAAGAACTTACTGATTTAAGATCTTCCTCTTTTCTAATGTAAGGATTCAGTGTTAATAAATTTCCAGCAGCACTTCTTTAGCTTCATTCTGTGAATCTTGATATATTGTATTTTCATTTTCCTTCAGTTCTAAGTATTCTTTATGTCCTTTGAGATTTCATTTTTGACCCATGGGTTGGAGTGTTTCCAAGTGTTGGGAGATTTTTTTCTTATTACCTTTTACTTATGGAGCTCCAGTTTGATTCCATTGTGGTCAAAGATCATGCTCTGATTCTAAATATGTTGCGATTTGGTTTATGATCCAAAATATGTGTCTTGATGAATATTCCAAGAGTGCTTGAAAAAAATACATGTTCTGAGGCCAGAAGTGGTGGCACATGCCTTTAATCCTAGAACTTGGAAAGCTGGAGCAGGAAAATCACAAATTCAAGGACAGAGTAAGGTGCAGTCTAGGATGAGTTTGAGGCCAGCCTGGAGTACATAGTGAGGTCCCATCTCAAAAAAAAAAAAAGTATTCTGTGCTTGTTGTATGGAATATTCTAAAACTATCTGTTAAATTCTATTGGTTGATGATAATGTCGAGTTTTTATGTACTTTTATTGATTTTTCTAATAATTTTATTTATTGCTAAAGGGCATAAGTATGTTCTGGCCTTTCTAAAAGCGTATCTAAATAGTCCCATTGATCTTGACCTTTCATAATCCCTTCTGTGTTCTTCTTCCCCCAATAAAGCCAAACAAGTTTACTGTTTTGTTTGTTTCTTTTTTTTTTGGTACGGGGGATCAAACTCGGGTCCTTCCACTTTGAAGACAGGTGGTGTAACCACTGAGCTAAATCCCCAGCCCTATTTTGTTTCTTAAAGCCCAAAGATTTCTTCATTATTATGTCTTCTTTAGTTTCTCCTAAAAGTAGGAGCCTTTGAGTCAGTAGGCTGATCTCATATTGTCTTGAAAATATACTCTTGAAATTTGTTTCAGGGAGAAGGGGAAAGAAGATTTAATTTGTGAGGTTACTGATCATTAAACTAGAGTTAGATGAATGCTTATGTTGGGGTGGCCGGTGTCTGTGAAGTTCCTGAGGATAAAGGCCACATGATTTTGCATTTCCTATGGTCCCTTCTTAGAAAAGTGCCCCCACATATTTGTGGAATGACTTAAAAATAAATAAATGAGTGCTGGATGATGTGAGTCATCACAAAGAGAAAGACACCCACTCCCTAAAATGGTGCTTTTCTCAGGCTCCATTAAAAGTTTAAAAAACCAAGAGGATTTCCAGAGTCTGCAGTGTTTGATTACTGGCTTCACTCCAACCTGGCTGTTGTTAAATGAAATGCTAAAGGAAAGAGCTCTGCAAAAATGAAACATAATTTAATTTTTAATCAAGTAAAAAATACATTTCAGATTTTTAGTATATAAAAATTAGAAAGAAACCATTCCAGCCTAATATTCTGTCTCTTTGCCTAAGAGCTGATTTAATTCACCATGACAAGTTTAGATGTATTTATTACATCTACACTCATGCTTTGTATGAAAGAAATCAGTTATTTTACTTAGCCTTTTTTTTTCCCTATTCCATACTCAGTTTAAGCTATGAACCTTAGTTCATACCAGTAGGAAGTTGATGACATGGGTTATAGCTTACTGTCCATAAATAGGATATCGAAATTTTTAAAAAATTAACTGTTTTCTGTCATAAGCCATAAACAAAATATCAGGATTACCACTGTTTGCATAGCATTTAAGATTTTTATTGGACTACTAATTAACATGTGTTTTAAACGTTACCAAAAGCCAATTCGCTTTTCATTAGTATGCCAGAACTCCTAAAGGATCTTTGTTTTTCCCTATGTTGATTTGATTTGACTTATACAATGACTTTTATCTGGTATTATATTTTTTGGGTCATCAAAAACCTTTATAATATATTCAAAGGAAACTTTTTAAAAAAGGTCACCCACCCCAAGATGTCTATCTATAATAATGAAGTTAAGTGAGAATAAGATTTTTCAAGCCAACTTCAGTAATAAACAATTAGACCACACTATGTACTGCCTCATGTTTTCCAAGATTAATGAAATCATACTTGGAAGCCATTTGTTTTGGTTTCTTCAGTTCCTCTTCCTCTGTTACCCAGTACTCCATAACACATTAATAACAGTATTTGTCTTTCCCAACTTGTCTCCTCTCATATATGCATTGAAAAATAAGCAGCCTTCATACAGATACAGAAGAACCAGTTGTGTATTGTACATGTACCTGCCAACTCTAATGATGGTCAGAAGCCACTGTTTGTGAGAAGTGACTTGATGTGAAAATCCCCCCAAATATCTGGTTTCTTATAAGTGACAAACTACTTTTCCCAGCTACATAGTGAAATCACCAGCTGTGCCACTGAGACATTGGCTGGGCAACAACCTATAGCTGCTTCCATCCTCAGATGAGGTCTTTAATTTAACATTATGGCTTCTATTTCACATTTTGATAGGGCTCAGAACAAAATGTGTTTCAAAATTAGTCTATGTATTATCAGTTAGACATTGCTTTGAGTTGTTTTTATTCTTCTTTTCAGGGACTCTCAGAAGCTTGAAAATGTTTTTTTCTTTTTAAGTTGATGTTTTTCACTTGGCAAACATTTTATTTTTCCTCTCTGTAGAAGCCTAGTGTGGCTTTGCTTACTATTTTTACTCTGTTGTTTGGCTTTGCTTGTGTCACTTTCTGAGTTGCCACTATTCCAGACCATCAGATATATATTAGATCTGGGCCTAGTGGGGACTCTTCCTTTCATGGTGAAATCCAGTGTGTTTTCCTAAGGATAACAGTATAGGTATGATAAGAACAAAAATGAAAGTGGAATGGAGAGAAATTCAGTTATGAGAGGATAAGAAAAAGGGAAGCGTGATGAAAACAAAGCTATTTTCAAAGAAGATACTAAAACAGGATTAGAGGCAGTGAGCCTGGAGAAACTTCATTTTATGGACAGGGAGGTGGAAGGTACTGGTGCCTAGGTGAGAAACAGAGGCTGAAGTAAAGAATGGAAACCTTTGAGATGACCTTAAATGAATAAGTAATTCTCAACACCAGTTTAGCTTTACAGGTTTTCAGTGCCCATTTTTAATGCTTCACACTAATGTCTTAGTGTGGTGGGACCATTTAGGATTTTTTACTTTATTAAAAAAATAATTGCAACCCAGTGTTTCCTGACAGCCTCTAGAGATGAAAATCCATCTGCTCTTCAGTCTTTCTTTATAATTTCTCATTTTTCTCTCCACACAAGCCATTGAGTAAAACATACCTTTTTAGGTTGGGATTTAGTAACCCAAGCTGCTTCTCATCTTTTATGGTGCCTTTTCTACATGGCCAAAAGGGTAAACTGGATACATGGGCAAAGATAAGATACATGGGCAAATCATTATATTCTTCCAAAGCATCTTATAATCAGGGATATGCAAACTGTGATTAGCATAGATTTACTAAGAAGAATAAATAAGTAAACACTTTATACATTTCAAACATTCTTGTGGCTTACAGAAAAAGATTTTTTTTAGCATTATTACTTAGAGGGGTGAAAAGATCCTATTAGAAACAGGTTAAAGAGCTTGAAGTTACTGCACACTATTAAAAACAGCAAAAAGTTCCCTGCTGATAAGACCTTCAAATTACAAAACACATATTGTGGCTGACCATTCCTTTTAAGAAATACAAATACCAGATTTATAAGTTTCATATGTTTACAATGTCAAAATTTCCATATTCTGCCATGAAGGATAAAATCTTGCAGTGGAATCAGCTGTAGAATTGCGAAGGGCAGCAAATTCCATTTGTTAGCAAAATACCATTTTGCATGCTTGGTTTTCCTGAATTCATTTAAGCCACTTGCAGAAATCTTTGTCACAAGCAGTTTTTTAAATATATTTACAGCTGACAGTTTGTGAGAACAGGTTTGCTTATGTGGGCTAAATAATTACTTGCTCTGGACAGGTGTCACATGCTTAAATCAGTGGTGTCCTTATCTTCAAAGCTCTAGATTTTATTTTTCAAGAGATTTGCTTACACAATACAGTACTGTGTAGATAAATCTTACCAAAGGCAGCATCTAGAGCCCTGTGGACCAAGGCTGTTATGTCTAAGCCAACTTTCTTTCCTGTTTCTATTTTCCAAAGAGACATATTCTTTGTAAATTCCCGAGGGGAGAAAAAACCCCTCCTGACTGGTCATCCTGTTGGGGAACAGAACTAGGATGGGTGGGTGGGTTGAGGGTTGGAGGAAGTTTGGGGGTGAGAAAGTAAGAGGGTGAGTTTCCTTCTTCCTCTATGTGGTAATCAAGTGAATTTGGCCACATTTCCAGATTTTAAAAGAATTCCTCATCTTCATTACATAGGTTTCTCTGAGAAGTCACCTTGAGTATTTGCTTCTCTTTTTTCATGGAATTCTAAGTTATTTTTTTCTCTGGTTTACATTCATTATACCTCAGTTGTGGTGCAGGAGAAAAAAAAAATGCCATCCTGGAGGCTTAGGGTTTCCTCTTAGCTTTGTCAGTAGTTAGATGTGGTAACTTGAAAGTGGCCTCTTTGAACCTAGTTTTTCCTCCCTATCAAATCCGAATAATAAGATGCTACAGTAGAAAGAGCACAGATGTCAGATCCACATCCTTTTAAACAGCCCATCCCTGCGCTGGGATGTGGAGTCTATAATTCAGAACTGTGAACTGCCCCTGCCAAAATGATCCGTGTTTTTTGGAGCTCCTGTACTTAATAATACCTTACATATTAAAAATATTTTAAAAATTATTTCCTTGAACTATGATGATCACCTAGCTCATAGAGTCGCGGTAGGAGTTCTTCATGCTTTTTTTTAAGGAGCACTTATCACACATGAACCTCATGAGGGGCACTCTTCTCCTGTCCTGCCCTGTTATGTGTTCAGTGACTGTCTTCTCTCTTTTATTGTCATATTTTGGCTCTTCTCTTTCTCTTCTTACTCATACCTCTGCCCTTTGTTTTGGATTCATGATGACATTCTATCCTATTCTTTTCTGAAAGGCTTTAAGGTTTGGTATTTCTACTTCCACTCCTTCCCAAATTTTTTCATCAGCCTCTGTTGCATATATTATTTTTCCCTTATGACTTCTGGGGAATAAATTTAATTTGAGTTTTTACCAGTTCTATTTTTTTCCTAGCATACCAACTACTTGTTTTGTTGTTGTTTTACTTGTTATTTTTCCCCTTCCTCCAACCTTTATATTCATCATGGGGTCCAACTTTTTGTTTTAAAGGCTTTCTTGTTGTGGACCATAGGAAATAGATACTGAAAAATCTTTTCAGCATTGTAGGTCTTAGATGTATGTGCTTCGGGTTATTGATAGGCTTCATTCAAATGTGAATTGGACAAGGTCTTTCTCAGTGTATTTTCTTTGCTTCAGTAAGCCCTTTTTGATTTTCAGGATGAGCACTAATTGGGTGTTCTACTTTCGTTTTTTTTAATTAAATTCTTTTATTGGTACATGGTAGGTATACAACACAATTACATTTCTCATTGGGAATTGTGCCTTTACATAATGCATCTTGATTCATATTTTTCCTCCATTCCTAGCCCTCCCTTCACCCCCTCTAACCTTCCCTATTTACAAAGACTTTATTTCCATTTTTTCCATTTCTCGGCATTTTTCCTTTCCCTTCTTTCCTTTCCCCTGCCCCTCCTACTACCCCTACCCCTTTGGACCTTTTCTTCCTATTTTGCATTATCGATTATTCATTCTAATCATTGGTACATTTTAGGTATACAATATAATGACATTCATCATTGGAAATTTGCACCTTTACATAGTCTCTCTTGGTTCTTATTTTTCACCCTTGCCCAGCCCTCCCTTCAACCCCTCCATTCCTCCCTATTTACAAAGATTTTGTTCCTATTTTTCCATTTTCTCATATTAATCCCATTTCCTTCTATCCTTTCCCTTAGCCCTCCCACTTCCATCCCCTTTGCCTCTTTTCTTCCTATTTCACATGACCTATTACACATTTAGTCCGTATTTACACTTTCAGTTTCTCACACCAGAGAAACTATTCGGTATTTATACATGTGTGTCCTATTTATTTCACTTAAGAGTACTGTCTCAATGTACATCCACTTAGCTATAAATGTCTCTAATTTCTCATTTTCTATGGCTGAGTAGTACTCCATTTTATTAAAAAACTACATTTTCTTTATCCAGTCTCCAGTTGATGGGCATTTGGGCTGTTTCCAAGTTTTAGCTATCACAAACTGTGCTGCTGTGAACATGGGCGCACATATATCACTGTGGTATGATTCTTTTAATTCTTTGGGGAAGATCCCCAGCAGTGGAATAGCGGGGTCAAATGGGACTTCCAGTCCTAGTTCTTTGAGGTATCTCCATACTGATTTCCACAGTGGTTGCACCAGTCTACACTCCCACCAGCAGTGGAGCAGGGTTCCCCTTTCTCCACAGCCCCGTCAGCATTTGTTATTGGTTGATTTCATGATAGCAGCCATTCTTTCTGGAGTGAGGTAGAATCTCAGCATTGTTTTCATCTGCATCTCTCGAATGACCAGTGAGGTTGAACCCTTTTTCATGTATTTATTTGCTATTTGTACTTCTTTGTCTGAGAAATGTCTGTTCATTTCAGATGCGCATTTTCAGATTGGGTCTTTAAATTTGGGAGGTCTGATCTTCTTAAATTCTTTATAGATTCGAGATAGTAGACCTTTGTCTGAGGAAGAGCAGGTGAAGATTTTTTCCCACATTGTGGATTGTCTCTTCACACTGCTGGTGGTTTCTCTTTCTGTGCAGAAGCCTTTTAATAAGAAGAGATCCCATTTGTTGATTGTTTGTGCTAGTTCACAGGCAACTGAGGTTTTGTTCATAAAATCTTTTCCTACACCGATGTCTTCAAGAGTTCTACCTAACCTCTGTACCAGACGACTCACTGTGTCTATTTTAATATTTAGCTCCTTAATCCATTTAAATGTTACTTTAGTGCATGGTGAGAGATATAGGTCTAGTTTTAATCTTTGGCAAGTTGAAACCCAATTTTTCCAGCACCATTTGTTAAAGAGGCTATCTTTCCTCCAACGAGGGTGTTTGGCTCTTTTGTCAAAGATGAGGTGGCTGAGAGTGTCTGGAGTTGTTTTGGCATCTTCTAATCTGTTCCACTGGTCCTCAGATCTGTTTCTTTGCCAGTACCATGCTGTTTTTATCACAGTGGCTTTGTAGTAGAGTTTCAAGTTGGGGATTGTGATACCCCCTGCCATGTCTCTGTTACCTAGAATTGCTTTTGCTATCCTGGGTATTTTCTTGTTCCAAATGAATTTTTGGATTGTTTTGTCAAGGTCCATGAAGTATGCTGCTGGAATTTCAGTTGGAATTGCATTAAATCTATATAGCAGTTTTGGAAGTATGGCCATTTTCACTATATTAATCCTTCCTACCCAGGAACGGGATGTCTGTCCATTTTCTGATATCATCTTCAATCTCTCTTTTCAGAGTGCCATAGTTTTCAGAGAAGAGGTCTTTGATTTCTTTTGTTAGGTTGATTCCTAGGTATTTCAGTTTTTTGGATGCTATTGTGAAAGGGATTATTTGCCCTATTTCTCTCTCAGTGAGTCTGTCATTGGTGTAGAGGAAAGCTATTGATTTTTGTGTGTTGACCTTGTAACCACCTACTTGACTGAATTTGGTTATTAAGTCTAGAAGACTTTTGGTGGAGTTCTTGGAGTCTTCTATATACAGTATCATGTCATCTGCGAATAATGACAATTTGACTTCTTCATTTCCTATCTTTATTCCTTTTATTTCTTTCTCTGGTCTAATTGCCCTGGCTAATGTTTCCAGAACTATATTGAACAAGAGTGGTGATAGTGGCCATCCTTGTCTTGTTCCTGATTGTAGTGTGAAGGATTTCAGTTTTTGACCATTTAGTATGGTATTGGCTGTTGGTTTCTCATAGATGGCTTCTATCAGTTTGAGGTAGAGACCATCTATTCCAATTTTTGTAGGGTTTTTATCATAAATGCATGTTGGATTTTGTCAAATGCTTTTTCTGCATCTATGGAGATAATCATATGGTATTTGTCCTTGGCTCTATTGATATAGTGTATTACATTGATTGATTTTCGTATATTGACCCATCCGTGCATCCCTGGGATGAATCCCACTTGATCAGGATGTATGATCTTCTTGATGATCTTCTGCATTCTGTTTGCCATTATCTTAATAAGGATTTTTGCATCTATGTTCATTAGTGAGATTGGCCTATAGTTCTCCTTTTCAGTTGGGTCTTTCTCTGCTTTGGGGATCAAGGTGATGCTTGCTTCCAGGAATGAATTTGGGAGTATTGCTTCCCTTTCAATTTCACTGAAGAGTTTCAACAGTAGTGGCAGCAGTTCCTCTCTAAATGTCTTGTAGAATTCAGCAGTGAAGCCATCAGGGCCCGGGCTTTTCTTAGTTGATAAGTTTTTAATTACATTTTCAATTTCATTGGTTGATATTGGGTTGTTCAGAATTTTTAGGTCTTCTTCGTTCAATTTTGGTAATTCATATGTATCTAGGAATCTGTCCATTTCTTCTGTGTTGTCCATCTTATTGGCCTATAGGTTCTGGAAGTAGGTATTGATGACCCTCTGGATTTCTGCTGGGTCTGTTGTCATTTCACCCTTTTCATTCCTAATTGCATGGATTTGGGCCTTTTCTTTCCTTTTTCTGACAAGGTTGGCTAAGGGTTTATCAATTTTGTTGATTCTTTCAAAGAACCAACTCTTGGCTTCATTGATTTTTTTGTATCATTCTCTTAGTCTCCATTGCATTGATTTGTCCTCTGATCTTTATAATTTCCTCCCTTGTATGAGCTTTGGGGTTGTCCTGTTCTTTTTCTAGAAGCTTGAGGTTCAGCATCAGGTTGTTTAATTGGGCTCGTTCTGTTTTCCTAATATGCGTATTCACTGCTATGAATTTCCCTCGTAAGACAGCTTTCATTGTGTCCCATAGATTCTGATATGTTGTATTGTCATTGTCATTTAATTGAAGGAACTGTCTGATTTCTTCTTTAATTTCCTCTGTGACCCATTGATTATTCAGAAGTGTGTTGCTCAATTTCCACGTGTTTATGAAATTTTGTGGTTTCTTTTGCTATTGATCTCCAATTTCACTGTACTATGGTCTGATAATATGCAGGGGATAACTTCAATTCCTTTGCACTTACTTAAACATGTTCTATGTGTGAGTATGTGGTCTATTTTTGAGAATGACCCATGTGCAGCTGAGAAGAATGTGTGTTCTGATTTTGTGGGGTGGAAGACTCTGTAAACATCTTTTAAGTTCATTTGTTCAAGAGTTCGATTGAGTTCTACTATTTCATTACTTATTTTTTGTCTAGCTGATCTATCTATTTGTGACAGTGGGGTGTTGAGGTCCCCCACTACAATTGTATTAGTTGCATATATGACTTTTCATGTTCGTTAATATTTGTTTTATATAGTTGGGTGCACTAGTGTTTGGTGCATAGATATTTATGATTGTCATGTCTTCCTCTTGGATTGTTCCCTTTACAAGGATATAGTGTCCTTCTTCGTCTCTCTTCATCAGTGTTGGTTTGAAATCTACTTGATCTGCAAAGAGGATAGCTACTCCTGCTTTTTTTCAGGTTCCTGTCACATGGAGTATTGTTTTCCACCCTTTCACTTTCAGTCTATGAGTTTCCTTTTGCATTAAGTGTGTTTCTTGTATGCAGCATATTGTTGGATTTTGCTTCTTGACCCATTCTGCCAGTCTATTTCTTTTGATTGGTGAATTGAGACCATTAACATTGATGGTTATAACTGAAACGTATTGACTTGTCATTGCCATGACTTTTTCTTTTTGTTGGGTTTTCCCCCTTATATTTAATTTCTTGTCATGCTAAATGGGTTCCTTCTGCTTTGCTTCCTGGGGTTGTGATCCTCAATGTCTGTTCCTAGGCTATTGTGTAAAATTCTTTGGAGTGCTGGTTTGGTATTCACAAAGTTCCTAAGGTGCTGTTTGTCATGGAAGTATCTTATTTCTCCATCAATTTTGAAACATAGTTTTGCAGGGTACATCAATCTGGGTTGGAGGCTTGTTTTCTTTTAGGGCTTGGAATATGGCACTTCAAGCTCTTCTTGCCTTGATGGTTTGTGTTGAGAAGTCTGCTGTGATTCAGATGGGCTTTCCTTTGTATGTGATTTGTTTCTTTTTTCTAACTACTTGTGGAACTTTGTTCTTCTGTTGAGTTTCTGGAATCTTCACAATTATATGCCTATGTGTAGTTTTTTTTTGATCAAGGCTATTTGGAGTCCTATATGCCTCACTTATCTGTATGTTAAGCTCTTTTCCTCTGCTTGGGAAGTTTTCTGCCATTACTTCTGTGAAGAGTTTTTTAATGTCATCTGCACTCTCTCCTGTTTCTTCATTGAGCCCAATCAGTCTTATGTTATTCTTTTTTGCATCATCTAGCAGCTGCTGCATTGATTTCTCATGTTCCCTTATAATTTTGAAGCAATTTTTCTTTTCCTGGTCACTAATTGCAATCTTATCTTCTATATCTGAAATTCTGTCCTCACATTGGCTCATTCTGCTGTGTAGACTTTCAGTGGAGTTTTTCATGTCCTGGAAATCTATTTGCATCTGTTTTATGGATTCCATTTGTTTCCTATGTTGAGATTCCATCATGTTCCTGAGCTCCTCTCTAGATTTATTAATCATGTCTTGCACTAGGGGCAGAATTTCTCCTGTTATCTGAGAAATTATTTCTGATTTCATTTTTTCCAGACCCCCTTTTGTTGCCAGTTCAGTGGGTCCAGGTGGTTGAGTATCAGAGTGTTCCATCTCATTTCCCTTTGGGGTTGCTGTAGGTGATCTGGGAGTCTGGTTTTGAGACTTATTTACATGTTTTCTCATTGCGACGCGGGGGGGGGGGCGCGCTGCTGTTGTCGCCTGCACGGATTACCTCCTCTGAGCTGGGAGAGCTGGGACAGGGGTCGGGAGCAGCGGTAGGGATGGTGGCCCAAAAGCCCTTTCCTGTGGGCTGGGAGCAGTGGGAGGGATGGTGGCCGGGAAGCCCTTTCCTCTGGACCAGGAGCATTGGGACAGTGGCTCAGAAGCCCCTACCTCTGGGCCGGGAACGGTGGGACTCAGTATCGTGGTCTGGTGGTCTGGTGTCCTCTGCGTCTTTGTAGTGTGGAACCTGCTGACTGTACAGAGGAGCTGGGGGGGGAGGGGGTCCAGTGGATTGTTGCCGGGGTGTGGGCTGATTCGGTGTGTTTCGTGCGACTCGGGACCTCGGAAGGGCATGCACAGACCTGCCTGTCTGCAGCACGCTGATTCGGTGTGTTTCGCGCGACTCGGGACCTCGGAAGGGCATGCACAGACCTGCCTGTCTGCAGCGGGCTGATGGGGTCTTCTACTTTCTCTTTTTTATCAGCCATTTCTAAAGCAAACTGGTGGTCCTTGGGCCATAGACACAGACATATTTTATTTCATTCATGTAGTGTATCAGTATTTGAACCTCATACAGTACTTGGTCAAGGTACTTCGCAGTATACAAAAATCCATATTGTTGGCTCCTTTTGCAAAATTGGAAAGGATGGTGAAATCGGGGAAAATAACAGCCAGAGCTGACTAGTGACTGCCCTGTCTGGGAGACTTTCTCCTTTGGCTTCTTACCTCTGTTTTTTTTCATTTACCTAGGTTCCCTAACTAAACCAGCTTCCAACCCATTTTCTGAGTTTGCAATGAAAGGGCTGATTAGGAGGCCTGGAGGATATTATGGTGGACTAAAATACATGACATATAGATGAAAGCAATTGGCTGTTGTACACAGTTGAAAGATAAACCTGCTGTCACTGAGCCCTTCTTTAATGTTCTGGAGCTGCCACTTTGTTGTGGGATAATAGTTAATATTTGTTAGTTATTTATATCTTGATGAATTTCTAAATATAAAAAAATCAGTGTATCCTCACATTCACTTTCTCTTTTTCATTAGAACAGTCGTAAGTCACTCCCTGATGGGGAATCCATTTGTATACTTGGAATGATAAATGTATACAAATGACACCTTAGCAACAGTTTAATCCCATTTTTTTTGTTTTTTGAGACAGGGTCTCTCTTTGTAATCCAGGCTGGTCTTGAACTCGCAGTGGTCCTCCTGCCTTAGCCTCCTGAGTACTAGGATTGCAGGCATGGCCCATATCCTTTTTTAAAGTTTAGGTAATAGAACCAAGAGAAGATGAATGCCCTGTCCAGGGTCTTAGAAGTAAAAGCAAAGCATGGACCAATTCTCCTTACTTCCAGCTCCAGGATTTGCTCTATACCACACTACAACCGAGACATCACTCCTACAGAGGAGATAGGGGTAACTAAATGTATGCTTTCTACATTAGAACAGAGGAAGTGGCCTTAAGCCATATAAATACCAGGGTTCAAGTCTACCAGTATAAAATTTGGACAAGCTTAGGTGAGGTATTTGCTCTCTATAACTTTCTTTTCCTCATCTGTAAAGCAGTAACCATAATACCTACCTCATAGTCTTGTGTGAACATAACTATATGTCAATAATGAGCTTCCATGATAAGTTTCTCTGCCTCCCTCCCAGCCCCTGCTTTTAGTTATTAGATTAAATATTTTTATCCAGAAATTAAGAGGCTAACAAAAGTTAATAAATATTTTAAAACTGAGGCCAAGAAATGTCTGCCCAGGGCCCAAGTTGGATGATACGGTATGTCTGACTGTTTTCATGTTAATTTTCATACTACATTGAGCCCCTTTGGGCATGAAAACAACTAAGGATTATTTGCTTCTCTGTTCTTTCTTTTTTGGCCCACATGCTGTGTTTTCATCACAGACTCCAGCTCTTCCAAGAGTAGTGAATGAGGATTTACTCGTGAATTCCAGCTCTCCTCCTGGGCTGCCATTCAAAGACATCCTTCTGAACATGCCCCTCTCAAAAAGGGGCTCATCAGCATCTACCTGATTCATAAACAACCTTAGTCCCTGTATTACCTTTCTTCTCACTGTGACGCAATACCTGATACCTACAATTTAAAGGAGAGATTTAATTTGACTCACTGTTTTCAGGGGATTCTGTCTGCGGTCATCTGCCTCCAAGGCAAAAACATGATGGCAGAAGGGCATGGCAGAGGAAAAGTGCTCACCTCATGGCAGTCAGGAAGCAGAGAGCAAAGGGAGGAGCCAGGGAGAGTTACAACCCAATGACAGACCTCTTCCAGCCAAGCCTAATAGCACATTTAGGTATAAATTCATCATAGATCGATCCACTGAGGAGTATAGTGCCCCCATGATTGAATCACCTTCCAGAAGCCCCACCTCTGAATACACGACTTTTGGGGAACATTGTAGATCTAAACCATCCCACAATTCAGTTTCTAGTTTTCTTGAGGCTTTTTCTAAGACAGCTTAGCATTTAATTGTTTTCTAGTCATTTAACTTGTGTTCATTTTCTCCTTCCCCAAATTAGATTTGAATACCCAAATCTTCTGACTTTATTATCCCCCATGGAACTTAGCAGTGTGTTTGGTGCTTATAGAGGTCTTTGATTAATAACTAAATTGTAAGGAACTGGAACACACCATGACAGAAACAGCAGTGCCTGCCCTCAACTCCCTGAAAAAGTACAGCACTGGGTTCCTTCTCTTTGAGTTAATGTTTCTTCTTTAGCTGATACCTTCTGGTCCCTCCTGGATTCCACTGAGAATTCAATGGAATTCAAAGGACTCCTGATAGAGGATACTGCCTCCTGGACCACCTTTGTTAATTCCCTCTCCACCAACTAGGTGTGCCCTTCCCTATTTGGTAGCAAAGAGTAGTAATTTGAGCATCTCCTTTTCTGAGTGTCCTGGCAAATTTAAAACTACAAATCTCTCTTCAGATTTAAAAGTATTACAAAGCATAAATAAACTTAAAAACTCAAATCATCCTCTGCCACCATTCCACCAAAATGCCTATTTAATTCTTCAAGAAAATGCTTTTAATTGAATTTTTTAAAAGATGGTCTGAAATTATCAATACAGAATTGCTTTTAATGTCATTTCTCTAGGATCGTGAAACCTAGATGTTAAAGCTATCCTGTAAAGTCATTTATTCCTGAGTTTGTTATTATTTTACAAAATTTTTGTATTAGGTTTCCTGTTGCTGTGCAGACTATCCAACACTCACAATTTAAAGGAGGAGAGATTTCATTTGGCTCACAGTTTTAGAAGGTTCAGTCCAAAGTAGGCTCCAAGGCAGGAATATCATGGCAGAAAGATGTGGTAGAGCAAAGCTGATTAGTTCATGGCACCCAGGAAACAGAGCAAGGTAACAGTGCCAGAGAAGGAGGGGCCGGGGGCCAGATATGGATCCCAGGGGTCACATCTGCATGATCCACCAAGACACAACCGGAAGCATGTTGTACTAATCTGCTAGGAGGCCGCCAAGTGAATCAAGATGACAGTTAAGCTTAACCGTGACACTTTTTGTTTACAAATAAACAATTACTTGTTGTTGCGGTTTGTATGTGATATATCTGCCAAGGGTCATATTTTGGGGGCTTGGTCCCCAGTGCAGTAGTGTTTGGAGCTGATGGGCTTTTAGGAGATGATTGGAACATGATGGCTCAAACTTTATTAGTAGATTAACCATTGATAGATCTATAATTTGATGGGATTATTGGGAAGTAATAGAAATTCAGGAGGGGCCTAGTTGAAGGGAATGAGTTGTGGGGGTATGACTTTGGGGACTATATCTTGTCCTGGCCCTTTTCTCCCTGTCTCTCTGCCTCTACCTCTACCTCTGCCTCTGTCTCTGCCCCTGCCTCTGCCCCTGTCCCTACCCCTGCCCCTGCCTCACTTTCCTCTACCACAGCCTTCTGCCATGATGTTTCTGCCTTACCACAGGCCTAAAAGCAGTGAAGCCAGCCAGCTCACCACAGATCTTCTGAAACCATGAGCCAAAATAAACCTTTCCTCCTTAACTTCTTTCTTCTGGTATTTAGTCACAGTGACCAAAAGCTGACTAAAAAGAATTTAAGCATAATTAAAAGAAATAAATTATTTATAAATTTGTTTTCATTTTGTACTTAGTAACTGCTATGAGCTGAGACCTGAGTTGGCCACTGTGGAAGATGGAGATGACTATAGGACATGATATTCATGCAGGAAAGAGTTTGTAATCTTAGATATAGATATGACCCAACTCTAAGGCTAAGAAGGAGAGTTAATTTTGATATAGGAGAAATAAAACTCCCAACGTACTAGATGCCAGATGTGCCAAGTTTGTGTCCCTCGAAATCAAAGAATGAATTTCCAAGGAACAAGGGAGGTTAAGATTTATTGAGAAATAGCTCCTGAGAGACAGGAGGGGTCCCAAGTAGGTTGTCACTGAGACCCTTTGCCAGGGGTAATTTATATAGCAAAATCACATTGTGGGTACAACATGGGTCAAACTATAATCAACTTACAAGATTACAAGTACAGTATAGCTGCTTGGCTAATATTAGATCCAGTAGGGAAGTGGGTCACATAGGAAGGGTACATGGAAAGAACAAAGGCATTTTTTGAAAAGAGATGGATCCTAATGCTCTGGTCGCCCACCTAGGGGACTGATACCTATCTGTACTTCCTGGACCAGGTGGTGCTAATTATAGTATAATTCCAAGTTATTGTTTATCCCTTAGGGAGGCATGTAGGCCTGGCCATTGCATCTTTATTTTGGGTCTTGGTCTTCTTCAGATGCACCTCCAGCCACAGTTCTGGTGTCTTTATTTTTCACTGAGTTCCTTGAAAGCTCAGTACCTTTCTGACTGTATATTAATTTTTATCTAACTTAGCTGCCTGTAATAATTTGACCTGCCTCAAAGTTCTATACTGCCACATCAGTATGATTCTTTGGAGAAGTTTTTAAATCACAAGCCTTCTTTTGGAGGCAAGTTAGTGAGGCACCATCCCATTATCCCAGGTTTCAGAAACCACATAATAAGCATCAATCTACAGGATTTCTGACAGAATAGTTCTAGAAGAGAAGAGCAGCAAATGCACTTCAAAGAGCCCAGAACAAACCGCCCTTTAGGTTCATTTTAAAATCTATAACAGATCAGGCACCAGAAGAGGAAGCTGTTTTCACAGCCAAACAGTGAACAATACTGAAAGCCCAGACTCCCAGCTTCTCTGGGGAGTAATTAGAACTTGTTTGGTAATCAGCCAATTTGTATTTCTGAGAATGACTTTAAACACAAAATGATAAAAGTTTGGTAAAGGGTAAACTAAAAACCATTGACTCATAATGGAATTGTATAATTCAGTTGAAAAATCCTAAATTTAGAAATGTTGGAGAATTTTTTTTATAAGAAAGAGTGGTTTAAAAACAACGCTAATCAAATAAAAATAACCCATGACTAAAAATACATACTAAAGCATTTTATCTTACTGGGACCTGAGAACAGTAAAATATCCAAGTTGAAGTTTAGTCCTTACTAGATTAACAGATTAGTTTTGGGACTCTGAATAATTATTTGACTTTGTCTTTATAACCACTGCAGATTTGTAAATATCCAGGTTCTGGTTGCTCTATTTTTATGACAAAAAGCAGGAACCTTTTTTTTTTTTTTTTAAGATGGGAGGTTAGGATAAGCAATAGCTTTTTATCAAGTTCATATATGACCGATTAGTTATCCTGCCCTGAAAAAAAAGGATAAAGTTTTATATCCAGAGATATTTAGGAAACCTAACATTTGTTGTAAGAGGGAACACTTTTTCTGGACTTTTAAATTTGTTTTATTTTGTTATTTGATCAACAAATAAAAGAAAGGTATAAATAACATCTCATTAGATTACAACTTTTCCTGTGATACCATTTCTGATGTTTTAAGTCACTTCCAGCTTTGAGAGCTTTTGACTCATTTATTTTGAATTGATATTCTAGGAAATTGCACCAAAGGAGGGCAGACCCCATTGATCATGGGGTACAGACAGATGTTCTCAAAGGGAAACTCACCTGTGATGATGAAGTATGTGACTAACCTGAATAGGGCTGCCTGATTAGAGATATCTCAGAACTTTACCTAACTTTCCTAACACAGCCAGCAAATATAATTTAATATTACTTAATATTCCAAATATTAATTAACGAGCAGCAAAAATCTCATCACATTCCTCTATAATAACATATTAATTTGCTCTGATAAGACCAAAAACCTGTGAAATACTTTAAGAAAGTTTAGTTCCTTCCATCCAACTTTACTTCTGAGTTGGGTGATATTATTTCCCTGAACTAAAGATTTCAGGTTACCATGACATTCATCAAAAAATACAAATCACATTTACATGGAACTTTGTATGATGATACAATAATTTATATTTGGTTAAATGTTTTAATTTTTATCCCTTATTGGTCACTGAAAAATGAAGATTAGCCTCAGATCATCACCTGGGCAGCCTGTTTGTTTAAGTACTGACTATCACTCAGGCAGGTGTCATTTCAACCAAGTGATTCTTACATTGAATAGATTTGATAAAATTGTCATTTTTATATTTCCTTTTATATTATGTTATAAAAATTAATGAAAAATATGGTTTTTGGTGATCTTGTATTTAAATAATTGGACTGGTTAGTGTTTAAAGCTCTTATCAATCAAATGTAGCTTATTGATTTTAATAATAAGAATAAGGGAGAATCTTAATCATGTTTTGTATGGAAGTATCCATTTAAGCTACTATCACAAAATACCATAAACTAGATGCATATCAACAACAAAAACTTATTTTTCACAGAGAGCCAAGAAGTCTGAGATCAAAGCACTGACCAATTTGGTATCTGATAAGGATCTACTTCTTGGTTCATTGGTGGCTCACTGTTACGTCATGTGGTAAAAGAATTAAAGTACAGTGGTACCTTGGTTCACCATCTTAATTTGTCCTACCAGTCTAGAAAAGATGGCCACATTTGTGTTCATGCAGGAAAGATGGCCACAGTTGTGTTCGTCACTTGGTGCAGAATTTGCAAACAAAAACAAAATTTTGCCAAATGATTCTGTTTGCGAACTAAATTGCTCACAAACAGAAGCTTTCATGAACTGAGATACCACTCTTTCTGGGTTCTCTTTTATAAGTGTACTATGCCTCATTCATGAGGGTTCTACCCTCATAACCTAATCACCTCTTAAAGTCCCCATAACCATGGAGGCTAGGATTTCAACAGATGAATAGGGGCAGAGGAGGGGAGTAGGATATTCAGTCCATAGCAGGAAGTAACTAGAATCTCAAGTTTCTTTGCTACTCCCCTAATCCTTCATTCTTTTCTGAGTGGACTTTCTGATTGTAATGTGACTAGATCAGAACATAGTATTCTAAATATATAAATATATGTCTGAACAGTTCCTCGTGCCTTATTCAATGTCTTGTTTATGTAAGGAAGACCTTTGCTTGTTTTCATTCCTGCTAGGTCCTGCTGGAAATGGAATTTTATCTTTCAAACTTGTAAAACTTTTTTTTTCATTTTAGTTCGGTTTAATTTCAGTCAGATAATAAACACTTACAACTTCTTACACAACAAAACAAGTACATGCAAAGTTACAAATATAGAAAATATAAAGTACGTGCATATTTCAAAGACCAGTTAGTGTCCAGTTTGGATTCTTATACAAAACTCCTCAGTGCACGTTGTAAGCCTAAGGGCCATGCAAAAAGTTTCCCACTTGTAGGGCCGGGGATTTAGCTCAGTGGCTCCGCTGCCTGCCCCACAAGCTCAAGGACCTGAGTTCGATCCCCGGTACCAAAAAAAAAAAAAAAAAGCTTCCCATCTTATAGGTTTATTTAATGCCTTGTGAAATGGCTAATGCATTAGACACTAAAGATGTTATTGCTCTAAACAAAACTTCTAAAGTTTGCCATATGCAATATATGTATTTTGTATATATGTTTTACATAGAATACCCACATAGTGCAAGCCAATAACATTGCAGTATAGTAATAGACATTTGCTAAGTGACAGTACTGAACAATTTAGTGAAGAATTAACCTTATTTCGATAACAGTAATAGAATTTCTTCTTCTACTTGGAATGGATCATATTTCTGTCATCTGCAACTTATTTTTTAGATTGTATCCTTGTTCTTTGATTTAAAAGCAAATTACAGAAATGAAGGACTCAACCTAATTTTGAGACAGAAATTAAGAAACTTTTTTGTCTGCACACTAACCACTTCATTATGTAATCCTCCAGAGGATCGTGCTTTGCAACTGCCGCTTTCCCTGGAGTCACAATCGCCTGGTTCCACCCAAACAAGGTTAAAATCATTCTAGTTTCCACTAAATGAATAAAGGAGATTTGCTTTCAGTGTTTAGAAGGTAACTTAATTTCTGTGTTACCTGTAGTTTATGTTTCTTAAGAAAGAGTGCCATGTGTGGATGCTTTACACATCCCAGATGAAAGGCTGTCTGCAAGGGCAGTGTTCGCAAATGCTTGAGTTTTCAGTCCCAGAAGACTTTAGTCTGTGTTACAGTCATGCTCACCTTCTGTGAATGTGTCCTCTGCCTGAAAGCCTAGGGTTGCACCAATATTTTCCTCTTGATGCAACAGCTGCTGTGCAGCCACTGTTGCAAAAGTCTTTCTGTGGACACAGGGCACACACTCTAGCAGACTGAGCTTGTGGCCGGAGGATGAAGGATTTCTATTGTTTGCTTTTCTGTTTTTTGAATGAGTATCATGTGGCCTTTCTCCAAATTTGGCAGAAATGTTGTCATGCTTTCTTGGTTTTTTTGGTACTGGGGATCAAACTTGGGTCCTTGCACTTGAGCAGCCGGTGGCAAAACCACTGAGCTAAATCCCCGGCCCCTCTGTCATGTTTTCTTAAAAGGGAAGAGAAAAAAATTTCCAAACTGCTATAAAATCACTGCTAAGCTAGAATATTCATGTCCTGAGCTCTGGCTGCTTATGAAGCCACAGATGTTCAGGCAAAGGTAACTAACAACTGTTTTGAGATCTGTTTCAACTTCAACCTGTTGCACTACATCAAAAATAAGCCTAGATCAACTGATGATTATTTTCTGTTGTACTGTTACTGGCCTGGCATTGACCCATGAAGGACTCAAAGGAGCCTTGAATAAATAGCATCTGGGTCTACTCTACATTTTCCAGTGCCCATTGGTGCCAAGGGTATTAGCCTATGGGGGACAAAGAGGGAAGCAAGAATGAGATGCCACCACTAAAAGGGCTGCAGGTGTATACCCCTCTCCCAACCTGGACTAAGATGAAGACATAGGTGCAAATAGGAAGGTCTTCCTCATCCCATATCAGAAAAATGAGGAAGGAGATGAGGAGGATCACAGGTGGGGAGGAGAAGAGCACCAAGCCAGCTCTTCCACGGTAGTAGTAGGCCTGGGACTCCTTCTGGTACTGCGTAATGCACATCTGCTCCAGCATGTGCTTCATTATCTTCACGTCGGTCTCGGTGAAGTTCTCCCCGTTGGTGGTGGTGGTGACTGTGTGCTGTTTGATCGTGATACTGATGCAGTCCTGCACAAAGTTGTTCTGGTTGTTGTATTGATCCATGGGCCTGTAGTACATTTGGTTGGGGTAATAGTACATGTTCTCATGGTAGTAATGGTCCTCATAGTCATTGCCGAAATGGATGAGGGGCCTGCTCATGGCACATCCCAGCATGTAGCCACCCAGACCTCCCACCACTGCCCCTGCTGCTGCTGCCACAGCATCCGCCACATGCTTAATGTTGGTTTTGGGCTTACTGGGTTTCCACTGATTGTACGTGCCACCTCCATGGCCCTAGCCACCATCATGGGGCTGTCCCCAGCCTCCACCACGGGACGGCCCCAGTTGCCCCGCTGTGGGATGGGTAACAGCTGCCCCCGCTGTTCCATCTTCCTCCTGGTTTTGGTCGCTTCTTGCAGAAGCCAATGTCACTCCATGTAGCCACGAAAAGAACCAGTAGCCAGCAGCCAGTGTTCACCATGGTGAATGATCTGACCTCGCCTGGTGCCTCTGGGAAGACAGAATCCTTTGACTTGGCTGAAATCACTCAGTTTTGAAATATTTTCCAGCACCCTGCCTCCTAGGGAGTAGAGGAGCTTGAGGTGCCACAGCTGTCAGCAACTGGCGCTCAGGGAATACTTTTTATTAATTATGGGATGATGTTCTGATTTTCTTCCCTATCGGTTAAGAACTCTCCTTTCTTTATAGAATTTAGAAACAGCAAAAAGAACTAACATCCTTGTGGTGTTTTCTGAATTCATAATACTCAAATGAATAGTGTAATTAATAGAAATATCAGTATAGTATCTCTTTTTTAGGTCAAATAAAAAGGGCATTTCCAACATCAAAATTATCCCGAATTTACAAATAACCAAATTTTACACCCTCTTTTAGCATTTTAGGCAAAATGAGCTTTGTCTTTATTATTATATTTATTAGTAGTAATAATTTTATTCTACAATATAAATCAGGATACTATTTGAGAACAGAGAGTAGGAAAGGTTGAGGGCAAGTTTAACCCGAGTCCTATGTTTCTGACTTGGGCAAAAGTCAGACTAAAGCAGCTTATGGAAATAGAGATATCTAGTAGCCCATTGGATGTTGCAACCTGAATGATAAACATTGACTTGGCAACAGTTGAATAGGATAATTATTTGAGAAAATCTAAATGTTTAGAAGAGCCTTTTTATACAGTCTGTTACACAACCAGTGTGACAGGAGAACACTGATAATTGCAGACAGTAATATAAGTCTACTATTTTTTAAATCTAAATATTAGCAGGTCAAAGATCAGACTTATAACTTTGAATTTATCATTGCTATTTCTAATTATTTGAATTAATAATTTCAGAGGCCCATTAAAGTCTAAGGACTATAAATGTTTTTAGTTTATTTTGCAGCCATTTTAAATGTTCTCAAAAGTTGCAAAAAGTTGTAGAAAATTCCTGTATAAATTTCATCTAGTTTCCACTAATGTTAAAATTGTATATAACCATACTTCAGCAGAGCAGGGGAATAACACCAGAGAGGAATGGGCAAGACCATATATAGTACTAAAGGCCATGCCTCCATGATCTAGACACATCCAGGATTGTGTTTTACAAATCTACTAGGCACCGCTGTCTGCCTCACAAGCGCAAGGTCCTGAGTTCGATCCCTGGTACAAAAAAAAATCTGCTAGACATTTCTTAATCCAATGAGGTTGAAATATCAGGATTAATGGTCCTATTCCACCTCTTGCCAACTTCACACCCAAACAATTTCCTTAAACAATTCTTAATCTCCAAGTAAAGACTAGCAATTTCATAACTCTATCTGCCATAATACAGTTATCCCACATACAGCTGGAAACACAACAATTCCTTTCCTAAAGTTAGCAATTCCAGCTTTTTTCAAAAGTTCAAGTCCAAGTCTCTTTTGAAACTCAAGGCAAACTCTTAGCTATGAACCACTGTAAAAATAAAAAACATTATATAATCCCAAGGTATAGTACCACAGGGTAAACATTCAGAAACACATTGGACCAAAGCAAGATAAAAAAAACTACAGGGCAAACATTAAATCTTTATGTCCAGCATCTGAAGCAAATGGTAATAAAATTGAGTTCCAAAGGGCATGGGTTGTTCCATCCCTTTGGTATTGCAAGTTGCAGTCCACAAGGCCTCCCTCTTGGGCTGACTCCACTCAAGCCCCAAGCCTTTCCTCAGCTGATGTCTTCATTCTTGACATCTCCAACTTCCTAGAGTCTCCACTGCACCTTTAGCTTCATTCACACAGCTTCATGCCCTACCTTCTCAGGGGCTAATTACCTGACCTCTCAAGCCTTACTTTGAAATCTAAGTGGAAGCCTTTCTGACCCCACAACTCTTAGATTCTGCATGTCAATAAAACCAGCATAATGTGAATGACCTTGCTGATTCCCGTGATATCCTTAAAGCATCTTTCCTATTCTTGTATAAAGTATTTTGTTTCTTTTTAATGATGCTAATCTCTTTAGCAGCTACACTCCTTTATCCCCTAGCTTTATACATGGTTCATTGATTCCTTCTCAGCCAGAATTTAACTTTAAAACATTTTTCTGTTCTGCCTTTTGCCCCCAGTTATTACTACAACTCTGGATAACAGCAGCCAGTATTACCCATTCCACAACCTGAAGGTTAGGCTGTTTTGGAATTTCCTTTGCCAGATTTATTGGTCTACTATCCTTGATCTCAGTTTCCTGAAAAGTCTCAGGACATGGGCAAAATGTAGACAAATTATCTGCCAGAACTTAACACACATGGCCTGTAGTCCAACTGCCAGTGGAGTCCTTGTCCCCACCTAAAACGTCCTGAGCCTTGCCTTTACTATCCTCATTTCTATCAGCATTCTCATCTTCTGAACTCTGATCATAATCATCCATCAGGCTTTGTTTACAACATTCTAGAGCTGTTCTAGCCTATATCTTCAAACTTTTCCAAACTTCCTGAAAACCAGTTCCAAAGGCTTCTAAACCACATGATCAGGTAGTCACAGCAGTGACCCCACTCCTCCAGTACCCATATTCTGTATTAGTCATCTTTCCCATTGCTGAACCCAATGCCCAACACTCATAGCTTGGAAGAGGAAATGCTTAATTTAGCTCAGGGTTTAGGGAAATTTATTCCATAGTCAGCTGGCTTCAAGACAAGAACAGTGTGGTGGAATAGCGTATAATACACTAAAGCCATGTAGTTCATGGTGGCCAGAGAAGAATGGGTAGAGACCATATATAATACCAACACTTAGGCCTTCATGACCCACACAGACACACCTGGGAGGAGCTTTACTAATATGTTAAGAATTTCTTAATCCAGTGAAATTTGCATATCAGGATTAACAGTCACAACTTCCATAGCTAACCTGTCATCTACTAGTTGACATCACACTGCATTCAAAGTGGCCAGCAAGCTAGTATTTGTGCCAGAAGTAGTGTCCTTATGTAGAGATCTGTAGTAACTTCCAAAGGTTTCAGACTAGTGAATGTTATCACTGTAGTATAGGGGCACTCCTACATATATATACAATGAGATGAACTAGTACCATTTTATCCCCTGTACATAGCATGTTGGAACTACTCAAGTTACTACAGGATTTCAGTCTCATACCAAAACGAGAATGAAAATTGGGAACTTTGATAGGCTAAAACTGAGGGTTACTAGACACACAGGAATGTGGGGGCTTTCTGTACACATGCTAGGGTTGGAGCAAAAAATGCTAATTCTCTTTTATAGACCAAGACCTTAAAAAGATGGTGTCTCTTTGTCTCTGTGTCTCTGCCATTCTTGACTAAATTGACTTGGGATGGGCAGAGCAGAGTCTTTTAGGAGAAAAATATCTTCAGATAGGAAATGACTATAGGATACTGGTAGATAGATGCTATAAAATAAATGGTTAAACCCACATTTTTTCATTTACTCAAAACAAAAAAACATGGAAAAAAACTTTGAGATCAGAAATCTACTTGTGACTATTAAAAATGAAAATAGAACTTAAATAAGGAAAATTTTCAATACTTGGAAATACAATGATAATTAAGTCAGATTCTCCCCTCACTCTTCCTTATCCTAATCTCCCTCTCTATGTGGAGGAAGAACATTTCTCTCTTTGGGGGAATATTGGGAAATATAGTTATACATATCTGTTCTGGACACCACATTGGGCTCTGGGCACCACACTTTTGAAAGGCCATTGATAAGTTGGAGCATGTTCAGAGGAAAATGACCCAGATGGCAAGGGAATAGAAAAGCAAATTATATGAGAAACAGTTGGAAGAAGTAGGGAGATTTAGCATAAAGGAAAAAAGATTAACCAGAAAGCATTACAGAGTCACAGCCTTCAGATTGCAGAAGAGACACCACAGAATTTAGGGATTCATAATGCTCTGCCTGTTGGAGTCTCTCAGAACACGGGCCTTTGTGGGAGAGATGTAGTGTGAGCACCTCAGAGAACATGACACAAATCAAAACCAGGCCAAAATGGATGATCATCATTGCAGGCATAGAATAAGCCATATATTCCTGAAGCCATCAACAGGCTATCAGGTAGCACCTGCTTATATCATAATTCCTCTGTGCCTCTTTCCAGATTTCCCATGGTCAGTATCTTTATTCTTTGCTAACCTTGTCAAGGTTAATAACCTTCCCTTGAACGTTTTACCTCTGAAGTGCTTTCACTGGGTTCCATTGTGTTCAGGTATATGTGTGTGTGTGTGTGTGTGTGTGTGTGTGTATGTATGTGTGTGTATATATATATATATATATATATATCACTACAGTTCTCAAATCTTTCCAACCTAATATATCCTTTTTTATCACATCCTTTCATATCCTGAGACAAAATTCATAGTTAATGTAACCTGCCTTTGCACATAGTTCCAAAAATATAATGGAATGCTCTACAATTTTAATAAAGAAAAATAAAAGGAAAATGATTTGTAATCAAATATATGTTTTTCAAAATGCAGACACCCAGGCATGACCTCACAAAGACACATAATTGTAGTACATTCTGATGTAGGATCATCATTAGTAGTACAGCTACAATTCAGACTGATTCAAATGCATTGTACTGATAACTCCAACACTAAGCAATTTTGCTTCTCATGATATAATGACCTTAGTGAACAGATCATGGTAAAATTCCAAAACAAAACAAAGTATAATCATCAGTCATTTTGCATGCAGGCTTTATTTGGGGCAAATCAGTATATATGTAAAACATGCTGAGAAATTTTTGTCTTTCTGTGTAAAACAGAATTAAGTTTTAGGCTGAGACCATTGTAAATGAATGATCACCCAAAAGAATGTCAGAGGGATATTTGAAATTCAAGAGGGCAGTAGATAGTGCTTTGCTATATTAGACAGTCCCAAGTATTGCAGAATGTCCATGGCCCTGGCTCCTGTTCCCTAAGTGTGAGTAGCATCCATCAGTCACAATAACAGTCAGGAATGCTCCTGTTACTCCCCTTATATGTTGCTGCCACTGAGAGCCAGACCACTAGTACCTGATTTCCAGCAAGGTGGAACCCAATTTTGTTTCTCTTTTAATTTCCTTAGCACTTGGTTCAGGACATACTCAGTATTTCTTTTAGTTAATTTTATTGGTACACTTTAGATATACATAATGATAACATTCATCATATCAAATTTGTACTTGTACATGATATATCTTGATTCTTCTTTTTTCCCCTTTCCCTCCACACCTTTCCACCCTCTTCCCCTCCTTAGTTACAAAAGCTTTGTTTCCATTTTTCCTGCTATTCTCTTTTTTACCTTCTTTCCTTTCTCCCTTCTCCCTCCCTTGTTCCCCTTCCCATTTAAACATTTTCTTCCTATTGCACAATATCTATTATACATTTTGGCCCTTATTTAGACTTTTAGTTTTTCACACCAGAGAAATCATGCAATATTTGAACATGTGTACCCACTTTATTTCACTTAAGAGTATGGTCTCAAGGTGCATCCATTTACCTAGAATGTCTCAGGTTTAACCTTCTTTATGGCAGAGTAGTACTCCATTGTATAAAAAAAACCCTATATCCATCCATCAGTTGATGTTGGGTTGACTTGGGCTGTTTGAAAGATTTAGCTATTATAAACTGTGCCACTGTAAACATGGGTGTGCATATATCACTGTGATATGGTGCATTTAATTCTTTTAGGAAGATACCAAGACGTATCATAGCTGGGTCAAATGGAATGTCTAGTTTTAGATTTTGAGGAATCTCAACACTGATTTCCACAGTGTTTGCACCAGTCTACACTCCCAGCAACAGTGAAAAGGGTTTCTTTTTCCCCACAGCCCTGCCACCATTTTTTTTCCTGCCAGCATTTTTTATTGGTTGATTTCTTGATAATAATCATTCTTTCATTCTTGATAATAGTCACTCTGGGTTGTCTCTTCATTCTGTTAGTGGTTTCTTTTGCTATGCAAAAAGCTGTTTAATAAGGTGAGATCCCACTTATTGATTTTTTGTGATATTTCCTGTGTGATTGGGGTTTTGTTCTTTAAGCCTTTGCCTGCACCTTTATCTTCAAGAGTTCTACCTATTCTATCTTCCAGGAGATTTAGTGTTTCTGTTTTAATATTTATATCTTAGATCCATTTTGATTTTAGTTTAGTACATGGTGAAAGACATGGGTCTAGTTTTAATCTTTGGGATGTGGAAAGACAGTTTTTCTAGCACCATTTATTAAAGAGGCTGTCTTTCCTCTAGTTTGACTCCTTTGTCAAATGTAAGGTGGCTGAGTGTGTTTGGAGTTTTTTCTGCATCTTCTAATTTTTGGGTATGTGGGGGTTTTTTGTCATTTGTTTATTTGTTTGTTTGTTGCCAGTATGCTCTTCTTATCACAGAAGTTCTGTAGTATAATTTCAAGTCAGGGATTGTGATGCCCCCTGCCTTGCCTTTGTTGCCCAGAATTGCTTTTGCTATTCTAGGTCTCTTCTGGTTCCAAATGAATTTTAGGATTGTTTTCTCTAATTCTGTGAGATATGTTATTGGTATTTTGATCAGAATTGCATTAAATCTCTAAAACAATTTTGGAAGTATGGCCATTTCACTATATTGGTTCTTCCTACCTAAGAACAAGGGATATCTGCTTTGATTTTCTTTTTCAGGACACTGTAGTTTTTCATGTAAAGGTTTTTTGCTTCCTTCATTAGAGTGATTCCTAGATATTTCATTTTTTCTTGGATGCCATTATGAAAGGTATGATTTTCCTAATTTCTCTCTCAGTGAGTTTGTTATTTGTGTGCAGGAATGCTGTTGATTTTTGAGTTTGACTTTGTATCCAGCTATGCTACTGAATTAGATTATTAAATCTAGAAGTCTTTTGGTGGGGTTTTGGGGGTCTTCTATGTAGAGTATCATGTTATCTGCAAATAATGATAATTTAACTTCTTCCTTTCCTATCTTTATTCCTTTTATTTCTTTCTCTTGTCTAATTGCTGTGGCTAATGTTTCCAGAACTATATTGAGTAAGAGTGATGATAGTGGACATCCTTGTCTTGTTCCTGATTTTAGAGTGAAAGCTTTCAGTTTTTGTCCATTTAGCATGATGTTGGCTGTTAATTTGTCATAGATGGCTTTTATCAGATTGAGATAAAGACCTTCTATTTCAATTTTCTGTAGTTTTCTTTTTTTTAATATCATGAATGGGTTGACCTTTGTCAAATCCTTTTTCTGCATCTGTTGAGATGATCATGTGGTTTTTGTCCTTGGCTCTGTTAATATGGTGTATTACATTTATTGATTTGTGTATGTTGAACCATCGTTGCACATCTGGGATGAATCCTACT
This sequence comes from Heterocephalus glaber, assembly GCF_053883595.1. NCBI lineage: Eukaryota > Metazoa > Chordata > Mammalia > Rodentia > Bathyergidae > Heterocephalus > Heterocephalus glaber. The sequence goes on along the minus strand of NW_028258296.1, from coordinate 30,069,333 downwards.
TGGTCATGGTGTATAATCTTCTTGGTGATTTGTTACATTCTCTTTGCCAGTATCATATTAAAGATTTTTGCATCTGTGTTCATTAGGAAGATTGGCCTATAGTTCCTTTTTGGTTGAAGATTTCTCTGGTTTTGGTATCAGGGTAATGCTTGCTTCCAGGAATGAATTTGGGAGTATTGCTTCCCTTTCGATTTCATTAAAGAGTTTGAGGTGTAGTGGCATTAGATCTTCTCTAAATTTCTTGCAGAAATCAGCAGTGAATCCATCAGGACTTGGACTTTTCTTTGTTGGTTGGTTTTTAATCACATCTTCAATTTCATTGACTGGTATTGGGTTATTTAGAATCTTTATATCATCTTTATTCAGCTTTTATTCATCTTTATTCAGCTTTTCATATGTATCTAGAAATCTGTCCATTTCTTCTGTTTTCCATCTTATTAGAAAACAGGTTCATGAAATAGGTATTAATGATGATCTGGATTTCTTCAGGATCCATTGTGCTTTCACCCTTTTCATTCTAATTGCATAGATATAAAGGTTTTTTTATAAGGTTGACTAAGAGTTTATCAGTTTTGTTTCATCTTTCAAAGAATCAACTCTTCAATTCATTGATTCTTTGTATTGTTTTCTTGGTCTCAGTTGCATTAATTTCTCCTCTAATCTTTATAATTTCCTTCTATGTATGAGCTTTGGGCTTGACTTGCTCTTCTTTTTGTAGAAGCTTGAGGTTCAACATTATTTAATTTGAGCTTGTTCTTTTTTTCTGATGTGGAAATTTACCAGTATAAATTTCCCTTGTAGGTCTGCTTTCATTGCATTTCATGAGTTACCGGTATGTTGTATTGGCATTATTGTTTAACTGTAGAAACTTAGTTTTTTCTTTAATTTTATCTGTGACCCATTGGTTGTTCAGGAGGGTGTTATTTAATTTCCATGTGTTTATGAAGTTTTTGTGGTTTCTTTTGCCATTGATTTCCAGTTTAGTTGCACTATGGCCTGATAATATGCATGGGGTAATTTCAATTCCTTTCCATTTACTTAAGATAGTATGTGGTCTATTTTGGAAAATGTCCCATGTGCAGCTGAGAAGAATGAGTATTTGATGTTGTGGGGTGGAATACTCTGTAGACATCTACGGAGTCCATTTGTTTACAGGTTTGGTCAGTTCTGCTATTTCTTTGTTGATTTTTTTTTGTCTAGTTGATCTGTTTGTGACAGTGGGGTATTGAGATACCCTCATTTCAATTGTGTTAGTGCTTATTTGATTTTTCATGTCCATTTATATTTGTTTTATATAGTTGAGTATACTGTATTTGGTGCATATACATTTATGATTATCTCATCCTCTTGGATTGTTCCCTTAACAAGAATGTAGTGACCTTCTGTATTTCTCCTGATCAGTTTTTGCTTGAAATCCACTTTGTCTACAAATAGGCTAGCTACCTCTGCTTTTTTCCAGGTTCCTGTCTTATGGAGTATTGTTTTCCATCCTTTGACTTTTAGTCTATGAATTCTTTTTTGTTAAATGTGTTCCTCATATGCAGAATATTGTTGGATCTTGTTTCTTGATCCATTCTTCCAGTCTGTTTCTTTTGACTAGTGAACTGATACCATTTATATTGATGGCTGTAACTGATATATATTGACTTATCCACATCTTCTTATTTTCCTGTTGTTGATTCCCTCTCTCCTCTGTTTAATTACTTGCCTTGCCTTGTGGATGCACTCTGTTGTGGTTCATAGAATTGTAATCTTTGTTATCTCTTTCTAAAATGTCCTTCAGAACATTTTGGAGGGCTGGTTTGGTGGTCATGAATTTCTTCAAGTGTTCTTTGTCATGGAAGTATCTTATTTCTCCATTGATTATGAAAGATAGTTTTTTGGGGTACATCAATCTAGGTTCGAGATTGTTTTCTTTTAGGGCTTGAAATACTTCATGTCAAGCTCTCCTTCACTTTAAGTTTTGTGTTGAGAAGTCTACTGTAATTCTGATGGGCTTTTCTTTATAAGTGATTTGTTTCTTTTCTCTAATAGTTTTTAATATTCTGGTCTTGTGTTGAATTTCTGGAATCCTGACTATATATGCCTTGGAGTAGATTTTTTTCTGATCATGGCTAATCAGAGTTCTATATGCCTCACTTATCTTTATGTCAAATTCTTTTTCCGTGCTTGGGAAGTTTTCTGCCATTCTGTGAACAGATTTGTTTTTTATGTCATTTGCACTATCTCATGCTTATTCATTGATTCTGTTCAATCTGAGGTTATTCCTCGCAGCATCTACCAATTACTGGACTGATTTTTTTTTTGTGGTCCATGGCTATTTTTCAGAAATCTTTCTTTTCATAATCACTAACCACAATGCTGTCTTCTAGAACTGATATTCTGCCCTCACTTTGGTTCCATTGGTTCATTCTGCTGTGTATACTTTCAGTAGATTTTCTTTTTTGGTATTGGGGATTGTACTGGGGATAGAGCCACTGAGCTATATCCCTGGCCCTCAGTAGAATTTTTAATTCCCTGGATATCTGATTGAATCTGTTTTATGGACTCCATTTATTTCCTATGCTGGGCATTCATGGTTTCCATCATTTTCCTAAGTGCTTCTACTTTTTTATCTGTTTCTTCTCTGGATTCATTAATCATCCCCTCATTATGGTCATCATCTCTAAAGCTATCAAAGAAATTATTTTTGATTTTATTTTTTTCTAAAGCCTCATTCATTTTCTTTGTTACTTCCACTGTTTCTGCTTCAGAGAGTCCAGGTGGATGACTTTTGAACTGCTCTACCTCCTTGCTCCCTGAGTTTGGCTTTGGACAGCTAGAAGGCTGGGGTTGCATCTTGCTTCTGCGTCTTCTCATTTTTAAATTTTTTATTTTATTCCTGCATTGATACTTACAAATTGTTTATGATAGGTACCTTTTTTGCTAGTATCAAGAATCCTTAGAAATTGACTACTTCTCAGAGGTGTCTTCCAGATGTAGCTGGCTTTTAGGTTTTGAGTCTTTTGCCAGATTCTACCTCTTCAATTTATGAGGGATGAGAAATTGGTTCCTATAATGGCCTACCCTCTGGTTCTTTGGCACTGATCTATAGTATTTTTTATGACCCTGAGGCAATCTCAGTCTTTGCATACAAGGAAGAACAACTGATTAGAACAATAATATCACCTTGGCTAAAGTAAGTTCAGTCAGTAATGACAGCATCAAACACAGCCTAGAAAATCACAAACTGTGGTAACTATTAATTTGTCACCTTTAACCATATAAATGGAATTTGTAGTTATGTAACAAAATCTAAAACAAATCAGAAAATTGTGTACAGTAAATATCCTCTTAATGTAGCAATTTAACCCTCAGTGGAGAAAATTTTAAAAGGTTTAGGGGAAAAAATAGAGAAATAGAAGACAAGAAAAAGATTACAAGCAAGACTGGAGACAAAAGGAGATTACACAAGCTTTGGGAACTGGTGAAGAAATAGGAGGGAGAGAAAGAAGGAGGAAAGCAAAACAAAAACAGACCAGAACAAGAACAAGAACATCAACAAAAAAACTAGAAACAATGTTCTCACTTGTATAAAAACAAGAACAATCAAGAAAAAGAGAAAAAAAACAAAGAAAAGCAGAAAAAACATGTCTACTTCAGAACATGTCTTTGCTGTCACTGGTTGACAGAGGGGGCAGACAGAGCCCAGATCCATACTGATTGACCCCAGCAAGCTAGCAGTAGAATTATAATGGTTGTGGATGATCCCAGCAAACCTGGGCCTTTAATTCCATTGAAGTTCAGGCTTCTTCTGGTTTCTGGCTGTGAGGCTGGGACCGAAGTTTTTTAATGTGCAATACTGTTGAGTGCCTTCTGCCAGCTTGAACTTGGCTGCACCTCACCCTGACACTTGGAGCCACTAGATGGAGCCAACTTGCAGCTGCTTTGAGTACTGACTTCATTTGGCCCTTTTCCAAAATGGCTACCAGCCAATCACCCTCTCCTAGGGTGGAAGTGCCTGAACCCAAATAACTCATCAGCTACTGCAGTACACAGTATCCACTGCCGATTCCATTGGTGCGTTTCTTCAAGGAGGTCTCTGGGGTCACCAGTAGTCACTGTGCCTCTACAGTTTCAAGCTGTCCCTCCCGCACCATGAGACATGGCTCAAGGAGAAAGCACTGCTTGCTACCTCCCTCTTCTGCATTGTGATCCCTCTCTTTGCTCCCTCCATTGGCTCTAATTCTTGCTTCAGATCCTTGCTGGGTCTTAGGGATCCACTTCCCTCCTCTTTTTCTTCCTCATGTTGCTATAGTCCAGTGTCTGAATTCCAAATATTAGAGAGGCTGTTTCTCACCATCTTCCCAGAAGTCTCACTGTTTATTAAAGTAGGAAATTCAATAGAAAGGGTTTCCAGATGTTCCTTAAGTAACTGAAACTTGATTTTCCAAAACTGAACTAAGGTATGATCTTCCTGTTCCCTACCCCTGTTCTCAATCTGTTTACCTCCTCAGTTCTTCATCTTAAACTGTATTAGTTGTTAGGTATGTTGGCAAAGACCTGTAGTTCTAATACTAGGGAAGATGAGGCAGGAGGATTGAGAGTTTAAGGCCAGCCTGGATTGTATAGTGAGTTCAAGACTGGCCTGCATTACATAGTTAGACCCTATGTTAAACAAATAAAAAGCTATATAATAGTTTGAAAAGCTAGCAGCCCACCACCCACGTCCAGTAGGTCACTAGACTGTTTTCTTTTTATTTTATTGTATTGGTACAATTTAGGTATACAATATAACGATATTCATCATTGGAAATTTGCACCTTTACATAATCTCTCTTGTTTCTTATTATTTTTCCCCCTTCCCTTGCCCTCCCTTCAACCACTCCATCCCTCCCTACTTACAAAGACTTTGTTTCCATTTTCTCATATTAATTCCATTCCTTTCTTTCCTTTCCCTGACCCCTCCTACTTCCCCTTCTGCTTTGCCCCTTTTCTTCCTATTTCACATTATCTATTAAAACATTTAGTCCTTATTTACACTTTCAGTTTCTCACACTAGAGAAACTATTCAGTATTTACACATGTGTGTCCTGTTTATTTCACTTAAGAGTATCGCCTCAATGTGCATCCATTTAGCTATAAATGTCTCTAATTTCTCATTTTTTATGGCTGAGTAGTACTCCATTTTATAAAAAAACCCGTATTTTCTTTATCCAGTCTCCAACTGATGGGCATTTGGGCTGTTTCCAAGTTTTAGCTATTACAAATTGTACTGCTGTGAACATGGGTGCACATATATCACTGTGGTATGATTCTTTTAATTCTTTGGGGAAGATCCCCAGCAGTGGAATAGCGGGGTCAAATGGGACTTCCAGTCCTAGTTCTTTGAGGTATCTCCATACTGATTTCCACAGTGGTTGCACCAGTCTACACTCCCACCAGCAGTGGAGCACGGTTCCTCTTTCCCCACAGCCCCGCCAGCATTTGTTATTGGTTGATTTCATGATAGCAGCCATTCTTTCTGGAGTGAGGTAGAATCTCAGCATTGTTTTCATCTGCATCTCTCGAATGACCAGTGAGGTTGAACCCTTTTTCATGTATTTATTTGCTATTTGTACTTCTTTGTCTGAGAAATGTCTGTTCATTTCAGATGCGCATTTTCAGATTGGGTCTTTAAATTTGGGAGGTCTGATCTTCTTAAATTCTTTATAGATTCGAGATAGTAGACCTTTGTCTGAGGAAGAGCAGGTGAAGATTTTCTCCCACATTGTGGATTGTCTCTTCACACTGTTGGTGATTTCTCTTTCTGTGCAGAAGCTTTTTAATAAGAAGAGATCCCACTTGTTGATAGTTTGTGCTAGTTCACGGGCAACTGAGGTTTTGTTCATAAAATCTTTTCCTACACCGATGTCTTCAAGAGTTCTACCTAACCTCTGTACCAGACGATTCACTGTGTCTATTTTAATATTTAGCTCCTTAATCCATTTAAATGTTACTTTAGTGCATGGTGAGAGATATAGGTCTAGTTTTAATCTTTGGCAAGTTGAAACCCAATTTTTCCAGCACCATTTGTTAAAGAGGCTATCTTTCCTCCAGCGAGGGTGTTTGGCTCCTTTGTCAAAGATGAGGTGGCTGAGAGTGTCTGGAGTTGTTTTGGTATCTTCTAATCTGTTCCACTGGTCCTCAGGTCTGTTTCTTTGCCAGTACCATGCTGTTTTTATCACAGTGGCTTTGTAGTAGAGTTTCAAGTTGGGGATTGTGATACCCCCTGCCATATCTCTGTTACCTAGAATTGCTTTTGCTATCCTGGGTATTTTCTTGTTCCAAATGAATTTTTGGATTGTTTTGTCAAGGTCCATGAAGTATGCTGCTGGAATTTCAATAGGAATTGCACTGAATCTATATAGCAGTTTTGGAAGTATGGCCATTTTCACTATATTGATCCTTCCTACCCAGGAACAGGGGATGTCTTTCCATTTTCTGATATCATCTTCAATCTTTCGTTTCAGAGTGCTATAGTTTTCAGAGAAGAGGTCTTTGATTTCTTTTGTTAGGTTGATTCCTAGGTATTTCACTTTTTTGGATGCTATTGTGAAAGTAATTGTTTGCCCTATTTCTCTCTCAGTGAGTCTGTTATTCATATAGAGGAAAGCTATTGATTTTTGTGTATTGACCTTGTATCCAGCTACACTGCTGAATTTGGTTACTAAGTCTAGAAGACTTTTGATGGCGTTCTTGGTGTCTTCTATATAGAGTATCATGTCATCTGCAAATAATGACAATTTGATTTCTTCATTTCCTATCTTTATTCCTTTCATTTCTTTCTCTCGTCTAATTGCTGTGGCTAATGTTTTCAAAACTATACTATTGCACAAGAGTGGTGATAGTGGACATCCTTGTCTTGTTCCTGATTTTAGTGTGAAGGATTTCAGTTTTTGACCATTTAATATGATATTGGCTGTTGGTTTTTCATAGATGGCTTCTATCAGTTTGAGATAGAGACCATCTATTCCAATTTTTTGTAGGGTTTTTATCATAAATGCATGTTGGATTTTGTCAAATGCTTTTTCTGCATCTATTGAGATAATCATATGGATTTTGTCCTTGGCTGTATTGATATAGTGTATTACATTGATTGATTTGTGTATGTTAAACCATCCCTACATCCCTGGGATGAATCCTACTTGGTCAGGGTGTATGATCTTCTTGATGATTTTCTGCATTCTATTTGCCAGTATCTTATTAAGGATTTTTGCATCAGTGTTCATTAGTGAGATTGGCCTATAGTTCTCTTTTTCGATTGGGTTTTTCTCTGCTTTGGGGATCAAAGTGATGCCTCCTTCCAGGAATGAATTCAGGAGTACTGCTTCCCTTTCAATTTCATTGAAGAGTTTAAACAGTAGTGGCAGTAATTCCTCTCTAAATGTCTTGTAGAATTCAGCAGTGAAGCCATCAGGACCTGGGCTTTTCTTAGTTGGTAAGTTTTTTATTATGTTTTCAATTTCATTGGTTGATATTGGGTCATTTAGAATTTTTAGGTCTTCTTCGTTCAACTTTGGTAATTCATATGTATCTAGGAATCTGTCCATTTCTTCTGTTTTCCATCTTATTGGCGTATAGGTTCTTTTTTTTTTTTTTTGGTACCAGGGATCGAACTCGGGTCCTTGTGCTTGCGCAGCAGGCAGCGAAACCACTGAGCTAAATACCCAGCCCCTAGGTTCTTGAAGTAGGTATTGATAATCCTCTGCATTTCTGCTGCGTCCATTGTAATTTTACCTTTTTCATTCCTAATTGCATGGATTTGGGCCTTTTCTTTCCTTTTTCTGATAAGGTTGGCTAAGGGTTTGTCAATTTTGTTGATTCTTTCAAAGAACCAACTCTTGGATTCATTAATTTTTTGTATCTTTCTCTTAGTCTCCATTGAATTGATTTCTGCTCTGATCTTTATAATTTCCTCCCTTGTATGAGCTTTGGGGTTGTCCTGTTCTTTTTCTAGAAGCTTGAGGTTCAGCATCAGGTTGTTTAATTGGGCTCGTTCTGTTTTCCTAATATGCGTATTCACTGCTATGAATTTCCCTCATAAGACTGCTTTCATTGTGTCCCATAGATTCCGATATGTTGTATTGTCATTGTCATTTAATTGAAGGAACTGTCTGATTTCTTCTTTAATTTCCTCTGTGACCCATTGATTATTCAGAAGTGTGTTGTTCAATTTCCATGTGTTTATGAAATTTTTGTGGTTTCTTTTGCTATTGATCTCCAATTTCACTGTACTATGGTCTGATAATATACAGGGGATAACTTCAGTTCCTTTGCACTTACTTAAATATGTTCTATGAGTGAATGTGTGGTCTATTTTTGAGAATGACCCATGTGCAGCTGAGAAGAATGTGTATTCTGATTTTGTGAGGTGGAACACTCTGTAAACATCTGTTAAGTTCATTTGTTCAAGAGTTCAATTGAGTTCTAGGATTTCATTACTTATTTTTTGTCTAATTGATCTATGTATTTGTGATAGTGGGGTATTGAGGTCCCCCACTACTATTGTGTTAGTACATATATGACTTTTCATGTCCTTTAGTATTTGTTTTATATAGTTGGGCACACTAGTGTTTGGTGCATATATATTTATGATCATCATCTCTTCCTGTTAGATTGTTAAGGATACAGTGTCCTTCTTTGTCTCTCTTAATCAGTGTTGGTTTGAAATCCACTTGATCTGCAAAGAGGATAGCTCCTCCTGCTTTTTTTCGGGTTCCTGTTGCATGGAGTATTGTTTTCCACCCTTTACCTTTCAATCTCTGAGTTTCTTTTTGAATTAAGTGTGTTTTTTGTATGCAGCATATTGTTGGATCTTGCTTCTTGACCCATTCTGCCAGTCTATTTCTTTTGATTGGTGAATTGAGACCATTAACATTGATGGTTATAACTGATACATATTGACTTATCATTGTCATGACTTTTTCTTTTTGTTGGATTCTCCCCCTTTACATTTAATTTCTTGTCATGCCTGATGGATTCATTCTGCTGTGCTTCCTGGGGTTGTGATCCTCAATGTCTGTTCCTAGGCTATTGTGTAAAATTCTTTGGAGTGCTGGTTTGGTATTCATGAAGTTCCTCAGATCCTCTTTGTCATGAAAGTATCTTATTTCTCCATCAATTTTGAAACATAGTTTTGCAGGGTACATCAATCTGGGCTGGAGGCTGTTTTCCTTTAGGGCTTGGAATATGTCACTCCAAGCTCTTCTTGCCTTGATGGTTTGTGTTGAGAAGTCTGCTGTGATTCTGATGGGCTTTCCTTTGTATGTGATTTGTTTCTTTTCTCTAACTACTTGTAGAACTTTGTTCTTCTGTTGGGTTTCTGGAATCTTAACAATTATATCGTTATATGTAGTTTTTTTTTTTGATCATGGCTATTTGGAGTTCTATATGCCTCACTTATCTGTATGTCAAGTTCTTTTCCCCTGCTTGGGAAGTTTTCTGCCATTACTTTTGTGGATAGTTTTTTTATGTCATCTGCACTCTCTCCTATTTCTTTGTTGACTCCAAGCAGTCTTATGTTGTTCCTCTTTGCATCATCTAGTAGCTGCTGGATTGATTTCTCATGGTCCCTTACAATTTTGAAGCCATTTTTCTCTTCCTGGTCACTAATTGCAATCTTATCTTCCATATCTGAAATTCTGTCCTCACATTGGCTCATTCTGCTATGTAAACTTTCAGTGAAATTTTTAACCTCTAGGAAATCTGTTTGTATCTATTTTATGGATTCCATTTGTTTCTTGTGTTGAAATTCCATCATGTTCCTCAGCTCCTCTCTAGATTTATTAATCATGTCTTGCACTATGAGCACAATCTCTACTGTTATCTGAGAGATTATTTCTGATTTCATTTTTTCCAGATCCTTTTGTTGCCAGTTCAGGGAGACCAGGTGGTTGAGTATCAGAGTGTTCCATCTCATTTCCCTTCGGGGTTGCTGTAAGTGATCTAGAAGTCTGGTTCTGAGACTTGTTTGCATGTCTTCTCATTTCGATGGGGGGTGGGTATGCTGTTGGCACTGGTGCGCCTCACCTCCTTTGTGCTGGGAGAGGTTGAACAGCAGCCCGGAGGCCCCTTCCTCTGGTCTGGGAGCAGTGTAATGGCAGCCCAGAAGCCCCTTCCTCTGGGCTGGGAGTGGTGGAATGATGGCCAGGAAGCCCCTTTGGGCTGGGAGCGGTGGAAAGGTGGCCTGGAAGTCCCTTCCTCTGGACTGATGATGGGAAAGGAGGAAAAGAGATGACAGATAGCTACTTGAAATGAGTGGAGAGGATTTGAAAGTGAATTGCTCCTAGGCCCTGGCCACCGACAATTTTTATAAGGTTTCTTCCAACTAGACCATTTTCCTTCTGGCTTAGAAACCTTCCCTGAGTCTGGCCTCCTCTGTTCTCCTGCTCCAGCCTCCCTTTTTAACTTCACCTAGGCTGTCTAGCTGGCCTTGTTGCCCTGCTTCCACCGAACACACCAAACTCTGAACATTCTATAGACACAATAATCCCTCCAGACTTTGGTACATGCATGCAGTATGCCTAGAACAGTGATCGGGAGTCTTTTTTTTTTTTTGGTACTGGGGATTGAACTTGGGTCCTTGTGCTTGTGGGGCAGGCACTGAAACCACTGAGCTAAATCCCCGGCCCAATTGGGAGTCTTTTAGAGCTTTCAATGATACAAACAGCCCACTGAGGCATGTGTGCCATAGGTTCACCACCACTGGCCTAGAGTAACTTGCTTTTTTCATTTGACAAAAACCTCCTCCTTAAATGTCTCTTCCTCTAAGAGGTCTTCCCAGGCTTGATTACTCAGTGTGCTTCTGTTCATATCCTTGTCCTGGCATTTATTTAAACTTCATTTCTTCATGTGTCTGTGGTCTTTCTTAGACCGAGAGTTTTTTGAGTAGAGGTTCATTACTCTGGTATGGAGTCAATGATTAGAATTTTAATCCTATATAATTTAGTAATTCTGTGGTCCTTGGGCACAGTCCTTTATTTCTTGGAATCACAATTTTCTTCTCTATATAATGAGAATAACACTAAGCACATCGTGAAGACATTAAGGACTAAGTAAAGTTCTTACAAGTTGTTTAAAGGAAAACTTTATATGTTAATGATTGTTTTTAGCTTTATATCTCTCTAGCATCACAGTAAGCATAGTAGAGAAGGTACTTGCTAGCTGATTATGAAGGAAAGAAGGATCCTGATATTGTCAAATTCTGATATTTTATGATTTAGTCACAAAAAACAGATGTTATATTTGCAAATTATACCAAATTTTATTGTAAATAAAGTTGTTTGTGAAAAAGGTGATCTATTTTCCCATTTAACTCTTTTGGTACATTAAAAGGCATTCATTCTTAAAAAAAAAAAAAAAGGCATTCATTCTTAAACATTAATATAAAAACACCTGTGGACCTTTAAAGTCTGTGCCCACTGTGGAGAACTATCTGCCTGGAACCGTCTGTGTTTTGGATTTTGAATGTGTCTTCCCAAATGGGAATTGTGGAGAGTGCACCTTTCTCATCTCTGTCTGGGATGGTGAAGAGCAACTCGCTTGTAGTGGTATTGAGCCGATCCCAGGAACCTTCCTGCAGTTCAGCCACTTTCAGTTGAAAATTTATATTTGTATTTAATCTGTCTCAATTGTTAACTTGCTTTAAAAAAGTATCTGTTTTATGTATTTTAAGTGCTATTTGCAAGTTACCACTGAATGCTAATTTTTAAAAACTTCCATAGTTAATACTCTGCTAAATGTTTAAAGCCTGACATTTAATCTGGGTGAACTGGAATGCTCTGATTTCACCGTTTGCTGTAGTAAATGTCACTCTAAACATTGTTGCTTTCACTCACACTTAAGTGCTTTCATCACAGTGGGTACAGTGTGTCAGAGAATTCTTTGTGTGCCACTCTAGTAAGGGGAAAAAAGGACTAAGCCCGGCCTTTAAACAAGGCAAAAAAAGAAAAAACCCAAACTGCTTGGAAGGCAAAGACGACTCTGTTTTTATGTGGTGTTTGTGAGCATACAATCCTGTGTTCTACCCAATTCTCTTTAAAAGCAACTGTATTGCATCAGTTATAACTTGAGTCTTACTGAACTCATACATAGATGCCAAACAGCTTCCCCTTGTTTTGTGACTGAGATGGGGAAGGGGTAGTAGATACCACCATTACTTTACTTTAACTTTCGCCTGGAGGAGGAGTCTTCTCATTTGGCTCCCCATACTGTTTTCAAGCAGGGTGTTTATTTCGAGGGCTACTGGAAACAGACCAATTCTCATATTATATCATTTTGACATGAAATAGAAAAATTAATTTGTGATTGTTTTAATAACAAGTGATTTATTTCTGTTCTATAATCCACTTTTCTTTAAATTCTTTTTTTGGACATATTCTTTGCTTGTCAGCCTTTTGTGTCCGGGGATTTTTATGTTTACTCTTCTTTTTCTTGTCTTCTTCCTGTTTCCCAACTCTCTAGGTCCCTTTTGGGCCCTCAGCCTCCTTTTCTTGGTCCTCAGTACCTTGTCTGCCCCTTTTGTGCTCACCTAGTCAGTCCCATGCTTGATTGCTTGCCTCTCTTTCTCCTCCCTTGTGTGCTGCCTGCTGCTTTAGGGCCATTTTTACTACTTTTCCACATCTTCTCGGTCCTCCTCATGCAGCTCATGGTATAGCTGACCACAAGCTGACATGCTGAGCTCATCCCACATCACTGTTGTAACACAAACAGATTATCAGCAAAGTTCGTAGGTTGAGCTCCAGGTTCTATTTTGGGTAGTTAATGCCTATACCAACCAATGTTTTCAGGTTCCTGGCAGCCATACTGAAACATGAATTTGAAGCCTGGAAATAGAATAACATACAAGAAGCCCTAAGCCATGAGAGGTATAGCTTAGTAGCAGAATATTTGCCTAGCATGCATACAAGAAGCACTGAAGTGAAATTTTAGAAAACCATCAGCTAGCTATTTCATTACACATAGATTCAAGTCCCTACTTTGTTACTTGTTAGCTGTGTGGTCCTGAACAAATTAGTTCATTCACTTAACAGATGTTTATCATATGCTTATATTTGTGCCTAGTATTTGGCTTGTAGGAAAAGCTGTTAGCCCTCTGTCTTCCTCTCTTATATTCACAACCAATTCAGAAATAAGATGTGAAAATCAAATTATTACCTTTATCAACCAATAAAAACTGGATTGGAGGATGTGGCTTATATATGCAGCTATCATGGGCTTACTTATTCTTCTTTCCTAAAGTAGACTGCAGGCTGCTTTTGATCTCTGTTCAGCACTCCAGGATGTAGAGGATGAATACATATTGAAGACAGATGAGCTAAAGAGAAAAGGGAGAAATAGCTCATGGGGGCTGGCTGAGCTGAATACCCTCAATCTGTCCTAAGCCCCATTGATCAGGTAAGCCCTGCTTTTCCCCTAGGGAAAAACAAACTGAGAAAGTCAAGAGGAGACTCCATTCTTCCCACCTGGAACCTGGAAATTCTCTTTATTCCAGGGAAACAGGAACTCCAAGCATGATACTTAACTAGTAATTACCATGGTAAGCAAAGTAAATATTGTTAGCGTATTCTCCTAACTGTAAAATACGGATAATTTTAGCTACCATCTATTATGGCTGAGTGAACTGATACTGTACAAAGAACATATGTGTTAACTGCCATTGTTTGGTCATGACTCACCTGAGCGAGAATCAGCCATTCAGGAGGCCTCGTATATCTTTGTTACACTCTCTTCCTTGTCTCTTATTGAACCTCCAATTTGATCATTTCCCCTTCCTCACTCCTGTTTCTTTTCTGTTTTCTTTTTTTTTTTTAATGTGGGAATAATGGTCCTAAAGCTTTTGATTGCCAGTAAGTATGAGTTGAATTAATCCTGGCTTATGGCTCCCGAATCATTAATTTGGACAAAGAAAGCTTTTGGAACAATTAAGTCCTCTTTAGAACTACAAAACTGGTTATGCCTGAATGGTTACCAAAGTACAGTATGTGGCTATAAGTAGATACTACTATGTGAGAAATATTTTTTGATTCCTCAAATTTATTGTCATATTAAATTGAATGATACTTATTTAGTTTTTCTATCACATAGAAAATAACTTGGGTGATACTGAAACAACAATAATGAAGAACAACAATAGATGTATACAGGGGTTTTTTTGTTTTGTTTTGGTACTGGGGATCAAACTTGGGACCTTGCGCTTGTGAGTCAGGCAGCGGAACCACTGAGCTAAGTCCCCAGCCCGACAATAGAGATAGCTTTAGGAAAGAATGTTTAATCCAGGGTGTTTAGGCCTTATTTTGAAGACAACAGAAGCCATTGAAGTCAAGTAAAAACACAATCAGATGTATCTTTGGAAAAAGTCACGTGGCAGCGCTGTTGAGTGTGAAACAGAGGAGGGAATGAGGCTGTGACTGTTGATAGGAGGCTTAGGTAAACCAGATCAGAGAGGAGATGGTCCATGCCTGGTATGGATGAAAATCAGAGCCCAGATTTGGGAGATTTTCAGAGTAGAATAGATAAGGTTGGGTCGAGAAGGGAAAGTGAGAAATTAATCAGATAGTAGGCCTGTTGCCTAAGATTAAAGATTTCAAATGACAGTGCGGCCAGAGGCCCATACCTAGCATCATAGAGGGTTGCCATAGAGAATCCAGTCTGGGAAAGATGGTTGGAGCTGAAGGAGAGATGGACTTGACTAGTAAGAAGAATTGAACCAGTCCCCCAGAGTTAGCTGGTAAGGGAATTCCTAGTAGGGTAAAGCTTCCTGGGAATGGTGTCATGCAGACATTTGCCTTTCACTGACTGGGAGACAGGAAGATGGGGAGAAAAAAGGAGAGAGAGAGTTGGAAAAAAGAAGTCATTGTGTAGGGAAAATTGGGGGGCTACTTGCTTTCAAGAACACTGGCATGTTGTAGACTCTCCTGTCTCATGTATAATTATATCAAACTATTCAAATAAAGCACATGAAGCCCCATTTTACACCACCCCCCGTACCAGGGATGGAACTCAGGACCTTGTGCTTGCCAGGCAGGCACAGTGCCACTAAGCTACATCCCCCGGCAAGCCCTGTTTTATTTTATTTATTTATTTATTTTTTGGATACTGGGGATCGAACTCAGGTCCTTACACTTGCAAGGCAGCCAGTGGAACCACTGAGTTAAATCCCTGGCCCTATTTTAGTTTTCAAAAAGAAAAAATAATAATAAAAGTACAAACTCAATTGGATACCATTTGGATACTTAGCTAGAGATTTTTTGTGTGTGGGCTATATCTTTATTTTCTTTGAATTCTTAAAATTGCATTCTTCTTTTGCCTTAAATTGCCTGGGGTTGAGAGAATTTGATCCTTGGAATGAGCTCTCTCTGTGTCTGTTTTTATAGGATATTATAAAATCTTTTCTTTTTAAAATCAAAATTCTAAAATCAGAGAACAGAAGGTTAGTGAATACTCTTTCCTGTAGGGTGGAAGGTGAAGGAAAAGAAAAAGATTGTATGGCTTTAGAATAGTCCTTTCTTCTCTTACCCTTTCCTGTCTGTATATTGTCTCCAAGTTTTTATTCGCTGGACTTAACACTCGGTGCCCCTTGTAGCAGAGACTCATTGGGCATATCAATGTTGAGTATATACTTCTAAATGGCTTTTTTTTTTTAATGTACTGGGAATTGAACCCAAGTTCTTCAAACTGAGCTATATCTCCAGCTCTTTTATTTTGAGTTAGGGGCCTGCTAAGTCGATAAATTGCTTAAGCTGGGCTTGAAACTTGTAATCCTCCAAGAGTGCTGAAATTACAAGTGTGCAACACCAAACCTGGCTACTTTTAAGTTTTTATAAGTAGTTTCATAAAACTGAAAAACTGTTTTCTCCATTTGTTTAAAGATAAAAGTTCTTCCTTCCATTTCATAGTTTCTAGAGACTCAGAATTGGAGCATGGAGTATTTAACTAATGGCATGGTATAAAAGCTTTTTGGGAGAATGTAAACTAGTACAGCCACTATGGAAATCAGTATGGAGATTCCTCAAAAAAGTAAAAATAGAAATTACCCATATTTATAACACTGCAATTCACAGTTGCTAAGCTCTGGAACCAGCCCAGATGCCCACAAATAGACAAATGGATAGAGAGTATGGTATATATACAATGGAGTATTAGCCTTAAGAATAAAGGCTGAGTTGCCAAAAAATTAATGGAACTCAATATCACATGATTTCTCATATGTGGGAAACCTAAAATAGGAAGAAAGGGAAAGAGAGAGAAAGGAGAGATGGTAGGAAACAAAAAGACTTTTTGGAGATGGGGAGGGGGTGGGGGGAGGAGGAAGGGTATGGAGGGGTAAAAGGACAGAAAATGTTCAAGATATGTTATATACATGTACCAGTTACGCAAAATAAATTGAAAAAAAGCTTTTTGTTCACATTTATAGAGCCATTATATAAAGCCACTGTTTTTCCCAAGGTATTATAATATTAACCAAGCCAATGGTTGTAGACACCCAATAGAGAAAAACCAATTTCTTCAGATTTCCCTGGAAACTTTTGTTGGGCACCTGTTTTATGCAACACATGTGATAGCTGAATGCAATGTCTTATTTCTAGGTTGTATGATCCCTGATGATTTGTCTTCCCAAGCCCCATTGCCAAGGAAAATGCGGAGTACCACTGCAATATCTTATACATATTAACTCGTTTAATCCTCACAGTAACTCTATGAGTTATTTGCCATTTTAATCACCATTTTACAAATAAGAAAGCTGAGGCATAAGGAAAAAAAAAAGACTTGCCAAAGTTTGATGTCTGGACAGCAAAAACAAGATCAAACTCAGACAGCCTGAGGCTGTAGCATCCAAACTGTAATCATTGTATTTTGCTGCATTTCTGCTCAGGACAGCCATTGAATCCATGAACAAATTTCATTATAAAGACATAGGGTAAGACAACCCAGAGTGATGGGCTGGGCTGGGCTGGTGGTAGTTATTAGAATAACAACATGGATTTTAGCACACTTGTTTATAATTAACATTGAAGTTAGTGCCTGTCACACTTGTGAGTGCCTTGCTTCTCTTGCCTTTCATGCCTTCTGATTAGCAGCATTTCTCCCACCCCACGGTGGCCTGGCAGGGAAGGCTGGATGGGGTTAGCCAGTGAAGGTAGGAGTCATGGGCAACAATGGGCGAGTGGCACTTACTCTCCCCAGAAATGCTCTGTCAGACTCAGGAAGTGTGGCTTAGTCATGTTTAAGATAATCCAATTTTATACCCTAGAATAGACTGTCTAAATTCTTTAACAGAATTTGACTTTAAATCTTACCCCGAGAAGTCCTCTCAGTAAATAGCTTGATCTACATTATTTGCCCTGTTTGTTGAATCACATAATATAGGGGTTTATTTGCCATCCCTACCTCTTTTCCCTAAAAAGCTCTTAAAAGAACCTGAGAACCTGCTGCCCCAGCAGAAGATGCTGAACTTTGGCCCAGCACTGCCCTCCACAGGGTTAAAGGGAGGAGGGAAAACTAAAGTTCAATCAAAAGAGCCACTGTTGATCTTGAAAGAGCTTCAGCCGCATATAGCCCACAAAGATTCACTTCCCCCTTCAGCTCTCTGTATTTTTTGGTATTTGTTGTGACGCATTGCTGGTCAAAGAAACCAAGAATAATAGCAGCAAATACACATTTGTGACTTGATATGACCTAAGTGCTTTGCAGACTTTACCTCACTTAATCTTCTCTGTGACCCCACAGGAAATGCACTGCTCAAATCCTCATGTGACAGAAAAGGCAGTAGAGGCACAGAGAGTGATATGACTAACCTAAGGTCCTACAGGTAGGAAGTGAAGGAGCCAGGAGTCAGTCCCACCCAGTCTGACTCCACATATTTTCTCTGCTGTCTTTTCTGTAGACTATCAACACCTCAGATATTCCATTTTACCTGCAATTAGGCAGAATTATTGTTTCGAGAAATAGGGGGCCCTTCATTTGAATGAGAAGACCTGGAGGTTTAACATTCTTGCTACAGTGGCTGAGAATCTCAACAAAATTTGGTTTTTGGTCAGATGTGATATTTCCCAGATTACTTGCTTGATTAACAAACTTGCTGCCTCTACTGTTAAGACTGGTCTGGCAAGCTAGAAATGGTGGCATATGCCTGTAATCCCAGCACTCTGAGAGGTTGAGGGAGGAGGATTGCATGTTTTAAGCCCTGCCTAGTCACCTCATTAAAAAAGGGCTGGATATTAAGCCCAATATAAGGCCCTAGGTTTTTTTCAAAAAGGAAAAATTCTGTTTTGGCAGAGGCTTCATTCTAGTGCTGTGGACAGACTCAGCCCCGCCAACAAGGCCCTGCTTACCCAACCATCGCCTCCCCAAAGCCCCAGGATGGAACACCAAGCATGAGCAGCAAACCATACCCCACATGCCCTTTTAGTAAGGCTCGGGTGGGATACCTTGGTGGTTAAGATGACTTTGAGTGGCAGGGAATATGGTACCTTGTCTCCTCTACCTCCCTAATGTCTTCCTGTCCCACTGCCCCTCACATGCCTTCTCTGGATCATGTCCATATCCTCTCAATACCATCAGCTACTCCCTTTTAAAGCATTAACAGATAATTAAAGAGCTAGCTTGTAGTGTTTAAAATAGGGTACTGCGACCAGGGATTTAGTTCAGTGGTTTTGCCGCCTGCTGTGCAAGAGCAAGGACCCGAGTTTGATCCCCAGTACCAAAAAAATAAATAAATAAAATAAAATAGGGTGCTACCCAGGACACTTGCTTCCTAAGAGATAACTGTAACTCTGACCAACAGAGGAAAAGGTGTTCTTTTTCTGGCAGACCTCTGCTGTTGGAGAGTCCTAGGCTTAATGAGTCCTAGGCTTAATGAACTTGGCGGAGTTCATCAGGGCTTCTTGCCCCCAGAGTGGTTTTGAGCAGGGTAAGAGAGAAGATGGCATTTGATGGCTCACCAGTACCCACACCTCCTCTTGCAGCTTGCTGAGCACACACAGATCCCCTCTGTGAATGAATGTAGACAGGAGAGCCATGCCTGAAGATTGCCAGACCACTTCCAGTGGTAGAAAGCAGAGGTTTCCAAGTGCTACTGTAGTATATCAGAATCACATGGGAACTTGTTTAAGATGCATCTTCCTGGGCCTTGGGCCCAAGGATTCTGATTTTAAAAGACCGTGCTTTTGATAAGTGTTCTGGGTGAATGTGATGTGGAGCCCTGAGAAATACTCACAGAGTCACTTCTCTGCTTGGGTGTCCTTTCTAAGCAGAACTGGAATAACCGCATCCCTCAGATCCTACCAATGTTTCTGACCTTTGAGTCTACAGTAGGAGGGAGTCACTAGTGCAGCCAAGCATACTTAATGGTTAATGCAGTAAGAACCGCAAAGAAACTCATGCTTTTGACACTGTTGTTGTTTCTGATGAGTTGCTGATGATGTCAGTACATCATTGCTAGGATTTTGGAAAATATATGGTGAACAATGAAAGGAAAACAGCCTTTAAAAGCTTGAATGAACAGAAAGCAAAGCGTGTATTCTTCAGAGGATTTTAGCAGCTTATTAAGATGTGGAATCCAATCTTGGCTCCAAAGTCCCATGTTCTTTAATGACACTAAGAGTACAGCTCTTTAACACATCCCAGTTTGTCAAATTCTTTCCTCTGTTTCATTGTCTTCAAGTGTATGTATGTGTCTATCTGTTTCCCTCCCTCCCTCATCCTTCTTCCCCTTCCCACAAAAACCTCAGAACAAGTTTTTTATATATTCTTTTGATCCACAATTGAGGAATCAGTTAATCCTCTTGTAAAAATTCTTAAGCTGTTTTCTTAATACTACAGAAATAATCTGAACATAAAATGTCAAGGAGGACAGCAGATGTTTTCAGTACAGCAAGAAAGAAATAACACATAGGTACATAAAGAAAAATTAAGGAAGGGTCATAGGGAAAATATCACTTATCTACTGAAGTGAGTGCCCTGACAGGAAGAAGTAAGGGGTTATATAGTTATTTTGAGTTCAAGCTAATTCTTCCCATTTAGAAAGGATGCTCCCTTTTCTTTTGAAAATGTTAACCATTTGTCTTGTTTTGCTTTTTGGAGACAAGGTCTTGCTGTGTAGCCCAAGCTGGCCTTGAACTGTGGTGATCCTCTTGTCACAGCCTTCCAAGTGCTGGGATTACAGGATGTTCCACCATGCCTGGCCATGTCAACCTTTTCTCTTTGGAAAAGGTTTCCTAATCCATCTCAATCCAATAGTATATTACAGTCTGCCACTGATTTCTTTGTTAAAGCTATAAAATTTTAATAACAATTGCCAGGATGTAACCCTCAGTTAAATTGCTTGGAGCCCCCTTGCCTTAAACCTACATCCAACTAATCTGGACCTGGTTGGCAGGCCCACAGTGGGCCAGTGTGGTGGAGAGAAGAACCCTGAGCTAGCCTTCAAAAAGCTTGAGTTTGGGTCTCAGCTAAGCTACTGACTTATATAAGTTATGTAATTCCTCCGTGCCTTAGTCTCTTTGCCTTAAAAATGAATACAGCAATGCCTATCTCCTCACAGGGCTATTATAAAGTTTACATGTGATATCCTTTCTGCATTACTAATCATCAACTGCAGCCTGACAGTACTAAATTGAAAATTCCAGAAAGAAATAATTCATAAATGTTAAATTGCATACTGTTTTGAGTACTATGATGTCAAGTCTTGCACTGTACTCTTCTGTTCCACTCAGGACATGACACACTCCTTTGTCCAGCATATCCTTGCTATGCACTACCCATGTTGTGGCAGACTTGTGATTTATAGTGTTACAGCTCTTAGTGGTTTAGCGGGATCAGGCCAAGAAGAATCAAGAGTGCACCCAGAGGTTGGAGACAAGTGTACATTTTTATTATGCCTGCTGACTTATCAGGGATTTCTCCACAAAGCGATCATCCAAGAGCTGGCAATGAAGAAGTTTTATATGGATCAAGGGAAGAGGGGCACAGATACAGAAGCAAGGCACTTAACATCTGTTCATTGGTTAAGGAAGTTACATTCAGTTTAAATGATTGGATAGAAAAGTACACAGGAGTTCATCTCATTTATATATGGCAGGAAAGTAGGGATGACATCATCTTGCGGATGCAGACATTTATTGAGAACAAAAGACAGTGAAGGAGACCACATTTCCGGTGAGGGAAGGAATATGAGCTGGAAGCGGCTCTGTCGGTTAGGTCAGCTAGCCTCAGGAAACAACTTTTTGCTCAGAAATCATTTTTCCAGTTCACCCACCCATTAAGTCACTTAGCCCTCTTGGTATCGGATTGACTGGGCTGGTATCACAGCGCTCATGTTCAAGTAACCCTTATTTTATTTGTTTTTGTTTTTTGAGACAGGGTCTTGTTCTGTAATTCAGGCTGGCCTTGAATTCATGACAATCCTGCCTCAGACTCCGGAGTGCTGGGATCACAGGTGTGCGCCACCATGCCCAGCTACCCTTATTTTACTTAATAATGTCCCCAAAGTTCAAGAGTAATGATGTTAGCAATTTGGATATGCCAGAGAGAAACCATAAAGTGCCTGCTTTAAGTGAAAAGGTATAAGTTCTCAGAAAGTAAAGAAAAAAATTATGTGCAGAGGTTGCTAAGATCTTCAGTATATTGTTGTAATTGTTTATCTTGTTATTGTTAATAAACTCATACTGTACCTAATTTATAAATTAAACTTTGTAATAGATCTACATATATAGAAAAAAACAGATGTATCAATCAGGCTTATCCTGGTTTCAAGCATCCATTGGGGTCTTAGAACATATCCCCAAGAATAAACAGGAGCTGCTATAATTAAGGAAAATGGTATAATCGAAACTCTGCCTAGTAAGTAGTAGGTGCCCAATAAATGTCACTATCTTCCCTTCGTCCTAAGCAGAAGGGAGGACAGTGAACTAATTGATTCCCCGAGGCTGCATCCAGCTCTAGCTATCTGCTTCTGAGAGATCCACCTAGTATAGGATGGGAAGAAAACAGAAGGAAAAAGCACTGGATTTGTAGGGTTCCAAGACCTTGGTGAAAACATTTCAGTGAGTTGAAAATTCACTAAAACTAATAAACAAAAAAGACCAAGAAGGCAGGAAATCATCGCCTTGACCATTTGGTACAGAGAATAGGAAAACAAAAAGATTCGGTTTCCTCAACTGGAAGTCGAAACAGCTACGAAGCTTGCAAAAATAATTTTTGGGTACCCTGACAATGATCTTTAATGATGATGTTGAGCAGGCATGGCCTGACCGTTCTGATAAAAAGTTCAAGTTTTTACTTTATATATATATTTTTTTCTGATAGAACATAAGGGCAAGGAAATGAAATACCAACTTAGTGTGGACACTGGTTTTCCATGTAAAGGCAAAATAGTGAATTCTTGTTTGGAAAATGCACAAGATTGGGTTGTTCCTCGTGTTAAGGGACTTTTTCACCATTTTATGGTCATAGACTTTCAAGGCCATTTGGCTACAGGCTAAGAAGTACATTAAAAGGGCACTGCAGATCGAAAACAGGGAAAGTTCTGGAGTCTTTCAATCATTACCATCTGAGGAAATCCAGAAAATACCATTCTTGGAAACCAAGTGCTGCCTATATTTTTTCACATAAGTGTCACTTGGAGTGGATCAGGCAGGGCAAAAGATATGACTGGAAGATAAAGAGACCAAAGTGGATGAATGAATTATTCTTGTCAAGTATCCTTGGAAGAGTAGGATAAATCACACCAGATCAGTGCTATGCCTGTGACAGACTGACAGGCCTTGAGGACAGGATTGGCAGAACCCATTTGATCAGTCTGGTATTTTAAGGACTCTGCCCTTGCTCCACACAGTACTCTTAAAGTTTGAAAAGTGCCGTTTGCATACTATTTTACTTTTGGATGGAATGTAATAATAGCTGTTTGTTGACACTTGGTCATGAGCTAGGCTAGTGGTGGTGAACCTATGGCATTCATGCTGCAGCAGGCCATTTGTATCATTGAAAGCTCTAAAACTGTCACCATCACAGAGCTAGGCACTGTGTTAAATACTTCACATGTTCTTTAGTCTCCATGGCACCAGGCTTGAGCAGATTTTCTGGGTTATATTTGTTTCTGGTTAGAGTGCCATTCCCTATCCCTAATACTCTCTGCCTTAACATTTCAGACTTCCAGGAAGAGAATATGTTGAAACCAAACCACTAGAACCCTATCTTCCTCTGCATCTTTACATTATTCACTAAAAGAAGCTCAAACCTCTGGGATACAGTTCCACCTATGGATAACAGCTTTGCTTAATTGTAATTCATCTCAAGCTTGCACTTCTCCCCAGGCCCCCAAACTCCTCCCATTGACTCTCAGTAACTCAGTCAGGCAGCTAAATCTATATGATCCCTTTTCCTGACTCTTGCCATAATCAGTATCTGATCATACCCAGAATACTATATACTACTTCATCAGATATTTGCTCATAAGTCACTTCCTCAGAAAGGACTTTTATTCTCCATATCACCCTGTTCCCTTATTGGTTCCTTATACTGGGTCAGAGACACCCATACCATACTTTTCTAATGAAAATATGTACTTGAGCATAATGGTAGCCAGCTGTGCATCTCAGTAGATGCACTAGGGAATATAGGAAGCAGTCTTTGTTCACCCACTTGATACGACCAATGGTAAGGTGTATACATGTGTGTCAGAGTATAAATGGGTAAGTTTTACTTATGTTATGTGCTGGGTTACATTTTTGTGTATTTATAATTATTTTGTTAAATGTTTTTTGATTTTTCATGTAGAATTAGCCCAATTTAGTATGATGTCACATGAAAATCTGCTTTTACAACTTTGGGAAGAGGTTGAAAGTGAGTCATCAGGTGACTTGGCTACCGATGGTGACTTGGATCATGTAAGCCAAAGAAATTAGCAGTGTATGACAGATATGACAGATAAGAGATATGACAAATAGAGAAGTACAGAATGAAGAATTTGATTCAGATGAGGAAGAAAACAGTAATGTAAATAAATATTTGACTAGTCAAAATGCTACAAAATGGTCATGTATCCTGAATGATCCAGTGTTAGAACTAGGTCAGAAAATGTTAGGTTCTTGCCAGGGGCGAAACCTACTGGATGGAATGCCAACACTGCGATTCAATGTTGGAAATTGTTTGTAACAGATGAAAAACCTGGTTTTTCTTCTTGCAGTAATAAACCATATGACTTTGTGAACAGACTTAGTGTACCTATTTTAAAAAGTAACCCAAATGTCACATTCCACAGTTGGTTCACTAGTTACCCATTGAAGCTACATTTGCTAAAAGAACATGAGTTGACCAGCAGAGGAACTATTTGCAAGAACAAAACTGAGATTCCTGAAAAATGTTACAAGTTCACAATACAGAATTGTGTGGTACAGCCTTTGGATTTCAGAAAGATATAACATTGGCCTCCTATATGGCGAAGAAAAACAAAGTGGTATTGATACTGTCCACATTACACCATGATGATAAGATTGATAGTGAGGCTGGGTGTGGTAGTGCATGTCTGTAATCCCAGCACTGAGGAGGCTGAGGCAAGAGGATCCTTTGAGTTCAAGGTCAGTTTTTGCTACATAGTGAGTTCCAGGCTAGCTTAGACTACATAGTGAGACCCTGTCTCCAAACAAACAAATACTCAACACAAATGAAGCCAGAAATGGTCACATTTTACAACAAAACGAAAGGCAGATTACATGCTGTTGAGGAATTATACAGCAACTATGGTGTCACTCAAAACACAAAGCATTGGTCAGAGGCTGTGTTTTACTTGATCCTAAACATGTCAGGTATAAACAGTTTCATAGTTCAAAGAAAATAACAAGCACAAAATATCACGGAGAAATTTTCTTAGAAGATTGGGACTGGAATTGATAAATGATCAGTTACAACAAGGAAGAATATGTATCTGCCCAAAGAACTCCTCAAGAGAATTCTGGAGCAGACCAGTGAACAGACGGGTGAAACAACACAGGAACCTCCTAAGCAAACAGGAAGCAGCAAGGCGTCAAGTATGTTTTGTATGTCTACCAAAAAGACAGGAAAACAAAGCACATGTGCTGTCAGTGTAAGCAATACTTGTGTATGGAACATGCTGTTCTCATGTGTGAAAACTCCCATAGGTGTGATAATTGAAGTTAAAGGTTATTTTTGTAGTAGAGTTTTATTTGTATTTTCTTTCTTTTTTTTTTTTTTTTTGGTACTGGGGATTGAATTTGGGACCTTGCGCTTGCAAGGCAGGCGGCACTACTAAGCTAAATCCCCAGCTGTATTTTCATTGTAGTTCACATAAGGATTTATTTCTGCTGTTGATTTTTAGATCTAGTAAGCAAACAAACAGTTGATGTAGAAAATGTTGATATTTATTCTAAGCACTCAGTATATATTTGATGTTTTATATTCTTGTTATTTCATTTTCTGCTAAGTGGACATTGTATAATATAATAGGAAGCTCCTGACAAGAGGAAGACAAGAGAGGTGATGGATGGCCTGCCAAACAGGAAAGGAGAGCTAAGCACATGTGCTGCCAGTGTCAGCAAGACTTGGGTATGGAACAGGCTGTTGTCATGTGTGAAGATGGCCATAGGTGTGATAATTGAAGCAAAGATTGTTTCTGTGGTAGAGTTTTTTTTGTATTTTCACTGTGGTTCACATAGGAATTTATTTCTGCTGTTATTTTTTAAATCCTGTAAGCAGGTAAACAGTTGATGTTGAAAATGTTGATGCTTATTCTACACATTCATTGAATATTAAAAATTTAATATTTTACTGATTTTTATTTTCCTGTTAAGTACACATTGTTCTACTCTCTGCTGCTATATGACCAACATTTTTAGCTTCTACACTTGTGTGAGAACACATATTTGTCTTTCTCTACCTGGCTTATTTTTCTTTTTTGTTTTTTTTTTTTTTTTTTGGTACTGGGGATCAAACTCAGGCCCTTGCGCTTACATAGCAGGCAGTGAAACCACTCAGCTAAATCCCCGGCCCATGGCTTATTTTTCTTTCTTTTTTTTTTTTTTTTAATTAAATTCTTTCATTGGTACATTGTAGGTATACAACACAATTACATTTCTCATTGGGAATTGTACTTTTACATAATGCATCTTGGTTCTTATTTTTTCCCCGTTCCTAGCCCTCCCTTCACCCCCTTCACCCCCTCCACCCTTCCCTATTTACAAAGACTTTATTTCCATTTTTTGCATTTCTCGGCATTTTTCCTTTCCCTTCTTTCCTTTCCCCTGCCCCTCCCACTACCCCTACCCCTTTGGACCTTTTCTTCCTATTTTGCATTATCGGTTATTCATTCTAATCATTGGTACATTTTAGGTACACAATATAATGACATTCATCATTGGAAATTTGCATCTTTACATAGTCTCTCTTGGTTCTTATTTTTCACCCTTGCCCAGCCCTCCCTTCAACCCCTCCATTCCTCCCTATTTACAAAGATTTTGTTCCTATTTTTCCATTTTCTCATATTAATCCCATTCCCTTCTTTCCTTTCCCCTAGCCCTCCCACTTCCTTCCCCTTTGCCCCTTTTCTTCCTATTTCACATTACCTATTACATTTTTAGTCCTTATTTACACTTTCAGTTTCTCACACCAGAGAAACTATTCGGTATTTATACATGTGTGTCCTATTTATTTCACTTAAGAGTATTGCCTCAATGTGCATCCACTTAGCTATAAATGTCTCTAATTTCTCATTTTTTATGGCTGAGTAGTACTCCATTTTATAAAAAAGCTACATTTTCTTTATCCAGTCTCCAGTTGATGGGCATTTGGGCTGTTTCCAAGTTTTAGCTATCACAAACTGTGCTGCTATGAACATGGGCGCACATATATCACTGTGGTATGATTCTTTTAATTCTTTGGGGAAGATCCCCAGCAGTGGAATAGCGGGGTCAAATGGGACTTCCAGTCCTAGTTCTTTGAGGTATCTCCATACTGATTTCCACAGTGGTTGCACCAGTCTACACTCCCACCAGCAGTGGAGCAGGGTTCCTCTTTCCCCACAGCCCCGCCAGCATTTGTTATTGGTTGATTTCATGATAGCAGCCATTCTTTCTGGAGTGAAGTGGAATCTCAGCATTGCTTTCATTTCCATCTTTCGAATGACCAGTGATGTTCAACATTTTTTCATGTATTTATTTGCTATTTGTACTTCTTTGTCTGAGAAATGTCTGTTCATTTCAGATGCGCATTTTCAGATTGGGTCTTTAAATTTGGGAGGTCTGATCTTCTTAAATTCTTTATAGATTCGAAATAGTAGACCTTTGTCTGAGGAAGAGCAGGTGAAGATTTTTTCCCACATTGTGGATTGTCTCTTCACACTGCTGGTGGTTTCTCTTTCTGTGCAGAAGCCTTTTAATAAGAAGAGATCCCATTTGTTGATTGTTTGTGCTAGTTCACAGGCAACTGAGGTTTTGTTCATAAAATCTTTTCCTACACCGATGTCTTCAAGAGTTCTACCTAACCTCTGTACCAGACGATTCACTGTGTCTATTTTAATATTTAGCTCCTTAATCCATTTAAATGTTACTTTAGTGCATGGTGAGAGATATAGGTCTAGTTTTAATCTTTGGCAAGTTGAAACCCAATTTTTCCAGCACCATTTGTTAAAGAGGCTATCTTTCCTCCAGCGAGGGTGTTTGGCTCCTTTGTCAAAGATGAGGTGGCTGAGAGTGTCTGGAGTTATTTTGGCATCTTCTAATCTGTTCCACTGGTCCTCAGGTCTGTTTCTTTGCCAGTACCATGCTGTTTTTATCACAGTAGCTTTGTAGTATAGTTGCAGGTTGGGGATTGTGATACCCCTGCCATGTCTCTGTTACCTAGAATTGCTTTTGCTATCCTGGGTATTTTCTTGTTCCAAATGAATTTTTGGATTGTTTTGTCAAGGTCCATGAAGTATGCTGCTGGAATTTCAATTGGAATTGCATTAAATCTATATAGCAGTTTTGGAAGTATGGCCATTTTCACTATATTAATCCTTCCTACCCAGGAACGGGATGTCTGTCCATTTTCTGATATCATCTTCAATCTCTCTTTTCAGAGTGCCATAGTTTTCAGAGAAGAGGTCTTTGATTTCTTTTGTTAGGTTGATTCCTAGGTATTTCAGTTTTTTGGAGGCTATTGTGAAAGGGATTATTTGCCCTATTTCTCTCTCAGTGAGTCTGTCATTGGTGTAGAGGAAAGCTATTGATTTTTGTGTGTTGACCTTGTAACCACCTACTTGACTGAATTTGGTTATTAAGTCTAGAAGACTTTTGGTGGAGTTCTTGGAGTCTTCTATATACAGTATCATGTCATCTGCGAATAATGACAATTTGACTTCTTCATTTCCTATCTTTATTCCTTTTATTTCTTTCTCTGGTCTAATTGCCCTGGCTAATGTTTCCAGAACTATATTGAACAAGAGTGGTGATAGTGGCCATCCTTGTCTTGTTCCTGATTGTAGTGTGAAGGATTTCAGTTTTTGACCATTTAGTATGGTATTGGCTGTTGGTTTCTCATAGATGGCTTCTATCAGTTTGAGGTAGAGACCATCTATTCCAATTTTTTGTAGGGTTTTTATCATAAATGCATGTTGAATTTTGTCAAATGCTTTTTCTGCATCTATGGAGATAATCATATGGTATTTGTCCTTGGCTCTATTGATATAGTGTATTGCATTGATTGATTTTCATATATTGACCCATCCGTGCATCCCTGGGATGAATCCCACTTGATCAGGATGTATGATCTTCTTGATGATCTTCTGCATTCTGTTTGCCATTATCTTAATAAGGATTTTTGCATCTATGTTCATTAGTGAGATTGGCCTGTAGTTCTCCTTTTCGGTTGGGTCTTTCTCTGCTTTGGGGATCAAGGTGATGCTTGCTTCCAGGAATGACTTTGGGAGTATTGCTTCCCTTTCAATTTCATTGAAGAGTTTCAACAGTAGTGGCAGCAGTTCCTCTCTAAATGTCTTGTAGAATTCAGCAGTGAAGCTATCAGGGCCCGGGCTTTTCTTAGTTGATAAGTTTTTAATTACATTTTCAATTTCATTGGTTGATATTGGGTTGTTCAGAATTTTTAGGTCTTCTTCGTTCAATTTTGGTAATTCATATGTATCTAGGAATCTGTCCATTTCTTCTGTGTTGTCCATCTTATTGGCCTATAGGTTCTGGAAGTAGGTATTGATGACCCTCTGGATTTTTGTTGGGTCTGTTGTCATTTCACCCTTTTCATTCCTAATTGCATGGATTTGGGCCTTTTCTTTCCTTTTTCTGACAAGGTTGGCTAAGGGTTTATCAATTTTGTTGATTCTTTCAAAGAACCAACTCTTGGCTTCATTGATTTTTTTGTATCATTCTCTTAGTCTCCATTGCATTGATTTGTCCTCTGATCTTTATAATTTCCTCCCTTGTATGAGCTCTGGGGTTGTCCTGCTCTTCTTAATCTAGAAGCTTGAGGTTCAGCATCAGGTTGTTTAATTGGGCTCATTCTGTTTTCCTAATATGCGTATTCACTGCTATGAATTTCCCTCGTAAGACTGCTTTCATTGTGTCCCATAGATTCCGATATGTTGTATAGTCATTGTCATTTAATTGAAGGAACTGTCTGATTTCTTCTTTAATTTCCTCTGTGACCCATTGATTATTCAGAAGTGTGTTGCTCAATTTCCACGTGTTTATGAAATTTTTTGAGTTTCTTTTGTTATGGATCTCCAATTTGATTGCACTATGGTCTGATAATATACAGGGGATAACTTCAGTTCCTTTGCACTTACTTAAACATGTTCTGTGTGTGAGTATGTGATCTATTTTTGAGAATGACCCATGTGCAGCTGAGAAGAATGTGTGTTCTGATTTTGTGGGGTGGAAGACTCTGTAAACATCTTTTAAGTTCATTTGTTCAAGAGTTCGATTGAGTTCTACTATTTCATTACTTATTTTTTGTCTAGCTGATCTATCTATTTGTGACAGTGGGGTGTTGAGGTCCACCACTACAATTGTATTAGTGCATATATGACTTTTCATGTCCATTAATATTTGTTTTATATAGTTGGGTGCACTAGTGTTTGGTGCATAGATATTTATGATTGTCATGTCTTCCTCTTGGATTGTTCCCTTTACAAGGATATAGTGTCCTTCTTCGTCTCTCTTCATCAGTGTTGGTTTGAAATCTACTTGATCTGCAAAGAGGATAGCTACTCCTGCTTTTTTTCGGGTTCCTGTCACATGGAGTATTGTTTTCCACCCTTTCACTTTCAGTCTATGAGTTTCCTTTTGAATTAAGTGTGTTTCTTGTATGCAGCATGTTGTTGGATTTTGCTTCTTGACCCATTCTGCCAGTCTATTTCTTTTGATTGGTGAATTGAGACCATTAACATTGATGGTTATAACTGAAACATATTGACTTGTCATTGCCATGACTTTTTCTTTTTGTTGGGTTCTCCCCCTTACATTTAATTTCTTTTCATGCTAAATGGGTTCCTTCTGCTTTGCTTCCTGGGGTTGTGATCCTCAATGTCTGTTCCTAGGCTATTGTGTAAAATTCTTTGGAGTGCTGGTTTGGTATTCACAAAGTTCCTAAGGTGCTGTTTGTCATGGTAGTATCTTATTTCTCCATCAATTTTGAAACATAGTTTTGCAGGGTACATCAATCTGGGTTGGAGGCTGTTTTCTTTTAGGGCTTGGAATATGGCACTCCAAACTCTTCTTGCCTTGATGGTTTGTGTTGAGAAGTCTGCTGTGATTCTGATGGGCTTTCCTTTGTATGTGATTTATTTCTTTTCTCTAACTGCTTGTAGAACTTTGTTCTTCTGTTGAGTTTCTGGAATCTTCACAATTATATGCCTATGTGTAGTTTTTTTTTGATCAAGGCTATTTGGAGTCCTATATGCTTCACTTATCTGTATGTCAGGCTCTTTTCCTCTGCTTGGGAAGTTTTCTGCCATTTTTTCTTCAGATCTTTTATGTCATCTGCACTCTCTCCTGTTTCTTCATTGACTCCAGTCCATCTTATGTTATTTTTCTTTGCATCATCTAGCAGCTGCTGCATTGATTTCTCATGTTCCCTTATAATTTTGAAGCAATTTTTCTTTTCCTGGTCACTAATTGCAACCTTATCTTCTGTATCTGAAATTCTGTCCTCACATTGGCTCATTCTGCTGTATAGACTTTCAATGGAGTTTTTCATGTCCTGAAAATCTATTTGCATCTGTTTTATGGATTCCATTTGTTTCTTATGGTGAGATTCCATCATGTTCCTGAGCTCCTCTCTAGATTTATTAATCATGTCTTGCACTAGGGGCAGAATTTCTCCTGTTATCTGAGAAATTATTTCTGATTTCATTTTTTCCAGACCCCCTTTTGTTGCCAGTTCAGTGGGTCCAGGTGGTTGAGTATCAGAGTGTTCCATCTCATTTCCCTTTGGGGTTGCTGTAGGTGATCTGGGAGTCTGGTTTTGAGACTTATTTACGTGTTTTCTCATTTCGACTGGGAGGGGGTGCTATTGGCGCCTGCACGGATTACCTCCTCTGACCTGGGAGAGGTGGGACGGGCCAGGAGCAGCAGTAGGGATGGTGGCCCAAAAGCCCTTTCCTGTGGGCTGGGAGCAGCAGGAGGGATGGTGGCCGGGAAGCCCCTTCCTCTGGTCCAGGAGCAGTGGGATGGTGGCTCAGAAGCCCCTCCCTCTGGGCCGGGAGCGGTGGGAGGGATGGTCACCTGGATGCCCCTTCCTCTGGGCCAGGAGGAGCGGGACAGAAGGTGGCCCAAAAGCCCTTTCCTCTGGGCTGGGAGCAGCGGGAGGGATGGTGGCCGGGAAGCCCCTTCCTGTGGACCAGGAGCAGTGGGACAGCGGCTCAGAAACCCCTATGTCTGGGCCGGGAGCAACCGGACTCAGTACCGTGGTCTGGTGGTCTGGTGTCCTCTGCATCTTCGTAGTGTGGCACCAGGTGTCTGTATAGAGGAGCCGGGGGTAGTGGGTCCAGTGGATTGTTGCCGGGGCGCGGGCTGATTCGGCATGTTCCGTGTGACTCGGGACCTCGGTAGGGTGTGCGCCGACCTGCCTGTCTGCAGCAAGCTGATTCGGCCATGGCTTATTTTTCT
This sequence comes from Heterocephalus glaber, assembly GCF_053883595.1. Lineage (NCBI taxonomy): Eukaryota > Metazoa > Chordata > Mammalia > Rodentia > Bathyergidae > Heterocephalus > Heterocephalus glaber. The sequence continues at coordinate 30,037,201 of NW_028258296.1, read as the reverse complement.
TAATGTCCTCCAGTTCTTTCCATGTTGCTGCATCCATATTCATCCTTTCATGGCTAATTCAGCTTCTTGATTTATTATTTAAATATACAGTGAGCAGAAGTGTTCTGAGTGAACAGAAGAAATTGATGATAGAATGCCAGTTTAGGGAACTTAGCTGTCGGACAAGATTCTATAGCCCCAAAGTTAACCATTCTTTCTAGTTATTTATTTGATTAGATTGTGAACAATTTTTTGTTTTGTTTTGTTTTGGGATTTTTTTGGATTTTGGTTTTTTGTTGTTGTAGTTACCAAGCAAAATTCAAGTAATTGATGTTTGGGGAACCAGCAATAAAATTAGTGTCCTTAAAACATTAGCCCCTTTGCTTAAATGAAAACAATTTATAACTCACTAACCAGGTGTACTGTCACATGCCTGCAATCTCAGCACTCTGGAAACTGAAGCAGAAGGATAAGTTTGAGGCTGCCTCAACTGCATAGCAAGACTCTGACTCAACAAGAAAACTTAAAACTTTTTGATAATGGTTTAAATTTTTAAAAGATGTAAGCCATGCCTGGGTAAAGAGAAACTGAAAAGTGACTGTGATATACTTTCACCGTTAGCTTAAGTTTAACTTAAAATCACCAGTTCCCTTTCTTGCAGTCAGCTTCATACCGTTTTAAAAGACAATATGGTAAAAAAATTTTCAAAATGAGTTCTAGGGGGAAGGTGGTTAGCTAGACTGACATTTTCATGCAGTGGAACATCTAATACTTCTGCAGAAGCACAGAATAGCAGTTGTTATATAAGTGGAAAAGACCTCAAACTGCTGAATACACAATGATGACAACTCTGAAAGTACTATTGGCAATAAAATTGTAAGAGACCGTGAGGTTCATTTATGGTTGGTGATTTAAGTGTTTAGAATTTTTTGGTTATTTCATGTTGGTCTTGATATATGTGTTTCATTTTAACTGCTACTACTCAAATCATTAAATATACATAGAAAAGAAGTGCAGTGTACCCTAATGTGAGCCAAGCACGTACGTCACCCAGGGTGCTACACATCCTTTCCTTCCTGCTGTCCACCTCACTGATCACTGGCATTCAGCACTGTCTTTCCTCAGGCTTCACTCCAGCCTTCCAGTCTGCTATGTGGTAGAGAGCACCTGCCTGCCAACTGCATTTTCTTCTTACTCCTTTGATTACTCTCAGATGCTTCTCTGTCCACTTTCTGAGGCTTTTATCCCATAGCTCTTGCCCTCAGATGCAGCCTTTTGCTTGTATTTTTCATACCCTGGGACACTCACCCAGTCTCTTTTTGCTATATCATTTTCTCCACATGTTCACGGGCCAGAGCTTTTAGTGCAGCCTGAGGAAGTCCTATGACCATTCTAGTGTGATTCATTCCTTCTCTAGGCTCTGCATTTGCTGCTCTTACAATTTTTTATTTTCTCCATACTTGTTAGGGTTCTTGGTAGCAAGCTATCTTCTCTTCTGGCTGCATGGAACATAAAATAATTTAGCAAAAGGCTATAGAGAACTCTGAGAATTACCAGGAATGCTAATGAACTAGCCTTACAAAACAAGAGGTACAAAGTGGGACCTGAGCAGTTAGAACCATGTCCAGATTTCCATGGGCCAAGGAACTGAGTTCAGGGGACACCTGCTGCCACCACTGCTGGGCAGAGCCCACTGCAGCTAGCACCATAGGTGCTGAATGCTGGACTCTGCCAGTGGCCCCCTTGCTACCAGAACAGCTTCTGCTCCAGCCCTGCTCCTCTGCACCACTAGCTCCTGGTCAGATTTTGGCAGAAATATCTGGCCAAGTCACTGACCCAGCCACTAGCTGCAAAAGAGCCAAGAAAAGTATCTCACTCTGCTGTGAGAGATGGTATTTGCCTGCCACTAGAACTATACGATGGAAAATCACTCAGATACCAGGAAAAAAGAAAACAAAATTTTTTAAAAAGACCACACTGCCCATGCCTTATCCATAACAATTGTTTTATTAAACTTCTTACTGTTTCCTTAAATCGTTGAATCTATTTTTGCTTACCTCTGACTCACCAAGAACTCTGAAACATAGTTCAGTGCAAAAAAGAAACTTTAAGGGTCACAGATTTATACACAGAGATGTTCATAACAGCACGATCTAGAATAGCAAAGGAAAAAAAAGGAGCCAGTCTAAATTTTCAACAATTTCTAGAAATAGCCATTTGCATGAATAGGGGAATGGTTAAATTATGAGATATATATAGAACTAAATATAGGTAGTCATTAAAAATCAAGGATTTTGAAAAGTTTTGTTTTGGTCTTTGTTGTGTTTTACTGGGCAAGCACTCTACCACTGAGTCACATTCACAGCCCTAAAAGTATTTTAAAAGCAAACAAAAATATAACTGAAAAGAACTTTACAGTGTTCGTAAATAAGATCTCACATTAATGTATGTGTACATATATAAATTTATAATAGAATCTATATATGAAGATTAAATTACAAGGGAATAAACCAAAATGTTAACAGATTGGTTACATAAGGATTACTTCTTTGAGCTTCCCATTTATTTTCCACATAGCAATGAAAAGTTATTTGTATTTAAAAGAAAACCCATTGATGGCATACTTCCTGTCCACCATTTTTGTCCTTTATCACATCAGAAAGTCAGTTTTTTCCTAAACCAAGCTCATAAACCAAATACTCTGAATTTGTTTCTCTGAGTGTTAAAAGAACACACCCTTTTCTATAGGATCAGTTCTTCCCTTACTACTGCTTCTTTCACACTGATCTTTATGTTCCTGTGTGGATCATTTATCCTTTCTCTAAACACTTTCCCAGCCTTGCTTGGCTTGTCCAGCTACTACCTGAGCCTCTCTCTCCCACACCATGTGCCCTCTTTTCCTGTCCCATTTTTTTTTTATTTTTAATTTTATTGGTACAGTTTAGATTTACATAATGATCACATTCATCATAGGGAATTTGTACCTTGACATGAAGTATCTTGATTCCTGTTTTTTTTTTCCTATTCCCCTCCCCTCCCTTAACTCCCTTCTCCTTCCTTATTTACTAAAGCCTTGTTTCATATTCTCTTTCTTTTCTCATTTTTTCTTTGCCCCCCCCCTTTAGTTCCCCCTTCCCATTGAATGATTTTTTTGTTTCACATTGTCTGTTATACATTTTGGTCCCTATTTACATTTTCAGTTTCTTACACCAGAGAAACAATGTGATATTTACATGTGTGTCCAGTTTATTTCACTTAAGAGTATAGCTTCAAGGGGGCAGGGATTTAGCTCAGTAGCACCACTGCACCTGCCCCACAAGCGCAAGGTCCTGAGTTTGATCCCCAGTACCAAAAAAAAGAAGAAGATAGTTTCAAGGTGCCTCCATTTAGCTATAAATGTGTCAAGTTTATCCTTCTTTATGGCAGAGTAGTACTCCACTGTATAGAAAAGCCACATCTTCTTTAACTATTCATTAATTGATGGGCATTTGGGTTATTTCCAAGATTCAGCTATTGCAAACTGTGTCACTATAAACATGAGTGTCCATATATCACTGTGGTATGATTCTTTTAATTCTTTGGGGAAGATACCCAGAAGAGGAATAGCTGGGTCAAATGGGTCCTCTAATCCTAATTTTTTGAGGAATCTCCACACTGATTTCCACAGTGGTTGCACCAGTCTGCAAAGGGTTCCTTTTTCCCCACATCCTGCCAGCATTTGTTCTTGGTTGATTTCTTGATAGCAGCCATTCTTTCTGAAATGAGATGGAATCTCAGCATTGTTTTAATTTGCATCTCTTGGATGACCAGTGATGTTGAACATTTTTTCAAATACTTATTTGCTGTTTGTACTTCTTATTTTAACCCAAGGACTTCTTGAGGTTTCCATTACTGTTCTTTGGCCAAATAATAACGATTTCTTCTTTGTTGCTTTTCTGGTTGGAAAAAAAAATCATTAATCATTTCATCTTTGACACCTTCTTGAGGATAGGCAAATGGCTTTGTGGTTTTCCTCTTATTTCTCTAACCATTCTTTAAATATTTTACCCCACCTTGCTTCCTGTTAAGTGCTACAACCAAGCTTTTCTTCTTCTATATCTCCTGTTTCTCTGTGCCGTTATTTACACACTTCCTCATCTCCACCATATTACCTTTCCATATGGGGATGTTAGCCTATAAACCAAAGAATTGGATTTAACAGGACCTGTGACCTCCATGTGGACTACCTGCCTACTTGCCTCAGTTTTAAGTGTGGGCTTTAGTTCTCTGGCTTCTTCATGGCTCTAGGACACCAATAAAACCTTCCCTGAAGCTCTGTTCCCATAGTTCGTAACTCTTTCCAGCCTCCAAATCCACCAGCTAGAAGCTGTAAGACATTGGCATTCAGGCCAGTGCCACAGAGTTGGACTCTGCTTCTCTGTCAGTCTCCTAATATTGAAGCCTCACTGGATCATCCATGGCCTCCAGTCTCACCTTCATAAGCACCCTTGGACCACCCTCAACTACGTAATCTCTGACCAACAACCAACCGCAAACGCCAGACATCTTGCCCAAACTCTGTGTGTGTGATTCCTCCTGGGTTAGAAGTTGAATTCAGACTATTCAACTTAAGTATGTCTTTTTATATATATGCAGATGTTATGTTTCAGTCACAGGACTTGACCTGTGGTGACCCAGATCTACAGAACAACAATCCTAGTGTAACTGTTCTTGATTCTTGATCTAGCTCATCTCTGCTCGTGACTTATATAGCCCTTTTTCATTTTTTTTAGATCTGCAACTTACATTATCTTTAGTATGTCTCTTGAACTTCCTGCTTTTAGAGAAGTTTATTTATTGATTGCAAGATTCATCTAGCAGATACATATTGAATATACACTGGTTGGTGCTGCAGATGACCAGAGACCAGTCAGAGAGTTAGACAAAATAAAAGACCATATCACTTAGTATGCTTTTTATCCCCAGGGATAGAAATCCTGGTTCAAACTGGCTTAAGCAAAAATGTAATGTATTCCATCACATACCTGGCAAGTCTAGGGAGAGATCTGGTTTCCTTCAGGCACAGCTGGATTCATGGATCCTAAATGCTACCTTCAAGATCTGGTCTGTCTTTGTCTCTCAGCTTTGCTGTGCTTTTTGTTGGCTTCATTCTCTAGCTCTCTAACAAGGGATATAGTGGTTCCCCTGAGAAAAAGATGAACAGATGTGAGATGGTTAAAAAGAAGCTGTAATTACAGCCATCTGGCAAATGAGATGTTAACTATGCCAGGTCCACATCCTCCTGGGTTCCAGAACAGTAGAAAAGGCACTACTCTCTCAGCAGTGCCAACAAATGTTCCACAAAGTCCTTTGGTTTCTGACTGGGCTGTGTGCTCTTCCCTGAATGAGTGACTTTCACCGGGAAATTTGGTGCTGTGATTGGTCAGACTGGAGTCATATGTCCTCTCCTTACAGTAGATGTGGAGTCAGCTCCAATCAAATTGATTATTAAATTGAGAGCAAGGGATATAGTGGTTCCCCTGAGAAAAAGGTGAACAGATGTGGGATGGTTAAAAAGTAGTAGAAGAAGCAGCTGTAATTACAGCCGTTGTGGTACCCAACCATGTAAGTGTCTATGATGAGTGTAGATGATGGAGTACAACGGCCAAGTCTGTCAAAGGGAGCTTTTGGCTCCACGTAGAAGAAGGATTCACACTTCTCTCACTCTCTTGCTCCTTTCTTTCCGTCCCTTTGTCTTTTTCAACCTACTTTATTCCGGGTGCAGAGTATATAGATTGTCCTAGAAATGGATCTCACCTATAAGGAGCTTACAGAGTGGTGAGGGAGAAAGGACGGCCAGGGAGATAGTCCTGCATTCTTATTGAGAATTAATAGTTTCAGAAATGGAAATATGAAGAATATATCTGTTTTTAGAAAACTAAAAAGACAGCTCCATATTGTTTAACATCATCTTTACCCAGGCTGTTTCAGTGATTCATTGTTATTAAATGTTTGGAATAGTCTCTCTGTTATGCTTCTTCAAATAATGAAAACTCTGTAATCCACATTTTTAAAAATAATTGTCTAGGCTATTGTAATTCAAAGTGAAAACCTGTGCTTAATTAAATGTTGTTTTCCATGAGATTAATTTGCTTTTGTTTAAAACCAATTTTTTTTTTTTTTTGCAGAGTTGGAGATCTGCCACTGAGCTACACTCCCTTGCCCTTTTTCTAATTCTTTTTTTTTTGGACAGAATCTCACTATGTAGCCCAGGCTGGCCTTGAACTTGTGGTGATCCTCCTGCCTCAGCCTCTTGAGTGCTGGGATTACAGGTGTACACCACCATGCCCAACTCCAATTCTTGATTTATGATTTTACTGTACCTGGGACTTTTGTAGTAAGATACCTCAAAATATGGAGATAATAAACAAAATACTTCTAATTTCTACTTTCAGCTGAACAGTCTTATCTTATTAGTGGTGGGTTATTAATTCATCTCTCACCAGTACCCAATCATATACAGATTTCTCTATCAGTGTATGCATAATCTGCGTATAAAGTGTCAGCCAGATTTTGAAATGAATGCATGTGGATATGTAAAAGGCAACAAATGTGAGAATAGTTTGACATTGGAGATCTCACAATAGGCCTTACATTCTTTTTTGCTGCAATTTTTGTTCTGTACCATTGAAAAGAAGATTAAGGGCTGGTGATGTTGCTAAGTGGTAGAGCACTTCGCTAGCATGCAGAAGGCCCTGGGTTCATTCACCAGCACCAATGGGTGTGTGTGTGGGGGGGGGGATTGAGAACAAACAACACAAATAATCCAAGGATTAGAAAGTACATTAATGTCATAGTTGTGAAGTGGAGACATTTGGCAATGCTTGGAGTCATTCTTGATTGTTTTAACTACTAGGATTTTGTGGACAGAGGTCAAGAGTACTAAACATCATGTGATTCATAGGACAGGTACCACAACAACAGCAAAAAACATTATTCAGTCCAAAATTTCAATAATGCCTTGCATTAAAAGGATTTTTAGAATTATAAGCCCTGGAAGGATTCAGAGCAAGTTTGTAATTTAGGCATAAGACAAAGCTAGGGGCAAATTAGAATCATGGAAACATAGACTCCTGAAGCTGACAGAAGTCATTTAATCCAATCTCCGTATGTTTTAGATAGGATAACTTAAGTCATTAGGAAAAAAGCAACTTTGAGCAATTTCTTCTTTACCTCCTAAACATGTGATCAAACAACTTGCTCAATGTCTGCCTCAGTTTCCTTATCTGAGAGATGAGATAATGAAAATTGCTTCAAGTGATGGATGTGAAGATTAATTAAAATATAAAACATGTAAAATATTTAGTACAGTACCTGGCCATAGTGAATTGTAGTAACTAGGGGTGGGAGAACTCAAGTGGTGATTGTCATTGCTGCTGATGCCCACAGTCACAGCGCTAGTTTGCAGCCTGTTCAGTTCTGCTCCCCTGACTCTCGGTTCCATGTTCTTTCTTTTATACTGTCTTGGTTGTCTACTAAGAAGAGTTATAGGGACAACTTAATGGAGATTAAAAACCAGTCTGTAGAGCAGCTCTGTGGCTGGTAATTCAAGAGAATGTCTGAACGAAAGTTCTCCATGAAAGACAGAAAAGGGGTTTAAATTGTATGTAGAGAGCTTCAGAAAGTCAAAAGAAAGATAGATCCCACCTAAAAGACGCTAGTCTTTCTTCCCAAAGCTCTGTGAATGATGATACAAGTGGTCATGCCTCCAGAAAGAAAAGCCTAGAATAGATGACTTATCAAATCTTTGTACCTTTGACCATATTCATAAGGAGGCGGAATGGCCTTAAAGGAGAACCTTTTCCCACTCTAAGATTCTGTGATGCCAGATAAGTTGTGTGGAGTGTGAGCTGGAAAAGTCATGTGACATTGTAAATCATACCCCATAGGCATATGCAGACAACCACAGACCTCCTGTTTTGTGGTTTGTGGAAAAAAATGCTTTGTTAGGATTTACTAATTCAGGCAACATGAGCTTATGATTACAATACTATATAAAATGCTTTTTCCTCTGAAAATAGTAATAAATTATCAACAATCCTATGAAATATGCTTCCTCTCATTTTCTTCAAAGATTTATAAAAATTATTTGCAATTGCTCTGTTAAGTTTTATTTCTCTTGTAAGGTTAGTCAACTAAATTGTTTTTAACTAGTGGCTTTCTATAAAAATTAGCAGAATTAAAACTCTTTTGTATCACAAGCATAGATTAAGCCCTCTTGAGGGAAATCCATTTCCTACGTTAACCTTCTCTTGAATATCCCATTTGTTGTACTGAACCCCCAAAATGATTTTACATTCCATAAAAACAGCCTATATGGTAGTCATGTAAAGACATCTTCTCCTACATCAAGAACGAGCTGGTATAGGAAAGAAAACTAAATGAACCTTAGTTGATCATATATTTTCTGTGTATTTTTGTGACATTCAAGATCTACAGAGCAGTCAGAAAAGAGCAGCACATCCCCATCCAGTGAATGCTGAATGAGCACCAGGCACTCACTGTGCTAGAAGTTAGACATCATGTGATTTGCCCTAAGTCACAGAGCTGGTGAGCAGGAGAGCCAAGACAACACACATCTTCACATGGTTCCCAAGTACAGTGGCTTAAACATGCTCTGTTTTTTACATCCTGGTTCTTGACAAGGACAGAATAGATTCAGAAATCGACTCTACAATCAGACTATTCCTAATGCAAAATACCTCATTTAGATTATTCCTCTGTATTAATTTGACCTTCAACTTTTTTTTTTAAGGTGTTGTGTAATGGACCAGGAACATGTGTTCCTATCTGTGTATCTGCCCTTCTCCTTGGAATACTAGGAATAAAGAAAGTGATCATTGTCTACGTTGAAAGCATCTGCCGAGTGGAAACCTTATCCCTCTCTGGAAAGATTCTGATTCATCTCTCGGATTATTTCATTGTTCAGTGGCCGACTCTTAAAGAGAAGTATCCCAAATCTGTGTACCTTGGACGAATTGTTTGACAAATGAAAACTTAACATCTATAGAATTTTGCAGCCGACAGTATTTATTATGATATGTTTATTGTAAAGGCTTCTGAAAGTCCTGAGAATTATTGATGGTCAGAAGTAAAAAAAAAAAGTGTAAATAACTCAGTGAAGAAATTGAAGCTTCTCTTATAAGATAAACATTACTACACAGTACTCATCAACTAATTATGCCTCTATACTCCAAATTTCTTTTTTAGATAAAAGTCTGTATCACTGTCTGAAAGCTTTTTTTTTTTTTTTTACTATTTGAGTAGTATTTTTTAACCCGAAATATAGTTTGTGTGATTAGTAACATTTCCTGTTCTACAGCTTAAAAAAAAAAAAATTCTCCATTGTAAAAAGAAACGAAAATAAAGAAAGGTATTCCTTAGTTTTGTTCAGATACAACAGGCTTTATTTCCTGTATGGAAGCAGTGATGTCCCCAGTGAATTATTTCAGCATAAAGGAAACGGTTATATTAAATTGGCTTCATGACAGTTTGCACTGTACTTACTTCCAGAACCTTGAGCATAACCAGTATCTTTTCATTCTTCAGTCTTGCTTTATGAGTAACTGGTTTCAATCTGGAGTATCTCCTTAAATCTCCACGTTGTTAAAATAAAAGGTGACCACTGTCATGGAAATAAAGCTGTTATTATCAAGAATCTAAACTCTTAAAACATTAAAAATTTGTCTTAGTAAATTTACAATGTCGTGGCTGTGATTGTGTCTGGCATTTTAAGATACTTAGACCTGCTACAACATATGTTTACTGAACATTTATATTATTTATGCTGTATGCCAGGTATTCTTTTTCAAATATTGTCTTATTTAATCCTAATAATAACTTGATGAGGTAGGGATTATTGCTATCCATGCTTTACAGATGACTTGGCCAAGATCACATGCCTTGTAAGTGACAAAGCCAGGGCTTGAGAATGAGGTGAGTTTCACAAGGATGTGGCCTGTGATCCCATTGGGCTCCACAATTAGGAGGCCCCTCCTCCTGGATTCATACTATGTTCTCACTCTCTTGAATTTCTTAGTAATTTTATTTATTTATTTATTTTAGTTTTCTTTGTTATTGTTGCTTTGCAGTACTGGGAATTAAACCCTGAGTCTTGCATATGTTAATTAAGTAAGTGCTCCATCACTGAGCTACATCCCCAGCGTTTTCTGTAACTTTTGAACAAAGGACCTACACTTTAGACCCCAGAGTGTGTAGCTGCTCCTACCTGAGACTTTATGTACCTTGTGGTGCCATGTCTGTCACAACAAGCTCCTCAGTAACCAAGAATTCTTGTCCCTTCCCTGTAAGCTCTGCTCCTTTACCAAAGAAGTAAAAAATGAGAACTGCACTTAAGATAGAGAGATAGAGAGATAGATAGATAGATAGATAGATAGATAGATAGATAGATAGATAGATAGATTTCTCAGATTGTATATATGTCTCAGATTTATATATCTCCCCTGCTAGAGATTGAAACCAGAGCCTCATGCATGCTAGGCAAGCACTTTACCACTGAGCTATGCCCTCAGCCCTTACCAGTGTTTTTACTCTTAAATAATTTGGTTAAAAGTATAAATCTAGTAAAGAAATGGTGAAATTGAAGTATATTTAAAATACATAGGACTACCCAAAGTGATGCAAAATTAAAATGCTGAGATTAGTCTAGGCTTTCTTGTTCTTTAAGAAAAACTCCTTGTATGAGACAAGTGTGTCATCAGGACCTTTTCTTAGGTTTCTGGCTGGAGAAAACCAAGTGCAGAAGACATCTCAGAATGGTAAGGATATCTTGCCATCTGGACTCGGTAGCCATGGAACAGCCACGTGGTGGTTCACTGTCCTTTGATTTTTAAATCCTCAAATCTCAGTTATTGTTTCTGTTTCTTCTGAGCTATAGACCTGTAGTATCAGGAAGTAGGGTATCAATGAAGGACTGAGACAAAATAAACATTTGTTTTTCTAGAGAGAAAGTGATTTTTTTTTATAGTAACAGCAACATGTGCTTTTGATTCACGTTTGAATTTTTCTGTACTCTGTACTTTGTTCCTAAGTGGCCTGGAGTGGATGGTTGGAGAGGTAAAATGAACTGCATTTTGGTTCAGTTAATACCCATCAGTGCTGTGGGGCAACCTCCCCACCCTGGAGCTAATCCTGATGAAAAGGCTCCTGTCAGGCCACAGGGCACAGTGCTCGGACCAGAGAGAGTTATGCACAAGTTGCCATAATTTTTTCCAGAAACATATGCCCCTGATATTTTACAAAGCCTCATCTTAGTGTCTAGCCTGGAATGTCAGAGAAGGAATCTATGTGTATTATATCACTAAAAGTTTAAAAATACATTTGCCAGGTTTGGGCTTCTGCACAGACATTCAGAGCTGGGCTGAGACACATGTTATCACATCTTCTTGCTCAGTTCTAGATTATTTAGTAAACAAGTCCTTCTCCGCTGTGTGTTACTGGCTAATTTGAGCCCTCAAGGTCATATAGCCAAGGGGCTAGTTTGAGATTATAGTAGGGGACATAGTTTCCCTACTGTGTGTGTCTGTGCCATTCATAAAGAGTGCTCGACTTGAACTGAAAATCAGAAGCTAGCTTGTCTTTTTGAATTTCCCTTAAAACATTCTGGGATGCGACTTTTACTGTAAGAAATGACTTTTGAAAAATTAACTGAATCAGCCTTCAGATGAGAGGCAGGGAAACCACACATCCTGCCCACACCTACTTCCCTGGAAGATTTTTATCTACAGTTCAGCTGTCCAAAAGGTCTCAGCAGCTTGCCAGGTCAGAAGGTCCAGCTATTTCAAATAGGATGCCCAGAAGTCATGACAGGAAGCATTAGCCTGGAACAGAGAGTGCTGTGAAACCATATCAACAAGAGGAGTGTTGTACATTTTTAAAGTGAGTAGCAAGAGGTTCTTGCTGTAAAGGAAAGGGAAGACAAGCTCAACTTTATAAAAGCAACATAAAAATATTGTTATTTTACTTTCCAAAGTTTTATGGTATGGGAAACATGCACCCTTACCCTGCAGTTCCTTAAGTCAAATCAGTGCTTTAAGTTTTCTGAAAAGCCCTATCCCCTAAAAGGTTTTTGAGACCTTTTATTACTAATAAGAACATTGTTTCAAGTGTTTAAAAAAATTATCTTCCATCAGATCAGTGTTCCAATATGTGAGATTTCTCCCCATGATTTCAGCTCTGACGCAATGAGCATACATCCAGATTTCTCTGAACTTTCTTCTGTTAAGGGCCATCACTCTAGCACTCTAAATACAGATTATCTATAATCATATTCTTTTTGCCAACTCATTTTAGATATGAATTTGACATAGCGCCACCTTTTTCTTCTGAATTAGTTAACTATTGCTGGCCTGCTAACCTGTCATATCCTGCAAGCAACAAATTTGGAAGGCAGCTATGCTAACCACTATACCAGCCGTGCAAGCAACAAATTTGGAATCATTTTGTTTTTTCTTTTTCCTTTACCACATTTAACTAGTTGCATATATACAGAGTCCACAAAAAAAATGTATATATCAAGAAAAGAAAAACTTGTAAAAATATTTTAATATTAAATTTATTGAGACACCATGAGATTAATACAAGTTACCTTTGACCTCTACGGTTGCAAGAGGTGCTCAAAGTCGTGGCTATTAGCTTCCAGACATTTATTAGTATGGTGAACTGCAGAAGTGTGTATACATTTTTTGACTGTCTCTGTCTTAAATAGATAGGTAGCTTAATATATATTTAAATAAAAGTATATATCTCCCTAGAACTTTCCTTTGCTTCTTCTTCCTCTTCTATCTTTAATATTACCTTTACTTTTCCTCTCTCATGTCTGAATTCACCTGCTAATTCTGCCCTTGACATTGACCTAGTTCCTAGTTTCCTTTTCTGTCCCATGGTCACAACTTAGCCAACTAAACATAAATTCCTTGTTTAATTAACAATCTTGTTAAGGAACTCAGGCATGGAGAGAGTAAGTAACTTATTAAAAATTATATAATTAGAAAACAGTAGAACTAGGATTTGAACCAAGGTACTCTAGTTCTAGCCAGACTTACCTTAAGAGCTATATTAAGTTTTTTAAAAAGTACTAAAAAGGGTCTTGTAGGGTACTGTGATAGAGTGTAAGGTGTGCTGCTACACTGGACCAGGATCTCAGAAAAGGCCTTTAAAAGGGGAACATTTTAGCTGAGACCTAAAGGATAATGGCTTAAAGATTTGTCGTTCATCTACTTCACTTTCCAACTTAGATTTCACTTCCCCCACAAAGTCTTCTTTGTTTCCCAAAGTCTAGTTTAAACAACTTCTTCTGTGACATTCCTACCCATTCCACAGGTTATCACAGAGTATATACCTTCATGCTGCAGGGCCATGTCCTTAAAAACAGCTGAGGAAGAAAGAGACAGATGATTTCGCTAATTATTTGTAGTTGTCTTACCTCAAAGACTAGCTCGTTTGTCCCACACTTGCTAATAACCGTAGTTAAAGACAAAATACCCTATAAGCATTAACTAAATATATAAATCCTATAGCTTCAGATTTTCTCCAGGACTTCTTTGGTTATATTTCGTCTAGACTAGTGATCTCAAAGTTTTTTATCTAAGGACCTTATTACATTTAGAAATTACTGAAAATCTCAACAAGTTTTTGTTCGTAGACTGTATTTGTCAATATGTACCATACTAAAAGAATTTTTTTAAACCCTAAAATTCAAAGGGACATATTTCGTTAGCAGTCAGAGCAATAATATCATCATATATCATGTAACATCTGGAAAACCACTATGCAATTATGAAAATAACAGGGGAGTGGCAAATTGTTCATATTTCTATGAAAATAGTTTTAACCTCCTAGGTTCCTGAAAATGTCTCAAGGACCTCCAAGGGGCTCTGGGACCACATTTGGAGAACTGCTGCTGTATATAATGTCATATCAATGACTTCATTTCCTCTAATAGCCTTTAGTCAGTCACTGACTTGTGTATTAATTTTATTGCAGTGTAACAAATTTGCCACCAATTTAGTAGCTTATGACAACACAGTATCTCACAGTTCTGTAGGTTAGAAATCCAGGCAGAGCAGTTCTCTGCTCAGGGTCTTACAAAAGCTGAAACCAAGGTGGTAGCCAGGACTAAGTTTCGCTCTGGAGCTCTGGATCATCTTTCAAGCTCATTCAGGTGGTTGCTGGCAGAATTTCGTTCTTTGCAGTTGTAGGACTCTTGGTGACTTGTTTTTAAAGGCCAACGGGAAAGTTTCTGCTGTTGTTTGTCCCTTTTAAGGACTCACATGATTGGATTGGGCACACTTAATATAATCTCCGTTTTGATTAACTCAGAGTCAACTGATTAGGACCATTATTTCATATCTTGTTCCATGTTAATCAGGAAAGTGATACTCCATATCCTGAGTGATATCCCACCCATATTTAATGATATGATTATACTAGGTTTGTATACCAGGAATTGTAATATTAGAGGCTATATTAGATTTTTTCCAACTACAATCTGCCAGTTATTTTGTTTTGTTTTGAAAAATGTTTCACTTGGACCAACAGACCCTTGTACACATCCAGGAAATTCATATCTTCCAAACTTCATTCTACTCTCTAACAAGTTACTTAAACTTTCTGTAAAACAGGCAAAATAATGATGCTTACTTTAGAGTTCTTTTTCTGAATATACTATTGGATGATATGTGTGCTCCCTTTAGCACAGAAACTTCCACATACAGTAGTAAAGTCCCCATTGGCCTTATCTCTACAGTGGTGGCTTCCTTGGAATGTAAATGGCCTGAAGAAGGGCGCTCCTTTTTTTTCAAGCTCTGAGGATTGAACTCAGGGCCTTGGTACTGAGCTACACCGCCAGGCCTCTTAAAATTTTTTAGTTTGAGACCGCATCTCACTGTCACTAAATTGCCCAGACTGAGCTCAAACTTCTAGTCCTGGACCTTATCCTCCCAGAGGGCTGGGATTACAGGCATATACCACCACAACCAGCTGAAAAGCTTTCCTTAAGCAAAGCACAGGACCCTTCCTACCCTCTAGCACAGTTATAATCAAAAAAGCAGAAAATAAGAATTGCCAAGGGTACAAAGAAGCTGGATTCCCCATACACTGCTGGTAGTAATAGAGAATGGTACCGCTCCTATGGAAAACAGTTTGACCATTCTTCAGAACTCAAACATTGGGCCGGGGATTTAGCTCAGTGGTTCCGCTGCCTGCCTCGCAAGCACAAGGTCCTGAGTTCGATCCCTGGTATCAAAAAAAGAAAAAAAGAAAAAAACCTCAAACATAAAGTTACTGCATGACCCAGAAATTCCACCCATAAGTATATACCCCAGAGAATTGAAAACTACATTCACACCCGAAAACTATAAAACAGAAAAGCCTCCCTTCAATGCACTGTGAATTGCTGAGAGTCCATGGGCATGATGAAATGGTAGTTGTTTTCCACCAAATTTGGGGATAATTTGTTACAAAGCAGTAGGTAATTAGAAAAATAGCCTTTCAGGAGTCATTTTGCCCAAAGTTTGGATATTTTGGCTTAATATTAGAAGAGGAAGCAATTTCTCACCCCTAAGGCAAAAGAGATGTATTTTTAACACCATAGGTAGGAAAAGGATTTTTTTTTCCTCCTTGCTCCTTGGCCTGCATGTAGCAGCGAAACAGAAACCAGTGGATTCTTTTAAATCTTTTAACCATATGAGGATGAATAAGCAAATGGTTGGACCTGATTCCTAATCTCTTTTCCTTTCTTGTATAATTGAGAATTTTTTTCCACTCTAATAAACTTGAGAATTTAAACGGAAGTCATGTGCCATATATATGACGATTAGCTGTAAAAATGTAGAAAAAGAGATAGCTACTGAGTGCAAAGCCTTAATTAATACCCAAAACTTTCATCTGAAAATAAGAACAGTATTTCTGGCAAGGAAATGTGAAATTTTTTTCTGTCTTACTTGAAATCGTCTTTTTCTTCCTTTCAGTCTTTTCAGGATAGTGATTTCAAATTCAATGACTTTAAAGAAAACTTTAAAATTTTTTCAGCTTATCTCTAGGACCATGGCCCCATGTAGATTGCCATCCCTCAGACTATCCAAACTGAGGTCAGGGCAGGAGTCTACTGAGTGGCAGCAGGAGGGATGGAAGAGTCTAGAATGACCATCTTTTCTTACTCCTTGAAAGAAAGGAGGGTGCTTTCATTCTTCAAAGAAAAGGGAAGAAAAACAAGACTTTTATGGAAATACCTTATACAGAATTGGCAGAAATTCATCAAGGAATACAAAATATCCAAAATGTTCCATTTTTCAGTTCTAGTCTGGCAGACAAAAGAGGCTCAATTTTCAAACTGATTTTCCCTGAATTATCTGGACCTAAAATCATGCAAGGTATCTGAAAAGAGCCTGTGGTGTTGATCCATTGACAACCCGTTCAAACAAGCTAAGTCTAAAGGAGCCAGACAGATGGAGAGAAAGCCTAAAATGCTTTCATCCCAGTCTTACAGGAAACAAAGTACTTATGGATGGAATTGTTAAAAGTCAGACCTTTGATCTCAAGTCCATTGCCAGTGATGGGGAGGGAGTCACAGGTGAAACAGGATCAGCCATGCATGATTGTTGCTGCAGCGAGGTGGACAGTGGGTACATGGGGAATCGTTACAATACACACACTCATCAAAGGCCCTCTCCCTTTGTATGTGCTTGTGTGTCCCCATAATTAGAAGCTGTTTAAGTGTATGATAGGTAATAAATCTTCAGATGCTAAAAAGCCAAAAAAAGTATTGATTATGGATAAAATTACACTAGGGTTTAAAATGAGAACAAAACAGATCATTTTAAAATTAGTTTTATTTCTTGTTTAACTTATGGAAAAAACAAAGTCTCTGGCAGTCTGCAAATCTGATTCCTGAACTTCAATAAGTTTTTCTGACTTGAAATCCCCAGTCCTTTGAATTCACTGCTGTCAAGTACAAGATGTCATCTTATGCTTTGCTCCTCACTGTTCGGTAAATATTTGAGGTGTTCCAATGTCACCTTGATAAGAGCATTATAAGAGGCTTAAGGACTGTGACTCCTATTGAATGCTTTCCTTTCTACAAGGACACACTCTTTAACATGGGTCACTGTGATAATTGGTCACCTCTGTGGACCATGAACATGGAAGTTAGGACTGAGCCAGGTGTGGTGGCACATGCCTGTAATCCCAGCACTCTGGGAGACTGAGGTAGGAAGGATTGAAAATTTCAGGCCCACCTGGGGAATTTAAGTGAGACCCTGTCGCAAAATTTAAAAAAATAAAAAGGGACAGGGAGGTGGCTCAGTGCAAAGGCTATTAATTATTATTAATTAATTAATTAAATTTGGGCCTTCCCTCAGACTGTTTCTACTACTGGAGAGATTGCATTGTGGAACAGAGGAAAGGCAGCTGGGCAGTGAGAGCTTTGAGTTCAGCTACCGACTTAGCCACCCTATGCCTACGTTTAATCATGGAGAACTTTTGTTATCTGGTGTTTTAGTTTCCCCACCGTGTAAGATAAAGGATCTGAATGAGATTATCTTTGAAATCCTTCCAGCTACATTGACAACTGCTATCACAATGACAGAAATAACCTCCATCATTTCCTGAGTGCTAGTAACACTCCAGGTACTGTGCTGAGCGCTGAATGTCATCAACTCATTTAATCCTCACACCTAGGCAACCAAAGCACCACACTTTAGAGATCCCCATTGACCACTTTCCTGCTGCCCACTGTAGGGGCAGATGTCATGGCCACACCCTTTTCTCTAAGCCAGACTTTGGTGCCCAGGACCCCAGAACCCCCAGAACCTCTGCTTTAGTAACCCTAGCCTGCATTTAGGGCTTGCATGGGCCTTTTCCCCATGGGATAAATTGCACCCAGAGCTGAGAGATGCAGAAATTGCTGGCCATGGGGAAGAGTGTGGAAGGAGTGGGGACATACAAGTTGCAGTACAGATGTGCTGCACGGGAGAGGCGGGAACCCATGCAAACACAAAGGGAGTGGCAGTTAATGGGGTTTTTTAATACTCTTGCCTGGAATCCTGTCAATTAGGGGTGGTCTTAATGAGCTAAATATTATTACCACTTCTTTTAGAAAAATAAAACTGAGGGATAAGGCTTAAGTAAGCTGGTGTGGTATACTCCCATAGTCCCAGCTACTGGGGAGACTAAAACAGGAGGCTCTCCTGAGCCCAGGAGTTCCAGCCCAGCTTGAGGAGCATAGCAAGGCCCTGTTTCCAAAAATGAAGGAAAGAAGGCGGGAGGTTGAGTAATTTGCAGAGGGTCGCACAGCTGGTTAAACCAAAGCGTAGACTGTGTTCATTTGATTCAGTGTTCTTCCTTTTCATGCTGCCACACAACAAAATCTTCGGAATCTGCAGATACCCAAGGCTTGCTTGTGACACAGAGGTCCTGAAAAGCTGTCTTCTGTCAGTTAGTTGCTTTCCTACTCTGCACTTGGTGCAAAGTAAAAATTACTTGGTGCCAAGTAAAAATGTGACATATACCAGTGGTGGGCAAAGCCTCATCCAGAAAAAAATTACCATGGGAAGTTGATTCAACAGAAAACTATTTGTTACAAGTATGACAGTTAATCCTAGGATTTCACTTTTTGTTCTGAACTTCTGACCTACAGCTGCTAGTCCAACCACAGAATATCAAGAAGGTAATTTAACTAGACTTTAACCTTGTTGAACGAGTGGTTAGCCAATCAAATCAGTAGGCCTTTGTTTATTTCCTTTAAACTCTAAAACCAGGAAATTACTTCTGATACATTAAGACCCCCACCTTCCCTCCAAGGACATCCTGAGGCGTAGAAATAAAATCTAGCCAAACATAATTTCAATTACTAGTCATAATGAAACATGCAACAAATTATAGGTAATGTGAAAAAGCAAATTTCTCGAAAAAGCTATAAAAATATGACATTATTTTTAGAAGGCATAATTTAATGTGTTAATACCAAGGTAGTCAGTTATGTTTTGGATACTAACCACAAATATCTAAAGTTAGTACTAATAATAATAGAGGCCAACAGTATTGAGTGCTTATAGGCCTGGCCCAACTTTTAGTCTTTTGTAGGTATTAACTTAACCTTCAGAAATAGTATTATTATTTCTTATTTACAGAAGAGCACTCTGAGATACAGAGAGGTTAATAAGCTTGGAAGAAAGATTATACACAAAGGTGTTTTTAAAGTACTATTTAGAATAGAAAAGGTGGGAAGTAATCTATATTGGAAAATATTTAATGAATTTTATATGTCCAAGTAATAGACTACTGTGCCACCATTAAAAGTCATGTTCTTGGGACTGGGGATTTAGCTCAGTGGTTCCACCATCTGCCTCGCAAGCGCAAGGCCCAGAGTTCGATCCCCGGTACCAAAAAAATAAAAAAGTCATGGTCTTAGCTGGGCATAGTGGCATGAACCTTAGTTCCAGCTACTCTGAAAGCTGAGGCAGAGGAGCCCAGGAATTTGAAACCAACCTAGGCAACATATGGAGACCTTGTCTCAAAAAAGAAAATGTTCCTGAGAATATTTAATGCCATAGAAAATGCTTAAACTGTTACATTCTTTGTTTTTATGTTTGTTTGGTACTGGAAATTGAGCCCAGGTCTTCACACTGAACTACATCGCCAGCCCTTTTTATTTTTTTTATTTTTGGGACAGGGTTTCACTAAGTTGCCCGGGCTGGTCTCAAACTTATGATTCTCCTGCTTCAGCCTCCCAGCATGTTGGGATTACAAGAATGTGCCACTGTGCCAAGCTTATTAGTACATTTTTAAAATGACACAAAAAATTATCAGCACTACTTGAAAATATATAAAATATTAAAAGTGGATAACTGAATTAATTCTGTATAAAGTTCATAATTTTTAAGTTATTTTGATTATGTACTACATATTAAGAGAAAACAAGATCTTGAAGAATGAATTCTGATAAGCCAGTACCTCAATAAAAAAGCAACACATTATGTCTTCAAATACTATGTTGGCAAGTATAATAATAATTACTTAAAAAGCATATGTCCAAAAGGTATAATAGATAATGTGAAATAGGAAGAAAAGGGGCAAAGGAGAAGGGGAAGTGGGAGGGGTAGGGGAAGGAAAGAAGGGAATGGAATTAATATGAGAAAAGGAAAAAATGGAAACAAAGTCTTTGTAAATGGGGAAGGATGGAGGGGTTGAAGGGAGGGCAGTGGAATGGGGAAAAATAAGAACCAAGAGAGTATGTGAAGGTGCAAATTTCCAATGATGAATGTCATTATATTGTATACCTAAAATGTACCAATAAAATTTTAAAAAAAGAAAAAAAGCGTATGTCCAGTACTTATTGTTTGCACGCACCATCTTCCTTGATCCTTGCAGCACACCAAGAGGTGTAGGTGACCTTAGTTCCCATTTTTCAAATGATGAAAATAAACCTCAGAGAGGTTATGACTTTTCCAAGGCTTTGTAGGTGGTACATGGTGAAGCCAGGGCAGGAACCTGTGAACGCTCAGTAACAATGCCGCATCTGAGATCGCAGTGTGCGGGCTGGGCCAGGAACGTGTCCTGCTAGCCACATTCTGACTCACTCAACACGTGGCTGATAAGTATGGCAGCAAGCGAAAAAAGCCTCATATCAGTTTGTAAAAAGGGGAACAGGAGTGAGGAGATCTCAATTCTAGTCTTGACTTTGCCCTTACTTAGGTCTGTGGGCAAATCCTCTGACCTCTCTGGCCCAGTTTGTTCATCTGGATACTGCGCAAAGGTAATCAGGCTTCCTGGGCTCAGTGCCCTCAGCTGCCCAAATCCCCAAAGAATGATTCTAAAGGCTCCGAACATCAGTGTTGGTTTCTATTGAAGATTTTTTTTTTGGCAGAAAGGTATAGGTTGGCTTGCATCACATATCCTAGCAAAACATCCTTTAAAATTTCCTTAAAACACTTCTTTTTCCCCTCAAAATTCCCTTTTCCTCCTCCAACTTCATGAATTCTCCTGTCCTCTCTTTCTCTTCTTTAAAGGTTCTTTAAAGGAACCTCTTTTCTCAAAACACTTTTATTCTAAGTCTATTTTCATTTAACAAAGTATGTATTACCTGCCTCCCATTTCCCATAAAACGGTGGACTTTACATTCCATCCCTTTCTTAAGTAAAGTAATCTAATCTGGTTTCAGCTTCTTAAATTTGCATCCAGCCAAAGGAAGGCTATGGGAGAATAGAGAGGATTTAAATTATTAGTAGTTTTTTGGGAGGTTTTGTGGGTACTGGAGATTGAACTCAGAACCTTTCACTTGCAAGGCAAGTGCTGTGCTACTGCACTAAATCCCCGGCCCTACTAGTAGTTTTTTTTCTTTTTTTTAGTGTTAGAAAAATAAGAGGTAAATACTTCTTGCTTACCACTAAGCTACATCCCCAACCCCCAGTTCTACTTTTTATAAATAATTATATGATTTTTTTTAGTTTTAAATAACTTTATTATAGAGTTATATATATATATATATTTTGAAACAAGTCTTGCTATTAGTTCAAGCTGGACTGGAACTCACTATGTAGCCCTGCCTGGCTTTGAATTTGCACCAATTCTGCCTCAACCTCCCAAGTGCTGGGATTACAGGCTTGTGCCCACACCTGGCTATAATTGTTTTATTTCATTAGTAGTTGTTGTTAATCTCCGCTTGTGCCTAATTTACAAATGAACTTTATCATAAGTACGTAATGTGTATATAGAAAAAAAACCAATATATGTAGAATTAGATAATGTCCAAGATTTCAGGCATCAACTAGGGGTCCTGGATTGTATTTTTCACAATAAGAGAGGATTATGATATTAAAATGATTATTCTAAATCTTTAAATTTCAGGCAGGGGTCTGTGTGCAGATATAGCTTAGTGATAGAGCACTTACCTAGCATGTGTGAGGCCCTCAGTTGTTAGGTCCCCAGTTCCGAGGGGGGGGGCGGGGATCCACCCCACCCCACCCCCAGTACCATAATAAATGAGTAAATAAATGTTTCAAAAATTGGAGGCAGTGCTAAGGTTTGGCTGAATGTCCTCCAATGGCCCATGGGTTGCCAGCCTGTGGTACTTTGGAATAGAGTGGAACCTTTGAGAGGTGGAGCCCACTGAGAGGAAATCAGGTCATCGGAGGTGTGCCCTTGAAGGACTGTGCCCTCCTTTTCCTTCCTGTCATTTGCTTCCTGGCTGTAGGAGATGAGCAGCTACCCCTGTAAAGTGCTCCCATCATGTGGTGCCTCATTCCAGACCCTAAACAGTGAGGTCATATAGCCATTGACTGAAACCTCTGAAACCAGGAGCCAAAATATATCTTTCCTCCTCATAAGATTATTTATCTCAGGTATTTGTTACAACATCAGAAAGCCATCTAACAAGTAGGAGCCTGCAGAGTTGAAGGCTAGTTTTCATTAGGTTCCTATGTGGTCATTCTAGTCCTCCTAAACCTCTTTAATCACCGAACAAGGATAAAATTACAATTTGAAGGTCTCAGAGAATTAAGTCTCTGACAGTATTTTCTTCAAAAACACCAATAATAGCCAGGTATGGTGGTGCATGCCTTGATCTCAGCACTCTTGGAGACTAAAGCATGAGGATGGCAAATTCAGGCCTAGCCTGGGGAGTTTAGCAACTCAATGAGAACTTGTCTCAGAAGGAAAAATAAAAGGTTTGGGGATGTAGTTCAGTGCAAAGGCCCTGGGCTCAATCTCCAGTACTAGAAAACAACCCAGCATACATTGGATACTCACAGTGCCTCAAAGTGCCATATTATTACCTTACATTTAACCTAATAGTCCAATGACCTGTAGGTACTATTATTGTTTTGATGAGGAAACTGAAGTTAAGAGACACATGGAGGCTGTTCTGTAATCAAACAGCTGCTGGATAGCAAAGACAGGATCCAGAGCCAGCCATACCTGACTAGGTGCTGTGTTTTGTACCCTCTATGCTTACTTTGCTGTCTCCTTACTCTGCTCTGCCTGTACCCAAAAGTGTGGTATCCCTGTGAAGATTGATGTACACTCTGTTTTATGTTCCTTTTTGCCATATTTTTTCAAGATTTTTGCCCAGTTAGAACCAATTCTATGAACAAATTATAATTCCATCAAAAGATATCTATGGAGGACTACCCATGTGCAAGGTGCTATAATAATGCTGTAGATTCATTATGAACATTAAGAAGTGTTGCTGGGCGCAGTGGCACATACCTGTAATCCCAGCTACTCAGGAGGCTCAGGCAGAAGGATCACAAATTCCAGGACACCTTAGATAATTCACCAAAAACTGTCTCAAAAATAAAGAGGTTGAGGGTGTACCTCAGTGCTCCCTGGGTTCAATACCTAGAACCACATACAATAAAGAATCTATGTGAAAATACTTAAGGTTTAGATAATAGAAATTCAACCAAAAAACATAATTTTGACTCATATAAACAAAGTATAGGAGTTAATCCAATTTGAAAGCCTAGTGAATTCAAGAATTCACAAAATGCCCTATTTTTACTTCCTTCTTTGGGGCCTGCTCTTCTCTTCCTTTCTCCATTCTATATGCAGGCTCAGACTTTGTCTACTTGGCAAGCAAGGTGGTCACCAAAAGCATCAGGTTCACATCCTCCCAACTAGGAATTCCAAAGGACAGAATGTCCCCCCGATCCCTTTATTTGTAACACCTCTCATTAGCTCTGTCTGAGTCTCATGAGCCAATCATTATGGTCAGGGAAGTAGGGAGCTGTAACTGATAGCCACATCAATGCCATGTGGAGTAGGGGAGAAGTTACCCACAGAAATCAAAGGAAGAGGATACGAGGCAAAGACACTATACTGTAGTCATCTACCACCTCCCCACCATCAAAGAGCTTTTAATTTATTTGAGGATAAAAAGATATGTCAATGAAAAGATAATGTAAAGAAGCATACACCTGTCCGGTGAATGGTGCCCTAGAAGGATCATTGTGGGTTGAAAATAGACTACAAAATAAAAAATACAGAAGAACCGACCTTCACTACTTCCCAGAAGCCTTCCAGAGGGAGCCCGCTGTGTTGGCCTTTTGGCTCCCCTGCAGTTCTTGTTTGCCCTCTTCTCCCCATCAGTTTCTTGGCAGCTTTCCCCAGTGTCAGACCCATTGATGGTGTGAGGTCAGCAGGTGGACACTGGACAGTGAGGTGCCCTTCATGCGACACCAAATAGACGTCTTGCTCATCAGAGCAAGCAGAATAAATGGGAGCTGGCCATTTGTTGAAGTGTGTTGTATAAGGTCCAAGAAAGTGAGAAAAGAGCCAAGAGGAAGATACAAAAAAATTAATTCTCAATGAAACGATATCTTTTTGCTGAACATGTTGAATAATAACAGCCTTTCCTTGATGGAGAAAGCTCCATTCATGATGCTAATTAGAGAAGTAATTTGTCAGCTTCTCAAGATGCTTTAGAATCTTAGGCATAATAAAGCCCTTCCACACTCCTAACACTGTCTCTTTTTCTCTTTAGTTCTCTCTTAACGTACCCCATGTTTTCACATTACTGCTATAACTTTCTGTTACACTTAAAAGAAAAAGTCTTCATAAAAGACTGCCTTTCATGTGGATTGGTGAGGATTCCTTGGAAGGATTCATAAAGAACAAGGGTGGATTTAATATTTCTGTCTTAAAAAGAATGGAGTAAGTGGCAACATGTCTTTGTCACCTGCCAAAACACTCCTTGTATCACCATTGGCTAAAGTGATTCAGATTTTTTGTTTTGTTTGAGAGGGTTTTGGTGGGGTTTTTTTTGCAGTACTGGGGATTGAACCCAGAGTCTTCACACTGAGCTACACCTCTAGCCCCTTTTTATTTTTTTATTTTGAGACAGGGTCTCACTAAGTCACTAAATTGCCTAAGCTGGGCTCAAACTTGGGAACCTCCTGCCTCAGCCTCCCACAGCACTGGGATTACAGGTGTGGGCCACTGCACCTGCCTTATAAAGCGCTCTAGTTTTCAACAATCATATCTTACAAGGATTACTGATTTTTGTGAAGGTTCTAATTTGTATCAAAACAATTCCAATTTAGAGTATCACAGTTTTATGAATTTCTTTTTTCTATTGTCTAAAAACATTTTCTAGGTGAAAAATAACATAATTAAAATATATAGAAACCACCAAATGAGTCCTGGCTTACGTAGGATGCTGAAAGTATAGATTTAAGTACAAGGCATTGTATGTTAAAATTTCCAGTTCTGAGAAGGAAACAAGTCAGTTTCTACAATGAAAAGATTTCCTGGCTTTTTCCCCCTACTGTTCTGGAGAGGAATACAGTGGTCTAAAACCCAGGTTTCTTTAACCAAATCTGTTAACATATTTTTAATAAATTTATTGTTTGTGAACGGGAATTAGCTTACTCCATACACAAATTATGTATTAAATGTTTTAGAAGACTAAGGGTCTGCCTTCCCTTTGTTAGCTATAATTCAGTCAGTAATCATACTGTTCAACATTTTTAAAACTATTTCTTCACCCACATCTAAGCCAGGTATTTTTAACCTAGAGTCCATGGCAGTCTTTACAGTTCGGGGGTTGTGTATATCAATGCGTTTTCCAGAAAGACAAACCATAGCTTTTCTTAAATTCTCTGTAGACTATTCCTTACCCCCTCCTCAACAAAAAGGTACAAAAAACCCAGAGGCTTTTAAATGGCATATTTATTTACTTTAAACTCTATTTTTTATCTGAAGCTTGAAACTCATGGAAAAAAACCCAACTTTGTCTCCTTTCCCTCTGTGCCTATCCAGTTATCCCACTTCAGAAATGAACAGTATGTAGAGTATGTGTAGGGCGTGTGTGTCTGCTCTTAAAACTGTGGGCACAGCAAGATGCAAGAAAAAAAGATTAAATGAACACTGACAATTTTTAAAAAGAAAACCATAGATTTAAACAAAAATCTGCCTTGAATTTTTTTTAAATTTCTCTTCTGAATCTCTTGGCTATTGTTTGTTATTTAGTGTTTTTCACTGTACATTTTCTTGTGAGTGACTGTAAATTGCCAGATGCTATTTAAACTAGAAAAGCTAACACAGCAGATTTATGTTCTGTTATAAATTAAGTGATATGATGACATATGCTTAGTGGTTAGACTGACATACAAAATAAATCAAATGTAATCATTTGAATATAAGTTTGAGATATAAAGTAAACCATTCTGAGATCAAAACGAGACAGAACCATAGAAGTAGCAGTTTGCCAATGCACAAATAAGCTAATTCTGCTTACAGTCAGCAAAAGAAAAGTAGTTCCGATTGGACATTTTTCTTCTTCAGGAAAACTTAATAATGCAGATGTAAAAACATAGAATTTAGCTGGGCGTGGTTGTGTGTGCCTATAATCCAGCTAGTCAGGATGCTGAGGCAGGAAGATCAAAATCAAGGCCAGCATGGGCAATTTAGTGAAACCCTGCTTCCAAAACATACAATTTAAAAAATGCTGGAGCTATAGCTCAGGGCATCCTGGGTTCAATCCCTAGTACAGAGTTGGGAATTGGGTGTTAGAGCACAGAGGTTTGTACATGGACACATTTACTTTATTTTTTTTTTGACAGGTGAGGATACACGACCTAAAGACTCTTTAAGACACAAGGTTGCTAGTCAAAAAAGCTCTAAAGTAGCTATTGTAATTCCCAGGCCTTTCCACTGACCCTTATCCAAAGCATTAAAGAGAAAACAATTGGGTTGCAAATTATTATACAAAGTTATTAAAGAATACACAGTTAAAATACATTTACAATGCCTGGAACTCAGATAACAATGTTACTATCAGGAGAGCTGAAAAGATACTGCCTACCAATGAACAAGTGATAACAAGAACAAAATGTAGGGCTGAGGTTAAACTGTGTCATTCTGGTTCTTAGGCCAGAAGCCAATTTTTAAATTGATTTTATTAAAATCATTTTTTTCATTTAAAGTTATACTACCCTCTGGAGGAGATAAAGTGAGGGAAGTAAAGAACTCTAGCTTTTTAGAACACAAGTTTCTAAGAAGTCAAATTTTCTCCCCGCTCAGGGGATCATCTGTTATTTATATAATTTTAATTAAAAAATAATCCTGTACCCTGAGATTTTTGTTTGCTTTGCCATGCTTCCCATCTACACGCCTGACATTAGGAGTTGGCTGTTTCCCATGCTTAGCCTATCAATGAAATTAGAAGTAAAAGAAAAATGACTCCACCTTATTTGTGGAGAAATTCAATTATGTTTTCTTTGTTTTTTGTCTTTCCAAGGAAGAATGGATACCAGAAAGTTGGTTAAAATGGGACTTATTGGTGGAAGAAACTTCAGTATCTTTTGGGCCAGCCTGGAACTAACTACACAGGAGGAAGCAGACTGTCCATGGATTTTCCCATTATGCGCAGTGACTATGTTCCTGCTGTAGGGAAGTGCTGGGCATAAATCATCCAATTTTATTTCCCATGGACTTTTTGTGGCTTGCACTGTCCTGTACCATAGGGCTGCCTTCATTTATTTTGTCTATTTTATCTCCCTCATACAGCCTGGCTAACAGTTATTATGTTTCTACAGTGTCTCCAGGATTCTACTTGACATTCTACATGCATTAGCACGTTTTCTTTTTGGAGCAACCCTCCAAGATAACTGCTATTACCTGTATTTTCTGTGTAAGGAAGCTAAACTCAGAGAGATTAGGCAATTTGCACAAAATCACACAGCTGGTAGGGAGTGGGAATGAGACGCAAACATACATACAGTGTGTGTGATTCCAAAACTCCTTGGAAACCCTACCAGATAGAATTGTTTTATCATCTTTGTTTTTTTAACAGGTGTTAGCAAATTGCTATATTAATAGTAGGTACTCAGTGATCTTAAGGACAAAAAATCAAAGCACAGAACTCAATAGCATTCATGTATACCAATAACGAACCCACTGAGAAATTAAGAAAACAATATCATTCACAATAGCTGCAAGAAAAATTAAATACTTAGGGATTAGCCTAACAAAGAAAGTGAAATACCTCTCTAATGAAAACTATAGTACTCTGAAGTAGGAGATTAAAGAAGACATCAGAAAATGGAAAGATATCCCCTGTTCCTAGACAGGTACAACCAATGGCCATACTTTCAAAACTGACATACAGATTTAATGCAAATCTAAACAAAATATCAACAGAACTAGTGAAAAATATTCTTAAAATTCATATGGAACCAAAAGAGACCCAGAATAGCAAAAGCAATCCTGGGCAACAAGAGCAAAGCAGGAGGCATTACAATCCTGGTTTTGAATTATTTTACAAAGCTACAATGATAGAAACAGGATGGTACTGGTGCAAAAAGAAACATATAGATCAATTGTACAGAATAAAGGATGCAGAAACAACTCCAAGCCTATTCAGCCATTTGATCTTTGACAAAGAAGCAAAAACATACCCTGGAGAAAAGATAGCCTTTTAAAACAAATGTTGCTGGAAAAACTGGCTATAGACATGCAAAAGATTAAATCTAGATCCGATGCCTCAGCATGTACTTAACTAAAATTAGAATAGATTAAAAAGATCTAGTTTTTTTTCTTTTTTGGGACAGGGTCTTACTATGTAGTTCAGGCTGGCCTTGAACTCATTACATAGCCCAGGCTGGCCTCAAACTTGTGGCAGTCCTCCTGCCTCAACCTCCCCGGTGCTGGGATTACAGGCATGTGCCACCACACATGGCTAAAAAAGATCTAAATATTAAAACAAAAACACTTAGCTTTCTGGAAGATAAAATAGGTAAAGCTCTTGAAGATATAAGCATAGGTATGGACTTTCTAAACAGAACCCCAATTGCACAAGATGTGACATCAGTAATCAACAACTGGGGTCATATCAAATTAAAGATCTTCTGCACAGAAAAGGAAACAACCAGCAGAGTAAAGAAACAACCCATAGAATGGGAACAAAATTTTGTCAGCTACTCCTTGGACAGAGGACTAATATCTAGAATACATAAAGAATTCAAAAAATGTAGACCCTCCAAAATAAAAGACCCAACAAGAAAAAGAGGGGCAACTGAAAGGAATAGAAACTTCTCATAAGAAGTACAAGTGGGAAATAAATAAATGAAAAAATGTTGAACATCTCTGGCCATTAGAAAAGTGCAAATTAAAACAACTCTGAGAGATTACAGTTTACTCCAGGAAGAATGGCTATTATTAAGAAATCAAATAATATGCTGGCAAGGGTAAAGGAACCCTTCTACATTATTGGTGGGAATATAAACTAGTACATCTGAGTATAGAAATCAGTATGGAGATTCTTCAAAAACTAAAAATAGAAATTCCACTCAATTCAAGCTATTTCTCTTCTAAGTATCTTCTTGAAAAAAAATCATATTACCGTGATACACGCATACTCATGTTTATAGCAGCACAACTCATCAGAACTAAATCTTGGAAGCAGCCTACATTTTCACCAACAGATGAATGGATAAAGAAAAAGTGGTATTTATATAATAGAATATGTCTTAGTTACTTTTCACATTGCTGAGACAAAATACCCTACGTTCTAAGTTAAAGGATGAAAAGTTTATTTTGGCTCAGTGTTTGTAGGGGTTTCGTTTCGTAGTGGGCTGGCTCCAAGGCAAGGTGGCATTGCAGAGGGGCATCGCAAAGGAGAAACAGATCATGGCAGTCAGAAGGCAGGAAAGCAGCAAAGCAGTGAAGTATCGAGGAAGCAAGCAGCCAGCCACAGAGCAGCCTTCTTTCTGTCCCTTATATTCTATCCATGCTACGTGCCCTTAGGATAGATAACGCTCACACCCAGAGTGGGCCTTCCCATTATCCCCACCCAGAACTAATCATTGGACTAATTTAGGAATCACACATCCTTAATCCCAGCATCACACACTCTAGATCCAGCCACCACTGAAAAGCCCCACCTATAACTGCTTGTGACTTTGGGGTGACATCTAGGCCTAAGCCACAACAGAATACTGCTCTGATATACAGAAGGATAAAATTGAGTCATTTGTAGAAAAATGGATGCACCTTGAGAACATAATGTTAAGTGAAACAAATCAGACACACAAATTTAAATACCATCTGGTTTCTCTTATACAGTATGAGAAACCAAAGTATAAATAAATTAAAGAACAAAAAGATATATAATAGGGGACAGAAAGGTAGATCTTTTGTAAATGAGGTCAGGAAAGAAATGGGAAGTAAAAAGAATTAAGATGTGGGCCGGGGATTTAGCTCAGTGGTTCCGGCACCTGCCTCACAAGCACAAGGTCCTGAGTTTGATCCCTGGTACCAAAAAAAAAAAAAAGAATTAAGATGTGTTTCATACATTTACTGGCTCCCCACAATTGCTGTAGTAATTATGTACTGCAAAAATGTACCAATAAAAATTTTTAAAAATTATCTTGAAAAGAATGAACAAATGATATGTTTTAGTAAGAAAAAACATACAACTTTTTAAAATGTAATTTTCAACATTTCAGAAATGTTTTGTTCAACTCTGGGAGGGGGGACAACCTATACACCCTAAAATTCAGCAACCCATTAATACATCAAGTATCTCTGTCTTCTGAGAGGCAGTGAACTGTCAGACAATGGAATTCAGATCAGAGCCACCCACCAGCAAGACAGACGAATTATGGCCTCGATATGAATGTGATAGCAGGTCCCCAGGCAGGCTGCAAGGATTCAAATCTTGTCTCGCTTCTCATCTTGAGCAAGCTACTGTGCTTCTCTGTGCCTTGGTTGTTTCATTTGTAAGGTGGGGATTATAGCTGTAACTTCTTTATAGGGTTGGGGTTTTTTTGGTACTAGGTATTGAACTTGGGACCCTGTGCTTTTGAGGCAGGCAGTGGAACCACTGAGCTAAATCCCCGGCCCGTTATAGGGTTGTTTTGAAGATGAAGTGAGTTATAGATGTAAAGCCTATAGTAACACACAGTAAACACTCAATAAAAAGCTTTATTAACTTAAATTCATTTTTTTCATAGCCCTTGTAAAGTCCTTACCACTCTTTGGGAGTGAAGCATTTTCTTTTTCTTTTTTTTTTTTTTTTTTCAGTGAAGCATTTTCAAAAAGTACTTAGTAGCCCAGATCCAGGGTTCTTTGTGTTTCATTCCAGAGGTTCCTGAGTGTGAACCACGTGGACATTGCATTATTAATGTCTTGTGCTCCCTGACTGCAGGCAAACTCTTGTCCCTTGTCAGCTCAGCCTGTGTACCAGGCTTGCTGTACTTAGTGAATCTCAGAGTGCAGTAAGAGGAACTGAAAGTGGCAGAAAGTGAAAGCAAAATAAAATTTAGCTAGGAATCACTGAGCTGCTTTTCCCCTTGCCGTGTATGAAAGAAGAAAATGAAGAAGAGGAAGGGGAAACGAAAGGGGAAGAAGAGGAAGAGGAAGAAGGTAAATGGAAAATCTGTGAGGTCTTGTATGCATTTCAGAGTGGTTTTGTTTTATAAATATAAATATAAATAAAGATTTCCCTTTTTTTATTCAGCAAACATCTCCTGAATGTCTACTGCAGTGTGCCTGATTCCCTTATACATCTGGTGGCTATCTACCCTGGGTTTTCTAGAATAATCCTAACTTTTAATGTCTTTGGTGTCTTCTCATGGAAATAAATTTAAAAGACAGGGGCCAGGGGGAGGGGCTTTCTCAGCCCGTATGGCCAGAGTTTTGTTTCATATTTACTTTCAGCTGTGTTTATGCTTGCCCTGAGATTAGGAGCCGCATGCTTAAAAAAAAAGAAGTCTTCATATCCTTCTGGGTTGCATGAGCCAGGCAAGGAATTACGAGCAGGTATCCTCCGTGTCTTCTTTGGAGGAAGAGTTATGTTAACATTGTTATCTGTAATTGTGTTTGTTTCTTTGGGGCTGGCATTACTGGAAAATTTCTTGTAATTTTTTTCCATTTTACAATGAGATGTGTTACTATGGTAAGCAAAAAAAGAAAAATGTTTTAAACTATTGTCTCACTGCCACAAATAAAATGGACATTCTCTTTTTCAGCAAGAATAAGAAGGGGTGGGGAAAAGCTACACTCCTTCAGGGGAGCGTTCATCTGCTTTTCTCATCTTAGTATCACAAAGAGATGCACTCAGTGAACAAAGTTATCTTTAATATCCCTTAACACATGTTTACTTTCACAAACAGCAATATTGTAGTCTACCCTAAGTATCCCAAAAAGTGTGTATATACACTGTGGATTTACACAGACTAAATATTTTCACTTAATGAAAGGATTCATCAGTTTACACTGCAAAGGTCCTCAGGAGGTTTAGAGTATGTTTTGGTTTGCTTCATTTTCCTTGTGAGATAGTAGAGTAGATTAAAAGAGCTCTGGACAACCAAAGTACAAGTTTTGAATTCTGCCTTCACTCTGATCAACTAGGTGTCTGTGGGCAGGGTTTTTTGTTTGTTTCTTGTTTGTTGTTTTTCTTGTACTTCTGTGTCTCCGCTGTAAAATGAGAATAATTTAAAATGTTATAGATATGTATTAAAACCCCTGATACAATGCCAGGAGTATAGATATAAATGTTGGCTACTGTTATTACTATTGTTTATTAAAGCTTTACAGAACACCCAGGGCATGAATTGAAGAGTAATTACAGTAATAATCACAGGTCCCAAAATGCATCATGGAGGCTCAGATCTAATTGGTATGAAAAAGAAAGCTTTTCATCCTTAATCTCAGCCAAGTGATTTAAATGCTTAGGCTCACATCATTTCATGCTTGGAGTTCTGAGAACACAGAGGCCCCCTTCACTTCCTTGTTTATTTGACATGAGGGGAAATCCCACCCTCCTCCAGCCTCTCCAGGCTGACCTTTGAGGTTCAGCCAGAAAAAAAAAAAAATACAGCGAATTTGGGAGCAGGGATGTTGGAATTACAGCCTAGCCAGAGGAATTACAGAAGCTTCAACCCAACAAAAATACCCAAACTTCAGAATAAACTTTTCAGCTTGATAAATAGACGAAGAGCTGTCCTCCATAGTGAGGGTAGGAAGGCCCCTCCCAGCCTGTTGCCTCTTCTTGGAAGCATGAGAGAGAGCCCAAGGGACCAGTGGGCCAGCAGGCTAAAGGCCCAACACTGACTGCCAAACAAGGGGATTTGCTTCAGATTCCTGGTTCCAAGCCCTACTAAGCTTTAAGAACAAGTGTGAGGAGGGAGGAGTGAGGAGCAGCAGACAGCTGTGCTTCATGCTCCAGAACCTGGCTCTGGCAGCCCTGGTTGTATGTGCACCTGGCACACTGTGCTGTGGGCTTCCCTGTGGCCTGGGAGTGTAGGAGCTCTGGCTCTTTGCTGAGATTATTTGTAAGTCCTTAGGTCAGCGGGCTTCCTACCCATGTCATGCTTGCTCTGACCTCCTTCTAGAATCAGGGAAGAGCCCCTGGGAAGTGGACAAGGGCCACAGGCCACTGGGATGCTGGACACTCCTATCCTGACCCACATATGAATCCCCTTGACCCCTCTTGTCTATGTCCCAGGCCCTCTTTCTGTAATTCCATTGCAATTCAAATGAAAAGTGGTTTCTTTCTTTTTTTTTTTTTTTTTTTTAAGGGTGACAAGAGAGTTTAACAGGATCCTTCTACCCCTTTTATCTTATTCAGACTACCAAAACGTGGTTTCTTTTGATCAAAGGTAGAGAGGCCTTCAAGAGTGGAGACCCATAAAGTAGCCCCTCTTACTGGTCTCAGAGTGTTCAGGTACTCCCAATCAGGGGAGTCCAGAAGAGCACAGAGGGCTAGATAGGATAGCGTCACCCTTTAGAATGACAGTGTGAACACACACACACACAATTAGTATTATACACTAAGTTTACTGAGATGAAAACTTGAACCCTGAGTCTCTTATAATTCCTGACAGTGTCATTTCTATCATAGATGCTCAACTGGAATTGTTAAATAAATGAGTCAATGCCTGAAAAATAAACAGCCCTGGAGTGGCAAGAAGGTCTTCATAGAGAAAGTAGGAAGTTGCCTAGATCATTACAGGGCATTGACCAGAATGCTGGT
This sequence comes from Heterocephalus glaber, assembly GCF_053883595.1. Classification (NCBI taxonomy): domain Eukaryota; kingdom Metazoa; phylum Chordata; class Mammalia; order Rodentia; family Bathyergidae; genus Heterocephalus; species Heterocephalus glaber. Next base: position 30,003,189 of record NW_028258296.1, on the reverse strand, counting down.
TATAGAAAGTTTTTCCATGTCATTCTGAGGGCCAAGAATAATCCTTTCCACTTATTTCATGGTGAGGAGCTACAGAGATGTTTATTTTTTAGGTTCTTTTTGTGGCCAAAGGTAAAGAAGTTAATTCTTTTAATTGCTCCCTGACATGTTGATTTATAGCAGCCCTCTGCTCAGCCTCATTGTTCCACCCTTACAACCATTGTCAAGGTGCCCAGACGGGGAAGCCATAGCAGTGGACACACAAGGTGGGTGACCTCGTCCTTCCCTGGGAGAACCCATTGTTAGCTCTGTGGCAGAGGAGAGGGGTGGGGCAGGCGTCTCTGTGTTTATCTTCACAGTGTCTGATTCTCGTATGGGCGGAGAAATAAATCGTTTATTAGAACTCGGGCGACCATGTTCTTTCCTGTGCGGACATGGATGACTGCAGCGTTAAGCAGTGAGCACTGCGTACTCTCCAGTGCTTTTGCAACCTTTCATTCTTTGTAGAAAGTTTGCTGTTTTCAGCACGCTCTGAAAAGAACATCATTTTTCTTTGGTAAGGTAGGAACAGCCTCTGGGTGCAAACAGGTGAATGAACAAAATGCTATTTCTGCATGGTAATTAGTCACAGGACACCTTGGTGTAAATTGGGGAAGTACCATCTGCTAAGAATGGTTACTTTTAAAAAACTTCAATCTGGGGCCGGGGATTTAGCTCAGTGGTTTTGCTGCCTGCTGCGCAAGTGCAAGGACCCGAGTTCCATCCCCAGTACCAAAAAACAAACAAACAAACAAACAAAAAACTTCAATCAGTACTTTATATCATGTTCAAAAATAACTCAATGGATCATAGACCTCCATACAAAATATAAAATGATAAAACTTTCAGTTCAGATGAAATTGGGTTTTTAATTTTTTGTGTGTTTTAACAATTTTACTGTACATTTTAGATATACATAATGATGGCATTCATCACAGGGAATTTGTACCTGTACATGATATATCTTGTTTTTCTTTTTTTCCCATTTCCCTCCCCTCCCTTCAACTCCTCTCCCTCTCCTTATTTACAAAAACTTTATTTCCATTTTTTCCTTCTATTCTCTTTTTTTTCTTGTCTTTTCTTTCCTTTCTCCCCTCTCTTGTTCCCCTTACCATTTGAACATTTTCTATTTCCCAATATCTATTATACATTTTGGTCCTTATTTATACTTTTGGTTTCTCACATCAGAAAAACAATGTGGTATTTAAACATGTGCATCCTTTTTATTTCACTTAAAAGTATGGTCTCAAGGTGCATCCATTTAGTTAGAAATGTCTCAAGTTTATCCTTCTTTATGGCAGAGTAGTACTCTGTTGTATAAAAAACCACATCTTCATTATCCATAGAATGGTTACTTTTTGTTTCAGCTTGGCTGGGCCATGGTTCCCACATATAAGTCAAAAATTATTGTGGAAATTTCTGTGAGGGAGTTTTGGCTGAGCTTATCATGTAAGTCAGTTGGCTTTGGGCAAAATCGACTGCCCTCCACGATGGAGGTGAGCCTCACTGACTCAAAAGCACAAAAGCTCCACCTACTCAAGCAAAGGGGATTCTACATGCAGAAGGCCTTCAGATTTGAGCTACACTCTCAGTTCTTCCAGATCTTCAGCTTGCTGGCCAACTCTGCAGTTTGGACTTGCCAGCTGCCATAATTACCTGAGCAATTCCTTACAATTAATCAATTTCCTCTCTCTCTCTGTTTCTCTCTCTCTCTCTCTCTCTGTCTGTCTCCTACACACACCTTTTCCCTTCTTCTCTTCCTCCTTTTTATTCCCTCCTCACCCTTCTGTCTCCCTGACTAGTACACTGCTGCAACACACAGTCCTCTACGTCTCTGTTGCTGAACACAGTGGAATTTATATCTCTCTCAGGGAGCAGCCCATGCCAAGGTCCTTGTCAGGGGCAGTTTTGATTTTTCTTTACCATATGGTAATTCAGAGACAGACTTTCTCATCCTATGAGCCATTATCCTAAGGGCCTTCTGAGTGCTCTGTGTCCAGTGGGCAGAAAGGAAAGTGAAATAGAGAAGGCACATCTGCATTCTAACCACCTTGGCCCAGATGTGGCCCTTGTCCTTTCTGCTCTCTTTCCATGCTGAGAACTAGGCATATGGCCATTGAGAGGGATATTGGGGCTGGAGAATGTGGTCCTCAGTCAGACAATTTCACAGCTAAGACTTTCTACTATAGAAAAGGGAGTGAGCCAGGAATGGTGGTACGTGCCTGTATTCCCAGTACTCAGGAGGCTGAGGCAGGAGGATCACTTCAAGTTGGAGGCCAGCCTTTGCTACAGAGTGAGTTCAAGGTAGCCTGAACTACATAGTGAGACCCTGTCTTAAAAACAGAAAGAAAGAAGGAAAGAAAGAAAAAGAAAGGAAATAAGGAAAGGAAGGAAGAGAGAGAAGAAAGAAAAGGAAAAAAGAAAGAAAGAAAGAAAGAGAGAGGGAGAAAGAAAGAAAGAAAGAAAGAAAGAAAGAAAGAAAGAAAGAAAGAAAGAGAGAAAGGGTGAATCTGATAACTAGCATGGTCATCTTAAACCTTCACTTTCTTTTGTTTATCGTAAAGAAGCCTTACGACATCTCCACTGTAAGTCCTCCTGTGTTTTCTCTGACCAGAGTCCCTATCCAATTGTTTCCTTCTGAAATGGCACAGAACATCTTTTCTTAATTTCCTGAGTGCCATAGTTTGAATATATATCCCTCAGAGTTCATGTGTTGGAAACTTCGTCCTCCGTGCAGCAGTGTTGGGGGTTGGGGAGCTAATAGGATGTGATTTGGTCACCAGTGTCACTGTGAGAGCAAGTTTATTATAAACTTAGCTCCCCTCTTGTCCTCTCTGTCTGTCTCCAGTGCTTGCTTGTCTTCCCACCGTGTCAGGCTGTGTCCAGACGTCAGCCTCCAAAACAGATGGAAATAGATGTCTTTTCTTTACAGGTTGTCCAGTCTGGGGTATTCTGGTATGGCAACCGGAAACAGACTGAAGCACTGAGTGGCTGACCTCGCATCATCAAGCCTTTCCCAGATTTAAAATTTATTAAGGAACAAAAGGTTAATGCAAATTAAAAGCCTAAATAACAACAGAAGGCTGTATATTATTACATGTGCAAAGAACAGGACAGTTAATCAGTACAATGGGAGTTCAGAAGAGGCAAAGAACTTGGGTCATTGTGTTCAGAGAAAATATTTATGAAAGAAGTGTATGTGAATTGGGATATTAAGTGTGAGGGTTTTCTATGGGCAGAGGGGGATTGGAATGCTTTCAAAAATAGGTGAACAGGAGAAATGAACAAGAAAACAAAGATGGGTATAGTAAACAAACTAACATGACTAAAAGGAATACTAGGAGAAATTGGTTTAAAAACGCAAATTAAATCTGGATTGTGTTTGAACTGAGTTAAAATAGTTATAAAAAGCAGCAGTCCTTAGAAGGTTTTTGTATGGCAAAAGCAATATTTTAGAAGAATAATATAGCTGAATACAGGATGGTTTGCAGGGAAGCACACAGAAGCAAGTAATCAGAATCTTCAAAATCTTGGTTATAAAAATCTTGTGCTTGTTTTGGAATTATTCAGAACCTTTTAGTTGCATGTGAAAGAAATGCAACTTGAACTAGTTTAAGAAAAAGGGAATTCCTTGGTTTATGTAAGAGGGAATTCTGAGCTCCATCTGTCCTAGGCATAGTTGGATCCAGGAGCAAAAACTGATACAGTTTGTAATGATATATGACAGTTTTTGGTTTTCCATCTGTCAGCCCTGCTTGACTCTGCTGACACAGTCTTCTTCTACATGTTGGGCAGCATGACATTAGCAGCTCTAGCCTCACATCCCCACAGCTGTGCAAGCCAGCAGGAAGAACCAGTCTTCCTGAAGAGTGCCTGTAGAAGTCCGGGGGCAGGTGCTTATAGTCCAGGTTTGGGTCACATATGCATCCCTGAACCAGTACTTCAGCTGCAGGGGTGAACTACTCTGGCCACTACTAGCCTGTGGGCTCCAAAGTGGGAAGATATATGCATTTGGGGGCGGGGATAAGAGTAGGGACCTAAGTAATTCCGAATGAAAAATCCACCATGAGGGGCTGGGGATTTAGCTCAGGGGCACCACACCTGCCTCACAAGCAGAAGGTCCTGAGTTTGATCCCCGGTACAGAAAGAGAGGGGGGGAGAGAGAGAGACAGAGAGGAAGAAAGAAAGATCCACCATGAGAGAGATTCTGTTATCAGGCAAAGAAAAGGAATGCTGATTACTACAACCTAATTTTTTGCATTAGGTTTTCATTTTCCCAAGATCTTAAGTTTCTCATTAGCCAAACACTTGAGTAGCTCTTTGTTGTCTGGAATATGTTTTTCTAATAGGTAATCACATCTCCCAACATCCTCTATACTAGTATTGAGGATATAATAGGCACTTGACTCTCCAAATTCTACTTCAGAAGTAAGTGTCTGTGTTCATCCTTTCATTTGAATTCCTCATCCCTCACTTATGAACAGTGCCCTCTGCCTTTTGTCTGGCCCACCGAAACAAGATCCCTACTGAGCTTGCTATCCATCTCTGGCCTTTCTAACTTGTTATACACAGAACACTAGAGTCATCATCCTAAAACAAAGGACCTTCACATAGAACAAATCCTATAGGCCTTAATATGGTATAATGGTAGTTTGATTAATGCCTACAAATTTGACCTATCCTGCTAAGTGCCTTCCTTCGCCAGGTGACCTCATTGCTTCTCCCACTGAGGAGTGGAGACCATTTTTCTACCCCCTTAAACTGAAGCTAACCTTGTGACTTGGTTTGACAAATAAAATGCAGCAGACATGACATAAGAGTTCTGAAGCTTGGCCTAACAGGCCTGACAACTTCTGCCTTTGCTGGTTTGAAACATTGCCCACCAGAGACTCCGATGTAAGGAAGCAGTCTGGCCTACTGGAGGTTAAGCTGCCATGTGGTGAAGACATGAGGCTCTCCAGCCAACAATCAACAGCCAGACACATGAGCAAGGTCATCTTGGGCCTCCCAGCCCAGCTGATGCTAGCTGAGTGCAGACACATTAATGAGCCCAAAAGAACCCAAGATAGGAATAGCCAGCCAACACATAGAAATGTACAAAATAATGACTCATTGTTTTAAGCCACTAAGTTTTGGGGTGTTTTGTTATACAGCAATGGATAGTTGTGACAGGCATAGCAGTAGGATTTTTTTGAAGTAAGGGAGATGTTTAGACTATATCTCTTTAATTGAAGTTTAAGGAAATGATGAGTTCAGGTTGAAATAAGCACTGGGAGCCTTTGGTACATTCCAATAGTGATGTCTAGTGGGTAGGTGAATTACATGAGGCTCTCTGGATTGGGTCATCAGTTTTAGCAGTTGACAGTGGATTAAATCACTCAGGACCACCCACCGATTGACAGGAGGCAGAAGCCTAAGGTCAGAAAACAAAGCTTTGGGGAACACTTAACATTTAAGGATGGGCAGAGGAAAGAAAGCCAGCAGAGTAGATTGAGTTTTGCAACATAACTAGAAAAGGGTAAGCGTATTTTATATACTTTGCTTTTATTCTTTATTTTTTTCCTGGCCAATCAGAAAAGGAGAGAGGAAAAACATAAGACAGTGGAAGAAGCCAAAGAGATACCTGGGATTGTAGGTAATGTAAGGTAATGTAGGTAATGTAAGGTAATGTAAGGAAGTCCCAAGGAGTCATTCTTAGGATGCAAACAACCCTAGAAACACCACAGGTCAGCGATGGGATATTTACAGTTGCATCCCAGGGCCTTGAGGAAAATGCTTATGTAAGAAGCATAGCAAACTGTGCAGAAAAAGCAACTAACCAACCTTTCTACACATACTCCTCTCTCACCAAGACATAGATCTGAGAAAAACCCAAATTTAGATAAAAATAGACAAACTAGCCACTCTAATGAATGCCAGAAGTGGCAGAGATGTGTGAAAAGACAGTCACAGAAAGGCAAAAATCAAAATATGAACAACACAGATAACATAGTGAGAAAAGAGAAAGATACACAAAGGGGCATGGTTCTTGAAATGTCTTACTCCTTCAACTTCCTATCTTTGTCACCACATCAGAGTAGTTATGGACTGCTTACTGTCCTGTGGGGAACTTGATGTGTCCTTTTATATTTCAGCATATAAATATGTCATTATGTATTTTTTAAGTCAGTGTAACAGAGCTGCTCACACTTTATAATAAGTTGAATCTCCTCATTTTTACACCTTTTTGACATTTTTGACCACGAGACTGCAGCACCATTGGCCACTCTGTCTCTGACTCAGTTTCTCAAATGCATACTGAACATTCCACCGTGCGAGGCTCTGCAGGCACACAGAAATGTAGGCAGTGGTGTTCCAGTAAGCCAGCACTCTGGAAAAAGAAGACCTGCCTTGTAACATTTGCCAGTCCTTTTGTAGTATAAATGCTCCTACCATGGCTGATTTCAAGCTGGTTTAACAATGGGCTCATAAAATTCCTGAAAAATGCAGCTGCCCTGGGACAAACACTGAAGAATGAGGAAGTCTGAGGTACTCCAGACAGCAGCCAGCACAACTCTCTCAGCTCTGTGCATGAAACCATGCTGGTCCTTCCAGCCCAGCTGACTCTCAGCCAAGGTATGCCCAGGGGAGAACAGCATAAGAACTTCCTCACTAAAGCAAGGAATCATGAAAAATAATAGGTTGTTGTTTTATGTCACTACGTTTTGGGGTGCTTTGTTACATGGCAATAATTAGCTGATATGCACCTAGTGTAGACTGCATGAAGAAGCCTCAGGCTACAGAGAAGCAAGAGCCTTTCCACCTTCCCTTCATCTTTGTTCCACTGCCAATCCTATTTTCATGCTTTCTGGGAAGCTTTAGTCTTTCACTTGGCTGTCCCAAGACTTCCTGGACACCTGTTGCCAAACATAAGCACTGATCCCTCTTATGCTCTTGCCTCTTTGAATATGCCACCGTTCCATTTTTAACCAGATTGGGAGCTAGGCACAGTAAAGACCTATATTTGTTTTAAAAATTTTTATTTTATCAAAAACTCAAGACTGTTAATTTCATTAAGCGAGGGAAATTGGAACAACTATATGCCAGGCCACTCACAATCAAACAGCATTTGGTAACGCCCTCTTCGGCTATTCTACTGTTTCCTCTGCACTCAGACATTTCTTATCTATCCCATCATTGATAACAGACATTAAGCAACTATAACCAATTTGTTAAATATTGACTTGGTACAGTAATGAGGATCCTGGGTCCTTTTGTTTCCAGGACATCCCACTCCTAAACAACTCCTTTGTTGTTTTTGTTTTTGTTTTTTGGGGGGTGACATTTTCTCCCTAAGTAATTTTGCTGAGCAGACCCTGGCTGGGCTTATCTAAGGAATTTTCTCCTACTAAAGACTTCAAAAATAAGATCAATATATTTGGGCTGTGTACCTTAACCGTATGCAAAATACTAGTGATTCCAAAATATCAGGATCAGGGTAACAGTAACAAAAACAACAAAAAAAAGAGCTCTTCAAATAATTAGTTTCCTAAAGCAAGAAAATAATCATCACAAAGATCAAGATACACCTGGTGTTGCAGCATACACCCATAATCCCAGCACTGTGGGAGGCTAAAGCAAGAGGGTTGCAAGTTCAAGATTAGCTTGGGCAACTTGTAGATTTAACGAGGCCCTGTTTAAAATAAAAAAATAAAAAGGGTTGGGGATGTAGCTTAGCATAAGGGCCTGGATTCAATTCCCAGTGCGTGTTGGAGGGGTCAAGATAATGTTTTGGCCTGGAAGGAGGGAGAGGGTTAATGATTAGGGACGGATGTATGGGAGAAGCCTTCAGGTAATGTTCTGATTCTTGCCTAGATCAGAAGTCATACGTATTTGCTCTATAATAGTTTTTGAGTATAAATGCAATTTTTATGCTCTTTATGAACATAGATTTTATTTCACAGTAAGAAAAACTATCAACTTAAAGGTGCAGATGCTCCTTGACTTATGATGGGGTTATGTTATGATAACCCATTGTAACTTTAAAATATCCTAAGTTGAAAAATTACTTAATACACCTTACCTATCAAACCTCTCAGCTTATCTTAGCCTACATTAAACCTTTACATTAACTTTACCTTTACATTAGCCTTCCTTTGGGGAAACTCATCTGACACAAAGCCTACTTTACAATAAAGTGTTGGATACCTCATGTAATTGATGAGTGTGAAAGAGATCAGCTGTAAGGTGTGATGTGCATGATGGATGTGCACTTTCACACCATCATGGAGTCCAACTATTGTGTCAAACCACTGTGGGTCAGGGAGCATCTGCAGAGCATTCTACATTCCAGGTTCTCACTGTGTCACCTAGGCACTTGTTAGAAAAGAAGAATCTCCATCCTACCCCAGACCTACTGCATCTACCCACCCCCGGGTGGTTTGTCTGCACGTTAAAGATTGAGAAGCACTGTGCAAAGTTAAAGACTGTAAGTCACTAGTCCTGAGAAGTCACCTTAACCAAGGGCAAAACAGTCACTTTATCATTGTGCCCAAGTCTCATCCATGAGAGGCCATAATCTGTCCTCCTGCCCAGGGTGCTGTGAGGAGGGTTTGAGATGATATTCTGTATATGAAAGCTCTTTGAAAAAAACACAGTCAAACATCATATAAATTACTCTTATCACCTTAAGATAGAACCTTCAAATAATCAATTGCAAAGAAACAAATATCACATCCCCTTCAATTTCTTACTTTTCTGGCAGCCTGTGCTTCTTGATTCTGCTTTGTCAAAATTTACTCTTCTCCCTGCCTTCACAACCAGGTGCAGGGTCACCCAGGCCTTTTGCAAAGTCTCTGAAGCCAGTTACACCTGTCGAACTGCACCAGAAGCCCCATCCTAACTTTCTGACAAGTTAGACCCACATATTTGTCTGTGCCTATGGTATGAGAACAGCATCCAGCCAGTTGGACGAAGTTGAGCTCCAGTGGGAACAGGAGCAGCAGGCAAGAAGGCCTCAGACACTTTCAATTGTTCATGGCTCTTTGTCTTATTGTCTGAAATTGTTTTTTAAATTTAAGTACATAAAGCTAGCATGATTTCTTCTGCTGAATAGATGTCAGGATGGATAATCCACTCCAGGAAGATCACTCAGTCCAACTTAATGAAGCCCCTATCCTTCACACACTCACAGAAACACCAGTGGGTCATATTGAGGCCGTACTTCCCAATCCATCCATGTGGATTTGAGCAGAGGGCCGCAGGAGTGAGAACCATGATCAGATTTTTTTTTTTGGCATATTAAGGATGGAACCAAAGGCCGCACACAAGCTAGGCAAATGCTTTACTGCTGAGCTATAGTCCCAGCCCTTTTTAATTATTGTGAAACAGAGTCTCTAAATTGCTCAGGCTGGCTTGACCTTGTGATGCTCCTGCCTCAGCCTCCCGGAGTGCTGGGATTACAGGTGTGCACCACTATACCCAGCTTTATTTATAATTTTTTACAAAAAGAAAGTTGGAAGGGGTGGCTAGGGCTGTGGCTCAGTGGTAGAGCACTTGCCTAGCATGGATGAGGTCTGAGTACAATATTTATCATAAACCAAACCAAACCAAATCAAACCAACTAAGCAAACAACAACAATGATAAAAAAAATTCTGTGCTCTGCACTTCATAAGAATTTTTAAAAATTAATGGTGATGAATATGTGCATTATTTTGAGTAAGCCATGTAGTTTTCTGAACTTCAAAAAATACTAAAATGATTTACAAAAGGTCCAAATGAACAGGAAATTAAAACACATTGCTAGAGCTGGTCCAGATTTTTTGCATTAGAGTTCTTCTGCTGAGTTTCCAGAGTTGACACGATGTTTGTATGTTGCCCGTACAGTATATAAATGCAAACAGTCAGCCACTGGGCTTAGTTATGCATTCATTTTTGCACTTTTTTCTTTTTGTGGTACTGGAGATAGAACCCAGGCCATTGTGCAGGCAAGTACAGGGCTACCTCCCTGCCTATATATATTTATATAGAATATATATATTTTACTTTTGAGATAGGTTCTCTCTAATTTTCCCAAGCTGGCCTCAGTCTTTTGACCCTCCTACTTCAGTCTCCTCAGTAGCTAAGATTGCAGGTGTGCACCACTACACTCAGCTCAACACAAATTTGAAGACCAGTCTCCTCCAGGTTCTGTAGTTGGTATCAGTACAACATGGAGAGATATAGATGTGTATTTGTTGTGCGCGTGTGAGTATGTGAGGGATGGGAGAGATTTTTGATGACTGTATGAAAAGAAAGAAAAAATCAAGAAGAAGAAGCAGAGGAAGGTGTGTGGCAAAATAGCTAAGAATCCCCCAGAGCCCATGTTCTAGTTAGCTGCTCTGGTCCAATCCCAGCACTACTAATTATTGTGAGACTGTGGACAAGTTACTTAACTCACTCAGCTGGAACTAAATGTTCTGGTCTGTACAATGGGGACAAAAACACAGGATCTGTTTTATAGATTTATTATACACATTATAGTGCTACTTTGGTTCATGAACACTTTTTGCAAGCATTTTGGTTCATAAACAGAAGCATTTGGCAAACTTTTGTTTTTGTTTGCAGACTCTGCATCGGGTGATGAACATGACCGTGGCCATCTTTCTCACATGAAGCAAATGTGTTCTTTCCCAGAATAGTGGAACGAATTAAATCTGTGAACGAAGGTACCACTGTAAATGGTTTAAATCAGGTTGCTGGCATATGATAAGGGTTCCATAAATATTAATCACAAAATGACTAAAGAAAAAAAAACAGCTATTAACTTGTTGAGGGGAAAAAACATCACACCAGGGGCCAGGGGTGTCTCTCAGTGGTGGAGCTCTTGCCTGACATGTCCATGCCCTGGGTTCAATCCCCAGCACCACAAACAAACAAAAAACCCTTAATGTCATAGCATGATTCTTAATACTCTACTAGTGATGTTTGTGCAGAAAATAGTTAAAGGGGAGCAGACCTAAACTGCTACCCAAGAAACTCTGCTTGCAGAGTTGGCTGTTGGCTGGTTGGTGTCTGGGAACTTGGGTTTTACAGAGGTTCCCACACTTAACTGATAAGAGTGGCTCACTGTGCCCAAGTTGTTTGTGCAAACAGTATGGTTTAGGCTGAACACCTGCTTTCCTTCAGGGAGTCTTGAATTTGCATATGTGCCAATTAGAGACTGTCTCCTTGACCGGCCCCCAGTAAAAACTTGGGTACTGAGTCTCCAGTGAGCTTCCTGGTGACAGAGAACATTGCAAACCTGGCCTCAGAAAGAACTCATTGCTGGAGAATTAAGTGTCTCCATTGTGACTCTCCTGGGACAGGAGAGTCCTTTGGGAGTGTGTGCCAAGTTTTCCCCAGATTTCACCCCATATTTCCTTTCTCTTTGCTGATTGTGCTGGCATCTTTTCACTGCAATGAATCATTGTCACGAGTGAGACTGCATGTGAACCCTGTGAGTCCTGTTAAGGAATCATCAAACCTGGGAGTGTTCTTGTGGGGCTCCCAAGAAATGCTGAGCTAGTTAACTCTGAAAGTTGTTTTGGGGGGGATTGGGGGAGACTGCTGTTATCAGAGCATTATCTAACTCAATGTAGATGAATGGACATATAATTTTTACAAAAAGTCTCAGAAACATAATGTTATAGGAGAAATATAACTCTCCAGATATATTGCATTTGTGTCCCCTGAAATTGAAGAATGAATTCTAAGGAACAAGGGAGGTTAAGAGTAGGAAAGGTTTATTGAGAGCTCCTGAGAGACAGGAGGGGTCCTGAGTGGGTTGCCTCCATGGCCCTTTGTCAGGGGTAATTTATACAGCAAAGTCACAATGTGAGTACAATGTGGGTCAGACTGTAATCACCCTATAGGATTACAAGTACAGTATAGCTGCTTAGTTAATATTGATCCAGTAGGGAAGTGGGTCACATAGCAAGGGTACATGGAAAGAACAAAGGCATTTTTGGAAAAGATGGGTCAGGATGCTCTGGTCACCTACGTGGGTGACTGATACCTATCCGTACTTCCTGGACCAGACTAATTATAGTATAATTCTAAGTTACTGTTTATCCCTTAGGGAGGCATGTAGGCCTGGCCATTGTAGCTTTATCTTGGGACCTAGCCTTCTTCAAATGCGCCTCTAGCTACAATTCTCATGTCTTTATTTTTCACTGACTTCCTTGAAAGCCCAGTCCCTCTGACTGAATATTAATTTTTACCCAACTTAGCTGCCTATAATATAGGATTCAAAAATATTCTTAAGTAAGTAAACAATGCTGCCAAGCAGTATTCTATTATCATTGACCCTTCTCTAAATTATAAAGCCATTAAGAATATCCAGCATTGTAAAAGTTTAGCTGCATTACATAGAATGAAGCAGAAAGTAGAAGTACTAGCAGTACTGTAATACTGCCTTTGTACTTTAAAATCTCTGGCTCTGCTGCCCCATAAGCCATTTAACCCCTCTCATGAGACTTGATTTCCTTCCCAATGTAAGTGAAGCTTATTTCAATATTCATTCACAAATCCTGTATGTTTTTAGAGTAAAATGTTAACATATTATATTAGAAATGTATCTAAACTATGATTTCAGCATCAGTTTGAAGCATACCCATTCAACAAGAATCAATTGAATACCTCCTACATGCCAGGCAGACATGTAAAATTCTTTGGTTTAACATGAATCCCACAGTTTTTATTATGATACCGCAAAAGACAGGTTTAAATTTCTTATTAGGCAAGCATCTCAAAACCTTATGCTTTATTTTCTGTTGAAGATTATCAACAAAACCATGTATTTTAACAGTGTTGTTGTGCTGGGCTTTGAATCAAGTGAGCTAGTCAAGAGTATTGTTTTCCAGCCTTTTGATGGAATTCAGATTTTCCATTAAAAAAGCAAATCTTCACTTTAAAAAAGTCTAATAAAATGATGCCTCTTTCCAGCTGGTTAGATTTAAAACACTGAAAATAAAAAAGTTTCCTACTAGACTCATCTCCAAGTCTGGGCTAGGGCATTTTCATTTGAGGATGAGGTGATCGCTTTGGTATTTCACTCTGGGCCTGCAAGCATTTGTCCACTCTGGGGAGGGAGGGAAGCCCTGTGGCCCTTCAGGTTTACAAAACAGTGTGGCTAGGATTGCTGCTGAATTATTGCTGCTGCTGCTGCTGCTGACCCTTTCTTCTGGGTGCTGGCAGATTTCAGGATGGACTGTGCCAAGATTGTTGATTTTCCTTTTCAATTTTTGAACTGCGATGATCTCCAGTGTCCTCAGGACTCCACCCTTTCTGTTTTTTGAGGCAATTTAGAAGCCTAAACTATGTAACTGGCAAAACTGATGGAGACATATAATATAAGTGCACCAGCTGCAGCAGGAAGCAGTACATTATCAAATCAATATCTGTTGAATGTGGGTGCCACCTAAACCCTGAGTCAGAGGGAGATTTTTCTCCCTCTAGGAGAAAATAGTTGAGTTTGTGTGCATGTGTGTGTGTGTGTGTGTGTGTGTGTGTGTGTGTTAGTTACTGAGAATTGAACCCAGGACCTTTGCCCTGGGTACATCCTCAGATCTTTATTTTTTTCTTTGGAAACAGGATCTCCCTAAGTCCCAAAGATGCTCAGGCTGGGCTTACACTTGCACTCATCCTGCCTCAGCCTTTGACTGTCTTAACCTTTTGGTGTCAAGACACACAGAAGGCCACTTGAGCTGGCTTATTAAAGCCAGGGGTTTTTATGTGCAAGGGAAGGAATGTTTCTGGGTCTCAATGCAGGACTGAACCCAAGAACCAGGTGTCAGTAGGAATTAGTATCACTGTCCTTGGGTCCTGGAGCCTTCAGGCTCCCCCCTGCTCCTTTTTCCCTGAGCTCTGTGTTCTGCTCACTTCCTGCTGACCAGTGGAATCAGCTTGAGAGGAGTTGAGATTGCTCATTCCTGTGTTATCCCTCCTCCCCTCTTCTACAAGGGGAGAGTTTAAGCTGGACACATGGCTACTCAGCTAAAGGACATACTTACCTCCAAGGCTGCCTTGCTGGGAACTGTAGGCATTTGCTAATCTCTGGCCACTGCAGTACAGGCAGAAGTGATATGCACAACTTCCAGGTTATGCCCTTAAAGAGAGCAGATGCTCCTCCCTTCCTTGTTTTTCCTCCTTGCTGCCTAAGTGTGGCTAAGTGGACAGGAACAGAAGTTGCCGTCTTTGACCTAGGGATGAAAGCTGCAGGCTGAGGGTGGCAGAACAACAAGGTAGAAGAAGCCTGCATCCATCCCCAGGCTGCTTAGGTTCAAACTTTTATATGAGGTGAAACACTTTTACGGTTTGAGCTGGTGGGTCTTTATTGAAGAAATCAGAATCTTACCTGACCAAGAAACCTGCTTGCTCTGCTTTTCTACATACAAGATGAAGAATAGCTATATCACTTCTAAATTTACCAGACCTCAGTTGAAGTGATCAAACATGAATTTCAACTTCACCTACCCAGGCAAGAACATCAGTTGGCCCATGGTCAATCTACTAGTCAGTTAAACTGAGAAGGGAGAATGAAATCCAACCCTAGCTACTGGGGGTCCTCCCAAGGTGCTAAAGTGGGGGTGGCTTTCTTAGTGGAGGGTCATCTACTTTATTGACCCATGCTTATGTATCCTCATGTGACATACGGAGAGCAAGCCAGCCCTTAGGCTCCTTCTGTAAGGGCCCTAACCCTGTTCATGAGGGCTCTGCTTTCCTGATCTGATCACCTACCCAAGGCCCCACCTCCTAATGCCATCACTTTGTGGGTTGGATTTCAATATGAATTGGGGGCGGGGCATAGCAGAAAGAATGTGGACTGAAGATCGCGCCTGTGGGATATCGGTGGGAGGACGATCCCCAGGGAAATGACAGTGGTAAAGAATGCTTTTCTTAATGAGGTAGGGAAATCTTCCTGCTCCTCAGTGTCTCTCTTCTCCTATTCTCTCTTGAAGCTAGCAGCAAACAGTAGAGTGTAATATTAAGTGAATGGACTCCAGAGTAACCTGAGCAAATCATCCCCTCAGGGCCAGAGATTTCTTCATTTTCATCTATAAAAATATATAATTAATATTACCCATGTCACAGGGTTATGTTAGAGTTAAGGGAGGTAATTTATGTAAAGTACTCAAAATAGCACCTGGCACAGAGTAAGTGCTATGCATATTAGCGATCATTGTGAATTAAACCTCTGATAATAACTAGCACTCTTTCATAAACAAATGCTTATTAAACATTTGCTTAATGCCAGGGGTAAGGGACCAGTTGAACTGAGTTACTTGCCCAATCTCACAGCTAATGATTGATGATACTGTGTTTGGACCATGTAACTCTGACTCCAAAAATGAGTCATGGGGAGAATTCTTATCAACCTTACCTCCCTCCCTACCTCACCTCCTTCCCTCCTTTCCCTTCTTTCTTCTCTCTCTCTCTCTCATCCTCATAGATATAAAAAACTTACTCTCTAAATATAAGAAGCACCTAAAATGTACAAATAAAATTAATTTTAAAAATATAAGAAGCACACAGTCTAGTGAAAAGAGAGACTAGTCAGTTATTATATAGTGCATTAAGTTCTATGATAGAAATTAAAAAGTATCTGGGTAGGGCCAAGGATTTAGCTCAGTGGCGCTGTGCCTGCCTTGCAACGCAAGGTCCTGAGTTCAGTCCTCAGTACCAGAAAAAAACTGGGTAGATGAAGGGACAAGGAAAGCTTCCTGGAAAAGATGACTGATGTTGAGGTCAGTGAGAGAAAGCTATGTAAGACAGAAAAGGACCAACAGAGATCGGCTTTCCAGACACAGATGTTTTACTAAATTGCTAAAAGTGGGTGACTGTCTAGAACATAGAACATGAAAGTGGAATATGCAAGGCTTGGAGAGCCATTTTTTTCCGCCTAGTTATCAGTGAGCTACTCTATGTGAAGAGGGCTCTGTAAACTCTAAGCACAGGTCAGTCCCACACTAGAAGGACAAGGCTGTGCTGTTATCCATGGGCATGTGTGGTTTTGGTCAAATAGAAGATACAAAAACAAACATTTTGACTTTTTTTTTCTTTAGACAGGGTGTCACCATGCAGTTCAGGCTGACCTTGAACTCACCGTGTAGCTCAGGCTGGTCTTGAACTTGTGGCAATCATCCTGCTTCAGCCTCCTGAGTGCTTGGATTACTGGTGTGCACCATCATACCAGGCTTTAACTTTTTATAAATCTGTTAAGATAATAAAATCCAAGTATGGAAAGTCATTCTTTCCAAGGCTGTCTTGCTTGCTGCTGTCTCTCCCGAGTCTAGGACAGAATCTGACGCAGCAGGCACACAAACAGCTGCTTGTTGAATAAGTGAGTGAATTGGGTGAAAAATAAGTGTATTTTAAGGGCACTATTTGCTGACCTTTGTCCATCTTTTGTGGGCTGGTGCTGACAGGAACAGTATTTTTGGCTTACATCTGAAGGAACCGATAAATTGTTAAGTTATATATTAACCAGCCTTTTGGATAGTTGTATAAATGACCCAGCAGTCCCACTTTAACTCAAAAATAATAAATGGGAAAATAATAATTTAGCTTGTGTTGTCAGTTTTCTGCCACTGTGACAAATTATCTGAGATAATCAACGTGAGCGAAGATTTATTTTTTACTCATAGTTTCAGAGGTTTCAGTCCATGGTTGGTTGGCTCATTGCTTTTGGGCCTGTGGTGAGGCAGGGGGCATGGATTGGCACAAAGTGACCTACCTTATGGTGGCCAAGAAGAAAAAGAGAGAGAAGGAACTGGGGTCCCAATATGCCCTTTACAGCCACATCCCCAACAGCCTTAATTTCCTCCCCCCAGGCCTTCCCAATAGTACCACAGGCTGGGGACCAAGCCTTTACTACAGACTTTTGAGGGATATTTTAGATCCAAACGATAGCGCTGCTTATATTTAGAACTCAGCTAAGAACATGTGAGGATCAGATATAAAACACAGTCTTTATCCCATGGATTTAAGATGTATATAAAGGTGGAAATAGCATGCACAAAGGAACCATGGTCATTAGCAAAGCTGGTCATGTGATTGTGACTAATGGTAGTTTAATTCATACATAGCAAGAATGCATGAGTAAGTGGAGTGTAGGATAAATAATTGAGGATTAGATTTCATAAAGCAAGTGCAATTTCACCTTGGGAACATATACTTAGAATAATGATATATTACCATTTAAATCTCATACAACCATATGAGTTAAGTATTCTCATTTTACAAATGAGATAGCTGAAGCTTACAAAGGTCAGGTAAATAATCTGCCTAAGGTCACAGAACAAGATGTCTCAAACTCAAGCCAACTCGAGGCTGCTCCCTTACTTTCTACCTTGTACTTCCTATTTTACTTCAAAACCTTTATTAAGAGTCAGTTCCAAGTCAGGTGCAGTGGCACATAACCTGTAATCCCAGCGCTTGGG
Source organism: Heterocephalus glaber (assembly GCF_053883595.1). NCBI lineage: Eukaryota > Metazoa > Chordata > Mammalia > Rodentia > Bathyergidae > Heterocephalus > Heterocephalus glaber. The sequence continues at coordinate 29,985,732 of NW_028258296.1, read as the reverse complement.
AGGCTGAGCCAGGAGGATTGTGAGTTTAAGTTCAGCCTAAGATGTATAGCAAATCCCAGCCCAACCTAGCCTATATAGCAAGACCCTGTCTCAAAAAATATATATGAGGGCCAGGGATTTAGCTCAGTGGTTCTGCCGGCTGCCTCGAAAGTGCAAGGACCCGAGTTTGATCCCCAGTACCAAAAAAACCCCAGTGTGTGTGTGTGTGTGTGTGTGTGTGTGTATATATATATATGTATATATATATAATATCAAAAGGAAATGAATCTGTATATATCAAAATACTATATTTTCTAAAAATAATCAAATTCAGTAGCAGAATTTCTTTCATTTTTTTGTTAATTATTTTTGTGATAATATCTTCCTGTTTCCCAGACTGCCCTCAAGTTTCTGGGTTCATGGGATCCTCCTGCCTTGGTCTCCCAGGAGCTAAATTTCTTGAAGACTTTTTCTCCCCCTGTATAACCCTCATCATAGTCTGTTTGTGCTGCTACAACAAAATACAAAAGACTGGATAATTTATAAACAATAGAAATGTCTTACTTACAGTTATGGAGGCTGAAAGTCCAAGATCAAAGCACCGGTGGGTATGGTAACTAATGAAGGCTGCTTTCTCTGGTTTAAGATGGAGCCTTGTTGCTACATTCTCACATGCCAGAAGGTAGAAGAGCAGAAGAGGTCAACTGCTGAGTGAAGCCTCTTTTATAACGGCCTTAATTCTGCTCGAAAGGGAGGAGCCCTCATGATCTACTCACCTCTTTTTAATCCTATTACATTGGAGATTAAGTTTCAACATGAATTTTGGGAAGACATATTCAGACCATAGCTCTCCTGGTAAGATAGCAGAAAAATCAGGCAATTTGATGGCAATTTTCACAGCTGAAATGGATTTGGTGGGGTAGAGGGTGACATTTGGAATGAGGCCTATAAATCACACTATCTTTTCTTCTAGCTGAGAACTAAAAAAGTAAAAATCTCTCAAGTCACTTTATTATTTTTTCAAATCACTTTATAAAGCAGTTTCCTTGAAAATGTTTTTTTAAGGGGGAAAAAATAACTTAGGTGAAGCCAAATAGATTTTTAAATCCATGATCATGATCCAAACAATTTAAGATACAAAGTTGGCTAAAGAAATGGAAACTAGTATAGTGGCCAATTCTAAACACAAACCAAAAAAGTGGAAAAATTCTTTCCTATTATGTCGACCACATTCTTCCTCTAAACCACAAGCTCTCAGCTGAAGAAGTATTATATCATAGTAAGTGCTTAGTAATCCAGAATGGCTAGACAATGAGCCCATCTACTTAATTTTATTTTTTGATAAGTTAACAGATGCACCACTCAAGGTTTTCCACTTTTAAAGTGCCTCAATATTTAATTAATCTGGGCTTATTTAATCTTTCTTTAATTCAGAAACAAGCATACAGGGTTTTTCAGGGCCTCAGATCCTTCTTACTCATGTTAGTCTGTTATCTGTTGCTATAACAAAATACCTGAGCTGGTTACTTTATTAAAAAAAAGAGCTTTCTTTAGCTACCAGTTTTGGAGGCTGAAAGACCAAGATCATGAAGCTCTATTGGTTCAGCCTGTAGTGAGGGCCCCCTTGGCTGCATTATAATATGGCTGATGGTATCGTGGCAGGAGAACATGCAAGAGGGAGAGATCACATGGTGAAGCAGGAAGCAGGAGGCCATGGTGGGGCCATCTTGCCTTTTTTTTTTTTTTTTAATAACAACCCACTCTGTGGAAATTAACCAGGTTCACAAGAGAACTATAGCAATCCCTTTGAGAGCAGCATTCCCAATAACCTAACTACCTTCCACTAGGCCCCACCTCTTAAAGGTTCTACCACTTCAATACCACATTTAGAGACCAAGCTTCAAGCACATGAACCTTTGGGAGGCAAACCACATGGACACATTACTTCTTTAAGGCCAAACTCCTCACAGCCTTCAAAACCCTGCTTGATCTGGCCTTAGCCCACCCCTTCCATTTCATCCTTCTCCCCTTTGCTTAATGCCTTCAGCTACTTCTGTTTCTTTCTGTTGCAAGCTCATCCTCTCAATACATTTGGCCTGTCAACTTCCTCTGCCAGGAAAGCAGAGGAGAGAGAGATTCCTCCTCGTCTTCTCATCATTCACATCTCCACTTGAACATCCCCTCTTCCCCAGACCACTCTGTCGCTTTCGAGCAGCACACACAAGTTGTCAAGCATAATATCCATTTACTATCTCCATGGTGCTCTTGGCTCCCTGAAATGATCTTCCTTATAATACTTGCTTGATTTTAGTCTTTGCCAGAACCCCTATTAGATTGAAAGCCGCTAAAGAAAGATCTTAACCATTTCACTTGTCATGTATTCCCTGGGCCTACAAGTGACCCAGAGAGAATCAGCACTCAACAAATAGTTAATGTATGCATTGAATGAAATAAAATTAACCAAATGATAGGTCTCTAAGGATCCTCTCTGTAAACTACACTCTGTTATCAGCTTGTTATTTCACAATCACCTATTAGGCTGTTAAAGACAAACTTAAGCACATTAAAACTTTTAAGAGTTGACCTGCGCAGACCGGGATTCATAAACTGGGCAGCATGAGTCTAGAAGCAGTTCTGTGCTTCACTGAGTGTGTGTGTGTGTGTGGGGGGGGCGGTTAGGTGTAAGGTGTTTGCTCAAGCAGGGCAAAGAAAATACTGGATTGATTGAAGTGGAAAGTCACTGGTTAAAAGTTGGTGGTTTCTGATTGGCTAAGCTTAAGTTTCATTTTGCTTTTAACGTTGATTTGGATTTTAATGGTCTCCCAAATAATTATTTTAGCAATGTAAATATCTATTGAGTCATTACTGTATAGAAAGTGTGGAGGATACAATGTTGGATAGAATGGTTCCTGCCCTCTTAGAGATTATGATCTAATGAAAAGTTTTAAAAAATTAGTTTTCTGTTTACTATATTATTGCTTTTAAGACCACTGAACTAGGGGCCAGGGATTTAACTCAGTGGTTCCAGCACCTGCCTCGCAAGCGCAAGGTCCCAAGTTCGATCCCCGGTACCAAAAAAAAAACAACCAAAAACCTAAAAAAGGGGCTGGGGATTTAGCTCAGTGGTTCTGCCGCCTGCCTTGCAAGCACAAGGTCCTGAGTTCGATCCCCAGTACCAAAAAACAAAACAAAACAAAGGACCATTGAACTAAATGTCTACTTTCCAAAAGGTAAACACTTTTCTCATGCTGAGGAGTGAATTGAACATTTATTTTAAGAAACAAGTGCTAAGCAAGCTTCTGCATAATTTGTCACCACTCGCCTTTGTCAGAATAGTGCTAAAGGAACTGCATTTCAATGGAGAACCATAGCCTTTATATTTCAGAGTAAACACGTTTACAAAGGAATTAAACTGCATTAGTATTCTGATACCATCTTAAATCAAATTATTTAAGGCTTTTGATAAGCAACAAAGAAGATTGGAATGTGAGGCTGGAATGTGAGTCATTTTGTACTTCAAAAAGTTTGCTGAGATGAGATTCTTTACGTTAACCCTACTTCTTACAGACAAAAGCTTTAAAACTATATCCTTATCAAAACCAAAAACGTAATTTATTACAAAGAAGCTGAAACTGAACAACTGTATTTGATGATGGTGAAAGGCAGTGGGGCTCTGAAACTTATTTTTCCCCTGAAACTTTTTGAGAATCAATAAAAAGCAGTGGAATCCCCTTCCTTCCAAAAATGTACAGGAGCACATAGCACACACAAAATCACTGTGTGAAAGTCTCAGAAAGGTTTTAAACCTAGGACATGATAGAGAACTCTGAGTGTGGTCTCTCCCCTCTTGCTAAACTCACTCTCCAGGCTGCCAAGTGTGAGGGCAGCTGCTGAGGCATTGCGTTTTGTTCACACCAAACCTAGACAGCCAGCAATTTCTTTGATCCTGAATGACAACAGGGTAAAGTTAGTGGGCTAATACCAACTGCTTTAAGGAGGGATAAGGTAAGATAAAAGTAAAACAAAAGAGGAGAAAGACTGAGGATGAATGAGTGAATCTAAGAGGTAAGAAAGAGACCAAGAGAAGGAGAGAGCAGCGGGAGGTGTGTGAGGAAAGGCGGCCTGTCCCCCCTTCTCGATGTCCAAAATAAGTGCTTTCCACTCTCAGCTCCTGCTCACCCCTTCAACTCCATGGACTCTCACCTCCCTGATCCTGGCCGCTCCTCTGGAGAGCTCCTGGATTCTCTAACCAGCTGCCTCTTCTCACCTCTCTCACTCTGGACTGGGCTCTCCACCTGCAGCTTCCCTCCCCGGAAGTTCCTTTCTACTGGACCCATGGCCTTGAGGCTTCTCAGTGAGAAGGGCTATACTGAGAAATAAGATGGCCTTTTCTGTCTTCATTTACCTTGTGTGGTTACTTGTCTCTTCCCTTGTTTTCTGTGTTCTCTTTAGTGATTTTCTTTACACTTCTTTGAGGTTTCACTTGCTCCCTTTTCCTTCTCCTCCAATCTGAGTTGGCCTAGAGTTTAGCTCTCACTTTTCTGTTTTCTTTACAGTCCTTTTCCTGAGAAAACTATAGATTGTAATGACAGAATGTAGTGTGGCATGGAAAACATAGGTTTAAGAAGCAGGAAGAAGACAAACCCTAAATTCTGGTTCTGACCTCTCTGCTGTGGAATCTTAAACAAGTTATTAACCTCTCTGAGCCTTGGTTTCTTCCATCTGAAAAAAAAAAGAGAACAATAATATCTCCTTTTGGCTGCTGTTTGAGGATTGAGTTGGATAAGATTTGCAAAAATACCTAGGAAAGTGCTTGTCATATTCTTCCTTGAGTGAACTCTTGTTGGCTGTCTACATTATGCCAGATTCAATATAAGAATGAACAATAGTATTTTCTGCCCAAAATCTCTCACACTCTAGGAAGGAGCCTGAATACCTATACATTACATGGCACTGTAGCCAGAGCAACAATGAAAACTTTTACAAAACAGAAAGGACATAGAAAAGAGAGGTCTGTGAGACAATAAAAGGCTTCTGAGGGAAAGCTGGTATTTGAGTTGCATTTTAAAGGATAAATGTCAACAAATAGAAGCAGAGAAAACACCTTGGAGAGGCAGATCTGTGTGAAACAGCATGGACTAGTCAGGGCTGTTTCTAGAATTGAAGCACTGTTGGAAGTGACAGAAGACAAGATTAGAGAGAGAGAGAGGCCAAATAATACTCTGTAACAATCATGGTGAGAATATCCAATTAATAAGTGGTTACCCTGTGTCAGGCAAGTGCTGCATAATTCAACATTTTGATACATGATTTGTTAAATCCTCATTAAGTGATCCTAAGAGTTGGCTTAGACAGATGGCCAAATGGAGAGCCACTGGATTTTTACACAGGGTGGATACTGTGATCATATGTGTACTTAGAAAAGTTATTATGGCATCAATTTTGGGCTTTTAAAAATTGTGGTATACATAATTTACCATCATAACCATTTTAAAGTATACAGGTAGATGGTATTAAATACATTCTCAGCACTGTGCTACATTACCACCATTCATCCACAGAACTCTTTTCATCTTATAAAACTGCAACTTTGTTCCCAGTAAACAATAACTGTGGAATCTCCCCTCCCTTGAGCCTCTGGCTGAATCATAGTATAGTGAAATCATTTAAACTTTTGTGATTGGGTTATTTCCGTTAGTATAATGTCCCCAAGGTTCATCCATGTTTTAGCATGTGTTAGAATTAACTTTTTCCCTTCCACCTTTCCTCCCCTCTTCTTTTCTTCTCCTCATTCTCCTTCCTCCTCCCCCTCCTTCGTCCTCCCCCTCCTCCTCCTCCTCCTCCTTTCTTCTCCTTCTCCTTCTTCTTCCTTTCTTTCTTCCTCCCTCCCTGTCTCTTGGCTGAATATGCCACTGCATGTATATACCACTTGTATACCATTTATGTGTCAATAGACACAGGCCATTTCTACCTTTTGGCTATTATGAATAATGCTGCTATGAGCAAAAATGTACAAATTATGTCCTTGAGATCCTGCTTTCAATTGTTTGAGGTGTACACCTACAAGTAGAATTACTGGATCATATGGTAATACTATTCTTGGTTTTTTGAGAAGCTACCTGGCTGAAGGCTTGTTTTGGAGATGAATCTGGGAGAGGGAGGCTGGGGACAGGATACCATTCTGTGGCAGATGATAAGAGCCTCAGTTTAAAGCTGTTGGGAGTGGAAGGCTGGCAGCACTAAATAATTGACAAGAATTTGGTACCTGATTGGCTCAAAGAGGGGAGAGGCTGATAGTAGCTCCAAATTTGGGGGGAGGGGCTGAAGCTTATGCTAGGTTAGGGGCCCTCATTGAGAAAAAGAATAAAAAAGAACAACAAAAGATACAGTAGAACTCTGAAGAGGCCCGTGGACAGCTCATGGGGTGGGGGTGGGGTGCGCGGTGAGCACCTTTCCATTTGCTGGCCAGCACCTTTTTCCTCCAGCTTTTCTCTGGTATCATGTGCCTTGCCTATCTGGGTTCCTGTGGTGCTGGTAGAGCTGCCTGCTCACCTCCCACAACACTGTCAGACACATTCCCAGAACTGCCACCAGAGCTATCCTCTCTATGGCCACATCTCCATATGTTGTATGGAGACAGACTGTAGCTGTCGTGGTTTGGATCTGAAATGTCCCCCAAAGGCCATTGTTAAAGGCTGTCCCTAGCCTACAATGCTAGTGGGAGGTGGGAAACTTTTAAGAGGTGGGGCATACTTGGAGGAAGTTAGGGCCCTCGGGGCATGCTCTTCAGGTGATATGGGGACCCTGACCCCTTGTTTTCTCTGTTCTTTTTGGCCACCATGATGTGAATAGCTTTGTTCTACCACACGATTCCCACCATGATATGCTGCCCTGCCACAGGCCCAACATGACAGGACAATGGACTGAAACTTCTGAAACTGTGATCCAAAATAAGTCAATCTTTTTTCTTTCCTTCCCTCCCTTCTTTTGTTCCTTCCTTTTCCTTTTTCTCCTTTTTTCTCCCTCCCTTTCTTTCCTTCCTTTTCTTTCTCTTTCTTTCCTTCTTTTCTTTTCTTTTTTATTCCTTCTTTCCTTATTTTCTCCAGTATTGGGATTGAACTGAGGAAGTACTGAGCAGCACTCTCAGTTCTTTATTTTGAGATGGGGATCTGGCTCAAACTTGTGATCCTTCTGTTTCAGCCTCCCCAGTAGCTGGAATTCTTTCCACCTTTTCAGCTGACTTTCTTAGGTCATGGTTGATTTTGTCAGTGTTAGAAAACTAACTAACATAGTAGGTGACTCAAACCAAGCCAAAGAGACCCAATTCTGGGGCTTTTGCTGAAACTGTTGGGAAATTGTTTGCTTTTCTGCATGCTTGCTCTTTTGTTGTGTTGCTGAGTGGTTGGGATATAAGCCTGCACCTTGGGGGGGGGGTAGGGCTGAGGAAGTGAGAAGATAAGGAATGTGTGGAGACACATCAACTCATGATGCCTTTCACTGCATCCCCGAATCTCATGCCAGAAGCTACATCTTCTAACTTCTGTTGCATGAACCAATTAAGTCTACTTTTTGTCTAAGTCAGTTTGCCTTTGTTTACTGTCTGCTATAACCAAAATATTCAGCTTCCATATTCATTCAACATAAAGAACTCTTGTGGGCCATGCTTGGTAACTGGACAAGCCTTCCAGATGCCACCTCTGTGGGAAGGTGGCATGTAATTGGTATACAGAAGTCCCCCCTTATCCATGGTTTCACATTCCACAATTTCTATTATCACTGGCAAACCATGATCCGAAAATTTTAAATGGAAACTTCTAGAAATAAGCAATTAATAGGTCTTAAATTGCACACGGAGAATCATGGTGAAATCCCACAACCACCCTGCTCTGCCACCTGGCATGGGAATCATCCCTGTATTCACACTGGTGCTACAACCATTTTGGAGAAAGTTTGTCAGTTTCTTAAAAAGTTAGACATACACCTTTCACATGATCCAGCCTTTCCACTTGTAGGTATTTATCTGAGAGAAATGAAATCTTATGTCATAACAATATCTTGTTCATGAGTGTTCACAGCAGCTTTACCAATAGTCCCTGACATGCAACGATTTATGATTCTTCAACTTCATGATGTCATGAAAGTGATACATGTTTTGTAGAATTCAATCTTGAATTTCAATCTTTTCCTAGCCAAGCAGTATTCACTGTGATACTCTCTGGAGATTCTGAGCAGCAGCAGTGAGCCACAGCTCCCAGTCAGCCATGCCATCACCAGGCCAAACAACTAATAAATGCTCTACAATTTACCATGTTACTAAGCTATGCTGTTCATTAGGATGGGTGTATTAAACACTTTTTCAACTCACCGTGAGTTTAGTGGACCAGAGCCCCATTGTAAGTCATGGTGCATTTGTACTTGTAATAGCCCAAAACCATAAACAATCAAAATGTTCAATAGCCCTCAAATGGGTAAATATACTATTGTATATTCCTATGGAATACAATGAACTAATATAAAGGAATGAACTAATGATATGTGCTTCAACATGAGTGAATTTCAAGGTGATTTTGCTGAAAGAGACTAGATAAAACAATACACAATGTATGATTCCATTTATATAAAATTCTAGGATATATAAACTAGTGTCTAGTGACATAAAGCATGTCGGTGGTTACCTGGTAAGATGGAATAGCAAGGATAAAGCTGGAGGGAGGGGTTATGTGAAGAAACTTTTGAGGTTGAGAGATATGTTGTCTAGTTGTGGTGATGGGTTTTATTATATATACATATATTTTTAATGGTATTGGGAATTGAATCCAGGGCCTCATGCAGGCTAGGCAAATGCTCTACCACCAAGCTACATTCCTGGCCCTTATTTATTTATTTATTTATTTATTTATTTATTTATTTATTTATTTTAAAGACAAGGTCTTGCTAAATTGCCCAGGTTGGGCTCAACTTATGATCTTCCTGACTCAGCCCATTGAGTAACTGGTATTTCAGACATGTGCCAATTCTCCCAGCTATGTAGCAATGAGTTTTATGGCTGTGTGTGTTTTAGCAAACTGCACACTTTAAATATGTGGAGTTTGTGTGCTATACCAATTATATTTCAATAAAGCTGTTAATAATTATCTCCAATTTTAAAAGTTTTTCTCATTTTATTCTCAAACATAGCATTACTTATTCCTACACAATGAGTTAAATTAGGAAGGAAGGAAGGAAGCCTTAGGAACCCTGATGTATTTCAGTAGGACCAACAATACTTAAAAACTTTCAGTAGTAATGTCAGAAAGAACTTCCAGTATCTTGGTAGTATAACAGGTGACCAAAACAAAACCTAGAAAATGTTATTGTTCATTTAAAAGCCATGTAAGTGTCCATTTCCATTGTTATGTGACCATTGCCACTATTCATCTTCAGAACTTTATCATCATTCCAAACTGTAACTCCGTTCTTTAAACAATAACTCCCATTAAACAAAATTCATGCTTTTCAAGACAAAATCGATTACAACTCTTGAACATTTTACAAGGAATGGCTTTTTAAGGAGATTAATGATGGAAATCGTGTTTTCCACTTCCACCAGAGTAGTCTGCTGCAGGAAAGCGTTATAGACTGGGGACTATGATCTGTACTTCAAATCCGCCCACCACTGCTGACCCTCACTGGCCCTGCGGGAAAGTGGGTGAGGTCTCGTGGATGACACACGGCCACTGTCACACTACTGGAAAACCAGCCTAAACTGCTTGCGGCACTAATACTGGGTCAATTGTGACATCTCTGTGTGGGAAGAATGCCCTAATTATCCTTACTACCTCCAGAGCCAGTTAGAAATCGTTTATAAATTATTTCACTTTCCTCCGTTTGCCTCCTCCCCCTTCCCTCAAACTCTACCTCGCAAAGTCAATGGGAAATTCTTGCAAAATTAAGAGCAGCTGGGTACGTTTCCTTTTCAAGCTGCCATTATTTCTATTTCAGGGTGGTTCAATTATGGTGAGATATTTGGGATCCTGTTTTCAACTAGGTTGCCAAACCTGATTCTGCGACCTTAGTTTGCATTTGGCAAAAGGTGCTTTTACACTAGGATTCAGAGGATTGAAACCTGTCCTGGGTGTGCACCAGATAGCAAGCGCAAGGGGAACCTTTGCAGGTGGTGGACCTTGTCCGTGGTACTTGGGGTCTCTGGGTTCAGAATTCTCACCTCTAAAACTGATATTAAGTCTATCTAGAAGTCGTTTTGGGCAAGTAAACAGGATAACTTTCGCAAGACGTGGTATACAGTACAGCCTCATAATCAGAGGCGGGTGACAACTGTTGCCTTACACCATCTAGTGACTTCCAGATCAGGAGAAAGGAAAGAGAGGGTGGGAAAACAGGCCCTGGAAGAATAGAGGCGCCCCTGGTAGTCCTGCTTCAAAGTGGTGCCTTGATTCAACAAACGAAAATAGGTAGACAGCAACAACACCTGGATTTTTGGCTAGCTGTATTTTGGGTAGGATGTTTGTAAAGGATAGCTGCTGCGAATTTCTGAACACGACCTGAAATGCCCTAAGGCTCTGCCGGGACACATTCGCCAGTGTCTCCAGCATTGCAATTAGGAGTTTAGTTGGAGTGAGTTCGAGTTTGGCCAAGAACCTTGACTGTTCCCACAAAGGCAGCAGGATAGAGGTCACACCGAGAGGTGTGGAGGAGCGAGCAGGTATCGGCGGATGGCCTCGGTTTCCTGGCGCAAGAGCCTAGGAGGCTCCCGGAGGTGTTTCTAGCAGCGGGCTGAGGGGCCCCTTCGTCTGGGAGAGCTGGGCGTCGAGCCGGGGAGGAGGCGGGCGCAGGCGGCAGGTCAGCCGCGGGCCAGCTCGCGGGGTCCTTCGGTCTTCGGCGGGCCCCAAGCTCGGTGACCGAGGCCTGGAAGGCAACGCGAAGCCCCCGCAGCCGGGAAGCCCCCAAGCGCCGGGCGGGGCCGGCGGGGCGGGGGCGGGGCCGGCGGGGCGGGGGCGGGGCCGGGGGCCGCGGGCCGCGCCGGGGTGGCGTGAGGGCGGCCCTCGCCGGGGAGGCGGGAGCAGGCGGCGCCCCATTGGCTCGGAGCGCCGGCCAATCCCGGAGAGCCCGGGGCGGTGGCGGGGGCCAGTTAGTGCGGAGCTGCGGCGCGGGCAGCGAGCGCAGCAGCCAGCGCGACTCCCGGGCGCACCACAGGATCCACGCGACCCGCGCACCGAGCCCCTAGCCCCGACCCCCGCCGTCGCCGCAGGGCGTCTTCTGCGCCTCCCGGAGTTCCGAGCATCTCCCGCGAGGCCACTCTCGGGGCCAGGAGCGGGGAGGCGGAGTGCGAGAGACCCCGAGCGCAGCCCCTTCCGCCGCCCGGAACACCATGACCCACTTCAATAAGGGCCCTTCCTACGGGCTGTCGGCCGAGGTTAAGAACAAGGTACGCCTGGCTTGGGCCCCTCGACGGCTGCCAGGCGCTGCCGGGGAAGGCGCCGCGCAACGTTCTCCCGCGCGCTTCGGCGCAGCCCTCGCTAAGCCGAGACGTCGAGGCGGCCGCAGAGTTGCTGCGCGGCCGCGCCGCGTCCCGCCGCCGTCCTGGCTTTGTTCCTGCGCCGTGGGCCGGGATCAGCCGCGGGCGGGGGCTCCCGGGCGGGCCTGGAGTCTCGCGGCGCTGGCCCCTGGGCCGCGGGCTGCCCGGGTGTAGGGCGCGCCCCCCCGGGAAAAGGGGACGCTGCCGCGAGCCCTGCACCCTTGGGCGGGGCCGTGCGCCTCCCTGCCGCGCGCCCAGCCAGGCTCCGTGGGACCCCGCGCCTCCTCCCGCCCAGGCCCCCTCCACCCCCGCTCTGCTCGGAGGACGAAGTTAGCAGTTACGTGGCCGAAGCAGGCCCCTCATTGTTCCCCGCCTGCTCCGGGGTGGGAGACCCTGAGCACCCGCCGGCCTCGGGGCCCCGAGCCGCGGGAGCCGGGGCGTGGGCTTCTGCGGGAAACCGAGACAAAGCCCGAGCGGGCCGCTTCGCTTCGGGAAGGAGGGCCACATGCTGTGGACTGGAGATGTTTTATGAAACCTCGAGAAGTTTGTAGCGCGTTAGACTCACATCTTTGCGGGTCACATCTTTGCGGGTTGCTTTTGTTCGGGATTTATTTGCTGAACCAGGTGGTTCTTCAGAATGGTTGGTATTTGGTGCCCGCTCAGATTTGCCACTCCACACAAGAATGCGTCGGGTTTATCTTGGGACTTTGGGCTCGGGAAAGAGATGAGAGGCGTCCCCCTCCCCAAATCCTCTCCTTCCTTCCTCCCTGCCTGCATTCCAAGCCCATGACCTCAGGGGTTTCTGAGGGGAGAGACCAGCCAATCGGCGTGGAACTGCGCACAGACCGCTCATTGTCTGCTCGCTGCTGTTCCGGCCAAAGCGCCACAAAGGAGGGCTGCTGTGGTTAAATTCCCGTTAACCTCCCGGGAGCCGAAGCCCGTCAGGGTCGCCACCGACCGCCCCACTGCTGGTAGAATATACCGGCTTTGTCAGAGCCGAAAGGCCCCGGGCTAAGCTGTCCGCGGTGTGAAGTGTGTTACGTAAAGGTGATGATGAGCACCCTTGTCAAGCCCAAGGGAGGCTGAGCCGCTTCTACCCTGCCGCGCTGGTCTGCACATCGTGCTCTCATTCACCTAGTAGGTTCTGAACAGTCTTTGGAACAAGGCCTTGATTTTAATCTGTGTATCCAAAATTGAAGTCTTTATGTCTTCTCAAATGTGTTGCCCATAGTAGAAAACAGTTTCCTAAATATTTTTAAACAGGTGAGTGATTTGTGTATAATTGAGAACAAACGTAGCCAACTGAAAACTGTTGCACAGCATTTGTCCATTCCTTCCAAGGTTACCAGCCAAGCTTTAGAAAACTTTTCAGGTCATCAGCGTAGCCATACTGTTACACGCAGTACCCTGTACCGCCTTGTGCATGTTAATTATAATTCTCCCTCTGATTCTTGGCTGGCAGCGGTTAAGAACCTTCTGTTTTAACTTCGGATTGTAAATGTACTGATAACTTTGGCAGTCTTTGGGGTGACTGGCTTTCCCTGGATGTTAATATCCAAGTTAGTTTTCTTTTTGCTGACTAATGTAGCAGCTTCCGGACTTTTCCTACTTCAGATTACTGAGCAGACCCAAGGAAATGCAGACTGGGGCTAGATCACTGCAATTATAATTTTTTTAAACAGTAAGGCCTCAGTTTTGAGAACCTTTGAAAAAGTTAGTTATAAACAGCGGTGAGGATTATCCCTTTAGGCACCAAACCTATTTTTTAATAACCCCTTTCATTTGTGTGGTCCTTTTATACAGTATCCTTTTCATAGGAAGTCTTTTGATCTTAACAGCAGAGCAGCCCTGTGAAGTGGGGGAGGACTGCTGAGATTATCCAGCATCCTTTACAGATCAGAATGCTGAAGCTCAGAAGGGATGTGATCGCCTCAAGGTCACAGAAGAAATTTGGAACTCTAAAAGCTGTATTTTTGTTTAGTGAGAACTTAGATTTGTTCTGCCACAAGTCATATTGCCTCCCGTCTCCCACTTTTCATTTTCCACCTGTCACTTCTTGATGTTGTGATTATTCATGTTACGCTGTTTCTGATCTGGGCTTGGAAAATTCATGCTAGTTAGATCTTTGTATGAGATGGAGGGTTGAAGACTATTGGCTAAAAAGTAGATTTATGGAGGCCTGAACTTTGCATGGTTTGGACATTTTTTTAAAGGTACTGGGGATTGAACCCAGGGGCTGTACATTAGGCAAGCACTCTGCCACTGAGCTACATACATCCTCAATACTTTTTCGTTTTGTAATTTGAGATAGGGTCTCCCTAAGTCGCCCAGCCGAACCCTGAACTTGGAATTCTCCTGTCCCAGCCTCCCATGTAGCTGGGATTATAGTGTGCTACTGCACCTGAATGGTTTGAACACCTTTTGATTCCTTCTTTTTATATATTATGTAATTTATATGCTGATTAAATATCAATATTATTTTTTGGCTTTGTGGTATAAGGTCTCTATGTAGTTCAGGTTGGCCTTGAACTCCCTATGTAGCCAGGCTGGGCTCAGCCACCACCAAGATCCTCCTGCCTCAGCCTCCCAAGCACTGGGATTACAGGCTTGCACCACCAAAAATTTTTTTTCTTACAACCTCATTAATAAAGTAAAAAAACAAACATCTTGTGGAGGCAGTGTAGAGTGCTTTTGAATCAAGCACATGTGGATTCTACTTCTCCCTTGCCATTTACTGCCTTGTATGTTGTTGGCAAGTTAACATCTTGGTTTCTCAATATGTAAAGTGGGAGGAAATAAATTTCCCCAAACACTGAGTTGAGGTGTATGTTTAGCTTCTAGTAAGTTACTCAGTGACTACACTGTGGCTGTTAACTCTTAGTAATAGAAAATTAGCATTGGTGTATTTATTAGCTTTATATGTCCCTGACTCTTAAGTGTTCAGTGTATGTTAATACATCTTTGATCTTGTTGTATTTCAGCTGTGAAAGCAGTTCATGAATGAATTGAAGGAGCCTTTAATCCTAAATACTTGTAGTCAGTAAAATTTCAGGGAAAAATCTTTAAGCTTAAGATAATTTGCTTGGTGAGATAGCAGAACATACAAAATAGATCATAGATAATAGCAGAACATACAAAATTTACTTTTTTCTTTTTTCTTTTTTTGCCATGCTGGGGATCGAACTCCATACCTTGCGATTGCGAGACAGGTGCAGTGCCACTGAGCTAAATCCCCGGCCCTAAAATTTACTTTTTTAATGAGGCAATAAGCCTAAAATTTTCTGATATCTTCATCCTGGAATATGAATAAAGTTTCTTTAATAAGAATAAAAGAAAAAGACAAAGTGATTGATATCTTGAAATTTACAAAGAATCATAATAGGGCCAGATCTAAAGTAGAAAGTGATACAGATCATTCAGTGAAGAATCAGGGCACTCATAGTGATCCCATCCTACCTGTGGCGTACAGGTTAAGCGGGTCCTTGAATGCATCCTGAGACTAAAAGAACACAGTGCTGTCCCTAATAGACTATGAAAAAAATAAACCATGGCAGTTCTTCAAGGGAAGCACAGTATTTTCTGACAGCAGACAAAGCGGGGTTGAGATTTTTTCCATAGAGTTGAGGATGTGAGGAAATCATGCATCAGGCTTAGGGCAGGAACTTCAGGGACCTTTCTTATGGGTCTCAGGGAGAGTGGAGGAAATAAATGAGAGTAGGAAGGGTATGGCAGGGAGCTGAAATGATCTTTCCTCAGTGTGTTTTTTGGGGGGGGCTAATTGAGTGTTAAGGATGGAATTGGAATGCACACTCACAGGCTTCTCTTCCTGTTCAGTGTCTGACGTAAGCAAAGGAGCTGCTTGCAGTCTTGTGGGCTACTAAGCGGTATTCCTTAACTGCTAAAGTCATTTGGAACTTATTACAAACTTTTTTTTTTGTTGGTACCGGGGATCGAACTTGGGACCTTGCGCTCTTGCGCTTGCGCAGCAGGCGGCGAAACCACTGAGCTAAATCCCTGGCCCTTATTATAAAATTTTTAAGTCATTGGAGAGTAATTTAAGCAGTTATGTAATAATAGGGGCTGTGTCCCTTGAGCTCCTCCCAGCCGCCTCCACAGTGGTCTTGGACAAGTAGCTGCTCGGAGGGTGCCCCAGAGCAGAGTAATCCCAAGGTGACTCTGGCTATAAATTATACCTAAGGTGGAGCACCAGAATCTTCATAAAAATACATGGATGGGTTTGGCTTCTTTTAAACATTAAAGTTCAGAAATAGGTTTGTAATTAAAAACTTTTTTGTCTCTTTCCTCCAGCAATATGTTTCTCATGATCTGTATTTTAGAATAGTAGTAGTTGCTCAGTAATTAGTTTTGGATTCAATGAATGTCTACCACCAATAGATTCTGCGATCTCTAGAAACTGGAAATTAACCTTGCTAAAGTAGTCTGTATTCAGGAATTCCTTTGGGGAAGGTGTGGTGGCGGGGATGGGACCCCAAACCTCACATGCACTGAGCGACCCCTGAGCTACATCTCCAGCCTTGCTTAGGAGAACTGTGAGGCAAAAGTAGGATGTTTGTGAAGATCATGATGAATTTTTATAACTTGTTTTTAAAAAGAAGTTTATTAGTTAATATTACATTGAAAATTGAATCACTGCATCATCTTTACTGCTGGGTTTAGGGTTATTTCTTAAGAAACATGTTTTGGCTAGTTTTTTTTTCTTGGGAGAATGGTAGAGGTCCCCTCTGCAAGGCTTTGTCCAGTGCCTGCATTTTCTGAGAAGACAACCAGAGAAGTGGCCCCCTGGCCAGCTCAGGGTGTTTATTCGGGATAGGAACTGGCTATTAGAGTTTGCCTGCCCACCCCTCACCAAAACAAATAAAGAAGATACCCTGCTGAAATGAGGAGAGCTACGGTGCTTCCTCTTTAAAATGCTCAGACTTACTCTGGAATTTTAACGAGGATCGTAGTCATGCTCACTGTTCTGCAGCCTACAGCTTTTTATACGCTTTTCTGTGGAACTTGTACTGTCTGCCTCTGTCCACTCTTAGATTTCAAGAATGAGCTTGACAGTAAAGGCATTGCCAGTGCTACCATCAACAAGAGTCCTTACAAACAAACAAATTATTTTTTCCCCGTTGCCTATTTCCTTTCCATGTTGTGACATGAGTGAATTTTTCCTCTCCCCCTCAACCTGCCTGCCCCACTTAATGGTGTATCATGAGCTATGATTAATGTTTTTAAAAATTACAATAGGATGATCTTGGTTTTGTGCCTATTTTTACCATCATATCAAGGAGAGTGAAGAAATGCTATATCTTCTCAGTATGAGTAGCTGGTAGTGGGAGGAAGCTGGTCCTTAGAACTGCTTGGCAGTTTCCATTTTATTCAGGACAGTAGCCACTTACAGAATAGACTACATGCATTGATTCTCCTTAGCGCTGAACTCAAATCTGTAAATAGGCTTTTAATTGTTACTTGTAATTTCTTGTATCTTCAGATTATTTTAATTTCTAGAGCCTAGGGGTACATCCAGGTTGTTCTTAGGGCCTTGAGCATACGCAGTTGTGGGGTCCTTCTTACAAGACAGACCATAGCCGTATGAATCCTTCTGAACTGAAAGATGTCCTGGTGGCTCTCACCCAAGGTTGTTACCAGTGAGAAAGGGAACATAGTGGTTAAGAACAGGAACACTGGATTGGAGTCCTGGTTCTGTGTCTTTGTGAAATGAGGCTGTCATAGTACATTTACTGGGTTGTTGGGAGAAATAAGTAAGGTGGATGGATGATTGACAGCGTGTAGAATAATACTTGAAACCAAAGTGCACATTATATAAATGATAACTGTTGTTTGCCTTTGCTCACTGGCCCTGGTAGACTGGCTCCTACGTTCTTAGCTTATCTTTTAGGTGTTGATACTATCTTCAGAAGCTGAACATTTATTCACCAATCTGTTATGTCTAAATGAGGTTCCTGGCAGGTAGGGGACCAGGACACCAGTTAGTGCTGTCCTGTTTGGCTTTTGTGTCCGGAATGTGATCTGCCCCTGGAGTCCTTATCCAGGACTCTTCCTTCCACCTGGCATCTTGCGATGCCTTTCACAGTGAAATCTGTGCTGCTGTTCCCTTGTGTTCACATTGCTTTCGGTGCCAAGGACTCCTTAGAGCCAGTGGCCTAGCTTTGGGCATGATAGTATGTGAAACAAACCCTTCAGCTGAGAAGACTGAAATTCCTAGTTTTCCCGTCCTCAGAGTTTCCCTTCAGCCCCCAGACCTGGGAATCTTTAGGGTGTGGGTGTGACTCTTATACAAGCATTTACAGTAGGAAGGCCAGGGAACTGGGAACTTGGACTGGAAAGAAAGAGGTCCTTTGTGCTAAAAAGGGCTCTTCTTTCTCTGTATTCCAAACCTAGGCATGGATAGTTATTAACCTGCCTTTCCCGAGGATTTCCCAGGGTGTCCTCACTGTGAAGTGGCTGGACCAGGCTGGCTGGGGTTCCAGCATCATTTTTTCTCTTTCCTTTCCAAATATTTGGACACAGTAGTTTTTGGGGTTTTTTTGGTACCGGGGATCGAACTCGGAACCTTGCACTTTCGAGGCAGGCGCCGGAACCACTGAGCTAAATCCCCAGCCCATGGACACAGTAGTTTTTATCCCTGGCTTCTCAGTCTTCCTCGGTACTGCACAGGCTCTGATGGTGGAGAGTATGTGCTTCACTTCTTCGTTTTTCCCTCTCCTTTTGTCTCACATGGGAGGAAACAGGAGAGAAAGTAATCAATACCATGTGTAGCTAGTCACATACTGTTGGTTAATTCAGATATGTGATCCTACTTTGAATACAAAAATAGCAATCGTATTGTACTTCTAATCGAGTATAGAAATTATATGTACATGAAACCTCATATGTTGAGCTCTTTTGGGTCCCTGGCCCTTGGCAGCAGAACCAGAACCCTTGGGCTGTTTCTCAGAGTCCACATGTGGCTAGCTGCCTCCCCGAATGGGCCATTCTCTGCTCTGTTTCTGCTTTCCCCTTGCCTTTCTTCAGGGTCCTGGATGTTATATTAAGAATCCCTCATCTCCTTCTGGCCACACACAGAGACATACCTTGCCAGCAGGTTTTTTTCTAATTTTCTCCTCTCTGGGCTTGGTGTCTTTCCTCCTTTTTCTTCTTTCAGTGGTAGACAGTTGTGTTGTAGACCCCTTCCTGGCATTTGGTCTTGTAGCATCTTCCAAATGTACATGTGGCAGGAGACTGCTTTTTATAGGGGCTAGTGGAAGAGTTAGTGCTTCTCTAATCAGAGTCATCTCTGCCAAGTATCATGGACTTTTGAACCATGCCGGCCTCCAACTTGCTGTCCTCCTGAGTAGCCACCGTGCACATTCCCCTGGGCCGGTATGAATCAGTGCTGGTTAGCTCAGCAGCATGTCCGCGTGCTTCAGGCACATACAGTCATGCTGTGAAAAGATAGTGGTGGCCACTTTTGGGATTGTTGTTTTTGAAACAGGGTCTCACAGTGTTGCCCAAACCGGTCTCTTACCTCCTGAGCTGAAGTGACTGCTGCCTCAACCTCCCCAGTAACCATAAGCACACTACACTGTGCCTGGCTTACTATTTTTTATCTATCTATCTATCTATTTATTTATTTTTGGTACCGGAGATGGAACTCAGGACCCCTGGCCCATGGCTTGCTATTTTTAGATTCACGCTTACTTTGCTTCTTCATGAGTTCAAAAGGTTTTTAGGTTCAGCCACAGGACCTAGGCTGCCCTCGTGCCTGCTGGCTATCCTGTCTGCAGGCAGTAGAGTTGCCTATGCTGTTGATAGTGGGTAGTGAAGAGTTCCTGCTCTGGCTTGGTATGAGGGTGATGTGGGAGAAAAGTCAGTGGTGGAAAAGACTTAGACTTTGGAGCCAGATCAGGGTCCTAATCCCTGCTGAGTGTACAGTCTTTGACAACTCATCTCTGCTGGCTTGCTTGTGAGAAACTTTCCTCTTTTTTTAATCTTTAATTAGTGTGAAATGTAAATAGTGCCAAGTTTAAGAGTAAAGTGAAAGTATCCTATATTCCTCACCCCGACCCCACTTATATAACTTTGAGTATCATTCAGCCATTTTTAAAACAATTATAGCCAGGTACAGTGGCTGCACAGGAGACTGGCAGGAGGATAGCAAGGTGGAGGGCAGCCTGGGCAGTTTAGTGGGACAATCTCAAAATAAAAAAATTTGTTAAGGGCTGGAGGTATAGTTCAGCAGTAGACATCTTGCCTAGCATGGACAAGACCCTGAATTTAATCCCCAGTACCTCAGGTAAAGGAAAAGAAGAAAATGAATTATAATCTGCTGAATAGGTTTCCATTATTTATTTATCATTTCCCTCCTGGTAGATGTTTCCTTAAAAGGCTACTTGTGTGAAAAAGTGCATAACTCCAGACCTAACACTCAAAATGTAATTAGATATTAGCAAATTTCTCTTAAAAAGTCACTTTTTACTTCCTACTACTGGTATAAAAAGCATGAAGCTCTCTTTAATGTTCAAAGAAAGCCAAGGTTGTGTTGAAGTGGCCTTGTCAAAGTTGAAGTTATTGCTTTAGCTCTTTAGTGAGTCATGGGTCACTGACGTCTGTGAGCCCCTATGGTGGCCTTTACCCTTACCAGACTTGGCAGGGAGCTGGTAGTGGGCTAGGGTAAGGGGCATCATTTCCTTCACACATTGGTAATATTAGTAGTTTTAAAGTAGTAAGCTTTCTGCACTGCAAGAAAAACCACCAACAGAGCGAAGAGACAAACTACAATGTAGGAAAAAAATTTTAGCAGCTGTACCTCAGACAAAGGACCTACTATTTAGAATATATAAAGAACTGAAAAAAATCAGACCCCCCAAATTTAAAGATCCAATTCAAAAATGGGCATCTGAAACGAACAGACATTTCTCAGACAAGGAAGTAAAAGCAGCAAACAAATATATGAAAAAATGTTCAACATCACTCGTCATTCGAGAGATGCAGATGAAAACAACACTGAGATTCCACCTCACCCCGGAAAGAATGGCTGCTATCAAGAAATCAACCATTAACAAATGCTGGCGGGGGTGTGGAGAGAAAGGAACCCTTCTCCATTGTTGGTGGGAGTGTAGACTGGTGCAACCACTGTGGAAATCAGTGTGGAGATACCTCAAAGAACTAGGACTCGAAGTCCCATTTGACCCAGCTATTCCCCTGCTGGGGATCTTCCCCAAACAATTAAGACTCATAGCACAGCAATATATGTGCACCCATGTTTATAGCAGCACAGTTTGTAATAGCTAAAGTTTGGAAACAGCCCAAGTGCCCATCAACTGGAAACTGGATAAAGAAGATGTGGGGTTTTTTTTTTTGGTACCGGGGATGGAACTCGGGTCCTTGCATTTGTGCAGCAGGTGGCGAAACCACTGAGCTAAATCCCCGTCCCCTAGATGTGGGTTTTTAAAAAAATAAAATGGAGTACTACTTAGCCATAAAGAATGAGAAACTAGAGACATAGCTAAATGGATGCATATCGAGGCCATACTCTTAAGTGAAATAAATAGGACACACGTGTAAATACCAAATAGTTTCTCTGGTGTGAGAAACTGAAAGTGTAAATAAGGATTAAAAGGATTAAAACAAATAATTGATAATTTGACATAGGAAGAAAAGCTTCAAAGGGGTAGGGGAAGGGGAAAGGAAAGAAGGGAAAGGAAAAATTATGAGAAAAGGAAAAAATGGAAACAAAGTCTTTGTAAATAGGGAAGGGTGGAGGGGGTGAAGGGAGGACAGGTAATGGGGAAAAATAAGAACCAAGATACATCATGTACAGGTACAAGTACCCAATGGTAAATGTAAATGTATTGTATACCTAAAATGTACCAATAAAAGAATTTAAGGACAAAAAAAATAAAGTAGTAAGCTTGTCATCAAAATGGCCTTCTATCAAAATGGCTACCAAATAGTGTCAAGCAGTTGGTTTTTATGATACATAGCCAGCCCCTGGTTTCTGTAGGGTTCAACCAACTGTGATTTGAAAATACCCCCCACCAATTTCATCTGAACTAACCCTGTACAGACTTTCCCCCTCATTATTCCATAAACAATAAAATATAACAACTGTTTACATTTTTACATTGTTTTAGGTATTATAAATCATTTAAAGATAATTTAAAGTATATAGGAGCATGGCTGTAGACAGAACTCAGTGGTAAAACACCTGCGTAACATATTTGAGACCCTGGGCTCAATCCCAGCACCACAAAGGGGGAAAAAAAGTATACAGGAGGATGTACGTAGGTTATATGCAATTGCTATTTTAAATACCATTTTATATTAGGTACTTGGGCATCCGCTGCCTTGGAATTTGTGTGGGGTGTGTCTGGGAACTAATCCCCCACAGATACCAGGAGACAAGTGTACTGAATTTGAAGAAGGAATCTTTGCAGTATCTAGATAGGAGTGGCCAGTGAAGCATAGATAGAAGGCTAGGGTTGAAATTCATTGAGTTCTTTTAATTTATGTGAATCAACTTGTGCGTTCTTCCAGACAACCCTGTGATGTGAGCGCCATTAATTTTGTCTGGTTTACCACACAAGAAACTTGTTACAAGGTGGAGATGGGATTGCAACCCAAGCAGCCGGTTTCCAGGGTCCATGCTTAATCCTAGGCCATATCTCAGGGAGAATTGACATCTTTCAAGGGGGAAAGAAGGGCACTGAGTCTGGTGAGGGCAGGGCAGAAGGAGAACCCCAAGGATAGCGTCCTTTTACAGAAACTGGGAGAGGAGAGATGAGGGGCCTCCAGGAAAGCTGGTGCTGTGGGGAGGTCAGGAGAAGGACTGGAAACGAGCTACTGGATTTAGATACTGAATGGTCACGGTGAGCTTTTGAGAGATGTTCAGTGGAGGAAATTTCCACTGGAGGAGCTAGGAAGGAATACTAAATGAGAAAATGAGAGGGTTGTATGATATAAAGAAAAACCAGGACAGTGTTTGAGGCTGCCAGCAGGTTCAGTCAAAGGTTTTCTTGTCTCAGACAAGATGGAATAGCCTGTGTCCATTGAAGGGCCAGTAAAGGGAAAGGATTAGTATAGACAGGTAGGATCAGAGAGGGAAGAGAGAGGATTAGCAGGGAAAGGAAAAGGAAGAGGCCCATAAAAACACCTAACTGATAGAGATAGGACATCGTTTCCTTTGCTGTCCCTCTTCTCATTTGCTCCTGATCTTGTTATTCTGGAGCGAGAAAGGACAGGGGGCTTAGCAGGCTTAGGAAGAGATGGTCAGGGCTGAGGCTTGCATTGGATGGAACACTGTTGATTCAGCTGCTTCCTGTGCTGAGTCTTGCAAAGGCCCCTTTGCAGCCTGGCCACTTGTTCTCTCTGCCCTTGCCCTTGGCCTTTGATCTGGAAGGGATAGGGAGCTGAGTTTATTATGTTCATACCTGGTTGTCTATAGCAGGCCTTTATTATATCATCTCTCAGAATCCTTTGTGGTGCATTACAATGATGGAAGATGCAGTGCTTCCAGAGGAGTTTTCTGTCTTCTTCATGCCTTTCATATTGTATTGCAATCTTGTAAAATGTGGAGTTGTCTTTACTGTTTATATGGGGCTACCTGTGGCCTATCACAGGGTGCTCTTTAGTTTCAGATCCAGAAAAGGAAGACATGTTCAGACTGACTTTTTAAAAGAACTCTGTGAAATATGTAAGTAACTATTTCCTTTTTAAAAATTTTTTGGTCTTGGTGTTTAAGAAGGTTGGACTCTGATGTGCATCCAGCCTGTCTTTCAAACCATTTGTGTAGGACTTAATGACATGTGGGTGTTTAAATCTTAACCCTTATTTCATCTTTTTTCACACTATTCTTTAAGGAAAAATGAATCAAAAACCTTTTTACTTAGGGTCTCAAGAAGTGTCATATGTCTTTATATGCCATTTCATGAGGCACAGTAATTTTTTTTAAAAAAAGAGGATGTGCTATTTAATGGAAACTTCATATCCTCTAATTTTCATGGAGGAAAAACAGTGATGCCATCTTGCATCATAGGTATGTGCAGGACTCATGAGATCTCACTGGTCACCATCTATCCCACACTTAGGTGCTTCAGCTCTGTTTGTAGCTGGTGTGTAAAGCCATCTTTGTCAGGTGAATAAGACTCCATTGTAGTAAGCAAAAAAAGGCATCCAGATCAAGATCTGGATCTCCAAGAGGAGTTGCAGGCTGACTGAAGTACTGGGATCCCCTTTCTCTTTGGCCTTCTTTCCTCCCTCCAGGTTATAACTAACAGTAAGGGGATGGTGTAGTATTTTGACTGCATTTTGGGGTCAGCAGATGGAAACACTTGGAGAACTGGTCAGTGATCTAAAAGTGAGGAGGTCTCCCGGGTCAGTACAAGTGAGCTTTCTAACAATGCCATTTTCTTTGGAAACCATGATGGTGAGGTGGACTCCATGCCATCAAGTCGCAGCAGAATGTGAGACCCCTCCTCTAAGGCGAACTTGCCAAAGGGTTGATGTAGAATGAATATTCATTCCAAAGCTACAGAAAAGATTGTGCCACTATATCCCAGGATGACTTGAGTGCTACCGATGTGGCCACTCAAAGTTATTTTGGAGGCATCTAGAAGCCTGCTGAACAGACAGGTACTTGGGAATTTAGGCAAGAGCAAAGAGCTGACACTGGCAGATGCTGTGGTGGTGTGGTATACATTCTCACAGTGGGACAGACAAAACAAGAATTTGAAGAACATGTTTGGTTTCATTTGTTTTACCTATGGGCTTCAGCTAGAAATCCCTTTCAGCAAAATCTTGATACTTATCTAAAATTCAAGTTCTGGCCAGCTTCCTGACCAGAGAGAATGTTTTCCTGCAGGCTTTTCTTGCGGGTCGGCTTTCTGCCTGTGCTTCATTGGCACTCTCAGGAATTTTTCCATTCCTGTTTGCTTTTGTGCCATTTCCATGGAGATTCTACATACTATTTTGGGTCAACTCTCTGTGTCGAATTCAGAATAAATCCACTCCCTCCTCTATGTGACTTGTAGCTTGTTTCTCTTAAACCCCCAGGACCCTTCTAGATTCTAAATAGCCACTCCTGGCCAGCTAGTATCTCATATTAAGCTGCATCTGATTTTTCTGACCCTTTTACTACCCAGTTTTATCTTTTTAGAAACCAACATTGGTTTGTCAGTGTCCTCTTTCAGAATGGATCACAGCGATGCCACAGACATGGTTTAACCTGTTGTTACAGTGGGATTGTTAAGTGACTTCCTGTGTTTGACTACAAAACACTGGCTTCTGTTTTGATCGGTGTAGGAAGAAGGACTCTAACCCTAACTTTGGCAAGTGGATTTCCCCTTCCTATAAGTTAGGATGATAATAATCGTTTACAGTTGCAGAGCTCTCATATTCATTTCTTGTAAATTTTTCCTCAGCTACCTCACAGGTCTGTTGGGATTCAAAGAAATAAGACAACAGTATTTTACAAAGAATTGTATAATTTTACAGACCAAGATTACATTAGTTTTTTTAGGCAGGGATGTTTTTTAGTTCAACCAGCTCAGCTCACTGATAGAGCTAAGCACTGCGAGTTCTAGAACACTGGGCCAGTATTTCACATATATCTTGAATAATTTGTTCATTACACTAAGATTTTTCTAATTCCAATTTCTTTAAGTTTAATAAGTACACCAGATAGTTTCTAATCGTTAATTACCAGAAGAAGAGAACAGATCTAAACCTAACCCTCAAGGGTGTGTGTGTGTTACTGTGAATTACTTCTGCCTTAGCATAGCACAGTGGGCCTGGTGATCGTGACCATTCCTGATTCTTGGGCCACTACACTGGGATTAAAGAGTGCCATAGATGCAGGAGACACGCATCAGAGAGTAAACCAAATATGTCCCTGGCGATCCATCTAAGATTACTAGATTGGAAGATCAAGGAGATGTGCCGCCAGTAAAAAACCAGCATTCTCACAGCAGATGCTTTTCCATAACAAGATAGCTCTTTAATAAATCTGGCATTTCCTTAGTCTAATAATATATCAGTGGGTGAAAAATTGCTTGGCTACTCATTGCGCACCAGGTATGGGCTTTGGAGATTGCAAAGATGCACAAGTGCATGTTTCATCCTCCAGGAGTGGACACAGCCGCTGTGTTTGGACAGGGTGGTATACCTTGCTGGTTGCTGGTGACTAACACATTCATGACGGGGCCATAATGTGTGTGTCTTGCTGCCAGGTGGCTTGAACCACCATTGGTACATGTGTGACTGTCCTACGCATGACTGTACCACCTCCGTGGGCCACTCCTGCATGCGCCCAAACCAGCAGGGGCGTGTTAACTCACCCCACCCCGCCATGGGTCCCGCTGTGCTTGTGTGCCTTTACCAGGTGGCCAGTCCAGGACAGCCAGGCTCTTCTACCAGTAATAGAGACCCTTGCTTTTGAGCAGGAGGTGGGGAGGCAGCAATGCTTGTCTCCAGGTTCTTGTTACAACTATTCACCAAGATTTCTCATAGTGAGCTCTTCAAAATTCTCATCTTTTTAAATCACAGTTTTCAAGTCCTGTCTTCTGAGAATCCAGCCCCCATACTTGTTCCCTACTTGTTTAGAGTTGAACTTTCAGAATCCACTTTTAACTCTGTGTGATCTAAACATCATAGTCTGAAGGTGATTTTCTAGACAGAGAAGACAAAGCTGCCTTTGTTCTGCCTTATTTTTTTTTCCTACCATCATTAGTTTTAGACACTGGACTGCTTCCTGTTAATTTTTTTTTGGTACCGGGGATTGAACTCGGGACCTTGCGCTTGCGAGGTAGGTGGGTCCTCTTAAATTTTAAACTTTAACATATCTGTGTTATCTGATTGTGCTAGTTTGGACCCCACAGTCTTATATGTTAAAAGCCTTGGTTGCCAGCCTGTGGTGCTGTTGGGAGATGGTGGAGACATTAGGAGGCGGGGCCTAGTGGAAGAAGTTGGGTCAGTGGGGGGTTACCCTGACGGGGTACGTGGGATCCTGGCCCCTTCCTCTCTTGATGCCCAGCTGCCTTGAGGTGAGCAGTTTTGTCTACCAAGTGTTCCCCGCCATGATAGTCTGCTGTCACCTGCCCAAAGGCAAGAGGGCCAAGCAACCAAGAACTGAAACCTCTGAAACTGAAAGCCAAAATAAATTTTTTCTCCTTTTAGACACTTAACAGTTTACCCGATCATCACTTGGGCAGTGTGTTTGTTTACATACTGACTATTGGGCAGGTGTCATTTCAACCGTTGATTCTTATATTGAATAGATTTGATGAAATTGTCATTGATATTTTCTGTTATAAAAATTAATGAAAAAATTTGTCGTTTTTTTCCATCCTGTATTGAAATAAGTTGGACTGGTAAGTGGGTAAGTTGTTTATGTCAGGTATTTTGTCACAGTAACAGAAAACTAATACACTGGCCATACATACACATTTGGAGGAAAATAATTGTGCTGGTGCCGTGCACAGATGTGAAGATCTGTCTGCAGCTTTGAGAGAAAGGCCTGATTGAGAAATCACTCTGCCATAAATGTGATTTTTCCATGGCTTTCAAATATCTTTAACAAGTTCACAGCATAGAATGAATCTTGGATTCTATGGTGACCATGAGGAAGGCATACAGTCCATCCTGACATTGTCCTAAATACAGTGATTTCCACTAGAATTCCCACTGTTACTCTCCATAAGGTCCAAACCTGGTTTAAGAAAAAGTTTCTTCATCATTTTCATCAAAAACAATCTGAAGCCAGCATGGTGGCAAATGCCTGTTATTCCAATATTCTGGGAGGCTGAGGCAGGAGGATCACAAGTTCCAGACCAGCCTGGGCAATAATGACTTCATGAGACCTTGACTTAAAAAGGGGCTGAGATGTAGCTCAGTGCAAAAGCCCTGGGTTGTACAAAAACCTGAAAAACAACGAAAATTTGGGATACAAACATTCAAGTAGAGAGGAGAGCTTAGGCAAAGATGGAGCTGGGCAGGAACAGTGAAGAAGGGCCAGCATTGGAGCCAAACTTGTTTCCCATGAGCTTCCCTGATTGTAGACACTAAAGTGAACAGGTTGCAGCAGGATTTAGTTGATGGAAACCTTTGTACCTCTGTACTCAACTTATGCAGTGGAGGGCAGCAGTTCTGATGCGTGGGGGATGTTGGGATGCCCCTTTCCTGTGGAGTGGGCATCATCACAGTGGCCCCAAGGGATGGAGCCACCCAGGAGAATGAGGTGTGACCAGGGCTGCTTTTTAGAATTGGAAGAATGGATTTTTGAAATTTGATATCAAAGCATAGGGTCTTTAGTCAGTTGTAGCCCTGGTATGAATAAAAATTTTGCAAAGATATTTACATGTTTATAGGATCCATTAAGGGAGATTTACAATAGGTTAGAAATGTTAAAGCCTGTCTGTTCTTGCATGAGGTATTGAGAATGACAGAGGATAATAGGCAGGAAGAGGCATCTTTTGTTTCTTTGTTCTCAGTACTGGGAATTAAAGCCAGGGTCTTGCACTGAGCTATATCCCCAGCTCTTAGGGAAAAAAAAATTTTTTTTTTTTTAAATTTTGTGACAGGATCATTTTAGAACAACCCTGTTCTTTTTTTTTTGGTACCGAGGATAGAACTCCTGTCCTTGTGCTTGCAAGGCAGGCGGCGGAACCACTGAGCTAAATCCCCGGCCCAACAGGATCATTTTAAGTTGCTTGGGCTTGAACTTGCTGTCCTGCTGCCTCAGCCTCCCAGATGCTAGGATTATAGGCCTGTTCCACTATGCCCAGCTGGAAGGGGGATCTTGGTGTTTGAGGTGGAAATCTATTTGGCTCCTGTTTTGAAGCTGTTCCTATTATTGTCCTCATCACCGTATTCTTCCTATAGTTAAAATTTTATCTGTTGTTGTTTGCAAACCTCTTATTTAATGTTTGTCTCTTCCTACTGGAAAGAAAGCTTTTAGCACAAAGACTTTGTCTTTGAACCACGTCTCCTGTACTAGCCATTTGAATGAAGGACAGAAAGGAGTAATTGTGAAAGAAACTAAAAGACAAATCTAGGAAAAACTTGAGAAAGACACTGACATTGAATATGACTTTACTTAGAGTTTGGGGGTAATGCTAGATTATCTTAGTGCCTCATTAGAATTTAGGCGGGACTGAAATTTGGGAGACTATTTTAGCCACCAGCAACGGTTACCTAGAATTGTCTGCCTCTGGGTTTTAACAGGTTCTGTGATAAAACTAAATTGTGGGAAGGAATATACAGTTGGCCCTCCATATCCCCAGGTTCTGTATCTGTGGGTTCAGCCAACTACAGGTCAAAAATACTATGCAAAACTAGTTTGTACTGAACACGTACAGATCTTTTTCTCCCCTTGTCATTCCCTAAACAATACGCTCAGTATACCAGCCATCTGCAGAGCATTTACATTGTGTTAGGTATTACAGCTAATGTGGAGATCACATAGACAGGATGCACCTGGGTTATATGTAAATACCATGCCCTTGGTGTGAGGGACTTCAGTGTGCAGAGATTTTAGTGTCCACCATAGTCTTGTACCCAGGCTCCAGTGGTGCACACACAAGGACAAAAGATGTGTGTCCTTCCTCTGCCTCATGCCAGGCACCACCTCTGTCATTTACTGAATTGCACTGTCTTTGAATACTTCTTGTTTACACTAAGAAGCACCATAGAACAGTGCAAGAATTGTGCTTTGGGATCAGTTGAGATTTTTTTAAAACTCAGTCTCATTAAACTGTCTCCCCTTTTTTGAAGATTTTGAGACTGAAGCTTCTCAAACCTCAGTGCCAGGAAGGGCTTGGCTGTTACCAACCTGGAGGCTTTTATCTGATCAGTGTCTCCCTCTGCTATTAGGAAGTGCAGGCCCGAGGGGCTTGTGTTTTCCAGGAGTATCTTTCCAGTGCTGTTTTAGGTGTGATTAACTGTAGTACTTAGGACAGTGGTTGGAGGACTTGGCTAAAGGATTGGGATACAACCTTACCTCAGGGAAGGTAATGTGAAGAGAAACTTGTGTATTTCAGTTCCTCTCAGTTTTTCCTACCCTTGTTTTCCTTATTGCTTTCCCTCTAAGTCCTTTGAGACCTTTCTCCCAATTGCCCCTCAGTGCTGCCAGATTTAATACAAAGGAGTAAGATTTTGTTTAGTAGAACTGAGCTTTTGAAGGATCCTGAGCTTTTGTAATATCAAAAAGGTTTTCACTGTCCACGAGAAGAACCAGTTTTTGCTCCTTTGAGAGCAGTATAACCCCCATGTTGAGCATGCTGAGAATGCATGCTCTTAAAATTTATATATTGCTTGCTTATTTTTTGTTTGTTTATTGAGACCAGGCCTTGCTAAGTTATCCAGGCTGGCCTCAAACTCTGCTGTCCTCCTGCCTCACCCTCCCAAGTAGATGGGATTACAGGCAAGCTATGCTTGTCCTTATTTTTTTTTTAAGCAAATATTTTAGAAATCTCTTTGTTTTGTTTGGGTTTTTTTGGTACCAGGGATCGAACTCCAGTGCTTGCGCTTGCACAGCAGGTGGTGAAACCACTGAGCTAAATCCCCAGCCCTATTTTAGAAATCTTAAAAGATTATGTGAGGACTGAAAAAGGCCAGGCAACTGGAAAAGATTGATGTGCATTTGAACTGAAGTGTGCTTCCAGTCCAGTGCTCTGAGCCACCCTGAGGCAAGGCAGGGCCAAGAGCACAGGCAGGAGCCCCAGGCGCCAGGCCCGAAGCTGGCCTGAGCAGGAAGAGGAGGAGAGGCAGTTGACGCTGCCTGAGTAGTGAAGGCAGAACAGGTGCAGTGCTGTGGCCAGGGAAGATGGTCAACTGTGCTAATGCCCCAGGAGACCTCATTGTTGGTCCTCGTCTTCACCCTGGCTTGTGTTGGGCATGCCCACAGCCCTGGGTCTTCACAAGTGCACTTTGACTGAAAAAGCTTGTGAGGCCCTGCTCTCCTGAAGAAAGAGCAAGAAAGGAGCTGCTGTGGACTTGAAGGAACCAGGCAGAAAGTCAGACAAAGTAGCTTGGGAACATGAAATAGAGCATCTTGAAGAATAAGGTAAATGATGTTTCTTTCTTTTTTCAGTACTGGGGATCGAACTCAGGACCTTGCGCTTGTGAGGCAAGAGGTGGAACCACCCCAGCCCTTAAATGGTGTTTATAAATAATTTGAGCAGTGATTTTTTTTCCCCCCAGCAAATTAGAGTGAAGTTTCTATGAGGTATTAATGAGATGTGAATATAGCATTGATTTTGTAAGACGGTAAATTTCTTGTTACATACAAGGAAGAAAATTCTGTCATTTTTTGCCTTATGTTTAGAAATTAAGGTTTTGTAGGTGAAAATAGTGCATAAATTTTATTGGCCAAAGCTTACTTTTTAATTACTTTCCATCCCTTGATTTTAAGAGACAATACTTAGCTCATTTGACTTCAGGAAACTCCACTTACTAGCAATACTTGGGTAAAAAAAAAAAAAATCCTTGTTGTTCCGTTAAAGGAAAATCTTAAGTCAAAACTAATAGTAGTAATGTGATGTGGATACATTCCTAGTTTTTAGTTTATAATACTGTGGGGCCTTGAATTTCAAATCTGTGCACTTGTGAACTACCTCTTTGCATTTGCTGATGTGCTAGAGACAGTCATCTGCCCAGAGTCACCCTCCACTGCCAGCCATTGTTGGGGCAGGATTTGAGCCCAAATCCAGCTGACTCCAGGGCTGGATTGCTCTGTTTCATCAGTCCCTTGATGACAACTGTCAACAGAGAAGACGAAGATTCCTTGCTATCTCAGATATTTCCTGAGAGGTCTGTAATCGCTTTGTGGTTTGGAGTGTGGCACTGAATCTGTTGGACACATTTTGCAAACTTTTTCTCTTTGGTACCAGTGATGAAACTCTGGACCTTGTACTTATGAGGCAGATGGTGGAACCATTGAGCTAAATCCCCAGCCTGTTGGACACATTTTGTACAAAGGAAAAATAAATATGCTTTTACATTATCCTAGTTAAATAATAGTCTCATTTGGCACAAAAAATCATCATCACCAAAAAACCCCAAACCACTGAACGTAATTTCATCTCTGCATTTGAAAAGCAGGAGACTATTTCTTCACACTTTTGATGATTGACCAAATTGTGCAGACAGAGTGGGAAGGGATGTGGTGCACCCCTTGAATTCAGCCTGCCTTTTATGTAGACAGAAATTGGATAACGAAGTTATTGAAGGACCCATAGTGAAGATAGAGCTGAGGCAGACTCCTCCTATTCTAGCATATTATATCTTTTCTTCAGATCTTGTGTGCCTCCTCAGTTTTGAAAACAAAAACAAAGATCTCACAATTAGAATTTGCCCTCCATAGCTAGTGCCTCCTGAGTGGTAGCTTCTCTTTTTCTCTCTTACCTATATATGCCCTTCTGTCCACAACTCCAGTACACAGAGTTTATGTTCTAGCCACCTGAAACAAGACTCCAGTGTGAAAAGCCAATGCCTAAGAGTTTGTCTACCAGTTTAACACTTATTGCTATACATAAATGGATTTGTTTGATATGCTGGAGAAGATAAGTTATCCCAGAATGTTTAAATGGTATTGATAGGAGTAGTGGCTGGTTCCTGCTTAAGCAGGGCAGTATCTTTCAGCCTCCCTGCCTTCTTCCCCAGTTCCCCATTCAGATGCCAATGTAACTCAAATTGGCAGGAAATGAAAATAGACATGTATTTTTTAGGGAGTCAGGGTACCAGTGGGGCAGGAATCTTGCCATGTTATGTAGTTTCATTGTGCTTGAGCTTGCTTGCTCACTCCTTTCCCTTCCTCCCTCCCTTCCTTCCTTCCTTTCTTTACTGTACAAGCTAACTTCAGGCCAGATTGGACCCATGAAACATTGTAGTGTTATCTTAATATGGCAATAGAACTTGTTGTATTTCCTTTTGTGATCCTGGTTAAGGAAACCCACAGTTTAAATAAATTACCCATTATTTTGTAGAGGCTTTCTTTAATTTGGAGGAGTGGGGTGTGCAGGGGATCAAGAACTGCTGGGTTTTAAATGACACTGTAATTAGTGACAGCACATAGTCTTATCTCAAACTAGAGCCTCACCCTTGATGGTGGGGGAGGGAGTCACTGAAAACATCAGGAGTGGACTAATTATGTTCCTGGGCCAACTCAAGGCTCTAGTGCATGGTGTGCCTGCGAGGGGTTAATTAATTTGACCTGGGAAATGGAGTATTTTTCTCACCTTGAACATTATAAAAGGTCATTGTGGCTTTGGGTGGACGTGAAAAGGAACTGCAGTCAGATGTGAATTTTTCTCTCTCTGTTTTTTTTTTTGGTACCGAGGATCGAACTGCGGTCCTTGCGCTTGCGGGGCAGGCAGCAGAACTGCTGAGCTAAATCCCCGGCCCCAGATGTGAATTTTTAAGACTCAGTGCTGGTATTCTCTGTGGGGTGACTGAAAGGTGTCTATCCTGGTCCTGCCGACCCCTGATTCTCTTTTGGAAAGGACCTGAATGCAGCCTGCAGTCCTGCACTCTGGCCCCAGGAATCTAGGGGATTTCATAGAGTTGTGTTTGGCTCCTGTTTGACTGGTTGGACTGGAACTTGATTTCCTCATGATCAAAATGTCATGATGCCATTTCTTTCCATAATTAAACCTAATTATGTTTTATGGACAGCACGCCTTTCTCCTGTTCATTTCCATTTTCAACAGTGCTGAAATTGACTTCCGAGCTCGTGAGCTCTGTCCCCTGCACTATTCCCACATGTGCGTAGTTAGCCTTTTTACCTGTGCTGACTGAGAAGACAAAGCATACACAACTTTTGTTGTTCCCAGCTGTATTGTTTTTTTGTTTGTTTGTTTTTACAGTACTGGGGATTAAACTGGGGGCCTTTGTTCCCAGTTCCATCTCCAGGCCTTTTTATTTTTTATTTTGAGACAAAGTATTGATTGCTAGGTTGCCCAGGCTGGGCTCAAACTTTTGATCCTCCTGGTGTACACTAGCACACTTGGCAGCTGTGTTCTTCCCAAGTCATTGGCCAGCCTCTTTACGGATGCTAGGACAAAGAATATTTTAAGAATTTGAGGGCTGGGGATTTAGCTCAGTGGTTTTGCCGCCTGCTACGCAAGTGCAAAGACCCAAGTTCGATCCCCTGTACCAAAAAAAAAAAAAAAAAAAAAGAATTTGAGCACAAGATGTTTAATGCTTGGTTTAATTTTATTTTACAGTTTAAATTTTAAACTTACGGTCTTGTTATGAAGAAAGCTTTCAAAACCTGTGGTTAGCAGGTAGTTTTAGCATGTATAATAATACCATACCATCCAGTTGTTGGTTGTTATGTTGCTTTTATTACAGAATTCTACAAGTAAAAAAGTAAACCAATTTTTTTTTTTTTAGTTTTATTAAATGTCTGTGTACTGGGTAATAGTACTAGATACTAAGAATCTAAAAACGAATTAATTGAGTGTTTTGTCTTCTTGTGAAGATATTAATAGGACAGAGTTTCATGAGCAGAATTTCAGCATTGTACTTTAAGTATAGTTAGTACTGAGTAAAGTGTGTGTGTGTGTTTGTGTGTGTGTCTATGGTGTGTTCCATGTGCTGTATTTGTCTGAATACAAGGCAAATGCCAGAACTTTCTAGGCAAGAAAATGTTGGAATGATGTCTCAGCTACTTGAGGTACTGTGTAAAATAATTGACTGTGTCAGGATCCTTTCCCCATCTTTCCTTTCCTTTTCTTTATTTATTTTGGAATGTGGTGGTTAATGACTTTAAAGTTTAAGTCATGGCTAGTGCCATATTGTAATACTCTATTAAATCCTTCTCACTTCCTGTGTGTCATGACTGGGAATCTGCCTCATCCTGATGGGTATTTTTTCCTTCTCAGTCCCAGCTTCTCTGTGTAGTCCTCCAGAATTTTGTATGATACTGTCTTCTCCAAAAATTGGTGCTTAGATACTGAAACCACAATAACAGTTGATGCTGTTCACCAGCGAACTCTATTGAATGTAATTTACTGCCTGTCACAGCTGTGGCCCTAGAGGATAGTAAATGACAGACAGCACAGCTTGTGAGCCAACAGTCTGTGATGCGTTAGTGAAACTGCTCTAACGTTAATGTCCATTCCAGATTGCTTCCAAGTATGATCACCAGGCAGAGGAAGATCTTCGTAATTGGATAGAAGAGGTGACAGGCATGAGCATTGGCCCTAACTTCCAGCTGGGTCTGAAGGATGGCATCATCCTCTGCGAGTAAGTCTGGCTTTCAGAAGTCTGCTGGTCCTTTCCCAGGGCTCTGTCCTCCCCTCCTGACAAGTCTAGGGTGTCAAACCTTGATACCCTACAATTATGTTTAATGGTTTTCTTTACTGATGTAAAGGAACCAGTTGAATATTCCAGGGCTTGTTTTGGTATGACCAATAAATAAGATGTTTCTTAATATTTTTGTTTTTAGACTCATAAACAAGTTACAGCCAGGCTCCGTGAAGAAGGTCAATGAGTCCTCATTAAACTGGCCTCAGGTAAGAGCCAAACTAGTAGCCTCTGCTTCTAGTTGGTCTCTTTTTATGTAGTGAAAAAGTTCAGGTTTTGTTTTATGATTACAATTTTAAAATAGACATGTTGGCAGAAATTTGTACACATAGCTATATTTATTTTTGCCATTTTCAGAAATGTTTAATTACAATGAACTGCTTCTATCAACAGTAGATAGTTAGCTTAAAAGTTTTCCAAAATTTAGCCTGTCTACTTCCAAAAAGAATTTACCACAGCTTACCAAGAGAAATTCAACCCAGACCTTAACATAAATGAGGGAAAAAGCTAAATGTTGTAGGGCACACCTGTAGTCTTAGCCCTTGGGAGGCTGAGACAGGAGGATTGCTGAGAGTTCAAGGTCAGCCTGGGCTGCATAGTGGGTTCATACCCAGCTTGAACTACATAGACTCTGTCTCAAAAAGCCAAAACCAAACCAAAAAAACCCCCATAAAATGAGGGGACAGGAAAGCATTTAGCACATCTATTACTGGTTCAGCACAGAATGCTGTACCAGACATAATCTCAGTTTGTGAATGTGTGACTGAGTAACATTGGATATGTATTTGGTATTGGGTGTGTTTTTGTTTGTTTTTTTTTTTTTTGGTACTGGGGATCGAACTCGGGACCTTGTGCTTGTGAGGCAGGCACCAGAACCACTGAGCTAAATCCCCAGCCCCTAGGTGTGTTTTGAGATAAAAGAGTCAATGAGCATTTAGTAACCATAAATTTATTTTGAAATTAAAATTAAAACATACAATGAATTATTTATTAGTGTAAGTAGGTAAATTTGATAAAATTCCAGGCCTGGATAGCTCTGATACAGAATTCTTACATAAGGAAGATTTTACCTTTAAAGAATTGAAAAATAGTTGCTACTTAAAAATATTAAAACTATTATATAACTTCTTTTCTAGAGAGAAATATGCTTAGTATGTATCTGGTTAAGAATTCTTGCCGAGTAGCTTTCTGTCTGACATCTTGTAACTAATTAGGCATGAAGACTTAGGATTCTCAGAATGTTAAAATTTAGTTCTAAAAGTCATATGGCTCTTTTTCTTCATAGTTGGAAAATATTGGCAACTTCATTAAAGCTATTCAGGCTTATGGTATGAAGCCACATGACATATTTGAAGCAAATGATCTTTTTGAGAATGGAAACATGACCCAGGTTCAGACTACACTGGTGGCTCTAGCAGGTCTGGTACGTACATGTCCTTCGTGGTTGGTTAAACAAATTGCCTGCCCATTGGTGATGAATTAAATAATTGCTCTCTCATGGGTGCTCAGAGCAGGTAGGGGAGGGTCCTGTTTTTTCTGTAACTAGTAGCTTTGTGGAAAGGCTGTTGACATCAGCTGCCTCGTTCTAGATGGCCTGATTAGAACTCTCACATTTCAGAGGGTACAGTGTGTTGCTGAATAGCCTTAAACTTGTTTCGCACTTCTCGTTTGTTCCAAAGTATCCTATGTTAATAGACATTTCTTTATTGTTCCCCCCGTAAAGTCTATGGCAGAATATCTGAATATTCCTTCTCAGTTGGTGCATGTTTTTCTGTCCAGGCTAAAACAAAAGGATTCCACACAACTATTGACATTGGAGTTAAGTATGCAGAAAAACAAACAAGACGTTTTGATGAAGGAAAATTAAAGGCAGGCCAAAGTGTAATTGGTTTGCAGGTAAGTGTTGTTTATTCAATTACTCAGTCTCAATAATTCCTGCTATGCAAAATATTAAGTGTCTCTCATAAGTAAAGTGTAGATAGAAGTACTATAGTGTAGATTTCTGGATGGTTTATACAGTTTATACCTGTTTAAAGCCTGCCAGGCGATGATGGTTTTAAGAGGATACTTCTGATATGCTACCAACTTGACAGTTGTTTCTTTAGGAAATGAAGTTTTTCTAATTGTGCTGTCTTTTTTCTTTTTTTAAGAAAATGTAGATTCCTGTTATTAAGCAAATGAAGTAATTTTACAAAATTTTAATGCCAAAGTAATTTTGTTTATACTGATAATAAATGATGCAACAGCTAAGCCCTACTGAAATTTGTGTTTAATTCTTAGAAAATACTACAATAAGTAAAGCTTTTCTTTTCACATTGTCCCCCTGAAGAGTCACAAAAAAACCATTGCTAATGCCTTCAGTGCTATAGGGTTTGCTTTCCAATACCTGTTTGATACATTGCCCCCTCTTGACTGAGTCTATGTAAGGTGAATTTATGTAGAGTGTGGGAAATTGGAAACCGGAATTTTCAAACAGTAGTCAGTTGGTTAAATTTCAACTTATAAGGGAACTTGTAATATAAAAATACACTAGTTTTTGAAAGATAGCTTAAGGCAAAATAAAGTCGGTTTTAAAATTCTGTGATCAATGTGATTTTTTAAAATTTAAAAGCCAAGTGGATATTTTATATGTAAATGTGTTTAGATGTGTAGCTGTGGATGTGTAGACAGGCCCATAAGGTAAAAATCCCAAAAGGTTTTTTCAAATGAAAGCAAGTCTGGATGGTACTATTTAAAATTACTTTTTTTTTTCTTTTTTGCTTATATAGGTTTTCTGAATCTTTTTCAGTAAACAGGCTATACTTTTAGTAATAAAGAATTTAATAAATCTTGTTTTTTAAGGAATAAACCATCAGTGGTAGAAACTTGTCGTTAGCCAGTAGGAAGGGTGTACCAGTTGGTCCTGAAGCCATGTGGTTCTCACTGGGGAAAGGAAGTTACCATTCCTCCAAATTTCGTTGCATTCAGATTCCTCGTTCTGCCTCTTTCTTGCTCTGGCTAGTATAAAATGTGGCTTCCTTCCCATGAAAGTGCTGGTGATTTTAAACTTAACAGAAATGCTTCTAAAGACCCAGAGAAAATTCCTGGCATTTGCTCTCATGTTTTATGTAAACTATAGCTGAGGTAGAAAGCACATTGCCTGGCCTAACATTGCTTTTTTGTTCATGACTGAAGCCGGAATCCCTTAGTTTGGTTATCTATAGCTCAGAGAATAAGAGAAAGAGTAGCAGGAAAATTGTGTATAATTTTGCCACTGAAATAGCTTCTTAGGTGTCTGTCCATCTCTTCATGTGGGCAAGTTTATGTATGGTTCATTATGCTTTGAGGCTCTATCTATATACAGAGAATTTTGGGGGGAAAACTTTCCTTTTAAAGTTAGCACTTGAGGGCCGGGGATTTAGCTCAGTGGTTCTGCCACCTGCCTCACAAACGGAAGGTCCTGAGTTCGATCCCCGGTACCAAAAAAAAAAAGTTAGCACTTGAAAATGTGTTTTTAGTTCCACCCTTTTCTTCTTTTTTGGGGGTCGGGGTGCTGGAGCATTGAACCTGGGACTGCATGTATGCTAATAAGCACGTGTTGTGTAACTAAGGTCCACGCCTAGCCCTATCTTCCTTCCATCATTGTAGTAACACATAGTTTTATGTTATAAGTTGTGGACTTCTGATTAATTAGTGCTAATTTTATTTTTAACTTAAAAGATGGGAACAAACAAATGTGCCAGCCAGGCAGGTATGACAGCCTATGGAACTAGGCGGCATCTTTATGATCCCAAAATGCAAACTGACAAACCTTTTGACCAGACCACTATCAGTCTGCAAATGGGTACCAACAAAGGAGCCAGCCAGGTAAGCAGTCACTTTTCATACTCGTAGCAGGAAGTACAAAGGGGCTGTTTCAGATTAGCACTTAGGAACTGGACATGGTGGTGCACACTTGTAATCCCAGCCCTTGGGAGGCTGAGGCAGGAGGATCACCATGGGTTCCAGGCCAGCCTGGGCTACATAGTGAGTTCAGGGCCAGCCTGAACTACATAGCAAGACCTTGTCTCAAAAACTAAAAGATTAGCACTTATTAACTGGAAGTTCAAAGTAAGTATTTTTGTATGGTGTATTTAGAATGTATACTTCAGGAAAGTAGATTTTTGCTGAGAAAGGAAAAGAATCAAAGGACCTTTTCTACATCAATGAAAGTGGGTGTGGTTCATGGGGTTTTAGGGGGTAGTTAGAACAGCTGGCTTTTCTACTTGACTAGAAGAAAAAGATATGTTTGTTAGTGTTCTTGCTCCAAAACTCAAGCGAAAGAGTGCTTATTTAAATGCTGGGTTTTTCTTCTTTTTAAAAGGGAATCTTAAAGTAGGTAAAATTATCTGGTGTCCTACTAAGAACTATTCAGCTAGCATTCCCTATGAAATGTTTAACTCCCAGAGGCCAAATATTCCTGAGGTGCTAGTTAAAGAGTTCTTAGGTAGTAGATGGAAATGGAGCGTGGTAAAAATACCAGTGTTCTAACACTGCATCCAAGGTGGAAGCACTGTATTTTTTTCTTAAAAATACATTGCCAGCACCTCAGGAGGAGTTCCAGTAGCCATTTGAGAGAGGATGGTTCCCACATCCAACCAAATCAAGGATAAGGTTTGAAAATGCTTTGTCTCAATGACCCGAGATGTGATTTCTATTTATTTGTGTGGCGTTGTGTTTCTCCTAGCTGCCACTTGAGCTTGCTTTTTCAGCCACTTTACAGCTTTAAGTATGTGATTGTTGTAAGTGGGAAACTAATGTATGAGTTACAGTACTCTGAAAAGGAGTGTGTTGAGGCTGCTGTCCGAAATGGTTAGTTCTTATATGACTCAGAGCCCTTTGAAAAGAATGTATTTACAAGTGTTTAAAATGGGTCACTTGGTTAGTGTACATGATCATAATGGGCATTCAGATGTAACTTTGAAGTGTCCCACCATTTTTTACATTCTTTATGTCTGATCTTCTTCTAAATCCAGAGTTGGAAGTGTTGTCTTCATACTACATGTGAGAAACCTAAAACTAAAGGTTAACTTGTCTGAGGCTGCATAGCATTTTATAGTAGAGCAAAGATTTGAAGGAAGGTCTGACTTGGCTTGAAAGCCAGTGAATTTTGCTTCATAAAAGTAATTTGATATCAGCATATTTTGGTAAGGTAGGTTTACCCCTGAACCAAATGAAGGTTATGTTAGCGTTCCTATTCAGTGTGAAGCTCATAATTTATAAAATATTAACAAGAATAGACTTTAGCTGCTATGTCAACTTTTATACTTTGTTCTTATCTGTGTTCTAATACCAGGCTGGGATGTTAGCACCAGGTACCAGAAGAGACATCTACGATCAGAAGCTAACATTACAGCCAATGGACAACTCGACAATTTCCCTACAGATGGGTACCAACAAAGTTGCTTCCCAGAAAGGAATGAGTGTGTATGGGCTTGGGCGGCAAGTGTATGATCCCAAATACTGTGCTGCTCCGACAGAACCTGTCATTCACAATGGAAGCCAAGGCACAGGAACAAATGGGTCGGAAATCAGTGATAGTGATTATCAGGCAGAATACCCAGATGAATATCATGGCGAGTACCCAGATGACTACCCCAGAGATTACCAATATGGCGACCAAGGCATTGATTATTAGATTGACATAGAGGAGCTCAGTATTTAGTCCATCGTTTTTATTCAGTGAGAACCAAGCTAGCCTTGAGTAATTTTTTATCTTGTCTTCCTAAAACACTATTATGCTTATTGTATCTTAAAAAAAATGCCTTACATACATTCCTTTCTCCTTTCTCTGCCTCTTCCCTAAATAGTTGCCTTTTAGTGCTGTAACAGTTAAATCCTACAGCATAACCAGTAACTTGTGCATATGAAGTAAAAAGGAATACTGTGAAAGGGGAGTCCTCTTGTACAGCCAATTCTTCTATTAAAGATCTATGCATTTTTTACAATCTTACACTTAAACTGGTATTTTCCAACAATAGGAGATTTTCTTTTTTTACAGTTTAGTGTATCTGGTTTCTACATGGAAGACTAAACTCGTGCTTATTGCTAAATGTGGTCTTTGCCAACTAAATCTAAGATGCAGCATTTTAGAATTTTACATATCAATGTTTCTACAGTATTGTTTGCTAATTTTTAAATAAAGTCTTGATCAGTGTGCATTTGTGATTATATGTGTACTCATTCTTAAGCTGACAAGATATTTTCAGAGTGGCATTTCTATAAGGAGCATGTACAAAAATGGCTTGCAGACATTTAGGTCTGGGTGGTGCGGTTGCAAAATCTTCGTTTGTGCCACTGTATCATTGTAGAGTTGCTCTGTTTTCTTCAACTGTATTTATTGCTGCATTTCTCAGCATAAACTTATCCCATTGTATTTTTTATAAATAAATATTTTTTTTGAACATTCATATGAGCCACAGGCTGATTCTTTTCTGGTACTCTATGCTTAAGGAGACTGAGGCTTAGAAAAGTGAAGAGTAAGTGGCAGCCAGGGATTATCTGACCCTTGCTTATTTGACTGTGACTTGGCTGCTCCGGATTCATCTTAAATTCATCTTGGAATAAACATCACCTTCAGGAATACTTGTGGGAGTGTATGTGTGTGGTGGGATTTTATGTATATACCCTAGGGTAAATATGAATAAGAAATAATACTGGAGTAGAAACAGATTTGCTGTTTCATAAGGTTAGGGTTATAGTAACACCTAAACCAGTGATGGTGAACCTTTCAGAGACAAGTGCCCAAACTGTAACTCAAAACCCATTTATTTATTGCAAAGTGGCAACACTGCAGTTAAACCTGAATACTGAGGTTTTAGTTTAGGAAAAACAACATGTGCCATAGGTTTGCCATTTGTGACAGAGAGGTGGTCAGACAACAGCTAAGTGTTGAGAAGAATACAGTCACCAAAGGAAATTGGTAGTGACTTAACAAACATTGTGTAGTGATTTCGATAGAATTAGCCCTATTGGGCTTGGGGGTGAAAAATGTGCCTGTTTTTTGGTAAGGCTGATAAGGAGGGAGCGAATGTCAGGCTTGATGAAATCCATGAAAGCAAAATTTACTTGGTTATCATTTTACAATAACTGAATTTAATGCTCTGTAAATCCCTTATAGGAGACTAATGAGCTAAACTAATTCAGTGGTACTGTTCAGGGAAAAATTTGCATTTAAAGTAGACCTGAGCTGTCGGGCTGTTTCTTGTCATCTCTGAAGAAGCATTTAGGGAAGGCAAGGAAGCCTTTCATCATACTACCTACCCCGCTATAAGTCAGATTGACCCTCCCATTAGGGGGTGGGTAATTCTGCCCAGCCAGCTAACAAGTGAGGCTGCTGGTCACCCTGTTGAATGTTCCTATTTATCTAAAGCTTTAAGAAAGAAAAGCTCCCTCTCTCCACCATTTAAATCTTAGGTGGGGTCCTGATAAAATCATTTTTTAAAAGTCGGCAATTCTCAGATGTGGCTGTGGTTGTGATTGCCCATTTGTAAGAGTGCCTCCTGCTTTTAACCAGCTAAGTCATGTACAGTTAAGGTTCTGCCTGTCTCTATACGACTAGTTCCAAATAAGAGCCCAGACATTCAGGATTTATCTCACTAATTTTAAGAATTGTACTCTGAAAAGCCAGTTTGTTTGTTTGTTTGTTTGTTTATTTTTAAATGAGGGAAGGTTTATTTTGGCTCAGAGTTTGTAGAATTTCAGTCCATAGTTGCTTGGCTCCAAGGCAGGGCAGAAGGGCATTGCAGAGGAGACACAGTTCATGGCAAAGCAGAGGAGCCAAAAGGCAGCAAAACAGAGAAGTAGTGAAGCAGCAGCAGCTGCCTGTCTCCCTTTTTATCTCTTCTGGGCCCCGACTTTTGAAGGCCCGCAGAGTGACCTTTTCTATTAACCATACCCAGAACTATGCTAAACCAATCAGTTGGATAATTTAGTATTCACACACCCTTTATCCCAGCATCACACACCCTACATTCAGCCATCTCCAAAGAGATCCACCTATGACCCCATGAGGCCTTGGGGGGGGGGGGGAACGACACCTAGATACAAGCCATAACAAAGAGCAAGTAAGTATCTAAACCAATTATCCTTGGATCATAAGCAAATGTTGAGAAAGTATCACTTGAATATGGACATTAAATGCTTAGAAATAAGAGAAAAATGTTAGCAGCAAGCTGTACAGGCATAGAAGAGCTAAACGAGTTGACTGATAACAGAATTTAGGGATATTACTTTGTGTCCCAGTTTAAGTGGGACATAGCAGCCTGACCTGGCAGAAAATTGGAAAATGGCTTTTCTTCCATTCAGGCTAGCCACCTACAAAGTCAGTATATTTAGCATATTTCCAAGATTGGATGAATAGGAATTGCTGCCCTGTATAACAGCAATGTTCCAGAGATTTCTGCTGACAAAAATCCTTTTTTTAAAAAAAATATTTACTGTTATGCTTTCACAAACTCAGATGGGTTTTTACATACCATGCTTCTTAAATTGTTGCATATAAATATGGTTGTAAATGTTTATGTCCTAGTTATAAAAATGACTAAACTTAATAGTTTTAAGTATTTTGACATAGTGGCAAAAACAATGAAGATCAGGATCTCTCAGGTCTTTTATTCTGTCAGTGGCTCTGAAGGTCACTTTCTCCATGTACAAATGTTTGATGGGTGCCTATCTCACGATGGGTCGGAGTTCTGTACCCTCTTCATTCCTTAAAGAGTCTCTCTCTCTCTGTGCCCTTGCACTGTTAGATTTGTTGATCTTTTTTACAAAACCCTGAAAAACAGAAGAGATAGGTGATGTGTCTGCATTGTTGATAACCATTTACTAGTTCTTGGCC
This sequence comes from Heterocephalus glaber, assembly GCF_053883595.1. Lineage (NCBI taxonomy): Eukaryota > Metazoa > Chordata > Mammalia > Rodentia > Bathyergidae > Heterocephalus > Heterocephalus glaber. The sequence continues at coordinate 29,942,071 of NW_028258296.1, read as the reverse complement.
TCATAGTTTTGGGAAATTGTTAAAAATTTTCCCCGTTCACTAGCTGTCCCTCAGACAAAGGTCTACTATCTAGAATATATAAAAAATTTTAAAAAATCAGACCTCCCAAATTTAAAGACCAAATCCAAAAATAGGCATCTGAAATGAACAGACATTTCTCACACAAAGAAGTAGAAATAGCAAACATTTGAAAAAATGTTCAACATCACTGGTCATTTGAGAGATGCAAATGAAAAAACACTGAGATTCCACCTCACTCCAGAAAGAATGGCTGCCATCATGAAATCAACCAATAACAAATGCTGCCGGGGATGTGGGGAAAGAGGTACCCTCCTCCACTGCTGGTGGGAGTGTAGACTGGCGCAACCACTGTGGAAATCAGTATGGAGATACCTCAAAGAACTAGGACTGGAAGTCCCATTTGACCCCGCTATTCCCCTGCTGGGTATCTTCCCCAAAGAATTAAAAGAATCATACCACAGTGATATATGTGCACCCAAGTTCATGGTGGCACAGTTTGTACTAGCTAAAGCTTGGAAGCAGCCCAAGTGCCCATCAACTGGAGACTGGATAAAGAAAATGTGGGGTGTTTTTCTTTAGTAAAAATGGAGTATTAGGCACAAAGAACAAGAAACTAGAGACATTTATAGCTAAGTGGATGCACATTGAGGCGATACTCTTAAGTGAAATAAATAGGAAACACATGTAAATACCGAATAGTTTCTCTAGTGTGAGAAACTGAAAGTGTAAATAAGGACTAAAAGGTATAGTAGATAATGTGAAATAGGAAGAAAAGGGGCAAAGGGGAAGTGGAAATGAGAGGGGTAGGGGGAAAGAAGGGAATGGAATTAATATGAGAAAATGAAAAAATGGAAACAAAGTCTTGGAGATAGGAAGGGATGGAGGGGATGAAGGGAGGGCAGGGGAAGGGGGAAAATAAGAACCAAGATGGATTATGTAAAGGTGCAAATTTCCAATGATGAATGTCATACTGTATACCTTAAATGTACCAATATAATTAATAAAAAAAATTTTCCTCATTCAACTAATATTTGGTAGGGAGTAGGTTTCAAAGTGGATTTTTGAGTGAAAAATATAAATCTCATCTCACCCTCAGAAATACTTCTTTTAGAGTACATCTAAATAGTAAAGAATTGAGGACAGATACATTAGAAACCTACAGAAATGCTTGTTAAACTTAAGAGCCTGTTAGACTGAGAGTGCTTTGATGCTGTTTAAAGCTAAAATGGCTTTAACGTCTAAGTTTTACTGCAACAGAATGAAAGAAAATTATTAAACTGCCATGTGACCCAACAATAAGATGAGACATTCGGTTGTTAAAATATCCCTGTCTACATAGGATAAGACAAATGAGCAACAACTGTGTTGTAAATGCTGTTGGAACAGCTGCCTGCTATTTCCAGATAGATGCAGCATGGAGGCTCTCTGAGGGTGTGCCTTGGTTACCAAAAGGCCTGCAGGTGGCAGATCTGTCAGCATTGCCACAGAAGGTGATTGATTAGTCTACCCTGGGGTATGACATGGCTCTTGGAGGTCCAAATATGCTTTAGAAAAAGATCCACATTAAACTTCTCAGAGGGCCATCAAAGCCAAACCAAGCCATAAGCGCCAAAGGTACTTGGATTGCTATTTCCCAGAACACCTACACAGGACCTTTGGGGATGCCCTTACTGGGAACCCATCTAATCAGTGTTCTGTTCAGCTTCACTTCTCTCCAGGGAGCAGGTCTGAGTAAGGGAAGTGGTTCAGCTTTGAAGAGCTGAGCTCAGATCTTATTCTGTACAAGAAATAGGGGTGTGTGTGAGTCTGTCTTCAACAGAGACCCTGAGGATGGAGACTATAAAAGGAAATGAAATGGTTGCTTACCAAAAACTCTTGGTCCATAAAGTAGGGCTTTTCTGACGATCCATTATTTGTTTCCAGATCAACGGTAAAACACAGGAAAAGTGCATCCAGCACCGTTTCAAACACAGATAAAAAACTATGAGCTACTAAGCAGGCAAAAAAAGCTACTAGTAACAGAGGGATTGCCCACACCTGCAGTGTGCGGTTGTAGTTAAAAGCCATCAGTCCTCCAAATACAGTGAAGTACACCACCAGCACCTGTCCAAAAACAAGTTCGTTGAAAACCTTTATAAGTTGGTTAGAATATATATTCTAATACATATTTTTTTTGTCATACAAATAATTGCATGTGCATGCATGTGTGCCCACTTTATTGTAGAGTGCTTGTCAAAATTCAACAGAATGGAACAAGAATAAATGAAAACTAGGATATCAAAAGAAAACTTAGTTAATGGGAGTAGGTAAAAACATGTACTTTCAGTTTATCCATGCTGGATCTTCAGACAGTTGTGACAGTACCTCAACATTTTTATTTTGGTTTTTCATGTAATAACACAAGAAGCACTTTCCACTTAAAACGTTTTTTATAAATACCATTTTTTAAAACAGTGCAACAATCCTGGGTGTGCTGTAGTTTAATAAAGTGTCAGTTTTACCCCCTAGGGATTAAAGTGGATTTCCAATGCTGGTGTGGGGAGATAATAGGATTATTCAGGCTTTTGAGATATGTAATTATTGTATTTCCAGGCACATAATTACAGAGCATGATGCACCTAATTCTTTAACTGACGTAATGGAGTCCATCTGGGGTCCATTGCCCCTGGATGTCTGTAAATATGAACATGGAAATCTGAATGCTACTGCATTCAAAAGACCAAAGAATCACTGACAGTCACATGCTTATTAAGAGACGATCAGCCATTATACATTTCTTACAGGAAAAATAGGAAAGTGAATTAGTACCTAAAATAAATGTCTATTAAATTCCAGAAAATTTTGGAAGTTATTAGAAAATATATCACATAAACAACCATCCATTTAAATATAACAATAGTGTTTTGAAAGGCATGCTTTTTTTGTCTTTGAAACATCTCTGGGGTCCTGCTGAGCCTTAAATACATGTGGAGTTAGCACACACTTTTAAAATCCAAAGATGCTATGACTTGTTATTGGCAGCTAATTATGATAGTCATGCACCAGAGACATTCAGCAAATACCACAGAAACACAAAATTCTAAATGAGGAGCAGAGTTCCCAGTACTTGACATCACAAGTGGGGATGCTGATCTTGTTCACCTGTGGGATCTGCTGGAAACCATGGTGTTCAGGTCAGATGTAGGGAAATAGTTGAAAGGAGCAAAGATGTTTAGCTTGGAACAGAGAGGACATGGTAGGAAGGTCGGCATGTCTGTGGCCAGGAATTTGAATGGTAGTCAAGTAGAAGTAGGCTCAGGCAAACTGAGATGTGGAGAATTAGGCCCAGTGCATGGAAAGAGAAACACTGTGCATCACAGCATAAAGAACCCGCAAAGTTGAAGCATGGTCAGGTAGGGACTGGGATGGGGGTGATGCACCATGGGCATCAAGATGTCAGTTGCTCTTCCTAAAACCTAGAAAAAGCATGGGTTATAGGTATGAAATCTGAAGCTAGCGTTGTGAAAGATTCCAATTTCAGGGCTCTGCCCTTTAACCATGAGCTGTTGAGGTTCTAAGCTCCTTCATTCTCTAAGACTGTACAATTACAAATTTTTTAAATTACAAATTTTTTAAGTATAAAAAAATCACTCAGATGACAACAGAAATGTAACCTTGACCTCACTTAGGATGTTAACAATCCATCTTGTTTATAGACTTAATTGCCCTTTAAGTAATGAACAGATTTCATCAGGATCAATACAATCTCTTTTTATAGCAGGAAAATCCCATAAAACACTCATTTTCTGAGATTAATAACATTTTCATTTTAGTCATGAAAAAATGAGAATCAGAATGGTAGACAGAATTGGTTTCAGGTGAGAAAATAAGTCCAAGATTAAAATCTTGGGGCCGGGGATTTAGCTCAGTGATTTCGCCGCCTTCTGCGCAAGCGCAAGGACCGGAGTTCGATCCCTGGTACCAAAAAAACTAAAAAACAAAAAACAAGATTAAAATCTTGGCTCTAACTATTATGGGAGCCTGGACAAATTATTAAGACTTAGTTTCATCATCTGCAAAACAGAGGGGATGCCTCATGGGATTGAGGATTAAATAAAATGATGAAGCACAGCACCTACTAAAGAAGCATTAATTTCCTTCAAGTTAATTGCTGGTTGGCATATTTTTGTTTCGGTTTAGTTTTTTGTTTTGTTTGAGATGGGGTTTTGCTATACAGTCCAGGCTGGACTTGAACACCTCAGCCTCCCAAATCCTGGGGTTACAGCCAGGCGTGCTTTACTGTTTTGAATCCCTGATTCTTTATTCATTTAGTCAAGACAGCTCACCTTTCCCAGAAAAATTACAAAGTCTCCAAAACAGTTAACAGATGTAAAATGACTTGAATTCTTGGATAAGATTTTGAGCGAATCTTTTGCCGACGTGCAAAAATCTGTCCCATTAATGGCAGTTGTTGTATATGCATTCTGAAACAAAAAGCAACAGTAAAAATGGAAGGATTTTTATAATGACTGTTTTTCAAAATAATAGAATGACAGTACAGAATACGTGCAAAATACAGAAAGATACTGAGTAAATCCACTATCTTACCTTTCACAAATCAGTTCATTCTCAAAGTCCCTTTCAGTTTCTGATTATATTCAAATATATTTTTGTATATTTGCAGTAAAGGAAAGAGGGTTGAACATACCACTACAACATATGGAAATGATGGTTAAAGCATAAATTATTTTTTAATGCACAGCAGAGTCAGAGGCAGGAAAGGAAGTTTAGGTGCCAGAGAGGAAACAGGCCCTACTGATTTGTGAGAGTTGAGCCCAGGGAATCAGGAAAGGCTTTAGGGTCAGGAGCCAGGGATTTAACCTCTTCGGGGTAAGAGACAATGTGCAGGCTCTTATTAGGGAACTGAGCTCCCTGCACCAATTCAGAATTCATACTCAAAACACCCAGGAAACTGGTAAAGAAGTGCACTATCTACCCGGAGTCATTGAAATTACCAAGTTGAGGGCAAATACAAAGCAAAACCACCTCCTCCCCTACCTTCACTAGCCCCCTCCCCAGCTGATAATGAGAATCCTAGGGACAACTACCTGTGCAGAAGATGAAATGCTCCCAGGAATGATCTATCTCCGCACCAAGGAAATGAACACAGGAAAAACCTGCATCGTGAGACTAAACTGGAAGAAAGTATTCAGGGAGGTGGGCTGAAGATGCTAAGAGAAAACGGAAGGAACAGTAACCAGAAGGAATCAGCAGGATGGAATGAAAAGGGAGAGTAGAAATCAAACTAAATAGAAATTCTAGAAATAAGAAGTACATGCTTTAAAAGGTGTAAGACTGTAATTATATATCTGACTTTTCCCTTTTATAAAAGCATTTGCATATTGCTATATGACTTATAATTTTGATTTTTAATAAATTCTGATGGGTCTCTACACGTGCATATGTGTAACTGGGACATATTAACTATTTAAAATATTTTGCTATTATAAATATGAAACAAACATCTTAATTTCCTGAGTTTTGGATAACTTCTTAAGATTTCCAGAAATAGAATTACTAAGTCAAAGAGGGTGTGTGTGTGTGTGTGTGTGTGTGCGCGCACGTGCGTGTGTGTTTATATTCACATGAGATATCGAGGGTAATTTTTCAAAATTAGCTTCCCCTTACACCTATATGATAATTTCAAGGCCATCTACTTCTTAGATTTCTCTTACTTGTACTGCAGCTTACATAAAGAATTTATAACTTTCCTAGGAAAATGCTACCTGCTTACGTTGTCATTCCTTTTGAGCTGGATAAAGAGAGAGTTGTTTATTCCATGATATATAAATTAACCATTTGGAACACCCCTCCAAAAACATGATAAGCAAACCCATTTGGAGTCCACTACAGTAATCCAGCCCTCACTGGTGCTGGTCCTAATCAGAGTACAAGGAAGAGGAGACTGAGAGGAGTAATTCATATGTATGGTATGAAACAAGTAGAATTAACTGATTCATTTTATCAAACTCTCACTTCACAAAGCCAACTAGAGAGACATGTTCAAAGGTTGGTAACCAGATCAGTGACAAAGTGCCATGCTTTCTTCACAGGGGATTTCAGTAAGGGCTCAGAGGAAATCCCTGCAAAAATGCCTAATAGTATTCCACAACGAGCTTTTGGTTTCTGAGTTACATAAAATACATGTGAAATTTTCTTTTAAAACCACTAGCCAGCACCCTCTTTTTCCCTTTGCCCTTCTCCTTGTTTCTGCTACCATCCCAATGTAGCTACTTATTACAAAAAAAGTGCATAATAAAATAAAATCACTAACCAGCTGCTAGGTAGGAAGCAGCTGTGGTCTGGGGACTTGAGTCTTGGGCAGCGATGTGGAAACTCATTTGCTTACACTATTTAACTAAGTATCCTCAACTATCTAAGGTTCTCAGAGTCCTGATGACCAACCAATTCATTCATTCTCGAAACACACATGTAGGTTGGGTGGGTGAAGAATGACACACTTGTTCTTAATCAAGATCAAGGGTGTTTCCCCCAGGTCTCCTGGTGAATCATCCAGGCAACTTTTAAAAGAAGATTATTCTAACCTTCTGGATATTACACTGTCAACATTCATTAGGCCAAAATGCTATTTAAAAGCATGGTGGTAAAGGTAAGCACCGGCTATGTAGCCAGACTGTCTCTGGGTTCAAATCCCAGGCCTACCACTGAGTAGCTATTGTTCTCAGGCCAATAATTTAACCTCAGACCTCCATTTTTCTCACCTCTAAAGGAAGGAATTGCACCTATTGCAAAGGGATGTTGGGAGGATTAAAGAACACACTCTCTATAAAGCATTTAGCAATGCATCTGACAATGGAAAGTGCACAGTAAAGGGTGGTTATTATCATGCAGAGCTCACTAAGGATGACCTCATTTATGACTGGGAACACAGTCGCCTTTTAGTATCTGAGGAGGTGTGGGAAGGGCCAGGCTTGCTTTATTGTCAGGATTTAATCCTTCACACAGGGGTTCGAGAAGGGCAGGATGTGCTTCTCAGACCATGGCCCAGTACCCACTGTGGTCATCATGTGCCATACAGCCAGGTTTTTTGCCTCCACTCTTTTCATTTAGGCTCTGTCACCAGCCCATCACCCCATCACACTCCCCCTCAATTAAACTGAGGCTCTCAGTGGACCTCCTGGGTCATAATCGAGAGTAGAATTTTTTCCTGAAGCCCACTGTCTCATAGTCAATTTAGTACCATTGGTCATAAGCAATAAAAATAGATTTGCTCCTTGGCTAAAAGGATTAAAGGTAAAAATGGCACTTTCCATGCATGTGTTGACTCCACAAATTTTTGTGGGTCCATAACCATTTATCTTTTCTTTCATGTCTCATGGCCCACTCAAAGGGGGCATTAAAACCACTCTGACAGGGAAATTATATACGCCTTCCTGCAGTTACTATACCACCAGCATTTCACCGCAAGATTCAACCCTGAGTGCCACAGAGAGACCTAGAATTAATGTCTGGATGAAGAGGTGGAGGGGGAGGGATCACTGCAGACACAGGATATGGACTGAACATTTCTGCTGTTTCAGCATTAACTGATTCAGGCTCATCTGAGTGGAAGCTGCTTTCTTGTCAGGCATCCAGAAGATGGACTGCACTGAGCTGTGCACAGTGGAAATCTGCTCTGAGCGTTCGTGTGTGCCTGGGCTGACAGCCCAGGGATCGTGTGTCATGGTCATCTGCAGGCCTGACAGTATGTGGACAGGACCGGCTGTATCAGAGTTTAGGAAGCACATTGTGTTGGTTACAAAAGTTATGAACTCAGGAATCCCAAAGGCTAAACTTTCAACAAGGAAGCAAGAAGTGGTGGCATCTGGCTTTTAATTTATGACCACACAAAATTCAGTGGGCATGTTTTTCAGCATCACCAAATAGGTGGCTACTTCTGTGTGTTGACACTGAAGCTATAAAACCACAGAAGAAAAACAAGGAAAGATCCCAACTTAGCAATGGTGGTGCCCCTACATTAGGTCCCAGGTCTCATTCCCTTGCTTGGGATTAAAGGCTCCCTCTTTGATTAGATCTGACATTCATGGACTGCACACATGGGACTGTCTCGGGCAGCTAGGAAGTGCAAATGTGAGTACAACAAGGAGTAGAAGCCCAAGCTGGGGGTACAGGGGGGGAGAGGGGCTGGGGGCCGGGATCAGGGAAGACGTCACAGATGTGGGGACTTGAGCTGGTCCCTGTGGGGCCGTCCCCGGCAGGAGTGAGGCAGCAGCAGGAGGCAGCTAGTGAGACAGGTGTGGATGTGACTCAGTGCACCTGTCAAGCATTGTGTTTCCTGATTTGCCACAAAAAGCATCATCAAAGATACAGATAAAGAAATGCACAGGGCAAGGTGTGGGAGAAGAGACAGCAAGCTTCCATGCCCTTTCTGGCACATCCACGCTCCAGGAACCACTTGGAAGCTCTCTGAACCCTGTCCTTTTAAGTTTTTATGGGGACTTCATTGCATAGGCACGACTGAAGTGTAGGCAAAAGGGGTGATCTAATGCTACCAGGCTGGGTGGGGAAACCCAGCAGAGCCACCTGCTCGGATTCTCCCTCACTCTTTCCTCACCGTGGGGCAGGACCCTTTCGGAAATCAGGGTCTTATTTCCTATGTTAGACATACTATGTCAGAGAATTTAAGACTCGTTTCTATGATTTGCCTTGGAGATTAAAAGGAGCAGGTGAAAGGAAGCAGAAGACTACAGGAAGAGACACGTTGCTTCCCGAGGCTGTTTCTCAGGCATACAGCCCCCCAGCACCACTCTAGTGACTTTGGAAGTAACAACGGCTATGGGAGCAAGGGTCCAGGAACCAATGATGAAAGGGATATATCATAATATTACAATATGTGATAATATCACCCAAGCTTTGGGGAGCCCCCTAGGTGCCTCCACGCTGCCCACGTGGCTTCCTGGAGTCATCACAAATACAGTGTGGCCACACTTCCACAGATGGAGAAACACTGGTCCTATCAGCAGCCATAGGCCAGGGACGAGGCTCAAAGATATGAGCTCTTGTCTGGGGAGAAAATGCAAGAACTAGGAAGTGTAATTCTTCCCAAGTACTCTGGCTCCCCAGCACCCTACCTCAGGAGATGTCTTGTGATACAACCCAAATCACCTGCCGTGGACCTGACAGACACTTCCTCACTTTTATCTGTGGCTGTTTTAATGTTTTCGGTCAGCAGGCAGATGTGCAACGTCTATACAAAAATAAGCAATAATGGGAAACACTCATCACATGCATACTAAGTGCCAGGCTCTGGGCTCCATCTCCATGAATGCTTTAGCTCACTTAATTCTCTTAACAACGCAGTGAGTGACTGAGGAGGAAACTACAGCACAGAGAGGCCCAGTTCACACGCCTGGTCACAGACATGTGACTGATGTTGCATCACTCTTAACACGGAGCAGACTTCTGATGATTCCAGATCCATCAGTAGGAAAATATTTACTTTGTGTTTTTCCTTCCAAATAGTTCATGATAATAAAGTGATATTCTCATGAGATGTACCACTCCAAACAGCTAAGAAAGTGGAGGGCTGGTCATGTGGGAAGAGGCGGGCTCAAATCCCGTTGGCTCTAAAGACTTGCTGAGTGGAGTGGCCACCACTCCACTGTCTGTCATTTCCCAGGTGCCTCATTTCATGGCCAATACAAGGTATGTGTCAGGTCTAAAGCACTGAGTTGAAGATGCTTTGTGTCAGTGGTGAGTAGTGGACTAGGACCCTGACATTATCATCTTATTTGATGTCCTCTGTTTCTCACCACAGCTCAGTGAAATAATCGCCAAGGGTCCTATTCTACAGACAATTTTAATTATTGAAGGAAAATGAATTAAGTACTTTTAGGTAAAAGAATGCTAGATTACATCGTTAATTACTTTAAGAGTTAGCCAGGAACGTTAATCATAGCTCTTCCACAGGAAGAACATTTTTCACTCCTTAAGTCATAAGCGAAGCCTGCATCATTCAGCCCTGCTGCATTAGCTGAGAGCAGCCTCCTGTCCTCCCTTGAGCAAAAGTGGGTCCTCTGCATGGCAGAACTATGAACCTGAGTTTCTGCTGACTCTTCAAAAAGGTAAACGGAGTTTCCCTCCGTGAAGAAGGGAAGGTACTTGCCAAAAACCATGCAATGAAAAGCTAGCTTTATTTCGGCTTCCTAACAGAGTTCTGATATTTATTAACTCAATATAAAGCAAGACCTTCTAAAACAAACTTGAGAAATTCGATGTGAAAAAATAATACACCAGCATTCATACTTTCCTCAGAATGGAAAGAAATACAGTGAAACCTGAGTCCAGATATGAGGTGTGATTCAAAAATACAGTCCGTGTTTAAATAAAAAAATTCATACAGTAAAAGACACATTCTCATTAATCCTCCTCAGAATACTCCACTTGCTTTGAACACACTTACCCCATCAAGCTTGCCACTTTCTGAACAGTTCTGGAATTCTTTCATGTCTTTAGCTGCCTTGTCATGACTCCCTCTGTGTCCTGATCTGATTTAAAATGCTTTCCTTTCATAGTCATTTTGACTTTGGGGAAGAGGCACAGTGCCAGAGCTGATGAATAAAGTTGATGAGCACACACTGTAATGTCTTAAGAAAGGGCCTACATTTTCCTTGGATAGCACATGACAGCAGCATTCACCATATTTTTGATCACAACTCATAAAGACACTCGGAAAAGACTTCCAGAACTACTTCTGAAAGTGGAAAGAATGAGGGAATAAATGTGTTTGAAGTGTGTGCGGGAGGTATTTTGAGGAGGAACTAAGGGCAATGTATCTTTTACTATAGTAATTCTTTAAAAATTATAAACATTTCATTGTAGCTGTACATCCTCCTATATCCAGGAGTCCTCCTGTTGGCCCTGCAATAAAATATGGCAGGAACCATCCCAAACCAGCATCATCTCAGCAGTTTTTATTACAAATAGGCAGAAGGGAAGTGGTACACAAAACAGCTCTGGGCCAGTCAAGCCTGGCAACTGCAGTTCAGACCCGTTCCGGAATTCACTGGTCACCAGGCTGGAAAGCAACATGCCATGAGATGGTGACTGGGAAACCTGCCAGTCCCCTCAGGGGTTGAGTGGCACAAGGGGGGTGGACTGGGGGAGGGGGATCCCACTGCTAAGAGCTACTGCTGCAGACAGAGCCAGGCGTAAACAGTGCCACCCTGTTTGATCTTTTTAAACTCACTTTTCACTTATTTTTATTTATTTATATTTTATTGTTTATTAGTACTTATTTGCCATAATGGTTACATTAGACTTGGGGGTTTGATACATATAGTCCCTTGGTCATGTTTCCCCTCTTCCCCCATTCCCTTCCCATCTCTACCAGGACGACCTCCCTGGCTCTTTATTTTGCTCTTTAAATTGTTTACATTTGGGGCCTCTCATGTTAGAGATACCATTCAATATTCAATATTTTGTGACTGATTTATTTCACTTAGCATTTAATACCAAGAATCAGCAAATAGTGTTACATTAAAATTCACTTGATGTTTAGAATGGCTTTATTATATCCCAGCTCATCATAAGAAACTGAGCAACACAGGAGACAAAGAAAATCACTCTGACCTCCCCTACCCTAGAAACAGCCATTGACCGCACCTCACCCCCACATTCCTCTGCAATTCTATGCAGACAGAAGGAAGGATGGAGGGACGGACCAGCGTAAGTGAGGGTGTTTGAAATAAAAGTATGAAAGTTAATTTGACTTCCACAAAAAAAACTGAAACTGAAAGAATATTTGAGTTTCTGACGGATTGTACCTTCACATGCAAGACTTAAGTTTCTCAACAATCTTTCTAAGACCATTAGGAAAAGAGGTTAGAGCACTTTTTTTCCTTACACTGTGTGTTACACTTAGGTAGCCCTGATGATGAAAGGTGGTCACCCGATTTTAGTGAGTTTCCTTATTGTTCTTTGTCAGAGTTAGGGACGCAGGGTCTCTGTGACGAAGCCTCCACATCTGAGCAGCCACACAGAGCTCCTTACTGAAGGCTGTGGGCACTGCCCCACGCCTGCCTCCTCTTACACCTGTGCTGTGCGCTGTGCCACCTGCCTGCGCATTGCTCGCAGATGCTGTCCCCTCTGCTGAAACGGCCTTCCTGACCCCTGCTCTAAGGGCTGTATGTTGAATAGACAAATGAAGATGCTTTTGGCAAAACCAAGAATCCCTTCCAAATATTTCTTTGCAACAAACCCAAATTCAATTGATTGGTTTGTTTGTCCCTTCAGTAGAACATTAGGCTTAAAAGGTACCCAGACATCACCCAGGACAATCTTACTGTGCTGAGGAGGAAAGGCCTCTCTCAACAGGCGAAGTGACCGGGCAAAGGTGACAAAGATGAGACAGGAATCAGGTGTTCTCGGCAGGTACTGTATCAGGCAGACCCTATCCCCCCACAGACCCAGAAAGAGCCCAAGCCGGAAACTGCATCTTCCTGAACTAGACTGTTCGCTGATTTAACAAAGTTCTGCCCTCTTGCAGTGAGAACCCAGCAGAACATGGCTACAGTTCTGAACCACCAGGCAGAAAGGGGACACAGGACACGTGGAGGTGCTGTCTCATCTGGTCTGGCCGCGCCCAGTTCGAGCGCCGTCACAGCCAGCCATCTCATCTGGCCCGTGCATAATCAGTGGAGGAAACAGAAGGGACCAGCAGGGAGGCCTGGTCTTTTGTAAGGCCAAATTAAACTACAGACCTGTGAAATAGGAAATGCAGAGGATGGGGAATGCGCTGTTACTGACTGCAGGCTTTATTAGAAAATTAAATAGATGAGCTCATCCCTGGTTAATGAGGACCAGTGGTTTCCTCCTCCTCATCTTATACTTGACAAGAAACTCCAGGCAGCACAATGAAGCTGGTAAGGCTGTTGGTTTTGGAGTCACACAAATTATGTAGCAGCACTGCTATCCTAGAAAAACACGTTGGCCTCTGGGCCTCAGTTTTCTCATTTATGCCATGGGAGCAATACCTACCTAAGACACAGAATCTTTAAGAGGACAATCTTAGATGGTATGTGCAAAATGTTTATCCTGGTGCCTGTCGTACTGTAAGAAAGATCTCAACAAGTGGCTCTGGGATCTATAGACTTTAGAAGGAAGGCTGGTTCTTCAGTTAAGAGAAGGTCAAACATCTCTGATTTGAAGTTCAAAGCTGAAGAAATGGCAAGAGGGAGATGAAGAATAAAAATGAGAGTGTTCATGTGTTTTTCATATATTGGATGTTTTGGGGAAATAATTTTAATCAGGTGTCTGTCCCTCCATGGATACATCACTGCTAGGCACTGGGCTGACAAGGCAAAGCTGACCTGTTAGAACCCATAAGAAGGCCTCCTGGTAGAACATCTTGAAAATTAAAAGCTCACTGGCTGCTGGGTATAATTATTGCTCTGTCATAGGAAAAATGAATTTGCTCAAAATATATTTTCTATAGTAATACCATTTTTTCTTCCTTTTATTGTGGTAAAACATATATTATATATATCATCTTAGGCCAGGCATGGTGATGCATAGGCAGGAGGATCACCACAAGTTCATACATAGTGAGTTCAAAGCCAGGCTGAGCTACATAGCGAGACCCTGTCTCAAAATAAAATAAAAATAAATTTATCATCTTAACCAACTTTAAGTGTAGAGACCAGTAGAATATTCACATTGTTGTACAATAGAGCTATGGAAAATTCATCTTGCAACAGTGAAACTCTATACTCAGGAAACACTAATTTCCTGGGCCTTGGTAACCATCTTTCTATGATTTTTTAACTACTTTAGTTACTTCCTATCAGTGGAATCATATTTATCCTTTTGCAACTGGCTTATTTAATTTCAGATATGTTCTCAAGGTTTATCCATGCTATAACACAGTGATAGCAAAAACCTTTTAGAGCTTTCACTGATAACAGTCAGCAGCAACATGCATGCCATAGGTTCACTACCACTGCTATAGCATATAAAAAGATTTCCATTTTTAAGGCTGAATGATATTCCATTGTATACATATACCACATTTTCTTTATCCATTCTTGTTTGATATACAGACACTTGGTAAGCTTCCACTTCCTGGCTATTGCAAAGACTGTGCAATGATTCTGCTTTAAATTCTTTGGGGTATATACCAATGGTGGTGCACCTATGGCATGCATGCTGTAGCAGGCACACAGAGCCCTCTCTGTTGGCACACAACCAGGTCACTGCAGCATTGCCCAGCAGCCAAGCACCAGATAACAGTACACATGGGGCAGTGATGGCACTCTTCGATAAATAAGTGAGTTTGGGTTGCAGTTTGGGCCCTCAGTCTCTAAAAGGTTGACTCTCACTTGTATATACCCAGAAGAGGAATTACTGGATCATATGATAGTTTTATTTTTATTCTTTGAGTAATCTCTATAGTGTGTTCCATAATGGTTGTACCAACAGTGCACAGGACTCCAGCTTCATACCTTCAACAACACTTGTTATTTCCTTGTCCTTTGAGAGTGGTTATCCTGATAGAGTCAGGTGACATCCTGTGGTTTTGATTTACATACACCTTGGGATTAGTGATGTTGAATATGTTTTCATGTGCTTACTGGCCATTTGTGCAGCTTTTCTGTAAAAATACCTCTTTAAGTCCTTTATCCATGGAAAAATTAGGTTGTTTTTACTGTTGAGTTCTAGAATTTCTTTAAAAATTCTGGTATATCCATCCTCTGGTACATATAAGTTCTTAGTTTGATGTAGTCCAATTTGTCTATTTTTTTTTATTTTGTTGCCTGTGCTTTTAGTGTTACATCCAAGAAATCACTGCCGAATCTGGTGTCCTGATACTTTTCCTCAGTGATTTCTTCTAGGACTTTTGTAGTTTTAGGCCTTTCTCTTAGGTCTTTAATTCCTTGTGCATTAATTTTTGTACATGGTGTGAGGTAAGAGTACATTATAATCATCTGCATGTGGATACTCAGTCTTCCCAACATCATTTTTAAAGAGATTGTCCCTGGGGACTTGGTATTTTTGGGCCATATATGAAGGGTTTATTTCTGGGCTATTTGGTTCCAAATATCTATACATCTACCTGGAATATATCTATGCTTATGCCAGTACCATCTTGTCTTGATTACTGCAGCTCTGCAGTGTGACAGATGTGTTCTTTCTGAGCCCCAGGAGGCTGATACTCGGCCCTCTCATTGGCCCTCTCTCTGCTGGCACTTTTCCCTCAGAAAGCCAGTTTTCCTGGCAGTCAGTTCTAGGTGTGATTAGAGCAGCCTCAACAAGAAAAGGCCGCTCTTTTGACTTAGTATTTCCTTTTTCTTTATTGCTTTCCTGCTACTCTTAGCAGATGCTAAAAGCTGTGTATAGCATCAAGCCAGGGATGTGTTGAGGCAATATATACCCTTGTACTCATCCTCAATCCACAGGCATGTATGGAAGGTCTGCTTTGGCCAAGCTCCAGGCTGGTAACCGGGGACAGGGTTCCACATGAGATCAGTGCCTTCTTGTTCTTTGGACTTCACCAAGTTTCTTTGTTGTTGCTTAGATGGAGGCAAGATATAGGCACAGGGGGCACACCCAGAGAGGCCTTCTCCATCCACGAAAGATGCACCCTGATGAAGTCATTCAGCCTCAGCTGTCTCATTCCTTAGATGAATGCAAGGCTAGAAAATGCTCTCCCTACCCCAGACCTTTGCCAAGTGAGGCAGTCTATAAAAGACAAAGAAGGGGGAAGATGAAACCACCTCAAGAATTGTCAAAGCCTGCATCCAACTGTCCAAACTTTTTGGAAATTTCTAGCCCCACCTGTTTAAGAAAAACTTCTCTACACAGTTTCTTCTCCTACTTTTCAGGGACTTTGTTGCTCAATGGGTGTAGAGATGAGGCTCTGAACAGAAGGACTGTCCAGCTATCGCTAATACAGGTACCATGGCTTACTTTGCCCTCCTGACTTCTGCTTCTCTCTGCTCACAAACATTCTCCTTATTTTCCTCTCTCAATTCCCCAGTCAAGCAGGCCTCAGCCTCCGCCCTTGTCCCCCAAGGAGAGGCAGAGGGCCAGTTGGGCAGTGGGGGCAAGAAGACACTCAGTTTTCAACTCTTACCTGTTTTGGTTTCCCACACTTTTAAGGTCTTTGAGCCCCTGCCTACAGCGCAAAAGGTGAAGGTAAGGGATTCTCATTATGAGTCAAATGTTTTGGAGCAATGGGGGGTTGGCAGGTCTTCTTCCATCCTCAAATTAGAAAATGAGACTCTGCTTGGCTGAGGAGGAGGAACAGAGGTCTGTAATTTCTGACCAGGGGTTTGGGCTGCTTTGCTTTCACACAGGCAGAACTGGCAAGACTCTCCCATGACTACTTCTAGGGTCCTGATTTGCCCAGGAGTGAAGGGGTTCCAGGGATGTGGGGATTTTGGGTAACCAGGATACTTGGTTACCTACCGCAAACATATCCAGGTAGGTGGCCTTGTAAAAGATTCTCACTCCCCAAGCAGTGTACAAAGAGCTATAAAGATGAGATGAGCCAAGCACAGTGGCACATGTCTGTAATCCTAGCTACTTGGGAGACTGAGGCAGGCAGATCACAAGTTTGAGGCCAGCCTAGGTAACTTAGTGAGAACCTGGGTTTGATCCCCAGTACTAACAAACAAAAAAAGGATGTCTCAATGGCAATGTATCTCCAATGTATGTTTACTAATGCCTGGGAATACCTTATATAACCCCATGGAAAAATAGCAGATCAACTTTTCTGCCAGTCTAGTGGGATTGAATCTCAAAGTCAAAAATGAGGTTGAGAGACATGATACAGGGCTGCACCTCTGAGTCTCCAGCTGAGAGTCAGTCATATAGAAGTCACGCAAGAATAAGACTCAGGTGGTGGTAGCCTAGTGCATCATCAGATTCTTCCTGTAGCAGAACATGAACTAATGGCTACTAAATTAGACTGGCTCTTGTTCTCTAACCACCATGACTCCCGCCTCTTCCTCTCTCCCTCTCTCTTTCCGTTCCTCTCTGTTTCTATCCCTCCCTCCCTCCTCTTTCTCCCTTCCTTTCCTTCCTTCTTATAAATGCATTCTCTAGTCTCTGGCCAACAATCTATTACTTCCTTTCTCAAATCTCAATATCTAGGATAAAGACACCTAGAAAATGGCATCTGAAGAACACATCCACCCTCAATGCCTTGCTGAGAAGGTGAAGAAGGTAGGGAGTGGGGTGGGCTTCCAAGGTGGGCAGTGGGAGCCTCTGACAATAACTGTTTCAAAATAAGAAAAGGACCAAACAAAGAAGTGACATGAATAAGTCTGCTCTCCATCATGAGGAGAATTAGATTAGGGGTAGGAGCTAGTTAACTTCATTTCCCATTCTAAACGAATTTGGGAAAGGTTGACACCAATCTATAATCTTTGCATCTATAATCTTAAGCACTTGGGGTCTCATGGATAAAGTGGACCGTGGAAGTTCCCTCTTCCATTTTGAACATCCCCCCCGCCCCACTGGGATCACAGAAATGGCCCGGCCTGGCCTCAGTTAACAGGCAAGCATGGCGCCCACCACAGACGCTAACCTGAAGAAGGGAAGAACATGGAAGTTTAGTCTATGGCTGCCAGATCTCCAAACGTTGTTCATCACAGCACAGTGTTTACACATGTCACCTGCTTCCTTATTTGAGAGGAAACTGAGTTTTTCTGACTCCAAAGGTGGTTTTCATAGATCAAAGTGAAAAACATAGGCGGTCTCCCTCCGAAGACTACCAGTGTTCCTCGGCCAGGGCATGACAGGACTGCGCAAGGGACCAAGGCTGCGTGGTGCTTTCCATGGAGCTCATGCTGGCAAAGGGGTCTCCCAGTTAGAAACGGAGGCTCCTCAGATCAGATGATCTTTTAGACCAGTGTCCTTGGACACAGTCCCAGCTGCC
This sequence comes from Heterocephalus glaber, assembly GCF_053883595.1. NCBI lineage: Eukaryota > Metazoa > Chordata > Mammalia > Rodentia > Bathyergidae > Heterocephalus > Heterocephalus glaber. Next base: position 29,924,109 of record NW_028258296.1, on the reverse strand, counting down.
TTTGCTAGGCGGTGATACTACTATTATTTTTTTCTGGTTTTTTGAGACAAGGTCTCATTATGTAGTTCAGGCTGGTCTTGGACTCACTATGCAGCCCAGGCTGGCCTCAAACTAACACTGATCCTCTTGCCTCAGCCTCCTGAGTGCTGGGATTATAGGCATGTGCCACCATGCCCAGCAGCTCTTGACTGCTGAAAAATGGGAATGAAGAGAAAATGAGGGTTAGATACAGAGGACAGGGTCAGAGGCCCCCACTTGAGAGCTGATATGCTATACTGGCCTGTTTGCTGAATTTTCAGCCACATTCATGTTCTGTCTCCTGGGTCAAATTTGAAAGCTGGATTTCCTCTCACCATCCTTTGTGTTGGGAAAAACTTAGTCATTTTTCTCAATTGCAAGAACCAGAAGGGGGTGGCCGGGGATTTAGCTCAGTGGCACAGTGCCTGCCTGGCAAGTGCAAGGTCCTGAGTTTGATCCCCGGTACCAAAAAAAAGAACCAGAAGAGGAGCTTTAAGCAATTCCACTCCCCCAACAGTGTTTAGTGTAGTGGTTCTGGCTGAGGGTGTCATGGAGAAGAGAAAGGCATGTTTAGAAGAGAAGTTCCCCGGGGGATGCTGATATAGCCCTAACAGAGCAACCTGAGGGAATAGCCTCGGAACTTCGAACTATTCCAGTGTCACAGGACACCAGCGGGAGCTCCTGTACTGAGAGGTGGGTTCAATATAATGATAATGATGTCCACGTATCCAGCAAGTGCCTCTATCTGCCAGGCACAAAACAGAGCTTTGCAAACATTCTATCTTTAATTATTTATTACAATCCTGGGAAACCGGGACTTTTATAACCAGTTGGTTTGGCACTTTCATTGTTTGACAAATGAATAGGATAAAGTAACTAAATTCTCTCTTCTCCACCTCTTCCAAAAAAGAAACTAACATTTACGGAGCATAACTAAGAGTTCCACGCCATGCTTTAGTAGTTAATGTGTGTTACCTTATTTAATCCTCTCAACTGCCTATGAGGTAGGTATTAAGAATTTTGCTTTATATGTGGGGAAAGAGAGGCTAAAAGAGGTGAAGGAAGCTGTCCCTGTCCCTCAATATATGGGTTAACTATGATTCAAATCCAGATCCATCTGCCTCAAAGTCTGCATCATTCACTGCCTATCACACTGCTGGGAAAGTGGATATATGGAGCCAGATCCAAAGCAGGGAAGGGAATGCTCACAGATATGAGTGAATGACTTCTGCAAGAAGAGAAAGGCTGAAGTATAAAGAGAATAGGGGAGTCTTGGAGCAGGAAGCTGAGAGTCTGGTTCCAGTAAGACCTTGACATTCCCCCCGGGACAAAAACGCTCCTCATCCTCTTGCCGCTATAAGCCTGGTCCTGTCTTTCATGTTGACCAAGCACAGAGTTCTGCCCAAGAAGCACCATGCAATGCAGCACACCTGTCTGTCCTCAGCATCACAGTGAGGCTCAGAAGGCAGGTGAAGAGAAGATACAGGATAAAGAAGGAGGAAATCAGAAAGAACTCTGGCCACTGGATAAGTCAAAGCAATTCATGGTGTACACTCAGTTACCTCCCAGCAGAGTTGCCTGATGTCCCAATGCCCTTGTACAACTTTCCCTCCCTTTCCTTTAGTGATGTCATCATTCATTAACAAGTATTAATTGCTTCTCCCAGAAGGTAGAAGAATTTTGAGTCAGGAACGAATTCAGGGTCCAGTCTAAGATGACAGCTGCTCACAGAGCCTTACCCCAAAGGTCTTGGAAGGTGCTAAAGCCCAGAGGGCCAAGAGAGAGTTAGGGCCTTGCTTTGCGGAGCCCCAACCTTTGCAACAGGCCTGCAGCAGGTGGGGGCTAGGCTTTTGCAATGCTGCTCCCAAGAAAGCCACACAAAGCCATGTCATATGCCAGTAGCTTCTGAGTTATGCACCAGGGAACATGAGGATTCAGTTTGCTTTCTCTCAGACAGTCTGGGGCCTGGCTTTCTATCTAAAACCAGGATTGTAGCATTTGCCATGAAACAGCTGGGCGCAGGGATTACCGAAGTCTATATATGAGCCTTAATGCAAACTATCATATTGACACACCTGTGAGTTGCCTGCTAAAACACGCACACAAGGCATCTCTCGAGAGCTTTCCCCATCAGCTGGCTGCCCAGAATAGCTCTAAACCAGCTGGCAGGGAAGCAGGATTCAAAATCACTTCTGCCATGGGAAGAGTGGTTGGTGGGTATTCTGTGAAGGGGTTACCTATTATGGCAACATCAGGGACTGAAAAACCTTTTTCCTCTAAGGAGCCTTTCCTCATGATCTTTTTTTTTTTTTTTTTTTTGGTACCAGGGATCAAACTCGGGTCCTTGCGCTTGCGCAGCAGGCGGCGAAACCACTGAGCTAAATCCCCAGCCCCCTTCCCTCATGATCTTAAGGGTCTTTTCTTAATCTAGTTAGAAAAATTTTACACTATTACTTCCTTTCTCTTGTGTTGCACATTCTGCACTGGTGAGAAGAGAGAAGAGTCACTGGCGATCTGCCATTGGCTTGGGATGAACTGAAACCTGACATGAAGAAGCCAGAGTGCTGCTGCTATTGATGGACTGTGAGAAAGAGAGGCATTGAGGCCGAGTTAACTGCAAGGCCAGGCCAGAAGGGGCTTTTGAGGGTGTACAAAGTCAAGTTGACCACAAAGGCTTAGAAGACAGACCAACATTATGTTCACTGAAAAAAGTGTTGGCAGTAGGTAGGGTGGTGGGGGACTGCGAGGCAGTGCGGGGGAGATGTGTGGGTTTCCCATGGAGCAGGGGGCTCTTCTCTGCACTGAACTCAATAAGACTATCTGGGGTCTTTCTGACTAGTACATCTGTTAGGAAGACAGGAAGCTGCTGGCATTTCTGAGCAAGTGCCAAGAGGTGATAATCTATGCATTGGTTTAGTAGCCATATCTAGATGATGCCAAAGGAAAGTGCACCACGTCATGTCTGAGTCAATGAAGTGCAGCACCCATTTACCAGGTAATAGTCCTCCTGTGTAGGAGCCCATGGAGAAACAGACATGAAAGCCACTGGACATCACAGTGCCCTCCTGAGGTAACTGGTATTTCCCCAAATCTCACTGCCAGTTATTTTTCACTCCTCGAACCACTACTGACAGAACTGCTGTACATGAAGAGAGATGGTGTGCATTCACATTCTCAGGCCATTCCACAAGACTCTGGCAGCTTGAGATGTGGACAGCATGTGGCACCAATTTAAATGCTGGGAAATGCATTGCCATGGATAAGGGCACAACATGAAAAAAAGTAATCCTGATGTAGAGAGAAGAAAATGAGAAATGATGACATTTGGGATTTTTATCTCCTATTCTGTGAGTGAATCACTGTGCAGGATTCAGCTAGGTGCCTACAAAATGCAGCAATTGCCACCTGTCTCCCTCCTGGGACTTTGTGAAGACAGACACAGCTTATAAAAAGCAATGGGGAACCAAGATACATCATGTAAAGGTACAAATTCCCAATGATGAATGTCATCATATTGAATACCAAAAACGTACCAATAAACTTAATGAATTTAAAAAAAAGCAATTGGTGAGACACAGTCAGCTCCTTGATGTTGAAGAGGGAATGATACCTGGGTTCTGAAGGTGACAAATCCACCTCGTTCTCTTGTGGCACGTCCATGTTCCCATTCCACAAAACAAGGAAAATAAAGTAGGCTAGTATCCAGACACACAGATGCCAGAACTCCCCTAATAACTCATTCCTAGGCCATTTCTCAAAAGGTAAACCTAAATTCCTTTTCTCATTTAAACTTACTGTCCTTTGTCTACTGCCAGATGAGATCAACAACAGTGCTGATTACCATTTTATAATCGCCATCTTTCTTCTTAAAGATTTACTTCACCCTGCTTCTCAGTAGTCAATTTAGATTACAGGTGACCTTTCCTGCCCCAACTTTATTCATACTAGCTTGCCCTCCCTCCCTTTCTCCCCTTCCCTTCCCTTCCCTTCCCTTCCTTTTCACTTTCTTTCCTCTTCTTTCTCAGTCTCCTAAACCTCAGCTGTCATATCAGTGGTCTCATGAGCTGGCTTTGCCTAGCTGTATAGGCATCACCCAGTGACAGACACCAAGACAGCCAGTATAAGCTACAGCCTAGTGCAGGGCACCGGGATTAGAATCCTGAAGCCCCATCCCAGTCTGCACCAACTCAGTACAGGAATTGGATCAAGACGGGCTTAGCTTTTATGCTTTTGGCTTTTGTGCTTCAAGGACAATTACTCCAATTCTCTACCTGTTATAAGGATCTATCACTTTTATAATGGTAATAATAGTGTGGTTAATGTTAATATTACTTATGATCATAGAAATCCTTTGAACTCTTAAGGAAAAAGATCCTGAGTTAATATAAAAAGGTGAAATTTCAGAAGGCAGAAAATATGTCCCTCAGGATACACAAGGTAGAGAAAACAAATGTGAAAATGGTATGAGATGGTGGATTTCAAATGTGCTTAGCAGCAGATCCCTGTCTTCACATGAAATCTTCAGTAGATTCCCAGCCTAAACTAGATGAGAACAAGGATGCTCTGGGTAAAAGGCAGGGCGCAGTGATGAGCCAGAGCTCACCCTTCTTCCTCCTCACCCATTTCTCTTTCCTCCGGACCTGGTGGTGTCTGCAGTAACCAGAAGGACCCACTGGGCTCCCCAAAGGCAGTAACTACCAGTGAAAGAGGGATGCAGAGAGAACCTGAATTTCACAGAACAGTAATAAAGAGATAGCAACTCCAACTAGGAGTCTTGGAGCACCATGTGGCCAACGTATTTGTATCAATGGTCCCATGACTTTTGACTTTTTAGTCTACATTTCTTAACCTTGACTTTTCATGCAAATATATCTTATCACAGTTAATATATTTTTTAAGTGCATCTCAATAATCTTTATGGGGTAAGTTGGTGCCCAGAATCATGCACACTGCTCTGAGAGGCATGGTGCGTGACCCTGAGTATATTCCCAGGGTTTAGATTGACTTGGTATGTGAAAGGTGCTATGGTATTTTACTTTGTTTTATATGTGCTGGTTTGTGGAAATCCAAAGGAAAAGGAAATGTGCTGTTAAATGTATTCAAGATTTTTAAGAACAGCCTTAGAAATAGAGCATTACTATAAGAAGGCTACACTTTCCCTGAATAATGAAAGGCACTGTAAATGCCACTTATAAGACACTAAGCATGGATGGTATAATTAGTCCCTTTACTTCTAATGGCACATTTATTAGGAAGATAGGCCATAGTAAGAAGTATTTTTCTAAGTGAGATTTCTGTGAACATTTAAATTATAAAACATCCTGCTGACTTACAAAAATCTTGCTTTATGTAAATTTGACTGAGGGATATTAAAGTTTCCTAAGTGATCTACACAAAAATAAAACATATATTTAAATTTACAACAATTTGAAAGATTTAGGAGAGACAAAATCTAGTTTAAACAATTGCAGGATATCATTTTTATGATTTTTAAAGAACTATTTATAGCTTGAAAAGTAAAGGCTGGTAAAATATATATAAATTAGGGAGGTGATTCTTTCTAGTTCAGGAAAATTATAGTTCTTAGAGAAGACAGTGAAAATTAGCTCTTAGCAGATATATATTCATTATACTAGGGTTTCTAAAGATTCCATCCCTTTTTTATTTCAGAGAAGAGAAACACATTTCTTTCAGGATTTGAGAAATAGCTTTAATAGCCTCATTTCCAACATAGAGATCTGCAAACTACAGCCTGGGGCCCCATCTCTCAGACCACCCACTTTTCTCTGCTTGGATTTGAGAAGGATTCTTACAATTTTAAAATGGTAGGGAAAAAAGCAAAAGAAGAATATTTCTTGATCCATGAAAATCATATTAAATTCAGATTTCGGCATCCATCAATGAGGTTCTATTGGAACACAGCCATGCCTATTTCTCCTTTTGTCCACGGCTGCTTTCCTGCTGCAAAGTCAGAGTTGAGTGGTTTCTGCAGAGACCGCATGGCCCCAAAGCTTAAAATATTTACACAATCTGGTCTTTTACAGAAGAATTTGCCAATCCCTGACCTAGGAGCTGGAAACTACCCTCCTAGCCCTCTGTGTGCTCCTGGGGTGCAGGGTGGTTCACATACCTGGTTGAGATGGTGCAAGTGTCTGGCAAGACATGAGAAACAGCAGCAGCATCTGAACATTCCCCTGGACCATGAACTGTGCTGCGGGGATCAGGTCCAGCCATAGGAACAGAGTGAAAAACAACAGAGAGGAGGTAAGCAGACAGCGTCTGAGCAGAACTGCTTTGTTTCCAGCACAAATTTACACACCTGGAAAAAACCAGGGCAGCTCTCATTCAGTGCGGGAGAAGTTCTGCTTTGTGCTTACTACTAATTACTGTCATCCTGATGAGCTTAATTTCTCTTGAGGGTCTACCTGGGATGGTTGCTGTTACCCTCAGCAGAACGGGAAATGGGTTAATTCCTTTTCAATAGCAAAGGACGAGTAGGCCTTCAGGTTCTAATAAAAAGTATCTCTCTTCCTTCTTCATCTGTCCTTAAAGTGTCTTAAATTGTACAGTTTACCTTTTGGAACCCAAAATTTGTGTTCATAAAATATTCACGTCCCAAAGACAAGCAACAACAACAACAACAAAAAACAAAAACAAATAAAGCATTGTAGATACTACTTAGGTGCCCACACACATAATCAAGCTTAATTTTAGGGGAAATGAATCCTACTGTGAGACTTTCAGAGCTAAATTTCAAGGGATAAATCAGTCTTTTGAACTATAACTTGAAAATGTGCATAACTCAAGAATGAATAATTGAATGAAATGTCCCAGGGAAGGGTGATTGACCTTGTCCAGAGGGGGAAAAAAAATTCTGCTGGCAATTCTGAAATAGCCTACTATAAGGACCCCAGGAATAACTCAGCCTTATATGGAATTTTTCTTGTCCCAGTGTTAATTCAATTGGGTGAAACTCGATCTGGATACTTTTCAGCCTGGCAGCAGCTGTGAATGAGCCTATTTAATGTAGGAAAGATCACACAGTGGCTGTGCAAAACATTTTCACGGTGAACACAGTATGAGATGTAGGGCTGCTGAGAAAGTTTTTTTTTTAACTTAAAAAAGGACATAATTCTCCAACAGTGACATTACTAAAATGAAGTTTGGCCCTGTGTTCCTTATGGGATCAAGGAAGTGACAAGTTATCTTTTAAACCTCAGTCAGGGATGCCTTGGATCTTCCACTGACTTTTCTTTTAGGTTTATGGAAAGCTGTTTCCCAGAAGAGTTTAAGATGCCTCACTGGAGGAGGAATAGCAAGCTCCCAGCTGTTCATTTATTTATGATTATCTATTACTAATGCATATACATGTATAAATATATCTATATAAAATATATTTATACATTAATAGGGTATATAAATACACATTCATATACATGTATAAAATATACTCAAATATACAAAAAGCTGTTATATTTTTAAAGAAATCCTCCAGTTTCTTAAGATTGAAAGGTCAACTTCAAAATGCAAGAGCTAGAAATAGTTAGATTTGTCCTGAATGTGGGAATGCCTCTTTAAGTCACCAAAATGTGGCCAGGTAAGACTTTAACAGAAATACGAGAAGACTGTCTACAATTAGGGCTAACTACTTAGCATTCAGTTCAAGATAAGGAAGCCAGATAATTTTATGTGAAATTCAATCCATTGCTCCTAATGGATATACTAAACTTAAATCTTGATTATGGATTTAAGAATATCAACAACTCAGATTTCTGTTTCAAAGAGCAAACAAAAATAAATTTGAACTATAATATGAACCTGTGTGCAAAATGTCCTCAATTCACTAAGGACATGGAACTATACTGAAAAGGTTGGACTCAGGTAGGTGTGTGAAACTCTGATCAAGTCATGAACCCTGAGGGGATGAGGAGAGATTAGCATTGTGTGAGAACAGAAATGTTGGGAAAGGTCCAAGCTTGCCTTGTTTGGCAGGCCAGAAATACCACGAGAACAGCTGTTTTCCTGGTGTTCTGGTTTCCACTGGCATTCATAACCAAATGTGCATGGAAATAAAAACCAGGGAGGAGAAAACCCCCAGCACAAAAGCCCCACAGTTTTCTGTCCTTTGAGCTGAGATGTAGGCCAGCTTGCCCCTTTCTCACTCTTCAAGCTGTGCACACACATGCACACACGCACGCACACACACACTCATTCCAACTCTCCCTTTCTGCCTCACTTCCTCCTCACACACACCAGTGACTTCCCATGGCACCCTCCAGGAGGCACAATCGGCAGGGAATATGTTTGCATTGAAGCAGAAACAAGTATTATTTCTATCTTACAATGCGTTTTCTTAGTTTTAAAAAAAGCAGCATGATGAATATCTACAAAATCTTGTGCGAACTTCACCCTCCGAATTCAACCCATTTGTTCAGCATTTAAATAAGAAGGAAAACCAGCCATCTCAGAACTACTCCCTCCTACCCCATCTCCACCACTGGGGTGGAGAAAACCCAGCACAAAAGACCCTACACCCATGAGAGTCTGGAGAAATAAGGTATGCCAGGGGTGGTGGTGGCCCACTGATGAAGGAACACAAGACACATTCCTGGCCTGGGACCCACTGTAGTTTTCCAGGATTGACCTTTCCTGTTCTAGATTGGTGCCTTACCTTGTCCTTCAGAGTGTCATGAATGTATATGAGAATGACTCTTGGAATCCTCACCAAAGTGATCAGAAATGACCCTTTCACCACTGTTCCTTGATGGTAACAGAGAAGAATGGAGAGAGATGAAAGGATTGGATGGTCAGAAGGGTCATTTTTATTTCTGGAAATAGGAAAAAAGAATATATTAAAACCAGTACTTAAAAAGCAACAAAAAAATTTCTCTGGTCCAATTTTTCAATGGCACTAATGACTTATAAAGCAGGGATGCAATGAGCATTTGGCACAATTTTTATGCACCTTGTAGCTAAGATTACATTATATCTTGGAATAATTTAATTCCTTTTGGTGGCTTGCAATAAAGAATATTAGTACATTAAAATGAACAAGTTTCCCTCTTATAGGACCTATTCCTTCCACCAGCCTTTCAAATTGTGTGTTAATCTCATTTTCCTTTGCAGAAGTTTAATTCTATCACAATTTCCCAGGTTTAAATTACACAGGAGCATATGTAAATATCGCTGGCATTAGCTTGGTGATTAAAATCATCATCAAATCACATGACCAGGATCAGGGCCAGTGAGGTAACAGGGATTTCAAGTTCAAAGGGAAGAAACACAGAGCCTGGGGTGTTTGGCTTCTGCGCAGCTCAGGGCTCCTGAAATCCAGCTGATTTCTTTGCTCTTTAAAGGTCACTTCAGTGTGAATCATTTACAGGACTTGTCATGACACAGCTCCCAAGAATGTGTTCAAGTCAGTTTCTTTTTTTTTTCCTTTCTTTTTTTTTTTGTTCAAGTCAGTTTCACAGGCAGAGAAAAAAGGAAAAAAGAAACAGAATTGGCTCAACCTTCTCCAACCCCAAACCTGAAAGACGAAACAGTGGAGGAGGAGGGCAACACAACCTCTTGGGTGCCCTTTTGGATTCTTGCAGATGCCAGTTATAGAAAAGGAGGCCCTTTCCGAGAAGCAACTTCACGGATTCCAAGTGAAGCTCGCTTTCTTCAGAATAGATTATTCTGCAACTTGCCCAGGTTGCTAATAAGTCACTATGAATTAAGGTTTTGACAACAGCCTTGGTTTTGAGGGAGGGAAAGAATTGCAGCAGAACATTCAAGAGCTGGCAGTTGTTGCATTTCACTGCTGCTTAAATCATCACGAAGCAAAAGGGAACCTGACAGTATCACAGGGAACAGGAGGACTGCAACCTAGCTGTCCACAAAAAGGTGCTGTGTGCTTCTACCTGATGCTACCGAAAATAGGAAAGGCCAGAACGCCGCTGCTGATGGGAATTCACTTTGATCTGATAAACTAGAAGAGTTGTGTTGGCCAGGAAAATCTGACACATTTTTTCCCTTTATCCATTTTTTAAAAGGGAGAATGTTTACTTTTCCATTGAAATTTATATGCTTTAGAACTTATCATGGTGCTTAAGAAATGCAGATGCAGGGAAAAGAAGACAACACCTGTTTTCCATCTGGTAGGGAAACATTCACCATGAATGGGAGCCTTGGAGTCTGATCTACCAGGTCCTGAAATGTGGGATTAGGTGCAGCTCTCTGAAAAGGTTTCACTGCTATGAGAGGAAGCAGTGTAGGCAGAGGAGTTCCTTCACTGCCTTGGCTTTCCTAGTCCATACACCTACTGCTTATAACTCTAGGTTTCACAAGACTTGGCTAGAAGAAGACATAGCAGTTCTAGCAGCTGCGTTATTACATGATGAGAGAGAGAGAGAGAACCTGAGAAGGCCCTTTCAACCCAAGCCAGCTCACAGAGCCAAGAGTCACACAATACCTGCCCTCAAAACTAAAAACAGCTCTGCAGAAAAAAGGCTAAGTCTTTGAGGCCACTGGCTTCTCATTTTAGACCTTTTTCTAAGTTCAAAAAGTAACAACATCATGTCATCCTTCCCCTGGGGTATATGCAGCTAATGCTGTCAGCTCCGTCTCTTTCACAACCAGGAAAACCAGTCTTTAGGAAGAGGATCACCTCCAGTGAGGCTTAATACGTAGAGCCAGGCACGTCGGCCACACATCTGTAATCCCAGCACTCTGGAAGTCTAACGCGGGAAGACTGCAAGTTTGAGACCAGTCTGGCAACTTAATGACTTAGCAAGATCCTATCTCAAAATTGGAAAAAAAAAAGATTCAAAAAGAGCTGGGGATGTAGTTCACTGTAAAGTCCCTGTGTTTAATCCCCAGTATCACACATACACAGAAACACACACACACACACACACACACACACAACTAAGAAAACTTAGCTCTGGGCTTGACTGTATTTTGAGAACTGGCATTGCGGTGTTGGGCTGACTGGGAAACTCAGTGATGAGTTTATAGTAGGAAGAAGAAGGACAAAGTCTCCCATCAGGCTTACTCAGCTATATCCAGGGAGAGCTATGTGTTGAGCACCTGCTGACTGGGTCAAGTGCATCCCAATTTTGTGCATGGCAAAGAGGGCAGCATAGGAGGGGAAGATGACTCCAGGATGTGACCCATGAAGCTTGGTTTCCTCTTCTTTTAAACCCACGGCTGCCTGAGTGCTAATGGTGTCTGGCCCTGTATAATGGAGCCAGGTCCTCAGAACACCACAGCAATCCAAGCTGCTGGGCAAAGGGTATAATGGTCCCACTCACCCAAGTTCTGTAACGCTTTTGGGTCATGGTACCTCAGTACTGTTTTGGAACTTCTAGTTCCACCAGACAACACAGCATAAAGCCAAGTGAGCTACTGTTCAAGCTCCTAGCAGCAAGCTGTAGCTCTAGTGAGATCCAGTGTAGCTCGCTAAAAACTCAAATATTATGGAAAATTACTTTTGTGCTGAGGCTTGGGGACAAAGCCTGGCTGCACAGGATAGCCAGCCTCCAGTGCAAAGCTGGTACAGCATGAAAGGGACCCAGGAGGCCCCGGAAAAGAACATGTTCCTCCCGGATATATCTTTCAGCAAAATCACTGCAAGATGGGATTAGGAGGGCTGCAAGGAGGCTGTAAAGTTCATTTTTCCAGACCTACAGAAAATAGAGATTATCTATTATAAGAACAGGATTTTTTTTTAGCTGTTCTGGTTAACTAGTTAGGGATAGAAAATTCATCCATCTCTACTTAAATTCCGTAGGCTCTGTTGTGAATCCATTTCCTCACTGCTTCACCAGCAGATCCAGAACAGCTGGAAACCATTTTTTGTCTGTTTGGAAATGATGATGAAACCATGCCTCCAGCATCCCTTCCCCCAAGTGAACAGTCGGTTCTAGCTCCTTCCTATCACATCCCTGAACACCATCTTTATGGCTCTCTGTTGACCCCTCTTCAAGCAAATGTTTGTAAATGGTACATTTTATAGGTTGCCTATATCCTGGTGCCTGCTCTTTGTAGGAACCCCTCCGCCCTCCTAGGGCTTAAATGAATGACAAAGACAAATGCACCCTGGCTATGTTTAATCCTCACTCTGTGCACAGGCCAGAACACAGGACTGAAGAACTGTGAACTCTAAGATAAGGGAAAGGTTTCAAAATCAGGCAGATGCTCCAGAAGAAAGAACAATACCTTAATGAAGAAACAGTAGTGCTAAAAATAAATCATCACACATTTCATTTTAGATTATTTTAAATCAAAATAATAGGTAAAGTATCTTAAAAAGCTAAATACCACTGGTGGTTTTTATCAGAAAAAAACAGCTATTTTCTTCACCCATTCCTAAATCTTTCTCCCTAGAGACAAAAGTTTGGCTGTTTCTTGTGGATCTCACCTCTACACTTAAAAATTACATATTTGTACCACTATTTCTTGATTTCCCTTTTTCTTTTTCTGCAGTGCTGGGATTGAACCCAGGCCTCCTGCTGCTAGGAAACTGCTGTGCCACCAAGCTCCACTTCTTATCTCCGTTGAATTTTCAGCTTTAGATATTGTCTACCAATTTTGCATTATGGAAGACTCAGGTTTCATTTTCTTTCTCAGTCTAAATCACTCTACCTCCACATACTCGTTTTCTCCATCTCCCCTCCTTCCCAATATAATTATACTGAATTTTTAACTTCACATTTAGTGTTTACATTATTAGCACATAAATAACACATAAAGTGAACAACAGTCAAAACTGAATCAAGTAGCATATTTCAATTATATTTCTTTTCCTGTGCAATTTTGGTTTCTCCTAGAGTTAGTGACTGTGTTGCATTTTAAAAATCAATTTCCTTTTCCATGGGCTTTACTAAATGCTTCACCAAAGCATAAATCTTTTCTCAACAGGTTCAAGCATATCCGATGTTCTCTGTCTCTTCTTGGAGACAGCTTTCCTGGAGTCTGCTGCCCCTCCTGCTCCATCTTGGACTGGATGTTTTCTTACATCTGCTGCATAGCTTACCTTCCTGAGAACACCTTTTTCTTCTGCTCTGTGCTCTGGCGCATTTTGTGAAACTCATGCTTTCCTCTTTGGCTTACTGATGTACTTCAGTGGGAAATGTTCTTCCTAGAAAGGATGTGGGGAGGAACCCTTTTGGGAACTTGTGTGCCTGAGTCTGCCGCTGTTTGACTTTATCTCTGACTGGCAGTGCGAACAGGTACAGATATCCAGGCTGGGAATCACCTCGCTCGCATTTTCATAGCCCACTCCACAGTTCTCTTGGCTCAGAGCTGCTGTGGAAAGTCACATCCCATTCTGGTTCTTGGTCTTCTGTCTGTGAACTTTGATCCTTTCTTTTTCCCTTGAGAGGGCTTCTGGGATCATCTCTTTCCTCTTGTCCTTGGCCCTGAGAATTTTCCTTTGATAATGTCTTTAAAAAACTTTTTTTTCTCTATTCTGGAACTCATATTCGTCAGAAGTGGGTCTCCTAAATAACTCTGACATTTTATCTTTTCACTTCTGTTTTCCTTCTCTCTTTTTATCCTACCTCTGCAAGAATCTTCAACTTTATATTCTAGTAATTCAATAGAAAATTTCCACTTTTGCAGTTTTTAATTATTAAACGGTCTTTTACATTTTCTCATAATTCACTGTTTTTTGGGGGAGTCTTAGTTTATGGGTGTAATAGTTTTTGTTCTCTTTGATAATTCAGTTTTTTTATTTTTGAGGGGTAGTTTTCTTTTATAGCCTGTATTGTGTTTGTTTTCCCTAAATTCCTTTTGTTTGTTTATTTTGATCTTGGTTTTCTTCAAATGTTAAGCAGCACTGGTTCACAATTCAGATTTAAGAGTGACTTGGATGCTCTGTGTGAAGGGTATGCTTTGCTGCCTGGGTGCTTCACTGTTTGGTTAGGAGTCAGGGGAGCCATTCCACTGGGGGCCCACATGGCACCATCCATAGGTCTTTACTGGAGTTAGTTTCTCCAGAGCAGAATCCTCTAACTTCCTCATGGGGATCAACCTGGCTCCCTGCGTGGCAGAAGCTGAGCTGTGGATTGTGGGGTGTTGGCGACGAGGGGCCCTCACTACACAGCATTTAGATTTTCACTTTCTCTCTCTCCTTGGGTAAAGAGCATTGTTCCCAGTCTCAGTTGTGTCAAACACCCGAAGTCCAGATCCTCTCTGATTACTGTCTCTAGAGAGCAAAGATCTCCTGTTCGTACAGAGCAGGGGTCTGGGATCTAACTGCTCCTCAGGAAGACTTACAGCCAATCTCGGGAACTATACTTTACACTTGGATTCCCGAGCCTCTCTGGATTTTTGTGGCTCAATTCAGCCTGCATCTTATTAGGGCTTCCTCACTCAGCCAATGCACAGGGACAGGCCCTTTCAGCTCTTTCCAGCCTGGCCAGTCACCAGTCAGCTATCCTGTCTTCAGCTCTCACCATTTGGTTGATGTTTCTTATCCACTTTCCTCACTTTCCCTTCTGTGCTTCTCATTGCCTTTGTGTGTCTATTCCTTTTCTTCATTTCTTCATGACTTTTTTTGGGGGGGGGGATAGGGTTGAAGAGAGGGGAAGGATTAGAAGATAACTAACTGCATATGCTTCAGGAAACTCCACATCAGAGCCTTCACTGAAAATGTTTTGGTTTTGTTATTCTAAGATAACACAAAATCACTGTCAGACAAATGTTATCTGCTGGCCAATTTGGCTAGAATGATCTTTGCTCTCCTACATGGGGGCAAGCGACACACAGCCCCCACCTCCTGCCTCTGGGAGCTTCTCAAGGGCAAGAGCAACAGCCCCTTTGTGGGTCCTCCTGAGTCCCTAATGATGGGGCTCCCGAACAGCACCACTATTAAAAACCCACAATGTTCTTTATTGCCAGGAGGGAACTGCTCAGTGGCATGAATCATCCCTGGTTGACTTTCTTACCCCATGAAAACTCATGTTTATCTACTCATTTAATCTGAGAATCAGAGAAGGATCAGCCCTATTGGGAGTAAACTTCCTGTTTGAGGCCCAACCCTGTCATTGTCCCTGGGGCCTGCTCTTCTGGCTGCTGTCTCATCCTGTGGAGGTCAATCACAAGAGATACAAAGGATTCAGGTGAGCGGTGGGGTATGGGTGTGTATGTCCCAGGTTATTTTCATAAGGTACAGGGTTATAAACAGAAGCAAGCAATTGATTTGCTGTTACTTAACTATGGACATGAATCATAGTTTATGGTTACACACAATTCCTTTAGGATTTAAAATTATTTTCCAAGCAAACATTCTCCTGATTTTACATAAAGAAAAGCAGTACTCACAGACTTACTGAAGGGTATTCAAAAGATACCAGTCATTTTTGTTTTGTTTTTTTGAGACAGGGTCTCACCACTCAGTTCAGGCTGGCCCTGAACTTACTATGTAGCCCAGGGGGACCTCTTACTGTCAGGGCTCCTCCTGCCTCAGTCTCCCGAGTGCTGGAATTACAGGCATGTGCCACCACGCCCATCTGAGTAATTTTTAAAGTCTGAAGTCAATAAGAACAGATATTTACAGGTGAATTCAACCCTTCCTTTTAGGTATTTTTAAGTTCTAAGCAGTACGATCACTTTGCCACTTGGCTTCTTCTGAAATTTTCCAGCTTAACTCAAAAGAATCTGGAAATATGACAGATTTGAGGTATAACATTTCTGTCCATCACCAAATGGGTATGCAAGCCCTACTTTTAGTTTAGTATTTTATCCTTATCAACTCATTTTAAAGAATCAGTTCAAAACTCCTAAACGTCTTTTGAGATACACAACCCGAAGCCCACAGACTAACAGGTGAAAAGGCCACACTTACCTGTTGAAATACCAAGTCACCACCGCCCCCACAATAGTCATTTGCTGGCATGCAAGGATGAATTCACTAGTCCAGATGAGGCCTATTAAATGGTACCACCACATATACCGGATGCCCAAAAGAGGGGTAAATTCTACTTGGCCACCTTCGATGACCTGGGCACTGCCTAAAATTAAAAACACAAACAAGCTTAACATTACTGTTTTCCTAAACAGGGGAGGTGGTTCAGCAGGCCACATTTCTTCACGCTTGGTCTTCAGCCATACATGAAACACATGCCACAGTAAATCCTGAGGCACCCATCAGAATTTAAAATCTTCATAGCAAAACCTGAGAATTGAGAATGTATTTAAAAACATTAATATTGATAATTATAGTTACGTTAGGAGGCAATCTGTAAAACACTTGACAGGTACTTTAAAACTTATTTCACTTTACAGATATGGAAACTGAGGTTGGAAAGAGTCAGGTGACTTCAGTAAAGTCTCATTTCATGTGATTAGTGGGAGGGTGCACTAGACTAAACCCCAGGGTTTTCCTACCACACCACTGTGATGCAAACCAAGTGTGTCACACTGATGAAATCACAGAGCCATTAGGTCCATGTGAGAGAACCCTCTTCCAGCAAACTTCAGACTATAAAAAAGGACTGTTCTTTTCTCAAAGGGATTTGGTTCCTTTCAAGACAAATGTTTCTAGTACCTTTACAGCATCTACTTTCCCAAGTTCAAATCTCAGCTTTACTCTTCCTGTCCCTCTGGGACATGTTACCTAGCTTCTTAAAGTATCCTGTTGACTGTTCCTATTTCCTGGTGGCAGTTTGAGAATAGAGTGAGATGAACTGGATAATGCTTGGCATAGGGCCTAGGCCTATAGAAATATCACTGCATAAGTTATAATGATTACTATAATTATTATTAATAGTTTTTAAGAAGCATAGCGTTGCTTTAAGCTGAGGCCAGAAAGAAAGCACTAATAACATTCTGCTACTCATGTGTCTACATCCTACTTTCTTTCCCTTCATCTAAAGAAGCACTTGAATTAGTTCTGCAGCCACTAGTAAATCCAAATCCCAGCTTTGTGGACATATCTGGTTTCTAGAAATCCTCCTACTTTGTATTTCAAATAAACTACTATAAGGAAGAGGGTAGGCACTGTGGTCTTTGGTGAAACCTACAATTTAAACATCATTTAAAAGATGGTCTCATATTTCCTGTCATATCTATACATTGACATTAGGTTCATACTTTACGTGCCTTCAGACATTCACAATAGATACTGTGCACAAAGGAAAGGGAGGAAAATAATCATGTCACAAAAAACTGATTCCACAGACCATATTCTGCTGAACAAGAGTCACACTGTAAGAGGGGAGCAACATGCTTTACAGAGAAAAGTTAATATTTTACTGAACACTGGGCTCATTATGGTTTGGAGGCAATCTATTTCAGGTAAAACATGGATAAATGCCTTTCTTGTCTCCAAATGGGCCTGTTTCAGAGAAGCAGTCCTAATTCCAAGGAGGTGGCTCCTCACAACTAGAATGCAAATGTAGATAGGTTAGGCCAGTGAACTTGAGAACTTCCCCCTGGACTATCTGAAGTGCTTGGGGTCAGGGAATAAGCAAATTGCTACTCTTGCCCGGCCATGAGGCCCAGGAACAGACTATGGTTTTGGAAGAACATGTTTCCAAAATCACAAATGGTTTGGGGATGAAGAATACAAAGGGTGATCAAAATATATAGAGAATGGGCTGAGGATTAGCTCAGTGGTGCCTGCCTCGCAAGGTCCTGAGTTCGATCCCTGGTACCAAAAAAAAAAAAAAAAAAATATATATATATATATATATATATATATATATGAAGAGAGAGAATGTTTAAATTTAAAAAATTACTACAGTGAAAGACACATTGCCATTAACTCCCCTATAAAACACTCTCCTTTTCTTTGAACACATTTATTCTACCTTTCTTGCCACTTTCTGATGCAGTTCTGAAAGGCCTCTTTCATATCTTTATGAGGTATGATAAGAAATATGGCGAATGCTCCGGCCCAGTGACATTCAATGGAAAGGCAGGTTTGTAACAGCATCATGATGTGTTGTCATCCACCTTACTCATTGGATCTGGCACCATGTGACTTTTGGCTCTTTCTCAAAGTCAAAATGACCATGAAAGGTAAATGTTTTGAATCCATTTAAGACATTGAGGCAGCCAGGACAGTGCAACTCAGGAGACAAAAGAGGACCCTAGAACAGCTTCAGAAAGTGATAAGAGTGACGGGATCAGGGTATTTGAAGGGAGAGAATTTTAAGGAGACTAATGGCAATGTGTCTTTTATTGTAATGAATTTAAAAGATTAAAGTTTCACTGTATGTTTGGATTACACCTTGTACCCACGGAGCAGGAGGGATAGTTTCCTCAGAGAGACAAGAGGTTAATGAGTAGGCCCTGGACACTAAGGGAGAACAGTCTCTCCTTCGGATGACCTGCATGGCCCATGACACTAATTCACATACATCCCAGCTCAGCACACTGATGGCAACAGTCAGCAGGTGAGCAGCTGAAATGATAAGTCAAAATCCACTCAGCCCTCAAAACCAGAGAAGTGAACCCAGAAGTTATTTTTGACTGCTATTTCTTTTTGTTTTTTAACATCTTTTTTGAAATCATCTTCTATTTGTTTCTCTGGGTCAGTTTAGAAGGGTTTTTCACTTAGGGCAGGATCATTCAACTTCTCAATGCACCAATCAGCATTTTGGACCGCACAGTTCTCTGGTGGGGGTGGGTGGCTGAACTGTGCACCGGACATCGGCCTCGCAGCATGCTTCCCTTCTATGCACCAGTTATAAAAACCCAAAAGGTCTCCACATGTTGTCAAATGATGCTTTGGTGGAAATCACTGCTTGAGAACAACTGCTTTTGGCAAACATTCGCAAGGAATCAGAGGCTCTGGGTTCAGGGTGATGTCCTGGAAACAGGGATGCTGCCAGAGCTGTCCCAGGCCTGTGGGTGGGGCAGGCCTGCTTATGCGTACAGGACTGCCCTCTGCTGGATGATCAGGCCAGTGCAGGCAAGATCCTCAGCGAGCCATCAGGGGTTGTGCAGCTGCAGACTTTGTGTCGGAAGGAGAGGGCGCATTTTAAGGGAGATTAACATCTCTGGGGGGCTTACATCTCTGCACTGTCCCCCATGGTTAACCAACCTTGGGCATGTTGCGGGACCTTCTAAGCATCTATTTCATCACCAGTTAACTGAGGATAGTAATGCCTCCCTCTCACTCTCTTGCTGCTCTCATCCCTCTGTGGCTCTAAATGTCCATCCATGTGGCCACTATGAGTAAGTACAATAAACAGATGAGGTGTTTAAGTACAACAGTGGGTTAGCTACAAATGACTCCAGTTCTGTAATTAAGTACTTACTGAGCACGCTGGCATTAGGCTGGAGATATCAGCGGGAAAATGAAAGAAGTAAAAAAAAAATCAGAAAGAAAATACCATCTGAGTGACTATCAAGAACTCATATGTTCAGTGTTCTGCATAATCAGTATATACTAATAAAAAGATAAAAAGGCTAGTTAAAAAAGAACTCACACGTTATCATATTGGTCTATTTGGCTAACCTTCTTCTGGATAATTGTTCTCTAATTCCTCCTCCAACCTCTCAGATTTTCTCTTTCATCCTCACTCTCAGCCAATGGCCTTATTTTCTGTTGCTCTGAGAAACATGAAGAAATCAGAAAATCTCTGCTAGTGCCTACCTTCTACATCTTCCTGCTATTGATGTATCCATAATCTGAACCTCTGTCCTTAATATGATAAACTGCCTGCGATCCTGAAGCCAACCACTCCATTAGATCCCAGCCTTCCTCACCTACCTCAAGGTATTTCTTTAGCAGTGCTCCCCATCTTCATCAAACCATTCCCCTCCTGAATCATTCTTAACTATTCTCATCTTAAAAACAAAAACTGTTGTGAACTCTCTCCTCTACCTCCTTCCTTTCCATTTCTCTTTCTTCTTTATAGACAATTTCCTGAAGATTGTCTATACTTGCTCTTTCCAATTCCTTTCCTCCCATTTTCACTGAATCTGCTCCAATCTTGACACCATTCTTTCTTCTCTGAAATTATTTTGTCTCACTTCCAGGTTGCCACATTCAGCATTGGATCATTAGTTCTTATTTTAGTTACTAGCAGCACCTGAGACACTGAGGCATTCACATTCCTTTGAAAACCTTCTCCTGAATTTCAGGACACTATGGTATTTTATCCACTGTCCACTGGTCACCTCCTTTCAGTCTCCTTTGCTGTCCTTCCTCATTACTAGGAGATGGGACCCAGGAGCCAGGCAAGGGCTCTACCACTGAGCCACATCCCTAGTCCTTCAGGATATTTTAACAGTGAAATGCTTCAAACCAGTTCTACATTTCTTCTCTTCTTTATCTACACTCATTCTAATCTCATTGTTTTAAATACTATTCTAAATATGTTCTAAAATTTATAGAAATCTGAACTTCAGACTTATACATATAATTGCCTACTGGACATCTCCTGTCTCCACCTGGTTGCCTAAAAATATCTCAATCCAACCTAAAATTAGTCTCTGATCTATCCTTAAAATGTTCCACTCAGCTTCTTGCACCATCTCCATTTATGGCTATCTTATTTTCCAGTAGATTAGGCCAACCTCCCCTCGTTCACTGCCAACTCCTCTTTCTTTCCCATCCTTCATCTAATATCTCAGTAAATCCTACTAGCTCCACCTTCCAAGTAGACACAGAATCCAAAATGTCACACTAAACCATAAAGACCCAGATCCAAGACACTATCACCTCCACCCTGGGTCACTGTTCTTAAAATGTACCTGGAACAAGTATGTTTCTATTCTGCTTAAAACTCTGCCAAGACTTATTTCAGATCCGAAGCCAAAGTTCTTATAAACATCAACAAGTCCCCAAGATCTGACCTGATGCCTTTTCCGACTTCGCTTCTGAGCCATACTGTCTCTCAACTACTCCATTCTGGCCGAACAGGCTTCCTTGGTGAACCTTAGAACCCTGGGCTCTTACTGGTCCTTTACCTGTACTCTCCACTTCCCTTAGATACCTGATTGCTCACCTCTCTCAGTCTTTGCTCAAGCATCACCTCCTCAGTCTCACCAACCACCAGATTTAAAATTTCACTCTTCTCCCCTTGCCCATTTCATATTCCTCTTCTCTGCTTTACTTTTCCATAGCACTTATCAACTTCGAAAGTACTATGAAATTCATTTAATTATTTTATTTAAGCTTATCTCCCTTACACTAGAAGGAAAGCTGTGGCCCTTTCCAGCATCTTTAACAGTCTGATACACAGTAAATGCTCAGTAGGTATCTGTTGAACGGATGGGCAGAGGATGGATGGATCGCTCTCAGGTGACACATTTCATCAGAGATTCAGAAACAATTTTCTAGAGCTCTCCCTAGAGTACATCAGAATGATCTGGAAGATATTTATCATGCAGCTAGCTGTAAGCCTGGCCATTATCAGGAAGTTTAAAGTATTAAGCCCAATAGAGATATGATGATCATAGCAAATGGCAGATTTTTAAGGATGGCAGCCCAGCTGGTTGGGATAATTTCCTAAAGGGAGCAGGCCCAACTTGACAGGGGTCTACTTTCTAGCACATTCTGTATATTTCTCTGAGCCTTTCCCAGCAAACTAGCCTAGGGGTTCTACTGATACCACAGCCTGCTGAGCCCATCCTGGCTATGTCTCTTACTGGCTTTGTTCTGGTAGCATGAAGATCAGAGAAAAGGAAAGGACATTTCAATGATGGAGAGCCTACAAGATACCAAGTTCTTCACATGTATACATTTTATTTACTACACACTGGTGTGAATTCACTCACTGACTCAGCAGATGGGATACCCAATCAGGTATGGCTCACTGAGCCCTGAGACACAGAAAGAAAAGGACAGAGTCCCTCCCCTCCTGTGTTCTTCCTTTTGTGGATGACAACACACCTTGCTTTATTGTTCTTCACAGCATTTATCACCCAGGAATGCAAAACACAGTCTGTTTGCTGCCTCTCCTCTCTCAACACCAACTGGGATGTTAGTACCTGGGAATCAGGGCCTTTGTCTTGCTTGTTGCTGTATTTCAAGTAGCAGAGCACACAATAAGTACACAACACAACTGCAATGCCAAGGACCCAGTATGCAGGCAATGATTATTTGCTGAAAGAATGAGGAATATTTAAAAAAAATAAAGAAGAAATATCTAAGTATTCCTGAGAAATTCGTATGAGATTTTCCAAGAAATAAAATAGTGGAAACAGATCTTAAAGAATGACTAGTTTCTGAAGCAGTTTGGGGTAGAGCGCTGGGGAGAGTGTTGGGAAGGAAAATGGACTCCAGAGAATATCACACAGGCAAGTGAGAAGCTGTGGATGGAGCTGCTTTCCGCTGCACGCCCAAGGGACCCTAGACTGTGGAAGGCAGGGACTGTTTCCAGTCTCTCCCGTGCCATCTCCCTCCACTCTCGGCCACCAGCACACTTTTGTGAAATAACTTCACTTCTCTTCTAGAGCAGTGAGGAGTTTTTAAAATGGGGATTTTCAGAGCCAGGGATTTAGCTCAGTGGCACTGTGCCTGCCTCGAAAGCAAAGGTCCTGAGTTCGATCCTCGATACTGGAAAAAAAAAAAACGGGGATTTTCTTTCATACTGTGTTCTCAAATACATCAGGCAGAGCAGAGAATGAACCATAAGCTAAAGCTACGATACTAGATATGCCTTAGTCCACACTGATCCCTAATATGAAGAACATATATGAACCCGTTTTCGAGGCAAAGCTCTTCTGTCACAGCCTTCTAAAGTCACTGGGAGGCAGCCTCCCATCATTCTCATGACATGAATGGCAAGAGGGAGGCACAGATTAATGCACAAAGAAGCCTATAGCCAGCCTGGATCCCAGACCCCTAGATGGGAAAGCTCTATCTGAGCCTGTTTTCTCCCTTCAAGCTTTTGTCTGCTCTGAGCACACTGTGCACATCCCTGTGGCAGCCTCCTGTAATTGCAGCACGGACCTAGAGGGAGCCAGCCACCTCTGCTAAATGGGCCTTCTCCACCTTATGGACTCTGAGACTTCCACGACTCTGGGCTCTTTCCAGCCCCTCTGGAGTCCCTACGTTACTACAGTCACTGTCACAATGCTGTAGCAGGCAAGTCCCTCTGGACTAACACATGTCATTGCTGGAGTGGTCTTGATATGCTCCGTTGAGAGGATCCCTAAACAAGCCAGAATTTGTCAATTAGTTAAGAGGCTGACCCAATTAAAAAAATACTCATAGCTTTTTTACCCACCATGCGACACCCTACACAAAATTGAGTGCCAGAGTGAAATGGGTCATCACTGTCACTGCCTCAGAGGACATTAAATGAGTCAGAAGGTACCCCCAGGTGATTTAGTGGGCAACATTTCATAAGATGTGGAAGCGGCTCACAGTTTCTCATAATGCAAAGATCAAAAAGTGAAGCAGCTGCTCCTCCGCCCCAGCCTGGAACTGGTGACTTTGGCATTGGGTGAAAAGGCCTCTGAGGACAAAGGGATTCTCTGTACCTGGCCAGCCCACAGGTGTGTGAAAAGCAGTCAGGTGGCCCGAGGAAGTGGGCCAGTCTGTTTTCTGTGATGTGGACAGGGAAGGGAGCCAGTAGCTCTGTGTGGCACTTCTGTCCTGTGAAGCCTGAAATTAGCTTGCACGTAGAGACATACATTACGCCCCAGCACTGCCTGCTGTAGATCTGCAGCAGCCTCCAGAGGCCCATGAGTTAAAGGCCTGTTCCCGAGAGTGGCACTACTGGGAGATTATGAAACCTTTAGGAGGTGGGGCCTAGTAAGAATCTTAGGTCACTGTGGTTACCCTGGAAGAGGACTGTGGGACCCTAGTCTCTTGCTATTTCTCTTTGTGCATCTGGCCGTGAGGTGAATGGGCCTCTTCCACCATGGCTTCTTGCCATAAGGCCATAATGTGCTGTGTTCTCACCACAGGACCTAAGCAATGGGGGCAACTGATCACAAACTGAAACGTCTGAAACTGTGGCAAAATGAACCTTTCCACTTTGTAAGTTGATTTACCTCAGGTATTTGTTCTACCTGAGAAAGAAAAGCCGACTAACACACTGCCCCTCAATTCCTCTCACTCTTGCTCCTTTTGCTCCTCCCATTGGCAAATTCTTACACTTCACTCTCTGATCTTATGAGGAGACTGTGGAGTGACAAACTACCTCTAGCCTTGAGGCCCCTGCCTCCCTGCCCTCTTGCTCTCAGTCCTGGTGGCTGATACGCTCCATTGCCCCATGGGCCCCAGGCCTGCTGTGGGCCCAAGCAGGAGCCAGTTAAATGGTCCTGTGCAGCAGCCCACCCCTAAGCTGCCACTGGGGCTTGTTTTTTTCTGACTTATCCCCCGACTCTTAGGACTGGGTCCCCTCTTACCAGGTCCTCTCCTGGTACTGTTTAGACCCTTCAATAAAAACTTTTTTTTGCCCCTTTCTGTATTTTCTGCTTTTCTAGCAATGTCTGGCCGATTCTCTGAGAAGCTCCGTGACTCTCAGAGTGAGTCAGTGCCTTGTTCTGCTTCTCCTCTCATATGGTCATACATCTCTTCCGTGACCATGCTTTTCAGCCCATCCTACTCGACTGAGCCTTGTGGGCTTTCCCTGGGGCCTTAGCCAGTGTCTTGCCCCACAGTGCTCTTCAGGTATTTGTGAATTTATTTTTTATTTTTAAAAAAATTTTATTTTTAGTATCGGAAATTAAACTAAGGCCTCTGCCCTTGCCAGGCAGGCGTGGCGCCACTGAGCTACATTCCTGGCAGATATCTGTGAATTAAAGAATGAATGGATGTGTGCTGCTCCAAAACACCCTGGCTGTGGCCAGACACCACTCCCTTTAACCAGACGCACAGCCACTGGAGCTGTGCCTAGGGATGCGCTGGAGGCAGCTCCCTCACTGGCCCTGAGCCATGTTGCCCAAGGGCCACCTTGTCCCTGGCGATTCTCTAGGGACAAGGACTCAGGTACTACAGTGCCACCACCTACAGTCTGGTCCCCACACCTCACCCTGGCTCAACCTCTGGTCCTGCAGCCACAGGCCCCAAATATCACATTATGGGTATCTACCAGCCCGCTGCATCCTAATGGACAGACACGAAGTGGTGTGATCTGCATACAAGACACAAAGGAGGCTCACCTCCAAGACAGGCTTGGGCTGTTCCTCTGTGTCTTCATTCCTCAGCTCTCAGGACTGGGTTCTTCCCTTGTTCCCCTGTGACCAGGTCTTCCTCTGGAACTGTCTTGACCCCCACTTGACCTTTTTTGGCCTCTTTCTGTATTTTCCAGACTTCGGGCAATTTCCAGCCCGTCCACTCCCAAAGTGGGCCAGTGTCTTGCTCTGGAAGTGAGCTAGTGAGCAGAGTGCTGGGACTGTGTTGGAGCTCTGCAGTCACAGGGCCCTAGGGCCAGGTGTGGTGGTGCATGTCTGTGATCCCAGCACTTGGGAAGCTAAGGCAGGAGGACTGCCATGAGTTTGGGGCCCGCCTGGACTATAAGTGAGCTCAAGGCCAGTCTGAGCTACACAGTGAGACCCTGTCTCAAAAAGAAAAAGAGAAAAAAAGGGCCCAGCAGCTCCTTGCTGTCTGAACTTCAGCAAATGGCTCACTTAGAACCTCAGTTTAACACAGAAGTCAAAGGAGATTGTGATGCTTACGGGGGAGACCATAAGAAAGTACTTTGCAGAGCTTAGACTCTAGGACATTTCCAACACATGCTTGTTTCCCTTCATGCACTAAGGCCCCTGCCCTCTCTCCTGACCAGGATGGAGACCACTTCAAACTAATGAGCCAGAGGAACACTGTTCAGCCTTATGTTGGGGGAGACCTCTCATTCCCACATTGTCTGCTGACCTCTGTTATTAGTAACAGAACTTCTAAGTTTTCAAGTGTGCATGGATGACCAAAATGAAACTCCGTTTTCTGGCCCTCCTCAAAGATGGGTATTACCAGGCACCTAGGATTTGGCCAGGGTGGAAGCAGCTAAGAGCTGCCTAGGATTTCTGGGAGGGCTATGCTTAGCTTTCTCCTTGCCATCTTTCTAAAGGGTGGAATAATGGAGCCCAAATGGCCATTTCAATTATGAGGTGGGAGCAAGGGGTAGAGGTTGTGGAACAAGAAGGTACCAGGGTCTTTGACTTCTGGGGATCATGCTGGCATGGAGCCCCTCACGAACTTCATCTATGTGTGAGAGATATTACCTCACATCTTGTTTAAACATCTGCTGCTTCGAGTTTTCTTTACCTGCTAGACAAGTCTCGTATATATTAATTTTAGTCTATCTGTCTGACCATGGTTCCTTTCTGGATAATTATCTGAAGTTTGCTGCAGGCCTTCAGGAAGCTGCCTGAGACTCTAGCTGAAGAGGCTGCCCCTATGGCATCTTTGAAACCAGAAATACAGGCTTCTAAGGGCTGCAACTTTCAGGGGGCTACTGACCATCTTGATTCTGTGGGGTCAATTAGCTCCCTGGGGGAGGGAAGGAAGCAAGCTCACTATGAATCTACTGTGTGGCCATGGCTCTTACACACAGGAGGATATTCACACATGCTCTTATACAAGAGCACACACACTAGATCAACTGACTGGAGTAAATGAGGGTCAGAAGGAACTTGATAAAACATTAAGGAACTGCAGCCGTCTTGCTAATGTGACATCTGCTGTGGTCCTTAACTGCCTCCTGAAGTCTCAGAAAGCAACTTACTGTTTTCTGATAGCATCTGGGTGTGAATCTGGGCACCAAATCAAACAGAGGAGTAAATCACACAGAGGAGTTAGAGAAGACCTAGAACAGTGTCACTCAGAGGCAGTGGCCCTCAGAGTGGCCACCAGTCCTCACACTATTTCTTACTAGTCTGCAGTGAGATGAGGAGCCGATGGCAGAACGCAGATCAACGGCATCACTGAGAACACTACTCTTTTAGCTGTTTTTCATGGTGAGGGAAGCAATGGAGAGATATACAATCTGGGCATAAGCCCCTGATGTGGTTTCAGACAGCACTTTGAACTACTCTGCTCTAGAATATGGTTGCCCTATTACAGGGGATTTTATTGTCTGTCTGTCTGTCTGTCTCTCTCTCTCCCCTCCCCCCCTTGGTCCTACTCCAAATGAAGTAAATCAGTGACACAGTTACACAGATCTGCACTATAACAAAGCACCAAAGCTGATTCTGAGGAACAGCCCTGGTGTTTGGATATGACAGGAGGGTGGAGAATATAGAATTGTCTTTTCAAACCCAAAGCATTGTGAACTTCTATATGCATTTAAACTTAAGCTGGCTCTGCTGGGTACAACAATCTTTTAAGTTTTTCCCGGGATCTTTATCAACTAGTGATTTGATAGTAACTTGAATAAATTTAAACATGGAGATATTTGATAATATTCTATGTGGCTTGGTTCATACTGTAGTTTTCCCTAAAGCTTGCAATCCTTACTTAATTTATTACCTTATGAAGCGCAAAGGCAGCTTTCTCAATGCCCTTATAAAAGTGGAGAAAGATCTCTTGCTTTCCCCATGACAGAGCCCTTAGCGCTATCAGTGCTGTCATCTGGAACCTCTGGTGCAGGAGAGGCTTGGTGCCCCAGAAATGGGCCAATGGTTCCAAAACAGGCACATCTGTATGGCTCCAAGGGGTTAGAGCCCATACCCACTGTCCCTTACCAGCGGTCCCCAGGCTCAGCAGCACAGCCACCCAGAGGACCCAGAAGAAAATGAGGATGGCAAACGTCCACACTGGCTGGAAGAGCAGGAAAGGAGAGCTGTTGATGGCTTTGTTTGTGACTTGGAAAAGCGCAACTGTCAATTTTATTCTCTTTCTGAAGACAAAAATCAAGACGAGTAGAATTGCCTGGTGAAAAAGGGGTTAGGGTAAATTATTTCAAGTAGAGAGGTACTCATTATTTTTGGTACTCATTATTTTTGTAATAACTACACTCATAAGTTCCCAAACACTGATTGAGCACCTACTATGTGCTCGTCATTATTCTAGATCCTGCAGCTGTAATAGTGA
Organism: Heterocephalus glaber; assembly: GCF_053883595.1. NCBI lineage: Eukaryota > Metazoa > Chordata > Mammalia > Rodentia > Bathyergidae > Heterocephalus > Heterocephalus glaber. Next base: position 29,896,160 of record NW_028258296.1, on the reverse strand, counting down.
AACTAAAGGAGCTTGCAGACTCAGCTGGTCAAAGAGCAGGAAAAAATGAGAATAAGGAGCTCTCCGGTCAAGGACCTATCTTCTGTATCCCCTACCACCCTACACCAAGAAGCCAAGATAGTCAGAGGAGGGTGCAAAGGGGCAAGGAAACACAAGCACAAAGGAAGAGGACAGTGATGTCTCAGCCTTCTGGGCCTTCTTTTCTGCAGGCTTTTCCCTCCCTAATTAATATTTACCAGACTCTCATTTTAAGGAAACTATCATCCCTCGCCCCAACTGCTTCCAGCCACTGCCTTCACTGTCATTCGTTTCACTGTCGGGTTCCTCAACCTGTCTCCACTCACGATCCACATTTCACGCCCCAGTTTATTTTTCAACCACCTGCAAACCTCCGGACACAACACTTCCGAAACTGCCCTCTCTGAGATCACTTCACGGAAGCTCCTGATTGTTAAATTCCACAGAACCTTGCAAGTCTTGTTTGACCACAGTGTGGCATTTGAATCTATTGTTCACTTCTCTTTCTCCTCCCTTGCTTTCTATGATCTCTCTCTCTTCTGGCTCTTCTGCTGTGTGTGTATGAGGGTGGGGGACTGAACCTTCACACTGAACTATATCCTCAGCCCTTTTTACTGTGAGACTGGGTCTTGCTAAGTAGCCCAGGCTGGGTTTGAATTGGTGGTTCTCCTGCCTCAGTCTCTGAATCCTGGGATTATAGGTGTGCACCCTCATGCCTGGCTTCTCTTTATACTTTTTCAGTTACTGCTTTTTGGGATTTTTAGGGGGTGTCTCCTATTCCTTTGTAGCTTCAGCATCCTTCCCAGGCACTGACAATTTTCAAATCAAAACCCTATCCTCTCCCCTCTCTAGGTGATCGATGAATAAGTGCATATCAGCTATTGACAAGGCCGCACATTCCCCATAGCATCTCCAACACAAATTATCTTGGACCAAATTAATTGTCTTCATACTAAATCTCCTCTTCCCTCTGTGTTCTCTATGTCTAGTGGTCCTAATTCTTCTGGACTCTTCTAGTTAGGTTCCTCTCTTGTGTGCTCCTATTCTGTCCCTTACTTTCTCTATTGTAGTAGTCAATATACTCCCCCGTAAATGTTGCTTGTCTGAATTTCTCCTTACACTGAGCTCCTTCAGGTCAGGGCCATGCCTTAATGCCAAGGGCTGGCACAGTGCCTGGCACACAGTACAATCTCAGCCACATCTGATTCAGTGTCATAAATACCTCTCCATCGGTTATAGATTCTATCTAGATGTCCCCCCAAAGCCTCATGTGGTCATATGTGGGGCTTTTCCAAGGGTGTGTGATACTGGGATCAAGGATGTGATGCTGGAACTGATTCTTGATGTGATGCTAGGATTAAGGCTGCCCCACCCTGGGTGTGGATGCTATCCACCCTACGGGATAGGTAGACTGGATAGGATATAAGGGACAGAAAGAAGATTGCTGCTTGTCGCTTACTGCTTGCTTCCTTCTACTTCGCTGCTTTGCTACCTTTCTAACTTCTGTCTGCCAGGAACCATCTCTCCTCTGCCATGCCCTTTTACCATGCCACCCTGCCCTGGAGCCAGCCAACTATGAACTGAAATCGCTACAAACTGTGAGCTTAATAAACCTTTCTTCCCTTAACTTGTGGGTATTGGAAATTTTGCCTCAGCAACAAGAAAAGTAACTAAGACACCATCCATCTTCTCCTCTCCATCCTTACTGTTGATGCCACAGCTCCACTCTCATCCTTTCCCATATGAAGCCCCCAAACCGCCTCCTTAGCTTTCTGCATTCAATCCCCTGATGCATCCTCACTTCAATCCCTCTTTCACTCCACAGCTAAAGAGACCTCTGTGAAGGGTAAAGCCAACAATGTCATCTCCTCACTGAAAATCCATGAGTGTCTCTCCCCTGGATGAAGATCAAAGTCATTATTACTGCCAACCAGGTCCTTACTGACATGACACCTCTCTGGATCTGTCTCAGACTTTCATCAAGGGAACCTCCTGCAGGTGGCTGTCCTGCCCATGGGACCCCGTGTATGCTGTGCCCTTGCACTGAGTTGCTCTTTTTCTTCCAGCTGGGCCTGAATGTTCCTGTCCTCAAGGATCTCACAGGCAAGTGGAGGAAAGGTGGTGAGAGGATGGTGGGACAAACTGTGCAGTCACTGCTCCAAGATCTGAGAGCAGCAGCACCTGACCCTGCTGCAGAGCTCAGGGGAGGCCAAGAGAGGCACCCAAGGCTTTAAGTTGCAAAGGCTGAGTGGGAGCTACCACCTCTGTGTTCTCAATGCCTAACAAATCAACAAAGAAGAGGAACTTTTTAAAAATTTAAAATGCTGAAGAAGCAAAGTGATACAATCATTAGGCAAATGCATTTAGCTTCTAGATCCTAAATGGAATGCAAAATATGTGTACACTTAAATATATATGTTTTACCATTTGAATTAGATAGATGCACGTAAGACAGTACACTGGGAAAACATTCATTAGAAGCGATGGGGTTTACTCCAATTTGTTACTCCCCTCAATCTGGACAGAGAGCAGCATCACCTATTGGGGTCTGGGGCTAGGGGTGTGTGTGGGCTGGGCAGGTGGCAGAACTGACTTGCCACACGGGGGTCAAGACTTGACCTCACTCTCCTGCGCTCGAAGCATTAGGTACATTTCCACTAATCCTCCTAGACTGGCGCTTGAGGTGAGCATTCAAAGCCTTCCCCATCTCATTTTCTTTATTGCTATAAGTGCTAATAAGGAAACTGGTCCTTATCGTCCCAGAGTGATGTGCTTAAGTTTATCTGTAAGGTAGCTGCTGCTGGGAACTCAGGAGAAGGAACACACCCACACCTGAGAGGGGCTGGGCAAGGGTCTCTCTGGGACCCAGGCCTTGATGAAGCATCTCAGTCACTGCTGGGCAGTACCATGCATGGGCTCTGAAGGGGGAGGAAGGGATAAGGTGCGGGGGAGACCTTCTCCTGCTCTTCCCCTGCTCTTCTTGGTCTCCCCTTTCTCTACCTCCTCTAAGCAGCAAGGGTGGGAGAGTGGGAGTAGGAGAAGGGCAGAGGGGCTGCTGATCGCTGTTCTTTGCCCTTGAGACCAGCGGTGGCCTGGGAGTGGTGCAGGACTGGAAGGCAGGACTTAGTTTTCCCTGACCCCCTGCACAGGGTGAGTGGGAGCGGAGACTGGGCTGGCTAGCGAAACATGAACAGGGCAGGCAGAGGCTTCCCTGGCCATGGCCATCCTCTTGCTCCACAGCCAGCCCAGCTTCCCTGAGAAGGCAAAGGCTGAGCTCTCCCTGTGAGCACCACATCACGACGCTGCTTGCCAGCCCTTTACCGCATCACCGGCCTGCGCGGGCTCTGTGTTTCGTGTCTTGCTAGCGTCACTGCTTAGTGCCCAGCCCTGTGCATATTAGAAGCTGCACATAAATGGCGGTGAGCATGAAGGATCTGGGCTTTTATGAGGATAAGAGTCAAAACTGGCTCATCAAGCCATGGGCACTTGGGAGGAACTCATGCCAAACAAGTGGCCTATGGGCTGTGGTTTGGTTCTGCCCACATTACCAGCCATGGGAACATCTTCATGGACCTGAGTGAGAACGGCCCCTCTCTCTCCCCTCACAGCCTCCCCTTTCCCTCACTTCATAATGAGTGGAGAGAATTTACCACAGCCTTATGATCGAGTGGCCATGAATAGTTCAGTGTGTGGAGATAAAGGGAGTCACAGAGACTGAGGGAAGAGCCTGCTGTCTCCTTAGCTCTCAGCCCTCTACCTTGGTGCCCCAGTGCTCCAGGCCTGGGGCGTAGAGGAGCCCGTTCTTCTCCAGCCTCCTGCTCAATTCCTGCTCAGGATGAGCCTGGTCCCCGGCCTTACTGCCACCTGCTCCCTAAACATGAAAACTTAATGTTGAAAGGAGAAAAGCACAAAGACTGTACCTAGGACCTGAAGGCTTTCCCTAGAAGAGAGGATTGAGCTAGTGAGAGAATCCGCATTTGCTGAGGTGTAGTGAGCTTGTGGCAATCCCTGGCTACTTTGTAGTACAGTTAGCAACATGCCAGCATAGGACCATGGGTTATGTGAAATCCACTCCGAACCTTCCTCGGAGTACGGTGGATTCTAGCATTTCTACTGCCACCTGGAGAATGCCCTGAATGATTTTTGGTTGCCAACCACCCTCCCTCAACAACCAGCATCTGCAGCCTCAAGGTCCTCAGTTTGCCTGTTTTCAACTACAGAGTTCACTGAGGAGGCAGCAGGTTCCTTGGAAACCAAAATAACCCAGCCGCCAGCAGGTTGGAAACAAAGGGCTCTGTGTACTCAAGGGCAGGGGGAGCTGTCCCGCCCTGGGGAGAGCAGAGCATTCATTGGCTGGAAGGGACGCCTCTCCTTGCACACAGGAAATGGGAACCCTCATAAACCAATCCCCCTCCCACCTTGCTGGGTCCTCTTTATAGCCCAACAGCAAAGATAACACATCAGTCTCTAGGAGACGGGTGAAATGACTTGGAAAGAACTCAAACTTTTTTCCTTATTCTCTGAAGGTTTTGATGTATTTCTATACACGTATCTCAAATCCAAGGAAGGCACTGAATCGTGTAGGCATATTCTGAGGTGGAAAAAAATAAAACAAAACAGATGCTAGCTGTTTCTTTTTTTTTTTTTTTTCATTAGAACTCAATGATTAGGATTTCAGACTCTGGCTGGCTAGTCAACTCACTGCTGGAAGGGTGTTTCTTACCGTGATAATTGTAGATACAATAGCAAACCCCAGCACACACTTCATATTTTCCCTTTCTGTGTCCAATTCTATGCTGAGGTCAGTGGTATAGTCATAATACAGCCACCATAAGACACCGCAGACAACTAGAAGGCAAAACACCAGCAGGGATTATACATGACCTGAGATAGCCACCCCCACTCTGGCATGCAGAACCTCACACGCAAGTCTAGCTCCTGCTGGCAGACCCAGCTGCCCTGCTTAGGTGGTAGATTCCAAATTCCCAGGGACTTTAGAGCCAGCAGCTGCCCCCTGGAAGACGACCCTGCAGAGGACCTGCCAGTCCCAGGATGCTGCTGGTCTTTGGGTGACCCAGGAAGGTGACCCCAGGACACAGGTGCCTACCTCACAGGTTGGGTCTGGGTGGGAACAGGAAGAAAACTGCACCAAATAACTGGAGTCCAAAGTCTAAAATGTTCAAACAAACTCTGCAGGCGGCAAATTCTGTGGGAGCTTGGATATTGATTTTTCACCCACAAAGCTAGGTGGGTTTACATGGCCTGTGGGAATCATGTAAATCAGAGGCTCATTCTGAGGATACTCTGACATTGCAAACACTTTGTATTTAAGTAGAAAATGCTACCTCATGCCATTTCCACAGTATCTCTAAGGACGTCACAGTCATCTACTAATTGTAGATGGTGAAAAGCATACTTTACATCCTTGCCTATTCCCCAACATGGGGCTCAAGGGCTCTGCATTGCTGAGGGGCACAGCTGAGTATTCAGAGGAATGAAGCACTACAACCATAGGAGTCATTAAAAATTAAAACACCCTATGCCAACTGGTAAATAGCTGCAGCTTTGAGCTTCAGGCAGGTCCCTGTTCTTGGGATCCTCTTTTCAACAACCCTTGGGGAGACATACAATCCAGGAATGGACGGGGAAACAACTGACTCATATAGGGTTTCCAGGACTTTGTGTGTGCTCCAGCCTGCTCTCCAGACTGGCCAGAGCCTTTGCGTGACAACTGTGGCACCCACACACTCAGGGGTGAGTACAGGTTCAGAACAAATCCTTCAGGGCCGGGGATTTAGCTCAGTGGTTCTGATGCCTGCCTCGCAAGTGCAAGGTCCCGAGTTTGATCCCGGGTACCAACCCCACCCCCCCAAAAAAGAAATCCTTCAAAATTGTCTCACTGGGCACCAGAAATCTCTCTTAAATCTATGGTACAGGATTACTCAGTTGGCAGGCTGCACAGTATAGTAGAAACAACAACAGATTTGCTATTAACTTTGGCCATTATCTGTGGACATAAGCAATTTCCATGTCCTCCCTGGGCTGGACTTTTCTCACATTAAATGACGGGGCTAGATATACCCTAAGGTTCTGTGTAGCCCTAAGATGCCAACTTCTGAATTCTACACTTAATGAAAAGTCTTTTCATTTAACAAAAAAGAAATCAATCAAGCAGAAATACTTACACAACAATCCCAAAATAACCAATGAAATGATAATGTGAACCAGAAGAGTGGTGATGAATCGGAAGATGAACATCATGGCCAAAGACAAGGCTGAAAAATGAAGTAAATCTCATGAACCCCAAGAGCAACAAAGGGTGAGAGTGAAGACAGTAAACTGATGGTGACCAACATCCCCATCCCAGAAAAGTGAGGGTTGAGGGTTCTGTGCAATCTCCGAATATCTTGGGATGTATGCCAGACACCCAATGAAAATAGCAAGGCATTCTCCCCAAGGCAGTTACAGTAAACCACTCTCTGAAAGTTTTCTTGAATTAAAAAAAATTAAAGAGAAGGTATTTTATTACCAAATACTCAGATCGTTTTTTCTCTTAAAAGTCCAAATGAACTGTTTAAAGATTTTACCATACTAAGTCTTTTGTCTCCACACTGGACTTATGTAAGTTCTAACTTTAGATGTTCTGAGATACTTTTATTAACCCTAAAAGACTAATGCCTTTAACATGAAAATTGTAAGATTCCAATTATAAAGTAAGCTGTATATGGAAAGTACTGTATTTTCATTTCCTAATATATGGCCTTTCAGGCTTATACATTTTTAAAATACGGCAGTAATATATAAATAGTATTTTATTTTTCTCTAAACAGAAAATCAGGATTGCATATAGATATTTCAAAGTAGTGGTTAATAACATGGATTTGGAATCATACATATTTAGATTTAAGTAAGCTCTATCATGCCTTCTACTAGCTGTGCAACCCTGGCCAACTCAGTTAGGTCTCTAAGCCTCAGTTTCCTCTTCTAGAGCAGGGCAGGAATCTGATGAGGTTTTAATGAGTTAAGAATAAAAACAATGTGGGCCAGGGATTTAGCTCAGTGGTTTCGCCGCCTGCTGTGCAAGCACAAGGACCCAAGTTCAATCCCTGGTACCAAAAAAAAAAAAGAATAAACACAATGCCTGGAACAAGATAAGTGCTCAGTAAGTGATAACTGTTATGAGTCTAACATACACAATCCTTGTGAGGACTTAGGTCATCATACGTGACACCAGTACTAACCTGGATTTTTTGTTATCTGTGGTTACCAGGCTAGAATCTGGGAGTCACATCATGCTATTTGGGTCATTCGAAGTCATACTCAGGCAAAATAAAAACTCTGGGAGTGACATGATGGTGACTAGTTAAGTTTCCCTAAGTAATCAGGAATGAATAACCTTTTAGTAATGACATTAAGAAATTCAATTTGTAAACTGGCAGGAATACGTTAATGGATAGCCAAAGAGATTCTTTCAAGCCAGAAGTTGGGGGTCTACCACTGGGAAGGGGCTACACACTGGGCTATTACTATTCTCTAAGGTAGCAGAGTACACTAACCTGTTTAAGAGAAAGTTGACTCTTCTTGGCTCAGCAAACCCAAACACAGAAAATGTGAAACCGAAGGTCAAGAATGGGTAGCTGCTTCCACAAATGCCTGGAGGAGGCATGTCTTTGCTCAAAGCCCTCACCTGCCTACAATCCAAAGCAGGTATGTTGTTTTGGAGGAGTTAGACAAATGAAGCATTGCAGTCGGACCCCATTTAACATGGATACACACTCCTTCCCTTTCTCTAATTTGGATGACTAACATGTAGGCCAAAAGACATGGTTTCTGGTCTCCCTAATGGCCCTATTCTTCATGGCCAATTCATAAATTGGAAATCTGCACTACCTATCCATCCTTTATGCAGAGTTGAAGACCAGACACAAACATGGTTGGTCTATTAAAGCAACCCCACCCAGTGAAGCTTTCTGGCAGATAGGCTGCTGGTCTTCTCCCATTCATACTTTCCCTTCTTCTACTTGCACCTAAACACCAAAAACATCTAGAAAGGAAATAAATATGAAATTTTATATTTTAATACAAGAAGCTAATTTTCACTGTAATACATGCAGAAGTGCTAGAAACTACGGCATTCCAGAAATAGTTACTAAAATTAATTGAAAATTACCTAATGCAAGGATACACAGGCCAAGGATGGTGTCTCTTTCTGACATAATTCCACTTAGAATTTGATGGAGCATGTCAACATCATTTATCAAAGCAGATGCAAACATGGAATAGCACTCAGGTGTTTGAGGGATGCACCGGTTAAACAAGGGAAAGGACTTGCTAAAAAATAAAGAATTGATAATAAAATGTTTATTTATTTATCTTTTAAAATGATGTGTATTTAAGATTTTCAACAGCCAAGAAAACATAAGATCTGTAGTAATAAAAGGAGTTAAGCAACAAGATTGCAAAGCACACCGTAGAAAGGGAGGTAATCATGCTCTACTAACAGTGATTGGTTGATGCTCTGAAAGAAAATCTGTTTATGGAACCCAAAGAAGCCAGGAGAAAACATTTTAAAATAAAAATTTAATGTGTACAATGTGATATTTTAATAGAAATACACATTGTGACTTGATTCTTATAGTCAAGCTACTGGACATATCCATTACCTCACATAGTTACCATTTTTAAAATAATGAGAATACTTAAGATTTATTCTTTCAGAGCAAATATCAAACATGCAATGCAGTATTACTAACTGCAGTCACCATGCTAGATGTTGTATCTCTAGAACTTGTTTGTCCTGCATTACTGAAGTTTGTACCTTTTGATCAACATTTCCCATTTTCCCCACCTCCTGACCCTGGTAACCACTATTCTATTGTTTCTACAAATTTGACTTCTTTAGATTCCAGATATAAGTGAGAGTATGTAGTATTCATCTGATTTATTTCACTTAACATAAAGTCCTCCAGGTTCATCCATGTTGTTCCTTTATGGGGAACAACATTTTTGAATTTCATGTCTTGGTCCTTCCTAGACAAACTACCAACTCCAACACAAGCATGACATTTCTTCAAGGAACTATTTGGGATAGGGAATGGATCAGCCAGATGCTGTATTAATGATGGTACCAGCTTTATTCTCTCTTCCTTAGGAAGACATACAAGGCTTGAAAGTCTTCCTATATACAGAGTGAGTGCTTTATAAATAATAAATGTATGATTGACATTTGAATAAATATGAAAGGTAACTTTTTGGGGGCCCTTTCCTGAAATGTAAAAATGATCAGGAATATACATCCTAAATGTTTTTTTAATGAGGCCACAAATATCTTCACAAGGTCCTCCTCTTCTTTCCTTCCATAGGCCCCAAATAGTGGAAATAATCTCAAACCAAGAAGTGCCAAATTATCTAGCAGGCTGTTAAAAACCTACGTAGGTAATTACCATTTGTGAAATGTATGAAGATGAAACAAGGAAGAACTCAAGTCCAAGCAATATCAGATTGCCTTGAAAAAAGAAAATGATTTCCAAAACTCCAATGAAGCACAACATGGAACATGTGAAAGACTCTTCCTTAGGAGGTGACAATATTACAGAAATAGCTTCTGAGTCACTGAATAGTGATTTCAGAAGATAATGGAACAGAAAAATTAAATTCAAATTAAATTTTTGAAGGGTAAAACATTCACATGGCTCAAATTCCAAAAGCTGCAAGATTAAAGCTTGAGATATTGTTCTGCCTTGTCTCTAAAACAGATTTTCTCATAAACCACTATTGTTTTTAATATCTTATCTATCAATCTAGAGATTTTTTAGCATAAATGTAATAGAATATTTAAATGGAAGTTTACAGATGAACTCAAAGATAATAAAAATTAGACTATAAAAATGAGATGACAGAACTCATCATGCAGAGGTCACCACAAAAAGAGAAGGGGAATATGGGTTAGGTTTTTAAAAAAACCCATACGCACACTGAAAGGGTTTGATTAGAAGAACATTGTAAAAAATAAACTTTTAATTTTAGAATAATTTTAAAGTTACAAAAATCTACAAGGATGGAACAGAGAGCTCTTATGTACCTCCACTCATTCTCCCCTAATGCTAATATCTTACATAGCCATAGTGCATTTGTGAATATTAAGATGTAACCTTGGTACTGTCCTATAACTAAACTAGAGCCTTTATTTGGACTGCATCTTTCCCACTGCTTCCCTTTTCTGTTCCAAGACCCAAGTCAGGATACCACATTGTATAATTTGTCATATCTCTTTTTTGGTCTGTGACACTTTCTTATGTTTTCTTTGTTTTTATGACCCTGGGATTTCCACAGGTTCACAATCAGGTATCTTGTAAAATGTGCCTCAATTTGTAGAATTTCCCTCCATTTCCTCATGATCAGACTGCAGTTGTAGGTTTTTGGGAAGATCACCATGTATATGAAGCACCCTTTTCTTAGAGTCCTGTCAGGGAGCACAATCAGCAACATGACATCACTGGTGAACTTAACCTTGATGACTTGGGTACGGTGGTATGACCACATTTCTCCACTGTACAGTTGCCCTTTTCTCTTCCTTCACTATATTTGGAAATGAACCACTACATCTCACCCACTCTCAAGGGGAGGGAAATTAAGTTCCACTTTCTGGTGGAGAAGTATTTACATTATCTGGGATTCTTTTGTAAAGATTTCTTTTCATCACCTCCATTTATTTACTTATCCAATCATTTGAGATAAGGTCAATGCCCACTGCAAGCCACTGTAACTGCCCCTAGACCATAGTGCCACAGTATCTTTTCCTTAAAAAATGTTTTGCTAGACATAGCTTCTAGGTAGTAGACAACACTTTTGACAATTTTTATATATTTCTATACAACATTTTTCAATAATTTGTTTTCGAAACTCTGGTTCTTTTCTTTTATTCACAGGTTTGCAAGCAAATAATGAGACACTGCTTAGCATTAAATATTCAGAGTACTTTATTTTGGTACTGGGCATTGAACTCGGGTCCTTGCGCTTGCAAGGCAGATGGTGGAACCACTGAGCTAAATGCCCAGCACCAATTCAGAGTACTTTAAAAAGAAATAAGCTGTGCCTTCATAAATAGATTAATATCTCCTGTTAAATCTTGCCCTGTTTTCTAGGAAAGTATCTTTTTGATAATTTTTTTATACTGAGGATAAAGAACTGATAAGTAAAACTTTCAAATACACTATGAATTAATGCTGTAACTTCTACAGTAGCTTTATTTAATATCTCCCACTTCCATCATATGATCCATGTTGTAATCCGTGTCAAAATAGCCTATGAGAGTCCAATCATTTCTTTATACCAGTATGGAATCATGGGTATTTTTCTATTCTTTGGGTTATAATCTCATACGATCATTAATTGGCCACTGTGTCCTTTTGACATACTCCATCCCTTTTTTCCTCAACACTTCCTTGCTTTCTGGATCTACAAGGTGACACCAACCTTACCTTGTATTTTCCACATCAAAGTCCTAGAATCTGCCATTTCTCCAAAGATCTTCTGGAAAGTAGCAATTAGAAACCAAGATCGAGGCACTGGGTATGCTCATTGCTCCTGAGATATCACAGATTCTAGGCCTTTTTTATGATCAACCCTAGCATGGAGTTTCCAGAATTGCTATACAGTAATCCTGTGATAAACTCATTAACTTGAATACAGTGTATATGTAGAGTCATTTTTGTCTTTTTTTTTTCTTTGTATAAATGAAGGTTTAATATTTTTTCATAAAGAGTATAGGAATTTGGAAGACATTTCGAGCAAGTTTGCAAGGATCTTTGAAGTTTGTTTCATATGCAATCACAGATAGTTTCTATATCAGCTCCATGATTTATTAGCTTTGCAGCCTTGAAGGGAGCAACAAATTTTTCTGAGTCTCAGTTTCCTCATCATTATCAGGGTTAATGAAATATGGCCTTTTGCTTTCAACACTTGAGCATTTACATTTACTATGTAAATTCTTTTTTTTCCCCATTAACTTTATTGGTACATTTTAGGTATAAAATACAGTTACATTCATCATTGGGATCTTGTACCATTACATGAGTCTCTTGGTTCTTTTTCTTTCCCCCCCCTTCCCTTGCCCTCCCTTCACCCCCTCCACCCTTCCCTATTTGCAAAGACCTTGTTTCCATTTTCTTTCCTCTTCTCATATTTTTTCCTTTCCCTTTTTTCCCTTCCCCTACCCCTTCCAATTCCCCTAGCTCTTTTAGACCGTTTCATCCTGTTACACAATATCAGTTATACATTTTTAAAATTATAATATTAAGATCTAGGAGACATTACCACAGATTTTACAGAATTTAAAAGGATATAGAAAGCATATTACAAAAATCTTTTTTGAAATAAATGTGACAACTTCTAAGAAGTACCTTGGATGACAAATTAATGAAACTAACTCTGGAGGAAATATAAAATTTGAATAGCACCTATTAAAGAAAGTATATTCCTAGCTTGCAAACCTACCTATATGACAACAGCAGGCTCATAAACAGTTTAACTGATAAATGATATCAAACAATTAAAGCAGAGAAAAGAAGGAACACTTCTCCCCTCATTTTAGGAACTCAACATTGTGCTAATCCTAAAACTGGATAAAGATAATAGAAGAAAAAAGTATGAACATAGATAGAAATTTGTTTAACAAAACAAATTATTAGAAGTCAGATCTGGCAGGATATAGAAAGTGGTTTTATTATAGGGATGGCAGTGTTGGTTCAGCATTAGAAGATCCACCCCCAAAAGTCATCATTTTAACAGAGGAAAGGAAAAAGCCATGAGATCCTGTCACTAGTTGGAGAAAAAGTATTGGACTAAATTCCACAGCTGTTCATGGTAAAAGCTATCAGGAGACTAGAAGTAGAACAGAAACTTCTCAACAGATTAAAGACATGTACTCCATACTTCCAGTGAGAACGCCTTGTATGAATGGAGAAGATACAATGCTTTCTCCTTAAGGTGGGGAACAAGGGCAGATATGCTTACTCTTCATCTATCCATTAAACTTTGAAACCTAGGCCCCACCAAAATAGTCTGGCAATAAAATGACACAACTAGGATAGGATTGGCAAAGTAGAAGCAAAATCTTTATATGTAGATGAAATGATCATCTACAGAGAAAATACTAAGAAATCTCTAGGAGCCCCTAGAACTTGTTCTTGAATTTAGCAGGATTAGAAAACACAAGGTATATATAAAAATTCAGGTCTGTGTATACTTGCTATAAATGAAGAATTGGATATTGAAATTTAAAAGTTATGTAGGAGTACAAAGGACCTAGAAAAGTTAAAAACAAAAACAAAAACAGTGTTGGAAGACGTTTAGTACCTAATTTTAAGACTTCTTCTAAAGCTACAGTAATCAAGGCAGTGTTGGTGTAAGGAAAGACATATAGATCATTGGAATAAAACAGAGAATCTAGAAATAGAACCACACATATATGGGCCACTGAGCTTTGAAAGATTATTTAACATTAGCATTTTATAGAATATAAACTCGATTCAAGAGCCGAGGAAGAGATAGTGTTTTCAGCAAATGGCACTAGAATACCTGGTATCCCTATATAAAAAATTAACCTCAACCCTTTTTTTCCATACATGAAAATAACTTGAAGGGACCTATGAACCTAAATAAGAAAGCCTAAAAGTATAAAACTTTAAGAAGAAATTATAAGGGAAAATATTTATGAATTCAGGGTAGGCAAGAACTACCTAGGATACAAAAAACATGATGTATAAAAGAAAAAAATTGATAAATGAGATTCCATCAAAATTTAGAACTTTAAATGACATCATTAAAATGAAAAGTAGTCCTTAAACAGACCATATTTCCAATGCATATAACCTATGACCAGAATATATAAAGAGTTCTTAGAGCTCATTAATAGACAACCCAATTAAAATGTAGACATAAGATGATAAATAGCCAGTATAGCACAAGGAATGGTATGCAATTTTAGAATCAGAAAAATATTAATCAGCACAATAATAAGATTGAATTATACACTCATTAGGGAGATGAAGCTAAAAGTTTTAAAAGCCTTGTCATGACTTTTTCTTTTTGTTGGATTCTCCCCATTTGTGTTTAATTTGTCACGCCCAATGGATTCATTCTGCTGGGTTTCCTGGGGTTGTCATCCTCATTGTCTTTTTCTAGGGTATTGTCTAAAATTTTTTGGAGTGCCAGTTTGGTATTCATGAAGTTCCTGAGGTGCTCTTTATCATGAAAGTATCTTATTTCTCCATCAACTTTGAAAGATAGTTTTGCAGGGTACATCAATCTGGGTTGGAGGCTGTTTTCCTTTAGGGCTTGAAATACATCACTCCAAGCTCTTCTTGCCTTGAGGGTTTGCATTGAGAAGTCTGCTGTGATTCTGATGGGCTTTCCTTTGTATGTGATTTGTTTCTTTTTTCTCACTGCTTGTAGAATTTTGTTCTTCTGTTGGATTTCTGGAATCCTAACTATTATATGCCTATGTGTTTTTTTCATTAAGGCTAGCTGGAGTCCTATATGCCTCACTTATCTGTATGTCAAGTTCTTTCCCCCTCCTTGGGAAGTTTTCTGCCATCACTTCTGTGAACAGTTTTTTATGTCATCTGCACTCTCTCTTTCTTCATTGACTCCAATCAGTCTTATGTTATTCTTCTTTGCATTGTCTAGCAGCTGCTGGATTGATTTCTCATGTTCCCTTACAATTTTAAAGCAATTTTCCCTTTCCTCCTCACTAATTGCAATCTTATCTTCTATATGTGAAAGTCTATCCTCACATTGGTTCATTCTGCTGTGCAGACTTTTGATGGAGTTTTTAATCTCTTGGAAATCTGTTTGTATCTGTTTTATGGATTCCATTTGTTTCCTATGTTGGGATTCCATCATGTTCCTCAGATCCTCTATTTTTTTAATCTGTGTCCTCTCTAGATTTATTAATCATGTCTTGCACCATGAGCAAAATCTTTGCTGTTATCTGAGTAATTATTTCTGATTTCATTTTTCCCAGATCCTCTTTTGTTGCCAGTTCAGAGAGTCCAGGTGGTTGAGTATCAGATTGTTCCATCTCCTTTCCCTTTGGGGTTGCTGTAGGTGATCTGGAAGTCTCTTTTTGAGGCTTGCTTATGTGTCTTCTCATTTCCATGGGGGGGGGGTGCTTCTGGCGCCCACACGGCTCACCTTCTCTGCCCTAGGAGCTTGGGATGGCAGTGGGAGCTTCCTTCCAGGTGCTGGGACTGGCTGAGCTTCTCTGCCCTAGGAGCCTGGAATGGCAGCAGGGGAGCTTCCTTCTGGGTGCTGGGACTGGCTCACCTTCTCAGAGTCATTTTTGTCTTTAGCTTACAAACTGTAAGATCCAGTGACAGATCTATTTTCTAAAGCTATTTAGGACAACTCCTCTACCTCCTTCAGTGAGGCTGTCAAATAGCTGTAATATGGTTAGATTCATTTGTCACTGTCTATGTTCTATCCTGAGATCTCCCAACACATTTAATGATTTTAATTTTTATTGGCACACCATCAAGTTCACACCTGTTCAGGTGCTGACAAGTGCACAAAGTCATTAGGAGAGTGATTCTGAAATTTTTTTCACAGGACTCCTTCTCTGTACCTGAGAGGAGGGTGGGGCCATCTCCTCTACATTAGATGAGAAAGGCTTCATGGAACACTCAGAGATCTTAAGAGATTTTACAGGCAAAGTTCTGAACAGTATGGAAAATTTTGAGGGTGAATGGCTTTGGCAGCAGAGCAAAGGGCTGGATTAGGGAGTTAACAGCCACCAGGGTATTTGCAGGGCAAAGAATGTGTAAGAGCTTGTAGAGGTCCAGATGTGGGTCACTGGGTTCATGAGTCACTGTATTGGGTTCCACTGATCATGTCTAAGATAGTCACATGGAAAGGAGCAGAGACTTTAGCAGAAGGAGGTGGCTGCATAATGCCTTAGCACTGAGGAAAGCCTCAGAAATGACCAACCAGAGCAGAGGTCTATTGCTCTGTGAGGGATATGGCCCAAGACTCCCAGTACACGTCTGAAACCACAAACAGTACTGAACTCTACATATATTTTTTCTATACTTATATACTTATGATAAAATGTAATTCATAAATTAGGCACAGTAAGAGAAAAACAACAATAATAACATAGGATAACTATAACAATATACTGTAATAAAAGTTTTTTATGCTATTCAGAATGGGACACAATTTATGAATTTTTTGTTTCTGGAATTTTCCACATAATATTTTCAGATTGTGGTTTTACTTGGGTAACTGAAACATGGAAAAATAAAACCTTGAATAAGGGGACAGATTATTGTACATGAAGGACACTGCTGCTGAAAGAGCCCCAGAGAACCTAAAAAGTGCCCATGAGAGACAGGACTGGCTGGATTTTCTCTAGGGAACACTGGTGCTGGTACCAGTCAGGGGAAAACATTCTTGTTCCTCTCTTTTCTTCTCTTCACTTTTATTGCTCCAGCCTAGAAGTCAGAAATGTATTTTAGCAAGCCAGGAGAGGAAGACTAGAAAAGTAATAGAAGAGAGAAACAGCTGATTATAGCTGCTGGCCAGCACCTCGATCTTGCTACTTGCTTCTGCTCCAAGGTTGGGAAGGGGAGATGCTGAGCCTCCAATCAAGCTGCAACATTATCACATTGAGTTCAACATTTTAATTACTGAATCAAAAGTGTTTTTTTACAACTAAAAGCAACCAAATACTTACTACCTAAAAGCAAGCAGAGAGGCCTTGGGAACTGTTTGTTTTTATTCAAGGACAGAGAAAAAAGCTAGTTCCACTAAATAAGTTTGAAGAGTCAGAAGGAGAAAAATAAGTTCTTTCTATGTGCTACAGGTTCTCTTTGTTTGACATAATGCATGCAAGTCTGCATATATATATATGCACACACACATATAAATAACACGATTTCTTTGTTTTGTACAAGAGGCAGTATGCTGCATGCTATTCCATAGTGCTTTATAATGCTATATGGTGCTTTATTTTTTTTAACTCAATATACCTTATAGCTCTGTTCATATCAGAATGTAAAGGAGTCTTATTTTTAGTGACCTAAAATTTATATGCTACGATGAAAGGAATAGGGTTTATTTTTCAGTCCTGGAGACTGAACTCAGGGCTTCAAGCATGCTAAGCAAGTACTTCATCACTGAGCTAGAGTCCTCACCTAAGGGTATAGATCTTGAACATACAATTAAAAACGTTTGAAAAACCTCCCACGTCCAAGTAACCACCATCCCCTTGGAGGATTCCATTCCCTAAGGAATATTTTTATCGTGGCAGAAACTTCCCTCATGGCTGATTCCAATCAGTCCCGATCTCTTATTGGAACCACTGATCTGATTTTTATAACTATGCCTTAGTGGAGACTCTGGTCCCATGTGAAAGATATCACAGAATATTCACTCTTGTGCTCAGCTTATTTCACTCAGCTCTGCAGGCATCAGTGTATCATTCTTTTTAGTTGCTATTATTCCACTGTAGGCATATGCTTTGATTTGTTTTTCTATCTTCTGTTGATGGCCATTTGAGTTATTCATAGTTTGGTACTATTAGAAATAAAGCTTCTATAAACATTCATATAAATGCCTTATAAATTAGGGATGTATCACCAGGGATTTAGCTCAGTGGTACTGTGCTTGCCTCTCAAGCACAAGGTCCTGAGTTTGATCGCCAGTACCTAAATCAATCAATCAATCAATAAAATTAGGGATGTACCTTTTTATTTCTCTTCAGTAAATGGCTAAAAGTGGAATTACGGGGCCAGATGGTATGTGCTTAACTTTATGAGAAACTATTAAGCTGGGCACAGTGACATACACTGGTAATCCAAGCTATTCAGGAGGATTGCAAGTTTGAAACCAGCTTGGGCAAGTTACTGAGATTCTGTCTCAAAATAAAATTTAAGAAAGCGTTGGGGATATAGCTCAGTGATTCTTGGGTTCAATCTCCAGTACAGAGAGAGAGAGAGAGAGAGAGAGAGAGAGAGAGAGAGAGAGAGAGAGAGAAACAGAGACAGAGAAAAAGAAACTACTGATTCCAAACCTGCCACACTATTCACACTCTTACTCAAAATATATACCTAGTTTCATATTTATACCAGTTCTTGGTATGGTTAATTTTTAAAATGTTAACCTTCTAGTAAGTGTGTCATCTCACAATTGTTCAAATCTTTTGTCTGATTTTATTGGGCTGTTTGTCCTTCTGTTACTGATTTAAGGTAGGAGTCAGCCAAATTCCGGCGTATTGACTGTTTTTGTACATAAAGTTTTATTGGCACACAACAGAGTCTGTTTGTTTATGCATTTTCTATGAGTGCTTTTACTCTACATTGCAGTAAGTGAGTAGGTGCAACAGGGCCTAAATATTTACTATCTAGACTTTTACAGAAAAATATTGCAGACCCTGACTTAAAGAAATTCTTTATATATTCTGACGTCATTTGACACATACATGTATTGTGATTATTTTCTCCTAGTTTGTGGCACCCCCTCATTTTATTAATGATGCCTTTGATGAGAGGAAGTTTCTAATTTTGATTAAGTCCAATGTATCATTTGTTTTTTTATTTCTCTCAAAGGAATCTTTATCTACTTTGAGGCAGCAAAGATATTCTTGTATGTTTTCTCCTAAAAGCTTTGTAGTTTTCACTCTTATTTTTTTGGTCTAAGATCACAAGTTAATTTATTGTGTGTGATATGAGCCCAAAAGTCCTGATTTACTTCCTCTATGTCTTTCCACTTGTTTCAGCACCATTTGTTTAAAAGACTTTTTCTCATGAAACTGCTTTGATATTTCACTAAAAACAGTTGTGTATCCATAGCTCCATTTCAGTCTACTCTGTTTAGTTCCACTTACATACCTGTCTATCCTTGTTCCAATACCTGTCTTCATCACTCTAACTAAATAACTTGAAATCAGCCCTTGAACTTTGTTGTTCTTCAAGATTTTTCTTGTGATCCTAACTTTTTAATTTTTTTGAATAAACTTGTCAATTTCTACAAAAATATGTTGGGGAGATTGTGCTGAATGCATAGAACAATTTGGGGAGAGGTGACATCCTAACAATATTAAAACATTCAGTCCATAAGTAAGGTGTATTTCTCCACTTATGTATTCTTAATTTTCCTCAGCATGCCTTAAAAGTTTTCAGTTGAGTTCTTAGATGTTGTCTGTCAACTTTGTTCCTAAGTAGTCTATGATTCTGTGGAAGACAGACTTAAAAAATTATTTCCTAATTGCTAATGTAGAGAAATATAACTTGACCTGAGTCATGCAACTTTGCTTAATTTGCTTAGCAGTTATTTTGTAGATTTTTTTGATATTTCTATGTAAACAGTCATTCATCTGTAAATAAAGATGGTTTTACATCTTCCCTTCTACTTCTTGTCTTTTGCAGCAGTTCCCAGTACTTCCATTGCAAAGTTGAATAGAAGGGGTAACAGATATGCTCACCTGTTTCTAATCTTAGGTAAAAGCATTCAATGGTTCACCATTAAGAATAATAGGAACTTGATCCCCAGTACAAAAAAAAAGAATAATAGGAACTAAAATGAATAATTAATAATGCAAAATAGGAAGAAAAAGTCCAAAGGGGCAGGGGAAGTGGGAGGGGTAGGGGAAAGGAAAGAAGGGAAAGGAAAAATTATGAGAAATGGAAAAAATGGAAACGAAGTCTTTGTAAATAGGGAAGGGTGGAGGGGTGAAGGGAGTGCAGGGAATGGGAAAAAAAAATAAGAACCAAGATACACCATGTAAAAGTACAGTTTCCCAATGAGAAATGTAAATGTATTGTATACCTAAAATGTACCAATAAGAGAATTAAAAAAATAATAGGAACTGTAGATTTCTCATAGGTGTTCTTTATCTGACTGAGAAATTTCTCAGCTATCCCTCATTTTCTAGTCTCTTAAAAAAAGAAAAGCTAAGTAATGTTACATTATGTACCATAATTTATTTAAGCAATCCCAGAACTCTGAGTGGCTGATAAGCAGCCCTCTTTTGAGACCCAGTTAGGCTTGTTTTGAGTTTTTACTATTACAAACACTGCAGTGAATAACCATGCACAAATGCCACTTCACACTGGTTCAGGCATAGCTGTAGATTGTGTTTCTAGAAGCAGGTCTGCTTGATTAAAAGCTCTGTGCATTCATAACTGCTGGATACTGATGAACTGCCCTCCTTAGGACGCTGTGTCAGCACTACGTGAAACTGGCAGCTCCCCACAGTCTTACCCAGTACACAGCATTGTCATTCAACCCTGGAGACTGACGGTCAGCTGGGGGAAAAACACTAGGGACTTAGATGCAATGCCCCCTATTAAGAGGGAGGTCCAGCCTCTTCTATTTTTCTTTTCATTTAGTAAAGATAGGAAAAGAAACAGGCTCTGCAGAGTGAGTTTGAACCAAGTAAAAGTAGAAAAGAAGTGCACCCTACAGGATGAGAGAAGGCTACTGGGAAAGAACACGGTAGCCAGTCCAGCCTCTTCTATATTTAAGAAACATTCTTTTTCCTTTGAAGCATCTATTCATATGCCATTTTTATACTGAGATAATGGTCTTTTAAAAGTTGGTTTGTAAAATCTTTCATAAATTGGAAAAATGAATCTCTTATATGAATTGCAACTACTTGTCTATTAACTTTGCTTCAAGTGTTTTTAATCACACAAAAATGTTTTTTAATGTAGTCAAATTTACCAAATTTTTTGTTTTATGATATTTACATCATAGTTATAAGCCTTCCCTACTCTCAGGTTATTAAAAAATTCTCTCCTGGCTTCTTCCAGTACTTTCTGGCTTCATTTTTCTTTTCTTTCTCTCTCTTTTTTGTTTGGCTTTTGAGAAAAAGTCTTGCTCTGGCCTTGAACTCACTGTGCACCCCAGGCTAGCCTCAAAATTGCAGTGATCCTCCTGCCTCCACCTCCTAAAGCCTGGGATTACAGGCATGCCCCACACCTGACTCTGGTTTCATTTTTATGCCTGAAAACCCTTAATCCATTTGGAATTTATCCATAGGAGGCATGGATAAATTGGAATTTATCCAACTTTTCTTCTTGGATGCCTACCTGGTTGTGCAATACCATTTGTTGGATAGTCCATCCTTTGTCATTGACTTGAGATGCCAGTTTTGGCATATAGAGTACTAAATTTCTAAATATATTTGGGTCTAATCATCTTATTTTTATTGTAATCATGATAAATTTATAAATCAATTTAGGGGAGAAATAATATCTTTGTACTATTGAGTTATATTGTAACAGTAAGCCCTTCCATTTGTTCAAATTTTCTTCATGCCCAAGAACATATTCAGGTTTTCTTCCTACAGTGCTTATATATTTCTTGTTAAACTGACTTCTAGGCACTTTTATGGTTTTTTTTCTTGCTGTGGTACAAGGAAGATTTTTTTAAAGTACAGGGATGTACAAATTTCAGTATATTAATCTTTTGCTTGCCCCCTAAATGAGTTCTCTTATTGTTCACAGGAGCTTTTCAGTTAATTCTTTAACATTTCCAGCTCTATAATCACACCATTTGCAGAACAGTAATTTTACCTCCTGCTTTCCAGTTTGTAAACCTTTAATTTCTTTTTCTTTTCCACTGCTAAACAGACTCTTAACACCTATAAATCTAATTTCTTTCTTTCTTTCTTTCTTTTTTCATGGTGCTGAGAATCATACTTAGGGTCTCAAACTTCTAGGTAAGCACTCTATATTACTTCTAGTCCCCTCCTGAAATGTTTTTAAAGCAAATGTTTTCTGAGCTTTCATTTGGTGTTTCTGAAAATTAAAATCAGCTATAGATTTAATGCCATCTCATTTGTTTTGCCTCCAATTATCCATAAGGCCTTAATTTTGTCAACAGAGTTTTGTTAACTATGGTGCCTTTTAGGCATTAAATAACCATGTGCTGGTAAAGAGTAACCCATCTTAACCCCAAAAGTAACAAAGAAAAATATGTAAAGCTTGGACCACCCATGCTGGGGTTGACTAGCTGCCCACTGAGTATGTCATTAACTCAGGCAGGGTTGAACTTTAGGCCACAGCCTGAGGTTTCATCCTCATTTCTGCTTTTCTTCTTACCACTAGCAAAGCCACTCTAACTTAGCAAGAAGTTATCTGGAGAGCTGCCTGCATATTTAGGCATGTGGAATTTCTCTGAGCAAACAATGCAGTGCCAAGCACAGGCACCTATGTGGGAGGTTCAAAGTAGAACCTGCAGTGGGGTGGAGGGACTTTAAGCCTTTTAGCTCAAAGTGCAGTACTACATTGAATACCAAAAAGAGAAAGATATGCTTGCTTGTTATCTTCATCAGTGCTTTTTCATTGTTTTTAAAAGCTCATAACTAGGTATAAAACCTTCTTGATATTCAGCTATTCCTCTAAAAGGGTACCTCATATGATCAACAGAGGAAGAAATACAATCAGTGTGGTCAAAAAGAGATATTTAGAAAATGTTCTTTGGCTCTACAGCCACACTTCTCATGTTTTCTAGCTTTTAAATCTTGGCACTGCTCTTCCATGATAAATATGATAATTTCTGTCTTAAACAAACACTTGCTTGTGTAGGAAAAGGAAATGGAGTGCTCAGGCCTATTTTGGTCTTGCTCACTATGTCCAATAAAGGCCAAGCAACAGCTCTGTCTTCATTGGAAAAACTAGTATTGGAAGTGAGGGTGAAAGGACTGGCTTGAGAGGAGGAAGAGATGGTGACCCGAGAACACGTGGTCCTGGACATTTTTCTTTCTCAGCTTGGTGTGAGCCTAAGGTCACTTGCCAGGCAGTCAATCCAGCCCTGACTGTTTATACTGGATGACAGAAACACATATGGACACTGTTTGGGTTTGAACATCAGCTTTTCTGCTTGCTCACTGTAGTACCTTAAGCTCTCTCTGCATCAGTCTTCTTGGCTATAAAACCACGATGAAAACAATACCTACAGCAGGTTTTGTGAGGTCCACTAAGTTAATACACGTGTTTTTCAAGAGCTTAGAAAAAAGTACCTGGCAAAAATCAAAAGTTCAATATGATTGCTCTGATCATCACTGAAAAGATATAAGCTTCCCATGCAATTATAATTGTCATTCTAGTTACAGTAAGAGGAGAGTTTATTAAACTCTGCTTAGTGCTTGCTTCGGCAGCACATATACTAAACTCTGCTTAAATAGCAACCTTAACAATTCCATTCTTTTTCAATCTTATCTGCCAGTACAGTTACAAATTAGTGTTTCTAAAAAATCCTGCTTTCCAAGTGTTAAATAATAGCTTCTAGTTTTTTCCTTCCCTGGGTTAAATTATGCTTAATTTAGACATGATTATGGTATCTGACAATAGCTAGAGTTAAAAAAAAAATGGAATAAGTACTTTCCTCTGCAAATAATTTCCTTTGATGATCTGTAAGTATTAATTCTAGAAAAAAATGCCACCAAGATAGCTAAGTATATTCTGCCTCCTATGTAGTTAACACTCACTTGAGTCTTTCTGGAGTAACTGCAAAATTAGCATTTTTCTAGCTGAACTTGCAACCAGTTAGAAGATTATGAAGTAAATTATTTTTTTTGAAGGGCAGTAGATTAGGAACTATTATTATGACTCATATGTAGTAAGAGAGGTCTTGTTTTGTGACATTTCTCTTTCAGTTTTATATTCCTAAGTATGAAGGTTTGTATGTACTGGGAATATGATATAATAAATTTTTTATGTGGGTCCCAGTCCAGACCTGTTTGATAAACAGAGTCCTAGATGGTTGGGCACAAAATGCTTTGTTTTACTTAAATCATTATTTCTCATGGATTTTGCAGAATTCTTATTCTCTGTACACATACTCACATTTTTCAAAAGAATGGCAATGCAAAGTCAATCCACATCCTCCTTTAGTAGATCTCAGCACCCTGATGGTGGCAATGGGCTGTGCTCTTTCCCCTTAGCCTTCTCAATGATGCAAACACAGGCCATCGAGCCTGGCATCGCTGCTTCATCACTGCAGCTGTACAAATACTCGTAAGGTGCTAACTGGTAGAAAGAGTAAGACTCTGTGAGGAGTCCAGCCAGTATGTTCTTGATAAGGACTTTCCGTGTTCACTGAGAAGAAAGGTGGGGGATCCCTTGGCCCTGCCCTCATGGGCCCCTTTGTGGCAGTACAGTTATTAGAGATGGCGCCTGGGCCACTCTACTGCTGAGCTAATTCTCAGACCACTTTATTCTTCTATTTTGAGACAAGGTCTAGGTAAGTTGCTCGGGCTGGTCTCAAATTTGTGATCCCCACTGTGGCCCCTTAGTGCTTACCACTGATGCTGCAATCCCAGGTAGCTAGGATTACAGGTGTACACCAGCACACCTGGCTTTTCATGCTTGTTTCTTATGCAGGAATCTAGAATCATAAAAACTAATAATGTGCGGTCACAATGAAAAAGCAAATGTAGATGATTTCTGCTTTGAAATAAACAGTTGGAGAAGAAAAATATACACCAATTACTTTATAAAATTACTCACTTAGTAAAGCCTAATATATTATTTTTTGCTAGCTCTATATTGTTATTACATATATCTTTATTTATTTATTTTTCTTAAATCTTTTATTGGTACATTTTAGGTATATAATACATTTCATATATCTTTATTGTTTGCTGAGTTTTCTCCTTATTTAGCCTGGTTACTAATTCACTGTTCATTATGTATATTGCAAATAGTTCCTCCTTATTTGCTCCTGGCCTCTTGTGGATTGTAAGCTCCCTGCAGGGCTCTACCTAGTATCTTCTCTTGCTTTCCACTATGCCTAGAAGAGTAACAGATTTTCACAAGTACTCAATAATTTTGTTAATGGATAAGGAAGAAGTATGGAAGTTTTTACCTTGGAGGAACTGGTAGCCTGGGACACAATGAATCTGCATTTGGACTCTGTGTGTAGTTGAAGGAATTCAAACTATAGACACATAGGAAAGACCCTGGAAGAGAAGACATGCAGATTGTACTATTTTCCTATACTGTACACATCTTCCTAGGGGAGCTCATAAGAAACCACAGCGATTTTACCAAGCCAGAAAGGGGACAGAAGACCTTACTACAATTCAGAAAACAGGTGACTTACACACACACACACACACACACACACACACACACACACACACACAAACTGGGACAGAGTTCTCTCGAAAAACCCCAATTCAAAACTAAAAGTTATATGATTGGTACTAAAATAATTTGAAGGTCATCTGAAGATCATTATAGACCTTGATGTTTTTAAACCCAGTTTTGCAAATAATTTTTAGAAATCTAGTCTTCTATTTGTTGGGCACATAAAATTTACAGTGGGCTGGTTCAAATTTCTTTTACTTTCCTTTGTTTAAGCCTTAGGACTTAGATCTAAATAATGGGCCCACAGCAAGTTACTTCAGTTACACAAATGTTTTGGGTACAATTTACAACTATCCTGTTGGTCAATGAAAGCATCCACTGGCTTCCAACAGTTTCATCAAAGAACATACACAATTCGACCTGAAGCCTTTGGACTCAGTGTCTGCTGTCTCCTCTGTGTTCTCTGGGAATGATCATTTTGTTGTGGGAAGCAGGGAGCACATGCAGAGCAACCTGAGTTTCTGATAAATACAGACAGACCAACGAAACTGAGCAAGTTCATGAGAAAATGCTTTTGGTCTTCCACACAAAAGGAGTCACCTGTGAAGAAGTATAATTTGCAGCTTTCCAGAGAAAGCAAGGTCAGTGTAATTTAATCCTCTAGGTGCTCACAGACTTACTGTATAATAGGAGTTGTGGGAGGGAGCCAGCCCCTTGTACCTACCATTGGTGTCTGCAAAGAGCTGGACCTCTTCTAGGGTGCTGAGTTGCTCTTCAGGACAGCTGGACACACAGAGGGCAGTGGAACCAAGCCTCTTACCTTTGATTTCTGGGTTGCAGGAATTCATAAAGAACATGTATCTAAGGAGATGGATGAAAAAGAAGCTTATGTTAGGGCACTGCCCATGCAAAAAGGACTCAAAGGAATTCCTATAAAGCATATTTGTACGCAAGAGTGTTCAAATACGCGTCTGAGAAGAGCTGAATACAGGGAAACAATAAGAGGAAAAGAAGGACCCGAGGCTGGGAATTAAAGGCAATTTAAGAGTCATAACTCTGAGGCAATCTTTCTTGACATCACTCAGAAGTTGGGTAAGTCTAGGCACATGAACAAAGCTGGTTGTTGCCATTAATGGATTCTGGGCTGGTGGTGGCAGCTCTGGGTGCCCAGTGCTTATCCAGCTGCTGTGGGATGTCAGAAGAATTGCTGCAGGTCGCCTGTCATGGGAGGGACCCTGAGACAGCGTCCAGAAGCCACTTTCTTCCCAGCTAGAAAAGGGAGAAGGGGAGGCAGGACAAGAGGAGAGGGGAACAGATTTCCAGTGTCTCTTAAACATATATTTCCTTTTACATTTTAAAAAAAATTGTGTTAAGATACCCATAAATTTTTTTAAATCATCTTAAATACACAGCTCAGTGGCATTGAGTATTCACACTGTTGTGCTGCTGTCACCACCATCTATCCACAGAACTTGTCTCAGCTTGCAAAACTGAAATTCTGTTCCCATTAAACAACTCCTCATCTCCCTTCTCCTCCAGCCCTTGACAAACACCATTTTACTTCATTTATGAGTTTGATTACTTTAGACATTTTACATAAGTGGAATCATACACCACTTGTGGTTTTGGGATTCTGATACATTATGGATAATAATGCTAACGTTGAACATTATGCCTGAGCTCACTCACACAGTATCTCGGTGGATCCTTAAAACGACCTTGTAAGATAAATATCTTACCAGTTTCAAAAGGAGAGGCTAAGGATTTGGCCCAAGGACACAGAAATGGAAAGTAGCAGAGACTGAATCTGAACCTAGGATTGGCTGATTCTACAACGGTGCTCTTAGTACCACACAGCCGGCCTCCCTTTTTATGAGATGGATTAAGAGTTTTGGTTAGGAAAACAGTTTCAAGCTCTAAATGACTCAGTTGTATGAAGTTCTGAAATGCAGCCCCTCTATAGTTGGGGACTTAACAGACACTTACGTTTTTAGGGTCATGTCCTGTCCTGACAGAGGGGCCCCTTCCACCAGGGAGTTCTTCTTGCCACATACGTTGCCAAAGCTGTCGTAGCCAAAGAGGAGTCTTCCTGCAGCTCCAGCCACCACCGAGTAGCCCATGATGAACATCTAGCAAAACCCAGGGCATGTGAGGGCCTGGCCACAGGGAGGAAAACTGTCCCTCAGATCCCAGAAGATGTTGATGGAAAGTGGAACCATGTGAAACGTTATGTCTCTCCAGCTCCACAGTACTTCCCCTCTCCTCTGCAGTAACACAGACTGTTCAGGATCCTGGTATTTCCCGGCTGGTTCTAGCAGGTTAGGTGGAAGATCATCCACAAGCACTCAGATTCCTCTCCATTTTTTTTGCCTGTCTTCTTACTTTCTTCTTCAAGAGTCTGTCACTTCTTATTTTGGGCTAAACTTCACTGGGACAACTCAATTTTTTTCTTGAGGTTTTTGGTTTATTTAAGTGCATCAAGGCTATGCTAATTATTTCCCTGAGGTTTTTTTCCCTTTCTTCTTTTGCAAATTTTCTTTTTGTCTTACTTTTAGTGAACTCTGTAGAGGCCACATAGTTGATATGTATGAACACATGGTTCAAAACGACTCTGAAAACAGTATTTTGGAACAACTGCTTAAAAGTCACAAAAACAAAGAACCCAAGAAAAAGTTATTTTGGAAATTCTGTCAGACAAGAATATCTTGCAATCATTAATCATTTTTACCCAATGTAGAATATTTGATATTTCAGTTCAAACAACTATTCCATGAATACATATTGACAGACCTTCTGTTAAGATTGAATAAGTTTCTTCTCATAACACAAATGTAGTGCTGCAAGTTTCCCAATCTACAATACACAGAATACCATGAGTACTGCACTTGATACTTACAAGTTCATTCTGGGACAGAGGCTACAGAACATCATTCAGTAACTTACAGTATGGAAATACATCCCAAAGGTACACTGTCCCAAAGACAAATGTGTCTCAGATATTCTGCATTCACTACTACTTTGGAAATAAAAATAACAAACATTCTTCAAGTACCCAGTGTGTGCCAAAGACTATTATTGGAACACAAAGATGAAACACAGAGTCCATGCCCTAAAGAGCAGGACTTACCAACCACAGGCCTTGTAGGGAGGAGTCTCCCTGCCCAGGCTCCTCCTTGGTCAAAATGACCAAATTTTACAAAGAACAGGTCACTTGTGCTAGTAGACAGGGCTACTCATCCTTTACTTAAAAGCGGTGAATGTGATGTAACTCATTGCGCTCATGTGGCTGGCATAGCAAACTGACCCACCTTAGACATGTCTGTCTTTTGTTCTTCCAACTTGGAGTGTGGTAAATAAGTAGAGTCCTGATTGTGTTTTGACTTAGGGGGAGGAAAAGGGTCTTATGCTTCTGCCCAGATGACCAGATCTAATAGGATTGCTACTGTCCATTTACCAGGACTCTGGATGTACTCTCTCCCTTGGAGAGCTTGTAGGGGAGAAAAAGAGAGTTTTTAAAGGAAGGAAACAGTAGGATTTGGGTTTTCCTGAGTCCTTGCCATAACACTACTCATACTTGAAACTATCCTTGTTCTAATTTCAAACATGACAGTGCAATTCCAAATGAGGTGATACAGGAGGTAGGTAATATACCTACCTCCTGTAGTGTAGTATGGTCACCGGGAAGGTCAACTGTCTGGGGAGATCAGGGGCATGGAGTGTTGCGAGGTTAACAGGAAAGGGAAAGTTGGGAGAGGCCACTGAAGAAGTTCGGCAGAGATGATCCCAAGCTTGAGATCTGCTTTCTAGTCTGGGTATTTTATGCAAATAGAAACACAGGCTGGTGCTCTTTCTATTTGCAAGAGACAATTCCTGCTTGTAATCTGGCACTTTTATTGGAAGTATTCTTTGTCCAGTCCTAACTCAGGAAAACACCATCAAAGAATAATCCCGTCGAGCATAGCACCAGTCAGGACACCTACTACAGAATCCAGACGGGGAAAAGTCAGGCAGAAAAAACACACCTTGTTCTCTTTTAAATACAGATCTGTAGCTGAAAATGTTGCAGATGATACAAAAAGCCAGTCAGCTAAGAAAGCGTCTCATTAAAAGTAAAGAGAACTTGAGCATCCAGAAACCTTCAGGCTTATTTTGCAAATGAAATGTAATTTTAAAGCAGTTTTCAGTTCTGTGCTATATCTCAGCTAGTTCAAAATTCTTCAGGCTCTGATTGGTGACCTACAGTCTTTCCCCCAGAAAGCTGTTGGCTGAGTATGGAAGTGATGCACTGGGTTTGACCATGGAAGGGTTAGGGAAAATCATTAAATAACATTGACAGCGCAAGGTCAAAGCTGCCAGGCACAAGCCAGGGCAGCTTCTTCCCACACGGACACAATAGCAAAGTCAGATGAAAAAGAGCCACCTGTGGAGAAAGCAAGCAGAAGGCTCTGTAGGTGCACTGCCTCTTGAGGAGAGTTTCAAGGGCCACAGTATAAGCAACAACGACAAAAAACTAGTAGGCCTTTCAGACCCAGTCTTCCACTGCGCCTATAACCAAGTCTGTCTATGTGAAACCAGTCTGGAAAGTCAACAAACGAACACATGCCTTTCTTAGTTGGAAAGAGAATAAACACAGTGTTTTAGGGTCTATTCAAATTGAATTGTTTGGCAAAGGTAATTACTGTCTGGTGGTTATTATCAGGCTTTATAAATTAATCATTTACCACGTAGCAAACAGCATGCCTCCATCTGGCCTGGATGATTTCATGAACATGGCCTTTGAAAAAAGTTGAGTGAGGCTTTTTCTGCTGTTTCTACAACTCTAAAATAAGTTTGAAAGTGTCAAGATTCAGCTTCCACGAGACTCCCCTAGGACTACCACGGCAAGGCCTAATGAGATTACCAGGAATCACACATGGCAGGAAATAGAGTGGGACCAGTCATTGTACATTTAACTAGAGGGTTTGTATCAAACTGCTGCACACAATACAACAAGAGTGTGTGCACAGCTCAGCTAAAATAACAGTAATTCATTTTTAGACTTTCTCTAGATTTTCCTTTGTTACAGGCCACAAAAGCTTGAGGAATATTTGATTTAAGGGTGTATCAGGTGGTAAAAGAACTACTCCAAGAATTCACGTTGGCCTCACTAAATAACAATCCTACTGCAAATTGTGATTGTCATGTCTTTCCTCACTTTTTATTAGTATATGTTTGGAATACATTAATATTAAATTAACCACTGGATTGTGGCCTGCCTCTCCAGTGGGTCTAGGAGGATAGGAGCTGCTCACCAAGAATCCCCAAGGACTAATGTTCATTCTGGGTCCATGACAGAGTCTTTCACTGCAGCACAAACTATAAGCAACTAACATTTGAGGCACATTTATTCTGGGACACACAACACATACTTGTCTCTTCCCTGCTGAGCAGCCACACTTACCAAACCAGTCCAAAAGAGAAAGAACAGGAATAACCACGCCGTATCTGTGCATTTCCTATAAATCTGGGGTCTCCACTCTCTTTGCCTGGGAGTTGACTCTTCAGAAACCTTCCAGAAAAAGAGAGAGTTCAGAAAAAGAAACCAACCAACCAGGTAGTGCCAACCGAACCCAAATCAACTCGAAGACTGCTCAAAGCAATCGATTTATTATTTATTTATATTTATCTAAACGTCACCTGCAGCTTTTCCACTGAGCTTTTGAAACACCTCCTCTGCAGTGTGGGTGTCAAGCCCCCAGGCGCCAAGTTCTTACCTGGGGGCGCAGCTGTTGGCATCCCCCTCTCACCTGCGGCCCGCGTCTCCCTCCCTGCTGCCCCACACCTGAATGGGGCCCGGGTGCTCCTGGCCAGGTGTCCCCGGGTCCGGCAGCGCGGAGCAGGGGCGAAAGCGTCGGTCCGCCAGTGCCCGCAGGAGCCGGCCGACCTGCCCAGGCTCTCCCCCGCGGAGGCTGCCGTACTCACCACGTACTCGGCGCCCAGGCACTGCATCGCGCGGCCGCGGTGGGCCCGGGCCCTGCACCTCTCTCCCAACGCCGCGCGGGCCGGAGAGCCCGGGACCCGAGCAGGGCGCAGCGCAGCCCCGCGGACCCCGGCCTGCGTCCTCGCGGCCGCCCCCTCCGCGCTGGCTTCAGCTCAGCTCGTCGGAGGTTAGCTCGCGTCTTGCCTTGTTCGGAAGAGGCCCAGGGCGTCTCCTCGCTCGCAGGCCTCAGCCACGCCCGCGGCAGAGCGCCCAGGATGCGCGCCGAGGCACTACTGTGACCCCGGGGCGGCCCTCGCAGGGACTAACTAGTGCCACTGCGGTGAGCCGGAAGTCGAGTCTCCAAATCTCCAGAGGCGTGGGGAACTTGCGCTGGCGGCTACACCCAGCTGACAGGTGAGCAGCACTTACTGTGCCAGATTCTGTTCTGCAAGATTCTTCACTCATCACCAAGGCAGAAACTATTGTTATCCCTAATATAGACATGAAGGAAACTGAGGCAAAGGGCAGCGGTGTTGTAATTCGCTCAAAGAGACTCAGCTTGTAACTTGTTGAGGCAAGGGTTGAACCCAGCATTGGAAGACGCATGCTGTCAAGCTAGCTCCGCAGCAGACATTTCAGGGCCTCCCAGTCAGCTTCTTTTTTCCCAAGATAGTGTTCCCTGCGGTTGCTGGCTCTCTCCTCCAGTCTATGGATTGGTACTATTATCATCCTTATTTTGAGGATGAGAAAATTGAGGTTAGGTAACTTGCTTAAGTAACTTGGCAGAGCCAAGACCTGAACCCAGGCAATTTGGATCTGGAGCTCATACTTGCTTCACTGTGCCTCTCAAGTATAGCTGCAATTGTAATAAAATGGCTTAAACTCACCAGTTAAAAAATAGTCTCAAATTGAATAAAAAATGAGACTCAACAATGTATTTTCCTCATGAGACTTATTTAAAAACCACTGGACACTGAAAAGTTAAAATTAAAAGGCTCAAAAAACACAGAGCAGGCAAACATGAACCAAAAGTCAAATAATAACATTAAAAATTTTTTATTAGTACATCTTTGCAATTCATGCAGTTTACAATCATCTTGCTTATATGTACACATGACAGCTTATTTCTTTTTTAAAAAAATCTCAATCCTCTTCCTCTTTCTTCCCCTTCCCTCCTTCCTCCAATTCCCCTATTCCAATTTTTTTGTTGTTGATATTATTAATCTTAGCTCATGTTATGGCATATAATGTTTAAATTAATTGAGTTACTAGGTATGCCTAGTAAAGATATGCCATGCCTGTACTTCTACTTATTTCCCCTTTCCCTCCTCCTCACCCCTCATACTTTTTCCTTTGGACCACTTCCCTATTGCAAGAGATATATCTCCTAGTCCCCTTCTATCCATTGTTTTTTATTCTGTTTGTGCCTTGCCTCACTCAAATGAGAGATACCAAACAGTATTTAAGTTTGTGTATGTGGTTTATTTCACTCAACATTATATTTTCCAGGTGTATCCATTTTCTTACAAATGTTCTCAAATCTGTCATTCTTTTTTTAGTATATGTGCTTCCAAAGCAAGCACAAATCTGTCATTCTTTATAGCAGAATAGTATTCCATTATATATAGATACCACATTTTCTTTTTCCAATCATCTGTTGATGGGTATATACAGGCTGCTTCCAGGATTTATCTATCACGAGTTGTGCTGGCATAAACATTGGTATGCATTATTGCTGTAGTATGATGTCTTAACCTCTTTGGGGAAAATACCTATTGGGGGGATTGCTGGGTTGTATGGAATTTCTAACTTCAATTCTTTGAGAAATCTCCATACTGATTTTCATTATAATCATACTAGTTTGCATTCCCACCAACAATGAAGGAAGGTTCCTTTTTCACTACATCCCTGCCAGCATTTGTTATTGATTTCTTTCTTAATAATTGGTATTCTTTCCAGACTAAGATGGAATCTTAGTGTTGTTTTAATTTGCATTTCTCTAATGCCCAGAGATGTTCAGCATTTTTTTATATATTTGTAAGACTTTGCTTTTGTTTCATAGATTCCAACTTTTGTTTAATAAATTCTGACTTTTGTTTCATAGACTTTGGATTGTGGCTCATTTAGGTATTGTCTTAAATTTTACATCTTATGCCTTGCAATTGTGTATGCCTCGAGTTTTTCCTCTTTGCATTATCTTTTGTTAAAATTACATTTTATTCATGTTTTCTATATGTTGCATTTGGACTTAATTACTGAAGTTATTGAATTTATTTATTTATTTTTTGGTACTGGGGATCGAACTCGGGTCTTTGTGCTTGCGCAGCAGGTGGCGAAACCACTGAGCTAAATCCCCATCCCTGAAGTTATTGAATTTATTAGCATTCCTTGTTTTAGTAGACAACAGTGCTAGGAAAAAGTAGTTTTAGACTGTCATCTAGTGGACTTTAATGGGAACTACAAGTAAATTTAGAAAATACTGTAAAATGGGTCTTTTATGAAATCATCTCAGGTACAGGCACTTTAGTTTTATCTGTCCCATATAGAATGCTAAAATCAAACTGTGGTTTCTCTGCAAACTAGTAATTGGCCTTAGGGAAGCTGCCACTCTCAAAGCAGAGGATAGTTTTCTCCAAGTACCCTCTGGTGAATCCCCATCCCCACTGAAGCTAATGGCCAATGGCATGTTGACTGGACAGGCAACTAGATTCCTTTCCAGAGACAGATCTCTGATTTCGTGGAACTAGTGAAAACTGAGGTGACAACTGAGGGGTCATGGCCAGGGCTGCTCTCTGGCGGATACTGAAAGGGCCCTCGGTGGGAATTAGGTCGCAACGGCCCAATTGAGTAGTCAGCAGAAAATCTCCACATATCTATCATTCCCACCTGCACTCCTCAGTGAGGTGAAAGGTTATTCTTTCAGTGATTATCAGGTATCCTCTGTATCAGAGTGACCTGAAATGATGCCATTAGAGTCCTGTCTTAAGCCTCTGTTAAGAGTTGAGCTATAGGTTTGGACTGTTCTCTCTCTGCTAGTAAGGTAGACTCCTAGCCAGGCACAGATAGAAACAGTAATTCTCTAGAAGATTTAACAAATCCCTGCTAGATAAGAAACTCCTCTAAACTTTTCTCCAACTTGTTGAGAGTTAACTTTAGAACACCTTTGTAGTCAGATCGCCCCTGCCCCTCCTTCCAGGAAGTAAGGTGAAGGCAACTTACAATAACTGTTTTGTCTTAGAGGAAAATAGCAATCAGCTAGCAACTTGCACTAGAATAAAAAGGGATTTTAGTCAGCCTTTCTCTTCCTTCATGTGTGTGTAAGAAACTGATAAATGTGCCTTTACTAATGTGTGAATTGTGTTTACCAGGTGATAAGCATAAGCTTAACCTGTGAGTTTCAGATACTTGGTGATTTTTAAATGGACATTGAATGATGTATAGCCTTGTCTTGCTGCTCAGGAAGGTTGTCTAAGTAAATTAGGTAGGTAACAGAAATGATTTAGAGGTTTCTCCACCTTACGGCCCAGGGCAGAATCCCTCTGAGCCATATACTTGACTGGACCTGTCTCTAGAGGTGATCTCTTGCAGGCTAAAAAGTGCTCTAATTTGCCCATTGACCTATTTTCCTCACTCTCAAAGAACTAGAACTTAGTGGTTTAGAGATCTTGATTATTACTTTTGCTAGCAATGTTTTCTTCTTTAAACATGATTGTTACAGCTGAGATCAATTGTAACTTGTGCTTTAGGAATATCTATGGGAATATGAACATGAGTTTCCTGGGAAGAGATCATGCACTGGTAAAAAGGTAAATAGTCCAGTCTAGTTTATCCTTTGAGTCTCTCTCCAGATGGTAGCTACCTGTCTTGGAGTGGAATCAAGTTGGAGGATGTCTAGAGGATATAAAAATCAAATAGAAATTAAGAGGGACACCAATTTCTTTCTCTTGTTTCAGAAATGGGGAACTCAATGTCAAAACCTCTCACTCCTTTGGAATGTATTCTTAAATACTGGAAGATACTCGACCCTCACAAGTTGAAAAAGAGCTGTTTTCTGCACCCATGTATGGGCTGCCTACCCCCTAGAGCCAAAATGGAATGGAGAGAGAAGTAGGGACCATGATACTATTTCACAACTAGAATTGTACTGTAAGAAAGAGGAAAAGTGGTCTGAATTGCTGTATGTTCAGTTCTTTTCATTAAGAAATATTTCTTATTTGTGTTCAAAATATAATTATTAATCATATGGATCTATCTGGGTTCATATGTCCTTTCCTCTCAATGACCTAAGACAGATCAACTGAGACATAGGAAAGTTTTCAAACAACCCTAATAAGTACATTGAGGTCTTTAGAGGATTTAGTCAAACCTATGAACTAGATTGAAAAGATGTAATGTTATCTTAAATAAAACACTGATTTCTAGTGAGAGACAAGCAGTATTATAAGCTGCTACTACATTTGGAGATGAATATTATCTTAATTTTAGAAGGTCAAAGATGGGCAGCCAGGGGAACAGCTGGTTCCTACTGAAGACCAAGCAGTCCCTATACAAGACCCCCACTAGCTTGCCAACCAGATGAGAGGTTGGACTAGAAGACATTTTCAGGCATGTATTCTAGAAAGTCTAAGAAAGATGAGAATTAAGCCCTTCAGTTATTTTAAATTGTCAACTATTTATCAGGAGAAAGATGAGAACCCCTCTACCTTCTTAGATTGTTTGCCAGAGGCCTTGATAAAACATACATCCCTAGCTCCTGACTTGATAGGATAGACTGTTCTTTTTTAAAATTTTTATTTTATTGGTACATTTTAGGTATACAATATAATGATATTCATCACTGGAAATTTGCACCTTTACATAACCTCTCTCGGTTCTTATTTTTCCCCCTCCCCCTGCCCTCCTTCAACCCCTCCATCCCTCCCTATTTAGAAAGACTTTGTTTCCATTTTTTCATATTAATTCCATTCCTTTCTTTCCTTTCCCCTACCCTCCCACTTCCCCTTCCCCTTTGCCCCTTTTCTTCCTAATTCACATTATCTATTATACATTTTAGTCCTTATTTACACTTTCAGTTTCTCACACTAGAGAAACTATTTGGTATTTACACATCTGTGTCCTACTTATTTCACTTAAGAGTATTGCCTCAATGTGCATCCATTTAGCTATAAATGTCTCTAATTTCTCATTTTTCATAGCTGAGTAGTACTCCATTTTATTTAAAAAACCACATCTTCTTTATCCAGTCTCCGGTTGATGGGCATTTGGGCTGCTTCCAAGTTTTAGCTATTACAAATTGTGCTGCTATGAACATGGGTGCACAAATATCACTATGGTATGATACTTTTAATTCTTTGGGGAAGATACCCAGTAGGGGAATAGCTGGGTCAAATGGGACTTCCAGTCCTAGTTCTTTAAGGTATCTCCATACTGATTTCCACAGTGGTTGCACCATCTACACATCCACCGGCAGTGGATCAAGGTTCCTCTCTCCCCACAGACCCACCAGCATTTGTTATTGGTTGATGTCATAATAGCAGCCATTCTCTCTGGAGTGAGGTAGAATCTCAGGGTTGTTTTCATTTGCATCTCTTGAATGACCAGTGATATTGAACAGTTTTTCATGTGTTTATTTGGTATTTCTACTTCTTTGTCTGAGAAATGTCTGTTCATTTCAGATGCCCATTTTTGGATTGGGTCTTTAAATTTGGGAGGTCTGTTTTTTTTTAAGTACTTTATAGATTCTAGATAGTAGACCTTTGTCTGAGGAACAGCAGGTGAAAATTTTTTCCCACATTGTGGGTTGTCTCCTCACACTGTTGGTGGTTTCTCTTGCTGTGCAACTTTTTAACAAGAAGAGATCCCACTTGTTGATTCTTTGTGTTAGTTCATGGGCAACTGAGGTTTTGTTCACAACCAATGTTCCTACACCGATGTCTTTAAGAGTTCTACCTAACCTCTGTTGCAGCTGGTTCATCATTTCTGTTTTAATATTTATATCTTTAATCTATTTTGATTTTAGTTTAGTGCATGGTGAGAGATACAGGTCTAGTTTTAATCTTTGGCAAGTTGAAACCCAATTTTTCCAGCACCATTTATTAAAGAGGCTATCTTTCCACCAGTGAGAGTGTTTGGCTCCTTTGTTGAAGATGAGATGGCTGAATGTGTCTGGAGTTGTTTCTGCATCTTCTAATCTATTCCACTGATCCTCGGGTCTGTTTCTTTGCCAGTACCATGCTGTTTTTATCACAGTAGCTTTGTAGTGTAGTTGCAAGTTGGGGATTGTGATACCCCCTGCCATGTCTCTGTTACCTAGAATTGCTTTTGCTATTCTGGGTCTCTACTTGTTCCAAATGAATTTTTGGATTGTTTTCTCCAGGTCCATGAAGTATGCTGCTGGGATTTCAGTTGGGATTGCATTGAATCTATATAGCAGTTTTGGAAGTATGGCCATTTTCACTATATTGATCCTTCCTACCCAGGAGTAGGGATGTCTGTCCATTTTCTGATACCATCTTCAATCTCTCTTTTCAGAGTGTTATAGTTTTCAGAGAAGGGGTCTTTGATTTCTTTCATTAGGTTGATTCCTAGGTATTTCAATCTTTTGGATGCTATTGTGAAAGGAATTGTTTGTCCTATTTCTGTCTCAGTGAGTCTGTTTTTCGTATAGAGGAAAGCTATTGATTTTTTTTGTGTTGACCTTGTATCCAGCTACACTACTGAATTTCATTATTAAGTCTAGAAGACTTTTGGTGGAGTTCTTGGGGTCTTCTACATAGAGTATCATGTCATCTGCAAATAATGACAATTTGACTTCTTCATTTCCTATCTTTATTCCTTTTATTTCATTCTCTTGTCTAATTGCCGTGGCTAATGTTTCCAAAACTATATTGAACAGAAGTGGTGAGAGTGGACATCCTTATCTTGTTCCTGATTTTAGTGTGAAGGATTTCAGTTTTTGCCCATTTAGTATGATATTGGCTGTTGGTTTTTCATAGATGGTTTTTATCAGATTGAGGTAGAGACAGAATATGCCAGTTTTTGTAGGGTTTTTATCATAAATGCATGTTGGATTTTGTCAAATGCTTTTTCTGCATCTATTGAGATGATCATATGGTTTTTGTCCTTGGCTCTATTGACATAGTGTATTACATTGATTGATTTCTGTATGTTGAACCATCCCTGCATCCCTGGGATGAATCCTACTTGGTCAGGGTGTATGATCTTCTTGATGATCTTCTGCATTCTATTTGCCAGTATCTTATTAAGGATTTTTGGATTTATGTTCATTAGTGAGATTGGCCTGTAGTTCTCCTTCTCAGTTGGGTCTTTCTCTGCTTTGGGGATCAAGGTGATGCTTGCTTCCAGGAA
The DNA here is from genome assembly GCF_053883595.1 of Heterocephalus glaber. Classification (NCBI taxonomy): domain Eukaryota; kingdom Metazoa; phylum Chordata; class Mammalia; order Rodentia; family Bathyergidae; genus Heterocephalus; species Heterocephalus glaber. The sequence continues at coordinate 29,857,718 of NW_028258296.1, read as the reverse complement.
TGTATTTGGGAGTATTGCTTCCCTTTCAATTTCATTGAAGAGTTTAAACAGTAGTGGCAGTAGTTCCTCTCTAAGTGTCTTGTAGAATTCAGCAGTGAAGTCATCAGGACCTGGGCTTTTCTTAGTTGGTAAGTTTTTAATTACTTTTTTAATTTCATCAGTTGATATTGAGTTGTTTAGAATTTTTAGGTCTTCTCTGTTCAACTGTGGTAATTCATACATATCTAGGAATCTGTCCATTTCTTCTGTGTTTTCCATCTTATTGGCGTATAGGTTCTTGAAGTAGGTATTGATAATCCTCTGAATTTCTGCTGGGTCCTTTGTAATTTCACCCTTTTCATTCCTAATTGCATGGGTTTGGGCCTTTTCTTTCCTTTTTCTGATAAGGTTGGCTAAGGGTTTGTCAATTTTGCTTATTCTTTTGAAGAACCAACTCTTGGCTTCATTGTTTTTTTTGTATTATTCTCTTAGTCTCCATTGCATTGATTTCTGCTCTGTTCCATCTCATTTCCCTTTGGGGTTGCTGTAGATGATCTGGAAGGCTGGTTTTGAGAGTTGTTTACTTGTCTTCTCATTTCAATGGGGGCGGGGGTTTTGCTGCTGGTGCCTGTGTGGCTCACCTCCTCTGAGCTGGGAGCAGTGATATGGCAGCCTGGAAACCTCTTCTGCACTGGGAGTTGTGGTAAGGTGGCCTGGAAGCCTCCTCTGCGCTGGGAGTGGTGCTACGGGGGTCTGGAAGCCTCTTCTGTGCTGGGAGCAGTGCTATAGCAGCCTAGAGGCCTCTTCTGCACCAGGACAGACTGTTCTTAAAGACAAGTTTATTACATAGACAGCCCCAGATATTAGGAAAAGGTTACAAAAGATGGCCTTTTTTCAGATGGCTAGCTCACTTTATACTTTAGTAAAAATTGCCTCCTCAGTATTTTATACTCGAGACCAAAAAGAAGCCAAGGAGAGAAAACAAAGAGATCAAAAGGAAGTGGCTGCTTTAATCACAGCATTAATTGAAATAGACCATAAGTCTGATTCTTGGGGCCCCAAAAGAGCTCAACAACTAATAACCTTACCTGAAAGCACTGTGGATAGCCAAGCTACCTTAAGAAGGACTGCCATAAGTGACCCCCTAAGCCATACCCTGATTACCAAAGTAACCATTGGAAGTCGGACCATGCTCTGAAGCAGAGGTCCCAGAGCCCACACCCAGCTTACCAGCCAGCCCAGCAAGACTAAAGGGCCCTAGTAATACTGCCAACTGCCTCAAAAGCACAAGGTCCTGAGTTTGACCCCAGTACCAAAAAAAAAAAAAAAAAAAAAAGTAAAGACTAAAGGGCTCTGGGGCACTCTGCCTTTTCCCTGTAGCCAACTGTCATTTCCAAGGAGAAGCCACAGCCACACAGCCATCATACCTCAATGAAAGGGGTCAATAGAGAAGAGATAACTCAATATTTCTCACAACCCTTGGGCTATAACTGGGATGGTTTTCTTTTTACACTCCTTTTAATTATGCCTTAATATCCAGTTCATTTCCTGGGGAGAAATATTTTATCTTGTTTAAATGCTATCGTTTTACCCCTGTCACAGTCTTACAATATGTAGATGTTATATTGTCATGTGCCCCCTCAGAAGAGCTCTCTAGACAAGGCACTCATGCTCTGCTGAATTTTCTAGCAGACAGGGGTTATAAAGTTTCTAGATCTAAGGAACAACTTTACAGCCTTAAGGTAAAATATTTGGGCCTTATCATATCTAAGGGAACCAGAAGACTAGGGGAAGAAAAAATTAAACCAATTCTTTCCCTCCCATAGCCCAAGACTCTAAAACAGCTAAGGGAATTCCTAGGAATTACAGGCTTTTGTCGCTTTTGGGTAGCAGGATATAGTGAGATTGTGTGACCCCTGTATCAGCTTATAAAGAAACCTAAAAGACAGATAACCAAATTTTAATCTGGAACCTGAATAACACTTTCATTTTCTCTCTCATTCTCTTTCAAGAAGCTAAAAATTGGGCCAGGGATTTAGCTCAGTGGTTTCACCACCTGCTGCGCAAGCACAAGGATCCGAGTTCAATCCCTGGTACCAAAAATAAAAGAAAACAAAAAAAATGCCCTGGATTCAAGAAGCAAAAAATTGTCTCTAGAGACATGTTTTGCTAAAGATTAGAGACTAACTCTGGGAAAAGCTCTTGATCTTAATTGTCTTTCTGCACCTGAGATAGTTAGGATTTAGTTCTTGTGCTGTACTTAGTCGGTTCTTTCTCCATTGGCCAACCTGAGAAGTAATCCAGTTTTCAACAGTGCTTGGTTTAAGGAAATTCTCTCTGTGGCTTCTGGATTTCAGGACCAAGTTTCCAGAATAGTGAGTTTCCTTTCCCTGTGATCCTTCCAGAATGAAGCTGACTTTCACTTATTTCTGGGCCATATTAAAAATACTGGCCTAGATTTAATCCTAAAACTCTCAAAAATAAATGTAAAAGTTTAGTCCAAGTTTATCTGCCTTTCAGCCCTTAGATAGAACTAGAAATTAACTCTTCTAACCTCTATCCCCCCGCAAGAATGATTGTGACTGGTTTTTATAGCGCAGGGGAGACTGATTTTTATAACACAGATAAGTTCATTGATAGAAAAAAACCTTCCTAGGGAACTTTATGAGTTTACACAAAAACAGGTATTAAGGAGCAGGTACACCCTCAGTCCCTAGAGGACTGCCTCTTGTCATTTCTCTCCAGAACATCTTGCCAGGATGGCCACTATTCTCAGAGATGTGCTAACTGAGGCTCTAAAAAGAAAGGCCTATAGCTAAGTATGGTCCAAGGTTCATAGGAAAAGTGGGAAAAACTATCATAGGCAAATTACTGCATCAGGGCAGATTAGGATCCTGACAGGCCTTCTTCCAGCACTATTTAAAATACATACTTAGCTTCAACAGGTGCCACCTAGTCTTTTTCTACAGCCAGACCAGGCTTACACATCCACCCCTAGAAAGAGTTAAAATTATCTTTTAACAGTTTGCCTCTCTAGAGGAACAATTACATGTGGCTATCAAAATAGCAGTTTTGGCTATCAGCTGTGACTATCCAACAACTATGGCTATCAAAACAACAATGAGAAGCCTATATAGCTAGATATTTCAATCAAATTAACTGGCAGCCTAGGGCCCCATCTTAAAAACTGTCTTTGCTTTCACAGGTGTAAAAGATTTTTATTCCTTCTGATTCTTATTATAAGAGATCTCTGTTAATTGACCTACGAAAGTTCTGACTTGTCTTATTTATAGTTACAAACCTAAAAACTATAAAAGGTTATTATAATACAACTTGGTCAAATGTATCCTAGTGCACTCTGACTTTATAAATAAGTTGTCTTATGTGTGTTTATCCATCTGTCCAATCTATCTTACAGCTGTTTTGTTTGAGCTCAGTGGTTTTTTTTTCTTTTTTCACCTTTTTGGATTTTAAAAAATATTTGACTATAACTTATGTTGCCTTACAGATAAATGTCATTAGAGTTACAGGACTCCCCTTGGTAAATAAAGAAACAGATTCCTGGAAATATTTTGTTCCAGCCTTTGTTCACAAAGGGGACCCCAATAATTTCCATAGCCTTATAGGAGGCCCACTCCAATATACATAGCTAAACATATTATTGCGAAATGTTTACATTAGTCATCACCAAAAGGTTAAGTTTTCTGTGGGAAAAATAGTAAGGTTTTATTAAAAAATGCTCTTGGTACAAAACTATATTAAGGGACAAAGGGTTTCATATAACTGTGTTACTCATTATTGCTAATTTCATGGTGTACTAAATGTATTCATGCCTTCTGGGTACAGATCTTCTAAGATATTGTGTATGATAATAACCTTTTTTTTACTCAGGTATTTACCTTTCTCTTGTACTCCAGCTACTTATGAGAGGTATGTGTCAAACTAGCATGAAACCACAAGTTAAATAATAGTTTTTATTAATATGATGTGTATATTATATATGTCACTATACTTAGGGATGCTCAGGCAGCAAACAGTCCAAACAATGTCACACACTAAAAAGTAGAGGCTAAACATTTAAAACTTCTAAGGTACATGTATAGACCAGTACATTCCCTTTAGATGGCATCCTAATAAAGTATAACAATTCAGACGAGAATTTTTCTGTGTCATTTAATATTTTGTGATCATATGGAGATGTATGACTAAAAGGCTGTTCTATACTAAGATGCACATATGTGTTGCAAAGATAATATTGTCATGATTGTCATGCTAAAAAACTATCTGTGGCTCTTGATCTCAAGTTTTCTCCGTAAAACTATATAATTGTTGTTTGTTAACATTCTACAGGGATTCAACTAGTAAAACAACCATAGTTAATAAGAAATAACAGTCCCCTAACTGTACTTTATATTTCAAGAATGCTTAATGTCCAGATAAAATTGTAGTAGTTAGGCTCACTGCTCCTACTGCACAACTGATGTCACTGATCTCTTCCGGGTATTCAACAACTAAAGTTTAGAAACCAGAACTAGAAAAGAAACTGGGCCAAGGGGATGGCCAGTAGATTGACCCTGGCCCTCCAAGGTCAGTGAGGGCCCAGGACATGAGGGAACCTTTTCTACAGGATCCTACAGCTTTGGTAAGTCACCCAACTTCTTGAGCAGGAAGATTGCTGGATGCCAGAAGACAAAAATCAACAAATGTACAGTATGCCTTCTTGGGTTACATTTGGTAGTATGTATGTGTCCAGGAATCTGTCAATTTATTAAAAATTTGCGAATTTTTTTGAATATAATTTTTTAAAGTAGTTGTTAACTGTCTTATGGATTTCCACAATGCCTGTTGTGATTTCACTTTTTTCATTTCTAATTGCATTGATGTGAGTCTTTTCTCACTTTCTTTTGGTGAGTCTGTATAGGTGCTTATCTATTTTATTTATTCTTTCAAAGAACCAGTTCTTTGATTCATTGATTTTTTTAAAACTTTTTTTTTCAGTCTCAGTTTCACTGATTTTTGCTCTCGTCTTTATATTTCTCTCCTTAATTTCAGTTTGGGGCTGATTTGTTGTTGTTTTTCAAGTATCTTAAAATTTCTCATAAAGTTACCTATTTGAACTTGCTCTGTTTTCCTAATATGAGCATTGATTGTGGTGAATTTTCCTCTTAGAACTTCTTTTAGAGCATCCCAGATATTTTGACAGATTGTACCATCATTGTCATTAACTTCTAGTCAATAGTAATCTGAAAACCTGACAAAATAAACTGGAATTGGTGGCATATGCCTGTAAACTCACACTCTGGGAGACGAAGGCAGGAAGATCACAAGTTTGAGCCCAGCTTGGGAAACTTAGTGATTTAGCAAAACACTGTCTCAAAATAAAAATTAAAAAAGGGATGGGGATGTTGTAGCTCAGTGTGAAGACCCTGGGTTCAATCCTCAGTGCAGCAAAAACAAAACAAACAAAACTCCTGACAAAATAGACATCAAGACAAAAAGATTATTAGGAATGTCATAAAGTATACATCCACTTTAACAAAAATTTCAATAGCTGTATTCCTTTAAGAAGAAACTTTAGGCAGAAACAAATCAATGAAAATCAGTTGGAGATTTTTATATTGTTCTTCTCAGAAGCCAAAAGATTAATTAAGTAAACAATAGACATCAACACACACACACACATACACACACACACACACCCCAGATATAGAAGTTCAAGACAGTGTAATTAATAAGCTTGAGCTATGAGATATTTATAATTACTGTACATTTCCATTAGAAACTACATATGGTTTCCCTTTTCAGGTACATGTGGAAAACAAAAAAAAAAAACAAAAAAATGCCCATGTGTTAGTTCTTAAAGAAGGCCCAAATAAATCCCACACTGAAAGAAAATTAGGAATAATGAAGCCAGACATGGTGGCACAAGCTGGGTGTGGTGGGGCATGCCTGTAGACCCAACATTCAGGAGGCAGAGGCAGGAGGATCATCTCAAGCTCGAGGTTAGCCTGGACTACATAGTGAGTTCAAGCCACTCTGAACCACTAGCAAGATACTGTCTCAAAAAAGCAAAAAAATCAAACAGCAACAACAACAAAACCCCGAATAAAATAAGCATGGTAACAGATATTAAGACCCATATGATCCTCACACCCTGGTGTTTACACACTTACATACCATAATTCCATTCCCTGGATATGAGCAAGATCTCTGCCTTGCTTCTAACGAATTGTGATGGTTAACTTTATTTGCCAACCTGACTAGGTCATGAGTTGCCCATATACTTGGTAAACATTATCCTAGGTGTTCTATAGAGGTGTTTCTGAATGAAAGGAACATTTAAATTGATAGACTGACTAAAGCAGTTTGTGGTCTCTAACATGGGTAGGCCTTATCTAATCAGTTGAAGGCCTAATAGACTCAAAGGCTAATCCTCCTCTGGAGAAAAGGGGCTTTCAAACTGGGACATTGACTCCTCTTAGTTCTAGAGCATCCTGTTGGGCTTTAGATTTTAACTGGAACAGTGGCTCTTTCTGGTTCTATAGCATCTTCTGGCCTTTGGTCTCAAACTGGGACACTGGCTCTGCAGATTTTGAACTTTCCATAATCCCATGAGCCAATTCCTTGTAATAAATCTTTTTATATGCATATATATCTCCTATTGGCTCTTTTTCTCTGGAGAATCCTAACTAATATACCAATAGAATAAGGCAAAGATGATGAGATGCCATTCCCATGCTTATGTTACCTTATGTAAGACAGAGAACCCAGTAGGGTTACCCACACGGCTTGATCAGAAGAGGCTGTAAGATAATAAATAGGTGGTGGGCCTGAGATTTAGCTCAGTGGTTTCACTGCCTGCTGCGCAAACACAAGGACCCGAGTTCGATCTCCAGTACCAAAAAATAAAAAAATTTTTAAAAAATTAAAAATAAATAAATAAATAAATAGGTGGTGTTTTAAGTCATTACATTTGTAGTAATTTATTGTATACAATAAGTAATACTAATAAAACAAGTAACCTCCTCCATCCCCAGACTCTGTATGCCTAGAAACAAAATCATATCTTATTAAACAACGCTGTTAAAAAAGAAAACTGAGAAATATATAGAATTGAATGTTAATGAAAATTATACATGTCAAAGTTGGTGGGACATAGTTTAAATGCCAGTTAGATGGAAACTTATAGTTATAATGCCTCTATCAGGAAACAAAATGTTTAAAAATAGAGGAGCTAAATGTTTAGCTAAAGAAGTGACAGTGCATACCCAATGAAAAAGAAGAAAGATATGGGCAGAAATCAGTGAAATAGAGAAGAATAGAGATGAAGCTAGTTTTATGGAAAAGATTAATAAAACCAAACTTTGGCAAGACCAAACAAGAAAAAAGATAATAATACACAGTGTAATAATTATTATTCTCATTATTTGGTTATAAAGTTTTGTTTAATTTTTTTCATGAAATATTATAAAAGAAAAAAGAATATTCAAATAACAAATGGTGACTAAGAATAATGGGGACATTGTGGGACCAGAATGACTCCATTTTGTCCAAAATGGAGCAGTCTCCTTTGTTCTCTCAAATTTGTGCTTGATCTGGGACAAAAGACATGATCTGTAACTCAAGATTCCTAAGCTCATTACTCAGCCATCTGTTTGCCCTAGAAACAAGTGTCCCGGGCCCACTATCTATAGGACAATCTGTTAACGTGCTGACTATCCACACAAGGTGGTCATGACCATGAGTCAAGATGTCTGCTGACCATCAGTACGTGACAGTAGACCACTAACCTTTGTCCCCATTTTTCTTGTAAAAACCTATACGTAATCCCCTTCAACCCCCAATGAGCCTAGCCAATCAAAATTCTACACTTGATACTTGCTAAATGTTAACCAATCATATGGCTGCTAATGACTGAAGCTTGCTGTAATCTCAATAAAAACCCTGCTAATTTGGAACTCGGGGCTCTCAATCTTGATCCGCTGTGTCGGTGACAATTGAGAGTCCCTGCTTAAGCTTGAATAAATGACCCTCGTGTGCTTACATCGGAAACGGCCTCCTGGTGGTCTTTGGGACTTCGTAATCTGGGCACAACATTTGGGGGCTCGTCCAGGATCCCAAGACCCTCAGGATCCCCATACTGGAGGGTCAACGTAGGCTGGTGAGTGTGTTTTTTGTGTTTGTGAAGTCTGGGCCCATTTTCTGGGAAGGTCGGCAGACGGTCTAGGCAGACGCGCTGCGAAGGCCGCCGACCCGGGATCCTGGAAGACATTCCGGATTCCGCTGGTGGGGACGGAGTGCCCCGTGGGGACAGAGTGCCCCATGAGTACGAGTCTGTGAGGCTCCTGGGGGTACAGTGCGGGTCGCTCCCGCAGTACGGCGTGAGGCCGTCGTCCCATTTTCATTGCCTCCGATTGGGTGGAGGACGGTTTTGTCTTGCCTTGTGCTTTCTGTTGTGTTTGTTTGTCTGTTTATTGTGTTGACTTGGACTGAGACGATGGGACAGACTGTGACTACCCCTCTTTCCCTCATGAAGGACCATTTCAAAGAAGTCAGGGAGCGCGCTCATAACCTAAGTTTAGAAATTAAAAAGACTAAGTTCATCACTCTCTGTAGCTCAAAATGGCCCACCCTTAGGGTAGGATGGTCCCCCGAGGGAACTTTTGATTTACAGGTTGTACGCAGAGTTCCTAAGGCCATCCTTCATCCTGACCAGGTTCCCTACATTGCCATTTGGGAATGTCTAATCTATAACCCACCCCCATGGGTTAAGCTCTTTTTGCCTCCACAGAAACAGCAGCCAAAGGTAATCCTGACAGCCTGTGAAAAGACTCCCAAAGGGTGTGACAACAAAAAGCAAACTGAGACCAAACCAACCGCGCTGCTTTACCCAGTTCTTCAAGGAGGAACAGATGAAGATCTCCTCTTTCCCCCTCCCTACCGCCCACACCCCACTCCTCCACTCCTGCCGGCGGGGACGGAGGAAAGAGGGCTGGTGGCGGCCAAGGCGGAGGCGCCTGCCCCAGCGGGAGGAGACGGCCCCACCCAAAACACCCGTAACACCCTAATCGCTGCGCGCCTCACTGGCGGGGCCGGCAGATTCCACCGTCCTCCCGTTAAGGGCGGCTGGACCCCCTGATGAGCAGGCCCACTTGGGACTTCAACACAGCAGAAGGTAAGGAGAGGCTCCGGGTCTATCGCCAGGCTCTGCTGGGAGGTCTCAAAGCGGCAGCACGGAAGCCCACCAATTTGGCTAAGGTAGGGGATGTACAACAAAAACTAGATGAAAGCCCTGCTGCTTTCTTAGAGAGAATGCAGGAAGCCTTCTGCAGGTATACTCCTATGGACCCAGAAGCAATTGAGACAAAGGCAGCTGTAATAATACATTTTGTCAACCAGGTGGCGCCAGACATTAAGAGAAAGTTACAGAAGGTAGACAGGTTAGGAGAGAAAAGTATTCAGGACTTAGTGACAATGACAGAGAAAGTGTATAACAATAGAGAAACCGCAGAGGAGAAACGGAAAAAAGCTGATGACCGCCAGACCCAAAACTTAGCTCGGATCCTTCTGGCTGCCACTGCAGGTGAACAAAAGGAACGTGAACGTAGACTAAGAAAGATTGCGATTGAAGGAAAAAGCAAGGGGAGATGCAGAGAGCATCCCCAGTTAGGGAAAAATCAATGTGCTCATTGCAAAGAGAAAGGCCACTGGGCCAAGGATTGTCCCAAAAAGAAACAGCAGGAAGGCCGCCCCAAGGCCCCTATCCTGGCTGTGGATGAACTGAGTGATTAGGGGGGATGGGGTTCGGCACCCCTCCCCGAGCCCAGGGTAACCCTAAAAGTGGAGGGGAAACCTGTCGAGTTCCTAGTGGATACAGGGGCTCAACATTCAGTCCTACTTGAACCATATGGCCATGTTTCTGATAAAACCTCCTGGGTTCAAGGAGCCACAGGCATGAAAAAGTATTCATGGACTACCCGAAGAACAGTGGACTTGGGAGTGGGCCGGGTAACCCACTCATTCATGATTATACCAGACTGCCCCTATCCCTTATTGGGAAGAGACTTGCTCACTAAATTAAGAGCCCAAATTCATTTTCAGCCCAGAGGCACAGAGGTCCTTAATCAGGAGGGAAAGCCCATCCAGGTGTTAACCATAAGCTTAAAAGATAAATATCTGCTACATCAGAAAGGGGCCCCTCCTGATCCTGACATGGAACAATGGCTCACCATGTTCCCCCAAGCATGGGTGGAAACCGGGGGAATGGGACTGGCTGCGCACCGAGCACCAGTGTTTGTAGAGATGAAACCGGGAGCAGACCCTGTGCGGGTCCGCCAATACCCTATGCCCCTAGAAGCCCATAAGGAAATAACTCCACACATCAGAAGGTTGCTTGCGCAGGGGATTCTAAGGCCTTGTCTATCAGCCTAGAACACCCCCTTGTTGCCAGTGTGGAAACCCCACTTGGATGACTATCAACCAGTACAGGACCTCCGTGAGCCTTCCGCTGGCATCCAAAAGCCAACACATCTTCACATTTGAATGAAGCGACCCTGAACAGGACATCAACAGACAGCTGACCTGGACCCAACTTCCTCAAGGATTTAAAAACTCCCCCACCATTTTTGACGAAGCCCTGCATGAGGACTTGGGCTGGACAGAGGCTTTCCCCACCAAGCACAAAACGGCACAGACTGTGGCCAAAAAGCTTTTAGAAGACATCCTACCAAGGTATGGTTTCCCAGTAATGCTAGGGACAGGCAATGGACCCGCCTTCATTTTCAAGGTGGGTCAAAGCTTAGCGCAGGTACTGGGGCAGATTGGAAATTACATTATACATACAGACCCCAGAGTTCAGGACAGATAGAGAGAATAAACAGGACCCCAAAAGAGACCTTAACTAAATTAGCCTTAGAGACTGGCAGTGACTGGGTGGTTCTCCTTCCCTTTGCCCTCTATAGGGTACGCAACTCACCCTATAAGATGGGACTAACTCCCTTTGAAATTATGTTTAGAATTCCCCCTCCCATTGTTCCCAACCTTCAATCGAATGTGCTTGTTGAATTTGATGACCAAAAATTGCTACTTTCTTTAAAAGCCTCCAATGTGTACATGAGGACATCTGGCCTAAATTAAAAGCCCTGTACGAGACTGGGTCTTCGTCTGGAGACATCGACAAAAAGACCTTGAGCCTCATTAGAAAGGACCCTATGTCACAGTCCTGACCACGCCCACCACTCTCAAGGTCGACGAGATTGCCTCGTGGGTACACTACACCCACGTCCGCCCCACGGATCCACACGCCATCCTAGAAGACTTCATCCCATCATGACAGGTGTCCAAAGAACATGACAACCCTCTCAAACTCAAGCTGCATCGTCGACGGTCATGATAGTGGTAACTGTACTTTTAACACCAATATTAGGAGGACTCTGCGTCGCCTTAGGTAAAGAGTGTTGTTTCTATGTAGATCAATCAGAGGTGGTCAAAAAATCTATGGCCAAAGTTAAAAAAGACATCGCCAAACAAAAACGAGAGAGAGAACAAGCTCAAAATTGGTTTGAATCCTGGTTTAATTCCTAGGCCCCTTGCTTATTCTGTTACTACTGTTAACCTTTGGACCTTGTATACTCAATAGACTAGTTTCATTCATCAGAGAACAAATTAACGCTGTTCAGTTGATAGTACTCAGGTCTCAATACCAGCCAGTTCCCACCGACCTAATAGAATTAACCCCCAGAGGCCCATGATTGGTCCTCTATAGCATCATGAGAAGGGGGGAATATGGGACCAGAATGACTCCATTTTGTCCAAAATGGAGCAGTCTCCTTTGTTCTCTCAAATTTGTGCTTGATCTGGGACAAAAGACATGATCTGTAACTCAAGATTCCTAAGCTCATTACTCAGCCATCTGTTTGCCCTAGAAACAAGTGTCCCGGGCCCACTATCTATAGGACAATCTGTTAACGTGCTGACTATCCACACAAGGTGGTCATGACCATGAGTCAAGATGTCTGCTGACCATCAGTACGTGACAGTAGACCACTAACCTTTGTCCCCATTTTTCTTGTAAAAACCTATACGTAATCCCCTTCAACCCCCAATGAGCCTAGCCAATCAAAATTCTACACTTGATACTTGCTAAATGTTAACCAATCATATGGCTGCTAATGACTGAAGCTTGCTGTAATCTCAATAAAAACCCTGCTAATTTGGAACTCGGGGCTCTCAATCTTGATCCGCTGTGTCGGTGACAATTGAGAGTCCCTGCTTAAGCTTGAATAAATGACCCTCGTGTGCTTACATCGGAAACGGCCTCCTGGTGGTCTTTGGGACTTCGTAATCTGGGCACAACAGACATAACCAAAGATATTAAGACAGTTTTTAATTATTATGAACACTGGTATATGTTAAACTGCATAAAGCAGGTAAGTTCCTAAAAATATAAAATGGAAGAATTGGTATAAGAAGAAATAGAGAATTTAAGAGTAAATGTTAAGTGAGTTAAAATGGGTGTCAAATACCTCCTCTCTCTTCACTCCACTCCAGCTTAGGTCTAGGGGATTTTAAGGAGCTTGATTTTTAAGGAACAATTAACTCCTATAATTTATATATTATTTGTTGTACCACAAGTACAAAAGAAGAAAAGACTGCATAGGTCATTTTTTGAAGCCAGCAGCAACCTGATTTCAAACCCAAATAAGAATTATGCAAGAAAGAAAAAGAGATATTTCACTGTGAATGAGGATGAAATTTCAAGTACCTTTATTGTTTTAGGAATTTCCTAGCAATCTCCTGGGGCAATAGGCTGACTACTAAACTAGCTCTCATCAGGATAATATCCCCACCTCAGAACCATAGCACAGTCCACAGGCTACCACATGATTCCACTCTTCAAGGTTGACTTCCAGCCCTCCCTTTGCTGTGGCCATCATGTCTCCACTCTCATATAGCAAATTGGCTTTATTGAATCAGCTCACCTACATGGAGAAACTCATCTTATACAAAACCCTGAAAACCTTATGAATCTCACCCTTGAAATACACCAAAAACACTTGTACTCAAAAGTTCACAATGCTAAATAAAAATAAGTCTTCATTGATTATCTCTAGAAAATTCTAGGGGCCAACTCATTGTTTTAAAAATTGTTAAAGAAGCATGCACATCCTGCATCTCTTCTATGAATGATACTTCAGGGTAATCAAATATAGTAAAACCTTGGTTTGTGAGCATAATTTGTTCTGGACACATGCTTGTAATCCAAAGCACTTGTATATCAAAGTGAATTTCCCTGTAAGAAATAATGGAAACTCAGATGATTTGTTGTATAACCCAACAATACTCATATAAAAATGATTGCAATGCTTGAATATAATACAAAATAATAAAGAAAAAACAAAATATAAAGAAAAATAAACAAATTAGCTGCACTTACCATGGAAAACCTTTGTGGCTAGTGTGAGGGAGATAAGAGAGAGGATGGTTACTGTGTAGGAATTCTTTCATTCACCACCGCTAATGTAATCACTGCTATGTAGTGGCTCAAAGGCTCAATGGAACCTTTTTCTTTTTGTGCAACTTTTTTTTTTGGTACTGAGAATCAAACTCAGGAACTCACACTGAGCTACATTCCTGGCCCCTTTTTGTGCAACTTTAACAAGGAATCTACCCAAAGCACTTGCTTTTGCCTTTTTTTGAGGATTTCACAGAAATGTGACATTGCAATGTTGTTAAACAGATTCATGGCTTGCACTGCTACAGCCTTATTCAGATGGTGATTTTCTAAGAAGTATTGCATTGTTTCCCACATTTTACACATCATTTGAGGTGAGGGATTCCTCTGCCTTTTTCTCTTCCTCCTCTGCAGGCGAGATCTCCTCCATAACCTCTTTCTGTTGGGAGACACAATCCCTCAGAGAGAAAACACACACACACACACACACACACACACACACACGGGGGGGGGCATTGACTCAGTCATGATCATGTGACTTTCGAGGTCATGTACTACTCATGTTATAAGATGTCTCCCATTTATCAAGTTAAAATTTATTAGAAATGTTTGCTCGTCTTGCGGAACACTTGCAGAAAAAGTTACTACCAATCCAAGATTTTACTGCAGTTGATGAGGGAGGTTTTTTATTGACACACTCTGACTTATAGGTGCAGAAGGAACGATAGAATGAGGACATCTTTCAAACCACTGCTACCACCACCACCAACAGAATTGCAAGAAAAAAAATGTGAGGAGAACCTACAGATTAAGAGACATGAGAGATATTTTAACTAATTATGATGCATGGACACTGCTTAGATCAAGATTAAATCAATGGGAAAAATAAAAGAAGATTCCTTAGAGAACAGTCTAGGATATGTGAATTCTGACTGGATGTTTGATGATATTCAGTAATCTATATTAAGGAATTTGGGTATCTGATGATGGCAAAGGTGTTAAGTTTAAAGCAGGAGACCAACAATCCCAGGCAGGGAAAGGAGGGGGAAACATTGGCTCAGTTGTGATCACATCATGTCCTTATCTATTAGATTTACTATTGAAACTTTTACGAAATAATAAGCTATCTGGGATTTGCTTTTAAAAAGTCCAGGCCAAAGGGAAATGAGTGGTGTCATGGGAAAGCAAGACTGATGGTCACTGATAGTGTTAAAGTTGGGGGAAATATGCAGGGGGTCATTAAACTATTTCTATATTTTTGCATGTTTGAAACTACACATACATGTGTGATACTCACACGTGCATGTGCACACACAGAAAAAAGAGGCCATGCCACCTCCGTGTCTCCACTTAGGAAGTCATGATATGCTCTCATGCTTCTGTATGCATAGATCTGCTCTATTTTGTTTGTTTGTTTTTGTTTTTTGGTATTGGGGATCGAACTCAGGACCTTGTGCTTGCGAGGCCAATGCCAGAACCACTGAGCTAAATCCCCAACCCCTATAGATCTGCTCTTGAACAAGTCTGCTTGGTCTCCTTTGTGTCTTTTTTATTCTACCCCACACCCACTCCTGACCTCCCCTGTTGAGCCCTGAGGTGTGATGCCCTCCATTCCTCGCTGAGGGAGCACCTGTCGATGGGCCTTAGACTCCTCACTGTGTCTCTAGGCTTACTGTCCCAGCCAAGGTACCAAGCTCTCACATTTCCCTATTCCACAGTCTCCCCATTCTATCCCCAGCCAGGCCCCCCAGTACTTTGGTAGCCCTTTGGTTGTGACATTTTCTCCTTTGAGTGTCTCTTCATCCCCTCCCTGAGACTCCCCATTCAGCCCAATTGTCCCTAAATTTATCCTCATCCTCATGTATTGCTGGTGACATTCTACTCACACATGTGCCAAAGGCCTTGGGCACAGGTCTCCACTTCAAGATGTTACTTGCAGATGCTGGGATTTTGCTCCTGCATTCAGGTTGTCTGCTTTACTCGCAAGTGTCTGACCTCTACCTCTTTGGGTCAGGTCTCCCAGTTACAGACTCAAGCTTCAGCCACATTTCACCCTGTGTGTAGTACTGACACTATTTTTTTGGGCCAGCACTAAAGAACTATTGAATCTGTACCCCTACACTGAAAAATTTGTCTTATACCAGACCTGAAAACCTTATAATTATCTCACCCTTGAAATACTTAGAATGTTTTAATCTTCATAAGATTTCCCAACCCCATTTCTCCTCTCTTTAGCTGAGGTGGCCAAATTCCCAGCATGCTTTGCACCTGACACTCTATGATAAAAATCCTTGATACAAACTCTGATAAAGTAGTTTATCTTATAGAAATAAGGAAAGGCTAACTGTAGAGAGGCAGTAATCAGAGATTATGGGGGACAGGGCCATTCACTCAGGCCTGAAGTTCCACATCCTTCATCTCTTGCCTTTTCTGTCAGCTATGAAGTCTCATCCTCAGACTGAAAGCCAGAAATGTGATGAAGATTACAAGAGGTCTTGAGATTGACCTTTGGTATGTGTAGTTGGTCCATAAATGGCTAGAGATTTGTAAAATAGGTGAGGGGGCATCCAGAGCCACTTGGCTATGAGACAGAGAAAGAGGTGAGGGGAGGAAGCCAAGCAAAGTGTGTGTGTGTAGACAGGTCCCAGCTCCCTGGAGCTGGATTGTGGTGATTCCAAGATGAGGACGTGTGAATGTTCTTTTTCCCTCCTTGAAATGTTTGAATCAGAAGTCCAGTCTCTGGAACTTTGGTAAATTTTAGCCTATGTCCATTAAATAAGGATGAACTGAGCACTCGCTGTGTGCCAGGACTTGGACCAACTTGAGGCATGCAGACACCCAGAAGGAATATTTATCCCTGCAAGGAGGCCACGCTCAGTTGGCAGCTGATGATAATATACCAATGAGCAAGCATCCTTTGCTCAGTGCTGTGGTCGCTGGAAGCCTTCCCGGAAGAGGTGGTCTGAGTTGAGTAGTGAAGGATGAATAAGAAATAAGGAGGCAGAGAAAGGTGAGGAGGGCACCCTGGGGAGAGGAACAGTATGGACCAAGGCCTGGAGGCCTGGAACTACCCGAAGAGCACCGAGTGCTGTAGTGGTGCTGGAGCAGGGACCGTAGGAGTGAAGCTGGGAAGGAGAGGAAGTGTGTAGGGTGTAGGATGTCTGAGGCAAAGCAATGTAGCGGTCTGGGCCCAGTATGTCACCCAAGAGCTGCCTGCCTTTCTGTGACTCTCTTTCCCATTTGCCCTCACTTCGTAGAACAACTTTTAGAAAATGCTAACCTTATTGCTTCCCGGGCTTTTAGCTAAGATCAAGTGTAGAAAATGCTAACCTGTCTCGCTCAGAGGACCCAGAGACAGGATGTATTCCCCCAGTGCACCAGAAGAACCAGGAGCAGGAGTGACAATTTCGGGGCTGAGCAGGTGGGGACAGCAAGAGTCAGGTGAGAAAACTTGGGGAAATGAGGCATGAGAAGCTACGGCACCAGGCTGTCTTCCTATGTGGGCTCCTTGGAACACAGCACTTCTCTCTCCCCGAGGGGTCTTCAGTTTGGTTAAATTAAAAAAAAAGATAAATGATTAGATATATTGAATTATTTATGTTAATATAGTTTTTGTGTATATCAAATATTTCATAATAAAAGTTGTATGTAACATGTACTTGTTATATATGTAAGGTATAAGGTGCGATAGCATGAACACTCCTGAACCTACCACTCTATTTAAGATCTAGAATGTTTCCATCACGTTCCTCCTTACACCCAACCCCTGCCAAACCTTCCACCTCAGAAGAACCACTGCTCTGAATTTTGTTTATTATTTGCCTTTGCTTAAATGTATTTATCTCACTATTTTACTCCTTGAGTAATAATTTCATTTGCTTTTATAAGAAATGGCAATGAATGGTAGAATCATCTGGAACTGTTTTTATTCAACATTGTTTTTTCATGTTTGGCTTCAAATATGATGTTGGTACTTTATAGATGGACCCAAACAAGTTAACTATCACTTGCTGAGTGTAGTTAATAAATGTGCAGAACAGTAAGATCGCTGAGTCCTCATGTTCCATAGAAGGTTAGATGCATGATCTGCTGGGTAAATGATTGGTCCAATTTGTTGGCTTTCTTCCGTCCCACTATTTCCAGCTAGTGAGATATTAGTGCTGTAGCATTTGTATCATAATCACATTTCTTGTCTCCTGCATTTCTGCATTTGTGAAGGGCAGAGTCCTTCTATGCATGACCTCAAGTAATTTCCTACTTTCTTTATCAAGTTTTTGTACTTGTTTCTAGGATACAATTTGCTGAAGTTTTTCATGATTCACATGAATCTTGAGATGCAAGTCTCTTCTTTCCGTGTTTCTAATTAAATAGAATTCTAAAATCAGAGCACAGAAAGTCTTTTAGGGTGATTCTTTATAGTCCTGGAGATCTGATCTCTTTTGTATGTCCTGAAGAACATGAGACCTGTTGATGCTCCTGAAGAAAATGTCTGCAGAGGGCGGGGGATTTAGCTCAGTGGTGCTGCTGCCTGCCTTGCAAGCACAAGGTCCTGAGTTCCATCCCTGGTACAAAAAAAGAAGGAAGGAAGGAAGGAATGAAGGAAGGAAGGAAGGAAGGAAAGAAAGAAAGAAAGGACATGTCTTGTGGTTAGATAGACTTTGAAAATACTTAGAGCATTACAGTATTTATCAATGTATTAGAGTTCTAACCATAGTATGTACCCCTGTGAATGTGCATGTGTGTGGATGTATATATGTCTAACAACTCTTAACACTGGTAAAAATCATTTTGGAAAGTGCTATTAGGAGGATGCGACTAGCTTAATTTGTTATGAAATATTTGAGTTCTTAAAGTAGGTAGAATGACTTCCAAGGTACTTGGAAAGCCCTCCTTCCCCCTCCCCACCCTCCCCAATGCATGCTACCTAAAATTTCTTAAATAGAGTAAAAAAAACCCCAAATAAACCTTTTAAGCCATAGTGGTGGAAAACTTAAAACACAAATGGCCCTCAGAGGGAGTTCTTGAGTAATAAATCCATACTAAGAGATGAATGACTAATGCCAAATTCTTTTCTTATCTCAGGTCTTGATAGAGACAAAGAGACCTAGACTTCAAGGCCACTAGTGCTTCTGAAGACTAAGTGGTAGCATAACAGCCAGGACCAGGGCCCATGAGTCAAACTTCAGCTTCTTTTTAACATTCTCAAGCCCGTGTTTTTACCACATAGCTCAGTGACTGGCAGTGTTCATTTGTTTATTTAAAATCGCATTGACACTGATTACTAAAAAATTAAGACACCATCTATTTTTGCTTCTTATCAACTATCTCATATAACTCTCAATTTTTTTTGAGGTACTCGGGATTGAATCCAGGGGTATGCTACCATTGCTCCACCCCTAGCCCCTTTATTATGATTATTTAATTTTGAGGCAGAGTCTTGTTAAATTGCTCAGATTTACCTTGAACTTTCAATCCTACTCCCTCAGCCACCGGAGTAACTGGGATTACAAATGTGCACCACTGCACTGGCTTTAGGCTCATAATTTTTAATGAATGTAAGCTTAAATTTCTAGAAGGAAGATTAAATTTTATTTTCTAAATGTTTGTTTTATTTGATTACCTGTGCCCTTTTGTATTTCTCATTTAACAGATAACCTGTCCATTTGGAGTAAATGTGTAAAATACAGAAAATCCACTAACCAATGCTACAAATATCCTATGATTTAAAAATCCTTACATGCAGATATTTTGAAGAGAAAGTGTCTATATTTATCTTGAGTTTTATCAAGCCAACAATTTTATCTTTCTCTTCTAAGTAAGGAGAAGCAGAAAAGGCAAGGAAAAAAGAGGAAAGAAAGTAGGAAGGGAGCGTGGTAGATGCATGGAGACAGAACAGTGAGTCATGGATGTGGAGACCTCGGTTCCAGCCAGGGGACAGCAGGCAAATTGCCTTTGTCTCTGTGTAAAATGAGAAAGGAGAGCCAGGTTCTTCTGTTTTCTTCTAGCTTAAAATTCTATGACTTGGAGCGACATGGCATATGTATGAACTCTGAAAACCCAAAGCCAGTAGAAGAAAGCAAATGACAGAGATAAGCAAATACAAGTGAAACGGAAAACAAAACTATGAGCGATGATCGATAGAAACAAAAGCTGGTTCTTTGAAAAAATTAGGAAAACAGAAAAGGCAGGCCTCCAGTAAGATGGATTAGTCAGATAGGTTGGAGATTTGGCAGATAATTGGAGGTAGATTCTAATCACACAGTAATGATGATATCACTTCCCTAATTTGCTTTTCTTTTTCTCTCCCATCTTATTTATTTTTCTCTGCCTGTTTTAAGCTAACTCTTATTTTCCCCTTTGTTCCATATCCATGTTTAACAGGAGATGCTGGTACCCACTCTTTAGAGAAGTGGGCAATGAAGTTACCAGCCTCCTTCCTGGCCCTCTAGGACTCCGACCTTGCGGGCTGCTGTAGTTGCTCTTTATCTTCAGCAGATGGCACTGCAAGCTAGTGGCTGTGTTGCCTTTTTCATTGATTCTGCGATGCCATTCCTCTTTTTAGTTTTTGTAACTTATTTATCACATTTTAAAATTTCCACAGTTGTGAGGCATCTTCTACTCTCTCCATGTTTACTTTAGTGTTTTATATTTCTCCAAAGCTATTATAAAATTTGTGTTACTCCTTATTAAACCTTAAAATAGTCTTAGAAAGGATAGTGAATATGCTACAAACCTCAGCACTATCTGGAGTGAATTATTTTCCTGTGTAGAATATTTAAAAGACTAAACACAAGTTCTTAGGAAACACTTTTAAATGATGCATTATTGAATTATCTGGGACTGGAAGTTTGAGGTCAAGGTGACCCAGAAATTTTTAAATATAGTTTTTTATTTTATTAGTACATGTTTGCAATTCATGGAGTTTACAATCATCTTGGAGAATTGTTACATGTACTATTACAGCTTGTTTCTTTTTTAAATCACCTTCCCTACCCAGTTCCCCTATCCTCTTTTTCATCCTTGTTGATATTATTTGTCTTAGCTCATGTAATGGCATATAGTGTTTATATTAACTGGGGTTATTAGGATCCTGAACATGACAAATCTTTATTCTTATTTTCCCTTCCCCTCCTCCTCATCCCTTGCCTTCATTCCCTATTTCTCTATTGCAAGAGACCTGTCCTTTTGTCCCTTTCTAACCATCTGTTATCATTTTGTTTGTACTTTGTCTCACTCAAATGAGAGATACTATTCAGTATTTAAGCTTGTGTGTCTGGTTTATTTCATGCAACATTATATTTTTCAGGTGCATCCATTTTCCTACTAATGTCTCAAATGTGTCTTTATAGCAGGGTAGTATTCCATTATATATAGCTACCCTATTTTCTTTCTACAGTCATCTGTCAGTGGTATACAGGCTGCTTCTAGGATTTAGCTATTGCAACTTGTGCTGCTATAAACATTGGTATGCATGTATCTCTGTCGTATGATTACTTAAGGTCTTTTGGGAAGATACCTAGCAGGGGGATTACTGGGTCATATGAAATTTTTAATTTCAGTTATTTAAGAAATCTCCATACTGATTTCCATAATGGTTATACTAATTTACATTCCCACCAACAATGCAGGAGAGTTCTTTTTTCACCACAGCCACACCAACATTCGTTATTGTTTGATTTCCTAATGATCACCGTTCTTTCTGGAGTAAGATGGAACCTTAGCATTGCTTTAATTTTTGTATCTCTAATGGCCAGAGGTGTTGAGCATTTTTTCATATATTTGTTGACCATTTTTTATTCTTCCTCTGTGAAGTGCCTGTTCATTTCTCTTGCCCATTTCTTGACTGTGACCCAGGAATTTGAAACCAGGCTGAAACACTTGCCAGCTGTGTGATGTTGGGCAAAGTAACATATATACTCTATCAGCCTCAGCTTCCTTTTCACTGAAATTGCTAATTCAGAAGATTGTTATTTTAGGTCTATCTCAGAACCTAGCCCCAGGTAGATTCAATAACTTCCAGTTAGCATTAAGTAATTTTAAAAATTTGGGGGGGGGAGCAGTAATAATGACAACCAGAAAATTAGAGACCACCATGATGGGACAGAAGACTGGGATCACAAAATAAAGCCCGGGCCTAGGAAACCCGATCCTTCTAGGTACAGGACGGGCCTCTTAGGAAATACTTTTGCTTATTGTTTCATAAATAAGAGCTTATCCAGGATTTCTCATGTACCCTAAATAAAACTTTTACTGTCTTACTTGAAAATTCATTCTCTAGTAAGGAAATAGGAGGATACAAAGTGAAACTAAAGCGGAGGCAGGAAAAGGGGAACCAGATGCCACAGAATCTGAGGCAGAGTCAGTGGCCTCAAGATACTGTCTGTTACATATGTAAGACTTCAGTATGTATTACACAGAAAAGTAACATGTAAGTAATAACATTAATTCTTGCTGGAACAAGCCTGCACATAAATAAACTAGCAATGTACCATAAATTAAATAAATCACAAATAGACAGTAATTATAAATAAATCACTATAGTATTAAGCTTATACCATGGCTCCAAATACATTCCTGATGAATGAGAATTAGATATTATATCCCAGAAAAATTTCAGTATTTGTTAAGTTTCTAGAAGATGAAAGACTGAGTTTCCAAGTGATAGAAAGAATCATATTGGAAAATGCTTGACTATAGAACATTAATTCATATAAAGCTATTTGAATTCAAAATCAAATAAGAGATTGTGGTTTTTCTTGCAAGTATTTTCTAAAAACCTCTTATATGGTACTGGGGATTGAACCCAGGATCTTTGCACTGGACTGTAGCACCAGCCCTTTAAAAATTATTATTATTTTTTAAAATTTTGAGACAGAGTCTCACTTTGTAACTAAGTTGCCCGGGCTGGAATAGAACTTGTGATCCTCCTGCCTCAGTCTCCCAGAGTGCTGGGATTGTAGATGTGCATCACCTGGGTAAAACCTTATATGGCATCTTTATTCTATGGTATGATCATAAAAACTGTAGGGAAAAACAATGGGCAAGGTAAAGAACTTGCCAATTTACAAAGAAATACATAAAAACAACAGGAAAAAGCACATGGAAAAAACCCAACTCTAGATATTAAACTGAAAACAACAGAGATATACCTATATAGCTGATATAAACATCTTAAATGTACGCATTAAAAACATAAGATCTAAATGTTGTAGTGTGATTAAATAGGCATGCTTGCATTTAGAAGAAATAGGTTTGTGTTTTTCTTATGAACAACATGAATCTTCAAATTTTATCATCTCTCTCTGCCTGGCTACAGGGGAGTAACTCAACCCTAGAAAAAGTGTCCCAGTACACCCCCAAATGAAGTATGGTATAATGGTTGAAAGCACAGGTTCTGCAGTTTGAATATCTGCTCTGTCCTTCCTTGGTTTTGTGAAATTGAATGAGTTACTAATTTTCCATGCCTTGGTTTTCTTATCTATAAAATGGGCATCATTAACACCTACCTCTTTGCTGCAGGAATTAAATAAGATTATAGATGATGGGCTTAGTGTGATAAAAAATAAATATTCAATAAACGCTAGTTGTTACTCTTCTTATTTTTCCCTTTTACTCTAATGTTTGGACTTAAAAATGGTTTAACTGTGGGCCGGGGATTTAGCTCAGTGGTTCCCCTGCCTGCCTCACAAGCGCAAGGTCCCGAGTTTGATCCCCGGTACCAAAAAAAAAAATGGTTTAATTGTGTTTGCTTTTTAAACTGCTTTTTTTTTTTTTTTTGAAACAAGGCTGCAGATCAATTAATCCATATTGCTTTCTTATATCAATTCAGAGGCCAACTCCAGTGGAAACTAGTAGTTAGGTATTGGAGTCAGCTGTATATGTCAGCAGCTACTGAGACAGGCGAGGAGTGCCTGACTCTACCATTTTTATTTTTCTCAAGTTTGGAGGGTGAGCACAGCTTGGCCAGCTGCTGTCGTGCCCTCCCCTTTGCTTACCTTTTCTTCCCCCACACCCTCCAAATGGAGTGGGACAACTTGCTTTGGTGTCCTGCTGGTGATCTAGGGGTGTCCTGCCTGGCTGTCCAGCAGCCACTCTCCTCTACTCCACTCCAACCTGGGTGCAGCTTGATCAGGTGGTGCCCCTACCCTGCTCCCACCACTTCAGACTACTGTTGACTTTTTGAAGAAGGGAGGGGGCACCCTAGCATGACTAAGATCAGGGAGTGGGATCTGGGCCCACTGTTAATATCACAGCGCCCACAGCTAGCCTTCCAGAAGATTCCCTGGTTTCAGCCCTGCCCCCTCACTGGATCCCAGCCATGACAAACTGAGGCTGTCCTGGAGCCCTGCTCCAACCAGGGGTCTGCAACTGCTACATAAACAGCAGTCTCCAGCCACTTGCACAGCTCCCTGCAATGTACCGACACCCCCTGCCTTACCCCATGCTGCAACACAGGCCCTTTTAAAGGCTCACTTTGGCGTCCTGTAAACCTACTCATGGTTTATTTCTCAGGTAATGAGGGCTCCAAAAGTCCTACAAGACTGCTTATATTCTTATCCTGAGTAGTGTAGACAGAGCAGTCTATTCAAAAGAGCCATAAACACTAGGGGCTGTTAGGACAGCAGAGCTCCGGAGACCAGCAGCCAACAAAGATCAGCAGCAGAGACCAGCACTGGCGAGAGTTGATCTACAGTGTCCGGCACAAGCTGGCGCTGGATGGTGGAGGCAGACATTGGTAGTGAACAGCAGCTGTGTCAGCTGTCAGCATCCAACATTATCCAGTGTCATCTGGTGATACCAGAGCTGTACTTTGCTGACTCATGACTTCCATCTGTATTGAGCAAAAGAACCCTGGGCTGATTGGCAACACTATCTTAGTCTTAAAATCCTCATGACTTTTGACACAATAACTTCATTTTTTGAATTCTACACATGACAAAGCAGAAATAATTTTACATACATAAAGGCTTATGCACAAAAGTTTTTAGTTTTATTCATAGAACAATTTATAGTTTATAGCTAATATTTGAAAACAACCTAAATGTTGTTTTAAAGGGAAAAGGTTACATTATTCACCCAAGAAAATTTTATGCAGCCATTAAAATGTTTTTTGAAATTGTATGATAGCATGATATATGCATTTGATATAATACCAAGTGAAAAAGCAATTTGCTTACTTGTGTCTAAATATGATTACAATCACCTAAGATAACTCTGCAACAAAAAGACTGAAAGGGAAATTACTAGTGTGCTAAAAATGGGGTTTGAGTAGGGAAACAATGGATGATTTTAAAATAGTCTTTTTTCCCATGTATTTCTGTAATTCCCTATTTTCTTTAATAGTGAGTCTCCTCGCCCACACACAATGCCACTTGAGGTTCTTGTTCGTAATTCATGAATAAACTCATGTAACAAAGGCCAGCTCAGTTTGAACTGTTTTCTTTGGGCAGAATGTCATCGTCATTTCATGAGAAATGCAGTTGGGACAGAGAGTAGCTTTGGACTGCATAATACCACAATTTAATACAGTTTTCATTTAGTGGAGTGGCATAGACTGATAAAATGAAAGAAAGCAGAACACCTTTGAGAGGAGAGGGGGGAAGCAGAATCTTTGTACCAGTCACAGAAGTTGCAGAAATTCCACAATCAAGGCAATAGAATTCCAGAGCAGAGTTCATTGCCTGACTGGGAAAAAAAAATCCCACAAACCTTATCTCTTTAAAGAAATAAGCAAACCCCAATTAAAATAGATTTTATGCTATTTGTTTTTTTAGTATTATTTATTTTTAACCTAAAGTCATCAAATTAAAGATATTTTAGAACCCTAAGGTAGAATTATATACTTTTGGTTCTTGCCATGCTGGAGGTTGAGCCTAGGGCCTGAGGCACACGAGCTGGGTAAAGCTCTTTACACTGAGTCGCCGCTCCAGCCTTTTCTTTTTCTTTTTTTTTAGTACCGAGGATCGAACTCGGGACCTTGTGCTTGCGAGGCAGGCGCCAGAACCACTGAGCTAAATCCCTGGCCCTACTTTTGGTTTTTATAGTGCTTTGTCTTTTTCTGATTATAATGTATAAAGAAAGGAATGAAATTCTCTAGTAATCCTGGCATACATAGAGTGGTCAATCTTAAGATTTATGATATAAAATCTCTCTGTCTCTGAGATGGAACTACCATTTCTTGAGTGCTTATCAAGAGCTTGGCACTGCTTGGAAGATTTTACATGCATTAATTCACTTCCTTCACAGGACGATCTTCTGAGGTAGATACAGTAAGTATCTGGTGAAAATAAATTTCTTAAAAAAGCCCACAGCTTGGAAAAGCCATGATGTGTGAGTCTAGGCAGAGGGCTAACCTCTCTTTCCCCTAACATCAGTATATCTATAAATAAATATTTACTATAGTGAAATTATAGACCACCTAATATTTTGTAACCTGCTTCCCCTGCAATGTGTCTGAACTTCATTCCAAGTCAATAGATATTGACCTACTTCATTTTTTGGGAGGGGGAGTGTCAGAGATCGAACTTGGGACCTTCTGCTTGTGAGGCAGGCGGCGGAACCACTGAGCTAAATCCCCGGCCCCCCCTACTTCATATTTTAATAGCTGTATTGTATTTTGTTACATGGGTAATGTATTTAACCATATTCCATATAGTTGGATATTTTAAAGTTTTCAGTATTATAAACAACAAGGACATGCACATCCGTACACTCAAATGTAAACTTAAGAAATTATTTCATTAGAATAAATTCTCAGAGGAGAAATGCCCAGGGGAAAGTGAACATTTTCAAGTCTGTTATCAACAAGAAAAATTGTGACCGATTATTTTTCCTCCCAGTTGGCAGAGTGCTTTTTTCTATATTCTAGCGTTTGTCAAACCTTCCTTAATACACTGTAAGAAATTCTGTATAGCAATCCTCTACACACACACACACACACACACACACACACACACACACACTCTGAGTTCAAGGAAAGTTTGTATTTTCCTGACTAGATGCCACAAACTCTTTTCCTCTTCTCTCTTCTTTTCCTTTCCTTTTCGAAAACTTTTAAAAATACCAGATCCAGTCCACTAAGTTAATTAGTTTCTTGACTCAAAAAACACTATATTAATGCTTGGGTATTTGTATTTCTTCAAAAATTGCCTGATGATCTGAGATAATGACAAATTACCATTTCATTTTTCTGTAATTTCTAGAGAGGCTGAATATTTTGGAAAATAATCCTTTGGGAAAGAATAAACTGAAATCCATTATTTCTTAACCTTCAGTACACATTAAAATTTTTTAAAAAGAATCCTTTAATCACTTGGTGGACAAATAATCTCTAGAGATTCATCCTAGGCATCAAAATTTGTGGCCAAGACTGAGAACAACTGCTGTAGGTGGTTATGGTAAACTGGAGATTTGTGTGACAGTGTTGTCCATGACACACTTAGATTCTTATTTTAAAAAACTTGGTTTGATTTCTTTTTGGATGTGATATTTATTTTGAAATCTATTTGAAAGGCATTTAAATCAATAAATATAGTGAACTTTCTAAAATGTTCTTTTCTACTGTAAGATCTCTGATTGTTAGGCACATGTTGCTTCTGAGAGTTATTCTTTATTTAAATTTAAGCCCTTTAATATTTTTTGTGAGTCTATCCTGTATAAGGCGCAATGCCCGATCTGTGGGATTGGAAGAGGAGCCAGCAGCTCACGATGTCATAGACACCTAATTTATGTGTGCAAATAACTGCCGATATAACTCCAGAAAGAACATAATCATTTCATCATCATATGATTTAGAAATAAGACCATTTAAAACCTATGTTTCTGCTGTCCTCATACTATGGCTCATTTATGATAATTTTTACTTATGTCAAAAAGCAATAAAACTTTGGAAACTCTTTTAGTTAGATTTGAATAGACTATGTTTGCCTTTTTAAACACCATACAGTAAAAAATATCATAATCATCTGAAGATTAATTCAGGATCAAGTATAGAATTAGAGAAGGGTTCTAAGTTTAGCTTGTAAACTGTTAGCTGCATAAGTCGCAGTTCCTAAAACCCAGTGTTTACTTGTATCTTATTTAGTGATGAATTATGGCAAATTCATTTGATTGGAAGTAGTTGAGATTCTCATGAATCAAATTATATTGTGAGAAAACCGCAGAGCTGTTTGCTATTTCAGAGCTCTGTTAGAGAGTTCCAGTTACTACTGGACAAACCTCCCAGAAGGTCCTCTGGAACCCCAGGTTTAACAGGTCTGCCCAATATGGTTCTTAGCTCCCTCCTGCCTCTTCCAAAGCTGGTCTTCCCTCTATTTGTGGCAATCTGCTTTGTCTTAAGACAAAGGTGTCTTTATATTACTGTGGCTGTTTCCTCAGAGAAGCACAATGCTTGCTGATTCAAACCAGGCTGGGGGAGCTTGGTGGAATGTGGATGGGGTGGGGCAGGGGTCTGTGTGCCTCAGCACTGGCCACTGAGATTTCAGCTCTGAAAACTCAAGGAGGCTGCTCCTCCTTCTCTCTTCTCTGTTGTGTAGGGACAAGAAAGACAGTCACAGAAGACTCTCACATCACCAGCCTCTGTCACACTTCTCTCCTGGAGGAGTAAAGACAGCAGAGGTGCAAATTAGCAGCAGGTATCATCCCAAGGTCCAGCAGAGGTGACAGATATAAATGAGTTCCAGAAGGGCTTGATAAATTGATACATGATGTGTGGCTAAGAGAGCTGGTGTTGAGTGGAAGGAGACCATTCATGCCTTCCAATGGCATCTGTCTTTAGTCTGCTGTTGGCCATACCTAGGAATTCCCAAGTCTCCCGGTTCCTCTGCTGCTGTTCCCCTCAAAGTGTGGTGGAGTAGGAAAAGCTTTGACATTGAGCGAGTTATCTAACCTTTCTCATCTCAGTCAAAATTGTCTATAAAATCATGTATAACACCTACATTATTTCTTATGGAAATGCCAGCACAGGGCAGGACCATGAGTATGCACCTAATAAATGACATCCCATTAGAAGCAGCCAGGATGAGACACCCAAACACAACCAGCTGGGCCAGGGCCAGAGATCTCAGAAGAGCAAGTGGAGTGTGCAGTAAGGGGCTAGTGTGTGTTGGGAGGTGTAGTTCAGCCACTGCCCTGCCACCTTCTGCAGTGTGAAGTACTCACTCATGGAGCGGCATGGCTCTGGAACAGAAGTGGGAGAACGCTTATGGGTCCAATTAGACAATGGATCAGCTGTTTGGTTTTCATCTGCCCCTCATCCAGTGTTATCTACTGATGAACAGGAGACTCCAGACACCTAGAGAAAGAACAGAAAGTCCAACGGTTTATGAGGCTTCGAAGCTCAGGTAACTGGAGGGTGGGTTTTCTTCTTGTGTGTGTTCACCAAAGGACAATGATCAAGTGGTCAAACTCAGACAGTAATTTTTCAGAGCTGGAACGTGGAAAACAAGGAGAGCAATTCATCCTGTTGGGTCACATCCTCTTCATGATGCAGGAAGTGGGGTAGCAGACCAAGACGGTTAGAAAAACATGACGTTAGGAGGCTTTTGCACGGTATATGTGTATGTGTGTTTTCGTTTTTTATTCTGTGAATCATCAGGCTGTTGGAAGTCCTCAAGCTTGTTGTCAAATAAAACTGGCTAAAAGCCAAGTCTTTATCTGACTGTATTAAGCTTCAGCTCATGTCAGCCTAATAAACAGAAGCTCATCCTATTGGCCACCTGCAAAAATGGCCAGGGCCCCGAGTGCTCCTTCCAGGAATAGGAGTGTAATGTTGGGAATTTCTACGACAGTCCCAGGGAGCATGAGACTGTAGATCTTGTCCAGGAATAGGGATGTTGTGGTTTTGCTCCAGGAGAAGAGATGGATGCCATTTGTGAGTACACAACACTGCTCAGGGCATAATTTATCCTTCCTTTATTCGGCTGCCTCACTGGACAAAAGAACTTTAGGTGTCAAGAATGGCACAAGTCCCTTCTGGCCCTGTCCTTTTGCCTTCACTGCTCTCATTCATTTCCCTTTCTTCTTCCTTCCCCTTCCTTTGCCTGTGTGTCAGGCAGGAGCTTCCCACACTGCTGTCCATGGGAGTGAGTTGAAGGAGAAAGGGTTTTTCTCCTTCCTGACTTTTTTTTGGGTTTTGGTTTGATAGGTAGCATCCTTGCAAAAGCTAGTTGAGTGACCTCCTCCAGTTCTGAACTTTCTGGGAACTCAGGACTGCCATGCTTCTAAGATAAGTCAAGTATTCAGCTTTTTGAACTGCTGATCCCAAGAATGGATCTTTAAAGTTTAAAAGCCATGTTCTTTGCAATTCATACTCAATGGTTTTCTAACTTTAAAAAACGGGTTTCTTTTAGTCTGTGGTCAGTATATGTGCTGGGAATGTGTGGTAATAACTAGGAAATTATCTCAAGATCATCTATGAATTACAGGACTGAATAGCAGGGACACTTCTAGGTAGGTATGTGTGTTAAAGGCTTCACTTGTCATCTACTGATTTCAGATTTTAATATTTAGAAAAGGAAATAAAAAGGCCTCAGATTTCTGGGTAAGTAGTAGAATTTTTAACACTAAAAATTTTAAATAATTTAAGCCCAACACAAACATTATATATAATTTTATCCCCAAATGAAATTCTATTGCCAGTTGTAGTGGCACATGCCTGTAATCCCAGCACGTTGGGAGTCTGAGGCAGGAGGCAAGTTTGAATTCCATCTAGGAAATATAGACTCTGCCTAAAAACAAAAGCAAAAAAGAAATTGATAAAAAGGCTGGGGATGTAGCTTAGTGTGAAGTATTACAAAACAAAAAAAAAGGGTTTTTATTTTTTCGCATTACCTTCTAGTTCTCATGGCATGCAATTTTTATCTAATTACAGTATTATTATTATTACTATTTTATATTTTCCTTAAATTTATGTATAAGACATTTACAAAAAAATGACAATTAGACTAACTTTTGGTGCTAATGGACCGAGCAGCAGAATGATCACAGAAAGTGTGTCTTTCCTTTCTGGCTTTGCCTTTAAAGCTTTCATGTTTTAGTATTTCAGTTTACACTATGAAAAACCAGGGCTTATGAATAGATACCCTACAGTTATTCTGGGTGGAAAATTAACTGATGTGATTTCAGAATTCCCAATATAGAAAGATACGATTTCAAATGCTGCAATACTGAAAAAAGTGTCTTTTCTTTCTTCACTTTTTCCTTTTGCACTGTTCCCACTCATTCCTTCCCTGAACCCTGGGTAAATCTAGAAGCAAAGATCCTCCTTGTGAATCTCCTGAGTTGGGTCTGAGGTCATTCCACAGCTGAGCCGGCAGACACCTGGGGTCCCACTAGGCAGAGGAGGAGCCTGAGCTGCTGCTGGCAGAGTGCCTTGCTGGACACCTCACAGGTAGGAGTTAGTGTCCCACCCAGACCTTTGCAATTAGATGTAATTGCAGGTCTGGCTCTTTTGCAACAACTGCGCTGCCTTTCAGTGCAGATTCTGAGATAGAAATAATGACAAAAGCTGACATGTTTTAGAGTAGACTGTTGGTTCTTTGAATGGTATGATCTCTGTATTTTTCTTCTGGTTTTGGAGCTTGACTTCATTGTCACTAATTCTGAAAGCTGGGAACATTCATTATTGGACATCATTGGTTAGAGAATATGGTTTTATGTAACAGAAAATGTATTTCAGAAATGTAAACTGGAAGAAAAGAAACTCAGCATATTTCCGGATGTCTGTGTTCCCTTCTTGTAAACTTTTTGGTTAGTTCAAATTGTAATAAAAAGTTTACTGAGTGAAGGATAAAAATAGCTTCTTTCGTAGTTTTACCTCATACAGCAACTGTACATTGTGCTTTTCCATGGAAAGAGCTATTTTTAGAAAGAATGCAAAGCACCCTCAGCTACATGAGTAATAACTATTTGGCAACATGATGCTTATAACAGATGATCACTGAGCTCTTTTTTGGAAGGTTTGCAACTTGTTTTTCTTTTATGCAATTACTATGTGTTGTTTATGATACACAAAACCTCATTTAACTATAAAAATCAAAGGATATATGTATAGGGCTTTAGGGATTCCTTCTACTTCCTGTACAATGACTTACAATTTTAATGTGCCAAGTTGGACAAATGGAAAGGAACCAAGAGATGGAGGGAGGGGAGAGTTGAGAGGGGAAGGGGAAGTAAAAAGGATTAAGATGTGTTATGTACACGTACCAACTCCCCATGATGAATGTAGTCATTATGTACTGCAAACACGTACTAATGGAAACAGAAAGTAAAATAAAGGAAGGGGCATTAGGTGTTACACACTGTTTAGCTACAAGATAGAAGAAAAAGCAGCATGTTTGTTGAAAGAGAAGGAGGCGATGAATAGCTTACAGCAGGTTTGCAAATACATAATGTAAGTAGACAGCTTACCATTTAAGATTTTAAATAGTAAGACAACAACAACAAAGCAAAAATAGAAAATTGTAAACCTGGAACAGAATGTAAACTACTTCACACTCATCTGTCCTCCCTGAAGCAGGAGGTAGCCTCAGGGAGTTGTATTTGAAATCTATGAAGTGAGAGGATTGGCGAATGAGATGATCCTGGGGAGAGAGAGTGGATCATTTTCTTTATGGTTTTTAAATTCTTAATTATTTGCTTTTTAGTTTAGTGTAGTTTTCCATAGATCCAGAAGTTTAGTCATCTCACTTAAATGCAGACAGAGTTGATCCTCTACTCTCTATTTGGATTATTCAAATGGCTAACTAAAATAGAAAAAGTGACTAAAATGTAAAATTTTAGATGCAGAGAGTCATGGTTTCCTAGAATTATATACTGAACACCAGACATATTGTAGAGATGATTCCTGAGGTAGGTGGGTAGTCTCCCTCATCTCTGAGATTCTATCATTCTATGACTATTTCCTCTGCCGGGTCTGGTAAGTTTCCTCTGGGAGATGATCTTTCAGCCACTCAGAATATCAGAGAAGTTTTGACCAAAAATAATTTTCAGAGTAAAACTCAGTGTCAGATACTTTCCTCTTGGAGGAAGAACTAGTTAATCTCTAAAACAAATTTTAAGAAAGAAGAAACAAACACAAGTTAAAAAAATATAACTACCATTATTTCCACTGGAGAAGTAATCAGTATCTTGACATAAAAGTTACGTTTCAGCTGTCACCCCCCATTTATAAACAGAGTCATGGCTTTACTGATGCTAAGTTTGGACAACTAATACTCTTCAGAATTGGGCATATATTTTTCTCTGAATTTCATTGTAAAACAATGTACAATTTGGTTCAGATTTCATCCTGTATCACTAAGAGTGATAATTTCATCAATAATTCAAACAAGTTGAAATTTACAGATTTAGAAAGAAATAATAAAAATGCTTTGGTTTGAGTTACATGTTGTGTGAAGATAAAAAAAACTTTCAAACCATTCATAGAATGTTCTAAATATGAAGAAAGAGGTATTTGGAAAGTTACCAAATGAGCCAGTTGTCTGCCTGGTGTCTCCATGTTTGTGGACCTCAGCTCCTGGATGGCTCTGAACCTGAAAGGGTTATAGATGAGCTCCAGATAACGGCCCTACAATGAGCTTAATTTCATCTCCATGTTAATGGGAGTAAGGCTTAACTGGAAGTTAGAAATTTTGTGATGGACATTTCAGTCTTAGAAATTCAGTGATCTTGGATTCATTGCTATAGATTTGGAAGAAAGGTGGTGCATTGGGTTGGATTAGTACCCTGGGCCCTATGGTTAGCGTAGATTCTTATATTCTCATGCAATGACTGATCCCTTCCCAAGTGGAATAATCATAAAATTACAAAGGTTTTGAAGAAGAAATTAAAGATAACACACAGAAGCTTTTATGCTTTCAAAAGATCAATTTTTGTCCAAACCAATTTTCAAGCATAAAATGGATGACTTATGCTTGAGGAAAATTAAAGCTGAAAAATAGCTATAAATTTAAATTTAAAAACTCATCTATGCAACAGTTACCTCAGTTTTCAAAAACAACTTTATGAGGTATAATTTATGTACTATACTCATTCATTGTAATTTCATAGTTTGATGATTTTTAGCAAATGTATATTCGCCACCATTTCTACAATATCAAAGTTAGAATGCTTCCATTCCCTTCCAAAAGTTCTGGGCTCCTGGCCTCAGTCCCTTCTCCGTGACTCCATAGTTTTACCTTTTCTAGAAATTTTCGGCAAGTAGAATCAAGCAGCATGCAGTCTTCTATGCTGGCATCTTTCACTTATGTAATATTTTGGGTTTTATGAGTGTCATTGTATGTTTTGTAATTTGTTCCTTTCCATTGCTGAGTAGTATTGTATTGGACTGACTATGTTATGTTGGCTCATTAACTAGTTGATGGACATTCAGCTTGTTTCTGGCTTTGGGTTATTATAAATAGTGCTGTTATGAACATTTGCATTCTTTTTTTATGAGGACATATGTTTTCATTTCTCATGGGGTGCAACCTGGTGTGGAACTGGTGTAGAACTGGGTAGAACCAATGTAGAACTGCTTGCTTATGTGAGAAACTGAAAATGCTTTCCCAAGTTGCTGAGCCACTGGCCCACCTAGCTGCCTGCTGGCCCAGGTGGCTGAGTGGTAATTGTCTGTAGTCTCCTGGGGGTGGGGGCCAAGCTATGGCTCCAGGGATTTTGCTGAGTCTATAGCCACTAAACTCTTTTCCCTAAAGTCTTGTCACCTCACTTCCACTCTCCTAGAATCGATTTCCTGCCTCACTGCTCCTTAAAAACACTTCTTGCTTGTCCTCTGAGTTCTGTTGCACGAGGATTGACATTCATTCTCCACTTTGCCAAAATCCTCTTGTAAGAAATTATAAAGCTTAGTTCCCTGGTAGACATAATGGATCAGAGAAAATCCAGGGAGCATTAGCACCGTTTAAAATTTCAACAGATAACCCTGTTGTGGGGAGGAGATACCAAAGTTACTGAAGATAGAGGGAAATATTTCTTCCCATTTCTAGAGAATTTACTCTTTCTAGATGTATAGAGCATCTAGAATTTCCCCAGGAATAGATGGTTCCTCTTTCACATTCTCCCCACTAACCACAGAGGACTAGCCACAGAGGCAAAGGCTTGTGTTTGGGAAGTTTGGTAGTGTTGAAGTCTGTGTGACTTCACTTCTGGTGATAAATCTTGTGTGTGAACTCTGGGGCCGGCCGGCATCCAAAGTAAACGGCAATTGTTGTGGTGAAGGCTGCATGGGCGGCCGCACAGGCTGCACTTCAGCTCCAGCCAAGCTTCTGGTGACTATGATTCCCTAGGGCTCTTTGGAGGGCTGGCCTTGGATTCTGAGAAGCACTCATCCCCTGATCTCCTTCAGTTCAGCCCTTAGCAACCCAGTCCCTTCCACTGGGGACAGGGGTCAGGTGCACACCTGCCTCCTCTCCCCACACTAGGGGGACGGCAACATGCCGGCCAGGGTCCTGTGCGCTGCCTCCTGTGGAATCTCCTGGTCAGACTAGCCAGGCTGTGTTTTTTGAGCACAGAAACTGGAACTGATTCTCTATAATGACCCAGAAAAAGGGAAGGTTCAGGCAGTACTCCAGGCAGCTGTCTAATCTCGCCTTGCTCACTTACTCTCCATACCGTTGCCTTTGAGTTTCCCTCTGTCTGGAATGCCTTACCCTGTTCTCTTCCTTCTCCTGGTGAAAACTCTGCTGATTCCCTGATGCAGAAGGGAAACACCATCTCCTGTGGGAAGCCATTACTCCCCTTCCCTAACCCTTTATCCTACAGCTCTTTGTTCTTAGCTCTGTTATAATATTTATCAAATCATGTTATAGTGGGTTGTTTACCTGCCTGAGTGCAAGAACTTTAAAAAAAACCTCTTTAGCCCTGGGATCTAGCGTGGTGCTTGGCATAGATCAATGACAATTATGATTATGCTAATATTTATTATCTATTATGTGCCTGGCTGGTGCAAAGCACAGTGCTAGAAGCTCCAGATACATTATATACTCAGTCTCCACACCAATTCTACAGGTAGCCTTTGGTGTTCTGAATGGGACAAGGGGTGTACAGAGGTCTATAACTTGCTTAATGTCCCATAGCTAGTCAAGGATGGAGCTAAGGTTTGAATTCACATCTATGCAACAAAAGGCCAGTGTTTTAATCAATTAAGTTGTACCATTTTTATAGACGTTTAAAAATGTTTCATTAGTACACGTTCACAGTACATAATGATTAATTTATTGTGAGGAATTCATACGTGTATATAAAGTCTTAATTCTTTTTTTGTGCCCCGCCCCTCCTATCCCTCCCTGCTCCTTCCAACTCTTTCTTTTCCCATTTACAAAAGCTCTATTTACATGTTTCCCCTCCAATTCTTTTTTCTATCCCCTATCTCTCCCCCTTTTCCCCTCCTTCCATGTCTTGTTCCCCTTCGTATTTGAAAAAGATCTTTCTACTTCCTTTTATCTACCTTTTATTTTACTCTTTATTTATATAAGACAAACCATATGATATTTAAGCTTATGTGTCTGATTTATTTCACTTAATATTATGCTATCAAGGCGTATCCATTTACCTACTATTTCTTCGAGTTAATCATTCTTTACGGCAGAGTATTATTCCATAGTATATAAATACCACATTTTCTTTACCCAGTCATCTGTCCATGGGTGTATAGGCCATTTTCAAGATTTAGCTATCATAAATTGTGTTGCTATAAACATGGGTATGATGTAATATGACAATTCTAACTCTTGTTGGAAGATACCTAGAAGGGGACTAGCTGAGTCAAATGGAATTTTTATTTCTATGGAAATCAGTATAAATATTCCTCAAAAATAAATGTAGATATGTTTTGGATGCTGACCTGAGATTTCAGTAGATGCCCTTCCCATGTGAGTATGGTTCTGGTGTGGGCTGTCTCATTCCTTCGGCATTGGAACACATGAGAGCCTCTTTGGCCCAGCTTCCTCACTTACATATGGAGTCTTGGTTTTCCTTTGGGGAGGCAAGGGAGATCAAAAGTGTCAACTGAAGGGGAGAGGCTCCTAATCTGCTTAGAATTATACTGATCCTAATGTTGAGTCAGCATCCTGTGTAAAGCAATAACTCATGGTTTATCATTAAACCCTATGAAGGGTGGTATGAACAAATGGATAAACTGGTTGTATTTATCCTGGTACATTAAAAGCCCACAAGTGATCTTTCCTCTGCCTCCCTGTGTGTCCGTATAGTGTAGGGCTTGAAAGGGTTGGGCGTAGGGAATATGTGGTGAGCTATATGAGCCCTAGTTTATCTCCCCTATGTCTTGATGTCACTGAAACACAGAAACAAACCACAGAAGGGTACACCTGAAAGGAGGAAAGCAAGTTGATGCCACTAATGATATTTGTCTCATTTTTCCTAGACCACTTCCCCCAACACCTAACAGAGTACAGAGTGATTAATATTTACTTGTTGAAATAAATTACATTATATTTATAAATGCCTTGCATCTCTACGAGACCTAAGGAACTTAACAAAGCTCTTTTATAGTTTCTGCTTCTAATGATCCTTGATTCTTTTTTTTTTTTTGGTACCAGGGATCAAACTCAGGACCTTGCTCTTGCAAGGCACGCAAGGTGCCACTGAGCTAAATCCCCAGCCCGATCCTTGATTCATTTTAAGAGGGAGGATATTAAATGTCAGAAGAGTTAAATGACTTTCCAGAGTCATAGAACTTATCAGAGTTAGTGTCTAGGGTAGAATTAAGGCCTTGCTCATGAAGGACACAATTGTTGACCTAACTCCATTTTGCCTTTCTCTGACCTGTTCTTTTGTGAATTATTCTTTCATTTAGTTTATCTTAAATTACATCGTCACAAATATGGTAGATAAATATCTTGTGATAGAAATTGAAACTGAGCAGTGGCAAATTTCTTGGCACTAAAAACGATTCTACACAATTGGTCCCAGGATAATGACCAGGCAGACCACAGCCTGACCAAAATCGCCATCTACGTGAACGCTTGCCTCTTGCCTTTGCTCCTTCTCTAACTGCAAAGCAATTGCTAGCACCTCAAAGACAGACCTTAGACTACCAGAGCTTTCTGTTCTTCCTGGTACAGTCATAGTGAGAATAAATTTCTTTCCTGCTTCCAACATCATTGTCTGGTCTGTTAGGGCAAGTGGCTGGGTGTGGACTATAGGACCCCCAGAGCCAAGCTGTGTTAGTCTGCGTCTCATCTTGTGACCAAAATAGCTGAGAAAGTCAAATAAAAGGAGGAAAGATTTACTTTGGCTCATGGTTTCAGTCTATGGTCAGTTGTCTACAAGACAGAAACATCATGGAGGAAGGGTGTGGAAGAGGAAGGCTGCTCATTTCCTGGGGGCCAGGAATCGGAGAGAAAGACAAAAGCTCCAGAGAGAGAAGGAAATGGGGCCAAGAATACACCCTCTCAATTTATAACCCCAGTGATCTACCAGGCCCCATATCCTAAAAGCACATTCAGCTACAAACTCATAAATAGGTTAATCATTGATGAGGTTATCCCCACCTGTGAACACAGAGCCTTTGGGGACATATTTTTGATCCAAACCATAGAACAGGTCTTCAACCAGGACTCCAGTAACATGGTGACTTTGAAGCCAGCACTTACAAAACAAGAAAAGAGAATTTTCAGATATTCAATACCTAAACTTTTAAAGCAATTTCTACTTAATATGTTTGTTTGGCATCCTAGCTGATCTTACTCTACTCTCTGGATCGCCTTTCTCCTATTTTCTGTATTCAAATCAATCACAGTAATTTGTACAGCCCTTTCCAGGGATCTTCATGTGGAAGTGAAGTTGGACTTTTGCTTTTCCAAATCCTTTTAACTCACAGACTCAACCAGTGCCTACTACGCCAAGATAAAAAGTGGGCAGAGTATGACCCATGTCTTGATGGAGCTTTTCTTCATATGACTGCAGGGACAGGCACACATTCTAGTGACCCTATGGGACAAGAGCTTAACAGGATTCAAAGAAAGGTCTGAGAACAAGAGAAGATTGCAACTACCTCTGACTGAGATTTTGATGAGAGTATCATGGCTCTGGTGGCTTTTGATTTGGCATAGAATAAGTAGGAATTATTTTTTGAAATTCCATATGTGAACATGGGGAAGAGCATTTCAGTTAAAAAGAACAGCAGAGACAAAGGTGGGAGAGGTGGCCTGTGTAGGGTGGGATTAGTGGTCCTGGGAGGAGATACAAAAGAGAGGAATAAGGCTGGAGAGGTGAGCTTATTTCTCTCTCTCTCTCTCTCACTCTCCCCCTAAGCTCAGGGCCTTGGACATGCCAGGCAAGCACCACT
This sequence comes from Heterocephalus glaber, assembly GCF_053883595.1. Classification (NCBI taxonomy): domain Eukaryota; kingdom Metazoa; phylum Chordata; class Mammalia; order Rodentia; family Bathyergidae; genus Heterocephalus; species Heterocephalus glaber. The sequence goes on along the minus strand of NW_028258296.1, from coordinate 29,818,980 downwards.
GAGCTATACATCCCCAGTTCTTGCATTTTCTTCAATAGGAAGTCCAGCAGGGGTTTACAAGGAGGGACAGTTCAGCTGGAAAGGAGGAACTGTAGGCAGCTTCAACAGTGATCTATGTGAGGCTCAATCATTTGTCGCTTACCTTCAGAACACCTCCTGAGATGGTGGGGCGTCATGCAGGAAGCTGGGGTCCAGTGCCAAGTGGCCCAGAGCCAGGCTTATGGGCCCTTTCAATCAAGCAAGCAAGCAATGGAAGGTGCAGGCACCATCATACTTATCTGTACTCAGTTCAGCAGGTGCGTAAAGGGGGTCAGAGGCCCTGCAGCAGGGGCCATTGGGAAAGCTTTCTAGTGGAGATGATGCTGAAGCTGAGACTCTTTATTTACTGGGCCAGGTAGACAGGGAAACAGAGGGAAGGAGAGGGAGACCTCAGTAAGAATGAAGCACAGAGACACAAGCAGCATGAGCAGTGAGCAGGACCTGTTTTATTCAGTTCATTTGATTTTTATAAAACTATTTCACTTGTTTAAGTAATATTTTATTTTAGAAAATGTGACTAATACAGACAAAAATCCATAATCCCACAACCTAGAGATAATAATTTAAAAAATTAGATGATTATCTTTCTATTTTTCTATGAGTATGAATAGGAATCAATAGATCTATGTGAGCATGTATACATGCACATACACACACACATATATAAATGTATGGATACATAGAAAAGTGTATATGTTGACGATGCTAATACATCTCCTCTTTGTCTCTATGTTGGATATCCTGCTTCACAAGCGTAGGCATAAAACAAGCTTTTGTTTCTTTAATGTGTAAACAATATGACCTAGAGTACTCACCAGCACAGCCTGACAGGAAGTCCAATCTTTCCCTGGGATTCCTCAGTAATTTCCAGGAATATACATGAAACCTTTATATATTCCTCAACCTCCTGCCCTACTATTGGCTGCTGCCACCCACTAATGACATCTAAAAGATAAGTAGGAAAGGGAAATACAGGTAGACAATTCATTTCAGTGAGAGTATAAGTGCCTGGGCAGGAACCTTGTCTTTCCTATCCACTGCTGTGTACTCCAGGGCTCCAAATAATATCACACAGCAGGTGTTCACTAAACATGCTAAATGAATGCATGAATTTAGATGTCCCGTTATCCAGGGAAGGGGGCATTTATTGAATATTTTCATGTGCTTGTTCTACGGTGGGGATCAGGAATGCATGTGTAAAGAACAGAACTTTCATCTATGATGGATATAATTTAAAGATAAGCATCTTTTGAAAGCAAAAAGGGCTTCCGTGGGAGTCTGTGAGCTTCCTGGCATGTAAGGTATTTAAGTAGATACCAGAAGATTACCGACCAAGGATGTGGAAGAGATTCCTGGTTTGGGAGGGATATTGAACTAAGTGACCACTAATGACTGTTTCAATGTGAAATTGAATAAATGTTAGCTTATGTTTTCTAACTTATTAGTCATAACAACTGAAAGGATCACAGAAGGACTTGGGAGGTCAGTTACAAATGAAAAACAAATGCTTGGATTGGATCCTGATTTGCTGATAATAAATGATATTCCTTGAGAAGTCTGCAGGATTAGCAAGTTTTGATAAACATTTTTGCAGAAAACCCAAAGGTCTTGACTTTGGTTATTGAGAAATTTGAATTCAGTGCTTTAGAATTTCTATCTGTTGGTCTTATTGATTTAGGACTCAAAAAATTCATGATCTGGGCCAGGAAATTAGCTCAGTGGTTCTGGCACCTGCCTCAAAAGTGCAAGATCCCGGGTTCGATCCCTGGTACCAAAAAAAGATTCATGATCTATTCCTTGGTTCAAGAAATTTATAGTCGGGAGGGAAAAGAGAACCATGGTCAACATCCACTATTATGAGATACTATAGACTTTGCAATATGAATAATTCCAAAGGGAAAATGAGATTATCTATTACATATTTGAATAGAATTTTTAAAAGTTTACTTTATTACAAAATAATAATTATTAAATAAAAATTTAAAAACTGAAAATGGTAATAAATTACTATTTATATTTTTGTGATTGGCTTTTAGTGTTTTTAGGCACTTACTTTTTATATACTTGTGATACACCTGTAGAAGCTTTTTTGAACTTTAAAATATTAATCTTTAGATAGACTGGTAGAAATATGTGTTTAGGATCTGAAACCTTATTCTCTAGAGCTTTGATTTATGCACCTTGGTTTTCCTTTGTGAATCTTTAGTATAACTTTTGAATTGAAAAGTTATAACATATAGGTTGTGTTTAAACAATATCAAAGTGAATTTTAAAAATTAGAATTTGGTTAATATGATGGCCAAGTTACAAAATGAGATTACAGATTAACTGCTGGATACCTAAATGGTCAGAACCTACAGTTGTGGCTATTAGCCTTACTACCATACCTAACTTCAAACTCAGGACCTTGTGCTTTTGAGGCAGGAGCAGTGCCACTGAGCTAAATCCCTGGCCCCTCCTACAATACCTAACTTTAAGTATAACTAGTTATTTGGTTGCTGCCTATTTAATGACCAACTCTACTGTTAGACTCTCTGCCTAGTTCACAGGACTATCTCTAGTGCCTATCTTCTTTCCTGCATGCTTGATTCTTAGTGAGTGTAATTTGAAGAAGTGAATGATTTCTTTACTGGGAGGCCCATGCATCCATTCACTTATCCATTCATCCATCATCAGTTGTGTTTTGGAAGATCTGCATGTACGAAGCACCATGCCTTGCACCACATATACAGAGAAAATCAGATACAGCCCTTCTCTGGGTGGAAGTTTGTTGTCTGGTGGGAAAGGACAAAGGTCTTCTACAAGGTCCTCCGATGCTTCTGCAGATCTCTTTACCAGTTACAATTACAGATATGCTGGGGGTGGCTTGTGAGTCATTAACAGCTTAGGGTGAACTAGTTTCTCAGGATTCAGAGGAGAGGTGGAAGTGGGTCCTATGGCTATGGAAGGGGCACTTCCAGGTTATCATTTTCTCCCTTCTCTACAGTAGGAGTCCTGGGTCACCGGGAGGCAGCAGTGTAACAGAAACGTGCTCAACTGGTGGAGTTGTTACCATCTAGCTATGTGATGAATGTGCAACTCAGGTAACCTTCTGAACCTCAGGCTCCTTACCTGCCTGGGAGGTGATGGGGCTGGAATGTGGTGGGTAGGGAAGGGTCTGTGAACCACATGGCCCCATGCTTCCCCTTTGCCAACAAGCATACATCTGGTGCCCTGTGCATGGCCTGTCCTGTGTGGCTTCATGTCTACAGAAAGCCCCCTGGCCTCGTGCACCATGTGCCACAAGAACACTAACTGCACCTCCACCTTCTTTATCCTCCCCTATGGGAACAGAAGCTGATGCTGCCCCTAGCAGTCTCAGGGAGCAGGGAGGCTGTGCTGGAGGAAAGTCAGAGCTGGGGGAGAAACAAGGCATGAGCCAATCTCTCCTTTACTGGCACAAAGCTCCCCTGGGCCAGCCCTCCAGGTGCCCAGTGACTCACTACTGTGAGCCCTTGGTCACTGATCCTTCTGGGACGGGTCCTTCCAGCAGGGCCTCATTCTATGCCACAAATTTGTCACATGGACCTAGAGATAAAGAAAGTCCTTCCTCCTTACCTTACTCACCTGTATCAGTTGGATCCAAACCAGGACTGGGTCTGAGGGATCTCGGGTGTCTGTTTCATTCCCACAGTAATTCCTATGCCTATTGAGGTGGACTGGGGTGCAAGAAAAACAAATAAACATAAGCAAGTGTCTCTGCTGGTCTTCAAGAAGCAACCTCTGCCTCCCACCTCAAGGAAAGTGTGGGGAGGAAGGCAAGGTGGCCTTCCTGTATTGTGCTCCTGGGGAAGGCAAGCTTCTCAGTCCACATGAGTTTACCTTTTCGTCAGTGCTTTCATCTTTCAAAGAATGGGGAAAATCCTAATATAAAAAATGAGAGTTGAGATGGTTGAAAAAATGAGTTGTTCATTGACTATAAATCCAAATTCATAGAAAATATCTGCTCATTTCTGTGAAAGCCATTATCGATGGTAATTTCACTCCGTAGTTTGAAAAGACAAAATGCTTGAACATTAAAGTGCTTCCTACACTAAAATGGGAAGCAAGTAGGCAAGGTGTTGTAACTTCCTCTTTTGGCAAAAAGGGAAGCAGAGGTTACTCAAAAGCCTTAGGACCTCCTCAGGGGGAGCCTCTCAATCGCAGCTCTCTGTCTGCAGGCCCTGAGGGAATGAGTTAAGTCTAAGCACAGCGCCGCTGATACACAGTGGTTGCTAATAAATGCAGCCAATCTTGCCCTGCTCCTCTTAGATAATCTCTTGTGGCGTTGCTTACTTTTCCTTTAGAGTATTAATTACAGTCTGTCATTATGTACTTATTCATCCCAGTCAATTCCTCCCACACCTATTTTATGACCACAGGAACCAAATGTGTTTTGTTCACCTTCTTGTGGGTCCTGCAAAATGCCTGCACCCTGTGGCCACCTGCCAAAGAAGTGTAAAGTTACTGTGTGATGACCTGCCCTTATTGCAGCAATTCTAAACACGGGGGACAGTCAGAAGGCATTTCTACCTCAGTAGCTTAATCAATTAAATAGGAATAGTAAAATATTCTTTCTTAAGGATCCTTTGTTTCTCCCCAAATTGGGAAATCCATTGCTTAGGAAATGTTGCACTTTCCACATGTTCCAAGTGTCTGTGAACTTGAGAATATTTTCCAAGATGCTTCCTCATGACACGAACAGTTCATGATCTTTCAGCACCCATGAATAAATGGGGAGGAAGAGGTTGCCTTTACAACATTCAACACAATGGATTTGGCACTAATCATTTATTTAGAATCTTTTGTGGAGCTCTCTCTTTGCCACATGCTGACTTGGTTACTTGAAGGTGCTCTGAATGCAGATACCAGTATGCTCAGGTAATGAGGGCACAGTGTGTGCATGCCATGTGAGGTGGGTCAGGCACTAGGTGAATCTCCAAGAACAAGTCAAATTACCCAGCCAAAACAGCCATTCCAAGTGGAGGGGACAGGATGATGAAAGACACAAAGGTGTGAGAACTCCCAGCAAGCTTGGATTCCACGTCTGCTTGTTTGCTTAGGGTATGTGCTGGTTGAACCGTTTCTTCCTGATCAAGGCAGCAGTGTATGAAGACATTTGTTCCAGGTGAGAGAAGGCTCTCTGCCTCTTTGGAGCTTTTCAACCTTGGATTGTCTGCAAGAGCTGTCATCCAGGCTGTTTCTGAGAAACCACACTCCGGGCCCCTGAGGACAGTAAGGGGAAGAGAAGGCGTCCCATTTCAGGCTACTTCCTGCAACAGGGATCTCAAGAGAGCCCTGTGACTTATGATCTATGATTCACTTCAGGGTCTTTCCATGTTTTGGAAATGGAAAGGCCTCTTGCCAAGACCCCGTCAACAGAGGAGGGAGCAGGCGTGGTACACCCATGACCTGGAGGAGGGGAGTGGGCTGAATGATGGGGCCTCTCCGCATCTCTGAATTCGAAGGGGTTGAAAGGCAGAGCTTGGCTGGCTTCCCACAGACACTGGTGTCTGAGACACCCGTGGAGAAGCCTGGTGGGCAGCATGCTTGCTCCCTAGCTACCTGTGAGGAATGAGGCCTTCACCAGCTTGTGTTGGTTTGTTATTAGGGTGCAACACTGGGCAGTGTGCTTGGGAGGGGCACACCTCAGTTTAGCCCCACAAAGGTGGCTTTGTTACCTCAAGGCTGGTCTCCTTATGTTGACACTGATTCTTCCTGCAAAGTGATATATGAGCAGGGTTTCATTCACAGGCGAAAAACAGTAAGATCTGGATTTCTATGAGATCGTTTTGGCCCCCTCTAGGAGGTAGAGCGTCTTTCTGACTCAGGCTGACCCAGGGTTCTGCAGTGCCTTTGCACAGTGAGCTAATCTATGGCCCATTTCTTTCTTTTTTTTTTGCACTTTATTAAATTCTTTTATTGGTACATTGTAGGTATACAACACAATTACATTTCTCATTGGGAATTGTACCTTTACATAATGCATCTTGGTTCTTATTTTTTCCCCATTCCTAGCCCTCTCTTCACCCCCTCCACCCTTCCCTATTTACAAAGACTTTATTTCCTTTTTTTCCATTTCTCATCATTTTCCCTTTCCCTTCTTTCTTTTCCCCTGCCCCTCCCACTACCCCTACCCCTTTGGACCTTTTCTTCCTATTTTACATTATCGATTATTCATTCCAATCATTGGTACATTTTAGGTATACAATATAATGACATTCATCATTGGAAATTTGCACCTTTACATAGTCTCTCTTGGTTCTTATTTTTCACCCTTGCCCAGCCCTCCCTTTAACCCCTCCAGTCCTCCCTATTTACAAAGATTTTGTTCCTATTTTTCCATTTTCTCATATTAATCCCATTCCCTTCTATCCTTTCCCCAGCCCTCCCACTTCCTTCCCCTTTGCCCCTTTTCTTCCTATTTCACATTACCTATTATATATTTTAGTCCTTATTTACACTTTCAGTTTCTCACACCAGAGAAACTATTCAGTATTTATACATGTGTGTCCTATTTATTTCACTTAAGAGTATCGCCTCAATGTGCATTCATTTAGCTATAAATGTCTCTAATTTCTCATTTTTTATGGCTGAGTAGTACTCCATTTTATAAAAAAAAACCCATATTTTCTTTATCCAGTCTCCAGTTGACAGGCATTTGGGCTGTTTCCAAGTTTTAGTTATCACAAACTGTGCTGCTGTGAACATGGGTGCACATATATCACTGTGGTATGATTCTTTTAACTCTTTGGGGAAAATCCCCAGCAGTGGAATAGTGGGGTCAAATGGGACTTCCAGTCCTAGTTATTTGAGGTATCTCCAAACTAATTTCCACAGTGGTTGCACCAGTCTACACTCCCACCAGCAGTGGAGCAGGGTTCCTCTTTCCCCACAGCCCCGCCAGCATTTGTTATTGGTTGATTTCCTGATAGCAGCCATCCTTTCTGGAGTGAGGTGGAATCTCAGGGTTGTTTTCATTTGCATCTCTCGAATGACCAGTGATGTTGAACATTTTTTCATGTATTTATTTGCTATTTCTACTTTCTTGTCTGAGAAATGTCTGTTCATTTCAGATGCCCATTTTCAGATTGGGTCTTTAAATTTGGGAGGTCTGATCTTTTTAAGTTCTTTATAGATTCGAGATAGTAGACCTTTTTCTGAGGAAAAGTAGGTGAAGATTTTTTCCCACATTGTGGGTTGTCTCTTCACACTGCTGATGGTTTCTCTTTCTGTGCAGAAGCTTTTTAATAAGAAGAGATCCTACTTGTTGATTGTTTGTGCTAGTTCACGGGCAACTGAGGTTTTGTTCATAAAATCTTTTCCTACACCGATGTCTTCAAGAGTTCTACCTAACCTCTGTTCCAAATGGTTCAGAGTTTCTATTTTAATATTTAGATCTTTAATCCATTTTGGTTTTAGTTTAGTGCATGGTGAGAGATACAGGTCTAGTTTTAATCTTTGGCAATTTGAAATCCAATTTTTCCAGCACCATTTATTAAAGAGGCTATCTTTCCTCCAGTGAGGGTGTTTGGCTCCTTTATCGAAGATGAGATGGCTGAGTGTGTCTGGCATTGTTTCTGCATCTTCTAATCTGTTCCACTGGTCCTCAGGTCTGTTTCTTTGCCAGTGCCATGCTGTTTTTATCACAGTAGCTTTGTAGTAGAGTTGCAGGTTGGGGATTGTGATACCCCCTGCCATGTCTCTGTTACCTAGAATTGCTTTTGCTATTCCAGGTCTCTTCTTGTTTCAAATGAATTTTGGATTGTTTTCTCAAGGTCCGTGAAGTATGCTGCTGGGATCTCAATTGGAATTGCATTGAATCTATATAGCAGTTTTGGAAGTATGGCCATTTTCACTATATTAATCCTTCCTACCCAGGAGCCAGGGATATCTGTCCATTTTCTGATATCATCTTCAATCTTTCTTTTCAGAGTGCTATAGTGTTCAGAGAAGAGGTCTTTGATTTCTTTTGTGAGGTTGATTCCTAGGTATTTCAGTTTTTTGGATGCTATTGTGAAAGGAATTGTTTGTCCTATTTCTCAGTGAGTCTGTCATTCGTGTAGAGGAAAGCTATTGATTTTTGTGTGTTGACCTTGTAACCAGCTATTTGAATGAATTTGGTTATTAAGTCTAGAAGACTTTTGGTGGAGTTCTTGGGGTCTGTTATATACAGTTTCATGTCATCTGCAAATAATGACAATTTGACTTCTTCATTTCCTATCTTTATTCCTTTTATTTCTTTCTCTTGTCTAATTGCCCTGGCTAATGTTTCCAGAACTATATTGAACAAGAGTGGTGATAGTGGACATCCTTGTCTTGTTCCTGATTGTAGTGTGAAGGATTTCAGTTTTTGACCTTTTAGTATGATATTGGGTGTTGGTTTTTCATAGATGGCTTTTATCAGTTTGAGGTAGAGACCATTTATTCCAATTTTTTGTAGGGTTTTTATCGTAAGTGCATGTTGGATTTTGTCAAATGCTTTTTCTGCATCTATGGAGATAATCATATGGTTTTTGTCCTTGGCTCTATTGATATAGTGTATTACATTGATTGATATGTGTATATTGAACCATCCCTGCATCCCTGGGATGAATCCCACTTGATCAGGGTGTATGATCTTCTTGATCTTCTGCATTCTGTTTGCCATTATCTTATTAAGGATTTTTGCATCTATGTTCATTAGTGAGATTGGCCTATAGTTCTCCTTTTTGGTTGGGTCTTTCTCTGCTTTGGGGATCAAGGTGATGCTTGCTTCCAGGAATGTATTTGGGAGTATTGCTTCCCTTTCAATTTCATTGAAGAGTTTCAACAGTAGTGGCAGCAGTTCCTCTCTAAATGTCTTGTAGAATTCAGCAGTGAAGCCATCAGGGGCATGGCCCATTTCTTATTCAGACTCCTGATACATTCATATTCCAGAGTGTTCAACCCTCACCACCAGCTCAGATCCATGCCCCAGTCAACAAATGGCCTCATTACTAGGTCCTTCCGGTCGACGGAGGAAAGTAGGTAACTCAGGATTTAAACCATTTAAACAAAGCTAATAGGATACTTAAGAGTTTCACCTGATGATTTATTTGGTCTAGCCTAGCTGCTTGGGATTTAAGATGTAGTGAGAATTGCCTTATTATTTATCTCACACCTTGTCACCTTTTTAACTGGACCCATAGACTGGATTGATTCCGTCTACCCCTCAACTTGTACATTTGAGCACACAGGCCCAGAGATGTTGACTATCATGCCTGAAATCACACAGCTAATAAGGGGAGGGAATGTACAAGGACCCCAGATCTATTGATGTCCAGCCTAACGCTCAGTATATCATCTTATGCTTCTTCCTCCCTCATATCTAGCCACGAGGATTTTATTACATTCTTTCCTCTTATCCATTATGCCTTTATAACCACAGCACAATGTTCTTTATGTAGATGGTACTTAAGAAAATTGTTGCCCAACTTTTTATTTGCTTGGAGTTGCAATGTTGGCTTGCAGGAAATGTCCTAGAAATGTGTGGGAGAACACTGCAAGGCCTCTCTTCTTTGGTTTTCAAGGACTGGGACAGTGATATTTCTTACTCTCAAATAGAGAGAATAAATTAAGCTTGTTTCCAGAGTCTAGCACAACACTTCATTCAGAGGTTAAATTTCCCCCACGGACCATCATGTGCCGGGCAATGCCAGTAAACTGCTGAGTCTCTGGATCTCTTGAGTTTAAAAGGAAAAGCATTTTTCCATCCAGGGGAAGAAAATACAAGCTTTATAATTCATGTAAATAAAACCCAAGTACCATCCTTTAGAAAACTAGCTCCCACTGTGGCATGCTTATTATTTCCCATATACATTATGATGCTTGTTTTGCTGTCCCAATGCTAACTCACTTAATCCTCAGCTCTACAGGGTAGAATTTGTATTATTCTAAATTTTATGAATGAGATGACTGAGGCTCATTTACTTGTTCCAAGTGACATAGGTAGAAAGCAGCAGAGAGAGCCTGGAGTCAGGTTGGCTAACTGCAAGCTGTCCAATCCAGAAAAGGTGACACCTTACTCCCGAAGACATGACAGAGGGGTTCCCTGAGATGAAGGACACTTGAGGGTGAACTGCTGTCTCTTAGCAGATTCCAGGCCTTGTTTCTCTGTGTTGGACTCTCGAAGTGGGCAGGGAGATGCTTGTTTATCTCAGCCTTCTCTTATCCCAAATCCGCATCCTATCCCCATGGGAAGGGGGAGAAGGAGAGGAGACCAAGCCACCTCCACCTCTCCTCTGGACTTGACACCGGGGGCCACAGTGATTGGGAGGGACTGGACTCTGGTGCATGGTCTCAAGTTTCTGGTGCCAGGGTTTGGAACACAGTTACACTTGCTCCAGGGAAGATAGAGGGATGCTGTCTACAAATATTGAGTATCTGAATTCATTCCTGTGGCTTTTAGGAAGTCATTTTCCATGGGAATTCAAGTTATGATGAAGGAATTATTTTCCTATCCTTTACACATGTCTAGGTCATGTGCAATTTACGGTTGCCAAATGCAACAGATATATTTGTCCCCTCCCATGATCTTAAACAAGCGTATTCCAGAAACAATCTGTCTGTTTCTTTAGAAGATTGCTTTGCTTGTTCTTGATATCAGGTCAATAGAAAAATGTGCCATCCCAGTAAGGAAAGCCAGTTTTTGAGCAATATCTGAATAACAGTTAGAGTTTTTTAAAAAAGTATGGATTTTTTTTTCTAACTTTCACCATGTACTCTTCAACAGAACTAAAGATACTTTTTGCCTTAAGTAAGCTCACAATTTAAAAATATCATAGTGAAGCCATTGTTTTTTTTTTTATTGTGAACCATTTGGGGGGAAGAGCTCAATACAAATTTTAATCCAGATAAGCAAACCTATTAAGAGGAGGTTTTAAACCTCATGAGATTTGCTACACTTGGAGTTTCACGGTTTTTTTCCTCTGTCAGGGAAAGTTGCTCTCTATTGCCCCAATCATAAAAACCACTGTACATGATTTTAAAGGGGATAAAACCTGTGAAATCCCTTTATCAGCAGGAAATAGCTTGAAAACTAAAATATTTCCTTTCAAATTTTGGAACACTTTGGGTGCTCTGGGTAAATAAATGAGAAGTAGTAAAGAACTAGGTAAATATGCAAACTCCACTCCACAGTTAGTCTTGCAGCAGGATGCTCAGGTCTTTAAAGCAGTAGAAAGCATTGGAGAGATAGTGGAGTCCTGGTGCACTTCCCCAGAGCAGGTGGGAAGCAGAACAGTGCAGCTGTATTCTTACCATCTGGACTGACTTCAGATCTGCTGGTCTGGTGGTTCCATTGGCATAGGGAACATCACTATCATCCCATTCCCCCCAAGCCTGTTAAAGTTTCAGAGGAATTTGAGGCCATTAAGCCAGTTAAGCTCAGTGAAACCTCAATGTGCCTTCTGGAATCCTTTTGTCACATGGAAGAGGAAATATGTCTTATCTTGATTTGCTTCTAGTCAACCCAAGAGTCAACAGCTAATGTGGAAAATGGAATCCAAAGCGAAGATTAGATCTAAACATTGTTAAGCTAGACAACAGACTTTTGGAGTCTGCATTTTAGGATGGAAATGGAAATTCACCTTTGGGGCCCAGTAGTCATTTTGGAAGAAACAGTTGAATATAACCTTCCTCCATTATGCTGGCCAGTATAGTAGGAGCTTACTTTCTGTACCCAATTCAGAACACTTGGGGGTGATTTTGTCCATTGTTATTTCCACAATGACTGGTGCAAACTATGCACTCCATAAATATTTGTGGGAATGAATGAATGCTTGACCTAAAGAAGTAATTCCCTTATGCTACCTAAATGAATATGGGAGCTTGGAAATGTGTTCCTAGAATCCCAAGTTGGAGCTTGAAATGCAATAGAAGCTTGCCTACAGAAGCAGTATCTATACAGTGGTTGAAATATAGTTATTGTAAAAGCGCTCTAGGCATTGTAATTACTAGAGGCACTTGTGGCTTGGCCTGAGGCTCTTGTTATAATCTATGACACTGTTTCCATGGGAAAATGCATTCTTAGTACAAAGACTGACTTAAAAGTAACCTTGGAAAATATAAAACTATTTTAGCCGAGAACTACTTGAATTTCTGATTCAACTGTGGCTATTTTGCAATTTGCTCACAAATAAAACATTGCCAGGAAACCTGAATGACCTTTGTTCTTTTATCTGGCAGGTTCCTAGGAGAAAAGGTGGTGTATGATTGGGAATGTAGCTTGATACTTCTTTTAGTGGACCAGGAAGTCTAGAGGATTTTAAATACACTAGAGAGTGATCTTTGCAGGTATATTAACATCTCAAATGATCTACAGAATGTGGCCCAGAGATGTCATAGTGGGTCACCAGCAATCCTGATTTTCAGTGGACTACAGATGAACCAGAGCAAATCAAGGTGTCATCCTAAAAGATCAGAATGTTTAGTCAGCTCTGGAAGATGGCTGGGCCATCACATGTAATGACCAACTTTGTTGCATGCTGATGTAGACTCATGCGGTCACCCTACCTTACTATAGTTTCTGGGTATTAGGGGTGGCATGACTGGCAAGCAGTCTCAAAGAGCAGGCAGAAGCCTAGCACCTCATGTTCTGTATGAAGAGCCTGAGGCTTCAGGAGAAAGTAGAATGTCTAAGACACCTGGCTCCAATATGATATTATCTGGTGATGGAAGTGTTGCTATTAATTCCAAGAGGCTTCCAGACTGACTGCACAGATCTGCTTGCTGGGACATGATGAGTCGTCTCTGCTATGAGGCATACAGCTCGTGGCAGGGGGAAAGGTAGAGTTGGAAGCAAAAATCTAACACTAACAAGGCAGAAAACCAATTTTTAAGTAGTCAAAGGGGTTTGGGATTCCAATCAGGAGGTAGAGAACCTTGGGTAAGGGACAGCACTGAGCTCTTGAAGAAAAACAGTATCAATAGTCATTGTGTCTCCCCATCAGGGACTCCTCTGGAAGTGCCCCATTGCAGGGCCAGTAGTAGCCTCATGTTTTGGGAGGAAGAAAACCATGAAGGATGTTAGCCAGATTAATCAGCCTGAGCAGGAATGTTGACACTGTGTTACCTTCATTTTCAGGTAGCCTTTTCCCAAGTGACGGCCAAGATAAGCACCTGTAAGCCAAGCCACCATGCCGGCTGTCCACCAGCTTGGTTACTCAAAATGAGAGCCATTCACTTCTTTCCCAAGAGAATCATTGAAAGTTTCAAGGGTGATACTCGGCAGCCCAGCATGGATCATGACTGTGACCTTGAGTGGCCAGACCTTGAGCCCTTGGACTGAGATTGGTGGAGAAGTGATTCCCTAAGAAAAATGGAGTTCTTTCTTTTGAAGAGGAGAGCAGAGCTGGGCATAGTGGTGCACACCTATAATCCCAGCACTCTGGAAAGCTAAGGTAAAAGGATTATAAGTTTGCGCTTAGTCTGGGCAACTTAGTGACTTAGAAAATTCCTGTCCCCAAATAAAAATTCTGAGGATATAGTGCAAAGGCCCTGGGTTCAATTCCTAGTACTGGGGTGGAGGGAAGGGGAGAGCAGAGGATGAGCAGAAAAACATCAAAGCATCACATTTCCACACTGCCTGACTCCAAAATATGTGACCAGCTGTAAGTCAAAGCCAGAATTTAAATGAAGGACCAATCACGTAAGACCTTTAGATAGCTGTCACTGTTCCTAGAAAGTGAAGAGGTTTTCCTCTATCTCTTCTAGAACATTTCTGAAGTAAAGTACATTTAAGCACGTGGCCTACAAAATAACCACTTGATTTACAAATGTGTAAACCAGAAAATTGGGGAAGCAGGAAGGAGGCTAAGAGAACTCTTGTACTCCGTCAATAAACAGATGGCATCACTTAGCATAAGGGAGGAAATGAAGCAAGACTTGAAACCATGAAGTGGGCATTTTTGGTGTGTGTGTGTGTCAAAAAGAAAGCAATGCACTGTCTGTATCAACACGTAGCCTGATGAAGCCTTGGGTAATTTCCTTTATTGTGATGTTATCACATGGCAGTGACATGCTTTTCTTTCTTTCTTTCTTTTTTAAAATCATTTTCAAAGTTCTGAGTTAATGTGGCTATGCAATCAAGTGTTCTAATCAAGTGAAGTCCCTCCAATTATTCAAGGGTGCCTTTGTTCAGGAGGCTCTATTAGGTAAGAGCTGTGGGATTTGAGGTGTATCCCTTGGTTTCTTTGAAGTTCAAGCTGGGATACCAGCATTTCCTCCCACACAGGGTGCTGCTGGAATTAAATGAAATGAGTTGATGCATACAAAGCACTTAGCACAGCACTTGCACAAAGCCAAGCTCAGCCAACATTGGCAATTTATACTCTAGTGTTTATTCCATTAAAATAATAGTTCTGGTAATTATTATTGATATGTTCTTTACTAGACAGTGAAGTCCTACAGGGCAGGGAGTATTCTGAGGTTACAGCAGGTACTCTTATGTGGAAAGAAAGAATGAAAGGGGAAGGACTAAGGGGAACAGAATGAGAAGAAGGAACAGAAGAGAGAAATATGGGAGAAACAAAGAAGGCAGCGATCCAAGGTTAATCTAGAAGCAAGAGTTAGTTGAAGCTGTCAGGACCATCTTATCAGCTAGATGGGGTCTCTATGACATTGCATTGCACAGATGAGGAAGCACAGGGTCAGGGAAGGCTGAGGAGCACATCCAGGACCACTGAGCGGGTAGTGATGAGGATGGAATGCAGGCTCTCTCCTGAGTCACTCCCCATGGTCTTTGGCGCAGCTTTATTGGCGCCCATTTTCTTTAGTAAATGTCCACGTGTCCATATGGCAGATATAGCTTGGCTGATGGCTGCCCCTTGGAGAGTAGGGCATTTCCTACCTATCCCCAGATGGACACTGAGAACATAGGGACTTAGTGGGAATTTTATGTTTTGCATCTTTTCACTCTCTCCCTTGTGAAAGTCAGACAGTAGCCATTTAGGATTAATATGGTCTTGGTCTTACTCTTGTAGGCTCCAAGACACCAAATCCTATCCTCAGCCATAATGAGAATTACTGACTCTGATAGCAAGTTATGAGGCAGTTAAATAAATGGAGTGTACCTTTCTTTGAATATAGGTTTAGACTGAACTGCCTATAAAGATTGCTGGCTTCTTTTGGAAACAGGCACTCATTCCACCCAAGAGCCCACACAGGGATTCTACAGCTCATTCTGCAGGGAATATGAGAAAGGAAACCCGTCTCTGTGTTTGAGTAGTAGGGTGAATGAAAATTAAGAGTGACTTCACTGGGAGGCCTTGGAAGGAGGGGTAGGAATGAGCTGGAGATAAAAGAGGCAGGTTGGGTGTATAAAGTCTGTAATTTACTTTAGATCCATCTTTTTTTCTTTTGGGTACCGGGGATCAAACTTGGGACCTTTTGCTTTTGAGGCAGGAGGGGCAACCACTTAGCTAAATCCCTGGCCCCTGTAATTTACTTTAAAAATGCCTCATCAAAGTACTGGCAGTGCCATCTCATGAATGTGTTCCAAGTGGCATGATACCCTACATACGATCATTTGCCCTCAGTGGAAACCCATACCCTAGGGTAGAGAGCTACTGTTCTAATTAGGCAGCTGATACTCCAGAAGCAGCTTGAAAAAGACCTTCCATGATCTTTATCTATGATCAGTAGCACAGGCTTTGCTAGTTGGCATACTTAATGCTAGAAATTTGTTTCCATTAATGAAATCAGTGGCTTTTTAATTAACTTAATGGTTGCTTAATGGGGTTTCCTTAAGGAACTTACTGGTGGTAAAGATATGTAGATTAAAATATTCTGGAGTAGTTTCTTGCTCTTGCTTGGAAAACAGTATAAAAATGTTCTTACTAATGGAATCCCATGTCCAGATTTGGATTTGGAAGATCATAGTAGCTTGATGCCTATTATAAGATTAATTGAATTTTGGAAATATTTATGTTTACCTGAAATGATGTGATGTCAGGAGCTATAGCAGCCACACTATAATCAGGAGGGGACAAAGCCAAGGACAACATGCTATGTGTATTTTTTCATACGGTGCTTCCTAATAAGTTAGTCCAAAACTTAGTAGCTTAAAACAACAATAATCATTTATTATCTCCCCCATGAGTCAGGAATTTGAGAGCAGTCCTGGTTTGAAGGTCTCTGTGGAGGTTGCAATTGCATTTTGGCTGGAGCTGTGACTATATGAAGGCTGACTGGGGCAGACAGATCTATTTCTGAGAGCCTGACTGGCAAGTTGTTGCTGCCTGCTGGTTGGAAGCCTTAGTTTCTAACCAGCTTGGCTTCTCTGTAGATCCTGGGCTCCCTTGCAACATGGTGGCTGATTTCCAAAGGTGAAAAGCACTTATGGCACAAGTCCAGCACTTCCCCTCAGGAAGAGGCTATGGACTTGTGTGAAAGAAAACATAGCTCTTGGTTTTGTGGAGGCAAATATCCTGACCTTTTCATTTTAAGAAGCAATCTTCTAAAGAGTTTGAGAAGCAAATGAAAAATAAATGAACAGAAATGTGAGTCCCAATGTCCTTTAAAAGTGTCTTTATAATTTTCCATGGAATACTTTTTATTTGTTTGTTTCTTAGGGAAAACAAATTAGTCACCTTTTCTGGTAGCCTTGTGTTATCTGGTCTGTTATTCCTAAAGGAGTCATTTAGCTCACTCAAGAGTAATTCCACTGCCCCATCAAACAGCCACTGCCTCACTTGGAACTGGGGAGTCCTTGAGGGGAGGTGGTGGGATGTGCAGGCTCAAGAGCATCACTGAGGGAATGGCTCTCCAATCCAACCCTCTTGGCTGCTGCAGGGGAGTCCAGGATAAACTGAGGGTGTCCAGGAGACAGAGCTGCACTGACCTTACCATTAGGCTAATTGGCTTTCCTCTGCTGTTTCTCTTTCCCTAAAACATCGAGTCTTCCTGCCAAGAGAATGTCCAGGCTTGTGCAGATGCAAGAAGCAAGGCAGAACGGTACTTAGTTTGTTTTGCTTGGAAGTTAACTCTGAACTCTCAAAGGGGCACTTAATGTCATGCGGAAGCAACATCCTCCAGATACAACAGCCCCAGCCTCGGAGTGGGGCAGACTGCCATTAGCCCCAGTCTCCCCATGCCGCTCATTTCCAGAAAGGGTCTCTGAGCAAATAGGTAGATCACAAAGCCC
Source organism: Heterocephalus glaber (assembly GCF_053883595.1). Lineage (NCBI taxonomy): Eukaryota > Metazoa > Chordata > Mammalia > Rodentia > Bathyergidae > Heterocephalus > Heterocephalus glaber. The sequence continues at coordinate 29,801,759 of NW_028258296.1, read as the reverse complement.
AAAAACTTTTCTCAGGTTAGCAATCCAGCCAAATTAAGGAAGATGTTGTAGGGATGGATACCTGGTCACTGCCTGGGATACTAGTTTTGAAGAAGCACTAAAACCTCACTGGAATAAACGTGATGGCAGTTAACTCAGTTTCTGCTTACAACAGATTCTATGAGAGTAAGCAGTTTTTTGCTGCAAAAGTCACCCCTGTTCTCTCTTCAAAACATTCCTTTCTGCAATACCTTCATGCAAGAATTGGGGTCCAGCTACAGCCAAAGACCTGCAGTCACACCGAGACTAGAGTCTCATGTTCGTCAGCTGACATGTAAAACCGAATAATGTATGGTGCCACAGTCCCTAGGAATAAAGAGTTTCTTTTAGATTTATGATTGGAAAGATAAGCTCTCTGACATGCCTCACAATATATAGCTACCTTAGAAAATTGTCCACAATAAGTCCATATAGCCAGTCTCTTGTTTTGAATATAAAGAACTTGATTATTTATAGAAGTTTCTGGCTCCCACTAAAGTTGAACAAAATGCCTGGAGGAGAAGCTGCATTATTAAGCATTTAGGGAGACCTAGGGTCCCTTTGGGCCCTGCAGAACAAGATCTGGACTTGGTGGTTTGAACTGCTTGGCTACTGGGCTGCTTCCCCAGCCTCAGCAGCCAGGGACAGACAGCGGGGGAGGATCGGAGGTAAAAGCCAAGGGTTCAGCCAGAGTGCCCTCTAGCAGTCAAGCCAGAAGTGACCAGTTGTCCCTGTCTCTCTGGACTGAGGAGTCTCATAGAGCTAAGACCAGGAAAGTCCCAGGACCAGCTATCACTGCATCTCAGGTGAATTTGTATCCAGGTAAGTAGGAGAATGTCAGGCTGGCAATGGGGGCTCTGGAGCCCAAAGACCTAGGTTAGGGATTAATCTCCATTATTTAACTTGCTGTGCAACCTTGGGCAGGTTACTTAATCTACCTGATCCTCAGTTTTCCCTTGTGAAAACTGGGAAGATAACACCTACCACTTAGGGATATTGTGAAGCAAAAATAAATAATGTACTCAGAGTCCTTCCAGGTATACTAGCCATATAGACAGTGCTTCTAAGAATTAGCTACTATTATTGTTGTAATTATTAATATTTGAAATATAATGACTTCTTGCCTCTTCAGTAGTGGCCAATTCTGCAGGAAAACAGCAAGTAATATACTGCCATGAGCCCAGCTCTGTCAAGAAGAGGTCTGACAGCATGCTCAACAGTTTAACAGGGTAGAGAACTGTGCAATTGTGTTATTCCTTTTGGAAACTGTTACACCAAAGTAAGATTTTACTATTAAAAATTTAGATGCCTAGAAGGGCAAGCTTTGATTATCTAGAAAAATGCTGAAAGTGGAATTTTTGGGTAAGGGAGGGACTGCTCTGTATACATGCACAAGCCTCTGCAGGACTTGCAGGTGGCCTCACTGGGCACAGATGCCAGGTGCCATTGGGTCACAGCCCCTCCTGGCACTGTGACAGGCTGCAGACCCTTGGTGTGAGCCTAGAAAATCTCCCAGCTCCAGCACTGGGGCTCCAGGCACATGTGTTTTCCATCAGGGTCAATGGAGTCTGCTTTTGAAGATCTAATTTCCTGTCATTTGGCCTGCAAGGTTTTGCTGAGTCATTGGACATCAGAGATCTTCTGAGATGGTTGGTCACATGACCAGAGGAAACTGTTGTGGGCCCACGGCTTAGCTGCAGGAGCATATTTTTCCAGAGTCTTTCAACTAGTATTCAGAGATTAAGACAAAAGACATGCTTTGCACTGAGTTAGAGACCTAGGGCCCACTGTGAGGTGCCTGACATGGCTTTGTTCACAAGTAGCTTGCTTTGAGTAAGGAAGACAGGCCCACTTTCAAGGACTACACGGTGGACCATGAAAAGTTCCATAAAGTATAAACAAAATGTATATCATGTACCAGGGAGCCCAGAGCGATCCCTTGGGACTGGGGGAGACTTACAAGGCAAGTGCCATCAAGCCAGGCCTTGGAGGAAAAAGAGAATGGGTAGGATTTTTGCAACCTGAGAAAGGGAAGACTCTTTAGGAAAGTTTGGGCAGAGGATAGTTGAAAGAAAGTTTATGGCATTAAATCTGACATTCAGTGAGTTTGATTGGGCTGCAGGAAACACTGAAGTGTTTTAGTGGGAGATCAATGAAACCAGCTAAAAGAGAACTTTATTTCATGTGCAAAAAGGAAGGCTTTCAAGCCAGGGAATGCAATGGCCATGGCTAGCCCCTAGAAAATGCCTGGGTGAAGGAGGGAGTCTGTCAGCAGTTATACGTGGGGTATAGGGCAACTGGAGAGAGCAGAAATGTTGGTTATAAAATGCAGGTAAGAGCTGATGAGGGCAGAGAAAAGGGAAAAATGGAAGAGAAGAAACATTTTGGAAGTGGAAAGATTTATTTACAAACTTTTAATGTGGCAGTTGAGCAGGGTGGATGACAATGGGACATGGAAGGACAACCTAGATCACAATCTGGGTAGAGCCGAACCTAAGATCCATGGTGAGAAAATGGGTCAACAAGCCTGGAAAAACAGATGGAACAGCACCTTAATGACAGCTTGTATGTGTATGAAAGAGACTAATAATTAGAGGCTAATCCAAGAAAAAGGTGGAAGACTTGAGGACTCTAGATAAGATATAAGAAAGAATTTCCAAATGAGGAGATATTTTACCTGCAGGATGGGTTTTGTTTTCATGCCTAAATCTTTGTGTCACTGTCTTGAGATGGAAGAGATGCCTCCTTTCCTCTCCTTGCTGGAGACCCAGCTCAGCTGTCATTAGTTAGTGGTTTCCTTTTTGACCAGAAAAGTCAACATCATTGTTACTTTAAGCAAAAGCTATTACTGTGGATATGCCCTTGGAAAATGGCTGTACTACTAAATATGTTTGGAAATCTAAAATAAGAATACTAAAAATAATAGTTATGAATGGGCTTGTATTTGTGTAACAAAAACCTCTTTCGGGAGCTTGGAAACAAATTACTTCGCTTGGTAGAAAAAGGATACACAACCATCTGCCACATAACAATGGGCATATCTTCCCAGAAATGCATCATCAGGCGATTTCATTGTTCTGCAAATATCACAGAATGTACTTATACATACTAAGGTGGCCTCGATGTCAGGAGGTGATATAATCTTATGGGACCATTGTCATGTATGCAGCTTTTCATCAGAACATCATGATATACATGGCTGTACTGGAAGGCTTTGGGGCATCTTGCTCACTCAAGACAGAAAATGACTGAGACTCATCTGGAGAACTGAGAGCACAGTTTGTTCTCCGCTTCTCCCAGAATCTCCTATCTTCTCTTTCTGCAGTCTGACTTTCACCACTTGAGCTGCCTGAGCACAATGCTAGCTGGTCCATCTCTGTTCTCTATTTCTTCTCCTTTGCAGTCTGTTAGTATAGAAAATTATATTGGTTACTATTTAAAGGTCAAATCATCCTCTATTCCTCAGATAAACTCCACTTGGCCATAGTAAATTATTCTTCTTATATGTTTTTTTAGTTTTGACTCACTAAAATTTTGTTAAGAATTTTTGTATATATGAAAGTTATTGGTCAGCATTTTTCTTGAAAGCTTTGCTTAGTTTTTGTATCAGAATACAGCTGGCCTCATAGAATGAGTTGGGAAGATCTCTCTCCTCTTCAATTTTCTGGAAAGGTTTGTGCAAAATTGATGTTATTTCATTCTTAAATGTTTGTTGGAATTCCCAGTGAAGCTATCTTTTCTTTGTGTAAAGGCTTTTAAGAATAAATTTAATTAATAGATAAATAGATTTACAAATAGTAGTTATTTGCATTTTTGAGCGAGCTGTGATATCAGGTCTTTCAGAGTATTTGTCCACTTCATCTAAATTGTCAACTTTGTTGGCATAATGTTGTTTACAGTGCTCCCTTTTCATTTATTAAAATCTGTAGAATTGGTAGTGATGGCACTGTCTTATACTTGACCATGGGAGTTTGTATCTTTTTTCTTTTTATCCTTAGTCTGACCACAGGTTTTTAAATTTCATTGATCTTCTCAATAAACCAGTTTTTGGTTTCATTTTTTTTCACCATTGTTTTTCTTTTTTCCCCATTAATTAAAAAAAGTTATTGACTAAAGCTCTTCTATCATTTCCTTAGTTTTTACTTAATGTCCTTTTTCTGTTCTAGGATCACATCTAGTCTACATTTATTTGTCGTAGTGTTCTAGGTTTCTCCTAGCTGTAATGGTTTTTCAGACTTTTCCTGTTTGTGATGATGGTGACAATTTGGAGGAGCACTGGTCAGCTATTTTGTAGAATATCTCCCAGTTGGGATTTGTCTAGTATTTTTTTCCTAATTCGTCTGGGATTATGGGATTTTAGGAGGCAGGGCACAGAGGTAAAATGCCATTTTCATCACATCATATCAAGAGTACCCACTGTCCATGTGATTTATCACTGTTGGTGTAAATCCTGACCACCTGACTGAAGCAGTATTTGTCGTGTTTCTCCACTGTGAAGTTACTCCCAGTACTGTACCCTTTGGATGGAGGTCACTAGGTGCAGTCTACCCTTAAGGAGGTGGTCATGCTCCAACTCCTTGAGGGCAGAGTATCTACATAAGTTATTTGGGATCATTCTACATGAGAGATTTTTTCTTTTTCTACATTTATTTATTCAATTATTTATATCAGTATAGACTTTTGCATATTTATGGTTTCATATATATGTGGCATTTAAAATTTTGTTTACTTCAAATACATTCTAATTTCCTTTGTGATTTTATCTTTTGACTTATGGATTATTCATAAGTGTGAAATTTAGCTTCCAAGTATTTGGGGATTTTCCAGATATCTTTCTATTATTGATATTCTGCTTAATTCTATTTTGGTTAGAGAATATATGTTATATAACTTCAGTTTTTTAATTGTATCAAAACTTGTTTTATACCCCCCAGAATATGCTCTATTTTTGAAATGTTCTGTATGTACCTGGAAAGAATGTGTATTTTTCTTTTGTTGCCTTTTTTTTGGTGGATTGTCTTGTAAATGTCAATTAGTTTAAGTTGGATTATAGTGTCACTTAGGTCATTGATATCTTTACTGATTTTCTTTCTGCTTTTATCCACTATTGTGAGGCAAGTGTTGAACTATCTTTTGTAAGTGTGGATTGTGAATAACTTCTTTCAGTAGTACACATATTTGTTTCACTCTCCTATATTTCAAAGATAAGTTATTAAGGATAGAAACATTTTTAATTCTTTTGTTCTTCTGATAATTCAACTCCTTTACTAAGTGACTCTCGTTACCCCGGTAATATTCTTTGTTCTCATATCTGCTTTTTCTGATGTTAATGAAGTCACTTAAAAACCTTTCTTTCTGCCATTCATTCATTCATTCAACAAATATTTTGAAACTCCTAATATAGACCAGGTATGGAATATGTTTACTACTCTATGTCTACTTCATATCATCTTAGCACTTCGGGTTCTACACAATAAACTAAACAACTTTCTAGGGGGAAATTCCAGGAGGAATCTTCAATATGTTAAAAGAGCTCACATATCTCTTCAAGTAGAGGCCCATTGCAAAAGCCCAGCACAAAATTTGGAACTACCCGACCTAAATGCTCTCAGTTAAAGGAATAGTTAGAATAACCTTGCTGGAAAGAGTCCTGAATGTCCTTTAAACTCACATTTTAATTTCATAAATCCTTTGGCGGTCCCTATACTAATGCCATTTATGTTTCCTGATGGAATAAATGCCAAACTCTTAGGTTTGTTTATTCATTCATTTCTTAGAAAATATTTATTGTGTCTCTATAATGTCAGTCACAGGGCAGCGGCTGAGGATTGAGGTGAACAAGGCAGACCTCTCCCTGTTTTGTGACCTGCTGTTCAAGATGCCCCTGTTACTGGTGTTTGGAGGTACAGGGTGGCTGGTCTGACTAGTACCCAACCAGACCCAGGTGTTCAGACAAACTTGGAACAGGCAGAAAAACATATTCCATATACTTGCAGAGGATCATCTCGCACCAGGCTGTTGGAGTAACAAAGGAATTTGGACTCAGTGTTAGTAAGACCTCTCCTCTGGTCAGAATTGTCCAAAGGCAAAATGGGCTTCCTTGGAGGATAAGAGTTTCCAGTCATAAGGGCTATTCAATCTCTGGCTTGATGCCTGCTTGGCGAGAATACTGTTGAGGGAATTCAGACACTAACTAGTAGGAGTGAGACTGGACAACCTTACACTTCCATTCCAGCCAGAGAGCATGTGATTTTATGAACTCCATTACCCTTGATTCCCAGTGCTCTGGCATTTCCTGTCTGCAGCTGGGAGACAGGCTGGTCTCAGGCCGTCACCTGTGGTCCCTCTGTCACCCCGTGAGTTACAGCGGGAGGACAGGGCACTCTGATTGCTACCAAGGAAGCACCTGTGGAGCCTGCTGCAGAGTCTTAAGATGCTGAGATAAACTGTTCCCTGGGCCTCGTGTGCTGGACACCACTACTCCCCGCTAAACGCCATCTCCAGGGACTTCTTTCAATGACCCTAGACGCTCTGTGGCTTATCTCTGGAAAAGTTGAAACTGGACAGCAAGAAAGGCTGTTTTATAAGTGTTCCTTCATTGTTCCAAGTTTGTAGTGCCTTTAAATGACCTTTCGGTGTTGGTGTCCCCCCTCCTCCACAATTTTCATTAACTTGGATATAGCGAATTATGTTTGGCTCCCTTCCTCACCAAAAGGATTTCTTCCAACTCACTGCTTAGTGAAACAGTGTTTCTGGGTGGGTTTCTAGCCTGGCTGACACTAGTTCTGCCCACGAGACCACTCATAGCATTTGAGAAGAAAGATTTGAGACTTGTAGCCTTGATTTGAAAACCACCCTGTCTCTGATCCTGTTATACTACAGACCAGGAGGCAAGGGATGCTTGTGGGGTGTGTATGTATGTGTGTGTGTGTGTGCGTGTTTGTGCGTGTGCATGTATAGACTCAAGTTCTCACTCATTATTCTGCAAGGTGTTGAAATTGAATGTCAACTGTTATGACAAGGAAAGGCTTGTGGCCCAGCAGGCTGCTGCCTCACCGTGTTGAATGAACTCAAATCCAAACACCTTCTTGTGAAGATATGAAATATGCCCCTGGGGATCTGGCCCCCAGCTTTTTCTCTTGGTTCTTCTCCTGCTTATATTATATCTTTTCTTCGGTAGTCTGTCAAACTGCTTGAAGTTCTTGCCTTTAACAATGCTACTTACACATCTCCGGGAATTCTGATTAAAAGGACAGGGTAGCATGAGATGGATTTCTCATTAACTTTTTATTACTCATCTTAGCAGAAAGTGCTTTCTCACATGGCCTAGAAGACAACTTCAGTTTTAGAGTGGAGATAGAATGGAACTAACACAAGCAGACTCCAGTGAAGAAGGGTGGTAGGCAAAGGCCCTGGTATGGGCAGTCTAGGGAAGGAGCCAGGCAGTGAGAGGCCCTGGAAGGAAGGACAGCTGTAAGGAGAAAATGAGAGGGTGAACATACTGGCAAACATTGTGTTTCTGCCTTATCCCATGCAAAGGTATTTCTGTGGTAGGTACTGGAACTACTCTTCAGCCTCCTGACAGCAACCTGGGGAGGGGGCTGCTGCTCAAGGGTAGCATCCTATAGATAAAGAGCCAGAAGACCTGCTTCAGTGCAGGTCTGCCATGTCCCAGCTGTGGAACCCTAGGTCATCCTTATTAGTCAAATGACTTCAGGTTTCTGTACCTCCCCCCTGAATGACCTCACATACTCCTGTAATATCAACTACTGCCCATATGGCAATGTGTTCCAAATCTTTATTTCCAAGCCAGACCTCTCCACTGAGTTCCTGAACCTTGAACCAAAACTCCTCTGAACATTTCTGTTTGGGATTTTCAGTCACCTAAACCCAACATGCCCAATCAATCATCTGTTCACAGTTCTTCCCACCTGGCTCCATTGAAGTGAACAGCACCACCCTCCATTCCTGCATCCACATAGAAATCAGGATATCTTCACTATCTCCCCCTACACTTCCCCCATTCATTCAGTCACAAGTCCTGTACAGGCCCCTTAAATATCTCTTGAACCTATCCCTCCTCCCTCTCCCCACCACTACTGCCTCAAATTGGAATCCCATCTTCTCCCTCTCCTACCACGTCAGTATCTTCCTGTCTCACCCTCCCAGGCTAGTGTCCCCATTGCCTGATTACCCTTTTTAAATTGCAAGCCTTGTCCACGTTTCTTTCTTGCTTAAACACCCTGTGATTACCTATTTATTTCCCTTAGGATTGAAATCCAAAGTCTGTAACATGTCTTGACATAGTCTCACCTGAATCTGGTCCTTGGAGCCTTCTCTTCACTCCTTTTCTGCCCACCTCCTTCCTGAACTTCCATTTCTACCTCCAACCACACCGCAGGACACCTCACTGGTCCTCCTGAGCTGGAATGGGCTTCTTCTGTGTTCTTACCTTACAGAGTGTTCCTTCCACAGCATCTACCACACCGAGTGGTGATGGCCTTTACATTGTCTCTGTCCCCCAGTGGTCTGTGAGCTCCTCAAAACTGGGTGTCCTGTGTTTATCTCCTCCCTGCCTGTCATGCTGTCTAGCTGTCCAATGGTGCTTGCTGAATGGATGACTGAGCCCCTGTCGCCTCATAAAATACTTGTGAAAATTAAACAATGGCATGTGAAAACACTTTGCAAACTGTAAATGTAATATATGTGTGTGTGTGTATATATATATATATATATATATATATTGGGGGGGTTACCAGGGATTGAACTTGGGACCTTGCGCTTTTGAGGCAGGTGGCGGCACCACTGAGCTAAATTCCCAGCCCTGTTGGGAATATTTTTGAAAGTCAAGGAATTTAGAGAGGATATGAGCATTTTGGAATCCTTTGACAGTGAAACAATAAAGAGCTGTGAAATCTTAGGAGGTCAGAAGACTACTGGATTTGACCTGGGTCCATGACAGGGAATGAGAACCTAGAGAAGCCACTCAAGGTACCAGGAACATTCATTCCACTATGGTTCTGGTTTGTTTATGTACTGTAATTAGTCATCCAGTCAGGCACTCAAGTTATGAGCAACACATTTATAGTACAAAACCAGGGTTTTCTTATTTTTATATGATTTTATTAGATGGAACACACAATGTTTGGAACAAAAGTCTGCATTAAAGAAATAGAGTTGATTTTAATGGCATTTTGCCAGAGGTGCAAGGGATGTCCATGTTCTCCGTGCTGAAGATGCCTCTTCCCTGTGAGGGGAGAGAGGGAGAGGTGCAAACAGAGAAGAGAGTGCAGCTATTTACTCACTGTACCACTGTGTTCACCTTCACTCCCACTCGCAGAGCAGAGGTCTGGGGAAGGGAATCAGAGCACACAGTTAAGGGTAGAAACCTAAGTGGGACCTCTGCTTCCCTTGAAAATGGATTCAGATCTCAGGCTGTTATGGGAGGGTGTTTGGAATGCTATAACAAAAATGCCTTTAACTGGGTGAATTTTAAACATCAGAAACATATTTCTCCCAGTTCTAGAGGCTGGGAAGTCTAATATTGAGGGGCCAGCAGTTTCAGTGTCTGGTTAGAGCCCACTTCCTGGTCCATAGATGGTGCCTTTTTGCTGTGTCCACTCATGTTGGAAGGGGAAGGCAGCTGTCTCTTTCTAGTTAAGATTAAATGAGGATAGAATAAAAGTTGGAGGAGGCAGGAGTTCACCTCTTTTGGTTTCCTATCTATCTGCTTGAGCTAGGCCATTGGTTTTCTTCTGCCTTTGGACTGGAATAACAACATCAGCTTTCCTGGATCTCCAGTTTGCAGACAGTAGATCATGGGACTTCTCAGCCTTCACAATGGTGTGAGCAACTCCCTCTACTAAGTCTCTACTGAATCCATTTGGTTTCTATGGAGAACCCTGATTAATTAATGCAGGTACCAGTCTCTGAGTTTACATAAAGGGAAAGTAAGAGTGAGTTGTCCATCAGGATGACTACTTGAAGGGTTATTTGTGGGGCAGATGAGTCTGTTTGCCACCCTTACTCCCACCGCTTCTCTAGCTGTGAGTACAGAGCAGCTGGCCATACAGTGGTTATCTCCAGAGATGGGTCTGTTCTTCAAAGGTATTTACCAGTCTACCTGGAGAAGTCTAGGGTTCCTTGACAGAGGGTTGGCCCTCCAGAGTGGCTTTCCTTATCTTGGACCTGAGAGGGGGCATACAAGGGCATAGGAAACAGCTGTCAGCCTGCTTTTCACCCTTATAATCTAAAGTGAGCAGTGTGTTCTTATGAACCCTTATGGTTTACCAATGGACATGTACTCATAAGTGTGAATCAGTAAGGATGGCCAGAATTCTTGAAAATTATGCATTTCAGTAGGACTAGAAGGTAGTTTGAGGAAATATGAGATGTGATTGAAAAATACTGTAAATGTTTAAGTTACTAAAAATTTATTACAGTAAAGGACACATTGCCATTAATCCCCTTCATAACAAAACTTATGTTGAACTCCCTTGTCCCATCATTCTTGCCACTTTCTGAAGCAGTTCTGGAAATCCTCTTCCATGAAGGTCTTTAGTCATCCTGTGGTGGCTGCCCTGATGTCCTGAACCAATTCATATGTTTTCCTCTCATGGTCATTTTAACTTTGGGGAAGAGGCAGAAGTCCCACAGCACCAGATCTGGTGAATAACGGATGAGGACACACTGTAATGGCATTTGGCAGAAACTTCCATAAACCATTGATCAATGAAGAATGATAAAAACATACCGGTATGTCTAAATAAAAAAGTTTGTTATACTAAAAGACACACTGCCATTAATCCCTCTCAAATACTCATACTGTTTCTGCTTGCTTTGAGTACTCTTATGCCATCATTTTTGGCAATGTGTCTTTTATTGTAATAAAAATTTTAAAAATATTTAAACATTTACCATACTATGTGTTTCAGTCACTCCTTGTATTTCAGAATATAGAGCATAAGAAAAGATGAAAAAATATAAGGAAAAAGTTGAAAACACATAGGATCAATTCAGGATGCCCAATATCCATCTAACAGGAATTACAGGAAGAATAAAGAAGAGGGAAAAAAAATATTGAAGAAAACACAGAAGTTTCAGGTCAGAAAGACTCATAGAGGATTGAGTAAAAATAATACAAAAAGACCCCATATACAACATGGTAACATTTAGAATATGAAATATAAAGAAAATATTCTCAATGTTTCTAAGGAATAAAAATAGAATACAAATAAATATAAGAAGTAACCTGACTTTGGTCTTTATGTCAGGAATTTGGATGCCAGAAAGTAACTTTGGTGGGGAATCAATCCCTCTGCAGTATCAAGAGAATCTGACTTTCTGTCTAGAATCTTCATCTCAATCAAGCTGTTCACCTAGAGGGTAAACAGAGAATTTTTCAGTCTTACTACTTAGTTCTTCAGAAATTATATTACATGTCTACAATTATAGTACTACAAAACTGGTTACTAATTTTTGGTTTTTATAATTAATCAACAGACAAAATGTTTATCCATCTATTCTGAAGGTTACTTGTGTGTTCACTCCAGTAAAATGAAAGAGGAACCCAAGAAAGGAGGAACTGAGAGCCAAGAAATAACTTAAGGGTGTAGCTAAAATTAAAAAGCATTGTGATAATTGTTAGATACCTAGAAGACAATGATTAAAAATTCAAAAATAAGGTGCTTAAGAAATTGGGTACTCTTTAACCAGATGTGGTGGCCCATGCCTATAATCCTAGCACTCTGGGAGGCTGAGCCCAACCTAGGTTGATTTAGCAACTTAGTGAGTCCCTGCTTCAAAAAAAAAAAAAGAAATTGGGTGATCTTTATAATAAAGTGAGGACATACATTCCTACTGTCAACTAGTTAAAAAATTAAAAGCAAGTATAAATCTCAGAAAAATAAAAACAGGTAAAATCCTAATGCAAAGAAGCAACATAAATTAAAGCATAGTTTTGAGGATTAGAGTAGGAAATGATAATTCATTTGATTTTTCCTTTTCATTTTCTTCTGAGAAGCCCAGGATTATTTTCCTTTTTACTTGATTCTAGAGTAAATCATTTATATGTTTACAGGATTCTAACAACCATGGTTTTTGATATTTAGAATCAATCCTTAGACAAAGCATGGAATACATCTTTGGTTTCAGAATGAAATATACTTATTAAAAATAAATATCAAAGGGAATAACAGTGATGATAGAAGTCAAGAGGTGAAGGAAATGGGAAGACAGAGTGAAGGGAAAGGCTGGATGATAAGATTCTCATTTGCACAGCGAGGAGCCAAGTGGAATTATGAAGAACAGAAGAGACAGAGAACGAGAAGATGAGTTTCCCCAAACTCTCACGTGGCAGAAGCCAGTAATTACAGTCAAAAGCTAATAAATAAGAAAACAGAGGTATAAGCATATTATTTAGAATTTTGTGACAACCATCGTAAGATCTGAAGCCAGAGCTGGTTAAGTTGTTATAACAGGGAATGAGATGGAGTGAAGAGGCGGAAGAGGAGTGTTTCATGGTGATCTGTGTACCTGTAATACATGTAGGTGTTATTTTAAAATAAAAATGGAAATAAGAATAGTATTAATGGGGTCGGGGATTTAGCTCAGTGGTTCTGGTGCCTGCCTTGCAAACGCAAGGTTCCGAGTTCAATCCCAGGTACCAAAAAAAAAAAAAAAAGAATAGTATTACTAAGTGTTTACATTAGTGAAGAAAACAGACCCTCCTTTTGTTTGCAAGAACAGACTGAAAATTGAATTAGTCTAAAATTTTTAAAGGGCAATTCTGTAATTTTAAAAATAATTAAGCTCACTCTAAAAATAATATTGTGTAGGTTCCCAGTCACTTGGACAATGTTGAAGAGCGGCTGCTGAAGCACCCAGGTGTCCCTCCCTTGCACATGAGCAGGAGCACGCATGCACACACATGCTCTCATCCTGCCACATGTCTCACATACTGATTCATTAAGGTGGAAACATCAGCCGCTCCTGTTCTTAGAGTTCTTCTATGTCCAGCTTTTATTCTTTATTGTGATCCTTATGTGAAAAGTTGTCTCTGGTGGTTTCTCCATCCCCACATGACTCATTTTGGTTTACTCTTGTGGAAGCGATTCAATCGAGAGCTGGGACTTCTCCCTCCTGCCAGAGTCTGAGGCAAACCACAGAATTCCAAAGCCCCTGGGTGCAGGCCAGCCACTTGGAGACGTGCCCTTGAGTCTGTTTGTCCTCTCCTTGTGGTTACTTAGAAGAGGCCTTGTCTGTGTTCCAAATGTGGTCAGCCTATTAGAGCAGTGGACTCCTTAGCATGACCCTTCCTATGATGTTATGGGAACAAGAACATCACATCTGGACAGCCCAAACAATGGTCTATCCAACCTGACTTGAATAGGGGAGCCAGGTTCTTCCCATGGTTTGGTGATGAAACTCCTGGGAAATGTCTATGGTTAAATTACATTTTTTAGAGAACAGAACAGTTCACACATAATTACTTACCACATCCCTGTAATCTCCATTTCAGATGAGAAAAACCAATGCTCAATGCTAAATTAGATGCCTCAAATCATTCAGCTAAGAAGTAGTAAAGTAGGGATTAAGGTCCTGATCTTATAATTCTGAATCTTATTTTTCGTACATGTTTTTTAGGACTTCTTTCTTCAGTGCAATAGTTGTGGGGATTAGATGGGAAGCTCTTTCCTTTGTTTCAGGGGTTCACACAAATTCATGTTTTGGGTGCTGGGACTAAGTGTCTCACTTTGTTGGGCTTTGGACTGAATCCCAAGTTTGTCATGTAACAACTCTGTGCCTTTGGTCATGTTCACACAACATCTCCAAGATGGAGATAATAATACTTATGTTCAATAAAACTTCATCAGGACTGTTGTGAGGTTTAAGTGAAATCATGTATATCAAGAATTAAATTGGAGCTCAAAGTGTCAGCGGTGATAGTCAATGTGAAGAGATACTCACATTGGACACATTAAAATTTGAGTACAAATTTTCTCCTCAAATGGCTTCCATATAACTACTACTCTGTCTTCTCAGATGTTGATTCATTCCCAGAACATTAATTTTAAAAGTAGCTGGCCAAACCTGGCATCTCAGTTACTGGAGAGGCTGAGGAAGGAGGATCTTGGAGTTCAAAGTCAACATAGTAAGATTCCAACTCAAAAAAGGTAGCTAGCCAAAGTAGATCAAAGACTTAAATATAAGATCTGAAACTACGAAACTACCAGAAGGAAACATAAAGGAAATGTTTCAGGACATTAGAATGGCAAAAAAACTTGGGAAAGATCCACAATTCATACGGAAACACAAGCAAAAGTAGACAAAGGCAAATAGGATTATATAAAAAACCTTCTACAGAGGAAAGGAAACAATCATCAGAGTGAAAATACAACCTACAGAATGGAAGAAAATATTTGCAAACTGCATAACGAACTACAAAAGCTTGTTACAAAAACAATCTGATAAAAAAATGGGCAATATACCTAAATAAACATTTCTTGATAGAAAACATACAAATTTATGAAAAATTTGGCCAAGAAATTTATAAAAAAATTCTGAACATCACTAATCATTAGGGAAATGTGAATGAAAACCACACAGAGATATCATTTCGCCCCTGTAAGAATGGCTATTATCAAAGACTAAAGATAACAAATGTTGGTGAATACATGGAGAAAAATGAACATTTACACACTATTGGGGGGATGTAAATTAGTACAGGTATTACAGAAAACAGCATGAAGTTTCCTCAAAAAAATGAAAACAAGACAGTCATATAATCTAGCAATCCCACCACTAGTTACATATACAAAAGAAATGAAATCAGTATTTTTAAGAGACATCTGCACTCCCATGTTCATTGCAGTACTATTCACAAGTCAGAAATGAAAACAACCAATGTGTTCATCAGTTGATGAATGGATAAGGAAAATTTGGTAATTATGCATCTCAGGAATACTGTCCAGCCATAGAAAGAATGAAATCCTGTCATTTACAATGACATGGATGGAAATGGAGATCATAATGCTAATAACAACAACAAAAAAGTCAGGTATAGAAGGCCAAATACCGTATAATATCATTCATATGTGGAATCTAGAAAAAATGATCTCATAGAAGTTGAGAATAGACTAGTGGTTACCAGAGCCTGAGGAGAGTAAAATGGAGGGAGAGGGAAAGGCTGATTAAGGGGTGGTAAATTACAGTTAGATAGGAGCAAGAACTTCTGGTGTGCTAGGATACAGTAGAGTGACTATAGATAACAACAATGTATTATATACTTCAAAAAATTAGGAGAGGCTGAGAGTGGTAGCACACATCTCTAATTCTGGCACTGTGAGAGGCTGAGCCAAGTTTGAGCCCATCCCGAGCAACTTAGCAAGACTTTGTCTTAGAATAAAAAATTTAAAAGGCTGCAGCTGTAGCTCAGTGTAAAGTTCCTAGGTTCAAATTCCAGTAAACACACACACACACACACACACACACACGCACGCACGTTTGCACCGTAAGATTTTGAAAGTTCAAGGAGACAGATAAGTTCAATCCATGTGTCAAAACATCACATTACTCCATTGCAATTTTATGTTTTTAAGTTGCAGTAAAAATAAATGCAATACAATATAACTTTTAAAAAGATTAGCTGTTGCACTAGTCAGACAAAACATGTGATTCCTGTTTTAGGCATTATTTAAAATCTTAGTTTACCTCCACAATGGTGAAAGAAAAGCAGTACTCAAAAAAGTAGCTAGTCATGCTACTTTGTACAAATAGCAATTTGGAGCTTTGGAATCTCTTGCCAGAAAGACTGTAGCTGCCAAATACTGGGTATTCAATTTGTGCAATCATACGACAGCAAGTCCCATTCTTTCTTCTCCACAACCATGTGTCCCCAAGAATGTGGTCCATTAGTGGAGGAATGGGAGATGCATGCCTTGGTACACAGAGTCATCTTCAATTAATGAGACAACAATTTGTTAAGTGTGTGCCAGTATGAGTAGCATTTGTCCTCGATAAATTTGCATTTACCAAATTTATTGGCTAGCAAATGCAGGTGATTAATCACACTTTGGAGAAAATGAAAAAAAACCTCTCTAGGCTTTATTTCAAAGCAGGGCAGATAGGCGATTGAGAGGAAAGTAAGCATCTTGTCTCTAGCAAGAGGACTGTGATACTGGCTGCAGCCATGAAGAAAATTAAGTCATTGCTTATGAATTCAAGTAAGTGCATGAAGACAGCAAAGGCAGAGTAAAGGAGGAGATGTGAGGACAAAAGGTAATGTGTAAAAAGAAAGAAAGGTGTAGCTTACTTAGGAGAGACTTGTTTGTGCTATTAGACTATGACCACACCCAAATGTACATGAGTGTAGACCGAGGGTCCCTCTAGTGCAGTGAGGCTTACAGTCGGCCTTCGTTATGTGTATCCTCGGGGTCTCAAGTCAGGCTTACTTGCTTCTTGGAACAAATTGTGAACAGGATTGTAGGACTGATCTTCAGATTCTTTGCCTAAAGCATAGACTTTAAGGCTGTACCAACCCTGAGTACAGAGAAGAATGGGAGAGGATAGGGAAATTTCTCTAGCCAGCTAAGGAATTTTCTCGAGCATATAATCAGATGTGTTGACGAACATCCATGTCTTCAAATGTAAGTTATCAAAAAATGCTTTGAGTAGGACTGAGAGTAGTCTTATTTTGCAACACTTAAGAGACCCAAGCTCAGATACTTAAAATATGAAGAATGTTAACAGTAAAGACATAAATGAAAAAAGGAGTCAAAACTTCAGTGCTAAATAGGGAAGATGGGGTGGTTCCCTGGGGGATGGAACATCTGGAGACTTTGTTGGCTGTTACAACTGGGGGTGCGCTCTGCTGGCATCCAGTGGTAGTGGCCAGGAGGTGTTTCTCATCATCCTACAGTGCACAGGTCAGGCCGCACTCCTGAGAAAGAATTATGTGGCCCAAAACATCAGCCGTGGGGGTGCTGAAAAAGCCTGATTTAGTGCTATCAGTCTTTACACCAAATGTATCAACCATTAAATAATGTAACTATATGAATGAACAAAACACCACAGATGAGAACAGAGCCGTATGTTAGGAGCAGAGTATATCACAGGGTTAATATAGTATTGATTGCAAATGATAAATGCTAGTTTTTCACCATAAAATCCTCTTACCCTAAACTTTTCAAATATGAAGAATATTTTAACAGGACCACATATTTCTAAAAAGCCATACAAATCTCTTACAATGACATTATTACAACTTTTAAACACATGTATTACTATCTTTTATAGTTTACAAATCACATGAGGTGTTTAATATTTACTATTTGGCCCAATTGTCCCAATTTCATAAACTAGGAGATATTAACTTTTAATATTTTAACAATATCTGCTATGGCTAGGCTCTGGCCTTGAGTCACACAGATAAAAGTTTAGTCTTAAGAAGTTCAGGATCTCTTGGAGGACATGACATGTGCTGGGTATATTAATGGAGTAGGAGTAAACATAGCCATGGGAGAATGAGCAGAAAACTGGGGGAGGAAACCCAAGACATTTGCCTAAGGTTATAGAACTAGTAATTGGCAGTTCAGAATTCTAGGTCTTCCGTCTTGTCATAACTACATAAATCTCCTTAGCTTTTCTAGTGAAATAAAAACAAAACTATGTATTCACTTGAAAACACCCATAAATTACTGAGTAGGTGAAGTATAGAAACATTATTGGATCTGTGGTCCAGACCAGAACGCTAAAAGGGAAGATAAGACTTGGCAGAGTATGCCAAAGTGGCCTCTGCTTTCTACTCCACCCTGGGGTGCTCTGGAGGTTGGACAGTTTTATCAAGATCCATGGCCCTGGGGTCATCTGACTTTGAGTTGGAGGAGCAGGAAACAAATCTTCTGTGGTTATGCAAAGTTCCCTAAATATAAGCCAAGGTTCCTTTTCCTCATGATGAAAATAGTGTGAAGAATTCCCCATTTAGGGAGATGCTCTTAGGCAAATGGGAGGAGCTGCCTAACAACAGAGGAAGTAAATACAAGGGAAGACGAAACAAAGGGCCAACTTTTCCAGGACACATTCCGCTCTTCAGCGTTTTCCCTCCTCCTTTAATGCCCCAAATCTGGATGGAAATATAAAGCCACAATCCACTGGTAGTTACTCATTCTGATGACAAACAAGAAATGACTCCAGTGAAATATCATTTAACAGCTGCTTGCTCCCACTTCCCTGGAGATGCGGTTTTGGCCATCTGGATTTGCTTAATGGGCCTTGAGGCAGACGCACATTCGAGCAGCGCTGGCTGCTGGAGAAGGGTGGCCAGGCAGCAGTGGGCCTAGTGACTTAAGCTGAAGGGCTAAGTTACTCCCTTTGTCATTACAGGCGGGCATGGTAGTAATGGAACCTGTTCCAGTAACAGAAAGTACTAGTTTTGCACTCTGGCCTGGGCTTTGTCCCCAGGGCAAGAAGCAAGCAAGGTAAACATGGAACCTCATTTGTCTGTGCTGTGTGGAACTGCAAAATCGTGATGAAAACTACTCTTACTTCTCTCTCCATTTTGTCAGTAGGCTGAGCTACGGCCTTGTTTATTCTCTCACGCGTCAGCTCCACAGGCCACAGTTGATTGGATGAGCCTGATCACCTGACACAAGCTGGGCCAATCACATCCTCTCTCCTGGGAATTTGGAAAAGAAGCGTCAGAGACACCAAATACACCAAATTAGAAGCTCTTCACTCTCGGTCTGTATTGAAATTGCCTGGGGAAATTCTAAAACATACACAAATTCTCACAGGAAGTCCGGGCATTCCCCTAGATTCTGACTTTAGTTAGTCCAGCGTGGAATGGTCTAAATTAGAGCTTGGTTTTCAGGGCTTCCCAATGCAGCAGGGAGCAGCACAGTGGAAGCAGGCACGCAGAGGACAATGACATGGACTTTGTCAGTGAGAAGCTGGAATGAGAAACCCGGGCCTTAGCAAGTGTAGACAGTGCCTTCACTCCCAAGAGCTTTCTAAGTTTGGGTTCGAGGGCAGCCCCACCCTTCGTGATAATTTCTGCTCTTGAATCCTTTTTCAAAATACTTCCTCTGAAGCTACTTCTGGTAGTTTCTATGCATACAACAGAACGAAACTTCACCAAGCCATTCTCACAGCTTGTTCATCACAATCCTGCTGATTTTATCCTAGAAATCCTTCTTAAATATCATCCCTGTGACCTTTGCAGAAAGAGTTCTCAGTTTTGTCCTTCCTCAGAGGACTCTTCTCAGGTGTCTTCTTTCAGTCCCCACACTAAGAATACTTCATTGGCCTCTCATTGCTATTAAAATACAAAACAGTTCTGTATAAACTGACCTGTAAAAATATGTCACTGATTGGAAAAACAAACAAACCCGCCGAGATCCATAGGCATATACTTTAGTTTTCTTTTAAAGATGATTTAAATATGCCTACTTAAAAATGAGTGGATATGTTTAGAAAGAAAAGGAGGAGGGAGTTCCACCAAATCTTATTTTTTATAATATTGATCAGTGATGGAGAGTATAGGTACTTTTAAATTATTTTGTTTTCCTCCAATATATTTTAAAACATTTCTAAGGTCCTTCACATTTTTACTCCAGTGCCCTTTTGCACTACCCTGCCACATACCCTCCAACTCTTCGAAAATGAAGTGAAATTCTTCCTCCAACAGAGCATCCTCTTTCAAGTAACTATGGCATTGCCTTCCTTCTGAAATACCTGTATTCTGTTCTTTAACTGAAAACCCCTCCTTCTTTTTTTTGATCGAGAGAAAGTGATACCTCTGGGAACCATTCTTCAACTGACCATCCCTAACTCACATCAGGGTTAGTTGTTCTATCTCATGGCTCCTGTAGTCACTCCCATAGTCGCCGTGTCTACTATAATGGCAGCAAACTGAGATGTGGCTGATGTGATCATATGATTATCTCTCCAACTGGAGGTGAACTTGTTGCTGAGACTGAGGCTCACTCATCTCAGTCTCTTCAGCTTCTAGTGAAGAGCGGGCCTAAATAATGGATTCACAGAATTCCTGATTGATTGGTGAATGAAAGAATGGATGCACCTAGGACAGAACCACAGTGTAATTGCAGGTTTCCCTGCTCAGCCACATAGTCTACCAGGTCCAACTCATCACAGCCCTGTTTCTGAGATGATGCCATATACAGAGTTGTTTTTCCACCAGTTAGCAAGCAGTTGCCAAGCTGAGTGGTAATTGTTGTGGTAGTTTAAACATCACAAAGATCAGTTGAAAATGTGCTGCTAGTGGTGATGCTATGCTTGTCCTAAAAATAATGATGCTGTGCTTATTCTGAAAAATGTCTAAGTGATGGAGGGTTATTTAATTCTGTGTGAGTACTCACTTCTTCCTCTCTTCCAGCTCTTTAAAGAGAATCATTAGTTGTAGGGCCCTTCCCTCTCTAGAAAGGAAAGATGCCTTATTGCTGGGAGAGAAGCTAAGTCAAGCTATGTAATAAAATCCTAAGGGAGGAGGAAGATGGGATGCAGAGGAAAAGACAATCATGGAGGCAAAAGGTAGAAGAATTTTCTTCAGGGATTTGAGGAGAGCCTCACTGGAGCAACTATGAGCAAATGAAGTAGAAAAAAATGAGAATTTTCTATTATTAATATTTAGTAAATATTTAAGAGTTTCTATATAATTTTTTTCTCTGTAAGACTTGGATGAGGGATGAATAAAGAATAGAATTCCTTTAAATTATGTTCTGGCTATTGTCCCGTGCTTCTTAAATGTGACACTGTCCCAAGACCAGCACATAGGATTCCAGGGTTTGTCAATGTTATAAATGAGTGAGAAAGACCTGCAAAAGGATAAAAATATGCCTTTCTCCCAGGACTTTGCTAGCTCCACAGTGGCCTCAGCCAGAGAGAATGGAGCCAGGGCAAGTAGAGGCGGCAGAGGTTCCAGACCGGGTCATTTCTGGTCCTGGGGAAACAGCATAGACAGTGAAGAACTGGATTTTGAGGGTACTGGTTGAGGTCCATTCAAGCAAGGCACTATCTTCATGCATTCTTCGGGGCTCTTTTATATTGTGAGTATCCAGGAGCTCATGGGGGTGGGCAGCAGGGAGGGAAACTTAATTTGGAATCAATTTATAGCTTGACACTAGCATGCTGGGGTAGTGTCAGACTGGACAGGATCCATCCAGACCATGGACGCCCCAGGAACTGCAAACTGCAGGGTCATGGAGACCAGTACTGGCAGGTGGTGGCTCTGGGCCAGTCATGCTTTCTGTGTCCCAAGTGGAGTTTACTCACAGAGGAGCCTCTGAAATACACTTAGAATGCCTTGAAGTGGCTACAGATCTTTTGATTAGGAAAGATCTCTGGGGCAAGGCCAATGTTAGAGGGACAGCAAAACAGTTAAATAACTATTGGGAGAAGGACTCTTGATCATGGCAATGTGGATTCAGATGTATTGCTGAAGAGCTGAACTTGGATAAAGGACTAGGAATGGTAAAGAAAGGTGGCTTGATGAAGGGAGGTAGCATTTTGAATGGGAAGTAGTTAGATGCACTGGGCCCCAAAAGCCAGAAGATCTGGGCTTGAAGCCTTACACATTGCTGATCTTTTAAATAATAATAGGTTCTCAGTTTTCCCATCTGAAAAACAAGATCTCTAGTATTTTAAGTGCTTGGGCTATTGTGTACTTTCATACATTGACTCATTCTATAGAAGTATTGAGTACCTATCATCTGCCAGCACCATGCTAGGTGCTATGAACACAGAGTGAGCAGATAAATGTGGTCCCTTCCCTTATGGGGTTCATATGCTACCAGAGAAATCTAACTAGGAGTGGATTCTGGGTCCTTGGCTGCATGCTATCTCCCTCCCCCACCTCTCCTTACCTCTTTTCTATGGAATGGGCTTTGGCTGGTACTTTTCAAAATTGTTAGCAGGGATAAGGGAAGACTCCGAACACCACATTTAAGGATAGATCAGAAAGTAAAATTAATCTCCTGGCCAAAATTATCCTCTGCAGCATGAGGGATTTGTGGAGAAATGGGAAAGATTCCAGAGCAAAGCCAGGAAATGATTATAGTCTCTTTCCATGCCTTTCCAAGAACACTATAAATCTTTTTCCAGGCCTATGCAAGAAGTAAAGAAAATCAAACCAGTGCTTTAGCAGCTCTTCTGACAATAGTTGGATATTTGAGAGGCCACTTCTAAGAAATGAATAGAGATTTGGAAAGGGGGAAAAAGGACCACAGAGGATAAAGAAGTGTTACGGTCAATTACAAAATTACTATACTTGTCATTTCAATATATATATATATATATATATATATATATATTGTGTGTGTATGTGTGTGTGTGTGTGTGTGTGTGTGTGTGTGTGTGTATGTGTGTGTGTGTGCGTAGAACTGGCCTCTGGAGACTGTTCAAGATACAGTTGATTTTTAGCATAGTGGGAATCATTTAAGTTAGACACAAGAAAGGACTTCCTGCCCGTGAGAATGTTTACATGCTGACCAAATGGAGAATTACAGAATAAAATCAGCTTACTTATATTTGAGGGAACAAACTTATAGCTAGAGTAACCAAAGTGTAAGTGTTATCTGATTCTTTCCCCCAAGGCTCATGCCAAAGAAACCCTGTCTGGTATCAGTGATTATCACCTCTGGTATTTAAGCAAGACTGGATACGTGTAGGCTGGGGAGTTCCATGGGACTTGGTAATTCCCCATGCTTCAGGGTCTCCTTTTAGATTTGAAGGCCATTCTCTACCTGGAGCACTGCATGGGCCCTTATCCCTGAGCATGTAGTTGGGTTGGGCCGGTGAGAAGCACTGGCAGAAGATGCTCCAAGGAGCCAGAGGAAAGAAGATCAGGGTAGCACTCCAGCCCCCTGCCCATGCTTTGAGCTGCTGGGCTTATTGATTGACTTTCCCTATGACTTCTGTTCTTGCTGAGTTTGGGCAAGTGATCCCTCCCTTTGAGCGATCAGGCCAACTCTGTGGCCAACTCTGGAGTTCCCTTAACCCTGCCCATACCATTGTAAATAGGTTTTTACAACTATTTATACCTCTTTAGTCACCCCTCTAAATATATGTACCATGTGTCTCCAGTTGAAATTCTGACTCATATACTGTCTGAACTTGGTCTTGAGGAATTTCTGAAATTTCATTCAACATTCATTGGAACAGTTTCTGAACAAGTACTTTGTAATGCTTATGCAATTAATATAATACACATTTTTGAGTCCCAAGTACAACACTAAACAAGTTTTAAGATTTAATTATCATACCATGGTGATAATTGTGGTGAGTTTTTAAAACAACTTCTTTTCAGGTTTGGAAACTGATGTCTATTGCAGGTAAGCATGTTGTCTGAGGTTATAACAATAATAATTAGGGAAAGAGAAATCCAGATAGATACCATTTTTAAACTTATATTTTAAACATGTATTCTCTTTGGCTTCTTATACACAGTAACTATAATAAGATATTGGGAAGAATAAATAAACAGGAAGAGGAAGGACTTACCCCATACCAAACACTGGACACAGAAAACTAGGCTTTGTTTTTTGAGCCTAAAGTCTAGTAGGGGTGTTCTTTCTTTGTTTTAAGCTTCCATAACAGAATGGCACAGAACAGATAATCCGGCTGGGCATTCCAAGGTCACAGTGCCTGCATCTGGGAAGCGCCTCTTTGCAGCATCCTTTACAGTGGCAGAAGGCAGATGGTCAGGAGAGCATGTGTGCAAGAGAGTGGGAAGAGGGCTGAATTCGTCTTCTTATCAGGAACTCACTCTTGCAGTAACCAACTTATGCCTGCCATGATGACAAATGCATTCATGAGGGCATAGCCCTGCGACTTAATCTCCTCTTAAAAGTTCCATCTTTCAACATTTGCATTGGGGATTAAATTTCTGACACATGAACTTGGGGGTCATATTCAAATCATAGCAGAGTATAAACATATATACCTAACTGGTGACTATATCTGGTGAACTAAGAGTGAGAGAAGAGCATTAGACAGGAGACAACATTATGTGCAATGATGAGCGCTTAATATCTGGTTCCCATCTCCCCCAAAGCTTCAATTTTTAGTGTTTGACACTTCCTGTAGTGCAAAAACCTGCACCGTGGCTGATTTCAAGCTTCTACTATGGCAGTATTAAGAGGGGAGTTAGGAAGAGTTTGCACAAATGGCTCTTGAGGGCCAGTATGAGCCTGCTTCAGGACCCCACTGAAGTTATGTGCAAGGGCAGGGGGTCACGAATGGGCATGGTGTGTTCGGGGTACTTACTACCTGCGGATAAGATCTGATAGAGCACAAGGGACAGCAGTGAGGACAGGGGGACAGGGCGACAATGAGGCTGGACAGGAGAGAGAAAGACCAGGGAGAGGCCTGTGGCTGATGGGCTGGAGCTGCCTTGTCCGTTTTGGAGCCCGCACCTTGCCACTGAGTGCTTGAAATGTGACTGGTCAAAACGAAAATGTGCTGTTAAGTGTGAAACATACACCAGATTTTAGAGATTTAATGTGAAAAAAGAATACAAAGTATATCACTAACACTTTCACATTGATTATATGCTAAGAGGAAAAGGTTTTGGATATATTGGGTTAATTATTATTACAACTAATTTCAGCTGTTTATTTTTACTTTTTAAATATGTCTATTAGAAAATTTAAAATAATATATGTATCTGGTATTATATTTCTATAGGACAGCTCCGGCCAGAGAA
This sequence comes from Heterocephalus glaber, assembly GCF_053883595.1. Taxonomy (NCBI): domain Eukaryota; kingdom Metazoa; phylum Chordata; class Mammalia; order Rodentia; family Bathyergidae; genus Heterocephalus; species Heterocephalus glaber. Next base: position 29,777,023 of record NW_028258296.1, on the reverse strand, counting down.
CTTGGATGTTATTGAATAGGCAAGAGAAAGCCTTCAAAGAATATTAAACATATGTAGTCTGCTGTCTATAAAGATCAACTTGGTGCAGTGCAGAGGTGGATGAGTTAGGACCAGAAGGATACAAATAAAGTTAAGGGAGTGGAAGTGGGAATGAAGAAGAAGAGAGGAAAATGGATGGGGTAATGTGGCCCACTGGATGTGGATGTAAACAAAGGGAAGGATCAAGGATAATACTCAGGTGTCTGCCTTGGGTATTGGGAGTGGCATTAACAGAGAGAGAAAAGTACAGAAAGGTAATATCTCTTAGGGGAAGGTAATGAGTTCAGTTTCCGATAAATTGAGTCTGAGGTGCCAGGGATCTTGAAGCTGTCCAACAGGCAACTGGGCAAAGGCGTCTGGAATCCTGTTGGTTCCATCTTAAAAAACATTTCCTCTTCCACTGCTACCACCATAATCCAAGCCACCCTACTCTCTTATCTGGATTATTGTCATCAGCTACCAGCTGGTCTTGCTGACACATGTGCCCTGCTATTACAAAGTCTCAATGCAGCAGCCAGAGTAATCTTGGTAAAAGCCAAATAAGTGCATATTATGCCTCCCCTGCAAGTCTGCCAGTGAAGTCCACTGCATGCAGAGCAATGGTCTGAGCTGTATATGAGCCGGCCCCTGCTGCTACCTCAGCCCCCACTACTCGGTCTCTCACTGTTCTTAGAACTTCCCAGACTCCTCTTGCCTTGGGGCCTCTGTGTCCAGTACGCCATCTTGAAGATACTTTGGATTTCTGAGGCTTTGTCTCTCCCACTCTTTTAGGTCCTTGATCATCCCCCTTTCTGGGAAGCTACTCTGTTCACCCCATCTAAAAATGACACCTCCACTCTTTTGTCCCTTCTTTATCTTGTCACTAGCTCTTAGCACTTTTGATCATATTATAAATGTTACTTATTGTGTGTAATGCTTGTCTCCCTCACTAGAATGTAAGCTCTGTGAAACAGAGATTGTGTCTGTTTTATTCTCTGGATTAACATTTGTTGAATGAATAAATAAATTGAAATCTGTGTGCAATAAGTACATATGGTCTAAAATAGACTTGCCTTTGGAATTCCAGCTCTATCACCAGTCATTGCAGCCTTGGGCTGGCTATTTACCATGTCTGAGTCTTCATTATCTCATCTATAGATTAGAGAGATTAATAGTACTTTCCACAAAAAATAGTTATGAACAATCATTCAAATTGTGGAACCCTATCTTGTTCCAGGAGGTGTCTTAACTGGGATTGAGATATTGTCTGTAAGATCTAGATGATGTGTCTGGAATCTTGTAAGGTTTCATAAAATGCTAACGTTTACTTAGTGGAAGAAGGAGGTTGGGAAGGAGGAGGATCAGGCAATGGGGAGAGTTGCAGACTTGACAGTGAGAAGTTGGGTGGGACTGCTCCTGCTCTGCTGAGTTAGCAGGAGACCATGCGGGGAGCCAGCAAGGCAAGCAAGCTGGACTGAAAGGCTGGATGAGGGTGGAAGAGGAATTCTGGTGTTAGCATCAGCCTATGAATCAGTCCTCCAGGGCCAAAGTCCTGAAGGAAAGCAGATATGGATTGACCTCCCTAAAGCCACGAGTCATTGCTCCAGGGACACCCTGGGGCCCCTCTGCAAGGAGCCAGGAGAACATAGTAACGTGGCACCTTCCTCAGACTGGATTAGGGCTGGACTTGGTCTGTGCCTCACCACTAGAAAATCCCTTGAAAAAGAGCAGCCTCTTGTTCTAGACAGAAGGGGCCAGCAACTCTTCACTCCTTCCAGAGGAGAATATGTGCAGCCTCTGCTGGAGGCCAAGGTCCTGGGCCCTGTGGCTGCACGGGTCTCCGGTAGTGTGAAGATGCAGGACATAGCACTGGGAATTTGCAGTCAGGCAAGACAAGAGCGTGGAATGTGGGATTCCTTATCTGTTCCTTCTGTGCAGGATGGCTCCAAGCCCTCCATGGCCTGGCCCTTGGGTCCCGGGCTGAGCCCTGCCCTGATCTCTCTGATGGATGTTTCTAGAAGACTTCCCAAGAGCCCCAACTATATGACAGGAAGAATAGGAAAAGCCCCTACCTCACCCTGAGCTCCTGGCCCCAGAATAAGGGAGCCCCAGACAGTAGGTATTTCAATGATGTGAAGCCTCCCCGCCCCCGCCCCCCGACTGCTTTGGTGTCTATGAGCTTCTTTCCTTTAGAAGGCCTAGTGGTGCCACAATGTGCTGACTATGAAGCAAGAGACCCAAGAGTTGTATGGTACAGAACAGTCAAGGAGGAATTGAGAAGTTAACCCCTGTAGTATACCTGCTTGCTTTGCACCAAAGTAAAATGCAAACCACAGCTACGTACTGCTAAGTGCTCACTTCCCCCACTCCATCAATATTCTATATTGCATAAGAGATACATGAGGTTGCACAAATAATCATAATGTGACCTCTGTAAACACCACCTGGCATGACGGGGACCATTGCCTGCATCCTGAAACCTCCCCAACATCCCTTTCTGATTCAATCCCCTGCCTCCCCTGAAAGTAACTACTACTCTGAGTTTTAGGGATAATAATTTCTATGCTTTTCTTTTTTTAAACAAAGTAACCCAGTACAGCAGTGAAGTATGTGGATTCTGGACCCAGAAGGCACTGATTTCTTTATGTGTATTTTTGGGCAAACCAGTTCATCTTTCTGTGTTTGGTTTCTTCACCTGGGATAGAAGGATAATGGCAGAATGTGAGCCAATATGGTTGTTTAAAAGATTAAATATGTTTGATCCCCAGTACCTAAATAAATAAATAAATAAATAAATAAATAAATGATTAAATATGGTGAACATATTTGAGTGAAGTGCTCAGAACAGTGCCACCATATGACTGTTTTTTTTTATAATGAACCACCCACACATGGCCTCCTTTACTATTAATGAGATTGTACTATGAAGCAAACAAACAGATCGGCAGATAATGCCAGCATGTTAGAAGTAGCAATGAAGATAGAAGGAAAAGAAGGATGTACCAGTTACTGAGTCTTGGAGGTAGGAGCTGGCTGTCCTTGTGGGTAGGAGTCACAAGGCAAGGAGGCACCATGGGGACATCAACAGACAACAGAAGCCCCAACAGAAGAGTGCAACTGAAGACCCAGCCTGGGTCATCTGCAGAATGAGGCCCCTGTCTCCTCCTCTCCTTACAACATACCCTGAGAGAGGCCATGGGCAGCAGGAGGAAGAAGGCCACAGACTTCAGGCAACAGGTGGGGTGCTGCTTCGGTACAGGGAATCACAATAGATGAGGTAGGAGCTGCTCCAAGTCAAAACAATGGCCTTGGAATCTTCCTCAAACGAAGCTGGAGCCCCTTCCTTTGTATAATCCCTACCTAAAGAAAGCAATAGATAAACATATTTCTTCTGGATAGCTCCTAGTGTCACACTTATCTGAAATGATTGGTTTTAATTATAAAAATAATTGATGGGAAATATGAAATATGAGAAAGAACAAAATTTGTTCATAGACTTACCCTATCACATCCACTAATTAAATTCAGATGTACTTCCTTCCAGCTCTTTTTTTATGCACAAATGAAAGACTAAAGTCAATTCTGTTTAGGTTTTAATTGAACTCAAAGTAAATCAAGCCAAGCAGAAATAGGTTATCAGGCTTTTGTTCTGAAATAAAAACTCTATTGCGTATTCAAACTATAAGACAGATGATTTAAAAACAATAGCAATAAACATTAACATAATGCTTACTGTGTACTAAGCTCTATTCTAAATATTTTACAGGGATTCTTTCTTTTGATTCATTCAACAATTCACAAGAACTAACCGTAAGCAATCCTTACTTTGCAGATGGAGGGTGGGCAATAAAACTAAGTGAGAAAAGTTACCCAAGATCACTTGGTTGGGAAGAGCTGGAACCAGGATACAGCGTCAAGCAGAATGAGTTTATAGTATCTAATAAACAGTTACAAGAGGCTGGGATGTGACTATGAATAGAAAAAGTTTTGTCCTTGTGGCACTCACTCTACCTTGTTCCCAGTGTTGTGTGGACCACTTCTCCGTTTTGCCTTCTAGTTGTGTAACTTCGTTTCAGCAAGGTATTTCCATCTGAGGTGCTGGGCCTGGCCTGGTACCACTGCACTATTTGCTTTAGTATAGGCTTAGACAGTGTTCAAAGTTACGTGGAGCCCCTCTTGTGGAGAGGATCAGTCTTATGCTCAGGGAACCAAAAGCCCCCACCTCCTAACTGTATCCTGGGTAGAGTTAAATTGAAAATGTTGTTATTTAACTAATTTGCACTAACTACTCAAAGGTGGCAAATGCTTCAGTGAAATGATGTTTTTCTTTTGATGTTACATATTTTCTTTTTGCTGATACTCACTAGCACTTGTTTTACTCCAGGTCTTGTGCTGTGAGCTTTCCGTGGATCTGCGCAGAACACTGTGCAGAGCTGTGGTTCACTCACCATCCCCGATTCATAAAAGAGGAAGCAGAAGCGTGGTGACTTGCTCAAGCTCCATGTCTAGGAGGAGGCCACAAGGGCCTTTTGTAACAGTGCTGGCTCTGTCATCAGTGGGCTCATACTGCTGAGCCTATGTGGGCTTGTTTCCCTTTTGCAAAGGATGAATTAGATGGTCCATGTGCTCTGCATTCCCTGATCCATGTCACTGCATCTCAGGAATTCAACCCAGTCAGGGCACTGAGGGGATCCAAGAGTGTTATCATGGTCTCTGGCTCTGTAGGGAGGTTATAGCCTAGTTGGTGACACCGCTGATGGTACAAGAAAGTGAATACTTTGTCAATGTGTGATTTAGACCACAGTATGAGGATTCTGGAAAGGCAGCTGAATGAATCTTGCTTAGTGGAAAATCATGTTAAAGGGAGAGCGAATCTTCCTTAATATTTGCTGAATATGATTGCCTTGTTAGGCAAGGGCCAGATGTACTAGTCTGGTGGACACATCATCACCTGACTCCCAGAACAGCCCAATCTGCCCATCCCTGCCTCCAGGCAGAGAGCCTGGGAAGTGTGCAGATGTGCTGTATTTCAATGAAAGCATGAACACTTGTTTTTTCCTCTACATAATATGGTTCCTTATGTTGCAACATTCTCTCCACAGGGCCGTTTATGGGAAGAAGATGTAGGTTGGGGAGGCAGAGATCAGGGAACAGAAGTCTAGTTGGGATTCTGTAAATATCACTGAGGAAACCAGGGGGTGGAGATGTTGTATATGCAAAAACAGAGTTTCTTTAATCATGAAGAACTGGTTGTGAGCAGGTCTCTACAGTTTGCCTGGGTTTGCAGTCATGACAGTAGGAGACAGAGCTGATAGATTTCCTTCTGTAGCAGGTATAAATCAGCATTGCAAGCTCGAGAGTGTTTTAAAGTGTTGAGCTTGAATTCACTAAGTGAAATGCAGAGTGAGTCTTGAGTTGGTTTTGATTCACTACTGTGGCATCTCAGAGCCTATGAAGAGGTGGTATCCATCCCAGGATCCTTGGTCTCTATCCTCTTTCTTTTCTGTTGGTTTTCCCAAGAGTTCTGTGTCAGCTCTGTTGCTCATTATATACTGCAAGGGCAATAGCTTCCATTTCCAAGGTTTCTATGTTCAGCAACAGGTTGATGAAACTCAACTCCACAGGGCCGTCTGACTCACAATATCTGGACCTATGTATGCAGCTGCTTTCTGGGCATCTTTGCTCATAGCCTGAGAGGTACATACTTGTTAAGAAAACTCCCAGAATCCTGCTATTCTTCCTATCCCCTCTCAACTCAGTGAATGGCTAACACTAAATTCATTATCCCTCTTGTCCAAACAGCCAGCTGTTACTCCTCTGGAACATCTGTCTTTCCAATGTGTGTGCATATCTTGGCTCAGGGCCTAGTGTCTCCTTCCTATAGCAGCCCTTACATGGGTTCTCTGTCTTCCTGTCTTGCAATCCACTCTCTACACAGCAGCTAGAGAGCTTCTACAGGACACATAGGTATAACTCTCTTACTGAAAACTCCTCAAAGACTGTCACTTATTTTGGAGATTTAGCCTAAATTCTTCATTCTCAGGTTGGAGCCTACTGATCACTTCAGTGGTTTCTAGGGTCAAATCTCTTGAGAGCTTCCCCATAGAGTTCAAGATCAGGGGGTGCAGGTAGAACAGATGATATTGTCAAATGAAATTAGTATCACTCCCACCACCCCACTCTACCATATTTCTGAATTCAAAACATCCCAGCAGAATCCAAAATGATGTCTTTAGTCCTGATGAATCAGTTTCCTGCTCAAAATTGATGAGAAAAAGACAGGTGACTTAAGATGACCATAGAAGATAACCAGAGAAGAAAGATGATGTCTTTCTGGTCCTCCCTCCCAGAAGAGGCCACTCCCCTATTGGTCTCTCACTGACCCTTGCTGTAATGCTCATGATATTTTGGACCATATGGCATTTATTTATTTATTATTTATTTATTTATTTTATTTCTTCTTTTATACAGTCAGCAATTTTGGTTCAGGAAAGATATATTTCCCTTTATCTTCTGTGTAGCACATATCTTCTTTGTGTAAGTTGAGCAGATTCTTAGTATATGACTGTAAAATTGTTAAATAACAATATTGTGGCCTTTCCCATTATTAGATAGAAACATTTCTTTCATTAAAATATTTGATATAAAAATATTCCTCCATATTACAAAGGATTAACATCTTTACCAAGTAACTTGCTCTCACAAACTAATAAGAAAAACAAATTCCCTAAGAGAAAAATTGACCAAAGTCATTGATAGACAATTTCTAAAAGAAACAATACAAATGACCATTAAACATGTGGCAGATACTAGATTTCCCATCTAATAACTAAAACTACTGTTTCCAGGATGTGAGAAACAGGTCCTCAGGTATACTATTGGGAAGAATGTCATTATATAGAGCTTTATTGAATAAAAATCAAGCAACTTAGTCTGACCCAGCAATTCCAGGAATTCATCCTACAAGAACGATCAGATAAGGGTATCACGTTTATGTGAAAGAATATTAATTACAACATTACTATTAATAAATAGCCAGAATGCAAATAAGTAAAACTTTTATCATTAGTAGTTTGGTTAAATTATGGTACATTCATACAAACAAATCTCTAGAGATCTACATTTTTACAAGAAAAGATATCTATCATATATTAAACAGACAAGACAGATTGTAAAGCATTTTATCCATCTACCCATCTATCTTCCTTTCATTCTATGATTCAAGAAAAAAGTGAAAGAATATATATCAAACCATTAACAATAATTATCACTGGATAAAGTTAACTTATTAATGATGTCTGTATTTTATTTCATATTTTGAAGATTTTTCAATGATTAGGTATTACACTTATAACAATAGCAAAAGCAATAAATTGCCCAATTTGGGAAAAAAGTTTTTCTTCTTGCTTATTAAGGAGCAATTTAAGAGACTTAAGTCTGATAGCATATGGGGAACATGTTGCCACATGGAAAAATTTCTTGTTATGGGGGGCCTCAATAGCTTAGCTCCTCCGGATAGCAGGGCCTCATATCAAATGGAATTTATGCTGCTTTTTAAACAAGAGTTTTATTTATTTATTTATTTTTCCACTATCAGGGATCGAACTCAGGACCTTACACTTGCCAGGCAGGTGCGGTGCGACTGAGCTACATCCCTGGCTATGCTGATTTTTTGATTCTATCTTTCTACTAATTTCCAAGAAATTACAGGATAAAAATTTTACCATCTATTCCTATTCCAGGAATGGGGAAGAAATCACCCTCAAATTTCCACTCCCCACGGATAAAAATTGTGTAGATAAATGAAACCTATAAATTATTGACACTTTATGCATTCATATTATCTTCATCACCTACACTTCTTTCAAATATCCTTTTGTACTTGCTACCAAGACAAAATAAACTGATTTCCAATTTCTCCAATGTACTCTTGTTCTGATTTGTTTTTAGAGAACTCTTGTTGGTTTCTATTGATCAGTTATTTATTTTCTTCCTGATCAGAGCAGATTAACTAATAAAAATTCAGTTTTTCTTGGTATTGATGGTATGGACATTTGTCTTTGGCTCCTGGAATTTCCAACTTTTCCCTTAGATTTTCAAAGTACTTCCATACTTTGCCCTTTGTTCCACCATACTGGTGACTTTATATTGATCAGATCTGATAATTTGTAAGTGTAAAGACACTCTGGTAACTGGGAACTGGGAGATGAATTCTTCTAAAATCTGTATCACCTCAGCAAGCAAGCTGTCTAAACCAGCATCAGTGCTAGCTGAGAGTGAATGGCATCTAGAAAGTGTAGAAGAGGACCAAGAGGACAGACATCAGTCACAGCCGGGGTACCAACTGCAATGGAGTGTTTGCAAGAAGAGTTGTATCTTGTCTCACTAACTCTGCTGTGAGCATAGAAACACAGTGGCCAGGATGAAGTGAACATAACAGGGCAACGTGAACAGGTCAGAGTGGTGCAAGAGGTGGTCTAGCTGGGCAGAGTTTCTGCTCCCCAGGGGCCCTAGGACCTACTTTTGCTGTTTCTGTGAACTCCACTGTGCTTTTTTGTGCTTTGGCTTCTAACTGTACCCACACCTTTCTTTGGAAGGCCACCCCCTTGGTCACTGGCCATTTTATCCACAGTGCAGAGCCAAGATGTAGCTGGGGCTTTTGGCAGGAGTTGACAGTTTGTCAGCAGGAAGCTCAGCTCCCTTGTTTCTATGAGGACAAACTCCCAAGTCTCTGCCTTGTGAAATTCTCTTAAGTCTCACTGCTGTCTGGCTTCTTTTGTTGCCCAGCCTGCTTCCCCCACTCATGGGGCCAGTTTCTTCTGGGAGCCCATCTTCACCAGTCACTTGCACAAGCACCTTCCCCCTCAGGGCCTGCATAGAGGATGATGGGTAATGTTCCGATGATTTACCAGTGTCAGGCACTACCACAGAGCCCTGCCCCACCTAATCCTCCAAAGGGCATCAGGTAGACCCTGTACAATCATCCTTTTGGTAGGATTTCTTAGACCTAAGAGGCCAGGCTGTAGAGTCCTGCCGATTACCAACGGTGTGATCTTGGGCAAATTACACTCCTCACCTGTAAATCTACTTCATAGGTTGATTGTGAACATTTGATGAATTGGTGCTAGAGTGCTATCTAGGTACTTGTTAAATGAACCAATGCTGCACACATGGGGCAGTCCAGACTTACAAAGATCATTTAACTTCCTCAACATCCTCCAGCTTAGGTGGGAAAATTAGAACTCAGACCTAAGTCTGTATGATTTCCTGGCCCAGTCTTTTAACCATGATTCTATGTCGGGTCTGATCAGACCCACTGCCCCTTCTTGTGCCTTCATACTTCTCAAATGGGCTACTTTTTGCCAAAGCTCCTGGCCCATACCGACCTTGTCTTTGCCATTCTTGTCTTTGCTTACCAGGGGGTGACTGGCTCTCCTGGGATGAAGGCCAGCTGTCTTTGGCCATAGAGGGGTCACTGTGTGTTAATTCTCAAGGGGCTCTCTCCACGGATCTATACTTTGTTCATTAGCAATCTCCACCCCACCCTAAAAGCAGACTCTCTCTACTGAAGTAATAACTTATGAGTACTTTATTTTTCTAATTCAAATATCCTTTTCCATGTCCTAATTGCAAAGGCAAATTGAGCACTAATGTAAAACATATGGAAACATGTAAAGGGAAGAGGGATGTGAGAAAACTCTCACTTGCTGCCATGTGGCTTTCTGAGGCCGGTTCATCCACCCAAGCTTTGACTCACTGGGGCCAGAGCTGAGCCTCCTCACAGGCTCCACGATGACACACCTGGTAGCCCCTGCCAATGTCCTTATAAGGCAGCTCCCTGGCGCTAGCTGTTGGCCTGGCCTGCGTTTCAGTACTGATGAAGCAATGTCCCTGGCCTGGGAAGGGCAGGGAACAACTTGCTCTTCATTCTCCGTAGCATCTGTCAGGAGGCCCTGCTTCCTTTCCTGTTGGATTGAAAGTGAAAAATCTAATTTTGGGAGAATATTGGGAATAAAGCCATCTATTTCCATATTAGGCATTTAGCAACATTTATTGGGCAGCTGCTATGTGCCAGGTAAACAGCTCCAGGTCTCTGTTTATAAGAAAGGGAGCAGATCTAGTTGTAGTGCCTGGATCCAACATGATAGTTTCTTTGTGTGTCTGGTGAGGGGAAAGGGATGTCTCAAGTCCCCTTCAGGTCCCAGGACTTGGGAACAGAAAGTAGAATAGGGGAGTATTCATGATTAATGTATGTGTCACGCATGTATGGAGTACAGTGATTTACATACATTACCTCATTTAATCCTCAAGGACTAAACACTGAGAAGTAAGTATTGGGGTCACAATGAAAGTCCTCTGAAATATCTACCCTACTTCATCTTACTTTTCCTCACATCCCAAAGCCAGTCAGGTTGTGGGGCTTTTGGATTATTTACATTTTAACCTCAAGGGTTATTTCCTGTTTCAAATGTAATACAGTTCTGCTCAGTCACAAAGGTTTCCTTCAAATTCAGACACCCAAATGAATTATCCTGGCCAACAGCAACCGCTTGACTCTCAGGACTGCCTACATTACCCATGGCTGGTACGAAAACACTGTCTTCACCTTACACTCTAGGCTCCCAGGTCATGCTCCATACTGCCTCCTCTAGTTGTTCTGCTCAGGACCCAGTAGCTCTCCTGGCTAAAGGAACAAGATTAGTTCGGAGTCTGAGGTTTCCTTTGGGGAATGGGTGCTGCAGACACTGAGACACCATGACCCAGACTGGCTTCCCTGTGGGGGGTTCTCTCCTATCTCTGCTTCCACAGCCCCCAGCACAATGTCCCTGTCTTGAGCAGTCAGGGGACAATTGCGTGAGCACTGGAAACACACCTAGGTGGCTTCTCTGGGTTTCAAATGCCAATCTCCCTCCCAACTCCACCAGCCTCATTTCCCTTCTCCCTGCTCTTTCCACTCTGGCCACACTGGTGTCCCTGCTGATCCTCACACACAAAGCAGGGTTAAAACACGGGATACTGAGTTAAATTTGAATTTCAGAGGAACATAAATAATTTTTTTTAGTATCAGATTAGTTGTCATTTGAATGCCCATCACTTCCAAAATTTATCTGGAATCTCCAATGGAATAATATTTTGAGGTAAGGCCTTTAGGAGCTGATGAAGAATGAGGGTGGAGCACTCCTGGGTGGGGTTAGGGATGACAGAGAAGGGCTTCTTCCATGTCTGGACACAGTTCTCCTTCTGGAGGATGCAGCAAGGTGCCATCTTGGAAGCAGAAAGTTTGAGTCCTCACCAGATGCTGGGACTTCAGCACCTCCATCTGGACTCCTACCTTTCAGAACTGTAGGAAATAACGTTCTGTTTCTTATAAATCACGCAGTCTGTGGTATTTTGTTATAGCAGCACAATAGATTAAGCTAAGTATGTCTCAAATTTTGTATGGAACATATACTAAAATATTATTCATTGTTTATCTGAAACTCAAATTTAACTATGTATCTAAGTTTTCTTTCTTTTCTTTCTCCCCCTCTTTCCCTTCCTACTCCCCTTCTTCCTTCTTTTTGCTAAATCTGGCTATACTATATGCCAAGCTTGTTTCTATCACTGGGATTTTCTTCCCCTGACAGTGACCTGACTGTTTTCACTTGACCTTGGTCTCTGCCCAGATGCCTTTCTTCAAGTAGATGCTCCCCTGATCCCACAACCCAAGCCCGGCTGCATCCCTCCTCCTGCCTCTTGTCTTATTTCCTTCACAGTCTTATCCTGCTTGATGTTACCTTGTATGTTTGCTTTCTTATTTATCCCACTAGCATGAGCTCTCCACGAAGTCAGGGACTCATGTCTGTTTTGTTCACTGCCTTTCTCTTAGTGTTTAACAGAGCCTGGCAAGAAGTGGTCATCCAGAAACTATTTCTTGAGTGAATGGCTTGTTATGCATGATTGAGTGAGGAAATTTTGAGTTCCCAGGTCAGCCCAAGAGAGAGAAGTTAGAAGAAGGCTCTGAGAGTACTGGGGAAGAGTGGGAAGGAAGGAGGGAGGGAGGGAAGGAGAGGGGGAGAGAGAGAGAGAGAGAGAGAGAGAGAGAGAGAGAGAGAGAGAGAGAGAGAGAGAGAGAGAGAGAAAGAGAGAGAGAGAGAGAGGGAGGGAGGAGGAAGAGAGAAGGAAGACAGGATATATCCCAGGGTCTGTGAGTTCAGAAACACTTCGGGAGAACACACAGCCTACTAGACTGCATTGCCAAGGAGGGCAGTACAGTTTCAGAGCATGGGCTTTCACCACACCAGCTCACAACTTGAGTCTGGACTCTGTCACACACCTCTTGTCAGGCTTCCAGCAATTAATTAACCTCTCTAGGCCTCAGTTTTCCTAAGTGTTTAGTGGAGGGGTATAAATGAGAAACTATGTGGTAAGCACTTAACACAGCACCTGAAACCTTGCAGGTGCATAACAGAAAGCAGCTGTGAACATGATGCCCATGGATAGCCACACTCCTGATCATGACATTCACACTCATGAAATTCACTGCCTCTTTGAGTTTTGCTGACTTTCAACTGATGGCCATCTTTCAAAGATGAAACATGCTTGGTTGTTTCTCCAAGGAAATCACTGTAGGAGAGTTGGGAGTGGCACGATAAGGATTTCAGCCTGGCAGGCCAAGGGTGCTGTGGACGTGGGAAGGCCAGTGAGGCCAAGTGTCTCCTTCCTGCAAGCCAGCCTCACTGTAGGAGGATCCAGATTTACCCACAGCACAGGGCTTAGTTGCTGCCCTCGGGCCTTTGAGATTTCTAGGAAATAATTGAAACTGTGAGTGTTAAGCCCAGGGATCTGAAGGGTCCATGTCACTAAGTGCACAGGACAAAGTGCAAGTGTAAGTGCAGAAGCCAGTCTGGTTTTGACAAAGACTGGCTCTGTAGCTCTGTGCTTCACTTAACCTTTGGGCCTATTCTTCTGGTGGGAAGAGGAGTGATAATTCCTGCTGTCTTTCTTATAGGTTTGGATGACCATAAAATGAAATAGGGTATGACACAGGGCTTTGGCAACTGTCAACTTCTATATAAAACCCAGGATCATCCTGATGTCATAAGCATTGTCTGCAGGGTGGGGGCTTGGTTGGCTGACTGGGGATGGATGGACAGCTCCATGGACCCACACCCTAACCTCACATACACACACCCTCTTCCTGGCGACCGGGTAAAATACCCATCAGTGATGTGTCTCCGTGGGGTTAAAATGATACAAGGCAATCATACCCTGGACCCTTGCCACTGCATCCAGGGCCATGAATGTCTGCCAGATGTGGACTTCCAAGCCTGCAGCCAATGCAAAGGCAGGAAATTAGCACCGGCTCTAAGTAAACATTTCTCTTCCACATGTCCAGAACTCAGCACTTGGCTATATTAGTAATGTGTTAGTCCCTTCTCTAGACTGCATACCGCACATGAAAAGTCCGGTGGTCCCCAGGATCAGGGAGAAAGACAGGGCCTGGGAAGCCCTCTCCCGCCCCAGCTTCAGCATTTCTGGTCAGTTCTCCAGTAGAGTGCTGTCCAGCAGCCTCGTTATGCAGGCAGAGGTAGTCAGACAGATACAGGATGTACCAGGTCGCTGGCCTTGACCTGTGGTCCAGTGTCTTGGCCCAGCTTGTGAAGCTACATCACCCCTGAGAACTAATATGTTTTTCTCCCATTTGGATGCTCACTGGCCAGCAGCACTGCACTCAGCCTGAAGAAGGCAGGGGCCCTGGCCCAGGCCCTGGAACTTCATGCGTGTATCAAACAGATAGTAACCAAAGGGCTATGGGGACTAGGTGCTAGGAATGCATTGGTGAGCAGGATGTGTTTTGGATTTCCCTTCCTCTGTGGAACTTGCTCTGGGGCTAGAAAACAGTACAGAGCTAGATTCTGAGGTATGTCAACAGATGAGAGTGATGGGGAAACCACAGGGTAGGGAGGCAAACGTGAGTAGAGGGAAGACAGAGCCATGGATTCCAGGCTCCTTGTAACAGGGTAGAGGATACAGGCCTCAGTGAGAAAGCAGCGCTTGAGTAAAGGACTGGGGTGAGCACATTTGAGGCAGAAGGAGCAGCCCAAGCAGAGTCAGGGCCGGAGAAGCCGAGGAAATGAGCAGGCCAGGCCAGTGTGCAAGGACACCCTGCAGGGTGACAGCAAGAGAAAGGTGGCTAAAAAGTGATCAGTGGTCAGGCCTGGATTTGGGGTCCTTGAAGGCTACAGAATTTGGCAATATCTTCTTTAAGAAAAAGAATATGAAATTAGGCCCACAGTGTTGGAAATGTGAGTGTGGGCTCCTAAGGCTGAAACTGTCTAGTTGGAGACATTTAAACAAGTTCGGGAAAAATATAGAGATTTTGATAAATTCGTTTAAATGGGATTTTCTTTGTAATACAAAATCCCTTATTCTCTGGCATAACTAAAACATCTCAGAAGCATTTACAGAACAATAGAAAGTTTTATTTTAGGTCCTGTAAGGCAATCAAGAACCTTGATTCCAAAGTCCCACTCTTTAAGAAACAAGCTCTAGGGCTGGGGATTTAGCTCAGTGGTTTTGCCGCCTGCTGCACAAGTGCAAGGACCCAAGTTCGATCCCCGGTACCAAAAAAAAAAAAGAAAAGAAACGAGCTCTAGGTATGAAATTAATGTGGGGAGAGTAGATGATAGTGGTGTGAAAAGGTGCTTCTCAGGTTCCTCTGGGCTTTCGCCTCTATAGCCAAGATTTCAACCACCTCCTGTGAACCTTGCAACATCACATCTGTATCTCTATTCTGATTTCTGGTAACTTGTCAGTAGGCTCACTCTCTCAATTCCCTGTCTACATAGTGCCCAGGGTGACCTGCCTCAGAAGCACAGCACTTACACCTGTGTAGGAATCTACAGTGACACCATCATCCTCATCAGAGGTCCCAAATATTTGAAAATATAACTCATCTTTCAAATAAAGATTACATTCAATACCAATAGAAGCAATAAATGAAATGTTGTCTTATTGGTAGATGTATATGTTTTGAGCACACATTTATAACACTTGTAAGAAAGTCAATCACTGTGAGTAATGTAGCTATTTTGACAGCATAATCATTTGGCATTCATGGTCAGGGGTGCAGCTGAGGTTTATATTGGCCTTGGGATATGATTTATTCCTTCATTTGCTTCTATTGCCCCATGCTGAGAAAATCTGACTCACAGTGATAAGTTGTAAGAGGAGGCGTTCTAAACCAGGGTCCTCAACCCCCAGACTCATCTGTGGCCTGTTGGGAACTAGGCTACACAGCAGGAGATGAGCCACGGGTAAGTTGGCAAAGCTTAATCTATATTTATACCTGCTCCCCACCACTTGCATTACTGCTGGATCTCCACCTCCTTTCAGATCAGTGGCTGCATTAGATTCTCACAGGAATATGAACCCTACTGTGAAATGCACATGCAAGGGACCTAGGTGGTATGTTCCTTGTGAGGGTCTAGTGCCTGATGATCTGAAGTGGAGCTGAGGTGGTGACACTAGCACTGGGGAGTGGCTGCAAATACAGATTAACATTGGCAGAGAAGTTTGACTGCACAGAGACCCGCTTGCAGACTCATAAATTTGTTTAAATGAGATTTTCACTTAACTCTATCAGTGAGTGGCAAGTGACAATTAAGCTGTATCTGGTGGCAGGCTTTATAGTGGCAAGTGAGTTGCTGTACTTCAGTTGTGCAGTTGGATATAGTACCACTTCTGTCCATATTTCTTTCCTGCACTACCCACTTATCTCAGTCACAATTTTGATAAGCTCACAAGCTAACCCTGATCAAAAGGAGTGAAAAACAAATGTCACTGGAAAGTTCATTTGAACAGGGGAGAGACCAGGAATAAACTGTCAACAACAACAACCTACTAACCAATGAAGCCATGAAACCTTCAAAATTGCTTCACAACATGTACACTAAGCACCCTGCATTAAAAGACAAGCCTTTGGAATTTATCAAAAGAAAAAATGTTAACACAAGGAACAGAAGCAATTATTGAGAGCCATCACTTCATCAAATATGAGAATATGATTCTTAGCGGCTAACTGCATGGCTAAAGCTAAGAAGCTGTTTACTATTGGTGAAGAGTTGATCCTGCCTGCTGCTCAGGACATTTGTCATGAACTTTTAAGAGAGGCTGCAGTTCAAAAGGCGGCATGCATTTCTCTTTTGGTTAGCACCATAACTAGACAAATTGATGAAAAAGAGGATATTTAGGCATAGATATTAGATAGGATTAATGTGTCACTGTGGCACACAATCCAGGTGGACAAGTATACTGATGTTAACAACAAGGTTACAATACTTATTGTTGTACAATATAATTTTCAGGAGGATGTGCATAAAGATAGGTTTTGTGAACTTTTGTTGCCAACCAACACCACAGTTGCAGAACTATTCAAGTCTTTGAATGGTTACATTCAGGACAATTGAATTGATCATTTTGTGTTGGTATGGGTGTGCATAGAGCAGCTTGCATGACTGGATCTTTCTACTTTCACTACTCAGATCAAGAGGTCACTTCTGCATGTGAGTCTATGCACTGAGTCAGCCATAAAGAAATGCTGACTAGCCAAAAATTCCACCTGAACTTAACAACATTTTTCAGGATGTGATTAAAATTGTGAACCACGTTAAAGTACATGTCCTTAACTCATGTCTGTTTGTGTGATATTGTGAGAGAATGGACACAGAGCACACATATCTCCTCTTATTCACAGAAATGAGATGCCTTTCTAAAAGAACAATGACCAATGAGTTTTTGAGTTACAAAAGCTTCTCCAGACATTTCTTTTAGAAAACCAGGCACCACTAGTAACACATTTCAGAATGGGTTGCAAAACTTGCTTAGTTGTGCTACATAGACTTCCTGCTCAGTGAGCTTAATCTGTCATTTCAGAGGACAGTGAAAACTGTGTTCAAGTCAGCAGATAAAGTGGATGCAGTCAAAACTAAACTAAAGCTATAAGGACAACGAGTGACTGCTGGTATTTTTGACATGCTTCAAACATTAGCAAAAATTTTGAAAGAGACTGAGCCAGGGCATTCTTTCTTCCAGCTGGTGCATTCTCTTCCATCTCAACTTTCAAAAGAGTTTGAGCATTATTTCCCAGCCATAAAAGATCCCTAAACTGAGAAGGATAGATTCAAATACATTTGTAAATAAGCCAGGTGAACGACTTCTGTCTGTGCCAGAGGAGGATAAACTGTTTTCAATTGCAAATACAGTGGCTTTAAGAGGGGGAAGGAGAAAAAAATTAAGATGTGTTATAATGGGGCCGGGATTTAGCTCAGTGGCACCATACCTGCCTTGCAAACCCAAGGTCCTGAGTTCAATCCCTGGTACCACAAAAACAAAACAAAACCAAAAATTCTGTAATGTACATGTACCAGATCACCAAGAGGAAGGTAAGCATTAAATACTGTAAACATGTACTAATTGAAAAAAAACTGAAAAAAATGAGTATGTTTGAGACAACTTCAAATCTCCATATGTTCTGGATTAAAGTCAAGGCAGAATATCCTGAGATTCCCAAAAAAGCCTGCTTTCATTTCTAACATCCTATCTCTGTGAAGCAGGGCCTTTTGCAGTGACAGCAACCAAAATGAGATTTATGGAGTAGTCTGGACATAAGCAACACAATTTGAGTGTCACTGTCTCCTATAATCTCTGTATGGGACCATCTATTTGAAGGAAAACAAGCTTAGGGCTCCCACTGATTCTGCATTATTGTGAGTTGTATAATTAATTCATTATATATTACTGTCTAATAATAGTAGAAATAAAATGCACAATAAATGTAATGCACTGAGTCATCCTGAAATCATCCCCCCAATCCCCACTATTTGTAGAAAAAACTGTCTTCCACAAAACCACTTCTGGTGACAAAAAGGTTGAGGATTGCTGTTCCATAGCACAGTAGGGTAACTGTGGTTGAAACAATTTATTGTATATTTCAAAATAGCTAGTAGAGTGGATTGAATGTTCCTAATATAAAGATATTTATGTTTCAAGTGATGTATCTGCCAATTTCCTTGGTCTGGTCATTTCATGTTGTATTCATATATTGAAATATCACAATGTATCCCATACATATATATATATAAAATTATTGTGGGTCAATTAAAATTTACAATGGCAATAGATTTGTTGTAGTTTTTATTTTTAAAATAAAAGCCAAAACTTCAGGATCCATTAAATTAAACAGATCTAAGACTTTGAATGTGGAGTAGGAGGAAGTTTTGATTCTTCTACTGACTCATTGACAACATCTAAGTGCTTTATATTAAATATAAACGTTAAATCAAAAGTAGCCCAACCTTAGGATGGGTACTTACAAAGTACTATGCAGTGAGAGGAATAGTAACATACAAATTGATTGAGATCACCTCTACAGAGCTACTATCTTTTAAATTAGTGTCACCTTTATTAAATACTCAAAGTTATGAACAAAATAGTTGAAAAGATTTATTCTGATGACATCAAAGAGCATGTGTCTGGCAAAACATTAAAATTTTGTACAAATTATATGCAGCTGTACAATTATTGTTGATTTATCCAGTGCCTTTGCATATGCATGTGCGTCTTAGTTTGAGTTACTCCAGAAACATATTTAGAAAGAACTTCATCTGAGAGGTGTCCTAGGAAACACCTGTGGATGAGAACAAATGACTGGGAAGGGATGACAGCCAAGGAAGGAAAGATGATCAAGTAAATGACCACCGTGGGCAACCAGAGCTAATCCTGCTGGGCAACTTTAGGAGCCAGCAGAGGAACTGTGGCTCGGTTATTTCTCCCAAGGGGAAATGAAACTGGAGTTTTATAACCAGCTCTATTGTTTAAGAGCTGTGGGGTGTGGGCAACCAGCCAAGTGGCCAGGCCCAGTAGACTTTGGAGGTTAGTGAAATCTCCCACTAAAGAAGTACAAGGACTGGCATGCATTTCAATGTTAATAAGCAGGCAGTGTGAGGAGGGCACTAGCAACATATTCTGCAATATTTTTCTAAAAACATTTTGAATAAAAATTGAATCAGATATTTGTAGTGACAGTAACCCAGCCTGCATGCCAGGATTCCATAGAGCCCAGTGTGAAGGCCATTGTCATATATTAGCATGGCAAATGAAGCCTTCTAGCATCTGACTTCTGTAAATGATCTTTAGCATATTTCCTACCTTAATTTTGGTTAAGTTTCCAGTCCAGTAATGCAAATAAGCCATGCCTGTGGGCTCTAAGGCCTCCTAGGTGTGCATGCTTCACCATGCACTGCTTCTGGTCATGATGTTCTCTTGCCCTGGGGGAACTTTTCTCTCCCTCTTACCTCCCTCATCCTTCCAGATTCAGGAAAGAATAAAATCTACCTTAGAGCTTGTGGAAGACTTAGTGAGATGATGTATTGCTCAGTGGTAGTCATCTTCATGTTACCCGTCTGCCTGTCTATCTTGCCACCTGTCTAATGACCTGGAAGGCCTGCCCCAATATCTCTGGCCTGGGTTCACTTACTGGAATGATCTTCTGTCCTGTACGCATGCCCTCTGATGATGTTAGCAGCTTCTTTTAGGGGTAGAAACAGCTTCTTTTAGGGGTCTAACACCCCTTGCTGGCACAGTGCTAGGGCACAGTTAAGTGCTTCTGAGTAGAACTGAACTAAGTGCACTGTGGGAGGTCAGATGGGAAGAATGAGGGGTAATTGGACTCCTCGATGAGTACTGAGGAAAAAGAGGGCATGCAATCATGCTAACATGCTGCAGGGAGAAGTAAAAACACCTAAGGTTAAGGTGTTTACCCAGAGAAGTACAATGGAGAGTGGGAGACAGATGAGTCCTGTGTGACTCTAATTGCTTATGCCCGTGTCTGGCAAATAAAGCCCAAGTGTGCCAGTCATTTGGGGCTCTATGTCGAAGGGAGACAGGAGCTCTCTAGTCCCCCAGATTCTAACCTGTTTCTGTGTCTCTTTATTTTTCATCCTCATCACCCCTTGGTCAGATTTGAGCTGGCAGGCTGGTTCCTATGTCTTCAATGTTTGGAGGAATTCTGACGAAGGAGAAATTATTTCAATCAGGGCATCCCAACAAGGCTTTTTTAGGTGGACCTTGTATAATACATGCACATATAATGATTGCTTTTTCCTTCTTCCTGGGGTGACTGTGACTTAGTTTTTGTGCAAGACTGTTTTGCTCCTCTCTCTCATAGTAAGTCAGTTCACTGTTATCTTCACAGTCTCTCCCAGGTGTTGGGCACTATTCTCGGGGGTAGGATGCAGTGAAACACACGACAAGAGACCCATCTCAGAGCTTATGCTATATTGGAAGGTATAAAATATACCATTATTCCCCTGGGCCAGCCTCTGTTGCCTGCAGGATCTGAAAGATCTGGAAAACATGTGGTTTATCAGGGCCTGGCTGATGGAAATGTCAGGCAGTTTAGATAAAGACACCAGGGCAAAGATTCCAGCCAAAGGAGATCAAAGACAGCTATAATTTAAAAAGCTTCTGCACAGCAAAAGAAACAATCAACCGAATGAAGAGACTATCCTCAAAATGGGAAAAAATTGCCAGCTACTCTTCAGACAGAGGACTAATATCTAGAATATATATATATATAAAGAACCCAAAAAATTAGACCCCAAAGGACACAATCAAAAAATGGGCAACTGAAATGAATAGACACTTCTCAGAAGTACAAATGGCCAATAAGTACATGAAAAACTGTTCAGCATCTTTGGCAACTACAGAAATGTAAGTCAAAACAATACTGAGAATCTATCTTACTCCAGTAAGAATGGCAATCATCAAGGATTCAAGAAGAAATGATGACAACCCTGTGGGGAAAGAGAACAATTCTACACTGTTGATGGGAATGTAAACCAGTACAATCATTGTATAAATTGGTATGGAGGTCCCTCAAAAAAAACTAAAATTAAAAATTCCACTTGACCCAACTATACCTCTCTTAGGTATCTTCCCAAAATATTCAAGTCATCTTATTACAGTGATACATGCATACTCATGTTTATAGCAGCACAATTCACAAAGGCTCAGTTATGAAAGTGTATGCCTATCAACAGATGAATGGAAAAAAGAAAATGTTTTATATATATAAATTTCTCAACCATAAAGAGAATAAATTCGAATCATTTGTAGGAAAATGGATGGCTCTTGAGTTCGTAATGCTAAGTGAAATAAATCAGACACAGAAGATTAATAAGTATCACATGATTTCTCTTACATGAAAAAGCCCAAATATAAATCACTTAAAGAGCAAATAAAGGAGAGTTGGTAAGAAATAGAGAAGTAGAGTTTTAGGAGATGGAAAAAGGATCAGGGGAAGGAGGAAAACGCAAAATATGATCAAGATGTGATATGTGTATGTACCAAATATTCAGTATAAGTGTAATCAGTATGTATTGCAAACATACTAATAAAAATAAACTTAAAAAAGAAAACATATTAAGCACTTTACTGTGGTCTGAATATGGAGGTCGCAAAGAAATATAAGCCCTTTCCTACTTGTAAAGATTTGCTGTGTAGAAAGGGAAAATAAAGTTAAGTCTCAGGTATCATGGGGGGATTTTCAGCTCTGATGACCATTCAGGTAATAATTTTAAAAATCTTTTGTATTTTGTAATAATTATGAATTCAAAGGGAATTGCAAAAAATATTATAATGAGGTCCTGGGTACTCTTCATCAAATTTTCTCCGATGCTAACATTTGCATAATTATAGAAAAATATGACCACCAGGAAGTTGATGTTAGTATAATACACAGCCCTTATTCAGGTTTCACTAGTTTTTCATAAGATTCTTTGCAGTCTTGTCACATGTAAATTTATATAACAATCACCACAATCAAGACATAGAACTGTTCCATCACTTCAAAAATATCCCTGGTGGTATAGCTTTGTAGTCCACACAAACCACCTTACCCTCAATCCCTGACCCGAGTATTGTTGAATATGAGAGATTGTTATATATTCTGGATACAAGTCCTTTGTCATATGTGATTTGCAAGTATTTTCTACTAGTCTATAGCATGTTTTCTCATCTTTTACAGGGTATTTCACAGAGAAAAATATTTTAATTTTGATGCAGTACAACTTGCCATTTTTTATGGATTATGCTTTTAATGTCATGTTTAAGAACTTTTCGCCTTGCCCTAGGTCCTAAAGATTTTCTTCTAAAACTTTTATAGTTTTACATGTTATATTTAAATCTATGATCTATTTTGGGTTCATTTTGTATAAGATGTGAGTTATACATCAAAATGATTTTGTTCTAGACAATTCTCCCTCCACTGATTTCCTTTTTTCAAAATCAGCCTACTGTATATGTGTGGTTTTATTGCTGGTTTCTACTCTTCTGTACCATTAATCTACCCATCCACTATATACATTGTCTTGATTACTGTAGCTATATAACAAATCTTAATTGGACGGAGTGATTGCTACCACCCTTATTTTCTAAAATTGTTTTAACTACTCTAACTAATAAATTTAATATTAATCTTTTCTAAGTATATAAAAATATCTTGCTGGGGTTCTGATAGGAATTGTGTTAAACTAATAGAACAATTTCAGGAGAATTGACATCATCACTATGTTGAATGTTTTAATCCATGAACAAAATATACTTTTCTGTTTGTTTACAACTTCTTTAATTTCTCTCATCATCACATTTTAATGGGGTTCAGCCGTCCTGTATACATTTTGTTAGAATTATACCTACAAATTTTATTAAGGAGGTGCTGTAAATGATAGTGTGCTTTTGGTTTTGATGTCCATCTGGTCTTTGACAGCATACAGAAATACAATTGGGTTTTGTATGCTGATTTTTTATTCAGCAAACTTATTAAATAAACTATTAGTTTTGAAAGAGTTTTGTTTGTATGTTTTTCTTCTTTCAGGTTCCTTGGGATGTTCTCCGTATGGCATTATGTCACTGACAAATAAGGAAATTTTATTTCTTCTTTTTTAATTGTATGCCATCATGATAGCACTATTAACTGTGAGGCTCATCCAGGTCCCTCCAAAAATAAATCCCAAATCACTGTTTTTATGTTCGTTTCTAGACTATTTCCCGCTTCTTCACTGTGAGCACAGGGAACACAGAGTTATTCTTACAGTAGATCAAGCAACTATTATTAGGGAAAACATCTGGAAAGAATAAGACACATTTCACAGCCAAAAAGGAAGGACTAGGGAAAATTTCTCATCATGTCTTCTCCATGAACAAGGGTCACTGAAGGGTGACTCTGTGGACTGTGTGTTCCCTTAGGTGAGGGCCACCCCAGGCTTAGGGGTGGCCTTCTCAAATGCACCCAGGGAAATGAGTAACTTTTCCCACCATCACCAGGAAGCCAGGAACTGGCACAATAAAGAACCAGCCCCTCACTCCTTTGTCTTTGGTTCTTTCTGCTGTTGATGAAAGATTTCAGTCAAGACACATAGGCGCATGCAGAAATACAGGTAGAGTTTATAGTACAGCAGAGGTAGAGAGGCATATGCCTTATGCCTTCATGTGAGGTGGGCAGTGCCATGAAGGCATCCGTACCAAGTGCAAGTTTGGATATCTTCTTATGTACATAAGAGTTACTCCTGGCTTCAGGAAACTATGCTGATTATCATTATTTCATTTTCATAATGTATGCCTTTATTAATATTTTTCTTAGCAGTTACTTTGGAATGTTGATATCTCAAAAATGTCTTCCTTGTTCTTTTCAGATGGTCAATGTTCCCTGAAGGGGCCTTAGTCATAGAAAACTTACGAAAGAAATTTATGAAAGTTGAGTTCTAATCTGAATCAGGTTTCAGCCCAAGGCAAGAAGGTCTTTAAAGAATGTTCCTCTTCCTGGTATCATTGGGCCAGGAACCAGGAAAGCTGTGACAATCAGGAAAGCTGGTTTCCTTTTCACAAAGCTGGTTTCCTTTTCCTTTCGTTTCGGAAATGGATGGCCAGGTAGTCAGGTATGGGAATGAATGCGTACCACGTGTAACCTTAAAATGTCCTGCTCTGTGGGATTGCCTTGGGTCTGAGATGTAAAAAATGATTATAAATGTATTATACATTGAGGCTTTTGTTTCTTCAATTAACTGTAATTGCCATCGCATGCTATTTTGGACTCCTCTTTGTTTCTTAGGCCTGCTATGATCTACCTCCCTAACAACTCCACTGGCCAAGGTTGGACCCTCGTTTCTCAGGCTGGGACAGAGACCGAGTCTGAGGAAAGGATGGAGTGAGGCTTGAAAGCTGGAGACAGTCTCCCCTCATCCTGCATCCAAAGGTGCGTTTTCAGTGGATACGTGTGGGTTATCACTGCTTCCTTTACATATGAGCTGAGAAAACAGCTCCTATGGTGTCCTGTAGGCCAAGTATTTAGGTGTAGTTGCAGAAAAGGAAAATAAAAAAATGGTGCTTGCCTTCTTCTCCAGTGTTAACAAATCTGTGTGAAAAGGAAAATTATAACAAAAGCAATACAGAAAGAATATCTCAAAATCAAGTCAGTAGGATATTGCAGAAGCAGGACTTCATTCCAGCTGCTACCTGGAATGTGAACTTTGGTTTTCTCCAACCTTTGGCAAAAGGCATCTGGGACCACCTAAACAACTGAACTGTTATACTGTGCCCAGAGACTCAAGGTACATATCAAGAGGTCATGGGACACTTGTCTTATGAACATTTCCATTCTGTTCATACATTCTTTATCTTGTATCAGTCTCTTAGCCCCGTTTCCTTTTCAACATCTAGTAGCCCATATAAGCCTCCACTTTTCCTTCCTTTTTCAGAACATTGATTCAAACTTATCTGACACTGGAACTGCACGGCCTAGGCACACTTGCAGTTGTGTAACTGTCCACGAGGCACAGTCGCAGTTGGGAATGGACCCCCCCACTGCTGAGCAGCTCCTATTGCCATGTCACAAGGCAAGGTCTCCAAGCTGCAGGAGGAGGACCTGCAGGGCTACTGGCAGTTCAGCAATACAGTAACAAGAATAGGAGCAGTGTTCCAGCCTTAGTTTCCATTTATAAAGGTGACATGAAAAAAACACCACTAGGTTCTCAGCACAAATCTGGACGAAGTAGCTCCAAGAATTCTCACTGTGACAGCCCACCTCACTCACAGATACTAATAGAGCATCTGAAACAGATGTATAAAGCATGGGAGAAAAAAACAGCTTAGTCTGAGGAAGACCATATTGAAAGAAGAAAAGATGTTTAAAGCATCATGAAGAAAAACAGATTGGATATGGGATTGGTTAAGTGGCCAGAAAATATATCCCCTACGGAGTTCCTCTTTAAATCCCCCAAGTACATGGCTACTCAGGATGACAAACATGAGTATTAGAAAGAAAAGGGACATTTTTCTCAGCATAATTTCTAAAGGATTTTCTTCTGCCTCTGCTGCTGTCTCATCTACCAGCCATTAGATTGAGGATCTACATTGGAAGATGTCTGACAATCCCCACTAGCACTCTTTTTTTTTTTTTTTTTTTTTTTGGTACCGGGGATTGAACTCAGGACCTTGTGCTTTCAAGGCAGGTGCCGGAACAACTGAGCTAAATCCCCGGCATCCCACTAGCACTCTTTGATGAAGAATTGGACCCAAATTTGCTCACATGGTGGGAATTTATGTCTGAGCTTGTGACAGCTAACTTGATCTATCATGATCCTTGGCTGACTGCACCACTTATTTGTTCTGTAAATACTGTGTTCCTGATTAGTAAAATGAAAGAATAGACACTAAGATCTGTAATTTTACATATGGGATCAATTAATAAGCATGACAGACTAATATCTACTGTAAAAATTTGGCAGTAAATTTTCTTTGGCTACTAGGTATAAATAGATAAATAATTTTAATATACTAGTCATGATGTTTGTAGCATTTAAAAATGTGTAACCTTGGGATGGGGATTTAGCTCAGTGGTGCCACTGCCTGCCTCACAAGCACAAGGTCTCGAGTTCAATCCCTGGTGCCAAAAAAAAAATTTGTAACCTTAATTCAGTTAAAACATTTTATATTTCTTTCTCCTTTTTTTGGTACCTTGCGCTTGCAAAGCAGGCCGCAGAACCACTGAGCTAAATCCCCAGCCCAAAACATTTTATATTTCAAAGAATGAATAACATTGATATTAAAATCACTACATTAAGGGGTTTGTCCAAAAGAAATATTCTGGCTTTATAATCACACTATTGTAGAAAGTACATTTAATTTAGATGGATGCAGATTATCTGTAAAGACCAATTATACAAATTATTCTTTTTTTCTTTTTTCTGGTACCAGGGATAGAACTCAGAACTTTGTCCTTGCAAGGCAGGTACAGTGACAAATTGTTCTTAAGTAATAATTACAAACAGAAGTACAATTAGAAATGGCAGTGTAAGTTGGTACACTAAGCAGTTCTTGCTTTTGGAGGGTGAAGACTCCAGTTAATTATCTTGGGTGGTCAGATTTCTATCCAAGGCACCTATTCTGTAATTTTTACCCTTCATCACTCTGATTTCTGGATTTAATCTTATTGTTTGTGCTCAACTTTTGTGTGCTTTTTAAAAACATTAGCTTTATTGTGAGCAAATCTATGTCTACTTTAGAAGACTAGAAATAGAAAAATTATTCTTGCCAAATCAAAAAAGTTATTTGAAACCATGTCTCCAAAATTGCAATTTCTAAGACCCCAAATAATATGTTTTACTTTTATACAGTGTCTGAATTTGGATCAATGGACATCTTGGAAATGCAAGGAGAACTGCATCTTTGATGCCAACAGGGACTTGGCTGGGAGTAATGAGGGAAAAATTGCCTTCAATGTTCTTAAATGCCCTTTAGATGGTAAGACATATAGAACTGAAGAAAAGGTAATGTACCATCTGCTCCCCAGATAATATCAAAGGAAGGGCTGGCTCTGTAGATCTCAAGGGTTGTCTGTGGATATAAGCATATGCTGTGGGAGTAGAGGGATTTGATATAGTTAAATCTCTTGTTACTCAAACTACTTGGAATTTTTGTGTTTTTTTTAAAAGTCACAGTTCTACTTTCCTGATAAAGTACTAGACAGTTCATGTTTGGAAAATACAAAGATGTTTTACTGTATGCAATGCTGAATTGACATAGTTATTAAAGGTGAATATGTTTAAAGAAGTGAATGATGAAAGTGTCATTCTCCCTGATATATGCTTGGCTGTGGAGACCTTTATTTAATTTAGAATAGCTAGTATCTTCATTTGTTTCTGTAAAGCAAGGATACAATTACATTTTTAAAAATTGAAACTGTCTTGAAAATGGTAAATTAGACGGAAAATTTAAGGCAAAATCTAGTTAATTGGCTATTGAATTATGGTCTATGATCATCCCATGCCATATGCACCTTAATAGCTGTTATAACAGTGAAATAATGACACTGTTTTAATAGCTTCAGAAGTAGCTCCACTGATGCTAGTAGCCAAGAGAATTTTTAACTGAAATACAGATGCTGACAATATGAGTCTTTTCAATCCAAAGGAAGCAAGCATTTCAGTTCCTTTAGGTACAAAACTAATCGCATTACATTTTACCTGGAGTCCAACCCAATTTAGTTTTCCATTCACTGGTCTCTGTAGCACACTGACTTACTCTCATGCACACCCCAGTCCTGGTTCTTGGATGTTGAGATTCCCCAGTGTCCCAGAAAACCAGTGTCACCAGACATAGGGACCCAAGATGCCTTCTACCTCAGTACTCCTCGATCCTTCTATGCATGCTGTAGAAGTCCTTTTCCCTGACTCACTTTGTGTCTTCTATTATCTCTTCTCTTGGTTTCTCATGTTCCCTGGGTGTCTCCGGAACAGCAGGAAATGCTCCATTTATTATGCTTCTTGTGATGCCATTCGTGGTGCTTCTGAAGCGAGGAGCAGCTGCAGCTCTCCTCTGAACTTCAGATCCCCTGGTCACACACAACCTCAATATAACAGCATCAATCTTTGGATTTTTGTTTGTTTGTTTGTTTTTTTGGTACCAAGGATTGAACTCAGGACCTTGCGCTTGCGAGGCAGGCGTTGGAACCTCTGAGCTAAATCCCCGGCCCATCCTTTGGATTTTGTAACACTGACCAGTGGGAGGTTTGATTATCTCATATCCTTTGCATCACTTTACCTAGTCTTGACTTTAGTCCACCATAGCTACAGGTGCTTCTATGATAGGATGCGAATTTCATCTTAAATTGTAATCTTGTCTTCTGAAAGAGACAACCCTGTTCCCTACTTCTACTCCAAACTCTGTACCACTTTTCTTGAAGCCCTCATTCAATAGGGCTTTGAAGCCATTGGCTGATAACCTCATGAATTCACTCCTTTGGCTCAGTAATCTTAGAATGAATTTTCTCTTAACCTCTGTGCCTTACATTTTATTTGAAGAAAGCTCAATCATTTATTTTTTCATTCATCTGCTCAATCATTTATTTTTTTATTCATCCAGCAAAGCATTAACTGACCCCCTGCTATATAACAGATATTATGCTAAATTTGGTGAACAACACTCTGCCATTGAGGGCCTCACATTCTACTATTAGAACCAACTAAAGACACAGTCAGGATATGTGACAGGCTACAAGTGTTGGAATGAAGTACACATTGGGTGACATAGGAGAAGGTGCCAATTCAATTTTGAATTGAGTTAGACCAAAATTGATTTGATGGGTCAGCAGGAGTTGGCCCTGGAGATTAGAGTAGAAGAGATCTTTTGTAGGAGAGGCTAAGTGTATGCAAAGGTAGAAGGTCATATGAGAGTATGGCAGACCATGGGGCCTCACATGTTCAGTCCAACTGGGGTGAAGGAAAAATTGAAGTTGGAAATACATTAGGGAACTCCGGTAAAACAGATCGAATCTGTTCATGGGGTCATGGAGGAGGTCAAGTTTCAAAGTCTGTAGGGTAAATCAACAAGATGGAGACCTCGGAGAGCCTGTGGTTTTGTTCCAGTCTAAATCTGAAAGCTGGAGAACCAGGGGAGCCGATGCTATAGCTCACATCTGAAGATTATGAAGCTTACAACACAGAAAGAACTGATGTTTTGGTTTTAGACTGAAAGCAAGAAAAAACTATCAGCCCAGATCAAAGGCAGTCAGGTGAGGTTAACTCTCTCTTACTCTGAGGGACAGACTTTTTATATTCTATTTAGGTCTTCAACTGACTGGATGAGGCCTACACACATCAAGGAGGGTAATCTGCTTCACTTAGTCTACCAATTTAAATATTAACATCATCCAAAATCATCTTCATAGAAATACTTAGAGTAATGTTTAACCCATAACCCATTCAAGTTGACACGTAAAATTAACAGAAACGTAAGAATGGAGAGATCATTTTAAGAGTGTAAAGTTCTGAGGCTGCCTTCTGATTACTTTCTCAAAAAGGATGAGATTTTTTTACCTGCCAGGTCAAGGGATGATAGGTTGAGAAAGTGTTCTCTACTTCTGTTTAAAATCTTAATATTTTAATAAAATTCCAATAATGGCTATTATTTACTTATTTATTATTATTTATTTACTATTTATTATTTACTTTATTTATTTATTACATGGTAGCTGTGCAGCAAAGAACTCACTTAATTTTTTCACTAATCCTATCTCTTACTGAGTTTACTTTCAGGGGAAGGATATTAGTGCCATTTATATATGAGGAAACTAAGGCTCAAAGAGCTGTGTGCTCATCAGTGATACAGTACCTGCAACACAGTAGGTATTCTGTAAATATTTGTTGGATAATATCATGCCTCTTGTTAAAAGACACTAAACTAATAAGTGGTAAAGTTAGATCTCAAAAGCAGATCTTTTTTTTTTAATCCCTCAATAGAATGCAAGGTTTTATTTGCTGCCACTCTGTAGGTAGCAGTAAGCTTTCCAGTTTGAGTACTCCTGGTTAAAAAAAAGACAAGAAATTGTAAAGTGTTTCCACGAAATCCACAAGTGTGGAGAAAAGACTGTAAGGTTCACCTCAAAACACACTCTGGAAGCAATTGCAGCATTCACTTATCCCAATGTCACACTTCCGTTTGTTTCTTGGCATGGGAATTAAAACTGACCAACAGTGATACCCATTGCTAAAATGGGCCACTACTGAGGAAGTCAGAAGATGGTTCTGCAAGGACATCTAGCACTCTGAAATATGTCTCTGCCTTAGTTTCTACTACAGAAAACACCAAAGACGCCCAAGGCCACCCTGTCTTCTACTACCAAAATTTGCTGCCTGAAACTTCCAAAGCCATCAGTTCCACTTGGAATTGATTGTGCTGTTTCTCTATCTTTGTAAAAATGAGTTTCACTTATTTTGTGTTGAGAATCACAAGTGGGAGAGAGGCACCCTGTCTTCCATGAGCACAGTGTCCATCCCAAACTGGTCAGTTCACTGCTTCACGGTGGCCAGGACACTCAGCAGCTGCTGGTCCACAGCGTCTAGGTGAGGATGGGACAGCACAGGGGAGATGGGGTCATGGCCGTGGCAAATTTTAAGGCAGACTTTAGCACTCCATTCTTTAGGTAGTTCAGTCTGTTCTAAGTGGAAACCCGTGCAACACTGATAGAGAGAGAGAGGGGCAAGAATGTTTCTCTCATCCAGTGAGGGGTTCCCAAAGCTTTTGGCATTATGGAGAAGGATGACCATACTAGCGCCTTCATCATCTTGAAAGCTCTCATAGTGATGGCGGTTGGCATTGCCAATTAGGTAAAGTCAGAGGTGTCAATGATGTCTGAGAGGTGCAGGCCTGAGTCATGTGGGGACGTTTTTCTCACAGCATGGCAGTAGCTCTCATCATACTCCCACCTGGCCAATTTGCCTTCCGGTAAGTCCTGCCCCGGGGTGCCGGTGTTTCTGCAGAGGCCATACGTCTGGAAGGCAAAGTGTGACAGATCCCTCCACCGTGTCTCTGTCGGCACAAGGTGGGGCTGGGGCGGCCGGCTCAGCTGGGGAGAGGCAGCCACAGAATGGCCTGCCTCCGTGGGCCGCAGTGGAGCGGCTGGAGGCCCTGTGAGCCGTGTGGGGCTGCCCCTCCCCCCCCGGGGGGGGTGCTGCACTGCACCGCGCAGCACTGCTTGGGCGGGCAGCCATAGAGCTAACCTAGGGCTGAAAAGGAGTTGTGCAGGACGCTTTAGTGAAGAAATGGAACAACGTGTGTAATGATAGAATCTCTTTGCTGTCACCACCTGCTCTTCTTAAGTGAGCAGGAGACTGGGGGAGAAGGAAAAGAAGGTCAACATGAAGCTAAAGCAGCGAGTTGTGCTGTTAGCAAAACTCCTGGTCATCGTTGTCTTCTCCAAAGTTTTCCTAATTGACAACTTAGATATATCAGCTGCTGACTGGGAGGACCAGAGGGCTTTTCACCGAATGACAAGGAGAGCTGGCACCCAAGCTGTACCACACCTTGCAGTCTGCTTGGGAGATCGCAGCCCAGTGAGGGGTGCCCCAGGAAGTGTACCCTGAAGAGACCCCAGAGCTGGGGCCAATCGTGCATGCCGTAGCTACCAAGAAAATCATTAAAGCTGATGTGGGTTATAAAGGGATGCAGCTGAAAGCCTTACTGATACTTGAAGAGGACAGAAAGTTGTCTTCAAACCTAAGTGGTACAGCTGAGACTATGTAGTGGAAGAGGAGCCATATACTGGTTATGATAGACACAATGCAGAGGGGGCAGCCTTTCATTTGAACAGGATTCTGGGTTTCTGCCAAGCTCCTTTGGTGGTTGGCAGATTTGTGAATCTGCAGACAGAAATCAAGCTTGTTTCCACGGAGCAGCTGTTGAGCACCTTCCTAACAGTAGGAAACAATTCTTGTTTCTGTGGGAAGTGCTATTACTGCCAGATTATTTTATTTTAAAACCAACAGACTTTAGGAGAAACTAATGAGTACAAGCAAGGAGGAAAAAACATAGTTTGAGTTTGGGCAGTCAGACATTGTGCCCG
Organism: Heterocephalus glaber; assembly: GCF_053883595.1. Classification (NCBI taxonomy): domain Eukaryota; kingdom Metazoa; phylum Chordata; class Mammalia; order Rodentia; family Bathyergidae; genus Heterocephalus; species Heterocephalus glaber. Next base: position 29,745,066 of record NW_028258296.1, on the reverse strand, counting down.
ACTCCTCCATGGGGTAGGCCACCATGACCTGACCTGAAAAGTTCTGGTAATTCCAACAAAGTTTGTCAATATCTAGTTCATCTTCTTGAAAATTATCCTGAGCAATTAAACCACACACATTGTTAGATATTAGTTTTGGTTCTGGTTGACTCAAAAATTCAACAGTCCCATCCTTGTCATGCTTTGGGTATAATTTTCTCCCTGTTATTAATTCATGCTTCTTCCCAACTTTCCTTCCAAAGGCAGCTTTACCCCCTAAGTGCTGACTTAAGCCTTCCTCAGTCTTTCTTCTTTCTTCTTTGCCCTGCTCCCTCCAGAGTCTGTGGGGAAATTGTTTTTCATCTTCAAAGAAAATGTGTGAGCTAATTTTAAAGGGAGATTTTGCTACTTCGTCTGAAATTGCTGAAGACTTGATAAGGATATCTAAAAAGGACAATGGTGGCTTCTTAAATTATTTTAGACAATTGGTGTTGAATAGTTAGAAAGAAGAAAAGTGGGAGTGACCAGCTTAAGAAAGAAGATACTCCAGGCAGGGGTCTTTGAAAATGCTCTATTGTCTAAAACCAACATGAATCATTGTTATGGCTTGGGTCTAGACGTCCCCCTAAAAAGCCTCATGCAGTCATAGGTGGCTGAGTATGTGATGCTGTGATTAAGGGCCTGTGATTACTAAACCAGTACACTGACTGGGCAGTGTCCTAATCCTGGTAGTCTGGAAAAGATAAAAGGGGAAGAATGATGCTGTTAAGGCCCCTTGTTGCTTTTGCCACCGTGTGGGCACCATGAACTGTTTATCCTTCAGTGTTGCCACGCTTTCCTTCAAACACTCAAGCTCCCTTTGCCTAAGGGCATGTGTGTTTCTTGTTAACTGCCTGGAATGCTCTTCCCGTAGAGTTCCACTCAAATGTTTCTTTCATAAGAAGGCTGCTCAGACTGCTCTTTACAATTGCAACTTCTGTTTACCTTCCTTCATCCTTTGTATTCCCTTTCTTGCTATACTATACTTGACCTAACATATATATTTAATCTATTTTATTTTACTGTGCTTCCTTGGCCCATGAACTCAGGGATTTCTTGATCTGTTTTGCTTGCTGTTGTGTCCTCAGTGCTTGGAAGTGTATTTGACACATTCTAATCACACATTCAGTAGTTGCTGAATGAAGAAAGGAATGAATGAAAAATGAATTACAGTAAAAATATGCCCAGCCTTTATCTACGTGTGCTTGATGTAGAAGGTATGCTGCCTGCCCTACACAAATTTGCAATAACTTTGGAAAGATAGTGCTAAGAGAACTGGTGGTTCCGTTGTTTCATTGTGAGACAGAGACTCATTCAAAAATACCCTCAGAAAAGTTGACTTTTAAGGATACCTGTAGACTAACATTGTCCAGGAACCAGCAAGCCTTCTGGAGGCAAAAGTGACATTGGGAGCTTCCTTATTTCTTTTCCTTTCCTTCCACAGCATCTCTGGTCCTTCTCAGAAACTAGTTTGTTCTTTTCACTCACTAGGCTGCCTGCTCCATTCCTCTCCCCTTGTCTAGATCCCAAAGGGAGCTTCTCAGCCTGACGTTTACCACCCGCCATGTTGGATGTTCACCACACCCACACATGTGTGAGCAGCTCTTGGCCAGATAGTGACTCTCCAAATAGCCTTGCTCTAGTTCCTGAACCATGGATCCAGGTTTGAGTCAGTCAAGTCTAGGACATAAATGATACAAGAGAGTTAAACTCCGAATTTTTGCATATGTTATTTATAATTATAGACAATTATAAAACTGTCTTATAATTAAAAGTACAGAAAAGAAATATATTCCGAAATTTTAACCATTATTAAGATTATAAAATGTATCCTTTCCCTTGTAAACATATTTTTTCTTTTTAGAAATACTGTATGTTAGCCTGTTTGTGTTTCTATATCAGAATACCAATGACTGAGTAATTTATAAAGAACAGAAATTCATTTCTTTCAGTTCTGTGAAGTGTATGATCTGACACTGCAGGTTTGGATGTCTGGTGAGGGAGTTCTCCATTTCCAAGATGGCATTTAAAAGGAATGCTATGTCCTCATATGGCAGGAGGTGGCAGGGGAAGTGTACCTGACACTGCATAAAGTCTCTTTTAAAGAGACCTTAATCTCATTCACATGGTAGGAGCCTTCCTGACCTAATTACCTCTTAAGGTCCTACTTCTTCTTCTTTTTTTTTTGGCACTATGTAGAAAGTGGTTTTATTATAGGGATGGCAGTGTTGGTTCAGCATTGGAAGATCCACCCCCAGAAGTCATCATTTTAACAGAGGAAAGGAAAAAGCCATATGATCTTGTCACTAGTTGGAGAAAAAGTATTGGACTAAATTCCACAGCTGTTCATGGTAAAAGCTATCAGGAGACTAGAAGTAGAACAGAACCTTCTCAACAGATTAAAGACATGTACTCCATACTTTCAGCGAGAATGCCTTATATGAATGGAGAAGATACAATGCTTTCTCCTTAAGGTGGGGAACAAGGGCAGACATGCATACTCTTCATCTGTCCATTAAACTTTGAAACCTAGGCCCAACCAAAATAGTCTGGTAATAAAATGACACAATTAGGATAGGATTGGCAAGATAGAAGCAAAATCTTTATATGTAGATGAAATGATCATCTACAGAGAAAATACTAAGAAATCTCTAGGAGCCCCTAGAACTTGTATTTGAATTTAGCAGGATTAGAAAACACAAGATTTATATAAAAATTCAGGTCTATGTATATTTGCTATAAATGAAGAATTGGATATTGAAATTTAAAAGTTATATAGGAGTACAAAGGATCTAGAAAAGTAAAAAGAAAAAAAAACAGTGTTGGAAGACATTTAGTACCTAATTTTAAGACTTCTAAAGCTACAGTAATCAAGGCAGTGTTGGTGTAAGGAAAGACATATAGATCATTGGAATAAAACAGAGAATCTAGAAAAAGAACCACACATATATGGTCCACTGAGTTTTGAAAGATTATTTAACATTAACATTTTATAGAATATAAACTCAATTCAAGAGCTGAGGAAAAGTTAGTATTTTCAGCAAATGGCAGTAGAACACCTGGTATCTGTATGTAAAAAATTAACCTCAACCCTTCATTTCCATACATAAAAATAACTTGAAGGGATTTATGAACCTAAATATGAAAGCCTAAAAGTATAAAACTTTAAGAAGAAATTATAAGGGAAAATGTTTATGAATTTAGGGTAGGCAAGAACTACCTAGTATAAAAAGACATGATGTATAAAAGAAAAAATTGATAAATGAGATTCCACCAAAATTTAGAACTTTAAATGACATCATTAAAATGAAAAGTAGTCCTTAAACAGACTGTATTTACATTGCATATAACCTATGACCAGAATATATAAAGAATTCTTAAAGCTCATTAATAGACAACCCAATTAAAAAGTAGACATAAGAAGATGATAAATAGCCAGTACAGCACAAGGAATGGTGTGAAACTCTAGAACCAGAAAAATACTAATCAGTACAATAACAAGACTGAATTACACACTCATTAGGGAGATCAAGTTAAAAGTTTTAAAAGCCTTGTCATGACTTTTTCTTTTTGTTGGATTCTTCCCCTTTGCATTTAATTTGTCACACCCAATGGATTCATTCTGCTGGGCTTCCTGGGGTTGTGATCCTCATTGTCTTTTCCTAGGGTATTGTCTAAAACTTTTTGGAGTGCCGATTTGGTATTCATGAAGTTCCTGAGGTGCTCTTTGTCATGAAAGTATCTTATTTCTCCATCAATTTTGAAAGATAGTTTTGCAGGGTACATCAACCTGGGTTGAGGGCTGTTTTCCTTTAGGGCTTGAAATACATCACTCCAAGCTCTTCTTGACTTGAGGGTTTGCATTGAGAAGTCTGCTGTGATTCTGATGGACTTTCCTTTGTATGTGAATTGTTTCTTTTCTCTCACTGCTTGTAGAACTTTGTTCTTCTGTTGTGTTTCTGGAATCTTAACAATTATATGCCTATGTGTAGTTTTTTTTTATCAAGGCTAGCTGGAGTCCTGTATGCCTCACTTATCTGTATGTCAAGTTCTTTTCCCCTCCTTGGGAAGTTTTCTGCCATCACTTCTGTGAACAGTTTTTTTTTATGTCATCTGCACTCTCTCCTCTTTCTTCATTGACTCCAATCAGTCTTATGTTATTCTTCTTTGCATTGTCTAGCAGCTGCTGGATTGATTTCTCCTGTTCCCTTACAATTTTAAAGCAATTTTTCTTTTCCTGGTCACTAATTGCAATCTTATCTTCTATATGTGAAATTCTATCCTCACATTGGTACATTCTGCTGTGTAGACTTTCGATGGGGTTTTTAATCTCCTGGAAATCTGTTTGTATCTGTTTTATGGATTCCATTTGTTTCCTATGTTTGGATTCCATCATGTTCCTCAGATCCTCTATTTTTTATCTGTGTCCTCTCTAGATTTATTAATCATGTCTTGTACCATGAGCACAATCTTTGCTGTTATCTGAGTAATTATTTCTGATTTCATTTTTCCCAGATCCTCTTTTGTTGCCAGTTCAGAGAGTCCAGGTGGTTGAGTATCAGATTGTTCCATCTCATTTCCCTTTGAGGTTGCTGTAGGTGATCTGGAAGTCTGTCGTTGAGGCTTGTTTACATGTCTTCTCATTTCCACGGGGTGGGGGTGGGGGTGCTTCTAGCGCCCACGCGGCTCACCTTCTCTGCCCTAGAGTGTGGAATGGCGGTGGGGGATCCTCCTTCTGGGTGCTGGAACTGGCTCACCTTCTCTGCCCTAGGAGCATGGAATGGTGTGGGGGTGTGCCTCCTTCCAGGTGCTCTAAGGTCCTACTTCTTAATGCTATCACCTTGGCAACATCTAATTTTGGAGGGGGCACAGTCAAATCAGAGCACATAGTAACTCCACCTATTGTTTTATATTTTTGCTTTTCTCATTTAATATTTTATGAACGTCATTCATCATCATCTGTGTCATATACAGATAATGATATTTGATTACTAAATAGTATTTATTATTGACATACTAACATTTAAATAATTGTCTATTCTTGGATACTTAGACTATGTCCAGTTTTCAATATTATAAAAAAGTAGAAGGAATTTTATATGTAAATCCATAATTGTTTTCTGAGAAGCAGAATTTCTAGATTAAAGTGTATAAATTTTTAAAAACATTCATTGAACACGTGCTGACTTTAAATACTTAGATACAGGATTCACAACACATCTATGAAAAAATATCATTATACCATTTTCAGAAGACACCTGCATGGAGAAATTAAATAAGTTGCCTCAGATTCCATGATACATTTTGAAATCGGAGACTCTGGCTCCAAGCTCTTGGTCTTTATATTGTACTGCTTCCCTAGTTAAGACAAATCATTATAAGAAATTAAGGTATATAGCTTTTACATGTTACAAGATTTTTAGGAAGAGGAAATATCTGTAGATATTGATGTAAACTGGGAGAGTGGGAAAGAGATTTTTGTAATAGGGTATGACTTAAAAGGACCTGGAAGGATGGTCTGCCACAGCAAGACGTTCACCCCATAGCCCATGTGCTATCACTGGGAGGCCTTGTGTTCCTAGAGCATGGGCCATGTATGACAAAGGGACATATCCATTCATTTAACCAAAGATATCACACGGACCTTCAGTTAGTCCCCTGTCAGTGACTTTGGGTACAGCTGTTTCATAAGCTAGATGTCATGTCTATCTCTAGAAGCCCTAGTTTTGATATTTGTGAAAAATTATTAACTTGTACACAAATATAAAAATCTCAACATGGTTATATTAGTTAGCATTCTGTCACTGTGACTGATACCTAGGAAGAGCAACTTAAAGAAAGAGAAGTTTATTTTGGCTCTCAGTTTCAGAGGTCTCAGTCCATGGTAAGCTGGCTCCAAGGCAGAAATGTTATGGTGGAGGGCATGGCAGAGGAAAACTGCTCAACTCATGGCATCCAAGAAGCAGAGAGAAGGAAAAGAACACCAGAGGGGAAGGTTTCAGGGGCCAGATATACTCCCCAAGGTCACATTTCCATGACCTAGAAGTGTGCTTTACTAAAATCCAAGATGTCTCTCAAGCCAATCAAGTTGACAGTCAACATTAACCATCATAATGCATGGCAGAAAGGTCAAGAATGGGCTAAAAGGAGATTAGGAGTGACTGTCAAGTTACACACTGGCATTGGGAGCCAGGTGGGCATCAGCTTGGTCTCTCATAGTTGAGTCATGGGGCAGGCTTGGGTGTGCTTGAATAAGTAGCAGTTCTTCAGCCAGCAGTAGCAACAGGACTAGCTGTGACCTAGAAAGGAAAACATGTCCTTTCAAGTGTGGACAATTTATAATGATGTGAAAAATTCACCTGAAAGCACTTAGCCTCCTTACAGGTGCCAGAACCACCTGTTCCCAATTGAGAATTAAGGACAATTTGTCTGATACATACTTGCCTAGTGAGTCAGAATACTTAGAAGACTTGCTGGAAACCTGAGAAGGGATACAGCCCAGTTAGAGAACCAGAGTACTTGATGGTGAAATTCTACTTCTTCCATTTTTTTTGCTCCTTTTTAGATCTATGCCCTTGGAGAACATCACTGCATTTTTCTTTTTCAACCCAGTTTCCCAAAACAGAGGTCCCCTCACATGTGTGAGAAAAAAACCTGCCCTGAATTCACTGACTTGCCCATCCCCTCCCATTCCACCACCTCTTCACACCTTTCTCAGACATGGCTAGATCCAAGCGAGCACTATTAGGCTGCCTCCCCACCCTGGGAGGTACCCATGCTCTGTTTAATTGAATCCCAATTTCTTCAGCATTTCCTGCTCAGTAGCAACGCCCATGCCTAGAAGGAGAGGCTGGGACAACCCTGACTTCCAGAGAATCTGTCCTGATGAATTCCAGCTAATCCAGATGACCCTGCTCCTTTTTTTTTTTTTTTGGTTCCGGGGATCAAACTATGGTCCTTGTGCTTGTGCAGCAGGTGGTGAAACCACTGAGCTAAATCCCCGGCCCGACCCTGCTCCTTTTGCTAGAAATAGGTTAAGCCTGAACGTATGGTGAAATTCTTACAATAGGAAAAGAGTAGAATGTTCTGGAAGGGTCTGAGGATTAGTTCCTTCTTCGAAAGAGACACAGAGACATTTCCTTTGTTTGACATTGTTATGTGGTCATGTGGTCATGTGCTACCACAATGGGTGCCACTTTATAACCAAGAATTCAATAACCTGAAGCCAAGCTGACAGATTTGCAGGAAGGATGGTGAAGTGAAAAAGTGGAGAGAAGGGAGTCAACCTATTGCAGGGCTTTTTTATATGCAATAACAATTTTTCCTTGTTGGCTGGGGCATGGTGGCACATCCTGTAATCTCAGCCATTCATGAGGCTGAGGCAAGAGGATAGTAAGTTCAAGGCCAGCCTGGGCAACTTGGCCCTCTACTAAAATAAAAAAGTCTAGCTCAGGGCTCCCTGAATTCACCTGCTAGCACTGCAAGAAAAGAAAGAAAGAAGGAAGGAAGGAAGAAGGGAAGGAGGGAAGAAGAAAAGAGAGAGGGAAAGAAATTTCCTTGTTGTATAAGGCTTTTTCACTTGAGATTTTTAGTTACTTAAGCATTCTAACCAATACAGCCCCACACTGTTTTCACACACAAAGTTTCTGACTAGCACTCGCTAGTTAGAAGGATACAGATATCTTCCCTAGCTTCCTGTCTTCAAAGGAAAAGTCATCTTGGCTGTGAATACAAGTGAGATGGGATTTCTCCACACTTAGTTGGAGTTGAGAAAGGTGGAAGTTGATTCACATGTGCTCCCGGAGCAGCCAAAGTAGTTTGGAGGCTTGCTGCCAAGACTATATAGCCAGTACTCTAGGCTCCAGACTGGAAAGGTTGGTGGTAAGCCTTTAAGAATCATAATTTTGGGCCAGGGATTTAGCTCAGTGGTTCTGCTGCCTGCCTCACAAGTACAAGGACCCAGGTTTCATCCCCGGTACCAAAAGAAAAAAAAGAATCACAATCTTCGGAGAATTAAAAGAATCATACCACAGAGATATATGTGCACCCATGTTTATAGCGGCACAGTTTGTAATAGTTAAAGCTTGTAAACAGCCCAAGTGCCCATCAACTAGAAACTGGCTAAAGAAGATGTGGTTTTTAATAAAATGGAGTACTACTCAGCCATAAAGAATGAGAAATTAGAGGCATTTATAGCTAAATGGATGCATATTGAGGCCATACTCTTAAGTGAAATAAATAAGACACACGTGTAAATAACGAATAGTTTCTCTAGTATGAGAAACTGAAAGTGTAAATAAGGATTAAAACAATTAAAATGAATAATTGATAATTTGAAATAGGAAGAAAAGGCCCAAAGAGGTAGGGGAAGTGGGAGGGGAAGGGGAAAGGAAAGAAGGGAAAGGAAAAATTATGAGAAAAGAAAAAAATGGAAACAAAGTCTATGTAAATAGGGAAGGATGGAGGGAGTGAAGGGCACACAGGGAATGGGGAAAAATAAGAACCAAGATACATTATGTACAGGTACAAGCACCCAATGATAAATGTAAATGTATTGTATACCTAAAATGTACCAATAAAAGAATTTAAGCCAAAAAAAAAAAGAATCATAATCATTGGGGTCAGGGATGTAGCTCAGTGGCACCGAACCTGCCTGGAAAGCACAAGGTCCTGAATTTGATCCCTGGTACTGAAAAACAACTCATAATCTTTGGCGTACCAAATGTTTCCAGGTGCTTATTTATCCTACCCTGGGGGATGCTGAAAGTTGCTAATCAATTTAACAACCAACTCATTACAAAAATATGTAGTATTTCCTTGCAGGACAGGATTAATAATAATAGCTGATGAGTAGATAATGGATTTCTGAAACTCACAAAATCTGGTCACTGAAGGATAGGTAATGGCTTTTGGAGTAAGAAGTAACCAAGCTTCTGTCTAAAATGGCTATGAAATTTCAGAAGCCAGATTTCTTCTCACAACTTAGAATTATTTTTCTTTATTTTCATACCTCTTCATCTTCTTTACATTCAATTCACATGGAACCTGGATACCTGATACATCATCATCCTCATAAATAAAGACAAGTTTGCTGATATAGTATCTAGTAGGACACAGAACCAGTTCATTTTTTCTTGTTTTCTTTTTTAATTTTTAAGTTTATTAGTACATGTTTGCAGTTTGTGTAGTTCAAAATCACCTGTTTCTTTTACAGTCACATTTCTTTTTTTTAATCCCCTTCCCCCTCCTTCCCCCTCACTCCCTTCCTACTTCTCCAGTTCCCTATCCCATTTTTCATTCTTGTTAATATTATTAATCTTAGTTCATGTTATGGCATATAATATTTACATTAACTAAAGCTATTAGGTTCCTGTACATGGCATATATTTATTCTGCTTGTTTCCCCTTCCCTTCCTTCTCATCCCTTCTGCTTTTTTTCCTTGGATCTCTTCCCTATTGCAAGAGATCTGTCCTTTGTACCCTTCTATCCACCCTTTGTCATTCTCTTTCTTTGTACTTTGCCTCACTCAAATGAGAGATACCATGTGGTATTTAAGCTTGTCTGGTTTATTTCACTCAACATTATATTTTCCAGGTGCATCCATTTTCCTACAAATGTCTTAAACATGTCATTCTTTATAGCAGAGTAGCATTCCATTATATTTAGATACCACATTTTCTTTATGCAATCATTTGTTGATAGGCATACACCCTGTTTCCAGGATTTAGCTATTACGAGTTGTGCTGCTATAAACATTGATATGTATGACTTAAGCCCTTTGGGGGAAGATAGCTAGCAGGGGAATTGCTGGGTCATGGAATTTCTAATTTCAGTTCTTTGAGGAATCTCCATACTGATTTCTATAATGGCTTCACTAGTTTACATTTCCACCAACAATGAAGGAAGGTTACTTTTTCACCACACCCTTACCAGTATTGTTATTGTTTGATTGCTTAATGATTGGCATTCTTTATGGAGAAAGATGTTGTTTTAATTTGTATTTCTCTAATGGACAGAGATTTTGAGCATTTTTTCATATATTGGTTGACTATTTGTATTTCTTCCTCTGCAAAGTTTTGGTTCATTTCTTTTAAAATTAATTTTATTGGTACATTTTAGATATACACAATGATAGCATTCATCATAGGGAATTTGAACCTGTATATGAAATATCTTGATTCTTTTTTCCCCAATCTCCTTCCCTTCCTTCAACCCCTATTCCTCTCCTTATTTACAAAAGCTTTGTTTCCATTTTTCCCTTCTCTTCTCTTTTTTTTCTTTTCCCTTCCTTCCTTTCACCCTCCCCTTTCCCTTGTTCCCCTTCCCATTTGAACATGTTCTGCCTATTTCACAATATGTTATACATTTTGGTCCTTATTTACACTTTCGACTTCTCACACCAGAGAAACAATGTAATATTTAAGGATGTACGTCTTTGACTTATTTCACTTTAGAGTATGGTCTCAAAAAAAAAAAAATGAGTATGGTCTCAAGGGGTATTCAGTGTCCATTTCCCTTGCCCATTTCTTGACTGGATCTTTATTCATAAGTGGTTTAATTTTTTACGCTCTTTGTATATTCTAGATATTAGTCCTCTGGCTGAAGAGTAGCTGGCAAAAATTTTTTCTCCAGTTCATTTTTCTAAAGGACTGCAGAAATACATTATTTTCATGCCCTGGGAAGGTAATGGCAGACAGTTTTAATTTAGAAGCACCCTCATCTATGGCTTTTGTGGGTCAGGTAGCCAACAAGTTCCCAGAATCTCTGACTAACCTCACCTTGGCCATTTGACCTAAGATTTGAAAAAGAACAAATACATTTCATGCTATTGATTATGTCAAAAGCCAGTGGTAGACAAGGGCCTGAGCTTGTGATAGCTGACAGGGGAAGTAAGGTGCATGTCCTCTTCAGGGGGTTGAGGAGAAAAGACTAATTTAGGGGAGGCAGGCATTAAAGTTGCTGCAATTTGGACATTAAAGTAAAGGAATGTGACTTTATTTTCTAATCCAAGGCTGGGGCACTGTCCCATTCTGCACTTGCTCCCTCTCCACCATCCTCTGAGCCACTGGAGGCTGGGCATCTGTACCAACTGCCTCCTTTTCCCTCTGATCTTGGGTTGGGTTTGGCTCTAATAGGCCCAGGCAGAAGACTGGGGGGCTGGATCAAAGTGAGGAGAGATCTTTATGCCTCCAGCTCTCTTACGAAGCATTGGTAACTGTGACTTCATTCACTTACCAAGACATAGCCCCTGTTGGATAACACTCTCCTGAAGTCATGTTCTTTCCAGATTCTGCAACTGCTTCAGTACCAGTGGTACTAATAGCTTCCCATGGTTGCTAGTTCCTAGGCACCTAACTGTCCCTTACCACCTCCTTTAACCTCACCTCACATTTGTAAATGTCCCTTCATTGGCCCCTCACAGATATTAGTTCCATGCTGAGCCTTAACTGACACTACTGGGCATATTTCAGATGTCCAGGTTTCATGGGAAAATAAATGTATGAAACAAGCAAAATTAATTTATAAAGGAAAGGTATTTTTTCAAAAAAATTTGGACTAGCTGTGACCTAGAAAGAAAAAACATGTCTTTTCACATGTGGTCAACTTATAATGATGTAAAAAATTCTCTTGAAAGAGCTTGGCTTCCTCATAGGTGCTGGGACCACCCGTTCCCAATTGAGAATTGAAGACAAGTAGTTGTCTAATAAGCCAGAATACTTTGAAGACTCTCTGGGAAACCTGGGAAGGGGTACAGCACAGCTAGAGGACCTGACTAGCTGACACTGAAATTCTACTCCTTCCATCTTTTTTGTTCCTCTAGAATATCCACTGGATTTGTCTTTTTCAACCCAATTTCCTAGAGCAGAGGTTCCCTTATAAGCATGTTGGTAAAACTTGTGTCGCTTCCTGTCCCTAATTCCTAAATGGCACTTAGGGAGCTCCTACAAATTCATGATTTCCAAACGCCTTGGTCTTCTCTCACCTCTCTTTTTGTAAAGTGTTAGAAATTACAAGGTCCTTAATGTAGAAGTCCAAAAAAGAAAAAAAATCATTAACTTAGGTTTCCAGTTATGAACTGTAAAGATAATAGACCCTGTAAAATGAAACCTGTCAACCAAGAGGTTCTCAGTACCTCAGCCTGTAGTATTTAGGTTCTCTGGGTTTCTCCCACTCCCACTTCTTTTGGTGAAACATATCTCAAGACCACACAGTTCATGAGGCAAAGCTTTATGCATCACGCAGCACCCATCTGGGAGAAAACTGTCCTAGAAGCTCAGAAATGGGTGACCTCCCTTGACCACAGAACCCCATGATGCAGGAGCAGGGCCAATGCAGGGCAGGCTGCCTGCCCTGGGATCGATTTGTGGGAAGGAAGCTGAGAGGTGACAGGTGGCAGTCTTGGGGTAGAGTGCAGCTGCTAAGTGTGCCCTTGCAGAGTCGCAGCTTTCTGGGCAGCTTCTAGGTACCTTGGTGGAAGGATCACACTCCTCTTGGGATGCTGCTTCTCACTGGCTATTGCACTGCCATGTGTGGGCCCCAAGGGAAGGGTTAGATTTTTATTTGTAGAGTTTGGGAATTTACCAAAGATTAACCCCTTATCCTTTCACACTTCTTTGCTTGGTGGCTTCAGAGTGACCATATAGCAGTCATGGTACAAGCATATGCTATTATTGCACCAGGGGCTGGAAGAAGCTATACAGCAGTTCACTAGAACTGTACATCCCTCACAGACACCGAACCAGCCTGCTCTGGAGGATGAAGGTTAACCCCTGAAAAGGCAGCAGCTAGAAGGAGCCTGTTTCAGCACAGTCATTGTTCAACACAGTGAACAATGCACAATTTCAACCCATGCAGAAGTTATTGCAACATGAGGCAGCCAGTGACAGTGATGACATGCTAGACTTTGCTAGGATCTTTTCTTGTGCCCAGAGCAGGGCTGGGGAGGACAGAGTGGCTGCTCCAGAGGTCTGGAGAACTGCAAACAGCTGTAATTTGCCCCTCAGTGTATGCAAAAACAGTGTGTTGTTCAGCACCCTGGAAATCACCTGGGCATGGGACACACCCAGATTATGACTGAAGCTGACATGGAGACTTGAGCCTGGAAAAGTTCAACATTATGAGAAAAGAAAGACCATGGAAAGCAAGAGGAGGAGGAGGAGAGAGAAAAGAGAAGGAAAAAGGAAAAAAATAGCATGTAGCTACTCATGCTGGGTTTATATATTTTCTCATTTAGGCTTCACCACAAACCCACAAGGTGAGTCTGTTGTTACCTCCAGGACATGTCTGACACAAATAGGAAGCATAGTGGTGCAGAGGATTGACCACACCACAGCAAGGATGGAGACTCCTGCCTGCCTAACTGAGGGGCTGGATACCCAGTGGGGGCAAGAAGGCAGAATGGAAGGAACAGAGGAGAGATGGTAGAGGAGAGATGGACAGAGACCAGCTCAGGGGTCCTAGGGAGAGATGATGGTTCTTGTGGCAGCAGATTGGTAACAGAAAGAGCACTTTAGCATCTAAAGTGGGATTTTCAGAAAACCATTCTGTGTTTTCTCTGGATTCTTCTCCCTAGAAACATGTGCTTTGTAAATTATACTTTCTTATTGATGTTTGTCTTCTCTGTTTATTTACCTGTTCCCTTGGAGCTGCCAGGAAGGGCCGTGGCCTGAGGCCACTTTTCTTCTGAGTGAATGGAATGAGGAAGAAGCAGTGGGAGCAAGAGGTTGGGGTGGGCAGAGGCTCAGGAGTGTCTCCAAATCCTCGTGGGAACTGGACCCACCCATCTCTGCCCTTCCATAAATGGAACTTTCTGTTTGGACAGCAGAGCCTTTGAGCTCTGCAATTTCAGTGAGGCCACATGCTTCTCCTGAGGCCTGTCCCTTTGCCAAGAGTACAGGATCTTGCTGGCCAGAGAGATAATTGGAAATGTGTGGGCCAGGCAGATGCCCATTTCTGGCAAGAGCCGCAGTTTGAACAGCCTGAAGAAGACGCTTGAAAGAGGCAAGGAAAACTTTGCATTGATATCCCACTGTTCCTTGGCTACAACCTCAAGGTCTCCATCCCAAAACTGTGTGGAAATGGAATTTCATCTTCATCTGATGGCCTGGGAAAGCTGTTTTTGCCTTCCTAGCTGGGTACTTCCCACTTTCAGAGGGCAAAAAAGCTGTCATGGCAGCCTACAGAATGACAGCCTCTAGCTCCCGCTTCCCATTTTCCCAAGAAGGAAGTGTCTCACTGTCCTCCATGAAGATAGGCAGGGAAATGAGAATGAGAGCAGACCTTGAGGAACTGAGTCACCCATGGGCAAAAAGGAAAATGAATTTACTTCATGTTCCTCTTGGCTATCCTCTCATGATATTACTAAAATCAGGGTGAAGAGATCGACTAATTCATGACCCAGGAGCCACCCATTCCAGAGACTCCTTTCGAGGGAGTGGGGATTGTGCTTGGGTGAAAATGCAAATGAATTTCACTTCCTGTTCCTCTTGTGTTTCCTCTCAGGGTCTTACTGAAATCAGGGTGAGGAGGTCATCTAGATCATGACCCAGGAGCAACTCAGTCCAGAAGACCATAGGGCCCTGAGAGGGGAGACTGCTGTCCTTGGTGGTCACACTGACACTGAGTCAGGCTGTTCAACAGCAGTAACTGAGCAGAGTGCCTCCTATTCTCAGTAGAGTGGATGCCTCCTGGGTGAGCCCTTTTACATGCATAAAGTGGGTTCAAAACAGATCCTAGAACTCTGTGTGTGTGTGTGTGTGTGTGTGTGTGTGTGAAATTTCCAGTTAGCCTTGCCCATGCAATTCCTCTGCTTAAGATATACATATACATTGACTAGCTTTTAATATATTCACAGTTATTATCACCACTAATTCTGAACATTTTCATCATCCCCAAAAGCAATCCCACACCTCTTAGCCATCTTTCTGTAAATTCCCCTCTATTTCCCTAGTCATAAGCAATCACTAATCTGCTTTTTTGTATCTATAGATTTCTCAATAATAAACATTTCATATAAAAAGAATCAATATGTGTTCCTTGATTGGCTTCTCTCACTTAACAGAATATTTGCAAGTTTCATATGTGTTATAGAATGTATCAGTTCCTCATTCCTTTTTATGGGCAAATACTACTCCATTGTATGGGTATACCACAGTAATTTATTCATTCGTCATGGACAGTTGGGTTGATTTTACTTTTTAGCTCTTGTGAATAGTGTTAGCTGCTATGAGCTTTCACGTAGTTTTTGTGTAGCCATATGTTTTCCTTTCTCTTGGGTAAATGCTTAAAAGTGGAACTGCTGAGTCACATGATCACTTTATGTTTAAATTTTGAGTGACTGCCTGTTTTCCAAAACTGATTCCCAGTAGCAATGTATGAGGGCTCCAGTGTCTTGGTATCCTCAACAACACTTGGTCACTGTCTGCCTTTTTCTTATAGCTGTCTGACTGGTGTGAAGTACATCCCCTTGTGATTTTGATTTTAGGGTCCTTGGTGGTAGGTTTCTGATAACCTTAAACCTGTCATCTTTCAGTCCCCTCTCCCGTTCTTTGCTCAGCTTATCAATCTGCAGGAGGTAGAATTTCTTTTCTGAGCCATGCTGGCATCAGCTCCCTGAGCACTCTAGAAATTTTGCATCTATTCTAGCATTTTTTAAATAATTCTCCAGCACTAAGCCCTTGTCAATTGTTATTCTTTAAGATTTGCTGAATGCTTTGAAATTCTTACACTTTAATTATAAAAGTAGGGATTTTTTTCAGTGTATTAAATAGAAACCAATGAAGGAATATTATTTAAAAAGGCACAAGAAACATTATAACCAAATGTAATATGTGAACTTTATTTATACCATGATTTAAACAAATCAACATTACAAAGACATATTGGGGATAATCTGAGACATTGAATGTATAAAGATATTGGATGGCATCAAGGAATTATTGCTAAATATATTAGGCATGATGATGACACTGTGGTTATATATGAAAATATCTACTTCTTTTATCTACTAAATAAGAAACTCACTTTTCTTATGCACTAAATTTACTAAATATCTACTTAATTAAAATGGGTAATGTTAGGTGAGGGTGATGACCTAGTAAAAGGGCACAGCCAGCCTGAACTTGGGGCTTCTAGCAAGACCTCCTGGAGTAACTGAAAGGAGAGTCTGGCTCAAGTTTACTGAGTGAAGTTTTTAAGACAGGCTTGGGGAGGGAGACTGAGAGCTCAGTGAAGGAAGACTAGCTGAGTGGCAATGGCTACATGGCACTTGCCTGTCATAGCTCTGGCTAATGTTTTCCTATGCCAGATGTGCCATGACCTAGCAGGGCAGGTGGGGTGGGTGCCCTGTGTCCTAGCAGCGCAGAAATATGGGGATATTATTTTGGGGCTTGGGCAGCTAGGAATGGCCACTTCAGGAACTTGGGAGGCTGGAGGCAAACAAGTCAGACCTATTAGGTAAAATGACAAAATGTCTGAAATTTGCTTTAAAATACATTGGCAAAGAAAAAAAAAGAAAGAAATAGATGAAGCATGGTTGGCAAATCTAGACAATAGGAAATGGAGGTTTACTCTACTTTTCTCTCTACTTTCATATATGCTTAGATTTTTTAATAATAATAAAAGTAGATACAACCTTAAAATCTGAATGCAAACTGAAAAACTAAAAAATATTTGGGTTCTAGACTATAGAATGACTATAGGACATAATTTTAACTTAAAACCTATAATGTTAGTTGCTGGGAGCACTGTGCTGTAGCTCACTCTGGCCAGGCCTCACTTGCCTCCTCCTGAGGAGGAGGCAGGGCCCATGAGAGGAGAACGGGCGACACGAGGGCATGGTGGAGCAAGGCCTGGCCTAGAAGAGGACTGGCTTCCTCCCCGCCCATTCACCAGAACACCATCAGGCATGAGGTCCTGCAGACCTTAGCTACTCGCCTGGCTCCGGTTACAGACCAGCCCCTTTGACCTCCCCCTGTGCTTCCCTTATCTCTATTCCACAAGTAAAGGTGCTGCATTTGCCTGGAGTCTTTTCTTCCCATCAGGAGTTAAAGCTCCATCTGGCCCCACCTGTGTTTCTCTTTGTTCTTTTGCATCTTTCTTTCTTTACCTTTCCTTAATCTCCCACCTCATTTCTCACTCCCAGGACCCTTCAGCCTTTGGCTGTGGCAGTTAGTTAATATTTTGATGTTGGATTAAGGTTCTTTCTTTGACTATGAGTCCTTCTGACAGTCATTTGGGTCATTGCTGTGATTTGATACAAGCTACAGCCATAATGTCACATGTACCGTTTTTAGTTTTAGGTTCTTCAAAGGGAAACAAGAAGATACAGACATTGCAGGGCAACCTGAATGGAGAATCTTTGTATATTTTTTTATTATTTTTCACTAACAGCACCTATACACCGAAATTGTGAATATTTTTCAGAATTTTACCCTTAATTTGTTTTTCAATATGACTGAAAACTCCCTTTTTGCCCTTGGATTTAATTGATTTATATAATATTCAAATAGATTACTTTGTTACAATTATAAGGACTATTGTCATAAACAGCCTTGAGGACAAGTGCAGCTCAAACTTGGTAAATTATTGCTTAGCTGGTGGAAGCAAAAGCATATGGAGTAGGCTTCCAGATCGACCAGTAGTTTACAAGGACAAAGTGTGTGCTACCGTTTGAAGGTAAATGTCCCTTAAAAATTCATGCGTTGGAACTTAATCCTCAAGGTAGTGGGATTAAGAAGTGGCACCCTTGGGAGGAGATGCCCACCTGGAGAGGATCTGTGACCTTGTAAGACCTCTTAAGAAAAGCAGTCCATCTCCTTCTGCCATGTGAGGACATGGCGATGAGGTACCATCTTGGAAGCAGACAACAAGCCTTTACCTTTACCAGATGCCAAAGCTGCTGGCACTTGATTTTAGACTTCCTAGCTTCTAGAAATAGAAGAAATGTATAATGTAATACATTATTTATAAATCCCGAGTCTGAGGTATTATGTTAAAGCGGCAGAACAAACTAAGCTGGGAACCATAATGAATATAGTAGGCTAAGAAGTCAGTTTTCAAAGCTTGTTCTCCGCTTGAAATGATATATTATTTGACTTCCGTCAAATTCTTTGAGTGATGGGTGCCTGACCTACAGGTTTGCTCCATCTGGAGTAGACTCAATATGGTGCTGCTGCCAATGGTTCATTCAAACAATAGGACTGTGGCCAGGACCTGGGAGGCTGCAAGGCCCGGAAAAGGGGAAGCTGGTGAATGAGGTATAGAGAGTGGGTTATTCCGTCATGTAGCACTGGCTACTGCCCAACCTCTCCACAGACTAACTTTGTTCAGCGGTTCTCGTGATGAACTTATGCTGAGAATTGGGGTCAGCAACTAAAATTCAAGCCTTTTGAATTTTATCGCAGTCTCATTTTCAAAACTCAGCTTGTTTCCCTGGGGTGAGGCTGGGAGGGGCTCAGTATTTGTTGTGTTCTGGCAGGTGGCTTAGCAGCTATGTGCTTGCAGAACACAATGTGCTCCTGTGGGAGCAAGAGAGGGAATGCTCATGAGTCATTACATATCAGGGTTGGAAGGGGCCTTTGTGGGCTCTACTCCGAGGGCCACATTTCGTAGCTGAGGAGGCTGAAGTCTAGATAAGAAGGTCTGGGTTGGTTTCTCACCAACTTCACTTTGACAGTGACCACGTTCAGCAAACATAGGTATGCTGTTATATATTAATTCCAAACTTCTGACCCAAATTCTCTAACACTCAGAGGGACAACCTGTATTCCTGGATGACAACAATGCTATCAGATACTGGGGTGCCCAGGATCCCTTCCAGGCTCTTGTCCTGTTAAAAAGAAAACCAATTGAACAAAACAAGCAAAGGTTTTGCATTATTTAAAGCTAAAATAGGGAGAAAAGAAGGGAGATGTGTTCTGAAGAAAAAGAAGTGTTCTGGAGAAAATAAAGTGCTCTGAAGAGTGAGGGTGGGAAAAGAAAATACACCCTGCATGGAGAGGAGCCTTGAAAAAGGGCTCAGATTTTGAAAGATGAGTTATGGGAGTGGGAATTGAAAGAGTGTGTTCTCACCAAGGGAAGAGAGAGCGTGTTTAAAATGCAGAGGGCAGTGAGCTTGAAGTTTGGGGATCATCGGGGCATCCAACTGGCCACACTGTGGTGCTGTGGCAGAGAAGGTGGGGGTTGAGCTTGTCACCAAAGGCCTAGAATTCTCTGTCATTAATTCTTCAGGAGGTCCTGGTGAGCTTCTCAGTCTTGAGGAGGACAAGGTCATACATGAGCCACTAGACATTGCAGGAAGCTGATACTCAGTTCAGGCACAGGAATTTTTTTCACTTCATCCAGTTGCACTGGCTCTGTAAAGAGGTCAGGAAAATCTTGGGCATTGACTTTCTTGGAAATATTTCAGATCATCAAAGCTGTCAGGGAGATAAGCTCCTGATGGTACTTCTGGGGATCCAGGCCCCACCGGCTCAGGAAGTGCAAGGATGCATAAAGATTAGACATGCTGGAGAAAAATGTTTGCAGAACATTCTTTGTTCTTCAGAAAGGTTCAGGCACAGTTAAATTTGAACCAATGTTGATTTTATCACCACCTGTTAGCCCCAAGACTTTAGAAGGAAAGTAGTTTGTATTCATCCTTCTGATGCCAATGAAGGAAACAATAATGAGCACTTATGAAGGTTTCCTATGAGGCTCTTGTGTATATTTTCTCTAATCTTCCCAACAGTACTGAGGGGTAGCTTTAGAGATGTGTGACAGTTATTGCTTTTATCTGTCCAGCAAACTTTTTCTTTGTCCTGAATTCATGAGACTCAGGACTAGCCAGTCATAATCACTTATCATTTGGCCAGTGATTGGACCAAGGAGTGGGCACAGGACCCCTCTTCATCAATCACAGTCCTTTCTTGATACTGAATTCTTGATGCTGAGGAAGAGAAGTACTTTCTTCTGGGGTTGCTAGCTGAGGCTGAGGTGGTACCTGTGAAAAGTTTACTCTAGTGCTCCCTCTCCCTCTGCCTAACCCTGCTTCTTTTACTCTCTGACAGGTGTAGTTTCTAAGTATTTGCCTCAAAAGCTTTCCTGTCCATTTATCTCCTTTTGAGAGTGGTTTTCCAGGGAATCAACTAAAAGGAGGTGTGGGGCAGGGGAGATAAAGGCAGGGATGGGATGTTGATGTTTGACATTACAGAGAATTTTTCTTTCATTGCACTATATAATTAAAATATAAAAGTACAAATATTCAGGAAGCTTTACGAATTGTCTTAGTCATCTCTCATTTCTAGGACAAAATACCCAACACCCACAATTTGAAGGAGGAGAGGTTTGTTGTGGCGTATAGTTTCAGCCCACAGTTGGCAGGCTCCAACGCAGAAATAGCATGGTCCTGCTATACAGGGAAGCTGCTCACATTTTGGTGGCCAGGAAGCAGAGACAAAGGGAGGAGCTGGGGAGGGAGATGCACCCTTCTAGGTCACACCTGTGGTGGCCCGCCTCTAACCAGCCCCCACCTCCTAATGGCACAGTCAGCTACCGAGCCCATTGTTGGACAAATCCATTGATGAAGGTAGCACCCCCATAATCAATAGCCTTCCAAAAGCCCAGCCTCTGAATGCATGAAACTTTCATGAGACATTCTAGATAACATGAGTCCAGTCAACATCTTTTCCAGAGGAAAGCTCAATCCAGCAACCCTTCCATCAGCTGCCAGGGATATTTCTAAGGTAGAACAGTAGCAGTTTTGCCTAAGTCTGAGAGGTACCCAGATGGTTTCTCAAGGATATTTCTAGCTTCATTTCTATCAGTTATGTTTTGCATATCTAAAAGTGGTTTCTATTGGAGGATTTCAGAGAAATTTGCAGTCTGCAAAGGTTGAGAGTCAATGGCTTTTTACTGAGTGGACATTGATGATGAATGCCTCTGAATTAGCAGGGGTGGGGCAGACACTGGCCAGCCTGCTAACTCTGCTGACCCTCATTGCTCCATTGTTGATATGATTGCTCTTTTCAGCTCTATGGTGGACCAAGCTGCATCAGGCATTCTAAAGGCTAAGACACTGTTTCTCCTCTCTAGAGCAAGCAGAGATCTTCATGGCGCAGCTACATAGTTCCAGGGCCAGGGCTGCCTCATACCCACCACTGAGGGACAAATAGGGAATAAACCCACATACACACTGCTTGCCAAGCCTTATGCCTGGGGACACTGTATCAACTTGGAGGATCAGATGCCTTTCTCCCTACTTCACAGAAGCACTGCACTGACTAGTTGCTCCCTGCCAGAAGCACAGCTCCCCTCTATGTAATCATTTTCTTTTCCCATCTGTTGAAGAAGGAGCTTGAGCCCTATATGAATGGCTGCCAAACATTGGGACACACCTGTCATGGGCAGGGTTATTCACAGTACACAGAGCATAAAGGCTTAATCCATTTTCACATAAAATAGGCAGATGGGCTATGCCAATTTCCTCTTCAAATGACTGAAGAGATTTGAACACAAAAAAGAATTTGCTTTTGTGCGTGCGTGCGTGCGTGCGTGTGTGTGTGTGTGTACATAAATATCTGTGTGGAAAGTTCACAGAGTTTACTTGTAACTGTAGCTCACAATCAGATGAAAAACCTTAGAGCTGGGCATGTAAATTTCATCAAAAATTTTAGAGTGAGACCAAAGAAAGGCAAATACAATTGTCCCTTTCCTCTTTTATGCTCATGTCAACATGTAGGCATTAGTCAACATCCTGAAGACTCTCCAATGGCAGTAACTCTACCTTCCTGTACTACAAGTGCTTAAGGACTGGGGCCTGCCAGAAGCCTGCTCCTGTCCTCACAGACAGGGCCACTTGGTCACTCATTACTCATGTGAGGGCAGGCCAAGCCATTTCTGGTAAGCTATGGATCTTGAAGGAGCTGTGGACTGAGGGTAAAAGCTGTTAACTTATTTGAGGCCCAAACCCACAGGCTGAGGAGGACAGGAAGAGCCTCTCAAGAGACATTAGTCAATGGGGAAAATGGTTGGCTTTGAGATGTTTTCTGATATATTTTATTTAAGAACAATAGAAATAAAAGAATACATACAACTGTTATAAAATGAACAGCTTAGATTGAATTTCAGGTTTAGTGAGTGACTTTGCCTCTGAGTTTGGCATTGTTTTTACTGAGGAACTCCTTCTAATGGGAAAGGAAAGCAGTGAATTATTGATACTCTAACGAAAGTGAGTTGGCCATCTAAAATCAGAGGAAAAAGAAGAGTTTCAGTTGTATGGAAGTTGAAATGGTAGTGGGCAGGGACGTGGAAATGAATGGGGAAGAGGACTTGATGTGTAAATTTGTCCCTGTCCTGTAAGCTTACCTTTTTGATGAGTTTATTCAGGATTAGAAGACCAGGTTGTGTCCAGTCTTAGCTTTTGGTTTACAACCAGTGTGTGTGCTGGCAGATGTGGATTTCCTTCTTCTTGCATGATAATGTTGTCTCCAACCTCCAGACATAAACAATGCACCCCACAGGCCCGATGCTGTTGAGTCAGATTTGGGCCACAGGACCCCACCAGAATCAGATGACAGTCAGCCTTACTGAAAACTAAGCCTCTTTGGGCAAAACTATTTTGGATTCCAAAGTTAGTGT
This sequence comes from Heterocephalus glaber, assembly GCF_053883595.1. Lineage (NCBI taxonomy): Eukaryota > Metazoa > Chordata > Mammalia > Rodentia > Bathyergidae > Heterocephalus > Heterocephalus glaber. The sequence continues at coordinate 29,722,430 of NW_028258296.1, read as the reverse complement.
GAAGCATCTGAAAAAATAAACCGAGACATAAATAATTGTTAGAGGGAACACAGCTGCTCTTGTTGTTCTATGGGGTTAGATACTGAGAGGAGCCTCATCCTGTGCATAGAACATCCTGTAGACCCTGGAGAGAAAAGGCCAAGAGACCCTGATCGTGTGACTGCCCACCTATCTACCCATGATCATCCATCCACCCACTCATTTATTCACCCATACAATTCACCTAACCACCCATTTGTCTATCCATCTGCCCATTATCTATGAACACATCCACCTATCCATTCACCTATGTATCCATCCCCCAAATACCACTGGACACTTTTCACATGTACTGAGTTAGGAACAGCTAGTCATATATACCCATGTATTCACTAGGTAGGCAGGAAGTAACGAGCTGTCTTTGGTAAAGCAAATCACTGATAGGCACAATTAGGCCCAGCCAGATATAGCGTAGCACAGAGCTAAGAAGCCCAGGCTCTTGAGTAGGCTGAGTTGTAACATATTTTGGTCTTTTGAAGCTGTGCAGAAAAGTTGCCTAATCTTAGTTCCCTCTTCTATGAAATGAAGGAAAAATAGTATTTCCTAGCTTATAGGTTTGTTACAAGAATTAAATGAAAACGTAGTGCCTGGCACCTACAGTTTGCTCAAGATATTCTAAAAGTATTGTTAAAAGTAGGAAATTTGGAGAACCACAAAAGAATTCTGCAGGGTAAGCAAGGGGAGTTTCTTAGGGGGCAGGAAGTTGTGTCAGATGGTATGACCAGCTCTCAAGACACTTTACAACTTCTTAGCCACTGGGCGCCAAGGGAACAAGTTGCTAGGGGAAGCTAAAACCTAGGGTTTCTAGATCTGCTTTTCCTCATGTTCCCGGAGATCCATCATTAGTGGCTCTAATTAATATTATGGCCAAAAATGGCCCTGCTGAGAAAAGTCAGTAGATGAGGGAGGGAGGGAGGTCAGGAGACCTAGTAGGCAAAAATCCTGAAGGCTCTTGACAAGGGATGCAGCATCAGCCAGGAAAGCCTGCTCAGACTTTGAGGGATGAGGCAATCAGAGCTCCTGAGCCTGTGGGCTCCTGGCTCTTCTCTAGTAAAGTATTCCCTTGAGGAAGCAACAGATAAAGAGAAGTCAGAATTTCAAGGAAGACAAAGGCAGAAGGATTCCTTCAATCAACATGGTGACTTCTGCCAACCCACTGGAATGTCTGGAGGAGAGAGAGACCCCAGTCAGAATCTGAGTGATATGGAAAGATCAGGTGATGTTGTCCCTGGAAGGAAAGAGTGGAGAATACCCTTGAGAAGTCCACAGTTTTCTTTTGGCCATTTGGTCCTTGGAATGTGGGAATCAGGATCAGGCTGCGGGAAGATGCTGTAGTTAACAGAAAGTGGATCCTTCAACCCAGGCACAAGGATTGGGGAGCATAAACGGGACAGCTGAAGTGAGTGGATTATCAGAAAAGGACAGCAAAGGCCATGGGGCCACCCTAGGGGACTTGCAATCAAATGTCTCTGGGACTCTTTTCTGTATATCTAGAAGGTAGAAGATGAGTATCTTGACACCTGTGCAGATAGCCCCGAGATCCACCACCTGGGGTGAGACACCTGCCTCTCAGATGGCAACACAAACCCTGAAGAAGCCTAAAGACTTAGAATGAAGGAAAGAGGAATTGCAGGAGTCCTTCTTCTGGTCCTGAAACACTGAGCTGGAGGAGAAGTTAGGCAGGTAGTTAAATGGAGAAATAAAGACCTCAGCGTACAACACATTTATAATTATTAGGTCTCAGACACAAAATGATCCTACAAAACACAATGACATTTTAAGGTTGCACATTGTACACATTCATTCCCGTACCTGACCACCTGGCCCTCTGTTTCCAAAACAAGGCACACAGTATTCCTGGTTGCTACAGCCGATGGCCCAATGATACAAGGAAGTGGAACATTCTTTAAAGACCTTCTTGCCTTAGGCTGAGACCTGATTTAGATTAGAACTTCTCTTTCCTAAATTTCTTTCCAAAGTTTCTTACATGACAATTCCAAAATAACGTGTAAGAAAATTGTCAATACATATCTCATTACCATAGTCCTCTGAATACCAGAAGTAACTCTCGTGTGCATAAAAAGATATTTGTCTTGGTAAGTATTTTGGCTGCTGGAACAAAACACCTGACACCTGCAGCTTAAAGAAAGAGAGGTTTATTTTGCCTCACATTTCAATCTATTTGGTCAGCCAGCTTCCAAGAAGAAATAGCATTGCAGAGGGAAAGGGCAGAGAAGCTGATCATGACATGGAGGCGAGAAAAGTGGAAGAAAGAAAGGGGAGCTGAAGGAGGAGAAAAACCTTTCCAGGTCACATCCCCACTGACTCACCTCTTCTGCCCCGTCCCCCCCCGCCCCCCAGTAGCAGGTCAGCTGGCTGTACCACCCCATAATCCAATCACCTTCCAAATGCATGAGGCTTTGGGGACCATTTTAGATCTAAACCGTAACAGTATACAAACTCGCACTCTGTGTAGATGCCTTCTGGTTTGAAGGCATAAAGGTCTATACTGTATCTACTCCACCCTAAATTCTACATATACTTCTGCACAGCTGCCTATGTATCTTGCCTGATTCTTTCATAGAAGCCACAGAGAATCAAGGAGAGCAAGGGCTGGTTTCTCACAGTGTCAGGACCTGGTCTCCTGGTGACAGAGAGATAAGAGTGAGGTGAAGGTTTTGGTTACTTCCATCTTTACATGTTAGAGAATCTCACTAATGAGGGGCAGACACCTGTAGCAAGGCAGGTCTTCAGAGGTGCTGGGATAAATTGGCTTGTACAGGATATGTCATGTGTGTGGCGTGCAAAGAACTCCACCTTTTCCTTTAATTTGCATCATGATGGGCTCAAATGCCAATTTAAAAGCCTGAGGAAAAAAGCCAAAAAGGTAGAAGGCTTGTTCGTGACCAGCTTTAGCTCTTGAGTTCCTCCTACCACTGGATTCGCTGTTTTGGACCTAGCTCCTTACTCTGTATATGCTGTCTTTGATAATCCACAAGTGGGAGATGTGGAGCTTGCTTTTTCCCCTTGACTTATACTAGGAAAGCTGTCCTTACCCTCTATGCAAATGCCTGAGAGAAAGACTTTCCTGAAGCGATGAAGGAGCTACAGAATCATATCAAGGAACAGCAAATGCCTTTAGCTCCTGATAGATCTTGTCCTTAGCAGGGTGTTGGTCTCTCAACCAAGTGGCTTACCATCGTTCTTCTTTCTTCACCACTCCCCGCACAACTCATCTTTTCTGCTGTCTTCCACCTCCATGTTCCCACTGAATTCCTATTCAGAGAAGCTTAATCATCTTTCAAGGACCTTGTACTCAGCTACATCATACATCAAGGTCTCACCTTCTAACCCCAGATGTGTACCAAAGACTTTTGATTAACAAAGATAGTTCCCTGTGAGACAAAGTTAATATTTTTCTTACTTTGCTGAGCTTGTTGGCTGGAAGTAGACCACAGGAGAGGCAGGACATTACTTGCTGGCCTTGGATGAGCTGGGACTTCTTGAGACTCTGTGAAATCTCTAAGGCCAATTCAGGAGGCAGAGGTGGAAGATCAAGGTCTTCATCCTTACCCTGCCTGAGTAAGTACTTCTTATGTGGGTGGGAGGAACCAGGTACTTTGTCTTCTTCAAATAGCAAGGAATGGCTTTGGGCCTGGATGGAGGGTACCCTTTCCAAATCAGTTGCTAATCAAAGCAGCCAACCCTAGAACTGGAAGTCAACCATGACTAAGGTATTTCTCTTAATAAAAATCAAAGAAGACTTTACTCTCACAGTATAAAAGAGGAATAGGATGAATCAGAGTAATTGTCATGTGTATTGTCTTTCTAAGTTACCCTTAAAAAAAGGAGAAATGGACCATGACTCCCCTCTCCATTCACTGCCAACTCCAGGAAATACGCAAGTGAACAGAAGGGACATACAGTTGTTGACTGGCCAAACAGATGTTGTGCTGAATATCTTGGATACACAGTGTCCTTTTATCTTCCAAGACAACCTTCAGTGTTTCTCCAAGAGATTTACGTGAAGAAACCAAGGTGTGGGGAGAGGAAGAGCCATGTCCAAAGTCTTAAAGCCAGTAAGGGTTAGAAGTTGATTTGAACTGAGTTTCCCCTCTTCCAAACCCCAGTGGCTTTCTATTATTGTCCCAGTAGCTATTCCCCCACTCCCATACCATGGTGGCTGCATGTACAGGGGAACAAAGCTGAGAGTCGTAGAGGAAAGTGCCCACAGGACTTCCGAGTGCAGAGGGAGCAATGACCCTGTGATCTGGGGAGGGCCTCTGCAACAGTCTTTGCATATTAAGTTCTTAGTCTTATCTTGATTCTTGGCAAGGCACCTATGGAGACTTGTCTGTCTTGGCTGAACAAAGGGCAAAGGAGTTTTGTTGGTGCCTTGTCCTGCTTATGCTGCTTTTCCTTTAACCTGCCTCACTGAGTTCAGTGCGAGAGCAGAGCTGTAGGAACAATCTCCTTTCACCCCGCCTATGAGCCAGGTGCTATGCTGGTGCTAGCATTTATAGCTACGTTTCCTTTTCCCAGTAACATTTCCAGCCATTCTGAATTGATTGTATTTTCTAAGTAACGAGGCAAAGCAAAATTAGCAATTTGGTGACTAATCATAAAGCTAGACTATGCTCTCTTATCTCTAGACACGTATCATAAGCTTTTAATGCCTTCTAGTCTTTATAATAAACATCATATATAATCATGTCTTTTCCCCTCAAAATTATCCCTTGGAGTAGAGCCTTTACAGAATTCTCCACAGGGCAGCCCTTCAATCACAACAACAGTCTCTTTAATGGGCACATATTAGCTTTGACCCAGTGAAAGTGGGATCATCAAAGTGGGATCTTATAGAAGGCTCCTGGAAGTGCTGGAGAGAAAGAGGCAAAGAGATATGACAGGTTTGGCAATTATTCCTGGGATACGACCCCTCCATTGTAGTTTGTTTAAGCCATATAAAGGTCATGTTAAAAAATCAACATTGCTACATGCTATACTTTAAAGATAGATGAATATCCTATAAGATTACAAACAGGGAAAGATCAGTGTGGCTTGGGGTAAATTTTCCAATGACAGCATATTACATAGACTCAAAAATACTGAATCACAAACAAACTAGACAAATACAAAGATACTGTATTCTGGAAAATGGCCTTGAATAATGATTCTAGTGAAAACTAAGACTCTTGATGTCAAGGGTGTACTGGAATAGTTTGAGTAAAAGTACTGTCTTATGGGCTGGGGTTGTAGCTCAGTGGTAGAGCTGCTTGCCTACTGTGTGTGAAGTCCTGGGTTCAACACCCAGTTGCACACATAGGCATGGGGAAAAAAAAAGAGAGAGAAAGAAAAAAATGTAATGTGAGTGATTGTGTTTTAGGTATATAATAAGCAATTAAATACATTAACTATTATATATAGAGAGAGACATTTGTCTATTCACAGCCAGATGTATGTTTAATTGAAGTCATCAGAATCTTTTCTTAGGAGCTGATTGTGTAAAAGGGGTGGGTGCTCTGACATTTGGAGTCACCGCACATGTGGTACCTATTCAACATCTCGTGTCCACCGCTTCACTCTTGTGGAGGTGACAGCTGTATTTTAACTCACACGTGATTCAGCCTAACACACAGTCTGTCCTCAGTTGAAGGGAGCTGAAGTTTTGCTGCCATTTTAGAGATAAAGAAATAGATAAGCCAGTTGCTTAGGAAGGTTAGCCAATGCACACAGCTAATGAACAGAGCTGGCTCCAGACACTTTCCTAAGCTCCCGGCCACCACACTAAGCACAAGCGCAAGGAAACATTTCCCCTCACCCCACTGGCAGAAGAGCCCATCACAGACTGAAGCTTTTCAGACCCTTGGCTTCTGGGTCACAGAGCCAGCAGCTATCTAAAGACATGTTCTTCCTGGATCTGGCCACAGCCCAGGGCTATGCCCCACACAAGTTTGTCCTTTTGCGAGGCTTTCATAACAGCTGGAAAGCAAAACTCACACATATTTGGCCTTTTGTTTGGCTTTCGTAACAATTGGAAAGCAAAATTGGCAACATTGGATCACTTGGTTTAGAATTTCACTTTTTAAAATTTTTTAACATTATCTGATTTTTTTCTCCCATTCTTTCAACACTCGGTAGAGCAAAATGCACTGCTGATAAACTGCCCATAAGGAGCACTTCCTGGGAACTCTTTTTTTGGGAACAAGCTCAGTGGAAAATCCTGTAGATGTGTGGAAATGCAAGAAATACTAGGGAAAGACTCTTGATAGAACAGGCCTTACAGCAATGTTGTTAATGCAACAAGTTCATGTTTGTTCTATCTTTGGCATTAAATTTAGTCACAGAAGAATTTTTTTAAAATCAGTTTATTGGGATTTTGGAGATGCAGTCCCACAAATTAAAAGAAGTTGATGTCCAAATATAATTTTAAGAATAGCCCTTTAAAGAAAGGGTAGCTTTCTTTTAATTAAGAAATATATAAAATATGTGTGTACATGTGTGTTGAAGTCTTTTCCTCTGAGCAAGTTCAGCTTTCCAAGATAGGGCCGTCTCGGGCTGGAATCATGTCATGGTTGTAGGTTTATTCTCTGCCTTACTGCTTTCCCATCATTCAGCCCATCAGAAAGTCTCTGTGGACATCCCACCACTCCTTCTTCCCTTCCACCTACTTGCTAGGCCCCTGCTAGCTCAGAGCTGTTCACCATAAGACATTTCTCCTGGGTCCTCACTGGAAGTGGTAGGGTCAGAAGAGACTTTGGTGGCTTCCTCAATGCAGCCCTTATTATACACATGGAAAAAAGTTCAAAGACCAAAGAACTCAATTATCAATGATGCTATAGTGGACTCTGAAAATGATATCTGGGGTCTCTAGATGCTTTTCTAAGACCAGAACAGCAGTCCACTGGGCCAACCTGACAGAAGGGGTCAGTCCTTGGGGCTATAGCATCACTGTTTTCAATGCTCTTTGCCCCACAACTGGTCTGAACAGCCCTTCCAAATCCACTTCTCTGAGTGGGCCTGGGTGGCCCAACTTACATGATTGTGGCTATACCAGAAGTCAACTCCAGATTCAGATTGCCCAGGCTTAAAGCCTCATTGTTAAGAACAAATATTTAGTGCAACCCATTTAAGAGTCAACCTTCAAGTCACCAAAGGCCCAAGGCACCAAGACATCAAAGGCCAAAAAAGGCAGTTGTTAATTTTCACCCCCATTTAGAATTTGTTGGCATATGCACATTTCTTTCTTCCCTGATTTATACACGCTACACACGTATCACTTATCACCTCAACCCTTTGATCCAGTCTCATCCTTCCCACAATAAAGGTCAGAGCTATGTAAAAGCCCTTAAGATGGGGCCTTGTTGACCTCTCCAGCCTTGCTCTGTACTACTGACTCATCTTTCTGGACATGTCTGCCATCTTGTCTTCTTCCTAGGAGAAGTGTTTCCTTATCCCCATCCCTGGCCAAGTTATATACACTCTGACAAAGTTAGCAATTTCAGAAGGGCTTATATGATTGTACTGAAGGAATTAAGCAACCAGTGGGTGTTTATACCATACTCCTGAATGACAGCTCCCAGGGGTTAAGGGCTGTAGCAGACATCCCTGCTCAGTACTAGTGGGCTATGAGTGGCACCTGCTTCTTGCTTTCCATAATTCAGCTATACTATTTTATATCGGGAGTCAGAGCAAAGCTCTACATGACTCAAATGGGCCTGTCAGATGGTGGACTGGGCAAGGATAGCCCCTCCCTCAATGGCTGCCACGGAACCTAAGCCCCGGTCTGTGAAGTGGCAGGGCTCTGCCAAGTTGTATGTCACTGAGGTCAGCATGACCCCAATTAAAACCCTTTCCCCTGAATTATGGCTTCTCACTGACCTGATGGGTTGCTTGCTAATTGCACCCAGTCCCAGAACCTGTTTATTTTATCCAAGCAAGATAAACAATGCTTACTCCCTAACAGCCCTGCCTGGAGCCATCATGCCAGGAGTTTGGTAGTGTTTCACTAGATGCCTTCAAAGCATACCTTGTTCCCTATTCCTTCCCATGATTGTATTCAATAAATACTGGAGGTGCTTGGGAGCCTTTGTCTTTGCTGCCATCAACAGCACTGACCAGGGCCCAAGACTCAGCTTCTCCACTCTTAAGTCTTGTTTCTATCTGTTCTTGAATTCACCTTGTGCTATGGTGGCTCACAGCCCAGGACCCAAGGCAGAGGTCCTGGTAATGTCCCTTGCCCTGTTCCCTACAAGAGGCCAGCTGTTTCTTAGCTTCCCTTGAGCTTAGGACTGTGTTGCATACGTAAGGAATACACGATAAATAATTAGTGGGGTCACAGTGAGGCAGAGAGTCTGGGGAATTACACACTGACTGTAGGGTGGGGGTTGGCCTGGCTGACTGGCTGTGAGAGCCAGATCATGCAGCTGGGTGGCTTATGGAGGCAGCCAGAGGACGGGCTGGCAGGTCAGCTTGGGAGGGAGGGTCACTCATGCAGTATATCACCAAAAGACCTCAGACTGCACTGCTGGCTGGGCAGGACTCATCCAGTGTGGAATCAAGAAAGGACTCCAGAGTTCAGTTTTCTGGTTCTGTTTTTCTAGAAGACACATAACTGGAAGGAAAAACAGTTTGGAAGGAAACACAACACTCAGCCCTTGAAGATCTGGGGAATTCTCATGAGTAATAACACGGAGTAGTCAAATTCATTCTTCACACTGCACAACCCAGAAGGGGCCCTGTCACTGTAAACTTAAGAGATCTGTAGCTCCAGTTAAAAGATCTCTGTTGGCTTTGGAGTCAGAAAGACTTAGGTTCGAATCTTTATTTTGCTACTTTCTAATTGAGTGAACTCAGATAACCGTCATAACTTCACCTTGAGGTTCATCGCCCTGCCTATTAACAGAGGCACAATGACTGTGTTAACAGAAATGAACAGACCATCAGTGGATGGTGACCTAGGGAAACACTATAAGTAAGCAGTAGCTGAAATTATGATGGTTTTACTGCTCTGTTGGCTCCTGGAGGCACTTTGACTTTGATCCTTATACATTTTGACCCTTTTGTACTTAGAGTTAAATTGTGGCCAAATGTGAAGCAGGACATTCTAGTTCTTAGGAACCTGGTTTCTCAAATAATAGGGAATGACACCTTTTATGGAACAGTTCTTTAATCTCATTCAATCCAATGGCAGTGCTGATTCATAAACTTTATGATTGTGATTACCTCCAGCAATTAATACTCTCGCTGCTTGGTGGGAAGGGAGCCAACCTATTCTGTTGCCCTGAAGACCATAGGAAAACTGCACTCAGGTGCAGAGCTCAGTTGCAGGTAAAGTTAGGAGGAACACACACAGAGGCACACATTCCTGACCCATGAGCGTTTGTTTGTCTATTCCTTACAAGGAGCGAGTTATCATTAGTTCTGCTGAAAGGTCACTATTTCTCTCTCTTTAAGTGGCTGAATCAGCTCAAAGGGGTGGGGTAGTGATTAAACAGGCCAAATATGCCAGATTTCACATATCCAACTATGAGGATGCTTATAGCGTTTGCAACAGAGGTGAGTCCTTTTTCTGATTTTAGGGACTCTCAGAAGACACTCAGGAGCTTCCCTTGTCCCCCGGAGGAAAATCAGCAAGAAGAATCATGTCTGCAGGCTGAAGCTGGTTTGGATATGGTTTATGTTCCAAAAGTTTATGGGCTGGTCCATAATGTAATGATACTGGAAGGTGGTAGGGCCTTTAATAATTGGGACCTAGTAGGTCAGGCTCAGAGGAGGAATTTGCTTCCACAAAGGTGAATTGTTATAAAAAGTGAGCCTGATCTCTCCCCAACCTTTTGTTCTTGTCTCACTGTGTGACCTCTTCCACATGCACCACTTCCTGCTCTTGCACATGTCCCCAACATGTGTTGCCATCTACCATGTTAGAATTCAGGCAGAAGACCCCTACCCTTGCCCTAACAGGTGGGGCTGCTCAATGTTGGACATTTAACCTCCCGAACTGAGCTAAATACTGTAAACTTCTTTCCTTTATACAAGTTCCTAAGGTCAGGTATATTGTCTTAGCAACACAAAATGGACTAAGACATTCATATAACTTCACTATTCTACCCTGTGGTACAACTTTCTGAGCAGCAAATAGGCAGTATTGCTTTTAATAGTTTGTGTATTTGAGCTCTTCCCCCACTCTCTTGTTCTTTGAGAAGAGCTGGGCCACCATGGGGCAGATCCCTGAAGTGTTTCTCCCAGTGGGCCTTGTGCTGGTCCCTGAGGGGGCCCTGCTTGAAGCTGAGGAACACTCAAGGCTGCTGGTGCCAGGGCTGTGCTGATGCCCCCTACAGTAGCATAAGGCATTCGTATTGAAAGGATTGTGGCATCTGAAACTGTAATGTTAAAAAAAACAGGTTTGAAATGCTGGCAGGGCTGTAGGGAAAGAGGAACCCTGCTCCACTGCTGGTGGGAGTGTAGACTGGTGCAACCACTGTGGAAATCAGTACGGAGACACCTCAAAGAACTAGGACTGGAAGTCCCATTTGACCCTGCTATTCCCCTGGTGGGGATCTTCCCCAAAGAATTAAAAGAATCGTGCCACAGTGATATATGTGCACCGATGTTCATAGCAGCACAGTTTGTAATAGCTAAAACTTGGAGACAGCCCAAGTGTCCGTCAACTGGAGACTGGATCAAGAAAATGTGGGGTTTTTTTTTATAAAATGGAGTACTACTCAGCCATCAAAAATGAGAAATTAGAGACATTTATTGCTAAATGGCTGCACATTGAGGCAATACTCTTAAGTGAAATAAACAGGACACACATATAAATACTGAACAGTTTCTCTGGTGTGAGAAATTGAAAGTGTAAATAAGGACTAAAAGGTATAATAGATAATGTGAAATAGGAAGAAAAGGGGCAAAGGGGAGGGGGAAGTGGGAGGGGTAGGGGAAAGGAAAGAGGGGAATGGAATTAATATGAGCAAATGAAAAAATGGAAACAAAGTCTTTGTAAATAGGGAGGGATGGAGGGCTTGAAGGGAGGGCAGGGGAAGGGGGAAAAATAAGAACCAAACGAGTATGTAAAGGTGCATATCTCCAATGATGAATGTCATTATGTTGTACACCTCAAATGTACCAATAAAAGGATATACAAGCAACAACAACAACAACAAAAACAGGTTTGGTTTTAGTGGTGGTGCCAGTTCTGGATACAGGGTTTTTGCAATGAGTTACATCCCTTCTCCAGCCAGTTTTTTATTTTTTACTTTTGAGACAAGGTCCAACTAAGTCTCTAAGTTGTCCAGGCTGGCTCAAACTCAGTCCTTCTGCCTCAGCTTCCTGGGTTATTGGCCTGGTCCAGCTAATTTGATTTAAAAAAAAAGAAAATATGAAGGAGCTTAAGAAATCTGGAAGGCAGTTGGCTGTTCATATAAATAGAACAGTTGGACAAGCTGTGAAGGGCCCATATAAACTATGTGAGGATGTCTGTAGCAGAAAAAAGTTCATCTTCGTTCAAATCTGACTTATGGGAACAAGCAGTCTTCTAGGCCTTGACACGGCAAATAAAGAAAGTAAACTGGTGTGTGCAGGCCCCTTGCCTGAAAAATTGTACAGTGGTAATAGAATATAAAAGTTGAAGTCCAGTGATCACAGACAGAAAGCCTATCATTAAAATGTGGTAATTTATTTCCTGGGGTTTCTCAAGGCCATGAAATGATGGTACAAATTTTGTTCAGTAGAAATTTGAGACTAAGGATAGCTTCGCCTTTGTGAGTGAACTTGTAACTTATTTGGTGAGTACAGGAGATGTTGGAATTTGGCGGAATGACTTCCTTGCTTCCCAACAGTTTCTAGGGAGGAAAACAGCACATCTCACTTGGGTGCTATATAGACTTACTATGTCTAGCAAAGTCACTACTTAAAAGCAAATTTGAGGAACACGGAATAATTGGTTTAAACTGGCTATCAATACGCAAATAAAGGTGGTGGTCAGGATCTGCATCCAAATAGAAATTATAAATTATAGAATATCTAACTTTGTTTCCAGAATATACTGGTAATACAGCCAAGAATGTAAATGCTTATTTATTACAGTTGCACTGAGAAACTTCATCTATGAAGAAGTGTTTGATTATAAGTAACATCTCCGGACTATATGATTTCTAGGAAAATATCTCATCTCAGAATTGTGACCTCTGGGAGAAATTAAAACCACTTTTTACTTTAAAAAACCAAGTGATGAACCAAATAAAACTCTAACAATTTACTTAACTTTAAGGTTTAATGTCCAAAAGGAGGAGTATTTTTCTGAAGACTTCTAGATGCTCCTGCATTTGGGATTTATAAGGTTATTAGGTAGCATTATTTAGAAACTGGTGGGTCTATGCATATTGCATAAGAATATAATTTATAGTATGTGAAAAAATAAGACATGACTTACTACTAGGAACCACAAAGACCAATCATTGTTAATTTTTTAAAATTGTGATTTATAAGAAAACACTCTGGGCAACATAGCAAGATCCCACATCAAAAAGAAAAAAAGTGAAAATACTCAATATGTGAAGCTATTTTCTTATGTTGAAAAGACTCTGAATGTTTAAAAAAATCATAGCAACTAATCAATATTATTTTTTTCACATTGAAATATATGCAAATGCCTTAATTATTAATAAGCTATCATAGGGCCAGGGATTTAGCTCAGTGGTTCCGCTGCCTGCCTCGCAAGTTCAAGGTCCCAAGTTTGATCCCTGGTACCAAAATAAGAAAAACAAAACAAAACAAAAAGCTATCATATTATGATACCAATATTTATTCTTTAAAATGTAAAAACAGCCATGCTTCTGGCATGATAAAATCATGGAATTCAATCAGGGTTTATATTCATATAATGTTAATTTTGAAACTTATTCCACAGCATTTTAAATAATTGAGCCCACTTTAACCTCTTTTTTTAGCCAGAATCATTATGTCATGCATGTATTATTCCTGTATAAGAGAAAATGATAAATATGTATTTGTATGAATACTTAAATGGAAACATCCATGGAGTTGGGCAACTTATATTGACTTTTTATTACATATAGATTTTTACTTCTGTAAAATTTAACCTTTTTTTACTTGAGAAAATTCAGTAAATATTCTTTAAAAAATCGTTCAAATACTTTGATTAGTAAGTCCATCTGAAAACTGGAAATAAAGAGATAAATATGAAAGCAAAAACACAAAGATTTATGTTATTAAAACAGAAAAGACTACTATCATTTTAAGGCTATTGAAAATGGTGTTTTTAAGAGTTTTTATGTATGTAAAAGAGCTTCAAATAAAATGTTAGGCGAAAGCAGAAAAAACAATATATACTTTGAATGACAAAATTACATGTATGTCTGTGTATGACTATACTTGTGTATGTGTGTTATGATATTAAAGAAAGTATATCAAAATGTTAACAGTAATTCCTTCTGCCTGTTGGGAACAAAGGCAGTGTTTTGTTTTGTTTTAGTTTTAGTTTTCCAAAATATCTACAATTGTGGTTTTTATATGATCAAGAAATAACATCACATGAAAAGAGAAAGCATGCTTAAGAAGGTTTCTTAAGGGCCAGGGGTTTAGCTCAGTGGTGCTGCTGCTTGCCTCGCAAGCAAAAGGTCCTGAGTTTGATCCCTGGTACCAAAAACAAACAAACAAAAAACAAGAAAGTTTCTTAAATAACTACCAGCACACAGCAGGAGGATTACTGTGTGGAGGGGCTTTATATGAAGATCCTGTGTAGTGTTCACAGAAGGGTTGAGAAGTAGCTGTTAATGTCCCTGTTCTTTTTTTTTTTTTCCAGTACTGAGGATTAAACCAAAGCTACAGCCCAGCTCTTAAAAATTTTTTTCTTTTTAAATTTTGAGACAAAATCTTGCTAAGTGGTCAGGATGCCCAGCTGGGCTTGAACTTGTGACCCTCCCGCCTCAGTCTCCCAGACTGCTGGGACTACAGGCATGCATCCCCACATCTGGCTATACCCCTGGTTTTTGGATCTAGAATACTGCAAGGCTCAGAGAGGTTAAGTACCTTGTGCAAGGTCCTGTCCAATCATCCTAGGCCAGAATCGAGGTCACATCTGTGTGATCCAAGAAGGGTTTGTAGACACTTTGCTAAGGGCAGCTCAGGAACAACCCTCTCCATGCTCCCTTGCCAAATGTAGAGCTTGCCCTGGGTCTTCACTCTAGGCAGTGTGAATAGCTACTGAGAGAACATAGGCTCGAGGTTTTGATGTGTACAAGGTGCTTTTTAACTGTGGTATGTTGGATCACCTTTAAAGGCCTTTAAAAGTGACCTTTAAAGAACCCTTTAGAGGGGCTGGGGATTTAGCTCAGTGGTGTCTACCTGCCTTGAAAGTGCAAGGTCCTGAGTTCGATCCCTGGTACCAAAAAAAAAAGAACCCTTTAGATTCTCCTCTTGTCCCAATGAGAAGTCAGCCTCAGAGCCAAAGAAAATCTTTTATTTATTAGAAGTTGCCTGTACTAAAATGAATCGACTTATCTGTGTGGTTGGAAAATATTTGGATTAGAATTAAATTCTTGATTTGCATTCAATCTTTTCTAATGATCCATTTAAGGAAAGAGAAATACTCCCACGTGGGATCAGCTTACAAAGTCTTGAGAAACCTATAACTCTCTGAGTTTATCTAACAAATAGGCCCCTCCCTGACTCAGCCTGCTCAAGTCAGGAGTTTTGCAGGAACACAGTGAGCTCCCCAGACACAAGCTCTTATTTCTTATTTCATCACCAAAACATCTTTGGGGGGGGGTAATTAGGGCTCAAACTCAGGACCTTGTGCTTGCGAGGCAGGCGATGGCACCACTGAGCTAAATCCCTGGCTCCAAAACATCTTTTCTAAAAGGCAGCATTGAGTCCCAATATGTAGACCAGATTGGATATAATCCTCAGTGTACAGGGCTGCTTGGAGTGATAGTCTCCCTACTATGTGTATCATATTTCCCAAATGGCACGTCTTTCCTCATCCCTCGACATCACCCCTCCTCTCCAATCCTGTCTAATTGCTGGCTGTGCCTAAAGCCTCTTTGATAAGAACAAAGTTTTTCATTCATGGTCAGAAACAGCCTAGATGGACAAGCACACAAGCCATGTTAGGACTTAACTTCCTATCTGCCAAGCTATAACCTGTCTACTACTTTTCTGAAGGCAGAGTGGAGAGGTAGAGGAGTGTGAAGAGCAGGGAAATAGTGACTAGAAAAGAACAAATGATCCAGAAAGGTGAACCTAGGGACAAAGGCAAGGCTGATCTATTTAGAACTGGGTCAAGGGTCAACTCCAGCTTGCAGGAACTGTGGCGGATTTCTGTCCTTGACCTCCATCTTCAATTATTATGAGCTTCTTCAGCCTAGATGGACATGGAGACGTTCTGCAAGAAAACACATACCTCAATTTGCCTTTTGACCGTGAAGGTTATGGATATAAGGCTCACTTGTTGCTGTGAATAGAGCTATGAACTATGTAGGCATCATTTAACATTGCAAATCACTTTACCACTCTAGGCCTTAGTTCTGTCATCTGTAAAACAAGGTAGTCAAACGGGAAAATTTTCACATTTCTATCCACTTCTAGGAGATCACTGCTGGTAAGTTCCCCCAAATACTAGTGCCTCACTTAGATTCAATGGGACATTGAAGATCCTTTCTTTTACGCTCCAGGAGTGAAGTGAGACACACAGGGACACACGATCTTTTGGAGTCTCTCCTCGTCTACAATTGATTATGCATGAGTAACAGGAAGGGTCAGACTTATCTGGGTTCTTGGTCTTTATTGCTTATCAGTTATGTTTGACCTCAGAAAATCTTCGCACCTCTTCTTTCTATCACTACAAGTGAGGAATAATGCTGCTTGGTAGACTCAGTGGGAGATCAGAGTTGGTGCTTATATAGCGAATAGAATAGTGGCTGGCTCATCATCAGTTTGGCTGCCTCTCTTTCTTGCTGTCTGAGTCAGACAGGGGTACATGTGCTAGGGGGAAAGAAGCCTAAGAGCAGCTCCAGAGAACAATCTGCTGCTGAAACAAAGAGACCCAAAACCACACTGGCCCAAGTGATTCAAGGAACAGAGGAAGGAAGTTGGTAAGCAACTCTCCTTGATGAGACCCAGGTTTCCACATTCTGATCTTTATCTAGACCAGCTCAGGACATGCCTCCCCTGGAAGCCCAGATGCTTTTCAGCCATAGGGATCACAAATGATTGAACCTCTCAGGAGATATTCACCAAGCATGACCCTGCTGTGCTGGATAACTTCAGGTGAGGACTTTGTGACTCCTCTACCAGACTGGGGGTGCCTCGAGGTCAAAGTCATGCCTCCTTGATCTTTATCTCTACCTCTTCACTCCAAGTCTGGTGTCAGAAAAGCACTTACATGGTGCTTGACACAAGGCAGATTTGACCCTGGGTGAATGCATTCCTGGGGGCTCAGTCGGCTGTGAAAGCTGAGCAAGAAATCTGAAGTATTGCTTTAGTCATTACCATCTTACACATTGTCCAACTGAATTACCATGAAATTTCTTCATTTCTTCCAATAAATGAAAGGAAAAAAATATGTCTTTGGATGTGTGTGTGTGTGTGAAAATTAACTCTCGTGAAAATCTTTGACTCACCACAGAAATTTGAGACATGTACTTCTTACCTGTGGACACAGGGAAATACCAATTTTCCTGTCATGTACAAGTTAAGGGCCAATGGGTAGAAGAACTAACTGGGATGCTCAGGGAAGTGAATATTTATAGTACAGAAATTTTATAGAATCAAATTTCTTAGTGGAAAAACATACTGTAATCATGAGTTTTGGGAACTGCCTCTCATTTAACTACTTATGTAGAGAAATCCCAAAGAGCAATGAAATTATATCTACCTCAGTGTTTATTTCACAATACCTTAAAGGGAAAGCCACACTGCTCAAGGGAGCTGGTCAAGGGGAGTTCTGCCAAGATATTTTATAGCTGACATCAGGGCAGTCATATTTTTCTTCAACTTTTTTAAATTTTCAGGCTAATATTCTTGTAGTCATTTTGTGACAGAACAAACTCCAAATTCTTCCTGTAGAACATTGTGTTAGGCAGCTTTATATTGCTATAACAAAATATATGAGAGATGATCAACTTAAAAAGAGGAAAAGTTTATTTTGGCTCACAGTTTGGGAGGTTTTAGTAAATGGTTGGTCTTATTGCTTCTGGGCCTGTGATGATGTAGAACATCATGGCAGGAAAGCATGGTGGAAGAAAATGCTCAGCTCATGGCAGCTGGGATAAAGAAGAGAGGAAGAAGAAGAGGCTAGTGACCCAATATCTCCTTAAAGATCACGGCCCCAGTGACTTAACCTTCTCCCAGTAGGCCCTACCTCTTAAAGCTTTCACCACCTCCCAACAGCATGATGTGTAGGGAACCTTGAGGTACATGGGCCCTTGAGGGGACGTTTAAGATTCAGACTGTAACAAGCATTTTGGCCCATTTCCCTTGTAGCCTGTATTAGTGGTCTTTGGTGGCACTGAAATTTTATAAACATATGACAAGACTTCTGCTTTGGCACCTGGTTAAAGCATATGTGTCTACACCTATCTGGCCTAATAAACAGGGGCACTCAGACAGTTGTACACTACATTGATCTAAGGAGTATCATTGACATGAATCACTAGGGCACCACCAAAGGTATACTGATACAATGTCTACAATACTCCAGGAAAATCCTTCTCATAGATTACCTGTCTAAATGTACAAGGACTGATCAAAAAATGTGGTGAATGCTCAAATTTTTAATTACAGTAAAAACACATTGCCATTTATTTCTCTCAAAATATTGCCCCTTGCTTCAAACACACTTATCCTATTCTTGCTGCCACTTTCTGAAGCAGTTCTGGAAGTCTTCTTTCATGAGTGTCTTTAGTTGCACTGTCATGGCTGCCTCAATATCCTAAATTGATTCAAAACATTTAGTTTTCATGGTCATTTTGACCTTCCTGCAACAAAAGTTGCCTGGTGCCAGATCCAGTGAGTAAGGTGGATGAGGACAAATTAATGGCTTCACAAGCCTTCCTTTCTACTGGATGACACTCGGCAACAGCATTCACTATATTTTTGTACCCACGAAAGAGAGCTTACAGAACTGCTTCAGATAGTAACAAGAAAGATGAGACAAGTGTACTCAAAGTGAGGAGGAGGATTTTGAGAGGGATTAATGGCAGTGTGTCTTTTATTGTAATACTTTTAAAAATTTAAACACAACACATTTTTCGCTCATACCTCATAAGGTTCAACTCTTTGTCATTTAGCATTTGATGATGGTTTGATTGAGAAACATAGGCCCAAGATTTATGAAGCATGTCTGTTTCCGAGTGTATTCCTGGATTGGTCCAAGCTACTGGAAAGCTATATGCCTGGGCCAGTCTTCTGGCCACATTGAATTACCTTTACATATGCATGGTTTGGCGTGAGGCCTGAACCACATTGGAGACTGTAATAAGAAATACTTTTCCTTTTTGGCACAGTTCTCAGATGCTCTGATCAAAGACCTGGCTTCATATCCCTGTCTCTTTGGAAGGGCTCATGGCAGAAACCCCTCTCTGGCCTCACTTTTGGGAAGACTATGTTTTCCCTGAATAGTCAGTTTGGTTTGATTTGATGCGTGGGCACCAGCACTCATGCAATGAAAGCTGCTTTCATGTCTGAACTCAGTGGCTGTCAGAAAGCGAGGGTACAAGTTAGTGGCTCAGCATCCAGTGGTATAGAAACAATGCAGTATGCACTTCAGCTGGTTCCCAGCTTCATCCACTTTAATTAATGTAACACACAGTTTCTGAGTTCCCGACATGTGCCAAACACTGGTAGATACTGCCGTCAGTGTAAGAGATAAAATTCCTATCCTTGGGAAGCTTACAGCCCAGTGAGGGAATACGTACAAATAAATGATAAGTTTACATATAATGTGGTGATAAAGTAGAAAATAAATTGGAAAAAGGGAAT
Organism: Heterocephalus glaber; assembly: GCF_053883595.1. Taxonomy (NCBI): domain Eukaryota; kingdom Metazoa; phylum Chordata; class Mammalia; order Rodentia; family Bathyergidae; genus Heterocephalus; species Heterocephalus glaber. The sequence goes on along the minus strand of NW_028258296.1, from coordinate 29,703,392 downwards.
AGGCTTCAAAGAGGTGAAGTTTAAAGAGAGAGAGAGAGGTCCAGGAAGGACTTAGCAAGAAGGTGCCCCAGAGCAAAGCCTGAAGGAGATGATGGGTGCACTGTGTGGTCCCAGTTGCCAACACGCCTGGAGATAAGGAACAGCAAGCTCACATTCCCAAGGCAGGAGTGGCCTCACATGTGGGGAGACAGCAGGGATCTTGTTTGCTAGAGTGGAGCAAGGGTGTTAGAGATGGAGTCAGACACATAAACGGAAGCAAGACCTTGCTAGGCCATGGAGATCTCTGCTGGACTTGGACCTTAATGTTGCATGAGATAAGAAACCAGTAGAGGGTTCTGAGGAGAGACTGACATTATGTACAAGGATCACTCTAGTTAATGAGGTGAGAACAGGCATAAGAGGCAAAGGCAGAAGCCAGGAGACCAACAGAAAACAACTGCAGGAACCCAGAGGCCAGTGGTAGGAGGATCAGGTGAGAGGGGTCACATTCTGGATCACAGGATTTGTTGACAGATGCAATGTGAGGTATAAAAGAAAGAGGAGGGGAAGGCTAGAGAGTCTTCAACTATGCTCTCTCCCATGAAGGAGAAAGCGAGACAGGAGATTTGGATATGCTACGTGTAAAAGACCTGCTAGGCCCCAAACAGGGAGGAGTGAACCTGAGCTCTGGGCAGAAGTCCTGAGTGCAGAGCAATCTGCTGATGGTTGGGGAGGCAGGTGCTGCAGGAGCTGGCCTGTATGAGCGCAGGAGAGGCATTCCTATGATTGAGCCCCCGGGGCACTGCAAAGTTGGCTTTATTTATTATTTTTTTTAGCTTAATTTCCTTGGCTGGTATTAAACAAATCTTCTCTTCAGCTGTATAAACCTCCTTAAATCCTTTTCAGTCAAATAGAATGGAAACAGTGCAGTAGCAGTCACTTCAATTCATCCCTTTAGGGAACATTTAAATGGCATTAATGTGCCAAGTATGAGGAACTGACTGGATATAACCAGACAAAGCATCCATCTTGTGAAACTTAGAGTGGAAAGGATGACAAATACTTGGCAGGTAAGTAAACAATTAAGATAACTACAGAGCCAACATAGGAACCAGGACAGACAAAGGTCCAGAGAGTAACTCAGGAGAGGGAGCGGTGGTTTCCCTTCGAATGTGCTACTTGAACAGAACCTGAAGTGATCAGAGGAGCTGTATGATGTTATGGGGGAAGAGCAGCTGGACCAGGGGAACCACTGTGCAAAGGCTGGAGATGAAAACTGGCTTCCCTTGTTGGATGAGAGAAGTGAGGCTGGCTGGTGAGGCTGGAACACAGTTTCCAGGGAGAGAGCAAGAACTTTGACTCCTCTCTCAAGAGCATAGAAGCCACTGCAGATTTCCCAGCAGCTCAGGGACATGATGAGATTTGTCCTGACCGTCAAGTGGAGAAGACGGGCCTATAAAGGAGCAGGGAGATCCCTTGAGGAGGCTTCAGTGAGTGATGAGAAGCCAGGTGACAGGGATGGATGGGACTGGGAGTTACGCAATGGGACAGGGTCTCAGGTGTGTTTTTGAAGGCCTGGCTGATGGACTGAAAGAAGGAAGAGAGAAGCTAACGATGACTCCTGGGTTTGGGCTTGAGCAACTGGATGGATATTGATACTGTTCCAGAGATGGAGCAAACTAGAAGAGGGGCAAGTTTCGAGGAGAATTTTGCTTCAACAATACTAAGATTGAGGTAACTATTAGTCACTTGGAAACTCTGGATTTATCTACAAAATAAGTCACACATTCATTCAGTTACTGTTTGTTGAGTGAGTGAGTAGGCGCCAGTCCCTTATGGACAAGAAAGGCCAGACAGAGAGTCAAAGAGCGGCAGTTCAGAATGATGACACTAGCACCTTAGGAAGTTCTTGTACTGTTGCTATCTTGGCCGGGCATCTTAGCCACCTGCCCAGGTGTGGACTGGGAACAATTATGTTTATTCTCCAGCTGAAGCGTCTGAGCCTTCAGAGGTTTCAGGACTTGCCTAATGTGCCCACTTCCATGGACAGGCTCACTTGTACCTACCTATGTCTTCTCATCCCCAGGCTGGTGCACTTTCCATCCCACATGAAGCTCTTGTCAGTGTGTTGCTTGTCTCCCAAGAGAGCCACACTGGAAGGCTCCCACGTGGTGTGACACCAACTACGAGCCTTGGGACCATGGTGAGCTGGCTAGGTAGAAGCTGTTGGACCTGACCCCAGCCGGAAAGAGGCCTTGGTTATCAGTAAGCAACCAGAAGCTGACTGGAACTTCCAAACAGGCCTGATTAAGTTCTGTAACAAAAACACGACACCTTGCCCTGGTAAGACAGAAACAACACAGGGAAAAGTTGGTCCAGGCTTTGGAATGGAATTCAGGCCAAGTTTCCTCTGCAGCGCACCAGCCTCTCTTCCAGGTGGTTTGCGTCACTAGGCCTACTTAACTGGAAGGGCAAGGATGGGAGGGACCATGTAGGGTGCTTCTCCCAAGGGTGTATGCCTTTAATGTCTCGGTTTCCACTTGTACAATTTCACAACTGATCTGCCACCTTCCCTTTAAGAAAATTTGCTTTTATAAATTTTCACATCAAAGGTAACTATAGGTTTTATTTTTGCAGATACAAGTAATGTATTAAGTAATAATCAAAAGAGTGAACCTCAAACTGAAGGGTAAGAATCACTGGGGAGAAGAAGCTGTATTGCGCAGTGCCTGGGAGCTTATAATCTGAAGCTAGATTGCCTGCCTTTGCTCCCAGCGTACACTTACTAGTCACATACTTTTAAGAAAGTTTCTTATGCTCCCAACACTCAGTTTATTTATCTATAAAATGGAGATAATAATAGTACCTAGTCAAAGATTAGACCAAGGATTTAATGAGTCTGTTCATGCAAAGCATTTGGAATGTGCCTAAGAAAAGTATTCCATAGGTAAAAGTTACTATTTTTATTGGCAATAGTATTATTTTTATAGCTGAGTAACTTAAAAATGCTAAATCTAGAGTCAGATCCAGAGTTTCTGTTTCAGTAAATCTGGAAAGAATGTTTCAAAGTCACTGAAAGAGATCTGGATGCAACTGCACTAAGGTGATGCACTCAGAAACCCTGATCTATAAGGCAAAAATGGACAGCCAGGATCCAGGAAAGGCGAGAAGAACTACAAGGAGAAGAATGGGGGCAGAACATAGAGTACACTTCCCTGATTATTCACTATTTCATGTTCTTCAATGTGATGAGTTTAAAATGGAATCCAGTGAGCTCTTGCGATGGATACAAAGATAGTTTCTAAAGAGAACCGTTTAACTTGGTTTCCCCCATACACAATTATTTTATTTTTATGTGTTTTTTATAGTAAATTATTTTATTGAGATATAATTCACATACCATAAAATTCAATCTTTTGAAGCATGCACTTCAATAGTTTATAACATAGCCACAAAATTGTGCAACATTAACACTTTCTAATTACAGAATATTTTCATTATCCCTTCTCAGGAAAAAAAAAATGCCTATGAAATTATCCTCTATTCTGTTCTCTCAGCCTCTGGTACCACTAATCTACTTTCTATTTCTTTGGATTTGCCTTTTCTGGATATTTCATGTGAATAAATCACATAATACATGGCCTTTCTCATTGGATTCTTTCACTTAATATTGTTTTTAAGGACACTGTAGCACATATTAGTATTCCATCCCTTTAATGGCTGAATGGTATTCCATTGAACAGCTACATGACATTTTGTTTATTCATTCATCAGTCAATTGACATTTGGTCTCTTTCCATTTTTTTTTGGCCACTACGAATAATGCTGCAATGAAATTCATGTATACTTATTTGTGTAGACCTATCTTTCATTTCTCTTGATTATACATATGTAAAGTAGAATTGTTAGAGAACATGGTAACCTTATGTCAAACTTTCCAAAGAATTGCAAAACCATTTTCCAGAGTACCTGTACTATTTTATGTTCCTACCAGCAATGTGTGAGAGCTATAATTTCTCTACATCCTCACCAATACTTATTGTTTACATTATCTGCCTTTTATATCTTAGCCATTGAGTTGTGTGTGAAGAGGTCTCCTACAGTGATTTCTTTCCATTTCCCTAATGAGGAGTGATGCTCAACATTTTTTATGTACTTATTAACCATTTGGCTATTTTCTTGGGGGACTGTCTATTCAACTCTGTCCATTTTAAAATTGGGTTCTTTTTAATGCTAAGTTGTATGAGTTCTTTGTATATTGTAGGTATTAAATCCTTAGCAGATATATGACTTGCAAATATTTTCTCCCATTCTGTAGATTGTCTTTGAAGTTTTCAGTTTTGATGAACTTCAGTTTACCCATTTTTTCTCTTTGGTTATTTGTGTTTCTGTGACATATTAAAGAAGCCACTGCTCAATCCAAGGTCATAAAGATTTATGTCTGTATTTTCTTTTAAGAATTTATAGTGTTAGCCCCTATATTTGCATCCTTGGTCCATTCTGAGTTCATTTTGTATATGATGTGAGGTAAGAAGTCCAATTTCACCTTGTATATGCACCATTCATTGTTCTTTTAAAAATTAATTTATAGAAACATACACACAAAGGAAGCACACCTGTGTAACCAGTCCATGTATACCCAGCACACCTGTACACCCAGAGCATGAACTAGGCATTGCCAGAGTCCTAGCGGCCCTCGCATGTCCCCTTCCCTTCACTTTGTCACTGTCCCTGACAGAACCGCCATCTTGGCTTCTCATTTTGTATGTTTGATTTTGAACTTCATGGAATTGAAATCACACAGTATGCACTCCTTTGTTCCTCATCTCTTTCACTCAACATTGTGCTTCACTGCTTCACTATGGGATTTCACGTGGTTGGAATTCACTCATTCTCATTGCTATACAGGATTCACATACATTCATTAACCCTCCACCCCAAAAACGGTGAAACTAGGAGGGAAGGGGAGGCAAGGGGAGCGCTGGAGAGTCAGGTGAAAACAAGGAACGTCATGTGCACACGCAAATCTGTCCAAATGAAATCTATTAATTTTATAACTAATAAAAAAGCAAAAAAGGGTAAAAAAGCAAACACGACAAGAAAGGTATCTGATCAGCAGAGTCACAAAAAGTAACATTTAGCTAATGTACAAATATTTAGCTAAATTGCAAAAGAAAAAATCCACCCCAGTATTGTCTTTTTTTTCCTTTTTATCATTCAATTGGGGATGCAGTGGTGTAACACTGGAGTTTTTCACTTGCAGTTTTTGTCTTAGTCCTTTCAGGCTGCTGTAACAAACTACTAAAAGCTGGGAAGTTTATCAGCAACAGATTTTCTTTTCCTTAAATTCTTTTATTGGCACATTTTAGGTCTACAATACATTTACACTTATCATTGGGTGCTTGTACTTGTACATGATGTGTCTTGGTTCTTATGTTTTTCCCCATTACCTGTGCGCCTTTCACCCCCTCCACCCTTCCCTACTTACATAGACTTCATTTCCATTTTTTCTCTTTTCTCATAATTTTTCCTTTCCCTTCTTTCCTTTCCCCTTCCCCTCCCACCACCCTTACCCTTTGGACCTTTTCCTATTTCAAATTATCAATTATTCATTATTAATCATTTTAATCCTTATTTACACTTTCAGTTTCTCACACTAGAGAAACTATTCGGTATTTACATGTGTGTCCTATTTATTTCACTTAAGAGTATGGCCTCAATATGCATCCATTTAGCTATAAATGTCTCTAGTTTCTCATTCTTTATGGCTGAGTAGTACTCCATTTTATAAAAAAACCACATCTTCTTTATCCAGTTTCTAGTTGATGGGCACTTGGACTGTTTCCAAGCTTTGGCTATTACAAACTGAAGCAAGAGATTTTTATTCCTCGTTGTACTGGAGGCTGGCAGTCCAAGATTAAGGCAGAGCCAGGACCTGGTGAGGGCCCATTTTCTGTCACACACATGCCTTCTTGCTATTTCCTGGCATGGTGGAAGGGGCAGGAGGTCTCTCTGGTCTCTCATAAGGCACTAGTCCCATTCATTAGGACTCTGTCTAAAGGACCTAATCTCTTGCCACAGTCCTGCCTCTGATACCACCACTTAGGGCGATAGGATTCAACATGTGGATTTGAGGAGACACAAACACTCAAATCATCGTCAGACCCCGCTGACTGTATCTTCTGTTGTTTCCCTGATCATCTATAATGGAATTTCCCTCTATTTCTTTGTTATCCAGGGGAATCTCTATTCCTCACTCTTCTAACTCGTGTATGATATTCTGCTCTTGCTGAAAATCTATGACAACATTTTAGGGAACAAAAAAATCAGAAAAAAATAAATGAAGTCTTTCTTCTTGTAGGTAGAGGAGATTTCCTCCATGAACAGAAGAAACAGTGTAGCGGAAACCTGACCACGGGCCGGGGTCTCCTTTCCCTCCCATAGTTACATCCCCTCTGCTCTGTCTGTGCAGCTACATTTTATACAGAGACACTTGCCTGATACTTTCCAGTGGTCTCGTTTTCATATGTTCTGTATACCTGGATTGGCACTATGATTTAAAGGACAAGGATACTATCTCCTACTTTTTATATCCATCCTTCACTTTACCCTAAATGATTTTCATGCTGACCCTCTCTCTTTTTTTTCATGCTCTCTTTTGTCTCCAGTTCTTGCTTTTTAAATTTGAGGAAGCTGTGACATAGAATTGTGCATCCTGCTGTCGCTTCCTCAACCTCCCTGGCTTTGGGGCTTTGGGTCCCAGGCTGGGATGAAGAGACATGATTATATTTGGAATATGCTGTTGATCTGTCCTTATCAAGTTTAAAGAGAAGCATGTTTTATAAGGGTCAGAGGAAATAGCTATGCCTTTTGAAAGCACAGACACATTTTTTGCCTGAGTGTCTAGCAAAAGAAATTAACCAAAACAGTTTCAAGATTATTTTCACATTTTGTGAGCAGTAGAAAAAATAAATTAATACAAATAAGATATAGTAGGAACTCCATTTTATTATTTAAATATTCATTTGAAAAATATTTATTTGTAGTGAAACCCACTCATCTGCTCACCCTGCTGTTTCATGCAGGCTGGCACCACTCCCCAGACCTCCAATAATCCTGTGATAGACAAAGATAAGCAGGCGCTTTCTCAGAACTAAGTTAAGCTTCTTTCAGAGATGTCAGGACAGCTAACATACAGGAAGGGTCCTGACTGCTAGGAAAGGAGGGCTGGGATCTGTGGGTTCTCCATTGCTCAGACACAAGAACTTCAGAGGGTTTCCAGCTACTGGTTTGGAGGGTATGGAGCTAAATTCAGAGGGTCTGAGAAAAGAGTGAAAATCACAAAGAATCTCTAAGCCTAAACTTGACCAGAAACAATTTGATTTATACTCGCAGTGCAAAGTGGGAATTCCCTGGAAATGAGATCACTAACTCATGATGAGGACATTCTGGGAGGTGGCAAAACCTTAGCAGTTTGGGAAATCTGATCCCAAACTTGAATGCCTCTTCTTCATGCGTGTTCTCCATCCTGTGGGCAAGATGAATTTAGCCTGCTCTTTATGGTTTATAGGAATAGAGATTACAAAGACAAAAAAAAAAAAAGCTTGCACCACTCACAGGATATTCTAGTCCCCAAGAGACTGCTGTAATGCCATGATTGCTAAAACAGCTTTGCCTCTCTGCAGAGCAGCTGCCTAGAGAGATGGGGGCGGGGTGGGGTCTGTGGCCAGTGGTCAGGTGCTAATGATGACATTTGTATATTCTGTAAAGATCTGGGCTTTACCACTTAGGGGTTATGTGGGTTTGGGTAAGCTACTTTCTTGGAACCACATTTCTTCCTCTGAAAAACCGAGATAAGGATACTTACCTCAGAAAGCTGATTTGAAGCACAAAGAAACAACATGAAAGCAATCGATAAACTATAAAGTGACACACAAAGGAAGACATCATTTCTTTGTCCTTTCCTACAATCTTTCAAGGGAATTTCCTTCCCTTTTGAACCCCACCCCCACCCCAATCCCAAAGCTGGGGAATAATTCCAGGCATTCTGAAGGTACTCAGTAAAAGTGCTTATCCTTATCTAGGCAAATAAAATATTGAATAGATGAGTGGATTTGGTCATTTAACAAATTCTTACTGGGTACCCATTACGTTTCAGAGACTGTGTCAGGTACCAAAGAAACAGCTGTGAAGAAAACAGACAGGAAGCCACGCTTTCATAGAGCTTCCCTGACAGAGAAGGGAGAGCCAGAACACAGAAATCATCACTCACAGTGGAGGTTGGTGGTGAGGCTGTGAAGCAAGCAATGCACAGAGGGAGGGTGAGGAGAAGCTCAGGGGGATGTGGCTCTCGAGAGATGGCCAGGGACTTCCCAAGAGCTCCAGCTCACAAAGGCTGAATTTGGGGAGGGCGTTGAGCTAGCTTCCCAGGCTCCTCTCTAAAAAGTTGTCATCTTCCTCCTCACTCAGCTGGTCCCAGCCATCCAGCAGCCAGTTTCAGGTCAGAAGCCAGATAACAGCTGTGAGGGAAAGCCATGACAAGCTGGGCAATGGAGTGAGATCCAGGGGCAGCGCTCCAGGTCACCGACCCTGGAAATTAGATCACCTTGGGAAAGACTCTCCACCTTGACTGTGTATGAAAAGCTCTGCATTGTGTTTCCTTGAATAGAATTGGACAGAGACCCAGTTTCACATGCTTCAAGATCTTCTCTGTTTGCGTTGTATGAATGACACATTTCTGTCTGGACTAACAGCTGTTAATTTCCTAGCAACACTCCCCTAATGATTCTTTAATGGAATAGAATGACCCCGGGCAAAGAAACACAAGTTAAAGTTTTATTTAAAAAGGGAAAAATTTTAAAATTCTTCTCCATGGCTCCCCTCCTATTCAACTTCTGCCATGACCATTTCTGACCAAGCTCAGTATGAGCTCCCTCCCTTCAGCATCTGTGTGAAGTGTCCACAGAGCTCATACTTACCTGCAGCCACCATGACTATTTTTTGACTTTAGGGAATCATCAGTTTTCCATCTTACATCAACAGTAGTGGAAGAAACCTACAGAAAGTGATTTAGAATCACACAAGTCCAGGGCACCATGGCCTTATGAAGCTATCTGGTTAAGGGTGGTAAATAAATCGTACCTTGCAGTGCCATCACAGATGACTAGAGTTGGTTCTATGCAGCAGTGGTCTGTGAAGGAGTCTCAATTGGTTGGGATGAAAAATGGAGAGCGATCGATCAGCAATGTCTGCCACAGACAAGCCATAGTAAAAGGCCAGTCCTCTTAGGTATTTACTGTGCCTAATCTAGGTCCAACTTCTCCTTTAACAAGTGAAGAAATGGATATTCGGAGAGTTGAAATGACTGAGTCATGGTCATACAGCCAGTGAGAAGCAGAGGTGAATTTGGAATCCTATCCTCTAGATTTCTACTTGAGTATTGTTTCAACACCAGCTCCTTTTTGCATCCATCCATCCATCGATAGTCTAGAGAAGGCTGGTTCTAGAGTTTAGCAACCTGGTGAGCTCTGTTTAATGCCTGGCACTTGGCTCGAGGTTATGAGCTGTTCCCACAGTCCCTCCCCAGTTCCCACTCTCCCTGACCCTCCCAGCAGGGCTGCAGACCTCTGACTACTGTGGACCCAGCAGGCAGAATGGGGTGCTGGCCACGAGGAAATCTACAGTGGGGCCCAGGGGCCTGGGCTCCTGTTCCTAGGCCTGAAGTTACCTCTTATCCTTGTCATCAAATGATCCTCACTGTTCTTATCACTCCAGTTTGGTCAGGCTCCAGCTTGTGGTATGTAGAGAATTTTCTTTATTTGTCTCTCAGAGTAGTATTGATGTAAATTGTATTTATTTCTATTTTAAAACTTAATCTTCTTAGCTAAACTGATTTATTTGGTGGGAGAAGATATTCACATGTGGATGCGACTAAAAATGTTCTACCAAGAAGTTGACTTCATTTTTTAAAAAATTAAATAAACACTGGATCAACTGATACAAGACCTGGGAACAAGACCTGGCTTCCTGTTGACCATCTCCTCCTCCAGAGATGCTCTGCCGCCTCACTCCATCAAGCCTGTTCTTCCCTTGTGTGTTTTAAGACCTCTTTTGATTTGGAGTAAGAAGAAAATGTATTTGTTTCAACACTTATTAAGAGACTACATGCCTGGTGTGGTGGCACATTCCTGTAATCTCAGCACTCTGCGAGGCGGAGTCAGGGAGGTTGCAAGTTGCTCAGCACCAGCAATTTAGTGAAACTGTCTAAAAATAAGAGCTGGAGATGTAGCTCTCTCAGGCACTGGGCAGAGCACTCAGGATTAAACATGAGTGCAACAGAGCACTGGGAAACACAACTTGTCTTTACAAGGTACAAACACAATGAGCCCAAGCAACACAACTGGAGTCCTTGCACTTTCTTGACGATCTATCTCATTTAACCCTCATTCTGAATCTACTCTTCTTGTGGCCATGGACTGTGTCTCTTATTCTCATAACCCCAGCACCCAGTGCAGTGCCTGGTACACGGGACCTAGGAAGACTCAACTAACTGAATACCCAATTCCTTACAACCACCCTCCAAGGTAGGCGTCATTTCCTCCCTTTTACAGATGAAGGGCTAAGGTTGATGGGAGCTGAGAAACCTTTCCCAAGGTTTCATAATGGTGAGGACTTAGGTAATTTGTTTTTTAAATGCTTTGCTTTTTCACATCCTCTTTCTGGACTGTTTTCTTATCTTATCTTCAAAGGCACAGGCTGGATGTTCCCAAGATTCATTAAGCCCTAAATTTTACAACCAATGCTAAAGTTGGTAGTCAAATGTATATACCCATTTCCCCTGGGAGAGTTATTTTTAGTTTAAGCATCCTTGTATCCTGCAATCACTGTACTGCTGCAATTTGAGGTGAATATTTCATTCTGTAACCCATTCGTACTACTCCTTGATCTGTTTTCTGCACTCAGGGATGACCTCTCAGACATCTTTTAAGTTCAGGACTTTCTGTAAAGCCAACCTTATCTTAAGGACTAAATGAGACACATCTCAATTCCAGACACCCAAAATTGTTTTTTCTGTTTTCTCTCAAGGACAGCAGCAGGCCTTGGATGGTACAGGGCAACCCTCAAATCATCTCTTGCCTTTAGACTGAGAAAATGTTTCTTAGAAATAATAATTCTTGATTTAGAGGAAAAACATAAACTTTAAAATGTTGTGGGATCATACAAAAGCCAATTATATTTCAATATGCTAACAATGAAAAACCAAAAAATGAAAGTAAGAAACAATTCAATTTATCATACTATCAAAAAGGGGAAAATGTTTAGAAGTAAATTTAACAAAAGAAGTGAAAGTTACACACTGAAAACTACAAAATACTATTGAAACAAATGAAAGCTCTATATGCATACAAAAATATCGTGTTTGTGGATTGAATAACTTAATATTGTTACAATGGCCACACTCTTCCTATCTAACAAAATTCTCATCAAAATATGAGCGAAATTTTTTTCAGCAATTGACCATCTGATACTAAAATTCCTATAGAAATGCAAGAAATTCAGAGAATCCAAAACTGTCTTGAAAAGGAACAAGTTCATAGGACTCACATGTCCCAATTTCAAAACTTATACCAAAACTACAGTAATCAAAACAGTGTGTTACTTGTATAAGGACAGAAATACAGATCAAGGGACTAGAATTGAGAGTATAGACATAAACCTTTACATATATGGTTAATTGATTTTTTTTTTCAAGGATGCCAAAACAGTTCAGCAAGGGAAAGAATCATGTTTTTAAAACACATGGGGCTAAGGGGCCAGGGATTTAGCTCAGTGGTTCTGGCACCTACCATGCAAGCACAAGGTCCCAAGTTCAATCCCTGGTACCAAAAAAAAAACAAAACACATGGGGCTGGGTCAAGTGAATATCCATATGCAAAAGAATGTGCCATGTGTGGCGGCACGCTTCTGTAATAATCCCAGCACTTGGTAGGCTGAGGCAGGAGGGTCAAAAGTTGGAGCCTGGCCTAGGGTATATGGTGAGTTCCAAGCCAGCCTGAACTAATAGTGAGACTGTCTCAAAAATCAAAAACAGCAAAAGAGGAGGACTGATTTTGGATTCTTTCCTCAGACCATGTGCAAAGTAATAATAATAACAATAACTTGAAATGCATCAAAAAGCTATACATAAGAGTTAACACTGCCAAGCTTGTAGAAGAAAACAGATGTTTAAAATGGGTCTGTCTGTGCAGGAGCTTGATTACAGTTGAGTAAGGATCACAGCACAATAATTATAGACTGAGGGACATAGGAAGGCAGTGGTTTTGAAGTGAGAGTTTTAATGTTGGGAAGGAAACAGTCCCAGCTGTCAATTGGTGAGAAGTTGCATGGTCATGTGTTCATGTAAATGGCTTGAGGGGAAGTTCCTGAACCATGCCCAGTGGATTCTGGACTGTGAAGTTGTCTTAAATTTGCAGGAAGCTGTGAGAGTGGAAATGCTTTCTCTTCTCACCTTCTCGTAAACTTATGACATCACCTCTAAAGCAAGGTTTAGTGGAAGCAGCTCTCTAGGAGCCAATCACCCACAATTCAGAAACAGAGCTTGCTATACTTCTTGCTGAGCCAGGAAGACATGCATGCTCTCCGTCACTGAGAAAGAGCAGGGACAGATTGTGCAGTCTCCGTGTAGCAGGAGGATGAGGGTTTCTATGGCTGTCAGCAGGCTATGTCACTCTGCAGCCTGAGCATGGGCCTAAGGCACCAGCTGAGGGATGAAGGTCCCTGTGATGAGGTTACCACAATGACTCCTATGCAGGAAGTGTGTCCTCGAAGTGGACAATAGCTCGGTCTCACTGTCCCATTGGGCAGAATCTCTCAGTAACACCAGAAAGAAAATCATGGCCAGGCTGGCCTCCTGCCATGCTCCGGGGCACCTGGAGCTTTCAGCAGGTACATACACTGCTTGACAGAACCACCAGCATCTAGGGAGATCCCGCCAGTCTCCCCCACCCCAGGGCCACCTGAGGTCAAGGCCCCACTATGGTGCCTCAGATGCACTTACAGCAGTTTCTTCTCATCAGATTCTGACTGCACCCAGCAGGCAGGCAGGGGCGGAGGCTGCAAAATTCTTCCGTCTGGCAGAAAAGGAACCAGAGGCCCAAAGCCAGGTCAGCAAAGAGAAAGAGCTGGGAGTGATCGCCACATCTTGTCATAGTTCTGGGCTCTCTTCTGGGGTAGAAATCTTCCCTACGCAATTATCCTTAAGATAACCATGGCAAAATGGTTGTCAGCCTACAGCTCCACCAAAATGTTCAGACACTAGAAACTGCTCGTTTTAATTGAGAATGTGTCTCATTTGTAAACCACATGGCCTTGCTTTTCACCAATTAAAAATAAAGACCCAATCAAAAAATGGGCAAGAAAAATTATCAGACACTTCACAGAAGAAGAGGTGTGAGTGGCCAATAAATACACGAAGAAATGCTCAATTGCTGGCCATTCGAGAAATGTAAATTTAAAAAAGAACAACAGGCCGGGGCTTTAGCTCAGAGGTTCCGTCGCTTGCGCTTGCCTTGCAAGCGCAAGGATCCGAGTTCAATCCCTGGTACCAAAAAAAGCCCCAAAAAACAAACCACTGAGATTCCATCTTAGCCCAAAGAGAATGGCCATCATCATCAAGAAATCAAATAATTAACGCTAGTGAGGTTTCAGGGAAAAAGGAACACTTCTACATTGTTGGTGAGACTTTAAACTAGTACAACAATTATGGAAATCTGTATGGAGATTCTTCAAAAACTTAAAACCAGGGCTGGGGATTTAGCTCGGTGGTTTCACCGCCTGCTGCACAAGTGCAAGGACCGGAGCTCGATCCCCGGTACCAAAAAAAAAAAAAGTTAAAATTAGAAACTCCATTTATCTCAGCTATTCCTCTTCGAAGTTCCTTCCTGAAATAGTAAAAGACATTCTATTACAGTGATACATGCATACCCATGTTTATAGCAGGACAATTCATAATAACTAAATCTTACAAGCAGTCCAAATGTCCATCAACAGATGAATGACTAAAAAAAATGTGGTACTTGCACACAATGGGTACTACTCTACCATAAAGGAGGATAAACTTGAGTCATTTGTAAGAAAGTGGATGCACCTTGAGACCATAATATTAAGTGAAATAAATCAGGCACACAAGTTTAAATATTGCATGGTTTCTCTTATATGAGAAACCCAAAGTACAAACAAAGCAAAATAAAAAGATAGATGATAGCAAATAGGGAGCTAGAGGTTTCTCAAAGGGGATCAAGAGATAGAGGGAGAGGAGAGAAAGGGGATAAAAAGGGGAATTAGGATACGCTATATACGTGTGCCAACTCGACACAAGTACTGTGAACATTATGTACTGCAAACGTGTACAAATGAAAAAGGAAGGGACTCAGGAGGTGGATGGAGGGGAGGAGAAAGGGAAAGGGGTAGAAAAAGTAATTAAGATGAATTATGTACATGTGCCAATGCTCCACAGGGAATGTAAGCTTTATTTACTACAAACATGTACTAATAAAAAAAAGACCTGAAGAATGCAGGTGGTTGTTTTTTCCATTATGAAAGTAATCATGCTCACTTATAGAAAATGCGCTTAGAGAATGGATTTGCAGGTTTTTGTGCTGCAGAATGAGGGAGCCCTTTGGTCCATTCTTGGGGAAGCTGACCTCATCTTCAATGGATGAATGTTCCTGGGGAAGGGAGAGTGTTAAGGTCCCAATGGAGCTGTGTTTCTAGGAGATGATGGCTCCACTTTCTCCCTGGGGTACAGAACTCAGCTCCCCAAGGGTATGAGGTTCTGCTTGAACAGGTCATTGAATCCTTTCCAAGGACTGTCGAACCTTATTGTATAAGAAAAGTGCCGGGATGAGAGTTTCTCAGGCAAACAGGAAAGAAGTTCTCAGAGGCAGCATCAGCTGCCCAGGAGGTAATACTGAGGATGGTCTGAGGGGTTTGCGGTCCTAGAAAAGCCCCAACAGTGGGACTGGGAGAGCGAGCACGGGGAGGGGAGCTTTCCTGGCCGCATGGGCTATTCCCCCCACCCCCACCCCCGGCCTTGCCCCAGGGTAGCCTTGCCTGCTAGCACCCCCTATTGAAGGTGAGAACCCTCAGCTCTACAGAGGGCTTGTTCTTCCACACCCTTACCCCACCTCAACACTCCAGGATGCTCATAAAACCCAGCAACCCTGGCCCATGTGGGACACACAGAATCCCAGTTTTTCATCTGGAGGCCAGACAATTGTTAGTGCATCCTGACCCAGGATATGAGGGGACTAGACAGCAGTCTGGCAAAATGCAGGAAAGGCGTAAGAAAGCCCGCCTACATCTCCCATCCCAGGGGCACAGAGAAGAGTGCTGGGCCTAGTCCCTTGAGCCCTTCCACCCCTGACCTCCCTGAAGACAAGGAGGGCTTGGCTCCCACCCTTCTTCCAACACAGGCTTCGGCACCCTTGCAGATGCCACTCTTCACCAGAAGGTGCCACCCCAGAGAAGGATGAGCCTCGTCACTCAGGACCTACTGACAGGGACTTTGCCACCTTTCTGGTTCCCTAAATCAGCAGAAACTTGCAGCACTCAAAACTGGATTTTGGAACCCAGGTACCTGCAGTGGAAGATGCTTACCAGTGTAAAGGATGACTCCTGGTGACAGTGGAGCACATGAGTTGAGAGGGTGCAGCTGCTGGGGGTGGGGTGGGGCTCCTGTCCTCTGGAGGTGAGCGCAGGGTGCATGTCCTCCAGTCCCTCTTTCTGGGGGGCCTAAATGGGATTGAATGACTTTTGTTTGGCCCTCTGGACATGACCAAAGCAAGTAGTTTCTTATTATTTTTTTCACAGTTCACAGTAAACCTGGATTCCCACACTCCTGCGAGGCAAGGTGATGGAATGTGATTGAATCTTGACTGGGTATTGTGAAGTTTACATGCATTTTGTTAATTGAATTCAATCATATACAACCCATGTGTGGTAGAAGAATAATAGTTCTCCAGTGTTGTCCAAGTCCTTCCCCCAGAGACTGAATAAATTAGGTTGCATGGAAAGGGGGAATTAAGATTACAGATAAAATGAAGGTCACTAGCCAGTCAGACTGGGAGAGGATGAGAATGTAGCTCAGTGGTAGAGCACTAGCCTAGCATGTGATAGGCCCTGGTTTCAATCTCTAGCACTGAAAAAAATTCAAAAATAAAAAAGATCAAGAGATTATCCTGGATTATCCAGGTGGGACCAGTGTAATCACAAGGGTCCGTACAGTGGAAGAAGAAGGCAGAAGAGGAAAAGTCACAGGGATATGATGAGAAGGACTTAACCTACCATTGGTGGTTTTGAAAATGGAGGAAGGGACCACAAGCCAGGGAATGTTGGCAGCCTCAAGAATCTGGAAAAGGTGAGGAGACAGATTCCCACCCCCAGGCCCTCAAACTTCCAGAAAGGAGTGCAGCCATGTTGGATTTCTACAAGATTTGTGTTGCTTTAAGTCACTAAGGTTGTTGTAATTTGTTACAGCAGTACTAGGAAACAGATATATCATAAAACAACAAATCTTTGAGAAACACATACCTGGGCATTGAAAAATGTTTCAGAGTATATAGATTTTTGCTCCAAAGAAGACAACCACTCTTGCTCTATTTTCTAGGTTTCTTTAGATTTTATATGGAAGAAGAAAGTTTCTGGAGTTCATGGCTGCAAAAAATGACTTGAGGAATCTCGACTAGGTGGAGTATGAGTATGACGAGGTTTTATTTTCTCCCAGTCACCATCTTTCTTCATTCTGCAGTGATGTCTTAAGTATGTGAAGCCACACTTCTGTCCTGAGGTCCTCCTCAGGCCAACATTGGTCTGTATCTTAGCCTCCTGTTGGATGGAGTATTTATTACCTCACTTTACCAACTAGCTTATGGCCCCAAACAACTGACATACAGGGACCTTGCTCCTCTGTCCAGCCATTCCAGCAAGCCTTCTGCCTTCAGAAATCTCTGGGTTTGGGCCCCAAAGCTCATAGGTGCCTCCAAATTCACAGCACACACACCAGGTCCCCCAAGAATTCTCTCAGTCTCACCATATTCTGCTCACTTGTAGAGCAGCAGTGACTCTCAGCCAGCTGTGGGGAGGAAGTACCCTCTTCCCAGGAAAGCCACATTGGCTAAATCTTGCTTTCTCTGTTTTACCTTCCCTAATTCTCAGCTCATGTTATGGAGAGGAGCTGCATGAAAGTCAAGGGAGCCAGCAGAAGCAGTTCTGAAGCTTCATATTAAGTCATGCTCTGGCCCCTTTTTAAAGTGAGGGATTCTAAACACTCATCAGATGCAGTGTGCCCTTCCATTCCCTTTCAACTTTCCATCACAGCTCCTTTTCAAAAATATTACCTTTCCATGATGACTTTTCCTAAAGCCTTCTTGTTAGTTTTAACAACCACTCTCACTAGTAAGATGGAGGATTTGATATTGTTTCCTGTGAGAAGGTCCACTGGTTTAGGTTTTAGATTTATAAAGATGGTAGGGGAAAAACTGAAAACATTTCCTCTAAAATCAGAACCAGGACAAGGGTGTCCACTCTCATCACTCCTCTTTAATATGGTATTTGAAACTTCAGCCAGAGCAATGAGGCAAGAGAAAGAAGTAAAAGGAATATGTACAGGAAGGCAGAAGTCAAACTATCACTATTTGTAGATGACATGATCTTTTCCATAGAACACCCAGAAAACTCCACCAAAGACTCCTAGCACTAATAAATAAGTTCAGAGAAGGAGCAGGATTCAAAATAAACACTGAAAAATCAATAGCATTCTGGTACACCAACAATGAATCTACTAAGAAAGAAATTAGAAAAACAATCCCATTCACACTAGCTTCAAAAATTAAATACTTAGAAATTAACCTAGTCAAAGAAGTAAAGATTTCTGTAATTAAAAATACAGTATCCTAAAAGAGATCAAGGAGAACATCAGAACATGGAAATAAATCCCTTGATCCTGGATAGGCAGAACCAATATTGTCAAAATGGCCACATTACCAAAATAATATAGAGATTTAATGCAATGCCAGTCAGTATACCAATAGCATTTTTCACTGTACTAAAAAACATCCTAAAATTTATATGGAACCAGAAGAGACCCAGAATAGCAAAAGCGATCTCGGGCAACAAGAGCAAAATAGGAGGCATCACAATCCCAGATTTCAAGTTATAGTACAAAGCTATAATAATAAAAACAACATAGTAATGGACAAAAACAGACAGGCAAATCAATGAATCAGAACTGGCAATGCAGAAACAATGTCAGGAACATTCAACTATCTGGTCTTTGACAAAAGGGTCAAAAACATACGCTGAAGAAAAGCTAGTCTCTCGCATAAATGGTGCCGGGAAAACTGGTTATCGACATGCAGAAAAACGAATCTAGACCAATATCTCTTGCCCTACAATAAAATAAAATGGATCAAAACCTAGACAGAAACACAAAATCTGCTGTTAGATTAAATAGGTAAAACTCTGAAAGATATAGATATAGGCAAGAACTTTCTAAACAGAATCCCAACTGCAAAGAAACATCCAGAATCAACAAATTGAATTATATCAAACTAAAATCCTCTGCACAAGCAAAGGAAACAATCAGTAGAGTGAAAAGAAAACCTCCAGGGTGAGAGAAAAAACATTCCAGCCTCTCCTCAAGCAGAAGACTAATATCTAGAATATATAAAGAACTCAAAACAATGAGACACCCAAAATAAAAGGCTCAGTCAAAAATAGGCAATGAAATCAATAGACACTTCTCAAAAGAAGTACAAATGGCCAACAGGTATGTGAAAAAATGTTCAGCATCTTTTAAATTAAATCAATACTGTGATCCCATCTTACTCCAGAAAGAATGGCTATCATCAAGAAGTAAAACCAAAACAAAACCAATAACAACAAGTGTTGGCAAAGTTGTGGAGAAAAAAGAATTACCTACATTGTTGGTGGGGGATGTAAACTAGTACAACAAGATGGAAATCAGTACGGTGGTCCCTCAAAAAATGAAAACTAGAAACCATTTGACTCATCTACACCTCTTCTGGGCATCTTCCCCAATGAGTTAAAAGCATCATATTTCAGTGATACGTGAATACCCATGTTTATAGTAGAACAACTCATAATAGCTAAATTTTGGAAGCCCCCTGTATCCATCCTAGATGAATAGATAAAGAAAATGTGCTATATATACGCAATGAAAAACTACTTGGCCACAAAGGAGGATAAATAGGAGTCATTTGTAGGAAAATGGATGGATCTTGAGACCATAATGCTAAGTAAAATAAACCAGACATAGAAGGTTAAATATTGCAGGTTTTCTTTTACATGAGAGATTCAAAGCATAAATAATCTAAAGAGCAAAATAAAAGACAGATGATAATAAACAGGGAGGTAGACCTTTTTGGAGATGGGAAGGGAATCTAGGGATAGAGGTAGAGAGAAGGGAGGGGAAGTAAAAAGGATTAAAATGTGATGTGTACATGTACCAACTTTCTACAATGAATGTATTTATTATGTATGGGAAACTGTACTAACCAAAAAGTTTTAAATTAAAAAACAGATTTACAAAAATGGAAGAAAGCCCAGTCCAAAAGAAATAGAAACAGAAAAGAACTGAGGAATTTACTAAGTGTTGTGATCTTAAAGTTTGTGTCCCCTAAAGTTCACATACCGAAGTCTTAACCATCAAGGGGAGGTTGGGCTTTGAAAGGGGAAGTGATTAGGTCCCAAGAGCAAAGCCCTCCTCAATGAGATTAGTGCCCTTATAAAACAGGCCCACAGAAGGTCATCTGTCTCTGCGCCGAGTGAAGTGCCATCTGTGAGCCAGAAAGCGGGCCCTCAACAGACACTGAATCTGCTGGTGACCCATCTTGGCCTTCCTGGCCTTCAGAATGGTGGGAAATAAATTTCTGCTGTTTATAAGTCACCCAGTCTATGGGTTTTTGTTATCACAGAACAAATAAAATCAGACAATAAATAGAATAAAATAACAGGAGGAGCAGGAAGAATCTGAAACAAGGAAACAGTCCTTACCTCCCTCTGTGCTTCCAGCTGCTAAGAAACTGACTCTGTGGGTGGAGCCACATGGGACTTCCCTGAGGACCCAACCCTCAGGCTGGCTGCACCTGACTAGGCCTCTCTCCCAGGGCCCGCTCCCAGCCCCAGGTGTTCCTGTGTCTCCAGGGCCACCCTGCCTGTGGGGAGTGGAGTCTGGTGTGCTTTGTGGAACAGCCTGGGGAGGGCTGGCTGCTCCCCGCCTCCTGCACAGTCCCTGGGGCCAAAGTGCTGCCGCCTGTGTCCTCAGTGCTACACGTGTTCCGGGTCTCATTTATTTAACAAGCAGCCCTTACACCAAACCTTAATTCCTATGACCTCATAACAATCCCCAGGAACATCTAACATACCCAAAGTCACTCCGTTAGTGAGTTGTAGGTTATGAGTGGAATTTTGTTTTTGTACCGGGGATCGAACTTGGGCCCTTGCACTTGCCAGGCACGTGGTGGAACCACTGAGCTAAATCCCCAGCCCATAACTGGAATTTTTAAGAAATATCTTTTTTTACTTGCAGCCTTTCCTCTTTGGTGACACAGCTGATGTGTGGCCAGATTGAGAACAGATGTGACTGGACTGATGTCAGAATTCATCCAGGATCCCATACTCATTACTGGCTGGGCCTGCTATGCCTGGCCCTTTCACCTGAATGAGCTCCCTCCCAGGAGGATCCTGCATCCCTCAAAAATAAGCCACTGTGAGATGGCCCAACCAGTCCTTCAAAGAGACCCAAGCCCCCAGCAGCAGAGAAAAAAGCTGCAGAGCCTGCTAAGGTCATGTTGTCCCCATGATCTGCGACTGAGATTAAGGTTTAGCTTTGATTTCTTTCTTCTTAAGCAAGATCTCCAGGAAATGGTCGTTTTGTTTTGTTTTGTTCTGTTCTGGCCATCTCCCACTACTTTCTCAACCCCAGGGGTTCCTTCTGCCGAAGAAGAAAAACAAAAAGAATCTCAGGGCCAGGCTGGAAAGAACACTGATGCACTCAGGTGGGGCCCTCAGCTCCTGTACCTAATGGAGGAGCTGCGGCCAAACTGCAGAATTAGCCCTTTGTCGGGAATGGGAAAACTGACCTCTCCTTCCTCTGGCTCTGTCATCTAAGTCCAAGTGTGATGCAGTTGAAAACTGAGGATACTGAAAAGACATCTCAGGCCCTCAACCTGCTGAGTAGGACGAGGGCTGAACCTGAATGTCCCCTTCCCCACGCCAGTCAGCACCTGGGGAGGGGCAGGGTAGTGCCAGCTCAGGCGCAGTTTCCTTCCAATGGCCCAGCTGGGCTATGGCAATGCTGTCACAGACTCCACAAACAGGTGGGCGGCTGACCAAGTGCCAAACTATTCAGACAAACACAGCGCAGGGCCCAGGCAGTCTCCCTGCCCAGCCCTCCTGCCATGGCTGGGGGAGAATTCTTCCAATGCTCATGAACACCTCATAAGTACAACAAAGTCCTTGGCACCTGGAGACCAGGCAGTGACATCCAAGGTGAACAGGGCTTCCACTAGACCCTGATGTGGAGCCGAGACTTGGAGCTGGCTAGACCAGGCAAGCATGTGAGACACACAGGACACTGGTGCTTTTCTGGAAGGCTGGCTCATAGCCAATGAGGTGCCCACAAAACCATTTCCAGGTCACCGAGACCTCCACATGCCAGACAGACACAAGAACACTGAGACCCTGTATGACATTTGGAGTGTGCAACAGTCCCACAAAGCCCACGGTCTGTCCCTGCTACCACAGTACACTTACGTGGGCATAAAGAGCAGTATCCAAGAAGCTCCCCTACCCAGTACCTGTCCCTGCCACCTGCTAAACCTTTGTGCACACTGGTGTAAGAATCACATAGGCGACATTCTCATCTATGGACAAAGGAAACTGCAACACAGATGTACAGAGCTGATTCACCCCATTCCTCTGTTCCATATGGAAACTTCTTGCAAGAGAGAGCTGTAGGAAGGAACACCTCTGCCCAGGCTTCCTGCACCCCTCATTCCTGGAGGAGACCAACAGGCTGACAGTGGGTCCAAGTTCCTCTTCCCCAGTTAGGTATTAATGCTGCCATTGAACACAGCCTGCTGTTTTTCCTCCTGTCCTTAGGAGGTTTAGCTTCCTTCCACCATCTTTATGCTCCTGAGGGACTTCTCTGTCCACAAGGACTTGCTGGACCCACAGCCAGGGAGGGCCACACTTGCCAGGGAGCTAATGCCTCTGCCAGTGCCAGACAAAAGAGAACTGGTAACTACATCTCCCAGCTTCACTATCAGGTGACAATGTTGGGTAAATTGTACCCCATTTTCCCGAGGTCCCCAATGGGATGATAGGTGTTGTACACAAGGGAACCTGCTCGTTTAACATTTTGTACTTGCCACCTTTCCTCCTCAGCCCACTTAAACCCCACCGTAAGAGGAAAAGAAAGAAAGAGGAAATATTCAAGAGAAAGTGACCCAGGAGTCCTTCAAGCCTGAATCTAAGAGAAAAACAGATGCTAACAAATAATTTATGCAAGCAGTGGGCTCCTATCCCCGTTCTCGGGTAAACACATGTCTGTACATCAAGTGTTCCATCACAGAGGCTAAAGGTGCACACTGGCTCTCTCACCCCTGTTTCAGACGTGGCACTTAGTGGGTTCTGAAAAAATGCTTTCAGCTAAATTGAGCTCACCCCAGGGAGCTCAGCTGAAAGATCCCTGGATGATAATCATTTTTACTGAGGACATTTTCTGTCCAACTGAATCTTCTAATAGGTGATCCTGTTTCTCTTTGTCACTGGGGGATCAATTTTAACTTCAGGGCTCATGAGCCAACCTCGGGCTCCTGGGTTAAGAATTATGAGGTAGGGCTAAGGTGAAAGAAGTTTGGACTTTGGTTTGCTCTCCAGGACAGATGACCAAGACCTGAACTGAATACAGCTCTGAGCCCAGAACTGTGGGCAAGAGATTCAGGATTCCTCTAAATGGTTGTTTCTACAAGGCTCACCCTAGACATTGCTCCCAGGATGTAATAACATTTAACCATGGCATTTATTTATTGTATATGGCAAGGAACCAAGAGGGTACTGAAAAGTATTGATTGGATCTGAGCTTGGGAATAAGTTGGAGAAATCAATCTTATCTCACCCTTCAGAAAAATTTCCTTATTAAAGGACAAAATGAAAAGGAAGAGAAAAAAGTTGATAGCACCAATCATCAAACTGTATTTGTCATCCGCAAATCTCAGACAGCTGGTGCCCCAGTGACTCCCAGTTACAGCTTGGAGTCTCAGTGTCTGCACACACTGCTGGAGTTAGTAACAACAGCCAGGGAGGAATTAATGGACCAAATGTGTCTGGGCCTTCCACTTCCTTAGATGAGTCACACCAGGCAAGCTCACCTCTCCTCCCAGCAGTGTGCTGGGCCCCAGCGGGAGAGCAGACCTAGACATGTATTGCCTGGGACTAAGCCATTCCCCAGATTCTTTGTCTGCAGAGCAGCCAGCCAACTCATACAGGTGGTGCCCTTTTATTCTTGAAAAAGGAAGCTCTAAGGTGAAAGGGGAGGTGGGGGAAGGGAGACAAGCCTCTCTGCCCAGGGTGTTAAAATTTGATTGGAAAATTCCTTCAATGGCTCTGACTATCATACATGATAAATTCCAGGAGGGATAGGCTCCACCAGACTTGGCTCCTGTGCTTTGATTCTTGCCTTTCCCACCCTCAGTCCTCAGCAGCCTTCACTTTATAGGTAGACATCCAGTGTGGAGCCCAGAAGATGCTTCTTGGACAAGTAAAGTGTGATGTATGGATTTAACATTTTTAAATTAAATAAATGAATTAAAGACTAGATAGACACACACACATACATGCATGCATATATCATACATACATTTGACCTGGTGCCAGGATCAAAACGTGATTACAGCTCAGAGCTCCTCTTTCAGCCTTTGAGGGAAGGCCCAGCTCCCAGTTTCCCTCTCCACAAGAGGAACTACCACAGAGTTCTTAACCAAGGATCTCCACATGTGGGCTCAAAATGAGATACAATGATGCCTTGGCTATTTAGCAGATTTGGATGGGCAGATCCTTGCCCACAGTGTGCAGGGGTTCCTAAGGCATGGTCTTGGACTTCATTTCATCTTATCTAGCGAGAGGATTTATTCCTTATAAGGACAATCACAACTCTCAGGGT
Organism: Heterocephalus glaber; assembly: GCF_053883595.1. Taxonomy (NCBI): domain Eukaryota; kingdom Metazoa; phylum Chordata; class Mammalia; order Rodentia; family Bathyergidae; genus Heterocephalus; species Heterocephalus glaber. The sequence goes on along the minus strand of NW_028258296.1, from coordinate 29,679,169 downwards.
ACCCAGGTCAGTGTGTCGTTTCTCTCTTAAGCAATAATCAAGAAACATGAGATCAGCCTTGGCCATGAGCACAGCACTGCTGGGGCCGGCAGGAATTCGAAAGATGTGATATACTGGGAGTGCCCCGGGAGTTTGCACCCTTGCTGGGGAAATGGATCACACACAGCAGCGACTGTTAAGTGGTGGCCCTTGCTGGCTGTGCACCGTAGTTAGGTGTATGGGACACAGAGTCGGATAGCCTGTTTACTGCCAGCTCTACTCTTTGCCAAAGGTACAAAACCTCCCCAAGTCCCTGTTTTCAGCCACTAGTACTTCCTCTCTCAACATGTTAGAAGGAGTAGATGAGACTGCCTTGTAAGGTGCTGGGCACAGTGCCTGAAGCTTTCAATAGCTGCCAGCTATCAATACTTTCTGCAACTACACTATAAGTCCTTTGAAGATAAACTGATCTAGTTTTATAGTTCTTTGTTATCTCCTATACGGTCTTTCATATAATATCTTCTTAAGAGTTTGTTGATGTACTTTGAAGGAAGTAATCACATAAGAGGAAAATAGTTTTATTGTGTAGGATGATTTCCTTCAGGAAAGAAAAAGCAAGGAGTTTGTGAAACTTAGCTCAGATTTTAAAGAATTTACTTTATAAAAGTATGTTCAACTGCATATATTCATATGTTTAAATAATTAACCAAGGTTTATACACCTGTAGTTCATTCTGGAAATGTTTAGATAAGGATAACATGAACCCTGAGACGAAACAAAACAAAAACGATCTAGAGAAATCTGCCCTTTGGATGAGCATAACAATGGATCTTTAAGGGAGCAGGCAGAAAGAAACTTTCAGGAAATCAACTTTCTCCCTTGGTCCATATTATCAATTGCTGAGCAGGCTGGATGCCTGGCAGACCAAGTGCTCCTCACCTAGTCTGCATGTGCATGTGGTGCTGCTGCTAGGTGATGCCTGGGCAGGCCATGTGAGCCAAGCATGTGATCTCTGACACTCCACCTCAGCACAGTTAAGCCAAAGGAAGCCCCTTCTGAGCCAACTTTCCCTCATGGCCTGACCTGTTGTTGTATGATGGAAAAGAGTTGGATAGGGTTTGGGGAAAATGAATTCATTCATGTCTTAGTTCTATCATTAGTGTTAGTCAGCTTTCCATTGCTGTGACAAAATACCTGACATAAATCAATTTTCAGGAGGAAGGGTTTACTTTGGCTCACAGTTTCAGAGGTTTCAGTGTATGGTTGGCTGGATCCATTGCTTTGAGCTTAAGGTGAGGCAGAATGACATGGTGACAGAAGCATTTAGTGAAGGAGGCTTCTAACTTCATGGTGGCCAGCAAGGAGAATGAGGAGAGCCAGAGGGGCTGAGGATAAGATACACCCTTCTAGGGCATGCCTCTATTGGCTTTCTTACAATTAGGCCCCATTTCTTAAAGTTTCCATCACCTCTCAAGAATGCCATCAAATCATGAATCTATGAATGGATTAGTCCATTGATGAGATCAGAGCTCTCATGATCCAATCACTTCCCAAAAGCCTTACCTTTGAACATTGCTACACTGGGGACTAAGACTTTTGGAGAAACATTTTAGAATCAAACCATAATTGGGAGTATCTTTTAAATGCAGGGGCTCGGTGCAGTGCATAAGTTTCAGCTCTAAATCCTGGCATCCTCTGCAGTGTGGGAGAGTGAGCTTAGAGGCAGGCTGCATGGCTGCTGGCAGCACATGGCAGGTGGGTACTGGTACCCAGAGCTCTGTCACAGACCATGTCCAGATTCCTTCTATGCTACCTCCCCAATGTATACACACAGGCACTTATCATCATACCACCCAAAGATGGCAAGTATTCATTAGGGTTTGCCAAGAACCTTCTACAGAACAATGGGGTGAGGGGCTATGTTTCAAAGGGTACAAAATATATGTGCATCAAGACCCTTGTCCTCAAGGTCAGGGTCCAAATGCCATCTGTCTCTGCATAGGTTGTGTAGTCATGGATACACTTCAACCTCTCTAATCCTATCCCTTCACCTGGAAAGCAAGGATAATAAAACCTGTCTTGCTTGTTTTAAGAATCAAAGGTAAATATATACTAAGCTTGTTAGACTTTTTCCCTGAGATTGGATTGTTGTGAAGAAATAGGTATTTTATTTGAAGTTCCCAGCATAGTGCCTAGCACCTGACAGGTATTAAATGAATGGTAATTACAGACATTCCTTGTTTAATGATCAATTAATTTCCTGCAAGTAGGTCATTAAATGAATTGGTTGCTAAAAGAGGAATATAGTATGAAGATTACAATATCAGAACAGAGAAATGATCAAAGAAAACTCCAAATGACGACTTTGTTTTTATTTGCATAACTTTTACATGCAGTACTCTAACCTATAACAGAACATAAAACTACATAAGTCCCCTACCTTTGAACATTTGAGTTACAACGAATGTACCTTGCATTACAAACATTGGTAAATGTGAACAAATTGTGGAAGTACCTCACCCTAACCCTAAGCCTGTACCATCATTTTTAGGTAACTGTAAAAGTAAAAATGGTTTATTTACAGTATTTTTGCATGTGTGTTTGGTTTTTTATGCTTTACATTGTATATTTGTGCCAAAGGTATACAAGACTCACTTTTTTTGATTTACAAATGAATCCAACTTACAAACATTCTCCCTGAATGAAACTCGTTTGTAAGTCAGGTACGTACTGTACAGTACTGTACTATATAGTACGATCAGCAAAATTACAGTGCAGTACTGATGAAACAAGGTGTACTTATCAAAAAAGACAGTGAGGCTGTCTAAACAAGATGTATAGAACTGTACAAAAAAAAGACAGATAGTAAGTCCAAGTGGAGGGTCCTAAGTCTGAACAGTCGTTAAACAGGTAGGTAGTTAAAAAGGCATATTTGTACTGCTATTACTAATTAATTGCTAACATTAGTAATATTACTGCTAATTGTTAGTATGCTGTTATCATTATTCTCAGATTTGGCCGGTGTGTAAAGGCTTCATGGAAAAGAGACCTGAAAGGGACCCTGAAGGAGGAATAGGGCTTAGAACCCACCACTTCCCTAACATGTGTGTCCCACATCCTCCTGTGTCCCTCAGAAGCTACTTATACGTCCATCACTAATTCTCCAGAGTTCTATGTTCATTTTTCCCAGATGAAAATACAAGTCTTGGGGAGTGTTTCCATTTTTTTTTTCAAGTTAAAATTAATTGCAGCATCCACACATATTTCTTTAGTAACTAACTGCAAACCACACAGCCTCGGGAGCTGCTTCTTGCCTGCTCTTTGAAGAGGCAAATCCTGATTTCTTTGTGCTGATCTAGTAGGCAGCAGGTAGAATGACAGATTCTTGGTTTTCCTCAACTGAATCTGGGGTCTCTGGAGGCCACTTCCTTAAAGGGAGCTGGGGCAGGTTTGGATCACTTTATTGCTCCCAGAGGAATTTAAGAAATCTCTTTGATCTCTAAAGAATCCAGATTAACATACCTTCCTGGTGGGCAAGAAGACCTGCTATGAATTCTAGTGTCTCAACTCAAATGCTTTCAAATCCCTACTTCTAAAACACATCTATTTCTTAATTCCATAGATGTCACCATATATGACATGCTCTTTTATTCCTATGCTCATATTTTTCTCTGAAACCATAATATTATGTGGGGGGTAATAAATTTGTAATTGTAGAAAATTTTTTATTTCTTTGTACTCAGCTTTTCTTTCCCCCACAAAAACTTTATTTTCTCAAGTGTTTCTTCTGCTTTCTGTAGGAAAATAATAATTACATCATAATAAGGCAATGAGTACTTACAACATGCCAGGAACTGGTGACATTCTTCACTTACTTTATTTCATATAATCCTCACGCCAAGTCCCCCACAAACAGTGTTATTATTCCCATTTTATACCTGAGAATCACAAGGATAAGAGAGATTAATTTTCCCAAGGTCACACAGCCAGGAGGCTAGAGCTAGAATTAGAACCCAAAATGTGAATGACTGTTGTCTTCTCCACCATTATGCTATTTTCTACAAATTTCTAGAGACCTTCGTGAATCTTCCATATTTCTTTTTGTTGTCCAAATATCTATATTGCTGAGGACTGAGCAGCAGTTGCATTCTAGATAAACTGTTTTCACAGAAGCAGTTACACACCACCAGGAAGTAACTCCAAGTTGGTAACTGTCCATGTTGGCTTCCTGATCCACGTATACTTGGATATGTGGCCCTGAAGGGCCTGTCCTCCACTGACTTCTAGGAACTGTACCTCAGTGTCCCTCAGTTTTGTCCTTTTAAGAAACAAGAGATGCATTGGGTATGGTGGCACAAGCCTGTAATCCCAGCACTCAGGACAAGGCAGAGGCAGGAGGATCGCTGGGAGTTCCAGGCCAGCCTGGGCTACATAGTGAGTTCAGGGCCAGCCTGGATTACAAAGCAAGATGATGTCTCAAAAAAATTAATAAAAATACTAAATTAAAACAAAAGAAACAAGAGAGGGGACAACGTTGCCTAGGAAATAATCTAGGGATTATAGCTGCTTAATGCTGTTCTGGGGGCAGAAATGTACATGTACATATTTCCCAACTGAACGAAGTTCTGTAAATGCTCTAAAAATCTCTAAAATGGTTTCCCTCAAAAATGCTAACATTCACAGTTTTGAAAGTATGCATATGTTAGGGTCCCAGACAACAGGAAATAGAAAAACACAGGGTAGCAGGGTTAGGGTGGAGGACTGGGGGAAGCCTGGGGGAAGTGACCCAGAGAGATGGCTTTGTGAGCTCCTCAAAGGCAGAAGAAAGTCCAAAGGTGGATGCATGAGCAGAAGGATCACCTTTGCACCCATACCTTCACCAGAGGAAAGGTTTCAGAAGCTTCCTCTTGCCTTAAGGAAGAGCTTCTGCTCTCTATGTCTTTGGTTACACACCACTTTCTGTTTCTGAATTTCTGAATCTTTTCCTTTCTAATGAATAACTCCAAAGCCTTAATTCTAACACATTAAGCCAATAGCACTTCCAAGTAATTTGCTAGGTAAGTCTGAGGTGGACGGTGGTCATAAACAACAATACTCTAAAGTATGTTATTTCTTCCTAACCACCAAAGAGAACGAAAGTAGAATACCCAACAGAAATAGAGGGTGGATTAAGGCTAAATTAGGCAATCTCCTCAGGTGTAGAATGTTTCTATCTTTAGACCCAAAAGGACAAATCCTCTGGTGAGTATCAGCTGTGAGGAGGGGGCTGTGCCTCTCAGAGAGTGGCCAAGTTGGGGGCCAAGTGGCTAAGTCATGGTTATTACAACGGTCCGAGGAGTGTTGCAAACCTTTAGTAGCAGGAGCAGGGGCATTAAACATCCTGCAGTGATGGGACACTTCTACGCCGTGAAGAACATTCCATCTCAAATTTCAACAGCACCCCTGGTGGGTCCCTGCCTGTGTCTGATGATGGGCCAGGTCCAGAGCTTTATCTTGGGTGGCTTTTTTGAAAAGGTCTGATAACATCAGCAGCAGTTTCCTCAATGAACACGTGCTAAGAGCCTGTGGCATGGAAAGAAGGTGCTGCCCAGTAAAAGTATTGAAATGTTTTGAGAATCAAATGAACTCCATAACGCAACTCAGCTTGCTACAATGATCCAGGATGTTGGTATTGAACTTAGAAATGTAGTATCTCTCACTCTAGGCAAAAAGGGCTTACACCACAAGATGTCAGAAAAAACAATCCTTATACGCAAGTTTCCATCAGTAGTTCCATAGCAGTGTAGTCTTTTCATGTACTATACTTTCAAGTCTCCAGACTTCTCAAAATAGTCAAAAGACCCTGGATATACAAAACTGGTAAGCAAGGCCCTGCCCTAAAACAGTATTTCAGTCTTATCATTTGTGTGGACATTTTGTATTTATTCCAATTTATTCTATATAAATTACACATGAAAATATTTCATTCTTGGATATTCTAAAATTGTTATTAAAATAAAAATTCTCTACCATGGTCAAACTTGGTGAAGGCAATTTGCTCTAAATGTTCACTTTCTTAACTGCAAAAGAAATGATGAATATTGGATTTTACGAGTTTAATAGGAATCTGCATTTTCCCAATGCACGCATGTGTGCGTGTGCGCGCGCGCGTGCGTGCGTGCCTGCGCCTGAAGACACTTTACTCTGTTCTAGAGTAAATTATTATGCTATGCATTTTCCGTGGAACAACACTGGGCTAAGTAGGTTAAAGACTGAAAATTTCCTTGCTAACTCCTCTGCCTCCCAAATGTCTGTTACAAGACTCTCAGTTCCAGCCCTCTGCATTCCTTTCCTCCAAAATCTTTACCTTTTCCTTCTGTGTCATCTAAAACTGCAATTTCATTTCTGACCTCTCACCATATGCCTAGTGTCACATTGAACATTCCCTAACATGCATTTCACATGGAGGCCCTGTCTCCCTTCCAATAGACCCTGCCATCAAACACTACCCCTTCCTTTCCCCCTGTCTGTCAATTCCTCTGGCTCCCTCATTCTACTTTGGGAAACTGGGGAGAAGAAAGGGAAAACAAGAGAGCAGATTTTAGATGACGTCAGTCCAGTTATTATTAGCATCCCTCTCCACCACCCCATAACAAAACAGGAAACATCTCTAGGTCTGATGCTTCTTATGTCTCCAGAATCCACAATTAATAAATAAATGGTCAGTAAAGTTGACAATGGTGAAACAGTGATTGTGACCAAATTCTCTTTGATGTTGAGGGGCAATGAATATATGTGTGTGCATATATATAATGAAGTGACAGAAATTCATTCAAACTAGCTGAGGCAAAAGCAAATTTATTAGCTGAATGAACCGAAAAGTTCAGGTCCCTGATGACATTGTTTGGGCATCCAAGTCCAGCCATGTCAAAGTCCAGCCTCCCCTGTATTTGTTATTATTAGCATCCCTCTCTGCCACCCTATAACAAAACGGGAAAGCAAATTTATGAGCTGAATGAACTGAAAAGTTCAGGTGAGCCTGGACTTTGACACGGCTGGACGTGGATGCCCAAACAATGTCAATAGGGACCTGTCTCCTCCCTCTTCTTCAGCTCTACTTTCCTCTGGATTAGCTCCATTCTCAGACCATCTCTCTCCCTAAGTTGAGCAAAGACAGCCACAAGCACTTCCTACCAGTGGTGCAACACCAACAGAAAGCAAGGTCCAGTTTCCTGTTGCTGCTGCAAAAATTCAGGAGCTAATGCTCCTTTGCCCAAATTGGCCAGTTTAGCCATGTGCTCACTCCAAACTGGTCGGGTGGTTTTACTGGCTAGATTTGGGTCTTGACCCCTCCAGCCAGTCAACAGGGTCAGCCCCAGGCAAACCACATGGACTAAGGATAGGGAAGACAGCTCCCTAAGGACAACCCAGCTGCTGGAGCCAGAAGAAAAAGTGGGTGTTGGGTTGGCATAACGACAAGTATTCCCCATAATCCCTAATTATGATATCTATCCTATAAGATTGTGGTAATGGTATAGATTCAAGGAATTATATCTAAATAGTGTTTTATCATTAAGCACACAATTCTACATTTCCACTTTATTTTTATTTATTTATTTATTTGGGGGGGCGGTGATTTTTGATTTTTCTTTCTTTTTTTTTTTTTTTTTTCAGTACCGGGGATTGAACTCCGTACCTTGCACTTTCAAGGCAGGCGGTGGCACCACTGAGCTAAATCCCCGGCCCAAAGGGTTTTTTTCCACTTTAAAAACTTAGACTGCACCAACCCTACAACCAAAAGCAACAGCCTCTGCCATGCAGCTACTGGTCAAGCAGACTCCAGTGGCACAGGAAAGCCTCTTGGGTTTGGGGAGAGTCTAGCGTACCAGGCAGGACCTCGGCTTTAAAACCATGGGAATCAGATTCTGGTGTTGGGCACAACTTTTATTGGCCATGGGAATAGGCTCACGGTGCTTAGTCTTTCTGAGGCCCACTTCCTTCAGCTGGGAAAAGAGGCTAAGCCAGTTCATCGACACCCCATTCCCTCAGGGTTAAGATGTCGTGTGCAAAGCATGCCTGCTGCCTGGCACAATGCAGGCAGATGGTTAATAAATGTAAAATAGGCTCTTCTCATTCTCATTCCTCTGGGTCTCATTGTTCTTCTTTATTACTATAAGAATGCAATGACTTAAAACATCTTACTAATAAAATGTGGAACCTGGAAGATACTCTTTTTTAATAAAGAGAAGTCAATCAAGTTATTGTTTTCTGTGTTGCCTTTTAGATATTTTCTAAATATCCTAACTGGTGGGGGAGAGAGATCAGGGAATGAAACTAGGGCCTTTGCCCTAAAATATTCATTAACCTGGGCTGTGAACTTTGGCTTCAAGTGTCATCATTATCGCTCTCCCAGATACACCAACTCAAATCGTGCACAGACAGACCGAGGCAACAGTCATGGTGCTATAAACTGTCTTCTCAAGGTGCAAAAAATGCAGCTTTTCAAGCAATCTGTGAGTCAGCTGCAGGAGTGAAATGTGAGCAGGGAGACTCATCGATAAGGCGGGAGTGACTAAGCAAACAAGCCTTCCCGGGAATGAGTTCCATGGGTCTCTTCAGGGGGGAGAGGGCTGGAGGTGTTAAGGCTGCTTACAGTTACAGCTTTCTTCCTGAAGGAACCAGAGGTACCTGGTAAACACCCACACAACCCTTTCGGTCAATGGCTTGTCATCCTCTGGGTGAAACATTTACTCACTCTTCAAACTGCTGCCACTTTTCTTCCCAAACCACATTATAAATGCTAGGCCTCAAGAACATATTCTTTCCCTCTTCCACACCCTCCACCCCATGTTCCAGAACTGTGAGGACATACCATGCATAGCAAGCCACATGATTCTCCCAACATTCCTCAGAAAGATTCAGACCCAACTGTTTATGAAAGCAATCACAGAAGGAATTCCCTTTAGCTTTGTATCACAGTACAGAGGCTTCACACTGGATGGAGCACTCTCTGCTGCAGTTTCCACAACCAGCACAAAGCAACCACCTTATTTTCTCTGCTTCAGCAAGCTCTGTGTCACACTGCACCCCTAGACCTGACAGCTGATATGCAACTTTCTGAACCTGCAGAGGACAGGGCAGTAGTCACACTGCAGGTTTTATTAACTGAGATTTGCAGACCTGTGGAGATGTCTAGGCTGACTAGCCTGAACACTCTTGGCAGCCAGGGGCCTCTCCTGGATTCTTTGTTCCTCCCCAAAACTGAACAATCAGCTTGGAACAAGACCACTTGTTAATCATTGCTGAACCACTGACTTGGCCAATTCAGGGTGAATCTTTAATTTTCAAGAACCCTATGGCCAACACATGTACAAGTTCCTAAAGCTGTCCTGACTCAGCAGATTTACATACTGACCTGGTTGGGTCACTCCTTGTTCCAAGGCTGGAGCCCTCCTAGCTGAGTCTACATCTTTCCAAATAAACAACTTGGCTGAAGGGATAAGAGGGAACTGCCAGGCCCAAGGAACAGAGAAAGGAAAATAAGAAGGGAGGGATTAAAAAAGAGATCCAGAATCTGGTACAGTGACACAAGCCTGTAATCCAAGGATTCTGAGAGGCAGAAGCCGGAAGATTATGAGTTCAAGATCAGCCTGGGCAACGTTATAATTTAATGAGACCCCATCTCAAAATATAAGAAACAAAAAGGAGCTGGTGATACAGCTTAGTGTGAAGGCCCTGGGTTCAATCCCCAATACTGGGAAGAGGGAGAAGGAAGAAAGGAGGGAGGGAGGGAGAGAGAGAGAGAAAGAGAGAGAGAGAGAGATCCAGAAAGGAGAAGGTGAGAGACAGGCAGAAAGAACTGGAGTAGAGAAGACAACAATACATAGAGCAAGAGGGAGAGAAATGAGGAGCACAGAGAAGGAAGGGAAGCTGCAGGAGAAGGGTAGGATGCTCCATTGAGTTGAGTGACTGCCATGCCATGATTTGTCCTATGCCAGGCTGGCAATGCCAGGTAAAGAAGACAAGATCTTTCTTCAAGAAGTTAATACTCTAATGAAAGATTGTGATAAACAAAATAATATACAATGATAAAATGAAAGAAGAAAAATAAAGCAGGATGAAGGTTCACTCTCAAGTAGAAGCAGAGCTTTGCTTAGAAGAATTCCTTTGCTTTGAAGATTCTGACTCCTAATTTTGTGTTAATGTGAAAGATAAAATGCACCAGAAATTAAAAAGATAGTTTTATGCGGGCTATTGCAGTAGGGAGAGCTTTCATTAAGGAGTAATGTCTCAAAGAAATGAAGGGACCCTGGTGTGTTACACAGGCAGGTAAATAAGGGAGCCATGCTTCAGTCTGGATCTCAGGAAGGGTGGAAGTGGGTCTTGCTCAAAGGTGATCCTTTGAGGTCTAGCCTTGGAACACAGAAGGATGGGGGAAGAACTTTAGAAAACAAAGAGGGAGATTTTTTAAGTTCAGATAAAGTTCTACTTTGTCCACAGTATTCTGCCACTTTCATTATTCCAAAAACTAAACATGGTCACTTTCCTTGTTCAGCTGCTTATTACCTGCACCGTAATTCGGAGTTCCTTCAGGGGGCATATGGAGTCCTTCGTGATTGATTTCTACCTGCTCCCAATGAGCTGAAGTGGGTTTGCATGGAAGAGAACCCACAGGAGGTTCTTCTGGGCCAGGCCCACCCATCACTCTTCACACCATTGTCTGGCCAGAACTCAGTCTCCAAGTCACACTTAACTCCAAGGGAAGCCAAGATGTATAATCCAGCTGTGTGCCCTGGAAGGAGAAGATGGACGTTAGTAGTCACAGCTGGCCAGCTGTGCCACATATACTTCTCAGGGCCTGTTCCTTTTCTCTTGGCTTCCTTCCTGACCCTTCTCTGGTCAGATGGTGCCTGTAGCCTTCAAGAGTCACTTACGCCTGCTGTCTTCCAGGAAATTATTTTTGACCCCCAGTATGGTCAAGTGCTCCCACAAAGCCTCTGTAGCACCCAAAGATATTTCACAACACTAATTACACATTGCCCTATAACTATCATGTTCTTATCAGTCCCCCACACTAGACCTCAAGGTTTGGCATGTTGGACTAGGCTTTTTGTCTTTCTGTTCTCCAAGCTTAGGATTGCCTGGCAGTAGGTGGGGGATTGAGAATATCTGATGAGTAAATGGGTGGCTCTGCCTGGCTTCTAAACTGCCAGGGTCCTCAGGTGTGGCCCAGAGTGATAATTCCAACTAAACACTCAGTCTCATAGGAGTCTTGATATAGAAGTTTCACTGGACACCTGGACCTGGACGGATCTCACACTGGAACCCCTAAGAGTAAAGTAAGTGTGCTAAGGTTGAAAGTACAAAGAAAACTCCTCATTTTGAGTCCAGCCCACTAACCATCTTTAAGGAGCACTGTGGCTTCAGCTTTCTGGGAGGTGTAGAAGGAGGGTAACAGATGCCCATGGTGTGAACTGGGCATGCCTGCGACAGGCTTGGAAGGAAAGCAGTGGGCTGGCATAGCTCCTGTTTGCATAGCATCTGGGCAAGTCTAGGAAACAGTTACATAGTGACATATTCCAGTGCGGCTTCTATGAGCCCCACAAGGCTTGAGCCAGGCGGACTCAGGAAGGACCAAAGATAGGAAAATCTCATTAACAGAGGGGGGAAAGGCTGAGTCATTTCTATAATGACTGGCTCACAGCAGGAATCATTATCAGGCAATTACAGCCCTTTCTTCTCGTGGAGTTATTGGCTGGAGTCTCACCTTTACAACTGTTGAAGAAGGAATTATACAGCTCACAAATCCAAGAACAAATAGAATGGAGAGGTTACCTTGGGGAGCAAGAGTAACCTACAGCAAAGGAACTGGGCCCGAAGGCCTCAGGGTGTGCTGAGCAGCCATCCACATCTACCCTGGTGGGGGCTGAGAGGGGCACAGGAGGAGTTAGGTGTCTGCAGCTCTCTCACCTACCAGAGTTCCCCTGCTTCCTCCAGTGCCCATGTTTCAGGTTCAGTGGTGCCAAATGGGTAAACATAATCAAATTTCATAATCTTATATGGTTGATTTGGGTTCTATATAGTAAAATCAGTGGAATAAAGATGAATCATGCCTTTTGAATCACATACCTTTACTTATGGTGCTTCTTTTCCTACTCGGGCTAGTTCCTATCCAAGTCTTTAGGGGTCTTTGGGCATGTCTGAGGACATGGCCTCTTCGTGGGTATTATGGCCTCAGGACAACAGTTCCCCAAACCTCTGTTCTCTTCATCTATCCTCATAAGAGGGGGAAATGGCTGAACTCTCTCTCCTTGGACTTGTAGGTATTTGTGTCTGTTATGCTGAGACACCGAGCTGCTCAGACGAAGATGATGATGATGACGTTGATGATATTTATTAAAACAGGAAACACACTAGGCACTAAATTAGGGGGGTTAACATACAGGATCTTGTTTAATACTTACAATCATCCATATATATATATATATCACATGCACTCATCATTTTAGATAGGAGACATGCTGGTAGGGGAGATGCTGAGAAATTCAGCTCCAAAATAAAATCAAAATGAGAAAGCCACCCAGTGTGCCTCGAGTTCCATCATCAACAGTGGTTGTGCCCCTGGGAGCCAGTGCAGGCTCTTTCTTCAAGTTTTACTTCAAACTTTAGCACTCATCACCACCCCCACTAACTAACTAACTAGTCCAGCTACCATCACCTCTCACTCAGCCACAAACAGCCATTAATACGGATGAGCTCTTTCTGAGTGCTAGGCATTATTCTAAGCACCTTACCTGTGCTGGGACTCACTCTTCTCGGCAATCCAGTGAAGGGGGAATCATTACAGGCTCCAGGGCTGACAACACTGAGTGGTACCATACATGCAGGACTCTCAAACTCCAGAGGTAAGACCCCCCAGAGTCGTGCAACATTATATCTCCAGCTTCCAGATCAGAGAACTGAGGTACAGGGGAGTAATTTAACTTGTTCATCCCCGCACTGCTCATCAATGACAGAGCTGTGCTTCAAACCCGAGAGTCTACTTCCAGGGCCTTAACCACAGCTATTCCTACATCAGCTCCTGAATTGTTCTCTCTGCTCTTGGCCTGCTATAGCTCCAGTAGCCAGAGTGATTCTTTTTAAACATATAAACAATATCATCACTCCAAGCCCTCTAATAGCTTCCCAATAGTCCCAGTCTGCACAGACTCCCTAGCATGCTCGTAGCCCCATGGGATCTGGCTCCCTCCTGTACCCCCGGGCTCATCTCTGATAACCCTCTCTCTAGCTCACTCTGCTCCTGCCACCCAGCCTTTTTGGTTTCCTATAATCACACCAAGCTTCTTCTCACCTCAGAGCCTTTGCACGTGCTGTTTCCTCCAACCCTTCCCTATACTTTGCTCAGGTCCCCTCCCATGCATCTATTCCTCATTTCATTCAGGACTCTATTAAAATGCCGCCTTTTCCAGAGAGTTTCCCTGACCTTTCCACTTGAAATAGCTCCCAGCTCCCATTTGCCATGCTCTACCCCATTAGCCTCCTTATCTTCCCTTACAGTCTTGATAGTACTCAGAATGGTAGCTCCTGTTTGTTAATGTGTATTAACTTGTTAATGTGAATATAAACAGGGACTTGTTTGTCCTCCACGCTGAGTCTCCAGAGCCAGAAGAGAGCCTGGTGCATAGTTGGAGCTCAGTTAACACTGGCTGGGTGAATAGTGAGCCAAGTTCCTGGCAAGCAGGGTTTCAGTGCCAGCCCAGGACACACAGTCAGTCCTCAGTAAGAGCCAACACAACAGGGCAGGATGGAAGGAAGGGTTAGATTTAGCAACATTTATTTAGTGATTTTGAGTTCCAAGCAGAGTGACACCCTATTGTCTCATGTAACTCTTACATCCCGTGAAGTTTGTAAGGGGAAATACGGAGGGTAAACAAAGCATATTCCATCAATTCCTTTACAAACTCTTTATCCAAAACAGAAAAGAGGTGATTATTAAAGATACAGACTCTGAATTGCTTATCTTTATGTAGTCCAAACCACAAGAATTTGTTTGCTTTTTATGAGTCAGCTGCGTTGATACTATAGGCTATTTAATTTGTGTTTATTTTCCTATATCCAAGAGAAAAGGTTTATTTGTACCATCCACTACTCCCTCAATTTAGGGTTTAAAATCTCCTCGATTCAGTTCACTGAACACATGTGAGTTTCCTGTATAAATTGCTTTGTCCATTTTTATGAGGAAGAAAGCTGAGTTTTCCTGAAGATGTGTCCAAACTAAATTATCATTTTATAACATTAAAACAGCATTTTAATCACTTGATCATTTTAATCATGTGCCAGAGACTCAAAAATCTTCATCCTGTTCTAATCTGAAATCCTGAGAGACCTTGACTGAAAAAAATACCAAAGGAAGTCCTCTCTCCTCTATCAAAGAAAGTTCTCCTCAGTGGGTGAGGCACATCCTTGCCTCGTTGCCCAGCAAGGCACAGACTGTTTGGTTGGTTCATGTTTAATCCTGAATGTATGCAATAAGGATGTGGTTCCCCTTGCAAAGCTATGCAAAACAAGGGAGTTTTGTAAGGTCTGGGCTCTGAGTGGTGCCCTGGGTTATGTAACAAGCCCCAGCCCAACAACTCACTCTCATAAGGGTGACTGAAGGGTCCCTCTATTCCCGACTCTGTGCAGCACAGGAAGCCATGTATTCAGTTAGGATCCCAAGTCACTCTATTACAGGTTGAACATCACTAATCTGAAAATCCAAAATCCAAAATGCTTCAAAACTTTGTGACCATTGATATCACAAGTGGAAAATTCCACACCTGACTTCATGTGTTGGATTGCAGTCCAAATGTAAGTACACTATAAGTATTATACAGAATTGCCTATAGGCTCTGTCTATAAGGTATATGTGAAACATAAATTAATTGTTTAGACTTGAGTCTCGCCCCTAAGATATCTCATTATGTATATGCAGATATTTCAAATTCTTTAAAAAAAAAGTGAAATCTAAAATATTCTGGTCCCAAGCCTTTCAGATAAAAGATACTCAACCTGTGTAGCCCAGTCATTTGATGCCGAGGAGCCAATAGAATGCTTTCCAGAGGTGTTAAAGGTCTACAGCACTGAATAATAACATATCTCTGAATAAAGACACTTAACCCCTGAACAATGGGAGGGATAAGGGAAATGGTGAGCAAACGTAACTTCTGAGACAATCAGTGTGTTCCCTTCACCTGAAAGGACAGGGAATTTGCACATGCTGCTGAAACTTCAATTCTCATCCCTCAGTGTCCTACACACTGTGCTTCATAATAGGAAGACCTCTACCCCTGGGGACCCTCCTTTTGCATCCGCCAGTGTTACCCTCATGTAAACCACCCACTCCATGTTGTCAAGACTCACAGGTGCTTGAAACAACTTATCTTGATCAAATAAATGCCTTGGGTGAAAGTTGAACCTGGGCAAGTGTTCTTTAGTGAAAGAAACTAACCTTTGCATAACACATTGCAGTATATGATATGGTTTAACTTTCACTCCTGAGCAGAGTACAATTACAATTTTGTTGGTAGGAAAACCAAGGCAGGGAGCAGTTGGCAACTTGCCCAAGACTATAGATGAGGAAGAAATGGAACTTGAATCCTGATCTTTTGACTTCACATTACAAGTGAGCAAGACTAATCAAAGCAAGCCTAAGCACACCAACTCTCCATAGTAATGAAACCTCTAATGCCAACACCAGATATGGATACCACACTATATAGTATTCTTTATTTACTTGTTTATTTATTTAACCAGTACTGGAGATTGAACCCAAGTCCTCATACATGCTAAGCAAGTTCTCTAACACTGAGCAATATCTCCAGCTCTTTTTATTTTTTATTTTAAGACAGAGTCTTGCTAATCGCCCAGGCTGTTCTCAAACTTGTCGTTCTCCTGTCTTAGCTTCCCGAGTAACTGGGATTACAGGTATACATCACGGTGCCTGGTCACAGGATACAGTTTACCAGACATCCTGAGGCTCTTGGCCAGGAGACCACACAGGGGGCACTAACAGGAAAATGACAGGATCGCAACACCTGGGACCTTTGAGAATGAAGAATGACCTGAGGTGGTTTTCACAGGAATGGTCTCAAGTCAGCGAGGGAAATGGGATATGCTCCTCATTGCGCTTTCATTTCACAGAGCAGCGGATACACAAAAAATTGAGGCAAATCCCGGTCAAAAATTTTCATATAAATGTTGAGTTCCTCGTGGGATATGGCTTAAATACTGGAATATTTTATTCTTCTGAAATGCCTCATCCCCTGATAGTCCCAGACAGATGGGGTGTGATTGTATCATCTACTGATCTTTCAAACCTGAAGTACAGCACAATGCTCAAAGTTCTACTTTAAACAATGAAAAAATTTACAGTTAAACTTCCCTCAAATCTGTATTATTTCATTCTATGAAAATGAAAACTAAAGCCACCTTCTACCCAATGAGCCTCTAAAATTCTCAAATCACTGGTAACAAATGAAATGCAGATGTGACTCACTGTTTAATGTGTGCAAATTATCATATTATTTTTTTGTAATCTTCCATGCCAAAAAAATCTAGGCATATTATCTGGAGTAAATTAAGGTATATTCCCAGATTTGATGGCTCATTAGAGGATTAAATATTTAAATGATAGGGAAAATTTTGATGAATCTCTTAGAGAACAGAACCCCATAGATGGAAATGACAGAGGACAGGAAGGATGTGACTGTCTTCCAGCCAGGTTTGCCCAGCTAAGGTCTCCCCCATTCTACCCAGGAGAAGAGGCTGGCTTTCCAAATGCCCTGGGCTGGAGCAGAGGAAACTCCTGCCTCTCCCAGGTCAGACCCCTGCTCAGTCACTGTCCAGGTGAGGTTATCCTGCCCTGGCTCACTAGGCTAAGGCTAGCCACAGAAAGAGAAGCTATCTTTTGCAAGCCTCTAAAGCTCCTCCTAGTGACCTTGGCTACTACGACCTATTGAAAGGAGAAGAGAACAGTGTTCCTTCCCCACTGGGAGTTTTTCTTTTTCCATCAAAATTTATCATTGCTGAACTACACAATGTCCCTACATGAAATACTGAAGATGTCTATATGCCCTCTCTATTAATTATTTCTATTGGGTTTTGGCCCTGTCTGTCAGAGAATGTCAATTGATATTATTAGTTTTTAAATAGAGCAGAAAGGGAAGTCCATTTTGTCATTCCCTTTCAAAGCCTACTTCCTATGTAATAAATCCTGGAATCCTTATTCTAACATGTAAAGACTGCCATGAGGTAGTTCACACCACCTTGCCAGTCCTCTCTCACCACATTCTATCCCATCTCTATGTTCATGTCCACCTTTAACACACACTCTCTCTCTCTCTCTCTCTCTCACACACACACACACACACACACACACACACAAACTCACACACACAAACTCACACAGTCTCCCTGAACTCCAATGGCTCTAGACTAATAACTTTTCTTAGGCCCTCTCTGCTCTGTCCTCCTCACACTGTGAGATTTCTTTGTCATGCTCTTTGACCATTTCCCCAAGTTACTAGTTGAATTAAACAAAATAATACAAAACATGAATGCCCAGTTTAACAAACTATTAGAGTCCATGAAAATGTTCTAAACAAAAACCCAGGAGATTAAAAATTATATTGAAAGTATAGGCAGCAGAAGTGTTCAGTGTGAGAGCAGAACATAAAAATTAGAACATGGGGCTGCTGTCAGAAGCCAATTACTCATAATACCTTAAAAACAAGGCAACATAAAAAATTGATCCAATAGCTAGTAGACAAAGGAGACTAATCTAAGATTAATTAGAATAAGAGAAAAATCAGAAAACAGCACATATGGCACAAAAAACTGGCTTACAGAAATAATAGCACATTATAGTCAAAAGTGCAGGAGTCCAACAAAAGGATAGAGTCTTAAAAGCTATTAGAGTAAAGCAAAGAATAATTTATAAAGGTAAACCCATTAGAACTATAGCAGACTTCTCAACACAAACCTTAAAGAGCAGGAAAGTTTTGAGTGAAGTGTTTCACCTCCCCTCCAAAAAAACTTTGAATGCAGACTTATCTATCCTGTAAAACTGTCTTTCAGTATTGATGGAGAAATCTTAGTATCTTAAGAGAGTATCTTCAGAATTTATGAACAACTAACTAGCACTGCAAGAAATTATTAAGGGTATCCTAGAAAGAGACAATGAAGCCAACCATGCCAAAAAGTCAAATAGAATGAATACACCAGGTAGCAGGAGCAGTTAAGCAGAAAGGGAAAATAAGGAAATGAGCAACAGGAAAATAATGCCATGATAGGAATGAGTCATTATTTTTCAGTTATAACTCTCAATGCAAATGGTCCCAATTCCCCAGTCAAAAGACAAGGACTGGCAGAATGGATCAAGAAATAAAACTCAATGATATACTGTACAAGAAACACATTTAATCCAAAGAGAAATTCACAGGTAAAAAAATCAAAGGATGGAAAACAATATTCCATGCAATGGAAACATAAAAAAATCAAGAACAACTATTCTAATTTCAGAGTGGATTTCAAGCCAAAACTGATCAGAAGAGGCAAAGAAGGTCACTACATATTGATGAAGGGAACAACTCAACAGGAAGAGATAGCAATTATAAGCATATATGCAACAAACACCAGTATGCCCAACATCATAAACACTGCTGGACATACAAAATCATATAAACACCAACACAATTGTACTCCACTATCACAAATAGATGAACTAGACAAAGAAGTCAACAAAGAAATACCAGAATTGAAAAAAATCATCATACAAATGGACTTGATGGATATCTACAGAGTGTTTCACCCAACGACAACAGAATATATTCTTTTCAGCAGCACACAGAACTTTCTCCAAAATAGGCTACATCCTAGCCCATAAAGCATGCTTAAGTAAATGCAAAATAATCAAAATTATCCAATGCATATTATCAGATCATAGTGCAATAAAACTAGTAATCAATGGCAAAAGAAACCACAAAAATTATGCAAACAAATGAAAATTAAACAATACCTTCTAAGGCCGGGGATTTAGCTCAGTGGTTTCACCGCCTGCTGTGCAAGCGCAAGGACCCAAATTCGATCCCTGGTACCAAAAAAAAAAAAAAAATACCTCCTTGAATAAGCAATGGGTACAGAAGAAAATAAGAAAGAAATTAGACAGTTCCTAGAATAAAATGATAATGCCAGTACAACACAGCAGAACCTATGGGACACAGTGAAAGTAGTCCTAAGAAGAAAGTTGTGAATGCCTACATTGGAAAAACAAAGCAAGCCCAAATAAATAACCTAATGATACACCTTGAGGTATTAGAAAAACAAGAACAATTTAAATCCAAATCTAGTACAAGAAAGGAAATTATAAAGATCAGAGCAGAAATTTATGAAATTGAGGCCAAAAAATACAAAGAATTGAAGAACTGGTTCTTTGAAAAAGTGAACAAAATACATAGCCAAACTTATCAAAAAAGGAAACACTGAAATCAATGCAATTAGAAATTTAAAAGGTGAAATCACAATGAATTCCAAAAGGCTTTTAGTAACTACTTTGGGAACCTGAACTCTAATAAACTGGAGAATTCAGAACAAATGGATAGATTCCTAGATACATATTAATTACCAAAACTGAACCAAGGAGATACAAAAACCCTGAACATTCCAATAATAAGCAATGAAAGAGAAGAAGTAATTTAAAAATAACTACCAATTAAGAAGAGCCCAGGATTCACTGCCAAATTCTACAGAAACTTTAGGGAAGATCTAATGCCAATATTCCTCAAACTCATCAATGAAATTGAAAGGAAAGGAGTACTTCCAAAGTTATTCCTGGAAGTTAGCATTATCATGATTCCAAAATCAGAAAAGGAACCAACCAAGAAAGAGACTACAGATAAACAGAAAGTAATAAATCATCCAAAAAATATCATACACGTGATGGAGCTGGGGATTTAGCTCAGTGGTTTTGCTGCCTGCTGCTCAAGCACAAGGACCCAAGTTCGATCCCCGGTACCAAAACAAATCAAACAAAAAAAAATACACATGACCAAGTAGGATTCATCCCAGGAACACAGAGATGGTTCAACATACACAAAGCAATAAATGTAATACATCACATAGACAGCAGCAAGGACAAAAATCACATGATCATCTCAATTGACACATAAAAAGCCTTTGACAAAGTCCAACTTCCATTCATGATTAAAAAAAACCCCTGAATGAAATAGGTGTAGAAGTACCTTATCTCAATCTGATAAAAAGCCATTCATAACAAACCTACTGCCAACTTCATACTAAATGAGGAGAAGCTGAAAACTTTCCCTCTAAAATCAGGACCAAGACAAGGATGTCCACTATCACCACTCCTGTTTAGTATAGTTCTCGAAATATTACTCAGAGAAATCAGTCAAGTAGAAGAAATAAAGGGATGTGTGTGGGAAAGAAAGAATTCAAATTATCATTATCTGCAGATGACATGATCCTCCACATAGTAGACCCAGAAAATTCCACCAAAAGACTTCTCAAATTAGTAACCAAATTCAATAGTGTACCAGGATACAAAGTCAACACCCAAGCCGGGTGTGGTAGCCCACACCTGTAATCCCAGAACTGGGGAGGCTGAGGCAGGAGGATCACCACAAGGTCAAGGCCAGCTTGAGCTACATAGTGAGTTCAAGGCCAGCCTCAACTACAGAGTGAGACCCTGACTCAAAAAAAATCAACACCCAAAAATCAATAGTGTTCCTGTACACCAACAATAAACTCACAGAGAAAGAAATTAAGGAAACAATACCTTTCACAGTGGAATAATAAAAGTTAAATGCTTAGGAATTAACCTAACCAAGAAACTGAAAGATCTCTAAATGAAAACAACAGTACTCTGACTGAAAAAGGGGATCAAAGAGGACATTCGAAAATTTAAAGATATCCCCTGTTCCTGGCTAGGCAGAATCAATATGGTCAAAATGGCCATACTTCCAAAACTAATATACAGCTTTAACACAATCCCAATCAAAATATCAATAGCATTGCTCATAGAATTAGAGAAAACAATCCTACAATTCAAATAGAACCAGAAGAGGCCCAGAATAGCAAAAGCAATCCTGGGTAACAAAAGCAAAGTAGGAGTTCAAGTTATATTACAAAGCTACAGTGATTAAAAACAGCATGATATTGGCCCCCAAAAAGACGTGGGGATCAGTAGAACAGAATAGAAGTTGAAGAAACAACTCCAGGCTCATTCAAATACCTGATCTTTGACAAAGGGGCCAAAAACCTATGCTGGAGAAAAGATAGTCTCTTTAATAAATGGTGCTGGGAAAACTGACTATCCACATGCAAAAGATTGACTCTAGACCCATATTTCTCACCAAGTACTAAACTAAAATCAAAATGGATCAAAGATCTAAATGTTAAAACGGAAACACTTATTCTTCTAGAAGACAACATCTAGACTATAAAAAGAACTAAAAAAAATTAGACTCCCCAAAATAAAAGATACAATCAAAAAATATTCAATTGAAATGAACAGATGCTTCTCAGAAGAAGTAATACAAATGGCCAATAAATACATGAAAAATTGTTCAACATCACTGACCATTAGAGGAATGCAAATTAAAATAACACTGAGATTCCACCTCATCCTAGAAACAATGACTATATTCAAGAAATCAAATAATAACAAATGCTGATGAGGCTATAGGGAAAAAGGAAAATTTCTACGTTTTTGGTGGGATTGTAAACAGGTACCACCATTATGGAAATCAGTGTGGAGATTCCTCAAAAAACTGAAAGTAGAAATTCCATTTGACCCAGCTATTTTCCTTCTAGGAGTCTTCCTGAAAGAGTTAAAGTTTTCAGGGCAGGGAAGTAGCTCTGTGGTGCCACTCCTGCCTGGCCGATACAAGGTCCTGAGTTCAATCTCTGGTACAAAAGAAAAGAAAAGAGTTAAAGTTTTCATATTACAGTGATACATGCATACCCATGTTTATAGCAGAATAATTTTCAATAGCTAAATCTTGGAAGTGACCTGTATATCTATCAACAGATGAATGGATAAAGCAAATGTGGTATTTATACAAAATGGAGTACTACCATAATAACGCTCTGCCATAAATAAAGGAAAAACTTGAGACATTGGTAGGAAAATGGATGCACCTTGAGACCATAATGTGAAGTGAAATAAATCAGACATACCAGCTTAAATATTGCATAGCTTCTCCTACATGAGAAACCCAAAAGGAAAATTAATGACAGAAAATGGCAAACAGAGAAACAGATCTTTTGCAAATTGGAAGGGAGCCAAGAGATGAAGGGAGAGGATAAAAATGGGGATTAGAAAAAGAATTAAAATGTGTTATCTACATGTATGAACTCTCCACAAGAAATGTGATCATTATGTACTACAACTCGTACTAAAAATAGGCAGCCAGATATGTAGCACTCCTGGTTGGTAGAGCCAGTGGCCCACCACAACAAAACTAGAAGCAAAAGTAATATATCAAAGCCTACCCATGAAAACTACATTAAACTAAGACTTTGCTTAGATCAAAATTTTCTTCCTTAAGTTCCTTTTGAAAATCTCTGATATGATTATATTCCCTGGGACAACAATACCATACTTCAGAGAAAACTCTGACCATCTGGAGAGAACAAATAATACACTTTGCAACAGTAAAAGATAGACATTCCAAGGTAACTTCTAAGGTGAAATATGCATAAATGTGATCATTATGGATACAGAACAATGACAATCAGTATAGTTCCCTAAGCCCTGGGAGTCACTGTCCATGTATAAAAAGAAATCCAAACCGCCACTCTGTGAACTCCCACCTTGGCCTTTGCCCACCCTTTTTCTTAGTGTGTACTTTCATCTTGCACTGTTTTTTCCTTGATACAAATTCTACCTTTATTTTCGCAATGCTGTTCTGATGAATTCTTTCATCAAAGAAACAAGTATCAAGGAATCATCCTGCCAGTCCACTATTGGTGGTGGGAGGGGGCTACTAGAAATGTATATTTTTCTGAGAAGGCCATATTATGAATAAACACAAGATACAAACTGAGATATCATATCCACAGGCATACAGTCTCTCAACTCCTTTCTTTTCACAAGTTATAAGTGGCTGTGTTCATTTATTTAATAGATGTCTACTGAGCACTTCTGGGCTAAGCACTGTAGGCTGAGGAATATGTGTGCCAGATCTGTGTCAGGCACGGTAGGTTTTAGAATAAATGAAATACAGCTTTTGCTCCCAGGAGCTCACAGTTGAATGAGCAAGACAGTCAGGAATAAGGGAGGTCTAAAGGAGAACGTGGCACTTTGAGCTCCCCAGGAAACAGATGCTTAGTACAGAGTTGAGTGACCAGGCTGCCCTTAGAGTCAGCATGTGTGGAAAGGAGAAGGAGGCAGGATGGGCAGAGATGTCAAGCTGTGATACGGACTTGATGGTGGCTTCAGTAGCCCTACAGGGAGCTCTGACCCTTTGATCTTGTCCCAAGTTAGGCCAAGATAACCTTTACACTCCACTCTCATCAATCACTGAGTGGGAGCCACCCAACCTAGAGTAATCCCTGTGGAGATGACAGCTAGCTTTACCCACAGCACTTCTAACAACTGGGACAGCAAGTGCTTGAGAGCAGAGAAGGGGAAAGCAGTGAACTGTTGGGAAGATCATGCAGGCTTTACCGGAAAGAGTCTTAGAAGAAAAAGAGTTTCCAGACAGCAAAAAGGGAAGTAAATTCCAATTGCAGTGCCTATCCACTTTGGTTGTCTAGGGGACCAGGGAGTGCATGTTGAGGAGAATGAGAGAATGTAATTCTTTCCTTACCCCCAGGAAGATGGGACTTTATCCCCTCTTCCTCCTTTCTATGCGAAGCCAAAATGCCTCATCATGTTCCATAAACACTAACTGAATGCAACTCTGTAGATAAACAGTTGTAAACTACTCTAGCTGGATAGAAGTCAAACCATGCCTATCTGGTGAGCAATTCAATAAGATTTTTAAATTGGAAAATATATAGTTATTAATAAATATCATCACCTGTGTGGCTGGCTGCCCCTCTTCGTCCCCAGGGCAGAAGACTGATGGCTGCAGTGGATGTGGAGGAAAGGCTGAGTGCTTTATACCAAACAGAATCAGGACCCGGTCATGACTCAGCTGCTCACTGTCTGGAAGATCTTGGTCCAGGCATTTCCCCTCCCTGAACCTTGTTTCTGTCATCTGTGAAACAGCGGTAACATCAACTCCCAATGTTGTTGTGAGACTGAAATAAAGATAACTTAAATAAAATTGTGCTATATATTGTGGATCCCTGGTACCCATTTGCCATCTTGGACAACTCACGGAAGCTGTGACCTTGATCTGCTCCAAGTTCATTGTTGTTCTCTGCCACTCTGTCACATCTTCACCAGAGTAGAGTAAGCCTGGACACTTTTATATATTCATAGTCTGTTCAGACAAAGCCACGAGCTGGTAGTGAACTGAGACTGGGAAATAAGTGGCTTCATTCTTTCTCATCTTGCTAGATCTAGACTGGGATTAGAGATGGTTGCTTAGTGATGGTTATTAATGGATCTGAGGGAACAACAGGCCCAAGGCTCCACCTTCCTATCAGGGAAGAACTGCTAGAGTTTTTGTTTCTGAGGATTATTTGGATGCTTTCCTTGAGAGAGGGTTTTATTGTGAGGCAAACTGAGGACATTCCTCTGCTGAGAACTATCACTAGGATGAAAGAAGAACCATGGGACATGGGATTGGGTGTGGGGAGCTAGAATTTGCACTCTATTCTTGGAGTAGGTTATTCCAGAACAGAGGCAGGATAATCAAAGAGGAGCTGCACAAACGCACTTCTGTTTTATGGTTGGCACAGAGAGCCAAAAAGAGCACATGGCTCTTTTTTTTCCCTCTCTTCTTAAGTCTTTGTAAGTCATTGCCATTGCTGCCACCACGGCAGGCACTGGGCTCCTGAGTGTCTCAGAGCTGGGGGTGGGAGGGATGTGTCAGAGAACCTCAAATACGATGGCACCTAGTGACCTGTGAGTTAAGAATTTCTGGACTGTTCCCATTCAGCTGGCTTCCCAAAGCTCTACGGTCCACCCTGCTCTCTGGAGGAACATAGTTTTTATTCATTCAGCCTACAGCCTGGATTCCAATTGCTTTTGCAGGTTAAGAGTAACAAGCAGTGAAGATCTAACAGTAATATTTTCCATAAAAAGACTGAAAGAAATAAACTGCGAAGTTTTAAGAAAACATGATTTTTTCAATAAGCTGTTTCAAATGCTTTTCAACGTGGGACACAGTGAAAGAAACAGAGCAAGTTAGATCAGCCTGCTTATTTTAAATTCATCTCACAATGCAGGTTTCTAATTACAGAATTCTTTTTAAGGTTAACTAATGGAAGAAATCAACTGTTAGTGAATTTCTAAATGGAAAGAAACAAACTAACCACAAAACATTTAATTGTGGAATAAGATCCCATGTTGAAGATAGGAAAAGCCACTGGTAGTGGTTCTGGCCTTGGTAGTGTGGCCTTCCAGCAAGGGTGGACACAGGGTTTCTGTCTCTTCCCATACAGGCACAGAATTTACAGCCATTCTCGGCTGATAGCAGATTTATCAGTCAAATTGAACAGAATCTGACGTTCAAGTTTGCTGCCTGAGTCATCTGTTCCTCCTCTTCCCTGCACCTTCTCTTCCTCTTCCTCTTTCTCTTCTACTTTTTCTCTAATGCTCACCATCTAGCTGTGAAAATCCAAAGAATTACTTGCCTGTAGCACTTTTCTAATTTCCTTCTCCTACCAGCCAGAAATCAAAAATGGCTTTTTGAGGTTCCCCCTTCACCCCACTCTGAACAAACCTCAGGTTAAAAAAGCTCTGGGAAGCAACAATTTCTATAGCTGTCAGCCAAGAAGGAGACCCTCTTTCTCAAACTGTAACCTGAAACCAGAAATGAGGAGAGTGAAGCCTAATTCCCTCAACCCAGAAGGAGAGCCCTCCTCCATGCTCTGCAGACCTGAAGAGCAAAGGCCTATTTCAGTCTGGTAGTTCAGAGGCCTGAAGCCTGGAATACTGCATTTGTAATATTACCAATGAGTTGTCCAGCTCCATTAGCCTATAATAATAGTAATCTTCACTGGAAGGACAAGAGAAGCACGTATTCTGCTTTTTGCTCCTTTCAGAGCAACAAATAGATATTTGATCACAGTAACTCAAAAGAATGGTAATTTATTGTAAGGAACATACAAAAATCCAGGAAAAGAAACAGAATATTTAGGAGATGCTCACGGCTATTCTTTTCCCTGTCCTTCTACCTTGTACTATGTTACTTCTTTCTGCTCATTCTCATTTTTGCCTCTTGGCTGATGCCTACTAGGGTTTTACTTCCCAGTAACTTTGGATGTCATGAACTTGGACCCAGCATGGTCCCAGATTTATCTGCTTTTGCATATCCTTATTTCTAAGTTCATCTCCTAGTGCTAACTTCACTTTTTAGCTTAATTCCTGAATGTGTTCATCATTTTAAACTAGGTTATGTCATATATTGCTGGACAGCCTATTTTTCACTCCAGGTCAACCGCATACCCTGGGTTACTTCCTGGAGCTGGAGTAGAGCTTTGGGCACCGAGAGAGGAAAAACGGGTTCTATATACAGAATATGGCTAGGGGTAGACCCTGAAGCAGAAGCACTGGAAGGTATGATGTTTAATGTAGGTGACTCTGGCCGTGGCTCTGGCTAAGACAGTCTCAGGTTTTGGCAATCTGAATTGGACAGGCAAGCATACTACAAAATCATTTCATTTTGGATGAAATCTGTTTCATGCTCAAAATAATAGATATAGATGAACTGAGATGAGTTTTCAGTGTTGAGCAAATTTTAGGTTTTTGTGAAAGAACAAATCTAAGCAAGGTGCTAACTCAGGAGGTCACACAGAAATGAATAGGAGTAGCAGACAGTCTCAGCTTTTGGTCTCAAAGCCCTGGCCATATGGGGAGAAAAAAACAACAAACCTCTGTCTCTGTTTTAAATACCAGTAAATTCAGATGTGAAAGAAGAGCTTTCAGGCAGGGTTAAGGGAGAGGGACTGATGCCTTTATGCCCAGTCACCCTGCTATGCCCCAGAGCTGTGAGCCAGGTCTTCACCACTTCACCCTCTTCACCTCTCTATTCCTCCTCTGAACATGTGATCTGTGCCTTCATCACATGATTTCATCTGCTTTTGACTTCAGAAAAGTTCTTTAGAAAAGTCACATTTGAGACTTAAAGTATCAACTCCTTTTAACAGTTGATGCTGTCACAAACTGCTGCCTGATCCAGGAGAAAGGATCTTTGTACTCCACAGGAGAAGAGCCAGGGATATCAGTAGATTGTCATAGACCATCTCTGTTGGGAGACTGAGAGTTCCTGAGGCCGCAGTGACCACCCTGATGGATGGAAGCAGTGGCATCAGACTCAAGCCAGTCTGAGAGCAAAGTATTTCTTTGTAGAGGAAGCTGGATAACCAGAAGCTCCACTGCCTTGAAATGTCAACTCTTTTAAAACAGAATGGCCTGTCATTTTATGTATTTTATTGTTCTTTGTTATTGTTTTTAATATTTTAAATAACCAGTGACAACTTGTAAACCCAGGTTTTAAAAAAATAATGTTCATACTTTTAAACCTAGGTTTTAAAAAAATAATGTTCATAACTGCATTAACTCAAGTGATGCAACAAGACTGTGATTTAGCCAGAGCAGGAGTTACTAATCTCATTTGCAAATATGGAGATTGAGGCTAAGCGAAAATAGATTTGTCTCATCTCTAGGACATGGCAGAAATTCTAATAAGCCAAAGCCTTAAGATCCAGGGCTGCATTTCTATCTCCATTTTGTAGGGTGCCTAATAGCACATTATATAAATTCAAGTCAAAGGAAAACTAAAAACAGTTTTGTTAAAATATAGGAGAAAGTATTATTTCATTTGGCTGTTATCTCATCATTAAATGACACTAGAGAGAGAGAGAAAAAAATCTTAAAGCAGCTCCGTATCCTTAATGTTTTGGAATATGAAACCTGCTCTACAAACAATTTATCCCAAAATCATCTGTTTAAGGTTATAAGATTAAACTGTTCCTGCTTGGCAAAATACAAGCTTTTGTTTGAAAAGATTTTGAAAGGGCATTGTTTAAAGCTCTACTATGTTTCTTGGAAGTATAATAGCATCTCAAATTATGACCTAGTAACTTTCAATATTAATCAATAAAACTGTATGGATTCAATTTTCCTTTAAACATAATTTTTAATCAAGAAAAAATACATACCTAACTGCATTTTGACAGTTTTAAAGACTCAAATGTTGTCATTCCTTCTGATGAGCTCAAGATTTGCCCAGATTCCCACATCATTACCGGTGTAAAACAACATTCAAAACCAGTTGTATTATGTACTGGTATCAATTCCCCACAATGAATGTAATCATTATGTCCTGAAAACATATATTAATAAACAAAAATTAAATGAAATAAAGACAAAAAATAAGTTTTTTGTTCTTCTATTGAACAAATATCAAGATGAATCAATTATGGTATTTGTTTTTCTTTCTTGCTTGTTAATAATCTCTAGGATAGCTCATATTAGCCAAGCAAGTTAAAATAAAGAACAATTAGAACTATTAGCATGCCAGAGTTTACAAGGTCTTGTACCTTGTGTTC
Source organism: Heterocephalus glaber (assembly GCF_053883595.1). Taxonomy (NCBI): domain Eukaryota; kingdom Metazoa; phylum Chordata; class Mammalia; order Rodentia; family Bathyergidae; genus Heterocephalus; species Heterocephalus glaber. The sequence goes on along the minus strand of NW_028258296.1, from coordinate 29,650,483 downwards.
TGCCACCCTCATATCTGAGGTATTTCAGTTGCCCTCTAATATCAGGCAGCTCTGTAAAAAAACTCACATCGCCAATAAAGTATACAAAACCCTTGCCAGCAGATAATCATCACTGTAATCTTGCCATAAAAGAGCATGTGAAACTTTTGCAAACAAAAGAAATAGGTTCTGTCTGCAGTGTCCAAAATCTACAATACAGAAATCTGTAAATCATTAGGGCTCAAAAATTACAGACACTTGATTGTGTTTACCAGGAGTGCCATCACGGAAATTTCTGAAAAGTCTTAAAGGGCTTTCTCCTAATATAAATTAAGAAATGGAGAAAGAACCAAAACATAAACGAAGGATAGAACCAAAACATAAACGAAGGATATCAGACTACAGCCAGAAGGGATCTTAACTAAGGGATTGAGAACCATTTGCTGTCCAGATATCATGACTTTAAAAGGTTTATAATGAAGTGAAATGTACCACAAAGGTACATATCATTAGTGTACAATTTGGTGAAATTTTACAAAGCATAGAGTTATATAATCAGCACTCAACAAAAAAGTAGAAAACCACCAGCAGCTCACTTACATCTCCATCACCAAAGGTAATCCCCATCCTGATTCATTTTCTTCATCTTGGATTTTAATTAATAGGAATCATACAGTGGCAAACCTTTTTGCCTGGCTGCTTTCACTCCTATGATGTTTGTGACAATCGTTTGCATTGTTGCATTAGCAGTAGGCTGTTCACTCTAACTGCTAGAATGCAGTCCAATATAGTGAATGTGTCCCAGTTACTCATTCTATTACTAAGCATTCTATTATGGGGCATTTGGTTCATATGTTGGAGACTGAAATTTATTATTTGGGTTTGGAAGGTTTTAATAAACAGTCACATACTTGAAATAGATTCTCAGGGGATCTTTATGCTGACATAAAGAAAGAAAATAAAGAAGTCATTTCACTTGTGCAGACCTTTAACTTTGTCCTGCTTTGCCCCCACCCCCACCCCAGGTACCTCAGGAAAAAGTGTGAGTTATAGGGTTGTGAGAACATAATTGATACAAGGAGGCTGAGATCCAGACTTCAGGATAATGAGCAGGGACTTTATATCCGCAAATGATCTGCAGGGAGTAAACACCAAAAATTGCGCATGTCTGTAAACTCCAGGGATGCTCTCTGGTCACTCAAAAGTCCTCTGTAAATATCTCAGAGCAACTAGGGCACCTCATTCAGCCCCAGATTACTATGGCTTCCATCTTTAGCTACTCAAAAAACATAGATATCCAACCACACTCCAAAATTCTCAATAAAAAGTGAGTTAATGGCTGTATATATAATGAAGTGTATTCAGGTCCTGGCAGATTTATCTTCCTATCTTAGGCATAACTGTGGCAAAAAAAAAAAAAAAAAACTTTCTCTACCAAACAGCTTCTATTTTCCTCCCTTCTCCAAGAATACAACAGCTACCTGTTTAAGATCTCTTTTGAGATTCTAAAATTACTTACTAAATTCCCAATAATGTGAAGAAAAAATAGCTTACTTCCAGACAGTCTCTATTTATCCGAGTACAATGCTTTAAATATGTTTAAGTATTTTAGAGATAAACCATTGATATTTTACTCTCTGATCAATAAATGAATCTGATCACCAGTAAATGAATCTAAATACCTTTGGGAGCTAAAGTAAACAAGGGTGTTCATTTGAAGGAGGGAATCTGGGAAAATAGAAGGAAGGGTAGTTTTTAGAGTCATTGGTTTGAAAACACACTTAAAACATTTATATCAAAATTGAGGACTGTTTATGTTCCATTTCTTTGCCAGAGTTTGAAGAAATATGTACATTCTCAAAAACAAAAACATTATTTTATAAAGAATATGGTGGTGTTTATAAACAGAAGTGTCTGAGATGACTGTAATCATTTTAAAGTCTCAGTCTTCTAATTATATTTTTAATTTTTCCTATTTCTCTGATTTTCTTTCTTTTTAGGCACTGGGTATTGAACACAGGGACTTCACTCTGACATCCCCTGCCCCTTTAAAATTTTTTAAATTTGCTTTGCTAAGTTGCCCAGCCTGAGCTCAAACTTGGGACCCTCCTGCCCCCAGGCTCCCAGAGAGTCACTATGCTCAACTGACTGGGTATTTCTTTTTGCATGCTTTTCTGTCAAACTTTATAAGCCCTATAATAACATGATGTAGTGGTTCATGTAGCTTTTCTAAAAGCACATCTGGAAGTTGAATTAATGACCCCTTGGGTTAAACAAGTTTTCGTGCTATGGTTTAGAAACATTGTAGTCTCCTTATAAGGTTAATGTAGGGGCCTAAAGTATAGTAAAAAAATAATTATAGCTATGCTGTGTGAATCCCAGAAAAATAAAAGAAATACAAAAATTCTCCTAACTCGCGACTATCAGTTTTTCCAGCTAACTTGTGCTTTTAACTTTTGCGACAATCACTGTGTAATGTATTTGAAAAAGTTCTCTTCACAATGACTCTGATGTAGGTAATGGTATCATCCTCATGTTGCAGCTTGGAAATTGGACTTAGAGAATTTAACACATTGCCAAAGTGACAGTTGTGAGTGGCAGAGCCAGAACTTAAATCCAGCTCTGGCCTAAAGCCCAAGCCTAACTACTGTGATTTGCCACTCTCTTGTACAGAAAAACTGACACCAAGGCCAAGTTACCCTGAACACAAAAGCTTCACCACCAGGTCCTGGAGAACCAAAGGCTTAAATCCTAACTCCAAAGGTATAGTTGACTTCTATTGAATTTGTTGAAAATAATGAAATCTAGCTCTCAATCAATGGAGGGAACAATATCAGTATTAAAATTTGGTTTGGGCTCTCTTTTTAAGTAAGTGATATGCAGAAAACTCCATTTAGAGAACCAGGACTATTACATCCATGGACAGTTTATTCTATGCTACTAAGTGCTAGAAATAGAGAAGTTAACAAAATGTGGTTCCTGCATCCAAGTATACAAACATGTGACTATTGCATCTGTTACACTAAACAGACAACAGTCATGTCCTCAGTCTGCATTTACTATGGACACCTGGTTAATCTCCCAGGGTTAATAACTCTCAACAGGCCCTTCTTTTTCTGCACAGCTAAAATGAGTTATTTCCTACCATATGTGAGGCAAATTCTCAACAGGCCCTTCTTTTTCTGCACAGCTAAAATGAGTTATTTCCTACCATATGTGAGGCATTACTAAATAACAGCACCAAGGGACATTACAAGAGTGCAAATACTTCCCAGAATGGTCGCGCAATCCTGTAATCCTAGCACTTGGGAGGCCGAGACAGGAGGACTGCTATGTGTTGAAGGCTAGCCTGGACAACACAGTGAATTCAAGACCAGCCTGAACTACATAGTGAGACCTTGTCTCAAAAAATAAAACAAAACAAACAAATAAAAGAATGCAAATACTTGCTTCTTTAAAGGCTCATTTCCAAGTTTTCTGATTTACCTATAGAGTGAATTTTTCTACCAAACTTTCACCACATATACGTACCCTTTCCTCCCATCTCCCCAGTAGCGAAGACTTATGTTTAAAATCCACCTTAAAACTATAGATTTTTCTTTGGGTAGGACTCTATTCCCACTCCCAGAATTCTAGAAGGCAAGAGCCAAAGTGGTCGAAATGGCAGAATAGAACACCTGAGCCATCCATCCTTTTAAAAATTTGACAACGGAAACTCAGAGCTATGTGGATTGTGTGTAGACACACAAGAATAAACAAATGCAAAATTTGAGTCTAGGTTGTCTTTCTTTTTCTACAACCTTATAATTTATGCCAAATCCTAATGCCTGATGTGAGCTCTGTTGGCTAAGCAAATACAGTACACAAGAAGGAATTCCCAGCTTTTTATCTACTACTAGTTACCCAGCACCATCAGCCGATGGTTTCATTGCATGGTACCTTCCTTCCTAGACTAAACTACCCATTGATGCTAATGCTGAACAACAGCAGGGACAGCATTTTTAGGAAACATCTGGGCAGAGGTGGAAACTGCTCAGAGCCACTTACTAGGGCATTTATCATGATGTACTTTGTTAGTTGATTCTTGGATGTGTGACACAGCAGATGAAGCAAGGATATTTTAGTAGTAGGAGTTGGTGACAAATTCATGATCTGGGAGAAGAGGACAGTGAAAGAGAATTGGGCCAACACATTGAAGAATGAAAATGTTGGAGAAAAGCAGAGTTAACTGACTTGCCCAAGGCCAGACAGCTATTTGGTACGAGATGGAGCATCTGAATTCTGATGTCAGGATTCCTAGGCTGATAGTTCTGTAATGCTGCTTTCTCAATGTACCAGAGCCTTTCGGGTATAGTTCAGAGAGAGGTACAGATGATGAAGAAATACAAAGGTCAAAGGGAATGAAAGAGAATTTATATAAGTCATGAAATTGTTTATGGAGAACTTATTCACTGTGTGTTAGACATTTATTATGAACTGAATTGTGTGCCCCACAAATTTGTGTGTTGAAGCCCTAACTCTCAATGTGACTATATTTGGAAATAGGGCCTTTAAAGCAATGATGAAGCTTACATGAGGTCATAAGGGTGGGGGCCCTAACCCAGTAGGACAGGTGTGCTTATGAGATGAAGAGTTGCCAGGAACATAGGCACACAGAAGAAGGCAGCCATCTATAAGCTGAAGAGAGGGGACCCAGGGAAAACCCTACCTCCCAGCACCTTGATCTCAGGCTTCCAGACTCCAGACTGTGAGAAAATTAATTTCTGTTGTGTGAGCCACGTAGTCTGTGATAGTTTGTGATGGCTTCTCATGCTGACTCATATGATATTGATGAGCAACACTAAGGGGGGTGCTGAAGACCAAATCTACTTCAGAATCATTCTTCTTCAGGCTTGCCTAGGCCCAGGGAGGAGATGGAGAACTGACACACACAGACAAAATTTAACCAGGCATTTTCAGGTTGGTCAGGTCCTGCTGAGGCAAACAAGCAAAAAGACTAAATAATTATGAAAATTGCAGGCAGTCACAGTTTATCTTTTTCTGTGGTTTATCTGTTTGTACATCCTTCAAGTACCTGTTTAACTGGTAGTTTCATAAAAACTAACAGTTATCTCAGAAAACTCACTTCTTGAAAACAAATATAAACTATTTGAGGCCTTAGTTTTTCAATGTTTGGAAACAGTTTATGTCAAGAACAGGATAAATGGCTTTGAAAGAATTATAGGGGGACATTGGTGAAAATAGCAGAGTAAGGACCTCCTTTGAAAGTCTTCTCCATAAAAGAAATGATTGTTCAAATCAACTTTTTCAGAACTCTGAAAATTAACAAAGTTTATTGGAGCAATCCTAAGAAAGTTTTTTTAAAAAAAGACTGACTCTCAGTAAGAGAGACATGATTTATGAAATTTTAACTGCTCTATCCCCATTTTCTCCTTCTTAATTCAACAATAGTCTTAGAAACCAACAGCATGCGAATACAGAGAAAAACCACTAGAGAGGACAGAATGGGGTTGGCACTCCATCAAAGTCCCATGCCCAGAAAGTGACTATTATTTGACCTGGTGGCTCCTAGAAGATTCCACTCACAGAGCTGTCTTTATTTGAACTGACTTGGTGCATACCCAATACAAGGACCTTGTTCTAGAGACGCTGGCTGATTATAGCTGCCTGGGGTACTACATAACAGGTTCAATAATAGACTAAGAAAAATCTGAGAAATGTAATGCCTATAAGGAGCCTTAAGAAGTCTTAGTATTTTCCTGACAATCTAGAATGCATGCTTAGGCCTGTGCACATGCTCAGGAAAGACCTAAAAATGCTCTAAACTCTCTCTGGTTGACTTTGAGGCTCTGCACAAACAGAAAGTGAAGACTAAGGCAAAGCTGGAAACTACCTGGGTGGATGTTGAAGGAGTGTCTCAAATACACAAACCCCTCACCAGAACTGTGAGACTCACTGGTCCAAACATTTAATGATATTTCCGCCTAATCCTTAGCTAACCAATAACTAAGCTAAGTGAGCAGAAACTTCAGTGACAGTACTGATAAAGAGTACAGACTTAACAGAATTAATGCAGAAGCAAACCAGAAACAGTAACAATTCCTGGGGATGAAAGAGAATCTGATTTTCAGAGTTGCAACATTATATTTTTACTGTTCAGTTTTTAAATGTCTATAAAATTATGAAATATGCAAGTAAACAAAAATGCATATTCCCCATAATTGGAAGAAAAGTAGTCAGTAGAAACTGTTCCTGGAAAGATAGATATTGGGCTTACTAGACCAAGGTTTAAATCAACTATTTTAAATATGTTCAACGACCAAAGAAAATTATGTCTAAAGAACTAAAAGAAAATTATGTCTAAAGAACTAAAAGAAAAATGAGAAGGATGTCTTATCAAATAGAGTTTAAAAAAATACTTTTTTACTGAAAATTTTTAATTTCATTCTTCTTTATATTTTTTATTAGTGTATGTTTGGAGTACATGATGTGTGCATTCATCTTATGGAGTGAGTACATGTACTTATATTTTGTATTCTGATACATTCTAAATTCACTTATTAATTCTAGGAGACTTTTGATGGAATTTCATGGATAATCTATGTAGAGGATCATGTCATCCTCAGATAATGATAATTTGACTTCTTCCTCTCCTATACACATCCCTTTTATTTCTTTCACTTGCTGATTGCTCTAATGTTTCAAGTACTATGTTCAACAGAAGTAGTGATAGTGGATATCTTTGTCTTATTCCTGATTTTAGAGAGAAGGCTTTCATTTTTCCCCACTTAATATGATGTTGGCCAATGTTGTTATAAATGGCTTTTGTCAGATTCTGCTAAGGTCCTTGTATACCTATTTTCCTCAGAGTTTTGTTTTTCAAACAAAAATGGGTGTTGGGTTTTACCTAATCCTTTTTCTGCATCTATTGATATGCTTGTGTCATTTTGCCCTTGCTTCTGTATATGAGGTATATTACATTGATTGTTTTGCCATATATTGAACCATCCTTGCACTCCTAGAAAGAAACCCACTTGGTCATGATGTATGATCCTTTTGATAATTTGTTGCATTTTATTTGCCAATATCTTATTAAGGATTTTTTCCATCTATGTTCATTAAGGAGATTGGCCTTTAATTTTCTTTCTTAATTGTGTCTTTGTCTGGTTGGTGATTAAGGAGATGCTGTCTTCCACAAATGAGTTTGGAAGCACTCCTCCCCTTCAAATTTCATTGAAAATATTGACATTGTCATGTCTTTACAGATCTTGCAAAATGTAGCAGTGAATCCATCACATGCTGAGCTTTCCTTATTTGGTAGATTTATTATTATACCTCAAATTTTTTGCTTATTATTGAATTGTTCAGAATTTTTATGTCTTCTTGATATAGTTTTGGTAATTCACATTTGTTTAGGAATCTGTCCCTTCAGATTTTCCAATTTGTTGGAATACAATTTTTCATGGTAGTTACTATCTTCTGAATTTCAACAGTGTCTGTAGTGATTTTGCCTTTTCATTTCTAATTGCATTAATGTGAATCTTTCTTTCAGTATATTTGGCTAAGAGTTTATCTATTTTGTTAATTTTTTCAAAGAGTCACCTCTTTGGTTCAATGATTCTTTCTATTTTTTTTTATTAGTACAGGTTTGTAATACATAATAATTACATTTATCATGTGAAGTTGGTACATGTACATAACACATCTTAATTCCTTCTTCATCCTCTCCCCTTCCCATCCCTTCCTGCTCCCTCTAACTCTTGATCCCCTCCTCATTTTCAAAACCTTTATTTTCATTTTTTCTTTTTTTCATTCCCTCTCCTTCACTTCTCTCCCCTGTTCAACTCTTATTTTCCCTCTCATTTGAAAAGGATCTCTACTTTCTATTTTCTATATTTTCTTTTGTTCTTTATTTATATTTGGGGGTCTCTCATGTAAGAGAAACTATGAAATATTTAAGCTTGTGTGTCTAATTTATTTCACTTAATATTATGGCCTCAAGGTGCATCTATTTACCTATGAATGCCTCAAGTTTATCTTTTTCATAGCAGAATAGTACTCTGTTATATATAAATACCACATTTTCTTATCCATTCATCTGTTAATGGGCCAATAGGCTGTTTACAAGTTTTAGCTATTGTAAATTATGCTGCTAAAGCATGGGTATGCATATATCACTGTAATATGATGACTTTAACTCTTTCAGGAAACTACCAAGAAAAAAAATAGTTGGTTTGTTATGGCTTATCTCAATGCCCCCCCCCCAGCCTCATATGCTCATAGGTGGGGCTTTGGGGAGGTTATTGGACCATGGGAGCATTTATGGCTGGATGTGATTTGGGAGGTGAAGCCTGGCTGGAGGAGGTAGGTCACTGGGGACATGGCCTGGAAGGATCACCCCCTCTCCCCCATCCCTTGAGTTCTCTGTTTCCTTTTTGCCAGGCCATAAACTATTTCTCCTCTGCTATGCCCCTCTGCCATGCTGGTCTGCCTTGGCCCTGGGACCAGGCAACTATGGACTGAAACCTCTACAAACTATGGTTTAGAAGCCCTTGGAACTGGCTTGTTAGAAGAGTTTAGAAAGTTTTGATCATGCAGGCTAGAGAAGCAGCTCCAGCATGCTGAAAGCCGAGCTTGATGGGAGATTCTGATCAGAGCTCAGAAGACCAGAAAACTAATAAATGCAGCTGGTAAAGACTGGGCTCAGGAGTTTTCATTTGAGAACAAGGACTCCATTGGCAATTTATGTTCTGGCACAAAATTTGTTGTCATTTTTCTCGTGTCCAGAAATTTTGTGGGAGACTGAGATTAAGAGTGGTGGACTAATTAATCTGGTAGAGGAAATTTCAAGGCAGCCAAAAATCTAGGCTGTGGCTTGGGTACTGTTGGGGGCTTTTAGCTAGTCTACTTTGAAAATCAAGATCAAATGGCCCCACTGAATGATTTTAAAAATTTTGTATTTGATCAAAAAGGAAGCACCAATAAAGTTGGGGCCTCCAAAGGGGTCAGAGGAGAGCTTGGTTGCTAAAAAGATTAGCATTAAAAAGAAGCCAAGTGCTTTGGAACAGAACTATAGCAAGAAATACTTGGAGGGAATGTGAGGAGCCAGCAAGGCCTCATCATTTGCAGGCTCAGAATTGCAAAGGTGAAAGTCCTTGCTTTGAGAAGAGAGCCCCAGGGAACCATACTCCAGAATGGGGGCAGCCTAGGGAATGGGTATTCATTCCCCAGGACTCACTTTACCTTGCTCAGCTATCCAGGCATTCACTTTGGCAAGATGCAAAAGTGCCCAGCTACTGCTCCCTGTAGTTTCGGTTTTATGTGCCTGCTGAATGCAAGAGTTGTGGGATCAGAAATGCTTCTATCCAGATTTCAGAAGGCCTGGGAAGCCAGGAAATGTACTCATGAGAGGGAAGGATGTGAAGCTGTGAGAGTGAAGCTGAAAGTGTAGTAGAGAGCACAGAATGTTGGAAAAGCAAGGAACATGGAACATCTGAGGAGAGCTGCAAAGAGTAAGCAAAGCTGGCCCAAGAGAGCTACAATCACTGGCAGGGAAGTAGGGGTGGGTCTGCCCAGGCCCTTGTGGAGTTCCTATCTCACCACAATTTGCCCGGGGTGCTGGACATGGAACTACAGAATTTAATGTTTGCCCTGATGAATTTCAGTCTTGCTTGATACCATTCCTTTCTATCCCCCTACATCTCCCATTTGGAATGGGAGTGTTGAACTTTCTTTTCATTTCTACAGGGCTCACATCTGAGAGTTTGCCTTAAATCTCAGAGGAGACTTTAAACTTGAACTTTTCCACAATGCTGAAACTGTTAGAACTTTGGCAACTCTTAGAGATGAACTAAATGCATTTTGCATAAAAGGATGCACATTAATCTTTTTGGGACCGGGATGGAATGTTATGGTTTATATCTAGATGTCCCCCCAAAGCCTCATGTGCTCATATGTGGAGATTTGGAGAGGTGATTGGATCATGGGGGCAGGATACTCATCACTGGATTAGTCCACTGACCAGTTTATGGCTGAATGTGATTTGGGAAGTGAAGCGGGTTGGAGGAGGTGTGTCACTGGGGTTGTGGCCTGGAAGGGTGTATCTCCTTTCTTCCTCCTTTGAGCTCTCTTCCTCTTTGCCACACCATGAACTATTTCTCCTCTGCTATGCCTTTTTGCAATGCCACCCTGCCTTAGAGCCAGCCGACTATGGACTGAAACCTCTACAAACTGTAAGCCAAAATTAACCTTTCCTTTTTTAAGTTGTGGGTATCAGGTATTGTGTCTTGGTGATAAATATCTAAGACATAGGTCAAATGGAATTTGTACTTTTAGTGTTTTGAGGACTCTCCATACTGATTTACATAGTGGTTTTACTAGTTTACATTCCTACCAACTATGTAGAAGGGTTTCCTTTTTCTCCCTGCAGCCTCACCAGCATTTGTTATTATTTGATTTCTTGATGATAGCCATTCTTTCTGGAGTAAGATAGTATCTCAATGTTGTTTTCATTTGCATTCCTCTAATGACCAGAGATATTGAACATTTTTTTCATGTATTTATTGGCTATTTGTGTTTCTTCTTCTAGGAAGTGTCTATTCATTTCAGTTACCCATTTTTGAATTGTGTCATTTATTTTGAGGGACATAATTTTTTTAGTTATTCATATATTCTACATATTAGTCCTCTGAGACATAGCTGGCAATTTTTTTCCCACTGTGTTGGTTGTCTCCTCACTCTGTTGACAGGTTTCCTTTGTTGTACAGATTTTTAATTTTATATGATCCTATTTGTTGATTCTCAGTATTATTTCTTGTGCCACTGTAGTTCTGTTCAGGACCTCTTTACCTACATCTATGTCTTCAAGAGTTTTATTTACTTTATCTTCTAGCCGATTATGTTTCTGTTTTAACATTTAAATCTTTGACCCATTTTGATGTTAGCTTAGTACATGATGAGAGATATGGATCTAGACTCAATTTTCTGCATGTATATATACAGTTTTCCCAGCACCATTTATTAAAGAGGCTATCTTTCCTCTAACATATATTTTTGGCCCCTTTATCAAAGTTCAAATAACTGAGTGTACCTGGATGTTTCCTTTATTTTGTTCCATTGATCCACATATCTGCTTTTGTTCCAGTACCATACTGTTTTTATCATTGTAGTTTTATAATATAACTTCAAGTGTGAGATTGTGATGCTTTGCTTTTGTTATCCAGGATTGCTTTTGGTATTCTAGGTCTCTTCTGAATTTTAGGATTATTTTCTCTAAATCTGTGAGAAATGCTGTTGGTATTTTGATTGGGATTGCATTAAATCTATATATTAGTAGTTTTGGAAATATAGCCATTTTGACTATATTGGTTCTCCTAGCCAGGAACAAGGGATATCTTTCCATCTTCTGATGTCCACTTTGATCTCCTTTTTCAGAGTGTTTAATTTTCATTGCAGAAGTTTTTAACTTTTTTGGTTAGGTTAATTCCTAAGTATTTAATTTTTCTTGATGCTGTTGTGGATAGTATTGGTTTCCTAATTTCTTTCTCAGTGAGTACATTATTCATGTATGGGAACAGTATTGATTTTTGTGTATTGATTTTGTATCTTGCTACATTGACAAATTTGATTATTAATTCTAGGAGTCTTTTGGTAGAATTTTTGGGTCTTATAACTAGAGGATCATGTCATCTGTAAATAATGATATATTCATATATATTCCCTTTTATTTCTTTCTCTTGCCTGATTGCTCTGGCTAATATTTCAAGTACACTTATGAATAGGAGTGGTGATAGTGGACATCCTTGTCTTGTTTCTGATTTTAGAGGGAAAGCATTCAGTTTTTCCCCATGTAATATAATGTGGGAAGTAGGTTTATCACAAGTGGCTTTCATCAGACCTTACTTAATCAGGTAAGGTCCTTCTATACCTATTTTCTTCAGAGTTGTTTGTTTGTTTGTTTTTTACCACTAATGAATTATAGATTTTGTCAAAGGCTTTTTCTGCATTTAGTGAGATGATCATGTGATTTTTTTGTCCTTGCTTCTGTTTGTGAGATGGATTACATTTATTGATTTGTATATGTTGAACCATCCTGCATCCCTGGGATGAAGCCTACTTGGTCATGGTGTATAATCTGTTTCATTATCTGTTGCATTCTGTTTGCCAGTGTCTTGTTGAGGATTTTTGCATCTATGTTTATTAGAGAAATTGCCCTGTAGTTCTCTCTTTTGTTAGGATCCTTGTCTGGTTTTGGAACTAGGGTAATGCTAGCTTCCAAAGATGATTTTAGGAGTACTCCCTTTTCAGTTTCATTGAAGACTTTGAGGAGTATTGGTGTTAGATCTTCCCTCAGGGTATTATAGAATTCAGTAATGAATCCATCAGGTCCTGAGATTTTCTTAATTGGCAAGTTTTTTATTACTGTTTCAATTTCATTATCTATTATTATATTATTCATGCTTTTTAAGTCTTCTTGCTTCAGTGTTGGTAATTCTCCAGAATCTCTCCATTTCTTCTGAATTCTCCAATTTATTGGTGTATAGATTTTTGCAAAGTAGTTTTTAATAATCTTCTTTTTTTTGGCAGTGTCCCTTATGATTTCATCTTTTTCATTTCTAATTGCATTGGCTTGTGTCTTTTCTTTCCTTTTTTTTTTTTTTTGGTAAGATCAGCTAAGGGTTTATCTATCTTGTTCATTTTTGTTTTCAAAGAACCAACTCTAAGACTTATTGATACTTTGCATTTTTTTTCAGTCTCCATTTCACTGAATTCTGTTCTGATCTTTATAATTTCTTCTTCTACTAGCTCTTGTTTTTTCTAGGACCTTGAGGTACATCATTAGATTACTTATTTGAGGTCACTGTGGGTTTTTTTGTTTTGTTTTGTTTTTTCACCTTCTGTTTTGCTCTTGGTTACCCAAAATTGCTTTTGCTATTTTGGGTCTTTTCTGGTTCCATGTGAATTTTTTTTCCCCCATTAACTTTATTGGTATATTTTAGGTATAAAATACAGTTACATTCATCATCGGGATCTTGTACCTTTACATGAGTCTCTTGATTCTTATATTTTTCCCCTTCCCTTGTCCTCCCTTCACCTCCTCCACCCTTCCCTATTTGCAAAGACCTTTTTTCCATTTTTTTCCTCTTCTGATATTTTTTCCTTTCCCTTTTTTCCCTTCCTCTACCCCTCCCAATTCCCCTGTTCTTTAAGACCTTTTATTCCTGTTACACAATATCAGTTATACATTTTTTAAATTACAATATTAAGATCTAGGAGACATTACCACAGATGTTACAGAATTTAAAAGGATATAGAAAGTATATTACAAAAATCTTTTTTGAAATAAATTTGACAACTTCTAAGAAGTAACTTGGAAGACAAATTAATGAAACTAACTCTGGAAGAAATATAAAATTTGAATAGCACCAATTAAAGAAAGTATATTCCTAGCTTGCAAACCTACCTATATGACAACAGCAGGCTCATATGCATTGTAACTGATAAATTATATCAAACAATTAAAGCAGAAAAAAGAAGGAACACTTCTCCCCTCATTTTAGGAACTCAACATTGTGCTAATCCTAAAACTGGATAAAGATAATAGAAGAAAAAAATATGAACATAGATAGAAATTTGTTTAACAAAACGAACTCTTAGACGTCAGATCTGGCAGTATGTAGAGAGTGGTTTTGTTATAGGGATGGCAGTGTTGGTTCAGCATTGGAAGATCCACCCCCAAAAGTCATCATTTAAACAGAGGAAAGGAAAAAGCCATATGATCCTGTCACTAGTTGGAGAAAAAGTATTGGACTAAATTCTACAGCTGTTCATGGTAAAAGCTATCAGGAGACTAGAAGTAGAACAGAAACTTCTCAACAGATTAAAGGCATGTACTCCATACTTCCAGTGAGAATGCCTTGTATGAATAGAGAAGATACAATGCTTTCTCCTTAAGGTGGGGAACAAGGGCAGATATGCTTACTCTTTATCTGTCCATTAAACTTTGAAACCTAGGCCCCACCAAAATAGTCTGGCAATAAAATGACACAACTAGGATAGGATTGGCATGGCACAAGCAAACTCTTTATATGTAGATGAAATGATCATCTACAGAGAAAACACTAAGAAATCTCTAGGAGCCGCTAGAACTTGTATTTGAATTTAGCAGGATTAGAAAACACAAGGTATATGTAAAAATTCAGGTCTGTATATATTTGCTATAAATGAAGAATGGGATATTGAAATTTAAAAGTTATGTAGGAGTACAAAGAACCTGGAAAAGTTAAAAAAAACAGTGTTGGAAGAGGTTTAGTACCCAATTTTAAGACGTCTTCTAGAGCTACAGTAATCAAGGCAGTGTTGGTGTAAGGAAAGACATATAGATCATTGGAATAAAACAGAGAATCTAGAAATAGAACCACACATATATGGTCCACTGAGTTTTCAAAGATTATTGAACATTAGCATTTTATAGAATATAAACTCAATTCAAGAGCCGAGGAAGAGATAGTGTTTTCAGCAGACAGCAGTAGAACACCTGGTATCTGTATATAAAAAATTAACCTCAACCCTTTTTTTCCATACATGAAAATAACTTGAAGGGATTTGTGCACCTAAATAAGAAAGCCTAAAAGTATAAAACTTTAAGAAGAAATTATAAGAGAAAATGTTTATGAATTCAGGGTAGGCAAGAACTACCTAGGATACAAAAAACATGATGTATAAAAGAAAAAAATTGATAAATGAGATTCCATCAAAATTTAGAACTTTAAATGACATCATTAAAATGAAAAGTAGTCCTTAAACAGACCATATTTTCAATGCATATAACCTATGACCAGAATATATAAAGAATTCTTAGAGCTCATTAATAGACAACCCAATTAAAATGTAGACCTAAGAAGATGATAAATAGCTAGTATAGCACAAGGAAAGGTGTGCAACTCTAGAATCAGAAAAATACTAATCAGTACAATAACAAGATTGAATTATACACTCGTTAGGGAGATGAAGTTAAAGGTTTTAAAAGCCTTGTTATGACTTTTTCTTTTTGTTGGATTCTCCTCCTATGCGTTTAATTTGTCACGCCCAATGGATTCATTCTGCTGGGTTTCCTGGGGTTGTCATCCTCATTGTCTTTTCCTAGGGTATCGTCTAAAATTTTTTGGAGTGCTGGTTTAGAATTCATGAAGTTCCTGAGGTGCTCTTTATCGTGAAAGTATCTTATTTCTCCATCAATTTTGAAAGATAGTTTTGCAGGGTCCATCAATCTGGGTTGGAGGCTGTTTTCCTTTAGGGCTTGAAATACATCACTCCAAGCTCTTCTTGCCTTGAGGGTTTGCATTGAGAAATCTGCTGTGATTCTGATGGACTTTCCTTTGTATGTGGTTTGTTTCTTTTCTCTCACTGCTTGTAGAATTTTGTCCTTCTGTTGGATTTCTGGAATCCTAACTATTATATGCCTATGTGTAGATTTGTTTTGATCAAGGCTATTTGGAGTCCTATATGCCTCACTTATCTGTATGTCAAGTTCTTTTCCCCTCCTTGGGAAGTTTTCTGCCATCACTTCTGTGAACAGTTTTTTGATGTCATCTGCACTCTCTTCTCTTTCTTCATTGACTCCAATCAGTCTTATGTTTTTCTTCTTTGCATTGTCTAGCAGCTACTGGATTGATTTCTCGTGGTCCCTTACAATTTTAAAGCAATTTTTCTTTTCCTTGTCACTAATTGCAATCTTATCTTCTATATGTGAAATTCTATCCTCACATTGGTTCATTCTGCTGTGCAGACTTTTGATGGAGTTTTTAATCTCTTGGAAATCTGTTTGCATCTATTTTATGGATTCCACTTGTTTCCTATGTTGGGATTCCATCATGTTCCTCAGATCCTCTATTTTTTTTTTATCTGTGTCCTCTCTAGATTTATTAATCATGTCTTGCACTATGAGAACAATCTTTGCTGTTATCTGAGAAATTATTTCTGATTTCATTTTTTCCAGATCTTCTTTTGTTGCCAGTTCAGAGAGTCCAGGTGGTTGAGTATCAGATTGTTCCATCTCCTTTCCCTTTGGGGTTGCTGTAGGTGATCTGGAAGTCTGTTTTTGAGGCTTGTTTATGTGTCTTCTCATTTCCACAGGAGGGGGGGTGTGCTTCTGGTGCCCACGTGGCTCACCTTCTCTGCCCTAGGAGCCTGGGATGGCAGCGGGGGAGCTTCCTTCCAGGTGATTGTGTTTTTCTGATATTCATTAATTTTTTGTATTTCTTTTTTAGTCTTAATTTCATTAATTTCTGCTCTGATTTTATGGTTTCCATTCTTAAATTCAGTTTAGGTTTGGCTTCTTATATTTTTCATATCTGGAGGTTAATCACTAGGTTATTTATTTGATCTCATTCTGTTTTTCATGAGCATGATTGTAATAAGCTTCCCTGATAGGACTGCTTTTCATCGCATTCCAAATGTCTGGTGTGTTGTACTGGCATGGTTGTTTGATTCCAGAAATTTTTAATTTCTTCCTTGATGTCTTCTGTGACCTACTGTGTTTAGGAGTGTGTTAGTCAGTTTTCAGGTGTTTATAAATTTTCTGTGTTCCCCTGGCTCCTGGTGGGAGTCAGAAATAGTCCACAGGCACCTTTCATTTGTTTATCCACTCAATGCCCAGAGTGGAGAGAATGTACCTTGCCCACAGTGAGTGCTGTGGGGATGCTGCTGGGCTGCAGCATTCCCCAGTGTTTGGAGGCAGGGTGATGGGGAAAAGGGGGTGGTATAGGAAGAATCTGTCCCAGGAGTCTAGTTTTTGAAAGCATTGGTCCACTCCCACAAGCTATTTGGGATATTCTCATGATGGCTGTACCCCAGAGAAGTAAGGCCTAAAGTATTGTGGACCACTCACCATGGCACCACTTCTTTACAATGATCCACATATCTGGTTTGATCTATGTGTATCTTCCTGATTAATGTTCCTGATTAATTTGTTCAGGTAGTAAATCCTTCCCCTGCTTTACAGTACCTGTGTTTTCATTGAATCTTTTCTAAGGACCTCTGACCTGACTCCTCCTTTAGTCACCTGTGTTTCCCTCTTAAAATTTTTTTTTTTGTACCGGGGATCAATCTTGGGACCTTGAGGTTGTGAGACAGGCACCAGAACCACTGAGCTAAATCCCTGGCCCTAGAAATTGTTTTTGAAACAAGAACCAAATAAAAATTCTGGAGTTGAAAAATATAATAACTGAAATGAAAGAATTACTAGAGGAGTTTAACAGCATATTTGGATGAACAGATGACAAAATTGTTGATTTTTAAGACAAGTCAATTGTGATTATTTAGTATGGAGGGGGAAAAATAAACAGAACCTCAGAGACCTGTGGGACATCTTCAAGCGTACTAAAATATGTATAAAGGGAGTACCAGAAAGAGAAGAGAAAAATAATTTGTAAACAAAAACTGCTGAAAATTACCCAAAATTCATTTTTTTAAAATCTATATATCCATGAAGTTTAAAAACAATCCTTCAAGTAGAATAAGCAAAGAAGATTCACACCTACATAAAATTATAATCAAATACTAAACAATAAAGAGAGGATATTGAAAACAAACAACAAAAACATAAAACAAACAACAAAAACACCCCATAACATGCACAATAAGATTAACAGCTGATTTCTCAATAGGAACCTGGAGGGCTAGAAGGCAGTGAGACAACATTTTTAAAGTTTTTAAAAGAAACATCTTCAACCAAGAATTCTCTGTCCAGAAAAACCATTCTTCAAAAATGAAAGAAAAATTAAAATATTGCCTGATAAACATAACCTGCAAGGATTTGTCACTAGCAAACCTGCCTTATAGAAGATACTGAGGGAGTTTTTCAGCCTGACATGAAAGAACACTAGAAAAATTTTGAATCTACATGAAGAAATAAAGAGCATTAGTTAAGGCAAATACAGAGTAAATATAAAACACATTATAAATGTATTTTTACAGCTTTTTTATTTTCTACCTGATTTAAAAGAAAACTGCATAAAAACCATAATTATAAACCTGTGTGCTAGCCATACATTTTATAAAGATGCAATAGAAATTTCAGTAGGAATTGCAATTTGTATGACAATAACAACATAATGGAAGGAGAAGAAATTGGAACTCTATAGGGCCGAAGTTTTTCTACAGTATTGAAATTGTTATTAATTTAAAATAGATTGTTAAAAATTAAGATGTTAATTATAACCCCCCAGGGAAACCATTAAATGGTTTAAAAGAATCTGTGGTACAGATAGATAGTTTAGTAAATTACAACCAGTATAATAACTGAAGTGAAAGTATAATAATAACTGAATGAGAAAAATCATTAGAAGAGTTTAGCAGCTTATTTGGGTGAGTAAAAGGCAAAATTGTTGAATTTTAAGACAAGTCAATTGTGATTATTAGAAAAAATGAAATAAATCTCTGAAGAAAAGTTCTTAAGTTCTTCATGTGATTTTATTGATTGCCTAATACATAAATAGTAGTTTAAAAATCAACTAAGATGTTTTTTATTTATTTTATTTTAATTTTTTTTGGTACTGGGGATTGAACTTGGGTCCTTGCGCTTACGTGGCAGGCAGCAGAACCACTGAGCTAAATCCCCGGCCCCCAAGATGTTTTTATTAGTTACTTTCTCATTGCTAGGAGAAAATACCTGACACCTATAACTTAAAGGAGGAGATTTTTATTTTAATTCACGGTTCTGGTGGGTTCAGTCCATGGTTGGCCTGCTCCAAGGCAGAAACTGCATGGGAAAGACCAAGCAGGGGAAAGCTGCTCATACCATGGTGACCTGGAAGCAAAGAGAAAGGGGAAAATACACCCTTCCAAGTCACTCCCTCAGTGACCAGTTTCTTCCAACCAGGCACCACCTGGGAACATGAGACATTTGGGAGACCTTGTAAATCTACACCATAACAGTATTCTTTCATGAATTTTAGATTGAGAGCCTAGTATGTGACAAGAACTATTTGATGCTGCAAAATATAGGCTTATCTGAGTCTGTCTTAATGAAAAGCATCCCTTATGAACCTGTAATTTTTACCAAGCTCCCTATTTCTGTTATTCTAATTTTCTACTGACTCAAGGTCTTCTTTGACAGTGTCTCTTATTAATAACCTTCATACTCATTCTAATCTATTTGTTCATTTATTCCTTCAGCAAATATGTGTTGAGTCCTAATTATGTGGCATCCATAGGCAATAAAGTGATAAACAAGGCAGATTAGTTCTTGCTCTCTTGGCCTTGGGGAACCTTCATGTAATGCATAACATAATGTAGTATATGTGATAAATGACAAAGAGTAAATGTATCAGGATAAAAAAACAATGGGATGCTTTCAGATAAAGTGATCAGGAAAGAACTCTCCCAGAAAGTGATATATGAGCAGAAATCTAAATAAAATCCAAAGATCTTAAGAAGGAGGTTTCTAAGAAGAAATAACTAAAAAAGTTGAAATGAAAATGAGCAAGACTTCTTCAAGAGAAGAAAAAGAGCCAGTGTGAATTAAAATTTCCTCATTCAACATGTCTTGGATTCAACCTGCATCTTCAATCTTCCTACCATAATTCATATCCTTATCTGTGTCACTCATACCTGAGTTACTACAAGAAGCTTCTAATTCTTCTTAACCCAAGTCTGTGTCCCATACAATTTTTCCTAAACACTACTGTCCACTTTGCAACTAAGACATTCCAATGACTTTCTACTGCCCCTAGAAGAGCAGAAGGGCTACTAGACAAGCATTTACTGCATTCCTTCTATGTCTCAAACACACTCCCTGGCATTGTGCAGACACATATTGCATAAAGACCAGGTCGTTCCTATCACAGAGCTAATGTTCTTGAGAGATAAGACAGACAATAAACAAATACCTATCAAGATAAATTCAAGAGCTTGAGAAGTAGCTCAGTGGTAGAGTGCTTGCCTAGCATGTGTGAGACACTGAATTTGATCCCCAACACTAGAAAGCAAAGAAAAGGTAATTTCAGATAATGGTAAGTGCCAAGAAGAAAACAGAGAAATAGTGATCAAGGAGTTGACCTAAGGTGGTCTGGAGAATCTGCTCCAGGAGAGGAGACAACAGATGCCAAGAGCCTCAAGTGAGGCTTTTCAAAGACTGGCCTTTACATCATTTCCTCTGGTAAGTCTTTCCCAGCACACCAGGGAAACAAACCGCTTCTCCTCTGAGTTACTAAGTCACAGTGTCCATACTTACATTTCAGTGTTTGTCAAAATTATCAAGTTCATCTCTCTCCAATTGACTGAGTTTATTGAGTACAGAAACCCTATCTAATTCATATTAGGCTGTCTGGAGTATTATATAGCATTGATAAATATCAGTGGAGCTGAATTGAATGAAGCTTAATATCCTAATTTGGAAGGTGGAGTCATCCTTTAACTAAACTGTAATTCAACTGTAACTCACACCCATGGCTTTTATTAAGCCAGAAACCTCACTGCCCCTGTCTTCTCTGGGTAAAACTTGGCAAAGTTTACAAACTTCAATAAATTATATGAGTATAAAATTCTAGAACTGAAATTATTGTTTGCCTACTTTTACCTTTGGAGAATTAGGATGTATTAACTTAGGTTGAATTAGTCAATTACCTCTTTCAAAACTAGTTTAGCCTTTTGAAATTGATACTGATAATAGTGACTTGTGGACAGACTTTATACAAACTTGATAGTTTTTGTTTAAAAATGTTTGTTGAAAGACTATCACTAAAGTACAGAGCTTGCTCCTGGGTCATACAGTGAATAAAACATGCATATCTTTGTGTTCTTACCTTTGTAGAGTGTAGTCTTGTCATGGACACAGGTAACAAGCAAGAAAACAAGAAAACCAATGTATAACAACAGCTTCTGAGCCTGCTGTTAAAGACACAAACTGTGTACAACACAGTTAACAAGCAAGGTCTTTGCACTGGGTGGTCCGGGGCAGGGGGGCTTGCCTGCAAGGATGGCGTATAAACTTAACTCAGCCATGCAAAAACAGAATGGATCTCTCAGCCTTTGATAAATTCTAAATAATTTGCTAATTTTTGAGAGGGACTTCACAATATCCTATAGTCAATCTATGTTCTTATAAAAAACATTTTTGGTTTTGTCCTACAACTAATCAAAATTCACTACATTTATAGTACACCAATGTAAAATAATATTTACAAGGAATTGTTCTTCATATCCCTGGAGCATGTTCTTTGTCAGTCCTTCAAGCTGGATTGAGTAACATTTGTAATTTTGTTTTCTAATGACACTGATCCCTCTGTGTTCCAAGTACACAGATTTCTGTGAGCTCAAATGGGTCCACTCCCATGACCACACATCATATACCCTTGAAGTCATGCAATTCATCTGTTTGGAATACAGTGTCTGGAGCTCTCATGGGGAACATTCAGGTTGGAGCCTGATGAAAGGTCAGTTCCATGGCTCCAAGCCTCTTTCTAGCCCTGACCACCAATTTCACACCTTTGTGATGTAGGTCCTACAGGAGAGTATTGGTTAATCAAGGCAGATACTTCACAGCCTCCAGAGGTATCACAGGAGGATACTCAGGCATCGTATTAAGTCTTTAAGTCAGTACGGCTATCCCCAATCTTCTCAGAAGCTGGTCAAGGGTAAGGCAGAAACATGGGAGGCACTCAGCCACCAATGACTGTGTCTGTACTCAGAAGGATGAGCAGATGCTGACTTAGCAGCTCCTCGAGGCTGGGTACACCCTGGATGGGGAAATTATTACAGACTCCTATGATCTAAAACATAAATGCAAGGGACTATTCCTGAATGAAGGAAATACGTAAATACTGATAAAAAGGACAACCAGATAGTCACAGGACAGGACTCGTGAGTTCCTTGAGTCCAAATTATAAACCACAGAATTTCAAATAACCAGAAAGTTTATGGGATGGAAAAGTCTTATGACTGCTATTTTTTTTTTTTATATAGCAGCCACCGGCCACATGTGGCAATTGAGAACTTGAAATGCAGACAGCCCAAATTGAGATATTCTATAAGTATAAATTATACACTGAGTTTAAAACACTTTGTGTCAAAAAATAAAATACCAGATGTAAAATATCTCATTAAATATGTAATACTGTCTAAATTTAAAAGATATTTGGAAAATATTGGGTTAAGTAAAACATACTCAAGATTAATTTCACCTATTTCTTTTAACTTCTTCTTTTTTTTTGGTACCAGGTATCGAACTCGGGTCCTTGTGCTTGCGTAGCAGGCGACGAAACCACTGAGCTAAATCCCCGGCTCTTTTAACTTCTTAAAATGTAGATACTACAAAATTTAAAGTCAGGTATATGACCCCTGTTACATTTCTGTTGTATGTCACTGGTATAATAAACTGTATTATACAAAGCAATCATTTTTTAAGATTCATGAAAAATTTTCTAAAATGTTCAGTTTCTGGTTTTAAAGAACACAGCCTGAAAAGCATAGCTAATGTAATTAGGTCTACTATGAACAATGTGTTGAATGTGTGAATGATTCTATATCATTGAAGCTTTATTCTAAACATTTTTCAGTGTCCCCTTGTTCTGAAGGCGGCTCTCCCACAGTGGCTCTGCCCTTGTAGGAGCCCTGAGCTGGGGCCTTCTGCTTCTTGAATTCAAATCATGAGCTTTATGGTTTGTTTTCTGAGATCTTAGAAACTTCTTTCTCAAGAGCTTGTAGGAGAACACTGACTTTCCAGAAAGACAGGCTTTTTCTGGGTCATTCTGTCTGGCCTCTTGTGAGTTCATCTTTTCATCTCTGAAAGGAAGAGCTAACATGGGTTGGGTCCCAGAGCAAGGAAGCACAATGAAAGCTACCTGGTGAAACCAGAGCACAAAGAGCCAAGAAGTTCTAAAGGCCAACAACCTTACAAAGAGAAACCACGGTGATGGAAATTAGGTGAAGAGCCTTCACAGATGCCATATAAACCTATTTTAGGCTGCATCTCTCAATCATAAGGTGAATTTTCCACTTCTGATTACCCAGGAATGCTCAAGCTCTAGGAACAAGTTAAACAGCTGAAATTCACACACAAAAGGCAACTTACCAACATACAGGAAAAATAAATCACCAGAGATGAGACTGGGCAGAGAAGCACTTTCCATGAAAAAGGCTGCTTAGAAAAATAAATCTATCAAGATAAGGAGGTTGCCTGATAGACAAAGATGACAGATGGGGGAGATGGAATGGTAAGCTGACCATTTGGAAAAGGGAGAAATGTATGCCCTATGAACAATTAAGCAATAAAATTACATCACTCAGTGTGTCACAGAAGAGCCGTAATCTGAAGGGAACACTGAAGAAATACCCGGTGAGGGCATGTATATCTAATTTAAGAGAAATAACATTGATTCCCTTGCCAGAGCAAGATTTGACTGGGGTATTAACATATTTCATGGGATTAATCACCCACAGACTTACAGAAAAGAGAGTTTCAGAAACTGGATTTGGCTCTTGGCCCAAATTCAAGAGACCACAGGGTGTCCTGAATGAAAGTAGCATCCCAAGAACAGCCTCTTCTGGACAATGAAGGCATAGAAACCCAGAAGCCACATACATCTATCAGAGCCTGAGCTATCCAGCATCTGAGTCCTAAAAAATATGTTTCTTGGTTCTGATTCCAGTGCCACTAAGCTTATAGTTTGGCATCCTGTGCAGCTTTTCAATGGGAAATACCAGGCTAGTGAAGTTGATTTGATTTTCTAGCCTGACAAAGAAATATATTTTTCCTTTCTGGCCCATTAATTGGATTTATGGTTGGAGACAACAGTTAAGTCTGCAGTTCATTCACATAATGAAACACATATAATGAAAAAAAATGAGCTGTTTACTAGCCTACAAAATTTAAGAGACAAATTCACTAAGTTCAGCTATTGTACCCCTGCTATCAAGAGCCTTCTCTGTACTGAATTCCACTGCCTTTTTAGTACCACCTTCAGCAGTGAGCACAAGTCATGTTCCAAACAGGCTAACATGCCCACTTGAAATTTTCAAATCCAAACAGTTGACACAGCCCGAAACTTTGGACAGCTGTGTGAACCAGGGGTCCATGTCTTGTAAAGAACCAAGCCTCACAACAGGAAGTGAGGGGTGGGTGAGCAACCGAAGCTTCACCTGTATTTACAGCTATTCTCCTTCAGTAGTATTATCACCTGAGCTCTGGCTCCTGCCAGATTAGCAGCAGCATTCAATTCTCATAGGAACTCAAACCCTACTGTGAACTGTGCATGTGGGGAACCTAGGTTTTGCAATCCTTATGAGAATCTAATGCTTGATGATCTGAGGTAGCTCAGTGATGCTAGCACTGGGGATGGGCTACAAATAGATTAACATTGGCAGAGAGGTTTGAATGCACAGAGACCATAATAAATCAATAACTTGCTCACTCATATCAAAACCTTATCAGTAAGTGGTGTCAATTAAGCTGAATCTACTAGCAGGACAAAATAAGATTATGCAGTACACTAAGCATCACACTTCAGATGTTACTGTCTCCCATCAACCCCAGATCAGACTGTTTAATTACAGGAAAACAAGTTCAGGGCTTCCACTGATTCTGCATTATGGTGAGGTGTATAATTATTTATTATATATTATAATGTAATAATAAAAATGCATAACAAATGCATTTGAATCACTCTGAAACCATACCTCCTTCTACCCCATCCCCATCCATGGAAAAATTGTCTTCCATGAAACCAGTTTCTGATGCCAAAAAGGTTGGGGATCACTGCTGTAGACTGTATAGAGAGGGTGAGACACTGGGCTGAATTGTTACCCAAAGACAGCTCCTGAAATTAAAAAAATAAAAATAAAAATCTCTATTATCAGCCTTTCGGTACAAAAAATATAAAACCAGAATTACACTTTATTCACTCATGTATTCAAGAAACAAAATTGAGCATCTGGTGTCTTTTAAGCTCTGTTTTGATGATGACATATGTCAGTGAATAAAACACAGAGACATCAGTTCTCAAGAAAGTTATAATCTAGGAGATAGGCAGAAAAAAGACTATCAAACATCATTTTTATAAAAGAAAACTGTCTCATATTCGGAAAAAAGATTGTTATTTAAATTTTTTAAAAATAGTAATAGAGGGCCAGGGATTTAGCTCAGTGGATCGGCCACCTATCTCGAAAATGCAAGGTCCCAAGTTCAATCCCTGGTACCAAAAGCAACAAAAACCAAAACAAAAAAAAAATGATAATAGAGCAAGAGAAGGAAATTTTGGAGTGACTGAGAAGCACATTGCAGAAGTAAATGGCTTATTGAATATAGTCTGTTTATTTCTACATGGAGCACAGGTATGTGAGTGTACACAAAAAAACCACACATGCTCGTTGAGAATTAATCTGCAGGTGAACCTTACAGGCCACCATACCAGCACCCCCAGCGCTGAGGAGCAGAGTTGCCCCAATGCAGAGGAGGTGAAACTTCTGGGCCGCTGTACCACCACCCCCAGTGCCAAGAAGGTGAGCCACACTGGGGCCAACAGCACATATCCCTCCTCCCCCACTCCCCCACATTGAAATGAGAAGACATGTAAACAAGTCTCAAAACCAGACTTCCACATCACCTACAGCAACCTGAAAGGGAAATGACATGGAACAATCTGACACTCAACCACCTGGACTCTCTGAACTGGCAACGAAAAAGGATCTGGAAAAAATGAAATCAGAAATAATTTTTCACATAACAGCAGAGATTGTGCCCATAGTGCAAGACATGATTGATAAATCTAGACAGGAGCTGAGGAACATGATGGAATCCCAACATAGGAAATAGAATCTTTAAAACAGAAGCAAACAGATTTCCAGGAGATTAAAAACTCCATTGAAAGTTTATGCAGCAGAATAAGCCAATATGAGGACAGAATTTCAGATATAGAAGATAAGATTGCAATTAGTGACCAGGAAAAGAAAAATTGCTTTAAAATTGTAAGGGACCATGAGAAATCAATCCGGCAGCTGCTAGACAATGCAAAGAAGAATGACATAAGACTGATTGGACTCAATGAAGAGATAGGAGAGAGTGCAGATGACATAAAAAAACTGTTCACAGAAGTGATGGCAGAAAACTTCCCAAGCAGGGGAAAAGAACTTGACATACAGATAAGTAAGGCATAGAGTACTCCAAATAGCCTTGATCAAAAAAAATCTACACATAGGCATATAATTGTTAAGATTCCAGAAACACAACAGAAGAACAAAGTTCTCCAAGCAGTCAGACAAAAGAAAGAAATCACATACAAAGGAAAGCCCATCAGAATCACAGCAGACTTCTCAATGCAAACCCTCGAGTCAAGAAGAGCTTGTATTCCAAGCCCTAAAGGAAAACAGCCTCCAACCCAGATTGATGCACCCTGCAAAACTACCTTTCAAAATTGATGGAGAAATAAGATACTTTCATGACAAAGAGCACCTTAGGAACCTCATGAATACCAAACCAGCACTCCAAAAAAATTTAGACAATATCCTATGAAAAGACACAACACCAGGAAACACAGCAGAATGAATCCATTGGGCATGACAAGAAATTAGATGCAAAGGGGGAGAATCCAAAAGAAAGAAAAAGTCATGACATTGATAAGTCAATATATATCAGTTATAATCATCAATGTTAATGGTCTCAATTCATCAATCAAAAGAAATAGACTGGCAGAATGCTTCAAGAAGCAAAATCCAACAATATGCTGCATACAAGAAACACACAATTCAAAAAGTAACTCATAGACTGAAAGTTAAAGGGTAGAAAACAATACTCCATGCGACAGGAACCCAGAAAAAAAGCAGGAGTAGCTATCCTCTTTGCAGATCAAGTGGATTTCAAACCAACACTGATTAAGAGAGAAAAAGAAGGACACTACATCCTTGTGAAGGGAATGATCCAACAGGAAGAAAGGACAATCATAAATATCTATACACCAAACACTAGTGTGCCCAACTATATAAAACAAATACTAACGCACATGAAAAGTCATATATGCACTGACACAATAATAGTGGGGGACCTCAATACCCCACTGTCACAAATAGATAGATCAACTAGACAAAAAATAAGCAATGAAATACTAGAACTCAATCAAACTCTTGAATAAATGAACTTAACAGATGTTTACTGAGTGTTCCACCCCACAAAATCAGAATACACATTCTTTTCAGTTGCACATGATTGTTCTCCAAAACAGACCACATACTCACTCACAGAACATGTTTAAGTAAGGGCAAAGGAATTGAAGTTATCCCCTGTATATTATCAGAAAATAGTACGATGAAATTGGAGATCAATAGC
Source organism: Heterocephalus glaber (assembly GCF_053883595.1). Classification (NCBI taxonomy): domain Eukaryota; kingdom Metazoa; phylum Chordata; class Mammalia; order Rodentia; family Bathyergidae; genus Heterocephalus; species Heterocephalus glaber. The sequence goes on along the minus strand of NW_028258296.1, from coordinate 29,623,188 downwards.
AAAAGAAACCACAAGAATTTCAGAACATGGAAGTGAACAACACACTTCTGTATAACCAATGGGTAACAGAGGAAATTAAAGAAGAAATCAGACAGTTCCTTCAATTAAATGACAATGACAATAAAACATATTGGAATCTATGGGACACAATGAAAGCAGTCTTACGGTGAATACTCATATGAGGAAAACAGCAAGCCCAATTAAACAACCTGATGCTGAACCTCAAGCTTCTAGAAAAACAAGAGTAAGACAAACCCAAAGCTCATACAAGGGAGGAAATTATAAAGATCAGAGCAGAAATCAATTCAATGGAGACTAAGAGAATGATACAAAAAAATCAATGAAGCCAAGAGTTGGTTCTTTGAAAGAATAAACAAAATTGACAAACCCTTAGCCAACCTTACCAGAAAAAGGAAAGAAAAGGGGCAAGTCCATGCAATTAGGAATTAAAAAGATGAAATTACATCGGACCCAGAAGAAATCCTGAGGATCATCAATACCCACTTCAAGAACCTATACACCAATAAGATGGAAAAAACGGAAGAAATGGACAGATTCCTAGATGCATATGAACTACCAAAGTTGAATGAAGAAATCCTAGGAATTCGAAACAACCCAATATCAATCAATGAAATTGAAAATGTAATTAAAAACTTAGCAACTAAGAAAAGTCCAGGTCCTGATGCCTTCACTGCTGAATTCTACAAGACATTTAGAGAGGAACTGCTGCCACTACTGTTTAAACCCTTCAATTAAAATGAAAGAGAAGCAATACTCCCAAATGCATTCCAGAAGCAAGCATCACCTTGATCCCCAAAGCAGAGAAAAACCCAACGAAAAAAGAGAACTATAGGCCAATCTCACTAATGAACATAGATGCAAAAATCCTTAATAAGATACTGGCAAACAGAATGCAGAAGATCATCAAGAAGATCCTACACCCTGATCAAGTGGGATTCATCCCAGGGATGCAGGGATGGTTCAATATATGAAAATCAATCAATGTGATACACTACATCAATAGAGCCAAAGACAAAAACCATATGATTATCTCCATAGATGCAGAAAAAGTATTTGACAAAATCCAACATGCATTTATGATAAAAACCCTACAAAAAATTGGAATAGATGGTCTCTACTGCAATCTGATAAAAGCCATCTATGAAAAACCAACAGCCAATATCATACTAAATGTTCAAAAACTGACATCCTTCACACTAAAATCAGGAACAAGAGAGGATGTCCACTATCACCACTCCTGTTCGATATAGTTTTGGAAACATTAGCCACGGCAATTAGACAAGAGCAAGAAATAAAAGGAATAAAGATAGGTAATGAAGAAGTCAAATTGTCATTATTTGCAGATGACATGATACTCTATATAGAAGACCCCAAGAACGCCACCAAAAGTCTTCTAGACTTAATATCCAAATTCCGTAGAGTAGGTGGTTACAAGGTCAACACACAAAAATCAATAGCATTCCTCTATATGAACAACAGACTCACTGAGACAGAAATAAGGCAAACAATTCCTTTCACAATAGCACCCAAAAAACTAAAATACCTAGTCTCTGAAAACTATAGCACTCTGAAAAGAGAGATTGAAGATGATATCAGAAAATGGACAGACATCCCCTGCTCCTGGGTAGGAAGGATTAATATAGTGAAAATGGCCATACTTCCAAAACTGCTATATAGATTTGATGCAATTCCAACTGAGATCCCAGCAGCATACTTCATGGAGCTTCAAAAAGCAATCCAAAAATTCATTTGGAGCAAGAAGAGACCCAGAATAGCAAAAGCAATTCTAGGTAACAGAGACATGGCAGGGGGTATCACAATCCCCAACTTGCAACTATACTATAAAGCTACTGTGATAAAAACAGCATGGAACTGGCAAAGAAACAGACCTGAGGACCAGTGGAACACATTAGAAGATGCTGAAACAACTCCAGACACATTCAGCCATCTCATCTTTAATAAAGGAGCCAAACACCTTCACTGGAGAAAAGATAACCTCTTTAATAAATGGTACTGGAAAAATTGGGTTTCAACTTGCCAAAGATTAAAACTAGACCTATATCTCTCACCAGGCACTAAACTAAAATTGAAATGGAAATACTAAAATAGAGAAGCTGAACTGGCTTGAACAGAGGTTGGGTAGAACTCTTGAAGACATTGGTGTAGGAAAAGATTTTATGAAGAAAACCTCAGTTGCCCATGAACTAGCACAATCAACAAGTGGAACCTCTTCTTATTAAAAAGCTTCTGCACAGCAAGAGAAACCACCAGCAGTGTGAAGAGACAAACCACAATGTGGGAAAAAAACTTCACCTGCTGTTCCTCAGATAAAGGCCTACTATCTCGAATCTATAAAGAACTTAAAAAGATCAGACCTCCCAAATTTAAAGACTCAATCCGAAAATGGGCATCTGAAATGAATAGACATTTCTCAGACAAAGAAGTAGAAATAGCAAATAAACATATGAAAAAATGTTCAGCATCACTGGACATTCGAGAGATGCAAGTGAAAACAACACTGAGATTCCACCTCACCCCAGAAAGAATGGCTGCTATCATGAAATCAACCAATAACAAATGCCGGCAGGGCTCTGGGGAAAGGAACAGTGTTCCACTGCTGGTGGGAGTGTAGACTGGCACAACCACTATAGAAATCAGTATGGAGATACCTCAAAGAACTAGGACTGGAAGTCCCATTTGACCTCACTATTCCCCTCTGAGTATCTTCCCCAAAGAATTAAAAGAATCATACCACAGTGATATATGTGCAACCATGTTCATAGCAGCACAATTTGTAATAGCTAAAAGTTGGAAGCAGGCCAAATGCCCATCAGCTGGAGACTGGATAAAGAAAATGTGGTTTTTTAATATAATGGAGTACTACTCAGCCATAAAGAATGAGAAATTAGAGACATTTATAGCTAAATGGATACATATTGAGGAGATACTCTTAAATGAAATAAATAGGACACACATGTAAATACCAAATAGTTTCTCTAGTGTGAGAAACTGAAAGTGTAAATAAGGACTAAAAGGTATAATAGATAATTGAAATAGGAAGAAAAGGGGCAAAGGGGAAGGGGAAGTGGGAGGGGTAGGGGAAAGGAAAGAAGGGAATGGAATTAATATGAAAAAATGGAAAAATGGAAATAAAGTCTTTGTAAATAGGGAGGGATGGAGGGGTTGAAGGGAGGGCAGGGGAAGGGGGAAAAATAAGAACCAAGAGGGAGTATGTGAAGGTGCAAATTTCCAACGATGAATGTCATTATATTGCATACCTAAAATGTACCAATGATTAAAATGAGTAATTGATAATGTGAAATAGGAAGAAAAGGTCCAAAGGGGTAGGGGTAGTGGGAAGGGCAGGGGAAAGAAGAGAAGGAAAAGGAAAAATGATGAGAAATGGAAAAAAGGGAAACAAAGTCTTTATGTATAGGGAAGGGTGGAGGGGTTGAAGGGAGGGCTGGGAATGGGGAAAAATTAAGAACCAAGATACATCATGTAAGATGTATTGGGTACAAGATCCCAATGAGAAATGTAAATGTATTGTATACCTAAAATGTACCAATAAAAGAATTTAAGGAAAATAAATAAATACATAAATACATAAATAAATAAATACAGACCATTCAATTGGGCCCTTGTTGTAGTATTCTCATTCGGGCAAATCCAGGACTAATCTCCCCTGGTGCTCCTTTATGAGCTACTGTTTAAGAGTTTTAAGTACTTTGTGTTTGGGCTATCTACCAATTTGGACTATTAGCAACCAGCAAACTTCCCAGGCCTTGGGCCCACTCTTCTCTCTGTGTTCTCCAGGGGCAGGAGCTTCCAATCCGGTCCCTCTGGTATCTTCCAGAACAAAAGACCCTCTGTTTGATGAGGAGTGAAGTTCTATCCTTCTTAGTACATCTTAATCTTGAAATCTATGATTGCCCCCACTCCATGCTTTTCAAATCTGCACAAATCAGCACTCAGTGGGGTGGTTTGGGTGCAGGTTTCTTCCTTCCTCACCTTTCCCAGCCATCTACCTCTGTGTTTTACTTTTTAAAACATCACAACATGACTTGTCACTGCTTTTCCCTTTTGAGTAAATAAAGCAATGGCTACAAACATTTAAAGTAGTTGCTAAATAAAATAGTGTTTATCCATGCTCTAAATAGCATAAATAAGTGCTTCTCAAGACAGCTCAAATCAAAAGCACAACCTTGGTATCATGCCCTCGAGCTTAGTGTTTGGTCAAGCCAGAATTTAGCCCACAACTCATAATGCAAAACACTGGTCTGATCCCTCAAAGTCATCCATTCAAACCTGAATCACTACCAACATCATTCAGTATTTACCGAGTCTAACTCGGGGCTGTGCAGAGTTAAACATCCCCTATCTTTTCATTTTTGTATCCTACTTGCAAGTACTGAGCAAACAAACATGTGTTGATTAATAGTCCAGGTGAATAAATTCAGAAAATAAATCACTTAAGGAAGCTAACATTTTTAGTAGAAACAAAATTGTTGTGTTCCTCAAAAGATCTTAGGTTCTGAGTTATTTCTGAGCACATCTGAAAATAGATGGGAGCACGTTTGGCTTCTCAATAGACCTCACAGAGCATGAGTTTACCTAACATACTCTGTCAGTGAGAAAAGAGAAAAGCCCTCAACAGCCAAATCTTAGATTTGTGAATGCTAACTAGAGCCTTTATGCCACTGGATCTTCCTAGTAGCAGCTCATTTTCTCTGAGGCAACCCTCCTAATGTAAAGCTCTGTTTGTACCCTAATACAAAGCCCATTGGCAGTGAAGCTCAGGGTACCTCTGAATGCATCGTCCCTGAACTCAGTAGGTGAGACTCTAATTGCCTGGATAGAGCTGCCTTAGACCTACAACAGGAGCCTCCTGAGTTCCTTTAAAAAAGACAACAAACAAAAAGGAGTAGCAAACAATGTGCCGAGCTCTCATAGACATATCATAAATAAGAACAAAAAGCTACCATCAGAATACAGTCTATACAATCCCACTTGTGTAATAAATAAAAACAGAAGCTTATGTAGGTCCTACATGTGTATGAATACACATAGAAAATGGTCAGAAAGAGGCATCAAACTGAGAGCAGTCTGTTGAAGAGGAGAGTAGAATTAGGGACAAAATGAGGGGTAGAGTTTTACTTTTTCTATATATTTTTCCATTTTTTGCATATTATAAAATAAGAATGTATTTGTTCTTTTTAAACTTAATTTTTTTTTTTTTGTACTCGGGATTGAACTTGGGTCCTTGCGCTTGCGAGGTAGGTGGCAAAACCACTGAGCTAAATCCCCAGCCCTTAAACTTAAATTTTAAAGATACAAAGTCATTACCCATATAGCTATTAGGTCAAAATCTTGGGACTATGGGGCTAGGGATTTAGCTCAGTGGTGCCGCTGCCTGCCTCACAAGCACAAGGTCCCCAGTTCGATCCCCGGTACCAAAAAAAAAAGGACATAGTTCTCTTTGGGCTGGGGATTTAGCCCAGTGGTTATACAGCCTGTCTCAAGAGCACAAGGACCAGAGTTCGATCCTCAGTGCCAAAAAAAAAAAACATCTTGAGACTATGAAAATTTTATATATTGTTATCTTATTTTACTTGTCTCAGCTGATTAATTAAAAAGTAATTTATATAAAACACTTTTACATATGTTACTTTAATTTGGGCAAGATAGAAGAGAAATATAGGACAGAATTCTTTTGCTTGAAAAACAAGATAGACACACACATTCACCTATTTCTTTGGATTACTGGACAGAGAAATGTGACTTTATAAATAAACATTAAATGTTTGCCTAACAAATATGTTATAAAATGTTGGAATTGATAGCAAACACATTTCATATATGGTTGATTAGATACTATTCTGACTCAGAATTGCTGAAATTGAATGAAATAGACTATGCAAAGAGGGAAAAAAAGCAAAACTATTTTGCAAAAATATTTTGGGAAAAATTAGGTAAGAATGAATTATTTAGAAATGCTACCATACAGAGTTGACTGGCATGAACTAGTAATGATTTACTTTTTAAAGCAAAGTTATCATTCTGTTCTAATGGTTTCTTTATGACTTAGTACACAGCCTAGAACTCCCAGCCAGAACTACAGATCTACTACTAAGACATGACCCACCAAGTTCTCATATTCAGGATCAGCCTCAGCAAGTATATATTACTAATAATAGCTATTTTAATCCACAGAGCTCTTTATGAGGTGCCCAGTGTCCATTATGTCAAAGTTAGTTTAGGAGATGCAAAGCTGGGCTTCAAACTTATTGTAGGTGTAGCTGGCTCCAAAGACTGCTCTTCCCACTGAGCCTTGTGAACTCAAACCTGTAGACTGAGTTATCTGCTAGGCCCCTTGGGATATCTACTCTGAATTTAACTTTGAGTTCACACTGGCATCCAAAGATGAAGGGACAACTGGGTTTGGCACAAGTGTAAGGTGACCTGGTGTTAGGAGAGTAACATACTGGGTGCCATAGCTGCCTCCAGGCTTGAAAAGCAAGGCAAGATAATCAGCGAGGAAGTGCTCCAGTCTCTTCTACCTGGGATCTTTCACATGGTTGCTCCAAAAGAGATGGAAATTAAACATCTTTCAGCATTCGGAGAGCACAGTTGGCCCTCCATATCTGCAGGTTCTGCATCCATGGATTCAACCAATTTCAGATGAAAAACATTTGAAAAAAATTGCAACTGTATTGAATATGTACAATTTTTTCTTGTCATTATTCTCAGAAAGGTACAATATAATAACTACCATATTTATATGGCCTTTACATTATATTATATATGTGCATGCCTTAGAGATAATTTAAAGTATATGGGAGGACTATGTAGATTATACATACTGTGTCACCTTATATAAGAGACTTGATCATCACATTTTAACATCTTTTTTGTTTTGTTTTGTGGTGCTAGGGATCAAACCCAGGGCTTGCATATGCTAAGCAAGCACACTACCACTGAGCCACATCCCCAATCCAAATTTTGATATCTGTAGAAAATCTTGTAACCAATCCCCCAGAGATACTGAGAGACAACAGTTTTTGTATGAATGCTAATTAGTGACTTGTATACAATGCTTATCACTTAATAGCCAGCCTAAGTTTTCAGAGATCTTTCATAAACAACTGATTCTCACACTATCTTGTGAGGATACCCACGTCATTGTGAGGGGCTTCATGCCACAGGGCAGTCAGAAGAGAACTGAGGGTTTGCCTGAAGCCAGCAAACCATTCTAGGTTTCTGGAAAAAAGTAGATTTAATTCAGGGAACTGCTCACAAAGGTAATAGAAGGGTTGAGACACCAGAGAGGACACAGTCTCAAGAGGAATAAGGGATGACATTTATTACTATCCTGAGGGACAGAGGAACAACAGGGAAAAAATGGCACTATCAGACCCAAGGGTATGACTGCCCAGCTGAGTCCAAAGATAAGACACAGCTAATAGCGGACATGCTGACTGACACTGGAGCACAGGATGGAAAAAATCCCCGGGCTTCTCCCTTCTCACCTTGCAATCTTATAGTTCTTCTGATTGGCCGAAATTACTTTAAAATAGAGGCTGCAGGGGCCTGGGAAATGTACCTTCCTGCCATACAAGCCCAGAGAATCTCAAGGCAAAATGCAAATGTACCATACTATCAACAAAGTGTTGGTGAATAAGTGGTGGTGAATATGGGGAGAGGTGAGGTGAGAGAAGGAATGATTGGAGATATTACTGTAGGTCCCTAATTAAAAGGAGTAGGTAGTATATATAGACTTTCCTCTGCTTATCCCTGAAAAAGTGATGTTCTCCCCAGGTGCTATCATCATTTGCTATCTTCAGTGTCCCCTAAATGCCCACGTACTGAGGGCTTAATTTCCATCCCATGGTACTAGTGGAAGGCAGTGGAAACTTCAGGAGGTGAGACTGAGAGAGGAAGTTAGATCATTGGGAGTCATACCCTTGAGGGGGATATTGAAATCCCTGCCTCTTCCTTTCTCTTTGCTTTCCAGTCACCATAAGATAAATAGGTCTTGTCTGCCATGTGCTCCAGCATGATGTGTTCTGCTACTACAGACCCAAAGCAACAGGGCCAAGCAACCAAAGACTAAAGGCTTTTAAACCATGGGCCAAAATAAGCTTTCCTTTTTTTAAGTTGATTATCTCAGGTATTTGTTACAGACATGCAAAGCTGACTAAGACACCAACTCTTTAATCCAAAGCATCCAAGGATTTCTTAGGAAAGTAAAGAAGTGAGGAAGAGGGTTCTAAGAATGAAAGTCCAGAGAGCACGAATTCTAAGGAAGTATTAAATAGTATGGAATATATTTTAAGTTTGCAAAATAAATTATTCAGAAGTGGTCCTGAACTAACTTCTTATATTCATAATTCATTATAATAAAGATGGATATGAAAGGAAGAAGTTGACAACTATCTGAGGAGGAGCAATCAAACTAGAACAGAGTCAGCCCCACACCCTGAGAGGGCTGAGGGGTGGAAAGTTGAGCATCTAGACCTCCATGTCCAAGATGAAGGAGGGTTTTTCCCAGGCTGCAGCAGGTGAGGCCTTTACATCTCCAGGTTAAGTGAAGATCACTCCATTCATTCTGCAGAAATTGATTGAACTCCCACAGTGTACCAGGTACTAGTCTAAGCACTGGAGAGAACAAAATGCTGGGAATTCCTGCACTCTTTTGTGGGTCAGAGTGATTCAGACTACTCCATCTGGAGGAGAGAGAGGAAGAGAAGGAGCATCCTGGTAGGGTTTGATCAAAGAGAAGCCTCAATCCCTCTGTTATTCCTGGTTCTTGCACACACAGTCATGACAGTAAAACATGCAATACAGACACATTTAATTGCATTTTCCCTGGAGTTTAGTTTATTCTACTCGAGTCGACAAACATCTGTTTCATGCCAATTGTATGCCTGGTACTGGAGGTACAGAGATGAACATTTTCTTTAAAACCTGCCTCCCTCCCTTCAGCAAGGCAGCAATGGCAAATAAAGTGACTCCAAATTGAGAAGTTACTGAGGGCCCCTCAGGTTCACACAGATGATGAAGGATTGTTTTTGCACCAGCACATAGCAGCAGTGACATTGATCGGCAGCATATGAAGTAGACCTGAGCTAGCTCCAGGGTCCTCCAGTCAGCACTTCTTAGGACTGGTTCTCAACACTGGAAAACCCGAAAGTCTTTATAGTTTGCCTTTCAACCACCTCAGAAGAGCAGACAGGAGGCAGGCCCCAAGCAGCTTTACAGGCACCTGAGAACTCTCTGTCAGTCCTTAGCCAAAGGCCTCACAGTTCATCACTCCCAAAAAAAGAATATTTTATTTACTCCAAAGTCAATTTTCTCCTCTTAAACTGATGTTTTACAAAAAGTGCCTAAGTAATTTAACTATTCTAGAACTATAATTCACTTTCTAGCTAATAATTTTTAATTAAAACCTAGAAAAAATTCATCTGAATATGTTTTTAGCACTTTAAACTTTTTTTTTAAAAAAATCTGTTTAAATGGTTGACAAGGAAAAAGAAGACTCTTATTCAAGATACTCATTTTTTCTACCAATATGCTCAAAACTTCATTCCTCAGATAATGCTGTCATGTTTTAGAAGTATATTTCTGTTTCATAAGAGTCATGTCCAAATAAGTACATCCTTGATATAAAACATCTTCTTCCTAGAATATCAGTTTGTCTTGAAAAGGCAAATCTTTAAGCATGATCAAAGATTTGGCTAGTCAAGTGTCTCCATTTACTCACCCATGGGATGTTGTGTATCGTGTAACATTTTGTGCCCAGTTCTCAACCTGGTTACCGTTTCAAGAAAGGATAGGACTGTGGAGTTCTGTTTGGATTTCCCCATTCTTCACTCACATGAGGATTTGCACACTGGAGCTCAGTGGGTTCTGCCTGAGAAATGAGCTGGGACTCTCTGGGTCTCCTTCATCTTGACCCAGGACAGATTTCTGTTGCCTCAATCTATGTGAATTTGTATAAGAAAAAAGTCTGCTTCGATCCATTCCTAAGTAGCATTTTGATCATGATACTAATCTAAGATTTTATTACTTTCAACATCTAAAGATACCAGTGAAGTGTTTCCCTTTATCAAAAGATCAAAACAATGTCACTATCATCATTGGCTTGAGTAGCCAAATCAAAACATTACACACCCATCCAAAAAGTGTTTGGGAGATAGATGAATTTGAGAGTTGGATGAATTTTGGGTTTGTTTGCTTCTTTGGTTTTGCTGACTAAAGTAACTGGAGCAATTGAACAGGTGTGGGAAAGGGCAGATCAGCTTATGGGAGGGACAGTTCCTGTTCCTCCTCCCTCACTTAGTGTTAATTAAAAGAATGTACATCAACATTAATGCCTTGTGAAGTAATGAAGATAGCTATTCTTGGAGAATACAGACAATAAAACCAAACAAAACCAAAAATGAACAAAGAGGCATCCAAATATTCCTTGCCTGCTAGGGGGTGCAAATAAGAAAGTAGACTTTGAAATGTTACTTGAAATCATTAAAATGTTTTTTAGTTTGTGTGAAAATGGCACTTTCCCCTAGTTTTCAAAATCTGAGTCATCCTTTTAAAATACAATAGTTCACCGACACATCAAATAGCTCCCCATTCAGAGCTGATGACTCTTCTCTCAGGCCAGCACCATACCTATTGTAGGGAGTCCCGGAGTCGATACAATGTGTTCTCATAGATTGCATACTCTGCCTTCACCAAGGGCCCCTCTGAGGGCCAGAGGTGCCCTACAGTGCACTGGTGAAAACAAGTGGTCAGGCTGGGGAGCTGGGGATTGGCAAGCTGGGTCATGGATGAGTGCACAGGATCTGGAGCCAAACAACCTGCTCTGAGCCCCAACTCTACACATCCCAGCATGTGATCTCGAGTGACTTACACTAGTCTTGCTGACCTTCAGTCTTCTCAAGGGTAAAAGGGGGTAAATTGCAATACCTGTTCCCCAGGGTTTTCATGAGAAGCAAACTCAGTACTCACAGTGTGTGGCAAGCACTCAAAATATTTAGGATGTTATTAATAACTAAGTAATAACAAACTATCCAGAGTTTATCAATGCTGATAGTACAATTAGCTCTTCATGAAGTATTAAAGCCAAGGAAACCCTACTCACGTAGACAGGTGCTTAGTGAAAATGTGAGTGTTAGGAAGTGAGTGCTGGGGGGGAATCATTCATTACATACCATTTTCCTCAAGAAGGCTTTGAAGGGTGAGCCGGTCCCAGCACCCAGTAGGAAGCTCCCCCGCCACCATCCCAAGCTCCTAGGGCTGAGAAGGTGAGCCAGTCCCAGCACCTGGAAGGAAGCTCCCCCACAGCCATCCCAAGCTTCTAGGGCAGAGAAGGTGAGCCGTGTGGGCCCCAGAAGCACACCCCCCACCCCTGTGGAAATGAGAAGACACATAAACAAGCCTCAAAAACAGACGACCAGATCACCTACAGCAACCCCAAAGGGAAAGGAGATGGAACAATCTGATACTCAACCACCTGGACTCTCTGAACTGGCAACAAAAGAGGATCTGGGAAAAGTGAAATCAGAAATAATTACTCAGATAACAGCAAAGATTTTGCTCATGGTGCAAGACATGATTAATAAATCTAGAGAGGACACAGATAAAAAAATAGAGGATCTGAGGAACATGATGGAATCCAAACATAGGAGACAAATGGGATCCATAAAACAGATGCAAACAGATTTCCAGGAGATTAAAAACTCCATCGAAAGTCTGCACAGCAGAATGAACCAAGGTGAGGATAGAATTTCAGATATAGAAGAAAAGATTGCAATTAGTGACCAGGAAAAGAAAAACTGCTTTAAAACTGTAAAGGAGCATGAGAAATCAATCCAGTAGCTGCTAGACGATGCAAAGAAGAATAACATAAGACTGATTGGAGTCAATGAAGAAAGAGAAGAGAGTGCAGATGACATCAAAAAACTGTTCACAGAAGTGATGGCAGAAAACTTCCCAAGGAGGGGAAAAGAACTTGACATACAAATAAGTGAGGCATATAGGACTCCAAATAGCCTTGATCAAAACAAATCTACACATAGGCATATAATAGTTAGGATTCCAGAAATCCAACAGAAGAACAAAATTCTACAAGCAGTGAGAGAAAAGAAACAAATCACATACAAAGGAAAGCCCATCAGAATCACAGCAGACTTCTCAATGCAAACCCTCAAGGCAACAAGAGCTTGGAGTGATGTATTTCAAGCCCTAAAGGAAAACAGCCTCCAACCCAGATTGATGGACCCTGCAAAACTATCTTTCAAAATTGATGGAGAAATAAGATACTTTCACGATAAAGAGCACCTCAGAAACTTCATGAATATCAAACCGGCACTCAAAAAAAGTTTAGACAATACCCTAGGAAGAGACAATGAGGATGACAACCCCAGGAAACCCAGCAGAATGAATCCATTGGGCGTGACAAATTAAACGCATAGGGGGAGAATCCAACAAAAAGAAAAAGTCATGACAAGGCTTTTAAAACCTTTAACTTCATCTCCCTAATGAGTGTATAATTCAATCTTGTTATTGTACTGATTAGTATTTTTCTGATTCTAGAGTTGCATACCTTTCCTTGTGCTGTATTGGCTATTTATCATCTTCTTACGTCTACTTTTTAATTGGGTTGTCTATTAATGAGCTCTAAGAATTCTTTATATATTCTGGTCATAGGTTATATGCATTGAAAATATGGTCTGTTTAAGGACTACTTTTCATTTTAATGATGTCATTTAAAGTTCTAAATTTTGATGGAATCTCATTTATCAATTTTTTTCTTTTATACATCATGTTTTTTGTATCCTAGGTAGTTCTTGCCTACCCTGAATTCATAAACATTTTCTCTTATAATTTCTTCTTAAAGTTTTATACTTTTAGGCTTTCTTATTTAGGTGCACAAATCCCTTCAAGTTATTTTCATGTATGGAAAAAAAGGGTTGAGGTTAATTTTTTATATACAGATACCAGGTGTTCTACTGCTGTCTGCTGAAAACACTATCTCTTCCTCGGCTCTTGAATTGAGTTTATATTCTATAAAATGCTAATGTTCAATAATCTTTGAAAACTCAGTGGACCATATATGTGTGGTTCTATTTCTAGATTCTCTGTTTTATTCCAATGATCTATATGTCTTTCCTTACACCAACACTGCCTTGATTACTGTAGCTCTAGAAGACGTCTTAAAATTGGGTACTAAACCTCTTCCAACACTGTTTTTTTTAACTTTTCCAGGTTCTTTGTACTCCTACATAACTTTTAAATTTCAATATCCCATTCTTCATTTATAGCAAATATATACAGACCTGAATTTTTACATATATCTTGTGTTTTCTAATCCTGCTAAATTCAAATACAAGTTCTAGCGGCTCCTAGAGATTTCTTAGTGTTTTCTCTGTAGATGATCATTTCATCTACATATAAAGAGTTTGCTTGTGCCATGCCAATCCTATCCTAGTTGTGTCATTTTATTGCCAGACTATTTTGGTGGGGCCTAGGTTTCAAAGTTTAATGGACAGATAAAGAGTAAGCATATCTGCCCTTGTTCCCCACCTTAAGGAGAAAGCATTGTATCTTCTCCGTTCATACAAGGCATTCTCACTGGAAGTATGGAGTACATGTCTTTAATCTGTTGAGAAGTTTCTGTTCTACTTCTAGTCTCCTGATAGCTTTTACCATGAACAGCTGTAGAATTTAGTCCAATACTTTTTCTCCAACTAGTGACAGGATCATATGGCTTTTTCCTTTCCTCTGTTTAAATGATGACTTTTGGGGGTGGATCTTCCAATGCTGAACCAACACTGCCATCCCTATAACAAAACCACTCTCTACATACTGCCAGATCTGACTTCAAAGAGTTTGTTTTGTTAAGCAAATTTCTATCTATGTTCATACTTTTTTCTTCTATTATCTTTATCCAGTTTTAGGATTAGCACAATGTTGATTTCCTAAAATGAGGGGAGAAGTGTTCCTTCTTTTTTCTGCTTTAATTGTTTGATATAATTTATCAGTTACAATGCATATGAGCCTGCTGTTGTCATATAGGTAGGTTTTCAATCTAGGAATATACTTTCTTCAATAGGTGCTATTCAAATTTTATATTTCTTCCAGAGTTAGTTTCATTAATTTGTCTTCCAAGGTACTTCTTAGAAGTTGTCAAATTAATTTCAAAACAGATTTTTGAAATATGCTTTCTATATCGTTTTAAATTCTGTAAAATCTGTGGTAATGTCTCCTAGATCTTGATATTGTAATTTAAAAAATGTATAATTGATATTGTGTAATAGGAAGACAAGGTCTAAAGGAGCAGGGGAAGTGGGAGGGGTAGGGGAAAGGAAAAAAAGGGAAAAGAGAAAATATGAGAAAAGGAAAAAAATGGAAATAAAGTCTTTGCAAATAGGGAAGGGTGGAGGGGGTAAATGGAGGGCAGGGGAAGGGGAAAAAATAAGAACCAAGGTACATCATGTAAAGGTACAAGATCCCAATGATGAATGTAACTGTATTTTATACTGAAAATATACCAATAAACTTAATGGGGAAAAAAAGAAGGCTTTGAAGAATTGTGAGTTCAGGAACTGGTAGTTGAAGGGAGAAACCAGTGAGTTTGCCTGGGAAGACACTGTAGGTGATAGGAGAATCCCAGAAAACTCCATTCCTCATTCTCTGTCCTGTCCCTCTTAAATTCTTACCTCCTCAAGGCCCTTCCCAGAACAACACATCCCTCCTGCAAATGTAAAGTGATCAATGTTGGTGAGCAGGAACAGAGGCTTTCCCATGTGGCCTTCCCCTTGGGGCCTCTCCCACCCCATCCGATGTGTGATGGACCTTCTGTTGAGCAAAGTGCAACAGCTCAGTATGACACCCAAGTATTACAGCTCTGTGTTACAGCCCAGTGTTATAGCTATCTGAAGGTCTCTGGTGGTGAAGAAGTCAAGTGGCACTTGGAGAGATGGAGGGATTCTTTATTATGCTGGGAGACTCAGAGGAGTTCATACTCCAAAGTCTGAGCCCTGAATAGCAGTGCAAGCAGCCTTATATAGAGATCTTTGGGGTGGGGGGCATCTACTGGGCAAGCATATTCATTGAGGTGGATGGGCAGAGTTAATAAAACATTTTTGGAAGGCAGCTATGCTCACCACTATATCACCAACAGAAATGTAACACAACATTTTTGAAATCTTTGTGCAAACATCATGCAGCACAAACAGGAACATCATGCAAAACAGTTACATTGCTTGAGCAGAATCTTTTGATATACTGGGCAGGAGCATCATGCAGTTCATACAGTTATATTGTTTGAATAGAACATCCTATGGCAAAAACGTGGAGGGGACTTGGCAACAGACAGTGTTCTGCCCTCTTGTGTATTATTTCCTTATCACTGCTACCCACGGCCCTCCTGCCTAAGTTATTCTACCCTAAGAGGTGTGCACTTGCTGTGTGCTGACTCTCAGTGATGAGGGACAGCCCTAAGACCACAGCAAACACAATTACTGCATGGGGCCATGTGGAAATAAAGTGAAAAGACCCACAAGCAAATGGCCTTCATATCCGAGTTAATTGTAGTGAAAAGAAATGGTAAGTCTGAATTTGGTATCAAATTCTCACAACCTGTTTATATCTAGAAACACTGAATGCTTTGAACCAAGTCAGATGCAAAAGTGTGTTCAGAGAAACTATGAAATATAATCAGTTGAGGAAAATAAATGTCAATGAAAAACTTTAAAATAAATGTGGACATAGCAATTATTTAGTACAACTGGCATACGTAAGCCATGAAAATAAGCTCTGGCCCAAATGTCCACATCTTTAAGTAGCAAAGCATGAACTACGAGATGTGGAACACTAGCCCATTACTCCTTTTCATGGGAAAAGTCAAATGACCAGACACACATTGGCATGCCAACTTCCATGCACCTATGCACACACACTTAAATATTTCCCTTTCTTAATGGCAGAAGCATGTGCCAGTTTTCCACAGCTACATTTGATTTTAAGACCTGGACTGTTTCACATGGCCTCAAAACTCATTGTGCTTTGCTCTTGGATTAACTGAACCATTTGAAGTAAAGGCTTCACTCATTCTTAATCTTCTCCTTGAAACACTGACTGGAGAGTACTTAGTGGCCTGCCAAACAGCTCACAGGCACAGGAGGAAGCCAAGAGCCAGCATGACCGCTTCTTCAGCAATGGAAAGGCCTGGGTCAGAGGTTCTGGGACCTGCTCTTCATGGGCTCATGCTGGAGATGGCCTACAAAGACCCAGAGACCATGGTGGCCTAGGCGTGTGCCTCAGTTATTGGAGCTGCAACAGGCACAATCAGGAAAGAGTGCAGGGGCCAGAGCTGAGACTGCAGTGACAGAAACAGTTCGCCTAGGTGATTTAGAGTGAGTGGAATTCTCTGGAAAAGAGAAACTTTTCACATATCTGTTGCCACCAACCCATCCTTGTAGGAGTTTGTATAAACCATCCCTGTCCCACTAGGCTCAAAAGCAGCAGGGACTGAGTCTGTTGAGTTGCCTGGTGTCACTAGCATCATATTTCCTGGCCTACGAAGACAGAGGTCAAACTTTCTCAGGTATGGTTCAATGTTCTTTACCTCTCTTGGTGTATTCAGATATAGCTGGTGGGTTCTTGTCCTTACAGTCAAATCCACACTCCTCCCCACTGCAGAAGTAAGATTCTCTCCTTCTCCTCTCTCCCCAAACCCTCTAACACACACACACACACACACACACACACACACACACACACACACATTCTATCTCACTTAAAGACCACAGCCCCCACTGTGAGGTTTTCTCTCATGGCTACTCTTAATGATTCCTGGCACCCAGCTGCCAAATGACAAAAATGATGGGAGAGAGGAAAAGGTGCAAGGTGGTTTTGTTCTGGGATCAGCCTTGGCATGAGCTCTGCAGACAAGGACAGCATTTTCCTTGTCCACTCTAAAGGTAATTATGGGCATGACCATGGAGGAAGGGTGCCAGGTAGGGACCGTCAAAACTGGGCCTGACACCTAGGCACTGCTGCCACCTAACCTTGGGTAGGCTCTGAGGTTGGCATCAGGCAACTCAGATGAGGTCTGGAGAAGTGAGTAGCCCCAGAGGAGTTGGATCAGTGGCAGAGATAGCCCGACATCCCGTAGGAGGGAGCCTGTCACCAGAGGCTCCCCACAGGCTCCCAGGTAAGGAGAAGCCATTGTACAAATAGAGCAGTGGAAATACAAGTGACTCCATGACAAGTACCATCTTGAGCCTGGCTGCTGTATCAGGATGATAAATAGATCATGTATTCATAACCAAGAAAAGTACTATGGAGTGGCTGGTAGATAAGCAGAGGTGATTATGGATCACACTTACTCATCTGCTCAATTATGCTAAACTCATGAAGTAGATCAAGAAGGACCTTCCTTCTTAACCCAGACTGTGGTTTATTGGTTGTCATAATGACCCCTATTTCTTGATGAATAACAAACTGCTGAGCAAATTTACTTCACGTTCTCAAGACACATGAGCTTCTTTCAGGTATATCTCCTTTTTTTGTTGTTCTGGAGAAGAAATTAATCTGGATGTAGAAAACCATTAAGGACAAAATGAGTTGGAAAGAAAGAAGAAAGATTTGTTCTGAGGACCAAATAAGTTAATATCTAGAAGATGCTAGAATAGTACTTCCAGGCCATTTTTACTGGTAGAAAATAATAGAAGTGCTGGGACCCAGTAAATATTTGCAAATGATTATTTGTTTTTCTCTACTGGCATCATAGGGAACAAAGTTATTTTGCAGAGTTCCTGGATTCTCAAAAAGGCCACGTCTATGACCATGACATAGACTATCAAAGCATGTCAGGGCTATGTTGTGATTAATGTCCACTGATTTGGTGAGGGTCTGATGGTAGCATCTGAGCATTAATGGTTCTAGCCTTCAATGCAAAAACAAGGCAGACACATTCCTGCCTGCACGGTGCTTAGATTAGAGCAGAAGGGACTGGCACCCTGAGCTACCTCAATATAGGAACAAAAAATGTTGAATTGGTCTGAATGCCTGATAAAACCTAATGTGTCTCCCCTCTACAGAACTGTAGAGGTCTTTCTTGCTTCAACCCAAAGAAGTGAAAATTGACAAGATCTATAGTGAAGTTAGCCTTAGTAGTTGTGCTTTTAATATTCATGAAAGTCACGTATATAGTTTTTTTTCCCCACATATGGCTGCCGTGACCTTCTCTTTCTTCAACATTAGGGTCCCTTCCTGTTCTCTGTCTCTCTAGACATTCTTCCATATTTTTCCTGGGTCATCTTCCTCCTCCAACCATGTAAAACCCAGCTCAGTTCTACACTCAGTGGTAGTTATTGTTTGCCTATCACTAGCTGGTTCCACCTGCTCCCTCAAGTAGTAAGCCTGCTCCCTGGCCCCAGGAATAGCCATATGACCCAGGACAGGGGTTGCTCTGGCGACAAAATTGGTCTAAGTAGTGAGCATGTGGCCCAATGGAGGACAATCACAATCCTTCTTTCACACTGACGCTTGGACCCTGGTATGACAAGGATGTGAATCTGGGGCTGTAGGTGACATCCAGATCCTACTGTGTGGCATCTACATGTACAAAATATGGAGACCAGTTGAAAGGAGAGATAGGAGAAAGCAGAGGGGAGGGGCCAGACTCTGAAGCCATGGTTCCTGGAACCTTTCCCCAGGTTCAGGGAGCCTCCCAGACTCATATACCTGTACACACCCTTTAATTTAAGACAGCCTGCATGGGCTTCTATCACTGGTTAACTGGATGGCCGTCACTATCCACCCTCTTTTGGTGACTCTGTCCACTTTCACATCTTTGACCAAACCTCTAGGTAAATGGCTCCAATCTCTACCTCAACCTTCAGTCCTTTCTTCCAGATCTACTTCCAACTCTCTGTGCTGGGTACTTTTTGTGGAGGTCCCAGGGGCCCCTCACCTTCAACATGTCTAAACTCATCATTTTCAAGCTGCCTGCTTTCTCTCCAGGCTCTATCTTGACCTGTGGGGCCATCTTCATCTGCCCCAGACATTCTTCCTCTTATTCCTGCCCCACTTACACCAGTTCCTTCTTCCTCCATGGTGTTTCCTACTGTTGTCTCTCCCCTTCTGCTCCTTGGTGACCATGTGGTTGAAGGACTTAGCTTAATGATGAGACCCCCAACTCAAATTCTTTTGACTATAACCAGAATAGTGAGCTTTTTAATGTACTATCTGCTGAATTTAGCCTCCACGGGGCAGGGAGGTCCACAAAGCTGCCCTGAGCTACTTTTCTAACCTCAGGCCACATTTCACACCCACAGGATACTGCTCTCCAATCCCACCTCACACTTACCCCTCTGCTCACACAACTCAGCCCTCTTCTCCCACTCTGCTGTTCCTCTGTGGTCCAGCTTGCTTTGGTCTGAATGGTAGTCTTCCCAACACCGGCAACTAAATTCATATGCTGCAGTCTAGTAGCCAATATGAAGGTATCTAGGGGGTGAGGCTTTCTAGATGTATTTAAGTCTGAGGCCTCTGCCTTTGTGAATGGGATTAATGCTTTCATTTTAAAGCACCAAAGGAAACTGCCTACCCCTTTTGTCTGCTGAGAACCCAGGAACAAGGCGCCACCTATGGAGCAGAGAGTGAGCCTTATGTCTGTTCTTGCCTTCATCTTGGTCTTCTCAGCCTTCAGCACTGCCATTTCTGTTATTTATAAATTACTAAGGTATTTTCCACTTTTTAATCCATGCTGTGAAGCAAAAACTAAAGTATTTTGTTACAGCAGCCAGACTAAGAAATAGCTCAAATATTGCTTTCTTCCATCACACTAGTGATGAGGTAGGGAACTCTCAAAGGATCTGAACACGTTTTAGATCTTTAAATAAGGCTTTGTTGATAAAGGGAAGCTACTATTTGCCAAGTCCTGTGGTTATCAGTAAAGATAAAACAGCCTCTGCTGGCCCAGGGCTCTCACTCTACTAGTAAAAAGCACTTAAATGGTAATGGTTTAGGATGACAATTACAATTAGTCGAACATTAAAAGCATGGTTCCAGGGTGGAAATAACTTTGCTTATTAAGTATTTATTCCCTGCCTTGAGAGCTCTTCTTAACGGAGGAATTGTTCTAAGAGGATAGACCATCATCCAACAAAGACACCAAAAGATTGGATGGGTAAGAGGCTCAATATTTGGAACATCTGTGAACTAGGCTAGTTTATAAAATGTCAACCAAAAACTATTTAAATAACAATGAAACCTCCTGCACACATGCTTTTCAATTGGGTGTTTTACCAATTTTTTTTTCTTCACCCAAGGGATCTCATACTTGGCTTTTTTTCTGCTAGATTTTCCCTTTCATAAAGTTGTCTTTCTATATCGAGGTTCACATACTTTTTGCATATGCAAAACTTTGAATATATCAATGCATTCAAACTGATAAACTGCAAGTGTTTCAAACTGACAGGTAATTTTCTGAGCTGAAGATACCTGTTTGATGGACTGACCATGACACACCTAAATCTTCTTGTTTTGGGCAGGCAGGGGAAGGACACTGGATAAAGTTTATTAATAAATATCATCATTAAGATTGTTTTATAGAAAGGCCAAATGCTGATAAAAAATTATTCAAACAATTAAAAGCTGAACATAAGCAGGAATAATGCTGCACTAAATAGGAAAGGGATGTTGTTTTACTCTGTACATCAGAGTCCAGCAAAGAATCCAGCATCTGGTAAACATTCAAGTAATTACTAAATGAATGAGTTTCTGTTCATCAAATTTAGTGCTTATGGTGAGGTATAGGAATTACAGATACAAGGGGCTGGGGATTTAGCTCAGTGGTTCCTGTACCTGTCTCGCAAGTGGAAGGTCCTGAGTTAGATCTCCGGTACCAAAAAAAAAAAAAAAAAAAAAGAATTACAGATACGAGGAAGTAACGGGATTTGCATAAAGTGATACCATACACAAAATTTTAAGTCATGTAAATATTATATTAATACAAATGTAGGTTGAAGGATTTTATTTTAAATGACATTTTATTACTAAAATCAATACAATTCATATTTACAATTTATCTATTTGTTACCATTGTATGGAGGTAATAAAATGTTAACTGCTTATTAAAATAAAAGTGGGAAGTTTGATAAGTTTTAAATTTATAAAGATAGTTTTGTGTTGATAATGCAAATCTTTGTCAAACATGAACTAGAAGATTTTTCTCTAAAATTATATTTTAAAAAATTCTGCTGTTATATTATAATTTACTTGTTAAAGCTCCCTGTATACTATATTCTACATCGTTAATAGAAGAATTTTGAATAACAGATACAATACATTTTATTGTAAGGCTTTTCAATTTACTAATTTTGGTCTAAATGTGAACTGCTGGACTAGTACATAGTTATTTTCACAAAATGCATAATCACGACTGCAAATTTTTCCATGACTATACCCTGCCAGATGTTTCTTAGGTTTTGCTGAGTCACTTTTTTCCCCAGAACTCTGTGTTCCTACTAACTCCTAATTCCCTCTGGCCTTTTTATATACTTTGCCTTTTACCTCAATTTGGGGGAAAAATTATTTCATTGCCTCCTTACTATTTCATATACGTAAAATAGGTTTTTAAGTAATTCTCAAGTTTACCTAAGATAAATCTTAACCCTTCTCTTTCCAAGGAAGATAGACATTTTGAGGAATTTATTCTAAAAAGTCATTAAGCCTTTATACTCAAGGGAAATAAAACAGCCTCATCATATCATGTGACTTAGGGTACTCTAAATCACTGAAGAATGTTTTAGAAAAATGATACCAGTTCCCAAACTTCTGATTAGATCTTCTGTTTGCAGGAAGGATCATTAATCACTGGGTAGACACCCGGAGCCTGCCTCTGATTCAGATTCATGATGGATTTGCATTTCTTAATAATCTGGGCATTATGGAACTCACTGCCCGGACTCTAGACAGAAAAGTTTCAGTTACAACTTTAACCTCTTGAACACCAATGAAAAAATTTGGCAACATGCACAGCCCTATTAAGTTTTCATTGATTTAAAAGTATTAAAATCCATACTATCTACTGGTAATTGTGTAAAGGTTTCAAAGATGTAAAGAAAAAACCTAGTCCCTATTCCCCTAGAGAACTCGAATGGAAAAGACTGACCGGAAATGCACAATTGAAATTAAGTAAAGTCCTTTATGAAATTTAGTTGGTAAAATTGGCAACAAGTACTATAATTGTGTAGGGGAAGGGCTAAAATAGTGCTCCAGTCATTTTTAGACTCCTCATCAACCACATTTCGTCACTAATTATGCAAAGGGAACTCAAAGCTTCCACATGTCTCCATGCACGCATGTTTCAAAGAACCAACAGGATATTTCTGCCTAGAGCAATGACTTCCTCAAACTGCAAGCATCTTCTATAATATCTACAAACACTATTGAATGCTTATGCATGGATAAATTAGTCATTCAGTTAATGGACTTATGACACACCCTACTTCCATCCATTGGGAGTAGAAGAATGTATATTCTAGCAAGGAAAGCCCCTGGAGCCAGATCCTCATATACAGTCAGGGGAGTTTGTTCACTCAGGCCAGTGGGCCTTAGGATCCCCATGTGAAACGAGGTCTGTTAGGTTCCCGCCAATCCTTTACACTCTAAGATCTAATCAGAAAGGACTGGTCAGGCCAGCATGATTATCATGATATCTTAATAACTTTTCAAACTTCTCAAGGCCTCTAAGATTTATCAAAGCTTAACTTTATTGAAGGGAGTAAAAATTATTGTGGGAGGGTAGGTAATAGGACAATTAGTTCCTGTGCAGCAAATATCAACAGTGACATTTTAAGAATGTACTTTTAGTGGTGCCAAAAAGCAGTTGATCTGTAAAATTGTCTGGCTACAATCTGATCAGCCAGGGGAAATCTTTGCTATGAAATATTTACCATGGCCAGTTTTCTTCTTCCACTTCTGGAAGATAGTAATAATTTTACCATTTTTCAAGATTGGAGGATATCATTCCATATTTACTCAAAAACCTATGCAAACACCCAGAAAATTCCTCCCTTCTCTATCTGACAATTTTGGTGGCTGTCTGAAATAAATAAATATTTATTATCTAATTTATCGATATTTACAGCACTTTTTGTATCACATATTTTTCTCACCAAATTGCCAGCTTGACATTGCTTAAAGCCCTCTCCACATAATTTCAGGACTCCAAATGCAATAACTCTGTAAAAGGCAGCAACGGTTTTTTGGGTCTGAGAACATGAGATTGAAGTGTAACAATTTCTCTTTAAATACCTTGAATTCCAGAAGGTAAAGCACCACATCCCAGGTAGGGTTGAAGCTCTGTTAGGGAAAATGACTCAGGCCACAGAATGCAAAAAACGATTGTAGGCTGTTTCATAAATATAAACTTTGTGGGTTTACAGCTGGAAAGGGGCTCCAAGAGGAAACCAGTAAGCTTTCCGCTTCTAAGGAAAGACTGCAAGGGCTGAAGCTGATGTGCTGTCTCAGCTCAGCAAAGGGAGAAAATAAAAATTTTGCCAAGTTTACTTTATTTAAAACGAATTTTATAATGCTGTCGCTTAGCAGGATATATGAAAATGTGTTTAGAGTGTGCACTGACGTTCACAAGCTCCTCTCTCCTTCTGAGACCTCTGTAGTCCTGTTTTGAGACAGAACAGTGTACAGCGCCACAAAATAGGACAACTGTTAACACTCTTAGGCCCGACAGCTTCATAGCAAAACCTACAAAGGTTAAGGAAGAAAATAATTCAGAAGAGCCAAAGTTTAGAATTAAGCTTGCGCTTCAGGTACTGTATACAGTAGCTCAGGGGTGTAAGGCGTCCTTACTATGTGCAATGTCCGGGGTTCAATAATTCCCAGCATTCACTGGGAGAGAGGAAGGGTAGGGGGAGAACCAGTAGCCCGAAAGTTGGATTATAGTTTTCAATTTCATTTTGCTTTTTGTGTGCTTGGACGGAACTCACGCAATCCCACAGATAGCTTCTTCAACGTGAGAACCATCCTTTCTGGAACCACAGCCGTGCAGATGTCACCCTGGAATTCTCCCAGAGGCAAACTGCCAGATTCCAGGCTGCTACTCCTCAGCCACTAACCGCAGGTGGACCGGGAGGAGCCTGAGCCAACTGGCCTTCAGAGCCCTGGTGGCCAAGGGCCGTTTATATCTACGGCAGACACCTGCATTTGCACCACTCTACACAATGCTCGCACTAAGGCCCTGTGAGCCCAGAGGCTCAGGTGGCTACGTACCTCGGGGTAGAAAAGGAGACCACGGCTGGGAGAGCACCCGGTTCGCCCCCGCGCTGGTCTGCACGCGCAGAGCCTCAGCCCGCCAAGAGCAAGCGCCCAGAAGAAGCCCAGACCCCACTTTCTACTAAACCCTGTGAATGCTGCCACCCCACCTGCCCGACCACACCGTCGCCAAACGAGAGGGAAGAATCCTTTTCCTCCAGCTCAAGAATCCTTTCCAGCGTGAGACCTCCCCCGCCCCATAAACCTGCGGGCCACCCAAGCTAGAGGTCGCGGGCCTGGAGTGGGAGCCGCTGCCCGGTCTCCGAGGCACCTGGATCCGCCTGCGCCCACGGATAGCCGCTCGGCGCTCCCAGCAGCGGCGGGGCTACTGAATCACGGATGAGTCAATCCTCGTTGGGTCCCGGAGTTTCCTACGGGGAGGAGGCGGGGCGGGGCGGGGTGGGGCTTCGCCGGGCCCGCCCCCTAGCGAGCGCGGGCCAGCGGGAGGAGGGGCGGCGTCGGAGTGGGCGCCGGGGCTGAGAGTTGCGGGCGTGCGCGCCGCCCTTTATAGCGCACCGGCCGGGGCCTTCGGCAGACTCTCGGCTCCCCAAAGCCCTTCTTGCCCCCTGGGGTGCCTGCAGCCCAAACTCCCCAGCGTCCGAGGCACCGCGGAATCCTAACGACCTCGCCGCCAGCTCGTGGACATGACGACCCCTGCCTGGCTCCGGCTCCCGCGCCTCGAGACCGCGGTCGCCCGGACGCTCCTGCTCGGCTGGGTCCTGGCCCGGGTGGCCGATGCTGAAGGTGAGTGGCACCTGTTCCGGAGAAAGGGCCAGTGGGAGAAAGGGAACGACGCTGGCTGACAGCGGGGTGCCTGGCTCCTTGAGCGCCCCATAGTTAGCCCGCGCTTTACCTGGGTGCGTTTGAATGAACTCCGCCTGTGAGGCGCCACTGCGGGCGGGAGTTGCGGAGCTATCGCGGGCGGGAGGCTGCTGCCCTTTCTGTTAGGGGTGTTTGCTAGGTGCACCCGTTGTTGCATAAGTGGATTTTTGGCTCCCGCTTTAACTTTGAGGAAAGAGCTTTCCACAGAGCTGTGCCCTTGAAGGTGATGGGAAGTGGATGCATCTCTGCACAGGTCCGCATGCTGTGAACTGCTTAGATATTGTCTTTCACGTGGGCATTTTCCCTTAATAAAGAGCATCCCTAGTCTTGGTGGTCTTTTAGATTTGGGTAGAAGCAATCTTGTTGCAAAATGTTGCTTGGATTGGATCAGGCACCACACTGTGCAGGCTCCATGCCTCTTTGGTGTTTGGGCTAAGCAGAGACTGAGACCTAAGAATTGTAAAGGCTTTAACCGAACGCATCTAACCGTGTAACGGTGTGACGGGCCACACTGGCCCACCTTGGTCTCAGTAGAAGTTTCAGTATAAAAGACGTTTTAGATAAAAGCGGAGAAGGTCACGTTTGACTTTTTTCGTTTGTATGCATTCCTCACTCTCCTTGGTCTGGGATTTGCCCTTTTCCTAACTTATTGAAAGCCTAGCCAGCCTTCCCATGTGAGCTAAGCCTGAGTCTTGACCTTCCTAGATGCCCTATGGCATTGACGGCTTCTGGGCTCTGCTTCTCGGACAAGTCGGTACCGGGCTTTCCTCAGGAATAACGACGGCAAACAAGGATTTTAGATCCTTGCCTGTTTCCCAGCATTACAGAGCGGATCTTGCCAGGAGGATATTCTGGATCTAGGAAAAACTTGAAAATTTTTTTTCTATTAATAATTAAATAGCAAAGCTTTTGTGTTTGAAAACAAAAATGTAAAGTTATGGTGACGGGAGGCTGGTGAGGAGTATGCTTCAGCTCAAAGTCGCGGGCTGAGAAGTGCATGTAGTAATAGCTGTTTCTCTGTTGTTCGAAGGCACTCCAGTTAAAGCATATAATTTAACTTGGAAATCAACTAATTTCAAGACAATTTTGGAGTGGAAACCCAAACCCATCAATTATGTCTACACTGTTCAGATAAGGTAAGCTAGGTCCAAAAGAGATAGAGAGAGGGAAAAAGAGAGAGAATTGAGGTTTTTGATGTTTCCTGTTTCCTGTGCTGAATACGGATGTCTTTAAAGTTGATTATTGGATGAAATGCTTTAGCCAGTAACAAAAAAGAGGGCAGTGTCCAGTGTCGAGTTCTATCAAGCCTCCAACATTTCAAGACCTTAAATTGGTATAACATCTTAACTGTTTTTGGACATGATGGGAAAATTTGTAAGTGGAGTATAAGTTGAGGTGAGGTGAATCCTCATAAGCAGGCACTGATAGTTTGCTTTGGGATCAGGAGTAACTAATCTCATTTAAGAACAAAGATCCTTGTTCCTTTGCCAAGCTGTCTAGACTGAGCTGCATTGAACATGTTAGGCAAGAGTGGGAGAGGAATTCCAATATATACATTGCCCTTGAGCAGTGTTTGATTCATTCATCTTTGGACTCTGAATTAAAATTTGGTGTATACATGATCTCAGAGGAAGTCAAATTCCTGACTCAGGGAGGGGTACAGAAACACTGGAGAGCAACTCCAACATCTACAGCCTCCTCTGTCTGGGGGTGGTTTGTTCATTCAAGCTTCATCTCTGAATGACAGCTCTCCCCAGGAGCCAGTCATGCAGCACGTTCAGTCTCAGTGTCCAGAGTGTAACATGTTTTCCTTGATGGTTTGCACCATGTTCTTGGCAAGCTTTTGGTTTCTGAAATGTTCTTGGAAGCTTGGTAGAGATCCTAAGAAATAAAGGACAATGGCTGGAGAAATTATTTTAACATTAATTGAATAGATACACAAAAAAGTATCACTGGCCAAAAGTAATGGTGATTTGCTGTTCTGTTGTTTTAGCTTGTGTCACACCTTTTGTAGTATTAGGAATTCAACTTGTAGGAATAGGGTGGTTCTTTTAGACGGACATTCTTATTTTTCAAAATGAACTCCATGACTATTGCCAAACCAACAGGGAAGAGGATTTGTGTGTGTGCATGCATCCATGTATATACATCTATATCTATATATATGAAAAGTGTTTCCCAAGGTAAACTTTGTATCTGTATGAAACAAAATAATTAGAAATTCTAGTATTACTAATAATATATATGCAGATATAAATAATTATATATGTATATATCATATATAGAGAGAGACAGAGAGAGAGAAAGAGAGAGAGAAATTTCATAGCCTGAGATCATGATTACAGTATTACAATTATGGTCAAACTTGTGAGTTCAGATTTTGCAAGTTGAGAACTAGTAATTAATTTCTTTGATACAGACCTGAAGTTTACCTTGGGAAACTCTGGATAGTGAATATTAGATTTTAGGAGGCATGCTTGCCTCCTAAATACATTCAATGTGTTTCAACAACATGTGAAAATATATGCATGGGCTGGGATTCCCCTGTAAGCCAGGATTATTTCCCCATGCTCTTGCTGCTGAGCTGAAGGGCCTCAGATCGCATCCATCAGCCTCTGCCTGAGAGCAAGTTCTCCTCCCAAACTGTCCTCCTCCAGCGATTTCTGACCTGAGAGGAACATAGCAGTCATTTTCTAGGTAAAGAAATTTGCTCTGGAAGGTGAGAGGTCTATAATGACCTTGCTGGTGGTTAGTGCCCATGTGGAGCTGGAACCACAGTCTCCCCTGTACCCCGTACTGCCACCTCCTCACGTGAGCCAGATGCTGGAAGACGGAAGGAAAGCCTTGGCACGTGTCCCCTCTGTGGGCCCCTTCTCCACCCACTACCCTCACCACTTCAGCCCCTCGAGGATGCATTTCCCCCCATGGAAGTGAATTTCGGTGATGGCTGGGAGGTGTTCTTGGCTCAAGCCTTAGCACCAAACCATCACCAATAATACTGATTCCATGGAATGTTCTCAATTCTAAAGCTGAATTGCCAAAGCTTCCAAAATTTGCTAACTAAATTAGTGACAGTATATATTCTATTGGAAGTTTTTAGTAATTCAAGAGGGACTTTTATTGTTTCCAAATCTGAGGGTTTTGTATTACCTTCAGAAATCTTGAAGGCTTTTAAAGTGCCAATCTATTGACATTCAGTGCCCCTTACTAGAGAATGGCCATTTTGTTAGCTGTTGATACAATTTCACTACTTAGAATGATACAGACACTCCTGCCATAAGCCAGTGGTCTCTGCTTATGAGCTGGAAGGAACCAAATACAGCATCTTACAGAAATTTGTCCCCACTGCAGGAGCCCAGCTACTGAACAACTTCTTTGCCATAGTGATGGAGGAATCAAGTTCCCATTCACTTTTTGTCATAGAAGAGATATAATGAAAATGTATGTTGGTCATTCTGGACCACCATAGCTTTTCTGTGTGTGTCACAGAAAAAATTTAAAACATAAGAAACCAAAATATTCCAATGTCAATATTAGTTTGTGAATTTTAGAATAAAAAAGGTGCTTACCTAGATCCTTTTAAACTGGTTATTTTGTTCAGAGTTTTAAAGAATATCCATACATGTATGGCTGTTGGGCATGGATTTAGACAACTGAATTCACAAGGAGACCCTCACCCTATGGTGTATTAATTCATCCTATAAAGACAAACAAATATCTCACATGTAGTGAAGCCATGCAGCCTGCTGCATGGCAGAGCACACAAGAGCCAGGACCCTTGATCCAAAGATAGCATGCTATATTAAGGGCTTTAGTGATGATATGGTGCTGGGTGACAGAAAAGAGGGAGATTAGTGCTAAGCAAGGTAATGTGGAGATCGCCGAAGGAAGCAGGATGGGAGCCTGCCCTTGAGTGATGGGCTGAACTCTGACAGGATAACGCTGAAGCCCAGAGCAGTGTTTGTCACTTAGCGTGGAACCTGAATGTGTGGATGAAGTTGCAGTGACACTTAACCTATGATTGTCTTCATCCTTTAGAAGAATTTCATTTTCAGTAGAAGTTCTTCAAATCATTTCCTTGCAGTGTCAGATTTTGTTAGACCGATACAACCTGTATTGTTATTCTATAATCTTTGATGAGATGCATTCACATCTCATATTTACATCTACTATACAGTATTAGAAGGCAAACAGACAGCTTGTCCACCTTTCAGTCATGTGACTTTTTGTTTCTGAGCCTCCAAGTCTACATGTATAAAAAAAATTCAGTAACTTCTTAAATAATTATATCAAATGAAATACTTGCTTAAAGGGCCCAGAATAAACTGGACACAGTGGTGCATGCTTATAGTACCAGCTACTTGGGAGGCTGATATAGTCTATGCAGAACATGATATGATATAGTAAATAAACTGTAATTGCAGTTGGGTCTTAGTTGCCCTATCTGTAAAGGGTATTACTGAGCCTGCTCCTAGGTTGCTATGGGGCCTCACACGCGCATGCACCTTACATGCTCAGCATAGAGTGCCTCCTCAGGACTGGTTGGGATGCTCTTACCCTTAGCACAGACCACCACAACCAGAGATGATCTGTCTTGTTGGATGCAGCTTAAAACATTCCATTTCTTTTTCTTCCGTCCTTTCTTTAGTTCGGCATTAGGAGACTGGAAAAGCAAATGCTTCTCCATAACAGATACAGAGTGTGACCTCACCGATGAGATTGCTCAGGACGTGTACCAGACGTACTTGGCAAGGGTCCTTTCCCTCTTGCCAAAGAACTCGAATAACACCGGTTTTGTTGGGGACCCTCTCTATAGCAATTCCCCAGAGTTTACACCTTACCTGGAGAGTAAGTAGCTCAGTTTGTAATACTTTCATCTTTGTTGTTCTAAGCTTCTCAATATTCTTGTGCCTTGTGACCAACCCTTGGGGCCATTGATCTAATGCAGAGATCCATCCATAAACATACCTTTCTCAGAAATTGTAAGTGCCACAGTCCTCTTCACTCATTCCAGGTGTAGTAGGAGTCTCCCAAAATGCGAACTTCAGAGTTGATAACAGTCTCATCAAATAACTCTCCACTTGTCTGCCCCCAGTCCCTCCCAGCAACCGGTGAAATATGTGTGTGTGGTGGGGAGTTGGGTTACCAAGGCTGGGTCCTCAGCTTTCCCCCATATTCGTCACACCTGAATTTTCTGTCCCATCATTGGACCAGAAGTCTCAGTTTAGGATTTTTCCAAAATGGTCCCCAATCCATAGGGAAGCCTAGTTTCCCACTGATTCTATAATTAGGCTTGGTGACCTTTTCAGTCACCTGAATTTGATTTGAGTCCCATGATATGCCACCACCTCCCAGTTCTCAGCTTTCCTCCCTTGTGCTGTTCCCAGAATGTGGAATGCTCCTCCTGCTCCTCAGCTTTGCTCACCCTAGGATCTAATGAGGGAATGCAGAGAATTCCCACTAAGTAGGCAATTCAAATTTCTTAGTCACAACTGTGATTCTGAACTATTTTAAGTGATCACATGTAGCATATTAAGAAAGTGAACTCAGCTTCTCACATAAGTCCTGATGGTTAGAATAAAAGCATTGAGTGCAGGGACATCCATCCTTTTGTAGTATCTCCTTTGCCCAACTGAGTACCCCAGATAAATGTGGCTGCCTTCCCAGCTTTCCACTGACAAGACCTTCTCTTCAGAATCCTTGGTGTTTTTACCTATGTGTCACTCTGGTACTGGGCTGGAAGGAAGCTACATTGGCAGGCATCTTCAGTGTTGCAGGGTCATTGACAATCCTCCCCTAGTTGATGACATCTTCATGATTTCCTTTTATAATTCTTGGGTTTTTTGTAATCCAATTCTATGCACACATCATCATACATACTTACACCTATGGCTTACATAGTATGGTAAATGATTGGGATTAGTTTTACTATCATTCAACCAAAGAACATGAGATAAAATTGAGTCATTGCAGAGATCGAGCCATTAAAACTGATTCCTTGATGTACTAAGGACATTTTCTGGGCTTTCCCAGAGCCCTTAAATTATTATACATAAAATATAGAATCTTGGGGCCGGGGATTTAGCTCAGTGGCACTGTGCCTGCCTCACAAGTGCAAGGTCCTGAGTTCGATCTCTGGTACAAAATATATATGCATATGATATATATATATATATCATATATATATGATCTTGTACAACTGCATTGTTCAGTCTGGTGGCCATTAACCACATGTGGCCATGGACCACTTGAAATATGGCTAAAATTGTAAGTGTAAAATACACACTGGATTTTCAAAAATATAAAATATCTCAAATAGTTTTTATATACTTACATGATAAAGTTATAATATTTTAGATATAATTGGGTTAAAGTTTATTATTAAAATTAACTTTACGTGTTCTTTTTTTTTTTAATGTAACTATAAGGAAATCTAACACTTTGTCTGAGATTCCTATTGTGTTACCATGGGACAGCACTGCTCTGCAATGTTTTAGGATCTGGCTCTAAAGCCACCATGGCTATTGCTAGCCCAGTGCTGATTCTGTGCCAGTGTTGTCTATAAGAGATGGTGGAGTTGTTAACTGTGGTAACTAAATAAAGTTTACTCTGGATAGAATTCTTTGGTACCAACTAAGCCCATTTTCCACATTTCAGCACAGCTTGGACAGCCTAAGATTCAGAGTTTTAAACAAGTTGGGACAAAACTGAATGTGACAGTACAGGATACACAGACGTTAGCCAGAGGCAACGGCACTTCCCTAAGCCTTCGGGATGTTTTTGGCAAAAACCTAAGTTATACACTTTATTATTGGAGAGCTTCAGCTACAGGGAAGGTGAGGTTCTTTTCATTTGTTTTTATACCTTGTTTTAAATTAAGATCCTTGACTTTTACAGCCCACTTTTTCCCCACTTCAGACATAGCAGAACAGGGTGGTTGAGCATGTAGTGTGGTGGAGTGGGAGAGGGCAGGACAACAGGTCCTGGTTCTGCCCATGACCAAGCTGCCTTGTGACTTTGGGCACAAGAACCCCCAGGGCCACCAGGTTCCTCAGCCACGTGTTGAGACAGTATAATCTTTTGGAGTTCTGTCAACTCTCACATTTCACATTTCTTCCTTGAGGATCCCACAGACAAAATTTAATCTCTTCTCTTCCCTCCCCTCCCTTTCCTCTTCCCCTTTCTTTCCTTCCCTTTCTTTTACTGTATGAAGCTGTAGATCATTACACATGCTACACAAATGCTCTGTCACTGAGGTATATCCCCAGCCCCAAAACGTGCTTTCTGTTTAATAATTAAACCTTCCTTCTTTTCTTTCCTGAAGATATTTTTAAAGGGTCTAAATTGGATTGACCCTGCCTAAATTGGATCTTTTCACTCTTGGAAAAGGCATCCTTAGTAGATATCAGGGGTAATTGATTAGCCACGTCACTTCTAATTCTTCATGTATCAGCTGTGTACATATGGGATTTCTGGGAGCCCAGGTTTTTACTTCCACAGCGATTTAATAAAAAGGAAAAGAATTTACTTGGAGCCCAGATGAACCAAAAACTCTTTGTCTTTTCACAGAAAGCAGCCACAACAAATACTAATGAATTTTTGATTGATGTGGATAAAGGACAAGATTACTGCTTCCTTGTTCAAGCTGAGACTCCATCCAGAAAAGCTAGCAAGAAGAGTCCAGAAAGCATTATTCAGTGTACAAGGCAAGAAAAAGGTGTATTCAGACGTAAGTGGCCTGTCTGTCATTCATCTGGGAGCTTTGGATGCCCCATCTCAAAACCAAGATGTACCTCTTTTGTTAAACCTGCAGGGAGAGAGTGCCTAGATTGTTTTAGGGTTTTGTGTTCTGTTAGGATTTAGGCCTTTGTAAGTGATTCTCTGTGGTCCCCTTGCTTTTACACATGTTTCCCTAAGTACCTAGTGTGTGCTGAACTCTCTGGAGCCCTGGGCTTACATTAGCTTTAAAACACAGCTTTCCCTGGGCTTTTTACCTGCTGATGCTCTGATCCTTGGGGAAGTAGTTTATGGACCAGCTCATGTACCCAGCACTATGAACTGTTGCCACAGGGGCTGCGTGTGTATGCACGTGGACATGCACAGTCTTCAGATACACGCTCAGGTTTTATATGTTGCCTGCAGCTGAAAGTGTGAGCCTCCCTCCAGCCTCACAAGGGAAGTGATTTGAGTATTCTCATAGAACAAAAGCCTCAGAGAGCAGCCATGGTGACCCAGCTCTCTGTGAAGGCAAGGTTTTAAAATGTAAAAATACTTTTAAATACAATTTTTTCAAAACCTTTTACTGAGCCCCAACCCTACCAAGCATGAATCTATTAGTGAACAAATTTGAAATTTTTCCAAGATGCATAGAACTTGTATTCTTGTGTAGAATAAAGGAGAAAAACAAATAAAAAGTAGACATGCACAAAAATAGACAATTACATGTCTTGATCAAAATTATAAAAGAACAAACAATAGAAAGCAATGTGTTGGCCTACCTATAAATAACAAACAAATAAGAGTGTTCACTCCTTTTATTGCTGTTGACATTTTCCTTTTCGTCCTGTACCCCTCTGGGACATCCTACTTACAGCACTCATGTTCAGTGTTTAAAACCCACTCTAGGGGAAGGAAGGGGAAAAGGATAAAAAAAATCAAAGGAACAATCTGTGGTATGTACATGTAACCACTCCTCAAGATAATTGTAAACTGCATGAATTGCAAACACATACTAATAAAATTTTAAAAATAGAAAAAATACAACCCACTCTAATTCTGCCACCTCTGTCTTTGTGTACAGTCAGGTCTCTCCCTCCCGACTCTTCGTTGTTTGCTGAAAGGTATCCTCTTGAGTAGTGTTTCAAAGGTGGACCAGGAAGTCGCAAAATGCATCTGTTAGTTACCTTGTTTTCCTCGCCTCATCCTGGTAGCAGTTTGGATCTCTTTTCCCTTGCCATTCATCTTCTGCTAAAGTCACTGCCACCAAACTCAATGACATCTTTAGCCACATTTCCAACAGCTGTGCTTACTTCCAATGACATGTTCTTTTCTAGCTCATTTGGGACTTCTAACCATTGTCAATTCCTCTAAAACATGTAGAGTTTGACAAATTGTTTCCTGATGTAAATGTGGTGGGAAGAGTGAAAGAAATTTCAAATTGTACAAAGACCAGATGGTGTAATTTGGAGACATGTTGTCTGTTCTGCCTGGGGATCCAAGCGCCCCAAGTTGATTTGGTGCCTTTTGTTTTTCAGAAATGTTCCTCATCGTGGTAGCAGTGGTTTTGATCATCATGTTTGTCATCATCCTGTCCCTGTCTCTGCACAAGTGCAGAAAGGCCAAAGCGAGGCAGAGTGGGAAGGAGAGCTCACCATTGAACATTGCATAGGGGAAGTGCAGTTGGAGCTGCAGACTCCTGCACATGCTGCATTGCACTATGACCAAGAATATCTCAGAGAATGTGTGCAACCACAAATGACCATGGAACATGGAGCCCTTTGGGCTTAAGAAACCTCCTTATATGACCTGATATTACAGTCAACACTCTGGTTTTGATATCAGCGTCAGTCACTTTGGAATGTAACAAACAGTACAACCAATTCCAGGTTGTTATAATTTTTAACACTATGGTACCTTTTGCACATATCATGCCTTAGATTGTATATTCTGCACTCAAAAAGAAATTAGGTCATCAGGGCAAAAACCATTGAACAGATGCCTTAAAATATCTGTGGTGAACTTTGGGAGAACTTTCAAGAGGCAGATTTCAAATGCTGTTGCAAAACAAAATGGAAATTGGATAGACTTTTCTAATGTACATCTATTCTTTTATAATATGGTGTTTAGGTTCTTTTTTTTTTCTAGGAGTGCTCTTGGAACGTCAGATTAATTGGCAAACTTTTATATTGTGTTAAATACAGGACACATGTATTTTGGGTACCTTTCTAATATGCATTGCAGTTTAGCACTTTAACTGACTTAAATGGTGTTTATTAAACATCTGACAGCTAACTATATATTTTTATAAGACTACTAGTGACAGAAACTACGTAAAGTTTATGATTTAAGGTACTTAAAGCTTCTATGGCTAACATATATTTATGTAATTTTTTAAAAGGTGTTATATTATTGGGATTTTCTATTTATATAGATTCTGTTTGTATATATTGAGATAATTTATTCACTATACTTTTATAGAAATAAAGGTGACTTGGGTATTGAGACTATTGTATTTGTTATACCTTCCATTTATTATTTATGATCTGGTGTTTGCTTTAGTCAGCTTTGCTGTAGTAACAAAATTAGCCCTAAAATTCTCCATGGCTTATAGAAACATACCTTTATTTTTCACTTGTACCACATTTTGGCAACTACAGACTGGCTATAGCTCTTCAAAATGCCTTCTGATTGTAGGACCCAAGACAAAGGAGAAGTCTGTTAGGATCAGAGCAGAAGGAAAAGCAAAAAAGTGCTAAAAGCAGACAGCTGTAGCTTCAACCCTTATGTTGCCTCTTAAAACTTCTGCTCCAGGGCCGGGGATTTAGTTCAGTGGTTCCACCACCTGCCTCACAAGTGCAATGTCCTGAGTTCGATCCCCGGTACCAAAAATTAAAAACAACTTCTGCTTCATACTGGCCCATTGTCACTTCCATTCACATGCCACTGGCCCCAGCAAGGGATGTGAGGAAGCCTGACAATACTCTGCCTACTGAGAGGCACCACAAGTCCTGTGGCAATGGGCATGGATGCAGCCTCACAGGGAAGGGAGAAATACTGAAGTCTAGTGCAGACTTGGCGAGATTCCTTCCCACAAGCATTAGTTTGAGTTGTAGATGAACATTAAGAGAAAAAATAATCTTTCCATTATTGTGTTGAAAAAAATTAGACAAAAGGGTAATAAAAGATAGGGAGAGAAGGAAGTGGAATGAGGTCTCTGGACTGGCAGCTCTTTGTGGGCAACAACTGGGTCTAGCCCTTGGATCCTAGCTCCTCTGGGGAGACTGTGGCCCTGGACTCCACACTGCTGAGGGGAGTTGAGTTTGCTAGCTCTAGAATTAGGAGCAATGAGTTCTCCATTCAGATACAACCAACAGGCTTGTTCTGTCACCCTCTAGAAAGAAGATGCTAATGAGATGAGCACCTGGCTGGGGCACAGAGCTGCTTTCTCTTCCCAGTGCAGAAGGCCAGCCTGCTGTCACCAAGGGAACATCTGGATAGCATGCTCACCTGGAGGCAGTCCCCCCAAAACACAAAGACAGTTAACCAGTCAGCTCTTCATGAGTTTTAAATCCATTTTGTTCCTTTGCACAAAAGATTTCTAAGCATTGTCAATCAAACCCTAAACATGAAATGTTCAATGTAACACCACATCCTAAGGAAGAATGATCAAAGCAAAATGTGGTGTTCCCATAAAAATTAGATTCTGAAAGACAAGAAAATGGTAGCCATGTGGGAGATATTAAAGGGAACAAACAGACCACCAGTTGGTTATTTGGTCAGTTTTATTTGTCATAGTCAATCTGCGCTGATGCCAGACAGGCTGAACCTTGCAAAAGACCACAGTCTCCTCAAAGAGGTCTGCAACAGCCATGACCTTGAGTTCTTGTTGCTGTGGGCCTTCTGGTACAAAGGGCTTAAAGCCCCACATGAGGGGAAGGGGGAATTCAAGAACGGGTGTCTGGCCAGGCAGTGCCCTGCCAGAAATAATTTTACCATTATGCAATTCCCTGGCTTCATAGTCTAAGGAATCTGAACTATCCCACTGAAGAAAGTTTTGGCAAACTGAAGCAGCTCTGGGTACTAATGAGATATCTTGCTGCTCACATGGAAGGAATTCATTAGAGACCTGAGTGAGGTGGAACTCCAGGCTCAGAAAGCTTCCACACTGCAACTGCTAACTACTCAAATTACTGGACCTCTCCTTGTTGGGGACATAGAACAGCTGCAGCTAAAATCAACACTCTAGTTAAGGGCATGGAGTGGAAAATCATACTGGCAATATCTTGAAGCTACTGCCCTCTAGTGAGCCAAATTATACTTCATTACTGTAATGTACCCCATAAACCTAATTGTCAGTAAACTATCATGCTATAAAGGGAGATTTTTTTAATCTTATTGACTAAATTTGGCTTGAATATAAGAAACTGGTGCACATAAAATCCAGATAGTTTAGTTACATCCATGGCTTATAAGTATCTGCCTCTCAAATGAATAATTATGTCTAGCCATCAAATGGTAAATAAAGTCATTCCCAAATGCTCTTTTTACCTGTTCTTAGCATGTATCATCTTCCTCCAGTGGTTGCCTGAGGTTTATTACTGTTGTAATATAATGCAACTATCATTTGTTCAGATGCATTTAGAGGGTAACCCTTTTTTTTCAACTGGGGATCTGAGTGAGTCAGGCTTTTCCAATCAAACTTTGCATTCCTTCCTCGTGGCTGCAGAAATTGGTCAATGAGTATGCACATGACCTGATCATGTCTATGAAAAATGAGTCTCAGGGATTTTCTGGGAATAATAGCTTGCTCTCTTTCTGGATGAACATAGTGAAGAAACATATAGCCCTAACTGCTGTTGGCAGTCATTTTGAGACCACCCAGGGAGCCAACCTTTAATGGGGCTGACATATTGGAGAGCAGTGTGGAGGGCGGAAACAAGCTAAGCTTTTGGGGACATCTCCAAGCTGCTGGATCAAGCCTTGACTGACGTCTCTACCTTGGGCTTTTCACTGGACATAATCCAACTAATTGTTTACGCATACTTGATTCAGATTATCTGTTAATTATAATCAGAAGCACCCTAACTGTTGCCATATAAGAACTGACCATATACTATAATGGAAGAAGGCACCAATAACAGAAAATAACAATGTAAAAAACTTGTAAGGTTCCATTTTTATACCTTCTCAATTACTCAATAATTTTGTCCGGACATTATCCTCTTTCTAGCACTGTTTCTCCCTTATTATTTGATCATTCCCACCAAAATACAAACATATCGCATTACTTATTATCTTAAAAAACTTCCTTTGACTCTGAAAATCCTCATCTGGATTTCTGTCCTCACTGCCTACCCCTTGGACAGCATCTTCTGCTTCCCAACCTCTAAATTTTGGATTCCTTACTCCTTGAACCCATTCTCCATCAATAATTACTCTTTGGGCAAAATAACCAAACTCATGGCTCTGTCATCTAGCTCTCATGCTATAACCCCACAGCATCTACATGCTGGGGACCCCCACATGTATATTGTAGCCCCAACCTCTTTGCTAAAATGCCAGGGTTGCACTATAGATGTAACCACTCACACACCTTCTCTATCTGATGTCTAACAGGGATCTCAACTTCAGTATTTCCAACTTGAAAAGTTTCATTTCTTCCCACTTGAAAAGCCACTCCCCTCCAGGCTTTCCTATTTCAAGAAACAGTGCCTACCATTTGTTCAGGCCAAAATCTGTGGTGTTATCACTGGCTTCTCTTTCCTTCTCCTATGATACTTTCAACCCATCAGCAAAGCTTACCAGCATGATCTTTAGATCCCACTGCCAACAGTCACCTCCACTCTGCCTTGACTTCTAGCCATTCTCTGTGGCCGCAGCTGGTCCCCTACAGTCCATTTTCCTCAGAGAAATCTTTTTAAAATATAAATTCTCTTTTTATGGGCATTGCTCTCAACTAATGATGTGGGCAGGGAGGGGTGAGTGTAATGTGGCAATTTGGCTAATCTGGAACCATGTTTCCCATAATCCTCCTCTCAGTCTGGTTCTAGATTAGAGTAACCAAAATGTTACTTTACATTCTGGTCTGTACTCTCCATTACTCCCCAAGAACACAGAAGATAATCTTTGGTGGAAAGGAAAGACGTTTATTCAAAGGTAGCTCTACACCAGGAGTGGTGGTACATGCCTGCTATCCCAACACTCTGGGAGACTGAGGCAGGAGGGTTGAAAATTTAGGATTAGCCTGGGAAATTTAGCAACATGGGTGGACCCTGTCTCAAAATGAAAAGGCTGATGATGTAGCTCAGTGTAAAGACCCCAAGTTCAATCCCCAGTACTGAAAAAATAAAGCTAGCTCTGCAGGAGACAGGGAAGCTTTTGCATCAAATCTTTGTCTCACTTTGTTCAGGTGTGCAAGGGCTTTTATTGCAAGAAAGAAATACAATGAGACAACAGGCAAGGAAATTCCTGTACTGTTTTATCTATTCATGGCAATTCTCTGACTCCTTCCCTCTATTGTGGAAAGGAAACTTAACCATGACCTTCTAGGGCCAGTATCCGCATATTCCTTTTAGACAGATGCACTAATGAGGCGGGACATTAGGGCATGGTACACTGGCCAAAAAACAGGATGACACGTGTCAATTACAAACAGCCAGACTGGAGGCTGAAAAAAGGATGTAACCTGAGCCGGAATAGAGACTAAACAACAGAATGTGACCTGTCACTCACAGCGGGGATGCATACACAAAGCAGCTTTCACTGGACCATTTTAAAAGACAGCAGCTATTGACTTTGCCACCACTGTGATCTTCCTGTTCTACCATCTTCCTGTTTCTGCAGTGACCTGTCCTGGGCTCAGGCTGTGTCTTCACTTTTCTTACATTTCTCTTTTTCCTCACCTTTTCCCTTTTCTTCTTTCATTTAAAAATGAAAGTTACATCTTCATTTTCATTGATTGTCCCAGCCAATTCCTTGGGCAGGACAGAAGGAGCCTGGAACCAACAGAGACTGTGCCATACGCCAACACTTGTTTTCTGACAGAGGTGCTAGTATCTGTCCATTCATCTGAGCTCCACAGAGGAGGAAGAGGTAGCTTATGACCTTAGCATGAGGAATTTTGGAGAAAGGGCTTATCTTTAAGGAAAGAATTCTAATTTTTAAAGATCCTCTCAGTTACAAAAAGAGAAATGGACATGAGATTTGAACACAAGAAGTAGAGCGATGGCCATTAGAAGATACATGTAGGTCATATAGGTCACTTCTGAGATTTAGCTATTATGAGTATGTATCATTGTAACATGACGTAATATGATGGTTAGGGGTGGTGAGAGACACATGTAGAGGTGCTGGCAGATTCTAGCTTTCTCTCACTTTCCCTTACTGTGATAGCTTTTCTCCTGACTTCAAACCCTGTTGACCACAAGTGACTCCACACACTGAACCAGACAAAGCAAAATCTTCCATAGGTTTTTCCACCAGCTATCTTTCTCTGGGAACCCTATGAGGGAATGATCACATAAGAATGTAGGGATTCACAAACCATTTAAGGAAGAGATGGGTGTGAGTCCATACTGATCCTTCTTTCCAAGGCCTCCCCAGCTTTCAGAGGAGATAATTCATTTTCTTAGTGACTGCCCGGTTGCGTGAGGATCAAAAGGCTACTCAGAACAGGGAACCTGTCCCACCAGGCAATCTGCCCAGCCTTGCATTTCATTATTTAGCCACTGCCTGCTTCAGAGCCATGAGTCTTCACGACTTTCCACACACAAGGCCTCCCTAACAATACAAATAGGGGTACATAGTGCATGTACATGGTAATTGTAACATACTTCACTTTTATAACATTTGGGTTTTTTGTTTTTGTTTTTTTTTTTAGTACCAGAGATTGAACTCAGGACTTTGTGCTTGCGAGGCAGGCACTAGAAGCACTGAGCTAAATCTCTGGCCCACATTGGGTTTTTAATTTGGGTTCCCTTTCTAACAGATGATAGAAGCACCTGAAGAAATTCACTGATTTCCCTGGACATCCCTGTTTTCCTTGGAATTGTGTCAAATTCCATAATCCTACTACCACTGTTCCTGCCCTCTATCTCCTGCTTCTCCACGGCACTTTCCCTTTGCTTAGGAAATTCTTTTTCAGTTTGAAGGTGTGGGCTCGGGTGCAGGAGTAGGGGAGCCTCACTCTTAGATGTCAACATGTTCTCTCTTAAACCTCTCACCTATGAACTAGTCCTGCCTGTTTAGACTGTCTGAAACAGAAGATTCCGCTGTGAGCTACCATACCCCTTCCTGAGACAATGACCACAGGACTGCTGAGCAAGCTAAATTAAGACTAGGGTCAAGAGTCAAGTCAGGCTAGGGGGAAAATATTTCAAAGGACATCATCCCATCATTTCAACCAAAGAAAAGATTTTAAAATCATTCCTATCAAAGTACTGGTAACTTATTTTATCAAGAATCAATACTCTTTTTTTCCCCATTCACCCTTTTTTATTTTTTATTATTAGTACTACATGTTTGCAAAACATAGTGATTACATTCATCATGAAGAGTTGGTACAGGTACATAACACAAATTAATTCTTTTCACATTTCCTTCCCTCCCCTCCCTCCCACCTCCATTCATCTCTGGGTCCCCTTCCCATTAGCAAAAGATCTCTCACCCTGTTTCCTACTATCTTTTCTTTTGTTCTTTATTTATACTTTGGATTTCTCAAATAAGAAAAACTATGCAATATTTAAGCTTTGTGTCTGATTCATCTCACTTAACATATGGTTTCAAGGTACATCCAATTTTCTACAATGACTAAAATTTATCCTTTATAACAGAGCAGTACCTCATGATGTACAGAAGCCATTCATTTGGTGATGGACATAAAGATCATCACTTCTGAGATTTAGCTATTATGAGTTGTGTTGCTATAAACATGGGTATGCATGTATCACTGTAATATGATGTCTTTAACTCTTAGGGGAAGATAGGACTAGCTGGATCGAATGGAATTTCTAGATTTAGTTTTCTGAAGAATCTCCATCCTGGTTTCCATAGTGATTTTACCAGTTTACATTCCTACCAACAATGTAGAAAGGTTCTTTTTTTCCTGACACCTGCCTGCATTTGTTATTATCTGATTTCCTTTTTTGTTTATTTGCTTGTTTGTTTGCTATACTGGGGATCGAACTCAGGACCTTGTGCTTGTGAGGCAGGCGCGCTGCCACTGAGCTAAATCCCCAGCCCCCATTATCTGATTTCTTGATGATAGCCATTCTTTCTGGAGTAAGATAGAATCTTAGTGTCATTTTAATTCGCATTTCTCTAATGGTCATTTTTTTCACGTATTTATTGGTCATTTGTACTTCTGGGAAGTGTCTAGTCATTTCAGCTGCCCACTTTTTGATTGTGTCTTTTATTTGGGGGGTCTAATTTTTTCGAGTTCTTTATATATTCTAGATACTTGTCCTCTATCCAAGGAATAGCTGGCAAAACTTTTCCCCCATTCTGTATTTTTGTCTCTTTACTCTGTTGGTTGTTTCCTTTACTGTGCAGAAGCTTTTTAATTTGATATAATTCTATTTGTTGATTCTTGTTGTTATTTCTGGAGTTTTGTTCAGAAAGTCCTTGCCTATGCCTATGTCTTCAAGAGTTTTCCCTATTTTATCTTCCAGCAGACTGTTTGTTTTAATATTTAGATCTTTTATCCATTTTGATTTTAGTTTAGTACGTGGTGAGATAGGTGGGTCTAGATGCAATCTTGTCTATGCATATGGCCAGCTTTTCAAGCACCATTTTTTAAAGCGGTTATCTTTCTTCCAATGTATGTTTTTGGCCCTCTTGTCAAAGACTGGCTGGCTGAATGTTCCTGGGGTTGTTTCTGAATCCTCTGTTCTGTTCCACCCCTCTGCCTGTCTGTTTTTGTGTCAATACCATGCTATTTTTATGAGTATAGCTTTGGAATATAATTTGAGCCTGGGATTATGATGCCTCCTGCTTTGCTCTGTTGCCAAGGATTGCTTTTGCTATTCTAGGTGTCTTCTGGTTCCTTATGAATTTTAGCATTATTTCCTCAGTTCTGTTAGGAATAGTTCTGGTATTTTGATTGGGATTGGATTAAATCTATACATAAGTTTCAGAAGTATAGTCATTTGACAAAGCTAGTTCTGCTTATTCAGAAACAAGGGATATCTCTCCCTTTTCTGATGTCCTTTTCAATTTTCTTTTTTCAGAGTACTATAATTTTTATTATAAAGGGCTTGAACTTTCTTTGTTAGGTTAATTCCTAAGTATTTAATTTTTCTTGCAGCTACTATGAATGGTACTGTTTCCCTAATTTATCCATGGATTCATTATTGGTGTGCAGAAATGCTATTGAGTTTTGTGTGTTGATTTTGTATCCTCCTACTCTGCTAAATTTGTTTACTAGTTCTAGGAGTCTTTTGGTGGAATTATTTTCCTGCTATGTAGAGCACCATGTCTTCTGTGAATAAGGATAGTTTGACTTCTTCCTTTCCTATATGTGTTCCTTTAATTTCTTTCTCTTGCCTGATTTCTCTGGCTAAAGTTTTGAGCACTATATTGAGCAAGAGTGGTGATAGTGGACATTGTTGTCTTGCTCATGATTTTAGAGGAAAAGCTTTCAGTTGTCCCACATTTAATATTATGTTAGTGGTAGGTTTGTCATAAATGACTTTTATCAGATTGAGATAAAGTCTTATTACGTATTATCCTCGAGGTTTTTACCATGAATGGATGTTGGATTTTGTCAAAGGCTTTTTCTGCATCTATTGGGATGATCATGTGACCGTCTATTTATATGATGTATTACATATATTGATTTATGTATTTGTATACTTGTGAACCATTCTTGCACCCTGGGATGGAGCCTACTTGGTCATTATGTATGATCTTTTTCATGATTTGTTGCATTCTGTTTGCCAGTATCTTGTTGAGGATCTTTGTTCCTTGTTCCTTGTTCTTGATGTGGATCTATGTTCATTAAAAAGGTTGCTTGTAGTTTTATTTTTTAGTTGATTCTTTGTTTGGTTTTGGAATCAAGATGGTATTAGCTTCCAGGAATGACTTCAGCAGTACTCTTTCTCTTTCAGTCTCATTAAAGAGTTTGAGGAGTACTGGTGTTAGACCTTCCCTGAAGTTTTTGTAGAATTCAGTGGTA
Organism: Heterocephalus glaber; assembly: GCF_053883595.1. Classification (NCBI taxonomy): domain Eukaryota; kingdom Metazoa; phylum Chordata; class Mammalia; order Rodentia; family Bathyergidae; genus Heterocephalus; species Heterocephalus glaber. Next base: position 29,579,102 of record NW_028258296.1, on the reverse strand, counting down.
AATAATTGGGTCCTGGCTTTTTCTTAGTGGGTAGATTTTTTGTTTGTTTGTTTTGTTTTTGATGCTAATATGAAAGGAAGTTGAGTACTGCATTTATTTCTTATTTTATACAACTCTTGCTCTTTACAAAAATGCTTATAGTCATGCCCATAAAAGTGTAACCCATGGCATTTGAAATCAAACACTTTGTAATTATTTAAAAGGGCCTTTTAAAAAATTATAATACAAAGGTCTGTGCTCTATAAGCAGTCCTCCACTGTCCATTATAACAATAAGGCTTACTTTTATACAAAGACTAAGTGTTTGGGAGTTATGAATCACTGGATTTAACAAACATCATTTTATAGTTGCCTTTTGCATCTTTTTTTGGGGGGGGGATCTTCCACTTCATCAGGGTGCTCAGTAGCTTGGAGTTCTTCAGCAGATTCTACTTTTTCTGACTCTGAGTCACTTTCAGAATCATCTGGACTTTCAGGATCAGGTGAATCATCATCATCATCATCATCATCATCATCAACATCATCATCACCATCATCATCACCATCAACATCACCATCATCACCACCTGCGCCACATCACCTTCTCCATCATGATCTTCTACCTCACTGAAGCCAAGTCCACAATGTCGTCGATATCTTCCTGATAATTTACTTTCCATACTTTGCTGATATTGAGACTCCAGTTCTTCATTAATTTTCTTGTCTTCTTCCCGTTCGGAAATGTGATGCTGATTTGTGATCTCCTATAACAAGACGACCAGTGTGTTCTTTCTTTCCTGCACCCATAAGTCTGAGGAACTTTTGTTTTCTCTCTTCACTGCCCAAGTCTGCTGCCTCCCAATTGCTAGATCCAAGATCGTCGTCTGGGGAAGCTGAACGCTTTACACCGTGTGGGTGAGACTCCTTGGCAGCGCTCATTGTTGCTGGGATCTCGGCAGGAAATGCTGAACACGCTCGAAGTTCTCCTCAGGCCTGACACCAGAAGCCACCAGCCTCAGCAACGCCGCTCCAGAACGCAGAGCCCCTCAGTTGGTAGGTTTTTATTATTGCTTCAACTTCATTATCTGTTATTGGATTTTCAGGGTTTTTATAACTTCTTGATTCAGTTTTGGTAATTCATATGTATCTAGGAATCTATTTTTTTTGGTTAATTCAATTTATCGGAGTACAGGTTTTCAAAGTAGTTAGAAATAATTTGGATTTTGGCAGTGTCCATTGTGATTTTGCCCTCTTCACTTCTAATTACATTGATATGGGTCTTTTCTGTTTTTGTTAAGCTTGACTAAGGATCTGTCTGTTTATTTTTTCAGAGAACCAACACTTCAATTCATTGATTCTTTGTAATATATGTTAAATCTCAATTTCATTAATTTCTGCTCTGATCTTTATAATTCCCTTTCTTGTACTTGCTTTGGATTTGAATTGTTCTTTGTTTTCTAGTACCTTGAGGTGCATTACTAGCTTATTTATTTGGGCTCACTCTGTTTTTCTGATGTGGGCATTCACAGCTATAAACTTCCTTCTTAGGACTACTTTCACTGTGACCCATTGGTTTGGGTGTATTGTACTGGCATTATCATTTGATCCTAGGAACTAATTTTTTTCCTTGATTTCCTCTGTGAAGGAAAATTGATTATTCAGGAGTCTATTGTTTACTTTCCATGTGTTTGCATAATTTCTGTGATTTCTTTTGCTATGGATTTCTAGTTTCATTGCACTATGATCTGATAATGTGCATGGATAATTTTATTATTTTGTATTTATTTAAGCATTCCCTATGGGCTAGTATACTCTTAAAATAAAATATAAACAGTAATGGTGGAATTTTACTAATCAGTTCTTTTGAGCAGATTTGGGGGAAGGTAGAAAAAGTTGCCTACATCCAACAAACCACGTGCTGTTCTGCCACTCTGTTAGTGTTCCTTTCTGAAATCCCCCACTTGTCCTACTACACGTTACTTCATGCCTGGCAACCCACTTGTCCACATTTTTAATGTTCGTTTTTTTCCCATTATGAGCTAAGCCATGTGATTTCCTTTTAAACAATAGCTATCTGCATGGTGGCAAAGATGAAATCTTGTGTACATATTTGAGTCCCTGAAGAAATATTTTTCATCTTCCAGAATGCTTCCAAACCATGGCTTTATTCCTATATCAGCCCAATGGTTCTCAAAGTATGGTCCCAAGACCAGCAGCATTAGTGTCACCTATACACTTGTTAGTAAAACAAATTCTTAACCAGCACCTCAGACTTACTAAATTAGCAATCTGTGTTTTAACAAGAAGCCCTTCAAGTGATTCTAATGCCTGCTAAAGTTTCAGAGCCCCTGGCTTGATCTATCAATTGCAAAGACAGCCTGAAAGTAGGTACAAAACTAGATAGGCATCCCAGCCTTTGGAGTGGTCACAAAACAACCAGTTCTGCAGCCAAAATAAATTAAGAACACAAAAAACTTAGAAAAGATCTGCAGACTGCAATCCTTATGAAAGTTTGTTAACTGTTGAGTTAATATATATTGTTAACTGTTAATATTATTAACTGTTAAGTGAGATAATTGGTCACAAGATTTTTGGCTCTTTTAAACCTAAATTCTCTGATTATATCATTAAACAAAGAGTCAACATGTTAAAAAAAGTTTTTTAAAAAGCTTATTTTTTGGACAGAAGAAAATACTAAAAAGAAAAAATTTTAGGAATTGCAAAACAGAGAAATTGCAAAACTGAGAAATTGCAATTCATTTTAAATATACAAAATTTAATGAACTTTAAAAATAGGGATCTGAAAGAGCTGTTTCTTGACAATTCTTATCTAGCCTGATTTCCAAAAACCACCAATGAAAAAAATAAGTGGTCATTTGCAAGTAATTTGTCTTCTCTGAGTATACTGCAGGTCAGAGAAAAGAACTACAACTGGGCAGAAAATGGTTCTCCCTGGCATGTATTAACGGCATGGGGAAATGACAAGCCCTTCATCAGTAAGAATGTGGCACCATCTTCAGGTCCTGAGAAGGGTAGACAGCTTGACAGTATGCTCATAGACTGGATTATAAAAGGACTAAAGGATCATATACAAAAACCAAAATACTCTGTCTGTAAATGATTATGAATGAAGTAACATGACAAAAAACTGGCTGGAATAACTGAACTAGAAAACTTTTTTTCAGGTTTCTGCAGCTTTACCCGTGATAGTCTCTCTAATCCATTGCTAGAGGTCTCACCCCCAATCCTGCTACTTAAAATGTGGTCGGGGGCAGCCACTTTAGCATCATTCTAAAACTAGTCAGAAATGAAATTTCTTGGGCCCCACCCAGACCTACAGATCAGAACCTGCATTTTCCATATGATTATTATGTACACTAAAGTCTGAGAAACTGCTCTCTGTGGTTTCCTTAACTACTTAACATACTATTACTGATTTCCTGTACAAAGGCAGATGGGGGAAAGGGGATGGAGAGGGAGACAGACACCTCACCAAAAGATAGAATTGCACAGACTTGACAAGAAGATGCCATTTATTAAACCTGAATATCAGCAAGTTGTCAATACATGCCAAAGGTAAGAGCAGAGTCAGGATCATATCGCAAATACTGCACATTTCAGAGACAATACTTTGAGGACCTCTGCCTTAAACCACAGCTTTCTATAGACCAAAAGCTTTTCTTTGACTCCTTGGATCCAATGCACCATACTTCTGCCTATCCATCCTTTAAAACTGTTTGTTTTCTCACATGACAGATTTCCGTTGTTGGATTCTCACTGCATCCTTCCAACTTCCTTACAATAGTCCTTAATTTCTAGTATTGTATAAAATAGCCCCTTTTATAGAGTTTGATTTCTTGGCAAGAACCATGCTTGTGGATTTGGACTCATTCGTTATTCTAACATCTACGTGCTGGATTTTATTAAAATATGACAAGTATAACCTCAGTTCTTGTGGAGTGTACATATTTGTAAGGTAAAATATCAAACAAGTTGTATTAGTCAGCTTTCAGTCACTTTGACACAATACCTGACACCCACAACTTAAAGAAGTTTAATTCAGGTCACTGTTTCATTGAATTCAGTCCATCTGCTGGCTCCAAGGCAGAAAAGTCATGGCAATACAAAACTCTTTAGTTCACGGCAGCTGGAAAGCAGAGGCGGGGAACAGTGCTAGACAGCAAGGGGGCAGGACCATATACAGTATGCAAAGTCAAGCCATCATGGCCCACCAAAACACACCCAGAAGGGTGCTTTACTAACCCCCTCCATGGTTCCCAAGCCAATCAGGTTGACACAATTGAGCCTAAGCACCAGTCATTATAATAGCACATAAATGTTAAAATAGGGAAAGCAGAGTTGGTAAGCTCATATGGAGCCAACAGCTGAAGGACACACAGTTCACCTGGCAAAGTGGGGAAAGTACACAGAGTTCCAGGAAGAGGGAATGTCTGCACCATCAAAGAAGATTCTTGGGCATAGATAATGTAGAGGTCACTGTGTGTTTGATAAAATTTGGAATTTTGTGTTGTCTTGAGCATCCGAAGTCAGTCTTTTGGCAAACTGACTGGCTTAAAAAAGTGTGGCCAATTAATATACAGTGTATTTTTAAAAAGATTTTAATATCATTTAAATCTCGAATGCTAAATAAGCAATCTTTGCAGGAAAATACAAACTAAAGACTATGTACTTCCAGTTGAAAATGAAACACCTGAGATCTGCCCATGCCCTACCGAGGTCCTGAGTCACACGGAAAACACTGAATCACCCCGCTGCAGACAGGCAGCCACATGGTTCCACACTACAAAGATGCAAAGGACACCAGACCACCAGACCAAGGTAATGATCCCGCTCTTCCTGGCCTAGAGGTAGGCGTTTCTGAGCCATCCTCCCACTGCTCCTGGTACAGAGGAAGGGGCTTCCCGGTCACCATCCCTCCCACTGCTCCCAGCCCAGAGGAAAGGGCTTTTGGGCCACCTTCTGTCCCGCTCCTCCTAGCGCAGAGGAAGGGGCTTGCTGGCCACCATCCCTCCCACCGCTCCCAGCCCAGAGGGAGGGGCTTCTGAGCTGCCATCCCACTGCTCCTGGTCCAGAGGAACGGGCTTCCCGGTCACCATCCCACCCACTGCTCCCAGCCCACAGGAAAGGGCTTTTGGGTCACCATCCCTACTGCTGCTCATGGCCCCTGTCCCACCTCACTCAGCACAGAGGAGGTAATCTGTGCAAGCGCTAACAGCCCCCTGCCCCAGTCGAAATAAGAAAACACGTAAATAAGTCTCAAAACCAGACTTCCAGATCACCTACAGCAACCCCAAAGGGAAATGAGATGGAACACTCTGATACTCAACCACCTGGACCCACTGAACTGGCAACAAAAGGGGATCTGGAAAAAATGAAATCAGAAATAATTTCTCAGATAACAGGAGAAATTGTGCCCTTAGTGCAAGACATGATTAATAAATCTAGAGAGGAGCTCAGGAATATGATGGAATCCCAACATAAGAAACAAATGGAATCCATAAAACAGATGCAAATAGATTTCCAGGACATGAAAAACTCCATTGAAAGTCTACACAGCAGAATGAGCCAATGTGAGGACAGAATTTCAGATATAGAAGAGAAGACTGCAATTAGTGACCAGGAAAAGAAAAATTGCTTCAAAATTATAAGGGAACATGAGAAATCAATCCAGCAGCTGCTAGATGATGCAAAGAAGAATAACATAAGACTGATTGGGCTCAATGAAGAAACAGGAGAGAGTGCAGATGACATAAAAAATCTCTTCACAGAAATAATGGCAGAAAACTTCCCAAGCAGGGGAAAAGAGCTTGACATACAGATAAGTGAGGCATATAGGACTCCAAATAGCCTTGATCAAAAAAAAATCTACACATAGGCATATAATTGTTAAGATTCCAGAAACACAACAGAAGAACAAAGTTCTCCAAGCAGTCAGACAAAAGAAAGAAATCACATACAAAGGAAAGCCCATCAGAATCACAGCAGACTTCTCAACACAAACCATCAAGGCAAGAAGAGCTTGGAGTGACATATTCCAAGCCCTAAAAGAAAACACCCTCCAACCCAGATTGATGTACCCTGTAAAACTATCTTTCATAATCGATGGAGAAATAAGATACTTCCATGACAAAGAGCACCTTAGGAACTTTGTGAACACCAAACCAGCACTCCAAAGAATTTTACACAATATCCTAGGACCAGACATTGAGGATCACAACCCCAGGAAGCAAAGCAGAATGAACCCATCTAGCATGACAAGAAATTAAATGTAAAGGGGGAGAACTCAACAAAAAGAAAAAGTCATGGCAATGACGAGTCAATACGTTTCAGTTATAACCATCAACATTAATGGTCTCAATTCACCAATCAAAAGAAATAGACTGGCAGAATGGGTCAAGAAGCAAAATCCAACAATATGCTGCATACAAGAAACACACTTAATTCAAAAGGAAACTCATAGAATGAAAGTTAAAGGGTGGAAAACAATACTGCATGCGACAGGAACCCGAAAAAAAGCAGGAGTAGCTATCCTCTTGGCAGATCAAGTAGATTTCAAACCAACACTGATTCAGAGAGATGAAGAAGGACACTACATCCTTGTAAAGGGAAGAATCTAAGAGGAAGAGATGACAATCACAAATATCTATGCACCAAACACCAGTGCACCCAACTATATAAAACAAATACTAATGGACATGAAAAGTCATATATGCACAAATACAATTGTAGTGGGGGACCTCAACACCCTACTGTCACAAATAGATAGATCAACTAGACTAAAAATAAGTAATGAAATACTGGAAATCAATCGAACTCTTGAACAAATGAACTTAACAGATGTTTACAGAGTCTTCCACCCCACAAAATCAGAATACACATTCTTCTCAGCTGCACATGGGTCATTCTCAAAAACAGACCAAATACACACAGAACATGTTTAAGTAAAGGCAAAGAAATTGAAGTTATCCCCTGTATATTATCAGACCATAGTGTGATGAAATTGGAGATCCATAGCAAAAGAAACTCAAAAAATTTCATAAACACATGGAAGTTGAACAACACACTTCTGAATAACCAATGGGTCACAGAGGAAATTAAAGAAGAAATCAGACAGTTCCTTCAATTAAATGACAATGACAATACAACATATTGGAATCTATGGGACACAATGAAAGCAGTCTTATGAGGGAAATTCATAGCAGTGAATACACATATTAGGAAAACAGAATGAGCCCAATTAAACAACCTGATGCAGAACCTCAAGTTTCTAGAAAAAGAAGAGCAGGACGACCCCAAAGCTCATACAAGGGAGGAAATTATAAAGATCAGAGGAGAAATCAATGCAATGGAGACTAAGAGAATGATACAAAAAATCAACGAAGCCAAGAGTTGGTTCTTTGAAAGAATCAACAAAATTGACAAACCTTTAGCCAAGCTTGACAGAAAAAGGAAAGAAAAGGCCCAAATCCATGCAATTAGGAATGAAAAGAGTGAAACTACAACAGACCCAGCAGAAATCCAGAGGATCATCAATACCTACTTCCAGAACCTATACGCCAATAAGATGGACAACACAGAAGAAATGGACAGATTCCTAGATACAAATGAATTACCAAAGTTGAACGAAGACCTAAAAATTCTGAACAACCCAATATCAACCAATGAAATTGAAAATGTAATTAAAAACTAATCAACTAAGAAAAGCCCGGGCCCTGATGGCTTCACTGCTGAATTCTGCAAGACATTTAGAGAGGAAATGCTGCCACTACTGTTTAAACTCTTCAGTGAAATTGAAAGGGAAGCAATACTCCCAAATTCATTCCTGGAAGCAAGCATTACCTTGATCCCCAAAGCAGAGAAAGACCCAACTGAAAAAGAGAACTATAGGCCAATCTCACTAATGGACATAGGTGCAAAAATCCTTAATAAGATACTGGCAAATAGAATGCAGAAGATCATCAAGAAGATCATACACCCCGATCAAGTAGGATTCATCCCAGGGATGCAGGGATGGTTCAATATATGAAAATCAATTAATGTAATACACTCTATCAATAGAGCCAAGGACAAAAACCATATGATTATCTCCATAGATGCAGAAAAAGCATTTGACAAAATCCAACTTGCATTTATGATAAAAACCCTACAAAAAATTGGAATAGATGGTCTCTACCTCAAACTGATAGAAGCCATCTATGAAAAACCAACAGCCAATATCATACTAAATGGTCAAAAACTGAAATCCTTCACACTAAAATCAGGAACAAGACAAGGATGTCCACTGTCACCACTCTTGTTCAATATAGTTCTGGAAACATTAGCCACTGCAATTAGACAAGAGAAAGAAATAAAAGGAATAAAGATAGGTAATGAAGAAGTCAAATTGTCATTATTTGCAGATGACATGATACTCTATATAGAAGACCCCAAGAACTCCACCAAAAGTCTTCTAGACTTAATAACCAAATTCAGTCAAGTAGGTGGTTACAAGGTCAACACACAAAAATCAATAGCTTTCCTCTACACCAATGACAGACTCATTGAGAAATAGGGCAAATAATTCCTTTCACAATAGCATCCAAAAAACTGAAATACCTAGGAATCAACCTAACAAAAGAAATCAAAGACCTCTTCTCTGAAAACTATGGCACTCTGAAAAGAGAGATTGAAGATGATATCAGAAAATGGACAGACATCCCCTGCTCCTGGGTAGGAAGGATTAATATAGTGAAAATGGCCATACTTCCAAAACTGCTATACAGATTCAATGCAATTCCAATTGAGATCCCAGCAGTATACTTCATAGACCTCGAGAAAAAAATCCAAAAATTCATTTGGAGCAAGAAGAGACCCAGAATAGCAAAAGCAATTCTAGGTAACAGAGACATGGCAGGGGGTATCACAATCCCCAACCTGCAACTATACTACAAAGCTACTGTGATAAAAACAGCATGGTACTGGCAAAGAAACAGACCTGAGGACCAGTGGAACAGATTAGAAGATGCAGAAACAATGCCAGACACACTCAGCCATCTCATCTTTGACAAAAGAGCCAAACACCCTCACTGGAGGAAAGATAGCCTCTTTAATAAATGGTGCTGGAAAAATCGGGCTTCAACTTGCCAAAGATTAAGACTAGACCTCTATCTCTCACCATGCACTAAACTAAAATCAAAATGGATTAAAGATCTAAATATTAAAATAGAAACTCTGAACCAGTTGGAACAGAGGTCAGGTAGAACCCTTGAAGACATCGGTGTAGGAAAAGATTTTATGAACAAAACCTCAGTTGCCCGTGAACTAGCACAAACAATCAACAAATGGAATCTCTTCTTATTAAAAGGCTTCTGCACAGCAAGAGAAACCACCAGCAGTGTGAAGAGAGAATCCACAATGTGGGAAAAAATCTTCACCTGCTCTTCCTCAGACAAAGGTCTACTATCTCGAATCTATAAAGAACTTAAAAAGATCAGATCTCCCAAATTTAAAGACCCAATCCGAAAATGGGCATCTGAAATGAACAGACATTTCTCAGATAAAGAAGTAGAAATAGCAAATAAATACATGAAAAAATGTTCAACGTCACTGGTCATTTAAGAGATGCAAATGAAAACAATGCTGAGATTCCACTTCACTCCAGAAAGAATGGCTGCTATCATGAAATCAACCAATAACAAATGCTGGTGGGGCTGTGGGGAAGGAGGGACCCTGCTCCACTGCTGGTGGGAGTGTAGACTGGTGCAACCACTGTGGAAATCAGTATGGAGATACCTCAAAGAACTAGGACTGGAAGTCCCATTTGACCCCGCTATTCCACTGCTGGGGATCTTCCCCAAAGAATTAAAAGAATCATACCACAGTGATATATGTGCACCCATGTTCATAGCAGCACAGTTTGTAATAACTAAAACTTGGAAACAGCCCAAATGCCCATCAACTGGAGACTGGATCAAGAAAATGTGGTTTTTTAATAAAATGGAGTACTACTCGGCCATAAAAAATGAGAAATTAGAGACATTTATAGCTATGTGGATGCACATTGAGGCGATACTCTTAAGTGAAATAAATAGGACACACATGTAAATACGGAATAGTTTCTCTGGTGTGAGAAACTGAAAATCTAAATAAGGACTAAATGTATAATAGGTAATGTGAAGTAGGAAGAAAAGGCCATCATAGAGCTCTCAAGAGGCTCAAACACTAGGAATTGCCAGATAGGACAAAAGATAGAACGGGGGGTGTGGGGGGGTACAAGCTAAGAAGGGACAGAGGAAGGGAAAGAATACTGAAACTTCTCAATATTAAACCGGATATGCAAAAAATATGTCAGCAAAGGGGAAGGAAGTGGGAGGGCTAGGGGAAAGGATAGAAGGGAATGGGATTAATATGAGAAAATAGATAAACAGGAACAAAATCTTTGTAAATAGGGAGGACTGGAGGGATTGAAGGGAGGGCTGGGTAAGGGTGAAAAATAAGAACCAAGAGAGATTATGTAAAGGTGCAAATTTCCAATGATGAATGTCATTATATTGTATACCTAAAATGTACCAATGGTTAGAATGAATAATCGATAATGTAAAATAGGAAGTAAAGGTCCAAAGGGGTAGGGGTAGTGGGAGGGGCAGGGGAAAGGAAAGAAGGGAAAGGAAAAATGATGAGAAATGGAAAAAATGGAAATAAAGTCTTTGTAAATAGGGAAGGGTGGAGGGGGTGAAGGGAGGGCTAGGAATGGGGAAAAAATAAGAACCAAGATGCATCATGTAAAGGTACAATTCCCAATGAGAAATGTAATTGTATTGTATACCTACAATGTACCAATAAAAGAATTTAATACAAAAAAAAAGAAAGAAAATGAAACACCTTTTCCCTTCCTTTCCAAGACCCTGCAAGATACTATAAAAACTTAAAATGTTTAAATCCATAGAGACAAAAAGGAGACGTAATTACCCATACCTTTTGTGCCAACAAATAAAATGTGAAAAGAAAACTAAGTTGCCATCATAGAGCTCTCAAGAGGCTCAAACACTAGGAATTGCCAGATAGGACAAAAGATAGAACGGGGTGTGGGGGGGGACAACAAGCTAAGAAGGGACAGAGGAAGGGAAAGAATACTGAAACTTCTCAATATTAAACCAGATATGCAAAAAATATGTCAGCACAATGACTACTAAAATTTTAAGGGAAAATGATCTTGACATTAAATTTATCCCTGCTGAACTTGGAAAAAGTACAACCAAATGGGCTATTTTCAGACACACAAACCTTTTTGCCTTTCCAGGAAGCTACTGCAGAACAACACAGGACCCAGTGGAGAGTTCAGCATCAGGCCAACATCTTGGCCAACTGACAGCACCACCAAGTTCAGTACCAGAGGGAGGCGCCAGGAAGAACATCTCCAGAAGGTAACAGAACATCCATAATGCAGGATTGTCTGTTATGATATTTACAGCAGTTAGGACAAAATTTTTAAAAAGGAAATCAGACTCTAGAGGAGAGAAAGAAAGGAACATTGTTCTCTACTCAGGTCTACAGTGAAAAATGTAACAATATTACATATCCCTCAGCAAGTAAATTGTTAAAACAATTTAACTAGAACTTCTACTGTATTCTATTGGTTACAGAAGTAGTCTATAGATAAGCCAGAGATTGCCCCATATTCACTTCTTCATACTAAGCAAGGACCATTAGCCCAAGGGCCATCATATACATTCAAATTCTCACAAAATAGTGCCACACCTTCTGGAAGGTCTTGGCAATAAGCCCCAGACTCAATTTGTTGATGCATAAATAAAGCACTCAGAAGCCAAAAAATCTCAAAAGGGTAAGTTTCTGCAGAAGGGTGTGCTACACCCCTAAGGTGTGATAACAAGCACACAGAAAGGCAGCAAAAGGCTCCTTTTATACCCTAACACATAAGAAGCAGCTGAATTTTTTCCCTACTGGCTGGGTTTAAGTTTTACAATCTATCCCAATTGGCTAGTCTAGGTAGTGTGAAGGGAGGGCTTGAAGGGTTGCTGGGCAGGGTTGCTAAGGGGAGTTGGGGGCACATGCCAGTGGAGCAGAGTGGGAGAAGACAGCCTAGGGTTAACTAGTTGAAGGTGGAGGTACTCCAAGAGCCTTTGACAGAAAAGACAGGACAGGACAGGACAGGACCACAGTTTCTCACAGAGAGATTTCTCCTCTAATGTAATCCTCATTTTAAAAAGATGTAAAGATTTCTGCAGTGCAATAATGTTCTATTTCTTGATTGTGGTGGTTATTAATGTGCACAATTTTTTTTTTGGTACCGAGAATTGAACTCAGGACTTTGAGCTTGCCAAGTAGGTGCAGCACAGCTGAGCTACATCCCGCCCCTATTGTGTATCTTTTCTTAAAACTTCACTGAGCTTAGGTTTATGATCTTTTCTACACATATATTACACTGTAATAAAGTGTTTACAAGTTGTAAAAATGATATAACTCTATGGGAAGAAATGTATCAAGAACAAAGGTAGGGCTGGGGATTTAGCTCAGTGGTTTTGCTGCCTGCTGCGCAAGCGCAAGGACCAGAGTTCGATCTCTGGTACCAAAAAAAAAAAAAAAAGGTAGCAGGGAAATGTCTGAAATTCAATTGAGAGGCATATTGACAATATAGGCATATTGCTTAAAAAATAAGAACGACCTTAGCTAACAGTAAAAATGATTCCCCTTAGGGGTGGGAGTGAACTGTTTTTTTCAGTTTTGGTCTTTAGATTCCTTTAAAAAGTAACATACACATATTTTATTTAAAAAGTAAAAAAAAAATTGCAAATAATAACTTATTGATGCAGGTCTTTTGAAAAAGTAAACAGCTTCCTACAATTAAAATGTTAAATTCACTTTTAGCACAAATTATGGTTTAAACAAAGTTTAAAAAGTATGAGGAAATAACAGCTGCTATATCACCATTTTTAAGGCAAATATTAGAAGAGGGGGAAAGAAGCAAACCCTAGACATAGTTTTTTTTAATGCAGGCATAGCAAATCACCATGGTTGTTTGCATACTGTTATGATTTAGAACTAAAATGTCTCCCAAAAGTCTCATGTTCAGAGGCGGGGCTTCTGAAAGGTGACTGGATCATAGGGGTGCTATGCTCATCAGTGGATTAGTCCATTGATGAGTTCATAGTTGACTGTGCTGTTCAGGGGTGGGGCCTGGTTGGAAGAGGCAGGTTACTGAGAGTATGACTTGGAAGCATGTATTCTTGTCCCCATTTCCTCCTTTCCTTCTCTGCTTCCTGGCCTCCGTGACCTGATCAACTTTCCTCTGTAAGACCCTTCCACCAGATTGTTTCTACTTTAGAGCCAATGAACCATAGACTTAATCTACTGAAACCATGTGCCAAAATAAACTCCTGTGTATGTTGTGTTTGTTGGTTTGTGTATGTTGGATACTTTGTCCCAGCAACAGGAAAGCTAGCTAATACACACATTTATTTTCTCATATAAAAGTAGAAACTTAGGATACAGATATATTTTGTTTGGAGAATGCTGTCCACAGATTAAATTTCTTATTCTTCATTCTCAGATTTTCCAGTGTATTTGTGGAAGATGTCCATAGCAATGATACAGAGAAAGATGTGCCATGGTCATATTCTGGAAACACTAGATTTACTATAGGCCTTCACAGAACCTCATTAGGTTAATGGGCACTAGTAATTCTCCAGAAGGATCTTCCTCTTCTACTCAAATGGTGAGGTACCTTAATAGAAGTTAAATTTTTAAAAAATCTCTCATTTTTGAAGGAAAGAATCCATTAAAGAAGAAATTATGAAGCAGCTAAGAGAATGCTTCATTAGCTGGTTTAGGGTAACCTGGAAATCTGAAAATCTGCAATTTCTCCATCCCTTAAAACCTTTCCCATGACTAATAATATTTTGTAAGGTCTCCTGGTTATTTGGTGAGCACTTGTGAGGTCCGCTGAAGATTTTCTGGGCTTTTCTAAAAGGAATGCATTCACTTAAAAGCCACATTTGATAAAACCTTTTTGAGACACTGGGTGGTAAATTTGTTTTTGAATGTGAATTTTTATATTTTTCAAGTTAAGATTGTATGAATTATTTATAAATTAGTATTTAGAGATCAGAAAAAAGAACAAGCAAAGGTTATATAGGGTATCTGATTTTGTTTAATCTGAACAAAAAATAAGTATACAAGTTTGCCAGAGAGAAGTGATAAAAATTGAATGTTATGTATTGTGGAATCAGTACAGTTTACTTCAGTAGCTAGTGATTCTTAGTTAATTCTGCAAAAAAACAAAATCAGTTATGATGAAACAAGAATATAAAATGCCCCTTTCTGAAGTCCAGCTTAATAAAACTGATTTAGTATCTAACTGATTATATTCAGACTCAGTTCTCCTTGTGCAAATAAACATGCAGTCATGAGTGGTGGTTTGGTAAGCTGAAACTAATTTCTTTTAGGACAATTCAACATGATAACCCAAATATAAAAATGTTATTCAAAATTCACAGAGATAAACCAGTGCCTAGGCAACATAATTCATCCATGTGCCTAATAATTTTTAACATTTTTAAAAAACATATAATCACAATCAAAGACAATGATTACATTGCACACACAGTGCAATGCTTCATGTAGTGCATTCCTATGGCTTATCTGGAGTTTAAAACCATATAATCGGGCCGGGGGTTTAGCTCAGTGGTTTCGCCCCCTCTGCGCAAGCACAAAGGCCTGAGTTCGATCCCCGGTACCAAAAAAAAAGAAAAAAAAAACCATATAATCAACACACTTCTAATGAATCGGCTTCTGACACACATAAATCTGTCCAATTCTTTTACAAAATCTAAAACTCTTGTAAGACCTTGAGCTTGACTTCGTGTTTCACTATCCCAAACATTAGGAAGATTGTGACATGAAGTAATCATCCCTTCTAAGCAAGACTGTACATATATTTTAATTATATCACCACAAAGAACTCTCAAAACAATTCAATCCTGTTGACTGAGAAGAGCACATTTATTATTCAGCTGAAGAAAATCCAAATGACTTTCCTGGAGTCAAATGCACCCCAAAGCATATATAAGGAATGGGTATAACTGCAGCAGCTAAAGAAATATACCACTGCATAATAAATGTTATTAGGCAAAGATGATTTGGTTGGTTCCCACTACCATGGGACACAAGAAAATGAAACTCAAGACTCTTTTGTTAGAACAGGACAAGTAATGACCCCAGTTTTAAATAGGGTTCTTCATTGAAGGAAAAGATGGAGCCATAGAAGTCAAATTAGCTGACTTCAAATGGTTTACATCCCAGGATAAATCAGGTTACATTGATTTAAGCCCAATTTAATTTAGGCAGGTTTTTAACCACAAGAATAAGGACATTCTTAGTACATATTAATAATTAAACCAACATATACACAATTAGCAATATCCTATATAATATTAAATGTTTTAATGTGTTCTCAATTATTCTTTAGTTAATTTTTGTTTTTTAAAAAAAACAAGTTTAATTTTACAATGTTCTTTGTATTTCTAAGCATATTCTGCTATTATTTTATTTCACTGAAGCAGGTACAGTTTTCTGGATTTCTCTAAGAACCAAATTCAACTGTATCTTCTGTGATCTGTTTGAATTCATAATTGCCTCTGCCATCCATATGCAGGTAGTACTATGGGAAGGAAGGGGAAAAAATAGTTATCTCAGGATTTCCCTTTAGAAGAATGAAATACAGGTTTTCCTGTTCTTTTTAGGGAACCAAATCCATATGCATCCCACAAATTAGAATGCTTCTGTTAATCTTGGACCAACAACCTGAGGTATGAGTACGTGGGCCTGTGCTAACTCCTTGATTGCTCAGTAGGCTAGATTTCATTCTTTTAAAACCAATTTCCAACAACTACTAGAGGACTAAGAACAAAAGTTTAAGGGTTACTGGTCTTGAGGAAAAAAGATCTCAACTCTTTGAATAACCCAGGAAGAGAAAAAGGATTATAGTAATGGAAGCAAAAAGCATGGGAAATAGGAGAAGATAAAAAGAGAATTAAAAAGGAAAAGAAAAGAACAGAAATGAAAAGAGAATAAAAATAAACAGAAAAGATGAAGGAGAAAAAAAATTTTTAAAAATAAAACCAATTTCTTAGGTCAGCTCAGAAATTTTAATTCAAGGATTTTTATTAAAAAGAAGAAAAAGAGCTATGGTATATAAAGTGCTTATATACCTACTCTGAAGACAATTAGTACAGCAGTCACAAAGACCTGTTTTTATTTAGTGACTTTATTCACAGAAAGACTTGTTTTTCCGTTTTCTATATTACTTAGCTATTTTGGCCCTTAACATTCCAGTGCTTTGTCCCTCTCACATTATTAGCTTGGTGGTAATTTTGGTGTGTGTTCATGCCTTCAAAAGAAGAGTAAAGGTGAAACTTAAGACCTTTCACTGTCCTATAACTGTAATGTTTATGAATGTCCAAGAACATAAAAAGACTTGGACATTTTAAACTTCTCTGATTTCTAGTTACTCAATTTCTCATTCAATTCTTGAAAATGAATACATTATGATATGCCATAAGATAATAAAAGCTATCTTTAAAAGCCTAATCAGGTATGTATTCTGTAGGACAAGATACCTTCACTACTGTTTGTTTTTTTTTCAAACCCCTTTTAACTAAAATTTCTATATAATTTAGGAAGGAAGTTAAGAAAAGAAGGAAGACAGAGAAAAGATAGATGAATGAGAGAGAGAGAGAGAGAGAGAAAGGGGTGGGGGGAGAAAATACAGTGAATTAAGCTGAGTTTACTTTCAGGTTTTGAGTATTTTACATGAAGGGAAAATAACTGCCATACTGAGAATGGCACACTGCTGGAGGCCTAGAAGAAACAAAACTTCTGCATGAATGTTAACCTTGCTATATAATGCCTTTGTACTTATAGTGGCTACCTAATGAACTCTACCTTATCACAGTGCAATGGCAAACACAGTTACTCAATTTCCCCCCTTGTAATCCTGACTTCTACTAAAACACCCCTAAATTTTTGGCCATTCTTCTCAGGTTTTTATTCCCTCTGTCAATACTAATAAGGAAAAGTTTATTTGTATTATATTTGTGATAATATTAGGCAAATCTTACAATAGTTATACAATGGCCATTCTCTAACATCTCTGATATATAACTACAGATTGTTTATAGGAATTGTAGCAATCAAAAATGACAACTACAACAAAGTTTAAAAAAGTTCTACTATATTTTATAAAACTGAAGTAAAATCACCTTTTTTCCTTAAGGTATGTTTATAAAGGGACTATTTGCCATGAAATCTGAAATCACATTCACTTAATTCACAGAATTAATAAAATAAACTTTCACCAGACCGTACACAGAAGAAATACAAACCTCATGATGTTTCCAAAGAGATTTTCTATGTGACACTGTGAAGAGGGTGATGCCAACCTAATGAAAAGCAAATAGTTTAGGTTTATATCAATAATGTGAGTCACAAATTAAACCTGTACATATTCTGCTAAAACACTTCAAGGCCTATACTTAAAGATCAATGTCAAAAAGAAAAAAACTCGTTACAAATGTTTATGACAATGGAAAGCACAGGGCACTGACCATGCAATAAAAGCTAATAGGTACTAGTATTGAGTACATTACTTTGGAGGAGACAGAAAATATATCTCCCAGCACATTTCTCATTTATGGTGAAAAGTAATATTAGGACAATAAAAATAACAAAAGGTTGGGCCAGGGATTTAGCTCAGTGGTGCCTCTGCCTGCCTCACAAGCGCAAGGTCCCGAGTTCGATCCCCAGTACCAAAAACCAAACCAAAAAAACCCCAAAAAACAAAAAACCAAAAGGTCAAAATCAGGAAAAATTAAGTCAGATCAGATAGCATTGTCTATGGACAACTTGGTTCTCAAGCATGGGGTCATAATCTCCTATTGGAAAGTCTTATTTCCAAATGTTTTCTGGAATTTAGATTTTGGAAATGTATTATTTAACAACTGAAGGTTCAGGAGCAAAATTCTGAAATTAAACTATGAATGTTTCTGCAGCAACATATATAGTCACTGACATTAAGTGAGACTGTAAATACAGAGTTTCAGTATCTTTTGTTAGGTCAGGTCTTGTTACCCAATGAACTTGCTACAAAATTATGAAAAATCTTTTGGTTTTAAGGGGTTCTAGATTTCATACTGCAAATAATGATTTCTAGTTCTGTTCTTTAAATTTTCAGGAAAATAAACACAGCTGCAGTTGCTCTGAATCAGTGGTTTTCAACCAACAGATGATTTTGTCCCTCAGAGGACATCTGGCAATGTGTGGAGACATCTTCAGTTGTCACAACCGAAACCACTACTGCCATCAAATGTGTAGAGGCCAGAGGTGCTGCTAAACATACTGCAATGCACAAGACCACCCCCGCCACCGCTTACCTAAGAATTACCCAGCCAGAATGTCAACAGTGCTGACCGCAAGAAACCCTGCTCCAGGTCACTGTTTCTCAAGGCTTTCAAACGCATGCTTAGGGTTTCCAGCACATGTCTACCATAATTTCTGAATTTTATTTTCATTCTGATAATTTAAAAAAATTAGCCTAAGCATATTCTGGAACATTTCTACCATGAGATTTCAGTGGCCAAATTTGTGCCTGTACTTTTGTTGGCCCAAAATAATATCACTTACAACTTATAATGTTGTTAAGTTTGGCTGCCTTGTGAAAATTGGTTAGGAATTGTACAATAAGGTATTATCAGCATTAATAAAACATACATTTCAACTGTACAACAATTATCTGATTTTTTGAAAGCTCACTTCAGATATTACTTTTCAGCTCATACTTCTATAATTGAATTAGACCTCTAATTAATGTACGCATTCCTTATATTAGAATTAAGTCAAACTATAAAAGTAAACTGTAAGAGCTGAACCTCAGATTCTATCTTTCCATATTTAAACCCCATGCCAGTGGCTTAGTTTAAGCAAAAGAGCATCCTATCAGTCTGTTTAATGCTACAAATTCTAAACTGTGGGAGTGAGTGCACAGGTGTGGGTGTGTGTATTACTGGGAGTATAACCTAAGGCTTTCAGACTGAGCTACATCTCTAGTCCTTTTCATTTATTTATTTTTGAGACAGGGTCTCATTAAGTTGCTAAGTTGTCTAGGCTGGGCTCAAATTTGTGATCCTCCTGCCTTGGCCTCGCCGAGTGCTGATCGTATGTCCGTGCCATCATGCCTGGATTATAAAGAGAACTTTTATTTTTTTGTAGTACCGGGGATTATACCCAGGGCCTTGTACATGCTAGGTAAGTGCTCTACCACTGCTACATTCCCAGCCCCTAAATTGTGTTTTAAGTTTGTTTATATTTAATTTGTAAATGTATACTGGTTTTTCAGTTATACAAGAGCTCTAAGCTTAAGGAATTCACACCTCATTTTGTTTGTATTTAAGTGCTATTAGTGTAATATCATTTAAATTATCACTGGGGACCTGTCTAAATTTTCTTCCTAAGTGAAATTTGTGGTTTATAGAATTTACAGAATTTCATGTACAGCCTAAATATCCACAATATGATCAAATACAAGTTTATTAATGTATTATAGTAAAGGATACTCTGTCATTAATCCCCATTAAAATACTCTCCCTCACTTTGAATAGCCTTATCCCATTGATCTTGCTGCTTTCTGAAGAAGTTCTGGAAGTCCTCTTTCATGTCTTCAGTTGTTCTATGTCTCAATATCCTGAATGGATTCAAAGCACTTAGCCTATATGGTCATTTCGACTTTGAGAAACAGCCAGAATTTGCACAGTGCCAGATTCAGAGAATAAGGTGGGTGAGGACATACTGTAATGTTTTTATTTGACAAAAATTGCTATAAACTTTGCGAATCGATTCAGGACACAGATACAGCCATGAAAGGACATTCACGAAAGATGACTTTCCGAACTGCTTCAGAGAGTAGCAAGACTAATGAGATAATTATGTTTGAAGTGATGGGGAGTACTTTGAGGGAGGTTAGTGGCAATGTCTTCTACTTCAATAAATTTCATTTTTAAACATTCATCATATTTTCTGATCCCATCTTGTATAAGGAAATAACATTTCAAAACTACCAGTGAAAAGCCTCTAAATTCAATACAGACTACATGATTATATATATGAGGGACTTCCACAAATGTCTCTCATACCTATATAATTGAAAACCAAAATGGACAAATGTATAAAATATTATACATTACCAAAATTAATTCAAGAATAAAAATAAACCAGTAGTAACAATCCTCCTACAAAAAAGAATGCACCAAAGATAGTGTAACCCCGTCCTTTTACCAGGGCCTTTCAGACTTTTATGTGCATTTATAGTGCCTGGGAAATTGTTCATAAGCAGATTCTAATTCAGCAGGGCCTGGAGACTGAGCATCTCTAACAAGCTCCCCGAGTCATGCTGGTGTGCCTGGTCTGTGACCACACTCCGAATTACGGATTCACTTCATACATAATTATGTAACATATACATATATATGAACTACGACCTTTTATATTTATTGTAAACTCCTCCCAAAAAGTACAAAATATTAAAACAGTTCTGTACCTCATTGACTTACAAACTATAAAATGATACACTACTCTTATTCTCCAAATTTAATGAGAGTATATGTAAGATTATAGTGACAATTCCTCAACTTAAAAAAAAAGGCAACTGAGACTAGTGAACACTTAAACAACGTCAGTGGAGAGAGCTACACACTTATCTACCAAAAAGAAGTTTGATAAAATACTGCCCAGGCCAAACAATATAATGGATAAGTTAAAAATGCCAAATGATTACTGTTGAATTTTCCTGATTAAAAAAACAAATAATAGTTAGATACAGTTAAGAGAACTAAAAAATATTAGTTTATTAACTCTAAGTAATGAGTTAAATGGGAAATAAATTTAAACATGCTTCACATCTATGAAATAGCTAAAGAGGATTAGTTACAGAATGCATTCATAATTCATTTTCTTTTATTCCTATTAATTGCCAGTTTAAAATCTTTATTAAAACAAGAAATCATCTTCTGATAGTAATTTTGTAACTTAGTAACTTGCAATCTTCTCTTCAGGTAGATATTTGTTTGAACTCAGGGTAAATGGTAAAGGAGACACACAT
Organism: Heterocephalus glaber; assembly: GCF_053883595.1. Classification (NCBI taxonomy): domain Eukaryota; kingdom Metazoa; phylum Chordata; class Mammalia; order Rodentia; family Bathyergidae; genus Heterocephalus; species Heterocephalus glaber. The sequence goes on along the minus strand of NW_028258296.1, from coordinate 29,557,958 downwards.
CTTTCAGCTGAGAACCTGTCACACTTACCTTTCGACAATGGCTGTAAATATAGCCTTCCACATCCACACTAACTGCACTTGTGCATTCATCCAAAATGGCAAACTGGGGTTTATGATAAAATAATCTTGCCATCTAAAGCATAAAAAGAAATACTTTATGTAAATACAAGCAGACCTAAAATAAATAAGATAAACTGACTATATTCAAATATACATTTTGCAGTCATATAAAGCTAAAATACAAAAATTATTCTAACAACAAAAAAAATCTACCCCCCAGAAATAGAAATAATACAAATAAACCTATTTTTATTGTCATCCCAAACAAAGGGGAAAAATACAGTATGTGGGAAATATTTATGGCTCAAGAGTAAAGCAAAACTGATGTGAGATGGAGGGTTTTTTTTGTTTTTGGTACTGGGGATCGAACTCAGGACCTTGCGCTTGCAAGGCAGGCGCAGTGCCACTGAGCAAAATCCCCGGCCCAATGAAGTTGAATTTTAAAATAGTGTTCAACTTCACTAAACAAACAAGATTAGAGAGCATGTATTTTTATCAAATCTTGGAATTCAAATGATAGATGGCTCCAGTGTAAAAAAGGTCTCTGTTTCTAAACATTTTGTTGCTTAAGTAATGATACCACTTGTATTTGCACTAGTACTTTTTTAGTGCCCTTATGTCTCTCTTGTTAATACTGGGTATGTTCATTTTGTAAAGTGTCTGTCAATTTTATAAATAAAAATTAATATTAGGATTTTTAGAGCTACTCTTTATCAGGAGTGTTGAACATTTTCACACATTTACTTTCCATATGTATTTCATTTTCTGGAAACTGTATACACTGATCCTTTATATTCCAATTTGTCATATGCTCCCAAGAATCTCCAAGTTATACAACCAATAGATGTGTTCCTATCTCTACCTAATTTTTCTTCTCAGCAACATTCTACTCAGAGAATCACTCCTTCCTTCAGAAAGTGACATAGAAAACACTGAGAGGCCTTGCACTTCATAGGCTGCTCTTTCTCAGTTTCTTTTCCAGCACTTTTGTCATCTACTTGACCATTAAATGTGGGGGTTCCTCAGGGCTACTTCCTATCTTCCCTTCTCTTTTTTCCTATACTTTATGACTGATGAATGATCTCATCCAATCTTATGACTTCAAATATTATTTATATTCTAAAAGTTCCTAATATATATCTCTTATCCATACTTTTATTTCCAGATTGATATTTTATATATATATATATATAAATTCCTATTTGACTTTTCTCCTTGTATATCTCACAGGACTCTCAAACTTTAAGTTTAAAACTCAGAGGCATTTTAGATTTTCTCTCTAAAGTCCATTCCTCCCCTAATTGTCAACATTTCAGAAAATGGCACTATAAAAGCATTAATCACTCAAGCTAGGGGAAGTCCTCTTCTATCCTTCCTTTCTCCTCCTCTTACTTAATGCCTCCCCCTACTTTTGGTCTACTCAAGTAAGAACTGTGGGGTTGAAAGTTCACCCACTTTTCCCCATTTCCACAACCATGCCCTTAGCCCAGAACACATGCATCTCTTGGCTAGAAGAGCACAAATTTTAGTGTCCTACTTAATCTCTACTCCTCTTCTACTCTATTTACCATGGAAGCACAGACAAATTGTCAGAAATGTAAATCAGAGAATGTAACTCTGACTTAAACTTCTTCAAGAATTACTACACATGTCATTCTTCCCGTATGTGCCAGATGCCTGACTTTGCTCTTTACTATTTCCAATTTCTGCTTAATGTCATCTTCTTAGACAAGCATACCCTGGTCCATGCATTCCAAACCACATGGGCCCCTTATGTAACTGTAGTACTGCATATATGGTAAATGGTATGTCTGATTTTTCTACTCACAAGGCTCAAAGACTCACAAAAGTAGAGACCATGATTTCATCACTACGGTATACTCAACACTTACATATGGATAACATTCAAATATTTGATAAATCAATGGCTAAACATCTTTCCTGGGGTTCAAATCTATTTGTGTGAGGTAAGGGAAGCGAAGCAGCAGGTATATACTACCAAACTCAACTCTGCAGAAAAAAGGTACAGGCCACAGGAGACCTTTGTTAAAGAAGAGTTTGCTTTTTATACAGAAAGATCTGGAAATAATCTTTTTGAAAGAGAAGAACTAGAAAAATTAAATTCAGATGGAGCCTAAAAAAGGGTACAAAACTGAAGAAAAGGGGTGTAATAAAGTCAGAGGAGGGAGAATCCACGAAAACCGACAGAGGAGCCTCTCCTAAGAAGGATGACATGTCCTCCATGGCTAGTGGAAGCAGAGTGGGAAGGACAGACCAATGCAAAGTCAATTAGAAGGAACTATTATGCCCCTTTTTTGTGTTCCCATGGTACTCTATGCATACCTTCATCACCATACTTATGCGGAAATGCTCTCAGTGTGTCTCTCTCTTTTACTATGTGGTCAGTTATTTGACTCCACAATATAAGAACACTTTAAAATGAGTAAGTATATGAACAGTAGAATCATACTGTTGCTTGCACTTGGTAAGCTGACATCCTTCACCCTTTGCAGGCTACTTAACTGTTTAATTCCCTCTGTAAAATGAACATTCACAGTTTTTCTCTTACAGGACTACAGTAAGGATTAAATTTGAAAACTTGTGGAATATGCTTGGTAAATTGCCCATCATCTATTAAGCATTCAAAATATAGCTGTCATATAATTGAAATAATAGCTTCTCTTTTTTTCTTTAAATATAAAGAGTAATTCTGCTCATAGTGGTAGAGTAAGCAATGGGGTAAAATTTGGTAGTTTAAATGAGATAAAAGTAAAACTAAGTAAGATGACTTAAGTAAGCCAAGCCAAGCTGTAAGCCCCTCCAAGTCTGGAAACCACCCATGTGTGTTGGCATGTGTGGTGGTATCATTCTCTTTAGCTATGCTCAGAAGCCTCAGAAGAAAAATGCCAAGGCAAAGAAATGCTCTTAGGTATCATGGAGAAATAAAGGTAGGAAAGGAAAAGTGGCATATCCTTTTTCACCCCTTCAAGAACATCTCTGGACTATCTCCTGTATGCCAGGTTTGGGACTGTGCCTTTGTCCTGGACAGAAAAGGGACACAGTCAGAAGGGGACAAAGAAAAGCAAATATTCTAGAGAGCTCAGTGAGGGTAAAGAAGGGGAACAGTTATCAATTGAAGGTAAAAGAAAATTGATTATAAAAAAATTTTTAAAACAGAAGTATCTATGGTGCGAGGGTTTAGTCTTTTCTATCATATATATTTTTTCATAATTCAAAATAAGAAAATCCACTACTAAATAGGAACAGCAAGAACAAAGGAGAAGAAAAGATGACTTTTGGTATGATATGTAAAATATCCCAAATTACAACAGCTGAAACGACCCTGTCTGATGGAGGTTTGGCCCAAATAGGTGCAATGGAGATAAGGAAAATTTCACTTGAGTCAACAAGGGACAATGAGAGAGAACAGGTCAGACAGTCCGCTCACACAATGAAGGCTACATAATGTACTGGTTAAGAGCAGAGCTCTCATGTCAGACCCACCTGCACTTAAATCTCACTTCTGCCTTTTAGCTGTGTGGCATTAGGAAACTGCTTACACTCTTTAAGTCTTTACCCTTATCTGTACCTTACCTCCCAAGATCTTCCTCTCATCATTATCCCAGTGCACTTTCTTTGTAGCTACTTGTAGCTTTTGTTTTTCTTTTGTCTATATACTACTGTTAGTTGAGAATATCTGAACTCCTAATTAGATTGTAAGGGTGGCACAGCACCTGCCTGGCAAGTGTAAGATCCTAAGTTTGATACCTGATACCAAAAAAAAAAGATTGTGAGGGCAGGACCCAAAACAGTGCTTTGCAGAGAGCTGATTCTCAGCTAATACTGCAGAAAGTACACTATCTGATAAAATTTTTTCACTGTTGAAATAATAAATAGTCTTATTTCCCTACATTTGTGTTGAAACTGTTGACTGGGCCTCCCTGTATCCAACAGGTACTCATTCCCTTTCATGTCCTTAATTCAAATCCTGACTCTTCTTACCCAAAAGTTCCTTTGTTTGACTTGTTTTAAACCAATCTCACTCTTACATATTGTTTTAGGTGGTTAGGCCTTTCAAGTCTATTCTTCCTAAATACTGTGTCTTCTTTACCCCAACTTTTTACTTTGACAATGTTCAATCCCACAAACATACCCCGAAAGAACAGTAAAATGAACACATACACTCTTTACCTAACTTCCCCAATACTATCTCCAGCTACTTCAGTAAGAACAGCCTGAAAGAAACAGAAGAAGTCTTTGCAGAGAAAAGAAACTGAATAAGATCTTATAATCCAACCAGGATTACCATACAGCCCAAGGCCAACCTTTACAGAAGTGGACTGACAGTGTATAACTAGATTTGAAGGTTTTCCTGTCACAGGTATGGTGACATTATGAATAAATTTTCCAAAATTCCAATTTATATGTGAGTTAAACATTTCTAAGCACTTTTATTACCATTCAAAGTAATCTATACTGTAACATAAAAGATAAATATCTGTGTTTTGATGAATCAAAATGCTGTACTGAGTGACTTACGTAAGCAGTTACATTTTGTAGAAGTCTTTAGAATTTACTTACTGCCATTCTTTGCTTTTCTCCTCCACTGAGTACATCCATCCAGTCCTGAACACTGTCCCAGGCCCCTTCTCGTTCAAGAATATGGCCCAGCTGCACGTTGTCCAAGTACTCTTTTAGTACCTTTGAGGAAACAAAGAAAATCAAGCTTATAAACTAATATTCTTTATTTTGCTTTATTTTTTAAATTAGAATTTCTATAATTCCATTGCCAATACCACTTAAAGAGGTACTTTTCAGAAAAGACTGTGGCATAAAAGCAGACCTTAACTTTTCAGTTCTTATATATATTAATCTTGGCCAAACATATCCAGTATCTTAAAGAGAACAACACTGTTGTGCATAATCAAAAGATGAGAGCAATGAGAAAACAAAACAGTAGTATAAAGAGAGTTACACATTCAATGAGTCTTATTTAAGCCAAATGGCTGTAGTCTTACCTCAATTGGGAAAGTTAGAATTAGTGATTTGGGAAGGATTTACAAGTTAGAACAAACCACCTGGAATTTAAAATACTTAGCTGATTCAGATAAAGAATCTAAAATGGAGCATTTTAGTAGGTCTAGGACATGAACATTCCTTACTAGGTCAGATATTCCCTTCTTTTTCTGATCGTCTCTTCCGTCCGGATATATTACTTGGTCTCGAAGTGTTCCAAGGGTCATATACGGTCTCTGATAGCAACACAGCAAAAGCCATTAGAAGTTTAAAAAAATACAGAATTTCGATCAGAGATTATAAATCACTCAAAGTCTTACCTGGGGAACATAAAATAACTTCCCTCTCTCAGGTTTAGTTAGACGTCCTCCAAAAAGAGGCCATAACTAAAAAAGAAAGGAGGGAAGAGTTGTGACATTCACAATGTGATGGCCAAGTAAAATAAGATTGCAAAATTTGAAGACCAATTTATACATACTTCACCAAGAACACGGAAAAGTGAACTCTTCCCACAGCCATTTGGACCACAAATTAGAACATTGGCCCCAGATCGAACCTTAAAGAAAATTAATCAATGAATTCATTAAATCAAGAGAATATATATGCAATGAACACTTCCTAAACCCAAATAGCCCTTGCTAATTATAAGTGTTCTATTTTGTCTGAAAATATGACACTGGGTAGAGCAGTGAAAGAAACTGAAGGACCTTTTTGATTATCTTCAAGTTTTTGTTACCTTTTTTTCATCTAAACATCAGTATTGATTGATATCATTCTATTTAATCTGAATCAGAACACAAAGAGCTAAAGCTTTAAAAGGTCTTTAAGAATTCCTGAAAACAATAAACATGTATGGATCCACAATCATCTACCAAAAGCCTGAAATATATATGGACTGTTCTACAACTTGTATTTGTTACTTAACAATATATCACAGATATTCTTCCAGGCCAGTATATTTAGATTAAGAATGAAATTATTAGTGAATATTAATTATACAGAATAATGCATTTATTGTGGCATTTTCATACCTGCATATAATATAGTTTGATTGAACCCACTTCCTTTAACACTGCCTTTCCCTCCTCTCCGTGAGCCCCTTCCTATTCTCCTATGAAATCTCTACCATAATTTTCTAAATATTCCTCTTTAGTTAAAAATTTAGGTCATCTGTATTTTGTTTTGCTCTTTTACATCAAACTGCAGTGAACCTGTATCAGCAAGCAAATTTACCCAACAGTGAAAAACAATTTCTAAAGATTCTTACAAATTAGAAAAGTTGGTCCAAAGTATATGTGTGTTATAAATGTATATAGGTGCCACTGAGTTGTTCTGCAACAACGTACAGTAAACGACAAAATATAAAGAGTGGTGACAGTCTAGGCTTATGGTCTTTTAAGTGTCACATTACGTCAGGAAAAAAAAATCAGAAAATCTAGGTTATAATACTAGTTTACAACACCAACACCAATCCTAGCTTAAACAGCAATATAACAAAGCAGGAAAGAGGGTATCAGATAATAACGTGTTACCCTAGCTGTGCAGTTTGTTTTTTGGGGGTTTTTTGTACCGGGGATCGAACTCAGGTCCTTGCGCTTGCACAGCAGGCGGCGAAACCACTGAGCTAAATCCCCGGCCCCTATGTGCAGCTTGTTTTTGATGAAGTGTTTAACTACATGGGTGAACCTCTCATTCCTATTATTTCTTTCATTCAATGAGTATTTATAGAATGCTCTGTGTCAGGCTCTGTCCTAGGCAATAAGGCTATTTGTGAATAAAAGAAACTGAAAACAAAACAAAAACCCGCATTTATCTATTTATATTCTACTGGGAAGAGAAAATAAAGAATATGTGTAGTAAATAAGTAAGTTAGATTATGTTAGAAAATGAGTGCTATGGAGATAAAAACAGCTGGTCAGGGAAGTTAGATTTTTAAGGTGATCAGAGTAGACCTCATTGAAGATGACAACTAGGCAAAATTTTGGAAGAAGTGAAGTAGGAATTTATCTGGAGGAAAACTGTTCCAGTCTCATCTTCACCCATAGAAATCTGGTGAAAAAACTCTGAAGCAGGAATGTACCTGTTCTTTTTAAAAGCCAGAAGGAAGAATACCAATAGGAACCGGCTCTGAGAGTTAAAAGGTGCGATAGCAGCAGGCAAATGCCACAGAGCATTGAAAGCCACTGAAATGACTTTCATTTTTACCATGATGAAGCAGAAAGTCATCAGCATTACTCACAATAGCCAATAGGTGGAACCAACGCCAGCAGATGAATGAATAAACAAAATGTGTTATGTACACACTGCTGCAGTTTTGATCCTGAGTGTCCCTCAGAGGTCTGTGTGTGAGAAGCCTGGTTTCTTGCTTCCTATTGGGAGGTGGTGAAAACCTAAAAGATGAGGCCTAGTGTGAGGTCTTCAGGTCACTGCAAGCACGCCTGAGTTCCTCCATAGTGGGATCCCAGCCCTTTGTTTCCCCAGCCATTAGGTAAGAATTTTTGTCACTCCCACCATGTATAAGCAAAAGGACTAACTAATCATGGAGTGGAACAACCAAAACTGTGAGGAAAAATAAATCTTTTCTCTTTATAAATTGATTATTTCAGGTACTTGTTATAGTAACAGAAAGCGAACTAGCACATATACAAAGGAATAATATTCAATCTTAAAAAGAAATGAAATTTCTGGCACATGATACAACATTAATAAATCTTAAAAACATTATGCCAAGTAAATCTTAAAAACATTATGCCAAATACAAAAGGACAAATATTGTATGACTTCACTGTATGAGGTATCTAGAATAATCAAATTCAGAGACAGAAAATAAAGTATGTTACCAGGCAGAAGAGAGAGGGATAGGAGTGTTATTGTTTAATGGGTATAGAGTTTTTGTTTGGGATGTTGAAAGTGTTCTAGAAATGGATAGATGGTGTTTGCATAATGATGAGAATGTACTTAATGCCACTAAATTGTATGTATATATATAAATAATTTTTTTTTAGATTTCAATTCCATTTACTTATTTATTTATTTATTTTTTCACCATTAAGTTTATTGCCACATTTTAGGCATAAAAAACATTTACATACATCATTGGGATCTTGTACCATTACATGATGTACCTTGGTTATTTTTTTTTTCCCCTTCCCCTGTCCTCCTTTCACCCCCTCTATCCTTCCCTATTTGCAAAGATTTTGCTTCCATTTCTTTTCTTTTCTCACATTTTTCTTTTCCTTTCTTTCCTTTCCCCTACCCCTCCCACTTCCCCTGCTCCTTTAGACCTTTACTTCCTATTACACAATATCAATTATACATTTTAAAAATTAAAATATCAAGACCTAGGAGACATTACCACAGATTTTATAGAATTTAAAAGGATATAGAGAACATATTTTAAAAATCTGTTTTGAAATTAATTTGACAACTTCTAAGAAGTACCTTGGAAGACAAATTAATGAAACTAACTCTGGAGGAAATATAAAATTTGAATAGCACCTATGAAAGAAAGTATATTCCTGCCTTGAAAACCTACCTATATGACAACAACAGGCTCATATACATTTTAACTGATAAATTATATCAAACATTTAAAGCACAGAAAAAAAGGAACACTTCTCCCCTCATTTTAGGAAATCAACATTGTGCTAATACTAAAACTGGATAAAGATAGTAGAAGAAAAAAGTATGAACATAGATAGAAATTTGTTTAACAAAACAAACTATTAGAAGTCAGATCTGGAAGGATGTGGAAAGTGGTTTTGTTATAGGGATGGCAGTGTTGGTTCAGCATTGGAAGATCCACCCCCAAAAGTCATCATTTTAACAGAGGAAAGGAAAAAGCCATATGATCCTGTCACTAGTTGGAGAAAAAGTATTGGACTAAATTCTACAGCTGTTCATGGTAAAAGCTATCAGGAGACTAGAAGTAGAACAGAACCTTCTCAACAGATTAAAGACAGACATGGACTCCATACTTCCAGCGAGAATGCCTTCTATGAATGGAGAAGATACAATGCTTTCTCCTTAAGGTGGGGAACAAGGGCAGATATGCTTACTCTTCATCTGTCCATTAAACTTTGAAACATAGGCCCAAACCAAAGTAGTCTGGCAATAAAGTGACACAATTAGGATAGGATTGGCAAGGTAGAAGCAAAATCTTTATATGTAGATGAAATGATCATCCACAGGGAAAACACTAAGAAATCTCTAGGAGGCCCTAGAACTTGTATTTGAATTTAGCAGGATTAGAAAACACAAGGTATATATAAAAATTTAGGTCTATGTATACTTGCTATAAATGAAGAATTGAATATTGAAATTTAAAAGTTATGTAGGAGTACAGAGGACCTAGAAAAGTAAAAAGTGAAAAAAAAAAACAGTGTTGGAAGACGTTTAGTACCTAATTTTAAGACTTCTTCTAAAGCTACAGTAATCAAGGCAGCGTTGGTGTAAAGAAAGACATATAGATCACTGGAATAAAACAGAGAATCTAGAAATAGAACCACACATATATGGTCCACTGAGTTTTGAAAGATTATTTAACATTAACATTTTATAGAATATAAACTCAATTCAACAGCTGAGGAAAAGTTAGTGTTTTCAGCAAATGGCACTAGAACACCTGGTATCTGTATATAAAAAATTAACCTCAACCCTTTATTTCCATATATAAAAATAACTTGAAGGGATCTATGAACCTAAATATGAAAGTCTAAAAGTATTAAACTTTAAGAAGAAATTATAAGGGAAAATGTTTATGAATTTAAGGTAGACAAGAACTACCTGGGATACAAAAAACAAATTTCTTTCTCGGTGGGTTCACCAACACATGAACCAATGGAACAGAATAGAAAAACAACATCGAAACAACCCCGGACAATTCAGCCACCTGAATATTTGACAAAGGGGCCAAAAAACGTACGCTGGAGGAAAGTTAGCCTCTCTAACAAACAGTGCTGGGAAAACTGGCTATCTACATGTAGAAGATTAAAGCTAGACCCATATCTCTCACCATGTACTAAATTAAAATCAAAATGGTTCCAAGATTTAAATATTAAAACAGAAGAAACACTTAACCTGCTGGGAGATAAGGCATAGGCAAGTACTTTCTGAACAGAACCCCATATGCACAAAAAAATAACATCAAGAATCAACAAATGGGAACATATCAAAAAATTGATAAATGAGATTCCATCAAAATTTAGAACTTTAAATGACATCATTAAAGTGAAAAGCAGTCCTTAAACACACCATATTTACAATGCATATAACCTATGACCAGAATATATAAAGAACTCTTCCAGCTCATTAATAGACAACCCAAATAAAAAGGAGACATAAGATGATAAATAGCCAGTACAGCACAAGGAAAGGTGTGCACCTCTAGAATCAGAAAAATACTAATTAGCACAATAACAAGATTGAATTATACACTCATTAGGGAGATGAAGTTAAAAGTTTTAAAAGCCTTGTCATGACTTTTGCTTTTTGTTGGATTCTTCCCCTTTGCATTTAATTTCTTGTCATCCCTGATGGATTCATTCTGCTGGGCTTCCTAGGGTTGTGATCCTCATTGTCTTTTCCTAGGATATTGTCTAAAATTTTTTTGAGTGCTGGTTTGGTATTCATGAAGTTCCTGAGGTGTTCTTTATCATGAAAGTATCTTATTTCTCCATCAATTTTGAAAGATAATTTCGCAGGGTACATCAATCTGGGTTGGAGGCTGTTTTCTTTTAGGGCTTGAAATACATCACTCCAAGCTCTTCTTGCCTTGAGAAGTCTGCTGTGATTCTGATGGGTTTTCCTTTGTATGTGATTTCTTTTCTCTCACTGCTTGTAGAATTTTGTTCTTCTGTTGGATTTCTGGAATCCTAACTATTATATGCCTATGTGTAGATTTGTTTTGATTACGGCTAGTTGGAGTCCTATATGCCTCACTTATCTGTATGTCAAGTTCTTTTCCCCTGCTTGGGAAGTTTTCTGCCATCACTTCTGTGAACAGTTTTTTGATGTCATCTGCACTCTCTCCTCTTTCTTCATTGACTCCAATCAGTCTTATGCTATTCTTCTTTGCATCATCTAGTAGCTGCTGGATTGATTTCTCGTGTTCCCTTACAATTTTAAAGCAATTTTTCTTTTCCTGGTCACTAATGGCAATCTTATCTTCTATATCTGAAATTCTATCTTCACATTGGTTCATTCTGCTGTGCAGACTTTCGATGGAGTTTTTAATCTCCTGGAAATCTGTTTGCATCTGTTTTATGGATTCCACTTGTTCCCTATGTTGGGATTCCATCATGTTCCTCAGATCCTCTATTTTTTTTTTAACTGTGTCCTCTCTAGATTTATTAATCATGTCTTGCACTACGGGAACAATCTTTGCTGTTACCTGAGAAATTATTTCTGATTTCATTTTTCCCAGATCTTCTTTTGTTGCCAGTTCAGAGAGTCCAGGTGGTTGAGTATCAGATTGTTCCATCTCCTTTCCCTTTGGGGTTGCTGTAGGTGATCTGGAAGTCTGTTTTTGAGGCTTGTTTACATGTCTTCTCATTTCCACAGGAGGAGGGGGTGCTTCTGGCACCGGGGGGCTCATCTTCTCTGCCCTAGGAGCATGGAATGGTGGCGGGGAATACTCCTTCCGGTTGCTGGGACTGGCTCACCTTCTCTGCCCTAGGAGCGTGGAATGGTGGCGGGGGAGCCTCTTTCCAGGTGCTGGGACTGGCTCACCTTCTCTGTCCTAGGAGCGTGGAATGGTGTCCTCCATTTATTTTCTTATATAGACAACATGGCAGTTCAAGGAAACAGAAGTTTTTTCAAGCATTGCAATGATGGATAACTTGGAATATAGTGTCCAGGATGATTACAAGAAGTTATAGGGATGTTGCTGCATTAATTTTCAAAAGGAAAATTAAAGACAGTAAAGAAGTTCTACTTCACTGATTTCTGCATGAAACATTTCTGAATTATAAGACCCATATAAAGGGCATCACATCTAATTTGCTGCAAGATAGTTTAAGCAAGACTAGGAAAATATGAGCAATGTACAATATACCAGGGAAACACTGTGCTTTGTTAAATAGCACACTGAGTTATCAAGTTTCTAGTGTTTTGTTTACCCAATGTCAGGTGGTTAAATTACTCCTTAGCTTTAATGTGTTTCCAACAAAATAACTTTTTAATAAACTTCTGGCCGACATACCAAACGACATTAAAAACATTGCTTTCTTATTCAGAGAAGGGCTTAGTAACAACTACTGAACCCATTTACATTACAAACAAGGCAGAGAAAATGTAGCTGGTATATTATGCTGAAGTTCTTAAAGTAGCTGGTCATTGTGTTGTTACTGTTTTTTATACAGTTAAGACACCAAAAGAAAATGGTGATAATGGTGAAAATGGCAGAAAAACTGGAGAGGATGGCATTCTATGTACTATATGACATATGGATTTGATATTCACAATTTATGTGATTCACATTAACAATTCCAAAATATAATTATTGAGTGTTACACTGAGGAAAGTATCATCATATACTTCTAATTCTTTTCTTATATATTTTGTAATCTGTTGTTATTCTATTTAATACATTTAAAATTTTACCTCAGTAAAAATGTTTATACAGTATTTTATAAAGTATTTTCCATAGTCTTTCCATCAAAGTTTTATCATATTTGCAGTATGACTTTCCTTTACATAAAACATTTTGCCTAAATTCATTATGTTTTCTTCTAAGGATAAATTCCTATACCCCATGAAACTGGGTATCATGGTTAAGGTTTTCCCACAATCATTGTAGGCATTCTTTGTAGCATGAATTTTCTGACGTCTGCTTAGGTTTGGCTTCTGGTAGAAAGCTTTGCCACATTCATTGCACCCATAGGGTTTTTCTCCTGTATGAGTCCTCCAGTGTTTATTGAGGCATGACTTCTGGCTGAAGCATTTTCCACATTCTCTGCAACGATAGGGTCTTTCTCCTGTGTGCAAAAAATTTTTCAGTGTACATTGAGGTATGATTTCTCACCAAATGACTTCCCACATTCACTGCACACAAAAGGTCTTTCTCCTGTATGTGTTCTCTGATATTCTGTGCAGTGTGACTTCTGGGTAAAGGCTTTCCCACAAAAAAAGCATTCAAAGGGTCTTACCCCAGTGTGAATTCTCTGGTGTTTAATTAGGGTTGACTTATGTGAAAAGGCCTTCCCGCAGTCAGTGCATCCATAAGGCTTCTCCCATGTGTGACTTCTCTGATGCCTAATGAATTCATACTTGTAGCAGAAGGCTTTCCCACACTCACTACAGACATGGGGTTTTTCTGCAGGTGGAATCCTCTTTCGTTTGTACACAAGAGAATTGGTCACTGCTGGTTTATATATAAGTGCTAGGTTGTAGCTGAAAGCTCTCTCACAGTGACTGCATCCCCAGGGTTTTTCTCCATTAGATCTTTTATCATGGTTGCTGTATTGCAACAATTTCCCATATCCGTAACACTCATCTTTTTTGCATACTTTTGTCTTCAAACCAATCAAGTTTAAATTATCATTCAAACTCTTTTCACAAGGATCCCAATTATTGGGCCTTTGAATTGAAGGAAGATCAGTGCTCAAAAGTGATACTTTTCCCAAACTTATTACAATCATGGATTTTTCCCTGGGGCAATGCTTTCTTGCTGATGAATGCATCTTGTCTCAAAAACATGTCTTGCTGTCTCTTCCTCTGGACATCAACTCGCCAGATGTCTTCCCTACAGTGGCAGGCTGGGCATGGTGCTTCACAAATTCATGGTGCTTCTCCCTGTTTCAGCCTGAGGATCACATCTGGTTTGTGATCCCACTGAGACCAGATTTCTGTAGGTCTCCAACATCACATCCTGGTACAGGGCCCTCGGAGCAGGATTCAGCTGGTGCCACTCTTCTTGGGTGAAGCCCACAACCACATCTTTGAATGACACAGGTATCTCTGGAAGTTGGTACTCGATCATTTTCTCCTCTTCTTGGAAACAGTTGAGACCTGTAGAGTTCAAGCTACTTGAGAAGCAGAGGTAAGAGGATCACTTGAGCCCAGATATATGAGGTCAGCCTGGGCAACAAGGCAAGACCCTGTCTCTATTAAATAACTGGATCTTCAAAACTGGCAACTTCATGAAAGACAAAGATGAGGAACCACTCCCAATTAAAGAAGACTAATGGGATGTCTCAGCAAGAAGCACCATGTGATCCTGGGTTGGATCCACATGTACAATGAGACTTGTGTTCTCCTTTGCCTTTCCTTTACTATCACTCTGGATCTTGGGCCCAACTCTTCTCCCATCATGGAGAATCATGGAGAATCCCTGGAAGGAGTGACATCCTCAAGCTGGGTATTGCTCAGCTTCTGGCTCAAGGATGCTGCTGTTTCTTCTTACCTGGCAGTTTTTGCTCTGGAAGGAGACTGGGACCTGGGTGAACTTCACCCAGGATTTTTTCATACAAGGATTCTTGTCCCAAGTTTCCTTCTTCTAGACCACAGGGAATCTTTTACCTGGCCTGTTAAGCCCTCAGAGTTTCATCTCTCACTAGTTTCTTTCAGCTTCAGCCCCTGGCAGGGCCTTCTATAGATATGACAAAGGTCTTGTGGCCCCGAGGAGCTAGAGAACCCGACTATCCAGTAAAGTGACAGGATCCAAAGGTCTCCAGGTTATCCAGGCAACCTAAAGATACACAGATCCATGATTAGTATCATCTGACTGGCCTTCCCAGATACTACTGGAGCCAGGGGTGGGAGGCTAAAGAGGCCTCTGTAGGAGACACCACTGCTGAGGTTGGGGTAGGGGAATCTTCTGGAAATACTCTGAGCCTGGGAGTGACAAACAGAAATCTGAAGCCAAGCCAGTTCTTCTGACTGAGAAAATCTCAGTCAGATGTTTTACCTCTCTAAGCCTGTTTCCTTGACTATGAAAATAGGAAGATGCTATCAGAGACTCAGGAGCCAGACAGCCTGGGTTCAAATGCAGGCTCTACCATTTACTGGTCTATAACATCCTGTGTTATTTCCTGTCTCAGTTTCTTGGTTACCATGTCATTTATTTTATTTCACCATTTTTTGACATATAATGAGGAAAAAAAGATACTTTCTTCATATATATTATACATATTATATATATTGTTTATGCAATTAACCCATGTTTCTACTGAAGTATTCATTTTTTAAAATGTGTAAGTGCTCTTTACATTTGAGGCAACTTGACATATATGACATTTTGACATATGTGACATTTGGCATTTTTCTTTAAACTGGGCTTACAAATTTTCAAAAATTAAACAGATCATTTTGAGTTTTAAAAATAGCCAACTTGTTAATTTTCCCCCTTGGAGTTTCTGCTTTTGGTAACTGTTATGGGTCATATCTAGGTGTTCCCCCAAAGCCTCATAAGCTCATAGGTGGGGCTTCAGGAGGTGGCTGGATCATGGGTGTGTAATACTGGGATTAAGGGTGTATAGGACTAGGCCCAGCAGGAGTACTGGCTGCCTGGCTGCACCGGTCTGGACACCCTCTTGCCCGCTCGGTGCATGGTCGCCCGGTGCCCCTGCTGCCACCACCATCCACCTCGCTGCCACCTCGGGACTGGCTGTATGATTAAGCCACAATCTTCAATGAGTAGACATATTCCTCAGTTCTGTGGTGTTTTCGGTCACACATTTATGGAGTTTCTGAAGGACAGTGGAGAATACTGCCAGGTACAGCACGACCTCTATGTAGACAAGTGAACTGTAGAGATCCATTACTGCTCCACCAAGAAGCCCCTGTGAGGGTGGCTCATCTGGACACAGAAGTGGTGAATTGAAATTGTAGAGCATTTTACAAGAGTTCTGACCTGGATGGGGTAAACCATAGTGCACTTCCTTTCTCTTGCCTGAGTATTACTGGATCGAAGAATTGCTGGTTCTTGTTAGGAGGTTCATTTCATTTCCCAGTACTCCCAATGCCATACTCAAAGCACTGAGTAGTTCAAGTGGAGTATACTGAAGTAGACTTCACTTTCTTGCATCATTTCTATTCAAGTTTTAAAATCTTTCACAATCCTCTTAAGTGTTTTTTTAAATAAATTAACATGGCTCAAATGAACTGCCTAGCTCTCAGTAAACTTTGTTTTTTAACCATAGGTAAGGTCACATGCATCCTGGTTGCCATGGACTAAGAAACTAGGTTACTTTTGGGATGAGGTCACAGATGGATATGTCATTGCCTTTGCCAGAAAGAACCCCAGGATCAGTGCCTCTAATCCGAAATTCATCTCATTATCACGCTGCCTCATTGCAGTACAAGCTCTTTCCAACCTGAGGAGCAGGTGCTTGAATTGTATTTTTAAATGATAAAATTTATGCTATTTATATTTTGCCCCGATTTTTAAAAATTTAAAAAATAAGCCTCCAAAGAAAGATTGAGAACACCCTACTTCATAGTTGATCTATAATAAAATAGCACAATTAACTTGTGTATATAAAATGAGCTATTCTAAATGGCTTTTTCAGATGAATGAATTATCCCTTTTTTCTGAGAAATTAAACAATCATCTTGATGGGCTTCTTTCTAAACATAAATATTTCTGTATCTTGAGAAACTGAATATACTGAACATGTCTGATAATGGAAGGTTATATAAAATAATTACCCTCATAATAGTGATACCCTTAGAAGTTCTTGAGGTTCAGAAAGGTGTTAATTAATTTCCTACTGTGCTTTACTTAAATACTATTGAGTGTTAGCCATATATTTGCCTCCAATTGTTCACTGTGGTTTATACTGGCATCAATAATCCTGGCTCTAATAAGACTTCTTCACATTAATTGTAACATGCAAGGAAACCCCAAAACATGCAATAATGTGTATAAATAACTAAACTTAGGTTCCTTTAAACTCAAATATCTTAAGCTCATCATTAACTTTACTCCAAGCCTTTTGGCATTGCTGGAAAAATGTTCCAATTATGACATCAGTCATGATAGTACAATGTTAATATTTCCATATTAAAAATTTTTTAAAATTAGTTTTATTGGTTTTATTTTAGGTATTCAATATAATGACATTCATCATTGGAAATTTGCTCCTTTACATAATCTCTCCTGGTTCTTATTTTTTCCCCATTCCTCTGCCCTCCCTTCAACCCCTCCATCCCTCCCTATTTACAAAGACTTTGTTTCCATTTTTTCATTTTCTCATATTAATTCCATTCCCTTCTTTCCTTTCCCCTGCCCCTCCCACTTCCCCCTTTCCTTTCTATTTCACATTATTATACCTTTTAGTCCTTATTTACACTTTGTTTCTCACACTAGAGAAACTATTCAGTATTTACACGTGTGTCCTATTTATTTCACTTAAGAGTATCACCTCAATGCTCCATATTAAAGATTTATAAACATAATTTTAGGGACTTGAACTAAGATTAAAACTCAAGGATAACTTTTACTGAAAATTTAGACCCTATTGACATATTTTTAGGGCTTTTAAAATGTTTTACTTGTCAATGAGTGCTTTGAGCTACCATATTTTTACCAATAAAAATCTTCCATCTAAATAATACTCCTTGAAAAATCCTATGTCCCACAAATTTACCATAATAAATCATCAAAAATTTCTAAATATAACTGTGATTTATGTAAAATGAAGATTATATAAAAGTATATTTTTCATAAAGATTTGCTGGGCTCTTTATATACTACTATAAATATTCCTTACTGAAAAGATAAAAATTGGAGTATTAGTACCCATTTTATGACTTACAAGTTGGGAGTTTATAAAAGAAAAAGATATGAAATATCTTATCCCAAAGAAATTATTGTTGTTATTTTGCTGTGCTTTGGATCGAACCCAAAGCCTCACATATGCTAGGTGGGTGCTCTATTACTGAGAGACATCCCCAGCACTCTAAAAAAGGTTAGTTACATTATTTGGTTATAATGTAATCCAAAAGACAAATGAATCATACATAGAGTAGTAAACATTTATTTTTTGACACTATTTCCAAGAGAAAGCAACCTTACTTTCAAATGAGCCAGACAGAAAACCAGAGGTTACAAAGAACTGAAAGATGATTGTCAAATAAAGAAAGGCAATGTTAAGAAAAATGGAAAGAGAAAGAACAAAGAAGAAAAGCCAAGTTTTACATAAAATACTATGAGTCAGAAAAAGATAGAAAAGGAACTCCAGCATAGACCAAAAGGTCAGAAGTCAGAGACACAGCCCTCAGTGAAGAGAAAACAAAACAAGAACCAGGCTAGACATCAGATGGTAAGGGTCATGGTTATGAAACAAAACACTTGAACAAAAAGGGTCATAACCGGGGACTCAACAAGACTTTTCAAATGAAACCCAAATAAAACCAAAAAAAGGTCTTTACAACAATATAAAAGTGAGGTTATTGGGACTGGTCAGAATATATTACATCTAAACATAAAGAGCTTTAAAAAAAAGGCACTGGACAAAAAAAGGAGGATACAAGTTAATATAATACAAGTTAATATACAATTATAAAATACAATTGCCTTCCTCCACAGGAGGAAATTGGATGGATAATCAAACCCAGACAGTGACATCAGTGAAGACGGGGCAGTTGTGTGGAAGAACTGGTTACTGCTGTAAAATTGTGCAAAGGTTTTTATGATGCTTTTTCTATTATTATTTTGGCAACTGTAGTTACTATAACCTTGCTATGATAATTTGTTAAATTTGGGCAATTCTGGTTAGTTCTTGTTATTTCTTTTTCTTTCAATTCTGTTTTGATTTTTCTTATCCTATTGTTTTGTTTTCTTTATTGGCATTGGTCGATTAAAATACTTTAAATTTCAAGGTTTTCCTGTTTGACCTGTTCCCTTTCTTCCTTCCTATCCTTCAACTCTCACCCTCCTTATTCTTAGTCCTTCTCTATCCCTCACTGTTTCGTCTTCTTGCCCTTCCTCTCTCCCTCCACTTAATGGTATAAACGTAACAGGAAACTGGGTAAGTGCATGAGAGAACACAAATTAGGATATATAAGGGGAAAAGGTTAACAAAATTGGATTTAGAGGAACCAAACAAAATTACCAATAAACATATTAACAGGCAACAGAAACCTCTGTATCACCCAATCTCTAAATACACTGCCACTCGGGCCAGGGATTTAGCTCAGTGGTTCTGCTGCCTGCCTCACAAGCGCAAGTACCCAAGTTCGATCCCCAGTACCAAAACTAACTAACTAAATAAATACATTGCCACCCATCTGCATATATTCTCTTGACTACACAAATACTCTGCCAAACCCCTTCTACATCAGCCTTTTACCCCAGCTATAAAATAACTCCAACAGAGGCTGGATTCCGATTTTCTTTTTGCCTACTGACATAGCTCTTATCATCCTCTCTTCCCATTGACATATCCCCTTCTTTTTTCCTTCCATCTCTATCTTCCCATACCTCACACATCTTATACAACAGTCTGTAAGAGATATTAACAAAAGGGTGAAATTATCAAAACAAATATTAATGTGTATGATTGATGGTATGCTTGGTTCTGTTGACATTGTCATAAGCCACAGAAATTCTCTCTCTAAAACAGAGCAACAGGGTCCAAAGTAATTTGGTTGAAAAGCTTGTAGGGGTAGACAATATCCTCGGACAAATAAGATCATGAACATCACTGGAAAACAGGTTCTAACTAAAGAGATCTTCATATCAACAGCAATCTTTCCATACTCTATTTCACTGCAACCCCCAACACTAAGGGAGAGAGGGAGAGAGGGAGAGGGAGAGAGGGTGAAACACACAAACACACACACACACACACACACGCACAGAAGAACATGAGAAAACAAGGCAACAAAAGGCCTTCAGTGCCTTCCAACTCTCCTAAAGCAGATTCAAAGGGCATTCACTGATAGAGAGGAAAGCAAATGCCAGGTAAGTAGAGCAGTACACAATGATTTAGGAAAAGGTAAAGAATCTTGGCAAGCTCAAAGAGGACATAACCCAAAAAACAACAGAACTAACATACAAAATAACCAAAGTAGATATGGGAAAAACAAATAAAAACTTGAAAGAGCTGAACATATGAGTTACAAATATACTAAAGATGCACACTTCATAGAAAACTGTCAGGCAGAAATACTAGAACTAAAAAAATTGTATAAAATTTATAAATTGCAGAAATGGCCAATGTGAAGACAGCGCTTCTGAAATTCAGGACAAAAATGGAAAATCATGATGAATTACTCAGAGAAGCCTTAAAAATAATGACAGAACAAGAAAAGATCATCAAACAGGTATTAAATGACTCTAAGAAGACTAAACTAAAGTTATTTGGAGTCAGAGACAAATCAGAAGACAGCACACGCAGAATAAAAATGTTTACAAAAATCATAAAAAAGAAAGATTTCAATGTACAGTAAGGCTTATAGAATATCAACTAACTACGATGAAAAAAGAAGCTCCCCACCACACATCTTACTCAAAATCCCACTTCAACACAAAGACAGAATCTTAAAAGCTATCAGAGAAAAACAAAGAATTTACTTACAAAGGTAAACCATTAGGATTATAGTAGACTTATCAACACAAACTTTAAAGGTGAGGAGAGGTTGGAGTGAGTGCTTCAAGCCCTAAAAGCAAACAACTTCCAACCCAGACTTAGCCTTCAAAACTATCTTAAAACTGATGGAAAAATAAGAACATTCCATGACAAATGTAAGAGATACATGAACACCAAACCAGCACTCAAAAGGCAAAACAAAACAAAACAAAAAAAACTCAAGAATATCCTAGACAGAGGCAATGAAGCCAACAAAGCCAAAAAATTAGATGGAGTGAAAACATTAAGGCAAGTAGTTAAACATAAAAGTAAAAATAAAAGAGTTATCAACAGAAAAAGACCACAATGACAGGAATACATCAACACCTTCCAGTAATAACTCTCAATGCAAATGGCCTCAATTCCCCAATTAAAAGACACATTGTCAGACTGAATAAAAAACAGAAGCCAACAGTCTGTCCCATTCAACAAACTCATCTAATCTAAAAAGAAATTCATAGACTAAAAATCAAAGACTCCGTGACCCAGAAACCAAGCAGTCTTATTCTCAAAGTAAACTTAAAGCTAAAACTGATCAGAAGAGGCAAAGCTCACTTACGTATTAGTTAAGGGAGCAACTCAACAGAAAGAGAAACAACTGTAAAAATAGATGCACCGAATATTGGGGGAGCACCTAATTTTATAAAACAAATACTGCTGGACATAAAAGATCAAACAAACATCAACACAATCATAGTGGGTAACCTCAATACCCGACTATCACAAAGAGACAGATCAACTGAACAAAAAAATCAGTAAGGAAATATAAGAGATGAAACTCCTGAAGTTATCTATCTGAAAACTTAATAACACACTTTTAAACATTCAATGCATCACAAAGAAAATCAAAGGAGAAATCAAACCACTTCTGGAGTCAAATGACAATGCCAATACAACACACCGGAACCTATGGGACACGATAAAAGCAGTCCTAGAAGGGAAGGTTACTGGAGTCAATGTTCACATTAGAAAAACAGAGACAGCTCAAATAAATAACTGCAAGGTATTAGAAAAACAAGAGTTTAAACCCAAACCTACTTTAAGATGGGAAATCATAAAGGGTCAGAGCAGAAATTAACGAAAGTGAGAAAAAAAATAATGAATTCAAGACTAAAAAACAATACAAAGAATCAACCAATTGAAATCTGGTTTTTTGAAAGAATAAACAAAATAGATAAACCCTTAACCAAACAGTAAAAGAGGAGAGAAGAGACTCACAACAAGGCAATTAGGAATGAAAAAGGTGAAATCACACAGACACCACTGAATGCAGAAGATTGTTAGTAACTACTATGAAAAACATATTAGAAAATCTTGAAGAAATGGACAGATTCCTAGACATTTATGAATTACCAAAACTGAACCAAGAAGAAATAAGAATTCTGACCAGTCCAATTACAAGCAATAAAACTGAAGCAGTAATAAAAACCCACCAACTAAGAAAAGCCCAAGACCTGATGGCTTGACTGCTGAATTCTACAAGACCTTCAAGTAGGTTACAACACCACTATTCCAAACTCTTCAATGAAACTGAAAGGGAAGGAGTGTTTCCAAACTCATTCCTGGAAGCCAGCATCATTCTGATCCTGAAACCAGACAAAGACTCTACTAAAATAGAAAATTACAAGAAAATCTCTCAATGAACATAGATACAAAAATCCTCAATAAGATACTGGCAAATAGAATGCAACAAATCATCAAAAGAATCATACATCATGACCGAGTAGGTTTCATCCCAGGGATACAAGCATAGTTCAGTGTTCTCAAATCAACAAATATAATACACCACATAAACAGAAGCAAGGACAAAAACCACACGATCATATCAAAAGGTGCAGAAAAGCTTTTGACAAAATCCAACGCTCATTCATGATTAAAAACTCTGAAGAAAATAGGTATATCAATCTGATAAAAGCCATTTATCACAAACCAACAGCCAACATATTAAATGGGGAGATGCTGAAAGCTTTCCTTCTAAAATCAGGAACAAGACAAGGACGCCTACTATCACCACAACAGACATAAAACCTAAAAAGTAACCCTTACATCTTAGAGTATTACAAGTCACACAAAAACACTCATCATCTTCCTTCTTTTATATGTGCACTATCAGATCCCCATTTCATGAAGAGAACAGACTGGATCAGCCACACTATTCATGTGGCCTGAGCCACTGACTGTGCAGTGGCATGGCTGTTTGTAGTGATACTGTGCTGTTCTTCTACTGGTGTGGTAATAATAAGAAGTCTATACTCATTTTTATGGGTATCCACCTGCATTATCAAAACAATATAAAACCAAACTATGTTTTTTTTTTCATACCGGGGATCGAACTCGGGACCTCGATCTTGTGAGGTAGGCACCGCAAACTGCTTTTAATTTAAAGAGGTTAAAATTCTATTTGCATGTTTATTCTACACTGGAAGTTCGAATTAAATATATTTTCTATGGCCTTTTGGGCATGAATTTCATTTACAAAATATTTTTGATATACTAGTAGTACTTGAAATTTTAAAGTGCACTCAATTAAGAAAAATAATTTCTACGAGGTTCAAAGATGCTCTGAAAGCAATTCTGTGGATTCAGAGTCTAAATCAAGCATACAAACTAGTTTAAATATTCACATAATTTCAGGTCCCACTTTCTGGATGATTTAACCTTAAATTTATACAAGCATTTTAAGACTTACTTCAAAACTAAGATCTCGGATCAAGATATCTCCATTTGGTGTTGCTAAAGGAACATGATCAAACCTATAGAGGAAAGTAATAAAAAGAGATAATTTTTTAAAATATATAAGGAATTCATACAGCTTAACAGCAAATTTTCAAATAACATGCTTAAAAATGGGCAAAGCTGGGCTGGGGATTTAGCTCGGCGGTTTAGCCTCCTGCTGCACAAGTGCAAGAACCTGAGTTCAATCCCCGGTACCAAAAGAAGAAAAAAAAAATGGGCAAAGGGCCTAAATAGATACTTTGTAAATGAAGAAATCTGAATGGTAACAAGTATATGAAAAGGTGCTTAATACCTCTAATCACAGTGATGATCACCACATACTAGGTATGAGGCCAAGATAATTGTCAAAAAGACAAAAGGTAAACGTTAGCAACCTGTGGAGATAAGGGAACACTTACATACTGTCAGTAATAATGTAAATTAATATAGCCATTATAAAAAACAGTATGGAGGTTCCCTAAAAAACTGAATATAGAACAAGCATATCTGGCAATCCTACTTCCAGGTAGCTATGCAAAGAAAATAAAATCAGTATCTTAAATAGGTATCTGGACTCCCAGGATCACTGCAGTATTATTCACCAAGCCAAAATATGAAAAATATCTAAATGTCCTTCAACTGATAAAATAAAAATATAGTATATGAATAAACATACACACAGAGGAGTATAATTCAGCCTTAAAAAAGGATATCTTGCCATTTTTTTTTTTTTAGATGGAAGGGGCTGAAAAACAGTACGGTAAGTAAAATAAGCAAGACACAAAAAGTAAAATACTTTATGATCTTACTTGTATGTGGAATCTAAAACAGTCAAACTCACAGAAGCAGAGAGTAGGATGGTGGCTGCCAAGGGCTAAGGGAGGGGAAACGGGGTTGATGCTGGTCAAAGGGTATAAAGTTTTGGCCATGATGTAGGTTTTGGAGACCTAATATAAGGTATGGGGACAACATTTAATCCACTCTGTACTTGAAATTTCCTAAAATAGATCTTAAATTCTCACCACAACAACACAAATGATAACAATGTACAAGTGATAAATGATTAGCTGGAATGTAGTGACCATTTTATAATGTATATATAATCAAAATAGCAAGTTGTAGACCTTGAATATATATAAATTTTATGTCAGTATCTGAAAGCTGTTTTTTAAAAAGGATAATTTTGCATTCTCTGTCCTTACTTTATAATGTTATCAGCAATGATGATTTCTCCAGCACCAGGTATCAAGGGGCTGATTTGTACTCCTTCAACACCTTAAATGGAAAATAAGAGATAAAGCATCATACTGTGTCAGCAAAAATAAAGTTGTGAGTTCAAACTGTGACATTCATATTTACCCCTTTCCTGTGAGACCATTGTGCGTTCATATTTGCCTTGATTTAAATCCTTCAGTACTTGCATTAATTCTGTAATCCGAGCAGTAAAACTAAAATTTTAAGAAAAGGAAACTGTAATCACAACTCTACATCATTATTATAGCTTTCATTTTATATAAACCTAACTGCAGTTCCTAAAATTATAATTTGGTTTAATAAGAAGTCACATCAACATGAACTATCAATGAGAATATATACATGTTCTCTTAATGTTTCAGTAAGAGAGCAGGAACAAGGACAAGGGAAGAAGTTTCACAGAACCTTCACCTCTACAAAATGACATTTCAGTAATTGGCAAGACAAGATGGTTACTTGCTGTTAGAATTTTAAGGAAGATTTTTATGGACACTACAGAAGGACAATTGCTAGTGCATTCCAGACACAGAAAGTACAGTTCCTAGGTTCCTGCTAAAGGCATGTGTAAAGCTGGCCTTTCTGTCTAAGGAAAAAATATAGAAAATTTATCCAAGAAGGCATGCTGCCTTCCCACAAACAAGGAAGAGTTGAAGGTATTCCCTCTTCTTACCCTGAAGAAGGGAAAGGGTAAAGAATTCTTCCTATTCAGTGGAAATCACTGGGGCAATAGAGAAATCAAAACAAAGGACAAGAGGTTAGAGAGTATAAAAATGACATGATGATCAAAGAGAAAGTACTCTGAGGCAAATGGGATTTTTTATAAATAACAAGCAGAAACTTAAAGGAAACCTTGGAATATGATGGATATATTTATGGTCTTGATGGTAGTGACGGTTCCACAGGTGTATCATTTATCTACATATTAAGTTGTACACATTTAATATGTACAATTTTAATATGTCAGCCACATGTAATAAAGTGAATTAGAAGAAAGTGGCTTAAAAAAAGAAACCTTGTCAAGGAAAAGATTCACTCCACATGCTAGGAACTATAAAGCCATGAGAAATGTTACTAACAAGTAGGAAGAATGTCAATATTCTCAAGAGAAAAACTCTTCATCATGGTTTATAACTTGTCTTGCCATGAAGATTTTAACTGTCACAGAAGGAAAGAAAATGAGGAAGAAATATGAAGTCAGGTTTTATGGTTTAGATGTACAATGCTCCACCAAAGCCTCATATGTTCAGAGGTGGGGCTTTTTGAAGGTGATTGGATCATGGGTGTGCTGTACTCATCAGTGGATCAATCCACTGATACATTCACAGCTAATTTGCTGTTTAAGGCTGTGGCATGGATGAAGGTGGTTCACAGGAGGCAAGACCTGAAAGGATATATGTCCCTCCTCAGCTCTTCATTTCTTGCTCTGCTTCCAGGTACCATGATGTGATTATCTTTCTCCCTTTCCTCAGTGGCAGGCCCTTCTACTATGCCATTTCTGCCTTTGAGCCTGCCAACAAGGGACTGAAAGTACTGAAACTGTGAGCCAAAATAAACTTCTCCTTTAAGTTGTGGGTATTAGGTGTTTTGTTCTGGCAAGGAATCATAGGCCTAGGAAAGCTCTTAAGTCATCAAATGTCCCCATATAATCAGAAAACTATGATGCTTTTTAAATTATGGTGGGGTTTTTATACTATGGGTATAGTATTAAAAAAGTATAAAAAAGTATAGTACTTTTGCATTAGAGTTTGAAATACTGACATACAGTATTCAATTCTGTTCCATAGTCTAAAAACAATGTTACTACTACGTAACATGACTAAATCTATAAATGCACCTATAGATACCAAGTTAATTTTCCATATCCTTTCATTAAAATCAACCTCATCTCTGTTCATTTATTTTGCTAAGAAGCTGGTATCAAAAATATGATCTAGGGCCAGGGATTTATCTCAGTGGTTCTGCCACCTGCCTCGAAAGGGCAAGGGCTGGAGTTCGATCCCTAGTACCAAAAAAAAAAAAAATGATCTAAGAATGACAGAACAAAGAAGTTCAAGTGAGAAAATCCTACTCATTAACTTAAATTTCTGTAAATTAAGAACAGACTGCCATTATTCATCATTTCCCAACTTATCAAATGCCAGAGTCTATAAAACAGACACTTGAGAATCACTAATCTAATGTAAGGCTCAAAACAGCTGTCTTCAGGAAACATGAAATGTTCGCTCTCAGAAAAAAATATTCCTTAATTTTCTATCAAAACCAGTTTCATACAGTAGGAAATGCTGCCCCTTATCTTAACCTCAACATAGCACATATTAAGGACATTAACATATTAAGGACAATATGTTTCTAAAAATTATTTGCTGCAATTGTTCATTACTACTAATCTTACCCAGCCAATCTAGTCATTTCACGGCCAGCCAAAACTATTCGACCCAGAGCTTGAGACATTCGCAAAAGCATCCTTCCACTTTGGTAGTAATCCTAAAATAGAAATAAATATTAGTTTTCACTTACATTTCTAAAATTAAAAATAAGACATTTTAACTTTTTAAAGTTTTCATTCTGTTATTACTATTACTTTACCTCTAGAAGCTCTGAATGTGTACTTCTGAGATGTCGTGGATGAGATAAATCTAGGAAAGGACGACTGACAACTACATAACCGACAACAGTGGCAATGTCTGAAACAAAGCAGTTAAGATTTAATGTTACCATTATTTCACTTTTGCCACAAATCTCATTACACCATCTTTTTAAAACATACTTACATTTGGCAATTATGCTATCAATGAAACCCATAGAAAACCGAAACAAAATAAAATTATGTAGGTGTTCCACCTGGCAGAAAACAAAAACAAATAAATAAACAAAATATATTTTTTCTTTATATATATATATATTTTTTTTAAATCTATCATGATGAAGTAACAAACTACGTAATTCATTTATTCAATATTTTCTGAATGCCTATGATATTTGATTATATTGCATACCATACTTCGTTGAATACAATGTTGATCACAGAGCAGATGCCAAACACTTAATTTTTATGGAAACTATACAATTTTAACAATGTTATATACTCTTACATGTAACAGTATAATACTTGTATTTATACTACCAGATGCATATATCCCAAAACTGATTAAAAAAATCAAAGCAAAAAAAAAAACCAGAGATGAGCTGATTAGAATAAAACATTAGCTATCCACAGAGGCACTCAATGCTTTGATGGAGACACCTGGCCTGTCCCTTCTCTAAAAATTACACTGCACTCAAAACAGAATCCTAAAGTAAATCAATGTCACAAAGCCTGCATCTGTAGCTTTGAGTATGCATTATGCCAGATTTACAAATCTGAAAATGTTTTTCATTCTAGTTTTAATGTTTTCAAATTATCCATATATCAGATTATTGAAGGTGCTGCATGTTCTGGCACTGAACTCTACTTTCAAGTTCATCTGCTTCTACTTTGTTCCTTCTCACTGAGCACCAAAAACACCGGTTCCTCACACTCCTATCTTAATGCTTTCTTCTTGCTGTTCCTTCTGTTAGCAATGCTTTCTTCCTATTCACATTTGTGACTCTCTCACTTCATATGAGCTTCTGTAAACGTCACCTCCTCAAAAAAAGAAGCCACTCTAGTTAAACTAGCTACACAATAGTCCCTATCACATTTTATCCTGCTTCATTTTTGGTCACAGAATTTATTACTATCTGAAATTATACAGAACATCCAGTTGGTTACATATTAGCTGTCCCACAACAAACATTCAGGCTTACTAAGTACAGGGTAGCACATTCTTAGTATATTCTCCAACAAGAACAATGTTTGGAATATTTACTCAGTGAATACTAAGACAAACCCTAAGGTAATAGAGTTTAGATTCTAACATAGGAGAATAACTAGCAAACAAACAGGGTAATTATGAACTGCAATTATAGGCTTTTAAGGAAACAGATAATTAAAACAGGAAGCAACTGTCATAGGCTATTCCAAATAAGCTGGTCAGAGAAGGTAAAAGCCTCAATGAAGTATTAATATTTGGGCTGAAAATCTATAGGATGAGAGTAAACAAGCCATGTGAAAAGCAATCTGGTAAACAACATTCCCCAGAAAACTGACTTAAAAATGCATTTTGTCAGTAAGTATGCCAAAATATCAGTCATATTAAATAGAGTAAGGCAAAAATTCAATTCTGAAGTAATTTAAAATGACAACCTCTTCAATCTTTCTAAATAACCTAAAATATATGTGCAATTCCACAAACTTCCATTAAAATATTAGCTCCCTGAAGGCAGTTTTTTTTTTCTTAAGTTCTTTTATTGGTACATTTTAGGTATACAACACAATTACATTTCTCATTGGGATCTTGTACCTTTACATGATGCATCTTGGTTCTTATTTTTTCCCCATTCCTAGCCCTCCCTTCACCCACTCCATCCTTCCCTATTTACAAAGACTTTATTTCCATTTTTTCCATTTCTCAGCATTTTTCCTTTCCCTTCTTTCCTTTCCCCTGCCCCTCCCACTAACCCTACCCCTTTGGACCTTTTCTTCCTATTTTGCATTATCAATTATTCATTCTAACCATTGGTACATTTTAGGTATACAATATAATGACATTCATCATTGGAAATTTGCACCTTTACATAGTCTCTCTTGGTTCTTATTTTTCACCCTTGCCCAGCCCTCCCTTCAACCCCTCCATTCCTTCCTATTTACAAAGATTTTGTTCCTATTTTTCCATTTTCTCATATTAAGTCCATTCATGATTATGTCATCACCTAATTATCATTAGCATTCAATGGTGGCACCCATCCTGTACCCTAGATGGCAACGCAGTATCTTTTGAATGAGTAATGGATAAAATTACTTGAATTCAAATTTTCCAAGTGGGAAGTAAATTAAAAATGAAGTATATCATTCATAAAACAATGTTTTTTATTCTAAATCAAGGGTAAGAAAACTAAGTCCCATATTCCTGATCTGGCACTGTCACTGGTTTCTGTAAATACAGTTTTATTAGGATACAACCATATCTCTTAATTCATGTATTATATTGTATATAGGTACATTTGAGTAGCTGAGCTGAACAGTTGCAACAGATTGTATGAACTGAAAAGTCTAAAATATATACACATTATATACAGTATTATCCTTTAAAAAATGTTTGCTGACTCCCACTCTACATAATAATCTTCAGTGTATTTTCATGACTGTTACAGGAATAAACTATGAGAGAATCACTAAAGCTGTCAGTAAAACTCCTTAAGCAACTACTGTATCTATCCATTTATAAATGGAAAATTTAACACATTGATAGTTTTAAATCTCATTTTAATTAAAAATACAGAATAAAATTCTTGATAGCTGTTTAAAAATAAGAATAGTCAAGATATGTATATATACATAATCATATAGATATGGAGATATATATCTTGGCACAGGCCAAAAAAGTCTTTGCATAAATACATGAGCCTCAAGTATGTTGTCTTACCAGTTTTCGGAAGACTGAGTAGATTGTCTGCTTTTCTCTTTTATTCCCATTATAAAAGGCAATTTCTTCGCTATTAAAAAAATAATTTAGCAGTTAATTTCAATGTTATTTAATCCTGAAAAATAAAACACAGTATTTGATGACTGAATGTTTGTATTTAAAGCATATTGTGACTAAGAGCTAATCTGGTGCTATACATCTTAAACCAGGATCTATACTTGAGATCCTATTTCTAGCCCAGCTTATCAGGTCACAGGAGTATGCGCCTGACAAGATCATAGGCTGGACTTGCAACCTATGCTCTAGGTAGCCTGGGTAGAACAGATATAATGGGCTAACTCTCACAAATTCGAAATAAGAGACGAACATAGACCAGAAGTTAAAGTACAGACCAAACAAAGAATAATAGTTGAGAAAAATTAAGTAGTGATACCATGACATACATACAGCCTTTGAAAAGCAGAAATGTGGGCTAAGTCCAGAGCCAGCTTCTAGGAAGCCAGTATGCACTGCTATTCTTACCCTTGGAAACTGCACTGTTGTGGTTTGGATCTGCAGTGTCCCCCCAAAGGCTCATGCACTGAGACAGCGTTTGTGGAAGGTGACTGGATTATAGGGGCTCTACATCCGACTTACTGTTAAGAGTCAGGGCCTGGTGAGAGGCAGGTGACTGGGGGTGTAACCTGGAATGGTCTATCTCCTTCCCCAGATCTTCCCTTCTCTCTCTGCTTCCTGGTCGCCATGATGTGAGCAGCTTTCCTTTGTCAGACCTTTCCAAAATGCCCTTCCTGCCTTAGAATCTGCTGACTATGGACTGAAACATGAGCCAAAATAAACCTCTCCTTTTATTTGTGGGTGTTGGGTATTGTATCTCAGTGAAGACAAAGTAGCTAAGACACCACTATATCTTCACAACAGTTCTCCTTTTCTTGAGCTGGCTTGAATAGATCTACAAGGGTCACAAGGATCTTGACTAGAAAAAAAGGAGGTCATTGGAGTAAATTTGTTAAAGCTATACAGCCAGCAAATCAAGGAGCTAAAAATTAAAACTCCTAAAAAAACCCCAAAGTTTAGTCTTTCCAACATGTAAAAACAACACGAACTATCCCAGCAAAATACCTCTTATAGCAGAGAAAAGTATTTACATGGAAGTCTATAAGACACAGATGAAGCAATCTTCAATAAAAACAGTATTTCTTATAATTAATTTCTTTCCCTTAAAAATTTGTTTTTTATAAGCTACTCCAAAATGCACCTATATTTTTTCCATTATAAAAAAGAAGTATCTACTTCAGCTTCTTCAAGTAAAATTAATTTTCCATAAAGATGCATCACTTTTTGTTTCGTTTTGGCTTGGGTTTCTGAGACAGGATCTCTCTATGTAGCCCAACCTGGCCTTGAACTAACAGTGATCCTCCTGCCTCAGCCTTGAGAGTGCTGAGATTACAAGTGTGCACCACCATACCTGGCAGATGCATCACTTTTATTTATGCTTCATGGTTTCTTTAACATAATGATACAGATCCCCAGATACCAGAATCCCAAGTACAAGAATCCCAGGGCATGCAAATTCAATAATTCTATACCTATACCTACTTTAAAAAATTTCCTTCTACCACCTCTGTCCATCTAAGCCTATGGAGGAAAGTAAAGATTCTCCTTCTCCTGAACAGAGTCCTTTTAGTCCTGATTAAAAACCTGAAAAGAATGAAAATCCTAGAATACTGATGGCTGCCTAACATCTTTTCTTTCCCAAGTACCTCTTCCTAAGAGAAACCAAATGTTCTTAAAGATTATCTATCCTTTCCTGTGCATCTTACTGCTTTTTACTGACTCTACCCCATTCATAGGGTACAGGTCCCAAATGGTCTTTGGTTGTGATTGCTTTAGGCATGGACAAGTGTAATTTTGCCAACAGAATGTGAGGGAAATCTGGCTGTAAACCTTTTGGTAAAGTTTTTTCTTCCCCCTCTTTCTCTCTTAAAGACACACTAGAAGAAATGGCCACTTTTTGTTTCTAGACCTTTCTGCAAGGGAGAGGGGCTAGTGAAACCTGGAACTGCTTTTGTTATCTCGTGATTCTAAGAAGAATTAACAGAAGAAAGGAGTAACATACAAAAGAGGGCAGAGCCAAAAGAATATCCAACAAAAGCCAGTCTTGATCCTGCCGGGCCTGAAACTGCTTTGTGTTATGAATTATTATGTGAATCAGTAAATGTCCTGACTATTGGGGAGTTATGAGCCATATGTTGTTTCTTATAGTAAAAAGCATCCTAACTGCTATCACCTTTCATTTACTTGGCAAACCATCTCTCTGTTTCACTCTCTTTTCCTTTGCCTTCTTAAGAGTGCAAAACTCCATATAAAACTGGTTCTGTTTTAACAATCCAAGCAAGTAAGAAAAGAGGGGACTGTTAAGAGAGTAATTTCCTAAGTAATGTTTAAAATTCTTATAAGGTAGCCTACAGAGTATTGAGTAAATATTAGGGGCCTCAAAATTGACTTAAGGTTGACAGATGAGAAAATTCATTGAGTAGTTGGCACCATATCAAAAAGAATCCTTATAATAACTCTGTATTACCCACTATCATAAATAAGAAAAATGAGGCTAGGAATAACTTGCTAAAATCATATAATGTATAATGGATAAGTAGAGGAGGTGACTTTGCAACTAGTATGGCTGGCTCCAAAGCTTACATTTTTTCTTCCTATTGTAGATTTTAAAGTTATCTGGAAAATAGGTAGAAGCACAGCAAAATAGGTAGAAATACGCAGTAAGAGTGAAGACTGAACACTGCAAACATAGTCTCAAATTTAAAATATTTGTGGATAAACTGAGGCAAAATTTTCTTTGAATAAGTACTGTATGCAAATTTGATTGTACCATAATTAAATTGCAATTGAAATGAACAGGAAATTAGTCAACAGAAGACATAATGAGGGATACAACATGGTTAACAAGATAAAAACATGTGAAATATGGAGGATTACAAGTACTTTACAAAACTAATGTAGGGGCATTAAAAAAATACAAGACAAAACTCAGCTAACATTGTAAAATAATCATATGGTTACTGTGTTCCACGAGCTTGAAAAAAAAATGTACCCTACTGTAACCTTTATAAAAGTATTACTCACATTTACTATACACTAATCTTGTCCCCTTCCCACAAACAAAAGCTAAGACCCTGACTGGCCTAGACTACACCAATTGGTAAAAAAGTTATTTTTAGAAACCAGCTTACCCCTATAAGTATGATGTATACCTTAAACTATCTTGCAGCACCACTCTGCTGCTAAGACAGCTTTTCTTCTACTTCTTCTGTATTTGCTACACTTTAAATAAACTTTTGTTTCTTCCTATACCAGTCTTGACTCCTCCATTTTCTGTTAAGAGTCCCACTTCATTATTCTTCACTGGAGTGAGGGCAAGGACCCGAAGAGAGGCAGAGGGTCACTCAGAGACAACCACCCCCCCCCCGAGACAACATTAATATCCTTCAATAATATACATTTTCAAAACAAGTAAACACATGCACTATTTCAGTAACAATACCACCAGCATTTCTGAAATCAATTTAAATTAATCACTATCTATAAAAATGAATTTTCAGTATAGCATTCATACTCTCCTTCTTACCTATTTGTGATGAGCCGGGAATTAACATACCGATATTCACCTTCATACTTTTGCTCAGTTACTGTCATCCTACCAATGGGCCTTCTGAGTCGAGTTAGGAATAGCCCAGAGACAAGCAAGTAGGCCAACATGCTTGCGGGGCCCTATTATCATTGACAGAAAAAGATACACAAAACTCAAGGATAATAAAGTTCACTAGATGCAAACATGTACAATTTCTATATTTAACTTCAATGACTTTTGAGAGAAACTGCTGCTTTGGTTATTTTTCTGTTTCTTTCCTGAGAAAGTACACACCAGTCTAACTTCTACTCATCTACTCTTTCAACTACTACAGCTCCTTCCCCAACTCTCCCTCATTTGTTCACCTAAACATTCCTATTTATAGTTCTTACTTTTTATGTGGCATATAACATTCTTCTGTTGAAATTCTTTTAGATATGCTCATATAATTCTGTAAGAATTCTCAGATCCCTTTTTTGGTTTTTCTTTGAATGTCAATACTAACTCAGGTTCCTTTCCTAGCTCTCATCTCACTCCAAATTTACACCTCTAGTTCCATCACTTTTACAAATCCAAGACAGTATCACCAGATAAGTTCCATACACCTTCAGCTCACTACTGAGTAGGTACCTCAAGCTCAACTCCCCCAGACAATGTCTACCTGCCTTTCCTGCTTGTACATTTTGCTTCCAGCAACTAACTTTGTAAAATGACTTTACATCCACTGACAATCCTAAGAAGCTTCAAGTCTACCTTTTCAAGATCACTGTAGACCTTCCCTTCATTCTTATATGTATATGTCCTGTGCTCTGCCATATTGAAACTCTCTTCTCAGAAGGCCATTCAGTGAGGCTGTTCTTCTGTATGGCAAGCTTGCTGTATGTAACAGACACCTTTCTATCTCTTTATAATGCTCCAATATCAGCTCCAATTCCTCTAGGCACTAACTACTTCATTGAAACATCCATCATTAGACTTATCACACTATGTTATCATTGCCTGAATAACCCTTACAACATATTGGAATTTCTCTACCTCCAGAATTTACCTTGTCATTTCTATTATCTAGTATAATATATGTAAAATACAGCGTATAGTCAAGATTTTAAAAAATTAAAGCCAACTCAATGGATTCAACAACTATTACAAATATGGGCTACATATCTACAAAGAGATAACTAAAACTGCTTTTAAGAAATGCAGAATCAAAAAAAAAAAAGAAATGCAGAATCAGATAACAGACATACTGTACATTGAGATAATTTAAATAAAAAAATGTAAGATGTATATTAGGGCATAGAGACAAGAGAGATTATTAAATCTATTCACCCATTTATATAGTGAAAGAAGCTATGAGAATGATTAAACTTGGCTCATGGGATAGCAAAAGGTTAGAAAGATAGACAAGAGAATTTAAATTAAAAAACTGTTTTATCCAGTGCTTTGGAAAGCAACAAATACCCCTACATAGATTATTAATCAAATACAAAATGCATGTATACATACACACATAGATATATACAGAAAATAACCACACTATTATATGGCTGTGTTATAAATATATAACATTACTTATTAAATGGCTATAGTTAGACTTTAATAAGAATACTCAGAGAAAATTTAAAGGTGATTCTTGTCATCACAAATATCAGAGACAGGTTGATAAGGCTCATGGGCTAGCCAATAATTTAATGTTATTATAAAATATTTTGAAACTATTATACTCATTCTAAACATATTGCTGATATTTTAACATTCAAATTTTATATTAAAAATGGCTCTCCAAATTTCTTTAGACATTAGTTTGCAAAAACAAATGATATTATCTTCAGTGTTTAAGTACTTCTGACTAGTGCCATAAAAAATATTTCAAGTATCTGCCTTAAGAGAAATTGAAAAGAAAAATTAGAATATTTAAAAAATCTTCAGTACATAATGTGAAAACATGTATTCTGAAATACAAAAAAATTCTTAGATCATCAGGCCATTCACAAGACAGTAATGTAGCAATTTAAGTGGTACAATAAAAGTGGACTCACCTGAGCTCCAATTGCACTTGTTAACTTGAAAATATACAAAACTATGTCTAAAAATGGCTGTAAAGTAAATCAGAATATACAGAATTAGACCAATGAAATAGATTGGCTAGGCTAGACTAACTCATACATATTGAATATAAAATATTCAAAATTTAATACATAATTATGAACATGTACAGTTCCCACATAGCACAATACACTATACACAGATCAATGAAGGCACAAAAAATACAGTTCTTATCTCAAGGAACTTAAAATGGTGATGGCCTGAACAATGTCTAATGACCATTAGGTGGGAGAAATGCTTATTATTTTTCATCAAAATAGCTCTTCTGTAATAATTACCAATTAGTAAGTTAGTAATATGCAATATAATATAAAGACACTGAGCAAAGTTACCCATTTTTAACCCCAAATCTGCTATTCACTTTTCTGGTTTCTAATCATCTTCACCCATAAAATGAGAGGCTCTTTCTGCTGCAATATTATTTGAGTCAATTACTTTATTAGAACAATTATACATTGAAATAATCAAGGGGGCTCATTAAACTAATTTTGTGATATAAAACTCAAGCTTCTAGAACTAGAATACATTAAGGTACTGCTCCTCATGTAGAGACAACTCAACTAATGTACTGTAAGTAGTGTACACCTGGAAATGTGTTTCAGGGACTGCAAATTGTGTTCATTCATTGTAAGTCTATAGCTACCCCTTTCAACTAATATCCACATTATTACAAGATAGATAGATGACTTGGTTTATGAACTGGTTAATGCTAGGACCTACTTTTTCTTTCCATCTTTTTTTCTTATATATTAACAAGCTAGAAATACTTGTAAAATTCAAGTACATTTAAAAGTTATTGATAAGTTATGCATGGTAGCCCATGCCTGTAATCCCAGCTTCTCAGGAGGCAGATGGATGAGGATCACAATTTCCAGAACAGCCTGGGTAATAGAAAGACCTTGTCTCAGAATAAAAGTTTAAAAAGGGCTGATGATGTGTCTCAGTAGTACAGCCTGCCTAGCACCCCCTTTCAGACACACGCGCACACACACACACACACACACAGTTACAGACAAAAATATCTCATAATTTAAATGAGATAAATCAGATGTTTCAAATAGCAAATACTGTAGTACGCAGTGACATTATAATTAATTTGATAACACTCTTCTCTATTGTAGATGTGGTAAGACCTGAGTGATAGATTTGCACAAGTGCCAACATATAAAGAACACATAATAATTTGTCTATGAAACTGGCTATACAATTACATGAACAATTTTATACATCCACTTAGCCTTACCTTCCTCCACATCAAGAACAAACTTGAAACATGGTAAAAGATAAGATGCATTACTGAGGTACTGTAGCTGTCTGAGTTCTTAAGAGTTTGAGATTAGTTAGCAAAGGCTTCTGGAGAGTTAAGAAGGAAGTAAAAAAGTATCTTGCCTATATGCAAAGAGGAAGATCCTATAGATACACACTTTTCCAAGAATCTCCTCTCCTCTCCATCCAGCTACATGGTTGAAACAGGAACATTCCTAGTGTTATAATATGACCCAGTCCCTTATACACAGCTTTTCGTCTCAAGAATGGATATTTGGGTCAATTGTAACCAGAGGCAAAGATGCTATATCAGTCAGTTTGAGACAAGCTCCTACTCCAGACTAATGGTAGTCATGTGGATTCGAGGGGAAAGTGGAGCATCTCAGATGATGATGTGAGGGATGGGGGGCAGACAATCTTATTCAATGTAGGAGACAATGACAATGAAGATGGTTTCATGAGAAGACTACAGAGCAAGTTTAAGGGTGGTGAGCAGAATGAGATAAGAAAGAACTGAAGAAATTATCAGGAAGACAGAAACCTGGTTTAAGGCCTATCAGAATCAAGAGCTTTGGCAATATTCTGAGAAGAAGAAAGACAGTAATCAGAAAACTAAAATAAACTTACTTCTTGTAAAAATTTTTGACAACTTAAATGATCTATTAGAATACTATCTATTAGATACTGAGCCAAGGATTTAGCTCAGTGGTGCCCAAGTGCAAGGTCCTCAAGTCAATTCTTGGTACCAAAAAAAAAAAAAAAGAACTACAAAGAATTAGGGATACTGATACAGAGAAATGGGTAGGAAGCCCCTCATCTAGATTTATGGACATGGAACTGGAAACATAAATTGATCGTCAATTTGTAACAACTGTTAGAAATACGCAGGTCAAGAGATGAGAATTTAATGTCTGTTATTTTACTGAAATCAGCCTTCAAAATTCTTACAAGGTTTTCACTTATGAGCCAAATAACCTTAGAAAAATAATATAAAACATTAATTTTTTATGTAATTAAAATTATTAACCACACTAATTTTCTTATGAAAGCATTAAATATATATGGATATATACTGTTCTATTAAATCAATTTTATGTAATTTGCTTACATTCAAAATTTAAAATAATGTAGCAAGAAAAAAACTTACCTTACTAAGATTTGAATATAGATCAACTACACTATTACAAAACTTTTCTACATCTTGTGTAAGCAGCTGGTCTGGATTGGCTATTCTGTTGTCCAGATTTCCCATTTTATAGTATGTGAAAGCCCTAAAGTGGCAATAAGAAAATGACTTTAAAACAAGTGGTTTTAGAAACAAAACAAAAATATTCACATTATATCACCTATTGCAAAGAAAAGTTTGGAAAACCTAAGGATTGTCCTAACTTATTTTAGAGTAAAGAAACTAGTCCAGAGAAGGATGCCTTGACAACTAATGGAAGAGCCAAGATGAGATTCCAAATTACTGAAAGGTCTTTCCCAACATGTTTCTAGGTCTGAGAGCCATTTTCTTGAAAAACGTATCTATCCAATAAATTTAAAAAAAAAATCTGCCCTCAATATCACAAATATTACTGTTCAAATTAACTATTTTAAACTTTAAAATAGAATATCACTTACTGGAGATATTCCTCATAGAGGTATCTAGTGAGCCTCACTCGGAAGCACAATTTGAGCTCGTTTAACCCATACTTCAAGAAGTTATTAACAAGAGAGATCTAAAATAAACAAACAAACATTATTATTTTTACTTTACTTCTACTTAGTAAATTATAATTTACTTCTCTAGCATTTGCTGCATCCCCAAATCCTGAATCTTTATAAATGATGGTGTTCACTGATATAATTCTGTTCTATTTTACTCAGAATTTATAATAATATAAAGAGAATAAACTAAATCAAATGCAATTGGCTTTAATTATCCTATGTTAAGCTTTACTTGGAACTTCATTTGAGAACAATTTTAATTGTAAGACAAATCTTGACATCTTTTTCTTTTGTAAAAAAAACTTGTCATCTAACTTAAAGACTTGCTTTTAGAAGTTCAAACATTTGTTTATACTTTGTTTCCTACAGCCTGCACTATAAATCTAGACAATAGGATTCTATACACACTGTACATACATTTGTTTAAAAAATAGTTTTATACCAACTAATACTATTTTCCAGATTTTTAGAATCTTGACTATAATTTTTATTAATCTTTTTTATCACGTTAAAATACTGAACTCATTTATATTCCAAACTCAAAGTTACTAAAAATTTTATCAAGTAGTGTTTGCAAAATACTGGTCTTCTTTTGAATCTCAATCTTTGGTACAGTAAGTCTCCCAACTTAGGAACACTGGAATTGCAAACTTTCACAGATAGGAATGGACCTCACACGACAAGTGTTCCTAGATGCGAACAAATCACGAAAGTAGCTCATGTGTCTACCTTAGCATTTTAAAGTCTGTAAAAGTAAAAATAACTTATTTACTGTTGTACTGTACTGTACCATTTCAAGGTAACTGTAAAAGTAAAAAGTTTAATTATAGTATTTGTATATACGTTTGGTCTTTTTATGCTTTATATTGTATATTTGTGTCAAAGGTGTGTGAGACTCACTTCAATGAACTTATTAATGAATCTGACTTACAAACATTCTCCCAGAAGGGAACTCATTCAAATAAGTCAAGAGCTTACTGTATCTATGTTGTTTATCGCAATTTCTTATTTAGAAAGTCTAAAATCTACATATGCCCATCTTCAAGCTTTATTAAACTAGAATTTCTTACATATTTTCAATTTAATTGGATTTTACAAACAAGCAAAGTTCTCCTTTTCTATCCCCAAATTTAGAATACTAAAATTCTTACAAGACCAATAAAATAAAGAACAAAGCTAAGAAAATCACTCATGTTTCATACTGAGAAATTTATTTTTATTAAGTTCAGATCCTAAATTTCAATTTATCCTAAAGTATATTTAGGGGTTCAACTTACAACAAGTAATACCCTAAGCAGTAGCTCTCAACTAGGATGATTTGTGGCCCCTGCCTAACCTCCAATCTGGCAATTTCTAGAAACATTTTTGGTTGTCACACTGTGAAACAGGTACTACTGCCATCAGAATGCTACTAAACATTGTAAAAAAAACCCTCATCTGAATGTTAAAAACAAACAAATGAACAAACCCACATGTATATACTAAATGGCACTGAGTCAAATATAATTTATTTTTTTAGAGTAAAGGTTTACATTGAAAAACTAGGCTATCAATAACAAAACTAAACTCAAAATTGAAACCTAGTAATGTATCATAAATCTTTAAAGAATTTAATAAGTAAATATCTTCAAAGATTATAACAAGATGAAGTAAAATTTTTAAAGAATTAAACTTACGAGAGGCATGGCAGCGATGAAGTTGAGTAAGTACTTTCTGAAATCTTTTCTGCTACGACCAATGATACCACTGCAAACCACATGCAATGTGTTAGTTGCAAAAGAAGCAAAGCAAGAGACTACAATGATATCTATAAAGCTTTAAAAATTATTCCCACAAATTTCCAATGAATAAAAAAAAACAGAAAAAAAATATGAAAAAACTTTTTTTTACAAAAACACATCTGAAACTTTTGAAATGTTATCATTTTAAAACAGCTTGCTTGAACCTCATTCTGTAAATGACAAAGTTAAGAATGATAACTAGGGGCTGGCGATGCAGCTCAGTGTTAGGGATAGTGCTTACTTAGCAAGGTGAGGGCCCTGGGTTCATCCCCACGCCCAGCACCACAAAAAAGAATAATGACTGCCCTCAGTAAAAATACCAAAAGTGGGGGGAGGCTTAAGCTGCCATAAAAGTTTAGACAATTAAACATTAACAACTTTATAGCACTAGGAATAGTTTGGTATCTGATACATCAAAGTAGCATTTGTCTGTTTTTAAAATCTTGATTCTCGCTTATATGAACTACTGATAGAAGAAACACTAGGGAGGGATCAGCAAATTTTTACTTAAAGGGTTAAGAGTATTCTAGGCTTTGTGGGCCATAAGGTCCCTGTTGGAACTACTCACTTCTGCTGCTATAAAGTAAAAGCAACCAAGAATGAACCTGGCTATATTCTAAAGAAATTTTACCTAAATAGATGATCCATAGTGAGATTTTACCTGTGGGGTCCTAGTTTACCAACTCTGGGGCTAAATGATAGATCAGAGAAGAGTCAGAATAGTTCTGTAGAGGCTACAGTTCCCT
This sequence comes from Heterocephalus glaber, assembly GCF_053883595.1. Classification (NCBI taxonomy): domain Eukaryota; kingdom Metazoa; phylum Chordata; class Mammalia; order Rodentia; family Bathyergidae; genus Heterocephalus; species Heterocephalus glaber. The sequence goes on along the minus strand of NW_028258296.1, from coordinate 29,516,582 downwards.
TGACACAGTTCAACAGAATTGGGTCCTCTTTTATCTGATTTCTATCTATTTTACATATTTAACTGTTTTTAAAATATAAATTGAGAATGTACACTAAGGGTTTTACTACTTTATTAAAAAGTTTGAAAGCCATTATTATATAAATAACAAACCTCTGAGTAGGATATTTCTATGATTTACTGAAGAGGTATAATTTATTTGATCACAGAACTTTTTCTTTCAATTCTTACTAATATTCCAAAATGTTTTTTGAGAAACAATGAACTAAATGATTTAAACTTCACTTCCCATCAAAATAAAGTGATTGGTATATGACAAAGAAATAATTTCTTTTTCATCAGGTAAATAAATTTGAAAAAACCTAGGTTAAACAAAGCTTACAAATGTCTTTACCAAACATCTCAAAAATTTTAATATATAGGGCTGGGGATTTAGTTCAGTGGCACCATGCCTGTCTCACAAGCACAAGGTCCTGAGTTCAATCCCAGGTACCAAAATAAAATTTAATATATAATATGATCTTTTTAATTCTGAGAGGGGTTTATAACATGTAGCATTTCCTTGGACAGTACTTTGGGAAATATTACATTAGATTAATGGAAAAATTAATAGTCCAGTTTTAATATAAGCCTTAAAAAGCAAGTTTTAAGAATTGAACTAGCAGAAAGTTCAAATTAAACCACACAAAATATCGTTTGTAGCAATAATATTAGAAACATTAAGCAATTAAGAGTACAATAAGTTTAGAAATGTTAAAATTATTTAAACCAAATGATATAAAATTAAAGTGCTTTAGTGCTGCCCAAGCTGTGAAACACACAATAAAATTTTGATAAAGCACATGCCATCATCATTCAGGAATGGTTTACCATTGGAGTGGCAGCTATAAATTTAAAAAATGGTTTCTTGAATAAAGCCTTTTTTCTGCTTATTATTCCACTGCAAAAGAAAATAATATAATAATTTTATAATAGTTCTAATCATCATAACTCCCAAAATATATAATGATTTTATAAAATAAGTTTGGTAATTTTAAAATGTTTCTTATTGCCAAATGGGTAAAAATAAAATATATCTTTATGATCAGATAAAGCAGCAAGAAGATATGAGATTCTCCTCCATATCATGGAATTACTATGATTTCTATCTTTAAAAAGATGTCTATCCTATTAAGATTTGCCTGTGTTACAAAGTCATTGGCCATTACTAACAAATAAGCCTAAAATATAAAGACTAAAATGAAGTACATTGAAGATCATAACAAGTCTCTTGGAGACTCCTTTTAGCAGAAATACATGAATCTACACCTACTCTGGAAGATGAAAAAAGGTAAAGACAGATAAGTCCAATTACAACATAACTTTCACAGTCAGATAAATACATTAATGTTTGAAATAAAATTGTGCCACATCATAGATGTATAATACCTTCAAACTTTTAGTTTGGCCAAATATTAAATATTAGTATCTAACCAAATATCAAAGATCTCATGTATAGCAGAGGCTCAAAAATATTTACTTAGGAGAAAGTTAACAACCTTAAAATAACTATTTTACAAAAAATGGTGAATATATGGGTTAGGAGCATAAGGAAGTTCCTTGTGTTAGTCTTACAACATTTTTATAAGTTTGAAGAATATCAAAATAATGTTCAAAAACATGTAAGCAATTTGTCAAAAAGTAAAAAAAATCAAAATTTTATAATTAAATTTTAAAACTGAGCTAGTAGAATTACAAATTGGCTCATACTATATAACTGTCTACCTGCCCATCATCACCAATTAAATTAATGCACCACTTTCTCTTGGAAATGCCTTTTCTTTGCAGTTTACAAAGTATTTGAGAAAATTAAAACTACCATCTATTCAATCAAAGTTGAAAATCCCTGGTTTACAAAAATTATTATTATTCGTTTAGATTACAAAAGTATGAAATCACAATACCTGAATAAAAGGGGAAAATTTTAAAAAATAAACTAATTTCTACACTGTTACTAAATGAGATTCCTTATAATTAACATATGACTGATTTTATACTAATATGTACTATGACACTGTTCACAATGGATGGAACCTATGTATTTTTACTGCAATAAAGTATTTTAATTTGGGAGATTTTATTTTTATCAACAGATATAGCATTTAAAATCACAAAAGGAAAAAAAATTTTACAAATCACATGAAAGGACATAAGTGTCTTCACACAAGGCTAGACAAATGCTCTGACTCTAGGCTAACTCCCAGCCCACAGGGAAAAAAATTTTTTACTCTGACATTCAAATTGGCCAACAATAACTTCTTTATTAACAGACAAAAAGTGAATGGTTACAATAACCTATTATATGCCACATGACATTTTTGAAGTTTTTAAATTCAAAATTATCAAATGCAGTGATTAATAATATAGAGAAAGACTACAATGAGAAAATATAAAAAGCACAACTTCAAAACAGAAAGGTTGGCCTAAAAATATTTTTCTTTGTAATAATAAATGTGCTCAATATAATTCATTGAAATGTTTTGGTATTTTCCTCCAAATTATCTTATTAATTTCAAATATTCAACTTGATTACTCTTTTAATCTAGATAATAGTACTTGTTACACTGTATTTTAATTTTTGGTTCTGTATCTCTAATTCTCCATAAACTCTCAGCTCAGTAATGCTTGGTATAAAATTTCTCCCATTCACTGGTATGCACACACACACACTCCTATTATCAAGTAGCATGGTGCTTAACAGATACATAAGAAACTAGCAATAAGTATTTTTTCTAACTAAATGAACAAACACATAGTTTAAGTATCCTTTATCTAATTTAGAATCTATGTTTTGCTTACAAAGACAAAACTTAAATGAGACAAATCAGTATTTTACACATATAAGAGGAAGGTGAATGGATACATACCTCTCAATCAGTGTCCCATTTTGAATCATCCAAACATCACAATATGTTCGAGATACCAGCATAACAGCAATAAGTATCAAGTATCCTGTCTAAAATAAAGCAAATGTAGTAAATTAAATGCATTTTAGAAAGTTAAGAGATATTGCTTGATAAAGACATTTGATTTCAAAATTCAAAGCTTTAAAATTGGGCTATATTTTTTACCTACAGGCAATTTCAAAATATAGTTCAAGAAGAATTTAAAATTATAAATAAAAAAGCCTTATAGATCATTATCTTTTTCATCCATAATTCAAAAGTGAATCTCAGGGACATCAAATAATTTGCCTCATAGAATGGTCAATGAAAAAAAGCTAGAAGTGTGACTAAGATTACCTTGAAATTTTCTTTCGTTTTTTTAAACATACAACTTTAACAAAGAAAAATAATGGTTGATATATAAACAACCAACAAACATTAAAGCATATTTTTTCCCCAAGTAGCATAAATTTGCTTCAATTTACTAGAAAATCTCTAGTAGTGACCCTGTCTTCATAAGAGCTTTCAATTGAGCTATTAAAGCAAGGTTTACAGATAAAAAATAGTAAGAAAACAAAAAATTTAGGCAAGTTACTAGTATTTGTATATCTTCATATAAGTGATGGAATGGGAAGATCTGGAGTAGTAAAAGATACTTGTGGCACTAGAAATATGTTAAATAGACCAAGTAAAATAAAGGAGAGAATGAAGTTTACAGGTTAAGAAAGGTGAAAGAGGGCCGGGGATTTAGCTCAGTGGTGCTGGCGCCTACCTCAAAACCGCAAGGTCCTGAGTTTGATCCCCAGTACCAAAAAAAAAAAAAAAAACAAAAAAAGAGAGAGAGAAAGGTGAAAGACCTAATGGAAAAAAAAGACATTAACCCCCTATTGAAGTATGGTACTATCCAGAGTTCAGAAAATATAAAATTATTGTAAACTTCTACTAGATAAAAGAAAATGTTAAAAGTGATGGATAGAGGACGTTACTTAAGCAATACTGCACAATGTAGATTACAAAGACGGAGAGATGAGTGACTGGGTGACTACCTAGGAGTCAGTTATCTCCGTGTGAGATGAAAATCTTGCCACTATCTTCTTCCCCCACCAGCATTCACATTCAAAACTGACCTTAAATTTTCTAAACTGGAAGAATACGAGAGTAACATAGAGGCTAAAGTCAGGGCAAAGGGCCTGACTGGAAGGATAGGGTGGCATTTGTTGGATATTATGTTCAAAGTTATTGAAGTGAGAGACAACTTCATCTGGTATGTGTAATTTGTGTGAGACAAATATAGCTTTTAAAATGGTGAAGATATTGGAAATATAGCCTTTCAGTAAAAGACAAGGCAAAGTCCTAAGTATATAAGTATTACATGGAGCCATAAAATGACAAGCTACTGCAATGTTTGCCAGTTAATTGGCAAGAAAAACACCATCTGCCTATGCTATCCCACCATCCTCAATAGGTATTCACCTGGAAACAAAAGAACCTGTTGATTTTAATGAATGCTAACTGTCCATTTTAATTCAGACTTTAAATACAGTCCCAATCCTAAATTAATCACTGAGGTGTAACAGTAGATATAGTTAACTGATTTTTCCCATCATTTTATATTCTTGGCTCATCTCACTATAGCAAAATCCAGCAAACTGAGAACGAATAGTTCTGAAATGCCTTTCTATCAAGGGTGTCTTTAGAATCACCACTATTCCTATTAAGTTGTTCATGCATCAGAAACTAAAGATTTGCATTGATATAGGTAGTCCATCCTTCACCCTTGGTATGCATGAATTTCCATATATTCATATGCTATATTTTCATTTCTCTAACTCCACCTCCCACCTTCTGTGATTTCTAAGAAAGTTTATTTTGCTTTCTCAAGCTGGGGTTAAACTTGGATTTTTAGATCCCTCAAAGATGGTACATAAATGACTGTGGACTGGCTAGATGTAGACAAAACTGGGAGGCTAGCCAAGTTAGCCCCCTCTACCTCTCTTTCTAACTCCTGGGGACCTCGTATTCATTTTACATGAAGTAAATACCTGCAACAGTTTAAGTGAGCTCTGAGCTGCTAACTGATTAAGTAGTATACTATCCTTTCCAGAGAAGCTTGCATTTTCTACAACCAGACAGGATGTAAAAAAAAGAAAACAATTACTCCTGAAGAGGGACAGGAAACCTTCACAAAGAGTATAATATGTGTTATGCCATTTCTGGGTGGTGCCAAGGCAATATGTCACAGACAAAATATTGCAAACAAATACATAAGTACAGGGACTAATCACAAAATTAAAGAAATTTCTAAGTAGATAATATTGAAAAATGGGTCAAAGTCAGGTTATGAATAACCTACCATATAAGAAAAAAGAAGCCAAATGTTTGTATTAGGGTTTTAGAAAAAAGACTAGTTGGACAAGGAAAAAAACAAAAAGACCAAGTAAGACATTATAATGATCCAGGTAAGTTAATAGTGAGATTAGTAGGTATATAAATGAAGATACTAATTTGTGAGAAACTCATGGGTACTGGGCAAGGAAATTTTAAAAATTAAAGAAAGGAATAAATTTTAAGTGTGAGTGTGATCTCATTTTTATAAAGGTATATGTCCACACATAAGAAGACCATACACTAAAATCAATGGAAAGCTAATAGGTACTAAGAAGAAAAAAGCATCTATCGGAATTTTCCAATTTTAATTCAAGGAGCAAGCATTACCTCTAAGTAGGCAAAAACAAATGTTATTACATTTCTGTTTAGTTTCTCAACATGACACTGTGAAGGCAAGGGGACCAAGTCCCATGTGATAGAGAAACAGGAGTTGGTTCTCTTTCAGAAATTTAGTACTTTTGGGACATTTTATCTTAGAATTGCTATTTCTAGGCTATAAGGCTAATGCTTTTTAAAACTTGAAAACAGTATATTTTAAGAAGATAGATTTAGCAGAAAAGGTTTTTTTAAAAGAGATTCTGGAAGTAAGAATAAAGAACACTGTAATATACAGGTAAGAATAGGAGTAAAAAATTATCATATCCCAATGAGAAGGATGAGGCAAGAGAGGAGGAGAAGTCAAAGGTGATGATATTTCTACTTAACACTGAATGCTGAGGTGAGTAAAGACAGAGGACACAGAATTTTTTTAATAATCATTAAAAATGCTTATCAAATAATGGTTAAAAAATAATCTTGATAAAAGGGTAAAAGAAAGAATAATAAATTTAATTCTTATAACCTGGTTACTTCCTTAAAATATTTAAAGAAATAGCATACCATTTGGGGATATCTTAAAAATATGTTTAATCAAATATGAAGAAGCAACCCTCAAACATATCCATACCAATGTGTCATTTTTATTGTTGCTGTTGTTTTGATTTTTGTGGCAGGTTCTCATTATGTATTCCAGGCTGGCCTCAAATTCCCAATTTCCCTGCCTCAGCCTCCCAACTGCTAGGATTACAGGTGTGCACCACCACACTTGGCCCGAGGTGACTTATTAACATCTCAATGTAATAAAAATATTTTTCTTTTTCTTTTTTTTTTTTTTTTTTTGGTACTGGGGATGGAACTTTTTGTCTGTGAACTACTTTTGGTACCGGAGGTCCTTGCGCTTGCACAGCAGGAGGCAAAACCACTGAGCTAAATCCCTGGCCCTGTTTGTCTTTTTTAATTGATAGTTTTCACTGACAGTATTCATAATAAAGCAACACCATTTAAGGTAACTGCACTGTAATAATCTAGTATTTCACATGAAATAGAATGAAACAGTATGTTATAAACAAGAGAAAACTAAGAACTGGCACTGAACAAAAGTGCTTTCATGACAGGTAATAAGTTAGAGATAACCTAGTATAACCAAAGTGTTAAGATTTATTTTTCTAGTCTCATCAATCTTGAAAGTTGGACACTTAAAATTATAATCTCGTAAGACTTACCTCTTTACAAAATGTTTTAGGGACCATGATTTTTAGAATCTGCATAAGCCTTGATAAAAACACCTTGTCCACCACAGCTCGCTCTTTTTTTCCTTCTTTCTATAGTTAAAAAAAAAGTTTTTTTTAAGATAGTTATAACAAATAAGAATATAAAGAACTATGTTTCACATGGGTCAATACAGACAACTATTAAGATGGGCACTGCATTTAAAGAACACAGACTTTCACTGCTCTTCATATTCAAACATGCTTACAAGAAAATAAGATGTTACCTAGAAACTGAATATGGAAGTGAGAAGTTCTAGAACCACAGAAGTACCTGGAAGAAAAACCTGCAAGCAGAAGAAACAGCATGCAGCATGCCCAAAATAACAAAGTGAACACATGTGTAAGATGCTCCAGGAACAACAAAATGGTCAGACTGGATGGACCTATATGAAAGGCATAGTAGTAAATGAAGTCAGAGGACAGCTAAGGAACAGTCAAGTACTTATGAATGTCTTCTTTTATTAGCCACTTCCTAATTAAGAGAAGTCTTAAAATGAAGCATAAATACAGTGAAGCTGCAATATTATTTGGAGGGAGAACTGAGGGAGTGAAGTACAAGGAACACCAAGCACAAAACCCCAGTGTCAAGAATAAAACTGGTGTCATATGTCACAGCAAAATGCTAGAGCAAAGGAACAAGAATGACAGAAGGTAAAAAGGTAGGCAAGTCCAATAAGGACAGTCTTGAGGCCATAGAAAGGATTAAGAATTTAGCCTCAGTGTAGATGGATTTAGAATAACTTTATCTACTTCAGAGATTTCTTTATGTTCATTGGGTCTATGAAAATATAAGTACAAAACTATTTGTAAACATAAGGAAAAAGTGGTATCAACAGCCTGCAGGACAAGCTATTTACTTTATTACCCTTATACTTTTTGGGGTAAGAGGCAGAAATACTTCTTGGAAAAAGCAAGATGCTCCAGAACTCCATTCCCTACTTAGCCTTTTCTTGACTCCCCAAACCAGACACATTTATCTAGTTAATGACTAGGCTCTTAACAAATACTCAGAAACTAAACTTCAGAAACTTTAGTGTAAATATGCTTTAATTAAATTAATATCTAACTTGATGAACTCTGAGTAAATAGTTTTCATACTGAATTAGAATAATAAACTACCTTCTGGACCGGGGATTTGGCTCAGTGGTGCCGCTGCCTGCCTTGCAAGCACAAGGTGCAGAGTTCAATCACCCGTACCAAAAAAACTACCTTCTGTACATTAGTGCTTTATATATATAATCCTAACAGGCACTGAGTATGGTTTAGAATTATAGACCGAGAAAGGATGTTTGGAGACACTATGTTTACAGGGTTAGACAGAAAGAACTACCTAGATAACAATCAGCATGCCCTGTAACCGCTGGTACAGAGACTCAGGATTTCAGGTCTTTCAGAGAAGGCTGCAAATCACCTCCTACTGAGCTATGGGGCCTGCTCTACTTCTTTCACACATGCATGCCTTCATTCATTCAACAAATATTTACTTGATCCAAGGCACTATTCCAAATGACAAGGACACACTGGGAACTGAAAAGACTAAAAGGCCCATCCAGACTATACTGTTGCACTAGCCTATTCTCAAGCCAAACTTTACAACTTCGACCTAAAATCCCCTTTCATTTTCCCAAGCTAAGAAAATATAGGAAGAAAAGAACAAAGAGTAGACAATAAATAGCTAGCACCTTTAAAAAAAAGATTAAAACTTATACTCTCCAGTTTTCCTTCCTGCAACCAGCCACTTCACCTCACCTCACCTCACCTCACCTCACCTCACCTCACCTGTGGTTAACACATACTATTAACAGACTGTGAGCTCAATACCCTTCTCCATTCTGACCTTTAATTCTATGCAGCATATTTCTGAAGTGAAATGGCCATCTTTTGCCTTAAACAGAGGACTACCAATTTCTCGCTGCTCTCCAGAAATTATGCAGCACAAAAAACTGGGAAGGTTTAAAAAAAAAGTTGTAAGAATAATACTAAATGCACTTTAAAGTTCTAGCAGCTAATTGGTATGCAGTTGCTCTTTTTCTTCTATTTAGTTGCCACTGGTTCCTATTTTTAAATTGTCGGAAAGCTAACTGGATTTTCATTACATTTTAGTCCACGAAGGGAACTATATTCTTCCAAAAGTCATCCTAGCATTTTCTGCAAAGAAACACCTGGACAGGAGGATTGGCTCAGGAAAGCTGATTCAGAAAAGAGACATCAAGGTGCTCTACAATACTCTTGATAAATAATAAAATTCATACCTGAAACCAATTTAAATAAGAATAGAGTACAGGGCCGGGGATTTAGCTCCGTGGTTCCAGCACCTGCCGCGCAAGCGCAAGGTCCGGAGTCTGAGCCCCGGTACCAAAAAACAACAAAAAAAGAATAGAGTACCTACAGAGACAGAGTACCTACAGAGACAGCACATTTCCTAACACTACTAGCCTTTCTTAAGAATTCATGTTAAATTCAAAATTGACTTTTCCACCCTCTAAACTTGCCAACATTCAGACCTTTTCCTTCTTCTTTTTATAGTGCCTGGGATTGAATCCACAGCCTTGCACATGCAGGCAAGTCCCTACCACCGAGCTACATTCCCAGTCCGCTTCCTCAATAAATGTTTTTAAATTTAAATTTAAAAACATTTCGGTGATATAAATTTAACATGGAAATTACAGAAGAGGCAAAAAATTAGATAAAAATCATTTAAGAAGTTAAATTAATAAGTAATAATAAAACCAAGAAAATAAAAGTAACAAGACAACAAAGTTTAAGAGCAACGAGAAGTTTCTATTTATGTATCAATTTAGAAAAGTAAGATGAACTATAATGAATTAAAAAAGACATGTCTGAAATAACAAAAAGTGATATATGTGCTGACAAGAATGTAAGAATTCTCAGGGCCAGGGATGCAGCTCAGTGGCACCGCGCCTGCCTGGCAAGTGCAAGATCCTGAGTTCAACCCCCGGTACCTGAGTTCCCCCCCCCGGGGGAGGAGGGGGGAGAAGAATGTAAGAATTCTTGTTGGGAAAAGTATAGATGTATGACTATCATGAATCATCTATGAAAATGTAGACTGTACCGTAAAATAATGTAGCAAATTTATAATACTGTAAAATTAAATACAATCTAAATGTGTATTATCTATATTAAATTTATTCCATAAAAATTATACTGTAAAAAAGCTTATATTCATATAACAGAATATTACAGAGTAGTTAAATTAACTAGAACACTAGCTATTAACATGGACAGATCTAGAAAGCAGTATGCTGGGGAAAAAAGAATGATGCATATAATTTGTTTCACAAGTGAATTTATAAAACTTCTAAATGTATGGTATTTCTACTTACATTTTTTATGAGCATATGTATACATATCCAAATATATAAAAAAATATAAGAATGCTTAATACCAAACTGAGCACAGGATTTATACATTTTGGATTTTATAGCATATGTGTTACGTCAAAATTAAATAAGTATTTTTAAATAAACTATATTATTTTCTTTTAAAACTATTTTCACATTTAGCATAATGTAATATAAGCAGAAATAAAATATTTAAAGCAATTTTTTACTTCTATGAAAAAATAAATAATTTCATAACAAAATAGAGAATAACAGCAGTTAATACACTGTATCATAATCTTCTAAGAATGGCCAAACTTTTACTTAGAGCACAAGTCATTGACAAGAAAGACTCTTACAAAGAAGAAATGAACAGATGAAAGCACAAAACTTTCTCTTCAAGGAACTAAGAGAAGCTAGTAGCATAAATGAAACAGGCATATACAGTATATTAAAATATTTTTGAAATAATGGAATAATTTGGGAAAATATTTGGACTTTTCTCTACTACCTATTTATCTTCTATTTTGCTCGCTCTCTCCTCACTCCCCCTCTATATAAACATATATATTATGTAATATATATTATATATGAGAAACTATGCCTGTAGGTCTGACTTATTTTCTAACTCTCTAATTAAAATCTTTAAAGTCTCATGTCTTATAAAAATTATCTCACTCTCCCATCTCAAAGACTATAAAATGTTTCAATGAAAAAATCCTTTTCAATTGCTTTCTCTCATAAGTAATACATTCACTGCTGAAAAATTAGAAAAATCTGATAAGCAAAACAAGAAACCCATACCATCTGGAGATATAAACTGTTAACACTTAACATTCAATACATATCCTACAGATTTCATTTTACTATGTATCTCTATATGTACATGCATATGTGTATTTCACCAGTTTTACAAATGTGGTATCAATATACATCTTGTATCCTTTTTACTGGCAATCATTTAATCCATCCTCTTCTCATACTACATGACCTACAGATAAGAATATGTTAAAACAAAATTGCACATAAAAATAGGGAGGAATACAACATAAATGCCTTCAGGAAGCTTTAGATCCTAAGGGTTCTAACCTCATCAGTGGATTTATCCATTGAGAGAATCGTTAAGTTGACAGCGTTCTTGAGAGGTGGTGTAAACTTTAGGAGATGGGTCCTAGTTGGAGGAAGTAGGTCACTGCAGGACCTTTCTTCCTCTCTCCCCCATCTACCATGAAGTGAGCTGCTTTCTACACCACAGGCCTCCCAACAAGACATTCTCCCTCATCAAAGCCCAAAAGCAACAGAGCCAAGTAACCATAGATGGAAACCTCTGAAATCATGAGCCATAATAAATCTTTCCTTTTTTTAAACAGGTATTTTGTCACAGCAACAGAAAGCTAACACAAATATTGATACAACCTGGATAAACCTTGCAAACATCAAGCTAACTGAAAGAAGATAAGGCATAAAGGGCCATACATTGTATGATTTTATATTCATTATGAAATGTCAAGTACAGGCAAACCATCAGAGACAAAGTAGAGTGGTGGCTCCCAGGGGTTGGAGAAAGAGGGTGATGAGAAGTGAGTGTTATTGCGTAATGGATTTTATTGAGGAGTTGATGAAAATCTTTGAAAATTAGACAGTGGTAAGACCTATTCATTCCTAAAACACTAGTAACTACTGATTTATACATGCAAATGCATTATTATCCTAACTACTGATTTATATACTTAAGTGGGTGAATATTATAGTACTCAAACTATATTTCAGTGAAGCTGCTATTAAAAAAACTATCAACTGATGAATACAAGGTATAAGGAATCTGTCAACAGAACAGTTTACCTGAAGGTTATAATTTATCAAAAGTTTACTTAATGTGAACAACAGTTACAACTAAATAAGTAAAAGCAATTATAAGCTGAATTTTAGTAATACAGTAGTAGTATTAGTATCACAGAATGTCATAATGCAGACAGACACATTCCATGCTAGTCAAATCACATTACAACAACTATGTTCTATTCTAAGCACAATGTCTAGAGAAACTAATGTAAATATAGAGAAATGCATGAGAGTTGAAAAAATTATTTTAAAAAATATGTCACATGAGAAATATTCGAAGGAATAAAAGTTACTTAGCATGGGGGAAAACATTCAGAAGACCCAGTTGTCTTCAAATGTATGTCTATTAGACAAGAAAAAATAGTCTTGCCTGGTGTTGTTACAGAAGACAACAGAGTCAATCACTAGGAAGCTACACAGAGGAAAATTAATTGATCATGGGCCAAAACTAACAGCTATGACTCCTTTAAAACAGTACTCTCCACTGAAGAAATAGATTCAAGCAAACACTAAAAGACACCTGTTAGGACTCTATTTCAGAAAGAAATTTTGTAATATATAGCAGGCTGAAAGTGATACTTTTGAGTTCTCTTCTAATTCTATGATTTTGTCCTGACTCAAAATTAAATAACAAAATAAATGCATGATACCCCCAAAAAAGAGATGATTTAAAATGTTACCTCATTGTTCTGTAATGGTGGCTTTCCACTTTTCTTACTGCAGAAGAAAAAGAGAGAGAGCTTTACTTTATTTGCAAAGTGTTATCATTAAAATTACTCTAAGATGTCAAAAAGAATGTAACACATTTCTCCAAATGGATTTTTTTTCATAATCTACTGAGATAGAATATGTTCAATAAAATGTCCAATTGCCTCTAAACGGTGAGCAGTCCTTAACTGAAAAGCTTGGGAATAAAAGTGTTTCAGATTTTGAAATATTTGCATATACTTTACTGGTAGGGTATCCCTAATCCAAAAAATCCAGGGTGCTCAAAGATTCAGATTTCAGAACACTTCAAATTTTAGATTTTCAGATCAGATATTCAACCTGTGCTAAGTACCATTTAAAGAAAGTGATCAGTAAATGTTAGCCACTATTATTATTTCACAGACATGTTTTTATATATATATATATGTATGTATAAATGTACACACATATATACTTATTTTACAAACAAAGGGGTAGGTCTATTTCTCTAGCCTTGAATCAAAGTTTGGCCATGTGAACTTCTTTGGCCAATGGGACATTAATTAGCAAATTAATACAAATCAAAGCTAGAAAAATGCTTGTAAAACAGGCTCTCTTAGTTGTTAGTGGGTATCTTTCCCCAATCACATGGGCAATCCCAGCTAGTTTCCTAAAGGATGACAGAACATACGTCATTCCCATATTACAAAGAAGAAGACTGGTCTTAAGAGCCTGAGGTTCATGCTCATTATTAATCCATGCTACTTTTCTAAGCAATGTTATTAACAGGACCTGAGTCCTTTTTATAATACATTATCATGGTACCCTATACTTCTGTATAACATTGATCACATCTGAAATTTCTTGTTTGATGTATATTTCCTTTCAGTAAACTAGCTCCATGATATCAGGAGCTACTTCATACCGTTTTCTCTGCAGTTGAGGTGATAGGGTGTTTAGTGTACAAAACGTATGTTAGGAACCAACACTAGTGAATGGAAGGTAGAGAAAGCAAGTTTAGGTAGAACTCCAACTATGATACAGGCCTAACAAGATTTCAGCCAACCAAATGAAAGCTCTAAAATGAGTACTGTCCATCAGTGTGTTATGTGATGGACTAAAATGTTCAGGTCTCTGTCTTTCTCAGTCTATAAATCTATACTGCCCCTGGGAGATCATGGGCATGTGAGGGTGTCTTTGGTAGCTGAGGCAGACACTAAGGCACAGGAGAGAGGGGGCTGTGTGGATTCTACTTGCTCACAGCCAAGCAATAAGTCCTTCTTTAAGAGGAATGTTGAGTGACACATCTTCCTGTCTACTACAGGTCATATATTACTCAACCCTCTATGGTGAACACCTTGTTGAGCTCCAGCTATCTGTAGAACAAGCATTTTCCTCTTTTTTTTTGAGACAGAGTCTTGCTATATAGCTGAGGTTGGCTGGCCTCAAACTCGTAGCAATCTTCTTGCCTCAGGCTCCCAAGTGCTGGGATTACAGGCATGCACCACCATCCCCAGCTAGAATGAACATTTTCAAATTAGGTACAAAGTCATCAAACAAGACTAGAGAGCCAAACTTCACTCCATCCAACAGATGTTCTTATTTTCAAAAGTGCTTAGAGATTTATTGTTGTTTCTCATTTCAACTGTACTACATGATTGTTTATGTTTTAAAACTTACAAATTGTAGAGCTGTCTCAGAAAATGCCTTTTAGCAAAGGTAACAATCAATAGAATGAAGAGAAAACCAACAGAATGAGAAAAAATAATTGCAGCCATTCATCCAATGGGGATTAATACTCAAAATATATAAGGAATTCAACACAATAGCAAGAAAACAACCTAATTAAAACGTAAGCCAAGAAAGTGACAGTCACTTCTCAAAAGAAAACAGGTACAAGAAAAAAAATATTCAACATCTCTAATCATCAGGGAAATACAAATCAAAACTCCAATGAGGTATTACCTCATCTGGTACGATGGCTATTGTCAAAAAGACAAAAAGTAACAAGTGATGGTAAGAAAAGGGAAACCTCTGCACAATGTTGGTGGGAATGTAAGTTAATATTGCCAATACAGAAAACAATACAAACAATTCAGACAAATTAAAAATAGAACTACCACACGATCCACCAATTCCACTTCTGGGCATGTATATATCTCCAAAGGAAATGATATTGGTATCTTGAGATATCCACACTCTCATGTTCACTGCAGCATTATTCGCATTGGTTAAGATAATTAACCTAAGTGTTCATCAAAGGATGAATGAATAAAGAAAATCTGATTTATAGATAATCCTGTCATGTACAAAAACACGGTTGAGCCTGGAGGACATTATGCTAAATGAAATAAATGAGGAACAGGGCCCAGGATTTAGCTCAGTGGTTCCGCCGCCTGCCTCAAAAGCACAAGGTCCTGAGTTCAATCCCTGGTACCAAAAGAAATAAATGAGGAACAAAAAACCAAATACTCCATGATCTCATTTACATGTGGAATCTAAGAAAGTCAAAGTTATAGAAGCAATGAGTAGAATGTGGTTGCCAGGGACTGGAGGACTCGGCGGGGGGGGGATGGAGAAATATTGGTCAAGCAGTAGAAAGTTTCAATCATGCAAGATGAGGAAGTTCTATAGACCTAATACATAGCATGGTGATCATAGTTAATAGTGATATTTATTTCACTATATATGTATATCAAAACAAAATTCTAAAAATATTAATAAAAATATCATACCACTTACTGTTAATAAAGATTACAAGTAGATATTTACAGAGATAAATGGGGATCCACAAAATGCAGAGGCTAACAAAATAAATGCAGTTTTATGAATGCTACACATATATACATGTACATGTACACAAATACACACTCACATACATACACATACCACATACACCCACCAGGGGGCCACATATCAGTCTCCCACCATTTTCTACCCAGTAAGTTTCCATGAAATACCTTGTTCAGGATACACATCTTACAAGGCCTTCACTTGGCCTGCACATATAATCCACTATAAATTCTATGTTCTTTTGATCAATCCATGACAACTACAACTGTACATTACTCTGTTGCTCTGTTATTTTCATAATTTCAAGCCAAAATTTTATTACAAGATTTCAGTTTGTCAGTCAATGAAAATATCTTTCACCTATAATAATCATTATAAAAGAAAGTTTTAATAACAAAATAATTCGGTAAGAATTCAAAAGTTGAAGATGGGACTGGAGATGTAGATTAGTGAAGCTGTGCCTGCCTGACAAGAGTAAGGCCCTGAGTTCAATCCACAGTACTGGAAAAAAAAGAGCTGAAATGATTTTTTAAGTTTTATATTAACACATATCTAATGCAAGTTCTACCACAATAAATTTATTTACCATATATGTGTTTTCTAGATGATCACTTAACCATCAAACACAAATATTGGCATCAAGATCTTTGACAGTGTAGTAGTCATTAAGTTAACCAAGAATGTGCTTTTATACTGGTACCTAGTTTCACAAACGCTTTGTTTACAAACAATTTGGTTCACAAGCAGAAGCATTTGGAAAAATTTTTTTGCAAATTCTGCATTGGGTGACAAACACTACTGTGACCATCTTTCCTGCATGAACACGAACATGGGAACCTTTTCCAGAATCCTGGAACAAATTAAGTTCATATACCAAGGTACCACTGTATGTACAAATTTGTTTAATTTTATTTCTTACCAAAATAAAAACTCAAAATTAGAATATTTTCATAGAGCTTTAGGACCCCAAAAATGTGATTTTTAGAAACATGTCTCTATCCAGATCATAGACATACTGCTCAATCAAATATAATGCCACCTTAGGAAAAACCATGGCATCAACTCTCACTCTAATGACTCCCAAATCTCTTGCTCCCTTCTCTTTCATGAGCTTGAATATCTGATTTTTAAATAAGGTATTTAAACTTGGATTTAATGAAAACATTCTAAACTTGATATGTCTACATCTGTATGTACCTTTCTGCCCCAAATCTAGTCATTTTTCAATACTGAACATAGGTCGACTCAGCAAATGACCTTTATCTACCAGCTAGCTACCCAAGCCACAAATCTGGAGCTATTCTTGAGTCTCCCTTTTTATACCCTTCATTTCCAGTCTCTCTCTATGTTCTCCTTTCCATCTCTACTGCATGACTGCAATTCAAGCCATCAAAATTCCCCATATGATCTATTATAATATTCTCACCTGCTCTCTAATTAGTTTCCTTATCATTCATCTGTCTCTTCCTCCAATTCCTTTCCATAGCCATATCACATATATTTATTCTATATACCCACACATACAATGCACACACATATATGTATATAAAATGTATAACCTGTGAATTCAACTGAAGCAATGTTCAGAACTTTATTTCAATTAAAAATAGAAAAGGGTTAATAATTAAAGCATCCACCCAAAAGTTTAAAAGAAACAATACAAGAAAATGAAGAAAGCAGAATCTGATGAATTAGAAAACAAAGAACATGTAGACACTAATCAGTAAAAATCCAAGAGTCAGTTCTTTGGAAAGTAAATCATCAGGACTGGAGGATATAGCTCAGAGGTATAGTGCTTGCTTAGTATGCACAAGTCCTGGGTTCAATCCACAGAACTATCAATAAATAGTTAAGCATTAGGTAATCTATTTTTAAAAGAAGTATAAAAACATGAGATGAAAATAAATCAGCACAAAATTAATAAAATTTAAAGAGAAATTTTTAAACTTGGATGAAATGGATAATTTCCCATAAAAAATATATTTCCCAAAACTGATCCCTTACCAGAGAGGGAAAAAACTAACTAGACTGAAAATTTAAGAAATTGCCAAAGTTGTCAAAGATACACATTTTCCACTCACCCCACCCCACCCCCAAGAAAAAGCACCAAGCCCAAAAGATTTAGGGGAGATGTTATGGCTTATATCTAGATGCCCCCTGCCCCAAAGCCTCATGTGCTCGTAGAGAGGTGATTAGATCATGGGGATGTGATTACTCATCACTGAATTAGTCCACTGATGAGTTTTGTGATACTGGGAGGTGAAGGCTGGTGGGAAAAGGTAGGTCACTGTGTGTGTGGCTTAGAAGGGTATATATTCCTCCTCCTACCTTGATCCTTCTCTGCTTCCTCCCTGCTCTGCCATGAACTTTCTCTTCTGCCATACTGCCCTACCAGCTGACTATGATCTGAAACCTTTATAAACTGAGCCACAATAAACGTCTCTTTCTTTAACTTGTGGGCATCCAGTATTTTATCCCAGCAGCAAAGTAGTAAGACAGGAATTCTGCAAAAACCCCAGAGAAACACAAATGCTCAAGTTACCTTAATGTATCAGGTTAAACTATGTGAAATTGAAAATATTTAACCATTTCCCATTTATAAAATGTCAACTTCACATGCTTCTCTACCTAATACTGTCTTTACATGCTATACTTGCTTAAAAGGATTCCTCAATCAACCTGCCCAATTCCTACTTGTCATTAAAACTCAGCATAGGATTTCTTGAAACAGTGTCATCTCCCATCAGTCCCAAGATGGCCCTTGCTTACATCTTTTGTCCTGATATCTAACTGAAACCCCTTCCAGTCTTATTATCCTGTGCTAATCAGGATAATGACTGTACATGATGGTCCTGTCTTAGGAACCTTCTGTCCATTCTCTCCCCTCAAACAGTGTGCACTGTCAGGTACCCTTTGTTTTCCCTCTGCAACCTATGCCATATCTGGCCCCTCATTAACTTCTTCAGAGCAGGGACCATGCCTTGTTCATCTATTGCTAATGCCTAAGACTATGCCTGGCACATGGTAGGTAGGTATGTTGAAAACTTTTACCTTGTTTTGCCTTCTAAATTTTGTTTACCTTATATGTTACTACATTTCCTTTCAAAAACTTTAAAGGGAGACTTTTAATTGAATCAAGCTAAAACTTTCAGAACTTGTCAACAAAGCAGAAAGACCAGCTCTGAGAAATAGGCATTTGTGCTTAGTGTCAGTAGATCAGCCTGGAAAAGAGGGCTGGATCCATATCATAAAGTTCTTGAGTGCCATATTATGGACTTTTTAAAATAAGGACTTTCTCTTAAACCACTGCAGTATTTTATCAAAATCAGGAAATCAACACTGACATAATATGACAATCTATAGACCTTACTCAAATGTCTCCAATGATCCCCAAAATACCCCCCTACCCTGTTCAGCCATACACTTCCTTTTCACCCTGCTCATTCATGCACAGTAACCAATTTCATCATTTTCTGATTTATCGTTTTTTCCATATAAAATGAACTTGAATATTTCATATAAAATAAACTGATTTTTTTCTTCTTTCTTAACTAAAAGGTAATATACTAGTCTTTTGCAATTCACTTTGTTTACTTAACAGTTTTTCTTGGAAATTACTTCCTGTTAGTTCAGAGAAAGCACCTTTTTCTGTTTTACAGCTCCAAAGAAGTCCATACGTGTAAGAACTATAGTTTATTCATACACATTTTAATGTATAACAATTTAGGCTGTTTCCAACAATTTGCAATTACAAGCAAAGCTCCAATAATAACTTTATGCATACCATCAGAGCTTTATCTTCAGTGGAACTGCTGGGTCAATAGGTAAATGCAAAGCATTTTTGTCAACTACTCCCCTCTAAAAATAAAAAAAACTGTTCCTTTGTATTACCACCAGCAATGTAAGAATGCCAGTTTTTCCTCAACCTCACCAAAAAGTATACTGTTACATTTTTAATTTTCTTCCAAGGTAGTATGTGAAATAATATCTTAGTATAAATTTAATTTGCATATAGTCTGTCACTCAGCTCTGATGCTCCCTACTATCCCATTGTAGCTGTCTATCCTCTTTCTTTTCCATATTTTTCAAATAAAACATCCTCTGTAAATAAATAAATAAATAAATAACAGTCTGTCATGTTAAGTCACTCCTTGTTTGAGTAGAGTCAATCACATGTTTAAGGGTCATTCTCATATATATATATATATATATACTAGTGACACTGCAGATATATTCTATAAGTTTACCATTTATCTTTTTCTTTTTTTTCTGGTACCAGGGATCGAACTTGGGACCTTGTGCTTACGAGGCAGGTGGTGGAATCACTGAGCTAAATCCCCGGCCCTATCTTTTTTAATGTCTTAAAAAAATTTTTTTTCAGTGCTGGGGATTGAATCCAGGAGCTCAGTCCTTTTTTTTTTTTTTTTTTTTACTTTTTGAGACAGGGTCTTGCTAAATTTCCTAGGCTAGCCTCGAACTTTCCATCCTACTGCCTCATCCTCCTGAGTAGCTCAGATTACAAGCATGTGTCACCACATGTGGTGTTATTTGTCTTGACATCATGGTAGTTTTAAAACTACACATAAGCTTTTTAATTTTTATGTAATCAAATAATCAATATTTTCTTTTATTGTACCTAGATTTTTTTAGTCACATTTAGACTTTCCCTACATTGAGAGGAATCAATGCATTTTTCTGTTTTCTGGCACTTGTACAGTTAAATGGATTTATTCTTATATAGTGTGTGGTGTAGGTACAAATTTATCCTATTTCCAAGGGCTAACCAGTTATTTCACCAGTATTTATTAAAAAGCCTATCTTTTTCTCAATGATTTGAGATGCATGAAATGATTCTGAATCTCTTTTGAATGCCGCACTTCCCAACTAATCAGACTGAGCAACTAGGACAGCAAAACCAAAAGCCACAGACAACATTATATGAGAAAAGTAAACGGACAAAGTATTGCTGTGAGCCCCAAAATATGAATAGGAGGTGGCAAACTACCAAAAACTAAGACTTGAATGGTAGCAGTATCTTCAAAAAAAAGCAGAGAGAATTAACAGAGTATATCAATACACATGGGGGAAACTCCAAAATCACTAAACAAACTCACTGGAAATATCCTAATAGGAGAGCAGCAGCTAAATGGGGGTGAGTCTGCACAGTCCAATAAATAAGACATAAATGCAGGGGTCTGGCAGAGAAAAGCTGCTCACAACATGGCAGCCAAGAAGCAGAAAGAGAAAAGAGAATCCAGGGAGGGAGATTTCTCTTTCTGGGTCACATTCCCAGTGGCCCACCTCTAACCAGGCCCTACCTCCTAAAAGCAAGTCAGTTATCACATCACTACAATCCAGTCATCTTCCATAAGCCCTGCCAATGAGCAGGTAAGATTCTGGGAGACATTTACATATAAAGCCTAACATTCCACCCTTGGCCCCCTCAAAAATTCATGCCCACCTTTTCATGCAAAACACATTTAGTCTATCTCTAAGTGTTGCCAAAGTCTTAACAGTTTCAGCATCGCTGAAAGCTCAGTCTCTTCTGAGACTCAACTGGCTGTCAGCCCCTATTTAAAAAAAAAAAAGTTCAACACTGCCAACATACAATGAATGGCACAGGGTAAACATTACAAAAGGAGAAACAGGGGCATAGAAAGAAATGGGACCAAACTCAAGACCAAAACCCAGCAAGGCAAACATTAAATCCTGTAGCTCCATGTCCAACATCAGTGGTGAGGCATGAGTTCCAAAGGGCTTGGGTGACCCTGCCGCTACATCACTGCTGTTTGTTGCTCTCATGGCCTCTCTCAGTCTTCAGGTGGCTTCACTCACTGCCTGCAGCTCTCCTCAGACATTCCACATTCCTGGATTCTCCAATTTCATGCAGTCTCCACTGTACTTCCACGTTCACTTTCATGGCTTCACACACTGCCCTTTCAGGGGCACACTGAGTGGCCTCCTTGACCTTCTTCTGAAACATGGGTGGAAGCCTCCTTGACCCCACAACTCTTGCATTCCACACGCACAGAAAAACAGCACTACATGGATGACACCAAGGTTTGCTGCCAGCTTGAGCAGCATCGAGGCCTCCCTGGGTCATAACTACAGACCTCTGAATCCCTGAATAGCTGAACACTGGGAAACAAATCTTTGGGATCCAATTCCCTAGAGAGCCCTTCTCAAGCAGGGTATCCTGGAGCTCTCTTCTCAAAGCAAAATCTTTCACTTTTACACTCTGAACCTGAGACAGCTGGGGTCTTGTTGATTCCTGGGATGGTCTCAAGGTATCTTTCCTACTGTCCTGATGTCAAGTATTTGGCTTCTTTTTAATCTTTTAGCAACCTCATTCTCCAAACCTCCATTTTTACAGAAGCTTCCATTCTGGCCAAGCTGAGCATTTTCCAAATGAGCTTTCTGCTCTTCTTAGTGTAAGTCTTGCTAAAAGCAGCAAGCAGTACCCACGCCTCAGCCTGCACAATGGGCTGCTTTAAAATTTCCACCAGATTAATTATTCTGCTCCCCTTAATCTCATTCTCTCGCAAAGTCTCAGGACATAAGCAAAATGTAGACTAATGTTCTGCCAGATTATAGAACACATGATCTCTACCCCAACTACCAATGGAGTCCTTGTTGCCAACTGAAACCTTCTGAACCTTGTTTTTACAATCTGCATTTCTATCTGTATTCAGGTCTTCTGAGTTCCAACCAGTACTGCACATCAAGCTTGGCTTACAACATTCTACCTAGAGCTTTTCTAGGTGACATCCAAACATTCCAAATTTCTCCCACAAACCAGTTTCATGTGTCTTCTGGACCACATTAAGGTATATTCACAGCAACAACCCCACTTCTCTGATACCAGAACCTGTCATCATCACTTTCCTTATTAAAAGGACAAAATAACCAACACCCACAACTTAAAGGAAAGGTTTATTTTGGTTCACATTGTCAGTCCATAGCTGGCAAGCTCCAATGCCAGAAGGCATGATAGAAGCTTCTGGCAAAGGAAAGCTGCTCACATCATGACAGCCAGGAAGCAGAAAGAAAAGGGAAGATAGAAGAAGGGAGATACACCTTTTCAGGTCACACTCCTGGTGACCCACTTCTAACCAGGCCTCACCTCCTAACAGCAAGCTAGCTATAGCACCCCAATAATACAATCACCTTCCAAAAGTCCCATCTATGAGCAGGTGAGACTCTTAAGGGACATCTAGATACAAACCATAACAAGTGCTACTTACTAAACTATAGACTGCCTCTTTTTTCTTAAGAAACACCATGTCTCATGTTGCTGACTTCATATATTTAAGTCACACAAATATTTAAAAAAATAACATACAGCAACCTATAATCACATGCCAAGGAAACTATTATTTACCTAGAAAAGCTGTTCCATTCCACAATGCGTTTATTTTTAAAACCAACAAATATTACACATTAAGAAGTCAAAATAATATATGTGCATCCATGTTCATACCAGCACAATTTGTAATAGCTAAAACTTGGAAGCAGCCCAATTGCCCATCAACTGGAGACTGGATAAAGAAGATGTGTTTTTTTAATAAAATGGAGTACTACTTAGCCATAAAAAATGAGAAATTAGAGACATTTATAGCTAAATGGATGCATATTGAGGTGATACTCTTAAGTGAAATAGAACACACATGTGTAAATACCGAAGTTTCTCTAGTGTGAGAAACTGAAAGTGTAAATAAGGACTAAAAGGTATAATAATGTGAAATAGGAAGAAAAGGTGCAAAGGGGAAGGGAAGTGGGAGGGATAGGGGAAAGGAAAGAAGGGAATGGAATTAATATGAGAAAACAGAAACAAAGTCTTTGTAAATAGGGAGGGATGGAGGGGTTGGAGGGCAGGGGAATGGGGAATGGGGAAAAAAAATAAGAACCAAGAGTGATTATGTAAAGGTGCAAATTTCCAATGATGAATATCATTATATTGTATACCTAAAACATACCAATACAATTTTTTTTAAAAGTCAAAATAATTTAGGCATAAAGTACATCTACTTTGATATTTATTATTATGGTACCTGTATAGTGGTTAAGTTTGCTAATCTGTTTACAGATATCAAACTAGCTGATTAAGCTTTAGTGAGCTTTACTTTCAATTTTATACTTTATTAAATTACATTTATTCAGAACTGCTTATCTAGAAAAAGGGTAAGAAATGCACATGTTTAAAGAACACCTTTTAGTACATTAAGTTATTCCTAAAAAGGCTTTCCACCATCCTAATAGCTACAATAGTTTCCATTGAAGAACACAAACATGAATTAGCAGAAGCATTTTGTTCTTATGCTTATGGAAGGCTATATTCGTGACACAGATGCCTACAACAAGCAATTTAACTCATAAAAAGAAATCCTGTGATTGTTCTTAAGCAAAAGCCTGATGCCTAATTTTTTTGTGGGAATACTACAAATGCCATTTTAAACAAGTCTAACATTCAATAAAAATCTTACCAAAAGAAATAGAGAAATATCATTTTGAATAAAATTTTATTTAACACATATAATTCCAAAGAAAATGTGGGAGATCCTTTCCTTCTCATAATTCCAGTTTACATTTTAGTGCAACAGATTAGAAGGTGATACTATTCATCAGGTAATGAACGAGTTTGATGTTGATCCTGAGGGAAAAAAAAATACAATTTATTTACTTAGATGGGTACTTAGAAGGAAGTGCCCAATTCTAGGAGTAAGGATGAGTTCACCAAAAAGTCATGTCAGATTAAGCTCATTCTCTTCCCTGAAGGGTTATAAGAACTGCAAATTTTGTTTACTATGCTACAAAGTAGCATTTGATTGTAGACTAAATCAAGAGTTCTCTTCCCTTTCCACTTAAGAGAACATTACCACATACAGTCTCATCCTCAAAACCTCATTATCAGAAAAGATCCTTCCTCATTGGCTCCAGCAGAAATATCTCAAGACGACTCTTACTGGCCCAGTACAGATCAGGTTGTGGATACTGTCAAAATGCCAGGTCTGTTGGTGTCAATTAACAGAAAGGTTGCAGTGGTATAAATACACTTTTCTCTTCTTAGTCCACTCTATTTTTTTTTAATTTACTGGGAAAATATATAAAAAGAATACTAATATACAGGACCAAAAAACTCTTTTAAGAGGAAGGTAGAGAAACCCAACACAACAAACTGAGGAGGGGAAAAGAATAGAAACTACCATGTAATCTAAATGTGAGTGAAGACATATTTGTCATAAAAATGAACGTAATCTTAATTTTTTTTGTTTTGTTTTGTTTTTTGGTACCAGGGATCGAACTCAGGTCCTTGCGCTTGTGAGGCAGGCAGAAGAACCACTGAGCTAAATCCCTGGCCCCTTAATGTTATTAACACAAGCTTAGACCTACAAAATAGGTCACAGTTTTGGTCTATTCTGTGTCAGTGAATACCAAATTGAGGGTAGGAGCACCTCTTTAGGAGGTGGAGAAATAGTGTCATATTCCAGAAGCAGCAACTGAAAAAATAGAGGCCTAAAAGTATGTCACATAAAATTTAAATATTTTCCAACTCTAAAATTAAATTATTTCTATCAACTGAAAAGGCTTCTTTAGGGAGATTTTCACAGACACATGTGAGGAAATTTTTAGGAAGGCTCAATTTTTGAGAAACTTATAATGGGATATTTTGTTGTCCTTTTAGTTTTTCTTTTAGCAAACAAAAATGGCCTATGAGAACTATTTTTATTTAGTGAGCACTGAGTTAAAACATTTTCTTATGTATTATTTAAAAATAGTCATAAAGATGATGTAGAAATATAGGGAAGATGTATGCTTTAAATGAATATAGCAAAGCATGTACTTATAGAAAGGTAAAAATGCATATAAGGAATAAACAAAAAAGAATGTTTATTATGATGTTTTTCAATTTGTCTACAGTATTTCCACTTCATTGTTAATTATCAAAAGTAGGCTATAGCCGGGCACAGTGGCACTCAGGTTCTTGCAAGTTTAAGTCTCACCTGGGAAACTTAATGAGATTTTTGACTCAAAAATAAAAAAAGGGCTGGGGATATAGTTCAGTAGTAGGAAGTCCTTGGGAACAATCTCCCAGTACTACTGTTTAAAAAAAAAAAAAAAAAAGGTTATAAAGTGATACTGATGCCATTTTCCTAAGTTTCTTTGTTTTTATTTTTTATTATAAGTACATGTGTGTAGTACATGTTTACATTTCTTTTGGTAAGTTGGTACAAGTACATAATATTTGTTAATTCCTTTATCCTTTTCTTTCCCTCCCTCCCCCTCTACCTATTTCTTGACCTCCTTCTCTTTTTTGTACATACAGTATTTGCAGTACATGTTAACATTCCTTGTGTGTTGCTATGTGTATGTGACACATCTTAATACCTTTTTTCAATCCCTGTCCCTCCCTACTTCCTATTATCTTGTATTTTGCTCTTTATTTATAGTTTGCTTTTCTTATAAGAGAAACCGTGCAATGTTTAAGCTTGTGTACCTGATTTCACTTAACACTATTGTCTTAAGGTGCATGCATTTTCCTACGAAGGACTCCAGTTTATCTTTCTTTACATTATAGTACTCCAATGCGTGCAAATAGCACATATTCTTTATCCATTCCTCTTTTGATGGACATGCAAACAGCTTCCAAGATTTAGCTATTATGAATTATGCTGCTATAAACACAGGTATGGATGTATCACGTATCATGTAATATGATGTCTTTAACTCTTTTGGGAAGATCTAGAAAGGAATAGCTAGGTCAAATGCATTTTTAGACGTTTGAGGCATCTCCACACTGATTTCCATAGTGGTTGTAATACTAGTTTAC
Source organism: Heterocephalus glaber (assembly GCF_053883595.1). NCBI lineage: Eukaryota > Metazoa > Chordata > Mammalia > Rodentia > Bathyergidae > Heterocephalus > Heterocephalus glaber. The sequence goes on along the minus strand of NW_028258296.1, from coordinate 29,490,191 downwards.
ATTCCCACCAACATTGTAGAAGTGTTCCTTTTCCCCCACAGCCTCTCTAGCATTTGTTATTTGACTTCTCGATGATGGCCTTCATTCTGGGGTAAGATGGAATCTCAATGTTATTTTAACTTGTGTTTCTCTAATGACCAGCAATATTGACCATTTCTTCATTTACTGGCCATCTGTACTTCTGAGAAGTGTTTATTCATTTCAGTTGCTCATTTTATGAGTTGGTCTTTTATTTTTTTGGGGGGGGTCGAACTTTCTTGAGTTCTTTAGGCATTCTAGATATTTGTCCTGTTTGAAGAATAGCTGGCAAAATTTTTTTCCCATTCTGTTGGTTGTTTCTTCTGCTGTCCAGAAGCTTTTTAATTTTATATGATCCCATTTGTTGGTTCTTGGTACTATTTACTGTGTAAACAGGGTTCTGTTCAAAAAGTCCTTACCTCAGCCTATGACTTCAAGAGCTTTACCTATTTTATCTTCCAGCAGGTTAAGCTTTGCTTTTTTTAACATTTCATTCTTTGATCCATTTTTATTTTAGTTCAGTGCATAGTGAGAGATATTGGTCTAGACTCAATCTTCTACATGTGAATGACCAATTTTCCCAGCACCATTTGTTAAAGAGGCTATCTATCCTCCAGTGTGTGTTTTTGGTACCTTTATCAAAGACCAAGTAGTTAAATGCCCTGGGGGTGGTTACTGCATCCTCTGTTCTGTTCCACTGATCCTCATGTCTGTTTCTGTGTCTTTATCACAATAGCTTTGTAATATAACTTCAGGTCCAAGATGGTGATGCCTCCTACTTTGCTCTTGTTACCCGGAATTTCTTTTGCTCTTCTGGGTCTTTTCTGGTTTCCTATGAATTTTAAGATTGTCTTCTCCAGTTCTGTGAAGAATGATGTTGAGATTTTAATTGGGATGCATTAAATTTGTACATAAATTTTAGAAGTATGGCCATTTTGACTATTATAGTTCTGCCTATCCAGGAACAGGGGATATCTATTTTCTGATGTCCTCTTTGATTTCTTTTTTCAGAGTACTATAGTTTTCGTTGTGGCTGTCTTTCACTTCCTTAGTTAACTCCTAAGTACAGGAATATCTCGGTTCACGTACATTTCTGTTCACAAACAACTCAGTTTGCAGAAACGTTCAGCAAAATTTTGCTTCCATTCTCGAACTTGACATCGGGTGACAAACATGACCACAGTATATATACCACCATATTTAATTTTTCTTGGTGCTATTGTTTACAGTATTTTTTCATTTTTTTCTCAGTGGGTTCATTATTAGCATACAAGAACACTATTGATTTTTGTGTTGATTTTGTATCCTGTTACATTACCAAATTTGGTTTTTAAGAGTCTTTTGATGGATTGAGGGGGCGTCTAAGTACAGAATCTTGTCATCTGTAAATAATGACAAACTGTCTTGTTCTTTTCCTATACATATCCTATACATAATTATTTATTTTTGCCTAATTGTTCTTGCTACTGTTTTGAGTACTATATTGAACAAAAGTAGTGTTTTCTAAGTTTCTGAGACTTGCTTTACCTTAGCAAACAGGAACCATATGGGCCCAAAGCTCCCAAAGAGCTCATAATATACTAAGGAGACAACATTTACATTTGTAGCAAGAAAAAATTTGTTATTTAAAACAATGGCAGCCCTAAGAAATGAGAATCTCAGAAGTAGAGTCATTCAACATGCATTTTCTGGGTGCCTATGTTCCAGTCACAGCTTTAGTCACTATAGCTATAACAATGAACAAAACAGACAAGAGCTTCTGCTTTTGTGGAGCTTATATCCTAGCAGCAGAAACATACAATAAACAAGATAAATACATAGTACATTTGTAAAGTTAGGAAGGTGAGCAGAGCATGTGTATAAAGGAAGGAAGGAAAAGGAAGGGAAAGGATGCTGTTGTAAATTAAGTGGCAGTAAAACTCATTAAGATATCTGATAAAGTTTGAAAGAAGTAGGGGAGTAATCAATGTGATATCTGGGGAAAGGGCATTCTAGGAAGGGGGAAGAGGAAATGCAAGAGTCCTAGAACAGAATGCCTACCTAAGCTGGGCATGATGGGCACATGCCTGTAGTCCTAGCATTCAGGAAGCTGAGGCAGGAGGATCAGAAGGATCGCTGTGAGTTCAAGGACATCCCAGGCTACATAGTGAGTTCAGGGTCATCCTGAACTACAAAGCAAGACCCTATCTCAAAAGACCAAAAGAAAAAAAATGCCTACCTAAGGATGCTAATGTACTGTTATGGTTTGGATTTCAAATGTCCCTCAAAACTCATGAGCTAAAGCTTGGTTGCCATCTGATGGGCTTTTGGGAAAGTGACTGAATTATGTGGACTCTAACTTTATCAAGTGGGTTAATCTACTGATGAGATAATAATTTGAGGGCATTATTGGGAGGTGATAGAAACAAGAGCTAGGTCCTCATCAAACAGAGTGAATCATGGCCATGACCTTCCAGATTTTATCTGATCCCTGAGCCATTCTGGATCTTTAGATTCCTCTCTCTGCTTCCTGACCACTAGAAAGTGATCAGCCTTTCCTTGGCCATGTCTTTCCATCATGTTTCTGCCTTGCCACAGGCCTAAAAGCAATGGAGCATGCTAACCATGGGCTGCAGTCTCTGAAACTATGAGCCAAAATAAGTTTTTCTTCCTTTAAGTTGTTATTCTGAGGTATTCTATCACAGTGACAAAAGTTGACTAACAGTATGCTAAAAACTGAGAATAATTAAACCACCTGCACTCAGTTTCCCCCAGACAACTACACAGTTCTCAGAACACTAATCTGGGCCTATTGTGCCTCAGCTAGATTCAGTACATAGCTGCTTTTGCTGGTAAATCCACCAGTGCTTTTTCACCCATTGTTGCTTACACATCTCTTTTTATCCTTGAGATTCAAACAGGGCCAGCCCATTTATTTACTAATGCAGGGTCTCATTCAGCTCCAGCCCCTCACAAGCAAGCCCTTGCTTATAGTTTGCAAACTCTCAGCGGACCTGTGAAACTGAGAAAAGTGAAGCTAGGTCCTTATAAAATTTGATTTCAAAGGGGCAGATTTAAGGAAAGAAAGGTGAATCTGAAGTTTGCAGGAAAGTTGTAGAGGGGTTAGTGGGGGAAAAGTGCAAAGAGTAGAATCTACAGAGATGAGGACATCTAAATGATAAAGAAAAGACCTGATTACAGGCCACAGGGCTGACATTCAGGAATAAAAATACCCAAGAAATTTCCAATGGGGAAATCTCCAAGGAATTTGTTTGTTTGTTTTATTTTTTGAGACAAGGTCTCATTATGTAGTTCAGGCTGGCCTTGGACTATGTAGCTCAGGGTGGCCCTGAACTCAAGGTGATCCTCCTGCTTCAGTCTCCAAAGTGCTGAGATTACAGATGTGTGCCACCATGCCCAGGTTCCAAGGAATTTCTTGAGGAAAAGAATTTTAAGACATTTGCTGTATTGAGATATAATCCTTGCCACTATTCCCACATTTTCAAAAGAACTCTATTACAAATAGCTGCAAGCATATGACTTATGCTTTAGAGAAATGAAGGCAAGTATCAAAAAGACTGGCTCAAATGACAAGATGTAAGTGGGATTTAAAACAGAGCAGAAGCAAAGTGAAGATGTGAAATAAGGTGTGACTGAGAAACACGAGCTCTCTAAAACTCCCCAGAAATATATAGGGAACAAAACTATGTCCCAACATTTAAGGATTGGGGCTTTAAAAAGGATGAAGGATAGGCCAGGGATTTAGCTCAGTGGTTCTGCTGCCTGCCTTGCAAGTGCAAGGTCCAGAGTTCGATCCCTGGTACCAAAACAAAAAAAAAAGGATGAAGGATAAAGGTATATTTCAGCACATCCATCTAAATTATACCTGGTCCAGCAATGTGTACATCAAGGAAAGGCATTTAATGTTTGCTTCAGAAAGTTAAAAACAGGGCTGATCATGACTTAGGCCAGCTAGAATAGCTCAATATCTCATGGTAGGGGTCAGCCTGCATTAGCCCTTCAACAATGCTAAGAGTTGAAGAACAGAGGATACAAAGAAAGAAATTATAAATATGGTTAATAGTATGAGTACAGCTCCAAAGTCAGGAATGTGGGTAGTCTATTCAAAGAACAGTGCAGAAATTTGCCTATTTGGAACAGAGAATGCCCATTGGCAGGCAATAACACATTAAGATCAGTCAGGTAAGATGAGACGAGATTGAAGGCTCTGAAATCCATGATGAGAAATCTGAACTTTATTTCACAAGCACTGATGTGAAAGGAAAGAAACTGCTTTGTTCTGTTTTGTTTATGTGTTTAAGCTAATAAAATACTGTAACAATGCAGACTGGCCACTCTCTCTGCCTTCTAAAAGTGGCCCACTATTCGATCCCCAGTACCCAAAAAATAAATAAATAAAAGTGGCCCACTAATTTCCCACTACCCAGGTCATGTCTATATAACCCCACATCTCCAATGCCTTTCAATCAACCTTAAAAGTTCTACACATACATCATTCATCCTCACGTCATTTATCCACTCTGCATTCACTGTCTATTCTGTGACAAATCCAAACCTGGGACTTAAAAATCACTCAGCCTATGCCCTCATGAAACTCCATGGTCTGATGTAGGCAAAAGCCAAGTATAGAAACAAGTATAGCAGAGTGTGGTAACTGCTGGAGTAGCTGAAAGCACAGCACAGCTATATTAGTTTGGAAACGGGGAAAAGATCTAAAAGAAAGTGTTGCCTGAACTGAATCTTGAAGAAAACGGTCAGAGTGGGTGAACTGGTGGGGATGACACTGATATCAATCAAACTGTAAAGGCTGGGCAGAGCCTGTTATCTCAGAGACTACAAATTAGTTTTTTATGGTTGGATGAGTATAAGAGGAGGCAAGCACCAAATCATGAACTCATTTTTATAAATTTAGAGTGCCTGAAATATTTTAATGAAAGAATATATTTATGTTTTTTAAAAAGAGTTCTGGTAACAATGGAAGATGGATTAAAAGGGCACAAGAAGTTTCTGCTCATTGTAAGTGCAACAAAATTCTGATAAAGGCTGCTATAATATTCAATTGACTTTGTTACCCATTCCCATTCTTTTATCTTACGTAAAGCCTTCCCTAATTCCTCCTGAAGACATTCATCTGACCTGTCATCATCTTACATTTTTTAATTCTTTGTATTTAAGTTTCTTCTCCCTGAAAAAAGCTGAGAAAAGATGTCTTACATTATAAAAATGTAGGTAATAAATGTACACAATAGCACCTAGCATACCAATATAAAACACTGTGAAGCAGGCATTTCCTTTGAACTGAATAAATGGCTCTATAAAAAGCACTATAGTGATGCGAAATCCTTAGGAATGAGTATAAAGGAACTTTCTGGGAAAATGAAAATGCTCTAATTTGTGACAGGGATACATTACACAAATTTACCCACTTGTTTAAATATATAGACAAACATATCTCTAAGATTTATATATTTAGCTGTACATAAATTTTATCTAAAAACTTGGAAAGGGTAAAGTAGATATAGATGAAACAAGCATTTTACTTCAGTAACATGAACAGGGGATTATTATTCCATTTACTTTGTATATGTGTAAAAGTTTCTGTAATAAAACGCTATTTGCGTATAAGATTTACATGGTTGAAAAAATTATATTGACAAAATTTAAAATAATCCAGAACATTATTCAGTCTCCTAAAGTTTAGAATGTTACATTGTAACTATTCAAGTGATTTTACTAGTCCTATGACCCACCTGATTCCAAGAGAATATATACTTTAATATTTAAGTATTTTAATATATAGTCTAAGACAAACCTACTGATGACAACATGAACAAAAAAAGGCCTAGTAATCACATGTTCCTTAATTAAGCACCACACATTAATATTAATTAGTCCAACTAACAAAGATATCCAAAAAGCCAGTAAAACATAAAGTTAGAATTTTCTTATCTTCATATTGATAGCAAAAGTAGTAACTGAAAGACAGGCATAAGACTCTGGAAGTATATAACTAAAATGACAGACTCAGTACCATTTGTAATACCATTCAAAATAATTCCATCATTTTATCTTAGTAACTTATAACTCACATATCATAATCTGCATTCTTTTCCCACAAAATATTTAATGTGTAAAATGAAGATTTTTTCCTACTCATCCCAACGCAAAAGATTAGCAACAATCTTTTGTTCAGTAAATTACCTGCTGCATAATTCAATCCCCTCAAAAGTTCACAAATATACTCAAAAAGAGATTTTTAGGGAATTTTACAAGGTGTGAATGAGTAGCTACAATTATTTAACAAGACAAATGCTATTATACTATTTTACTGCTATTACTACTTTCCCCATTATTATATTATGTTTAAAATTCCCCTTATTCAAGAAATCTATGGTCACATAAACCAGTGTATAGTTGCCTTGGCTTGGGACAACAAGGGGGCATGAGGAGTTTCTGGGGTGCTGATGTTTTTTTATCTAAATGCTAATTTTACTGGTATACTCTACTTGTGAAAACTCTTCAAGCTCTACATTTTCGATGTGTATACTTTTCTATACGTATGTAATACTCCAGTAAAGAAAGGTACTCTTTAAAAAATCAAAACAAGCCAGAGGTGTTAGCTGTCCTCGAGTCTCCTTCCCCATGTTAAAATGTTCTGTGTACTGAAATAATTTCCTGCAAAAACTGTAATTCATCATCGGTACAAAAAAAAAACCCCAAAAACAAAAAAACAAAAAACTGTAATTCAAATTAAAGCATTTAATATTTTTTAACAGCATATTCCCAGATAACAGATAACTTTCATTTGTAACTAGGAACCCAGAATGCATACAATCCAACAGAAAAACTGGCTTTATATTTTCCAGAACAAATCCTTTTATAAAATACACTGAATAGAAGTGAATACATACTGTAATGTCTAGACTGTGATTCACATCATTTTCATCTGTGATAAGCTGATTTAGGAAGGAAAAGGCCATCACTTCAAACATTAGTAATATGAAGTTGACAAGAGAAGGACTAGAAAGTACTTTGTGGGACCTTTCAGGGTTTTTTTTTCTTTTCTTTTTTTTCTTTTTTTTTTTTGGTACCGGGGATTGAACTCATGTCCTTGCACTTGCACAACAGGCGGCGAAACCACTAAGCTAAATCCCCGGCCCAACCTTTCAGTTTTTTAATCCAAATTCTATTACTAATTAGATATTTTAGGAAAATCAAAAACAGGAAACAGCAGCACGTACCTATCGGGATGAATGAAATAAAATGCGCGAAAGCAGTACTGTAAGATTTAATATGAAATATCCAATGATAAGAATAAGAAACCTTTCTCATTCGCTTGCTGAAGGCAAGCTTGAGCCAGGGGGGAAAAATGTCTGTAAACCCACAACCCTAACTCAACTCTCTCTTCCTTCCTCCTCCAATCTCACAACCTCCTAAAAGTTAAATGTAAACGTTAACAGTCCTCTCGAGGCGGAAGCAGTGAAGTGTCATTAAAAAGGATCTTGATCCTCACCTACAACGCATTTTTCACCCTTCACCTAGAGCCAAGGGAGAGAACTTTGTTCTCCAAATACCACGAAACTAATTCAGCTTTTCCAGATGAAATGTCAGGTTGTCGTTCACTGGCCAATTCCAAAGAGGGACTACTTTTGAAGGAAATCGTGTCAAATGGACCCCGGAAACTTCACAGGGACCACCCTGGCGACTTCCAACAGCGACTACTCGGGAATAGAGCCAAATCTCGTTCAAGGGACTTAGACAACAACGTCCGACCAACCTAGCGAGTCCAATTCCCATCCTGAAATCACACACCCACGTCCACACAACAAATCCCACGGTCTGTATGGAGATGAGATGGCAAAACTAGAACACAGCCAGAAAGTTGGACCAGAAAGGAAGGGATTACGAGGGGTGGGAGGACACCGCTTCCCCTCCTCCCGCCAAAGAGAAGGAGCAGGAGCCTCAGAGCTGGATCCCCGTTTTGCTCGCGGGCACAGGAGATACTGTAACTCGCGCAGCCGGCGATGGAATACGTGGCCCGTCAGGCTGGCTGGGACGCGGGACACCCGGACAACCTGACATTGACCCCGGCGGGCACCAGGACTCGTGGGTCGGGCGCTGCGGGGAGGGAGCGCCCGCGCGGGCCGGGCAAGTGGCGGGCCACGAGCCTTACCCGTGCAGGCCGAGAGCGCGGCGCCGCCTGTGCAGCAGGCAGACCAGCAGGAGCGCGGCCCCCGCCACCGACGAGTTCCGCGCCGTCAAGTACTTGCTGAAGGCCGCCATGGCACCACCACTGAGTGCAAGCTGGCGGAGACGACAAGGCGCCGGTTGGGGTGGCGGCGGCGGCGACGGCGGCGGCGGCGACTCCCTAAGTGCAGGAAGCGCGGGGGAGACTGGGAGGAGAGCAAGGCGCGGAGGGTGGGCGGGGCCGGCCGCGCAGCACCGCCCCTGATGCGCGCCCCGGCGCGCCCCCCTCACGCGCGCCAGGTCCGCCACAGACTTTGGCTCGGCGGGAGCGCGCGCAGGCCTGGAGAGGCGGGAACGGTCCCGGGGCACACCCTGCGCACGCGCGGACCCCCGCCCGGGCGCCGGGGAGCTCTGCGCGGAAACGACCCCTCGCCTCTGAGAGGGGTCGGACTGGGGCCTCCGCCTCATCGCTGTTCGCCCCTTCTCGCTCGCGCGCACACCCAAGCACGCTCCCTGGCTTGCGCAAGAACTGGAGGAGTGAGCCTAGCTCGTGCCGAGGACTGGACTCGGTAGGCCTACCTCTCCTCCATCCATCTCCCTACCGGTAGCAGGTCGTTACCACCCTCTTAGAGAAGCCCGAGAGGAGGGGGAGAAGTCCCATCACAAGCATTTGCACAAAATGTGGCGCACTGTAAGCGTTTGGACGGGAACAAAACAATCGGGAACCCGAAGAGGGTAAGACAGGTGTGGGAAGAAGGACCACAAGTCTATTGCCTTTTTTACCCACGAGAGTTTTAAAAACAAGGGTGATAATCTCTAAGGGACTGTGAAATCAGTTTGGTAGATGGGGATCACGACTTTATTTTATTTTAATGAGAAGATGAGAACACAATAGAAAAGTCTTAGAGTGCATCACTTAGTAAAGCAGTTGTTTTGAGAAATTTTTATTCCAGTGTTTCGTAGGTATATATCGAGTAGAGTGGCGATATGAAATGTATTTCTTTATGTAGGTCTGGTTAAACAAAAAGTTTGAGAAACACTGTGCTTTGCAGAGGGGCATTCAGAAATGACAATAGTGCATTGTATTTTTGCTGGCCTTACTCCCAGAAGTAGAAAGGCTTTACAGATTACAGCATTCTTCTCCTGTCTGACCCACGTGATGCAGAATTTGTTATCCTTAGCATTAGTGCATGGGTAGTAGCTTAATGAATTGCTATTTTGGTTGGGGAAACTGGAGAAAAGCAAGGGTCAGTCAGAAAGACAATTCATAAAACCTCAAATGATGCATTACACATTTTAAAAGTGCCTACTTGTTAATGTAGCCAGCAAGATCGGGGTACCTTAGATGTTTTCTCAATGCAAATTGCCGGTTGCCTAATTAGGCAACCATAATTTTTACAAGTTATAAAAATCACAAAGACCAGATACAGCAATGATTTTGTATGTAGGGATGCTTGACAGTCAATTCTTAAATTAATTTACTACTAATGTAGTAATTAACTTGTATTTATCTAATGACTAGTGATATTGAACATTTCTTCATGTATATATTGGCCATTTGTACTTCTTCTGTTAAATGTGTGTTCATTTCAGTTGCCCATGGGTCTTTAATTTTGAGAGATCTAATTTGTTTGAGTTCTTTATATATTCTGAATGTTAGTCCTCTGAGGATTAGCTGGCAAATTTTCTTTCCTATTCTATAGATTGTCTCTTCACTCTGTGGGTTCTTTTGCTGTACAGAAGCTTTTTTGTTTTATATGATCCCATTTGTTAGTTCTCGGTACTATTTCCTATGCAACTGGGTTTCTCATATGGCTATGACTTTAAGAGTTTTTCCTATTTTATCTTTAGCAGGTTAAGTGTTTCTGTTTTAACATTTAGATCATTGATCTACTTTGATTTTAGTTTTGTATATGGTGAGAGGTACAGCTCTAGATCCAATCTTTTATAGGTAGATAGCCAGTTTTTCCAACACCATTTATTAAAGAGGTTATAATTCCTCCAGTGCATGTTTTTGACACCTTTGTCAAAGATCAAATAGTTGAAAACACTTTGGGTGGTTCCTGCATCCTCTCTTCTGTTCCACTGATCCTCATGTCTATTTCTGTGTCTTTATCACAGTAGCTTTGTAATATATCCTGTTCCATTGATCTTCATGTCTGTTTTTTTGCTAGTACCATGCTGGGCGTTTTTTTTAATCACTAGTTTTGTAATATTACTTCATTTCCAGGATTGTGATGCCTCTCACTTTGCTCTTGCTACCCAGGATTTCTTTTGCTCTTCTGGGTCTCTCTGGGTTTCCTATGAATTTTAGGATTGTGTTCTCCAGTTATTTTAAGAATGCTGCTGGTGTTTTGATTGGGATTGCATTAAATCGTTGTATAGATTTTGGAAGTACAGCCATTTTGACTATATTGGTTCTGCCATTCCAGGAATAGAGATATCTTTTCATTTTTCTGATGTCCTCTTCCATTTCCTTTTTCAGAGTACTGTAGTTTTCATTGTAGAGGTCTTTCACTTCCTTAGGTTAATATCTAAGTATTTTAATTTTTTGGTGCTATTGTGAATGGTATTTTTTCCTAATTTCTTTCTCAGTGTGTTCATTATTACTGTATATGAATGCTATTGATTTTTCTATGTTGATTTTGTATCCTGCTACATTACTGAATTTGGTTATTAATTCTAAGTACCTTTTGATAGATTCTTGGGATCTTCTATGTACATCTGGAAATAATGATCATTTGACTTCATTTCCTCTACTCATTCTTTCTATTTTTCTTGCCTAATTGTTCTTGCTAATGTTTGACTACTACATTGAAGAGATATAGTAATAATGGACATTCTTGTCTTGTTCCTAATTTTATAGGGGTTTTATCAAAGGCTAATTTTGCATTTATTAAGATGATCATGTGATTTTTATCCTTGCGTCTGTTTATGAAATGGATTATAGTTATTGATTTGCATGATCCTTGCATCCCTGGGATAAAGTCTACTTGGTCATGATGCATGATCTTTTTAGTGATTCATTGCATCTTATTGAAGATTTTTGTGCCTATATTCATTAAAAAATATCGGTCGGTAGTTTTCTTTTTTGGTTGGTTGTTGTCTGATTTTGGAACTGAGGCAATGGTAGTTTCCAGAAATGACTTTGGGAGGATTCCTTTCCTTTCAATTTCATTAAAGAGTTTGAGGACTATTGGTGTTAGATCTTCTGTGAAGTTTTTGTAGAATTCAGCAGTGAATCCAGATCTTGGTTTTTCTTAGTTGTTAAGTTTTTAATTACTGTTTCAATTTCATTATCTGTTATTGTTTTGTTTTGTTTTGTTTGTATTAAATTCTTTTATTAGTACATTGTAGGTATACAACACAATTACATTTCTCATTGGGAATTGTACCTTTATATAATGCATCTTGGTTCTTATTTTTTCCCCATTCCTAGCCCTCCCTTCACGCCCTCCACCCTTCCCTATTTACAAAGACTTTATTTCCATTTTTTCCATTTCTCAGCATTTTTCCTTTCCCTTCTTTCCTTTCCCCTGCCCCTCCCACTACCCCTACCCCTTTGGACCTTTTCTTCCTATTTTACATTACCGATTATTCATTCTAATCATTAGTACATTTTAGGTATACAACATAATGACATTCATCATTGGAAATTTGCACCTTTACATAGCCTCTCTCTTGGTTCTTATTTTTCACCCTTGCCCAGCCCTCCCTATTTACAAAAATTTTGTTCCTATTTTTCCATTTTCTCATATTAATCCCATTCCCTTCTATGCTTTCCCCTAGCCCTCCCACTTCCTTCGCCTTTGCCCCTTTTCTTCCTATTTCACATGACCTATTATACATTTAGTCCTTATTTACACTTTCAGTTTCTCACACCAGAGAAACTATTCAGTATTTACACATCTGTGTCCTATTTATTTCACTTAAGAGTATTGCCTCAATGTGCATCCACTTAGCTATAAATGTCTCTAATTTCTCCTTTTTTATGGCTGAGTAGTACTCCGTTTTATTAAAAAATCACATTTTCTTGATCCAGTCACCAGTTGATGGGCATTTGGGCTGTTTCCAAGTTTTAGCTATTACAAACTGTGCTGCTATGAACATGGGTATACATATATCACTGTGGTATGATTCTTTTAATTCTTTGGAGAAGATCCCCAGCAGTGGAATAGCGGGGTCAAATGGGACTTCCAGTCCTAGTTCTTTGAGGTATCTCCATACTGATTTCCACAGTGGTTGCACCAGTCTACACTCCCACCGGCAGTGGAGCAGGGTTCCTCTTTCCCCACAGCCCCGCCAGCATTTGTTAGTGGTTGATTTCATGATAGCAGCCATTCTTTCTGGAGTGAGGTGGAATCTCAGCATTGTTTTCATTTGCATCTCTCGAATGACCAGTGACGTTGAACATTTTTTCATGTATTTATTTGCTATTTCTACTTCTTTGTCTGAAAAATGTCTGTTCATTTCAGATGCCCATTTTCGGATTGGGTCTTTAAATTTGGGAGGTCTGATCTTTTTAAGTTCTTTATAGATTCGAGATAGTAGACCTTTGTCTGAGGAAGAGCAGGTGAAGATTTTTTCCCACATTCGTGGGTTGTCTTTTCACACTGCTGGTGGTTTCTCTTGCTGTGCAGAAGCTTTTTAATAAGAAGAGATCCCATTTGTTGATTGTTTGTGCTAGTTCACGGGCAACTGAGGTTTTGTTCATAAAATCTTTTCCTACACCGATGTCTTCAAGGGTTCTACCTAACCTCTGTTCCAACTGGTTCAGAGTTTCTATTTTAATATTTAGATCTTTAATCCATTTTGATTTTAGTTTAGTGCATGGTGAGAGATACAGATCTAGTTTTAATCTTTGGCAAGTTGAAGCCCAATTTTTCCAGCACCATTTATTAAAGAGGCTATCTTTCCTCCAGTGAGGGTGTTTGGCTCCTTTATCGAAGATGAGATGGCTGAGTGTGTCTGGTGTTGTTTCTGCATCTTCTAATCTGTTCCACTGGTCCTCAAGCCTGTTTCTTTGCCAGTACCATGCTGTTTTTATCACAGTAGCTTTGTAGTATAGTTGCAGGTTGGGGATTGTGATACCCCCTGCCATGTCTCTGTTACCTAGAATTGCTTTTGCTATTCTGGGTCTCTTCTTGCTCCAAATGAATTTTTGGATTTTTTTCTCGAGGTCTATGAAGTATCCTGCTGGGATCTCAATTGGAATTGCATCAAATCTATATAGCAGTTTTGGAAGTATGGCCATTTTCACTATATTAATCCTTCCTACCCAGGAGCAGGGGATGTCTGTCCATTTTCTGATATCATCTTCAATCTCTCTTTTCAGAGTACCATAGTTTTCAGAGAAGAGGTCTTTTCTTTCGTTAGGATGATTCCTAGGTATTTCAGTTTTTTGGATGCTATTGTGAAAGGAATTATTTGCCCTATTTCTCTCTCAGTGAGTCTGTCATTCGTGTAGAGGAAAGCTATTGATTTTTGTGTGTTGACCTTGTAACCACCTACTTGACTGAATTTGGTTATTAACTCTAGACGACTTTTGGTGGAGTTCTTGGGGTCTTCTATATACAGTATCATGTCATCTGCAAATAGTGACAATTTGACTTCTTCATTTCCTATCTTTATTCCTTTTATTTCTTTCTCTTGTCTAATTGCCCTGGCTAATGTTTCCAGAACTATATTGAACAAGAGTGGTGACAGTGGACATCCTTGTCTTGTTCCTGATTTTAGTGTGAAGGATTTCAGTTTTTGACCATTTAGTATGATATTGGCTGTTGGTTTTTCATAGATGGCTTCTATCAGTTTGAGGTAGAGACCATCTCTTTCAATTTTTTGTAGGGTTTTTATCATAAATGCATGTTGGATTTTGTCAAATGCTTTTTCTGCATCTATGGAGATAATCATATGGTTTTTGTCTCTATTGATAGAGTGTATTACATTAATTGATTTTCATTTATTGAACCATCCCTGCATCCCTGGGATGAATCCCACTTGATCAGGGTGTATGATCTTCTTGATGATCTTCTGCATTCTGTTTGCCAGTATCTTATTAAGGATTTTTGCATCTATGTTCATTAGTGAGATTGGCCTATAGTTGTCTTTTTCAGTTGGGTCTTTCTCTGCTTTGGGATCAAGGTGGTGCTTGCTTCCAGGAATGAATTTGGGAGTATTGCTTCCCTTTCAATTTCATTGAAGAGTTTAAACAGTAGCGGCAGCAGTTCCTCTCTAAATGTCTTGTAGAATTCAGCAGTGAAGCCATCAGGGCCCGGGCTTTTCTTAGGTGGTAAGTTTTTAATTACATTTTCAATTTCATTGGTTGATATTGGGTTGTTCAGAATTTTTAGGTCTTCTTCATTCAACTTTGGTAATTCATATGTATCTAGGAATCTGTCCATTTCTTCTGTGTTGTCCATCTTATTGGCGTATAGGTTCTGGAAGTAGGTATTGATGATCATCTGGATTTCTGCTGGGTCTGTTGTAGTTTCACCCTCTTCATTCTTAATTGAATGGATTTTGGCCTTTTCTTTCCTTTTTCTGACAAGGTTGACTAAAGGTTTATCAATTTTGTTGATTCTTTCAAAGAACCAACTCTTGGCTTCATTGATTTTTTGTATTGTTCTCTTAGTCTCCATTGCATTGATTTCTCCTCTTATCTTTATAATTTTTTCCCTTGTATGAGCTTTGGGGTTGTCCTGCTCTTCTTTTTCTAGAAGCTTGAGGTTCAGCATCAGGTTGTTTAATTGGGCTCGTTCTGTTTTCCTAATATGCGTATTCACTGCTATGAATTTCCCTCATAAGACTGCTTTCATTGTGTCCCATAGATTCCGATATGTTGTATTGTCATTGTCATTTAATTGAAGGAACTGTCTGATTTCTTCTTTAATTTCCTCTGTGACCCATTGGTTATTCAAAAGTGTGTTGTTCAACTTCCACGTGTTTATGAAATTTTTTGAGTTTCTTTTGCTATGGATCTCCAATTTCATCGCACTATGGTCTGATAATATACAGGGGATAACTTCAATTCCTTTGCACTTACTTAAACATGTTCTATGTGTGAGTATGTGGTCTATTTTGTAGAATGACCCATGTGCAGCTGAGAAGAATGTGTATTCTGATTTTGTGGGGTGGAAGACTCTGTAAACATCTGTTAAGTTTATTTGTTCAAGAGTTCGATTGAGTTCTGGTATTTCATTACTTATTTTTAGTCTAGTTGATCTATCTATTTGTGACAGTGGGGTGTTGAGGTCCCCCACTACAAGTGTATTAGTGCATATATGGCTTTTCATGTCCGTTAGTATTTGTTTTATATAGTTGGGTGCACTAGTGTTTGGTTCATAGATATTTATGATTGTCATCTCTTCCTCTTGGATTCTTCCCTTTACAAGGATGTGATGTCCTTCTTCATCTCTCTTAATTAGTGTTTGTTTGAAATCTACTTGATCTGCCAAGAGGATAGCTACTCCTGCTTTTTTTCGGGTTCCTGTCGCATGCAGTATTGTTTTCCACCCTTTAACTTTCAGTCTATGAGTTTCATTTTGAATTAAGTGTGTTTCTTGTATGCAGCATATTGTTGGATTTTGCTTCTTGACCCATTCTGCCAGTCTATTTCTTTTGATTGGTGAATTGAGACCATTAACGTTGCTGGTTATAACTGAAACGTATTGACTCGTCATTGCCATGACTTTTTCTTTTTGTTGGGTTCTCCCCCTTTACATTTAATTTCTTGTCATGCCAGATGGGTTCATTCTGCTTTGCTTCCTGGGGTTGTGATCCTCAATGTCTGGTCCTAAGATATTTTGTAAAATTCTTTGGAGTGCTGGTTTGGTGTTCACAAAGTTCCTAAGGTGCTCTTTGTCATGGAAGTATCTTATTTCTCCATCGATTATGAAAGATAGTTTTACAGGGTACATCAATCTGGGTTGGAGGGTGTTTTCTTTTAGGGCTTGGAATATGTCACTCCAAGCTCTTCTTGCCTTGATGGTTTGTGTTGAGAAGTCTGCTGTGATTCTGATGGGCTTTCCTTTGTATGTGATTTCTTTCTTTTGTCTGACTGCTTGGAGAACTTTGTTCTTCTGTTGTGTTTCTGGAATCTTAACAATTATATGCCTATGTGTAGATTTTTTTTTGATCAAGGCTATTTGGAGTCCTATATGCCTCACTTATCTGTATGTCAAGCTCTTTTCCCCTGCTTGGGAAGTTTTCTGCCATTATTTCTGTGAAGAGATTTTTTATGTCATCTGCACTCTCTCCTGTTTCTTCATTGAGCCCAATCAGTCTTATGTTATTCTTCTTTGCATCATCTAGCAGCTGCTGGATTGATTTCTCATGTTCCCTTATAATTTTGAAGCAATTTTTCTTTTCCTGGTCACTAATTGCAATCTTCTCTTCTATATCTGAAATTCTGTCCCCACATTGGCTCATTCTGCTGTGTAGACTTTCAATGGAGTTTTTCATGTCCTGGAAATCTATTTGCATCTGTTTTATGGATTCCATTTGTTTCTTATGTTGGGATTCCATCATGTTCCTGAGCTCCTCTCTAGATTTATTAATCATGTCTTGCACTAAGGGCACAATTTCTCCTGTTATCTGAGAAATTATTTCTGATTTCATTTTTTCCAGATCCCCTTTTGTTGCCAGTTCAGTGGGTCCAGGTGGTTGAGTATCAGAGTGTTCCATCTCATTTCCCTTTGGGGTTGCTGTAGGTGATCTGGAAGTCTGGTTTTGAGACTTATTTACGTGTTTTCCTATTTCAACTGGGGCGGGGGGGCTGTTAGCGCCTGCACGGATTACCTCCTCTGCGCTGGGTGAGGTGGGACAGGGGCCGGTAGCAGCGGTAGGGATGGTGACCCAAAAGCCCTTTCCTGTGGGCTGGGAGCAGCCGGAGGGATGGTGGCCGGGAAACCCCTTCCTCTGGACCAGGAGCAGTGGGATGGTGGCTCAGAAGCCCCTCCCTCTGGACCGGGAGCGGTGGGAGGGATGGTGGCCAGGAAGCCCCTTCCTCTGGGCCAGGAGGAGCGGGACAGAAGGTGGCCCAAAAGCCCTTTCCTCTGGGCTGGGAGCAGTGGGAGGGATGGTGACTGGGAAGCCCCTTCCTCTGGACCAGGAGCAATGGGAGGACGGCTCAGAAGCCCCTACCTCTGGGCCGGAACAGTGGGACTCAGTACCTTGGTCTGGTGGTCTGGTGTCCTCTGCGCTTTGGTAATGTGGAATCAGGTGGCTGCCTGTCTGCAGTGGGGTGATTCGGTGTCTTCCGCGTGACTCAGGACCTCGGTACGGCATGCACAGACCTGCCTGTCTGCAGCGGGCTGATTCGGCGTGTGTTCCACGCGACTGGGGACCTCAGCAGGGTGTGGGCAGACCTGCCTGTCTGCAGCGGGCTGATTCGATGTCTTCTGCGTGACTCAGGACCTCAGTAGGGCGTGCACCGACCTGCCTGTCTGCAGCGGGCTGATTCGGCATGTTCCGCGGGACTCCATTATCTGTTATTGTATTACTCAGGCTTTTTAAATTTTCTTGGTTCAGTTTTCATAATTCAGTTGTATCTCAGAATCTACCCATTTCTTCTGAATGCTCCAATTTATTGCATAGAGGTTTGTGAGCTAGTTTTTCATAATCTCTTCTGTTTTGGCAGTATCTGTTGTAATTTCAGCAATTTCTAATTGTATTGACTTGAATCTTTTTGCTCTTCTTTTTGGTTAGCTTGGCTAAGGGTTTTTCAATTATTCTTCCTTCAATTCATTAATTTTTTTGTTTATTTGATCTGAATTTCATTGATTTCTGCTCTGGTGTTTATAATTTCCTTCTTGTACTAGCTTTGGTTTTAATTTTGGGTTTTTTGGTGTTTTCTTTTTTTTGGTTTTCTACAACTTTGAAGTACATTATTAGGTTATTTGTTTGGGCTCACCGTTTATGTGACATGGGCATTCATAGCTGTAAACTTCTCTTTTAAGACTGCTTCAGTATGTCCTTTAAGTTCTGGTATGCTGTTGTTACAGCTTGTCTCTAGACATCCCCCCAAAGCCTCATGTGGTCATAATTGGGGCTTTTTTCAGGGGTGGCTGAATCTGGAGTGTCTGGAGTGTGTGATGCTGGGATTGAGTATGTCAGTGCTTTTTTTTTTCTTTTTTTTTTGGTACCGGGGATTGAACTCGGGACCTTGTGCTTTTGAGGCAGGTGCTGGAACCACTGAGCTAAATCCCCGGCCCTGGGATTGAGTATGTGATGCTGGGAACAAAGGTGTGTGATTATTAAATATCTACAGAATGGAAAAACTTTACTTCTACTAGAATAGAACAGTATTCAATAGCAATATCATAATGTTAACTAGCTTTCTAAAGACTCATAAACCTTAGAAGTTATACTAGTAAAGGTAGAGGAGGTGGGGAGCCAGAGAAAGAAAAAAAGCAAAATTTGAAAAATTAATCAATAGGATATGAGAAGGAGTGAAAAGTGAGATGGGGGTCCTATTGAGAAGTAAAAGGAAATTAATAGTGTTAGAGAGTACATACAGGAAAGAATGAACAAGAAAAAGAAAAAAAGAGCAAAAGCAGAAAATCAGTATAAGGAAGAAAAAAATGAAAAGGAAAAAGAGAAAAGTAGAGAAAAAAAACTAAAAAAAGAAAAAAAGTCAGAAAAAAACCTCAACTCCCCACAAAACACAGATAAAGGAAAGATAAAAATAATACAAAATTGAAAAACAAAACAAAACAAAAGAAGTCAAACAAAAAAATACCTGTATTTTTGAATGAGTGGTTTCTTTCTTAGATTTGCAGTCTTGGGATTCAGCAAGTCACAATTTTCTATGCCTAGCTTTAGGGCCTATGGGTTTTGAGGTACCCTCAGCACTAGAGGCCCCTCTGTTTGTTCTCCCCAGGCTGTGATTACCATCCAAGCCAAGGTATATCCTTACTCCCTTGGTACATGAGTAGTGCCATCAGCCCTCTGGTCTCTGCTGGAAGTAGGCTGCAGGGCAGAGGTTTGAGTGAGCTGTTGAACTCAATGTCTGCATTTGTGGGGTCTTGTTGCTCCCTTTTCTCCCTGGGCTTTGTCCTTGTCCAGGTTTAGATCAGTTGGTTAGTCCTTGTCCTTGCTGCCCTGTGCTGTGGGGAAGCAAAATGTACAGCTGGCTTGGAGTTAGTGGGTGGTCTGCCTTTGCATCAGGGGGTACTGCAGGTGAAGTGCAGGCCTGTAGGGGAGGGGCACTGCTTATTCCATGCAGGCTTGCTTGCAGCATGGGGTGGGGGTGGGGGTACTCCTTTCTGGCTGAAAAATTAACTTTGAAGTACTAAGAGAAATGCTCAATGGAAATGCTCAAAAAGTAATCAGATAATTAAGATCCAATATTTAGGGAAAAGATCAATGCTAAATATTTTTCCTATGAAAATATGTATTAACAGATTATTAGGTGCCAGGAGCTAGGATCAGTGGTAAGACAGACAGAATGGTCTTCACCCAGAACAGTCTAGAAGATGAACAGATATTAATCAAATAAAAAAATACAGAATTCTAAATAAAAGTAGTTTCAAATATAGATTTTGTAAATATATAGAGAGATTTAGAGGTCTGCTATGTACAAAATAGGTGAATGCTTAGAAATAATTTTTTAAAAAGAAGAACGGAATGTGAGAAATGGGGTCCAAGAAAACACTTATGTGGGAGGAGTGGAAAAAGGGAAAGAAGCCAGGAGACTGAGAACAATTAAAAGTTACTATGGGAGCATGGAGACATTGGGGTTCAAAGAATCAAAGTGGAGAGAGTTTGCAGAAAGGTACATGGATGTTTGTTGAGACTGCCAGTAAGTAGAGGAGACATGTTTCCTTCCAAAATCCTTTCTGTGCTCCTGTTTACTCTCCTCGGTGTCCCTACTGTGTTTACAGAATTCTGTCACAGCTTCTGTAAGGATATTTACTTAAATGGCAGAAACCTTCCCAAGAGAACAAGCCAAATTTTATTTAGTCCTATACAATCTTGAGAGAGAAAGACAGCCAGGAAGGGGGTGCGGTGGGGGGAGGTTCACAGGTTAAAAAATTAAAATGGCTCTTAAACATCTGAAAAGATTATTATAATGAGATTAAAAATTAAACTGCATTAAAATACAATTTTCAACTGACAAGTTGACAATTATCACAAGTATGGTAATATGCTGTAAAGTTTTATTAGTGTTTTTTTAGGCAAGTACATGAGTACTAATTCTAGAAGAGCAATTGAGTAGTCCCTTAAATATACTTACAAATGCATATGCAGTCATCCTACTTCAGAGGACCAATTGTGCAAATATACTCTCACATAAGTAAAATGTTACAGATGTAATACATCTTTGTTGAAGCAAAAAATTCGGAACTTTCTAAATGTCCATTTGTGGAGGACTAGATAAATAAATGTAATGGAATGTTATACATTCATTAAAAGAATGAAGTAGTTCTGTGTACATTCCTATGAAATGATCTCCAAATCTAGCACTAAACATAAAAACAAAGCCAGGTGCAGAAGAGCATGAAATGTGAAATGAGCTACCATTCATAGAAGGAGTATATCCGCAATGGGGGGGGGGGGCGGCAGTATGTACTAATTTGCTAAAAGATGAATAAAATATCTTTGTAAACACATGAAATTGATCTTAATTGTTCACTTCAGGAAGGTGACTGAGTGAGGATGAAAGTTACAGTAATTTTCAGTGAATAAATTTGTACCTTAAAATATTTAACCATGTGAATATTTCATCTATATTTTCTAATTTTTTTAAGTGGCATTAATGTAACATAAAATTATTCACTTCACTGAATTAAACAATTTGCAATGTTGTACAACTACCATCTTTACCTAGTCCTAAAATATTTTCACCACTGAAAAAGAAAACCCTGTACTCATTATCAGTCACTCCCCTCCCTTAAGGCTCTCCTAACAGTCCACTTTCTATCTCCATAGATTTGCCTATTCTGGATATTTCATGTAAATTGAGTCATATAATATGTGACATTTGCATGTGCTTATTGGTCATTTGTATATCTTCTTTGGACAAATATCTATTCAATTCCTTAGATTTTTAAGAAAACTGAGTTGTCTTTTGTTGAATTATAAGAATTCTTTACGTATTCTGTGTACTAAACACTTATCATATGTATGACTTACAAATATGTTCTCCCATTCTTTAATTTGTCTTTTCACTTTCTAAATAATCTTGTAAGGTATATGTCCAACTTCATTCTGTTGCAGGTGGATAACCAATTATTGAACTTACTATATTTTAGAATGAAGTCTAAATATGAAAGAGAGAACCCCAGTTTTGTCAGGCTTTCCTCCTTTGAAAGTTGTGTCAAAGTTCTGTGGTCTCATACATCTCTTAACTGTCCCAGCATCTCATCATTGTCCCAAGCTACATGGTTCCTTCTAAGCCACAAAAGGGATGCAAGGATTATGGGTAAGGTTGAGTCTTAGGGGCTAGCATCCAGCTGACCTGCTGCACCGTAGAGCTAAAGAACCCCTCTTTCCTCCAGACTCTGGTAGGATCTTTGTAACCTTTTCAAACCTCAGTCTCAATTCAAACTTTGACAAAAGTCCAGAGGCCCTCTACTAATGAAGGCAATGCAGCACGGTGCTTATTCTCCTCGTGGAAAAGAGAAAGAAGAAAATGTAGTGTAAATGCAAGAAATTATCCTGTAACTCATGTATTGAGAACTTACCCAGAAAGAATTCAAAAGTAACTAAAGTAGGTCTTCTCTCTTGCAATAAACAATATAAACATAAAAATAATATCTAAAAAGAACACTATAATAAAAGCTACACTGAATGTATAATCAAAGTTATACAGAAATCTCTAAGGGGAAGGAACTAATCTGGGCTAAGAGTTACAAGGAAGCAAGTTTTTGACTCCTACTTTTATGTTTACATTAATTGTGGCTCTCTGATCCACTAGATCCACTAGATCCACTATGCCTCACACTTGCATGCTCAGTTTAACTTCTTTGTAAACTCCTGCAGTTCAAAGCAACATGTCCTGTCCAGAGGTTCAATGTCCTGTAGTCCCAGCTACTGGAAGAGGCTAAGGCAGGTAAATCACTTGAGCTCAGGACTTCAAAACCACCTTGAGCAACACAGTGAGACACCCCCCCCAACTCAAAACAAAACAAACTAAAACAATAAAATACAAACTTCTTAGCATGGAAGATGATTTTCTTCAGCCTTTCGCTGCACACCCTTCAGCCTCCTGATATGGACTGGCATGGGACTCTACAGTGAGGTCCAGGCCCTCAGTGTTTGACTGGATCCTTTGTATCTCCAGCACGCAGACAGCCATTTTGTACTCTTCCATACCTGATTCTGTGAGTGGCCATTGTACACCTACTTTGTAAATCTTTATAATATGTATCTTGCCTTAAATCTGTTTCTCTAGTGAGCGCTGATGGATACATATGCATAAAAATACATGAACTGTATAAGGAAAATGATCTATTAACATGTTTAGAGGGGAGGGAAAGAAACTAATCTTTACTGGAACCATATTTTAATCATTTTCAAAACATTGGCTCTTTTCTTCCCTATCATTGATTGACAAATGAGATTAAGTCACTTTTCCCTTATTTCACATTTTTCACACTCACCTGGCTTACCTTTCTACCATTTCATATCAGTGGATACTTTCTGTTCCAAACAGACCCGTACTGTGAATAGACCATACTCATTCCTATCTTTATTCATGCTGTTAACTATGCCCAAAATGTCCTTCTTTCTGTTTTCTACTATCTGTATCTTACCATTTGAGAAGAGTGATAGTCTCATTGCATAAGTCAGATCACACTGCTTTAAACTTTTCAGTATCTTCCTACTGCCATTAGACTGAAGTCCTTGCGAAGGCTACATGATTTTTCCTGGTCTGACACTGTACACTTCTCACAATCTCTCCTCAGTATGGCGCAGCCTCCTTTCAAATGCATTATGTATGCCTATGTCTTGGGGTCTGTTATGAGGACCAAATGAGTTAATATTTGCAAACTGCTTATTATAGTGCCCAGTACATGGTAAATACTCTATAAGTTTGTGAAATAAAATGGCTATATGTATATTTAGGAATATATATGAGTTTTGTTTCTCTAGAAATTGCTGAAAAATGGCAGCTTTCCCTAAGTTCATAAACTTAATGGAATTTCAATTTAAAAATTCCTATATGCATTTTTATGAAGGTTTAAATGTTAATCTTAAAGTTCATATGAGAAAATAAACATTCAAGAGTAGCTTTAAAGAAAGCCCTACTAGATATTAAAACATACTATGAAGCCTCTATCATTAAAACAGAGTGATATTGCTATCACATTTCATATGCAGTCCGATAGAATCAAATAAAAAGATCAGAAATTGAGCCAGCTGCATTAAATAATTTAGTATATGTTAAAGGTAGTATCTCTAGGAATCCAAGTAACTTATGAAGAAAATATTTGACTATATACCCTAGGTCTTATACAAGTTCAAGGAGAGAAGAATTACAGATGAACCCTGAGCTTATCACAGTAGATTTTTCTATTGTAGGTGTATGGGCAAAGCAAAGGATTGAGCAAATAAGCAAATGTAATGACAACATCGGGAGCTAGTGATATCACTGAAGAAGGGATATAAACATATAGTATAGGAGAAGACAACAGAGAACTTTGAGGACGTAGATTGGAACTGGAAATCTCACATGTGATTATATGATTTTGTAGAGTGTATTTGGTGTATGTGCATATACATATGATATAAATATGTATATACATGTATTTGCAGATGTACCTTTCTATATACATTTATATAGTTCTATTCTCCACTAAAAGGATCCAGGATTCCTCAAAGGAATGACTAATTCCATGGATAGATCAGGGTTATAAATAAAATTTTAAAAAATTTTTAAATAATGAAAGTATGTCCCAAGAACACAGGAACCATCTTAAAGAGGTTCCTCTTGACCAAATCTGAGATACTTTGTGCACCAAAATAAGTATAATAATGAATTAGCCATTTTAGAAATAGAAATTAATGACTTCATACCTATAATAAAAAATAATTATAGTGAAGACAGGGTTCTTGAATATATTTGAATGCTGAAGGTCAGTTGGTAAATGCAGAGGGATGTGCAAGTTGGAAAATTATAATTTTGCAGCAATCAGAGTGAAGACTACATCAGGCAAGAATCATCAGTGAATGTTATATCTAGAAGAAAACTGATAAATACCAGGACATTTTCATATTACTAATTTTAGATTGCTTGTTAGTTACAATGAAGAAAAATAGTGATAAATTGGGCAAAATCTTGACTAGCTTATCCAAAGTAACATAACCAACATAGGACAGATGGATATCTCATGTCTTTAAATTTGTTGCCCTGAGAACACATCTACTATGCAGTATTCCAGCCTAGAAAGCATAATATGAATCTATTCATGAGGAAACATCAAATAACCTAAAATGAGGAATATTTTGTTGAAAAGGGAAGAGGGTACTGTATTCATTAAAAATATCAATGTTGTAAAACACAGAGAAAGGTTGAGGAAACATTCCACATTGAAGGAGGCAAAAGAGAGGTGCCAGTTAACAGCAATAGTTGGCACTAAACTGCATTTTGAGTTGTGGGGTAGGGACCCGAGGACATTATTGAGTCAATAACCAATAAAATGGGAATACTGTTGTAGATTAGAATATTACATCAATGTTAAGTTTGCCAAAATTGGTAAGTATTCTGTGATCATATTAGAGACTATTCATATTCTAAGGAAATATACACTGAACTTTTTAGGAGTAAGGGGCCACAATTTTAGAGTAAAGAGCCTTCAGGAAACAAAATTCACATATATATAAAAAGAGAAGCCACACAGTTAAATAATAAAGCAATTAAATATTTACAATAGATAAGTCTGAGTAAAAGATATATGAGTGGTCGTGTGTGTGTATCCATCTGCACCATTTTCATTTTTGCAACTTTCGGTAATTGGAAACTATTTTTTTAAGCTTTCTTTAAAAAAGAGAAATTTAAACTTATTCAACAACATCCATAGCAGCCTTATCCAAAATAGCCTAAAGTGAGACTCTCCTATCAACAAGAGAATGAGAAACAGGTTGTGTTATAGCCTTACAGTTAGACATTACTGATTAATAGAAAAAGAAAAAGAACTGATCTGTACAGCAGTGTGGATGGATCTCAGAAATACTGAGTGAAAGAAGGCAGGCAGACAGACACACACTACTTGACTTAGTGATTATAAAGTGCAAAAACAGGCAAAATTGCATAATAGAAGTCAGAAAGTGGATGTGAGGGTGGTTTGACTGTGACATCTGTCACCCCACTGATCGCCAGGGTTGATTCGAATGATCTGGCTGTCTAGGCAGGTGGCCTCTTCCTCCATCACTGCTCCTTGTGCATCCCTCTTAAAGCTGCAGAAAGCTGTATGTGTTCTGTTGCACTCTGTGGAAGAGGATGACCACCTGGGATAAAGGAGGATCTTCTCCTCAGTCAAAGGTGTATGAGTAGCTTCGCTCCCCTGCTATCCAAACAAGCTCTCAAGAAGTCAGAATGTGGTTGCATTTGAGAGTGCTGTAAACTCCACTGGAAAGTAGCATGGGGAAACTTTCTGGGCTGATGGAAATGTTCTATACTTTGGGGTGGTTAATGGATATTTAGCAAATGTCAGAAGTCATCAAACTGAACACTTAACACATATGCCTTTTATAGTATGTGCACTCTAATCCTAACTGAATGAATGAATGAGCAAACAAGATAACTACTCATTTTTCCTCTACATCATTGTCTTCACAATGTAATTAATATTTTTTTCCAAAGGAAAGCCCTTAAGGTAAATTTAGGTTGATAGAGAAGTTGCAGCCACTTAAACATCCCTGGAATTCAGTGATAGGGCCATTTACATACACATCATGTCATGAGAAAGATCCAGAGTATCTAAAAATACAAAAGAGCAATAATGACTTACGACCTGGATTACCTGAAAATACCAAAGAAAATAATTTATTTTGAATTTCCTCAAATGCCCTTTACAATAGTTAAGAATGCCCAAGGGATGTACAGTTAATTTCAAAACACAACCAACCAGTTTGTAATCAAGAAAGGTCCCTATGTTGCTGCACTTGGAAGAATTTCTGGATTTTGCTGGCTAGGTTTTTTGTTTCATATATATTAAGGAGTGGCACATTTCCATAGAACTGGAACCTATTTGGGCATCATTCTGTTCTGGACATGTTATCCTGGTCTGCCCACACTGCCCAGGGTTGTGACTGCACATGTTAACAAGTTCCACCCCACTCAGGTATCACTATTAAATAGCACAGAAAGGATTAAAAGCAATAAAAGGATTAGCTCAGGGAAAAAAAAAATCACACAAAGGTAATAATGTAAGTTTCAATCTGTGCTGTATTTAAGTACTCTCAATTACCAGCATAGGCTAATTTCAGAGTAAGCAGCAGTGGCACCTTCTCTAGACATTGTGAAGAGTTCAGCTACTAGGCCAAGGTAAGGGGTAGGATGAGGGGGAGCCCTGCCTGATTCTAGACTCTCTCCACCTGTAACAGCTGGTTGCCACTGTGTACACTCCTCTCACTTTTTTTGTTTCCGATGGCCATACTGGTCTAGTGTGGGGGACACTTCCTGTTATCACAGCAAATGAATTCGGGAGTTTCTCATTCTCTTCAGTTTCTAAAAGTTCAGTTTCAAAGGCACATATTTTGATATGTGATATGAAAGATTCTAGAATGTCATGCCTCTGTTTGCTACCGTTCAGACCTTTTTTGGGGGTTTTTTGTTTGTTTGTTTGTTTGAGGCAGGGTCTTGCCTTGCAGTCTAGGCTAGCCTGGAACTCACTATGTAACCCAGGCTGCCCTTGAACTCATGATCTTCCTACATCAGCATCCTGAGTGCTGGTGTTGCAGGATTTAAGAGACTGGAGAGACCACTGGGAAACAGGAGGATTTTATTTCTGAATTTTAGGTGAACATTGATTCAATAGACTCACATCCAAAGGTTGAGCCTGGAACAAAGGCTCTAGTTTTGTATATTTGGTCAAAGGGAGATGGTTTCTAGAGAGGAGAAACTGGGAGGAAGAGGGAGGTTGCAGAAGTGAGACAAAGCAGTCAAAAGCAATTAATAACTTAGTCCTGAAAGGAGACAGAGCCTTGTGAATCTTGTGAGAACAGAGTGTCATAAACTTTGTTTACAGGTCATCGTTGCCAATTTTATCTGTACCAGATCAAGGGGTTACAGCTACAGGGGAGAGGGGGTGTTGAGGGGGCCTGCCCAAGGCTGGGAAAACTTGTTTTTCATTAAGTCCTGCTTCCTTGGAATTACAGGTATGGGCCACTATGCCCAGCTTGCATAGATCTTTGAAAATCAGACTTCCATAAGAAAATCTTTGCTGTGCCCTTATGTCTGTGACTGTCTATATGAATCCCTACAAAATTCCTACTGCAGCCAGAGTGGAAATGGGTTTTTGTTTTATTTTGTTGTTTGTTTTAAATAGCCATCTATAGCATAACATGGAAAGTCAGAGTCACCTGGATTGAGAGCCTACTGTCGCACAAACTCCCTTTTCTTGTAACTGCAGTAGTTGAGGTCATAATGTTGCTTATTTATTTATTTATTATACTGGGAATTGAACCCAGAACCTTGGCACTGAGCTACATACCCAGTCTTAAATTTTTTGTTTTGTTTGAGACAGTGAAACAGTTAATTCTGTGCACACCGAGCTCATGGGCTCACAAGATCGAAGAATGAAGTTATGAACCAAAAAGAGAAAGTTAGAAGAGTTTTTATTGGAAATAAGAATGTTACTGGGTTTTGGGATGCTGGAATCTCCTTTTGGAGGTGATTTCTAGGTTCTTTCTATCCTGAGCAAAAAATTGGTCAAGACAAGCAAAAAGGGTAGCAGTTTTATTAAAGATATGAAAAGAAATAGGCTCATTTGGACCAAGTGAAAGTAGGAAAAGAAGTATACCCTACAGCATGAAGGTGGGCCACCATGTAAGAGAGAACACAGTGCCAAAAACTCATTGTGGACTTTTCATTTTGTATCAGCTGCTCTTCAGGCTGATGTCAGGTCTAGGCCATCCTATTAAAAACCTACTCAAGTTCTCTCAAGAAGTCTACTTGCAGGGCTTTGAGAACTGTTATGTGCATGTGTTCCAGAATTTTGTCATGCCTCCTCTCCCAGGCAATTTTAGCCATGCCCTACCTTCTTGTCTCATTTTCCCCTGAGAGACACATATCCTCATAATTCTTTATGAGGTGCTGAGGGAGTGGAGGTCTCTGTCTTCTGTAGCTTCTTTCAGCTGGAAGAGTATGTACTCTCCAACTACCATGGGGTGTTGCGGCTCACTGGCAAGGTTGAAGAGAAAAACCATCAGTAGACAATGAGAAAAGAATTAGTGACTATTGAACTGCCTGTATGATGGCAGAAAGAAAGTAACTTTACTATTACATTGGGGATCTAGAGCCCAAATATGAGGATCAGATTGGATTTCCACCTTTTTGTGGAGGACAAAATATAACAAAGAGAGGTTAGATAAATTATCAAGAGCCTGAGCAAGATTACCCACATAATGGATCTAATTTAAAATGGGAGCCTCAATATAGATGCCCATTTAAGCTGTAGTTAATTAGGGTCATTAGTGACTCTGCTTATCTGCGCCCAGAGTCTTGCGTTCTGAAGAGGAGACTCCTGTCTTCCAGAAGTTCTCAGGATTAGCTTTCTTTGTACTCCTGTGAAAATTCTAGTGACTATTTCCCACATGGGATTTTTATAGCTTATCATTGCATCCCTTGAGGAGTGGTTTCTCAGGAACTGGGAACAAGGCTAGGGTCTTGAGGGGCAATAGGGTTCCCCTTCTTGCCTCCCTCTCAGCCTTTCAATTTCCCAAGAAGGCTTTAGACATGTCTCCTGGGATCCTTTGCAATGAATGACAGTGACCTGCTTGGGAAGACAGACTACCTCTAAGAGTTGTAGAATTTCCTGCTTGTGTTTTATAAATGATTGCTTATTAGTCAGCAAGTTTTTCTTTCCAGATTGCTGCACAGGCATGTAGCACCAGAAAGTCATATTTGGACTCTGTGTAGCTATATAACTTCTTGTCTTTTCCTAATATGAATGCCCAGGTAAGAGCTATGAGCTCTGCTTTTTGAGAAGAGGTCCCTGGGGGAAGTTGTTTAGCCTCAGTGACCTTTTGTGAGCTGATAGCTGCATACTTCCATCAGTGAACCACACTTCTTCATAGTCTTGGAGGGGCATATCATTGATACCCTGCCTGCTTGCATAGGTCACTTATTCACAGGAGTGGCTGACTTCTGGCCCTATAGCATCAGAAAGGCAGGATTATGAGTAGTACAAGTTTGTTTTTGTGGGTTTTTTAGTACCAGGGATTGAACTCAGAACTTTGCACTTGCGAGGCAGGCATGGCACCACTGAGCTAGCTTCCCGGCCCTTTGTAGTACAAGTTTTTATAACAACCTCAAGGGTATCTAAGAGAATGGCCTGATATTTTGCAAGCCATTCCTCTGTTAACTAAAAGTAACCTTTGGTCTCAAGAATTGCTCTGACCTGATGGAGAGTCAGGACTTCTAGTTTCTGTCCTAAAGTTAGTTTTGCAGCTTCCTCTGTTAGCACAGATGTAGCTGCCACTGCCCTCAGGCAGATGGCTGTCCAGCAGCCATTCCAGCTAACTTTTTTAAAAGTATGCCACTAGGCAGAGTTCTTGTCCCAGCCTTTGGGTCAAGACACCCAAATATGATATGGAGAGGAAGAATGTTTTCTTAAGTCAGGTATTTTATTATACCATGCAGCAGAATCCACCTGTTGCCTAATTAGGTCATGGAAACCTGGCATAGTCCTAACAGGTAAAATCTGTTTTGGCCTTTGTTGGAATTTGAGAATTGCCCTCAATTTTGCTAGTAAATCTCTTCCTAGCAAGGCAATAGGATATGGTGGGACAATTAGAAACTCATGATTAAACATTTGGCCTTCAAAGTGACAAATCAGAGGAGGAGTAAAGAATCTTTGCCTAGAGGTCCCCTGGACCCCAACTATAGCTATTGATCCACAGGAGCATTTTCTAGAGAAGTAAGTCAAAGCAGAATATTGAATTGGCTCACCCATAACATCCAGCATTACCCAGGGTTCCTCACAGGAAATAGTAATGTCCATGAACAGGGGCATTGTAGGTTCCCTTGGGCCTTTTCAGAGCAGGAAATAAGAGCTTTGGCTGGCCTCACTCCTCTCTGGGTGCAAGGATAGTCAATCTTCCAGTGCCATGAGTCAGGCACATTGGCTGCTTCACACTCAAGAGTAGGGCACAGGCAGTGGCTTGATGCAGATGCATGCCCAGTGTCCAGACTTCTTGCATTTGAGCATTCTTGCATTTTCCCTTACATGATTTGGGTGATTTTAAAGCATTGCTAATATTGCAACAGCTATAATTCTACCTTGTCTCTTTTGACCCCCTTCTAGATACCAGTTGTTGAACACAGTAAAGGTCATGTCCAGCAATTGGGTCATATGTGTCTGAGGTTTCTTCATTAAGCAGATGGGAGAGACCCATATTCACCAGAGAGACAAGTGAGGACTTGAGGACAAGATCTTCAAAAATATTTCTCTCCTTTGAGGGCCACTCTAAACACCATAGTTTCTGAGATTTCCTGAGATAAAGGATCACAAAAGCATGAATATAAGAGATTTCACTCCACCTTCTCTGTTTTAAGCAGAAACAGATTAACTGAAAAATAGTCTCATAATTTAAATTCCTATCCGAAACCCATCTCTCACTATTTCCTAGTTCATATTGAACCCAAACCATGTTGCAATAGTAGATAAATTGCTCGCCTTGTATTGAAGTTGGTAGAATCTGAGTAGTGTGATTCATGAGTTTTCCTATGGTTTGTCTTGGAGCCTATAGAGAAAGAGAAATAGGTCTTGGGTCCTTAAGGTGGCATCCCATGCAGAAGGAGACTTTATTTGAGCAAAAGCATCCCTTGTGAGACTCAGTAGTCACTAAACAGATGTCTCTATCTAAAGCTAAGATGATGCTGGTGTCTTTCTTAGAAGCATAGGAGATAGCCCTACTGAGGAATTTTTGTAGACAGTGAGGTCTCAGGTCCTTCGGATGTGTCCCATGCAGAAGGAGGAGCCCCAATTTGAGCCTACTAAGTATCCCTTGTGAGACTTAAGTATTTACTAGACAGATATAAATACTTGAAGCTAGGATGATGCTGATAGCTTCCATAGATGCATAGAAGAAAGCCCTACTGAGGTCTTTTTGTCTTCATATAGGAACCCACTAACTCCTTAGGGAGAAGAGTGTTGAGCCACTTGATGGCTTTACTTAGCTCTTTGAAACTCCCACAAGATCAGGATATAGTCTCTCCACACTGAGACTCCTTTAGCCATGTTGAGCCACTTGATGGCTCTATTTAAGCAGGGTAGAGCTACTTAAGAAAAAATACCTCTCACATTTATCCCAGTAGTAAAACTGGTGCTTTGTTTAAGACTGTAGAGATGAAAATCTCTTTGTTTTGGTACTGGGGATCGAACTCAGGACCTTGCACTTACGAGGCAGGCAGTGGAACAACTGAGCTAAATCCCCAGTCCTGGAAACCTCTTTTTGAAGAAAAAAATCTTTAAATGTCCTAAAAATAACTCATAGTCACTTGAGTTAAGCTTTACTAGTTGTTCTTTTGTTTTTCTCAGGCATCAGGCATGTATTTCTAAATTACCTGCATTTTTTCAGAAGAAACAAGGAAGTGAAACAAATATAGTGGAACCTATGTGGATGATCCAAAATGGGGCCCAATCATATGGCAAGAAAGAATGGTGACCAGTCATGTGATGAGACAAGATGGCAAACCTGACTATAATAACACCCTGAGAATGAAATGGCCATCTAGGGGCAAAGTATGTTTGGGACTTTGAGCTCAAAAGGAGTAAACTCAGTTAGGTAGCTACTCAGGCAGGAGACCAAGTTACCAACAGCTGTTTTTCCCAAAATAGGGAGAAAGCTGAGGAAAGTATTGCAGAGAACAGAAACATGAGGTCAAAAAGGCATACTAAATTCTAGGTCATACACATGGTACCTAAATGATCTTTTCTCCAACTGGTTTAATAACAGACTCTGGCTATTCTTTGTTTGTTTGTTGTTTTTTTTGGGGGGGGGGCCGTGTACCGGGGATCCAACTCAGGACCTTGTGCTTGCAAGGCAGGCAACGGAGCCACTGAGATAAATCCCCGGCCCTGCTCTGGCTATTCCTTACTGACTAATTATCTGCAATGAGTGACCAAAAATGAGAAAGAGAAAAATGGGGTAGATAAACTTGAGGCAGGCCTGTAGCCCTCCTACAGCTGGAAGAAAAACCTAGAGGCCATGTGTTTCCCTCCCATTCTCCCACAGAGTGGGAAAAGCAGAAAATATTTCCTGGCACCATAAGATGAGTCTCCTGAGTTCCCCAATCTAGGAGAAAGATACAGGGAAAGAAGAAGAAAAAAATCCATGTTATTTTAGAAAGAAACCAAAATATGTGTCCAAAGGGCCTTACATACTCTTCTGGCTGGGTTGCCAAATATGTGACCGGGTTATGGCATGCTGGAGGTGCTTTCTAGGTTCTTTCTGTCCTGAGCAAAGAATTAGTCAAGACAAGCACAAACGGTGTCAAAGTTTTATTAAATGTAGGGAAAAAAACAGGCTCTGCAGAGTGAGTTTGGGCCAAGTAAAAGTAGGAGAAATACACCCTACAGCATGAAGGTGGGCCACCATGCAAAGGAGAAAACAGTGGCAAAAGTCAATGTAGACTGTCCTTTTTGTATCAGCCAGTCCTCAATCTGATGTCAAGTCTAGGCTATTCTATCAAAAACCTGCTCCAGTTTTCACAAGAAGTCCATGTGCAGGACTTTGAAACTGTTATGTGCATATATTCCAGGATCTTGTCACACTTCCTTTCCCAACCAGTTTTAGATATGCCCTACCTTCATGTCATAAGAAGAAGGGAAAAAAAGGTTCCTAGCTTCTCCAGAAGGAGAATTTGAAAAGTAGGAATTCCACATGGTTCCTCGGTCCAGAACTTTTCAGGGATAAGTACAACATGAGAATTGCTCAATTGTTTCATGGCCAACTATCATAGATGGCTCTATGAAGTTAAAATGATCAACTGGAACTGGACTCTTTAACTCAGTTCCTCAGCATGTAGTGTTTAAAGGAAATTGGGATTTTAAAGAAAGAACTATTTATTTTGCATTTTAAATTCCTCAAACTCAGGAGCTTGGTAGGGAGTGGCTGCTACTCTCTTTAGTAGGGAGGGGGCTGCATTCTGTGTTGCCTAAGGAAGTTCATTCTTGGTTCAAAGTCTTAGTTCACTGTCTATTCTTATTTTCATTCTTATCAAAATGGTTGATCACCTGACTTTATCTTAGGACCTTCCCCTAGCTAGCTGCCTTACTCATAAGCTAACTAAATAAACATTTTGTACAACGGGGGTCTCAGATAAATTGCCAAGGTTGAACTAGAACTTCTGATCCTCCTGCTTCAGCCTTGTTCAGGTGCTGGGAATATAGGTGTGAGCATAATGCCAGAACACAATGTTGCCAATTTTTGGCCCCAAACTGGGTCCTTTTTCCTCTCAGAATTGTGAAACCAATAATAAGACCAAATGGCAGTTGAGCAGTAAAGGAGACTTTTATTCTTGGTCAAGAATAAGAGAAATGGGAGGTAAAACTGGCAAATGAAATTATCAACCTGTTAGGAGTTGGGAAGTCATAGATATGGGAAAAGAAATGAAGAAGAAGTGTTACCAGATTCTGAGGTTCTGCAAACTCTTTCCAGGTCTTTGATGTCCTGAACAAAAAATTGGACAAGACATATGAAAAAGTAAGGTTTTACATTTATTATTATATGTGCTGCCGAAGCGAGCACAAGTTTTACATTTATTAAAGGTAGGAAAAGAAAAACATTCAGTAGAGAGAAGGATACCGAGAGAGTTCACAGTGGCTATGAGGTTAATGGTTCATTCTTCAGTCTGACATCAGATCTAGACTGCCCTATCAAAAACTTGCTTGATTTTGTGCCAGAAGAATTGAAGATAGCACTTTCTCATTGGGCCCAGGTGCAGGGCTTGGGAGCTGTGTTCTGCATATATACCTTGAATCTCTTCGATTGACAGGTCATGCCCTCTTGCTCAGCCAGTTGGCTATGCCCTGCTCTCCTGCCTCATTTCCCCCTGAGAGATAAAAATCCCCATAATTCTTTTTTTTTTCCCATGAAGTTTATTGGTACATTTTTGGTATAAAATACAGTTACGTTCATCATTGGGACCTTGTACCATTACATGAGTATCTTGGTTCTTATTTTTTTTCCCCTTCCCCTGCTCTCCCTTCACCTCCTCCACCCTTCCCTATTTGCAAAGACTTTGTTTCCATTTTCTCCTTTTCTCATATTTTTTCTTTTCCCTTTTTTCCTTTCCCCTACCCCTCCCACTTCCCCAAAATCCCCATAATTCTTTATGAGTTGCTGAGTGTGTGAAGGTCTTCATCTCCATAAAGCTAATTCCACTTGAAAGGGACTACTGGTGATTATGTGCTCTCCAACTAACTTAGGAGATGGGCTGAAACAACAACAACAAAAACCTGTCTCAGAAGACAATGAGAAATGAGTATATGTAAAAATGGTTGAGCTGGCTGTTCAATGGGAGAAAGCTCAATGAAT
Organism: Heterocephalus glaber; assembly: GCF_053883595.1. Taxonomy (NCBI): domain Eukaryota; kingdom Metazoa; phylum Chordata; class Mammalia; order Rodentia; family Bathyergidae; genus Heterocephalus; species Heterocephalus glaber. Next base: position 29,455,277 of record NW_028258296.1, on the reverse strand, counting down.
TTGTCAGAAAAGTCATAGACTATAGTCTAGGTCACCATCTGAACCCTGGAATGGACAAACTATATTATTAGGTTAAGGATGCAGGGCCCAAATATGAGAAGAAGCAGGTCAGAATATTTCCTAGTCTGTATTTAAGGGTGGACCATGACATATACAGCAATTAGAAACATTATTTTTCTGTGTTATCAGTTGGGAAAAGTTTTCTAGGGAGCTTTATTTCCATGCTTCTTTTGGAGAAGAAAGCATGGGGAAAAGAGATGTTATATAAACTACTAAGAGCCCAAAAGCTATAGCCCCAGCAAGATTACCCACATTATGGATCTGATTTAATGAAGGAGTTCCAGTACAGGTGCCCATTTAAGCTGTGGTGGACTGGGGGTCATTAGTGATTTTACTTACCTGAACCAGAGCAGTACTAGAGTTTTGCTTTTTGAAGAGAAGCCACAGATCTTCCAGAGGTTCCTAAGAGTAGCTTTCTTCTTTTGAGTAGTCTTTTTTCTCAGACAGAAGAAAAAAGCCAGGTGGGGCTGGCTTTATCCTACAAAAGTGAATCTAGCCATCTATCTGACACCTTTTAGGGGATGGGGCACAGATCATTGAAAAAGGACCTTTCCATTTGATTTAATTAGTCTTTAGGAATCCCCTTTTCTAAGTTTTAATGAGCACTTGATCTCCTGAGTGGACACTAGGTGTTCCCCTGGGCCAGAGCTGGCAGAACTTTATTCCCATATAGTTGGATAGCTTGTTGTATTTGGCCCAGATTAATATGATACAAGAGCTTTGTGGCTTCTGGATCCAGTACCACATCAGGAGATAGAAAAGGCCTTCCATTTAGCATCTCAGATGGACTCATATTTAGCCAAGTTTTGAGGGTGATTTGAATTTTCCTGAGGGCCATTGGCAATAAAAAGAGCCAAGACTCAGAGAAGTTTCTTGGCAAAGTTTTGCCAGAGTTTGGGTTAGGGTCTGGCTGGTGCTGTTAACATCTCTGGAGGACTGAGTCTCCATGTAGAATGGAAAGAGTATTTTATTCCTAAAGCTTTTGCCAACTCCTGCATTACTTAAGAGGTAAAAGAAGGCCCATTTGTCACTCTGAAGGGACTTGAGTAGTCCAAATTGAGGGTTAATTTCTTTGAGGAGCTAACTACCTTTGTAGCCCTTTTTTTATTTGTTTTATTTTGCTTTGTTTTGTTTGGTATCAGGAATCAAACTCAGGACCTTGTGCTTGCAAGGCTGGCACGGTGCCACTGAGCTAAATCCCCAGCCCCTTTTTTGAACAAGAAGACCTCAATGTTACCTGTAAAGGTATCGGTTGGACCAGTATTTGTGGCATGTGGGCAAAGTCTAATTGCCATTCCTCTCCAGGGTATGGCTCTCTTCTTTGTACAGTTTTTAACAAAGGAGGTGATCTGGGTTTAGCAGGGTTATTGTAGGCAAAGACTTGTCAGGTGGTCTTCACTAGTCCTAGTCCTGTGAAAATTCAAGTGACCATTTTCCATGTAGTCTCTCTTTCAATATGGAAAGAATCATGAAGGGTTTTTATAGCTTTTCACTGTGTCCCTAGAAGAAGAACTAGAAAACTTTGTTTTGCAAATACCACCAATACCCCTTTTAAATTTTTCCTTGTCCTAAGGGCCATTTATCTTCTTGGGGGTATAGACTAATTTTAATGGTTGGTCAGGAACTGGGAATAATGCTAGGGTCATGAGCTCCTCCAACACTGCCCTTTGTGTCTCTCTATCAGCCTTTTGATTTCCCTAGGAGACTTTAGACATGTCCTTCAATGAATGTGTCCCTTGCAATGAATGACAGTGACCTGCCTGAGAAGATAGGCTGCCTCCAGGAATTGCAGAATTTCTTGTTTGTACTTTATAGATGATTGTTTATTAGTTTTCAAGCCACTTTCTTTTTAGATTGTTACATGGACATGTATAGCACCAGAAAGACATAGTTGGAATCTGAGTAAATATTTATCCTCTTGCCTTTTCCTAACAGCAGTGCCCAAGTAAGTGCTATTGAGTCTGTCTTTTGAATGGAAGTCTGTAGGAGAAGGAGTTTAGCTTCAATGACCTGTTGTGAATTGACAACTGGATAATATGTCTTTTGATGTCCTTACTGGTTAAAGCTACTTCTATTAATGAAACATTCCTCCTCAGGGTCTTGGAGGGGCAGGTCATTGATGCCCTGCCTGCTTGCATAGGTCTGCAAAATCACCTATTCACTTCTGAGCTTGTAGCACCAGTGAGTAAGGATTAATATTTGTGTAAGTCTTTGTGGTGACCTCAGAGGTGTCTAGAAACATGGCCTGGTTCTTAGTAAGCTGTTCCCCTGTCAACCACAAGTAACCTTGTATTAAAAATAGCCCCAATAGAGAATTAGGAATTCTAGTTTTTGTCTTAAGGTTAGTTTTGTGGCTTTTTATGTTAGCATAGCTATAGCCACTATTACCCTCAGGTAGGGTGGTCATCCAGATACCACTCCATCTAACTTTTTTGAAAAATATGCCACTGGGCAGGGTTCCTGTTCCAGCTTTTGGGACAAGACACCCAAAGCAATTCTTCTCTTTTCTCATACATACATACATACATACATCAGATATTCCTTGTGCTGGAGCCTAAGGGCATGTTTTATTCCTTGAAAATCATTGTCAGTCACTTCTGTCCATTTAGGGTTCAGACTCAGGATCTTTGACAGCCTCATATAAAAGCTGTGCCATTAGTTCAAAATTAGTTCAAGATTTGTTAGAAGCTGACCATTCCCAGGAAGGAACAAAGTTATTGTTTGGTAGAGATGGGCCTGAGATTATAGATAGCCCAGATCTTGTCCCTAGAGAGTTGTCATTTCCTAATGTTTAAGAATGTATCTGAATACCAGAACTCTGAAGGGATATCTTAGCCTTTCTATTTGAGACTTCATATCCATTTTTAGCTAGAAAATTGAGAGTTTGGATAGTATTATTGCTGGATAGCTCCCATGTTGGGCTGCAGATTAGAATACCACCTTTGTACTGTAGAATGGTGTCCTGTATAAGCTCTAGGTTCCTTAAGTCCTTTTCTAGTGCCTGAGCAAAAAGATGAGGGCTATCTCTAAAGCCCTGGGTGAGAACTGTTTGAGTATATTGTTTTTCCTTTGACATGGAATTTTCACATCCAAAGCCAAACAGCAACTGGGACTCTGGATGGAGAGGAATAGGTAAGAAAGCATCTTTGAGGTCCAAGTCTGAGAATCAATTTATGTCTCTGAACATTTGGGAGAGGATTGTATATGGATATTCTGCTAGGGGGTGGACTGGTATTATAGCCTCATTAATGAGATGAAGGTTTGTACCATTAGATAGTCTTCTGAACATTTTATTACAGGTTAGATGGGAGTGTTGCAAGGAAACTGACAGGGCCACAGAAAGTCATGTTTGAGAAACTTATTTATGAGTGCCCAGAAGCTTCTATGGGCTTCTTCTTTGGTTGGATATTGTTTTCAGTTGGGAAATTGACTGGAATCTTTTAGTTCTATAACTACCAGCATTGCTTAACTTCCTCTCCCAGCTACTGTATTCCATTATACCATGGGGCAGGATCTACCTTCTGGCTAATTAGGTCAGGGAGGCCTGATGTAGTCTCATCAGGTAAAATCCTCTTTAGCCTTTATTAGAATCAGAGAACTGGCCCTGATTTTATTAGTAAGTCTCTTCTTAGTAAGAGAATAGGACAACATGGGAAATTAAAAGCTTATGGTTTAACATTTGACCTTTGAATTTATATGTCAAAGCAGGAGTAAAGAAGCTCTGACTAGGGCTCCCCTTAACCCCAATTATGGCTATAGATCTAGAGAAGGGTTTTCCAGGGAAGGAAGAGTTTTCCAGAGTAAGTCATCCCTGTATCCAAAAGGAATTGAGTTTGCTTACCTATGTCATCCAGCATTCCTCCCAGGAGATGTAGGTCTGTGGACAGGGGCATTTTACTTTGCCCCGGGGCTTGTTTAGTCCCGTTCCTCAGAGTGGGAGGTGAGGGTTTTGGCTGGCCTAGACCCTCCACGAGAAGAGGGAAAGTTAATCCTCCACTGCCATTAATCAGGCACATCAACCAGCTGACACATAGAGCAAGGCCTGGGCAGCAGCCTAGTACAGTCACATACCTAATGACCAGTGTCCTTGCATTTACAAAAAGAATTCTTTTCTTGATTGGCCCTTGGTTTTCCATTGGATGACTTGGGTGAGTTTAAAGCATTGCCAATTGCAACAGCCATAATTTTGGCCTGCCTTTTTTTCTCAGTTTCTCTCCTTTTCATCCTCCTCTAGATTCCAACTGTTGAACACAAAAAAGGCTATGTCCAGCATTTGGGTCACAGAGGTCTGGAGCCCATCTGAAGTTTTTGTAATTTGCACTGAATATCTAGGCGTGATTGACTAATGAAATGCTATCTCATTAGTGCCTGTCTTTCCTTGGAAGTTGGATCTAAGTTTGTGTATTTATGAAAAGCTTCTCCTAATCAACTATGAAAGATAGCTGGATTTTCTTCTTTGCCCTGTGTAACCTCTCTCATCATGTTATAATTAACAGGTTTCTTAAAATGCATTTTTTTACTCCCATAATAACAATAGTTCTGGACCTCATACTTAGTCTATCCCCAGTATTGTGGTCTCCATTTGGTCTTGTCAGAGGGACAGTAACCTCTCTGGGCTGAATCCCTTCTCTTTTTGCAATATATTATTCATCTGTGGTACATCAAGTGGCGAAAACAAATTGGACATCTCAGCATGAGAGGTCAAAAGCAAATTTTGGTCAAATTTGAAACCCATCTGCAAATCTTCTACGATCTTCTGAAAATCAATCTAAACATTCTTCGCATTATGGGATATCTGCTACTTAAAATGAACCCTGGATTTGAGAGGTCCCCTCTACCACTGGGAACTTTCTTAGTATATGTGCTGCTGAAGCGAGCACTACTGGGAACTTTCTTAAGGGAAGAATGAGCTGTGAGTTGGAAGAGTAAGAAACTCCACTCTTAGCATGTCCTGCAGGGCTTAAAGCTGTGTGAGGAGCATGAGGAAAGTCCTGGAAACTACTGGGTCTCTCTGGGGAGCTAGCCTCTGATGGAGTTTCTGTCACTTGGAGAGGGTGGGACTGATTTACCAGCCTGAAGATTATAAGGAGGACTTTGAGGAGAACTTCCAGTGTGGTTTCTTTCTTATTAAATGGGTGGGGGAGACCCACATCTCCCTGAGAGATCAGAGGGGGTCTGAGGGTGGGATAACTAATAATATTAATCTCCTCTTTATGGGCTTAAGTATCAATCTCTTAGGTCTTTAAGTACCATATCTCTTGACCTATGATAGAGTCATAAAAGCCTGAACATAAGGGATTTCATACCAGTTTCCTTGCCTTTAACAGAAAAGATCTAACTGAAGAATAATATTGTAATTTGGACTGCCATTCTGTTCCCATCTTCTGCCATTTCTTAGTTCATACTGGATCTTAATGGTATTGTAATAGAAGATAAGTTATTTTTTTCTCAGATGGTCAGGATCAAATGGTTTCCAGTTATTAAGGCTACAGCTTAATGGTGAGATTGGTACTTCCCATGGTGCTTCATAGGACTGAGAGAGAGAGAGAGAGAGAGAGAGAGAGAGAGAGAGAGAGAGAGAGAGAGGAGTCCATATAGAAGGATGAAGACTCACTGAGCTTTGAGGCCTCATGCACAAACTCAAATTGCCCTATCAGATGTCTCTGGTGAAGTGAGCTGAGCGGCACAGGTGCCTTTTTTTTCCTCTTAGGTCTCTCCATAGCCTGCAGCCCACTGTGACCCCTTAAAAACCATGGTGGAGCCCCCTACTGGGTCCATCTACTTGAGAAACTGTATGCCCCCCATTTTTTCTAATAATAAAAGACTTTGGTAATTATTTTTTAAGGAGTAGAGATAGAAGCCTATTCCCTAGCATTTTAAGAAAAAACCCTTGGAAAGTTCCAAGTACAAAGGTAAGGTCTCTTACCTATTTACTAAAATATTCCAATTGTACTTCCACATACTCACAGCTGAATAGGTTGACCTTCACTGTCTGTTCCCCTTGTTCTGCTCAAGCCCTCAGCTAATTTCTAAATTACCCAGATTTCTATTAGAAGAAGCCGGGAGGGAATCTACCAAGATTTACCTTTAGTTTTTTTGTTGTTGTTGTTTTGTTTTCTTCTGTTTTGTTTTGTTTTTGGTACCAGGGATTGAACTTGGGTCCTTGTGCTTGCGAGGCAGGTGGCAGAACCACTGAGCTAAATCCCCCGGCCCTTCTACCAAGATTTAGAAAGATGGGAAGAGCCCCATATGTGCCTCAAAAGTGGAGACCATAGCTCTTTATCTATAAGGGTGAGATTTCCTGATGTCCATAAGGATAATTGGGAAATGTGACAGAAAGGTGAATTAGGATGGCTCCCTGAAGTTTCAGGAAATGGGGCCCTGAAGTAAGTGACTCACTACAGATAGAAGGTCATCTAGTGTAAAATTAAAATGAGACTTTGATTATGGTGAGCACAAAAAGGGGCAGGTTGAGGTAGGTGGTCACCAAGTTACCGATAGCTATTCCACCCAAAAAGAATGAGAAAGCTGAATAAAATATTTGGAAGAACAAAGGTGTGAAAGTAAAAGAGACATATCAAATTTTAGGTCACACACACAAGGAACCTACATGATGCATTTTCTTGTACCTGGCAGAACCTAAAATGGTCGGTTCTATGACAGTTAGTGGCAGATGCCCTAGCTACTTTTAACTGTCTGACTCGTGCCCACAATGAGTGGCCAAAAATGGAAGAGGAGAGAAAAAGAAAACAAACAAACAAAAACAACTTTCTCCAATGGGATCATCTCCTGACTTGCTCACCAAGAAATGTTACTGATTGGGCTGGGGATTTAGCTCAGTGGTTTCACGGCCTGCTGCGCAAGCGCAAAGACCCGAGTTCGATCCCCGGTACAAAAAAAAAAAAAAAAAGTGCAAAAAAAAAGAAATGTTACTGATTAATGAGTCCTCAGGAAATTCTTTCCAGGTTCTTGATGTCCTGAACAAAGTATTGGACAAAACACACAGAAAAGGTAGTGGAGAGGTGGATTTACTGAAAATAGAAAAGAAGTGCATTTTATAGAGTGAGAGTGGGCCAGTGAACAGACTTACAGTGGCCATAGGGATAAGGGAAAGGGGCCTTTCATACCTGGAGTTTTTGGATTGGGTCCTTCCTCATCCAAATAAGGCACTGGGGTAGTTGTCCTATCAAAAATTCACTTGGTCTGTCACCAGACTTAAACTGTCCTACCTACTCACTTGGTTTTATGTCAAATGTAAATGAAGAATTGAAAATAGCACTTTTGTGATTGATACCACACACAGCGCTCAGGAAGTGCAGAGTAATTCTGAGTCCTGTGTTCTGCACATGCTCCCTAGGTATCCGTGATTTCAAAATATTTTGCCTAGTTGTTAAACCGGTTCGCCCCAGCCCTGATCTCCTACCTCCATGCCTATACATTGAAAAGTGCTGAATACTTCTCAAACACTAGCACACCACATAGCTACCAGATCAGGTAAGTTCAGACTCTCTTTCTTCCCTGGATCAGTTTTCATGTGAGTATTGTCCACTAGGTCGCTGTATCCTGTCTGTGTCTTTCCTCCCCACTCTGTCAGGCTGCTATGCTGCCTCTGCCATGTCACTGCCATCACTGCCATGGACTCAAAGCCAGTGCACTCTTTCTTGCCCTCTGTTCCAATAACCTGAATCTCTGGTTCTTTCCAGAACTCTATCTGTCCATTATTGAACTTGAGTACATTCCTTCTGCACCAATCTCTCTGAGTAGCTGTTCACCAAGTTGCAGGGAAACTAGAAAATGCTGCCTGCTCCTTTTTGTCATCTTGGTTCCCTAATGGCGAAGACCATTCTGGCTAATTCCAGCTAAAAAGGGTCAGAGTTGTGATCAGCAGTCAGTGTTACTGTACAGAGAGTCTATCTAAAGGGCCTCGATACGTGCCAGGCATTGTCATCTTGGTAGCTGTATAGCTTTGAGTCTGTAGGAGACAAAGCCAAAGAAACAGTTAATACATGGACCAAATAATAAGGTCAGAAGGATTGCTATGAATATACCCAACAAGAGTTTCCACTGGAAGGAACTAGTAATAGCCTCCCACAAAGAGGATAAGGAGAAGGTCCAGGGGACTTCAGAATCCCAACATAGAAATCCTATTGTATAGTTTAGCAGTTATAAGCTGTTTACAAGGTTGATCTGGTGGATCCCAGTAAAAGAAGTCTAGCACATTTGTCATTGGTTCCATTTGTATGACAGCTTGGAGTTGACAGCCTCTAGGCAAGAGTAAACAAAACTTTTAAGAAATTAGAGCATGTACAGTCTAAGCATGAGCACATTAGAATGGAAGGGCAGGTTCGGGAGAAAGTTGCACTTAGAAATTGAAATAGTGATTATAACCTGGTGGCTCTTATAGATCCTACCATAGTTTTTTCCGGACGACCCATAATCGTGGTCAGCTACTAGTGTAGCTAGAAACTGCCAGAATGTGTCAGTGACTGGAGCCCCTTTTTATATCTAGCTTTATTACTATGGCATAATTTTATACCTCCTTTCGTTATTCTTTTCTGCTGGGTGTTTAAGACCAAGTTAAAGTGAGACTTGTGTCAATCAGTATGAACCTCTTGCTATCTATCAAGGTCAGTTAAGTCTCCTCAGGCCATTACTTTGGAACCATGCATAGAGCCTCTCAGCTCCTCTGTCAGTGTCAGCCATCAGGATGGGTCACAGCCTTGCTTGACCATGTTGCTTTCAGTGAAAGCATGGGAGATTTTTTTCCTCTTTGTGATCTTCCTTTGGCACAGGGTACATTTGTCCTCTGGTGCCCAGCAATCTCCCTGCTCAGGAGGTTGAGTTTCTTACCAAAGATGTAGGATCCTGCAGGAAAGGTTCCTTTGTGTCCTGGATCTTTGTTGACCTTGAGGGGCCAGGGCCAAAATATTGGCTGTCCTCATAGCCCAGTTACCTGTCTAGTTTTGGTCTCCAAACTTTAGTTGTTGAACACCCAGTAGAGAAGATCAGTGACATAAGTATTTCAGTAGGAGCAGTGAGCTTACCTATTATACTTTTGAAGTATAAAGCACAGTTAGAGGGCTGTTATTTCTTACGAATCATGGTCATTTTAGTAGTTGAATCCCTGTAGAATGTTAACAGACAACAGTTATATATTATAGAGAACTTAACAAGAAGAGCCACACATAGTTTTTTGTATGACAATCATGATGACATTATTTTTGTAACACTTACATGTTCATATTAGTACAGAATAGTCTTTCAGTCAGACACCTCCATCTGATCACAAGACATTATGTGACATAAAGAAAACTCTTATTTGTTATCCTTTGGTAGGATGCAATCTAAAGAGAACATACATATTGGCCTATAAATGTACCTTAGGAGTTCATAATGTCTAGCCTCTAATTTTAGTATGTAACATTGTTTCAACTGTTTGGTGACTGAATATCCCTAAGTGTGATGACACATATAACATACATCACGTAAGTTTTTAAGAAAACTATTATTTGACTGGTTTTCTCATGCTGGCTTGACATGTGCCTCTTATCACAAGTAGATGGAGTGCAAGAGAAAGGCAGATACCCGAGTTTAAAAAGTTCATTACCATAAACAATATCCTAGAGGACTTGTATACCCGGAAGACATATATATATACCCGGAAGACATATATATATACCATGAAACAACAATGAGTATCAGTTACATAAAACCCTTTGTCCCTTAATTTTGTTTTGTACCAAGAGGATTTTAAATAAAACTTTGTATTTCCACAGAAAACTTAGACAATGACCAATGTATACATATCACAATAATATGTTTAGCAATGTATTTCCCATGAGGCTATGGAAATTATTGGAGTCCCCTTTGTGAACAAAGGCTGGAATAAATTTTTCCAGGCAGCCACTCCTTTATTTACCAAGGGGAGTCCTGTCCTGTAGTTTTCCTAAGCCCAAGAGTCTTTATTTTTTTTATTTATTTTTTTTGTATTAAATTATTTTATTGGTACATTGTAGGTATACAACACAATTACATTTCTCATTGGGAACTGTACCTTTACATAATGCATCTTGATTCTTATTTTTTCCCCATTCCTAGCCCTCCCTTCACGCCCTCCACCCTTCCCTATTTACAAAGACTTTATTTCCATTTTTTCCATTTCTCTACCAAGAGTCTTTATTTAATTATCTTAACAAATTTTTAGATGACCTGTGAGAGCCAGATCATAATTAACACATTATCTTGACCAATGAAAAATTCCCAAGTTATGCATACACAACAATATGTACTGTATTTGTAAAACCAGTTGACATTATTTGGATAATCTGGCAATCTGGGGAAGCATATCTTTAATTATATTTATCTATAAGCCAACTTGAGTTACAGGCAAACATCTTTAAAAATCCAAAATACCAAAAGAAAAAAGCTCAAACCTAACAGCTGTATGTGTTGTAACAAATTTAACAGACAGACACACACACACACATAAGACAACTTGTTTATAAACCAGAGTGCACTCAGATGTATTTGGCCCAAGTTGAATTAAAAGAACTTTTATAATTTTTAGGTTTTTAACTATAAAACGACTAGTCAGAACTTTGTAGGTCAATTAACAGAGATCTCTTGTAATAAGAGTCAAAAGGAGCAAAAATCTTCTACACCTATAAAAGTAAAAACAGTTAAGATGGGCCCCAAGCTGATGGTTTTATCTGACTGGAATACCCAGCTATACAGGCTTCTCATGGTTGCTTTGATAGCCACAGTTGTTCAATAGCCACATGTAATTGTTCCCTCTAAAGACACAGACCATTAAAGGTATTTTAACTATCTCCAGTGGGGATATATCTGCTCAGGCCAAGTTTGCATGTTGAAGAGACTAGATGATACTCTTTGGAGCTAAGTATGAATTTCAAACAGTGAGGGAAGAAGGCCTGCCAAGGCTCCAACCTGCTGTGCTGCAGATGTCTCCCTATGACAATTTTTCCCATTTTGAAAACAAACAAAGGAAAAGAAGGCATCCCTGTCTATCCCTCTTGTTCTGTGCCCAATCTAAGGCGCCCCTTAGACTTTATCTCATTCAGTGCCAGTGGCGGCTGACTAGAGGTGCAAGAAAGTGGCCAGAGCCAGGTTAGCTGTTCTCACCATTCTCTCATTTTGCCTGAGGGCCAAAAGACAGATAAATCTGGACTAAAACTTTTACATTTATTTTTTGAGAGTTTCAGGATTAAACCTAGACCAGTTTTCTATATGGCCCAGAGATAAGTGAAAGTCAGCTTTACTCTGGAAGGATTCCAGGGAGGGGAACTCACCATTCTGGAAGCTTTGTCTTGAAATCCAGCAGCCACAGAGGAGGGAAGTGCCTTGAACCAAACACTGTTGAGAACTTTGTTATTTCTCAGGAGCAGGGCAGTGGAGAAGGAACAGAAGAGTGCCTTTAAGTATGGCACAAGAAATAAATCTTAACCATCTTAGGTGTAGAAGGACAATTAAGATCAGGAGCTTTTCCAGAGTGGATCTGTGATCCTTAGCAAGACATGTCTTCAAAGACAGAATCTATGATTGACTCCAACTGCCTTGCAAAACAGAAAAATCAAACCAATAAGCGAAGAACCCAAATGGCTGCTTTTTGCTTCTTGAAAGAGAATGAAAGTGTTTTGACTATACTGTTTAGGGCTTTTTTAAAAATAAATTATTTTGAATCTATAATACCTAATTTATGATTTAAATACCCTACAGGCTATTGAGCAGGTCCCTGATCTTGTAGAAACACTCCCAAAGCCATGTCTCACCTTTTATTTACATACAAACTGAAACGGTGTCCTGTGGTAGGCACTTACAAGTGCTTGTTTGAGCTTCTGGAATGCGGTGCGGTCTGGGAACCAGGTTCCCAGGTTAAAATATGGGTGTCTGCCTCTTGGGTTTCTCGATAAGCTGATAGAAGGGTCACACAATCTCACTATATCCTGCTACCTGAAGGCCACAAAGGCCTATAATTTCTAGGAATGTCCTTAGCTGTTTTAGTCTTGGGCTGTGGAAAGGAAAGAATTGGTTTAATTCTTTCTTCCCCCAGTCTTTGGGTTCCCATAGATATAATAAGGCCTAAATATTTTACCTCAAGGCTGCAAAGTTGTGCCTTAGATCCAGAAACATTATAACCCCTGTCTATTAGAAAATTTAGCAAAGCACAGGTATCTTGGCTAGAAAAAGCTCTTCTGAGGGGCACATAACAGCATACCATCTACATATTGCAAGACTGAGTTGGGAAAAATTATAGTATTTTCTTTTATCAATCAGGATCTAGGGATGTGCTCATCTTTTTCCTGGTAAATAGTTGACAATTTAAAATAACTGAAGGGCTTAGTTCTCATGTTTCTAAGACTTTCAAGAATACATGCCTGAAAAATCTGTTCTATTTAATCTCCTATCTGATTAGCAGGCCAGTGGGGGTCTTGTTTAGGAACTGCTTGTGTTCCTGTGGGAACCAGTTATTCCCCTAGCTGCCTGTCTTTTGAGCTTCAAAAAATTAAGAAAATATTTGTCTCTACATGAAGTAGCAGCTTGTAATACTACTCGTCTCTCATTAGAAATCAATATTTGATTTAAGAGCAACATTATATCTTTCTAATCTAGTCCATAGGTCTGAGTAAGTCCTCTGAAGACCTCAATGTTCATATCAGGGTCATCTGAAAACTTAATCTTAGGTCTCATTTGATCTGTCTTAGATCACTGAGAGAAAAAGACACATGAACACAGGTAGTCCCATATTTGCCATTTACTTCCTGCAAGGGATGTTGTCTTTGAGGGACCTAAACAACTTAGCTAAGGATGGATATAGCCTCATAGAGATTAATTATGACTGGCCTAGAAACTCCACCCTCAGCACCTGGTGGTCAAGGCTTAAAGTTGTCTTGGAAACTTTGTTTTCAGGTTCTAAAGGGTGAGGAGTAGCCTCAGGCTTAGAGGTACTGAATGTCTTAAGGGTGAGGTATCTCTCATTTTTCTATGGCACACATTTACATTTGAACACAAGCAAGAATTACTTCTTTTTTTTTTTTTTTTTGGTACCAGGGATAGAACTTGCATCCTTGCGCTTGCGCAGCAGGCGATGAAACCACTGAGCTAAATCCCCAGCCCAAGAATTACTTCTTAATGTAAAGAAAATCTCAACATAAGATGATTTTAACCATTTCCTCTCTTTTACAGTATAATTCTAATTATAAGATAGCATCATAGTACTTTTCTTGGTGTTCTTGGCTTTAGGAGGTAGGCACATCATGAGCGAGTGTAGAGAGATACTAAATTGCTCCTTAATATATTCTAAAGGAGTAAGAGGTTCAGATATGGAGCTCCTAATCTGAAACAAGAGAAACAAATATGGCATCCCATAAGGCTTGATTCCTGTGCCCCTTAGGGCATTCCCAGGGCATCCCCCAAGGTTTATATCACTGCAGGATAGGTAGCTACTGTCTGGAGAGAAACCCAGATAATAAAACTGGACTGGGCTATCTACTCTTTACCAGCAGGCGATCTCATCTTCCTCAGGGAACTCATATCCTTACTCCAGTAGGTACTCTTAAAGCACAAGTTACAGTTGACTTCAGCCATAACAATCATGTTTAGAGAAGGAAGTATTGCTAGCAAACCAAGAGATTTAAACCACTGCTATCTAGTTCCTTAAAAGAGAGAGGAAAATAAGTTAACAGTCAAATTAAGACACTTTTCCTGCAAAAGAGATCACCTCCAGAGATGTTAAATCAGAGATTCGCCCCTGGACCTTAGGGCAGAGAAAGCTCTGAGAAATTTTTGTTGTCTATCTAGTCATTTAGGCAACTTTTATTAGCAAGACAAAGCTACTCCTTTAAGGTCCATTTTAAATTCACTAAGTATTTGAAACTCGTAGGTCCTCATAGCAGTCATAATCTACATAGTAAAGGCAACTTTATCAACTTACCTGCACCCATGAAGGAAGAGAAAGGCTGACCAAAATAGTCCCATATTCCAGCTAGCATGTAAAAACACAAATGCAAGTTACCGATTGCTATTTTCCTAGTGTAAGACAAAACAGTTATTGCAAGTTGCCTTAGTCTGACTTTCTGGAAGGAGGAGTGGTCTGACTACAAGGGATTCTCAAATGAACTCCCAACAAGCGGGAGAAAAGTTCAAGGGGAGTTTTTAACTCATTAGCAGAGAGGAAAAAGTCCAAATAAAGCTCAAGCTAGTTAACATTCAAAACATCACCATATAGCACTCTATAAGTCCACAACCTATCAGCAAAAGTATTTTTTACACACATAAATAATGAAGACCATGCCTGGGGGGGGGGCAAGATTCAGGTAGCTTTTAATGTATTAAAGATTCATTTTCTACATTTGTCTAGAGGTCTTACTAGTAGTAGAGAAACATTCCAAACCTGTAGCTCAACTCTTAATGAAGGCTTAAGAAAGGGCTTTGACAGCATCATTTCAGATCACTCTGAGACAGAGGATATCTGATGATCACTCACAGAGTTCCCCTCTCACCTCACCCCCTTTCACGTGTCCAGATAGGGACACAATGTGGAGATTTTCTGCTGATTACCTGGATGGGCTGTCAGGAGCTAGTTTCTTCTGAGGAACCTTTGGGTATCCACCAGAGAGTAGCCCTGGCCATGACCCCTCAGTTTTCACCTCAGTTTCTGTTAGTTCCACACAAGCAGAGATCTGTCTCTGAAAGGAACCCAATTGCATATCTGGTCAACGTTCCACCCGCCATTGGCTTCAGTGGGAGTGGGGATTCACCAGAGGACAACTGGAGAAACCTGTCCTCTGCTTTAAGAGTGGCAGCTGCCCTAAAAGCAATTACTAGTTGGCAGAGTAACCACCATTTGGCATTCTATAAGGGACAGATAAAAGCCTGACCTGTCTTTGTCTGAGACAATTTTATAAGGGACCCATTTTACAGCAACTAGGTCCAAATGCAACACACAAAACAAGAGTAAAATGTAATTTGAACCAGACAGTGCATAAGAACAACAAGAAATTTGCAAACATTTAAAACACAACTTAAAATCAAGACACTTTTGAAACAAAAGCCAAAACAAAGGCCAGAATCTATGAAACAAAAACCAGAATCTATGAAACAAAAGTTACAATCTATAAAGCAAAAAGACCAAAGTTAGAATTTAAGGAACAAAAGCAAATTCTCACCTCCAACCAGTAATCTCGGTGGAAGACCTCCAAAACAATATAGGGGAAAAGATGTAACTCCCAAACCTACTAGATATCCAAAATGCGAGTTTGTGTTCTCTAAAATCAAGAATGAATTCTAGGAACAATGGAAGTTAAGAGTAGGAAAAATTTATTGGAAGAAAGAAAGCTTCTGCCTAAGACAGACAGAAAGGGGACCGGAAAATGGGTTGCCCTGCCAATTTAAATTAATGAGTTTTAGAATGGTCAACTAGAATGTAGAAAGTCATACTCTGAAGACATATTAATTTGATAAATCCTTTTAATCTAACTTGTCCTCTAATTAGATGTAGCCCTTCAATAGGTAGGGCAAAGAGCATTTTCTATGTCCAACCAACCTGGAAAAGCCTCCCTTGAGATTTCTGATGCTTCCCGAGTTAAATTTTGCCCAATGTTGTTTTCAGGATTCATTTTGTGAAAGGCTTGTCTACAGCAAGAGTCAGTGAAATAAATTTCTAATAGAACTGTTGCTGCGTCCATCAAATTAATTTCTTAACATTTATCACAAACATAAAAACTAGACTAATTGAGAAATAACACATAAAACAATTACATTAAACCAGAGTGCTCTTCCAGATCAGGTCAGAGCCAGACCAAATATCACCAAAAGTGTAAGATACTGTAAGGTCAGGTGTGGTCTGTTAGATCTAAAGACCTCCAGCCATATGACACAAAATATTTCTTCAACCCAAGTATCTACTATAGGCTTGTACTCCACATAGTCCACTTGAGGACACCCATCTGCCATTCTTTTTTTATTAGAAAGGGGCAAAGAGCCCTAGAATCTTGGAACTAGCTCCCCAGAGTGTGAGAAAATAAATAGGAGTAAATGTTCTTAGAAGACCTTTGTCAAGGATGAAAGGGAAAAAAATCTTAAATAAAGGAAAATACCTTGCCTAAGACAGGATATGTAGATAAACACAATAACCTGACATATACATTACCAAGCCCAAATCATGAGTAGGGGATTGGTCTCAACACAAAGACCACCATAGGGACAAAGGACAATTTCCTGGGCTCTTAATGTGTTACTCATTAAAAGCATGATTTTTGGTTTTTTCTGAGATGGTCAGGGACTTAAAAGTGGTTTTTGCTAAAAACCTTTAACTCTTTCCTTGCCCCTACAGATGACCAATAGGTAACTAACAGCACAACAAAGCTTGGCCTACATTTTATAGCCTTCATAGCCTTAAAACTTTGATATAAGTATGTTAATCATGGTGAAACATGGCTTATTAGCCCTAAATTTGTCTAGCCTATCTCATCCCCTTCAAGAGTGAAGACACCAAGATAAGAGTAACTAAAGAATTCTTGGGATTTATAGGAACATACAATTACCAACTTTTACAATATCCAGTTACAGACAACACCGCTCTGAGCAATGCCTAGAAGTCTCCGGTCATCCTAAATTTGTAATCACCCGAAAAACAGAGCCTCACAGACCACTCACCCCATGATGAGATCACCTTCCTAAACAGAAATAATTATTCCATGGAAACCAAATTACCCCTGAGCCATAAGGATTCCTCTGGAGCTATGAAAACCAAAACTGAAATACTGTATTTAACTGGACCCTGGCCCACCTCAGCTAATCCTTGAATGCTAGCCTATGCTTTTTTGTTAGCCAGTCTGATCCTCTTCATCAGTGTCCCCTCCCCAGCTACTCCCTATTTCCTTACTTTCCTTGGTTAAGGGGCAGTTCCTTAAGCTAAATTCCCTTGCCATGTTTTCTTACTTTTCAACTAAAGCTTTGCCTATAAATTCATACTGTTGGTTTAGTTTTAATTTCCATTAAAAAGATCCACACTAGCTGGTGACACTCTCACAATGAAGATGTATCTCAGCCTCCCAAAAGCAAGACCCCAAAGGTGAGGGGGCTCATCTCTCACTGGAGATAACATTGAACCTCCCAGAAACTAACAAATCAACTTCTCAACCCACTGTGGGTTGGGAAATTATGGATATAAGGTAAAATAAATGAGGCAAAGAGATAATGAGGCTAATGAAGGGAATATTCATGTCGTTTCCTGGGACTGGGCAGAGATTTTCTGGGAACTTGGGCACCAACTCTTTTTGCGAATTCACCCTGGCACGGTAACTTTGTTCGGTTAATGAAGTTACTGGTTAGAGTCAGATAATCCTCACCTTAAACAAGGAGTTACAGGAAACGCAAATCTTAAAAGAACACATTACTTATTTTGCTTCTACAACTACCTTAATATTCAATCTATTAAGTTATCTAAAACTTTTCCATATCAGTAATTCTGACCCTGAAGCTAACCTATTATGTGATTTTTGTTCAGTTCAGTCGGCCTGTTTTGCCTTGTGTACTCATCTGAGAAGTGAAGATATTAACCAAAATGATGTTATTAAACTTCTTTAGGCCATGTAAAGCACAAGGGCCCTACATCCCTGTGCTATGGAATGTAAAATATCTTTCAAAATGGTCCCTTCCTTCTAACCCCAGTGTGCACCACGATGATCCTATCACACAATAGTAGTAGATGCTTAATAAATGTTTGCTAATCAGAATTCACCTTACTGAAGAGATATAATTCTCCAGGGTAGATAGCATTGTTCTCTTTGTTCATTTGAGATGATCATATAGGGATTGAATTTACATACCTATTGCAAGAGAATACTATGGTCTCTCTGCTCCAAAGTCAAGGTACACTCTGAGCTATGTAAGCAAATTCATTTCAGTGCCAAATATCTGTTAAAATTCTTATAAACAGAATCCAATTCCCTCTACAGAGCAAAAGTAAAACATTCTTACAATATTCTGAATTATGGAAGATGCTTATTCAAGACTGTTTTATATTTTTAAAAAAACCAGTAATAGACACTATGTTGGTTAATGAAAACTCAGTACTCTGGCCCTGCCCTTCGAGAAACTTACAGATTAGTTGGGAAACAAGTTGTATATTTATGAACAATGAGAAACACATATAAAGTATATTATAAAATTATGCATGACTTCAGGGCAAATGACAATTTCTGTCCCTGAGCTCTTCACCATTTTAGCTGTCAGTGATTAGATACCTTGATTGGTTTCTTAGTAAAGTGTTTTATTGAAAGAGAAGACAAGAATTTCTTTCCATTCAGTCTGGTTCTCTTAACACACCCGTCTTTCCCATCTGCAAGATCATACCCTTAGTGTATGTTCATATTTAGATCTTTCCTTTAATTCTTAAGCCTACCTTTGTACACTCCTTGGCTTCCTACTTTGCTCCATTCTACAATTTAAAGCTTACATCACCTCAGTCTTTAGGTTATCTGAGGAAGCTTACTCCAGTGTCACACACTGTGGACTTGCTTCCTTTTCATCAGAAAAATGCTCAGGATGGCATCACAGCACTGGATTCTTTTCCATAGAGGGAAGACACATCTCTGACATAATAAGCCCAAGAGGCCTTTCTTAAACTGCTTACAGTACAACTATTAAAGAATGTTTTTGGAGCAAATTCAGCAAATTATTCAGGCATAAATATTTTTAATTAAAATACAATTGATGCTTTTCTGCTAAATTTTAAAAATGAAGACTTCAACAAATCACCAAGGACATAGAATTCTAAATTTGCTAAATAGCTGCTTATCTATTTACACATTTTCTACTTAAGCATCCATAATCATTTCCCTCCTCTAGAGGGGTGGGAATTATCATAGGTTGGAGGCTTATTCAAAGGAATCACTTCTGGGATTGTTGTGGTGGACAGAAGGCAACTTTAATTATACTTTTAATGAAAAGTGTTAAAGGTCCATTTCTAAGGGTTATTTTTTTTTCTTCAACTAAAATTTTAAAAGTGCATTCAAGCTCTTAAGTCTACTCAGAACTTTCTCCTTGACTATATGCTTTGTGTCCAGACTCCAACCTACAGCAAATTTGAATAAAATGTGATCAGCATGGACATTGTACCAAGGTACATTTAATCAAATCAGCATCTTCTTTTTGTGAAACATTTAATAAGCTCAACTCTATATATTTACATTGTTTTCTTATAATTTTATATTCTTTTATTAACTTCTATGGCATAAACCTTAAGAGGAAAGAGGAATATGGATGCCTATCTCAATGTCAGTCCATTAGAGCAGAACCAGTTTCCCATAAATCTATAACAAGCGAGGGAGACAATTTTTTTTTTCCATAGTGACAATTGGCATCAGCCTTCTGTTTGCTAGCTCTCAACATTTGTAAAAGAGAGAACATATTCTGGAACTGTTACTTCTAGCCCTTGGGATTCCACAGTGATGAATGGCTACCCATAAACAAAATGGAAATGGAAAATAGTTAATAGTCAAATGGCAAGGCTTGTCTTAATATAGTTAAAAGCCAAAGGATCAATGTTCCCCTCTTTCTTCCCTTGATGAACAATTTTAAGATGCATTTCACAAGTTGGCTTCTCAGAAGATCTTGGTGAAACTGATCACCAGCTATACAAAATAGCTGCCAAATCATTAATTGCTTTTGGGGTTTTTTTTCCTACTTTATTTCACAATCCTGCTCCCTAGAGTGCTTCTTAAATATACTACCTATATTCAAGACTCTGATGAAGTAGTGGTGGGATGGGGGTAACAGACTGAGATAGTTTCTCATTGAGCTTATCTGTGTTTCTCCACTTGTTGGGGGAATGCTATCTTCTGTGGCCACATGACATGAATAGGTATCACCATATTCTTAGGCAACTTTGTCTCCTTGGCTATGGTATTTGGTCAAGGGACAGACATGGTACATAAGATGTACCAAGTAGAAAACTTGCCCAGATTTTCTATAACTGGAGCTATTGGAAGAAATAGCCTTTCTTTCTAGTCATAGATCTTTAACTGTGTAGGTTTTCAGCAATTCACAGGCATGTCCCCTATCACTTGAAGAAATTGGTCTGAGAGAATGAAGCTGGTATCAGAGAAATCTGGAGGCAGGAGATAAAATGAAAATCCCAGAATATTCTGAATCAATTATCCCCTTTAATAGCTCTTTTTACTCTTTATCGCCATGCAACCATAACCAGTTTTCTCTCACCAGGCTCTTGTTCTGAGGGAATCAGAAGAATGAAGCCAACAGGACAGTGGGGAATGGATCCAGATGTAGTTTATTAGAAAGAACAAAGAAAAGCTATCACTAGATGGCGGGGGGTGGGCGGGCAAAGAGGATGCCAAGGAAGCCTGAATCTAGAGGCTTACATATAGCTTTTTGTCAGGCAAAAGGGCAGAGAGAGGGGCAGAGGATGTACAAGAGTGCAGGTATGCAGTTGTTGCTAGGCTTCTGATGTCTGGAAAGCAGACTATTATTTCTTTTCCTATACATTCCAGGTTTTCAAGGCTTTAGCTCATCCAAGTCCTAGTTTTCAATGTACTCAGTTCGCTCAGGCCCTTTGCCCTAAGCTGCCCATCGCCCCTCTATCTCCTGGTCTCACAGCCATACATCTATGTATATATTGCAATAAATTTCTTTTTGTTGTTATTGTTGTTAAGTTAATTTAAATTTTAAAAGTTTAATTTGAGTTAAGTTAATTTAAATTACTTGCAACTTGAACAAATTCAAGATATCCTAGTACTAGTTCATGGGAATTATGTTTTATTTTTAAAATAAACTTCATGTATGTCTTTACCTTCAGTGAAATAATTTTACTTGACAATTATAGCTATGTCTGAAAAATATGATTAAGAAACATACATAGTTGGGAAGTAGTGTCGGCTTGGCTATTAAATAGACCTATCACTTCTACATTGTGTGCCCTTGAACAAGTGATTTAACCTACCAGAGCCTTAGTTTCCACATTGATATCGTCAGTGTTCAGAGAAGGGAAACAGAAACCACTTTGGGTATTTCAAACAGAAAGATATTTAGTATAATAAATTTGATACTTCCCAAGTCATTATGTGCCCAGGAGGAATAAAAGTCAGGCAGACCACCTCTGGCTACCACATTAAAATGTGCTGCTGCCACTGCTGCTGCTATTCAAAATCAGAAAACTTCTGAGACCCTTGTAGATCAGAGCTTTCATCATGGTTTCATCTTCAAAACTGAGCATTATTGTCAAAGAACAAAGCTGGCCAAACATGTAAAACTGCACACTTGACAAATCTGTCTTTCCTGGAAGAATGCTCTCAACTTCCCTTCCCTCTTTTAAATATCTTGAATCTGTCTTATTGGCAGAATTCAGTCTGCACCTAGAAATGTGATACCCAGCTTTAAGTCTCTTTTACATAAGAAAAAATGTAGAGGGGAGTGGAGATACATGTTGATTGCAAAAAACATAGGGGATAATGCATGTCTCATAGGACAGGGGATAGTTAAATGTGATTGTATACAATGGTGGCATAGAGTGGAGATTAAATATATAACAATATACAACTTAAAAAACAGGTAAAGTGACATTGTCATGGTCAAAGACTATATCTACTACAATTTCCCTTTAACAATTCTACAGAGATCAAATAATCAGCCATTTTTATGAACATAAAAGATCCTTTTAGTACCTTTGATTTTTTCCTCTGTATTATCTTAATCTACATAAAGTTATTGAGAGATAGATACTATCTCTGTCTTACATATAGAGAAAAAGGTTTTTAAGAATTATGTGATTTTCCTTAGTTTCATACTGAATGAGATACAATAACAGGCTTTGAATTCATTTTAACTTCAAAGTTCATGGTCTTTCCTCTGTACTACAATAAATTACAACAAAGTACAGAGGGCCTCTAAAAGTATAAGGAAATTAATGTTAATTGGGGAAATCTGGGAAAACTTTTGAAGGAAGCAAAATTGAGTTCTGGCCTTTTGAAGAATTCAAAGGGGACTATGAAAAAACAAAAACATTCCAGTGGAGAACATGCTGGTCTCCAGGCAGCTGAGTAAGGACCTTACCCAGCCAGGTGTAACCTTTGGGTTCAACCTGGATGATATGCCCCTGATGCATCTGACCTGAGGGAAGAGTTCACTGAAGCACTGAAAGGCACACACTTGGCTCAGCAGGAGGCAGACAGGGTCAAACTTGTGGTGGAAAAGGCTGAGCAGCAGAAGAAGGCAACCATCCTCTTTGCCAAGGGCAGTTCTAAGGTAGCCAAGCCAATCACCAACCCACAGAAGAAAGACATTAGATGCCAGCTCCTGTGCTCATGAAACCATCTGCCTATGGCCAGGGCAGTTTCCTCTGGATGCCCCAGGAGGTCAGCTTGCTTACACCTCCTCAGCCAAACTGGGCCACAGCTCCCTTGATCATGAAATGACCTTTCTTCTGCCCCACCCCAGAAATCACTGTGAAGTTTCATGATTGGTTTAAAGTGAAGGAAATAAAAATAAAATTAATTCAGGTCTCTTTTAAAAATGCAAAAAAAAAATCAGAAAGAAAGGAGAGAAGAGGAGAAAGGAAACGATAGGAGAGGAGAAAGGAGAGGAGAGGAGAGGAAAAGCACTCCAGATAGAGGACAAGATTAGAGAAGAAAGCAACAAAGCATATCTGGAGAATGAGTGGTTTGAGGCTACAGAATTCAGAGGAACAAGAAAGTGTGTTCCAGCTTAAGCTCCATGAGGCCAAGCCACCTCTGTATCCCCCAGCTGCACAGCACCTGGCGCCCACAGAGCCTTACTGAATATTTGTTGAATCAGTTGACTGAAGATAAGCCAATATGGTTGAGTCAAGATTTAAAGAACCGAGAATGTAGGTTGTGTTTCCATGTCCAATAAGAAGCCATCTGAGGGGTACAAACATAATGGTCACATTGCAGAATCTAGGCAGCCATATGTAGGAGGCACTGGAGATGACTGAAAGTGATATAGATATAGATATAGATAGATAGATAGATAGGTGATATATAAATATATATATGCTTGATTCAGATGGAAGATGCAATTAAAAGTGTAGAAATACATTCATCAGATAGAAACCCGGGTGATCAAATGAGGGACTGTAAGTTAAATGATACCTGAAATCAAATTCTGGTTCAGGGTATAAACAGTATTTCCAAAAGAACATGTTCAGGCCGGGGATTTAGCTCAGTGGTTTCGCCGCCTGCTGTGTAAGCGCAAGGACCCGAGTTCAATCCCTGGTACCAAAAAAAAAAAGAGAACAGGTTCAGCTGTAAGAGGTGAAGTGAGGTAAAGTCATTTCACTCATTATTGTTTGCTCATAAAAATCTGAGGAAATTTTGTAGAAAAATATATAACAATATACATTTAACAAAAAGATCTATTAGTAATAAGTTCTTTTTATAAAATTGTTCTTAAATGAAAAAACTTTAGAAAATTTTGGGACTATCTAGAATAAATAGCTTATAAATTATTTTGTAGATATATGAACATAGATTACCAATAAAAATCAATATTACATAACCATGACAATATCCACTTGACAACTTTCAACCATGCTATTTTTCTTCCATAAATATCCTTTAGGAATGTTTGATCCTGTGTTGGAATATTTTTCTTCTGTCAAGTATCATAATGGGTGTGGTTTTGCAGAGGTAAACCTAAAACTGAATTTGTGAAAAGGACCCAAGGAGATGAAATTGTTCTTCAGAGTAGCAGAGTTGGAGCTCTTCAGGCCTCCAGAGGAGAGGGATGGGGTGAGGAGGAGAAATGGGAGGTGAAGGTAGGGCAGAGGGCTCCAAGAACTGATACAGATAGAAATGTCTGACTTTCAGTATCTTTTAAAAAATGTCCCAGCAAATCCACATTGCTGCTTCTAGTCTCCACCAAAGAAAGCAGCAGTGAGTAATAGATTACATAGATTATCTCAAGCTACTCAAGCCCTGCTATTTAATAGATAATCAGAAAAGTGAAGTGACCTCCCCAACATGACAGTGTGTCAAGCAGCAGTCAGAACACACACCCAACCAGGCTGTCTTACCCTAGGATTGGACAGAAGCATTGAAGGAGACATGAGACTGTTCTTAAATTGGAAAACATAGATTCAAGTTTATCTTAGCAGCATATTGTGTCTAAGTTTCATATAGAAAGAAAATTTACAAATATAGAACCAAAAGTAAATAAGTTATTTGGACACATCTATTAAAAAGGAAAAGCAAATCACAGAGCTAGTTAAACTTCTTATAGCAACTTCAAATAATCATTACAGTTTCTTTGAAGCATAACTGAAAGTTAAATAGTACAAAAGAAATGTTGCTCATTGAAAATCTTAATTGATCCAGTGAATTTCTTTAGTCATCAAATACTCAATTGACTACTTAGAAAATCCAAATTCTTTTATTTATAATCCTCATATTAACCCCAAAGAATTCAGAAAGTGTAAAATGTTATTATGGGCACATTATAGCATTTTGAATGTGTTTTGCTGAATTCATTGTATACAATGACCTGTGCTACTATTATTTATGTGCTTGTATTTCCCCTTTCAGTAAAGTTTAGCTTTGCATACTTTCAAACAACCTTGCAAATAGTATGTAGTGAATACATGGTGGGTTTAACTGATAGTAGTTGACCTGGAATTAATAATGTATAATAAAAAATTAAAACATAAGTCTAATTTTTTTTCCAGTACCGGATATTGAACTCAGGACCTTGTGCTTGCGAGGCAGGTGCTGCATCACTGAGCTAAATCCCCAACCCCAAAAACATAAGTCATTTTGGTCATTTACCATTTGTGGTGACAATACATTTATGAAACTCCAGACTTATTATTTATATTATGAAATTTAAATGTAATGTAGGGTGACTGATATTAATATCTCATTTTTCTTCTTAGGAATCTGTTGTTTATGGCCTTCAAGGCCACAATTTAAGGTAATAAATGGCCACTGCCAATCCCATAAACCTTCTACCAAAATTTCTACCCACTTCTGCCCCAGAGGGAGATATTTTGGGCTGCTAATATTGCCTAGAACATAGGAATAGCTCCTACAGCTCTGGCAGGTGGATTCTAAAACTTTTGAAACTGCAGATAAATATTAAATATGAAGAAGAAAACAAATATATACACTTCAGAGAATATCCTTCTAGTCTTTTCTTCCTAGGCACTTTTTCATAATTAAGATCACACAGTACACTCTACTTTATATTCTGCTACATAGCATATATCTACATGTATTTCCCACCACAAATGAGAACACAAGGCAATTCCTTAGTGACATAGGTGAGGGTAACACTTCTCAAGTTCTGGGTTCTATGCAGATTCATATGTATACACAGGGAGTTTGAAGTATAAAGTTCCTTGGAAGATTAGTTACACATATTTTTCATGGGCAGGAAAATAGAATTTACCGATGTTTGAAGCACTGACTAATAAATACAGAAAACTTCTGTGCTACCAGGTGCATGATCCCTAAAGAAATAACAACAGATGGCAAGGAATGACTGACAGTGGCTGCCGATGGGTGATAAATGCTTATGTAACATCCTGATTACAGTCCCCTACTCTCTTTGTTCTTGACTGCTCCATGTCAAGTGTTTTCTTGGCCTATTTACTTTACCTCTCTTCTTCTCAGTCTCTCTCTCTCTCTCTCTCTCTCTCTCTCTCTCTCTCTCTCTCTGTGCGTGTGTGTGTGTGTGTGTGTGTGTGTGTTTGTGCTTTGTATTCTACAGTTACCTCAGGTGTTGTTACTCTAAAGTTTTATCTAATGCGGGATTGCATTTTGTCTTCTTAAGGCCCCTTATTGATTTCCTGGAATGACCATTCCAAGAGAATCTCCCTTGTTGTCTAACACTTATAAGTGTGGCCCCTTGTCATTTCCCTGGGCTGAGAGTGCCTCATTGCTCTGCTCTGAAATATATTCTCCTGAGATGATCAGAGAGAGAAATATTTCATCTGTGAGACAAACAGGGCTAGCACTCTGCTTCCTGTTCTGGATGCCCTCGAAGTCACCCCTAGTGGCCACTAATTTTTAAACACTTTATTTTTCAGTCTCTAAGCAATCTACTGGGTCTTCATGGATTTACTGCTTCACAGCTGTGGGAACCAGTAGCTCCTTGGCTCTTCTTTCTGTATACTAGGGTCTTCGGAGAAAGGCTCAGGCATTTGGCTCGAGCTTTGTTCAGCATTGCTCCCCCTCCGCAGCCATCCACACCTAAGTGTGGTGCATGTATTGAGTGCAAACTCCCTTTGACTCTGCTGGGGCTTTTAGAATCTCCTGGTACATTTGGATCATCGGAGCATGGGAAGCAGAGTAAGTCCCACAATCCTCTTGAGAAGTTATGTTTTAGGAACTTGTCCTTTGTTGAAGAAACATCCTCAGTATTGCAGGGATTGACACTTGCTTTAAGCTAAATCCTGGTTTCAAAACTGACTTACAGAGTGATGAAGTTAAGGCAGGAGTATTGTTTAGACTCTTAAAAAGTTTTATTAACTACCATTTACTGAGTCTCCAGGATGGGCCATGATTATTTCAACTTGATCATGACAGTATCCATGCAAAAGCAGATATTATTTATCCTAACCACAGGTAAACAGAAGTTGAGCTAGTCTGACTGACTTCACCAGTGGTACATGGTTAATAAATGGCAAAACTAAAACCCAAACCCAGGTCTTTTTTACTCCTACCCTCACTCTTAATCTCCATGCTAACAGACATGCACAGACAAAACATGGAGATCCACTGCACTGCCGTACAAACACAGGTACACGTTATAAAACAGGTTATTTGGAATCTGCACTAACCAGTCAGTGATTTACAGGGCCCAACTAAGTGCAAGGTACATTGTCAAGTCAGTGAACGGCAGCCAAATTATGCCCTTGAAGTCAGAAAGATGATATCAAACAATGCTGAATAAAAATGTAAGAGTTAAAAACTATTAGGCAACAATGCAGGAGATATAATAAATAGGACAGATAATTTACTATACACCAGACTCTGATCACTTTTTAAAAAATATTTTATTACGATAAAAATATATAACATAAAATTCATTACTTGTAAGTATAGTTCAACAACATCAAGTATATTCACATTGTTTTGCAACCATACCACTATCTATCTCTAGAATTTTTTTATCATTCCATAATGAACCTCTGTACAAAATTCAACAATAACTACCAGTTTTCTCTTTCTCAGGATCTACTAGCCATTTTTTATGTTCTGACTTTATGCATTTAGCTATTGTAGATACATGATATAAGTACAATCATAGAATATGTGTCCTTTTGTTTCTGAGTTCAAGTTTCATCCATGTTGTAGCATGTGTTAGAATTTCATTCCTTTTTGGAAAAGAATTCCTTTTTAATCAGGAATTCATTGAACTGAGAATGTAGCTCAGTGGTATAGTGCTTCTTGCCTAGAATGTGTCCTGGGCCCTCGGTTTGATCCCCAGTACACACACCCACACACACACACAAATTCACAATGGATGAATGGATAAAGAAAATGTCATATATCATACAATTTTGTTTATCTGTTCATCTATTAACAGATATATTGGGTTATTCCAAGTACTTTTATAAGAATTGACCAGTGAAGCCTCTTAATGAAGCCCAGTAAGAGGTGGATTAGAGCCTGATGTCTTAACCCTTACACTCTGCTATCCTTGTATTCTTAAGTGAGAACTATAGGAAATTAAATCTTGTATATAGTACAGATGAGGGAATCCCACAGGTTGGGTTCAAGTAGGAGCTCTTTATGGAGGCTATGGCTTTAACTCTGTCTGTGTCTTAACAGCCAAGATATGAGAGAGTGGAGACACAACTCACTTTGAGAAGAAGGGTTATGTAAGGGCTTGCAGAACCACAAGGGAGAACATGTCCTAAGCCAAACATGTGCTTAGAAAAAATAAGACAAACAGTTGCCCAAGCACCTCCCCACAGCCTGCTTGGCAGGAAACAGCTTCATCCAGCCCGTGCTGAATAATTGCTTTTTATTTTTACTTCTACAATAAGGAACTATATGTGTAAAAGAATATCCACTATCTACAATAATACAGCACAACTCAGAAGGGTTATCTTGGAAATACCTATGTGCACTGAGGGTCCCAGCATTTACTCTTAATACTGCTTGAAACTGGTATTCTTCAAATAGAATTTCATTCATTGGTTCTTGAATTGAAGTGAAGTTAAAATACAGTTCTGTGATAATAATATTAGTATCTAAAAAATCAACCTGATACATTTCTTTTCCAAAAAGGTAATCCCAAACTTGTCCTTGGACATCCCAATTCACCAAGTAGCCCTTTTGAAAAGGAAGGATGTGAAAGAGTCCTGAAGGGTCTTTTATTTTATCTATCTGGTTAGCAGTAAATGTTTTAAGATATACTGTTTTTGACCTGAACTGACAATTAGGAATAACCGAGACATTTTCATGGCTGTAACCAATTTTAGTGTTGTAGGATCCATTATCCAGCACTAAAGTGGTCATTCTAGCCTGAACCACACCACATCAGCTGTCCCTTTTAGAGGCCGTATTCTTAAGTGAAATAAATTGGACATACTTGCTTAAATATTGCATTGTTTCTCTGGTGTGAGAAATTGAAAGTGTAAAAAATGAATGACCAAAATGTATAATAGATAATATGAAATAGGAAGAAAAATTTCAAATGAGATAGGGCACTATGGAAAGGAGAGGGGAATGGAAGAAAGTGAAAAGGGAAAACAATGACAGAAGAATGATAAAGTAGAAATAAAGCTTTTGTAAATAAGGAGAAGAGTTGAAGGGAGGACAGGGGAATGGAAAAAATTAAGGCTTAAGATATATCATGAACAGGTACAATCTCCATATGATGAATGTGATCATTATGTATATTTAAATTGTACCAATAAACTTAATTAAAATACAAAAATGTATAAAAATCCTTAGATAAACAAGTTAAAGGTGGAAATGTTTATTGTGACTTATCATTTGCAGGTTTCAGTTCATGATTAGCTGGCTTCATTTCCTTTAGGCTTTTGGTGAGGCCAAATCATGACAGTGGAAGGGCATGGTGGAGGAAAGTTGTTCATTTCATGGTAGTCAAGAATCAGAAAGAGGGAGAAAGGAAGAGGGAAGGAGGAAGGGAAGGGAAGGAGAGAGAAAGAAAGAGGAGAGAGAGAGAGAGAGAAGAGGAGAGGAGAGGAGAGGAGAAGAGGTTTAGGACCAGATATTTTGCTATGTGCCATGGAATTTTCTCTAAAAGCTAAAGTACAGAGTTACAGACTTTTTTTCAACAGGAAGTAGTGTGATAACAGGGCCCAATGTCAGGCTGAGGCACTTGCTGTGGAACAGATTTGCCAATGAGTATTTGAAAGCAGGAAGAAAAATTTAAAACTCATCATTTAATTGGTTAGATTCTTTAACTGACCACATTAAAAAGTCTGCTGCACACTGAACTCAAAACAAGAAAATCTGTACCAAGATTAATTGAGGAAATAAACACTACAATGTTAGCTCTAATCTCTTTGGATTTTATTTCAAATTCTGCTGTAATATGAAAAGGAAATATACAAGATACATTACTTCTTCTACAAAAGGACATGCTATTTGTTTTCAGAGTATTTTTGAAATTCTCATAAGAAATCTATCACAATATATACTACCTGAAATTGTTTTATTGTTGTCATTGTTATTGTTTCCATCTCATGCTAAAGTGCTTATTTGCAAAGAGAATTTTACATTTTTGTATACTGAATGTGGGCCCCAAAGAATCTGTAAAAGTTATGTTTTTTAATTGAATGTGCACAAATAAAAATTTGAAAAAATAAAAAAGAACTCTTATTGAGAACCTTGCAGCTGAATCCAGTTTAAGATAATTATGACAATAAGCAACATTGGAGAATTTGGAAACTTCTACTAAAATATGAATTTCATAGTTTCAGTCAGAACATAATGACACTGAGAGATGCCTGGTAAGTGATGATTTATCCAGTGAGGCAAGCACTACCCTTTGTACTTGCAGTGCCTAACATAATCCTTCTAGTTTGTTACCCCATGGGACAAAGTTTATTCCTTTATTTCGTCAAAACCTCTTTTCCCTCCTTATTATAGAAAAACCTCTTTTCACATCAGTCCCTTAAAACAAATATATACACAAACATAAAAGCTACAAAATACTGAAGTAGAAACCAATAGATCTCAAAGGAGAAATAGATAGGTCTGCAATTACTGTGGTGACATCAACATCCCTCTCTTGAAAATAGAACAGGTGCCGGGGATATAGCTCAGTGGCACCATGCCTGCCTGGCAAGCGCAAGGTCCTCAGTTTGATTCCCGGGACCAAAAAAAAAAAAGATAGAACAACTACACACAAAAAAATTATCAAGGATATAGAATTCACCATCAACCCACAAAGTCTAAAAACATTTATAGAACACTACATTCAAAAACAGCCGGAGATATATTCTTTTCAAGTACCCGTGGAACCTATACCAAGATAAACTAGATCCTAGGCCACAAGGTACACCTGAAATTTTTTAAAGCATTGAAAACATGCGAGTATGTTCTCCAAAAACAATGAAGTCAAACTAGAAATCAAAAATACAAAGTTAAGAAGGAAATCTCTGTGACTGT
Source organism: Heterocephalus glaber (assembly GCF_053883595.1). Lineage (NCBI taxonomy): Eukaryota > Metazoa > Chordata > Mammalia > Rodentia > Bathyergidae > Heterocephalus > Heterocephalus glaber. Next base: position 29,424,573 of record NW_028258296.1, on the reverse strand, counting down.
TAATCTTGGTTGTCAGCTTGACAGGATTGGAAATAAAATTAGTAAAGCACACTTCTGAGGGTGTCTGAGAGGGTTTTTCCAGAGGCCATTAGTATGCGAGACAGCAAAGTGATGTGAGAGGTGCACTGTGAATGTAGGCAGCACCACCTAATAGAGTTGAGGTCTGGAGGAAAGAAAAATAAAAAGAGGAAGCTCATAGGCTCTCTGGCTCTCTCACCTTTTCTTCTTCCTGGCTGCAATTAGATGAGCAGCTTCCCTCCCCTGTGCAATGCTGCCATGATATTTCTGCCTCACCACAAGCCTAAAAGCAATAAAGCAAACTCATCATGGACTGAAACCATAAGCTGAAATAAATCTTTCCTCCACAAGCAATGGAGCAAGTTCACCATGGACTGAAACCTATGAAACCATAAGCCAAAATAAACCTTTCCTCCTTTAGGTTTTTCTCAGGTATTTTGTCGCATCAATGGAAAGCTGACTAACATATTTTCCAAACAACTGAAAACTAAACAACACATGTCTGTGTAATTCATAAGTCAAAGAGGAAATTCAGTGTCGATGAATCATATAATATGTCGTATTTTCTGCCACAACACTATTACAGGTTATTTGAAAAGACCAGTATGAAGTTCCTTTACTAAGTCCGAGGAAGCTGTAATTTCTATTCTGGTATCACTGCTTGCAATGGCTCTGCTTCTGGGCCTTGGAGGCAGAGATCATGGTCCAATCACAGTCCTGTCACTTAAGAAATGTACAATTTCAACAAAGCTGTCACCTTTTTTGAACCTCAGAGTCCCTATCTGGAAATGGAAGTGGCAATAATCATTTTCTCATAAAGCTGTGAAAGCTTTAAACTATCTTGAACAAAATGAATACACCCATGTAATCATCACCTCCATCATCTCCTGGCTTCAGACCTTCTTGTATTCCCCTCCTGTGACTATGACCAGATACACATTAGCTTTGCCTACTTTGTACTGAATGTTAATGAATCATGTAATATGTACTATTTTATATCTGGGATCTTTCTTCAACTATATGTTCTAAGATTCATCTGTTACATGTAAATATAAATTGTTCTTTACCTTACTGTTCAGTATTCTATTGTGTGAATATTCCACAATGTGTTTACCCTTTTTAATCCTTTATGGGCATTTAGGTTCCTACTGTCATTTTGAGGAGTGATTGATATTCTGAACCTACATAAACTGTACTCTCCCACATAACCAGTACCTAGGTCAAGAAATAGAAGCCTTCTCATGTTCCCTTCCAGTCAGTATGCCCCATGAATAACTAATTTGATCTCAAATATTATCTATATATAATAGTGTTGCTGTAGTTGTTGTTTTGTAGTTTTGGGGATTGAACCCAGGGTCTACTGTGTGGTAGGCAAGCACTCTACCACTGAGCTACATCCCAAGCCTCTGCGTAATTTTTTAAACTATTGCCTGATTGTTAGTTGTTGTTGTTTCTGCTGCTGACATTCTGTTTTCTCTTCACTGGCAACTTGTACCAGAATATCATTTCCAGTCAATGAAAGTAGGTCTTCCTTGTATGGATGAGAGATTACAATGCCTTGGAATCATTTGTACAAGAGTAGGGTTGGTTTCTTGCTGAAGAATCAATCACTTGAAACCACTGAAGTGGCTCAGGGGGTCATAGGGTAGTCACTTAAAAAAAATCCTTACCTTTATCTCTATTGTCCAAGGAAATGGAGCATAATCATAAACTTTATGACCTGGAGATTTCAATAGAAAACCTGGCCAAAGTTTAGGTCAGTATTTTTCAAACTATGAGTCTTGAACCATTAATGAATCACAGTCAGTATATGTTTTGTTTTATTTTGTTTTTTGAGACAGGGTATGGTTACATCACCCAGGATGGCCTCAAACTTGGAATCATCTTGCCTTAGCCTCCCAGGGACTCCAGATGTATACCACCATATCCTGATACAATGAGTATGTTTTAATAGAATGATATAATAGAGGAAAAAATATAGCCATATGGATCATAGGTGGGAAGGGTTTCATAAAAAATTTATTTCAAATTTGTACCTAAATGTGTGTTTGTGTATTGGATTGAGTAAATATGTGTCTCACTGTTAGTTGAGAAATTTTTTCTAGGTGAGTCTGAGAGACAGCAATAAGGTCAGGGCTCAGACTCAGCTCTTTTGGGACTGGTCAATGCCCCAGAAAGTGTATGTCCATACAATCTGGAAATGTTTACCATCAATGTACAAAACACAAAAGTCAGAGTGCAGGTGAGGGGAGCACTGGCTGTCCTTGGCTCCAAGGGCATGGGATCATGCTCTCTGCAAGATCTGAGCAAACCATGTGGTTATCTGGGTCAGGTAAACGTCAAGTCAGGTCTGCACAAACATTGCTGTGGGATCATGCAGGGCTCACTCTATGCTGGAGGATGCTGTGGGACAACTGGGTGGCACCTCAGGAAGAAACTGGCCTTTGTCACTCTTTGAGGCCTTGGGAGGATCTGGTTTTGTGACTTCTTAACAAGAGAAATAATCCTCAGGGAAAGGTATGAGTCTTCTTGCTTACCCAGCAGGTAAGTGTTTAGGCAATTTCTTGGAAGAAATAAAGGTGACTGAGTTTATGAAGTTAGTTATAAGAAGCCAACAATTCATTCATTCAAGAAGTGTTCAAGATACAGATCTATCTCTATTAAACTAATATATTTTTTACCTACCATCTGCCTAACTTATTATCAAAATTTAGTATTGAACTATTAAGTTCTGAATTATAGGTAATTTTCACTTGACCATAAAAAGATGTTCAATATTGAATGAATAAATGAATGACTTTTCTTCTGGGTGCTTTATATTCAATTCTAAACTTCATGAGAACAGAGATTATGTCAGTTTTGTTTGACATTAATTATATTCCTATTCTCTTTTCTTTTTTTTTTTGTACCAGGGATCAAACTCAGGACCTTTTGCTTGGGAGGCAGGTGCCAGAACCACTGAGCTAAATCCCCGGCCCATATATTCCTATTTTCTATAACTAGTAGAAGCTCAAAAATATTTATTGTTTGAATGAAGGAGTGTTTTAAAATTTCTCTAAGTAAGTATATGTTGTTTTTAAAATCAGAAAAAGAATACTATTATGCTACACTATAGTATACCATATAGCACACTACACTAAAAATAATTCTATTATAAGAATAACTAAATAAATGCTTGGTATCTATAAAATGAGGACTGATATTTTATTTCCAAAAGATAAACACATGACCCTCACCATCTCCTTGGTATTGAATGATTTCATTAAGAAACAAGGAGGATACTCAGAAAGGAAACATATATTTGAAATCTTCAAATGTAAAATTTTAGTATATGTGCTGCTGAAGTGAGCATTCAAATGTAAAATAAATAAATAATTTTCCAGCATGCATTCAACCTTCTCTGAGCATTCTCTTCTATAACTATTCATAGAAAAATGAGACCTCTCAAAGCTCTGACCTTTATTTTAAAAGCCCAGTGTAAGTTATGAAAAAAAGGCTTTTTTCTTCTTGAGCTCTAAATTCAGATTAAGTGTGAACCAACTGCTTCATTTGAGAGCTTCTTAAAAGAAAGCTTTAGATGCTTAAAATCCAAAATATTTTATTTTATGTATTTATTTATGTATTTATTTATTTATTTTTGGTACCGGGGATCAAACTCAGGTCCTTGCGCTTGCACAGCAGGCAGCGAAACCATTGAGCTAAATCCCCAGCTCCAATCCAAAATATTTTAGGGGGAAAAAAACCAAGTCACCTATTTTTTAGACTTAAGGAGATCCTATGACATTTTTAAATCTCTCAAATGTGAAGCTTTTGCATCTTCATTTCATTCAAGACAACAAACTTTCTGATTCAGAAAACTGGAAATGAGTTACACACTGTTATTCCTATTTCTTATAAGATGACCTCAAAGAGATCAGTGTTAAAGGAATGTTACTCCAAGATGAAGCAACATACACACCCAACTTAATCAAACAGAGGCACCCACTGATAACCTCTGCCCTAGTGTAGAATGCCTTTCACCTTTCCCCTGGTTGTTCTGATTGTTTTTAAAAAAATAATTCTGGAAATTTGCTTGATAATTTGCTGAAAATAGTGGTAAAAGTGGAGGCTGGGAGAGTTGGCAGGAAAATCTGTTCCTGTGCAAAGTCCAGATTTTCTACTAATCACAGGTTGGGTAGAATGAAATCAGCAGATAAGAACTAGCAATGAATGCGGGGAAAGGACATCCCAGGACAAAGGGCAGGAGAAGCAGAGGTAAATATGTTGATCCTGTCTGGCAATTATACTTCTTTTCACTGCCATATTATGTAATGTTGGGGGTAACTTCTGATTATTCAGAGAATATATAATAATGTTGTAGAAGGGCAGAAGTATCTTACGATTATATAAGCTTATATATAGAAAGCTTACATAGATATACAAAGATTACATACTATATATAATTTCTGAGACCTGCTTGTTAATTTTCTTGGTGGCAAAAAGACAATTGTAAAAGCTTTCAGCTCCTGGCAGCCAGCCAGATAGTGAGAACAGAAGGTCTCCCCTGAAAGGTGGGATTTTGCCCACACGATATTTTCCTTTTGAATAGGTTCATCAGGTCAGGGTGCTTGAAATGCATGGAATATGAAATAAAAGTCCATGTATAACCTTTGGCTGCCTTCTTTGGTGTTCGAATAACACATGACATTTGATGTTAATGTCTGACCTTCTGTCCTTGGTAAGCCATGGGCCCTGCAGGTGGGCATGAGAGAGTGAATCTGGTCTGCAGGCATGACTTTGTGGGTCAAGGGAATCTAAAACCTAAGTCTCCTTGAAGAAGCCCTGAGAAATGTACTGAATATCAGTTGGAATGCTTTAGGCTTCAAGAGGTGGCCTAGTGTGAAGTAATAAAGCAGTGATTAATTCTGTGAATTCTGAGCCAGATTTGGAATCAAATCCTAGTTTTATCACTTAACTAACTGTGTGACTTGTACAGATACTTAAGCTCCTATAACTTAGTTTTCTTACATACAAAATGAACGAACTAATTAACCTGATAGATGTCATAAGTCTTAAATACAGAGTCTACAGGTGTAGCTCAGTGGTAGAGCACAAACTTACCATGCTCAAAACATTTAGAAAATGCATTTTCTCACTTAACAGGAAGCCCAGAGGTAGAGAGGACAGTACAGTTGATTAACTGAGCAGCACAACATTGTCATCATTTCTCTGTCCTGCCATTCTGAATGGTGGCTTTGTTTTCAGATTGAGAGTAAGATAGTTACAGATGTTCCAAATATCACCTGTAGAAATAGGACATGTTTATTTTTGTGGCTTTCTTTTAAGAGAGAAAGGTAACATTTCAGAGAAACTCTTTCTCAGACATCTAAAATGTCATTGGCCAGAATTGGTCTTTTGGCAAAGAGAATGAATAGGTTACTCTTATACTGATTAATTCCACCTCAGAAACTGCAGATGGGTCACCTTTCTCCGGATGCTTGGAAGTAAGTGAATGTTTGAATAGTGTTTGGGTTCCAACAAGAACTCACTTTGAAGGGGGCGAGGAAATGGTAAAGAATGGATACCAAATGGTGCCTATTACAACTAGGGTGGATAAAGACCAAGTACTGGCTGTTGGGTGAGGTAGGATGGTACAAAAAATAAAAGAAATAGAGCCTGAAGAGATCTATTGAGGTAATTTTTCCTTCTTGGAGAGGGCTATTTAAAGAGTTTGGATAAGCCCACTAAAAGGGACAGAGCTATGAAGGACAGCAAATGTCACCTGATAGCTCATTAACCCTTTTTGGAAGGTGATAAGGAATAGAATTATGCTAAGTTCACTTGGTGAAAAGCTTTAACACATTAAGAGCATTACAAATAAGATAAGTTCTTGGATGACTTAAAAAGCTGTGAAGGGCCTAAGATTTCACCCTGCTTGAAAGCTAACAAGCTGGCTTGCCATAATTTTATAGATTCTGGCAGAAGACCTGAGACTCCCAGTGTAGAGTCAAAGGACTTTATTACTCACAGCAATAGCAACGGCCAAAGTGTGAGCATTTGTGCTTGTTCCCAAGCCCTGAACCCACAAAATGATGCAAATAGAGCCAGGTGATATCTGCACATATAATGGATTCCATCACAGGGGAGGAAATCTAAACTTAGAGGTCTCCAGTGTTTTATAATAGAATATAAGTCTATTTGCAATATCTTCATTCTACTTAATAATATGTCTATCTGTACTGTCTTGTAGTCTGATGAATTTTTCCATGAGTGAGATGCTCTATTAGCCACTCTGATTAATCAGACCAACAGAGTCTGGGATTAATCAATACAGATTTGGGCTCTGTCTGCTCACTCTGCCTAACATTTTTCTCTTCTTTTTCTTGACTGTTCTTATTTTTATATGAGTGTGAACATTCTTTCTAGTTTTTTGTTGTTGTTCTGTTCTTGTTTTTATTTTTTCCTTCTCTTTCCCTCCTCTCTTCGTCACCAGTTTCTCAAAGTTCACATAATCTTCCTTTGTCCTCCAGCCTTGCTTCTAACCTTTTCCTCTTCTTCTATTTCTCTATACTCCCCTTTTATATGTTCTTCCTTGAGGGTAATGTCATCATATTGTGAGTGTATTTACTGTATACAATTTCCTGCTTTGTTCTAGATTTTTTAATATAACTGGAAATTTAGTTCACACAGTAAAAGGTGGCAAATTAATAATTACCACAGTTTGTCATCTTCTAGGCTTTGTTTGATGCTATTGTTATTGCTCATTGTACCAGTTTAGCCAACATGACATAATTGTTTGAATCAGTTGTTCTTCATTGTATGTCAAGACTGAGATTGCCTAAAGGTCATAAATGCTATAGGCCAGTGCCAAAGAAAAAGGAGCTAAGTCCAAATAGGCAGCAACTTCTTGTCCTCAATAAAATGAAGAGGTAGGATCTTGTGACAGACTCAAAACCCAAAGGCCAACTACACCTGGCCAACATCTCTGAGAAACAGTCATTTCCTAAGGCTTCTAAATATTAGCAATAAATCTACCTGCCATAAGTAATTTACAACCCAGGAATTAAACTAAAAAAAAAAGAGAAAATGAGATGACACTTAAGCAAGTTGCAACCCCAGACTTCCAGCTTACCAAAGGGAAACCCAGGGCCAATGAGGTGGAGCAATTTGAAAGCCATCCACCTGGACCCTTTAAAGTGGTAACAGTGGAAATAACAGAGCAGATGAATGAGGCTCAAGAAAAAAATCAAATCAGAAAGAATTTCTCAGATAACTACAGAGATGATGATCATAATGAAAGACATGGTTAGTGACTCTACAGCAGACACAGAAAAAAAAAATGAAGCAGCTTAGGAAAAACTGAGCAAAACATTTGAACAAATGGACTTATTAGATATCTACAGAGTGTTCCATCCCACAATATCAGAATATACATTCTTCTCAGCTGCACATGGGATGTTCTCCAAAAGAGACTACGTACTATCTCATAAAACATGCTTAAGTAAATCCAAAAGAATGTAAATTATCCCACACATATTATTAGACCGTAGTGCAATGAAATTGGAAATCAGTGGCAAAAGAAACCACAAAAATTTCATAAACACATGGAAATTAAATAACACCCTCCTAAACAACAGTTTCTACAATTAAACGATAATGCCAATACGACATATCAGAACTTACGGGATGGAATGAAAGCAGTGAGTTCTCATATAAGAAAAAACAGAGAGGGCCAGAGATTTAGCTCAGTGGTTTCAGCGCCTGCTGCACAGGCGCAAGTACCTGAGTTCAATCCCTGGTACCAAAAAAAAAAAAAGAAAAAAAGAAAGGAAAAACAGAGCAAGCTCAAAGAAACAACCTAATGTTGAACCTAAAGCTTCTAGAAAAAGAAGAGCAAGTCAAGCCCAAAGCTCATGTGAGGAAGGAAATTATAAAGATCAGAGCACAAATTGATGCAATGAAGACTAAGAAAACAATACAAAGAATCAATGAATTGAAGAGTTGATTCTTTGAAAAAGTAAATAAAATTCACAAACCCTTAGCCAACCTTATCAAAAAAAGCAAAGATTCAAATCCATGCAATTAGGAAAGAAAAGGGTAAAATCACAACAGAGCCAGAAGAAATCCAGAAGATCATCAATACCTACTTCAGGAACCTGTATTCTAATAAGATGGAAAACAGAAAAAAATGGAGAGGGGCCGGGGATTTAGCTCAGTGGTGCTGCACCTGCCTTGGAAGCACAGGGTCCTGAGTTTGATCCCTGGTACTGCAAAAAAGAAAAAAAAGAAAAAAATGAAGAGATTTCTAGATACATATGAATCACCAAAGCTGAATTACAAAGATATAAAAATTCTAAATAAACCAATATTAATCAATTAAATTGAAGAAGTAATTAAAAACCTAACAGCCAGGAATATAGCTCAGTGGTGTTGTGCCTGCCCGGCAAGTGTGAGGACCTGAGTTAGACTCCCAGTACCAAATAAAAAACCTACCAACAAAGAAAAGCCCAGACCCTGATAGATTCATTGCTTAACCCTACAAGAAATTTAGAGAAGATCTAATGCTACTATTTCTCAAACTCTTTAATGAAATTGAAAGGAAGCAATACTCCCAAATTCTTTCCTGGAAGCAGGCATTACCCTGATACTAAAACTAGAGAAGGATCCAACCAAAAAGGAGACCTTCAGACCAATCTCCAGAATGAACATAGATGCAAAAATCCTCAATTAGATACTGGAAAACAGAATGCAGTAAATCATCAAGACGATTATATACCATGACCAAGTAGGATTCATCTGAGGGATGTAGGGAAGGTCCAACATATGTGAATCGATAAATCTAATATATCATATTAACAGCCAAGGGCAAAAACCACATAATCATCTCAATAGATGCAGAAAAAGCATTTGACAAAGTCCAACGCTCATTAATGATTAAAAAAAAAACCCTACAGAAAACTGCAATAGATTTCTTTATCTCAATCTGCTAAAAAGCCATCTGTGACAAACCAACAAACAACAACATACTAAATGGACATAAACTGAAAGCTTTCACTGTAAAATCAGGAACAAGACAAGGATGTCCATTATCACCACTCTTATTCAATATAGTTCTGCAAACATTAGCCAGAGCAATTAGACAAGAGAAAGAAATCAAAGGAATAAGGATCAGAAAGCAAGAAATTAAATTATCATTATTTGCAAATGACATAATACTCTACATAGAAGACCCCAAAAACTCCACCAAAAGACTTCTAGATTTAATAACCACATTCAGTAGCATAGCTGAATACAAAGTCAACACTCAAAAATCAGTAGCATTCCTTACACAAATAACAAATTCACTGAGAGAGAAATTAGGGAAAGAACACCTTTCACAATAGCATCCAAAAGAATGAAATATCTAGGAATCAATCTAACAAAGGAAGTAAAAGACTTTTACATTGAAAAGTACAGTACTCTGAAAAAACAGATCAAAGAGGATATCAGAAATTGGAAAGATATCCATTGTTCTTTAGGAAGAACCAATACAGTGAAAATGGTCATATTTCTAAAATTGTTATACAGATTTAATGCAATCCTAATCAAAATACCAATAGCATATCTCACAGAATTAGAGAAAACAATCCTAAAATTCATTTGGAACCAGGAGAGACCTAGAATAGCAAAAGCAATCCTGGGCAACAAAGGCAAGTCGGGAGGTATCACAATCCCTGACTTGAAATTATACTATAAAGCTACTGTGATAAAAACAGCATGATAGGGCCAGGGATTTAGCTCAGTGGTTTCACCACCTGCTGCACAAGTGCAAGGACCAGAGTTTGAGTTCGATCCCCGGTACCAAAAACAAACAAACAAACCAAAAAAAAAGTATGACACTGGAAAAAAACAACAATAGCAACAGAAAAAACAGGCCTGAGGATCAGTAGAACAGATTAGAAGATGCAGAAACAACTCAAACATACTCCGCCATCTTATCATTGGCAAAGGAGCCAAACACCCTCACTGGAGGAAAGATAGCCTCTTTAATAAATGGTGCTGAAAAACTTGGCTTTCCACTTGCTGAAGATTAAAATTAGACCCATATCTTTCACCATACACTAAACTAAAGTTGAAATTGATCAGAGATCTAAATATTACTTCAGAAACACTAAATCTGCTCAAAGATAGAATAGGTAGAACTCTTGAAGACATGGATGTAGCCAAAGACTTTATGAATAAAACCCCAATTACACAGGAAATATCAGAAAGAATCAATAACTGGGATCTTACCTTATTAGAAAGATTTTGCACAGCAAAAGAAACCACCAACAGAGTGAAGAGACAACCCACTGTGTGGGCAATATTTTGCCAGCTGTTCCTCAGACAAAGGACTAATATCTAGAATATATAAAGAACTCCAAAAAATCAGACCCCTCAAATTTAAAGACCCAATCCAAAAATAGTCATCTGAAATGAATAGACATTTCTCAGATGAAGAAGTAGTAGCAAATAAATACATGAAAAATGTTCAACATCACTGTTGAGAGATGCAAATTAAAATGCTGAGATTCCATCTCATGACAGAAAGAATGGCTATTATTAGGAAATCAACTAATAACAAATGCTAGTGGGGGTATGGAGAAAAAGGAACCCTTCTCCACTGTTGGTGGGAGTGTAGACTGGTGCAACCACTGTGGAAATAAGTGTGGAGTTGCCTCAAAATAGTAAAACTAGAGGATCCATTTGACCCAGCTATTCCCCTTCTTGGTTTCTTCCTGTAAGAATTAAAAAGCATCATACCATAGTGATATATGCACACTCACATTTATAGTGGCACAGTTTGTAATAGCTAAATCTTGGAAACAGCCCAAATGCCCATCAACAGATAAGTGGATAAAGAAGATGTGTTGTTTTTATACAATGGAGTACTACTCTGCCATAAAGAAGGATAAGCTTGAGACATTTCTAGTTAAATGGATGCACTTTGAGATTATACTCTTAAGTGAAGACACTTCTGACACATGTGTTTAAGTACCACATTGTTTCTCTGGTGTGAGAAACTGAAAGTGTAAATAAGGACCAAAATGTATAATAGATATTGGGAAATGGGAAGAAAATGTTCAAATGAGAAGGGAAACAAGGGAGGGGGAGGAGGAAAGGAAAGAAGGGGCAATTTAAAAAAGAATAGAAGAAAAATGGAAACAACACTTTCGTAAATAAGGAGGGAACGAAGGGTTGAAGTGAGGGGAGGGGATGGGGAAAAAAACAAAGAAGCAAGATCTATCATCTACAGGTACAAATTCTCTATGATGAATGTGATCATCATGTATATCTAAAATGTACCAGTGAAAAACAAAATTACAGCAGACTTCTCAACACAAAGGAGAGGTTGGAGTGAAATGTTTCAAGCACTAAAAGAAAACAACTTCCAACTCAGATGATATATTCTGCAAAACTATCTTTCAAAATTGTTGGAGAAATAAGGCCTTTCCATGACAAAGGGCACCTTAAGAATTATGACCACCAAACCAGTACTCCAAACATTTCTGAAGGATATTCTGGAAAGAGACAATGAAGTCAACAATGCCAAAAAGCCTAATTGAATGAATATACCAAGTTGGATGTGTGTTTAAGCAGGAAGTGGGGGTGGGAGGGTGTTAAAGGAATTAGCAACAGGAAAATGATGCAACAACATGAAAAAGTCAATATATTTCAGTAATAACTCTCAATGTGAATGGTCTCAAGCCCCAGTCAAAAGACACAGATAGGAAGATTGGATCAAAAATAAAACTCATAGTCTGGGGGATTTAGCTCAGTGGTTCTAGGCCTGCCTCTCAAGCACAAGGTCCTGAGTTCGATGCCCAGTACTGAGAAAAGCAAAACAAAAAATAATACCCAATGGTACGCTGTTTACAAAAAAGCACATTTAATCCAAAGAGAAATTTGTAGACTAAAAATTAAATGATGAAAAACAATATTTCATGAAATGGGTGCCTGAAAACAAGCAGGAGTAGCTGTTTTATTTTCAGACAAAGTGCATTTCAAGAAAAAACTGATCAGAAGAGGTCACTACATATTGACTAGAAGAACAATTCAACAGAAAGAGATAACAATTAAAAATATGTGTGCACCAAATACCAGTGCACCTAACTTCATAAAACAAATGCTACTGGACATAAAAGATCAGATAATTTTAATGGGAGACCTCAAGGGGGTAGTTTATAACTGTGAATCCCCACATCAGGGAAACAGAGTATCTACTTTACTGCTTTCATCACTGAGACACAATACAGAGGAAAGGGAACTTATTTTTCAGATCCTTTTGCCTGGTGCAGAACCTTCTGTCAAAGATCCTTTGGCTATTTTTCTCTCAATACAAAACAATTTTGTAAACAATAAAACCCCAAAAGAACATGGAGAAAAGACCAACACATTATATTTACACAAACTAGGCCACCTAGCAATCACCAACTCAGAGACTCAGTAAAGTCCTACAAAGCCCAGACAAATATAATAATTAAAAGGAGGGCAGCATTTGAGGGGGACAAGAAACCAGGATCAGACTCACACTACCCAATCCATTCTATTGCATTTGTCCCATCTCAACACAGTGAGGCAGGTTTGCAGTGATCTCACAGCACGTAAATGAAACCCCCCTTTTCTCCACTATTAGTCACTACTGCAGCAGGGCAGGACACTGGCTCCCGGCACCACTGAGGCCCTCTCTTATGGGTCTCCCTGGAAGCCAAGAATGTTGAATGGTTCCGAATTTTGAGCCTTGCTTCGTGTAGCCATTCCTTGCACAGCACATAATGGGCACAAGGGTATTGGTATTAAAACAGCCTTACTAACTCATGTTTTTAAAATATATAAACACACACACATACACCCTGCTGTGCATTGTAGAGCTAAGGTTATCTAGCGAAGAATGGATCAGATATGTAAAGCCAGCCCCTTGCCCTGTGATTAGACAACCATCACATCACCTCACCTCGGCTTCCTCTCTGGGCCTTTTACCTGGCCCAGCCTCTCCTAACTTCTCTGCACCACCTTTTCCTGTTTGGACTAATTTTCAGTCTTCCAGTAGAAGATCAAGTCGTGGGGCAAACCCTTTAAAACCTATCCTCCTATGAAAAATGGAGGGGGTTTCAAGAGGGTACTATGGCAGAAGACTCAGCTCTCATTGGCAAAAATGAGGTAGTTCACTTCGATAGGCTATGCACTCCAAATGTTTGCTCTCCATAGTGATAGAAACAAAAAGTATTCCTGCTGTGCAGATGTGGAGCTGCTGCCAACTTATCCCTGAGATTGCTCTTGTACCTGAGAACACAGCGCAGGAATGAGGGCCTTAGATTAAAATATACAAAAATACAAAGCCAGAATATTTATATTAAGAAAAAAAGTTAAAATGCACAAGATACGTCATTCGCATACAGTGCAGTTGGCATCCTGGAGAAAGTGGGACCCAAGGCACAGTCATCTAAAGGAACAAGTAAATAAAATCACATTGGCCCAGAAAGGGGTGGGAGTGAGTGAGGAGCAGCAGATCTGCAACTGTTCTCCCAACCACCCTTTTTGCCTGTCATCATAACACATTGCTTGGAACAGTTCCCAGCACCACGTCCCAAGATTGGGTTATGAGGAAAAAAGGATGCTAAAAACCCCGCGTTGCTCCCGAGATTCCCTCCCACAGAATGTAGTAGCTTGTGGGTTGGGTCCATTAATCTGATCTCATACCTAATTGATTTCCCCGGCAAGGGAAATATTATTACATATCCTTCTTTAAAAGGAAAACAACTTTCCTGTCCTTGTGGGGGTAAAGCCTCAGATAAAGCACTCAGGTTCTAGGGTGGCTCTCCCAAAGCCCTCACTTTTACTTGGATAGAGCATGGTTGGAGTTCCTTTGCCTCACCCCTTTCCCCCACTGAGGGAAGATGGGGCGATGCTGGGAATCCCGGCCTGAGATACATGGCAGTGCCAGCTACCCCAACCCACCCTATCCCCACTTTCTCCAATGCCGATTGATGCCTGCTCCTTGAAACTTCCTGATAACAAAGAATATCCCCCACCCACTGTGCTCAGTTTTGGGCCTCTGGAAGCAGGGCAGGGCTGTTGATCTCTTCTTCTTCCTCACGGAAGTAGGTTGGCTTCCCCGGGGAGCTGGGAGCCTGCTGGACCTTCAGTGGACATGAGGCCACCATACTGTTAATGCTTTGGCAGAAGTGGCATTTCTTAGGGTGGGGTGGCAGCTTGCATTCCTTAGCATGATGGTCTAGACCACCACAGTTGTAGCACCTGTCTCCTTTGGATCTACGCTTCTGTATGTTCTTAATATATAAACTTGTGATCCTCCTGCCTCAGCCTCCACAGTGTTAGGACTGCAGGTGTGCATCATCACACCCAGCATTCTCCTACCATCCTTTTCTAAGTGATTACCTACTTCAGGGAAGTTGAGTAGAGTAAATTAACAGCAGGCTCAAAATGAGGTTCAAGTACATGGAAACTTATTTAATGACTATACTCTGGAAATTCTACTTCTCTAAAGAACATCACAATACTTCTATAATAAAGTTTGTTTCTGGGGGGAAATTTCAGCACAGAAAGGCTCAGTTGAAAAGTACCTGGGAAAGAGAGCTCCTTCGTATGTATATGATTTATACTCTTGGTTTAGACTGGGAGTGGGGTAAACTGAAAGAAAACAGTTTTTAACTACAAAATGTATTCACAGTTGACCATAACTGACTAAAGAACAACTCATCTACATTTTTAGGTGATCTTTCAAAATCAGTCCTGTGTTCTAAATTATCCATTAACTAGCGGGGACTCAAGTGCACCCCCTTATCATTAAAATACGTATTCATAAAACTTTCACAATTGTACTGTTCTAGTTACAAATAACTCTACTTTTTCTAGGACATAATTTCACTTTGTTTAAGCAAGAATTCATTAAAGAAGCTATAAATAACCTTTAAATATTTAGCCATGAATAGAGGGTGGACTGGCATTGATGGCTTATTATAGTACTAAGGCAGAATGCTTTTTTAAAGCTACATTTTAGCACACTAATGATTAATACTTGCAGTGTAATTTTCAATGTTAAACTAAATTACATTTTAAGGAGTCTTACGACAAGTAAATGTTATTTTAGTTGTTTACTAGTTAAGAATGAAAATGCTGGGAAGATTAAAACATTAAGAAATTCTTATTTTAAAATCTACTTTTTTAGCATCTAAACAAATTTTCCTTCTGTCCCACTGAAAACTGTACACACAAGGAGAAGTGCCTATGGAGTTCAAGAATTTAACAATCTGTTGTGAGCTATATGGAGCACACATATGATTCAAAGACATTTCTATGCTCAATTCTAAATCATAAAATCCACATTTTAGAGGCCAAGTTTCATAAAATTTTTACTTGAAAAAATGTTCTTACAAAATATTCTTCCAATCAACAAGACTTTCCCATAGGGTACATGCAGCATTCTGCCTTAAAGATTACAGTATTACATCCAAAGGGGAGAGGTTTTTTTAAATAGCCACTGAACTGCAAAACCTAGAAGGCGAGTAGATTTTTTTAAAGTGCCTTTAAAATGTGAAAGCAAGTAATATAATTGTTGAATCCATTGAAATTATAAAAGTTTCTTTTGCTGTTGAACTCCAATTTCATTGCACTATGGTCTGATAATATACAGGGGATAACTTCAGTTCCTTTGCACTTACCTAAATACGTTCTATGTGTGAGTATGTGGTCTATTTTGGAGAACAATCTGTGTGCAGCTGAGAAGAATGTGTATTCTGATTTTGTGGGGTGGAACACTCTGTAAACATGTTAAGTTCATTTGTTCAAGAGTTTGATTGAGTTCTAGTATTTCATTACTTATTTTTTGTCTAGTTGATCTATCTATTTGTGACAGTGGGGTATTGAGGTCCCCCACTATTATTGCATTAGTGCATATATGACTTTTCATGTCCATATTAGTTTTATATAGTTGGGCACACTAGTGTTCGGTGCATATATGTTTATGATTGTCATCTCTTCCTCTTGGATTGTTCCCTTTACAACGATGTAGTGTCCTTCTTTGTCTCTCTTAATCAGTGTTGGTTTGAAATCCTCTTGATCTTCAAACAGGATAGGTATGCCTGCTTTTTTTCTGGGTTCCTGTTGCATGGAGTATTGTTTGCCACCCTTTAACTTTTAGTCTATGAGTTTCTTTTCAAATTAAGTGTGTTTCTTTGTATGCAGCATATTGTTGGATCTTGTTTCTTAACCTATTCTGCCAGTCTATTTCTTTTGATTGGTGAATTGAGACCATTAACATTGATGGTTATAACATACATATTGACTTATTGTCATGATTTTTTCTTTCTGTTGGATTCTCCCCCTTTGCATTTAATTTCTTATCATGACCAATGGATTCATTCTGCTGGGCTTCCTGGGGTTATAATCCTCATTGTCTTTTTGTAGGATATTGTCTAAAAGTTTTTGGAGTGCTGGTTTGGTATTCATGAAGTTCCTAAGGTGCTCTTTGTCATGAAAGTATCTTATTTCTCCATCCATTTTGAAAGATAGTTTTGCAGGGTACATCAATCTGGGTTGGAGGTTGTTTTCCTTTAGAGCTTGGAATACATCATTCCAAACTCTTCTTGCCTTGAGAATTTGTGTTGAGAAGTCTGCTGTGATTCTGATGGGCTTTCCTTTGTATGTGATTTGTTTCTTTAACTGCTTGTAGAATTTTGTTCTTCTGTTGGGTTTCTGACATCTTAATAACTATATGCCTATGTGTAGAGTTTTTTTGATCAAGGCTAGTTGGAGTCCTGTGTGCCTCACTTATCTGTATGTCAAGTTCTTTCCCCCTGCTTAGGAAGTTTTCTGCCATCACTTCTGTGAACAGTTTTTTTATGTCATCTGCACTCTCTCCTCTTTCTTCATTGACTCAGATCAGTCTTACGTTATTCTTCTTTGCATTGTCTAGCAGCTGCTGGATTAATTTCTTGTGGTCCCTTACAATTTTAAAGCAATTTTTCTCTTCCTGGTCACTAATTTCAATCTTATCTTCTATATCTGAAATTCTGTCCTCACATTGGCTTGTTCTGCTGCATAAACTTTCAATGGAGTTTTTAATCTCCTGGAAATCTCTTTGCATCTGTTAAGGATTCTGTTTCCTATGTTCAGATCCCATCATGTTCCTCAGCTCCTCTATTTTTTATCTGTGTCCTCTCTAGATTTATTAATCATGTCTTGCACTATGGGCACAATCTCTGCTGTTATCTGAGAAGTTATTTCTGATTTCATTTTTTCCAGATCCTCTTTTGTTGCCAGTTCAGGGAGTCCAGGTGGTTGAGTATCAGAATGTTCCATCTTGTTTCCCTTTGGGGTTGCTGTAGGTAATCTGGAAGTCTGGTTTTGAGGCTTGTTTACATGTCTTCTTATTTCAACGGGAGTGGGGGGGGGGCTGCTGCTGGCACCCTCGAGGCTCACCTCCTCTACACTGGGAGTGGTGGTATGGTGGCCCAGAAGCCTCCTCCTCTGTTCTGGGAGTGGTGGTACAGCCAAAAGTTTCTTTAAAATGGTCCATATGGTATGCACAACATCACAGCTGGTACAAAACTTCTTGTATTTAGTTTGAAACACAAAACGATGCAAATTAACAGTATTCTTCGAAAAATAATTTGAAATGCTACCACTGCATCATAAGACCAACTTAGTATTGAGAGAATTAACAAACGAGCTGAATATTAAAGTATTCAAACATTTACTTTGAATTTTTTTAGTAACACTCACTGATTAGGATAAAAATTTACTGCCAAACTAACTTGGGATGCCTTATTTCACACTACATGTCACATATTTTGCTATGTATATTCTAAAAATGCACAACCAGGTTTTAGGATGTAAACTCTCATTTCCTAGCTCTTCTGTTGCAATCTGGCAGCTTTGACCTTTGAAACCCTTTTGGCAGTTTCCTCTGCTGCTTCTGACAGAACTTCTTTTTTCTCTAGAATGGTGGACAGTACAGGATGACCAGTGGCTGGGTGTGATGTTAAGGAGGATGATAAAAATTCTTTTTTTATTACAGTTCCAGAAAAAGCCTCAGGTGCTCCCAATAAGGGTAATGGTTTCTTTTGATGATTTTCTTCTTGTGGTTCCTCTTCCAAGATGCTCTCACTGGTGTTACTGCAAGTGGCTTCTTCACAGCTAGTAATCCTCAAAACTCCCTGCCTTTCATCAAATTCAGTAGCACTGCTTTCACTGGTATCACTACAAACACTGTTCTCTCTGCTTCGAGACTTGAGAATTGATTTATGAGGGACGTACTCTCCTTTCACAACATCAACAAAAATTCTGTAAATGTCAGCAGGAGTTCTGATTGTTGGCAGCTTGTGGGCAGAATGACCACTGCCAGAGCTGTTCTTTCATTTACGTTTGGTTTCTTCTTTCTTTTCACTGAATTTCAAAGTATTTATTCAAACCCTCTTAGGTTCAACAGCATGAAAAAAGTATACTGTTGGTACAGAACTATCTCCAACCCCTGAAGCACCATGATCATTTTCATTATCACTACCACCACCACCATCATCTTCTTCTTCTTCACCTTCATTACTGTGATAAGAATCTGAACCATTCACTGAACAGTTCAATTTACTATTCACTTTACCTCTGAATAGTTCTGAACTTACAACACCCTTTGGACAACTGCTAGGAATAAGGGAGCCTGTTACTTGATGCATGACATTCACATTTGTGTTTTGATCTTCTCTTCAGAAGAGGTTGCACCTTCTCCATTTGTAATCATAGTATCAGGTTTACTGTCAAGTTCACCTCCTAATTCTTCTTGTCTCTCTAGTTCAAGTCTATCCCACAGTTCCTTATCAGCAAGAAAATCCTTGGATTTTACATCATTGGCAAAATCTTCTTCAAAAATATCTGAAGCTTTTGGTTTAGAATGAGGTTTATGAGCAATTTGTTGTTTTCCTTTAAATTCGAGGTCACTTTTAATTTCTTCCTTTATGTCAACAATATCACCTGCAGCATCACTCATTTTCTGCAAATCTTCTGTAAATTCAACTCTGGATTCAAAATTTTTCATCACTTTTTAGGGCTGGGGATTTAGCTCAGTGGTTCTGGCGCCTGCCTCACAAGCGCAAGGTCCCGAGTTTGAGCCCCAGTACCAACAAAAAAAAAAAAACACTTTTAAAAAATCATCTATTGTTTTCCTTTTTTTTTTCCTATTGTTTTTCTTATATGTTCCTTCCTGTGCTCAACTAAACCTACAGCCTGCTTTGCAGAGCACTTTACAAACCAGTTGTCCCCAAGTAAAACAGTCACTTCATTGGTGTGGACAAGTCTTCCTGGCATGAAGGCAAAGGGGCCAAATGGTACCATGATATTGTAAGAGAGCTTATCAGGCAAAGTACTGAGTCTTTCTTGAAGAGCATTATAGTCATCATCTACCTTCTTCCTTCTCCTGCTCCTTGTGGAGTCGTGCCACCTCCGGGGCACGCAGCAGCACTGTGGCCAAGGTGTGGGGTTCGGCGTTGCATCGGGACTCCATGCTGGGGAAGCTGGAGGCCTCAGCGAGGTGAATGAGTCCTAAATAAGTGTTTATGGGGGCGGCGTGGCCAGCACCTGCCCTGCGCCCGCGTGCTTGTCCTCATGCACCATGCGCCTGGCACGGAGGAGGCCACGCCCGCCTTCGCCACCACCACGTGGGTCAGGGGTCGCTGCTCATGTTGCGTCTGGGCTGCCCACGGCCACATCTCACACACACATGCCGCCCGCCTCTGCTGCAGCTGCCACAGGCTCAGAGCAGCAGGCCAGTCGTGGAGAGCAGGAGCTGTTCTCAACATTTGTAAATGGTGCAATAGTAGTCCCTACATCAAAGAGTTGTTGCAAGGATCAAATGGCAAAGGTACATGTAGCCTTGGGGTTGCACTTGGGGTGTAGGGTAAACAATAAATATATTGTTCCAGAATCACAGAAAGAAATGCACAGAGTCACAGAATTTGGGTAAAATAACAAAGGCTTTACTTCCAAGCAGGCGGAACCGCCAGAAAACTGGTCTGGTCAGTGTCCGCAAGCCGCGTTCTTTGTTAGTCACCTTTTATACTTTTGTTAGTCATTATCTCATCCCTAGTGGTCTTTTTAAGTAAATAAAGTTTCAATTTCTGCTTAAAGGTTAAACACAGGTGGTTTCTGTCACTGATTACAGTCCTAAACACATGACAGTTACGGCACATATATCACAAGTTTGGTCAGGGATTGCCACTTTGTTCTTCAGAGCTAAGATGTTATCTATAGCGGAGCTACAGACCAAAGGAGCTATATAACCTTCACTTTAAACAACAAAAGCCACGGGCTAAGGCAAGCTTTTAAAGGGATACACTACCTATTTTGCTTCCACAACTACTTTAATAGCTAATCTACTAAACTTACTTTAAAACTTTTATCTATCAATATGATACCATTTTTTCTTTTGAATTGCTACGTAATAAAGTTCTATAATACTTGGTATTGGCAAGTTTTAGGGCAAAAGACATTATCAGAAATTTTTTTTAGTTTTTTTGTTTTTTTAGCATGAACATTGAACCTCAGGCCCCACCATGCCAAGCACATGCGCTATCATTAAGCTAAACACCCAGCCTCTCAGAAATATTTTAATGGGAGCATAAATGGCATACAGTCTTTTGGGGGAATAATTAGACCATATTTATTATAATTAAAAATGGGGTAAATAATTCCATGTCTACTCATTTATTCTACACAATTACTTCCAGTAATACTCAAAACTATATAAACAATGATGCTGGATTACAATTGGAAAAAGTTAAAATAATTTAAATTTACATAATGGAATTCTGTGTACCCATTTGTGTTGGTTATCTATTGTGCAACAAATCAAACACACACACACATACACACTAACCTTGGTAGCTTGAAAACAATTTATTATTGTACCATTTGTGTGGATTAGTAATTCCTGCTTGCCTTAGCTAGGCGCCTCTGGCTCAATGTCTCTCTTTGGGTGACCAAGGCTGTGATCTCATCTGAAGGCTAATAGAGCAAGAATGACAGGCAGATGGAGATATACATATGCATCTTTTATTTCTGCACTTTATTTCGGGCTCCCTTTGTGGTTCAGACTGGTGGACAGCCTCTCCTCCTATTAGAGTGGTACTGGTAAAGGAGATGAGCTATGAAAATTATATCTCCCATCCTGCTAGATATCTGATGCACCAAGCTCATGTTCTCTAAAAATCAATGAATTCTAGGAACAACGGAGGTTAAGAGTAGGAAAATATTTATTGATAGGCTAGCTCCTGAGGGGCAGAAGGGGTCCCAAATGGGTAAACGGGGACCTCACTTTACAGAGAAGTTTTATAGAGCAAACTCCACATGGGTACAACATAGGTTACAGCTTTGATCAACCAATAAGGTTACAAGTATAGTCACTTAGGTAATAGTGAGCCAATTGGGAAACAAGTCATGTAACAAATGTGGATGGAAAGAACAAAGACTTTTTCTAGGAAATGATGGGTCCAGAGGTCTTTGGTCACCCACAGGGATGAATGATGTCTACCTAGGTTTCATTAGGCCTGATGTTTGTCCTTTAAGGAAGTATACAGGCCTGGTCATCTTGTCTTTATCTTGAGACCTGGTCTCCAACAGATGTGTCCCTGGCCATGGTTGTGATGTGATTCAGCTTTGTCCTGACTCTCTCAAGAGCCTAGCTCTATCTGACTACCTGTAATATTTTATCTAACTTAGCTGTCTATAATAGTACCATTCATGTTCAGGGTTTGGACTTCAGAGGAGAAACAAACAAGAGGAGGCCCTTCTGTCCTTCTTTGATCCTAACCTCATCAACCAAGTCTAATTTAGGAAACATGGTTAGAGCCCATTTCTTACTCAATATGGCCTAAGGGGATACTATTTATTCAAAGTATGAGATTAAGGAAAGAATTAATATAGTCAATAATGGGAAAATGAAGACAAATTATGCAGCTAATATGGGTCAAGATATCTCCTAGAATACTGGATTCAGGGTGCCCACTACAGACTGAAGCTGAAGCCCAAGTCAATAGGGGCTTATCTTGCTGAGTTCTCTCTGAATTTATTTCCTTCTACTACTTGAGGAGAAGGGGTTGGTATTAACACAGAATTAAGAGAATTGCACATTCCAGCAGGTCCTAGCTAAATCCACATCTCAACATGTCACCCATTTCAAATATATAAAACTACATTTTTAATGAAGACATCATTATGGCCTGAGTTTTCTTCCCTTAAAGCTAAACACTCCCCATTTTTCATTACTTTCCTTCAAATAACATAGGGTATCTATCTTTTACCACTTTGCTCACTCTTTAAAGTACTTAAATGGTACGCTATAAATACTTGATAAATGAAATTATTCATTTAATAATGAATAAATGTTCTAATTTGTGAGTGTCCTTAAAACATCCCCCCAGAGTATGGTAGTACTTTAAGGACAGTGTATCATTAAGATGCTTTAGATTACACAAAAAGAAGAACTTCCCTCAAGCTGACATAAACAACAAAGAATCCCATCAAATCCTGCCTTTCTCTCTATCCTAGCACCTAGAGGTGGGAAACTTCCCCTAAACCTCATGTCTAGGAAACACTAGTTCTGTCAGCAAGATTGGAAAAGAGGCCTTACTCTTCCACCATTCATTTGGCCAGTGCTTACTAAGTACTGTGTGACAGGCTTTCTTCACGGCCCTGGAAAAATAACAGAGAACAAAGTGGACAAAATCCCTGCTCCCATGGGGAGGAGACAGCAAATAAGCAAACACATGAATAAGTCAGGTGGGGTAAGAGCTAGTGGGAATGATGGGGAGCTGCTATTCTATAGAAGGTTGTTTGGGAGACCTCTCAGGAAAGGTGACATTTGAGAAGTGATTAGAGGAAACCCTGAAGCTAAGAGAGTGAAGAATGCAGAGTGGGCACTAAGCAGGTTCAGAGCACCTGAGTGGAGGGTGCTTGATCTAAGGAACAAAGAGTAGAGCAAGGGAAGAGTTGCAAAGAGCAAAGGCTGAGCCTGCAGGGCCTGGTAGGTCATGGCAAGGGTGGTGAGGATGAGAGCTAAGGAGAAATCAATCAGGTCTTCTGAGGGAATGGCCTGGCTTTCAAGCTGAGGCCACATAATTTGTTGCCATATCCCCCACCCCACTTCTTCCTTGCTGCAGAGCTCACCTCCCACCAAAGGCTGAAAATATCCGAGTTACTTTCACTGCCTGCTTGCTACTAGGACATGAGCGAGTGACCCCTGACCCATAAGATGTAGCCTACCATCAGATAGATTGGCAAGGAGAGATGAGGGCAAACAGAAGGCCCTGGCCAGATTCTAGGACAGATGTAGGTTGTGACTGAATAGGGGAAAAGGTTGTAGGATGAGAGATGGGGGTTGGATGAGGTGGCAAGCACAGAGATGACACTGAGGTGCTCTGCAAAGGAATGTGAACAGAAAGGGAGCATGAAGGAAAGCCAAGAACAAGGTGCCTGAAGAGCAGTACAGCCTGGAACAAGAGTGGTGTGGCTAGAGAAATGAGTTCTGAGACAGTGGCTAGGAGTGACATCGGCGGACAGAAAAGACACATCCAGATGTTACTCATTCTGTCTGGAATGCTCTTTACCATTTCCTCTGCCTGGCAAGCTCCTATTCATCCTTCTATTCCCAGATTAATTGCAAGCTTCTCTGTGAAGCTTTTTCTGACTTAGCTCCTCTTCTAAACTCCCTCAGCCTTTCACTGACACCTGCATTCTGTCACTCACCACATCAATGCATTGTAATTTCTCTGTTCTGCTTTTCTTACTGGACTACAGGAGGGCTAGTTAGGTGCTAGTTTTCACTCGCTTGTTTGTTTTTGTATCCCTGGCATTTAACATCGTGCCTGGAATATGACAGGAAATTACGAAATGACTTGATGAATGAAATATTGGTGATGTAAAAGGGCAGAGGGTAAAAGAGACAGCAAAAAGGGTGAAATTTTGAAATATGTAAGTTAAAACACTGTGAGTCATTGGTATCCGTGGATGAGATGAAATTTTCCTTAGAAACTCTTAGAAGATGCTGTATCTGTTAGAAGGTGCTATAAATCTTTGAGCTAATATCAGATATGTGCAGGAACTGCAACTGACAACTGTGACTAGCTCAAGAAGAAAATAGGTGAAATATTAGATAAGGTCGAAAGCTCAAGCAACGGGGAATATGCAGGTCAAGGAGTCATGATACTAAGTCTTTTGGATTTTCTAGAAAAATAACTGTCACATTGAATGATGCAATCACACACATGCAAGATTGGTTTTTCCATAAGAATCAATGTAAAGTAAAGGTGGGTAATGCATTCCTAGCCTACATGATGAATAAACAGGTGGTTCTGTGCCATTTTTCTAAGGGATGATCTTATGACTAGGCCATGGCAGTTTTTTATATTTTGAATTCTTTCCATGCTTTAGGACAATTCAGGAAAATTAAAGTTATTTAACTTCAGTTATTTCATAGTATACTCTTTTTCAGTGGTTCTCAACCTACGGGAATTCTGAATTCTGGGCCTCTCTGCTGCTTGCCCTGCACCAGCCCCCACTCTACCCCCAACCATTTGGCAATTTCTGAAGACAATTTTGGTTGTTAACAACTGGAGGAGTGCCACTGGCATCTACTGGACAGAGACACTGATAAACATCATACAGCATGCAGGACAGATTATCAGATTATTATCAGGTTATCATTATTATCAGATTTTTTTTTTTTTTTTTTTTTTTTTTGGTGCCGGGGATCGAACTTGGGACCTTGTGCTTGTGAGGCAGGCAGTGGAACCACTGAGCTAAATCCCCGGCCCTATTATCAGATTATTACCAGGTTATCAGATTATCAGCATGCAGCCAAGATTATCAGGTCCTAAATGTCAGTAGTGCCAAGTTGAGAACCCAGCCAAGTTTATCCTAGATTAACAACACACTATGGCAATTGTTTGGCTGGCCAGCTTCGGAGGTTTTTGGGTAGCTGTTTTTCTCCCAAGGCCGCAATGTGCCACAAGAGGGTGCCAGAAGACTCCTTTTAAAATTTTAAGCAACATGTTGAAGATTTTGTTTCTAATATTGTACCACAAGATGGCACCAAAATACTCCTTTGAAAACCTAACTGGGCTGTTCTTGGCTGGTTGTTTAAATTATATCAAAAGTAATTGTTAAATTGGCATATTTACTGCAACAGTAAAATGTATAAGGTCAAGTGCAAATATTTTGATTTAAACATAAATAAAATCATTTGTCTCTCTATTCTAGATCTAAGCTTCAAAAAGACCTTGGAGAGAAAATTTCTGTCTCTATTAATCAAGTAAATTTTCAATTTAAAAATTTTACAGCACTTTACTGGTATTGAGTTTGAAAAAGATGGGGTTCTTAGGATCTGCTCTAAAGACTTTTGTTTTATAGGATTATTGTGGAAAAAAAAAACCTGTCCTGGGTTTTTTTCCCTTAAAAGTTTACACCTAAGCAAAAGAGACCGCACTGGAAGATGGGCTTCTCTGCAGTCCTGGGCTTTGTTCAAAGAGAGCTCAGAACTTAATTTTATTTTATTTTATGTATGTATGTATGTATGTATTTTGGTTTTTTTGAGACAGTGTCTCACCATGTAGCCCAGGCTGGCCTTGAATTTGGAAGCCTCCTGCCTCAGCCTCCTGAGTGCTGGGATTGCAAGTGTGTACTACAATCTCCAACTTCAAAACATGATTTTAGACAACCAAAATAAGTTACTTGTGGGACAGTGGATTAATAAAACCTCTAGGCTCTGCTATTGTCTCCCATCTCTGAGGGAGGTGGAATCTGAGGAACCGGCACTTTGCACTGGTGAAGGAGACCCAGGCTGAGACCCAAAGCAGTATATGGGCTTAACTTTCCAGACTATAACAGCCAAGGAGAAAAGGAACTTGGAGTCTTTCAGACGTCCTAATAGGCTTGTTTGAATAGTGATAATTCCTTTGGAAATTGTTTCTTCTACTTATTGCACTTCCTCACATTTGTAGGAATGTGAAGAATAGGCTTATGAACAACATTGAAGTAAGAAGGAGTGTTGAAATTTGGAATGTGAGAATCCCAATCTTGTCAGGTCCAAATTGCTGAGATGCCTCGCATAGAAGAGGAGGAGGAGGAGGAAAAAGAAGGTTCGAGGAAGGAGGAGGCCACAGTGATCGAACACCTTTGTCAGGCGCCGCACTCCTGGGGTCCTCAGAATAACTGCCAGTTTGGTGCTTATACCTTCATTTCACAGATAGGTAAACTGAGACTTTAAATATTTTTCTAAGATCACACAACTAATAAGGGAGGAAACGGGAGTCAACCAGTCTAAGAAATACCAAGTATGTGGAATTTCACTAAAAGCTGACAAATAACCATCGTTAACCTTTAATGTTTACTCTGCATGGTCACTGTGAGAAGAACATACCCAAGACAGGTTGTTTGGTCTGGTGATTTTGATCAAAGGGACAGTGACCACAGAGGATGCAGATGGCATGTGGGCTCTTCCCAGGGCAGGGAACTCTCACCCTCTCTAAGGAGGTCACAGGGTGCCCGATGGCCTCCAGCTCAAGGTGGAAGCTACCTTTCCCTGTCTGGTAGAAACTGGCTGGCTTCCTCAAAGGTGGTAGTTTCCCTGTCCTGTTTATTGAGATGCCATAAAAAGAAAAGTGCTTATAAACAACTTAAGTGTATGAACAATCTAATTAAAATAATTAAAGTAATAGCTTGTGAAAAAAGTAGTACAACTAATTATTATAGAGTAGCCGTCTGGGAGGACAAAAATTGCTGACATTCTTTAGGTCCAAGAAGCTCTACATGGCACAAGAAGCATAGACAGTTTAACAGATCCCTTCTGAGGATAGTGCTCCCCTGCCTAACCTAGATTTAACTTCTGCTTCTCATCTCGATTTTTAATTTTCTTCTTGGCAACAACTATATGCCAGTGACCCTCCAGTGATTCTTACTCCTGATTGTCCCTTCTAGTCCAGCATTCAACATTTTTCTTTTTGAGCTCAGAAAATTATAAAGGTTTAGAATGTGAGGACCTCCACACTGGAGGAGACTGTATATCCTCTAGTGAAATGATCCTTAGGACACATGACCCCTCTGCATACATTTCCAGCAGCATTTCTACTCGATGCTTATCCAGATCTTGCTTAAGCCCTTCAGGGAGGAGGAAGTGATAGCTGTGGCAGCTCTGACCTCAATAGAGTGCTTTTTTGTTTCTGTTTTAAACTACACTGTCCCTTCAATGTCCCACTATTTCTCATTCTATGCCTTGGAGCCATAGAGAATTTTAAAAATGCTTCTTCCAAATAGTTGAAGATAGGATGACATTGGCTCATACCTTCGTATTGTCCAGTTGTTCAGGGCCAAACTTGCTAGGTGTCCTACTCACAGGGCAGAGCCCTCGTTGAAAGGTTCCCATAGTTTACCTAGGCCCCAGGTGTTTACCTGAAAGAGGTGACTACAGCTCTGTGGGAGGGCGAATCAGAGTCTTTGCTGAGAGGTGCCACAGCCACAGATGAGGGAAAATTGGGTGATATCAAACCCAAATGCAGAACAGGAACAGAAAGACATCAAACAGCACACTTTTAGTTCAGAGCATAGAGGCAGGGACAGGAACAATTTCAAAAAGGCAGTTCAGAACTAGGACCATGGACAGTTAAATATTTTTGTGTGTGTATGATGCTGGGAATGGAGAGCAAGGCCTTATACATGCTACGCAAACATTCCACCACTGAGCAATACCCCAGCCCATAAGTTTTTGTAGAACCAGATACCCACAGTTAAAACAAATACCTGATCATTCTTACATATTGGCTTTTGCAACTACCTTTATAATCCACACTAGAATCTTTTCTTAACATGTCACCATATGACTGGTCATTGGTTGATATAATCCATCTAACACTTTTGGGTAATAGGGCATTTGCGAGTTGCTTGAAAATGTATACTCAAACATGAAGCAGACTTTTTGTGAGGAAAAATCACTTTAGACCCTCTGTTATATAAACACAGTTTGATATAAGATAGGAATTACATCAATGATAGCATGAGATAGCCCACAATTTAAAACCAACTATTAGACATTCCTGGACTTTAAGTTCACTCAGCCATGGAGCCAATCCCAGCAGCCAGGAAGAGGCTACCCCACTGCCATTCCATGCTCCTAGGGCAGAGAAGGTGAGCCAATCCCAGTGGCCAGGAAGAGGCTCCCCCACTGCCATTTCATGCTCCTAGGGCAGAGAAGGTGAGCCACATGGGAGCCAGAAGCACCACCACCCCCATCAAAATGAGAAGACACGTAAACAAGCCTCAAAAACAGACTTCAAGATCACCTACAGCAACCCCAAAGGGAAACGAGATGGAACAATCTGATACTCAACCAGCTGGACTCTCTGAACTGGCAACAAAAGAGGATCTGAAAAAAATGAAATCAGAAATAATTTCTCAGATAACAGCAAAGATTGTGCCCATAGTGCAAGACATGATTAATAAATTTAGAGAGGACACAGATAAAACAAAATAGAGGATCTGAGGAATATGATGGAATCCCAACATAGGAAACAAATGGAATCCATAAAACAGATGCAAAGAGATTTCCAGGAGATTAAAAACTCCATTGAAAGACTACACAGCAGAATGAACCAATGTGAGGACAGAATTTCAGATATAGAAGATAAGATTGAAATTAGTGACCAGGAAAAAGAAAAATTGCTTCAAAATTGTAAGGGACCATGAGAAATCAATCCAGCAGCTACTAAATGATGCAAAGAAGAATAACATAAGACTGATTGGAGTCAATGAAGAAAGAGGAGAGAGTGCAGATGACATCAAAAAACTGTTCACAGAAGTGATGGCAGAAACTTCCCAAGCAGGGGGAAAGAACTTGACATATAGATAAGTGAAGCATATAGGACTCCAACTAGCCTTGATCAAAAAAATATACACATGGGCATATAATTGTTAAGAATCCAGAAACCCAACAGAAGAACCAAGTTCTACAAGCAGTTAGAGAAAAGAAAACCAATCACATACAAAGGAAAGCCCATCAGAATCACAGCAGACTTCTTAATGCAAGCCCTCAAGGCAAGACGAGCTTGGAGTGATATATTTTAAGCCCTAAAGGAAAACAACTTCCAACCCAGATTGATGTACCCTGCAAAACTATCTTTCAAAATTGATGGAGAAATAAGATACTTTCATGATAAAGAGCACCTTAAGAACTTCGTAAATATCAAACCGGCACTCCAAAAAATTTTAGACAATATCCTAGGAAAAGACAATGAAGATCACAACCCCAGGAAGCCCAGCAGAATGAATCCATCAGGGATGACAAGAAATTAAATGCAAAGGGGCAGAATCCAACAAAAAGCAAAAGTCATGGCAAGGCTTTTAAAACTTTTAACTTCATCTCCCTAATGAGTGTATAATTCAGTTTTATTATTGTACTAATTAGTATTTTTCTGATTCTAGAGGTGCACATCTTTCCTTGTGCTGTACTGGCTATTTATCATCTTCTTATGTCTACATTTAATTGAGTTGTCTATTAATGAACTGTAAGAGTTCTTTATTTATTCTGGTCAGAGGTTATATGCATTGTAAATATGGTCTGTTTAAGAACTACTTTTCATTTTAACAATGCCATTTAAAATTCTAAATTTTGATGGAATCTCATTTATCAATTTTTTTCTTTTATACACCATGTTTTTTGTATCCTAGGTAGTTCTTGCCTACCCTGAATTCATAAACATTTTCCCTTATAATTTCTTCTTAAAGTTTAATACTTTTAGACTTTCATATTTAGGTTCATAGATCCTTTCAAGTTATTTTTATGTATGGAAATAAAGGGTTGAGGTTAATTTTTTATATACAGATACCAGGTATTCTAGTGCCATTTGCTTAAAACACTATCTTTTCCTCAGGTCTTGAATTGAGTTTATATTCTATAAAATGCTAATGTTAAATAATCTTTCAAAACTCAGTGGACCATATATGTGTGGTTCTATTTCTAGATTCTCTGTTTTATTCCAATGATCTATATGTCTTTCCTTACACCAACACTGACTCGATTATTGTAGCTTTAGAGGAAGTCTTAAAATTAGGTAATAAATGTCTTCCAACACTGTTTTTGTTTTTTGTTTTGTTTTGTTTTGTTTTACTTTTCTAGGTCCTTTGTACTCCTATATAACTTTTAAATTTCAATATCTAATTCTTCATTTATAGCAAGTATACATAGACCTGAATTTTTATATATACCTTGTGTTTTCTAATCCTGCTAAATTCAAATACAAGTTCTAGGGGCTCCTAGAGATTTCTTAATATTTTCTCTGTAGATGATCATTTCATTTATATATAAAGATTTTGCTTCTACCCTGCCAATCCTATCCTAATTGTGTCATTTTATTGCCAGACTATTTTGGTTTGGGCCTATGTTTCAAAGTTTCATGGACAGATGAAGAGTAAGCATATCTGCCCTTGTTCCCCACCTTAAGGAGAAAGCATTGTATCTTCTCCATTCATACAAGGCGTTTTTGCTGGAAGTATGGAGTCCATGTCTTTAATCTGTTGAGAAGGTTCTGTTCTACTTCTAGTCTCCTGGTAGCTTTTACCATGAACAGCTGTGGAACTTACTCCAATACTTTTTCTCCAACTAGTGACAGGATCATATGACTTTTCCCTTTCCTCTATCAAAATGATGACTTGGGGGTGGATCTTCTAAAGCTGAACCAACACTGCCATCCCTATAATAAAACCACTTTCTACATACTGCCAGATCTGACTTCTAATAGTTTGTTTTGTTAAACAAATTTCTATCTGTGTTCATACTTTTTTCTTCTATTATTTTTATCCAGTTTTAGTATTAGCACAATGTTGATTTCCTAAAATGAGGGGAGAAGTGTTCCTTTTTTTTCTGCTTTAATTGTTTGATATAATTTATCAGTTAAAGTGTATATGAGCCTGCTGCTGCCATATAGGTAGGTTTTCAAGCCAGGAATATACTTTCTTTAATAGGTGCTATTCAAACTTTATATTTCCTCCAGAGTTAGCTTCATTAATTTGTCTTCCAAGGTACTTCTTAGAAGTTGCCAAATATATTTCAAAACAGATTTTTGAAATATGCTTTCTATATCCTTTTAAATTCTGTAAAATCTGTGGTACTGTCTCCTAGATCTTGATATTATAATTTAAAAAATGTATGATTGATATTGTGTAATAGGAAGAAAGGTCTAAAGGAGCAGGGGAAGTGGGACAGGTAGGGGAAAGGAAAGAAGAGAAAGGAAAAAATATGAGAAAAGGTAAAAAATGGAAACAAAATCTTTGCAAATAGGGAAGGGTAGAGGGGGTGAAGGGAGGGCAGGGGAAGGGGAAAAAATAAGAACCAAGATACTCATGTAATGGTACACGATCCCAGTGATGTATGTAAATGTTATTTTATACCTAGAATGTACCAATGAAATTAATGGAAGGGAAAAAAAAGTTCACTCAGTCATTCTTAACAACTTACTGCCTGTTTTTATGTGGGTCCCTGACAACATTCCCACCTCACTTCCCTGCCCTTGGAACCTCTTTCTCTTCCCTTTTCTTCTCTTCTGGTTGCCAGCTTTCAATTCTTGATATTTCTCTCATATAAGTTACTTTATCCTTGGCGATCTCATCATTCATATCCAAGGTCTTTTGCTAAACAAAGGATAGTCCTTTCTCTGAACAATTCTATCTTTTTTTTTGAATCTTTAAGATTAATGTTGTTAGGGCCAGTGA
Organism: Heterocephalus glaber; assembly: GCF_053883595.1. Taxonomy (NCBI): domain Eukaryota; kingdom Metazoa; phylum Chordata; class Mammalia; order Rodentia; family Bathyergidae; genus Heterocephalus; species Heterocephalus glaber. Next base: position 29,392,794 of record NW_028258296.1, on the reverse strand, counting down.
TTTAGCTCAGTGGCACTGTGCCTGCCTCACAAGTGCAAGGTCCTGGGCTCAATCCCTGGTACCGGAAAAAAAATTAATGTTGTTAGGTTTTACTACAACATTAAAATGAAAATTGGTGCAGGAGAGGTGTTAATTTGATAACTGAGTCAATTTTTGTTTTTGCCAAAGAATGAACAGAAATGTCTTCTAAGATCTTTACCATAAGTGTCAAAAACTTCATGTATGATTTTAGCTCAGTGTAATTCAACATTATTTATGGAGTTCTACTCTCTCCTAGAAACCATATAAGTGACTTTGGGAGATTATAAAGACAAATAAAATTAGATTCTACCACTAAGAAAAAAATATGTTTCAGGGTGGGTTGTTTTTGGTTTTTGTTTGTTCGTTTTTGTTTTTGACAGGGTCTCACCACGTTTCCAGGCTGGCATTAAACTCTCTATGTAGCTTAGGCTCGCCTCAAACTCCTGGCAATCCTCCTGCCTCAATCCCCCCAGTGCAACAGGTATGCAACAACCAGCATGCACCACCATACCCTGCTTAGCTTTGAGCTTCTTGATAGGAAAGGAACAAGATCTACTGCACACTGCCATATTGACTCAGTGGTTGATTAGCTATCTAGATGAGGAAACAGAGCACTTCCAGGATCCTCATTCCGGTGAAGTGATTAAGATGCCATTTATTCAGAGATATGACAGGACAAAATGCAGATGGGAGTGGCGATAACAACAGATAATTAAAGGTTTTATACATCTTTCGGTGGGGCTCAATAAATATTAGTGGATGGGCCCAGGATTTAGCTCAGTGGTTTCGCTGCCTGCTGCGCAAGCGCAAGGACCAGAGTTTGATCCCTGGTACTAAAAAAAAAAAAAAAAAATGTAATAACTTTGGGCCAGGGATTTAGCTAAGTGGTTCCACCGCCTGCTCTGCAAGCACAAGGATCTGAGTTCAATCCCCAGTACCAAAAAAATAAAAATAAAATAAATAAATATTAGTGGATGGATAAATGAATGAAACAACAAAGATGTGACATTTTCAAAAGGCAGTTGGAAATTTCAACCTCAGGAGGGTGGTCAAAGAATGACTGAAAAGCAAGGATAATCATGGACTCTCCAAGTTCCTCTGCTCAGAGGAAGACCAGTGTGAGAAACTGAGCAGACTAGGTGTGGAATCCTTAAAGATACTTAACAGGAACAGCTCAAGACAAACACTGAAAAGGAGCAATCAGAAAAGAGAGAAAAGCCTGTCACCAAAAGTAAAGTCAGAATCACAAGAAACTAGAAAAAAGTAAGATAGGGCTGGAGATGTAGCTCAGGAATAGAGTGTTTGCTTAGCATGAGGGAGGCTATAGGTTCAATCCCAAGCCACAAAAGGGGCAAGGGTGAGGAGGAAAAAAAAAAACGACCTTCTCTGATGGCCATCAAACCAGCTACAGAGTGGGGTTCACATGGAGAAGATAAGAAGTTGGTGCTGGAGTAAGACATGTACAAAACTGGAGATGGCTTGAGCATAGCTACAGACTGACAGCAGGGAGACAAAGAGGAGTCACTGCAGCTGGGAGGCATCAGAAAGGCAGCCAGGGATCACCCCAGGAGGTTAGGAGGGTGTGTGTTTTCATCCTCATGCTGCCCATAATTCATTCACTGCAAGAGTGAATACTGGAGTTCTTATCTAAGTGCTTATATACATATAGTCTGACAACACTTACAACGATCCTTAAGGTAGGTTTATTAAAATTCCAATTTTGAGATGAGGCTACCAAAGCAGAAAGGTTTTAAAAAAGAAAAGTCTGTACAATGTTTCTCCATAGCTTGAACTATGAAGCTAGATTTCAAACCCATGTTGCCTCACTCCAAAGCCCAGGCTCAAACTACCTCCCATTCAAAAATACCTTATCTTTCTCCTTGCTTCTTTCTTATGTTCTCTCTGCTCATGATTCCTCAGCTGATTCCTCATTCCTGGCTCTGAACCTTCTCAGAGGATTTTCCTATGTCAGAAATACCGTATCTGCCTGGCAAACTGTTCTTTCGGTCACCTCTCGAGGATTTCTTTATACATATCTTTTTTGTGCGCATTTCTCTTTCCAGATGGATCTGGATTGAGATGGTCTTGCTTGTGTGTACACTGTACAATGTATGTGTGGAGGATGTTAGTAGCTTTCTTATCACTGAGTGCCTAAGCTTGTGGGTACCTTTGTGTCTTCTTTGAGGTTGGCTCTTCAAGAATGTTAAAACCTTCAGGAGAGAGTTTAATCTGCTCCCAATGGATTCTTTCTTATCAGTCTTTATTCCATTATACTAATTTAAAAATGCCCATCATAAGCCAAATTCTAGCATAACAACCAAAATTTTAAAGTCTGAAAACCTTTGAGGATTTTAATCAAGAGATCACTTTTCTTAGAAGTTGACTATTTTGTCTGCTAAACTCATGTACAGGTATTTGGCTGTTTCATCCTGATTGCTTTATATATCCTTTAAATTTTTCTTTGTTCTTGAGTGACAAGGGAAAGACTTGCCATTTTCTGCTTCCTTTTGGTCTATTTCTTCAAAGGTAGCAGATTAACTTGGCTCTGATTTCCCAGAGTATCTCTATCTTCCCAAGGAGACATCCAAAGACTGCATGGAGGCAGTATTAACCTTTGCAGTTTTTGCTTTCCACTCAGATTCCTCTCTTCTTGGGTCATTTTAATTTATTGGAGGGGTATTCCTAATTGCTCTTAATTTATCACTCTCCTGATTCTATTACCATTCCTGATATATTTTACCAGCCTGTTGAGGTTAAGACCCCCAAAATTAAACTAAAATAAAGATAAAACCTAGTTTAATTTTTCCAGTTCCTGAATACTTGCCCTCACCCACAGCCACTTTAAGGTATTTAAAGAATCTTTTATTGTTGTGGCTTTTTCTAAGGTCCTCCTTCCATCACTGTCTACTTTAGATTGTCTCAGTTCACATTTACGCCCTCTTAATATGTTTCAAATGGCTCCTCTCTTTCTTCTTTGCAGTATGATGATTTATAAATGAGAAGCAGTCTGTTTTTTTCCATGGTAACTTGCTGTTATTCTCCTTCGTGTGATGCTTCTTCATTTATTAGTTTGTGCAGTTAATTCATTTCCTGAACGCAGATTTTTAAGAATCCTTAAATTGCCTTCTTATCCACTTTGCCCCCTCAATCAACCCTTTGTAATAGTATCTGGTTCTTCTAATCCTATTCAGCATCTTCATTCTGCTTTATAATCCCCTCTCCTCCTTCTTTGGAACGACTCAGTTGCTGTAGTTCATCCTGCTTGTATATGATTTTAGCATCTTGGCCGATTAAACCAGAACTTTCTCCTAGCTTCCTGCCCATTGATTCTTAGGTTTGAGCTTAAAAAAATTAATGTTCGGTTCATAGTAAATCTTTTAATCTTGTGTGAGTAATTTGTATTAGACACACAGATTTTTTTAAAAAGCTAATTCTTATTTTCATAAAACAATCCTGCTTTTCCCCTGTACTGTTGGCTGTAAAACATTTCATCCTTTTGCTTGATAGTCATCAAAATTATTTTTAAACACCATCACGTTTCCTTTAAAAAGTTATTTCAGCTTCATTTTCTTCTTGGTAACAATCTACACTTACTAACGTTGTGCTTTAAGTGTTCTTCTTATATTTCTGGTAGAAATACTTGGCTAGCCAATCCAAGCTAAACCTTGAGTTTTTTCCTCAGTGGAAGGGGGAGGTGGGAGGGTTTTCTATAGTAATTATGCAGTCATTCTTATCTGAAATTCATAATGGTCACGACTAATCTCAAAGGGCTTCATGAATAAAGATATTTGCTGCAGAGTGAGGCAACCTCAAGTATAAAGGGGTTAAGTTATGAGCCACAGCAACCAAACAATAAGGCCCTAACAGAACCCGAAAGAAAGCCAGCATTCCTCAGTCATTTCTCCTGACTCTTCTTGGCCCCCACCCCAGCAGCCAGTCCTTTTTTGTTGCTGGCTAGTTTCCTCTGATTGTAATTCATTCTGTATTCCTTCCTGCTCCTCTGCCTTGGCTAATTGTTCTTTTCCCACACTACAGGATTTTAATTTCCTCATATTATGGCCTTATCACCAATGTCTACCCTTCCTCGGCTCTTTCTGACCTGTCTCCATTCAGCTCACCACTGACTTTCTGTGACCCTAGCAGGACTGCTTCTTTTCCACTATCCCTTAGTTTGCCAGTTGTTGAAGTGGGAAGTTACTTCTCCCATTCCTCCCAAGTCAGCCACATTAAAATCCAGTCATTCTAGGACTCTTACCAATAAAGAACTTTGGACACGCTGAGTTCCGTGATTATTTTAGCATTCAGTTGGTTCCACCAGGAAAGCTGGAAGCTGAAGGGATATGTCATCTCTCTATTCCCCAAATCACTACATTCTCCTAACAGTCTTATAGTTTTGTTTATCCTTTTAAAAAAATCTTTGCAAGGAAAAGTTGCAATAAACTTTCTAATTTTCTCTGTGTGGCATGTTTACCCACAAACTGGAATGACATTTTGAGCAAATGTACTCTCTAGGAAAAAAAGTTCTTCACCCGGTCTTTATGACATGGGGGGGTGACTTCAGGAATTCCATTCTAATGTAGACACACCAATTTCCTTTACATTAGATTAAAAGGGGGTGCTTAATTTTCTACAACTGCAAACTATGCTTTTAAAAACTCTTTTACCGTAATTACACTGGGAAAGGGGCAGATCTTATATTAAATATAGACCGCTTTCACCTCCATCCCAGAGTGTAAAGAGAAGAAGGTGTCACACAAGTTTGCTGTTGCTATTTTGTTTTACTTTGCTCATGCAGAATTGATCTTTTTCCTGTTAGTGCCTGGGGCTGGGGACTGTTGTGTCCTCTGACTGAGGAGGTGGAGTAGCAGCCTTTGTTGTAAAACCAGGGTTCTGATTACACCTGACAGGGCTGAAACCTGACTCCTGCATTGCTCCCCCCTCCACCCGCGCTTATCTTCTTCCAACAGCCACTTACAGAAGGAATGTAACCACTTTGATTCCGTTTGTATACTGCTTAGTATGTTAAGAAAAAAACAAAAACAAAAAGTTCTTTTTTCACCTCCTGAAATTAGTCTCAAAGGGAGTTCTCCTTTCCATATTTTTTTAAATCAACACTCAAGGTTGACACTCAAGGTTTCTTCTCAAGGCTAAATCTTAGTGTTCTACTGAGATTCTCATAGTTCAAGAATTATCAGATTTAATAAAAAATTCTGCCTGAGAAGAAGGCTCACAGAACTCGAGCCATGGCAGTGATTTTGTGGTATTTGGATTCGTGTCTATAAAAATATTTGTACACCAGATGGTGGATTGTTCAGCGCATTCATCCCAAACTAAAAGTTGTTGTTTTTTTTTAAATCACACACATAAAACACTGTGGGGGTAGAAAAATCATCACTGTTTTTTTTCCTAGTCGTATTGCATGAGTAATGGTAAAAGCAACAGCTAAACCAATAAGATTACTGGGCTGCTGCATTCTTATGCATTGTCAGGTATAAAGATTCCACGTAGTGTTGAGAATATTTCTCCCCCTGAACAACACATACTTTAAGTACAATTCACTTTGACAGCTCACCAGTTGGACATATTTTCTAAAATCAAAATCATCTTTCTGCTAGAAGAAGCTACATGGGGTGACTGACACAGGTCTGGATTGGGAAAAAGCCAAACTAAGCACTAAGCCAACAGCCTGGGGCCCCAGTCAGGGATCCAAAATGACTTTTTTCTACAGGTTGATTTCATTTTTAATAAGGCAGCTCTCAACTATCTGACTTAATGGATGGGGAAAGAGGGGAGCTTATACAATGAAAAAACTAAAACAGGATAATAGAAAACTAAATTTATGTTTGACAGTGGAATGTATGATATGTTTGTGGGAAGGTTGTTATTTATGCCACACATGGTGGCTGTGCTCCACCGGGCCCTGGCTGTCCATTTGTTGTTGTGTTAGAGCAAACCTGGGCTGTTTTCTGAAGGGAATTTGGCTCCTGCCCGCCTCAGGCACCCTCTTTGCTGACCTGCTTAGGAACCCTCTTTTTCACAACGGGGTCCCTCACTTTTAGGTGTAGAACTGCCTCTAATCAGAAATACAGAGTTTCTGCATCTTCAGTGACTGCTGGGCAATTCATTCCTGGTATTTCTGCTACTTGATTCTTACAAAGCTTGATAAAAAAAAAATAACATTTTAGAGAGGGATGCAATACATTGTTTCTTTTAAATATTTTAAACTTTATCTCTGGATCAACTCAGATAATTAACACTTCGCCTTTGAACACCATTATTCTGTCTCCTCAGAGGACTGAGTTGTAGAGGACTTGACTTTGGTATCTGGCCCTAAGTTACATCACCTGGTTTAGATGTTATTCTGATATCAGTATCCCTTTTGAGGCTTCATGGGAGAAATTTTTTTCAAGTCTCAAGGCTCCTGAGCTTCTGGTATGTACCTCACAAAGTATCATGAGTCCTATATCTCATCTAGTTCCTTCATTTCTTTAAGCCAAACTGTAACCTCTCTTTGGTAACTGCTTGAATCCTTATAGCTGGAATTTCTTTGTAGAAGCTGTATTTCTTGCTTCACTTCATCTTTTTGCTCTTGCTTGCTTTGTTCTCTTGTATTTCTTTTGTTTCAGTTATGTTGCATGATTTATATAAGTCACCTAAGATGCATTTTGAAAGGAGGTAGGGATGAAACAGATATTTTACATTAATGAAATCATTCTAATGGCATTTCCCAAGCAAATCACAGTAAGAAAAACTATTCTTTCTTTGGGGAAGAAAAAACTATTTTTCTCACCCACCACAACGACACACCTGTAACAAAAAACAGGTTGATAAGAGAAAAGCATAAAAAATTACTTAATATAAGTTTTATGTGGCCTGAGAAATTTGGAAGTGTATATAAAAAAAAAAACATGTAGTCATATCAAATCCTGATTGGACAAAGGGATATGATCTAATGTTAATAAACTAGGAGGAGGCCTGTTTATTTAGATTCTTCTCTCTGTCTTCAAGCTAAGTGCTCCTTTTCTGAGGATATAGCGTGGGCACTTCTGGAATGATTTTATGATCAGCTTCAGGGGAGAAGGGTGAGGGGCAGGTGAGGTTAACCTTTCTGTTTTGACCATTTTCTCCATTGCCAATGTGCCATATTTTGAATCCCATTAGAAGATACTACCAAATGTATGACTAGTTGGGGGGGGTTGGGATATGTTTTAATTAATCCAGATAATTGAGAATTTGATATGTAATGACACCTTAATTAACAAACCCTCAAAACAAAGTTATTTTTAATGAATTTGACGGAGCCACGGAGGAAATTGAAGGACATGCTGGCCTTCGACTCAAGGAACAAAAGTAAAAACACTGTCTTGGATAGGTCTTTTCTGCTAGAAAACCAGGGTTCACATGAAGTTAGGATGGTCCCATTTGACCTTTTCTTAGTGAAACACAGTCCTGAAAAGGGCCCATCTGGGCCAAGGGCTGAATCCAAGTCCTCTTCACCTAGCAGAAACTGCTGGGAAATCGAAGAGAGGATTCAATTCCCATAACACAATTTAACACTTCATACCTGTTTTTTTCATCTTTTTTTTTTTTGGTACTGGGGATTGAACTCGGGTCCTTGCGCTTGCGAGGCAGGCGACGGAACCACTGAGCTAAATCCCCGGCCTTATTTTTTTCATCTTATTGATAGTAATATGACACTTTAACCTAAGTAAAGCATAACTTGATCATTCTATTCCCCTTGATTATGAAGCTTATTTGTGAAGATAAAGTCTATCAAATACATTCAACAATGTGACTAGCAATAAGTGAACAATATGACTGGCAATAAGTGAACAAGTCAACATCTTTGTCCTCAAAAAGCTCACCCCTTTTGAGTCCTTTTGTTGTGTTCAGTCATTCGAACAGTATTTATTGAGTATCTGAAGGGAAGCTTGTAAGACTAATTGTAGGAGGTCCCTTAACTTACAATAGGGGGCAAAGAAAGCCACCTGGGAAGGTGGTGTTTAGATTGAAACCCGAAGGATGAGGAATTGGTCTAGAAACAGGAAGACAGAATACTGAGTTGATGGAATGGTGTGTGCAAAGCTTGGAGGTGGGAAAGAGGTGGCCAGGTGGCTGAGGAGCAGTGAGGGAAGGCCAGTGCACTCCGAGGAGGTGACAAGGAACTCGGGTGAGGTCATGCTGAAGACAGGTATTTCCTCTTCTCCCAGACAGCCTCATGGCCACCCCACCCATCTCCTCCAGGCCTGTGCTCCAGCTACCTCCTCAGTGGGGCTAACCCTGCCCATCTCATCCAAAATCTAATATCCGACTCGCCTCGCTCCACTTACAATAGTTTCCATTGCATCTATCGGCTTCTAATATAGCAATAATATGCAATTTAGTATCTTTCTTGTTTGTCTTTCTAGGGCCTAAACTTCAGGAAGGCAAGATTTTTTGTCTGTTTTGTTTCCTGATATGTTCCCAACATCTAGAAGAAGGTCTAGCATTTTCTAAGTCTTCGATTAATAGCTTTTTAATGAAATTACACTCAATAAATGTTTTAAGCAAGGATATGGCCTTATTTACATTTTGGGGGAGATGATTCTGGATGCTATGTAAAAAAATGTTTTAAATACGAATACACTTTTCTACATTGGTCTACATCACCTGCACAATCTAAAACCAAAAATTGACCAGGTAGATGTTAAGTTAGTTCCCTTTCCTTCTCTTCCTTTCCCTCCCTTCCTTTTTCTTCCCCTCCCTTCCCCAGCCCTGGCTTCCCTTTATTTTCCTTTCCTTCTCCTCCTCTCCCCTCCCTTTCCCCCCCTCCCCTCTCCCCCCCTCCCCTCTCCTCCCCTCCCCTCTCCTCTCCTCTCCTTTCCCTTTTTGAATCGCCCAGGTGGAGGGAAAGAAACAACCTATCAAGCTAAGTCAAGCCAGAGGCACAAACTGTGCGCATGACTACCAACAAAGCCCGACATGACTGGGATCAATTAAATGACAAGCTATAAGAGATGTGTTTTCAGTCTTGTTTCTCTTTGCTTGGGCTTGCTGATGCCTTGAGGAAGAAAGAGTTTACTTTTCATATCATTTTTTTTTCATTTCAAGTTTCATCAAGAGCAAAGCAATTTGTACTGGTTAACTCTTTTAGAAGAAATCTGTTGAAAGAAATTGCCTCAGGATGGGGTGCTTATACCCATTAAGAGATTTCTTGGTTACTACAGCCTTAGAAAGCCTGCTCCAGGCTGATTCATTCATTCAGCAAACATTTATGGAACATTTTCTATGTGTAGGACCTTGCTGGAGAGTAGAAGGTGTGGTTCTTTTACCAGTTCCTTATAAAGCTTACCTTTTAGTTGAGGAAATAACATATGTGCATAATAAGTTATATGAAGAGTCAACAATGCAAAATGTGTGGCTTGAGGCACTTGTGATTAATGCTTAAGCAGGTGGTAGAAACTAGAAGGTGCTGTGGAATCATTCCCAAATGCCTGCCTGAGGTCTGCTTTGGTGGTATAGTGGTGAGCATAGCTGCCTTCCAAATGCCTGCCTAAGAAATTGTAAGTTGAATTGAATCACACTCTATGTGGAGATGGTGTAATTAAAGCCATGCTCATGGACAAGACAGTGGTGACTGCCTGCTGTGGAGAGTGTGGATGAATGATTATTGGGAAATAAGGTTGTAAAAGAAAATTGGGGCAGATACAGAGAGCCTTAAATCAAATACAGAATTAGGTTGTAGAGAAATAGGCAGCATTTTAACAGGCAGTTTTAAAGCAGAAACATGCCATGAAGAAGCAGTATTTTTTTTTTTTAAATCTTACCATCCACTGAACTTTGGACGATAACGATGTCTTGCTATAGGTTTATCGATTATGGCAAATGTGTTCCTCTGGTGCAGGGTACTATTAATGGGGAGGTTATGCACACGTGGGGGCAGGCTATGCACAGGAACTCTGTACTTTCCGTTCAGTTTTGTGGTGGTCCTAACACTGCCTAAAAACATACAGTCTATTTTAAAAACAGATTCATCTGGCTGCTGAGTGCAAAATGGACAGGTAGTGAATCACATTGAGAATATAAAGCTGCAACTATAAAATTAGGTACAAGTACTTGGGAATCTGTCTATGCAATCAAGGCTTATGATTTATATAGCTAAACTACAAATCCACATCTAGAAGGGAGCGATTCTAAAGGCCAGGAAGCAATAGTAATATCCTAGACCCAAGATGAGAAGGGCCTAGAACAAAATGTCAGTGAAGAAAATGAAAAAACAGAATGAGTGTGGGCATTGACAGGAAGGAAATCTCTTAGTATTTGATGATTGATGGGATTAGAGGTGAGGGTGAGGTCAGCAGAGGTGACCCTGAGGTTTGGCCAGCTGGGTGATAGATAATGGCACTGAAGTCAGAAATAGGGAAATCAAGATAGGAAACTGGGCAAGGAGACAGAAAACTGGGCAAGGTTGGCTTTGGGTTAAGGACAGCACCTCTCTGAGGAGGTGGGAATCAGTCAGCAGCACTTCCTAAGCACTGGGGAAAGTGTGTATCCATCCTCAACATCTCCATGGAAGGCAGGTTGTGAATGAGTTTTCTACGCCAGAGATTCTGAATCTGAAGACAGAAGCATCCTCAATGGGAGGATATTTTCAATCCTGCAACATTTTCAGTTCCATTCTCTTATTGGCCCCAAGATATCTGAGAGGAACAGAAAACTGTGTTATTTGCTCCAGGAGTCAGAATAAAGACAGGATGCAGTGGTTGCTGCTCACCTTTTCCGGGAGTGACCCAGAGGATGTTTACAGGAAAGATTCCTTTTTTGCTCTGACTTGTAGAGCACTTAGCTAGAAGTAGGGGCCCTATTGTAGAAGTCTTAAGGGGCCATCTTAGATAAAAGAAAAGAGAAAACTGAAGAGATAAAGCATCCTGGCTCATCCTTCAGAAAGAAGCAACAAGAGGCCAGAGAGGGGCGCTAATAAGCTTCTTTAACATAGAGTGGCATCTCTGTTCCTTTCTCTCCCCCTCTTTAGCCTCACTTTCTCCCATTCCCTCCTCTTTCTAAATTGTCTCCCTTCTATGAAACAAAAATTCTAATGGGAATGGGGACAGGAAAGCCTATATAATACAGGTTTTCCCCAAATCATAGTTTATTTTAACAGACCAGGCATCATCCTTGATGTTATTACAGTGACATCAGGTGAAATGATAGTGTTTACCAAGCACACACCTAATTTGAAGTGCACTGAAGTTAGACTTGTCTGCCTCTCATGTTCAGTGGCGTTGTAGAGATGGCCTCCAATGCCCAGGTACAAACCCTTGCATATCACGTCCTTGTGGGGTGGCCATGGTCGGCTACCCAGTCCGTCCATCCAGGAAGAGAAGGCCGCGATGAGCTCACCTCACAGCACTGAGGTGCGGGTTCTGGGAGGCAACCCTGGAAAGAAAGTAGTAGAGTGGTTGAGAAGGCTGTGAGAACAGGAGCAGAGCTAGACTTTGCTGGACCTAAGACCATACGTTACGATCTTCTTTAATAAAGAGAAAAGAAATAAGACTTTTGCAAGTTTTGTTTGAATATATGACTATGTGAACAAACTGCTAAGGCTCCTGTCAGAATATAGGAAACTTGTTAAAGTGAGAGATTCTGAAACTTAAGCTTCATCAGCTTTAAGGTAAACCCATCTCTACATAAATGTTGGCCCTTTCTGTTATTTATTTATTTATTTATTTATTTGAAAAAGGTGTATGGAGCCTTTACTGTGTGCCAGGCAGGGAGCTCTCAGCTAGGTGTTGGGTGTGCTGCACATCTGGAAATTCTATGCCCTAGCCAAAGGGAAGGTCATTAAATATCAAAGCAAACTAAACTCCTTATCTAAAGAATGTGGTTTGATTTGACAAAACATCCCAGAGCTAATAAATGGCAGCGAAGCACTTTGCAGACCTCTTTAACAGACACACTGTACCAAAGGAGCAGATGAGCTATTTGTGGTTATTAATGAGCTATTTGTGGCTATTATTTTATTTTTCCATTAGAAATTGTGATAAAATACACATACTATTTACTATCTTAAACATTTTTAAGTGTACGGTTCAATGGTATCGAGTATGTTCATAATGTTGTGCAACCATTGCTGCCATCCATCTCCAGAACTCTTTTCATCTTTCGAAACTAACACTCTGAATCCACTAAACACTAACTTCCATTCCCACCCCCTCTTGCTCCTGGGAACCACTGTTCTGCTTTCTGTCTCTGTGATTCAGACTTTTTTTTTTGGTACCAGGGATCAAACTCAGGACTTTGTGCTTGCCAGGCAGGCTCAGCACCACTGTTTTTGACTATTTAAAATAGTCAAATACTCTGAATATTTGTAGCTTAGGTTTTTTTTTTGGTACTGGAGATCAAACTTGGGTCCTTATGCTTGCGCAACAGGCAGCAAAACCACTGAGCTAAATCCCCAGCCCTCTAGATTTTTTTTTTTTTTTCTTGAGTCAGGGTCTTGCTATGTAGCCCAGGTTGGCCTTGAACTCACTTTGTAGTCCAATCTGTCCTCGAACTCATGGCAATCTTCCTGCCTCAGCCTCCTGCATGCTGGGATTATAGTAGGCAACACCACACCCGGCTGTATCTTAGATTTGTAGATACATACAAAGGTAAGTGTAAATATCACCTACAGAATATCTCATATATGTGGAATCATATGGTATTTGTCTTATTGTTGGCTTATATCATTTAGTACAATGTTCTCAGGGTTCATCTATGAAGTAGCAAATATCAGAGTTTCGTTTTTAAAGCTAAATAATATTCTTGTCTGAATACACCACATTTACTTACCCATCCATCTATCCATCCACAAATGAACACTAGAGTTGCTTCCACACTAGCTATAGTGAACAATGCTATTATGAACATGGGTATAGAGATTATTTTTATGTGGCCTCTTAAACTTTATTCTAAAGTTTAGAACATTTTCATCTTTATGATTCCTAATTAGAATGTACTTGGATTATTATTTTCCTTGGCTAACATGTAAATTAAAGCAGTCAAATACATGCACAAGCCAATAATCATGTAAGTTCCTTTTCATGGCTGAACCTATGTTTCACTGCCATAGACAAGGATGGTGGGTCAGGGAAACCCTGAAATAAGATGTAGGACCCTGAGAGTTGGTCCCATCACTGTAGTCAGTGCTAATCATGTGATATTGCAGCAAACTCTTTCATTTCGCTGGGTCTCAGTTTCCTTGTGTCCTGTGAGTGATTTGTTTGCTTGGTTTTTTTGGTACTGGAGGTCGAACTCGGGACCTGTGTTTGCAAGGCAGGCACCGGAACCACTGAGCTAAATCCCCGGCCCTCCTGTGAGTGATTTGGACAAGGGTTCCCTTTCTAGACTGATCAATCCAGCCCAGTTTTTCAAATCACAAAAAGTCTCGTATCTTGGGAAATCTCTCAATCCTAGGTTGGTCACCCTGCTGCCAGCAAGTACTCAAATCTGATACCAGGGTTGTTTTTTGTTTGTTTGTTTTGTTTATGTGTTACTGGGCCACTTGCCAAACAGGTGCTGCGACACTGAGCTACATCCCAGTCCCTGATACCAGATTTTTAAAAAAGGTACTAGTTAAGGTTATTTATTCCCGCCTCCCTCCAGGAAATATCAAAAGGGACCTCAACAGCTGAGTCAGACCAGGACAAAATTCCAAGTATATAATTTTTAACAGGCTTTTTGGGTAACGGTTGATTTTAGATCCGGTTATGAAGTCATCCCCCACAGATGTTCTAGTGAGGGAGGTTTTTATGTTAACGATTAGACAAGAACTGTTAAAATCTCAGCTGAGTAACTTAAAATATTTTCTAGTTTTAATAACTAGCTTGGTTCCTCCTGGAATCAACTGTAAAAACAGGTAGGTTTTTTTTTTTCCCCCTCAAAGTGCATACTTCTGTGTCATTGCAGGTAGGGGGGATGGAGTAGAGACCACCAAAACACAGAACAATGACAACAAACAAAATTAAAATAAAGTGGACAGCTAAAATGAAGTTCAGCCTGACATATGTCGAAATGTTCCCTTTCTTACACTGGAATGTGCTGGTGTGCCTGTATGGAGCTGCAAATGAGCCCCCTTTACTGGGAAGGATGATTCAGCCAGATTCCAGTTATCAGCACACAGGCAGGGCTGGTTTGAATGAAGTCAATGAAGATTTGAAAACTATTAACTTCTAGGAGTGAAATGGGATCCTGGTTGATTTGGGCAAAAGAAGCATGTCTTAGTTACTTTCTCATCGCTGCGACACAATAGCTAACACTCAACAACTTAAAGGAGGAATGTGGACTTTCAGAGAAGCAGTCTTGTAACAGAGGGAAGGCAGAGTGTTAGGGTACAGCTGCACAAATTTGGAAGATGTAGTGAGTGGCATGTAAATGGCAATTCTTGTTATACTTGCATTTTCTCAGTAAAATAGGAAGCAGCCTAGCAGATGAAAGCAAGGAGCCTGAAGGAGGGCCAGGGATTTAGCTCAGTGGTGCCCCACCTTCCTAGCAAGCACAAGGTCTTGACTTTGATTCCTTGTACTGGAAATAAGAAGAAATAAAAAGAAGAAGAAGAAGAAGAAGAGGAGGAGGAGGAGGAGGAGGAGGAGGAGGAGGAGGAGGAGGAGGAGGAGGAGGAGGAGGAGGAGGAGGAGGAGGAGGAGGAGGAGGAGGAGGAGGAGGAGGAGGAGGAGGAGGAGGAGGAGGAGGAGGAGGAGGAGGAGGAGGAGGAGGAGGAGGAGGAGGAGGAGGAGGAGGAGGAGGAGGAGGAGGAGGAGGAAGAAGAAGAAGAAGAAGAAGAAGAAGAAGAAGAAGAAGAAGAAGAAGAAGAAGAAGAAGAAGAGCCTAGAGGACAGAAAAATAATCAATGAGATGGTCTTTTGGGGAGAATGGGAGAGTGAGTTGACTTAGGAAATCTGCTAGGATAGCCAGACAGCCGAAAGGACTGGGGTCCTTACATTACAGATTTGATAGCATTCTGGCTTCTTTAAAACATCAAGTTCCAGGCCTCTCTTTTTGTCCACCCTTCGAATACAGTATCTTTTAAAACAGAATGTACTCTATCAGTTTATTCAATCTAACAAATAGTTGTGTTGCACTTACCCAAATCCCTGGAGAATAGAGGCAGTTCTGGGCACCTTCTGTCCAGGGATAGGCTGGGAAGTGGGTAGGGAAAACAGAAAGAAAGAGAAAAGAAGGTGACTCCGTGTTTTTTTTCCCTTGCCTCCATCCCTCATAAACAGAGGGAAATCAATGCTCTTGAAGGGCAGCAAGCTCTGTGTTGGAGGGAGGGATGTAACAGCTAGAAAATGTGACTTCAATTTTAGAACCAAATAAACTTCCATATATTAACCCCTGGAATTAGACAGGCCTACCCACCAAGGCCCGGGGTCCAAAGGCCCATCCCAGACCTCTCCAAGGGGACCTTGCCCAAAATTTACAGCCTGAGGAGAAAAGGCAGAAAACGAGTGTCTCCTGCCAAGAGGAGAGAGGCAAGAAAGATGCTCCCACCTAGTGCAGTCCTAGTTTCTTCTTCCGGAGTTACCCATCAGGTATATTTCCATCTGGTGGGGGTGGATTGGGACGGGTGAGTAGAAGAGTAGCAGGAAGGCAGGAATGAGACACCAGCTTATGAATTCCGTAGGGAAGAAAACAGGAGGAAGAGGAAGGAAAGTTCCTTCCTAACAGTCATGAAGCAAAGTGAGCCCTTGGCTCCTAGGAGGATACCCTGTCCTATAACTGTGCCTGTGACCCCCTGCCCCCGTCCTCTTCAGTCCTGAGTTGAGCACTATATAGATGAGAGAGTGTGGGAAATATGAGGGCATGAACAAGTAACTGATCACCTTGTTGGCCTATAAATCTGACCTAGCAAACAAGGAACCTGAGATAGTACAAAGAACATAGATGAATTGATTGGAGAGCCAAGTGAGGTAAAAGCGTACTTGACTTTGAACTTCTGAAAGGAATGCACTAGAAAGATCACAGTCTCACATATTTGGAAATTGCTATTATGGTCCTTATGAGTCTTTTCTATGTTTAATCCCAAGAGGATTAAATGTTTTCAGTGGTCCTATGTGAGAATGTTCCAAGTATATTTATAAATACCCCAGTTCTTCTTACTGAGCATGCTCCAACCCATTCCTTTAAAGGATGGCACCTGGAGACCACTACAGGACTTTATCCTGCAGGGCTAGGCAGAGGATGCCCATCTTCCCTGGCCGTAGACACCCTCCCTCACTGTGGAAGCTGAGAATCTCATTTCTCCTTGGTATTTTCTTCTACTTGCTCTCATTTCTCCTTGATACCTCTTCCACTTTGAGCTCTTTGTCTACTACATCTGTGGCTTTTTTGCTGAAGAATTGCTGGTGAGGGCTCCACCACCCCACATCTGGACAATGTGTGTGTTTTTATTTTGGACCTTGTGTATATATTTACCCACATTAAATAGCAAGATTTAGAGGAGTGATTCATTCAGGGTCATTTCAACCCTTACCAGATTCCTCTCCCTATTGCTGTGTTCCTTTGTACTTGCTCACAACAAAATTTATCTATGTGCAGTGTATCTGAGATTGGAAAAATTGTGAACATGTTTGGAACAACTGTGGGTGTTGTGTCAGAGAGCTGATAAGCGAGGAAGAGCACTTTCCAGTGTGGTAGGCCCTGAGATCAAAGCCCTTTGCAAATATTTTGATAGGAGGCAGCTGTATTATAACAAAACCAGCCCTAACCTCCTCTCAGAAGACCTTTCTCTAGCTTTTGTGATCCTGGTCAACTGACTTCTTTGAGTCTCAGTTTCCTCACCTATCAAATGGAAATCATGATCTCTGTCCCTCATTAAGTTTGTTGTGGTGATGAAATAGGAATACCTGAAAGCATGAAACAAATGTTAGGAAGTATTATTGTACAGTTAACAATACAATAATAAAGGAAAGTGATTAACCCCAGCCTATGTGAGGGATCCTCCCATTTACACACCTACCCTGTTGTACATTTGGGAACGTGATCCCAGGGAGCAGAACTGGGGAATAGAAGAGAAACAGGGAGGAAGGGAGGCCAGTACAAGAACGGGTTACTAAGTTGCTTGGGGCTGTGGGTGGGTGAAACTTGATCCCACACAACCTGAGAAGCCTTAAGTGAAACAGGTCTCAGAGTTGCTCTCCCTGGAGGATAACTTACCCAAAGGCTCCTATCCCCATATATCAGGGGTGGCCCATGGGCATTGACATCTTCAGGGTTGCATGCATGAGCAATAAGTAGACAAACAGAAGCCCCAGGAGAGGAAGTGAAAGGTAGGTGAGTAATGAGGCAAGACCACGTCAGCTGATCCCTTTCAAACTGGCTCAAAATAGGCTCTTGTGGTACTGGCTAGGGTCTGAGCTGACAACAGGAGGATCAGAAATGATGTACAACATACAACCCCATCTGACAAAAATGTACACTAAGAAAAATGATGTCATGGCTTAGATTATTTATAGCAGGTGTTTTATAATGCCATCTGTTTATGAGAACAAGGGTAGACCTTAAACATTAATCCTATTCTTTTAGACACCGTGTTTCTGTAGAATTAAGGAATGTAATCCCCAAATGCCCCACCTGGCTTCTTGTACCAAATTATAATTAGAGATAGCATGTCCTAACTGAAAGAGACCTAGGGAAAACTGCTTAATTTCCTGGTGAAGCAGGGTTGGGACAAGGGGATAATTGCTCATGCTACTGTTGCTATCTTGCTAACGCAGGTATTCTCCCTGCCTGCATTCTGGTGTTGTCTGGGTTTGGGGGTGGGGTTTGGGAGATGGGGGACGGAGGCTCATCTAATAACCTAATGAAAATATTTTATAAATAAGGATGGATTGTTCTCATTTGCATATTAACTATTGATTATTATAGTCTGTCTTTCCCTCCCTTCTGCCAAGTTTCTACAATCATCAAAGAGATTTGAGTGGTAAAATTTGAGTGGTGAAGTTAAATCAATAAACCTGGAGCACATACTTATGCAAGGTCTTCTGTAATCTATCAAAGAGACAAAGATGCATAAAGAGGAATGACAGGAGTAGTAAAGTTAGCCTTTGACTGCTACTTACAACTACTACCACTACCAGAAGAGAGTATAGGCATCGCTTTGCCAGATGGAACTGTCTAGAAACAAAGCCTTGATGTATTTTTTGGGTTAAGTCTTGGTTTAGAATGTCTCCCCCATTATGAAAATTACAGCCACTGTCCTCAATTTCCATTTAGTACTTTTATAATTGTTTTATGTTTAATATACAACATTTCAATCTATTTATTTTTTGTTTATAATAAGTGAAAATATAACTATTTTTCCCAATGGATCGCTGTTTTCCAATACCATTTGTTAAATATTCTATCCTTTCCCACTGTTTTGAAATGGTAGCTTTATCTTATTTTATTTTTAATATGTGATCTCTGGTCTGTGTCATTAATGTATTGTCTATTCCAGCAATAATCCCATATTATTTATGGTAGCTTTATAGTTTGCTTGATAACTAATGGGTCAAAATTACCTCTATTTTTGTTTTTTTCATTTGCTTGGTTATTCTCATATGTTTACTTTGCTGACTGATGTTTGTAATCACTTTATATTCCATTATAAAAATCCAGTTAGAGCTTTGGTCATAATTTACTTCTGTTTTCTGAAAGAAATACTATCCAGAGTCATTTATTTCGAATAAGGTAAAGAAAACAAGAGTGCAGGAATGTAACAGTTGCTAGGGAGCGTAGAAGAGCTAGATTATCAGATTGTCTTGCAGATGAGGAGGCATCAACCTGACACTGGGGTGATTTTCATCATCAAGTCTCAGCTGCTCAGGAGGAGCCATGAAGAATGATTCAGTTGAGCTCACACAGGGATCACATTTGGTAAAATAAGCATAATAAAGGGAGAGAGGGTCAAAAAAAATTTAAGATACTTGTATTTTTCTCTTCCTTTAGTGAAATGTGAATAAAAATAGTTGTGGTTTTCATTTACCAAATAAGAAGATATGTGAGTAAATGAAGAGAGGTACAACTTTTTTGTTTTGTTGTTGTTTTAAACATCTTTATAAAATGAATGCATTAACTTGTGGGCAAAAAACCAAAATTACAAGTTAGCTTTATATTGCATAAATCACTTATTTTGTGTTTGTGTTATCGTGTTATACTTAAGATATTTTCCTTGTGAGAGGAGAGCGCTGTCTGGTGTAAAGCCCTGTTTCTGAGTGTGTATGCTTTCCCCTAACATTGTCTTCCTTTGGAAAGAAGCATTCTCAAACGTGTTCTCAGGGGAATCTGGAAATGTTGGTACATATCGACTTGGCAGTTTGGGGATTTGTTAGAGTGTGGGAAAATTCAGAGGTTATTTTCAGGTTATGACATTTAAATATTTCTTTGCAGGTCCTAAGCACAGTTTATTTTTAAAACTGTGAAGACATCACAGTGGTGATCCTCATTTAGAGAAGAAATGTCATTAGAAATAAATTCCTGAGTTAGAAAACTGAAGAACTAAAATTTAGATGAACCATAACAGTCCATTAATGTCTTAAATTGTCTCTTGGTTCAATATGTTTTCCCTCACTTAGGCAAGCACAATGAAAGAACTGCTAAAGAAGATGAGCATAAGAGTAAATCCACCAATATCATAAACCAACCTCTTTAGATGTTCCCTCCCTGTGAACTTGGGATTCAGTAGGATAAGTTTCTGCTTCACCCTAGAAAACAATTCTAAGGTTTTTATCTGGGGTTTCCCAGACTCAGGACCCCATCACAACTCAGCCTATTTAATAGGTGAGGAAAGACCCAGAAAAAAAAAACTATAGCAACTCCAGTGATACCAGGGCTTAACTACTGCAAAGAAGAGGAAATGAGGGCCAGGGATTTAGCTCAGCAGCTCCATTTCTGCCTCACAAGCGGAAGATCCTGAGTTCAATCCCCAGTACCAAAAAAGAAAAAAGACGAAATGCTGCCCTGTATATAAAGTATGAAATGGTCTTCTCCAAAGACATCTGGCTGCTATTTATTATATATTTTCTTCAGCCATGGGAAGGTGGACCAATACAATTATAAATGAGTTGTTCTAGCCTCAACCTTCACCAATCCAAAATATGGTCAAGTGGGGTGACTATAACCACACATTCAACTACTCTTTCATGTATCTTATGTTGATCAACCACAACTAATTCCCTGAACTTTGAGCTAAGACTGTTAAAATAAATATAAAATATCAATGTATTCTTGGTACATACAACTAATGTTAGAACATTCATCTTTCAGATTCTGAATCCTTTTGACATTTCTACTCCTACTCTCTCCAGACAATCACAAATCCGTCAATTTTACCTAAAATATATCTCTCCCATCTTTCCCTTCCTGTTCATTGGCACTGCTGAGTTCTTGGTTTAAGTCTTCATCATCTCTCACCTGGTCCCTTACAAAAGCTTGTTAAATAGTCTTCCCCACTTTTCAAAAAGTGCATATATATCTATTTATACTTTTCTGCTTAGTAGTTTTCTATGGTTTCTTGGTCCAAATCATTAATCTGAATTCTTCCAATTTTTGGCCCTTACCTGTGTTTCCTGCCTCATTCTCTATTATTCTCCCAGTGGTATTTATAGTCCTACTAAGCAGAACTTCTGTTACTGTTCCTGCTGCCCAGAGGTGATAGTTAAAATATTTAAAGAACAGAAACCAATCACTCAGAACATGACCACTCAGAAATGCCACATTGGGACATCTGCTGAGTGGCAGTTCCAGCAGCCTATTTCTAGCCCCTTGACCTTGATTCTCTTCCTGGAGGACTTCTTCAGGTCCCTTACATGGTCCACAGAGGACTAGCCTTTGAGAAGGGATTGGAGGTGAGGGACACTGTCATTTAAAAGGTTTATACACTTAATTAACATTTCCAGTACCTAAGTAGAGATTGAAATATTTGTGCAGTAGGCACCATTTGCAGAATTTGAAATGACTTTTTATATATTTTTTGAGATATTCTTGAAAACCCAATATTTCATCTCTGATTGCTCCAAAAATAATTTGGTTTGCATCTGTTTCTTTGAATTTAATCAGCAAGAGGCGTCTACCTCTTACACAGGGCCTCCAGCAGATAAGATTTTTAATCAGGCTCAAACTTTCTTTTCAGGCTGACTAGGAAGCATTACATCCTGAACTGACCTAAAACTATGAAGAAAAATTCCAGCATCTTTTCTAACAAGAAAGAAAACAATATGTGCTTGTTTGTTCAAATCACAGTTGTGTGAACCAGTCATCATGATCATGTTTCCCGCATCAGCATCATTTAGAAATTGTTAACAAGTCCATACTCAATGCAAAACAATGAACTGGCCTTAAGGAAATAAGAGAATTCTTGCCTCCATGAGCTGATGGTGGATGGGGAGGAAAGACATGGCTACACAAAGTAATAGCATTTAGTAAAGTAGTACATTATGCATTGCTATCAAATAATAAACACCATAGCAGTCAAAGGAGGATGTGAGCATGTTTTTCACCCGGGTAGGTGAGGCTTTCTGAAGGAATTGGGCTGAAGAGTTTCAGCCTTGGCCCAGCAAGAGAACCAAGATAGGCAATGATATAGACAACACAGGGCAGGCTAGAACAGGGTCTTGAGATCGAGATGAGCCTAGAAATGTAAATGGGGTCAGCCTGCAAAACGAAGTGTACCGAGAAGAGGCATTTGGGTTTTAGACTGGGGCTCCATGCCTTAACTTTTGTTAAGCAGAAGCTTAACATAATCAGGGTAACATTAAAAAATACTAAGCAGTACCAAAAATACCAAGCAGTGTGCCTGGAAGTAACCTGGCATAACTGGGGACAGCAGTATCTTAGGGTCCAAGTGTTGAATTTGAGGCTGACTCTGACACTTTTCTGGCTGGGTGGGCTCAGACCAGTTACTTAACCTTCAAGTCTCCATTTAACCAGCTGTGAACAGAGGGCTATTAATACCTCATTCTCCGGGCTGTTATGAGAAGACTTTTGACATTTATGAGCACTTACTATCTGCTCATATTGCACTAACAGTATACTTGTCTCATTTAACCCTTATATTTGTGTTTTAAAAATTATTTTTAAATATACATGACATAAAATTAACCATTTAACCACTTTTAAGTATAGCGTTCAGGGCTGTTAACTACATTCACATCACTGCCATCCATCACCAGAACTCTTTCCATCTTGGAAAACTAAAGCTCTATGTCTATTGCATAGTAACTCCCCCTGTCCCTACTCTCCAAACCCTGGCAACTACCATTTGATTTTCTGTGTCTATGGATTTGACTACATTCAAATGAGTACTTTATTTAAGTAGAGTCATTCAGTATTCATCCCGCCACTACTGTATTAGTTCCTAACCATAATGTCTTCAAAGTTCGTCCATGTTTTAGCATGAGCTGGAATTTCCTTCCCATTTAAAATTGAATACCTTGAATGTCTTACATCACTGTTTTATCTTAAGAAAATCGGACCTTTTTAAAGTTTAACTTGTCCAAAATGACACAATTGGTAAGAGAAAGAACTAGTAACCAAAGTAATCTTACTCCCCCGCACATCCTCATTTCCCCTGTGCATCCTGCCCCATGTAGGTTAAGGGCCCATGTAGGTTGCTGCACCTGGCAGAGAGGAGCTATTTCAGGAAAGCATTCTATTGTTTTTGATTATCTAACACCACTTCTTCAGCTCATCCTGGTAACACAATTCCTTTTTCTGTTGTTGATGGTGTTGGGGATTGAACCTAGGACCTTGAATGTGCTAAGCATGTGCTCTACCACTGAGCTATACCTGTGTCCAATATTTCCTGTTTTCTTTGAGGAACTCTTTCTGTGATTGTACCACTTCCCATTCAGGGGTCACAAAGATGAGCATGTTCCCTGGGCCAGGCCAATCAGAGCCTTATGCCCCAGCCCCAACACTGACCGATTCAGAAATAGGCATGTGGGTGCAATCAGAGTCCTCTCTGGTGCTTTGAGGAGGTTGTGAGTCAGGAGTTGAATGTGTCCATTTCAAAAGTTTAGTGGAGTGATGGGGGGCAGGGGGCTGAGCAACATTTCAGCCCCTGGATTTAGTCATATCTGAAGTCAACTGCTTCCATCAACTTCCCAGAGACATGAGCCAATATATTAGTGGTTTTTGTTTTTAAACTAATTGGAGTTCAGTGTCTATAACTTGTTAAAGAAAGAAACCTAATACACTGATTAGATTAAAAGGTCCTTATGGATATGAAAAGGAAAAAACAGAAGTATTATTTAAACATTTTAAAATTGAGTATAACTGATAAATAAAACCATACATATTTAAGGGATCCAACAGCATGTTTTGAGATATATATATGCAATAAAATGATTACTACAATCAAGCTAATTAACATATCTGTGACCTCATATACTCATAGCAATTCTTAATTCTCTTTGCTTAAAACATAATACCACAAGAAAAAACATCCTTCAAAAGAAAAATGTGTTACTCTGGAGAAATGATAACCTCTGTAACAAATGGTTCTGGGGAAACTGGCTATACACATACAGAAGATCGAATCTACAGCCACATTTTTCAGCATCTATGAAACTAAAATCACAGTGTATCAAAGACCTAATGTTAAAAGAGATACAATCTGTTGGAAGACAAAATAGGTAAAACTCTTGAAGATATAGGTATAAGCAAAGACTTTCTGAACAGACCCCCAATCGCACCAGAAATAATGCCAAGAATCAACAAATGGGATCATATCAAATTTAAAAGGTTTTATACAGCAAAGAAAACAACCAACAGAAAAGACAACCTACAGAACGGGAAAATGTTTTTGCCAGGTATTCCTCAGATAAATATCTAGAATACACAATAATTCTATCTATAGAATAATAATAATATACAATAATAATATCTAGACTATCAAAAATATTAGACCTGTCTCAAAATAAAAGACCAAATTTAAAAAATGGGAAAGTGAAGTGAATAGACAATTCTTAGAAGAAGTACAAATAGATAATAAATATGTTGACCATTAGAAAAATGCAAATTAAAACAACACTAAGATGTCATCTTACTCCAGAAAGAATGGTTATCATCAAGAAATCAGATAACTACAAATGCTGGTGAGGCTTTGGGAAAAAGGAACTCTCCTACATCGTTTAACCACTGTGGAAATCAGTATGGAGATTCCAAAAAAAACCTAAAACTAGAAATTCCATTTGATCCAGCTATTCCCCTTTTAGATATCTTCATGAAAGAATTAAAAATATCATATTCACATTATATCACAGTGAAACATGCATAACCACATTTATAGCAGCCTATGTGTCCACCAACATAGGATAAAGAAATGGATAAAGAAAATGTGATATTTATACACAATGGAGTACTACTCTGCCATAAAGAAGGAATAAACTTGAGTCATTTGTACAAAAATGGATTCATTTTGAGACTATTATGTTGAGTGAAACAAATTAGACACACAAGCTTAAATACTGAAAGTTTCTCTTATATAAGAAACCCAACATATAAATAAAGAACATAATAAAAGATAGATAATAAGAAATAGGAAGATAGATCTTTTGCAAATGAAAAAGGGACCAAGAAATGGCAGGAAGGAGAGAGAGGAGAAAGGAAGGGGATAGAAAAATAATAAAGATGTACCATATACATGTACCAACTCCTCATGAAAAATATGATCACTAGGTACTACAAACATGTACTAATAAAAAAGTGAAAACGGGAAAAGAAAAACAGCATCTCATTACCAGAGACAGATTAAAACAAGTAAGTGAATACCATTCTAGGTGATTTCTTTCTTTTTTTTTTTTTTTTTGGTACCGGGGATGGAGCTGGGGTCCTTGTGCTTGCGCAGCAGGTGCCGAAACTACTGAGCTAAATCCCTGGCCCTCTAAGGGATTTCTTGATATTTCTACACATTAATGTATTTTTGAAAATAAACCATCAGCAATGCCGTACATATCATTTTATAGCACACTATTTCACTTAGTGGAGTATAACAGAAACACTTTTACATCAATGAATTCATGTTAGCATCATGGTCTTAGTATATAATTAATAAATTTTTTCCATTCCCCTATTACCCTCCAGTACATGCCCTCCTCCTTCCTCTTTATTCTCTTCCTTTTATTTAATAATATCCCTTCTCCTTTCATGATGTCCTTTTTAGGTTCTACATAGTAGGAAAATCGTGCAATACTTTTCTTTGAGTCTGGCTTATTTCACTTAACATGTTGATCTCTGGTTGCATCCATTTTCCTGAAAATGATGTAATCTCATTCTTATTTATGGCAGAATAATATGTATATATTTATATCACATTTATCTTTATCCATTTATCTCTAAAAAGAAATGTTGTGAAACTGTGTGATGTGAGGAAGAGGGAAACATCAAGAATTCTTACGAGGCTTGGACACCTGGGCAACTAAGAATAATGCTATTACTGAAAAAGTGGAAGAAGTTGCTACTTGTATAGAATCAGAAAGAGAAAGTGTCTAGCACTCCTAGGACCACAGAGTGCTAGCTATCTTCCAGAGGTAAAATGTACAACGTGATGTAGGACCTTTTCCAGAACCTCAAAGTCATGAATGTGTCCAAGGTTTGTTTGGGATAAAACTTTTGGACTCTGACATTTATCCCCCAACCTCACTCAGTAACCTACTATGAATTCTTCTTCCAAATATAATTTATTCATTAATCTCCTTATTTGTTCATTTAACACACGAGTGGTTATTATATGTGCCAGCTGCTAAGAATTCAGTGATAAGAAAATAAATATGGTTCCCTGTCTTTAGGGAGTTTGTAATGGAGTGGAGAAAACAGATGCAGAATCACACAAGTGAGTTAATAAGAAATGGGCTAGGAAGTTTGGTGCAGTCCAAGAGGCTAAAGCAAGATCACAAGTCCCAGCCCAGCTTAGGCAATTTAGCAATCCAGTTAGACTCTGTCTCAACATTGACTATAAAAAATGGGAATGGAGCTCAGTGCAAAGGCCCTGGATTCAATCCCCACCAAAAATAAAATAAATAAATAAATAAATAAATAAATAAATAAATAAATAGAGGAGGAGAAGAAGGAAAGTGAAAACAGCTTTTAAAGAGGTATTTTAGGGCCAGGGATTTAGCTCAGTGGTGCCATGCCTGCCTTGCAAGCACAAGGTACTGAGTTTGATCCCTCGTACTGAAAGAAAAAAAAAGGGGTATCTTGAGGAGGTCTAATTTAGATGGGTGAGAATGGGAGGGTTAAAGGGTAGGTTCTGTGGGGAAGTAACATTGAAGCTAAAGCCAGGCCAAGTGAGAAGTCGGCCCTGAAATGAAACAGCAAGGTGGAGACCAGAGGACTTGGTCTCGCTCACCCACAAGAAACAAGTGATTCATCCATCAGGAATGTGAGACCGGGAGGCTTCAAACTGGTTTCTTTGAAGTGGAGCTACCCAGAGCCCTGAGAACAGAAACTGGCAAATAACCTAGGTAGTACAGGGACCCCACAGCCTGTTCCCCAGTCACCTCCCAGTGGCTCTGCCCTTTTATTCATTCATCTACTCACTCAGTCAAGACACATTTATGGAGTGCCCACAGGTGGGGGCGTTATGCTGAACGTGAGGATGTGGGAGAGGGAACACTGGCACAGCCCACCTCTTGGCAGGTGCGCAGAAGCACAAGTGCCCCCTCCTCAAATGGCTCGGGATGCACCTAGGTCTCTCCCCTAAGGCATCTGTTAGACTGAGCATGTGAATATGTTTTGCAAGACTTCCTTTTTTTAGGTTCCCACCCCTAGCAGACTTATATTATACACTTTAATTTATTTATTTATTTCAAACTCAGAAAACTAAATCTAGTCCTCCCAGCAAAGGCAAAGGTCCTTTACTCACATAAAGCTAGGCAACACGGTAGACTACACCAAATAGAGTGTGGCTGGCCAGTCCCTCCAGATAAACATAAGGAAAGGTCATCCAAACACAGGAAGGCAGCCGTCCCCTTCCCTTTTCCTTTACCCCCTCCCCTTCCTCCCCCTGGATCCCTTATCCCCAGCGGGTGGACCCAGCCTTTCACAAAGTTTATTCTGAGGACTCAGCTCCCACAGTGGAACGTGCTGCAGACATGGGAATACAACAGCCTGGCCAACAGGGAAAACCAAAAATATAAACTGAGATATTTAAGAGCTTTCTGGCCCCTCCCCCACAAATTGGGGCAGAAATGTCTGCTAGTACAATTTTTTCTGTTCTGGATATAAGTCAGCCCTTCCTGGGAAGAGGCTCTCTGAAGCTTATTACATTTGTCAGCAAATATTTTAAATAGAAGAAAATTAATTTTTTTCTTGGGATCTTAATACCGTTTACTTGCTTTTCCTTTTTTATTTTTATTTTTTTTTGGTACCGGGGATCGAACTCAGGATCTTGTGTTTGCGAGGCAGGCGTCGGAACCACTGAGCTAATTCCTCAGCCCCTAATACCATTTACTTGATTCACTAAACAAATGCAATAAATGTTAGGAAACAAAGGCCCAGAAAGCCTTGCATCTCAAACACTGGCAACAAGAGTTTAACAAGAGTACACATAACACTAAAACTGCAGTGAAAAAATTAGCTAAATTTCCTTCATATTCACTAGAATTTTATAAATAACTGGGTATCCCAGAGTCCATAAATAGGAAGTAATTTTATCCTTTACTGGCAAATTTTGATTAAAGCAGTAGTGACAATATAAACTTTGTTCTCACCATTTTGATTTTTTTTACTCTATTTGGGAGAAAAGATTAATTATGCAGGATTGCATACCTCAATGATCATTCACCAGCATTTGTGATGAAATGTTTAGTACTAATTTCAAAACAGGCCTAGTATTTGAAAGCAAAGCAGAATGGTGACCTTTCTCATTAGCTGTTGCTCAAACAAAGATATGTTCCAGCAATATCCGATGCTTCCTTCCTGCTGGGGCCTCCACCCAGTGCAATTTAAAACACTTGTGTTACATCCAAGCCAGAGTTGAGGATGTGGTGTGGCTGAGTTTCAGTAACATTGTGTTTATGGTTTATTATTATTTTCTAGGTTTTTAAATAATTTAATTTGCTTGTTTTGTTTTCATAAATTTATTACGAGTTGGGTTTTCAAGATTAACTATATGAAATCATACATGAACTTCATGTGCATATTTAATCTTTTATCTCTCCAGCTTTCTGTTTTTGTAACAAATAGTATCATAGCTTCTTAACTGTAAGGGCAGAGATTTATCTTGCATTGCTTTTTGGTGTTTTATAAATTCTTTGTAGGCAAAAGCAAACAAAAACAGAAACATTTTTTAAGTATCATGCTTAACTTGTTTTGTTTAAGATGCCATAAACACAAATGAATACAAATCCAAGGAAACAATGTGAGAAAGAAACAAAAGAAGGGGAAAAAAAGACTGTTTTAATACAAGTAACCTTCATGTTAATCTTGGCTGATGTTCCTGAATTAAGCAATGTAAGTTGAAAATGGTCAAAATAAAGGTGATTGTTCCACAAAAAAATAAATAATGACAATTTTGCTATTGACCAAAGATCTGACACTCACTCTCTGTAGAAATGATCATAAACACTTAGTGCAACTATAAATTATATAAAGCACTTACATCTTCTACAATGGGCATAATTTTATGATAGAAAAAATTGAATATGTATTACTTTAAAAATAATTTTACTTAAAAAAATAATTTTACTTGTCTGTACTTACACAATATAAAACTTCTAAAGTATATGTCCATAAATTAAAAAGAGCTACACCCTGATCAATTCTTTGAAAGTGTATTTAAGATGGCACCATGTGGCAATCTACCAGAACAAGATAGAGTATCAATGTTTGTCAGGCCATGCATTGTATCATTTAAACCTTACAATAAGCCAGTAAAATTCTTTTTATCATTACCATTCTAAAAGTGAAGAAATAGAGGCTCAGAAGAAATATCTTTCCCAGAGAGTAAGATGTTATCGACTTAGGCAACTGAAGGTTCAGATTAGGGCTACCTTGGAACATTTTGACTCGGAGACTCACTGCATTATCTGTTCCCCAGAACATTCTCTTTTACCTTCTTGCAGCTCTGCCCTCACTGTATCCTCAGCCCAGTTCCCCTAGAAGCTGCAGCCATTCCTGGTCTCCCATTGCCATACCACACAGTCAAGGGAATGAAAGAATCTGCACCCAAGAATTCCGAGCATAAGCAACAAGCCCTTTTATGTCACATGCCCACTCCTGTACCAATTATTGAGACCAGGGAGAGAAGTGACTCTGACTAGTTCAACCTTGTCAAAAACTAAATGTCCCTTTTTAACAATGTCAC
Organism: Heterocephalus glaber; assembly: GCF_053883595.1. Lineage (NCBI taxonomy): Eukaryota > Metazoa > Chordata > Mammalia > Rodentia > Bathyergidae > Heterocephalus > Heterocephalus glaber. The sequence continues at coordinate 29,363,468 of NW_028258296.1, read as the reverse complement.
TAAGAATGGGAGAACCTCTGTTTGCCAAAAGTAAATCTGTACACAAGCAGGAAAGAGGAAAGGGGAATGCTTGGTAGAGGGGCAACCAATGACTGTCCAACTCAGTACTTCATAGAAAAAGGGATCACCATTTAAAATAATCTTTATAGTGCCCAGACTCTGTAAGGACTCACAAAGCGACAGCCGTTGTTGAAAGCATTGCCAGAACACTGGTTTGTTTGGGTTTTTTTTCCGGTACCGGGGATCAAACTCGGGTCCTTGCACTTGCGCAGTAGGTGGTGAAACCACTGAGCTAAATCCCCAGCCCAGAACACTGGTTTTTAACTCTCATTAACCATTACATAAAATTTCAAGAATTGAATATATGTGATTAAAAAAGTACCAAGACTTTCAAAGAAATTTGTTAGAACATACACATGTAATGAGTGTTGTCATTAGAAGCATTTTTTAAAATGAAAGTTTAATTGAGCTTTCACATGCTGCTCCCCTGTTCAGCATGTTGTTCCACCTCTGAAATCTGCTATGGCTGTGTTCTCAACATTTCTATTTGGTTTGGGAAAACTTCTTCTTACCCATGTCTTTTGACACTGGAAAATCTGTTAATTACAGCGCTAACCTTCCCTCCACATCCTCTCTTCAGTGGTCCTGCAAACCAGGTCTGACCAAGCAAGGTAATTCATTCTCCTTTCCCCGACCCCACCCATCATGAGTGGATCAAGGGATGGTTGAGACCCAAGTAAGACCAGTCACAGGGCTTCCAGGAAATTTGACCTATGTACACTAAGAGTCTTCTTACTGGGTCATCATCTGCCATGAGGTGGGTTTGGAACTGCTAGAATTATCTTTCCATACAGAGTCATATGAGGAAACCCTGTTTGTTGCAAGAGAGAAGGAATAGAAACTTCTAAGAAAACTTAGGAAAAAGACAGCTCTGACACTATGCTCCAGCCTGGGGATCTACATATGTGTGAAGTCAACTTTGCCCTTAGACCTGTGGTTTATATGCATCAATACAACACTTTTCAGTTTATGGTAGTGTGAGTTTAGTTTCTTTACTTGCACATGAAAGGATTCAGACAAATGCAATCAAAGTCTCTAATTCAAGCATCTTTCTTTTTCCACAACTGTCTTCTTTCTAGCTTGTTTGTTCAAAGATGCCTTAATAGGGCACTCAGTTCTTGATAAATTCTTCCACTTTTTCCATATTCAGTAGTCTCCTTTAGCCTTAATCTTCTTCCCTCTGTAACTTAGATTTATCCTTTATCATTTCAAAAACTCCTTTGCTCCCTTTTGGTAAAATTCAACCCATGGAATCTAACCACCCACACCTGAACACTGGTTAAACAACACTAGAGAAAAATCACACCAAGGACAGATTGATCACACCCTGGTTCATGATCATACCTCATATGGACCCTCCAGCAAAGGTTAGTCTTGTTGCATTGGTCTAATCCATTTTTTCCTATGTTTCCCAACAATAACATCAAACCTTTCCCATTTTTTTTTTCAAACTTTTCACAATGTTCATCATTCACTGCACTCTATCTCAGTGGACATCCTTTGCTTCATAGACAAAATAGAACCCATAAATCTCTTTCCAAATGTAACCTATTTTCTGTCTCTTCTCAAAATTATCTTTCCTGTTTAAGTGTCATCTATCTATCTGAGATTCAAATCTCACTCTCTCTTAACTTGTAAGGAACCTGCACTATCAGTTAGCTCTTCTCTAAACTGTACCTCTGATCTCACTAGGCTGGATAGCTATTTGCCTCTCCAAAGCCATTTTGCATCCTTCTTTACCCTCCTTTGTGCTGGGGGTGGGAGTGGGGTTGAAGTATGTATGAAAGATTCAACAGGTCTCATTGCTCTCTACTTTCTGATGGAGTTTGACCAATGGCCAGCCCCAGCAGGGACTGGAGGGATGGAAGAATGTGAAATGGTAGTATTTTCTTCTCCCACTTCTTGGACTGATATTTTCTTTTGATTAAGCTCATTGTCTTCTCAAGACAGCCCTCTCCATCTGAGTTCTGTTAATTTCTCCATCCCCTCATCTCTTTAAATATAAAGTAATCATTCCATTTTTCTTTCCCCAGGGTACTCTACAATCCCTTGTTGGTTTTCTGTACTGTAACAACACCGTTGTTTATAGTTCCTTCCTCCTAAATCTACTGTGGACTTGTAACTCCACAGAATGTGGAATTCCACATTAGAATTAGGAAAGGTGTTTTATCTGTTGCCTGCTGACTGATACAAACTCTCATGAATTCTTTGCATTAGTGTATATATATATATATATATGTTCAGGTATCCTAGATTCACAAATCCATAATCTTTTCCTGTTATCTATTTTTGCTAGTCTACACTCTTGATTACATCTTACATCATCAGTCAAAATTGTTCCTTCTCTGAAATCCCAACCATGCTGGTGTTCTAAAATGAGACTTACATGCCCCAAAACTACACAGAAATATTTTTTTGTTGTTTCAGTCACCTCTGTGGTATTTTGTTATAGCACCCTGAGCTGACAAAGAGTATAGCACTTGCTGGCTCTTGGAAGAAGTCATGCTTCCAGATTATTTTATCTTTGTGGTCTGGCCTTCTTGCCAATGCTCACTGAGGTTGAATGTACTTTTCTTTCCCCCACCAATATATTCTCTCCTCTTTCTTTATCCACCAACACTCATCTCTGAGGAATCACCTTAAAGATCACTTCCTTCAGCAAGCCTTCTTTGACTATTCCAGGCTGATCCCATATTCTTTACCCATATTTTCTTTACCTATATATTCATAGCTTTCTCAGCTTAATTTTTTCTTATGTTCTATTGTAGTTTCCTAATCTGTCTCTCCTACTCATAGTAGCTTGTGAGGTCTTCAAGGCCAAGAGCTGTATTTTTAAAAATTTCTCTGCAGAGGTGCATATAGCAGCCAACTCATTGTTAATTTTCAACACATACCCATGAAACAAATGACTGAAACTCAAGCTGCCCAGCTCCACACTGTGCATTCAATCAAGCACTCTCTAACCCTATTCATTGCCTTGTAACACAGCTGGCTGTAAATGTGAAACTCTCACTCATGAAATCATGAACAGCTGTAAGATCATTATTTTCACACTTTATTTTTGTTTTACCCATGATACCTTCTTCTGTGCTTTATACATGTTATACGGACAATAATTTTGCTGCTGCTGCTGCTGTTGTTGTTGTTGTTATTAAAGACATAAGTATGTTTGGCAAAAATAAAGCTGTCTAAGCCTTCATTAGTAGAAGTTCAGTGTAAGAGTGTTTGTGTGCTTAATGACACTTACGTGGATCACATCACATCTGAAATATTATGTTCAGTTCTGGGCAATGATCATGCATTCCTTCCTTCAGCAAATGTTTATACAGTGGCCATTCTGGCCCAAACACCTTTTATTCATTGCCAAAGTCTTGGCAATTAAAAAAATAGGTTTAAAATCTTAGTTTGCCTTTTACTTTTGTTGCAGAAATAATCTCAAAAGATCAGTTACTTACTACATCCCCATTTTTAAATTTATGCTACACATTCATCATAAGCTGAATGTAGCTCAACCCCATGTAGTCTGTATTTCAGGGCCCATTTGGAACATCAGTGGTTTCATGGTAAAAAAAAAAAAAAAAAGCATAGCCAACCATTCACTGGCTCTTAAAGTTCTATGAAGAAATCATTCACATCGTTATTGCTCACATTTCATATGGTCATGTCTGAATTCACAGAGAGTGGAGCAAATAAGGGTGAACAATAAAATTGTCTACCATACTACATCACCTAATCTTTTTATTTCCCCATTTTATCATGTTCAACATAATAAAAATCTCAGATCAAAATTAAAAGCTTTTGCTCATCAAAGAAAAGAATCAAGAGTGACGAGACAACCTACAGAATGGGAAAAATTTTTCCAGCTATTCCTTAGAGGACTAACATCTAAAATATATAAAGAACTCAAAAAAATTAGACCCTCAAAACAAAAGACCTAATAAAAAATGGGCAACTGGAATGAATAGACATTTATAGAAGGAGAAATACAAAGGGCCAATAAATATATGAAAAAAATGTTCAACATGTCTGGCTACTACAGAAATGCAAATTAAAACAAAATTGAAATACCATCTTACTCCAAAAAGAATGGCTTTCATCAAGAAATCAAGCAGGGGCCTGGGATTTAGTTCAGAGTCACTGCGCCTGCCTCACAAGCATAAGGTTCTGAGTTTAATCCCTGGTACCAAAAAGAAAGAAATCAATCAAATAATAACAAATGCTAGCAAGGATGTGAGGAAAAAAGAATTCTAGGAATGTAAACTAGTACAACTACTATGGAAGTCAGTGTGGAGATTCCTCAACTGAAAAAAAAGTTTAATTTGACCCAGCTATTGCGCATCTAGGTATCTTCTCAAAAGAGTTAAAGTCAGGGCCGGGGATTTAGCTCAGTGGTTTCACCGCCTGCTGCACAAGCGCAAGGACCCGAGTTCGATCCCTGGTACAAAAAAAAAAAAAAAAGAGTTAAAGTCATCATATTACAGAGATACATGAATATCTATGTTTATAGTAGTACAATTAATAACATCTAAATCTTAGAAATGGTCTATATGCCCACCAACAAATAAATAAAGAAAGAAAACGTGGTATTTATACACAAAGGAGTACTGCTTTGCCATAAAGAAAGACAAACTTGAGGCATTTGTAGGTAAAATGGATGCAACTCTCTCTAGAGTGAGAAAGAGAGAGAAAAATAGAGAAAATAGATAAGTAAGAAGTAGGGAGATACTTTCAAATGGATGGGGGAACAAGAGATGGAGGGAGAAGGGGGAACGGGGATGCGAAAAAAAGAACTGAAGTAAAAAGATGATGAAAATAGAACTTTTGAAAATGGAAAGGGGTCCAAGAGTTGGAAGGAGCAGGGAGGGAGAAGGGGGTAAGGAATCAGAAAAAAAAAAAAAAGGAATTAGGTTGTATGATGTACATGTATCAACTCCCCATGATAAATGTAACCAATATACACTGCAAACATGTACTAATAAAAAAGGTCCAAAATAAAGTATGTGAAGTATATGACTTATTGTGTTCTTTTAGGAAACGTTAGCTATCTTGGTTTAAATTCTATTAAAAGTTTTAAAATCTTGATATTCAGCATAAAATTACTGTAAATAAAGTTCTCTAAGTGCTTCAGAGTAGAGTAAATTTATTTTTTCTTCCTTTGAATGCTTTCTTTGAAGACTCAGTTAAGCTGACTGAATTATATTTCTTGCACTGGCTTGATGTGTTTTCCATCTCTTCCTTTCAACACTTTTCTAGAATTAAAGAAATCTGAAAAGAAATAGGTTGGTTAAAAATTCAATGATTTGATATTTTTCATGTTCAAGATCTGTTTTTTAAACAAGATTGTAAGCAATTTCATCTGGGAACATGTTTCATACTTTTTGCATCATGAGAAACTAGGACAATTCCCAAAGAATTTCTCAGTACTGATAAGGAAAGGTTGGAAATAGAATTGAAACTTTATGTTATTATTTCACAGTATTCACTGATTTAGTAAGTTTACAGTTGTAATTTAACTATATGTATTTTAAATGTATCTTAATTATTTGTTAAATTTACATATCATTGATATCATTTTTCTACCAAAAAATGTCAGCACAAAGAGCATGATTGATTTGGAATATACGTGTAGATTTACATAAACCCTAGTAATATTTCTTCTGGATTCATCCACTGAGAACTAAGTTAAATAATAATTTACTGCTTTTTCATTACTCTTCCTAGAATTACTCAAATAAGTCCTATATAAAGAGAGTTGAAAATTCTTTTTGTGATATAATTTATACAAGATCTTTAAATATTTGATGAGCATGTGAGTTATTAAATATGATTTTAAAAAACATTCAATTGAGGACTTTACAGGTTAGTTAGCTTCCTGTCACTGTGATAAAATACCTAGGAAAAATAACTTAGGAAGAAAAGATTTATTTGGGCTCACAGTTTCAGAGGTTTCAGACTGTGGTTGGCTGACTCCATTAATTTGAGCAGAGATGAAACAAGATATCATGGTGGAAGGGGGTGGTGGAACAAAACTTCACCCTATGGCAGCTGAGAAACAAAGAGAGGGTTAAAAAGCCCAAGAGGAAAAGGGCTGAGACCAGATATAGTCCCTAAGATCACACTCCCATGATCCACTCTCTTCAACCAGGTCCTAGCTCCATGATCCAATCACTTCCCAAAAAGCCCATCAGCTGGCAACCAAACCATTAATACGTGAGTTCTGGAGGACATTTCAAGTCCAAAGTAAGACTTAGAAATAGGGACATTCTGCAGTAGGTCTTAGAAATATCTATCTTCCAATTTAACCTCTCATGAAACTTTCTTTGAAGTGAGAGGACTGATGTTTGCAACTTTCCCGACTTGTTAGTCCCATGAACATGTGTGCATGGCAACCAGGTTATCCCCCAGCAGTGTGATCTTGTGCAGAGTGTCTGTGATTGTGCAAGGATTTGAAGATAAAAACGATACCCTGGGTTTCATTCAAATTAGTGACCAGGCAAGTGTTACTTTGATTCCAAAACCAGGGAAAGATTCCCTGGAAAAGATTCCTGGCTTTCATTCAAATTAGTGACCAGGCAAGTGTTACTTTGATTCCAAATCCAGGAAAAGATTCCCTGGAAAGATTCCAAAACCCAACCCAAAAAGAGAACTACTGACCAATGTCCCTAATGGACACAGATGCAAAAATCCTCAATGAGATACTGGCAAACAGACTACAGAGTGTCATCAAGAAGATCATACACCCTGACCAAGTCGGATTTATCCCAGGGATGCAAGGATGGTTCAACATCTGTAAATCAATAAATGTAATACACTATATTAACAGAGCCAAGGACAAAAACCATATGATCATCTCAATAGATGCAGAAAAGGCATTTGAAAAAATCCAGCACCCATTCATGATAAAAATGCTACAGAAAATTGGAATAGAAGGTCTTTATCTTAAGCTGATTAAGGCTATCTATGAAAAACCAACAGCCAACATCATACTAAATGGTCAAAAACTGAAAACTTTCACACTAAAATCAGGAACAAGACAGGGATGCCCACTATCACCATTCCTCTTCAATATTGTTCTGGAAACATTAGCCATAGCAATCAGAAAAGAGAAAGAAATAAAAGGAATAAAGATAGGAAAGGAAGAAGTTAAACTGTCATTATTTGCTGATGATATGATACTTTACATAGAAAACCCAGAAAACTCAGTCAAAAGTCTTCTAGACCTAATTGACAGATTCAGTAGAGTAGCTGGATATAAGGTCAACACTCAAAAAACAATAGCCTTTTTATACACAAATAGCAGACCCATTGAGAGAGAAATTCGGGAAATAATTCCTTTTACAATAGCATCTAAAAAAATGAAATATCTAGGAATCAACCTAACAAAGGAAGCAAAAGACCTCTACACTGAAAACTATAGCACTCTGAAGAAGGCGATTGAAGAGGATATAAGAAAATGGAAAGATATCCCTTATTCCTGGGTAGGAAGAATCAATATAGTGAAAATGGCCATACTTCCAAAACTACTATATAGATTTAATGCAATACCGATTGAAATTCCAACAACATACTTCACAGAACTTGAGAAAACAATCCAAAAATTCATTTGGAAGCAGAAGAAACCTAGAATAGCAAAAGCAATTCTAGGCAAGAGACATGGCTGGGGGTATCACAATCCCCAACTTGAAACTATACTACAAAGCTACTGTGATAAAAACAGCATGGTACTGGCAAAGAAACAGACTCAAAGATCAGTGGAATAGATTAGAAGATGCAGAAACAACTCCAGACATACTCAGCCACCTCATTTTTGACAAGAGAGCCAACTACCCTCATTGGAGAAAAGAGAGCCTGTTCAATAAATGGTGTTGGAAAACCTGGATTTCAACCTGCCAAGGATTAAAACTAGACCCATACCTATCACTGTGCACTAAACTAAGATCAAAGTGGATTAAAGAGCTAAATATCAAGACAGAAGCAGTAAACTTGCTGGAAGATAAGTTAGGTAGAACTCTCAATGACATTGGCATAGGAAAAGACATTATGAACAAATCTTCAGTAGCACGGGAGCTAACACAAAGAATCAACAACTGAGATCTCATTTTATTAAAAAGCTTCTGCACTGCAAGTGAAACTACCAACAGAGCTAAGAGACAACCTACAATCTGGGAAAAAAATTTTAGCAGCTGTACCTCAGACAAAGGTCTACTATCTAGAATATATAAAGAATTGAAAAAAATCAGACGCCCCAAATTCAAAGACCCAATTCAAAAATGGGCATCTGAAATGAACAGACATTTCTCTCACAAAGAAGTAAAAACAGCATATAAATATATGAAAAAATGTTCAACATCACTCGTCATTTGAGAGATGCAGATGAAAACAACACTGAGATTCCACCTCACCCCACAAAGAAAGGCTGCTATCAAGAAATCAACCAATAACAAATGCTGGTGGGGGTGTAGGGAGAAAGGAACCCTTCTCCATTGTTGGTGGGAGTGCAGACTGGTGCAGCTACTGTGGAAATCAGAATGGAGATATCTCAAAGAACTAGGACTAGAGGTCCCATTTGACCCAGCTATTCCCCTACTGGGTATCGTCCCCAAAGAATTAAAAGAATTGTATCACAGTGATATATGTGCACCTATGTTTATAGCAGCACAGTTTGTAATAGCTAAGGTTTGTAAACAGCCCAAATGCCCATCAACTGGAAACTAGATAAAGAAGATGTGGGGTTTTTTTTATAAAATGGAGTACTACTCAGCCATAAAGAAGGAGAAACTAGAGTCATTTATAGCTAAATGGATGCATATTAAGGCCATGCCATTAAGTGAAATAAATAGGACACACATGTGTAAATACCGAATGGTTTCTCTAGTGTGAGAAACTGAAAGTGTAAATAAGGATGAATATGATTAAAATGAATAACTGATAATTTGAAATAGGAAAAGGTCCAAAGGGGTAGGGCTGGTAGGAGGGGAAAGGGAAAGGGAAGAAAGGAAAGGAAAAATTATGAGAAAGAAAAAAAAAATGGAAACAAAGTCTACGTAAATAGGGAAGGGTGGTGGGGGTGAAGGGCATATAGGTAATGGGGGAAAAAATAAGAACCAAGATACATCATGTATAGGTACAAGCACCCAATGATAAACATAAACATATTGTATACCTAAAATGTACCAATTAATATATAAATTTAAAAAACAACAAATTAGTGACCAGCTATTTGTTACAAAACAGCTCTCCATGTTTGTAACCTTATTAAAATATGCTCAATAACAATCATACAGTGTTAACCAGGCATGGTGGCACGCTCTTATAATCCAGTCCAGAGTTCAGTCCCCAGTAACACACAGACACAACACATATACACACACAATACAATGTTGACATCAAGATTTAGAATAATGGTTTAATACATTTCTTTCTTAAGCTTAAAAAGAGTTGACTTCAGGGCTGGGGATTTACTAGTAAGTGCAAGGTCTGGAGCTCAATCCCCAGTACCAAAAAAAAAAAAAAAAAGGATTGACTTCTGATTTGTGTCCTTCCTAATTTTTTAATTTGATATTTATTTATAAAGCCTTAAACACTAGAGCCTACACTGTCAAGAGAAAAAAATTGAGGGAAAGAACATGTCCCCGAAAGAGAAAAATAATACATATATCCTTCTTTACTCATAGAGGAAGAAATATTGATTTGAAGTACACTTGAATGATTTAGATTCACTCAGATCTAAAGTCCTATATTTTGCCTAGAGACAAGACACACAGAGAAGAAAAATAACATTAATCAGCTTACACATGATCCCTCTTGGTTCTTCTTCAGCATGAATCAGTTCATAGCTCTCTAGGCTGCCAGACTTCCCCATCATCCAGGAGGAAACCACAGGGCCATCTACACAGCATAGGAGAAATGCTTGAGAGTCAGCAGAGGACTCTAAAATCTCATTCCACCCCCTCTCTTTTTCTCTCCTCTTTCATTTTTACAAACCAAAATGGGCCATTTTTTAGGCTAGTGGTTCCCAAACCTGTTGGATTATAAAACCACTCATGGATCTTTTTTTTAAAGACAAATTCTAGGCTCCATCCCAGATCTACTGCATGAGACTTTTTGGATAGTAGGGCCTAGAAATCTGTGTTTTTTAGAATTCCTTGGTGATTCTGATTATCTGACAACTTCTGGAAGAACTGAGAAGATTATAGGGCTATGGAGTACCTTGGTCTCTGACCTTGGTAAAAGGGCTAAACCTAGGATGTGGATCATTTTGACAATCAAAGAGATCTGGTCAGAATAATAGCCCTTCCTCCCACCACTCTGCACTGCCTCCCTTCTCACAGATACCCCAAGTCATCATAAATACTGAGACTTGCAGCCTGTGAACACAGTGGTCCATGCGGGGGACTCAGTTTTTGCACATGTATTGTAATGGCACCCATAAACTGTCACATCCCAGGGGGAAAATGAATCTTCAGGAATGCTGTCAAAGCTCCAAGTACCACTTAGAATTTATTTTCATCCACTGTAGCTATACTTCACTCTATTGTTTACAATTGTACAGTATTTGTCCAACTGTGTATAGCTGAGTCTTAGCTGATTTTATTCAACCTTCCTTTCCCTCGAGTGCTTATAAGCAGTACCTGCCTAAGGAACTCATTTAAAAGTACGTGTGCACATAATTCAAATTCTACAATCTGCAGTGATAACGCTATTATGCGTGATTGTAATTCTCTAAATTCTTTTAGCTTGTTTCCTACCACCAGAGTGACGAATGCTTAGATATGTTCTTGAATTTCTGTGATACTCTGCCATAAAATCCTGTAACTCGCCTCACTGATGGTGTTGATCTCTGGGTTAGCTTTAAGTGCTGGGCGGGTCCCAGAAAGAGCAGCCTCCAGCACACTGCCTGCCCTGTGCTTGCCCAGAGAGATATGATAGCACAAAGGCTCTAATTCCTTCCCTATCATGCTATCATTACAAAGATTTATGTAATTTTAGAAAATTACAGATGTTTGCTTTAGAAAGGGAATTTAAATGTGTAACACATAAGTCTATATGAATATTTTACAAATGCATATGTGTGTATAAGAATACATATATTGAGCATGTATACACATGTGTATATGAGTGTATGAATATGTATGTGGGAGACTAAGGTGCATGTATACACCAAGACATAAATATTCTCATTTTTTGTGTCTCAAAGAATAATATTTTGACTATTTCTACATGTAATAATGATATAGTACATTTGTCACCTGTGACACATAATTGATCCTTGAAAGGGTTGAAATGGTTCTTTGTCACAAGAATTAATTATTCATCTTTGGGAATTGAGTCCTAGGAATTCAGGATTGATGGAGGAGATGGTACAGGAGAATGGAAGGGCCCATTCTCTAAAATGTAGGCAAGGAATGGGCCATTCAATAGTATGAGGAGGCACTAAATTTCTGTACTTTTTTTTTTTTTCTGGTACCACGGATCAAACTCAGGATGCTTGTCAGGCAGGCACAGCACCACTGAGCTCCATCCCTGGCCCTAACTTTCTGTACTTCTTAATGGCAAATTCATGATGCTCCATTCTACTTTGAAAGATAGAAAGTTAAATTAGTGATTTGGATACAAGCTGAAAAATGCTGTAATAGAGATTATGTGTTAAATGCTTTGGAACATAGTAGAAGGAGAGATTAATGCCACTCCTTAGGGGTCAGGAGAAACCTTATAGAGGAGATGACATTTAAATCTAGGCTTTGAAGTAGAAGCTCATTAGAGAAGTCAGGGAAGAAGGGCAGGGCATTCCCAGCTGAGGGTATTGTATAAAGAGGCATGAAATTCTATGGCAAGCAAAGTATTGCTTCATACTAGAAGCAGCTGCCCATTAATCTATGCAGAAATACCAATATGGCTGGAGGGTAACCATCTGGAGCATCCTCAGAGCTGCTCTTTGTGAACCACTATATTAATGGACAAAAAGAAACAGTGCAAAAGTAAAGCTGCCCAAAAATGATCAGAGAAGCCAGAAAGCAGAACTCTGTTGTCCAACACCCATATAAATGTTAGATGGACAAAAAACAAATTGTTAGTCACTACTTTGATTTTTTACAAGTATAAATTAATCAATATTACCATAATCTTATTCTTGCAGGCATCTAAACTTAGGATTTTTTCTAATCACCAATGGGATCACATTTGTGCATTTATCTAGCAAGCTTGAGTACAGATCTCTTCACTTCACTTCCTCTAAGGCCCATGGCAAACCAGAGCTGTAACAGGAATGGTACCAGGTAGGCACACCTTATGCTTGGAGCTTTTACACATTTCCCTGTGTTCACTGACAGTTGGGTTATGCCAAAACCCATTTTTCCAGGCTGGCACACACACTTAGTAATTAAAGTGGGGCTTTTATATGGCTTTAAATAGTTTAATATGAACATGCCCTGAGGATCCTCCCCAGAGCTTGGTTTAATATATTTAATAACCAATTAAGACATCCTCAACTTCAGCTTCCACTAGGTTAATTTTTTAATGAGTTTCAGAGTGCCTCTCAGGATATTTCTTCCTTAGATGTGGTGAGAAATGCACATGCACTTAGGCATGGATTTTAAATTTTAATTTGCTAGGTACTAGATATGCAGTATGAGGGAAATCAGTGAATATCTGAGTCAACTTTTTCTTCTCTCTGTGTTTTGTTTTTTGGGTTTTTTTCCAGTACAGGGAATCAAACTCAGGACCTTGCACTGCCCAGGCATACACAGCACCACTGAGCTGTATCCCCAACCCTAACTTTTTTTTTTCCTTCTCTATAAAAGAAAAACTTTGGACAAGATGTTCAAAATCCTTCTAGTTCTTGCTTTTTATTAATGTGACAGTAGAATGGCTGTTATTAGTACTTCTTCTTTAGGGAGCCAGAGGATCCTATCCTGCACAAAATACACTGTGTGTGTAAGTATGTGTGTGTGTATAAATGTCTGTGTGTTTTAATGAATCTCAATCTGGTGGCTTTGTATAAGTAATAGAATTGGGATTGTGTATGTTAAGAGTGTATAGAAAGTTTCTTTGAAAGGTCTTATTAATAGGCCAATGTATAGAAAAAATTTGTAAACAATTTGGAGTTACCAATTGTGTTCATTTTACCCAAACTACACAGTCCCTTTGCTCCTGAAGGCTTGTATTGTTTTCTCCTCAGGAGCTACAGCTTGGAAGACCCTTCAGCCATTGACGGAGAAGCACTCTTACTATCTGCCTCCCTTTAGAAGGGATCCTAGGACAAAATAAATCATCAGCCTGTTCTGTCTCTTTCCTTGCCTCCCTCTTATCACCACCTCAGACCAGTTTCATTGTGTGAAATTAGCATGGATAGGGAAGGAAGGGAAAATTGCAGCAAAGGGGAAATTAAAAATTAAAATATTAACAGTTTCACTCTCTACAACTGAGTGGTCCTTATCATTCCCAGGCTGAAGTGGGGAGTATAATCCTTTATTTTTTTCTCTCCTATATTCAGACAAAAAAATCATAAACAAAAACACAAGATGCAATAAAAATTTAATCTGATACACCTAATGCTTGCAAAGATAATGGGTACTTAAAAAAAGAACTATAATATAGTTAAAGTACTAGTCAAGTAGATATTTGGTTTCATCTTGAGCACTAATGGAGGAGCATAATCTGAGAAAAAACAAGGTCTTAACTGTCTCATTCCAAACAGGCAAACGTTGATTATCCAAATCCATGACAAATCTGCCTTTCAGTTTCTTTGTGACATTGCTCCCTCCCCCTGCATATTCAACTCATCTTTAAGAATGACAAGTTAGCCTGCTTTCCAGTTTTTTCAGAACTAGAATCTTCCCAGAATGGCAGCATTATTTTATTTAAAGTCTATTTGAATTCCCAGAATTTGAGAAATATACATATTCAAAAACATCAGAATAAAAACACATTCCCAAGTGAGATGAAAAAGTGCACTCTGGGAAAGTTCCTACTGTGATTGAAAACATGCCTATTTTCATTTGCAGTATCCTTAAAGGCTTCCACAATGATTCTGGGGTAACAGCCATGATAGTTAAACCCACTGACTGGCTAAGCTGATGTGCTTAAGTCATAGGTACTATTAGGTAAAGTTAGCTGATCCCCTACAATGCTCAAAAACAGAGTAACAAATATTACAAAAAGAAATTGAGAAAAATACAAGCAAAGAAGTTTTTCTTTCTTCTCTTTCTTTGTTTCCCCCTGTGGTACTGAGGATAAACCAAGGATCTGGTGCATGCTAAGCTGCACTTTATCACTGAACTATATCTCCACCCTCAAGAATCTTTTCTAATATATCAGTAATAGCAACTATAGTGAAAATGGAGAATAGGAACTTAGGAATTTCTCTCTATGAGCAATTATAGCTTAATATAATTTTTGATGCCTTTATAAGATTGTTCCTAACAGATCATCTCACTTATACCTCTATGGTCTACAAATGCAATAGCTTAATATCCTGAAATGGCTTTCAAAACTTTCTTTAGGTTGAAAACTCTCCTGTTGATCTTATGGCTCTGTTCCTATCCAAATGCTCAGATTTGGGATAGAAGCTGAGAATTTTAGGTCTCTAGAGTGCTAAAGAATACAAACCACCAATATTGACCTAAGTTTTAAAAAAGTACATTCAGTTGATGGGAAACTTTCTATCACTGGAACATTTTTTCTTTTTAATTGCTTTATGGCACTCCCTTTCTCGTACATTTCTTCTCTTTCTCTTTTTCTCTCCCCTCCTTATAGCCTTTGCCAACTGGCACTCAGTAACCCTACTGGTCATTGGCTTAAACCAACACAAAGACTAAGACTGCCAAACCTTGCCTGTCTCAAACCTGGAGGCAGGAAGAATCTTGTCTATATTTGGCTAGGCCTGATTTATACACAGATTCTGGTCTTTTACTATGTAAAGCATGCCTGAAGTAAGCACGCAAGCATGGGGCATACAGCATTCACATTTTTATTCTGTTACCTAGAGAGGAACTCCTGACCATTCTTTGGCATATTAGAGCAATGAAGTTTGCTCCCACACAGCACCCTATCTAACAAACCAGTGTCCTTATATGGTAGTAATAGGAAGGTAGGAACATCCGTAAAATCATTTAAATTTTTCCTTGCTTCTTGGTAAGATGTTTGTAAATGTAGTCATGGCAATAAATACAGAATAGCTCATTGGAAAGGTTAAAAGCAACTTTAGAAATCCTTCTGACCAGCAGTTTCCAAACATGGTTCATGCACATCAGAAACACTGTGGAACTTGTTAAAAGTTGGATTCTCAGACATTTAACAGATAGCTTCTAAATCACAATCGCTAAGATCAGGGTCCTAGAATTCTATTTCAAGTTGTTAGCTGATGGACAAGCAGGTTTCAGAACCGCTGGTACTCTAATCCACAGCCCAACTTCCTCTACCTGCTGTGCTTTATGGGAATAAATGGCAACTGAGAATGAATACTACGGCTTCTTACAGAAGGTCAGGTTTCAAGGCAAATTCTGAGAATCTAAGAGCCTCAAAAATAAACTGGTGATTTCTTTGAATAGCTATCTAGGTGACATTGTCAGGCCCTGGTGCTTGAGACATTTACACAGTAAAGAACCTGGGCTGGAAACAGATGGAGACTGAACAGCAAGCTAAAGCTGTGCTCCAACTGTTGTTATTCACATGACTTTTGCTCCTGGAGAATGGAGCTGAGGGGTAGCAATAGAGAGCTGGCACTGATCCTTTGGACAATTCTGTCAGAGGCCCCCTATCTTGGTCCATTTTCTCTTGCTGTAACAAATACCTGAGGCCAGGTAACTTACAAAAATAGAAATTTATTTGGTTTGTCTTCAAGAGCGTGGCTCCAGCATCTGGTAAAGAAATATTTTCTGCATCGTAACATGGCAGAAGGTATTACATATGAAACAGAGCAAAATGACATCTCTTCCTGCTCTTATAAAGCCACTAATCTCATCATGAGAACCCTACCCTCATGACCTCCTCTAGTCCTAATTACCTCCCGAAGACCCCATCTTCAAATATCATTACCATATGAATTTGAGTATTAAATTTCCAACACATGAACTTTTGGAAGACATTCAAATATAGCACTGCCTGATTACCCAAGGCTAGATTAGTTGATCTTCCTTTGTGTTCTCTTGGTATCCAGTCACTGCCTCCTTCTCCAGTAAATCACAGTAGGCAGAAACAATTATTTTCTATTTAGTTGTCTTCTTTTCAACAGTAAACTTCATTAAGGTATCTATTATCATTGTATTGCCAACATTCTAACAATAAACACTCAACTAGTATTTTCTAAATGAATGAATTTGGTAGCATAATTTGTTTTCCATTGGTTAAAACTGTCTCTGTGGGACTCCAAATACATTTACTTTGGAAAGTGATCTTTGTGCTTTACAATTTAAAACACTATCCCACTTAAGAACAAGCTACCTTGAATAATCAGCCCTCTAAACTCAGTTGGCCTGTTTTTACAAATTAAATCTTACTGGAACACAGTCATGCCCATTTATATTATCACTTACAGTTGCTTTCATGATACAACAGCACAGTTAGTTGCTACAATGCAGATCCACAGACTGCATGGCCCACAAAGCTGAAAATATTTACATCTGGTCCTTTACAGAAGGGTTTTCCAACTCCTGCCCTAGAGTCTCACAGACCTAACTGTGTGACATTGCATATATTGCTTGGCCTATCTAAATTCCAGGTTTCTCATCTGAAGAATGGCGTAATGATTATATCTTATCTTATAGGGCTCTTGTTTGGAATAAACGGTATAATCCCTGTAAACCTGCACATAGTTTTTAGTATATATTAACTGTTATTTTTACAACTTTTAAAAACTTGGCTATATTCCTTGTTGACTTTTTTATGCTATTCCTCATATGCTTTAAAAATATTTAATCAAAATCAAATCAAATCATTTCCTAGACTTAAAGGAAGCACTGAGATTTGAAAGAACTTTTGGTTCAGTCACTTTTTGATGATTAAACTACCAGCTTCTCAAAACAAAGACTCTACATTATTCGTTAATTCTATAAAAATCAAAGGATAGATATTTTGGAAGTTAAATAAACATGTTTTGATACCAGATGTTTGTTTTGCACAAGTTTCTGTGATGAGACACAAAAGTGAGGTTTCACTTCACATACATGTATTGTCTAACTTGCTATCTTACATACTATTCCATTGCCTCTGATAGCAAACACTCATATCAGTTCTATTAAATTCTTTTTAAAAATGCAGAAGGGGTGGGTGGAAGGGAGCACTAAAAATATCTTTTTTTGTAGCAAACAAAGCCTTGACAATAAATAAGACACCAAGCCAAGAATCTGTAAGAGCATCTACTACTTAACTTGCAACCCTCACTGCTGGAAAGCTGACTATTCTTGTTAAAATAAATTGCTTAAACCTTTTAATCAGAAAGACATTTTTCAGTGTGGATTATAGCTCATGGAAAGGAGGACAGCATTCTGACTCATCTAATGTTTTATTTATTAGTTTCTCTTTCTGGTCATGGAGCTTAAATGGAATTTCAGTTTTCCCCTTAATATTCAAGATTTCCAGTATTGGCATTGACCAAGACTCTGCCTTACTGGAATTTTCACCAGGAGGCAACTCCTACACTGACTCCTCTAAGTACTCGTCTCTCCATCTGAGCACTTACCTGCTATGCCACAGTGTCTAACTGCCTGCAACAGTGGGAATTTATAGCTTTGGTTATGTTATACAAGTTGGATTTGTATACTTCGTATATTTGCATGTTGGATTAGAATCTATCTAGATGTAAGCTATTTCTTCAGGAATTTTATCCTCAATTCCAAGAGATAAGCTCACTCTGCTCTTTGTCAGTTCTGATCCTCTAAGAATCAGTCACCAAGAAGGAACTAGACATGCAAGAGATTTACTGGGGGCAAAACCCATGAAGGGTGGGAGCAAGGGAGTGGAAGCAGACAGGACAGGCCTTCAGATGGCCATGCAGAAACAGGGAGGGAGAATTGGATAGAAGGATTCTCAGTGCAGTGCAACTCTGTGGAAATTTCAGCTGGCCTGTGGAGAGCACCAGGGCTAAAGTTGTCCATCAGAGGAGTCTCATCTTGACCATAAAAGGCCCAGCTCTAACACCACTACTCCCATTTCAGTCAATGGCTGGAACCAGCGTGGTTAGACTGTGACTCTGGAGTGAACATTGAATGTATCCAAAGGTCTAGCAGATGGAGGCTGTTGGCTAACTACTTCCTTGCATTCACTTTTCTTTCTTTTTTTTTTTTAACTGTATATCTTTTTATTGGTACATTTTAGGTATACAATATAAAGACATTCATCATTGGAAATTTGCACCTTTACATAATCTCTCTTGATTTTTATTTTTCCCCCTTCCTCTGCCCTCCCTTCAACCCCTCCATCCCTCCCTATTTACAAAGACTTTGTTTCCTTTTTTCCTTTTCTCATATTAATTCCATTCCCTTCTTTCCTTACCTCTACCCTTCCCACTTCCCCTTCCCCTTTGCCCCTTTTCTTCCTATTTCACATTACCTATTATACCTTTGAGTCCTTAATTACACTTTCAGTTTTTCACATGAGAGAAACTATTCAGTATTTACACATGTGTGTCCTATTTATTTTACTTAAGAACATCTCATCAATGTGCATTCATTTAGCAATAAATGTCTCTAATTTCCCATTTTTTATGGCTGAATAGTACTCCATTTTATAAAACAAAAAACACATTTTATTTATCCAGTCTCCAGTTGATGGGTATTTGGGCTGTTTCCAAGTTTTAGCTATTACAAATTGTGCTGCTATGAACATGGGTGCACATATATCGCTATGGTATGATTCTTTTAATTCTTTGGGGAAGATCCCCAGCCGGGGAATAGCTGGGTCAAATGAGACTTCCAGTGCTAGTTCTTTGAGGTATCTCCATACTGATTTCCACAGTGCTTGCACCAGACTGCACTCCCACTAGCAGTGGAGCAGGGTTCCTCTTTCCCCATAGCCTCACCAGGATTTGTTATTGGTTGATTTCTTGATAGCAGCCGTTCTTTCTGGGGTGAGGTGGAATCTCAGCATTGTTTTCATTTGCATCTGTCGAATGACCAGTGATATTGAACATTTTTTCCTATGTTTACTTGCCATTTCTACTTCTTTGTGTGAGAAATGTCTGTTCATTTCAGATGCCCATTTTTGGATTGGGTCTTTAAATTTGGGAAGTCTGATCTTTTTAAGTTCTTTATAGATTCTAGATAGTAAACCTTTGTCTGAGGCACCATTGGTGAAAATATTTTCTCACATTGTGGGTTGTCTCTTCACACTGCTGGTGGTTTCTCTTGCTGTGCAGAAGCTTTTCAGTAAGAAGAGATCCCACTTGTTGATTGTTTGTGCTAGTTCATGGGCAACTGAGGTTTTGTTCATAAAATCTTTTCCTACACCAATGTATTCAGAGTTCTACCTAACCTCTGTTCCAGCTGGTTCAGCATTTCTGTTTTAATATTTAGATCTTTAATCCATTTTGATTTTAGTTTAGTGCATGGTGAGAGATATAGGTCTAGTTTTAGTCTTTGGCAAGTTGAAGTCCAATTTTTCCAGCACTATTTATTAAAGAGGCTATCTTTCCGCCAGTGAGGGTGTTTGGCTCTTTTGTCAAAGACGAGGTGGCTGAGTATGTCTGGAGTTGTTTCTGTATCTTCTAATCTGTTCCATTGGTCCTCAGGTCTGTTTCTTTGCCAGTACCATGCTGCTTTTATCACAGTAGCTTTGTGGTATAGTTTTAAGCTGGGGGTTGTGATACCCCCTGCCATGTTTCTGTTACCTAGAATTGCTTTTGCTATCCTGGGTCTCTTCTTGTTCCAAATGAATTTTTGGATTTTTTTCTCAAGGTCCATGAAGTATGCTGCTGGGATTTCAATAGGGATTGCATTGAATCTATATAGCAGTTTTGGAAGTATGGCCATTTTCACTATATTAATCCTTCCTACCCAGGAGCAGGGGATGTCTGTCCATTTTCTGATATCATCTTCAATCTCTTTTCAGAGTGCTATAGTTTTCAGAGAAGAGGTCTTTGATTTCTTTTGTTAGGTTGATTCCTAGGTATTTCAGTTTTTTGGATGCTATTGTGAAAGGAATTATTTGCCCTATTTCTCTCTCAGTGAGTCTGTCATTGGTGTAGAGGAAAGCTATTGATTTTTGTGTGTTGTCCTTATATATAGCTACTCTACTGAATTTGGTTATTAAGTCTAGAAGACTTTTGGTAGAGTTCTTGGGGTCTTCTATATAGAGTATCATGTCATCTGCAAATAATGACAATTTGACTTCTTCATTTCCTATCTTTATTCCTTTTATTTCTTTCTCTTGTCTAATTGCCGTGGCTAATGTTTCCAAAACTATATTTAACAGGAGTGGTGATAGTGGACATCCTTGTCTTGTTCCTGATTTTAGTGTGAAGGATTTCAGTTTTTGACCATTTAGTATGATGTTGGCTGTTGGTTTTTCATAGATAGCTTTTATTAGTTCGAGGTAGAGACAGTCTATTCCAGTTTTTTGTAGGGTTTTTATCATAAATGCATGTTGGATTTTGTCAAATGCTTTTTCTGCATCTATTGAGATGATCATATGGTTTTTGTCCTTGGCTCCATTGATATAGTGTATCACATTGATTGATTTGCATATGTTGAACCATCCCTGCATCCCTGGGATGAATCCCACTTGGTCAGGGTGTATGATCTTCTTGATGATCTTCTGCATTCTATTTGCCAGTATCTTATTAAGGATTTTTGCATCTATGTTCATTAGTGAGATTGGCCTATAGTTCTCTTTTTCAGTTGGGTCTTTCTCTGCTTTGGGGATCAAGGTGATGCTTGCTTCCAGGAATGACTTTGGGAGTATTGCTCCCCTTTCAATTTCATTGAAGACTTTAAACAGTAGTGGCAATAGTTCCTCTCTAAATGTCTTGTAGAATTCAGCAGGGAAGCCATCAGGGCCCGGGCTTTTCTCAGTTGATAACTTTTTAATTACATTTTCAATTTCATTGGTTGATATTGGGTTGTTCAGAATTTTTAGGTCTTCTTCGTTCAACTTTGGTAATTCACATGTATCTAGGAATCTGTCCATTTCTTCTGTGTTGTCCATCTTATTGGCTTATAGGTTCTGGAAGTAGGTATTGATGATCCTCTGGATTTCTGCTGGGTCCATTGTAATTTCATCCTTTTCATTCCTAATTGCATGGATTTGGGCCTTTTCTTTCCTTTTTCTGATAAAGTTGGCTAAGTGTTTGCCAATTTTTGTTTATTCTTTTGAAGAACCAACTCTTGGCTTCATTAATTTTTTGTATCATTCTCTTAGTCTCCATTGCATTGATTTCTTCCCTGATCTTTATAATTTCATCCTTTCTATGGGCTTTGGGTTTGTCCTGCTCTTCTTTTTCTAGAAGCTTGAGGTTCAGCATCAGGTTGTTTAATTGGGCTCACTCTGTTTTCCTAATATGAGTATTCACTGCTATGAATTTTCCTCGTAAGAATGCTTTCATTGTGTCCCATAGATTCCGATATGTTGTATTGTCATTGTCATTTAATTGAAGGAATTGTCTGATTTCTTCTTTAATTTCCTCTGTGACCCATTGATTATTCAGAAGTGTGTTGTTCAATTTCCACGTGTTTATGAAATTTTTGCATTTTCTTTTGCTATTAATTTCCAATTTCACTGTACTATGGTCTGATAATATACAAGGGATAACTCCATTTCCTTTGCACTTACCTAAATATGTTCTATGAGCGAGTATGTGGTCTATTTTGGAGAATGATCCATGTGCAGCTGAAACGAATGTGTATTCTGATTTTGTGGGGTGGAAGACTCTGTAAATATCTGTTAAGTTCTTTTGTTCAAGAGTTTGATTGAGTTCTAGTATTTCATTGCTTATTTTTTATCTAGTTGATCTATTTGTGACAATGGGGTATGGAGGTCCCCCACTACTATTGTATTAGTCTTATATGATTTTTCATGTCTGTTAGTGTTGTTTTATATAGTTGGGTGCACTAGTGTTTGGTGCATAGATATTTATGATTGTTATCTCTTCCTCTTGGATTGTTCCCTTCACAAGGATGTAGTGTTCTTTGTCTCTCTTAATCAGTGTGGGTTTGAAATCCACTTGGTCTCCAAAGAGGATAGCTGCTCCTGTTTTTTTGGGTGTTTCTGTTGCATGGAGTATTGTTTTCCACCCTTTAATTTTCAGTCTATGTGTTTCTTGTGTTCCTTGTATGCAGCATATTGTTGGATCTTGCTTCTTGACCCATTCTGCCAGTCTATTTCTTTTGATTGGTGAGTTGAGACAATTAACATTGATGGTTATAACTGATACGTATTGACTTATCATGACTTTTTCTTTTTGTTGGATTCTCCCCCTTTCCCTTTAATTTCTTGTCGTGCCCAGTGGATTCATTCTGCTGGGCTTCTTGGGGTTGTGATCCTCTTTGTCTTTTCCTAGGATTTTGTCTAAAATTTTTTGGAGTGCTGGTTTGATATTCATGAAGTTCCTAAGGTGCTCTTTGTCATGAAAGTATCTTATTTCATTATCAATTTTGAAAGATAGTTTTGCAGGGTACATCAATCTGGGTTGGAGGCTGTTTTCCTTTAGGGCTTGCAGTACATCACTCCAAGCTCTTCTTGCCTTGATGGTTTGCATTGAGAAGTCTGCTGTGATTCTGATGGGCTTTCCTTTGTATGTGATTTGTTTCTTTTCTCTCACTGCTTGTAGAATTTTGTTCTTCTGTTGCATTTCTGGATTCTTAACAATTATATGCCCATGTGTATAGCTTTTTGATCAAGGCTAGTTGGAGTCCTCACTTATCTGTATGTCAAGTTCTTTTCCCCTCCTTGGGAAGTTTTCTGCCATCACTTCTGTGAACAGTTTTTTGATGTCATCTGGACTCTCTCCTCTTTCTTCATTGACTCCAATCAGTCTTATGTTATTCTTCTTTGCATCGTCTAGCAGCTGCTGGATTGATTTCTCATGTTCCCTTACAATTTTAAAGCAATTTTTCTTTTCCTGGTCACTAACTGCAATCTTATCTTCTATATCTGAGACTCTGTCCTCACATTGGCTCATTCTGCTGTGTAGACTTTCGATGGAGTTTTTAATCTCCTAGAAATCTCTTTGCATCTGTTTTATGGATTCCATTTGTTTCCTATGTTGGGATTCCATCATGTTCTTCAGCTCCTCTATTTTTTTATTTGTGTCCTTTCTAGATTTATTAATCATGTCTTGCACTATGGGCATAATCGCTGCTCTTATGTGAGAAATTATTTCTTATTTCATTTTTTCCAGATCCTCTTTTGTTGCTAGTTCAGGGAGTCCAGATGCTTGAGTATCAGAGTATTCCATCTTGTTTCCTTTTGGGGTTGTTGTAGGTGATCTGGAAGTCTGGTTCTGAGACTTGTTTACATGTCTTCTCATTTCGAATGGTGGGGGGAGGTGCTGCTGGCACCCGCACAGCTCACCTCCTCTGTGCTGAAAGTGATGGTAGGTTGGCCAGGAAGCCTCCTACTCTATGCTGGGAGCTGTGTCATTCACTTTTCTTGAAGAGAGATTTGAGCAACTCACCTCATAGTCCTCACTACACCCCACAGATGCATTTCTCCACACAAGTTCAAGCAGTACCCCCTCCATTGTTCCTGTAGTCTTCTTCTTGAGGAGAAATTCAGAAAAAGGAGTTACTGTGACAGATTATATATAGTCCCACCTCTGTAGTTGCTCTCAGAGCCATAGGGGTACTCATCCTTCCCTTTTCTACTATCCTTTCTGAATCCTCACTTTGCTATTTGTGGTTCTCCTGGTGTTTCATGCCATACCCTCTTCCCAAAGGATCTGAGCCCTTGGCATCCCTATCCTTCTTATGCCAGGGGTGCTATATGTGCCCATTCATAGTTGAAATTGGGTAAAGGATTACCAGGAGGTGCCTAAGTGGATATCCTGGGTTCTACACATGCTCATTCCTACACTCTTTGTATAAAAGCAGCCCTATTATTCTGCTAAGATGATGATTTTATTTCTTGCCTACTGGTCTCTGGACATAGGGCTTCAAAGTATATAGGTAGGAGATGTACTTGGTAATTCAGTGGGCTGCCCTGGGCCCTGGCAAGAAGACATTTCCTTTGGTGACTAGGACTTCTAACCCTTCAGAGTCCATAATTTCTAAGGTGGGCCATTGGAAGTAATGGTAAGTGAGATTACTTCTGTATTCTCCTTTTATATTCTTTGTTGTTTAAGACAGGGTCTTACTATGTAGGCTAGGCTGGCCTTGAACTTGTGATCTTCCTCCCTCAGCCTCCTGAGTGTGGGATTATAGGAATATGTTACCACACTTATCTCCCCACTTTGTACTTCTCCCAGAGACAGAGCAGTCGCATAAAAAAGGTTTCTAAGGGGAACTGTGTTCCATCTTGTACAACCACCAAATTGGCACATCAGCTGCAACTTCAGAAAGCCATCCCTACAGGAACCTCTATATGCCACAAGTGCCAGCTCAGGAAAAAATATTGATCAGCCATTGTTGTTGATAGGAATGTCTGGACTACCTGCTTGTGAAGTTTACTTGGTCCTCCAACGCTATTTGAGCTGGATCCTTGATGTACCAGTTCCATCTTTTAGTGGATCCTTGCTGGATTTGTTTGACTTTATGACTTGGCAGGTTCAAAATAACCCAGTTCATGACTAAGTATGGTGGGATCACATGCCTATACTTCTATTTACTTGGGAGGCTGAGGCAGGAGGATCACAAGTTTAAGGCCAGCCTATGCAACTTATTGGGACTCTGTCTCAAAATAAAAAAGTATAAAGGACTAGGGATGTAGCTCAGTGGTAGAGCACTCCTGGGTTCAATCCCTAGTACTATAAAAAAAAAAAAGAAAACAAACAGAACAAACTCAACTTGTAATGAGTAGTTCTAGGCACTGGGCACTCCATGGTCATGAATTCTAAATGTACCAAGGCTCAATTACAGATCAAGAGTGATTTCTCAAAAGATACATAATGCTTAACTACATATGGCATAACTGTGTTCCAGAATTCCACAGGCTGTATTATGATTTTCCTACACTGACATATCCAGCATCATAAGAGTGCCAGAACTCATGGCCTAAGCATCAGGGCTGCTTACAGAGCCTTTTCCTGCTCTAGGCCCCACTCAAAGTTGACAGCCTTCCATGACACTATAGCAAAGTTCCTAGATGCGGAATGTATTGTTGCAGAATCCAAAGGGCTTATTAGGCACTGTACTGCTTCTGCACAGGCAGAAAATGTAAGCTGCAGTAATGTCTCTCCTACTTTGGTGGGCTATCTCAGGGTACTCCAACAACTGGACCTAAAAGTTTAAATTGAAGTGGCAGATTCTTGATTGTGTGTGTGTGTGTGTGTGTGTGTGTGTGTGGTATTTGGTACCAAACCCACAGCCTCATTCACATTAGGCAAGCTCTGAGCTACTCAGAGCTTGAGGTTCTACATTAGGTTATTTAACTGAGTTCTCTCTGTTTTCCTAATATGAGCATTCGCTGCTATGAATTTCCCACGTAGAACTGCTTTCATTGTGTCCCATAGATTCCTGTATGTTATACTGGCATTATCATTTACTTGTAGAAACTGTCTAATTTCTTCTTTAATTTCCTCTGTGACCCATTGGTTGTTCAGGAGGGTGTTATTCAATTTCCAGGTGTTTGTGGGAGTTTTGCAGTTTCTTATGTTATTGACCTCCAATTTTATTGCACTATGGTCTGATAATATACAGGGGGTAACTTCAATTCTTTTACACTTATTTAGACATGTCCTATGAGCTAGCATGTGGTTCATTTTGGAGAATGAACTATGTACAGCCAAAAAGAATGTGTATCCTGATTTTGTGGGGTGGAATACTCTGTAAACATCTATTAAGTCCAGTTGTTCAATAGCTTGATTCAGTTCTAGAATTTCATTGTTAATTTTTTTGTCCAGATGATCTATCTATTTTTGATAGTGGGGTATTGAGGTCCCCCACTACAATTTGTATTAGTGCTTATTTGGTTTTTCATGTCCATTAATATTTGTTTTGTATAGTTGGGGGCATTAGTATTTGGTGAATATATATTTAGGATTGTCATCTCTTCCTTTTGGATTGTTCCCTTCACAAGGATGTAGTGACCACCTTTGTCTCTCTTAATTAGTTTTGATTTGAAATCTATTTTGTCTTCAAATAAGATTGCTACCCCTGCTTTTTTCTGGGTTCCTGTTGCATGGAGAACTGTTTTCCATCCTTTTACTTTCAGGCTATGAATTTCTGTTTGAGTTAGGTGTGTTTCTTGTACACAGCAAATTGCTGGATTTTGCTTCTTAATCCATTCAGTCAGTCTATTTCTTTTGGTTGGTGAATTGAGGCCATTAACATTGATAGTTATAATTGATAGATATTGACTCATCCTTGTCATGATGTTTTACTGTTGTTGGATCTTTTATTTCTTATTTCTTCCCCCTTTCCCTTTAGTGTCTTACCTTGCCTCATGGCTTCCCTCTGTTGGGCCTCATAGAGTTGTGACCTTCGTTGTCTTTTTCTAGGATATTGCTAAGAATTGTTTGGAGTGCTGGTTTGGTGTTCATGAAATTTCTCAGGTGTTCTTTGTCATGGGAGTATCTAATTTCCCCATCGATTTTGAAAGATAATTTTGCAGGATACAACAGTCTAAGTTGGAAGTTATTTTCTTTGAGGGCTTGAAATACTTCATTCCAGGCTCTCCTTGATTTGAGGGTTTGTGTTGAGAAATCTGCCGTGATTCTGATGGGCTTTCCTTTGTAGGTGATTTGTTTCTTTTCTCTAACTGCCTGTAGAATTTTGTTCTTCTGTTGGGTTTCTGGGATCTTGACTATTATTTGTCTAGGTGTAGATTTTTTTTGGTCATGGCTAGTTGGAGTTCTATATGCCTCACTTATCTGTATGTCCAATTCTCTATCTCTGTCTGGGAAGTTTTCTACTATTACTTCTGTGAACAGTTTTTTTTTTATGTCAATTGTACTTTCTCCTGTTTTTCGTAGACTCCTATCAGGCTTATGTTGTTCTTCTTTGTATCATCTGGCAGCTGCTGGATTGATTTCTCGTGGTTCCTTACTATTTTTAAGAAATCTCTGCTTTCATGGTCCTTCACTGCAATCCTGTCTTCTGTATCTGATATTCTACCTTCAGATTCCCTTAATTTGCTCTGCATGCTTTCAATGGAGTTTTTTTGGGGGGCGGGGTGGGTGGGTACCGGGGATCAAACTCAGGTCCTTGTGCTTGCGAGGCAGGTGGGGGAACCACTAAGCTAAATACCCAGGCCTTCAATGGAGTTTTTAAATCTCCTGAATATCTGTTTGAATCTGTTTCATGGATTCCATTTCTTTCTTATGTTGGGTGATCATGGTTTCCATTTCTTCCTTATGCTGGGCATTCATGGCTTCCAGCATGTTTTTGAGCTCATCTATTTTTTTTTATCTGTTTCTGTTCTAGAGCCTATAATCATGTCTTTCACTCTGCGCACCATCTCTGTAGTTATCTGGGAGATTATTTCTGTTTTAAATTTTTCTGGAGCCTCATTCATCTGTTTTGTTACTTCCTATGCTATCAGTTCAGGGTGTCCAGGTGGTTGATTATCAGACTTTTCCACCTCGTTTCCCCCAGAATTTGCCTTTTATGGGATGGAAGTGTGAGTTTGTGCCTTACTTGAATGTCTTCTCATTTTTGTTTTTGGTGCTGTCCTTGGTTTAGTTCCTGGGTTGATACTTTGAAGTTGCTTATTGTAAGTATCTTTGTTGATGTATTTAGAACCCTTATGGAATTATTGCTTCTCAGAGGTATCTTCCAGATATAGGTGGTCTTTAGGTTTTGAGTCTCTAATGGCTCTGAGGCTGTCTCATTTTCATTATACCAGGAAGGACAACTGATTAGATCAATCACAACACCCTAGCCCAGGTGATACAATTAGCAACACAATAGCATCAAGTACCTCTTTAAAAATGACAATTTGTGGTAGTTATTAATCTATCACCTTTAACTGTGTGAATTACATCAAAATCAAGGACCAACCCAACATATGTTTATAGTGAATAAACTCTTCAATATAGCAACCTTACCCTTCAGAATGGGGAATTAGAAGGAGTTGGGGAAGGAGGGATAGGTAGGTAAAAGGATAGGGGAAGGTTAGCAGTGAGGCCAGAGGACACAGGTGAGAGAAGGAAAGAGAAGAAAAGAAAAATAAAGAAGAAATACGAATTAGGGCCAGAACAGGAACACAAAGGGAGATGAAGAAAAATGTGGGACAGCAAGGGAGAGAGGGAGAGAGAGAGAAAGAAAAGAGAAAAGAAAGAAAAAAAGATAAAAATTAAAATTTTAGAAGTGTAGAAAAAGAAGGAAAACAATGATTGATTTTCCTATATTGAACCATCCCTGCATCCCTGGGATGAATCCCACTTGATCAGGGTGTATGATCTTCTTGATGATCTTCTGCATTCTATTTGCCAGTATCTTATTAAGGATTTTTCCATCTGTGTTCATTAGTGAGATTGGCCTATAGTTCTCTTTTTCAGTTGGGTCTTTCTCTGCTTTGGGGATCAAGGTGATGCTTGCTTCCAGGAATGACTTTGGGAGTATTGCTCCCCTTTCAATTTCATTGAAGAGTTTAAACAGTAGTGGCAGCAGTTCCTCTCTAAATGTCTTGTAGAATTCAGCAGTGACGCCATCAGGGTCCGGGCTTTTCTTAGTTGATAAGTTTTTAATTACAGTTTCAATTTCATTGGTTGATACTGGGTTGTTCAGAATTTTTAGGTCTTCTTCGTTCAACTTTGGTAATTCATATGTATCTAGGAATCTGTCCATTTCTTCTGTGTTGTCCATCTTATTGGCGTATAGGTTCTGGAAGTAGGTACTGATGATCCTCTGTATTTCTGCTGGGTCTGTTGTAGTTTCACCCTTTTCATTCCTAATTGCATGGATTTGGGCCTTTTCTTTCCTTTTTCTGACAAGTTTGGCTAAAGGTTTGTCAATTTTGTTGATTCTTTCGAAGAACCAACTCTTGGCTTCATTGATTTTTTGGTATCATTCTCTTAGTCTCCATTGCATGTAATACACTATATCAATAGAGCCAAGGACAAAAAGCATATGATTATCTCCATAGATGCAAAAAAAGCATTTGACAAAATCCAACATGCATTTATGATAAAAACCCTACAAAAAATTGGAATAGATGGTCTCTACCTCAAACTGATAGAAGCCATCTATGAAAAAAAACCAGCCAATATCATACTAAATGGTCAAAAACTGAAATCCTTCACACTAAAATCAGGAACAAGACAAGGATGTCCACTATCACCACTCTTGTTCAATACAGTTCTGGAAACATTAGCCATGGCAATTAGACAAGAGAAAGAAATAAAAGGAATAAAGATAGGAAATGAAGAAGTCAAATTGTCAATATTTGCAGATGACATGATACTCTATATAGAAGACCCCAAGAACTCTACCAAAAGTCTTCTAGACTTAATAACCAAATTCAGTCAAGTAGCTGGTTACAAGGTCAACACACAAAAATCAATAGCTTTCCTCTACACCAATGACAGACTCACTGAGAGAGAAATAGGGCAAATAATTCCTTTCACAATAGCATCCAAAAAACTGAAATACCTAGGAATCATCCTAACGAAAGAAATCAAAGACCTCTTCTCTGAAAACTATGGCACTCTGAAAAGAGAGATTGAAGATGATATCAGAAAATGGACAGACATCCCCTGCTCCTGGGTAGGAAGGATTAATATAGTGAAAATGGCCATACTTCCAAAACTGCTATATAGATTTAAGGCAATTCCAATTGAGATCCCAGCAGCATACTTCATAGACCTCGAGAAAACAATCCAAAAATTCATTTGGAACAAGAAGAGACCCAGAATAGCAAAAGCAATTCTAGGTAACAGAGACATGGCAGGGGGTATCACAATCCCCAACCTGCAACTATACTACAAAGCCACTGTGATAAAAACAGCATGGTACAGGCAAAGAAACAGACTTGAGGACCAGTGGAACAGATTAGAAGATGCAGAAACAACACCAGACACACTCAGCCATCTCATCTTTGACAAAGGAGCCAAACACCCTCACTGGAGGAAAGATAGCCTCTTTAATAAATGGTGCTGGAAAAATTGGGCTTCAACTTGCCAAAGATTAAAACTAGACCTATATCTCTCACCATGCACTAAACTAAAATCAAAATGGATTAAAGATCTAAATATTAAAATAGAAACTCTGAACCAGTTGGAACAGAGGTTAGGTAGAGCCCTTGAAGACATTGGTGTAGGAAAAGATATTATGAACAAAACCTCAGTTGCCCATGAACTAGCACAAACAATCAACAAATGGGATCTCTTCTTATTGAAAAGCTTCTGCACAGCAAGAGAAACCACCAGCAGTGTGAAGAGACAACCCACAATGTGGGAAAAAATCTTCACCTGCTCTTCCTCAGACAAAGGTCTACTATCTCGAATCTATAAAGAACTTAAAAAGATCAGACCTCCTAAATTTAAAGACCCAATCCAAAAATGGGCATCTGAAATGAACAGACATTTCTCACACAAAGAAATAGAAATAGCAAATAAATACATGAAAAAATGTTCAACATCACTGGTCATTCGAGAGATGCAAATGAAAACAATGCTGAGATTCCACTTCACTCCAGAAAGAATGGCTGCTATCAGGAAATCAACCAATAACAAATGCTGGCGGGGCTGTGGAGAAAGAGGAACCCTGCTCCACTGCTGGCGGGAGTGTAGACTGGTGGAACCACTGTGGAAATCAGTATGGAGATACCTCAAAGAACTAGGACTGGAAGTCCCATTTGACCCTGCTATTTCACTGCTGGGGATCTTCCCCAAAGAATTAAAAGAATCATACCACAGTGATATATGTGCACCCATGTTCATATCAGCACAATTTGTAATAGCTAAAACTTGGAAACAGCCCAAATGCCCATCAACTTGAGACTGGATAAAGAAAATGTTGTTTTTATATAAAATGGAGTACTACTCAGACATAAAAAATGAGAAATTAGAGACATTTATAGCTAAGTGGATGCACATTGAGGCAATACTCTTAAGTGAAATAAATAGGACACACGTGTAAATACCGAATAGTTTTTCTGGTGTGAGAAGTTGAAAGTGTAAATAAGGACTAAATGTATAATAGGTCATGTGAAATAGGAAGAAATGGGGCAAAGGGGAAGGAAGTGGGAGGGCTAGGGGAAAGGATAGAAGGAAATGGGATTAATATGAGAAAATGGAAAAATAGGAACAAAATCTTTGTAAATAGGGAGGACTGGAGGGGTTGAAGGGAGGGCTGGGCAAGGGTGAAAAATAAGAACTAAGAGAGACTATGTAAAGGTGCAAATTTCCAATGATGAATGTCATTATATTGTGTACCTAAAATGTACCAATTGTTAGAATGAATAATCGATAATGTAAAATAGGAATAAAAGGTCCAAAGGGGTAGGGGTAGTGGGAGGTGCAGGGGAAAGGAAAGAAGGGAAAGGAAAAAATGATGAGAAATGGAAAAAATGGAAATAAAGTCTTTGTAAATAGGGAAGGGTGGAGGGTGTGAAGGGAGGGCTGGGAATGGGGAAAAAATAAGAACCAAGATGCATTATATAAAGGTACAATTCCCAATGAGAAATGCAATTGTGTTGTATACCTACAATGTACCAATAAAAGAATTTGATACAAAAAAAAAGAAGGAAAACAATTAAAAATAAGAGGAAAAAAATAGTGGTAATTTTGAAAATAACAAATAAAAGATAAAAATGAAGGGACTCCTTCAGGGTATGTCTCTTCTGTCACAACAGACAATGTGGGCAGAAGCATGCAGTTGTAAGTCAATGAGTCTCAGTAAGCCAATCACAGACCCATGAAATTCAGGCTGTTTTCTGGCTGCAAGTCCCAAGTTGAGCTCCCTGTCCTCCTGCAGGGTTGAACTGTGTAAAGTTCTACTGCAGGTTCCAGCTGTGTTTCCCCTGAAGATAGTCCAGGTTCTGATGGGAGGTAATGATCCCTCTAACTTACCAAGTACGGTGGTCTGGTGCGCCCTTATTTCAGAGATTCTCTTCACTTTTCCAGTGGGCTTCAGTTATCATCAGGGAGCCTGAGAGAGGCCCTCTTTCTGTTGTTCACTTCTGCAGCTCAGGGCAATGACCTTTATGTCCCCCTGTGCCTCTGTAGTATGGAACCAGGTAGCTGAACAGCCAAGAGGCCAGAGGCGGGGGGGGGGGGGGGGGCTATGTTGTTGCAGGCGCCCACAGGGCTCCACAGATGACCTGGTGGGCATGCCCTAGGGGTCCTTACCAGCTCTTGGTCACAAGTAGGCATAGCCAGCCGGACAGAGCTGGGCTCAGTCAGTGCTGGGTGCTCTGCCCTTGTGGCTCTGCCCACGTGGATCCACAGGCAGCTGATGGGCCTCCCTGCTGTATCTTTAGCATCAATAACAATGGCTTGGTGCTTAATAATTGAATAAATCCTATTCATTATTGCTTTTATTTTTATTATTTTAGGAGTAGGATTATATTTCTTGTTCTGTAACAAGATGACATTTTCTTCATCATTGTTAAAATATAGCAATAATATTACAGTACTACTAATAATATAGTTTGCTCCCTCTATTTGTGGCCACAAGCAATTGGTATCTCAGAGCAGACAAAAAGATTGGTCTTATTATGAAAATTTGTTGTCCAAGGGTGAACTTGGTGGTATTTTGGATTATTTAGAGATTATTAATCCAAGGGATAATTGAAAAATAAAGCAAATGTTTAAATTTTTAAAAATTATTACAGTAAAAGACACATTGCCATTAGTTCTCTTCAATATACTCTCCCTTGCTTTGAACACACTTATGCCATCATTCTTTCTCTTTCTGAAGCATTTCTGGAAGTACTTTTTTATGAGTGTTTATGAGATGTTATTAAAAATGTTCGACATCACTGGTCATTAGACAGATGCAAATGAAAATAACACTGAGTCTCCACCTTACCCCAGAATGGCTGCCATCATGAAATCAACCAATAACAAATGCTGGTGGGGCTGTGGGGAAAAAGGAACCCTTCTCCACTCCTGGTGGGAGTGTAGCCTGGCGCAACCACTGTGGAAATCAGTATGGAGATACCTCAAAAAACTAGGATTAGAGGTCTCATTTGACCCAGCTATTCCCCTGCTGGGTATCTTCCCCAAAGAATTAAAAGAATCATACCACAGTGATATATGTGC
Source organism: Heterocephalus glaber (assembly GCF_053883595.1). Lineage (NCBI taxonomy): Eukaryota > Metazoa > Chordata > Mammalia > Rodentia > Bathyergidae > Heterocephalus > Heterocephalus glaber. Next base: position 29,330,116 of record NW_028258296.1, on the reverse strand, counting down.
ACCCATGTTCATATCAGCACAATTTGTAATAGCTAAAACTTGGAAACAGCCCAAATGCCCATCAACTTGAGACTGGATAAAGAAAATGTTGTTTTTATATAAAATGGAGTACTACTCAGACATAAAAAATGAGAAATTAGAGACATTTATAGCTAAGTGGATGCACATTGAGGCAATACTCTTAAGTGAAATAAATAGGACACACGTGTAAATACCGAATAGTTTTTCTGGTGTGAGAAGTTGAAAGTGTAAATAAGGACTAAATGTATAATAGGTCATGTGAAATAGGAAGAAATGGGGCAAAGGGGAAGGAAGTGGGAGGGCTAGGGGAAAGGATAGAAGGAAATGGGATTAATATGAGAAAATGGAAAAATAGGAACAAAATCTTTGTAAATAGGGAGGACTGGAGGGGTTGAAGGGAGGGCTGGGCAAGGGTGAAAAATAAGAACTAAGAGAGACTATGTAAAGGTGCAAATTTCCAATGATGAATGTCATTATATTGTGTACCTAAAATGTACCAATTGTTAGAATGAATAATCGATAATGTAAAATAGGAATAAAAGGTCCAAAGGGGTAGGGGTAGTGGGAGGTGCAGGGGAAAGGAAAGAAGGGAAAGGAAAAAATGATGAGAAATGGAAAAAATGGAAATAAAGTCTTTGTAAATAGGGAAGGGTGGAGGGTGTGAAGGGAGGGCTGGGAATGGGGAAAAAATAAGAACCAAGATGCATTATATAAAGGTACAATTCCCAATGAGAAATGCAATTGTGTTGTATACCTACAATGTACCAATAAAAGAATTTGATACAAAAAAAAAGAAGGAAAACAATTAAAAATAAGAGGAAAAAAATAGTGGTAATTTTGAAAATAACAAATAAAAGATAAAAATGAAGGGACTCCTTCAGGGTATGTCTCTTCTGTCACAACAGACAATGTGGGCAGAAGCATGCAGTTGTAAGTCAATGAGTCTCAGTAAGCCAATCACAGACCCATGAAATTCAGGCTGTTTTCTGGCTGCAAGTCCCAAGTTGAGCTCCCTGTCCTCCTGCAGGGTTGAACTGTGTAAAGTTCTACTGCAGGTTCCAGCTGTGTTTCCCCTGAAGATAGTCCAGGTTCTGATGGGAGGTAATGATCCCTCTAACTTACCAAGTACGGTGGTCTGGTGCGCCCTTATTTCAGAGATTCTCTTCACTTTTCCAGTGGGCTTCAGTTATCATCAGGGAGCCTGAGAGAGGCCCTCTTTCTGTTGTTCACTTCTGCAGCTCAGGGCAATGACCTTTATGTCCCCCTGTGCCTCTGTAGTATGGAACCAGGTAGCTGAACAGCCAAGAGGCCAGAGGCGGGGGGGGGGGGGGGGCTATGTTGTTGCAGGCGCCCACAGGGCTCCACAGATGACCTGGTGGGCATGCCCTAGGGGTCCTTACCAGCTCTTGGTCACAAGTAGGCATAGCCAGCCGGACAGAGCTGGGCTCAGTCAGTGCTGGGTGCTCTGCCCTTGTGGCTCTGCCCACGTGGATCCACAGGCAGCTGATGGGCCTCCCTGCTGTATCTTTAGCATCAATAACAATGGCTTGGTGCTTAATAATTGAATAAATCCTATTCATTATTGCTTTTATTTTTATTATTTTAGGAGTAGGATTATATTTCTTGTTCTGTAACAAGATGACATTTTCTTCATCATTGTTAAAATATAGCAATAATATTACAGTACTACTAATAATATAGTTTGCTCCCTCTATTTGTGGCCACAAGCAATTGGTATCTCAGAGCAGACAAAAAGATTGGTCTTATTATGAAAATTTGTTGTCCAAGGGTGAACTTGGTGGTATTTTGGATTATTTAGAGATTATTAATCCAAGGGATAATTGAAAAATAAAGCAAATGTTTAAATTTTTAAAAATTATTACAGTAAAAGACACATTGCCATTAGTTCTCTTCAATATACTCTCCCTTGCTTTGAACACACTTATGCCATCATTCTTTCTCTTTCTGAAGCATTTCTGGAAGTACTTTTTTATGAGTGTTTATGAGATGTTATTAAAAATGTTCGACATCACTGGTCATTAGACAGATGCAAATGAAAATAACACTGAGTCTCCACCTTACCCCAGAATGGCTGCCATCATGAAATCAACCAATAACAAATGCTGGTGGGGCTGTGGGGAAAAAGGAACCCTTCTCCACTCCTGGTGGGAGTGTAGCCTGGCGCAACCACTGTGGAAATCAGTATGGAGATACCTCAAAAAACTAGGATTAGAGGTCTCATTTGACCCAGCTATTCCCCTGCTGGGTATCTTCCCCAAAGAATTAAAAGAATCATACCACAGTGATATATGTGCACCCATGTTCATATCAGCACAATTTGTAATAGCTAAAACTTGGAAACAGCCCAAATGCCCATCAACTTGAGACTGGATAAAGAAAATGTTGTTTTTATATAAAATGGAGTACTACTCAGACATAAAAAATGAGAAATTAGAGACATTTATAGCTAAGTGGATGCACATTGAGGCAATACTCTTAAGTGAAATAAATAGGACACACGTGTAAATACCGAATAGTTTTTCTGGTGTGAGAAGTTGAAAGTGTAAATAAGGACTAAATGTATAATAGGTCATGTGAAATAGGAAGAAATGGGGCAAAGGGGAAGGAAGTGGGAGGGCTAGGGGAAAGGATAGAAGGAAATGGGATTAATATGAGAAAATGGAAAAATAGGAACAAAATCTTTGTAAATAGGGAGGACTGGAGGGGTTGAAGGGAGGGCTGGGCAAGGGTGAAAAATAAGAACTAAGAGAGACTATGTAAAGGTGCAAATTTCCAATGATGAATGTCATTATATTGTGTACCTAAAATGTACCAATTGTTAGAATGAATAATCGATAATGTAAAATAGGAATAAAAGGTCCAAAGGGGTAGGGGTAGTGGGAGGTGCAGGGGAAAGGAAAGAAGGGAAAGGAAAAAATGATGAGAAATGGAAAAAATGGAAATAAAGTCTTTGTAAATAGGGAAGGGTGGAGGGTGTGAAGGGAGGGCTGGGAATGGGGAAAAAATAAGAACCAAGATGCATTATATAAAGGTACAATTCCCAATGAGAAATGCAATTGTGTTGTATACCTACAATGTACCAATAAAAGAATTTGATACAAAAAAAAAGAAGGAAAACAATTAAAAATAAGAGGAAAAAAATAGTGGTAATTTTGAAAATAACAAATAAAAGATAAAAATGAAGGGACTCCTTCAGGGTATGTCTCTTCTGTCACAACAGACAATGTGGGCAGAAGCATGCAGTTGTAAGTCAATGAGTCTCAGTAAGCCAATCACAGACCCATGAAATTCAGGCTGTTTTCTGGCTGCAAGTCCCAAGTTGAGCTCCCTGTCCTCCTGCAGGGTTGAACTGTGTAAAGTTCTACTGCAGGTTCCAGCTGTGTTTCCCCTGAAGATAGTCCAGGTTCTGATGGGAGGTAATGATCCCTCTAACTTACCAAGTACGGTGGTCTGGTGCGCCCTTATTTCAGAGATTCTCTTCACTTTTCCAGTGGGCTTCAGTTATCATCAGGGAGCCTGAGAGAGGCCCTCTTTCTGTTGTTCACTTCTGCAGCTCAGGGCAATGACCTTTATGTCCCCCTGTGCCTCTGTAGTATGGAACCAGGTAGCTGAACAGCCAAGAGGCCAGAGGCGGGGGGGGGGGGGCTATGTTGTTGCAGGCGCCCACAGGGCTCCACAGATGACCTGGTGGGCATGCCCTAGGGGTCCTTACCAGCTCTTGGTCACAAGTAGGCATAGCCAGCCGGACAGAGCTGGGCTCAGTCAGTGCTGGGTGCTCTGCCCTTGTGGCTCTGCCCACGTGGATCCACAGGCAGCTGATGGGCCTCCCTGCTGTATCTTTAGCATCAATAACAATGGCTTGGTGCTTAATAATTGAATAAATCCTATTCATTATTGCTTTTATTTTTATTATTTTAGGAGTAGGATTATATTTCTTGTTCTGTAACAAGATGACATTTTCTTCATCATTGTTAAAATATAGCAATAATATTACAGTACTACTAATAATATAGTTTGCTCCCTCTATTTGTGGCCACAAGCAATTGGTATCTCAGAGCAGACAAAAAGATTGGTCTTATTATGAAAATTTGTTGTCCAAGGGTGAACTTGGTGGTATTTTGGATTATTTAGAGATTATTAATCCAAGGGATAATTGAAAAATAAAGCAAATGTTTAAATTTTTAAAAATTATTACAGTAAAAGACACATTGCCATTAGTTCTCTTCAATATACTCTCCCTTGCTTTGAACACACTTATGCCATCATTCTTTCTCTTTCTGAAGCATTTCTGGAAGTACTTTTTTATGAGTGTTTATGAGATGTTATTAAAAATGTTCGACATCACTGGTCATTAGACAGATGCAAATGAAAATAACACTGAGTCTCCACCTTACCCCAGAATGGCTGCCATCATGAAATCAACCAATAACAAATGCTGGTGGGGCTGTGGGGAAAAAGGAACCCTTCTCCACTCCTGGTGGGAGTGTAGCCTGGCGCAACCACTGTGGAAATCAGTATGGAGATACCTCAAAAAACTAGGATTAGAGGTCTCATTTGACCCAGCTATTCCCCTGCTGGGTATCTTCCCCAAAGAATTAAAAGAATCATACCACAGTGATATATGTGCACCCATGTTCATATCAGCACAATTTGTAATAGCTAAAACTTGGAAACAGCCCAAATGCCCATCAACTGGAGACTGGATAAAGAAAATGTGGTTTTTTAAAGTAAAATGGAGTACTACCAGCTATCAAAAATAAGGAATTAGAGACATTTATTGCTAAATGGATGCACATTGAGGCAATACTCTTAAGTGAAATAAATAGGACACACATGTGTAAATATTGAATAGTTTCTCTGATGTGAGAAACTGCAAGTGTAAATAAGGATCAAAGTGTATAATAGATAATGTGAAATGGGAAGAAAAAGGTCTAAAGGAAAAGGAGAAATGGGAGGGGTAGAGGAAAGGAATAAATATGAGTAAAGGGAAAAATGTAAACAAAGTCTTTGTAAATAGGGGGAGGTGGAGGGGTTAAAGGGAGGGCAGGAGAATGGGGAAAAAAGAGGAACCAAGATATATTATGTAAAAGTACAAATTCCTTATAAAGAATGTCAGCATATTGCATACCTAAAATGTTCCAATCAAATTAATAATTATTTTTTAAAGTACAGCAAATGCTACTTCCAAGTGCCATCCAATGGAAAGGCAGGCTGTAAAATCATTATGGTGTGGGTGTGTTCTCTTCCACCTTATTTACTGGATTTGGCACTATGCAACTTTCTGCAAAGTCACAATGTCCATGAAAAGTAAAAATTTTGAATCAATTAGAACATCAAAATGGCCATTATAACACAATTAATGACACGAAAGAGGACTCTAGAACTGCTTCAGAAAGTGGCAAGAACGACTGGATAATTGTGATCAAAGCAAATGGGAGTATTTTGAGGAGAAGTAATGACAATATGTCTTTTGCAGCAATAAGGTTTTAAAATTTAAACACATCTCATAATTTTCAATAACATAGCAACTCATGTATCCAAACTCCTAGTGTTTTATTAGCATCACCTGTAATGAGGTATTTACACTACATTGGAATTGCCCTTTTTACTTGTCTATTACTATTTCCCCTAGATCAGATTTCTTAAGGGAAGGAACTTTGTCCTTTCATCTTATATAACCAGGACCCAGCACAATGCCTGACAGAGAATAAGAAATGTATGTCAGTTGTTGTTTTTTTTCGGTGCCCAGAATCCAACTCAGGACCTTGCGCTTGTCAGTCAGGCAAGGAGCCACTGAGCTAAATCCCCGGCCCCAGAAATGTATGTCAGTTATAGGAAAGTTTATGAATAAATGAATCAAGTCATACTGCCAAGGCTATGCAGCAACTAACAAGTTTAATTTAGATAAAAACAAATACTTTCTGAGCTTCTCTAAAGTGATGCCCCATATTCAAACACTATACCTAATGATTTAGGTGTCTAACTGGATCTGAGCTAAAACTGGACAAAATTCTGGGAGTTTTGAAAAGGACCCTTTTCTGGACTTTCAGCTCAGAGCATGCAATGCTCTGTGGGATAGATGATGAAATATCTGGTTTTTTTTTAAAAAGAAACATTGCCTCAAAATGGAAAAAAGGGAGAAAAAAAGATTATACTCAGGTAAGAGATTTAAAAGTATTGCATCATAAAAATATAATTTTCTTACATATGTGTATGTGCATTTATATGATGATTATAAATGTATAGATGTGTGTACATTTATATTCATACACACATAAACAATCATTACTAAACTCTGGTTTGACTTGCAGAAAAATATGAGAAGACAAACGGAGGATAATAGCTCATGGATTTGTCTATATTTATACTATAGAAAGTAATCATTTGGTATAGTTTAAGTGGATCTATTTCAATTAAATATTCAAGTGTATTCATTCAACCAATATATACTGCATTTGTGGGACACTCTTCTAGACACTTAGAGTTAGCAATGAGAGAAACAGAGAGCCCTCTGCCCGTGTGACAAAATTCATTAGATATAATAAAATTACATAGTATGTTTGATGGTGATAAGTGCTGTCAGAGAAAAATTGATCCAGATAAGGTGGTTCAGGAGTATGAGTGTGTGTATAGAGGTTGTACAAGAGTGGAAGAGGATGGGAGTTTCTGAGGCAGGGGATTGGTAGGTGAAGAAGAATTGTAGAATTAAATGGGATGATCAGAGTTAGATCCATTAAGGTGAAATATGAACAAAAGCTTTAAAGTAGAGGAAATTAGTAAATTTCTTTGAAATCAATATAGAAAATATTAACTATGGGTCTTTTTCAGTGTATTAGTTTCATTTTTTATTGTTATAACAAAATAACTGAGGTTAGGAAAGTATAAAGAAAAGAATGGGTTTTGTTTTTGTTTTGTTTTTTGTGATACTGGGGATTGACCCCAAGGCCTTCCACTGAATTATATTCATGGTCCTTCTTTATTTTTTACTTTGAGACAAGGTCTCACTAAGTTGCTAAGTTGCCCAGGCTAGGCTGGAACTTTCTATCCTCCTGCCTCATCCTCCCACAGTGCTGGAATTTCAAGAGTGCTCTGCCATGCCTGATTAAAAACAGAGCTTTATTTACCTCACAGTCATGGATACTGAAATTCCAAGGTTGGGTGTCCCCACATGTCCAGTCTCTGGTGAAAGCCTGTTGGCTACATTACAATATGGTAAATGGCATGTGTACAAGAGGAGAGATCAAATAGTAAGACAGAAGAGACTAGGGAAGGCCCAGTCTTGCTCTTTTGAGAACTAACTAGTGTTGTGTGAGAAGTACATTAATCCTTTTTGAGGGCATGACCCCCAGTGACCCAACTGCCTCCCACTAGGCTCTACTTCTTAAAGGTTTCACCACTTCAATAGCATCTCACTGAGAACCAAGCTTCCCTTGAAGGACAAACTATATACACACAGAACTACACAATACAATTATTTGAATTAAATTAAGAGTTTTGATGATAATATTAAAAAATGAATATTTAAATTAAGAAAGGCATAATTAACTTTTTTGAAATCAACATATTATACAGAATTGTAACTAATAAATTTACAAATTGTTCTTTTCTGATTTTCAGAAGAACCTGTTTAGCTGAAGCTTATCTGCTGTTAAAAATAATGCAGAAAAGAGGAAAAGATAAGAAACAAATATTAGCACTACCAGTATACCAGAGAAATGCAGTATTTCACTTAGCAACTTGAGCACTAAAGGCCTCTTATTATATAGTAATGACTGAGGTAATTAAAGAGTATAGTTATAATGTAATTGATATTTAGGGGGCATTGGGTATTGGACACAGTCAGTGGTAAGGTTTTTTCATGGATTATTTCATATAATGATTTCAAGTAACACTCATGAGTGAGAAACACTCAGGAACCTTAGGATGAGAACCTCCAGTGCTGGGGAGGCTATGAATAATAAGAGGTAAGTGGGGCTGAGGATTTAGCTCAGTGGTTCTGCCACCTGCCTCGCAAGCACAAGGTCCCGAGTTCAATCCCCGGTACCAAAATAATAATAATAATAGTAATAATAATAATAATAATAATAATGAGGTAGTATGGTTAAAGGGTAGGTTTACAGGGCTGTGATTTAAAGGGTACACTTTAGAACCAGAGTCAGGGGAATGAGTTGGTTTTCCCAGCCTCTCTATGTGCTCCACCTCCTGAGCTCCACTACAATGCCCATGAAAAGAATCATGCCATAGCAGCAAGGACTCAGATCATGAAATCAAGCTCAGATAATGAAGAGAGAGGTGAGAAGATAGTGTTAGCTTTCTGCTTAGGACAGTGAGCACAACTTTCAGAAAAAGTTAATTCCTTTGATCAAGAAAAGAAATTCAAAACTCTGACAACTCTTCAACATAGTCTAGAGGCAAGGAAACATTGACTTTGTTTAGTGCAGTTTCTGGAGTAGCATAAGCTTTAGGAGTTTTTAGTGTTTGTGTAGATAAGAGGAAGACAGGGATAAGCGTGCCACAGAAGGAGCAGAATGACAGCAACCAGCGTTCATTCAGTGCCTGACTTGTGAGCGTTGCTGATTTTCTGCCCTGGACATGTCAGGTAATTTGCCTGTCCTTCCCTACCTCCCTTCTAACTTTACCTTAGAAGAGCTAGCTCTTCCTCTCATTCCAATTGCAGGAACTCTGAGTGGGTTTCAGTTTCTTTTGCTCAAAAGCAGCTTTACCAGAAGGAATACCACTGCTGGCTCATAAAATAAGCCAGAAACAAGAGCAGTGTTTCTTCTCAGTCTCTCTGCATCCACATGCTTGGTTCTTTGCCAAAGTCTACAGCAGCTGCTAGAGTAGAGAACTGTTAGACTCTCATGGATTTTTGCACTTTACCGTCCACAAACCAAGAGACTTCTCCTTACCTGTTGGTCTTTATGCTCCCATTTCCTCTGGCAAAATAGCCCCTAGCCTTACAGGACTCTAAGGTAACTGGCCACCCCACCCTTGAAGCAGAAGTGGGTGTTAGAAAATCAGCAAAAGATCTAAGGAAAATGTCACTAGAGTTTGGAGAGCATTCCAGCAATAAGTAATAGTTTGTTTCTTAAGAGTTTCTTGAGATCTGAATGACTATCCCTACTCTTCATATTCCTTCCCAGGGCATGTTTGTGAAAAAGGTTACAGGAAAGGGGATCGTCTGGACTTGGGCCACCCATATTCAAATATTAAGTCTTACCTTCTCAAGAGAAAACTGAAATGGCAGGGGTTAAGTTATCCTATCCACACAGAGCTTCTGGGAGTAGGACCAGAGCCAAGAAAGAGGCAGAACCTGCAGGAATGCCAGAGCATGCCTTCAGGGAAGTGTATGGATATAGCTTACAGGAAAGCAATGCTATGACAGGAGAAGAGAGCTGAGTGGGGAACTGGGATATCATATGGTGGGCCAGAGGCAGGTCAATAAAGATGTTGAAGCCAGAGATGGAGCTTAAACAAATGGTAGGCAGGAAGCACCAAATGAAGTAGGGCAGGTAAGTCATGTTTAAGGAATAGAATAGGGTTTATTAAGATGAAACTGGCAAACTGCCAGACTTATGGATGTTTAGCATATTCCCTTAATATCCTAAAGCAGGTGTTTGAAGTGTAAGTTTCTCATTGGATTTGTAGTACACAGGCCAGCATACGGGCCAGGGCATGCTGGGAATAGAGAAGAGACCTTGAGTTAAAGTAAGAAGGAGTTATGAGAATCAGGGGTGAGCTAGGGCAGAAATAGCAATTCAAAGCAAAAGATGGCAATGAGAGACCAAAAAAGGTCATAGCAAACATACTCCATTCATAGATGTCAAGGTCAAAGGGATAACTAACAAGGCAGAGCAGTATAAGAGAATGGCCTCAGTGGCCTTGGCCAGGGACCAGGGATGGGATGGGGTGGAGGATTATGAGATGAAAAGATAAATCTTTTAGGGAATTCTGTCTAGCAGGAAGCAGAGAAGAGCAAAGGATGGCCTAGCTTAGGAAATGTGGGCAGGAAGGATGATTAAGGGAAAGCAAATACTGGAGTATAGGGTAGGACTCCCCTGAGTAAACTCAAGAGCTCAAGACAAGCAGTGGAAAAGAGCCATAGACAGGCAACTGGAGACATTCAGGGAGAACAACTGCTCAAAGACATTGAAGCACCTGGGCCTTAGGTTTCAACCTGTGACCAAAGAACATTTTCAGACATCCTAGAGGGCAAGGACTATTAATGTTCTTCCCATATGGAGTCTTCTCAGTCTTTGAATAAAAAGTGTAGCTTTTTGATGACCAATCATGAACAGGAAGATGAGAGGAGGATCAGTATAGAAGTTAACACAGGGCTGAAAGAAGATCCAGCAAGAATTCCTGAGGCTCAGTGGGACTTACACTAAATCACAGGAGAAAGAAATCAAAGGTTACTGTAATGAGATGGCCATCCTAAGATGCTCTGCCAAGACTGTAAATAGGTACATTCTTTCTGCTGACCAACTTGGGTTATACAGGAAGAACCATAAAAATATACCCAATTTTTGACCCCAAACTTCCATTATCTAGGGAACTAAGGAAATGAGGATTGATGTAAACTCAGCTTTATGTATAAGCAAGGTCATTTTTATGTTATTTATACTTTAGGAAAATTGAGAACAATAGAAATATTCAATGTTAGAGAAATGAACTGGCTAAAGAAAGAAGCTTCCAGAAAACAAACTATTATGTGGCCACACTAAATCATGCTTTTGAAAAAGTGGTGGCAGACTGATAGACTGACTTCCTAACACAAGCTACTCTTGATGAGGATTAGCTTAAAACTGAGCCATATTGAATCAGTATGCTGGATGTCTTTCTGGAAATTTCTCTCTAGAAATTTTGCAGGTCCTTTTGCATTGTATAAAGAGAAAACATTCCTCTCGAAAAAGTTTATTCTTTAGCTATCAGTGAATTAGGAAATACTGAATTTTTTACTTGAAAACTCTGAATTTATTCAACAGATTCCTCCATTTCATCCTGAAAGGGCAACACATATTTAATTTTTTTCTTCAACATGTATATTTGTTTCTTTTGGCTGCTATTACCACCATCTTGGATGGCTTGAATCAACAGAAATTTATTCTCTAACAGTTCTGGTAGCCAGAAGTCCAAAATCAGGCTATAGAAAGCTCATACTCACCTTGAAGTCCTGGGGAAGAATTTTAACTTGCCTTTTCCTACTGTCTGATTGTTGCCTTCAATCCTTGATGTTTCTTGGTTTATAGCTGCTTTGCTCCAATTTGTACCTTTTTCTTTATGCAGCCATCTTCCCTTTATGTGTCTGTTTTCTTATAAGGACACTATAGATTAGGACCCACTCTAATTCAGTATGCCCTCATTTTATCTAATTATGTCTGCAAAAACCCTATTTCCAAATAAGATCCCATCCCAAAGTTTTGGGAAGAATTCAATTTTGGGGGGATAGTATTCAACCCACTACAACATTTTAAACATTTTTCAATTATTGGTCAAATTGATAATGGGAGAAAATACTATGCTCTGTTAAGTGGGGTACTTTATTTTTTTTCTCTAAAATGAATAAAAGTCGCAGAGCCTCAAATCTTTGACCATCTGCCTATCACCAGCACAGATTCCCAGGGGATCTAGGCAGAAGAGGCACCTAGTAAATGAGTACTACTCATGATTATCTGAGACTTTGGCTCTAAACTCCCAGAGAGCATCCCATTCCTAGAGATTCTTGCTAAACCACTGAGCCTATGGTTTAAAACCCTGAATAAGAGCCAGGGATTTAGCTCAGTGGTTTTGCTGCCTGCTGCGCAAGCTCAAGGACCCAAGTTCGATCCCTGGTACCAAAAACAAAACAAAACAAAACAAAACCCCTGAATAAAAGCAAGAAAATGTCTTCTTATCAAAACTTTATTATTTTCAAAGAAGTTCATAAAAGGATTCTCTCAAGTGATGTATGCCCCAAGAAAAAGAGAAAGTTGATCTCTATTACAGTAAGTAACAGAAAAGGACAAAGGTGTAGGCTCTGAGTCAAGTTTGATATGAATTAAGAGCCTAGCTTTGCCCCACTAGCTGGGTGAACTTACTCAATTTTATTTTGTTTTACTATGATTATTATTAATTTTGGTACTGGGGATTGAACTCAGGGCCTCCCTCCTGCTTGGCACTCTATCACTGAGCTATATCCCCATCCCTCACACTAAATTTTCTAGTTAGAATAATGAAATAATAATATTTTCTTCATAGAGCCATTGTGAAGAGTAAATGAGATAACTTGTGTAATGCCCTCAGTACGTGGGAAGTGCTAGCTCTACAGTAATCATTACTCAGGCCTAGAAGACAGGGCTAAAGTGCTTACACCAGGCCTTTTATCTCCTGGATCTCATTTTGATTACCCCCAAAACTTCCTACAGCAGAGGACTTCTCTATGTGGGAGCACCTTTAAAGCCTCTTCTTAGCTAAATGGGAGCTAGGTTCTCCAAAAGGACAAAGCAAAGAGCATTCTCAAAAGTTGTGCACAATGCTGTCCTCCTGTAGTCTGTGCTTGGGATGCTAAGGCAAGAGGATCACTTGAGCCCAGGAGCTCCAGACCAGTGTGAGCAATACAGTGGGACTCTGACACTCAACCCCTCAAAAAGAGCAATCTAATAAAAGCCAGTGTTTTTAACCTGGAGGTTGCAAATTGATGGCTTTCAGGCCAGATTCCACCCCTCATTAGTTTTATTTGACATTGATAATTTTAAAAAATTTAGATTTTATTGCTAACATTTTAAAATCCAGAGGTATTCTACAAAAATACAAATTTCTGGCTTAAAAAATCAGAAGACCAATAATATTAAGCCTGAATTTTCTCATGACTATCGAGTCTCAATTTACTGTATTGTAGAAATTGGCACACTTTTTAGAGTAAGGAGGTCCTATTAATAATTGTGCCTGAACTACATGTGTTGAGACTCCCCAAGGCAAATTGAGATGTGTGGTTAGTCTCTTTACCCCAATCATCAGACCCCAAAGATCTGAAGCTACATAGAAATGGATGCTTCCTTTAGGGGCTCTGGGTTTCTCAGTTCTCTAGGGTTTTGAGTTATCAGCCTCTATTTCAACATCTTCTTATACTACACTTACTAATTGATCCTCCATCACCCACAATTCAATATTTGTGATCTGCACTTCTATCACTGTTTTCTTTCTCGAAGAAGAAAAAGATATGAAGCAATCAAATCAATGCTGGACTTAATTCAGGTGCTATCAAGGGTTCTGATAGAATTTCCAATAGTTTAGCACTACCTATACCATGTCATCATCCAGTGACTTATCAACTAGTCCTTCTCTGCACTGATAGGACGTGTATCACTGGGCTATGTCACATGTGTCATAATTTAGAGACATTGTAAGATTCTTGAAATACCTTCTGAGTTATTAAAGAATTGGTTTGAAGGAAGCATAAACCAGTTTTTTTATTCATTAAGTTTATTGGTACACTTTAGCTATATAATATGATGACATTCATCATTGAGAATTAAGTCTTAATTTTCAAGGAGGTCCTGACCAACAAATGGATTGTATTCCAAAAGTTTACTTGTAAATCTAGCATAAAGAATATGAAACAATGTTGTTGCTTTCCCATCCCTAGCCACACATATTGAAAGTAAAACAAAAAATAAATCATAGAATATATAAAGATTAGTACCCTGACTTCTAGGCACTCTTTAGGAATTCTAAACAAAGAACAGTGGGGAGAAGTAACCATGAAAAGGTTCTGAAGGCTTTTTCCCCCTCTACCCATTTGATTGTGTGAAACACTTATTCATGTAATATTTGTATGGTAAACTATATAATAAACATTAATAGCTAGAATACTCAATAAATATGGAAAATGCCATTCCTTGATTAAAGTGGACTATCTGAAATTTATAAGGAGGATCAGAACCTCAGTATTTAACTATCAAGGGTATATTGAAAAGTCCCACTTGAAGAGACAGGTGACTTTGCTTTAAGTTTAATCTCTGCTATTAACGTGTGTGTGCAACTTTAATAACTCACTCTCTTTTAGACACAGTTTTCTTATCCTCTGAATAAGGACGATAACAACAATTCATATTTCCAGACTTGTTTTGAAGATTAGTTGAGGTAAGGATGTAGCAGAGCTTTATACAATGTGAAATACTATGGAATCAAAAAGAACAGAGAAACAAATTAATGCTTATTGAGCTTAGATTATGAATCAGGCAGTAAATCTTCTGCAGGTGCATACAAATGCAGAGACCGGGGCATTCCTCAATTTTGAGCAGAAACTAATCAGCCTCCTCCCACTGAAAATACTTACAGAACCCCAGGCTTGTAAACATCCTGCCTTCTGATTTTAATGACAATATTACAGTGGATATGATGCTGTATCCTGGCCCACACCCCAGAGTAGGAGTATTACTGACTCATTCTGACTTGAGAGTATTAGGAAGAAGCAATGCCCCACTTAAAGAGTTAGACAATGGCAACTTTCAGTTACAATTGCACTTAATATTTCTATAGGATAGGGAAGGTGATGGTCTTGGTCCAATGAGAACCTATGGATGCTGTTATTATTGAATTCCGGGAACTGAGACAGTGGTGTCTGTGTGTAGTTTGCTAGGGCTGCCATAACAAAGTGCTTCGGACTAGGTTGTTTAAACAGCAGCAATTCTAGAGGACAGAAGTGTGAGATCAAGGTGTTGGCATAGTTGCTTTCTCTTGAGGCCTCTGTCACCTTGTAGGTAGACAGCAGCCTTCTTCCCGTATGTGTGTCTGTGCTGTAAGCTCTTCTTATAAGGTATCAGTCATTAGATTAGAGCCACACTAATGATCTCATTTTCACTTACATGCCCCTTTAAAGGCTCTCTCTTCAAATAAACTGAAGTCGCTTTCTGAGGTAGGATTTCAGCATACAAATTTTGGAATGACATAATTCAGCCCATAACACTGTTAAATAAATCAGTGGTTACTTTGTTCTCAGGATGATTTCTTTAAACTCAGTCTCTGACTCCTGTATCTTTTCCTTCTCCACAGTCCTGCCCTGCACTCACTACCAAAACCCCTAGCCTTCAGCCTTGTTTTGTTTTGTTTGGTACCTGGGATCGAACTCAGGACCTTGCACTTGCGTGGCAGGCAGTGGCACCACTGAGCTAAATCCCCAGCCCTAGCCTTCAGTTTTCATTGCACTATAAACACTGATTCATGAATACAGAATTGCCGTTGGCATTGGCAGGTCCATTTCACTGATGTATTGGTGTGCAAGGAAACCTGTGCAAGATATGTGTTCTCTGTAAAACACCCTCAAACATCTTCTGGACCCATTGTCCCTTGACCTACATCCTGTGGGTCTCCTTTGAGTCTCTAAGCAACCCAAGGTCTACTGGTCTCATTTCCTCAGATTCTGGTTCTTGGTAGTTTTTTTTTTTTTTTTTTTTTTTAATCTTTTAGTCATTTGGAGCCTTTCCCCCCTCTTGGTTCTTAGTCATTACCCAGAGGGAAGTCACTAGAAATCAGCTCAGCCTCATCCATTCTAACCAAGAAGCACTCACAGAAATTTAACATCTGTTTTTACTTTGCTGCCCAATTCAGGCTTATTCTTAAGCAAGGCAATGTGCTATCTTGATGCTTTGTTTGCTATTCCATGTGTTCTCCACCCTAAATTTGCTAAGTAGATGGTTTCAGTGATGTTACATAACAGCTATTTCATCAGTTTTTTGGCTGATAGGATATATAGTTATGTCTGTGACCTCATATATTCTGGTACCATGTACCTTCCAGACAAAATTTAATACATTAATGAACATCCTAGACTGACTATGTCATCAGTCACAATAAGGTAAAGAACATCAACCCATCAGCGAAAATCTGTTTTGTTGGAGATTTTGTTGTTTTAAAAGCAATAACCTTCAAGCAAGAATCTCAATCAATAATTATAAAGATCTTTGAAGTAAAAGTGTCTGCAGACAGACCTTTCTAGACAAAGTATTACAGAATCATTAACTCATCAAACTATTTTTTCTTTTCTTTTCTTTTCTTTTCTTCTTATTTATGCCCCACATTGTCAGCTATTGGGATAACTTCAGAATAAAATAATTTAAATCCAGGTATTTATGTAGTATAATAATAGTTGTATAACAATAGTTCTTCTGATACTATGAAATGTAATGTCCTCTTGAATGAATTTAAAAATATGTTGTAAACCAAATATTTTCAATTTTTACAAGCAGTTACTTCCCAATCCTCTGGCAAGCATGCCACAAGCAACCACCTTTATATAAATATACAGTTAGTAAGATAAACACTCAATAAAGTCACTAGTGGTAGTATTGTTTCTCAGAGGTTCAGCAATATTTGTTCAGTGGGTAGATGAAGAAAAAGATTAGTAATGTTTCCACTGGGCTCTACTCCTTCCTAGAGCCAGCCAGACTTCCCCTAGGAGAAAGGCAGTAATTGTGTGTGTTTCAGAATGTCCCAGGATAGCTTTCTGCTTCAAGAGCAAACCAGGCTTCTCATCAGATCCAAGCTAAGCTGCCCATTTTTTAGGGGCTTTTAGTAGCAATAATAAGTTAGGCCTCCAAAATAACAGGAGTAAATTTGCAGAACATATTTAAACATGTTAGTATAGCCTAAATATTTACTCAATAAACTAAGAATAATTCAGGCAGGTTCTTTGATTTAATTTCATAGACTTGGATTTAAAAACCTTCATCTATAGGTTACGGTAGAAAGAATCCTGGTCTTGATTTTGGTTTAATTAACCCATTGACTAATCAGTGATATATGGGAAAGCTGGGCTGAGCTTTCCTTATGTAACAGAGAATGGAGTATGTGAGCTCTAACATCCTTCTCATAAAGAAATTATGAAATTGCCTTGGGAAAAACAGATTTCATCTTACAGGGGTTTGTAAAGATAGTAGAATAAAATACACAGGTTAGGGATAGCTGTAACTGCTTTCATAGCTAGCTTGCATTCCGTTGAATAGATGAAAGAAAAGCAAGAGCAGAAAATATTCACTCCTCCACTTTAAAGAAATAAGGAAATAATTTAAGATTCTAGAGTTATTTCTGGTTCTTTCAGATAAAGATTTGATGAAGCAATTAAACTTGGCATGTGTTAACATGTTGATTACAAGGAGCTAGTGTAAAGTCATTGTCAAAGCAATGTGGTTCTCTTATCTGATTAAAACTTTCAAAATGTTAACAAATGAATCTTTTCAAAGGACAAATCTAATATTTGGACATATGTACTGTTATTTTCTTTAAAACATTTTGTTGACTGATTAACTCCAAATACTTTTCCAGGGGATGGGGTTAGAGTGGTGAACAAAGTAGGCATAGACCCTTCTTTCACGGATCTTACATTCCCACACTAGTGAAGAGAAATAAAAAGTATATACATAAACTAATAACTCAATATCAAGTAAGTAGTGGGATTAGTGATATGGACCCTAGTATATCTGGGAAAGAGCAAGAAGGACATAGTAGCAGAAGTAGAAGAGAAATGATCCCTTACCATCTCTTTTCTAAGAAAAGTATGGTCAAACTTAACTTCACATTAATGTCAATTTTCATAAGGCCAAATAGAAAGAGAAATTCTTTATTAAGGCACTGGGAGTCTATTTCAATAGTGAAGCACTTACCTAACATGCCCAAGGCCCTGAATTTGACTAAAAAAAGAAAGGGGGTTATTACTGAATTTTTTTCTGAGCCTTGGTTATTCATTTGTAAAATGGACATGATAAACCATGAATGACTACTTATTATTACTACCATCATCATCTTTATTGTTAGCAGTTTCAATAATTGAATTTTTAAGGTCATTTTTTTCATTGACCAATAATTACTAGAGGAAATTATTAACATGTGATGCTAGGATATTATGTAGGGTTATGGTATGAAGTGGCACAAACATAGAAGTTTATGTCATCAAAAGTCCTACAAGAGAGTTTAAAAGAATATAAAAATAATGCCTTAATCTAATCATAAACATAATACCTTAATCTAGTCAAAAAATGAACATATCTTATCCATACACTCAAGTTTTTCTTTATTTTTGTTAGTCTTACCCAGGTTCTTCTCCTATGACACTGAGTCCCTGCATGTTTGTAATGTCTTTTACATTCATTTCCAGCATGTGCACTGAATTGACTCCTTGTTTCTCAATTATAAACATCATGGAATCAAGATTAATAACCTGCTTGGTGAGTTTTGTTCACTTTGGAATCTGGACACCTTTCATTCAATGTAGCCTGTTAGGCTCTTTGGCATTCTTTCAAAATGCCCTAGCATGAGGTAAAGGACAACATTAGTCGAAGGGAGCCTGCCCGCCTTTGGGGTACCCCTGCCTGCTGCCATTACTTTTTTCCCTTTTCCAGGCATTTAATCATAATTGAAGAGAAACTGAGAGTGGATTTCAAGTTACCTAAGTTCTCTAATATGTTCCCTGTGCTTAGAACAATGCCTGGCACACTGAAGATATAAGTATTTGTAGAATGAATAAAAATAGGATAGGCCCTGTGGAAATGTTGCCCCCTCTTGAACAGACTGCCATTAAAATGTTGCTGGGAGAATGATATATTGAGGGCCTGGGTTCCCGTTACCAGTGTCCATATATATCATGCACCTTCATGGTCAGCCATTTCACTTCAGAGTGTGTGATCTGTAGGACAGGCTTTGTTCTATGTATGAGGTTTTTGTGGTCACTGCATTTGGTTCCATTAGTTACTACCAAGTTGAGCACAGCTTATTATAAACAAAACTTTTTAAATTCATGCTGGAAGAATTTTTATTCCTGGATCCACTGATCATTTCCTCAAAATTTCTCCAGAAAATACTCAGTGGGAGCCCATTCTGAGTCAGACACAAACAGGTAATGAATACTATAAAACTTTTAATCTGTTTACTATACACAATATGGAATAAACATAGCCCGGAAGCACAAGTGCCACAAGAATATTATTGTATGTATCATATTATAACAGGAATTAGTGAGACAGGAGTTAGGATTCTATTAGACAGAAAGGACAGCAGGCCCAAAATGGAGTCAGGAAGCCCAAATTGTAGTCTGTTAAGTCATGATCCTCCAGGAGTCTTACAAAAACTCCTGCCAGCTGTCCTGTGGCTGTCTGGGACCTCCTCAGAGCATGATCAGGTAGACCACTGGCTCAAGGGTACATGGGCTCTGCATGGGCACTGCATGAATGTTGCATAGATTAGACACTTAAAGTATGTAGTCTCCTATAAGATAGAATTATATTGCTTGCACATGGCCAGAGCTCTATCCTAAAATTGCTATAAAACTCAGTCTAGACAAAGAACCCTTGTTCAGTATCTTACTTACACCCCTCTCCTGGCTAGCAGAAGCTTTACTTCCTTGCCTTTATATCTTTTAAATAAATTTGCTTGCACCCTGCTTCCTTCACCCACAGTTTCACTCTTTGACACTATGGGACACAACCCTTGTGTAACATACCTGGGAGTTCATCAAGGATTCCAAAAGGAGGCAAATAAAGTTCAAGCTTTGCACCCTCTTTCACTTTGTGGCTTTCTGCTCAAAACCGTATCAGGACCCCATTGACCAATTAAAAGTGATTGCCATGGTTGCCAATTTTGATCCTTCCACAAGTGAGGGAGCAATCTCTGCTCTTGGTGCTCTTGTCTCTCCACTATCTACAGTCACTGGATGTATTGCTCCTTTAACTTGCCACAAGCATTAGAGGGAATAAATTGCCTTTCTCTATCTTGAATCCCTTTCTTGGCAAGCTGAGCCAGGAGGTAAGAAAGATTTTATATCTTGTCTCGTCTTGTCTGGTCGCACTCTTGTGGGCACAGATTGGATAGTTGAAAGCCACTAGGTCTTCCACTCCTTCAAAGATTTCTGTGAAAGGACAACTTGGTCATGGATGGAACATTGTAGGCTCCAAAGAGCTCAAGATACCTCACGTGCATCTGCTAGGTTTATGTTTTATGTTTGTGCAAATATATATATATATATATATATATATATATATATATATATCTCACATTATCTTTTCCTGCACCCTGAATGTTTTGCTCTGGCTGCTTCTGAGTTCTGGGGGGTCTTGCCTGTAATTCTTCATCTCTCTTCTGAGTCACATTCTTCCTGTCACTCAAACTCTTCCACCACTCCCACCTGTTAAATTAACTCTCCTAGCCTCCTAAATGTCAGATAAACTGGTACTTTTAAACAAAGGCTATGGCTTTTATTTCTGAGGATGATGGGAAAAATGGCTCTTGAATGGTATACAGCCTATGGTAGGTCCTAATGGACGTTGGGGTCAGGTCCTTTCTAGGGATATCAGGAAGGGAACAGCCTTACTGGCAACCTGTGAAGACCTATCAAGAGCCCACTGGGGCAAATCTTGGTTAATTTGTAAATTTACATTTGGATTACAATTTAAATTGGTAATTTTGTTTAATTAGTGTGCTTTAAACATTTCTTGTGTATTTGGATAGTTCTTAAACTGCAATTACATGGTTAACTTACTCTTCTGGTGCTTTCCGCTTGGGCTAATATAAGGATGATGCTCAATGCCACTTGAAAATGTGTTGGTCAGCCGTCCTAATTAATATGTAAAAACCTTTAAACTTACTCTGAGACCAAAGGAGAGAAAATGTACTAGGAACATTTTAAAATCCAAGCAACTATGAGGCTTGTTAGAGAAAGAAACCAGTAAGTAAGACAGAGAAGGAAATATGAAGAAAGTTAAAACTATAAAGATATATTTTTGGGATGAGAGGATTTTATATAAGTTTTTGCCCTACAAAGATGGAAAAAGGAAAGGTAGAGGCAAACTAGGAGGTCCAAGTACATCAAGTAAAGCTTGTAGAGGATGAGGTTTATGAAAGAAAATATATGTTTGATTATTTTAAGTTTTTGCTCTTGTTGGTTTGGTTGAGCCCAAGCTGTTCCTTCTAAATCTCCTTGTTGCTCAAAGGTGGCTAAAGGACTATAACACCAACTCTCAAATCGTCAGTCACTCCTCCCAGGTCCCAACTCCTGTCTGACTGTCAGCAATGGTCCTTCTTTTTTTTTTTTGGTACCGGGGATTAAACTCGGGTCCTTGTGCTTGCGCAGCAGGGGGCAAAACCTCTAAGCTAAATCCCTGGCCCTTGCAATGGTCCTTCTTTATTGCCTCCTGTGCTGAGGATGCAAGTATGAGGGACACTGCAGATGAGTAGAATTTTCTGTCTTCTTAGATGGGAATGAGGTAGAGGGGTTACTTGCTGGTGACAGCCTGTTAGACAGATGGCCACCCAGGTCTAGCCAAGATCTCTGCTTTGAGTTTGGGTTTAATGGCAAATGTGGCCTTAAAAGAATGCTTGAACTACTTTGCCTGATTTTATGGCTGCCAGGATCCTGCCCCAGGATTATTAGCCTTGATTGTCCTTTGGCACATAACAGAGGGTCTGGAAGTTGATCTTTAGTTTAACTTACAGAAGTATTTCTATTTCTTTTGGGTAAAGGAAGTCCAACTTCTGGTCATGATGAAAGGGCTTGAAGGACACAAGAGTGGGAAAAGGGCATGGTGGTCAGAGCTACCCTTTCCCCCTCTCAATCTTTGTTTGTGGTCCCTAGCAACTAGGACCTCACAGGCAGCCAAGGGATGCCTTGAACTGGGAGTACTTCAATAGGTAAAGCAAGTGATGTTTTCTGTCCATTTGATGATTTTCAGAAAAATAGGAAGCTCCGTCTCAGTTCCCATCACCCTGTTGGAATGCATCCTCAAAAAGTAGGACTCCTTTGACTCTCACACTCTGAAAACAGTGCTGTTTGACCTTTTTTTTGTACTCTTCCCTGGCCCTCCTGCCCTCTGAGAGACAGAGGGGCTGAATCTCAATTCCCCACCTGGACAAATACTTCCTCAGGACAGAATTATCAGCCTGTAGGACAGGTTCATCTCTATATCTTAAGCCTTCTAATTGCTTCTCTAACTTTGATGGCCCAGGACCTATACTGGGGTTCCTTGGACTCTCCCGCTCTGTAATGTCTCTTTCCAATATACATGAGACTATGATGAAAATGAAGGGGGACCTCACTGGGAACCTGAAAGAGAACAAAGTGATGGTATCCCAAGTTCTCTCACCCCTCCTTTTTGTGGGGGAAACAAACAGCATAACTATTCAGGAATATGGGCCAGATCCATGTTAGAACTAAATGACACCAATAACCACACCTGGGGTTATCTCGCTCAATGTTTGGGTTTTGTACTCAGTGAGACAAGACACTGCTTTGTCTCCAAGTTTTCTCTTTTCACTCATCACCCAAAATATTGTATGTCAAGCCCTCCAGGATCACACCATTAAAGACCCCCTGTGTGCATAGATGACTGGTTTTCTGGAACCAGACCTTCCTCCATAGGTGCGTGGTCACCCCTTGGACCCCACCATCTCCCTCAGTGACATAGGCTTAAGATCCACCTTTAAGTTTGCCTGGATACTAGGCGGAAACACCACTGTCTCCCTTACATGAACTGGCCTCTATTTCTTCTGTAAGAGGCTCTTTTATCATACTCTACCTTTCTTATGGAGGAGGAAATGTACTATTGTCAGTGCTCTCCCTGATGAAAGATTCTTTAATCACCTTCCCAATGTCTAAATCCATCTTTAATCTGGGCTCTTTCCTAAAACAGTCTCTCATCCAGTTTAGGTTCAAGAGGTTCCTCCTTAAATCCCTATGGGGTGGTGCTGGTAAACCCTTCATATCAATGTTGATGCTCTTGCTACTTTCTGTTTACTAAATCTCCTTGTTTGCTTTGTTTCCTCTTGCCTAGAATCTATTAAACTTCAGATGTTAACACAGCTGGAACCCCCTATGGAACTCCCACCTGATTTCTATCATAGGCCATGACTCGGGCCCTCTGGACAGTGCCCCTGACTGCCAACCCCTTCTCACTGCCCCTGTACAGCTGAAGCTGCCAGAGTGGTCATTGTCCTTTTCCCTAAGGGCACCAAGGGTCACCTCTTCAGTGGGGCAATGTAACAGGAATTAGTGAGATAGGAGTTAGGATTCTCTGAGGCAGCAGGCCCAAAATGGGATAAAGAAGTTCAAAATGCAGCCTGCTCAGTCATGACCCTCCAGGAATCTTACAAAAACATCTGCCAGCTGTCCTGTGGCTGTTCTGGGACTTCCTCACAGCATAATCAGGCAGGATATCAGCTCAAAGGCACATGGGCCCTGCACGGGCACTGTGTGAACACTACATAGATAGACCCTAAAGAGCATGTAGTTTCCTATAGGATAGAAATTATATCCTATATATTATATATTGCTTGCACATGTCCCAAGCTCCCTTATAAACCCTTTCAAAACCCCTAGACAAAGAACCCTAATGGATATCCTACTAAAAACCCCCTTCTGGCTAGCAAGAGCTTTACTTCCTTGGCTTTATATCTTTTAAATAAATTTGCTTGCATGCCACCTTCTTCATCCGTAGTTTCATTCTTTACCATAGTAGGACACAACCCCAGTGTTCTGATAACAACATGATGTCAAATCAGATTGATTTTCAGAAAGGAGAATAGGAAGGTTTCAGAAGAGATATGGCCTTTTTTATCATGGAAGGAATGAAGAACATACTCAATGGACACAGTGTTTGTGTGCAACATCCTGTAATCATAAATAAAATTACCACATCATCTGAGTTATGTTATACTATTAATTTGGTACCCAGTTATGCTTCTGATCTCTTGTTTTTGCCTGTTATTCCCTGTTCTCCAAAGCCATGATCATAACTACTTTAACTTAGAAATTTTTTCTTTTTAAAGCAAATTATTTTGTAAGGATTTTTAGGGCAAGTTCTGGGATACTTTTAGAAGATTTGGTGGAGGTATTGCCCTTTATTCCTTAGTTTCTTTGCAAACACAGCCACCTCTACCTGATAGTACATTTTTGACATTAATTCTGCTAATAATTGTATTTATTTTACTGTAAAAATGAAAATTCATTTTCCCTGGAAATGTTTTCAAATATCACATTCTCTCGTTAATGAAGAACAGAGGTGATTATGGTAGATGTCTCATGTATTTTGAGAAAGATTTAAGGGGAAGATAAGATTGACAGATTTTTCCAAGTATCATTTCCATGATTTTGCCTATTTATGAGTTAATATTCATGGAGTGCCTGTTATGTGACAGGACAGATGACCGAAAAGATATTCTTGGTAGAGTGATTGAGTGTAACTAATATGTACAGTACTCTGCTCAATATAAACACTGTGCTCCCCCCCCTTATATGATGTGAGATCCAACATCGAGATAAATGCTTAAATTTTGGTCTTTCTTTTACCCTCATTATGTTGATGAGTTCCATTAATCAGGAGCACTGAATGGTAAGATGTAAGCTGCATGGTTAGAGGGACATGCAGCCAATTTCGGTAGCATTTATCGAGTACTTCCATGTGGTTTGGTACTGCGCATAAAGGCCCATGTTCTGAGTACTTTTATGGAAATGACAATCGGTTGAAAGAAGAAATGCGTTTTAAAGTTAGACACAAATGTATTTTGTTTCGAAAGGAAAAAGGAGGACGGGGAGGAAAGCTGACAAAAAAAATTGAGAACCAGAGTCCTGATTAAAAGTATTCATAGTGTCCAGCAAAAACATGTCCAGTGAAACAGGGACTGAGGATTTGCTCCCTGCTGGAGAGTGAAAATGGTGATTTTTGCGTGAGTGGCTCCGCTGTCGGGTTGCGACCGACAAGTCTCCGCGAGGGTAAAGACAGTCTCGCGACGCACGCTGGCCCCACCTGCGGCGGGGGGCGGCCCTGCCCTACAGTCCGGCCGCGCGGCCAGGCGCCAGGGGTCGGGACTGGGGCGGGACTGGGGCGGGTCGCCAGGGTGGGGGCCGGCGCGGTGGTGCCCTTAGCCGTACCAGGGGCTGCGGCTCTGCCGTGCCTGGGGGATGGGGGCTACGGCCCTGAGCGCTCGCGTCCGGGACGCGGGATGGAGCGCCCCGGTGAGTGTGGGGTGGCGGTGCTCGCCCCGGTGAGTGTGGGGTGGCGGTGCTCGCCCCGGAAGGGCTTGGGGTTGGGGTCGCCCGCGCGCCGGCCGCTGCAGAGTCGCGGTCCGGGATGCGGGCGGCCCGAGTGGGGGCCCGAGCGGGGAGGGGCGACAGGTAGGGCCGGGTCGCGCGTCCGGACCTCGCGGAGGGCGTGAGCCTGGCGAGGGGCCGCGAGAGGGGCCGCGAGAGAGGCTCTAGCGCAGCGTCCTTAGTTACCTCGACTCGGCCGAGCGTTCGGTAGCCGCATCTCACCCACCGTATTCTAAGGCGCCTCTACCCTCCCCTTGGCTTCCTTCCCCTGCCTTCGTGTCCGTCTGTCCCTGTGGGATCTCCTTTGGAGATGTTTTCTAAAATTTCAGTCCGACATTCAGAAGCTGAGGTTAAGTAACACAAACCTCACGATCCATATTAACATTTTCTTACCTCACTTCACTTCCCCCAGACCTTGGCTGTTTATCGCTTGGGCGAGAGGACCTAGAGGTGCAAAAACTTCCCTCACTTTGCCGAGTGCCGCCTCTGGCGCTCCCCGACCGCGCCTTTTCTGTCCTCCCCTTGTTGTCTTCTGTTCCCGTTAGACTTTCCCCACCTTTGGCCCAAGGACCAGGCGTGTGCTTTACGAAATAGGAACAGGGCCGGGATTTAGCTCAGTGATTCCGCCGCCTTCCTCGCAAGCTCAAGGACCGGAGTTAAATCCCCGGTACCAAAAAACAAAACAAAACAAAAAAACAAAATAGGAATTGGTAAACTGGGAGATTGCAAGCTACTACGAGGAGAGAGTAGTACCCTTCTGTGTTTATTGCCCTGAGTGTCCCAGATCCCTGTCAGTGATGGAAATCTGGTGTACCAGAGGAGCCTTGCTTTAGCGGAAACCAAGTAGCCCGGGACTCTGCTTGTTTTAGAGCCTGACATGTGCCTGGTTTACTCACCTTCTCACCACAGACCTTTCCAGACCAAGGGTGGGACTCCACACTGTGTTTGGGGGATCTTTAACAGTTTCTATATTTTTTGGGGAAGGGACCGTGTGTTTTGTAGAAGTTCCAAGACTGCAGTGAGCAGAAATGACCGAGAAACTTTTTGTTCTACGTTTACCTTTTTCTTTCCTTTTCTTTGGTCGTTAGCTTCACCTCCCTATTGAGTTTGAGAAGGGGGGGTCCCTTCATCCCGAAAAATAATTCAAAATTAAGTGTGAAGGTAAATATTTAGAATGAGTTAATAAATCACAACACATTTAATGGGTCTTGGAAATTAAGGTCCTTCGGTGATTTCTTTAGGCAGTGTGCCAGAAATGCCTACAAAAAATGCTTCCTTATTGAGGAAACTGCAAGTGAGGAACTCTGACACTTAAGCCTCATTAGCTGTACAGTAAGATAGCTCTGGTCTCGTGTTTTTGAGGAGTCTTGAAAAATATAAGACAGGTCAGGTTAGGAAGTATTTCAGTTCCCCCTAATTGGCAGGAAATAGAACTTTGGCTAAGATGGAGAAAGCACTATTGAGTGACTGTATGGTGGCTGGTCATTCCCACTGCCTCCATCTTCCTAAAATAGAAGTTATCAGCATGGTCACCTCCCAGCTGTAAAAAAGCCCTTGACCTAGGAATGTGGGCTTTTACAACAACTGCTGTTGGTCTCAGGGTTTAGTACTAACCTTGAATAAAGCTGGTGCCCTGTGAGGATTTTAATTCTTGTGTCATTGGTAATTTATTCACTACTTACTCAGAAAATTTAGTAGGATCCCACCCTGCTAGACAAGAGTCCTGTAGAACATCTCTATCTACTTGGATAACAATATATGATCTGGGATAAATAAGGCCTAATGCCTAGTAATATGGTTCTCTGAGAGAAGTATGGTGAATGCCCTAGCGGAAAGTGGAAGAATTAATATTTTCAGTGGAGAAGATGAAAAGGCTTCTTGGAGGAAGTGGTGTTTTTGTGAGCTTGAAAATAAGATATGATTTTAATAACCACAGAAGATAGAAGGGCCCTTCTGAACAGAATTGCTGGTTATCTCTAATGCATACCAGGAGGTCACCAATCCAGCTTACATGTTTCTGCTTTAAGGCTTTGAAGCTATTGTGTTTGCTTGTTTGTTTTTAATTTCCCACTCACCTCCAGTAAAGGCACATCCATGTGCATAAAGAAATAAGGGGGGTTTAAAGGAAGATATGAAGCACATTCTAAGTAAGCATGATAAAAGATTTTTGTGGAAGGTATACATTTTATTCTTTGTCTTTATTATTACTGTGATAAGCAAGTGAGCCACTTTTGTTGGAGAGCAGACATGGGATGACACTGCCTTCCTAGGTGAGACTTTTTCTAAAAAAGTTTCAGTATGTATTGCTGAGAAAATTTTCAGTGCCATTGTTTTACTTTCTAGGGAAGGAATGGGGGATAATTAACATGTTTTGAAAAGTATTGGGAAAGAATTAAGTTGAGTTTCAGGGATTATCTAAACAGAACCTGCCACAATTTTACTTATAATTTATCAGTTATTCCTCCACTACCAGTTGATGTCAGATTTGTGCTTAGTGTGTAAGATTTGTTTGTAGTTGGCTTGCTTCCAAAGGACATTCATTGGACAATAGTATTAGGTCAGCCCTGAATCACATATTACATATGTGTCTTACTGGGGAAAAAAGGGAAGAGAACTCTGAAGGAAAAGTGATGGAGCTGATGGGAACAATATTGAGATATCCCAGAGTAGATCTGAAGGAGAGACTCTGTAAAAAATCAAAACAAAGTAATTCTTTATTATGGAAAAATTTGAACATACATGAAAGTACACTAAATATTACATGAGCCCCCATGTACTCAACCTCAGTTTCAAAAATTATCAACTAACTCATGACCATTCTTTTTTCATGTATACTGTACTCCAGTTCATTTAATCCTCCATATTATTTTCAAGCAAATCCCAGGTGTCATATTATTTTATTCATTTCATGCTATATTTCCCAAAAGAAAAATTGCTTATTAAATTCATTACCAACATTGTCTTATATCTAGTCATTGTTCAGTCCAATTATAGGTCATTTTTTAACAGTTTGAATATAGGTCCAGCTAAGGTCCACATATTGTAATTGATAGGATATATACACACATAAATATATAATTTTTGATGTGTAATTTACATGGAATAAAATGTACTGTTTCTAAGAATGCACTTTGAGTGAGTTTTAAAATTACCACCATGATCAAAACATATGCATACCATTGTCATCACTCTGAAGTTCCTACATCCTTCATCTGCAATTCCTCCCACATCTCCATCACCACCCTGTCTCTAGGCAACTGATCTACTTTTTGTTACTAAAGATTAGCTTTCATATATATTCTCTAGACTTTTTTATAAATGGAATCATATTACATACACACATACACACACACACACATATATATACTTACACACGTATATACTTGGGAGAGGCTGGCTTCTTTCATTTAGCGTAATACTTTCAAGGTTCATTCATGATTTTTTGCTGTGTCATTGATATTTATTAAGTAGTATTCCATTGTAAGTTTATGCTGTAATTTTTTTTATTCATTTATCTGTCAATGGGTGTTGTGTTGTTTCCAATTTTCAACTGTCAGGAAAAAATTTCTGTGAACAAATTTTGAAACAAATGATGTGTTTTTATTTCTTTTGGGTATATGAAAGAGCAGCATTAGTTGGACTGAATGTTAAATTTATGTTTAACTGTATAAGAAGTTGACAGAGGGGCTGGGAATGTGGCTCAGTGGCTGAGTGCTTCCTTAGCTTGTGCAAGGATCTGTGTTCCATCCCCAGCACCCCCACCCCCAGCCTGTCAAGTTGTTTTCTGTAGTGGTTGTGTTCACCTTATATTACAGCATATTCCAATTACAATCATTTTATATCCTACCAACCATTTGGTATTTCAGTCTAATAGAAAAATTTTGTGATTATTTAGTAGTATCTCGTTGTAGTTTAAATTTGCCTTTTCCCAATACTAATAATTTTTTGAACATTATTTCATGTGCTTATTGCCCAATTGTTTATCTTCTTTTGTAAAGTGTCTCTTTACTTCATTACTCATTTTATGTTTTCTTATTACTGATTTGTAAGGGGTCCAGAAGTAATTTGGATATCAATCCTTTTTTGTAACTTGTATTTCATACCTTAACAGTGTTTTTTCAGAGAGAAGTTTTGAATTTTGTCTAGTTTGCCAATGCTTTATTTTATTGTTCTTGCTTTTTGTATCTGATAAATCATTCCTTATATTTTGTCCTGGTTTTTTTGTTTGTTTGTTTTGGAAAAAGATACTGAAACTTTTTCTTAGAGGAGCACATAGTAAATATTTTATATTTGGAGGCCTTATTGCCCCCCAAGTACTCAACTCTGCTGTTGTAGATCAAAAGCAGTTAGACACAATACTCAAACATGGCTGTTTCTTAAAAAAAACAAAAAACAAAAAACAAACAAACAGGAACAAAAAGCAAACTGTTAATTATAAAAACAGGCTTCTGCCTCTTCTGACCTCAGAATTCAAAGATTGATAATTTTAGTCTTTATGTTTAGGTCTATGGCACATATTAATTTTAGCTTTTATTATGAAGTAAAGGTTGAAGCCACTCCCCTCATGTAAATGTCAATTATTTCAGCACCATTTATTGAAAGACTGCTTCCCCCCGCATTGAATTACTTTGTCACCTCTGTCAAAAATCAATATATGCGGATCTACTTCTGTACTTCATTTTCCTCTATTGATCTTTTGTGTTTCCCTATACCAGTGCTGGCGAACCTTTTAGAGCTTTCAGTGATATAAACAGCCTGCTGTGGAGAATATGCCATAGGTTTGCCACCACTGCCATATCACACCTTCTTGATTCCTTTAGCTCTGTAGTAAATCTTGAAGTCAAGCAATCTAAATACTCCAACTTTGTTCTTTTTCACATTGTTTTGGCTATTCATATCTTTAAAATTTTCCACATACATTTTAGACTCAGCTTGTGAATTTCTGTAAAAAAAAGCCTGGAACATTTGTTTGAGATTGCCTGAAACTATCAATTTGAGAGAAAAATTAATGCTTAAGAATATTGAGTTTTACAATTCATCAATAGGGTAGATCTATCAATATATTCAATTCTTTAATTTTTTCCAGTAATATAGTTTTTAATTCAGGATCATGTAGTATATATTCTATTAAGTTTATGTCTAAAAATATATTGTTTTTTGATGATATTGTACATGGAAAAGGCTTTTAAAATTTCACTGTTCAATTGTTTATTATTATATAGAAATCAAATTGATTATAGTATATATATATTGACATATAGTCTGTGACCTTGCTATACAGTATTTATTTATTAGATGTGGTAGCTTATTTATAAGTTCCTCAAGGTTTTTTAGGTATATAAACATGTCATCTTGGAATAAATGTTTTTCTTTTTTCTTTTCAATCTGAATGTATTTTACTTTTTATTTACTGTACTGGCTAAGATCTTTAACAACAATATTGATTTTGCTCTTAAGAGTGAAACATTTTTCACTATTTAACTGTGATGTTAGTTGTAGCTTTTTAATTAATGGTTTGTATCAGGTTGAAGAAATTCCCTTCTAACTTTGCTGACTTTTTATCATGAATGGACATTGTTTTTTCTGCATCTTTGAGATGATCATAGGTTTTTGTCTAGTGGATGTTAAACTAAGCTTGCATTCCTGGGACAAACTGTCTTTGGCCATGAGGTTGTTACTCATACTAATACTGTGTTAAGGAATTTGATCTGTGATTTTCTTGTAATGTCTTTTTCTGACTTTGGTATCAGGGTAATGCTGCTTCAGAATAAATTGGTAAGATTTTTGCACCCCAACAGTTTGTGTAAGATTACGTTTATTTTTCTAGGTTAGTGGATTTTATCAGGGAGACAGTCTAGGTTTACAGTTTCATTTGTGGGAAATTTTAAACTATGAATTCAATTTTAAAAAGTATGTCTAGGGCTATTTAGATGGTCAGTGTCTTGTGTTTGCATCTTTCAACGTCTAAGTTGTTGAATTTATTGTCATAAAATTGTTATTCTTTTGAGGGCTGGGGATTTAGTTCAGTGGTTCCGTTGCCTGCCTCACAAGCACGAGGTCACAAGTTTGATCCTTGGTACTAAAAAAAACCCTGTTATTCTTTTGAGTCTTTTTATATTTGTAGGATCTGTACTAATGTTTTTTCATTCATTTTGTGTTTATTCTTTATTTCTTAACCAATCTAGCTAGATATTTACCAATTTAATTGAACTTTTCCAACAACTAGCTTTTGATGTTTTACTTAATGTTTCTCGATTACCTGTTTTCTGTATCATTGATTCTGATTTTATCAGTACTTACTTTGGGTTTAATTTGTTCTTTGTTTTCTAGCCCCATCCCACCATGTGTGTCAGAAATTGAACTCAGGACCTTTTGCTTGCCAGTCTAGGTTCTTAAAGTGGAAGCTTGGCTCATTAATTTTAGAGCCTTATTCACTTACTTACTCATTTATTGTGGCTGTTGGATTTGACCCCAGGGCCTCATGTATGCTAGGCAAATGCATTGCCACTGAACTACCTCCCCAGCTCTAGTATTTTCCTTTTTAAAATAAAGTATCTAAAACTGTGTATTTCTCTAGCAATAATTTTTACTGTGCAGCCCCCATATTTTTAAATGTGCTTTTATTTTCATTGAGTTCAAAATACTTTAAATTTTCCCTTATGGAAATCTGACCTGTGGGTTATTTTAAAGTATATTTTATACTTTTCAAATACTTGGTGATTCCACAAATATTATTCTGTTACTGATTTCAAATTTAATTTTGTGTTGGAGAACATGTACTATATGGTTTCAGTCCTGTTAAATTTATTGGAATTTGTATTATGTCCTCATATATGATCTTTTTTAGTGAATATTTACTTCATATGGTTTTGAAAATAATTTGTGTTCCACTATTGTTGGGTAGAATTTTCTGTAAATATCTGTCAAATCAAATTGGTTGGAAGTGTTGTCTTCTATATCCCTAATAATATGATAATACTTGTTCTGTCAATTACTGAAAGAAAACTGTGGAAATCTTAACATTAAGGATTTGTTTATTTCTGTCAGATTTTGTCCCATAAATCCTGGACCTCTATTTTTAATTGTATATTCTTTTAGCATCATTATGACTTAATGATGGAATGACTTATTTATTATTATGAAATGTTATTTTTTACCTTTGGTAAAATTCCCCTTGAAATTTCTCATCCTAGTGGAGTTTTGCCTTATACATGTGCCTGTTAGTATCCAGCAGAAGAATTAAGAAATTTCCTATGCAATTCCTGGAGCCCTTCTTCTTCCTTTTTTCTCTCTGGTACTCTGTCCTACAGAGTCTAGCTCCTCCTGTTTCCTGGAGCTGTGATCCCTGTCTCCAGCTTAGCAAAAGTGCCACACATTGTCTTCCCCCTTCCTGTGCCATGGTCTAGAATGTGCCTGTAGGCAGGAAGCTAAGGAGATTGTAGGGTTTACCTCATTTTAATATTTCCATCTCTCAGGAATTACAGTGCTGTTGTGTGTATAGAGTACAGTATCTGAAAACAGTCTGTATTTTCTCCAGTTTTCTAGTTGTTTATTGCAGTGGAAGGGTAAATCTGGTCTTATTTTTTTCTGAATTTTGAGGATTTTTTAATCCAAAGATTTTTCTTTCCATCTGTTTTCTTGCAACTTATTTGTTGAAGAAATCCTGTTTGTTCTATAAAATGGCCTACAGTCCAGATTTTGCTAGGTGCATCCTGTGGTATAATTTAGCATGTAACTCTGTCCTATAGCTTATCAAGTGGTAGTTGTATCTTAAATGGGGTGCCTCAATCTTGGCACTGTGAACTATTTTTAATTCTTTTTTGGGGAAAGAGGCTATTCTATATTGTGCACATAGGTTGTTCAGCAGCTGTCTTGTCCTTTACCCACTAGATGTCAGTAGAACCTCCTTCCTCAATTGTAACCACCAAAAATATCTCCAAAAAATGTTTTTAGACCCATATTCTGCTGTGAAAATTAGGCTACCTAAGCTACGATAGAATCAACTTCAGAATTATAAAGACTTTTATTTGGCAAAATTAATAGTACAGATGATATCCCATTGTAGATAGAAAGATTATTATCTACTCAGTCTGCTGCCACAACTGTTTTGACGAGAACACATGAAGACTTTAGGAATACTTACACAAATTGAGTCTCAACAGAATAGCTGACTCAAAAAACAACATAAAGAGAATATGCATTTGTTTGAGAAGGAAAATACTAGAGACAATATTAATATAAAATGATAAACATAGAATTTCTTTTCAATTATAGGTTGCTTCCAGACATGCTTTTTTGCAACTTTTTGAACAACTTAAGATGCTATATTTATAAAGTAGTTACAGTGATGGTTTTACTTTTTTGGAAGGAGGGACACTGTAAACCAAGAACTTTCGACGTGTAGAAAGGTATTTCAGCAATACTTTTCACACTTAAAATTTATTTGTGTGGGGCCAGGGATTTAGTTCAGTGGCACTGCACCTGCCTTGCAAGTGCAAGTTCCTGAGTTTGATCTCTGGTACAAAAAAAAAAGAATTTATGTGTGACATAAAATTAAGATACAAATCAGGAAATGAATGACCCTTTTCATTTAAAAGTAAACTACCATTTTTGTGAATATTTGCAAATATCTTCATCCCCTGGATGATTTAAAAGGATTGAGATTGAGAGATTTATCAAAATTTCCCTTAGACCACCATATTTATAATTTAGCTATTTAATATTCATTGAAGATTTACTCTGTGTCAGATTCTATGCATAGTAATTGGCTGTTTGGAATGGTTTAGAACGGTGCAATGCTAGCCCTCTATTTTAAAAAATTTATAATAAAAATGTAAAAATAAATGTTACATACATTAAATGTATTATATATTTTATACGTGAACCAAGACAATTCCTCTTTACTAAGTGTGGCTCAGAAGCAGATTTGTTGTGGAAGGTGTTGAGACTAACCCAGAACAGATACATGGGAAAACTGTGGTTCCTTGAATTCCCTAGGGGTTGCTCTGCCAGCACCTTCCTTGGCTTTCAGAATCCTTCACTCTCCCGTCATTGGTATCCTCCAGTTTTGAGTCATCAGTGGTTCTATGAGTTGTCTATGATGTATCATTCTCCTGTGATGTTTGAAAGAATGTTTAGTTAGGTGTCTTCAGCATTTACTAGTGCTTTTTTTTTTTTTGGTACTGGGAATCGAACTCAGGACCTTGCGCTTGCAAGGCAGGCGCCGGAACCACTAAGCTAAATCCCTGGCCCTACTAGTGCTTTTGATTTTGCTCCAGTTTATGTTTAATGGACACATTTAAAAAATTTAAGTCTAAAAATTAATTTTGAAGCCAGGTAATCAAGGAGAGCCTCAAGGTTTATCTTCTCCAGGCAACAGCTTAGTTGACTTCATTTCCCCCAGAACTTCTTGTAGATGAGAAAGCTTCCTCTTTTCTTCATCGGTGAGTGGTCTGTCTTTATCTTTATTACTTCTATTTTCTCTATCTCTGTCTCCATCTTTTTTGTTCCCTTGCTTCCCCTTGTCTCTGGATCTTTTCCTGTCTTCTTTGGTTTACTTTATTTTCCTCTCTTTTTTTTCTTTTTCTCACATGCCTCTCTCTTCTCACATCTGTCTCGCTTAATTTTTCTTTGTCTCCTTTCTGTTTCACCACTACCTTTGTCCCCCACACCCTTTCTCTCCGTCAGAAACTGACTTACTTGGTTTTCATATTGTCAGTAACATAGCCAATCCCACTTTAATCAGGAACACAATCCTCTTTATTAAGGGGAATGGCAGGTAAGAGCCAAAATAATTAATATATTTAAAAATAGACTTCAGGGGGTGTTTGAGATTAAGGGACTTCCTCACAGCTCCCATCAGTTTCCATGGTGAGAGCCTTTGGTGCATTTTTCTCAGTCCAGTTAAAAGGAAATTTCGATTTGAGGTTTCCTGAGTATCTATGGTTCAAACTTGATATTGTTGTGTTAGGATTTGAAGGATAAATTTGTGTGAGTCTGAAGAATCCAGGGTGGGACTAAAGTAACTAAGGAACCTCATACTTAATCTTTTCTGATGGGGCATATTTGTTTTATTTCCCCAATGCTGTTTTTCCTGAAGGGGTTAAAGGGTTAAGAAGAGTTCATCTTATTTTCTCTTTGTGAGTATTTTATGACTCTACTTTTTTGGGCTTTTTCATGTTCACCTCCTTTTTCTGTCTTTGTAAGTAGGTAGGTTCTCCCCTCCTTCCCTCCCTCTTCTTCCTTCCTCCTATTTCCCTATTTCTGCCTTCTTCGGTTTTCACCCCCCCCCCCCCGATTTTCTTTCCACTTTGCACGCTCTCCTGGGTCTCTTTTTGTTTCTCCCGGGCGTGGTCACCCCTCATCTGCCCAGCCCTACTCACTGGCACAGTCCCCAAGATTCGCCCTGAGTTCTTTTAGAATGTTGCCGCGCTGAAATAAGGGACTTTGGTTGCTCAGGTGAGTAGTGTGATTTGGGAGCGCCTTTGCTCAGGATCCCTGCTGCTTTCTTTAGTCATTTCCTTATTAGTCTTTTTCTCATTCGGAGGTGAATTTGACAGTGCCATTGAAGTAAGGTAGGCCTAAGTGGAAATTACTGCCCTCACCAGCGGGCAGAGCGGTTGGCTGGTTTCAGGCGGCTATTCTGGAAGGTGCGGGGCCCGGCGGTGTCGGTGGAGCTCCCTCCTCCTGTTTTCCCCACACTGGGGTTGGAGAGGGAGGATAAAAGGGTCCAAAGAAGTTCTCAGAATTGTCCGAGAACTCTGTTCGCCAGATCTAGTTATCTGGTGACTTTTGCCTGAGTCGCTCCGCTGCCGGGCTGCGACCGACCAGTCCCCGCCTCAGTGAGATAGTCAGGCCTGGGCGCCACCGACTACCAGAGCCGGCTGGAGAGTGAGCACCGCCGCCCCACCTGCTGCGGGAGCCGGCCCTGCCCAGAGAGCCCCGGCCAATGGGCGAGGAGGCAGGGGGCGGTGCCGGGGGCGGGGCGGCCGGCGCTGCGGTGGCCGGAGCTGCTGGGACGGCGGCGGTTCTGCCGGGCGTCCGCAGCTGTGCTTGGGGGATGGGGGCCGCGCTGTGCAGCCTGAGGAGGCGGCGGCGGCGGCGGCGGCCCTGAGGGTTCGCGTCTGGGACGCGGGATGGAGCGTCCCGGTGAGTGTGGGGCGGCGGCGCTCACTCTGGCGGGGTTGGGGCTGGGGTCGCCCGCGCCGGCCGCTGGAGAGTTGCGGTCCTGAGCGGCCGTCAAGGGGCCCGGAGCAAAGGGTAGGGCCGGGCCCTGGACGCTGACCGGCTTGAGCGGTGGCCAGGAGCAGATGTTGATCTCAGCAAGAGCGAACAGGTAGCCGGTACCACCAACCACAGACTGGCCAGCCTCTACCTCTAATTCTCAAAACAGGTCCTTGATTACTCGGCTCTTCTCCCGCGCAGGGAAGCTGAGGTAAGAACTGCCCCAGCACACGGCCTGGGGATCGGCTGCGTGAGGATTCAGCCTGGCGCGCCTTTGCCTGCGGGTCTACTCCGCTCGCGCCAGCCTACTGCAGTCCTCACTCCAGTTGGGCTCTCTTCATCGCGGTGTTTTAGGGTTTTCGTACCAGTCTTGAGTTTAGGACGGGTGTTTTGTTTGAGGGATTCTTGGTCTCAGTGGTTTGTCTCAATTTGGTCTTGGCAGTTAATGGTTTTAACTAAACAAAAAAAAAATTTAGTTTAACTGAACGGGTGATAGCAACTGTGAGGCGTTTCAAGGCGGAGTCCAAGTGATGAACCTCGTGTCTCAATGTTTATCTTTTTAAACTCTTCCTCCAGAGGGAATTTGCCTCCTACCTTTCCTGGTGGCAGGGTGTTAACTTGAAAAAGGGAAGAAGCGGAGCGCCCCTTCCCCTTTCTCAGTGTATTTCCTTGACTTTATCTCTTGTTGCTATCAACTTCAGCTGTCTGTTTTGGTTGCTCTGTTCTTCCCTCTGTATTTAAGTCCCAGATGGGGAACGTGCTTTTTGGCATTGGGTGCTTTTGGCTGTCCAGAGGCGAGCGCGCTGCCTGCCAGGAATGCTAGACATTCTGGAGGCGTGGGAGGCTGGGCAGCTTCCTCTTTTTAAAGCGTGCTGGATTCGCACAGCACAGGAATGAAGTGTGTATGTATTGCACGCCTTCCTTTAGAAATTGTTTGCATATTATTGATAAAACTTTCTGACATCCCTGTTCTGTTTGGAGTGGTACTTAAAAATATAATTAAAGACCTTCAGAATTAACTTTTCTTATTTTTTCTTTTGGGATCTTTCGCTTCTTACCAAATCAGAAATAGTAAGATGGAAACCATTAAGTATGATATTTGGAAGCAGTTTTACACTTTAGTTAGCCCAATCCCTGAAATGAAAATACTTCTATAATGTACATTTTGGGTTGTTGTATGTGCATGGGACAAGGGACATATGACACAGGCTACTGAAATCTTGGAAAAACTACCTTCCTGGGAGACTAGGAAGTTAATATACATTATTTTGTTTTCTCCTCCTCCCCTAAACCAGGCCATGGCACGTGCTACCACTGAGCTAACACCCTCATCCCGGTGTCCACGTTTCTAATGCACATATTACTTAGAATACAGAATACATAAAGCAGTTTTATGTGATGATTTTCTACTTGTTATAGAATTCTTTGATAAATAGATAAAACATTTTTAATCTCGATGGTTTGCATTTGGAGAAGATGTTATAAGAATTAAGAGTTTCACAAATATTTGGCTCAACGACCTGTTTGCACAGTTCCAACTTCACTTGGAAGCCTTTCAGTAGGTTTCCATGAAGTCAGTTGAGTTTCCGGAATTGTTTCCAGTCTTATATTTTTTGCTCACAATCTATAGATATATTGAAGCCAGGGCTTGTTTATTACTTATGTTCAAAAGCAATTTCCCACAATGAGCCAGTTATAATGCTAGTAGCAATGGCTAACAGTTAAGTTTTTATGATAAGATAGACACTGCTGAGTATTTTCCATGCATTAGTATCTAATTTAATTAAATTGCTAGTTGCGGTCTTTTATTAACTATACTTTGTTATTTGGCACATGGAAAAGGGGTACATATGATCTTAGATAGCATATATATTCCAAACTTTCTCATTGTTATAGTACAATGAAAGCTTCCATTACATTTGTTATTCTAAGCATTTTAACTGCAGTGTTTCCTTTTTCAGTTTAATATGTGAAAATGATAAAGACAAAATTACCACATTAATCATAATGCTAGCTAGAATTAGACTGTAATTCTTTTTAGATTCCCCCTCCCCTAATAAATAAAAAACACTCAAAGCCCTCTTATATAAATCACTAAGACTGTTAGCCTAACAAACTTTAACACTTTTGCAGTTTATTTAGTAAAATCATTCTATTTCTGATAACTTTTAAATTTAGTAAATAAGTTGTAAAAAGTGTTTCAAAATTTACAAGCTATTGATTTTTATTATTATTATTTTTTGGTACTGGGGATTGAACTTCGGTCCTTGTGCTTGCAGGGCAGGGGGCGGAACCACTGAGCTAAATCCCCGGCTACAAGCTATTGATTTTTAAAACCATATGATTTTTAAGCTTGTGTGCCTGATTTATTTCACTTAATGTTATGATGTAGAGGTGCATCCATTTTCCTACAAGTGAGTCACGGCCCCTTCTTTATGGCAGAATAGTAGTACTACATTGTGTGTAAATACTGCACTTTTTACGCTTTCGTCCATTGATGGATATATAGGCTGCTTCTTCAGTTTAGCTATTATGAATTGTGCTGCTATAAACATGGATATGCATATATCACTGTAATATGTCTTTAATTCTTTCAGGAAGATATCTAGAAGGGGAATAGCTAGGTTGAGTGGAATTTCTAGTTCAGGAATCACCATACTGCTATTTCTGTAGTTGTACTAGTTTACATTTTCACTAGCAATGCAGAAAGGTGCCTTTTCCCCACAGCTTCACCAGCATTTGTTATTATTTAATTTCTTGATGATCAAAGTATTTCAACAGGCTGTTTTTTGTTTCTATAAAAATTTATTGTAATATAAATTTATAAGTTCATATTTTTTCTGAAAATTCATTATTCATTCTTCCATCTCATGTCCTAAGTACTGTGCAGTGAACAGAAAACACATAGTTAGCAAACAGACATGGTCTTGATTTCCTGAAGATTGTAGTGTAGATGAGAAGACATAAATCATTTACTTGAACTATGATATATGCACCGATGAAAAGTGTAGGATGTCAGCAGGCACATTCAGCTTGTGGCCCTCAGCCCACTTGCCCTTTCTTTTAATGTTAAAATGAAAAATTTTAAGAGTAAAGTTTTGTCATTTACATTAACAATATTATATGAGCGCCCTAAGACAATTCCTCTTTACTCAGAGCAGCCCAGGCAAAATACCTTTTGAAATTCTGCTGTAGTTTGGTGGTGGTAGTTATGGAGGAGTGGAACTAGTACATGTAGGAAGGTTTCTTTGAGGAAATTGAGCTCATCTGAGTAAGCTCAGAGTGGGTAAACAAAGGAGTAATGAATGGTCCAGGGAAGTAGAATTACATATAGATAGGATCCTGAGTGGAACAATCAGTGTTTTAACACTATAGCATTATATATAAAACCACTTTAATGAGTTGGAACCAGCATTTTAAAATAAATGAAGCAAGAGTGGGTGCAGTGGCAGTGGCACATCCCTACAATCCCAGCTGCTTCAGGAGGCTGAGGTAGGAGAATAGCAAGTTCAAAGCCAGCTTTGTCTCAAAATAAAAAGGGCTAAGGGTCTTCTTACAGCACACACAAACTACAGCACACACAAACGTACTTAGTGTATATCTTGGTCATGATGTACAGTTATCTCATGCTGTGGGCTACAGTAAACAAATACTGTTAGAATGTGTGGCAGGAGTGTGACTCCAGATTACACATTACAGAGCCAGGTAGGAGCCAGATCTCACCTCAAGGTTTATAGAGCCTGACATCGTTTCCCTTGTCCTTTGGAATTATTTTGAGCCGAGAAATCACATCATGGGGTTTTTGTTTGAAAGTTTGCTCACTACATTTGTAAAGGAACAAAATAGATGTGGAGAGATCGTTAGGAAATTAGCGCAGTAGTTTAGACAGTAAGCGATGGTAATTAACTAGTGTGGGAATAGTACAAAATAGTGGATAGATTAGAGAACTATAATAAGGAAGAAGAAAAAATCTGGAGTTGAATAAGGTACAAGAGTAAATGATCCAATAATAGTTTTCATATGAAGAAGATATTACATTAAACTTTCTACTGTGATTTTCACAGATGTTCCTTAGTCATTCTCTCACTTTGAAAGTATCTAAATATTCAAAACAAACTGAAAAACCTTTTAATGATAATACTTGAGCTAATTTGATTCTTCTAATTATTTCCTTTTGATTTCAAGAAATACAAATAAAGTTAGGATTTTTAATTCTGCAAAGGTAAAATGAAGATGAAGAAAGAACAAACTAAGATCCTCTTAAATTCTGATGAGCAGGATTAGATGTTTTAAGTGTAAAAAAATCTTAATTTTGATATCCTTTTGATCCTCACACAGCCTGTAAGTAAATTGTGTTGGTCACACATCTGGAAATTATTTAGAACTAGGACTTCAAATCTAAATTTTTCATATACCAAAGCATTACTTTTACTATACCATCCTGAAATACCAAAAATGTTACTGGGATAATCACACATTTATTTATTCAATCAGGATATGTCAGATTAGTGGAAAAGTAAATGTAATTGAATTTTCTTTCATGTGCTGAATGGACATTGCTATATACTATTGTCTTGTTTAACTCACAATAATCTGAGGTAGGTGTGCCGACAGGATGTTTTTTATTATTATTATTATTATTATTATTATTAAGATAGAGTCTTGCTAAGTTGCTAAATTGCCCTGACTGGATTCCAACTTTACTCCTCCTGCCTCAGACTCTCAGAGTGCTGCGGTTATAGGCCTGCACCACCGTGCTTGCTCTTCACCTTTATTTTTAAAGATATTATTAATGGTGGTTTTTTAGAACAACTTTTACAATTAAAAAAATTCTATATGAT
The DNA here is from genome assembly GCF_053883595.1 of Heterocephalus glaber. Lineage (NCBI taxonomy): Eukaryota > Metazoa > Chordata > Mammalia > Rodentia > Bathyergidae > Heterocephalus > Heterocephalus glaber. The sequence goes on along the minus strand of NW_028258296.1, from coordinate 29,288,962 downwards.
AGGAATTAAGAGGACATTAAGTAAGAGCATGGATTTTGATGTCCAGGCAGATCTAGGTTTAACTCCCAGTGCATCATTTATCAGTTGAGAATGTGACAAATTTTTTAAATATAGACCTCAGGTTTCTCACTTATGAAATGAAAAGAATGGTAATTTGCATGTCAGAGTTGTCAGGATTACTGACATTTAATAAATGGAAGTTGCTATTATCAGAAGTATAGTGTATGTAGGTATATGTGTATGCATTTATTTTTAAAAATCTAAAAATAAAATACCAAAGTGGGCTGTGGGCTCTTTGTAAAAACCTAGTATGTTTCCCTGGCTGATGTAGTGTTTGTGTTTCTCTCCTTTTTTTTGTTTTTGTTTTTGTTTTTGTTTCTTGCCCCTTAAGGATTTCAGTTTTTCTGACTATTAAATGAGAGGATGATTGCTAACAAACAGAAAAAGACAAAGAAAAAACGTGTTGGGGCATCAGGCCAGCTCTCTACTGATGTTACAACTTCTGAAATGGGGCTCGAGTCTGTGAGACCCAATTCCATTTTTGACCCGGATTACATCAAGGAATTGGTGAATGATATCAGGAAGTTCACCCAAATGTTAATCTTTTTGAAAGAAGCTGTTCTTTCAGGTTTGTCAACTGTTTTCTCTTAGTGTTCTTACCAAATAGTTTGTAAAATTTTAAATGCCACTCTAGCTACAGATAAGTGTATACACAATAGTAAGAACAGGTAATTCTGCTTTATTTTATGACTTTTTCTCCCCAAATGTTTGATGTTTAGAGTGTAAACCATTTATAATCAAGTAATAGTGCAATGAATAATAAAAACTTTGCTAAGCTTGAAGGAGATAAGAGTACAAAAATTTAAACTCAGTCTGTGGTTTCTAGCAGTTAGGTCCATTGAGACCTAGCTTGAGACCATTGGAATTTTAACCTTCTCATTAATGATAACACAGTGCAACTGGTCTTTGATAAGCACACTATGGTTTATAGCTTACATTGTTGACACTTTTGCTTCAATCCAGCTTTCTATATTTTGCCAATTTAATGACTGCATTTGAATAAATTTGAATCTCTTGTTGGATTAAGGAATAATCATAGGGTTTATTCTCTGTAGAAATGGATAAATAGGACTTTATTTTCCTGGTCTCAGTACCTAAATCTTTCAACTTTTAGTGCCTCTTTAATATCCAAATTTAATGTCAGTGATAATTAATAGTTAAGTGACAGCATCTGTTCTTTTATGCTAAGTAGCCATTTGTTCCATATTCATCATAGTATATCTAGATATAGAAAGTGAAGAGTCCCAGCTTATTTAAATGAGACCTCCTGGGCCTTCATAGAAATTTGTAAGATATCAATAAATATTTCTCTGTAGATAAGTTAAATGTTTACTTCTGAAATACATTTTGAAAAACAATTAAAACATAAGGATAGAAGTTGATCACATGCCTACTAATTTTAATAGCTTAATTTTGAAGTCTAATTATGCATGTTTAAATAGCAGTAAAGGTAACTTATTGTGGAAAGGTATCCTAAATACCTGGGTTTGGGTAATAAATTTCTTATGCCCTTTATTTAAAGAAGCATAAGCTGGATGTAGTGGCACATACCTGTAATCTCAGTATACTTTAGCTGTAGTGAGGCAGTGATATGAAAAGTCACTTCACTCTTGCCTCTGGTGTTTAATCAGACTGTTGAGGCTAAACTTAGATTAATAACTTTGTGATTGACATATGACCATGATTTCCTTTTTTCCAAACTAGTTGCAGAAATAATACACAGATTGAGCATTCATTATCCAAAAATTCAAAATCCAAAAAACCTTTTGAGTGTAATGATTTTCAAAGAGTTTCAGATTTCAGATTTTGAATTTTGGATTAGAGATGCCAGACAAATAAAGCTATGCAAATATTCCAAAATCTGAAAAACTCAGAAATCTGAGACAATATCTAGTCCAAAGCATTTTGGATAAGGGATACTCAACCTATATAATTGTATGTGGTGCTTTTCATTTTACAAGTACTTGAGAATAGAAAGAAATTAAATTCCCCAGTCCCCACAAAAGCAGGTACTTGTAGCTACATTTTACGGTTAAGATGTATGTATAACTAAGATTGTGTGATTTTTGTTAGTGCCTTATTGCCCATAAATAAGGGCCTCATTTGCAGCCAAGAGGTTCTTAAAGCAAATGGTATATTCTTTCCATGCTATTGCAGCTTCTTAACATGGTACACACTCAGTAAAAACACTCTCAGTTTTCATTATTTTATTAGCAAATTCTGTATTCTTTGGGGATTATCTAGATTTGCACTGTCCAGTGTGGTAGCCATTAGACATATGTGGCTCTTGAATTAAAATTTTAGCTTCTCGGTTAAAGTAGCCATCTTTCACATGCTCAGTTAGGCTAATGGGTACCACATTATAGAGTAAAGAAACAAAATTTTCACCATTTCAGAAATTTCTGTTGGATAGTGCTGGTATAGACTTTTGCTCTTTATCGTTATTGGGAATATTAAGATGAATTCTTGAGCCATATGTGTGTGTGTGTGTGTGTGTGTGTGTGTATCTACAGTATTTAAAGGAAACTTAGCAAAAGTTGTTATTGAGGCAAAATTGTAAATATTATATAGAAATTGGAGTTCATTTGAAATCCCCTTCCTTCAGTTGGCTTTGGAATGTGTAACTTATTTCCTTCTTTGATTTGAGCCAGCAGATCATTTTCTAGCCAAATTAATACAATTTGGTTAAATTGGTAGTAAACAGTAGCAGAAAAAACTCTGGAAAGAGAAACATATTATTTAGGTGTCATGTAGGTACTGGTCCTAGTTTTGTTACTAACTTGGGAATATGATGTAAGTTGTTTGTTAACAAGGCACTTGTACCATTTTACTGATTTTGTGATTCAAATTTTGATTGGGATTGAAAATGTACATTTTTCTGAATATTGATAATTTGGAGCTGAAGAATACAGTCAAGTATTTGCTTTTAACATTAGGTACTGTACCTTACAAGTATCCCCTCTTCTCCCCTCCTCCCAGGAATCTAGGGGGTGTTTGTGTGTGTGTGTTTGTATGTATGTGAGAGAGAGAGAGAGAGAGAGAGAGAGTTTTATGATAGCTAGCTTAAATGTGATGCTTATGAAAATTTCCCAAGTGGAACTATGAAGCTCACATTACAATCATTGTTGCAAAACTGAATTTAAAAAGTCAATGTCTGTCAACGAGCTCTGTGCCCCCAACGGGGTTAAGATATGTGTGCTTTTTCTGTAATTTTTAAATTTATCAATAAAAATGGAGAAATTAGTTGTGAGAGATTGGAGGACTATGAAAGTGCAGCATTCAGTGATAGAGTTTGATGATTCTCTTTCCACTAACTTATCTAGTCTAGGGTGAGGATACCCTGTAGTCATACAAGTACTGTACACAAGTAACAAATGTGGAGTTTGAGTGGATTCTATCCTGTGTCATTAAGGTACATTAAGAATAATTACAGGGGTAAATTTTGCATCTGTATTAAAACACTGAAGATACATGTATGCGCTTCATGTCTAATTATAACACTGTACGTTAATATATGTGGTGTCTAGGTACTATTTCAAGTTTATGCCCCCCCAAGGAATAGTGTGTACTGAATTCTAAATAACATATTCCTAAATGTTCTTTTTGGTTATACAATAATTTAAATATGTCCTCTCCATTCTCAGACAATATCATTGAAGGAAGATTGAAAGCTTGGAATTTGAAAAGTGCAGGCTTTTAAATTATGCTGGTAGGAATAGTGCAAAATATTTATAATTTTTCTGCAACTCAAGCCTTGGAAATGTCAACAGTCCAATACTTCTTATAGCTTTTTCTTTTTGATATATAATGCTATTTTAAAATGGATTGTAATGAAAATTTACTACTCTGACTGGTATTTTGTTTTTCCTGGTTGGGGGTGGTTTTTAAATAGGCTAGAAAAGAAGATAAAGTTTATCACCAGTTTCAGATAAACAAGCTAAGTTCTCTAATTTTTAAAAATGGCTTCTAATTTGAGCATTTATTTTGTAAAAGCAATTCTGATCTCTTAAGTGATAGGTTCTGATGAAGTGTACATCATAGATTTTTCAGAACTGTAGTTAGACAAGGTACATTTACTTTCTAACACAAATTTTATTGAACAGTAGGAGTTAAATGAAAAGTTTAATGGTATTGTAAAGTTATCAGTAGTTCTGCATAAATTTGCAGTTTTGTTTGAAGTGTTATCCTGTCTTATAAATTAACTCAGTTTTTTTTTCCAGGTTAAATATAGAGGAAGATATGTAGGGTTTTTTTCAGACAAATTTCAGTGTGTGTTAATTTTACCATTGCTAATTCTTAATTTTAACCTCACAGTGTGCCAGAAGTTTTGTGAGATATTAGAAACATGTAAATTGCTAGCCCCAAATATGTCCTGCTCTGTCTTCTAGAAGTAAACCTCTTTAGAACTGACTTCCAATGGATATCACTTAGGAAAAGTTAATGTGAATGTTAATAGGTTATGGCTTAGTGAATAAAGGTGTGCCACGAATCTTTGAAGAATAAAGTATATAAAATTCAGGTAGCTTATTTATTAAACCTGTATCAGTTCTTAAGGTGGTAGAGGTCATCTCTGCTTGCCTAGAGTGGTTTACATAATTTAACACCATTTATGGTAGCAACCGGCATATTCATTGAAGCTAAAGCCTGTTAAATAACATATTGCAGAGTAGCTGTCATTTAAGTGTAATCTCTTTATCCATGTGGCAAAATATCATAGTGGTTAAGTACATAGATTTTACAGCCAGAATGTCTGAGGTGGAATCCTCATTCTGCTACTTGTTAAATATCTATAACACAGGGCAAGCAAATTTTTTTTATGCCTCAATTTCTACATCTGTTAGGAGGAGATAGTATGGGGGAGGAGATTAAATGAAATCGAATAAGTAAAGCTCCTAGAGTGTTTTAAAATGTCAGCTGTTACCATTCATACATTCCACAAGTGGCTAAAGAAAGCTGCTGTTCATCGGGCCTCAATTTTATCCTGAAGTTCAAAAGTCATTACAGAAAAAGGAAAAAAAATTTCCTAGTGATAAGGTCTGTTGCTTTTTTCTGCCTTGTTTTCATTGCTTTCCCTAGAGCAGTGAGAGTGAACCTTTTTCAGCTTTCAGTGATAGAGCCCTCTGTGGCACTAGTGCCATAGGTTTGCCACCACTGCCCTAGAAATTAAGCTGTATTAATGAGACATTTAAAAACTGCCAGTTTGTTTTTTTTAAATCAAGGAGAACATCATGTTTTTTCCATTTATTTAAGAATTTCCGGGGCCCGGGGATTTAGCTCAATGGTTTCCCCGCCTGCTGCACAAGCGCAAGGACCTGAGTTCAATCCCTGGTACCAAAAAAAAAAAAAAAAAAGAAAAGAAAGAATTTCCATGAAATGTTTGCGGTATAAACAGTGTGGTATTGTGTTAATTCATGTGAACCAAAAAGTGGAGCTGGATAATATTTTCACATACTGAATTAAAGTAAAGGGCACAAATAGGTCAAACAATGAATATTACAGGGATAGTACATAAGCAAACTTTGGGATATTATTTTACTGTTCTAGATTACTTAGTGTTACGATTTTGATTGAACTTTATTATATTCACATTTATAAAACCTTTGTAGTATAAATTAAACTTCATTTTATTTACAAAGTGGCCACTGTGACATTTAAAGATTATCTTGTATTTAGCTGTAGGACTAACTTAAATACTCTAACTTGATAGTTGTAAACATTTTTAAATAAAATATGTCCTTAATGACTATTTTATTTCCAAGTAATTTACTTAGATGTTACATATAAAATGAAATTTAAATTTTAGTGTTTGTTGTTAACCAAACTATTGTGGGCCATGGCTGTGTTTGCTGTTGAATACAGCTCTGTGTGAGGTAATCTGTTCTGAAAGGTTTTTAGTGTGATCAGGTTACAGGTTCACTAGTAATAATCATTAATTGTGTGTAAGACAGTAATCAATTTCACTTTTATTAAATATGTTTGGTATTCACAACCACCTTATATGGTTGGCAGAATAGGTATTTTTATCAATTCTCTTTTACTGATGATGAATCTGACATTAGAGAAGTCAAGAGTTTCATATACTCTTACGATCATTTCAAGCAAGTGTCAGATGAACAATTGGAACTTAGGTTTCTTAATCTAAATCTATTGGCCCACCAAGCACCTGCTTTCCTTTCTTCAATATTGGGCAATATTAGTTACCTCTTCTTGTTTTAGTCATTGTGCTACTGTTTTGTTTGTTTGTGGGAATCAAGCAGAAATAGTGTTAATGAGGGAGCTGTTTAAATTCCTTAGAACTTTTTATAAAGTTATATTTTTAGTTTAAGAGGTTTTTGCTTCATAAAGGTTAGTTTGAGGACTTTAAGGGAAAAAGACTATTTACTTTTAAAGACCTGGGTGTGGTGGCACACACTTGTAATCCCAGCACTCCCAAGGCTGAATCAGGTAGATTGTCTCAGGTTTGAGGCCAGCCTAGGATACATGCAAAGGGAGACTCTCTCACTCTCTCTCTCTCTCTCTCTCTCTGTCTCTCTCTCTCTCTGTCTCACACACACACAAAGTCAAAATGGAACTCCGTTTTACCACTTATGGCACAAATAGTTGAAGGCTTATTATTTATGAAATCCCAGGCTAAGTGTTATCAGGATATATTGATGTCCTAGGAGTTGACCCTTTGCCAAAATATATAGGAGAGGGGCTGGGGATTTAGCTCAGTGGTTCCGTCGCTTGCCTTGCAAGTGCAAGGACCCAAGTTCGATCCCTGGTACCAAAAAAATACATATATATAGGAGAGTTTATGAATCTTTGTGATTAATATTTTCTTTAGTTGTTTTGTTAATTTCTGTTGATTTATAGGCTTCAGAAATGTATTAAATCATAGGAATTAGAATTATAGTGCAATTTAAAGCCTTTTTTACATGTTATTAAATAACTTGGTTATGATTTTTCAGTATGTTGATTTGGAACAACTTCATTATGGATTTATATGGGCTTCTTTGGAGGAAAAAGGAATTTTTAAGTTGGTAAACCACTTATGCTGACACTTATTGCAGTGTCATCACATCATATCAAGAGTACTTACTGTCAGTGTGATGTATTGTGTCGCTGTTGACCTTGATCAACTGTCTTAAGTACTGTTTGTCAGGTTTCTCCACTTTAAAGTTACTGTTTTTGTCTTCCTATGCATATTGGGAGGAAAAGTCATTATGCATAACCCACATTTAAGGGTGATATACTTTACCTCCTTCAGGGCAATAAAGAGCTTTGTTTCTTCTCTGTTATAAATTTATTCAGTTGTTTATAGTAAATGCAGTGAACCCTTGACTTTAAACTCGATTGGTTCCTAAGGGCTAGTTGTAACTCAAGTTGATTGTAAGTCAATACAGCTGAGATCTGGATGTTTACCTGGGTACATGCAATAAATAACAAGAAGCAGATGAATCTTCCATTAACCTAATTAACCCAACTTCTTCATATATCAGGCCGGTCATAACTTGAGGGTCCACAGTATAAATGCTTTAGGTTATAAGCTGATATTACTGTATTTATTTGTTATTCAAATTTTTCCAGATTTGGCCAGTGGGAACTCTTTCAGTATACTCTTAATTAACCTTTGACATACTCTATTTAAAAAAAAACAAAAAACTTCTTTCTTACTTTCTGATTCTACAAGATGTTTCTGTCTCAGCTTGTACATTTTCTACCACTGTCCTAGAACCAGTTGTTTCTTTAAGAAACTGGTTCCTTTCATTGGAGCATACTAGAAACCAAGATCTTGGTGCTAAGTATGCTTGTTAAATACTGAGATATTTTAAAGCATTGGCTTACAGAGCAAAGAAGAAATACCTGGATATACTAATCCGTTTGTCCATATACGCATATCTATAAATATTTCTTTTTTTTTTTTTCTTTTATTTTGGTACCGGGGATCGAACTCGGGTCCTTGCGCTTGCGCAGCAGGCGGCGAAACCACTGAGCTAAATCCCCGGCCCTTCTATAAATATTTCTATTTGTAACCATCTATATTAAGCTAAACCCAATTCTTTTTTTGGAGGGGGTACCGGGGATCGAACTCAGGACCTTGTGCTTGCAAGGCAAGCGGCAGCACCACTGAACTAAATCCCTGGCCTGCTAAAGTCAATTCTTAATGAAATGTCCAGCTTTATCACTGTATTGGCTATTATAGTCTCCTCTCCCTGTTTATTTCTAATTTCCACTCCCAACAGTGAGGTACCTAACTCCCATCAACTGCCATCTGTTTATTTACTCAATTCCAGTATACATGTATAGCAGTGTCAGAATTGTTAACCTAGATTTCTATTGGAAAAACATTTTATCAACTAGAGTTCAATACTCGTGTATTTCCTTTGCCTCATCTTCGAGGCTACTCATTTCCAAAGTTACATAGGTTAACACCTATTCTGTGTTTTTCTGTCAATAAAATTTGTTTTATGAATGAGTCAGATTTTCTCCAAGAACATGCTGTGTTCTCTCTTCCTTCCAGGACTACCTGGACTACTTTTGTTTGTTGCTTTTCCCTGAAATACTCTTTGATATACCCACACCACCTTGTTCCTCTCATCCTACAAAGCACTGTCCCTCTCCCTCTCCTCCCTCCCCCTCTCCCCTCCCCCTCTCTTTCTGCTCTGCAGATTGAACCCAGGGCCTTCTCACTGAGCTACATCCCCAGCCCTTTTTGTTTTTTATTTTGAGACAGAGTCTCAGTAAGTTGCCCAGGCTGGGCTCAAACTTGAGATCCTGCCTCAGCCTCCCAGAGAGCTGGGCTTACAGGGGTGTGCATCATGTCTCTTAATAGGGCTGTGAATTAATGGAATGTATGTAATGGATAATGGTGGAATATTTCATGTTTTTTTATTCTGTAGTTTTTTCTCAACATTTCTGGAAAAAATGGCATAAAGTGGGATAGTCATGCATGGGAAGTTATGTATGTACCATAGATGGCTCAAGCAGCCCAGCAATGAGACATTCAAATTATGTCCCCCTAACCGGGGTGAGCATGTTAATGTATGGTAACAAAGCTAAAAGCCCTAAAAAGTCTAATAATATTGAGCAATACTTTAAAAAATGCATGCTAATTTTCCACATCAGAATTGATTCTTTGCCTTATCAATTATTGGAAGCCAGTAACTCACTTTACGCCACCAGTGGTACAAGCCACCCAATGTTGGTTCAAGCAGGCAGGAATGTGTTAGTATGTGATAGTAATAAGACAGAAAACACCTGATATAGTTTCCTTACAGGAAATCTGGATAAAAATGAAAAAGGTAGTGCTACGATAAATTGAGCACGCTTGAAAGAGACTTTGAAATCCTTAATGAATTAAAACGACTAAGGATTTTTCTGAGGGCAATATCAATTGTATATATAATTACAGTAGTAAAAATAGAATTGAATGTGTAGTAGGCAAAAATTGTGGAACCAGTGTTTCTTTTTGAAATGTGCTTCACATCTTTTGTAGCTTAGATTTCCAGAATTTTTCTTTAGAAACACATTTTAAATTTTTTTTCCTTTTAAAGATTGTTTTAAAGAAATCGTTCCTATACGTCTAGAGGAACTTCTCCATGTTTTAAAGTCTGTAATGAATAAGCATCAGAACCTCAATTCTGTTGATCTACAAAATGCTGCAGAAGTACTTACTGCAAAAGTGAAAGGTAAGGAAGACATACGAAAAGTAGGTTGCTGTGGGCAGAAAAGATCCAAGTGGTTCATTTTGGTCCATAGTGACTCTATTGCCATGTCCTCTCATGGCATTTATATAGTGTGGATCAACAAAGAGTTATGTATATTATATATATATATACTTTGATATTTAAATATTCCCACTAAGTCACAAGTAAAGCTTAAAAATTAAACTTTTATTTGGCTACAAACACTGTAAAAATACTTAAACCAAACAAGTGATGTTAAAATTTTAGTTTTATGAACAAATTCATACTCTTTTGAGGGAGTTTATTATTGTACCGGAGTCCTTTTTATGTGATGGTAAGTGGTGTTGGAAAATAGCCATTTGTAGTAACTCCAATTTGTACAACCAAATGGAGAAAAATATTTAATATCTGAAAATGAAATTACAATTATCAATAAGTTATGTATGTGAAAAAATATATGTACTTAATCAAGAATTGAGACATTATCCTCTGAAATGACTTGCCATTTAAAATTATTAAAATTATTATGCTGAGGTTCAATATATAATAAGGATTAAGAATGAAGAGAGTATTTAGATCAGTTGGGAGGTGATTAGAAATAATGGTCTTGTTAAGGGCTGAAGTCTTGATCTAAGGCCAGAAACGGGTGTAGTACTAGTGTAATGTTGGTTGTTGTATAGAAAGGATAGATGTCAATTTGACAAAATATAAAACAGGATGAACATTAGGGATTATAGAGAAATTTGAGTTTCTTCACACTATAAAGGGCACTTGACTGAGTTTGATAAACATATGGTGGATAGACCAAGACTTGTGAGGCCATACCAGTCACACTCCAGGCAGAGCTGGGCACTCAGAGTTCTCACAGCAGTCCCTGTATTCTTCTCCTTTGCACTCCTGTTTCCTCTGGTTCCATTTGTTCCAAATTAATGTCTAGCCTTTTGCAAGCCCAAGCACCTTCCTCTAGAATAGACATTCCTTCTTTGTTTTGTTCATCTTTACTAGGAGCTTTTCGCTTACCCAGAAATTTGAATTTGAAGATGTAGGTTTGTGGATTATTGATATATAGGTGGTAATGGAAGAGGATGACATTAATTCAGAGTTTGCAGGGTAGATAGAAGACTGATATGAAATCTAGAGGCAGAGAGAAGATAGACAAACTGGAGAAATATTTAGTAGGTAGGGAGATGATCTGAAGAAAAATGTTACAGAATTTTAAAAGTGAAGGGTTTTAAGAAATGATCATCAGTGTAAAATGCCACTGATATGGCAATATGGATTTGAATAGTGGAACCATAAAAATGACCTGTGGGTAACAGTGAGGTAGTGGAGTCAAAGAAAGACAAAGTCACAGCCAGTCATCAATTCTGTGATAAAGGTATACACAGGCTCCAAGGAAACACAATAAGCAACCCATCCAAGGTTAATTGAAGAAAAGAAAGATTTCTTTGGGGAGACAGGTTACCTATCCTGAGTTTCAAAAGTCAAATGAAGGCATTATCTGAGCTGGAGTAGTGGCAGGATTAGGACTGCCATATAGGCCCCTGATCAAAAACTCTCAATATGAAGAACATGGTAAGATTGGTATCTTAATTATTTTCTCATCACTGAGATACAATACCCAACACCCACAAATTAAATAAGGAGAGGTTTATTTTGGCTCACAGTTTGTAGAGGTTTCAGTCTGTGGTCACTGGCTCCAACTCAGAGTAACATTAACAGAGGGGCTTGGTGGCAGCCGGAAGCAGAGAGAGGGATCAAGGGAGAAGGAAGGAGATAGACCTTCCCAGGCCAAGCCCCCAGCGATCTACCTCTTTGAACCAGGGTTCACCTCCCAAATCACAATTAGCTACAAACTCATCAATGGACTAATCCACTGATGCTTGTCATGCCCCCACTATCCATCACCTTTCCAAAGCCCCACCCATGAGTGTGTGAGGCTTTAGGGGGGCATTAGTAAACATAAAGCATAACAATTGGTGGCCATACTCTTACTTGGAGAGAGCCAAGGGCAAATAGAAGGAATGAGGCAGGAAGAGAAAATAAAAACCTAACCAATAAAATAGTTCATGTACTTAACCCCCCCAGGATATAGATTTATCCTGTGTGTGTGGTTTTCTTTTTCTTTACTTAGAATACTGGAAAAAACATTTACTGTAGATGATTCTAAATGGGAAACATGCGTAGCATCTGTTGTGACTTTTAAAAAATGTGCTTAATAACCAGATTTGTTTTTAAATAAATTGTTTACAAGTGCCATTTAACATTACTTAGGGAAATTTGTGTCTATCGATAATAAAATTTCCATGCTTGGAAATAGCCACCTAGTTCAATTGTTGTCCGTGGCTATTGTGTGCAGTCAGGATGTCCTGGGGAAGGAGTGCACTAGTGTGCTTGGTATCCACATTCCAGAAACAGACTTGAAGAGAGTGGTCTCTCTGCCTTGAATATCTTTTTATCTTTGAGGTTAAAACAGTCTTTTGACTTTCCCACAATGACTGTCTTTACACTTGGGGTCATTGATACTATTTTCCCTTTATATTGCTTGAAATTTTAAAGAAGCAGATTATTTGTTGTTGGAAACTTACTCTGTTTCAGTAGGAGTCTATGAGATTAGAAAACTTTAGAAGTGTTTTCTTTGGGTTAAGTTCATGTGTTTCTAAATAAAACCATCTTCCCTGTCCCCACTCTTACTGTGGAAGCCCTCCAAAAATATATTGGTGTTGCAAATGAAAAATACTCAGTGACCTGCAAAATAGAGGTCTAATCAGAGTTTAATTATTTTATTTGATGGTGATTTACTTTTCAAAATCTAGAAAGGCAAACCATTTTTGAATATCTATTCTATGCCAAACCATCTAAGTGCTTCACATACTTCCTTCTTTGCAAAAAAAAAAAAAAAAAAAAAATCTGTAACATCTTTATTTTAGAGAGAACTTTCAAGAAAAACTGGTAAGATCAAAATACCAAAGGAATATAGTGAACATTTAGATCATTTAATCTAATCTCCTGATTACATTTTTACAAAACAATAGTTGACAGGAGCAGTTGATTTGTTTTGTAGGATTTACTGGTAAAATGCATTTACCAAACTACAGAAAGAAGGAAAGGGTGGGAGGAAAGGAGGGAAGAGAGGAAGAAAGAAAATATAATGCAGAATAACTTTAGAATCAGAGATGCGTAATCTTGTGTTAACACAGATTTCGATGTATGAAGTCTTCATGAGAAATGAGAAATTGGAATCTTTAACTGCCCTTATTTTATTTTGAATGTGGAATTTACTTGTAATAACTTTAAAAGAAAAATCCTAGCTATTCCCCATTCATTCTAATAGTGATTTGTATTTCCTGTGTCTCCTCCTGTTTCCAAGCAGGAAGTTCAATCTGACAAATTTTTCCAATATGGTAGGAGAGATACAGCCTATTTTTTTTTTTCGTAACACATGATTTAATCTAAAAGCCAAAAGTGTCATTTACATAACAAACATACCATAAACATTACAACATTCAGAAAATAACAGAATTATTATTATTTTAGAAATTGTTTGAATTAAATGCCTGATATATTGTACACTCTTGTTTCTTTCGTACAGTTTTTGGCAGAATGCTTTTTGATCTGTTCTTCATATGATGATGATTTTGTAATATCATTTTGCATGGAGAGAATGGAAAGATGAGTCATTCTTTTCTGGCGGTGGTTCCCTTCTTGGCCCGCACAGTAGAATATTTGGGAACTTTAAGAACGCTGTTGCTAAAGATGTTCCCTGGACCCATTAATTTGGAGTAGAGACACTGGTGGGAACCACAGTCCCAGAATGGATGCTAGAAATTTGATTTTTATACTGATGGCTGAGAGGGAGGGACTTATAGAGGGTTGATGAAGCTTGAGTCTCAGTGTCACAGTTAACCTCTTTTTGCTTTCCCACATGAATTAATAATTGAATATATGTGTGCTAACAGAGTGGAGGCCTAAGAGGGAATAAAAGAGTTACTGATGACAAAGTTTTAGCCCAAGTACCTTGGAGAACAGTTCAAACTTTTGTGCTTTCGCTTCCATTTTCATTGCATTTGAAATGATTCTTGCTTGTTTGGATGGGCTCCTCACAATCTGTGCAATATCACAATATGAAAAACATTAATCTTAGGTTGTTGTTCTTTTTCAATTGTGTACTCAAAAAGAAAGAGATTCCATGGGCCGGGGATTTAGCTCAGTGGTTCTGCTGCCTACCTCGCAAGCACAAGGACCCGAGTTCGATCCCCAGTACCAAAAAAAAGGAAAAAAAAAAAAAAAGAAAGAGACTCCTTTAGGAAATATAGCTAAGACTGAGAAAGGCCAGCTTAATTAGTTTCTAAGTCTTCTCATTTCCTGATATTGAGGTAGTTATGGCTCCTTGGAGAGTGACCACTGTGTTTTATTTTATTTCCTTAAATTCTTTTATTGGTACATGTTAGGTATACGATACATTTACATTTATCATTGGATACTTGTACCTGTACATGATGTATCTTGGTTCTTATTTTTCCCCATTCCCTGCCCTCCCTTCACCCCCTCCACCCTTCCCTATTTACAAAGACTTTGTTTCCATTTTTTTCCTTTTCTCATAATTTTTCCTTTCCCTTGTTTCCTTTCCCCTTCCCCTCCTACTTCCCCTATCCCTTTGGACCTTTTCTTCTTATTTCAAATTATCAATTATTTGTTTTAATCATTTTAATCCTTATTTACACTTTCAGTGTTTCACACCAGAGAAACTATTCAGTATTTACACTTGTGTGTCCTATTTATTTCACTTAAGAGTATGGCCTCAGTAGACATCCATTTAGCTATAAATGTCTCTAGTTTGTTGTTCTTTATGGCTGAGTAGTACTGCATTTTATAAAAATACTACATTTTCTTTATCCAGTTTCCATAGTCTATTTTTGAAGCAGATAAAGACATCACAGAATTCAGTAATTTATGATGTACTTAGTATTTATATTTTCATTTCTTTAGGTCACTTATATTTGTAATATAAAAGGAAAAAACTTTTTATAGGTTTTCAGTCTGTATTTTGCCCTATATTTATAAACAGGCAAACAAAATAGAAAAATAAGCCTAATTATACCTTCCAAGATTGTAGAAGCTTCATGTTTTCTTTTTGTTTTGCAAACTTAATTTGTCATTATGCAGCTCATTCATATAATTTGAAATGAAAATAATATAAGATGATATTCTACTGTGAAATTTCTTTCTTACCTCAGACCCTTAGCTACCCATTCCTTTCCCTGAATAACTAACAGCCATGACTGTTTTCTTGTGTCTTTTCAGAGATACATACATGCAAATACATGTATTTGTTCTCTTTTAACCTCCTTTTTATACAGATGGTAGTGTTCTGCTTTTTGCTCATTTATCTGTACATAAAGGCTTTCCCTGTTCTTTTGTTGTTTCTAATTTGTTTTATTTTTCCAAAACTACATGGTAGTTCATTAATACATATTTTATTTAACTAGTTCATTACTAATAAATGTTTGGATTGTTTTCACTTTTTTTCCATTATGAATGATGCTTCAGTAAATAGTTATGCAGATTCTTAGATGGGCAGTTACTGGATCGTTTACCGTGTGTGTTTATACTTTTTGATACTGTTAGGGGTCCTCTATAGAGCTTCTGCCATTCCCGCAGCAATGCTGAAGAGGCTGATTCTCTACACCAACAATGCTGGTTACCAGGCTTTACCTAGGCTGTCAGTGAAAATTGATATCTCAGTGTAGATTTGATTTGCATTTCCCCTATTTTGAATGCAACTGAACATCATTTTGTTTTAGAGCCATTTGTATTCCCTATTTGTTTATTTGTTGTGCTTGGGATTAAACCTAGGGCCTTCACACTGAGCTACATCCCCAGCCCCTTTTTTAAGTATTGAGATAAGGTTTTGCTAAATTGCCTAGTTTCCCACGCTGGGTTTGAACTCATTTTCCTGCTTCAGATTTCTGGGATTATAAGCTTGTGCTAACTTGTACATCCTTTTGTGTAAATTGATCTTTTATCTGTTTTTTTCTTGGTGGTTGGTCTTTTCTTAGTATAAATTTGTAGACATTCTCTTTGTATAAGTAAAATTAGCCCTTACTCTTTGATATGTTATATATTTTCTTTACTGTTTTTTTTTTTCTTTTGATGTGTCCTATTTTTGCATTGAAATTTATCAGTCCTTTTCTTTTGGTATGGTTTTTGTGTGTTAGAGAGTCTTCCCTGCTGTGAGATTATAGAATTTTTCCAGGTTTTTTCCTGATGTTTTCAGATATCATTTATTAAATTTGTCTTTAATACATTCCAAATCATGTAGGTATCTAGTTAATTTATCAATAATTCATCTTTTCTCAACTGATTGGAGATGATACTTTCATCATCAATCGCTGAATTCTTACATGTATTACTTAATACTGTATCTTTTGTTTTTGTGGGGGTTTTTTTGGTTTTTTTTTTTTTTTGGTACCAGGAATCGAACTCTGGTCCTTGCGCTTGCGCAGCAGGCAGTGAAACCCCTGAGCTAAATCCCTGGCCCCTTGTTTTTGTTTTTTTGAGACAGGGTCTCACCATGTAGTTCAGACCAGCCTTGAACTCACTGTGCCAATGCTGGCCTCGAACTTGTGGTGATCCTTCTTCCTCGGCCTTGTAAGTGCTGGGATTAGAGACATGCGGCACCACTCCTGGCACTTATATCTATTTCTGGATCTTAATCTGTTTCATTACTAGGTTTAGTCATGTGCCATTATCATACTCATTTTGTTTAGAATTTTATTTTTCCATCAGGATTTTTTAATCAGCTTGCCTAGTTCCCAGAAATAATGTGTTACCATTCTTCGGGTGACTTGAGTTAAATTTACAGTTTAAGTTAAGGAGAATTTAGGTATTTAACATTTCTGAATATAGTATGCACTTTATTTCTTCAAGTGTGTTTTGTGTTCCCAAGAAGCAAATTTTTATTATGTAGGTCTTGAACCTTTAAAATGTTTCCCAATATATTTTGTGCTATTTTTTTCCTTTTCATCTAAATGGTGGCTTTTCTTTCACTGTATCTTTTAAATACAGAGGTAATTTAGAGAATGTGAAGCACCGAGGTGACTGATTCAATGTAAAGATACTTTGTGTCTAATATCTCAAGTGTTTTGTTTTGTTTTGTTTTATTTCTCTGGTACCAGGGATTGAACTCAGGACGTTGTGCGTGCAAGGCAGGCAGTACGGCGCCATTGAGCTAAATCCCCGGCTCATTTCACTATATCTTTCAAACTGTAGCCCTGACTTCTAACATTGTTAGTCACTCACTTGTGACCAATGTTTTGAAACTGTGAAAAGAATATAAAAGAAAAATTAGACTACAGCAATCTTGTTTAAGACTTTAATGTATTTCAAAAATTCTACATGTGTTATGTAACTGAATATTATGATGTATGTGTGGTTTTATTTGGTCATGTTTTAATGCCTATTTATTTCTGAAGCTTTTGGTAAAAAGGATTTGAAAGTTGCTACTTCATTAGGTTATATGTATGAAATCTATGTGCTTTTTAAAAGTGACACTAAGTGTTTTTTAATGCTTAGTATTGTGATTTAATAGGGAACGTAAGACAGTTATTTAAACCTTAAGAAACATTTTGATTAGATTTTGAAAATCTGTAGGGAAGAGAGTGGAGATGGAAACATCAATTAATAGTTCAGACTAGAGGTAAAGTATGGACTTTTTAATTTTTTCTAAGTCAATGGCAGTAGGCATGGAAAGAAAAAAATATTTTAGAACCATTTTGAAAGCAAAGATAATGAGCTCATCGGTGAATGGAAGAGAGCGGTTGGGTAATATAGCAAGAAACGTGTCAAGAAGAACCTGTTGTAAATGTGCTGGGTCTCAGAGGTTACAACTTGACAGGTAGTTTAGGGATTCATTACCTTAAATGTATGAAAGTGAATGAAGTTCACTGTAGGAATAATGTATAGAGATGAAAGCAAGATGAGAACTATAGGCTGAGTAACGAAAACTATGATGTACAGATTGTCTGCAGATGGATACAGAAATGAGGAAGAAACTCAACTCTGTTGAATATCAAGCACTGTACTCTACATCCTTTACATTTGTTTTCTCAGCTTTTCTAAATAATGTACCATTTTTCATATTAATAAATTGAATTAGCTAATGTATCTGGAGTAACACAGAAATAGAGGTCGGAGTTTAATTCAGGTTGGAAACTTCATACCCTTACTTCTCCCAGTTACAATAATACATTGCTTCTAAGACAGCAGGATATTTTTAAAATGGAAGAAAGTGATTAATATTTGCAGTAATTAGAGAAGGTGAGATGGTCCCAGCACCTGGAAGGAAGCTCCCCGCCTCCATCCCAGGCTTCTAGGGCAGAGAAGTTGAACCAGTCCCAGCACCCGGGAGGAAGCTCCCCTGCTGCCATCCCAAGCTCCTAGGGCAGAGAAGCTGAGCCAGTCCCAGCACCCAGAAGGAAGCTTCCCCACCTCCATCCCAGGCTCCTAGGGCAGAGAAGCTCAGCCGCATGGGCACGAGAAGCACCCCCCCCCCCGTGGAAATGAGAAAACACATAAACAAGCCTCAAAAACAGACCTCCAGATCACCTACAACAACTCCAAAGGGAAACGAGATGGAACAATCAGATACTCAACCACCTGGACTCTCTGAACTGGCAACAGAAGAGGATCTAGGAAAAATGAAATCAGAAATAATTACTCAGATAACAGCAAAGATTTTGCTCATGGTGCAAGAGATGATTAATAAATCTAGAGAGGACACAGATAAAAAAATAGAGGATCTGAGGAACATGATGGAATCCCAACATAGGAAACAAATGGAATCCATAAAACAGATACAGATTTCCAAGAGATTAAAAACTCTTTCGAAAGTCTGTGCAGCAGAATGAACCAATGTGAGGATAGAATTTCACATATAGAAGATAAGATTGCAATTAGTGACCAGGAAAAGAAAAATTGCTTTAAAATTGTAAGGGAACATGAGAAATCAATCCAGCAGCTGCTAGAGGATGCCAAGAAGAATAACATAAGACTGATTGGAGTCAATGAAGAAAGAGGAGAGAGTGCAGATGACATCAAAAAACTGTTCACAGAAGTGATGGCAGAAAACTTCCAAAGGAGGGGAAAAGAACTTGACATACAGATAAGTGAGGCATATAGGACTCCAGCTAGCCTTAGTCAAAAAAAATCTACACATAAGCATATAATAGTTAGGATTCCAGAAATGCAACAGAAGAACAAAATTCTACAAGCAGTGAGAGAAAAGAAACAAATCACATACAAAGGAAAGTCCATCAGAATCACAGCAGACTTCTCAATGCAAACCCTCAAGGCAAGAAGAGCTTGGAGTGATGTATTTCAAGCCCTAAAGGAAAACAGCCTCCAACCTAGATTGATGGACCCTGCAAAACTATCTTTCAAAATTGATGGAGAAATAAGATACTTTCATGATATAGAACACCTCAGAAAGTTCATGAATACCAAACTGCCACTCCAAAAACTTTTAGACAATACCCTAGGAAAAGACAACGAGGATCACAACCCCAGGAAACCCAGCAGAATGAATCCACTGGGCATGACAAATTAAATGCAAAGAGGGAGAATCCAACAAAAAGAAAAAGTCATGACAAGGCTTTTAAAACTTTTGACTTCATGTCCCTAATGAGTGTATAATTCATTCTTATTATTGTACTGATTAGTATTTTTCTGATTCTAGAGTTGCACACCATTCCTTTTGCTATACTGGCTATCATCTTCTTATGTCTACTCTTTAATTGGGTTGTCTATTAATGAGCTCTAAGAATTCTTTATATATTCTGGTCATAGGTTATATGCATTGTAAATATGGTCTGTTTAAGGACTACTTTTCATTTTAATGATGTCATTTAAAGTTCTAAATTTTGATGGAATCTCATTTATCAATTTTTTTCTTTTATACATCATGTTTTTTGTATCCTAGGTAGTTCTTGCCCACCCTGAATTCATAAATATTTTCCCTTATAATTTCTTCTTAAAGTTTTATACTTTTAGGCTTTCTTATTTAGGTTCATAGATCCCTTCAAGTTATTTTCATGTATGGAAAAAAAGGGTTGAGGTTAATTTTTTATATACAGATACCAGGTATTCTAGTGCCATTTGCTGAAAACACTATCTTTTCCTCTGCTCTTGAATTGAGTTTATATTCTATAAAATGTTAATGTTAAATAATCTTTCAAAACTCAGTGGACCATATATGTGTGGTTCTTTTTCTAGATTCTCTGTTTTATTCCAATGATCTATATGTCTTTCATTACACCAACACTGCCTTGATTACTGTAGCTTTAGAGGAAGTCTTAAAATTAGGTATTAAACATCTTCCAACACTTTTTTTTTCTTTTTCTTTTTACTTTTCTAGGTTCTTTGTACTCCTATATAACTTTCAAATTTCAATTTCCAATTCTTCATTTATTGCAAGTACACACAGACCTAAATTTTTATATATACCTTGTGTTTTCTAATCCTGCTAAATTCAAGTACAAGTCCTCGGGGCTCCTAGAGATTTCTTAGTATTTTCTCTGTAGATGATCATTTCATCTACATATAAAGATTTTGCTTGTGCCGTGCCAATTCTATCCTAGTTGTGTCATTTTATTGTCAGACTATTTTGGTGGGGACTAGGTTTCAAAGTTTAATGGACAGATAAAGAGTAAGCATATCTGCCCTTGTTCCCCACCTTAAGGAGAAAGCATTGTATCTTCTTCATTCATATAAGGCGTTCTCGCTGGAAGTATGGAGTACATGTCTTTGATCTGTTGAGAAGTTTCTGTTCTACTTCTAGTCTCCTGATAGCTTTTACCATGAACAGCTGTAGAATTTAGTCCAATACTTTTTCTCCAACTAGTGACAGGATCATATGGCTTTTTCCTTTCCTCTGTTAAAATGATGACTTTTGGAGGTGGATCTTCCAATGCTGAACCAACTCTGCCATCCCTATAACAAAACCACTTTCTACATCCTGCCAGATCTGACTTCTAATAGTTTGTTTTGTTAAACAAATTTCTATCTATGTTCATACTTTTTTCTTGTCTTATCTTTATCCAGTTTGAGGATTAGCACAATGTTGAGTTCCTAAAATGAGGGGAGAAGTGTTCCTCCTTTTTTCTGCATTAATTGTTTGGTATAATTTATCAGTTAAAATGTTTACGAGCCTGCTGTTGTCAAATAGGTAGGTTTTCAAGCTAGGAATATACTTTCTTTAATAGGTGCTATTCAAATTTTATATTTCCTCCAGAGTTAGTTTCATTAATTTGTCTTCCAAGGTACTTCTTAGAAGTTGTCAAATTTATTTCAAAAAAGATTTTTGTAATATGCATTCTATATCCTTTTAAATTCTGTAAAATCTGTGGTAATGTCTCCTAGATCTTATATTGTAATTTAAAAAATGTATAACTGATATTGTGTAACAGGAAGAAAAGGTCTAAAAGAGCAGGGGAATTGGGAGGGGTAGGGGAAGGGTAAAAGTGAAAGGAAAAAATATGAGAAGAGGAAAAAAAATGGAAACAAGGTCTTTGCAAATAGGGAAGGATGGAGGGGGTGAAGGAAGGGCAAGGGAAGGGGAAAAAAAATAAGAACCAAGAGACTCATGTAATTCTATGCGATCCCAGTGATGAATGTAACTGTATTTTATACCTAAAATGTACCAATAAAGTTAATGGGGAAAAAAATATTTGCCGTAATTATAGTTGACATTATTCAGGATTGACTTACTGTACACCATTAAACTGTTTACATGAGTTTTCCTATGTAATATTCACAACTTTTCATATTAACTCTCATTTTGCAGATGAGAAATCTGGGGCGCAGAAGGAGGTTTGTCAAAGGTTGTCCATCTGTTAAGTAGTAAAACTGTACAAAAATAAGGGGGAAAAGGCTCCATTTTTGACAGGAAATTATTGTTGACAGTGTTATTTAGTAATATTGTGCGAAAATAATAGTATTTATTGAACATTTCTATGTGTCAGGCTCTGATCTGTCTTAATTTAATTTTCACAATGACTTAAGGTACATAATTATCCCTGTTTTATCAATGAGGAAACAGTTGCATAGAGGAGTTGAATTATGAAATGTACTGTAGAAATTAACATAGACTGGTTTTGGAGTTCCTCCTCTTAGGAGTCAACAAACTAGGGCTGGTGGGCCAAATCTAGCCTTCTTCCTCTTTTTTGCAAGTTAAATTTTATTGAAATACCACCATTGTTATTCCTTTATGTTAGAACCTATGGTTTCTTTCAGCAGAGCTGAGTAGTTGCAAGACCATAGGGCCTGAAAACCCTAAAATGTTTACTCCCTGGCCCTTCATAGAAAATGTTTTTCAGCACTTGATAACTATTCAAATGGGCAAAAAGTCAAATCTTGGTAAATTCAGGATTAATTTAGGAGTGAAAGTAATACAGGTAATACCGCATGACCTAGTTGTAGAAGTTTGCTAGTGAAGAAATAGCAGAATAGATTGGATTGTTACTTTCAGAAGAAATGTGGTAAAATGAACATTTTTTTCACATAGGAAAGATTTGAGTATAAAGAACAAAATTAATTGGATGGAAGATATAGTGAAGGCTGGAGGTAGGAATAATGATAGTATAGAGTTCTTGGAGAATATAGGAGAGAGTGGGAAGAGTTATTGGAAAGGAGACAGCCTTTTCTTTGAAACACCAAGCAGTAACAAGAAGAGATATTAGAAATATAGGGGTATTTTAAGTTGGAGGCAAAAATAATAATAGGAATTTTCATTCGGTAGCTGCAAGCTCATTAAGTAGATAAGGAGAATAGTTCAAATAGCTATCTTTTCAGCACTTAGAATTATTGTAATTATTATTTTTAATAGTCACGTTTAATGCCATGTTTAATGCCGTAAAGTATACTTTACAGGAAGAAATAATTAAGGAATTTGGGTTAGTGTTATAAAGGTATTTTCTTTAAAGTCTAACTGATTACAGTTAAGAAATATGATTAAGGTTTACATTTTGATGCTATTATGTACATATCATAATTTTAAGTACTTTCCCACAAAAAGTTAAAAACAGCTTAGCTGGGGTATAATTGATATGCAGTAAACTGTTCATATTTAAAGGATACAAATTAATAAATTCTTACATATACATATTCCTGTGAAACCATCATCATCAAGATAATGTTTGTTCGATTACAATCCCTCCCTTTACCTCACTTCCACCTGCCCTTTCACAAATCCTGATATGTTGTGTTTTCCTTTTCATTCTGTTAAAAATACTGTTTTTTTTTTCTCTTTTCTTTTTCTTTGACCCATGGGTTTTTTACAGGGTGTTAGTTTCCAAATATTTGGGCATTTTTCAGAAATCTTTAATACTTATTTTGGTCTTGCCTAACTTAAATACTTTTAAACTCATTGATACTTGTTTTATGACCCATAATGTGTTGGTAAATATTTGAAAAGAACATGTTTTGCTGTTACTGGATAGAATGTTCTGTACATGTCTTGTCAAGGTAGTTGATAGTATTGTTCAAAACTTTCCTATCCTTATTTTCTGTGTTCTGTCTGTTATTGAGTGGGTTATTGAAATTTCTAGCTATCACTGAATTCCTTGCTATCACAGTTTCTTGTTGCAGTTCTATCAATTTTTGCTTTGTGCATTTTGAAGCTCTGCTTTTTAGATGCATAAATGTATAGCCTTGTTATGTCCTTTTGAAGAATTGACTGCTTAATAAGCATAAAATAACTTTTTTATCTCTAGTGGTCTTTTGCTTGAGAATCTACTTTGATACTAAGCAGTAAGCTGGCACATTTGTAAGCTTACTATGTTTTATTTCTTATCTGTCAGGGATTACTGTCCTTTGTTGCCTGGTAATCCAGTGTCTTAAAAATTGTTTCTTAAATTTTGCCCAAGTTTTGCTTTTGTTTTTAGTTGTTTCAGGCAGAACTACTATAACCTGTTTCTCCATCTTGGACAGAACAGAAGTCTGTTTTTTAAAGTATTTACAGTGATTCCTAAGTTTTTCTTTTTGTTTGTATTAGAAGTATTTATTAGAGATTTGTATTAGGGAGTCTAATGACAAGTATGGACTTTAGTCCCCCAGATCTGTGAAAGCTTATAAATGTAAAGTGTTGGCTTATTTCACAGAGTTTATAGGCTTGAGGTTTAATTCATTCCTACCTAGAAGGTCTTACTTTCCAACCCTATTTGCATATTAGAATCAACTAGGAGAGTTTTGCTATGGATCTATGCTTTGCTATAGACATATGAAATCTAAATCTTTGGTGATGGGGTCAACTTTGTTTTCAAAAATTCTATCCATGATTAAAAACAACTGGTATAGCAGAAGATACCTCTCACATGCCCTTTTGGCTTCTCTTCCTGCCCTTTTTGGCAAGGATACTAAAAAGACTACAGGGCAGGGAACCAGCATGGTGAACTTAAAAAAAGACCAGTTCTGCCTTCAAACTTTGTTTTGATAAATTGCATTTGGGCTTTTAACAAGAGTGCATCCAGAAGTTAAGAAACCTTTTTCAAGTTGTGTTTCAGTTTGCATTAACAAAATGCAGCCTGTCACTTTATTTTTGTTGTAAATAAAAGGCAACTATATGACATTTAATATGGACCTCAAAGCCTAAGAGCCTGTTAAAAGTACTAAGACTGTAGAAAAATAGGAATTTAAACTTTATAAGGGAGTGAGTTTTTAAAAATATAATATGCTGCAGTACAGGTTTTATGATATGTCAGATGTATATATGACTTCAATTATAGGTAGTTTATAGTACATATATATATACTTCAGTGAGCCACAGTGTAGTTAGTTATTTTTTAAAATGCCAAGTACCTGGCCGGGGATTTAGCTCAGTGGTTCTGCTGCCTACCTTGAAAGTGCAAGATCCCGAGATCGATTGCCAGTACCAAAAAAAAAAAAATGCCAAGAAGCCAGGTATGGTAGCAGACACCTATAATCCCAGCACACTTCGGGGCTGAGACAGGAGAATTACAAATTCACACCTAGCCTGGGCAACTTTGCAAGACCCTGCTTCAAAATAAAGAATAAAAAGGGGTGGAGAGTTTCTCAGTTTCTTGATTCAATCCTCAGTACCAGCGAAAACAAAACAAAACAGCCAGCCAGAAAACAGTAAGAAAAAAATAGCACAGAGCACTCTTTATAAAGAGGTCTGCTGTAACATGGACTCTTGTGACTCCAAGACTGATTTCACATTAATTCACTTTTCAGATATGTAAAGTTATACAGTGTATATAGTAGTCAGTTTAGAATGCCAGCAACTTTATGCAAACTGATTCTTTTGTATGCTTTTCTTAATGATGGACTTGAAAATTCTGTCCATTTTGTATATTAGGCTTTTCAGTATCCCACTCTTTTAATGGTGAACTTTTAAAAGATTAAATTGTTTTGTATAAATCTTCTTTTCACATATTTTTTCCTTCACTTATTATAACTAACCTTTCTCCATAGCTGTGGACTTTACAGAAATTAATGAAGAAAACAAAAACGATCTATTCCGAGAAGTGTCTTCTTCCACTGAAAATTTGGCATTTACCTTTGGAAATACGTAAGTGGAGGACTGTCATTTAAATAAATGGACCTAAGATGTTTTAGAGTATATTGCATAATCCAGTAATATATATAAAAAATAACATATTAACTAGAATAATATATTACCATGATTTTGCAAAAGCTGCATTCTGTGTTACCTTATTACTATATTTGCAGGTGTCTTTATGGCCAGATATTTAAAGCAACATTCATTTTCAAGTGATTATTTTTGTGGTTTATGTGAATGGATTCCTAAGAGTTTTTTTCTAGATGATAAATTGAATGTAAAGATGGTGACAAGTGTAGTGATTTGTCTTTTTATTTTTATTTCTTCTTTTAACCTCCCTGGATAGCCTTACAAACCTTTTTATGGGCGATTTAAGCAATGATTCATCATTCCGACTGCCTGTTTCTCAGGATAAGGTAGGCTAAGTTTGTGTGACAGCAAAGCTTTTGATACTTTTAATATTTCAATTGTTTCCTAATTTTAATCTCAGCACTACTTTTTGATAGTTTTTAAGTTGACAAATTACCACATGCTGAGAAAAATAGACCAATTCATTTTAATATGATAATATGATTACTTTGTGGAGCAATAATTTGATTATGCTTTATAAGTAGGACTGTATTGTTAAAAGAACATGTCTAACAGTTCTGTAGCATTTTATGTAATCAATCATATATTGTAAGGTCCAAAATTTTAGTAAGGAATTCTTAATCATTTTCCCCTATAGACATTGTCACAGATCTTAAACATTGGTGAAACTTAGAAAAATATGCAAAAAGTAAAGAGGATATTAAACTTCTCACAGCTCCTACAATTTGTGTTTGTTACTGTGAAACATTTGTTAACATCCCTGTAGGTCTAAATTGTCCCTAAGAGCATCCTAATAAATATGTCACAGGTTAGGGATTTCTCATTGGCAGAACAATTGCTTTAAAATAATAGAACATGAGGAATGTGTGGAGGGTACTGCTGTAAAGATTTACAATAGTAGTATTTTCAGTTGACTACATTTTTTTCACTGAATACAAGATATTTAAATAAGCTGCATCATGGAATATCAGATCCAAAAAAGGTTTCAACAAATATCTAGAAAAATGTCATGAACTTACATTATGTCAAAATAATATAAAAACTTTACATTTTTCTTAAAATGGTAAAAAATATGAATGGCTACTTAAGCCATTTGTTAAATGCACTATAATACTACAAAAAAAATAAGGACTGTTTCTATAGCCATCCATTGAGGAATGAAGGAGGATGAGGAAGACTTAAAATCTTTAAATATTTTACTGTTATTCATGATTCTTCCTCAATTTTACCTTTTCAAACTGGTGCTGATACTTCAGAAGATAAGACATTTTATGTGTTGCAAGACTCTGAACAACTTAAATTGTAGGTGTGAACCATTTTTCTATTCATATGCCTCTGTTATCCACAGATATACTCATTCTTTTTTTTTTTTTTGGTATAGGGGATTGAACTCAGGACCTTGTGCTTGCAAGGCAGGCTCGGTGCTACTAAGCTAAATCCCCGGCCCCATACTGATTCCTAATAGAAAATGCTTTATTCTTTTGCACCTTATTTTCCTTTTTTGAGGTTTTAATTTAATTTTTTAGTTAAGAGTCCTGAAAAATATCCTTTACAAATAGTAGCTGCACTGTAATAGTGCTTACTATGTACCCTGCACTTTGCTAATCCTACATTATCTTAATCCTTAAAACATATTCGTGAATATAGTGTTCTCTATCCCCTTTTCACAGAAGGGCAAACTAAAGTTAGATGAGCTTAAACATGTAGCTTAATGTCATACAGTTAATACTAGAGCTAGTGGCAAAAAAACAAAACAAAACAAAACAGAGCTAGACTTCAGACTAGGTCTTTGATTCCTTTTTTGTTGAATCCCTGCATACTATTTATTGCCCAACCAAGCAGATCAAATTTAAGATCTAACAAATGTCGCAGATGAAGTTTTCTAGCACCACCTAATAAGGTAGCTACTAGTCCCATGTACTTTTTATATCTAAATTAATTGATAATTAAATAAAATTTAAAATTCACTTTGTAGTCACACTGGCTTCTTTTTAAATGCTCAAGTAGTTAACATGTAGCTAGTAGCTACCGTATAGGGTAGTACATATATAAGGCATTTGCATCATCACAGAAAGTTCTGTACTAAACCATCCAAAAAATTTTCAAAGACACATTTGTTATATAATAAAATGGTAAGATAGATTGATATCATCTATTTATGTAGCAGTATATTTTGATTGTGTCTTTAACTTACCAATATTTTGGGGATTTGCAGAAAGTTTTGCATTAACTAATGCTGTCCGTAAATAATGAGGCTGTTCATTTTTGGATCTTGTGAGCTGCGGTGATGAAGAGCCATATAATTTTTTTAACTGTTCTGATATTTATTTATTTATTTATTTTGACAAATCAGACTTTGTTTATTAAAAAAATACTTTACAGACAAAAAAGAACTATGCATTCCATTGTCCTGTTTTACAAAGAAATAGCCTAACAATTTAACACTTAGCTACAAAAAAGCACTGTGTTAAAAGGATTATTATTCACACAAATTTGGATTTAAGACTGTTCATTAAAAACCTTTTTAAAAACACTTGCTAATGTCAATAAACAAACTAAGGCCACACAATGCAAATAGTCTTCCAGGCAAATTATATATTTCATCTATATCCAGAGACCTCTTAGGTAAATTAAACTGATATTTAAACAGACTTCTTGGGCCCTTTGAGTTTTAAATTTGAAATTCTTTAGCAGAGTAACAAATTAAAGTGAAAAATTTCTGACAGAGATTTGTTGTCTTCTCTCTATTCTTAAATTTGTTTTCTTTCTTGTTAAGTCTTTTGAAAACATTTCTGTGGACTCAGTGGACTCATCCAATGAAAAAGGTAATGCTCAGGATACTTACAACTTTTGTCAAACATTTTGCAGTTTTTTTCAAAAATGTTTTAGATTATTTAATCTCTTTTTGCTTGGTAATCTACTGTATTCATATTAAATGCAAAATATATATAGCTCAAGTGGGAAAAACCCCACAGGATAGGTAGATAATGTGATTATGTAGATTGATTTAAAAATTATATAAGGCTTGTAACTAATGAATAATAGAAATATAAATTAAGGTTAAAATGCATTCTGATTTGAAACAATTTAACGTTTAAACTCATTATGAACTTGTCACTTAAATTTTCGAAAACTAGTTTTTATAGAAAAACATCTAGGGATCTTAGTACTTTTTTGTTTAGAATTACTGTGTGACCATCTTTAACATATACTGCACTGACATTTTTGTTTTCAGGAAATTTTTCTCCTATTGAACTAGACAATTTGTTGTTAAAGAACGCTGACTCTGTAAAACTGGCTTTGTCATATGCTAAAACATGGTCAGAATATACCAAGAACATAGTGTCATGGATTGAAAAAAAGCTTAACTTGGGTAAGTTGTTCTTTGGAGCATCTGATTAACTCTGGAGTATAAGAAGTAAATTGTTTTTGATTCATTTTCTACAGAGTATTATGATTCCAAGTTAGTAATTGTTTCATTGTAATAAGTCATTATTACATTATTCTCTTCTTGAAATAGAAAGAGATTTTCTTAGATATAGTTAATGAATATTTACTATGGGCCAGCCACTAGACCTAGGAACAAAAAAACCAAGTAGAATACTATCTCCACCTTTAAAACTCATACTTTAATGCAACGAGTTAATATATATAGTAAAAGGACATAAAAGCACCAGTGAATATATAACAGAAGTCAGTGGAATGATAGAAAAAACATTCGGTAGTTAATTTACCCTAGTATTTTACAGTTTAAAAAATGTTTTCATATCCATTATTTCAATTAATTCTGCAGACCTCTGAGAAGAAGGCAAGAAAAGAATTATGTCCATTTTGCAAATGAGACAAGTAATTTTCCTAAGGTCATATAGAAGATTTGCTTAAGGTCAGATAGCATAACTGGAAGAAAACAGAATCTACCGAAGCTTGTGTTCTTTCTACTGCATTGTTTTTTATAGGGAATGCTAATCAGAATCACCTGAATAAACTTAAAGGGACAGTGTACAGGCCTAGGTTCCATTCCTTAGAGAGGTAGGGTCTAGGCAAGTGTATTTTTGAAAACTTTGCAAGTTGATTCTGATGAGTATGTATGATTGAGAATGAGTGTGTTATATCATGATGCATACTAGTATATGCCATATGGTCATTTTTTAAAATTGAAGAATTACAAATAACTTTAGAGTATGGATGGGAAAAATAAGTTTGCCTTCTCATATCTTGTCAATCTTTTCAGAATTGGAGTCCACTAGAAATAATGTGAAGTTGGCAGAGGCAACTAGAGCTAACATTGGACTACAAGTAAGTGCTCTGTGAATTTCTATAATTTGATAACAGACTACTCAGATGAGCTCCCAAATAGTGCTTTGCAAAATCCGGAAATCTCAGTTAATAGAGCAAAGAGTTTCATTGCTTGTCTTTTTATTTTTAAAAAAACAATTAAATCTAAATGGCTGTCTCATTTAGTCACATTTATAACTAGTCATTTTTCTAGGGAAAAGTAAAAAATTTCTCTTTTTGAGGAAGAGTAATGGTGAGTCTGGAGCTCTAGTGACATTTGTATTGTAAAATTTATTTTTCAATTTTAAATTGTAGGAGTTTATGCCACTGCAGTCTCTATTTACCAGTGCTCTTCTTAATGACATAGAGAGCAGTCAACTTATACAACAAACAATTGCAGCTCTGCAAGCCAACAAATTTGTTCAGGTAACAATTAATCTATATGTATATTATACATATTTTTAACAGCGATATACCATAAACAGCTTTTTTCCTTCTTTTTAAAAAATACCCTTGACAGCCTCTACTTGGGAGAAAAAATGAAATGGAAAAACAAAGGAAAGAAATAAAAGAACTTTGGAAACAAGAACAAAATAAAATGGTTAGTATTATAATGGAGCATCATGTACCTATTCGTGGACATCTAAAATTATCTTTAGTGGATAACTGCCTACCTTTGTAGATGGGTAATATTGCTTTACCCATCTTCATGAATATGCTAAAGAAACCTGTATGGTAAAGTTTTTCATATTTAGTGTTTAATATTCTTTTCTGTGTAGCTTGAAACAGAAACTGCTCTTAAAAAGGCAAAATTGTTATGCATGCAACGTCAAGATGAATATGAAAAGGCAAAATCTTCCATGTTTCGTGCAGAAGAGGAGCATATGTGTTCCAGTAGTGGATTAGTAAAAAATCTCAACAAGCAACTAGAAAAAAAACGAAGATTAGAAGAGGAGGCTCTTCAGAAAGTAATAATTTTTGTTATTTGAAAGTTAAGGGTTTGGTTCTCACACTTCCTCATGTGTTAGGATTCCCTGGAAGACAGGTTCTGATTCAGTGGGGCGGGGCAGGATTAGATGCCTTGCATCTCCCAGCACATTCCAAGGTTCGTGCTGTAGTTACTTCTACTAGGAGGGAGCCACACTTTGAGAACTATTGCTCTCAGCAGCTTAAGAATTTGGAGTTTTGTTTGTGAAAGAAGCATTTTACAGAGGGAAGTAATTTAATATTTTTACTTGATTATTCAGAAACTTTACTTTTTGGGTAAGTGTAAGGATTATATACCTGCTAGCAAGCATGGGCTGAAGCTTTGTATTACCTATGGAGCATATTTACTGAATTCTTAATAGAAAATGCTATTATAAATAGAAATGAATTATTTTATAGACAAACAATATACAAAGTGTAAATTATACTTGACTGTGCATTAAACTGCCTTTGAATCACCAACCAAAACAGATTACTTTTTGTTTTCTTTAGAAATATTTTATTCAAAATAATTTCAGTTTTCATAAATCGAGGCTTTTCAGCTATTTTAACTTAGTTACAATAAGTATTTGTTTTTCAAATGTGAATTCTAGTAATCAGTGTTGTTTTTTTTCTATATTCCTTGAAGGTGGAAGAAGCAAATGAACTCTACAAAGTTTGTGTAACAAATGTTGAAGAAAGGCGAAATGATCTAGAAAATACCAAAAGAGAAATTTTAACACAACTTCGTACACTTGTTTTCCAGTGTGATCTTACCCTTAAAGCTGTAAGTAATTTCTTTAGTATTGTGAAGGCAAGAAGGAAAAAAAATAGCTGGGTATGGTAGAACACACCTGTAATTGTAGCACTCGGAAGGCTGAGTCAGGAGGATTGCTGTTTGTTCAAGAGCAGCCTGGGATACATAGTGAGTTCAGAGCCAACCTGCCCTGCAAAGCGAGACCCTGTTTCAAAAACTAGAAAAAAAAGAATAGGCTTACTGTCTGCAGAAAGGGATACCTGAAGAGTAACAAGTCTTAAAGAGATTTAAATTCTAAGATTAATAGGACATGTTTGAAAATTAACTTCCAGTGTTTAGTAGCAATACATAGTTTGAGTTATTTTTTTATTTGTCTCCCCTTGAAGTGTGAGAATTTGAAATTGCTTTTAAACCATTGTTTTCCTTGCCTTGGTTGATACAATTGATTTGGCCCCTGGAACTTCTGTCAGTACTGTGAAGTTAATTCTTCAAAATTTGAAAAACTAAATATTAAATTGAAGTCAATGATTTATTTGAAGACAAAGTATTCTGGGCCCAGGATTTAGCTCAGTGGCTCCACTCCCGCCGCATAAGCACAGAGACCTGAGTTCGATCCTCGGTACCAGAAAAAAAAGCATTCTGCCTTCATGTGTTTTCATTTACCTCTTTAAAACATTTTTTGCAAAGAATTTAAATTTAAAAAACTTGGTTTACAGTTCACAAGTTTTACAGCATGCACAGCTTTGTGAAACCTCTACCACAATCAAGATTCAGAACAGTTCTATCACTTGAAAACATTATTTCTTGCTACCTCATTGCAGTCAAACTCTATTTCCCCTAACCACTAGCAAGTACTGATACAGTCTCTGTCTTGCTAATTTGATCATTTCCACAGTAACATATAAATAGAATCATAGGGCCGGGATTTAGCTCAGTGGCACCATGCCTGTCTCGCAAGCTCAAAGTCCTGAGTTTGATCCCTGGTACCAGAAATAAATAAATAAATAAATAAATGGAATCATATAGTATGTTACCTTTTGAGACAGACTTCTATACAGCCTAATGCCTTTGAGAGTTACCTATTATGCATGTATCAATAGTCCATTCCTCTATATTGCTGAGTAGTAGTCCATTATATGACTACCACATTGTTTATCCTTCTACCATTGGTCATTTGTGTTGTTTACAGTTTGGGGTAACTATGAATAGAACTACAATAATATTTATTTGCACGTTTTTGTTGAACATAAGTTTTCATGTTTTAGAATATATACTCCCAAGTGTGATTACTGGTTGGTATCCTAAATGCATGTTTAACTTAAAATGCTAAAATGTTTTCCAGTGTGGCTATAATCATCAGTGTATGAGAATTCCAATTGTTCTCTGTCCTTGACTTTTGTCACTTGTTGTCCTTGAATTTCAGCTGTGGTTTAGCTGTGGTTTTATTTTGTGTTTCCAGAATGACTAATGATAATTGATAATCTTTTCAGGGGTTAATTGATAGTCTGTATTTTGGCTGTTACATTTTTATTTTTGTTGAGTTTTTTTTATTGTTGGTCTTGCATATGTTTTCTCTCACTCCAAAGCTTTTCTTTTTATATTTTTAACAATGTCTTTCAGAGAGCAGATGGTTTTGTTTTCGATGAACTCTAGCTTATTGGTTTCTTCTTTTATGGGTTCCACTTTTGATGTTACATCTAAGGGTACTTTACCTAATCCAAGGTCACAAAGTTTTCTAAGAACTGTACACTTTCACATTTAGATATATGATCCATTTTGGGTTTTTATGTGAGGGTCGTATTGGGGCTCACTTTTAGCATATAGCTGTTATGTTAAAATTATACTTATAAGATTTTAATTTATGATTTTATTAATGACTGAGTACCAAAACAGAGAAGTCAGTGCCATTGAGAGGAATTATTACTTACATTTCCTGAGAGAAGGGGAAATGTCATACCACACAAGGCCATAAAGGAAAATACCAGATTTAGCCACAGAAGGAGTGAGAGTCCAGAAACTTCATTGAGATTTTTCAAGAAAGGCAAAGTAGGTGAGGTAACAATTTAGGATTGGGTAGTTTGAATAATTCTGTTGGGCTTTGGGACATAGGGATGGTTTCTAGCTGCTTGGTGCCTGCTCCTGGCATGATATAGGGCAGTAGAAATAGTTGGCTTGGTACAAGTTAGATATGGAATTGGCTTGGACTATAGACTTGAACTAGTTGATTTGCATATGAAAGATACCCTTGGGTATCTAAGAATTGGCTATCCCAAAAATGGGCAGTCTCTCTAGCTAGCATAATCTTTTTAGGATGTCAAAGTATCATAAACTACAAAAAATAAAAATAATTTTTAATATACATAACCACTTGTTCCCATTCCATTAGTTGAAAGTACTATGCCATTTACATTAAATTGACTTTGCAGTTTTTCAAAAGTCTATTGACCATATTTGTGTTTTATCTTTCTGGATTTTCTACTTTATTCCATTAATATATTTGTTGATCTTTTTGCCTAAGTATTACTGTCTTGATTCTATTGCTTTATACCAAGCCAGTGTGAGTCTTCCAACTTTATTCTTTTTCAGAATTGTGTTTAAAATCTTTCAACTTTCAAAAAAAGAATTAGCTTGTCTATATTTAGGAAAAAAATCTTGCTAACACTTTAATTGGAATTGCATTAAAGCTTAGATCACATTGTGGAGAACTGATTCTATATGTAGCATTTTACCTATATGGTTTTTTATGTCTCTGTTTAGATCTTTGATTTTTTTAAAATCAGCATTTTGTTGTTCTTAACATAAATCTTTCAAAAATTTTGTCAAATTTAAATCTGTGTGTTTATTTTGAAGGCTATTGTGAATGATCTGTATATACATACACACAAATTGTATATGCATAAGTAGATTTAATTTCCAATTCTAGTTCTGTAATATTTTAAAACAATTTTTATATCTTGATCTTGTGTTGTGCAACCTTACTAAACTCATTAACTTGTTTTAGGGGCTTTTGTAGATTCCTTAGAGCTTTCTACATAGAAAATCATGTTATCTCCAAATAGTGACAGTTTTATATCTTCCTTTTCAATCTGTATTCCCTCCTTCCCTTTCTCCTATGCTTTGCTCTGCCCTCTCCTCTCTTCTCCCCAGCCCCCTTCCTCCCTCCCATCCCCTCCCCTAGCACAACACAGAATAAGAATGGTGAGAAAAAAATCCTTGCCTTTTCTCCATCTTAGGGGGAAGGAGTTCAGTCTTTCATCATTAAATGATAGCTATATCTTTGAAGATGCCTTTTATCTTGTTAAGGAATTTCATTTTTTCCTAGTTTTCTGTGATTTTTATCATGAATAACTGTTGGATTTTATCAAATGGTTTTCTACATCATTTGATGTGATAATATAGTTTATCTTCTTTGGCCTGTTAATATAGTGAATTATATTGATATCTGAGTGCTGATCTAGTCTTAGATTCCTAGGATAAGCCCCTCTTGATTGTGATGCATTGTCTCTTTTATATATTGCTGGGTTCAGTTTGCTAGTATTATTTCTGATGCTGATAATTTGTGTACATTCCCTTCCCTCTCTCCCTCTCATTAATCTGGTAAGAAGTTTATAAATTTTATTGGTCTTGA
Source organism: Heterocephalus glaber (assembly GCF_053883595.1). Taxonomy (NCBI): domain Eukaryota; kingdom Metazoa; phylum Chordata; class Mammalia; order Rodentia; family Bathyergidae; genus Heterocephalus; species Heterocephalus glaber. The sequence continues at coordinate 29,253,941 of NW_028258296.1, read as the reverse complement.
TTTTTCTTCTTTTAGTTTTATTGATTTCTGCTTTTTATTCTTTATTTCTGCTTGTTTTGTGTTTACTTTATCATTTTTTTAATGTTTCTTAAAAGCAGAAGTTTGTATTATTTATTGAGACTTTCTTGCTTTTCTGATACAAATAGTTAATGCTTTTATTGCTAACCTATATCCCATAAATTTTGAATTGTGTTTTCATTTTGTTTAGTTCAAAATATTTTCCCTTGAAATTTTGTCTTTGACCTGTGGATAATGCAGAAATTTATGTAATTTTCCAAATATTTGAGAATTTTCTAGATATTTTTCCTGATGCTGATTTCTAGTTTAACACCATTATTATGGGGAGTACTTTATATGATTTCAGTTCTCTTAAATTTGTCGTGGTTTGTTTTACAACCATGATTGAATCAAAAACAGAGTAAAAAGTAGAAATCAATAAAATTGACAAAAGTTAAAAGAAAGATCAGTGAAACTAAAAACTTTCTTTGAAATGATTGATTATGAATGTTCCATGTATACCCTTGAGTATGTATTCTGTTCTTCACTAGAGAGTTGTGTAATTGTTGGGTTACAATGTAATTTATTTCTTCTATATTCTTGACTACTTACTTTTAACTATCCCTGTCACTTATTCAGAAAGGTGTTTTGAAATCTCCAACGTATTATGTATTTTCAATTCCATCAAGTTTTGCTTTATGTCTTTTGAATTCTCTTGTTAGTTGCTTCCAGATCAACAGATTATTATATGATCTTGGTCAATTGATCCTTTATCCTTATGTCTCTTTCTATCCAAATGTCCTTGTTTTAGTTTATTTAATATCAATATGAGTGCTTCAGTTTTCCTTTAATTGTTTTGAGAATGATACGTCTTTTTTCCCTTCTTTATTTTTAACTTTATAATTAGGGCAGTTTTCATGTATAGCTTATAGATAGCGTATACTCAAGTTTTGACCTTTTTTTTGAGACAGGGTCTCAACAGTGTAATTCAGGCTGGTCTTGATCTCACTATGTCCAGGCTGGCCTCAAACTTGGGGTGATCTTCCTGCCTCAGCCTCCTAAGTGCTAGGATCACAGGTGTGTGCTATCACACCATGCTTAGTTTTGACTTTAAAATTTTTATTAAAATAAATAAATAAATAAAAATTTTATTTTGACAATCTGTCTTTTAACTGAAGTGCTTAGACCATTTATACTTAATATTACTGTGCAACCAGATAGAGGTCTCCTGTTTCCTATTTATAGCTTATGTTTTTCTTTTATCTATTTCTCTTTTGCTGCCTTATTTGGTTGATAATACTCTAGAGTTAGATTTTATCTATCTGTTATTTGATTGACTGTAATCCATATGTATCAGAATTATATTTGGCCCAGGGATTTAGCTCAGTGGTTCTGGCACCTGCCTCACAAGCACACGGTCCCGAGTTCGATCCCCAGGCACACACAAAAAAAAGAATTATATTTTATCTAAAATGCTTATCTGCATTTTAACTTTATTTTATATACTGAGTTTTTAATTATCTCTGTATATGTATATTTTTAAATTGGTTAAACTAAGAATTGCCATACACATACATAATAGTTGACCCTTTGTACAGATGGATTCCACATCCATGGGTTCAGGCAACAGCAAATTGAAAAGATTGCATCTATTGAACATGTAAAGTCTTTTTTCTGTCATTATTTCTTAAATAATATAGTATAACAACTGTGTAGTATTTGCATTGTATTAGATATTATAACTCTAGAAATTACTTAAGTATACAGGAGTATATTATATGTGTAGGTTATATGCAACTACTATGCCATTTTATATAAGGACCTTGAATATCAGCAATTTGAGAATCTGTGCTTTGTCTTTGAACTAAACCTAAACAGATTCCAAGGGATACTACACTTGATTTTTTTTTTTTTTTTTGGTACCGGGGATTGAACTCGGGTCCTTGTGCACACTTGATTTTTCATGGTCCACTGAGGACTAGTATCTCACAACTTGAAGTGGAATGTAGAAACCACCATTTAAGTCTCTTTATCTGATTGATATAAGCTTATTATACATTGAAAACCACTAGACCATCTTATAATTTTTGCTTTTAAAGTCATACATATTATGAAGAAGGTAAGAGGAGAAAAAGTGGTCTATTATATTCACCCAGGTATTTTCCATATCTGTTCATTTTCCTTTCATTCCTGAAGTTCCATCTTTTGTCTGGTAACATTTTCATTTCGTAAATAGAACTTCCTTTACCATTTGTTTTATAGCTGGGTTCCTGGAAACAAACTCTCTTCATTGTCCTGCCTTTGAGAGTGTTATTTCCTCCTTAATCTTGAAGAACGTTTTCACCACATATAGAATTTTAAATACAGAAATTAACTTTGTTTTTGTTTTTTTACTGCTTTAAAAATACTGTTCCAGTGCCTTCTGGCCTTCATAGTTTATTGTGAAAAGTCCATAGTCATTTGAATCATTGTCCCCGTATGTGGTATTTGTTGCTTTTCTTTGGCTACTTTCAAGATTTCCTTTCCCTGTGTGTGTGTGTGTGTGTGTGTGTGTGTGTGTGTGTTTACTTTTCAGCAGTTTGGTTAATATGTATCTGAGCAGGGATTTTGCTCTTTTTTCCCCCCTTATTTTATATTTATTGAACTTGAACTTACAAGTTTAAATCCTACAAAATTTGAGTTTTGAGCTGTTGTTTTTCTTTTCTTTTTAATTTTTTGTAGCATTTTCTTTCCCCCCTGCCTCTAAGACTCAATGATTCAAATGTTAGGCTTTATTTTATTCTCTCAAGACATCAATGATTTTTCTTTCCATGGTTTTTCTTCTCTTGGTTTATACAAATTGTCCCCAATTTAGGATGGTTTAACCTAAGATTTTTTTTACTTTACAATGGGTTTATCAGAGTATTAAATACATTTTTGATGTAGAATGGTTTTGTTGAGATGTAACCCCATGATAAGTTGAGAAACATCTGTATTGTCCTGTTAGTCTTCAAATCACTGGTTCTCCTCCTTTGACATCTCCATTTTTCTATACAGTCCTTCAGTATATTTATTTTTCTATAGTAAAATTTCCTTTCATTTCTTTTTTATGTCTTAGATTGCTCTACTGAGATCTCTGTCTTGCTATATTTCAAGATTGTATGCTCTTACTCTTTGACATTGTTGTCATAGCTGTTTTAGGATCATCAACTGATAACCCTGGTATCTTAAGTCATCTAAGTTTTGGTGGCTGTTTATTGTCCTGTCTCTTGTAGAGATTTTCCTGGTTCTTTGTGTGGCAAGTAATTTTGGATGATATCCTAGGTATTATTACTTTATGTGACTAGATCCTGTTTATATTGAACATTGATTCTTTAAAAAAATGTTTTAGCAGTATTTGATCTAGTTAGGTTCACTACCCAACTCCTGTGTCCTTCCTTCCTGTTCATTGGCTGGAAAGCTGAAGTGTACCTATCTGCTCTCTAAGAAGCCAGGGGCATCAATTCTTAGTTATTAAGTGAAGGGAGGATTTTGTGAAAAGTAAGAATTTCAAACCTCTTGTTCTTTGGAACACAATTCACCTGATCATAAAGGAGGATTTCCTTCAGAGCTTTAGATACCTGTTCAGCTGCCATCATTCCTGCTGCCACAGGATTGTGTTTTAGGGATTTGGCCTTGCTTGGTGACTGGGGCAAGAGGGGAAACAAACACATTAAGGAAAACAGGTTTCCTCTACTCTCACTCACATCTCCTGCTTCACCCCCTTTTTGTCGCTTGGGCCATAAAGAACCTCTCTTGGAGCTCTTTCTGTCCATACACAGTTTACACTACTGGGAATCAAGCTACCTTTGAGGAAGAGCTGAGCATAAGCTAGAAAATATGATGGGGGTTGTGGGCATGGAAACATACCTTCGATTGTGGTTTATTTCTGTAGTCTACCTGCTACCATTTATTTTTCAAGAGTCCTCATATAGTTGATTTGTGCATTTTGTATGGGGTTTCTAAGTGAGTTCAACATAAGACAGTATAGAGATTTCTCTGAATCAGAAGCCTTTCACGTATTTTGAAAATTTAAAATTGTGTCTATTCATTTACCTAATTTTGACTAATACATTATTATTTTACATTAATTAGAAAACAAAAGAATTATAAAACACCAGGATTTAAAATTAGTAACAAGCCAACCACTGACAAACCCTATTCACCATAAGTGATAGCTAAGATTGAATATGTACCTGCCAGTTTATTAAGTTGTCTACATTAACTCTTAATTCTCACAAAGACCTGTCAGATAAATGTAATTATTTTTAGCTCCATTTTACTGTGCAGAAACAAAAGTTTAGAGTCTTTCCTTTCAAAATATGGTCTTTGGATCACTCACATTGCTATTTCTTTGGGAGCCTGTAAGGAATGCAGAATCTTGAATTTCAGTCCAGACTTTTGGAATCAGAATGTGCATTTGAACATAATCTTACAGGTGATTCATTTAAACATTAACTTTTTTAAGTCACTAGTATAGAGAAATTATAAATATCTTGGTCAAGGCCACCCTTCATTCAAGTAAGCAAGTAAGTTCACTTTACTATTAGCCTAAGAATACCCTGATACAGCCAGCTACTGAATTCAACTGTACCATATACCATCTGAATTTCCTTTAATCTTTGAAGGATTAGGATATCAGTAAGTTATTAGTTTGTGTACACATTTCAAATGCCATTTATGCTGACTCAGTTATCCTTAGAAAAAAGACTCAGAGGCTAATCAGAAGTTCATCCTGTCATCTGATACACCAAGAGAGATGAAGAAACATGCCAGTCTTTGAAATAACATTTAGCTAATCAAAATATGGCATCTATTCTTATTGTTGCCCTTAAATCCTGTCCCTATACCAAACAGAAGGGTATTTTAAAAAATGAATCAGATTGTGCTTTGCTTGAAAGTCTGCTGGCTTCCCATTATACTTCACTTCAAACTACTGTTTACCATGGTTTAAATGACTGGTTCCCTTTCTAGCCTTATCTGAAAATAGAAGTGCTGTTCCTTTCAGTGCATTTCAGCCATATTGACCTTTGATCTGCTTCTTTTTTTTTCATTAAGTTTATTGGTACATTTTAGGTATACAATACAGTCAGATTCTTCATTGGGAACTTGTACCTTTACATGATGTATCTTGGTTCTTACTTTTTCCGCATTCCCCTGCCGTCCCTTCAACTCCTCTACCCTTCCCTATTTACAAAGAGTTTGTTTCCATTTTTTCATTCTCTCATATATTTTCTCTTTCCCTTCTTTCTTTTCCTCTACCCCTCTAACTTCCTCTACCCCTTTAGACCTTTGCTTCCTATTTCACATTATCAGTTACTCATTTTGATCCTTGTTTACACTTCTAGTTTTTCACACCAGCACTTTCATCTGCTTCTTGAGCAGAACAAGCTCTGTTCTACTCACTTTCACACCACCTCCTCCTCTTTTTGTTTGGATTTGCCTTCTCCCTGAAGCTCTACACTAGCTCTTTCTCACAACCAGTCTCAGTTCAAAGGTTAGCTGTCAGTGAAGAAGACTTCACTGACCTGCAATGTTGAAAATAACTTCCACAAACATACACGATCATTCTCTATAGTTTGACATTCTTATGTAGTACTCACAGTGATTTTCACCGGCAGAAAGTAACTTACTTACATGATTTGTTACCTTGTCCTCTGACGTCACCCTCAGGAAACTATAAAGATGGATAAGGACCAGAAACTTATCTGTTTGCTCTAACATAATGAAGCCTAGGTTTTCATGAATGTCAAATTAATTAATGTAAAGTTCTGAGAATGGGTCTGGCATATTACATGAACTTTTAAGCTGCTATTATTGTTATTGTAGAAATGATAGTATTTTTAGGCATTTGTAGAAACTCAATGGAATAATGTATCGAATATATTTTAAGATAATACCTAATTATAAAATCTGGGTACTGCAGAATATAAATAGTACAGGATTTTTATTTTTATAGGATTGATAAAATGAAAATAATAGTGCTATCATTGGTATTTTTACTCCATGTTTTTTACTTAAGAGTTTAGGCAGTTATGTTTAGGTCATCATTGAGTACAGGCAGGGGATCCTTAAAAATATATCCATCTCCTAAAATTGTGAACCAGTAAGGATATGGGGTTGTATTTTTTAATTTTACAATTTAAAACTAGTTTTTTTGGAAATGATCACTCTTGGATATTGGATTAAAGTTACTTTTGGGTCTTTATAGCTCAATAATAGAGTCCTTGCCCAGCACATACAAGACCCTGGGTTCAGTACCTAGTGCCACTACACACATACATGCATACATACATTTTATTTCTAATCTAGCTCTTTCATAAATAATACTAGGTAACATAGCTTGCCAACAGTGGTGTTCAGTGTTATTTATTCTCTTGTATGGCCTGTTTATTGATGAGGTCATTGAAATAAACATATGCATGTTCATAGCATTATGTATATTCTGAATTATTTCTGCTTTTTGTCTCTGTCTGTGACCATAGGTAACAGTTAACGTCTTCCAGATGCAGCATCTACAGGTTGCCTCTCTTGCAAACAGTTTACAATCTCTATGTGATAATGCCAAACTGTATGATCCAGGACAGGCATACAGTGAATTTGTCAAAGCTACAAATTCAACTGAAGAAAAAGTTGATGGGTGAGAACTAATATATAGATGAAGTTATTTCAAAAGATAAAAACATTTGCTAAGTTCTTGTCTGATACAGGGTAGTATCTTTTCTAACATTGGCATAATTAACATTAGTATTTTCTGAATATTTTTATATTATTTTGTAGTAATTTATATTATTTATATTATTTATTATCATTTATATTATTTCTTAGTAACTTTAAGGAATAAATATAATTCCCTTGCGAGGAAAGCTTTCCATTTTGACACTGATCTCAGTTTTAACCAGGATATGAATTACAGACTGTACTATTGCTACTTCTTTCCATGTTTCATCTGTAACAAGTACAAATAATTTAAAAATTTTAGTCACATCCAAAAGAAGCTAAGCCATGTAATATAGTTCATTCTTAATGTTTAAATTATTATAAATTCATATAATAAATATTTCTGAATATGGAATAGATTGAATATCAGTGATGAGCTTTGTTTTTTCTTAGGAATGTAAATAAACAATTAACATCTGCATACAGACCTGACTCTTTGGAGGATGTTGTATGCCTTTCTGACAGTTGTAATAAAATTGAAGAGGACAGATGCTCTAACAGTGCAGACACATCAGGTAGTTTTCACATGAAAGTGAACACTTGTTTATAAAAGCAGTTTGTTCATGTGTGCTTACTAAATAAACTAGAGCTTTGGAATTGGAAAATCAGGCTTTGTGGATTGTAATGTTTAGAGGCTTATTCATAGCTGTAACCACCATGCCTCATAAAGTCCATAACTGGTCTTTGTTAAAGGAATTGTCTCATTTTTATTAATGTCAGTATTTTACCTTATGAAATCCATCTGCAGCCAAGTTTTTACTTTAAATATTTTTTTCTTAAAGGTCCTTCTTTCATAAGATCATGGACATTTGGGGTGGTCAGTGATTCTGAGAGTACTGGAGGAAGCAGCGAATCTAGATCTCTGGATTCAGAATCTATAAGTCCAGGTACATAAATATTTAAGTCTCTAGTAAAAGTTCAATGAAAGACTAAAATAATCATTTTGAGGGGATGTTTTTTAACCACCTAGAATATATCTATATATGTACAATGTAAAGAAATGAAACAAATTCTCAAATAGTCACCCCCCAGCCTAAGAAGTAGAACATTTATTAGTCCATTAGTCCATTATTAGCCCCTTATATATACCTTCTTGATAAAATTATTATCCTGAGTTTTTGTCATTCATAGATATCTTAAATGTTTTAGTACCTGTAGGTAATGGGGGTTTTGCCCATATCTGGAGCTTATATAATGGAAGCAGATTTTTCTGTTTATGATTTCATTCATGTATGATTTGTTTTTCATTCATGTATGCACCCCATCCATTTTGAGATTCATGTTGATATAAATAGCTGCCTTTAATTTCACTACTGTTTAGTCTATGAAGCAAAATAACATTATCAAACTTTTGGTTGTTTTGTAATTAATTACTATAATGAAAATATTGCATTATGCTCTTGCTTGTGCTTATTCCTTATTATTAAATTTTATAAATATATTTCAAGATATTTGATATAAATTGTCTCAAAATCCTCAGAGATGCAGAGTGTTTTGAAGTCTCCCCTAGTAGGTTTAAAGAGGTTAACTGATAGTTTGCCATTGGTTATACAGCTAGCAGAAGTTAAGATTTGAACCCATATGATTCTCATTTCCACATTCTTTCTTCATTCCCTTACCAAATGCTGCTCCATTCCTTTGCTATCTGGCTATGTTCCCTGCTCCAAGGATCTTGGAAGATATGTCATAGAATTTTAACCTATCAAATTCCAAGGCAGTGAATAAAGGAAGAAATTTTTTCCACGCAGCACTGGGATTTGTAGACTGATTATCATCTGCCACTTTGCCATCTCCTTTAACGTTAACACTGTTTAAGGAAGTCCTTGAAGATACGAGCCTAAATTTTAACAAAATATTTGTAGTTAGCTTTATAAAAAGCAAAATAATTCTAGCTAACACCAAAAATTAAGACACAGTCTAAAACAGGCCCTAAGTTATTTGGGATCCTGTAGGTGTCATGTGATGAAGATACAAATTTGGGGGCCAGATCACATGATAAGTGAGTAAGACCGGGAGAGTGTTTCTCCTGGAAAAGAGGAAACTTGAGCCCACGACAGCCTTCCTCAAATACAGGAAGTGAAAAGGGATATGAGATAGAGTGCTCATTTGCTCCTTTGAGAAAAATGTGACCAAAGGCTGGGATTCACATGGAGGTGGATGTCTGCTCAATAATAAAAGGTAGCTGATTTAGAATAGCTTTAAAATGGAGCATGTGACCTTGTGATTTCTCAATTATTGGGAACAAATTTAAAGCAAAAACCAGGCAATCACCTTTAGGTGATATAAAGAAAAATTATTTTGGGGAGACAATATTTAAAATTCTTTGTAAACAGTGTTACTAACTCTGAAGCGCAAGCTGTTAAGGTCCTGAATTAAAATGAGTCCTTAATTACATATAGACATGTTTGTAATTTCAGCATAGTAAATAAACCTCATTTCTAGTTGGGCTGTTTCCAAATATGTTGATTCACACAGCAGTGCCCTTTGCTGACATAGATTTATCCTGTAGTTTTAGCTCCCGCATGGGAATCACTGTGCTATTGTTCTTGGTTCTCATCTCCTGTCTTCCTAGTATGTCAGTTGATGTAGGAGTCAAAGATTTTTGTGTATTTTAAAAGGCTTTAGATTGTATTGTATAGATTTATTTATAAGAACTCAACATTTATTGCCAGCTTTACTATTGTGCTTGCCACTTTGTACGATATTAGATATCTGACATGAATAGATAATATTATGTGTCTTTGTACAGATTACAGTTTCTAATACTGTCAGAAATTGGCAGTAAGTTCTCATTAGAAATATGATCCCAAGCTTTAAATTTATTTGGAAAGGTCATATGTGATTAAATTCCTTTCATTCCCAGGGATGAGTATCAGAATTCCTTGTTATCATAAGTATAAGAATGGAAACAAATGTTGACATCAAAGCTAATAAAATAGTATGGCTTGTATAATTCCAAAAATGTTGTCTTTACCTATTTTTAATATTCTACAAAGAATAGTCGGGTAATGGAATCACAATTTTCTTTTAGGAGACTTTCATCGAAAACTTCCACGAACTCCATCCAGTGGAACTATGTCTTCTGCGGATGATCTAGATGAAAGAGAGCCACCTTCCCCTTCAGAAGCTGGTATAGTATTTACCTGAATTAACACCCATTAGACCAGCTAGCTGAAGGAGTAGCAGTGCATGATATTGGAAAAACACTGTAATTTTAAAGACCCACTGTTTTGCTGTATATTAAATAAAAGTTATCACAGTAACTTAAACATAGCCGTATAATTATGTTCAAATGAGTTGATAATTATGTTCAAATGAGTTGATTAACATACAAATACAAGAATAGCCAATAAAATTATTAAATTTAAAATGTATTGACTTGGTGTGAAAATAGCAGACCAGATAAATACTCTTTCCTAAACCCAGTAGCAGTTACTTGCTGTTAAAAGGGTGGCAGGGTATCAGAAATTCTTAAAAAAACTTCTAAAGAAACAGTGTGCAGAGTAAAGCAGGAAAAGCAGACAAGTGTACTTCTCAAAAACAAGGAAAGTTGTGGATGTTGAAAAAAATGTAAAAGTGAAGTCAGTTACCTTAATGACTTGAATTAGAGTCAGATAGACTAGTTTTGTACATTTGATACCTCCAGATACCTGATTTATCATAATTTATTAAGTTAATGGAATGTCTGACCTCCAATATGATACTGAAATATAATCCACAAGTATTATTTGTAATTTTATAGTGAATTAAGAATAGCTTTGTTCTTAATGCAAATAATGGTTACACACTGGCCTCATATCACTATTTTTCTTTAGAGCATTTAAAGGATCTTAGTCCTAAAACTATAATGCCACCCATGAACAAACTTCTTAATTCTATACAGGGCATATTCTTAATAAGAAAAGAAGTTTGCTGTTTCTGGAAACATTATGCTGTGATATCTTAGAATTATCTTATTGGTTTGGTGGTCACTTTTACTCATGGCTAAAATTTTGTTAAAAGTCTATGGTTTATAAGATATCTATAAATTAGATGTTTATTTTGATGTTAGAAATTTAGAACAGCTTTTTATTTATACATGGATGATTGCAAAGTCTAAAGATTAATCAAAATACAATATGTATAATTTTTTGTCATCTTACCATTCTTACATACTAACATTTCTGTTGTAAGGACCCAGTTCTCTTGGAATATTTAAGAAAACATTGATGTCAAAGGCAGCTGTCACTCACAAGTTTCGCAAATTAAGATCACCCACAAAATGCAGGGATTGTGAAGGCATTGTAGTATTCCAAGGTGTTGAATGTGAAGAGGTAAGATCTTTTTGCAGTTGCCTTGGCCCCCTTCCTTTTTTTACTACATTTTTTGTTATGGTTTTACTTATTAGGATCTATAACAAATATATTTTTAATAAATTATACTACCAGTATATCCACTATAATTTTGTACTTCGTTTTAGTTTTTAAATGTTTCAGGCACTGCTACCAGTACTTCTTACATTGATTTTTTCTATTACTGGTCTAGCTATATTTTGCCCAGTTGTGAATAGTTTCAAGGTGAGCTAACTAGTTTTAAACTATCATTCTCTTGTAGTGTTTCCTTGTTTGCCATAAAAAGTGTTTGGAAAATTTAATGATCATTTGTGGTCATCAGAAACTTCCAGGGAAAATGCACATATTTGGAGCAGAATTCATACAAGTTGCAAAAAAGGAAGCAGATGGCATTCCTTTTATACTCAAAATATGTGTCTCAGAGATTGAAAATAGAGCGTTGTCTTTACAGGTACAGTATAACTTAAAATTTTAAAAATATGAATGCCTGAGTGATATTGTTTCTAATGAAAAGGAGGCTTTAAAGGAAAAAAATACTCTCAATTTGTAATGACTAAATGTATTCAGATTTCTCTGGAAAATGTTAATTCATTTGGCCCTGACCAGTTTTTTCTAAGATACCAATGAAAGTTGAAGTACGTCAGATATGTTTAGATAACTGCCTTTAGCCATTTGTACTAAAGCAGATTTTTTTCCTTTTCTGTTCAAGGGAATTTATCGTGTTTGTGGAAGCAAGTTAAAAATTGAAAAATTGTGTCAAGCTTTGGAAAATGGAATGCACTTGGTAGACATGTCAGAATTTAGTTCACATGACATCTGTGACGTTTTAAAGTTATACCTTCGACAAGTAAGGGCTTGCTTTATTCTTGAAACCTACTATTAAATAAAAAGCAAAAATATAATTTGGATTTTGTTGATATTTGCTACACATATATTTTCATTGGCATAGATGATATTGATTTCTTTCTGATTATTAATATACAGATCAAAGAGTATATAAAATATATATACAGTTTAAAGACCAGTAATAATAAAACTCATAATCCATCACCTAAGAAAATTCCTATACATTATGCAAGACCTCCATATGCCTCTCCCAAGTTACAACCTCCCAACTCCACTTAAGAAGCCTTTCTTAACTGTGTTAAATAAACATTTTCCTAAACATTAAAGAATGAATAACACTTAGTTTTTGTATATTTAAATTTTGAAAAACTGACTTGAAAGATAAGGAAAGATCGGTATTCAGTCTGTTATATGAAGATCAATAAGTATAACAGGGTCTGGATCAGTCTGGTTTTGCCTTCACTGGTATTTTAAAGTAGTTATTGAGGGAAGTCAGTGGTAAAAACCATGAAGATTTATCATATTTAGAACATCAGGCAAAACCATAAGCTGTGTACCAGAAGTCTAGCAGAAGTGTGCTCAGGGAATAAGCTGTCCTCTTTTTCTTTGCTCAGTATTATATCTGCAGTTTGCAGAAGTAGGTCCAAAGGAAACACATTGATGGGGTTAAATAAGTGACCTTCCTGGCTTCAGGAAGCAGATTACAGAGTGGTTATAGGAATGCCAGCGTATCATGAGCCACATGCAAAAAGATTTGGGCCAAGCCCAGCTGGTATTCTGTCCTTGGGAGGAAATGAACAGATAATAGCAGAGAGAATAGCACTGATACTTCTCAACATATTAATCTCTAGAGTTGTATTGCTCCAGTGTAGATCTTTTCTAATATTGTGAATAGCTGTCATACTGTGAGATCTCTCTCTCTCTCTCTCTCTCTCTCTCTCTCTCTCTGGAGGGGGACGGTAAGGGGGCATTATCAACATTGAACCCAGAGCCTCACTCTGAGCTATATCCCCAGTCTTTTTGTATTTATTGAGAGAAGACTCAAATTGGCCTAGGCTGTCCTCAAACTTGTTATCTTGTTGCCTTGGCCATCTGAGTAGCTGTGATTACAGATGTGTGCCACCACACCTAAGCCTTCCTCTTTTGTGAGGGAACACCTTTCATATATTTCTCATTTTTTATTTATTCTCCTGTTTTGGTTGTGTCCATCCTAGGGCAAAGTGGAATAGGAGTAAATATTTGAAAGCTTATTCATCTATAAGTACCTTTATTCTGCTCTTTTGATGGAAATAGAATAGTGTAGGTAGTGTGGAAGTTTACAGTATTCTAGGCTAGAAATTAGTTTTCTTTTGAATTTTGAAGGGATTTTATTGTTTTTTGTGGGTTTTTTTTTTCTTCTCTCTTTTTTTTTTTTTTGGTACCGGAGATCGAACTCGGGACCTTGTGCTTGCGAGACAAGCGGTGGAACCACTGAGCTAAATCCCCGGCCTTTTTTTTTTCTTCTCTTTGAACCCTGAAATACTTCTCATTTTATTCTTAACTCTTTTAATTGCTAAAAACTCTAGTGTTCTATCCCTTCACAGTAGTGTTTCTTTTTTGTGAGTGTAAAATCCTGTGTACCTAAGGATACTTGGGTTTTTTTCTCTGCCTGTCCAGTAAAAATATAATGTGACTCTTAAATATTACATTAAATTTTCTAGTAGCCATATAAATTAAAATAAACAGTTCATTTTTATATTTTATTTAACATTGAAAATACTTAAACATCAGTATTTTAGTGAAGTACTATATTTATGAAGTACTATATTTCACTTTTTAAAAATAGTGCTTAGTCTTTGATGTGTGTTTTACATTTAGAGCACATCTCAATTTGAACAAGCTGAGTTTCTAGTAGTTAGTGGCTACCATATTGACAGACTAGTTTTTAGACATGTCAAAATTATTTTTCTGTCCATTTTTATTTTTGTCGTTTATGATTGTCTGCTCGGTGTGAGAGTTGGGAACTGAAAGCTCTTTAGAAGCTCTCAAACACATGAAAGCTTTGAAAACTTGGAGTTTTATAAAAGGGTGCTCTAGGTAGACTGGGAAACACCTGGTGTATAGTATATATGGTTAGATCCCTGCTCTTGGACTGGTCTGATCTCCCCCTCTCCCAGGATCTTTCCTTGCCTACACATGTGGTGCCAGGAGTATAAGAAGATTGCAAGATCTCTTCAGTCCACATGCATACAGCCAACAAATCACCATTTTCAGACACTGGCATTGCCTATCCAGAGATCCTCTGTTTTACACTGCCCAGAGAAGAAATCTCCACATTTCTGGCGAAGACATAGCTGCTCTGGAGTTTAGAATAGACATAGAAATCTAAAGGTCTAAGCTTTCTCAGATAATCACCCATCTCCCACTTCCCAAAGCAGAGGCTTCAGTGCTGACATTCTGAGTCTTCTTAGGATTCTATAAATCATGCTGATTTCACAGGGGTTTTGCTTCCTTATAACTGCTGCTCAGCACTTATTTGTCTCCTCAGCTTATATGATGCTGCTTTTGTGTGCTCTTATTTTCCAAGTCCCTATAAGCCTTTATAAGTACTTTAGTGGGGTTGCAGTGTGAAAAAAATTAAGGATAATTGTTGAATCTTCTCTGTTAGCCCAGGCATGTATTGACATCTCTTTAATCACATGTTATAAAGAACTCTGAAGTAAGAAATGGAGATTAAGTACCTTTGAATGACTATATAAATTTCATCATGTATCATCCTTTATTTATCTCTTCTAGCTAGTTGAGAAGAGATGAATAGGGTTCAATACTGTGAACTCTCATTCCATCTCCAGAATATTGTATGACTAAGACTTTCATGTGGGAAGCCATCCTCATTTCTTACAGTAATATGAAGGAGTAGCTTTCATTTTACTTATTAACTATGTGGAAACCTCAAACTCCAAAAAGTTAAGCCGTCCTTCGGATCTTAAGAGTGGTGGAGGTAGAAATATAGAGATCAGATAGTATATATAGAACATCAGGTAGCCAGAGGTATAGTGTATTTTCCATTGTAAAGCTGGGGAAACATTGAAGTTCATTATGGCAGTGACCATTTATTAGTTTGAGAGAGGTATTTTTTCTTTTAACCTACTCATGACTAGTCAGGCTGTATTTAAAAATTAGATAAATGTTGACAATGTCTGTTTTGTAGGTCTTATTATTTGTTGCTAATCTTTAATCTGCCCCAACTAAAACACTGAGGTCCTATACCATTGTGTTCTTTCTGTCACCCTTATAGCAACAAAATCCACATTATCACCTTTTTCTTATTCATTTGACTTGTTCATTATCCTGTGATTATTTTAATAAAGCAATGGAAGATCATACTGACTTTGGGGCAGTCATGAATGTAATAGGTGTAAGTTATATATCTATCTCAGGTCTTTTTTTTTGTTTTTTTGGTACCGGGGATCGAACTCAGGTCCTTGTGCTTGCAGGGCAGGCTAAATCCCCAGCCCTATCTCAGGTCTTTTTGAAATACCATCATGCAACTTTAGGCTTAACAGTTTTACTGATCATCTAGTAACTTGTTTTTAATATAAATGTAATTTATGGCAATAGTTTCACATTAACTTTATAGGTAGCAAACATGTACACTAAAAGATTGAATTTATTTATTTTTTGTTTCTTTGTTAAATTCTTTTATTGGTACATTTTAGGTGTACAACACAATTGCATTTCTCATTGGGAATTGTACCTTTACATAACACATCTTGGGTCTGATTTTTTCCCCATTCCTAGCCCTCCCTTCACACCCTCCACCCTTCCCTATTTACAAAGACTTTTTCCATTTTCTCCACTTCTCATCATTTTTCCTTTCCCTTCTTTGCTTTCCCCTGCCCCTCCCACTACCCCTACCTCTTTGGATCTTTTCTTCGTATTTTACATTATCGATTTTTCATTCTAATCATTGGTACATTTTAGGTATACAATATAATGACATTCATCATTGGAAATTTGCACCTTTACATAGTCTCTCTTGGTTCTTACTTTTCACCCTTGCCCAGCCCTCCCTTCAACCCCTCCATTCCTCCCTATTTACAAATATTTTGTTCCTATTTTTCCATTTTCTCATATTAATCCCATTCCCTTCTATCCTTTCCCCTAGCCCTCCCACTTCCTTCCCCTTTGCCCCTTGTCTTCCTATTTCACATTACCCGTTATACATTTCAGTCCTTATTTACACTTTCAGTTTCTCACACCAGAGAAACTATTCAATATTTATACATGTGTGTCCTATTTATTTCACTTAAGAGCATCACCTCAGTGTGCATCCATTTAGCTATAAATGTCTCTAACTTCTCATTTTTTATGGCTGAGTAGTACTCCATCATATTAAAAAACCACATTTTCTTTATCCAGTCTCCAGTTGATGGGCATTTGGGCTGTTTCCAAGTTTTAGCTATCACAAACTGTGCTGCTGTAAACGTGGGTGCACATATATCACTGTGGTATGATTCTTTTAATTCTTTAGGGAAGATCCCCAGCAGTGGAATAGCGGGGTCAAATGGGACTTCCAGTCCTAGTTCTTTGAGGTATCTCCATACTGATTTCCACAGTGCTTGCACCAGTCTACACTCCCACCGGCAGTGGAGCACCGTTCCTCTTTCCCAACAGCCCCACCAGCATTTGTTATTAGTTGATTTCATGGTAGCAGCCATTCTTTCTGGAGTGAGGTAGAATCTCAGCATTGTTTTCATTTGCATCTCTCGAATGACCAGTGATGTTGAACATTTTTTCATGTATTTATTTTCTGTTTCTACTTCTTTGTGTGAGAAATGTCTCTTCATTTCAGATGCCCATTTTCGGACTGGGTCTTTAAATTTGGGAGGTCTGATCTTTTTTAAGTTCTTTATAGATTCGAGATAGTAGACCTTTGTCTGAGGAAGAGCGGGTGAAGATTTTTTCCCACATTGTGGGTTGTCTCTTCACCCTGCTGGTGGTTTCTCTTGCTGTGCAGAAGCCTTTTAATAAGAAGAGATCCCACTTGTTGATTGTTTGTGGTAGTTCACAGGAAACTGAGGTTTTGTTCATAAAATCTTTTCCTACACCAATGTCTTCAAGAGTTCTACCTAACCTCTGTTCCAACTGGTTCAGCATTTCTATTTTAATATTTAGATCTTTAATCCATTTTGATTTTAGTTTAGTGCACAGCGAGACATAGAGGTCTAGTTTTAATCTTTGGCAAGTTGAAGCCCAATTTTTCCAGCACCATTTATTAAAGAGGCTATCTTTCCTCCAGTGAGAGTGTTTGGCTCCTTTGTAGAAGATGAGATGGCTGAGTGTGTCTGGCGTTCTTTCTGCATCTTCTAATCTGTTCCATTGGTCCTCAAGTCTGTTTCTTTGCCAGTACCATGCTGTTTTTATCACAGTAGCTTTGTAGTAGAGTTGCAGGTTGGGGATTGTGATACCCCCTGGCATGTCTCTGTTACCTAGAATTGCTTTTGCTATTCTGGGTCTCTTCTTGTTCCAAATGAATTTTTGGATTGTTTTCTCAAGGTCCATGAAGTATGCTGCTGGGATCTCAATTGGAATTGCATTGAATCTGTATAGCAGTTTTGGAAGTATGGTCATTTTCACTATATTAATCCTTCCTACCCAGGAGCAGGGGATGTCTGTCCATTTTCTGATATCATCTTCAATCTCTCTTTTCAGAGTGCTATAGTTTTCAGAGAAGAGGTCTTTGATTTCTTTCATTAGTTTGATGCCTTGGTATTTCAGTTTTTTGGATGCTATTGTGAAAGGAATTATTTGCCCTATTTCTCTCTCAGTGAGTCTGTCATTGGTGTAGAGGAAAGCTATTGATTTTTGTGTGTTGACCTTGTAACCAGCTACTTGACTGAATTTGGTTATTAAGTCTAGAAGACTTTCTTAAAAGGAGAAAAAGTATCGTGTCATCTGCAAATAATGACAGTTTGACTTCTTCATTTCCTTTCTTTATTCCTCATTTTATTTCTTTCTCTTGTCTGATTGCCGTGGCTAATGTTTCCAGAACTATATTGAACAAGAGTGGTGATACCTGATTTTAGTGTGAAGGATTTCAGTTTTTGACCATTTAGTATGATACTGGCTGTTGGTTTTTCATAGATGGCTTTTATCAGTTTGAGGTAGAGACCATCTCTTCCAATTTTTTGTAGGGTTTTTATCATAAATGCGTGTTGGATTTTGTCAAATGCTTTTTCTGCGTCTATGGAGATAATCATATGGTTTTTGTCCTTGGCTCTATTGATATAGTGTATTACACTGATTGATTTGCGTATGTTGAACCATCCCTGGATCCCTGGGATGAATCCCACTTGATCAGGGTGTATGATCTTCTTGATGATTTTCTGCATTCTATTTGCCAGTATCTTATTAAGGATTTTTGCATCTATGTTCATTAGTGAGATTGGCCTATAGTTCTCCTTTTCAGTTGGGTCTTTCTCTTCTTTGGGGATCAAGGTGATGCTTGCTCCCAGGAATGACTTTGGGAGTATTGCTTCCCTTTCAATTTCATCGAAGAGTTTAAACAGTAGTGGCAGCAGTTCCTCTCTAAATGTCTTGTAGAATTCATCAGTGAAGCCATCAGGGCCCGGGCTTTTCTCAGTTGATAAGTTTTTAATTACATTTTCAATTTCATTGGTTGATATTGGGTTGTTTAGAATTTTTAGGTCTCCTTCGTTCAACTTTGACAATTCATATGTATCTAGGAATCTGTCCATTTCTTCTGTGTTTTCCATATTATTGGCATATAGGTTCTGGAAGTAGGTACTGATGATCCTCTGTATTTCTGCTGGGTCTGTTGTAGTTTCACCCTTTTCATTCCTAATTGCATGGATTTGGGCCTTTTCTTTCCTTTTTCTAATAAGGTTGGCTAAGGGTTTGTCAATTTTGTTGATTCTTTCGAAGAACCAACTCTTGGCTTCATTGATTTTTTTGTATCGTTCTCTTAGTCTCCATTGCATTGATTTCTCCTCTGATCTTTATAATTTCCTCCCTTGTATGAGCTCTGGGGTTGTCCTACTCTTCTTTTTCTAGAAGCTTGAGGTTCAGCATCAGGTTGTTTAATTGGGCTCGTTCTGTGTTCCTAATATGCATATTCACTGCTGTGAATTTCCCTTGTAAGACTGCTTTCATTGTGTCCCATAGATTCCAATATGTTATATTGTCATTGTCATTTAATTGAAGGAACTGTCTGATTTCTTCTTTAATTTCCTCTGTGACCCATTGGTTATTCAGAAGTGTGTTGTTCAACTTCCATGTGTTTGTGAAATTTTTCCAGTTTCTTTTGCTATGGATCTCCACTTTCATCGCACTATGGTCTGATAATATACAGGGGATAACTTCAATTCCTTTGCACTTACTTAAACATGTTCTATGTGTGAGTATGTGGTCTATTTTGTAGAATGACCCATGTGCAGCTGAGAAGAATGTGTATTCTGATTTTGTGGGGTGGAAGACTCTGTAAACCTCTGTTAAGTTCATTTTTTCAAGAGTTCAATTTAGTTCTAGTATTTCATTACTTATTTTTTGTCTAGTTGATCTATCTATTTGTGACAGTGGGGTGTTGAGGTCCCTCACTACAATTGTACTATTGCATATATGACTTTTCATATCCCTTTGTTTTATATAGTTGGGCGCACTAGTGTTTGGTGCATAGATATTTATGATTGTCATCTCTTCCTGCTGCATTGCTCCCTTTACAAGGATGTAATTTCCTTCTTTGTCTCTCTTAATCAGTGTTGGTTTGAAATCTACTTGATCTGCCAAGAGGATAGCTACACCTGCTTTTTTTCGGGTTCCTGTCGCATGCAGTATTGTTTTCCACCCTTTCACTTTCAGTCTATGAGTTTCCTTTTGAATTAAGTGTGTTTCTTGTATGCAGCATATTGTTGGATTTTGCTTCTTGACCCATTCTGCCAGTCTATTTCTTTTGATTGGTGAATTGAGACCATTAATGTTGATGATTATAACTGAAACATATTGACTTGTCATTGCCATGACTTTTTCTTTTTGTTGAGTTCTCCCCCTTTACATTTAATTTCTTGTCATGCCAGATGAGTTCATTCTGCTTTGCTTCCTGGGGTTGTGATCCTCAATGTCTG
Source organism: Heterocephalus glaber (assembly GCF_053883595.1). Classification (NCBI taxonomy): domain Eukaryota; kingdom Metazoa; phylum Chordata; class Mammalia; order Rodentia; family Bathyergidae; genus Heterocephalus; species Heterocephalus glaber. Next base: position 29,233,906 of record NW_028258296.1, on the reverse strand, counting down.
TTCCTAGGATATTGTGTAAAATATTTTGGAGTGCTGGTTTGGTATTCGTGAAGTTCCTATGGTGCTCTTTGTCATGAAAGTATCTTATTTCTCCATCAATTTTGAAAGATAGTTTTGCAGGGTACATCAATCTGGGTTGGAGGCTGTTTTCTTTTAGGGCTTGGAATATGTCACTCCAAGCTCTTCTTGCCTTGATGGTTTGTGTTGAGAAGTCTGCTGTGATTCTGATGGGCTTTCCTTTGTATGTGATTTGTTTCTTTTCTCTAACTGCTTGTAGAACTTTGTTCTTCTGTTGAGTTTCTGGAATCTTAACAATTATATGCCTATGTGTAGATTTTCTTTTGATCAAGGCTATTTGGAGTTCTGTATGCCTCACTTATCTGTATGTCAAGTTCTTTTCCCCTCCTTGGGAAGTTTTCTGCCATTACTTCTGTGCAGAGTTTTTTAATGTCATCTGCACTTTGTTCTGTTTCTTCATTGACTCCAGTCAGTCTTATGTTATTCTTCTTTGCATCGTCTAGCAGCTGCTGGATTGATTTCTCGTGTTCCCCTATAATTTTGAAGCAATTTTTCTTTTCCTGGTCACTAATTGCAATCTTATCTTCTATATCTGAAATTCTATCCTCACATCGGCTCATTCTGCTGTGTAGACTTTCAATGGAGTTTTTCATCTTCTGGAAATCTATTTTCATCTGTTTTGTGGATTCCATTTGTTTCCTATGTTGGGATTCCATCATGTTCCTGAGCTCCTCTCTAGATTTATTAATCATGTCTTGCACTAGGAGCACAATTTCTTCTGTTACCTGAGAAATTATTTCTGATTTCATTTTTTCCAGATCCCCTTTTGTTGCCAGTTCAGTGGGTCCAGGTGGTTGAATATCAGAGTGTTCCATCTCCTTTCCCTTTGAGGCTGCTGTAGGTGATCTGGAAGTCTGGTTTTGAGACTTATTTATGTGTTTTCTCATTTCGACTGGGGGGGTGCTGTTGGCGCCCCTGTAGATCACCTCCTCTGAGCTGGGAGAGGTGGGACAGGGGTGGGGAGCGGCGGTAGGGATGGTGGCCCAGAAGCCCCTTCCTCTGGGCGGGGAGCGGCGGGACAGAAGGCGGACCAAAAGCCCTTTCTTCTGGGCCGGGATCGACAGGAAGGATGGTGGCTGGGAAGCCCCTTCCTCTGGACCAGGAGCAGTGGGACTGCGGCTCAGAAGCCCCTTCCACTGGGCCTGGAGCAGCGGTACAGAAGGTGGCCCAAAAGCCCCTTCCTCTGGGCGGGAGCGGCAGGAGAGATCTAAAAGATTGAATTTAAATCTTGTTCATCTAAGGGGACATGCTGAGTAGCTGTCAACTGAGTCATTGAGTAGCTGTCAATAATTGTTGACTGTTAAGAGAAAAAACAGACAAAATAATATTCCTAATGTAATTTTATTTCCTTAGCTCCCAGAACCATTTATTTTATTCCGATTGTATAAGGAATTTATAGACCTTACAAAAGAGATCCAACATGTAAATGAAGAACAAGAGATAAAAAAAGATAGTACTGAGGACAAAAAATATGCAAATACGTGTATAGAAATAAACCGAATTCTTCTAAAAAGCAAGGACCTCCTAAGACAATTGCCAGCATCAAATTTTAACAGTCTTCGCTACCTCATACTACATCTTAAGCGGTAAGAATTTTATATAAGTAGAGCATCCACTAGTGAGTAGGTTTTTTTTGTTAAATAAAATTTACTGTCTTAACCACTTTTAAATGTACAGTGCAGTACTGTTAAATAAATGCACATGTTAAGGTATTTTTTAAATGTTTCATTGTTATTATGTCATTAGGGAAAGAGAGACATTTAATATATGATCGTGCAGCTAACATTGTTTCCTCAGATAACCTCCTTTTGCTTCTGGCTAGGTTTCTGCCATCTGAGGGCTCATCATCTTAGGGGATAGACCTGCATACAAGCACAGTACCACATGATTCTTGTTCTAATGGCTGAACACACAGCATGCAGGGGAAGGTTGGGGATGGGAGTAAATCAAAGAAGAAAGCTCTTGAATCAGATCTAAAAACTGAGTAGTGATTTGGTGGGTTACATGCAGAAGAACATTCTAGGTGGAAGGTAACAGACAGGGAGACAAGACATCATTTTGCATCTGAGAAATACAGTTAACTTGGTTAGGCTACAAAATAACAAGCAGTAATAGGAACTGAGCTAGCTAGAGGACTAATAATAAAATCTTACATACCTAGCAGATGAGTTTGATCATCTTGTTTCTGTACCCACTAAAGTATTTGAGCCAGGAATTTAACATGCTCAGATTTGCCTGTTAAATCTTTGTGGCAGAAGTATGGAAAATGGGTTTGAAGGGAGACCTTTGCTGCAGTTCAGGTCTTGACTAGTCATCAAAATAAAAGGCTGTCAGAGCTTAAAGTAAAGCCAGGAGTAGAAGTCGTGATTGAACAAAGAGACCTTTAAGGAGAATAAACTTGGCTTGAAAACTAGCTATGGTCAATGAGAGAAATTTGCAGTGATATTTCAGTTTCCAGTATAAGGAACTGAGAGGATGTATCATGTACTCAGATGGGAGCAATTTTTAGGAGGTTTTTTTTTTCTTCTAGTAAAACATCAGTAGTTCTTCTATTACTTGAACTTTATCCTAGTAACAAAACTATAAAACCCAGTTTGGTGTGGTAAATATTTTACTCAAATAATTGTAACCTTTGGCCCTTCACAAACTTTTCCTAGACTTTTGCAGCCCATTTTTCTTCCACATTTCCCACCCTACAGTAAAACACTATTAAGGAGCTCTAACAGACAAATCTCAGCTTGTATTTTCTGTTTTGCAGGGTAGTAGATCATGCAGAAGAAAACAAGATGAATGCCAAAAACTTGGGAGTGATATTTGGACCAAGTCTAATTAGGCCAAGGCCCACAACTGCTCCTGTAACTATCTCCTCCCTTGCTGAATATTCAAATCAGGCCCAATTGATAGAGTTCCTCATTACTTACTCACAGAAGATTTTGCAGCTACAAGATGTTACATGCAGTGCAGGTGTTGTTGCACCTCTGGTTGATCAGTGCTCTCTTCTGAAACCTCTGTTATCACCAGAAGAAAGAGATTCAGAACACTGCATGAAGTCACTATTTTTTTCTTCAAAGGAAGTGAGTTTTGACCTTTTATAGAATTGTATTAGAACATTAATAAGTTAACAATCTTGCAACTATTTATTTTGAGGTGTTGTGCTTTTTCAAGTTTAAAAATTCTCTTCCATCATCAACAGGATATCCATAGTGAAAGCAACACTTTTCAACCAACTCGATCACCTGAAGAATCAGAACACAAGCAAAATGCATTGGGAAAATGTGATGTATGTCTCATTGGTGAGTAGCCATGTTAAAAATCTGTTTGCTGACATAAAACTTAGTAAGTAAGCCATGATTAAAAATGAAGATAAATGGAGTTGAGGGAAATCCAAACTTCAGAATTACGTTAGTTGATGAATCATTGCTAGCCACTGAGAAGGTACCTTTTAGTGTATTTTGCAATTGAATGAACACCATTCATCCCAATATCTTTTATATAAAAAGACATCTTGGAATTCATATGTGCTTTTTGTGCTCCTTCTGAAAATTTTTTCCTCATTGATTCTGCTCGATAAAGTCAAGGCAGAAATATGTTGAACAGTGTGCTAATTCATAGCATCTTCTATATTATAGTTCAAGGTATTGCTCTAACTGCTCATAAGAAGTCAAACCAGACTTTAAAATTTGACTTTAAAATTTTTTTCACAAACTTGTGGCCTACCTTTGACACATTAAACACATATGTCTCACATTTCTGACTGTGGTCATTTTATTCACTGTTTTTTTTCTGATAATTTTATTGTTATGAATGGTAGCTGGTAAGCTGGTGGAAAAGCTTCCATTTGTTATTGTAATTCTCCATTATTAACACTAAATTCTGATTTTTAAAATAAAGTTCTGGTTGTTAAATTGGATATATAATCAGTATCAATGAGCATAGCTTTGGAATGTCTGTAGAGGAAGGAAGCCACGTCTTGTCTGCTCACTGTCGTCTTGTCTGCTCACTGTGAATCACTGAGCTTATTTTTTTACTGCATTTGATGTGATCTTCCTAACACTTCTGTGCTATAAAATAAATAGTATTAGGCTCATTTGACCTGTGGCTAACAGTCTGAGAAATTAATATGGCAAAAGTCATACATATACCTAACAAAGTATTCAGTTAGGAATTGAACCTACTCCTGTATGATTCCTAAACTTAACCTTTTTATCACTATCTCACAGATTGGAATCCCAATTAGGAATAGTACTGAAAATAATTTAAAAATATAATTTCCTACTATTCATTATATACCAGACAGTTCTAAGCATTGTTCTTGTTAGATGACTTACACTGTAGGACAGTATAGACGCACATAGGAGTGCTTCTTGACAGATGAAGGCAGGTAGGCAGAAGTAGAGCAGGAGCTGAGCCAAGACCCAAGCAGGTGGCTGCAGAGCCTGTGCTCTTCTCCACTGTGCTAGAAATTCATCCTTTACAAGTGCAAGGATGTGCTTTGGTGCTTACAAGCCAACTGCAGTGGGTCACATCCATTAGGGTGTTCTGTAATTGTGGAGAAGGGCTTGGGACAGCAAATCACAAGAGCATTGCCTTGGGACCCAGGGAAGAGGGGCCAGCAGCCCCTGGTGAGGAAGGAGGTTAGATGAGACAAAGACTGACAAGTGATGCTGCTGGGCATCTCTCTGCACACCACTGCCCAAGGGTGCAGGAGAAGGACCAGGTGACAGGGCAGAGGCCTGTGGGCTGTGCACAGGGCCAGCTGCACTGCAAGTCAGAGTAGTGTCAAGGTGCTGAGTCATTTGATGTCTCTCAGCAACAAGGAGGAGTGTGAGCAGAGGGCTGGACCTTTCCAGAAATGGGAGTTTTTAGGGGATGGGGGTGCAGCAAAGGGGACAGGATATGAGAAGTCAGGTGCCCTGGAGGAGAAAACATGGATCAGGCGACAGACTAGAGGTAAAGAAAGTAAATCTAGGACCAACTAGTACATGGAGAGAATGGCTTTTTTTTTTTTTAACTTAAAATACAACTTTTTTACCTTAATTTGACCTAATGGGTGTTCCAGTTAATTAGTTGATCAGCTATGGAGAATATCCAAAGCCTCTAACAAGCTGTACTCTCACTATGGACTGAATGTAGCTGAAAAGCAGGCTAAGTGAGTGTTGACAAAATCCTTGGGGTTCAGGGGATGCCTACATTTGGTTGACCTGCACAATGGTGTAAGTTTTCTGCAGTTAGTTTACTGATTTCTGCCTGTTGAAATCATGACAGTCTTTGACTCAGAAAATTATTTATTCATGGGCATTATATTAAAATAAGTTAGTTTAGAAAATATTTTGTTTTGTTTTTCTCCTAACCTATGATGTGCTTTGTGGCTGTTATATTGATTTAGATAAATACTGTATGAATATTTAACTCCTCTGCTTATCCTACTGAAATTATCAAGTTCGGAAAAATATGTAACAATGCTGTTGTTTTGAGTGCCCATTTGTAACTTTCCTGTTAAACATGAACCACAAAGTTAAATAAATCTTTCTTTTTCAGACCCAGAGCTTGAATCAGCATCCCAAAAGATGGAGGATGTTTGTAAAACCTCTAAACTACTTACTGTGAAATCTGATAGGGTAACGAACAGTGTGTGGAGGCATACTCCAAGGACCAAGATTAGGCCGGTAAGTTTGCCTCTAGATAGACTACTTCAAACAAGCCCTCCTACTGAGAGAAATGGCAAAAATATGAGAAATGTAAATTCAAACAAGTTTTGCAAGAATCCTACTGTTGAAGAATTTAACATAAAAGATATTCCCTCTACTATTTGTTCCAAATTTAATGGCGTTGACCAGCAAAATCTACAAAAAACTTGGGCCAAACAATGTGAACCAAACAACTTAACTGCCAAGAGTACAATAATAGTGCCCAGTACTCTCCAGGAAAAAGGAGTGCCAGTCAGGATCAGTGGAGACGATTCTAGTAGTGCCACCCAGCTCAGTAAGCCTTATACAGAGCCACTCAGGTCAGCAAGAGAGACGTCAGAGAGACGGTCCTCGGATTCCTACCCTCTTGCTCCTGTCAGAGGACCCAGAACACTGCAGCCCCAGCACTGGACCACGTTTTATAAGCCACACACCACATTTTATAAGCCACACACTCCCACCAGCAGCATCAGAGGGAGTGAGGAGAAACAGGTTTCTCCCACAGCAGCAGTGCCTCCTGGCTCAGCTCATACTGCCCAGGGGCAGGTGACAAAATCACTTCCGGACTCAGCTGACACATCAGCTTGTCCTGCACAGCTGAATAGTGAGCCTAAAGGAAACTCTGAGGAACATGACTTCCCTGATCTGACTCCAATGTGCCAGAGGCCAAAGCTAAAACGAATGCAACAATTTGAAGACCTTGAAGATGAAATCCCACAATTTGTGTAGAGTTATCAAAATTCAGGGTTCCTTTTTTTGTTTTATCTTGTGTTTGTCTAGTGAAAGACTATTTTGACAGGGCCTCCTTTGTATAGAATTGTCACAGTGTGGGGTTTGCTCTTTGTTGTGTTATGTATGTTGGTCATATTGAATGGTAGAGTGTTTTGATAGGGCCACATTTGTGCCTCACTGGAATCTTTAAATTCTGTGTTTTTGAAGTTGTGAATAAAAAAGGTGGACTCATATTTTTTAAAGTTGATGACTTTCCCCATAAAATAGTCCACTTAAATCCATCCCTAATATATGATAAAATTCTCAACTAATAGATGCAGTTTGGGGAAAATATGCTTTTTTTTTGAATGAGACTACATGCTTATTTATAAAATATTTCTGAATGCAAATGCCTGAAAGATCTTTATTTGATACGAATTTTTTCCACACAATTTTATAGTGCATCTTTGACCATTTATGCTTTTTTAGTATATATGTAAGCTTTTATTTTTCAATTGGCAATTCAGTTAACATTTTAATATTTACATAATGGCCAAAAAGCTTGCAAATCTATATTTAATTGCATTTTAATTAATTACCAGTTTTTTATATGTAGTAGTCAATTAAATTATACAAAGAAAATGCACTTAAACTTTATTTCTAAATTATATAGTTTAGTTACATCTTATTTGGCTTAAGATGATTTTAATACATTTGATAGTTATTTACCCCTTAGCTTTGTCTACATAAATTTGTTTTTCAACATTTTGAACTTTTAGATATTTTATATAATGGTCTCTCCCAAAAATGTGTGTTTCAGAAGTTTTTAAATTCAATGCATTTCCTTTTGATATTGTCTAGGTTTTATTAAAACCATTCCTTTTGTGTGAAATGTTTTGACTTACGAGTCATTTTATACTTTTTCTACCTAGACTATCGACCATTGAAAATGTACATTTCATCCAAATTGAGCAAAGATTTATTTAAGTTGATTCTAAGAATACAATTTAGTAAGCCTCATTATTTAGAAGTTGAGAGAAGGTATAGAAGACTGGATCTATTTCATTTATAAAATAAGTAGTTTTTATAACTAATGCATCCATATTATTTTTCTGGATTCCATCATATTTGTCTAAAATGGGATATAAAAGGGACAAAAGGTAAAATGTTTGCATGTGTGAATTATATTTCTAGTAAATGCTTTGTATGGCTATGTTATAATTGATAAAAAATATATGTATGTATATATTAACTTGTTAAATTATTTCAGGTTCTTATGGCTTCTCTGAAATTGTTACCTCTTAAAATGTGATACTTTAAGGTTATTAACTATTGATTTACTGGTCAGCACTTGGGCTCATACCTCATTTGACTAAAACATGTAAAGTTTTTTTATAGCAAGTTGCTTTATAGTTCTCTGTGATGGTAAGGCCTGAAGAGAAACAGACGTTTTTTTTTTTTTTGCCAAAGCCTTGTTTTTAGTCCTCATTGTACAAAATATAAAAGAGTCATATTGCTATGAAAACATAAAAAGAAAATCAGAGCCAGTATTAGAAATAAAATAATAGAACTTAAATGTAGAATTAGAAATAAAATAAAATCAGAGCCTCTTTTGTGTGCTAGAATTCTGCCAAGTTCTTACATTTCACAGCAACCTATGAGCTGAGATGAAGACACTTTGATCCCAAGCAAATCTAAGTGTACCTCACTTCTTAATTCAATTTAAAGATGTCTTATAGCTACACTATTCCCAGATACCATTGTGTTACAGTATTTATATAACCACAAACATCTCTAAAATGACAACTATTTGTTTTTTTTTGTACCGGGGATCGAACTCGGGCCCTTGTGCTTCTCAGCAGGTGCCGAAACCACTGAGCTAAATCCCCGGCCCACTATTGTATATTTTTAAATAAGTTATGGGCAATGTAATTTTCTGGATTTTTTTCTTTCTTGGAGGCAGGAAATTATATTTATGTATTGATGCAATTATACGTATAGACAATTCAGTTAATATCTATAGTTTACCAGGATTGTTACATTCACAGTTGGTGTGCAAAAGTCAGTTGTATTCTTGTAAATGAAAGCTTTTTGACAGTTGAATAAAAATGTTAATATACCTAAAAATAAGTCTTAACAAAAAATGTTCAAGATGTTCTTTACATTTACTTATACACTCAATATAATTCCAACCAAAATATTTTGAACCATTTGAAAGTTTTAGGCATGATGCCTCTACCTCTATCTACCTGCGTGTATACTTAAAACACTGACACTCTTGAATAACTGTAGTGTGCCCATCAAACTTAACATCATAAGGACATGTAATCCACAGACTGAATTTACGTTTTCCCAGTTGTCCCAGTAATGCCCTTCTCTGTGTCAGCATCCCAGATCAAGATCACATTGTATTTAGTTGCCTTCTTTCTGCTATCCTTTAATATAGAACGGTTTTTCAGTCTTTTCCCTCATGACTTAAGGACTATAGGCCAGTTTGTATAATTTCCCTCAGTTTGGGTTTATCTAATTTTTCTTCATGATTAGATCCAGAATACATATTTTTGTCATAGATATCACAGAAATGATGCTGTGTTCTTTTCAGTACCTGTTGTACTAGGAGGTGTAAAATGTCAATTGGTCTCATTTCTGATGATGTTATCTTTGGTCACTTGGTTAGGACAGTAGGAGGTTTTTGTGATGTTAATAATTAAAAAGTACTTTGTAACCAGGCATAGTGGTATATGCTTGTAATCCCAGCTGGGAGGCTCAGGCCGAAGGATCACATTACTTTTAGAGTTCTTTATTTGGGCACATCAAAGTGTTACAAAGTCATCTTGTACTTTTCTCTACCCTCCGTCTAAAATTGGCTATTTTGTAAGGAGCCCTGATTTCTTTGAATGGAGAATATGGGAGCCAAGACCTAGAAGGTCTCATTGCTAACTTCAAAGTTACTAGTTCAGCCCTGTTGATGAACAACTTAAAATTTAAAGAAAATCTTGTGTGTACACACATGCAGACATACACACATCTCTGTATGCATTTGTGTATGAATATACATAATGAAAACCTTGAATTCACATTTACACCTTCAATTCTTCAGTATTTGGAGTTTAATACAGTCTTTCTCCTATATTTTTAACTCCCCTTTCTCATAGAAACCTGGCTCCCATCATCCGAAATCCGCTTATTTGTTCACCCTCCTTTCCTTCAACCTTTTGACAGTGCCAGCCACAGCTTCAGTTCTCCTAGTCCCAAATATACTCAGTCCTCAGTTATAGCTGCACTGGCCTGACCGCCCCGATCCCTAATATGTCCATGAAAATTCACAGTACCTGCACCATACTAGCTAAATCCTTGGTCCCATCAATGTCAATTTTGAGCACACTGTTTGATCCCAGGGCCCTGTCTTCTGCCAGAAGGGAGAAAAAAACCAAAAATTCACCATATTTTAAAGTGAGTAATTATTGAATATTGGGCTTATTAGGGAAAGTTTAAAAGTACAAGTTTATACATATTTACCAAAAATGTTTAAACAGACATATATGAAATTTATAGAAAGTTTATCATTTTGGTCTCAGCTATAATCAAATAATGTTTAATACTTTGGTAACATCATAAACTTTTTAGATGTCTTTAAATCAACCAATTCATATAAAATTATTCATATAAAACATTTCAGAAAATAGAGTTAAAGACTGATCATGCTTTTGAAATACAATGGGTTCATCTTTGGCTTTTTACAAAAATAGCTAACAAATAATAGTGGCACACCACACGAAAACCCGTTTCTGGATATGGTCCGCCCACTTGTTAAAAGACATGTTAAGTCTTTCTGGTATTAAAGAACTGGAAAGAAGAGATGATGTAACACTGAATAGCAAGCTTTTCACTGTCTAGGCAGAGGCAATTGATAAGTAAATGTAACTGAAATATAAAAAACAGGACATTGACTTAAATATAGTTAAGATCTTATTTACAGTTTTAGGCCTAGTGCCTGTTACAGGGTTAGTTGCTAAGTTAACTCTGTGTCTCTCACATTTATTTATTTAAATATTTTTGGTACCTGGGATGGAACTCAAGACCTTGTGCTTGCGAGGCAGGCACAGCGCCACTGAGCTACATCCCCAGCACTGTGTCTCATTTTATATTAGAATTTTTTCCTATGTCTTCTGGCAGAATCAAAACTTTTCTATAAGCAACTATTTTCCTCAAGGTTGTGAGAGCTCATCTAGTCATTTGCCAAACAAATGATTGAACACGGGAGACAAGGACAGCAAATCAGAGTCTACAGATTCCCCACATGTGCAAATACATAAATAATTTAATAATTTGGATTTCTGAGAGTTTTAGATGAGATTTTGTTTAAAAATTGGGTTGTGGGGCTGGGGATTTAGCTCAGTGGTTTGGCTGCCTGCTGCACAAGTGCAAGGACCCGAGTTCGATCCCCAGTACCAAAAAAAATAAAAACTGGATCGTAAGTGTGTAAATATATGTGTATTGTTAAAACAGTAATTGTGCCCAGTCCCCTTAACAGGATGTTAGGGATCCACTAGGACATCCCTTCCTGATCAAGTGGGTAAACGCTATCTTGAATTTTATGTTACTCCCTAGCTTTTAAAAAAATCTTTTTTCAGCTTCTCCTCAGTGATATCCCTCTGTCATGCTGCCCTGCCTTGGAGCTGGATGACTATGGACTGAAACCTCTACAAACCGTGAGCCAAAATAAACCTTTCCCCATATTTTCCACCTGCAAAAAAATAAAATTGGGAAGGTGAACTGGTCCCAGCACCTGGAAGGAAGCTCCCCACCTCCATCCCAGGCTCCTAGGGCAGAGAAGCTGAGCCAGTCCCAGCACCCAGAAGGAAACTCCCCTGCTGCCATCCCAGGCTCCTAGGGCAGAGAAGGTGAACCAGTCCCAGCACCCAGAAGGAAGTTCCGCGCCTCCATCCCAGGCTCCTAGGGCAGAGAAGCTCAGCCGGTCACAGCACCCGGAAGGAAACTCCCCCACCGCCATTCCAAGCTCCTAGGGCAGACAAGGTGAGCTGCACAGGTGCCAGAAGCACCCCTCCCCCTGAGGAAATGAGAAGACACATAAACAGCCTCAAAAACACACTTCCAGATCACCTACAGCAACCCCAAAGGGAAACGAGATGGAACAATCTGATACTCAACCACCTGGACTCTCTGAACTGGAAACAAAAGAGGATCTGGGAAAAATGAAATCAGAAATATTTACTCAGATAACAGCAAAGATTTTGCTCATGGTGCAAGAGATGATTAATAAATCTAGAGAGGACACAGATAAAAAAATAGAGGATCTGACAAACACGATGGAATCCCAACATAGGAAACAAATGGAATCCATAAAACAGATAGAAACAGATTTCCAGGAGATTAAAAACTCCATCGAAAGTCTGTGCAGCAGAATGAACCAATGTGAGGATAGAATTTCACAAATAGAAGATAAGATAGCAATTAGGAGGAAAAGAAAAATTGCTTTAAAATTGTAAGGGAACAGGAGAAATCAATCCAGCAGCTGCTAGACGATGCAAAGAAGAATAACATAAGACTGACTGGAGTCAATGAAGAAAGAGGAGAGAGTGCAGATGACATCAAAAAACTGTTCACAGAAGTGATGGCAGAAAACTTCCCAAGGAGGGGAAAAGAACTTGACATACAGATAAGTGAGGCATATAGGACTCCAGCTAGCCTTAATCAAAAAAAATCTACACATAGGCATATAATAGTTAGGATTCCAGAAATCCAACAGAAGAACAAAATTCTACAAGCAGTGAGAGAAAAGAAACAAATCACATACAAAGGAAAGTCCATCAGAATCACAGCAGATTTCTCAATGCAAACCCTCAAGGCAAGAAGAGCTTGGAGTGATGTATTTCAAGCCCTAAAGGAAAACAGCCTCCAACCTAGATTGATGGACCCTGCAAAACTATCTTTCAAAATTGATGGAGAAATAAGACACTTTCATGATATAGAGCACCTCAGGAAGTTCATGAATACCAAACTGCCACTCCAAAAACTTTTAGACAATACCCTAGGAAAAGACAATGAGGATCACAACCCCAGGAAACCCAGCAGAATGAATCCACTGGGCATGACAAATTAAATGCAAAGGGGAAGAATCCAACAAAAAGAAAAAGTCATGACAAGGCTTTTAAAACTTTTGACTTCATGTCCCTAATGAGTGTATAATTCATTCTTATTATTGTACTGATTAGTATTTTTCTGATTCTAGAGTTGCACACCATTCCTTTTGCTATACTGGCTATCATCTTCTTATGTCTACTCTTTAATTGGGTTGTCTATTAATGAGCTCTAAGAATTCTTTATATATTCTGGTCATAGGTTATATGCATTGTAAATATGGTCTGTTTAAGGACTACTTTTCATTTTAATGATGTCATTTAAAGTTCTAAATTTTGATGGAATCTCATTTATCAATTTTTTTCTTTCATACATCATGTTTTCTGTATCCTAGGTAGTTCTTGCCTACTCTGAAGTCATAAATATTTTCCCTTATAATTTCTTCTTAAAGTTTTGTACTTTTGGCTTTCTTATTTAGGTTCATAGATCTCTTCAAGTTATTTTCATGTATGGAAAAAAAGGGTTGAGGTTAATTTTTTATATACGGATACCAGGTGTTCTAGTGCCATCTGCTGAAAACGCTGTCTCTTCCTCAGCTCTTGAGTTTATATTCTATAAAATGTTAAGGTTAAATAATCTTTCAAAACTCAGTGAACCATGTATGTGTGGTTCTATTTCTAGATTCTCTGTTTTATTCCAATGATCTATATGTCTTTCCTTACAACAACACTGCCTTGATTACTGTAGCTTTAGAAGAAGTCTTAAAATTAGGTACTAAACATCTTCCAACACTGTTTTTGTGTTTGTTTTTAACTTTTCTAGGTCCTTTGTACTCCTACATAACTTTTAAATTTCAATATCCAATTCTTCCTTTATAGCAAGCACACACAGACCTGAATTTTTATATACCTTGTGTTTTCTAATCCTGCTAAATTCAAGTACAAGTTCTCAGGGCTCCTAGAGATTTCTCAGTATTTTCTCTATAGATGATCATTTCATCTACATATAAAGATTTTGCTTGTGCCATGCCAATCCTATCCTAGTTGTGTCATTTTATTGCCAGACTATTTTGGTGGGGCCTAGGTTTCAAAGTTTAATGGACAGATAAAGAGTAAGCATATCTGCCCTTGTTCCCACCTTAAGGAGAAAGCATTGTATCTTCTCCATTCATATAAGGCGTTCTCACTGGAAGTATGGAGTACATGTCTTTGATCTGTTGAGAAGGTTCTGTTCTACTTCTAGTCTCCTGATAGCTTTTACCATGAACAGCTGTAGAATTTAGTCCAATACTTTTTCTCCAAATAGTGACAAGATCATATGGCTTTTTCCTTTCCTCTGTTAAAATGATGACTTTTGGAGGTGGATCTTCCAATGCTGAACCAACTCTGCCATCCCTATAACAAAACCACTTTCTACATCCTGCCAGATCTGACTTCTAATAGTTTGTTTTGTTAAACAAATTTCTATCTATGTTCATACTTTTTTCTTCTACTATCTTTATCCAGTTTTAGGATTGGCACAATGTTGATTTCCTAAAATGAGGGGAGAAGTGTTCCTTCTTTTTTCTGCTTTAATTGTTTGATATAATTTATCAGTTAAAATGTTTATGAGCCTGCTGTTGTCATATAGGTAGGTTTTCAAACTAGGAATATACTTTCTTTAATAGGTGCTATTCAAATTTTATATTTCCTCCAGAGTTAGTTTCATTAATTTGTCTTCCAAGGTACTTCTTAGAAGTTGTCAAATTTCTTTCAAAAAAGATTTTTGTAATATGCTTTCTATATCCTTTTAAATTCTGTAAAATCTGTGGTAATGTCTCCTAGATCTTAATATTGTAATTTTTAAAATGTGTAACTGATATTGTGTAACAGGAAGAAGAGGTCTAAAAGAGCAGGGGAATTGGGAGGGTTAGGGGAAGGGAAAAAAGGGAAAGGAAAAAATATGAGAAGAGGAAAAAAATGGGAATAAGGTCTTTGCAAATAGGGAAGGGTGGAGGGTGTGAAGGGAGGGCAGGGGAAGGGGAAAAAAATAAGAACCAAGAGACTCATGTAATGGTACAAGATCCCAATGACGAATGTAACTGTATTTTATACCTAAAATGTACCAATAAAGTTAATGGGGAAAAAAAATCTTTTTTCTATACTGTTTAAATTTGCCAGGTTTTTGGGTCCTTTATGAGTAGATTTTTTATTCTTTTGTAACTTGCTTCTTACATTCAGCATGTTGTTGAGATTAATCCATGTAGATTTTTGTAACTACAGTTTTTCCCTCTTTAAAAGTGACTAAATTTTCCATTGGATGAATACAAGTAGGCATTTAGATTACTTTCATTCACTTTCCCACTGAAAAATTCTTCACTGAAAACAATCTTTAATTTTTCTTTTTTAAATAAATCTGCTTTGTGGTCATCATCTCATTTAATTTTTATCATGGCAGGTAATGTTAACTGCCTTTTGTGGAAAAGCAAAGAAGTTACATAGCTTACTATACGTTACATAATGAATAAAAGGTGATAAGACTTGTCTTTATTATAAATTCTGTCTCATTTCTAAATTCATTCATCATCAAACCAGAGCCTGCCACAAATATTTTTAGACTATATTTTTCTTTCTAGTTGGTAGGATACTGAAGTTCAGGGTTATCCCATCCCAACTGCAAGATTATCTTCAGTGTGTGTATATGAAAGTTTACTCATTTAGTTAACTTTTGCATCTAAAATTACTGAAAGCTTTTCTGGGTCACAGTGAGTTTGTGAAGGTTACACTGTGTTAATGAAAGAATATAGCAAATGACAATTGTCAAGTCGACCCCTCCACCCACTTTCTCAGAAGAGTTTGGAAAACTATGCTGTAGCAGTGAGCTATTGAAAGATTAAACATAAAAGAGACAGGAATTGAAGATGTCTAGCATCTACTCAAACAAAAACAGCGCAGGTGACAAAAAGGTCTAAATTAAGTCACTATCTGTGAGGATGATGACCTAAATTCCAGTTTATTTTTAGGAACATAATTGACAGGGATTAGTGACCCATTGTGAATGTGGAGTTGGGCGAGGTAGAGAGAGAAATGTTTATTTAACCTGTAATCCTGAGAACAAAATAACTCTTGAAATATAAATGATGCACACCACTTGTAAATCCCAGCTTCTCAGGAGACTTAGAGGAATCTGAAAGACCCTGTCTACAAAAATAAATAAATAAATGAAGGAAAGAAAGGAAAAATACAGGTGAAAATGAAGGATTAAAATGTCTTGGTTCCTCCTTTTGGTAGATGAGGTATGGTGATTGGGAGTTAAAGGGTGGTAGAGTTCATGTTAGTACTCTATAAGGAAGTCATTTATGATTAGAACTGATTTAAAATGCAGTAGCTTGTGATTTGGTGAATTCTCAAAAACTTAGGAGTGTCCAAGACAAAAACTAAATCATTACTAGGATTTATTATTATTGAGATAACTGAGTTTAGATGATCCATATGTAGTCCTTTAAAATTCTGATCCTAAGATTCTGTGACTTTGAATTAAAGTACTGCAAGAGATGTTTTTAGTCACCAGAAATCCTAAAATTGCTGCATTAAGCAGTTTTGGCATTTTCTTATTTATTTAATTAATTGATTAATTTATTTATTTATTGGTACCGAGGATCAAACTCGGGTCTTTGCGCTTGCACAGCAGGCGGTGAAACCACTGAGCTAAATCCCCGGCCCAAGTTTTGGCATTTTCATTATGCTGCTGTTATTAATATTAGCAAGGAAGCATTTAAATTTTATTACCCAGAAAACATTTTAAAATGTTGGGTGAAAATAACCCAAAATTCTATATAGAATAAAAATACCATTCAGAAATGAAAGTGAAACGTAGACATTTCAGAAAAAAAAAGTATTAGTCACTAGCAAGTCTACATTAATCAAAATTCTAAAGGGAGGTCTTTAGGCCGAAGATAAATAATCCCAGATGGAAATAGAGAAAAGCAAAAAAAAGAAGCCCAATAGGTAATAGACATGAATATTGACAATTAAAATCAATACTAGTAAAGTGTAAAACTGATGAAGAATTAGAATACATGACAACCATGGTGAAAAAGGCAAAGATAATGGAGTTAAAGGTATTAGAAAGTTATGAATCAAGGAAGTGATTAAATTTAACTAAAGGCATATATTGTGATATCAAAGACTTTAAAAGAGGAAAATGAAACATGAGTAACTCAAAAAAAGACAAGATTGAAGAAAAAGTATATGAAACACCAGGTCAAATAGAATAGAACTAGAATGGTAGGTATAAATCCTCTTGAACAAGTAATCACATTAAATGGAAACTGATGTAATAAACTAATATTGGTCTACAGAAAAAGATCAAGATATACCATAGGTAAAGATGCACAAGGGTTGAAAAAGAGATAAGCTTTGCAACTACTAACGGAAAGAATGGATGTGACTATACTAATGTCAGGTAAAACATCTCAAGCACTACTGGAGATGAAGAATGCCTCTTAATGATAAGTCAAATCATCAGGAAGATTTCACAATTCTAAAACATTGTTTCAAAATATGTAAACCTTGATAATATAAAGAAAAATGGACAAATCTATCATCGTAAGGGTTGCTGTAACATACTTTGGAATGGACAAAAAAAACTAGTAATAGCAAAGAACACAGCTTAAAATGTTGACATTATTGAGATACAGAGAATAATGAGCTACAACAGAATTCCCATTTAAAGCCATACTGAAAATGTATCCAAACTGACAATAAACAGCCCATACCCAAAACCTCTAAACATTTCAGGGGATTTACATAATTCAAACTATGCTCTGTAACCTCCAGGAAAATATGCTAGAAATTAGTAACAAAAGATAACTAGAAAATCCTCAAGTTTACCTAAAATGTCTAGAAATTAAAACACACTTTTAAATAATCTGTGGATCAAAGAAGTAGATGTTAGAAAATATTTTAAACTGAATGATAAAAGATGGTCCATATCAAAAATTATGGCTGCAGCTAAACCAGTGCTTTGAAATTTATACCCTTAGCTACATGTGTTAGAAAGTTGAAAGGTTAAAATTAAACTAGATCTAAAGAATCAAAAATAGTGCCAAATCAAACCTTAAAAATGTACAAAGAAGAAAATGAAGAGCTAAAATGAATACAATAGAAGACAAAGACAAAAAACTGAAAGCTGGGTCTTTTAAAAAGAGTAAGAAAATTAATAAACCCCTAGTAAAACTTACCAATTTAAAAAGAAAAAAAAAGAAAAGGTAACATCAGAAATAAAAAAAAATATTGCTAGAGAATCTACAAGCATTGAAAATACATGATATAATGAACAAGTTGACATCAACTTGAATGAGAACAAAATTTAAGACAAAAAAATGAGGAAATTTGGAGTCTATTAATGGAAATTGAACCATTTATCTAAAATCTTTCCATGAAGAAAATGTAAAGCTAGACCAGTGAATTATTTCAGATGTTTAAGAAGAAATTACCCCAATTTGTGTGTAGTATACCCTAATTTTATACAACTTCTAGTGAACAGCCAAAAGGACTGCCACCTGCCTCACAAGTTCAATGTCCATCTTCGTACTATGTTATGCTACATAGAAAAGAGCCTAGACTATACAAAAAAGAAATTAGACCAGTCATAACTCTTATATATGTTATACAAAAAGTATATTATATGACTACCAAGTGAAGATTAATTCTGTGTGTAAAAGTAGTTTAACATTCAAAAAATCAATGTAATTTGCTACGTTAATTTTTAAAAGACAAATATATAGTTATGTCAATAGGTGAAGATGGTCAAAATAATTTGATAAAATTCAACAGCCATTTATAATTACAAAACAAAAGTTTACTTCCCTAAATTGACAGAGATACAGTCCTCAGCAGGTGACTTGGTGGTTAAATACTGAAAGTTTTGATCCTGAAATCTGGAATCCATGAGGATACCTGCAGTCTATCCTTCTATTCAACATTAGACAATATTGTTGATTTTAGTCAAACAGTAAGTCAAGATTAAGAAATGAAATGCACAAAGATGAGAAAAGAAGAAACAAAATAGTTTATTTTAAATGATATAATTATGTACAGAGAAAACCCCAAAGAGTTTCTGAACTATGAGAATTAGTGAATTTAGCCAAAAAATTGCTTAAGATTCAAAAGTCATTAATATTTCCATCTTAATATGAAACAAAATTGAATTTATGAAATGATACCACCTAAAATAAACATCAAATAGCCAAGCAATCTAAGGAGAAATGTATATGCAAATTATGTTTGGTAAAAATTTAAAAAGAATTAAATAGATGGATAAATGGAAGGATATACCATTTTGGGAAATTGGAAGATAACTTTTATATTATGAAAATAGCAGGTCTTTCCCAAATAGCTGTATACATTCAAACCAGTCGTACAATTGTAAATTATTGTTTACAAATATGCTTTGACATAGACTGTCTTATAACCCTCAGAGGGGAAGATGTTTTGAACTCTCCTTTAATGACTTAGTTAACTTGCCATAGGATATATATCTAGCAAGAGAAGGTAGCACCTGCAGCATATCTCTATGTTATAAAGTACTTATTTCTTTGATATTCTTTTTCTCCCCTCTTAGACCAGTCCTAATTCTTCCTGGATACATCCTGTCCTCCTAGGATCTCAGCACTTGGAAAATATATGAGGATTTAATTCACCTCAAACTCCACCTCCTCCCTTATCTATCTATCTATCCATTTATTTATTTATTTATCAATCATGGTATATGTTGTAGAAGTTTTGTTAATTTAAATCCTTGAATTTATAGTTAGAAACATTTTTCTACACAGCATTGAAGTTTTAAACTGATTTTTCAACAACTACTTTGTCCCCTCTTTTAAAACTAGTGTTATTTAAGAGATCCTAAATATTTTGAACCTAAATATTTAACCAACAATTAAGTAGTTCCAGCTAGCCCTAGAAATTAAGATCCAATCTAGTAAAGCCATAAATTATTTGGGATACTGTAAGAATTTTGTGTGATAAAGACAAACATTTTCTGACAGGAAGGAATTGGATGGGTTGCATTAGTACAAATTCTTTTTATGATCCATTGAATAGATCTTTTCTTTAATCCCTGCCTTCCTAAGTTTGATGTTAAAGGCAGATTTTTAAAAATTTAATTCAATTTAGATGTATTTTTCTATCTAAAGGCTGAGGATTGAATCCAGGACCTCATACATTGTTAGGCAAGTGCTCTACCACTGAGCTACAACTCCAGTTCAAAGGGAAATTTTTTTAAACTCATAATCTTATGTGGACTAAGCTATTTTCTGGTAAGGCTTCTCATGAAATAATATGTTCAGTGTTATTCAGGTTTTCCCTAGTGTCCCTTGGATATATGTTGAAGATGTCACTGGTCAAAATTACATTTTGAGTATAAATGTATAATAATTAAATTTATAATTTGAAAAGAATGTAGATATATTTGGAGGACTGCCCCATTGATCATGTCCAAAGCAGGCTGTAAGCAGTGCAGGCTGGGAAGAGTTACCCTACAATAGTCTTATTTTAAGGAGTCTGATCAAAACACATAGCTGAGGTAAGTGTGACTTGCACCCAAATTCTGTTCCCAAAATTAAAACCACCTTTGCTAAAAAGATGAAGTTAATTATTAACCACAACCTATATTTTGTCTGTTCTGTTCCTAATTCAAGAATGCTTTGTCTCTTCCTTTACAAGCCTTGCCTGCATCAGCAATGTGTCTAGAGCAACTTCACATAGCTGTTTTACTTCCACTTAACTATTATTGTGCCACCAATAAATATCAGTGGCTTTGGCTGACCAGGACCTTTTGCTGCTCGCTCAGCATTGTCCATCTTGGCTCCCGCATCTCTGTCTCTTAGTTCTGTCTCTAAGTCTTTCTTCTCATCATGCATCATAGCATGGATCCACTGCAGGAGTCTCTGATAGATATTCCTGTCAAAAGTGGTGATGGAACAGTAAGGCTTTATTGAAGAAATGCTGAGGAACTATAACAGACAGAATTTTAAGACCTATTGTGAATGAAAGTGGGGAAGATGAGGCTAGAGTTGGGCAAGACAGAGAAGAGCCAGAAACCAAGTAACACAATAAATGAGTGAAGATCTGGGATACCTTGACTGAGAAAGGGGAGACTTGAAATTATGACAATGATCTCAAACACTGGAAGTAAAAAGGAATTAGAGTCAGAACTCCTGTTTGCTTCTTAGAGAAAAAAATATAACCAAAAGTTGGGATTTGGAGGGAGGAAGATTTCTGCTGAATACAATAATATAAAGAAGCCAGTTTAGTTCTAGAACAACATGTGATCTTGTGATTTCTTAGTCACTGGAGACACATTCAAAGCAAAAACAACATAACCACTGGCTTAGTGTGTTCCCATTGATGCAACAAAACACCACAGACTGGAAAATTTATAAATAAGAGAAATTTATTTCTCACAGTCTGGAAGCTAAAAAGCCCAAGATTAAGGCACTGGCAGATTCCGTGTCAGATGAAAGTTGCTCTCTTCTTTCTAGATGGCTCCTGTTGCCATGTGGCCGAAGAGCAAAGGGACAAATGTGTGAAGTGGCTAATATAAGAGCATTAAGCCCATTCACAAGTGCAATGCCCTTGTGACCTAATCACCTCCTAAAGCCCTTTCCTCTTAATATTATACATTAATGATTAAATTTTCTTTGGGGGGGCTGCACATCTGGACCATAGCAACCACCTTCAAGAATATTGTAAAGATAAATCATTTAGGGAAAAGAATGTTGGTGTGTATCACATGTAAATCCCTTTCCAGCTTTGAAATTACAGCTCTGAAGTAAATAAACTTTATTGCTAGTCAGGGTACTTCCAAATATGCTTTGATACATACAGGAGTGCCCTTTGCTGACATAGCTTGCATCTTTTGGTTTGACTCCCTGCCAGGGATCACCTGGTTTTGTTCTTGGTTCCCATCTCCTGTCTTCCTAATAACATAAATGAATGTCACTATTGTCTCACAGGCTTCAAGGATTTTTTTATATTTTAGAAACCTTTAGGTTGGATCACATACATTTATTTATAACAACTCAACATTCAGTGAGAACTATATACCATCACTATGCTAGATAATAGAGACAAAACAGCATTAAATACACCTTGATTTTGTGGAGCTTACACCTTATTCTGTTAGAAACTGGCAGTTAGCTCTCATGGATTCTATTTTCAGACTTATTTGGAAAAGTCATATTTGTTTAAGTACAGTGTTTTCCCCAAGAATGGAATAGCAGGATTTCCCTGTAAGTGAAGTCTGAGAATAGAAACAAATTTTAAATTGAAGCTAATATGGTATAACTTGCATTATTCCAAAAGTATTGCTATTCTCCATTTCTAGAATTTTACAAAAAAATAATAAGCATAGCTATATCCACAATTTTTTCTTTTAGGAAACTTTATTTTAAAACTACTATGGGGATTGGTGTTGTAACTCAATAGTAAAGTATTTGTCTCTCATGCACAAGGTTCTCTGGGTTTGATTCCAAGCACTCAAAAAAAAAAAAGAAGAAGAAGAGGAAGAGGAAGAAGAAAAGAGAAGGAAAGAAGGAGGAAGAAACAAAGGAAGGAGGGAGAGAGGGAGGAACTCAGGTGGGGAGGGAGGAAGGAAGGAGGTGAGAGAGGAAGGTAAAAAACTACCATGAACTCCATTTAAAATACATCATCTGCTGCTAACTTAGGTCTGAGTTATTCAAGTCAGCAACTAAAAATCATGTGTGGGTATTTAAATTGATTAAAATGATATAATATTACATTTTTAGTTCATTTGCAATAGCTGTATTTCAAGTGCTTATTAACCATGCAAGCTACCATATTTGACAATGGAGATGTAGTACATTTCTCATGGTCAATGCTGATTTAAAGAAAAACAATTATATCAAGAAACTCCTAGAGAGTTGTGAATAAAAGAAGATGTCTTAAAACAGCAGTCCCCAACCTTGTTGGCTCCAAGGACCAGAATTATAGAAAACAACTTTTCCCCAACCATGGAGGGGTGGCAATGGTTTCAGGATGATTCAAGCACATTACATTTATTGTGCACTTTAGTTCTATTATTGTTACATTGTACTATATAATGAAATAGTTATACAACTCACTGTAAAGCAGAATCAGTGGGAGCCCTGAGTTTGTTTTCCTGCAACTAGACATTCCCATAATGAGAGACAGTGACACCTGAAGTGTGTTATGTCTAGTCTGCTCTTTAACCTCATTTTGGTTGCTATCACTGCAGAATACCCTGTTTCACAAATAGGATGTTGGAAATGGAAACAGGCTTTCAGTGTTTTTGTGGCAATCTCAGGTTATGTAGAACATATGGAGATTTGAAGTTGTCTCAAACATATGTTTAAGGCCAACACCATTTGCCATCTCAAGCAATTGATCCTCTTCTAGCATGCAAGTGAATTTACTTGGCTTAATCACAATTAGGCTGCAGATCCATTCCTTCCCAGTTCAGGGGTCTTTTGAGGTTGGGAAGTAATGTTCAAACTCTTTTGAAAGCTGAGATAGGTGATCATGTACCAGCTAGAAGAAAGCAAGCCCTGGCTCAGTCTCATTCAAAATCTCTGCTAATGTTTGAAATATGTCAAATATCTCAATATTCACTTGTCACACCCATAATCCCAGTTTGGCTTTGAATTCATCCACTTTATGTGCCAACTTGAACACAGTTGTCATTCTCCCCTGAAGTGATAGATTGAGTTAATTGAGCCTACTTTATATCACATGAGTAAGCAAATTTTGCAGCCCCTTCTTTATCACTGAAATGTGCTGCCAAATGGTGACTTTTTCTAAAGAAAAATCTTGTAACAGCTCTTACAACTCAAATACTTAGGCCAGTGATCAACCTTTAGAAAAGCCATTTACTTCTCCATGTAAAAAGGAGGTGCATACTCTGTGTCCATCTCCTCACAGAGCTTCATGAACAGATGTGACTTAAGGGTATGTACTTTAATGTAGCAGATAAGTTTAATCAAATCCTGCAAAATGCAAACATTGTTAACTTTAGGCGACTTTTGAGGGGGGGCTAGCTAGCATTTCTCTGTATTTGATAGTGTGTAGATTACATTCAGAAGTGATGTCTTTGACCTAAGCAGTGAAACCAAAAACCTGTCCAACTCCATCCGTGTATATAACCAGTTCAGTTTTCCTGATGTGTAATCATTCAAAGACTTGAATAGTTCTGCTGCTCTGGTGCTGGTTGGCAACAAAAGTACACATAATATATCCCATGATCATCCTCCTGAAAAAGATATTGCTCAAGAACAGGCATCATTGCCTTCTTTGTCAACAGCCATAGACTTGTCAACCTGAATTTTGTACCATGGTGAATTGTTAATCCTCTCTATCAATTGTGCCTCAATGTCCTATGCTAGTTTGTCAATTTATCTAGCTATTATGCTAGCAGAAAGAGGAACATTCGCTACCTTTTGAACTTCAGCCTCTCCTAAACTTTTGCAACAGATGTTCTTAGTGGGAGGCAGGATCAACTCTTTACCACTAATAAAGGGCTTCTTAGCTTTAGCAAGGTGGTCAGCCACCAAAAATGATGCTTTCATTGAAAACACATTTGATGAAGTGGTGGCTTTCAATAATTGCTTCTGTTCTTTGTGTTCATTTTTTTTTGTTTTGAATAACTCCAAAGGCTTGTCTTTTAATGTAAGGTGCTTGGTCTCCATGTGGTGAAGGTTTTATGACTTCATTAGACAGCTAGTCCCCACATATTATACCAAGTGTGCTTGAAGAATGTGAATCACCTGTTGCAATGAATGCATAACTTGAACAGGACTTGTTATTTTTTTTAAATGGAGCTTTCTGTCAGCAGTCTTAGTCTTCTGCTGTTTCATCATTAGGTCTTTCCCCCTTTTCAAAGAAGCTCTCCAGTGACATTTGTTATTCATTTTAGCTAAGTTAGCTGGTGGCTTTACCAAAACTGTGACTGAGACAAGTGCACAGTGTGAGAAAGAGGCATAGATGGAAAATAAAATAATGGGCAGGCCACAGATGAGCTAAACTGTCAGATTCTTTCTTAAAGTCTGCCACCAGATGCAGCTTAATTGTTACCTGCCATTCACTGATAAGATTTTGTATGAGTGTGCAAGCAATTGATTTATTATGGTCTCTGTACAGTTAAACCCCTCTGCCAATGTTAATCTGTATTTGCAGCCCCTCCCCAGGGCTAGCATCATCATCTCAGTTCTACCTTAGGTTATCAGGCATTAGATTCTCATAAGAAACATTCAACCTAGATCTCCAACATGTGGAGCTCACATTAGAGTTTATGCCTCTGTGAGACTCTAATGCTGCTGCTGATCTGAGAGGAGGCAGAGCTCAGCAGTAATGCAAGTGATGAGGAGTGGCTGTAAATACAGAGGAAGCTTCAGTTGCTTGCCTGCCCCTCACCTCTTAGTGTGTGGCCTGCTTCGTAACAAGCCACAGACTGGTCCCTGTCCTAACACCAAAAGAAGACCTTCTTACTAAATCAGTTGAATCAGTAGCATCTCAAGATATTAGCAAAATAGCATAGTTTAGAAAATAATCTCTTTGCTGTATATACACAAAGGCATCATAATTACTTAAAAGTATCCGAATCATTGTGTGCAATATAGGTTGGTTGTATATTAATTAAATGCTACAAATACAAGAACAACTAGCAAAACTAATTCATCTAAAAGGTATTGGCATAATGTTAAATAACAGAGTGAAAATTCCTGAAGCAAAGCTAAGTAAGGTATATGTTGCATAAAGTGATAATTCTTGTTTTGTTTGTTAGTAGGTTGTTTGTTTTTTATTTTGGGTGCTGAGGATTGAACTCAGGAAAAATTCTTTAGAATTTCTGGTTCAACAGTTTATCAGTCTATCTGCACCAAAGCACAAACTAAACAAAATGAGAATTTTTTCTGAATACATTTTTTACTATGATCTGCTTTTAGCTGATCATTAACATATATGTATATGTATTTTTATTTCTTTAACTGTTACAATTTTATTCAGGTTTTTTATGCATAATGATTTTTAACTGCCAGAGCTGGTACTGATTTAAAAGTCTTCATTGCCACTGCAGTTCTAGACTTGAGCAAAGCTAAATTCCAATTTCTATTTGAAAATAGAACTGTCTATGTTAACTTTACTTTGCAATTTAGTAGCAATAATCATAAGATCTCAAAGACACGGTAACTAAAAATTAGTAATTCCTATTTTCTCTGTGCTAGGTGTTATGCAATATATTCAATTCCATTTAATTTATTTACTTCATGTAATGGCTATGTGATACAAAATAACCCACTCAACATACAGTCAAACAGGCTGAGCTTAGTTTCTTAGTATGCTCCAAATCATGGTCCTAAGAAATTGTTCAGTCAGGATTTGAATCCAGTCTGATTCTTATATATATTTATTTCACCTGATTTAGGGTTCACAATTAAGTATAATAATAATAATAATGATAAATAATCTAAAAATATAATTTCCTACTGTTCATTATATACCAGACAGCTCTAAGCATTGTTCTTGTTAGATGACTTACACCATAGGACAGTATAGATGCACATAGGAGTGCTTCTTGACAGATGAAGGCAGGTAGGCAGAAGTAGAGCAGGAGCTGAGCCAAGACCCAAGCAGGTGGCTGCAGAGCCTGTGCTCTTCTCCACTGTGCTAGAAATTCATCCTTTACAAGTGCAAGGATGTGCTTTGGTGCTTACAAGCCAACTGCAGTGGGTCACATCCATTAGGGTGTTCTGTAATTGTGGAGAAGGGCTTGGGACAGCAACTCACAAGAGCATTGCCTTGGGACCCAGGGAAGAGGGGCCAGCAGCCCCTGGTGAGGAAGGAGGTTAGATGAGACAAAGACTGACAAGTGATGCTGCTGGGCATCTCTCTGCACACCACTGCCCAAGGGTGCAGGAGAAGGACCAGGTGACAGGGCAGAGGCCTGTGGGCTGTGCACAGGGCCAGCTGCACTGCAAGTCAGAGTAGTGTCAAGGTGCTGAGTCACTTGATGTCTCTCAGCAACAAGGAGGAGTGTGAGCAGAGGGCTGGACCTTTCCAGAAATGGGAGTTTTTAGGGGACGGGGGTGCAGCAAAGGTCTATTTTATATAATGGTGGAATAAGTTCAGAACTAGATTGCAGGTTTAAAAAGTATATATACAGCAAAGCAGAAACATTGGGAGAATGAGCTATCATTGCTTTAAAACCATATTCTATATAACATGACTTTTATGAACCTCATAACTCAAAGATCAGCTTAATTGTTTTTTTTAATGTAAAAAGGATACCGTATAGAATTGTCAATATCAAAGAATATAGAAAAAGCTGGGTGTGGTGGCCTGTAATTCCTGTTAATTGGAAGGCTGAGGTAGTAGGATCACAAGTTCAAGGTCAGTCCAGCCTACTTAGCAAGACCCTGTCTCCAAAAAAAATAAAGAGATCTGGGGATGTAGCTCAATGGTGAAGTATTTTCCTAGCATGCATGAAGCATGGGGTACTGGATTTAAGCCCCAGTGTGGGCTTACAAATGAATATAAATTAAATAAATAAATAAATAAATAAATAAATGCCTACAAATAAGTACAATATGATTTTAAGCTTGTTTATAATTATATAAGCCACTTAAATTTATTAAATATTTGTAATATAGCAATTATATGTAACATAATATGCATGCAAGTAATCTTCATTTATGGTGTACAAATTGAATAGTACAGAGATCAGATTTACTTCAGCTTTTGAATAATTCAGTAAATCATGTTACTTAGAGTAGGGTTCAGCAAGCCTAACATGGTCTGGAGCTGGAATCAGCAAGCTATGGTCCAGAGGCCAATACTGGAACATGATCATGCTCATTCATTTTACATGTTTTCTGTAATTGCTTTCTTCTAGAGGTGTCACTGGAGGTGAGTACTTGAGACAGAAGCCCTATAACTTGCAAAGCCTAAAATATTTATTATCTGTTCCTTTACAGAAAAAGTTTGCTGTCCCCTGTGTTTGATGAATGTATCATATTGTGAGCTAAATGTTTCATTTGCTATTCCAATAAATGTCTTTTTTATGTACAGGAATTCCCTCTTCTGGGTTTTGATTAATATATCTAAAATAGAATGTAAAATGAGCCAAAACATTTTAAAAGTCCGTATTACTATATGCATATTATATTCACTAGGACAGAATATTACTTTATATGACTGTTTTATACCTGCTGATATTTATATTTTTAAATATATAACTTTTGCAAGCAACTCATATCTCTGAATTCATAATCTCTTAGACTTTATTCAAGTCTGGGAGCCATACTCATTTCAACATTCCGAATCATACTTCCCTTGGCTGTGAGATGAAATACAAAGGGTATAGGACATTGTATTATAGTTCTAAATGGCACTAAAAACCAGAGGGATATGAATAGAGCTCCTCCTTGCCCTAAGGCCTTGTTTTCAGTCCTTGTTGTACAAAATACAAAAGAGTCCTATTGCTCATAGAAACCTAAAGAGCAAAGAACAGCAGCCAGCAATTACTGAACTTCCACGGTACTACATGTTCTATGTACATTCTCTCATTTCATCCACACAACAAGCTTAAGAAACAGATTGGTGTTTTATTCCTACTTTACAAATGAGGAAACTAAGACACTTGTTCAAGATCACACAAACAATTGACAGAGCCAGTGCCCACACATAGAGTTGTCAGATAAAGTCAGGGATCTTAATTGCTATCTTACTAAAAAATAATAGTTGTTAATATTTATGCAATTTAAAATGCCTTCACATGAGATGAAGTATACTAATTAGCTTGATTTAATTATCCTACATTGTATTCATAAATCATAACATCACTTTACCCCATAAATATATAGTTATAAATTATAATTTTATATAGTCAATTTATAATACAATTTTTATATATTCTCAATTTATAATTTAAAAACCTTCACATATCTTTTACCATGTTGAGACAACCAAGCTGTTTTATGGAGTGGCCTGACAAGCTGACATCTGCATTCCCCCTCACTAGCAAACTTAGTGGGAGATCAGTGCCTGCCATCATTCCTTCCTTGCCTGGTCTCCCCTTTCCATTCCCTACCACTCCTCAACTTGTATATTCTGAGGTGAGTTAGAAAATCTTGCCTTTATGAGTCTCTGGTATCTCATCCTATTTATAATCCTCTGCTCGTAGACATTTCTCAGTTTCTGAAGTCTAGTAAACAAGAAAATGTGCTGCTGTGTGTCCTGTGGAAATAACCACTCTGGAAGCTGATCTGCTGCAAATGGGCGGAGAGAGCGGAATCCTGGAAAAGGACAATAGGTCTGACCATCAGAAATCTTCATGAGAGACAAAGTCTGAGGGCTTGCAAATACCCTCTAGGTCATCTGGTTTTATCTCTTGAAGACTCACTTACAAAGATGCATTTGAAAATGTTTCTTACAGTGCACATTTGGGCAATGAATATTTACAGATACAGAGATGAATGAGGTATGTTTCCTGTGATGATATTTCAATCTAGAGATCGTAAGCACAAAGAAGATCCTCCCTTCCTTCGTTTATTACTTCACTTATTTACTTGAGAAGTGGAATCCCGACTCCTTGAGACCAGCCAGCCTCATGCCATTTACATTTGTTAACTCTGGAGTTATGCCAGGAATGTCTGGGTGGTCCTGTAACATCCAGTCTATCAATTTAATTTTATCTGGGGATGGAGTGGGGTGCCAAATGCACCATTCTCGATGAGTAAGTCTGCATCATTCTTGATGAGTAAACAACGCTGGTGACATCCTAATGTAAAAAATTATGACAAGAAAGAACTACTACTACTACTATTTGTTATTTAACATAGTGTTAGAAATATTGGCCATTAAAATAAAGAAAGGAAAGATGTGTGAGGGCCTGGGTTCTATCTCCAGCACCAAAAAATAAAATACCAGTAAAAATAAACAGGAAAAAGAATGTAGAGGTTAAATCTTGGAAAGGAAGAGATAAATGATCACTATTTGTAGATGAACTATTATAAATCTAAAACCTCAAATAAGATCACTGACAAGCTACAAATGAGAATGTGATAAGCTGCAGCATATACAAAAGGGATCCTAAGTTAATGGGTAGCAAGCAATTCACAGCTATCTTGAACTGTTGTCACTGGACCACCAATTACCAGTTAAATCTTTCATTTCAGATCTGATTTTCAAATACGTTTATCCTCCCAACTCTGCAAATTCCCCTCAAATTCCCAGAAGAACCTTCCTCAACCAATATCTAAAGAATGTAGTAAACTAATTAAGCATTTTTTTTCTAAGCAGCCTATTAAAAAACCCTCCATGAAAATTCTGCCATATTTATCACCTGAGGACCAGCAGCTGCACTCAATTTGTCCCCTCCCCTAAAACAGCGGTGACCCTGAGACTTCTCAATCTGTTAGGTTTTTTGAGCATTAACAAAAGAAAAGCTATTTCCAGGGAAAGGTTGTCACAGCTCCTTTAATAATCATCATTGCGCACGTGTTTCCTGTAATAATGCTGGAAATCAGACAACACTGACCCAGTTAGAGGCAAGGATTAAAGAGACCTACTTAGAACTGAATTGATTCGGCTGGAGCAACTGCCAAGAGAAATGCATTCCACAGAAGGCTCTTCAGAGACCTCTCCTTAGCCAGTCTGCACACCTTTGATTTTCCTTTCACTTGATGTACGACTGCCTGGAATTCACTTAAACATGAATGTAAGATATGTTCATACATGTTCACAGTGCATTAGTTTAGGTTTCATTTTTCCTGGACAACATATGCCGTCTTTTGTAGAATCTTATTATTTATAGCTCTGTCCT
This sequence comes from Heterocephalus glaber, assembly GCF_053883595.1. NCBI lineage: Eukaryota > Metazoa > Chordata > Mammalia > Rodentia > Bathyergidae > Heterocephalus > Heterocephalus glaber. Next base: position 29,203,490 of record NW_028258296.1, on the reverse strand, counting down.
AAAATAAAGATTAAATGTCCTGTAGTTTTAATATAAATCATGTACATGCTAGATAATTTGTATAATTTCATATTGTTTCAAATACATCATGATTATGAAAAAGTTAAAGCATTATCTTTTACACAGAACAAGCTTATCTAAGTATAAGCCTTTAATTTGAAATTACAAGATACTGAACAACAGAGTCTATTATTTCATTAACCAGATGCAATGGAATCTGTCCAGAAATATTTGGGCTTTTACCTAACCTCTGCCGATTTTATATTTATTTCTCCATGCACACGTTTCTTATGCCAGACTTAATGTTACCTATTGCTATTATGTTTTGTCTAAACTGTGCTCTTACTACAAGTTCTATTACAGATGTATCTACATCAGTATTATCTATCCAAGACTAAAATTCTCAGAAAGGGGAAGGCTCTTTATATGATTAAACACAATGGTTTTTCATGTTGGTTCTCATAAGCTCACCTGAGAGCTTACACAGATTTGACCTGGTACTTACTGCGCATGAAGACTAATTTAGTAGGGAGGAGGCCCATACTTTAATATTTGTGGAAAGCCTAATAAGTAATTCTAATACATAGCTAAGAGTTGAGAAACACTTTTAACAGCATGCCTAATTCTATCTATAGAACCCAACATAATTGCCTGGCACATAGATAACCCTCAAAAATTGTTTACATAATTGATGACCTGGTTTGAGATGGAGTGTCAAGAAACATATTCCCCAAATGGAGTGACCATTTGCTGTCGTCACACTGAGTCAGTCCGGTGCTTCTGAGGAAAGAAAATGCTGGAAAAACCACACTGTGCTTCCTTGAGTTGTGTCATTTGAGCCCATCAAATTACTGATTTAACCGGGACAAACTCAGCCTCTTTTGTAACTATAAAAAAAAAAATTATAAGGAGATTATTATTGCTAAGATTTCAGGAAAATGTATCTTTGTTTTCATGAAACATTCTTTATAGACTCTTTCCTTGATTAAAAATAGATAACTGAAGTCAAATAGTAAATAAAAATTCCCCAAGATTTGCATGTTTGGTTTTGTTGCGTTTGGTGATGTAGAGTCAGTGTTACATTTTTCTGAGTATAAACCAATTCCACTTTTCCTACACCGGCGATGGGTTTCTAGAGCCCTAAGTTTTTGGAATTAATTGAACATGGAAGAGAAGACCTGGAGGCAAATGCTGCTGCCATTCCAGTGCGAGACTGGTTTGTCTCTCTGATTTCCACATGGGCTGCTTTTCAATGTTGGATGCCTCAGAGTCACCTAGAAAGCCTGCTAAACATACAGATGCCCAGACTTCATTCCCAGAAGTTCCCACTGAGTAGCTCAGCCACCAACCCCGGTAATCTGTGTTAAGCAGACATTCCACACTGATTCCCATGCAGGAACAAGATGATTACAGAGAGTTTGTTGTGGGGTATATTCTGGTTTTTCACTTCCAGTAGCTGAAGGAAACTTATTCAAGTGCTTGACAACCTATGTCAATAGTGGCGAACCTATGCCACACATGGCACAATAGGCTCTAAAAGGTTCACCATCGGGCCAGGGATTTAGCTTAGTGGTTCTGCCACCGGCCTTGCAAGCACAAGGTCCCAAGTTCGATGCCCGGTTCCAAAAAAAAAAAAAAAAAAGGTTCGCCATCACTGACCTAGGCCATCAGGAGAGTTTTCTTATGCTAAGCATGATTTAAACTGGTCTGTTTAAACCTGTTTAGCTATTGTTCTTAACAAATGTACTTACACACTAAAGAACCTTATATGTCCCTTGAATGCATTTATTTCAAATTGAAATTCAGTCTTGGAGCCAGTGTTTTCAAACTAGTGCTGTAAACTGTCTTACTACCAAGCTGAGATGTGCTCTGGGGTACACTCAATGTTACAGCACTTGCTTAGCATGTGCAAGGCCCTGGCTTCAATCCCTAGCACCACACACACATTAACAAAAAGTCTAAAAGTGTCTTACCAAAGTTGTTGGGAATGTTTCACAATCGTACTCTTTGATCTGACTGAAAATAGGATACAGACACCGCTAAAACTATGTTAAAAGTAATCGATAATGTAATCAAGAGAGATTCCTACTAAGTAATCTGACATGATAATATTCTCTATAGTGGCAAGCTGTTGGTAATGTAGTAGAAGGTTAGGGCATGGCAACATAGCTGGAGCAGTTTGGCACAACCTACCAAGTGAGGAGAGTTATTAACCACCAGTGGGTGCAGAGCAGCACCACCCAAGCCTGACATGGGATCAAGCCAAGCCCCAAACCCAGTACCAATCTTCTGACACAAGAACACGCCAAACCTGGTACCTGATATCAACCTTCTAGCACAAGATCAAGTGGGGTCACCTGGACCAACTATCCAAGAAGGCATAAAAGGGTGGCAGCAAGTGACTTTGAGGCCACTGTCCTCTTGTTCTTGCAGTGGTCTGTTCTGCTTGCAGGACATATCTTCTCTTTTCCCTTCAAAGCACCCTTTTCTTCCTGAGCATTTCTTTTGTACTTCTTTTCTTTTCTTTCTTATTTCTTCCCTAAAATAGACAGCAATCCTTCAAATCCATTGATTGTCTTGACCAGTTCATTGACCTGAAAAACACTCCTGGTTCCTAACCTTGCCAATAACAGTAGTGTTGCAAAAGTGCTCAATTAACACGGAGCTTGGAACTGTGGAGAGTTTGTGGGAGGAGAGGCGAGGCAAAGAGTCAATAGCCAACCTCCCTATTACCTGCTTGAGGAAAGGCAACACTATGAGAAGGGCCTGAGGTCAGCCTTCTAATGCTTTCCTTCTGTCTACCTTTAACTATGCTAGTATTTTCCTTCTTTTTGTTTTTTCTTTCCTTTACTTTTTTCTCAAAGTGCAAGTGAAATCTGAGATAGGGAGAACTTTGAAGGTAGTTAACTGATCTCTTACAAAGATGGAGGGAGATACATTAATTGTAGGCTGCAGTTCGAAAATCCAATCTTCAGGATTGAAAGAATAGAGCAGTTTATAAAATCAACCCAATTTTCCTCCCCTTGGATGCTCACAGTATAACTAAAGTCTATTATGATCATTTCTGAAACAGGGAGGAAATAGGAAATTAGACTCCTAGAGCTGAACTGGAACTCCAGACAAGCTGCCAATATGTGAATGAGTCACCAAAGGGTCTGGAAGCTGTGTGCCATCTATCAGCACTGAGGGAGGGTAGAATGGAAATCATTGAAAAACAAATGACTCAGTTTTCCTTTTGAGAAAATTCTCCGTTCCAGGTGCTCAATTTCCCTGTTGAATAAAAGGGATGTAACCACCAGTGGTACTAGTCTAGGATGGAGCATTCACAACTGCTTCCTGCACTGATGGCGATGGAAAACTGCTGCTTCCTCCCTTGCTGAGGCATTAAGGAACTCTGCAGAGGTTTATGACATTATGTACCAGGAAGGAGGGATATAAGTCAAAGGAAGATACAACCATGTATTTATTTCCTGCTTTGTCAGAGACTCATGTGGTGAGAAAGAATGAGAAGGCTTGTGTTTCCACGTCATCTTTTCTACTTACACACTATGCAATCCTGCCAGGTCATCTAACCTTTTTGAGAGTGTTTCCTCATCTGTGAAATGAGAATAATACCTGCATCCCAGGGCACATGTGAAAGACAAGTGAGCTAGTATATCTGAGTTAATGCACATTTTAAGCCTATAAAAGATGTGAAGTATTTTTGCAATTGAAAGTATTTGGTGGAATGGCAGAGGTCACTAGGTCACAGAAATCAGGCAAGAGAGCAAAGTGCTCTTTTCTTAAATTTGGGTGGGAAAGAGTAAATGTTTTGATGGGCATACCTATTCTCTGGTATATTTTTATATGTACAAATATTTTAAAAATTCAATCATGTCATCACTGATTTTTAAGACATTTACTAGCAAAGGCATCAATGGTAGACATTTCTTAGTGAAACAATAAGATTACCAAAGCTATCAACTAGCACTTCCTTAAGTCTGAGCACAGGTAAGTTCTCCTTTCCTATCATCTCATTTAGGATGCCGGAGTTCTTAATAGACACTATCAACAAGAGATATTATCTTCCAACAGATATTATCACTACCATTTTACAGATGAAAAAACTGATCAAAAGGAAAAATTTAAACTTTCCCAGGGTCGTAGACCTAATAAGCAGTGGAACAGAGTTTGAAACTCGGTTGTGTCTGACTCTAGAGCTTTTTTACCACTGACATCTTTTTTTGTTCTTAAATTCTTTTATTGGTACATTGTAGGTATACAACACAATTACATTTCTCATTGGGAATTGTACCTTTATATAATGCATCTTGATTCTTATTTTTTCCCCATTCCTAGCCCTCCTTTCATGCCCTCCACCCTTCCCTATTTACAAAGACTTTATTTCCATTTTTTCCATTTCTCAGCATTTTTCCTTTCCCTTCTTTCCTTTCCCCTGCCCCTCCCACTACCCCTACCCCTTTGGACCTTTTCTTCCTATTTTGCATTATCAATTATTCATTCTAACCATTGGTACATTTTAGGTATACAATATAATGACATTCATCATTGGAAATTTGCACCTTTACATAATCTCTCTTGGTTCTTATTTTTCATCCTTGCCCAGCCCTCCCTTCAACCCCTCCAATCCTCCCTATTTACAAAGATTTTGTTCCTATTTTTCCATTTTCTCTTATTAATTCAATTCCCTTCTTTCCTTTCCCCTACCCCTCCTACTTCCCCCTCCCCTTTGCCCTTTTTCTTCCTATTTCACATCATCTATTATACATTTTAGTCCTTATTTACACTTTCAGTTTCTCACAACAGAGAAACTATTCAATATTTATACATGTGTGTCCTATTTATTTCACTTAAGAGTATCACCTCAATGTGCATCCATTTAGCTATAAATGCCTCTAATTTCTCATTTTTTATGGCTGAGTAGTACTCCATTTTATAAAAAAACCCCACATTTTCTTGATCCAGTCTCCAGTTGAGGGGCATTTGGGCTGTTTCCAAGTTTTAGCTATCACAAACTGTGCTGCTATGAACATGGGTGCACATATATCACTGTGGTATGATTCTTTTAATTCTTTGGGGAAGATCCCCAGTAGGGAAATAGCGGGGTCAAATGGGACTTCCAGTCCTAGTTCTTTGAGGTATCTCCATACTGATTTCCACAGTGCTTGCACCAGTCTACACTCCCACCAGCAGTGGAGCAAGGTTCCTCTTTCCCCACAGCCCCGCCAGCATTTGTTATTGGTTGATTTCATGATAGCAGCCATTCTTTCTGGAGTGAAGTGGAATCTCAGCGTTGTTTTCCTTTGCATCTCTCGAATGACCAGTGATGTTGAACATTTTTTCATGTATTTATTTTCTGTTTCTACTTCTTTGTGTGAGAAATGTCTGTTCATCTCAGATGCCCATTTTCGGATTGGGTCTTTAAAATTGGGAGGTCTGATCTTTTTAAGTTCTTTATAGATTCGAGATAGTAGACCTTTGTCTGAGGAAGAGCAGGTGAAGATTTTTTCCCACATTGTGGGTTGTCTCTTCACCCTGCTGGTGGTTTCTCTTGCTGTGCAGAAGCCTTTTAATAAGAAGAGATCCCACTTGTTGATTGTTTGTGGTAGTTCACAGGAAACTGAGGTTTTGTTCATAAAATCTTTTCCTACACCGATGTATTCAAGAGTTCTACCTGACCTCTGTTCCAACTGGTTCAGTGTTTCTATTTTAATGTTTAGATCTTTAATCCATTTTGATTTTAGTTTAGTGCATAGTGAGAGATAGAGGTCTAGTTTTAATCTTTGGCAAGTTGAAACCCAGTTTTTCCAGCACCATTTATTAAAGAGGCTATCTTTCCTCCAGTGAGGGTGTTTGGCTCCTTTATCAAAGATGAGATGGCTGAGTGTGTCTGGCGTTGTTTCTGTATCTTCTAATCTGTTCCACTGGTCCTCAGGTCTGTTTCTTTGCCAGTACCATGCTGTTTTTTATCACAGTAGCTTTGTAGTAGAGTTGCAGGTTGGGGATTGTGATACCCCCTGGCATGTCTCTGTTACCTAGAATTGCTTTTGCTATTCTGGGTCTCTTCTTGTTCCAAATGAATTTTTGGATTGTTTTCTCAAGGTCCATGAAGTATGCTGCTGGGATCTCAATTGGAATTGCATTGAATCTGTATAGCAGTTTTGGAAGTATGGCCATTTTCACTATATTAATCCTTCCTACCCAGGAGCAGGGGATGTCTGTCCATTTTCTGATATCATCTTCAATCTCTCTTTTCAGAGTGCCATAGTTTTCAGAGAAGAGGTCTTTGATTTCTTTCGTTAGGATGATTCCTAGGTATTTCAGTTTTTTGGATGCTATTGTGAAAGGAATTATTTGCCCTATTTCTCTCTCAGTGAGTCTGTCATTGGTGTAGAGGAAAGCTATTGATTTTTGTGTGTTGACCTTGTAACCAGCTACTTGACTGAATTTGGTTATTAAGTCTAGAAGACTTTTGGTGGAGTTCTTGGGGTCTTCTATATAGAGTATCATGTCATCTGCAAATAATGACAATTTGACTTCTTCATTTCCTATCTTTATTCCTCCTTTTATTTCTTTCTCTTGTCTAATTGCTGTGGCTAATGTTTCCAGAACTATATTGAACAAGAGTGGTGATAGTGGACATCCCTGTCTTGTTCCTGATTTTAGTGTGAAGGATTTCAGTTTTTGACCATTTAGTATGATACTGGCTGTTGGTTTTTCATAGATGGCTTTTATCAGTTTGAGGTAGAGACCATCTCTTCCAATTTTTTGTAGGGTTTTTATCATAAATGCATGTTGGATTTTGTCAAATGCTTTTTCTGTGTCTATGGAGATAATCATATGGCTTTTGTCCTTGGCTCTAATGATATATTGTATTACATTGATTGATTTGTATATGTTGAACCATCCCTGGATCCCTGGGATGAATCCCACTTGATCAGGGTGTATGATCTTCTTGATGATTTTCTGCATTCTATTTGCCAGTATCTTATTAAGGATTTTTGCATCTATGTTCATTAGTACCACTGACATCTTAAAGAGAATGGAAATCATGTTATCTTTAATTGGGCAGAAGTTCAGACTCAATGACAAGTTTACCTTTACTTAAATTCCTTCTCTTGGCATTGGTGCATGGTGATGAGAGTAACTTGAACACACATACATATGGGCACAGGCACAATTCTGACACGTGACCTGGGTTAGCCATGGGTAGGAGAAGAAATGCGATGTAACTGATGATGACTCAGAGCTTTTGTTCTTATTCCTGCTCTATTACTGACTAGCTATGTGTCCCTGGTAATTTAAATTTAATTTAAGTTGCAAGTAATTTAAGTTTAAGTAATATCAATTCAGAGTCTTTATTTCCTCTGAGTGGGGAGTCATAATGTTCATCCAGCCCACTTCACAGGTAAGGATCAAGTGAGACAGTACCACTGAAAGCATTTTTAGACACTAATGAAAGGAAGGGCTTTCTGGTTGGACTTATTTCCAACCAAAAACAGATCGGGAGAAAGTTTGGTGAGTACTATAAGAAATGAAAAATAACCATTAACTCCCACTGTAACAGCCACGTTTTTCATGATATAGTTGATCACTTCTAAAGAAGTGTTTTCCCAAGTGTGGTATACCTAATAGTGGAATAGAGATGATTTTAGGAGGCACAAGAAAAATAGACCTTAATGATTCTGTGCTGTAAGGGGTTCTGGAAAAACATAAACCAAAAACATAAACCTTGATTTCCCAGATTATTAAGATTCAACTAAGTAATAAAAGTGAATTAACTTAAAAATCAATTAAATATAGTAAAGTCCAGGTCTTCCATGGAAGTAGCAAATAGGAAGGGAAATGATTTTGGAAAGCCCTAACAGAGGTGTGCTGTGTTTGGAAACAAATCTTGCCTTGGGAGTCTAGGCTGTCTCTGATTGACTTCTATTGATTCTTTTCCTCTTTGACAACAGTAGTAATGACTAAAAGGTCTGTGGACTTTCTCCCCAAAGTTCACCCACGCTCCCATCCCCTATTCTGGTTGAAAACCACAACCCCAGAAGGAAGGCAATTTAAGCAAAGGGCTGTTTTATCCCATGCCTAAGAAATATGCCCTTTCACCCAGAATTATTTAGATGATCCAAACCATGGATGCACCTTCTACACAGGGCCTGAGGCTCTACTTTGAAAAGTGAGAATTTACTGCTGGTATCTTTAAAGTCCAAGCCCAGCATCTTTCACAGTGAGTGCCTAGCTAGGGGCTCTGGAAATCTTGTAACTGCCCTGCTGGGATTAACCCTTCAGCCCAGCCCGTTTGCCATTCCCTCACTGCAACTTGGAGGCTAAAGGTTGAAAGGTAGTGATTGCTATGGTTATCAAACAAATAGCAAGGTTTGTTTGGTCTCTGACTTCGCAGCTTCCACTTCAAACAGCTCTCAAAGCATCTTGGAGAACCCAGTGCTGACCTGATGTGACCTCTGAGAATACCAGTGCAGTCTTCTAGATTGAGGGATGTCTGTAAACCCATGTCCAGTCTTTTTCCAAATATAATCCAGCAACTTCAACAGCAGTTGAGAAGCAGAACAAAGCATCACTTATTAAGAAAAAGACCCTTCCTGTATTTTCTTGAGCTACTGGTTAGACACAGACATTTTTTTTCATCATTTTAAGAGATATATCATAGTTTTGAAAACTTGGAGAGGTTTATGGGTTTACTAGCAGTTACATAGCTAAGTGGTAAGTCTGAGAAGTGAGCCCAAGTTTGTCTGGTTCCAAAGACCATGACATTCGGCAACACCGTAATACACCCAAATCTTTATTATGTGGTATCAAAAAGTAGCACTTTTAACATAATTTCTTAAAGGAGTAAAGAGACTCAGAATGTGCTTAACTCCTAGGGACAGAAGCCTCTTGGCCACCATTCATGCTGACTCCTGAGATGATTACAGGGAGGGAGGGTCTGCTGGAACCCAATGCTACCGTGTCTATTTTTGCATTTAGTAAAATGCCCATGCAACATTCCTTCTGGGGTAGACCTGGAAACGAGTCCAGGGAAGGAATGAAGGCCAACACACAATAGCTCAGCTTTGTACCTCTTCTCTGTTCCCCTTTCCTGGCCTAACATGAATGTGGAAGGGAGATAGAGAACCAGGGCTGGTATGAGTCACTGCAGAGGGAGGGGCTCTGGAGCTGTGTGAAAGGGGGCGGGGAGAGAGAGAGGGAGAGGGAGAGAGAGAGAGGAGAGAGAGAGGAGAGAGAGAGAGGAGAGAGAGGGAGAAGATTTTCCCCCTCTGACATACGTAGTTGAAGAAATCTGAGAACAAACCACAAGCTTTTTATTTCAGGTGGAATAGGCAACAATCAAGAGAAAACTTTCCCATGCTTCCTCCACCTCCTCACAACATGCTGCCTAAGTAGTTTCCATTTTTCTTCTGCTCCACCATGCTCAAGGTCAAACAGTAACTGAAAAACCAATGTCACTTTTGGCCATTATTGGTTTAAGCCTCTCTCAGTTTTTTTTTTTTGCTTAAATTCTTTTATTGGTTCATTTTAGGTCTACAATACATTTACATTTATCATTGGGTGCTTGTACCTGTACATGATGTATCTTGGTTCTTATTTTTTCCCCATTCTCTGTCCTCCCTTCACCCCCTCCATCCTTCCCTATTTACATAGACTTTGTTTCCATTTTTTCCTTTTCTCACAATTTTTCCTTTCCTTTCTTTCCTTTCCCCTTCCCCTCCCACTTCCCCCTCCCCTTTGCACCTTTTCTTCCTATTTCAAATTATCAATTATTCACTTTAATCATTTTGATCCTTATTTACACTTTTAGTTTCTCACACCAGAGAAACTATTTGGTATTTACACGTGTGTCCTATTTATTTCACTTAAGAATATGACCTCAATATGCATCCATTTAGCTATAAATGTCTCTAGTTTCTCATTCTTTATGGCTGAATAGTACTCCATTTTATATATAAAAAAAAACCCCACATTTTCTTTATCCAGTTTCCAGTTAATGGGCACTTGGAGTGTTTCCAAGCTTTAGCTATTACAAACTGTGCTGCTGTAAACATGGATGCACATATATCACTGTAGTATGATTCTTTTAATTCTTTGGGGAAGATCCCTAGCAGGGGATTAGCTAGGTCAAATGGGACCTCTAATCCTAGTTCTTTGAGATATCTCCATACTGATTTCCACAGTGGTTGCACCAGTCTACACTCCCACAAACAATGGAGAAGGTTTCCTTTCTCCCCACACCCTGCCAGCATTTGTTATTGGTGATTTCCTGATAGCAGCCATTCTTTCTGCGATGAGGTGGAATCTCAGTGCTGTTTTCATCTGCATCTCTCAAATGACCAGTGATGTTGAACCTTTTTTCTTTTGTTTATTTGCTGCTTTTACTTCTTTGTCTGAGAAATGTCTGTTCATTTCAGATGCCCATTTTTGAATTGGGTCTTTAAATTTGGGGTTCTGATTTTTTTCAGTTCTTTATATATTCTAGATAGTAGTCCTTTGTCTGAGGTACAGGTCCTAAAATTTTTTTCCTACACTGTAGGTTGTCTCTTAGCTCTGTTGGTGGGTTCTCTTGCAGTCCAGAAGCTTTTTAATGAGATGAGATCCCAGTTGTGGATTCTTTGTGCTAGTTCCTTTGTTACTGAGGATTTGTTCATAAAGTCCTTTCCTATGCCAATCTCTTTGAGAGCTCTACCAAACTTATCTTCCAGCAAGTTTAGTGTTTCTGTTTTAATATTTAGATCTTTAATCCATTTTGATTTTAGTTTACTGCATGGTGAAAGACAGGGGTCTAGTTTTAATCTTTGGCAAATTGAAATCTAGTTTTTCTAACACCATCTATTAAAGAGGCTATCTTTCCTCCAATGAGGATGATTGGCTCCTTTGTCAAAGATGAGGTAGCTGAGTATGTCTGGAGTTGTTTCTGTATCTTCTAATCTTTTCCACTGATCTTCGGGTCTGTTTCTTTGCCAGTACCATGCTGTTTTTATCACAGTGGCTTTGTAGTACAATTTCAAGTTGGGAATTGTGATACCCCCGGCCATGATTTTGTTGCCTAGAATTGCCTTTGCTATTCTAGGTCTCTTCTGGTTCCAGATGAACTTTTGGATTGTTTTCTCTAGTTCTGTGCAATATGCTTTTGGGGTTTCAATCGGGATTGCATTCAATTTGTATAGCAGTTTTGGAAGTATGGTCATTTTCACTATATTCCTTCTTTTTTTTTTTTCTTCCCATTAAGTTAATTGGTACATTTTAGGTATAAAATACAGTTACATTCATTATTGGGATCTTGTGCCATTACATGAGTATCTTGGTTCTTATTTTTTTCCCCTTCCCCTGCCCTCCCTTCACCCCCTCCACCCTTCCCTATTTGCAAAGACCTTGTTTCCATTTTTTTCCTTTTCTCATATTTTTTCTTTTCCCCTACCCCTCCCACTTCCCCTGCTCCTTTAGGCCTTTCTTCCTATTACACAATATCAATCATACATTTTTAAAATTATAATATCAATATCTAGGAGACAGTACCACAGATTTTACAGAATTTAAAAGGATATAGAAAGCATTTTACAAAAATCTTTTTTGAAATAAATTTGACAACTTCTAAGAAGTACCTTGGAAGACAAATTAATGAAACTAACTCTGGAGAAAATATAAAATTTGAATAGCACCTATTAAAGAAAGTATGTTCCTGGCTTGAAAACCTACCTATATGACAACAGCAGGCTCATATACATTTTAACTGATAAATTATATCAAACAATTAAAGCAGAAAAAAGAAGGAACACTTCTCCCTTCATTTTAGGAACTCAACATTGTGCTAATCCTAAAACTGGATAAAGATAAGAGAAGAAAACAATATGAACATAGATAGAAATTTGTTTAACAAAACAAACTATTAGAAGTCAGATCTGGCAATGTGTAGAAAGTGGTTTTGTTATAGGGGTGGCAGTGTTGGTTCAGCATTGGAAGATCCACCTCCAAAAGTCATCATTTTAACAGAGGAAAGGAAAAAACCATATGATCCTGTCACTAGTTGGAGAAAAAGTATTGGACTAAATTCTACAGCTATTCATGGTAAAAGCTATCAGGAGACTACAAGTAGAACAAAAGCTTCTCAACAGATTAAAGACATGTACTCCATACTTCCAGTGAAAATGCCTTATATGAATGAAGAAGATACAATGCTTTCTCCTTAAGGTGGGGAACAAGGGCAGATATGCTTACTCTTTATCTGTCCATTAAACTTTGAAACCTAGGCCCAACCAAAATAGTCTGGCAATAAAATGACACAATTAGGATAGGATTGGCAAGGTAGAAATACAATCTTTATATGTAGATGAAATGATCATCTACAGAGGAAATACTAAGAAATCTCTGAGAGCCCCTAGAACTTGTATTTGAATTTAGCAGGATTAGAAAACACAAGGTATATATAAAAATTCAGGTCTGGGTATACTTGCAATAAATGAAGAATTGGATATTGAAATTTAAAAGTTATGTAGGAGTACAAAGGACCTAGAAAAGTTAAAAACAAAAACAAAAACAAAAACAGTGCTGGAAGATGTTTAGTACCTAATTTTAAGACTTCTTCTAAAGCTACAGTAATCAAGGCAGTGTTGGTGTAAGGAAAGACATATAGATCATTTGAATAAAATAGAATCTAGAAATAGAACCACACATACACGATGCACTGAGTTTTGTAAGATTGTTTAATATTAGCATTTTATAGAATATAAACTCAATTCAAGAGCCGAGGAAGAGATAGTGTTTTCAGCAAAGGGCACTAAAACACCTGGTATCTGTATATAAAAAATTAACCTCAACCCTTTATTTCCATACATGAAATTAACTTGAAGGGATCTATGAGCCTAAATATGAAAGTCTAAAAGTATAAAACTTTAAGAAGAAATTATAAGGGAAAATGTTTATGAATTTAGGGTAGGCAAGAACTACCTAGGATACAAAAACCATGATGTATAAAAGAAAAAAATTGATAAATGAGATTCCATCAAAATTTAGAACTTTAAATGACATCATTAAAATGAAAAGTAGTCCTTAAACAGACCATATTTCCAATGCATATAACCTATGACCAGAATATATAAAGAACTCTTCCAGCTCATTAATAGATAACCCAATTAAAAAGTAGACATAAGAAGATGATAAATAGCCAGTACAGTACAAGGAAAGGTGTGCAATTCTAGAATCAGAAAAATACTAATCAGTACAATAACAAGATTGAATTATACACTTATTAGGGAGATGAAGTTAAAAGTTTTAAAAGCCTTGTCATGACTTTTTCTTTTTGCTGGATTCTCCCCATTTGCGTTTAATTTGTCATGCCCAATGGATTCATTCTGCTGGGTTTCCTGGGGTTGTGATCCTCATTGTCTTTTCCTAGGTTATTGTCTTTTCCTAGGTTATTGTTTAAAATTTTTTGGAGTGCAGGTTTGGTATTCATGAACTTCCTGAGGTGCTCTATATCATGAAAGTATCTTATTTCTCCATCAATTTTGAAAGATAGTTTTGCAGGGTACATCACTCTGGGTTGGAGGCTGTTTTCCTTTAGGGCTTGAAATACATCACTCCAAGCTCTTCTTGCCTTGAGGGTTTGCATTGAGAAGTCTGCTGTGATTCTGATGGGCTTTCCTTTGTATGTGATTTGTTTCTTTTCTCTCACTGCTTGTAGAATTTTGTTCTTCTGTTGGATTTCTGGAATCCTAACTATTATATGCCTATGTGTAGATTTTTTTGATTAAGGCTAGCTGGAGTCCTATATGCCTCACTTATCTGTATGTCAAGTTCTTTTCCCCTGCTTGGGAAGTTTTCTGCCATCACTTCTGTGAACAGTTTTTTGATGTCATCTGCACTCTCTCCTCTTTCTTCATTGACTCCAGTCAGTCTTATGTTATTTTTCTTAGCATTGTCTAGCAGCTGCTGGATTGATTTCTCCTGTTCCCTTACAATTTTAAAGCAATTTTTCTTTTCCTGGTCACTAATTGCAATCTTATCTTCTATTTGTGAAATTCTATCCTCACATTGGTTCATTCTGCTGCACAGACTTTTGATGGAGTTTTTAATCTCTTGGAAATCTGTTTGTATCTGTTTTATGGATTCCATTTGTTTCCTATGTTGGGATTCATCATGTTCCTCAGATCCTCTATTTTTTTATCTGTGTCCTCTCTAGATTTATTAATCATTTCTTGCACCATGAGCACAATCTTTGCTGTTATCTGAGTAATTATTTCTGATTTCCTTTTTCCCAGATCCTCTTTTGTTGCCAGTTCAGAGAGTCCAGGTGATTGAATATCACATTGTTCCATCTCATTTCCCTTTGGGGTTGCTGTAGGTGATCCAGAAGTCTGTTTTTGAGGCTTGTTTATGTGTCTTCTCATTTCCACGGTGTGTGGGGGAGTGCTTCTGGCACCTGCGTGGCTCATCTTCTCTGCCCTAGGAGCGTGGGATGGCAGCTGATGTAGATTTGTTACAAAAGCCTTTAGAATGTGCAGACATTTTTATAATTTAATTGATCATATCTAATGACAAACAGAAAAAAATGTCAGTTGGTATGCTCTCTGACAGATCTCACTCAAATCCCAAGATTACATGTCTCTGCCAGATGCAAAAATCTTAGGGATAATTTTGACATTTGAAGGAAACACAATGTTTTGTTTACAGTCCAGTAGGGTTCAGTGGAATTTTCACCACAATGAAACATACATTTTTTTAAGTAGTGTTTTAGAAATGCAGTTCAGGAAGGTACCAGAGTGCTGGTAATCTCATCACAAACAGGTTACAGCAACCTCATAGAATTCAAAGAGCACTATGTTGGTTCTTCCTACCCAGGAACAGGCAATGTCTTTCCATTTTCTCACATCGTCTTTGATCTCTTTTTTCAGCATGCTGTAGTTCTCAATGTAGAGGTCTTTTCCTTCCTTCACTAGATTGATTGCTAAATATTTCATTTTTTTTGGATGCTATTGTGAAAGGGATTGTTTCCCTAATTTCTCTTTCAGTGAGTCTGTTATTTGTGTACAAGAAGACTATTGATTTTTGAGTGTTGACCTTGTATCTAGCTACTCTACTGAATCTGTCAATTAAGTCTAGAAGTCTTTTGGCAGAGTTTTTTGGGTCTTCTATGTAGAGTTCCATATTGTCATTTTGCCAACATTTTGATTTACTTTTATTCTGCCAAAACAAAGTTCTTCCTCACCTCTCCACCTCCTTTATGATAGGTCCATAAAGACCTTTCAAAGGTGCCAAGCCAAGATGGTTTGCATGAATACATTTGCAAAGCTTTGATCTGCTTTAATGAAGATGGGAATGCCAGTAGAATCCCTGAAGCAGCCTGGTTTCAATGAGGCAAAAGTTGGACCAACTGCAGAGAGATGAGTGTCCAGGAGAGAGAAGAGCACAGGGAGCTTGCGGGGGCTGGTGAAGGACAGTAGGGTAAAGGGGATGACCTAGAGCTGGACCTCACTCTTCCATGGACCAGCAGACCTATGAAAATGTCCAGCACCCTTGGACCAAAAGCAACTGCACCTGGGGAAAGACTCCAGAAAACTTTTTTTTCCTAGTGCTGATCACTGGGTTAAGCAACCAAGATGAACTGAATAACAAGACTCTTTGCCTATAATTTGCCAACAAATTACATCAGTATATTGATATGCAAGTCTGGGGGAAGGGAGAGTGGGTAGACTATGAATAATTTTCACCTCTAATATCTCTACACACTGTCTATAAACTATTCTCCCATTATAGATGCCTGAACAAACATTGACTTTGCATTTTAAAAATCAAAGGAAAGCAAAGATGAGATAATAAATCTCTACATTTGGTACCAATTTATAATTTACATAGTATACTTTGGCATTGTATCCCTTAATGCACTTATTGATCTCCTGTGTCATATTTGAGACAGGAGTCGATAAAGTGAACTCCTCAACTCTTTGTCTCCCCTTCCTGAGTGAATCTGCACCAGCACTTTCCTGGTCTTCTTTCCCACAATGTCCATGGAATGTAAGATGCCCCTTCCCCTGCCCAAAGCTAATTCCACCTCCTCCCCTTCCTGGGGACTCCATCAATCATCCCCAGTAATCTGAACATCTCTCTCTCTCTTTCAACCCGTTCTTCCCCATATATTAACATGGTCAATCTCTCCTGTCTTAAGGGAAATGAAGACCTCCTTGACCTGGTGTGCCCTCTAGCTACTATCTCCATCACTCTCTTTCTTTCTTAGTCAAGCTACTTGAAAGAGTAGCTACAATCCCCATGTCTCATTTTTCAGCTCTCTGCTGTCCTGTTTCTGCCTCCTATTAAATCCAGTAGGAGGCTGGGGATTTAGCTCAGTGGTTCTGCCACCTGCCTTGCAAGCACAAGGTCCCAAGTTTGATCCCTGGTACCAAAAGAAAAAAAAATCCAATCGGCATCTTTCAATCTTGATTCTATGTGACCTTTCTTGTGTCATGTGGTACTTCTGACAAATTCCTTGAAACATCCTCTTTCCTTGGCTTCCAGAGCAGCCCTCTTTCCAGACTTGACCTGTTCGCTCTAGTTCAACCTGCTCAGCCTCCTTAGTCTCCTTCATCAGGTCCTCTTCCCTTGCCTACAGTTTTTAAAACTATTTTTATTGAATTATGTATAACATGCATATAGAGAAGTAGATGTTAGAGTCACAGAAGGATAACTTCCATGAACTGAACACACCCATAAAACAGGCACCCAGATCAAGAGGTAGAATGTTTCCAGCATTGCCAGAGATGCCTTCTTTGCCCCTTCCAGCCTCCATGCCCCTCTACAAGAGTAGTCACCATGCTGAATTCAAGCATCACAAGTGAATTTTGTCTGTGCTTGAACTTTATGTTAATATGGTTTTAAATGTTTTGTTTCAGGCTACTTTTGCTCAGCATTGCTTGTGGGAGAATTATCTACATTTTTGTAGATACAGTTTATCCATTCTCATTGCTGTAAGAGGTTTGACTGAAAGAATCTATCCAATTCATTTATTTTTCTTCTGTGGTTGATATTTGGTAAATCTCTAAATTTTGCTATTAAAAAGGAAGAACACGTGTATATCCCAATTTTACTCTTTTTTTTTTTTTTTTTTTGGTACTGGGGATCGAACTCAGGTCCTTGTGCTTGCACAGAAGGCGGTGAAACCACTGAGCTAAATCCCCAGACCATCCCAATTTTGAACTATGAGTTTCTTAGTTTCCCTTATATTAAGAGACCTCTTCCCTTGCATACTCCCTCAGAACAGCCTTGAGATATTTGGAGGGCAAAGATTGTTTAGACATAAAGGCAGTAAGTGTCTCTTCTCACTATTTAGGAAAGAAGCTCATGGAAGTGTTCAGGTGAATATTTTTCAAAAAAAAAGATTTTTATAGGCTAAATTTCAATATCTGCTATCACCTGAAGTCAAAATTAGAGGCAGCTTAAAGAAAAGATTCAATTACAAAAATATAATTAGTTTCTCAGCTGATGGGACAATGATTTCGTATTACTCCCGAGTCCCTAAGTTTGACCAGTTTGGCCACTAATTGTTACTCTTTAACAGTTAGTGATGGGGCCTGGGCCTCTTTTCCCACACTGTGCAATTGTTCTCAGCCAAGCATAGTAGAAAACTGACATGCCATTCTTGTTTCAATGACTGACCAAATCAAAGCAATATGAAATACCTCCAAGCTACAAGGCTCACTAGTCAGAGCATGTCCAGTAAGAGAGCAAGCAAGATTGATTAAAAGATGTAATTTTTGGCCAATGTACAGTTCTGAGATTACATTTACATCATATCTGTAAATAATTCTTATGTGTTTTCCATTGCTTTACTTAACAATTCAATTATTTCTATTTTGGTATAAGCATTCTCAGAAAATATATAAATTTAAATCCAATAATATGATAATATAGTTTTCAATGCATGGTAATAGATACTAATTTTTTATTGTCTTAAAGAGGTAGAGAAATTGTTCTGTCTAAATTCTCATGGTGCTTATTTTTTTTATTTCCTAAAATACTTTTTAATTTGGGACTTTTAGAGATTACCTTTCTGGAAAAAATTCTCTACTCTGTGACGGAGGGAGGGGAAAGGGAGAGGAAAGGAATTGGGGATAAAAAAGAAAGGAATTGGGATGTGTTATGCAGGATGTTATCGGGATGTGTTATGTAGGATGTCATTGGGATGTGTTATGTTGAGTGTTATTCCTCAACTCCCTGTGAGGAATATGATCTTTATGTACTACAAACATGGACAAAAGGCGGGAGGCAACAGATGGAGAGAGGGGAGGGAAAGGCAGAGGAAGAGAAGGAAATAAGACTTAAGATGTGTTATGTACATGTACCAACTCCTCATGATGGGTGTAATTATTTTGTACTGAAAACATGTACTAATTAAAAAAAGAAAAGGAAAAAAGTCCCCTATTCTGTGCCAATTGATTTTGCAATATGCATCATTTCTCTCTGATGATAAACTATGTAGTATTGCTTCTATTCTTAAAAAAAAAAAAAAAGGAAAATGTGTTTACAGTTTCACTTGAGGCTCTTTGCAAAGAATTTTCGTAACACATAATGAAACAGACAAATGTATTTTAAACCAAAATGTCCAAAATGGTAAACAAATATCCCTTCTGATGCACCAGCCACCAAAGCATTTAAAGAGTCAATTGATACAGTTTCTAATGCTTTCCTCAGTTATGAAAGTGCTTCAGTCCCAGCTCATAATACACAATGGCTGGTGTGTTTTGAACTTGCTGCACATCTTTTTACTTGTGCCTTCACACAGCCTAGCAAGCTTTAAAAACTTGTCAGCCTTTTCTTGATATAAGAATTGACAATAGTGGGGCCAGGGATTTAGCTCAGTGGTTCCGGCTCCTGCCTCGCAAGCACAAGGTCCCGAGTTTGATCCACGGTACCAAAAAAAAAAAAAAAAGAATTGACAATAGTGCACACTTAAGATTTCTCTTACTTTCTTTTAAAAACTTTTGCTTTAAATTTAACTAATACATGAAACCAAAATTGTATGTATTTATGGGATACCATGTGATGATGTTTGAGATACATGTGAACATTATGTAATGTTTAAATCAGATTAGACATACATATCTCCTCAAACATGCATTTTTTATTTTTTTGTTTTTCCTCAAACATTTATCATTTCTTGAGAGTGAAAACATTTTTAAATGTACACTACATCATTGTTACCTACCCTCTACTGTGCAATAGCACAGTAGAACTTCTTGCTCCTTTCTGTAACTTAGTACCCACTGATTTTTTACTTTCTTAAGAGATAGTCACTACACCATAGCTCTTCTCCTTGAAACTCTGCTGCAACTCCGTTGAGTTTTCTATTACACTAGCATTGTGAGCATGGACCTCCTGGGAGCTTTATTCAGATACATTCCAATAGGCTGTAATATTTTTCACCCTAGTACAAGTCATATCCTCCCTTTGATTAAGATAACTCACATTAATCAGGAATCTTTAGATTACATGGGACAAAGGCCAAATTTGAACTAATTTAGGCCCGAGGAGGTGTTACTGGAAGGATGCGAGTGTCTTAGGGTAAACTGACTGAAAAGCAGGCCCACAGGTATGTCCCAGGCAGCAGGACCCAGATTCAGCTGCAGATGGGACTCCTGCTCTCCAGCTTAGCCTCCCTGAGTCTCCTCATTCCCCTGTACTGAAGATCCGATGTCTCTGCTGTGTGGCTTCAGGGCCTCTGCCAAACTTTGGAACAAATCTGAAAAGTGCTCCTCTCGATGGGGGCAGCCTCACGGTGGCATAGTTTGGTGAGAAGACTCCTGTGCAGGGGAGGGAGGAAGGGGGAGCACTTGCTGGGTGCAGCCCTGCGCCACGGTCCAAAGTATGGTCAACAAAAGCAAGAGAGGGGGCGGGGGATTTAGCTCAGCTGTTCCGCCGCCTGCCTCTCAAGCGCAAGGTCCCCAGATTGATTTCGGGTATCAAAAAAAAAGCAAGTGAGACTCCAGCCCTCTACTCCACTCTTAGCCTGGGCACTTTTAAATAGTACACAAACTGAATCTGTGATAATTTTTCACAGCTTCTGTGATTCTCGCAGGCCCATGATCAAAAATTCTATAAATAGGCTCTGATTGGCCAACCCAGGTCATATGGCCACACATGACTGATCTGCTCTGGCCAGTGTGCAGGGCCCTATGGTCTTGGCAATAATGAAGCCTTCCTTTGGGATTGGGATCACCCTTAGAAAAAAACAAACCTGGGCTGGGGATTTAGCTCATTGGCACCACACTTGCCTCACACACACAAGGTTCTGAGTTCAATCCCCAGTACAAAAAAAAAAAAAACAAACAAACCTTAGTGACCCAGGTAACCAACCTCGTAGCTTCTACCCAGCCGTGTATTTTTTCTATGCATAATTTAAGTAAACAAGTATTTATTTATTCTACAATTTATTATCTGGCTGTTACTGAACAAGCTGAAGAAATATTTAAATTATTGATGGTGACCAAAGGAATTCAAGGTTTTAAATGCTCAATGATTTAGTCTTGAATTCAGTAGAAGTAAACTTGAATTTAACTCAAGATACTTTTCCTCTATTCTACATTATGTTGTCCCCACACTGCCCTTTTGCTCACGACATAAATTCATAATGCCTTCCCACCATACCTATAGTCACTATTTTCAAAGAAATATAATACATCCAATAACGTGTTTTGGAAAAATTCTGTTTTCCTCAGCTTATTACCACGAACTGATGGTGATCTATTGGTATTAAGTTTCATCCATGCTGTAGCATGTTGTATTAATCCACTCAGGCTGCTATAACTAAATCCCATTAACTGGGTATCTTATAAACAACAGAAATATATTTTTTACAGTTCTAGAAATTGAAAGCCTGAAATCAAGATGCTGGCAGATTCGATGTCAGGTGAGGATCTGTTCGTTCTCAAATTTATCTCTACCTCAAAATTTGAGGAATGTCAAGTTCATCTTACTTATACATTTTCCAGAGCTTTTTTCCAAATAGAAATTTTTTAAAGCTTCAAGTTAATTCTCTCCAATACTGAGTGTTTGGTGGAAGAATAATGGGTATTAGTAACAGAATACCTCTTTCTTTGTAACATTGCATTTTCTTTGAAACCCTCAAAAATAGAAACAGTATCTTTAAAACTTCACCATTTTTCTTGACTTATATGTACTTCTAAAGATAAATATAAGTGGATGTGGTCCCTCACATAACCTTACAGCTTTCAATCCATTTTCAGAGTCCTAGCTCAACACTACTATTTTTTCTACATTTATATGAATTTCAGAGTTACCCTGATTAACCAGTGTTAATAGTGACAATTATGAAGATGAAATGTACAGGTACTGTCAGTAACATCCTTGACTAACTAGAAATATTCTCAAAAATATCTGAGAAAACTGAGAACATAGATTGTATTTTGACGTAATTTGAAAACAACTGTGGCAGTCTAGGAG
The DNA here is from genome assembly GCF_053883595.1 of Heterocephalus glaber. NCBI lineage: Eukaryota > Metazoa > Chordata > Mammalia > Rodentia > Bathyergidae > Heterocephalus > Heterocephalus glaber. Next base: position 29,182,028 of record NW_028258296.1, on the reverse strand, counting down.
GGAAGAATCCACATCTAAATGTAGCTATAATATTGAAAGTGTCTTCAACATCATTAATTAATAGGGAAATGCAAATCAAAACCACAATGGGATACCATTGTACACTCATTAGAGTGGCTATTATAAAAACAAAACCAAAGCTAGTATAACAACCATGGGCCAGGATGTAAAGACGCTGGAACACTTGTGTACTGCTGGTAAGGGTGTAAAATGGTACAAGTGCAATGGAAAACGATACAGTGGTTCCTCAAAAAGCTAAACATAGAAATGCCATTTGACCAGTAATTCCACTCCTGGGTGTATGCTCCAAAGAACTGAAAGCAGAGACTCAAGAAAATATTTGTACACCCATGTTCACAGCAGCAATATTCACAATAGTCAAAAGATGGAAACAATCCAAATGACCATAATGGATCAGTGGATAAACAAAATGATAAATGCATACAGTGGAAATTGGCCTTAAAAGGAAAGAAATCTATTCATATGTGCTATGGTTTGAATGTGCCTTCTCAAAATTCCTATGCTGAAATCTAACCCCCAATGTGGTGGTATGAAGAGGTGGGGCCTTTGAGGTTGAATAGGTCACAAAGGCAGGGACTTAATGAATGCAATTAGTGCCTTCATAAAAGAGGCTCAAGAAGGGCTCTTGTTACTTCTTCTACCATGTGAGCACATAGCCAGAAGGCACTATGAACCAGAAAACAGACCCTCATCAGACTATCAAATCTGGTATTGTCTTGATCTTGGCCTTTCTAGCCTTCTGAACTGTGAGAAATATACTTCTGTTGTTTATAGGATGCCCAGTTTATAGTATTTTGTTATAATAGCCTGAACAGAGGCTATTATGTCTTCAAAATGCTACAAAAACTTAAAGATTATGTTGGACAAAACTTAAAGATTATGATTAATGAAACAAGCACAGTCTTAGTGTTATAAAATGAAAAAAGTTCTGGAGATGGACAGTAGTGACAGTTGCACAAAATGAATGTTCTTAACACTACTAAACTGTTCAGCTGAAAATGATTAAAATGGCAAAATTTTGTGTTGTGTATATTTTACACTGCAAAAAAAGAGAAAGTGTTAGCATCAATAAACCTTTGTTCAGGCAAGAACAACCAGTTAGATCAGGATTTTAGAGTATCATCAGTTGAATTATAACAAAGTATGCATAATTTAATTTTTTCTTTTCTAACTCAATTAAAAGTGAACCACTTAAAATTATGATAGAACATAATTTATATCGTTGATATCAGATGGCTACAGATTTTTTTCTTCACTTTTGGGATTGAAAGGAGGCATATTCCTTCACAAGCTATATTTCCCCTCCAGCAAACTCCGAAGAGTCTCCAAGTATCCTCTCTGAGTAATTTGCTTAATCTTCCACCTATATGGTGATGATTTCCAAGACCTTATTTCCACCCTAGAAGAGTGTGTGTGTGTGTGTGTGTGTGTGTGTGTGTGTGTGTGTGTGGTGTTACTGGGGAATGAACCCAGGGGCTTCACACTGAGCTGCGTCTCCAGCCTCCCACCCCCCGCCTTATTTTGCAACAGAATCTTCCTAAGTTGCCCAGGCTAGGCTCCAACTTGTGATCCTCCTGCCTCAGCCTCCCAAGTCCTGAGACTGCAGGAATGAGCCACTGTACTCAACATGTTCATTACTCCAGACCCAAGTAGTCAACTGCCTGTTGGGCACCTCCTCCCAGATGTTATCACAGGGATTTTAGCTTCAATGTATCTTCTCCCTCACTTTCTCCTACCTTCCACTGGCCCTCTTCTAGCACTCTTCTCCCAGTGCGGAGCAGCCTTGCCTCATTTCATTGTCCAGCTAACCAAGTCTCAATCATTCCAGCTGACCTATCCTTCTTCACCACATGTTTCCAATAAGTCACCCAGCACGTCTATCTCTTTGCTTCCGGTCCCTCCAGTCCCTTCCCTTTCCTCCATCATGGCTGTCACTGCCCTTGCTCAGGCTCTCAGCTTCTCCTGATATGCCCTCCCAACATATGCACACTGCTGCAGAGCAAACTAACTACTCTTGGCAGCCATTAAATTACAATCTTTCATCTCTCCCTGCATGTTAAAACCCATACTGTTTGGGTTGCATTCTCTTTAGTATGCAACAAGGTCTTAAAGATTTTCTACAGAGGTTGCTTCTGTTTGGGGGTGCCTCACACATGTGTCACTCAGAGAGCATTCATGCTGGGTAAATCTCAATTTAATCAATCCTTATCATCAACTTTTTCAGTCTGGTCTCTCTCCCTTTCTAGTCTTCTCTTCCAGCATCTTCCACCCATACCCTTCATGAAACCATTCTTCATGGCTTGTGATTTTCCTGGGCAGGACAAGCTATTCTTGCCTCCCTGTCTTTGCACTGAGTATAGATGACTTACTTGGCTAGGAACTCAGTTACCACGTACGATCCTGAGCAAAGTACTTAATCTCATTTGGCTTCAGATTTGGCATCTGTAAAACAGAACAGATATCTACCTTGCAAAACTGTAGTGAGGATAAGATAGGTAAAAGCAGTTTGTAAACCCTAAATGTACTATAAAATGTTATTTTGTAATTTATCAAAGCTTATCTTAAATGCCACCACCTACAAGGAGCCTTTTTTTTTTTTTTTTTTTTTTGGTACCAGGGATCGAACTCAGAACCTTGTGCTTGCAAGGCAGGTGGCTGAACCACTGAGCTAAATCCCTGGCCCTAAGGGGCCTTTTCAATACGCTAAGCAAAAGCTATTTCTCTCTTCTTGGGAGGCCCAGCAAACACACCCTAGAGGCCCTCATGGTTTCCATAAACACTCCTTAAGTTATCCAAATTATGGCACAGATTTACAACCAAACCATGAGTTCTATCCATCCCTACTCTACAGTTCTCCTTCCACCTCATTGAAGTCTCAAAGGTCTTAGAATCTTCAAAGACAAAAAATTCTGAGATTTGAGGAGGTAGAGATAAAAGTTCCATGATGAAGCATCATTTGAGCTGTCTCTTGGGGTCACAAATCTATCACATGATGATGAATCTGTTTAGCAACACACGCCTGCTGAGCCAGAATGATAATAACTAACCTACCTGCACCCTTCCTCATGCCCAAGCCTGTGGCAGACATTGCTAATCAACTGTAGATTGTCCTGCTGAGCAGGAGATATTCCAGTGGTTTCTCAACGCAGCTCCTGGCAGTCATGACTCATTGATCAGCTGGCCTAGAGTCACTATAGAGCAAGATAAAGAGCTGTAAAAGAAAGGGGCCACTTCAGTTCTGGCAAGCGAGTTGATGGGACTTGAAGGGGGCAGTCAAATCCTGGCTGCCAATTCATGTTAGGCTATTGTGAAGACAAATGCCCAGCTTATAGTACTGCAAAGCAATTTTGTCCCAAATTTAAGGTCCGAGATATCCAAAGGCATCCAACTCTGAAACCCCAGGAGCCTCTCTGATGGGAGAAAGCTCCCTGGGCTCTTGGTTTCCTATTTAACGCCCCCCACTTCAGTTTCCTTAGTGCTCAGCCATTTGTGTCTTATAGGGCTCTCTCTCTTTCTTCCGGAAAAGCAGCCAACACAGTGTCTGCCTCCTCTCCCTGACAAAAGGCTTAGGTGTAATTAAAAGGGATTATGTTTGGAGGGGAAAACTAGCCTTTAATCACCAAGAGAAGGACACAGCAGCCTGAGCCAGAGTTGCTCTGAGTGACATTTATGTTCCTTGCTGTCCATGAGCCTCAGCTCTGGGTGACCCCCTGGTCCTTGTGTGGCCACCAGCATGGGCTTTGCCAGACAGATACAGCTTTTGCTCTGGAAGAACTGGACTCTTCGGAAAAGGCAAAAGGTAATGGTTGCTGTCTGTCGTCTAGATGGGAGGTGTGGAGTGAGTCACCAGGTGGAAAGCACGGGTGAGGTGTGCGGATAAGGATGAGGGGGTGTGAGGAGTTAGGGGCTTGTTGCCCTTCAGCTCTGAAACAGTGTTTGGGCTCAGAGCCGCTCCAACAGGATGACATCCCTTTCTGTCCTTAGCCATGTCACAATCCTTGCCCCTCTTTGCCTGAGAGCGTTCTTTGCCTATCCCTCTCTCCTTCCCTGCCCGCTCATGTTCCTGAGCACCCAGACTACACAGTGAGGAGAACCCTAACCTCTGAAGAGCAGTCTCAAAGCAAGACAAAATGCTTCCATCGAGCTCCCCACTCAGTGGTAGCTGTTTCTGTGATTCTGGGAGCCACATTCTCTTCTCACATTTTAAAATTCCTGAAATTGAAATGCAGCTTACAATCAAGTCACAGTTTAACCAGATACATTTTTTTCTTTCTTTGTGGTGCATGCAAATAACAGTGTATCTTAGAATTGATGACCTCTTAGATTTTGCAAGTGCAATGCATTACTAACCATCACAAACACTTTCTGAGCCTCTTCAATGAAGAAACGTAGGGGTGAGCCGGAATAGGGGCCTAAAAGCATAAGATTCCCCCCTGGACTGGCTTCTGTGATGGCTGGGAAAATCCGAAGTATGTTTTGGGATCCAGAGCAATATAAAATGGCACAGGTGAGGTGTCCTCTGAGCAGTGCAAGCAAGAGCCATAGGAGACCAGGGAACCCCAAAATGCCATGTAAATGCAACTGACCATGTATATTTTGGGGGAAAGGTTAAGAACTCTATAAAGAAATCATGTACTTCCTACAGCCTTGCAGGGTTCTACAGATGTCAAATGATTTGAGGAGAAGGCAGGGGGAAAGGGTGAGGGCTGGGGAGGGCTGAGATTAGAAAGGTGGAAAAGTGGAGAAACTGGGAGGAGGACAGGAAGGGAGGCCAGCTGTAGGGAAGAACAGAATAACACTGGTCCCAAACTTCAGCTCAGGATGGTTTAATGTAGGGGTTTTCCTGGCTATCAGAAGGAATGTGAGGGAAGAAACGAGCCAGCTGGTGGAGCATCTGAATCAAAGCTCTCAGGGTCTAGTCAGAGAAAATTGAATATGGAAAGGTGTTAGCTAAGCTTGCCAACTGAGAGGGTGACAGAAAACCCTAAGGTATCCTGGAGGTAGAATCACAAAACTCAGCTACTGCCCTAGGGCTGAGAGAAACTGAAGGAAAAAAGAATTATTATGGAAAAACAAAGAGCTGAAATGAAGATTTGTGAGGAGGCTGCCCAGGGTCTCAAAGGCCCAGACCCAACTCTGGCTTCTGAGTTTGAAACTAAGAGACAATGACTTCATACGCAGCACACTAGGGAGCAGCAAGGGATACCCTCCACTGTGCAAGGGGATGGTTAAAAGGCCTGGGTGGCTGGCCAGGACAGGAAGTCTGAAAGAGGAGGTGGCCGAACTAGAGCTTGCTCATCTATGGGGATGCCACTGTCTTCCAGCTGTTCTGCTTGGTCAGGGTGATGTCCTTCCAAATGATGCTTGAAATTAGTTGTGGTCTCCAGGAACCAAGTGCCAACTTAATTAGAGGCTCAATCCTTCCAGTAGCTTTCCTTCTTTTGAATGAACATACTACAAACAAGACCCATGTTAAATTTATTCATTATTTCTCACTCTTCAATCAACAAACAATATTCAGCAGGCAATACTGGATGCTGAGTACACAATGGTAAATAAATGATCCAGTCCCTGTCCACATGATGCATGTAGTTTGTGGATGGCCAAGGAACATTCAATATGCCTTTGCCTTCTGTTTCTTTCTATGATCTCTTTCTCTGCCTATTTCTCCTTGTCTCTTTGTTTCCGCCCTCCTGTCTTCCCCCTCTATCCCATAAGGAATTAAGATTCATAGTTCATTTCACTCTCAATGTAATCTTCGTGGCTCTTAAAAAATATACCTGAGCCTTGCGGCTTCTGGCCTTTAGTGGCTCCACTCCTGTGGTAAGCATGTTGATGTTACAAAGAACTCCATTTCCACAGACAGGTTTGGCTCAGGTGCCCTTGGAATCTCTACCACCTTTCCCTGGCACCAGTAGGTGACCCTGTTCAGGAACTCTGTATTCTCCAGGGTGTGCTCCCCAAGGGGATGGAGTCATACAAGCTGTACATCTTGGCTTGAAGCCACCTCCCCTCTCCTGGCCGAGCCCAGTCTGGGCTGGCCTTCTTTGGATGCCATCCTGATGACCTGGCAACAGAGAGCTCTGCTGTGCCTCCAGATGAGCACCATATCCAGGGGTTTCCAGGATATCTGGGTAGGATGGAAGCATCCTTCAGAGCCCCCTGCAGCTCTGAGATGGGTCTGTGGCTCCTTCCAAAGTTCTTCTCGAAACTTCTGCCTTTAGAAAATGCTGACTATAAAAAAAATATAACACATTCAGCCCATAAATTAGCTCCTAGGTTTTTAATTCCTCAAATTTCCATGGTTTTAGGAGTTTATTATTGTGAGCAGAGTGTGTAAAAACACATACCAAATTTCCTCATTCTTCCTCTTCCAATCCCAAGGGCATAAAATGGAGGTCTTTGGGTTCCTGTTCTCCACCCTCTTTTTCTTTTTTCTACCCTCTGTTAACATTTGTCAAAAGTATTACTAAAAGCCTGGCATAGAATTGTATCGATTACTTCATTTAACACTCACAACAGTTCCAGGAGAAAGAGACTTCAGTGTCCTCACAGGGGACATCCACAGATATGGATGGGGCAACTGATGCTTGAAGGAAGGGTTAGTGACTGGTGGGTTGGGCCTGGGCTTCCAGCCATGTGTGACACCAGACAGACAGACATGGCCATCTCCTCACACTGCCCTATATACAGCCCTACCTAACAAGCTGGTCATGGAGATCACCAAGATAGAGTGGCCAGATGATTTATCATCCACAAAGACAGTAAATGCAAACTTAACACTACAACTGGCCGACTGAGGTATATGTTCTCCCTGTACCAAGGTGAATTGGACATAGCTCTCACTCTCATGGAATTCAGAGTTGGGCAGGAGGAGGCTCCCATGCATAATTACTGAGCAGAATCATGAGTGCAGCTGTAGAGTAGAAGGGAACATGGGTGGAGGTTGGGAAGGGGTGAGTTCTGGGAACTCGGGGAAAGGGCTTCCCCTCCACATCATTCTCCATGAGGAGAGCGCTCCTACTGCAGGACACAAACACACATCCACCCACCCTGCTGCAGACCAGGCACTCCAGCAGGGAGGGTTTGAATCATTAGCTGTGCCTCCTGCTCTTGAGCACTCACAGCCAAGATCCTTTGGTGTCACCACCTGGTCCCCATTTCTAGATCAGAACTGGGTATTTGGGAGAGGCCTGAGGACTTCTGAGAGTGGGGGGATCATCATTTCCTGGACTGCAGACCCAGGCTGTGGCCCTTAGTTCTGGGAACAGCATCAAGAGAGGAGAACATGGCAGGTACGGGAGGCCGGGCAGCCAGCTCCAAGTGCATCCAGGTTCCGGTGGTGTTTGCTCAGGCTGAGTCCAGTCTGGGTTCTCAGTGCAGAAGGGAGAATTGTGCAGTTCATTGCATGCCCTGGCTGCCCCTTTTTAAATTGAAAACAGAGAGGGAGGGAAGAAAATCTAACTGGCTAAGTTTTTAAAAAGCACAACTCTGCCCTTGCCAGACCTCCTCCCCCATGTGGACTGAATGGTAAAGCGAGGAGGAGGGGAGGGAGAGAGGGAGAACAAGGAAATGCCAGTTTGGTGAAAAAAAATTTCCACGGACCCCTTCTGAGCTTGGACTGGGCTTAATTAAAGTTACAGACATGTTTAAAGGGAAGGGGTGGGAGAGTCCCAGCCGCTCTGAAAACATGTTTTTAATTATACTGTGGAATTTCTCCCTAGGGTATGCCTGTACACAGTTGAGCGTCAAGGACAAGGATACCGCTCTGGGGTGGGGGGTGCAGAGCAGGACTGGGGGGATGGGAAGAAGCTGCTGTGAGGACCCTCCGGGCTGGGGAAAGAATGGCTGGTGGTCTTTGTGCAGGGAGTGAAGCGTGAGGCGCCACAACCCTGAATCACATGCTCACAATTAGAGCAATAACCCTGACCCCTCAACACATGTTTTCCGAAGATTACCAGCCACTACCTAGTCCGGTGGCTCTCAGCCTGGCCTGAATATTTTGCAATTACCAAGAAGTGTTGAAAAAAATCCTGATGTCCCATGGGGCATGGCCTGAGAAGACCATGTGATTCCAGGCTGGAAGCAGGGATTATGGGCAGAAAACAGCAGCCCTAATTCACAGATGTGAAGAGGGACACAGGCAGAGCAGCACAAGTCTGAGGACCCACAAGTGAAGGAAGAAAGGAGGATTCTGATCCTGCCTCCCCCATGGAGTACTGTAAACCACAATGCCTCGCATACAAGCATGAGAAAGAGACTTGATGAGTGTGACTGGCATTTCCTAGAGGGGTAGGATATACCAGCATGGGTTTGGAAATCCCACCTTGGGACATGGAGGCAAGACTGGCTGGGCCATCCCCCCAACCCCTGCAAGCCCCTCTTTATGTGCAGAGCAGGGGACAGTGTGTAGTTAGTTTCTCAGGCAGCTGCACAGTTCTGAATCCAGACAGGGAAGAGATATAAATGTAAGTGGAGGTCGGGCTTAGGCGGTTACAGATAATTTAACAGTATTTCCTTGTTTATCTGAATGTAAAATGTGCTGTCACTTTCAGTGCCCATGTGACCCTTAGGATAACTCTGAGGCAGTAAGTGGCTCATGTTTATTGAGTGTTACCTTCTTGTGCCAGACTCTGCTTTCTGTGTCTGGCACTATTAACTCATTTCATTATCACAACTGCTCCGGAAGGCAGGTCTGGTATTACCCATATTTCACAGATGGCCCTGAAGCATGGAGAGGTTGAGCAGGTGACACAGTGTCACATAGCTGAGAAAAGCAGGTTGGATAGAACCTTAGTACATGGCCCCAGAGTGCTCTGCTCTTAACCCTCAGGGTCCACAGCAGAACAAAAGAGTGCCATTTCATAGATTTAAAAAACAAAAAACAAAAAACAGACTCAGAGGTTAAGCAAGCCTGAGAGTGGTTGTAATCCAGATTCTTTCAGTGCCTAATCAGCATCAGTGTTTAACATACCAAAACACTCAGACACTGCTGCAGAGAAGGCAGCCGACTCACTTGGTAGAAAGCCAACACTGCAGGCAATTGTCTTAGGAGGAGTCAAATGGGGAGAATCTGGACTGGTTGTCTCATTTCCTAAGTGAAGACACCGGGAACAAATTCCAGTTTCAGCACCTGCACCTGTCACTCACATTGCATCTTGTTGAACCTGTTCCCCAGCTTACCATCAGAAAGGAGGATCCAGAATGGAAGGCAAGGAGTCACTGTACATGCATTTAGGGGTATAGTTGCTTAAATTTGCAGACTGTTGAGAACCTGAGCCCCTGTGTCACCTCCAGTTTCCTAGAGAAGCCTCCTAGACTAGTTTTGACAAAGTCTCACTCATTCCCAAAATATTTGTTGGGAACCTGTTATGAGTCCTGCCTTGGGGGCTAGAATCACAGTGGAGGCCAGCTGTGGTCTCTACCCTCAGAAAGCTTCCAGCCCAGGAAGGGTCCACTTAATTGACGGAATCATGACCCTGAAGTAGGAGTCACATTACAGGCTGCTGGTGGGCAGTTGCTTTATGGGTTAGAGACCAGGATGTTAATAGGAAGATAGGGCTGGCTGGGGAAGAGGCCCAGCAGGTTCCATTGAATTGCAGGCCATGGCGTTAACAGCAACACTCCAATAGCTACCAAGTACGCTTTGGGCCAGTCCCCTACCACTAGGTGGGAATTGCCCAATATTGGTGTTTTGCCACCTTATATAAGGTATAGAGGGACCCCTGAAAAATGAGCACCTGAAGGAAGATCTGTCCTTTCTTCTACCTGTATTTGTGTGTATACTTCCTCTAAGACATCTTCATTAGATACATTTTGAATAAAACATTTGTAAAAACTTACAACTGCATATCACCATCTACCCCTAAACATTTTTTACTTTTTCTTCAATGCATGATCCATTTTATCCCACCAATTTATTTTCTTATTTGTTATATTTGGTTGCCAGAAGACTACTTAAAAAAAAAACACAGCAGAACACAGTTTATTTTTCCTAGCAGGAAAGGAACAGACATATTGAATACCTCCTACGTTGTCCACCATGTGATTGAGACGTTATTTGCATTTCTTCAAAAGAAAAACAACAAAGGGTTAAATGCAATCTCAATCAAAATCCCAAGAGCATATGTCACAGAATTAGAGAAAACAATCTTAAAATTCATTTGGAACCAGAAGAGACCTAGAATAGCAAAGGCAATTCTGGACAACAAAGACAAGGTAGGGGGCCATCACGATCCTTGACTTGAAGTGATGCTTCAAAGATACTGGGATAAAAACAGCATGATACTAGCAAAAAAAAAACAAAAAAAAAACAAAAAAACTGACCTGAGGACCAACAGAACAGATTAGAAGTGCAGAAACAACTCCAGACATTCTCAGCTACCTCATCTTTGACAAAGGAGCCAAATACCCTCACTGGAGAAAAGATAGCCTCTTTAATAAATGGTGCTGGAAAAACTGGCTTTCTACTTGCCAGAGATTAAAACTAGACCCATATCTTTCACCATGCGCTAAACTAAAATTGAAATGGATCAAAGGTCTAAATATTAAAACAAAAACAATCTGCTCGAAGGTAGAATAGGTAGAACACTCAAAGACATTGGTGTAGGCAAAGACTTTAAGAACAAAACCCCAACTGCACAGAACTATCACAAAGAATCAACAACTGGGATCTCATCTTATTAAAAAGCTTTTGCACAGCAAGAGAAACCAACAGAGTGAAGAGACAACCCACAATGTGGGAAACATTTTTTCCAGCTGTCTCTCAGACAAAGGACTACAATCTAGAATATATAAAGAACTCAAAAAATCAGATCCCCCAAATTTAAAGAACCAATCCAAAAATGGGCATCTGAAATGAGCAGACACTTCTTAGATGAAGAAGTAGAAATGGCAAATAAATATATGAAAAATTATTCAACATCCCTGGTCATTCAAGCAAATTAAAACAATGCTGAAAGTATACCTCACTCCAGAAACAATGGTTGCTGCCAAAAAATGAACCAACAACAAGTACTAGCAGAGCTGTGGGGAAAAAGGAACGCTTCTCCACTGTTGATAGGAGTGTAAACTGGTACAACCATTGTGGAAATCAGTGTGGAGAGTCTTCAAAAAACTAAAACTAGATGTTCTATTTGACCCAGCTATTCTCCTTCTTGGTATCTTCCCAAAGAATTAAAAGCATCATACCACAGGGATATATGCACACCCACGTTTATAGAGGCAGTTTTTAATAGCTAAATCTTGGAAACAGTCCAAATGCCCATCAAGAGATGAGTGGATAAAGAAGATGTGATATATATATTTACTACTGTGCCATAAAGAAGGATGAGCTTAAGACAGCTAAATGGATGCACCCTGAGACCATATTCTTAAATTAAGTAAATCCAACACCCATGTTTAAAAACCATATGGTTTCTCTGGTGTGAGAAACCAAAAGGGGAAATAAGGACTAAAATGTATAATAGATATTAGGAAATGGAAAGAAAATGTTTAAATGAGAACGGGATTAAGGAAGAGGGGAGGGGGTGGAAAGAAAGAACAACAACAAAAAAAGAAAAATAGAAGAAAAATGGAAACAAAGCTTTTGTATATAAGGAGGTGAAGAGAGGGAAGGAATGGGTAACAAAGAAGAAGCAAGATGGGCCAGGGATGTAGCTCAGTAGTGCTGCACCTTCCTGGTAAGCACATGATCCTGAGTTCGATCCCCGGTACCAAGAAGAATAAGGAGAAGGAGAAGGAGAAGCAAGATATATCATGTACAGCTACAAATTCCCTATGATGAATTATGTATATCTAAATCATTATGTATATCTAAAATGTACCAATAAATGTTTTGCTTTAAAAAAAAACCACCAAAGGGTTAAATTTAAGACCATGTGGATAAGCCCCCAAGATCTTCTGCATACACTTAATTAAGTCTGTATTCCTGTTCAGTTCCTTAAGTTCTCCTTTGGATCTAATGTGTTTCCTTTCTATGGTTTCTAGAGAAGGATGAGGGTAGAACTACTATATTTTCCAATTCATGTTCCCCCTCTCCCTATTTCCCTTCATAATTCCATGCTTCCAACCCTCACTCTAGTGTGCAATGCCAGAGAGTGTGATCTCCAACAACCACCTGGCTTTTCTTTTGGAATCAAGAGTCCTTAAACTTTAAATTCAGCCTAAATGTAAATACCAACTTTCTACCATGTGTTGATTTCAGTGGCCTCTTCCAGGATAAAACCCCATGACAGTATACCCTGCTTTCTTTAAGCAACAAATATTGTTAGTGGGAAAAATGTTGGAAAAGCGTATTTCTGTGACTTTACTGTGGGTCACAGTTTTCAGTCATTTGCTCACAGTGGTTGGTTCATTCATTCGTTTGTTCATTCACTGGCCACACGAAGGATCTATTATGCACCAGAAGCCAAGGTAATGGGCAGGGGCAGAGAGAGTACTACTCCTAGAGTCGAAGGCTAGGTTTTACTTCTTGTTCTGTCACAGCTGATGTGACACTGCACAGATCACTTGCCTTTTGTGAGACTCTTTCCTCATCCGCAGCATGAGAGGTTACAAGACCTTTATTATCTGCAGCACCAACTTCACCTAAGAACTTGTTAGACATGAAAGGTCTGGTGGGACCCTCCTGAATCAGAACCTGCATTCATTTGCACAGGAGCATCTGCAGAGCACCAAAGCCCATAATCTCTCTCATCTCTTACGGCTAAGCATCTTGTGCTGTTTTCTAAAATAGAGGCAGGCTGGGATTTAGCTCAGTGGTTTCACTGCCTGCTGTGTAAGCACAAGGACAAGAGTTCAATCCTCAGTACCAAAAAAAAATAGAGGCAGCGTAGAATCCAAATGGCCACAAAATGGGGTTAGTATAATAAATCAGAATCGGGGGTGCAAAAGAAGGAAGTTCTTTAGATAAATACAGACATGCATTATTTAACAATGGGACATGTTCCAGGAAATGCCTTGTTAGGTGGCTTTGTCATTGTGCGAACATCAGAGAGTCTACCTAACACAAATCTGTATGTATAACCTACTAAGTCTGGAGGCTCTGTGGCTGTATGATGTATGTGTCTGTGTGTGTGTGTGTTATATGCAAAAGATATGGTGAATGTTTAAATTTTTAAAAATTAGAAGACGTATTGCCATTATTCTCAAAGTATTCAAAATACTCCCCCTTGGTTTAAACACATCTATCCCATTATTCTTGACAATATGTCTTTTACTGTAATGTTTTTTAAATTTAAACATTCATCATATTTTTCAATCACTGTGTGTGTGTATGTGTGCACGTGCGTGCACCACTTGGAAGGGGGAGGTGCATAGCCCATTGCTCCTAAGACCTTGAAGAACAAAACACAAGAGAAAATGATGCAATCAAGAGACATGGGAAGAATGAGATGTATGAGGCCACTGCTGGTATAACACAGCACACTGTTTTACAGTTAAACTTGTGTTTTATAAGTTAGAAGGTGTATGCTCTAAAATGATGATTAAAAGTATACTATAGGAAGTACTGTGGAAATCAATGTGGAGATTCCTCAAAAAATGAAACTAGAGCCAGGGATTTAGCTTAGTGGTTTCACTGCCTGCTGTGCAAGTGAAAAGACCCGAGTTCAATCCCTGGTACCAAAAAAAGAAGGAAATTGAAATTCCATTTGACTTAGCTATTTCCCCTTCTAGGTGTCTTCCAAAAAGACTTAAAGACATCATAATATAGTGATACAAGCCTACCCACCCTATTATGAATTGTGGTACTATAAACATGGGTATGCATGAATCACATGTACCAATTCCCCACAAAGAATGTAAACATTATGTACTATAAACATGTAGTAATAAAGTATAATATAGTAAATACATAAACTGGTAACATAGTCACTTATTGTCATTATCAGGTATGATGTCCTGCAAATAATTTTATGTGCTATTCTTTTAATGCAGCACAGTTGGTCAATTTACACCAGCATCACCACAAAAACATGAGCAATGGGTTCTGCTATAATGTTACAACAGTGTTAACAGGAGGTCTTCAGCTCCATTATAATCTGGGAAACCGCAGTGATATATGTGGCCCACTGCTGATGAAAACGTTATGTAGCACATGACTATACCACAGCTCAAGTCCAGACAGCTCCGAGAGGAAATGTGTCTGTTCTGGCTGTGTCTCCTACCATAATCTCTTAGTATCACTGGTCTTTCTCTTTTTGTTTTGTTTCTCCAGATTCGCTTTGTGGTGGAACTCGTATGGCCTTTATCTTTGTTTCTGGTCTTGATCTGGCTAAGGAATGCCAACCCACTCTACAGCCAGCATGAATGTGAGCATGGGGGGAGGCTGGCCAAGCCCCAGGAGACAATGCCTGTCCCTTCAAAAGGAAGGACTTGGGGTGGGCTTCTGATTGAATCTGCTCATCAGCATTTCATGGCTACAGTATGCAAAAGAGATTCATCAGCATTACACAAATATTAATGAATGTTTAATCCTACGCATTCTAAGAAATATTTGCATGTGGTACTGAAGGAATATGCAATTTGTTTGTTTGTTTTGTTTTTGTGGTCATTTTTTTTTATACCTAAACTCTTACCCTTAGAAGGTTATGCAATCATACTTTGTAAGATACTGTCTCTTGGCTCCCTGAGGCCTCTGGAGATCCATGACAAGCCTTGCAATAGCCTCTTGGAGCCATAGCTCTCTTGGAAAGCCCACAGCTCTCGCTGGCCAGGATGGCATCTTCTCCCTCTAGGCAGCTGATGTAGAGGTCTCAGGGTTATGAAAGTTGCTCTGGCCCCTGTTATTGGTCTTCATCCTCTTGATCATGGGTTTCCAGCTTCCATTTCTCAGTCAGCCTCCTATCCAGCACCCCCAGCAGCTCCTATCCCACCATCTGCTGCATTTAGGGGAAGGTATAATGCACAGTTGTGGAAGGGAAACCAGAACCTCTTTTCCTCAATTGCCAGCAGGCTCCCAGAGCCTTGCCTCGAAGCCCTCTTCACCTTTACTGAGAAATGAGCTGCTCCTTCTCTGCACTTCTGCCCCAGCCTCTGTGAGAATATTGGCCTGGTCTAGATTAGGGGCTGATGTTCTGAAACAATGAATTCCCGAGGAAGACCCCATTCTCAGGGCCTGTGCTCAGGGTCTACTTGGTCTGGTGACTAACACCCTCTTATCTTCCTGTTTTAAAGGCCATTTTCCTAACAAGGCCATGCCCTCTGCAGGAGTGTTGCCATGGCTCCAGGGGATTTTCTGCAACATGAACAATCCTTGTTTTCAAAGCCCTACCCCAGGAGAATCTCCTGGAATTGTGTCAAACTATAACAACTCCATGTAAGTATTGACCTTTCCACCATTCAGGGAGGAAGTTGCACACCCTTTCAACCTCCTCATGCACCCCAGTGCACACACCTGCAGGCACACACCATGCGTAGCACTGCAAGAGTGTCTTCGTGGTTCACTGAGCCCTACCTCTTAGGGGCAGAGCAGGCCTCATCTCAGGAACACTCTATGAACTGGTAGGACACCTGGGCAGAAAGCCTCAAACTAAGTCCACATGGACACAATTTCTTGGTCCTTGTACTCCGGAGATGTGACCTGGGATCCGATGGCAGCCCCTGCTGTGACACATCATCCATCTGCTTGGATGGAGTCACCATGTGAGGAATCTCTCTTCCTTTAAAAGCTTTCCTGGGCATCTAAGGGGTAAGAAAAGTGCCAGGATGCATGGTGAGGATAAATGAAATCAGGTTTACAAGGTGAAGTGTACTCTTGGGAGAAAATGACAAATTCTAAACCCTTTTTTTAAATTCCCAATGGTTCCCTTGAGAGGCAAGATCTTGGAATAGGGCCCAAGAGCAGTAATTCTTAATCTGTAGAGCTGAAGACCCTTCCAACAAGCTGATGAAAATTGATGAGCTGTCTCGCAAGAAAAATGGGCCCTCACACACTTCTTTACATTGTACATGTGATTTGAGGGAACTTGTGTATTCCAGGTTAGTGACTTCTGGCCTGATGTTGAATTTCAAGTCAAATCGCATAGGAACAGAGGGAACCTTGGGAATCCCTCTGAGCAGTGAGAGGGCGTGATGTGAGCATGTCCTACAGTCAGAGGCTCGGGGATAAGGGCAGACTTGTCCTTTGCCTGCTGTGCTGACCTAGAGCCACACTTGTGAAGGTTCTACCTGAAAGTCACTAACAAAGGTTCACTGAAGAGTGGGTTTACCCCTTTCCTATAAATACCAGGTCAGGTGGAAACTGAAGTATTTGGTGACTTCCAGTTTTTTGCAAGAGAAGCTCAATATAAATCCTCCAGGACAAACCTGCATTTTAAAAAAAAATTTTGGTAGGTCAGCCTAATGTTCTAAAGTGGCTGTCCCCTCTAGGGACAAATTATGACTGTTTTTGTCTGATGGTGGGAGAAGAGCAGTTGTGGCAGAGACTGCCAGTCTGTATAAAGACCCTAAACTAGTTACCTGTTTGTTTATAAACATCGTGAGATAAACATTCCTGGATTGAAGGAAGATAGAAGAGAGAACACTGTTCTTCCCTGGGGAAAGTCAGAGAGGTAACCTTTTAGCTGGGCTCTCACTGCTGCGAACACCACCTGGAAGCCTTAATTCACAGTCCACACTTTGAGAGTCCATGAGGTTCCTGAAAAGAGCCCTCTATCCACCCAGAGAGATTCTATGGGACGTAGAGTGGGATAAGGGAGGCTTGGCCTACGAAGGCCTCCAGGAGGACTGGCACTGGCAGTGGGAGAGTGGGAGTAGGACAGGGGTCTCCAGGTCCTACTTCCACACTGCATTTGAACTAGAGACACGGTTCATCTCCCACATACGCCTTATGGGGGAAATGTTGGGTTTTTCAAATTGTTTTTGTTTGCAAGGCACAGAAATCCATTCCAACAAGTGTAGGTCCCAGTACTGAGAGTAAATACTTGATGCGAATACATGATTTAGACCGGTGATGCCAAACCTTTTTGAGCTTTCAGTGGTAACGAACAGCCCACCTCATCCGTGGGTGCTATAGGTTCCCCACCACTGCACGTTCTCCCGGAGCTAAGGGCAGCCAAGAGGACTCTAGGAGGAGAGGGACAGAGCCAAAGGCCCACCTGGAGCTGCTCCCTCGGCTTCCCTGTCTAGGCCGGCAGGTCCAGCCTTTCCATCTCTCTCTGTGCATCCGTCCACACCGTTCATCTCTCTCCATAGACCAGTTTCCTTTGCTCCCCAAAGGCCAGGCTTTGGGGATCACCTAGTTCATAGCATTTTGCTTGAGCAATCACACGAGTATCCCTGAATCCTGTATAAATTCCTAGGAACATATGTGGGTGCCCCTGATTCATTCTCTACCCTATAAGCCTTGACAAAGGTGTGTGTGTGTGTGTGCAGGGGAGATTTTGTGGATGAAGCATGGATATCAAATCCTACCCCTATGAATGGGTGGCGTGGCAGGTCGAAGAAGTAGGCAAAGGCTGGGAAGAACTTCCAGTAATACCTACCAATATCATGCTGTGTAAACTTCTCAGGACAGAGACATGAGGTTGACAGGTGACCCAGCCCTGTCCAAACAAGATCAAACAAATTACACCACCTCTGTCTATTATCATCATGAGCAAAAAAGTTTGTTTTGTTTTGTTTTGTTTTTTAAGGAAGTTTTTTTAAAAGTCTCTTTTTGCAGTGAATATTATAACATATGTAATGCAGTAACTAACTCAAGCACACTATTTTAAAAAATAGCACAAGGTGTTGCTATTATTATGCTATGAAAATGACTGCTTTTTGTTGCTGAGGCTTTGTCTTTCTTACAGCTTGGCAAGAGTGTTTCAAGATTTTCAAGAACTCCTCATAGATGCACCAGAGAACCAGCACCTTGGCCAGATTTGGAGAGACCTTCAAACCTTGTCCCGGCTCATGGACACTCTGCGGACTCACCCTGAGAGAATTGCAGGTAAGCTGGGCTTCAATGTTCTCAACCTTCGATGTGATCTCCCTTGCCTCACAGGTCAGAGTGGTTGATGATCTAGGAAGGACAGGGAGATTTGGTGGGAAAAGATATTAGAGGAGGCCAGGAGGGATGAGCTGCAAAGGGAGCATGAGATTCACCTTGGTGAAGTCACCAACCTAAATAGATAGGAAGTTGGGCAGGAGGCCAGGAAGGGTCTCATCCCCTGTAGGTCAAGATACATAAGGAAGAATGCGAAGAGAGATGGTACTCTGGGAAGTGCCTAGATGGATCAAGGTCTAGGAGTTTGCAGAGCATGGTAAAGGTAGAGTCCAGGGGAAAGAGCTAACCAGGAACATAGAAGCAATACTAAGTATCAACGAGGAGCAGTGGGCATCAGAGGACAATGTTTACCATGACATAAAATATGCAGTCACTAAAAAAAAAAAAAAAAATGCAGTCACAGGATTCCTTCCAGTAATAGGCAGCATCTGAGTCAGATGGAGATCTGGGAGATGCAAGGCTGAGGGCTTGCAGGGAGGCACCACAGAAGGTCAAGGATACAAGGGGACTAAAGGCAGTGATTGTACTATATACATCAGGTCTAGTCTGCAAAAGGGTGTATAAGAAGCCAGAAGTACTGAGATGGGCTGGGGGAAAATGGAGAGGCAGAGAATAGAGATTGCAATGGGTTCTATGACCTTGTCTAAGTGAATGAGAATGCAAGGTAGGATTGATGTCTGTAGTCAGTGAATGAATTCAAATTTAGGATTTCAAAGACAGCCAGGTAGGATGATGGGAGCAAGTCTGCAAGGGTGCCCACGGTGAACTGGAGCAGAGGGGAAGATACACAGTGAAGGGGAAGCAAAGGAAATGGGAGGCTAGGCTGTGGGGTTGTACAAGAAGATGGCAGGAGCTGGGTACCAAGGTAGGAGAGCCACTCGGAGTCAGGAACAGTGAGGTGGAGGGATAGAGGAGCTCTCTCCTGTGTCTCTCCTCCCCAGAAGAAAAACAAGAACCAACAAAGAGTAACAACACCAACATGTCTTTGTAAAAGTGTAAGTGGATGTCATGTGGGTGTCTGTCAGTGGTGGGCTCCTCAGAAGGTGGCTGGAGGGACTGCATATGGCAGCTGGAATCAAATTCCTGGGAGGCAGGTAAATGAATGGCTGTAAGGAAGTAAATCCTCAAGAATGGTCATGCAGGCTGGTGGTGGAGAGAGCCCTCCAAGAGAAGGCTGCTACTGGGGGAAGATCATTCAGGGCAATGGGGTTCAGATGCTGTGAAGGCAGCAGTTTCTGTGGAGAGATGTAGGCACCCTAGTGTGTGCCAGGTGACTGTAAGGATGACACAGCTTCTGCCCTGGGTTCCAAACAAGAAAAGTAGAAGAGCAAAATAAATCAGTCCCTTCTCACCAAGCATGTGATGCAACTACTTGGGCAGTCAGCAGATATTTTGCCCCTATTCTGAGCCAGGGATGGGCTAATCTCTGGGAATGGAGTGATGCGTTTGGCCCTAACTGGACAGTGACTCTACAGTGTGGGGTGCTTGGTGGAGGGAAGCAGGGGCTTCAAAAGTATAGGAGAGTCAGGAGCAGAAACTTCTCCCAAGAGAATCTTCTCCTCATCCATCTTGCCACCTTCTGCCTTTTTACCGTGAGGGAGCAAGAAAGCACGGGAGTGTGTTCAGATTAGTGCACTGAGATGATTTTGTTCTAGTCTAATAGTCCCCAAAATAGTAAAGTATGTATTTTACACAGTCATTTTCTACAAACCAGATTACAACAGTACATTCCTTAGTGCTCTGGAAAGAAGAGTTTATTTGAGTTAGCTCAAGTCTGAAGGACTATGAGCACAATTAGCATTTTTAATAGTAAGAAAACAAAGGGTAGGAGGAGTGGTCCACCAACCAGAAAGTGTTCTTTCCAAGGTTAAACAAGCAGAGGAACTGGACATGGGCCAGCCAACTCCTAAAGTGACTGTATCCCCCCTTCATCTGCCAGGATCTATGATGAGGAAGACTTTTCATTTAAGTATCTGATCATTAAATTCAGCTAGACGCTAGAGGAAGTATAAGGGAAATAATTCCAAACCACAGTTTCTCTGTGGTTTGTAAAATGTCTAAATGAGAAGCAAAATCACTATTGCCTAATCCAAAAGCAAGGCTAATTGGATTGGCCTACAAGTGGTTTTTTTTGCAAAGCTTCAGACTGTGGGGAGAGTTCCCTACGGGACAGCAGCTCTGGGGACAAGGGGGCAGGAAAGTCCAGGCAAAGCTCCTCAAAGGCTGGGGACACAGAATGCAGAATCCCTGACCCTGATGGTGTGAGAGGGGACAGGGGTCCATCCCCAAGACAAGGATACAGTGAATGAATTCCAGGCTGGGAACTCAAGTCTACTCTTAGGCCCACAGACTATTCTGGAGACTGTCCAGGAGTCAGCTGGGAGGCACAGCAAAGAGCATGTGGGCGGCCATGGCTGGTGTGTGCTTCTGCCTGTTAGGCCGCAGTCACCTGGGAAAGTATGCAGTGTTTGGCCCGGGCAGTGTTTTCCTTTCCAGAAAACCTGTAGTGCTGCATTCTCAGCAAGGGAGGATTAACAGTGAAAGACCAGACAGGAGCCCCCTCCCCTCTCACCCCCAGGCCAGCTCTGTGGTCTCTCAGTCATCTCTAACCCCTCTTCCTGAGAGCCAGCCTTGCATGCATTCTCAGTTCCCTGGCTCCCACCCCCAGCGTCTAATCTTCCCAAGGAAGAGAACAAGAAGAACCACATTTCACACAAAATGTACTTTTTTGTCCTCAGGCCCCCAGTTCACATTTCTCCCTCAGGAATTTAATGAAGAGACTGTCTGGTGTCGCCTCTGCCTCTTACACTTTGGGCCCCAAGCTCCCCTGGCAGGCTGGCCCCTCAGGTGTGTGTTGAACCACACGGATCCTGCCCTTTGCCCCAGGCCACAGTCCAGTCACCTGGGTGGTACATCGCAGGATGCCTGGGCAGAACGACTCCCTATCTCCCTGTCAGGCCCCTTCTCCCTGCCAGATATTTGTATGTAAGGTCAGCTGAGTTTGTTAAAGAATAACTATGAGATAAACAGCCAAATGGGGTCCAGCTCTCAGGTTAGGACCAAAGGTATCTAGAGAGTACCTTGGGTCATTCAACACTGAGCCCATGATTCAATGTCAGGCCCTAGTGCTGGGTGTCACAGAAAGGTGACCTCTGAGTGGCTAACGCTGCTAGGTAGGAATATGATAAAAGCAGGATCAGGAGCCCCCAACCCTCAAAAGACCATGTGGGTGTGTGTGTGTGTGTGTGTGCGCGCGCGCGCAGGCGGGCGTGCGTGTGGCGGGGGGGGGGCTGGAGGAAGCATATGTGAGGAGTAACTGGGAGAAGAGGAATTGAGCTGGTGTCCCAGAGGAAGGAGGAAAGCAGTGGGAGCCGAGTTGGAAAGAGGACAGGATTTTACGCTCTTGAAAATGAGAGAAGCCGAGAATAAAACGCAGCAGCCTCTCCCCCAGCTCCCCTCCTCCCTTGGAGCCTGTGTTCAGGTTCCCCAGAGCCTCCGACTTCTGTGCAAAGAGCAGTGACCCTGGGCTGCCAATTGGCACGACTCTCAGGCACACCCGCTGTAGCAGAGAGGTCGCTGTGCCGGAGCCTCTGCACCAGTTGCCTGTGCCCTGGCTTGCAGGCAGTCCTGCAGGGTGGACCCACACCCCTTCAGGAGGAACTTGTCAGCGATGTTGATCTGGACAAGGCGCTGTACGGGGAAAGGAAGGCTGGCAAGCATTTGGGTGGGAATGGTTCTGGCTGCCTGGGGAGGGGAAGATGGAGGGTAGGATGGTTTGCTGTGGAGCTGGAGCCAGGAAGGAGCAGGTACATTGAATGATTCAAGCTGGTTAGTGAAGAACTAAGACGCTCGACAGTTACCCAGGCTCCTGGAGAATTGAGATGTGGAGTAGGCATTTCAAACAATCCACAGCTCTGCCCTCAGGTTCATCTGCGCCAGCAAGCTCCTCTCTCATGAGCTGCAACAGTGACTGCATTGGCAGGGGAAGGAGGCAGAGGGGCTGCTGATGAGCATCCCCTGGGAGGGATAGGAATAATATCAACGCCATTAGAATGAGCATTTATTGAGCACTAAGCATTTTCAGGGCTGGAATCTAAGCACTTCACATTTCTTTTCCTGGCTACACCTTAACACTTCTGTGAGGTAGATACAGAAAGTGTAGACTCAGAGAGAGGCTCAATCCCTTGCCCCCGGCCATCTTAACTGTCAGGAGTCCTAGATGCCTCCTTATAGAGGAATTTCTGTCTCCAGCAGGATTTTCTTTTGTTGTTGTTGGGTGGGGAGTGTTTTGTTTTGTTTTGTTTAGCAGTACTGGGGATTGAACCCAAGGCCTTCACACTGAGCTACATACTGAACAATTTTTTATTTTGAGACAGGGTTTCACTAAGTCACTAAGTTGCTCAGGATGGGTTCAAACTTGGGATCCTCCTGCCTCAGCCTCCCAAGGTTCTAGAATTACCTACTTTCAGCAGGTTTTGAGTGAAGCTGCAGAGAATGTGACTGAAGAGGATCAGGACAAGCTCAGGCAATAAGCTGGGCTCTGCTTTTTCCATTTGAATCTTTTCTTGCCCTCAGTAGCCCCATTTGTTTTTGTCCATGCCAATGCCTTGAGCTTGAAACCTGAGCTAAGATGACAAAAATGCCACAAGGGTCCCCTACCCTTCTGCACATGCAGAGAGCACATATCTCCTCCGATGCTAGGCCAGAACCATTGGCATTTGGGGGCCAAATAATTCTTTGTTTGGAGAAGTAGAGTTGTCCTGTGCATCTCGGAACATCTAGCAGCATCCCTGGCCTTCACCCACTAGCACCACACCTGTTGGGACAACCAAAGTTCCAGATACTGTCACATATTCCCAGGGCACAAAATTGTCCTGCTGCAGCTCTCCACCCAGAGCCTGTTGAGAGCCGCTATTCTAGTCCAACGCCACAAAGCACCCGACATCTCATCTGCCCTCGGCTAACTTTTCCACCTTCTGAGCCTTCCCCCTGTGTTGGGCCTAGCTGCTTCAGTAGCAAGTGCGGCAGCAGTGGTGGTGACAGCTTCTGACCCTGACCTCCAGGTGCTCCCAGCAACCCCAGAACTGAGCCTCCTGTGGCAATCAAGTTAAAATTGTTTCTAGTCAATTCTGGCTGTTTTCCTTTTTTTAACCCATATCTCCTTCCACCCCATTCTTCCTCTCATTCATGCATAGGAAGAGGAATACAAATTCGGAATGTTCTAAAAGATGAAGAGACATTGACACTATTTCTCAGGAAAAACATTGGCCTGTCCAACTCAGTGGCCCACCTTCTGGTCAATTCCCAAGTCCGTGTGCAGCAGGTAGGTGGGTGTCAATGGTCAGTGGTCCCTGGAGGGGTGGGGTAATAGCACGGAACTTGGCAAGGGAAAAGGCCAGGGAAACCTTGGCTTTTCTTTTTTCCTCTTACATTCATATGAAGTATCCATGAATCATGCCCCAAATTTAGGAAAGTTCCCAGGGGCCATTGAGATGAACATTTCCATCGCAGCACTTTGAAGCACACAAATCCTGGCAACATGAAAACACCTCAAGTTTCATTACTGGAAGGAAGCTGAGTGATGATGTGGTTCAAACTCCCCTTTAGGGCTGAGGAAATCCAGAGCTATTCATTTACTAATCAACTATTTAGGGACGGTTGTAGGTACTGGAACGGTGTGAACAAATCTGGCAGAGACCCTGGCTCAGGGAGCTCCCATTCCAATGGTGGCAGCTCACGTGTTTCCTAGTTGTCCGGAACTATTGGTGTGGGGACAGGAGAGGTGGACAATGGTGGTAGTTTAAGTGGGATGATCAGGGAAGGACTTCCTGAGAGGTTATTTGAGCAACCCTCACTGAAGAGAAGGCAGCCACACAGATAACTGCGGGAGAGTTCTGGCCAAGAACTAGTTCTAGCCCAAAACTGGCTCATGCCAAGAACCAGCAGTGTAATCTCTATGAATGCTAAGGTCACCTCCTGAGGTCACCAAGTCTGATAATGGCAGGAGAAGGGCCAACATCCTCTTTATTGGATTTATTTCTTTTTGGTGCCAGGCAAACTCTTTCTTCTATGTTTCTGGAACATTTCTAACCTATACCTCCCAAAATATGTTTCATCTATTTTAATGATTTCCCATATGTACACAGAGCGACTTCACCATGAACACACAATTTCCACAACTGTTAGCTCCTTTGTCCCTCACAATAATCCTGAGATGGAGTCAGAGATGGAGAAATTGAAGTGTCAAGTGATGGTATGATTTGAACACAAATATAAAAAGAAACTGTCATAGCCAGAGTGGAATGCAGGTCTTCTCATTACCATTCCTACATTTCTCACTGTGGGTCTCAAAATCTGGAGACCAGCAACACCTGGGCACTTGTTAGGAATGCAAGGTTTCAAGCCCCACCCCAGGTGGGCTAAGTCCAAACTTGGGCCCAGGGCTCAGGCTCCTGGAAGCGTGGGCGTCAGTATGAGAAACACAGGGAGAACACAAGATCAGCAGCAGCCAAAGACACACACACTCTCCCAACTCCCTCTTCACTGCACTCCCTTCCACCTAGATGGGAGATGAAGACATAAAGAATTTCAGGTCTGTCAGCTCTGAGCCTAAGATCTGCACAGGGTTCTGTCCTTGCCTAAACAAGCAGGAGACTGCACTCCACAGGCATCTGGTTCTGTGAAGGGGGATCTCATGCTGGCTCCCCACACCATGGTGAGGGAGCCCATGCTTGCTTTTCTAACTGCTCAGTCTATGGGGTTGCCACTGAAACTAGATGAGGGAAACTGAGGATCCGATCCGGGCCAGGCCCTGGGAGGCAGGCCTGACTCCTGGCACTGCCCAGTTTCTCTCACCCTCCCACCCAAGGAGAGGTGTTCAAGGTACTAGTTGTTCATTTTCCTCCTCACTTTCTCCTCCGCTCATAAAACGCCAGTCCTGGCAATGCTTGTGATGATTTCCAGTTGGTAATAAAAGGAAGACGGAGATAAGGGCAGGAATTTAGGGGAAATTTCTCTTGAGTTCCTACTGATATGACCTTTGGAGCTCTAATTGCTGTGCTCCTGGTACCAGGTATGAAGCCTTTCATGGGGGAGACAAGGGCCTGAGGTCACTAGGCTGTGCCTTTATGGAGTGTCCGAGTGTCCCTGTTTCTGAGTAGCTAATTAACAGGCCCCAGGCACCTCCTATACTTTGCAGGGGTCATTCATACCAACCCAACTCCCCTGCACCTTCCAGACCCACCTGGCTCCTCAGCCTGTCTTCTAGCTCCGCATCTCCACCTCAACCACCATCTGGCTCTGACTCACCAGTGCCACCCACTAGAACTTTCAACCACAACGGCAATGTCAGCACTCTCTTGTGCCCCATGGTAGTTTGCAGCTGTACAGCAGACCATGCTCATTAACAGGGAATTTGTGCTCTTTACCATCAGAAATAGACATCCCTCCTGGTCCTTCCTCCTTGGTGTCTGAGCACAACTCCAAAGGTGGTCTTGTCTTCCTCACTCCATCTAGGGAATTATCAGAGGATGAAAGTACAGTTCCTCGGCTCACCACCCTGGAAACTCCTAAACATGCTTCGAGGCCCAGATCAAATGTTGCCTCCTCAGTAAAAATGCTCATAAAGCTCCTTTCTTTGTCCCACCCACCCCCTCTTCCCTCTTCCCCAAACAGCTAAAGGGTAGTGATTAAGCTCTGGGTTCTGACCTCAGCAAGACGACACACTTATGAGTGTGACCTCAAGCAAATTCATGAACCACTCTATCCTGTTTCCTCTTTTGTAAGTGGAAATAATACAAGGTAAACCATATATGGTGGTTGTGGGAGTTAAAAGAATTAATGTATATGAAGTATTTAGAATGGTGCCTGACACACAGAAACACTCAGTAAGTGAGAACTGCTTTCACTAGCTATTCATCTCTGTTTCCCAGTCCCTGTCCTGGACCCCACACCATGAAGTCAGTGAATGAGCCTTGAGAAAATACGTGAGTGGGATCTTTGTGGTGTTTCATAAGCCACCTGTGGAAGTTGTACAAGTAACCCCTCCTCCACCACATCCCTCCTCTGGCATGTAAGAGGCTTAGACAAAATGAGCTTATTGATTCTCTCCACCTCAAAATGTTCCAGGCTCTGGGATTGGGGTTGAGGGGATTGCCTAGGGATAAGAAGTGAGGTATGGGAAAAACAGAGAGACTTTGTGGGATCCAATTCAGGTATAGGGCCTGGAGACTGAAGAAACCATAGCTGAAGCTATTGATAGCTATGATCTATGACTCATGTAGGGACCAGGCTTCCAGGTAAGGTCTGAACAGTTTCCATACAGGAGGTGGCAGAGCCTGGGCCTGCTCTGCTCCACAGCCCAGAGTCCTGTGTAACTGGAACCCACATGAAGGCTGCAGTGCCCAGATAATCTCACAAACGTTTTCATGATACAAGGGTCTTATCCACTGCAGGAAGTCTGGGACATCGGGAGGCCAGGTACTATGCCAGGCAGCAAGGACCCCTGACCAATGTTCATACCCTTCTCTGTGCTCTTAGCCCCTGGAAGCCAACATAGGCATAATACAACAGAGTCACTGTCCATGAGTCCTCTAGGAGCTGCAAGATGTGGCCTATCCAGGCCTTAGGGTTGTAGATAAAATATAGGGTGCCTAGTTAAACCTGAATTTCTGGTAAACAACAATTTTTAGCATAATTATGTCACATTTAGACCCTACTTGGAAGATACATACTGAAAAACTGTTCATTGTTTATCTGAAATTCAAATTTAACTGGACCACTGGTATTTTTATGTGCTAAATTTGACAAGAACAAAGGGCATGGATTGGGCATTTTTCATCACTACAAGTGTGTCGTCTTCATTCCTCCACCTCAGCCTCAAGGAGAAGGTCTTGACTGCACCATAGCGTCATGCACAAAGAAGGGGATCTCTCATATTTAAAAGGCTCTCTGACAAAGTGAGGTGTGGGGAGTATTTGAGTTTCCTATTGCTGCTGTAACAAATTACCACCAATTTAGTGGCTTAAAACAACACGTATTTGTTATCTTGAGATTCTAGAAGTCAGAAGTCTGAAAGTCAAGATGCCAGCAGAGTTGCCTTCTTCACTGGGGTGATTATTTTCTTGACTTTTATAGCTTCTAGAAAGACTATCCAGTGGTCCTTGGCAGTGGTCTCCTTCCTTCTGCAAGGCCAGCAATGGTCCATCAAGCCTTTCCCCCATCACATTACTCCCATTTTTGTTTCTTCTGCCTCCTTCTTCCATGTTGCAAGGATTCTTGTGATTACACTGGACCCACACAGATTAATTAGCACCTTTAATCTGTCTGTGATCTTAATTCCTTTCACCATGGACTGTACTGTATTCACAGGTCCCGTGGGTTAAGATGTAGGCATCTTTGGGTGGGGGAGGGGGTACAGCTTTTCCCTAACACAAGGAGGGTTCCAGTGTGGCTTCTCCTCCCTACAGTTTGCTCATGGTGTCCCAGATCTGGTGCTGAAGGACATTGCCTGCAGCGAGGTTCTTTTGGAACGTTTCATCATTTTCAGCCAGCGACGTGGGGCACATACTGTGCGAGATGCCTTGTGTTCCCTCTCCCAGGGCACCCTACAGTGGATGGAAGACACTCTGTATGCCAATGTGGACTTCTTCAAGCTCTTCCAAGTGGTAAGGAAAGGGTTTAGCTGCTCCCCCCTTGAAAATGATTCTTGGGGCAGGCAGGCCCGGGCCAGGTAGGACATCAGGGACTCATAAACTGACCCAGGGGGAAGATGTGAGCATACTGTTCAGGACAAGCCTTGAGGACGCTCCAAATTCCAAGGGCCCAAGACATCTTAACCAAGAGTACTTTTAGAACAGTGGTCCATGGATCCAGGAGTCACTATGAGGTTCACCATTAGATATGCACTTGTGGCAGATGTGTGTCCACTTTAGCAGTATATGGGTAAGGAAGAAGGAGGCCTGGCTTGACTCCTGCCCACTCATGTCCTTCATTAGTGGTTATAAGTAAGATATAGAACCTTTCCTGGCCCTATTATTCACCAACACAACAAGTATAATACTTTATATAGAGTGGTAGGAAAACAGAAAAAAATTATTTGCCAAGAATTTAATAAATTTCAGAAGATGCAGATTTCATACTTCTTCCTCTGGGTCTGGTCTTGACCTCAAAGGTTACTGTTTCCAAAGAAAAAAAAAAAAAAGGAAATGTCATAGTCTCAAAAATTTGGAAATCCTAGATCTAGCTCAGCCTGCTCTAGAACTGCACCCTAGACAGAATTCTTACATGTAATAGTGTCTCTTCCTTTGCCAGAAGAATAAAATGAGAGAATTACATAAAGAAGGTATAGCTCAGGGATCGTTAAACTGCAGGGTGATGAAAATCACCAGAGAGGATGGTAAAAGATGCAGGTCGTATGTCCCTACCCCTGAGCCTCACGCAGGAGAACTGTCCTGTTACCTCAGGAGACTCCGATAGAGGTCACCTTGGCCATGCTGTCAGAGACACTCACAGCCCTTCAGAGACAGTGACATACTGTATACATTATTTCTAGCACCAAATTGTGGTTGTTGTCTTTTTCCTACATTTTAATTTCTGGAACTGTATTGGGAGGAGTGCCAATCACTAAGAATTGATTTAGGAAATGTGTATTTTGTCTATTGTTATGGTATTCTCTCAAATCCCAGAAAACTCATTGTCAGCTTGTCTTTAAGGCTTTTGAAAAATGAAACAAAATAAAAGAAGACCCCACAGTTTTTGTCAAGAGTTCACTTTGAATTCCTTTCAAACTGTGACTCTCCCTTGGAAGTTGCTCTCCAATTTTCCCAGCTCATCCGGGTGGGCCTCCTGAAGTGGGTAAGAGGGGTCAGGACCTGGGGTGCCACCACTGCTGAGAGTTCAGGACCCCAGAAAAGGCCTCAAGACTTCCCACGCTGTAGAGAGAATAAGAAGGCATGTGGTCCAAACATCTCTGTCCAAAGTTTTAAAAGAAGCCCAAATTTAGACACATTCCTTGGTTTGTTTCAGAGTCAAACAGAAGAGTAAGATGACAAAGATGCTTTATTCTGGGAAGCTATGCCCCAACACAGCCAGGGTTGTGTCACAGAGCTGCTGGGACTCCCTGCTCCTCTGGGGCAGAATGAAGGAGATCCATGTACCCCATGTAAGCAGTGCCTGGGCTGCACAAGAACTATGCAATCTTGTTGTCATTGAGAAGGGAGCAGAGCCATGCTTCTCTTCTTGATGTACCTTGGCCACTGACTGGTATAGTTACATTTTTCTCCTGGGTCCTTACTGTCAATTCTGGGAGGAAAGTCCTGGGTGTAACAGTATAAGAGAGCACTGCAGCAGAACTTTCCATTAGTGACTTTGTGTTAGTTAGCTTTTGGTTACTATGGAAAACACCTGAGACAATCAACTTATAAAGAAAAAAGGTTATTTGGGCTCATAGTTTTGGAGATTCCAGTTCATAATCAATTGGCCCCATTGTGTTAGGGGCCATGGTTTTAGCAGCCAAGCATGGTAGGAGCATGTGGTAAGACAAATCCATTCACTGCATGGCTAGTAAGGAAAAGACAGTGAAAAGAAGAGGCTGGGGTCCATGATCCTTTTCAAAGGCATATCTCTAATGATCTGAAGACTTTCCACTAGGCCCTACTTCGTAAAGGTTACACTACCTCCCAATAGCACCAAGCTGGAGACCAGGCCAGCTTTAACACTCAAAATTCAAACTATTGCAGACTCCAGCCTCAGGCCATTGGATTCATATGTTTACTTTTCAGACGAGAAAGACCAGAAAGACTTTCCTTCTGCCCTTACATGCTGCCCTGGCAAGTACTCAACTCTGAAGCCAGGGGCTCACTTGGCCAAGTGCCCTCACTGACCTCAGCTAGGTCCTGGGCGCTGGCTCACCACCTCAGAATGTGTGACCATGTGCTCACACCAGCAGCAGCACCTGCCAGGGCCAGGTACTATCGTGAGGCCGAGGCTCCACAGTGAGGTCAGAGACAAGCAAACAAGCCAGTTCACAGCAGTAGAGCTTAGAAAGACCAGGAAGATATGTTCTCCAGAACAGCAGTTCCTAGGCTTAGCCACACACTGAATCACCCACAGAACTTTAAAAACTGTACATCTGCAGCTCCCATCCCCAGATTCTGCATCACTTGGTATAGGGTACAACCTGTACTTCAGTATTTCTTTAGAGCTTCCCAGATAATTCCAAAGTCTAGCCAGAGTTGGGAATCAGTGACCTAGAACATAGTTTGACTTACAATCCGTTTCTGTAGACCAAGCAAAGCAATCATTGTATCCCAGAGGCCTTGGAGCCCTCAAAGCACTCATCTGGTCACCCCTAAGACCAGGATGCTGTGGCAATGCTTCCCCCTCCTGTGATCTTAATAAGCCACAGAGCTGTAGAGCCTGAGTGGACCCAGATTTTGCCTAGGCAGAAGGTGGCCTCCAGGATTGCCTCTACAAAACACTACACACAGGCCATCTAGTCCTCTGGCGCCCTTGAAATGTACTTTTCCATGGAGCAAATGGATGGAGTAGCTAAACATTTTTAAATACTGATACATAATGTAAAAGAAATTGCAGGGATTATGATGGGATTTTATTTTTATTGCTGCTGTACCCATCCTCCTTTTGTTTCAGGAAAATGGCCCTGAGAGGCTTAAAGCAGGCAAAGAGGAGAACAGCCAGCCTCTCTGGGCCAGGCTGTTATTGCAGCTGGTTGGCACACAGCCATGCTTCACCCAGCGGGAGGGCCGGGCCCTCTGCTCTGGGCTATTTCTGTGTGCACGTAGTCAGTATATAAATCCGATTTTATTAAATGCCAAGTCAGTTCTCATTAACAAAGAAAGAGAAGGAAATCTCAGTAAACCACTGTGACAGCACCTTCGTGGACTGTGTGAGGAGCAGGGGGTGTGGGTGGGGTGGGGGCTCAACCCCTGAGACCTGGGAACCTGTGGAGCCAAGAGAACCAGAAGGGGCGTTAGCACCAACTGGGACCAGCTGTGTTTTTCCTCGGTCCGGTGGAGGTCAGAAGGGAGTGTTGTCATCTTCAAATAATCCAAATGCTGAACCCATGACCTTATTCACCCACCCACCCAACTCCTCCAACACTACCGCACCTGCTCATGTGCACGCATGTGCACACACACGTCTGACTTGGTGAGCTAGATGTGCTGGAGGAGAAAGGAGAAAGCAGGTGACCAAATTTCTTCCAAGGAGATTCAGCCTCTCTTGGTTTCACCTCTGCTGGGATAGCTTGAAGGAGCTTGTCTCCGCCTGGGGCCTCTTCAGTCTTACCGCCTCCAGCTTGAAACCTAGGAGGTAAGAGCTGGGGCCAGGGTATCATTATTGCCAACCCTACCTGCAATGTTCCCACCTCATAAAAGAAATGGTGCATCAGTTTCATCAGTTTCAGGTGAGGGACTGGGAGGTTTCCCATCTGATTTGGCTCTAGGCATGCATTCCCCTCCTCCTCCTCCTCCTCTTCCCCCTGTGATCCTTCCTGTTTTCTCTCCAATTCTACTGCACAGCTTTGAAATCTTGCTGAGAAGCAAATCTGTCCCTTCTGCTTTGAATGTTTATTTGTGGAAGTTCGGCAGGGGAACTGAGGCGGGTGCCAAGACCTGCCATGCTGCTGGGAAATCTGAATTTCCCTCCCTTCCCCCTTCTCAGTGGCTGTTGATAGAGGAAATGTGGCCTTTTGGCTCACAGTTTTCCCCATTGCAACTGCTTCCAGTGTGTCATGAGTTAGTTTTCATTCCATTCCCTCCACCGCTACTCTACTGTGGTTTTCACTTTTCTGACTTCATTGTGCTCACGTCCCTGTGACTACGGGCTGGCTGAACATTGAGTTCCAGAGAAAAAAGGTCCCAGTCTTCGGGTTCCTGACTACATGCTCCTATCGACGTGCTGCTTTGTTGTTGACTCTGCTCCATGAATTCCTGAATCATCAGGAATAAACAGGACAGACTGCCCACTGCCCAGTGAGAGTTGGCCACACTTTCTGCTCTCCAGGGCCATTGCTGAAGTTTGTGAAATTTCAACTATGCATATTAGTCTTTGGATGGATATTGCTGCAGCAAAAGTCTCTGGGAAAGTTCCCATGTCTCTAGAATTTTACAGTGAGGTCTCGTTAATGACTTAATTTCATGACTTCCTCTCTTTTGATTTCTAAATCTTTGGATTGTCAACTTTCTCCTACTTCTGTGTGAGAGATCTTGGAGGAGGGAAGAAAAAGGAAGAAAGACTGAGTGCCAGCATCACTAGTGTTCAGCAGGGCCATTGGGCAGAAACCTAAACCAGAAAATAGATTTTCTGAAAATTATTAAGCCACAGCCAGTATATTTGATTTATAGCATTGGTATTTATTTCTGCCTATAGCTACAAAAATCTGTGTTTATGCAATCAAAAATTTCCCATGCATGAATAGATTTCAATAAGGAAGAAATACAAAGGAAATAGAAAAGAGGCACTTTAGTGTACACTAAATGTACATTAGGCCTACTAGCTTCCATTTGCCTGATTGATTTGTTTCAGGATTCAGGGTTTGAATGCAGTAGACTCGGGTTTGTTGATTTTATAGACTTAAAGAGAAAGAATTTCAGGGAGGCTAAAACTAAAGTGACTTAGGATAGAAAGAGGACCTCAGGAAGGCTGCTATTAAGGATGATGGTTTCCTGAGATCCTGGCCTTTATTCAGTAAATACACATTGAGCGCCTACTATGAGTGCACTAATAAGTTAGGCATCAGGTTCTCTCCCATAAAAATTGTTTTTAAGATTTTAGCTTCTGATATTTTTCATCTCTACAGAACTGAGGTTGTTGACCTTTTTATGGATTAGGATCACCAGCTCTATATCTTTTCCCTAGGAAACATAAATTCCCACAGATACACAGGGAATGGGAACTCATAGAGCTGCTGAAGCCAGATCCCACGTTAAGAGCTTTTGTAATATAATTTCTTTCCTACCTACCACTAATACATGTCCTTTCCTAAAAGTCTCAAATAACCACAAATTCCTTCATAATTTTCTGTATAAAGTCATCAGCACCCCCCACCCTGAGCTCAAGGCCCCTAATAAGAGGACCAGAGTCCTGAGCAGCAGGATGGGACACACAGCATCTCCAGGCTCTGGGCTGGCACTTAACCTTAAAGGGGATCTTATTCTTCATATCTGTAAAGTTGACACAATAAGACCTGCGTTACATGTCTCAAGGGACTGCAGTGAAATTTGCATTAAAGAAGAGATAGTAAGGCTTTGAAACCAAATATTTTTTGCTCTTACCAAAGCGGGAACACATCCACTTTGCAGCTCCTGCTCCTCCCTCAGATCACTCAGAGTAGGGGGACGTCTGTCTCCCTGAGTGACCTTTGACTGCCTCTAGATTCCAAGCTCAGTTTTGCTTACATCAACCACAGATACCAAGACAGAAGTCACGACAAAGAGAAAAAGGCCTATTTTCTATTGAGCCAAAGAGATTTCCCTAACTTGCCTGTTCACATACCCCAGAGCCCACCCTCTGGTTCAGATGCTGTTCCCACCAGTGCCAGGAGACAGCGTGTCTCTGTGACCTCTGCCAATAGTTTGGCATGTGCCCCCACCTCTCCCAGTGATTGAGTGAATTCTCCACTCATGACGCATTTCCTAGCACTCAGGGCTGCCCTCCTGGTAGCCCCCTCACCACTAAAGCAGCTTCCTCTCTTTTCATCTGATGCTTAACAACTATCAGGTTGCAACAAACGTTCTTCAAATCCACAGTCTCCCAGTTGCCCAGCAACAACTTCCCTCCCGGATAAATCTGGGCTTCCTGTAGCTGCAGGCTAGGACTGAACCTAGCAGCCCAAAGTTGCCTGTCCATCCCTTCTTCTGCTCGTCACCTCTGGTCTGGGTGCTTTCAAAGCAGCCACCCATCCTTTGCTCCAGAACTTTTCAGAGACCATGTCATCCATATAAAGATGCTTTTAACCTGAAGCTACCTAATTACCCTTGTGCTAGAAATATCCTCTACTTAGAAATGAATAGTTTCCAGATTGTCTTCTTTGAATCACAGAAAGTAAATGAACAAAAAAATGTCAACTCATAAGGCATTCCTTTTGTATGTTAGCAGAGCAGCATCCGTTTGATTAACTCATTGGCTCCAAAGCATTAGCAAACACTATCAAGATTTTTTAGGAGCTGATATGCTGTATTCTGCATAAGCATAAAATAATACACAAACTCAAAAAAAGACGCATATTTTTGTCCCTAAGAGCCCCCCAGAAAAGCCTCTTGGGATCAAAATCTTCTTGTCACCTGCAAGGGTCTTGTATCAATTTCTTAAATATAGAATCAAGGCCCGGGTATTACTCAGACCAACCACAATTAATAGAGACATCTCTTTCACAGCCCTGTTTGTATATCCTTGAAAGGTCTAATCACTTTAACCTTGGGTTGGCAGTACTGAAAGTGTTATTTGTTGAGAAATTAAAAGAACTACTGGTATAGGAAAATGTAGGATGTGTGTGTGTGTGTAATACTTGCCATTTTTGTCTAGACCTTTTTTCCAGAAATGTTTCCACATTTCCATTCAAATAAATGTACAGCCTCTTCTGGGTCTTTTTTTTTTTTTTTTTTTTTTTGGTGCCAGGGATTGAACTCGGGTCCTTGCGCTTGCATAGCAGGTGACGAAAACACTGAGCTAAACCCCTGGCCCTTTTGACAGGTACAATTCCTGTGATTTGAATAGATAATGGGGGAGGGAATGAAATGAAGAAGAAAGCCCTGGGAAGTTTACTGTATAATTCATTGCACCATCAGTCAGATAACTGGTGAAGAGATACAGTTGGGAGGCTTCCTGGGAGCCAGTCATGGTTCTGAGCTATAAGTGCTAGCTCAGTGATGTGACTTTAAGGCTTTCATTACTTACCATCTCCAATGGAAAGAACAAGGAATTGCAACCAGCATGCTAGACACATCCTTGAACTTTAATTAATGAATATTATTTGATTATAAGCAAGACCAAAAAAGAAAAGAGTTAGCCAGAGACAAAAATAAATCTCAAGCTCTGTCTCCCTGTCCCCTCTCCCCCAGGTTCCTAGGCTTGTACTCATCTGACCATCTCTCCGTTCTCCTCCTCTTGCTGGCTATCTTCACACTCCTCTCCACCTCGAATTCCCGGCTCTCCACCTTCCGTTCTCACACACTGTCTTAAGTCTCCTTCCAAACATAAGCTCTCGTGCCACCTTACCTGTCCCTGGACTCGACTCCACCTTCCCTGTAAGTCACCATCATCCCCTGCTGGAATCACCTCTCCCTAAAATCTCAGTAGACTCTGTCTCCTTCTGCTGGATTGTGTTTCACTGATTTGTTAATATAACAGGTTTGCACTGAGCATCTATTGTGTGTGTGGTTTGAAGATTAAAGCATATCCGTACAGTTAATGAGCTTACAGTCTAGTGGGAAGACAGATTCATTAAAAATAATAGCAAACCAATGTAAAAGTGATACACAAATGTGTAGAGAATAAATGATAAGGGCACCTAACTGATAGGAAAGGAGGGTAGGAAGAATGTGGTGATGAGGAAGGGAAGAAAGCCTGCTGGAGAAGGAGAGGAGGCTTTGGATGAGTTGATGGGGGCAGTCAAGTGAGGGTGAGAGAGGACAGAGTAGGTTGGCTGCTTTATCCTTTAGCCCCTAAAGCCTTAAGCATTGTACCTAAGAGCTACAGGCTTTACAGAAGCCTATAATAATGTTTGAAACTAGAAGTGGATGGTCGGGGATTTAGCTCAGTGGTTCCAACACCTGCCTCACAAGCGCAAGGTGCTGAGTTCGATCCCTGGTACCAAAAAAAAAAATTCTTATGATTCAAATTTGCATTATACTTAGCACTTGTAGACTTATTTGTAAGCAATAACAGAATATTACCAATGCCTCCACCAGCATGTGGAGGGGCTCCAAAGCGGAAGGAATCAAAACTAGAAGTGGAAGTAATTTGGCTCCAAAATACAAAGAAAAAGCTTTGAAATTAAAATGAATAAATATTAAATTGCATATTTAAGGAAGGTAATGTTGTTCAACTTTATTGTTACATTTAGTATTTACAAAAGGTGGAATTCATCATCCAGTTTATAGTTTCCGATTTACACCCATTCCTAACTATTCATGCTGATCACTGAGAAATCATAACAGAGTATTCATTAAATGAGTTACTCAAAGTCAAATAATTTCAGACAAAATTAAGAGCCTGAAAATGTATATCTATATGTAGATATGTAGAGAAACAGCATTAGTGCTTTCCAATACATTGAGGTATACATGAGATCAGAGCTTGCCTTCCCAGCAAAGAAGGGCCTCAGGAGAAAAGATATCCACACAGGCAGAACACAGCCCTGGATAATCTAGCTTACAATCAAGTGAGGAAGACAGACAACAAACTGAAGGAGAAGAGGAAGTAATTAAAAGTTCTAGGAGCTTTGACTGATTTACCTGATGTCCGACCTCTTTTGACATATAAACATGACAATTCCTTAGTTTCTATGCCTCTGGGCCCCTGGACCCTCTTCTATCCTTTAGGATCTGGTTATTTTTCTCTGCACAGCTTCTTTGGGCTCTGGTCATCAATTCTAGTTTCCTCCTATGACAGTCTTTCAGCTGACCCTTAGCTATCTATACTTTCTGCAGCCTGAGGGCTCATCTGCTCCACACTCATACTTGTCACCAGTTCCTAGAATCCCCAGGCTGGCACTCTTGAAAATGGAATGGAAATGGAGAAGTACCAGTAACTCCTGAGCAGAAAGTAGTGCCACCAGCTGAAGGACACATGAGAACAGACGCTGGTTGTGGAAGATAATATGACCAGTGTAAGAAGTGTTGGATCCAGACAGAGGTCCAGCAGACAACTGGCTATAAGGCTAAAGCTTTGGAGAGAAGTCCGGGTTGGAGGTGCAGATTTGGAAGTCATCAGCAAAAAAAGGTAGCAGGTGAAATGACAAAGGGAGTAAGATATTGGGAGGGGAGGAGATAGATAGCTCTTAGAGGGAAGGTGGAGACAAAGGAGCTCAGAGGGGAAGACAGAGAAGAGGCCAAGCAAAGCAGGAAGAACAGTGTTGCAGGTGGCAATAGAAGAAAAGAACCATAACCAAAAATGCTGAGAAAAGCAGACATCTGAGAAGACAAAAACCAAAAATACCTAATACACTTAAAAACTAGGAGGAAACTGAGGATTCTAGATTCTAATTAAAGCATCTTGGTAGGATGGTGAAGGTGGACAATGAAAAAGTGAAGTCACTTTGAATATGGACTATGCTTCCCACAAGAAATGTGGGGAGAAAGATGGAGGAAGAAGGCTGTAGCTACAGTGGAATCAGAAGAGATTCTTTCTGTCCTATGTGAGAAACTTGAACATACATCCATCACAATAATGATGGGAAGGCTGAAGATAAATCATGACATTCTTTTTTTTTTTTGGTACCAGGAATCAAACTCAAGACCTTGCCACTAAACTAAATTCACAGCCCTCAACATTCTTGCAGGGAAACTCCATGAAGAAAGGACTTTGTTTTATTCCCTGCTATCTTCCCAGCACATGCCACATAGCAGCCACTCAGTCAATGGTTGTCCACTGTGTAGTTATATCATTTACAAATTGCAAATATTTATAACAAATCCTAAAAAACAGTGAGTTTTGTTTCCCTCCCAAAGCAGAGTTCTGTGGTAAGTCATCTGCAAGCCATGTGAAGGTGTTGCAAATTTCCTCAGAAACTATGGCTCTTCTTCATTTCCTTACTCATCCCTAGAAAGAGCTTGTCATCTGAAGATCTTGAGCTGCCTGCTGCACTTCTTCTAGCCCATCCATGTTCCAGGGAGGGGGAAGGTGAAGGCAGAGGATACTCTTTTAAAACACCATTTCCAGAAATCTCACCCTATGATATCTTAATGATTAGAATTGTCACCTGCTTACCAGATACAAAGAAGGCTGGGAAACGCAGTTGATGTAGGTCTAAGCATCTTTAGCAAAATTGAGTAGACAAGCATCCATCTCCATCACATTGACAGAGCCTACTCAGTGGTAGGCAACATTTAAGGAATGGATAAATGAGTATTTTATTCTTGTGGTCTTTCTTATGCTTTGTGTCATTGTGTACTTACATTAAGGGGAAAAGAAGGCCTAAGTGTTCTATATGAGATTCAGAACTACCTGGACAATATTGAATTATTCAATTGAATTTTTAAAATTGAATAATTATGAATTTCCAGGAAGTTATTACTATTTCTTCACTGTATCCATTTCTAATAGGCATCAATATAAGGGAATTTGACTTCAAGACAAAAAGCTAAAATTTATTTACTCTTTTTTAAAAAGGCAACTTAAAAGCAGGCTTGTGTTGCAGAGCCTTTTTTCATTGGACATTCATGAATGTATGATGGTCTCTAAGGAAACTTCATTCTACTTCCCAGTACGTGGGATTTGTGATTCACAAATGTTTCCTGGACTACTGCAGAAAATGCAACAGATAAGAACTTTAAGTGATAGAGAAAGAAAAATGTAAAAATCACTGTCCTTAATGAGCACACTATTTCAAGAAGTAGCAGGTATATAAACAGTTATAATCAAATTGCTTGTTGCTATAATAAAAACATTTGGCCAGGTTCAGTGGCCCATACCTATAACCTGAGCACTCTGAGAGGCAGAGGATTGCAAGTTCAAGCCCAGCCTGGGCCACTTAGTGAACTGACAAGACCTTGTGTCAAAATGAAAAATAAAGGGCAGGGGATTTAGCTCAGTGGCACCATGCCTGTCTTGTAAGCACAAGGTCTTGAGTTCAATCCCCGGTACCAAAAAATAAAAATAAAAACTAAAAAAAGACCAGTGCAAAGGCCCTAGGTGCAATCCCCAGTACTAAGAGAAAAAAAGCATGATATTCACTCATTTATCAAACATTATTTGAGTGTCTACTGTGAGCTTATCACAGAGATATAGTTCCTGCTACATGGGGTTTCGAGACTAGCCAGAGAGACAGATGACATGTACACAGAAAGGGTAATCATTAGTGCTGACAACTGCAAAGAAAGAAATAAACAAGACACCTTTGGAGAACATAACAGGGCAAGGGCAAGCAAAACAGCATAGAAAAAGAAGCATCTGGATCTGCCCAGTGATAGCTGTCTATCACATAGATAGTTGTGTTTGAAATGAGACTTGAAAGAGTAGAAGTTTGCCAAGCAAGGAGAAACGGGATGGACAGCAGAGCCAAGGAGAGAGCAAGAGCCTGATATGAGGGGAGACAGAAGCCCAGCGTGGTGGAGTAGAGGCAGGCACTGGCTCAGCAAAGGCTGTGTGTGTCCAGCACTGGAACTGACCTCTCCTGGAGACAGTAGGGAGCCACAGATTTCTGAGCAGAAGTGGCAAGATTTGATTGACCTGTTAAGTAACCCGGGTCACAGTGTAGAAGATGCATCAGAAATTAGGAGATCGAGCCAAGCGACCTGGAAGAAGGCTATTCTGGAGCAACATCCTGAAAGAAAAGTGAGAGCCGGCAGTCCTGGTAGGGAAAAAAAAGACAGGGGAAGTTCTCGCTTAATAGTCACTTACTCAGTCACTTATTTGTGTATGAAAAACTCTCCTTTTATTATGCACATTTTATTCTAGAAATAAGTATAAAAGTAGAATGAATAATATATTGAACTCCCACACACCTGCCACCCAGCTTCAGCTGTTAATCACCTTTTGGCTTAGTTCTTATTTTAGCTGTTCTTCACTTTTCTTTCCCTAAAGATTTTTTGAAGTAAATCACAGACAACATATCATTTCACCCTTACATGCTCCCGACACATCTCTCACAGAGAACTTGTTTTAACAAAACCGTGGTGCTGCTGTGATCACTCCCAGCAAAATTAACGGTAACTCCTCAGTATCATCCGATACCTGGGCCATGCCCATGACCCATTGTTACAACTGGTCTGTCCAGGCCAAAATCAAAAACCACATGTGAAATAAAATAAAAAACCACATGTGGCTCCTTGTTATGTCTCGTAGGTCTCTTTTCATCTCTAACAATCTCGAGGGAGAAAGGAGGGAGGATCCACAGGACTCAGATAACTTTGCATTTGCAGAGATTCTTACCTGCTTGCTTCCTTCCTTCCCACTCTATATAGCTCCACCTTCCTCTAGGAAAAAAAAAGAAATTAAAGTGCTTTCCCCAGATTCATTGAAGGCATTTTCAAGGAATTTACAAAGAAGCCCTGGCAAGACCAGTGGCCGGACCAGTGCTCAGGGTAAAGACGGAAGATGCTTCTTGGTGGTGTGGCTGCCGTGGCAGCTTTGTGGCTCTTTCCTCTGGAAAATCCTTCCCCTGACTGCTTTGTGTCTCCCATGCATAACAGAGCTTTTAATTTTACAGTTAGAAAATAAGCCTGGTGGGGCATGGTGGCACACACCTCTGGTTCTAGCACTCTGAGAGACTGAGGCAGGAGGATTCCACATTTGAGCCTCGTCTGGGCAACTTAGATCATCTCAAAATTAAAAAAAAAAAAAAGTTAAAAAGGGCTGGGGATGTAACTCAGTGCAAAGGCACCAGTACTGAAAGAGAGAGAGAGAGAAGAGGAGGAAGAAGAGGAGGAGGAGGCAGAGGAGGAGGAGGAGGAGGAGGAGGAGGAGGAGGAGGAAGGGAAAGGAAAAGAGAGAAAGGGAAAGAAGCCTGAGATGCCAATGTCATCTAAATGTACAGGGTCAGAGAGAATTCAAGGGCCCCTGAACCTACAACAGGGAGAAAGGGGAGGCCCAGGTGGTCAGTGCCTGACTCCACCTACCTCTCAGCTTTGCTACAAGCTAGACCAGCCCAACCACCAAACAAGGGGAACCACACTGGCAAATAAAAAGCCGAGGCCCATGAGAATGAGAATTACAAGTCAAGCTTGTTAAAAATGCACATACTCAGGACTCCTTCCAGGAATACTCTAGGTGCTCACTTAACTTTGAAAATCACTGTCTTAAAACTTAGACCTCATTCCTAAAAGACTGCTATAGGAGATCAGGGATTCAATCAGTTTTGAAACTAGGAGGAATAAAGTCAATCAGGATTCGAACTTGGTTTTCAGAAAACAAAAGGTTCGCATCAGGCTCCAAGACTTAGAGGCAACAATTTGAGGGCATCCTCATGCCCCATCAAGATGGAAAATCCATAAACGGTCCTGAGTTGTCATGGGGCTGGGGTCACCTGAAAAACTGACAAGGGGACTTCTCTCTGAGTCCTCCTTTAAAGGAAAGGTGGTGTAGCTGTGGAATCTTCCATGAGACAGTAGTGTGGAATGGAGGAAGAGACACAGCTGCTTGCAAAGGACACAAAGGGGAAAAGATTGAAGGACTCTAAGGAAGCCTGGCAGTGTCTACAAAGCCTGAGGTGAACAGATGGGCGCCCTCTGCAGCAGCTCCCTCCACCCTCCAGCAGCTGTGCTCTGTTTCCCTTTCTCCAGGAGTCTTGTTTGGTGTCACTAAACCAGTGATCAGAATCACTTTGGCGTGTTTAATGTTACCATGAAGCTATTTGTGATTGACTAGCTCAGCAGGGCAACTTGGAATAAGAGCCTTTGATTTTTCCCAATTAGATAAAAGAATTTTGTTCCTGAAAGCAATTTTTCAGAAAAAAAGTCCCATGACTGGAAAGAGGGAAAAAATGGTTTTCAAGCTTATAGGAGATCAGGTAGCACCTGGGTATGTATATATAATAACATATATTTTAAAAATATTTTTCTATCAATTACAGCTTCCCACACTCCTAGACAGTGGTTCTCAAGGTATCAACCTGAGATTCTGGGGAAGAATATTATCTGATATGACACCAAGAATTCAAGAGGTAAATGGCTGATGCTAGAAATTATAATTTCGTTGTCTTTATACCATTTTGCCAGCACTTATTACAACAAATCACTGTACCTCAGAACCATTCAAGGAGAAGTACTTCTGCTCTTTTCATATAGCAATTTCAGTGCACCTGTTCATATTCTACATAACCTGTGCTCTTGGTTAGGAGTGAAAAGAAAATAACCATCCTTCTGGGTTTACACCAAGGAAAAAACACACCAGGAAGTACACAACTTGCCTGAAATGGCACAAATCATGAGAGAACTTACAATTGTGCCTAAGAACTGAATTCCAGTACTAAGGTGGTCCATGGTTCTCTTATGGTCTTAAAATCCATGTGAATATATACTACAAATAATAATAGTTACACTAATATAGTGGCTTATGGGTACTATTCTAAGAGCCTTACTTATTGACTCATTTCATCCTCCCATAGTAAGAAGACTTTTTTGTATTGTTTCAAAAATAGGTGTACATTTTAATTAATACCTGATTGCACAAGAATCAATATAGAAATTGATTCTTCCACTCAATAGTTGATTGGTGCTGCAGACATAATGACAAACAGACATAGACACTACTGTTGTGGAACCTACAGTCATCAGGGAAGAGAGACATGAAATAAATATTCTCTTCAAGTCTTCAAGGGTGATAAAAATTATGAAAAGGAAGCAAACGGTGAAACATAATATTACCCCAACTTTTTCCTCCTTTAGTG
Source organism: Heterocephalus glaber (assembly GCF_053883595.1). Classification (NCBI taxonomy): domain Eukaryota; kingdom Metazoa; phylum Chordata; class Mammalia; order Rodentia; family Bathyergidae; genus Heterocephalus; species Heterocephalus glaber. Next base: position 29,139,447 of record NW_028258296.1, on the reverse strand, counting down.
TTCCTAGCTGACTTGGGATCAGCCAAGGTGGAAAATTGCATAGTTGGATCTGTTTTTATAAAACTAAGGTCAGCCTGGGGAGGAACACTGCTGTGCAGAGAGTTAGTAAAAGTCCCATTGTACTGATGCCACCTGCTGCAGTGGGAGTCTCTAACATTCTTTTCTTCATAGCATTTTAAAAACTCATATCAGTATAATACAGTTGAAGTTGATAGAGAAGGTAAAAATTCCCCAAAGTGTATCAACACTCTTAGTTTTATGTGGATGTTTCAGAAGATTTCTAGCCTGTCTAAAGAGCCTGTCTAAGTGTTTGTGAACTCAGTTGAAGCAGATGGTACAGTTTTTATTCATTGATATTAGACCATTTGACCCCAGAACAGCCCCTTCATCTCGGAGTTCCTTGATTAAATAAGCAACATAATAAGAGTAGGACCCCTCCCTCCCAAGACTGTCATAAGACTCACTGTTATTGAAGCAATTTGAGATTCTGACTTTATTATTGAAGCATAGACTGTGATTATAGGCATGACTCACTGTGTGGATTCCACATGGTGATCATCAGTTTCGGAGGGCAAGTGTTGGCATGTGGACAAAGAGAGGGTTGACAGGTAAACATCACTTATTGCAGTAGGAGAATGTTTTCCGTCTCACCTGATTGAATCCTAATGGTTTTTTAAATTCCCAAGTGCTTTTGAAAGTGAGTAATAAGGTGTGCTTGGGAAATAAAAGCAGCATTGTTTTTATTTTGTATTTTTCCCTAAAGCAAAGCCAGATGGCCTTATGGGAACCAAGGCACTGCCAGCCCTCAGCCTCATTCTCAGCATCACAGATCTACTTTCAAAGCATGAGGCCAAGGAGTGCCATGACATCTGTGAAGAGAGGGCCACCAGAATTTTCTTAGTTGGCACGGAATTTGAAAAGTATTCTTCCAAGAATGGAGGCTTCACCTGTCTTATCTCTGCTTGAATCTTCACACACACACACACACAATGCACATTTGATTAAATTCACCTAGTAAGAAGATAATTTTCCAAATCTAGGAAAATAATTCTAAAATAGAGCCATTCCCCATTTTATTCTCCATTTCCTTCCCAGTGTTCCCATGTTGATGAGATAACAGAACATAAGAACCAGCTTACAGTGAAAGCATCCCTGCATTTCTTTAAGGATACATTCCCAAAGAACTCAAATAAGGGAGAGGGGCAATATTGACATGCTTTGGAATTCACTCTTTTTTTTTTTTTTTTTCTTTTTTCGGTACCAGGGATCAAACTTGAGACCTTGTGCCTGCGAGGCAGGCGGCAGAACCACTGAGCTAAATCCCCGGCCTAGGAATTCACTCTTTGATTTTCTTTAAGGTTCATCCTTTTCCCCTTGTTCCTGAGATGGGAGTAGGTTTTGTTTTTTTGCTTTTCGTGGTCGTATTAAGGATTGACAAGAAAATGGGTGTTTTCTTTTATATGTGGAAGTCTTGATTTAAGATGACTCAAAACCTTTTCTTGCCCTAGTTCATTCATCAGCCAAGTGTTCAAGACCTGCTGTGGGTGACCAGATCCCTCCTGCAGAACAGGGGTCCGGAGACCTTCACAGAACTGAAGGGCATCCTGTCTGATCTCCTGTGTGGCTACCCAGAGGGAGGAGGCTCTCGGGTGTTCTCCTTCAACTGGTATGAAGACAATAACTATAAGGCCTTCCTGGGGATGGACTCCACAAGGAAAGATCCCAGTTATTCATATGACAAAAGAACAAGTAAGTTTTCTGAATCTGTGTGCAAATTTGCCTCCAGTGTTGGTTAACACTTTCAGGTGAAATCAGTGCAGAAGTTGACTATCTCTTGGTCTTGTTGAGTGGCTGTGGGCAAAGACATTTCCTCCAGAAAGTCTGCTTTCCCTTGCAGAAAAAGAGTGGTGCTAATAAAAAAAAAATTCTGGATATGAGCATCGAAAGTACTGAGGCCCTCTTGGAAAGGGAACAGAGGGGACATTTCCCATTGATGTAATTGAACTGAGGTTAAGTTTTAGAGGGAAAAAAAGAATGATAAATGAGGAGGCAACCCTGAATTGCATGCAAAGCTCAGGTCAAAAAGCCCTGTCAAGTCAACATGGCTGGGGCACATGTTTTTTACAAACACAGTGCAATGACAATCTGTGTGTAGGACTGAACATTCCAAAGAGCACATCATCTTTCACACTTTTTTACTCCTGTGGGATAAAACACAGTGGCATGGGGGAGGAAACGCAACTGGGTGACCCTTTAGATAAAAAATGAAATTTCAAGAGACACACCAAAAGGAGTCGGACCTTGAGATAGCTACATACAACAAAGGAAAGCAGCAAATTGAAGAGAAATTACTGAGGCTAAAACTGAGATTCCAGGGGGGCCTTATATGGCCTTTCACTCTCTTTCATCTGAGAAAGGCCTCTGTTCCTCGAAGGAGTCTCAGCCTCCTTCTGTTGATGAGGCCATTACCGAGGGGCACTGTGGCATTTTGTCACTAATGATGAGCTTGTTATTGGTGTGGTACAGCCTACTAATTTAGGCTATTCCTCAAATCCCCCAGCGTGGAGTCCAGTGAGACATGTGATTTGGATGCACTAATGACTATGTTTGGTTATAACAACAGGGAGTTTATTTAAAATCTGTCCCTTCTCTCCCTGCAGCACCCTTTTGTAATGCATTGATCCAGAGTTTGGAGTCAAACCCTTTAACCAAAATAGCCTGGAGGGCAGCAAAGCCTTTGCTGATGGGAAAAATCCTCTTTACTCCTGATTCCCCTGCAGCTCGAAGGATACTGAAAAATGTAAGATTGTAGCTGATCTTGTCGCTTATACCTTAGACCTCCCAGAAGAGTGTGCGAGCGTGTTATGTGGGGGGGGGGTGTTTTAATGTGCTCTTCTGGCAACAAGTTCCCTGTTTGTTTTTTGCTTTTTTGCTAAGTAGACTCTTAGGTTTCCTCCCCCACCCACAGCCATCATAGGAATGCTTGCTCCAGCGCCCCTGCCAGGCCTTCCCTCTCTGCAGCAGCCAATAATGAAATTTTCTTTTTTGCTTGAATTATATCGCTAAGGCCGTGTTCACAATTCTCTGAATCCCAGCTTCCTGGAACAACAAAGATAGGGAGGAAGAGTATTTGCTCACTAGGAGTCCAAATATAGTTTTAATGAGGTTCTGAGACAATAGCATCATTAATATTATGTGTACCTCTGAGATACTGACAAATTAGAATCTGTCAATCCAGTGGCTGGGAAATGGTAGAGTGTTCTGGGAAATATCAATAGACTGGGAAAATAAAAACACTTCTGTGAAAAGTCTTTCCTAAGCATTATGGGTTTATGATAACAGGATACCTGTCTCTCTCTCTGTGTCTCTCTCTCTCTCTCTCTCTCTCTCTCTTCAGGCCAACTCAACTTTTGAGGAACTGGAGCGTCTTAGGAAGCTGATCAAAGCCTGGGAAGAAGTAGGGCCCCAGATCCGGTACTTCTTTGACAACAGCACACAGATGACCATGATCAGAGTAAGGATGCCTTGCATCAGAGGATGGGAAAGAGAGGAGGGAAGGGGCAGGAAAGCTCTTCTTTGTTTCCTTTTTCTAGGAAAGAGTTGCTCACTAGCAGAGTTAGATCAAACAATCATAAGCAGGTACCAAAAGCAGTACTTCTGGAAGCTGTCACCTAGCAGGGCACTGGCTTTGGGTAAAGAATATGTTTCTTAAATATGTTTCTAAATTCTTAAATTTAGAGAAATCTAAAAGCTGCCACAAGATCAGTGGTTCCCTGAGGTTTCTTGCTTTTATGAATTAACTTGAGGGCCTCAAATTCAAAGGGGCCTCTCTGCATGGGGTCATCTCTATTACTGCAAAGATGGTTGAGTGTTCTGTCCAGTCTCATTTGCAGCTTTGCAAAGCCAAGAGACACAATTCTATATAGACGTGGGTTCTATAACTGAAAGAGATCAACAACAACAAAAATCTATAAAAAAGGAAAGCCTGCTCTGTATCATTTTGCATGCCCCACCTCCTCCCCTCTTGTACCTCATACATGTTCTCCCTCTATTGTGGAGGCCCAAGCGTTGGCATATTGGAAGAAAACTTACTAGTATTTTGCAGGGAGACTTTGAGTTTCAAGAACAAGACCGAAGATTCTTTAAAATGTCTAATTTCTGTGACTCTATTTCTTCTTCTCAAGGACACCCTGGAACACCCAACAGTAAAAGACTTTTTGAATAGACAACTTGGTGAAGATGGTATTATTGTGGAGGCCATGAAAAGCTTCCTCTACAAGGGTCCTCAAGAAAATCAGGCTGATGATATAACCAACTTTGACTGGAGGGACATATTTAATATCACTGACCTCTCCCTACGCATGGCTGGTCAATACCTGGAGGTAAGGGGCAGCAAGCTACCTAAGGGCCAAAGTGGACCTCTTGAAGATGGCCCTGTGGGTCAGTGGTCTGGTTCAAACTTTCATTCCCACCCCAGAAGAAGAAACAATTCCCATAGCCTCCTGATAGTTCTTGTTCTTCCTCTTCACATTTCCTTCCTCCCAACTGCTCTATGACTCCTTGGCTGGCTCCTCTTCCCTTTCGGCCTGTGTCTATCCTCAATCCTTTTCTGTCTGCCATTACTTCAGTGATCATCTATTGCCTGGTCCACCAAACCTCAAGTCCTGAGGCCAACTGTTTGCTGGATACACCAGCCCCCAGGGTCTATGGGCATTTCAGATTTTAGATGTCCAAAAAGCACTTAGACTCTTACCTATCAAACTTACCTTCCTACATTCTCAATTCTAATTGAAGACACCAGCATTTGCCCAAATTCCCAAGCTAGGGATTTTAGGGTCATCCTTAATTTTATTTCTTCTTCAGTCTCCATTCAAGAACTATCATTTATTGGGTGTTACTCTGTACCAAATGCTGTGCTATGTGCTTTTGTACACATTAACTTCATTTAAACCTCATATTAACTCAATGAAGTGTGACTGTTATCACTGCCTGTTTACAGATGCAGAAGTCAAGGTTTAAAGAGGTTAAATAAGATCCCAGAGCTGCTAGGTGTAGCAGGCAGGATCCAAATCTGGGTGTAACTGAATTCAGAGCTGGCCCTGCTAACCTCTCCACTCCCTACAACATCCTATCACCAAGTTTTGTCTCCTCCGCCTCCAAAATATCTCTCAGCTCTGTCCCTTGCTTTCTGGGCTATCCGGGGACTAGAAGACTTGTCATTTCTGCATTAACCTGTTCTAGCACCTTCTTCCCTGGACCCCAGGGCCCAGTCTCTGCCAGATCAAACACTTCAGCACACTAACACCAGAGTTACATTGCAAACACACATCTGCTCACATAGTTAATATCTTCATTTATTATCTTTATGACTCAATCCCAAAAGCATTCACCCAGTTCCTCTCCATTGGTGGTGGTTCAGCTGCTGACAGCTCTTGATGGTCATCCTTATACCAAAAGTTCCACCGAAGGAAGGGATGGCATTCCCACCACCTAAATAATGCACCCAGATATTTCCCCTATTTTCTGATTCCTGTGCTTGTCCCCGAGTCCCTGGAAGAGGGCTGCTCTGACTAGGAGGCCTGTGTCATCATAGGGGACATTACTTTGAGAAGAATAATTATGAAGTAGGGGAGAAAGTTTCCTCAAAAGAAGAAACACAAGGTAGAAAAACATATATGTACTAAAGCCTGAAGTGACTTTCCCTTCCTCCATCTACTCATTCAGTCTTTGAGACTCAGCCCTCACCTGTCCCTTCTGCTTTGACATAGACTTGGTCATTTACTCCTCCATGCTGCCTGGCTCTCTCTTCATACCTCTTATCCCCTTGTCCAAGCTTAATTAGTGTGAGCTGTCAGTTTGTTCATCTCCTGCTGAGTGGCTAGACTGGAGTTCCTTGGCATCAGGGAGCATGTCTTAATCATTTTCAAGTTCTAGACCTCACACCCCAGGAAATATGTAGGTCTAAGAGCTAAACACATCCACCAGTGGGTGGAGCCTGAGTCTTGGTCATCTAAAACCACTAGAAGATAGAAGATGCCCCGAGCGTGCAATAGGGGAAGGAGACCAAAGACCTCAGGAGCAAGGCCTTCAATCTTGGACTTATGTGTCTCAAGGATAAGTAACTCCTAAGAACAAGGGTGGTTTTATATGTTGCCAGTACCCTTGAGGATTCCCTGCCGCCTTCTGTCCAGAGTTCGCAAGGGTCTCCAGAACCCTGGCGGTGGCAGCGCACGCCCTCTAGGTCAGTGATGGCAGACCTATGGCATGTGTGCTGCAGCCAGCACACAGAGCCTTCTCTGTCAACACATGAGCCAAGTTGCCCAGCAGCCAAGTGTCAGATAAAAGATTTTTTTTCTAAACTAAAATCTCAGTATTCAGGTTTAATTGCAGCATTGGCACGTTGCGATAAATAAGTGGGTTTTAGATTACAGTTTGGGCACTCGGTCTCGAAAAGATTCACCATCAATGCCCTAGGTGTTTTTTCAGAAGGTACCAGGCATAATGGTGGTAGCACCAAAGTTCAGATAATTACTAAGCCATTCCCAATTTGTCTGAAAACAAGAATGATCTTGAGTCCTTTTCACAAGACACATTCTTGAGAATAAACCCAGATTGACAATATTGAAATTTCCAGATAAAGAGCCCTGATAATCTGTATATTTACAGACTTATTAGCTTTGCAGGGTCTTAGCATGCCCATGTACAGTTACTCTATTGACACGGTCTTCCTTGTGAGGTGCTTCTGTCTGCTAAGCCCACCACATTCAGTGGTGCAGCCAGGCTCACTGCCTTTCACCCTGTGCAGGGTCTGTGACTGATGGAGGGGACTTTCTTTCTTTGTTCTTACAGAATGAAGTCCAGTGGTCCTCACAATGGCTTTGTGAGGTTCTGTAAAGTATATTTATCTTTTGTTTGACTTGACATTTGTATCATGAAATAAAGGTCTTGTTTTCTTGGAGGATAATTTTTCTCAGGTAGCTTGTGCTTAATGTAGCACAACTCAATATATATTAATCAGTAAATAGTTAAGGATTCAGTCTCCAGATTGAGGCTGCCTGAGTGCAAATACCTACTGTTTGTGGCTCTGTTTCTGTATCTGTGAAATGGGAGTATTAAAAGTATTTACCCCTGTTTTGAGAATTCATCTGCTAATCACATTCTGCCACCAGGACTTCCCCAGGGCCTCTTTGCAAAGACCACAACAGCTATAGGTCAGTGGCCTCCCCAGGAATTTTTTTTTTTGGGAACCGGGGCTCAAACTCAGGACCTTGCACTTGCCAGGCAGGTGCTGGCGCCTCTGAGCTAAACCTCCAGCCCCCTCCCCAGGAATTCTTAAAAGGGGTTCTGATGGTAGCAAAAGCCTAGCAGATATAATGATGTGATTTCTGATCTTCTTGCCATTAGGGTGGAGTAAGGTGGAAAGCGTAAGGGTGAGGAACTGAAAAGAGAAGACTCTAGGGTGAAATGAGCAGAAAGGAAGCAATAAGCCACTGCAATTCATCCTGGACTTTTCTGCTTTTGTTCTTTTGTACTGGGGAGTCCAGAGGAACCTTGAAAATCCCCCACCCCCAGCCTGAGGTGAGGACCTCTCAGTAGCAGTCCCTGCCTGAAACACCTTTGCTGATGGCGCTTAGGTCTCTCCAGGACAAAAGCAAGGCTGTTTTTCAATAATGGGATTCATGTTAAAGAGATCAGAGCCTTTCCTCCTTGGCCTCCCAAGCCTCCCATGCCTGCCTCCCTGTCTAGTCCAAAAAAGAAAAAATTCATTTAAGGAAAATTAAGCAAATGTATTCTTTTAAATGAAAAATATGCCACCCAAATAAATGTGTCATGATTTATGGCATGGTAAATGTGCCTGAGAGAAGTAACAGGAGCTCTGAGAACTCAGAGCAAATCTTTAAGTCTTCTGTCATTATAGCAAATAACAGTGATTCAATAGTTTTCCTTTTCTATTATTAGAAGAGCTGAACTTCTTTCTTCCAGCAAAGGGCTGAGCCCTAGTTACTGAACAGTCCCAGAGTGGCCTGAAGAATGTCCCATTCCCTGAATCTGTCTGTGGAATTACTGTGCCCCTATTACGCATGTATTTGGTGGGAACTTCTTACCCATCCTGTGAGGGACAAATTGTCCCCTCAAAGAAAGTCACTTTCTTCCTCTAAGACTCCATTTTCTTATCTGTAAAAATCCAAATAATAATACAAAGGACCTCAAAAGGTTGATGTTGAGGACAAAATGAGAAAAAGCCATAGAGCAGAGGACTCAGCACATCTATGTCATATCCTAGCCCTGCATGTGAGACTCCCTGCAGTTGGGGTCCCAATGCCTCCTTCACGGTGGCTCTGGGATAAAATGAGTGTGCTGGGCTCACTGTGGGGACCTTTATGCACGGTAGCTGTTGCTATGAACCACGTGGATGTTCACCCCTGAACCATGGAACCATTTCCCAATAAGTGAGAAATGTACTTTTTTCTCAGATTCAAAAACTTCCCATAAACATTAACCAGGGATTGTAAAGTGACCTTAATATTAACCTTAGTGACATGGCTTAGAGTTAGGGCTTGTCCAGCCATCCCAGGGAAGGCGGGATGGGCTCCATTCTGGATTTCTGTGGACAATGGCCTAGTGACTTCAGAACTTATCCTGAGACAACCTACCCCAAAAGAAGCTCCTACAGTCTCATTTATCCCCAATCTGTCTTTCCTCTGATCCCTGATTCCCCCCAAGAAAAAAATAAGAAAGGAAGAAAGTTGGACCTAGTTAGCAGACTAGGAAAGGGGAGTGTGGTGACTTTTGGGAGCCTTGCCTCTCTCATCTGTGGAGAGATCATTTCCACAGGCCTTCCCACAGCTGTGCTCCCCAAGAGACTCTCCAAAGGAGACTGAGGGCAAATGGGGCCTCATGTAGGTAAATATTTCACACTTATATGTTTATATTTTTATATAAATAATGTATATGTGTCTTTATTCATATCTACTTCTGGAGAAAATCATAATTAGAAGAATTAATAAATTATTCCTCTGTTTACCCTTTAGTTAAAGCAAACATATACATCCCTCCCCTTTTATTTCTTTGTTTAGCAAAAGATTAGGCCTGGTATGGATAAAATACTATTTAGAATTCACAGTGGATTTTCAAAGTATATTTGAATTTCAGGTCTTAAATTGTACATCAGGAAGCTGAATTCAGCCAAAGTTTAATATGAAAATACCTCTGATCAAGGTATAAAATTGTACTTTAACCAGGAGCAACTACCTTTTCCGCATCTTGCAAAAACATCCATTCATTAACTACTTTACTTTGACTGTCAACACAGTCGATATGTGTACATAGCTCTTTATTATATATAGCATGGTGTTTATCTTGTTGAATTATCAGTAGCCAGATTTGTGGCACTACTTTTCCTCTGCTCCTTGCATGCTCCTGGCCATATACCACCGCTAACCAACCGGAATGTTCTCAGGAAACATATGTTTTCAGGCTGGCCTAAGGAAAAATAGGATTAGGAAGATAAAAGTGCTAAACAAGTAACACACTTTAGAGTCAGATGGATTATCTGTCCTGTTGCCTTCTTCTGTTGATTCACTAACTCAAGATACTCATTGGGAAGCTAAGGAGATAGCAATGAGAGTTCAGCAGAGTATAGAAGCCGGCACCATGGGTGCCACGTTATTTCAAGGCCCATGACCTAGATTCTAACAACTCGGGAACTTTATCTGAGCTTTATTTTATGCCTCTTCAGGATCCTAGAAACAGAAGTGGGCTGAGGAAGGAAAAGGCAGGCAGACGGTAGGCTGGGGTAATGGGTAGAAGGAAGAGATTTCATGGAACTTGCTATGTGAGTCAGAACTATGTTGAGCACTTTCACATGTCACCTCACACAACTGTCCCACCTGCCCGCTAGCCTTAATTGTCATCATTTGATAGAACTGAAAATGAGGCCTCCGAGAAGTTTGACTCCCACAGCAGTATCTAAGCATTCTAATCTGAGTCATGACAGGCTCTTTCCCGTGTGCTATTCAGGGCACATTAAAACCAGGAAATATTGTTTGGATATAATGAGTCCAATGAAGCTAGCAATTATTTTATAATATTAAAAATAATAGGAGCTACTAAGAATGAGTCTCTTCTGCTTGAAAATAACTAGGTTACAGTAGGAACTCAAAAAGGTCTGAGTTTATGCCATCATTCATACATTTGCTCATATTGAAGTAGATCCATCTGAGTAAATACTGTTAATCCCTGAGTCCCCAGAAGCTCACGTTCTAGCAGGAGAGGTAAGGATGTCATTAAACAATGCCACAATAGTGCTACCTAAAAGAACTGGTAGTACAATAATTCCATCTGATGAAGTAGAAACACACTGTACAGATCTAAATTCAAAACATCACAAACACTCCAAGTAGTGCCGGTTCTTCCTCCAAATTATTTCTGACTTCCCTCCTTCTTCTCCCTCTCCATATGTGGCCTCTATTTACAGAGGCCTCTAGCTTGTCTCTTGTTCTGTAGCTCTTACTACTTCTGTTCATCTCCCACACTCCCTCCAGCAAAACCTTTCTAAAACCCATGCATGGGGCAAGGGATTTAGCTCAACAAGAGAGCACTTGCCTAGCATGTGCAGTGCCCTGTATTTGATTCCCAGTACCACAAAGAATAAAAACCCAAGCATGCCATTACACATGGTCTCCAGCTCCTTGATGATTCCTCAGTGCTGTAAAGATGACGTCCTTCCCAGTCTAGCCCCCTTACAGCTCTTGCACACTATGGGATGGTCCTAGGCCTCCCACCTTGAACACCTCAGCCTTTTCCTTGTTGCCCCATTCAGTTGCCTGATCAACACCCACACCTATGCTTCAGGACTCAGATCCTGTGTTCCAGGCCTTCTATGTACCTCCTGTTCCCTCCACTGGATCCCTTGATAGTTACTTGCTCACACACTTCCCCAACTGCATTGACCTGAACCCCTCAAGGGCTGAAATACTGATTGATTGATGATTGATTGATTTCTGTTTACCTGATTGGTATTGCAGTGGCATAAAGTAGACACTTATAAATGGCAAATTAAAACTGAAAATAACATTTGTACATGGCCTTAAAGATGAAATCTGAAAGCTAAGTAGAGCAGAAAGACAATTTTAGGCAGAAGGAAGAGCATAAGCAAAGTGCAGAGGTGTGAGCCTGCAGGGCCTGTTCAAATGAGGTCTGCTCTGGGCAGAAGTGGAGGAGTAGTAGTGTCTATAGTAACCCAGCATAGCTTCATAGCTTCTGGTGGGGTTTTTTTTTTTTTGGTACCAGGGATCGAACTTATGACCTTGAGCTTACGAGGCAGGCATGGTGCCACTGAGCTGAATCCCTGGCCCCCAGCATAGCTTCTGAAAGTTTCACTTTATGGCTGGTGAGATACTGTGTCTAGCAGCTATTTATGGACTCTGTGACTAGGAACACCATTACTATTCCACTGCCTGAAAAAATGAGAAGGATAAGCAGAACATCAGTTCAGACAGCGTTCAGGCAGAAGTGGGTATTTATGACCAGAATGTGGTCAGATTGGTCAGTGCCCAGGCCTGTAGATTGTACAATATCATGATATAGTAGCCTCCTTATCCTGGAGTTGTTAGAATGATTGAACAAGAAACTCTGAGAGTTAAAATGCTCTACAATCATCAGGGATGATGGCTTCCTTTGGGCTTAGCTAGAAAGCAAGTATGACCTGATGGCTTTACTCCATTGTGTGGCTTTGGGCTCCAACTTGGCCTTTTGGTTTTATCACTGTATTTAACTTATTTATTTTAGGAGCAGACTTTTTAAATCACTATGCATTTCCCGTCCCTTTATTCTCCAGTCCTGGTGCATTTCCTCATTCTCTTTGGGTAAATGTTTCAGATGTATGTATGCAGCTCCCAGTGTACATGATAAAATTTATTGCAGCGTCTTTGGCCTCTAACTCAATGTCTCAACTAATCCAAACAGCCAAAGCTATTTTATCCAGTGGCTTTTTCCATGTACTGAGAAATAAATTTTGACTATTACAGCCTTAGATCTGCCAGGAAATTCCCTCTGGGAAGTTTGCCCATATCCACTGGTGTTTTTCAAAAGGAGACCCAGGTGTCTACGTTAACACCAGCAGGACCACTGGAGGACTCTACAAGCATTCAGGGCATCTTTGTTCTCTGCCCAAGCTGAGAAGCAGGATTAGAGACCAACATCTCTAATGGAGCCGTCCCTTCCTTCTTTCCGAAGGCCTCACTCTGATGTGTCTGGGGTATAATAGTCAAATACGTTGCTTAGGCCACTGGCTCAGCACAGGGTGCCAGCCCCCTTTCATTATCAAGTTCCAAGAAAAAGAGAGACATTCTTCCTTTCCCTGCCTCTGCTGAATATTGATCCCCACCTACTAGATGATTTCATGGATCTATTACCTAACGTGTTTGAATTAAAGAGGTCACAGCTGAAGAAGGAAGCCTGCTGTTCCTGATGCTTCTCCTCCAAGGTGGTGTTTGATTTAGTTGTGTCAACAATGACTGCATTCTCCAGAGGTCCTGAGCACAGCTGCCTGTGCTGGAGAGAACACTAATCTCTTCCTTCCACCAGGTTGAATTCTGCTTCCTGGTGAATGCTCGCAAAACAACCCAGAAGGAACCGTGGACTTACGTTGTGGAACTGTGGACTTACGTTTTGGATCCGTGGTAGTGGCCTTGTCACCTAGCTTCTGCTATAGCACTTGGGGATTGAAGGTCCTAAGAAAACCCTTTGTGTGCTAGATGCTCCATTACTGGCTGCCGCAGGGCGTTATGCTGTTTTCATTGAAATTCTGAACTCTGCCTGCAACATTTGCCCGGAGGCTGCCTCTGAAACCATAAGACACTGACTTTATCTTCCCAATATTGGTGCCAAGTTTGTATTGAGCCCCTTACCTTAGCCAGTTCCTGTCTACCTGCATTCTTCTCTCACCTCTTTCTCCCCCACCCCCACCCCCGGTACCAGGGATCGAACTCAGGACCTTGCACATGCGAGGCAGGTGCAGTGCCACCGAGCTAAATCCCTGGCCCTCTGACCTCTTTGGCAGCACAGCTTTTCTCTTGCTGAACAGACACCTTCTGTAGATGACTCCATAGCCTAAGCCTCATTAGAACCCACACTGTCATGAGTGACAAGAGACCAGACCAAATCTATCAAAGTCCAGGAGTGCTGCTGAGGGTTTCATCATTCAGCTCTGTCTCCCGAACCTGCTCATGCCCAGACACACACTAATATACATACCCATTTGCCAAGATTTTAACTTCAAGGGTCAAATGAAGTACCAATAGGGAATGAGGTCACTCTATGTGAGGCAGGTGGCCTCCCCATGAGAATGAAAGGCCACATCATGAACCATACCTCAGAGGATGGCCCAGGGGCTTCTGAATCATATCCAAAGCAGCTTCTATAATTGCTCTACCTTGATCTGGAGAAGATTCTGTGAGAATGAGATTTTCGATTAGCTTTATAACACTGTCCTCTTGGCAGACTTGTCTGATTTTCACTGAACAGCCAATGAGCAGCGGGTTAGGACCCACCACCCCTCCACACCCATTGCCCAGGTGGGATATGGGCTTTGGCTTCTGTCCATGGCATTATTCTAACCAGACAGTGTGCTGTGGGTCAGCTCAGGATGGCTTATGTTCCCAGACAGATTATTTAAAGAAAATAACTGCCTTCCTCCCCAGATGAACAGCTGTCATGAATGAAAAGTAGCCTGGCAGGGGCCTAAATGTCAATTCACTCTGTTGAGATTCAAGATATTTTAAAAACTAATAAAAATGGTATTTATTAAGTCCTCATTATTCATGAGACAGTTGAGTATGCTGTAATGGTTAAAAACAGACTCCATCCAGAGGAAATTTACCTTGTGTCTCATAAGTGAACTTGGAGCAGTCATTACTGACCTTGCAAGGTTCTTGGTAAGATGAAATGGGTTAATACCAATAAAGCCCTTGGACCAGTTTGAGGCATAGAGTAGTCCTTCAGTAAGCATTGGCTTTTTTTTTCTTTCTTCTAGTCAAACACTGTATTACCCAGTCACACCCCAGCCCAGCACCAGCCTTTTATCCTTCTAGTGAGGCACTTGTTGAGCCCTTCATCAGTACTGCCTCTAACCCTCTGGACAAACTTCTGAAGTTGGCCCATCTCAACTTTCTGGCTAGGGAAGCAGAAGGCACACGGTCAGAAAGTGGCAAAAGGGTAATGGTGTCCAGGTCAGCGTGCTCTCAGACACTGTGCCACACCACTTCTCCAGATGAGAAAGATGAAAACGGGTCAGATGTTCCAGGGTAGAAACGTGTTCGAGAATCACACTGAGAACCTTCTAAATTTTGTGTTTTCTGAGGGTATCAGGGTACCTATCAAAGGGAATATACCAGGAAATGTAAATATGAGTCAGCTGCCTGATCAGCTGACCAGAATGGAGCCCACATCATCTGAGGAGTTGAGAATGTCACTCAAAACATCAGCAGCTTGTTGCAGTATAGATTTCCCATTACAACATTAGAGTTCAAAGAGTCTAGATGCTTTGAAAGTCACATTATTAAATATTAGCTTTTATATTTCAGTAGTTATACTAACATTATCATAGCATAAATTCACTTTACAAATTTCTGCTAGTTTATCATGGGACTCTGGGGTTCATAGAATCATGTTCAAAGCTGGAATAGCACAATTACACTCATTGCAGCAATCAGAACTTCTAAAGTTAATGAATTCAGTCCCTATGATGAGAAAAATACTATTGAAGCCCTGTGAGGAGAAAATACTATTCCAGAGATCACAATGAGCAAGATATAGCCTGATCTCAAGGAAGTACTATGTTGACCAATAAAGCACCACCTGTGGCTATTTAAATTTAAATTAATTAAAATTAAGAATTCAGTGCTTCAGATGCATTAGGCATATTTTAAATGCTCAATAGCCATATGTGGTTACTGGTTACCATATTGGACAGGGCAGGTATAGAACAATTCTATTGTTGTGGAAAGTTCTGCCAGAGTGCTGCAGAAGAGCAGGAAAGCTTCCTGTTCAGATACTTTATATCCTGACTTAAGGTTGGACTATAGTTTCCTCTCAAAGGATTGAGGGGGGATAGCACTCCCCTGCAGCTGCAGAACCGAGGACAAGGATCCAGATTCTGTTTCTGACCTATGCTGCTCTTGGGCAAGGTCCTGCTCCTCTAGTACAGTTTGTTCACCAGTAAAGCAAGGAAATCAGATCAGACTCAAGTCAGATTCAAGCCTGTCCCAGTGACTTATGGACTGAATGAACTGGCAGAATGTTCTATGTGTGTGTCAAATTGTGAAATGCACAGAATTTCATCTCCCAAGATAATTTTTCCATTTTAGAAATTTAATTTGAGGTTGACTCTAATTGGCAATACTCTATATGCAGTTCTTTTTTAAAATTGAGACATAATATTTGTACATCTTAATGGAGTACATTATGGTAATTGAAATCATGTACATAATATAATAATCAAAGCAAGGTACTAAGCATTTCCAGTTCTTCAAACATTAATCATTTTTATGAGTTGGGAACTTCATACTCTTCTTTTTAGTCATTTTGAAATGTATCATATTGTTTTAACCAATAGTTATCCGACTGTGCGAAAGAAGAACCAGAACCAGAAGGAATTCCTTCACTCTGTTTAGTAATCTTTCCATTCCCCCTTCCCAGTCTCTAGTGACCATTGTTCCATTTGATTATTCTATATGATTGACTTATTACTTTCCACAAATGACTGAGTAGATACAGGAATTGGCTTTCTGTGTCCTGCTTTTCACTAAACTATATGTGCAATTCTAAACTTAACCAACTGATAAAATGAGACTGTGCTATCATTCATCTTTGCGGACCCTTGAGGTCCCCCCAGAGCACTTACATGTGCTCTGGCAGTTCTGAAGCATCCTTGCCCAAGCAGCCATCGTAGTCCCATCCCTCAAAGCAGAGTTGGTAGGTTTAATACTGAAGGGCAGCCGTGGGCACCAGTCCATGGTGAGCCTGTGTACTAGATCCCCCACCAACACAGAGAACTATAAATATTGCACTATTTCTTTTGAGAAGAAATGAACATTTATTGGTGTGAGTACTTTACTTAACCCCTTCGTCTCATTTGAAGACTGGCCAGTGTCAGGCAAGACAATGAATAAATGCTTGATTTCATGAAAACTGCTGTCCAAAAAAAAAAAAAATCCTCCATTTCCTTTAGCTCCATGACATGTGACTACACTTAAGAACTACCAATTCCATTGCATTTTAAAATTATTACCTTCTTAGGTCTTGACCTACACTCTCTGGATACCCATCTAGGGGATACCTATGCTCTTCCTGTCCACATCAGCTGGAAAGCAGTCTCTTTCATTGTATCTAGGATCTCAGAAATATTACATGGGAACTGTTCCCGGGCTGTAGAGCCCAAGGTCGGACAGTTTCATTCAGGAGATTTAAGGAGGCTGAGTTTGCAACACTTTGGTGTTCAAATACAGCCCCTCAGTAATAAGAGGCTTCTATTTCATGCTCTAATGCCCTGTGGCAGGACTAGGAAGTGAGTGGTTTTCAGTGAATGAGTTGGGTTTTCCTGCTTCTTGACAGTACAGCCAGGGCTCGGTTTTCTGGACAGGTCTTTACATCTATCCAAGTTTGTTGTTTCTTTATTTCTCCTGGTAACAGTTGTGAAATCCAATGAACTGGAGTTTAATATCTGTTCTAAGCTTGAGGGGACAAATGTGATAAAATCAAATAAAATTTATTCAAGCAAAAAAAAAAAATCTGTTCTACCACCTTGGGGAAGTTGCTCAGCCTCACAGAGCCTAAGTTTCCTGAGCTACAAAGCAAGGAAACCCAAATTGCCCTCTGCCTACTGTACAGGACTCAGTGAGCACATGCAAGGGCCCGAAAGCCACAGGATCCCGGCTGGGGACTGAACTCTTCCTGCAGCTCCTGAGGTACCAGGAGGAGCTCAGCCAAAGCTGGAAAGTGCGGAGGAAATTCAGGGTCTGCCACTTTCTCTCTGCATCACCTCAAGCGGATCCCCTCCAGGGCTTCAGTTTCCTCTCCTGTAAAATGAGGAGTCCACCTAATCCTCAGGGGGTTCATTTGTTCCTTGAAGCCTGTTACTTCAAACCTAGTCTTCCCACTTACCTCCTTGCCCCCAACCAGGAATCTTTTGGAGACAGGATCTACTCCCTTATGGTATACTTATGGTTATCTAGGTTTGTCCAGATCTCCTGGTTTTAGCACCAAAAGCCTTGTATCCTGGGAACCCCTTCATTGATTGGTCACACGACAGAGTCCAATAGAGCAAGTCACTTGGTCTCTACCACTCACCTTTGTTCACCCTGTGCAATTCTTTGTGCCTTGCAACTAACTACCTGGGAAGCTTTTTACAAGATTCTATGCCGTGGCCCTGCTGTGGAGGTTTTAACTGTTGGGTTAGAGCCTGGCACAGGCATCTTTTAAAAGCTTCCTAGTGATGTAAAGCACAGCTGAGTGGAGAACCCCTGCTGTAGCTCACAGTTCCCTAGAGGGCCTGGATGCTCTTCCTTGCGCCTGAGGAGCTGACAGCCCCTCCCCCACCTTTGGCTCACCCTCCTCCCACTCAGGAGTCTCTTCCTCCAGGAAGCCTTCCAGGATTTCTCCCAGAGACTTAATCGTTCCCTGGTTTCCCTGAGTCTGCCGAGATTGCTTCCATCAGAATTGATCACCCCACACTGTGATTGCTGGTTCACACCAACCCTCTCCCTCATTAAGCTTGAGTTTCAGGAAGAGATTGTCTTTCCTCCTTGGGTCCTGGAGCCAGGTGGGCTGTGACTCACTGCACACTCTCAGTAAGTATTCAGTGAGCAAATTAATCAAGACAAGTCCCTTTGACCTCTTAGGAGTTACAAGAAAGAAACATGGACACAAATACCCCTGGTGTATTACAGGAACAAGCTAATAGAGGAAAAATTCAAATGCCAGTACAATAACTATAAAGGCTCTAACAAGCAGGGTACCTCATATTCAAATTAAAATAGACTCTTATTTTTGTGCTTTTGTAGGTAATTTTTTTTTTCCTAGGAGGAAAAAAGAGACTTAGTAGGGAAATTGCTCCTCTGCTGGCATTTCTTGTCGTAAAATTGTCACTGGAAATGATTTCTCAGACGGAATTGTTTTGGTTTTCTGTTTTTTACTTTCTTCTTCTCTGTTCTTCCCTCCACTGCCATCCTGTGTGTTTGGAGAGAACCAAGAAGGTTCAGCGCCAGGAATGTTTCTCTCTCCCCTTAAGCCGCTTTTATCATTAGGCTTTTCTGATCTTCAAAGCAGCCTTTGTCCACTGTGACCCCACTCCCTCGCCTTTCTATGTGGGGAGTGAGGGCTGTTAAGTGTTTTTGTCATTTTGAGCACTTGTATATTTGGACAGCCTTGGATAGCTAGGCAGTGCAATGCCCTCTAACTCGGCAGGGAGAGACTCAAGTCAGCATTTCCACGTGCTCTGCACCCCCACATCCAGACACATTGAGAAATTAACACCAGAACCCAGAGTTATGCAAACACGAAATTTCTAGGTTTCCTTGGAACAGGTAGGTTTCTCCTGGGGCGGCAGTTTATCCTCTGCCTTTTTGCATGCCGTGGAATCTCTGTGGTTGGTGTTCATCAGACTCTCTCCCCGCTTGTGATTATCTGCAGTGCCTGGTCTTGGATAAGTTTGAAAGCTATGATGATGAAATTCAGCTCACCCAACAAGCCTTGTCTCTGCTGGAAGAAAACAGGTTCTGGGCTGGTGTGGTGTTCCCTGACATGTATCCCTGGACCAGCTCCCTACCACCGCACGTGAAGTACAAGATCCGGATGGACATAGACGTGGTGGAAAAAACCAATAAGATCAAGGACAGGTGATGTTTCAGGCAGAGTTTGCTGGGTTTTCTGAAATCCATGAAAATTACATTTGGTATTAAGTGAGGGATTGTAAAAGTAAGCTAAATAAGAGGAAAGAAGATATTTGTGCAGCTCCTTAAATGAGAGCAAATAGAGTCATATTGTGACTCACAGTCTTCTTGAAATTAGAACAGCATAGGTAGGAAACTTAAGGAGAAAGATTTCAAGAGAACCCATTCCAAGTCATCTTGAGCTTGTCACAGCTGCCCATTCCTATTCACAGCCTTTGTCCCTTCTTCCTCTTGTATCTTCTTAGGTACTGGGATTCTGGTCCCAGGGCAGATCCTGTGGAAGATCTCCGGTACATCTGGGGAGGCTTTGCCTATCTTCAGGACATGGTTGAGCAGGGGATCACAAGGAGTCAGGCCCGGAAGGAAGCTCCGATAGGAGTCTATCTTCAGCAGATGCCTTATCCCTGCTTTGTGGATGACTCGTGAGTCTCAGGACTCCATCCTCCTCCTTGACAAGCTAGGGGTACTTGGGGTGGGGCATTCCCAAGGCTTCAGTGTTTCCAGAAAGAACCCCAGGGCCTGGGCCCAGACTGGGGAAAATGGAGCTCCAGGTAGCGGCAGGAGAAAGTGAAGAAAGAATTAGTGTTGAAGGTGCAAAAGGAAAGGTGAAAAATTAAAGCACAGGAAGTGAAGTTGGGGGAGGGGACAAAGGCCTTTTAAATTTCCCACTATGTAATATGTTTGGTATGTGGAAGGGTTCTGGTCAGAGTGTTTGCCCAATGATTGCCAAATCAGCAGATCTGGACTCTGCATGGCAAGTAAGTCTGGTTCCTAAGAGCCTCAGAATAATGCAGCTCTTTCCCTAATTAACATTCCCATGATGTATGCTTGATGAAAAGGTGGAGGAATGTGTTGGATGAGCTGAGACCTTCCTCCTCGACCACCCCCATGCCCCAGCCTGTCCATCCCTCAGCCAGTAGCCTGCTAAGAAAGTAGCCTACTGCTTTGTTGAAAATGGATTTGAGCCTTGGTAGAAAGGTCAAAGAGGGAAAGGCGCTGGAAGGGCTCATTCCCCATGGCGCATGGGGTCAGAAATACTACCAGGACAGCAATAGAAACCTACTGTTGGCTTATGCATTTAACTCTTGGGGGCAGGGTGGTGGGAATCTGGGAAATTCACCAGAGTGTTCATGTACGTCTGAAAGGTTCAGGAAGGAGAGAAACGTGCCCAGCCTGAAAAAAGGAAGTCACACTGCTAGCTGGAGGGAATGTAAAATAAAGCCCAGAAGGGACACAGGAAACCTCTCTCAACACTCTAGTCCAATCAATTCTCCAGCCTCCACTATATGGAAAATTAGAGAGAGAGAACAGTGGATGTTCTGCACTTGGAGGCAGAGATGTGAAGTAAAGCCCAGACCCACAGACCAGGACAAGAGTGACTGGCCGGGAAGTGGGGGTGTGGGGAGGCAGTAGTGATTGGGGTCATCCAGTGCGGGAGAGTCCTCTGGTGGCCAACCCTAGAAGTGCCTGCCTTATGAAAGTGGTTCTCTCCCTGCAGTCATTTGGAGTGAAACCACCCCATACTGGATTTGGGCCCTCCCTGTGACAGCACCCCATAGTTTCTACTAGATAATAAACCCAAGAGCTTTACAAGTACATCACACACAGGGAAAATATGTAAAGTTCACCATAAAGGAATTCCAATCTGTCAAATCTAACCGGCTTGCTGGAGTTTATGTCCAGGAGTCAACTCCACCTGTGATGGTTGGTGAATCAGTGACTATTGGATTGCTGACTTATATACTGATCAGTTGCCTTCTGAAAGTGCCACACTGATTTGTCACCTTGCTCCTCAGCCCACATAACTAGAATATAACCTTCCAGGGCAGACAGTACTGGGCTGGTTGACCCCCTGGGGAGTTCAATTATCAATCTCTTCACTACCAGCTCCCCTTGTTTGCACTGGCTGCCATGCCAGTGAGCATGAACTTCTGTTTCAATCACAGCCTGAACTGTCAAGTCTTCAGTCTTTTCCTTCATGGCCCTTCAGGGAAGGGTGACACTGTGTGACATAGATGGTATGATTTTATGTAGACATTTTACTTATAGAGCATTCATCTGGGCTATTCAGAAAGCTACTATCTTGCTCTGAAGAAAAAGTAATGCTTCAGGGAAAATGCTAAATATATTAAAATATTCTAGCCTATTGAATGTTGAGTGATTTTCTCATTTTCCTTTCCCTCCCCCTGAACTTTCTTCTCAGTGCACTTATTCAACAAATATTTGTTCTATACCTACAGGCCATGCTATTATTCTGCTTCTCTTTTCTTGCTTTAGTTTTATGATCATCCTGAACCGCTGTTTCCCTATCTTCGTGGTGCTGGCATGGATCTACTCTGTCTCCATGACCGTTAAGGGCATCGTCTTGGAAAAGGAGTTGAGGCTAAAGGAGACCTTGAAAAATCAGGGTGTCTCCAATGCAGTAATTTGGTGTACCTGGTTCCTGGACAGCTTCTCTGTCATGTCAATGAGCATCTTTCTCCTGACACTATTCATCATGGTAAGCCAAATGGAGAAGGCCCAGAAATGTTTAAATAGGTTTGTTTCCCCACCTTTCCTTCTGTTAATGAACTTGTGCCTGGATTGGTCATCTGGCCATCAAAGAAAGAATGAGATCTAGTTTCCCAGTCTTTTCAGCCTAGGTAGAGAACACTAGAGAGACACAATCTCCTCCAAAGAGCCTCTGTATCATAATATCTTTCCATCTCCCACTTCCTGCCTAGGGATCCACCGTGTATTTAGACTTACCAGCCCCATTCCATGGCCATCTGGAGAGGCTGGTATTAACAGAGCCCACCACAGGGCGGTTGTGTGTTCAAAGGGCCCCTCTCTTTCCAAACACAGAAATGAGGTCGGGGGTGTTTTCTGGGATTACCATTCCAACAACTGACTATGGTTGGAATGTGGAGAGCCCTTTCACAGTAGTCATAGGGAGAGATCTGGACCATTCATTAATCATCATCATGGCCAGACCATTCATGGCTTCACCAAGAAACATTCCGCTGCCTGCAAAATCTCCAAGACTTCTCTGTTTTAAAGAATGGAATTTGGAGTTCATCCTTTCTGGGTGATTAGGAGTTTTTTAATAGCCTGACTGCATTGGTCTATCCTTTACAAACTTGCAATTCTCTTGCAAGCTAGAGTTGGAAATAAAACATTTCACTATATACTGTTATCCTTTATTTTTAGTTCTTCCATAGAAGGTGATCTTTTGTACTTATTGATTATTAGGTGCATAAATTTGATAGTTTTGATATTTTATTGGATGGAATCTGGTGTAATTTTTATACTTCAGGTTGTACAAGCTCCTGATATAGACTCAACAAGCTTATTCTGCTCTTCACCCATCATCATATTGAGCCCCTCTGTAACTGGCAATATATGCTAGACCATACCTGTTGCCTAGCTGATTGAGAAATGTTCCTTCATATAAGGTTGTGTGTCCAACTAACACACATCCATTTAAAGCAAAACCTGCCCTTTCTCTTCACAGTAAAATGTTCTAAATCTTTAGGAGTTTTTCTGTTAATATTGCACTTAATCCAATGTGCTGTGGCCTTTGCCAAAACCTTGTGCAAGAATCTGATCAAAACCAGTGCAGAAATAGAGGTCATTCTGTTCAAACAACCTCACCCTGTCCAATGTGGCTTTGCATTTGCCAAGAACTCTCAGAGCTCTACAGAAATGAGGGGAGCAACTGAACTCCTTGTTATCCACTCAGTCTACTCCTTTCCCCAGTACCAAGATACTTAGTGTCCTCAGAATTAAAGGAGTCAATGAGTAAATTTGACTGAATGGCATGAGATTTTGCCTGACTTGTTTCTATAAGTGACAATGAGATCTGCCTTCCTAAGAATGGGCCAGTAGGACTTCAAAGCTTTTAGGGTATGAGGTAAGGAATGTTCACCAAGAGTTTCTAGCACAAAGAGATTTCTCCTTGTGGGAACCAGAATATTGTTTTAGTGAAGACGGAAACAGAGCTTTCCACACAAAAATAGGACTTTCCTTTGAATAACTCTCCCATCTTTCACTTGTCCCTTCCTCCCCTACTCAACTATGCAGGAAAGAAGCTGGAAGCAGGGACAATGGGAAGGTTCCATTGTTATGCTTTTATTAAGAACAAAAAACAAAAATGGTCATTGGAGAAGCCAAGGCCAGTGAAACTGTGGGGTTGGCTAAGTAATTTATATTCCTAGCTTAAATTGATGAGAAATTATACAGCCTTAAGTTTGCAGGACTTTGCTTTGGGCTGGGATAAGAAGATGATTTCATTTTGCTGAGAACAGCAACAGTTTTCTCAAAGTTGTTCCAGCAAAAACCACATGTTCACCCATGGACTTGCTTTCGTGGAGTTGCCTATGATTAAGGAAAAAATGTGGGCCTTTCCAGGGTGATATGGAGCACTTTTTGACACGTAAAATCAGAAATTCTGAGTCTTAATTTTGACTTTTATTTAGATATTTCTCAGGCTTTGCTTCTAGTTAAGCGTAGCTTCCTTCCACCTCCTTTTGCCATTTTAAAAATATTTTTAACCTGTTCTTTCAGTGACCAACAGGCATGAGAGCATGAAGGAAGAATATTGGCCATAGAAGATAAGAGGCACATTAATTACACTCAATTCTCACATGCTGATGGTAGATAGCGATAATTGGTTTTTCTCTTCTACTGAGAGGAATCCAGTGCTTTAGAGAACCATTAGCACAGATCAGAACTCAATGGTGAGATGACCCTATTCCTAAAGAAGGAGGAAAAAAAGAAAAAGATAGAAAGAAGAGTATGAGGACGTGAGTTCCTTTAGTGTTACGCAGCACAGTGTTTTTCTTCCCTCGGATACTACAATTCACCTATGTTCCAATGAACAGGCGAGAGGTGGCCCAGTGGTACGCGGCAGGGGTTTCTGAGGCCTGAGAGGCATTCCTGGAATTCTAGTACTATATTTAGGTCTTTATGTTCCTGAGAAAAGTATGGAGCATGAATGATCTATATGTATCTGGAGATATACTTGAAGAGTTAAACTCCTCATAGGATGGCTATAGTAAAGGACAATGAAGAAGGTCTAACACCTTTGAACATCTGAATTTATCCTATAATTTAATAAGGACGCAGCTTTCCTGGTGAACATTGCCAGTTTGGCCCTGTTTTCTTCATGGCCAATGTGAAAGATACTGTGTATTACATGCAATTGTTTGTGTCATATTCACGGATGAGGAGGACCAATCCACCTCCAAGTGGTCAGGATCGATTACTGACATTTTCACTTTTTTGAGTGGCAAACCTCAGAAACCAGCACAGATGGTCCAGTCACCAGGCCAAGCCCCAGGCAAAAAGGTTGAAGCTTGTTCTTCATGGTGTCTCCTCTCCCCTGTGTCTGCATCTACTCAGAACACCCAAGTGCTACTGATGCTCTAAGCCCCTCACCCAGATCTCCTTCTCTTGGTCTAAGCAGATTTCTCCACACTCTTCAATTCCCACCACAGATTTACTATTAAATCTATTATTGTTAAAAGATAAATTTGGGCACATTAAAATTTTAAGAAGTTTCAGCACACAATGATTCATGAATCAGATGGCTATAGACCACAACCAGTTCCACTAAGTGGGGTAAAAAAGCAAGACAAAGACAAAGAAAATATTTGATTGCTTGAAGTCTCTAGTTAGAGATTAGTAGGCAATTTCTGAATGGTTAAATTGTTTGGAGGAGTTAAGCTTTGGTGTTTTTAGAATCCAGGACACTGGAGCCAGTTCAACCTAATAGTCTCTCAATTAATTTTTTAACATTACTGATGATTGACAGGCAGTCTAACATGTTGTCTCCCCCAGGGAAATTGGTCTGTGTAGGATTAAAGAAACTCAAGGGATTAAGTGTGTGGAAATTTAGGCACTGACAACATTCTGGCCAAGAGACTCCACTGAGACAAATGGCTTCTGGTGGTCCTGGCTTCACTCCACACAGGTCACCTCTTGAGTGGGACAGTGCCCCTGGGCATGGGTGGGAATTACTGATGCATGATCTTTTTGGTTCCAGCATGGAAGAATCCTACATTATAGTGATCCTTTCATCATCTTCCTGTTCCTGTTGGCTTTCTCCACTGCCACAATCATGCAGTGCTTCCTGCTCAGCACCTTCTTCTCCAAAGCCAGCCTGGCAGCAGCCTGCAGTGGTGTCATCTACTTCACCCTCTACCTGCCACATATTCTGTGCTTCGCCTGGCAGGACCAGATGACAGCTGAGCTAAAGAAAGCTGTGGTGAGGGGCTTTGGGTCACCCCTAGCCTATGATATGTTTCCTCCGAAGGGCCTCTAGCAGCCCAGTCTGCTCTCTGAAGAGGGCCACTTTGCCTTTTGGCAAACAGAGGGTTAAAAGGTTAAGGTAAGTGTTAAAGGTACAGAGGCAAAAGTAAGAGCAATCTTCAGCCTGAGCAACCTAACAGCTACTCCTCACCGAACCTGCTGAAGTAATCTGTCCTGGGAGTCACTAAACAAACCAGTGGAGCTGGTGGCCCCCATTGCTTCTCTATGAGAGAAGAACTAACCGGCCAGCCCATTTCACTCAGCTCTCTTTTCTTACTGTTTGAGAAGAATCAGAAAAGCAAAAGCTTGCTCCCTTACAGTCTGTCCAGAAAGATATTTCCATTAATTGAAAGATTCTTTTTTCCACTCTAAAGAACTAGAATCAGAGTAGTTCTACAAGTGTCTTTAACCACGTAACAGATTACCCTGAGTGTCACTCAGGCAGCGAGTTTGTTTAAATACTGACTATGCTGAGCATTGCTCGGCAGGTGTCATTTCAACCAGTTGATCCCTGTTTCGAATAAATTTGATAAAATGGTCATTTTTATATTACCTGTTACGTTATAAAAACTAATGAAAATGCATTTTTTGATCATCCTGTGTTTAAATAGTTGGACTGCTCTACTAGCATGCAGAAGGAGTACACAAATGAGCCCACAGATTTAGGCTGTCTGGCCATAAGACTCCAGAAATTGATGTTGGATTACCTGAGAGTTTAGTTCAAGATTCTCAAACTAACATTTTTTTCCCATTAAAATTGTTTTCAAATGGGCATTTCCACTCTCTCATTAGCCCATGCTAATCAATCTCAGCCCCAAAGGGTACAGTTTTCCTTGTTCTCCAAAATCTCCCCATGTCTACGGCGTCAAGTTAAAAAAGAAAAGAAAAGACTGCCTCTCTGTTGGCAGAAGAGCCTCTTCTCACAACTCAAAAAAGAATTTGGCTCCAGAGCTGCCAGGGCATCTGCCTTTTATTTCTCATGTTAAATAAGAAGTTAATTGCTGCCATTTATAGCATCCAGTTTTCTAGGATGATCACAGCGGGTAGTAGAAATCCTTATGATTCAGCCTGTGGGCACAGCTGCGCTGTTTTGGTAATCACGAAGTAATGAGAGAGGGACTAAGCTAACTTCTTGGGAATGTGGATCCACCAGGAAGCTATATGTCTGGCAACTATGTGGGGCAAGAGCTGTGCTGAGATTTGTAAAAATGTTTTTTCGTGATCACATAGCTAGAGAATCCCTTCTTTTTTTTTTTTTTACAGAAATAGACCCTGAATTCTATCTAGGGCCCTCCAAACTCCAGGAAAACTTCTGAGCAGAGGAAATGGGAATAGCAAATCCTTCTGCATGTGCTGTGTGCTTTCTGCCATGTCAGAGACCACCCATGGGGACTTGGCTGGGGGATTTCGTCTTCCGGCTTCCTTCTGCCCTCCATCTAGTCCATTATCTGGTTCTCTGCACAGAGAACTTAAGAAAATTATAGTCCTCTGTCTGGAGATGGGAAAGGCAGGCCATGCAAGCTGAGGCCTCTCCAATCTCTCTGACAGACTTCAGGAGGTCACAAGAGCATCCCCTACCTAGCCCTCACTTGCCCTGGGAAATTGATGACTCTGTGGACCCTTGCAGTGGGATTCTCACGAAGCAGATCAAGTTAGTGTCTTTGTTCTGCCCAGTGCTGTTTGATCTTCCAAAAGAGGAAAAAAGGGGAAATGGTAGGACCCTTGGTCCTTTGGTGTAATATGCAGTGTGGCATTTCTTTGTCTTCTTCATTACGCTACAACTCAAGTAGGTTCCACTGAATGGGTGATCAGGGGTCTCCAAGGCCTGAGAGGCATTCCCAGAATTCGCTTTCTATGGAAAGACTAACGTAACCGCTCTGCTAGTAGCCTTACCCTAGGACACAACATGGGCCCCCTTTGTGTGCCCCTTGCCCTGTGGACATCTGACTGCTGTTGTTTTGAGTAAAAGATCCTTTACTTACACCTCCTCCCTTTTTGCCCCCTAACACCCCCTCTCACCCCACAGAGCCTTCTGTCTCCTGTGGCATTTGGGTTTGGCACTGAGTACCTGGTCCGCTTTGAAGAGCAAGGCCTGGGGCTACAGTGGAGCAACATTGGGAACAGCCCCATGGAAGGGGATGAGTTCAGTTTCCTGTTGTCCATGCAGATGATGCTCCTTGATGCAGCTCTGTATGGTTTGCTTGCCTGGTACCTTGACCAGGTGTTCCCAGGTAAGCACCTCCCTCCCCGAGGTAAAGGTAATTGGCTTCTTCAGATCCCCAGACCTCTCCCATTCATCCAGTTATCCCTTCTAATCTCTTTGAATTTGGGCTTTCAGAACATACACTGAAATTTAAACCAAGAGGTCTACAATCTGCCAGCAAATCCTGTATCCCCACTTCTACCACCTCCCAGTCCAAGCTTCCTTCTCCCATCATACCTCCTTCTAGTCTGAGTATTTACATTATATTCAGATAGATTTTTTTGTTGTTTTAGATTTTTTTTTTTTTTTTTTTTTTTTGGCACCAGGGATTGATTGAACTCAGGACCTTGCCCTTGCAAGGCAGGCGCTGGAACCACTGAGCTAAATCCCCGGCCCTCAGATAGATCTTTTAAGAATCCATATCAGATGGTATCAGCTTTCTCTGTTTGGAGAGGCTTTTCCTACAGCTTTTCCTCTCATTCAGAGTCAAATCCAGTGTCCCAACCCTTGCCTACCTGATGTTTCATTACTGGGCTCCAACTATCTCCCTTATCTGTTCTTCCCTTCTCCCCAGTGTTTCTCTGCTCCAGCCATATTGGTCTCCCTAGTAAATGTTCAACATACTGAGCACATTTCTTACTGCCAAGAGCATGTTTCTCCCTACAGCAACCCTCCAATCTGCAGGATTACTTTTTATTTTGTTTAGGTCTCTGTTCAAATGTTGTTTTATCACAGGGATCTGTTTTGTTTGGTTTGGTTTTGAGACAGGGTCTCACTATGTGGTTCAGGCTGACCTTAAATTTACTATGCAGTCCAGGCTGGCCTCAAACTCATGGAAATCTTCCTGTCTCAACCTCCTAAGTGCTGGGATCACAGGCGTGCGCCACTATGCTTGGCTATCACAAGGATCTTTCAGGCTGAAGATATCTAGACATCTATCACTATGTAAACAATATCTCTGCAGTGCCCCCATCCCCTTTCCCTACTTTTTCGGATAAACATCACCACCTGACATGCGGTATCTTTATATATGTGTATTTACTGACTCTCTACCATTGTTAAAACAAGCCCACAAAGCAGGCCCATAGTCTGTTTTGTTTACTGACAATCCTGATGCCTAAAGTAGTGCCTGACATTTGGTGGGCCCTGAATAAATACCTAATCTGCAGTGTGGAAAATCAGCTCCTGAATCAAAGTTGGCTGTTTGTACAGTTTTCCTTCAAATTGGCATTTTCTAGGGCTAGAGGCATCCCATCTTCATTTGACTGCCTCCATGTCAACCAAGAGCCTCCTTGTGCTATGGCACGTGGACCTGGCTCCTGGTGCGGTGGCCCAGAGCAAGCAGAGAAGAGTGAGTCTGGGCCTAGTCCCTAGGGAGGGACAAACTCACATCTCTCAGGAATAAATAGGCAGCAACCCTGAGGAGGAGGAAGATAGCTGGGCTCATTTCATCGGCTTGGGTTTAAATCCTAGCAGTGCAGGTGTATTGGTTTCCTAGGGCTGCTACAACAAAATGCTATACACTGGGTGGCTTAAAACAGAAATTTATATCTTACCGTTCTGAAGGCCAGGAATCCAAAATCAAGATGTTCGTGTAGCCAGGCTCCCTCTGAACCTGTTGGGCAAGGATTCTTCCTTGCCTCATTCTAGTTTCTAAAGGTCTTTCAGTAATCTGACTTTTTTTGGCTTGTAGATGCATTGCCCTAATCCTGCATCTTCCAGTGGTTTTTTCTATGTGTCCTGTCTCTCCTGGCCATCTTCCTGTAAGAACACTAGTCATACTGGATTATGGGCACACCCTACACGTTAAACATATCTGCAGTGACTATTTCCAAAAGAGGCCATATTCTGAGACACCTGTCTTTTTTTCCCTAACACTGCCCTCACACCAAATGTATCTGCATTTCCAACACAGACCAATTCTTTAACAGCAGCTGCTCCGTTCAATTCAGACACAGTCCAGAATTTGTGCAGTTGCCACAGAGTCAAGCCCATAAGACTTTCCTCAATTCAGAAGCCAGCTGTAAATGTGGTGCCAAAGCTACCCACACTTTTGCCAAAGTGTTCTGCTTCCAAGTACAGCTTCATGGAAGAGCTGCATGAGGGTAATGCAAAGCTTGACCTTCTCTGGGCCCACCACTCTCCCAGCACCAAAATATGTTCACTAACACAGAAGCCCTCCAAATCCTGTTGGAGAATTTAAAAAACCCAATCTCTGGGGCAGGGATTTAGCTCAGTGGTTCTGGCGCCTGCCTTGCAAGTGCAAGGTCCTGGTACCCCCTCCCCACCAAAGTCCCTTTACCTCCCCAGAGTTTGACGGCTGAAGCTAAACTTTCCTTTTTCTCCCATGTTTGGTCTTTCTGGTGACCAGTTCCCATCACGGAGCTATCTTGAGGCCCCGTTCTGAGTCATCTCATTAGCATTAACTCACGTATGGTGGAGAAAAGGGCCCATTATGAATAACAAAGTGATAAGAAATTGGAATTCCTTCAGAGATTAGGGACTAAGACCAGGTATATTTTGTATGAAACCACTGACCCCAGTATGTCTTTTTGAAGAGGGAGACAACTCAACCCATGACAGTGATGTGAGTAAGACACTTGAAGTTCGTCAGCCTGTTTTTTGTATCTCCTTGTACCATTGGAAAGAGATTTAGTAAGAACTAGTTGGAATAAAATTAGAATTGTTAACAATACAAGGGCTTTATTTAGCCAAAGTAAAGCTTTCGTTTCTTTTGGTCAACAACTATTTGACGAGCAGTACCTATATGTAAGGCCCAGCAGGGCCATGTTCTGGTAATCAAGGGGTGGAAAAGATAGACCCAAACCTGCCCTGTGGAGCTTTCAATCCCCTGATGCCAAAAGCCACAACATATGAAAATATTTAAAAAGCAAAAACAGTGTTTTAACTGTGAGTGTGTGTGTGTGTGTGTGTGTTGTGTTGGGGATCAACCCCACAGCCTTGAACATGCTAGATAAGTGCTCTACCACAGAGCTACATTCCCAATCCCAAAACAGTGTTTCTACAAAACCAATATTTTGTAGGGAGGAAAAAGTGACGAAGAGACTTGGCCTAGAAATATGGGGTTCTTTTTCTTGAAACCAGCCGGATCCACAAGAATGAGGGGGAAGTGACATTAGAACCAGATTGCCTATATCTATAAATATCTATGGTTGTAACTTGAAGTCAGATAAATAAATTCTAGATCTTATACAGCTTTGGTGGAGTAGGGAGATTACTTTGACTTTTTTCTCTTTATTTGCCTTTTTTTTCAGGGAACTATGGAACCCCACTTCCTTGGTACTTCCTTCTACAAGAATCTTATTGGCTTAGTGGTGAAGGTGAGTTATTTAAAACTTAAAAAACCTTGATGTTAGAGGGCTGGAGATTTAGCTCAGTGGTTTTGCTGCCTGCTGCACAAGTACAAGGACCTGAGTTCTATCCCAGGTACCAAAAAAAAAAAAAAAAAAGAAACCTTGATGTTAGAAACTATCTCCCTGGGCTATATGCAGGATATTTGGGTTGTCAAGGTGGCACTTTATGTCAAGGGCATCTTTTTGGATAGACCAGCTGCTTTGGTTATGCCATCAAGTGGGGTGCAGCCTCACAGCCTCTGGCAAACCCTTCAGTCACTGGGCCAGAGTGAAGGGCTAAGAATCAACGAATAGCTTGTCCCAGTGGAGGAAATGCCCAATTAAAAGAAGACCATACCACTTTAGGTTCAAATGACTTTTCTAATTTTTTAGTTTAAAGCAGAGACCAGAGAATCATAAAGGAAGATTTGTGTTCTTCCTCTGCAGCCATCCTCTCCTGTCTTCGATTCTTCTCCATTTTTTCAATTACAAATTAATTCCTTTTCTCAAGATGAACACTCATCTAGAGACTGAGACAGAGCTGGCTTTCTTGGTGTTGATCTTTTTTATCTTTCAATTTTCTTTCTTTCCTTTTAATCTTCTTTTTTTTCGGGGGGGGGCAATACCAGGGATCGAACTTGGGTCCTTGCGCTTGTGAGGCATTAATCTTCTTTCTTGTAGCTGCATCACCCTAACCCTGCATCTCCGATGCAATTCTCCCCATGTCTGTCTTCACCTGGCCATCTTCCCATAAGAACACCAGTCATGCTAGAATTTGGGCACACCCTACACAAGTGTGACCAGAAAGGAAATCAAAAGAGCATTCACCTATGATGTCCCTTACAGAGCATTTACCTTTCCTCCTGAGCAAAACAGGAGGTACAGGGAGAGAAGAAGTGGGAAAAGCACAGAATCTTTTGTGAATTCTGAGAAGGCAGAAAAATTCTAAAGCTATAGCTAGAGACTCCCCTACACCTGAGAGGACCTGGATGCAAAGGAAATACTTTCCAGTCTTACTGCTCACCTACCTACACTTTACCATGAGCTACTGGACCTGGGCCAAGATTGATCCTCTAAACATTGAAATGGATGTTTGTTTTCTCCAGGGGATCGGTGTAGGTAGGGACTTTAAAAGGCTTGGGTAGGTTTGGGGGTTTGGGGGGTTTTTTTTCGTTTATTTTTTTTCTCCCCCCTTCTTCTCTTCCTCCTCCTTCTAAAGGTACAAATAAACACCACCTCTGTATTTTTTCATGGCTTTGTGCTTCTTGTCTATTAACCTTTACATTTCCACTATAATAAAGCTATAATCCTATCATAAGTGGAAATTTTCAACACAGAAATGTGTGGGAGTATTTTTAACATCAGTAAATATCAGAACTTGTGGACTTTTTTCCCTCTGTACAATCCAAGAGATACTCTACTTCTAAACATCTTAAGACAAATGTGCTCCTTCAAGGGTAAATCATAGCTGGGCGTGGTGGCACATGCCTGTGATCCCAGTACTCAGGTGGATGAGCCAGGAGGATTGCCATGAGTTTGAGGGCAGCCTGGGCTACACATAGCTCGTTTGAACTATTTAGCAGGACCCTGCCTCAAAAAGAAAAAAAAGTAAATCATATACTTTTGCTGACAGAAGCCAAATATTTTTCACCTGTCTCATAGGCTAGACTGAATTACATCCTTAAGACTGTCTAAATCAGAAAACAGCTGAGTTTCTTCACCTAATCCCTGCTTTTTACAGATGAAGAAATGGAGCCCAAGAGACATCAATATGTTTCACAAACCCATACTGGTCACTGGGGACAAAATCTGGAGCTTGAGTACATTCCTTTATGAGGAATTTGTTCAGTGACTGTTTAGAAGGCTACTTCCCCTTGTTATTTTATTAGACATTCGTGCAGTATGATACCTAGTAGAGTGGCCACAGGAGTTGTGGGGAATGGATTGAAAAATCCCACAGGAAGCAGAGATAGAAGGACTGGAGGTGGCATGACCCTGACCACCAGGCAGTTGCCTGCACTCTACCACATCCTGGAAATCTACAGAGAGTGGCACCACAGAGGCCTTGGTCAGCTGCTCCATTTAGAAAACTCCTAACTGCTCACAAATCTGAACTTAGGTCCACAGCCTGAGATGCTTAGTGGTGATGGCTTCCTTCTGCCTCTGCTTCCTCTCTAGCTGGCTTTTCTGCTTGTCTTCCCTTCCAGGATGTCTTGATGTCCTTTTAGACCAAATGCCAAATTCACACACACACATGTGCGCACACACAGAGGTCAGGGAGACCTTTTTTGCTTATATCTCCTACACTTCACAATTTGTCCTGGCCTGTGTCTCCACCAGGCTCTACCTTGCTCTTGAGCTCAAGATAACTGAACACCTGCATAGGTGGGTTTCCATGGTGACCATTTCTGAAGCTCTGACAAGCTGGCTGCCCATCATATCACCTTGAATGGACTTTTACTCAAGGTTCACCGTGATTTTGACATGTTTTAGGTTAGGTCAGAATGAAAAGGACTGGTGGTGAGCTAAAGAAAATTCAATCTTGGGTTTGTTTTTTAATCTGGCACCTTAAGAGGGCAATGCTAGGGCTGAGGATATAGCTCAGTGATACAGTGCTTGCCTAGCATGTGGGAACCACTGGGTTTCACCCCTAGCATCACAAATAAACAAAAACCACAGGATGAGGCAAAACTCTCTGCTTCTGAAATGCCTGTTACAAATCTGGTCTTGGGAAGATTGTAAAATCAGGCTTGAGCAATACACAGCCAGGGAGCAGGTCAGAGACTGGAGGATATACAGGGGGAGTTCTGGCTTGGCCTTCTGAACCAACTGGCTTCCCCTAGTGATAGGAAATTCATTTGTTCCCCCCACTTCTCTCCTCCTTTTCAGCCTTAACTTATTCTCATCTCTCACTGAGAGAGTAACATTGACTTCTGGTTGGTGCAGGGTGTTCAACTAGAGAAGAAAGAACATTAGAAAAGACAGAACCCATAACGGAGGAAATGGAGGATCCTGAACACCCAGAAGGAATGAATGGTAACTGCCTGCCTCCCCCCGAAAAAAGCCAACAGACAGAGGCAAGGAAAAAGCTCTGAACCCTATAAAGGCCCAATACAAATTGCCTCATGACAGGTGAAATGAAGCCCAGGAAACTGACTCCCTCTGTTGACCAGTGTTAAAGCTAGGGCCCAGCTGCACGAGTGGGGAATGAATGGTCCGGCCCAGACATTAACGCATACTTCCTGGAGAAAGCAAAGCCCAAGCATGTAGTGTGTTTGTGCCCTTGTTAGGCACATCCCAAGTGAGTTGCACGAATGTGCTGACTTCCGAGGATTTAGCAAGAACAATGACTTGGGTCACTGGGACTTAAAGCGGATATGAGCTATAAGGAAAGACAAAAATAAATGCTTCTGTGTGCAAGGGGAAGGAGAGTCGAGAGGAGCTGACCGCACTTCACTCGTGGTTACAAATCTAGAAGTCCATTGATTCAAACCATCAAAGCCTTTCCTGACAGTGGAAGTTACCTAATCGTTCTGGGACTGATGGACCAGATTCACCAGCTTTGTGTCCCCCTGGCTTTTGCTGCTCCTTCTTACATCTTGAACAAGTTCTGTATTTAATCCAAGGGTTTTTATTGCCAAGTATGTGCATTTCTCTGTGGATGTTAAAGCTCTGGGTTTAGAGAGGCACAGAGTCTCTGGCTTTGCCTGACATTGCAGGAGAGAGTCCAGCCTCCATGCACCTGCCTGATGCCAGTTCACAAAAGCTGAAGCCAGAGACCTGCAGCTCATTACAGAGCTGGATTGCAAGAAACAGTGCTTCTGGAAGACCCTCCTCCCAAACTTGTAGGACAAAGTTGAAATCAGGGGTCTGGGAAAGCTAGTTCCATCTCGCCCACAGGCAAGGCCAGGAGGCACACCCGGAAGATGCAATGAAATTTTAGGCAAGCAAATGTGTATAACTATAATATTGAGAGAGACAGTGCTATATAGGATGAACTGAAGAAGGAAGAGGATGAACGTCAGGGAAAAGTAGAGAGCATACTGAGGATCTACACTGGGGAGACTAGAAAAGGGAGTGAGGTCTGAGGGATGGTGGGAAGAAAGAGTAGACCATTCCAGAGTTCTGAGGAGCAAGAAGTCAGCTGTAATCAAATTGACTCAAACATTCCAGCCCAGGTTGACTAGGAGAATGATGGCTCTAAGAATGGACTTCAAGCGTCTGAAGGGAAATGTTGTTTTGGGAAGAATGTGATGAGCCTGAGTTGCTACCAGAAATCCGTGAGGAACTCTGCACTCTTGGAAAAGGGATCTGGGATCAAAGAAGGAGCTTAGGGCCGACTCTGTGTATAGTTATAGTGTGTATATCGAGAGTTCTGTGATGAGCATGGGCTCATTTCAACCCTGCTAGTTATGAGCCATGAGACCTTGATAAGACACCATGTCTGTCTGCCTGTCTTAGGTTTCCTCACCTACAGAAACAAGCTTAGTAATTACCAACCCACAGCGCTGTTGTGTGAAATGAGGTAATTCATGGAAAGCACTTGAAACTGAACCGGGTGCACGATAAGTGCTAAATAAATGCTCAATACCATTATAACCGTTGTTATTCCGGTCTTCTTTACAAAGATCATAGCTGAAGCTATAGGAGCCAGTGAAATTGTAAGAAAATGACAGTGGTCAGAAAAAGAACTATGAGAAGCGTGTACATTAAGGCATTGTATTTATATCATATTTGTTTTTTATCCTTCAAGACTCTTTCTTTGAACATGAGCTTCCGGGATCGGTTCCTGGAGTATGCGTGAAGAATCTGGTAAAGATTTTTGAGCCCTCTGGCCGGCCAGCTGTGGACTATCTTAACATTACCTTCTATGAGAACCAGATCACTGCATTCCTTGGTCACAATGGAGCAGGAAAAACCACCACCTTGTGAGTCTTCTGGCATGCCACTGTCATTCCCTGACTTCATTCCTCCTCCATGACCTGCAGTCTATGCTTTCCCACTGAATTTTAGTGACAAAATATACTCTACATTTGTGGACTCAAAATTTTGTAAAGCACACTGCACTATTCAAAGCTCGCTCACATACATTGTTTTATTTCATCTTCAAAAAAGCAACAAAGCGGAGATAAAGTTATTGCCTCCTTTGTGTGCTGGAGAACTGGACATTCCAAGAGTTTGAGGGACTTTTCTGAAGCCACCAAGTTTAGTGGTTCAGTGGGAACATGAGCCAAGTCCTGTCACCACAATTGCCTCTTGGGTCTCTTTCCCCATCCCAAGTCTCTCCAGCATTACCCTCCACCCTGCTGGTGATAGAGCCAAGGCCATCACCATCCTGTACCCCAAGGTCTGTAGAGCGCTGCTTATTTTTTTTTTTGGTATCAGGAATCGAACTCGGGACCTTGCGCTTGCGAGGCAAGCGCCGGAACCACTGAGCTAAATCCCCGGCCAAGTGCTGCTTATTTTTAAGGAGCATTCCTTTTCCTATCAATTATCAGGCAGGCTTTAACACTGGCGTGGGGGCCCTGATGAGAGTTGGTCTTAGTTACGGAGAATGCACAAAGGATGCAGTCTCTACAGGGGCTATGGGGTGACAGCCTGGCCACTGAAGGCCAAGTTCAGGAAGGATGCAGGGCTCTGTGTGAACCTCTCAATTCAGGGGCTCCCCACACTTCTCTGAGGGGCCTAATGGCCACCTTAGAGGACAAGGCTGAGAGAAACATGGCCACCAAGTTTTCCCATGCAGGTCTCTCAGGGGACAACAGCCTCTGTGATAGCAGTCTTCAGGTCCTTGGCTTCTTGCAGAGCCCCAGGAAGGAAAAGCAGTCTACACCCTGCACTGGAATGTGCTCTTGGGTGGTTCAGTGTGAATGGAATGTGGGGCTGGTGCCATTATATTTGGTTCTGTTTCCCTCTAGTGGTTCATCAACAGAGAGTTCAGCTTTTAAGTACAAGTTCAGGGAGCCTGAGATTTTATCAGAAGTCAGAGACAGAGCTGGGTGTGGTGGTGAGTCCTCTCCTTATTAACTAATATGGTCAGAGACCTGGAAGGAAGCTCCTTCCAGGACCCCAAGACTTTTCAAACATCACTACATCGACTGCAGAAATGTAACTTCCCCAGGGGGCTGAAATAATGCTTAGTAATAATGGTAGTGATATTTCTGAATTTTACTTTCCATTGGTGCTGTTCTAAGTGTAATGCACGATTTAATTCATTTAATATTCACAACCACCCAAGCAGGTAGGAGTCATTTTTTTTCCCATTTTACAAACAACAACACCATTGCTATTGGATTTCTTATGTTTTGAATCTAAAAGTGATATTGTTTGTTTATTTGTTTGTTTGTTTGTTTTGGTACTGGGGATCAAACTCAGGACCTTGTGCTTGCGAGGCAGGCACTAAAGGTGATATTATTGCTAATAGTTTTCCATGCCCGGCTTTAATCAGTTAATCAACAGATTCACATTCAATACCTAGGTGTGCTTGGACTTCTTGCTATTATCAAGGCCTGACTCAGACTTTGTAATGGTGACACATGGCTTTTCAATATCCATGACTGCTCACTAGCAGGCAAAGAAGCCATGACTGAACACATTTTCTAAGCCTCTCTCGCCTCAGGCTGGGGGTAGGTGTGGGGCTCCAAGTGAACACTGTGAGGCTGGGAATCCTGGAGGCCCATTGGTGCTTGCCTGGGAGCACCAAGAAACAAGTAGAAGTAAGGACCACATCTGCCTCCTTTCTCTACATCAGGGCCATACACACTGGTGCTATGCCCTATATGGGACACTTGGACCCTACAGCTAGTGATGGTCTGGGTTTCAGAGCGAGGAGCAGGACTCTCAGTGACAGTCCTTGCCCACACTGCTGTGGGGCTGCTCTCTCAGTGCAAGTTACTAAAAGCCATGTTTCCTGCCCCTTTCCTGTCTTTGGCAGGTCCATCCTGACAGGTCTGATGCCACCGACATCAGGAACAGTGCTCATTGGGGGAAAGGACATTGAAACTAACCTAGATGCAATCCGGCAGAGCCTTGGCATGTGTCCACAGCATAACATCCTGTTCCACCAGTAAGTAAAACAGGAGTTGAGCTGTCCCTGGCCCCCATCTGTCCCCCATGCCCCAACACACACTATCTCTAGAGCCCAGCTTGGCCGGGGATTTAGCTCAGTGGTTCCGGCGCCTGCCTCGAAAGCGCAAGGTCCTGAGTTTGATCCCTGGTACCAAAAAAAAAACAAAACGCATCTTAGGGCTGGGGATTTAGCTCAGTGGTTTCACTGACCGTTGTGCAAGCGCAAGGACCTGAGTGCAATCCCCGGTACCAAAAAAAAAAAAAAAAAGATATCTAGAGCCCAACTCAGGGGTCCTGGTCTGGGTGCAGGTGGCAATGCTCTTGTCCAGTTTCCCCCAAGTCCAAAGTTCCTGCAGTAAGAATTGTCCCCCCAAACATGAAACTGTGCTCTTGGTACTCAGAGTGACACCATCTTTTCTCTAACAGAGTGGCAAATTCTTGGCCCCCTTGCTCTGGTCAGGGGGCAAAGAGAAGAGAACCAGGGTACTTTTTTCCATTTTAAGTCATAGCTCTAAGACTGACTTTGCAGGGAGCTTTTCAGTTTCTTTTATTTCCCCATTAAAATATCTTATATTTCTTATCTAAAAATCTAAATATAGTCATTGTGGAAGGGAGGGAGGGAGGAAATAAAGATAGCTAAATACAAAGAAAAAATAAAAGTCAGCAGTAATTTCACACACAGAGATAACCACTGTTAACACCTTGATATATAATTTTTCAAAACTTTCTCCTGTATGTATGTATTGCTATTGGGCTTTTTATGTTTTGAATCTAAAGGTGATATTATTTGTTTGTTTGTTTGTTTGTTTTGGTACTGGGGATCAAACTCAGGACCTGTATGTATGTATGTATTAGTTCCACAAGATGAATTGTGAGAAGTAGGATTACTGAGCCCCTTGCCTCTCCTGTTCTTCTGTCCCCATAGCCTCACAGTGGCCGAACACATCCTGTTCTATGCCCAGCTGAAAGGGAAGTCCTGGGAGGAGGCCCAGCTGGAGATGGAGACCATGCTAGAGGACACAGGCCTGCACCACAAGAGGAACAAAGAAGCTCAGAATCTTTCAGGTGCCTTAGCTGGAAAGAGACAGGGCCACAGCTGGCAGGTGGTTGCTTCCCAGGGCACCCAGAGTTGGGGACCTTGTAACCAACAGGGAGGCGCCTGAGAGTTGCAATTTCTGCGATGTTACTCTGAGAACCCAAGAGCAGTCCGCCTCTGGACCACTTCCCACATGGAACAGTCTTGCAGCAGTCTGGGCTTTATTTGCTTTGGAGTTTATGTGTTTGAACTAAAACAGAACAGACTCCAGATGGTCAGGTCCTAGAAGGCAAGGATCTCCTCTCCGGCATTTATGAGGCCTAAATACCACTAGGGGATTTTTTTTGTTTTGTTTTGTTTTTTGGTACCGGGGATCGAATGCACTTTCGAGGCAGGCGGTGGAACCACTGAGCTAAATCCCTGGCCCCACTAGGGTTTTGAATGCTGTCTAAACTCTAAGGGGACAGCATCAAACCACTGCTGGATTCCAGGTGCCCCTCATGCCGCCACCCTCGGGCCTTTCTCTTCCCCGTCTCAGCCCCTGTGACCTGGGTCCTCCTTGTGCCTCTAGGTGGCATGCAGAGAAAGCTGTCCGTTGCCATTGCATTCGTGGGAGATGCCAAGGTGGTTGTTCTGGACGAGCCCACCTCTGGGGTGGACCCCTACTCCAGACGCTCGATCTGGGACCTGCTCCTGAAGTACCGCGCAGGTGATGGCCACTACTCAGTCCCCTGTGCTCTCAGAGGCTTTCCCTGTGGGCACCATGCTCTTCTACCTGGCGTTTTGCAACCAAGTACACCAGTGCCCATAACTACAGTAAGGTGGGGCTGAATCTAAGTTTAAGTTAAAGGTTCCGGAGCTTTTTACATAAACAGGGAGTCACCGATGAGGGGAAGCCTACTTCCTAGAAGGCCTCCACCTGTAGTCTCTCTAACTGGAACAATGAGTGCAGTCCTAAGTGAAATTTCCCTCTGACCAGGGGGGCTCAGGTCACCAAAAACATCCCCAGAGCTCCCTCTCTGTTGGCTGACAGAGCAGGACCAGGTGTGAGGACATTGTGCTAAGTGTTTGTGCTGCAGAGGACAGCTGCAGAGCAAACATCTCAAAATGGGACCTTTCTCCTGTAGCCCCGCCCCTCCCAGGAGGCTCAGGTCCAGAAGAGACAGCAGGCAGAGCTCAGAGAGCCCATAAAAGTGACAGCGTGGCTCAAGTGCTAACCACACGCTTCCCTCTCTATTTGCACTGTATTTCCCATGCTTTTCCCTGAAGATTCACCATCCTGAAATCCTCATGACTGTTTTCTTTTCATGACATTTCCAGTTAGGAAGAGTGTGTTTGTGTGTGTTCTTCACAAAGATTATACACGCAGTGCTTAGTGATCCACAGAGAATGTACATATGGAGCTCAATAGATACTGAGAATAATGAATGTGCCCCATATTTGGTGATTTATTTGAATCAGTCAACCTTATACCCTACAAAGAGATACTTTCTGTGACTATGCTTTATAGTATGTAGGATGCTGTGAAATGTCAGCTGTTGTCATTTTCCTAGTGTCCTGGAATTTGCTGCTGAATTAGCCCCTTTGTTATTATTTATTATCTTCCAGTTTTTTTGACCATATAACCAGGAGGTTGCTGTAATCCGCTGCCAGCCACACCCTACCCACAGTCCCCCTGTGATTCCCCTTACTTCCCTACCTCACAGGCAGAACTATCATCATGTCCACCCACCACATGGACGAGGCAGACCTCCTTGGGGACCGAATTGCCATCATTTCCCAGGGAAGGCTTTACTGCTCGGGCACCCCATTCTTCCTGAAGAACTGCTTTGGCACAGGCTTCTACTTGACCTTGGTTCGCAAGATGAAAACCATCCAAAGCCAAGGTGGCAGATGTGAGGTATGTGTCTGCCCAAAGAAGGAACTCGTCCTGGGTAAGAAGGAAGACACAAGCAGCCAACCTGGGCATTTCTACATGCTCGAACTATAGCAACCAGGTCTGCTTCTTTGTTTCTGAGACCATTTGCAGGAGGTTTTGATAAACACTTTCTGAACCTTCCTACAAAGATGCTTCATCCCAAATGATACCGCTGGTTTCAAACAACTTGAAATTGTTACACACCAGTATTCCAAACTACACATGTGGTTTGGTACAGCACAGAAGCAAGTGTCTTATAAGGTTGGATGGCTTTAAGAGTAGTTGTTTAAGCTTTCTCTTTTTCATTCCCACATTCATGTTTGCTGATTAAACCTGAATTCTAGTGGTAAATAAAAATGGAGGAAATTCCTCCTTGGAAATAACCTCCAAAAATGATGAAGCCAAAAAAATACACACTGGCAGAGACCTCTCATCATGTCAGGAAACCCAGGTTCAGGTCTGGGCTACAAAGTGTAGAAACCGTGTCATCCTGGGAAAATAATTTAATTTTTTTGCTGTTGTTTTTGCCTACATGAAAACTGAAACTAATGATCTGTGGTTCTGCTTCTTAGAGATGTGGTGAAGATACAATGTGAGATAAGGTATTATGAATGTGCTCTGGGCTCCTTGAGAATGGCATTGCTCACATTCAAAATGTCACAAGTATTATACTGTGGCGTTATTTATGTCTCAGTTTAAGTACTATGGGTTTTCCTGTCCTGGGAAGATTGCTACAGCCCAGTGCACATCCATGGGGAGGGAGGAGCAGAATGTCTCACACAGGCAGAACCTACAGCTGTCGCTTGATTAATGACAGGCCACAGGGATCCTTTGAGGTTTTGCTTCTCTCTGTGCCTGACTCATATACTCTCCAGGATAAA
Organism: Heterocephalus glaber; assembly: GCF_053883595.1. NCBI lineage: Eukaryota > Metazoa > Chordata > Mammalia > Rodentia > Bathyergidae > Heterocephalus > Heterocephalus glaber. The sequence continues at coordinate 29,097,747 of NW_028258296.1, read as the reverse complement.
ATCAAACAGTTACACCCTCAAAATTCTCAGATGAATTAGTAGATGAAGCAGTGAAGAAAAAATGTGTTGACCACATTTGGCAGCAAGAAACAAACAAACCCTGTGGTGACAGCAGTTGGCCTCAAGGAGATGCTTTCAATGAAGTGATGTGTACCTTGTCAGTCATTCCTGTCCATCTGTCATAGGGGACCTGCAGCTGTGCGTCTAAGGGTTTCTCTGTCAGGTGTCCAGCCCGTGTGGATGAGATAACTCCAGAACAAGTCTTGGACGGTAAGGGCGAGGGCAGGTCATTCCTTGGTTCTGGTCGGTGACCATCGCCTGGTATTGGTGGGCGCGTCCTGTTGTGATGCACTTGAGTGAGTGCAAAGAAAACACTAGGTGTACTTCTCAAGCCTAAATTTATGCAATTGCTCATCTGTTTGCTTTGAGATTCCTTCATCCTTCATTCCCAATGGGATTTAAAAGCCGTGCACTTAAGGGCCCTCTCCCTCTAATGAGGAATCCAATCTTTGTTCACGTTGTGCCCTCACCCATATTAAGCCTCCATTTCTGTGGTCCTCTTGCTCTGGCTGCAGGGAACATTTCTGTGTCCTTGAGCCACTTCCAGAGCTGCTCCTCTGCGCCCTCTGGTGGAATCGTGCCTGCTCACAGCTCTTAATAGCGAACTTTTCAAGAATCGAATCGGTGTAATCTCGCACATCCCCGTTGGACACCCCACTCTCCCCTTTGTTTCCCAATTTTCCAGTGATTCTCTCTGAAGTTAGGATTCCCTGGAGCTCTCAAGGGCACTCTCACCTCCGGGGAGAAGCAGTAAAGAGGCTGTCGCTCGTAGAAGCAGTGCCTCACCCTGGAGGATGTGGGGAGCCCGAGGACTCAGAGAGCTTGCCAGCAACACTTCCCATCCTCACTAATTTCCACCTCCGTGTCTCCTGTGTGTGTGTCTTTGCAAATGGAATACCACACACCCTATAACCTAATCTTATGTACTGACCCAGGGTAATGAAGGGAGAAAAGTACTTGCTTATCAAAGAAAAAAAATAGGATCTTATCTAGCAGGTTTTTTTCTAAACCTAAGCAATTTATTGAATGAATTCTGGTAAAACAAATAAAACCAGACAAATTTATGTACTATGCTTAAAACTTAAAGGACAATGCCCGGAGTTCCACCACCAATATTCCCGCCCCACCCTCTTTGCGCTAACAGAACCTGCAATGACAGAAAACATCTGTTTAGGATGACCCATTTCTGTGTCTGGTGCCTTGTCTGACTTACTGTGGGTTTTCCCTGCTTTCTGAAGACTCCTCCTTGCTATCCTGGTTAAGAAATTGACTTGAAAAAAACCCTAACACCAATGTGGTTAATTACTGTGATCCACCGAAGTCAAGTTGGAAACAGGGCCAGTTAGTTTGACTGAGATGATTTTTTAAAGTATGACTTTATTTCCAAGGAAAGACTTTTTTGGACAGAATAGCAATGCTGTCACTGGTGGGAAATGCAGTAAATAGGCCCCAAATCAGGGAAAGAGGACCATTTTAATCCCCAGTTAACTCCATGGAGGGCTGTTCACTCACACACACCCACATACCACACACACCCAAGGACCTCCCTGCCAGAGCCTAAAGCCCTGCTGGCCTGCAGTGCTACTTCTGAAAGGCTGACACACATCTAAGACGCAATTCCTGGGAATCCAGTGGCTTCAGGTTCCATTTCCTTCCTATGAGAACAATGAACTTGACCCCTACAGAGGTACTGGGTCACAGCTTCCTTCTCAAATATATGCCCCGCCCCTATGTGAAGTCATCCCAGAACTAAAGACAATCAAGGCCAATTTGCAGGTTTGACATACTGCAAGCCTTCCAATTCAGCTAACCAGAGAATCTTTGTTGAAAGCCACAAAATCTCTCCACATGGCTCTTTTTTTTTTGTATCGGGGATCGGATCGAACTCGGGACCGGGCGCTTGCGAGGTGGGCGGCAGCACCACTGAGCTAAATCCCTGGCCACACCTGGCTGTTTTTATTTTTTATTTATTTTTCACGTGGCTCTTTTTAAAACAAAGAAAGAAAAGAATTCACAGGATGATCCTAACAGAACTATTTTTGAGTCATGTTCTAAGCTTACAAAATCCCTTGCCCTTTATCCTCTCAAGATAATGTATTAGGGAACTATCTCTTTAGGTGTATGCTTTAAAGTTATTTAAATTAGGTTTTTAAATTTTAAAGTAACACATGCGGGCTGAGGATTTAGCTCAGGGGTTTGGATGCCTGCTGCACAAGCTCAAGGACCAGAGTTCGATCCCCGGTACCAAAAAAACAAAAAAAGAAAAAGTAAAGTAACATATGCTGGTGCATAACATTCCATTCTGACTGTACACAAGTATAAGTACTTGACACCTGATGCTTGCCCGTGGTCCATGCCACTATGCCCTTAGGTACATCTCCTAAGTGGGAGCTAGTGTTTTGTTTTGTTTCTTTTCATTTCATTTTGTTTAGTTTTGTTTCCTTTTAAGGAGGGAGATATGATCCCAAGGGAAATAGTACAGCCCTCCAAGAAGACCAGGCATGGGTGTATGATTTAGGAAGAGGATTTGTCCGTCTCAGCTTGGTCACCTGTTTCAGGAATGCATCTTGGGCAAGTCCCCTAGTGCTTGCTTCAGCTAGACCAGGAAAATGAAAACAACTTTCACTTAACCCTTAAGTTCCCAGTGAAAGATAGCGAACCACAATGACTATCATTTTCCTCCTTTCACAGATGAGAAAACGAGGGTAGGACCTCCCCAATATACCATGGCTTGAGGCAGCAGAACATTTGACTGAACAAAGGCAGAAGCTGCCACTTGGACCTGACGTGACCTCCTGCAGACTGAATAGTTATCTTCTGCTTGTCTGCTTTTGCCTCTCAGCAGCCATTACAGGGCCAACTAAAACCAAACTTGATGAGTGTCAGTCCTCCAAAAGAGTTATTGCTAAGTTTCAAAATGCCCTTTCCTGAAATGGGAGGTGTAGAGAGTAGGGATCTGGGGAATCTCAGTCTTCTAGGTTCTTTCACCTTTTGGGGCAGGGGGGAATTGGGGATTGAACTCAGGACCTTGCACTTGCAAGGCAGGCGCCAGAAACACTGAGCTAAATCCCAAGCCCCTCTTCTAGGTTCTTGAAAGCAGAGTTGGCATCAAGTCTTTTTTCTTGTCTTAGGGGATGTGAATGAGCTGATGGATGTGGTTTGCCACCATATTCCAGAGGCGAAGCTGGTGGAATGCATCGGTCAAGAACTTATCTTCCTTCTTCCAAATAAGAATTTCAAGCAGAGGGCATATGCTAGCCTCTTCAGAGAGCTGGAAGAGACTCTGCCGGACCTGGGGCTGAGCAGTTTTGGAATTTCTGACACTCCTCTGGAAGAGGTAAAGCAGAGATTTCAACTGGTTTCTGTCTAATGCCAGAGAGGTGATTTTTTGTGAAAGTCTAATACTACAGTGAAGTTTTATAAAGCAGAAAGCTGTAATTCTCCACTCAAGCAACTATCTTCATTTTTGGATTACTTCCTTCTGCCTCTGTCCACATGCACACATATCTTACGTAGTTGTGGTCACTGTGTGCTTACATTTTTGCACTTATGTAAGATTATGTTCTTAAACAGCCATAATATATTTTCTTCCCATGATGAGGCAATACCCAATAGAATAGAATCAGAGTTAGATTTTTCTGAGAGTGGGAATGCCTAAACCAAATTCTCTCTTTTTTGTTTCTCAACAGATTTTTCTGAAGGCCACAGAGGAATCTGATTCAGGACTTCTGTTTGCTGGTACGGTGCTGGGGCTTGTAGCTTGCTCACCTCCCCCCCCCCCCCATCAGCTCTATCCTGAAACTGTAAGAGAAGAGTCACAAAACCATGCAGGAAAATTCTCTTTTATGGTGTCTGATCCCCAAGTAATAGGCAGTTTGCATTCTTGGTAAATCTGAGTAACAAAGAAATGATAAATAGAATTAGGTCTGGGTAGAAACATTCTGGATGAATTTGAATATTTATGGAGGTCAGATTTGTAGCTTGATCCCAAAACTTCTTGTTCTACATCTGCAGTGTTTTGTTCCTACCATGTCACCATCCTCATCTCTTCTCATCTCCACCAGACCTCTGATCCATTCCTGTCTGTATGAATGACAGCTGGCAGAAGCCTTAGAGATAATAGTGACAGTTAATACAACACAGATGCCAGCTAGAGTCTCCTGGCCCCTTAGAGACCAAGATAAAATCACCGTGAGCCCTCATTTATTGACTTATGGACTTTGAAACTGTGGGGACCAAAATCCCTGTGGGCCGTGGGAGTCTGTCTTCTACACGTGTCAGCCCGTGTCTGTATCACACAGCCGCACAAAACATCATGAGTACAGTAGACTGCACTGCAGAGGGGGAAGGTGGGGAAATGGAAGTGCAGGGCAGGTGACTTGTCTGCCACAATACAAACCACTTCTGATGTGAGAAGAGGCATCTACCCGTGCTGTTAAAGTCTTCTCCGTGGGCCCTCTCTCTTAGGCACAGATAAAGACATGCAGAATTCTCCCTTGCTGCCTTGGGCTCCTGGCACCACCTGTGCCACTGGATACTTCCTCTTACCTGTGGGACACATCATGGTGTTTTCCTATGCAGTATTTCCTCTCTATGGGGGCAGTGGTACCAGTTTTAAGATAATATGGTTTTCATTTTGTGTCTAAGTGATCCCAAATGTTTATCAGGTATGCCTAGAACTACCAATGACCAAACATCCCAGCCGATACGTGCTCCGGCCTGTCCAGGAAGGTTATGTGGTGGTCAGAAGAAAGAGGTGCCCATTCTGACACAGAGGGGCAGAATGGGGGTGAGGGGGGAGATCCTCTGGAAGGAAAGGAGTAATCACAGGACCTAGGTTTCTTCTTGAGCTTTGTGGACACAGAAATTGAATTCTCTCTCAGTTCACCCAAAGCCAAAGATTTACATTAACCAAGACCAGAATGAAAATATGCTAATTTATATCAGAAGCTATGCTAGATTCAAAAGTTAGGGCCTTTTATTGTATAGAATCTTCCTTTTTAATAGACACTCTCAGGACAATAAACTAGAGCTTGAATACTGTTTGGTCAACCCTCCATAGATTAAGATATATCAAAGAGTCAGTCAGTGTTGAAGTTAAAAATTTTAGCCTTAGAGCAAGGTAGACCAGACAGAAAACCTGAGCTTCATAATTTGCTGAGTGGTTTTGAATAAGTACTTGGTCTCTTTGTGCCTCAGTTTCCTCATCTCTAAAGTGGAGATAATTTTACTGTCTACCTTTCAGAGTTGTTGAGGCAATTAAACAAGATAATGCATGCCAAGTCTTAACACAGAATGCAGTTTCTGATCAACACTTAGGAATACTTCCATTTCAACATTTACGAATCAGCTATTACCTCAAATTTGTGTAACCTCTTACACTTGACAAAGCACCTAACACCAGTTGTGTTATTTGATGTTTGCCATAGTCTCATGAGGCAGGTAGGGCAGGGATCTGCCCCATCTAGGGGGAGCTGAGCTCACAGAGTTGGATGATTTGCTTAAAGCCACACAAGCTCTAGGTCAGTAGTGGTGAATCTATGGCACACATGCTGCAGTGGGCTGTGTGTTATTACTAAAAGCTCTTAAAGGTTCACCATCACTGTTCTGTCTCTCTCTCTAAGCTGAGATCTATACTCTCACCACCTTCCATTTTTCAGATGGCTAAGCATGTTTGTTTTCAATTGGCTCAGTTTTAGAGGTTGACATTTTCTGATCTTGTCTCCAAAGTCTGAAAGAGCCTCTTGGCGTCTTTGGGGTAAACATGGCAGGGCTCCAAGGGAACAATGCCATTTCTGAAGGGGTAGCTCAGAGCCAGAGACCACAACAGAGCAGCAGAAAGCTAGAGACAGCCTGGTGATGCTGAACAGGCCTGGAGCCCTTAACTCTGGCCTGTATAGTGGACTCCAGTATGGATGGGGCCTTCAGAGGATGGAAATGACTCCACCAAAGAAAGAAGCAGCAGACATCCTACAGCATCAGACTTCAAATATGAGCCCAGGACAGGAAAGGGAGGCTGGAGAATGAAGAAGGTGGCACCGATCAGCCAATGAACCTGCAGAACTCGCCCTTCTGAGCGCTGGGGCTGGTGCTGCCTGTTCCGAGGGCCTCTGCCTCCCCAGCCCAGAACACCATGGGAACCTATGAAAATCAGTTGAGAGGGTGATTAAGCCAACCCAACTGCCTTTACAGCTGTCCTTTTCCTAAAGGACATGAAGCCACTAAGACAGCAGCTGGGCCCAAGTCTTGGTCCCCAGGCAATCCCTCTGCATCTACAACAGACATTCTTTGAAGGAGCATCAGTGAGTGACCATGAGCTTCAACATAACTGACAACTTGAACCATTAATACAACACATTCACTGTGTTATCTCATTTAACCTTCAAAACAATTTTGTGATCTGTTCTCATCCTCATTTTATAGATGAGAAAATCAGATTTGGACAGAGTGAGACACTTCTCCAAATTTATACATTCTTGTAAAAGATTTAAGGGCTGGAGATGTAGCTCAGTGGTGCTGCACCTGCCTGGCAAGCGCGAGGTCTTGAGTTCGATCCCTGGTTTAAAAAAAAAATCAGATTTGACTCCAGATCTCCTAACTTCTATTTAGTTAGTCCTTCTACACTTTTCAGTGGGCTTTAAGAATTGAAAGAATCAAGTTTATTCAAATTTGTAATTTTTTAGGTACATTGGTCATAAGTGACTCTATTTTGTTATTTGAAAATTGAAATAATATCCAAAACACTGGCGTTCCCTTTCTGATAACCTTCATCTGCCTCTGCCTCCCCGGTGGGAGCTCTGGTGACAGGTGGCAGGCATCCTTTTGAGCTTTGCAGTGGTGTGTGTGTGTGTGTGTGTGTGTGTGTGTGTGTACCTAAAGCATCCTTTGTCTCTATGTGTGATATACACACTTTCTAACATAAATATAAACTTATTACACAGATTGTTCTCCACCTAGGTTTTTTTGGTACTGAGTTATTTGTTTTAGACATCTCTCTATGTCAGCACGCTCGGCTATTTTGTTCTCTTTAAGGTAAACAGAAGTTTTAAGTGATTTCAGGTGATTCTATAGAGAATTTACACTGACAAATAGATTTCTTTTTCTAAAAAAAGACTATTAACTTACCTGGCCTGGCATTTTGTTGCTGCTTTAAAAAAAAGAAAGGGAAAACCAATGCTATTAGAAAAAACAGCACATAGGATCCAGAACTTATATGTATGTTTCCAAATTTTTTATTCAATCCCCTCAAATAGGCAGCACTCAGCAGAAAAGGGAACATGTCAACCTCCGACACCCCTGTTTGGGGCCTAGCAAGAAAGACAGGCAGCCTGCCCAAGGCTCCAACATCTGCTCTCTGGAGCAGGCTGCCCACCCTGAGGGCCAGGCTCCCCCAGAGCCAGAGGAACCCAACATCCCACTCAACACAGGCATGCGGCTCATCCTCCAGCAGGTGCAAGCGCTGCTGGTCAAGCGATTCCACCACACAGTTCGAAGCCACAAGGACTTCCTGGCTCAGGTATTGTTGGGGACTTTGGCTGTGCTTGGCAGCACTTCCTGGAACCCATTGGCCTATTCCTGGCTGTCCCATATTTTCTAGGCATTCCTGCCCACATGGGTTCAAACACACCCTTGAGCACCCTCTTTAGATTCTGTTGACTTTGCGTCCTCCTTGCTAAAATTTTATTTTGATTCTGGGTAACAAATGTTCTTTGTAAGTAGTGGACCTCACTTAGCAGAGAAAATAGAATAGTAGTGATCCTATTAATATTTTTATTTTTTAGAGTGCAGAGTAAAGTCATGTTTTCATTAGGTTTTGCAGTGACCCTGCATATCAAGGTCATTGTCTTTCTTTTCTTTTTATGTTTGCAATTAAGAAAAAGAAACTCTGATTCAAAGAGTAGTGAGTAACGTGACTTGGCTTTTGAATTGTGCTTTGGCTTCTGGCTGAATATTGCCTATATTCACATTCTTCAGTAGCTGTCAGAGCATTCTGCTTTCTACTACACATCTTTTTTTTTTCTTTAGTACTGAGGATCAAACCCAGGGTCTCACACATCCTAGACAAGTGTTCTTCCACTGAGCTACACCCCCAGCCCTCATACTGTAGGATGCATACTGTATCTTATCTTTTCAGTCCTTCCTGTCACATTCCCCCCAGAAGCATGTCCTTCTCCAGCAAGGTCTGATTATGGGTGGCAGGATAAACTTTTAAAAGAATGAACCTGCTTGCATGTGTGCAACTTTACCATCTCTCTTACCTCAGCCTGTGTTTCCATGTTTTCTCTCCCAGATTGTGCTCCCGGCCACTTTTGTGTTTTTAGCTCAGATGCTTTCCATCATTGTGCCTCCTTTTGGTGAATTTCCTGCTTTGACTCTTCACCCCTGGATATATGGGCACCAGTATACCTTCTTCAGGTATGCAATCCACCTTCTTCAGGTATGCAGTCCACCTTCTTCAGGTATGCAGTCCACATGCTGCTTAGAAGGCTCTGACCTCCCCCCCCCCGCCCCCGCTTCCTGGGATCTTCATCAGCATGCCAGGGGCCCTCTGCTTCCCTCAGAGGTGATGTTAATGTACCTGCCACTGCCTAGAAAGATGATCCCAAGTGGAAGGGGAGAAAGAAGAGGATGTGAAGTTTAGGAGAGCAGATTGAGGTCTATTGTTTTGAGGTGCAGTCTGCCTTCAGATGCTCAGCACATTCAGGAGCCTACCCTCCTAGGGGACCTAAAGCCACTCCAAGGCAGCATTCAGTGCCTCACACAAACGCCTGGCACATAGTAGTCAATCAGTGGACTCTAAATCACATTCTGGCTGTTCTTGTCTGGGCTGCACCAGTCATGTTACCACTAGATAAGCCTTTCTCACTCTGTCTAGCATGGATGAGCCTGGCAGTGAGCGCCTTGCAGTGCTGGCAGATGTCCTCCTGAACAAGCCAGGCTTTGGCAACCGCTGCCTGAAGGAAGAGTGGCTTCCGTAAGTCCTTGAGCTCCCCTGCCTAACACCAACCACTCCTGATAGTGAGGTCTGGGTTTTGAGAGACCCCTCCAATCTTGCTCCATGTTAAACAGATCACTGCCATATCTCTGGCCAGCATATAACCAGCCTTTCTTCAACACTGTGTGCAGAGGCCTTTACTCCTTCCCAGGAAATCCATGCATTACTGGATTAAGGCATTAATGCATTATGTCTTTCTCAGAATTGTAGTTCTGTATTGAGTTGACATATGATTCCCATAACTTATTTGAAAGCTCTCTGAACAAGGCCAGGAGGAGGCAAAGGATATGCTGTTGTATAATTGGACCTCAAAAGGCACTAATTTCTTCTACGGCCAGCTCTCAGTTATCAGTGTAAGTATAGAGAAGGGAATTGTGGAGGAGCGTTGAAATCTACCAGGAATCCTGCAAATTCAATATAATTTTAACTTCTCTCATCCGGTCTTTCATCTGTAAGGGCCAAGCTGGACTAATTTATAATTCCTTTTTTACTGTTCTCTCAGCTAGAGCTGCTAGATTGAAAAAAAGGAGATAAGAAAGTCTGCAAACTATTTCATTATTTCCTAGCCCCACACCTAGTCAATCAACCTTAGTATTGATGGTTCTGATGGTTCTGGAGCATAATTGAATCTCCAACAGGAGAGGGAAATCCTCTGAGGAGGGTGAAAGGCTGAGAAAGAGGGCTAGATGCTATTTCTTCTTCCGAAGAAGTTTTTAAAACATCAACTTTGGAACTGATTGTGGATTCTTTTCCTGCTGTCCATGAGGGAGTACCCCTGTGGCAACTCAACGCCCTGGAAGACTCCCTCTGTGTCCCCGAACGTCACCCACCTATTCCAGAAGCAGAAGTGGACGCCATCCAACCCCTCACCGTCCTGCACGTGCAGCACCAGAGAGAAGCTCACCATGTTGCCTGAGTGCCCCGAGGGCGCCGGGGGGCTCGCACCCCCACAGGTATCCCTGCCCCTTTGGGAAACCAGGCCCGGTCTGTAGGCAGTGGCAGGCGTGGTGTGTGAGGGGTGCCTGTTCCTTTCTGAGTCTGTAGCCAACTAACATTTCCAACTAACAGGTGAGTGGGTGAAGGCCAGACTAGGATGCCTGGGTCCTTCAAAGGCACTTCCCAGAGGCCCTTGTCATTGCCAGCTGCAGGAAGTCACTGACCAAAAGCTTCATTTTCCACCAAACACTTCCTATTCAATCCAGTAAGAAAATGTTCTCAAAGTTTAAAAAATTACACAGGTCATCCACTCTTGTTACAGAAAAAATAATAGGCACAGGTAAGTCAGGGAAAAATCATCACTTAGAGGTAACCATCAATAACATTTGATTTTTATCCTCCCAAACAGGCTTATATTCAAAATATTGTCTTGGAACCTGCTCATTTCACTTTGACATGTGATGACCATATGGCCAGCATGTCAATTAATACACATCTATGCCATTTTTAACAGCTGCATACTATTGTAGTGTTTGGATTTACTTTAAATTGTTTAGCTAATCCCCTATTGTTGGACATTTAGGTTTTCAATTTTTCTGCATTATTAACAATGCAGTGATATACATTCAAATGTTAATACATTCACATCTTTATTGGTGGTCTTATAAGAAGCTTCCATGTGCTGTGAATTTAATGTGTGTGCACATGTACCCACACATGCATAGCCAGCAGCACATCGGTCACAGGGGCATCACTGACTGAGCTCCGAGCAGCATTGTCTCCCCTAGTTCTGCACTCTGGACAGCAGGGAGGCTCTCCCGAGCGGTTCAGAGAAGGTGGAATGGCCAGAGAAGCTTCCCTTTGTCTCTGCTTGGTAACGCCCTCCCAGCTGGCTTGCACATGATCTGTCAGTGAATGAACATTTTCCAGATAGGTAGTGTGGTGAAGTGGGAGCACAGGGGTGAAACAGGGAGAGAGGCTTGACTTGGTCCCTTCTTTGTTTCCTCATCTAGAAGCTAGAAGCTGAAGTGAACTTCATTATTATGAATAATGCTACATTCATTACTTGATGAAATAAAGTGGGTAAGGAATTATTTAGAATTAGGGTCAACTCAAATGATGACAACTTTGAACCAATAGTGGATAAAATAAGACATAGCTTGTTTTTCTGCCATCTGGGTGGCCTGCGATGTCCTGCTGGTTCTCTATGCTCCAATTCGAAGGCCAAGATGGCAGAATCTACTTTCCAGGCAGCAGGATGGAAAAAGGGATAAAGAAAAAGAAAGGAAAAATGGGCAAATGTGCACACGGAAGTTCTTCCAGAAGCTACCAAATAGCACTTCTGCTACTATGTCACTGGCCAGAACCTCACAACAGGGAAACTTGGGGCTATAGTGCTTATTCTGAGTGGTGTGGAGCCAATGAGAAAAGCTCTTCCAATGGCAATAGGAAGAGCAGATTTGGGGGAACAACTAAATTTTACCACAGCATCTATCACAATTGCTGGCTTATAAAGGATTCTGTGTTAATCTTTCTCTTTTTTTAATATCCTAAACCATACACCTTTATTTCTCAAGCAATATATTCTCTTTGAATCACAATTCCATTGATGTAGCATCATAGGGATCCAAAAGGACTCCAGGAGCTCATCTTAGTTCTCTGCATCCAAAGAGGGAGTTTTGCTTCTTCTTGGTTTGTAGCCAAGTTGCTGAGGGTCCCCATAGCTATAGCAACAGGACACCACGGCTGTGACCCTGCACGTTAAGCTATTGGCCGGGAGAGGGAGAGAAGGCCAAGTCAAGCGGCATGGTGATTCGGTTCCTAAATGAATCACAACCTTGAAGCTGCCTGTCCAAGTTAAAATTTATCTTTAGTAGTGTTGATCCCTGATCCCTGTAGAGAAATATGACAAGCTATTAGAGTCAAAGGCTAGAAAAGACAGACCAGTTCCTATTATTTTATTTTTATCCTACTTTGGAGTAAAATTGAAAGTTGCACATTTTCCTAGGCACTGCTGTGTGTCGCACACACACACACCATTCACTCAAGTGCACACTCCCATTGTGCCTGGAATAAGAGCAGGGGCTATGGGCCTGGTTCAGAAGTAGTAAATATTTTTAGTCTGGAAAGTAGGGGTGGTGGAAAATGGGGTGATTGCTAGGGTCCCTTCCTTCTCTAAAATGCTTTCTAATGGTGGTGGGTCCTGAGTTGGAAGCACTCTGTCCCTGGCTTCTAGCATACTCAGAGATAAGTAAGGGGATTTTGTTTGACACAATTTTTAGAAAATGGCTTATTATAAACCATCCCAACATCAGCAATTTTTCCAGCCTGGTTTGCACCAGGGCAGGGTAGCACTTTCCCTGGATGCTACTGTCAGCCTGAGAAGCAGTTTATAGAATGGTCAGAGCAAGGGCCTTAGAGTCAGACAGAGGCAAGTTCCAAACCCAGGCCAACGACCTACAAGTCCTGTAAGCCAGGGCAAGTCAGCCAACCTTTCTGGACTTTAGTTTCTCTGCCTGTAAATTAAAGTAAGAATTCATCTTTCATGTATCCACTCCCCAAGATGATTGTAAACTGCATGTACTACAAACATGTGCTAATTGTTTTAAAAAGTATCAGGATTAAGTGAGACTGTGTGTTTAACATAGTGCCTGGCACACAGCAAGCATTCAGTAGATGCTAGTTCTAGCAGAGAAACAAGATGAAGAAAGTGAACTGAAGGGAGACAGGCAGATGGTAAAGAGAAAGACAAGATGGAAAGTGTACAAAAATGAAAAGAATAGCGCATGATGGTGGTGGCTTAATGGCACCAAAAATCCCACCTACCCCTGAGTGTCACCAGAGATAAAGTGAATGCTTTTGCCCAAGGTTCATAACTGGGGTATGAAATTAGCTAATACAAGAAATTCAGTAAATACTATGTTATATTGCCACCTGGAGGCCAAACTCATACTTTTCTTGAATTCTCCAAAATCTTTTGGATTAATTAGCTTCCTGGCCCTAGATGTATTTTGAAAGTGGTTTATAAATTGTAAAGTACTATTCAAATTCTTGCATTCATGTCACAAATATTTGTGTGACAGCTGTATGCCAGGAATTATTTTGGGTGCCAGGGACACAACAGCCAACAGGTCAGAGACTACATCCCTCCTCCTGCAGAAATGATACCATATGAGGGACAATAGAAACAGTAAATGGGTCCATCAGAAGGAAAATCTCATGTGAAGATGAGCATTATGAAGATGACACAATGGTATACAGAGAGGAGCTAGAAATAGAAATTCTGCTCGGATGAATCAAATTTTAGCTGAGAGGTAATAGTGTGTAGTTTTCAGGCAGGGTGAGCCATCAAATGTGAAGCCAGGTCAGAAATGAGAGGCGACCACTGAGAATAGAGGGAATGGGTGGGGTGATGGGAGGGTGGCAAGTGATCTCAGACTGGAAGGCAGGGCCAGATTACAAGGGACCACAGTGCCTGGACGATGAGACTGGATTTGCCCCTAGGGTTTCTTGGAGAGTGGTAAGCAAGGTGACTGAGGTGTATGATTTATACTTTTAAAGCTCCATCTGGCTGTTGGGTGGAGAATGGAACATGGAGGGACAACAGTGGAATAAGGGAGACAATATGGAAGTTTTCTAGAGGCCTAGATGGGGTCTACATAATTGGAGCTGGAAAATGCACACGAACTGGAGAAGATTGAAGCTAGATAAACACACATGGGCTGGAGATTTATTTTGGAGTTAAGCTATCCTATCTTGTCAATGGACCGAAGGAAAAAAGGGATCAAGGACAACTCCCACATCAGTGATGTGGGAACTAGGCAGATCCCAGTGCTTTATTTTATATTTTCCCAGGAGCTGAGTCCATAAATAATTTTTGGAGAACAGCAGTTTTACAAACTGTCAAGTTTCAAATTCCAAAGTAATTAATGTGTGTGTCTCATTGCTTCAGAGAACACAGGGCAGCACTGAAATCCTACAAGACCTATCCCGCAGGAACATTTCTGACTACTTGGTAAAAACATATCCTGCTCTTATAAGAAACAGGTAAGAAGGGACACTGTTGCTTTTCATCCCAGCTCCTTGTAGTCAAAACTGGCTAGGGACAGAAAGTAATTTACTCTCATAGTATCTATGATCCAGGAAATGAGATGTTTTCTTTTTTCAAATGAGAGGGACTCATCCAGCTGGCAAAAGCAATTGAGGCACATGCAAGTAAAATGCCACTTAAGATTAATTTTGTTTGGGCTGGGGATTTAGCTCAGTGGTTTCACTGACCGTTGTGCAAGTGCAAGGACCAGAGTTTGATCCCCGGTACCAAAAAAAAAAGGTTAATTTTGTGTTTTTATGTTTAGTGCCAGCAAAGTTTAAGCCAAACACTATTAAAAGTATTACCTAAAATGTATAGAATTTATTTTAAAATGTAGCCTTATATTTTAACTGTTTAAAAGGACTAAGTTTGGACAAGAGCAAATAAAGAGGAAAAGGTAGAGGGGGGAAAAAGAAGCAAAAACAAAAAGTAAAAGCAGAGAGGAGAAAAGAACAAAATAGACCCCAGTAGGAAAGGTAGTGGGGTAGTATCTGAGTGTGTGCGCAGGCAAAGGGCTACATGGGTTAGCTGCAGTCATACTCTCTGAATTATCATTGCCCTCGAAAACTCCCATGAACTCTTCAATAAGCATCTAGCTTTCTCAGCTCCACAGCTGTTCTTATCAGGCCCAATTTCTGGGATGGAAGGCCTTCAGCACCCCTATGAGAGCAAGCAGCTTGACAAGAGCTTGCTATGGAGAGATCCTAAGGAAGTGTGATCCAGTCCCCCAGGGCTCCACGGTTTAAAATAGAGCATACTGTCTAATTTTGGTAGTGCTTTCCGTTGCTTCCCCTGCCAGGTAAACAAACTCAAATAACTTGAAAACACTAGAGGGTGAAAACAGCTGCTGAAAGGAGAAAGTCAAATCAGCAGTTAGCAAAATCAAGAACACCATCCAAACCCCAAACTAAAAGCAGAGTTTATAGTGTTTATTCAGTGATGCAATAAATTACTCTCAACTTTGTTCTCAACAGCAAATTTGTAATGTAGAGTTTTAGATTTTTTTTTTTTTTTTTTTTTTTTTGCTTAATGTTTGATGACAATAATAATTCACAGGCTTAAACTCTGGGCCTAGAGCTGCTGTCTGTCCATTTCCCACTTGTCATTTAACCTCTGATTGTCTGAAATTCAGGTGAGGAGGGAGTCAGAACTTCCCCCAAGTGTGCAGATGATTGTCAGAGTCTCATTTGTACAGGGTAAAGGAAGGAGGGGTACAGGCTTCAGTCTATGGTGTCATGGTCATTGATTGCCATGTTTTCTGAGTCTGGATTGGGCACATTGGTCTGACATGGGATCCAACTACAGGGCCACTTAGAAAGCCCAGCATGTAGAGTATGACTAGGAGAGCCAATGATAGAAAAGATCAGTCTTTTCTCTGCATATCTACGCAGGCTTAGCCTCAGGGCTGGGTGGCTTCCACATTGTTTGGACATCAGGAAATGCAAAAATGCCCTTAAAGACTAAAACATCCCAATGACTTGAAACAAAAGTTAATACTACTGGGCTGGGGATTTAGCTCAGTGGCTTTGCCCCCTGCTGTACAAGCACAAGGACCTGAGTTCGATCCCCGGTACCAAAAAAAAAAAAAAAAAGTTAATACTACTTATTGTATGATTTTATTTTCAATTTCAGTTTAAAGAGCAAATTCTGGGTCAATGAACAAAGGTAAGAGATTATTTTTATAAGAAATTAAAGTCTCAAGGGCCAGGGATTTAGCTCAGTTGTGCCACTGCCTCCCTCGCAAGCGCAAGGTCCTGAGTTTGATCCCCGGTACCCAAAAAAAGGAAATTAAAGAGTCATATTATAAGCCTAGATACTCCTCAGCTGATTCCTTTTAAGTTTTAGTGGGTCTGGCCCAGCCCTGATGTCCTGAGACTCAAATGGTTTGGAGAATCTTCAGGGGTGTTCGGGCGAGCTGCCCCCAGGCTCCCTCAGGACCTGGGCCTCTCTGGGAGCAGTGGGGGCAAAGCCAATGCCTAGCATTTCTGGGTGGCTTCTAGACCACGCAAATGAAACCCAGTGTTTGGAAATGTCCCCTAGAGGAAACTAGGGGGCCACCACTGAAGAAAGAGTGGGGGCAAAAGGGCAAGGTCTTGAGAAGTAAGATTTCCTCCTCTGCTTTACTTTACTAGCAAATTAATCATGTTTCATTGAAGAGTTTGTTTTTTATTCTCCATCAAAGAGTTTTAAACCAGTGACGTACACAAATAACTCTTCAGCATGATCACTTTAGACCAGAGCAGTGCAGAGGATGGATCTGAAGGCCAGGATCCGTTAAGAAGGTAGAAAAGTGTCAAGGCAGGAGATGGTGGGAGATGCTTAAGCCAGCATAGCGGCTGAGAGGCACCGAGAGGGAACTTTGTCCTCCCAAGACCAAGGAGTATCTAGTGGTATCACAAGTGGTATCTCAGCAAAGCAGAGGTGCACAGAAGAGAAATCCCTGAGGTGGGAGGAGAGTCAGGGAAGACATCAAAGAGGGATGGCAGAAAGGGGAGATGGAGTTAGTCAGATCCTGAAGAAAGGGACGAGCACCCCAGGGAAGCCAGCAACCTGGCAAGGCAAAGACACAGGTCAACAGGGACCATTTGGAGCTCAGTGATTGGACATGGCCAGAATAGGCCTGTAAGAGAAGAGAGATGAAGATAGAGAGAAGCAGAGGGGAGAGAGAGACAAAGACAGACAGAGACAGAGACAGAGACAGAGTGAGACAAAGAGACAGAGACAGAAAGAGAGTTTGTAAAGTAGAGCAATGTTGCTTGCTAGCCCATACAGTTCCCCTCAAAGTACTGAGAGAGCCACTGGTAAGTTTGACGTTCATCACACTGACCTGAGGGTTTCTTGTTGCGTCACAGGTATGGAGGAATTTCCATCGGAGGAAAGCTCCTGGTTCTCCCCATCACTGGGAAAGCACTTGTTGGTTTTTTAAGTGACCTTGGCCAGATAATGAATGTGAGCGGGGTATGTAAGCAGAATGGAGATTTGAGTAGGCTTTTTGATTTGCTTAATTATAATGAAGTAGAAGTTATTATGAATGTTGAGGGGGGGCCATCTTGCATGTTTATTATGGTTTCCTAGGGTCCTATCACCAGAGAAGCCTCTAGAGAAATGTCTGATTTCCTCAAACATCTTGAAACTGAAGACAATGTTAAGGTACTTGACCTGCATAATCTACCCTAGAGCTAAAAATTCATGTGAACTGGTTATTTTATTCTTGTTTTCCCAGCTTACTTTGGTTCCATCCTCCTGCTGAAATCTAGAAAGGAACATCTTCCAGCTGCCAAGCCTTCCCTCCTTCTCACACACTTTTCTGTTGCTAATCTT
Source organism: Heterocephalus glaber (assembly GCF_053883595.1). NCBI lineage: Eukaryota > Metazoa > Chordata > Mammalia > Rodentia > Bathyergidae > Heterocephalus > Heterocephalus glaber. The sequence goes on along the minus strand of NW_028258296.1, from coordinate 29,080,345 downwards.
TTCTTTAAACAGCTAGTGTTAGTGCCAGCTCAAGTGTCAGGTTGTAGCAGGGCTTGACAAAGCTCATCTCTGCCTTCTAGGTGTGGTTTAACAACAAAGGCTGGCATGCCCTGGTCAGCTTCCTGAACGTGGCCCACAATGCCATTCTTCGGGCTAGCCTGCCTCAGGACAGGCATCCAGAGGAGCACGGAATCACCATCATCAGCCAGCCCCTGAACCTGACCAAGGAGCAGCTCTCAGAGATTACAGTGTAAGCCACCATAGCCCTGCCTCACTGCTCTCTTGTTCCTTCTGCCATCTTTGGCTACCCAAGAGGATTTTCACTTCCATGAAGTTCTGGGCTAGAAGGCAAAGGTGTTTGATCGGACACATAAGAACATAAGACTTTCGAATGCTTTGTGAACCAAACTGCTTGACCATTCTTTCTCCCCACATTTATTTGGAAAGTAAGTTTGTATTCTACTCCATTTCCTTTGCACTCTTGATAACAAGATGCTCTTGAGGTTTACACCAATATTCTCCTTGCCCATATGAGAAATGATTGCCAGGGGCCTGGGAAACTTCAGTGAATTATCTCCCCAGGTATAGTTATCTTAGATTCTGGTAATTTCCCTCAGATGGTCATGTCTTGGAGCTGTCCACAGATCTTTGCCTTCTTCAAGTTCAGGCTTCTACAGCACAACATCAGGCAGTAAAAATATCAGTCTTGGCTGTTTGCACTGTTGGTTGTCCATGAGGCCTATGGAAAGGAAGGGTTGGTAGGAGTGTCTTTGTTAGTGCAAACTTCTGTAAGGTGGTAGGGTCCTCATTTTACTATCCCAGAAGACCCTGAGTGCTACTAAACATCCCCAGTGGCATCTAGGCCTTGGCCCTTTGGTGCCTGACTCTGGACACCCTTCTGGGGCCCTCAACTGCCCAAGTTTCTGTACCTCCTGCCAAACATTTCGAGTATGAAATTTGAAAGAGCAATCCTCTGTGATTATAAAATAGTACATGTTCATTAAATTAAAATTTATATAATAGAGTTTCACAAACTTACTATCTCTAACCCTACATGGTTTAAGGTATTTCTTGCAAAAACTTGGTGTTTCCTTCCAGTGAAGTTTCTGTGCTCATTGTGTGTATAGATGGACCATCCGGAGTTTTATCTGGAGTTTTATCAGTGCAGTTTGTACATACAGTTCTGCTTGTACTTACTTCAGGCTGCATTTCAGCTCTCACCTACTCCCTCAGCCAGGGTGAAAAGAGCCCACTGTCTATAAAACTCTCCTGTTCTCTTTTCAATTCGGTTTGTATTAAGAACATTTCTCCAAGATGTGATTGAATAAGATAATTTATTTCTTTTCAAAAAAGATATAAATTTCACAGAATATATGGTATCTACATAAAAATCCTAAGAGAACCTATAAACAAATTATTAGAGCTAAGAAGAGCATTGTAGTGTATGTGATAAATATGAATAACTATTTTTATATACTGTAACAAATAATTAGAACATCTAGTAAAATGAAAGCTGTCTAGAAATAGTCACATGAAACAGAAAGGCAATTCATAAATGTCCACTTGACTTTGACCCAGATTGATTAAGTTGGTTCAGAGGGACAAGAAGTCTGGAGGCCATAACTTGGAGCTGGGTAAGGACTCCCCACAGCCTCACTTGGACCTTCTGTTTTCTGCCCCTCCTTCTTCACCTCTTTCCCCATTTTTGGTCCTCTGCAGGCTGACCACTTCAGTGGATGCTGTGGTTGCCATCTGTGTGATTTTCGCCATGTCCTTCGTCCCAGCCAGCTTTGTTCTTTACTTGACCCAAGAGAGGGTGACTAAAGCTAAGCACCTCCAGTTTATCAGTGGAGTGAGTTCCACCACCTACTGGCTGACCAACTTCTTCTGGGACATTGTGAGTGTCAGGTCTCCCCTCACCTCAGGGCCCAAGGTGATACTTGTGTGTTCTCTGCAAAGGAGACATGGCAGGGAGGGGGTCATGCATGGCTGAGGCTGCTGGAATTGCTGGGCCCTCAGCCCTGTGTCTCTGACCTTTGACATCTTACTAGGAACACATAAGGAGCTCAAGGGGCTCCAGGGACAGCTTAATACTCATTGGGTAGGGGCTCACCATGTCTTGCACCAAGGGGGCTTCTCCAAAGAATTGCTGGGCAGGTATGAGGCTGCCCTTCCCAAGAAGAGTTTGGATCTGGGAAAGTAGTATCAAGGAGTCCTTCATCCAATATTCCCTTCTAAAATTCTGCCTCATCCCCCAAAAGGGTAAGGGTACAATTTCCCCTGTGGTAGGTCACTAGATAAATATCAGATACTCAGTTAAATCTGAATTTCTGGTAAACAAAGTGTGTTTCATGCAATATACTTAACTAAAAAAAAATTAGTTATTTATTTGAAATTCAAGTTTAAATGGGCATTGTATATTTTCACTTGCCAAGTCTATTAACTCTACCCAGTAGCTTTATTTTACTACCCCAAAGTAACAAGACCTTCTCTCCATCAGATTAGCCTCCACTTTAAGGAAAATTAAGAAAGAATTTATCAAATCCACAGCAAAATGTCACCTCTCTCACAACCAAAGTTAGTGAGGGCAAAGAGGAATCAAAACGGGGTACCTTTTGATGGCCCACAAGGTCAACCTCAGTTGGTAGCAGAGGTCTGTTTATAAGGTAGCAGGGGTCATTATGGCACCAACCTGTTTCTTCTGGATGTCTTTAGTAAGTCTTTAGGGTTTTAACTTGGCATTCTAAGACCAACATGAGCCCCCACGTGATAATAAGATATATCAGCACAACTGACCCCCTCCGTGTGGCTTTTAATGATGCCAAATATTAGAATTCCTAAAGACATGATTTACTTGCTTTGTTTTACTCAACTCATTAAGCACTTGTTACTTAACAATGTAAAACTAGAAATTTTCAGTAGCAACTAAATACTTTCCTTTCTCTTCTGTCCACACAAAAATAGTCAAAGGGGAAGAGGAGGTAAGAAGCTGCAAGCCTCTCACGGGATGGGGTCCCAGTGGCCCTATGATTTTAACATGAAAGGCACTAGGCTTCCCTGCACTAAAGAGCTACTTCTTAAAGTGCTGTGTTTTTATTTTACTTTTTAAAAGATGAGGAGTAGAATTTACACTTGGGAGTCCCCTGTGTGTGGCTGGCTACAGAGAGGGGTCTCTGAGCTGTAGAGATGGCTAGAAGGGTAAAGAGGGAATGGGGGAGATGAGATTGAGAGGCTGAGCTGTCCTAGGGAGGGTTACAAGATGGGGATGGCGAGGGGTGGGGTGGCACTGGCAACCTTCTTGATGTTCTAAAAGTTTCAAGCTGGCCTGAAATCTGAACTCGAGGGTCCATGATGCTAGAGCTTATCATCCTCATTAACCAAAGGCAAAGGACAACACATGGTTGAAAGTCACCTTTGAATAACAATTATTGTTTATATCAATCACCTAGAACAACTGTGATGTTTTAAATTCTTATGGTTTTTGGTTTTTGTTTTGTTTTTTTCTTCGGTACTGGGGATTGAACTGAGGACCTTGCGCTTGCGGGGCAGGCAGCAGAACCACTGAGCTAAATCCCCGGCCCTATTCTTATGTTTTTATATGTGTCATCTGTTCTTCTCTTAAATTTTGAAACAATCACAGATTTATGGGAAAATGGGAAGTACAGAGGGAAACTTTTCTGAGCTAGTTTTGAGAGTAACTTATTCTCAAGATGCCCCCCTTGCGCGCTCTCTCTCTCTCTCTCTCAGACACACACACACACACACACACACACACACACACACACGAGCATCATCACCACCCTATTCCCAGACTCCACTTAGGCTTCATCAGTGGTGCTAATAATGTCTTTTCTAGAAAAGAACCTAGCTCAGAATTATGCCTTGTGTCTGGTTATCCTGCCTTTTCAGTCTCCTTCGGCCTAGAACGGTTCCTCAGTCTTTCCTTAACGTTCATGGTCTTGACCTTTCTGAAGATGCCAGTTATTTGCAGAATGCCCTTAAATTTGGGAGCCTTCCTCAGGATTAGATGGAGGTTGAGTGTCCTTGCAAGAGAGCCACAGAACTGAAGCTGGGCTCTTCTTTTTGCACCCTATTTTCCTGCTTCTAATTTCCAGTTGTCCTATTATTGAGATGTTTGCTTTGTCACTTTAGAAGGTGTCTGCTAGCCAAGTAGAGTGATGTATGCCTGTAATCCCAGCACTGTGGGAGGCTGAGGCAGAAGGATCACAGGTGACTTAGTGATATAGCAAGACCCTGCCTCAACTTAGCAACTTAGTGACTTAGGGAGACCCTGTTTCAAAATAAAAAATGAGAAAGGACTAGGAATGTAGCTCAGTGTGAAGGCCATGAGTTCAATCCCTAGTAATGGAGTGGGATGTGTCAGTCAGCTTTTTGTTGCTATGACAAAATACCTGAGAAAATCAACTAAAAGAGGAAAGATTTACTGATTAACTTAGGTTCACATTAGAAGTTTCAAGCCATGGTTGGCTGGCTTCGTTCTTTAAGGGCCTGTGGTGAGGCAGCACATCATGGCACAGGGCATGGCAGAGCAAAGCTGCTCCTCTCATAACAGCTGAAAGCAAAGAAGCAGAGACAGAGAGACAGAGGAAGGGACCATGGACAAAATATAGCCCCAAGACTCCCAGTGGCCTAATTTCTCCATCAAGGCCCACTTCATGTTTCCATCACCTCCCAATAACGCCATGAAACTGTAACGCCATGAAACTGTAACGCCATGAATGGATTAAGCCACTCTGTGAAGTTGGAACCCTCATGATCCCATCACCTCCCCCAAGCCCTTCAGCTGGCAGCCAAACCCTCAATACAGTGAGCCTTTGGGAGGACATTTTGGATCCCTATCTTATCATGGGGGACTAGGAGTGGTTTAACATATATTTGCTAACAAAGAACTATTTAGACACATGGAATCAGTCCCATGCCCTGCGAGCTGGAGGAGCCTGGTCTCACCCCTCAGTTTATAGAACAAGAAGCATAGATTCTAGAGACTCACTGACTTACTGCCCTCTTCTCTCTTCAAGATGAATTACGCTGTGAGCGCAGGACTGGTGGTTGGCATCTTCATTAGGTTTCAGAAGAAAGCCTACACTTCCACAGAAAATCTTCCTGCCCTCGTTGCACTGCTCATGCTGTATGGGTACGCTGTTCAGGCTACTAGCTAAGGCCACCAAAGGGAGGCCAAGGAAAGGAGAATTATCTTCTGGTGGCAAGTCTGCCCCAGGCAGGGGCTTTGTCTGCTAACTAGGAATCTGTCTGGCTTCTGTTTCTGACTCTACCAGTGAAGGTATTTCTGAGCCCAGGAACAATGAGAGGAGCTCTACCTGGCCTGACTTTTCTTCCACTTCAATTGTGGCCTTGACTAAAAACTAAGAATTGGTCACACCTCGGCTCTTCCTGCACTCTGATTCTGATTCATCTGTGGCCAATCAGACTCTCAATGTCTCCATCTGTACTACCAGGAGTTATTTGCATACAGGAGAAAACTCCAGTTGGAAAGCTTCTCCTGAGTCAGGCTAGAGGATGGCAGAGATTAAGTCCAGTAGAATTCCACAGCAAAATATGCAACTTTGTATCCCAGGCCTACTGCTTGCTGCAAGAGTAAACATAGACAAGTAATTCACTTGTCTGGGCCTCAGTTTTCTCATCTGTAAAATGGAAATAATGCAACTTGGCCCTTGCTATGAGGGCTGGTAGTCTTACCAGAACAATGATCTCTAATCATCTCTCTGGGAAATGGAGAATTTGGAAGCAACATGAACTATTTAGCGAAGTGTGAAAATGAGCTTCCTGGACTTTTAGCTCTGTTTTACTAATCTAACCTAGAGCAGGAAGCATTTCAGGGCAGAGAACCCCCCTGTGCATTGCATAAAATTTTATAATCGCAAAGCACATGCACAGCTACTGTCTCATTTGCTCCTCACAAAACCTGTGAGGTAGTCAGGGTAGGCATTATTTTCTGTTTAAAGATGAGGCACAGAAACCAAGAGATAGAGTGTCTCTCTTCCCCCTGAGACTCTGACCAATTCCAATGTGTCATATTATACATGATGAAAATGCAATGTATTTAGAGGTTAGGCTGATGGAATGGAAATTGGAACTCTGTCCCACAGAATTGTGTCATCTCACACAGATGGGCAGTCATTCCCATGATGTACCCAGCATCCTTCCTGTTTGATGTCCCCAGCACAGCTTATGTGGCTTTGTCTTGTGCTAATCTGTTCATCGGAATCAACAGCAGCGCCATCACCTTCATCTTGGAATTATTTGAGAATAACCAGGTAAGCATGATTTTCTTCTTTCTTGGTTTCATGTTTGATTAATGTAGGACACATGTTTGATTAATGTATTGGTCAAGCAGAGCCATGGAAAGCACTGTACTGTATGTGTGAGTGCTTAGTGTATAGATGAGTATTACCACCTCCCTTCCTCACTCCCTTTTTTCTTTCGCTCTTAGTAAGATGATTTTCTAAACCTAATCTGCAAGCTATAAATTACTTCCCATCATCCTAACTTTTTAGATTTTCTTACTCTTTCAAGAAAGTTTGCTTGGGAATTTTGGGTGTTAGGTTTTTCTCCTTCCTCTCCCTCCTCCTCTCTCTCCAATAACATATTCAAGGGATTTCAAAATGGAAAAGGAACAAAAGGTGCACAGTGAAAAATGTCCTTCCTACCCCTGTTTCTGATTCACCCAGTTTCCTTCTCCGGAAGGACCTGCACACCAAGTTAGCAATGAACATAAGCCACAATATGGAACATTGCATAAGACAGTATGCTATGTACAATCAAAGGAGCAAGGCAAGTAAAGTACTACAGATAAGAGTGGACCAGAAAGCTGGGCTACAAGAGTTAGGACAGTATTAGTGCAGGAAATTCAACTTGACCTGTCCTAGAATAAATAAAATTGTATTAGCCCATCTATAAATAATGAACTGCCTACTATAACCATTGTGCAAATGATTTAGGAAAATAATAAGGACCCAGTCCCTGCCCTCCAGGGTATCAGTGACTAGTGGAGAAAGCAGCAGGTTAAAACAATAAGTAAGTAATCATGAGAATAGTAAGTACTACTAGGAATGGATGTTTTACCATGGTACTCTGAAGAGACTTAAGAGAAAAGGGGCTATCTGAGAAAGCTCTCTAAAGAAGGGCAGGAATCTGTCAGAGAGCAGAAAGGAAAAAAGCCACCCTTTGCTGCTGTGAGAAATAGGTGCTAGAAACTGCAAATGCAAAGGCAGGGAGGTGAAGGAACACAGTACATTCTGGAAAAAGAGAGAGTAGGTAGAGAAGGAAGAGGGAACCTGAGAAAAGATGCTCAGGCTGCAGAGAAGGAGGTTGTAGAGGATGGGTGGGCCCGATGGAGTGGACACCCGTGGCCTAGCCAAGCTTTACTGGCCTCACTGTCTTGTTATACCATCTACCTTTTAGCAGGAGGCTGTGCCCAGCACTCCCTAGACAATGGCAGCTGCCCTGTTCCGAGCTGAGAGGCAGAGCCAGGAGATAGCTCGGGGCCTGCTCTTGGGTGGTTCATGCTAGACTAAGATACGCCTGATAAAAAGCCTCCATCCAGAGATAACTCACAGGCGTACCAACGGAGATACCTGTGCCACACTCCCAGGAGCCGCTTCAGGTCCTGCCACCAACTGCCTAAGGGGGCTCCCTGTGATCATAGTCAGCAGGTGAGCTGCCAAGCAGACCACAGGAGGTGGCTGCTTCTCCACAGATAGCCCTTTTCTACACAGCTACCCAGGGTTAAGGAAAGCAACATAGGTTCTGTAGTTAGCCCCAGTGCCTACAGTACTGGACACAGTAAATATTTAGAAAATGCTGCCTGGATCTAGGAAGGTGTCACCTCCTGCCCACCAGAAACATGCAGGGAGCCCCAGCATTGATTAGTCATAAATTGATTCCTTCCTTGGCCCTGTCCTGTGGCATCATCTGTAAACACTTGAGGACTTTCATGTCAAACCCTCTGTGTTCTACTTGACAAGGCCCTCTGGTGGCCAGCCTGGCTCCAAGGATGTGTTGATCTGCCCACTTCCCCTGGTCCTTCCCTGTGGGGCCATCTGGGTCCACCTGCTCAGGAGGTAGCAGGCAGCCTCAGCCCCCACTCCCAACAGTCATTGTTCTCTATTTCAGACTCTGGCCAGGTTCAACGCCATGCTGAGGAAGTTGCTCATTATCTTCCCTCACTTCTGCCTGGGCCGGGGCCTCATTGACCTGGCAGTGAGCCAAGCTGTGACAGATGTCTATGCCCGGTTTGGTGGGTGGCATTCAAGGCCAATGGTAATGGGCCCTGGATGCATGGAGGCTGGGAGGATCATAGCAGAAGTTCCTACATCAGACCTGCATCCTGGGCTGGGGCTGGAAGGACGTCTTGGTGCTGCTCTGCTGGCCTGGAATTGCCCTGCCATCTAGAAGGCACTAGGGTGGCTGTTTCCAGCCGAGGAAACACAGAAGGGTCAAGGGCAGACTTTTACCCTTCCCTCTCTGACTAGGGGAGATAAGATGAGACTCATATTTCGCTTTTACATAATCCATTGCATAAGGCCCAGTCTAGATGGCCCTGGTGTCATTGTAGCCTGGTCTTTAGGGGTGAGCTGGGACACCTCATGCAGACTCAGTTCCTGTTGATGTCAGTGGCTTCTCTCCCCAGGTAAAGAGCACTCTTCAAATCCATTCCAGTGGGACATGATTGGGAAGAACCTGGTTGCCATGGCAGTAGAAGGGGTGGTGTATTTCCTTCTGACCCTCTTGGTCCAGCACCATTTCTTCCTCACCAGATGGTACATGCTTGTCATATTCTGAGGGTACCAATGGGAAGCTCAGTGTGTCCAGAACCAGACTTCATACTGACATGGTCACTTCTTTCCTCAGAGCTTATGTGATGGTTATTTATATTCTCAAGTCCTGGCTTGTTCCAAATAACACAGGGTAGAGATGAGTTAAAATACGCATGCTAGGGGCCAGGGATTTAGCTCAGTGGTTCCTCGACCTGCCTTGCAAGCACAAGGACCCGAGTTTGATCCCCAGTACAAAAAAAAAAAAAGGCATGCTAGAATTTAGTCCAACACTCAACTTTAAAATATTTAAAATGCAATGTTACTAGTTTCAATCCCTAATATTTAATCTTCTCATTTAATTACACCTTACTTCATTTTAAATTAAATGATAAGATGTTAATAACAATGATTAAGGGATATCCAAAGTACTAGGAGGGTTACATATTCATGAGAAAAGCAACAAAGTGGACCCCTTTGCTAATTAGAGATTTACATGGAGCAGGACCAGAGAAGAGAAGAATAATTTAGGGGTTGAAGGTGCCAGGTGAGGCAGGCAGGAGCCTGTGGAGGGGTAGAGGTAATAATCAGCCTCCATCCCTGGAACCAGAGTAGATAGCTGCCAACCCTAACTTCACCAAGACTTTCCAACAGCCAGGCCAGCTGGCCAGGGCCCCAGCCCAGCCATTCTCTCCTGGGATCCTCCCTTCTCCATTCTGCCCTGGGGCTCCAGGAGAGCAGCCCTTCTGCAGGCCAGATTTTCACTGACCAAGCCCAGGGCCCTGGAGGGCAACCACTAAGTCCTCCCTAACAAGCTTTCTTGACTGTATTTGTTTCTTAGCCTTCCCTCCTCTCAAGCCAAGTCAGCTGAGAAAATGTAAATGAAGATTCTGAGAACCCATTTTTTGTTGTGTTTTTTTTAGGATTTGATCCATAGGGATTTGTCTTGATAGAAACGAATCTACTGCCCTACTCACAGGGTTGTAGGGATTCGATGAGATAACAAATCAACACAGTTTGAGTAAAACATGGTCAGGAAGTGACTCCAGTTGTGGGAGACATTGTAAGCAATCATCGTCCTTGGGACCCTTGGCTCTTCTAGGTCCCACTGAGCTTTGGCCACATCTTTTAGAGGAGAAAAAGAAAGAGTTAATTACCAAATCAGCTCCTTAGCTGCAAACTCTGATGCCAACACAATGGAGTGACTGCGGGGCCTGCCTCACAAGCACAAGGACCTAAGTTCGATCCCCAGTACCACAAACAAACAAACAAACAAACAAACAAAACAATTGAGTGACTCCTGCCTGCCTGATGACCTAGAGAGTACCGGAAAAGTGACCACAGTCTCTGGCTTCCGCCTCATAGCGATGCCTATACTGAGAGGCAGCCAGGAATAGGGGGGTGGCTCTTGGTAGAGGACAGGCCTCTACAAAGGTGCAGCAGCCTCATAGAGTAAGATTGGTGCACAGGATGGAGGGAGTTCAGGAAAACCATGAAAGGAGAAGGTAAAGAGGGGCAGGAAGCAAGTCTGGAAGGGTAGGCAGAGCCAGGTCACGAGATAGCCCCATATGAATGACTTGGGATCCAAACTTGAGCACAATATGGAACCCCTGAGGTGTTTTTATCAAGGGAGTGACATGATCTTGAGAGCAGGAGACTAGATAGAAGGCCATCTTGGTAGCCAGGCAAGAGACAAAGGTGGCCTGGATAGAGATGGCAGCCTCGGGAGATGGAGAGAAATGGGTCAACTGGGTAAATAGCAGGAGATATATTAAACAAGACTCGGTAATGGACTGAATGTGACCAGCAAGGGAAGCAGGAAAGACTGGAGGTCTAGGTGGTTGGGGAGGGTTTCAGAGAAGAGATTATTTCTGTAAGGATGGAGAGGCTTGTGGGGCAGGGTTGCTGAGGCTGGGAGGTGGGAATGAGCAGTGTGGGCTGAGGACCAGGGGAAGATGCCCATGGTTTATAGAACAGTGAGTGCAAGAGATGAGCAGGTGCAAAGAGTAGGTGGAACTCTATTGCAGGACTCTGAGATTGCAGCTGAGGAGTTAGGGTTTTAGCCTATAGCAAATGTAGAATTATAGAAAATTTAGCGGCATGGGGTGACAAATTGATCGCACTGTTTTGAAAAGGCTGGAATGGCAGGATGCACTGGAGGAAGTAGGGAGCTTGGTAGGTAGTAATTAATCTTTGCTGAATACTTGCCAGAGGTAAAGGGTCTCAGGCATAGCACCTCTCAGGTCCTGCATTTCTACTCTGTGCCAGACATTGTTCATCTTCACATGACCCTGTGGGGTAGATATTCTTCTCCCTTCCCCATCATATGGTTGAAGGAGGAAAGGCTCAGAAAAGTCCAATCACGTGCCCAAGGTCACACATGGGGAGATGAGACTGGAACCCATAAGCACATGACCCCTCAGCCTTTTTGCCTGTTGTCCCTCCTCTTACGAGCCTATTAGGATTAAAACCTTAGGAGATAGAATCTCAGGGGAGCAGAAGTGAGGGAATGGGAAGAAAAGTCAGATGAAAAATATAGTGCCAAGTGTGTGTATTCCCAGCTCAAATCTGTCCATTTTCCTTCCTCTAGGGTTGCTGAGCCTGCTAAGGAGCCCATTGTTGATGAAGATGATGATGTGGCTGAAGAAAGACAAAGAATTACCAGTGGAGGAAATAAAACTGATATCCTAAGGCTAAATGAACTAACCAAGGTAAAGGATAGGTGTAGGTGTGTTGGTTTGGAGGTACAATTTGGAGCCACATGGCACAGTGTTGCCGTATTCCTTCTGCAAAATGAGTGGTTTACTTATGCCAGGACTCTGTTTTCCTAATGTCACTATGTGGAGTCATCATTTCTGTGTTGTAACTTGTCTAGTTTCCATGCTTGTCACTGCTATTCATCTTGAGCATCACCAAACTGTCTCCTTTCTAGTTCTGCACAGCATGGGGCATCCACAGACTTTTCAGAGCTCACAGCCCCTCTCTTAATACCGCATCGATATGTAACCTCCTAGCCCTGGTGGTTCTTCCAAACCACCCTTTGCTCCCTTCTTCCTTTTTTCCTCCCTGCCCTAACCCTGCCTCAGCCCTCAGCCCATTTTCTCTGGATCTTGCAGGTTTATTCAGGCTCCTCCAGCCCAGCAGCGGACAGGCTGTGTGTTGGGGTCCGCCCTGGAGAGGTAGGAACCCTCCAGACTAGCATGAAAGGGCTTCAGAGAACTAGCTTTTATGCATAGCTCTTCCCCCCTCTAAAGCAAAGCTATACAATAGGAATCTAATGCAAGTCACATACAGTATTTTATATTTTAACCAATATATCTAAAATATTATCATTTCATTTTGTAATTAATATAGCCCATTATAAATGAAGTATTTTGCATCCTTTGTTGTTGTTGTTGTTGTTGTTACTATTGTTCTCAGTCTTCGAGGTCCACCTAATGCCCATGTCAGTTGGGACTAGATGTGTTTTGTGTCAGTAGTAGTAGCCTTTGTAATGGCAGCCTGGGTCTGAAATCCCTCCCCCAGGTCACACCCTGGCCCCTGGGCCCTGACATTCCAGACCTTCTCGGTCTCTAGGGCAAGGCTAGTTCTCTGTTTTCTTCTAGTGCTTTGGCCTACTTGGAGTGAATGGAGCTGGCAAAACAACCACATTCAAGATGCTCACTGGGGAGACCACAGTGACCTCAGGTGATGCCACTGTAGCAGGCAAGAGGTGAGTGCCCTGCCCTTCCTGTCTCAGGGTGTCTCTCACAGGTTCTAGTCCTTGTCCCTATTCCAGCATAGGGAGAGTGATCTTCAGACTCTGTATTAGGGTGACTCAGAGACCTAAATGACCTGTGTGGAGGAGGGAGCTTCCAGAAAGCATGGTCCGAAAAATACAAGACATAGACCTACTGGAAAAATGAATTTAACTATGATTGTCACAAGATTACTCTGTTAACGTGAGATCTTGGAAAGTTCTAAGTCAATGGGAAGCTCTAAGTCAATGGTTCTTCATCTCTTTGGGGTCATAAACTCCTCTGAGCATCCAATGAACTCTTGTGTTCTCCTATATTGGAACACACCATTGCCTCCCCACACACAGTTCTACAAAAAGTTTCAGGGAATTTATTAAGCCCTAAAACACACTTACGATTGTGCTGGAGCTCCTGGGTGCCAGGTTAAGAACTTCTTTCTCCAGGTTGAGTTTCAAGATAGGGGCTTATTTAAGGGCATTTATGGGCCTTAATCTGCGCTGGTTATTTGTGTGCTGATGCTTAGCTTTGTCAGATCAAGGAGCGTAAAGGGAAAATGGCCTTTTCCCTTGGCTTCTGAGGGTGACTGCCATCCCCTGTAATAAAGTTTAAACAGACTGGTCTTCTATGAGACAAGAGAGAGAGGATGAGCTCTTGCTTGTTGGTCTCTTTGCTGCATATTCCTTGAACAGCAAAGCTTACACACAGTAAGTCTGCCCAGAGGGATGCTGTTCCCGTTTACAAGTGAAGACAAGCACTGCTCATATGTGCTTGACTAAGGCCTCTTGTCTTTACCTGCAAACCATCCTCAGCATAGCTTGGTGCCCAGTAGGCAGGGCTATCCTGAGCATACCTCAGTCGCTCAGATAGGATAAATTTGGCTTCCCAGACTTTCATGACTATCCCTGATGGGCCTGTGGCAAAGGGACCGATGGGGCAGAGCCAGGTCATGGCTGGGTCAATCTCATCTTCTGATCTAGCTTAACCTATAGCCAAGAAGGTGACTTCATGGTTGTAAATAAAGGAGTTATGGAGAAAGAGGGTGTGTTGGTTACTTTTCTCTAATTGCTGAGACAAAATACCCAATATCCAAAATTAAAGGGGGAAAGATTTATTTGCTTTACAACATGGCACACTCAAAGTAGCAAAGGTAACAAGACCTTGTCTTTCTGCTCCTTTTATCTCATTCAGACTACCGAGATTAGGGTGGTGCCAAACCAATCACTCATGCATAGTGGTTCACTAATCACACGCCCTCAATCCTAGCATCACACATTCCAGATTTAGCTACCTTTGAAAAAGACTGCACGAAGCTTTGGGGGGACATCTAGACACAAGAGGGACATCTAGACACACAGAAGGTCAGGGGAAGCATATAATGACTTACAAGGTGACATCAAGTTTTGGTGGAAGTGAGATACAGTCTGATGTCCAGAAAGTAAAACTAAGCTGAAAGCTAGAAAGAAACCACAGGTTAAAGACTGGTTCTCTGGTTGGCTAGCTCTATGTATTTGTCAAAGGACTAACTTTCCTTGCTTTCCTAGGTGGTTTTAATTACCCCAGCCAGACTCTTCATGACTTTTGTCAGAGAGGAACTGCAGTGACTTCTTTCTGTCACATCCTATTTTATCCATCTTTTATTTATAGACCCTAATCTAAGAAGAAAGGGACTAGCTTAGACCAAATAATCTATGTACAGTTTATTTTTTATTAAGTCAATGTATTTTTCATAAAGTCACTGTATCACCAGTGGGGGAGAATACATTAGGCAAAGTGAGTTGATAGAACCCAATTCACTTTATCTCTGTTCCCTGCTGGCCTCTTGGTGTGGTAGGTATCTTATTGTTCCTCTTTCAATACTGAATCAATAAATACAGATGGAAAAGTGTACTTACATTGGAAGCATCTATATTTTCTAGTTTCCCAAATGTCTGAAAGGGATTTAAAACTACGGATCACTTTCTTAAACCTGATCTTCCCTTTGTTTTTAAACTCACAAGTGAAGCAATCCAATCCAAACCAAAGCTGACTTGTGAGGAACAGGTATTCAATTAATCTTAGACATGGAAAACTGAAAGGCTCTGACTGGATTCAAAGCTCAGAATCCTGATCTTCATGTCTCTAAGCAAAGAGTCTCTGCTTCAATTTCCAAATGTGGTGTGTATTTCTAAAGCAGTGGGAAAGAGAAGAGGCAGCTTCTTTATCCCACTGGGAGAAATCTCTCCAGTCCCAGCTCTCTAGTCACTCCCTGTATGAAGGAAATGCATCAATTTCTTTTTCTTCTTGCAGCATTTTAACCAATATTTTTGATGTTCATCAAAGAATGGGCTACTGTCCTCAGTTTGATGCAATTGATGACCTGCTCACAGGCCGAGAACATCTTTACCTTTACGCTCGGCTTCGAGGTATACCAGCAGAAGAAATTGAAAAGGTAAAAGAGTGATTTGTTGTGGCTGCTTAAGAGTTTGTTAAATCATAAGCCAGCTTTATGGAATATGTGTACTTAGATGTGGGAAACTAGAGCACACTATCGGCTCATTCATTCTAACAAATGCTCAGTAGTATCTACTATTTGCGAAGTACTCTCCTAGAAGCCAGGGAGATAGCAGTGAACAAACCAGGCAAAAAAGTAAATCTCTGCCCTCATATCTAACAAGATGATACATGGCATTACCCTTTAACCCAGCAATCACACTTCTGGGAATTTTAACCTGAAGATACTCATCCCAAATTTTTAAAAAACCCATACACACAAAGTTATTTGTTGCATTGTAATTGCAAAATCCTGGATATTATCCTAGATAGTAAATTGGTTGAGTAGTTTATGACATGTATACAAAAAAATTTAAAAAAGTTTTTAAGAGTAGGAGAAATTTATTGAGGAAAAGAAAGTTTCTAAGAGAGAAAGAAGGGGGCCCAGAAAGGGGTTCCCCCCCATTTTTTTAAGAGTAGGAAAAATATACACAACAAAATTTTATAGCCATAAGTATAAGAAATATTTCTGTGAGCTGATATGGAGTTATTTCTAATATTGTTAAATAAAAAAACCCAAAGTATAAAAGAGAACATGTAGACAGAACACTACATTTTTTAAAAGTAGGAAAAACAAGAAATCATGCATCTATCTGCTTACCTATATGAATAGTACATAAGAAGGATAAATGGGAGCTGAGGATTTATCTCAGTGGTGCTGCCACCTGCTTCAAAGTGCAAGGTCCCGAGTTCGATCCCGGTACCAAAAAAGAAAAAAGAAGAAGAAGGATAAATGAGAAAATAGTGAATTTAGTGATGAATAAGAAGGAACCAGAGTAAAAGAAAGTTTGGAGGAATAAAATTTCTCTGAGGCTATCTTTTTATACAGTGTTAATTTTAAAAACATGTTAATGTTCTTCATAGTCAAAAATAAAACAACATCAGTAAGAACAGAAAGGTATAAAAGTGACAAAAAGGGACAAAAGGAAAGCCTAACACTGAATATAAACTGAAATAAACTCAGTTTTGCTTCAAATGTCATAATCATATGGAGGGGGAATGGATTGGAATTGGTGACATCACTGTGAATTCATGAAATATTTATATACATATATTGTGTATGCATGTAAATGTGCTAATGTGTACTGCACATATTCATGCATATGTATGTGCATTTTTATGTGTATATGTGTATCTGTCCTTTGAAAAGGACAAGAAGCAAAAATATCCCAATGGCACCAAGCATACCTATTGCCCAGATTTTGGTCTCTGCACAATTTCCCAGTACAGGGAAATATACTTGTTTGCATAAGTGACAAATTCCAAGGTTGAAACATCTATTGTGCCCGAAAAATAAGTCCTTTTAAACAAATGATGAGGCATGTCCTAAGAACCTCCCACTGGCAAAATAGGGAATAAATTGAGCATCAAAACAATTAAATACGATGATAGGTGATAAAACTTTTTTTATTAGAGGAAAAGTAGGAATTTATAAGTCCATACTGCTAAATAGTTAAATAAACAGACAGGAAGGAGAGAAGGGCTTGCTTACAATCGAGTGCTGAGAGCCAAATGATTAGTGTGAAGAAGTTCTTAAGTTGAAAAATCATTTTGTAATGACCATATGAAAGATTAGATTGCACAAAGATCACCAAAAGATAATAAATTGAGGGGAAATTTTTGATGAGGAGCAAGCTATTTCATGGCTTTTAAAAGAACATCTTCACAAGTTGCTTATTTGTTGCAAGAGGGAAACAATTTTACAATGGAAAAATTAGACAACATGTTAACAGAGTGATCAAAATTATCATCATCTGTAAGAGGCGGGTGGACATCTCATGTACCCAGACATGATACCCCGTGAAGGACACAACTTCACATACACAGAATGCTGGCTGAAAATCTGTAACCTGAACCTTATCATGAGGAAACATCAGACAAACTCCAAAGAAGGAACATTCTGCTTACTAAAGTAAAAAAGGAAGGCCTATATTCTTTTAAAATATCAGTCATAGGGCCGGGGATTTAGCTCAGTGGTTTCGCTGCCTGCTGCGCAAGTGCAAGGGCCCGAGTTCGATCCCCGGTACCAAAATAAAAAATAAAAATAAAAATATCAGTCATAAAGACAGAGCAAGCCCTGAAAAAGTTTCTGATCACAGGAGACTAAACAAACATGATGACTGAATGATAGACAGTGGACTGAATCTTGTGCTGAAGGGAAAAAAATGATATGAAGGACATTATTGAGCCAATTCACAAAACTAAACTCTGTATGATAAAGTATAACAATATTAAATTTACTGACACTAATAACTGAAGTGGGGTTGTGTAAGAGAATACAGTAGTTTTGAGAAATATGCACTGAAGTATTTAGAAGGGACAGAGGAGTCAGAAAAAAACTGAGGGAGGGCATATTCTTTATACTATTTTTATTCTTACACATTCTTGTAAGTTTGAAACAATGTCCCAATAAAAAGTTTAAAATGGAGTTTACATTCTAGTGGATGGGACAAACAATAGATACGTAAGAAAAATATCCAGTTTGAGTATGTAAAGTCCTGAGGGGAGGAACTAAGCAGGGAAGAATTGTTGGGCTGAGGTTTGCACTTTTAGGTAGCATGGCCCAAGGGAAGCCTCACAGAGGAGGTGACTTTCAAATGAAAACCTAAATGAGGCGAGTAAGCCATGTAGATATCTAGGGGAAGGACATTCCAGGCAGAGAGTACAACAAATGCAGAAGGCAAAAGCTCAGTGAACTGTCTCCAAGGACTTGCTAGCTTCTTCCTGTGCCCATACACCCTCACCCCACCCATTATTCTCTATCATAGTTCCCTCAAAGCATTGTTACCTCCTGTCATTCTGCTTATTTCTATTGTCTGCCATTTCACTGGTGTATACACAGGCAATGGCCTAATACAGTGCTTGGCTCAGAGTAGGTGCATTGAGTGCTCAAGACTTTACATATGTCCCTGTCCAAGTCTTGGATCCTTCAGCTTCTCAAAGAGACCCTAGACTCTTCTACTCTTAACCATAGTCCCAGGAACTGGATAAGAAATACTGTCTCACTCTTTGTAAGGCTGAAGGCCGTTTCCCAGGGGGCTGCACCCAATGGGTGCTTAGCTGAATAGGCCACACTATAACCAAAAGTATAGAGTGGAGAGGAGACTGGCCCTGAAATGCGTGCCAAAGGATATGAACCAGCGGGTGGCTCTGCTTTAGCCTAGCTGGGCCTGTCATCCTGAAGGGTGAGACCTGGGAACCCACAGCTTTGAATTGGAAGTGTGTGATGTTGGCTTCTTCACCTTTGCCAAACGGGATTTCTTTCTCTTCCCTAGGTTGCAAACTGGGGTATTCAGAGCCTGGGACTGTCTCTCTACGCCGACCGCCTGGCCGGCACCTACAGTGGGGGCAATAAGAGGAAACTCTCCACAGCCATCGCGCTCATTGGCTGCCCACCGCTGGTGCTGCTGGTGAGGGCACCGCAACCTGCAGGGACAACCAGCTCTAAGAGCTGTTGCACATCTGCCTTTCTGGGTTTGGGGAAATATGTTCTGGGTCAGCAGCTTTAGAAAATGCAGCGGTTTGCTTTGGTCTGGATTCCTCCCTGTGTGCCTCCTTTTGAGCAAATTAGCCCAGTGTTTGGTGCACCACTCTTAAGGGAAACAAGTCATAATGCAGTCTGTGAGTCCCTGGGAAGTCTCTCAGGGGTCCACAAGTGCCCCAAGGGGAAGTTCACCCTACTTTGGGAAAGACTGTACTATTACTACCACCTGAGGAGTATTGTGTGGGACCCAAAGTGGACAGAAGCATTGGCCTAGGTCAGAGTCTCCTGTGACCTGAGCTGGACCAGGCGCTACACCCCAGGCCATGGAGTTGGAGGCTGAGGTGGGCGCGTGTCACACAAAGCTACTTGGGTTTTCTCCCTGCCTCCTACCAATACGTACTTGAGGGGTTTTTGTTTATTTCTTTCCTGTTTTAAGGATAATTCTACCATTGCCTTAATCAGCCTTAATCTACTCACAGGCTGAAATGAATCTGAAGGTGTACAGTTTCTTCACTCTGATTCACCACCTCCATCCGTGTACCCCCTATCTTGTGCAGCTGGGGAGCGGCTATATACTGAACCTGTCTGTCAGATTATTCTTCTTAGACCAGAGCTGCTCAGAGGAGGTCAGCCCAGGGAGGATGCAGTGACTAAAAAGGCCACTTTCAAGTCCACTCCCTGCTCTTTCCCACCCCACAGGATGAGCCCACCACAGGGATGGACCCTCAGGCACGCCGCATGCTGTGGAACACCATTGTGAGCCTCATCAGAGAAGGGAGAGCCGTGGTCCTCACTTCCCACAGGCAAGAGATTCCCAGGATGGGGACAGCAGATGGGCATCCCTCCCACACTGCCTCACCTCCTCTTTCCCACCCCATAGCATGGAAGAATGTGAGGCACTGTGCACCCGGCTGGCCATCATGGTGAAGGGCACTTTTCAGTGCCTGGGCACCATTCAGCACCTCAAGTACAAGTAAGCAGAAGGAGGGGACACACCCTTTGCTGCCTCCAGAGGGGCTCAGCCAGGCCCTGTGCTCCCACAGATACTTGGAAAGGTCCTGCTTCCCTCCCATCCCACAGGCAAAGGCTGGTGGTAACTGGGCCTTATTCTCCAGAAGCAGATGGAGAAAGTCAGTGTGCTGATAAGCTCCTTTTATTGGGCTAACTGCTTATGGTTGAAAGCTGGGAGAAGTCTCTGGATGGGGGACATTTCCATCCCAGCATGGGAGTGAGGGAGGGCCACTGCTACCTGCTTAGTATTGACCCATTTATTCTGACAGATTCAGAACCCCTGGACTGTTTCGTAAGAGCCCACAACAAATGTAGGCATGATTAGGAGACCAAACAGCTTGAGAATCAGTTTTCCTTCCTAGAATATTGTATGCTTTTGAGTTTGAAAATTGGCCTTGTATTATGTGACAAACCAGCAATGCTAATAATCCTGAGCCTAATTATCCCGTACTCATAAACTATAAACTGTTCTAAATCCTTATTATTCATGGTTTGTATGCCAAAGCTTACAATCAGTTAAAATAAGATTATCATAATATTACTATGCTCCTTTGCATTCTGACATGCCTAATAACCTGAGAAAAAGTGAACTTATGGTTGTCATTCACTTACTTAACACACTTACAGAAGACCCAGAATATAAATTAGACTATTTGTTGAAAGGGACAGCACAGAATACACCTTATCTATGCTGAGATGAGTAATCTTGATGGTCCACAGCAGTATATTGCACAGAAAACATCTTTCTTTACCTGCATCAGGGAAGACAAATGACTGAGGAAAAGGTCTAACAGATTATCTGTATTTAGCAATTGGGCATTTGACCCTGACTTCTTGAACACTGGAGTTTGGAGATTACACAAACTATGGGAACATCAGCAAGTGATATCACCAGACTTGTGTCAACAACTCCCTGTGCCCAGCTGCAGGAGGATGTTCCGTTACTCCTTTCCTCTCATTCCTCAATTATCCCTGTGATAGAGAAGGTGAGGAAGTATGTCCCTGTATGGAGGGATAGCCGGTTTCCTGGAGCTGAAAGTGAAAGGGATCTTACTGCAGAGAAGAGCCCTAGATCATGAAGGGAATTTTTTTGAACCCATAACTGTGTCCATTGCTAGGCAAGTACTCTGTGACTGAACTACATTCCAGCCCCATGGAGGGAGCATTGCAGTAAGTTATAGCTGACACAATACACCTGACATAACCATGTGTGGTTACCAGCTGGTCACGCACACCCTCTGGTGGACTATCCTTCATCCACGTGAGGGTTACCCGCAAACCTGGAGAAGGGAGGAGGGAAGCATTAAAGCCCTGGCCCTGATACCTCTTATTTGCTTCTGCAGTGAAGGGCTGCTTTCCCAAGCCTTTGCTGCCCCCTTGCCAGTCCCATGAAGGCCAGTCAGTTCTTGGCATACTCAGTCTGCACTGGCCATACATATTCATGGGTGGG
The DNA here is from genome assembly GCF_053883595.1 of Heterocephalus glaber. NCBI lineage: Eukaryota > Metazoa > Chordata > Mammalia > Rodentia > Bathyergidae > Heterocephalus > Heterocephalus glaber. Next base: position 29,059,339 of record NW_028258296.1, on the reverse strand, counting down.
GCTGGGATCTCTACAAGGGGCTACAACCACCACTAACTTCAGCAAATATATCTGTCCCACTTTACCACACAGACATTTAGACCTCTAAAAACTGGTACCAAACAATTTCTCCAAAAACTATCACATTTTTTTCCTCCTAGTTTTAAGCATGATACATTTTTAAAAATTAACCATGGTTCTTTGTTATATTATTCAGACAGAACTTAACCTAGTACAACCCACCTCCAAAATTCTTTTTTTCTCCCTTCCCCTCCCCTCCCTTCAACCCCTCCATTCCTCCCTATTTACAAAGACTTTGTTTCCTTTTTTTCATTTTCTCATATTAATTCCATTCCCTTCTTCCCTTTCCCCTAACCCTCCCACTTACCCTTCCCCTTTACCCCTTTTCTTCCTATTTCACATAATCTATTTTACCTTTTAGTCCTTATTTACACTTTCAGTTTCTCACACCAGAGAAACTATTCGGTATTTACACATGTGTGTCCTATTTATTTCACTTAAGAGTATCACCTCAATGTGCATCCATTTAGCTATAAATGTCTCTAATTTCTCATGTTTTATGGCTAAGTAGTACTCCTTTATATTAAAAAAAAAAACACATGTTTTGGATCCAGTCTCCAGTTGATGGGCAATTGGGCTGCTTCCAAGTTTTAGCTATTACAAATTATGCTGCTGTGAACATGGGTGCACATATATCACTGTGGTATGATTCTTTTAATTCTTTGGGGAAGATCCCCAGCAGGGGAATAGCTGGGTCAAATGGGACTTCCAATCCTAGTTCTTTGAGGTATCTCCATACTGCTTTCCACAGTGGTTGCACCAGTCTACACTCCCACCAGGAGTGGAGCAGGGTTCCTCTTTCCCCCACAGCCCCGCCAGCATTTGTTATTGGTTGATTTCATGATAGCAGCCATTCTTTCTGGAGTGAGGTGGAATCTCAGTGTTGTTTTCATTTGCATCTCTCAAATGACCAGTGATGTTGAACATTTTTTTCATATGTTTATTTGCCATTTCTACTTCTTTGTCTGAGAAATAAGCATGCATACATTATCAATGGGATGGATCTTTAATCCCCAGCATGCCTGATAAGTCTAGTCCTTTCTGGGATTACTTTAGACCTTCCATATGCAGATTGTACCATATTGTGCACCCCCAGGTTTGGAGATGGCTACATTGTCACAATGAAAATCAAGTCCCCAAAGGACGACCTCCTCCCTGACCTGAACCTGGTGGAGCAGTTCTTCCAAGGGAACTTTCCTGGCAGCGTGCAGCGGGAGAGGCACTACAACATGCTCCAGTTCCAGGTCTCCTCCTCCTCCCTGGCCAGGATCTTCCAGCTGCTCATCTCCCACAAGGACAGCCTGCTCATCGAGGAGTACTCGGTCACACAGACCACGCTGGACCAGGCAAGTTCATCCCAGGCCCCAGTGCAGAGCAGGGGGCACAGTAGCTCCACCAGAATCCCCTGTGGGGCACAACTGACACCAGAACCACACGCGACATTCTTGATTTTTTTTAAGCCTTCAGTCTTGTCCCTCTGTCCATTAGGGTAAAACCCAGTACATCAGAAATTGTATTCTAGTGATATTTTAGTAATCAGTAAACTTTATTGTTTATATCATTGCCCACTTAATACGTTATTTCATTCTTCTTGGTTTGTGGTGGTGGGCTTTTTTCTTTTCAAATCAACTTTATTAATGAATAATTTATATGTAGGAATTGTACCTATTTTAACTGTTCAGTTATATGAGTTTTGATAAACATGTGCCCGATGTGTATTTTTAATGGAAATATATAAAAATTTGCCATCTTAACCACTTTTTAAGTGTATTAGTTCAGGGGTGTTAACTACATTTGCACTGGACAGTTATTTTGCATTTTCTTCTCCTCTCCCACCTCAGGCCCTGGCAGCCATCACTGTACTCTCTGTGTCTGTGAAACTTAATTATTCTGGGTATCCCACAGAAGTGAGCATCATATATTTTCTCTTCTGACTGCTTATTTCACTTAGCATAATGTCCTCAAGGCTCCATCCATGGCATAGCATGTGTGAGAATTTCCTTCCTTTATAAGGCTGAATAATATTCCATTGTATGTGCCATCCATCCATTCACTCACCAATAGACATTTAGGTTGTTTCTAAGGAAGGTTTTTATAATGTATTCTTTTTAAAAATAAACATCCTTAAAGACAGTTCAATAAAGCAGTGAAAACAAGCAAATCCCCCTCTGCTCCTTGAGGAGGTGGCTCACCCACACCTTCTTTTTTCTTTTATTAGTGTATGTTTGCAATATACAATAGTTACATTCATTTTGGGGAACTGATATATAAATATAAATATAAATGTGTGTGGTGTGTGTGTGATTTTTTGATCGTTTTCAATCCCTTGATCCCCTCTTCCTAATCTCTCCCAATCCCTTTCCCTTTTCCTTTCCCAAAAGGTCTGCCTCCCTGGTTTTTACAATCTCTCTTTTATTTTACTTTTTAATTATTTTTGGTTTCTCATGTAAGAGAAACATGCAATAGTTAACTTTCTGTGTCTAGCTTATCTCACTCACCATTGTTCACCTGCACTTTCTTGTCAGCCCGAAGCAGGTGAAGGACACACTGGGACTCCTTAGGCAGGAATTGGGGGCACACTGAATGAAGAACAGAAAAGAGATCGAATACCTTTTTTCCCCCCAGTTTTTTTTTCAGTGAACTGAGATGGTGCTAGCTGAGAATCCCCCTTGCCTTGTTCACTCCACCATCTTGTGCCCAAAGGCCTCTGAATCCTCCAGTAGGAACTCCCTTGGCTTAGATGGGGAGTCTAAGCAGCAAGCCCTGTCCAGGCACTGGGTTGGGGCTTCTGTGGGTGTTTCCCCCTGGCAGGACACAACCTACCCCAGCAGGACTGTACATTAACTGGAAAAAACAGAGCAAAGGGGGTAGGTGGGTGTAGGGTGCTGTTTTTTGGGAGGCATCTACTTACTCTTGCTCTTTTGCCTCCAGGTATTTGTGAACTTTGCTAAACAGCAGACTGAAACTCATGACCTCCCTTTGCACCCTCGAGCTGCTGGAGCCAGACAACAAGCCAAGGTACTGCTGCTACTCTCTCTCAGGGCACTGCTGGAGGCAGATCTTGGCTCTGGGGCCTAGCTGGTCCACTGGGCCTCCCGTGCCCCAAGGCTCAGACTCATACCACATCCCCCACAAATCCCCAACACATCCCCACAACAACCTGCTAGTTCTGTGCTAAAGGATTTATGGGCCAGTAGCTGTATGGGTCTTGTCCTAACCTGCAAACCATTTAGACGTTATGGGAGGGCATTTTTGAAAAGAACTTAACCACATATTTTGCTTATAGAAAAAAAATCCTGGTATTTTAGAAATAAGAAGCAGGGAAGGTAGGGGAGATACTTGGGATACTTGACACCTGTGTTTAGTCATAACTTTGCATTTCAAAGAAATTAACTGACACATTCTTTCAATGGGGACACATTTGGTTAGAGCAAGAGATAGCGTCTTTTTAGGAAGAGGGCTCTGTGTAGCCTACAAAAGTATCAAGATGATGGAGGAAGGAGCAATAGAAGGTCTGGGTTCTCAGCTGTTCTCTCCTGCCTTTCCTAGAGAGTACATCAAAGCATTTTCCCAAATAGCAAAGATATGCAAAACCCTATTTCCATAGAATTGTCATTCCTCCCAACCAATATTTTGATTGGTTGCAAGAAAAACTCAAATTCAGCTGATGACTGAAACAGTCTTCTGCAAGGCAGTGCTTATGTGATGAATGTTTCCACTTCCTCCTAACTGATGTATACCTTGTGGCCACTTGGCAATGTCGTCTTTGCTTCTGCCCCACAGAGGGCCCAGGAATGCCAAGCAAAGACGTCTGTCTAAAGAAGGTTAGTTTTGCTGATTTTCCAGCAACAGTTTCTCATTTTATAGATCTTGTAGTTGCTGTTAACAGCAGCCAAAAATTATTCCTTGAAAGCCTCTTGCAGTTGTGAATCCTTTTTATAACACAGAATACAATTAGGTAGAGAGATGGTTTAGCAGAATTACCAATTCTCCCACTCTTTTGTTACCTGGTGTATTTCTTCTTAGAAGGGTAACACCAGGTCACCTCTGGATCAGGTCAGGATGCTGATGGTCTGTGATCTATAGCAGTTAATCCAAATTTTTTCCTCTTGCTAGACATATTTTCCTACTGTATTTGTTATATTTTTGGTTACAAATGTCAGGAAACCTATTGGACTACATTTGTTAAATTAGTATATATTTATACTAAATTTTAAGTTCAAAGCCTGACTTTATGACATATTATCCTTTACAAAGGTTTGCAGACACCCTTTGTGCAGCAAAGTCTGTCATGAAGCAGATAGTAACTACATTCATTTTTACCTTATGGCACTTTAAAATAATTTGCCTTAAAATATCCTATGGACAAGAAAAAAATAATTTGTCTCAGGGAATTCTAGAGGACACAACAACTTGCTTCTGAACAAACATGAGAGCTGCTTCAGAAGTTCAGCAGGCTGATGACCTTGCAGTCCCTGGGTATGAGCAAGGACTACATAAATGTCTCATCCTCTAGAGATCTGCTTAGGATCTTCAAAACACTCAGCCTTGTAAAACATCTTTTGGGATAAGGTTTAATGCAATCTCATGATTTATTTTATGAACACAGGTGAGGGTCAAGGTTTTGATAGATGAGTAGGGGATAGAAACTTCCTAAATGGTTAATAATTGTGTGATAATGATGTGCTTCCCAAAATTAAGAACTCAGATATTTTTCTGATCCTTATTCTTATATACTGTTTCAGAGTTGCCCCCATATCACGTTTATCCTTATCAATTAACTTCATGAGTTTTTAGAAGTACCTGTAGCCTTGATTGGGATCCTTACCCCACCTCAAAATCTGTTTGACCCCTAAATATTATATTAGTCATCTTTTTAAGAGGATATGATTTTTACACCAGATATCTGGGGAAACAACATTTTGTTAAACTGGGAAGGGCTACCTCAGACTCCCTGAATCCCACACCCCTCACCCTCACCACTGAGATTGGTCCAAGAATTCACCTCCAGTTTATTTATTTATTTATTTATTTATTTATTTTTTGCTACGAGGGATCAAACTCGGGTCCTTGCGTTTGCACAGCAGGCAGCAAAACCACTGAGCTAAATCCCCAGCCCTCACCTCCAGTTTATAACTGGAGACAGCATCTTCCCAGTCAGAAGGATCACCTTGGTGTCTACTTCTCAAGGAGCACAGACTCAGTGCCTGAGTTTGGTCTGGAGCCTACTTTCCTGACTTCCAGCTCAAATTTCTTCCCATCCTCCAGCCCCTAGTCAAATGTCCATGCTTCCTAGGAACCACCTTTGTGGAAACTGGACTAAGACAATTCAGAACTCAAGGTTGACCTAAATTATGACTTCTTGGATTTTAAGTCAACAAGGGCATTGTAACTTTCTGGGGCTAAAAACAAACTAGAAAATTCTATAATAGACTTTGGAAAGAACACTGAGGATGTAGCATCCCTCTGAGACGTAAGCACACATGCACACGGGCCGTGAGTCTCCATAATGATCATCTGGATCATGGAGCCCAGGGTCCTGAGAGATCATGGTCTGACCATTTCACAGGTAAGGAAACAAACCTGGCCCATAACCTTGTGCTCTGACAGAATCACAGTGTCCTCAGCTGAGCTTCCTCCAGCTATTTAACTATTAAAATCTATAAGCAGACACATCTATGTCTTTAGAAAACCAAGACGATGAGTCCATCTGATCTCCTTCTGCAGGTCTGACCTCCTTCCACACTACTTGTTCCCTACATCTGGAAAGGAACTGTGGGCAGCTGGAGTACAGGAGCCTCTGTCCATAGGGTCATCTGAACCACTGGCCAGCATAAGTGACCCTGCTGCTGCAGGAAACAAACACATGAGGTCATGCAGTGAGCTCAAGAGGAGGCTCTCGTAGAAGGAAACCCAGGCTGACTGACTCACCTGGACTACCTGATTGTGACACTGATCCAGCCAAAAAATGCAACAACCTTTGCATCCACACCAGAGAAGAACTCCCAGACCAGCCTACTACTTGATTTGGCCTCAGTATCACTGTCATTTCAAGAGGCTTGTGTTGGGAGGAGGGAATTAGGGGTTCTTTTCAAGACGAAATAAAATGCAAACACTCATCACAATCTACCTTATTCATTGATCTCCCTGGTATAGTTTCAGACATTCTCTGCAGGTGTGTGCAGTGCCCTGTCATCACCATAAGCCTCCAAGAGAGTCGCTGCCACAGGAGTGGTAGTCATGGCAAGATTCTGTGGCATTCTTCCACTACTCAGTGGAAGTAAACAGTCTTAGGGTTGCATGTCAGGTCTTTATAGGGTTTAAAGAATTCACACAACAGATAAACATGTAAACAATATCCACTGCCCATGGGTATTATCTGAATCTCTGTTCCACTCCTGTTTGCCCAGCTTATTTGAGTGTCTACCTCACAGGTATAATTATAATAGTAGACAAAGAGGGATAGATAAGTAGAGGTGAACTGTCGGTTGGATATGAGTACAAAGATGTCTTTGTAAATGTATAAAGACAATGCCTCATTCATACAGTGCTGCCCCACCAGCACGGTGCTCAGGGCATCTTCTGTAGCAGTGTGAGAAGAGAATGGCTCATTGGATATCTAGGAGGCCACGTGAAAGCTCATCAAGAATCAGAAAATAATAGCCTTAAATTAAGCCATTTCAAGAGTCTTGAGGATGAACAAAGCAGATGGATTTCTTTACCGAGGCAATCTCTTCTCTACTACCTACAGATGGGCTTCATAGAGAATACCCTTTCCAAAGCAGTGCTGCTCACCGTTATTTTTCAGTCCTGGAGGGGAGAGCTGGGGGAGATAAGAGAAGAGACAGCAGCTGAGGCCCAGAAACTGCTACTGAAAAGGGACCTCAGAAAAAAGTGAGAACAAGTTAGTAAAATCTGTAGCTTGGCTTCTCCCAGTAGAGGAGAAGATAGAAGGCAGAGGGCTGCACAACTAAATCCTGCATAGCTACTGGCTCTCTGCTTTGCCTCTAGTAGATGCTAAGATAATAACTGCCAAAGAGATTATAAATATACTCTGGTAGACTCATACCTAATCTGGTTTTGACATTTTAAAAAATCTGTTAATGACAGTAACCAAAAATATCATTTTAACCGGGAGCATAATAGAGGTTGGGGAAGCCCAGGAGGATGTTGCTGAAACTTACTGTTGCATCCTGGCTGCTTATATAATTTAAACTAGCAATTGCGATATCTCAGGAAAGACTAAGCAAGGAGAGGGGAGGAGCAGTCATTCACAATGTGAGGGTTTCAGAAAGGCAGCATATACTGGAAAAAAGCTGGTTACAGGTAAAATCCACTCTCTACCTTGAGAGAAAATCTCAGTTTACCTTGTATCTCCACTCTACCTGATGTCTTCAAGAGCAAGGATTTATGTGTTTTCCTCAGCTCCTGGAACACAGAAAACACACCACAAATACTTGCCAATCTGAGAAACCATCAAACTATAAAAATTTAATTAAAAATGGAAAAGAAGGGGCTGGGGATTTAGCTCATTGGTTTTGCCTCCTGCTGTGCAAGCGCAAGGACCTGAGTTCGATCCCTGGTACGAAAAAAAAAAATTGAAAAGAAGTAAGGCTAAGAAGGTAAGAAACCCTCCCCCCAAAAGCAGCAAAGATTGAGCAACAGGGATACTATGCTTTTCAAATTCCAGTTACAAAATATAGGCAGTAGAAAAGCCCAGGAGGAGATGACAAAACCACAGTACTTGGGTTTGAGGAGTAGTCTTGTTGGAAATTTGGCCCAAATATTCTGCAGATGTGTTAATCTATTGAAAGATTCCCCCAGTCTGGGTTAGTAAAAGAGATTAATAAAAGAGGAGGAAGAGCAAATAGAGTAAATTCAGATAGAAGGCCACTACGGAGATGTTCTAGTCATATGAGTTGCTGTCAGATTTTCATAGCTTTTAATTCTTTGGGGAGCTCAAGATTTTGGAAAAGCTCAGATCAAAAATGTTACCAAGGAAAACTCTAAATAAACTCTCTAGCTTCACTTGCTTTTAGTTGCCTTGAAAATACTAATTTTGGAAGTCACACAGCTAAGCAATACATTATTAGTCTCCCACTAGCCTTGCTGTAGATAACACCTCTACCATGTGAATTAGGACAACAGTCATTGCCTAGGTTACTTTCCAGATGCTTGAAGGCCACTTTTGCTGAAAACACTGACTCTTCACTTGGGCCTGCCGATGTCCAATAGGTGACAAGAACAAGACAAAAAGGCTTGGCATCTCTGCCTTCATATTGTGTCAGTCTCACTTGTGCCCTTAACTTTTGGGTCAAATTCTACTCAACATTGTCTGTAGATGTGTTGATAGTTTCAGAAATGTGTTGTTCAGAACTATAATACAGGGTTAACTGGGCCTTGACTTGCCTAGTCTCTCTCCCTTATCTCAAGGCTAAAGACACCTCCCAGCCTTGAGACAGGATATACCAGACCATAACAGGAGCAAAAATGGTGGCCCCATAGTTCCTGGAAGATTTCCATCTATTCCAAGAAAATTCACAAATACTCTTGCCTTTATTAGCCTATCTTTCATCTTCGTAATTCCAATCCTATACTTGTAACACCTTAACACCTTGGGATTGAGAAGCTGAATTTGAGCACAGCTCTCATTTCTCCATTCTTTGGCCATTGAATAAAGCTCTTTCTTTTTCCATTACTCTGTCTCTTAAGTCATTGGCTTTTTCAAGGTACAGCAGAATTAGGCCTTCTCTCAGTTTCAAAAAGAGAATACTCTTCCTGTGAATAAAAAGAGAAAGCCTGATTTAAACCTGCTACTGTCGTTCTTCTAAAGAGAGAGGAAGGGGAAGGTGGAATACAAAGCTCTGGGCTTGGAATAAAGGGTCTCTGTGATGATCTGGGGACCTGTACTGCAGCCCATGAGGAAGCAGTGCTGCCCCACAGGCCCACGGGTAATGGACAAAGGGAGACATTTCACCTAGAAACATGGCAGTGTTTGCCTTGAAGGACAGCTGTTTCTGGCACCAGAAGGACTCAACCCTCTGAGCCCAGATTTCTGGGGGTTTGGCTTCCTCTATGCGGTAACTCAATGCTCAACAGTTCCTCTGAGATTAGCAGGTCATGACTCCCATGACCACAACTTGTCCAAGGTGACTGTTAAGTTTAGGAAACTTGGATACCTATGCTTGAAAGGTTTCAGATTCATATAACTATGGGGCTTGCAGAGCTAGAAAATACCTGTATTCAAAGACAAAGCCCTGTGTACTTGTTCTGTTTGTATTGGTTTAATGCATAAGGAAACCAAGTCCCAGAAAAATTAAATTCCATAGCTGGCCATCCAGCCTTCTCAGCAGGCCCCAATCTGGCCATCTTCAGCTGTTTCTCCAACAGGGCCAAGAGCTCCCAGGTCTCAAAAGAATGACCTCTGGACTCAGAACTTTGGAATTTTCTGTCCAGTGGTCTAAATCCTGTTTCTAGGGCCAGTATGGCTTCCTTCTAGATCAAGGGTGATCCAGGATCATGCAGGCTAGTATCACCGCATGACACATGAAGCCTCTCAGAAAAACAGAAGAGGGAAGAAAAGAGGAGTGATCCCCAGAGCACCTGGCTGTGTACTACCATGGTCCATTGTGGAACTCCAAGGAAACCAAGCAGTTGACATTTGAACTTGGTCATTGCAAAGTTCACCGTTTAGCAGTTTGTTCACTTGGTTTATAACTGTAAATACTGGACACATATGATAGAAGCATTCATAAACATGTTCTCTTTCAGCAAATTCCTGAGCAGGGGCCAGATATCAAGGCTCAGACATTGTTTCCCATGAGATAAGTTTTGCCCAGATTAGAGTGGTTTTGTACTTTGGTAGCTTTCATAAAGGATCACAATTTAGTGTAGCTAAACCCCATAGTGTTGTGTCATGGAGAATTTCAGGGCTCATTTCATCCACAAAGCTCTGCACAGATGGTACCTACACAGCTGTTCCAGGGTCTCTTTGAATGATACTGACCACCAAGTCAATACTTTACATCTAAAGAGAAGCAAAAGTGTAAGGGAAGGGAGGGGGAGAGGAAATGAAGGGCATAAGAGGACAAAAAATGCATTCAGTACTCCTTATCCTGGGAACAAAGCAGTGAAAAAGACCCAGACTATCTTTGGCGTTAACATTCTAATGCAGGATGGGCAGACTTTTCTGGAAAGGGCCATATAGTGAATATTTTCAACTTTGTAGATCCTATGATCTCTACTTGCAACTACTCAACTTGGCTGCTGTAGCACAGAAGCAGTCACAGACACAGCCACAGGCAGTGCGAAAAGGAATAAGCAAGGCTGGATGCAGCCCGTGGACCGTCCTGTGTCCACCAAGTCTGGCAAGCAAACAGACAAAAGTGTTACAGGGACATTTAAAAAAAGTTTCATTTGCATTTAAAGAGCCGCTTATACCACTTGTTACCTTCTCCTTCAAATAACTCATTTGGCTGGGATAGTAGGTGTTCCAAGGTAAGTCTAAATGCAGAGAATGGAAATGATTTTTCAAACTCAGAAACCAACCTTAGATCTTCAACCTTAACTGAGGCCCCAGAGTACAAGGTAATCTGCACCAATAACAACTGACTACAGCCAGCCTGCAGGAAGGTGCGTGGAGGCTGGGTTTTACCTGCCTCTCCTCCCCATCCCATTTCACACAAGATAGTTCATAGTTTCCTCCCTAAACAGCAGGTTCCTGAGTGTCCATGCTGATTCCTTCAGCTAAGAAGATGTGTAGAATTTTTTAAAATTTATTAGTTTAAAACTATAGACTCGGGCAAAATCCAGGGAAGAAGCCGGAAGATGCTATTTATTTCTAGTGTCCATGCTGGAGAGAAGTTCTCCTTTTGGAGCATCTAGTGGTATTTGCTACTATGAATACTTTCAGAACTACAGAATATAAGCAATTTTAAGGTAACTTTACACTTTGTTATTTCATTTGTCCTCATTCCCTGAGATTCGGAACTAGTTAATTTTCCCATAGTTATAGACGTAACTCTTTTCCCTGTGCTAGAGTCTTAAGACCTCAGAATTGTCTTCTGCCCCCGCCCCCAACTCTGCAACACCATAAGGTCATTCCCAAATTCCCTTCTTCCTTTGCCTTTACCACTACTCTTTCTCTGGTACGGGCTTTTATTATTTCTTGCCCAGGTGATAGTGTAGCTCCTAAGGATGCTGGCCCATCTTTCCCACATCCATTGATACCACACTGCTTTTAAAAATTTGTCATTTCCCTTTTCCTGCTCAGATGGTGACTCCCAACTCTGGGCCCCACAGCACATAGATACCCTCCTCACCCTGACGGGGTTGGTCTCTCCACCCCAGGCCACCTTCCCACAGGACACTCACCTTACCTCACTTGGGCTTCTATAGCCTGCTCAAGGCCCCTGTGGCTCTTCCTCAACCTCACATGGACACTGACCATGTCCACTCCACCTACATTCTTAAGGGTGACTTGTTCAGGAAAGGAAAGGAATTGAAGAAGAAAAGGGAGAGCAAAGATCGCTTTTGAAAAGCCAAACTTGAAAATTTTTGGAAGAAAGCATCAACAGTGTTTTGCATCTTGTTTGGATAAAAAAGTTAAACAATATATTGGTTGCTAATGCTGAACACTATGTGGTCAGAGACTGTTCTAAGCGCTTTATATATTTAATCATGTACAGTAATCCTTATAACATCTAGTAAACAGAAACTATGATTATCTCAATTTTACAGATGAAAGAACTGAGCCTCAGAGAGATTAACTGAACTAAATTGCACACTAATGATGGTACTGGCATTTAAATCCATTTAATCTGATTTCAGAGCCTATATTTTAAAACACTGTTCCATGCAACCTCTTCAACAACAATAGACAGACACAGACACAAGCACGCACACTCACACACACCATAGACTGGTTGATTAATTTGAGTGGATTCAAATTAAAAACTTCTATAAAGCAAAAAACACTACAAAAATACAAACCAAAGATACTCTAAAAAGTAAAAAAAAGACCACAGACAGGGAAAATATATTTTGAATGTGCATAATGAACAAAAAATTAGTATCCAGCTGTAAAAATGGCTATGATTTAATAAGATAAACCCCCCCAAAATAAGAAAAGAATATGAATAGACATTTCATAAAAGGGAAATGCAAACATTCACTAAACATTTGAAAGCATGCACAACCTCATCAGTAAACAAGGAAAGCAAAATACAAATTAGCATATTCCAAAATTCCAGCTTTCAGAAGGAAAGCAAAGGTTCAGCATAAACCACACTGATTGCAGTGTAGGCAGAGTAAGTACCTTTATCAATGAAATATTGGGAACACTACAGAACTCCAAGTTCCCAAACACCAGCCAAGTGTCACCTCACAAGCAAGCTTCTTCTAAAGATAGGAGCTATAAGCTTGCTGTGATAACCCCTTTTTGCAAAATGTAAGTGGATAGAAACAGTTTAGACAGCAATTTGGCAATATCTTGTAAAGCAGCATATGTGTGCCTCCACTGGCTCAAATTGTTCCCTTAGATCTACTCTAGCTAGAGAAACTGCACTCATGCACTGGAAATATGTCCACGTTTTCCTTGTAGCCTTGTTTCTAATAGCAAAATATTAAAAAGCACTCTGCATGTGAATCAATAGGAGAATCATAAACAAATTATAGCCTATTTGTGCAATGGGTATTATGTTGCAGTGCAAATGAATGAAATGTATGGAAATGTATTTCTCAAAAGAGATAAACCTCAAAATATGATGGTTATCAAAAAAGAGAGGGATATCAAGGCCTTCCTTGGCTATTGTGTCCAAAGCTAGTTTCCCTTACTATCATCTTCACATCATATACTCTTCTCTCCTTTTTTTACATCATTTGGAGTTATTGTCATCTCACATAATCTATGATTTTACTTACTTACCTTGCTTATTGTCTTTCAGCCTGTCTAAAATAGAGCAGAAAAGTCTGTTAATTTTCTTTCATGCACTATCCCCATTTCTTTTCATGGTGCCTGGTTATAGTAGCTACTCAATAAAACATTTGCTGAAGTAATGAATAAAGTATGATGACATTTTAATAAAATTTTAAATACAAAGTACTAAATATTATTTATAGATACATATAAATATAGTAAAAAAATTATGACATGCATGGGGATTATAAATATCAAATTCAAGATGGATTACTTTTAGGTGGGGAATGAAGAGAATGAGATTAGAGAGATACAAGGAGGATCAACTGTATCTGTAATGTTTAAATTTTTTCAAAATATAACAGTGACATGTTAAGCATTGATAAAAAGGGCAATGGATACATATACTAATCTGTATATTTTAATATATTTGAAATAGTTCATTTTGAAAATGTGCTATCAAGAGCTAATATTTTAAAACATCAACCACACCCTTGGCCAACACAACTGCCAATCAGAAGCCACATGCATTCTTTTTTTCTTTCTTTCTTTCTTTCTTTCTTTCTTTCTTTCTTTTTTGGTACTGGGGATTGAACTCGGGACCTTGTGCTTTTGAGGCAGGTGCCAGCCACATTCATTCTTGTGAATATTCACAGCAATATGCGCACAACTCTTTTGAATGATAACTTAACTTTTTGAAGTTTTCTTATTTTCCTACTGGATTACAAGATCCTTGATATTCAGACTTATTCATCTTTCATCCTTCACATGATCTTTCATGTCGTTTCACTCAAAATGGATTTTCAGTAAATAATAAATGGGTGAAGTGAAAATGTTAACTTGAGAAATAGCAGCCAGAACAGGTGACGTCATTTGTAGGGCCCAGCACACAATAAATATGTGGAAGAAAATATTTAGAATGTCCAACAGGCAATAACAGAGCACTAAATCCAATGCAGGACACTTCTGAGTGTAGAATTCTGTGCAAACTAAGGCAGTCACATAAAAAGCCAGCCCTGGTGGCAGGCTTGGAACTCACAACTCAGAAGCATCTGACTTTTTTTAAAGGATAGGATGTAGGGAAGCTGCTAGCTATACACCCAACCCATTTTCCTCTTTTTTCACTATAATAGAGTAATGACCTGACGCACAGTTGCCAGGTAAGAATTGCATGTATCAAGCTTGTACTAAAGTGTGGCCTTGTCACTAAGTTCTCTTCTGCAGAACAGAGTAGAAAGAATGTGTTCAAAATCCAAGCAGGAGAGTTCCTCTATGCTTTCTTCCCCTATTGTACCATCTTGGATGTATGGTAGCACTTCTTCAGTCATGGAAACAACCCCCCAAAATACCCAAAATAGTGAAAGTCCCCTATTATGGGAACTTAATTTGGTTCACTAAAGTAACATGATGGAAATACTACTCACTCAGTAGTCAAACACATAACTTTCCAGACTAAACCAGTGATATAACAGGCCCACAGATCTCTGTGTATTAGCAGCAATGGGCCCGTGCCAGCCTCAAAGGAAGAACCCAGCTGAAAGGAGAATTGAGCCATGCTTGGGAGGGAGCCACTCATACGCTCTCTCCAAAGAAACTGAAGCAGCTTGCTAAATTAAATTAGGCCTAAAACAATTTCCATAGGTAGCAAGCAGTAACCTAATTAAAAATGTAAATGAAATGCAACCTAATTTGAAAATATAGTCTTGTAACAAGTCTTGGCCAATCACAGTGGATGGGCATCTACCCAAACACAGGCTACAATCTGCTGAAACATGTTCACTTAAGGCAAACACTAAACTGGAACCAATCAGGCTGCTTTTGTATGTCTCTTCCATTTTCTGGCTATACATAATCTCTTGCCACACTGTGGAGGGGAGCTCTCTGAACTACATTTGTCCTAAGTGCTACCTGACTCACGAATCTTTGTTTTGTGCTCACCTAAACTCTGCTGAATTTGTATAAAGTTTTCCTTTTTAACACATTGCTGTCAGAAGCATTCCAGTGATAACCAGGAGCTCCAAATGATCAAATGAAAGTACTGTATTGTTTACAGTTTCCTAGAGGAAGAGAAGCTAGTAGCCATGGAACAAGACCAAAGGGACCTTCTTGTCCTTAAATCATCAACCAACATATCCTAGAACAAGAATTTTTTTACTTTGAAGTGTTCACCTGCATTGCAAGTAACCAAGATAATAGAAGAGAGATGATGCACTTTGATGTCAGTCCAGTAAGTGCCCTCCTTTTGGACCAGACTGTTTCCCCACTAGAGGGAGCACATAGGACAATTAGTGTTGACAGGGTTCCAAAGGATTCTCGAGCCAAGTGTTACCACAATACATTCAAATATGTATGGAGAAACAAAAGTTAAAATAAATGGGGGATCCTGCACAATTTTGGTGAATATTTGGACCACCTTATCTACCACAAACCCAATTTTAATAAGGCAACAAATCTCTTGGAGTAAAAAGGTCATATCTGTGGGAGTTTTTAATCAATTTTTTAAAGTTCCTATGTTTGAATTCATCCAATTGACATGGGGGTCACTTTCAGAAAAACACCCCTATCACTGTGCGATACTGCTCCAGTAAGCTTGCTGGGATGAGACTTACTTTCCAACCTAAAAGGCATATGATATTCTCTTCAGAGGGAGAAATAATCAGTTTTCTGGTTCCCTTGAATCTCTACCCTCTTTACTCTGAATCTCCTGCTCTCTATTGCCAGAAAATAATAAAATAGAAACGACACAATATCCCTGACCTTTCTAAAATACCTGAATGTTTATGGGCCTCTTTTTCCATTGATATAGAAAAGGTTAAAAGTGAGTCCACAGTCTATTGTGAGTCCAAATAGATCATTCTAAACCTTTGTCTAAATGACTCTAATATCCACTAAAGCCTAAAGCAATTAAAGACTCTCACTGATTATAAAGAACCTAATTAAATAGGAACTGATAAATCCAAGTATCAGTCCTTACTACCCTCCAATTCTTTCAGTTAAAAAAAAAACCCAAATGGATGAAGTTGATGATTTGTTCAAGATTTGTGGGTAATTGATAAAACTGTAATACAAAACCTTCCTGTAGTTGCAAACCCAAATCCAGTGTTCCCATTGATTCAAGATAGCTCACAGTTAACAGACCTTTCCTCAGCTTTCCTTAGTATTCTAGCTGAGAAGCTAAGTCAGTATTTGTTTGCCCTTACTTGAGAAAAGTCAACAGTGTACCTGGACTGCAATGCCACATGGGGTCACTAAAGCCCTTCCCATTCCTGCAGGGCATTGCATCAGGACCTAGCAGCCCTGTAGTCTCTGAGCAGCCTGCCTTCATCCAGGGTGTACACAGTCTATTGCTGTGCTTTCTCACTAGAGTGTCCTGAAACTGGCTTCTTTCACCTCTCAGCAGCTTGCCCATAAAGGCCACAAGGTTTCCATGGGAAAGCTTCAGTTTTCAAGGGAAAAGATACACTATTTAGGCCATAATCTGACTGCTGAACAGATTTCCCTTTCACCTGAGAGAATAAAAACTATTAAAAGTTTTCCCTAGCCTACAACCAAAAGACAATTAGGAGGCTTTTTTTGGACTTGCAGGATACTGCAGATCCTTGGTCTTCACTTTTCCTTAATGGCTTCGTTATTACATGAACTCACTAGAATTATGGTGCCAGTGCCTTTGCTTTGGAAGGAGAGTCATGGGCAGGCTTTTAACCAAATGAATTGACCCTCCAACCAATCCTGGCTCAGGACTTCCAAATTATACTAAACATTTTACCATGTTTGTTCATGAACAAATGACCAGGCATTAGGAATTCTCTACCCAAGAACATGGAGGGACACATAGGCCTATTACATGTTGTAGCCTGCAATTAGAAGCTAAGCCATGTCCTGATTATTTAAAAACAGCAGGGGCAGCAGCCTGATTTGTAAAGCCTTCATCTGAGGTAGTTTTAGAAAATGAACTTTATTTGCAAGTCCTCGCATCCTGCTAAAAGTCTATTAAATTCCAAATTTATCATCTTTCAGCAAGTAGACTAACAATTCATAAAATTCTTCTCCTTTCACCTTCTAATCTTCATCTAGGGCTGGGGATTTAGCTCAGTGGCGCCAAGCTTGCCTCGTAAGCACAAGGTCCTGAATTTGATCCCCGATACCCCAAAAAAACAAACAACCAAAAAACCTCTGGTTTCTCTTCAGATCATAAAAATCTTTTACCTTTTACTAATCTTCATCTAAAATATAGCATTTTAATCCTCCCTCAATACTACCTCTGCCTAACAATGGAAGACCATAATTGTGTGAGTATAACATCAGAAATACTGGCCCATTATGATTTACCAGATACTCTATTGGATAATCCTGAATTGAAACTTTTTGTTGACAAGTCTTATTCCAAAAATTTAGGAAGAAAATGTCAGGCAGGACATTGTTATAACCTGAAAAGAGTTTAATAAAAACAGAAAACTCTTCACCAATTTAAGTCAGTTCAACTTGCAGTGGAGTGTTACTTTCACTGGAGTGTATCATATAGCTAAGACAAAATATGAAACATTTATACAGATAGTGGATATGCTTCCAGAGTCATCCACAATTTTGGCATGTTACAGAAATAAGGAGGTTTCTCACTTACAATGGGACCACTGTAAAAGAGTCCAAGAACTCCTTTCTATTATCCTGTTACCATTGCAAATTGCCATTACTAAGTTTGAAACTCATAGCTGTAAAACTAAATATCATGGAAAGATCTGGTAGATTTTTGTGCAAAATCAGCTAGTGCTGAAACTACTAGAGTTTGCAATTTGAACGGAATTGACTGATCTCAGTCAATGTCTCTGTGGCAACCTAGGTATAAACCTAATAAACCTGTGTTTTATTTAGGAAAAAAATTGATTTCTTAAAGGATATAAAATTAGTGCTAATTGAACTGGAGGGCCTGCCTAATCCTTCCTGAGTTCTTGAAGCTTCCATTAAAAGACCTGCACAGGGGCCGGTGATTTAGCTCAATGGTTTTGCCACCTGCTGCGCAAGCGCAAGGACCCAAGTTCGATCCCCGGTACAAAAATTATATATATATATACAACATATCAGCTAACAGTTGGTTTGCAAGCATGTGAAATGGTGGATGATAAGCCTGACTATTCCAAAGTTGCCAAGTCTTTGTTTATTTTAGTGGGTCTCCAGATTACTGATTTATGTTACCAGTCTGACTATAAAAATGGGTACTTTATGTAAGTGTGGTGGTACACACTTGTAATCTCAGAATTCTGGGAGGCTGAGACAAAAAGATCACAAGTTCAAATCAGCCTGGGTAATTTAGTCACTTAGAATCTGTCTCAAAATTAAAAGTTAAAGAAAGGGCTGGGGATATAGGTCAATGGTAAGCCCCTGAGTTCAATCCCCAGCCTTCCCCCAAAATACCTCTTTAAATCAGGCCATTTTATAATGAATGATGGTCCTTAACTGCTATGATGGCCCAAGCTAAGACTATGATCAAGGTTTTGATCAGTCTCTCAAGATAGGATGACCAAAAGGGCAGATTATTAAATTTGGCCTATAGCCACCTTCATATGTAGCAAAACCTAACCTAATACACAAATAAACGGCAACCTAATTTGAGAGTATATTCTTGTAACAAGTAGCTGAGGCTCAGCCAATTATAGCAGCCAAGCTTTTAGCCAATCAGAATCAGCAAAGTGTCAAAACATGTCCAAATAACACAAATGCTGAATTACAATCAATCAGGCTATTTTTGTATATCACTTCCATTTTGGCTATGAATTTTGTCCACATGTAAGCAGTGGCTATAAATATTGCCTACATTGTGGAGTGAAGCTCTCTGAACTGCTTTTATTCCTGAATGAATGATTTTTGTCCTCAATTCAACTGTGTTAAGTTTAAATTACCTAAGGGTTGTTTTTCATTTTAATAAGCTGCCTAGGATAGTAAACAGCAAGCTTGGAACCCCTTGCACTAAAAATATCTTGCAGTACAAAACAATATAGATGTCCTTGGGAAGACCCAAAACCCTTCCTTCAAGCTAAGGACAGGCTCTTCACTAATCCTGTCAAAATACTTTCTCTAGGAGGCATTGAAAACAAGATCACCAGACCTCAAAACCAGCTGGACGGTAAAAGATGGCCTGGCCCAGAAAAGCAGCAATTTACAAAGATGGATTGAAACTCCATAGGGTTCCCACAAAGGCTGCAAATAGTTCCCAGGGCAAATTCCACTAACTACTTACTGGATAACATCTAGGGATCAAGGAACAGATGTTAAACAGCACAACACATGAGCCATGGCCAAAGAGCATGCATGTGGGCGCACGCGCACACACACACACACACACACACAATTGTTCTTTGGCAACAAACCTTGGCTTTCATAACCACATTCTACTTGGATTTGCTTGTGGATTTTTTAACAGGTACAATTAATCAATGACCATGCCTGACACTCCTTTTTTTCCATTTTAAAAAAACAGGTCAGAGACTTGTAGATCAGGCAGAGAGAAATTGGGATTCTCTAATCCTGGACCTTGCAAAACCACAGAGGGACAAAAAGGTGCATTTGCCAAAGAATACAGCTGCACAGCTGCAAAGATATTTTCAATATTTAGCATTTTCAACACTATTAAACATGTTCTCACAAAACAGCTTGAGGTACTCATTAGAGCCAGTAAAAAAGTGAATGTTTTCAGAAGCAGGCTGATGGCAGAGGGAAACTCAACACCAAAGCCAGTAACAGACTCAAGTCCTAACGCCCCACTCTTGACTTCAGCCCACATTCATACCTCTCTCCTTTTTTAATGAAAAAGAGCAGCAGAGAATTAGACAGGAGTCCAACAAAGGGCAAAGCTGCATGTGTATTCTTGTTAGACTCTTCTCCGAAGCACAGGTAAAAGCTGGAAGGAGGGAACGGGATGCACTGCAGTGGTTACAACGCTAGTGAGAAACAAACCCTGGGATTGGAATAACAGGGTAGGATACATAATCAGGCTGAAGCAATGCTAAAGGCACCTGCAGAGTTCAGGAGAGGCCGTTCACCCCCAGGGAGGTAGGCACACATGCACATCAACACGGGAGCAGGGAGTCCCAGGGCCCAGGACAGAGGCTGTAGGAAACGATGACATGCCCTCCTCATACTCCCCCATGGTGTGGTTCCATGAGAAATCCAATGAACAAACACTGTTTTGATTAATCTTTGGGTTAGGTGAAAAGAACAGCAGATGCAGGCCAAGCAAGACAGGAGGACTTAGGAAAGCTAAAGAAACATGAGCAGTGAGACATTTGGACTAAATTCTCTGGTGCTGACCCTTCCTGGGCCTTTGGGAATGGACTAGTTTAATACAGAGAGACTGCACATGAGCTTCTTGTCCAGCTGAGGTTGAAAGACCTGTAAAGTGAAGCAGGAGGTGGGTATTGAGGAAAAAATGTTAGAGTCTGCTTCTGACAGAACACTTGCAAAAAAGGAACAAAGAGTCATAACTTCAGGAGTATTAATCAAGTTTCAAGCATGCAAACTCACAGGCCCACCATTTCATGGTCTGACTTCATTTTGAGAGAGCAAAAGATAAGTAAGGGGTCATTTATTACTGGCAAGAGCAGAAAGAGGGGTGGTGACTTTTCTTTAAACCACAAAAGACCTTGGTCAACAGCGGAGTCAGAGACGGGAGGCTGGTAAGAATTTTATCAAGAGGGTTCTGACAACAATGCATAGGTGCCCACACTCCCATAGATAAGGAAACACTCACCCATACCTACCCTTTAGCTGATAGCCCAAAACAAGTTTTCATTACAAAACCTGCTAAGTTGGCCCAAGAGCAGTGCTATCTCTCCCATTCTAAACTCCTCATTTGTGCGGCTCCTGCCCCTCAGTTATTGTATTGGTGGCCATGACTCTAATAGCTGCCTTTAGGACTTGAAGTGATTAGTTGGTCTTAGGAGCAGTGACCCTTGGTGTGCCTACCAGAGCTGCCCAGACCTCTCTTCCCCTCTCCTTCAGGGTCTTGGGATAAGATGACTTAGTTTCAGCCTCCACTCCCTGCTCTAGCCCACACATCCAACATCCCCACTAGTCCAACTCCAGCCCTGAAAGTGTTTTTTTGGCCACATTGTGATTGTACCTCTATGATTTGCCCCATATATTGTGTCTAATGCAATCTCTAGTAAACTGTGCATGGTTAATCTCATAGCCTGGGTTTATTTTTTTCTCTATTATGCCCTTGTCCTTTAAAGATAAAAATTTAAAATCACTACTCTTCAGGTTTGTTAAGGAGACATACTCAACCCAACTAGACTCAAAGTTCTGGTGTCTCTAACAAGATCTTCATTCATTCCAAACTGTTTCTGAGCCTCTACTGAGGGCCGAGAAGGAAACTATGCACTGGGAGTCACGTGCAAGATGAGGGCCCCATTCTGTGGGCCTTATAGTCCAATGGGAGAAAGACAAATACAAATGGGTATGATGTAGGGTGAGTACCACTAAATGGTAAGTAGAGGAGACATGCCTAATCCAAAGGAGATGATGCCTAAACTAATTTTTCAGAACAAAAGAGTAACAAGAGGAGGCCAGAAAGGGAAAATGGCAGAGAGGGTATTTTTACTAATGGGAGCAGCTTGGAGTGAGAGATTGCAGCAAGTTCTGCAAGGTGCATTAGTTTGGATAGAAGTGAGGAGATGAGGCTAGGAGGTGATTCCAGGGAAGATAATAAGACAGTGATAGAGGGAACCATATCATGAGGGGCCTTGTACTCCAGGCTCAGCAGATTAGGCTTTATCCTGTGATGTGCTTTGCTTCGTAAACTTTAGTGAGCGTAAGAATCACTGGGGGACCTTGTTTCAAATACTGCATGAAGAAATTTAGCTGTAATAGGTCAGGGAATAAACCCAGGACTTTACGTTTTGATAATCTCTCCCTTCTCAGGGTGAGTCTGATGCAGAAAACATGGTTGGGTGACACTTTTCCAAACACAGTAGGAGACAAGGAGCCATACAGCGTGGCATGATCAGATCTATTTCAGAAAAATCACTCTAGCAGAAAGTAGCCCATACATGCTCACTCAGCAAAGCCCCCTAATCCTTTGATAATCCTCTTGTAACTCTCTGTTGCCCAGGGGCTAAAAAGGTCAGGTTGCCTCTGGAAGTGAATCTACTAATAAGAGAGGTCATTGGAAAGGCCATGCCCGAGTGCTCCTGGACTGTTTTTGCTTTGGATGTTTTATAGCTCTGAACTAGAGGTCAGTAAGAGGTGTTATTTGCAAAAGCATGAAAGTGTGGGGCCTCAGATTCACTGATGGGCTTCCAGATTCTGGAGGACATCAGCTGTGCTGGGGCATGGAGCATGAAGCAGATCCCTGTCTACTCTAGTCAGAGTGACAGGAGCTCCCAACAGGACAGAATCAGCACTCATTTGGTCAACAGAGCCTGGCGGAGGGGATTTGGTTGCCATGTAGCTACTTACTCCCAAAATGCCAATTATATCATCCCCGATAGCTGAACCCACTCACTAATGTAGCTTAATTTCCTGCAGCCAGTGGTGATAAATACATTGGTAAATATTTTGTGTTGTCAACAATAATGACATTCTGACTAAGAGCCTGCCCAATCATTTCTTAGAACTGCCTAATCCATTGAGCTGCATTTTTGCAGAAATTGCCTTCTTATAGCCTGGTGATTCTGAGCCTGGTAAGAAACCCAGGATGAATGATGTTGGCTGACAGCATAGAAGGCAAGGTGATATTTGTCCTACCTGTTGCTCTCTACCTACATCCACCCTGGATTTCTGACCCTGTGAGCCTTCAGGTCTTAGCACTTGTCCTATTTCCCCATACCTCTTTCACAGTAAAAGTTTCATGTCTTCCAAGGTTGTGCACCACTACAGAAAATAACTTTTGTTCCATATTCTACAATTTCATGGTTAAAGAACCTCATCCAAGCCTTCTTATTTCTGGCACTCTGCACTCAGATGAGCAGATCTGAAATGAGTAACAAGGTAGGTTGGAACTCACTTTAGCCCCCAGCCAATGTGCTAACAGCTCAGCCCCACCAGCCACCCCATCACCTGCTGCTGTGCTGGTTTGTTTTCTGAATTTGTTTCACTTCTTTGTTTTGTTTAGTGTTTTTGTTTTCATTTTTATTGGCTTCTGCTTAAAAGAATTGCCCTCTCGCCAGCTGAATCTTGACTAGCTGAATCTTGCTGAGATTTTGCCTCATTGCTTATCTGGTGGAATACCTGTTAAGGATCTGGAGAAGAAAATGGAAAATTAATCATACTCAGGTGCTTTAAACAGCTTTAGAGAGATGATTTAATTTAAATCAGTTACAAACATTTTGGCTCTTCTATGTCAATCTGTCAGTTTTTAGGTTATGAACATTGAAGCATATTGAGTATGTGTAATCTAATTACATTTGTGAGTGCATAGTCAATACCTAAAATATTTAAGAAACATCAATCTAATATCATTAATTGAAGAATTTTCAACATATATATCTAAAGTATTTCTAGTTAACAAGGAGTTTCTAGAGAGTTGATCATCTGGAATCAACTTTCAACACCATGATCAAATGTTGAACAGACAGCTGTCATGACAAGAGTACTGTTCTAAAGAGCTAAAACAAAAAAAGTAATTACAATATATTAACATGCAGAGTTGTGGGCGCTTCAGTGTTACGTGGCCAAGTATCCTTATATCTTGCTCTGGAGACCACGGACTAATGGACCATGGTGATTCAGTGTAGATTGCCTCTCTTCTACCTATGGCACCTAGGGACAGAGGATTAGAACTGGCTCAACTGGTAGATATTATCACCATCCACTAGAAGCTTGGATAAAAATAACTGAAATTTAAGGTCAAGGAATTGGTTTTAAGTAAAGTAACCCATTAATCTTCAAATGATATGTTTGTGTTTCATATACCTATATTGTCAAAAGTAAGGATGTATATGTTAGGCATGTTCACATATGTGAAACGAGTTTCATGTGAATTAATTCTGGATGTCATTATCCAAACTGTAATTAAGAGGATTAATCTGGGGCTCAGAGATACTCAAATCATATAACTGGTATAGGATAGAGGCAAGATTCACCCACATCTGTGCCACTCCAGCTTCCAAATTCTTTTTATCACACTTTCTTCCAGGATATCTTATCTGTGATACCTGGGTTTACCGACTTATCCAGAATTCATAGCTGTTTCTTGGTCTTATCATGAAGAGCTTCCACCTAGTGAAACAAAAAGCTCATACAGGTAATTAATGACAGAGCTAGATTTTTTTTTTCAGTCCTGGGGATGAAACCTAGGGTCTTGTACTTAGTAGGCAAGAACTCTAGCTAAATCCTCAAACAGAGCTGAGATTTGAATCCATGTTTTTCTCTCTTAAGATCTTATATTACCATTTTATTTTATTTCTTTTAATATACTTTGCCTTAGATTAGATGACAGTATAATTGTCCCTCCTTTATAGGTAAAGAGATTGAAGTTACTATATAGGACCAGGATCCTGTATGTTACTGAAGTTTAAATTGGTTAAATTCAATTGGAGTTACAACATAATTCCCATAGTAACTCTAACTGAGAAAAGGTCAAATTCTGCGGCTACCTAGTAAAACAATGACTCAAGAAAGACTGATAGGAGAAGAAAGAGCTTTATTCAGTGGCCAAACAATGGAGAAGCTGGAGCTTTGTAAGCCAAACAGCTTCTCAACTCCACAGAGTTGAGGAGTTACAGAAATAGGATAGAAATAATGAGGAAGAGAAATAGGCACATGCAGGGGGCAGGGAGTGATATTCATGTCTTTCCTGGAAGGGGTGGAAATCTTCTAGTAAACAGAATGCTTCTACTTTTCACTCCTTTTTATGGTCAGTTGTTTCCTGTCATGGCAGCTGGTAGGTGTCTTTAACCCAAAGGTTAAGGCCACAGTGGAGACAGACACAATATGAAGACAGAGATGCAAGCCTTTTGATCCTATTCCAGTTACCCTATCAAACATCTGCAGGCCCAAGTGATGAAGTGTCACTGTTTTCAGCAAAAGCAGCCTTCACATCCCTGAAAAGTAATGTAGGAAACCTTTATCATCCTAAAACATAAGGTAAAAATGTTATCTGCCTCAAAGCTAGTGGGAGACTAACAAAGGATTGCCCAGCTGTGTGACCTCCAAAATTAGCAACTTTTAAGTCATATAAGAGCAAGTGAAACTTGAGGGTTTTTCCTTGGTAACATAACCACAAAGAAAATAGCTATAGAATATTTACAAAAGGAAATTAAAACATTTCACTGGAAAAATCCATGTAATGCGAGAGAAGACAATAAAGCAAGAAATAAGGGACAAAAACCAATAAGGCACATAGAAAAAAAAATAGCAAAAAGATGCAAGTAAGTTCCTCCTTATCAGTAATTATTTTAAATGTAATTAAATGTAATGAAGAATTCATGAATTCTTCAATCATAAGATTGGCAGAATGGATTTAAGAAAAAAAAAACATGATCTAAAAATATTCTTTTTGGGGGGGGGGTCTGATTCCTTTATTTAACATCTGACAGAACTACCTTTGTCACTTTGAGGTTCTAGGTTTGAAGAACTTCCAAGCCTATACTGCATGTGCAGTGGTTTTCAAATGGAAGTGATATCTTTCATTTGTACATTTTAGGTATACAATATAATGACATTCATCATTGGAAATATGCACTTTTACATAATCTCTTGGTCTTTATTTTTTCCAGCTTCCCTGGTCCTCCCTTCAACCCCTCCATTCCTCCCTATTTACAAAGACTTTGTTTCCATTTTTTCATTTCCTCATATTAATTCCATTCCCTTCTTTCCATTCCCCTACCCCTCCCACTTCCCCTTTCTCTTTGCCCCTTTTCTTCCTATTTCACATTATATATTATACCTTTTGGTCCTTATTTACACTTTCAGTTTCTCATACTAGAGAAAATATTCAGTATTTACATGTGTGTCCTATTTATTTCACTTAAGAGTATCACCTCAATGTGCATCCATTTAACAATAAATGTCTCTAATTTCTCATTTTTGGTGGCTGAGTAGTACTCCATTTTATAAAAAAAACCCACATTTTCTTGATCCAGTCTCCAGCTGATGGGCATACGGGCTGCTTCCAAGTTTTAGCTATTACAAACTGTGCTGCTACGAACATGGGTGCACATATATCACTGTGGTATGATTCTTTTAATTCTTTGGGGAAGATACCCAGCAGGGGAATATCTGGGTCGAATGGAACTTCCAGTCCTAGTTCTTTGAGGTATCTCCATACTGATTTCCACGGTGCTTGCACCAGTCTACACTCCCACCAGCAGTGGAGCAGGGTTCCTCTTTCCCCCACAGCCCCGCCAGCATTTGTTATTGGTTGATTTCATGAGAGCAGCCATTCTTTCTGGAGTGAGGTGGAATCTCAGTGTTGTTTTCATTTGCATCTCTCGAATGACCAGTGATGTTGAACATTTTGTCATATGTTTACTTCTTTGTGTGAGAAATGTCTGTTCATTTCAGATGCCCATTCTTGGATTGGTTCTTTATAGATTCGAGATAGTAGACCTTTGAGGAACCGCTGGTGAAAATTTTTTCCCACATTGTGGGTTGTCTCTTCACACTGCTGGTGGTTTCTCTTGCTGTGCAGAAGCTTTTTAGTAAGAAGAGATCCCACTTGCTGATTGTTTGTGCTAGTTCACAGGCAACTGAGGTTTTGTTCATAAAGTTTTTTCCTACACCAATGTCTTCAAGAGTTCTTCCTAACCTCTGTTCCAGCCAGTTCAGCGTTTCTGTTTTACTATTTAGATCTTTAATCCATTTAGATTTTAGTTTAGTGCATAGTGAGAGATATAGGTCCAGTTTTAGTCTTTGGCAAGTTGAAACCCAATTTCCCCAGCACCATTAATTAAAGAGGCTATCTTTCCTCCAGTGAGGGTGTTTGGCTCCTTTGTCAAAGATGAAGTGGCTGAGTGTGTCTGGAGATGTTTCTGCATCTTCTAATCTGTTCCACTGGTCCTCAGGTCTGTTTCTTTGCCAGTACCATGCTGTTTTTGTCACAGTAGCTTTGTACTATAGTTTCAAGTTGGGGGTTGTAATACCCCCTGCCATGTCTCTGTTGCCTAGAATTGCTTTTGGTATTCTGGGTCTCTTCTTGTTCCAAATGAATTTTTGGATTGTTTTCTCAAAGTCCATGAAGTATGCTGCTGGGATTTCAATTGGGATTACATTGAATCTATACAGCAGTTTTAGAAGTATGGCCATTTTCACTATGTTGATTCTTCCTACCCAGGAGCAAGGGATGTCTTTCCATTTTCTGCTATCATCTTCAATCTCTCTTTAAAGAGTGCTATAAATTTCAGAGAAGAGGTCTTTAATTTCTTTCATTAGGTTGATTCCTAGGTATTTCAGTTCTTTGGATGCTATTGTGAAAGGAATTGTTTGCCCTATTTCTGTCTCAGTGAGTCTGTTGTTTGTGTAGAGGAAAGCTATTGATTTTTGTGTGTTGACCTTATATCCAGCTACTTGACTGAATTTGGTTATTAAGTCTAGAAGACTTTTGGTGGAGTTCTTGGGGTCTTCTATATAGAGTATCATGTCATCTGCAAATAATGACAATTTGACTTCTTCGTTTCCTATCTTTATTCCTTTTATTTCTTTCTCTTGTCTAATTGCTGTGGCTAATTTTTCCAAAACTATATTGAACAGGAGTGGTGATAGTGGACATCCTTGTCTTGTTCCTGATTTTAGTGTGAAGGATTTCAGTTTTTGACCATTTAGTATGATATTGGTTGTTGGTTTTTCATAGATGGCTTTTATCAGATTGAGGTAGAGACCATCTATTCTGATTTTTTTGCAGGGTTTTTATCATAAATGCATGATAGATTTTGTGAAATGCTTTTTCTGCATCTATTGAGATGATCATACGGTTTTTGTCCTTGGCTCTATTGATATAGTGTATTACATTGATTGATTTGCGTATGTTGAACCATCCCTGCATCCCTGGGATGAATCCCACTTGGTCAGGGTGTATGATCTTCTTAGTGATCTTCTGCATTCTATTTGCCAGTATCTTATTAAGGATTTTTGCATCTGTGTTCATTAGTGAGATTGGCCTATAGTTCTCTTTTTCAGTTGGGTCTTTCTCCGCTTTGGGGATCAAGGTGATGCTTGTTTCCAGCAATGAATTTGGGAGTCTTGCTTCCCTTTCAATTTCATTGAAGAGTTTAAACAGTAGTGACAGTAGTTCCTCTCTAAATGTCTTGTAGAATTCAGCAGTGAAGCCATCAGGACCCGGGCTTTTCTTGGTTGGTAAGTTTTTAATTACATTTTCAATTTCATTGATTGATATTGTATTGTTTAGAATTGTTAGGTCTTCTTCATTCAACTTTGGTAATTCATACATGTCTAGGAATCTGTCCATTTCTTCTGTGTTTTCCATCTTATTGGCATATAGGTTCTGGAAGTAGGTATTGATGATCCTCTGGATTTCTGCTGGGTCTGTTGTAATTTCACCCTTTTCATTCCTAATTGCATGGATTTGGCCCTTTTCTTTCCTTTTTCTGATAAGGTTGGCTAAGGGTTTGTCAATTTTGTTGATTCTTTTGAAGAACCAACACTTGGCTTCATTGATTTTTTTTTTTGTATCATTCTCTTAGTCTCCATTGCATTGATTTCTGCCCTGATCTTTATAATTTCCTCCTTTCTGTGAGCTTTGGGTTTGTCTTGCTCTTCTTTTTCCAGAAGCTTGAGGTTCAGCATCAGGCTGTTTAATTGGGCTCACTCTGTTTCCCTAATATGCGTATTCACTGCTATGAATTTCCCTTGTAAAACTGCTTTCATTGTGTCCCACAGATTCTGATATGTTGTATTGTCATTGTCATTTAATTGAAGAAACTGTCTGATTTCTTCTTTAATTTCCTCTGTAACCCATTGGTTATTCAGAAGTGTGTTGTTCAATTTCCATGCATTTATGAAGTTTTTGTGGTTTCTTTTGTTATTGATCTCTAATTTCATCGCACTATGGTCTGATAATATACAGGGGTTAACTTCAATTCCTTTGAACTTACTTAAATATGTTCTATGAGCGAGTATGTGGTCTATTTTGGAGAATGACCCATGTGCAGCTGAAAAGAATGTGTATTCTGATTTTGCAGGGTGGAACACTCTGTAAACATCTGTTAAGTTCATTTGTTCAAGAGTTTGATTGGGTTCTAGTATTTTGTTGCTTATTTTTTTGTCTAGTTGTTCTATCTATTTGTGACTGTGGGGTATTAAGGTCCCCTACTACTATTGTATTAGTGCTTAGTTGATTTTTCATGTCTGTTAGTATTTGTTTTACATAGTTGGGTGCACTAGTGTTTGGTCCATAGATATTTATGATTGTCATCTCTTCCCCTTGGATTGTTTCCTTTACAAGGATGTAGTGTCCTTCTTTGTCTCTCTTAATCAGTGTGGGTTTGAAATCCACTTGGTCTGCAAAGAGGATAGCTACTCCTGCTTTTTGTCGGGTTCCTGTCACATGGAGTATCGTTTTCCACCCTTTAACTTTCAGTCCATGAGTTTCCTTTTGAATTAAGTGTGTTTCTTGTATGCAGCATATTGTTGGATTTTGCTTCTTGACCCATTCTGCCAGTCTATTTCTTTTGATTGGTGAATTGAGACCATTAACATTAATGGTTATAACTGATATGTATTGAGTTATCATTGTCATGACTTTTTCTTTTTGTTTGATTCTCCCCCTTTGCTTTTAATTTCTTGTCATGCCTGGTGGATTCATTCTGCTGGGCTTCCTGGGGTTGTGATCCTCATGGTCTTTTCCTAAGATTTTGTTTAAAATTTTTTGGAGTGCTGGTTTGGTATTCATGAAGTTCCTAAGGTGCTCTTTGTCATGAAAGTATCTTATTTCACCATCAATTTTGAAAGATAGTTTTGCAGGGTACATCACTCTGGGTTGGAGGCTGTTTTCCTTTAGGGCTTGAAATACATCACTCCAAGCTCTTCTTGCCTTGAGGGTTTGCATTGAGAAGTCTACTGTGATTCTGATGGGCTTTCCTTTGTATGTGATTTGTTTCTTTTCTCTCACTGCTTGTAGAATTTTGTTCTTCTGTTGGGTTTCTGGAATCCTAGCTATTATTTGCCTATGTGTAGTTTTTTTTGATCAAGGCTAGTTGGAGTCCTATATTCCTCACTTATCTGTATGTCAAGTTCTTTTCCCCTGCTTGGGAGGTTTTCTGC
Organism: Heterocephalus glaber; assembly: GCF_053883595.1. Lineage (NCBI taxonomy): Eukaryota > Metazoa > Chordata > Mammalia > Rodentia > Bathyergidae > Heterocephalus > Heterocephalus glaber. Next base: position 29,029,152 of record NW_028258296.1, on the reverse strand, counting down.
CATCACTTCTGTGAACAGTTTTTTGATGTCATCTGCACTCTCTCCTGTTTCTTCATTGACTCCAATCAGTCTTATGTTATTCTTCTTTGCATCTTCTAGCAGCTGCTGGATTGATTTCTTGTGGTCCCTTACAATTTTAAAGCAATTTTTCTTTTCCTGGTCACTAATTGCAATCTTATCTTCTATATCTGAAATTCTGTCTTCACATTGGCTCATTCTGCTGCATAGACTTTCGATGGAGTTTTTAATCTCCTGGAAATCTGTTTGCATCTGTTTTATGGATTCAATTTGTTTCCTAGGTTGGGATTCCATCATGTTCCTCAGATCCTCTATTTTTAAAATCTGTGTCCTATCTAGATTTATGAATCATGCCTTGCACTATGGACACAATCTCTGCTGTTATGTGAGAAATTATTTCTGATTTCATTTTTCCAGATCCTCTTTCATTGCCGGTTCAGGGAGTCCAGGTGGTTGAGTGTCAGAGTGTTCCATCTCGTTTCCCTTTAGGGTTGCTGTAGGTGATCTGGAAGTCTGGTTCTGAGGCTTGTTTACGTGTCTTCTCATTTTTACCCTGGGGGTGGGGGGTTGCTGCTAGCGCCTGCGCAGCTCACATCCTCTGTGCTGGGAGTCATGGCATGCCTAGCTGGAAGCCTCCTCTGGGCTGAGAGCTGTGGCACACTGACTTGGAGGCCTCCTCTGGGCTGGGAGCTGAGGCATGCTGACCCGGAAGCCTCCTCTGTGCTGGGAGCTGTTGATCTAACAATATTCTGTCTCCAAGAGATTCACTTTAGAACACTTGAGACATAACTAATTGAAAGCAAAAGGGTGGAAAAAGGTGCTCCATAGAAATAGAAGAGATAAAGAATGGCCATAAATAACCCAGGCACAAACAACAACAACAACAAAAATCACCTGAATGATTAAATTTTATCAAATTCATAGAAACAGAAAGCATAATAAAAGTCCCATTATGGGGAAGTAAAAGTGGTTTTTCAGTAGGTATAAAGTTTCAGTTTTGCAGGATGAAAAGTTTTAGAGTTGGACTGCACAATAATATTAATGTACTTTTATTACTGTCATTAAGAATGAGTACAAAGGATAAATTTGAGTCATTTGTGGGAAAACATAATGTTAAGTGAAATAAATCAGACATTTAAGCTTAAATACCATAGGGTTTCTCTCATACAAGAAATACAAAGTGTGAATAAAGTAAAAAGCAAAGTAAAAGATATATAAAAGAAAACAAGGAGATAGATCTTTTGCAAATGGAAGTGGGACCAAGAAATGAAGGCTGGAGGGAGAAGTGGAGGGGAACTACCCATCATAATGTAATCATTTTGTGTTACAAACATAAAATTTTAAAAAATGAAAGTGAGTGAATGAGATTTAGAGATGGAGGGAGGAGGAAGCGGAAGGGAAAGGGAATAAGAAGAACAAAGTAGGTATGTGTACCTACTCCCTAAGATGAATTACATTACATAGTGCAAACTGGTTTTAAGAAAAAAGAATGAGTAAGAAGTTAAATTTTATGCTTATTTTACCAAAATAACAATTTGTTAGTAAAAAAAGAAAACAAAAACTGAGATCTGGAAGCAACTAATATGCTTTCCCAGCTTCTAAATTTTCTGATTAAGACTCTTGAATGCAAACTAATCTGAGTTAGTATCAATAAAATAAGGGTTTCATTTTAAGGATGAATTTCAAGAAACAAAACAAGAAAGTCTGTAGGACCTAAGGGAATTTCAAACCTTCCCTCTAAATTTTAGGAAGCTTACATGAGTCAGTTTCCAACTCCTACACTCAATCCAAAGTCTCAGAATGAGAATCTAGTGAGTTGAACAGATCCACTCAGCTATGGTGAGAACAGGATTGCTTGGTAGAGCTGGGGATTTAGCTCAGCGGTTCTGCCGCCTGCCTCACAAGTGCAAGGTCCTGAGTTCAATCCCTGGTACCAAAAAAAAAAAAGATTGCTTAGTAAAAGCATGACTGCCAGGACTCACTCCTCTGAAGGGCAGAGCTCTCAGCAGCTCTCAACAAAGAGAAAAAAGCCAGTTACCCCTAAATATCCATATACACGCACACACAAACACACACACATACATACATGCACACACACAGTAACACTGTCGCGGTCCATTTTATTTGCTATAACAGAATATCACCAACTGGGTCATTTATAATGAAAGAAAGTTTAGTTTTCACATTTCTGGAGATTAGGATGTCCAATATTAAAGTACCAGCATCCAGTAAAGCATTCTTGTTGAGTCATCATCCCACAGTAGAAAGGTGAAAAGGCAAAAGAGAACTTGTGACATAGAACTTGCAGTGTCAAGCCCTTTTATAATCAGCATTAAAACATTTACAAGGGCTCCACCCTTATGACCTAAACACTTTTCATTAGGCTGCATTTCCCAACACTGTTGCCTTAGGGATTAAATTTCCAGCATTTGCTTTTTGAGGAACACATTCAAACCACAGCAAACTCCGAATTCTAAGGGTAAGGTTACAATAATATGGAGGGGAAATACCATGTAAGTGAGAACTGACTTTCCTGCATCTTCTGTACTGGCCTTGAGCAGTTCCTCCTTCTCTTAAGGGAGAATTTGAAGCAAATGACCAAATGCCTTCTAACATCAGTCTCAGTTCCATGGCTCTCTAGGTGTTATTTTTCTTTTCTTTTCTCTTTTACAGTGCTGAAGTTCAAACCCAAGGCCATGCACATGCTAGGCAAGTGCTTTTCTGAGCTATAGCCTCAGCCCTACATGTTAGTCCTAATATCAACCACAAGCACATTTTAACTCAGCCATGTGAGAAACATACAAGGGCTAATCAAAATATAATGTGTCTGAATTTTTAAGTTTTTCTTACAGTAACAGACACATTGCTACTACTCCCCCTTCAAAATACCCTAGTCCCTTTGAACATACTAATCCCATCATTGTTGCCACTTTCTGAAGCAGTTCTAGTAGTCCTCTTTCATGTCTGTAGGAGGTATGAGTGAAAATGTGGTGAATACTGCTGCCCAGTGCCATCCAACAGGAACCCAGGCTCATAAAAACATTATGATATGTCCTCATTTACCTTATTCACCAGATCTGGCACTGTACAACTTCTCACTCTTCCCCAAAATCATAAGGACCATGAAAGGGCAATGTTTTAGGTTGATTCTGAACATCAAGACAGACACAACAGCACAACTGAAGACACAAAAGAGGACTTCCAGAACTGCTTCAGAAAGTGGCAAGAGTGATTGGGTAAAGCATAGGGAAGTATTATTCTGAGGGGAATTCATGGCAATGTATCTTTTACTGAAATAATTTTTTAAAAACTTAAACATTTACTGTATTTTTGTTTGCATCTCATACATATTTTCATGAACTCCAGTGTTTGAAGTTTTTTCCTACAAAAACTAAGGAGTACAGTGTCTCAAGGATTCAGCTCTGTGACCGGGTGAAAGACTGATGCAGCCATTCTTACTCTACAGGACTGGCCTCCTTGACTTTCTTTCTTTCTTTCTTTTTTGTGGTACTGGAAATTGAACCCAGGGCTTTCATAGGATCTTTACAATGAGCTACATCCTCAGCCTTTTGCTTTCTTTTTGGTTCTGTTCTGTTCTGTTCTGTTTCTTGAGAAGGATCTCACTAAGTTGTCCAAGCTGGGGTCAAACTTGTAACCTTCCTGCCTCCACCTCCCAAGAGGGCTGAGATTACAGGCATGTGCCATGATGTCCTGCTCACTGAGCCCATTTCTAATGGGAGTTCTTCCCGGTGTCTTTTGCTAGAGCCTGAAAGATTGCCTCCTTCACCACCATTCATATATTAAAATGTTATCCCCAAGGTGATGCTGCTTAGAGGTGGGGGCTTTTGGTAGGTGTTAGGTCGTCAGTGCTAATCTTGGGTTAGTGTAACATTATTAAAGTGTCCTAGAGAGCTTCCTTTCCCCTTCTGCCATGTGAAGTCTCAGAAAACAAGTATCTATGAAACAGGAAATAGGTCTTTATCAGACACTGAATCTCCTGGCACCTTGATCTTGGAAATCCTAGTCTCCAGAACTGTAAGAAATAAATGGTCATCACCTGTAGGTCACCCATGCTGTGGAATCCTGTTTTGTAGCCTGAACAAAGACACTTATTTAACGTTCTATTTGTCTTTAACTCCTCTAGCAGATAACAAGACTGCAACATCATATTATAATGCTAGATTTTAAAAATCAGTTCTTCATTTTAATGATTATCTCTTATGTAATCAAAATTAGTGCTGGTATTCTACTCTAGCCAACCAAAATAGAACTCATTATTAGGAATAATGAATCAAGGTAATTGATGTGAACTGATATCCTTTATTTCTTTTAAAAATTTTTTATTAGTAGTCCCAGCACCTGGGAGGAGACTCCCCTGCCACCATTCCATGCTCCTAGGGCAGAGAAGGTGAGCCAGTCTCAGCACTCCCCTGCCACCATTCCATGCTCCTAGGGCAGAGAAGGTACAACCCCCTCTCCCCAGCCCATGGAAATGAGAAGACATGTAAACAAGGCTCAAAAACAGACTTCCAGATCACCTACAGCAACCCCAAAGGGAAACGAGATGGAACAATCTGATACTCAACCACCTGGACTCTCTGAACTGGCAACAAAAGAGGATCTGGGAAAAATGAAATCAGAAATAATTTCTCAGATAACAGCAAAGATTGTGCCCATAGTGCAAGATATGATTAATAAATCTAGAGAGGACACAGATATAAAAATAGAGGATATGAGGAACATGATGGAATCCCAATATAGGAAACAAATGGAATCCATAAAACAAATGCAAACAGATTTCCAGGAGATTAAAAAACTCCATCAAAAGTCTGCACAGCAGAATGAACCAATGTGAGGACAGAATTTCAGATATAGAAAATAAGATTGCAATTAGTGACCAGGAAAAGGAAAAATTGCTTTAAAATTGTAAAGGAACATGAGAAGTCAATCCAACAGCTGCTAGATGATGCAAAGAAGAATAACATAAGACTGATTGGAGTCAATGAAGAAACAGGAGAGAGTGCAGATGACATCAAAAAACTGTTCACAGAAGTGATGGCAGAAAACTTCCCAAGCAGGGGAAAAGAACTTGACATACAGATAAGTTAGGCATATAGGACTCCAACCAGCCTTGATCAAAACAAATTTACACATAGGCAAATAATAGCTAGGATTCCAGAAACCCAACAGAAGAACAAAATTCTACAAGCAGTGAGAGAAAAGAAACAAATCACATACAAAGGAAAGCCCATCAGAATCACAGTAGACTTCTCAATGCAAACCCTCAAGGCAAGAAGAGCTTGGAGTGATGTATTTCAAGCCCTAAAGGAAAACAGCCTCCAACCCAGAGTGATGTACCCTGCAAAACTATCTTTCAAAATTGGTGGAGAAATAAGATACTTTCATGACAAAGAGCACCTTAGAAACTTCATGAATACCAAGCCAGCACTCCAAAAAATGTTAAACAATATCCTAGGAAAAGACAATGAAGATCACAACCCCAGGAAGCCCAGCAGAATGAATCCACTGGGCGTGATAAATTAAACGCTAAGGGGGAGAATCAAACAAAAAGAAAAAGTCATGACAAGGCTTTTAAAACTTTTGACTTCACCTCCCTAATGAGTGTATAATTCAATCTTGTTATTGTACTGATTAGTATTTTTCTGATTCTAGAGTCGCCCACCTTTCCTTGTGCTACACTGGCTATTTATCATCTTCTTGTGTCTACTTTTTAATTGGGTTGTCTATTAATGAGCTATTAGAGTTCTTTATATATTCTGGTCATAGGTTATATGCATTGTAAATATGGTCTGTTTAAGGACTACTTTTCATTTTAATGATGTCATTTAAAGTTCTAAATTTTGATGGAATCTCATTTATCAATTTTTTTCTTTTATACATCATGTTTTTTGTATCCTAGGTAGTTCTTGCCTACCCTAAATTCATAAACATTTTTCCTTGTAATTTCTTCTTAAAGTTTTATACTTTTAGGCTTTCATATTTAGGGTCATAGATCCCTTCAAGTTATTTTTATGTATGGAAATAAAGGGTTTATATATGGATACCAGGTGTTCTAGTGCCATTTGCTGAAAACACTATCTTTTCCTCAGCTCTTGAATTGAGTTTATATTCTATAAAATGTTAAAGTTAAATAATCTTTCAAAACTCAGTGAACCATATATGCGTGGTTCTATTTCTAGATTCTCTGTTTTATTCCAATGATCTATATGTCTTTCCTTACACCAACACTGCCTTGATTACTGTAGCTTTAGAAGAAGTCTTAAAATTAGGTACTAAATACCTTCCAACACTTTTTTTTTCTTTTTCTTTTTCTAGGTCCTTTGTACTCCTACATAACTTTTAAATTTCAATATCCAATTCTTTATTTATAGCAAGTATACATAGACCTGAAGTTTTATATATACCTTGTGTTTTCTTATCCTGCTAAATTCAAATACAAGTTCTAGGGGCTCCTAGAGATCTCTTAGTATTTTCTCTGTAGATGATCATTTCATCTACATATAAAGATTTTGCTTCTACCTTGCCAATCCTATCCTAATTGTGTCATTTTATTGCCAGACTATTTTAGTTTAGGCCTATGTTTCAAAGTTTAATGGACAGATGAAGAGTAAGCATATCTGCCCTTGTTCCTCACCTTAAGGAGAAAGTATTGTATCTTCTCCATTCATATAAGGCATTTTCACTGGAAGTGTGGAGTCATGTCTTTAATCTGTTGACAAGGTTCTGTTCTACTTCTAGTCTCCTAATAGTTGTTACCATGAAAATCTGTGGAATTTAGTCCAATACTTTTTCTCCAACTAGTGACAGGATCATATGGCTTTTTCCTTTCCTCTGTTAAAATGATGACTTTTGGGGGTGGATCTTCCAATGCTGAACCAACACTGCCATCCCTATAATGAAACCACTTTCTACATACTGCCAGATCTGACTTCTAATAGTTTGTTTTGTTAAACAAATTTCTATCTGTGTTCATACTTTTTTCTTCTATTATCTTTATCCAGTTTTAAGATTAGCACAATGTTGAGTTCTTAAAATGAGGGGAGAAGTGTTCCTTCTTTTTTCTGCTTTAATTATTTGGTAGTTAAAATGTTTATGAGCCTGCTGTTGTCATATAGGTATGTTTTCAAGCTAGGAATATACTTTCTTTAATAGGTGCTATTCAAATTTTAGATTTCCTCCAGAGTTAGTTTCATTAATTTGTCTTCCAAGTTACTTCTTAGAAGTTGTCAAACTTATTTCAAAAAAGATTTTTGAAATATGCTTTCTATATCCTTTTAAATTCTGTAAAATCTGTGGTAATGTCTCCTAAGTCTTGATATTTTAATTTTAAAAATGTATAATTGATATTGTGTAATAGGAAGTAATGATCTAAAGGAGCAGGGGAAGTGGGAGGGGTAGGGGAAGGGAAAAAAGGGAAAGGAAAAAATATGAGAAAAGGAAAAAATGGAAACAAAATCTTTGCAAATAGGGAAGGGTGGAGGGGGTGAAGGGAGGGCAGGGCAAGGGGAAAAAAAATAAAAACCAAGATACTCATGTAGTGGTACAAGATGCCAACAATGTAGGTAAATGTAATTTATACCTAAAATGTACCAATAAACTTAATGGGGGAAATTTTTTTTTATTAGTATATGTTTGCAGTATGCTTACATTCACAGTAGAGAATTGGTACATGTACACAACACATTTCAGTTCCCTTTTTTTCTCCTTCCTTCCACCCTCATTTTATGTTTCAGCATCAGATTCATTTTTTTAATCTTTTAAGACCATATAAAGCTGTGCCTGCCATGCTGTTTCTCCTGTGGGATATCTGCCATCCCTGCCTTGGAGCCAGCTGACTACAGACTGAAACCTCTGTCAACTGTGAGCCAAATAAACCTCTTTCCATTTAACTTAGGGTGTCAGGTATGTTGTCTCAGCAACAAGAGAAAAGTAATTAACACAGAATTTGGTACCAGAGAAGTAGGGTCGTTGCTGTGATGTTACTTGGCCGTGTGGCGCAGGAACTTTGGAACTGGCTTGTGAGAAGGAAAGAGTTAGGAAAGATTCGGAGATGTCAGCTACAGAAGCAGAGCCCTAGGCTGTTCTGTGTGGGAGATGTTGGTCAGAGCTCAGAAGACCAGGAGGCCGGTAAAGACCAGGCTGGGGAGGTTTCTGCTGGGAAGAAGGACTGCATTGGCTGTTGGACTCCAGATTGATGTGTGCTCTGCCTTGGCAGAAAGTTTGCCTGCATTTTGTTCATGTCCAGAGACTTTGCCTGAGAATGAGATTAGGGGTGGTGGACTAATTAATCTTGGAGAAGAAATTCCAGGCACTTGAATATTGAGGTAATGGCATAGCCACTGTTAGGGGCTTTTAGCCAGATCTATGTTGAGAATTAAGAGCAAAGAGCCCAGAAAAATAATTTTAAATGTTTTGAGTTTGGCCAGAAAGGAAGCTCCAGTAAAGCTGTGCACTGCAAAGTCAGAGCAGAGGAGATCTTGATTGCTGAGAAGGAACAGGATAACAGAAAAGATGACATGAGGGCATTATAGGAAGCAACAGGACTCCACCCTTTGCAGTCTCAGAGTTGTAAAGGTGAAAGATTTTCCTTTGAGAAGAGAGCCCCAGAGCACCATGTTCCAGAATGTGGCAGTTTAGGGAAATTGTTCCAGGGGATTTGGTTCATAGGCACCGGACCCTACAGCCAAGAGAGGAGGAAGCCCAGCTACACCTCCAGCTGGCAGCAGACCTTAGTGGCATCCATGTGGTGCTGTAGAATTAGGCCCATGTAGAATGGAAGAGTAGTGGGATTAGATTACAGAAGAAGGCCTGAAAGGCCAGGTAGTGTGGCCCTGAGAGGGCAGTGTGTGAAGCTGTGAGTGCGAAGCCGAAGGTGCAGTGGAGACCCCAGAAGTTTGGAGTCACAAGAAGCATGGACCATCTGAGGAAAACTGGAAGAGAGAGCAGAGCTGGCCCAAGAGAGAAGCCATGAGAGCTACAACCACCAGCAGTGCCATAGGAGCAGAGCCACCCAAACCCTTTGGAGTTCACAACTTGCCACAGACTGCCTCAGAGGCTGCTCGTGGAACCACAGGACTTAATGTTTGCCCTGCTGGATTTTGGACTCGCCTTGGTCACATTCCTTTGTATCCCCTGTTTGTAACTTTTGGAATGGAAATGTTTATCTTGTGCTATTTTATGTAGGAAGTGTTTAGCTTTCTTTTCATTTGTACAGGGGCTTGCAGCTAAGAGTTTGCCTTAAATCTTAGAGACTTTGGACTTGGACTTTTCAGCAATGCTGAAAATCTTAGGACTTTGGCAACTCTTAGAGATGTATAAATGCCTTTTCCATAAAGGGATGTGCATGAATCTTTTGGGGCCAGAGGTGGGATGTTATGGCTTGTGTTTAGATGTCCCCCAAAGCCTCATGCTTTTTCAGAGCTAGTTGAATCTGGAATGTGTGAAGCTAGGGTTAAAGGCGTGTGATTGCTAAACCACTACATGTGAGTGATTGGTTTGGCACTGCCCTAAACCCAGTGGTCTCAATAAGATAAAACAGGTAGAGAGACGCTCTTGCAGGCCCGCAGGCCCGCTTGTTGCCTTTGCTACCTTGTGCCTGCCATATTGTGTCTCCTCTGGGATGTCTGTTTGCCATCCCTGTTTTGGAACCAGCTGACTATGAACTGAAACAGCTGAACTGTGAGCCAAATAAATGTCATTCCCTTTATAAAAAAACATATAAAGTTAATTATCATATTAAAACCAGACTAATAGGTGATGACTTTTTTAAAATAAAAAACCAGACTAATAGGCCACAGAACATTTAAAACATGTAAGACACCTGTACTAAGTCAAGGTACACTTTTAGATATATTGTCTGTGCTGGATTACAATACCTGTGCATTCTATGACCTTTCTTTTAATGATTTTGTGCACAAACACAGAACTAAAGTTCTTGTCTTAAACTAAGTTAGTTCTCACCTGAAACACATTTAAAGTTGCAACACATTTGCTAACCCTACCTACTGATTTGTATTCCTAACTTTCTTACTCTGTTCTTTCTTTTTCCATTGCCCTTATCACAGGGTCTTATTAAGTCGCTAAATTGGACTGGACTCAAATTTGGAATTCTCTAGCCTCAGCCTGCCAAAGTGCTGGAATTATAGGTGTGCATCACCACACCTAGCTAAAAACACAAAGTTTGAGAACCATTCTCAGCACGAAGCAGATGGTCCTCCAACTGGCAAGAGCACAATCATGGTATTATTTCAACTGAGCTTTCTGACTCAGTCTCCAGCTAATCATCCACAACTTAGATGAGCCCATCTCTTTGAGTTTTAGCTTCCATACCCAATTGTATGGTTTTCTTTAAAATTTCACTTACTATGTAACAGTCACAAAAATAAATTTCAGATGGATGAAAGTGTTTAACTTAAAACCTTCCCACATTACTAGAAGAGAATCATACTGTAATCGTGGATAGAAAAAGTCAATTAGGTAGATTTGACTAAATTAAATTTTGAAACTTTTCAAGAACAAAAGATACCACTAACAATGTTAATTATAAACTAATACAAATACTTTTGATATAAAGGAATAAAAAGTTAATAGTCATAATTCATAGAAAGTATCTACAAATTAAACTCTGAAAAGAAAGGATCAGAGAGAAGAGACTTTTATAAACAGTCCTCTTCTTAGCAACAGTTCAACTTTTGGTTTTTCAACTTTGTGATGTTGTGAAAGAGATACACACTATATACAAACCATACTTGAATTTCCTGGGCTAGCACTACGCAGTAGGACCTTCTCGCTCACTGTTTGGCAGCACTAGGGAGACACAGCTCCCAGGCACCAGGGAATACAACGGATACTCAGTGTCCTGAAGGGCTGAGCTATGATATTCAGCAGGTTAGGTGGATTAAATGTATTTTCAACTTGTGATACAGTATTTTCAACTTAGGATGGGTGATAGGACATAACTTCACTCTAAGTCAAGGAGCATCTCTATTTGTGAGGGTGGACAGAGGCAAAGAAAAGGAATAAGAACAGTGAGAGAAAAAAGAGAATCTTCCCCTTGTCCTCAATCCCCAAGCTGGTTGTGAGGCACCTACAAGAAGCATTCACAACAGAAGCTGATGGGTTTATTCAGTAGAGACCTTCTAAGACTCAGACTCTAAGCAGAGCAGCTTATAGGATCCGGATGACAAAGGGTATGGCACACAATGAGCAGGTGGACTTTTTTCCATCTCTCCCTGGAACCTGGCATCCCAACTTTGTTTTCCAAAGATTAAAGGCAAGAAGTTACCTGGAAACAGCACCCATGGCAGGTGTTTGGTGTTTAGCTTTTGTAAACTTACCGAAGCTTCTGTGAGCCTCAGACACACCAAAGTGGGAACAAACACAGAATAAATGAAAGAGAGGTTTCCACATAGAACTACAACAGATACACAAGCACAGGAACACAACTGAGGCTTCCAGAAACAGCTGGGTGACACTTTGAGGGTACTGGGGTCCTGTTTTCACTTGATGAAGGCTAGTACAACAGGAAATATCTGGATTTTTATCCGGGATGATTTTTTATTAGGAAGTATATACTGCTTTCATAATAACTTAAAATAAGATAGTCTTACTTAGAAAAACAGAAAAGTATACAGGCAATGGCATCAGCTCTCAAGAATTCTCTGCAGCATGGCTGGTGACAACATGAATCCATGATGATGTCATCTAGTACGTGTCAAAACCTGTGGAGAGCAAGAGGGCGCCCAGGAGTATCCCTTGCTTCAGTTTCTTAAACTGCATTATGCCAAAGCTTCACTTTTGCTTCCAACTCCCTTATTACTCCTTGCAGAGACCTTCCTGAGCTCCCTTTGGGTTAGACACCATCAGCTCTGTTCCCAGATCACCCCCGGGTCTGAACTAAGAAGCATCATTGAAGAATGGTTGCTTGATTACGTATTCATGGCTCCAGCACACTGTTGGCTTTTATTGTTGGCAAGAGCTACAGTATTTACTGTGTTATCTCTTATTCTAGGCAAAAGGCTCAACAAACATTTGCTGAATAAATAACCTACTGGCCTGCCCTAACTTTCAGGGTCCTTCCGGAGTTAGGCTGTGCTCTCACTGCTCACCTGTAAGGGCCACACAGTTCCTGGAGGGAAGGTGGCAGCAAAACTCCAACAAATAGCCACACTTACTAAAATTTCTCTTCCTAAACTTACTAAAATGTCGAAGAGAAATTTCAACACAAAAAGTTAAATCCCAATAGATGTCACCTGAGACTGCAGGTCCTTCATCCAATGTTCTCAATGTGTCACTTTACCAGAAAAAGTAGGGGTTACAAGGGTCTGGCAGGGCACTGGAAATGCACCAGGGGACTGGAGTTCTAATTCTGACTCTGTGCCAACCTGTGGCTTTGGACAAAACCTGCCACTTCACAGATCTGAATGGGAAACATAGCCTGTAAATAAAGGGCTGGGTTTGGCGCTGTCTAAGACCTTGGGAATGAAGATAAGAGAGAAACCAAACATTCTGAAAAGCATATAGGCTGGGCTACACCTAACCTTGACCTTCTCCTTGGATATAACCCAAGGCAGACACTCCTGCCTTAAACAAACTTTTCTTGCTTCATATATTCACATTCTGAGTCATGCGCCAAAAATCTCACAAAAGCTTTTATTGTTGGTGTTTTTTACAAAAAAGCAAATCTAGGCTGGGAAGTACCTTTCCTTTGACAGGAAGGACACATTTGCCACAGTACAGGTGTTGCTCAGAGCTTATTTCTCCTAAGATCAGGCAACAACCAGCCCCATGAAACTAAGCTGTATCACCAGCATCAAGTCTGCCTCCTTGAGATTTCTACTCTGGAGGGAAATCCATGCCCCCTTCCTAAGATGCTAGAGCTAGAAGGCTGCTGATTATGTTGTAAGTAAAAAGGGAACATTTCTATTCCCAATTTCACTGAACTAGGGGAAAAGGAGAGAGTATATTGATATTCTTACTCTATTGTATTAAATGCACAAACATCGGCATCACTCAGTTCTGGGTTTAAGTTTCAACTTTACTAATTTCTTGTTATTTGACTTTGGAATAGTTACCAGCCTTTCCACATCTCAACTTCGAATCTGCAGAGTGGGGATATAATGCCTACCTAGAAAGCTTTTGTTGTAAGGAATACCTGATTCAATGCCTGTCAAACACACAGCTCAGGGCCTACTTAGTACACAGTAAACATTTAGCAAATATTAGCCACTATCAACAGCCTGCAAACACTTGGTCCAGAGTAACTGAGAATATGTTGTTAAAAGAATGTTCCCATGCACCATTATCATTGGGCTTATAACAAGATCAAATCCTGATCTACAACCTAAAATTCAGATCTTTTCATGTTATTCCACCTACCACCCTCAGAGTTCCAGCTACTTTTGATTAAACAGTACAGAACTCAGTTGTGAAAATAAAAATCCTCATGTAAATACTGGCCTGTTCCTGACTATAGTGACAGACACAAAGCCCAAGAATCCTCACAGCTTAGGGCTTCTGTTTCTCCTCACCCTGATTATACAAGCTTGGAGATCAAGCTGGCCAAATGCAAGTTACTGACTTTGAGCTTGAAATTATCTCTGTTTCAATGAGCTTTTGCTTACTCATAATGGAATTTGGGAATAGTTACTTTTCAATCTCATTAAAAATCCCTGCAGTCTTCTCATCTGTGGGGAAAGGAGTACCAGGAAGCTGGAAGCACTGTCAGGACACAAGATTACAGATGACACCTGGAATGAAGAGACACTTCCCCGTCTGGGGTCTTCCAGCTTTGGGCCAATAAACCTTATTGTTCTTTTTGGGCTAGCTTCAATTTCTTACATTAAAACAAAGCAAAACAAAAACCATAAAAGATCAAGATGAAGCAAGCAACAGGATGAATAAAGACTAATCTCCCAAATGAAAAGTAGAATCCTCAGCCAAACTTTCCCTGACTTGGTTAATAAATAACCCCGTGATTAAACTGTACTAGCACATTCTATTCTGTAGCCCAGAAGGGATCCCCTTGCCATTACCAAGAAATACAAACATTAGATTAGCAACTTCAATTCCTGTCCAATTTCACTATGTCTGTTCACTGTTTTGGGGTGTATGACAAGGCCACCTACAACTCCAGAATCACTGTGGGAACACACTACCAGGACCCAGAGGCAAAGGGAGGCTTCTGGGGCTGTGTTGTATGGCACTGGCCTATGAGGGTACATACTGATAGATTTCCCTCACATTAAAATGGCTGCTATATATAATAACTGCCTTCTTCTTCCCATATACCTTGCTTCCTACCTAAACCCAGTTCCAAGATGGCTCTTTTTCCGCCCAAAGTGGCCTTCTCTTTCCCATAATGCCGTGCTCCCCACCTAAAACCAACCCCAAGATGGCTTCTCCCACCAAAGGACAACCTTCTTCTTCCCAACATGCCCCTTTTCCCGCCAAAAGAGTAACCTGATACTAGCTCTCCTAACAACTAGTGACATCACAGTCTCCTCCAGTCCCTAGCCACTACATCACTCAACCCCACCCCGGTTCCTATGAAAAGCACTCTCTGTCCTGGCCAAATTACTTTTGTCTCTCCCTTGTTTAGAGACAGCTTGGAAGATCATCCCTGCAATAAAGGCTTGTTGTGGTCTGGTCTGCTCTTGGTTTTCGGCTCTTTCACCTGACACATACATTTCAGTTCATGATAATAACCCTGTACCACAGGAACTGTTATCCATCTCCCCTTTTATATATGGGAAACTGATGGCTCATAGCAGTTAAGTGGCATGGCCAGAAAATGGACAGGAATAGGTCATAAGCTGTACAATCTATTGTCAGATGGTATCATATAACACCCCATTGACCACTCAAGTACAAATTACAAATATAGCATTTCACAATACTAATTTACAGTGAGCAGCAGAGTTACTTAGTAAGGGTCCAGGGAAGAGGAAGAAGGATTTAGAGGGGCCTGGGGAAGATAAAAGGCAAGGAACCCATGGGCCTGGAATTCAGATTAGGAAGCAGGGCAAGACCTGTTACGGCAAAATTTCTCTGACATCCTGGCTCTGATGTACCTAATCTGTAAATTGAAGCCTATCTGCGCTGTTTAAGGCACCTGTGACTTTGAGCAGCTTTTATAAAAGTCTGATCCCCAGCACTCAGGAAGGAGGAGGGCAGGAGGAGTCCTCCTATGCAGGTCTTCTTAGCCAGCCTGAGGAGCACTTGGGGTATGGAGATCTGCAGGAGCGGGCAGTCCAACCTCCACACTCATTAGGCTCAAAAATCCTTTCAAGAATGAGTCACTCTTTCCTTACACTTTGGAAATTCTCCTGTTCAGATGGCAGTGCAACTTTAATTTCTTCACTCTTTGGCATTGAGAGAAAAAAAAATTTTTTTTTTTTGGTACCTGGGATTGAACTCAGCAGGACCTTGGGCTTGCAAGGCAGGCGCAGCACCACTGAGGTAAATCCCTGGCCCAAAATTTTGTTTTTAATAAGCTTCTTTTATAAAACAAAACCATAATGTATATTCTTAAAATTAAAGTCATCTGGGTGACTAGTTCAAGATTCAGAACAAGATACAATCTAGGTTGTCCAGATACAACCACGCTGTCCAGCTGTGATATTGGCTCCTTGTTGGGAAATCCTGAGCTCCTAGCATTTAGTCTCCAGCTCCTTCCAGGTGCTTGGCCCTGGGTCCATATGTTTCCTTAAATCTCTGCCTTTGAACTCATGTCATAGCTCTCTGTGATCAGGCCGTATTGCAGAAAGTTCCTGAAATGGGAGTTGTACTTCATTCACCCTTCCAGTAAGAACCCATGCATCTCTGCTCAGTGCCAAGCAAACTGCCAGACTGTGACTGTGAGCAAGATTGTCCTGGTACAGGAAAGGCATCATTCTTGAGAGTACAGACTCTGGATCTACACTACCTGGACCATAGTTCCAGCTCTGCCACTTGCTATTTATGTGATCCATAAAGTGAATTACTTTATTAGAGAGAGCCAAGTTAGAAATATTATAGGCAGTCAGATAGGGCCTCAAGAGAGTCAAGACAAAGGTAAAACACATTACAAATGTGGCTGAAGACAAATCTGGAGACCAGGCCTACATACTTCCCCAAAGGACAAGATAAGCAGTAATACCTAGCCTAATGAAGTCTAGATAGACATCAGTCACCCTTATGGGTGACCAAGACCTCTGGACCCATCATTTCCTAGAAAAAGTCTTTGTTCTTTCCATGTACACTTGTTTCTTGACCTGTTCCCCTATTGGATCACTATTACCTAAGCAACTATACTTGTAACATTATTGGTTGTTCATAGCTTTAACCCACATTGTACCTATGTGGTTTTTGCTCTATAAAACTTCCCCTAGGTCTGAGGATTTACCTCAGTGGTACCACACCTGCCTCAAAAAGGCAAGGTCCTGAGTTTGATCCCTAGTACTGCCAAAAAAACCAAAAAAAAACACCTTTCCCTGAAAAGTGGGGTCCTTAGCTACACATTTGGGACCCCTCTTGCCTCACAGGAGCTATTCTTTCCATAAATATTTCCTACTCTTAACTTCCATCATTCCTAGAATTCATTCTTCAATTTTTAGAGAACACAAACTCAGTGTATCAAACATCTAACAGACTGGGAATTATAATATTTCCCTTACAGCATTTGGAGATCCTATTTCATCTCCTGTACCAACTTGACCTCTCCGTATCTTAGCTTACCCTCCATAAAATGGTGATGATAAGAAGGATCTTATTAGCACCTCTGAGATGATGAGAGGATTTCATGAATTCATACATGAAAAGAGCATGTATAGTTGGTGTTCAGTAAGCCTATGTATAAGTTAATATTACCAAAACATAATTGTGATATATCAACTTGAATTGAGTAAGAACCACCTAGCAGATTAATAAAACTCTGGATGTATCTGTGAATGATTGACACGTAGGCCACAAAGTGAGCAAGGAAGACCACCCACATGTGAGTGCCATCAACCAATAGGCTTGTAGCGCCTAGGCTTGTAGTTTGCAGCCTGGACAGAATAAAAAGGGAAAGAAGAAGAAAGTCTGCCACCCCTTTTTTTCTGAAGGAACTCCAGTCTTCACCATTCCCTTGGATGTTTGTCTCCAGTTCCTTCAGGCTTCCAGTGAAGACTCTTCAGCTTTCCAACACAGACTCTTTGACTTTTTCACCCATATTCTACATCAGATGCTACAGTGAGCTCTAGGCCTTCCAGCATCAACTGGATCCATCAGCCCTGTAGTGTGTAGACAGCCATTTTGCAATCTTCTACCTCTGGATCTGGCAGACGGTCACTACATTATAGATCTGTATTAAATCTGTTCCTCTAGTGAACCTTAAGTAATACATAAACCAATAACCACTACAGTAAAGTATAAGTGCTCCTTACAGCAAAGGTTATGTAAGAGATACTTTATAGGAATAAACAAAAAAGATTTACACCCTAAAGTGTGACTTTAAAAATCTGTTTACCATAGGAAGGTAATGTGCTGACAGGGAAACCAATGTTGTAGATCAAGAGAACAGCCCTTGCAAAGCTATGGAGGCAAAAGTGCATGCTTTCTCTAGTGAGTTTGTCTCATTTTTTAAAATCAATAGCAAATCACTAAGTAAAAGTTATTGCAGAATTTGTACCATGCCTTTTATCCACTGAACCCTTAATGTACAAACCACAAAGAATTCAGATTCAAGTCACAAAGAGCAGGTCTGAATTCAATTCACCTCCAGCAAGGTCAAAATGACTCCCAGGTTTTGTTTTCATTTTCAGTGGGGGGGGAAAAAGAACATTTATGAACCTCCAAATTTTAGGCTAATTTAATTGTTTCTTACAAGTTTTCTAATCCAGATCCCCTAAGAGAAGACATAGTATAGTCTTTGTTTTTTACTCCCACCACTGTCCAAGCCTTTCGTATTGTCCATAGAAGGCACCCAATAATTTTTTTCTCTTTTATACTCAAATGCATTAAATTTTAGCTTTCATTCTAATTCTTTTTTTAACACCTGCTTTTGAAATGGTGAATATTCAGATGAATCCTGCCAATGCCCAGTACTTTTTTCTCCCCACTAAACTCACAAAAGGCAAGCTTGGGCCTGACTCCAACCTCTTAAAGCTGATTGCTAATCTCCAAGATGACATCACTGCAGAGCTGTTTCCTTATCAGCTAGCAAATCTCAGCATGAACTCAGAGCAAACCTCAGAAAGGCAATATAAATACAAACTGGACTGTACACATCAAGACATCTCAGAGAACCAGGTGGACCTATGATTAGATTTCAATTTTAAAGAAACTAAAGGGGGAAGGTCCCCTCCAACCCTGCCCCCAGGCACAGGTAATAATCCTTTTCAGAAGTCCAGCAAAGCTTCTCTCTTACTGACAAATGAGAAACTGTGGTTCCTGAGGTAATAGGAGGAAAGGGATTTTATAATTCATTTAAGTCAAAGTTTTTTCAAGAAAATTTTGACTGAAGAACTCTTACTCAAATTAAATATTATCAAAATGCATAAACAACCACAACACACTAAGAGAAACTGCTACGCTCAAAGACAAGGTCCAGACTCAATTCCAGATTTTGCCCTTCTAACTCTTAAGTTCATCTAAGCCCTAATTTTATTTTTTTCATTTTTGTTTTTGGTACCAGGTATTGAACTCAGGACCTTGCGCTTGGGTGGCAGGCAGTGGCACCACTGAGGTAAATCCCCGGCCTGCCCTAATTTTAATATAATAAGAATTTAAGGAAATATGTGCAAATGTCAATAGAAACTAGGATCTGGGGAGGAGTAACTCAGTGGTAGACCACTTGCCTAGCAGGCTGAGTTCAATTCCCAGTGCCACAGTAAAAACAAAATGCCTAGGCAGACATAATCATAGTACAACGGTGATTTCTGAATATATATTACACATCATATTATCAAAATAGTTCAATGAAAATGATTTCTCTTTCTTAAGAATACATACTCTTCAATAATCTTTAAAATAAAATACAGCAACCACCAACAAATCATCACATCAGTGGGGTTTAGGCAATATTGATCCTCACATGTCAGAAAATTCAGGGATGAAAATTACTTAGAAAATCCAGAATATCTTATGATACAGCAAAGATATAGAAAGTGCTCATCAATAATCATGATTTCAAAACAGATGCAATTCAGATACGATCTTTAGGAAATCAACAAAGTATCTATTTCCTATATTTCTTCACATGTCCTTTCCTGGCATCTTAGCACTTTTAATGAATTCTTTGAAGTTACACTGATCACGTAGTTAATACTGGCGGAAGCTGTGTTTTGAATGTGCAGTTTTGGCTCATTAGTGAAGGAGATTCTGCAGGTCATTGTAAGGGACCAGTGAAACTAAAATACTAATAATAAGATATCACAGAACTAGGAACCTGCTTGATTCTGTAAAAATCACTGGAAATGCCAAATATCCTTGACAGTGAAACTGGCATGAATGGAGCCACTGCTGGAGGACAAAAAGACATATAAAGATGTAGTAAAGGAGCTTACTAGCCAGGAGTGTAAGACAAAAACTAAACACATAAAACAATCACAGAGCCTCAAATAACAGTGATAATGAATTGTTCAGTTGTTTCCTATGGTTTGAAAGTGTATATATAACCCTGGAGAAAAATATATGCACTTATATACTATGAGACATTTCTACATATCAAAAAGTTTCAAAGGTAACATCACTTCTAAAGAGTTTATTTACATCTGAGAATTTATTTAGCTCCAAATTAATCAATTTTATTATCACCCAAGGAACTACTGGAAGCAAATAGCCCTTACAAGTGAGCCGATAATTTTTCTGGCCCTTTGGTACAGCTGTTCTGCTTGTTATGATCAACAGGTCTCATAAGACCATGCTCCAAATCACTCCCTTCTGCATCAAAACAGGCAAATCATATATTTTTTGCCTCAATATCCAAAACATGTCAGGTAGCTTATTTTTTCCCAGTCAGACACAGAAATAATACATATTTTGAAAACATTTGTCTTTGTATGAACGATGTGATTTGCACAACATACTTAATGAATGTGCCTAAAATACCATAGGCTGCGGGCATTCCTCATTTAAGGGCTGAGTTCCATTCCTGTGACCAGGTTGTTAAAAGAACTGGTCAATAGAGCCGGGGATTTAGCGCAGTGGCACTGCACCTGCCTTGCAAGCGCAAGGTCCTGAGTTTGATCCCTGGTACTGCCAAAAAAAAGAGAAAGTCAATAAATGAGGAACTGTTCAGAACAAAGAAATGGTCAAAGGAAATTCCAACTTGATGACTGCTTTCATTTGCATATCTCTTACATGCAGTACTGTAATATATAACTGTATATAAAACTATAGTATACAAAACTATACAGTACAATCAGCAAAAATTACAGTACTGCATAACTAAGGTGTATTGTACAAAACAACAGACATTGAGTCTCTATCAACAAGCTGTGCAGAACTATACAAAAAAAAGGACAGGTAGTAAGTCCAGGTGGCAGGTCAAAACTCCAAACCATTGTTAAACAGGTAGGTCATTAAACAAGGAATATCTGTAGTAGGATCATGGGCTTTATTGTCTTATTATTTGTCTATTTTAATTTTTTATAATGAATAGGCACTAATTTGGTCATAATAAAAATGCAAGTTTAAAACTATTAATAATGCAAAGTCAGGCACTTTGCCTGACTAAAGTCGGACTGAAAAAGGACTAAAATGGTGCCTTATAGTCCTAGGCAGCCAGGAGGCTAAAACAGGAGAATTGTGAGCTCAAGACTAGCCAAGGTAACATAGTGAGACCACCATGTCAAAAAAGTTCATAACACTTAAAGAGAGTTTTTAATAGTAAGAAGAAATGTTTGTATGAAGTTAAAAAAGAAGATATAAAATTGTTGGCAATGAATAATAGTCATGTATTTTGTAAAGGGTAGTTGTCTGAGTAGTAGAGATACTTTTTCTTCTTTCTGATTTTCTGCATGTTCCAAAGGTATGATAATAAAATTACATTATTTTTATAATTAAAAGCATTTTTGAGACAGGGTCTCTCTTGGATGAGCCATTAAACCTAGCTTAAAAATATTTTTAAAGGAGAAATGTTGGGCAAGATAATTGGGGCCCTTCATAAATTGAAGTCTCTGTGGCCAAGTGTCAAAGAAAATACATATATAAGACCAATGGTTCTTTTTTCTGTTGTTGTTAAATTTTTATTGGTACATTGTAGGTATACAACACAATTACATTTCTTATTGGAAATTGTACCTTTACATAATGCATCTTGGTTCTTATTTTTCACCCTTGCCCAGCCTTCCCTTCACCCCCTCCACCCTTCCCTATTTACAAAGATTTTGTTCCTATTTTTCCATTTTCTCATATTAATCCCATTCCTTTCTATCCTTTCCCCTATCCCTCCCACTTCCTTCCCCTTTGCCCCTTTTCTTCCTATTTCACATTACCTATTATACATTTTAGTCCTTATTTACACTTTCAGTTTCTCACACCAAAGAAACTATTCAGTATTTATACATGTGTGTCCTATTTATTTCACTTAAGAGTATCACCTCATTGTGCATCCACTTAGCTATAAATGTCTCTAATTTCTCATTTTTGATGGCTGAGTAGTACTCCATTTTATTTAAAAACCACATTTTCTTTATCCAGTCTCCAGTTGATGGGCATTTGGGCTGCTTCCAAGTTTTAGCTATCACAAACCGTGCTGCTATGAACATGGGTGCACATATATCACTGTGGTATGATTCTTTTAATTCTTTGGGGAAGAACCCCAGCAGCGGAATAGCAGGGGTCAAATGGGACTTCCAGTCCAAGTTCTTTGAGGTATCTCCATACTGATTTCCACAGTGGTTGCACCAGTCTACACTTCCACCAGCAGTGGAGAAGGGTTCCTCTTTCCCCACAGCCCCACCAGCATTTGTTATTGGTTGATTTCATGATAGCAGCCACTCTTTCTGGAGTGAAGTGGAATCTCAGCGTTGTTTTCATTTGCATCTCTTGAATGACCAGTGATATTGAACATTTTCTAATGTATTTATTTGCTATTTCTACTTCTTTGTGTGAGAAATGTCTGTTCATTTCAGATGCCCATTTTTGGATTGGGTCTTTAAATTTGGGAGGTCTGATCTTTTTAAGATCTTTATAGATTCGAGATAGTAGACCTTTGTCTGAGGAAAAGCAGGTGACGATTTTTTCCCACATTGTGGGTTGTCTCTTCACACTGCTGGTGGTTTCTCTTGCTGTGCAGTAGCTTTTTAATAAGAAGAGATGCCACTTGTTGATTGTTTGTGCTAGTTCACGGGCAACTGAGGTTTTGTTCATAGAATCTTTTCCTACACCGATGTAAGACCAATGGTTCTTAACTTAGAGTAAGCATAGGAGACACCTAGAAGTGCTGTTTAAAAAACAGACTTCCAGTCCCCATCCTCCAAAACAAAGACAATGCAACAGACTATACACAGGTGCTGGTCTTTGATTCTTAATATACAAATTGTTTTTGACAATTGAATCAGAAATAGTATAATAGGCAAATATGAATATCTCGACTTAATGTTCTTTAATGGAAAAAATTTTGCCATTGTATCTCTAGATACTATAAAAACTGTTCCCTATTTTATTTCTGAATTTCAACCCTTACTATAATGTCTTTACCTTTTGCTTTCTCCATTATTAAGTATTCAGAAAAAAAACCATTTTTTGGCAAATGGGCCAGCCATGTGGAAATAGTATCCCCCAGTCCAACTCCTTCACTTCACAAATGAGATCATGACACCAGGAAAAGGCTTCCCAGAGGTGCCTCTACTGTTCTTTGCCTCAGCCCCTGTCAGCACTCTGGGCTCCTGATTCCCCAGCCACCTACTGGTTCTTTTTAAATGAAGGATGGTAATTTTTCATTTAATACTAAATATTTTTTCTGACTTTAGTTTGTGTATATCTTGGGATGAAGCCATATTTAGGGACAGTTAAGATGGAATTCCAATTTCCACATTCTACTGGGCACTGACTGACAGTTTAGACTTGGTTATTGTCATCTGCCCCAAACCCAAAAAAGTCAATTCAATGAAATCCCAAAATTGGTTTAATTCTAGTCAGAAATTAAATAGAATTTGTATTATCAGATTTTGAATACAGTTGATGGTAATTTCTTTTGTTATCTCACATTTGCTTGAATGAATCTTTGAGAAAGACATTTACTCATAACTAAAAGCATAGAAGATAAAATTTTCTTTAGGTGTTGTGACAGTAGACTGTGTCAACTTGAGTAACCACCCAACTGATTGGATCAGAATAGTTAGATTATGAATCTAATAATAGAAGATTAAAACTCCTTATTTACCAGGAACTATGCAAGAACTGCTAACTCTCACTCTCTCTCTCTCTCCCTCCTTCCCTCCCTCTTCTTCCTCCTTTCCTTTCTCCCTTCCTCCTTTCCTTCCCTCCCTCTTCTTCCTTCCTTCCTTCCTTCCTTCCTCCTTCTTTTCTTCTTTCCTTCCTTGATGGTACTGGGGATAGAACCCAGAGAGCACTAAGCTACATCCCTAATCTGTATGTATGTGTGTATGTATGTATGTATGTATGTATGTCTTTTATTATGAAACAGGGTCTCACTAAACTGTCCAGGCTGGACTGCAAGTTGGGATCGTCCTGCCCTCCTGGCTGAGTTTCTGGAGTAGCAGAAATGTGCTACCGTATCCAATTGACTTTCTCAACTTTAAAAGACAGAAGGAATCTGTTAGATTTAGAAGGCAAAATATTGGTGCAATTCCAAATAAAATAAATTTATTCTTTCACCATAATTTCACTTACCATCTTAATACTACCAAGCAGTACTATATCTGTTCTTAATATTTACAAAGATACTCCTTAACCTCATTTCATAAAAATTTCTGTTTCATATGCTTTCCCACAAACTTAATTTCAACCTTAATATTTATATATTCAGGCCAACTAATTATTTCTAACACTGAATGATTACTTGAACCTTAAAACTGACATTCAGCTTCAAGTTAAATTACTTCTCAATATTTGTACCAATAGCAATTTGTCACATGATCAGTTGTAGAATTTTCAATGTGATATATGCATTCAGACCCAAATATTAACTGATTCTTTAAATACTTGTCTTTCTCATCACTATACTAATTTTAGTTACTGCTAACAACTGTGGGAATCACCCTAGGAGTTTATCCTCAACCAGGGGCGGAATGAGGATGAAGACAAAAGACACAAAGATGGGGCTGGGGATTTAGTTCAGTGGTTCTGCTGCCTGCCTCACAAGCGCAAGGACCCGAGTTCAATGCCAGGTATCAAAAAAACCAAACAAACACAAAGGTAATTAGGAATGAGACCAGGAGACTCTTTGCCTCTAATGGACAAAGAGCCCTGAGCATTTGGCTCATCTTGCTCTTATTCACTTAGACAAGGGAACAAACAATTAAGAGAAGAGTCATGCCTCTTGTTATCTATAGCATGTACCCAGGTAAACATTCAGATCTCAGCTGTACTGACTGTTCTCTGTCTGCATGTTGCCAAAGGAGCCAGCCACAGCTTGCTGTTTTTCTCTTTTGTGACCACAGAGAAAGTCAATTAGACTTTGGTCCTCATTATCTGGTCTCCTACAAATAACCTCTTCCAACTTTCATCAGATGAGCAGGAATAAGAATCACATCATTTTCATCAGAGGGTAATAAAGCCAAATGGATGCAAATACAGTGGGCCTCCAGGCAATCTTATATGACCCTGCTAGAGATAACTGATTTGTATTGTCAGTGGCGTAATTTCTACTATACTTGAACACAGGGGAATTTCATTAATTTTCATGCTCAATCCCAACCCTGATGGGGCATTCCCCTGATGGAATATTCTCTCATTAGCTCCCCAACTACTGAGTCTATTGACTACAAAATAGACTATTTTTAAGCCCATCATGGTGACCCTATTCTCTTTTCCACTGACAAGGGCCAAATGAAGGCACTCTGGCTTCATGCATCTGGTCAGCCTTTGTTCAGTGTGGTTGTAATTTATATATAGGTGACCACCAGTTTTCTCACCAGACTCTCAGCAGTAATTGCCCAATGTGATTTTATAAACCACATGCCAATTTAATAATTTGTATCCTACTTCACAGTAACAACCACAGTATAATTTTACATTCATTTGTAATTGTATGATTGAAGTCTGCCTCCACCACAAGACTAGGAACTACAAGAGAACAAGGACAAAATGCTTGCTCATTGCAGATTTGCAATGCCTAGGCATGTGCCACTGTGCCTAGCTAGAACGGTTTTTTTTTGGTTGTTTTGTTTGGTACCGGGAATTGAACTTAGGACATTGCACTTGCCAGGCAGGTGTGGCACCACTGAGCTAAATCCCCAGGCCCTAGAATCATTTTTTAAATGGGAACATGAACAATGGTAGCAGATCCTTCAACTATACCCTTAGTATTTACAAAGCATTTGAAGAATTTTAAAGCACCTAAAAACAAAATTTATACTATTCCCAAAGATATAAGTGTTATATTTCTCCTCTTCTCTAGACAGGAGAAAAAGGACTCACTCAACATGACTTATCTAATCAAGTTCTCTGGATTTGCATTCCCTGGTTTTGGCCTCAGAATAAATTTAGGAGATTTCTTGTGGTGTCATGGCCATGGTATCATTAAGTATAATACTTAATAAATTAAAGCTGTATAAGCATTAAAAAACAAATCATGCAAAAACACATTCTAGAATTTAAATTATCTATACTACGAAAAATAAATGAGTTTGCAATTAAAGTACCTAGATTTTGATCAGGGCTCCAACACTTGCTGGCTGAGATTTTTAACAAGTAACTGAGCTGGTGTGAAGAGCAAAGGAATTTACACACATGACTCTTAAAAACAACATGATACCTGTTGTACATTCATGTTAAGAATTTATCAAATGTGAGAACTGGATAGTGGAGGAAAGCATAGAGACATTAATAATAGGAGGCTCACTTACTGAACGTTTCCTGTGAGTCAGGTACTAGACTAAGGGCTTTCCTAGCTCCTCAACTAAATGGGATAAATACTATAAGGTGTTAGGTGGAATTATGGAAACATTCCATGTCTGAAGAATAAAAATGGTCAGATAGCAGTTTCATGATAGCTCAAAATATCATCTTCCTGATTGGAGAAGGTGAAACACAGAGACTTAGCTAAGATAAAACAGACAGCATCCCTAAAGTCAGGTTTATAAGCCATGCAAGTGGACATCGGCACCAACATACTTGGCCAATATGTTCTGAAATTCCCAGCAAGTAGGCAGTTCTAATTGTTTAGTAGTTTCAGCCTCTAAGCTTTAATCAAGTATTATTTTCATGGTAATAGAGAATATATTTTAGATGTATTTTTAAAAGTCAAGAAATGCCACAAAAAAATTCAGCCTAAGACTCCAACAAAGTTTGCATTCATTAAAGTAGCCCATGTTGTTCTTTTTCTCATTGTGTTTTTTTTTCTCTCATTGTGTTTTAAAAATTTTATTGGTAAATTTTAGATAAAGATAATGACATTCACCATAGAGAATTTGTACCTGTACATGATATATCTTCATTCTTTTTTTCCCATTCCTCTCCCCTTCCTTCAACCCCTCTTCTCTTTATTTACAAAAGCTTTGTTTCCATTTTTTTCTTTCTAGTCTTTTATTTTTTTCTTGACATTTCTTTTGTTTCCCCTTCCCCCCTCCCTTGTTCCCCTTCTCATCTGAACATGTTCTTCCCATTTGCCAATATCTATTATACATTTTGGTCCTTATTTACACTTTCGATTTCTCACAGCAGAGAAAAATGCAGTATTTAAGCATGTGTGTCTCATTTATTTACTTAAGAGTATGTTCTCAAGGTACATCCATTTAGCTAGAAAGGTCTCAAGCTTATCCCTTATGGCAGAGACCCATATTGTTCTTGCTTCGGGTATTACCCTTCTCTTCAATTAACTCTTACCATAATTCCTTCACCCAACAAATACTCAGCCTCATGCTCAATTTCTAACCTCTTAGAAAGATCTTCTTTTCCATTTCCTCTCCCCAACTCTTAGCATTTGACCACTTAAATTCATCTCTTTTTTTCAGATTTTGTCCCCTTATAATAAAAATCTCACTTTGCCATTTAAGATGATTCTTCCCAGCAAAAATGAAGGCTTCTTGAAGGAAGAGCAATAGATGTTAAATCTGATGAAATACCAAGCCTCTCACGCGTGAAATTTAATAGGGCTAAACAATCACAATCACCTTTAAGGGGCTGAGTGATTAACCCTTCTCTAAGCTCGCCTGTTTGCATCCTCTACTCTGAACTCATCTAGAAGCTAACTGCCCTAAGATATTCTTGTATCATATTCTCAATGTTTCATGTGCTTCGGTTTTTTCCCCTGAAACTGAAGTTCAAGGGCAAAGACTAAGCCTTATTCTCTGACTCAACACAGTGCCAGCAAACAGGGAAAACCTAACAGTCTTAATTAGTGGCCATGAAGAAAAATTAGCAGTTGAGGGAAGGTTCTTTACCGCAGTGATCAAAAAAATCCCTTGCGAGAAATGAAACCACCCATCCTTTGAAAGCCTCCAGACCCCTGGCTGTCCTTTTAAGGAGGCGTGTGAGGAAATCAGCAGCCCGGCGCCCATTGGCTGAGGAGCACCCGCCGGTCCGCCGCACGCGGCGCCGGCTGCGTCGGCCGGGACGCGGCTCGCTGGCCGGCAGGGGGCGCCTTGGCGCGTGCCCTTGCCCAGCCGCGCAGTCCACCCGCGCTCTTAGCCCGCGCGCCCGCCAGCCTGCCGGCTCGCCAGCTGCCCGCGCCCGCCGCAGGCCTACAGCCAGTCCCCCGCGGGCCGGGCGACCTGCAACTCGCTCACGCCCCGCCCCGCCCCTGCCCTTCTGCAGGACGAGTAACGATTACGAGGCACTTTCTTGGCCGCGATTTCTGCTTAGTCATTGTCTTCCAGGAAACAGCTACCTCGGTCTGCAGCCAACTCTTCCGCGGAGCCAAAGCCAGCCGCGCTTCTGCCCCGGCCGCTGCTCCGCCACTGTCCGGCCTCCTCCGCCCAAGTGCAGACCGGGCTGCAGCCGCGCGGGGCAGCGGCCTCGCGCTAACCTCTAACTTCTCGGGCCGAACACCTCGTCCTGCCGGCAGTCGACTGTCCGCCCGCCCTCCCACGGTCCCGTCGCCCCTCGGGCAGCCGCTGCCATGGGCACCAACAGCCGCGCGGCCGGGGCGCTCCTGGCGCGGGCCAGCACCCTACACCTGCAGACCGGGAACCTGCTAAACTGGGGCCGCCTGCGGAAGAAGTGCCCGTCCACGCACAGCGAGGAGGTGAGCGGGGCTGCGGGTCAGGCCGCGGCTGGGTGGCGCGGGAGGCTGCGGCCCGGGGCGGCGCGGGGCGGCGCGACCCAGATCCGGACCGCAGCGGAAGCAGCGCGGCTCCACCGCTCGGCAGGTGCAGCTGCGCGGCAGTGACGCCCTTGCCTGGCTCGGCGGATGGGACCTAGAGGTGCTCGGTCGCTGTCCCCGCGTCGCTCTATCCTCTCCCTACTCCCGCTCACCCGCCATCTCGTCCGGGCCAAGGAATAGTTAGTTGAGCGATTAGCCTTTGGCAAATATTTATACTTAATTTTGGAGTATTGACATTGGTTTCTATGTTGCTGAGAAGCAAACGACCAAAGACTTAAATTTGGCTTTGGAATAGACATATTTTTCTTACCTAGAAATGAAAATGTCTCATTTTACTTGCCTGAAGACAAATCAGTGGTTGAAAGTGCCAGAGATTAATCTGGAATTACACTGGCCATTCCTGAGCCAGTCATCATCCATTCATTGCACAACTAATGGCCGAAAAATATTGGTGGTCCGTGGAGCGATTTAGTACTGAAAAAAATTCTCAACGAATATGTACCAAGCTGAAGTTACTAAGTGCTAACTAAAAATTAAAATGATAAACCTTTAGATGTAGGAACTGTGTGACACTGGGAAAGTTAACCCTCCCTGTGTTTACATAGCTTTAAAGTTGATTAGTAATAACTTCCTTATCAGACTGTCATGAGAAGGAAAGAATAAGGTGAAACCCTCAACACAGAGATGTCTATCTCCCAATTATCTCGTTCCAGGAGAAAGATAAAAGTCTTGATTAAAAAGGGGAAAATGCCCTAGATGATGCTATAGTATGATGTTATCAGCTTGTTCTGAGAGGGTTTTGCTCTTACATGAGACACTAGGAGACAGACTGTAGCAGAACTTGGCATCTCTCAAGTATATGCTGGGATGCAGCACCTTCAGGAGATGAGAACTCATGGTTTTAAGTTTAATGGGAACCAAAATCCCTACCCTATTCTGTGTTCAGGTTTCAGCTTATATGTTTTGTTTAAATCACCCTACTCTGTTTCTCCCAATAATAAGTATTTCTCTATTTGGCAGTAGAACCTTCATCTCTTCCAGTACTGGTGGTGTTGTTTCAGTATAGCATTTTGGATGTAAATTGGGTACATTTTCTCTCTCTTATCTCACTGCAACACACTAAAGTAGCGGTTTTCAAAGTTGTTGACCGCAAACTGTAATGCATTTTATCCACTCAATTCATAATTTATATGTTTATCAATATGTCTGACTTACAAAAGATGTTATGTTGTGACTTTTTTCTCTATTATTTCAGTTTACAAAATGAATTTTTTTTCATGTGCCGAGAATAAACCGAAGGCTTCACACCTGCTATGCAAGTGCTGTATCACTGAGCTAGCTATACCCCCATCTCCTTAAAAACATGGTTCTTAGTACACTAATGCAGGCAGTTTGAAAAACATTGTTCCAAGGACTAATTCTGGTTTGTAATGTTTCATTTTCATTTCATTCAGGGTGCATCACAGTAGGACAAAACTGAAGAAACTAGAACATTAAAGGAAAACTTGAAAGAATGACAGCAGGGAAACTGAGGGTTTAGTTAGAATAAGATAAATATGTTTTGTTTGTATGTAATGAGAAACTTTGTAACAACCAGAGCTCCAAATTGGGATGTACTACTGTACTTGAAACAGCTCAACCTCATAGAAAAGGTTAAAGAAACTGGATAAAAAAACACTTTATTGAAAAAATTTACACAATTAGGTAGAGAGTTCAATTAAATTTCTTAAAGGAGCTCTTCTAGTTCTAATTTTTTTTATGTTTTTGGGGGGTTTTTTCCCCATTAACTTTATTGGTACATTTTAGGTATACAATACAGTTACATTCACATTGGGATCTTGTACCATTACATGAGTCTCTTGGTTCTTATTTTTTTTTCCCCTTCCCTTGGCCTCCCTTCACCACCTCCACTCTTCAGACCTTGTTTCCATTTTTTTCCTCTTCTCATATTTTTTCCTTTCCCTTTTTTCCCTTCCCCTACTCCTCCCAATTCCCCTGCTCTTTTAGACCTTTTCTTCCTGTTATGCAATATCAGTTATACATTTTTTTAAAATTACAATATTAAGATCTAGGAGACATTACCACAGATTTTACAGAATTTAAGAAGGTATAGAAAGCATATTACAAAAATCTTTTTTGAAATAAATTTGACAACTTCTGAGAAGTAACTTAGAAGACAAATTAATGAAACTAACTCTGGAGGAAATATAAAATTTGAATAGCACCTATTAAAGAAAGTATATTCCTAGCTTGAAAACCTACCTATATGACAACAGCAGGCTCATATACATTTTAACAGATAAATTATATCAAACAATTAAAGCAGAAAAAAGGAGGAACACTTCTCCCCACATTTTAGGAAATCAACATTGTGCTAATCCTAAAATTGGATAAAGGTAATAGAAGAAAAAAGTATGAACATAGATAGAAATTGGTTTAACAAAACGAACTCTTAGAAGTCAGATCTGGCAGTATGTAGAAAGTGTTTTCATTATAGGGATGGCAGTGTTGGTTTGGCATTGGAAGATCCACCCCCAAAAGTCATCATTTTAACAGAGGAAAGGAGAAAGCTATATGATCCTGTCACTAGTTGAAGGAAGAGTATTGGACTAAATTCTACAGCTGTTCATGGTAAAAGCTATCAGGAGACTAGAAGTAGAACAGAACCTTCTCAACAGATCAAAGACATGTACTCCATACTTCCAACAAAAACTTCTATGAATGGAGACGATACAATGCTTTCTCCCTAAAGTGGGAAACAAGGGCATATATGCCTACTCTTTATCTGTCCATTAGACTTTGAAACACAGGTCTAAACCAAAATAGTCTGGCAATAAAATGACACAACTAGGATAGGATTGGCATGGCAGAAGCAAAATCTTTATATGTAGATGAAATGATCATCCACAGAGAAAATACTAAGAAATCTCTAGGAGCCCCTAGAACTTGTACTTGAATTTAGCAGGATTAGAAAACACAAGGTATATATAAAAATTCAGGTCTGTGTATACTTGCTATAAAGGAAGAATTGGATATTGAAATTTAAAAGTTATGTAGGAGTACAAAGGACCCAAAAAAAGCCAAAAAGAAAAACAGTGTTGGAAGACATTTAGCACCCAATTTTAAGACTTCTTCTAAAGCTACAGTAATCAAGGCAGTGTTGTGTAAGGAAAGACATGTAGATCATTGGAATAAAACAGAGGATCTAGAAATAGAACCACACATACATGGTCCACTGAGTTTTGAAAGATTATTTAACATTAGCATTTTGTAGAATATAAACTTGATTCAAGAGCCGAGGAAGAGATAGTGTCTTCAGCAAACGGCACTAGAACACCTGGTATCTGTATATAAAAAATTAACCTCAACCCTTTTTTTCCATACATGAAAATAACTTGAAGGGATCTATGAACCTAAATATGAAAGTCTAAAAGTATAAAACTTTAAGAAGAAATTATAAGGGAAAACATTTATGAATTCAGGGTAGGCAAGAACTACCTAGGATACAAAAACCATGACGTATAAAAGAAAAAAAAATTGTTAAGATTCCATCAAAATTTAGAACTTTAAATGACATCATTAAAATGAAAAGTAGTCCTTAAACAGACCATATTTACAATGCATATAACCTATGAGCAGAATATGTAAAGAATTCTTAGAGCTCACTAATAGACAACCCAATTAAAATGTAGACATAAGAAGATGATAAATAGCCAGTATAGCACAAGGAATGTTATGCAATTCTAGAATCAGAAAAATAGTAATCAGTGCAATAATAAGATTGAATTATACACTCATTAGGGAGATGAAGTCAAAAGTTTTAAAAGCCTTGTCATGACTTTTTCTTTTTGTTGGATTCTCCCCCTATGCATTTAATTTGTCACGCCCAATGGATTCATTCTGCTGAGTTTCCTGGGGTTGTGATCCTCATTGTCTTTTCCTAGGGTATTGTCTAAAATTTTTTGGAGTGCCGGTTTGGTATTCATGAAGTTCCTGAGGTGCTCTATCATGAAACCATCTTATTTCTCCATCAATTTTGGAAGATAGTTTTGCAGGGTACATCAATCTGGGTTGGAGGCTGTTTTCCTTTAGGGCTTGAAATACATCACTCCAAGCTCTTCTTGCCTTGAGAGTTTGCATTGAGAAGTCTGCTGTGATTCTGATGGGCTTTCCTTTGTATGTGATTTGTTTCTTTTCTCTCACTGCTTGTAGAATTTTATTCTTCTGTTGGGTTTCTGGAATCCTAACTATTATATGCCTATGTGTAGATTTTTTTTTTTGATTAAGGCTAGCTGGAGTCCTATATGCCTCACTTATCTGTATGTCAAGTTCTTTTGTCCTGCCTGGTAAGTTTTCTGCCATCACTTCTGTGAAGAGTTTTTTGATGTCATCTGCACTCTCTCCTGTTTCTTCATTGACTCCAATCAGTCTTATGTTATTCTTCTTTGCATCATCTAGCAGCTGCTGGATTGATTTCTCATGTTCCCTTACAATTTTAAAACAATTTTTCTTTTCCTGGTCACTAATTGCAATCTTATCTTCTATATGTGAAATTCTGTCCTCACATTGGTTCATTCTGCTGCACAGACTTTCGATGGAGTTTTTAATCTCTTGGAAATCTGTATCTGTTTTATGGATTCCATTTGTTTCCTATGTTGGGATTCCATCATGTTCCTCAGATCCTCTATTTTTTTATCTGTGTCCTCTCTAGATTTGTTAATCATGTCTTGCACCATGAGCACAATCTTTGCTGTTATCTGAGTAATTATTTCTGATTTCATTTTTCCCAGATCCTCTTTTGTTGCCAGTTCAGAGAGTCCAGGTGGTTTGAGTATCAGAGTGTTCTATCTTGTTTCCCTTTGGGGTTGCTGTAGGTGATCTGGAAGTCTGTTTTTGAGCCTCGTTTACGTGTCTTCTCATTTCTGCCGGGGGCGGGGGTGGGGTGGGGGCGGTGCCGGGGCGGGGGTGCTTCTGGCGCCCACACGGCTCAACTTCTGTGCCCTAGGAGCTTGGGATGGCAGCAGGGGAGCTTCCTTCCGGGTGCTGGGACCGGCTGAGCTTCACTGCCCTAGGAGCCTGGGTTGGAGGCAGGAGCTTCCTTCTGGATGCTGGGACCGGCTGAGCTTCACTGCCCTAGGAGCCTGGGATGGAGGTGGGGAGCTTCCTTCTGGGTGCTGGGACCGGCTCACCTTCTTGGCCCTAGGAGCCTGGGATGGCAGCGGGGGAGCTTCCTTCCGGGTGCTGGGACCAGCTGAGCTTCACTGCCCTAGGAGCCTGGGATGGAGGCAGGAGCTTCCTTCCGGATGCTGGGACCGGCTGAGCTTCACTGCCCTAGGAGCCTGGGATGGAGGTGGGGAGCTTCCTTCTGGGTGCTGGGACCGGCTCACCTTCTTGGCCCTAGGAGCCTGGTTTGACAGCGGGGGAGCTTCCTTCCAGGTACTGGGACGGGCTGAGCTTCACTCTGTAATGTTTTTTTGATTCTGTGACTCTGCCCAGATTTTTGTGTTTCACTAGAATTTTATGAAATCAACTTTTTTTTTTTGAGACAAGGTCTCACTATGTAGTCTGTGCCAGCCTTGAACTTGCTATGTACCCCATAGTAGCCTCAAACTATTGATTCTCCTCCCTCAGCCTAAGTAGTGCTGGGAATATAGGTTTGGGCCATCATGCCTGGCTCTGAAATCAATATTTGTTTTCATTTAGGGTCAAATATTGTTTTTAAATGGGTCATTACAAGACTTCTGTCCACTTCTTTAAGAAGGTAATTTAAAAAAATTATTATACAACTCCAGATCTAATGATGGCTAGATTGTGATATTTTTCTTTAGTAATACTCTATGTGTATGATAAGAATGAAGAGCAGGAAACAAAACAAAAAGTTAATGATCACCCAATATAAATAACATGTAACTTACAAGATTAAAAAACATTAGGTTTGTGATATACTCAATGAATCCTCATGTAATTATTTTTGAACTCTTCTGTCATTTGTCTTGAATTGTTTTGTTTTGTCTTGCTTTGTTTGAGACAGAGTTTCACTATGTAGTTCAGGCAGGCCTTGAACCCACTATATAGTGAAGGCTGCCCTTGGACTTGCAGTGATCCTGCTGTCTCAGCCTCCATAGTGCTATGGATTACAGGAGTACACCAGCATGCCTGGCTGTCTTAAATTTTGCAGAATCCAAGATTAATTCAGAAGGTAGTTTCAAGAAATGAGTGGATACTCTGAAAATATATTTGTTTTCCTGAATTGGTGAATTCACCAGGAAATCCTTAAGCACATAAATGACTCATTCTTCTAGAGGAAAATATCTTAGAATTTTGTCATGATTTAAACCAAACCACTCCTGATAGGATGGTTAACATCTAATTAGTCCCACTGCCTCAACATTTTATTGATTTTTTTTAAATGACTTGTAATTTCTATCTGGAAGGATTATGAACTAATTTTTATCTACTGACATCAGTTTGGTTATAAATGCACTTTCCACAAAAGTATAGACCTGGTAACTTGAAGTGGGTTATTGTGGATAGCACACAGATTATTATTTTAGATTATAAATACTAACATACGTGGTTCTGTGACCTAAAATTGATAAACCAGTTATCCTTTTTCATTATCTGTACTAAGATGGAAGTGGTAAAAAAACGTTTATCATAAGTAGTCATAATTTAGATAGTTCAGAAGTTTAGACTTTGTTGTTGCTATTAAGAACATGCTTTTGCAATTTAGAGGCTTGCTTCTTGTTACTCATTTCTTTTTTCATTGATTACCTACACTGTGACCTTGGTTATCTTTAAGGCAGTGATTTCAAACTGCTAGTGTTAGCCAATTAGTGGTAGTAAATTATTTCAGTGTGTCCTGCAACAGCATTTTTTTTTCTTCTAATAGAATAGATGCCACTAGAGTGGTTGGCATGGAGTAAGCTTAAATAACTTTTGTGAATTTTGTCCTCTTATATGAATATGAGTTTTCATTCACTAAGTGAATATTTGTCTTAGTTTGGGCCACAGTCAGGCAAGTTTGAAACATAGACATAAGAGGTAGATAAAACACATTAATGAATTTAAAATGTTAGCAGAAAATATTTGTTTACCCAGGAAAACATTGAAGACAGGTTAAAGGTGTACCTAAGTATTAGGAAATAGCTTATGGACTGTCATTATGCAGGTTGACCTCTACCAAATATGTCTATCTGCTGGTTCTCAGATTTTCGAGTACATAGCAATTACTTGGGATGCTTGTTAAAATGAAAATTCTGTGTTCTTAAAGAGTGTTGAGCAAGTCTAGGATTGAGCTCAGGAGTCTGAGTCTTTAATAAATGCCACAGGTGGATCTAATGTAGGAGTAACTGGTTACACTTAGTCACTTGTTTGTTTTTGAGGAATGTAGCATATAGGGGGCTAATAGGAATTTATGCTCTTGTCTTAAATCAAATTTCCTCTGCTTATTCTTAAAATAATTTTTTTGTTTCTTTATGAATGCTTTTATGTCTCAGGTTTACTTAAAGTTTCATTGGTGCAGAAACTATGAAAATAAGTAGACTGCTGCTTTAGGTAAAAAAATGTTTAAGAATTAAGAGTAGAATAAAAACAGGTCTTAATTTATGTTGAAGGAAACAAAAACCATGTAGAATTTAACATGGAGTTTGCATGGTGTTCCCTATTTATATTTTTTTGTCTGCTTAGCTTCTCAAATCAAGGCATTTTTATTGTAGAAGTATGGGGGAACATAGAGTTTGATTAACATTTTCAAAATACCTTCCTTTTGCAGCTTCGAGATTGTATCCAAAAGACCTTGAATGAGTGGAGTTCTCAAATCAGCCCAGATTTGGTCAAGGTAAGTGAAATTCGAATGCAGAAATTATGCCAGTCAAAAAGGAAGTGAAGTAAAAGCAGGAAGTTAATTTCCTTAGTTTGAGGAGAGACGTCAAATAGGCAGTTAGCCATAAAACCTCTTGTAGCTTATTTGCTGTGATGAAAGTCTTATCCAGTAGGATTAAGCAAAAAGCAGAATGTGGACTCTGAGTCAATTCTTCAACCAGACTAGGTGCTAGTATTCTCCTATATAATTCTGCTAGTTTCTTCACCATTAGTGTTTTATTTGGTCTAGTAGAGGAGTAATTGTCAGACAACTTTGCTTGACAGATTGCTTTGGTAGATTATTACCATAGTAATATAGTTACTAGAAATAATTTATAAAATTTCAGTTTCTGATGAAATAAAAACTATTTGATAAAATGTCAGTATCTGGCTATTATTGTAAATGTTAATATATAAAATATCTCTGTAAATATCCTGAAATCCAGCTCCATCAAAGGCTTCTATCAAATTTCTTAGGCTACTTTAAAAGTATACAGGAAGACCTACTGCAGGTTTATAACTCTGTAGTTGCTATGCAAACACTGATGATCATGTCTGTTTATCTGAAATGACTATTTCTGCATGACTTAAACACTTACTGAACTCCTGATACTGTAATATGCTCACCAATCATGAAAAACCACTATTTGTTTTGTTAAATCTTGTTACATAAGTTAGTATATTTCTGACTGATATATACTAACATTTTATTGTATTCTCATAATTTATTATAACGCATTAGAATGGCCCTTGATTTTTTTAAAATTGCTCTCAGGAAAAGAAATGTTTTACCTTAAAATGTTTGTGACCCTAAAACTAAACATACTGTTGTCATATGAACCAGCAATCTTTCTCCTTGGTATCTACTCAAAGAAGTTGAAAATTTATGTTCATGAAAAACCTGCACACAGATTATAAAACATTTATTCTAATTGCCAAAATTTGGAAGCAACCAAGATGTCTTTGAGTAGATGAATGAATAAACAAACTGGTACATCCAAACAACGGACTGTTATTTAATGCTAAAAAGAAATGCTCTATCAAGCCATGAAAAGACATGGAAGAACCTTAAATGTATATTACTAGGTGAAAAAAGTCAATCTGAAAAAGGCTGGGTACTATTTGATTTTAACTGTTTAACATTATAGAAATACTATGGAGACAGTGAAAAGAGCAGTGATTTGCAAGGGTTGCGGGAGGAAGGGATGATTGGGTAGAGCATACAGGATTGTTATGACAATGATATTACACTGTATGAAACTGCAGTGGTGAATACATGTTATTGTACATTTGTCCAGGTCCATAGAATGTATACTACCAAGAGTGAACCCTCAAACTGGTGATTGTAATGTGTCAATGTAAGCTCATCAGTTGCAGCAAATGTACATCTCTCATGAGGATATTGATAATGGAGAGGCTATGCATGTGTGCAGGTAGGAGGTGAATGAGAAATCTCGGTAGGGCCGGGGATGTAGCTCAGTGGTGCGACACCTGCCTGGCAAGCACAAGGTCCTGAGTTTCATCCCCAGTACTGAAAAAGAAAAAAAGAAAAAAAAAACAGTGAAATCGCTGTACCTTCTCACTATTGTTGTAAACTTAAAATTGCTCTAAAAAAGTTTTTTTTTGTTAAAAGACATCTATAATCCCTTTACAGATTAAACAAAGAAAGACATTAAAATTCAAAGGTATGAAAAAAATTTCTTAAAATATTTGTGATTAATGTAAAAGTTTAGTAAAATTATCTACTATTCTAGTGGTTCTTACTTCCCACATGTCCCTCCTCTGCTTGTTTTCTAATTTTTTTTTCTTTTGGGCCTATATTTATTTTTGGTACTAGAAATCGAACTCAGGACCTTGCCCTTGCCAGGCAGGCACAGTGCCACTGAGCTACATCCCCGGCCCGAGGCTGTACCCTTTTGAATACCTGATCAAATCTTTTTCCCAGAAAATGGACACACACACACACACACACACACACACACACAGCATTTCACCTCTATATCAGGCCTGTACAACCCTTGTGAAGTCCAGTAGATCTCAAGTAAGGAATTCTGTTGTCTGTGGGCTCTCTGCTCTAAAGTGTATTATGGACAATAGAACATTGTATAATTAAACAGAAACATTAACATTTATTGTAAATATCATGTTTATTACAGGAGTTTCCAGATGTCTTGGAGTGTACTGTATCTTATGCAATAGAGAAGATAAACCCTGATGAAAGAGAAGAAATGAAAGTTTCTGGTAAAGTTCAACTTCTGCAGTTCATTTTGTTACACAGTGGAAGTGTAGTGAGTGTTATAGCTTGTGTTTCGATGTCCCCCCAAAGCCTCATGCAGATGAGGTGGGACTTTCTTTTTCAGAGGTAGTTGAATCTGGAATGTGTGATGCTGGGGTTAAGGGCGAGTGATTACTAAACCAGTAAATGTGAGTGATTAGTTTGGCACTGCCCTAATCCTGGTAGTCTGGATGAGATAAAAGAGGCAGAAAGACTTGGTGAACGTCTCTTGTTACCTTTGCTGCCTTGTCCACCATGTTGTTTCTGTTCTGTGATGCTTGTTTGCCATCCCAGCCTTGGAGCCAGTTGATTACTGGACTGAAACCTCTACAAACTGTAAGCCAAATAAACCCCTTCCCCTTTAACTTTTGGTGCTGGATATTTTGTCTCAGCAATGATAGAAATGTAACTAACACAGTGAGGTTTTGTCAGGCATGGAAATAAGCCTTTCTTCACTTCTAGTAATGAGTGACATATTCTCTGTATTAGTCAATTTCCCATTGCTGGGACAAAATGCCCTCTACCCACAATTCAAAGGAGAGGCTTATTTTGGCTCATTATTTCAGAGGGCTCAGTCTGTGCATGGTCCACTGGGTCTAAGGCAGAAATGGCAGTGACGAAGAACATGGCAGAAGAAAGCTACTCACCTCATGGCAGCCAAGAAGTAAAGAAGGGAAGATCCACGGACAAGAATATACTCTTCCAGGTCGCATCTCCAGTGATCTACCCATCCAACCAGTCCCCACCTCCTAACAGCACATTAATCCACTGATGACCATAATGCCCCCTGCTCCAATCACTTTCTGAGAGCCCTACCTCCAAATACATAAGACTTTTAGGGGAAATTCTGGATCTAAATCCCAATATTAGGAAGTGTGGGAAATACAAACATTCTTTTTAAATTTTAATGTCAACTCTTAAGAGGGAGTTATAGAAGTTAATACTACTTCAGTGGAGTCAGTAGAACTTCAGCTTGCTATTTATGATATTCTTATAAAATTATGTATATTTAGAGCAATAAAAAAAGGAAATGAAAAGGATAAAGGGAAGGCTTAGGAGCAGTAGCTACCCAAAGCAAACATAAACCCTCCCTTCCTGTGGGATATAGTAACCAATTACTGTGGTTCCCTGGAAGTATAGAAAGAAGTCTGAACAAGTTGCATGGAGAAAAAGAAAACATGTAGTGATTACTGTATTCCAGAAATAATGAAACCTGTGTTGCTCCTATCCTGAGTTTGTAGTCAACATAACATTGTCAATAAAATCTGAGCTTGAGCTGGCCATGGTGGTATGTGCCTGAAATCTTAGCACTTGGGAGGCTAGGGCTTAAAGATTGCAAATTTGAGTCTCACCTGGGTAACTTAGTGAGATCCTGTCTGGAAAAAAAGGGGGAGCTGGGGATGTAGCTCAGGGCAAAGGGCCTGGGTTCAATCCCAAGAAAAACACACACACACACACACACACACACACACACACACACACGCAGAGTTTGAGCTTACCTAGATTGAAATTCCTGGATGTGCAGATTATCGGCTGGTATGATCTTGGGCTAACAAAATATTTAACCTCTCTGAGCCTCCAGTTCATCATCTCTGAAGCAGAGATACAATTCATGGGCTTCTTTGTAAGTTGGCTGCAATAAAGACATTGTAGCACAGTGTTTGCCACAAAGTAAGTGCTGTTATTTATTACCATGTTATTATTGTGGTCACTGTTTATTGTCATTATTATTATTGAGGTGGACATGTAAGATGAGATAGGGCATTGTCTATTACTACCAGTTGAGTCTTGCTTTATGTCAGACACTGTATTTGTCACTTTATGGTTATATTTTCTCATTATCAAAACAAGCCTGCAAGACAGATCTTTTATGCCCTATGCACTAGTGACAGTAAGTAACTAAAAGTTGTCATACAGCTGGGCACAGTTGTACATGTAGTACCAGCTACTTGGGAGGCTGATGCAGGATTGCTTAAGCCCAGGAGTTCAGAGCCAGCCTAGGCAACATTTCAAAATCCTATCTAGTAAAAGGGAAAAAAGAAAAGAAATTTGTCATACACCAGATAAGTGATTAAACCATGAGTCCATTTAGGTATGCCTAACTCCTTAACCTATTTCTGTCAGTTAATTTCACATTGCTGCTTGTGTAGGAAAGGAAGTAAAAGCAGCATTCTTTGGTTGATTGTAATTCTTCATGAGGTAGATTCACCTTTGATCCTCTTACAAATTGTCCTCAGTTCCTGTAGAGCTTAAGATTTTTGATAGGAATCTAAATTGAACTTGTTTGAAGAACTTTCCTCTTTCTACCTGTCTAAAATGCCTCATCTTTCAGAGACAGGAGGTTACTTCACATGGCACAAACTCATGGACTGAGGAATAGAGATGGGGAGGGCTTTGACAGAGTAGAATTATGGGAATTTAGGTTGGACCGTAGTGGTAAAGACTGACTGACTCATCTGGGAGGGGACTTGTGATGGCTTTTCAGTAGAGCAGTAACGTGAAGAAAACAGTGTTTTAGGAAGATTTATCTAGCATGGGAAATTAAGGGACAAATATAAGAACTGTCATACAAGCACTTTTGTTGCATAAGTTGAATACCAGTCATCTTACATAATAATGATTCGTTATCTGTATTCCTAGTTCCCTTTCCATTTTTTTTTCTTGCTCTTCTACTACTCTACCTATTTGTCTATTGAGTAAATTTAGGTTTTTGAACAGTAAATATATAATAAATATATAAAGTTCAGTTTAAATCAAACCAACCTCAGTGTTACCTATATATAACTTTTCTACATTGAAAACTATTCAACTTCCCTGGCAACTAAAGAAATGCCACATAATGTCCTGGCAAGGTGCATATTATACCTATTAAGTGTTTTTAAAGGATTTTTTTAAAGTGCATATTGAGTTTCTCTTACCCCAAAATGCTTGGGACCAGAAGGGTTTCAGATTTCAGAAGTTTTTAGATCTTGGAATATTTGCGTAGACTATACTGATTGAACATCCTATATTGTTAGGAGAGCAGCTCTTAAACTGTTGATGTCATAAAATAGGTAAATAAAACACAACAAGACTCACAAAGTTCAGGACCTTTGGCTTATAATCACATTTCTGAGAATTCATCCTTGGGAAATGATTCAGTATAAAATTGAACAAAAAGAGCTGAGGATTTAGCTCAGTGCCACCGCGGTTGCCTTGTAAGCGCAAGGTCCTGAGTTCAAGCCCTGGTACCAAAAAAAAAAAAGACAAAAAAACTTGATACAATAAAATTGAACAAAAAGTTACCAAGAGGGCCGGGGATTTAGCTGAGCGATTCCGGCGCCTACTGCACAAGCACAAGGTCCAGGGAGTTTGATCCCCAGTACCAAAAACAAAAAAACAAAAAGTTACCAAGATGTTTTAGTGTTTATATGTGATAACAGAAAACTGGGACTATAACAAAATACTTGCAAACCTAAATGTTAAACAAATAGGAATTCAATTTAGTAAACTACACTATCAAAATTATGGAATAATATTCAAGTATTTAAAAAGTATGTAAAATTATACATTAGAAACACAGACTGTAAAACATCTAAATAGTAATTTTTTGGGGTAATGAGACCTTTGGCTATTCTCTTTGGTCTTTCTACTTCTATAGATTTTCCTCATATCTAGAATAAGCACATTACTATTACAATAAAAATTTTAAGATAACTAAAGTACTACACAAAATAGATGCAGAATACTTATTACATAAATGTAAATCAAACAAATAGAAAAAATATTGTAACTTG
This sequence comes from Heterocephalus glaber, assembly GCF_053883595.1. Taxonomy (NCBI): domain Eukaryota; kingdom Metazoa; phylum Chordata; class Mammalia; order Rodentia; family Bathyergidae; genus Heterocephalus; species Heterocephalus glaber. The sequence goes on along the minus strand of NW_028258296.1, from coordinate 28,986,785 downwards.
CTTCCAAAACCTGGAAGGTTATATCTGAAAAACAAAATGATTATATTGGGAAGGTAGGACTGTGGTTTTTTAAAATTTTCTTCTCATTACAACACAGTTTAATTTACAGATTGTGTAGTTTTTAGTTTAGTGGAGAAAGCATATAATATGCCCGATTAATGTTTAATTCATAAAAATGTACATCTCAAGTATTTAAATACTCCTATATTTATCTGACCTACCTTTTATAAATAGGAAATTAATATTTGCTTTTAGTTTTGACAAATAGTTGTTTAATATATAATTAGAAATTACAGTGGAAATAGGCAATTGTGTCTTAGTTCTTTGTTGTTTTTGTTTTTCTCAACAAGACAAGGTCTTGCTACATACCTCAGACTGGCCTTGAACTTGCAGTCCTCCTCCCTCAGCCTCCCTAATGCTAGGATCACAGTTAATGGCACCACACCAGTTTGCTTTTATGTCTTAAGGTGAAAACTGTGAAATTATGTTACTAGGGAAGAAAAAATAATTCATTCAGGAGTATTTATAATGTTAATATTATATAGCACGTACCTAAAATGTAATCACTTTTATTTTCTTTGTTACTTAGCAAAACTGTTCATTGTAGGATCAAATTCTTCATCATCAACTAGAAATGCAGTTGACATGGGTAAGCAAAAATTTTAACTTTTTTTCTTAATAGTGGATCTTAAGTTACAGTAGGTGTTTTAGTTACAATGTATGTTAAGGTTTAGGTGAAAAAGAAAATGAGCTGATTGAAATTTTACTTTTCAAAGTGCTAGCATAATTTTTTTCCTTTTAAGTAATTTTATTGGTACATTTTAGGTATACAGTATAATGACATTCATCATTGGAAATTTGTACCTTTACATAATGTATCTTGGTTCTTATTTTTTCCTCATTCCCCTGCCCTCCCTTCAACCCTTCCACCCCTCCCTATTTACAAAGACTTTGTTTCCATTTTTTCATTTTCTCATATTAATTCCATTCCCTTCTTTCCTTTTCCCAATCCCTCCCACGTCCTCTACCCTTTTGGGGCTTTTCTTACTATTTCATAATATCTCTTATGCCTTTTGATCCTCATTTACACTTTCATTTTCTCACACCAGAGAAACTATTTGGTATTTACACATGTGTGCTAATTTTTCACTTAGGAGTATGGCTTCAATGTGCATCCATTTAGCTATAAATGTCTCTAGTTTCTCATTCTTTGTGGCTGAGTAGTACTCCATTTTATAAAAAAAAAAACAACCGAGGGGCCAGGGATTTAGTTCAGTGGTTTCGCCGCCTGCTGCGCACATGCAAGGACCCAAATTCAATCCCTGGTACCAAAAAACAAAACAAAACAAAAAAACCCCACATTTTCTTTCTCCAGTCTCAATTTGATGGGCAAATGGGCTGTTTCCAAGTTTTAGCCATTATAAACTGCTGCTGTGAACATGGCTGCACATATATCACTGTGATATGATTCTTTTAATTATTTTGGGAAAATACCTAGCAGGGAAATAGCTGGGTCAAATGGGACCTCTAATCCTAGTTCTTTGAGGTATCTCCATACTGATTTCCACAGTGGTTGCACCAGTCTACACTCCCACCAGCAGTGGAGCAATGTTCCTCTTTCCTCACAGCCTCGCCAGCATTTGTTATTGGTTGATTTCATAATAGCAGCCATTTTTTCTGGGGTGAGGTGGAATCTCAGCCTTGTTTCCATTTGCATCTCCAATGACCAGTGATGTTGAACATTTTTTCATGTATTTATTTGCTATTTCTACTTCTTTGTCTGAGAAATGTCTGTTCATTTCAGACCTCCATTTTTGGATTGGGTCTTTAAATTTGGGAGGTCTGATTTTTTTAAGTTCTTTATATAGATTCTAGATAGTAGACCTTTTGTCTGAGGAACCGCAGGTGAAAAATTTTTCCCACATTGTGGGTTATCTCTTCACTCTGTTGGTGGTTTCTCTTGGTGTGCAGAAGCTTTTTAGTAAGAAGAGATCCCACTTACTGTTTGTGCTAGTTCTTGGGCAACTGAGGTTTTATTCATAAAATCTTTTCCTACACCAATGTCAAGAGTTCTTCCTAAACTCTCTTCCAGCCAGTTTAGTGTTTCTGTTTTACTATTTAGATCTTTTTTTTCCTTTTTTTTTTTTTTGATACCATGGATTGAACTCGGGAGTTTATGCTTTCGAGGCAGACAGCAGAACCACTGAGCTAAATCTCGAGCCCAATATTTAGATCTTTAATCCATTTTGATTTTAATTTAGTGCATAGTGAGAGATACAGGTCTAGTTTTAATCTTTGGCAAGTTGAAGCCCAATTTTTCCAGCACCATTTATTAAAGAGGCTACCTTTCCTCCAGTGAGGGTGTTTGGCTCATTTGTCAAAGATGACGTGGTTGAGTGTGTCTGGAGATGTTTCTGCATCTTCTAATCTGTCCCACTGGTCCTCAGGTCTGTTTCTTTGCCAGTACCATGCTGTTTTTGTCACAGTAGCTTTGTACTATAGTTTCAAGTTGGGGGTTGTAATACCCCCTGCCATGTCTCTGTTGCCTAGAATTGCTTTTGGTATTCTGGGTCTCTTCTTGTTCCAAATGAATTTTTGGATTGTTTTCTCAAAGTCCATGAAGTATGCTGCTGGGATTTCAATTGGGATTACATTGAATCTATACAGCAGTTTTAGAAGTATGGCCATTTTCACTATGTTGATTCTTCCTACCCAGGAGCAAGGGATGTCTTTCCATTTTCTGCTATCATCTTCAATCTCTCTTTAAAGAGTGCTATAAATTTCAGAGAAGAGGTCTTTAATTTCTTTCATTAGGTTGATTCCTAGGTATTTCAGTTCTTTGGATGCTATTGTGAAAGGAATTGTTTGCCCTATTTCTGTCTCAGTGAGTCTGTTGTTTGTGTAGAGGAAAGCTATTGATTTTTGTGTCTTGACCTTGTATCCAGCTACTCTACTGAATTTGGTTATTAAGTCTAGGAGACTTTTGGTGGAGTTCTTGGGGTCTTCTATATAGAGTATCATGTCATCTGCAAATAATGACAATTTGACTTCTTCATTTCCTATCTGTATTCCTTTTATTTCTTTCTCTTGTCTAATTGCTGTGGCTAATGTTTCCAAAACTATATTGAACAGGAGTGGTGATAGTGGACATCCTTGTCTTGTTCCTGATTTTAGTGTGAAGGATTTCAGTTTTGACCATTCAGTGTGGTATTCTCTGTTGGTTTTTTATAAATGGCTTTTATCAGGTTGAGGTAGAGACCGTGTATTCCAATTATGTGTAGGGTTTTTATCATAAATGTGTGTTGGATTTTGTGAAATGCTTTTTCTGCATCTATTGAGATGGTCATGTGGTTTTTGTCCTTGGCTCTATGGTTAGAGTGTATTACATTCATTGATTTGCGCATGTTAAACCATCCCTGCATCCCTGGGATGAATCCCACTTGGTCAGGGTGTATGATCTTCTTGATGATCTTCTGCATTCAATTTTCCAGTATCTTATTAAGGATTTTTCCATCTGTGTTCATTAGTGAGATTGGCCTAATAGTTCTCTTTTTCAGTTGGGTCTTTCTCTGCTTTGGGGATCATGGTGATGCTTGTTTCCAGGAATGAATTCGGGAGTATTGCTTCCCTTTCAGTTTCATTGAAGAGTTTAAACAGTACTGGCAGTAGTTCCTCTCTAAATGTCTTGTAGAATTCAGTGTTGAAGCCATCAGGACCCGGGCCTTTCTTAGTTGGTAAGTTTTTAATTACATTTTCAATTTCATTGGTTGATATTGGGTTGTTTAGAATTGTTAGGTCTTCTTCACTCAACTTTGGTAATTCACACATGTCTAGGAATCTGTTCATTTCTTCTGTGTTTTTGATCTTATTGACATATAGGTTCTCAAAGTAGGTATTAATCATCCTCTGGATTTCTGTTGGGTCTGCTTTAATTTCACCCTTTTCATTCCTAATTGCATGGATTTGAGCCTTTTCTTTCCTTTTTCTGATAAGGTTGGCTAAGGGTTTGTCAACTTTGTTTATTCTTTTAAAGAACCAACTCTTGACTTCATTGGTTTTTTTTTTTGTACCATTCTCTTAGTCTCCATTGCATTGATTTCTGCCCTGATCTTTATAATTTCCTCCTTTCTATGAGCTTTGGGTTTGTCCTGTTCTTCTTTTCCAGAAGCCTGAGGTTCAGCATCAGGTTGTTTAATTGGGCTCGCTCTGTTTTCCTAATATGAGTCTTCACTGCTATAAATTTACCTTGTAAGACTGCTTTCATTGTATCCCATAAATTCCGATATGTTTTATTGTCATTGTCATTTAATTGAAGGAACTGTCTGATTTCTTCTTTAATTTCCTGTATGACCCATTGGTTATTGAGAAGTGTGTTGTTCAATTTCCATGTGTTTAGGAAATTTTTGTGGTTTCTTTTGCTATTGATCTCCAGTTTCATCGCAGTATGGTCTGATAATATAAACTGGATAACTTCAGTTCCTTTGCACTTACCTCAGTATGTTCTATGAGCGAGTATGTAGTCTATTTTGGAGAACGACCCATGTGCAGCTGAAAAGAATGTGTATTCTGATTTTTCAGGGTGGAACACTCTGTAAACATTTGTTGAGTTCATTTGTTCAAGAGTTTGAGTTCTAGTATTTTGTTGCTTATTTTTTGTCTAGTTGATCTATCTATTTGTGACAGTGGGGTATTGAGGTCCCCTACTACTACTGCATTAGTGCTTATTTGATTTTTCAAATAACTAGTCTGTTAGTATTTTTCAGATAACTAGTCTGTATTTGTTTTACATAGTTGGGTGCACTAGTGTTGGTACATAGGTATTTATGATTGTCATCTCTTCCCCTTAACTTGTTTCCTTTACAAGGATGTAGTGTCCTTCTTTGTCTCTCTTAATCAGTGTGGGTTTGAAATCCACTTGGTCTGCAAAGAGGATAACTACTCCTGCTTTTTGTCGGGTTCCTGTCACATGGAGTATTGTTTTCCACCCTTTAACTTTCAGTCCATGAGTTTCTTTTTGAATTAAGTGTGTTTCTTGTATGCAGCATATTGTTGGATTTTGCTTCTTAACCCATTCTGCCAGTCTGTTTCTTTTGATTGGTGAATTGAGACCATTAACATTAATGGTTATAACTGATATGTATTGAGTTATCATTGTCATGACTTTTTCTTTTTGTTTGATTCTCCCCCTTTGCTTTTAATTTCTTGTCATGCCTGGTGGATTCGTTCTGCTGGGCTTCCTGGGGTTGTGATCTTCATTGTCTTTTCCTAGGATTTTTTCTAAAATCTTTTGGAGTGCTGGTTTGGTATTCATGAAGTTCCTAAGGTGCTCTTTGTCATGAAAGTATCTTATTTCACCATCAATTTTGAAAGATAGTTTTGCAGGGTACATCACTCTGGGTTGGAGGCTGTTTTCCTTTAGGGCTTGAAATACACCACTCCAAGTTCTTCTTGCCTTGAGGGTTTGCATTGAGAAGTCTGCTGTGATTCTGATGGGATTTCCTTTGTATGTGATGTTTCTTTTCTCTAACTGCTTGTAGAATTTTCTTCTTCTGTTGGGTTTCTGGAATCTTAACAATAATATGCCTATGTGTAGATTTTTTTTTGATCAAGGCTAGTTGGAGTCCTATATTCCTCACTTATCTATATGTCAAGTTCCTTTCCCCTCCTTGGGAAGTTTTCTGCCATGACTTCTGTGAACAGTTTTTTGATGTCATCTGCACTCTCTCCTGTTTCTTCATTGACTCCAGTCAGTGTTATGTTATTCTTCCTTGCATCGTCTAGCAGCTGCTGGATTGATTTTTCATGGTCCCTTACAATTTTGAAGAAATATTTTTTTTCCTGGTCACTAATTGCAATCTTATCTTCTATATCTGAAATTCTGTCTTCACATTGGCTCATTCCGCTGCATAGACTTTCAATGGAGTTTTTTTCTTCTGGAATTCTGTTTGCATCTGTTTTATGGATCACATTTATTTCCTGTGTTGGGATTACATCATGTTCCTCATCTCCTCAATTTTTTTATCTGTGTCCTCTCCAGATTTATTAATCATATCTTGCCCTATGGGCACGATCTCTGCTGTTATCTGAGAAATGATTTATGATTTCATTTTTTTTCCATATCCTCTTTTGTTGCCAGTTGAGGGAGTCCAGGTGGCTGAGAATCACAGTGTTCTATCTCATTTCCCTTTGGGGTTGCTGTAGGTGATCTGCAAGTCTGGTTTTGAGGCTTGTTTTCATTTCTTCTCATTTGGGGGTGGGGGGAGGGGTTGTGCTGCTGGTGCCCTCTGTGCTTGCACCTGTGTTAAGGCGGCCCTGAAGCCTCTTCCTCTGGGCTGGGAGCAGTGCTATAGTGGCCCAGAAGCCTACCCCTCTGCCTGTGCACAAGCTTTTTAATAAGAGATCCCACTTGTTTCTTTGCGTTAGTTTACATGTACCTGATGTTTTGTTCATGAAATCTTCAATGTCTTCAAGAGGTTCTACCTAACCTCTCTTCCAGATGGTTTAATATTTAAATCTTCAATCCATTTTTATTTTAGTTTATGATGAGCTATATGGGTCCAGTTTTAATCTCTGGCAAGTTGAAACCCAGTTTTTCTAGCACTATTTATTAAAGAGGCTATCATTCTCCAGTGAGGGTGTTTGGCTCCTTTGTTGAAGATGAGGTGGCTGAGTGTGTCTGGAGTTGTTTCTGCATCTTCTAATCTGTTCCACTGGTCCTCAGGTCTGTTTCTTTGCCAGTACCATGCTGTTTTTGTCACAGTAGCTTTGTACTATAGTTTCAAATTGAGGATTGTGATAGCCCCTACCTTGTCTTTGTTGCCTAGAATTGCTTTTGGTATTCTAGGTCTCTTCTTGTTCCAAATAAATTTTTGAATTGTTTTCTGAAGGTCTGTGAAGTATGCTGTTGGAATTTCAATTGGGATTGCATTGAATCTATATAGCTATTTTGGAAGTATGGCCACTTTCACTATATTGCTTCTTCCCACCCAGGAACAAGGAATTCCATTTTCTGATATCCTCTTTGATCTCTTTTTTCAGAGTGCTGTAGTTTTCCAAAGTAGAGGTCTTTGATTTCTTTTGTTGGGTTGATTTCTAGGTATATCTTTTTTTTGGATGCTATTTTGAAGGAAGTTCTTTCTTTAGTTCCTCTTTCAGTGAGTCTGTTGTTCGTGTACAGAAAAGCTATTGATTTTTGTGTGTTGACCTTGTATCCAGCTACTGTACTGAATTTGGTTAAGTCTAGAAGACTTTTGGTGGAGTTATTTGGGTCTTCTATATAGAGTATCATATCATCTGCAAATAATGACAATTTGACTTCTTCTTTTCCTGTCTTTATTCCTTTCATTTCTTTCTCTCAACTAATTACTGTGGCTAATGTTTCCAAAATTATATTGAACAGGAGTGGTGATAGTGGACATCCTCATCTTGGTCCTGATTTTAGTGTGAATTATTTCAGTTTTTGACCATTTAGTACGATATTGGCTGTTGGTTTTTCATAGATGCCTTTTATCAGATTGAGGGAGAGACCATCTGTTCCAGTCTTCTGTATGGTTTTTATCATGAATGTGTAGCCTACTTTTTTTGAGTGTCAAATTTTTTTAAATTAATTTTATTGGTACATTTTAGATATACATAATAATAATATTCATCATAGAGAATTTTATATATATCTTGATTCTTCCCAATTCCCTTCCCTCCCTTCCCTTACTTCCCTTCCATTCCCTTCCCTTCCATCTTTCTTCCTTTTCTTATTTACAAAAGCTTTGTTTTCCTTGTCCCTTCTTTCCTTTCCCTTTCCCCTTCTCTAGCTCTACTTCCCATTTGAATATTTTCTTACCATTTCACAATATCTGTTATACATTTTGGTCCTTATTTACCTTTCTGGTTTCTCACACCAGAGAAACAATGTGATTTTTAAACATGTGTGTCCCATTTGTTTCACAAGAGAATGGTCTCAAGGTACATCCATTTGCCTAAAAATGTCTCAAGTTTATCCTTTTTATGGCAGTGTAGTACTCCACTGTATAAAAACCCATATCTTTTTTATCCATTCTTCAGTTGATGGGCATTTGGTCTGTTTCCAAGATTTAGCTATCACAAATTGTTGCTATAAACATGTGTGTGCATATATCCCTGTGGTATAATGCTTTTCTTTTGGGAAGATACGAAGAAGAATAGCTGAGTCAAATCGAACCTCTAGTTGTAGTTTTTTGAGGAGTCTCCACATTGATTTCCACAGTGTTTGCATCAGTCTGCACTCCTACCAACAGTGAAGAAAGGTTTGTTTTCCTCACAGCTCTGCCAGCATTTGTTACTGGTGGATTTCTTGGTAATAGCCATTCTTTCTGGAGTGAGATGCAATCTCAGCATTGTTTTAATTTGCATCTCTGAAATGACCAATGATTTTAAACATTTTTTCATATATTTATTTGCTGTTTCTACTTCTTCATCTGAGAAGTTTCTACTCATTTCAGACACTCATTTTTGGACTGGGTCTTTAAATTTGGGGGATCTGATTTTTTGCATTCTTTATATGTTCTAGATATTAGTCCTTTGAGGAGCAGCTGGAAAAAAATTTTTCCTACTCTGTGGGTTGTTACTTTATTCTCTTGGTGATTTCCTTTGCTGTGCAAAAGCTCTTTAATAAGCTGAGATCCCAGTTGTTGATTCTTTGTGATATTTCCTGTGCGATCAAGGTTTTGCTCATAAAGTCTTTGCCTACACCAGTATCTTCAAGAGTTCTACCTATTCTATCTTCCAGCAAATTTAAGTCTTCCCAGCACCATTTATTAAAGAGGCTATCTTTCTTCCAGTGAAGGTGTTTGGCTCCTTTGTCAAAGATAGGTGGCTGAGTGTGTTTGGATTTGTTTCTGCATCTTCTAATCTGTTCCATTGATCCTCAGGTCTGGTTTTGTTTTGTTTTGTTTTTTCCAGTACCGTGCTGTTTATATTACAGTAGCTTTGTAGTATAATTTCAAGTCACGGATTGTGATGCCCCTGCCTTGCCTTTGTTGCCCAGAATTGCTTTTGCTCTTCTAGGTCTCTGCTAGTTCCAAATTAATTTCATGATTGTTTTCTCTAATTCTGTGATAGCCTAGTTTCTCAAGGCTTCTATAGAATCATACTGACTCATATAGGGTTATATTTTATATACAAGAGAAATGTAAAAGATGTAACAAATGTTAACTGATTTGGGATAGAAATTTACTTTAATCATATTCTTAGCTGTTTTATTATTATAGACAAAACAAAATAAAAAATAAGAACAAAAGGATCTTGTTTTCAGTCCTTGGTTAGGATATTGTGGTATTACACTTACTAAATCCTTTTTCTTCTAAAACATTCTTCCAATATTTATATGTTATATGATTGCCTTTAATATCACTGTAGAATGAGCAATAATTTCAAATAAATAAACTTTCTGTAGAAATTAAGAAATTATCTACCACAATAAATACAGGGTATTGTTTAGTTTTCAGAATCTCAGAAGTACTTGCTCTGACCACCAGTTACAGAATATTATGTCAATTCTTGGCATTATCCATATGATGTACTTTTGAGTAAGTAGAATTGAAGAAATTGTATGAAGAAAAGGAATCTACCAAAATGTCCTGGGGCCTAGGAAATAAGAAGGAATCCTTTTCCTCAGAAAGGAAAATCTGTAGTGGCTGTGAGCTTCACTTGGTAGCTAGATGTGGTCAGAGTACATTTGTCTGGCATACAGAGTAGGTGAAAGGATACTTAAAGTTTTTTTAAAAGATAGTAATGTTGTAAATTAAAGGTAAGTTAGAAAATCTGTTATATAGGAAATTAGTGAGTGACATGGAACAGATTTAGTGGGACACTTTGAAGACTTTACAAATTCTTATTTTTATTAGACATTATTTATCCTTTCTGTGTTTTTCTTCCCATCAGCCTGTTCTGTCCTTGGAGTTGCACAGCTGGATTCTGTGATCATTGCTTCACCTCCTATTGAAGATGGAGTGAATCTTTCCTTGGAGCATTTACAGCCTTACTGGGAGGAATTAGAAAACTTAGTCCAAAGCAAGAAAATTGTTGCTATAGGTACCTCTGACCTAGACAAAACACAGTTGGAGCAGCTGTATCAGTGGGCACAGGTAAAGAATGGCCAGATCCTGAGCAGTGTGGGGAGGAACTTAGCTTTTTTAGCCTTTGCTGTGGACTACTGAGCATCACGGACATAGTGCACATTCACTGAGGGGTAACTGTTCCATATACGAGAGTTTGACACAGGCTTTATCCAAGCTTAAGGGTTTTGGGTTTTTTTTTAATGTATATGTCTAATTGAACTGATTATTAATCTAACTTAAAATGAATGACAAAAACACTAGAAAAGTGTGTTGAAGCTTTTGTAGTAGACAGATAAAGGCTGTTCCTATCAGTTTTACGCATGTTATTACATTTTTTTCTTTTTTCTTTTTTTTTGGTACTGGGGATCAAACTCGGGACCTTGCGCTTACGAGGCAGGCGGCAGAACCACTGAGCTAAATCCCTGGCCCCTGTTACGTTTTTTTTTAGGTATTTTAAAGCCACGACCTTAATTTCCTATATAGGAAAATATTATATATAATATAATATTATTTATTTTGCTCTTATTTAAACATTTGTAAGACTCAGTTTTACACAACTTGATATGGAGTGGGTGTGATAAATTGCCCCTACTTCCTGGTCTAATAACCTACCTAATTATGAAGGAAGTTTCTAGTATTTTACCTTTACTCTCCATATTTTTATTAAATTCCTTTTATATCATCCTCAGCCTTCTTTTCATAGATTGTAGAGTTTCTTAGTGAAAAAATTGCACCTTCTCCTTTTGACTTAGTAGCTAGTATAGCTTAGAAACTCCAGGAGAGGGTTCCAGATGATAAACTGAAGCTATTAGAAATTATCGAATTTTTCCCTTTTGAAATGTGTTTGATTTTAGACATTAAATGTACTTACTTGTATTTGATCATCTACTTTTAAGATGTTTCCTCTGTTACTGAAACCATCGTATTTAGAATCGTGTTTGTTTTCAAGGCAGATATGTTAAATTTCTAAATGGTTCTAGCAGGAGACATTTTTACTACTATAGTACTATACTGGCCTTTTCTTCCTCCTAAAGCTATTTTTCCTTTTTTTGTTCTACTAACATGAGTTTAGAAAGCATATATTAATAAAAATATTCATACAAATTTTTTAAACTTTAAGCACTACAGAATGTGATTTTTTTCATGTCTTAAAATTAAGTCCTTTCTCTTGCTTTCTACTTTGTGTATTAGCTAATCTAGTAAAGATGTTACAGTTTTCCTTTTCCTTTTACTTCTAGGTAAAACCAAATAGTAACCAAGTTAATCTTGCCTCCTGCTGTGTGATGCCACCTGATTTGACTGCATTTGCTAAACAGTTTGACATACAGCTGTTGACTCATAATGATCCAAAAGGTAAGTTTGATAATTTATAGAGATCAAGTTTTTGTCTTACAAAAGCTATTTGATGGTGAGCTGAAAGAGTAGCTCAGTGTTAGAGTGCTTGCCTAGCATTTGAGACCCTGGGTTCAATCCTCATTGCTTCAAAAAAAGAAAGAAAAAATTAACATTATTGATATTTAACTTAAGTGTATATAGTGATAAATGGACAATTACTGTTTTCTAGAAGTATTTTTAATGATAAGTTCATTAAAAGTTAATGAGTTAGTTAAAAATGTCTTATTTTTGGTGTGTGTGTGTATGTGAGTGTGTATGTGTATAAAATGTCTAGTACAGCAAAGACTGGACCAAAGGGCCACTTGTATAAATATCTTCAGAAAGAGGCAGATATACTTTTTAATCAAAACTTAGTAAGCATCTTAGTTTAAGTACTGATCAGATATTTTATTCCTCACTGTAGGATGTGTATGTTTAGTGTTAATCAGAAACATTTGATTAATGAGAAAGGCTTATCTGCCTTCTGTAGAATAATTTATCAACATTTGACAGGATAACTAGAAAAGCTGGGAAGAGGATGTTCAACATAACTTGCAAACATAAATGTTTCATCGAAGCTGTATGTAAGTGAGAAATTTTAAAGAACAGTCATTTTAGTGAAAAGTCTAACAATGAATTGCTATGATGATTTATTTTGAAATATAAACCATTTAAATTTTAACTTTGCCTATGTTGGCAGATGTTTTATCACATCAGGATCTGTTTATATTTGAGGGGTACTGATCACAGTCATTGTTCAGCTGTTGATCCAGCCTGTATCCTCTTCCACTTCTATGGGAAGAAAACTCAGTTTTTCCAGTAGGATAAAACTAAGGTGTCTAGTATTTTATTTCTGTATATCTAAACATTGGCATTTAGATTATTTGCTAAAACATCATTGTTATAGTAAAATATATATGTTTATGGGGAGAGGATATTTAATCCATCTTTTATTTTGATCCTGAACATTCTTGTTAGAATTTCTAGGCTGATCGTGCATATACCACTAATGAATTTTTAGACCCTTTAATCTGTAATGAAATTTTTATTTGATTTGCCATGTTTACTGATTCTGAAGAGTTAACATAGTTGACTTTTAAAGTATGAAGGTTTTTTTGTTTTGTTTTTTGTTTTTTGGTACCGGGGATCTAATTCGGGACCTTGGCTTGTGAGGCCAGTGCCAGAACCACTGAGCTAAATCTCCAGCCCTGAAGTTTTTTATTTTTAAAGAACCAAGTTATAAAACATTTAACTGTGCTTGTCATCTGACATGGAATTGTTTTTATAAGTCCTCTGAAGGTCTGCCTCTGTACTAAAACTGTCTTTATTCCTTAGAATGAGTTTGTTTTCCATTATCCTTTGTCCTACAAGGCCCAGTAACAATTTAACCACCATTAGGGTAAAATTGTAACATTGGTGATACTAACTTCATAAAATATTTACTTATTTACTTTACCTTTCCCCCCTATTTCCATTAAATCTAATTATTATTGTGCCCTGTTCCCTCAGGGTCCTCTTCTTGTTGGACAGTCTAATAAACAATCCCATATTATTTTCTAAGGAGATATTTGCATTTTCATAATTTGCTCATAATGAAAACTACTTATGAGCTGTGGGAGACCTTAGACCCTCTTACTGTCTCAGTTTCTCCCTATAAAGGATAATTTCTAACACATAGGATAAACACTTGAGTTAACTGAGTTCATATATGGAAAGTACTCAGAAAAGTGCCTACATAATTACTGTTAATGCTGCCCACGTATCACAGCAGTTCACTTGGAATAGGCAGGTACTTTAGCACTCCCACATCATACTGTGTACATGGTCACTCACTTGCCATTTGGATGGTTGATTCTGACCCTGGATGAATCTTTCCATCTTGATCCATTCAAGACATTTGAGCAGTACTGTTTTCGGTAACTAGACATGCAATACTAACTCAGAAAAATCCCAGCTCTCATGGGACTTATCATCTAATGGGAAGAGACAGACAATAAAATAAATATTTAAAATTATAAGTGGTGGTATATGCTATAGAAAAAAGTTGGCTGAGGGAGAAAGTGTCCAGGTTAAGGGTGGTAGTTTTATATAGGGTGGTCAGGAAACCTTCTTTGCTAATGTAACATTAATCAGAGACTGGCAAGAAGGAAGGGAGCAAGCCTTGTAGATAGCAGAAGAGTGTTCTGGGAAGAGGGAACAGCTGATTCAGAGACCCCAAGATGTGAATGTGCTTCAGTTTTCAGGATATAGGAAGGAGGCCAGTGTGCCCAGAAGAAAAATAATAAAGAAGAGAATAGGAAGATGTAGCACCAGAGTGGTTTTAAAGAGTTTAGATAAAAACTTCAAATTAGAAAATAACGAGGAGATACAAACAAGAACGATTGTCAAAGATTTTTTAATGATTTCTGGTGCTCATCAGGAATATAAGCTTAACACTCACAGGGCCGGGGAATTAGCTCAGTGGTGCCGCGCCGCCTGCCTCACAAGCGCAAGGTCCTGAGTTTGATCCCTGGTACCAAAAAAAAGATTAACACTCACAATATCAGCTGCTGGTGTAAGTGTAAAGTACAATACAGTCTTTCTGGAAAGCAGTTGGCAGTATACTATGCAAGAGGCTTAAGAATGTACTTGTACTTCAGCCCTTCATTCCATAGCCAGGCATGCCATTGAAGGATGGTCATCATAGCATTAGTCTTAGCAAAGTTAGGAAAAACTGGAGTGTTTTTTGAGTAATAATAAGGAAATGTATAAATTATATCTACATTAAATAATATTGGAGGAGCTAAACGATGCGATTTCAAATCATACTGTAGTTACAGCATAATTTACCTCTTTTTTCCACTGACAATGTGAATATTTTCCATCTAATTATTCTGTGAATCATTTAAAAAATACATATATGTATATATTATATATATTATTAAACTATTATACTATATATAATATATAATAATATACATACACACATATATATATATTCAGAAAGCTCCAGAAAAAAAGTTACAAAGAATTACATACTAGTGAAAACAGTGTATCATTTCCAATTAGTAGGCTTATGATTCTCTCTTTTTCTTTTTCTATGTGTTTTCCCTGGCTTTACTTTAGAATTTCTAGTCAGGCGTGGTGGTAGGAGGATGCCACAAGTTTGTACTAGTTTGGGCCTCGGAGTAAAATACATAGTGAGACACTGTCTCAAAAAAAAAAAAAAAAAAAAACAACTTGAGAATTCCCTGGAGATCTTTAAAACACACACACACACACACACACACACACGCACACGCACAAAATGTCTAGTCTCCACCTCATCAAAAGTTGTGAATTAAATCGGCTGGAGTATAGATAATTTTTAAAGAATTGCTGGACCATTTTTGATATTTTGATTCAGATTTACAGCACACATGAAAGGATAAGCATATCTTATGTTTGGTTTTGATGTGCTTTGTTTACTGTTTTTAAATGCTTACGTACAGAGTAAAGTGCATTTGCTTTTGAGTTTAATACTTTGGGGTTTTATTGCTGTTGTTTTAGAACTGCTTTCTGAAGCAAGTTTCCAAGAAGCTCTTCAGGAAACCATCCCTGACATTCAAGCACACGAATGGGTACCACTGTGGCTGCTGAGGTACTCGGTCATTGTGAAAAGTAGAGGAATCATCAAATCGAAAGGCTACATTTTGCAAGCCAAAAGAAGGGGTTCTTAACTACAACTTAGGGTTGATAACCTGTTGACTTGTATTTTTCCTGAATATGAAGTAAGATGTGTAAAAATCTAGCTCTGACCTATAAATAGTGTCATTGAGGCACATATTCTTTAGTATGTTAAATAGTATGTTGTCTGTCATGTTTTGATTTGTTCTTTTGCCTCCATATGAGTCCACTCACATGAAGCACTGTACTGTTTTTATTAAACAATTGTTTTCTAATTGAAATTGTCTATATAAAGAAAATACTTGCAATATATTTTTCCTTTATTTTTATGACTAATAGAAATCAAGAAAATTTGTTGGTAGATATATTTTGGCCTAGGCATCAGGATAATGTATATACATATTTTTTATTTCCAAAAAAATTCGTTAATTGCTTCTCACTCTACAATACAGCAAAGCAATTTAATTTCAATTAAAACTGAAATACTAGAAGATATTTTTTTCTGTCTTTGATAAAATAATTATCTCTCAGAGTAACTGGAGTAGCTGGGGTCTAGTAGTATAAATAAAATTTACTTCAATACATGGATAGAAACATATTTTTTATATGATCTTGCTTGTAGTTTCGATATGATTTAACCATGTATTCTTGTGCCATATTTTCCTCTTCCTATTTACAAAAACCAAAGTAAGTCTGAAGCCTAGTTTTAAAATTGTTTGAAGCCTTTATAAAAGCTACCACTACCATCTCTAGATTCTTTTTAATTCTTAATCCATTCTTGAAGTATTGTTACTCATTTGAGATTATTCAGTTAGTACTGCACAGTTACAAGTGCTGGGCACTGTGGGCTCTAGAGAAGATGAAGCACAGAGCCCCAATCACTTATGTGATATTTGTTTCCCATTAATAACTGACTAGGAGGGACCAAAGCCAGAAAAGTGTGAAAAAAACTTTACTTCAGGGCCAACATTGTCTATTTAGACAACTTTGTTTGAGCTATGATCTTAACTCTTTTTCTTTTGGTGCTGGGGATTGCACCCAGGCCCTTTGCTAAAAGCACAAACTTACCACTTAGCTACACCCCAGCCTGGTCTTAACTATCTTAAACCAGAACAATATAATCAAAACTTTAGAGCTAGAAGAGACTATAGGTCATTGAGTATAATTCTTTTTTTTTTTTTTTTGGTACCGGAGATCGAACTCGGGACCTTGTGCTTTGCAAGGCAGACAGCAAAACCACTGAGCTAAATCCCCGGGCCTTGAGTATAATTGTTCATTAGTTTAAAAACTAGAAAACTGCAAATAAGTAAACTACAGCCTTCAATACATACTATAGGTCTCCTTAATTCTATAAATTCATAACCCAAAAAAGTTTTTTAAATTCTTAAAAAATCTCTTGTATCTCAATATTTTTAAACCATGGATCTATATAAATCTTACCTTGCTCAAATTTTCTCAACTTAAAGTAATTGTGGTTCCATACCAAAAATTTTGGTCATTAGAATTACATGAAATCAACTATTTGCCTGCTAAAACTTAGACTTTGAGCTTCTTAAAGCCTTCTAGCCTTTATTAATCGTATGTAACCTTAAATATAGAGTTAACTTTTTTTTTAGAGTTAACTTTTTAATTTAGAAATGTACAACATGATATCACATAGTCCTTAAATGCTTATTTTAAATCTATGCAGAAAATTGGCTGAGATATTCTGAAGGGGAACATCAGTGTCACATTTACCATTTTTCAAAATCCAGAACTTAAAAAGGGATTGTCTGAAGGGTTATTTTGAAAGTGGAAAAACTGCTTAAATTACTTATGTGTCTGAACCTCAGCAGAAACTTTTCATGTGATCTTCACTACTATTGAAAAAGAAGCAAGATGATAGGTTTATTTTGTGAAGGGAATTACGTATGGAGAATTATGTATGTATTTTTAAATGAGATTTTGATGTTTCATTCCACCTGAATTTCTGTTTTTGAATAACCTTTAAAAAACTGAGTTTTGGGGGCTGGGGATTTAGCTCAGTGGTTCCAGTGCCTGCCGCGCAAGCGCAAGGTCGAGTTCGATCCCCGGTACCAAAAAAAAAAAAAACAACTGAGTTTTTTTAAGGCTTTATCATTTTTCGACCTGTTTACAACTTTTTTTCATGAACTGTCAGAAATTAGTGAATAATGAATACTTTCCAAATATTTAAGTACTTAATGTTTTAAAAGCCATAAATGAATAGAGGTAATACTATCAATTGCTTAAAACTTAAAGCTAAGTTATCAATAGTGTATAGAACAGATACGTTTTCTGGGGAGATGTGAATCTAGTAATCCAAGGTAAGAAGTTTATATAATTTTTCCTCAGTAAATACATAAAGAAGCTATAGTTTGTTATTCCTTTTCCAGAATACACTAGAGCCTTACTTTAACACAATGTACTGTAACTTGGAATTTGTCCTGAGTCCCACTCATCAAAAAAATTGTAGTCATCAGAAGGACCAGTGTCTTATATATTCACATGGTGTAAATTCTGAAGACCACATTATGCCAGTACATTACTAGAGTATTCATTGAGGGATGGCCAATGCTAGAACTTGAATCATAACTAATAGCTAATCATTTTTCAGGTCTCAAAAAAGAGATCATTTGGACAGCTGTACATAAAATGGAAAATAAAAAGCTACTGTTTTACATGAATAGTTCAGACTTTTCTGTGCCAGAGCCAAGTAATAACTAAAATTAGAATCTTAATTTTTTGTGGTAAAAGGTCCAAGGCTCATTTAATTATGTTCCTTTCTATAAGATTTTGTATCCAAGTTTTCCACTAAGTATTTTCAACTTTTGATAATGTAAGCAACTGATATATTTATTGTATTATAGGCCGACAATTCATCTTTCTTCCAGATATACATTTAGAGAAATGTGAAGTTGTTTGAATGAAAATTTAAACCATTTGTGTCATTGTGTGCTTTCATATTGATGAACCAACTTATGATTTTGAACCTATTTTTCCATCATTGACTTGTACCAATACTTATACTTTTCCTATAAAGTTGATGATGGGATTTGTCAGTTCAATTTTTGAAAAAAAATACTGATATGACTTTCATTAATATTTTTATAGTTTTCAGAATTAGAGATACAGTTAGGAAGGGAAAAGTTTTAGATAACTTCTTTATGTGTCTGTAGTAGTGTACCATAAGATAGAAGCAAAATATGAAGCATTATTAGTTCATTAAATATTTATAATAATTTTTACTTTTGCCTATATTATGAATTTAACTAAAATAAAATGTGAGTTGTATATTTTTTAATTGAGTTGTTTCAATAGTTGGGAGCATCCTGCAACAACATACTGATTTTGAACTTTTTGAACTTGAACTGAGTATGATTTGAAAATAAATTATGAATAAATTTTAAATATCTAAGCCATAAATCTATTCATGCTTTATTCAGCAGATTTATTGAGTGCCTACTATATGCTAGGTACTGTGCAAAGTGCTACAGATAGACACAGATGAAAAACAATCCCTATCTTCAAGAAGCATATAGTATATTTGCAGGAAAGAGGAAAAAGAAGAGCAATATTAGAGTTGCATTGGTTAATGACAGAGGCAGGGAAAAAGATTAAGAGCATGTGGGAATAAGTGGAGCCAGGTGGTAGGGTAAAGATAATAAAGGCTTTCCAAAAGAAATTAACTTTACAGTAGGTTCAAAGGATGAAGTGTCATAGGCCTTGTGGGAAAATGCCTTTGTTTGCCTGGTTTGTAAATATACTTTAATTAAATGATGAAGCAGTTTATGTGTATGCTTACAACTTCAAAGAGAATAGGTGATATTCTATGGTGATAACATGCATACCCCATGTTTATAGCAACACAACTCACATTACCTAAGATTTGGAAGTGACGTTGAGACCATACACTAAGTGAAATAAACCAGACTCAGAAAGTTAAATATCACATGTTTTCTCTTATATGAGAAACCTAAAGCATAAAAATAAAAAGCAAAATAAAAGATAGGAAACAGGAGGTAGAATTTGTGGAGATTAGAAGGTGATTTAGGGAGAGGAGGGAGAAGAGGTAAAGAGAATTAAAATGAGATATCTATATGTATCAACTCCCCTTTACGTATTGTGTATTGCAAACATGTACTAATAAAAAAGGCAACCCAATAAAAAATAGACCAAAGATTAAGACAGGCTTTTCTCCAAAGAAGATATCTGAATAGGCAATAAGGGCATTAAAAGATGCTAAACATCATTTGTCATTAGGTACATGCAAATTAAACCACAGTGAGATATTTCTAAAATAACTAAAGTTCAGAGACAGTCCCAATTGTCGGTTAGGACGTGGAACAAGCAGAACTTTCAGATATTGCTGGTGGAAATGTAAAACTCCACTACCGGTATGGAAAATAACTTGGCATTTCTTATAAAGTTAAATGTGCCTTTACATATGACTTGACAATTCCACTCTAAATATTTTTTCAAGAGAGTGAAACCGGGCACAAGCTTAAGTATTGTATGGTATGTCTCACTTGAGTGAGGCCAAGTATGAAGAGTATAATAAAGGATGGATAGAAGGGGATGAGGGGATGGGTCTCTTACAATAGAAAAGTGGTCCAAGGGAACAAAGGTGAAGGGTGAGGAGTAAGGGAGATAAGTAGAATGAAGATATGCCATGTACAGGAACCTAATAAGCTCAATTAATGTAAACCTTATATGCTATAACATGAGCTAAGATTAATAATAACAAGAATGAGAATTGGGGGGCTGGGGATTTAGCTCAGTGGTTCTGCTGCCTGCCTCACATGCGCAAGGTCCTGACTTCAATCCCGGTACAAAAAAAAGAAAATTGGGATAAGGGAAGGGGCTAAAAAAAAAAAAGCTGTAGTATGTACATGTAACTACTCCCCAGGATGATTGTAAACTGCATGTACTCCAAACATGTACTACTAAAATAAAAAATAAACATTTTTTCAAGAGAAATAACGTTAAAAAGACATATGAATGTTCATAGCAGCTTTCTTCATTAAAACCTGGAAGCAACCTAAATATATATTAACAGCTGAATGGATAAATGTGTTACACAATTGAATACCATTCAGCAACAAAAAAATAACGAACCTAGTATTGTATATACAATAACATTGATGGATCTCAGAAACATGCTGAGTAAAAGAAGCCAGACACAAACGATTATTTCTTTACATGAAACTTTAAAACAAACAAAAAGTCTATTAAGCTGTTGCTGCTTCTTGGTGAATCAAGTTCTCTGAGTGTTGCAAAGTGTTAATCAGAACTGCAGTCCTACTTGAAGGACTGATTGAGGATTGCTCTGCTTCCAAGATCACTGGTTTGGTTGTTGGCAGGAGTTCCTCACAGGTTGTCAGACTGGGGATTCAGTTTCTCACTGCTTGTTGGCCTCCCTCAGTTTTTTATCACATGATTTGCTCCACAGGACATATCATAACATGCAGCTAGCTTCCTGGGATGAATGATTTGAAAGAAATCAAGATGGAAACCAACGTTTTTAAAACCTAACCTTGGAAGTAACATCCATCATTTTTGTCATACTATTTTTGTTGTAAGTCACTAAGAATAGTCCACCTTCAGGAGTTTGAAGGCCAAGAGATGGGATCATTGGGACCATCTTACAGGTCAAATTTAATATATGTAGAACAGAAAATGATGGTGCTTACCAGCTTTTTACCTGTAACTACTCAGCTATCTTAAGCCCAACTTGAGGCTGAAGAAAAAACACAATCTCAGAGATCGTGGCAGACCTCACTGGTCTTCCAAAGAGGACTTACAGATAACAGAAAGACTGAATACTTCAGTTGTTAGGATTTTGGAGATGGAGATGCTTTTCCAGAGATCCACATGGCTTAGTATCCACAGAATATGGGATGAAAGAAAAAAGTGTAGACCATTTAGGTAAATCCCAAAGGAAAAATTAGATATAATGTGATTTCTCAACAAGGACAGTCAAAACGTAAGGTCATTTATAGGAAATAACATACAGTAAATATACTGACCAGGTTCCAAAAGTTACACGTGCAGATGATCCAAACCTGAAATGACATCACAAGTTATTAAAGGAATAAAGGACACTTGTATCCTTGGAGAAAGCTGTGTCACAAGTTGCCACAGCCAGGCCATTTCAAGCAGCTGAAAACTGGCTCCTGCTTAGAATATCTAATACACACCGTCTCAGTAAGGAGTGGCTTTTAAATCTGGAGCTAAACAGTTATTCAAATGGGAGAAATGCAGAAATATCTAAGGGAGCCCCATGGTTCAAGATTAATAAAATTTCTTGGGGCCCACCTTCTCCTGCACCTGTTGTGCATTCTCCTAGTTAAAAGATGACTGTTAAGGAACAAGAATGGGAGATTCCTCCTTATATTTCCAATTGGAAAAATGCAAAGGGTTATGCAAGTCTATTAAACATCTAGCTGCTGATGGAAGATTTCAGACAGTACACATAAATGAAAATTTTGTCAAATTGGCTGAAGCTATATATATTACAGATCAGAAGGTTTGTGACTCTGTGGAAATGTGTGCCCAAGAAGGCAGATGGCTCAAAAAGAAAAGGAAAAATTATCCAAAAAGCCATGGAGATGAGGACTGGGATCAAAACCCATATGGAAAAAGAAGATGGGGAAGGCATGTGAATAATGAAACCCAGCATGAGAGGTGGAAAGAGACAGCATGACTGAAATTTTCCAAGGATGAGAGGTCACAACTCAGAGAACTGAAAAGCAGACTATCAGTGAAGCCACTGATGTTGGGGTGGCCAATCCTCAGACTTCTAATAGAAGTTCAATATGACCAAAGTTTTAACCAATTCAAGGGTGTGAACTGGATTTCCAGGTGGAGGTGAAATTTACATTTATGACCCAGCCTGGAGAGGTGGTAAAGATGGGTCTCACAGTATTTATAGGTCCAATAAAAATCTGGACGACATGTATGATGACCTAGAAGCCAGAATGAAGTCCAACAGGTTTGGTCCTGACAAGTAGATTTATGGTTCAGACCACAAACAGGCTGAAAAGGACCAGTTCAATTTGAGGAAGATCCTTTTGGTTTGGACAAGTTTTAGAAGAAGACAAACAGCATGATAGCTCTAAAAGACCTTAGTCACCACCTTCCCCAAGGAATACGAGCATAAGGGAAGGAGCAAGAGGAGGAAAGAATAGATACACCTCTCTTCAGTATGAAAACTATTTTATCCATCACGCTAATGATGCAAGTAATGGGGGAACACTTATAAATGGTCATGATAAAAACCAAACATGAGTACCAGAACCAGGGCCTGCTTTTTAATTATAGGATATGGGGGAACTGAAATTTCTTCTTTGAATTAGGTTTCTTTAAAGAGTGGGCTGTGTTTGTGCTTCTCCCACCTTTTGGTACTTATAGAACATACTGCCCCACATGCAGAATTGAGATTATTTCCTTTTGTGTGACACTAGTAGTATTGTCACAACTATAGTTACAACTGCTTATGACTAAAGTTACCCTAACTACCATGAGTAGAAAGATTGGACTGTGCTACCAAATGAATTTTTTTTTTTGGTATCGGGGATCAAACTCAGGACCTTGTGCTTGAGGCAGCGGCACCATTGAGCTAAATCCCCAGCCCCCAAATGAATTTTGTTCATATTCATACTGTGCTGTTTTACTCTGAAGTAGGAAAAGTAACGTTTTGGTTGGTGCAACTCTGTTTCCATAAAAACATTTAGACAAAAATGACAGTGCAGAATGATAATGAATATTTTTAGAAGGTTCATGTACTAAACCCTAATTTTTGTGTTAATTTCTAAAAGTCCAAAGAGAGACTTGACCTTTCAGTTTAATTAGTAAAATATAGACTACCCAGAGTTTCTCCTTGAACCTGAGTAATAGTACTGTATTTTTACATTTACCTAAAATCGAGTATACTGCATATGCTCAAAATCCACTTTAAATAAAGAAGAGGGTAGACCAGTGGTGGCGAACCTATGGCACACATGCCACAGCAGGCTGTTTGTATCACTCAAAGCTCTTAAAGGTTCGCCATTATTGGGTAGACAAAGAACCAAGAAGACCTGGTAGGCCATCTAATACCAAACCAGAATGTAGTTTTACACTTGATCTTAGCCAAAAGGCTGAGAAGCGATCCAGAATGTATTTTTGCCAATGGTCACCAGACCTATTGATAGACCAGCTCAGGCTTCTCATATAATGAACAACTGCTGACATTTTTATTTGTTTCTTTGCATTAAATTATAAATGCTGTGGAAGTTTGGTGGGATTTTTTTTTCTTTTCATTTTTAACTTGAAAGAAGCCATGCTTGCAAGTAAATATTGCATGCTGAATGATTTTCTAATATTTTCCCTGTTTTCTACACCATCATATTAATTTCACTTTCATGCAGTTCAAGTTAAAATTGTAGAGATTAGATGAGTGAGTACATGTAAGGCACTTAAAATAGTATCCGTATATGACTGCTGCTGTTCTCGGCTGCTTTGGTCTCCACTCCTCACCTTCTATTGGCTCACTTTCCTTCCTCTACATCTTTCATCTAATCTGTTTTCTCTTCTGTTCATCTTCTAACAGTGTCACTATTTGACCCTTCCACAATTCTTTCCCTTTTTCTCCTTACCACATTTCCTAGGAGAGTCAATCTAACCCTTTTCCATTGTTCTGATGTCACCTATTAATGGAGATTAAAGTTATCTACCCAAAATATCCTTCTGTTTTCTTCTCTGGAAAGTCTTTACAGTCACAGAAATTCAAATTCAGAAGATCCTTGCCTTAAGAGAAGGTGCATTCTTCTGTGGCTAATCCCTCCATCTCTTCTTTATTCAGTTCTTCAGCCGCAATTAAGTTCAGGGCAAACAGAAAATCCCCAAATAACTTTATAAAAGGTGTTTCAAGCCAAATGTGGTGATGCATGCCTGTACTCTCAGCACTCAGGAGGTTGAGTCAGAAGGATCACTCTGAGTTCGAGCCCAGCCTAGGCTATGTAGTGAGTTCAAGGCCAGCCTAGAATATACAGCAAGACTCAACAATCACCACCACCCCCCCGCCCCCCCGCGCGCAAGTGTTTCAGATGAAAGATATCTAGAAGTAGGCTGTTGAGGACTGATTTTACATCTTTACAAGTTGTCAGGATCTTTTTTTTTTTTTTTTTTTCACTGTTAAGCCATCTCTAAAGCATAGCCTGCATCCTCATGGCACAAAACTGCTGCCTGAAAACCAACAAATATAACTCTCCAGGAAGAAAAATAAATTTAGGAAGTCAGGGCGGGTCTCCTCTCTGGCCGGGGATTTAGCTCAGTGGTTCTGCTGCCTGCCTCGCAAGTGCAAGGCCCTGAGTTTGAGCCCTGGTACCAAAAATTATGTTCCTAAAGAACTGTACAGTTAATTTATATGTATTGACCAAAACTTGGTAACTAGGCACACCCTCCTTCAAGGAAAATTGAAAGGAGCTATTTTCAACTGGGAGGCAGTATATCCACCAAAATATGAGTGCTATGGCTTTAATACTGATTTTCTGTCACAAAGACTAGTAGAACAGATTTGGTAAGGCAAGCTCCTTTTTTCGCCTCCAGCAATAATTTCCATTTATTTACTTCTTCAACCATTTTGCATCCTCATTCTAGTTTTTCACCCTTCATTTAAAAACAAAATAAACAACCCCTCCTCCTAGTTCTACTCATTTTATTCCTTTCCCTACCCCACCAAAAAAGTTATCCCTCTCCTTTACAATTTTTCTCACGTCTTTTCCCAATTCCGACACATCATCTCACATTTAGATTGTCTAGCTTCCTAACTGGTAAAAATAAGTCTGTAAATCTTATTTGTACTTAACTTCACAAATAATACACGAGTACATTGTCGCTTTTTACAAATGTACAAATAACGGGAGAGTTTCCCTTAGGCCACGCTCACGGCTGGATCAAAACCTTTAATCAACTGAAGATGAATAGAAAGTGGGATAAATGATGCGATTTTCCACTCCGTTTGAGGAAAATAAGGACAAAGCCCTGTGTCATTGCGGGTGTTGGTGATTTCATTAGGGTCTCCTACCAGCAGGCTAGTCTTTCTTCTGCATCTCTGAAGGCAACGCTAAAACACAGAACGGGAGAACTCCAATCTTGAGCCACAGTGGCCAGAGCTGTAGAGTAGTGAAAAAACAAAGGCAGGTACGAAATTCTCGCGAGTTTTTGGATAAGCGCGGAACTTCTCTGACGTATTTCCGGGCCGCCGGGCCCAGGGAAGCTGTGGTAGCTGCCGGGAACCCGCAGGCCGCGAAAATGGTGGTTACCAGGGCTGCCCATTCTCGGGCCCGAATGCAAATCGCTTCGGCCGACAGCCCCCAGCAGAAGGTAGGAGATTCCAGATTTCCCCCGTTTCTCTTCGCTACTTCATAGAGTGTTCAGGCACGTGGGGCGGCGCAGCGGTCCGGTGGAGAGGGCCCGAGCTTGCCACACTCCGCGGGTTAACAGGCCCTGCGCCTTAAACCTATCGTGGAAACTATTAAGTCCTTACCAGTTGTTGTTTTTTTTTTTTTTTGGTGGGGGGTGCCGGGGATCGAATTCGGGTCGTTGCGTGGAAGAGAGACTAAGTAGCTCGCCTTGGGTCGTTCAGCACCTTAATGCAGATGCACAGCACAGACCTTTAAACCTCAGTGTTAACACCGTATGTACTGAGGAAGATTCCGGCCGCCACGCGCAAGGCTCAGTTAATGGGGTTGCAGCGAGTGGCATCCTTACCATGCGTGGAGACTGGGGTGGCCCACCACCAACTCCCTTTGGCATGGAGTGGACCATGGTGACACCGCCTGTTGGCTCTCGGCCGCTGCCACATTTCTTTGGATGCTACGATGAAAGGAACCCAGCAGCTTTTTTCTTGGATATGTAAAGGCAAGAATGGTGGCTGATTCCATCGATGTTTTCCTAAACACTTCTTTGCTTAGGATTAGTATTTATCCCCACTCTTTGCTACCTTTTTATGGGTCAAAATGTTTTGTTGTTGAGAAATTTTCTGTTTTGCTTTCTAAAGTCAGATATAATACTCTGGTTTCTCTTCAGATCATATAAATATTTCATCTTTTAAAGTCAAATATACAATTAGAGTAAAGAAAATTAGATCCAACACTTAGATTTTTTATGTTTTTAAATCATGGGTTTAGTTTTTTGTAAAAATCTTGCTTACAGGTTTTCTTGTTTTTGTTTGTTTTAGTCTCCTTTAAGATTTTGCTCCCGAGAGGAGTGTCTCATTTGTTTTGACCTTGTCACAGCCCTACCTAAATTATAGTGTATTTCCTTTGGCTTGCAGAGTTCTGCTGCTGAAGGAATTCAAGCACATCCAGAAAGCAAGAAGGAATCTGGACCTGATAACCAAAGTACAGCTGAATCACAGACTGCTGGGAAACAAAGTTCAATCTCTAGAACTCCTAAAACAGAAAAGAGGAAGAACAGGACTACAGGCTCGTTAGCAGAGATAACTGAACCATCCATTGATGGAGAGTTCTCTGATGCAGAGTCAAATTGTGCTGAGATGCAGGCGCCTATTGTAAGAATAACTAGGAGAAGGCAGATCATAATTGCACCTACTCCAGTGTCCACTGTAAGAAAAAAGCAGAAAATAATTCCACTAAATGAGTCTGTTGCTGAAGAAGTTGTCTCTGAAGCAGAATCTCATGCTTCAGGTATTTCTAGAATTGTGCCTTCCCCAGAAATGACCAGAACCAGAAGTAAGGCTAAAGCGCTAACATGTCAAAGCCAAGAATCACATGCCGAAGCCATATCTGATGCTGAATCATGCTCTGACATTTCATTCCCTGAAATTACACATAAGAGAACAACCAAGATTATGCCAAGGAAATCACAGGCACAAACTGAGAATAAATATACTAAGATTGTACCAGAAAATGAAAAGCAAATCGTGGATATCTCTATGAAGTCAGAGGATTCTGATACCAGACAGACCTCTCAGAGTTTGGATGGAGAGGAAAACAGAGTAACAGATGAGGGAAAGGAAAATGATGAAAGTTCTCAGTTGAAATGTCTTTCTAAACTTAAGGACCCTAGCCTTCAATTAGTTTCTCAAAATCATTCAACCCCTCAAAATAATAAAACCACATCAGAGCCCTCAAATCTGAACAGTGAAGCTGTAATGAAATCATTAGCTCAAACATTTGCAGTTGTAGAAGTGAACAGATGGAATGAAGAGACAAAAAGCACCGTAAAAATAAGTGACTTGACAAAGTTCAATAGTCATCATGGTAATGATGATGAAGAGTCCACAAATAAAGTTGTCAGTGGGGACAACAGTGAAAGGAGTGTAGATCTTGAATGTGATATCAGACTAAACAAATCTGAGCTCAGCCACTCTCAGGATATGGATGATTCTGTCTTACTAGTTCTCAGCAGTGATGAAAGCCAGCAATCTGAAAGCAGTGAAAGTGAAGAGGACACTGTGTGTTTTTTTGAAAATAGTGGTCAAAAGGAATCATTAAATGGAAACTCAGAAAATAGATCTCAGGACAATGCATTCTTTGTAATTGACACAACTCCTGGATTGAATGCTGATAAAAATTTTTACTTGGAAGATAAGGCAAGTGAGGTTTCCACTGAGGAAGAAAAAGAAGAGGAGGAGGATGAAAATAGTGAAGAAGAACCATCAGACAGTGACAGAAATAAGGATGAGTATAGTGATGAAGATGACTTACTAAATAACACAAAGTCTAAACTGTAAGTTTTACCTTTATTTTTAGAAGTAAATTTAGGAATGGTGGAAATTAACTCAGGGTTTTGTGTATGTGAAGTATTGTCAACCATTGAGCTATATCCCCAACCCCAAAAGTAAATCTTAGGTGTGTATGTTGTGGTTATTTTATCATAAAAATGTGAACTAAGAGAAAGCATGGGAAATGAGAAAATTACTGTTGGGTTCAGTATGGACCAGCTCATCTATCGAGCATTTCCCTCATCTTTGTACCTTCAACTATTTCTCCCACTAGTTACAGCCAAAAGTGTTTCTTTTGGTAATATATTGGAAATTATCATTAAGATTTTCCTGTGTGATTGTGAGAACAATATGAAGGGGAGAAGAAAATAGCCTGCTTTTTTGTTTGTTTGTTTTTTTACATGTTAATTGTAGAAAAATTGAAAAATATACAAAAATAATCACCGGTAAGTCCAGCCATCATCCATTGAGAAGCACTAATTTTGGAGGCTATTTCTTTAGTTTCTTTTTTCCTCTGTTAAATTTGTTTTTTCTTGTTGTAGACCCTAGTGGCAGTGTTATCTACTGGAACACTGTATATATTAACAGATATCACCAGGCTTTGCTCTAAACCAACAAAAGCCGAGATGGGGATTTAGCTCAGTGGTGCCACCACCTGCCTTGCAAACACAAGGTCCTGAGTTCCATCCCCAGTACCAAAAAAAAGAAAGAAAAGAAAAGAAAAAGCGATCAAACTCTCAAGGCTAGGCTGAGACATACTTTTTGCAAGCCACACTCCTCCTCACATTAGTTCTAATGTTATATTCAGGGCTAAGAATCCCTAGCCACTGCAATAGAATGATTTCACTTCCCCAAAAAAGTTGATTGTGCTTTAAACTACTATTCAGTTTTATGAATAATCAGGGAAGAAAGTGACTTTAAATTCACTTGCTTATAAATAGTATCCTTCAGTCATATCAAGTACAAATTCTCATTATGTAAACAGCTGAGCAGCTGGAACCCACACCAGGTACAGAAGATTCAGATCTGTTAAGTTTATGATTCACTACCACCACAACCACCAGGGATAGGGATTGAATCTGAGGCTTCACACATATACTTCAGTCCTTTTTTAAAAAAAAATTGAGACAAGGTCTCACTTAAGTTTTCCAGGCTGCCCTTGAACTTTCTGTTGTCTTGCTTCAGCCTCCCAATGGCTCCAGTGACATTTCATCTTTTTAAACTCCTGTTGGAGGGGATGCTCCCTGCCATTTAAGACTCACTGGCTTGGAGACACCACCAGATGCCCTTAGTCACCCAGGGAAGAATTCCAAGTTTGGATAACTTGGAAGTTCAAAGTAGAAGAACCTGTTTTTGTCAATAGTATTGGTTTAGAAAATGTGGGAAATAAGTTTGGATAACATTCTAGTTAAGTCATTTATTCATACTAGAGTTTCTTCTAAATGAATATCCTAGATTTAGAATACATACTTAATAGATTTTTTTGCCTTTTGTTTTGGGGCATTGACAATATAAGACAGTGATGGTGAACCTTTTAGAGTTTTCACTGATACAAATAGCTGGCTGTGGCACACATGCCATAGCTTTGCCACCAGTGGTGCAAGGAAAGAAGAATAAGTGATTTTTTAAAAATGCAACCTTATTTCTTTCCATTTTAATTACTTTTTTTTGAGATAGGGTCTCACTATGTAGTTGAGGCTAGCCTTGAACTCACTGTGTAGCTCAGGCTGGCCTTGAACTTGAGGCAATCCTCCTGTCTCAGCCTCCTGAGTGCTGGAATTACAGATGTGCACCACCACACCCAGCTGTTAATTAGTTGATCTTTAAGTGATTATTTCTCTTTCAGTCTGAAGTTGACAAGTAGCAGTATAGACCCTGGTCTGAGTATCAAGCAGTTGGGTGGTGTGTACATTAATTTAAATGCAGAAAAACTTCAGTCTAAGAAGAAAACTCTAACACAGATCAAGGAGAAAAAGAAAAATGAGGTAAGTTACATGAAGTGTTTTGTCCTTTTCTAGAAGTGTCACTTCTAGAAATGTTAAATCCTTGGAGAAAGAATGAACATCTTATGGTAAAATGACGTTAGCCTAAAGAGCTCATTCTTTTATCTCACTAGAACAATCATTTCTTAATAGAGACCCATCTATAAAAGGTGGTATTTGAAAAATAGTTTTAGGTCAGTATTTCTATTCTTGTATCCACAAGTTATGATCCCAGAGGGTCTGTTTTCTTCTCTTTCTTGCTCTACTTTTAGTTCTTAACTGTTCCAGATCCTGTTGAGAATCCAAAAGCTATGAGTGCTGCCTCCCTCACCTGGAAAAAATGCAGTGTTCTTTTTTTTGTTGTTTTTTTGTTGTTTTTTTTTTAAGACAAGGTCTCACTCTGTAGTTCAGGCTGGCCTTGAACTCACTATGTATCCCAGGCTGCCCTCAAACTTGCAGCAGTCCTCCTGCCTCCGCCTCCTGAGTGCTAGGATTACAGTTGTGCACCACCATGCCAGGCTTACAGTGTTCTTATAGACATAAAATTGTATATGAAATTTTGGGAGGGATTACTATTAGGATAATTTTACCTAAACATTTAGCTTTAAACATCTTGCATTGCTTTCTTCCAAATCTGTTTTCTAGCCTTCGTGGCTCTTCAGCCATTTGAGTCCAGGTATCTGCTCATTTTGATGTGCATGGGAACTTGACTTTACTAATTTTTTTGTTCTCTTCCCTGCTTGAACTAGCTTCTCCTTTTATGTCCTTTATGCTGGTTAAGGGCATTAAAGTCTCTTTCTTTTTTACACTCAGTTACCAAGCCTTGAAAATGATGCCTTTCCCCACTTCAGTATTTTGGGGTTTTTCTTTTTTTTCAGTGCTGGGAATTGAGCTCAGGGCCTCTATACATGCTGAGTAAGCTCTATGGCGGAGCTACATCCTAGCCCTGCCTTCCCTCTTGAGCCAGTCAGTAGACAGCACAAACCTTTATTTCTCATGGTTTTTCCTCCATTTTCTTTGTTTTTCAAGCCATCCTTCATTCACCTAGATTTCTTCTTAAAACAAATCTGTCGTGCTAGTCTCCTACTTATGTCCTTCAGTGGACTTCTTAGAGCCTTCAAGATACCTCTATATTGCTAGCTTCAACTGTCTACCTGATTTGTTTTTTACATTGAAGACTACTCTAATTCCCTGAAAATGCTCTGCTCCTTCCCAGACCAATGTCTTGGGAAAAAATTATGTGACCCCCCCCCAGTTCCTCCTCCCACCTCCTCTGTGCTTCTGTAACATCTAATACAGGTCTGATTTATTAAGTAGGGTTTCTCAATCTTAGCAGTACTGATATTTTGGGCTGCATCATTCTTTGTTGTGAGAGGATGGGCTATGCAGTGTAGGACATTTAGCAGCATTGCTGACTTCTACCCACAAGATGCCAGGTGCATTCTCCATTTCCTTCACTATTACCAAAAAATATCTCCAGACATTGCCAGTTGCTCTCAAATGAGAACCAATGTCCTAAGAGTCTAGTATAGGACTTGACACACAGCAAGTTCTTAATCATCTATTAAGTAAATGTTGTACTCGCTGATTGGAAAGCCTAGATTGCTACTGTACTACCCAAGAACACTAGGCCTGAATCTGAATTGGGTGACTCTTAATTTTTCAATCAGTAATATCAAGTGGTATTGCCAATTTAATGTTTGAGCTATATTTCTATGAACAATCATGAGAAAAGATAAGTTGTCTTATTTGGGTCTTAACCTGGGGAAAATACGACCTTGAATATTTAATCATCTCAGGCAAGTAACAAAAAATGAAGAGGTCATTTAGACTAGCAGATTTGACTACACAAAATTTAAAAATACAAAGTTTAAAATAGTAAACAAATTATATAAAAACTAATTTCATATTTTTACAGCTTCTACAGAAAGCTGTTATTACATCTGATTTTGAAAAAAACTATTGTGTCCCACCATATAGTGAATCAAAGCGTCAACTTCAGAAAAAACGCAGGGTAAGTACAGTGATTTTTATAATTTATAATGCATATAGGTACTTGGCTTTGTATTTTCAGATTATACAGCATAGTTGTACAATTAAACAAGAAGGATAGATATAGACCAAAGAAAATTACATATCTCTAAGGATCATAATATATTACATGGTTTCATAAACACAAGAATTTTTACATTTTTATAATTACAATAGTGCACACAAATACAGCTTTTTAAAATAAACCTTTAAAACAGTGATAGCCAGTATATAGGTTCACTGATAATATCTCCTGGCTTTTAAGTACTGTGTACTAAATGCTAGGAGCTCCGTTGTTCTGTTGAAAGGAATTTAATGTAGCCAACCAAAAATCCTGTACTCTGACAAATGAGAGAATTTAGTAAAATAAAGTGGATTGCTTCCATCAGCCATTTCAGCTAATAAGTATATAGTTACCAAGGGAGCTTGGAGGAAAGTTGATGATACCATAGTAATGTCCCTAATATGGAGCACACTGACACATGTTAAGCACCAAATATTTTCTGCATGAATGAAACAAAATTAATTTCTTGTTTAGATTTTCAAAAGATTAGCAATTTTTGTTTTATGTTAGAAATAATACAAATTTCTGGA
The DNA here is from genome assembly GCF_053883595.1 of Heterocephalus glaber. Taxonomy (NCBI): domain Eukaryota; kingdom Metazoa; phylum Chordata; class Mammalia; order Rodentia; family Bathyergidae; genus Heterocephalus; species Heterocephalus glaber. Next base: position 28,954,338 of record NW_028258296.1, on the reverse strand, counting down.
CTAGTTTCTGAGACATCTAGGTAACTGAAAATGTTAATATTTATGTGTAAAGTCCATAAGTGAAAATTCTTGGGGGGGCGGGTACTGGGGATCGAACTCAGGACCTTGCACTTGCAAGGCAGGCACGGTGCCACTGAGCTAAATCCACGGTCCCAAAAATTCTTTTATATATTATCTCTAATATAGACTGTTTTAGGCAATGAAAACTGAAACTATGTTAATCTTCCAGCAAGTCATTGTTAATCTTCCAGCAAGTTACTTGCTGATACAAAATAGATTTTATTTTTGAGACAGGGTCTATGTAGCCCAGGCTGTCCTTGAACTCACTGTGATCCTCCTGCCTCAGCCTCCCAAGTACTGGGATTACAGGTGTGTGTGCAACCACACCCACCTCAAAATAGATTTTTAAGGAGTTTTCATTTATGAAACTAATAACATTGTGTAACTTAGCAGAGAAATTAGATTTGTTCTTTCCTTTTATAAAGGTGATTCTGAAGATAATGCTTTCTATTAAATAACTTTTCAATTCATAAGTTTTTCTGTATACTTTTGGGGAAAATAAGATACTGTTAAAGTTAGAATGTTTATTTTTGAAATCTGAATTTCAGAAAGAGCGACAAAAAACTGCAGGTGATGGTTGGTTTGGAATGAAAGCTCCAGAATTGACTGATGAACTTAAAAATGATCTCAAAGCTCTGAAGATGAGAGCAAGCATGGACCCAAAAAGATTTTACAAGAAAAATGACCGAGATGGCTTTCCTAAGTACTTCCAGGTATAGAAATCTTTGTTTACTTTTAAAATAGACACATACTTAAAATGTGCACACCAAACATAAGGACCACATCTACTTAGGCTGTGTAATGATGAACATAATTCAAAAAGCCACCAGCTTTTAATGGGGTACTATTAAAAATTGTACTGTAACTGCATTTCCAAGTCAGCTTGCTAGGACTTAATAAAACTTTAAGGGCCAGTATATAAATATATGAATAGTAGCTGCACAGTAGAGTGCTTGCGGAGCTTGCATTGAGGCCCTGAATTCAAACCTTAGTACCCATAAAAGGAAAATATAGGCCAAGCCAGAGCATCCGTCCATGTAGAATGGAGGGGGAAAAGCGAGAGTCATTTGTACTGATACTTTTCTCTTTTCAAGGTGGAGGGGCATCCCTAGGAAAATTCTAAAAATTATATAGTTATACCTCAGGATATTTTCACATGAAAATTCAGTTGATTAATCCTCCAAGTTTTCATTATTCTTGACTACCTTTTTTGTCACTTACCTGGATTACTCCACTAGTCTTCGGTCTGCAAGTTTACTTTCCTTTCTAGTCCATCTTCCATATTGTAGCCAGCTACATATTTTTCTAAAACTCTGTTCAGGCTATATAGTACCTCTACTCAGAGACTTTAATAATTGTTTATGACCTACATGGTAGCTGTACCCCTTCATTTGACCCTTCAAAATTTTCAACCAAACCAGTTCACCGACTTCATTTGTCACATAGCCTTCTTAAGCTCAGTCCCTTTTTCAGAACATGCGTATGCCAGCCTTTGCATTCTTTGACTTTACATGTGCTTGACTCTTCCTTGTTTGCTTGAAATTTAACCTGTACACATCCCAGCTAAAATGTGATCGGTCAGATCTTTACCTCTTTTAGGTAGAATTGGTCACTCAGTCTTTAGAGCATTTATAGCATTTTGTTTGGTACATATTATGTTAGCCTTTAATTTTTTAATAATTCTTGTTTGTATCTTCCTTAAGACTCACTTTAGGGACTAGATATTTTTACTCTTTGTTTCCCTAACACGTAGCACACTGCCTGGTGTACAGTTGGCACTCTGTGTACTTTAGTTGGTTGAATGGAACAAATGGAGAGCAGTTAAAAAGTAAGTTCTGGGCCAGGCATTTAGATCAGTGGTTCCGCCGCCTGCCTCACAAGTGCAAGGACTCAAGTTCGATCCCCGGTACCAAAAAAAAGGAGAAAAAATAAGTTCTAAGCTGGCAGTATTTAGGATACCTAGGAGATCAAATAAGTATGTAACAGAACTTACATGTACTGTATTTCATTGGATTGGAAAACTAAAAAGAGTTTACATTAATTCTTCTCTCCTTTCTTTTCACTACTTATCATGAATTTAACTGAACTGTTTAACACTGAATTATGAAAAATAACTTTTGGGTCTACTATAAACTAATGAAGTATTGTTAGACCAGTGTGCTAATAAGTGATTTGTTTTTTATTAAAAAGGCAAGACTAATTTTAATACTGGTGTAACAAAAGTATTTTCCATTCCTTTCTGTAAATATAATTTATTAGAGCTACACTGAAATAGAGAAGCAACTTGGATTCAGGTATTTCATGACTTATTTCAATCATTTGTAGATTGGAACTGTTGTTGACAATCCAGCTGATTTCTACCATTCACGAATTCCCAAGAAGCAAAGGAAAAGGACTATTGTGGAAGAACTGCTGGCTGATTCTGAGTTCAGAAGGTAATGGAATTACATTTCATTTTATAGTATGTGTATTTTTCTTTAAAATATGCACTTAAAATTTTACATTGATAAAATATTGTCATTTTTAAATAATCTACATATTAACATGAATGTACATTTTCATGAAACTAAAAGTGCAAATCTTTTTAACGTCTGGCATAATTAAACAGAATTAGAGACTCAACGTCTCTTTTTGCAGATAATACACATCATGTAGCCTTTGGGAAACTCCACTGTACTCTTGAGAGAATGAAGGTGAAAAGGGCCATTACTCCCTTATTAGTATTCTTGTGGAAATAGTTTTTATGTAACAGATCTCTTCCAAGGGTCTTGCCCACATACTTTGCAAACCATTGGTCTGTAATGTTTTCTAAGGTTCTAAGAAATAGAAGTCATATTATGTGTTTTCAGGTAAGTGCAAACTTAGTTTTGCTTTGTCCTTATTATCCCACACTTACATCCCATATTTAACACTGCCTGATACAGGATATAGTACATGGGTCTTTAAATTGCAAGCTTTGTGTGGGAAGACTGTAGCTGGCATGTTCTGTGCTGTATCCTCAACTAGAATGGCTCCTGTCACACAGTGGTAGATTAGTATATATGTGATGTGAACATGCAAACATTTTTGAGAATTAGAACATCCTAATTTCTAATGTCTGATGTCTTATACAGACCTAAAGGTTTGATTTTTCTTTTCAGATATAACCGAAGGAAGTACTCAGAGATCATGGCTGAAAAAGCAGCAAATGCAGCAGGAAAAAAGTTCAGAAAGAAGAAGAAATTTCGCAATTAATATTCACCAAGCAAATTCCATTATTTTACATCTTCCCTTTTTTTATTTGTAAAAGAGGTTTAGAAGACTTAACACCATCACAAATTTAATATAGACTGACTGTTTATATAGGGATTTCTGTTTGGAAATAAAATTGACAGGGAATCAATCACATGTCCTTTGGAATAAAAATAAGCACATCTACAAAAGACCTGTTCTGGCTTAGACTATTTAAGGGGAAAAGAACGTCAGCCATTTTAAGATAATATTTTTATTAGGTTTTCAGTGCTTGGTTATTTAAGGAAAATTTAATTAAAAGTTATAGCATTTGCTAATATGTTCAAAGAACATCTTTTAATGATTGTATAAATAATACCTTAGTTACTGTGTAGTTTTATATATATATGTCTGTATGTGTGTGTATATGTACAGGGGAGTTGACAGACAGGCCATGCCCTATAATTAGCTGCAAATTCAGATCCAGAAACAGGAGGAAAATTGATCTTAACCTATATTCATTGTTTTGTTTCAAGCAAAACAGGATTGAAAAATAGCATTTTAATTTGGCCAAAAGGTAAAGTGGCTCAGTTTATCTCCTCTCCAGTAGCACAAGTATGTATTCTGGCTAAGTTGCTTTCTGCCACCAAGGATAGTTGGGTCATTTATGTAATGCTTCTTGGTGAGTTGCAGCCTCCTTTTATCATTGTTTACTGTATCTTTATTTTCCTAGCATACTATTTTAGATTTTAGTGAACGTAAAAATCTCATATTTTACCTTTACTGTTTGGGGTCACAAGCAACCTAGTAAACACTAGAGATAACAATAACTTTCACTGTTGAAGTTAGGGAAGCATTTATATGTGTTCTCTTTTATAGAAAAACTTGTTTCAAAAATCATTTTGCCTTTTGTGTAATACAGAATCTCATATGACAGTTAAGTATCAAAACAGGAAGAAGAAATAACTTTTGGTAAGCTACTTGTTAGGACTTGGATCTTAAATGACCCCCTCATTCTCATACTAAATAAAATCTTGATTTGTCACCTGTGGTGTTATTTGGAGATGGTGAAACCAGTAAGAGGTAGGGCCTAGAGAAGGGAAGTTAGGTCCCTAGTGGTATGCCTTTGAAGGAGATATTTGAGATCCTGCCCCTTTTTCTTGTATCCTGACCACAAGACCCAACATGACAGGGGTGAGCAGTCCATGGGTACTAAAACCATGAGCCAAAATAAACTTTCCTTTTTTGTTGTTTTTGTTTTTGTTTTTTGAGGCCAGGTCTCCCTTTGTACTTCAGGCTAGCCCTGAACTCATTATGTAGCCCAGGCTGGCCTCAAACTCTTGGAGATCCTCCTGCCTCAGCCTCCCAAGTGCTAGGATTATGGGTGTGCGCCACCATGTCTGTCTCTAAACTTTCCTCCTTTTGAGTTGATTATTTGGTCACAGATGGAAAGCTGACCAGCATACCACTTAACTTGGAACAAGGTAGAAAGGCTTTAACAAATGTAAAATACCTTATTCAAGTGACAAATAGAAATTATTCAACTAAAATTCACCTATTAACATTTATTGTGTATGTGTAGCTTTTTTGTATCAAATGTGATACACTTCACAAATTATCATGAATCTTCAGTATAGTATCTAAGTATAATTTTAAGTAAAGGTCAGAAGGCAGAAAACTTCTGTCTTTTGTTCTCTGAGTGATCCTGGCCTGCTATATCTGCATATCTCATGTGATGAGGTCCTGATAACCCCATTTTAAACACAATATTTTTTTTTGGTACCCAGATTGAACTCCAGACCTTGAGCTTGCAAGGCAGGCAGTGGAACCACTGAGCTAAATCCCCGGCCCAATTTTTTTGGGGGTGGTACCAGGGATCGAACTCAGGTCTTTGCACTTGCAAGGCAGGTGGCAGAACCACTGAGCTAAATCCCTGGCCCCTTAAACACAGTATTTTAAGTTGAAGATGCATTTAACACATCTAATATACCAAGCATTATACTTTAGCCTAGCTTTCCTTAAATTATACTCCAAATACTTAAATTGGCCTATACGTGGACAAAGTTATCTAACAGACTATATAAGTGTTGAATATCTCATGGATTTATTGAATACTTGTGCCCAAATGATGCTGGCGACAGCATACAGGTCTATTTGTTTACCCTTATGCTCACGTGCAAAGTAGGAGTTGCAGATCACTGCCATTGCCCAGCATTAGAATATCACTAGCCCAGGAAAAGATTAAAATTCAAAGTATAGTTCCTACTGAATGCAGATTGGTTCTCACCATTGTAAAGTTGAAGAGTTGTAACAAACCATCTTAGGGACCATTCCTCTGAACAATCATTGAAATTATCTTGCAAAGCAACTCTTGGGAACAGTTTTAGTGACTTTGGCCTGTGTCATTACATTCAGTTCACCTACTAAAACTTAGGCAAAATTACTGATAGACCAATGAAAGCTTTATAAAGGGAACCAAGGGCTGCTACAGTAGGATGTGCCGTTGAAAAGTAGGACAATGAAATTTAAATCCCAAACCTAGATCTGTCTCCTGAGCTCTTGGACTTCTTTTCCATCTCACTCTATACGTCTACTTTCCTTTCATTCTTTTCTTACAAACTTGAGAGCCTGCTATGAGCTTGGATTTGTATATAAAAATGCCAAGTACTGCATACATGTCCAGGATGTTCCACGGACCTCAAACTATGTGGAAATGTGAACCCATTTTCCCCCAAAACCAACTTGTCCCAATGACCATTTCAGCGCCCACCCATAAAAAAGACAATTATTGTCATTTTACTTCTGCTCCTCCCTCTATATCCCTTAGTTTGTCAGGGCCCATCAATTTGACCTCCCATGAAACAGCCCCACATTGGTTGTTTTCTTTTGTTTTCCCCCACATTGGTTGTATATTCAGCCTTCTCCCAAACCATCTCCTAAATTTCACCCCTCATCATTTTCTTAGAACTAAGAGGCTCTGACAGCCTTTGAACTGGACTTCAGGGCTCTGGTCTGAGGCTGTTCCAGCTCATGATCCCCACTACAGCCAGAGGGATGACACAGATCACACCTTAATCACCGCTTCCCAGCTAAAACCTATTTAGTAGTTTCATACGGTCTTTAGGGTAAAGTCCACACTTCTCAGTATTACAAGATGAAAATACCATCCTTTCCAGGGCCTTCATACTGAGCTGCATCCCCAGTCCTTTTACTTTGAGTCAAGGTCTCACCAAGCTAAATTGCCCAGACTGGACTCAAACTCGCAATCCTCTTTTAGTAAGTGGGCTTCCAGATGCCTCATCTGTCACTTAGATTCAGCATATGAGTAGAATCAGAGTTTTTTAAATCATTTGGAAAACCTTTAATGAATAAGCAACACCAGAGCTGTCTGGAAATGATCTAGGAACAGGCACATGCTTTTTTCCCCTCTTTATCAACATTACAATTGTTTGTTTACCTCTTTTTTCTAAAAATTAACTTTTCTATTACATTATGAAAACAAACTTCAAACATTGCAAGTATAGAGTAAAAAGGCCACTCAATGAGCACTGCTCTGAAATAACCACTGCTAACCATATCTCTCCAGAAATCTACGCACACAGTCACAATAATAAATGTGTTATCACTAGTGTTACTATCAGCAGTTTGATAAATAGAATCTTATTAAAATACTAATTTTCACACCCCAATGTTTTTCATACACTCTTAGATATTTTCTGATAGCAGTTTATATAAATCTTATTCTTTTAAGGTCTACATTGTATTCAATTACGTTGTCTCTACTACACTTTCTTCAAACAGATCATCACTGATAGACAACTAGGTCATTTCCAGTTTGAGGCCATTACAAACAATGCTGCGACTGCTATTCATTTTATGGAAGATAATTAAATGCTAATCTTCCTAAATATATGAGAATTGCAAAATGCTAGAATATTTTTTAAGTAAATATACAGCACAACCAAGTGGGATTCATTTCAGGAATGTTTTTCTTATGTGATAAAGATATATGTGTTTGTGTGTATGCAGGCACAGTCACACCAACCTCAAAAGCCAGCAACATGCTTATTGAGAAAGCATTTCTTTAAGGACCAGAAGAAAGACAAGCCCACTATTAACATCATGAAAAATTATTTAATATTTTCTGGACATAGTAGCTGATGCTATTACAAGAAAAATAGTATAAGGCATTAAACTAGGAGAAAACAAAGCCATCATAATTTGTGAGTAATATATTTCCAGAAAACAAAATTAATCAACTGAAACTATTTTTCCACTTTTAAAATTGATATGTAACTCCCACAAAACTCTGAAGCCTCTGGAGGCTGTGGGGAGTGGACCACAAGTTAGAGGAAAGCTTGGGCAAATATCACACTATTTCCTGAACATTTTCATGACCTCCAAAAGAAACCTCATACTCATTAACAATTACTTCACATTCCTCCCAGCTCCACTTTTTTTTTTAAAATGGTTTCTTAAATTTATTTATTTTTTTAAACATAACACAAGGAAGGTGTTAAAACTGGTGTAATAGCTCAATAGAATAAGTTTTCCAGATTTTGGGAGGGATGAAGAAGGAGATATTCAGAACCCTTCACCAGAATCCCGCCAGCTTGATCATAGTGGATTAAGGATGTGCTTTGTGGATGTAGTCAGTCAACGACACCAGCTTGACAGATCTTTCTTTCTGCACCAAATCCCACTGAGTTATCTGATCCCCTTGGCTGACGAAGAACCATTAGGTGAGGAGCACTGGCATCATCCACAGTGATGTTCTTCAAGCGATTGACCAACCTATCAGGTCAAGGGGCTGCAACAGCCTTGGGGCCCTCGCAGACTCGCCAAACATTATAGGCACTGCACTTGCCAGTGCACTGGTTAAGAATTACTGAGAACTCCACCTCGTCTCCTGCCTGTAGCTCAATGCCATCCTGAACTTCTTTCACATGGAAAACGAGCTTCTTGCTATCTCCTACTTCAGAGTTAATGAAGCCAAACTGATCTTTCACACACTTCACTGTGGCCCTACGCAGGAGTGTGATGTTATAGGCCACAGTCTGTGCATTTTGGCCCAGGACACACAACTGGAACTTAACACTCTCCCCTTTCTGCAGGCAATCCCCTTTGTTGGCCATTCCAACTATGCCAAATGGATACACCTCACCTTTCATATCCCCCTCTTCCACAATCGCAATCATTCCTTGATACTCAGTCTGTGTTGGATCAACATTCCTCAAAGGACGAATGACTTTACCAGAGTAGATGGTGGGATCAGCTTCCTCAGTAAGACCATTCACTGAGTGAGTTTTGTTTACTTTTTCAGCGCTGACTTTGTTGCCTTTGCCTTTGGACAAGCTGTACTCAACCATGTCCCCCAGTTCCAGGCTATCAACATCACCAGAGAATTCACTGTAATGGAAAAAGATTTCCTTATCATGATTGGCTGTTTCAATAAATCCAAAATTATCTTTCAGAGTTGCCACATAACCCAAGAGCCTCTTGGAATTGGAATTACGACCTAAAAGTGCCACACAGGTTGCAATCTGCTGCCCAGGCCTCTGTTTGTCACTAATACTAAATTCAACCTTATCTCCTATTTGAGGAGAAGTAGAACCTTCCACATCCTTGGCTTGAAAAGCAATAGTTAGTTTCACTCCACAATCATCATTAGCAATAATGCCATCCTCAGCCTCCTTCTCCTTGGCTTTGTTAGGGCTAGTGGTTTTAGGATTGGAAAAAGTGGCTTCTTTTTCTACAGTGCCCAGAAAACGATGATCTGAATGAGAATGGAATGAAACCATGCCCTTGGGAAGTTTTTTAATCCTAATAGCATGATTTCTTTGGGCAGAGAGCATGTCAGGAACCACAGTAAAGTCTACTTCATCTGGAATATGAAGCTGGTTCCCATCCAGAATTTCACTGAAGTGGAAAACATATGAGCATCCCAATCCACACACTTGATAAAACCAAACCCATCTCTCAAGGCACTGATTACACCCATTTCTCTGGCTTCATTAGTGAACTGAAATGTATTTGATAGAACTTCTATGGTGGTTGCTCGTTCTAATTTCTCATGTTGCTCTGTTGAAATATTAAACTTAACATGGTCACCTTCCAGCAGGGTCACCTTGGATTTTGTATCTTTATCTCCAAAAGGAAGTTCTTTAGGAATCACAAAATCAACTTTGATTCGCCCCAGCAGTAGGTCATTCTGGTTTTTACTGGGTACTTTTGGGATAACTTTGGTTACAGTTCCCTAAAATGTTCAATGCTGATATCTTCAAAAATGACTGTTCCTTGAGGCAATAATCTGACATCTGTTGCAACTTCTTTACCATTTCTGTCCTTGATTGTGAATTCCACATCATCTCCAGGTTGCAAGGTTTCCAGGTCACCTTTAAACTCACTGTAGTGGAAGAATATCTCTTTTGCCACATCGCCTCTTTCAATAAAGCCAAATGCCTCCTTCATGGCACAAACTACCCCCTGACAGCAGGCTTGTTTCTTTTTCAACAGCATAATGTTACGAGCACTTACAGCACCAGTATGTTTATTGTTATCAATTACAAAATTTATTTTATCTCCGGTTTCCAGCTGAACATTCCCTTCAACATCTTCAGGGGTGTAAGTCAGGTAAAACACTTCTTGTCCATTCATTCGTTCTTCAGGGTGGATTTCTGGTTTTATCTTCACTAGTTTAATAGCAATTTGGTTTGCCAGTCCGCCAGTCAGATGAAACTTTGAATTCAACATCATCTCCTACTTTTAAGTCCTGCAGGTTGCCATTATATTGTGAGCAGTGGAAGAAAAATTTAGCATGACATTCTGAACACTGAAAAAATCCATAAGAGGTTAACAGTTTTTCAATAACCCCAGTTTCACGAAGTGGTGCTGAAGTACCACTGGGGTACCCATTATGTCCATTGTTGTGGAGAAGGTTTGAATCAAAGCTCATCTCGCAGTGATAATCAAATATTACACTTTCAGTAGTATTAGCTGATTCTTCTTTTTCAGCACAAGTTTCAAAGGGTGAAAGTTGCTAGGATTTAAAAAAAAAAAGCGAGAGAAAATGATCTACCAAGGTAATAAAGAATACAATTGCTGCTGCACCGAGCAATCTCACAGCACAACACTGAAGAAAACAAAGACTACTAGCAGCGTTGGGAAGTGCTCTTTCAAAGCTGTTGAGTAGGCACAAACTTCTTGTTTCAGATCAAGTGTTGTGTCCTCAACTTAAGTGTGTTCTTCTTTGGTCTTGTTGGTTGTTATGAGGTTTGTTCCTTGCCTGATCTGAACTTGAAGCAGCAGTTTCAGGTGGTAAAGTCTGTTCTGTTATACTTCATACCCAGCAGCTCAGCGCCCCCTCTCCAGTGCCACCATAAGCAGCACGGCCCAGTACGTCCCCAGCTCCACTCTTTACAAGCAATAATTTACTTTCTGTCTCTATGGATTTGCCTAATTTAAACATGTCATATAAATGGAAACATATAATATGTGATCACATTTGCAACTGGCTTCTTTGACTTAGCATAATGTTTTCAAAGTTTATTTGTGTTGTAACATGAATCAGTAGTTCTATTCTTTTTGATTGCTGAATGATATTCCATCAAATAGATATACTACATTTTATTTATCAGTTGATAGACATTTGGGTTATTTCTACAGCTGACCACAAAAAATAATGCTTCTTTGGACATTCTTGTACACTTTTTGTATAGACATTTTTTATTTTTATTGTTTTTGGTTTTTTGAAACAGGATCTTGGTATGTAGTTCAGGCTGCCCTTAAACTATGTAGCCAAGCCTGGCCTTGAACTTGCAGCAATCTTCCTACCTCAGCCTCCTGGGTCCTGGGATTATAGGCCTGTGACATGGCCTGCCTTGGACATATTTTTTAATTCCTATAGCTGAATCAAGAAGATATAAAAATTCTACATAACTCAATATTAGTTAATGAAATTGAAGAAGTAATTAACTTACCAAAAATGAAAAGCCCTAGTCCTGATGGATTCACTGCTGAATTTACAAGAAATTTAGAGAAAATCTAATGCCACTATTCCTCAAACTCTTCAGTGAAACTGAAAGGGAAGCAATACTACCAAACTCATTCCTATAAGCAAGCATTACTCAGATACTAAAACCAGCAAAGAGCCAACCAAAAAAGAGAACTACAAGCCAATGTCCTTAATAAAAAATAATCCTCAATAAGATGCTGGCAAACAGAATGCAGCAAATCATCACAAAGATTATACACTATGACCAAGTAAGATTCATCCCAAGGATGCAGGAATGGTTCAACACACACAAATCAATAAATGTAATATACCATATTAACAGAACCACAGACAAAAACCACACAATCATCTCAACAGACGCAGAAAAAGCATTTGACAAAGTCCAACTCCCATTCATGATAAAAAAACTCTACATAAAACTGGAATAGAATGTCTTTGTCTCAATCTGATAAAAGCCATCTATGACAAGCCAAGAGGCAACATCATACTAAATGGTCAAAAACTGAAAGCTTTCACTCTACAATCAGGAACAACTGATTTTCACCACTCCTATTCAGTATAGTTCTAGAAACATTAGCCAGAGCAATTAGGCAAGAGAGAAATCAAAGGAATAAGGATAGTAAAGAAGAAGTTATCATTATTTGCAGATGACACAATACTCTACATAGAAGACCACAAAAACTCCACCAAAAGACTCCTACATTTAATAACTAAATTCAGCAAAACAAAGTCAACACTCAAAAATCAATAGCATTCCTGTACACAAATAACAAACTCACTGAGAAATTTCACAACAACATCAAGAAAAATGAAATACTTAGAAATCAGTCTAACAAAGGAAGTAAAAGACCTTTACATTGAAAACTACAGTACTCTGAAAGAGGAGATCAAAGAGGAAAATGAAAAGATTTCCCTTGTTCTTGGATATACAGAACCAATATAGTGAAAATGACCATACTTTCAAAACTGTTATACAGATTTATGCAAGCCCGGTTACTGGTCAGGCTATCAACCCAACAAAAATTCATTTGAAATCAGAAGAGACAAAGAATAGCAAAAGCGATTCTGGGCAACAAAGGCGAGGCAGAGGGCATCACAATCCCCAACTTGAAATTATAGCACAAAGCTATTGTGCTAAAAACAGCATGGTACTGGAAAAAGAAAGAAAAAAACCCCAGGTCCTATGATCAATGGAATGGAAAAAAGATGCAGAAACAACTGCAAACACTCTCAGTCACCTTATCTTTGACAAAAGGGCCAAACACCTTCACTAGAAGAAAGCCTCTTTAATAAATGGTGCTAGGAAAACTGTCTTTCCCACCATGCACTAAACTAAAATAAAAATGGATGAAAGATCTAAATATTAAAGCAGAAACACTTAATCTGCTAGAAGATCATATAGGTAAAATTCTTGAAGACATAGGTTTAGACAGAGACTTTATGAACAAAACCCTGATTGCACAGAAAATATGACAAAGAATCACTAGGATCTCATCTCATTAAAAAGCTTCTGTACAGCAAAAGAAACCACCAACAGAGTAAAGAGACAACCCACAGAACAGGAAAAAAATTTTACCAGCTATTGGTCAGCCAAAAGACTAATATCTAGAATATATAAAGAACCCAGAAAAATAAGACCCCCCCCAAATTTAAAGATCCAATCCAAAAATGGGCATCTGAAATGAATAAACACTTCTCAGATGAAGTAGAAACAGCAAATAAATATATGAAAAAATATTCAACATCACTGGTCACTCAAGAGGTGCAAATTAAAACAACACTGAGATTCTATCTCACTCCAGAAAGAACAGCTACCATCAATAAATCAACCAGCAACAAATGCTGGAAAGGCTGTGGGGAAAAAGGGACCCTTCTCCACTGTTGGTGGGAGTGTAAATTGGTACAAGCAATATGAAAATCAGTACAGAGATTCCTCAAAAAACTAAAACTAGAAGTTTCATTTGATCCAGCTATTCCCCTTCTTGGTGTCTCCCTGAAAGAGTTAAAAGCATCATATCACAGTGATATACACACATCCATATTTATAGCAGCACAGTTTGTAACAGCTAAATCTTGGAAAGAGCCTAGATGCTCATCAATGGATAAGGAAAATGTAGTTTTTATATTCAATTGGAGCACTAATCTGCTATAAATAAACTTGAGACACTTTTAGGTAAATGGATGCACCTTGAGATCATATTTTAAAGTGAAGTAAATGGGACATACATTTAAATATTGTATTGCTTCTCTTGTGTGAGAACCAAAATGGATGATAGATACTGGGAAGTAGGAAGAAAATGTTCAAATGGGAAGGGGGGACAAGGGAGGGGGGAGGAGGATGGAAAGGAAGGGAAAAGAAAAAGAAAGAATACAAGGAAAAATATAGAAACAAAGCTTTCATAAATAAGGAAGGCAAGAAGGGATGAAGTGGGGAGAAGGGAATGGGGAAAAAAAGAAGACTCAAGATATATTATGTGCAGGTACAAATTCCCTATGATGAATATGATTATTATGTATTCCAAAAGTATAACACTAAAATTTTTTTTAAAAAAAGGACTGATGAGGGAGGATTGACCCAACTAGATTTTAAAACAGCAAATTCAAAAGTTCACACAGATCAATGGAATAGAGAATCCAGAAAGCCAAGTGCATATGGGAATTTAGAAAACAATACAACTGACATTTCAAATCAGTGGAGAAGCTAGGTATGGTGGCACATCCCAGGAGCTGGGAGGCAGGTGGATTGCCATGAATTGGAGGCCACTCTGAAATACATAGTGAAAATCAGTGTAAACTACATACTGGGACTTTCTTTCAAAAAAATTAAATTAGTGGAGAAAAAAGGAGGGGTCATCATCAATGATTCTGCAACAAATCTCCTTTACTTCTTATACAAAAATATATTCTAGATAAAGATTTAAAAATCAAACATAAAAATCCATTAAAAGGAAAAATTTAATAATCTGAATACAGTATGACTTTAAACCTAGAAGCCAGAAAATATTGATAAAAGATTGATATGAATTTATATAAAACAAAACAAAATACCATAAATTAAATCAGCAGACAGGCTGGGAAAGAACAATGGCAACACATACCACAGAGGCCTGTTTTTCTTAATATGTAAACAACTCCTACAAAATGATTTTTAAAAAGATAGCATTCTTATTACAGCAAGCCTAGGGGTTGTGAGTGACAAAGGAAAAGTGGGCACATCCCAAGAACAGATAAATCATAGGAAAAGAAATGCAAATTATCCTATGTAGGAAGAGATACTCAGCTTCACCCTAAAGACATGAATTAAAAGAAAAGAAAAAAAAATGGAAATGAAATCTATGTAAATAGGGAAGGGTGGAGGGGGTGAAGGGCGCACAGGTAATGGGGGAAAAATAAGAACTAAGATACATCGTGTACAGGTACAAACACCCAATGATAAATGTAAACGTATTGTATACCTAAAATGTACCAATAAAAGAATTTTTTTAAAAAGACATGAATTAAAGCTACAACTCAAAACCATTTCTTTTTTTTCTTATTGGTACCAGGGATTGAACTCAGGACTTTGTGCTTGCAAGGCAGGCATGGTGTCACTGAGCCAAATCCCCAGAACCTTCAAAACCATTTCTAATCTGTTTGCTAACATGAGGGCTATCGGGAAACAGACATTCTCACACACTGCTGGTGACAGTAAAATGGTTATAATCTTTATGAGGGCAATCTGACAATATCTATCAAAGAATGCACAGATTAAGAATGCACAAAGAAAACTCTGAGTTCCTAGGAGTTTGTGCTAAAGATATACTTGCATTTGTGTACAGTTAGTAAGAACAAGGATATTCACTGAAGCACTGCATGTAACAGGAAAATAATGGACACCTAAATGTCTAAGTGATAGGGACTGTTAAATCATTATGATACCTTTGTACAATGACATAAGGCAGCTCTACAGGTATTTAGAAGTAATAAATATGACACACTGGCCACTGCTTTGGAAAGGATATATATCACAATAACAGTATATATGCAGAGACAATAGCTATAAAAATACTGAAATGTGCATAAAATAGATCTAAAAATATTTTCAAGAAACTATAATCACTAATAGCTTGTGAGCAGAACTGCAAGACTGGGATAAGAACGGCAAGAATATTTACTTTCCCCGGTACCTTTTTTGACAATATTGGATTTTGTATCTTTTGTATGAATTACATTGGCTTTTAAAAATTTCATTCATCCCTTTTTTCCCTTCCTTATTTAGTGAGGAAGAACTCCAACCTTGAGTAAAACTAAAGTTGTCAGAAGAAAAGGTAGAAGACAGTAATTCCCCTGGAGAAGCCAACAGGTAGAGTGGGCCTCCGACCTCTTGGCAGTAGAATCACAGAGAAAGCGGACAATCTCACAGAAATGCAGGTTCCCGGGCCCCGCCCCAGATTGACAAGCCTGGAATCCTGGAGTGACGCCAGAAATCTGCATTTTTGACAGATTCCGTTGATTGTTAATTTTGAGGCCCTGGGGGCTGGAGGAGCCTTCAGCCCGCACCGCACTTTGTGCAGATGAGCTTCCTTGTCCCTCCCTCACAGCTACTGTCACCCGAGACCCGGGGTTTGCTGCGCCCTCCGTCAGGCCCAGACCGAAGGCCTCACTTCGCTGTCGACCCCTCTCCCTCCGCCGCCGCCCTAGCCGCTCCTTCCGGGCGTAGATCGGCTCCGAGAGGCTGGGCCAGCGGCCGAGCCGCGGGGGTCAGAGGAGCGGCACTGGCGCGGGACCCCGGGAGCAGCTCAAGGCAAACGCGCCGCAAGAGCCGAACGCCGCGAGCGGGGACTCGCGGGCCGGGAGGCGAGTGGAGCTGCAGAGGAAAAGGAAGGAGAGAAATGGTAAGGATGGGAAATAACTTTGAGAAGGGAAAAAAAAGTGCGACTCCGCCGGGACTCGAACCCGGAACCTTTGAATGCCTTCAGCCTCTAGAAGTCCAATGCGCTATCCATTGCGCCACGGAGCCACCTGTTGGAGTCTCCGCGCATCTGCCACATTAAGCCAGAGGGGCCGGCCCTGCGCCCTCCCCACCGCCCTTCAGTCGTCTCTGTCGCCGCAGCCTCGTCGCTGTGACCCAGGACACTGCGCCTGACCTCCCCTGGGCCGCGTCTCGCGAGGTGGGCGAGCCCCGGAGCGAAGGGTGGGCGGGCGGAGTTCTCACAGCTGAGCCCGGCCCGGGCCCGCCCCGGCCCGCCGCACGGCCGCCGCACGAATCACGGGCGCGGCTTCCTCCCCAGCCCCGTCCTGCGCCCAGCGTCCCCGCCTACCGGATCTCTCCGGCGGCCGCTGCCGCCCGGTCGGGCCGCGGGGATGCAGGCCCCACCAGCCGTTACGCCTCGGCGGGCCGGCGAGCCGGGCACTTCCGTCGCACCTGTGAGCAGCAGTTGCCAAGCGGGCGCCCCTCGGGCTGCGGGACACTGGCCGCGACCCTTCTCGGGCCCGGCTCTGCCCCGGGACCTACCGCGGCGATCTGGGGCTGTGGCGGCGCCTGTGTGTGTGCTTGTGCGTGTTTATTTGCGCGGGGTTCGGGAAAATGGAGCTTGGGTTGCATTTCGCTCCCCACAGACCCAGAGCCGAATTTCTGAGGTATCCGGGCTCTGGTGGACTGAGGGGGGCGACGCGCCCCGCGCCGCGGCATCCTCCGAGAGCTCGTCCTGGCGCCGGGAGCCTCCCGAGCCCGCGCGCCCAAGACACGCGACTGCGTGTGCCGCAGCCGAAGGCGACGGCGCGAGTGGGGGCGCGGGGAGCATGCGTGTGCAGCACGGGTGGTGGGAGGGCGCGCGCCGAGGGCGACCGCGGGCTCCCGGGGGCCACCTAAGGGGAGGCGGGTGGAGGGCTTGGCACCGTTGCTCAGAAGGTCACGATGGCCGCAAATCCTAGGGCTTCCTTGGCCGGAAGCAGCCCTTCAGTGCCCCACTAAATCCCCTTCCGCACGACCCTGAAGCCACTCCAAGTAGACGACCTCATAACAGCCGTGCAGTTGCTACGCAACTGCCGCTGCCAGACACAACCCTGCTCCCGGCTCCAATCCGCTCGCCGCTTTCCGAGTCCCGCCTACATTGGAGTAGCAGAGCTGCGGCTGGGCGTGCTCCGCAGGTTCCTCTGCAGCTCACTCCTGCTCCGAGCTGGGATCTGCCTACCCTTGTGGTCCGCCGAGTTTCTACCCGCCTGGCATCACCTCGCGTCGAAGCAGAGTGGTCTCTTGGCATTGTACTAAAGGGGACAAGGAACGCTCCGAACGAATCTAGTATGGTGGGCACCTTTAACATTCACCGTCTTCTTTATAAAGAAGGAAAACTGCAGCTAAAAGAGGTTGAATAACTCATTTAGGGACACCCAGCTAGCGAGTGTGGAGAACCGTGAAGAGTCAGATTTTATCTCATTTGCACATTAACATGTTATCTTTCAATTTCATGGAGCTGACAACACAGTGGGTCAGAAGTAAAAGACACCAAAAGCGGCAGCCAGAGGGCCAGCGTGTTTGTTCCCTGAACCCCGGGGTCTCACAAGAACAAAGCATATGAGCCCGAGTCAGGCTTTCACACCAAATGATTTGCATTATAGGCAAGGAATGTTGAGCTTGAGGAACCCATCATGTTATAGTGAGCAGTAAGCAAGCCCGTTCTTTGTACCACACGGAGACATTACCTCATCCCACAAGATTGCTCGCTGAAACACAGCCCTGAAAAATGACCCAAAGAAAGAGTAACCAATTTTTTATCTTTGGCACAACCAGCAAGGACACTAAGATGGCCTGTACAAAGAGTAGTGGCAGAACCCTGCTCGATGCCAGGCCTTTTTCACTCCATCCTAATGTAAACAAAGTTCCTTGACAACAAACATTTTATGTACAACGTTATGCTCCTTTAAAATTAATAAAACAGCTATCTTCACATTACATACAGGAGGAATTCTCACATGGACAAAAATCCTCCTTAAAATAGAATATTGTTTTAAGTCATTTTATTTAAACAAATCTTTATTGTAATCTGAGATATACAGGGTACTGGTGACAGCTCAGTGTCTCCACTAGTTTTTACAGCTCAAACGAGGGGAAAACTATACAGAAGAATTCTGCCTGTAGGCTTTGGAACTAAATCTCAAATTTTGACACCTCATTGACATAATTAGCAATTCAGACTCAAAACTTCTGGGGAAGTAATTGGGAAGGAGGCTACATGCTAAGGAAAGATGTACATGTGCTTACTTCTTAATGTATCAAAGAATTTTCTAGTTGAGACCAAAAACCCCATCTCTGTGTCACGGAGAATACTGCTGAGCTACAAGGTTAGCAGAGAATGTGGAAAGACCAAGCTTATCTGAAGCACCCTGTAAGCAATCAAGATTGTACTTTGTACACCCTACAATTAGAAGACTGGGAAGTCACAGCAGAAGCAACCACCAGCTGTGTGGTGGCTCTCCAACAATAAGCAGTTTACCCTGAGTCCGGTTTGGAGCCACCAATATTAGTATGTCAGAAGTGGAAACGTATATTTACTTGCCATCTGGAGAGAGAGCCATTGGGTTTTGTTTTCTCTTTTTATACACTGAGCTGATTTCTCAGGCAGGACAGGTTCGGCAGCCATTCTACAACCTGAACCATGAATTTCTGCAAGGAAAAAAGCAACCTCTTCCTTGCTGCCATCAGAGGGAGCCAAATAATGGGTTATAATCACCTTCCGGGAGCTGATCAGTGCCGGTGCCCTTTTGCAGTTTGAGTTCCTAGACAGGAAAGCTCTTATTAACACTATTTTGTCTCTGCGTTGTTTTGTTTTTAATTTTTTTAATTCATTAATTTAATTGGTACATTTTAGGTATACAATATGCTGACATCCATTATTGGGAATTTGTACTTTTACATGATATATCTTGGTTCTTATTTTTTCTCCATTCCCCTGCCTTCCCTTTAACCCCTCATCCTTCCCTATTTCAAAGGCTTTGTTTCCATTTTCCTTTTCTCATATTTATTCATTTCCCCTCTTTCCTTTCCCCTACCCTCCGGTTTTGATTTTTATCAGTACAGTTTACAGTACATAATGATTACGTTTGCCGTGGGGAGTTGGTACATGCACATAACACATCTCAATTCTTATTTTATCCCCTTCCCTACTCTCTCTGCCTCCTCCCTCCATCTCTTGGTCCCCCGTCCCATTTGCAAAAGATAAAGTCCAAATCCAGTATATCCCTTTAAAGATCTTCAATAACACTTTTCATGTTTCAACAGCAAGACTGCTTTTAGGTTGATATGCTGCTGTATTTGCAGTGTTTGGAAACCATTTTGACCTCCTCCTGAAGCTCTAGAAATTTGCTGTATTTTTAGTAATTTTCATTAGCTTTGCTCTACTCCAGAGGGTAGGGTTGGTAGAGTACTAGTTTATTTCAATTCAATAAATATTTCGGGGTGATACAGTCAGTTCTACTGTCATAAGTAGAGTGGAAGTTTAAAACATAATTCCTGCCTTTCAGGATACTCCAGATTCCCTGGGAGAAATATGACCTCTGTGTGCAAAGCAATATGCATGTGTGTAATGCAACATAGTATAAGAAAAAGTAGCCAAATGTGATTGGGCATCTTTGCTAGTAAAATATTTTTGAGTTTGTACCCCTAAATAATAACAGCACACTACTATAGTATTTATAAATCATACTTCAAAAGAAACTTTTAAAGGGTGAGATTTTTTGAAAACAAAATCTCGGTAGTGAAGATTAAATCTACAGACTATGGGGTTCAACTCCTGATGTTCAATTTGCTCCTTATTTGCAGGACTTGATTGTTCAGCATGACCTTGTCACCGTGCTCTCTCTCCTCCCTATACTGAGGGTCAGACTCAGGCCCAGGCACTTGCAAGGCAAGCACAGTGCCACTGAGCTACATCCCCAGCCTACAACTTGCTTGTTAACTTCTCCAAGCCTTTTCCTCCTCTAAGAAAATCATAAAATTGTTATGAGGGTTACAGAAATGAATCTTTGCAGTAATCTGTCTGGGTCTGGAACATGGCAAGTGTGTAACAACTTGTTGCTATTATTATCCAGCATTTCTCAAGACAGGAATCCCTATAGTTGTGGAGGAGTGGGGTAAAGCCGTGGAGAATGTTACTGGGGTTGCAATAAATTTAGCCGATGCTATATCTGAAATTTGGTTTGCTCCTGCAAAATAAAACAACAACAACAAAAAATTTTTAAAATGAGGTGAAGTAATAGTCTCACTGACCCTCTAACTCCATTCTATTTAGCTTGTACATCACCCCCAATATTAATCATTCTAAAGCACAGCCTTTCTCATATCAAAAGAAATCAGTAGCTCCCCATCACTTATTGCATTAAATCCACATTACCTGTCCTGAATCGAGCTTGTCCCCTCTCTTCTTCCCTATATCTGGCTGTAATCCTACCCAGCCTTTCTTCCTGACACTTCTTCCCCTTTCCCCAACCCTAACCTTTATAAGGACTTATTCAACTCTCTCTTTTTGCATCTTGATGTCTAAATTTGTATATCCTGGAAAATGTTCTTTCCCTTCCTCTATTCCCATCTGACCATCCAATATAGTTTGGTTATTGGCCTAACTGAAACTCAGAGCTAAAATAATTCAGGATACAAAATGTCATTATTAAAATGTGAACTGAGTTCAAGGATAGCCTGGGATACATAGTGAGACCTTGTCACAAAAACTAATGGATGAGGGCCCTTTACTTTTTTTTTTGGTACCGGGGATCGAACTCAGAACCTTGCACTTTCAAGGCAAGCAGCAGAACCACTGAGCTAAATCCCTGACCGTTGCATTTTTTTGTGGGGGAGGGAACTTGTTTTGGCACTGTGCCTGCCTTGAAAGTGCAAGGTCCTGAGCTCAATCCTTGGTACTGGAAAAAACAAAAAACAAAAACAACTCATGCTGAACAATCAAGTCCTGCAAAGAAGGAGCAAATTGAACATCAGGAGTTGAACTCCACAGTCTGTAGATTTAATCTTCACTACCAGAGATTTGTTTGTTTGTTTGTTTTGGTACCAGGGATCAAACTCCGGGCCTTGAGCTTGCGGGGCAAGTGTGGCACCACTGAGCTAAATCTTTAGCCCTAAAATGTTTTATTTTTATTAGTGCACATTTGCAGTACATAATGACTACATTCATCATGGGGTGTTGGCAGGTGTACACAGCACATCTTAATCCTTTTTACTTCCCCTTCCTTCTCCCTCCCCTTCTCTCCATCTCTTGGACATAGCATTTCATTTGTACTTAGTGTTTTCCTAATGATTTGTTCATCCCTTCAGCAAGGAGTGACTGAGGGTCTAGTTGTCAGAATAATGACCTTAGAGCCATACAAAAATGGAAAAGACATGTGCTTGGTTTACAGCCAAAAAGAAGGGATGGCAGGTGTACAAACAGAAAAGAGATGACATCCCAAGAGAGGGAGTTAGGGAAGGAGGGAGGCTGCATGTGGAATGGACTGCCTAACCTAGGCCAGACTTGCTTTCAAGGAATGCTGGGTGGGGAGTTGTTACTAAACAGACTTGAGGATGTGAGGAAGAAGACAGACAAGCCAGGAGGTGGGGAAATGGCAGAGACCAAGTGGGCCAGTGCACAGTGGCTAAAAGGGTGCCGTGGCTTGACCTTAGTTGCAACAGGTGCTGGTTGAGAAGTTCATGAGGGTTCTGAACATCAGTGATAAAGTCCAGCATGGATCAGTTCCATGGTTCTGTACCATCCTCCTGTTCACAAGACAAGAAGTACAGCTGAAAGTAAACGCAGCATGACCCAGCCCCCAAAGGCAAGGGCTTCGGAAGAGTGGTTGAGTGTCTCAGACTGCTACGATGTTACTCAGAGAAGAGGTCTAGTCACTAAGGGAAACTCAGGCGGATGCAGGAATATCATATCTGAGGCAGCTAGCACCACTACTTTGAGACCTCATAGCTGGACAGTTGGGGCTTCTGACCCCAAGGACTACCAAGGATGTAGGTCTGACCTAAAAGTGGCAGTTGTTGTCTGTGCTGTTGAGATAGCTAAGCAAAGTCTCAGCCTGACCTAAGTCCTCTAGGCCGGACAGGCTTTGAGCCAGTTCAAATCAAACACCGCATTCATTCATGTAAGCATGGAGACTAACCAGGCTCTCTGTTAGTTTCTGAGAACACTGTGATGAAGGATATACACATCATCCTTGCTCCTATGGTGCTTGCAATCTTGAGCAAAGTCAGACAGAAGAGCATGGATGAGCACTATTCAGCTGTGAGAGTCAGTGGGGCCAAAGCAACTTCCAGTGCAAGCGAGGAAGCCCAGGACTGAGCAGCCCATGTCACCTCCTCCAAGAACATTCCCAGACATTCAGCTCCAGCATTTCTGGTGTGTGTGGGTGGGAAGTGGGGACTCTTCTGTGTTAGTAGCAGAGAGAGTCCTGCTTTGATAAGTGCCATCAGGACAGCCCTTGGCTGGTCTCTGTCTGCCAGACAGCCTTCTGTGTAAAGTCCCAGCCTGGCAGATGTCACTTAGATTCCCCCTACTGGCTTTAGATAGGCCTGCTTTGGATAAGTGACATACTTGTCTTACTAAATCTGACCAACTCAAATCATGCCATATGTGCCTCTTTACAAACTTGTCCCTGTGCCAGCCAGATGGATGTGGAGCTTCCTGGGCTCCCAGCTACAAGGTGACATGGCCCTAATGATGCTACAGCTGGCCCAGAGAGGTGGTTTTGTTTACTTGTCAGCGTCCACATCCTGTCTAAACTGTATTTCTCTAGTTAAAGTGTTTTCTCTTCTTTATTTGTTCAATAAACTCTTCTCAGGGACCTGTATGGACCTGACGCTCTGCAGGGCCCTGGTAATGCAAAAACAAATAAGCCACCACCCCTCCCTTTTCTGAGCTGGCCCTGACCATGGCCTTCCTGGTATTCACCCAGCTCTACCTACCTGAGTCTCCAGCCTCACTTCTCTCCACCAGGGATGTGGCTTTGCCTTAGTCCCTCCCACTTGTCACAGTGTCCCTTTCCCTGAGGAGGCTTTGCACATGCAGATGCCCAGACCACTCCTGCCCCTACGTGGCACACACATACACACTTGTGCATATGCACACATACAAGTGCACACATGTACATGCATGCACACCTTCTGCCTTCTCCTTGGTTGTGGTCTCCTCATTCTGAAGGTTTCAGTTTAAATATTCCTTCCTGAAAGAGATCTTCCTGACCACCTCCACCCCTGACCCCCAAAGCACACGCTCCTCATTTCCCTGACTTTCCTTCTCCAAACACTATCTGATAATTCCTTTTTTAGTGTCCTTCTCCCTCACTGGACTGCACACTACCTGGTAGTATTGAGGAGCCAGATCTCTTGGTCACTGCTGGATCAATTACTCTTAGACAGCAAACCTGGGATAAATGACATGAGTGAATATAGTGAGTGCATGGTGAATGCAGCTGTGGAAAGGAGAGCTGCAGAGACTAATTCTACCCCAGGAGTAGAAGCAAAGGCTGTTGGACCGCCTAAGGGGCCCTGGTTGTTGGGACAGGGAAAGGATGGGTGGCAGGATCTCTCAGGAGAGATTTGTACCTGATCTTGAAGAAGGAGTAGGAATGAGAAAAGTGGAGAGGAGAGAAAGGAGCAGCCCAGGGAGTAGAAAGAGCAAGAATAAAGGCAAGAGGCAGGGGCCTCTGGATTCCAGCGCCTGGGGAAGAGTTCAGTAGGCAGAGTGGGGCCCCCTAGAGCTGGCAAGAGGAGCTGTGAACTACTGGAGGCTGGCCAGGCCTCTCTCCCCTCTCCCCACCCACTCTCCTTCTGCCCTGAACACCCTGCTGAAGAGCCTGCAGAATCTCTGCCTCTGGAGTCCTTAAGGTGTCAAGGCATTCCAGAAAGCAGAATCCTTTTCTTCCCTCCCCCTTTCCTTTCCTTTCCTTTCCTTTCCTTTCCTTTCCTTTCCTTTCCTTTCCTTCCCTTCCCTTCCCTTCCCTTCCCTTCCCTTCCCTTCCCTTCCCTTCCCTTCCCTTCCCTCCCCTCCCCTCCCCTTCCCTCCCCTTCCCTCCTTCCTTCACCTCCCTTTCTTCATCTTATTCTTCATCAAATTCAACTCTATTTGCTGGGCTCATTCTGTGCATCAAGAGTGTATTCTCCTCACCCTCTGCTTCAAAAGATGAATCAAGCCCCAAGCCAAAAAATGGTTCCACTGGGAGCAGGTAAGGGCTGACGTTTGGGCCAATAAGGGCAGAAAAGGGCTCTTACTGGATTCCAAAGTAGGCACAGATTTGGAGGGGCCAGGTTAGCAGTCTCCCAGAATAGAAATGTAGCAAAGAAAGAGTGGAATGAGGCTCTGTTCCTCATTACAAACCCATAAGTGATGCCCTCTTACGTGCTTTGTCAGCAAGTGCCAGCCAGTGGGTGCTGATTCCAAGGTTTAGGTCTGGGGCAGGACAGTGGGAGGCTGAGCTCAAGGCAGAGAAAAGGGGCATCTTGAATCCTTGTGACAGGGAGCTGGCGGAAAACACAGAACCAAATATACTGCTAAGTGCTATATCCCCAATCCTGAGACCTTAACTTTTAAATGCTTCCATTGCTTTTCTCTAAGGAGGAGTCTAAATCTGCAAATTCTGCAGCTCCTAAAAGCAAAGCAGTTGAATGGCTGGGTTCTCAGCCCAGGCTGCCCATGGTGAGGACACTGCAGGACGACAGGGTACTAGGAGAGCTGCTAAATAAGATAGACATGCAGAGGTGACAGCCCTGGAAATGAGACTAGCCCTGTGGTGATGGTGGTGAGAACGTGTGTGTAGCACTTAAAATTTGATCTTTGTGTTACTGAACAGGGTTTCACATGTCCTGTCTCCCTAACTTGACCTTGCATGACATAACTCATATGTCACCCCGAGACTCCATTCCATAGCTGTCTAAACTGCCAAGAAGTCTCAGTACTTGTGAGTTTGATGGATGCTGGAGAGCCGAAGAAGAGAATGGCTTGGAGCAAAACCCAGGTGTGCAGCCTGCAGCCAGACCCCACAAAAAGCCTCTTGCACAGAACTTTGCTCAGGATGGTTCTGTATGAAGAGGGATCATACCTTGCACCACCGGGGCACACAGAACAAAGAGCCCAGGGAAACTTGTTTAAATCTGGACTAAGTGTTTCTTTGAGGAAGATGTGGGGTTTTTTAATAAAATGGAGTACTACTCAGCCATAAAGAATAACAAACTAGAGACATTTATAGCTAAATGGATGCACATTGAGGCCATACTCTTTCTTTTTCCTATGAAGTTTATTGGTACATTTTTGGTATAAAAATCAGTTACATTCATCATTGGGATATTGAACCTTTACATGAGTCTCTTGGTTCTTATTTTTTCCCCTTCCCTTGCCCTCCCTTCACCCCCTTCACCCTTCCATATTTGCAAAGACTTTGTTTCCATTTTTTTTCTTATATTTTTTCTTTTCCCTTCTTTCCTTTCCCCTACCCCTCCCACTTCCCCTGCTCATTTAGACCTTTTCTTCCTATTGCACAATATCAATTATACATTTTTAAAATGACAATATTAAGATCTAGGAGACATTACCACAGATTTTACAGAATTTAAAAGGATATAGAAAGCATATTACAAAAATCTTTTTTTAAATAAATTTGACAACTTCTAAGAAGTACCTTGGAAGACAAATTAATGAAACTAACTCTGGAGGAAATATAAAATTTGAATAGCACCTATTAAAGAAAGTATATTCCTAGTTTGAAAACCTACCTATATGACAACAGCAGGCTCATATACATTTTAACTGATAAATTATATCAAACAATTAAAGCAGAAAAAGGAAGCAACACTTCTCCCCTCATTTTAGGAACTCAACATTGTGCTAATACTAAAACTGGATAAAGAAAAAAGTATGAACATAGATAGAAATTTGTTTAACAAAACAAACTATTAGAAGTCGGATCTGGCAGGATGTAGAAAGTGGTTTTGTTATAGGGATGGCAGTGTTGGTTCAGCATTGGAAGATCCACCCCCAAAAGTCATCGTTTTAACAGAGGAAAGGAAAAAGCCATATGATCCTGTCACTATTTGGAGAAAAAGTATTGGACTAAATTCTACAGCTGTTCATGGTAAAAGCTATCAGGAGACTAGAAGTAGAACAGAAGTTTCTCAACAGATTAAAGACATGTACTCCATACTTCCAGTGAGAATGCCTTATATGAATGGAGAAGATACAATGCTTTCTCCTTAAGGTGGGGAACAAGGGCAGATATGCTTACTCTTTATCTGTCCATTAAACTTTGAAACCTAGGCCCCACCAAAATAGTCTGACAATGAAATGACACAATTAGGATAGGATTGGCAAGGTAGAAGCAAAATCTTTATATGTAGATGAAATGATCATCTATAGAGAAAATACTAAGAAATCTCTAGGAGCCCCTAGAACTTGTATTTGAATTTAGCAGATTAGAAAACACAAGGTATATATAAAAATTCAGGTCTGTGTATACTTGCTATAAATGAAGAATTGGATATTGAAATTTAAAAGTTATATAGGAGTACGAAGGACCTAGAAAAGTTAAAAACAAACACAAAAACAAAAACAGTGTTGGAAGACGTTTAGTACCTAATTTTAAGACTTCTTCTAAAGCTACAGTAATCAAGGCAGTGTTGATCATTTGAATGACATATAGATCATTTGAATAAAACAGAGAATTAGAAGTAGAACCACACGTATATGGTCCACTGAGTTTTGAAAGATTATTTAACATTAGCATTTTATAGAATATAAACTCAATTCAAGAGCCAAGGAAGAGATAGTATTTTCAGCAAACGGCACTAGAACACCTGGTATCCATATATAAAAAAATTAACCTCAACCCTTTATTTCCATACATGAAAATAACTTGAAGGGATCTATGAACCTAAATATGAAAGCCTTAAAATATAAAACTTTAAGAAGAAATTATAAGGGAAAATGTTTATGAATTCAGGGTAGGCAAGAACTACCTAGGATACAAAAAACATGATGTGTAAAAGAAAAAAAATTGAGAAATGAGATTCCATCAAAATTTAGAACTTTAAATGACATCATTAAAATGAAAAGTAGTCCTTAAACAGACTATATTTACAATGCATATAACCTATGACCAGAATATATAAAGAACTCTTATAGCTCATTAATAGACAACCCAATTAAAAAGTAGACACAAGAAGATGATAAATAGCCAGTATAGCACAGGGAAAGGTGTGCAACTCTAGAATCAGGAAAATACTAATCAGTACAATAACAAGATTTAATTATGCACTCATTAGGGACATGAAGTCAAAAGTTTTAAAAGCCTTGTCATGACTTTTTCTTTTTGTTGGATTCTCCCTCTTTGTGTTTAATTTGTCATGCCCAATGGATTCATTCTGCTGGGTTTCCTGGGTTTGTGATCCTCATTGTCTTTTCCTAGGGTATTGTCTAAAATTTTTTGGAGTGCCAGTTTGGTATTCATGAAGTTCCTAAGGTGCTCTTTATCATGAAAGTATCGTATTTCTCCATCAATTTTGAAAGATAGTTTTGCAGGGTACATTAATCTGGGTTGGAGGCTGTTTTCCTTTAGGGCTTGAAATACATCACTCCAAGCTCTTCTTGCCTTGAGGGTTTGCATTGAGAAGTCTGCTGTGATTCTGATGGGCTTTCCTTTGTATGTGATTTGTTTCTTTTCTCTCACTGCTTGTAGAATTTTGTTCTTCTGTTGGATTTCTGGAATCCTAACTATTATATGCCTATGTGTAGATTTTTTTTAATCAAGGCTAGCTGGAGTCCAATATGCCTCACTTATCTGTATGTCAATTTCTTTTCTCCTGCCTGGTAAGTTTTCTGCCATCACTTCTGTGAAGAGTTTTTTGATGTCATCTGCACTCTCTCCTCTTTCTTCATTGACTCCAATCAGTCTTATGTTATTCTTTGCATCTTCTAGCAGCTGCCAGATTGATTTCTCGTGTTCCCTTACAATTTTAAAGCAATTTTTCTTTTCCTGGTCACTAATTGCAATCTTATCTTCTATATCTGAAATTCTGTCCTCACATTGGTTCATTCTGCTGTGCAGACTTTCAGTGGAGTTTTTAATCTCTTGGAAATCTGTTTGTATCTGTTTTATGGATTCCATTTGTTTCCTATGTTGGGATTCCATCATGTTCCTCAGATCCTCAGTTTTTTTTATCTGTGTCCTCTCTAGATTTATTAATCATGTCTTGCACCATGAGCACAATCTTTACTGTTATCTGAGTAATTATTTCTGATTTCATTTTTCCCAGATCCTCTTTCATTGCCAGTTCAGAGAGTCCAGGTGGTTGAGTATCATATTATTCTGTCTCGTTTCTCTTTGGGGTTGCTGTAGGTGATCTGGAAGTCTGTTTTTGAGGCTTGTTTACATGTCTTCTCATTTTCACGGGGTGGGGAGGGGTGATTCTGGTGCCCGCATGGCTCACCTTCTCTGCCCTAGGAGTGTGGTATGGTGGCAGGGGAGCTTCCTTCTGGGTGCTGGTACTGGCTCACCTTCTCTGCCCTTGAGGCCATACTTTTAAGTGAAATAAATAGGACACACATGTGTAAATACTGAATAGTTTCTCTGGTGTGAGAAACTGAAAGTGTAAATAAGGATTAAAATAATTAAAATGAATAATTGATAATTTGAAATAGGAAGAAAAGGTCCAAAGAGCTAGGGGAAGTGGGTGGGAAAAGGGAAAGGAAAGAAGGGAAGGGAAAAACTATGAGAAAAGGAAAAAATAGAAACAAAGTCTTTGTAAATAGGGAAGAATGGAGGGGGTGAAGGGAAGCCAGGAAATGGGGAAAAAAATAAGAATCAAGATACATCATGTACAGGTACAAGTACCCAATGATAATGTAAATGTATACCTAAAATGTACCAATAAGAGAATTTAAGAAAACAAAAGTGTTTCTTTGAGAGAAACAAGAAATGAGAAGGAGGAAGAGCCCCACAGACAACTTTGGACTCACATGAAAAAAATCACCTAAAGAATGGGAAGAGGAGACAAAGAGGTGATGTGCGAGAAAGCTAGAGAGGAACAAAGCTAGGAAACAAAGTAGGCAAGAAAAAGGACCAGAAAGAAAAGAGAAGCAGAGAAACAACAGGAAAAAGAGGGTGCATCCAAGCACATGGAGTGAGGTGGTGGAGGTGCAAAAGGCCAGGAGCCACCATTGCAATACAGAGTTGTGTGTAGATTATAGCACCCTCCGCATCAGTGTTGGTGGGGCCCAGCTCAGCCCTCTCTGCTGGTTTGCCCTGCAGAAAGAAAGGACAGGGCCTCCTTGGCTGAGTCGGCCTGTGCCTACCTGCCAGCCACAGGTGAGCTGTTGCTCCTGGCTCCTGACCTGTGCCTACAATGCCACATGGCACTTCAGAGACAGTAGCAGGGGGACTTCCCAGGGATGTGGAGAGAAATGTTTCCATCTGTGCTGCCTTGTTTCTGACTGTGCTGCAGAGCAGTTCACACTGCTAATCCAGGACCACTGAGGCAAGATGTAGGAGGACGGTTCTGATTTGCCAAGCACGTGGGTCAGGCCTCAGGTGATGCTACAAGGTTTACTTGTTCATCAACAAACATTAGTTGAATATCTACAGTACTAGGAATAGAATGAGCCAGATAAACTCTCTGATGTCCTGGATTCCAGTTGACATTCTAGGTTACCTGCCAGTGAAGAGTGATAGACAAGTGAACAGTCAAACACTTTTGCATGCCAGTACTAACTTGACTTTGCACAACACTTATGCAGTTTTCCTCACTATTTTCAAAATAGTAGTCCCTTCAAGGGTGGGAGGAATAGGAAGGTTTCAGAGCATGAACCCCTTCTAGAGGAGAGACAATTGTGTCCTGTGTTCCTTCTGCCAGCTTCTTACCCTGTTTTATCTTCCTCTTGCATTCTCCAACCATATAAAAGTATTATAGTGATCCCAAATTCCGTCTCTAATGCCTCAATGCCTTTGCTCTGGCCCTGGCCCTTACTGCCTTGTTTGGTCAGATAGCACTTATTCTTTCCTCAACCACATGGCCTTTTCCAAAATCTTGCTTGGCCACTGCCTCCATGTTGAGCTAGAAGCTGCCCTTTTGCCAGAAGCTCACTTGTAGCAGAGTGAGACATTCAGAAGAAGGGCACCAGTTCAAAGGCCAGCTCTGAGGCTTGATAGTTGGGTGACTTCCAACAAGATAATTAAACTCTCTGAGAAATGTGATTAATTCTTCCCTAAAATGGTAAAAATGGGTCTAATAACAGTACCTACCCTATTGGATTGTGAAAATTATAAAGCATGGAAAGTGCTTAGCCCAATATACAGTGCATCAAATGTGCTCAGTAAATACTAATTCTTATTATTTGGTGTGGTTAATTCTCGTGGAGAGGCATGTGTTGATACACACTCAGAGCAGCCTACCACCAGAATGTAATTCTCAAATGACCCTAACATTTTACCAACCAGTGTATGCTTACAAAAGATAGGCCCTTGTAGATGTTTTTTGTTTATTTGATTGTATTTTGTTGTTGCTGTTTTTGTTTTCTGGTGCTGGGTTCATACTCAGGGCCTGGCGTATAAAAAGCAAGCACTGTACCACCGAGAGACACTGCCAACTCCTCTGTAGTCTGGGGCTGTGGTCTTCATTGTAGCCAGACAGTTTGGTGTGTACTGCAGACATTTCTGAAGTCTCCTTTACTACCACCTCGGAACTCTGTCTACATCCAAGGCTGTCTCTAAAAAGAAACTAAAGGCACCTGCCTATGATTTTGCTGAGCTTTGCCCTGGCCCCACCCTGAGAAGTCACCTTGTAGATGAGATCAGAGGAGGCTCTGCTCTTGGCCCCTCTCATCTCTGAACTTGGAAAGATTTCATGTTAGGAAGATCTCTAGGGGAGTCTCCAGGGAAGATGGCAGATTGTCCCACCAAAGACTCCTCAGTGTTAGAGAAAAAACTCCAAGAGCTAAGTGATCATTTGAGGTTCAATCAGCTCATGGGTACTTGGGACATGATAAGAAATAGATTATTTGGTGTCTGCCCCAGTTCTTATAACAGAGCTTCTAAAGCCCTTGTAGCTTTTTGGGTTTTTGTTTTGTTTTGTTTTGTTTTTATACTGGGGATCAAACTCAGGACCTTGCTCTAGAGAGGCACGCGGCAGCACCACTGAGCTAAATCCCCAGCCTTGTAGTTTTTGAAGTGACAGGAGCATCCTTTGCTATGCTATTGACCTTAGTCCCTGGCTGCAGACACAAGAGCTTTTGAAGACTCTTTGAATCACCAGAGTGATAAGAGTGTCTTTATGTACTTTAATGATTTGACTTGGGAGGAGAAGGGGGCACTAGATAGTCACAGGAGGAACCAACCACATGATTGAAAGGATGGAACTTTCAGCCATACTTCCTGACCTCTAGGAAGGGGCTGGAGAGAGTTGAATCCCAATGGCCACAGATTTAGTCAATCATACCTACATATGAAACCTCCACCATAACCTATTCGGATTCAGGAATCCTCTGGATTGATGAATACATCCATGTGCCAGGAGGGTGAATGTCCAGAAAGAGTGTGGAAGATCAGCACCATCCCTACGTACCTTGTCCACTGAATTTGATTAATTTGAATGTTTCTGAGTTGGATCGACTATCAAAACTAGTAATAATAAACAAAGTGTCTTACTGAGTTCTGTGTGCTGTTATAACAAATTACTGAACCCGAGGAGGAGATTGTAGGAACTCCCTATTTATACTCAGTCAGTCAGAAAGACTTGTGATGGGCATATGAAATGGGGGAATACTTAGAGGGTAGTGTCAGAAACGAGTGAAATTGTAAGACACCCAGTGATGTCTTCAGAGAATTAGACAATTGCTTGGTGTAAAACCCACACATTTGTTATCAGAATCACCAAGTACAAAAAAGCTTTTCTTGTAGTTTTCTCACCTATTTCTACAGAAACTGAGGTTCTGCTGGATCCTGAACACTGGAGGACCTTATCTGCAACTGTATTTGTGTGTGTTCTGGGCTTGGGGCCAACTTTAAAGTTTCAAAAGCATCTGCCTGAATTTCTGTTATAAGTAGCAAAGGTTCATTATTTAATACAGGTTGTGTTTTAGGATTAGAGCTTTAATGTACTCTCAAGTAGTTAGTTAATTCCTGAAAGAACACCAGACAAGAGCTAAGAGTGGGAAACAACCTTTGTGTATTTCACTAATGCATACATTTGGACAGTTACAAGCAGGTAAGCTTAGTAACAGAAGAGAGGGTGCTTTTTAAGTGTGAACTCATTAACAAAGTCATTTTACATGGACAACCCATAGAAAATATAATTACAGTATAACAAGTTGATTTCTCTTTAAAAATTATTATAGCAAATATTTAGTACTTTTCTGTTTACAAAAAAATCTCTCATACATTGATGATGCCTAATATCAAACAACTGTTTAGCACTTGCTAAGCACCAAGCACTGTTTTAAGTGTTTACACTCATTTGCTCATTTAATATATATATATATTTTTTTTGTACTGGGAATTGAACTCGGGACCTTGTGCTTGCGAGGCAGGCGCCGGAACCACTGAGCTAAATCCCCAGACTTGCTCGTTTAATTATTACATAATTCCAGTGTCACCTTACCATGCTATTTAAAACTAGTTCCTCACCTGCCAGCTTTGTTCTCCTCCAGGCACTTGTCACTCTTTGACATATTATATGTTTACCTCATTACTTGTTAGTCCTACCACTAGAATGGTCAGATTTTGTTTCATGCCCAGCACCTAAAATAATTCCGTATGTGTAATAGAACAAATGGTCAGCCTGCAATGAAGGTGATGAATGAATGATTGAAGGTATTATTACTTGCACTTTACAGGTGAGGAAACTGAGGCCCAAGTGGTTAAGTAGCCTGCTCTGTAATAGCTAGGAAGTGATAGAACTGGGGTACAGTAGAATGTAAGCTGAGGTGACTGCAGGTCGAGGGTAGGGCTGAGTTGAGGACCTGTGTGGCATGCATAGACCAAGGTATTCAGCTCAGAGGAAGGAGAAAAAACCCTGAGTGAGAGGTGGTAGGCATTGAAGGTTAATGTCAGGTGGTTATTTTTTTGTTTGTTTGAAGTTGTGCTTTTTTGTGATTCTAACTAAAAGTATTGATATCAACTTGCCCCGAATATAATGACACAAAAACCAACAGATATTTCTTAACCACTGTTGTGTGCAAAATACTGAGCTAGATGTTAAGAGAAATATCATTAACTATTAAAAAGAGACACTTGGTGCAGGAGATGCTTATCATCTAATTGGAGAAAACATTAACACATGGGAAAATTAAACAGCAAAGTCAGTGGTATTGAAAGTATTGAAAAATGGCACATAGTTAAGGCCAAACCGAGGGCCAGAGGAGCAGCTCTTCATCTTCCAGCAGGGAGCTGC
Organism: Heterocephalus glaber; assembly: GCF_053883595.1. Lineage (NCBI taxonomy): Eukaryota > Metazoa > Chordata > Mammalia > Rodentia > Bathyergidae > Heterocephalus > Heterocephalus glaber. Next base: position 28,920,655 of record NW_028258296.1, on the reverse strand, counting down.
CACTGAGGTTGGGTGGACTGGGAAGCTTCATGGAGAGAATCACGAGGTTTCTCCAGGCCTGGCACAGCTGGAAGGGATGGGAAGTCTAGGGAAGGTGAGAAAGCAGGGAGGAGAGTGGGGAGAACTCCTTAGGCAGAAGTTCTAGGAGGCAAATGCTGCAGACTCCTGGGCAGGAGTGTGGAGTAGGCTGAGGTGCTTGCTGCCAAACAGCATAGGGGCTTGGGAGCAGTGTAGGATGGGCTGAGGAGTCAGAAAGGTCAACTAGTAAAGGGCTTTGAAAACCAGGATGATGAAGGTAACATATAGGATATGGCTAGATGCCCATTTTGAATTGGGAAGAGACAGGGGGAAAAAATAGAAGGGAAGTAAAAATGCCAGAGAAATCATGAAGGGCCCAAGGGGAAACTGAAGAACCTAAAGGGCACAGTCTTTGCAGCCAGTCTGACTTGAAATTCCACCTCTGCCACTTCTGTGCCATATGAAAGGCCAAGCCATTCAACCTTTCTAACACTTTCTCGTCTGTAAATTGAGAGAGAACAAAACAGACTCATGGAATGGCTGTGAAATTAATGAGCTAGTATGATAACATATGTAAATATCCAGCATAGCACTCAAGATATGGTAGCTCTCAAAATCTGTGGAAGAAACCTGCTAGGAAGGCCAGGATCTCAGCCCCAAGCTCCAAAGGGCAGTGCCAACCCCCGATGCCCACTCACGTAGAGGCTAAACCAAACACCAGCAGAACAGGACAGGAAGCTGGAAAGATAACAAAAAGCAGCAGCAGAAATTCCTGTTATGAAGACAGAGTTGGTTCAACAGGATGTGGGGGACCAGGGAAACAGTTGGCTGAGGAGTAAATGTGGAATAATCTAGGAAAGTATTGCCCTCCCACACTCAGGATAGACAAGCTAGTTCTATGGCTATAGTTCTTTTTCTTCTTCTTTCAGTTTCTTCTATTATTTGCTTGCCTGTGCTTGAAGGCAATTTCAGGACTTTCAGCAAAATACATGTTAGCACCTGTTTTCATAATTATAGCTAAGATACCAGGAGACTTTGTTTTATTCTGTCTTCATTTTTGTTGCATTCATGAGTATTTCCATCCTGGATCTGATGATTGTTTTGACATTGTCAATCAAGAACTCAGTGACTGAAATGCCTTCAATATTACCATCAATTGCTGGTTGAAACATTTTAATTTCTAAAGGACTTTGTGAACTATTCATCAGTGAAAGTAAAGCTGGAAATTGCAATATAATTTCAAAGTATGGCTGGGGAATACTGTCTAGAGAAAACAAAACTGTTCTGCTGTCAATTCTTGCTACTTTAATAGAATAAACTAGGTCACAGTGGGCTTCTACTATAATTAACTTACATTATGTGCCTCATATGTGTCAGATATAGCACTAGGTTCTGGGTGTATGATGGTGAACTAGACAATTCCTTACTCTCATGGAATTTTGTAGCCTACTTTATCAAATAGCCATCAAGGGCTAGGGGCTAGAGCACTTGCCTGACATGCACAAGTCCCTGAGTGTGATCCCCAGCGCTGCAAAATCAAACAGCCAAACCAAGCCAAAAAGAAAAAAATAGCTGTCAGTGTCTTGCATAGTAGGATGGCCTGATTGTTTATCTGCTTGTTCTCTGAGAAGTAATTATGTATTTGTGAATGCTTAATTCATGGTCCTTCCCAGTATCTTTTGTATATAGAGTATACACATGGATGAGGAAACAGGGAAGGTATGAATCCAATCAGTGTCTTAGCTATTTAATCAGCACTCTGTTCTAGCTATCCCCTAACCACTTGGGAGACAAGTATGTTTGCTATCTAGTAAACCACATTAGAAAGTTACTCCTCATTCATATTTTTGGCCCAGACATGTTCTCTATATATCTGTTGGTGAATAGGACATCTCTACACAAGTGGTGGATAACTTGTTCCTTAGTTGTTTCATTTTTCTCCTCAGAAGAAGCCTATGAAGCAGATTGAATCAGGTGATGAGTAAGTGAGAAGTGACCCCCTTCCTGTCTGGAGCAGACCTTCGACTGTGTGAGACTGACTCCTCACAACCTGACCTGCAGCACCAACTTCCAAGGTGAGGTTAGACAATGTAATTGCACATGATCAACCGCTATCTGGAAGACCCTGTCCTCATAACATGCTCATAATTCCATGTGTTAATTCACTAATTCCCAAGAATCCTGATAACCCCAAGACAGGAAGACCCCATAGAAAATGGCTCAAATTCATTATGACAGGTGCTTCTGTTAGTAAGATACATTTGTAAAATAATTTATGTTCATGCTGAGAAATGTTTCTTCTCTTTCTTGCTCTACTTCTCATTCTTCTCTGAGCTTCTCCTTGGAGTCTACAAAATGTATCTCTCTTGTGTCCTTGGAGAGCAGTAAATAAATACAAGTCAATAATGAGGAGGCTCTGAACCACTTGGGAGATAGAAGGAAGGCTAAGAGACATGATGGGACGAAAAGGACTGCCTCAGAAGGCACAGGGACCTCATTTGTAATGTAAGTGCTGCTCTATTTGTTTCTGTCACCTAATCAACAATATAAGCTCTTTTGGGCAGATTGTGCACCCTGCTTTCCATGTAGCCCCAGTGCAGTGTCTGGGGGTACAGATCACGCTCAATGTGATATTTAATTATGGCGTCAATTTGAATGAATGAAGAAATACCTAGTGGATTAGTGGACCATAGACTGGATGTGTCTGGATGATTGACTTGTAAGTGCAAACTGAAGAGGAAGACCCACCTCGGGTGTGCATGGCACCAGCCAATGGGCTTGTAGCCTGGATGAAATGAAAAGGGAAAGAAGAAGGAAGTCAGGCCCCTTTGCTTCTTAGGGGGAGTTCTGGCCTTCACCATTACCTTTGAACATTCTTCACCAGTTCCTTCAGCCTCCTGAAACAGACTCTTCAGCCTTCCAATGCAGACCCTTTGGTCTTCTGACATGGACTTTGCAGGGAGCTCCAGGCCTTTGACTTTCAGTGGGTCCTCCAGCTCTTCAGTGCACAGATGCCCTTTTTGCATTCTTCTATTCCTGACTCTGCTGGCAGCCATTCTCAGCCTACTTTGTAAATCCTTTATGTATTACACACACACACACACACACACACACACACACACACACACACAATCTGTTACTCTAGTGACCCCAAACTGATATATTCAATAAATATTTACTGAAAGTAGGAAAGAAGTTAAACAGGGAGGGAAGAAGAATTGTGTGTGGTGGCACCTAAGCTTCTGTTAAAGACACACACACACAAAAGGTGGACAGAAACCTGAATTGTCAGTAAGAATAGAGTTTGCACTTTATCTTTAGCAACAGAACCCTTGGCTTAGCCTGGGGAAAGCCTCTGGGAAAAGCTTAAAAGAAGAGGTTTTCCCAGGGTTTGGTGGTGATCAAGGCCACTTGCTCCTGCTTTGCCAGCTGCTCGTGCTCAGAGCTAGGTCCTGCAGGGATAAACAAGCCTGGGGCAGCAGTGTGACCATAACCCTGGTGGAAGCAGGGTAGACAGCTGGTGTAGCAAGTAGTGGTGACCCCAAGATTGACTCCCAGGGGCAGAAACATTGAAGGCCAAGCTCTCTTCTCCTTGTGGGCTGCCCCAATTCCTTCTCACGGCCACACATAGAAACCTGTTTATGAAAGTCTCAGGAAGCAGCTCAGCCATGGTGGTCACTGAGCCCAAACCCAACGTGGGCTTCATGAGTCCTGAAGAGCAGATTTGGGACTCCAGGCAGCACTGAGGCTGGCCCTGTGGAGAACTCATGGCAGCCAGCATACACATACCATAGAAAACATGATTGTTCTTGTGGGACCCTTTCACACTGACTTACTTTTGAGGGAAGCAGGGAAGAGACTATTACCTTCCTTCTGCAGATGAGGAAATTGAGATTCAATACAGCTAAATAACTTTCCTAAGGTCACACAATCCATAAAGCATCAGGGTTTGTACTTTAGGACTTTCAGCCTCTTGTCATCAGGTCAGCAGAGGCATAGCTGCGGCAATATTAGAAATCACCAGCAGAGGACAGCCGTCACACAGGTCGTTGGCTGCCTTTGCATAGATCAAAGCTAACATTTCCAACATTGGGACAGACAGTAGTGGTCTTAACAGGCCTGATAAGAAACACTGAGAAGGATACAAGGCCACCTCTGTGACTGTCCTGACAAAACAAGCTTACCTAGATAGAACCCTGAAACACAAAATAAATCCAAAATTAGTCTACCAAACAACCAGCTGGTATCCTTCAAAAATGTCAAGGTCCAAAAAGTTAAAAGAAAGGCTGAGGAATTCTTTCAGGTTGAAAGAAGTTAAAGAGACATGACAACTAAATACAATAAAGTATTGACCTTTGACTAGATCCTGGGCTTGCAATAAAGCAATATATGTGAAGGACATTATCATGACAATTGATATACTTTGAATTTGAACCATAGTTTAGATAATAGTGATATATTAATATAAAGTTGGTAATTATACTATATTTACATAATACAATGTCTTAATCTTAGAAATATTCAGCAGAAAGGGGCACAATACCTCCAACCTACTTTTAAATTGTTAAGAAAAAGTACAGAGAATGTGAGACATATAAAGAAATGGTACAAAATGTACTTGCAGTATGAATCCAGGGAAAGGGTACAGAGGAGCTCCTTATACTATATGTACTGGCAACTTTTTCTGTAACTTTGAAATTATATTCAACTGAAAAGTTACAAGAAAAAATATTTGTCCTGCTTCTCCAGAGCTTGCGCCTTGTCCTAGTGGAGGCAAAGAGTTCTCTCAGTGAGAGTAGGGTGTGTGGAGAGGCCTCTTCTTAGTAAAGTGTAGCTTTAGCCCACGGTTGAGCGCTGACCTTTGTCCTGGGCTGACCAAAGTGGCTGCACACAAAGCTCACCTGATAACAGAATCCCCTGACCTAGCAGATGACCTTTGCTGCAAACACCCAGTGAATGTCTTTCATGTCTGTACTGGGAGGAGTAGCAGAATGCAGAATGGAGCTATAGGGCCTGGAACTCAAGGAACATTCCAGGGCTTCTGCAATGTAGAAAAAGAGCTTTACTGGGCCCATCCTTCCAGCACATAAGACACCTAGCATCTAAATGAGCAGAGGAAATACTAACACTAAAAAGTCTGCTGTGAAGAGCAGCTATTAAAAAGGACATGGAAGGGGCCAGGGATTTAGCTCAGTGGTACCGGCGCCTGCCTTACAAGCACAAGGACCCGAGTTCGATCCTCTGTACCAAAAAAACTCCCAAAAAACAAAAAAAGGATATGGAGTGGAAAAAGCCCACCGTATGGTGCAGAGTACCCAGCGTGTGTTAAAATCATCTGAGAGCTATTGTTCCCACCCACCCATCCCAGAATTGATTCATTTAAACCTGGGATGTTTGAATGAAAGTTTTATATCTCTAGCAAATCACCTGGTACTTCTGGTCTGGACCAAACTGAGTTGCAGTGGTGTAGAGGATAACTGTGTCCATTTCCCCCACTAGACTGGTCATGGCTATGACATACATGAGAGCCACAACCAAAGTATTTGAAGAGCACCAAGAGTACCTGGGATCACCTCTGGCTGGGTAATAGCGGACAGGGACAGACAACATCCTGGATGAAATGCCACTTGAACTGGATTCAGAGGAGATGAGTGAAGGAGGACCTTCTACAGAGAAGTAACTACACGTGAACAAAGAACCAGGAGAGCATCCAGTCCAAGTTTATCATCTGGGCTCCAACGGAAATAATAGGCAGAAAAGCAGCAGAGGCCTGAGGTTCAGGTCAGGAGTTTGGACTATGTGTGGTAGCCGTTACAGAGCCTCTGACAGAGACGTGACCAGAGGCAGGGCTTTCCAAAGATGGAGCAGGTAGAGATTTGAAGGGTGGGTTGAGAGAGAGGAAGCCAGAGCTAGGGAAACTAGATAAGAAATCCCAGCAAAAGGTTGCAGGGAGATAAAGGCCAGAGATAGGGGATGGGAACTGAGGTGTATGTTAGGGAATTTCAGCATTATAGCTAAGTGGAGAGTTGAACTACATAAAGAACCCCCCTGTTCAATTAAACTCTTGGCCTTGAATCAAAATTATTGATAGAAAACATTCAGTGCTGGAGATTGAACTCAGGACCTTGCATGTTCTAGGCAACTGCTCCATCACTGAGCTACACCCTCAACCCCTGCAAAAAAATTTTTTTTTAAATTAATTCATTACATATATTTAAAGAACAATTATTACTGAACATTAAGGATGAGTTTTCATATGAACATTTTCCAAAGTTTCCCAGGCAGGAAGTGGGCAGCTGGAGACAATGAGAGCTAGTAATGTTCAACGGACAGGCTGGGAGTCAAGGAGAACACACATATGTAGCATGTGTGGATTTCCATGCTATAACTAATTTCAAGCTAACAATGTCAACAAGCTTGCAAATACTAAAAACATGCAACAATGGGCTCTTGAGAGGCAGCATGAGCTGGCTGTACCTGCTCCTGAATGGAGACCTAATGACTGCAGATGGATGGAGCCTCAAGGCAAGTAGAGGGTAAGTCCTTTCTCGGTGTCAGCCCATGGACCCAGACAGCCAGGGTTCTGCTTGGAAGAAGCCCCAGCTCTGAGCAGCAAAGAATAGCAAAGGAGAAGTAACTGGAATGGGTTCAGGTAAGCATAAAAAAAGGAAACTGTCTTCCACTAAGAGGAAGAAGATCTGGTGTTTGTGTGCATTTCTGTCTCTGCTACTTAGCAGCTTAACTGCCCCAAGTCACAGCCCCTTCCTTTAAAATTAAGAACAAAACTAATAATATCTCCAGCATGATGTATAACTGGAAGGCTTTCCGCCCAAATTGGAATGTCACTGCATTCCTCCCCTTCTTCCTCCCCCTTTGCACCATTCGCTCCTCTCCAGCTTTGGTTTGTGCTGGTGCTGGCCCTGTATCTGCCTGTTCTCTTATTTCTAAGGACTGTCCCAAACCCCTGGGGTGGGGCCTGGAAGCCTGCCTGCTGCACAGAGGCAAAATGAGAGAAACCACACGTTTCTGTGAGCTTTCTCCACTATGCTTTGGTTCCTCACAAACTATACTTCCTGCCTTTGGATTCCAATGGTTTTCTGTTAATTTTTCACTTAAAATTGAGATCTTGTCATTTATAGTCTAAAGAAACTGAGAAATCCTAATTATCTGCCTTCTAAGATTCTAGTACCAGCAGAAAGCAATGAACTAGGAATCAGATTTATATTTTTACCTTGGGCAAGTTTAGACTCTGCTCTCCAAGCCTGTTTTCTACCTATAAAATGAACAGATGAGACTGGGTGTGGTGGCACAAGCCTGTAATCCCAGCACTCTGGGAGGCTGACAGGCAGAAGGATGGCAAGTTTGAGTCCAGCCTGGCAATTTAGTGATTTAGTGAGACCCTGTCTCAAAATTAAAAGGGAGAGGAGAGGGCTGCGGATGTAGCTCAGGGTGATGGCTCAAGGTTTGTTTAATCTTCAGTACCACAAAAAACAAAAACAAATAGACAAAATATGAGATAAACACAATGAATTCCAGTGTGACTCTATGTATCTTTATCCTAGTGAATGTCCTTTATCATAGTGAATGTTCACTCTGTCATTAGTCATAAATGAGTTGTTTTGCATGACCAGAACCTTCATATTTGTGAGTGCTGAGTTACTCCCTCACCACCCCTACCTGGCACAGCTGTGAGCTCAACTAGCTTGATGGCCATAGAGGGTCCTGGAACTTGTGGAGGATCCGGAGGACTGCTGATGAGGTTAATGCTATAGGTGGGTCAGGATTTTAATAAATATTTTCGGAGTCATGCAGAGTCCTCGGGTTCCTAATGCTGACCCTAAATTGGTCTGACCTGGGCCAAGTGCTGTCTGAGTTGTTGAGAGTTGGATGGGCATGGGGAGGTGGGCATTTTAAATCACGCATAGCCAGATTGAACATTCACCCAAAGAAATAGTTTTCCTGTGCCCCAGGAGAAACTTAAGGGGCTAAATTTTAATTTATTTTTATTATAAGAGTGAAAATGTAATTACTGTGGAAGATGTATATATTTATAATTTAAAAAGAAGAAAATAAAACAATCTATTATCCAAAGACCTAGAGATGACTTCTCATACAACTTTGATTTATATCCCTCTTTTTTGTGCCATTATATTCAACATTCTTATAAACTGCTTATCTCAGACTTTTTTGTAAGTTCTTCATTAAAGATTTTAATTAGTAAAATATGCAAATGGTTAAGATCAAATTAACCAAAGACTTTATAATGAAAAACAAGATTAACCTACTCTACCTTCATCATCCATAGTCCTGCTTGTCTGAGGAAAGCTTTTCTGTTTTGAATTCATTTGGTGGTTACCTCCATATTTTTAAATAAGAAGCCATTTTAAAGTTAGCAACTTCAGGGCCAGGGATTTAGCTCAGTGGTTTCACCACCTGCTGCACAAGAGCAAGGACTAGAGTTCAATCCCTGGTACCAAAACAATAAAAAATAAAGTTAGTAACTTCAGTGCTTTCTGTTGTCTTCCTACTGTGATAGAGAGTCAGTTCACTTCTATTTCATTTCTGTCTCCTCCTTTACCCTTCTAAATATAGTTAAATCAGGACTCTCAGATCTTTCCCTGGCCTCCTCAACTTCAAAGAACACAGTTTAATTCCCATTTCCTATTCCATCAACTACATATAATGTCTCTTCACTCCTCACTTTGTAAGATAAGGGTTTGACATTTACACCTTTCCCTCCCGTGTCTTCTCTCTTCCACCTCCCAACTTCTGTCACCTCTTCTTGTTTTTTGATTTTTTTGAGACAGGGTCTCATTATGTAGTTCAGGCTAGCCTTGAACTCAGGCTCACCTCAAAGTCATGGTGCTCTCCTGTCTCAGCCTCCAGAGTACTGGGATTATGTGCGTGCTACCATACTTGACTTCCTTCACCTCTTCTATACCTTTATATTTCTGTTTTGAAATTATTGTTGACTTGATTGTATTTATAGGGCTATGTTACAGTTTGCATCTCAAATGTTCCCCAAAGGCCCATATGCCAAAGGTTTGGCTGCCAGCCTATGCACTACTGAGAGGTGGTAAAACCTTTAGGAGATGGAGCCTAGTGGAGGAAGTTAGGTCACTGGGGGCATGCCCTTGAAGGGGTATTGGGACCCTGGTCCTTTTCTGCCTCTCTCTGCTTCCTGGTGGCCATGGGGTGAGCAGTTTCTTCCACTGCACTCTCCTGCTGTGAGGTGCTATGCCACCTCAGTCCCAGAGCCACAGGACCAAGCACTGTGGTCTGAAACCAGGAGCCAAAGTAAATCACTCCTTTTAAGTTGGTTTATCTCAGGTTTTTGTCACAGTGACCGAAAGCTAATTCTAAAAGGTTGATTCTAAAAATTGAAGGCAAGAAATAGTGTTTATTTTATTTTATTTTATTTTTGGTACCAGGGATCAAACTCGGGACCTTGCACCTGCAAGGCAGGTGGTGGCACCACTGAGCCAAATCCCCGTCCCAATGTTTATTTTATTTTGGCTATGTAAATGTAACTAGCAGCAGACCAAAGTGGTGACCAGAGTATCCGTTTCTTCACGGAACCAGTGTTCCTTTTCTCCTCCCTCCCCCCTCCCCTTCTTTCCTCTACTCTACTCCCCTCCCCTCTTCTCTCCTTTTTATCTTATTCTTCCTTCTCCTCGTTTCTCTTCTCCCACTTCTTCCTCCCTCTCCCCTCCTCCTCCTCCCCTTCCCCTCCTCCTCCCTTTTTCTTTCCCCTCTTTCTCCTCCTCCTCCTTCCTCTCTCTCTGCTCTGTCTCTGTCTCTGTCTCTCTCTGTGCCCCCCCCCCCATGTCCTGGGGATCAAACCTAGGGCCTCACTCATGCTAGGCAAGCGCTCTAACACTGCAGTACTTACCATCCCCATTTATTTTGTATATTCCACTGATGTCCTTTACCTTACCCTCATGTTTTCTGAGCTTTTAATCATGCTACTTCTATATTACCTACTCCTTACCTTTTTACGTTTCTTCCAAAAACAAACAAACAAACAACCCAAGAAACCTTTATCTATCTTCTGTTCTTATTTCCTCTGGGTCTGCAGCACAGTGGTCATACTGCAGTTTCCCTTCACTGCTTTCAAAGATTAGAGTCGCTCATTTTAAGGCCTCAGTAGCTTCTTCTTAATCTTCTGTCATCTTGCTGGAGTACCTTGAGTAACTCCTTAGGGAAAGAAATACATGAGGTAAAATTTTGAGTACTGTCATGTCTGAAAATGGGTTTATTTACATTTTTGCTTGGTTAATAATGTGATAGGGTATAAAATTCTAGATCAAACATTCTATCTATCAAAGTACAACATTTTTTCTCTCTGGAGTCTTTTAGCACGTATTCTTTATTCTTAAATTTTTCAGTGCTATGTCTAAGTGTGGATCTTCATTTATTGAACTGTATCCTCATTGGACTCTAAAAGATAACACTCTCATCTTCATTTTAGTAAATTATTTTTTTCTTATAATTTCCTTTTAACTTTTTTGGAATTCCTGTCATTTAGGTCTCTGGATCACCCCTTTATGTTTTTAATTTTTTCTGTTACATTTTGCATTTCTTTAAAAAATTTTCCTTGGGGCATTTTGTCAATTTAATTACCCAGTCCCACAACTGTTAATTATTTTGGCAAGCATATTTTTAATTTCAAAGAGCTTTTTCTCATTCTCTGATAGTTTCTTTCTCATGACACCTTTTTCTTTCTTTTTTTTTACTGTGATGCATTTTCTCTCAGTTATTTCTGAGATGTTTAGAAATTTTTGTTTATTTGTTTAACCTTTTTCTGTTCTATTAATTATCTCTGTTTTAGGTAGAATCATGTTTTCCTGTTGACTTATCTTTTCTTACTTTTTCTTTCCTCCTATGTTTGTTTTCTTTCTTTGTGTTGTTGTTGTTCCTCTTTAAGATTGATACAATAAGGAGAATGGTAGGTACTTTTAAGAACATAGGTAGACACTGTTCATTGTCAGAATTTTCTCTATGAAAAGTTGATGGTGAGAACTTTAGTGCTGGCAGGAAGCCACTTTTTGTTGAAGGTTCCTGTATTAACTCATTTTCTGTTGCTAAAACAAAGATCTCTGAGACTGAAGCATGTATAAATAAAAAAGGTTTATTTGGTTCACAGTTTTGAGGCTCAAAGTCCAAAAAGCATAGTGCCCCTGTAGCAATGTCATCGTGGTGCGAAAGAGTGCATGAGGGAAGAGAGTGACAGAGAGTGATTCCAGATCCCTTGAGTGTGTGTGTGTGTGTGTGTCTGTGTGTGTGTGTGTGTCTGTGTGGTCCTGGAAATTGAACCTGGGGTACTCTACTACCGAGCTACATCCAATCCTTTTTATTTTTTCTTTTGTAACTGGATTTTACAAAATTGCCTAGGCTAGGCTTGAACTCATGATCCTTCTGAATAACTAAGCTTGCAGGTGTGCACCAATGCACCTGGCTGGGCTGGCTCTTTATAATGTCTCACTCTTGTAGAAACTAACTGTGGTCCCACAAGAACTGTGTTAATCCTTTCTAAAAGTCATGTCCCCCGTGATCTCCCACTAGGTTTCACCTCTTAAAGGTTCCATCACTGTTCAGACTGCCGCACTAGAGACCATGCTTCCCACACATGAATCCTTGAGCTCTGAGCCCCCACTCAAACTCTATATAAACCACAGTAGTCCCTAAAGGCGGGAATGCAGAGGGTTCCACTGCAGGCTCCCAAGCCCCATGATGGTTGCCCTAATTGTCTTCAAACAGTGTATACAATTTCAGAGACAAGCCTCCCAGCATCTGCCTGTGGAGAGTGACTGGACCTTGTATAACCCGTGTAAGCAGAGGTGTCCACTGATTGTGCGTAAACTTCAATGGGCTCAGCCCCTTTCTCCATTCCCACTACCTGGGATCCTTTTTCTTTCCAAGCTGAGATATCTCTTAGCTTCTTTGAATAGTTTCATCTCCTTCATGGGCTGTAGCCCACTCTCCCACTGTATTTTCCAATATTTATGCAACCTTTGCTGTTTCCAAGATATTTGCTGGAATCTCCATTTTCTGACAGCTCCTTTCCTGTTTTCTTCTTTATTGTAGTTTTATGCCATTTTAATGCCCGAAATACCCACTTTAATTGCCATGTGGCATTCCATAAAATAGTTGTTTGTTAAATTGTAGCAAATGTATAAATAACGCTATGATGAAGATCCCAGTAGTTAAATCATTACATATATCCATGGTTGTTCATTTAGCGTAAGTTGTAAGAAGAATTGCTACAAGTAAATGGAAGTATCTATTTTTAAAAACAAAATTAAGCATGCATTTTATTCTAAGCAGCAATTTTATTTAAAGATACTTTCCCAACAGAAAATGTATTTCTACATAAAGACTTGAACACAAATGTTTGTAAGAACTTTAAGAACTTTATTGTATGTATGAAGGCCTCAAACTGGAAACAATCTCAGTGTCCATCACCAATAACTGGATAAGCACTTTTTTTTTTGGTACCAAGGATCAAAATCAGGACCTTGTGCTTTCGAGGCAGGTGGCGGCACCACTGACCTAAATCCCTGGCCCTGGATAAGGACATTTTTTTTTTTTTGGTACCAGGGATTGAACTCGGGACCTTGCGCTTGCACAGCAGGCAGCGAAACCACTGAGCTAAATCCCCGGCCCAAGGACATTTTTATATAATAAAATACTATTCCTAAATAAGAGGGAACAAATTATTAATAACATAAAACACAAGTGAGCCTCAAAAATGATCTGAGTGAAAGAAGCTATCCACAAAGAAAACAGTATGGTATTCCAATTTATGTGGAATCTACAATAGGCAAAAATAATCTAGAGTGAAAGAAAGCAGATGAAAATGGGTGTCTGGGGCAGGGATGAGGGGGCAAGAGATCTTTTAGAGGTGATATAATATTCTATATCCTGATTGAGGTAGTGTTTATAGAGATAGATGATAGATAGATGGATAGAGATAATGTCAAAATTTGCCCCAAAATACACTAAAATATTATGTGTGCAAATTATCTCTGTAAGGATAGCTTGGTACCCTTCCCACTATGAATAACTTAGTTTATGGATCAAGCCAATGCAGTGAAAAGTTTTTGTCCCATTTTAAAAACCAAAATAAATGAATCAGATCTGTTAAAGATAAGTTTTAAAGATATTATATATTTTTAAATTATTCTTATAGTATTTTAATTAATTTTATTATTAATTCAACACATCATCACTGCCCCCAAAAAAGAAAAAATAAACTTCTTGGAGAAGTTTATTTAGTTATTGTCATTATTACTATTGCTGTTTTGCAGTGCTGGGGATCAGACAGGAAGTATATTTTAAGAAATAAAATTTCACCACATCTCATAACAACCTCCTCAGTTTACCCCGATTCACAAACACAATAATCAGTTCAGTGTTTATATTCTCAATTATCTTACCTGATAAATATACTATGAGACATTCCCATGTATAATTCTGTAGACCTGGGATGCTATGCATTCTTGTGACTTGCATGTGACATTTGAGGCCTTTAGCTGAGCCAAGGGCTGTCGCTCTCCCTTGCTCTATTTCAGTTTTAGTCTCACGCTCCACACTCTTGGAGGCTGCTTTCCTGCACCTCCTCAGGCTAACACCGAGCCACCACCCCAAGCCCAGGATGCAGGGCGTCTGCCGCCCAGGCCTGAAAGCGTGTCTTCCTGTGACAAAGCCAGGGGCCACTTAAATGTTGAGGTGTAAGCATTTCTTTAAGAAATAAACCCAACAAAGCGTCTGAAAGGCTCAGGTAGCACATGCGTGAGACACAGGTTTCTAGACTGGTACAAAATTATTATCTGGAAAGTAATTGGAACATGTAACTTGCCAGTCCTCATTGGGAGACAGGTGCCAATGTGAGAATCCCACTCTGAGGACCCCAGCCTGGGAGGTAAGTAAAACTGCCCAGTCTTCACACTCAGGAAGGACTTGGGCTGGTACCACACTTGGATATGGAAGGGCTTGACTTCTTCCTCTGCTTGATTCTGAGTTTGAATTAGGCCTCCAATTGTCCATTTTTCCCATTACTTATTTCAGGAGGTTCTGTGACAGCCTTGGAAATCTGGAAGGGAAACATCTTTTCCTTTTACCCTAAAAGTTTTTGCTTCTGTGCTTTAGGAAGTCCTGAGTAGGTCTTGGGTCTCTTTCTTTGTCCTTCTAGAGTGTCTCTGGCTAAAATTCAGTTTTTGATACTGTTCCTCTTATCTTTTGCTATGTAAAAAAAAAAAAAAAAAGCCACTCCAGTTCTTAGTGCTTTAACCAGCAGCCTAGATTCTGTGCCACTCGAGGTAGTCCTTCAATTTGCCAGCCTCCAACATATCTTATGTTAATCTATTTAAATAGAAAATTAGAATGATGTATAGAGAAAAATGTGCCGCCTTGGCAGACCACCCCCTCTGCTCCCCTCCCCCCAGCTTCACCACTGGTTTTAATCCCACAGCATTCATTTATTTTGCTTATGAGTTTGAAATTCGGGCAGGCCTGAGCAGGAGCAGCTTCTCCCTGCTCTCCAGGGTCTCAGCTGGGGCTGCTCAATAGGAGCTGGAGAGTCCAACCTCAAGGTGGCTCGCACAGCTAGCAAGTTGGAGCTGGCTGTTGCCTAGAAGCCCAATTGGGTGTGAAGGCTGGGTGCTTTGGTTCCTTTCAACCTGGGCCTCTCCACAAGCCACTTGGGCTCCCTCATAATGTAGGGGCTGGGTTACCAGAGTGAACATCCCTAGAGGGCAAGGCAGACACATATGCCACTTTCATGCCCCACCTTCAGAGGTCATATGATGTAATTTCTATCACATTGTTGCTTCAGGAAATCATAAAGTCCACTCAGTTTCAAGGGGGAGAAATAGTGGCCCTTATCACTTGATGGAAGGAATATCATGGTTACATCATAGAAATAGTATGAGATGGGTGATAGTATTGCAGTCATTTTTGGAAAATGCAATCTGTCACCAGACCTTGATCTATTTTGTATTATGTTTAGGGTTTTTCTGATATATATTCACTACTTAATTATTGTTGTTTTATTCTGCCTTATGTCACCCTCTTCATAATCCTGTGAGGTAGTTATATTCCTTTTTATATATCCCAATGTGACTCACATACATGTTTACTTTATCAGGTATGTCCAGCATGTGGCTCATGGGTTGGACATGGCTGTTTGCCTGGGCTGCACTGAGTGATGATGGATTCTCTTGGCTGCATATAAAACATATTCTGTGGTTAATTATATAAGTAACAAAATTTCCTGTACTTTTTAATATTTTTTAGCTGGCACATTATTTTTAAAATTATGAATCTTCTCTTATCTGGATTTGTCTCCTCTTCACTGTTTGAAAATGGGATCAATGCAGGTCAGGCTATCCTCATATTAGCAGTGTGCTAGAGCTCAGTAGTACCGGTCCCTCAGGCAAGACCTAGTGTATGTGCCACCGTCCCCTTACACCACGTAACCATCTCACACTTTACATTTTAAATTTTATGTTTCATAAGCATTTGACTTTGAGGCCTCCTCCTTTAGAAAACAAAAGACCTATAATCTACCATGGAAAAGAACAAACAATAGTTATACCTTTCATTTGGAGTTTTCAAAATATTTCTATAGCTAGCTACCTTTGGGAGTTTCTTTCTTTTTCAATCTACTCTCTTTGGAAGTGACCATCAGGTTGCTGTTTTCTTTAAAAGGCACCACAGCTGTCTGCTGACTGGAAGGACAGATGGAAGATGTGTCCCATCTGGGTCCAGCTATTCAGTCCCAGGTTGGTCTTTTTGGGAATCCCCACAATGAAGCAGGGTTCTCCTTATGTTCCTGAGTTTCCCATTAACACTGGATCCACATAACTTGGAATTCCAAACAGGAGTAGGGAAAGCTCATACGGGGAGCACCAAGGCCAACATTTCCAGTGCACTGTCTCCTAGAGCCAAGTTCATGCACAAAGACCTTCTCTCTCAAGGATAAGGGCCCAGTGTTCGCTCCACTCTTCAGAACCAGTCCACAATATTCCTAGCGGCTCAAAGGCACAATGTTCACTTTGTCCTTTCAAGGGTTCTTGGTTTTGTTTCCAAAATGTCAACAGATAACTGTAAGTGTTGATTAAACAACCAAAAGAGCATTGCCTAAGGAGAGTATTCACTGCACAGTCTTCATTTTGCCCTTCAGAAAAACCTGGGCTGCACTGAAAGGGCTGCAGGCAGGTTGGGCTTCCTCTGAACACTTCCTGCCCCTTTGGGGCTTATGTTTTGTTTGTTCTGCATACCACTGGGGAATGAACCCAGAATTTCACATATGCTGGGAAAATACTTTATCACTGAGCTACACCTCCAGCCCCTTTTTATTTATTTGTTTTGAGACAGAGTCTTGCTAAGTTGCCCAGCAGCAGCAGGCAGGTCTCACTTTATAGTTCAGGCTGGCCCTGAACTTACTCTGTGGCCCAGGCTGGCCTCAGCTTGAGGCTGCTGGGATTACAGGTGTGCACCACCACCCCTGGGGCCAATCACCCCCTCCTCCATCTGTAACCAGGATCCTAAATTTCATATTTCTCACTCCCTTACTGTTCATTAGTCTTTAACATCTAGTCCAGCTAACTATCCAAAACTTAACAACAATTTTTCTTCTCCTCATAAGTCTGCAATTTGGATGGGATCCCATAGGGAAAAGTCATCACTTCTTCTCCCAGCAATAGCTGGGCAGCTAAGCTCTGGGCTATTGGATCCACCTCCAAGATGATTCGCTGCTGGCTAGCTGTTGGTGCTGGGTCCAGGCCCTGGAGATGTGGGGTTTTTTCCCCACGTGGGCCTCCCCATGTGGTCCTCACAATGTGGCTCGAGTTTTCCATGAAAGGAAAACTTAGTGGGATGTATTGGTTTTTGTGACCTAGTCTCAGAAATCACAGTTCCACATAGTAAATGTTAGTTGAAGCAATTAAATGCCCCATGTGGATGCAATAAAGGGACACCAACCCCACTTTCCTAGATGAGGGTCAGTGAGGTACTGGAGGAAAATGGAGCAAGAAATACTGCTGCAGCCACTTCTGGGAAAAGCAACCTACCTACCACCCTATATACCCCTAGATAATACATTATTTGCATGTTTTAAACACTATAGACTCATTCATATTGAATATATTCTTCTAAAGCTTTGTTTACTCAACATTTATGAGTCACTTAGTCACTGACAGTCTACAGCCATACCACCCTGATCCACACAATCTCATCTGATCTTGGAGGCTAAGCAGTGTCAGGCCTGGTTAGTATTTGGATGGGAGACTTAATCACTGAGAGAAGTTTGTTTTTAGAATTTACCACAATCTAACCTTTCCTTCTTTCTTTCCTTTCTTCCTTCCTTCCCTCCTTCCTTCCTACATGTCTTTATGCTGCTTGCTATTTTGTACAGTGCTAGTCTGAATATTTTCATTGAGTCCTGCACGTGAGCCTGGGGCAGGGGTTCTTAACCAAGAGGTGATATTTAAGAATATCAGAGACAGTCAGCAAATGTCTCATGCATTTTTAATTTTCATGACAGAATTCAAGGGAATTGCTACTGACATCTAATGGGTGTGTTGCCATCTAGCCATGGATGTTGCTAAATATTCTACAGCACGCAGCATAGCCCAGTGGTACAAACCTACGGCATGCATGTTATTTGTTTTTCTTTTAAGAAAAGGATGTCAACATATGAGTTGTTTTTTCTAAACTAAAACTTTCAATATTGAGGTTTAATTGCAGTGTTGGCATTTTGCAATAAATAAGTGGGCTTGGGTTGAAGTTTGGGCAATCATATCTAAAAGGTTCGCCATCATGGGTGTAGTTCCTCTGTAACAAAATCTGTCTGGTCAAAAAGGTCAGTGGTGCCAGTTGAAAAATCCTAGCTTAAGGTATATATCTAAGAGTGAATTCCCTAGGGATTTATAGTTTTAACTTTATGATATAGTTCTAAATAGTTTTCCCAAGTAGTTGAACCAGCTTATATTCCCACCAAAATAGTCATTCTATATCTGTTGATGTCTCTTAATTTTTGCCAATTCTTGTTTTGTTTTGTTTTTTTAACCCTTTGGAAGTGCATGTTCATATGCTTTGCCCATTTTTATGGTGTTGATTTATAAGAGTTCTTTATATATTCTGGATGCTAATCCCTTATGGTTGTAGGTATCACAAAACTCCTCCCAGTTTGTGGCTTATAGTCTCACTTCATGGTTCTTTTGTGATTTGAGGGATTGAAGCAAGAGCCTCACACATGCAAAGCAAGTTCTCTACCACTGAGCTACATCCTAAGTCATTTTTTATTTATTTTTATTTTTATTTTTTTGGTACCGGTGATCAAACTTGGGACCTTGTGCTTGTGGGGCAGGCGGTGGAACCACTGAGCTAAATCCCTGGTCCTTTTTTAATTTTTATTTTGAGACAGGGTCTCTCTAAGTTGGCGAGGCTGGCCTCAAACTTGCACTTCTCCTGTCTTTTTTTTTTTCTTAATTGAATTCATGTTTAATAATTACAGGCACCATGCCCCCCCCTTCCCCCTGCCCAGGCAGCAGCAGGGGTGGTGCAGGGGCTGGGGCATATGCCCCCAGCAGCGAGGACGGCAGTCCCAAGAGTGATTTTCAGAAAATAAAAAAGGACCTCAGGGGCAGGGCTTAGTGCCCCCCCTCAAGACACACCAAATTTCAAGACTTTATATATAATATATCTCTGTGCCCCTGGGGAAGGAGAGGGAAACCTGGCAGCATCCTGGAGGGGGCCCCAGGCAGCCCCAAGCCATCCTGCCTCTTCAGCCACTTTATTAGTTCAGACTCATCGCACTACAGGCACCTGCTGCCACCGCCGCCACCACTGCTGCCACCCCCTGCAGTCCAGGCGGCTGGCCGGGCCATTGGCATCCATGGGGCTCACGTCCCCAGCCCCACCCTCCCTCAGTTGTGGTCAGACTCCTCCTCCTCAGCCTCCCGAAGCCAGTTGAAGAAGGCTGTGACAGATTTAAGGGCCATGCCCTTGCCCAGCTGCTCAGCAGGGTCCTTGCTGCTCTTCCAGCTGTAGAATGCTTCCTCCTTCACCATGTCCTCATCATACAGCGCATTGAAGAACATCCGAAGCAGGTTGGGGGGCTGCTCCAAGGTCACCACAAGGGCCTGGAGGGCGTAGAGCGCTTGTAGCTCCTTCTGTTCATCACACAGGTACTTCTGTAGCAGTCGTGCTCGTGCTTTCAGCACCACAACATCCACTCTGAGAGGAGTCTCAAAGATAACTGCAGAATAGCAGACAGCTGTCATGAGGGCGTGAACTAATGTGTTGGATGCTGTCTGCTGCCCACTCAGATTGGCTTCTATCCAGTCCAACACCCGCTGATTACTGTTGCCCTCCTGCAGCAGCTTCTCCAGCTGCTTGCTCAGCTCCTCTAAAGGGACTGCCCTCTGCCCAGGGGCATCCGACTCCTCTCCCAGAGTATACTCCACCTTCTGTTCAGCAACGAATGCATTAACATCTTGGCCTTCAGGTAGAAACTCCTTCCAGCTGAGTTCAGCCTCTCGCCATAGCATCCCCACCTTTTTGGGACCCATGCTTTTGCATAGGAGCCTCAGGATCTCCAATAAGAGGGAAGTAGCTTTGCCCAAAGGAAGGTCTCAGAGGCTTTGTAATCTCCCTGAATAGTTCTCCCATGGGCAGCCCACCTTCCTGTAGAATGGGTGTTACCAGTTCTGCCAGATAAAGCCACACATGGGAGATGTCAATCTCCATGTCCTCCACCAATTCCAGGATTTCGTACAGCCCTTGGTAGTACTGGACGGTGGAAAGGTGCCCTGCACACAGCAGCCTGTGGAGCAGCTTCCCCATGTGCTCTCGAGCGATGGTGCTGCGCTCCAGCGTGGACTCGACGCCGTGCCACACAAAGATGAAGAGCAGGGAGGGCGAGCCCAGCTCCTGTACACACTGCAGTGCTTCCTTCATGTCGTTGAGATGGAGATACTCCTCAATGATGGCCTTGGACTTCTTCTCCAGCTCCTCCTCAGAGAGCGCAGCCTTCAGGGGGCTCACTGAGGGGAGGGTGCCTTTCTGCTTCACAGTGTCCCGGCCCGGTCGCGATCTTCCGTGAGGCTCGAGGCCTTGCGCAATCCCTCAGGCTGGGAAGGCTGCTCTCTACTCCGCTCTTCCACTTCTTTGCTGAAGCTTCGCTTGGTGCCAGGTGTCCGTGCACGATCTGATCGGTCCCCACGGTCGCCACCCCGTTGGCTCCGCCCTACTCGGTCTCCCCCGTCCCCAGCTTTCTCCCTTCGTTCCTGGCTCAAGCTACTCCTCTGCACCACACGTCTGTTATCTGTGCTCTCCATAGGTACTGCCTGTTGAAGAGCTGAGAAGCGATTCAAGGTACTAGTAGCTGGACGAGCAGGTTCTGATGCTGCATCGGAGAGCTTGGCTCCTGAGCCCCCACTGCTACCTTTGCCCCAGCTCAGTCGCCCTCCTGGTGCAAAGAGCTGATTGTTGGAATCAATGGAGCCAGGCTTTGTGATCTTGGTGAGTCGTGAGGTGTCAATGGGGTGGCTGCCTTTGCTGATGGGGACTGTGTTCCAGCCGCCATCGTCCACAAGTGGGAGGCCACGACTAATGGGTGGGCCTGGAGGGCCTCCCCGACGCTTGTCGCTGCCCTTGGCCATGAGCTGCTGCACTTTGACATGTTCGCGATGCCCCTCCATCTCGGCCTCCTTGTGGATCTGATCAATGGTCTTGGGACCCTGATCTCTGCGGCGTGGTACCCAATTGCTCTGTCGCAGATCCAGCACATCCTGCAGCATAAAGCGGATGTGAGATGATGTCTTCTTTTCTTTAATGATTTTTTCCATCTGGTTGAAATACTGATCCATTCGTGGCTTGGCTTTTGCAAAGTCCAGGTCTTTGCCAATGGTGGTGAGCAGGTGGCAGAGGCATTCCAGGGACTCCTCGTCGTGGTTCTTCAGTAGTTTGACCACGCAGTCACGCATAATCACCTCGGTTAACATCTTGCGCTTGAACAACTCGCCAATAAACTTGATGTTCCCTAAAGAGCGCCGTTGGGCCCTGTCCCGAGCCTCTTCTAACTCCTCCTTCAGGCGGCCCCGCTCCTCTGCCGTAGCAGCTTCATCCATTTCTTTTTGCTTTTTCTCAAAAACTTCATCATCATCTTTGTCTTTGTCAAATTCCTTCTGACATCAATTCAACAACAGTTTTCAGAAGTTCACAGTCACCACTGGCTTTTTTGTAGTGGGCACTTTCAGCACCATGAGGCAGCGGCACGTGTTGGCGTAGGCCACAGAGAAGCTGAGCTCTGAAATGGCCTTCTCGAAGATGAGGTCAATGACTCCTTTCAGGCGTTCCTCAGTGTCAATGGCCAGCTGTGTCACTTGCTTCATCAGCTGCTGGAACATCTGGGGTGTGAGCTTATTCAGGATGGAGCGCACCCTGCGGAGTAGGTCCTGGGTCTTGGTGCCATCAGCATCCTCTTCTCCTCGTTCCTTATCAGCCGCTGTCTGCTTGCTGCTGGGTTTCCAGGCTTTCTCTGCTTAATTCAGTTTTATATCTTCAGTCATTAACACTGTGACAATGATCTTGCGTGGTTCTTTTCGGGGGCCCTGCTGAGAGCGCCTGGGTCCCAAGCCAGCCTGCAGCCCTCGGGGAAGGTCCCCACCTGGCCCACCCCTTGGGGGCCCATGAATGCTAAGGGCTGGTCGGCCAAGGTTGGCAAAGGATGGAGTGAAGTCTGGACCACAGTTTATGCCGAGTAGTCTTGAGGGATCCAGCGTCCACAGTGGTGTCTTATTCGCCTTGTCCAGCACCACGTCAGTGATATGGGGCAACCCTTCTGGCTTCTGCAAACTGGCAAAGATGAACTGAAAGCCAAGCAGGAACTCTCGGTCATAACGCTTTTTCTCCTCCAGGTTTAGTGGCTTCCACTGATCTGACTTATAGTCGTATTTCTGTTCCCCAGGCTGAATGTTCTCAGCATTCTGGATTTTGTCCTCTTTGGAGTCCCAGGTCTCCTCTGCTTCCTCGGGCCGTGGGGCCACGCCGGTGCCCTCAGACTCTGGTCCTGGGTTGTTGTCTATGGGAGGCTGATTCTCTGCCTCTGGTACTACTGGGTTTGCCTCTTTGAAGGCATCTAGGAGGTCTCCCATAACCTCCTTCTTATTTAGCTCCTTAATTTTCCGTCTCCTCTTTGGCACAGATACTGCCACTTGGGTGGCTGCTGCCGCCTCCAAAGTGGGGAGGGACAAGTGGGCTGGGACAGGCGTGCTCTCTGAAGAGAGATCCTCTCCACCCTTCTCATTCTCAGCTTCGGCTTCTCTTCCTTCTTCCTCTTCCTCCTCCTCTTCCTCCTCTTCTTCCATTTCCTCCTCCTGAGGAGGAGAAGCAGCTGGAGGAGTTGCAGGTGGAGTGGCAGAGAGGATGGCGGAGGAAGCCACTGACACAGTAACCTCTTTAGCCTGCTCCTCTGGCTCACTGACTGGGCTCAAGTCCACAGCTGGTGGCGAGGGGGCTCCGTTGAGCAGTTCCTCAGGTTGGGCAATTGGAGCAACAGGCTCAAGGGATTCTGAAGGGCAAGCCACAGGCAGAACAGGGGCAACCTCTGGGCTTGACTCCACCTCTGGCTCCAGCTCCTCAGATGGCACCATGCCGTTAGCCTCGGGAACTTCTACCTTGTGAGATTCCAGGGGGGCAGGAATCTGAAGCGCACTGGAAGAGAACTCAGATTCTGGAAATGGTTTGCTAAGTGTCACTTCTACTTCCAGTATGGGTTTGGCAAGAGGAGTGGGTTCTGGAGAGAGGCAGTATGGCTCCTCAGTTTCGTGAGAGATGGGAGTTGATTCTTCTACAGACATTTGTATCATCCCCGTTGGCATAGTGTCCCCAGGAAGAGAGAGGACTCCAAGATTAGGCTCAGACCCTGGTTCCAAGATTGGGGGTGGTGATGGGGTTGGAGACGGTGATGAAGGCTGGGACTCTGAAGGGCTGTGCTCTGGGCCAGGCAATCCTGGCCGGCTCCCAACGAGCGCTCCCTGAGCCCGGTCATCTGGCCGGACAATGACAGCAACCTGGGGCGTCTGCCCATTAGCTTGAGGCTCCAGACCGCCTCCCGTCTGGGGAGGGGTGGGTGTGGAGGCAGTTTGGGCCCCAGACATGATCTCCTCCATGATATCTTTCCCTCCTTGGTTCGGATCTCAAATTCGGATAGTTTTATGTTCCCTCTTAGGAGCAATCTGGGGTGGCTGGTTCATCAAAACCAGGGCGGGGGCCACACCAGCAGGAAACTGCTGCACACCTTGGGCTGGGTAGTAGGCGCCAGCGTAGGTCCCAAACTCAGTAGGGCTTGCACCCAGATAGAAACTTGAGGCTCCTGGCTGCACAGGGTACTGCTGTGTCAGGACAACATATGTGGAACGCCCCTGTCCAAGGATGTAGTAGGCCCCCTGGGAGGCTGAGTAGGAGATCTGGGAAGGGATCATCATTACTTGGGATCCAGCAGGGTAGACATGGGCAGCTGGGCCAGGCTGGGCAGGGGCTGCACTCTACACTCGAGAGGCTGCACTGCTGGGAGGCTGGGCCCGGCTAGGGTAGAAGTGCTGGCGGGGCTGGGAAGGCGTGTTCATTTGTGTCGCTTGTGACGTACTGAACACCACCGGCGCAGTCTGCCCCGGGGGGGGGGGGGGGAATGCTGGCTGACGAGGGAGACCAGAGTTCAGCAAGAAGGGAAGGCCAGGTGGGGCTGAAAACCAAGCTGCGGGAGTCCAGAGGATGGGGGGAGGGGGGCTGTGGGCTGTGGAGCTTTGTTAATTTCATTTGGTACCACATCAGGGTCCCCCCAGCACCCCCTCTGTTAAGAATAAGTCCACGGTGCGGCCTACAGGTTCTGGGCATCCGAGGGCCTTCAGTCTCCTTCAGTCCGCGGCCGAGCCCCATGCAGCCGCACAGACATAGTCCACAACCATTTCCGGCTCCCTGCACATATCCCCGCACTTCTCCTGTCTTAACCTCCCAAGTAGCTGGAATTGCAGGCATGCACCACCACACATGGCTTTATAGCTCTTCTGATGAATAGATGTTCTTAAGTTCTATGTAGTTAAATCCATCCATCTTACACTATCCTGTATGGCTTGTAGTTTTGAATATTTTCCAAGAAATTCTGTCTTGCTCTCAGGTGCTTCCTAATTCTCAAGACTGGCAACACATTGGGAGGTCTCATCCCTCCAGTGAGTGAGACCTGAAGTTCCTTTTGCTAATGCCAGGTGTGTTTACCTTCCGCCGTGTTTGCTTAGTCCTCATGAATACTAGGCTTCCAATTTGATTTCTGGATACACTACATTTCTCTGTTGGTATTGGACTATTTTCTATGACTTTTCCAGCCCTCTCTGGCCAGGACTGGACTTAGCTGTGTGGAGACTAGCTTCAAAATGAACTTATTTCTCTGGAACCACAGCACCCCATTCAGGATCAGCACTGCTGAAGATGTCCCTTCAATGTTCACTTCACCAGGATTGAGCCCTAATTTCTTCATTATTCAGGTAGTTTCATTTGCACCCATCTGGTGCACTGTCCTCCAGGATGATGTAAAGAATGGGGTGGAAAATAGGAAGAAAAAGGGCAAAGGGGAAGGGGACATGGGAGGGGGAGGGGAAAGGAAAGAAGGGAATGGAATTAATATGAGAAAATGAAAAAATGGAAACAAAGTCTTTCTAAATAGGGAGGGGTGGAGGGGTTGAAGGGAGAGCAGGGGAATGGGGAAAAAATAAGAACCAAGACAGATTATGTAAAGGTGCAAATTTCCAATGATGAATGTCAATATATACCTAAAATATACCAATAAAATTAATAAAAGAAAAAAATTAATAAAAGAAAAAAATTATGATAAAAAAAGAATCGAGTGGAGCTGAAGATCCCAAGTGGTGCCCAGGAACATTGCTGTCCACAGGAAGAGAGTCTCAAGGTGAGCCTCTCTGCTCTGACCCTGTATTTTTAAGCCAGACCTACCCGCTCGGTGTCCCTCAAAGCTGACCACAATTAAAGGATTGCTGTGGACATCTCTGCTCCATCCAGGAAATCAATAAATCTAACTTTGTTTCCCTTTCGCTCGATTCTAGCTCTGCCCAGGTCTCGAATTTTGATATCCCTTCCTTTCTGGATCCTTCCTTTCTGGTCACCTTTCAGACTTCACACCCGTCTGAATTTCCCTGGCTTTGACTTTTGGGGGTTTGTAAGGATTTCAGGTGAAACTCACCCTTTGGTTCTGATGTCTCTTATCTGCACCAAGAAAGACACTTCACCCCTGACTCAAGCTTCCATGACGCAAAGCCAGCAGTTCAGACAAAGTTCAGGGGAGGTGTTTCTGGGTCAATGCGGAAGATAAATCTTAAAGTGGGAAACAAGGAGAAGGTAAAAGTAAGAGTCAAAAAAGCTAAACAGCAGGAGGGATAGGAGGATGGATAGATATAGTGAGGTGAGGAGATTTGCAACCCAGAAATGTGTGCCTATGGTGCAGAGCCAGCACGTGGGGAATTATAATTAAGAATACAGGTTTTGTAGGCAGATGAGGATCTTCTAATCCTACTGGTTGTATGTCCAAGGTAGGTAATCCTCCCAGAGCCCTGTTTTCATCATCTGTAAAGTAGAGCTGGTATAATAACTTATATGATTGTATGAAAATTAAATAATAATAGTCAAAGTATTTGCATAGTATTTGACGTAGAGTAAGTGTTCAAAATAGTGGCTGTTATTGTTATTTTTAGTTCAGGAAGAGAATGCCAGCTGGTAAGTTCCTTTATGGTTGGGTGACAAACCATGGCCTATATGTCAAATCAAGTTCTCTGGGTGTCTGGACTATGAGTTAAGAATAGTTTTTTACCATTCTTGAAAATGGTTGAACAAAAATCAGATGAATAATATTTCATCATGTGTGAAAATGTTGTGAAATTCAAATTTCACTATCCGTAAATACAGTTTTACTGGAACAAAGCCATGGTCATTTCCTTTGTATTGTTTTGCTTTCTCCCTCTCTAAGAAGTTTGCCAACTCTTGACATAGGCCCCACAGGCTAGGAGGAAATGCTTTAGTCAGTTGGACCTTGCAGAAACGGGGTATCTCTTCTGCCATGCATACCTACGTAGTATGGCTGCCTCTCCCTTCTTACCTGTCCTCCTCTGGGGTCCCAGAGTACGTTGTGGTCAAGCTCTCCTCATTTGACCCAGTGCTCTGATGTCTAGATTTCTCAACAAGGATCCTGAGCCATTGCAAAATCATTTGAGGGAAAGAGACATGGTTTATTTGAAATTGAAATGGAAAAAAACATGTGAAAGTGCTCTGTAAACCCAAGAGATTTATTGGTCAGCAAATAGTGATCAAATGATATTCAGTGATGTTTGGGTGTATTTTATTTCTTTAAGCTTAATAATGTATGTTTTGGACCGGGGATTTAGCTCAGTGGTTTCACTGCCTGCTGCGCAAGCTCGAGGATCTGAGTTCGATTCCTGGTACCAAAAAAAAAAAAAAAAAGAGAAAGAAAAGGAAAAAAAAGAATCTGTGTTTTGGTCACTTTTTCTGAACAAAATGTTTTACTAACCAGATCAAAAAAGATTTTAAACCAAACGAAATCCCCACAAAGTTTGTCAATCCCAGTTCTCCCAACTGGAGTTGTGAACCATCATAGCTTGGTCAGTAGAGAAAATCTTGGCTCTTCTGCCTTGTTTTTGCCTCCTCTCTGCTTCCTGTTCACTGTCTTCATTTTCTTTTGTTTTTTTCCAAAGCTTTGTGAGCTTTGGGTCACTGGTGTAGAGATCAGATGAAAGTCATTGTGTTTGAAGAAGCCAAGGAAGTGTGAGCCAGGGTTTTAAGAGAATTGACAACCAGGTATGGACACTCCTCAAGGAGATGATAAAAGTTGGAGTAGAAGGGACAGGGTGGGCCAGGTCCCCATCCTGTTGTGGAAGACCCAGGATTGTGGAAAGTGATGAGGAAAGAAGAGATAGATGGAATGAAAATCAAAGGGCATTTTTATAGAGGAGGGATAAGCAAAGTGTCAAGAGAGCTAGGACAATGCTGAGCTCCTCTGGGTCCCAGTAGGATTTGGGAAAGTGAGCAACCTTCCCTGGAGAAGGTGGCACAGGAAGGTTACAGAGAAGCCTTCATGGAAGAGAAAAGGGAGGTCTCCTGGGTTGTTTATCTTTCAGGGGGCCCCAAGGATATTCTGGGGAAGGGTAAGAGGGAATTCCAGGAAGAGGGAATGAGGAAGTGGAAAGGACCTTGAAAACAACACAGGATGGAGAATGAGGAGACAAGTCTTGAGGGGTTTACATTTTGGGTGGAGGCTAAGGGCAGCAGGAACCTGAGTCACTTAGGATTACTGGCCCCAAATTCTGAATGAAATCCTGGGGTAAGTGAAGTTGTTTCATTGTGGGGTCAGGGGAGGAGGAAGGGGATGGGTGTGGGAAGCCTGACACATCCAGGGCTGGAGGTGGGTATTGCAGCTGCCATCAGTCATTCCCTTCATGTCAGGCTGGAATAAAATACCTGCTACCCAGTCATGTATGCATCAGTCAGTTTCTCTTCATTTCCTGAATAACTCACATCTAAGCAGATACAAGTGCTAAGGGAAGAGGCTCAGATTTCTAAGGACCTTCTGTCAACATGACTCATACTACCCTGGAATGCCCTTCCCCTAAGTATTTGTGTGGCTTACTTTCCTCTTCAATCAGGTTTCTCTCAAAGAGGGGCCTTCTCTGATGCCACTTCCCAGATAGCCCTTCTCATCACTTTCAGTCATCTTCTGCTTTATTTTCCTTCATGACACTTTTGTCTACCTGCCACTTTCTGTATTTGTGTATTAGTTGTTACCTGCCATTCTTACTTGAATGTAAGCTGCATGAGGTCAGGGGCTGCCTGCTGTCTCTATCCTATTCCACAGAGCCTGATTTAGAGCAGAGCTCAATTACTAGTTTTGAACAAGCAGATGGATGAGCAAGGACTGGCAGAGCACAGGCAAACCTGACTTCACAGCTGTACACATAGTCTCTGGGGTTGCATCTTACAGTTAGATGCTGTTGTTCCTCTAGTGATTCTGTTGCTGCGACCTTTGGGTAGTCTCTCTTCACCACTCTCTTCAGAAGTGAATTGTGGGGCCAGGGATTTAGTTCAGTGGTTTCGCCGCCTGCTGTGCAAACGCAAGAACCCAAGTTCGATCCCCGGAAAAGTGAATTGTGTAAAATACAATGCCCACATGGCTCAAAATTTTTTATAATTAAATCCGGCAGCTAAAACCTCAGCTACTTGCCTTCATCACTCTCTTCCCCCAGCTTGCCCTTCCTCTTTACCTGACTTTTTTGATGTTGGCCAAGATCACAGAACCTGAGATTAGAATCAGAAAATTGAGCTTCTTTTATGACCCCCTACCAAGGCTTGTGGGAGCACTGATCCCTAAACGTGTGACTATGTGATCGTATGATAGGGGCAAGAGGAGAGCTGTTACCTTCAGAAAGGCTGCTTCCCTCCAGGATTGATGTCTGAGTAGGAGCTGAAGGAAGAGTAGGATTTAGCCAAGCAAGGGGGGGGGGGGGTTGGGAAAAATGGACAGCAGGGAAATCCCTGAGGCTTGAAGTAGGGCCTGTTAGCAAAACCAGAAGTGTGAGGTGCTCCAAAGTCTAATAGAGGTGGGAGTAGTGGGATAAAGCTGGCCAGTCTCAGCTTTAGTACTCACTAGCTGTGTGCTGCTGTCCCTTTTGAGAAGGACAGCAGTTTTGGGGTTGCAGGAGGCAATGTACATAAAAGGCTTAGCAAAGTGCCCTACAGACAGCAAATACCCAATGAACAATAGCTATCGTGTGCCATATTCTATGCCAAGTGGTGGTTCAGCGCCCCAATGGAAGTGGGTGAACTGCAGGCTCTGGAAAGATCTCTCCCAGGCCACTTAACTCTTCCCCGTAGGGAAACCTATTGCCCTTGCGAGAAGCTCAGACCTTTTTTGGGGTCTCTAAACCCAGAGAGCTTGCTTCATACAAGCCTTGTCTTACTACACATCTCCTGTCTTGCTACTTTAGGAAAGCAGAGAAAGCCTTGGAGTAGCTGTGAGAATAAAAAGACAGGTCACCTTCAACCAAACTTCTTAGGCTGGGGTCCAGATCTGAAGTGAAGTAAGAAGGGTGAACAGTTGGGGATCTCACTTCAGGAAATGAGAACTGCCCAGAAACTGTCAATCCAGGCTTTCTTTGGTGTTCTAGTGGCTCCATGGTTTTGTTTCCAGGTTTTTAATTCAGGCTAAAATAAGCTCATAATAGAGAGTACAGTAATTTATGAGTCCCACAATAACAGTATGATTAATTTCCCCTTGAACATTAAAAAAATCAGGGACTAGAGGTGTAGCTCAGCGGTCGGGTGCTTGCCTAGCCTATATGAGGCTCTGCATTACCTACAAAAAATAAATTCAAATCTATAGACAATTTAAAAGTTTTCCACAGGTTCATAATACAATGCACAGGTACAACCATCACCAAGATTCGTGACCTGTTAATGTTGTGACATTTTTACTCTCTGTGTATAACTTCTTTGGTTGATAGGAAGCTCTAGACTGGTACCATAACACTTTACCCTAAAATCTTCAACATATATTTCCTAAAAATAAAGGCTTTCCATGAGATAGTCACAATCCTAAAATCACACCCAGTAAAATTCAATATCATCTGGGCCGGGGATTTAGCTCAGTGGTTCCGCTGCCTACCTTGCAAGCGCAAGGACCCAAGTTCAATTCCCAGTACCAAAAAAACAAAAAAAACAAAAATTCAATATCATCTGACTGCCTTTACACTCAGGTCAGCACAGGGATACGAAGCACTATTTCAACTTGCGTTGATTAACACTTCAGCTGGCCCTGGACAACAGCTAGTCTGACCGCTGCTTCATCTCCTCGCAGCTGCCCTGCAGGTCCTGACTCACAGGAAAAAATTCCCTCAGTGGAGGTACCTGCAGAATATGTAACAGTTCATTTTGATTCTGAACATTAGTGCTGCATTTACACTCACAGTGGATATCTGGAGCCAGCAAAATCAAACATTAGACTTGTATTGTCAAGATAAAAGGAGAATGGTTTAAAGTTATAAAAAAATTCATCACACAATATTTAGCTTGTGTTTAAATTTTTCTATTTGTCCCAAAAATATTCTTTATATCCAATTTTACACTAAAATCTAATTCAGTTACATTTGCATTTGGTTGTTATGCCTTTTTAGTCTATTTTAACTTAACACAGTCCTTTATTTTTCTTTGTTTTTTATTGATATTAATTTGTTAAGTCTCATAGAACATCTCACGTTTAAGATTTGTCTAATTGTGTTCTGTTGTGTAAATAGATTCCAGGCAACTATTATTTTTTCAAACTTATTTGTTTCATTAAAAATAATAGTAATATATGCTAACATTTTTGGACTTTAGAAATATGTAAAGTAGAAAGTTAAATTCTCCATTTCTTTTTGCCCACCAGCTCTTTGACCTAAAAGTATACACTGGTTGTAGTGTATCCCTCCAGAAACATTAGTACCTACACCTAGATACATAGCTATGTAGATTTATTTTCCCACCATGTAACTAATCTTCAACCTTACATTCATGTGAACATATTATTCCCACTAATTTTCATCTTTCTACTTAATTTATCTTAAATGATGTGATACAACAATACATTCAGATAATTTTTCTTCTTTTAAACATCTGATTCCACTGTATGGATGTATCATAATTTGACCAATCTTCTCTTAATCAACATGTAGGTTATTTCCAGGTTTTCTTCTTTTTCTTTCTATCACTAATAATGCTGACATAAATATCTTTGAACATAGACATGCTGTATTTTTGTTACATATTTGGATGGGTGAAGTTGCTGGGCAAAAAAGTGCATTTAAAACTTTGACAGCTTTATGGCTGCATCTACTTGCAGGATGCTTAGAGGGTGTTAGGTTGCAGTGCTGGATATGGAGCCCATTCTGAGCAGCACTGTCTCAGTCTAGGAAAACTCAACTGTAATACCTTGTGATTTTTAGCAAAATTACAGCAGTCTAGATTGAAAATTGTTTCCGTGAATAGATTTTTTTTTTAATGGTACAAACTGCTAACTCCAAGAAGTTCCATAGATAAAATTGCACTTAAAGCTGCATTTGGGAAAATGGGCACAAGGGCCGGATAAAGTATCTATTCTCTGTATTACTTTAGGAATTGGACAATGAACCTTTTTGAAACATGAGTAATGAAATGATGAATTGGAACTGGATGCATAGGGTTATTGAGAAGAGCCTGATGACAGAGGAGATAATACAGCTACTGAGGAGGCACTCTGGGAGGCTGAGACAGGAGGATCATAAGCTTGAATCCAACCCTGGGCAATTTTGTGACATAGTGGGACCCTGCCTCAAAGTGAAAAATTTAAGAAAAGGGCTTCCTTAGTATTGAAAATACAACTACTGAGGGGGAACATTTTCTTAGGTGGCTTGCAAATTTCTGACCCTCAGTCAGGGCATGACAATTACTAGCCTCCCATAAGTAGACCTTATCAAGTAGTTCATAGCACAATACCAGAAGAAAACTGTGCAGCTGGCAGAGAAACCCTAAGAAATACATTTCTGTGATCTTATTGTCTTATCTTCATTAAAACATGATTTTTCTAAGTTTTTCAGGCATTGTTACACTTCTTGTAATAAGTAAAATTTTTGCCGAGCGATATTCTTTTTAAAAGATTTTAATTGACATATAGTAATTGTACATATTTATGGCTATAGTATGACATTTCAATACATACATACAACATGTAAACATTAGATCAAAGTAATTAGCAATGTCTTAGTTACTTTTCTCATTGCTGAGATAAAATAGTCAACAGCCAAGGTTAATGGAGGAAAGGTTTATTTCAGCTCACAGTTTGTAGAGGTTTCAGTTTATAGTTGGCTAGTTTCAAGGCAGAGTGGCATGGAAAAGGAGAAACAGTCCATGGCAGAGCAGTCAGAAGACAATGGTGCAACAGCAGTGAGTCTTCCTTTCCCTTTTATCCCATCCAGGCTGCAAGCCTTTTTGGTGGTGCCACACCCAGGTCTATGCTAATTCCAATTAGTGGACTAATTTAGTACCACACACCTTTAATTCCACTACTACACACCCTAGATCCAGTCAGCTCCAAAAAGCCTCACTTATGAGTGCATGAGGTTTTGGTAAGACATCTAGATACAAGCCATAATATAGCATATCTATCAGATCAGATATGTATCATTTTGGGGGGTAGGAAACATTCAAAATCATCTTTGCTAACTAGTTTGAAATAATTATTGCCAACATAGTTACCCTACTGTGCTACAGAACATTATAGAATACTCTTCCAACCTCATATCCACTGACCATCTT
The DNA here is from genome assembly GCF_053883595.1 of Heterocephalus glaber. NCBI lineage: Eukaryota > Metazoa > Chordata > Mammalia > Rodentia > Bathyergidae > Heterocephalus > Heterocephalus glaber. Next base: position 28,888,228 of record NW_028258296.1, on the reverse strand, counting down.
GTCTCTGTCTCCCCTCCCCTATACTCTTTCCAGACTCTGATAACCCTTACGCTTCTTCTTATTTCTATTAAAAAGCATTATTCTCTCTATATTTTGGCATATAGAAATCCAAGATATACTGTTAAGTAAAAAAGCAAGATGGATTAAGACATATAATATGCTACAATTTATCTAAAAATATATGAGGGACTTATTTATTTTTTATTTATCTATTTTTTGAGGGACTTATTTAAAAAGTTCAACAATGCATGAAAAAAGGTATAAAGATTGGAAAGGAGGAAATATAGCTGTATTTATTTGCAGGTGGCATGATTGTGGATATTGAAAAGGCTAAGGAATCTATAAATAAACTATCTAAACTAATAAGTAAATTTAGTCAAATTCATAAGACAAAGGATCAACATACTCAAATGTCCAAAGGCTAGTGAGCATATGAAAAGTGCTCAATATCACTAGTCATCAAGAAAATTAAAATTACAATTACAATAAGATAGCACCACAAAGGGTAAATTTTAAAAGATTGTTGAATATTAAGTGCTGGCAGACATGAGAAACAATGGGAACTATCATACCCTACTAGTAGGAATATTAAAGGGTACAACCACTTTGGGAAATTGACAGTTCTTAATAAAATTGAATAGAAACTTTCCCTGTAACTAGCAGTGTGCTTGTAAATGTTTAACAATTGCTTGGGGGGGGGGGTGGAAGAGAGGGAAGAGCTAATTTGTAGCATTCACCGTCTTTGATTCCAAAATATCAACCTGAAATCACTTGAAGGTAGAGTTGGGAAGAACTATACCAATCAGTTCCAGAACACCAGAAATATGGTCCAGCAATTCCTCTCCTAAGTATGCACCCAAGAGAAAAGTGCATACATCCACACATAAAAGTGTGACTTGTATGAGGTTGTTTATAGCCGTTTTATTCATACCTAATAGACAAAGCTGAAAACAATCTAGAAATCTGTCAATCAGTGAAAGGAATAAACAAATTGTGATGTATTCATACAATAGAATACTAATCGGCAATAAAAATAATGAACTATTGATATAATAGCACAGATAATTTTCAAACATATTATGTTACTTGAACCAGGTATAAAAGAGTGTGCTCTGTATAATTTCATTAATGTAAAAGCCAAGAATGAACAAAATTAATCTTTGGTGACAGAAATCAGAATAGTAGCTATTTCTTCTTTTCTTTTTTTTTTCTTTGGTACCGGGGATTGAACTCTGATCCTTGCACTTGCGGGGCAGGTGGCGGAACCACTGAACTAAATCCCCAGCCCTAGAATAGTAGCTATTTCTGAGGGATGGGAGTTGCCTTTTGGAATGATGACAGGGCAACTTTCTGGGGCCAAAAAAAATGTTTTTGTCTTGATTTGGCTACATGGATGTATATGTACTGTACTTGCCAAAATTCACCAACCCATACACTTATATTAAAACATACCTCAGTAAAGCACTGTTGATATAGAATGAAGATAATGGGTTTGATTCATTTAGAAAGAACCAATAGAAGAATAAATCATAATTTTAAAATGCTACATATGGAGGTATGGAGAAACAGGAAAGGAACAAAGTTAAAAGCTAAAATGTCGTTATTTGCAGATGGCATGATACTCTATATAGAAGACCCCCAAAACTCCATCAAAAGACTTTTAGACTTAATAACCAAATTCAGTAGACTAGCTGGATACAAGGTCAACACTCAAAATTTAATAGCCTTCTTATACATGAGTAACAGACTCATTGAGAGAGAAATTGAGGAAACATTTCCTTTTACAATAACACCCAAAAAAATGAAATATCTAGGAATAAATCTAACAAAGGAAGTAAAAGACTTCCACCTTGAAAATTACAGCACTCTGAAAAAAAAAGATCAAAGAGGATATCAGAAAATGAAAATCCCTTGCTCCTGGGTGGGAAGAACCAATATAGTGAAAATGGCCATACTTCCAAAACTGCTCTATAGATTCACGGCACTCCTGGTTGAAGTTCCAACAGCATATTTCACAGAACTAGAGAAAACAATCCAAAAATTCATTTGGAACAAGAAGAGACCTAGATTAGCAAAAGCAATTCTAGGCAACAAAGACAAGGCAGGGGGTATCACAACCCCCAACTTGAAACTATACTACAAAGCTACTGTGATAAAAACAGCATGGTACTGGCAAGGAAACAGACCTGAGAATCAGTAGAACAGGTTAGAAGATCCAGAAATAACTCCAGACACACTCAGCCACCTCATCTTTGACAAAAGGGCCAACCACTCTCACTGGAGGAAAGATAGGCTCTCTAAAAAATGGTGCTGGAAAAACTGGGTTTCAACTTGCCAAAGATTAAAACTAGACTCACATCTCTCATGATGCACAAAACTAAAATCAAAATGGATCAAAGATCAGAAACACTAAACCTGCTGGAAGAGAGCTTAGGTAGAACTCTTGAAGACATTGGTGTAGGAAAAGATTTTATGAACAAAACCTCAGTTGCACAAGAACTAGCACAAAGAATCAATAACTGGGATCTCATCTTATTAAAAAGCTTCTGCACGGCAAGAGAAACCACTAACAGAGTGAAGAGACAATCCACTATGTGGGAAAATTTTTTACCAGCTGTTCCTCAGGCAAAGGTCTACTATTTAAAATATATAAAGAACTTACAAAAATCAGACCTCCCAAATTTAAAGACCCAATCCAAAAATGGGCATCTGAGATGAACAGACATCTTTGATGAAGAAGTAGAGGTAGCAAATAAACATATGAAAAAATATTCAATATCACTGGTCATTCGGGAGATGGAAATGAAAACAACGCTGAGATTCCACCTCATGCCAGAAAAAATGGCTGCTGTCAAGAAATCAACCAATAACAAATTCTGGTAGGGCTGTGGGAAAAAGGAACCCTTCTCCACTGTTGGTGGGAGTATAAACTACTGCAACCACTGTGAAAATCAGCGTGCCAGTTCCTCAAAAAACTAGGTTTAGAGGTCCCATTTGACCCAGACATTCCCCTGCTGGGTGTCTTCTCAAAATAAATTTAAAACATCATACCACAGCAATATATGTGCACCTATGTTTATAGTGGCACAGTCTGTAATAGCTAAATCTTGGAAAGAGCCCAAATACCCATCAACTGGTTACTGGATAAAAAAGATTTTTTAAAAATTTATAAAATGGAGTACTATTCAGTCATAAAGAATGAAACCAGAGACAATTTATAGCTAATTGGATGCACATTGAGAACATACTTTTAAGTGAAATAAATAGGACACACGTGTAAATACTGAATAGTTTCTCTAGTGTGAGAAACTGAAAGTGTAAATGAGCACCAAAATGTATAATAGATAATGTGAAGTAGGAAGAAAAGGTCCAAAGGGAAGGGGAAGTGGAGAGGGAAGTAGGGAAAGAAAAAAATGAGAAAAGAAGGAAAAACATGGACACATAGCTTTTTGTAAATAGGGAGGGGTGGAAGGGTGGAGGAGTTGAGGGAAGGGGAATGGGGAAAAAACAAGAACCAAGATACATCATGTACAGGTCCAAACTCCCAATGATGAATATGATCATAATGTATACCTAAAATGTACCAATAAATTTACGGGAAAAAAAAAGCTAGACTTCTTTATGTCTTGTTTGTTAACCGTGAGAATATTTTACATGAAAATATAGATTAAATTAAATTAAAAATTCTAAAAAGAAACAAATTTCCCTCAAATCAAAAGCAGAATAAAACAAAACAACAATTTTCTGTGTATTGTATTGGTGTTCAACCACACAGAGGGAATTATTTCAAGAAATTTTATAACAATAAGCTGCAGTATATCCACATGGGAGATAGCTTAAAACAGAAAGAACTCTAAAAAGTTCTTAAGCTTTTCAACAATCATATTGTTTGTAATAATATTGGTATGATTCTGAAATACTAACTATATATTGTAGGGTAAACCAAATAAGTAATTATGCTAATGTTGATAGAAATGGATTTCCACTGTAAGAGAAAAGGATACAAATATAAAATTTTCAAATTTAGAAAGATTTCTAAGATCTTAAATTTGTCAGAAAATATTAGTGTATGGACTAACGAGAGTTTATTATTTTAAAAAACTAACTCTATATACTAATAAGTCCTAGAAGAAATGACTGATCAAATACGACATGTGTTTTCAGTACCAGACTAAGTTCCATTTCCCACTAAATGCAATCAGGACTCTGGCAAATGGATGGTGAGGAGCAGGAATGGCACATGATAAGCTGAGTATCACAGTGTACAGGCTAGCAAGGAGAGTATCAGAGATTCCTGAGATTGTGCTAACAAGACTCAGAAGTCAACTTGTCAAAGCTCCCACTAACCACAAATGGGACAGTCTGAACACAAATGAGAATAACTGAAAATGTTTAAGCACATGAATCCTGTTGACAGCTCCCAAGTTTGTAGTGGTACTCCAAAAGAAAAATAAACACCATTGTTCACCTTTGGATGGTACTGGAGAACCAACTAATTTATTCTGAAAACGCAAAAGTAAAGAGAAAGAATCTATTTTTTCATTAAATTAAACTTCAGGATAACCAAATAGTAGAGGAGGGGTTGTTTCTTTTTATAAGGAGTATGCTGGTCAATAATTAAGAAAGAATGTCACTATTTTGCAAACCCTGTTAAAAAATGATCATCCCAGGGCCAGGGATTTAGCTCAGTGGTCTCACCGCCTGCCTCCCAAGCACAAGGTCCCAAGTTGCATCCCTGGTACCAAAAAAAAAAGATCATCCTGGGCAAGGATGATTGTATTTGTTTCCTAGGGTTGCCATAACAATCACAAACTGGGAGGTTAAAACAACAGGAATTTATTGGCTCAGTTCTGGAGGCTAGAAATCCAAAATTAAGTCACTGACAGCGCCATGATCCTCTAAAGCACTGGAGGACTCTTTTCCTCTCCCAGCTTCTGGTATTCCAGCAATCCTTGGCATTCCTTGGCTTGTGACTTAGATGCATCCTTCCAATATCTGCCTTTGTGGTCGCATGATGTCTTCTTTATCTATGTTCAAGTTTCCCTCTTCTTATAAGGACTGCTTTGAGGCCTACCATAATCCTGTATGACCTCACTTAAACCAGACTAATCTGTAAAAAAAAAACCCAAACAAACTATTTCTTAAGAAGGTCACACTCACAGGGTCAGGGTAGGGGAGTTAGAAGATCAATATATCTTTTTTTGAGGAACAAAATTCGAATCATAATAATATCAAAGACAGCTAATAAAGCAAATAGTAAGACACAAGACATTCTCTATTTCCTGACGGAAGTAGAAAGTACCATCTATGAAGTAGTACAGCCAAATAATTAAACCCAAATCAGGCCAAGTCTAGATCTCCCTACCAATTTCCAATAGGAAATAGAGAGGACAAAAGGGCATATTAAAAAAAATACCTCAGGTCAGCTGGGGATGTAGCAAAATGGTAGAGTGGTTGCCTAGCATGCACTAAGGCCAGGGTTCAATCCCCGCCACTAAAAAAACAAATTTTTAAAAATCCACAGATATATAAATCTAGAATATGGGAAATTCACTTGGTTTCTTGAACAAGTAAATTACAAGGAAAAAACAGGGAGAGAAATCTATTTATTAAAGTGGACATAAAAGAGCAACTAAATACAATGCGTAAGGCTGGGGATTTCTCTCATTGGCACCATGCCTGCCTTGCAAACACAAGGTCCTAAGTTCGATCCCTGGTACCGAAAAAAAAATTAAAAATAAATAAATACAATATGTAGATCTTGTTTGGAAATTTAAATACTAGATATTTAAGGATATAATATGGTTATTCACAATTTTAAAAACACACCTTAATGACATTGTCATACTGTTTAAAAAATTAAGAGTCCTTAATTTGCAGGTATAGATATCATCAGATAAAATGGTATAATGTTTGGGAGTGGGAGGAGAGTAGGGAGTGGGTTAGGTATGAAACAGGATTAGCCATGTTAATTAATGAAATTTGATGTTGCATACATGAGGGTTTATTTATACTCTTCTCTGCATGTGCTAAAATTGTCTAACCTATGCAATGTAAAATAATTTAAATGCAGCATGTTAAGTTAGTATTTTTCAATTTAGGGCAGTATAAAATTCTACCCTCTGAAGATGCCTTCTTTCCCGGGTGGAACTGATCTAAATATTTTTCTAGGAAATTGAGTTTCTCTTTTTAAAATCATCTGTGGCAACTTGGTTGCTGATGGAGACCTTTTGTTTGTGGCAGCTTCTGACTAGCCTAAAAGAATATTTCTCATAAGCCAAGGAAGGAATTTTTCCAAGCCCCCTTTCTTATAAAAGTGCTGTGCATATACACAAAATAAAAAAGGAAATGCAGAAAAAATAAAATCACTCCTCCTCAGTTCTACTCCCGAGTCTACCCTGTTCCAAGTTTTTTTGTGAATCGCTTCTACACAGTTTTTTTCTAAGCTTCAACACAAATAAATATGATTTGGACTTTACTGTAAATACTCTTTGGAACTTACTTTTATTATTCCTCACCCAGCAGTATATATCTGAGAGACCTTTTTAATAGCAGACAGATCCTCCTCTTTTGTATTCCACTATATGCAAATACCATAAATTATATAAAAGCATTCCCCAATTGGTAGGCAATTCATTTTCAATTATTACTTCTTAGAGATGATGTTGTAATGCACCGGGAACACACATAGAAAAGTTGTTGTTGCTTTTTAAAATTCTCATCTCCTAAACCCTTTTCTTTTTCCAGCGTGGGACAGACGGTGCCCGCTGGTATGAAGCAATCGAAGGACAAACGCCTTGCACCTAACTGCATTCACCGTGTGAGTCCCTGGCCACCAGGATTGGGCGGGGGTTGTCGGGAGCGCGCGTGGCCCGAGAGGCGGGCGCCCGGGAGGCCCCCTCCCCCGGGGGCGAAAAACAGCTGCCCTGGCTGAGCCGGCTATCGGCGCCCGCAAAGAATCCTCTCGTAATATTCCTTATCCCAGAAGAGCTGAAGCAGCAGAACTGAGAGGTTCACCTACCCACTGTCGTTAGCTAAGTTCTCTGGCTTTGTGAGAATTGTACTGGGCCTGAGGAATGTTAAACTTAGATGGACCTGGGCACAGCGATTGCTGTTTGGTGGAATGGTTAAACTCGGGACACTAAAATGCTAACGTGGACCACTCCTCTGACCACTGCCTCTTCTATAAGCAAGCAGAGTAAGAATACGTTTTAGTTGTTGTTGTTGCTGCTAATGTGGTTTGTGTTTAATCCTCTGAAGTGCTCAGTGTGAGCAAGGCTTTTCTTTACTGCTGGGTGAGACTTTATATGGGGCATCTATCGCCAGATTTTGGAATTTCCTGGCATGGAAGAGCGACAATTTGAGTAGCTGAACAAAGCTTTGACATTTCATTTCAACAAAGCTTTGATGGGTGAGAGAAACCAGATAGAAAGCTATAAGAAATGCTCTAAAAGTATTCCACTCGCTAGGCGTGGTGGTGGAAGCCTGTAATCCCAGCACTCTGAGAGGCTGAGACAGGATAGCCGGTTCAAACCCTGGTATCACCAAGTTGCCCTAGCAACTTAGTGATGTGTCGAGACCATCTCAAAATTAAAAAGGGCTGGAAATGTAGCTTACTGTGTAGATCATGTGTTCAATCACCAGTACCAGAAAAAAAAGGTATTTTATTGATGGCTTTAGTGAAACTCTTGCAGACAGTCTTCTGAACAGAATGACTTCAGGCCACTGCTTTGCAGGAAGAGATCTGTTAGACCACAGGGAGGGCCTGGGACCCAAGCAATGGTCTCAGTCCAGCCTATGTGGGGCTTCCTCTCCAGCTGGGACAGTAAGAATCAAGATTTGCAGCAAAATGCACACTATTTGGTTTGTTCTCCTCTTTCAAAGAATGTTTTTGTGCCTGTTGTGTGAAAAGTAGATAAAGGTTTACATAGTCTCTCCCTGAAGAGTATATTTTGGCATTTCTCCTTACTGCTTTTACTCCCTTTATGGAATTTGGTCAATCAGGAGTTATTAGAAGACAAGCATGTGCTTATTCTGAAGGCACCAATAAAGCTCTTGCTCAGCTGACAACTCTAATGTTTTAATTATGGCATTTGGCTTAAGAATAGCAGCCACTAAGAAAGCACTACCTTAGTGGAACTTGAAGTGGGGATTCAAGTGCAGAATGAGGTGACAGGCTATGGGTAAAGGGAGTTCAACAGAAGAGACCCAAGATGGTTAGGAGTAGAGGACTGTTCTAGGTTGCTGTTGTTTTGAAGGATTAACATCTAAGAAAAGAGGAACTAGCCAGTGGAGGTGTGGCTGCTGGGGTGGGGACTGGGCTGACCCAGGATGTGCTGCTCCAGCCCGGATGGGGCTCTGGACGCAATTCACTGCAGATTCCAAGGACTGTGGGGAAAGCCTATCAGAGACATTCATGAGCAGGGTGAGCTGCCAGGTTTCATGGGGCTATGAAAAGGAATTCTGACTGGAGACCAAACAGATTAGGTCCCAGCAGAGAAGGACCCTGATTCTCTAGGAATTCATCCGGGGGAGCTTTCTGCCGGCCTCTCTCCTCCCCCAATTCATGGATGTCCCAATTCCAATTCCCTGTCTAGTCCTCTGAACTGCTTTTAAGTTCTCAACTAGTTTAATCCATAGAGAAGTTTTTGTTAGGCATTCAGTAGCCTGTACAATTTTTTTTACCTATAAATACTCTCAAATCTTCTCAACATTGTTAATTGTCACAGTGATTGGGTTGGAACACTTGTGATCATCTGCCTGAAGACTTGTAATACCATCCCTCTGGGTTGAAGATTCAAACTCCAGGATCATCTTAGACAACAGACAGGAATACTAGAAAGGGATGTAGGGTCCTTGCTTTTGGGATCTGTAAGCTAAAACCTGTTTTTTTCAACTAACCTGTCAAACTAGTACTCAATCTTCATTTTAGTTCCTCTAAACAGATCAGTTTCTTAAAAGAAGCAGAATACCAGTGGGCCTGGTTTAGGAGTTAGAAAGGCTGAGTTCAGTATTGGTTCTACCACAGATGACTATCCATGTGCCCTTCAGCAAATCTTTAGTATTTCCCCTTAAGAAAAATGAAAGGATCAGATCAAGATTCACGAAGATTCTAGTACTGTATCCTAAAAGGGGACTGAAACTAACAAGATTAAATTTAAAACAGTTGGTCACAAAGGTAGACATTGGGTAAAACTGACACTCTTATTCCTGTGAAAGAGGCCCTGTGCCCCTGAGCGGAATGAGACCCGGGAGTGAGCTGTGAATGCCAGTACAGTCATCATCACAGGCAGCATCGCAGAAGCTCAGCTCCCAGAATAAGGAAAGTGGAGTCCTGCTGTGTTCTGCCCAGGCCTGGCCACATCATCCCCTGCCTCTAGTCCCATGTCGACCCCCAGTCCTCTCTCCAAAGTGCAGTCGGTCACTCTACTAAAATCCAGATTTGATTGTGTCACTCTCTCACTTAAAAGCCCTCCATAGTTCCCCATTGCTCTCAGAACAGAGCCTTGTACCAAGTCCTTTATAATCTGGCCCCTGCTAACCTCTCCAGTCTACCTCTTGTCCTCTGGTGATCTATAACCCGAATCTCACAGTTTCAAATTACTGGCAGTTTCCAGAACTGGTCCTTCTTACTCTCTCCTTTAGATGCAGTCTTCAACATCCCTGGCAACACACACATGTGTGCACGTATATACACACGCCCTACACCTGCCAACTTCTCCATCCTCAGGGCTTTCCGTGTACTTGGTGTCACCCTGTCACAGTACTTCCCACACTTACTGCAACTGCTTGAAAGTGCCACACTCTCACATCCAAGACAGTAAGCTGTCAAGGCAGAGACTGTGGTGTTTTCTGTGCCTCAGCCTGGTAGGCCTTATAGTACCTGCACAATCAGTGGGAGGGCACAACTGATGGTAAGGATGGTGAGAGCTGTGAGAATAAGGTTGCCACAGGTTAGCCTGGGAGAGGGAGTTGTGAGGGGCACAGTATCAAGGGCTGCCAAAAGAAGTGTGATAAGATTTAATCTAGCCTTACCAGAAGAGACCTAGAAGACCAAAAGCAATTTTAGACAACAGAGACATGGCTGGGGGTATCACAGTCCCCAACTTGAAACTATACTACAAAGCTACTGTGATAAAAACAGCATGGTACTGGCAAAAAACAGACCTGAGGATCAGTGGAATAGATTAGAAGATGCAGAAACAACTCCAGACATACTCAGCCACCTCATCTCTGACAAAGGAGCCAACCACCCTCATTGGAGGGAAGATAGCCTATTTAATAAATGGTGTTGGAAAAACTGGATTTCAACCTGCCAAAGATTAAAACTAGACCCATACCTATCACCTTGAACTAAACTAAGATTGAAGTGGATTAAAGATCTAAATATTAAGACAGAAACACTAAACTTGCTGGAAGATAAGTTAGGTAGAACTCTTGAAGACATTGGCATAGGAAAAGACTTTATGAAAAAAACCTCAGTAGCACGGGAACTAGCACAAAGAATCAACAAGTGGGATCTCATCTTATTAAAAAGCTTCTGCACTGCAAGAGAAACCACCAACAGAGCTAAGAGACAACCTACAATCTGGGAAAAAATTTTTAGCAGCTGTACCTCAGACAAAGGTCTACTATCTAGAATATATAAAGAACTGAAAAATATCAGACCCCCCAAATTCAAAGACCCAGTTCAAAAATAGGCATCTGAAATGAACAGACATTTCTCAGACAAAGAAGTAAAAGCAGCAAATAAATGTGTGAAAAAGTGTTCAACATCACTGGTCATTCGAGAGATGCAGATGAAAACAACACTGAGATTCTACCTCACCCCAGAAAGAATGGCTGCTATCAAGAAATCAACCAATAACAAATGCTAGCGGGGGTGTGGGGAGAAAGGCACCCTTCTCCATTGTTGGTGGGAGTACAGACTGGTGCAACCACTGTGGAAGTCAGTATGGAGATACCTCAAAGAACTAGGGCTGGAGGTCCCATTAGACCCAGCTATTCCTCTGCTGGGTTTATCTTCCCAAAAGAATTAAAAGAATCCTACCACAGCGATATATGCACACCCATGTTCATAGAGGGACAGTTTGTAATAGCTAAAGATTGAAAATAGCCCAAGTGCCCATCAACTGGAGACTGGATAAAGATGTAGTTTTTTAAAAAAATAAAATGGAGTACTACTCCGCCATAAAGAAGGAGAAACTAGAGTCATTTATTGCTAAACGGATGGATATTGAGGCCATACTCTTTTTCTTTGGTACCGGGGACTGAACTCAGGTCCTTGCACTTGTGAAGCAGGCAGCAAAACCACTGAGCTAAATCCCTGACCCTTGAGGCCATACTCTTAAGTGAAATAAATAGGACACACATATGTAAATACCGAATAATTTCTCTAGAGAAACTGAAAGTGTAAATAAGGATTAAAATGATTAAAATGAATAATTGGTAATTGGAAATAGGAAAAGGTCCAAAGTGTAGGGGTGGTGGGAGGGGAAGGGGAAAGGAAAGAAGGGGAAGGGGAAAGGAAAGAAGGGAAAGGAAAAATTATGAGAAAAGAAAAAAATGGAAATGAAGTCTATGTAAATAGGGAAGGGTGGAGGGGGTGAAGGGTGCACAGGTAATGGGGAAAAAATAAGAACCAAGATACATCATGTATAGGTACAAGCACCCAATGATAAATGTAAACGTATTGTATACCTAAAATGTACCAGTAAAAGAATTTAAGGAAAAAAAAAAAGATTTAATCTAGCCTTGCCTGAGAGCAGACGTAAATCTCTGGTGAGGGAAGGTAGATGAGAACATGGTTCAAGAACACAGCTATGGCACAGTGGCTATGGGAATGGGCTCTGGAATTTAGATTGCCTGTGTGACCTCAGAAAAAGCCACTTAACTGGATGTGGTGGCATATGTCTGTAATCCCAGCACTTGGGAGGCTGAGGCAGGAGGATCATTGAGTTCCAGGCCAGCCTGGACTACAGAGAAAAAGCCACTTAATCCTTCTCTCTTTCAGCTTTTTAGTTTCTTCATCTTTCAGTTTTCTCCACCAATAAACAGATGAAATAATAGAATTGATTTCATAGGATTATTGGAAAGGTAAAGTGAAACCATAGTACATGGGTATAGTAAGTGATTCGTGAGCATTAGCTGGCATTATTAGTACTGGCTGAGGACCAGACTTGGAAGGAAAGAGAGCTTCTCATTCCAGTGCTAAAGGTAGTGCAGTGGTCTTCAGACTATTTCCTGTACAGCCTTGGAAGTTCCTCATGGCTTCCACTGAAAGCCTGGGCTGGTGTAAAAGATCTTGGCCTAGAATTAATTAGGGTTGTATGCACCCAGACAGTTCTGTCTGTGGTCCTGAAACACAATTTGTCTCTAGAAACTAGACAAATTTCTAATTCCCTAGGAAACTATAGGTCGGGTGAGGGTGTCCTCCCTCCCTCCCATATGACCTCCTGCTTATGGCTATCGCTCTACCAACTGGAATCTGGGTAAAATGTTATAACTTTTTTTTTTTTTTTTTGGTACCGGGGATTGAACTCAGGACCTTGTGCTTATGAGGCACGTGTGGTGCCACTGAGCTAAATCCCCAGCCTATAACATTTTGAATCATTAGTTTCCTTATGTCTGAAGATGGGTAACTCCCATCCCTTTATATGTTCATAAGGAAACTGCCAGGTTAAATTCTATCCTATACACATAATACTTCCCTATCTGATGCCTTTCTAAGGAACACAGAAAGGGACAAGACAATGACAACAAAAATATTTTTTTCCTGCATTCCCTCCCAGTAGAATCACTGGAACCCTAAGACTGCTGAAGGCACAGCTCATCTAACTGACAAAGTCTCAGGATCCTTGCACAGTTTTTGTTGCTGTTATTTGTGTGTGTTTGCAACCATTCATGTTTTCCTGAGGCCAGAGTCAGAGCTACTCTTTACTTTGTCTCCTGGTGGCCTATCTTACCTCTGCCATTGCTAGTGTTCCATTTCCTTTCTGGTAGTTTCCATAGTTGGTACAGGGCAGCCCTATCACCACCACCACCATCAAGGTCATAGCTCTTTTGTTAGATGCCTCCCAGGGTTCTTTTGCTGCTTCAACTTAGAATCCTAATTGGATAGGTTCCCAGTGGAATCTTGGCTAAGGGACAGTTGAGGCACCCTTCCTTCCTCTGGGATCTCATTTCAAAGCCTTTCTCCTAAACCTACACAATGCAACCCATCACTGTCCCGGGAAAACCTAGCTTCCCCTGACTTCCCAAGGGGAAGAGATGAGGGTATGCTGCTTCTGTCCTCTTTTTGGTATTAGAGTTTATCTGACATCCTGCAGCTCTGCTACAGTTCTAATACCATCATCAAATAACTCCTCTGGGGGCCCTCAGAGTGGTCAGAGCTTCCCAGGGCAGCCTATGAGCTGGGCTCCTTCTGCAGCCTCCAATCTGAAATATGAATGTGCATCGGACTTTCTGCAGCAGGGGACAAAGTGTTATTTCAAGGAGAGAATTAAAAGAATTTTCCTTTTTGTAGATTCACAATGCAGAAAAAAACCTGTAGTGTTGATTTGGTCTATTCTTCTGCTTCTAAGCCAGGTTAAACTCAAACAATAATAGTTAAACTTAGAAAGAGAGGAAAACACCTCCCAGAGATTGAAAAGCTATAACACCCGCTTTGGTTGGAGCATATTTTTTTCCCCAATGGCCACACTAATTCTCTTGGGGTATAATTTGAGCCCTCTGCTCGTTGTTCCTGCTTTGGCCATTTCTGTCATAGGTCAGTTCTCTCTGCCTGAGTTCTTATCCATCCCTATTGCACATTCACACACATACATGTGCACGTGTGCGTGTGCACACACACACACACACACAGACACACACAGAGTCCTACTCTGAAATCACCTATGTCTGACTCTGCCCTGGGAAGTGTTAGAGGGAGCCCAGGTCTTGCAAAAACCATAAACATGTTTTCGCCAGGAGATGCTTATGCAGCAATCCGGACATTCTCCTTGCTCTGCCTTTTAATTAGTCCAGGGAGTTGCAGCCTAACGGTGTGGGTGTGCTTACCAGCTGTGCTTTTCAGGAAGTTATATGGTTGGCAGTCATTCTGTCTCCTCCCCTGGGGTTAGGAAATTATAGAGCTCTCGCCTGTCCTGGAAATGTGACCACTGACCTTACCCTGCAGAGTACTGGATATTCCAGGGCCTATTCCAGCCAGGACTCAAAGGCCCTGAGGGACCAGTGTGGTTAACACTCAGATCTCAGGTTTTGCAGCCTGCTTGCTGTCCTTGAGCAGAGTTGGGGAGATGGCCTTTGAATGAAAGAGATTGCTTTCATTAGAAACTGTTTAATCCCCTTGAGTGACCTGTTGTAGAATCTGCCTGCTAGTGACCAGAGTAGGGATTTTATGGCTTGAGGGGTACCTGTGTCTTTTTCATGCAAGGCTGCATTAGTCCTGGAGGCTTCTAGACATTTTATCCCAATGAAAATGAGAGGTCCCAATCCCTTCCAGCCAGCCTTCCTTCCTGGAGGCCACCCTATCTCCACTTCCCCACAGGGGCTCTGTGTCTGCATGGCTGAAATAAAATCTCTCATCGCTGTTGTCTCTTTAATTAAACTTTTCTCCTCTACACAGTCCCCTCTTATTTGACATTCTCCGTCACTCTTTCAGGTCTGGTTTTAAGTTCCTCACTTTACTATGATTCAGCCCATCCCTCTCTTAAAAATGTAGGCAGAAAAGAAAAGAAGAGAAAGGAATAAATAAGAGAAAAGGAAAAAAGTATAAGTAGAAGTGTTTTTCCTGGCCTTCTCCCATAAACAGTTTTTTAGCTCAGCTTGGAATGGTCAAGGCCTCTCCGATTTGCCCCACAAGGGTTGTATAGGTTTCCACCAGACACTCTTGGTTCATTAGGGCATAATTTTCTCTCTTCAATTATCTCACCCTTTGACATAGGTTCCATTATTTGTTTCCTCCTATCTTGACCTTTGGGACAGGGATTGACCGACCTCCTTTCTTGGTCCTTGGCTTTTCCAGCAGAGCTCCTCTTGGCAGACTGGGTCGCCAGTTGCTGCCCTGGCCATTGACTTTAGTTCTACACCTTGTGAGTAGTCACATGTTCAGCACCTAGTCCCAGCAAGTCATGCTCACTTTCATGGAGTGTATCAGCCAAGCTGAAGTGCCTCAACCCCACAATGTCTCTGTTCCTCTCAAGGCCTGTACTAAAGCAGAGCACAAGCCAAAGGCTTAGAGTTCCTTGAGGAAAGATATTTCCCATACCTACGAAGATATGCTTTCATAACTTCTGTCTAATTTCAATAAGATCTGTCTATATAAAATGTTGTGGATATTATGTTCATTTTTCAAAATAGAGTAAGGATAACTTTATATGGATTTTTTGTAGGTTCAATATCCAAACAGCACAAATTTGTACAAAGAGAAATCTCTTTCTCCCCACCTTGTCCCCTTTTAGCCCAGGTCCTATCCTGCCTGGATTGATACTGTTCTTAGTTTCTTGTGCTTACAGTGCTTTTGGGGCTTCTGTACACACACACACATGCACACACGCATGCACGCATGCATGCATGCATTACACACCATCCAAATGGTTAGTCTTATATCAGATTCAAAATCAGTGACTGCTTCAAAAACAGTGACATGATAGTTAAATAGAAAAAGGAGACTTCTTTCATTCTATCACAGATTTGCCATTTAGGATTGAGAAACCTGCCCTACCCCACCCTCCTGGCTATATAAATTCTGTTTTAAACTATTTTTTTTCTCATAGTCTGTAACATAGCCTTTGTTGTAGTATGAATTTGTATCTCAGCCCTCTTTGTTTAAATGTCTTTGTTTCAATGTCTTGAAGCTTAAAGCAGATCCCATTACTTTGGTAGCTTAGAGAATTGGTTCCAGTTAAGCAGATGAACACTAGATGAATTCCCTGGAAATTCTAACAGACTTAAAAAGATGCAGCACAACTGGTTTATCGTGACAGGATTAGCGCTGGTACTCTCAGAATGGAGGAGACAGTGTAGTTATCTGAGTGACTTGAGGAATCCAAGAAAGAGACGTGAGGAGTTGAGTGTGGGCAGGCAGACAGGCTCAGCCTTGAGCAGGCTGCAGCCTGCAGTCAGCCCTGGTCTGAGCAGAGGTCAGTAGGCCAGGCAGCTGGAGCAAGAGCCCTGCATTCCTGTGGTCAGAGGAAAATGCATCTAGACAGATGAGACTTCCTGAGCATGCTCATTTCTCAGTCTGAGAGAGGGCATAGTGGCCTGGAAGCTAATCAGAACCACTTCTGAGGCTGCCTGGGGTAGTCCCCCTCATCCCCACCCTGTCACACACACACACACACACACACACACACACACTCACACTCTTGACGTACTTAATACATTTGTCCCAAATCTTCACTTTCCTAAAGTGCTTAGAATTCAGTGGCTCACATGCATTTAAAGATGCCAAATAGCCATACTCATGGAAGTGAGCAGAATGATGATTGCCAGACAATCATTGTCTGGGGGGAGAGGAAATGGTGAGGTGGTGGTCAAAGAGTACAAGTTTTGGTTATACAAGATGAGGGCTGGGGATTTAGCTCAGCAGCACCACGCCTGCCTGACAAGCGCAAAGTCCTGAGTTTGATTTCTGTACTGAAAACAACAGCAACAACAAAACAAGATGAATAAGATCTGGAAACCACTTACAGCATAGTGCCTTTAGTTAAAAATACTGAATTGCATACTTCAAATCTTCTAAGAAAGTAGATCTTATGTTGAGTGTTCTTACTTCACTTACACACAAAATTATAATAAAGAAGGTAGGAAAAATCTTGGGAGGTTTATGGCTTTGGTGGTTGGTAGTGATGGCTCTATGGGTGATATCTCCAAATTCGTTCAATTGAATACATTAAATGTGTGCAGCTTTCCACCATCACTCATACCCCAATAGAATGGTTTAAAAAAAGAGCTGCTGACTGGTGATGATGGAGATGGCTCCCAGGTACCATGGATTCAGAATGACCAAGACCAGGGAAATTTGTGTGGTCTCAATAGGAAATGGTAATTAGTTAAAACTGACCATTCTAATTTGGTGTATATGGTTTCTGTGACAATAATATAGGAAATACTTAATGAGAAGATGTCACTTGAAGGCCATACCCATTGGTCATGGTTATTGCACAGCACACCAGAGATTTCAAGGGAAAGCAAATACTTGCCTTGAGTAAACCATCTGGTCTTTGATTAGGAGTTGGGAGGAAGAGCCAACATTCTGGCTATTGATCTGTGCCTTCTCCCCCTTCTCCCCACCATTGTTTCCCCTAGGAATAACCCCGGATGTCCCTTCCAGCTCATGACAAAGCAGTGAGACTCTCCAGCCTCTGATCAGGACCAAAGCCTGGCTTTTATGTGAGTGTCTGCTTGGCCATGAGATGCAAACACACAGGTGTTCTATAGGTAGGCAGACACTCTCCTGAGGACAAGGTTCGAAGCCTGGGGTTCATCTGGGCTGGAGGGCACCTCTGGACCCAAACTGTAGGGACATCTCTCACTTAGGCTGCAGAGACATTGAATCAGGGTGTGCTCAGAGCCTATAGGAGAGTTGGAAACCAAAGTTGAAGAAAGGAAGGACTCTGGCTGGTTCCTCAAACTGCAGGCGTCTGAACAGGTGTGAAAGCCAGGGTGAGAGGCAAGAACTGTACGTGGCCCAAGTGCTGAGGAGAGAGGAGCTCAATGGCGGGGTCAGTTTTGCAGGAATTCCTGTCTCCTGCCAGTGAGGCAAGCAGGGGCTGGGGTAGAGTGATCCAGACAGAAGGCTATGGCAGTAATTGTATTAAAAAGTGATGACAGCCCTGATAGAGATAGGGCCGTGGGAATGCCACAGACATCACAAGATGTGCTCCATCAGGGCTGGTGCCTGAGCTGGGGCAGGGGAGAAAAGAGGAGCTTAGATCATGCCCATGTCTCTGGCTTGGCTGGCTGGGCGAATGCAGTGTCGGTCATAGAGCCCGGTTCACAGAGAAAGGACCAGCTCTGTGGATAACAAGGATCAGTGAGACTGAGAGGTGTTGAGTAGAGGTACCTGTGGGCGTTTGAATAGAGGGTCAGTGATGTCCATATTTGGGGATCATCGTCACAGGAAGTCATAAGAAGAGATGCCCCTGGAAGGGTGTGTGGATTGAGAAGGGGAGAAGCTGAGGCTGGAACCCCAGGGAAACATCCATAGGTAAGAGGCCAGTGTTCTGCTAGGCAGGGCACAGTGGGACAACAGTGGTACTTGGGCTTGGGCATTGCTAGAATGAAGACTTAACTGCTGTGGAGTGGACTGTTCTAGATGGAGGAGGGCTGTGGGAAGTAAATTCTTCGGTACCAAGCAGGGGACAGGGGCCTATCTGGAAACGGACAGCAGTCTTCAAGGACTGGTTGTTGTTCTCAGCCATCAGACCTTGCCTCAGCCTGCTAGTGGTGGATGTTGGTTTGTCCTGACAATGATGACGTACAGGGACAAAGTGTGTCTTTTTTTTCTTGGTACCGGGGATCGAATCCTTCTGCTTGCAAGGCAGGCAGCGGAACCAGTAAGCTAAATCCCCGGCCCCAAGAGTGTCATTTTAATGGAGGAGTACAGTCCATCATACAGCAAGGCCTTTCTGTGAACCTGACTGCCTTTGCCTGGCTCTGGGTCTCAGCAGGGTGCTACCATTTGTGTCTTTCTGCTGCCCATGCTGACTTGTCTGTGTCCCCTACTGCTACCACTGACCACATGCAGGCTTTCAGCAGGATGGATCAGAGTTGTTAGGCCCAGTTGTGTGGTAGGCAGGTGGATAATTGCTGGGCAGTTTTGTCTGCCACACATGTGGACAATGTTGCCTGGAGCAGAGCTGAGGCCAGTGACCCTCCTAGGAGATTGTTAGCAAGAACTGATGTGCATGGCTTTTGCTATTTGGCAAAGGAAGTGGAAAGATCTCTTGTTTGTTAACTTGTCCATCAGAGGAGTGAGAGGACAATTGAAGGGATGAAATGTATCTGTCTTCAATCTGGCCCTCAGTCCTGTTTCCCCCGCTGTGGGAAAATAGTTTGGAGGAAGCAGAGCTGTTTTCATGAGGGCACTGGGAGACTGAGAGCACAGATCCTGCTGTTGTGTGGCACAAAGCTGGGGCAGAGACCATGCTTCCAACTCTTGCATGAAGTCAGTGCCCAGGACCTGGATGCGGGTGTTCTTATGGTGAACCTGATGTCCAAACAGCAGTATACCTTCAAGTGGCTTCTTAGCTGTACCAGTAAGAGGAAACCAGAGGAGTAATGAATAGCATAGAGATTGCTTTTATTGTCAACCATGAACTGGATAATCGGCATATAGCAAAGACAGCAAGAACATGAACTCTGTTATTAAAGTTCTTTTGCATTCAGTTGAATCCGTAAGAAGGTAGCCTGGGGGATGTTAGGGTTACCTATAAACGTGAAACAAGAGAAAACCATATTCATATTTGCCTGGCTGGCCTGAGCTTGGCGATTTGCTGTGGCTGGAGTGGCTGGGGTAGCTGAGGGTGCACACTGATTGCAGGTCTGGGTCTCCTCAAGCTAGTGCCTCCGTCTCCAAGGTAGTCTGAATTGCCACCTGGTTCTGCTCTCATAGGAGGTCAGAGAACAGATCTCAGCCAGGGTTTTAGCAGGCCCATTTTGACCTGGCCTAAGATAAGGTCCTTTGGTGATAAGGTGGCACCCACTGGGAGTTAGGTATTCATCTTAGCACAAAGGGCTGGGCCCATTGGGACTCCAGGGCTGGCACTTCAGCACTCAGGAGCCCGAGCTGTGGTAGCTTCCTTGCTGAGCAGGCCTTGGCTGGTTGTATTCTCTGGGCCCAGGTCTGTAAGAGCCTGAATTAGTTCAGGACTTTGGGTCAGCAGAAATATGTGAAATTCCTGTGGTGATTGACTGTTGTGGTGTTGACTTTCTCACTGAGGTCTTGTGTCTCCACATGGGGCAAATGACTTCCTCCCCATTTGTCTACTGCCCCCCCCTTCAACAATTTTGCTCACTGCCCCTCCTCACCCTTCTTCCTCCCTGTCAACATTAATATTCTAATACAGCTCAAGGTAGGGCCAGCCTGATCAAGAATGATAAAAGATCAAAGTCAAATACCTTAATTCCTAATTCAAGTCTGTCTCCAGTTCTAATTTTCCTACTCAATCTCACCCCTCCATACTACTTCTTCCTGGCTGACATCTCTGTTTGGCCAGTCTGGAAACTCTAAAAATGCCTGTTTTTGTTATGATCCACCTTCATTCAGCATACCTTTACTGATGGCCTACTGGATGCCAGGCACTGTGGCAGGTCGTCTACTTGGAATAGCCTTTTCCTTTTTACTGAATCCCATTCTTGCTTCCATACCTACCTTGCATTCTCCTTCCACCAAGAGACTTCCCTGACCTGCTGATCCACCCACTGGTCTATCTCAGCCCTGCAGCTCACCAGTACCTACTGTGTGCAGTTTTCTGGCATATTCCTAATGGACTACTTCGTGTTATCTTTTTATCTTTCTTATGTGTATGTCTTCTCTCTCCAAGTAATTTGAGTGCAGATACTATATTTTCCTCATCTCATCATTTAGTGTGGTGCTTGATATCCAGCCAGTTTTCAATAAATACTTGTCATTTGATTAACCATTTACCAGTCCAATTATTTAAATACAGGATGACCAAAAATTATTGGAGGACAATAAGACCTCTGAGTTCCTAGAAGGAGGGACAGCGAGGCCAAAAGAAAAAAGACAATAGAGACTCTCATAACTTCTAAGTATACAGGGGGCTGGGAAATCAGTGCCTCAGAGCGGGCCAAAGACCAAGACACTCCAAGCTTTTATTAAAGACACTCAACTATTTATTGGGTTGGTTCATAGGGAGTATCAGATGACTCACAGGGTGTCGATAACACTATATGCAGGACGGTTTTATAATCCGAGGGAGTATCAGATGTCTCAGAGGACAGCAATAATCCTAAATTCACAAGGATTTTATAATCTGAAGGAGTATCAGATGTCTCAAATGGCAGTAATCCTATGGAGATGGGATCTTATGCTGATAAGGATCTTAGGTAGATGAGAAGTTTAAACTGATTAGGAGAATGAGATGAACAAAACATTCTTACAACAGTAGGTGGGAGGAGTTAAGCTGATAAGGAATTTGTCCTTCCTCAGGTGAAGTGATTTTTTTCCCAAAATTATGTAGAATGGCTCCCAACAAAAAACTGCCAATTTTTCATTAATTTTTTATAAGATAATACAACAGGAAATATAAAAATGAGAATTGTATCAAATTTATTCAGTAATTTTTCTGTGTATGGCATATCTTAAAATGTCCAACACACAATGCAGTGTTACAATCTGGACAGTAGTAGCTAGTCTCCGGATTCTTTTTGTATTATTGTCTTTCTTTGAACAACACACTGTTGTGTTGGCCTTTCCTTTTTTCCTGTGTGTGGTATAATCTCAGTAAAATGTTTACCCACTAAATGTAATGATGAAGACATTGATGATGGATGCCCTGGTTGGTATTTTGCTGTTCCATATTTTTCAATTCTTTGGGCTATTAGACCTAAGCTAAATTGTAAATGACTTTTTGAACCCCCTTGTTTTGAATAAATAACAAATGAGTTCCATATTGTTTGGTCCAGAAGAGGCATGAATATTTCATATTTTTTCCACACTTTTTGATGACAGGATAGCTTGTTAGATGGAGGTCAATTTTGTCAACACCTCCCATAGAATTATTATAAACATTGACTGTTATTGGAGTTTTTTTAGTTTCATTTCTTCTTTCAGGTTTTATCATTTCTATATCATGAATAGTTGAGAATATGGAGGCGTCTTTTTTGTCTTTCTGTTTCATAACACAGACTTTTTCTCTCTGATATGTTAACATTTCTCCTCTTTTCAGTTTTTTCTTTTGCAGTTCCCTTGACACTTCCTTCCCAATCAGTCTCAGTGTCCCAGATGTGTCCATTTTGTATTGTAAAAGAGTATTACTTGAGTTCTGGAGAAATATAAAAATTATATCTAATGTACTTACAATAAGTTTTTATAGATTTTAGCACAAAATTATAGATTATTTTTCCCAAATAAAATAAACACAAATTAGTAAAAGAAAATAACCAAGTCGCACGGAACACGCCGAACCAGCCCACGCCCTGGCAACAATCCACTGGACACATACACACACACACACACACACACCCCGCTCCTCTGTACAGCCACCTGGCTCCACACTACAAAGACGCAGAGGACAGTGGACCACCAGACCATGGTACTGAGTCCCGCTGCTCCCGGCCCAGAGGTAGGGGCTTCCCGGCCACCATCCCTCCCGCTGCTCCCAGCCCACAGGAAAGGGCTTTTGGGCCACCAACCCTACCACTACTCCCAGCCCCGTCCCACCTCTTCCAGCTCAGAGGAGGTGATCCACAGGGGTGCCAAGAGCACCCCGCCACGCCCCACCCCAGTCGAAATGAGAAAACACGTAAATAAGTCTCAAAATCAGACTTCCGGATCACCTACAGCAACCCCAAAGGGAAATGAGATGGAACACTCTGATACTCAACCACCTGGACCTGGCAACAAAAGGGGATCTGGAAAAAAATGAAATCAGAAATAATTTCTCAGATAACAGGAGAAATTGTGCTCCTAGTGCAAGACATGATTAATAAATCTAGAGAGGAGCTGAGGAACATGATGGAATCCCAACATAGGAAACAAATGGAATCCATAAAACAGATGCAAAGAGATTTCCAGGAGATGAAAAACTCCATTGAAAGTCTACACAGCAGAATGAGCCAATGTGAGGACAGAATTTCAGATATAGAAGATAAGATTGCAAGTAATGACCAGGAAAAGAAAAATTGCTTCAAAATTATAAGCTAACATGAGAAATCAATCCAGCAGCTGCTAGATGATGCAAAGAAGAATAACATAAGACTGATTGGAGTCAATGAAGAAAGAGGAGAGAGTGCAAATGATATAAAAAAAAACTCTTCACAGAAATAATGACAGAAAACTTCCCAAGCAGGGGGAAAGAGCTTGACACACAGATAAGTGAGGCATATAGGACTCCAGCTAGCCTTGATCAAAACAAATCTACACATAGGCATATAATTGTTAAGATTCCAGAAACACAGCAGAAGAACAAAGTTCTACAAGCAGTTGGAGAAAAGAAACAAATCGCATACAAAGGAAAGCCCATCAGACTCACAGCAGACTTCTCAACACAAACCATCAAGGCAAGAAGAGCTTGGAGTGACATATTCCAAGCCCTAAAAGAAAACAGCTTCCAACCCACATTGATGTACCCTGCAAAACTACCTTTCAAAATGGATGGAGAAATAAGATACTTTCATGACAAAGAGCACCTTAGGAACTTCATGAATATCAAACCAGTACTCCGAAGAATTTTACACAATATCCTAGGAACAGATATTGAAGATCACAGTCCCAGAAAGCAAAGCAGAATGAACCCATCTGGCATGACAAGAAATTAAATGTAAAGGGGGAGAACCCAACAAAAAGAACAAGTCATGGCAATGATAAGTCAATATGTTTCAGTTATAACCATCAATCTTAATGGTCTCAATTCACCAATCAAAAGAAATAGATTGGCAAAATGGGTCAAGAAGCAAAATCCAACAATATGCTGCATACAAGAAACACACTTAATTCAAAAGGAAACTCATAGACTGAAAGTTAAAGGGTGGAAAACAATACTCCATGCGACGGGAACCTGAAAAAAAGCAGGAGGAGCTATCCTCTTTGCAGATCAAGTAGATTTCAAACCAACACTGATTAAGAGAGACAAAGAAGGACACTACATCCTTGTAAAGGGAAAATCCAAGAGAAAGAGATGACAATCATAAATATCTATGCACCAAACACTAGTGCACCCAACTATATAAAACAAATACTAACAGACATGAAAAGTCATATATGCACTAATACAATTGTAGTGGGGGACCTCAACACCCCACTGTCACAAATAGATAGATCAACTAGACTAAAAATAAGTAATGAAATACTAGAACTCAATTGAACTCTTGAACAAATGAACTTAACAGATGTTTACCGAGTCTTCCACCCCACAAAATCAGAATACACATTCTTCTCAACTGCATATGGGTCATTTTCCAAAATAGACCACATACTCACACATAGAACATGTTTAAGTAAGTGCAAAGGAATTGAAGTGGAGATCCATAGCAAAAGAAACTGGAAAAATTTCATAAACACGTGGAAATTGAACAACACACTTCTGAATAACCAATGGGTCACAGAGGAAATTAAAGAAGAAATCAGACAGTTCCTTCAATTAAATGACAATGACAATACAACATATTGGGATCTATGGGACACAATGAAAGCAGTCTTATGAGGCAAATTCATAGCAGTGAATACACATATTAGGAAAACAGAGTGAGCCCAATTAAACAACCTGATGCTGCACCTCAACCTTCTAGAAAAAAGAAGAGCAGGACAACCCCAGAGCTCATACAAGGGAGGAAATTTTAAAGATCAGAGGAGAAATCAATGCAATGGAGACTAAGAGAATGATACAAAAAAATCAATGAAGCCAAGAGTTGGTTCTTTGAAAGAATCAACAAAATTGACAAACCCTTAGCCAACCTTATCAGAAAAAGGAAAGAAAAGGCCCAAATCCATGCAATTAGGAATGAAAAGGCTGAAATTACAACAGACCCAGCAGAAATCCAGAGGATCATCAATACCTACTTCCAGAACCTATACGCCAATAAGATGGAAAACACAGAAGAAATGGACAGATTCCTAGATACATATGAATTACCAAAGTTGAACGAAGAAGACCTAAAAATTCTGAACAACCCAATATCAACCAATGAAATTGAAAATGTAATTAAAAACTTATCAACTAAGAAAAGCCCGGGCTCTGATGGCTTCACTGCTGAATTCTACAAGACATTTAGAGAGGAACTACTGCCACTACTGTTTAAACTCTTCAATGAAATTGAAAGGGAAGCAATACTCCCAAATTCATTCCTGGAAGCAAGCATCACCTTGATCCCCAAAGCAGAGAAAGACCCAACCAAAAAGGAGAACTATAGGCCAATCTCACTAATGAACATAGATGCAAAAATCCTTAATAAGATAATGGCAAACAGAATGCAGAAGATCATCAGGAAGATCACACACCCTGATCAAGTGGGATTCATCCCAGGGATGCAGGGATGGTTCAATATATGCAAATCAATCAATGTAATATACTATATCAATAGAGCCAAGGACATAAACCATATGATTATCTCCATAGACTCAGAAAAAGCATTTGAGAAAATCCAACATGCATTTATGATAAAAACCCTACAAAAAATTGGAAGAGATGGTCGCTACCTCAGACTGATAAAAGCCATCTATGAAAAACCAACAGCCAATATCATACTAAATGGTCAAAAACTGAAATCCTTCACACTAAAATCAGGGACAAGACAAGGATGTCCACTATCACCACTCTTGTTCAATATAGTTCTGGAAACATTAGCCACAGCAATTAAACAAGAGAAAGAAATAAAAGGAATAAAGATAGGAAATGAAGAAGTCAACTTGTCATTATTTGCAGATGACATGATACTCTATATAGAAGACCCCAAGAACTCCACCAAAAGTCTTCTAGACTTAATAACCAAATTCAGTCAAGTAGCTGGTTACAAGGTCAACACACAAAAATCAATAGCTTTCCTCTACACAAATGACAGACTCACTGAGAGAGAAATAGGGCAAATAATTCCTTTCACAATAGCATCCAAAAAACTGAAATACCTAGGAATCAACCTAATGAAAGAAATTAAAGACCTCTTCTCTGAAAATTATGGCACTCTGAAAAGAGAGACTGAAGATGATATCAGAAAATGGACAGACATCCTCCTGCTCCTGGGTAGGAACGATTAATATAGTGAAAATAGCCATGCTTCCAAAACTGCTATATAGATTTAATGCAATTCCAATTGAGATCCCAGCAGCATACTTCATGGACCTTGAGAAAACAATCCAAAAATTCATTTGGAACAAGAAGAGACCCAGAATAGCAAAAGCAATTCTAGGTAACAGAGACATGGCAGGGGGTATCACAATCCCCAACCTGCAACTATACTACAAAACTACTGTGATAAAAAACAGCATGGTACTGGCAAAGAAACAGACCTGAGGACCAGTGGAACAGATTAGAAGATGCAGAAACAATGCCAGACACACTCAGCCATCTCATCTTCGATAAAGGAGCCAAACACCCTCACTGGAGGAAAGATAGCTTCTTTAATAAATGGTGCTGGAAAAATTGGGCTTCAACTTGCCAAAGATTAAAACTAGACCTATATTTCTCGCCATGCACTAAACTAAAATCAAAATGGATTAAAGATCTAAATATTAAAATAGAAACTCTGAACCAGTTGGAACAGAGGTTAGGTAAAACTCTTGAAGACATCAGTGTAGGAAATGATTTTATGAACAAAACCCCAGTTGACCATGAACTAGCACAAACAATCAACAAATGGAATCTCTTCTTATTAAAAAGCTTCTGCACAGCAAGAGAAACCACCAGCAGTGTGAAGAGACAACCCACAATGTAGGAAAAAATCTTCACCTGCTCTTCCTCAGACAAAGGTCTACTATCTCGAATCTATAAAGAACTTAAAAAGATCAGACCTCCCAAATTTAAAGACCCAATCCAAAAATGGGCATCTGAAATGAACAGACATTTCTCAGACAAAGAAGTAGAAATATCAAATAAATACATGAAAAAATGTTCACCATCACTGGTCATTCCAGAGATGCAAATGAAAACAATGCTGAGATTCCACCTCACTCCAGAAAGAATGGCTGCTATCATGAAATCAACCAATAACAAATGCTGGCAGGGCTGTGGGGAAAGAGGAACCCTGCTCCACTGCTGGTGGGAGTGTAGACTGGTGCAAGCACTGTGGAAATCAGTATGGAGATACCTCAAAGAACTAGGACTTGAAGTCCCATTTGACCCTGCTGTTCCCCTGCTGGGGATCTTCCCCAAAGAATTAAAAGAATCATACCACAGTGATATATGTATGCCCATGTTCATAGCAGCACAGTTGGTGATAGCTAAAACTTGGAAACAGCCCAAATGCCCATCAACTGGAGACTGGATCAAGAAAATATGGTTTTTTAATAAAATGGAGTACTACTCAGCCATCAAAAATGAGAAATTAGAGACATTTGTAGCTAAATGGATGCATATTGAGGCAATACTCTTAAGTGAAATAAATAGGACACACATAGATAAATACCGAATAGTTTCTCTGGTGTGAGAAACTGAAAGTGTAAATAAGGACTAAAATGTATAATAGGTAATGTGAAATAGGAAGAAAAGGGGCAAAGGGGAAGGAAGTGGGAGGGCTAGGGGAAAGGATAGAAGGGAATGGGATTAATATGAGAAAATGGAAAAATAGGAACAAAATCTTTGTAAATAGGGAGGACTGGAGGGGTTGAAGGGAGGGCTGGGGAAAGGTGAAAAATAAGAACCAAAAGAGATTATGTAAAGGTGCAAATTTCCAATGATGAATGTCATTATATTGTATACCTAAAATGTACCAATGATTAGAATGAATAATCAATAATGCAAAATAGGAAGAAAAGGTCCAAAAGGGTAGGGGTAGTGGGAGGGGCAGGGGAAAGTAAAGAAGGGAAAGGAAAAAATGATGAGAAATGGAAATAAAGTCTTTGTAAATAGGGAAGGGTGAAGGGGGTGAAGGGAGGGCTAGGAATGGGGGAAAAAAAATAACCACAACTTATTATTAGATTTCACTAGAAATAAACGTCAAAGGCAAATACTACATTCTAAATTAAAAAGTATGCAAAAATAGTCGATATAAAACGAATAAACAGATGTATGAGTGCACTTCATGGAAAGAAGAATCAACTGGTTGAAATGATAATTGCCCAGGGCCGGGGATTTAGCTCAGTGGCGCTGTTGCCTGCCTTGCATGCACAAGGTCCTCAGTTCCATCCCCAATACCACAAAGAAAGAAAGAAAGAAAGAAATGATAACTGCCCAAGTGACTCTCCGATAGTCAACATGTAAATGTGCTGCCTTCGTGACGCTCTGGGTAAACTGTTAAGTTGTTAAGTGTTTATTTGATGCAGCTGAAATTAAGAAAATGCAGTAGATTATAAAAAACAGAAATTACTCCTGAGGCTCCTAGGTGCTCTGAGCTCTGCACGCTGCTTCCCTGAGTCCTAGTGCCTCCACAGGCCACTTGGTGACACACCCAGGCCCATCTCTATTGTGGCCCTGCAGGCAGCCTTTCAGCCAAGAGCTGCTTCTGGATTAGGAAATTAGCCAACCACTGATGGGTTAAATCCTTTCTCTTTTTATGAAGGGGAGAGAAAGAGAGATCTGTCCTGTCCAGACTATGCTTAACTTTTGGCACCTTCCTGTTATCATAATGGTTCTTTGTTGGTGGCAAAAGTCTTTTCAGACCAGTGGTGCAATATCTCAACCTTGGCCACATTTTAAACACTGTTGCCAGGCCCGTGCTGACTGTACTGCAGGCTGTGGGTTGCATCAGTTTAAGTAGCCTCTGTGAGGTTAGTTTGTAGATAAAGTCTGCCTAGGGCAATATCTAATTCTGTAATAGTGTTGGGGGACAGAGTAAAGGGCTCTGGGCTGGGGTGTGCAGGCCTAGAGCCTTCCTCAGTTTACCTGCCTATAGCTACCTATTCTCCTGCTTCTGCCTGAGAAGGGTGGGAAGTGCAGAGAGCAGGACTTTTCTCTCATTCTGTTCTTTCACAGGCTCTCTTCAGCCATCACCCACTGTCCCTCCTTCCAAATAGATGGAAAAATAAAAATAAAAGTAGATGACAGTGATGCCCAGGGGATGAACAGATAGAGAACCAAACCAGACTGTGGTAAGCTCTAATAGCCAAGCATGGCTCCAAGATTTGATCAGTATTTCACAACTCCCAAGAATGTTTCTCAGATATTCTCCTCTTGGAGTCCTCAGGAGTCTGTCATGCTTTAAAAATGACCTAGACTACAAAGCTCAAAGCAGACAGAGTAAGGTTACAGTCACCTTTGGGAATCTGTGAAGTGAAAGTGTCAGGTTTAGACCATGACAAACTTGGTTCCTAATTAGAGGTATTTCCCAGACAAATTCTTAGCTTATGCTGGACCCTTCTCTTGTTTAAGAAAGGCTACCTGGACTTCTTCCTAAGATGGCAACCAGGTCACCTTTTGCAGCCAGGTCTGCCCTACAGCCTCCAGGTGCTGCTTGTTCTTTTTTTTTTTTGGTACCGGGGATTGAACTCGGAACCTTGTGCTTGCCAGGCAGGTGGCAGAACCACTGAGCTAAATCCCTGGTGCTGCTTGTTCTTTTCCAGCCTCTGGTGGGGCTCCAGAAACTCTTCTTTCCTCCCCTGGCCCTGTCACCTGACAGGTCAATCCAAGGAGTTGACCTAAAGAAGTGAGATCTGGGGCCACAGCTTCATGTCCTCTGTCCCCGGGCTCTGGCGGAAGCAGGTGCTTGGAATGCTGCCCTGGTTTCCCTTCAGAGCCAAAGCAGCCATTCTCTTGGTTGCAGGGGCACTGTCTACTGATAAGGATGGCCAGATCCTTCCCTGGAAATTGCCTTTAGCCAAAGGGAGCTGCCTCCCCCAAGGTTTTGTTTGTTGCATGACTGGAGATTGCATGCTAGGCAAGTGCTCTGCCTCTGAGCTACATCTTTAGCCACTTTTAATTTATTTTGAGATAATGTATCACTAAGTTGCCCAGGCTAGCCTCAAATTTATGATCTTCCTGGCTCAGCCTCCCTAGTAGTTGGGATTTCAGGCATGTGACACCACACCTGCTTTTCCCAAAGTCCCCCCATCCCAGGGACAGGTACATCCTATGACTGGACAGTGCAGAATATGTTGCCTCCATTCAGGACAACTCTGAATGGCCAACTCAGCATTGAAGCCCTGGTGAGATTGGCCAAGTCCTCTAGCATAGTGCACACTGCTCAACACTGCGTCAGAGCCTTCTCTCACCCCCTTGCAAGTATCATTCCTGAGCGCATACCCTTATAAACCAGTTGTGTATGAATCTCTCCCTCAAAGTCAGTTTCCCAGAGAAGCAAGGAGTGGCCAGCTCAGAGATTCTAGCATGGTCTAAATCTAAAACATTTTCACTAAATTCCCAAAGGTTACTGTAGCCTTACTCTGCTTTGAGCTTCCTGGTGTGCATCATTTTTAGAGAATGGCAGACTCGCAGAGACCCCAGGAGGAGAATATCTGAGCCTGTAGGCTTGTGTGTCCACACAAGCCAGGGATGGGCCAAGGAATAAGCCATAAGGAGAGACCCTAAATCCAGAAGGTTGGGAGGTTGGTGATGGAATGGCCCTGGAGGGAGGAGTGGACTCAGAAGAATGTCTCCCTTACTCTTTGTAGCCCTTATGAGGTCATCTCCTCCCTCTTGAAGGAAAAGAGAGAAAGAGATGTAGAGTAGTCATGGAGCACTCTGGAGAGGGTCAGCTGTTTATCAGACAGTTGACCAAACTGCAGACAGATTCTAATCCCTGTTGTCCACACAAACTTACCTCACAGTCATTGCTTCTCTCCATGTGCAGACATCCCAGGAATTAGGCAGGTAGGCTACCCACCAGCTATGTAAATGTAGTGAGGTACAAATGCAAGCATGGGCATAAGAAAACCTAGGGGGAGCTGCTGTAGACTGCATTCTTCTGTGGGAGCAGAGAGGCCTTTGGTAGGCCTGACTGCTTCCTTGCCTTGGCTCCATCCCTGGGCCCCATGACCCTGTTCTCCTTTTAGAAAGCTACAGACCCCCTGATTATGACAGGAGACAGGAATGAGGGTCTTCGTCTTACCAGTTCAATAAGGAACCAAAAGGCTAAGTTAGAAGAGACCCCAACTCACAATGACTTTCTTTTCTTTTGTTCTGGGAATCAAACTCAGGACCTTGCACTTGTGAGGCAGGTGAGGTTCACAATGGCTTTCTTACCTGGGGCTGAGCTAGAGGTGCAGCTAGTCATAAAACATGCCAATAGTTTTTTCTCGCCCCTTTCTAACCACAAAGAGGCCAGTCGAGCACAACATCACATCTCTGTCTCTCACATTCCAAGCAACTCTAGAAACCTAGAGTGTAAACTTTATAATCTCAGGCACCTCCGCAGATGGGCTAACCTTTACATAGTGCTTGGCACAGCCACTATGGAGATACCCAGCACTAATCACCAAAGCCATGCAACTCAGTATTTTTGGTGCCAAGAATCATTCTAATCCTTTTCAGAGGCTGCACCTGGGCATTCCCTGGAGTGTACCTTATGGAGAAGGGACAATGGACTCAGATATACTTCTGTGCAAATGATGAATTACCTCTAAGAAGCTAACCAAAGCCCCTTTAGTTTCTGTTTAAAAACAATTTTTAAAGGATGTACTTTATAAAAATTGCAGTTGAAGTTGGAAAATCAACACAAGGTATTAGTTTGCTCTATCAGGTGTCTTCCCCAATCCTCAGAGCAATGAACAATGAAATGTGATGTTTACAATAACATGTATAAGTGCATGATGGCGCTCCAGGTTAGCCATCAGCTTGATTTCTAACTTGTAGCATTAGCTGCTGGTTTCCTAAGTAAAGGAGGCCTCTACATTACTTAGGGTAGTAAAGTTGATTATTAGCCCAGTGGGTAATGTTGTAGAGATAGAGTGGCTTAGGAGGGAGCTGAAAATGAACACCTCAAGAACAACCCTGGGCTAACTCTAGTCAGCCGTGGTTTTTTAGAAGATGGGGAACCCATGCCACCAAGGGCTAACTCACAAGGACAAATAAAAGCCATTCTGGACCACTGCATGCAATTAAAAAGCAGCTTAACTCAATCTCTTTAGATTATGCATAGCTCTAAAATTCTGAGTATCAGTTCTGTGCATTTTTGTTTGTGCTGTTGATAGTTCTCCACAATACACTAAAAGTGTCAGAGGCTCTAGATAAAGACAGACACCTGCCAGGAGTCCATACAACAAGGGAGATACAACAAGGGACATATTCTTCTCCCTCTTACTTGCCAAGGGCAGGTGAATTTCAGCAGCAAACTGGCTCCTGCCTGTGGGGATTCCCAGTCTGTCTGTTTGATTTGAGCTCTGAAGTCAACAAAATTCCAGATAACCCTGAAATGAGATAAGAAACAAAAACTTGAAATGATTCAAAAGCCCCTGTCATCAGATGCTATCTTAGATCATTGAAAATGATTAAATGTCTCCTTCCTTCTGCATGTACATGTACATCTCTGTGTGCTTACACACACACACAAACACGTGTCCTTCTTCACCATATGTATATTTATATATTTTTTATTCTTCATCTACAAAATGATGAAAAGAAAGTCTGGCTCACTTTCACCTTTGAGATGTTTTGGGTGGGCCAAATGATATCACGCAAGCTCTCCAGAAAGATTAAGTGCTACAGAAATGGAAAACATCCCCATCAATAACCAAAATTTCATCATTTGTTATCTGATTACTCTGTATCTTGTTCTTTGTATTCAAGGAACAGAGGAGGGCTGAGCTTTAGATTCAAACTCTCAGTGATCTCTGTGTTGACAAGACCAAAGCTGGGGGAATACTGCAGGATACAGGCATGCTTTTCCTGAATGCTGACTGAGCAGTTCTCCAAACATTTACAAGTACAGGGCAGAATTCCATGCACCCTTCAAACTTTGAGCCAAAACTCAACATTAACAAAGCCAAAAGATTCATTTCTTTGACTGTGGGAGTGTTACAATCATCCTTTAAATGGCCATTCAGTTTTATGTTCAGTAAGCACTTTGATTGAGAAATACTTTTACTGAGGGGCAAAAAGTCCTTGGCTTTAAATGACAAATCATGAACGGGGCAGTGGTTCATGTCACAATCTAGACATCACATTCTCACTTGCCAAAGGTGACTCCCTGGGTGGAGCATATTATCCACAGAACTAAGGCCTGATCTAGGTGTATAGGGCTCCAGATGTATGTGTTAGGGGGAAGGGCAAAGCTGTGGGACCATTTTTTACCACTCTTCTCTACAAGATTTCTTGTGATTTATGTCATGGTAAAGTATCCTTAAGTCTACTTGCAAAAGATCCTACATGCTAGCCCACTACTCAACTATGGTAGCTAGGGGGTACTCTGCTATTCCAATAGCAAGGAGTAAAAGCTGTGGGCTTTTACACTGGTCACTGCTTTGGGCTGCTTATTATAGCTCTAGATAGAAGCATTCCCTCTCCCAGGTCTTGAATAGTCCTAAGCATGTGTACATGTTAGAAGAGCAGTGTCTCATATACCTAAACAGAAGAAATACTGCAGGAGGACTATTTCACTAGACAGTTGGAAAGATAGATCGAGAGGAGAGAGGTTGATATGTCTTCACTACCAAGAAATAGGCTTTCATGAGCCATTGAGACATCCCATCCACCAGTGTGAAAGTGGTCACATTCACTTCAGATGTCAATGTTGAAGATGTAGCTGCATCTTTGTTGCTCATCCTCAGGAAGCAGATGTAATATAACTTGAGTGTAATACAAGAAACACGGTTTGTAAACAGAGGACCTGGATTTTCATCCCAGCTCCATCACTTACCTGCTATGAACTTTGAGCAAGACCTCTCTGGTATTATTTTTTTGCCTACAGATGGGTCCAAAACCTACTTCAAAGGGTCTTAAAGTTGAACCTATGGAAATCAATGAATGTAAAAATATCCTTCAAGTTTAAAGCACTCTACATATAAAAAACAATATTGTTACTGGAGAGATTAATTTCCTGTGTCACATGACTCATCAGTGAGACAGGAAATAGAGAATGTAGCTCATAGTAATAAATATATTGCCACAGCTATAACTGGGACACTGCTCTTTTCCTTAAAAATAATAAATGAACAGAGGCTCGCCAGAATCAAAAGACAACAGTTCCTACTACCTTTTCTTCTTCAAAAGGAATTCTGGTACCATTAGTTCCTTCTCTGAAAAAGGTGGAAGATGTTCCTTATTTGTGATGATATGGAGGTGTGGTTTAGGGTATCAGGCCAGTCTCCTTCCCTTACTGGGCCCACAGCAGTCCTCAGGCTTTTTCCATTTGAGACACAGGACAGATGACACCCATAAAGCTCAGATCAGAGGTGTGTTATATACATGTACCAATCCCCATGACAAACGTAATCATTACGCACTGCAAACATGTACTAATAAAAATTTTAAAAGAAAGTATAAAAATATTGTTCAAATCACCTCTCCTCAGTTTTTTCTCCATGAATGATATGTCAGAATACAAATGAGTAATGACATTGTGTACATAGCCATGAATCCACTCTTACTTCACTCATTTTAAATCCAGAAATTTAGTTTAATTTTAAATCCACTCGTGTTATTTTAAATAAATTATTCACGAAACAACTCACAAGCAATTGATATGTGATGATGTACCTGAAATTCAAGACTGAAAATGGAAAGTGTTTTTTCTGTGAGTGAAGACAGGATTTTGTTGTATGCATCTTAGTATTTTCAATGCCTGGCACATGGTAGACACTTGATACTGACTTGAGCTGGTGGCCATAACCTGGGAAGGAGAAATTTCCCAACTCCCAACAGATGAGCTCTGAGACCATTCCAAGCCCAGTGGTGCTAGTTAGTGAATCATGACCCTTTTCGGAGCATTACAGCCATATGGGAGAGGATGAGAAATGAACTCCATAGGGGATTTTACTGTGAGTGTGAGCCAGTTTCCTTTACACCCTGGCAGTGACAGTTTTATGTAGAAGAGTTAGTTCCCAGCTTCTTGCATGTCTGCCTTTGAAGAGGGCAGCCTCTTGCCAGCAGGAAATGCCTGAGGTTTGGGCTTGGTGAGGAAGGACAAACAGTGTGCAGGTAGTACCGCTCAGGGAGTAAATGTGAAAAGCCAAAGCAGATCTTTATGAGCACTGTTCCTATGTTCTTCAAAGACACAACTTTTATCTGGGACACTGGGTGGATCTGCAGGTTCAGGGGATTCATGGATACCAAGGCTGCACCTGGCATGGGTTTTTCCTTCGAGACTGGGAAGGCCTTTCCAGGGCAGCAACTTGAGCCACACACCCCTGTGGAGAAGCCATTGGGAAGCCCTCCAGAGCCATTGGAGAATACCAGTATGTGGGAATTTTCCAAATAGTTTGTCGCAAGTGTGTTCATGGCTCTGAAAGTCAAAAGGAAAGTGGTCGTGCAGCATGTTTGAGATTAGAATGTGTGAATGAATTGCCCTGTGTCTTGATATTTTTTTCCTCCAGCTGAAAAAAAAGTGTAGGTCTGATGGGTTTAACCAAGTTTACCAAGCAAAGTAGGGCTGCAGAGGTGAAACTGCATGGCTCTTTCAGCCTTAAGGATAGCAAAATGGCTACCAGCATCTGAAAACTTTTGATGATACCAGGCCAACTCTGTGTTAGGTAGAAGTTGAAAAGGTAAAAAATTCAGAGATGTAAGCCTATCTCTTGAAAGAAGGAATTGTAGGTAGCAAATGGGAAAAGAGAGGATCCGGGAGAACCAAAATGACTGAAGGCATAAAGGAAAAACCCTTGGACCGGAAGTTCAGAGGTATGTGTTGACAGTCCTGGCTGATGCCCACCTTATGGGAGGAGTCAGTTGCAGCCAAAGGGTGGGCCTTGCAGACTGACCAATAGAGGTTTCAGCCCTGGCTCTGCTGCTTACACCTTGTAAAATGGAAGTCATTAGCACCTCAATCTTTAGTTTCAGGGGCTCCCTCACTGAGTTCTGGTGAAAATGAAATAAGATAAACTCATATGATGTTTGCCACTGTGTCTGGTGTTGTTCCTGCAGTTGTTGTGACTCTCATTATCCACTGTGACTATTTCAGTCACCACTGCTGCATCACAAACAGCATACATGTAGCAGCAAAGAAACTCAACAATTTCATTATGCTTATAGATTCTGTGGGTCAAGAATTCAGAAATAATAGAACAAGGATAGTTTGTCTCTGTTTCATGATATACATACAAGGCATTATCTGAGAGGGTTCAAAACCTTGGGTATCTCAGCTTTGGAACCTGAAATCATCTGAAGGCTGATTCACTCACACTTCTGGTGCCTGCCCTGTGAGAGACTTGAAGGCTGGGAATGCCAACCAGAGAGCCTACATGTGGCTCTCCACATGGCTTCTCCACGACATAGTGGTCTCAAGGTAGTTAGACTTCCAACATGGTGCCTGGCTCTCCTTGAACAGTTATCCCAAAAGAACCAGCTAGAAGCTGAATCACCTTTTCTGATCTAGCCTCAGAAGTTTGCTACATTCTATTGGTTAGAAATGAGACATTAAGGTCAGCTCCCTGTATTCAAAGGGAGGGCATTTCTGGATGGAAAGAGCATTAAGGAATTTGCAAGTGTGTTTTAAAACCACCATAGGGATGACAGAAAATAATAATGCCTTATGGTACAAAGTGCTGTACAAATTCAAAAGCCCATTTATTTAATCCTCACATCTTTGAGAGGTGGGCAAAACAGGTAATATAACCGCATTTTGCAGTTGCAGAAAAAACTCGGAAAGGCAAGTCACTTCATTTCCTGAGCTGCAAGGTGAAGAGTTTATAGGAGATGCCATCACTAGTCCCTTTCAGCTCTGAAATGTGGTGGTTTTCGGTTTCTTGCAGAAGGAAGCAGTTTTGAAATCTGACTTTAGTGAAGGAAACAATTTGAGCAGAACTCTACTTAGTGTTTCAGCAACTTCTGTGGCTTCCTGGGGCAAACTGAATTGCTTCCACTTAGCCAACACCTCCATTCTAGAGGGAGCTAAATTTAGATTTCTTGATCCAATGCCAAATATCAAAAGGGAGTTAAAGAATAATCTTTGCTCAATTTGGAGTACAAATTCCTTTAACAAAGACCAATTCTGGTGTCTTATGCTAAGATAAGAAAAACTCCATTTATCACATATCTTTAAAATGAACCATTTCAACCAAAGGAGGAAAAATGAAAAAAGTCAAGATAGTCTTTAAGCAAATTACTTACTAAGCAAGTAAGTGTCAAGAACGGAGACTTCTAAGAGTATAAAATTACTAAATTTGTGCAAGTTCTGTGTGCTTTACATAATACTTGTGTTCTTCATTTGATGAGTAAAAATAAAACACTTAAAATTAAACTTGTAATTTTAAATTGATTTGGGGGATGGTGTGAGGATGAGGAATTTCCTAGTTAAAAAATAAATCTCCTTTGAAAATTTAGTTCCTAATTTCAATTTTGCTAATTTGGGTTTCTGCAAATTGGATTTTCTTAAAGTTGGCCCAGCTTTTATCACAGAGCCTCCTGGTAACTGTTAGAGTGATTTTAGAAATTATTGGCCTTCCATCTTTTGAAATGTCCACTTTGAAAACTGCATTAACAGAATTAGCTCCTTTTTACCTTGTTTATAATTTATATTTTTTAAAAAATTGATGCAAAGGGGCCGGGGATTTAGCTCAGTGGTTCCACCGCCTGCCTTGCAAGTGCAAGGATCCAAGTTCAATCACCGGTACCAAAAAAAAAAAAAATTGATGGATGGAGAGGGGTAATAAGAACTTTGAAGAAAAATTGACCCAAAGTTAAAACCAAGTACATTGTTCTCTAATAATTGTGGAAGCTATGTTAAAGATTAGTACAAAATTGCCACACACACCTACACACAAATACACACACATTTTTGTTTTTATTTTGTTCCTTGTCTCACTAACATATCTTTGACACATATATAATGCCCTGTAGTTAATATAAATCATTTTGTAATTTTAATTTGAACGTTTTAAGACAAGAATTAAACTGGCTCAGGGGTGCATGAGGACCCAGTAAGATACTGATCCAGCAACTTCACTGTGTCCAGCACATGCCAGATGTCGAAGGAGAAACATAACGCATGATTTCCATCCCCTCTGGCCCCTACCTAACTGAGGATTCATATGTACACATAAGCCACAGTGAACAAGCTGGGTTCATACACAGTAACATTATGTCAAGCAAGAATATAGCTCCAGGCTGTGTAACACTGTTGTGGAATAGATAGATCAGTATATCAAGTGCTATTAGTTATGTAACACTGGCAATAGAAAGAAAAGTAAAATTGGTTCACAGAGAAATAACACCAATCCCCTGCATTTACGAAACTTTAAAAATATTTCACATTCATTGTTATATTTGTTTCTTAAAGAAGTAAGACAACATCCTTGGAGACAGCCCCAGCCAAGCTCATAATCCCTGTTTTATGAATGAGAAAATAGAGGTCAAAGAGAATAAGTGACTTTTATCTCAGGCTCTCACGAGACTCTCTGACTCCAGGTTAGATAATCTTTTCCCTACATGACACTGACCCCAAATGTGGCAGTCTTTTTGAGGGAGGGTTTTCTCAAGAGGAGACTTGAACTGGGTCTTCAAGGAGGGGAAAGTGTTGGTAATCTGAGAAGAACGGGCATTTGAGAAACCCAAGGAGCTAAACCAGAGCTAAAGGACAGACACATACAAGCAGGAGGCAGTCGGTGATCAGCCTGGCTGTACCATATGTTTCTCTTTGGGAAATAAAGTAAAGAATGGTTGAACAAATAGAGGTGGGCTGAATAGAATAGGTCTTGACCACTGGGCAGAAAATGGGACAGAACCTTTGTAACCAGAATGACATTGTGGGTTTTTTTTAACTATTAAGTTAGACTTAGTCATTGTTGGAATTCAAGGATATAAAGAAATAACCTTCAATATGGAAAAACAACTTGTCCAAAGTTAATCATCATAGCTTTATAGAACAATCACACCAACCTGCCAATAGTGATTATGTCTTATTAGGTCAGCTCGTGTTAAATTCTCTATATTCCTCTGTTTCCCAATTTTTCTACATTTAAGGGTAGAGATGTGCTTCTAGATACATAAATACTTATAAATGAACATCTCTTGAGATCATTATAACTAGTTCCCAAGGAGATACAGTATGTCCCTGACGTAATTTATTACCAATGATCAACAGTCCCTTGAGGACTGCTGGTCTTTCTGTTGTTCACATCCTTCAGAACTATTCTGATAAAGGACTTATCAGGCTATTACCTCCCCTCACCACCTCCTGCACACACACATACACATTATCTTAGTGCACAACAAACTTTCAAATTAATATCCAGCAAGTTATTTAACCACCAAAATAACACCATGTTTGTTTTTCTTTGGAAAACAAACCTGTTATTTACTATGAGTCAAAAGATGGTCATCAGGAAATTAGAATTATTAATGGCTGAGAGATCATCAGAGATAAACCAAACAAACTGTAAAAGGCCAGTCAAGCAGAGGACAGCTCCAGGATCTGCTGTAAAAGGCCAGTCAGGTCCAGGACAGTTCCTGTGCACTAGGCACTGGTGAGAGCTCAAGATGTGGTTGTCTCTCCATTCTGTCTCAGTCAGCATTTGTGAGCAACACTCATGGGAAAGGACAAAGCATTCCTTAAATAATAAATGTGGTAGGCTGAAAAATGGCTCCCTAAGATCCCTAGAACCTATTAATGTTACTTTATTGGAAAAAGGGTCCTTACAGATGCAATTAAGGATTATGAGATGAGGAAATTATCCTGGATTTTCTGGGGGCATCCTATATTTAATCATGAAGGTTTTATGAAAGGCACAAGGAAGTTTGACACCAACAGAGAAAGGTAAGGCAATGTAACCATGGGGCAGAAATTGGAATGATGTGGCTGCAAATCAAGAAATGCCAGCCGTCACTAGAAACTAGAAGAGGCAAAAGACAGATTCTACCTTAGAGCCATGATCCTGAGAAAATCTTGATTTTGTACCAGTAAAACTGATTTCAGACTTCTATCCTCCAGGGAGTAAAAGAATAAATTTTTGTTGTTTTAGGCTATCAAGTTAGTGGGA
This sequence comes from Heterocephalus glaber, assembly GCF_053883595.1. Taxonomy (NCBI): domain Eukaryota; kingdom Metazoa; phylum Chordata; class Mammalia; order Rodentia; family Bathyergidae; genus Heterocephalus; species Heterocephalus glaber. The sequence goes on along the minus strand of NW_028258296.1, from coordinate 28,848,327 downwards.
ATTTGTTACAGCAGCCACAGATAACTAAGACCGTGAAAAACCGCAACATTGGAAAGATAGATTCATCTGGAGAAAAGGTATAGTGTGGAAGGAAGAACAGATGTGGTCAGGCATTAAGTGGAGGAGAGTTGGATGTCAAGGAGAATTAAGGAAGGATTCACTGGACTTGTTGCTGATTAATGACAGTAAAGGCAATGGTGCTCTGGAGCTGACTCTTCCTGGTTCACGAGTCAATTGTGTATATCTGTTCCAATTCCACATTCGGTAAAATCATGTTGGCAGCTTGAAATCAGCCATAGTAAGAGTAAACACCACAAAACCAGATTTTTCTCCCAGACAGCCAAGTGTTGAGCATTTTCAAGCTTATCACTGAGGGGAAGAAGAGGAATGGAAGGAAGATATGTTTAGAATCTAGGACTAAAAAGATAACATTGTCACTTATTCATCCCATTTTAGTAAATACATCTGGGCCATTAATAGAAATGGGAAAGTTGGAGAGGCGATCCAGTTTTAGGGATGAGTTCAAAGCAAGATTTAGATTTTCTCCTTTTATTGACTATGTTTATATTATTTTCTCCTCTCTTCCACATACCAGACCAGATATAGGGGATACAGTGACACTTTAAGACACAGATCCAGCCTTGTGGACTTTACAGCCAAGTGGAGAAGACAGAATGCTATGGTTTGGATATAGTCTGTGTCCTCCCCAAGGTTCATGTGTTAAAACTCTATTGCTCAGGGTGGCACTATTGGGAGATGTAGAACCTTTAAGAGGTGGAGCCCAGTGGGAGGTGGTGGGGTCAATTGAAGTGTGCCGCAGAAAGGGATTGTGGGCTCCCAGGTCTTTCCCTGTTCCCTAGCCTGAAATGTAATCTCGCTCCTGCTTGTGCTCCCACTACCTGCACCATGAAGTGATGCCATTGCCATGCTCTTTGGACTTTCAGGCTCTAAAACAGAGCTAAATAAGCCTCTTTTTCTTTATAAGCAGCCTGTGTCCAGTATTTTATTATAGTGATGAAAAGATGGCTTGTACACAATTATAGCAGAACTGGATAAGTGCTAATAAAGATGCACTAATGAAGATATACAGAATTGAATAAATGCACATCCCAAAGGCGATATGTGGGAAAGCAGGAATGGGGTGGGAACTTCCCAGAGGAGATGACCTTTAAACAATCTAAAGGAAGAGTAAGCATTTGCCAGGCACGGAAAGTCATGGGAGAAGAGGGAAGTATTATAAATAGCAACACAGTCAGTGACCCAAATGGGAAGAGGAAAAAGTGATTCATGGATGGGAGACTGAGAAGGACTGTGATCAAAGAGCTACTTCCCTCTAATGAAAAGCCAGAAATTAAAATCTCAACGTCACTGAGTGTGGCCAACTCAAGTCAAGCCCAGAGTGACATTAATAATCAAGGCATTGAATCTAAGGGATGGAGTCAGGCATAGTGCCAAGAGTTTCTAAAAGGTAATTCTTGGGGATAGGTGGGCAGAAATATAGATCAAGGAGATCAAGCCAGGTAGAGGAAAGGATACAACAATGAAGATGCCACCCTCTGTGAGTGGGAAATAAAGGAAGTAGCAATTAGCCAGTAGGGTGCTGAGGACCTGGGAACTGGAGTGGAATTCAGAAAACAGTGCAGAAGCCCAGACAAGTAAGCTGTCCCCAAACTGTAGGCATTCAGCTGGTTCTGCACTCCATAAAGCCAAGCAATAACTACCTACTGCTCAATCCCAGCACCTAGCACAGTGCAACATTAAATGGGCATTCAAAAAATATAGTTTGGGAAAATAAATAAGTATGTTAGGGAGGGAAGCAGGAAATGAAGATGCATGGTTCTGTCTATTCTAGGGACATTGGAGATGGGGCTCAGGGAGGCAGGCATTTCCATTCTCTAAAGATAAAGGCCTTTCAATGAACTACCAGGCTTGGCTGTCAGTTGAGACCAGAGGCACTTGATGAGTCACTACTGCTGCCAGATGGGTGAGGCAGGGATCTCCAGAATCACAGTGAGGAGCTTAAAGGTGTAAATAAATGTGGCATATGCAAGAAACACAAGCAGTTGGGCATGTCTGGAACATGGCATACTTGGAGCAGTCGTAGGAGACTGTATCTGAGTGTCATGCTAAAGGATTCAGACTTTATTCTGAAAGCAATGAAGAGATGCTGAAAGGTTTTAAACATGGATTTAAACAAGGTACAGTTTACATCTGGGAAAGACAGTGTTGGCAGCAGTGTAAATTAGTTGAAAGAAAAGACTGGCAGCAGGGGAACTCCCTAGGAAGCTGTTTTAGCAGCATAGGTAAGTGCTAATGAGACCTGAACTAATACAGTGGGGCTGCGAAATGAGAATGAGACAAAATGGAGAGATATTTAGGAGCTTTGGTCAACCATGTGGTGTTAAGATGACAGTAAAGACTGCAAATATGGTGATGTGATGTTGTTACTCCAGGGTAGAAATACAGTGGTACCTCGGTTCACAAACTTAATTTGTTCTATGATTTTAGAAAATATGGCCACATTTGGGTTTGTGCAGGAAATATGGCCATGGTTGTTTGTCACCCAATGCAGAATTTGCAAACAAAAACAAAATTTTGCCAAACACTTCTGTTTCCAAACTAAATTGTCTATAAACAAAAGCATTCGTGAACTGAGGTACCACTGTACAAGAGAAGGACCTCTGTAGAAAGCAGAGGGTAGCCCCCACACTAACCCCACAAATGCTGGGCATAGACACCACAGCTGGTGCTCTTGGACACTGACCACTGTTTTGGACTTAGCAGTATCTATTCTCACCAGAATGGAACCCAAAAGCTCATGATTTTTAAAGTGTGGCTTCCAATTCAATGATAGATTTTGAGTGCCTCTGGTTGCCAGAGCTATGATCACACGTGTGCACCTTAGCTGCAAGGGAAGCTGGAAAATAGGTATCCACAGTGTCTCTGCTTCTCCCATCTAAATCATTCTCTAACAGAAGAAGGCTGCTCAGAGGGGCTAATCAGCCATACAGAATGACAAATGTTCATTACAAATAGAAAGAGTAAGGAAAACAAAGAAGGCAAAGACCAGAACCCTGGGAAAAAAATATTTAAGGGACAAAAGGAAAGGATCAGTGAAGGAAACTAAGAAAGAAGAACCAGAACCTAAAAGGAGATTCAGAAAAGTAGAAGATATTGAGCAAGACCAAACAGCCATTGGGTTTGGCAATTTAAAGGTGGCCAGTGGCCATGGGAGAGCACTTTCAAGGGCAAGTGAGAGAAAAAGCCAGACTCTAGTGCCTCAAGAGTGTAGGAGGTAGGTTAGAGAAGATAGAATGTAGACTACTCTTCCAAGAAGTTTGACTGCAAAGGGCGAGAGAGAGAGAGAGAGAGAGAGAGAGAGAGAGAGAGAGTCGAAACTAAGGAGTGGTGCACGATGAGAGGGTGTGGACTTGGGTTTTTGAGGCTGGAGCACCTTGTTTATAGGTGTACGTGCTGAGCCAGCCCTGTGTTCCCTGAGGATGCCCACAGGCTGTGGGGAGAACAAATTTAGCAATGGCCTCTCCCTTTTTGCTTCTCCAACCAAGTTGTTCTGCTCAGCAAAAGGTATTAGTGTTCTTTTTAAGATTTTTAACTATGCAAAAAGAAGCTCTCCTTTTTTAGGGATTAAGAACATACAAAGACTCATCTTTACATCTATGGTTTGCAGTTCACTGCAAAAGCCATCTGGTAGGAGTGGAGGTAGTTGCATGGGAAAGGGCTGGGTTGGAGGCTCAACTTGAGTACAGTCTTGTTACTTCTTAGCCTGGGGCACCCTCCCAGCTCCTAGACAGGAATGGCACTTTGCCCAGGCTCCTTTGGAGTTGGTGGGTGGCCACTGCTGCTCATTTCTTCTCTGTGCCTGACCTGGGAGACTCAGCAAGATAGATGCTTTCAACATCCTCCCAACCCACATGCTTACAAAACCCATAGCTGATCCACAGACACCTTTCCCCAGATAGAGCACAAGAAAGGAATTAGAACTCTTGAATTACTTTTTAAAGTCGCAGCCAACTATATTACTCCAAAGACCTCTAACCTTTGTACTCCCACAAATGTGATATATAAGTGAATAAAAGCTTCTGTTTTCTGAAGAATTCTAAGCACTTTCACTTATATTATCACACTCCCTTAGAATGTGCCCAAGAGTAAAATTTGTTAAAAGCCTTAGTTTTCAGAAGGAGAAATCAACAAACAATGAGGAAGGCTTTAAGGCACCTCCCTCCACAGAGTTATGAATACCTGAGAGAAACACAAGAAGAATCCAGGACACTTTCCTTTGCCTATCAAGTAACAAGAGATAAGAGACTATGGATTGTGTATTTGATTGTGCTGGTGATGAGGGGAGCCAATTTAGAATTTTAAAATGGTAGGTATGTGGGAATGAGATAAATCTTCAGTCTATCGTTCTCCCAACTGACTAATTTTGATAGCTGCTAAGAGGCAGACAATTTTTTTTTGATACTGGGGATCAAACTTGGGATCTTGCACTTGAGAGGCAGGTGGTAGAACCACTGAGCTAAGTCCCCAGCCCCAGACAAAATTTAATCACTCACCTTGAATCTGTATGAAACATTTCAGCCCAAGAAGCCAACATTTGGTAATACCTGAATAATCAGAAGAGTCTATGACAAAGCAATTTTAGAAGCCACTGACCAATGGACCACATGGCTCCTCTCACAGATGCCGTTGACAATGGCTGTTTGCATGCTCAAAGGTGAAATCATCCATCATCAAAACATCCAACTCCTCAGAGGCAGGCAGCTCCCTTCTGCATGGTAAGCTGGCAGCACCTCTCTTTTCCTCCACTTATAGCCTCTTAATAAAAGCAGTAGATTAGTTGGAGATCTTGCTTCTGCCCTGCATGGTGGACTTCACCTGGGAGACTTTTCATCACCAGCTTTTTAAGAGGATCTGTTTGTGGGTAATAGAGTTGCTGTCATTCATAAGACCTGTAACCTCCAAGACCCCAGCCATCTAGCAAGGCTGTACCTGCTGGGTAGGGCAGACATGTGCATGTCTGGTTTCTAGCTATGCTACCCTGGAGATAATTAAGTTAAAAGAAATGCCTTTAGGTTTTGGCTCAGCTCAAAGTAAAATTAGAGAGGCCCTGGAAAAGGAAAGAGAAGCTGTACATTTTGGGCAAATCCCATTCATTTGTAGTTTGCTGCTTCTTTCTGACACCATGGCAGTTTGGTTCCTAAGGGAATTTCCTTGGGGTGAAGACATGAAACCCATTGCACTTGGCTGAACATCCCATTTAATGAAGGCAATAAATTATGTCACTGAGGGAGGTTTTGGAGAATGAACCAGGGAAGGAAGAACTGAGGTTTCTGCTGGTCTCAGGCTCATTCCCCCAAGGTTTCATGGGAGGTGCCCAAGAGAGAGCCTACTGGGAAGCCTCAGGTGCTTCTCACTTTCTCATGGGACGTTTTGCAAATCCAGCTTAGCTCTGCCTTGGACCAGTGCTCTGGTTCCTGTGTGTGCATTACAGGTGGTAAGCCTGCATGCTGCAATTTGCGAGATCCAAGAAGGCCCAGGATTCTCTCTTGTACTCATTATTGTTATATAAAGTGCACCTATGGGAGGGGCACCATGGTCTTCTCAATACAGCTATCTCTAAGGTAGTCTACTTTTACAATTATTAACTCATCAGAACGTGTCCTCAGGGGAGACTGGGACTAATCAGACAGCTTGCCAATCTCATACTTAACTAGCCTGACCCTCCAATTGAACTCCAATGGGAGGAAGCAATTCTGTCCCTAAGTTCTAATGTGATGCAACCCAAGACATCATGCTCTGGGTCTTGGCTTTTCCGATCTGTAAAATGGAGATATAATGCTGAACAGGCCCATTACAAGGGCAATGTGAGATCATAGGTGTGAATGCCTGGATGATCATAATGTACACTGTGGGCAGTGGGGGATTTTGCTAATCAGACTCTTCCCTGCACTATCTGTCACCTCCTGCTACACATTGCCACACCCTTCCCCAGCAACCTTTCATGTGATGTACCATTAGTGCTATTAAGCCTTAACCTGTTTTTAGGAAACAGACAACTGTAATGTAGACAGAGAGATGACACAAATGGACCAATGTATGATCCTTATACAAAGAGGCACATTAAAGAAATACCTATTCACATTATAAGCAAATAATGAAGTCAGTATTTTTAGGAGTAACTTGGGAAGAATAGGCTTGTCTGTTTGAATTAATGCTGTCCCCAAAGTCCTACAACATTTTCCAAACAAAGGAGCTAACTGGGAGAACACTACCTGTTTAAGCTGAATTAGACAAGTGCCCTGAGGAAAAGCACTTTCCCCACAGCAGGCCCATCTTTAATCAGTGAAAGGGGCCTACTGGATAAGTCTAAATGAGTTTATCTTATGGAGCTCCCAATGCAGAAGTTGTAGGTTCAAGGACGGTGGCAACTGAGTTGCAATATGTGAGCCTGATGGAGCAGCTGGGGCTGTTTATAGAGGGAGCAGCCTCTCTGTGTAGATTTATTTTTAAAATTAATTTTATTGGTACACTTTTGATATACATAATGATCACATTCATCATAGGGAATTTGTACCTGTTCATGATGTATTTTGATTCTTTCTTTCTCCATTTGCCTTCCCCTCCCTTCAACCCTTCTTCCCTTCCTTATTTACAAAAGCTTTGTTTCCATTTTTCCCTTCTATTCTTTTTCTTTTTCCTTTTCCCTTCTTTCCTTTCCCTCTCCCTCCTCCTTTGTTCCTCTTTCCATTTGAACATTTTCTTCCTACTTCCCAATATCTATCATCCATTTTGGTCCTTATTTCTGCTTTCAGTTTCTCACAAAAGAGAAACAATCCAATATTTAAAGATATGTGTCCAAGGGCCAGGGATTTAGCTCGGTGGTTCCACCACCTGCCTTGCAAGCACAAGGTCCCAAGTGAAATCCCTGGTACCAAAAAAAAAAAAGATATGTGTTTGATTTATTTAATTGAAAAGTATGGTCTCAAGGGGCATCCATTTACCTAGAAATGTCTCAAGTTTATCCTTCTTTATGGCAGAGTAGTACTCCATTGTATATAAAAAGCACATTTTCTTTATCCATTCATCCATTGATGGGCATCTGGGCTATTTCCAAGATTTAGCTATTACAAATTGTGCTGCTATAACATAGGTGTGCTTATATCCCTGTGGTATGATGCTTTTAAGTCTTTTCAGAAGATACCAAAAAGGGGAATAGCTATGTCAAATGGAACCTCTAGTTTTAGTTTTTTGAGGCCTCTCCACACTGATTTCCATATTAGTTGTTCCAATTTACACTCTAATCAACAGTGGGGAAGGGTTCCTTTTTCCCCATAGCCTCTCCAGCATTTGTTATTGATTGATTTCTTGATAGCAGCCATTCTTTCTGGGGTGAGGTGAAATCTCAGTGTTGTTTTCATTTGCATTTCTCGAATGACCAGTGATGTTGAACATTTTTTTATACATTTATTTGCTGTTTTTAATTCTTCATCTGAGATGTGTCTATTCATTTCTGATACCTATTTTTGGATTGAGTCTTTAAATTTAGAGGGCTTGATTTTTTTTTAGTTTTTTATATATTCTAAATAATAGTCCTTTGTCTGAGGAATAGCTGGTAAAAGTTTTCCCATTCTGTGGATTGTCTCTTAACTCTGTTGGTGGGTTTTGTTTGTTTGTTTCTTTGTTTGTGGTTTTTTTGGCTGTGCAAAAGCTTTTTAATATGATGAGATCCCAGTTGCTGATTCTTTTTAGTATTTCCTGTGCAATCAGGGTTTTGATCATAGTCTTTGCCTAAACCTGTGTCTTTAAGAGTTTTACTTATTCTGTCTTCCAGCAGATTAAGTGTTTCTGTTTTAATATTTAGATCTTTGATCCAATTTGATTTAGGTTTAGTGCATGGTGAGAGATATGAGTCTAGGTTTAATCTTTGGCATGTGGAAATCCAGTTTTTCCAGCACCATTTAGTAAAGAGGCTATCTTTCCTCCAGTGAAGATGTTTGGCCCCTTTGTCAAAGATAAGGCAGCTGAGTGTGCTTGGATTTGTTGCTGCATCTTCTTTTCTCTTCCACTGGTCCTCAGGTCTGTTTCTTTGCCAGTACCATGCTGTTTTTATCACAGTAATTTTGTAATACGACTTGAAATTGGGGATTGTAATACCCCCTGCCTTGCCTTTGTTGCCTAGAATTGCTTTTGCTAGTCTAGATCTCATCTGGTTCCAAGTGAATTTTAGGATTGTTTTCTCTAGTTCTGTGAGTATGCTGTGGGTATTTTGATTGGGATTGCATTAAATCTATGTATAACAGTTTTAGAAGTATAGCCATTGTCACTATATTAGTTCTGCCTATCTAAGAACAGGAGATATGTTTCCATTTTCTGATATCCTCTTTGACTGTCTTTTTTCAGAGTACTGTGGTTTTTAGTGTATAGGTCTTTCACATCCTTTGTTAGATTGATTCCTAAGTATTTCATTTTTCCTTATCCTACTGTGAAAGGTGTGGTTTCCCTAATTTCTCTCTCAGTGAATTTGGTATTTGTGTACAAGAATGCTATTGATTTTATAGTGTTGACCATGTATCCTGCTACATTGCTGAATTTGGTTATTCTAGGAGTCTTTTGGTGGTATTTTTCAGGTCTTCTATATAGAGTATCATGTCATCAGCAAATAATGATACTTTAACTTCTTCCTTTCCTATACATATTCCTTTTATTTCTTTCTCTTGACTAACTTCTCTGGCTAATATTTCAAAAACTATATTAAACAGGAGTAGTGATAGTGGACTTCTTTGTCTTATTCCTGATTTTAGAGTGAAAGCTTTCAGTTTTTGACCATTTAGTATGATGTTGGCTTTGTTTGTCATAGATGGCTTTTATCAGAATGAGATAAAGACCTTCTATTCCAATTTTCTGTAGGGTTTTTATCATGATCTGTGTAGATCTAACCCACTGATCCAGAAAGGTCACTTCTAGCACTTTCTTTTTTCTGGGCTCAGTTTTCTCTCTAGCATAATTTGGTACATCAAGTAAAACTCTGAGAAGGCACTATTAATTAGCTTATAGTCTATTTCCCATTCCCCATTGCATTAAATATTGAAAGGAAAATTGCAGGGCATAATATATGTATTTTAAATGCATCTTGATAGTTTTAATTTCAAGTCTCTTGAGAATGAGACTTCCGAAACAATTAACACTCAATTTGATAGCTCTTTGGAGATGGATTTGTGCTCAGTTTGGGGGATCTTTGGAGAGTGCTTGTCTTGATTTAGCTTGGCAAAGTCACGTTGAGGTAGAGAATCACCACAGATCAAGAAAGCAAAGCCCTGAGCAGAGCATAGCCATGATGAAACTACCTGGAGCAGGGGTTCATGAAAGGGAAGGTGGTTTGAACTCTGGATGAAGACTAAGGAAATTGAGTTTGCTCTCCTGGCAATGAGGAATCAGAGTGATACAAGTAAGAGTGCTTGTCTTGAATTATCATCCCTCTTCTCTGTTTCTACAACACAGCTGGGAGGTAGGTATTCTTGAATTGATATCAACTCAAAAACTGAACTCTTGGATGACAGTTTTTTTATTTCACCACTGTCTTTTGAGGATCTACTTAAGCTGCTTCCACAGCATTCTCTGAATCCCAAATCAAAAGGAGATGCTACCAGGAAATGATGAAGTGCTACCTGGCCACATTACCATATTCCACAAAGAAAAAAGCTTATTTGCATGATAAAGGGACAAGTAGTTTAAAACCATGTAGTCCAATATAAATAAGAAAACTGAGGTCCAAAGAAAAAAAAGTGATGCATCCCAAGGTTAGTAAAACACTCCAGTCAGCATTCCTCGGTATCTCTGCATTATAAGCTCTCTGCTGGGCACCATGAATATATAAAAATATGTGAGACATATCCCTGTTCTAGTTTACTGTCTAGTTGATGGAGGAACACATAAACACATCATTTTAACAAAGTATCTCCAGGGGTAATTAGAATTGGAACATGTGATTGCTATAGTGCTGTTTGACTCTAAATTTCTGTGCATCTGTAACTGAAAGCAGAAGAATGTAGTGGGTGATGATGAATGGAGTTGGGTGTTTTAGGAAAGCAAGAATAAAATACTTGACACATTGTGAGATCACAGAGGGTGTCTTAGTCCATTTTCTGTTCCTATAGTAAAATACCTGAGACTGGGTAATTTATAAAGAATAAAAATTTATTTGGTTCACAGTTCTGGAGGCTGGGAGCTCTTAGAGCATGGCACTGGCACTGGTTGGCATCTGGTGAGGACCTTCTTCTTATGTTATGACATGGCAGAAGGTGTCACGTGGCAAGAAAAAGCAAACATGCCAGCTTAATTTTTACTTCCTCTTCTTATAAAGCTGCTAATGCCATCGTGGCAGCCCCACCTAATGATCTCATCTAATTCTAATTACCTCCCAGAGGCCCCACCCACAAATATCACTCATGTGATTTGGGGATTAAATTTCTAACACACGAACTTTTGAGGGATATGTTCAAACCACAGCAGGAGGCTTTCTAGAGCTAGTTAGGGTCAGAGCCTCCACGGTGGCCTCCAGTGATTCTTGCCTCCTGGTATTCTTGACTTTGTGTGGTCTCCTCCCATACTGAATCACAGCCAGCCTGTGTGACCAGTAGAGTATGGTGGAGAGGATGGTAGAGGTTACAAATGGCACTGCCAGTTTCACCCCAATCTCTTGGATCATTCCTGGAGAAGATAGACCTCAAGCCTTGAGGATACTCAAACAGTCTGTGGAAAGGCCCACATGGGGAAGAAGTGAGGCCTCTTGCCAACAGCCATCTCCAACTTGCCAGCCAAGTGAACAAGCCACCGTGGAAGCAGATCCTGTGGTCCTAGTTATTCTCAGATGATGTATCCTAGCAGATATATGACTATGACATCATGGGTCAGAACCAAATCCCTGACTCATGGAAACTATAAGAGAAAATAAATGATTGTTATTCCTTGAAGCCACAAAGTTTTAGGGTTGTTACACAGCAATAAATGAGCATAGCATCTGTGTTAAGAACATAGGTCTTCTGCTACCCAACCCAGTAATCTCTGTTTTCTTTTAAGCACTATCCTAAAATTCTTTCTGATACCAAAAACTGATCAGATTATTTTTATTAATCTTATATAGGGGGATTTAAGTCTATGATTCAGCAAATATGATTTAATAATGTATTATTAAAATAAGGATATATATTTTTAAATAATGAGTGTTTTGAAAAGAGATTTATGGGGGTAGGCATAATATTCATTTTCTTTCCAAGTCTATTCAACATGAAGGAGGTAGCATTCGACCAGTGCCCTTTCTTCAATTGTATTCTTTATATGGTGGCATTTGGCAAGAGGATTTCTTTTCAGTGTGATAGCATTTCTGAAATAATTGTATGTGGTTTTGTTGTTTGTTTGTTTTATAAATAGTAGGCTTACCAACAAAGCTTCTTGTTTCAATTTGTAGAATAATCTCCTTCAGTAGAATTTTAGGGTGGTCTTGTCAGAGTTTTTAAACATAAAAGATTTTTATTTTTAATACTTTTTTATTTTCAGATGAATTTAGTTTGGGGAAGAGTTTCTTTCATCAAAGTAGAGGAAGGACAGGGATGGAATCTGTGCAGATAATAAATTGCTTGTAACAGGCATAAATCCCATTTTAAGCAGACCCAGGTACAAGCCAATTAGAGAAATGGAGTGTGGCAGATGGAGAGAAGTGTACCAGGGTCCCTTGGGAGTATGGGTTTTAATCACAATCCATGTGAGGAACATTTAACCAAAATTTGGGAGATTTTTAGAAATCATCAGCACCTTGTCAACCACAGCAGTCAAGAACACCTCGTGCTTTAAGCCTTAAACTGTACCCTGCTGCTTTCTTCCTAAGACTACAGAAGGCAAGGTTTTGGTAGTTACTTGGAATAACTCTGCTCACTAAAATTTCACTCTGAGATACTCATTGGATTAGAAAAGGAGGTATAATCCAGCAAGTGTAATGTCTCTTTAATTCTTTCTACTCTTAAATCTTCTGGTTGACAAATTGCTGCTATTCCAAAAAGATGTCTTCACTATGACACCCTGTACACCCAGATCCCCTTCTTCAGTGCCCTGGGTAAATTAAAAAGGACATTATAGGTGTTGGGAATATTTGTTAGAGAGGCCAGACATTTCTCCATTGTCCTCTACACCAAAGCATCATGGTGCAGAGGTAGGTACACAGTCTCTGATTCTAACCAGGGTTCTTTCACTCACCATCACAGTTAGTTGGAAAAGGTATTTAACCACTTGAAGTTTATTTTTAATCTGTCAATATGAATTCCTTAGAGTGCTATTGTGAGGAACTTTTTTTAAATGATAGCTGCCAGTTACCAAGCACTTGCTATGTGCTAGGCATTGCTGTGTTTTATGGATATTAATTTATTTAATTCTCACTACAACCTATAAACTGGGCACTTTTTAAATTCCCCAGTATACTGATGAGACAACCCAAGCACAGAGTTTAAGTAATTTTTCCATGGTCAGAATTCATAGGTGTCAGAGTGAAACTTCAAATCCAGACAGCCTGACCTGAGTCCACGATCTTAATACTGCACTGTAATGTCTCTAGGGATGTATCAGGCATTAATAATATGAGCTATTTTTATTAAGCATGTTCTTCCCAAATCAAAAGCTGATGTCTTAGTCTAGCCAGTGATGGCAAACCTTTTAGAGCTTCCAGTGATACAAACAGCCCACTGTGCCACGAATACCATAGGTTTGCCAGCACTGGTCTAGACCTTGCTGTCATTGGGATATTGGGGCCCAATTACCAATCCCTACCAGTTAGAACTTCCCCCAAGTACCACATATTGAATCACAACTCTGACTCAGGTGAGCATGTTTTCTGAAACTACCTGGCAGATTTGGGTGTTGGGCACTTGATGTCAGCCAAGTAAGAACTGTAGAGCAGAGACAAGCAGGCAGTAAGCCAAGCTCCAACCCTGGTCTTCCACAGCTGTTATCAATAAATCCAGTGACAGAGGATGTAGAAATCAGCAGGGACACAAGGCTGTCAGCTGGAAACACAGCTTGTGCTTTCAGGTAATTCCTAACTTCCTATTAGAAATAAACAAAAAGCCTGCCCCACTGAATTTCCCATCAGCTTCTCAGCGTGGCAGCCAGTCCCCAATGCCTATCATCTAAGAGAGCAGATATATTAGGCTGGGCCACGGGATGAACAAAAAGGATGGGAAAGGCTGTCTCCTCCCTGACCTCTGCTTCACTGAGCTACTGATTCTGTGGGAATCCAAATGCATCAAGATTTTGGGAGCTGGAAGGGTGTGGGGTGAGGAGAGACCAAGCAGGAAGACAAAAGAAAGAAAATATGTATGAACATGGCAAATAAGTCCAAGGACCTCTTCCTGTTTGAGGTTCCCTATACCTTGCTAGGACTCCTAGGCCCACCCGATGGGCTGATGGTAGGTAGGAGTGGGTGGGAGACCCTGGTTGAGGATTTAGGCTGCTTCCTATGAGATTAAAATGATGACCCAGCTGTGGCTGACACCAGAAGGCTCTTTCCCCATAGTACATCCCTTGGGTTTGTGCCATTTACTGTCTATGGGAGAGAACAACTTTACAGATGTGCTGACTATCCTAGGCCCAACATGCTCACCTGGTGGCTGTTGGCAGCATTGGTGTCATGATGAGCAGCCTTCTAGGTGACAAGATATCTGGCAGATTTGACTTATCATGCCAAATGCAAATATCTCCTATTTGTGACTGTGTGTCTATGTCACAAACTTACGGTTTTCTTGTTTTTGTTTTTGGGGGTTTTTTTGGTACCAGGGATCAAACTCGGGACTTTGCACTTGCAGGGCAGACAGAACCACTGAGCTAAATCCCCGGCCAGACTTAGGGTTTGCAAGGCTGACATTTCAAAACTCTTTTGTATTTCTATGTGATGCGCTTGCTGATTAGGCTGGTTACATCCCCTTAGGGCACAGCAGAGTGCATAATTTGCAAGCCCAGTGTACAATGAAAGTGGCAGGCCCCTCATTCAAAAGTTACTAAGAACTGCAAGACAATGATAGCAGAGCATTAAAGGAAGCATAGGACCTTCTTAGTTCAGGACCCTGTTCAAGCATATGCCCGTAAAGCTGGGTCTTCATTTTTTTTGTACATGTTTGCAGTGCTTAGTTATTTCATTCTTCATGGGGAGTTGGTACATGTACATAATACATCTGAAATGCTTTGGTTTTAAGAGGCTACATGTCTACAGGCAAAGTTAACTGGGTCAAAGATGACACTGTATACATTTTTTAGTCTTTTTTTGTCTTAGGATATTAAAATACTGCACTAAAAGATCAATGTATTAAGATTTTAATTGGTCTTTACAGGGTTTATAAAACTATAGAGGACCTTAAATCTGGGAGATATGAACATCTAGGTCAGTGGTGTTGAACTTATTGCACATGTGCCTCAGCAGGCTGTTCATATCATTGAAAACTCTAAAAGGTTTGCCATCACTGACTAGGTGCTTCACTCATTAATGCTCAACTGTTTCTAGTCACTCAACACAACCCTAATTCCTTCCCTCCCACCTTTAAGTGCCCTGTGTTTTCCATCTCACAGGCTCCTCTGTTGCTCCAAATGTGTCCTTCTAATTAGAGCAGGGTCACTTTAGGTTCACACACAACCATGCCAACTAGAAAGGACCAGTTCCCAAGGGTGGGAAGTTCATCTCCCAGTTGCACAGCTAGAAACCTAAGAACCAGAGTCAGGGAGATTAGCATATATGCCACAAAGGAAGAAAGATGATCAATACTTGTAAGGCAAGTTGAAGTTGGAATTCCAGGAGGTTGTGGCAGAGGCAGGTCCAGGCCCATCAGTTGTCATGTTTCCAGAGAACTGAGGAGAAGCCTTCCTCCTTCAACTTCTCCCATTGCTTCCTTCTCTGGCCCTGGTTCCAAGATTAACCTTTGTTGACTTGAAGGATCCTAACTAAGGTTGCCAGATTTAGCAATTAAAAATACAGGACACCAGTTAAATTTGAATTTCAGGTAAATGAGGGCTTTTAGTAAGTGGTACCTCAGTTCACAAATGCTTTTGTTTGTAAACAATTTGCTTTGCAAACAGAAGTATTTGGCAAAGTTTTGTTTGTGTTTGCAAACTCTACATCAGGTGACAAACACAGCCATGGGGATCTTTCGCACACAAACACAAACATGGCCATCTTTTCCAAAATTGTGGAACAAATCAAGTTCATGAACTGTATAAGTATTGCAAAAGACATACTAAAACATTATTCATTGTTTATCTGAAATTCAAATTTAACTGGACATTCTGCCTTTCATCTGGTACCCCTAGGTATACTCTTGATGCCCCCCACCAGCCCCTACCCCACCTCCCTTGACTCAGGACTGGCTTCTCCACAGCTGTAATGGCTCCAGACTCAAGGCTTTCTCTACCAGTGTCTTCCAGCAGGATTTCCTGGACTTGGCTGCTGATGTACACAGCCTTGCCCAGGCCTTTGGTGAAGAACTTCACAGACACACTGTTGGAGAAGCTGTTGACTGCAGTGAAAGATGCCAGTGCCAGGCACCAACTCATCTCTGACCTGCAGCCAGCTCTGCTCAGCCTCAGCACATTCCTTCCCAGCTCAGCTCATCCTTGGCAATGAGACCCGCTGCTGGAGGAGGGCTGGGCACAAGCTTAACTCTACTACTGACAAGGTGGGCTCAGAGTGGGTTAAGGTTCTGGTTGTGACTTGAAGATACCCATTAGACAAGTTCTTCTCTATTAAATTTCAATTTTAATTTTAATTTCTAGAAATAAGCATGAAAAGTATATATATATATATATATATATTTAGGGGGAGTCAGTACTAGGGATTGAACAATGTGCCTTCCCACTGAGCTACATTCTCTGCCCTTTTTTTCTTTTAAAACAAGATCTTGCTAAGTTGCTAATTTTCCCATGCTGAGTTCAAATTTATAATCCTTCTGCCTCAGCTCCCATAGTGCTGGGATTACAGACATGCACCACCACTCCGAGCTCGTGCACTTTTCTTCTAGTATGTCAGTTAATCCTTTTAATAATACTATTATATGGTTAATATTGTCCCTATTCTGAAGATGAGAAAGCTATGGTATTGTTATCTTACTATTAGTAGATATCAAAGCTTGAATTAAACTCTAATCTTCTAGATCCAAATCCATACTCTGTTACTGTACAACTTCACAGTTGGCCACCCAAACAAAATCTTCTGAATAACTGTCCATAACCCACTCTCTCTCCAATGATCCCTAAGTCTCTATCACTTTGCCACTGAAACTCCTGTCAGTGTCACTATATTAATTTCTTAGGCAGCCATAACACAAACTGAGTGGCTTAACAAATAAAAATTTATTATGTTAGTCCATTTTGTTGTTACTATAATGAAATACTCGGAGGCTGGAATAACTTTATAAACTAGAAAGGCTTATTTAGCTCACAGTTTGGGAGGCTAAAAGTCTAAAATCAGGTGGGCCCCTTGGTTTGGCCTCTGGTGAGGGTAATGGCAGGTAGTATCATGGCAGGAAAGATCATACAGCCAGACAGAAAGCTGGAGAGACTAGGGTCAGCCTCATACTTTTATGACAACTCACTCTTGCAAGAATTTACTCCAGGAGACAGGTACCATTCTGAGGCTACCACCTCCACAGACCTAATAATCCACTGAAAGCTGCCTCTCTTAAGGAGGATCAGGCCTCTAACACATGAACCTTTGGGGGACAAACCACATAAGCACCATTTATCCTCACAGTTCAGGAGGCTAAAGCCAAAAATCAAGGTATCAACAGGGTTGGTTCCATCTGGAGGCTCTGAGAGAAAAACTCTCCCATGCCTCACCCCCAGTTTCTGGTGGTTAGAGGCAATCCATGGCATTCCTTGGTTTGTAGCTGCATAACCCTAGTATCTGCCCTTATTATCACATGGATTGCCTGTGTCTCCCTTTTCTGTGTACGTTTGAATCTCCCTCTCCTCTGTCTTACTTTACATTAGTTACTGGACTTAGGTCTCACCCTACTTCTGTACGACCTCATTTTAACTACATCTCCAAAGACCCTTATTTTCCTAATAAAAACACATTCTGAGGTTCTGGATGACACAAATTCTAGGGGGACAGTATTCAACTTATACAACTGCTATTTCCCCAGCCCAGACTCTCACCATCACTGCATTCAATGAGAGGCTCTGAATTGATCTTTAGAGTTTTTCCTTCTCCGACTCATGCATTGCTCCAAAGTTTACTTTCTGAAAAGCAACTCCAAACACAACACCTCCAACTTAAAAGTAGTCACATGTCTACAGGGCCTATAGCGATGGTTCTTAAATTTGACTGTGTAGAAGGATCACTAAGAGAGATTTTAAAATTTAGATTACAAGGCTCCTAAAATTTAGATTACTGCTTCTGATTCAGTGGGTCTGGGCAAAGCCCAGGAATCTGCATTTTAACAAGCTCAAGATGATTTTGATGCAGATGGTCCATAGACCATACTTTGATAAAGGTCTATACAATAAAATCCTAACATAGCATTTAAGAATCTTCATGTAGCATTTAAGAACCCTCACACTCTGGTCCAGTTTCTGTCTTCAGTCTCATCATCCAATTCTCTAACCCCAGCCAATAATCCTGTATCCAACCAACTGGATTCCTTTTCTGCCTTTCCCTTCCCCCACCTCCCACACCTGCATGAGTCATGTTTGAAGTGGTTAGGATTGGGGCTCTGGAGCCTGACTGGGCAATTACTTAACTTTCCATGTCTCTAGTTCCTCAGCCACAAAGTGCAATGACATTGTCACCATAAGATTGTCATGAGGAGAATTACTAACTGTGAAGTGCGTAGAACTGAACCCAGCACATAGAAATCACACAGTTTGTTTTTGTGGCTTTGCTCATTTCCTAGGACTTTGTTCCCTCCTTTTATTACCTAGAAAAAGTCCTGCCATCCATCACAATCCAGTGAATAAATCATCAATGCTGTGATGTCTTCCTAGACGCCCACAGGTTCTGTCTCCTTGTCTAGTTTCCCCATAATTATTGCTTTGTGTTCTTTGCCCACATTATCATATTTTTCAAGGTAATCACACATTTCCATCTGTACACATGAACTACTTTTAGTATAAGGCTTGGCATATTTTGTAATTAAACATCTCTTTTCACTCTAAAATTATATGTTCAGTCTACTATTTTAAAATTAAACTTTACATGTTTTTTTCTTAATGTAATTCAAGAATTGTGCTATTAAGTCAGCTCTTCTTTCTTCTCACCTCTTCATTGTATTCTCCCTATTTTCTCTCTCCCATGTTCTCCAAGTTTCATCACTGTGTACACCTAGCTTGGCTGGATTGTTTCACATTCCAAATGCCTTATTTAGGAACCAGAGCCTACCACCCACTCATAGACACAGCCCATAATTCTGGTGGCAGGAATGTTGTTCCTCTGTTCTGCCTACAGAATCCATAGGAAGGATGCCAAGCACTGTACTTTGAATAGATGTATTGGAGTCTTATAAGAAAGTTTGGCTCCTACTAGTGGATACTGGGATCTTGTTTGGGGTTCAAGCCATGGAATGTTGGCCCAAAGAATCCCTTTCTCTCTCTTTCTCTGAGAACATTATCCTAGGGCTACCTTATTTAACAAATGGATAAATGAGCTTTTCATGGGCCTATAAAAATTTTTGAGACTTGGAAAATTATATAAAAAATATATATATATATATATGTATGAAACTACAAAATCAAAATTGATAAATGTTGAATTAAATGTATGAAAAAATGGAGTATGACTCCAGCTAGCCAACTGTATCTAAAATTTGAAAGTCTTTGTAAATAGAGAAGGATGGAGGTGTTGAAGGGAGGGCAGAGGAAGGGGAAAAAATAAGAACCAAGAGAGATAATGTAAAGGTTCAAATTTCCCATGATGAATGTCATTATATTGTATACCTAAAACATACCAATAAAATAAATTTTTTTTAAAAATTTGACTCTTACATGGTCCCATATGTTATATTTTATGTGGATAAGAGAAATTTTAAATTTTTATATGGGACGTAGTTTCTAAAAACAAAAGTACCTGATGCTTATGAAGCTCTCAAAATGGCCCCATGTTTTCTGTCATGACAGAGCTCACAGCTCGAATAAGATAGGCACCACCTCTGCCTTCAGGGAGCTGACAGTCCAGTTGTGAAAATAAACCTTGAGCAACTAATCCCCAGGGAAAGAGGTGTTTAGCTGAGAAGTTAACCTAGTCTGGAGGTCAGGGAAGACTCCTCAGAGGAAGTGACATCTACCATGCTAATTGAAGGGTGAGTAAGAGTTAGTCAGGGGAAAGGGCTTCTCACAGAAAGCCCCTGAGCTGCCTTAAAGCTGGTATCACTATGCCGTGGGTAGGCATCCCCTGTGCTCCCTCTGTTCTGCACCCGCTCCTGACAGGCCCAGTAATAACACCAAATCTCTGCCTTGGTTTCCTGATTTACTGAGTTTTGGTGGAACCACAGCTGGCTTTGCCTGTGTTGCTGGGCCCCTGCCCCATTTTGATGTCACAGCCTCTACGCTTATGGCTTGCCCCAGGTTAGCCCATGCAAAGCTGTACTGCAGCTGCCACCTGTTCAGGAGCATCACCCCTGCCCCAGAACACCACCCCCACCACCCTCACCTCCGCACAACTCAGCCTAGGCCAAGTCACAACCTCCCCCACCACCCTCCTTTGGCCTCGCTGCCCACAGAAGCCGCCCTATTGCAGCCCTGCCATTTCTTCCTTGACGCCTGCCTAAAGTTCCGCCACACCACACAGCAGATCCTGCAGGAATCCCGTGAGTCATAGAGTGAGTCGCTCAAAAGCTAGAGAATAGATTTAACCCTGAAAATATACCCATTCACCCTAGTTTGAGAAATATAACACTAAAAGGTAAATGCAGTAACTTCTGTCATGATTACAAATGCAAACACAAATGTGTACTTTGAAACTTTATGTCAGTGCTCAGTTGCAGAGCAGTCAGTCATGGCCACCCAAATGATTATTCTTTTAGATTAGCAGCAAAATGAATAGAAATGAATCATTGTTACAGATGCTCCTCGTGGTTACCCTAGAAGTTTGCCTTGGACACCAGAGTTTGCAGACCCCATTTTAAAACATAAAGCCTTAGAGTATAACGAATATTTTCCCTTTCTGAGCCACAAGCTTTCTCATCTCAGAAATCACTACACATTCCCCCACCTCTTACATAAGCTCCCAAATATTATAAACAGCAATCAGGTAAGGTATGTAAAACAATTTGAACTCCACCTGAGGAAGCTATGTAATTACAAATGTGTATTATTGTTATTTGCCTTCATCCTGTCTGCCAGGAGAGAGACAGCACCCCATCTTCCTCCACACCCTGGAACTTTCTCCTCCAATAAAGACCCAGCTCCAGTTCTCCCTGTAGGAATGAGATATGGGCAGATTTTCAGGAGAAAGGGCACTGATTTCTTGCCAGAGACTAGACTTTGCTTTTAGGTTCTGCTTTTCAAATTAACTTGTCTACTATGCTTAATGCTTGAAAGAAAAGCAGATGTTTGAAAAGCAGGAGGCCAAGGAATCTGAGCAAATAGAGGACCTAGAAAGGGGCAAACACACACAGGTCCATGCATGTGTAAGTACATGTGTGTTTGACAGGGCAAATCCATTCACATGTGTATGCACACGTGCACACACAGACACCACCCAGCTGTGTGGAAGTCTCTGCACGGAGAAAAGGGTACTGGGCTGTGTTTACACTGCGCTTTTCATCTAAGGTGCTTGTGAGGAAAGCTGCTGCCCTGGTCAAGTCCTGGGGATGTGTGGATAAAGCCAGTGTGTCTTCCTGTAAGTTCTCCTCTGCTCTGATACCAACCCTCTTTGATTGATTGATTGATTGATTGATTGATTGCAGCACTGGGGATTGAACAAAAGCCTTCACACTGAGCTACATCCTCAGCCATTTTTTATTTTTTTATTTTGACACATTGTCTTGCTAAGTCACTAAGTGTGTCAAAGTAGGCTGGAATTTGTGATCCACCTGCCTCAGCCTCCCAGAGTGCTGGGATTACAGGTATGCACCACATCTGGCTCCAAACTTCCTTCTCAACACTGGCCTCCTATTGCCATCCTATCTGGGCTATTTGTCCTTAACCCCTTCCCACTGTCCTGCCCCTCGTCAGTGAAGGGGAGAGATTACACAAAAAGTCCAAGGCACTGTCTAACTCCATAATGCTAAATAAGCCTGCCTCTCTTCCCTGTGGCTCTCCTGGCTTGGTGTGTCTGCACTCCCGGGAAACTGATCCTCAGAGGGGACTGAGCAGGACAGGGACTAGAGTTACCACCTGGGGAGAGGCCACCACTGATTGCAAGGAGGGTTGGAAGATGAATATTTAGACTATTCATTGGGGGCTTTGTAAAAGTATCTTAGAAGGGGAATTTAATAAGGGCCCATACCCTCAAACTCACTCTCAGTAGAAGGCATGTCAGGGGTTTCTGACATTGCTTCCCTGAGCGGTCAGACAGAGGACGGGAGGAGAGGAGACCTTGAGAGTGTTTTCTGAAGTGTGAGATTCTGCAGCTGGCATTGAGCCTGCAGAACAATGGGGCTCTCCCCAGGGGACCTCAAGGTCACTGTGGAAGTAGATTTTTAAAGCTCAAGTCTTTCAAATCAGACTTTCCTTTTCAAACTTCTTGTACTCCCTGCCTCTCCAGTGGCTTTGCTGGTCTTACAGAGCATTCTCTGGCATTGAGTTAGTCCTCTAGGAGCAGGTTTTACCCCTACCCCCACCCCCACCCCCACCCAGGGCCCTGCCTTATGCCCAGGATCCTACTAATTTTGGCTCCATGCTGTGACACTTGTTCTGTGAACCTCTTTCTTTTCCCTAAAGCTGCTAATTTGTGCTCTTTCTCTTTTGTCTTTTTCACTTTCCCTGGAGAGTAGTAGAGTCTGTCCTGGACCTGCTCACACTAGAAAAATGTCACCTGCTGTGGAGGTTTGCTCCTCTTTGTCTAGTTTCCTAGCTTTGTTTGCAAGGCCACTTTTGTGCCTCACCCACAGAGGAACTGTGACTTCTGTGAGATCTGGTGTCAGAGCCTCACTCCCTCTTTCTCTTTGCCCACATGAAGTGGGGTGGACGAGAAGAAAGCTTCTCAGGGCTGAAGACCGGGACATTCCTCACTCCTGAATGGGACTGTTTGGGAGAAAAGGCTGAGCAGAGATGCTTCCAGACTTGACCTGAGCCAGAGAAGGCAGAGAATGTGGACTTTCAGACCTCCTTTTGGAATCTGTCTGCCATGCCCTGTGTCAAAAAGAGAGTGCAAGTTGCTTGGATTCAGGTGGCACCTGAAATACTGTATTTTAATATCTACGATTTATATAAGACACAGGTTTCTCACTGATGTTTCATCCCATTTAGAACCTGTTTTTGTAGCTGAGCCCCTGGCCTTGCACTTCCTTCCTTTCCAACCTCCTCCCCCTCCACATCTCTGCAATAAAATAGGTTAGGTTGATCCAAAAGCTGAGCAGGCCTGGTGGTTTTCACCTGGCATAAAACTGTTGTTGTGTTTCTCCCAGAGTTTTACAAAATAGACTAGCTTTAATTAACAGAAAAGGCACACAGATAATGCAGAATTGCTGTATACCCTTCTCCTGGTTTCCCTATTGTCTTACGTTCCCATGGAACATTTATCACAACTGAGAAGCCAGTGGGGGTAAACCCCACCTTTTATTCAGATTTCACTGGTTTTTCCCCAGTGTTGTCTTCTGCTCTAAGATCCCATCCGGGTACCATGTGCCAGGGAGTTGTCCTTGGCCTCTTCTGGGCTGTTTTCCAGTTTCTGACTACTCTTGTTCTGACGCCCTTGGCAGGTTTGAGTGCTGGTCAGGCACTATGTAGATTGTCTTTTGCTTTGTATCTGGCTGGTGTTTTGCTCATGGTCACATTGAAATGATGAAATGATGAATTTGGGGAAAGAAGACCCAGAGGCGCAGCATCATTCTTGTTACACTGCATCAAGGGTGCATGCTGTCAGCACGGCTCTCCTCAGAGGTCAGTTACCCTGGATCACCTGGCCCAGGAAAGTTTGTTGGGATTCTCCACTGTCAAGTGACTCTCCTGCCTTTCCATTCTGGATTCTTTGGAAATAAGCCATGTATGAGAGGGGTAGAAGAAAGAGTTAAGCTCTGAGGAGAGAGTATCTATAAATGTTATCTGGAATCTTCTGTAGGGGAGATCCCAGAGAAGTTTTTAAAGCAACTTAGAAATTCCCTGAAGCACTTACTAGTAAGCAAGTGGTGCTATAATCATGAATTTTTTTTCCAGTACTGGGGCCTGAACCCAGGAAGACAAACACTCTACCATGAGCTACATCTTTAATTTTCTTTATTTTATTTCGAGACAGAATCTCTAAGTTTCCCAGGTTGTCTTTGAATTTGCTGTCCTCCTGCCTCAACCTCCTGAGTAGCTGGGTTACAGCCATGCACTACCCACCCAGCAAGATACATGGATTTTGCAGGACTGGTGCTAGAGATCCGAGGCCATACCATGGGGCTTTTTAGTCTCTTGGTATTAGAGAGAGCAGTTTGGACATCCAGAGTGTAGGGTATATTTATATAAAAATGTAACCACTGTGTAAAATCACTGACTCACTCAAAAACATTTAGCACACACCCACAAATGCACAGCACTCTGCTGGGCACTGAAGGCGTAAAGTGCAAGTAAGATTCAATCTGACCCCAGGCTTTTCAGGGCAGGATTATATTTAATTCAGCAGCTGTCTGCACACATACTATCAGCCCCTTCTAGAGGCCAGGAAGCAGCAATTACAAGTGTGATAAGCAATAAGATGGACAGTTCAAGGTGCTGCTGGGGGATCTAATTTGGGGGGAGTCAGTGAAGGTCTCTCCCTGCACATGAGGGTGAACAGGGCAAGTCAGGTGTATGGCAGGTAGGAGTGGAAGATCCAGGAGAAAAGTTCACCAGGCAGAAAACAGCGTGTGTTAAAAACGAACTAGTGTCAAGAGAGATGTCTGGAGGAACTGAAAGAGGTATATATAGAAAGAAAACTGTTTCCTGGAAAAATCACATGGTAATTTAGTCATGTGGAATAGTTCTACTTTCTTAAAATGACCTTAATCAATGGAATTTAATACAGAAAACTCAGTGGTGTTCTGACAACATATTTATACTTTATCCTGTGAAATTTATGTATAAACATAAAGTTCAGGTGTTTCAAAAGTTAAGTACTAAAACTGAAAATGTGTACTAGAGAGAAGCATAGAAATGCTGAGCGGGTATTTTAGTGCACACTGATGTGACCCCAGTTCCCCATTTCAGAATGGAGGCTCTCATTTCCTCAGATGCTGGGAGTGGTGCCTGCCAAGGCTCACAGCTGAGACCTCCCCGTTATCTGGTGAAGGCAGCTGCCCCACCCATGTTATTCCCCATCCCATGGATATTGGATACCAATGTACCACACTGGCTCCCTGGCCTCAATTTCAGACAATTCTAATACATTACAAAGGTGAAGGTGCAAACCTTAGAGGAAAAGGGGGAGCTAGCAAACAAGTAATGGTAAGATAATCAGTGACTAATAAGGAAAATTTAAAATACAAGTCCCAAACTGGAAGATCTCCATATATTTAATAGTTTGCTTCCAGAATATATAAAGGATTCCTACAAATCAAAAAGAAAAGAACAGCCAAGAAAAAAAAACTGAGCAAGAGACACAAATCAGCATTTCACTCCCCAAAGAAGAGAGTAAGAGGGCCGGAGATTTAGCTCAGTGGTTCCATTGCCTGTCCCACAACTGCAAGGTCCTGAGTTCAATCCCCAGTACAAAAAAAAAAGAAAGAAAGAAAGAAAGGTAGAAAGAAAGAAAGATGTCCAATAAACTTAGGAAAAGATGTTCAGCCTCATTAACAAAGGACATACAAGGGAGACCAGGCCATTTTAAGATCATCACAGGCCCTACCCATAATTATTTCTGGAGGTCTGATTTAATATTTCACATACCATAATCCATTCACACACCACATTAAATTCATTCAGTCAGTGCATATTGTTGAGTGCTTATGGTGTCAGGAAATGTTCTGTGTGCTTTGAAACATGGACACAAAAGTCCCTGCCCCTGTGGAACTTGTATCCGAGGGAAGCATAAGCAGCTAACCAAAGGAGGTGCACTATGTAGTAACATCATAGCAGGCAGTGAGTGCTATGGGATGAAAAGGAAAAGCCAGGGCAGGAAGTGGGTTATGGGGCAGTGGGTTATGGCTCTAGGGGTGGTACTTAAACATGTGTGCTCAGAGCTGCTCCCTCTCTCATAGTTTCCCTTGGACCCTTCAGTTGGTTGTTTTCTGGGGTATCAGCTAATACCAGTCTAGAGGGCTAATTCCTCTCAGAAAAATTTGTGAGTGGGTGGATATGGGGAGAAACCCTGGAGGAAACCTACCCCAGCACTATCCTATTCAGAGACAGATGGCAGGACTGTGAGGTGCAAGAAGTAGAAGGAACATTTCATCATCAGACTTCTCCATACCTCTATCTCCTCCAGAGGAGAAGCCTACCTCCCAAGAAACACTAGAAAGGACCTTTCAGAAGAGTTTCCAGGCAGCAAGAGGAGAGCCAGGTCTGCTACAGACACATCACTGGGTTGTTGGGAAGCAGGGGTTTTCTAAACTGTGATCCTTTGATGAACCCCTTGGCACTGGAAAGAATTTAAGGTAGCATTCTGAATTCTGCAGGGACCACTTACATGTTCAAGTTAGATGGGGGTCTCTCTGCTGGGAGTTATGCAGCAAGCCAGCAAATGAGGGCTATTGTGCACAGATAGTGCCTCTCAAGCAGGAAGGTGCCATAGGCCAGCAATAGACAAAGCCCTCTAGAAGTTCTTACAATGGGACCAGTGTGATAGTGGCTCTTTCCTTACAAATGTCCTCAGCTAGAGATGCTGAACATGGAGCCCAAGTCGCTAGAAATTGGTGTCATAATTTAAGGGGCCTCACTTCCCTTTGTGGGTTCCTGTTCTTTTCACTTTGACTGTGCTCCCCCAAGCACTGGCTGCAGCTCAATGGGATGACTTCCCCACTGTTGTCAATCATTTTATTGCCACCTAAACTGCTCATCCAAAGCTCCTTCCTCCCTGGCAAGAGAGTCAGTCCATTTCTCACAAGTCTACAGGGACAAAGGGCCCAGAGGGAAGTGGCCCATTGGCTTCTGTTTCAAATTGGAATGGAACATCTCCTTCCAGTTGGAGACTACACAGACCAGGAAAGGAAGAGCTTGGCAGCCCTTCTCATTGGAAAACCTGTACCAGCTCAGGGTGAGTAGGCTGCATTCCACTCCCACCTGGGTAAAACTCCAGGCCTCCTTCACTGGTTGTCACAGCCTCTGTTTCCCATTGCCTCCTAGACCAAACTCAGGTCTTTCCTCTGGTGCTAAGTTCATGTCTCTGGGTACTTTCAGTCTCCAGAGAACAACTCCCCAAGGGTTTGTTCTTTTGGCTCTTGTAGCAGAAACATTTCAGGCTTTTGAGAGGAGGGGGGGGGAATCAAACCAATTAAAACCAAGCAGGAAGTCATAATCTATCCTTAAGAGATCCTCCTTGGGGAGCTGGCAAAAAATAAATAAAGAGGACTGGTCTCAGGACCCTGGGGAAGGGCATATGAAGAGCTCCAGAAGGCTTGAAAAGAGCACAGTCCTCAACTACAGTCAGCAGTCTGCATTCTTGGGGAGGAAGGCAGCAGGAACCGCATTGCTCCTGTGAATGCCGGGTACCCACGCCCAGATGGCCTTTCCCTAAAGAATGCAGAAGGCCTGTCACCACCCAAGGTGTCTGTTTGCCTCTTTGCCAACAGGGCAGCTCAGCCCTATTTCAAGTCTTTGCAAGATTATTTTCCCAGCTAAGATCTATGGTCCTACTAGGAGCATCATGTTTCTAGAAGCACCTTGTTCCCAGGGCCAAGTCACTGTTTGGGGGAAAATTGTGTTTTTCCAGGCGCACCTCTGGCTTGCCCCTGGAGCCAGGCTCTGTTGCTTCCTTTCTCTCCTCTAGGCATTTTGAGGTCTTGCCTGGGAGCTCAGAGATCCTGCCCAAGCCTCTAATCATGGCTGCTGCTTTGTTCTTCGGGCAGTGACCTTTATTGACATCATTTCAATCCCCCCAATCTATTTAAATCTCCCATTCTTTTTTCTCCTTCTGGGTTGGAGTAAAGGGTTTAAGTCTCAGGGGCTCTAATCCTGTTGCTCTTGTGTGTGACTAATACCCTCCCCTCCCCCTCAGTTCCCAGCAAAGAGGAGGGGGACTGTTTGCCTCACTAGAGGGTCTGCGCCCCTCTTCAGCAATCAAAGCACAAACATTTTCCTCTGGGTGATTTCCTGCCCTGAAAGTCCAGCCCTAGAACACAAGCTCCTCTGTTCCTTCACGCCCCACCAGCCCCCAGGGACCAGGACTTTTGTGAGAGGATTTGTGATATAGAAAGTAATGTCACCCTTCCAACCTGCCAGTGTCTAGTGTGAAAAGCAAGCTGTATTGTTCTTCAGACAATATGACTCCCCAGAGAAGAAATAATGTCCCTTGGAGCTCTACAGTTCTCTAGTGGCTGCCTGTGGCCAGGGGTGTGTGAAGATGACAGTGCCAAGATAGAGGCCTTGTTATCCTCAGAAGACTCCACAGACCCCGGCGGGTCAGCTTTGGCTGCTAATTTCTGAAGTTAAAAAGCACATAATTATGGTATTGTTTGACTGCCAAGAATTCTGGGTTAATCTCAATTTTTATTTTGACTGCTACCTAAAATAGCCTGTCCCTGAGGACAGCAGCAAAGGCCAAAAAGCCAGAAACAGAAAGGCAGGCGTGAGATCCAGGCAGGGTGTTGCTTGGGAGTTTTGGGGAGGACAGGAGTACATGCAGTCAAGCATATGCAGTCCAGTCACCCACTTACTCCCTTCCACCGACCTCTTCTTAGCCACTGGCCCATGCTCCCCCACGGAGTTGTTGTTCTTAACATATGGCCTCCCTGAGGTGACTGATAGCTGTACTCAGACTCAGAAGAGCAGCCCCCATGGGGATCTGTGAGAAAATGCATCAGCTTACAGGTGGAGGCTACTGGAAGAATGGACTGGCAAGGGCTGGTTTTCCTTCTTAGAGCATGGATAGAAGACCTACTTTAAGCCTTCTTCATCAGGCTCAGGTCAGCAAACATTTGCTAAGGGTCTTGCTCTGTTCCTGAGGCCTCCAAGCCTTTTGCCCTGAATCTCTAAGAAAAAAATCAGTGACATTTACAGGAAAACAACAATACACGGTCATGTGTATTTTTATAGAGGCACATTTCCTGTGGCAGTCAAGGAGGACTTCCCAGGTGTATTGGTCCAAGGGATTCTATCTTTGGAGAGACAGAATCAATAGGAGAGATAAAGATGAGGCAGAGGTAGAG
This sequence comes from Heterocephalus glaber, assembly GCF_053883595.1. Classification (NCBI taxonomy): domain Eukaryota; kingdom Metazoa; phylum Chordata; class Mammalia; order Rodentia; family Bathyergidae; genus Heterocephalus; species Heterocephalus glaber. Next base: position 28,819,858 of record NW_028258296.1, on the reverse strand, counting down.
ATAGAAATGATGAGAGGGAATTTATTGGGGAAATTGGCTCATGAAATTATGGAGGGTGAGAAGTTCCACAATAAGCCATTTACAAGCTGGAGACCCTGGGATGCTGGTTGCTTGCTCAGTCTAATTCCAATTGCTTCAGAACTAGGGAAACAAATGGTGTAACCCTCAGTCTGAGCCCAAAGGCCTGAGAACTGGAGGGGCTGCTAGTATAAATCCTGGAGTTCTGAAGTCCAAGGGCAGGAGAGGAAAAGTAGGTCCTTGATCTCAGAGATAGATAGAGACATCTTAACCTTTTTCCTATTTTTGATCTCTCTGGTTCTTGGATGATTGGATGGTGCCTGCCCACACTGAGGGAAGATCTTCCCCACTTTGTCCACCCAGACTCACATGCTAATATTTGCTGGAAACACCCTCACAGACACACCCCAAAATAATGCTTTATCAGATTTTTAGGTGTTCCTTAAATAAATGAATCTAACACAGAAAATTAACTCCTGTGCTAGAGGAGGAGACATTTGAGACAGACCCTAAAGGATGTAAGGATTCTTCTGGGTAGACAAAGTAGAGATGGAGTTTCTAGGCATGAGAAAACCATTGCTGCATTTGACTGGGCTCCAGATGTTGTTCTTGATTATTCTGTCCTGAGAATTCTGAGCTACTCCAGTCTGTCGAGCATGGCAGGAACTGAATACCTAGCCATCCCTTTCCCTTGCTGCTGACCCCCACTGTGCTGACATTAGAGCAGCCTTCCCTGCCCCACCAAATGCCATGGACTTTTCCAGCCTGAGGCATTCCTGAATTTCTAAATTGCCCATAGCTGCCAGTCTAGTTGCTGCCAGTGGCAGCTCTCACAGCCTTGCTGCTAAGGGTAGCCCCTCCTCTGCCTGCAGCACCAATGGAGATAGCTCTAGTTGCCCAATACCCTGATGCACCTCAACCCAGCACCCCTTCCTTCCACCCCAGCAGGTAAATGGCAGGGCAGGTGGGTACAGGGAAAGACACTGAGCCCTGGTAGGTAGAAAAAGTAGCTGCTTCATTTTTTCTTCACTTTCTAAGGAAGAAAAAGGTAAAAAGAAGCCCAAAGTATATGTGGCCTTGGCCAAGAGTGTTCCTTTTCTCGGAATAGCCTCCTCTTTTCAACCTTTTGTTTGTTCATTTTTTTCACAAAAGAGATTCTGCATTCTTTTAGTAGGAAAACAAACAAAAGACAGAGGCAGAGTGGAGCTTTGCCTTTTGGGGAGCAGCTCCTTCAGTTTTGCCCTGATGTTTGTTCTCCTGACATGTGGGGATCTAAGGAGATGACTGACTGTGTAAAGCCACTGCCATTCAAGGAAGGCAGGGGCCCCTTTACACAGCTCTGCAGGCTGCTGTATCCATAGGCCTGCAAGATAGTATAAATCTCCATCCTCAGAAGCAGACTGAAGTTGGGACTTGTGCCCAGTGAGAAAAAGGTGAATTGGGCCTCCAGAATCCATATTCTTTCCTTCTATACCTCTCATAACTTCAACTCATTTTCATTATAACCAATACTTTTTTTCTTTTTTTTCCTGTTTTTATTTGTGATACATAATTTATTTTGAAGGAATATTTTTTCAGTTTTTCTTTGGAAGCCTTCATTCAAAGACACAATATGAAGCTTCAAATGCACAGAGCTACAACACAGACAGCTCAGACCATTCTAGAAACCTGTGGAAGTGTATGAGAGAATCAGATGGAAGAAGAAAAGGGATTCCCAAGGAATCCAGGCTTAGGCAACCAGTAGCCAACATCTCATTTCACAAATCATAGACCTTTACTTGAATGAGTATTTTTATAAGCAAAACCTGAGTTTATTTCACAACATAGCATCCAGGAGAATTATAAAGTTCAATAAACAAATCATAATTTAAAAACTTCCAATTTTCATGTAACAAGGTACCCAATTTTTCCTACTGGAATTAGCCATCAATTTGAACATTAGCAGATCCTTGCTGGCTGTCTACCTAAAGGTCCAAGGTATTTCCCACCACAAGTCAGCATTCATCACCAACTCTCAACTTATTCAGCTAAGTATATGTCTGGATTTCCAAGTTGAAAGTTTAAACATAGAGACTGACATACTACTTTTTAATTTATTTGCCAATATGAAAGGTGATAGGTAGGAGGACCTTCATACAGTATGGGACATTGGCCACTTGCTAATTGGAGGATTTCCTTTTTTTTAAATTTTATTTTATTGGTACATTTTAGGTAGACAATATAATGACATTCATCATTGGAGATTTGCACCTTTACATAGTCTCTCTTGGTTCTCACTTTTTCCCCCTTCCCCAGCCCTCCCTTCAACCCCTCCACCCCTCCCTATTTACAAAGACTTTGTTTCCATTTTTTCATTTTCTCATATTATTTCCATTCCCTTCTTTCCTTTCCCCTACCTCTCCCACTTCTCCTTCCCCTTTGCCCCTTTGCTTCTTATTTCACATCATCTATTATACCTTTTAGTCCTTATTTACACTTTCAGTTTCTCACACTAGAGAAACTATTTGGTATTTACACATATGTATCCTATTTATTTCACTTAAGAGTATTGCCTCAATGTGCATCCATTTAGCTATAAATGTCTCTAATTTCTCATTTTTTATGGCTGAATAGTACTCCTTTTTATTTAAAAAAAAACGCATTTTCTTTATCCAGTTGGAGGATTTTTCATCTGGGCCTTCTAAAGTAGTAAAACTTCTGGATCTATGAGAACCTGGAGATGAGAAGAGTGGTATATATTTGAATGCTTTCTTTTTGTTCTTAATTACTTTACAAAGGGAAAAAAGAAAGAGAAACTGTTAGTCAGCTTTGCTTTGATGTAACAAATACCTGAGGTAGTCAACTTATAAAAAGAAAAGGTTTATCCTAGCTCACATTTTGAAAGTTTCTGTCCATGGTCAGTTGGCCCCACTGAATTTCGTACTATAACAAGGCAGCACATCATGATAGGAGCACAAGGTGGAGGAAATCCATTCATCTCATGGCTGAGTGTGGAAGAGGAAGGGTCTAGGGTCCCGCAGTCCTCTTCAAGGGCACACCCACAATGACCTAAAACCTCCCACTAAGCCCCACCTCTTAAGGGTTCCTCCACCTCCCAGTGGCACCAAACAGGGAACCAAGCCTTTAACACATGGGAAACATAAAGTGAAAACTGCTGGCATTTCTTTAAATGTTTTTTGGATTGTTGTCAAAATGAGAGGTATTTTTAATATAATAACCAGAAGTATCATATTTTGAATACTTTATAATCAGGCATCTATAGGGATTTTATATATATCATTACATTTTATCTTTATGGCACCCTTTAGTGTAGTATCTCCATTTTATATTTAAGTAAACTGAGGCTCAGAGGTGTGAAGTAGCTTGCCTAAGGCCACAAGGATGTGGTACAGTCAGGATTCGTGCCTGATCCAGAATCTATGCCCTTTCTCTATTGTATTTTGTCTCCCCTAACAGCATCATTCCTTCACAGTATGGCTTCTGTCCACAGAGCACGCTGGCACTTTCTCACTGTGGTGGATTTTCATGTTCCTCTCTCATCTTTGGCATGTGGTAGTGTCCTTTCTGAGGAATATCTGGTCATATGTAAAGGGGGGTAGAAATCTGTTTCTATCTTCCTTCCTTTTCTACCTATTCAAATTTAATTTATTTTTCCAGACTTAATGTCTTTCATGAAACTTCTCCTTATCCTACAGTTGGAATATAGCATCTGCTACAAGTAAACAGGAATATGTTTAATTTTAGGATTTTGTTTTATTTTAAGAGCTGTGAAGGTGGAAAGCTTTAAGTGAAAGTTTTAGATACTTGGAATGAAGAAATTAAAAAGTTATGATTTAACAAGACCAAACACTAAAATATATGTCCTATTGCCCTATAAATTCTTCCAAATAGAGCTCCCCTCCTTTCTCACCCTCAGTCAGGACTGCTCAAGAAATGAGGGAGGAGAAAGACCTTTCTGCAAGGAGGATGGAAGTCATGTGAAGTGTGGAGTGTGTGGCAGACAGTGCTGATGGATGAGAAATAAAAGGTTGTGTGGTAGGCAGCCCAACTGCTGCCCAGTGATCTCCTGGTATCCACAACTGGGTAGCCCTCTCCTACATTTGTCCACAGTTAATCTTGTGGACCAATTGGATGCAGCTGTATTGTGGGCAGTCCCACAGAGAGGCCCAGTGATAAAGAACTGAGGCCTCCAGCCAACAGCCAGGGAATAAGTGAGACTCTTAACAACAGCCACATGAGTGAGGTTGGAAGCAGATCCTCTGGCCCAGTCAAGTCTCCAGACGACTTCAGCCTCAACCAACTCTGTGTGTGTGTGTGTGTGTGTGTGTGTGTGTGGTAAAGATGGAAGCCAGGGCCTTGTGCATCCTAAGTAGGCACTCTACCACTCTACCACTGAGATACACCTCCAGCCCAGCCAACATCTTAACTGCAACCTTGTAGGAGACTCTGAGCCAGAATTATCCAGACAAACCCTTCCACAATTACAACTCCAAAAGAGTATGAATAAAAATGGTTGTTGTTTTAACCCACTGTATTTTAGGATGATTTGTTATGCAGCAATAGATACTGATAGTGTGGTAGATGCTGTTAGTATCCCTCGGCCTACTCCAGAGCTTACCTGCTGTTTTGGTGGACATTTTCCACAAATGCTCTATCAGCTCTAGCAGTAGAACATCTCAAAATTTAGTGATTCAAAACAATTTCTTTAGCTTGTGATCACAAGCAAGCCAGGTAGGGCTTAGCTGGATTATACTGCTAGTCTGGACTAGTCTTTCTCCTGTGCCTGTGATCAGCTGGCAAGTTGGACTGGCTGAATTAGAGGTGCTCAGCGTAGATGAGTTGTTTCTGCTCCATGTGTTCTCCCAGTGTAGACTTATTTACACAGTGGCAGCTTGGTTCCAAGAACACAAGAACAGATGCTACTGTAAGGTTTCTTGAGTCCTGGCCAAGAGCTCCTGCAGCCTTGTAACCTCTACATTCCATTAATTAAAAAGCCAGCCCAGATTTAAGAAGGAAAGAAATAGATTCCACCTGTTGATGTAAAGAGCTGTGAAAGGTGCTGGCCACTTTTGTGATCCACTCAGATCACCTATAACTTCCTAGCTCCAGCACCAACACTTCCCTGCCTGTCTATGGCCTTGCATGAGGCAGATTAGAAAGGTAGAGGAGATCATGCCCTCAGATTGATCTGTGACCTGTAAAGAATAGGGCTGATGGAAAAATCCCTTAGCTTCCTTGCCCTTACTCAAACACTTCTTTTTTGGGGGTGGGGGGGGTACCAGGGATCGAACTCGGGTCCTTGAGCTTGCGCAGCAGGTGGCGAAACCACTGAGCCAAATCCCCGGCACATCAAACACTTCTAAGATATGTTCTACATGGTCTCTTAGAGGAACCATGGGAGATTAAACTCAAGTCCTGTGATGGTCACCAGTTCATAAAGTGCTGTTTATTGGTATTCCTCTCCCATGCCTTTCATGTCTCCAACCCCTTACCATGCTCTGGGATTATAGTATCTATATGTAATTTTGATCTAGTTGCACCCAAACCCTTATATAACGGTCTGGTTTGGGGAAAAACCTATAGTAAGGCAGGAAGGAGTTAGATCACTCTGATCCCTTGAGCCAACATTGAACTTTTAAGGGTTTTGAGCAAGATAAATTTGTGTTTTTAAAACATAATTAATAGCAGAGTCAGAATTAATTCCCAGTTTTGCTGACCAGTGCTATTAAATCGACTCCATGCTAGTTCAAGTTGTGGATGAGAGAATATGCAGATTTTTAAAAATTCTTTTTAATAGGTAATATGTAAATATATGAATCAAGATTACAAAAATACAAAAGTTTCATTTTTGTAATCATTTTCTTTTCTTTTTTTCTTTTTCTTTTTTTTTTTTTGGTACCTTGGATCAAACGGGACCTTGCGCTTGTGAGGCAGGTGCTGGAGCCACTGAGCTAAATCCCTGGCCCATAATCATTTTCACCATTTAAGGAGCATTTAAATAGCCATTGATTTTAAAACACAGGAGAAGGCTGAGAGAGTAAGTCAGTATAGAGTACTTGTCTAGCATGTGTGAGATCCCTGGGTTCAGTCCCTAGCACTGTGAGAAAATAAAAAGATGTGAAAGAGGGGAGATCTAGCTCTTGACTCTTGGTGGGGCTTTTCAGTCCTGCTTCCTGCCCTTCACATTTGTGCCAGCCTGGACAGGGCTCTCTCAGCATCCTGAAGCCTTTAGACCTCTCTGCTGAACGTGAAACAGTTGTCTTCCCACTGAAGAGACACTGACATTCTTGGTCCAAAGGCAACTTTGGCAGGATTGGCAGATGATATTCTTGCTCTGTCACCGTAAATAGTTGCAAGTTGGCTCTACTCAAATTCATTAAGGTTTGCTGCTTGTTCTAACAGAAATCTAAAAAGTGTATAGTCAAGGCCAAGCCTGTAGCTTTTATCTCAGTTGGTTGGAGAGAGGAAGAGATAATGATTCATAATCCCCAGGCCTTTACATTTCTCCTTAAGAGCTGCCATCTGTCCAGAATGTGAGGAATAAGTGCTGCCAGGTTAATTGCCTCATCAGTCAAACCATCTGCATTTATTTAAATCATGTCAAGTCTATAAATAGCTGTGACTGTCTGCTGTGGGCCAGCTCTGAGCCAACTCTCTGAGGTATTTAAATAAATGTGAGCCACCAGCTCTGGCATTCAAGAGGCAAGTTGATGAGGTGGCAGCTCCAGCAACTTTCGAGCCAGGCACATCTCATGAGAATCCCAGCCCTATCACTGACCAAATGAGAGATCTTGGGTAAGCAGTTAATCCCTCCAGAACCTGTTTCCTCACCTTTCAAGTGGCCCTGCCACTTGAGGTGAAAATCTCAAAGATCCTTTGCTCCTCTCAGCTTTCCAAAGAACTTACAACCTACCCAGAGAAAGAAGACATTTTTTCTTTATGGAAAAAAATAATACTAGGAGATAATCTGCAATTCAAAGAAAAAAAGAAACAAGAAAAAAAGGAGGTAAACACAGAGGTGATGACCTGTCATACATTGTTTCCTCCAGAAATTGAGCAGTAAAGAAATAGCAAGGAGGCACTGCTGGTTTGTACTTTTATTCCATCTGGGACGGTACAAAATTGCAGGGACTTGCACATACCAGGCGTGTGATAAATATTTGTGGAATGAGGCTTCAAGTAAACTAATAAATGAATGAACATTTTGTATAGTTTTTGTCACTGAAACTTATGAAAAGCACTCAGAAAGGAGTATGTAGAGGTGATAAACATAGTAAGTCACTTTCATATTCAAAAGAGACTTCTTAAGAATGCTTTGTTCTGTGGAGGTACAAGTCAAAAAATGGAGGTGATAAGAGTTTATAAAACTGAAAGGCATGGATGAGACTATTAGAATCTTTTTTAGCTTTTTAGATTAACATATAAGTCTTAATCAAATATTGGGTTGCTAGGTGAAGATGATGGACAATCTTTGAACTTGGTGAAGTTTTAAGAAATCTTACAAAAAGGGAAAGGAGGTCCTATTTATGATTAGTATTAGTACCTTGGGAAAATTTTTATCCCATCAGACAGCAGAGGCTTAAAATATAACTAAGGCAAGGAGGGATTTGATGAATTCATGAAGTGTGATCTCAGAGCAAGTTGTTTCAGATTCCTTAGGGATTTTGAAGCTTGTGTCCAGAAGGACTTCCATGTTGGAGATGGACAACTGGGCTCTGGGGACCATGGATCTAGCCCATTATGACAAACTGTGGTTTTATATCCTTCAGGGAATAGTGAATAAACACCTACTTTGTACCAGCCAGTATCCTCTGGGGAAGAAATATCTATTAAGCTCTTGCTCTGTGCTGGCCATTGTTCTAGGGACCAGTGTCCCAACCCTCAAAGACCCCCAATCTAGAAACAGAAATAGATATGTAAAGCAATAACTTGCTGCTTATTGATCGAGTGCCGTAATAAAAGTATGACTGAAGTGCTTTATGGCCTCATAATTCTTGTGACAATAGCTAAATGTACATGCAGTAGGAACTTTAAAATATTTGATAAATATTTTATCACTATCAATATAATAAATAAATATCTATATTTTTATTTGAAATATATGATAAATAAATGGATAAAAATACCTGGTTGAAGGGACTCAAAGGAGTTCAAAGCTGGTAACTCCTTTGAGTTACCAGCATGAAACCTATTTATTTAAAAAATTACAAGGAAATCAAATCTACAAAAGTTGTCTGATTTTTTCATCTCTCTTCTCCACTTGTGTTTTCTTTTCTTTCTCATTGTGTGTCACACACACTGGGAATTGAACTCAGGTCTTTCCACATGCTAGGCAAGTGCTATACCACTGAGCTACATCCCCAGCCCTTGCTGTGGATTTTTAAAACTGCATTTCCAGAAAACTTGAAGTGGGAACTTCTATATAAATGTAAACAGCAGGTCACAGGTCATAGTGACTAAATATTGATTTCAGCATACGCTAAGGAAGAAAATCTTAGTCCAGTGATTTCTCACTCTCCCAATGCTGGAATGGACACATTTCAATCTGTGTGTTGCTGAGGAAAGCTGTTTCTCTGGAAAGACCCAACATAATTCTGAGGGGCTGGCATTCTTGTTGACCTCATGAGGAATGTGATGACTGGAAGGCAGAGGTTCTGGAAAGAATCTTAGACCAGAAGTCTGGACATCATTACATGAGTTGTCCTTATGAGATGCTTTCTAAGTGAATCAGTATTTATGAGAAGATAGTTCTGTGGGTTCCTCAGGTTGCCTTCCTTCCCGTTTACCTGCCTCTACCTCCAGGAAAACTCCTCCTCCCTCCAGTAAGAAACTGTACAAAAGACCCTAGAGTTTTACTATCCAATACAATAGCTACTATCATCTGTGATTATGTAAATTTAAATTAATTAAAAATTATTTTTGTAGTTGTTTCTGTTTAATTTTATCTTATTAGTACATTTTTGCAATATATGAAGTTTATATTCATCTCAGGGAGTAGGTACATGTACATAGCATATCTTGATTCTTTTTTATTTCCCCTCTCATCCCCATCCACCTACCTCCCTCCATCTCTAGATCCCCTTTTCCCATTTTCATTATTACTGTTAATGTTATGATTTATAGTTAATGTTCACAACATATAATGTTCACATTCATTGTGGTTATTTGATGCATGTATGTGACACATCTTAAATCTTTTCAGTAAAATTAATATGCAGTTGCTCAGCCATTCTAGTCACCTATCAAATACTCAAAAGCCACATGTGTCTAGTGGCAACCATGAGGAGATCACAGAGAACATTTCTATCTTTCCAGAAAGTTCTACTGAACTCCACTGCCCCAGAGAAAAAGGAAAGCAAGAGTTGAGGAGGAATATGGCAGTTTTTGAAAAAAAATGCTGATAACATCTAGACCAACCATATGAAGAGAAGGATTGTTCTATCAGGAAATTGCCACAGGATGATGCCCAAGTGGACAACAGGAGGAAATAGGGGGAAAGGGACAAATCAGAGTTTAATTCTGATTCTACCACCCATTGAGGGTACAGACTTGAGTGGGTTGTGTGAACTCTGAGCCTCAATCTTTTTATCAGGGAAGTGTTGGTAATAACAGTGCCTGTGCCATAGGGTTGATGTAAGAATTAATCAGACAATTAGAATAAAATGCTTAGCAGGCTGCCTGGCATATGGAGAAAAGCCAAAAGTAGTAAGGTGGGGAAGAGAAGGAGGAGATGTGAAAAAAAGGAAAAGGGAGAACCTAGATATAAGACAGCTGATCTGAAAAAAGGGAAATGTGCACAGGGTTTAAAAATGGACCTGAGCAGTGACTACCTTGATAATGGCTGGAGGCCAAGAAGTCAGGACAGAGTGCTGGAAGGCAGCCAGACCTCCAAACACCTGAGGTGTACAAGGAGCTCCTCTGGCCTTAGAATTAGAGAAGCAGTGCCAGGCAGGGCAGAAATCACTGTGTTCCACAGTTTTCCTGCCCATCTGTGGCCACAGGAGTTGTATACTAGTTGGAGTTCAGGTGTCCTATGTGTATGCCAACAATTGCATTCAAAGGACCAAGAGAGGTGTGGAACAGATGTGGCTTTCCTGGGGCAGGCTGACTGAGCCAGGGATGGGGCTAGATCAAGGTCAAGATGATTCAGGGGATGAGGGTAAAGGGAAAGGGATGGCATGCATTTAGTGCCTGTCACTATGTTCAGCACTTCACACATGCAACTGCACTTCAGCCCTGCAACGGTTCTGAGTAGCCACTCAAAATTTGTGGGAGAAGAAATTGAGGCTCAGCAGATGAAGAAACTTGTCAAAGGTCCCATAGTTAGTTAATGGCAGGTTCAGAATCGAAGCCCTGGTCCACTAGGTTACAAAACCTATCCAAATCTGCAATAGGAGCCTTTAAACACTGAGGAAGGCCTAGAAGTGGAGATGTGCAAAGAGGGTTTGAAAGACTCAACATTACATTTATTCACCATCTCCACTCATCATTGTGGAGTCCAAAGTAGTGTCAGTGTTGTGGGGTCATAAAGAACACAGGATTTCTGTCTTCAGATGCTTGCTTAGCAGTAACAGAGACAAACTAAGTACAAAATGAGAACAACTAAAATTGAAATGTTCAAATTCATCCATTTGAGAAATTCTCTATTTATCGAGTCCACTGTTTATTGAGTTCTCCATTTATTGAGGCTCTGAGGATACTATGATGTGCTGTTTACAAAAGTGACTGCATTGCCTTCTTTGCAGTGTGACTTGCAACTCCTGTCATCATCAGGTCGAGTTTATTTCTCCACTTTTTGACTCTGGGCTGGCCTTGTGACTTGTCCAGGCCAACAGAATGTGATGGAAGCAACATTATATTTCTCCCAAATCTTGGCCTCAAGCACCCTTGTACCATTCCATTCTCACTCTTGAAGCTCAGTAGCTGCATGTGAACATGCCCAGACTAGTTGGCTGATGCAGACAGACACATGGCCCTTTTATTTCCATTGTGATAGCCAGTGGTCTGCAACCTGCCAGACACAGGAGAGATGCCATTTTAGACTCATCAGCCCCAGATGGGTCCCAATAGCTGATACCAGATGCATGACTGAGCCAAGAAAAATCAGTTGAGCCTGCTCCAGGTCAGGAGAACTCCAGCTGACCTACAGATACAAATACATGAGAAATCATAAATGTATGCTTTTTTTTTAAAGTCACTGAGTTTTCAGTTGCTATGTTCCACAGCAAAAGGTAACTAATCCATACACAAAACAGACACCGGTTCTCAAGAATCCTACAGTCTAATGGAGACCAACTATAGAAAAAATATAGTAAGGAAAAGAAGTTCTAATTAGGTTAGCCCTCCAAGATGGCCCCAGAGGCACCCACTTGCTGGTATGAATGCCACGTGTAGTCTTCTCTGACATTGTACCAGTGCTGGTCTCACATATGGCAGCAGGTATGGTAGCCACTTCTGAGATTAGATTACAAAAGACTGAAGCGCCTCTTCTCTCCTCCCCTCCCTTCCCCTCTCTTCTCTTTCATCTTTCATTCTGGGAGAAGTTGGTTTCCACATCCTGAGGCACTCAGGCAGCCATGGAGAGGTCACGTGGCAAGGAAAGAACTGAGGTCTCCACCAATAGCCTGAGAGGCACTGAGGTCTACCAGCAGCCACATGAATGTTTTTGGAAAGGGATCCTCCAGCTCCAATCCCTGTAAAGCCTGGGCTGACAGCAGGAATGTAACCTCTTGAGAGACCTTAAACCAGAACAATCTGGTTAAACTGACCCCAGATTCCTGACCTAAAGGAAATATGAGATAACAGATTTTTGTTTTAAACTGCTAAGTTTAAGGGAAATTTATTACACAATAAGAGATAAATAACAAAAGGTGTTAACTAGATGGTGATGTGTGTGGGGTGGGGTGATGTGTGTGGGGTGGGGTGGTGTGTGTGTGTTTTCCAGGCAGAAGGAATAGCATGATCAAAATTCCTCAGAAGGAAGGAACACAGTGTACTTGAGAAACTGAACAACCTGTGTAGTAAGAGATCAGTAGATCAGAGAGCAAACAGGGCACGATATGAGGCTGAAAGGCCAGTGTGGACCAGATCTATTGGGTGTGGCCCAAGAAGTTTGTTTTTAGAAGCATTGAAAAATCAGATTATTAAGGAGCCAGCACTTGGGGAAGACTCTGAGGAAGTCCAGATTCTCCAACTAGTGAGAAGAAGAGGGCAGCAACCCAGGTCTAAACAGTATTGTCATCCTTTGGCCTTAATCATGAATTGTGCCAGGGCTGGATAAAACCTTTTAGAAATCAACTCAACTATCCTTATTGGGGGCTGCTCCTTTTCTCCCTGTGATGCCCATCCAGGCACCTTGGAGTCAGTGATGTGGTGAGAGTGATAGGTAGGCAGCACAGGATGAAGAGAATAAAGAAAGACTTTGGGGAAGAGAGAAAGGCCCTGGGAACAGAGGACTGAGGGTGGCCAATGGTAGGAACAAGAAGAAGCCCGCAAAGGAAGGACAGTAGCTGAAAATAGAAAGAACAGTGTCAGGGGAGGCAAAGAGGAGAGAGCAGAATGGTTAGAGTGGAGTGTCAACTTGATGGGCTTTGAGATCTGCCAGGGGGATTAGTGGAACACACTTCTGGGTGTGTCTGGGTAGGTCATGGATAGGTATGGCACTGGGATCTATTATGATTCCTAGAACCTTCTTCTCTGGAAGTATCCCCATATTCTGCTTCCCAGCCACCATGAACTAAGCAGCTTTGCTGTGCCATGACCTCCCACCCTGGTGTTCCTGTCTTGAGATCAGTCAGTTATGGATTGAATTGCCCAAACTGTGAGCCAAATCAAATCTCTCTTCCTTTAAATGTGAGTGTTAGATACTGTGTCTCAGCAACAAGAAATCTGACTAATACAGAGGGCAAGGATGGAGAAGGAACAAGGGGTAGATGCACAGAAAAGCTTTAAAAAGTGAAGAAATTGTCACTTGAAGAGCACTGGAAATAAAGAAGGAGGCTCTTGTAGACAATAGTGTTCAGATAGCCCGAGAAACAGAATCATGAAACATCAATTGTTGATAGCTCAAGGAATGGGATGTCACTGTTATGGTTTGGATAAGTATCCTCCAAAAGTCCATGCATTAAAGGCCTGGTCTCTAACTTGGCACAACTGGGAGGTGGCAGAAACTTTATGAGGTAGGGCCCAGGACCAGGGATTTTGCTCAGTGGTGCCACCGCCTGCCTCACAAGCACAAGGTCCCAAGTTCTATCCCCAATACCAAAAAAAAAAAAAAAGAAGTAGGGCCTAGAGGAAGGTCTTTAGGTCATTGGGTGCATGACCTTGAAATAAATTGTGTGACCCTAATCTCTTCCTCTCTCTTTTTGCCTTCTGGGCATGAGGTCAATGGCTTTGCTTCACCACACACTTCTGTCATGATTTGCTGCCTTGACACAGCCCCAAAGCAATGGGGCTTACTAAATGTGGACTGAAACCTCTAAAACTATGAGCTAAAATAAACTTTTTGTCTTGATGAGTTGATTATCTCACATATTTGTTATAGTAATGGAAAACTGACTACTACAGTCACTTTGGTGGAAAATAAAAGGTTGAGAGTAAACGATAACTGGGATCAGGGGAGCAGCTAACACAGAGCTGGACAGCAGTCACAGCTCATGGGATTTGACTTGGCTGCTGGGCACTGGGCCTGTGGATCACAGACCATCACTGGGAGCTGGATGTGGTTTGTGGAAGAGTTCCCAGAGTAGTAAAGAAATTTGTAATTTAAATGTTAGAGATGTGCTCAGTTGGCTCTTCAAGGCTCTGTATCAAGTTCTCAGATTAGCCAGGATAAGATAAAGCCTTTCCCCACCAGTGCTTTGGGTTTTTGGTTCTACCTACTGAAAGGTACCATTCAAATTCTCTAAGGGATGGGGCAGCTGGGGTGAGGCTTCCCCACTCCAGCCATGCCAGGCACAGCATAGCTATGCTTACCTGCCTTGCCAGGTTGATGTCTCCAGTGAGTAAAAAGTAAGAGACAGGGGCACAAGTCCAGGGAGGGAGACACCTCTTGGTCAGCCTGCCTTGGCTCTCATGCTCCCACCTTGTAATCTCTTATCCCACCAAGAATGGGTTTATTGCTTTACAAATCCTGGGACACTTGGATTCTTATTTCATTCCTTCATGGATTTGGTCAAGTTGGCCTGACTTTTTATTTTTCCTTTCTGAAAAAGAATCTAAAGCTATTAAGTGTCCTCCAAAGCAACTTTGCAGGCATTGGACAGGTCCATTCATTTTGTGAATTGATTTTAGAAGACAATTCATATATTTTCTTTTTAAAGAAAATGTATGATAGGGGCTAATGGTGTAGCTCAGTGGTACAGTGCTTCCCTAGCATGTGCAAAGCTCTGAGTTTAATCTAACAACAACAACAACAACAATAAAAACTATATATTTAAGGGAGAGATGTGAAAGAATTACATGATGTTTTATCAAGGAATAGATTCCACTACAATAATTGCTGAGAGCAAAGCTCTCATTCTAATAGCGTATATGAGTTGATCAAACAGAGCCCCCTCATCTACAATCTCATAAACAGAATTTTTTGAAACAGCACAATAGTTTTTTCATTAAACAGCCCTCTTTTTGTTTCTTCATCTCTAGTCCAAGAGATGTTCCCCTCCCTCCTTCTTGCTGTTCTAAAAAAGAATTGAGGAAGGGCTGTCTGCTGAGACTTATCCCACCATTAATCCTAATCTAACACCAGTAGTTCAAAACATATACACGCAGATATCTTAGTTTGTTTTCTGCTGCTATAAGAACATCGGAATATCTGCAACTAGGCAATTCATGAAGAATAGGAGTTTATTTGGCTTGCAGGCCTGGAGGCTATGAAGTCCAAGAACACGGTGTCAGCATCCAATGAGGGACATTTTGTGGCATCACAACATGGCAAGAGGCATCACGTGGTGAGACAGAGGAAGCAGGCCAGCTCAGGCCTCTGTCTTCTTACAAAACCATTAGTGGTATCATGGAAGCCTCCCCTCACAAACTCATCTATCTTAATTACCTCCCAAAGGCTCCATCTTCAAATACCATTAACATATGATTTGAGGATTAAGTTTTCAACACATAAACATTTAGGGGACACATTCAAACCAAGAATAGGGTCACTTATTCTGACAGAGAAGGCCTCAATGTTCTGGGAGCCACTGGAAAACACCTCCACAGACTACCCTGTTCCGTGGAAGCACAAGGAACCAATTTTAAGACAAAGTGTGTGTCAGAACATCAGCACTTGTTCAAAACCACTTCCCAACTGGGCAGATGTGTCAACCTCTCTTTTCTTTGAATATCCTTTGAAGAGATCAGAGATTAGGAGGGTTGAAAAAAGAAAAGGAAAAGAAATGCAGCTGTAAATCAGTGTCATCTCACCAACTCTTGAGATCAGATGAGGGAAACATACCCAGTTCCAGGAGATCTGGTGTTATCACCTGCCTGAGAAGTTACAGGTGCTCTGCACTGGCACCTGTACACGCCTCCTGTGCCTCTCTTCTGTGGGTGAACCAGATGCCCAGGGAGGAAGGGGGTTCTGACTTCATCGGGGATCCCAGGTCCTCCTTTTTCAAAAGAGAACAAAGACTGTTTAGGTTATTGCATCATTTCTCTTAGAAATTTTTTATTACCTTCTTCAAATATGCAATCACTTCTCCTGATACAAACTTTGTGGCCCCTGTTTAAGCAAGCCCAAAGTGTAGAAGCTGATCCTCATGCACACAACAAAAATCATTTGGATGTTCTAATCACTGCCATCTCACCCTTAAAAATAAGAAAGCCTCCTGTCTCTGTCCTGGGCATAGCCCCAGTAGGGTAAATGTAGCTCCCTGGGTCCCCTTATTCTTTGGAAAGAAAGAAGGAATTCCAGCTAAGTTATGCTGTGGGAAATGTGGGAAATGATTGTGATGATCTTTTTCAGGTGGATATCAATGTTGTTTGTGAATAGGGTAAGTTTTATGGGGTACTCCAGGGTAACATTTGGAAAGATTGAAGGGGGAAGTAAAACCAGTTGCTGTCAACCAAAAGTTTTATTCAACTACACAGTTTAAGAATTTGCTACTAGTATTTTGATATTCTTCTGAAGTTCTTCACATCTTCAGAGGGCAATGGAATGCTGGGGAAGGGATTTACGAGCTATGTACATGGAGATGAAAAAGATTATGACAACTTGCAAAGGATCCACTGTTGTTTGGATTGGGGGAAGTGAAAGTGAAATGATGAGTTTTAAACTAAGGAAACAGGCAAAGCCAAACAAGGCACCCTGGAAGCAAGTTAAGATGTTTTTAGATTCATTCTACTGCCTGCTCTGGCACACACAGCTTCAATCTGACGTTAGTCCCTTCCGCTGGGACCCAGTACAGGGTGCTGGAGGTTAAATTGTTTTGCAAGGCTCTGAAGCAGCATGTGAAGTGGCTTGGTAACAGACTAGAGCAGTTGGCCCATTATGCAGGGTCATGGTTCAGGGGCTAGTTCTAGTTATTCTTTTCTCCCTTCAAGTTCTACACAAGTAAGCAGTAAAATGAGATGCTTATCTCCTTCCTTTATTTTAGCAGCCCCTGAGGAGGTTCCATTTCCTCCTCTCTGACTCAGTGACTGGAGGAATGCTCCCCCACCCCGCCCCATCCTGTCTGTGCTCACAACTTCATGACTCCTTTTTCACTCACCACCTTGCAAAACACGCTCAGGCTATTGCTTTTACACCCTGCTTTCACACCAGCTGCTTTGTTTTGTTTTATGTATGTGGGTCGGCTGCTGTCTAGGTAAGATTCAAGTCTGGCTGCATGGGTCCAGTTAGCTTTTGATTAGTCCCAGAAGGAAGATGGTTCAACATAACCATATTAGCATTTAATATTGTTAGGTTTCTTTTCTTTTTCTTTTTGATGATAACATTTGGCCAATCACTAAAGCATGTGGTGCTGGTCACCCTCTCTAGGAGGGACCCTGAATGATCCAGGCTGTGGAACATCAGGACTGTTATTATTATTTTAAAGCATGATCATTTAAGCTGGATTATGAATATCTACTGCATTTGATTGCTTTCTGAATAATTTTTTAATTTGTTTTTTAATTTTAATTTTTTAAAATTATTCAAGTAAGAATACAAAAAATTTGAAAAACAAATACTCTTGTTTTATATATATATATAAGTATATTTTTTCAATTTATATAGCTTTACTTTCTTTTTTCAATTATAATCATATACTTTAGAGTTTGTTTTAAAATATATTCTTTCACTTGGTAATAAATCATGAATGTATTCTCATGCTGCTATAGAGATTTTAATGGCTGTATAGTATTGTATTACATAAATTTTATATAGCCAATTCCCCATTACCAGACATTTATTTACCAAACACTGATGTAAGCATTACTATATGCCAGGCATAGGTCTAAGCTCTGTATAGATATTAATTCATTTAAACCTTATCTTAACCTCTGCAGTAAGTACTATTATTATTTCCATTTTGCAGATAAGGACACTGAATCACAGAGAGGTTAAACCCAAGTGCCAGGTGCAGTGGTACATGCCTGTAATCCCAGCTATTCATGAGGTTGAGGCAGAAGGGTCACAAGTTTGAGTCTACCCTAGGCAATTTAGCAAGCACCTATCTCAAAATTTAAAAATTTGAAAAAGGGATGGGGATATAATTCAGTGCTATTGTGTGCTGGGTTCAATCCCCAGCACCACACACACACAAAATATATAAATAAATGAATAAATAAACAAACAAACAAACAAATAAATAAATAAATAGCTAGCTCATCTAAGATCACAAGACTCTGCAAGTGGTGGAGCGGGATTCAAACCCAGACAAGCAGCTCCAAATCAGTGCCCTAATCACAATTGGCTTGCCTCCCTCTGCCCCTGTTGAAAAGTTAGGACAGTCTTTTACCTGAGAGAATGGCTTAATCTTCCTAAGACTTCACTGGCAAATAAGGGAACTGCTGTCCTGTGAGTCACTGCTGTTTAGAATTAAATCGTCAGCTGTTGAGACAGCAGGCAAATAAGCATCTGGGCTGGATGGGCAGTGTTTAGCTCCACAGCCCACAGATGATTCCAGGGGCATTGCAAACTCAGATCCACCCAGCCTCAGGCCCTGGTTACTTAACCTGGGACAGAACCAGAGAAGTGCTATTTTCCTGAGAGACTGTTAACTTCCTCGAACCAAACCGAGAAGCCTTGTCTTTCACTTTCAGCCATAGGAGCAGTTGCATCTGACCCAAGCAACCTGGAGGCCAGGGAGAGGCAAGGTAGGAAGCTGGCTGGTGGCTGCTTCTCTACCCATAGGAACTGCAGCCAGGGCTGGGGGAACGGGTTCTTTCAACCTTCAGAGTAACTTGTGGGGCAGCACCCAGAGTTTACGAGAATCCTCTGACTAACTCACAGTGGCTCCAGTGGAATTGCTTCCTGGGTGACTCTAGGATCCATATTCATTGCAGCCTTGAGACTGGCCTTTGGCTATGGGCACCTCCTTTCCTATTCTTGTCCTCCCAGTAAGGATAATATATCATAGCTGACTATGATAACTGTTTGACTTCTTTAATTCTAACTTAATTCCCACAACAGTGCTATGAGACAGAATAGCAGTTAGCCATAATTATCTTCATTTTAGTCATGAAGAAAGGCAGTCACAGAGGTTACATACCCTGACTAAAGTGGAGAGGGTGTCAGGTATAGGGAATACTGTGTGGTGTGACCTTGACTTGAACCTGCGCCCCAGAAAGGGTCCCCATGGCCACCAAGGTAGCTGGGGGTGGGAGGAAAACAATAGTTGAGCTATCTTGTTCTCTTTAGCACATCAAAGTTGCAATTTGATAAGGGAAAGTGTTAAGGGTTGGAGGTGGTTAAAAGTCATATTTTACTTAAGCACCTCAGGCATTTGTTTTCAGAGGCAGGGAGTAGAGTTATATGAAGCAACATTCCTGCTTTCTCCCTGGGAGGTCTGTCAGTTTCATTCCTTCTTGTACAAGGGAACTTGGAACATACAGACCCCATGTCTTAGTTACTTTTCTCTTGCTGAGACAAAATACCTGACTCCCAAAGTTAAAGGAGGAAAGGTTTTTTGTAGCTCACAGTTTGTAGAGGATTCAGTTCATAGTTGGCTGGCTCCAAGGCAGGGTGGGATGTCAGAGGGGCATCAAAGAGGAGAAACAGTTCTTGGCAGGCAGAAGGCAGCAGGCAGCAAGCAGCAAGCAGCAGCAGCAAATGACAAGCAACAAGCAGTGATTCTCTTCCTGTTCTTTATATCCTATTCAGGTAGCACTCATACCCAGGGTGGGGCAGCCTTAATCCTAGCATCATACCATGAATCAATTCCAGCATCACATCCTTGATCCCAGCATTACATACTAGATCCAGCCACCTTCAAAAAGCCCCACCTATGACCGCATAAGGCTTTGGAAAGACATCTAGATATAAGCCATAACATCCCACATCCAAAGTCAGTGTCTCAGAATGTATTGATTTGGAAGTCATGATTTTCCCTGCAGCTCCAGTACCTGTCTGACCCTCTGAATGCTCAAGATCAGGATCTATTCTACCCCTACGAACAGATGCAATAGATGGATCACTCTCCTGCCTCAAAATTTCAATGACTTCCATCACATCAGATCAAGTCCATGACACAATCCTGGACTCCCAAGATACAGTATGGTCCAATGGCTAAGTGCTCTGTGGCTTCACCACCCAGCTGAAATCCTAACCCTGTTGCCTTACTAGTGGTGTGACTTTAGTCAAGTGTCTCTACTCTGTTTCTTAGTATTCTCATCTGTGAGGGTAATAGTACCTACCTCATAGATGCCTAGCATATAGAAAGAACTTAACAGATGTCACCTATTCATATTACTTTTGCCTTTGTTATTGCCACTCTTGCCACCCCCAGCTCATTATACTTCAATCATACCATCATTGCTACTGTTCCTCAAGCTCCCCAAGCCCTTCCCTATATTTGGACTTTTACCCTAGAGTGCCTACGCCTTCTGACCCAACTCACCCCTCTATTGTTGGTTTCTTGTCATTTTTAGGCTTCATCTCAGGGCACCTCCTCAGAAAGGCCTTCTCTGGCCACTCAGTCTAAATCAGCCCCAAGACTCTCTCTAGCCCATTGCCATTCTGTTGAAATTCCTGTGTGATGGAAATGACCTGCACCCATGACACTAGCCACGTGTGGCTATTCAGCACCAAAAATGTGGCTGAGTGGACTGAGAAACTGCATGTTTCATTTCATTTCATCTTAATAACTTAAACTTAAATTTAAATAACTTCCTTTGGCTACCATATTGAACAATGCAGCTGTAGCCATTACCCAGATTTTTGGTCATCATAGTGCTCACCACTCCCTTGTAGATTCATTCAGCTTGCAGATTCATTTGTTTGTAGTGCGTGGTCTGTCTCCCCCAGCTAAAGGTAAGCTCCGTGGAAGTGAGGGTCTGCCTGCCTTGCTCACTTCTGTGGTCCTCCATGGATATGATGGTGTCTGGGTTCTTGTGGGGGCTCATTAGGATTTGTTGAATGAATAAATAAATGATTTGGCCTATAAAAGCACTTTGTAAACCAAAACACATAATATGCATGTGATATGCATTATCATTTTATGTTACATATAATTTAAAAGCCTGCAGAAGTGTTTCACTGTTTAAAAACCCTAACATACACACACAGCTGATTATTAAAAACCAGTAATTTTAGAGTTGTTTTCCTTTTTATGAATGTGATTTCATTTCTCCAAATGAGACCCCTCACTACACACATTGTATATATAATCTATTTTCCCTCTAGAAACTTCAGGAGGGTGCAGCCTGCCCACAATTCCTTTTCCAGGTAACTTGAGCAACCCATCTTCACACTGGGGTAGGGCACACCTGGCAGCTCTTCCATCAGGGACCAGCCATGACAGCTGACCCTGGACTGCAGGCCCCAGACCTGCTCACCTGCTTCCCAGAGAGCCCAGTTTCAGGCTTAACAGGGGTCAGGTCCAAAGCCTCTGAAGTGTGTGGGTAGCTGCCTCTCTGACTATCATGGAGACATGAGTATTCCTAAGGGGATTACAGGATTCTGGAAATTAAAAACAAGGTGGAAGCAAGCTGTCTGCTTCCTGTGGGAGCAGCGAAGCAGAGCTGCCCTGAAACACAATGCCTGGCACTCTTGGGAGGGCTAGGATCTGGCCAGTTCCATGCCACTGGGCGGTGTGTAGTTTCCAGGGAGGTCTGGGGCTATTATCTGACCTCCTGTCTTAATGAACTCTGATGGCTCCACGTCTGCCTCTGAGAGAACTCTGAGACTGGAGCAGCAGAGTCAAATCAGGGACAGGGGATGTCCCTACCATGCAAGCTGACCCTCTTTGAGCCCAAGGATGGCAGGAAAACAGACTTACTAGAGGGCCTGGTGGCCAAGGTAGCTGTTTCTATTGCTCAAAGCCAGGTGGTGAGCTTGCTAGGTTCAGCTTGATGTGCCAAGCTGGCTTTGACCTCCACTGACCTAGACCCGAGCTGATAAGTTGGTGGCACAGACTGGAGACAGTTGGGCTGAGGTTGTTTTTAAGATTCCTTTGTGGTCAGTGTGCTTAGATTTGTTGTCAACATTCTCTCTCTACAGGCCTACCTCACCCCCAACCCCACCCCTACACCCAGACACAGTTTCTTCCCATAACATCAAACTGGATTCTGGGACTGTGGAAGGGAGTGGGGAGGGTGGCTTCAGGAAGGGATTTAGTGCAGCAATGTGGATATACCTGGGAGGCCGGGAGTGCGCAAGGATATGTGTGTTGGCTCCAGACTTCCACTATGAGAATTCCACACCTGAGGCACAGTGGAAGATTAGGCTTCTTTGTGGCGAAAGCACCAAGGGCTCTGTGTCCCCCTGATCCCACCCCACCTACAGGTTTCAGCATGGCCTGGGCCCTTCAGCCACCTTCACCTAGCCCTTCTGTGTGCCAGGCCCTGCCCTGCACCTGAGAGTGACTCACGTACTTTTGGGAAGCTGAAGGCAGGGTGCAGGCGAGTGTCTGGCCACATTCAGGGGCACAGGAAATGGCTCTTCTGCCTCAGGTCCTGCTGCCTGACTAGTGAGTCACAGGAGAATGTAGGCCCCAGGGGAGTTCTCCAGGTCCTGCTAGGCCTGTGAGCACCAAAGAGGAGGCAAAATCACCTTTGGAAAAAGGCCCTGGGTCGGGGCCAGGAAGTAGGCATGAGGAGGGGACAAAGGAGCTGCATGTGAAGCAGCCCCCAGCGGCCTGCCAGTCAGCTCTCCGCCACGCACCACTCTCTGTACAGCACCTTCTTCTGTCCCTAGGCTCCATATTATTTCCACTTTCTACAAATGTTTACTAGTTTGGCATTACATTTTTAAAATAATATGTTTATTTGAAATAATATGCTTTTGTGAAGTCATGTCCTGTGCCAGGAATCTCAGGGTTTTCCCACTGCCCGGTAGACAGACACGTGTGGGGCACACTCACTCTCAGGTCTCTCACTTGGTAGAATGTTGACAAAGGAGACCTGTGGCGTGGGGTGGCAAGTCATTCAGGCCCCTCCTAAAGGTGTGTCTTGGGTTGCAGAGGGGCCTCAGCACCCTCAGGGAAGCTCAGTAAGGGGCCTAGAACAGCAGAGAACCTACCCTCCAGGGCTCCTTGCTAGGAAAGTGGAGGCTCTTGGGATGGCAACTGGGTTTATGACGGTTCAGCCCCTGCATGGGCCGGGCCTGTGCCCGGTGCTTTCCTTGCATCATTATACCCAAATCCTAAAGCCAATCCAAGAACAGATTATGCACTCTTCTCAACCCCATTTCACAGCGGGGAAACCGAGGTCCAGAGAGAGGCAAAGGATTTGCCCAAGGTCATAAGACTTCAAGCAGCAGAGCCCGTCCGGACACACACGTTGGGCTGACCAGAAAAGCTGTGCCCTTAGTGACCTCTGCCCACCTCCCTCTGGATGGTGTCCACTGCAGGCACCCTACATTCCTGCCCTGCGCTGGGTGCTGAGGGACACCACAGAAGCCTGTGGGCAGCCCCACCCTCCAGTCTGCACATGTGTAAGAGCAATTTGGTTCCCTTCTCAGTAGGCTGGAGAGGCACATCCCTCCGCTGATGTAATGTCTCTTCCTGTGGATTTTTGCTGAAACGTGGCTCCCAACTGTGTCCATTTGTTCAGCCCCAGAGAATCCTGTTGGGGAAAGATTATCAAAATATTTGCTGGCCTTGCAGGGAGCATTCAGAGCTCCTCCAGGAGTGTTATTGTATGTGTGAGGTGCCATTGTTCTTCCCGGCTTCTGTTTGTATATCTGCTGTGGAGGGGGAGGGAGGAAATCTGTATTTAACTAATAGGTGGAAGCTATATTTAGCCTTCCTTGAGCACATTAGGGATGCACAAGTGCAATGCGGATATCTGCCCATGATACGTCCAGATAAATAGGCATTTAGTAATTTCCTACTTTGAAGTGTTACAGGGGATCTAAACCTGATCAGGGAAAAGTACAATTAACATAGTCCTAGTGTCTTAGGTGTAGGGAGCCCCTGGGGTGGAGGAAAGAGTGTCCCAACATCTTGGTTGGCTCTGCCTTTGACTTGAGGGCAAGTCCCTCATCTCCTGGGACTTGTACGCTTGCCTGTAAAATGGGATGGAGCAGCCCCAAGAGATGATCCTGGAGAGGCAGGGAAGCTTCTAAGAGCCAGGCTGTCCAAGACCCCTTCATAAGAGCTGGGAGACTTTGGGCAACGTAGGTAATCTTTCTGGCTATCAGTTTCTTCATTGGTACTTTGTGCGTGTGTGTGGTATGCATGTGGTGCGTGTGTGTGTGTGTATGGGTGTGTGTGTAACAGGTCTGTATATAATGTCTCTGAATCTGCACTTGGCTATTGTATAACTAGCATGCAGTAAGCAGCTGCTGTTATTATTTATGCCTTTCATTGCTCTCACATTTTATAATCTGAACTGTGGATCTTGGCAGTCACTCTGAGGGACTGTGCTTTGGTTGAGTTGAGCAGTAGACTGAGAAGCTAGCTGGAGGAAAAGAAGAGTTTCCTTTGCTGGAATTTAAAAAATAGACAGAGAGGAAAGGGTGGTCAGAGGGGAGGGGGGGAATCACTGAAGCTCATCTAATCAGCTCATGAGTTCTGCCCTCCTCTGTGCCCCTCACAGGGTACAGCTTTAATGCAGTGATTTTTACCTGTATAAAAATCCTCAGGGATGGGAGTGGAAGCAAGAAATATAATTTTCCACAGAGCCTGGGCCCCCTGAGAGTATGTACAGGGAGGGAGAAGGTGGTAGGGAGATTGACTTCTATCACTTAGGCAGAGCACTATTAAGTTTTTCTGTTCCTTTTCACTATTTTGAGTTTCTCTCTCCCCTAGGGAGATACCTTGCAGATGATAGTGTGGGTTTAAAAACAAAATCCACATGGTCAGAGCCAGATAGATTAGGGGGCTGGGTACAGAGCAGATGCTGGCAGCTCACTAGCAGCCCAGAGGTGTCTTTCCTCTCTTAGTGTCCTCGTCCATAAGATGGATGTAATGAGACTCATCTTGAGGGTTTCTGGGGAGTGAAATAATCACGTATGTGCAGCACAGAGCCGGAGTTCAGCCAAGCTGGCCCTGATCCTCAGCCTTCCCTCCCTCTGTGCCTGACAGGGCCCTCTGCTCCCTGGGCACCCCCTGTGCCAGCCAGGAAGGCAGGAGGCAAGGTTTCTTCCCACTGTGTGTCACTGGATTTCAGCACAGGGCTGTAATCTTCCTAGAAGTTCCAGGCAGGTTAGAACCTGTGAGTTGTTGTCAATAGTGGATGCGGCAAAGGGGAAGCTATAAATAGGAAAGAAACAAAAGGGGAAACACATCAGCCCCTTCTCATGTGGCCTTCACCCACACACTGGTGGCTTAGCTCTGCTAGGGTCTCAGCTAAGAGCTAAGCATTGTGGCGGTCACATGGCAGGCTGAAGACGCCTCCTGTCTTTCCTAGGTGTCCCTCACATGCGCAGAAATGGCTTATTAGGGTTTTGTGACTACAGTCATGAAAATACTGCTTCTGTCCCTCTGGCCACAGAGTCCTAGTGGCTCAGAGGGTGTGGGACAGTACTGAGGGGCTGCAGACAGGAGGGCACAGTCATGGGCCTGGTCAGCATCTTGACAGCTAAAATTCTGAGGCCCACGTCTGGTAGGGTCCCCAGGGCCCTCAGAGCCCTTGCCCTCTCCTGCCAGATCCCAGGATTTTCTTACATTTTCCTAAGTTTTCTTGCTGCTCCCAGTGTCTTCTCCGTCAAGGTCACAGTAATCCCAAATGGTTCCCCTTTTTTGCAGATTTGAAGCAGACATCCTTTTTGCCCAGCAAATGTAATTCTGCACCAGGCCACACAGCTTGCTGAATGGTTA
Organism: Heterocephalus glaber; assembly: GCF_053883595.1. Taxonomy (NCBI): domain Eukaryota; kingdom Metazoa; phylum Chordata; class Mammalia; order Rodentia; family Bathyergidae; genus Heterocephalus; species Heterocephalus glaber. The sequence continues at coordinate 28,794,446 of NW_028258296.1, read as the reverse complement.
CACAGGCTGGATTTCAACTCCTAGTTGCTCCCTTGGCTGAGCAACCTTGGGCAGTGAACAACATATACAACTGTATGGCAGCTCTGCTTTTCATTCTCTGCTTTAATGGTGTAGGTTTACCATGCTGTTTCTGCTGCTGCCTCCTCTGAATTCACTGCTCTGCCCTCCACTGCAGCCCTTCTCATTAGCAAAGCCAACTTTTATAGCCTGGCACTGTCAGTTTCCTAGTCCCCTGTTTGAAGGGGCTTGTGATGCATTCCAAGGCTGGGCCAGAGGACAGTGACGGGCCCACAGGATTCTCTCTGGCACCATGCAGTGCTCCAGGCCTAGGCAAAGGTCTGTCTCATCCCCCGTAGGAGTGAGAGTCCCCCGCTTATCCACAGACTGAGGGCCGCATCCTCTCTACTGTGTTTAAGAGCAGGCACCCAGAATCCTGGAGTGTCAACATCCACCTCAGCCTCCTCACCTTCCCTCCCAGAAGGGCTGGCAGGTTGGCTTGTAAACAGCCCTCCTGAAAACCTCCTCCATCAGATTCCTAAGGCAGGCAGGTAAACAGATTAGTGTCCTCCTCCCACCTGGACTCCCCTTGACAGTGACCTTGCTCTTGGGGCTGCATCTGAAAACACTGCATTTTGTGATTCCATCTCTCCCACTTTGAAGCCCACAGCCCCTGCCAGAATATCTGGACCACCTGTTTAGAAGTGAGTGGTTCAATGCCAAGTTTCTGGTAGTGTTGCCAATAGCCAGGAGAGGCCCCTCCCTCTAGAGAGCAGAGCTAGAGGTGGGCTGTTACCTGGGTGGTCCTTGGGCAGTCATTTGAGAGGCCTAGAGAGGGAGGGTTGGCGTCAGACACAGGCATAGGTGCAAAGAAGAGGCAGCTCTAGGCATGGTGATAACAACCAGGCTAAGGGGGAGGCGGTAATGTAAAACAGTCAGCAAAATTCTCTCTCATAGCAAATAGCTGAATTTCCCGGGATAATCTCGTAAGCGTAGGAGGTATAGAACACTTTTGGGGAGCACAGACTCAGCCGGATAGAGCCAGAAGGAGGGTTTTGGAAGCATGATGCCTGAGCCTAGAGAGGAGACAGGGAGAGGAGCTGGTTAGATAAACAAGGAAGGAAACAAAACAATGATATAGAGGCATGGAATCAAGTGATGCGGCTAGGAGAGCCATCTTGAGAAGTGTGCCCTTTATTCTGTGAGTGGAAGCCCCCTTCCCCCTTGTTTGAGACAGGGTTTTCACTGAGATACTGATGTCCAGTCTGGGCTCAGCGTTGCAGTCTTCCTGCCTCAGCCTCCCAGAATGCCAGCACTGTAAGCATGTGCCACCACACTTCACCAGGCTTGTGTTTTAGAAACCTCACTCAGGTAGCTGAGTGAAAGAGATTGGAGAAGGGCAGGATGGGAGGGAGGGAGACCAGCTGGAGGCCATGGAGAGTCCAGGTGAGTGCATGAGCACCGGCCTGAAGGGGTAGCAGGAGAACCGGAGGAGGGAGTGTGTTTGAGGACAGCGTAGGCACAATGTCCCCAGGATTTGGTGAACGGTGGCCTGTGTGTGCACTTGGGGGGGCAGAGATAGAAACTGAGACTTTGAATGGCACCCAGGGTTCCAGCATGGGCAACCAGCTGGATGGAGGTAGCTTTGGGTGAGTTTGGTTTGGGACGTGGTAGTTTTAAGCTGTCCATGCTACAATCAACACTTTGCAGACCCCTTGGATGTAAAAGCTGAAGCTCAAGAAGCAGGTGGCATTGACACTCTGGACATGTGTGTGGTGACCAGTGACAGCAGACTGAGTTCAGGACGGAATATGCCCACTTTTGGGGTGGTTAGGTCAAGGATCTGCAAAGAAGGCAGACTGGAAACTGTTGGAGAGTTGGGAGGAGAAATTGGAGTCTCAAGAGGTCTCAAGAGCAGGAAGATTCACAAAGGAGGAAGTAGTTGGTGAAGCCCAGTGTAGCAGAAAGCAAAGTGACACGAGGTCTGACTCCTGTCCACAGGATCATGCACTGTGCAAGTCGCTATTGGCCTTGCAGAAAGCAGTATCAGAGGAGGGGCTGCAGCAGAGGCAGCTGCTGAGAGTTACAGAGCCTTTGGTGGAAGGAAAGAGAGAGGAGAAAGATGGTAGATAGAGGGGAGTTTAAAATCAGGCAAGATGTTTAGAGTGAGGGAAACCTGAGCAACATAATTGAGCTGGGTCAGCCAGATTAGAGGGAGAAGTTACAGATGCCAAGAAGAGAGAGGGGGAGGAAGGGAATGAGATGGATGGGTTGATACAGAACAAAGGAGTGAGACCTGATGCTTTGAGGATAAAAGGCAGGTGGAGAGTATAACTGTGGTACTGATGCTATGATAGGGGGAAAGAGGGTGGCGAGTTGGAGATTGTTGGCCTCATGGCCTCCACTTTTAAATGAAATAGAGCTCAGCCAGGGTTGTAGACCATGGATTTATGCTGGGATGAGCCTGCAGGGTTTGGGGATGTCTCTGAAGATCTCAGATTTTAGCTCCTTGTGTACAGGAAAGGGGAAGATAGAATGGATCAATCTAAAGCTTTCTGAGCAAACACAGCAGAAGGTAGGGGTTCAGACTTGGCAACAAACTAGCTCATATGATCAACTATGGTTTCCAACTGGGCAGAGAAGGAAAGAGGAAGCTCAAGAGGACCTGACGGACCAGGAAGATATCCACAGACCAGGAAGATATCAACAGATGGAGCCCTATGCTTCAGGGGCCAGGTGCTAGGGAGTAAGAGTGTAGAAAGGTGCGGGAATGTAGGCAGAAAGAGGCCATTTGCACCTAACATATGAGGCAGATCCAGCTGATGAGAAGGTTCAGGTAGGGTCAAGGCAATAGGGAGGTGATGTGGAGTACTGGTGCAGGCCACTGGAGTTGACATGTGAATTTATTTTGAGGCTAGAGCATTGAAGATGTTGTCATAGAACAGGGAGTGAGTGGCTTTGAGGACTGTGGCCACCTCCAGAGTGAATTAGGAGCAGTGTCTGTTTGGTGAAAACTATGGGGGGAGTGTAGTCTAGTGTTTCCCAAAGTGTGATCATAAGGACACATGGGATCTTGGTAGACACAGGGTATCTGTTTGGATCTCTCAGATCCCTAGGAGAGGCAAATCAGGAAAATTTGAGAATACTGCTATCCGGAAGGCGCAGGCTCCTAGGTATGGAGAAGGAAGCTATTGAAAGATGGATGGAGAGGGTTGGAAGAGAAGAGTAGGGAGAAGGAAGAGGAAGGAAACTGGAGAGCCACGGAAAGGGGGTAGAGAGAGCATCCATGCCCAGAGGGCTCACATTTGATGGGGACAGGAATGATAGCAGTGTGAAGCAGTGTGATTGGGCTCAGTCACTGTGGCCTGGGCTCCGTGGTGGCTGGGACAGCATCTATGCCTGCAGAGCTTGGCTGTGACAGAACTGTGGTGGACTCAGCTTCATGGTGTCCTGGTGGGGAAGACTGAATAATGTGTCCTTGAACAAGTAAGAGCCGAATTATTTGTAGTGTAGGTTAGAGTCCTTTGCCCTCTGAGGAATTGTCTCATCAGTAAATAGTGGGGCGGTTGACACTTGGATCAACACCTTTGCCTCTTTCCTATAACTGTCTTCTCTGCCTGGCTTTCTGCATCCTTGGTGTCTGATTCTCACCCTAGTGCATCCTAGGAACAAATGGCCAGTACCTGTCATTCTCTAGTCCTTGGAAAGCCCTGGCACCAGGGTTGTTATGTTAGTGGAGATGACAGCTACCAGTATAACCCCCCCTTCTACTTTCTACATACATCCCTCACCTGAATCCACTGGAGCCAGGTGGGACTGAAACCACCAGGTATGGAGGGAAAGACCTGGGCTTTAGAATCCCTATAAGATCTGAATTCTAATCCAGTGACACTTTCTAGACCTGTGACCTTGAATGACTTACCTTCTCTGAGCATCAGGTTCCTTGTCTACAAACTAGAGATAATAGCTCACCTGGAAGAGCTGTCATGAGCCTTGGGTGGGCAACGCATGTGCAATGCCAACAATAGGTGCTGAGCAACAGGCAGGTCCGTGGTCATAAGGTCATCATCAACTGCAGTTTGCATTGCATTGGGAGCCCAGAGCAAATGGAGGGGACAGAAAGAGAGTAGAGTGGGGAACACACAGGAGGTGAAGAGCCCTGGAGCTGCTATTCAATTACCGTCCCTTAATACCCCACACAGCAGCCCATGTTTACAGTGCATCTCACCTGTCTTTAACTTTGTTAGAGGTGGTAACAGTGTATTTTCAAGTGTTTCAAGGCCAAGGAGAACCTGATTCATCATTCCCAGAGCCTTGCATTTCAGGGGAGGGGGACATTCTAAGTGTTCAGTAACCAGTGTACTCTGAGTTAGGAAACAGAAACCAGAAACGTAATCATCCAGTGCACAGTCCACAAGAAAGGCTGTGACTCACTGCAGAATATGCGAGGGTTGTTCCCTGATTTCCCCTGTGTGACCCATGTGTCACCACCTGGTCACGCTGTGCAGAAGAGCTGCCCTCACTCCCTCCGTGTTCATGAACCCGAGGAGACACAGGAGGTCACACAAGGATCACAGGGGTTTGCTTCTGGAAATGCTGACAGTGGAGAGGTCTGCCTCCCACAGCCACCCACATGGGCTCTGGGAGGGGATGAGGCAAGGGCAGGAAAAAGGAACCGCAGATGATGGCTGGCACGTTCTCGGTGGGAGCACCGAGAGGGCAGAGCCTCTCACACATTTAACCTCAGATTCTCAGTCAGTCCCTCTGGTGTGGGGCTAAGAGTCACAAACCCCCTGGTGACAGACGGCTGGCTACTCCACAGGCTGCTCTTGGTGTACGAAGAGCTCAAGGACGGGCTGGGACTTCAAGGCTCATGTCCTTGCAGCATCTGTGGGATGTCTTGCTAGGGGAGAAATCCAAATGTATGGCACCAGACACTGCCACACCCCCACCTTGTGTCTGAAACTGCTCAAAGTTCAGCTCACAAATAGTTATTGAGGGTCTTTTCTTTTCTTTTTTTTTTTTTTGGTACCGGGGATCAAACTCGGGTCCTTGTGCTTGCGCAGCAGGTGGTGAAACCACTGAGCTAAATCCCCGGCCATTATTGAGGGTCTACAGGCACCAGACACTGCTAAAGTTACCTACCCAGCTTGTTTCCAACCCCTTTTTTCTGAGGCTGGGGATTGAATTGGGCCACTACTCTGCCACTGGGCACAACCCCAGCCCTGCTGGCCTCTTTTAAAGTTCACTTTGCCATTCCACATCATGCTCAAGCAGTTCAACCCCAAACCCTCTTGCTCCCTCTGAGGAACAAAGGTTCACAATGGGAGGTAATGTCCGCAGTGGATTCAGAGAGTCCTGCTAGAGACCTCCACATCCCAGCAGTGTCAACTGGACTCTGCGTCTTTTGTCTCCATTTTCTCATCTGTAAAATGGACTTAATAATTCCTCGTTCCACCTCCTTGGGTTGCTGCAAAGATGAACTGAGATGGTGCATGGTAAACTCAGCTCAGGGCTGGTAAACATAGGAACATAGGTGTTATTATTCACATTGGGCTGTTTCCTGCCACAGAGCCTTTGGTGCTCTGCCCTTACTGCAACACCTACATGGATTCCAACCATATGATTCCTTGTGCTTGGCTGCTGCTGTTTGGAAGCCTTGCTACTGTTCAATGGTGGGTACCCAAGAGGAGTGCCCCATACCAGCCGTGTGTGTTCATGTGCTGGGTGGGTGGTCATAAGAGGAAAGGAACCAAAGAGGAAAGGACCAAATTGCTGACCTTACCCACTCCCCCAACATACTATGCCAGCTGCTCTTATACTGAGATGTGTGACTTCACTGCATACAGTACCATGGGTTAAGAATAATTTGTTTTAAAAAGTGAACTGACAAATGTAAGATTATCCCTATTGTAATACCATTTTTGCTTACTTGCATTTCACGGGCTTGTAACTTTTCACTGTGGCATTTTTCAAGCATTCACAAACTAGAAAGAACAGTGTAAAAATCCCCAGCCTTAATAATTGTCCATATGTTAGCAATCATAGAATTTCTTGATGATTGAACGAGAGCAATGTGGGATGGTAATTTGTGCCCTGGGGACTGTACATCCCTAGCACTCACACAGAGAAAGCTGTACAATGTTTATGCCTTGTTCAAGAGAGGGCTGAGAGCTCTGGGTCTTTCCTATCCATTTCCAGTTGTCATCTCTTCTCTCTGGGAGAATGGGGTAATGGCTTCTAATGGTAATGACTAGGCCTGGAACATAGGTGGGTAATGAGAACTTTGCACACCTGACCTGCTGTGCTTGCTTGTTTGTTTGTTTGTTTGGCCGTACTGGGGATTGAACCCAGGGCCTTTGTACTGAGCTACATCCCCAGCCACACTTTTTAAAAAAATTTTGAGGCAAGGTCTCAAAATTGCTAACTTGCTAAGACTGTGCTCAAATTTGTAATCCCTGCTTCAGCCTCTCAGAATGCTGGGATTACAGGAGGACATCACCATACCCAGCTCCCTATGCTCTGGAGTGGAAAATGAGGAAGGCTCCTCACAGCAGAACGCTGCTGAGCAAGGAGCTGTGGCCAAGGCTCTGCTTTGCCCCTCCCTGCTTGCTGGTAGCCGAGTCCCTCCAACCCCATCTTCTCCAACATGGATTGTATGCTGCTTTGTAGACTGAAGACTGCTGCAAAAATGAACATAGCAAACAGCCAAGAGAAATGAACAATAATATGACCTGGGCTGGGTGGACCCAGGAGGGCCCTGTCTCACTTGCCAAGGAATTGCTTTAGCTCAGAAGCACAGGAAGCCTTTTCCCTGCTCAGCAACAGCAGCATGGGAAGTGATGAACTAGTTCCCCACCGGCGCCATTACCACCACAGCACTGTCGTTCCTATCATGCTCTCCTGGTGGAAGACTGGAGAAGGCACTGCCTCCCACCCAGGCTATCCCCACACTGGCTCAGGTGGTGGGTATTGTGGAAAGGGGTTGGGATATGGAATTAGAGCATCTAAATTCCAGTCCTGGCTCTGTTATGTAGTTGGCCTGGTGACCTTGAGCAATCCCTGGACCTCGACATCCTCATTCAGTGAGTATGTACAGCAACATTTTACCCCAGAATGATTATAAAATTCATATAACTGTTATTCGTATTGTCTGGATTGACTTTAGACAAAACTGTGAAACAGGTGAAGTGTTAAGTCAGCATTTTCTAATGTCCTAGTCATATTCCCCCTTTCCCTGAGTCCTTCTTTCCATTTATCCTTGAACCACCAGATCCTGTTAGGCTGCCAGTCAAGGACACAGTCAAGCCAGGCAAGATGGCACACTCAGGAGGCAGGAGAATGATGAGTTCAAGGCCAGCCTGGGCCACATAGTGAGACCTTGTCTCCAAAAACCAAAACCAAAAAAGAAAAATCAATAAAATTAATACATGTTAAAGGGCTAGTAGTTTCATTTCAATAGAGGAAATAAATAATGTTTATCATGTGCTCACTAATCCCCTGGCATTGAACGTATTTTTGTGTAGTTCTCACATCAGTGTCATGAAATATGCGGCTATTTGCCTCACTTTACAGTTGAGAAAACTGACCTAGAAGTGAAATATTTGTTAAAAATTGCCTGAATAGCAAAAACCAGGATTCAATTGTAGATGTGTCCAATTCTCAGAGCAGTGCTATTTGTTTATTTAATCTTTTTTGAGGCAGTATAATCTCATGATAGAAAGCACAAAGTCTGAGCCAGATGGTCTAGGTTCAAAGCTCAGCTGCAGCACACATCACTGTGCACCTGGGCAGGTACTTTGTCCTCCTCTGGAGGAAGGAATAAGAATAGTGCCACCTTGAAGGATATCATCAGAATCAAAGGAGTTAACATACATGAGGCTCTTGGAACAGTCTCTGGCACATAAGAAGAATGAGGCGATTGGTGGGGGAGGAAAGGGAGAGGGCGGATTGAAATTGATTGAGATGTGTCAAATGCATGTACCAATGCCCCAAAACACACCTCAGCATTATGTAAGACTAACCTGTACTAATAAAAATGCATAAAGCAATTCATGTCCCCTGGTAAAATTCAAGCAGTTGGGACAGCATGAAGGAAACAGGAAAGCCTCCCTAATGCTCCCTTGTCAGTTCACCTCTCAGATCGTCTGATGGGAGAAAATTCTTCCAGATGTTTTGTACATATTGCACATAAATGCACATAAGTACAGTTGTGTTCTTGTTACATCAAAATGACAACTTTTTGGTTTTTTTGGTACCGGGGATCGAACGCGGGTCCTTGCGCTTGCGCAGCAGGCAGTGAAAAAAATGACATTTTTAATGAGGCAGAGCTTTTACTATGTTGCCCAGGTTGGCCTGAAATTCCTGGGCTGGAACCATCCTCCTGCCTCAGCCTCCTGAGGATGTGGGACTGTAAGAGTGAACCACTGCACCTTACTTGAAAAGGTAACTTTTTTTTTCTACTTAATATTTCACAGCCGACTTTCTGGATCAGTACCTATAGAATCACCTTATTGTTTTTCTTTTCTTTTCTTTTCTTTTTTTTTTTTTGTGGTGCTGTGGATTGAACCCAAGGCGTTTACACTGAGCCATACCCGAACTCTCTTTTTTATTTTTTATAGGATACAGAGTCTTCTTGCTAAATTGTTAAGTTGCCAAGGGTGGGCTCCAACTGTGATCCTCCTGCCTCAGCCTCCCAGAGTGCTGGGATTACAGGTGTGCACCACCACACCCAGCTTCTAAAATTACCTCATTCTTCATCAGTTGTACAGTCAGTGTGTTCCACAGCATGGATGGGTTGTAATTTAATCATCCATTTGCAGGTAAACTGCAAATGATACTCCCATAAATACCTTAAAATATATACCTTGGTATATACAAATGTTTGAACACCTGGAAGGCCAACTTTCTTCTCTAAGACTGAGTTAAGTGGAGCTGGATGACTATGTTTCCTCCAACACCCACCTTCTTTTGCGCTACAGCAGCACAGTGATCCCCCCACTGGGGCAGAGTCAGCCCCTAAACTGAGCCCTTTCCTGCTGCAGCTCAAGGTGGCAGTCAGGTGGCCATTGCTGCTAGGTTTACCTACATTTCTTTCCTCTCTGCATTTCCATAGTAAAGTCTGTTGTGTGCGTGTGCGCGTGTGTGTGTGATTTTTTTTTTCATCAAACCTCTTCCCTCTCCCTTGTTTTCATTAGCATTACCAGGCTGTCATTACATTACATGAATCCCTCCCTTCTCTGTGTCCCTACAGCACAGGGACCTCTGCTGCAGAGGCCCCTTCAGATCTCTGATCTTTCTGGAGTGTGAGAGTCTAGTGCTGCTTTTCCTTCATAGCTCCCAGGGTTAGCAATGCTTTCCCTATGGCATATGCTCAATAATTTGTTTTTTAAAGTAACATTTTCACTTTTAAATAAAAAGATAATATATGCTTTCTGTAAGAAAAATATTTAAAACGGAGAGCTGTATAACTGAGAAAATTAAAATCACCTAGAATTCCATAATTATCCAGAGACATTCTGGTGTGTTTTCCTTCCAGTTATTGAATTAATTAAGAAGCAAATTAATGAAAAGCTGGTACTAAGATTAAGAAAGTAATTGGGGAACAGGATGCTGAGTCTGTGGTAAGGATAAGTCCTGAAATGGCCACTTCAGATATGGACAGTCAAATTGATGTGGACCTTGTACAGAGAATGAGTCTGAATTATAAAGTACATCTCTGGCCGTGCCACTATTCATTCATTAAGTATTTATTGAGGATCACTAGGCCATAGCCCACATGCAATGAATTCTCTAGCCAATAAGACACTAAGTAGACAACTATTATGCAGGCCTTTTAGAAGGAAGTACAGTTGACCTCCCTGCCTAGTAGACTGGGAATTCCCAGGACACCAAGCCCATGGCTGCCTTCAGGGGTCAGGAACCTAGAAGGTAATGCTTCTGCAAGTACTGCAAAATTCAATGCTATGATTTATATCGCTGTCACTGGTTTATTGTATGTTAACTCCAGGGAATTCTCAGTCTCTCTATAACTGTTCAAGTTCACATTTTTGTTTGGCTTTCATTAGAGGTAGCTTAAATATCTACTGTTTCTTACTTGTTCCTAGTAGGACTCAGCAAAGGTAGAACTTTAGAGATTATTCTTGCTTAAGGTGCTTTTTGCCCAGTGCCTTCCATAGCTGCCTATCTACTCATGATGTTATGGGATCGGGCTCAACAAATTCTTTTGAGGAATGAAAGGATCAAAGCTCCAGGTTGGCTGTCCCTAACAAAGCCTCTTACATAGCCCTGAGGCCATTTTTTGCTGTCCTCTCAGATGTCTGGTTGACGCAGCCTAGGATTTTGCTGTTCAGAAGTTGAAAAGTTGACTCTTTTCTGCTTCGTCAGTGTGATGACTGTTTGCACCACTGTGGGAGATGTGCCCCCCTCAAGCCTTGTTACCAATGTCATGGTACTCGTCCGACATGGAAAAAAAAATTTTATGGTGAAGGTTGGCTGTAGATTTGAGGAAATTTGAGTCCTAAAATTATTTATGGTACAGCCAACATCCATGTCATTATATTTACTTAACCTCTAGGGAGCTTTATGATATAGTATCAAGATAAAAGGCCAAAGGGTCTAGAGGTCTGGAGTTCTTTCATTTAATTAATAAGTACTGAGTGCTAATTCTATGGCAGGCCCCTTACTAAGAACAAAATCTTAGAGTCCATAGAGCAACAGCTATTAAATAGCAAGTAATAGAAATAAATGTGTAATTACCAACAGTGACAAATTCCAGGAAGAAAAGGGAGCTGTAGGTACATATAACCATGGAACCTGACCTAGATTGGGTGTTGGAAAAGGCTTTAGGAGACCAGGACATCTGAACTGGGATTGGCTATTTAATCTATGTCTTCACATCAGTAAAATGGGGATAATACTACCCCTTGACTCAGTGGAACACTGTGGGAAAACAAACTTAGAAAAAAATTCCCAGTGTTCTTAAAACTGGAAATGCCCCTCTCCAGCCAGAGGCAGCTGTTCTCTGGCTTCTACACCCTTCACCCAGCCAGGCATTACTCAGGCATTTAGATTGAAGACCTTTGATCATTTCTTTTTAGCCTGCCAGGTAGCTGGGGTCAAACAGACCTGGGGTTATCTTTGGTTCTGCCACTTACCTCTCATGTGAGTTTGAGCAAGTTATTTAATTGGTAAAACTTACTTTTTTCATTTCTGAAATATGGCAATAAGAGGACCAGCTCATGACTTTAAGCTTGTAAAACACTTAGCATAGTATTTGACACATAATTACTCCCAAACAAATGGTAGCTATTGTTATTGTAATTGTCATTATTGTTACTTATTAGCCCTTGTCAATTATCTCTTGATAATAATTTTGGTCCTTCACTTCCAGTCCACTGCCACCAGCCTGGTAAAAGCCTTTGTCCTGTGACCTTAAAGCTAATACCATACCCTTTAATAACCTTGGCTATCACTTCCCTAATTTATGCTACTTGCTTCCAGAGTGTTCATTCTAAAATAACAATGCTTTACATCCATCACTTCTTTTCTTTAATATTATCATTGAAAAAATATTTGCACCCTATACCACAAAAAGCTAAGCTTTTTAATATGGAACAAGTCCCTAGAAAGTTGATCAAAAAAAGACCTACAAATGGATAGAAAAATGGAAGTACTAGTTCAAAAAGAAACATAAAGGGCTGTTTAACATGAAAAGATAAGCAGCCTCACAAAAGAAATGCAAATTAAAATTGCACTAAAATTTGTATTTACTTATCAAGTTGACAAAAATTTAAATAATACCTTCTGTCAGGGTTGGAGAACTAGGGGTTTTCTAACATTGCTGTGATGTATAAATTGGTATAATCCCTATGGAAGACAACTGGCATTATTTATTGAAATTACAAAAGCATATACTCTTTGATTCAGCAGTTTTACCTCTGGAAGTTTATCCTATGGGTATTCTTTTTTTTTTTTTTTTCAGTACTGGGGATCAAACTCAGGACCTTGTGCTTGCAAGGCAGGCCCAGTGCCACTGAGCTAAATCCTCAGCCCCTCCCATGGATATTCTTGCACATTTATTCATTGCAGTATTGTTTGAAATAGGTAAGACTTAGAAACAATCTAAATGTCCAGCAAATTATGTTATATCCCTTTCAAAGAAATACCATGCAAAAGAGAATGAATAGGGTCCCTCTGTGCTAATGGAAAAATCTCCCAGATATACTGCTAAATGATAAAAAAGAAAAATGTAGAGTGGTGAGTATAGTATTTTACTCTCTATGTAGGGTGGAGTACAGGAACAGACATGCACATACATAAATATTGGGAGAAACTCGGAGGCACACACAATTTTTATAGCAGTGCTTACCTGTAATGGGCAGATGGGAGACAGAGGTAAGAGGGGAACTTCTACAACAACACATTTGCCCTCAAGTTAAGATATCTGATTCAAACTCTGTTTCTGCTTCTCACTACCTATGTATTTTGGCACATTGTAAGTATGTGACAAGTGTTTATTAAATAATTTATGATTGAGGCTATTTACTCTGAGTCTGTTTCCTCCCACGCAAATTGAGAAGAGATGCCTCCTATTTCACAGGAATACTGCGAAGATGAATGATAGAATGTGTCATTGACTCTAGTGACAGTTAATGAAACCTATTATGTGCTTAATACTTTTACAACCATTATTTCCTTGACTCCTCACAGGAACTCTATGAGGTAATTATAGATTCACTTACTCTTGAGGAAATGAAGGGACTGAGAGGAGGGAATGACTTGCCTAAGGTCATTTTTGAGTTGTCCTCTAGTCTCTCTTTACAATTACCTTCCCATGATGTAACACATAGTATAAACTTTGCATATCTGCGTTTCTTAATTGTTTACCTGTCACCTGCAACTTGAAGGAGGAGAGGTTTATTTTGGCTCACAGTTTCAGAAGTTTCCATCCCCGATATGACAGAGGAGTATGGTGGAGGAAAGCTGCTTTTGTTATGGAAGCAGTGAGCAAAGGACCAGCAGGGGAGGGAGATGCATCCTTCCAGGTCATACCTCTTCGGACCCCACCTCCTTGCAGCAGCGCATTTAGCTCTGAACTCATCTGTGGATTAATCTACTGATGAGTCCAGCATCCTCATGACACAGTCATCTTCCACAAGCTCTCCCTCCGAGTGCCTGAGGTTTGGGGAGTACATTCCAGATCCAAACCACACGAGGTGTGGTGGCACACACCTGTAATCCCAGCACACTAGAAGCCTAGGGCAGAAGGATGGAAAATCTGAACCCAATCTGGGAGATTTAGGAATTTAGTGAAAAACCTGGCTGAGGATGTATCTCATTGAGAAGGCCCTGGGTTCAGCCCCCAGGACCACACAGGAAGGAAGGAAGGAAGGAAGGAAGGAAGGAAGGAAGGAAGGAAGGAAGGATCTTTGTATATGGTATGCACATCTTTGTATATGGTAGGTGCTCGAGGAACTTTGAAAATAAAAAAAACCTAAGTTGTATCACTTTTCGCAGTGACACTTCAGAGTAGCAGGAAAACAAGTAAACATGTTTCTTTTTTTAATTGAGCAATTATTTACCGAGGATGTGCATAGTTATGTGGGAGACTCAAAGGAACTGTTACAGGTGTTTAGAGGCTAATTAGCAAAAAGATGCATAGGAAAACAAAGTTAACCTAAGGTTTTATTCACCAAATACTTATTTTGTAGACAATATACAAAGTTAGGGATAGAATGATGGAAATGACAAATTGCCAGCCCTTAAGGATCTTGGTCTGATGAAATAACCAGTAATAAGAGCATTCAATGATACACACACCCTACTGAGGTGTGAGTACCATAGGTTTGCCTCCACTAAAACAGACTACTAATCCAAGGTGAGCCCAGTAGTAAGCACAGGCGGATCACAGCTCTCCTCACACGTGGGTTACTTGGTATCATGTGCTTGGTATGGTATTTGTTTGGGTTTGGTGTGCATCAGGGATGGTAGAGAATGAAGCCTTCGAAGCAAAAATTACTACTTTGAAAAGTTAAGGTGACATGCTTGGTATACCTCGATAATGGAATTTTCAGTGCCAGGGTTGAGTCTGGACAGGAGTTGATAATGAGGAACTTTTCCAATTTTGAGCAGAGGAGCAAACATCTGAGGTGTGATCGAAACATATGATGAATTTGTTTAAAATTTAAAAAATGTATTACATTAAAAGACACTTGGCCTCGAGTCCCCCTCAAAATACTCCCCCTTGCTTGGAACACATCCAGCTTTATCCCACCATTCTTTTAACTTTCTGAAGCAATTCTGGAAGTCCTTTCTTCTGAGTGTCTTTAGTTGGGCTGTCATAGCCGTCTTGATGTCCAGAATTGATTCAAAATACTTACCTTTCATGCTCATTTTGACTTTGGGGAAGAGCCAGAAGTTGCAGAGTGCCAGATCCCGGGAATAAGGTGGATGAGGACACACCCTAATGCTTTTTTTTTTTTTTTGGTACCGGGGATTGAACTCAGGACCATGTGCTTGTGAGGCAGGCAGTGGCACCACTGAGCTAAACCCCCGTGATGTTTTATGAGCCTGTCTTTCCCTTGGATGCCACCCAGAAGCAGCATTCACTATATTTTTGATAACACTCACAAAAGGGGACTTCCAGAACTGCTTCAGAAAGTGGTAAGAATGATGGGATAATTTCAGTGTTGTCCAATGACCAGGTTTTTTTTTTTCTTTTGATAGTATTACCCTAAGGTCACAAAGATATTTTCTTTGGATAGTGTTACTGCTTTACCTTCTACATTTAGATCTAAAATCCATCTGGAATTTGAGGTCAGGTGTGTTGTGAAGTAGGCATCAAGATTCTTTTCCTCCTACTGAATATTTGGTGGATCCAGCATCATTTCCTGGAAAGACAGACTATTACCCCCAATGCACCAAGCAACGCCTTTGACATTAATCAAGTGTCCATGTAGTGCAGATCTGTTTCTGGACTCCAGTCTCTTTGGTCATTTTGTCTATCCTTGTATTATTTCTGTGGCTTTATAAGAGGTCTTGATGTCTAACAGTTAAGTTCTACAACGGTCTCCAATTTTCCACCCCACTAAAACATCTAGTACTGAAGTGGTACCTCCACCTGCACTTGGCTTTCAATCTGTCCATATGATTGTGACTGATTTGCCTGCTCCAGTAACTTGTTCCTTGTGGTTACCTAGGTCTTTGTCTCATCAAAGCCTTTTAAACTGAAAACTATCCAGGTGTTTGCAGACCAGGAGGCAAGTCTGTTGGGTAATTAATGCGGGGAAGAGGTAAGATTGTCCTCTAAGAGGGGTTTGGTAAGGAAGTGGCCCATCTGCACTTGGGACTGGCTACTCTGAAGATCTGAGAGCCACATTCTAAAACCAGGGCAGCAGAGGGCCAAGGGAGGCCACCGAATGTAAATGTCGCGCGCGGGGCGTGGGGAGGGGGGGTCCTCGAGGCAGCGCGAATCGGCTCGCCTGGGTGGGGCCGCGGAGCCGCAAATCACCAGTTGGGGGCCGGAGTGCGAGCGGGCTCAGAGCTGCGCCTGCTGCCGCCGCGCTGCGGCTGGACTCACAGCCGCCTCCGAGCGCACCCGCGAGCCGCGCGCCCCGCGCGGGCCGTGAGCAGCCCGGGCTCCGCAAGCGGTGGCCGGGCGGGGAGTGCGGGGCAGGCGGCGCGGCGCCTGTGAGCCCGGGAGCCCCAGCGCCCGAGCGCCGCGCAGGAGGTGAGTGCGCCCCACTGCTGCTCTCCGGGCGCCTGGGCCCCGGGCCCCAGTGAGAAGGCGCTGGGAAGTTTGCTGGAGAAAGTTAGGCTCTGGGGAGAGTGGAGCCGGCGCTCGTTGCTGTTCCCAAGCAGCCCTGGGGGTAAGGGTGGCCGAAAGGTGGACGGGCTTTTTCTGCTCCCCCGGCCCGCTGGGCGCGGGGCTCCCGGGACGCTCAGGGATTTTCCGTGCGAATCTCGGCCCTTCGCCCCGGAGCCGCATCTTCCTCCACGCCCCCTCGGTCCCGTCTCGCTGTCCCGTTGGCCGGCCGGGGTGCGGAGATGGAAAGGCCCAGGAGCCTCCCTGGAAGTCCAAGGCTCCGAGGAGGCAGTTCCTCCACTAATCTCTTGGGAAGTTTGCAAAGAAAGCGAAGGCGCCTGCTCTGTAACTGTTAACAACATCCCCTCCCTCTCGCTCCTTTGTTGAAAGAATGAATAGTTGGTTGTGTCGCTGGCTCCCTTGGCTTCGGGGTGGGGGGAGCTTAGGGAGAGAGAGAGAGAGGGAGTGAGGGACACTGGGGCGAGAGAGGAAGGAG
Organism: Heterocephalus glaber; assembly: GCF_053883595.1. Lineage (NCBI taxonomy): Eukaryota > Metazoa > Chordata > Mammalia > Rodentia > Bathyergidae > Heterocephalus > Heterocephalus glaber. The sequence goes on along the minus strand of NW_028258296.1, from coordinate 28,778,148 downwards.
GATCACAGCCCGTCTTTACTCACCTAGGCTGCTGCCCCTTAAGAATAATTTGATCAGGTGTAGACCCTCGTCCTCGTCGGGAGGCGGTCCAGAGGGCTCCGAAGCAGCGGGCGAAGCTACGCCTTCCGGGGAGCGGTGGGTCGTCCGTCGTTGCGGGGGGGTTGGGAGCTGGTAGAGAACTCTGGTTTTAGTGTGAGCACATTTGATGCAAGTGCAAAGGGGGAAAACCATTTGCCCAACCTCGTGTCTGCTTTTGCTTAACGCCATTAGCTGAGATGGAAAGTAGAGACATGCGTTCAGAGATTCGTTTAAACCTTGACTCTTATCTCCCAAGGCTACTCAGACCTCCCCACTGAAAGCACATTGGTGGAGGGAAGGTCAGTTTGAGGGCCGATTATCTCCCTCTGTGTTGCCAGGGAATGAGCTGGGATCCTGGAGGAAGGAGGAGGCCTTGGTGCTGGAGCCAGGACTTGGAGGAGCAGTGCCAAGTGGGAAGGGGCTGCCCAGTTAATCACTGGGAAGCCTGCAGGCAAAGCGGTAGCGGTTTGGGGCCAAGGGCATAGGCAGTGTTCCCTAACACTGCTATGCCAGGGGCTTCCTCATTGCCCAATACCAGCTTTCTCTAAACTGCTGCTCAGAAGCCTAACGCTTCCAGGGTTGACTAACCGAGATCGAAATCTTCTATTCTTATTGAAAGAACTTCTTGTCAAATGAGTGCTAATCTTAAGAACCTTATCTGTAAATCCTGTGCTATGTTGCTTGAAAGACAATTCACGGAAGAATTATTCATACATTAATCATTTGGCTAAACTTAATAAGTTTATACTTCAAAAATAAAGGGATGCTTTTAATTCCTACACACAAGTAAAGCTTCATTCTAAGTGGATAAGCCAATTTTATTTATGGGGTTATTCTATCTCCTTTCCCTGTCTGACTCTGCAGAGATTTTTTTAAAACTACAGATCCAAATTGTAATTTCTCTGTCATGGTAATAGTTGGAGCTGAGGCAATAGTATTTCCAGAGTTTAAAATATGATAGAAAGACGTGAAGACCTCATCAGATAACCATCTATGAGTTTAATTTGAAAATATCCCATTTCAAACGTAAGAAAAAAATCCAAACAAGCAAGCCACTTATCTCTGCCTCAACTTGCGTGATCATCAGTTTTTTTGAAACATCTTTGTAAAGCGAGTGAGTTGGGCCCTGTTTACAAGCTTGTCAAAGCACAGCCACTGACCAGGCTTAGGGAGGCAGCATTCTACTTAAAGTTTATCAGGCTCTCTCCTGTCTTTAATGTTCATGCAAGTCTCACACTATCATATAAAGATGTAGAGTCTTTGACCTTTGTATACTTAGATACTGTGTCTATTTACCTGCCCAGGAGAGAGGTCAAGGCAGGTGGTCAAAATTTCACCCAGGTGTTTCTTTCGAAGCCCACACATGGCTCACCTAGTGTGTGTGTGCCTGTTTGTATGTCTGTGTCTACTTGTCTTGCTGTTTTTATATCTGTTCTGGTTTTACATATTTCCTTCCTCCTCCTTCCAAACTGCAGTGAGTTCATTGTGAACTTCCACAGTAATAAGGGTACAGTGAAGAAGAAATATTGACATGGCCCCTGTCCTTCTGAGAGGAGACTTGTTTATTGAGTGTTTGGTGTATGTCAAGAGTATCACATGCACTGCTGGAGTGGTAGGTCAGTGGTAGAGCACTTGTCTAGCATGTGCAGGGCCCTGGGTTCAATCCCCAGCACCATAACAAAGAGTATCACATACACATCACTTGGAATTTTCACAACAGTTTCATGAAATTGGTATTGTTAACTCATTTTTCAAATAAGAAACTGTCAGACAGTTTGAGTAACTTGTCCCAGGCCATACATACAGCTAGTAAGGCAGAAGCAGAGTAGAGGTTTGATGTGGTAAATATTTGGCTCCAGCACCTAGGGTCTGAGTCAGGCATTTTGAATTTTAGAGATCAAATAGTACATAAGAAATAGAAAACATGGGGGCCAGAGCCTGGAGACTCTAAAGTGCTATTCCAACCACTTGCACCTACTATAAGGCCTCTGAATTTGCTGATTTCTGCTTGGAACTCCATTTTTGACTGGTTCTTTCTCTTTTATTCAAGTCTCATATATTGTTACTTCTTCAGAAAGGCCTTTCCAGGGTTCCCTAATTTACCCCCAACAAGTACCTTCTATCATTCTATCCTGTTTTATATTCTTTAGAGTGCTTATGACTTAGATATTACCTGGCTTATTTTCTAATTTGTGTTGGTTGGGGTTCCTCATCCCAAATGTTGGTGCCATGAGAGCAGTAACTTATCTGATTTATTATGACCTCAGCCTTGGTACACTGTAAACCTCAGAGGACAGATTTCAAGTGAATGAACATTTATTTCCCTTATCCGGAAAAATGAACTGGGACCTACCAGCATTTATTCATTACTTAATGTCTCTTCCTCCATAGGGTATTAACCTCATAAGGATAGGAACCACTTTTGTCTTGTTTGACACTGTTCCTGACACCTAGCACAGTGCCAGCCGCACAAGAGGCTCTCTATAAATGTGTGTGTGTGTTGAATGAATGCTTCTATGGATTGAATGATCCTGCTTCATCATCATTTGATTCTGTTACTCAGGTAAACAATTCTGAGTTATAGGTCTCTGTACCAGAGAGAGTCACTGATCCAATGGTTTTCAACCCTGAGTCTACATTCGACAATACTGGGAAGTTTTAATAAGACTGAGGCTGGTATTCTACCCCCAGAGATTCTGATTTCATTGCTCTGGGTTGTGGGTTTGGCACCAAACTTTTGAAAGCTTCCCACAATTCTTATGTATAGACAGATTGAAAATTATCATTGTGTGTTTTCAGAACTCTCCTTGCATTGGTTCTGGTAGGCTTGAAACAGCCATGGTGAAAGAGCAGGGAAATAATTCATGGATATTGCATGGTTCCTGACAGTTTAAAAGGTACTTTCACATCTGTTATCACATCTGATAATAAAAACTCAGGAATCTACTTTCTGGTTTAAATATTCACTATACATTGATGACTGTTAAAAATCTACATCTGCCCTTGCTCCTAACTGCCCAAAGGAGTATATCACCTCTTTGTACACTTGTCCCTTGGTACCTTACAGTAGCTTCTTACCCTTCTCCTGCAAGTGTCCTCTTCTGAAACTGGCATGTTCCAGCATCGAGCTGTTCTACCATGGCTGTGGCCTCCTTCCTCCCAGCCTAGAGGCCTTGAGCTCCCAGTGTCTCTTCACTCCTCACGTTTATTTCCCTTCCCCTGACCACTGCCATAGTAGAGTTCTTCATCATTCCTCCATGAGTTATTGGCATTTGCCAGTGTGACCTCCCTGGTAACCTTTTTTCCCCTCTGGAAATACTAGTTGCCTACCTGGGTACAGACTGCATTCTGTCCATCCCTTCCAGGTCTTCCCTAGTACTTACAGACAAGTCCAAACACTTTGGCAGAACCTTCAAGACTTCATGGTTTGGTCCTAAACTGGAAAATCCTTCCAGGAAACTCTCAGCTTCTCCACTCAAGCTATATACCACATGGGTGGCAGTATGCTAAGCTTCTGGGGATACTTCCATGCCTTTGTGTATGTGCCATAGTAGCATCCTGGAAGGCATTCCTCTGCAAATGCCAACCTTTCAGAATGCTTCACATCCATGGTTGCCCTTTCCAAGATCCTCCTGGGGTTCTTTTGCCATAATTAAATATTGTTCCTTGCAGTACAAGGGTCACTGTTCATGAGTTTGAGTTCTACTCTTCTCTTACTGAAGTTCATAGTTAGGGGTTGAAGTTTGGGCTTAGGCATCTTTGTTTCTCTGTGTCTTATGTGGAGCAGGCACTTAAATATTGTTTTAAAAAGATAGGAAAGCAAGTTGTTAACGTCCTTTGTTATCAGAGAGTAAATTAAGGGGTGGGTAACTTGCAGAAGGGCATTTTAGAGAATTTTCACTCAATCTTGAAATCTAGAGTGATCTTGCGTATACACAGAAGAAAAAGGCTGCCAGAAACGGATAAATTTTGCCCTTCATATCATCTTGGAAATAGACTTGGTTGGCAGTGTAGCCTTTGCATCTGAGGTTTTTTTTTAAAGTGTCCTCCCCAAGGTACTTTCAAATGACCCAGGGCTATCTAGTAAGTAGGGAGGTCCTGATAGCTTCAAAAGGAGAGATTTCACAGCTTCAGGGTGTCTGTGCAAATAGGGTGGGGAATTGTAATTGGCTTACATCACTGGTGGTCTGGTGGAGGGGTAGGGAATTTGGTTTCTTTTTTAATAGTAATGATTAACACTGAGCAAGTGCTGACAGTGTGCCAGGTACTGGGCAGAACCAGGAGGGGCCCTCGAGGGACTCATAGCCTTATTGTTCTGCACTTACTCTGGGCCAGGCTTTCCTTCTGTGGTCCCAGATGGATGTGGAGCAGGCATGCTTCAAAATGACCAGGTTTGGCAAAGAACAGAGGACAGGGGTAGGATTATATTTCTTGAGGAAAGGGTCCTTCACCCACCCAGCTTTTCTTTATTGCATGACAAAGCAGTGGGGGTTTTTTGTTTTGTTTTGTTTTGTTGTACTGAGAATTGAACCTCCAGGGTCTTTTCACTGGGCCATATTCCCAGCCCTTTTAAATTTTTTATTCTGAGACAGGGTCTCAGTAAGTTGCCAAGTTGCCCAGGCATGGCTCAAACTTGCAGTCTTCCTCTTCCGCCTCCCAGGGTGCCGAGATTACACGTGTGTGCCACAATACTTGTGTGACTGTGTGAGTGTGTGTCTTGTAGATATAGTGTGTTTCCTTTGCACACTCTGCTGTATTTGTCTTAGTGCCGCCTCTGTAGGCTTGTGGAGGTGGTCTTAAAGCCGTATCTCAAGTTCCCAATTTTGGTTAAACTGTGACTGCATTGCAGCTGGAAAGTGGGAGTCTTCACCAAAGCTCTTCCCTGCCCAGTGCAGTGGGAAGGATGGTCAGAGAGGAGCAGGACTACAGGGCTTGAGACAGGCTATGCAGCAGGGGGCTGTTCTTGCTGGTCTTGGGGGAGGGCAGCTTTAGGAGGGGAGGCCAGGGCAGAGCAGTAGGCTGAGCTGTCCTGCTGTCTTGTGCTGGCCACTGTAATATTGTGACTAGTACAGGACGGCTGCTGGATAGCCCAGAGAATAGCCCTAATTTTTCCTGGGACTTCTGTGGACTTTTTTCTCTGTGTGTTGGCCTTAGGCTTAGCTCAGAATCATGATTTGTTTAGAGGGGGACTGACTCTGCTCAATGAATGTTTGTACCAGTGGTCGGAATGGCAATGATTACTGGAGCCACTTCTGCAACCTCATGTGCCATTTTCCCCCCTTTCCATGCTCCCTCTGCCCTGTCTCCCTCTGCCTTTCTTCTTCCCCTTCCCTTCTTATTCTCAGTTTACAGGGACCCATGGGCATTACTTAACCATACTGGTGGCAGGCAGGCTCCTAACCCCTCCAGGGGACAATGCATGTGGAGTCACCATTCCAGGGGCTTTCCTCTGCAGCTGAGCCCACTGATGTATGGAAGAATGGCCCACCTCCTGACCCCCTGATGCTGAGCTGTCTTCATTAATTACAGTACATTGATTTATTTATAAGCACCAGGTCTTTGCCTGAAAAATTCTGCCTCATCACTCTGGGCAGCCCAACTGGAGTCTGGCACTGAAGACATTCTAGCAGCTCAAGAATTTCAGTAATCTCCACCTGTTCTTATCATTTACAGTGTGGTGGAAATATGTGCACCAGTTATCTAACAATGTGTAACATTTTCTCGAATGTTTATTACTGAAACTGTGAGTCTCTCCTTACTAACAATTTTTTTTGGTTAGTTATCCTTTTCTATCTCCTTCAGTTGTCTGAAATAGTAAAATGGCTCATATGCCTCTAACAACTCTCAGATGTTTGCTCTTTTGATTTTGTTGCCAATCCAGGCAAATTACTCTGGAAGACCCTAAAGAAGGGAGATGACTAAATGTCACATTCTTATTAGGCTCCACTAGTGACACTATTAAATGTTGTTTGCTTAATTTTGATGCTTCATGAATTCTTTTTGTTATGTGCTCTATTTCCATTTCTTTTGTAAGTAGAAAGTCAGTTCTTGTGAATATCTCACCTTTATCCTTCACTCTTTCCTTTCTCCCTTAGAGCTGATCATGGCTGCAGGAAAATTTGCAAGCTTTCCTAGAAACATGTCGGTGAATCACCAGTTCCCTCTGGCCTCCTCTATGGACCTTCTGAGCAGCAAGTCCCCTCTCGTTGAGCATCGCACAGATGCCTATCAAGACGTGTCTATACATGGCACCCTTCCACGGAAGAAAAAGGGCCCTCCTCCCATAAGGTCCTGTAATAACATCAGTCATATGGGCACCCTCCCCCACTCCAAATCCCCGTGGCAGAGCTCACCTCTGACCCAGGACATCATCCAGGAAAACCCACTGCAAGACTGGAAAGGTGAAATCTTCACTTTCAGGTAAGTTCTCTTAATTTCCGGAGTGAAGTTGATTTGTTTTAAAAGGACTTTTTAAAAAGTCTTTTCAAAAAGTCTTTTCATCAGGAAAAATGTCAAACACATACAGTGTTGAGCGAATAGGTCAGTTATCTCCCATGGAGCCATCACCCCTGTTCAGCAATATCAGCTCATGCCAGGCCTGTTTTGTCTGTATTTTCATCCACTTTCCCTCTTCTGGTATCATTTTGAATCTCAGATCTCATTTAGAGATAAATTTATCTATAAATATTTTTTATGTATCTTTGAAAGATAAGGACTTTTTATTTAAAAACGATTTAACCACTGTATAAAATATAACACCTAAAAAATGAACCATTTCTTAGTATCATCTCATATTTGAGAGTGTTTTAAAATGGAACTTCCAGTATCATTAAGTCCCTTAAAAGAAGGCACACTTTAAAGAAAAATTATAGCAACAGGTTCTAAACTATATCCACTCAATTTTATAATGATGAGGCTATCTATAAATCAGTACCTGTAACTCCTTCCATTTAGTTGTCAACATGCTAAAATAAAATTTTGTATGGATGCATCATAAGGTCACCTTCAAAATATACTTGATTTTCCTGGGGCCTCTAGGTAAATAAGCCTTACAACTAACTGTACATACTGCTTCTCTTGGATTGTAAGGGCCTGGCCATTATTAGTTTCTGCCTGTTGAAGCTAGTTTGGAAACTCTGCTCCTTTTCCTGTTTAAGAAAATCAGCAGCTTGTGAGACTGTCTGTAAAGAATGGGGTGCTTTCTTGTTCTCTCTCTTTTTGTCCAACTTTTTAGCACAGAAAGCCACTTTGATCCTAGCTCATTTTTTGGTTCAATGTGTATACTGAGTACTTAGGTTAATTAGAATACATTGATTTTATAGGCCCAGGGTTTCATCAAGACAGTTCTGCCCATTCCTTCTGAATATCTAAAGTGAAAGGCTGATCCTGCTGTGAAGATATTCTAGCAGCCAAGTTATTGCAGTACTCTGCTGTTGCCCTTTTACAAAGTAGAGGAAAAGTGTGAACTAACAGGATACAATGGTGCATCTGAAACAATGTCTTCTGAGCTTGTATTCCAATGAGAGATCTAAATAATAAATAATAACTAAATAAACCAACAGCCAATTATAGTAAATGCTATAGAAGAAATAGATTGACCTGCTGGAGATTTATCAGGTATGGGATTTTTGTTTTGGGTAAAGTGAACAGATCTCTTGTAGTGAAAGAAGGCAACCAGGAGCCTTGTAGGCTGTTCTAGGCACAGAGAAATCAAACGCAAAGAATTAGCGGTGAGAATAATCTGGAGGACATACCTGTGCACAGTTTTGTTAATATCACATCATCGGTTCTTACTGGGCAAAGATAGGAAAGGTGAGCAGCAAAGGCAACTTTCGGCCTGCTAAAAATGATCACAAATGCCAGGCTGATGAATTCGAGTCAGAGCTAACTGTTCCCTGGCTTACTGCAGACCACTTTTTATTTATTAACTTAGACTCTTCATTGACCTAGGTATCTGGCAGGCACCAGACACAGACAGTTTGCAGACTCAACTCCTCAAAGCTCTGAGGTCTGGCTAGGTGCCAACTGTCATGAGGGGGACGTTCTGCAGAGGGGGCAGCTGGGGAGGAGGTGGTAATGGAGTCACCCTTTTATCTTGGGGAAGTTCTTCATAAATACCTGAGGTCCAAGCTGCCAGCCTGCCAGGAGTTCAAAGCTTTTGACTTGAAAAGTGACTTGGACAGAGGTCAGATCTCTATAAAAGATCTTATCGGAGGGTGGGCGCAAGTCCTGAGATTAGAGTCCAAGCTGTGGAAGCCTTAACAAGTACTACTGGTTTAGCATTTGCTTATGATTCAGAAGTATGTTAATCCAAATTCATATCTTTTTTTTTTTTTTGGTACCAGGGATCGAACTCAGGACCTTGCACTTGTGAGGCAGGCGCTGGAACCACTGAGCTAAATCCCCAGCCCCTATAAGTAGTTTTAACAGCTTAAGAAACCGAGGAAACACCATCTACCTACTAAACTCCCCATCATGTGACACTGTTTTGTTTTCATAGTGAATTCAGGGGTTAATTTGAGTTGACCTGACAGATGTCAAGCCTGAAAACCTTCCATCTCATCACATGGTACTGTTGTGGTGGTAGTGGAGTCATCTTGGGTAGGCCAGACCTTCTCTTCATGCATACCCCACCTACATTCAGAAAGGAACCATTCAGACAAGAAGCTGCTTGTTTTATGAGTCTCCCCTTCTTCATAGTTCACTTACTAAGGTTTCAGTTAGCTGTCATCAACTACTGTCCAAAAATATTAAATGGAAAATTCCAGAAATAAATAAAAATTCAGTTTTAAATTGTGTGCCATTCTGAATAGCATAAAGAAATGGGGCTACCTTCTGGTCCATCTCACTTAGGATGTGAATCATCCCCTTATCCAGCAGCATACCCACCTGTTAGTCACTTAGCAGCCATCTCGTCTGTTGTGGTATGGCTGTGCTTAGTCAAAGTAACCCTTACTTCATTTAATCATGGCCCCAAAGGGCAAGAGTAATGATACTGGCAATTTGGATATGTCAAAGAGAAGCCATTTTCGTGTTTTTAAGTGAAAAGGTAAAAGTTTTCCACTCAGTAAAGAAAAAAAAAAAGTATGCTGAGGTTGCTAAGCTCTATAGTGTATTGCTATATTTGTTCTATTTTATTATTAGTTATTGTTGGTAATCTTTCATTGAGTCTGATTTATAAATTAAACTTTATCATAGATATGTAAGTATAGGAAAAAAACATAGCATATATAGGGTTCAGTACTATCTTGTCCAGGCATCCGTGACTGATTTGTTGCAAGTTTGTTATTTTCCTAACCAATATGTTTAACTTATTAATCATTAAAAAGTCACCTTTATTACAATTGAATATGAATCGAACATCCACCCTGTGGAAGGCCGCAGGCAAAACAGAGGAAGTCTCCCCTTTGACCTAAAAATTTTCACTATTAAGCATCATATCTACATGTGTCATATCCTCCTAAATTAACACCGCTTACATTTTATAGTTTTAAAATATCATACAGGACGTGGTCATAAATTATCTTGTTTGAACATCCTAATCCTGTGCAAGAGACATGGCACATTTCATCATCGTAGTTATCACCACCACCACCCTTTCAACATCATCATCATCATCTACAGTTAGGAAAATAGGTTCAGGGCTGTTGAAGTGCCCAAGATCATAGGCCAGTGAATAACTGCACTAGGTTAAGAACCCAGAAAGTATTATAGGGTCTTCCCCAACACTGCTTCTCAGACAGCTCCCAAAAATGTTGGTGCCAGCTGTGGGCATCCTCTGAGCCTTTCCTACATGGAAGAGGTCAGTCTTCTGTCTGAATCCAGGGCCTCAGACACCCCCTCTAGGGAGAGAGAATGGGGCCTTGGTTGCCAAGAGCCAGGCAGAAGGCAGGCCTGAAAGGGGGAATTGGTCTTCTCTTTCACAGACCGTATCTCTTGGCTTTCTTCTTGTCTTGGCTGCCCTTGGATGTACTTGTGGTTTTGAAAGTTGGCCAAAGCCAGAAGCCAGGGAGCTCTTAAACCTGCTGCTTGATGTCACAGAAGGAGCCTTTGTTCTGAAAGCAGAGCCAGGCTTCTTGAGAGGCCTGCAGACAGGATTTCCTCTTAACATTAGAGTTGTTTGGCTGCTGTCCTTTTGATGCATTTATCTTCAAGGATGAATTTGTATTTGGATCTGGAACCTTCCTTGGGCTAGAGGAGACTAGTTCCTGTTGAGATATCTGTGTTGCCGGGATGTCTGTGTTGCCGGGAGAGCCGAGAGATCTGCACTTGGAGCATGTACAGGTCCTTTTCTGACCTGTGGGTATGTGGTGGCATGTATTCCTGGGAACAGCTGCAAGGGCCTAATTTCTTCTGCCTCTTGTGCTGTGGGAGCATGTGGTGGGACAATGTGCTGTTTGATTAGTTTGCATGAGGAGAGCTGACTGACTCATCACAAGTGTTGAAACTGACAGTGGCCAGAGAGTCTGCAGAATTATTCCTAGTGAAAATCCAGTGCACCATCGCAGGCAGCAAGTAACCCATCATGTCAGATCTTTAAAGTTTAAGCCAAAGTGTAAGGCATAGGATCTATGCAGACTGTTCCCTGGAACAGTGATTTAAAGATCTGACTGGCCTATTTCAATGCCCTCATCTGAAAAATTGTTTTGGTTGTTACTCTTCAGAACCACCAAATTTTATAACTACTGGTTTCTCCTTAAGAAAGCAAGATGTTGCCCCAGACATGCAAATAAGCCAGACTTTCATTCACAGTTAATCAGAAGAGTCAGCAATTTGAAGGTCCACACGCACACATCTGTGGTTTATTTAGATGTGGTCATGTCTGCTGTCTGCAGATTGGAAGCTTTTAATGCACAGAGGGAAAATTGCTTAGAGTTGTAAAAAATCTGTTTAATACATTAATAGATTTTATTTAAGAGAAGGTGTATTTACTGGGTTAGCAGAGTGTCAATGGCTTTTTAATAGCTCCGAGTTCAAGAATGTCTTTAGAAAGTAGCAGTCCATGGGTTGGAATTTTATTTTGTTTTTTAAATTGCAAGTTGAGTTTTACTGATATTTGGAAATGTTTGAATGCAGCTGTTGTGGATGAGTTAGTGAGTTCTGAGGAATGGTACATGTCCTGGCTCTCGTGGCCTCTGGTGTACTAAGGCCAGGAGCAGCTGGGTCAGAGATGAGCAGACCCCCTGTGTCTTGCAGGAGCCCAGAGAGTAGGAAATGCTTGCAGGTCTACCAGCTGCCTGATGGTAGCCCTAAATCCTCTACTGACAAGGATGATTTGAACCAAAAGCTGGGATCTGTGCATTCTCAGCTGTTCTTCTGGGGGAAACCAAGGAATTAAAAAAAAACACAAAAAACTGATTGCAAACCGCAGTGAGGAAAATGATCGGCAAATTATACAATGCTGTCCTTGTTGAGTAGAGCCTGCTGAGCATGTCTGCCCCTCCCCGCAGAAGAGATCTGCTTTAACTCATGTTTTCTCAGGCCTCCCACATGCTATTTGGGAAAGGTCAGGTTTTAAGTCTTCTGATTTGTTCACACCCCCCAGTATATGTTAAATAATATCGTAAACAAAAAGTGTTAAGCAGTTACAAATTATTACCCATGTTCTTGTCACATGTGGATTTGGAAGCCCAGTTGGGCCAGAATATACATGCTGGAGAAGTCCTATTTGCTGTTGCTGACTGGAAGGAGATTGTCCTCAGGGGGCTTGGACTGAGTAGCCAGACTGGCTTGAGTCACATGGCCAAAAGACACTCAGGTCACCTGCTGTTTGTGATGATTACCACCTGGTCTGTCCCCAAGAGATTAGCTATAGGAGTGGAGGCAAAATGTCCAGGTCTCTCTTCACAAACAAGCACGTATGGTCTTGTTTGAAGAATCATGCTATTATTTTTAAGTTACAGAGATCTGAGAAACCATCCATAGTCTCCCTACCCTTTATGCAGCCTCCACCATGTATATTTCCAGATGTACCTGAAAATACAGCACCAAAAGTAGAATTATTTCTGTGAAGAGGAGAAAAAAAACATGGGACAAGTAATCCAGAAGTCCCAGTTCAGATCCTTTTTTTGCTGCTTATTTTAAGTGTGTGACCTGGGCAAATTCTAAACTATAAAATGGGGGTAAAAATAACCCCCCCGAGAAGTGCTGCAAAAATTAACTGATCATGAAATATGAAGGCTCCACCATTTGTCAACACTCTGACCTTTATACCTGAACCTGGTTCACCTTCTGGGAGTCTGAGTGAGCAGGTCATGTGCTTGCTCTTACTCCTAACTGGTCACCAGCAATTTAACCCCCTGCTGCTCAACTCTGCTGGGTCACCTGATCCTGAAGGTCATGAGGAACATTGCTGAGATGTTGATATAGCCATGGCTATCAGAGCTGCTAGTGACCTCCTGCTGATTTGAACCAGACGTAGCTTTGTAACCTTGGGTAAGTTATTTTACCTTTCTGAATCTCCATAACCTCAGAACGTGGCTCAAAAGAGCAAATACAGAGAGGTGCCTCAGTTTATGAACTTAATTTGTTTTACAATTTCGGGGAAGATGGCTGGAAGATGGCCATGGTCATGTTTGTCACCCAGTGTGGAGTTTGCAAACAGAAGCAAAATTTTGCTGAACATTTTTGTTTACAAACTGAATTGTTTGCAAACAAAAGTGTCTGTGACAGGTATTACTGCACAAGCACATGTGAAGGTGTCTAACACAGAAGCCAGCATGGAGGAGGGTCTCAGACTGGTTCCTGGAAGGCAGAAGCTGGGAGGCTTCTAATCCTCCTGTGTAACCTGAGATCACGTTCAATGCCTGTATCTTCCGTGGGAGAAAGTTTCCCATAGAGTCTGGCTAGAATCCCTTTATCTGGGTCTGCACTACAGCAATGCATCTTGGCCAACACTCAGAGTTTACTGGTACAACAACCGCACAGGGTCCTAAACTATCAGTGTGCCATTATATTAATTCACAAAGCAGAGCTTGCCTGTCTTCAGTATGTTGGCCCAGCCCCTGCCTGTTTGTTCTTGTACTGAATGTCACTATCTCTTCTGTTCATTCTACAATGCATCTTTATTAAGCTGGTTTTGTGCCAGGCATTGTACTGGGTACCAGGTACCCACTGGAGAATGAAATAGATGTGGCCCCTGTCCTTACGGATCTCTCAGGTTAGGGAACCCTGGGACAAATGCATTGATACATAAGTACAAAGTGAGATATGAGGAAGATACTACCAGAGGTTCCTGACTTACTTAGATTGGGGGAGGAGACTTTTGAAGATATATAAAGAGAATATAAGATATTATGTTAATTGTTATGTTACTATGTGTTGAAATGATATCTTTGAAATAGGCTAAATAAGATATTAAAATTAACTTCACCTATTTTTTTCTCATTTTTAGTTGGCCACTAGAAAATTTTAAATTACCTTACATTGTTTTTGTTTTGGACAGCACTGGTCTAGACCTAAGTAAGGAGTTTGGATTTTCTCTGTCAAGCAAATGGAAACCTTTAAAAGGTTTTAAAAGGGATGGCATGATCAGTTTAGAGTTTTAGAAGATTATTTCATCTCTCTGTGGAGGACTGACTGATTGGGAAAAGGGTCAGGAAGCACCAAGAGGTGGTTGTAAAAGCACAGGGAACAGGTAGGGTGTCTGTTCTTTGGTGATGACAGAGCAGACAAAGTGGGTGGATTCAAGATACATTTTGCAGGTAGAGTTTACCAAATGTACCAAGGGTGGTTATGGGGGAGTGAGGAAGAGGAACAGTCAGGCCTGGCTCTGGCAGCTGGGTGTGTGGGGGGTGGGGCCATTTACTGAGATTTGAAGATTGAGAAAGAACCAAGGATTTATTAGTTTGGTTGGTTGCTTTTCCTTGGGGGAGGATTGACTGTTGATCTCTGAGAATGCAGACCTCTGTTTAGGATGTGCACAGTTTGAGATGCATGTGTGTCTCAACGCAGATCCTAACCAGCTTTGTATTATGAGCCTGGAGCTCTAGAGAGAGATCCTGTCTGAAAGGTAAAAGGTTAGGAGTCAGCTGTTAGGGTGGCATACACCTGTAATCCCAGCACACTGGAGGCTGAGCCAGGAGGATTACAAGTTTGAACCCAGCCTGAGCAATTTAGCATGACTGTGTCTCACAAAACAAAAATGAGAGGAGGAGGGGGAGAGAGAGAGGAGAGAGAGAGACAGAGAGAGACAGACAGACAAAAGTTTGCTAAGGAGTCTACACAGGAATGAGATTAAAACCATGAAAGCAGATATGTCACTCAGGGAGAGACTTGGGAATAGGGAAGGGTGAAAGCTCTGGCAATTCTCAGCTTGATCCATTGTAGGATTAGCAACTGAAAGTTTGGGAGCAGAAAAATGAGGCAAGACCTGGGCAGGGTTTGTATCCCAAGGAAGTTTTGGTCTTGTTTTGTTTTTTTAAAGATGATAGAAAAAACTCAGTAGGAAAGATCTCATCTTTTGAGCTTGTAAGAAAACAAAGCACATTTTTTTCCTTAACTGATTTAAACATTTTTGGATAAGCAGACATGTCTCCAAGGCCACCCTGCCTGTGGGCCTGTGTCAGCAGCATGATGATCATATTTCCCTAGTGGGTCCCAGTGGGTCTATGATGGCACTACACACAGAGGAGGTATATGAACGCTACAGGAGATAGTCAGATTTTGGCCTGAGGGGACATTTGCTTTTCCAAAGCTTAGGTGGGCAGTATGTTGGGAACAGGTGCTTGCTATGGGAGGCAAGGGCAGATGTCCTTGTATCTGGTTGGCTGAGGCACTTGCTTTTTTTTTTCTTTTGTTGGGTACCAGGGATCAAACTCGGGTCCTTGCACTTTCGAGGCAGGCAGCAGAACCACTGAGCTAAATCCCTGGCCCTTAAGGCACTTGGTTTTTGAGGCCTTGAGGATATTATATCAAAACCTTAGTGCTTTTATTCTGCCTTTAAATTAATTAGAAGAAACTTTAACAAACACTTTTTTAGAAGGGGATGGGGAATGTTGGGGGTGGGTACATAGATGGTGGGAGCAAGGGACAAGCAGAGAGATACCAGCCAAACAGAGCGTCTGCTTCTATCAAAAGTGCGGTGTTTGAGCTTAGACTGCCTGAAGGTTGATGGTTCCCTGATGCCAGACCCTCTGTTTCCAGGAAACTTACTGGCTTTGATTCTGTTTTTCTTGTTCTTACGCTGTTTGGTTTGACTGATGCTAAGTTAAGATTTAGCTTAATGTTGCCACTAGAGTTCTTCTGAGTACAGGTTAACCCGTGCCCGGGTCATGTTATCAACCAGAACCACTCTGCATCAGCTTTGCATTTCTATGAAGACTCACTGTAGTGTAATGTGCAAAATATTTAAATGGTGCTGTTTTAGCATGATTAGAGAAAAGGCCGTATAATTTCTGTTTTGACTGTGTTCATGAACACATTAATCAGACATTGCTGTATTTTCAGATGAGATAGAACCTCACTCATAGAGGCAAGAATTTGCTCTGGAAGAAAAAGAAGCAGGAGTTTTAAAAGTAAATAGGCCTCAGGATTTCTCCTTCCCAGGGATGGAAATGTGTTCTCATCTACAGCCTGTGTGGACCATAAGAAGGAAGATTCCCAAAGTTGAAGGAAATGATAAATACAGATCCCATGGTCTCCACTCTAACAGGGAAACACAGTTTGGGATAACTGAAAACAACATTCTGAGCCCGGTTCCAAAGGATGAAGAGGCTGCGGGCCATCTAGGTAACTCCTCTGTTGGAGTTGTACATGAAAGGCCACATCTATCCCAAACCTACTTATTTAGAGGATCCCCCAGTGTGACATGAACTAGGGCCAGTTGATTCACTGGTATATGGAACACACATCACATGCCAGATTTGTGCCAGGTGATGGAGATTTGGACAGAGAGGCTAGGTTTTTGTCCATTTAAGGAGTTCAGAGCTCTGAGAGAAGGGATGTCTATTTTTTGGGGGGTACCGGGGATCGAACTCAGGTCCTTGTGCTTGCGCAGCAGGCAGTGAAACCACTGAGCTAAATCCCCGGCCCAAGGGATGTCTATTTTATTTTCATTTTTTATTTTTTTTCCCCATTAAGTTTATTGGTACATTTTCAGTATAAAATACAGTTACACTCATCATTGGGATCTTGTACCATTACATGAGTATCTTGGTTCTTTTTTTTTGTTCCCCTTCCCTTGCCCTCCATTCACCCCCTCCACCCTTCCCTATTTGCAAAGACCTTGTTTCCATTTTTTTTCCTCTTCCCATATTTTTTCCTTTCCCTTTTTTCCCTTCTCCTACCCCTCCCTATTCGCCTGCTCTTTTAGACCTTTTCTTCCTGTTACACAATATCAGTTATACATTTTTTAAATTACAATATTAAGATCTAGGAGACATTACCACAGATTTTACAGAATTTAAAAGGATATAGAAAGCATATTACAAAAATCTTTTTTGAAATAAATTTGACAACTTCTAAGAAGTACCTTGGAAGACAAATTAATGAAACTAACTCTGGAGGAAATACAAAATTTGAATAGCACCTATTAAAGAAAGTATATTCCTAGCTTGAAAACCTACCTATATGACAACAGCAGGCTCATAAACATTTTAACTGATAAATTATATCAAACAAAGCAGAAAAAAGAAGGAACACTTCTCCCCTCATTTTAGGAACTCAACATTGTGCTAATCCTAAAACTGGATAAAGATAATAGAAGAAAAAAGTATGAATATAGATAGAAATTTGTTTAACAAAACGAACTCTTAGAAGTCAGATCTGGCAGGATGTAGAAAGTGGTTTTGTTATAGGGATGGCAGTGTTAGTTCAGCATTGGAAGATCCACCCCCAAAAGTCATCATTTAAACAGAGGAAAGGCAAAAGCCATATGATCCTGTCACTATTTGGAGAAGAAGTATTGGACTAAATTCTACAGCTGTTCATGGTAAAAGCTATCAGGAGACTAGAAGTAGAACAGAAGCTTCTCAACAGATTAAAGACATGTACTCCATACTTCCAGCAAGAACACCTTATATAAATGGAGAAGATACAATGCCTTTCTCCTTAAGGTGGGGAGCAAGGGTATATATGCTTACTCTTCATCTGTCCATTAAACTTTGAAACCTAGGCCCCACCAAAATAGTCTGGCAATAAAATGACACAACTAGGATAGGATTAGCATGGCAGAAGCAAAACCTTTATATGTAGATGAAATGATCATCTACAGAGAAAATACTAAGAAATCTCTAGGAGCCCCTAGAACTTGTACTTGAATTTAGCAGGATTAGAAAACACAAAGTATATATAAAAATTCAGGTCTGTGTATACTTGCTATAAATGAAGAATTGGATATTGAAATTTAAAAGTTACATAGGAGTACAAAGGACCTAGAAAAGTTCAAAACAAACACAAAAACAAAAACAGTGTTGGAAGACGTTTAGTACCTAATTTTAAGACTTCTTCTAAAGCTACAGTAATCAAGGCAGTGTTGGTGTAAGGAAAGACATATAGATCATTGGAATAAAACAGAGAATCTAGAAATAGAACCACACATATATGGTCCACTGAGTTTTGAAAGATTATTGAACATTAGCATTTTATAGAATATAAACTCAATTCAAGAGCCGAGGAAGAGACAGTGTTTTCAGCAAACGGCACTAGAACACCTGGTATCCGTATATAAAAAATTAACCTCAACTCTTTTTTTCCATACATGAAAATAACTTGAAGGGATCTGTGAACCTAAATAAGAAGCCAAAAAGTATAAAACTTTAAGAAGAAATTATAAGGGAAAATATTTATGAATTCAGGGTAGGCAAGAACTACCTAGGGTACAAAAAACATGATGTATAAAAGAAAAAAATTGATAAATGAGATTTCATCAAAATTTAGAACTTTAAATGACATCATTAAAATGAAAAGTAGACACCCTACCGATGTCCTGAGTCGCGCAGAAAACACCGAGTCACCCCGCTGCAGACAGGCAGGTCTGCCCACTCCCTACCGAGGTCCACAGTCGCGCGGAAGATGCCGAATCACCCTGCTGCAGACAGGCAGCCACCTGGTTCCACACTACAAAGACGCAGAGGACACCAGACCACGGTACTGAGTCCCGCTGCTCCCGGCCCAGAGGTAGGGGCTTCTGAGCCGCCGTCTCACTGCTCCTGGTCCAGAGGAAGGGGCTTCCAGGCCACCATCCCTCCCACCCCTTCTGACCCAGAGGTAGGGGCTTCTGAGCTGCCATCCCACTGCTCCTGGTTCAGAGGAAGGGGCTTCCCGGCCACCATCCCTCCCGCTGCTCCCAGCCCACAGGGAAGAGCTTTTGGGCCACCATCCCTACCGCTGCTCCCGGCCCCTGTCCCACCTCTCCCAGCTCAGAGGAGGTAATCAGTGCAGGCGCTAACAGCCCTCCGCCCCAGTCGAAATGAGAAAACTCGTAAATAAGTCTCAAAACCAGACTTCCAGATCACCTACAGCAACCCCAAAGTAAATGAGATGGAACACTCTGATACTCAACCACCTGGACCCACTGAACTGGCATCAAAAGGGGATCTAGAAAAAATGAAATCAGAAATAATATCTCAGATAACAGGAGAAATTGTGCCCCTAGTGCAAGGCATGATTAATAAATCTAGAGAGGAGCCCAGGAACATGATGGAATCCCAACATAGGAAACAAATGGAATCTGTAAAACAGATGCAAATAGATTTCCAGGACATGAAAAACTCCATTGAAAGTCTACACAGCAGAATGAGCCAATGTGAGGACAGAATTTCAGATATAGAAGATAAGATTGCAATTAGTGACCAGGAAAAGAAAAACTGCTTCAAAATTATAAGGGAACATGAGAAATCAATCCAGCAGCTGCTAGATGATGCAAAGAAGAATAACATAAGACTGATTGGGCTCAATGAAGAAACAGGAGAGAGTACAGATGACATAAAAAATCTCTTCACAGAAATAATGGCAGAAAACTTCCCAAGCAGGGGAAAAGAGCTTAACATACAGATAAGTGAGGCATATAGGACTCTAAAATGAAAAGTAGTCCTTAAACAGACCATATTTACAATACATATGACCCATGACCAGAATATATAAAGAATTCTTAGAGCTCATTAATAGACAACCCAATTAAAATGTAGACATAAGATGATGATAAATAGCCAGTATAGCACAAGGAATGGTGTACAACTCTAGAATCAGAAAAATACTAATTAGTACAATAATAAGATTGAATTATACACTCATTAGGGAGATGAAGTTAAAAGTTTTAAAAGCCTTGTCATGACTTTTTCTTTTTGTTGGATTCTCCCCCTATGCATTTAATTTGTCACGCCCAATGGATTCATTCTGCTGGGTTTCCTGGGGTTGTGATCCTCATTGTCTTTTTCTAGGGTATTGTCTAAAATTTTTTGGAGTGCTGGTTTGGTATTCATGAAGTCTCTGAGGTGCTCTTTATCATGAAAGTATCTTATTTCTCCTTCAATTTTGAAAGATAGTTTTGCAGGGTACATCAATCTGGGTTGGAGGCTGTTTTCCTTTAGGGCTTGAAATACATCACTCCAAGCTCTTCTTGCCTTGAGGGTTTGCATTGAGAAGTCTGTTGTGGTTCTGATGGGCTTTCCTTTGTGTGTGATTTGCTTCTTTTCTCTCACTGCTTGTAGAATTTTGTTCTTCTGTTGGATTTCTGGAATCCTAGCTATTGTATGCCTATGTGTAGATTTTTTTTGATTAAGGCTAGCTGGAGTCCAGTATGCCTCACTTATCTGTATGTCAAGTTCTTTTCCCCTCCTTGGGAAGTTTTCTGCCATCACTTCTGTGAACAGTTTTTTGATGTCATCTGCACTCTCTCCTGTTTCTTCACTGACTCCAGTCAGTCTTATGTTATTCTTCTTTGCATCGTCTAGCAGCTGCTGGATTGATTTCTCATGTTCCCTTACAATTTTAAGGCAATTTTTCTTTTCCTCCTCACTAATTGCAATCTTATCTTCTATATGTGAAATTCTATCCTCACATTGGTTCATTCTGCTGTGCAGACTTTCGTTGGAGTTTTTAATCTCTTGGAAATCTGTTTGGATCTGTTTTATGGATTCCATTTGTTTCCTATGTTGGGATTCCATCATGTTCCTCAGATCCTCTATTTTTTTTATCTGTGCCCTCTCTAGCTTTATTAATCATGTCTTGCACCATGAGCAAAATCTTTGCTGTTATCTGAGAAATTATTTCTGATTTCATTTTTCCCAGATCCTCTTTTGTTCCCAGTTCATAGAGTCCAAGTGGTTGAGTATCAGATTGTTCCATCTTGTTTCCCTTTGGGGTTGCTGTAGGTGATCTGGAACTCTGTTTTTGAGGCTTGCTTATGTGTTTTCTCATTTCCCCTGGGGGGTGTGTGCTTCTGGTGCCCACGAGGCTCACCTTCTCTGCCCTAGGAGCCTGGGATGGCAGTGGGGGAGCTTCCTTCCGGGTGCTGGGACCGGCTCACCTTCTCTGCCCTAGGAGCCTGGGATGGAGGCGGGGATGTCTATTTTAAATCACCTGACCTTACCAGCACCTGCTCTCTCCATCTTGTTTGCTGTTGATCCAAATTCCCACCCACAGGATAGCCCTTTGTATTATTCTGCTGGTTGGAAAAGCAATTCTGCTCTTGTTGACCTCTGACCTTCTTGATCTTTCCACTGTCATGCTCTTCTTTCTCCTTGGCTTGGTGATTGTAGCTGGTACTTTCTAAATGGGCTTGAGCTCAAGGCTTGCCTTCTCTGTACACCACTTCCTATGTGCTTTCCTGACATTGGACCTAGACCCAGAAAGGTCGGGTCATGGCAACCAAGGATTGCATCAGAGGGTGGCTCTGGGCTGCAGAAGAAACAGAGGCTAGAGTGAGGAGAGGATTGTGAAAAATGCTAGGGATAACAAAAAGGGCTTTGAGAAGTTATGTTTGGAACAGTAAGACCAAAGAGGAGGATGTGAGAGAAACCAAACTGCTGGGCTTCTGTTCGGCTTGTGTTTTTTTCTGTCCAGGAAATGACTTTTCTGATTGGAAAGGGTAGGACAGATATGAAGGAAGAATTGCTGGCCTGGAGGAGATGAAGCCATGATAAGAAGTTCTAATGTGAACAAGTAAAGTGCAGTGCCACAGACCAAGAAGACTGAGCGAACATGAGGCTGAAATTATTGAACCAGCACTGTCACTTTGGGGAACATTGGGATAACAAAGAGCTACACATAGATACATTTTTTTAACTTTTTGAAAAGGGCTGATAGAGAGATAAAATGTGCAAAATTGTAAGTTTGACCCTGATTTCAGGAAATATGCTAGAAGGGATTATTAGGACAATGATTTTTTTTTTTTTCCCATACCAGGGATTGAATTCAGGACCTTGTGCTTGCGAGGCAGGCGCAGCACCACTGAGCTAAATCCCCAGCCCAGGACAATGATTTTTGAAGTACTTGGCAAAGAAAGTAGCCACCATTAGTAGCCACCATGGCTTTTTCAAAAGCAAATCATATCAGATTAACATTGGGGTTACTTGGTTGGAAGCTTAGAGGAATGCTGAGAAAGCATGTACTGTATGCAAATGTTGATCATTGCTAATATCTTTGAGGGGAGAGAGATTCAGACTCAGTGGTAGCTCATGAAGCATACTAGCCCCATTCTAGTCAAGTTTAATCATTAAGGCAGTAAGATTGGCATAGAGATCTCATAGGTAGTTGACTTGAGTCTTGAAGGAATAGCTAATATGCCAAAATGATAAACATGCGGTAAAAAGAAGGATCTTGGTGTTTTGAAACAACACACCAAATTTATTTTTGTTCTTTTAAAATTTACCCCTTCCATATTTAGCATTTTATTTATTTTTTGCTGTGCGAAGGATTGAACCCAGGGCCTCCTCTGTACTAGTTGAGTACTCTACCACTGAGCTATGCCTCCAGCCCAATGCACAAAATCTAATTTGGTCAGATTTTCCAGAAAGAGACAAAGACTTGCACTGAAGTCCAAAAACATACATTAAAAAGTGAAGATAATGGGGTTTGGTTTAACAACCACATGCAGAAAATATTCTAGAATTTGGATAACTGCAGCTTCAGGATGAGTCAGCATTACACCATGATTGTCAAAGACTCTAACGTGATTTTAGGAGCATTAATTAAAGTTTACAGGGAGGTGGTCACACACGGCTGATCATGTCTGGTGATCACTTCACATCTGGTGAGTTGTTTTAGCTCTGACCTCAGAAATGCAAGATGCGCTCCCTACCACAGAGCCATGAGTGTCTGCCTAGAATTCTCTCTGCTCTGAAGCATATATGTTGGTTTAATCATTAAGGAATATTCTTAATGTTTTTGTGTGTTAGTAACTAATGAGAGTACTTCTCCTGTCACATGTTAACTCTGGGAAAATAATTTTAAAAAGCTCAACCTTAATCCTGCCACCTGCTAGTGAAGCATACTTTTAACAAGTAAGATCATTTAATATGTTGGGAGATGTACAATAATGAATCTCTTCTCATTTAATTTGCAAAGAAATGATAATATTTTTATAAGTTGGATGTCTAAGAGTGTTATATGCCCTGTGGTTAAAGCCATGTACCTTTTTAAATTAGGAAAGGCAAATTCAGACAGTATACTCCTGTCTACAAGAAAGTAACTCTTTATTAGAACCTTAATGAGAATCCCAGCATCTGTAAATAAACTAAATCCCTAACTTGAGAACACTTGAGTTGCAAACTTTCACAGATACGAACAGACCTCGCACTGATAGATGTGAACAAATCTTGGAGGTAGCTCACATGTCTGCCAGACATTGTCCTAGTCATGCTACTGTGTGCTCACTGTACAGTGCGATAGTGCACAGCAGTACAGTGCTTGGTCAGAGCCCAGGGTGTCTGGAAGCAAGAGGAAAATCAGTGGTGATGTGGAGTTTTTTTATGTTTTACATTGCGTATTGGTATCAAAGGTGTTTAAGACTCACTTTGTCAGACTTATGAATGAATCTGACTTACGAATATTCTCCTGGAACAGAACTTGTTTGTAAGTCAGGGACTTCCTGTAACCCGTTAATCTGAGCACACACTAGCTGATGTTTTCCCCAAGATGTCATTACTTCATTGATGAGGCCAGCCTTGTTTTAAGCATCTATTTATTTTCAATTTTGCAGTAAAACAGATGGAAATGGCCCTGTGGTAAGCGCTGTCCTTTTGACCAGGCGCCTGCTTAACTCCCTCCCTGGCATTTCAGACATGCCCAGGGAGATTCATTTTCAGCATGAGTAGCCAGCCTGTCAGTATCACTTTCAAAGCATCCTAGGGGCCTGAGGAGCCAGGCAGTGCCCGTCAGCAGTGATGCTGTGTTGCTGAGGGAGTTCTGTCTGAGGCCATCTGTTATGGTGTTTTGTCTTCCAAAAGTCTTGTGTTCAGAAGTGGAGCTTTTGAAAGGTGTTTGACCCCTGAGGACTCTAACTTCATCAGTGGATTAATTCATTGATGAGCTTATGTTCTGATGATGGTGATGGGAGGGAGGTAAAGGAAACTTAGGAAATAGGGTCTAGTTGAAGGAAGAGGGTTATAAGGTGTGACCTTGGGAACTAATTTTAGTCCCTGACTCCTTTCCCTGTGGTTATTTCCCTCTTTCTCTGCTTCCTGGGTGCCATGAAGGGAGCATTTCTGTTCCACCACACCCTTCCACTGTGATGTTTTGCTGACAGCAAAAGAACCAGCCAACTATGCACTGAAACCTCCTCTAAATTGCTTTTCTTAGGTATGTGGCCACAGCAACGTAAAGCTAACACACCATTACAGTTCTGTCATTGGCTGGGATATATGATCTCCTTAATGAGAAAGTCCATCAGCCCAAGAGTGACATTTCTATTTCCCCTTCTGTCTTCAACAGTGTTCTTCCCTCAGTGAAGCTGTGGAGTGTGGTGGAAGAGAAGGGTTGGGATCTACGTCTTCTGTACAGTAGAGGACACACACACATCATGCACACACATGTACACACACGCATTCAGTCAAACCAACATCAAGCAGCTGTGCCCTGGAGATGCAAAGGTGAATAAAATATGGACCCTGTCCCCTGTCCTTGGAGTCCATTAAGGGAGATAGGCAGAAAACACACATTACATTGAGTTATGACTGTTTACTTTCATAAATTTTGTTTTTGGTACCAGGGATCAAACTCGGGTCCTTGCACTTGTGAGGCAGGCAGCAGAACCACTGAGCTACATCCCCGGCCCTACTTTCATGAAGTTTTACAATTCATAGGAGAGGAGTGCAGAGAGGAGATGTTACTAATTCTAAGTTGTTGGGAGTATGGTTTTGGAAAGGAGTGGTCAGAGAAGGTGGAAACAAATGTAAGATAATGGGGTCGCCAGGTGTGTTGATACCAGGAATTCCAAATAGTTTAGATTTGCTGGAGAGATATGGGAGTTTGGATTTGTAGGAGATGAGGCTGCTGAGATGGCTAAGAGCCTAGAACCATGGATATCATCTAATAAAATTTCAAAGGAGAGAGCCAGGAGTTGTGGCATGTGCCTGTAATCCTAGCATTCAGGAGGCTGAAGCAGGAAGATCACCATAAGGTCAAGGCCAGCCTGGACTACATTGCCAGACTGTCTCAAAAATATATCGGGGTGGGGAGGAGAGGAAGAGAGAATGAATGGCAGGCTTCCCTATACATTCATCCCATCAAGATGCAAAATCTTAGTGGATTTGCCTATTGCTATCTCTTCCTTCCTTCTGTTCTGTCTCCTTTTTTCCCCAAGCAAGATTTTGAGGTGTTGACAGAGTTTCATGCTGGGGAACAAGAGGTGAAGGCTTAAATTCTGAGCCTACATCCGTATGCAAGCGCACTGAAGCCTCCAGGACCCCCACCCCTTTGCCCTGATCCGTTGTTCACCTTTCCTGATTGTGCAACCAATCCTGGTGTGTTGATTAGTTAAAAGTGGACCCTAAGGCTAAAGTGTTCCTCCTTGGCCCCTGACTTTCAGGTAAACAGAGACTCAGCCTAGTGGTCACACTCAGTTTAAGTCTTATGTTGCATTCAACTAAGTGTTAGGAATGAGTTAAAAGTGGTGAATGAACATCCACAAAGCAAGAACTCCACCCCAAACTTATAAGCCTTCTAGTTCCTAGCATCAGGAAGTTTTAATTCTAAGATTTTTGCATGGTGCTTCATATTCATGAACCATGCCTACTTCTTTACCGTCTCTGTATAGAGTCTTTGTGTATTCTATACACAAACAGTCATCATTTGGGAATAGTAACAGTTTTGTTCTCCCTTTGTCTGTGGTAAATACTGTTTATTTCTTTTGCTTATTTAATTATATTCACTAAAACTTGCAGGACAGTGATAAACAAAGTGTTTCTTATTTCTGATTGATTGACTGGTTTTACTAATGGATCTATTATTTCACCATTCAGAATGATGCTTGCTGAGGTTTTGGGTAGATACTCTTTGTCAAGTTAAAGACGTTCTCTTCTATTTTTAGTTTAAACTTTTTACCTCAGAGATGATTGAAAAGATGACTTTTAAAAATGATCTTTCCCTCATCAATTAGAGGGCCCAAATTATTTGTCCTTTAATCTGTCAGTGTGATGAGTTGTTTTAATACATATTCTCATGTTAAACTGGCTCTTTTTTTAGAGTAAACCTTTAAGTGCAATGAATTTTTATACATTCTTGGATTTGGTTTGTCAATATTTTATTTAGGATTTTTATATGTCTATTCACCTGTGAGATTAGCCTATTCTTTTCCTTTCTTTCACTGACTTTGTTAGCTTTTGGTACCAAAGTAATAATATCTTGTTTTTCAAGTCTTTGAGTTTATGTAATTTTCAAGTAACTCCAAAACTTAGCAGAACTTGCTAGACAGTAAAAACTATTTAGGCCTGATGTATTCTTTATGGGAAGTTATTGAACTATTAATTCCATTTTTTAATGATTATAGGACTATTTTGATTTTCTCTTTCTTCTTAAAGTCTGCTTTAGTGTTATTTTTCTACGAATTTATTTTTGTAAGCTTTCAAATTTATTGACATAAAATATTCATAGTATATTCATTTATTCATTTAATTTAGGGGGCTCAAGCTCAGGGCCCCAAGCATGCTGGGCAGGTGCTACATCTCTAGCCCCTGAGATTGTCTCATTGCATACCTCTGTCTGTGATTATGCCCCTTTTCCATTTCCATAGTGTTCTGTGCCTTCTCCCCCTGCACCCCTCCAGATTGTTTTATATTTAATTCCTGATCAATTTTTACTGTTTTCTTTGTTTATTCTGAACTCAATAAATTTCCATTCTTTCTTTTCTAAAACCACGCATTTAGCCAGGTGTGGTGGTGCAGGCCTGTAATCCTTGGAAGGCTGAGGCAGAAGGATCACCTCGAGTTCAAGGCCAGCCTGAACTACAGTGAGAACCTGTCTCAAAAAACAAAACAAGTAACAACAACAACAAAAGAAATCTAAAACCAAGCATTTAGGGCTATATTTCCTTCAAAATACCACTTTAACTGGGTCCTGCTTGTACTGGATCCTATGTTCTGAAAATCTGATTTTTAATTGTGAGTTTTACCTAGTTACAATGATTGTGTTTAGTAATATATTTGGGTTTATACCTGCTTCTTATTCTGTAATTCTATGTTGTGCATATTTTTTTAAATCTATGGGTTTTTAATTACTGCCTTATTTTTATACGCGGGTTTTGGGGGGGGGGTTTTGACACTGGGAATTGAACTCAGGGCCTCCTGCTTGCCAAACAGGTGCTGTGCCGCTGAGCTACATCCCTGGCCCTGAATTATGTTTTTTAAAATTCTCTACTGTTCATCTAGTGGTTACTTTTAAAATACCTTTATGTTACTTCTTAAGACAAAAAGTAAACAATGCTTGTATTAGTCATCTTCCCATCAGGAGACCCTGTTTCAAAAAGAAACAGAGTAAAAGCGCAGGGGATATGAAAGAGAGGGGGAGAGAAAGGATGGGGGTGGGGAAGACAGAGACACAGACACAGACGGGGTGGGGGGACGGGGGATGGGGGGAAGACTGATTTGTGTGTTCATGTTCGTAGAAGCATTAGTCACAAAAGCCGAAAGGCAGACACAACCCTAGCATCCATCAAAATGTGGTATAAACATATGATGGAATATTATTTAGTCTTAAAAAGGAAGAAAATTCTGACATGCCATAACACAGTTTAACCTTAAAGGCATTACATTAAGTGAAATGAGCCAGTCATAAAAGGGCATGTAGTGTATGAGTCCACTTACATGCAGTACCTAGAGGAGTTAAATCCATAGAGACAGCAGGTACAATGGTGTTACCATCCTGCTGGGTAGAGGGAAGAATGAAGAGTTGTTTAAAGGTAGAGTATCAGTTTTGTAAGATGGTATTAACCCTGGTAAGCAGTGCACATAAAAATGGCTAAGATGAAATAAGCCAGGCACAGAAAGACACTGCGGGATCTCACTTATATGTGGAAATTTGAAAAGTTGATCTCATAGAAGTTGAGAGAGCTCAATCTTTAGCACTGAAAAAAAGAATTGTATCATACACTATTATTGTTTTTATAGCCTAAACCTGGTATTCCAATATTTGAAGTCTTTGGGGAATCTCGGTCTATTGTAGTTTTTCCTGACTTTTGCTCACTGGGGCTTGTTTCCCAGTTTATGTGGTTATTTCTGAAAGGAAATTTATATTTAATTAAATTTGTAGATATCCTGAACAGCATTCTGTTGAGAAAAATTTCCTCCAAAAAGAGTTTGCCTTGTTACGTTACTAATGGGCACCACTAACCCAGATACTTTTATTTCTCAGTTTTGGATTTCTCTGTCAAAGCAGATAACGGTGATTTGAATCCCAGTCAACATGAAGCTGACTTGTGGTCACAAGTTATTAGATGAGACTATTATTACTGCCGTTATTTTTTTCCATCACCATTTACAGCAGAAACAGTTTCATTTTTAGTCCCCTTTGCTAGAGTGTGTTTTGTTTTGCTCCTAGCACATCCTGTCTTCTTTGGGGTGGGATGGCCGTCTTCTGAGGTTCAGATGTCATGCAGAGCAGGTGGGCTGTTCCCTTAGATGGATCCTTCCCACTACCCCCCCCCCGCCTTTCTTTTGTTGTTGTTGATGCTTTGTGCGCCTCAGTTGTTTTCTTATTCCATATCTATTTTGTATATTATGTGTATTTCTTGAGAATTTCTATTTCTTATGACTTCAACAATGGACTTGATGTGATTGAAAAATGTATTGTAGTAAGATATGTTGTTAAACCTTCTCACTGTACCCTCTCTTCACATACACTTATTTCTTTGTCCTTGCCACTTTCTGAAGCCGTTGTGGAAGTCTTCTTTCATGAGTATCTTTAGTTGCACTCCTCACCACTCTGCTGTCTTCACCCTGTTCTTCTGGTAGTTGCTCTCCTGTTATTTCAGTTGATGCTTTACTGGGCAACTGCGGTACACCAAGTGCCAAGGTGAATAAAGCAGATAAAATCCCACCCTTGGAAGACTGGACTCCAGTAGGCACTGAGCAAATAACATCTAATATATTAGACAATGTGGAAAACAAAAAAGCCAGAGAAGGGGATCGAGGACAATGGCAGTGTTAACTTAGCGAGGAGGGCTGAGGAAGGCTTCTGAAGAGATATTTGAGCAGAGATTGGAATGCTGTGAGGGAGTGAGCCTGTGGGTATGTGAGGGAAGGATATTCAGGCCAAATGAGTAAGCAGTGCCCAGGCACACAGGCAGGGGCAGGCTTGGCCTGTTGGGAGCAACAGAAAGAGAAGTCACCGTGGCTGAGATGAGACAATGGAAGAGCAATAAGTATATTAATTTTCTTTTGCTAAGTAACAAAAACTTAGTGACTTCACACTCATTTATTACTTCCTAGTTTCTGTAGGTTGAAAATCTGGTGTAGCTCAGCTAGGGTTTGGGTTCAAGGTGTCACACTCAAGATGTCAGCCAGCCGCCTTCTCATCTGAGGCTCTGTGGAAGAATTTGCTTTCATATTCATTTGGGTCGTTGCAGAGTTCAGTTCCTTTCAGTCAGAAATGACATCTATTTCTGGCTGTTGGCCAGTGTCTGCTCCCATCTCCTAGAGACCATTGCAGTGCCACAGGCCTTTTCATAGGCCCTGTCATAATATCGCACCAACAGCATGGTCCCTCACCTCAAACCTCCCACCTATTTCAGGTCAGGGCCATCTGGGTAATCATTGTAGTACAGTGTGAACTGTCTTGGGATATTAATTCCTTTTTTCTTCTTTTGAGCGAGGGTGTCACTATGTTGCCTCCGTTGGCCTCAGTTACCACTGCCTGACAGGACCTTCCTTCCATCTGCAAGATCCCTTCATGGCAGAACCTAGATTAGTGTTTGTTTGAATAGCCGGGGGAAAGGATCCTGGAGGCTGTTTTTTGAACTCTGCTACCGCCTTGACGTTGGAAACCTGGCTGATACATGACAGCCAGGCTTGTAGGACACAATATCATGGATGATTTTGTCCTGAGGATGTGGGAGCAGTCCTAGGATCCCAAGCAGGGGAGGACATGGTCTGAGTAAGGACCACTCTGCTGCTGTGTGGAGAGCAGATTGCAGATCTGGTGAGAGGCTGAGGAGAATTCTACAGATGACCAGCAAGAGGTGTGGTGGCCTTGACTAAGGAGTACTAACTGTTTTTTGGGGGAGGGGGTGGGCTTGGTACTGGGGTTCAAACTCAGCACCTTGCACTTGCCAGGCAGGCGCTGTGCCTCTGAGCTACCTCCCTGGCCCAGGAGTGCTAATTCTTGAACAGCTAGCACTTCCCCAAATGTGCCATGGTGTCTCATGTCCCATGTCTCTGCCTGGACTTCTCTCATTGGAGTGTTTTATCATCCCACCTACCCATGTCTGCTCTGTCATTACAAGTCCCAGTCATGGTTTAAAACTTAGCCCAAGTGTTGCCTGAGGGCCCTCCGTAGCTTTTCCCTATCACTGATCCCTCTCACTAGCTGGAGCAGAGTTGGGTCTATTGATCTCTCTTTCCCACTTGCCTATTACCTACTGGAAGGAAGGATTTAACTCTGGTTCCTGTGTTTTGGTCACTTTGCTTCATGTGTGGCACGCTGCAGATGCTTGCTATTGGTGGGAGGAATGCAGGAACTGTGGGAGGTGCTCAGCATGTAGCAGACACATTATTCTTGTAGAGTTGTCTCTTAGAGGGAGAGACCTGTGTAAGTACAAGTAAATATACTATGCAGCGAATGGATTCCAATGCTACCCTGTGCACACAGTGGTGTGCCACTCTGGACGCTGCCAGTATACGTGGAGTTTAAGGGAAGCCTTTATCCTACTCAGTCTGGAATAATTGGATCTTATTTCTCTCATTCCTCCATTGTATGAAATAATGATCTTACTACAAATGATTCCCCTTTTTGTTATATCCAAAAGGACATTTGTTTGGCAACACTGTTCGCCACTAGATTATTCTATATTTAAAGATGTAAACAATGATTCATCTTAAGACATTCTGTAATTTAAGACAGACTCAGAAAACTTATTCCCCATCTGTATTCCAACCACTTGGAAAAGGTCTGTTGTTAGTATGATCTTGCTTAAGAGGAGAATCTCTTTAACTTAAAATAGCAAACGCTTACAGATCAAAGTCCTTTTAAGAGGGAGGAAATTATCAGTATGGTTACTGATGAGAAACTAGTAAATGTATCATTTCTGTAACCCTCAGCCAGTTTCCTAGAGTTTGAATTAAAAAGTGGAACACTGTAAAGAATGGCTTAACCAGAGTAGACACAGTGATGTTAATTAAAACTTAATAAATTTAAAAATAAAATAACGAGAGAGTTGGGTTTCACCCTGCTGCGTCCCTAGTTGACCATTGCAGTGGGCAACAGGCCCGCCTGCTAGGAGGAGCCGTGGTGCCTGTCAGAACCCCAGTTGCAAATAGAGATTCCCACACTGTGGAGTTATGGGTGGGGATTCACAATTGGCATAAGCCAAAAAAATTACTTTAAAAACACTTTTCATTTATATTGCCAAGTTTTTCTGTTTGTTTTCCAATGATCTCTCTTGGAGAATATAAATCTGTGGTTCAAGAACTGTGTGTTGTAGTCTTGTATGAATAATTGGATATTCTGTTTCAAGTTAGAGGCAGAGTTTTCTGGCCAACTGCTATGCCTTCTGGCTCACTGGGAAGAGTGTATGTATGAGGCAACTGTCTCCTTTCTCCTGAGCTGGGATTCAGTGGCTGGCTAAGAAAGAAGGACACATAGCCATCTGCATTTAAGTATCAGTTAAACTTGGTTCAAGACATTGGTTTTAGAAGCGTTTGAATTTCTAACACTAATTTGGCTATAGCTCTCTCCTTTATTCCCTCCCTTGTCTCCCTAAAAAGGGTGAGGGGAGACCTTCCTGAGCCCTGTTGCCAGGATCTGCCCTCAGAACAGGATGGACGGGCTCCCTCAGTGGACCTTGCAGAGTTCATCTGACCAGGGCTGAGACGGACTATGGTTTTATCCTTTTCTCTGTTCTCCAGCCCTTTCAAATGAGGAAAAAGAAAAAAATTCCATGTGGGGTGCCCATATCTTCTCAGAAGATTCTCCAAGTGATTTGGCTGAGTTTCCTTTTTAAGTCTTACTTCCTGAGAAGTACAGACTAAGATGCTAATATGGGGGATTGATGTTTCCCACAGTCCCCGTGAGATCCTCGTGAGATCAATGTTGTCACAGCTGGGAAGATTTGTTCAAGTTTCCTGAACACAGTATGGCTTCTCTTAGCTTCAACTTCCATGTGCAGACAGGGGTGAGGCTCGAGTGGTGGTCACTTATCTGTGCCTTTTCACAGCCACTGTTGAATGCTAGCTGTATATCTAATTGAGTCCTTCAGCCAGTACTCCTGAGAGCCACATTTGCTGGCAGGCATTTCCTCAAGTGAGCCTGAAATCTTCCTATGGCTCCACCTACATCCTTGTCTAAGTTCCTCACCATAGTCCACTCAAGCGCCATCTAGAGAGAGTGTTTGCTTGCTCTTCCATGCAGAGACCTTAAGCTGTTAGGTATCTGCGTCTATATCCTCCTTCTCAGGAAGCCTGCCTTTCCAGGCTAAATGTGCCTCTTTCTTTCAGTTCTTACCTGTGCTGTATTCACAGGTCCCTCTCCCTGCTCCTGGCTCCTGGTTTTCTGGGCCTGTCCTGGTGAGCCAATGTTCTATTTATTCCTGTTTTATTCACCTTCAAGGTTTAAGTGAATATTTCCAAATGTGTGTTGGCAAGTGGCTCTTAACACTTTTATTCTTTTATTCTGGATTCTAATCTTCTATCTGTGTAACTTGGGATCCCAAGAGTATCTTTGATACCTTCATCCTGCTATTTTGCAGTTAAGTTTGGTCAACTCTTCTCTACCTTCTCTTTGGTAGTGTTATTACCATGTTACAGAGAAAACTGACACACAGAGGGGCTGTATTCATGTGGTGAGCTGAACCTGGGTTCACACAGCTCATCATCGCCTGTGTACATGACCCCTCAGCCAGCCAGGCTGTCCTACAAACTGGCCCTGCTGGCTTTTCTTCATTTACTAGTGGTCAGTGTGCCATGAGGCATCATAATAGTGTGACAGCAGGGAGCTGAGTTGAGGACTTCATCGATCCATAAGGACCTATCTGTACTCTAGATTTTTCATGGTGGGGAGGGGGGGATGCTGATTGCTCATTTTTAAAGTTGCCTACCTTAATGAATACTGAATAACTTGAGTTTCCTATAAGTTGTTCAGTCATAGTGATACCATGATTTCTCAGTGTCATCACTGAAATCCAGATGTAATTTAATTATAGCATTCCTCAGACCAGCTCTTCTATTCTGCATATCACAAACAAATAAAGTCATGCTTTATGATTATGGCTTTGTTTTCAGGCAGAACACATGTTGCCTAGGATCTGCCCTTTTCTCTGGATCTGGGTATATAAAATCCTTTTCCTTTCACCTTCTGAAAACTGAAATGTTTCTCTCCCCTCATCTCCAGAGATGCACATGAATACTCCCTGGGCTGGCCCTGAGGCTAAGCCCCACACTCTCCTGGGAATGGGGATGCATAGCAGCACTGGCCAGGTGCTGGGTCTTGGTGGGTCCTGAGGCAGTGCTGGCTATGGTGGCCCTCTCAGAGATGTACTTCCCTTGGCCCTGCCTCAGAACACCCTCTGGTATTTTCATTTGTGTTTGTGTGGGGAAGATGGCCGTGGTTCTGTTTGTCACTTGATGTGGGGTTTGAGAACAGAAGCAAAATTTTGCTGAATGCTTTTGTTTGTGAACAGAATTGTTTGCAAACAAAAGCATTCATGAACCAAGCTATTACTGTATTCTTACACTATGGTATTAGTCAAGTATATAGTGTACTTTTTTTTTGAGACAGGGATTTGCTATATATCCCAAACTTGTACTTGCTCTCAAACTTGTCATCCTCTTGCCTCAGCCTCCTGGATAGCTGGAATTATAGGTGTCCACTACCATGCTTGGGTAGGCTATTCTTTTAAAGCATTTGCTTGAGGTCCTCTTTTATGCATAATTAAAATTCCAGCTTATTAGTTCAGGATGAGAAACATTGAAGACCTTTCACTCCCAACTTAGGAGTGTTGTAAGTAAGCAGGACAAACCCTATCCAAGGGTTTGGTGATTATCTTGATCTCAGCTATCACAATGCTTCCTTCCATGGTGTTTGGTGAGTTTGTGCTTGATTTTATTTTCTTTTTTAAAATTTATTTATTTTGGTACCGGGGATTGAACTCAGGACCTTGTGCTTGCAAGGCAGGCGGTGGTGCCACTAAGCTAAATCCCCAGCCCTGTGCTTGATTTTAATTAGTTCTAAGGACATTAACTCTGCTGGGTGCAGAAGGTGTTGTGTGATATGTGTCACAGCTGTTAAAAGTGAAACTAAGGTAAATGAAGGTAGAGTGAGAACAAGTTCAAGCTGGTGAGGAAATGACATGCTGTAAATTTGTTGGATCATTCAACAACAGGTAAGATTTTTGAAGGACAAAGAGCAAGCATATTTGTACCAAATCCTATACCCCTAGTGTGTGGGCCAGGGATCAGTGAGAAGTGAAGAAAAGTGATAGACACCATGAGAAAGAGGTCACTGAAGACTTGACTGTACTTCTATTAAAATAATTTTCGTTGTGTATATTTAAGATATGCAATATGACATTATGGGATACTGTAGTCATGCAAATTAACATAGCCATTATCTCACATAGTTACCCTTTTTTTTTTTTTTTGCTTTTGAGGCAAGGATAGCTAAAATCTACTCATTTGGCATGGATCCCAGATACAATATCATTTTATTATCTATAAGCCTGGTGTTGTACCTAAGATCTCTAGATTGACTCATTCTATATATGTGCTACTTTGTATCCTCTGACCTATGTCTCCCCATTCCCTCCCTCCACCAACTCTTGGTAATCACTATTTTGTTCTCTATCTTTGTATATTTGAACTTTTTAGAGTCCACAAAAAAGTGAGATATGGTATAATTTTCTTCCTGTGTTTGGCCTAAAGCTCATCCATGTATGACAAATGGCAAGATCTTATTCTTTTTTCAGGATTAAATAATATCCCATTATATATAGATTATGAGATAGATATTTTAAATCTTTAACAATTTTAATTTAATTTTATTACATCTCAAGTCTTACACATCTTTTTCCATATTTACTGAAGACAGAAAATAACTGTCACTTGAGATGATCTCTTCTTTGAGTGTGGACATGGGACCCACCCCTGCATCCCAAGAGAGGGTGAGGCATAGCCTTCAAACTAGGCCAGCAGAGAGTTTTCATGTGCATTTTAACATGAAGAGGAGAAGAGTTCAGCTTTCAGAAGATAAAAGGAAAAGGATTTTACAGTCAAATCTGGTGGGAAGGGCAAAGATGATAGCATAATTCCAAAGAAAATTACTAAAATAACGACAGGAGCAGTACTTTAAAAAAGAGTTTAATCACAAATCCTGTCAATATGGTTTTGGTATTTGACATCATTTCCCAAAAGATGAAGCAAAAATTAGAATTTTGGAAAACCTTATTCTCTACCATGAACTTGACAGTTTCTAATACATAGTAACTTCTGTACTTAGATCAGTGGTGATATTAATAAGTGTGAGAGTGGTTTTTGGCTTGCTTTTTTGCGGGGGAGGTTGGGATTGAGGATTGAACCATGCTTTTGGTATTGGGGCCACACATGGACTAGGCAAGTGCTCTACCCATTTAACTTTTTAAAATATAATGTTGAAATGAATCAAATCTGGGAGGTTTATATAACTCGGTAAACCAATAGGTTCCAGAGTACTAGTTACGAATGACACATGGATAAAGGATCATTCAAAGTGCAAGAATAAAAGACACAGTTACAAGTAAGACATGGTCACCTATGCCTATAATCCCAGCTACTTGGGTGCCTGAGGCAGGGAGGAGGATCACAAATTGGAGTTCAGCCCAGGCAACTTAGTGAGACCCTGTCTCCAAAATAAAATAAAAAGGGCTGGAGATGTAGTTCAGTGGTAGAGTACTTACCTAGCTTGCTGGAAACCCTGAGTTCAATCCCTGGGGGGAGGGAAGAGAGAGAAGGAGGGAGGAAATTTCAGATTCAGATTAAATTTAGATTAAATTAAATTCAGATTAAAATTTAACCTTTTAAGAAGGTACCACTTTTTTACTTTTGGTATGATATCAAAGCAGAATCTTCATAATTACCTAAAAGTCTGTTAAAATACTCCTCCCTTTTCCAATTATATATCTGTTCAAGGATAGATTTCATTTATTTCAACCAGCACATATCATGTAACAGATTGAATCCAGTAGACATGAGAATTCAGCTGGCTTCTACTGAGCCAGCCTTGAAAAAGATTTGGAAAGAAAAAAAAAAAAGATTTGCACTCACTAAATTTTTGTTATGAAAATGCATCTCTTTTAATAATATTTTTATGTAAATATGAATTATTTAGAAATTTTAATAGATTTTGAAAATTTGTTTTAATTTCTTTTTTTTTTTGGTAACGGGGATCAAACTCGGGTCCTTGCGATTGCACAGCAGGTGGTGAAACCACTGAGCTAAATCCCCAGCTGTTTTAATTTCTAATACCAATACTTAAATAGATCTAGCTATGTAATCAATAGATAGTGCCCCCATAAACCAAGCCTCTTTGGGGTCCTTAATCATTTAGTGTTAAAGATCCCGAAGCCAAAAAGTTTGAGAACCATCAATTTAGATAGTATGTGCCAGTGCTTTTTACCCATGCATTAAGGCATGGATATGTGTACATAAAATACATTTTATAATATATGTAAAAGCAGAAATACCAAGACAATGATATTGACAGCATTTGAGTGGTTCCAGCATTTTTCTGTACTCTCAAGGCCAGAAGACTGGGCCTGTAGCCTAAAATGTTAATTCAGAAGAAAATCAAGGTCTGGAGGGTTAAAGGAGAAGCACAGCTGAAATGCTGCTGGCAGTTTTCGGTACTGACAGGATGGTTCCACAGAACCAAGCCTCATGACATCAGCACACTGTCCAGGCTGCTGCCCTGAGCTGAGGCCTGTAGGGAGGGTGCCCTGTCACGGCAGACTGATTCATACTGCCTGATGACATGCACCAGCCTGCAGGTAGTTTGCCTCCTGTGAGGGCTTTGAAAAGTAGACTCATACCCCTCTTTGACGGGAGTGCACCCAGGGACTATTCATTTAAGCCGTTTCGGGATCCCTTAGCCCTACCAAGGGATGCATTTCAGAACCCGTTCTCTGCATGCAGAGGGACATCTTGGGCACCACCCGGCCTCTGTGCTGTGCTGTGCAGCCATGAGTGGACAGTCAAACGTGTGAGGGTGTTGAGGCTGAATCATTTCCAGCACAAGACAGTTGTGTGCCTGACCTGTGGGGTCAAGGTGCAGTGGCCTCAGTGTTCTTGTTTAGGGGAGAGTGCTGTGGTCTCTACAGCCCAAGAAGTGGTCCCAGCAGGCTGGAGGTTGAGCTCACCTGCCCAGGAGTCTGCTTGTCAGTGCGTTCTCTGCTTTCTGATGGACAAGGCCTTTCGGTGGGTGGCTATACTAAGATACCTCCCTCCTGCTTCAGAGAGCCTAGCCTTTCAGGCTTTAGAGCAGTTCTGTCCTTTTAATTTTTTAAATTTTATTTTATTTTTTGCTTAAATTGTTTTATTGGCACATTTTAGGTATACAATACATTTACATTTATCATTGGGTGCTTGTACCTGTACATGATGTATCTTGGTTCTTATTTCTTCCCCATTACCTGCCCTCCCTTCGCCCCCTCCATCCTTCCCTATTTACAAAGACTTTGTTTGCATTTTTTCCTTTTCTCATAGTTTTTCCTTTCCCTTCTTTCCTTTCCCCTTCCCCTCCCACTTCCCCCTCCCCTTTGCACCTTTCCTTCCTATTTCAAATTATTGATTATTCATTTTAATCATTTTAATTCTTATTTACACTTTCAGTTTCTCACACCAGAGAAACTATTCGGTATTTACACATGTGTCCTATTTATTTTACTTAAGAGTATCGCCTCAATGTGCATCCATTTAGCTATAAATGTCTGTAGTTTCTCTTTCTTTATGGCTGAGTAGTACTCCATTTTATAAAAAAAAAAACCCACATCTTTATCTAGTCTCCAGTTGATGGACAATTGGGCTGTTTCCAAGCTTTAGCTATTACAAACTGTGCCGCTATAAACATGGGTGCACATATATTGCTGTGCTATGAGTCTTAATTGTTTGGGGAAGATACCCAGCAGGGGAATAGCTAGGTCAAATGGGACTTCTAGTCCAAGTTCTTTGAGGTATCTCCATACTGATTTCCACAGTGGTTGCACCAGTCTGCACTCCCACCAACAATGGAGAAGGGTTCCTTTCTCCCCACGCCCCCACCAGCATTTGTTATTGGTTGATTTCTTGATAACAGCCATTCTTTCTGGGGTGAGGTAGAATCTCAGTGTTGTTTTCATCTGCATCTCTTGAATGACCAGTGATGTTGAACATTTTTTCATATGTTTATTTTCTATTTCTACTTCTTTGTCTGAGAAATGTCTGTTCATTTCAGATGCCCATTTTTGAATTGGATCTTTAAATTTGGGGGGGTTCTGATTTTTTCAGTTCTTATATATTCTAGATAGTAGTCCTTTGTCTGAGGTACAGCTACTAAAAATTTTTTTCCCACATTGTAGGTTGTCTCTTAGCTCTGTTGGTGGTTTCTCTTGTGCAGAAGCTTTTTAATAAGATGAGATCCCAGTTGTTGATTCTTTGTGCTAGTTCCCATGCTACTGAGGTTTTGTTCATAAAGTCCTTTCCTACACCAATGTCTTCAAGAGTTCTACCTAACTTATCTTCCAGCAAGTTTAGTGCATGGTGATAGATATGGGTCTAGTTTTAATCTTTGGCAGGTTGAAATCCAGTTTTTCCAACACCATTTATTAAATAGGCTATCTTTCCTCCAATGAGGGTGGTTGGCTCCTTTGTCAGAGATGAGATGGCTGAGCATGTCTGGAGTTGTTTTTGCATCTTCTAATCTATTCCACTGATCGTTGAGTCTGTGTCTTTGCCACTACCATGCTGTTTTTTATCACAGTAGCTTTGTAGTATAGTTTCAAGTTGGTGATTGAGATATCCCCAGCCATGTCTCTGTTGCCTAGAATTGCCTTTGATATTCTAGGTCTCTTCTGGTTCCAAATGAATTTTTGGATTGTTTTCTCTAGTTCTGTGAAATATATTGTTGGAATTTCAATCGGCATTGCATTAAATCTATATAGCAGCTTTGGAAGTATGACCATTTTAACTATGTTGATTTTTCTTACCCAGGAGCAAGGGATGTCTTTCCATTTTCCTATATCCACTTCAATCTCTTTTTTTCAGAGTGCTATAGTTTTCAGTGTAGAGGTCTTTTGCTTCCTTTGTTAGATTGATTCCTAGATATTTCATTTTTTGTATGCTATTATAAAAGGAATTGTTTCCCTAATTTCTCAGTGAGTCTGTTATTTGTGTACAAGAAGGCTATTGTTTTTGAGTGTTGACCTTGTATCCAGCTACTCTACTGAATCTATCAATTAAGTCTAGGAGTCTTTTGGCAGAGTTTTTTGGGTCTTCTATGTAAAGTATTATATTGTCAGCAAATAATGATAGTTTAACTTCTTCCTTTCCTATCTTTTTTTTTTTTTTTTTTTTTGGTACCGGAGATCAAACTCAGGACCTTGCACTTGTGAGGTTGGCGGCGAAACCATTGAGCTAAATCCCCTGCCCTACGTTAGTCCTATCTTTATTCCTTTTATTTCTTTCTCTTTTCTAATTGCTATGGCTAGTGTTTTCAGAGCAATATTGAACATGAGTGGTGATAGTGGGCATCCTTGTCTTGTTCCTGATTTTAGCGTGAAAGTTTTCAGTGTTTGACCATATAGTATGATGTTGGCATTTGGTTTTTCATAGATAGCCTTAATCAGGTTGAGATAAAGACCTTCTATTCCAATTTTCTGTAGGGTTTTTATCATGAATGGGTGTTGGATTTTGTCAAATGCTTTTTCTGCATCTATTGAGATGATCATATGGTTTTTGTCCTTGGTCCTGTTAATAATGTTGTATTACATTTATTGATTTACGAATGTTGAACCATCCTTGCATTCCTGGGATAAATCCAATTTGGTCAGGGTGTATAGTTCTATCCTTTTTAAATGGTCTCATTTCTATAGGGGGGGTGTTGAGTTTTTTGAAGTTGAAGTCTCTGACAACAGCTGTCTTTCTACATCATGAGGACCAGCTCACTGTAATCCTGCCAGCTGTCTCCTTCTTCTTCTGTTGTCATGGTCAGATCTTCGTTCCATTTTCTGTAATAAGTTACCTCCTCAGTGACACCCACTGCTGTGTACTTGTGATTGTCTAATTAATTCTGATGTATTATTATAGTACACATAAGACCAGACCCTAAATGGGAGAGAACACTGGCCAACAAAGAAAATTAGAATGAATTGCCCAGGTTTACACCAGAAGTGTGTGGGCTGATCCAGTGATGAGAAAGGTGTGATTGAAAAGCAGAACTGGGTACAAGGCTCCCTTCCTTCCCTCATCCACACACTGTCCATTTGGGCTGATGCTCCACCTACCTGAGTCTCCGCTCTACTGTCGGAGTGGGCCCAGTGTGTCAGCTGTTTGGATATTAACCTAGATGATGCCAGGGCTACATGTTCTGGCATCCAGTTCTGCCCTGCTCTCACCTTTGCCTCTTTAGAGCCCTTTGCTTCAAACTTTGAGGCTAGTTTTTATTTTGGAGTGAAATTGGAATTGCTACATGTAAGTAGCCTAACATTCTCAGGCCTGAATTTCACAGGAAAGCATGTGGCACTTCTGGACTGAGGTCATGACATTATTCTCCCATCTCCATGAAAATAATCTGCCTCTGTGTTCTGACTTCCAGATCTGTCTCTTGTGAGTATCATCTCAGAGGTGGGGGTCCAGCTTAATAACTTAAATGAATAGGGTGAAGTAATGTTGAACACATTTTATTCAATATAAGAATGTGTTGTTCCCAATTGTTCTCATATTTCTGTTTTCTCTTTTCAGAGATCCACATCTTCTGGACCCAACTCTGGAATATGTGAAGGTAGGAAACCAGAATTTAACATGTCCTTGTGACCTTGTATAATAGATTTCCCATTTCTAACAGTGTTGCCAAATAGTGCTGCAGTCTGACAGGCAGAAAGCTGGTTGGATTGCAACAACCAGAGGAAATATGACTTGCTCAGACCTTTGGTAAACTTTATAAGGGTCTCATGTCTTTTGCAGGTCCGTAATCATTTTCCCCTTACGTAGGCCAGATGTGTTTTAAAATTCAAAAACTTTTTAAAAAGAAAGGTATGGCTCATGTATTTAACACCCTCAAAGAGGTCTGGGGGCAGCACCTCATAAACTCATTTTGGCAGTGACATGTAAGAATATTCACACCAAGAGGGATTAAATAGATGACCAGTGATTTTATGTAGTATGTAGTTCATGTCACATTTTGCCACCAAATGAGGTCTAGTTAGTTTTGCTTCAGGATGAGTTATTTCTTAAATTTTTGGTTTTTAGAGTTATCAGATTTTGGTAGGAGGCTCCCTGAGGTTTTATGAGCTGTCTTTCCAACAGCTGCATTTTATTCAGCAGCTAATCTGGGACCTAGAAATAATTTGTTACTTTCCAATGGGGCTGAGAGTCTGTGCTTCTAAATATTCAATTCTAAACAATATTTTCCTTCTGAGCAAAAAGAAAAGATGTTCTTCACTTCTTCCCTCTGTTCTCTCTCCTTTTTTGGGGTGTGGATGTTTGCTTTATTTTATTTTATTTTTGAGCTGTAATTAAATCAGTTACCTCACAAAGAAGAGAGAAGTCTGATCTAGATTTATGACAATATATATTGCTGTTTTTCAGAAGAAATCATGACATGTGTCAGGATTTAGGCTCTCCTCCTTAGCAGCCACACTTTGTCTTCGTTCTTCCAGTGGCAGTATCCCTCTTTTAGATCACTGAAGCCCACCTCTTTGTTGTAAACTCTTACCTTCCCCAGAGAGCTGGCATTTTCCCCTTTTTTAGACCAGAGGACAGACGAGAGAGGAGAGAACTCTGGTAACATCACCTGGTCACTGGAGCCGGTGTAATAATGTTTGTTGCAATGGAGCTGGATATTGCTTTCCCCCTCTTTTATTCCTAAATAATGTCTGAGCTGCGCTTTCACTCAGTGAATGGGTAATCTAAAGCAGTGGGTGCACCACACCAGTGTCCGTTCAGAGCCTTGTAAGCTGTGTGTCTGTCTCCCTCCTAGATGTATTGTGTGTTTTGTTTAGGTTATGTTCTGCCAAGCATTACGGGGCCATATTTCCAGACTATGATTTGACTTGACTATAGCATAAAAAGTGTGCCTTGGGATTGGGAGTGTGTAAGTCACAGCAGCCCTGTAAAAACCGCTTCATGCCATGCTTCAGAGGTTAGCTGTCT
Organism: Heterocephalus glaber; assembly: GCF_053883595.1. Lineage (NCBI taxonomy): Eukaryota > Metazoa > Chordata > Mammalia > Rodentia > Bathyergidae > Heterocephalus > Heterocephalus glaber. Next base: position 28,736,110 of record NW_028258296.1, on the reverse strand, counting down.
CCCACCACGGGCTTAGTAAGGCTGTGTGTAGGAAGTATATCCCTGATCCTTACTTCAGGAATTCAGTTGCTTTTTTTATTTTTATAGAAGTGAAATTCCTTTTAATTCTAGCAATGAATTCTAAAGCTAAACATAGAGGATTTTAGAATAGCTTGTTTTAGTACAGTAGTCCCCCTTATCTGTGGTTTTAGTTACCTGTAGCCAACCATGGTCCAAAAATATTAAGTGGAAAATTCTAAAGTAAACATTTCAGAAGTTTAAGTTGCATACTTTTCTGAGTAGCATCTTGAAATCTCTTACTGTCCTGCTCCATTGTGCCTGGGACAAAAATCATGTCCGGCCAATGAACCCATGCTGTTTGTGCTATCCTCCCATTAGCCATCTAGTAGCTATTTTAATTATTAGATCGACTGTCATGGTATCAAAATGCTTGTGTTCAGGTGACCCTCATTTTACTTAATGTTCCCAAAGCAGAAGAGTAGTAATACAGGGAAGCAGAGCATAAAACAGATGAACTCTGGTCCTGTGTTGGAGACACTGCAGGGCATAAGGAAAAAATATAGTACAGTGTTTATAGGGTTCAATATTATCTGATTTCAGGCATTGGGAGGGTCCTGCAAGGGGATTCCTGGAGGGTGCCTCATGTGGATAAGAGGGGATTTTATATTATCTAAACTACTGCATTCCATCTGTGGATATTGATTGTTGTGACATGAGCTATTGACTGAGAAAGAGAAAAAGTGGCTGTCAGTGTTTTCCACTTATTTCAGCTCTCCCTGCCTTCCCTGGCCAGTGAGATATGATTGAACTGTTCTTGGGAGGCTCCAAGTGTTCTTTTCAAGGACTCATTAAAATATTTTGAGAGTTTCTTGTTCCTCCAGAACTGAGTTTGAATTTGGTCACAGTCTTATAAATGATGTGCCTGTGTCCCTCCTGAATGCATCTCAAAATTTTCTTTCAGCCTTTGCCCTTGGTCTAGACTGGATAGCTTGAAAATTTGTTGGGTCATTGTGAGGTATCTTTGCTTGCCTCCATGGGCAGTAGGGCTCCAAAAGCATGTTCACAGAGGCCTTGACCTCAGGGTCAAAGAGGCCCACATGTCAGAGTTCTTGAGCCAGTACAGGTCCATTTAGGACTTCTCAGACTTAGTTGCCCTCTGGGCCTGCCCATTAGTCAGTGTTATCTGATGCCTCAGGACTACAGGGGGTGTAGATAAATCAAGAGAGATGAGAAAGTTGTAGAAAACTTGAATGTTGTTTGGCCCCTTGACTTTAATCTGTTTCTTAAAGCTGTTGCCCCCTCACTCCATTGCACATAATTCCCTTTGGGCATGGAGAAAAGTAGAAATTCTATGTGAAGTATGTTGCACCACGAAGGGACCTTCTGGCAGTGTAAGAGACATTGGCCTAAAAGGCAAAAGTTAAGATGCCAAATTTTTAGGCATTCATTGTGACCCCAGTATGCAGAGCAGTCTGATCACTACTTGAGTTATTTGGGCAGCAGAAGCACCTAGTGTGGCCAACAAACAGCAGACCCCCGGTCACCCTCCCTGTCTTTTTTTTTTAATTGGTGATGTCTTCTTTTTTTTTTTTTTCATTTATTAATTTTATTGGTACATTTTAGGTATACAGTATGCTGACATTCATTATTGGGAATTTGTACCTTTACATAATATGTCTTGGTTCTTATTTTTTTCCCCATTTCCCTGCCCTCCCTTCAACCCCTCCATCCTTCCCTATTTACAAAGACTTTATTTCCATTTTTTCCTTTTCTCGTATTTATTCCTTTCCCTTCCCCTCCCACTTCCCCTTCCCCTTTGTACCTTTTCTTCCTGTTTCACATTATGTATTATACATTTTAATCCTTATTTACACTTTTAGTTTCTTATACAAGAGAAATGATTTGGTATTTACACACGTGTGTCCTATTTATTTCATTTAAGAGTATGGATTCAGTATCAATCCATTTAGCTATAAATGTCTCTAGTTTCTCATTCTTTATGGCTGAGTAGTACTCTATTTAATAAAAAAAAAAACCCCACATTTTCTTTATCTAGTCTCCAGTTGATGGGCAATTAGGCTGTTTCCAAGCTTTAGCTAGTACAAACTGTGCTGCTATGAACATGGGTGCACATATATCACTGTGGTATGATTCTTTTAATTCTTTTGGGAAAGATACCCAGCAGGGGAATAGCTGGGTCAAATGGGACCTCTAATCCTAGTTTTGTGAGGTATCTCCCTACTGATTTCCACAAAATTGCTTTATAGATTCAATGCAATCCCAATTGAAATCCCAGCAGCATACTTCACAGACCTTGAGGAAATGATCCAAAAATTCATTTGGAACCAGAAGAGACCTAGAATAGCAAAAGCAGTTCTAGGCAACAGAGACAAGGTAGGGGGCATCAATCCCTAACTTAAAGCTATACTACAAAGCTACTGTGATAAAACCAGCATGTTGGGCCAGGGATTTAGCTCAGTGGTTTTGGCACCTGCCTTGCAAGTGCAAGGTCCCAAGTTTGATCCCTGGTAACAACAACAAAAAAAAAAACCCTGCATGATACTGGCAAAGAAACAGACCCAAGGATCAGTGGAACCAATTAGAAGATGCAAAAACAACTCCATACACACTCAGCCACCTCATCTTTGACAAAGGAGCTAAACTCCCTCATAGAGGAAAGATAGCCTCTTTAATAAATAGTGCTAGAAAAATTGGGTTTCAACTTGCCAAAGATTAAAACTAGACCTATATCTCTCATCATGCACTAAACTAAAATCAAAATGGATTAAAGATCTAAATATTAAAACAGAAATGCTGAACTTGCTGGAACAGAAGTTAGGTAGAACTCTTGAAGACATTGGCGTAGGAAAAGACTTTATGAACAGAACCTCAGTTGCCCGTGAACTAGCACAAACAATCAACAAGTGGGATCTCTTCTTATTAAAAAGCTTCTGCACAGCAAGAGAAACCACCAGCAGTGTGAAGAGACAACCCACAATGTGGGAAAAAATTTTCACCAGCTGTTTGTTCCTCAGACAAAGGTCTACTATCTAGAATATATAAAGGACTTTAAAAACCAGACCTCCCAAATTTAAAGACCCAATCCAAAAATGGGCATCTGAAATGAGCAGACATTTCTCAGACAAAGAAGTAGAAATAGCAAATAAGCATATGAAAAAATGTTCAACATCACTGGTCATTTGAGAGATGCAAATGAAAACAATACTGAGATTCCACCTCACCCCAGAAGGAATAGGTGTTATCATGAAATCAACCAATAACAAATGCTGATGGGGCTGTGGGGGAAAAGGAACCCTGCTCCACTGTTGGTGGGAGTGTAGACTGGTGCACCCTCTCTATCTTTAGATTCTGCTGTCCTCCTATCTGGAGACTTCTAACCATCTTTACCTACTTTCCCAATGCCCAGAGAGAAGAGACAGGTCTGGGATCTAACTCTTTGGAGGAAGGGGAGACAAGGTACTAAGGTGACCCCATATCCAATGGGGTCAGTGGGGACTTCAGTGTTATGGTAAGACAGAGCTGGAGAGAGAGATTCCAAAATTTGGTTCTGCCCAGTTTGTATTGTGTCCTCCTAAGGATTTGTATTACAGCACATTATTGTGGCTTGAAAGGGGACCAGTTTCTCGGTTGCTTAGTTACCTTAGTTCTTCCTAGTGTGGAATGGAGGAAAATGTGCAGGCTGGGAAACTCCAGGAAGGCTTGGGGGTTCTTTTGTTTTGTCTAGCAGGCTTGCCTCCTGCTGGGCCTCCCAAAGGCACCTAAACTTTAAAGGCTCAATTTGATGTTTGAATGTGATCAGAAAATAAATAGCAGATCCACAGTAGGCCAGAAATTTTGGAATCTCATTCCTCCGTGTTTCCGTCTCTTTAATTCTGGCTCTGGAGAGGAGAGTTTGTTCTTTGTTTTTCTACTTCTTCCTTGTTTTCCTAGCTCTTGCCTCTCCTCATATTTTTTTCCCACAATAGCTCAAAACATGATCATCTTGAAGGTCTGAATTTCACTCTTTTGTATAATCAGTTCTTTTCTGTAATGAAATAGAACTGATCCTCTTTCACTACATCTGAAGGAAACCATCTCTTCCAGATTGGGAAGCAGAAACCTCCACGTTGACCCCTTTCCCCTGCTCCTACCATGTAGTTACTTATTGAGCTTGTGGTGTAAAGCTCTGGAATTTTCCTCTGCCTGCATACCTAGCATACCTTATCCTAGGTAAAACCATGTTTTGTTTTGTTTTGTTTTTTTCCAGTAGGAGGAAACAGCTTTTAGAGGCAGTAGCCTTGGGCCTAATTGTGAAACACAATTTTATCTTGTAGCTGCTTTACCTACTTTCTGCTGTCATTGGGTTTTGCCATATTTTTACCCTCATTAAAATATATTTATTCTGTGTCCAGTTTCTTAGATGTGTATCAGGTGGTTGCTTAGAAAATTTGGTAAAATAGTTGTGCTAACATGCTAATAATGTATATAACTCAATGTCTTTCCTTTCCCAAATGGTGGTCCAACAGAGACTCCAAGTCACACATACCCTGTGTATGCCCAGGGAGGAGATCTGGATCCACATTCTATCTCTGATTGGCAGGGTGATCTTGCACTTACCTCCTACCTTCTCTATGAATTCCATCTTCCTCACAACTAGAAAATCTTGTCCTAGCTTAACATTTTTAGGAATCCCCATCCCTGTGACAGACTAGAAGGGAAGATTTTTTAGCAAGTGGTAAAAGGAGTTCTTATTTATGCTGTCACTCTTGATTATAAAATTATTGTTAGTTACTTTTCTTTCATTGCTGAGACAAAATACTCAATACCCAAAGTTAAAGAGGGTAAAGGTTTATTTATCTCACAGTTTCAGTCCACAGTTAGCTGGCTCCAAGGCAGAGTAGCACATGGCAGAGCGCATAGCTTCACAGAGGCGAAAGCAGTTCCTTGTAGGCAAAGACAGCAAAAGCAACAAGGGAAGACCAACCTCTTTCTGTCCCTTTTATCTTATCCAGACTCCTGGGATTAGGGCAGTGCCAAACCAGGCAGTGGACTGATTTAATAATCATACACTCTTAATCTCAGCCCATTACACTCTGGATTCAGCCACCACTGAAAAAGCCCTGTGAAAGCATGAGGCTTTGGGGGGACATCTAAACACAAACCATAACAATTGTCATATTGATTGGACCAAGGGTGACATTTCTTGTTGTATCTCAGACATTAAGACCAAGGACCTGATGGATAATTGTCCACTTGTGATGTTGCCTCACCTATATTATTTGCTTTGTGATTTATATTTGCTTTGTGTTCCATTATATTTCACTTTTGTAACCCCTTTTTGTACCTGTGAAGCTTACTTTTATTTTCATTCTTTTATAATTTCTTTCATTGAGCTACTTCTTTAAGCTTCACGAGTTGCCTTTGCCCGCCCCCTTATGTCTCTTTCATATATATATATATCTTTTTTTTGCTGAAGAGTGATTCTTTTTAGCCTCTTTACATACAGGCCTACAGTTACTTTAATAGAGTCTCTTTTCCGGGGGTAATTTAAAGTTTGTTTTGTTTTGTTCTGTATTTTTGTGACAGGGTCTCATTCATGCAGTTCAGGCTGGCTTTTGAACATACTATATAGCCCAGACTGGCCTCGAACTCTCAATAATCCTCCTGCCTCAGCCTCCCTGGGATTACAGGTGTGTGCCACCACACCTGGATTAAAGTGTATATATATATGTGTGTGTTTGTGTATACATATATGTGTGTGTGTGTATATATATATGTGTATATATATATGTAGAAGTGATTGACAAGGGCAGAATTGGGTGATTTTTCTTCTATTTTTTTCTAGATTTTCCATTTTAAAATAAGTTATCCTTAAGAAAGATAAATTGGAAAATTTAGCAAAATGGAAAAGAAAAATTGGAATCCCTGTGTTTTCAAATTAGTGGTGAGGAGGCAAGTGATTTTTGGTGGGCAGACTGTGAACAGCATAATGCAGGCCTATAGACAAAGGCCTGCTCTCCAGGCGACAGGGTAAGGAAGTGTCAGACAGAATGCAGCCTTTGTTCCTGGCTAGAATCCTAGGGAACAAATATCCTTTTTCTTTCACAGTCATCCCTGGCGTCCCTGAGCTGGCTTTGCAGGTTAGGAAAAGAAAGCACAACACTGGAAGTGCTGTCTTGAGCTGAGCCAGAGCCCCTCAGCTTCTTCCTTCACAGTGCAGATGAGCCCAGGAAGGCTTAAAAAGGTGTCCTTTGTGGGGCTGGCACTGAAAATCCTCCTTCCCAGAGGGTCTTCTAAGTCTGTAGATTTTAATCTGCTTGAGGCTCAGATCTCAGCAAGGCCATTTCCTGCATTCTGCTAGGAACACGTTAGGTCACCCACCAGATTAAAAGAAGAGTAATTATGTGAATTCCAGCACAAGAATAAGTGCCCTGGCTATCGGGGACCTCAGTGAGTGAGGGAGCAGTGACACTTCGGGCCCCTTTTTGTGCTAAACATGGCTGCAGCCATGGTCACGGTTAAATAGCTAGCTGTCTTTGAGGAAAGTGTTTTCTTCCAGCAGGAAAACAGGCCAGTCTGCTCTGAATTAGTCTGCTAACAAAGTCATGAAAGGGACTTAGGGAAACAATGGCACGCTGTACGTTCCGTGAAATTTTAACAAGTTATATGAACCAAATAATGACCTGATTGGCTGGGTCTGCAGGTTTTTGCCTGAGTGTGCACATCTGCAGAGCCAATGCCATCCCCTGTGGGATGACGGATCAAGCTCTGCCAGCAGTGAATGTGAAGCAGCCCTGGCTTGCACTGGGCCCACACTCAGAGGAGCAAGAGGGAGGAGCCCCCGCCTAGCTTCACCCACTCTGCCCCCAGATCCTTCTCTGCAGATATTCTTGGGAGGTTTAGTGTTACCATGGTTATAGAAAATTGCTGAGGCAGGATGGGAAGACAGAAGAAAGAGGTGTCCAGTCCCTCATTCAGTAGAATCTTCTTATCCTTCCTTCAGGTCTGTGAAAATGTGGCCACTTATAAAAAGTAAAACGTTATCATAAAAATATATATCCACGTGCTTGCTTATTAAAAATTGCTTGTTAAAAATATACATCCATATGAAAGTCTGCATGTACATGTTTGTTGTGACATTAGTTATAATTGATAAAAATTGGAAACAAACCAAATGTCCTTCACTGGTGAACAAACTACAGGATACCTACACAATGGTATAGTATTCAGCCATAAAAAGAAGCAGACTATTGAAGCAAACACTATAGAATCATTATAGATGATTCCCAAATGCATTACGCTGAGTGAAAGTAGATAGTATGAAAAGGATACAGACTATAATTATATTTGTATGACTTTATGCGCAGAAGCTTTTTTTTTTTTTGGTACCGGGGATCGAACTTAGGACTTTGGGCCTCTGAGGCAAGTGGCGGCACCACTGAGCTAAATCCCCAGCCCCTGTATGACCTTCTGGAAAAAGGCAAAACTTATAGTGATGGAAGACAAATCAGTAGTTGAAACGGGATAGGAGAAGAGGTCCTCTGCTAAAGGGAATGTTTTGGGATGATAGAAATAATTTGACTGTGGTGATAGTTACCCAGCTGATCATTTATCAGAGCTCATAGAACTGTGCTAAAAAGGATGTTGCTTACTGAAAGTAAATTAAATTCAATTAATGTGACCTTAAAAAGCAAGTTAAAACCTTGCCTCTTAGCCCTTATTCACTGCCTCCTTGGTGGGGGAAATTTTCAGTCCTGAGATGGGCTGCATCAGTGAGGACAGACCTCTGATCAGATGGAGAGCATGGTGACTTACAGATCTTTTTCTCTGTCAGCTCATTCAGCAGATATTTTTGAGCTTTTGCCCTGGGTTTGTAAATCAAGCCAGGCCAGGTGTGAGGAAGATGTTATCAAGAGCCCTACCTTAGAGAGTGGCAGTGGAAATCGAAAGGCCAGGTGTCTAGAGGCCTTTTAGAAAGAGAATTAAGACCCATTTTATTAGGCAAGATGACAGATCCTGGCAGGGCTTGAATAGAGCATGTGGGGAGAGGAAGCCGGGACAGTGCCAGAGTTCACACTAGTGAACTGATATCTTGCCAAAGCCAGTCAGTGCTTTAGGGAGGAAAAGGGATTTCCAGGTGGAATTCTTATGACCACAGTGACATTAAATGAATTCATGAGCATTTGGAGATTTTAGACCAAGGGAGTGAATAAATTATAGCCCAGGACTAGGTATTATACATTACCTGTTTTTCACAATTCAGTTTTTTTGCTTTTTGTTTTTGTTTTATTTTTGGTACTGAGGATTGAACTTGGGACCTTGCACTTGTGAGGCAGGCGCTTGGAATCACTGAGCTAAATCCCCGGCCCCACACTGCCTGTTTTTATATGGCCCACTAGCAAAAAAATATATTTTATATTTTAAAATGTTTTTTAAAGTCAAAAGCGGCAAAATTATACAAAATTTAAATTTGGATGTGTACACATAAAGCTTTGTTGGAACACAGCCACACCCATCCATGTATATACTGCCTGTGGCTCTTTTGCACTGTGATGGTGGCTTGAGTAGTTGTGACACTGTGGCCCACAAAACCTAACAAAATCCTTTACAGAGAATTTTTTCTGACCCCTTGCTCCAGACTGATTGTACCTCTACTGTTTGTGTTTTGCCTTCCTAATGATATGTAGCCAGTTTTCAACAAAAAAATTTTGTCTTCTCACGCTGACGCTTCCATGACAAGACCTTGAATCACTTGTTATATCTTACATCATCAAACACCATCTTTATCTTGCTTGATGACCCAGTGGTGAATCTTTGTGCAAGGCTTATTAACTTGCACAGTCACAGAGACCATGCTGTTGCAACACCATGCAGGATCTGGCTGCATTGTGGCATCTTGTGGGGCAGACCTGTCAGCTCTGAGCAGCATCTTTCTGCTGTTCTGGTCAGTTCTGACATCTTCAGCTCTGCTGGATGAGTAGGTGTGGGGGTACAGTGTGGGTAGTTGGACCCCGACTGCTCCTGCCTGGCCCTTATCCAGATGACTCCTCAGATTCAACATGGCTCTGCCAAGGCCACCCAACATGAATTTTCTCATGTCCTGAGTCAGAAAGAAGTGAATTCTCCCTGAGTCTTCTGAACTTGATGGTCTGAGAAAAGGTTGAGCTTTCTGGAGGTTCTCAAAGGAGCCTTGTCTGGCCAGTGGGTGCAATGAAGCAATTAACATTTTGGTTGGGGCCAGGGATTTAGCTCAGTGGTTCTGCTGCTTACCTTGCAAACACAAAGACCCGAGTTTGATCCCCGGTACCAATAAAAAAAAAAACATTTTGGGTGAATTTTATGTTGTGCAGTAGGCTTCAGCCTTGAAGCTGAGGCATCCCCCTCCCTAGTTTAAGGATGACAGTTCTGAGACAAAGACCATGGAAAACTAACAGACAAACAAGAATTGAAGCTGAGGATTCTAACCAGTTTCAGCTCCATAACTGGGCTAGAAATGAAGATGGCCTATCTCCTATACTCTGCCATCCTGGCCTTCCCTGCTCCCCTGGGCCTGTGCTTTCTGTAGACATGAAAGGTTCTTCTGAGGCAGAACAACAGAGTAGTTTGAAGTGGGTAATAGAATGTAAGTTCTGAGGGCAAGGACCTTTTTCTTGCCTTAATAAATAGTGACTGGGGCTGCAGATTTAGCTCAATGGTGCTGCTGCCTGCCTCACAAGCTCAAGGTCCTGAGTTCAATCCCCATTACCAAAAAAAAATTAAAATTAAAAATTAAAAAATAAATAGTAGCACCTAGAAGGAAGCTCCCCACCTCCATCCCAGGCTACTAGGGCAGAGAAGCTCAGCCGGTCCCAGCACCCAGAAGGAAGCTCCCTGCCTCCATCCCAGGCTCCTAGGGCAGAGAAGCAGAGCCGGTCCCAGCACCTGGAAGGAAGCTCCCCCACTGCCATCCCAGGCTCCTAGGGCAGAGAAGCTGAGCCTGTCCCAGCACCCAGAAGGAAGCTCCCCCACTGCCATCCCAAGATCCTAGGACAGAGAAGGTGAGCTGCGTGGACACCAGAATCACACACACACACACACACACACACCCCTGCCGTGGAAATGAGAAAACACATAAAGAAGCCTCAAAAACGGAGTTCCACATCACCTACAGCAACCCCAAAGGGAAACGAGATGGAACACTCTGATACTCAATCACCTCAACTCTCTGAACTGGCAACAAAAGAGGATCTGGGAAAAATGAAATCAGAAATAATTTCTCAGATAACAGCAAAGATTGTGCTCATGGTGCAAGACATGATTAATAAATCTAGACAGGACACAGATAAAAAAAATAGAGGATCTGAGGAACATGATGGAATCCCAACATAGGAAACAAATGGAATCCATAAAACAGATCCGAACAGATTTCCAAGAGATTAAAAACTCCATCGAAAGTCTGTGCAGCAGAATGAACCAATGTGAGGATAGAATTTCACATATAGAAGATAAGATTGCAATTAGTGAGGAGGAAAAGAAAAATTGCTTTAAAATTGTAAGGGAACATGAGAAATCAATCCAGCAGCTGCTAGACGATGCAAAGAAGAATAACATAAGACTGACTGGAGTCAGTGAAGAAACAGGAGAGAGTGCAGATGACATCAAAAAACTGTTCACAGAAGTGATGGCAGAAAACTTCCCAAGGAGGGGAAAAGAACTTGACATACAGATAAGTGAGGCATACTGGACTCCAGCTAGCCTTAATCAAAAAAAATCTACACATGGGCATACAATAGCTAGGATTCCAGAAATCCAACAGAAGAACAAAATTCTACAAGCAGTGAGAGAAAAGAAGCAAATCACATACAAAGGGAAGCCCATCAGAATCACAGCAGACTTCTCAATGCAAACCCTCAAGGCAAGAAGAGCTTGGAGTGATGTATTTCAAGCCCTAAAGGAAAACAGCCTCCAACCCAGATTGATGTACCCTGCAAAACTATCTTTCAGAATTGATGGAGAAATAAGATGCTTTCATGATAAAGAGCACCTCAGGGACTTCATGAATACCAAACTGGCACTCCAAAAAATTTTAGGCAATACCCTAGGAAAAGACAATGAGGATCACAACCCCAGGAAACCCAGCAGAATGAATCCATTGGGCGTGACAAATTAAACGCAAAGGGGGAGAATCCAACAAAGAAAAAGTCATGACAAGGCTTTTAAAACTTTTAACTTCATCTCCCTAATGAGTGTATAATTCAATCTTATTATTGTACTAATTAGTATTTTTCTGATTCTAGAGTTGTACACCATTCCTTGTGCTATACTGACTATCATCTTCTTATGTCTAAATTTTAATTGGGTTGTCTATTGATGAGCTCTAAGAATTCTTTATATATTCTGGTCATAGGTTATATGTATTGTAAATATGGTCTGTTTAAGGACTACTTTTCATTTTAATGATGTCATTTAAAGTTCTAAATTTTGATGGAATCTCATTTATCAATTTTTTTCTTTTATACATCATGTTTTTTGTATCCTAGGTAGTTCTTGCCTACCCTGAATTCATAAATATTTTCCCTTATAATTTCTTCTTAAAGTTTTATACTTTTAGGCTTTCTTATTTAGGTTCACAGATCCCTTCAAGTTATTTTCATGTATGGAAAAAAAGAGTTGAGGTTAATTTTTTATATACGGATACCAGGTGTTCTAGTGCCGTTTGCTGAAAACACTGTCTCTTCCTCAGCTCTTGAATTGAGTTTATATTCTGTAAAATGCTAATGTTCAATAATTTTTCAAAACTCAGTGGACCATATATGTGTGGTTCTATTTCTAGATTCTCTGTTTTATTCCAATGATCTATATGTCTTTCCTTACACCAACACTGCCTTGATTACTGTAGCTTTAGAAGAAGTCTTAAAATTAGGTACTAAATGTCTTCCAACACTGTTTTTGTTTTTGTGTTTGTTTTGAACTTTTCTAGGTCCTTTGTACTCCTACATAACTTTTAAATTTCAATATCCAATTCTTCCTTTATAGCAAGTATACACAGACCTGAATTTTTATATATACCTTGTGTTTTCTAATCCTGCTAACTTCAAGTACAAGTTCTAGGGGCTCCTAGAGATTTCTTAGTATTTTCTCTATAGATGATCATTTCATCTACATATAAAGATTTTGCTTCTGCCATGCTAATCCTATCCTAGTTGTGTCATTTTATTGCCAGACTATTTTGGTGGGGACTAGGTTTCAAAGTTTAATGGACAGATAAAGAGTAAGCATATCTGCCCTTGTTCCCCACCTTAAGGAGAAAGGCATTGTATCTTCTCCATTTATATAAGGCGTTCTCACTGGAAGTATGGAGTACATGTCTTTAATCTGTTGAGAAGCTTCTGTTTTACTTCTAGTCTCCTGATAGCTTTTACCATGAACAGCTGTAGAATTTAGTCCAATACTTTTTCTCCAACTAGTGACAGGATCATATGGCTTTTGCCTTTCCTCTGTTAAAATGATGACTTTTGGGGGTGGATCTTCCAATGCTGAACCAACACTGCCATCCCTATAACAAAACCACTTTCTACATCCTGCCAGATCTGACTTCTAATAGTTTGTTTTGTTAAACAAATTTCTATCTATATTCATACTTTTTTCTTCTATTATCTTTATCCAGTTTTAGGATTAGCACAATGTTGATTTCCTAAAATGAGGGGAGAAGTGTTCCTTCTTTTTTCTGCTTTGTTTGATATAATTTATCAGTTAAAATGTTTATGAGCCTATTGTTGTCATATAGGTAGGTTTTCAAGCTAGGAATATACTTTAATAGGTGCTATTCAAATTTTATATTTCCTCCAGAGTTAGTTTCATTAATTTGTCTTCCAAGGTACTTCTTAGAAGTTGTCAAATTTATTTCAAAAAAGATTTTTGTAATATGCTTTCTATATCCTTTTAAATTCTGTAAAATCTGTGGTAATGTCTCCTAGATCTTAATATTGTAATTTAAAAAATGTATAACTGATATTGTGTAACAGGAAGAAAAGGTCTAAAAGAGCAGGCGAATAGGGAGGGGTAGGGGAAGGGAAAAAAGGGAAAGGAAAAAATATGGGAAGAGGAAAAAAAATGGAAACAAGGTCTTTGCAAATAGGGAAGGGTGGAGGGGGTGAAGGGAGGGCAAGGGAAGGGGAAAAAAAAATAAGAACCAAGATACTCATGTAAAGGTTCAAGATCCCAGTGATGAATGTAACTGTATTTTATACTGAAAATGTACCAATAAAGTTAATGGGGAAAAAAAATAAAAATAAATAGTGACTGGGTGACTATATACAACCAGATACAAAGGGCTTTTAAATTGAGGGAAATGGAAATGAGGTTGTTTCAAAGATTTTTGTGTTTCCTGAAGCAAGGAACATGGACATCTCTAAGAATTTTCAAGAAAGTCTTCAGTGTTTTTATTCCAAGACAGCTTGGAGGTTTCCACACCTAACCACAGTCTACTTTCTCTTGCCAAGTTTATACAGGGTAGAAATGGTGGGATGGATCACTGTTGTCCCCTTAAATGGTGACATGTAGGCAGACATATATACTGTTTTTAGAAGTGTAATTTTGGCATCTTCTGTGACTTGATGTATCTACTCCTTAGGAGATCTTGTTATCAAGGATAGGGACCCACTAACTCCACAAAATGCCACGTCAAGAGTTTTAGTGCTGGAATCATTTGCTGTTAAACTCTGCCCTCTAGTGGTTATCAATGTCTGAAGAGTTCCTTTGACTACAATTTAGTTTAATATTCTGGATGCTTTTAATATTAAATCTAATTGTGCACCATGATGATATGTATTTCAACTTCAGAAAGAAGGGTTGCGTTTACAATATATTAAAAGGCACCTGGTTTTTTTTGGCTTCATATAAGGCAAGTTACAATCACAGCATTTACTGTCAAGAATTGTCTACTGTTGTAGAACAGAGCTCTAAAATGCTGATGCTGTATGTAGATATGGGGGAGGGGGGCTGGTATTTAGTCTGAAGTTTTACATGTGGTAACCAAGAATTTTCCTTGGAAGAACTTGTATTTGAATTGTGATTTGACAGCCTTCCTTCCCAGGAAGGAAGCTAGCATTAGATGAAGCAGAAGCTGAGAGCAGCGCTTTGAGATTGTGGAGGAAGACCTCACACTTGGGGGACAGTGTGTGCTGGAGTGGACTGGAGCCAGAGAGGGCATCAGGAGTCAGGAAATAGCAGGTACTCATCATATTCCTTGAATGCAGAAAGAGTGAGGAAGCTTCATACACTCTTGAGAAATTCTGAGATGGTCATTTTCTTAAGAGAACAAAAAGACGGAGCTTGGGGAGAATTCTTTATTTATTGTCAAAATAATATAAAACTACATATTGCTTTAAAACTTGGTTTTTTCATTGTACACCATTCCGTGTTAAATATATAGGCCCACCTCCTTCCTGTTTTGGAATGGCTATCTGGAACAGGTCAAGCATCCCTAACCCAAAAATCTGGAATCCAAATTCTTCAAAATTTAAAACTTTTTGAGCAATAGCTTGATGCCACAAGGGAAAATGCCATACCAGGGAACTTTTTATCATGCACAGAGTTATTAAATATTGTATAAAATTACCTTCTGGCTATATGAATAGGGTATATATGAAACATGAATAAATTTCCTGTTTAGACTTTGATCCCATCCCAAAGATATCTCATTTTGTATATGCAGATATTCTAAAATAAAATATGAAATCCAAAACACTTCAGCATTTTAGATAAGGGATCCTCAAACTGTTTTATGTGGTAGGAAATTCAGTTAAATATAAATTAAATATAACCACTTTCTTACTGACATTTGGGTTTTTTTAAATGTTCTGTTAAATGCAGTTTTGCAGTTAGTACTTAGTCATTTAACAGTATCTATTGAGCATCCAGCGTATATGCAGGTCACTGGTCTAGGGACTGAGGATTCAGTCTCCCTGCTTTTGTTCTGGGGTTGGCAGGGAGGCAAGGGAGGAACAAAGACCACCAAGTCAATCATGTTAGATTGTGGTGAGTGCTAAGCAGAAAAGGTTCATCAGGGTAAGGAACTATGAGATATTGGGGTACAGGAGTGTTAAACTTTAAATGGAGTGGCCAGGGAAAGCCTCACCAAGAATGTGGCTGTTGAGTGGAGGGACAAGTCAGCTGTGATGTCTAAGCAGGGAAGATGAAGTAGCACGGGCAGAGGCATGAAGTCAAAGCCTGCCTCTTCCATAGAGGAACAGAGAGGCCAGAGAGATTGGAAGGAGGAAACTTGAGCTGATGTTGGTGATTGAGACTGAGGTAAGAGGGTAACAAAGGGGACAAGGCAGGATGCATGGGACCTGCATGTGAGAATAAGCACTTTAATACTTACGGGGTGAGATGGGGAGCTGGTCAGAGTTCACTTTGGCTTCCATGTTGCTAGTAGTCATCCTCAGGGCAAAAAGGCAAAAGTGGGGAGACCTTTGGGAGGTCACTGTGGTTGTCCAGGGAAGAGGTGATGCAGTAGCAGAGAAGGTAGTAAAGAAAAGGGATTAGATATACAATATGAAGGCCAAGCAAGGATTTCCTATTGGGTTAGATGTGGGGTGAGAGAAGAGAGGATAAGACTGGAAGGTGGTGGTGCTGTCAGCTGAGACAGCTCCATGTGCTTTTCTGCAAGAATTTCTATTAAGATAAAAACCTAGGCGTAAATGATGAAGTGTTGGGTAGTAAGTAGGTCAAAATAAAATTCCTGGCAACTAAGAGGAATTTTCTTGTTGATTTTTGTTTTTCACATACCTGTTTACAAGTTTTCTCTTAATGTTTTTATAATACAGTTACTTATGAAAATAACACCCCTCTATTTTTTATATCTTAGTTTTCTCTACAAATATAATACTGAAAATGTGTGGTTCAATCAAAATTATTTAAAACAAAGATCTTAAATATATTAGAGAAGAATTCTTAAACTCTGGTCTCAAGCTTTCTTTACATTCTTCAAAAAAAGTTAAAATATGATAGTGGGGTATAGCTATTTATATTTATCATATTAGCAATTTAAATGGGAAATCTTTAAAATATTCCTTCTGTTCATTTTTATTTAATAAACAAGTCATGTGTGTTTAATATATTTAAAACCAACAATTAACCTGTTATACATAAGTAAATATAAATACATGTTTTTCTAAAAATAGTCATTTTCCAAGACAAAACAAAGTTTAGCGGTATCTTAGTTACTTTTCTCATTGTGGAGACACAATACCCAACACCCATAACTTAAAGGAGGAAAGGTTTATTTCAGCTCACAGTTTGTATAGATTTCAGTCCATGGTTGCCTGGCTCCGAGGCAGGGTGGCATCACAGAGGAGAAACAATTCATGGCACTGCAGGGAGAAGACAGCAAGCAGCAAGCAGCCAACAGCCAACCTGCCTTTCCTATTTATCCCATCCAGGCTACCAGCCTTTTGGGTGGTGCCACCTAGAACTATGCTAATTCCAATCAGTGGACTAATTTAGTACCACACACCCTAATCCCGGTATCACACACCCTAGATCCAGCCAGCTCTAAAAAGCCCCACCTATGAGCACTTGAGGCTTTGGGGGAACATCTAGATGCAACCCATAATAAGTGGTAAGAATGGCATTGTTTGATATTTTTGCAAGTCTTTTTTATGTCTGGCCTATTAGAATACAGCTTCATTCTCATATCTGCATTAGTATTCAGTCTGGTGTGTTATGTTGTTTTGATTGAACTCAGAAAACCTGGTCTCACATAGACATTTAGTTCAAAAAAGGCCTTTACTTCAAGTGGCCTTTTCAGATAATCACAGGTGTTCTTTGATACTAGACTAGAACTCAGCATGTGGTAGTCTCTTACAGGTTAATTGCAGTGTGGAATCTGAAATACACCAATGAATGTGTTTTACATTGCTCCTTTAAAATCCATTTGGCTGTCTTGCAATTTGAGTGGATCACTTACCCTTGCATGATTTTGTGCCATCATGCATTGGTCATTTGAAAAATACTGGTTTTGTGAGTTATTTCTATCTTAATGTATTTCACTGTATAATAGCAAAAAATCAGATGTATTAGTATCACCCCTGACCTCATCAGAAAAATCATTAAAGCAATGGAAAGCTTTCAGACTCTTGACAGTGAGTACAAGTTTCCCAAAATTCTCATTCTCACTTGAAAGTCCAAATTTTATCATTGCCAACAAAATAGTGTCAGTTGTTTTCCTTTAAGTAACAGGCCCACTTTGTTCTTTCTTTTTTGTCCAGAAAATGTTTGTCAAATGAATAGCCAAATGTAAAGAACCATAATTGGCCAGACATTCTTTGAAGTACAAATGGTTTTCCGGAGAGAGCAGCTAGCTCAGCTCATGAGGCAGTCACACGTCACTTTTCCTTGGGGAACCCACTGCCCCTGGGTGTGTGGCCTGCACACTCCTGCATCCTCCCCTCATCATGCAGAATGCCACAGCCATCTGGGATCTTGATGTTCTGTGGGCCTCTGCAGTCAGCATGCAGTGTCTGCTAAGACCATGTGGTATCTCTGCCTTGCTCTCTGCTAAGGCAACAGTATTTTCACCCATTATGGTTTTTGCACTATTTGTATAAAAATACATCCACTGTAATGGGCAAAAAGGGTCTCAGTAGTATTATGAAAATAAGATTGGGTCTCTTAGACTCCCTGAAAGACCCCTCCAGGCCTGCCGACCACTCTGAGCACCAGTGTGCTAGGGTCTTCCTCTGACACTTAATTATGAGCCTAAAAAGCTGCAGAAATACTTCAAACACAAAGAACTCCTGCTGCCTAAATCCATATTTTTTTCTCTTGCTGTTTTTTTTTTTTTTAGCCCAGCTTACCCAGTGGTTGAATACCCACTAAGGACCTTGATAATTAATGTAGAAAAGACATTAAAATACTATTTGAAAATAGATAAGATAAAAATTGAGAATCTATCCTAGAAGTAAGGGTTCTCAATTGTGGACCTACTCCTTAAAATGGAGTGGATTGTGAAACCTCAGGACTAACTTTAACATAATGGAGTTGTTGCTCATTACATACTGTAAAGAGCTGAGCCAGAAGCAGTTACTGTTCTGCTCTAATTGCTTTTTATTTAAACTAGGAAAACCCACAGCTTGGTGGGGCCAAGGCCTGATTTATGGCAAAGATGCTGCGCCTGGATGTGGAAGTGCAGTCAAGGATAAATTCATTTAGGGGTAAACTTACTGGGGGCAGGCTGAAAACGAGCATTTTCCTCATCCTTAAGCCTTTATTCATTGCTGCAGGATTTGCTCATTTTGTCCTCCCAGTGTGGATTAGCTGGCTGAGCTCCATCCCGTTCTTTATGTGAATGAAGATAAGGATGTGTCAGACCCTGAGAATGAGAACATGCTGTTTGGCCCTTGGAGGCAATTTCCTTTCAAGTCCCAGCTCTCTCCAGATGGCATCTAATTGTTTCTTGAATGACCTCAGTGTCCAGGCTGCAGGAACCTGGTCTAAGAGGCCATTTCACATATTTATTATCCTGTGTATGAGAACTTACTCCATAAAGCCCCTATTCACACTCTCAAAAGAGCCTTCTGTGCAGAAGAAATGATGGGGCTGATGGACTACTTCCTGTGACTGCCAGTCTCCAGATGGATTCTTATTTTCCCCAGGCCTAGGTGGTTGCTTCAGGAAGGGGTCTGTGTACTGCACCTGAGTCCTTTCTGCCCAGGCTCCTCCCACCTCCTCGTGGTCTGGGCAGAGCAGCGCCAGGTCCTTTTATCTCCTGGTGTCAGCATTACCTGAACAGAGCATAGCATTCTGGGAGCCTCTCCCAGTTTGGGATCCCAGGTTATTCACAGGGTGAGGGAGGGAGGTGACTGGGCTGAAGCGGAACCCATTTTAATCCAGCCAGGATATGGCAATGCTAATTCACCCGGGAGGAGCAAAACTCAGGGAGTATGACATGCCTCGTGCCTGTATGATTTTTTCCTCTTCCTCCTCCTCCTCTTCTTCTTTTGTTCAGTACTAGGTGTTGAACCCATGGCCTTCAAACTGAGCCACATCCCCAGCCCATTTCATTTTTTGAGGCAAGGTCTCGACAAGTTGCTAAATTGCTCAGGCTGAGTTTGAATTTAGGATCATCCTGCCTCAGCCTCCCGGGATCCTAGAGTTATGGGCGTGCATGCCTTTTCCTGTGTGGTTCTTAGCTATGAGGGAGCAAATGCCCTCTCAAATAGTTCTTCATTGTTTGAGAGGGCTGTATTCACATAAATGATGAGTAAGAGCTATGTCTGATTCAGATTCAGATTCATCGTAGTGGTGCACACCTATAATCTCAGTATAGTGGGAGGCTAAGGCACCAGGATCACAAGTTGAATGCAGCCTTGGCAACTTAGCAACTTGGTGAGACCCTGTCTTAAAATAAAAACAAATGATTTTTTTTTAAAAGGGCGGGGGGTATTTCAAGTTCAGTGCAGAGGCCCTGGGTTCAATCCTTAGTACTGAGAAAACAGTCTTAATGTTTTTTTTCCTAAATACTTTGAAATATTTTTAATTGACTGATTCATTGACTCATGTATCATTTAATTGCCATTTTGGAGAACTGGTTGTTTTAGACATCTTTTTGAGGTGTAATTTACACACCTTATAATTCACCCATTAACTATATTATTTAATGATTTTTTTTTTAGGTTGGGAAACTATATAGAGTTCTGAAATTATTCCCCAAATCCGGTTTTAGAACATTTCCATCTCACCAAAAAGTTTCTTTCCCCACATTTACAGTCACTCCTTGCTCCCAGCCCCAGCCAACTGCTTTCTATCTCCTTTTAGATTTGTCTTTTCTAGAAATCTTTAGATTTGCCTTTCTTAGAAAATTTATCTAAATGGAATCACACAATCTGCAGTTTTTTGTATCTGGCTTATTGCATTTTGCATCATGTGTTTGAGGTTCATCCTTGTACCACTTATCAGTAGTTCATTGCTTTTTAAAATACTGAATAATATTCTTTTTTAAAATTAAGTTTATTGGTACATTTCAGGTATACATTATGTTCTCATTCATCATTGGGAATTTGTACCTGTGCGTGATGTATCTTGGTTCTTGTCTTTTCCCCATTCCCCTGACCTCCCTTCCACCCCTCCCTATTTACAAAAGCTTTGTTTCTGTTTTTTGCTTTTCTCATATTTTTTTTCTTTCCCTTCTTTCCTTTCTCTAACCCCCTCTCCCTACTTCCCCATCCCCTTTGGACCTTTTCTTTCTATTTCACATTATCTATTATATATTTTGGTCCTCATTTATACTTTCAGTTTCTCACACCAGACAAACTATTCAGTATTTACCCATGTGTGTCCAATTTATAGTCTCAATGTGCATCCATTTAGCTATAAATATCTCTGGTTTATCATTCTTTATGGCTAAGTAGTACTCCATTGTATAAAAAAAAACACATCTTCTTTATCCATTCATCAGTTGATGGGCATTTGAGCGGTTTCCAAGATTTAGCAATTACAAACTGTGCCACTATAAACATGGGTGCATATATAATCACTGTGGTATGATGCTTTAAATTCTTTTAGGAAGATACCCACCAGGGGAATAGCTGGGTCAAATGGGACCTCTAATCCTAGTTCTTTGAGGTATCTCCATACTGATTTCCATAATGGTTGCACCAGTCTGCACTCCCACCAACAATGGAGAAGGGTTCCTTTCTCCCCACACCCCTGCCAGCATTTGTTATTGGTTGATTTCTTGATAACAGCCATTCTTTCTGGAGTGAAGTGGAATCTCAGTGTTGTTTTCATTTGCATCTCTGGAATGACCAGTGATGTTGAACATTTTTTCATGTATTTATTTGCTATTTCTACTTCTTTGTCTGAGAAATGTCTGTTCACTTCAGATGCCCATTTTTGGATTGGGTCTTTAAATTTAGGGAGTCTGATATTTTAAAGTTCTTTATATATTCCAAATAGTAGACCTTTGTCTGAGGAACAGCTGGTAAAAATTTTTCCCCACACTGGGTTGTCTCTTCACCCTGTTGGTGGTTTCTCTTGCTCTGCAGAAGCTTTTTAATAAGATGAGATCCCAGTTCTTGATTCTTTGTGCTAGTTTGTGGGCTACTGAAGTTTTGTTCATAAAGCCTTTTCCTATGCCAGTGTCTTCAAGAGAAAACAATCTTTAGAAACATGCATGTACACCTACTGTGTATCTTACTTCCAGACTGAGAATCCCACACCATCTCCATCTCTATATATTCTCTGGATGTTCAGGCCTTGTGCTGGGCATTGTAGTGCTGACTGTGGATAAGACATAATTTCCAAGGCAGGGAACACCAGTCATTTTAGTGAATGATTCAGCAGCCAGACACTGAAAGCAGGAATGCAGCTGAGGCTCTTCAGTGGGTGAATAGAGCAATTGCAAAGGGAAAAGGAAAACTCTACTGGGCCGCACAGGCTGTGAACCAGGGCAGCTAAGCTCCTTTCAGCTCCCTCCATCAGAGGACCGTCTAAGAGAAAATGTAGGGAATGTGTGAATGAATTTGGGGGATGATATATATTTCTTGTCCTTTGTATTGCCCTCCAGATGACCTTACCTTAGTACAGTCCGCCTGGCCTCAGTAAGGGACTTTGTCAGCTAGTGCCTCTAAGCAAGGTCCTGTGGTCTTCTAACCAACAGAATAGCCTTTTGAAAACATCCCCTGGGAGCTCAGGTTGTGCTGTTGCCTGGTTAGTAGCTTCCCCTGATGGGTATGGCTGCTGGCTGTGGGAGCAAAGCTTGCAGCCACACCCAGTGGCACGGGACATTCCAATTCCACGAAGCCCTCTTTTTCCTAGAAGCAAATTCATGCCTTCTTTATCCTGTAAAACTCAGGACAATTTAGTTCTTTCATGGAAGTCCCTGGAGTAGGCTAGGAAATACCATTAATTTGCTGACACATGAGGGTACAACCCTATTATTAATGGACATGTGATGTACATGTTTCACGAAGCTTTGGTTTGTTTATTGAAATTCCCAGCTGTAGATATATACACATAAAGCCTAGCAGAGCCCAACACACAGTGTGTTACATCTTGATCTTGAGTTTTAATCTCATTGTGACAAGGAGAGCCTATAAAATCAAACTGATAGTATAAGGTAAGGAACCTACCACTGGGAATGGCAGGAGTGGAGCAGCATGAGTCAGTGACTCCTTACAAGAAGGAAAACACCTTGAGAACAGTCTCTTGCATCTGCTTCTCTCAACATGTTGGCTTCATGCTGTCCCATTAGCTTCTCTGTGCTTAGGGCACATGGTCTAGGTTACTCTAGGCTGATAGTCTTTTTTTTTTTTTTTTTTGGTACTTAAGGCTTTCAAATTTATTGATTACTTTTAGCCTGAAATATTGTTAAATGATATGGGTCCCAAATTCGGCCATAACAGAATGAATTACGGGTGACTAGGCTGATAGTCTTAAAGCTTATGGTCAAAGGGGAAGGAGATTCTTTCCCTCATTTCTAGTTTGAAAATCCCAAAGAAACTCTTGGGTTGGTCTCTTGTCCATTCCTAGACCATTCAGTGGTATTCTGATGGACTCACAGGTTCATTACAAGGATGGATACACATGCTATTTGGTAAAGCTTTTAAATATATCACCATATCTTATTAATACTATTTCCTCCAGAACTTTCAGAATCTCTGTTTTTTCTAATTATCCCTATCTACTCAGTGTGCGTGTGCGTGTGTGTGTGTGTGTGTGTGTGTGTGTGTTTGTGTGTAATGTTGGTACATGAATGCTGGGTTTCACAGAAATACTTTTTTTTTGTTTGGTTTGATTGTTTTGTTTCATCTTTCCATGTCCTATGCCTCATTTTCCCTAGTTTCCCTCCTTGTTATTTATGCACTGGATACCCATTGCCTCAATTTGTCAGATCCACCACTGTTACAAAGGACCCATAGGTGGGGACCCTTTGAATCCTGTGATCTTCAGTCTGGCCTTGAAAAGATTCTCACATCCAGTACCATAAGTGGCCCAACCCTGAGCCCTGGCATTCCTAGAGAATTATTCAAGTCATTTCCTGCTGCTGGCCCTAGTATCTCTCCCTTCCTCCACCCAGCCCCACCACCCATATGGGAGGGTACACATTCAAGGACAGAGGTGTACTGTTCTTTGAACCACTGGCAGAAGGAAACTATTGTCTCCTACCTTTGGAACCAAGAGGCAAATGTTAATCTTCTGGATGTTATTTCCACTTGGCAGCAGTCAAGGAAGTGAAGGAACTGGCTGGTGATCAATCCAGTATTTTCTATGCACAGAACTCTTCGAGTCAGCCTTTTCCTGTAAAGTTGTATCTCCATATATGACAAAGGTGGTGCCCTAGCCCCCAGTCAGCACCTGTGGACTGAGTTTTTGCTGCCTCCTGTTCTCAGATTCTGACATCAGTGTCCATCTGTATGTGCCCCATCCTTCCCTGTCAGTTATGAGCTATCTAGCATTGCTGACTTGGGCTACTGCAGATCAGCCCAGCTGTCTGTTGCCAAGAATATCTCATTTGGTACAAAGTCTGCTTTTCGGATTTGCACAAGATAAGGCACTCCTGGTAACCAGGTGCAACCCAGGCTTCCATTATCACATCAGATAAAGCCAAGTTGTTTTTATTCACTGTTCTTTTAATTATTAACTGAGAATTGTTTGGCCTGTGTAGAATGGAGTTGGTAATACCCAATCTCCTAGTGTGAGTATTAAGTGGGAAACTATGGTAAGAGTCTCTCTAGAAATGCTGGCTCTTGGGGACTGTTCACATAGGTCAGGGTGAGGTAGAAAGACATCTGTTGCCGCTACAGTCTTCCTGAATATGTACCCAAAGTCTGATTGCAGAGGGTTGCTAAGAGTCAAACTTGCAGATATTCTACATTTACTATTACATGTAAACCATCAGCTGAGCGAAGAGGTTCCCTCCTCTCACCAGTGGTTAAATCCACTCCACAGCTGTCAGAAGCCATGACGCTCCTTTCCTCAAGGCTGCCTGTCTCCTGCTTTACCAAGAACAGCCCTGCCAAGTCCAGCTGTGTCCAGGGTAACCAGCTCAGATCCGTATATGTTCCCAGTCACATCCATGACCACCAGGGTATTTTTCTCACTTCCCTTCCACTGGCAGCTCAGAGTCTTTCTGGATCAGTAGGGAAATGAGGTTGCATAGGTCATTGAGAATCGAGTACAAGTAGTGACCCCTCTCCTCATTGAACAGATATTCACGTAACAGTTTGTACATGATTACTGGTGGTTCATAGAAGAACCACTCCTCCCTCAAGTTATGAACTCATAGTCTTTAACTGATTCTTATAGTTGTTTTTGCAGGATGCAGAATTAGCTGGTACATCCATTAGGCAACAATGGCCATGATCACTTTCTGACCACGAAAAAAGGACATTTCACATTGGAATATTCAGTTCAGTTTGTTACAATTTGCTTGACAAAAGAGAAGGAGGGATTAATAAGCCTTTCTGTGAAGGCTGGAAGGGGTAGGATCAGCCCTGACCACACTTGCCCACTTGTGCTCACCCCACCTTGGCCGAGCTTGTCAGCCTTCCCTGCCTTCCTTGTGGGCTGGTTGCTCCTCTCAGACACTTGACAGCCTTTCTAGGTGGGGTGAGTTGACAGCTGTGGAAGAATGCAGTGGAACGCTGGTGGATTGCTACCATTAGGGGCTTGAGGTATAGGCAGAAGGCAGGGCTAAGGGGCACAGACAGTGTAGAGAAGGCAGCTCGGCAGAAGGCACAGTGTCCACGATACTGTGCCAGACATGGCTCTAGCTCTATTCTAGAAGTAGTTGATATCAGAAACCCAGTAATATGGCCAGTGAAGTATGGAGTCTGGCATATGGGTGATGGTTCTCTGGGAACTTTGAACACGAGAAGACTATCTGTTCCCAGGACAAGAATCTCCTAGCCTGGAGGGCTAGATAAAGAATTGGAGGAGGAGCATCTGACAGGGAATCTGTCAGG
Source organism: Heterocephalus glaber (assembly GCF_053883595.1). NCBI lineage: Eukaryota > Metazoa > Chordata > Mammalia > Rodentia > Bathyergidae > Heterocephalus > Heterocephalus glaber. Next base: position 28,711,160 of record NW_028258296.1, on the reverse strand, counting down.
ATGTAGGCTGACATCTAGGTCTGCAGCCAACTTGGCACAGGGGCAATTGCAAAGAAGGGGTGCCACCCAGACTACATGGAGGGAGCACCCACAGGATTCCCTTGGACAGAGAGAGATACAAGAGGAGCAGCAGTTGTGGATGGACTGAGGAGCCCCACCCCACCCTAGGCCATGTGGGCAGATGCTGTGGATATGCATTCTGCATATTAGCACAAACAGCTCCTAAAATGACGAAGACTCGGCACTACAAGATCATGTGATACATCTGAGCAAGTTTGATTAAACCCATATGGGTAATTTTAATATATAAGTTTTTAATTTAAGGGCTGAAGTATATTTTAAGGCTACAAACTCTTAAACATCTCATTAATCCCTGGTTTTAAAGATTTGAGAGTCTCCTCACCAGCTGCAGCCAGTCAGCAGCTCAGGGGGTGGGTGACTACACCTTGAGGATATTGGTCCTGTAGACCAGTACGAGCAACAGGGGAGAAGGGGTTCGATGGCTCTTCCTTCCAAGGGCCAGGAAGCTCATGTTTGCTGAGTGTTAGGTGTCGGGCTCAGCATGTATTCTCTCTCTTGATGCCCACAATATCCTGGTAAATTTGGGGAGGAACCTAAGGCTTAGGGAGGATAAATAATTTCCCCAAGTCACCTAGCTAGCTAGTGGTGGAATGAAGATTCAAACCCACCTTAATACTCCCTCTACCATCCTACCTCTAGGGTATACTCCAAAGCCACTTTAGAGACATGCAGTTATCCGTCTCATAGTTCAGTTTTGGAAGATGCCAAGTTGCAGAAGTGCTCATGAGAGGGAGAACGAGTAGCACTGGAGATGAGCAAGAGCATAGCTGCTCTGGCTGGTATGGCTCCTCAGCCCATCCACAGCACTGTGCACAGGAGATACCTCTGCAGAGCTTCTGTGGTCATTGCCTATCAGCTGCTTTTATAGCTCACACTTACCAAAAGTGGGCACCTGCCTTGCAAGGACAAAGTCCTGAGTTCGATCCCTGGTACCAAAAAAAAAAAAAAAAGTGGGAGGAAGGGAAAGCACAAAGTGTACAGCAGAGAAAGCCTAGGAGCTGAGATGACAGAGAAATAAAGATAGCTCTGGGGATGAAGCCTACAAAGTAAGTGTGGTGAATTATCTTGGATGGGTCAGACTCCAAGGGATGTACAGATGGGCTTCAGGGGAGGTAGGAATCCCCTGAAATTTTATGAATTGCATTATTCTATGCCTTTTTCTCTGGAAAGGTGGTCCATAGCTTTCTGCTCATAGAGTGCTGAGTCTGCTGTTTGAGAAGATGGGGTTATGTCCTGGATGTTTTCTTTTATTTTTACCTTAATGCTAAAATCCAGAAAATTTAGTTTGTATAATAGAGGATTTCTGAGGTAATTCCAGGAAATAGGTGGTAGTGGTGGAGGAGTATATGGGGTAGAATTGTATGTGTTAATGTAAGAAAGCAAAATCAGGGTTGGATACCTCATTTTTCTTCACATCATTTGGTGATACAGTTTTAGTAGCTACCTACTTAGAGAAACAGAAATTTGTAGCAGGAGAGGTGAAGGACATGAAGCCCAGGAGAGAGAAATCTGTGTGTGAAGACTGTACTTAGTCTCTTTGTGTGCTGGGCAGATCGATACTGCTTCCGGACAGAGACTGTTTAGTAGCTATATTCTTCCATCCCCTTGAGGAATCTGGGGCAACCATCAGACGAGATGTGTGCAGCGGACACTCCTAATGCATTGCCTATGCTCAGCAGGGGAAGTGACCATCTTGTCTGCAGCAAGATCCAAAGTGGCCCAAGAGCTCAGCCAGTGTTGCTAGCCCTCCTGTCCACCAAGTCCAGTTTGCAGTCTCACTTGGATCAGAAACAAATTGCATTTGCATATAGGAAAATGTGTTGAACTGTCTTTGGCAGCTTCTGCGTCTCCATCTGGCTTGAAGAGGAGGTGGCCTCTTTCCCAGAGTCCTCCTGTTCTCCTTTCTCAATGGAGTCCCAGCTCTGTTCTTGCAGGCCCTGTGACTCTTTGTATGAAAGTGTGTCTGAGAGGCCCATGAGCTCCTTCTGTGTGTCTCCTGACCTATAAGGAGATATGATGTTCCTGCAAACCCATAATAGATTAAAAGGATGAGGGCTGGGGATATAGTTCACTGGTAGAGCACATGCCTAGCATGCGTGAAGCCCTGAGTTTCATCTCCAGTACTGCACACACATACACAAATCCTAGATTGAAAATGCTGAACCTATTGAAAATCATAGGTTCACATAGTCTGCCTTGAAATGTGCTCAGAACACTTACATCAGCCTATCACTCATTGGGCACAATCACAAAACCTATTTTATAAGCAAGTGTGGAATGTCTCACATAATTTATTGAGTACTGTACTGAAGGTGAAAAACAAAATGGTTGTTAGGTTCAATTTCAGGCAATCATGAAGTTAGGCACTGTGTTTGTTCAGAATCAGGCTCACGCAGGGCTGGTGTCTGAGGAAGCCTTGGAAAGAAAGGTTGCTGATAAACTTGGCTCTTCCAGCCCAGAGCTTCCTGGCCCTTGCCACAGGGCTCTTCAGGGAGCTGAGCCTATAGAGGGGATCCACACGGTGACATCACACTGCTGCCAGCCAGGCAAGGCCTCATTATCTTGCCCTTCTCCCTGGGCACCAGGAGAACCAGAGATGATTTTCTTGACCTCACTCTCTAGCTCATTAAAGATGCCTTGTTCACCAAGAGCCAGATTGCTGGAGCTTAATGGAAACAAAAAGCCAGAAAAGATTGGTCTTGTGTGCATGTGTGTGAAGAATCTCAGTGTTTTGTGTGTGTGTGTGTGTGTGTGTGTGTGTGTGTGAAGAATCTTGAAAGAGTACATGTGTGTGAGAGAATCTCAGAGTTGAGTGTGAAGAATCTCAGTGTTGAGTGTGTATGTATATGTGTGAGAAGAATCTATTAAGAGAGATGTGTGTATGAGAGAGAGACAGAGACAGACAGGCAGACAGACAGAGTCTGAGTTCAGTGTATGAAGAGTCGCAGTGCTGCCGTGTGAAGCTGCTGTTCTGCTTACCAGGGCTGCTGTACGCCCCCCTTATGTTGAGGCTGTCACTGTTGCAGGGATGACCTTGGCCTTGTAGCCTTCAGCCAGTACCCTCCAGCTCACTGACTATGGCAGTGTCATTGTCCATGAGACGGCTTGACAGTGGCCGAGAGTGCCTCTGTGTAAGGCTCAATATCATGATTCTTGGGTGGCTTTGGAGAAGGATGGGGCCGCAGGTAGCCTGCCTTCTCAGGTGCTATAACAGTAAGAAGCAGGCAGCTGTGGCATGTCTTTCCCCTGTGTGCTGGGAGAGAGGGGTCTATCACCCTGCAAGCCTGATCTAATGGAGGCTGGACTCTTTCAGAAAGGATTCCACACTCTCTCATCCCCCTGAGCCCAATGCTGCTGCCAACAGAAAGCATGTGTCTGTTGAATATGGCTGGCAGTCAGCTCTTGTTTCCATGGTTACTGAATAAGGCAGGTTCTTGTTAGAGCTATGCCAGGAAAAACCAGCATTGAGGACAGTGCTTGAGCAGAAGCCTTCCCTTGGCCTGCTTAGTATTCTTTCCAGATGGTGTATGAAGGGGGCAACATTTGACCTGAGATAATGGGGTTTGCCTCCGAGGGTCTAGCTGGCTGGCTGCTCAGCCCTGGCTTTACCACCTTACAGCTGTTTCCCTTAGTGCAAAGAAGCAAACCTCCCAGGTACCCAGAGGGGGTCACTCAGGAGCATCCCAGGAACTCTGCAGCCCTCAGGTCCCCTCCCTAGCTCCTCAGTCCCTGGGATTCCATCAGAGACAGCCTCCTCTGTCCCCCAGAAAGGCATGGTGTTTACAAAACCTCAAATCCAAACTGGCTCTAAATCCCATGTCCCAAATAATCAGAGCACCTTGCTGCCTGTGTCACAGCATATTCATGTGGCTGCATGAATAACAGCTTTAATTGTAAAATCCCTTATCCGTGTTTCTTTGTGATCTGTCACCCTGCTCTGACATCGAGGTTCTGAGTCCCTCCCTGGTCCTTTGTTCTCTGCAGAGTCACACACCATTCTGGTCCTGTTTCTTTGTAACTAGAATAGAGTAATCATTGTGGGGAGAATGTTGGGGAATTGATCACTGTGAATAAGAGACTTAAAAGCATAACAAGTCAGTGAAGGGCACTTTGGGAATTCATCCAATTAACATCTTTAGTTGCAATAATACACTATTTTAGTCTCTCTGCTTGGCTATGTTGGAAAAAAATTAGACCTTTTGAATATTGCTTCAGAAATTATTTTTGATTTGGAACAAAAATAAAACCTGCTTAGGAAAGTTACCTAATAAGGTTAGCATATTCATTAATCCTGTGGAACAAATCCTTTGGGCATTTTGGAGACATGTCTTAGGGTAAACAGGGAAAGCCTCAGGTATCATTGACCTGAATGTCTTCTGTTTTGCTTTCACTCTGCTCTGGAGGACTTGATTACATAATTCTATGTAATTTATGTGCCTGTGTTATTTGCATATTTACTTTCAGGAAGACATTTTCTGAATTGAGGAAAGTTTTCAGAATTCAGAGGCTCCTGGCTAATCTCACTGAATTTCTGTGCAGAATTTAAGAAGCTATTTCCTTCTCTTTTCCTGGCCCTAGAATGGTGCTTTTCCAGCTCCTTTGGTAGGTTTTTTAGCTCATAGGATCTTGTTGTTTCCTGCCAGAGGGACTTGCAGGTGATAGCTGGGCTCCTTCCCTGGTGGCCATTGGCCCCAATGATGAGTCATCCCTCTCTTGGGGCTTAGCCTTTTGAGCCCCATCTGATAGAAATGAAGGCAAACAGAAAATGCTTCTTACCGTTACAGTACACAGACCTTGAAGGACAGTGTGACCTACCACCTGGGCAACGCCAAAGGCTCATCCAGCTCAGAAACCCATTTGAAGCTGCCACCTCTAAAGCTTGCTTTGGGTTCTCAAGTGGACCTCACAGGGCCCAGGAGTTCCCGAGACAGCAAACCCAACCTCCAAAGAGGAGTGACGAAAGAGCCAGCTGAAGGAGTTGAAGGGCAGTCAGCTCCCCTGGTTGTTCCCATGGTCACCGACTGTCCACAGCTCCATGCCCATCTTTATTAGGGCGTCTGTATTCACTGAGTCAGTCAGTGGGTGTGAGGCCTGTGGCTCTCCAGTCCCTCATTTCAAGCACAGGAGTGTTCATCGGGCACTGAACAAACAATTCCCTGTCTTCATAGGCAGACTTGACCTAGTCCAAAGGCCAAGCCCTCCTGAGGATTTGACAGTAATTCCATTGAATATTTCTCATACCTCTCATGCCTCATCTGGTGTTGTTCTTTTCTGAGTAGATTCTGTTTCTTTCTCGTTACAAGTTTCTGCCTGCATGAAGTTTTAGGAAGCTTCAGGACACATTCCATTTATGAAAGTTAGTTCCTGAGTGGTAGGAGAGAAAGAAGAGCTACAGGCAGACACCTGGCTTTGATTTTAAAACAAAATGAAATAAAACAAAAAACAACCAGAAGAGATGAGCGTCCACTATAACTAGAATGAAAGCAGAAAGGCAGTTACTTTCCTCTAAAGGTGTTTTGAGGCTCCTCCTAATGGGGTAAAGGCCTCTCTCCAGAGGGAAGTCCGGGAAGCCTGCTTGGTTTGTGTGCTGGATATAGGTTAGGCAGAATGGGGATTTAGAATGAAGATGGTAATTAAAGTGCTGAGCAGGACAGAGGGGAGTAGGACAAACAGTAGGGTCAGAAGGGAGCACACAGTCCCAATCCTCCTGCCAGGCTGCATGTCCAGGTGGGGAAGGCATAGGGCGCTCAGGGTGTTTGCTGACAGACTTGCTAATTAAACACCAAAAGGCAATATTGCTTTGCCAGTAGTGATGACTGTGCCAGCATTATCAGCTGTAAACTGACTGTCAGAAATGTCATAATTAAAAATAAACAGCTCTGGAGGTAGGCATGGGGATGGGTTTCTTAGGACTTCTAGGATTGCCCCCTGGGAGAAAATCACACCCTGGTCACTTTTAGGCCACTGCCTTTTCAAAGGAGCCTCTTGTCTTATAATAAGGTCTTTGATATGTACAAGTTGCTCTGCTTCCTTAAACCCCTAGGTGCTAGGGTGACAAGCAAAAAGACAAAGCTACAAGAAGTGGATTGCATGGTGCAGTTCAGCCCTGAGAAATGGATGGCTGCCGGGGGTTGGGGGTGTAATGATTTCTGCCAGGCCTTCCAATTAAGGGACAGCTAAAGCCCAAGGCCTCTTCTAAAAGGGGTTAGAATTTCATCAGAAGGCAAGTCCGGTCACATGAGAATTTCTGGCACTGCGTGCATGGCAGGCTGGACACCAGCGTGCCAGAAATGAGCAAGTGGATCGTATTGGCTTTAGCAGAGGGGAAAAGTCCCAGACTGGCCTGGGAGAAGGAGCCGACTCATTCCCCCAGCTGCCGGTTGCGAACAGGAGCAGCACAGCTGCTGTGGGACCAGGCTCTACTGTCCGATGCCCCTTTCTTCTAACCTAAGGAAGCCAAGTGGTGCCCAGGACTGAAGACTGAAAGATGCCTAAGGAATGCAATGCTTTCCACACCCTCTCAGCAGCTCTATGCTGCTTTTATCACCGCAAGTCTTTCATTGGAGTCAAGGTAGGTGTGGTTTGGAGATTTAGTGCATCTGTAATTCTTTGTGGGGCCCAGGAAGCATTTGTTTTCTAAAGGGCACTAGAAAAAGTTTGCAGCTTGCTGGCTGTAAAAACGGAGGTGCTGTCTTTGATGGCGGGATCTTCATAAGCCCCTTGTGGCATGAACCTCCCCGGAAGCAGGATCTAGCGCCACAGAAAAGAGCTCCTTGTGTGTGTTTTGAGATGAAGCTCTGTTGTTCAGGACACTTCATTCTCCTCAGGCTGAAATTATGTACTCAAGTAGTTCAATAAGACAGCTATTTTTCTTTCTCTGACTCTCTTTCCACATTCATAATAAATGTGAGGTGGCTGAGTCCCTTTCTCTGCTTAACTGGATGATCCATTATAGGTCAATATCATATATAATGTACAGCAGCCATAAAATATCTCCTTTCCAATTGTAGCCAACTTCCAAAACATTTCAGGGTTCACAAATGTCCTTTTCTTTACTGTTTACATTTTAACCTTTGTTACAAGACATGGGTGTCACCTGCTTTGCATAATATGTCAATATACTATTTTGGTGAGACTATTCAGAGAACCTCATTTGACTAATTTAAGACAAGGCCTGTGTTCTATGTTCCTTTCCTGTGACACACTAAGAATTAAGATTAGCATAGGCGTTCATTGATTTTGTTGGAGTTTGTCTGCCTCAAAAAAATCCTGCTGGCACTAGTGTGATTTGGGACCTCATTTATTCCTGGGAAACAGGAGTCTAAAAGCTCTCAAGGAATTCTCCCACACTGAAGCAGCACTGTCCCTCCTGAGGGACTGAAAAGATATAATAAGGTTTTGATATTTTGCTTTTTCTCAATAATGCTTTAAAAAAAAACCTCAAGAAAATTACCTTTTACGGGGAGAAAGACCTGTCTGGAAAAATACACACTGAATAAGAACAGGGAAGAATACTTCTGATTTTGCTGCCTGATGAGAATGTTCATAGTGGCTTTTCAACCCTTCAGCAAAGTTCATTTTTTTGTCTTTTTGTCAAGAAATTTGGAGGAGGATGACATTTAACATTGCCAAGTCTCCCTGACTTCAGAGCCCCTGTCATCCTGGAGCCCAGCAAGGTGACATGAGGATCTTGTGGTTTTGAACCTAAATATGGATTGTTCTAGCGTAGATCTTTGGGGCAGATGACATCATGCCATTAACAGTATTTTAGAGCTGTCAAAGATAGACTGGGAGGTCCCAAAGGGAATCATGCACTTCAGGGATTGGCAGTAGGTTCTTCTTCTAATAGAAATCCTTCCATAAGCCAACTTCTGCTAATTCAGAAAAGTACAGCTCAGCATTTGGTATATGAGGGATCAGCCCATAAATATCTGGGTCTGAGTAATAAGATTCTATTTGGATACCCCTGCTCATCCGCAGTGATCCCCCCCCCCCAGGCCCGGGCAGAAATGGGCACATAATATATGAGGTTAATCTAATCAGCTGTCCTTGAGTTTATACCTTCTCTGCCTACCTACCATGGCCACTCCTGGTGGATGAAAGTTGATAGAAATGCTGTTTCCTCTCAGCTTCCCATCCAAATCCCAGTTTGCTGAAGTCTTCTTAACACAGAGAGTGACCCAGACCTGCTCACTCCCCACAAAGTGGATCCCTCAGTCCCATGTTAGGGTTTCCTAACTATACTCTCTAGATGAGTTTCCCTGTTCTGTTTTGCTTAATTACCTGGGAAGGAAATCTGCTGCTTAATCCTTCATTCTGCCAATGTTGCCCCAAAGATAATACCAAATCATTTTATTGACTCTCACTTTAATTAGGGGTTTCAGGCCTTGCTGTTCATAATTAGTTTCCATTGCAATTAGACTTTCAAAATTAAATTGGGATTGATTGCCTTATAACAAAGTGGAAATAAAGCTCCAATTCTTGACCATGTATGCTACTTCTCTTGGCATGTATTTCTCATACAAGAATAACACTTCAGTAGCCATGGTAACTTTCCATTTGGTCTAATCCATATCATCTCTGGAGAAAGTAGGTTGTTATTAATAGAGTTTGTTGTATGGGAAGAAAACTAAAAATATAAAAGCTCCTTCGTTATATAGGAGACCAATCACACTGGTACTCTCAGGGAATAAGATCTTATTTGCAGAGGTCTTGGAGAATTTAGGATATATTTAGGAGCTTCATGTGAACTTGTATTCTCTGGGAAGGAATTAAATGAAAGGCCAAAAAATGGAGAGAAGGACAAGCAATGTGCATACATTGTTTGTGCTCACATATGATATATTCCAGCCATGCTGAGGGTCATGATTTAACATCCCAAAGGGAGTCATCTCGTAAAAGACCAGTGAATCTTTTGTTGGGGAGAGGGGAAAGGAAGTATATTTCGCTTAAGTTCAATGGAAAGAAGTTTGTAATGAAGACTTTCCAAATCTGTGACACCCAAATTCAAAAGTCCCTGAATGGTGAATGTAGCCCCACCCACAGGTAGGCACTCAGGTGGGATGAGCTTGGGCATAGGGGTAAGATGATAAATTACAATTGGGGCATGGTCCCTACCTTCAAAGGACTTACAGCACAGTTGATCATAGTATCATTTCAGTACATTTGCAGAAGGCTTCCCAGTGTCTGAGTTCTTTTGTGTATTGTTTCACTGAAATCTCAAAATAAGTTCTGAGTTGAACAGAGCAATAGTTTACCATTTCCACAGAGGAGAAACTAAGACTCAGAGGAACAACCTCCCCAGAATCATTTAGTGGAAAGCTAGGGGTAGAGATCAGATTTTTCTGGTCCTGAGCCTAGTATTCTTTATCCTATACCATATCAAGATAATTGAAATCTAAAACAAGATGCTATTGTATATATTAGTACTTCATTTTGCAGTTCTGTTGGGAGAGAATAGTATGAGCCTCAGTTTCTAGGAGAGACTTCAGGGAGGATGGAGGACTGGTTTTTGGAGATTAGGTGGCTCTGTAAATGTTGTTGGTGCTGCTGCTTTTCTTCCCCCTCCCCTTCTTCTTCCTCCCTCTCTTGCTCCCTCTTCTTTTTTCCCTTCTTCACCAGAATTTGGAGGGATGATGAAGATAGGATGGAAAAGACATTCCAGGCCCAATAGGTCAGAGATAGAAAAGATACTGGCATTGACAGAAACACTGAGAGCCAGTTCTGGTCAGAGAAAAAGGTTCTCAGTGGATGACATGATCAGAAAAGTAGTGAAGGTTAGGAATAATCCCACCTGCCGGGCCCTGCCAAGGAGTTCACAAAGATTTGGGGCAGATTTCCACATGGACTTTCCTCCTGTATGCACCCTCAGTTCAGCTCAGCAGTCATTGCCTTCGTTTGGTACCTTGTATGTGTCTGGTCTCTGCCAGAAGCTGGGACCCCGTAGGTAAGACCCAGTCTTGGTATTAGGGGACATTTTTGTCCAGCTGGGGAGATCTGCTACAGTTCTTAGTGGGCATCATACAGATATTTATCAACCAACTGAAAGGAGGCATCATTTATCAGTAACTCAGTGGTGTTCTCTGTCTCCCCAGAGGCCAGGCCTGGCATATCCTGACTAGAACGGGGAGGAGCAGGGGAGGCCTCTTGGGGAAGGCAGGGCCTCTGCTAGGGCTAGGAGAATTAGTAGTAGTTCTAATTAATACTACTATAAAAGTGTAGAGAAATAAGACAGCCAGGTGTGTGCAGGGCGCAGCTAGTAGCAGGACCATAATTAGCTCTCTGCCAAGCTATGGAAGGGATTTGGTAAGAAGCATAATAGATCATGTTTTGGCAGTGGGCAGTGGGACCCCAGCTCTTCTGGCCCCTTCTGTCTCTGATTGATTGATGTTTATCAGCCAAGGAAAAAGGAGCTGAAACATGCCATCTTATCATGCTCTTGAGGAAGGTCCTTGTTGGGGGAACCTAAGGGCTGAGAATTACCTTCCAAGTGGAGGAGAGTTGCCTTTCTGAAAGAGCGTAGAGAGGTTGGGGAATGCAGTACATGGGTAAGCAGATGAGTGTCAGCCAATAGGTCATTAAGTCCAGAGGCAGTGGTCTTGTCCACTCATGGTTAGAAGGTGGTGAGTTGTAGGCACAGACGTTCCCATGCTTAGATCCGACTGTCTTTGCAGCCACAAGGTGTTGCTATATAGTGGGAAGATCTTAAATCATGTTGTTGTGTTTCATTTAAATTTAAATCATTTTCCTTTGCCAGCCTCCAAAAAGTATTGGAGCCCCTCTGAATCCACAGCACAGCCTGATGTGTCACACTGCCATCACTAGAGTGCTGGATCCCTGGCATTTGGTTTCATTTGAAACTGCATTTCTCTGGTGGAGAGTATGGTAGAGAGAATGTCCCCTGGCTTCCCTGAGGCTGATCCTTTGGCCTGTTTTTGTGACAGCCAGGGGACCAGTGTGACACATCCTAGCACTGGTGATGGTCTGGCTGCTTTTGTAATGGGACAGATGCGCCATCGGCACAAGCTGTTCATGGTAGAAAAGCCATGTGGGAAGTGTCTTTCCAAGTGACTCATGCCCTCCTTGTGATGGCTGCTAGCTGCTCATTTATTTCTCCATCCCTTTAAGACAAGGGGCCAGGGTGCCCAGCACAGCTTTTCTTTTTAAGCTTTAAATTTTAAGCATTCCATTGGCATCCGGGAGCCGCCATGGGGATCTGGTGTCAGCATCAGAGGGACATGCCTGACAGAGGCTGTCCTCTTCCCCAAGAGACCCCAGAGCTTGGTTCCTGGCTGATGACTTGTTTCCATTAGAGTAGGAAGCAGAGGAGGTCTGGGAAAATCCTGTTAGTGGGTTCAGTACCCCTGAACTGCAGAGTTGGGCAGAGCCCCACATGGGGAGGACACCGAAGAGTTGGTGTGTGGGGACTCAGAGGTCTCTGCATCAGCTGGTGTGAGAGGTCAGGAGGACGCAGGACCCAGGCTCTGTGGCTGGGTTGCAAGATGCTATCAAGGACAGCTTGCAGACCTTCTAGGTGATAGGTTTTTGGGGTGTCCCAGTTGGGGAGCAAAGGGAGCGCCTCATGAAGTTGAACACCATAGTAGAAACCCTGACCTCAACTGGATTTTCAGGGCCTGTCTCAGCTCCAGGAGCTGCTGTTGCAATCTGACTTGTCACAAGAATGTTCCAACTTATTTTTCTAGCTTGAGAAAAAGCTATCATCAGACTTTTAGTTTATATGGACAAGAACTCTCCCCAGTGTCCACTTGTATGCTTTTATAAAAAGTTATGTGATGAGCTAAAATCCTGAATTCTCGGTAAGTAGGAGCAGTAGCTAGAAGAAGCCTGCACAGGAGAAAGTGTCTTGTTGAGGCTGAAGGGAAGAATGAAGGGGTGGCTAGGGAATAGAGCATGTGGGGCCTGTGTGCTTGGAACAAGTGGCCTTTTCCCTGCAGCCAGTGGAAGCCAATGAGCGGGGGTGCAGAGTAGGACAAAGGTTTGTTGGTTGGTTGGTCTCTGTGTGTGTAGGATGCATGTGTCGAGCATAAACAGCATCTCTTCTAACTCAAGCCCATGTCCTTAGCAGGGCCCCCACATGGCCCTGCTTGGTCCTGCTTGCCCTTGCTCAGCTCATTCCTAGTCTCCTTACTCTATATTCTCTTCAAGTCTTGTCCTTTTTAAGAAGATCTGGTTTCCTACTTCACAGCAGCAGTCAGTTACAATCTTTTCCATCCCCACCAGTGCCTTCACAAGCCACAGCTATTTGCATGGCCTCATCCCTCCAGCCCCCCAGGATGGAGTGGCCCTCTCCCTGACCCAGATCTGTCCTATCACCTGTGCTTGTGGCTGCCCCACTCCTCAACAGCTCCTCTCCTGAGATCTCTCCTCTCGCCATGGACCTTCAGTCTCTCCCTGTCTGCCAACACTTTTCCTCTTAGCTTTTGTCTTTCCCATCCTAAAAATAGTCTTTATTTCCATGTCTTTCTTCCTGGTCTCCATCTTCTCCCACCCAAAAGCTGCTGAAGGTAGTCTTCACTTCCTCACTCCCATTGGCCGCTCCCCCCTTTATTCCACCAGGGACTTCCATGTTGCCAAGTCCATTGGTCCTGCCCAATCCTGATTTTATTGGAACTCCCTGCTGCACTTGGCAGTGTTGCCTATTCCTTCTTGAGACTCTACTCTCTCAGCCTCAGGACACTGCCTGCTGCTTGTTCTCCTGAGTCCTTCCTGCCTGGTCCTACATTGTCTCTTTGGACTTCTCTTTCTAGTCTGCTTCTTAGAAGCCAGTTTCTCCAGCTCTCTTCTCATGCTGTTTTCCATCTCTTGGCTGGGAATTGAGACAAGATGCCCCAGTACACTGAGGATTCCCAGTCAGCCATCTTCACAGCACCTGGACCCTGTGGCCTGGTGAGTGACTCCATCCAGACAGCCTATCAGCACCCAGACTCTTCCATAAACCTACTCCCTCTCATATTTCTATATTGGATGGTACTGGTTCAGTCATCTTATTGGAATATTCGTGCCTTGCTCCCCTATCTGTGCTTCATATGTAATTGATTAGTAAGTTCTTCATGATACATCCTAAACATTGCTCTCACCTGTCTTCCTGTCTGTCTCTACCACCTCTGTATTAATTCAGGCCTCACCATCTCTTGCTTGGAATTCCTCACTAGCTTCCTAGCTGGTCATTTTGTCTCCTAAATCTTCATAGAAGACTGACATTTCTAGAGGTGGAATGGACTATGTCCTTAAGACACTGTATTCCCATATTTGAATACGTCTGATTGCCAGAAGGTCCCATCTTGTTCGAGTCCAAAATCTCTGCACCTTTAATACCTTGTTCTGTGGCTAAATGGGCATAATAGCCTTTCAGATGCACATTTGTCCATTCCAAATTGTGAGCAGTTCGACCCTGAGACCAAATTAGCTGGTATAAATGGACATCTAGAAATAGAATAGGAGGAATTCTGTATTCATTTTCCGTGGAGTTTAACCAGCAATCTTTGACATGTGGTCTGGGACAGTAGCGACTCAACGCTTCAGCTATTTCAGCACAGCCCTCCTGGTCCCTATGTTTTTATAACATCTCTGCTTATTTTTATATACTTTGGGAGGCTTGGATTCTAGGATTCAGTCAAACTCTAACTCCATAAGTCTGGGTGAAATCATAAAAATAGTAATATCTCTTGTGAAATATTCTCATGAGCTGTATAGCTCCCACCTACAGGGGGTAGACTCATGAGATGTGATTGTAGTGTGTCTTGTACCTCTAAATACAGTTCCTGGTAACAGCTAGCATGATGTTTGTGTTTTTTAAAATGCTCATTAAACAAGATATATGGATGTCAAGTGGTGTGAACTCCTCTGGGCGACATACGTCTTTGAAGGGATGTGTGAGTTGAATATGATAGAGTAAATACTTTGCCCAAAGCATCTTGTGATGAATCATGGAGTTTTATTGCAAGCCTACTATGTCCTTAGCACTGATATGATGTGATTTGTCCCAGAGCAGAATTCTAAGACAGTTGTTAGTCATGGTACTATTTTGGACGGAAAGAATTTGAAAGTCATTTATTCCACATCCCAGGCTGGAAGGTTCTCTGAATATTTGGCTTTTCCTCTCTGTGTTTGGCATATCTTATTTTTGCTTCCCATTAAATCTCCCAGTGTCTTTCAAGTGTGATGCCTTTTGTTGATTCAGTAGTGTCTTGTTCATTCAAAATACAATACAAAGTCTTTGAATTAGGTCGATTTTGATTTTCAGACATTCTTATTGAAAGGCAAGTAGGACATCTATTTAGCATTACCAAAATTTGCATTAAGATGTTGAATTAACAAAGTTAAATTACCATTGCTCAAAATTTGTGGCTTGGATCTCCTTGCTACCTGAACTCTGATCAGCTGATATTCAGACACTCTTATCAGAGTCTACCATAGCCAGAGTAGTCTGTTTTTTATTTCTCTGTAGATGTTGACAAAACACTACAATTACTGAATACAATGTCATCGCCAAACTCAGTGATTAATATTTCACTTACATTGTCTTGTTTAACCCATGTGCTAGTCCTGTGTGAGAGGGAAGTAGTGTTGGAAGTCACTCAAGCACATGGTTAAAGGAACCAAAGTGACTTAGAAGGGGTTTTCATAGGTCCAGCTTTTATTTGAAGCCTATTGTTTCACAGGTCTAATAAATGTTTAAGGGCCCCCCAGTGACCTGTGGCCTTCACATTAGATGTGGCACATTGAATTTATCACTGGAAGGAATCAGAATGCAGACCACCTGGGGTGACTTGGGTGTCTGTTTTTCTGCAAGCTGCTCCAGGAAGTCATCATCTAAATTTGATCTAGACCAAAGGTAGCCACTGGGGCTTTCATTGGATGGAGCAAGAGATTAACAAATGGCCTGTTGGAAGTCTCGTCGTGTTTCAGTTTATCAGTTAACAGAGAGAGGTGAGATTTCCCTTGGAGCTGAGCTCTGAGTGCCCGAGGGTAACTAATGCTTTGTCAAGAGGGTAAGAAACATAATGGACAAACCCTTGGGGGCTGTGTCAGGGTGGAGAGAGAGCTTAGAATGGCCCAATGCAGTGGGCAGTTTCTTTACCATGTAGTGGGGAAAAGCCACATTTTTTAGTCCTGGGTGTGCTGCATTCTGTGAAGTTTAAAATTTCCCCTCAGAGTTTTCAGACTGAGATCAGACTTCTTCCACGAGAAATGATTTTCTGTCCCTTGATGTTTCATTAAAATAAAACTGAGCTCCCAGGACAATAGCTTCCTTATCCAGCAGAGTAGAAACATGTGGAGCAGACTTTGCCCAGGGAATGAGTGGGGATAAAAGGTAACGGCAGTCTTAACATCAAAGGGAGCCGTAGGCTCCATCAGAGGGATTCTAATGTAATTAGTTTGGATGTAGGATTACATTACTGCTGCCTGCTTACAGGGTGCTGTGCTCTAAAACTCCAATCCACACAAATTACAATTAAATTAGTCTGCTTAGTCTGCACACACAGACAGCAGAATTTTAATGGGAATTTCCCAGAACCTTGATAAGCATGGAATTCCACAGATGTTCTCTTCATAATTTCTTCTCATGGTTTCTGGCCTCTTTTGATCAGTTTGATAAGGTTTAGTAATGAATAAAATGAAATCTCTTGGATTTGGACTCTCTGGGGGTTATGATTGTATTTTCTTGTCTGCACTTAGCTTTGATGACTTCTGTAATCATTTCATCTGTGAAAAAGAAAGTCACATATAGTAAGAAAATGGAGCATCTTAATTTAACAGCAAATTGCAAATCAATTTTTAGTGACACTAGAGTGAAAATCTGGTCTACAGTGTGGTAAGTTACACAGGTCTAATTATAAAATGGTGAAATGGCATCACAACCCATCTGCAGAGTCTTTGCAAAATATGAGATTCTAGGATTTGGAAAAGAGAAATTCTTATCATCATGGTACTTAACCATCAATATCAAGTTAATGGAAGTGTTTCTAAATGCTAAAACTTACCGAGATTTTTTTGGAATCTCTTTGCTACTCATACCTTCCTCAGAAGGAGCCAGAAAGGTTCATGGACCCCAGAAAAAATAGGAAACACTGGCGACTTCAGCAGTGTCACTTGTTGTTGACTGCTGTTTATTCCCTTCCAATGCCTTGTCTCCTCAGAGAGGCCAAAACCACTGCCAGGCATGAAGTCCTTTTACCACCTCATCTGTGCCTCCCTCAGATAATAGCTGGGGAGGCAGAGGGTTCAGGGGGAACAGAGTACATCCATAGATTTCATCAAAAGCACAGTGCTCCAGTGACTATCAAACTTCTGATTTACAGCCAATCTGTAGCTGTATATGGTTATGCACACCTGTAATCCCTACTCATGAGGCAGGAGGATGTTAAGTGTGAGACCAGCCAACAA
Source organism: Heterocephalus glaber (assembly GCF_053883595.1). Taxonomy (NCBI): domain Eukaryota; kingdom Metazoa; phylum Chordata; class Mammalia; order Rodentia; family Bathyergidae; genus Heterocephalus; species Heterocephalus glaber. Next base: position 28,694,672 of record NW_028258296.1, on the reverse strand, counting down.
GACCCTATCTCAGAATTTTTAAAAGCCTGGGGATGTAGCTCAGTGTCAAATCATTGCCTGGCATGTGCAAGGCCCAAGGGTCAATCCCCATATCTTAGTTACTTTTCTCATTGTTGATACAAAATACCCAACACCCAAAGTTAAAGGAGGAAAGGCTCACAGTTTGTAGAGATTTCATAGTTGGCTAGCTCCAAGGCAGGGTGGCATCACAGAGGAGAAATAGTTCATGGTGGGCAGAATGCAGCAAAGGAGCAAAGTATTGAAGCAGCAGCTAGGAATGACACCACCCCTCTTTCATTTCCTGTATTCTATCCGGGCTACATGCCCTTAGAGTGGGTAGCACTCACACCCAGGGTGGGCCTTCCCATTATCCATACCTAGAACTATGCCAAACCAGTCAGTGGACTAATTTAGTAATAACATACCCTTAATCCCAGCATCACACTCTACCTACAGCCACCTTCTAAAAGCCCCACCTATGACTGCATGAGGCTTTGGTGGGGATATCTAGACACAAGCTATAACATCCCAGTATTGCAAAACAAACAAACCAAAAATCATCTCCTAATTATTTCTCCAAAACTTCGGCCAATAGAGTGAAGTATGTGTGGGTTAGGAAGCTGGCTACAGAGCTGCTTTACTGAGCTTTAACGTAAGAATCTGAAGGAGCAGGCTCAGAGGCAAGGGCTCAGAGGTGTTCAACTGTCAAGAGCCCAATACCTAAACTGGGTGCAGTGGTGTGCGCCTATAACCCCAGCACTCTGGGAAGCTGAGGCAGAAAGATCCAAGTTTAAGCCCAGCCTGGGCAATTCAGTGAAACCCTGTATTAAATTTTAAAAAAATAAATAAAAAGGATTGGGAATGCTTAATGCAAAGGCCCTAATATCAAACCCAAGAACTGCCAAACAAAACAGAGCCCAACCTCTAGGAGGCAAAGAAGCCATGGGAACACGCTCAAGACCTCTTCCTACCTGCCCCTAGAGTGCCTTGTGTGAATTAGAGTAGGACACCCTTTTCTTCAGAGACTTTGTCACTATCTGCCAGGCAACTTGTAACCCGTGTGTGAATCTGCCATGGCCGGCTGTGACTGGCACCTCCTTAGATGCACCTCCACTGTGCTGTCTGCATCTTGGACCCCAGGCCATGCAGCTGTGCCCCATGGGCTAGAACAGGTAGAGAGGCCCAGTTGCCTATGCTCCCATTTGGCTTTGTGTCCAAATAGGGGATTTAAATTTTGTTTCTTTTTGTTTGTTTGTTTGTACTGGGGATCGAACTCTTAAATTTTGAATTTGATGTTTTTTCTCTTTGGAATTTAATTTACAATTAAAAATAAAGGCTTTGACTTTAATCAGTTATTAGCATAAGAAACTTTTTTGTAGTCTGCTCACCCCAGTAGGATTCATGATTCATCTCTTTCTTCATGTGTCTTTGGATTATAACATTTTTAGGCAAGCCACGAAGCCAGCTGTTGACCATAAAAGGTGAAAAGAATCAATGTGCTAATAGTTTCATTACAAGGATTTAGGTTTGCCACAAATGCCTTCCTTGTTCTTTCTGCTCTACTTCAGATTAAAATATCCAAGGGCTTGTGCTAAATGTTACTGGGCTTAAAACTTGTAGAGAACTAGACTTTTATTTTTTGGTTATGGGCAAGAATGGCAGAAGTGATTGGGAAATAACTGGCTTCATGATCAGCTTGGGCAGGTTTTCAATTGTAAAAATACCAATTAGGTCACTAAAATGTCTTTTAAGTGTACTTTGGAATTTGGTTATGAACTTGACCACTGCTTAACATTCAACAAAATGCAGGGATTCCAGGGTCCTGAGTTTCTGAATTCTCTGAAGAACTTCACTTTTACATGGATTTTTCTTGCTAGACGATCCTGGAGAGAGTGCTTTGAATTGCTTATCAAAGTGCACTTTAGGGAGGAGTTGATTTTTTCTTGATGTTTACACTGTTAGGGACAGTGATGACCCAGGTTTCATGTCACACAGGTCTTACCAAAGTTCAGTGGACTTAGGTGAGTGTCTGTCATTTTGGATTTCACATTGTGCCAGCTTGGGCCACCTGGTACAGCTCCCCACACAACCCAAAAGCTTTCTCACCTTGAGCTCAAAGACACAGGCTTCACTTAAAATTCAACCAACTTTATGTAATGATCAAGAATGGTAGTTTTGTTTTGATCGTAATTTCTGGATGAACTTCTAAAAAAGCCTGACCTGTGGAAGTGTTTGGTACAGCTTGATAAGAGGCCTGGACTATTGTGGATTTGACCCTTAACCTAAGGAGCTATCCTAAGGCTGAAGAAAGGAAGCTTTTGTTTGAGGGTCCTGCTAGCATTCTGGGTGCTGTGGCCCAGCACTTCTAACTGAAAAGACCGTCCAGACACTTGCTAGCTTATTAGCTTATACATTTTCCCGTTTCCCTCCTCTCTCTCTTCCTTCCTCCCTTCTTTTTTTCCAGGCATGTGTATACTTCCTTCTTTTTTCTACTTCAAATAAATTAATTTCCAGCTTTGATCATAAAATGAATGGATGACTAGGAAATCCTCTCTCCCTCTCCCAGTCTGTCTCTGTGTGTGTGTGTGTGTGTCTGTCTCTCTCTCTCTGAGGGTTGAACTTCACACTGAACTATATCCCCAGCCCTTTGTTATGTTTTCTTTTGAGACAGGGTCTCACTGAGTCACCAACCAGGCTGCATTCACCTGCCTCAGCCTCCCAGAGTGCTGGGGCTACAGGCATGTGCCACCACACCCAGCTTCAATTTTTTTAGTTCATTTAAAAAAATGTATCAGCAACTAAGTGTTTGAGGCCCTGAAAGAGGCATAATCTAGGTAAAAAGAACTCGCACTTTGTGCTAATCTCATATCTTTCTTATACCCTCATGCTGGCCTCTGCTGCCTTGTATCTGTAGATATGAGTTACCTGGAGCCAACTGCACATGCTTACAAAAAAGGATGTATACAAAGTACTTGCCACCAAGTGAAAGTATGCCTTTCTACAAATGACCAGCTTCATCCTGAATAGATAGAACCATTTACTGCTACTTAAAACCTCAAGAATTCTTGGCTTTGAACTGAGATAAACAGAATAAATAAATTTGTCTCCTAAAGAGAGATGGACTATTTCAATGGCTGTTGTTTTTACTTCATTAAAACTAGTTTTTCAAAGGCCAGATAAGATTTTCTGATACATTCTACACATCTTTTTTGAAAATGTTTTTTGTGAAGTAGAACTTTCTATATTTGTTACTAAGAGTTATCTTGGAAAGAAAGTTCAACTTCTGCATTGTTCCAAGTGGCTATCATGTGCAGTTACAGAGCTGGAGACTCTGTGTGCATTAGGTCAGGTAGTCTTGTGAGGTAGAAATTATTACTTGCTCAGTGCATACAGAAACAAGCTCAGAGAAATCTAGAAATGTGCCCAGGGTCACATGTTCTTGATCTAACTCCAGATTTTCTTCTCTGGACTCAGTGACAAGGAAATTAACAAATGGAAGGCGAGCTGTGTTTCCAGTTTGTTTACTGAGTACCTGCTGTGTACCAGGTATCGGGCTAGGCTCTGGGATCCAAAAGCAAATGAGCCCTGGCCTTTGTCCTCAATGAGCTGACTGCCTGAAGACCCCTTCCATCTATGGCTTACAATCCTTTAGTGAACTGTCAATGAAATCAAGCTCATTTAGCTTCCTTGCCTAGCTCCCCATCTCCTTCTACAGCTGTGTTAGTGTTCTGCTGGACCACACCACAAGGGCATGGAGGAGGGCTGTAAGGGACAGTGTGTTCAGAGAGCCGTGGAAAGTCTCTGTAACAGTGGGCCCTGCATCAAGACATGATGACAAGTTAGTCTGGGCCAGGTGGAAAAGGGCATTTCCAGTCTTGTGAAGGAGGCTTTGGGTTTTACCTGTGGGTGACTGTGAGCCCTTGGGGACATAGCCATTATTTCCCCAGGTCATAGCAGCCCTTAGACCAAAGTAAAGTTCTGAAAACCTTGATGCCCCAAATTTATGGACTTGTAGACCCCACCCATCTCCTTATCATTTAAGTCTCTACCAGGCATCCCTGGGGCCCATGGCGACCGCTCTTGTTGGAGTGCACAGCCCTCTCGTGGTCTGGGCCTCCTAGCAAATTCGGAGTTGAATCTGCTGTATATGCAGGTTTGGTGTATGACAAGGCTGTGGTTCAGCTCACTTGGGCTGTAAGGAGCATGTTTAAAGCTCCAGGATCACCGGGCATGGTGGCACGAGCCTGTAATCCTAGCACTTTGGGAGGCAAAGGCAGGAGGATCACAAGTTTGAGCCCAATGTGGGCAATTTAGCAATTCAGTGAGACCCTGTCTCAAAATTTAAAATTAAAAAAGAACTAGAGATGTAGCACAGTATGAAGCCCCTGGGTTCACTCTCCAGTACTGCAAAATAAAACAAGACAAACAAAAAACCCCAAGGATCTAGGGGGACAGGGGAGGATGGGGGTTGTGTCTCTCTTTCCCCGTGAACCAGGTCTGAGGCCCGAAGAAAGTAAAAGCTATACATTGACAGTCTATTGGGTTGGGTGGGAGTGTGGGGTACTAAAAGAGATTCTGGATTTCATGCCAGCCTTATCCTGGAGCACATGTTGACTAAAGTCTCTGAGCCTAAGGGTGATATAAGTCTGGTGGCATTGCAGGTGACAGGTTGAAGGACTGGAAGTAGGAAATAGAGTAATCTTGAGGAGGCTACAGCAGAGGTTTCTGAAAAGTAAGCAAATCAATAAGAAATAAAATGAAATAAGAAGTAGAGTCAGGAATTTAGTCATCCACAGAAGCTGATTCTGAGGGTTTAGTGTGGGTAAGGAAGGCAGAGGAGATGCCAGTGTCCAGGAAAGGGGGAGAAGAGCAGAGGGCACGAGTTCAGTCTGAAATGGATTCTAGGAAATATCCCTACCAGGTAGCAACCCTAAGGGCTGAAGATGGAGATTTGGGGTTTGCAAAAGACTGCACTGGCCTTGTGCCTCCCAAGTCAGCCCCACCCAGTCTCTCCTGCCCCTTGAAGCTAGACTGACCCTCCAAAGCGTCTTGGGTACCTGTTGCCCTCCCAGACAGATTGTCACTGACTCATTATTTGGAGAATGAAGGTCTGACCCTGCAGCCCCCAGTTCTGGGCGCCCCTTGCTTGATCTTTGCCTTGTGCAGTAGGGATCCAGCACATCCTGGGATTAGGCCACAGGGGAGTTACTGGTTGACATAATCAGCTGTGGCCTAGAAATGTGCCCAGAACACCTCCCATCTCTTGCGCCTCTTCTCTTTGTGTGCTGACTTCATTTTTTCAGCCTACTTTGGTCCCTCTGGCAGGAACCAGGTGGAGGTGAAGCAAATTCTAGACTTCCATGTCTCATGGTGTTTTAACCAGACTGGGGTAGGGTGTCTTCTTCCAGCCAGAGCAAGGGGCCAACTGGTGATGACCAGGAAAGTGGGCTTGAGCTACCTTCTTGGAGTAAAGATGGAGCTCTCCTGCAGGATAGGGTTGGGGCAGTGTTACAGATATGTACAAGTCCACCAAAAAAATGTATCCACACTTCAGGAAAAGAAAAGCTTGTATAAATATTTTAATACTAAATTTAATGAGACATCATGAGATTAGCACAAGTTACCTCTGGCTTCTACAGTTACAAGAGGTGCTCAAAGTGGTGGCCATTGGCTTCCAGACATTTATTAGTATGGTGAACCACTGCTTGGGTAACCTTGGTTATTGAGATTGCTGCACATGCATTTTCAGTTTCTTCTCTAAGGGCTGGCAATGTAATGGGTTTTCTGTGATATGCATCCTTTAGGGTCCTCCATATGAGGGTAACATCTTCTGTTGAAAAAACATCATACTATTTTTTTTCCTGAAGTGTCTATACAATTTTTGTGTGTGTGTGGACTCTGTATATCCCTCCGCTGTCACATCTTTGCATGCTTTAGCCCTGTCCTCCTCAACCAGAACCTCCGGGCACCCTGCCCAGCCACTCTTTGTCTGCCTTAGCGTCATGCCCAGTAATTCCTCAACTTCCCTTCAAGTTTTATTCTCAAGGTCCAACCCTGATCATCCAGCATTTCTTTCTTCCTTCCCATGCCCATGAAGCTATTCCCAGAACACTCTTGGGCCATGATGCCTTTTCTCATTTTAACCCAGGAGAAAACCAAAGGACAAAGAGGTGGAGGACCTTACCCAGGCTGCAGAACTGGGAGAGCCAAGGAAAGATAGCAAAGGTAGGCAGTCTGTCCCAAAAGCTCTGGGGTGTATTGGACTATTTCTTTGTCATCTCCCCATGAGACTGTGCCCTCCTTGAGGGCAGGGACCTGGACCTTCATTCCCAGCTAGTTATCACATGCTGGGTGAATTGTTTAGTTGTAAATAGCACCTCCACAGTATTTCCCTTTCTACCATCGATTCCTGTATTGGGGGATAGCATCTTTTTTGCACAATTTAAAATCCTGTGTGAACTGAGAAGCTTTTCTTAGGACAAGGTTAGAGTAAAACATATATGAATTATAATGCACATGCCATTTTTTTCTAGTTCTGTCTCCTATGTGCAAATGAGTATCCACAGCCTTCTCTGGGGGCTTCTGCCCACACACCCCACCCTCATCACTTGCTTGGGAACACAGATCTCCTGAGCATCCAGGCCTATTGTGCCTGATTCAAAATGCAGGCTCTGACCCTCATGCAAGAGACCCTGTGTACCATTCCTCCCAGGCTGAAATGGCTTTCTCTTCCTTGGAGAGCTACTGAAACGTGAGTTTCCAAGTTCATTGAGATTCCCAGCACATTTGCAGAGCTGGCTCTGCACCTTCAGATTGTGTTTCCCAACCATCTCCTTGGCTTGGCTACTCCAGCCTGTCGAGACTAGACTTGCTGGAGTGTGTGGGAGCTGCAGACATTCCTTCCAGACTCAAAGTGACACTCATGATTTTTAGAGCTGGCCCCGCAAGCCAGCAATACACCTGGCCACAGAACTGGACCATGGGTACTGTGGCAGGCAGGCAGGCAGGGAATTCTCTAGAGAGAACTGAAGAGGCCTGTGGCATGCAGCTGCCTGGCACTCAGACAAGTGCCAGGCTCCTTTCCTTGATTGCTTTCCTCCCAAACTCCAGCCTCTCTGTGCCTCTTGCATCAGACCTTGAATATAAAGCATTTACTTTTTATAGAACCAGATTAGTTGCATCCTAATGTATATATAAAGACAATTAACATTCATGCTCTTTATCTGCCAGGGTATGTCCCGTTTAATGCTTACTAATGTCATGTAACATTGTTGTCACCACTTTGTAGATTCTACTAATGGCACTTGCCCAAGGCCACAGAGCTGTTCAGTTGTACAGTGGCCTGGGTATTGAGGTGGACAGCTGGCCCATGTTTTTAAACACTGTGTTGTAATATCTGTTAACAACAAAGTTACTATAATGCCCCAGTTAGGAAAGATACAGCTAGATTCACACTTCCATAAAAAGCATCAATGACAGTAATTTATGATTTTCTAACTAATCTTCAGTTTAGTTGGACAAGGGTGGGCCTCATCCACCTCCTACATTTGTCCCTACATCAACTGACCTACATCCCACTTTAGACCCCAATGCTAATGACCAAGACTAAGATGCAATTTTATTTTATTTTTGCTTAAATTCTTTTATTGGTACCTTTTAGGTATACAATACATTTACACTGTATTACAATACATTACATTACATTACAATACATTATCATTACAATACATTACAATATTAATGTATTACAATACATTACAATACATTATCATTGGGTGCTTGTACCTGAACATGATTTATCTTGGTTCTTATTTTTTCCCTATTCCCCTGCCCCACCTCCACCCTTCCCTATTTACAAAGACTTCGTTTCTATTTTTTCCTCTTCTCATAACTTTTCCTTTCCCTTCTTTCCTTTCCCCTTCCCCTCCCACTTCCCCTATCCCTTTGAGCCTTTTCTTCCTATTTCAAATTATCAATTATTCATTTTAATCCTTGTTTACACTTTCAGTTTCTCACACTAGAGAAACTATTTGGTATTTACACGTGTGTCCTATTTATTTCACATAAGAGTATGGCCTCAATATGCATCCATTTAGCTATAAATGTCTCTAGGTTCTCGTTCTTTATGGCTGAGTAGTACTCCATTTTACTAAAAACCACATAAGATGCACTTTTAGAAGTAGATCCATGTAATTGGATAACCCTGGTACAGGATCAAGAGATACCTAAGAGACACTTGTTATTTAATTGATATACATGGTACCTCTTTTTACTCCCTCTAAAAGAACTGTTTCCTGGTGTCTAGTGGGTCAAATTCAGGTAAAGTAAAAGTTATGGGCCCTGCCTGCATTGTGTCCCTTAGTGGTTTTGGGTGGATTTAGTCCTTGTAATGAAGCTGTAAGATCCATGGGCAGAATGTTCTTGATCCAAAGCCAAGTAGCTTCCCTTCTTCCAGAGGTTGAGCCCACAGCTGACATGAGAGGTGGCACTCAGGACAGCTGCAGCCTGTGCTATGAACAAAAACCCACTCCTGTCTCTCTTGCTCCGCCCGTTGCCCCCATCTCCTTTCCTGTCACATAAAATTGGAAAAGTAAGGAATCAGAGTTGCCTTCTAGGAATGAGGTACAAAGTCAGGGGCAAATAGAGAATCTGAGCTTGGAGAAAAAGTTTTGTCACTATATTTCATTATTAACATCAATAGCTGTGTATAAGAGATTGGGGGGTTTTTTTAGCTTTCTTGCTGGCACTTTCTGTCTGGCAGTTAGAGAACAGAACTAATTCACTTTTTGGCCCTTCTTTACCAGGGGCTCAGAGGCTCTCTTCTCAAATGAAAGGTTTATACTTTTGCACCTTTTAGCACATGATGAGTGGCTTCTTGCTGATTCCTGAGATACCTTCAAGCCATGGTTCTTATTGTCCAGATGCAATATATTTGGCTTCTTTTTAATGCTAATCTTTTCAGCAACCACATACTTTGTGACTCCAACTTTGCAAGCACTTTCTTTCTGATGAAACTGCAAACTTTCCAAATTATTTAGCTCTGGTTTTTGTTTCTGATTTTTCTGTAGATCTAGCTAAAAGCAGCCAGCCTTACTGGAATAGGTTTCAGTGATGTACTTGAATTCTCTTTATTTTCCCAAGATTGTATGTTGGGATGCTGGGGCCTGACACCTTATTCTGTTTCATTTCATGTTTAATTGTGGGCTATGCAGATAATAGCAATGTATGTAAATATTATGTGAGTAAGTATTTAACCTCTTCTACACTTCCCTGAGAAATGTAGTCCAAGGAACGGCAAGAGGATTCTTAGGGCCCTAAACGAATCAAATGAAATATAGATTAATGAAAGGCCCCTGATAGCCACACAAATGGTCTGAAGCCTTTCCTGAAAGCTGAGATACTGTGTTGCCTTAAATTGCTAGAATTTGCTTTGTAGCCAAGACCATAAAAATTAGCCTATGCCATGGATGAAATGGTTGCACTTTAGGGGAAATTTTCTGCATGGGGCACCAGAGAAGTATAAGGATGCACTGCCACCAAGAATTCAGGTAGTTTTGGGGAAGCCAACAAAATTCTATCAAATATCACAGAGACCTGGATCAGTCCTAGGAAGCCAGATCTTATTTCTGACTCCTAGGGAGCATAAATAACATTCATAAAGCTCTCAAAGCATAAAGAGACACTTTGCCAAAACTTAAGCTCACCCCTCACCAGACATGGGGTTTACATCAGAATGCTTACATTTAATGGTAGAATCACAGTTGGCAAGATCAAGATCTCATAAAATATAGGCAGTTGGGAAAATCATAAAAGTTGCATTAATGTGTGAGATTAAAACCATAAGTGAAAGTTCTAGAGGAAGCTGCCCCCTCCTAATAACCACTGTGTAATCTTGAGTAACCAGGGGTGACAACTCTGGCATCTCTTCCTCTGTTGTTTGAGAGACTTTGCCCACTGCCTTTTGGCAGTGGCCTAGGTGGAGGCTCTCAGCAGCAAACCTACTCTTCTTAAGGTATTAAAACCAGTCCTCGCTGGTTCAAAATGAAAAACCCTTTGTAATTACTTGCTCACTCTGGACCAACCTCTCCTAAATGCCTTCTCTCCCTCTCTACCCCTTCCCTTTTTAAAATACAAGTCTAGGCAATTGTGTATCCAACCTCCTACCTTTTCACAAGTTATCCAAGTGCGTAAGGGCATGTGGTTTTTGTTTTGGAAGGGTCAATCCCAATAATCTCCTTTTCCCTCCTCTATAAATCTGACCCTGCCATCCCATCTCCTGTAGCACCTTATAGCACCCTCTCTCCAGAATCTGTGGGGAAAGGCAGAGAGCAGTAGTTATAGATTTTCCATTAAGGAGTTAGGACAGAAGTAACAAGCTGGTTTTATATTGTTGGTAACAAATGTAAAACAGTATGATCTCAAAGCCTAGAATGAAAAACTATTGAATATAAAATATCTTTAAAAGTTGGTGCTGAGGATTAAATCCAGGACCTTCACCCTGAACCACATCCCTGCCCCCCTTTTTGAAACTCGATCTCACTAGGCCCCATGTTGTCACAGCTAAGCCCAAACTTGTGATTCTCCTGCCCCGGCCCCCTAGAGTGTTGGGATTACTGGAGAGAAGCTGAGCTGGTCCCAGCACCCGGAAGGAAGCTCCCCGTCTCCATCCCAGGCTCCTAGGGCAGAGAAGGTGAGCCAGTCCCAGAACCCAGAAGGAAGCTCCCCTGCTGCCATCCCAAGCTCCTAGAGCAGAGAAGGTGAGCTGCTGGGGCACCAGAAGCACCCCCCCCAACCTTGGAAATGAGAAGACACATAAACAAGTCTCAAAAACAGACTTCTGGATCACCTACAGCAACCCCAAAGGGAAATGAGATGGAACAATCTGATACTCAACCACCTGGACTCTCTGAACTGGCAACAAAAGAGGATCTGGGAAAAATGAAATCAGAAATAATTACTCAGATAACAGCAAAGATGTTGCTCATGGTGCAAGACATGATTAATAAATCTAGGAATTACTAGTGTGTACCACCACATCCAACTATAAAATGCTTTTAAAATTTTTTTTGTTAGTATGTATTTGCAGTAAGCAATTATTACATGTATTGTGGGGAGTTTGTACATGTACATAACACATCTTAATTCTTATTTTGTCCCCTTCTCCTTCCGTCCCTCACTGTTCCCTCCAATTCTTATTCCTCTTCCCTTTTGAAAAAGCTCTATTTCGATTTTTTCATCTTCTTCATCTTCTTTTAATCTCTTTTCCTTTCCTTCCTTCCCCTCTCCCTCCGCCTCTTGTTCCCTTTCCCATTTGAAAAAGTTCTCCCTATTTCCTGTTATCTACCATTTATTTTGCTCTTTATGCTTTCAATTTATCATGAAAGAGAAACCATGTGATATTTAAACTTGTGTGTCTGATTTATTTTACTTTGTGGTCTCAAGGTACAGCCATTTACTCATAAATACCTCAATTTTATCCTTCTTTATGGCAGAGTAGTGCTTCATTGTATATAAATCCCACATTTTCTTATTAATTCATTTGTTGATGGAGATATAGGCTGTTTCAAAGATTTACCTGTTTTAAATTGTGCTCCTATAAACATACATATGCATGTATCACTAATATGATGACTTTAACTCTTTTGGGAAGATGCCTAGAAGGGGACTAGCTGGGCCAAATGGAATTTCCAGTATTAGTGTTTTGAGAAATCTCCATACTTATCTCCATAATGGTTGTACTAGTTTACATAACCACCAATAGTGTAGAAGAGTTCCTTTTTCCCCTGCAGCCTCACCAGCATTTGTTACTTGACTTCTTGCTGATAACCATTCTTTATGTAGTAAGATAGTATCTCTGTGTTGTTTTAATTTGCATTTCTCTAATGGCTAGTGATGTAAAATGCTTTTTCATGAAACAATAAAACAATTTCATAACAAAATTATGAGAATAACAATAGTTAATATACTGTGTTTTGTTATCTTCAAAGTAGCTACTCAGAGTACAAAACATCTCCAAAAAAGATTCTTATAAAAAAAGAGCCAGATATTAGCACAAAACTTTCTTTTCAATGAATCAAGAGAAACTAATAGTATAAATGAAACAAATTAGCATATATATAAAAATATTTTTGAAGCAGCAGAGTAGGTAATTTGGGGAACCATCTGAACCTCTTCCCACTTCCTATTTATCTATCTTCCACTAAAATGTTTTTTTAGAAAAAGCCATAGTGTTATAACTAGTGCTGGGAAAGAGGCAGCAGAGGGGAGGAGGATTCTAGATATTGGGGCAAAGGAAGAAGAAGAATGCAAAGATAAGCAGGGGAATGGCTTTTGGGTATGAACAAACTAAATTTCAGTGAAGGATTATGTAAGACCTGCAGTATTTTTAGATCTCTACATTTTTCAGAGCTCGGACTAGAAGTGGGCCCAGGGTGTAACACAGGGACTTCAGCGAGGTATGCAGACTGCCTGTCAGTGTGGCTAATGCAGAGCTTGGCTCACAATACCAGGTAGGATGCAGTACAGCCACTTTGCTGGGAACATCCGAAATCAGGGGTGTCATGAAGCCAGAGCACACAGGCCTGGGTTGGCCCCTCAGTTATCAGGGCCAAACTTCCTTTGAGCCTTCTGCACTACCATTCCTAGGCTGTGCCTTCCTCCTTATGGTCCAGGGAGTCATTGAGGTTCCAGCTGTCAAATCTCACCTCAGAAATCCCAACTCAGCAGTTTACCCCTGTGTGATGACAGTCATGTGACTACGTCTTCCTGTGAAAGATTGAAGAAGGCCATGTTTCAGCTGAATGGCAGTGTGTGCATTTGAAGCCCCCACAAGAAGGAGTCAGATAATCTGAGAAAAGTCACAGAAGTTCCTCATGGTGGGATGTGTTCCAGCAGTGACTACTGTGTTCAGTGCTGCTTTAGCACGACGGGGAAAAGGTAGATGGGTTCTGTACTCATGAAGCTGACAGCTTAGTGGGAGTCAAGACAGGCTATAAGTGGCATCAGTTGACAACCTGCCTTGTCTACTCAAGTCTTCAGATGCAACTGTAATCATTAATGACAGGAACAGACGGTGTCAGACATCGCCGTGTGCAGCCTAGACATCATGGACATCTCTTTGATACAAATTCCATTCCTCAACCCTCTTCACCTCCTGCCCAGAGAACGAGGGCTGGGAAGAGGAGGAGGAGAAGGGAACAGGGAGCTGGAGGAGGCCCACCCTGAATCAGCCTGAGACCAACACCCCTTCAGGGCCACATGCACAGAAGACTAAAGAGTAAATGTCGGGCCAGAAGGTCCCAAGTCTGTTTTTCTGTTTCTTGGTGGAGAAGGGTTTGCAGGTCTCTCCTTGGAGAGGCACAAAGCAGTATGGTGAGAAATCGGGCATTTGTAGGGCAAGCTTGGAGAACTTGGAAAAACACAGGGACAGTGCCTTTCCCTTCTCAGGTGTCCTTCAAGGGGGTAGTTCAAGCCTGGTTTCACTGGGAACCAGATGCATGTTCGAGTTCAGACCGAACAGTTAAGTGGGCGTGGTTCTAAATGAACCTGGGAGACAATGTCACCCACCCAGCACCCCTGCCACAGCTGTCATGCAGTGCCCTCAGACCATCTGAGGCAAAGCACCAGTTTTTTGTTCTAAGTTTCTATTTCCAGTCAATCATGAAAATAAAATAGTGTATTAGAAAAATTAAAGTTATACAACATATAAACAAACCAAGAACTACTATTGATTCAAGAAACATAAAGTTGCTCTAAATGCTTTAGAAGTTCTGATTCTTGAACTTAAGCTTGCCTGGAGCAAAGAATTCAGGGCCATGCTTACTGATTCCAAAGACTGCACTTCGGGCCTCACTGCCCAGAGCCAGGGACCATGGCCAATCAGGAACTACTGTCCTTCCCAGTTCCCTGTTAGGGTAATTCAGGAGAAGAATGAAAAGCTCCCCTGGCCTAGCTGCCCCTCAGTGTCCCCTACAGTTACATCTCTCTGGTTCCCCCTACCCAGCTCACTGTTGCTTGAATAGACTTTTCTACCATAGCCCATGTGCAGGGGAAAATGTCATCAGGTACCCACAACTGGAGGAGGGCAAAGTCCAGCCACTTGTAATCTTTTTTTTTGATTGGTACTGGGGATTGAACTCAGGACCTTGCACTTGTGAGGCAGGCATGGCGCCACTGAGCTGAATCTCTGGCCCTAGCCACCTCTAATCTTGATGCAGGTATTGCTAGCCAAGTGCAGCCATGAGCACACCCGATTTGCTTAGCTCAGCAAGGTGAGCACTGTCTCTGGGTGGCACGCCCGGCCCAGCCCAAGCAGGGTGAGGTCACTGTGGACTCTGTGTTGCAGTTCTCCAAGGAGAGGCACGTCATGGACAGGACCCCTGACAGGCTGAAGAAGGAGCTGGAGGAAGAGCTACTGCTGAACAGTGAGGACCTGCGCAGCCACGCCTGGTACCATGGCCGCATCCCCCGACAGGTACTGTTTCCCTGCACAGCACACCCAGTTGTCCTCGGGCCATGTCAGATTGATGGTCCTGTAGGGCCCTGTTCCAAGGTCACATGGGAGCGAGCCCCTGATTGCCCAAAAGTCAACATTATAAAGTGACTCAGACCCACTCCAAGGACACCTTGGGAAGAGTGAATGTCAGGAACCCAGAGTGCAGTTCCACCTGCCAAATAGGTGGATGCAGGAAACTCTGGTGTCCTGAGGTCTGCAGATAATTCGGCAGGAGGCCATAGCCACAGAGCCAGTAACCTGAGGAAGTCCGAGGTTGGGCTGTGGTTCACACAATTGAGCTCTTGGCCAGCTGCCACAGCAGCCTCCTGCCACTTGAAACCCACCTGCTTTTTAAGGTAATAGGGCAGGTGGCACAGGCTGACAAGGCCACCTCTGTCCTACTGGGCCAGCAATTGTTCACTCTCCCCATCCCTTCCTTACCTGGTCCCATGACAATCCAGAGATGGAGTCTGTGTGACCACAGACTTGTGGCTTAGAAGATACTTTGTGTGATTGTCATTTAGATGATTGCCATGAATCATGCTTTTATTTAATGATATAAAAATCGAAAAATAGACTAAGTGTGCAGAATTGAGGTATAGAATTTCCCTTGGGTTTTGTAAATCTGATCTGGCCATTCATTAACCAAGGACAACATGATAGGAAATGAGTAGATGGGGTAGAAGGGAAGGTATCATGTGATAAATTATTTTTTAGTGTAGCAGAGTTCTCAGCACTATCAAAGAAATAATTCTTATTGTAACTTTTTTAAAGCTTAAAATTGATTGAAGAAATTATAGATAACAAAATGAAGAAAATTAAACTCTCATCCATAATTGTCTGTCTCAAAGATAACCACTATGAACATTTTTATATTTATGCTCCCAGAGTTTTTCAATCAAGCAGATGGTACTGCATATACCTTCTGCAGTCCACTTTCTTCACTTACTGCTATGTCCTGAGAATTCTCACCTGCTGTAAAATACTATGCTGCACTAGACTATATTGTGTGTACGTCTGTTGTACACACATATGACAATTTATTGGACACTTAGAGTGTTCCTAGCACTCTGACCAAAAACCTTTAAGATAAATACTATGTTCATACCTATAATTATTTCCACAGGCTCAATCTTAAGGGATGGAATTTTTGTGTGAAAACATATTTTTAAAGAAAAGCTGTAATTTTAAGGTAACCATGGTAGCATACTAATCTAAGCTAACAGAAATATACCATTGATTGAATGTTGGAATATCCCAGAAAAATTTTCAAAGTTTATTAAACTGATAACTGTAACCATGAGCCTTCTCCTTACTGTGATCATAAAATCTGTTTGCCATTTGCTGTGAGTGTAAATTTTCAGTGATAGATCATGCCAGACCGGATAACTGAACATTGTAACAAGAATAATGATAGTTATTAGCCAACATTTTATCCCTTTGAATCTTTATAAAGCACTCAATAGGTAATAATATTATCCCCATTTTATAGATGATGGAACTGAACCACAAAGATATGTAACTTGTCCAGTCACACAACGAAACAGAATGTGAACCCAGGCTGTTGGGCTACAGAAAAACCAAGCTACATAAACTTTTCACCTTTTGCTATAAGAATAAGCATAATCATAATCATCATCATCATATTTAACGATTTTTGAGCATCTTATGCTTTGCATATGTTACACATGCAAACATACACTCTTATAAAAACTTTATGAGACGAGAGACCCAACCTGACTTTTTCTAGGCACACAGAACAGGATCAGTAAATAGCTCTCCAGTTTGGCATGTGACAAACTTAAGAGCCAATTGGGGATGTGAAAGCATGTAGCACTGTCTTCTGTTGATCCAGAAGCTCCTAAAAGGACCTAAGTTTGCCTTTCCTACTCCTCCTCACTCATTGTTTGTCCACAGTTGTCAGAAAACCTTGTGCAGCGTGATGGTGACTTCCTGGTTCGAGACTCTCTATCCAGCCCTGGAAACTTTGTCCTGACCTGTCAGTGGAAGAACCTCGCTCAGCACTTCAAGATCCACCGCACGGTTCTGCGGCTCAGCGAGGCCTACAGCCGCGTGCAGTACCAGTTTGAGATGGAGAGCTTCGACTCCATCCCCGGCCTGGTGCGCTGCTACGTGGGCAACCGCCGGCCGATCTCACAGCAGAGTGGCGCCATCATCTTCCAGCCCATCAACAGGACGGTGCCCCTGCGGTACCTGGAAGAGCATTATGGCACCTCCCCAGGCTGGGCACAGGAGGGCACCCTCGCTGAGGGAAGAGCAGACCTGGCCAAGAGGCTGAGCCTCACTGTGGGCAGTGTCCAGGCCCGGGAGCAGAGCTTGCCCAGGGGAAACCTCCTCAGGTGGGTCGGGGCCTCCTCGAGGTGGCAGGGTCCAAGCAGCATTCAGGGGGTACCCAGCTGGCTAGGCAGATAAGGATGAGCAATAAAGATGGTGCTAAGAATGCACACTGTTAGTGAAAGAGCTGTCACCAGCAGTGAATAAGGTCTCAGTTGAGCTGCATCAAAAGTAAACGGTATCCAGGCATGGCGTAATCCTAGCACTCTGGGAGGCTGAGGCAGGAAGGTGGAAAAATTTGAGCCTAGCCTGGGTAACTTAGCAACTTAGACCCTGTCTCAAAAAAAGAAAAAGAGCTGAAGATGTAGTTCAGTGTGAAGGCCCTGGGTTCAATCCCTAGTACTGAAGGAAAAAAAAAAGGCAAATGGTGCAGGAGCTGAGGGATAGGAGAAGCCAGGATGGTGGGGAGGTTTGTGGAGGAGCAGGAGGAAGGATTTGGCAAGCCTAAAAGCTGGCGGAGTCTGGGTAGATGTTACAAGGGGCAGGTTGCCCAGGCAAGGAGCACAGCACAAGTGTGGGACAGGAAAGGGCAGGAGGAACCCGAGAATCACTTTGGGCTAGAGTAGAGGGTCCATGGGAGGTGGAGTGGGTGTGGAGAGGAGCCCCAGGCAGGTCCAGCACCAGAGTTGGGCTAAGGACTCAGATTCAGGATTGGTCCATTTGGAAAGGGTGTTTGACTCACTGAGAACAGTTGAGATTTCAAGGGTAGGAGATGTGTAGCACATAGAGACTGCAGTCTGAACCTCAGGGAACAGGGGAGAGAAGGGTTCAGAGAAGTGGGCAGAAAACCAGGGCCCCAAAACATCCCTGAGCGAGGCACCCTGTGTTTTGTGGAGCCAAACATTCATGTGCATGTAGAGCAACTGTGCCGGGAGAGGGAGGAGGGAAGAGGCTGGGGTGTAGAGCAGCGAGCAGTGCAGGCCTGTAGTAACGCAGCAGCCCTACTCCTGTGCATAGCTTCTGAGCGTCTTGCGTAAACCAACATGTTCTATTCCACTT
Organism: Heterocephalus glaber; assembly: GCF_053883595.1. Lineage (NCBI taxonomy): Eukaryota > Metazoa > Chordata > Mammalia > Rodentia > Bathyergidae > Heterocephalus > Heterocephalus glaber. The sequence continues at coordinate 28,676,824 of NW_028258296.1, read as the reverse complement.
ACTGGCTTTCTGTCAGAACCAGAAGAAAATGTCATAAACTGTACTTTCTATGCAGCAAAAACTTAGAAGCAAAATACAGAACTCTGTGAGTATACAAATTATAGCTATGCACTACTGGGAGGCTCTGGGACATGTTAGCATCTGGCTGTGACCTGTGGCTCCAGCACTGGCTCCATGGTGAGCAGCTGTGTAACCCCAGGCAAGTCGCTTAACTTCTCTGGGCCTCCCTTTCTTGTTCTGGAAGGATGGGGCTTGTGATGTTGAAATGGCTTAAGATATGCAGAGCTCTCTGTGAAGGCACATAGTAATTGCTAGGCAAGTGCTAATAATCCTAGTGATGATTATTAAGTGCAAGGGAGTGAGAAGGCCCAGCTCAGGGAAGTTGCTGGCCAGTGGACAAGAACAGATACTCAGAAATCTTCACTTTTTCAGTAAGGTTGGGCTTGAGATTCCCTAAAATGTAAAAGGGGTCCCCTTTCTTATGGTCCTTTTGGCAGTAAGCATTCGCTACTCAACCACTGAAGCAAGGAGTTAATGTTATGAACAGAGTGAGAATTTATCTGGCAACATAGCAGCAACACTGCTCAAGAGGGTGCTGGGAGGAGCTTCCCGGTCTGCCCTGATACTGGTTTTAATCCATTTTTTTTTAAAGATAAGAAATGAAAGAAAGACAGAGTCTAGGTTGAGGAGCAAGCCTAACAGAGGCACATTCTAAAATTGCCCTTTGGAATGCAGAGCCTTCGGTACTAATTCACCCAGGTAGCAGGCCTGGCACATATGAAGTTGGGAGTGGCTGGGCCAAACATGAAAGGTGGCCCGATGGCCTGTTGCCCTGCCCTGCTGCACTTCAACAGCTCCCCCACGTCAGCTTTGGCCCCATGCCACCTGCTTTGACGTTGGACCCACTGGTTGGCTGGCAGCTGGCCAGATGCCCGAGGCAAAGGTGTGCGAGCTTAGCCAGGTAGCTTTCTGCCTGGCTCTGTCAGCCCCTGGAGTCTGACTAACTGATCACTGTGGATTCTGCTTAAATATCACTTCTCAGAAGCAGTCTCCTTTGGAATTTGCCCTTTGACTTGCCTTATCTCTGAAGGGCTCTGGACTTTCTCTGTTGCTGGGAATTTGGGGTTGTTTGTTTGATGCTTGCAAAGGTAGGAGAGAACTTTGAAGTTTCTGTACTGTAAGAGTGTTTATGCTGATGTGATGGGAGGGCCAGTTGATGTTCATTCCATTTTGGCTGGTGCAGTGCCTTTTTCCTCTAATAGGAGTCTCCACTGTTTGGTGCTAATTAGAGAAATTCCCAGTTTGACTCAGAAAAGGACAGAAGGAATGAAAGCTAATGTTTTAAAAGTAACCTTCCACCTTTTTGCTGTGCCTCCTGGTTGCTGCTTGGTGACCTTGCTAATGGCTCCCCCCACCTCCAGTAGGAGGAAGAAGTCTGTGTGTCCCCACCCTCACCCCAGACAGCCAGAAGGATGGGTAAAACCACCTCCCTGGCAGCCCTGCAGATTGCTTCAGGGATGCTGAGATATGCAGTGAAATGGAAAGTGCTCATAGCTTCCTTCCAGCCGACAGTGAAGCATTGTGGAAAACGCATGTTAGTTAAACAAGTCATTCCCCCAGAGTCTGAAAAGTAATTTTAGGCTCTGTTAAAAGTACACATTCCAGTTCATCAGATTTTCCCCAGAGTACCATGAAACTTTTACCCTGCTCTGTTCAACAGGATAGAAGGACTCAGAGGAGGCATCCTAGGACATAGTTGCCTTGGGGACATGGGATGGTGCCCTTGGCACAGTCGTATTTATAATAATCGCCCTATCAGTAGTAATTCCTCCTCCCTGGACATTCCTTTACTGTTAGGGTATGTGGAATGCTCCCATTTTCAGCAGTTTTCTTTTTTCTTTTTTTTTTTTAAACTTTCCATGACGTTGCCTAAAGGTTTTATAACTTAATGACATGTTTCTGCCCTGTTTTTCTTTGGCTTCAGGAACAGAGAGAAGAGCGGCAGCCAGCCAGCCTGCCTGGATCACACGCAGGACAGGAGGACTGCAGCTCTCAAAGCCCATCAGTCAGAAAGTCACCTGCCAATTGGTACGTCTTTGGGGGTTTTCAGGGAAGAGGGTGGCAGTATAACCCTGACATCTTCAGGCTATTCCCCTGTTCCTTCTAGTCACCTAGCCAAGGCTCCATGCCTGCAGCATAGGAGAGACTGTAGATGGTTTCAAAGCACTGAGCTGGATGCTTTTTGAGTTCAGGCCTTCAAGGTGGGTACGATTGTCCCCATTTTACATCTGAGAAAACTGAGGCATAGAGAAGTAAAATAATTTGTCCAGAGTTGTCTAGCATTAAAGCCAGGTTTTTCACTTTTTTTTTTTGTACTGAGGATTGAACTCGGGACCTCGCACTTTCGAGGCAGGCGGTGGCAGCACTGAGCTAAATCCCCGGCCCCTTACTTTTTTTTTTTTTACTGGAGTCTCACCATGTTGCCAGGCTGGTCTTGAACTCCTGGGTTCAAGTGATCCTTCTTCCTCCATCTTCTGAGTAGCTGGGACTACAGGCACAGCTGCACACAGCTTGAAGCCAGGTTTTCTGATTCTAAGTCCATTCTACAACTGGTGGTCTTCGTGACAAATAAGCTGACTCCCTTGGTCCTCTCCGCAGGCAGAGTATGGGTGGGTTGATCCCGGTGGAGCAGCTGTCCAAAGATCTCTTTTCTTCTTTCATGACCAGAAGAGGGAGTGATAAGGTGTGGGGTATGGGGAAGCCTCACAAGCAGTTACATTGGTAGGATATGGGATTATTTTTTGCTCTTTTCATAAGTGACTTCCTGGGACGACAAAGTGATTTTCTCAATGCCCCTTTGTGAACCACTCTGTGTGAGTTTCCTCAGTGTCTTTGTTTCTCTCCCCTGTGCCTCTAGCTCTCCCATTCCACCCTGGCTTCAAGAGTAACTCAGGGCCCTTGCTGCTGTGTAGCTAAAGACATATGTTTCTTCAGGCAGGATTACACAATCACTGACCTCCAAGCTCAGTGCATTTTCCTGTTCTAACCTCTGAGGCCATAACATGACGCTGTGGCTGTCAGCAGTCAGTCCCTGGAACTTCAAATTGGCCAGAAGTGTGGGGTGGCACCGGCCTAGCCCTCACACTGTTCTAGACTGCTCTAAACTAGGCTTGGGACCCTTATACTGCGTTAGAGAAATGCACATTGAAATCCCAGGGCATGGAGCAAGGGCTGGAGAGCTGTTACTGCAGTTTTGTTTGTTTTCTATTCTCCAGACAGCTGAGATTTCTCTGACCTTCTCCTCACAGGCTGTAAGCTGCCCCCTCAATCACCGGGTATGGACTCAAACCCCTGCCCAAACTCACCCGTTTTCAGGACAGGAAGTGAGCCTACACTGAGCCCAGCAGTCATTCGCAGGGTCTCCTCGAACACGAAGGCGGGTGAGGCGCTGCGGGGATCAGACAGCCAGCTGTGTCCCAAGCCACCCCCCAAGCCCTGCAAGGTGCCCTTCCTCAACACTCCTGCCTCTCCAGCTTCCTGGCTCAACTCGGAGGCCAACTACTGTGAACTGAACCCAGCCTTTGGTGCAGGCTATGACAGAGGAGCAAAGCTGCCCTCATGCGCCCAGGGCAGTCATGCAGAACTGCTGACAGCCAAGCAGAACGGGGCAGCAGGTCCCCGGAACTCTGGCACGAACTACTTGATTCTTGATGGGGACAACGGGGCCAGACCTTGGGAACTGCCGGCAGTACAGATGGATGAGGGGAAGGAGGACAAATGCAAGTTTGTGAGGCCCCTCCTGGAGACTGTGTCCTCATTCAGGCCCAATGACTTTGAGTCAAAGCTCTTTCCTGCAGAGAACAAGCCCCTGGACACAGCTATGCTGAAACGGGCAAAAGAACTGTTCGTTAACAGCAACCCCAAGGTCATCGCCCAGCACATGCTGAGCATAGACTGTAAGGTAAGTGTGAGGCCAGCAGCCAAGCTGCTCCTGGCTTTTGGAAGGTTTGTAACAGAGCTTTTTGGGCCTTGCTCTGTCTGCTGGTCAAATGCTCTGCTCCTAAGAAACGTCTGAAGATAACAAGGGTGTGGGGATTTATTTATGGGGTAGGAACCACAGTCCAGACAACCTTTGGCCAGGCAGGAAGCTTATAAACTTCACCTGGGACAGAAGTAGGGCAAGGCCCCCCACCCTTGCTAGTGACAGGACTTGCTGCAGAATCTACCTTTCTCCCACTTGGTGTTTAGTTCAATTCTCCCCTGGGCTCAACCTCATTAGGATGGCAAAGCCAAAGGAGAATGGATTGAGATGAAAATGTAGTTTCTGGAAGAGCAGAGCCATGATTATTTTTATTTTGTTATATATTCTATATATTTTGTTACTGAAGTGATCTCTAAAATAAATAAACTTGCTGGGCATGGTGACACATGCCTGTAATCCCAGCACTCACTGAGGCAGGAGGATCACAAGTTCAAAGCCAGCCTGGGCTACAAGTGAGGCTTTGTCTCAAAAAAATGAACAATTTTTTGAGCACTGAACATAGGACCTCACACGTGTTAGACCAGTGCTGTACTGTTAAACTATATACCTAACCCATCAATAAATATTTTTACTTTGATTTTTGGTGGGTACAGTGGCATGCACATGTAGTTTGAGTACTCAGGAGTTTGAGACCTACCCGGGCAGCATAACAAGACTCTGTCTCAAAAGGAAAATAAAAAACTACCCTGACTTTTTTATTTTTACAGTAATTGGTTGATATAGAGAGAGTTAAAATCACACAAAATCCAGTTTCCTGCTGATCACCATTGACAATGCTTGGTGTTACACTATTATCTCCTCTGCAAATGGAGACATATAAATAATGCACAAATTACATTTTGCTTTGTTTTGTTTACTACTTTGGGGATTGAACCCAGGCCTTGAACATACCAGGCAAGTACTTTACAACAGCTATGTCCCCATCCCTTTTTTATTTTTGAGACAGGGTCTCCCTAAGTTGCCTATGCTGGGCTCAAACTTGTGACCCTCCTGCCTCAGCCTTCTGAGCAGCTAGGATTACAGCTGTGCACCACCATGACTAGCTGCTTGATGTTTGTTTGCATGCAGATGGCACTGGACTGTACATACTAATCCAAACCCAGAGTCCTTCATTGAACAGCATGTTATGATTGTCTTTGACTAAATTCAGCTGTTTGTATGAGCATGGTTTTTGATAGGAATCATTTCTTTCAGGTGCAGGGGCTTTTGCGCATAGGTGGTCTCAAGGCATCTTCTTCCCTCAGAGAGATGTTTCTCAACAACAGGTGTCTTTGGCTGGCCTGGGCTCAGCTCACCCCACTTCCATCTAAAGCAGCTGATCTCTGGTCATTTGATTGACAGATGAGGCCAGAGTAAGATTTAAAGCCCCTTTCTCATATGAAGCTTTTTTTCATTCATAGCTCTGGGAGGCAATTAACGTCAGATGTCAGGGTTTAAGAACTGGATTTTCCTTCCTGAGTCAGGACCATGGCTGGAAATCCAGTCTCTGAGCACTCCTCCAGGGAGCTCTGAAGCAAAGTAAGGGCCCCTGAAACAGCCTCAAGGACCAAGTCGTCCCTTGTTGTCCTGGCCCTTGAGGGAGACCTTGGTAAGCAGTGACCCTCATTGTTCAAGCCTGGGAGGTGGTCCATGCTGGGTGGATGGGCAGGGAGTCCCGTGATAGGGAAGCCCTGATGACAGAGCCAGGAAGGCCTACTCTAGAAGAACAAGCCTTGTTGACTCCACTGGCTGTGTGTCCTTGGGCATCGCACACGTGGCCAGGTAATTTGCAGTGTTAAATTCTGACCTCTCTTTAAACCTGTTTGGAGGTGGGAGAACTGAAGATTTCTGTTCTGTATGTCAGTCCCACCGAGCTCTGGATCTGAGAGCAGAACCATACCACCCGGCCAGGAGTGAGATTCTAGCCTGGCATGTACCTGCTGGGTTCTCCACAGAGGAAGCTCCTTGTAGAAATGTGGGCTTGGGTTGAGAGAACAGCTCAACTCCCAGAGGGATTGAATGCTGTGGCCTCAGGACTTGATGATACTGTATAAGGAAGGGGAGATGCCTGCCCACTACTTTGCAGGAGATCTGGAACCTTCCCACCTCCTTTGACAGTCTTGGAACTAGGGCCTAAGTCTGTTCTCAGTTGAGAAACATGGTCCACCCTCTTTCTTGCTCTAATGCATTTTGTCCTCTTGGTGGAACCCACTGCCGTATCTGCCTTCAAGAGTTCCAAAAGAGGAGCTACATGGAGTCCCTGGACATTGAGGAGCCAGTCTAGTCTCTGGCCCCTACCTCCCACCGCAGCCCTGTGGCAGAGCTATGATCAGTCCTCTTCTTTCCCTCTTCCAGATCTATTTCCTTGTTCTCTTCCTGGAACTACCAGGCACAGTGTCTCTAAGAAGGAAATTGTTCCCCACCCCAAATGTAGTGGCAGCCAGACAAGGCCACCCATTGAACCAAGAGCAGGCACTGGGGAGCATCTGGAGCCCACATGCTGTTTTCCACCAGTGCTCACAGCCCAGGGACTGATGCCCAGAAAGCCATCAGGAGGCCTGACCACCATGGAGGCCACCTGCCCAGCAGTGTCCAACGCCCACCTCCCAGGGCCCCTCACACCCTCCAAAATGGGTACTGCACTGCCCTTGCCTCACCCCTGTCTGCTACACAGCCATTCTCCCATCTGTGTGTCTTCGCCCCTAGAAGTGAGGCCCGGAAGTGAAGAATCTGGCCTCTGAGTGATGGAGTTTGAATCCCACCTCTGGATGGTTCTTTCTCTCCTCCTCTGTACCTAGGTGGTCAGAGAAAACTGAGATAATGTAAAGCCCTGGGTACTTTGCCTGGTCCAGAGTGAGCACTAAGTGCTTATCAGTGTTATGTATTCAGCATTGATTGAGCACCTACTATATGCCAGGGTAGCTCAAGGACTCTGTCCTGCCTCTGGCAGGGACAAGGTGGGAAAGGACAGTGACATAGGAACTTGAACCGAAACCCAGGTGGGAAGCATTCTGCTGGGAAGGCAGAGGAGCTGGAGCCCTCTGGGCAGGACCTTGAACTAGGGCTGAGGGACTAGAGATAGGGATGGTCTGAGATGAGTCTGGAAAGCTGAGGAGTTGCCAGATGAATGCAAAGTGCATCTCACAGGAAGGGATATTTGCAGGGGCTCAATAACAAAAGCCACGAGGAGAGGCTGTTTACAAAGGATTCACTTGATGTTTCAGCCTGAATCTGTTCTCAACTGAAGAAAATTTGGTTAAAGAAGATGGGATGGGGTAGGAAGGGGAGGGCCTGATGGGTCTTCTCTATAGTGTTTCTGTCTTGACTTCTGGGCTCATACCAGGTTCCTGCCTTCAAAACACTTTACTGTCTTGTGAGGAAGACACACCCACGAGTATGTAGGTGTGGGTCTGGATCCTCTGCATTGGGGGGAGCAGGGCCAGTGAACAGAGCCTGCATCTCATCGCATTTTAGAAGGTCTGTGGCAGCTGGGAGGACAGCCAGGCCAGGTCCCATCAAGCCTCCCCTGGGTCAGTGCAGCAGCCTCCAAGGTGGTAGGATGAGGAGGAATGAGCAGAGTTCTGAATCTGACAGGGGTAGGATAGCTAAGGCTAGAAGGGCAGAGGGAGGCTGGGGCATGAGCGTTTATGCTGCCCTGCTGGGTCCAGCCCACAGTAAGGGACCCTCTATACTATAAAGGGTCCTCTTCCTCTGCATTTGGGGACCTAACCTAAGCCCTATAGTGTGGACTCAAGATTCTCTTGTCCTGGAGCTCAGCCAGGGGAATCCAGAGTGGCCTTAAGAAAGAAACTAGGGATGGCATATTTACCCTGAAGACAGAGGAGAGGCCTCTCTCTCTTTCAGAGTAGGGATCTCAGAATGCCTGCTAACCACATGGAATCACTGACAAGCCTTTCAGTCTCATTACAGAGTGTGTGTGGGTTGGAGGGCACCCCGGAGGCATGGGGTTTAGAGCCTCTGATGGGACAGCTGTCTAAACAAGTGAGGAAGTATGTGGAGAGTGTATCAAGGTTGCCTTGCCAGGGTCAAGGTGCAAATCTCTTTCCCGAGATCCAGCCAGAATTCTTCCCATTTCCATATGACCATTGCTTCACAACTTATACATTCACATAGCTTCTGGGGGCCCTAAGGTCATCTGAATCCTTTTCCCAGTCCTTGAGGAAGGTGAACTAACTTACCAGTTGTGTTAAACAAGGGGAAACCAAGGCCTGAAGAACAGAAGTGAGAACACATTATGAATTCCACATCCTGTTCTAGGGTTTACCACAGGGCAGCTAATTCCACAGCCTCATCCCCAGGGATACTGGTGGTTCCTTGCTCAACCACAGAAGTTAAGGGTCAGGGTTAATAATATTGGCCCAATTTCTAGATGTTTTTGTGGCCTATTATGAAGACATCTGCACTACTCATATGCCTAGGATAATTATGGTCCAGGGCAAGTCCACAGATGGAAGAGAGGAATTGTCCCATGCCTGCTGTGTCCAGGCCCGAGTAGACCTGTTGTATCTGCTAGTTGCACTGTCATTACATCATTGTGTAGTGAACAGTAGTAGCCCTGTTACAGAGATGCACTGGTACAGTTCTAACATCCCAGTGTAACATGTAATTACTATAAATGGCCAACTAATGCCTGAGTTCAATAAACTGTGATTACATATTAGAATTGAGAAAGGGTGGGAGCAGGCTTGGACAAAGATTTCCTTTAAGGAAAACCTTTTAGGAAGAGATGGGATATGTTTGAGACATTGGGTTTCAAAACATTATACATGTTTTTAATAGTTTCCAGACATAGAGTGCATTTATTGCACCCAAGAGAGACATAATTAAGGGTAATAGCAGCCAGCCATGGCTGTTAAGTGAGAACATGAATGGCAAAGCCCATAGCAGAAAGGAGCTTGGACAGGATTCTGCTTCTCCACTGCAGGGGATGGCAGCTCTGCACAAACACACAGCCCTGCTGCTGGCAGCAAAACATCGCAGCAGGATCTAGCCTGTATCAGACAGAAGCTCAGCGAACTAGAGTGTTCTCTGGCTAAGCAGGAACACATACCAGATCTCTACAGAACCACTTAGATGATGTTCCCCCAATCTTTCCTTTCCCCCTGAATTTTATATTCTAGTATGTGTATTAAAATGTCACAAATATCATATAAGAACCATACTTTCGGGTGCTGCAGCTCATAAAGAGATACAAGTAAAGTGCATCCCCAGCATCCCAGTTTACAGTGCTGCTTTTCACATGCTGAATCTGTGCTATGGCCAGCCCACTTGCTGATCTAGTGAATTTCAACTTCACTCCTGGCAGGTTGCTAGGATACTTGAGGTCTCGGAAGAGATGCGAAGGAACATGGGTGTGAGCTCAGGGCTGGAGCTCATTACCTTGCCTCATGGACACCAGCTGCGCCTGGACATAATCGAAAGGTGAGCAGTGCTCTCCTCCGAATTTCCCACCCTCTTTAACTCCTTGCAGGTTTCATCGGATGGAAGGAGCAGCACTAGCCCTGACTGCCTCAGAGTCACGTCACTCCAGCTTGTGGCCCCAGGTGACTCTTCTCAGAAGGCTGAACTGAGAATTCCTGGAGATGCACAAAGAGATAATATAGCACAAATCAGGGACAAAGAACACCTTCCTGGCCCTGTTCCCAGAGTGGATGGATGGAGAGAGGAGCCCTGTGAGTGGCTCACAGGCATTACACATGCAGCCAGCCTGGGCCTATGGGCCCTGCTGGGGCTATGGGCCCTGCTGGGGCTACGGAGACATCTTCCTGCTCCTCCAGAGCCTCCAGCCTCACCTCAGAAGCTGTGGTGCCTTTGTCTCTGTGGAGTTTAAGGTTGCTTGGGGAATTAGGTGGGAATTGGTAGGTGTTGAGAACAAATTCTCAACATTTTCTTTGAGAGGTGAACAAAAGGAGGGTCAGGGGTCAGGATGATGGCACTCAGCCCTGCCCCCCCCCCCAGCCTCCAAAGTGTCTCTGCTGTCCTCATGAAAAGTCAGGATCCTGAGTGCCCACTAAAGTGCACATGCATGAACATGGATTTTTAGAAATTAGACATGCACAGTGAGGCACATTTTTAGGAAAAGAAGTGTGAGAGTAGATTTCCCTATTTATCTCAAAAGCCAGCCTTTTTGACACATTAAAAAAAACCTGACTTGGGCAAGACTGTCTTATTAAATTTTCTGTTTATACAACAAATATCGCAGTGGCCATGACTGACTACCCATGGCTTTCCATGATGCTCTTGGTCACAGCCCTGTCCAGTTCAAATATCTGCACTGGCCATTATGTTAGCCACTACCACCTGTGGCTACTGGGTACCTGAAACATGGCTACTGAGACTAAGGAATGAAAATGTTTCTTACTTACTACTTTAAATATAAATAGCTACATGTGGCTAGCAGATGTCAGCCGCCTAGGAAGTGAACAGTCCTTTTCAGATAACCTTCTGGGGATTGAAACAGCTGCTTTCAAGGTTACCTGGCTAGAAATCTAGCAAGACAACTCCAGCACCATGTTGGGTTGGCCTTGCAGCCCCAGATGCATCCCACAGAAAACAGCCAGAATGTTGAGTTGAAGACACATGGAGGAAGGAGTTAAGAAGCATCCCATGCAGACTTTATTCAGGCACATCCATAGTTTAAGGATTTGAGGAAGTACAGATCCCACTTCTGAACTGCCCTCTTTTCCTGATTCTGCCTTCCTCTCTCATGCCCAGGGGCTTGGCTACTCAGTTCCACTGACTTCCTATCTGTTGTCAGGGCCAAGTGGTCACTGTTGTACTTCCCCATTTTCCCGTGATACTTTCCAGCTTGAAAGCTACCCAGACTCCAGGCCTCAAAATCTGAGCCTTATTTTATCAGAATCATTAGGAGCACTGGGGCATGAGTTCTGGGCCCAGGCTTTGGCAAGCAGGTTTGGGACTTCTCTTTTGGCTGTTCTGACTTTCACTCTTTGTCAACATCCATTTGTTTTTTCTCCAGTTTGCTGCTTGCTTGAGGCCTCACTCCTTAGCCTTTCTTGTACAAGCTGACTTGTGGGACCTGTAATGGAGCCAGGAAGTGGTTTAATTAATTAGTGTTTTAGTTAAATAAAGGCGAAGGTCATGGGCTTCTGAACAGCCCAATGACATTACTTTTTTGCCTTTGAGGATCAGATGTAAAACTACCCATGATTTCTCATTTACTGCCTCACTTATTCTGGGGACACTGAGCTGGAGATGGCCTTTGTGTAACATTTGAGTGCCTCCTACTGCTGACCTATTGGGATGAATGCTAGACTCGCCATCCTGACTCATTCACTCCAGTGACAGACCCTGGAGGTCCTGCGCAAATGTTGGGTGAATTAATGGATATAATTACTCAGCTAACCACTGATACAGCACCAGGTCTTAAAGAAGGAGAGCATGTCTTTTATCAAGTCCCATTAAAACATAGAGATAAGGGCTGCAGATGTAGCTCAGGGGCTCCGCATCTGTCTTACAAGCTTGATCCCCAGTAACAAAACAAAACAAAAAGCACAGGGATGAAAATCAAAACATTGATAAAAGAATCAGTTGGCATTGGAAATTGGTTTACTGTTATTAAAGACATCTAAAATGTGTTAAATACTTTGTAAAAGGACACAAAACTCTTCAACAGATCTATGTTTGGATTCATTGAGAAAAACATGAAATCAGAAAAAAGAGATACATTGAGAAAAAGCAAAGAGACAAACAGGCAAAAGGAGCGAAGAACAAAGGGACAGACACACTAATAGAGATGACTGTGAGAACAAAAACTGTTGTTAGGTGCCTGTTATTTTTTATGACTGCACACAATCTTTTCTCATACTTCCTCCCATTTTACAGATGAAGAAACTGAGTAGGGCAGTTTAGGTACCAGCTTCAGGTTGCACCACAAGTCAGCATCATGCACATTTATGTGCAGACACACTCAGAGATGGCAGAACTCATTACTTATTGGAAAAACACTGGAGAAATTAGTAATGCTGGGGACTAGCTAAATCATTGCTGCCCTTTAAGGAGAGTGAGAGGTAGACCAGCACACCTGGGCACAAAGTAGGGCATGGAGTGACATCCTAGGTGGTGAAACTGCAGACAGTGTGGTCCCAAAGCTTCACAGGCACATTTTGTTTTAGTAGCCACAGCTATGAATTGGAGTTTCACCTTCCAGCGTTTATACTACAGCCTGGAAAAAATTCAAACCGAGGCAGTTCTGGCCAAATGTAATAAACTCCTGGGTCCAGATTTACAGAGGAAGGAAAGGGGTCAGTCTGTGTTTCCTGCCACTGACTGGCCCTGCTCGTATTGGTCCTGTTGTTATGTAGAGAAAAGATCACCCTGCTTCCTGCTCTGAATCTGTGAGTTTGACCCAAGTAGGTCAGGGTGGGAGGATTGCTAAGGGAAATAAGATTTTATTTTATTAGGCTCTGACCTTTTAGGCAAATAAATTCCTTCTCATGAGCTATTCAGTCTTTGCCCCCATCTCCATTCACTTTGTGGCCTCTTGACTGGGATTACAGGACACATTCTTAGCTCCTCTCCTCCCTGATACCTCCCCTCCTTTTCCTGATACCTGTGTAATCTTCTAGGATTAAGTACTGTACATATTTTCACTTTTTTGTCCTTTCTGTTCCCTAGTCTGGGGGGCTTACTGGAGGTGGCCCCAGGTTTCGCCAAGGATGTATTGTGTATGTGTGTGTGTGTTGGGGGAACCTGTTTCCTTGGAGCTCCCATTGGAGCCAAATACTCTTGAGCACCTTTGACCCAGGAGATCTTCTTCATGCCCCCAAGTCCAGAGTTAATCTTGGCCTGGTCCAGCCACCTTGCTTTTTGACTGTATTGCAGCTTCTGTGTCCTGGTCAGGGTCCTGGCCCAGTCCTCCTGCTTGGGGATGGTCTCTGTTGAGATTGGCCCTCCAAAATGTCTGACCTGCCAGCATATTTCACAGCAATAGCAGTAAATGTTGCAAAAACAGTCCTGGCCGATTTGGTGTCTTCTAGTCCCATTAACCTGAACCTGACCACTGATCTCCTTCCTTTCAGACACCACACAATGGCCATCGGCACTGCAGTGGACATTCTGGGCTGCACAAGCACTTTGGAGGACCGAGCAGCCACCCTCAATAGGATCATCCAGGTAGCAGTGGAACTGAAAGATTCCATGGGGGACCTGTATTCTTTCTCAGCCATCATGAAAGCCCTGGAAATGCCACAGGTATATTTCTATTTGCTTTGTGAGGCCCCTCTAAGAAGTCTGTACAACCATGCTTGGCAAATCAGACAATTCTGTCAACATCTAAAGCCAAATCAAATCTTACTGAAAGCTACTTTGATTAGGGAGCAACCAAGAGCAGTGTCCTAAATATTTCACCTCTATTTATAAAAACAGTGGATAATTACTAATAGTTCACACACTTTGCCAAGATAACTCCCTCCATTATTGTGCATCAAAACAATCCCTTTTTCCTAGAGAACTAGCTAGCATGAGACAGTTGGCTAACGTATGTTGTGTATCAGTACCTGCTTTCATCTGGGTCACCAAGTGTGTGGCCTGTTTGGGGTAAACACAGGGTAGTCAAGCCTCTGGGGGAGCTTCTATCAGAGAATCCCAAGAGTGGTTTTTCTCAAAGTACTGTCAGCAAGACACCTAAAACAGACTCTTCTGTTAAAAACTGAGATTCTTGGGCCAGGGATTTAGCTCAGTGGTTCTGTCACCTGCCTCGCAAGCACAAGGACCCAAGTTCAATCCCCAGTACCAAAAAAAAAACCAAACTGAGATTCTTGGCTCACCTGCCATTATAACTCTCTAATTAGAATTCCTACAATCAGGCATTTGAATTCATTTGCATTGGCAGGATTATTTTTTGGATGAGTTGTCAAACATGAAAACCTGTATGTGAAATCAAACAGGCCTTTTAGAGGAAAGTCATCTGCTGTCTTTATGGCTCAGAATTGGCTTTCCTGTTTCTATTCTTCCAAGTCCTAGGTGCTTGGAGGAGGACCTTGTGTATGAGATTACAGATCTACAAGCCTAACCTGCAAGTGGTAATACAAAGCTGCTGGTCATTTAGCTTAGTTATTTCATAGCCACAGATTATGTCTGAAATCATGCCAGGTGCTTACTGAAAATCCATTGTTGCAACTGAGGGATGTAGCTACAATCACATTCTTCAAGTCAGAGCATGATAGGAGTGTAATTTCCTTAATTAAAGCAAAGTCCCCTTAAAAATAAGAAGCTGAACTTCATCAGAGGTTTGAGGGGTGTAGGGGGAAGGAGTCATTTCAAATTATAATATTTCATGAGTTTTCACATTCTTCAGATGCTCTGAAATTTTGTAGGGTAAATACTTGAAATAAGCAATCCATAAATTACCATATTTCCATGATATTCTGATTTTTAGTGTAAAAATATCTTAGTGTAATTTTTCACTCAGGCATTTTAAATTTGCATCATATTCATTTTCCCTTATCCAAAACTGCCTACAATTTTGATGGTAAAGCTGTCCAGCCAGAGCTTCCACTGAGCATGGTAAAAGGGTTGTTTCATGGAATCGTATGGTTGCTGTACATGATCAAACTCGGCAGTTAAGGACTTATCCCAAACCACTCCAAACTTAGTGGGTGTTCGTTCCCCTATAGCAGTGTCAGATTGTTTATTCCTGGAGCCCCTCAATAGTGAGGGGACACAGTTCTCCAGTGTTCAGGGCACTGCTGGGGTTGAAGTGGCATACAAGAGAAAACCGAACAGGAGAGTCACTTCATTCTCACAACATCCAAACCTGCCCTCCTGCCACATGCCGGAGAGAAGCTTCCCCCCAGACTTAGGACTCCTTCAAAAAGGTAGCACTAGGGCTGGGGATTTAGCTCAGTGGTGCTGCTGCCTGCCTCGAAAGCCCAAGGTCCTGAGTTTGATTCTCAGTTACCACCCCCTGCCCCCCAAAAGAGGCAGCACTTCAGGGAGGAGAAGAAGGGGCCCACAAGTGGCCAGAGGGAGACCAGCAATAAATCAGCTGCTGCAGATCCTTCTTTTCTTTCTCTTGGAGTTCAGGGGGCTGTTAGAGGCCAAGGAAATGAGTCTCAGCTCTGCCACTTTCCCAGCTGGGAAACTCTTGGCAAGTGCCTAATCTTTCCTATTGTTTTTTTTAAGTACATGTTTGCAGTACATCGTGAATACATTTATTGTGTGTGGTTGGTACATGTACATGACACATCTTGATTTCTTTTTATGTTCCTTTCCTCTCCATCTCTTATGTCCCTTCACATTTGCCAAAGATCTGTCCGTCTATTTTCTACTGTCTGTCATTTATTTTGTTCTTTGATTTATTTACTCTTTGGGTTCCTCATATAAGAGAAACCAGATTGTGTGTCTGATTTCACTAAACAGAATGGGAAAAAAAATTTTATCACGTATATCTCAGACAGAGGATTAATATCTACAATATACAAAGAACTCAAAAAAATAGGCCCAATCATAAAATGGGCAATTAAAATGTATAGACATTTCTCAGAAGAGAATGCACAAATGGCCAATAAATACATGAAAAAATAGCTATCATCAAGAAATCAAATAACAACAAATGCTGGTGAGACTGGGTAAAAAGGGAACCCTTCTATGTTGTGAGTGGGATTATAAACAAGTACAAGCACTATGGAAATCAGTATGGAAATACCTCAAAAAGCTAAAAACTAGAAATTCTGTTTGACCCAGCTACTATATTCCTCCTCTAAGAATCTTCCCAAAAGAGTTAAAGTCATCATATTACATGATATGATACATGCATACCCCATGTTTATAACCACACAATTCATAATAGCTAAATCTTGAGAGCAGTCTACATATCCATCAACAAATGAATGGATAAATGTGGTATTTATATACAATAGAATACCATTCTGCCATAAAGAAGGATAAACTTGAGTCATTTTCTGTTTTTTGATCTATAAGACCAAAATACCTGCCTCTAGGGGCAGTGTGAGAATACATGAAATTCTTTAGATACTTCATGTAGACTTGGCTCTCATTCCCTCAGTACCAGTGCCCGCCCACCCTTTTATGTAGAAAATTTAAAACACACTTAGGCTTCCTGGTTTTACGGTGTGAAAGGGGGGACCATTCATCTTTGGACAGCTGAGTCAGTGGCATATGCTGGTGTTGACTACATTGTTCCAAAAGAGATGACAAGGAGTGAGCTTTGGCATCACATGGTTGAGGCACTCTTCTCTGACATTATGTACAAGCAATATTAAAATGCTTGCGTCAACATTCCTATACTGTTACGTTAGTACAGCCTCTATACTGGATGCTCAGTAACACCTATCAACATTTAAAATATATGTACTCTTTGGCCCAGAAGTTCCACTTTTGGCAACTTATCCTCTAGATATTTTCACTCATGTACACATTTGTAAAATCTTTACAAGGTAACTTTGTAGTAGTAAAATATGTTTAAAGCCTTTATCTACAAGAGACTAAACTATGGCTTACCCTTAAAGAGCAACATTATACAGAAATTTAACACAAGAATGTTCCATATGTACTTATATGACATGATTTCTAAGCAAGAAACAGAAAAGTGTCTACAGTATAATATGTATTTATTTCTTTTTAAAAGAGTTTACGCACACATACAAGCAGTTGAAGAGAGTTGTCTTTAGGATGGGGCATTAGAACAATGCAGAATAGGATGAGGTGGGGGATTTTTCTGTTTTCTCAACTGCTTTTGACATTTTCACCATGTGTTCCTATAATATTCTAAAATTTAAGCAGAAAATAAAATTAAATTAAATGACAACACCTTTCTTTCAGATCCTAAGGTTAGAAAAGACATGGACTGCCCTGCGGCACCAGTATACCCAAACTGCCATCCTCTACGAGAAACAGCTGAAGCCTTTCAGCAAAATGCTGCATGAAGGCAGAGGTGAGCAGAAGAGGGTAAGGCCAGAGCCCACTGGCTGCCCATTAGTGTCTAAGCCCAGTAGGTCGTATTCTGTTCTGTTTGTCAAGGCACCTATCGGGGCACGTCAGGAGGCCCTGTGTTGTCTGCAGGACTGCTGCTGGCTCATCAAGGCTTTTACGAGGTGATTGCATCTCTTGTAGGTTTGCAGTTGCTATAAGACAACACCAGTCACCTCATTCTATAATTAGCTTTCAACAAAATATGACATGGAAAACTTTATTTCTTGTTCTTCAGAGTCCACATGTATCCCAAGTAATGTATCAGTCCCACTGCTGATGCCCCTTGTGACCTTAATGGAGCGCCAGGCTGTCACTTTTGAAGGAACTGACATGTGGGAAAAAAATGACCAAAGCTGTGAAATTTTGCTGAATCACTTGACAACAGCCCGTTGCATGGCAGAAGCTGCGGACAGCTACCGGATGAATGCTGAGAGGGTTCTGGCAGGTAAGAGTTGTTTTTTTGTAAGACGCTGTCTGCTTTGTGCAGTAAGTGGAGTGAAGGAACAAAGAGCATGGATGCCCTCAATTAGTAAAAAGACCAGGGAGGAAAGATTAAGGCACTGGAATTCCACTTCCCGTACGATTAATCATGGAATCAATTTCAAATGACTCAAGTGTCTAGTTTCTCCTTACTTTCTTGTGTTCGGTTGTGTCAGTGAATAAACAAAGACACAGGGTCAAGAGGTACTTATAGTACCTCTAATAAGTGGGACTGGAAAAGGTGGCAGGCTAACACAAGGTGTTTTATCTAGATGCTGTTTACCTGTGTTCCTCTTCTTCCCAACCACACTGGCAAGTGAGCTCCCCTGCTCCCAGCATCTGGCACATCTTAGAAAGTGCTGGACAAAGTGTTATGTAAAATGAACTTTCTTGTAAGTACTATGGTAACAGAAAATGGCTTCCTCAGTTGGCTCAATAAACATTTATCACTGACATGGTATATGCACAGAGACTCTTAAGCAGGCATTTCAGCAAATGGTGGTAAATGGAGACTGTACCATGGAAACACTTAGGAAAAGTAACTGATTTGGTCAGAGACACAAGCAGAGAGGCATCATGTGGAGATAAGTTCCGGAAAAAAAATTCCTCCACATCGGTTGTTTTAAAGTACAAAAGTAGTTCACCAGAAAACAGATGGGAAAGGATGGCAGTTTCAATCAGGGGGTAGAAACAGGGAGAGGGTATAGGTTTTCTTATAGGATTGTGGCACAGAAAGAATTTAAACAAGAGGATGCCACCTAGTCAGATTTATGTTTTAAAGTGTGTCACCCTGGCGACTGTGTGGAAGAATGCTGGGCAGGGGTGGGGTGAGGGGCTGGAGAGGTAAGGGTTTACAGGCAGAAAGCCTATTTAGGAAGCAAATGCTAAAACGAGGGCTTCCCAAGGTCATTAGGGATGACCATGTCCTCTTCTTTCTATATCAGTTTTTAAATTCTTCAAGGACCCACAGTTTGGTTGATAAGGTTAGAAACTACATGGGGCAAGACAGACCTGTTCATTTCATCCTAAAAGAAAGTTGTTGCCTCAGAACCACAATTTGGGACTGAGCAGTTTGTACTGTGTCAGCTGTAAGTTTAAGTACCATGTACCTGTTTTGTTTTGTTTTTCCCAAAAAGTCCTCAGATTTGGCAATGTGAAACTCAAACAACAAAAGCACACAATTCAACAGATACTGAGTGCTTACTTATACTAAGCCAGTAAATACATCACACTGAAAGTTGCATAAGCTAATACTGTATACTGTATTTGGGTGGCCTTGAGAAAAGTATGCTTAAAGCTCCTACACAAATCACTTTAAAGGTAGCTGATAGAATTTTTCATTTGATCCTGTCACAAATTTATAATAGCAAGTCCCCAGTGCTGGAACTGACTAGAAACCCAGTAAGAGATTTGTTCACCAGCATCCAGTGCAAGGTAAGGGGCTCAAAGAATGTTAACTGAATAAACTGAAATCATTGGCCTCTTGTTGATTATTTATAAATGATATTCTGGTATCCTCAAGAAAGAATATGTTCTTTCCACCACCAAGACCCTGTGTTCTAGATGGTATGAGTACATTTAATGACAGGATAAAACTACTCTAGCAATAATAAAGGATGAGAGTGATGTAACTCTGGCTATATAACTCAACCTCTCTTCTAATAGAATTGCCTGGGCAACTTTGGCCTTAAGTAGGCCAGAATGGAGTTAGGAAACAGACCTACACAAATGGGTGCCAGCTGATTTTTGACAAGTGTGTCAAGATAATTCACTGGACAGAGGATCTTTCAACAGGTGATGGTGGAACTGCTGGGCATCTATATGCAAAAAAAAAAAAATGCACCTCAACCCTTACCTTGTACCATATGCAATAGTTAATCTAAACCAGATCACAGGTCCAAAAATGAAAGGGCTAAAGTATAGCATAAAGCTCTGATAAGAAAACAAAATAAATTTATTGTACCCTGGAGTTAGGCGGAGATTTCTTAGGACACAAAAGCATGAACCACAACAGAAAACACTGATAAAAAACTTAAAATTTTGCTCTTAAAAACATGCCATTAACATAAGACAAGGATATCCATTGTCACCGCTCTTACTCAATATAGTCCTGGAAACATTAGACAGAGCAATTAGACAAGAGAAAGAAATAAAAGGAATAAGGATAAGAAAGGAAGAAGTTAAATTATTATTATTTGCAGATGACATGATGATCTACATAGAAGACCCCAAAAACTCCACCAAAAGACTTTTAGATTTAATAACCAAATTCAGTAGCGTAGCTAGATATAAAGCACTCAAAAATCAATAGCATTCCTGTACACAAATAACAAACTTGCTGTGAGAGAAATTAGGGAAACAACACCTTTCACAATAGCATCCCAAAAAATGAAGTACCTAGGAATCAATCTAACAAAGGAAGTAAAAGACTTTTACATTGAAAACTTCAGTACTCTGAAGAAGATCAAAGAAGATATTGGAAAATGGAAAGACCTCCCTTGTTCTTGGGTAGGAAGAACCAATATAGTGAAAATGGCCATACTTTCAAAATTGTTATACAGATTTAATACAATCCTGGTCAAAATACCTCACAGAATTAAAGAAAACAATTCTAAAATTCATTTGGAACCAGAAGAGACCTAGAATACCAAAGGCAAGGGAGGGCGCATCACAATTGCTGACTTGAAATTATACTACAGAACTACTGTGATAAAAACAGCATGGTACTGGCAAAAAAAAAAAAAAAAGACCCAAGGATCAGTGGAACAGATAGAAGATGCAGAAACAACTTGAAACAACTCTAAACACACTCAGACTCTGTATCTTCAACAGAGGAGCCAAAACGCTTCAATAGAAGAAAGCTTCTTTAAAAATGCAGCTGGCAACTGTTTTGTAGTGTAATGCTGAATAAAACAGTGGCATTTTCCACCGTGATTTTTCATAGTGTGATAAAAAAAGGTGTCTTCCTGGGCCAGGTTTTCAAAAGTTGTTTTGTACACCACCTTGGTGCAAAGGATCCTCTTTTGATTACAGTCATTGAAAGGACCTCTCAGGGCTGGGGATTTAGCTCAGTGGTTTCACCACCTGCTGCACAAACACAAGGACCCAAGTTCGATCCCTGGAACCAAAAAAACAAAAGAAAAGAAAGGGCCTCTCACCCACTGTGCTTCTATGCATTAAGAAAGTGAGAAGAGGAAACAAAATGCTCTGAGGACATTTTATGTAATAAATTCATTTTCTAAAAATGGAGCTGGAAAACCACATGCAGGAAGATTAAAACTAGACCTGTATCTCTCACCATGCATTAAGCTAAAATCGAAATGGATCAAAGATCTAAATATTAAAACAGAAACACTGAATCTGCTGGAAGATAGAATAGGTACAACTCTTAAAACCCCAATTGCTGGGCCGGGGATTTAGCTCAGTGGTTCCGCCGCCTGCCTTGCAAGCAGAAGGACCTGAGTTCGATCCCCGGTACCAAAAACAAAACAAAACAAAACAAAAAAACCCCAGTTGCAGAGGATATATCACAAAGAATCAACAACTGGGATTTCATCTTACTAAAAACACCATTAAGAAAGTAAAAAGGTAAGACACAGACTAGGAGAAAATATCTGCTAAATGTGTACCTAATAAAGGACATATCTAGATTACATAAAGACTTCTTACAACTCAATGAGAAAAGATTTAAATAGAAAAAAGATTTGAATGCACAGTACATAACAGTGACAAAATACATGAAAGGTTGTTTAATATAAATCAGAACTATCAATTTTACTACAATCTAGAAAAGCTACAATTAAAAGAATGGTAAGACTAAGTTAGCACATACAGAAACTGGAATCTTCATGTGTTGTAGGTGTGAATATAAAATGGTACAACTGTTTTGGAATAGAGTTTATGACAGCCCCCATACACACACACCCCTACTGGGAATTTGGGAATTGTACCTAAGACCTGCACACTGCATTACATCCCAAGAGCCCTTTTAAATTTTGAGACAGGATCTTGCTAGGCTGCCCAGACTCAAGTTTGTGATTCTCCTGCTTTAGCCTTCTAGAGTGCTAGAATTACAAATGTGCACCACCATGCCCAGCTTATGACAGTTTCAAAAGTAAATATACACTTACCATATGATCCTGTAATTCTGTTCCTTCAGAAATGAAAACATGTCCACACACAGATTGTTACACAAATGTAGACAACTGACAGTAGCCAGAAACTGGAAATAATCCAAATGTCCATAAGTTAGTGAAAGGGTACACAAAATCTGGTATGTCCATATGAATGACAACTACTACTAAAAGGAATTATTCATAATATGCAACATACAAAATAATTTCAGAAACATGTTAAGTGAAAGAAGCCTGACAAAAGTTCATATTGTATGATTCCATTTATATCAAATTTCTAGACAAAGCAAAACAGTAGCAACAGAAAGTAGGTGAGTGGTTGGCTGAGGCCTGGGGAAGAAACAATGATAGGTTGAAAAGAGGTACTAGACAACTTTCTAGATGATGTATTTTAAAATTATATATTTACTATCATTAATCAACTATTCAAATTTACCATCATAAAGTGCACAGCTAACACAGGTGTATCATATGGCATATAAATTACACAACAGTAAAGTTGTTACAAACAAACCAGGTGCCATGAATGCTCCATCTCAGCACTACAACCCATAGTGTTTCCTCCACAGAGATTTTATGTGAGTTTACTTGTTAATTCTTCTCTGAACCTGCTCAGGTTCTTGAGGGTAGATGAGCAGATCCTACATTTGGGAGTGGGGGCTAAAGTTCTGAGAGAAGTTCATTTTGATCCTATTATTAAAAACATGTTTTTAGTCATTTTTAACACTATGTTTTAGGCACAACTGAAGTTAAGTTTTCTTTTGTTTTGATAAGGTTTTCAACCAGATGAAGACATGAATGAAATCTTCAAGACTGAATTTCAAATGCGATTGCTATGGGGCAGCAAAGGTGCAAAAGTCAATCAGACAGAGAGATACCAGAAATTCAACCAGATTTTAACCGTCCTTTCACGTAAATTGGAACCTCCTTCTGTAAAGCAGGCAGAGCTATGAAAACTCCAGAGAACCTGCTGATGTTATTTCAAGCTTCTCCAGTTTTTCCTTTGGGAAAGCTTATCATTTGATAATCTAATGTGCAGATCTGACAGTGTACAAGCTTTTAATATTCACAGGATATTAAATGTGTAAAGTGAACAGAACACACTTATTTATAAATTGTTTAAAATTACTACTGATTTTTGCATGAGTGATAATTTATTATTAAGGTAACTATCATGAATGTTGATTGGCAAATTTAAGTGAAGCCTAGCTACACTGGCTGGTCACTTTCTATTATCATGGTATTTAACCATTTTAGTTTTAATTCCATGTCAGATATGTGTAAATAGTTTAAAACCATGAAACATTTCAGAAGGTATCAGTTGTATGATATTCTTTAAATATGAAAATGTAAATAGTCATGAATGAAAATATATCTTTTGTGAAACAGCTGTATCCAGTCTCTGTTATTAACTCACTCATCTGGTATAATTCTACCTCCCAGCCTCTGAAGGCACTTTCTTCCCTAGCCACTATAGCCTGATGGTAAACTGAAATTATTGAAAATATGAAAAATTTAAGTTGGTAGCTCATATATCTTCAGGAATTTATCCATTTCCTCTGAATTTTTCAAGTACAGGTTCTCAAAGTAGTTACTGATAATCTTGGATTTTAGCAGAATCCACTGTGATTTCACCTTTTTCATTTCTAACTGCATGGATTTGGGTCTTTTCTTTCCTTTTCTCAAGATTAGTTAAGGGCTCTTTTGTTTAATCTTTCCAAGAACCAACTCTTCAAGTCATTGATTCTTTGTAATGTTTTTTAACAGTCTCAATTTTATTAATTTTTATCCTGATCTTTATAATTTCCTTCTTTGTATTGCCTTTGGGTTTGGATTGTTCCTGTTCTTCTAGGACCTTGAGGTGCATCATTAGGTTATTTGAGCTTGATCTGTATTTCTGATGTGAGAATTCACTGCTATGAACTTCCCTCTAAGGACAGCTTTCATTCCATCCCGTAGGGATTACTGTTTGATTATAGAAACTAATTTTTTTTTGGTACCGGGGATCAAACTTTGGACCTTGTGCTTGCAAGGCAGGCATAGAAACTAATTTAATTTCATCTGTGACCCAATGAGAGTATTAATTTCCATGTGTTTGGATGGTTTATGTAGGTTTTGCCATTGATTTCTAATTTCATTGCACTATGATCTGATAATATGAATGGGATAATTGATTCTTTTGTTTGTACTTAAGCATGCCATACTGGCTGTTTGGAGAAAGTCCCATGTGCTGCTGAGAATGTGTATTCTGTTGTTGGATGGAACACTCTGTAGATATCTATTAAATCCATTTATTTAAAGGTTTGGTTCAACTCTGTTATTTCTTTGTTGATTTTTTTGTCCAGTTGATCTGTCCATTGTGACAGTGGAGTATTGTGGTTCCTCATGACAAATCTATTGGTGTGTATGATTTTTCTTTGCTATATAAAGTTGGGTGCACTGGTATTTGGTGGGTATAATTGTTAACTCTTCCTGTTGAATTGTTCCCTTAATATGTAGTTACCTTCTTTGCCTCTTCTGATCAATCTTAGCTTGAAATCCACTTTGTCTGAAATTAGTATAGCAACTCCTGCTTTTTTCTGGGTTTCCATTACATGGAATATTGTTTCTCATCCTTTGATTTTTAATCTGTGTTTTTGAATTAAATGTTTCTTGTATGCTATGTTTTCATTGGGTTTTCTTGATCCATTCTGCCAATCTGTCTTTTGACTGGGGAACTGAAACCATTCACATTGAGAGTTACCAAGAGGTACTTATTCCTGTCATTGCATTATTTTCCTGTTGCTGATTTTGTTTTCCTTCCTTTTGCCTAGCTGCACATCCTGCCAGGTGTATTCATTTTGACTTATTATCATTGTTGGCCTGTCTCTTTCTAGGATATTCTTGAGAATTTCTTGTAAACTTGGTATGGTGGTCATGAATTTCTTGAGGTGCTCTTTGTCATAGAAATACCTTATTTCTCCATTAATTTTAAAGGAAAGTTTTGCAGGATACATAAGTTAGGGTTGGAAATAGTTACCTTTTAGGGCTTAAAAAACTTCACTCCAAGCCCTCCTGGCCTTTAAGGTTTGTGTAGAGAGAAGTCTGCTCTGATTCTAATGGGTTTACCTTTGTATATGAATTGTTGCTTTTCTTTAAAAGCTTTTAAGATTTTGTACCTGTGATGGACTTCTAGAATTCTGAGTATAATGTGGCATGGAGAGGTCCTCTTTTAGTCATGGCCATTTGAGGTTCTATATACCTCACTTATCTGTATGTTTCTTTCCCTTTATTTGGGAAATTTTCTGCCATTATTTCTGTGAATGAGTTTTTTTATGCCATTTGTGTTGTCTTCTCACTTTTCAGTTGTTCCAATTATTCTTAGTCTTCTTTGCATCATCTAGCAATTGCTGGATCAATTCTTCGTTTTCCCTTGCTGTTTTTAAGGTGTCTTTGAGTAGTTGGTCTTTGAAGGCATCACTGTCCTTCTAGTTCTGAAATTTTATCCTCACATTGGTCCATCCTGCTGCCCATACTTTCAATGTGATTTTTAATCTCCTGATTTCAGATTGGAACCTTTTCATGGACTCTAATTCATTATTAAGCTGATCATTCATTATTAAGCTGATCATTCATGTTTTGTATCATTTTGTTTAACTTACCTAACTTACCATTATTGTCTTCTGAGTGCTCTTATCTTTTTGGTTATTAGTTCCATTATGTTAGTTATATCTTTTATAATCCCACTGAGTATCTCTTTGAGCTGTTTTCTAACCTCCTGTGCTATGCTTTCAAGTAATTCAGGTGTGTGGTTTATACTATGCTGCCCCCTTGATTGGCTTCAGAGGAGTTGGGGTTTAGGAGGCATTGTTGCCTTTTCTTCCCATGTTTCTATTGGTTTTGTTTTGTGTTGAGGTTTGTGGATGTTTATAGTCTAATGACTTTATTGTTAGTACAGAGATCTCTTCAGTTGCTTTTCAATGATGTACCTTGGGCATAGGTTAACTATAATCCTTTGCCACAGTTCCAAGATTTGACCACCTTGATTATTTTGGGAAAGGAGAACACAGTGTAGTTAGGCCAGCAACCAAGTTCTCTGGGGATGTATCCTTGTAATGTTAATGTCACAAAGGCAATCTGAGTGTTCCCTTACCCAGAAATAACAATTATGCGACCCTGTTAATATCAAGTGAAACAGCTACAGTAATATAGCCCAAGAAAAATTAGGTATCAACATAACATAAGAAGCAGTTATATACCACCCTTATTCCTAGAGAAGAAACCAATTACAATGGCAACATTAAGGCAAACCAAGTATCAACAGCTAAAATGTATTAAATGCAATAGCTATATCTGCTAATAGTAGAAAAGTCAACAGTAATTTTACAGTTAACCATCAAAAGATTTACAAAGCTTTACGGTTACACTATTAAAAGAGTTAGGGCTTGGGAATGGGGAAATGGAAAAGGAAAACTTTGAAACCTTAAACCGTATGATATGAGGAGAAAGAAGCAGTATAAAGGATCTTATTGGGGAGTAGAAGGATGTCCACAGAATTGGGTACAGGTAGGACAAAAAACTGGCAAGAAATAGAAGATAAGTTGTATTTTGGTTTGTGAACACTTCTGTTTGAGAACAATTTGGTTCACAAACAGAAGCATTTGGCAAAATTGTTTTTGTCTGTGAATACTGCATCAGCTGATGAACACAACCACAGCTATCTTTTTTGCATGAACACAAATGTGGCCATTTTCCCCAGAATCATGAAACTAATTAAATTCATGAACCAAGATACCACTGTAAAAGAAAAAAGAAAAATTATACAAAGAGTAAAAATGAGAGAATTAAGGGGATAAAATTTTAAAAGGAGAAGAGGAAAAAAATAAGAGAAATAAAATGAAAAGCAAGGCTGAAGGACAAAAGATTACCCAAGCCTCAGGAAACTAGTGAGGAAGATGGGAGGGAAGGAAAGAAGAAAAAAACAAGAGCAAGACAAAAAGACTAAATACAATGTTCATACACACAAAACAAAACAAAAACGATCCCAAAAAAAGCCAAACGGAAAAACCTTTAAAAATCAGGCAAAGAGAAAAAAATTTCAAGCATGTGGTTATCCTCTGGGGTCTAAAGTTTTATGGCAGTGTCCAATTCGAGGCATGACTCTGCTCTGGTAGACAAAGGAACCAGTCAGAGCCCAGATCCATGGTGGGTAATCACCAGCAAGCTGGCAGTAGAATTAGGGTGGGGTGCCAGTTCTGGGACTTTCAAACCCATGGAAATTCAAGTTGAACCTGGCCTCTGGTAGTAGGGGTGGGCCTCAGTCATTTAGCTTGCAACATTCTCAGTATTTCTTGCCGGCCTGACCATAGCTCCCTGACTATGGACATCTCCCATGGTTGTCCTTCACGCAGTCACTGTGCAAGTTTAACACTGGGAGCCCTGAGATGAAGCCAACCCTTGCCGGTTCTGAGTTCCAGGATCAGTTGTTCCTTCCACAGAACAGCATCCAACTAAGCAGTCTCTCTATGGGATGTGGCAGATGCTTGGACTGGAGTCATTCACCAGCTGTTGTAGCACACAGCATTCACTGTTTTGTTCCACTTCTCCCTGAAGGCCTCTGGAGTCACCTGCTTTCACTGTGTCTCTGTAGAAATCTAGAGAAATCTTCGTTTCTTATGAGCCAAGAGTCAGGGAGAAAAGTGCAGATTGTCCCTTCCTTTTTCTGCATATTTCTTAATTTCTATCTCTTTAATTTCTCTATGTTCCAATTTCTAGTCAGATCCTTCCTGGATTCCAGGAATACACCTCCCTCCTCCTTTTCTTCCTCAAATTGTTATTTTCCAGTGTCTGGATTCAGAATCTTGAAGAGGCTGATTTGTTGCTGCTTACCGCTCTGCTATTTTCCTGGAAGTCACCAACGGTGTAACTCTCAGTGTGAGTCCAAGGCTAGAGAACTCTGGGGGCCACTGGTGTCTGAAGTTCTGAAATCTGAAACTAGTAGAAATTTCCCAGCTCCAGAAGAGAGAAACAATTTGCCTTTCTTCTGCTCTTGTGTTCTGACTGGGCTCCCACCCAACAGGATTGTGCCCACTTATATTGAGGTTGGATTTTCGCCATCTAGTCCACCAATTCACCTGCCTTTCTCCTCTGGAACCACACTTACTCAGAAATAATGCTTTACCAGTTGTGAAGGTATATATTAATCCAGTCAAGTTGACACCTAAAATTAACTATCACATCAAGAAATATGAGTGTCTTCACATACAACTCCAAGAAAATAATTACAGTATTTTTCCGGTGAGGATCACAGCCACATCCTGTCCTCATACCTATCTGGAGTAAAACTAACAAAACTCAAAACCAAGAAACTGATTTACAGTGGTCCCAAGTTGGTGGTGCCTACAAGATACATATCTGTCCTGCCAGATATAAAAGTTTGCTATTAAGCTACAGCTAAATTTAAACTGTTAGAAATTTAATGCATGACAGAACTGCTGATCAGAGGGAAAACATATGATTTTTTAAAATAAAGAAGTCTTGAACAACTACAACTGATTAAACAAATGAAAGGGAGGAAAAAATGATTCCTTACTTCATAACACCACAATAAAATCTAGACAAATTAAGAACCTATATGCGAAAGGCACACCATAGCACTTTTAGAATATAAATTTTTTTTACATTGAATCAACTTAAGTAGTTCTTAGAAAAAGTGCTACTTATGAAAGACTGGCCAATATGCATTAAAATGAAGAAATTGTATTCATCAAAAACAGAGAAACTGAAAAAACTTATCACCAACACAAAACAATGAGTGGTAGGCGGCTTCCAAAATTGGCCCCCAGTGTTCCCTGCCTCATGGTGTTCACCCTCTTGTCCTTTCCCGGATTGTACAAGAGTAGGTCAGTGTGACCACAAGCAGGGCAGAAGTAATGTCTCATCTGAGATAAGGTTATAAAGACCGCAGCAGCTTTTGTCACAACTTTTCATTCTCTTGGATCACTCAACCATCAGAGTGATCTTGAAAGTGGATTCTACAGCCCATCAAGCCTTGAGAAGACTAAAACCTCAGGAGAAACTCTGAGCTAGCTATGTTACCCAGTAAGAAATAACTAAAACACTTAGCATCCTTAATTGAGAATTCCCATAAATAATATGGAAAGACAACCAACAAAGAAAAAATGGACAAAGATAAAAATAGGCTTCTAACAGAATGGGAAACACAGTAAGCATGCTCAGCAACAATCAGAAAAACACAACTATAATTGCTTTTGCATCCTTTGAACTGACAAAATTTGAAAAGTCTGACTCCTAAATGTTGGTCAGCATATAAAATATGAGAAACCCTTAAATAAACTTGGAGTCTAAAAATACTGCAGTAACTTGGGGGTTAAAAGTACCACTGTCTTTAAAATTGAAAAAATAACCTCTAGGTTAGTGATTCCACTTCTAGATACATACTTTAGAGAAACCATATATCAGTAAACATTTATATGGATATGCATAAGCAGCATTTTTAGCAAATTCAAGAAATAGCCCAAATGTCCACCAATGGGAAGATGTAGTTGTGCATATTCATATACTGGAATACTATACAGTAAAATGAGTCATGCATAAACACAGATTATCTTTATTTTCATTAACTTTATTGGTATATTTTAGGTATAAAAGTTACATTCCTCGTTGGGCTCTTGTACCTTTACATGGTGTATCTTAGTTATTTTTTTCCCCATTTCCCTGCCTTCCCTTCACCCCCTCCATCCTTCCCTATTTATAGACTGTTTCCATTTTACCCTTTACTCATATTTTTTCTTTTCCCTTCTTTCCTTTCCCCTACCATTCCGACCTCCCCTACTCCTTTAGACCTTTACTTCCTACTTCATATTATTATACCATTTGAACCTTATTTACACTTTTAGTTTTTCACACCAGAGAAACTATTTGGTATTTACACATGTGTCCTATTTATTTCACTTAAGAGTATGGCCTCAATGTGCATTCATTTAGCTATAAATGTCTCTAGCTTCTCATTCTTTATGGCTGAGTAGTACTCCATTTTATAAAAAAAAAAAACCCACATCTTTATCCAGTCTTCAATTGATGGCATTTGGGCTGTTTCCAAGTTTTAGCTATTACAAACTGTGCTGCTATAAACATGGGTGCGCATATATCGCTGTGGTATGATTCTTTTAATTCTTTTGGAAAGATAACCAGCCAAGGAATAGCTGGGTCAAATGGGACCTCTAATTCTAGTTTTTTGAGGTATCTCCATATTGATTTCCACAGTGGTTGCACCAGTCTGCACTCCCACCAACAATGGAGAAGGGTTCCTTTCTCCCCACAGCCCCGCTAACATTTGTTACTGGTTGATTTCTTGATAGCAGCCATTCTTTCAGGGGTGAGGTGGAATCTCAGTGTTGTTTTCATCTGCATCTCTCGAATGACCAGTGATGAACATTTTTTCATATATTTATTTGCTGCTTTTACTTCTTTGTCTGAGAAATGTCTGTTCATTTCAGATGTCCATTTTTGAATTGGATCTTTATATCTGCGGGGGTCTGATATTTTGAGTTCTTTATATATTCTAGATAGTAGACCTTTGTCTGAGGAACAGCTGGTGAAGTTTTTCCTACATTGTGGGTTGTCTCTTAGCTCTGTTGATTTCTCTTGTTGTGCAGAAGTTTTTTAATAAGATGAGATCCCAGTTGTTGATTCTTTATGCTAGTTCCCATGCTACTGAGGATTTGTTCATAAAATCTTTTCCTATGCCAACGTCTTTGAGAGTTCTACCTATCTTCCAGCAAGTTTAGGGTTTGTTTTAATATTTAGATCTTTAATTCACTTCAATTTTAGTTTAGTGCTTGGTGAAAGATAGGGGTCTAGTTTAATCTCTGGCAGGTTGAAATCCAGTTTTTCCAACACCATTTATTAAAGAGGCTATCTTTCCTCCAGTGAGGATGGTTGGCTCCTTTGTCAAAGATGAGGTAGCTGAGTATGTCTGGAGTTGTTTCTGTATCTTCTAATCTATTCTACTGGTCCTTGGGTCTGTTTGTCAGTACCATGCTGTTTTTATCACTGCAGCTTTGTAGTATAGTTTCAAGTTGGGGATTGATACCCTTGCCATGTCTCTGTTGCTTAGAATTGCTTTTGCTATTCTAGGTCTCTTCTGGTTCCAAATGAATTTTTGGATTGTTTTCTCTAGTTCTATGAAATATACTGTAGGGATTTCAATTGGGATTGCATTGAATCTGTAGAGTAGTTTTGGAAGTATGGCCATTTTCACTATGTTGATTTTTCCTACCCAGGAGCAAGGGATGACTTTCCATTTTCTTATATCCTCTTCGATCTCTTTTTTCAGTGTAGAGGTCTTCTGTCTCCTTTGTTAGATTGATACCTAGATATTTCATTTTTTTGGATACTATTGTGAAACGAATTGTTTCCTTAATTTCTCTCTCAGTGGGTCTGTTATTTGTGTACAAGAAGGCTACTGATTTTTGATAAACACAGGTAATCTTACAAACAGCAATGAGTAAAAATCAATTCAAGGAACAATGGAATATTCAAGGTATTTGACAAGTGAGCTATTAGTGTATGTACAGAATACAACAATATATAATCCAATATGAAAATAAGCAAAATAATTTTTTAAAAAAATAAACTATATAATAAAACTTTGAGACCAAAGTAGCCCAAATCTTTCATCAATTACTATTAATTTTCAAATCTGTTTAAACAAATGGTTAATATGCTATGGCTGTCACCAGGTAACTCATGCTGCTACAACTCCACACATGAAACTGCCAACTTTTCTAATGACCTATGTATCCCTCTGAATTCACAGTCATTAGTTTACTAATGTTCTGTCTGCACCTGAAGAGAGGGGGCATGCAGCTGATACCTGTCCCACCTCTTCCCTTCACCAGACAGCATAGTACCATCGAGGTGCTGGCACTAGGTAGAGAACAGTCCCTCTTCTCATACCACTTTCCACCACAGAGAATAAGCTGCCCCTCAAAACTTCTGAAAACCATCCAAGGGGCATTACTGCTCTGTTACAAGGGCCTATATTTCCATCACTTATACCTATTCCCATGCTCCTTTCCTGTCTCCCTGACCGCCTCCAAGGTATAGACATGGTCTTGGCTCCCTTTGAGCAGGATGAAGCATTTCTTTGGGAGATAAACAATGTAAGGATCTTTCAGCTTAGTTGTCCAGGTCCTTCTCATACCAAAGGGCTCATGAAACCACAGAAGGTCCTCCAACACATAAAATAAGTAATAGTAATCCTACAGTAAACCCTTTAGCTTTGTCTTCAGTGCTCACATGAGAAATGCCTTGATATCATGGAGAATCATGTGTGGTTTCTGAGATAAACCCTGTACCACATAGCCCACATAGCAAAGCTTGTATGATTAACTAGTGTTACTTTTCTGAGTTGCTATTTTTACCAATCAGTATAGAAGCATTTCCACATTTAACGTTCACTGTACCTCAGTGCACATTGGCTAAGTATCACTTATAACATCTTTACAAACATCATCCTTACGGAGCTCAACAACAAGGATAGTGTCAAGTTTAGGAAAAAAATATCTATGCAGTAAAACTATAAAGAAAAACAAAAGAAACTCAAAACTCAATGGTTACTCTTGGAAGAGAAGATAATTTTCCATGTTAAACTGGATGAGAGATTTATTATGGTTCATAACATACATATATATTTTCCACAAGAAACTCACCTCATGGTTGACAGTCTGAGTTTAACAAATCAGCTCATCACAAGGCCCCACCATTCTCTACACAAAGCTGTTACCATCTTATGAAAATGAGTGAGAAATTCTGTCAAATTGTAACTGTACTGAAATGAAGACAGTAAGTGTGTCTTAGATTTTCCATTTATATCTGAAGAAAGGAATGAGGGTAATTTGATAGAACTTATTCCTAGAACACAGGTCAGCTGCCCATTCACATTTCCTCCAAATGCTAACCATTATCTAGTACTTTTCATGGTTGTCATCAAATCTCCCAGAATTTCTCAAATTTTATTTTCACCCATTCCCCAATCTTGCATCTTTTATATGTTCTGTAGTTTTCCTAATTCTGACAGTGATAATCCTTTTCAACAAGCCTGAATTCCTTTGCCTTTTGTTAATTTTGTTACACGGTCTTTATCTTTCCCTAGCAAGTAGGATTTCACTTCCCTGATCTTAGTGTAGTTAATCCTTTTATGTGTAGTGTTCCATTTTTGGAATGGCATATAACAGAATTTTTCTCTTCAAATTCTTGTTCCTTGAATTTTTCTACGTAACATATATGAATTTCATGCAAAAATTCAACAAATTGCAACCTTTGGCCTAAATGGGTTAAAAGCTCTTTTCCTTGTCTAAACCCTCCAAACTTCTGTTCATCTGAAACTGTAATATTTGACACTTGTCCTACTTTCATTGTTTCCTGTGTCCTTAAGTTCTAAGTTTGGCACTGATCACTAAATTTTCATCTCAACAATTGCAACTTTTCATTTTTCAGGATCTACCATTAGTTTTATTCCCATTTTGGGTTTCTGAAAATTTGCAGTGTTAGTTTCGGATGTGCCTTTTTAAAAAGGTGAAATCTGAAATTAGACTTCCTAACACTTACTGATAATGTGTCACTAATTATGGCAAATGTTTCCTTTCCATGCTCTGAGATATCAGGAAGCAGGGGTGCTTCCCTAACTGAACAGGAATCAAGGAGAAGCACAGGAAACATTGGGAGCTAGATTGGGCTACGTGGTACAGGGACAGTTCTTATGGATATAGAGGATAAAACAGTGTAAAAAGACAGTCTGTGCAACATGGTTATTGTTGAACAAAGATAAATGCAAATTATTACATGCAATTTCAATTCATTCTACAGAAATATTAATTCTTTCCTTTATGAAAGCTTGAGAGATGCTAAAACTAGAATAAAATTTCTATAACTGCTTTCCAAAGAGGTTGCCCCACCTCAAGAACTTACCATCTACTTTGTATTACCTGAAATAGAATAAAATCATCTCAACTGTTTGGTTCACATAGCAATAAGAGATATACACCTTAACTGACCATGAAAAGATTGTTTTATTCCATGAAAATATTCTCAACAGAGAACACTATCTTTAACAAAGCCTTTACCATTAAGAAATCAACATGTGCACAAAGAGTAAAAATTACTGAAAAATTAAAAGATTTCTTTTGGACAATTCACATGTTCAAAATTTAAGAATGATTTAAGAATGTGCAAGTACAAATGTCTTTCATATTGTAATAACCTATATACAGGTTTCACTATTCCACATGAAGGAACTTGTCTCCTACGGAAGCAAATCCTGCTTTTAGAAAAACAAACAGTAGCTTGAAAAGAACAGTTAGTCCTTAAGAGAAAGCCTTAAACTTTGCCCTCTGTGGCTGCGAGCCAAAAAACATAAGCACTTCAGGCTTTGTACAGAAGACAAACATAACCAGATCACATTTCCTTCTCACTGCTAACCTTTAAAATAAAAATAGCACTAGACTTTAAAACTACTTCATGTAGTATGTCAGTACTGAATAATGTAATATTATATAAATAACCCTGTAATGAGATTCAATATCTAAACTTAATAGTTTACTAGCCTCAAAGGTAATACACGATAGGTCAGCTGTGTAACAGTGCTGTACTTGATCTTATGAAGGCATTAACTTTCACACAATTGTCATTTAGCTTTAGTATAACTTGTATGATTCAAATAACACTGGGAAAAATTAAAGCAGCCACACAGCTTCTAAAATATTGCTTAAAGTCCAATAATACACAGAACATTTCACGTTCTTTCTCCTCTCAAAACAGTAAAGAATCAAATTAAAGAACTTTTAGTGGTACAAATAGCCCCCCACCCAAGCCCATCCCCCTATTACAACACCACTAAGAAATTAGTTCAGATACAAGTCATGAACAAAATCACAAATGCAAGGCAAGGACAACATGAGCAATAAGAGCACTAATGACAATTATATTTACAAGTATAAACATACAGAAATTTCCACTTTACAAGTAAAAGTGCACATAGATCATTACAAAGTTTCACTAAATTTTATCTGGTTCAAACAAAAGCATCACTTGAAAAGAGACTATCATCCTAATAATCAAATGAGTTCATCGTAACTCTAAATTAAAAGACAAGAGGGGAGGTCCATAAAACCTCTCATAAAACACAGAGTAAAGTAAAATGGACAGGAACATGTCTTTAGTTTGATGCATAAATTTCAAGATGCACCGCTGTACATGGTAGAGCTCTAAAAGCCACCTACCAAGGCTACATCGGCAGCTGCAGCAGTGCTGCAGAGTTAAAGGAGGTCGCACTGAGCTGACACATAAAGCCCTTTGTGGGATACTGTAGTGGTAGTGTTGGTAATCAACAGATTTAGGCACTCTAGTTTAAGGCAGCATTTGAATGGAAGCAGCTGACTTCTGACAACAGTTCTTCGTCTTGAGGTGGTATCTTCTGTATTTATTATGCCAGGACTTCAGTGCTAACTATAGATTCTTCCAAGACTGAAATGCTGAAGATGTATCATGTTTCAAAGAGTTCTTTCAAGTGGGCAGTAGGCTAGAGCAGAGATGTTTTCTTTTTCTTATCTTAAAAATTTCAGGTTCACAGACTACGTCTTCATAATGCCAAAACTGGAATGTTTGCAGTGGGGAAGTTATAGCAACATACACAAAATACTAAGATGGAAATATTAGTGCTAGAGATGTTTGACAAAGTGATTTCCACTACAAATGTAAAACAAAACAAAGGCTTTGACAAGAACAAGGGATTATAAAGACATGCCTGAAAAAATCGAAGTCTGGTCACTGTAGACATGCAACAGGATGTTAAGCAAGCATGGAGGTGGCGCAGGCAGACACTGACAAACGGCAAAGATTCTAACAGACAATGGGTTGGTCTAAACACGAACTGAAACAGCTGGATAGAGATGGTCCTGTTGGGACGGCCAAGTATAAGACAAATTTTATGACAGCTCTGCATTCTTTCTGATTTGGACATCAGTAAAATAAAGGAAAAAGGGTCAGCCATTGTTGGCTATTTTCTTTCTTCCATGTGAATAATTGTGAACTAGGAATTTAAGGATTGCTATTACAATGATTTTTTAAAATAATGTATGGAAATGCTAATGAAGTTAGTAAAAAATAATCATGTCTGCATGCACTCATGCAACTTGCTTCTCTCACTCTCTCTTTGAGCCTGACAACTCTAATACCCTCCCCCCAAAAGCAGCTGCATGTAACCTCCTTCAACATCTTGCCCATTTCCTCAGAAACCCTCTTCAGGAACCTGTAGTCCAGGAGGAAAAAGAAAAGAACAATTACTGAAGACCTTTGGTAGGACCAAAAGGGGTATTCAGTTTAAAGTATCTGCCCCAATGTCTCTAAAATCTCCTTTTTACTCCCCCACATAACTCAGTGATCACACAACCAGTGCTGCACAATCACTGATTGTACAGTGTTTCCAATGAATGCTTGTTGAAATTAATGGGAAATATAATCTGTTCTAATAACTGGTGATCCAGCTAAAATCAGGCACAAAATGGTTGTATAGATATCTTCCTTCAACTCAGTCAAAACAATTGTTTCTCTTCTAAAAGTAAATTTGGCCAATGCTTTCCCTCCATTCAAGATTTTTCTCTATCTTCATTGATACAGAATCTATTTTCTTATGTGTAATTGTTAAATGATCACTAAAATGATAGTTCCAAAAGATACTTTCAAGATAAAAAATATGAACATGAGATTCATTTGGAAGGAAGTTTGTACATTACTGAAAATTACCAGTAAGCCTGAAAATTTTTTCAAGTCTCAAAAGGAAACTATTCTCATAAGAGCTGGATCAGGTGATTTTGTAGATCTCTTGATTAGCCTACTACTTAAATAGATTACACACTCCGGTGCTTATTTTCTTCCTTTAGGAAAACAAAGACTAAGGAGGAAAATGAAAATCATTACATTATTATCTTACCCAATTATCCAACTTTTTCTTCCTAGAAACTGAAGGTAAGAATTCAAACTCCTAGAACAAACCACTCTTTTGGGAGTCAGCTTTCTATAACATTTCAGAGCAGTTTTACTTATTTGAATTCATACAGTCACTGTTTCCTGACATAAAGCGGGTGAGGGAACATTCTACTTATGGATTCCTGCCCAATAAATCAAGTTCTTTTATAGGGCAGAAAAACACAAATCCTTCACACAGACTTAAGCAGGACATAAAGCAAAAGGCATCAATTAAGCTTCATAGCAACATTGCTCAAATGATAAGGTGTCACAGAAACAGTTACTTGTGGCAATATTCGCACCTCTAAGACCCAGCCTGTACTCAGCTCACACAGTGAACAATAACTTGTGATGCCCTTTCAGTTTTCTTATTTTTTTCTGACCTGTTGAATGTATTTCATTTTATGTGACTGTTCCTAGGGCACAAAACTGCCTGGTTAGTTTAGATATAAGTTACTGCACCTTTACTGTTTTTCTCTAGAGTTACATCTATGTATGATGTGGGAACGTAGCCTTCTTCACCATTCTGTCTCCGGGCTCTTGTCCATCCATCACCTTTGTCCTCTTCAATAATGTATAGAACTTCACCTTCTTTCATTGCCAGAGTACCTTCATTATGTCCTAGATGAGAGTTTTATAGCATAAGCATAATTTAAGCATAATGATTATTTTTAATAAGTTAGAAATATAACATAAAATAACATGAGACTCTACTAGATTCCAATGTACCTGCCAAGAAGCCACTGACTCTCTTTAGCAATAATATCTCTGTGATGCTTTGTACTTTATCCAGCACTCTCATATACATTCTTGTTTAAGCTACCGGAAGCCTGTGAGGCTGAATTAATATCACTCCACATAACAGATGAAGTGATTGTGCCACAATGATATTATATGTTTGATACAGGCTATTCTAAACTTCTATTTCACTTTCAATTCTTTTCCCAATTTGAGAAGTATTGTTATCTAAAAAATTTATAAGGTATAGATCAAGAAAATAGTAAAAAGACAGTGAAAAGGTGGGAAAGAGGCAAAGGAAAATACAAGTTTAATTCTGATGATGGCAGAAGTAGAATGGCCACAAAACACAAATTTCCTTCAAGACCTTATCAGCACCAGGACTCCCTTTCAGGACATCCTTTCTTCCCACCCCCAACCACTGCCAACCTGCTTAAAAGTAACAGTTTTTATAACCTAATCTTCATTTAACACATGCTAAAGTCTATTTTACTTTCTAGATTACATCATGGCAAGATCTTTGTAAATATCTCAGATGAGGAGTAACTAAAGACTTTGAGTTTTTTGCACTGATGGGGATCAAACCCAGGGCCTCACAGATGCTAGGCAAGTGCTCTGCCACTGAGCTACAACCCTCTTTCACTGAATTTTAAAATTAACAAAATCGTTGGAGACAGACCTTACATCACATATCACTTTAAAAGAACTTAATTATGAAAGTGTTATGCTGCATTTATGTTAGTTGAGGAAAACAATTTTTCAGGGTCAAGAGAAGGAAGGGTAACTAAAAATACGCGGAAGAGGGCAACAATTCCTTATTTCCCCACAGAGTTTGTTCTCCAACTATCACAGGGGAAAGGATAGCACAGTCAGAGGCTACCACTTTCTTTCCCACTGTCATCTGAAAAAGCAGCCAGCAGAGTCAGGATATGACAGCTTTCAGCTATGCCTTACATTTGTCTTTAATGTTAATAAGCCACAAATAGGAGCATGAAGTGACATCTACCAGCCACCTACTTCTGGGTTGGGGCATATGCTCAAGCTCCTTCAACCATGCTGAATATATGCAAGCATTACTAAGTTCAAGGGGGAAGATCTGTATCAACCAAAGTTAGT
The DNA here is from genome assembly GCF_053883595.1 of Heterocephalus glaber. Taxonomy (NCBI): domain Eukaryota; kingdom Metazoa; phylum Chordata; class Mammalia; order Rodentia; family Bathyergidae; genus Heterocephalus; species Heterocephalus glaber. Next base: position 28,638,334 of record NW_028258296.1, on the reverse strand, counting down.
AGACAATAACCTGTAACAAAATGTTGATAATGTAGATAATTTTCTAATTTCAAGTGTGGGGGGGGGGGGTTCTCTTTTTATAATACAGTTAAAAGTATAGATGAGGATTATAATTTTCTGACAATGTACTATTTAGCTAATTAAGGAACATATAATACATTAAGAACATCATACCATCAAAAGGGTAGATAGCTTTGCAATGTCCAATAGCAGGCAAAGGATCATCATCCTCAAATTCATCATCAAACTCACTGTGATGACTATGTTGTTGGGGTGGTCCACGAACTTCCTGGTTGGCATCATCAGTGTAACTTCCCTCAGGACTAAAAGAAAACATAATTAAGTTTGATCAAATATCACAAACATGAGAGCTCTTCATGTATTATCTGTAAGTTGATCTCCTCAATCAATTCGGAAAATTAGATGGCATGGTTTTATATTAAGCCTGTTTTCTTAGACGTTGACTACATAAATTGTTACTGATACAAAATGCTTCTTTGTGAGTTTCTGATAATTTTTTTTTTTTTGGTACCAGGGATCGAACTCGGGTCCTTAGCTTGCAAGGCAGGCGGTAGAACCACTGAGCGAAATCCCTGGCCCAAGTTTTTGGTAATTTTAGGAACGTCAGCAATGTTCTAGGGACACAGCAACATTCAGTGAATACATCTCACTGTCAGTGGGTCTAGAGACAAAATGGAAAAACCTAGTAAACATTTGTCTTTCATCACCCCCTCTTCTGGCAAAAATAGCCTAAAGTTCCTTAGGTGACTGACCCAGCTCAGTGTTCAGTTCACAGTGAAGCTGTTCCTATTGTGAATTCAGAGGGACTATGAGCACTGCACTCACATGGTGGGAGTGAAGGGTTCACTAGTAGGCCTGTAACCCAACCAGAAATAAGCTATGCACAAGGACCTCTCCCTGGCACTACTTGTAAGAGAAGCTCACTCCCTTTTCACTTTGAAAGATCATCAGAGACTTAAAATGAAAAAAAGGGAAAGCTAGACAGAAGTGGTAAAAGGGAGAGCTAGACAGAAGTGGTGAGAAATTGCGTCCTACAGATATCATCTGGGCTCTCCTTCACCACTGAAGTCCATTTTTAGTTTAGTAGTTATTCACTACATTGCTTAAAACCAAATGACTTCTAATTAAAACAAGAAGTCAATTCCCAATTAATCATGGTAATGGGGAAGTTAGTAACTTAGAGAAATCCTAAACATCAGGTAATACAAAGGACATTTTATTTTCCTTTAAAATATTTCAAATCAAAGAGGAAAAAAAGTAAAATTTTCCTAAAACATCAAATACTGAGTAAAATTTTAATAATGGAAAAATGAACAGGGTTAAATTTAGCAGCACTTTTCCATAAGCCTGGAAGCCTCATTCCTTTTTTTTTTTTTTTTTTTTTTTTTTGGTTTCAGGGATCGAACTCGGGTCCTTGTGCTTGTGCAGCAGGCAGCGAAACCACCGAGCTAAATCCCCGGCCCTGGAAGCCTCATTCTTAAATAATGCATGCCAGAAAGACTACATCCTTTTAGTCTGGAATTATATCTAATAACAAAAAACAGTTACCTGTGGATTTCTCTTGATAAACTAAAGAGATAAATTCTCAAGAAGTGACAGAAAACATGGAAAGGGGAGGGAAGAACTAACATTTGTGAAGCACATACTATTACTAGGTATTTTATTTCTAGATGCTTGATGCATATTATTTTTTTTATTGCTAACGACCCTCCAGGAATTTAAATCTCCATTTTATATTTCAGGAAAAAGACTTAGGGAATATTAAAAGTGAACTTGTTCAAATTACTCAGTAATTAAGTAGTAAACCAGGATTTGATATTAGACCTCTCAAATTCTTCTCTAAAGTAAATCCTGATTTGTGGACTTTTATTGTGAGGGAGCAGGTCAGGTACACATTACACCAAGGAAGAAATGTCACAAGTAATACACAAACATGGAAACTTGGCAAAATTCCAAGTTGGAAACTGATCCAAACTAACAATATATACTCCTTTTTTCCTTCACAAAACTGAGCAGTTGGCAGTAAAATTTTTCTTTGGCATAAGTTACACAACTCTACCTAAACAAAATCTTCCTATGTTGAGGTTCTTAGGCCTTGAGATTGTAGCTCCAAGAACTTTTTAGGTTTTTAAATCAGATCAGTTTTAGATGCATGATAAACTAGAATTGAACAGCAAGATGAAATATCATACTTCATTTTTTATCATTTAAAGGAAGAGAAAATTACTTAGGTTCAAAAGACTGAAGGTATGAAATGCCAAACTTGTTAAATTAGGAAACCATGGAAAAAAGAGAGGAAGAAAAAGAACTGTATGAAAAAACAGAACTGTATGAAGTTTAGGACAAAGGGATGAAAAAGGTTTGGAAAAAAAGAAATACAAATTTAAAAAAAATTTTTAATGACCTTTCTCGTCCCTGTGTTACAAGATGATTTATGTCACTGCTATGTCTTCTGTCTCCTCTCCCACCTGTTTTGCCTTCAACTTCGGAAAGCCAAGCCTTAGGAATAAATAAGCAGACAATTGATCTCAAAAAGTCTGTTCAGAAGCTCACAAGATAGCTTACATTTAAAATGTGCTTTCAGTTTTTATAACTATTGTGAGTCTTGGAGATGAGAAACTTTCATTCCAATTTGGTCAATAATCAATGTTGCAGCTGATTTTTAAAACATAGCACAAAATGTTTAGGTTTATAACAATGTTTTTAAAAATGCCCACCAAAGAATTAATCTATATACACTATACATAGATTATGGTATATTAATCTACAAATATATAAATATATATATACCATAATGATATTTTACTTTTAGATAATAAATCCTAAAATTAAATATCGGAACCTACTTCTAGCAAAAACCAATCTATCATAATGAAACTTATAAAAATGTCTCAGACAACTGATGAAAAACAAATCTACCTCATTCTTGTGGATTTCCATTCGCAAGCGGTCAATATTATTCATTGTCTCTGCTAATTTAGGCTGCAAACTCCCTGGATCCCCCATTTGTGGATTTTTTTCATACACATCTTTCATTTTGTTGAGTGCATCTCTAAAAAAGTAAATAAAATCACAGAATTATGTATTCATGTGCTTTAGGTAAGAATTTCATTTTATTTAGAGGCCTCAACTATAACTTCACCTTAACTAAGGTCACATCTCTTTAAGTTTAGTCACATACTACCTGATTAAAAACAATTTTCATATTGCTGAAAATGTATATAATTTATGGAAACTATATTTTAAACACTGGTAATATCAAAAGAACAGATTTCATTTCTTGTTTTCTAAACAAGGATCTCTCTCTCTCACACACACACACACACACACAGTATACAGGTTTAATAAATGACTGGTAAAATACTCCTCAATATTCTTGTATTCATCATATCCCTAATCAAACTCATTATATCCCCACCCAGCTACACTATTTTACCAGTGTTCTTATCTTGGTTCACACAGCATCACCATCCTCCCACTCATCTATGCTAGAAATAGACTGCCATCTTTAACTTGCCCTCTCTTTAAATTCAATCATTTGTCAACTCCTCTTAACCCAGCTCTTCTTCTCTATATTACAAGAGGTTAAGGCCAATCAGTGCTCTTTGACTAACATTCAACACCATAGATGAACACGCTTTAAAAGTCTTTTGCTTTTGACCTGGAGAATATAATTTCCCCCTCCTCCTCACCTCTGCTTTCTTTCAATCTCTCATTGGTTCCTTCTTTCTTTAATTTTTAAATGTCTGTTACATAAAATGACAGAGGTTTCTTCTCATCTCATCCTACACTCTTCTCAGGATGATTTATTATTTTAATATCATCTATCTTCAGATGATTTTCAAATGTCTATATCTAGTCTTTTTTCTCTAAATCCCAAATTTGTGCTTCCAAAAACCCAACTGGACACTTCCAACATAGATTTTTCACGTATTTCAAAAATCAACACAGGCAAAACCATATTTTTGCCCAATTTATTTGTAGCTATTGAGTTACAAGCTTTTTCTTATTTAAACCTCCTCCATTTTCCTCTACAATATCCAATCAAGTTTAAAGTCCAATCTATTTTGGCTTTGAAATGACTTTTACATCTATCTATTCCTTCATTCTTTTCTCGTGGCTATGGTTTAATTTAGGTCCCTGGCAATTCTTGCCTGGACTGATATCAAGTCCCCTAACTAGTCTCCCTGCTATCAATCTCTTTTCTCTATGATCTACTACTCTTCACATAACTTTCAATCACCTTTCTCTAGGATACAAAGTTGCTAATATCTACCCTTCAACAAAACTTTTGATGATTCCCCAATATCTACAGAATTCCAAACAAAATGCTCAAGATATTTCTTACTTCACCCTGTATCTTTTCCACACTCAACCTGTTATTACACTCCACATTTCTAACTAAGTTACCTAGATTAAATTCCAGGCTTGTCAAGTACTCACATTCCCATGTCTTTATTGTCTTTCCCACTTTCCTGAATGCTCTTTCCTTCTTCCTCATTTTCTTATCTAACTGACAAAATCCCATTCTCCTATCAAGGTCCAATTCCAATGCTCTGGAGACAAGCTGACTAGTCTCTAGAATGTTAACTCTGACATTTTTCAGCTATCTAATCTTAGACAAAATATGTATTTAGTTGACACTTGGTCTCTTCACCTAACAGGAACAATAACCTTTATAGACTATTTAAAGAATTCAGCTGACATATAAAACACACAGTTCAGTACCTTGTACACAAAAATCGCTCAATAAACACTTCCTAGGGGCCGGGGATTTAGCTCAGTGGTTTCACCGCCTGCCGCGCAAGCGCAAGGACCCAAGTTTGATCCCTGGTACCAAAAAAAAAAAAAACCAAAACATTTCCTAGACCACAGCCTTCACCTTCCCCCACTGTCTCCCCAGTAAGGTCTTTCCCAATTATCTCAGTAAAATTTCATAATACTTTCCTCTAGGTTCCCCTAGAAGTTTATTTATATCTATTAGCAGTTATCACAATCCAGCAAAAATTAAATCCTGATACTTATCCTCCCCAACTAGAATGTGAACCTCAGGAACTAGACTGTCTTCATTTTTGATCTTCATAATCCCTGGCACAGACTATAAGCACCAAACATTAAACTAAATGTTATAATTTTCCAAAGACTTTTTATGTTGATCTACTAAGAAATACTAATTTATACGAAATATTATTTATACTAACATAATTATTCTTAATTGTTGACAGACTCCATATTTGTAAACTGCCTACTCACTAATATTTATAACTCCAAAACTGATATTCAAAACACCTTACCATTCACTCAAGGATGTGCACAAGACAGAAAAACTTGAGTCACTGAATGCACATGTAAGTTCCCAGCTAAAGCCAAGCAAGGGAACATTTTGTTTTCTTGTTTTGGCTGTCATTCTGAGTGTCCATTTTGCAATGTATTTTTTTGGTGCTGCTTTTTCCCCCCCATTTTTGCGGTTTTTTGTTAGTGATCTAGGTGTTTACAAGAGCTACATAAACTTTGTTTAGGCATGAATTACAATGCTACTGGCAGAGCTCAAAATTAATGAATCAACACTGTTATACAAGGTATTTTCAATCAGAAACATACATATAACCAAGTTACATACATGTATCTATCAGTTGATGAAAGTGCCAGACCAGTGGCTACCTGGGGCCCAGCCTTATATTCCCTCTAGGAACAATGTTTCAGTATTCAGTAATTTAGTGCTCCTGGTGACTTTGGACCATTAACTACTGTGAAATACGGGAATCAACTGTAATATTTGATTTATGATTAAGTACCCCATAATACCTCATACACAATTCCTAACACCAAAACTTCAATCTCTCACGGTAGAGGTTAAGCACTTACTAGGCTTACTAATACTCCACCGAGCTATGTATTTCCAGCCCCACCCCCGCAATTTCATCTTCAGTAAAGATATATACTAAGTCGCCAATTCATTTTAGCAACCCTTTATTCATCAATTCATCATAAATAACTGTACATTTTTAAAAAATTGAACTAAGTTATAAAACTAAAACTTATAAAAACAAAAAAGGGGCTGGGGATTTAGCTCAGTGGTTCCACCGCCTGCCCTGCAAGCACAAGGACCTGAGTTTGATCTCCTGTACCAAAAAAAAAAGACACTTTCTTATAAAAACAAAAAAGTCACAAAATGAACAAATATAAAGCAATGATCAAGCAATGTTTGCTAACAAGTTCTGCAGCAAATAATTATAGGCTCAACTTGCTACTGAGCTCAATTTATACACCAAAACAAAATTAAAATCTATCAAAGTATAAGAGGTGGTTAGTGCTGATGAAACTACTCTTAATAAGGAATCAAATCACTTTACAAGTCTATGAAAGACCTAAGTATGACTATAGCAACTAATAAAAATGTGAAATGCAGAAAAAATACTCTACCATTTCATTTTTACTTATGGACATGGCATTCTCCAGTTTAGGAATGTATCTTTTTTCTCAAAAGATAGTTGAGAGCCAGGCATGATGCCACATTCCTGTAATCCCAGCAGTTAGGAGGCTGAGGCAGGAGAACCATAAATTCAAAGCCAGTCTGGGCTGTACAATAGTGAATTCAAAACAGCCTGGACTACATAGTAAGGCACTGTCTCAATTTAAGGGGGAAAAAAAAAAGATATTTCAATCAAGGAGTGTGACTGGTGCTGGGAACTGAATCCAGGCCCTCAGACATCTTAAGCAAATACTCTACCACTAAGCTATATTCTCAGTCCAGGATATATGATTCTGAAATGTTCTATATACCACATTTAGACATAGCATTCAAAGTAGATACTTTAAAAATAATAATGATAGAGAGAAATTAAAGAAACACTACTTTTGGTCTGATTCTTTTTGTAGTTCCCTGTTAAGTTCATCAATGCGCTGCTGAAGTTTTTTACGTCTCTGTTCTGGTGGCAGATGACTGAAATCTTCTAGTGCTGGGCCCTGAAAAGAGAATCTAAATCATTACTAGAAAATTTTATTTTTTAAATTTACTTGTTTTAAAGTATGAATATATACCAATTTTAATTTCAAATTTGCTTCAAAAAACCCTTTTAAAAAAGGAAAATTTACATAGATGTATTAATGAACACAATTACGTTAAAGAGCTCACATTTCAGTCACATTTTAAAAGCATGAAACAGAATAGGTAAAAATATCACCAATACAGGTAATTGGTAATTAGTAGTATAACATTATTTTCAAATCTTGGCAGAGTTAAAATGAATACATATGAATTTTCTTACAGCAACAACAACAAAATGGAAACACAAAACATTTTTCATCTACATGTTATTTTATATACCACATATCACTACCTTCCCAAATCAAACCTATTACCATGATATTTAAAATGCTACAAATGTTCAAACTAAAAATATGAAGAGTTTACACAATTGATTTAAGAAAGCAACTTACCTTATAATGGCTACTGATTAATGAAATATGCTTCAATACTACATATAGTCTTTGGTTACACTCACTAAACCATTCTTGGAAATTAAAACATATCTGATCATCAAAAAATTAATTTTCCACTCAGTAAAATTATACTTGTAATTTAAAAACATTTAAAAATGTTTATAATTTTATATTTTTAATTTTCCTATATAAATCAAATAACATACCTCAAGTGTACTTGGCAAAAAGACAAAACCCAAAGAAAGGATATAATCCTGTAGGAAAGACTCTTGGTATCTGAAAAATTTTTAATACCTTGATAGTCAAGTAACTAAGAAAAAGTACTAGTGTTTAAAATGTAAAAATAAATAAATAAATAAATAAAATGTAAGATTTTATTTAAATGATATCTTTTTCTTCTTAAATGCTATTTTAGTCACTGTTACTTTAGCTACATTACTAGAGATCATAACAGAACCATTATTAACAACTACTGAACCCAATTAATATAAAAGTGTATTTACTTTTATATACTCCAAAAACTGGTAGCTATTATTCTTCATTTTTTTTCAAAATAGTTATTTGGAGAATATTAATAATTAGTTCAGCTTTTTCAGAGTTGCTGAAATGGACTCCCATAATAAAATGCATTCTCGTTATTTGGGCCACTTATACCTGTAATACACACTGCACAGCTTTATTGCATCATCTGTAAGAATGCTGCAGTTACTTTTAAAAAAGAAAAAACTCACTTTTAGGATGAATTATAATCAACTGTAACATTTAATTAATAACAGAATCCTTAGAATCTTTCCCCAGTGGTCTGCACACTGGACATTCAACAAGCTTGCTGACCCAAGTAGGGCATCCTAAAGTGGCTGTTTTTTCTACTGGTCACCAGAAACAAAAATGTTAATTAACCAAATCTGACCTAAATAAATGAATGGCAAAATTTCCTACATAAAGTTCATTTAAATTCAGTAGTTAATTGTCAACATAAATTGTTAGGTTTATTCTAATTGGGGTACAAGTTTTAAATTATATACGTGCCAAAGATAAGCTTCTAATTTATATTTTTGAAAATATTTCTGAAAAGCTCAAAAAATATTTAATGAAATGAAATGCACTGCAATGTTGTAGGCCTTTTTCTGGGATAATTTTATAATAAACTGACAATTATTAAGTAAATCTGCCAGGTTCTACTTATCCCTAAATCAGATCCCTTGTTATCAAACTTATTTATAGCAGATACCTAAATCATTTGCGTTTCAAATATTCCATTTCAATATTATAATATAAAAGCTTTACTCATTCTATTTCCTATGAACATAAAGAAGCCTCTGAAGCATTTAACAACCTGTCAATTTATTAAAAGCTGAATTGTAACTAAGAAAGACTGGTTATTTTCCAGAAGCTATTTTATATAGCTTCCTATACAAGCTTCCAATAATTTGGTGGTTAGTTCTTCATAATGTAATGTTTAAAATAAATATATGAAGGAATATCTCACACACACACACACACACACATACACTCACACCCAAAATAATTAGGTTATGCTAATAATAAGCTATGCTTCTGTTCTCCTTCAGTAGTATGGAAGAATGGAACATTTACTCCATAGTAAAATTAGTAGGAAAAATTTTTCTTTTTGGGGGAAAAAAAAAAATCAAACAATTCTTCTGATAAATTTTAAATCAAATTAATATGATCTTTTGAAAAGGTTCTAATAAAAATAATTCTAAATTTTTATTCTGTATATGAGCTTTTTGCTCTATCATGTAACTTTTTAAATAATGTCTAACTAACTTCATTCTTCTTTATAATGTGGCAAGACCTCTATCCAGTAACATTTAAGAACTACAACAGGTTGACAATTAACCACATTATTTTCTAATCTATGACATTTCTAATCTATGGCATGTTGGACTATGGATTAAACTATAAAAAAGTAAAAACACACACAAGGTGAAAATGAGGGATGTACTTTACCACTTGTTTTGAATTAAACAAAACAATGTTTTGAGATTACTTAATGTTGGCACAGTATATATGAGATTACTTAATGTTGGCACAGTATACAGATCAGCACACGAGGCTTACCATCTTCACCGACCACTGAATAGTTCAATGGAAAACAGAAAGAAATGGTAAATTATTTACATGAAACTATAATACAGAAGATGCAATAACCAATCGTTCTTTTTAAACAATATTAAAATAAATCATGTACATTTCACAATCCAAACAATTATGCCGGGGAGGGGGGGCAACTTTAAGCACATTTTGAGAAAGCAAATTACTTGCAAAAAACGCAGACACTGATGATAATAGGCAGATATTTTCTAAGTTTACTTAAAACTCCAAAATTATCATTCTACCAGTAATCATCCTTTAAAGAGAATTTTTATATAGGCAGGTTTTACTTATATAGCTCTTCATTCTCAAAAATCCTATCTGAAAAGTTAAATATAAATGATCTAATATTATCCATTTAAAAAGAAATCTTTCATGAAATATTAAAAAATAGAATGTCCTTCCCAATGCATTAAACACTACTGTGTAAATTTTTACAGTTCAATAAATATTGTTTTGAATTTAAATTTATCATGATTACATGAGGGCAACATTTTTACTTTAAAGGTGCCTTTTAAAAAAATGCATAGAATATTCAAATTATTTTATCAAAATAGTAAATTTAATCAGAATAGTTTCTTACGACATATTTCCTGACAGACACATATTGATCGAATTTTGCTTTTAAAATAGTTTCTATTTTTCAGTTTTTATTCTGCAATCCATATGCTTGAAAAATACTACCAGTATCACTTCAACTTTAGTGAACTACTTAAAATTTATTCTTTCTGAAAATATAAAGTGACACCAAGTCTGAAGAAACCAACCACACTGCTCTTAGTTTAAATGTCACACACACACACACAAACACACACACACAGTGTCCCAGAATACACAGCAAACTTTACAGAATTAGTCTTTACACTCATCATATTTCGCTACCAGCCTTTAAATTTTCATTTTTCCCAGATTTGTAAATCATGATTTTTAATTTCTGGTACTGAGGATTAAACTGAATGCCTCACACATGCCAAGTAAGCACTCTACCACTGAGTTATACCTCAGCCCTGCACCATTTTAATCATTTTATTTTAGACAAGGTCTCACAAATTTGCCCATACTGGCCTTGAACTTGTGATCCTCTTGCCTCAGCTTCCCAAGTAGCTAAGATTATTTATGCCACCATGCTCGGTTTAAATTATGTTTTAAGAGAAAGTAGTGGAGAAACCTCAGACAGAATTTCACATTAAAAATATGAACTTTAACAAATATCTGGCAAAAATATCTACCCCTTATCTCTGATGAGTTGACCATATATATTAATGGTAATGAAGATTTTTAAAAAAGGTGACATTTGCTATTCTTTCTTTCTGAACTAAGCTTAACATTCTTTAGACTGTCAGTAGTTTTAAGAAACAAAAACAATTATTTTGCTATGACAAAATTCCTGGTGAGAAAATAAAAAGGTCTAAAAGGAAAGGTATTCATGGTCTTCATCAAAATGCTGGTAAATGCTATATATAAGACAAGAAACAAATCTGAAGTATTTACTTGACTTATATTTATGACAACTTTCAGTAGCTAAATTTCTAAGTGATATAGTTTTCCTAATTTCTATATTGATATCTTTCAGAGAAAACCATTAACATAATTATAGTTGAAAAAGCAAAGATTTCCATTTATAACTAATCTAGTTTTACGATCAAATGGAAAACAACTCTATAGTTCATGAATCTTTGATTTGGGGATACAAGTTCTTTGTAAAACTATTAGAAACATTTTGTGTACTTTTTAAAATAATACATGTCCAATGCAAAAACACCATACTGTCATATACAATTATCATATACCTATAAACTAGAAAATGTCACATACCACACCCACTACGTCCTAATGCAGAAGAGCAAAAGAGGAAATAAGTTAGGCAATTAAAATAGGCCAACATCCTGAGCAATGTACTCTGAATATATTAAAGTTTAAAAAAATAACCTAGAAGTCTTTAAGGTCGTAAATAATTTAGACAAAAAACATGAACTTATTATTGCTAGATGAATCTATTACTTTCACAGAAAGAAATATTCAAATGAAGTAGTTATAGGGTAGAAATTGTTAGTGTGGATATTAAAGCGGTCAAGTTTTGGTATACTCCCCAAATATCCTTGGATTTGATGTCACAGGAAGAAATAATAGATTCTCATTCCTCAGAAGGAGTCCACTGGTACCACTGTCAAACTTAAAAATATTGGTCTACTAAAGTGCTGGCAAACCTATGGCACATATGCTGCAGCTGGCTATTTGTTATCATTGAAAGGTCTAAAAGGTTTACCTTCACTGGTCTAATATAACATTTCTCATATCCTTACTAATACTAGAATAAACTAGTTTTTCTTTTTAAAAAGTAATAACTTTTTAGAAAAGATACTTAGGAAAAACAATGTGGAACAAATATAGCCCAAAAGAAGTTTCTGAATTGAATGGTACCGGTTTAAAAAAACCTCAAGACCTACTCAGGAAGATTAAAGGACTGAAAAATCCATTTAAAACATACCAACTGGCTTATTAAAGTTTATTTTCTTCTTTTTCAATTTCTCTATACTAATAAAATTCATAAGTGGAAGGAAAACGTTTCAATGGGTTAATTTTGAAATAGTACCTAGTGAACTACCAAAGAAACAGAAAGAAGTATTTCAATCCTAAGGTTCCAATACACTTCCTTTCTGCTCCATCCTCTAACACCCTAGTTGGTTTGTGGTATTTCTATCTTGCACACCATTTTCCTCTTTGTATAGTAACTAATAGTAAAACTGGGAGGATACTGCAGCCTTGTAAAACTAGGCCCCTAAAGAAAAGTATAAATATTTAAAATTAAAGTAATATATGAAAATAAAACAAGTAATGATCAAGCAAATAAATGGTTCTTTCAGTTCTGCAGTTGTAAAATTCTATCTGCTATTTGTTTAGTAAGAATGAAGATGCCATATATTAAAGCTTCCTTCTCCAGGCCTCCCAGTTCTAACTGCCTGAAATTTTTTTCACAGAATTGTATTTATTTTGTTATTTCTATGACATAGAGAAGCAACATGGGAATAAACTCTACTCTCATAACTCAGACAATAGAAATCCCAAATATGGCTTCTTAAAGTGTTTCAAACAAGTATTAAGGCTTTAAAAAATGGTAACAGCATGCCTTTAAGTATAATATAAAGTCACCCACAGGGACTTTTCAAAGTGTTATGAATCATATATATTATTCACATACAGAATTAAGCAAGATAGAAACGAAGTTCATTTCATTGGAGGAATAAAAGGAAATAAAAAGTGTCATAATACACTGGAACATACTGACATTTGTGAAGTTACTCATATTTTAAAAATGCAAATACAAATAATAATGCAATCTTGCCCTAAGCACATATCTATTATTTCTACAGGTGGCCAAAATGCAGTTAGATATCAGAAAGACTACAGAAAGAAAAAAAAAAAGACAGGGAAGGAAAAGAAGAACAAAAAAGGAAAGGGAAACAGGAAATGGAAGAAGAAAAGAATTCAACTTCAGTGTATTACTGTTAACGATTAGACTTCCTATGGTAGTGATAAGACTGATATTTTCATCTGTAGTTTATCACATCTATGTTTTTCCAAAGTCCAGACAAGTCTTATAAATGAATCTAACTTAGACAAGCATATCCTCAAAATCAAATACAGAGAAGAAAATTTAGGGGAGTGGGATGTGCTTCAGTGGCAGAGTGAATGCTTAGCATGAACAAAGCCCTGGGCTCAATCCCCAGCACCAAATAAAGTAAAAGAAAAAAAATTAGCCTCACTAACATAATGGAGTAACACTAATTTACTTATGAGGAATAACAGTTTAATACTTTAGCTGCAATTTACTATTCTATAAATTTTCATTTACAGAGTATTATTAGGAATAAGCAAATGTCAAAGGCTACTCAGTTTTTTAAAGAGTAAAGGAAAAATAGTTTAATAATTTTCATGTAAACCTGACTCAATAATACCTATTTTTATGGGCTTTACAATTTAAAAGTAACTTTTATTAATTTAATCTATAAACAATCTTTATATTTTGTGTGTGTGTGTAGTGTGTGTGTGTGTGCATGAGTTTTTTGAGACAGGGTCTTGTTATGTGGTTCCAGTTGGCTCTGAACTCTAGATCCTTTTGCCTCTGCCTCCCAAATGATGGGATTACAGGTGTGTGCCACCATGCTTAAATAGCAGGCTTATTTTAAGTTTTTTATTAAGCTATTACAAATTATGTTTTATGTTTCTAAATGTTAAGTAGGGCAATTAAAATTAAGCTTGGTATTTATTGTCAACAAAATACTACTTTATAAAATTGGCAGGTGAAGTCAGCATTAGTGACAAATTATTACAAGAGTAACTCCAGTGACAAATTACTGAAAGTCTTAAAAATGTAAATACATTACAAGACAATGGTGGACATATGATTTCACATAAACAAAAAAAAAAATAGCTAAAATGATTGTACCCAGCACCCTCTTTATAACACCATTCTTTTATGGTTGAGCATTTCAAATGTTATAAAGAGGAGTTGTCTTTAACTTAAGGGCAGCTATACTTAATTCTGTCATGTTTTAAACTATGTATTTATAGGAGAGAGCCTTATAATGAGGGTGGAGAGTATTAAAAGCCACACTACACACACAATAGGCCATCATGCATTTTAACCCATTATTAAACTTACCCCTCTTTTGAGGCTTCTGAAAGAAGGAATTCTGGGCTTCCCTGTTTTTATTTCATTCATACAATAATGCACGGGCTCAATGGAGAATGTGAGAAACTGGGACCCATTAGGAGTACTGGATGTGAATAAACTAGTAGGGGTTAAGGGTGGGGACTGTGGCTAATATGGAAATAAAGAAAGGAATCAATAAGCCAAGTGTGCATAGTTTTTTCCTAAATGAAAATTCTATTTTTGGCAACATACTATTCACAAAATATACTTCAAATAGTTTCTATAAAATATTATAATAAAGTAGACATAGTTTTGCCAAAAATTGTAATTTATAAAAGTCAAATTAACTTTTAAAAATAACCATTTCACTGGATCATCTTTGTAAGCTGGCAGATTTAAAATATAGAGTACATAAATTACAATGTTAGAACATATGGCCTAGATTTTTAAAAATTCTTTTTTATTCAGATTATACTTAATCTATAATTGGTCAAGAGATAAAGGCAGCAGCTATAGCTAAAGTCATCACAGACAAAATGCTGAAACTGTGATTAGGAGAAAACTTTTCATTAAATTCATGACTTTAGGGACAGCTTCTATTTCATCCTTATTTCACCTCTTTTTAAATAAAATTCAGTACTGCTTGTATTTCTAAGCAAGTCTAGCTACTAATCTGACTTTTAAATTCCTTTTTGGACAATATTATTAAAAGCATGAATAAAAACTAATTATAACAGTGCTTTAAAATGTATTTACAGTATATGTAATTTGAATTCAATTTTATCTACATTTATGCCAAGATCAAAGACGTGAATTTAATCAAGCACACATTAATAAATATAGTACATCAGACTAAAGATATATATCTGTTCTCCTTTCTGATATTACATTATTATAATCATAAAATTGATAAAAAGTACTCATCTATTCCATGTGCTCATCTGATGAGCTAGGTTTACCCATCTAAAAAAACCAGCACATCAAAAGCTGGAATTTAAGAAGTTAAGAGTAAGATTCTCTTAACTAGTGATTTTTTTAAAACTACAATTCAAAAAAATAAAAACTTCAATTAAAAACACTGAGCCCTTCCCATTAAAAATTCATATGGTTAAAAATAATTATATTAGTATGATCTGTTAAGATCTAATTTGACATTGATCTTTACTATGGTTAATCATTCATTCCACCTGAGAATTGTAATTTTAGTAGTATTTTAATTAGAATATGTTTCCTTAGAAATTCTGATAGATCGTCAAATGTTAAATCCAGAAATGTTTTTAAAACTAACATATAAAACTGTTAATAAGTAAAAGGTTACTTGAATATTTCAAGTTGAAAACATTTATCCTTCATTAACAATAAATCATTATCCATTCAATATTTGCATCACTCTAATTGACCTACTCAAAAAGCCCTGATTAGCATACAGAAATTTTATCACTTACCTTTGGCTTCTTTCCAAAGAGCCACAATTTGCCCTTGGCCTTTCCTACTGTGCTTTTGGCATCCACCTTCCCGCTGTCTTGTTTGGATGCACTGATAGTCCCATCAGAAATGGTTCTATAAATATGCTGACTATAATCTTCAAATGGGAAGTCTCCTGGAGGTTCGAAACCAGACTTGAAGGAGTCTACCACCATTTGAGAGTCCTATAAACAAGAAACAAATTTTTAAAAAATGTTTCATTTATTCATAATACATTAGTTTTCAAAAACTTTAATTGGTGCAAAGAAACAAAAGTTTAATTCTGAAGTAATCATCAAAGTTTAAAGTGAATAATTTCCTCTTGTGAATTTATAATAAAACCTACATATTTTAATCCCAATGGAAAAATATTCTAACTTAAAAATTTACCACTCAATTTATATTACTCATGAAATTTTTTACTCAGTAGCTTTAACCCCTCAACGTTTGTCTGACAACTAGTTAGCTATTTAGAAAAACCTAAGAAAAACATTACAGAAAAAGGTTATCAAGTAGAAATTATGAGAAGTTTCAAATAAAAAGGTCTTTTGCTTTATTCACAAGATGTCTACAGAAGTTGATCTTTGGAACAAGAAAAGAGGATTTAATCATAAATGATGAGTAGAAAGGCTTTCATTCATCTAGAAAGGCTTTCATTCATCTAATAGGGGTGGGGAAAAATAAAATTTATTAACTATATCCCTGTGGCATGTCAGCAGGGCAACAGGGAAAAACCTCATAAACAGTTCTGGACCTCACAAACAATTCTCAGTGTAAAACTCAAGTGTGAAACTATAAAATTTAACACTATTCACCTCATGTAAGTACTACATATTGTTTCCAAACATACTTCTAGCTGAATGTTTTACTGATATATTAAAACTCATTTTCAAGCAGTATACTTTGTCTCACAACTACTCTCTACCAGTAATTACCTCTCCTCTTTTGTTCCTTGCTTCTGTTAACAGGACATTTTTTGCACGTTATTTAGTCAAAAGTTATCCTTATCACATCTTACTTTCTTATCTTACAACTTCTCATATCTTACTTTCTTCACTAATGCTATCATTTCTGCACTAATGCAATCATTTGCTAAAGGGTAAAAGAAAGAAGAGTGAAAGAATAGGACAGCCCTAACTCTGTTACATAACCAGGGATACAGCCATAATGAAACATATGCACGTTGGAATATTCACTTAAAGAAGCCCAAAATTCTCTTGCCTTTTTAAAACTTAAGAATCCTATTAATTCTTGCAGGAAGGATCCACACTAACATCTACCAGATAGGCTTGCTGTAAAAACTAAAATATGTGATACACATCTGATACCTACCTCCTCACAAAACTAGGTTAGGTTGTGTTTTGGGGGATGGGGGGGGTTGCTGGTACTGGGGATTTCACCCTGAGCTACATCCTCAGCTCATTCTTTTTTCTTTGAGACAGGGTCCACAAATTTGTGATCCTCCTGCATCTGCCTTCCTAGCAGGACAAGATTACAGGTGCATACCACCATGCCTGGGCAAAACTACTTCTTTTATCTTGCTCTTCCCTGGTATTCTCAGTTTCTGTCAACTATGCTTTTCAGCTGCTCAATATTTACTGAGAAACAGCAGTAGATTCTGCTACACTTTAGTCAAGATAAAACAAGACTGGATTTATTTCCTTAAGGGGAGGAGGAATACAATGTTCCCTCTACTCAGAATGCCCTCTTTGCTCCTCTTTATGAGAAATTATTCCATATGCTACCCGTTTCATGTTCCAGCCCAAGTACCAACCAACTTCTGTGTTAAAGTCAACTCTGACAATTCTACATCTATTTGACCATATCCTTCTCTAAACTCTCATTAGACTAACAGACTGATACAATTTGTCACACACAGTTCACAGGTTATACTCTTGGATTAGAGTCTAAAAATTAGTGGAGGAGGGCAAGGGATTTAGCTCACTGCTTCCACCGCCTGCCCTGCAAGCGCAAGGACCCGAGTTTGAGCCACCGTACCAAAAAAAAAAATTTTAGGAATGCCGTACCAAGGTCGCGAGTCAGGCGGAACATGCGGAATCAGCCCGCGCCACGGCAGCAATCCACTAGACACGCCCCCCCCCCGGCCCCCGTACAGCCACCTGGTTCCACACTACAAAGACACAGAGGACACCGGACCACTAGACCACTGTACTGAGTAAGTTGGAGTCATCTTCCCCTCCCATCAGGACTGGGACTATCTTCAGGGTAAGGGCTGCTGGAACCTGCAATACAACTCTGCAGAGTTCAACCCTAGAGGAGGACAGGGAGCTCAACTTGGGACTTGCAGCCAGAAATCTGCCTGAATCTCATGGGTCTGCGACTAGCTTGCTGAGACTCATTAACTTATATCTGCACACTGCAATCCACGGTATCTATTGTGACAGCAGAGACATACCCTGAAAGAGGCCCTTCATCTTCACTGTTATTTTTTATTCCCAAAATTAGTATTATTAGTTTGGGGTTTTTTCTCTTTTCTTTTCTTTTGCTCCTCTTATCTTTATTTTTTTTTCCTACTCTTTGCAAATATTTGTTTTTCTCTCCTTTTTTATCTTTTCTTTTCTTCTTTCTTTTCTCTTTCCTTTCTCTCTCTCTCACGCTCACTCTCTTGCTCTCCCACATTGTTCATCCTCCCTTTTTGTCCCTGTTTTGGTCCCATTTGGAGTTCTTTATTTTCCTATTATTCTCCTTTTCCTTCTCATCTGTGTCCTCTGGCCACACTGCTAACCTTCCCCTATCCTTCTTCCCATCTGTACCTCCCTCCCCAGCCTTCTAACTCCCCATCCCAAAGGGTAAAGTTGTTGTATTGAAGAGTTTATTCACTATATGTTGGGTTGGTCCTGGATTTTGATTTGATTCACACAGCTAAAGGTGATGGATTAATAACTACCACAAAATGTCATTTTCAAAGATGTACTTGATGCAGTGGTGTTGCTGATTGTATCACTTGGGCTACGGTGCTGTTATTGATCTAGTCAATGAACCTTCCTAGTATAAGGAAAATGAGATAGCATTAGAGTCATTAGAGACTCAAAACTTAAAGACCAGCTATGTCTGGAAGACATGCTGAGAAGCAATCATTCCATAAGGGTTCTAATTACAAGCAACAAAGATACCTACAATAAGCAATTTTAAACTATCAACCCTTGAGTTAAACCAAGGACAATACCAAAAACAAAAATGAGAAGACATTTAAGCAAGGCACAAACTCAGACTTCAACCCCATCAAGGGTAAATCCTGGGGGAAATGAGATGGAAAAGTCCCATAACCAACCACCTGGATACCCTGCACTGGTAGCACAGGAAGTAACAAAACAGATGAATGAGGCTCTAGAAAAATTCAAAGCAGAAATAATCTCCCAGATATTACAGAGATGGTGAGCAGAGTAAAAGACATGATTAGAGGCTCTAGAACAGAAACTGATAAAAAAAAAAAAATAGATGAGCTCAGAAACATGCTGGAAGCCATGAATACCCAGCATAAGAAAGAAATGGAAACCATGATCGCCCAACATAAGAAAGAAATGGAATCCATGAAACAGATTCAAACAGATATTCAGGAGATCAAAAACTCCACTGAAAGTATCCACAGCAGATTAAGGGAATCTGAAGATAGAATATCAGATATAAAAGACGGGATCATGGTTAGAGACCATGAAAATAGAGATTTCTTAAAAATAGTAAGGGACCACAAGAAATCAATCCAACAATTGCTAGATGATGCAAAAAAGAATAACGTAAGACTGACAGGAGTCCATGAAAAAACAGGAGAAAGCATAACTGACATAAAAAAACTGTTCACAGAAGTAATAGTGGAAAACTTCCCAGACAGAGGTAGAGAATTGGACATATAGACAAGTGAGGCATATAAAACACCAACTAGCCACAATCAAAAAAAATCTATATCTAGACATATAATAGTCAAGATCCCAGAAACCCAACAGAAAAACAAAATCCTACATGCAGTTAAAGAAACAAATCACCTACAAAGGAAAGCCCATCAGAATCACAGTACACTTCTCAACATAAACCCTCAAATCAAGAAGAACCTGGAGGGAAGTATTTCAAGCCCTAAAAGAAAATAACTTCCAACCTAGACTGTTGTATCCTACAAAATTATCTTTCAAAATCGATGGGGAAATTAGATACTTCCACGACAAAGAACACCTGAGAAATTTCATGAACACCAAACCAACACTACAAGCAATTCTAAACAATATCCTAGAAAAAAACAATGAAGGTAACAACTCAATGAGGCCCAACAGAAGGAAGCCACCAGGAAAGGTAAGACACTAAAGGGTAAGGGGAAAAAAATAAGAAATAAAAGAGCCAACAAAAGTAAAACATCATGACAAGGATAAATCAATATCTACCAATTATAACCCTCAATGTTAATGGCCTCAATTCACCAATCAAAAGAAAGACTGGCAGAATGGATTAAAAAGGAAAATGCAACAAGATGCTGTATATAAGAAACACACCTAACTCAAAAAGAAACTCATAGGCTGAAAGTAAAAGGATGGAGAACAGTTCTGCACACCACAGGAACCCAGAAGAAAGCAGGGGTAGCAATCTTATTTGCAGACAAAGTACATTTCAAACCAAAACTAATTAAGAGAGACAAAGATGGTCACTACATCCTTGTGAAGGAACAATCCAAGAGGAAGAGATGACAATCCTAAATATGTATGCACCAAATACAAATGCCCCCAACTATACAGAACAAATATTAATAGACATGAAAAACCAAATAAACACTAACACAATTGTAGTGGGGGACCTCAATAACCCACTATCACAAAGAGACAGATCATCTAGACAAAAAGTTAACAAGAAAATTCTAGAAATGAACCAAGCTATTGAACAAATGGACTTAATAGATGTTTACAGTGTTCCACCCCACAAAATCGGAATATACATTCTTTTCGGCTGCACACGGGTCATTCTCCAGAATAGACCACATGCTAGCTCATAGGACATGTCTAAGTAAATGTAAAAGAACTGAAGTTACCCCCCATATATTATCAGGCCATAGTGCAATAAAATTGGAGATCAATAACATAAGAAACCGCAAAACAACCACAAACACATGGAAACTGAATAACACCCTCTTTAACAACCAATGGGTCACAGAAGTAATTAAAGAAGAAATTAAACAGTTTCTACAAGTAAATGAAAATGCCAGTACAACATACAGGAATCTGTGGGACACAATGAAAGCAGTTCTACATGGGAAATTCATAGCAGTGAATGCCCATATTAGGAAAACTCAGAGAACTCAGATAAATAACCTAATGCAGAACCTCAAGCTCCTAGAAAAAGAAGAGCATAACAAATCCAAAGCTCTTACAAGAGAGGAAATTATAAAGATCAGAGCAGAAATCAATGCAATGGAGACTAAGAGAACAATACAAAAAAATCAATGAATCAAAGAGTTGGTTCTTCAAAAGAATAAATAAAATCAATAAACCTTTAGCCAACCTTATCAAAAAAAGGAAAGAAAAGGAAAAAATACATGCAATTAAGAATGAAAAAGGTGAAGTCACAACAGATCCAACAGAAATCCAGAGGATCATCAATATCTACTTCAAGAACCTCTACTCCAATAAAAAGGAAAACACAGAAGAAATGGGCAGATTCCTAGATACATACAAATTGCCCAAGCTAAATGAAGAAGATATAGAAACTCGAAACACCCCAATTACAATGAGTGAAATTGAAAATGCAATAAAAAATTTACCAACAAAGAAAAGCCCAGGTCCTGATGGCTTCATGGCCGAATTCTACAAGACATTTAAAGAACTAACACCATTACTCTTTAAACTCATCAAGGAAATTGAAAGGGAAGAATACTTCCAAATTCATTCCTGGAAGCAAGTGTGACTTTGACTCCAAAACCAGGGAAAGACCAATCTCCCTAATGAACATAGATGCAAAAATCCTCAACAAGATACTGGCAAACAGAATACAGAGGGTCATCAAGAAGATCATACACTCTGACCAAGTCGGATTTATCACAGGGATGCAAGGATGGTTCAACATTCATAAATCAATAAATGTAATACATCATATTAACAGAGTCAAGGACAAAAACCATACGATCATCTCAACTGATGCAGAAAAAGCATTCCACAAACTCCAACACCCATTCATGATAAAAATCCTACAGAAAACTGGAATAGAAGGTCTTTATCTCAACCTGATTAAGGCTCTCTCTGAAAAACCAACAGCCAACATCATACTAAATGGTCAAAAACTGAAAACTTTCACACTAAAATCAGGAACAAGACAAGGATCCCCACTATCACCACTCCTGTTCAATATAGTTCTGGAAACATGAGCCACAGCAATTAGAAAAGAGAAAGAAATAGAAGGAATAAAGATAGGAAAAGTAGAAGTTAAACTGTCATTATTTGCTGACAATATGATACTTTACATAGAAGACCCAAAATACTCTGCCAAAAGACTTCTAGACTTAATTGACAGATTCAGTAGAGTAGCTGGATATAAGGTCAACACTCAAAAAAAAATAGCCTTCTTGCACACAATTAACAGACTCACTGAGAGAGAAATTAGGGAAACAATTCCTTTTACAATAGCATCCAAAAATATGAAATATCTAGGAATCAATCTAACAAAGGAAGCAAAAGACCTCTACACTCAAAACTACAGCATTCTGAAAAAAGTGAAAGAAGAAGATACAAGAAAATGGAAATTCCCTTACTTCTGGGTAGGAAGAACAAATACAGTGAAAATGTCCATACTTCCAAAACTGCTATATAGATTCAATGCAATGCCAATTCAAATTCCAACAATATACTTCACAGAACTAGAGGAAAAAAATCCAAAAATTCATTTGGAACAAGAAGAGACCTAGAATAGCTAAAGCAATTCTAAGCAACAGAGACATGGCTGGGGGTATCACAATCCCCATCTTGAAACTATACTACAAAGCTACTGTGATAAAAACAGCATGGTACTGGCAAAGGAACAGACCTGAGGATCAGTGGAATAGATTAGAAGATGCAGAAACAACTCCAGACATACTCAGCCACCTCATCTCTGACAAAGGAGCCAACCACCCTCATTGGAGGAAAGATAGCCTATTTAATAAATGGTGTTGGAAAAACTGGATTTCAACCTGCCAAAGATTAAAACTAGACCCATACCTATATCACCATGCACTAAACTAAGATCAAAGTGGATTAAAGATCTAAATATTAAGACAGAAACACTAAACTTGCTGAAAGATAAGTTAGGTAGAACTCTTGAAGACATTGGCATAGGAAAAGACTTTATGAAAAAAAACTTCCGTAGCACGGAAACTAGCACAAAGAATCAACAACTGGGATCTCATCTTATTAAAAAGCTTCTGCACTGCAAGAGAAACTACCAACAGAGCTAAGAGACAACCTACAATCTGGGAAAAAAATTTTAGCAGCTGTACGTCAGACAAAGGTCTACTATTTAGAATACATAAAGAACTGAAAAAAATCAGACGCCCCAAATTCAAAGACCCAATTCAAAAATAAACATCTGAAATGAACAGACATATCTCAAAGTAAAAGCAGCAAATACATGAAAAAATACTCAACATCACTCGTCATTCAAGAGATACAGATGAAAATAACACTGAGATTCCACCTCACCCCAGAAACATTGGCTGCTATCAAGAAATCAACAAATAACAAATGCTGGCAGGGTTGTGGGGAGAAAGGAACCCTTCTCCATTGTTGGTGGAAGTGCAGACTGGTGTAACCACTGTGGAAGTCAGTATGAAGATATCTCAAAGAACTAGGACTAGAGGTCCCATTTGACCCAGCTATTCCTCTGCTGGGTATCTTCCCAAAAGAATTAAAAGAATCATACCACAGTGATTTAGGTGCACCCATGTTCATAGCAGCACAGTTTGTAATAGCTAAAGCTTAGAAGCAGCCCAAATGCCCATCAACTGGAAACTGGATAAAGAAAATGTAGGGTTTTTTAAAATAAAATGGAGTACTACTCAGCCATAAACAACAAAAAGCTAGAGTCATTTATAGATAAATGGATGCATATCGAGGCCATACTCTTAAGTGAAATAAATAGGACACACATGTGTAAATACCAAATAGTTTCTCTAGTGTGAGAAACTGATAGTGTAAACAAGGATTAAAATGATTAAAATGAATAAATGATAATTTGAAATACAAAAAAAGGTCCAAAGATGAAGGAGTGAAGGGAGGGGAAGGGGAAAGGAAAAGAGGGAAAGGAAAAAACTATTAGAAAAGAAAAAAAAAAACTGGAAATGAAATCTATGTAAATAGGGAAGGGTGGAGGGGGTGAAGGGCACACAGGTAATGGGGAAAAAAATTAAGAACCAAGATATATCATGTACAGGTACACACACCCAATGATAAATGTAAATGAATTGTATACCTAAAATATACCAATAAAAGAACTAAAAAAAAAAAATTTAGTGGGGTAGTAAATTTGGTGGGGGGGGGTGCCAGAATTTTACCAGTTATAATGATCTTGAAGTCCAAAAGTCTTACTATAAAATGTTCGTCTACAGAATATAACAGAAGCAAGCACTCATTAGATTATTTCTTTTCCAAACCAATTTCATTATAAATTGCATATCAAAACCAAATGCACTTATTTAAAGTCACTTATATAGCACTTACTCTTCTTTCATCGACTGACTTTGCTGCAAGAATCATTCCTTCCAAACATTTCGAAATGATGGGAATAACCTTGCGTTCTGAGTCTGCAAATCCTCTGTAACACTCACTGAGTTTAATAGTCCTTCGTTCATCCATTTCTTGTAGTTGCTAATATCAGGAATTTTTAAAAAATGAAAACAGTGTTCTTATTCTAAAAGATAACATTAGTGACCCTCTGCCCAAATAACTAAAGATTTGTACCCTAATAATCATAGTGCTGTTAACAGTATCTTTTTTTTTGGTACCAGGGATCGAATTCAAGACCTTGTGCTTGAGGCAGGCGCCGTGCCACTGAGCTAAATCCCCAGCCCTTCAGTATCTTTCAACAAGTGCTTTATGGACATATGATACTTAAAATCTGAAGCCTGCTAAATCATGAAAGAAAAAGAAAAGAAAAATAAGGTTTTTCATACATCTAAAAATCAGGTGACAGTCGCTTTCAAGTCTTCTATTAGAACTCCTTCCAGGCTACCAACTCGCTGTCTCATACCTCTCCCACCTTTTTGTCTCTGAAGTAGTTATTATTTATGCTTCCAGAAAAAGTTTGATTTGAAGACAACATTCTGGCACTAATTTTTTTAAATTAGTCTATAATGTATACAATTGAGACCTCTAATCCCTTACAATATTTTAGAATATTTTGGTAATAGCTGGCTCAATCAAATGTCCACAGTTGATTACATATAAACAGGTACTCTCACATCCTACCACCTACAGCTCAGAGTGACTATTAAAAAACTGAGGACACAAGAAGAAAAAGAAGCAGTCATATACTCAAAGTAGCACATACATAGAATCTCCATAAATCAAAATTCACTGACAAGGGCCGGGGATTTAGCTCAGTGGTTTCGCCGCCTGCTGCACAAGCACAAGGACCCAAGTTCGATCCCCAGTACCAAAAAAAAAAAAAAAAATTCACTGACATGTCACTAGGAAATATGTCAGGATACATGAAGCCAAATAACTTCCAAGTACTATATTTTTGATACTTTCTATTTACCAATACTCACCTTTGTCTTGCCTAGGAAGCAGTTACACTACTTAAGTCCTCAAACCACAGACTTCTATCACTTTTCTTTTTAATTACTTCTCAAAGCTCACGAGTTTGAGACCTGTATTCTCACAAAAGAAATGCTTCTGCTCATCACAAAATGGAAAAGCTGCTCCATTATCAAGTTCCAGAAAAAAAGGACCAGGCCTCAAATCACAAAGTTTATCTCCAAATTAAGTTCTCCCCCAGAATATGAAGACTTAACCAGTCAGTCTAGAAAAGCAAGTGAGGACAGACAGGCTTGATGTTTTGGGCTAAATAACCAGAATCTGATACTCAGCTCTAGTCACCTCTCAGTTTCCTCAGTACTTCCACATTGCTTTACAAAAGAAATAAAGTATATTTGGGTTGACATTCTTTCCACCTAATCTCTACTCTCCTAGATACTACACTTCATTCAATACTGTTTCACTATATCTTTTTCTTCTAATTTCTTTTTTCTAGAAAAGGCAGTAATATAATTTAACCCTCATGAAAATTCTAGGGTTTTTAACTATTCAGCAACTGCTATCATTAAGTGATGCTAGATAGGACTGATAAGCAAGTCAAAGCCTGAATTAAAATTATGATCTAACAGGGCCAGTAAGACAAACACGCAGAAAACAGACTAGCAAATACATTTAAAAGATTTATTTCTGCCACCTGATTCCGCCAATGCTAATGATTTTGGTGTAGTGTCAAAAAGGTATTTCCCAATTCTAAGTGAGCAGATGACAATATACAATTTCAATGAATTCTTCCTGTAAGGTCAAAATAGTTAATGGTACAGTACTAAAATTTATTTAAAAATGTCACTGTTGGGCCAGGGATTTAGCTCAGTGGTTCCACTGGCTACCTCACAAGCTCAAGGTCCTGAGTTTGATCCCCGGTACCAAAAAAAAAGTCATTGTTTTAGTGGCTATTTCTTTATAGCACTAATAATAAACATATAAGAAAATTTGTGATTTAAGAAAAACTTTTCAAATGTGTAATCACACAAAAATCTCATCACTAACCTTAGCAACTAGTAAATCTAGAAAAACTTAAATATGGGGGTTAGGAAAACAGCTCAGTGGTCTAGCCCTTGCCTAGCATACAAGAGACTGCGAGATTCTCAGAACTGCAAAAACAAAACAAAACAAATTTAGGTTTTACATTTAAAGACTAGCTTTTCCAACTCTCAAACTAGATTAACTTCAACTAAAACTTACCTTGTAAATCTGAGGAATCACTACATAGAAATGTTTGTGTTGTTCTCCATTAAAGTTTTGTAACTGTGCAGCATATTCATTTTTATTCTCATCAGCCATATGTGTACGCAGGTTCAACTGTTGTTTTGCCTAGAAGCAAATTGGTCCAAATCATTAACAAAAACAGCAAGATCACAGCAATTCACTTTTCTGAAAATTATCCCCAAATCAGATCATGTAGGTGTAGAAGTCAACAGCTGACATCACAAGACTAACGAAGTAGTCTGACTCTTTCAAACTGATTGTTATTTAAATTTAAGGAGATATGTAAAAATATATAGTCAGAGTGGTTCCCATATTGCAACATTCTCCCTCCTATTGTACAAGTCTTCCTCCCTTGCAATAACCCAGTTAAACAGACTCTCTTTATAAAATCCACATAGAAAATAAGTAAAGAAATGACATTACAGCTTGAAACAGAATGCTTTTAATCAGAACAGAAGAAAAACAGCTTCAAGAATAGTTTAGACTGTTAAAGTTAGTAAAATATTTCTTTATAATTCATTTATGTCCAATTAGAATGACACTAAAATCAGTGGAATGGTAAAAATGTGACTTATGAATAATGTAAATTACATCTCTACAAAACCACAGATAGGGCCAGGGATTTAACTCCCTGCTGCCACCGCCTGCCTCGCAAGGTCCTGAGGTTTGATCCAAGGTACCAAAAAAACCCCACAGAAATTTAAGTAATGTTTATTTAGAATATTAATTCTGTTCTCTATTTCTTGTCATTAGTATTATCTATGTTCAAAAGAATATTAGAGTACAGTATAAACACAAATTATTCTAGACATACTGGAGTATAATCTAAACAAATAAACTGTTCTAAAAGAAAAAACAAAATAGGAATTGAGCTCAATTTTTTTTTTTACAGTTCCAAGTTATAAATCATTTTACATGGTAGGCTTTGTAAATTTTAAAGTACAATGAATATACGTCACTATTGTAATTCTAGTTTCTATAAATGTAATTCCTGATCTTCTGACAGTGGTCTATAAGTTAGATCTTCTTAACTCAGAAATAAACTAACCTAAGGAAATACGTGATAGTCAAAAATCTTAGAAAAGCCCATAAAAACCCACTTAATCCACAGTAGAAATGAAGATTCCAATGAGTAAGTATTCTAAAGACTAAACATCTAATGCCCAAAGTATTTTTGAAGAAAAGTATATGAGAAGTTCCAACTTGGAACCCTAAGAATACATACATTTGCCCTTCCTTTTTTCTCTTTCTACCACAAACCATGTTGGAACAGAGAATTACAAATTCCCTACCCATAAGACCTCATGGTTCTGTCAGGGAGAACTCTTCCAGTTCCTAGTAACTGGCTATGATTGCCACAGCCTGGGGCAGAGGTTCCATCAGTATAGAGGAAGAAAAGGCCAGAAACTGCAACAGTCGAAGCCTCCCCTAATTCTCTAATAATTAAGAAAAGAACTGCAAACACATGAGCATGAAAAAGAAGGCCATGAACACTGAAATTCTGAATAAATTAGTCTGAACCAACTAGCAGATATGTTGTATCTATATTTCAAGATGTTTGAATAGTTATCTAAAATTATCTTTATAGACAAAATGAATAAGTTAAATGAGAGTCCATTTAACAAGTAACTTTAATATTTGATAATAAGTCAAAAGAGGGTTTTTTTTAGGTTTTTGTTTTTGGGGTTTTTGTTGGGTTTTTTTCTGCAGTACTAGGGGTTAAAGCCAGAGCCTTTGTAGTGAACTACACCTCTAGCCCTTTTTTAAATTGTGAGAGAGGGTCTCACTAAGTTCCTAAGTTAGGCAAGGCTGGGCTCAAACTTGCAATCTTCCTGCCTCAGCCTCCCAAAGTGCTGGAATTACAGGTGTACACAACCATGCCCAGCATCAAAGTTCTTAAGGAGTCAATGTCACCTAAAAGAAGTCTCTCATAGTGCTTTTTACAATTGTTGTAGCCCAAATGTTTATCAAGTAATGATAATACACCAATCAATTATGTGTATGGCATAATTCTGGGAAGACAATTAGTATCACGATTAAAATCAGAGTGGTGACATATGCCTATAATCTCAGCGCTCGGGAGGCCAAAGTAGAAGGACCACAAGATCAGCCTGG
Organism: Heterocephalus glaber; assembly: GCF_053883595.1. NCBI lineage: Eukaryota > Metazoa > Chordata > Mammalia > Rodentia > Bathyergidae > Heterocephalus > Heterocephalus glaber. Next base: position 28,609,534 of record NW_028258296.1, on the reverse strand, counting down.
GCTACATAACAAGTTCAAGGCTACCCTGGACTACATAGAGAGACCCTGTCTCAAAAAACAAAACAAAAAGCCATACCAAAAAAAAGAAAAAAATCAGGCTCTAAAAACCTTAATAGCGAGGGCCAGGGATTTAGCTCAGTGGTTCCGGCGCCTGCCTTGCAAGCACAAGGTCCCGAGTTCGATCCCCGGTACTGGGGAGGGGGGGGAACCTTAGTAGCAAGATCAAATCTAGTAATTGATGAAGATGTACATATTAATTTAAACACTGTATAAATTCTGTCTGAGAGAGATATATTCTTATTGCACTGTACATGTGAAAAGAGAGGAGGGTTTCAGATAACCATAAACTCAATAGGAGTCAATCCAAACAACGCGGGTGCCCAAATCCATATACATTTAGGCTCTATTAACATAAATTCAGTATTTACATAAGGGAGGTAATCAAACTTAGAAGAAATCAGATCATACCTAGATTATTATATACAATTTCAAAAAACTAATTTAAGTAGAGTATTGATAAATTAAAGGGTATCAAGAGGAAAGTAATCATAGTGAAAGATAATGAAGCTATTTCATATGTGGAATAGTTGAAACATAATGGTTCTTCTAGAAGCAGAGAATATACTACAGTTATCTAAAGCTATTATGAAAAACAAATAGATTTGATATTTTTCTATGGTATCTCAAAAACCAAAAAAGAGAGATGAGTGAAGCCAATATAAGAAAAATGTTAAAGCTTAAAAAAAGATTTCCCTGAGATCATACATTTCTAATTATAGAGAACTTACTATTAGTCAAAGTTTAAGTCATTGAAAATAGCATAGAAAATATAGAAGCATCATGAGTTATGCTAGAAGACTTGTTAAATTGCAACCTGGAATTTATATGAGTTAAGGTTTACATTTTTTTTAATTAGCAAAGAAAATGGAAGGCAGGAAATAAATTGTTCCTTTTTACTTTTTTCTCATTTGATTCTTTAGGGTACCATAAAACCCAAAGGAGGTAATATAATTAATGGCGGTCCTTTAGTGTATACAACAACGTTCATCTATATTTCAAAACTCCATCATTTCAGTATTATCACTCTCAAATGTTCTAAGCTAAAGAGCATTATGAATGGGATTAGGGAAGCGAAGAAGCAGCAGTTACAGAGCTAAGCTTGTCCGTTAGTAATCCTATAAATACCTGGGCCACAATCAGCGATCAAAGATTCTGTTTTTCAAAGTAAACATCTAATATCATATATTTTTGACAGTTTTATCATGTACTCTCTTTGGTAAAGTTGACAAAGCACACTAACCCCTACTGACATAACAGATAGACACATCTTAAGCTTTCTGTCCTATTTTGGAATAGGACAAAACTCAATTCCGGTAGCAACTATTTCTTGCCTCTGCATTTTAAATACAGCTAAAATATTACAATAAGCTAAATAATGCATTACCTTCACAGACCAGTAAGAGATATTTGTATATTTAGATTTAGAGGCAATGTATCTTGAAGAACTTCTACGCTGATACAAATGGTATGGCTTTTCATATGCAAATATTTTGGTATCAAAATAGTTTCTTACCTTTTCAACATCTGCCTTGGTTGCATTAGTATCATTATCCAATCTTTCATAACTCTGTTGTGCCTTTTCTGCCTCTCTACATTCCCTTTCAAATTTCTTTTTACTCTGTTAAAAAAAATTAAAATGTCACACTGAGAAAATAAGATTAGACTTAACCCATTTAAGCAGTAACTTTAAAATGTGGCCACTTTTTATTGTGTACAAATGAACTGCACACTAAAAGTAAAATCTGTTCTTTCAAAATCAGAAACTAAATCTTATTATTACAACCATATATTTGTGCCTTAAATATCAGGTATACAGTCTGTGAAGAAAAGAAGCATGATTAAGTTAATACTTATCACATATTTCAGTTTATCTATCAATTTTAAAAGGTATTTGTAAGCTTTAATTATAAGCTCATCTTCAGCAGGTCTTTTGCTTCAGTGTTTCACTGGTTGGTTTTCACTGGATGTTTCACTAGTTGGCTTTTATATTTTTTTGATGGGACTCTAGACTAACATGAGAGACGGAAATGTCCCTCCAAAATGGTTTTATGTTGCTTTCTGTCAGATGTCCCTGAAATACCACTGGTCCAGACTCAGATTTTTAAAAATGTTTTTATCCAATTCAAACTACTGTGTAAAAGCTATTTGCAACTGGGCCATGATTTCTGAGCTAAGCCTAGTTTTCAATGCCTGTATCTTTCATTCAACCCAGTTGTTTAAATCTCTTCATAGTCAGTTCTAACACATTAAGAATTCTATCAATTTTACTTTCATGATTTAATCTCGCAAAGGCTTCTAACCTGCTTAAATTTGTATTAGAAACTGATTTGGGTTTTTTGGGGGGTTTTTTTTGGTACCGGGAATCAACCTTGGGACCTTGCCCTTGCCAGGCAGGCGCTGGAACCACTGAGCTAAATCCCCGCCCCTTAAATTTGAATCTGTTACCAACTAAGCATAGTGCACAGCTGCAGTGCCCTCACTAGAGTTGGTGCAGCTCCGGGCAGTCCTTCAATTTGCCGCCCTCCAACATATCTGAATGTTAACCTATTTAAATAGAAAATTAAAATGAGAAAAAAATTAGTATTTCGATGTACTCGAATCTTCACTGCTTGTTAAAATGGTGTAAATTGTTACAATATAATTTTCCTTTTGGCCAGTAATGCCACCAAAAACTGGGCCACCAAGAGCGGACCGCCCCTCTGTGGATGCCGCCCCCTCCCCGGACCACCCCCACCCCACCGCCAGCTCCGCAGCAGCACCACCGCTGTCCCTTTGGGATCTCCCTTCCCCATTATTTTGAGGATTCCTTGAACCTCTGTCTTCTTATTCGGGTCTCTTATTTCCTAGTTCCATTCTTTCCCCTTTCTAGGATCAATTCCTCATTCTGCTAGAACACATTTAGCAGTGGCTTCTTAGAAGGGGGTTTGTGAGAGATAATTTTTTGAGTTTCCATGACTAAAAGTCCCTTTACCATCAGTTTTAATTGATGAAATTTGGAAATAAAAATTTAAAAGTAATTATTAGCATTTTCTGGATTCCTATGACCATCCAGTCCCATTTTCATTCCTGATCCATTGTATAAAGCATGTTTGTTTTCTTGACTTATTTTTGCCCATTTTTTTTTTAAGGATACATATTATTTTGAAATTAAACCTACTAGATGAGTCCTCTAATTTTATATTTTTTTGCATTTTCAATTTCGATCATTTTTACTTTTTGAGAGATTTCTTCAACTTTATCTTTCATTTTTTTCTAGAGTTAGTGTCATTTCTGCTATCATAAAGTTTTTTCAATTCTTTATATGTTCCTTTTAAAATAATGCCTTGGCTAACAAGCCAGGCGCATGCCTATAATCCCAGCACTTGGGAGGCTGAGGCAGGAAGACTGCCAAGAGTTTGAGGCCAGTCTGGGCTACATAGTGAGTTTAAGGCCAGCCTGAACTACATAGCAAGACGTTGCCTTAAAAAAAAAAGGTAACAAATTTATAGTGCCTTAGCTTTATTTCATGAATGTAGTATTTTTTCTCTATTTCCCTTAATAATATTAGTAACAATTTTCTTTATCTATCTTTTGTTTCTTTGTTTATAGTCCTAGGGATTGAACCTAAAATCTTCACACTGAGCTACATTTTCAGCCGCCCGGCCCTCATCCCTTTTCTCACTAAATTGCCAAATTGCCTGGGCTGGGTTCAAACTTCTGATCCTCCTGCCTCAGCCTCCAAAATTACAAATGTCTGCCACTATGCTCAGCTTCCTTATCGTTTTTAAGGTTTTTAATCTTCATTTTTTTTCATGGTTTCTTCTAAACTGCTTATTTTCCTGAATATTAGTTATCTTAGTTTTGGTCTTTGATATACACATTAGATGTTTTCTTCAAATCCCAAGGGATCCTTGAAAATAAGCGCCTGTGTGTGTCTGTTACTGAGGATTAAACCCAAGGCCACAGCCATATCCCTCAAGTCTTTGCACTGACCTTTTAATTTCAAAATAGGACCTTGCTAAGGCTGCTAAATTACCCAGGCTAGGCTCAAACAATCCTTCTGCCTCAACTTCCCAGAATCCTGGGATTATAGATATGTGCCATCATGCTCATTCCTGTATACTCTTCTTTAGAAAGCTGACTGAAAACTCTGTAGGTGTGGCTTGTATGGTCTTTCTTGGGTAAAACACCCAGGAGTTTCCTTGGGAAAACCCTCATAGCATTATCTGTACTTTTTTTTTTCCTTCTGTAGCTACTTTGACTCCTCAGAGAAAGCTTTTCAATTTTCTATCTAGAAAATACAAGCCTTGCTCTCTGCATTCTGAGTGATCAGAAGAAAACAAAGGATCTCAACATTTTGTAATGACCTAACCATTTCAGAAACAGTTACGATGTCTTGTCTTGAAGATTACAAAACCATATTAATAGTCCAAATTTGGAAACCAAACCTCATGATGACAAGGTCAAGGGTTTAAGTTTCTCACAGGATACCTCCCTTAACCTTCAGACAGAGATAAATTTCTTTGATGTGACCCCTGGCTAGTAGACAGAGTTCTTAGTCTACTTTTTTTTTAGTTCTTCGGAGGTTCAAATATTACACAAGGGTCTCAGTCCCAACTTCCAACAATATACACAACTGAAACATAATTATTGTCCCTGTACACTAAAATACAAGTCCTTAGCAAATATGCCCAGTAAACCACCACATTTCAGCATCCCTCCCCCATTTTTCCAAATGCCATTGTATCAATTCATACATCTACTGCTCTTTGTTTAGCCTTGGGTTCCTAACAGAGATTTTCCTTTCTTCCAAGTACCTAAGAGTTTAAAATATGACTTTTAAAAAATCATTTTATCTAGGGATTTGTACTCAAAAGATTTCTGTGTTAGCTCAGCTTGACATACTCTGTAATTTACATCAAATAAATGTGCTCTGAATTTTTATAAATTTCTTTAAATGTAGGCCTTACTTAGTATTTTTACTACACCCACAATTTATTCAAAGCACATAAAAATATCTGGGTAAGCACAATAACAGAATGTCATTTTCCTACAAAAATTAAGATTAAATTTCCACATTTAATTCTCTGAAAGTCAGTTCAGAGCTGTATTTTCAAACTGAGTAGCTATATGCTACATCAACAGAATTAAAGTACATCAACACAGTATAGGGCTTCACTCCATAAGTGCTCTTTCTTCGTGCTTTCTATGGCAGAAGAACCTGCCTCCTAACAGCAGCTGAAAATAGCTAAAACTTGTTAACCCTGCCTTCCCACAGGTTGGGCTAATCTCATTAATGGTACCATGAGGAAATCTACTGGGAGTTTTCTAGGAAAGTTTTACTTTGCTGATGAAAAGGGACAGCCAGAAAATAAATAAATAAATACTTGCCTCTGGGTGCAACTGAAATGTGTGATATCTGCCTGCCTAAAACAACTATTGACTGTAAGGGCAAAAGGCTGAAGAAACAAGCCAAAATGGTCAAGATGGCAAAGTGGACAGACAGAGAGAAAGAGGTCATGCAGCCTGGATGCCACTGCTGAATTACTTAATTTTTAAACTGCTCAATTTTGGAGCTCTGTTAGTAGAAATGCATATGATCTGTTACCTGGAAACGCCTAACTGATGGATCTAGCATCACTGATACTTCTTAATCTACAACCATTCCTCCAAGATCCCCTTCACAAGTTATTTTCTTCTGTTCTCATCTTAAATGCCAGTGCTACCTATTTTGTTTATTCTGGGATTAATTTTTATTCCCCCCCCCCAAAAATTTCCAGTACTCTGCCACTAACTCAACCTATTTCCCCAGTTCTTTATACCTACTCTAAATCATTTCAAACCTGTTAGAAATTCTACAATTTTATTTTCTTGGCTAAACGGGAAGAGACAGAACTGAAAAATAGGATCCTATACTTGTTTCTACACATTAAACAGAAATTATATCTGCAGGTCTCCTTCACTGGACTGCAGGCTCCACAAAAACTAAAACCATGTCATACTCACTTTTATACACCCAGGGCTCAGTACAGGTAAAGGATGCTGTCAATAAACTTGAGTAAACTCACCTTTTTTCGTAGCATCACTAATGCCTTGAAGAAAATGTTCCTACATTTTTGAAGCTTCTTTCTTATTTATGACCTCTGTAACTTTTTCTTAATAACTACTAATTGTTTTTTGTTTTTGTTTTTTCTGTAGTACCAGGGATCGAACTAGGACCTTGGACTTGCCAGACAGGTGTGGCGCCACTGAGCTACATCCTCACTCCTCTACTAATTGTTTTAAAGGCAAGTCAACACATTATCAACAATGATTTGGTGTCAACACCAATTGTTAATGGAGTCAGTATCTCTTCACTGTAGGAGTCTATTATCTTGTGCAAGAGTAAACACAGAAGCATATACACACTCATTAGGAGGGAGATACTAGGGATGCTAGTGAATGCAATTAAAATTTAATCAATAAAAATACTCCCTAAAAGTCTTACAGAAGCCAATTAGAAAATCAAAACAAAAATGAAGAGACTATTAATTTTTTCTTTTTTTTTTTTTTTTTGTGGTACCAGGGATCAAACTCAGGACCTTGGGCTTGCCAGGCAGCAGAACCACTGAGCTAAATCCCCTGGCCTCTACTTAAGAATTCTTAATCAGCATTGGTGATAGAATCTTTTATCAGTAACAGTTATATAACAGAATCTTAATCTAAGCTTTGAATATATATCTTTGTTTTGTTTTGTTTGGGGTTTTTCTGTTGAGTCAGGGTCTCACTAAGTTCAGGCTGGCCTTGAACTTACTATGTCAATCAAAGCTGACCTTGAACTTCCAGCAATCCTCCTGCCTCAGCCTTCCAACTGCTAGGATTACAAGTGTGTGCCACCATGCCCAAGTCTTGAATATGCATTTTTGAAAAGGAAAGAAAGGCTGGGAACACTGCAAGTATCTCAAAGTTGTTTTTCTTGACTAAACTAACAAAAATTTCGTTCAGCAAATTCTCAAGGAATATATATACATAACAAAAATATACTAGTAAAAAAGAAACTGCTTCATAAACTGAAGGTTTAAAAAGAACATCTTTTCTACCCAGTGTTGGGATTACAAGTGTCACTCATGACTAAAAAAGAATGTTTTACGAGATATAACATCACTTAATACATCGTTTTAAGTAAAGACTAGTGTTTCATGTAGACATCTTGTTTTTCCAATTACTGTATACCAGAACCTTGAAGAAAAACTACATTAACAAGTACCTTAGAAAAAATTTTAAATGAATTATTATGCTTTTATAATTTTGCCTTATAAAAGTTTGTTGTTGCTTTTTGTTTTCCTATAGTATTAGGAACATTCATAGACTTATACAATAACTGAACTGGAAGAAACACTTCATACAACCTGGTTTGATTTCTTCATTTTTCCTATGTTGAAAATGAAGTCAAGAGAAATCAAGTGGTAAGAAAAGGTAGAACTAATATCTTGGTTTTTTTCAGTCTCAAATGGTCTCCCACAATATATCACCATTATTAGTCTACTTCTATCCCCTATTTATATTTTATTGTAACTATACTCAAAAGTGCAAAAGAAACTCCCTGAATGTTTAGAATAATAAGAATATTAATTAGAGTGCTCATACAAGTACTACAGAATTATATAGGAAAAAAAGAAAAATAATCTTATATCCTCCATTTACACTTTACTGGCTACCATGCCCCCCAAAAAAGTCAAATTATGAGTAATACTTTGAAAATACAAAACTCAAGATGTAAAGCTTAACAGAATTTAGGGGTGATCTAGGGGTGACCAAAATCTTATGTTAACCATGAAAAAGAATGTAACTCACATTATCCATCTGTTTCCAGCACATGTCAAGGTACTGTTGAGCTTTTCGTCCTTCTTGGAGATGCTAGAGATTATAAACACCACCAACAAAACAAACAAAAATAATACATTTTAAATACTAAATTGTAAAGTCCCAAAGTCTTTTCAGTCTTTTTTTTTTTAAGATACTAATTATATAATTTTATGAGGACAAAGTAAATGAAATTCAACTAAAATGCATTTTATAGGATATTACTTCAGTACTTTAAATATAACCTTTCAAATAGATGTAAAATTGAGGGAAATAAAAATAACTTCAGGAGGGGTTAACAAAGGTTTTCATTTGGTAATGTGTTTTTTGTTGTTGTTTTGGAGAGTGGACCCTGGGATTTCACAATGAGCTATATCCTCAGATCCTTTTTTTTTGGGGGGGGGGGGGAGACAGAGTCTCACTAAACTGCCCAAGCTGAGCTCCGATTTGTGATCCTCCTATTGTAGCCCTCTAGGGTCATAGGAATACAGGCCAACCACACATAAATTGTTTTTCAAAGGGGACTGAACCAAAGGCCTTTGCATTATATCCCCAGCTCTTTTTAATTTTTTATTTTGAGACAAAGTCCTCACTAAGTTGCTAAATTGCCCAGGCTGGGCCAGAACTTGTGATCCTTTTTTTTTCCAATCATCTAAAAGTATAAAAAAACCATTCTTAGCTTGTGGGAACTAGGGAACAAAAATAGGCAGTAGGCTGGATTTGAACCATGGGCTATACTTTGCCAAATCATCTTATATCCAGGGGGCTCATAAATTAGCAAGAACATCTTGCAATAACTTTTTAGCTAGAAGACATTTAATTAAACAGGAAGTCCATTTATGCTGAACATACATTCTTAAAAGCAAAATAATTATTTGTGAAAATATTTCATAGAACTATAATTGAATAAAAATAAGAATTACCATTTTTCTTTCAGTTTTCAGATCATGAGCATATCTCATTAATTCACCAAACACTCTGTGTGCCATTTCTTCCGCTACTACCTCTCGCTGTCCTGCATAGTCATTTAACTCATTAAGGATGTTAAAAAAGGCTATACATGAGGTAAACCTGGCAGAAACACATTAAAAATGGTGAAATTTATTTTTCTTTTCATTACAAATATTTTGGTAAGGTATAATAAAGCCTAACACTTGACAAATCTTAACATACTCAACCTAAATCCAAACTGCTAGCTCTAAATTAACTTTGTATGGAAAGAATCCTACATTAAGCTCAAGTTACACATTTTTATATATCTTCGAGTAGCCTTTAACTTATACATAAAGGGATATTTGGGATCAAAAAATAATAAGAATACTACCTGTAGGCTCTTTTGGAATCTCTTAGGTTGCCAACTGACTGGCCTGAGCTTGGGAATGAACTTGGTTGGATTCCTAGGCTTGGCAGCTGAACCTGTTGCAGAGATGATGTGCTTGCTCTCAAGGACAGAACCTGCCAAGCATACCACTCAAATGCATTTCGATGGCTTATCTACAGAACAACTTTGCTATCAGCTCTGGATGCAGCTGCCTGTATGCCTGCCCACATCCTGAATGGGAGTGAAGTGCCATTATGGTTGGCACCAAAGAGGGGTAAAAGGGTCAAAAATAAGGGTAAAAATGTGTGTGAAGGGAAAGAGAGAAACAAAAGAGAATCACTGTGTTAAAATGTATATATCTACTTGGAATACAAGAAGGAATACTCTCTCACAACTGAATGCTGACAGCTCAGACAGGACTCCATTAACAACAAACCTAAGAATCCTAATAACTGACAATTTTATGCAAAGTTGTTAAGTCTAAGCTCACTTTCCTTGTGCATTTTTACAGCTATCTATATATTCCTATTTATAACTGTCAAAAAGCTCATAAGAAATTCCTAACCTTTTATTCAGCATTCAAAACTTACCCTGAAAATCTCATCCATTTTCATTATCCCTTTAAACCAACCAACCAAACTGCTTTACCACCTAGAATAAAAGCAACAGCCTAAAAGCTGACAACTACAAAGTGTGTAGGGTAAATACCTTTTCTTTTGGTGACTAAATCATTCCAGTGGAGCCTTAATATACATCTTACTTGGAAATCCCCACTTGAACCATTCTAGAAAACTGTCGATCAAGATTTATTCTTATAAGATAAACAGTACTTTTCTCTTTCATAAACACTGATTTTTAAAAATTAAAACACTTTTAAAATATGTTCATAAAAAAGTTAACATTACATTACTAAATATTAACAGAAAGTTTTTAATTTTTTATGCAATAATAAAGTGGTATGTAATTTACCTTGGCTCTTCATCTTTGGATGAACGTTTGGGACAGTACTTCTTAACCAGATTTCTACAGGAAGAAGATTTTTAGAAAATTATAAATTCACAAATAATACTTTGTTTAAATTCATACATTCTAGAAGTTTCCAAATTCACAAAATCAAGAATCTCATGATATAAAACAAAATGGTAATGTGATCATTTAGTACCATTAACATAACAAATACATGATCATGACATTTTGTTTTTAAAATACTAATAAGAAAGAAAGTTTATTTTTGTGTTTATATGAGTGTAATTGTAACAATTTGGTTGATTATACTATTAAATAAGAAAAGAGGAAGAGCATGAAAAAGTACTCGGTAACTAAAACTAGGGCACAAAGACACATTTCAAAGAAATAACCATTGCTCTGTTGTTTTGCAAATCGGGGATTTTAATACTAATATATAAGCAGATGCAGAATCACTAAGGGGATAAAAGTTGGTCACCATCTTCCATAACCCTATTTTTTATATGAAAATCATTCTTTGACCTCTTCTCTTTCCTAAATAAATTATATTCTGACTTGTAATTATCTCTGCTTGCATTATTTAATCTTTATGAAATCAGAGGCAAACTTTGGACTTCAGAGCCAAACTGGACTGCATGGGTTTAAATCCAGTCTGCTTTCCCTAGGATTTATGTGACCTTTGGCAGTTTCCCATTAACAGTGCCAACTGTGCCACCCCACAAATTTATGAGAATTAAATGAGATAAAACATTTATCATAGTCCTTTATACCATGCTCCTTAAAGTATATGGTACAAGGACCACTGAAGGTCCATGGACTGAAGAGAGTAATTGTATGTGTGCTGAATCTAATAATAAAAAAGGCCTACACTTTGTATCTCTCTCTGTATGCCATTTTCCTAGTGTTTAATTTTCTGCTTTTTAGCACTTTCTAGTTTGTTTATTTACAGAGGAAACAGGAGTCACACTATGTAGCCGAAGTTGGCCTTGAACTTTAAGTCCTCCTGCCTCAGCCTCTTGCATGTGTGCTCCACTGTGTCTAGCTCACTAGTATTTTTTACTGAATTTTACAAAAGCATCTATAGATTGAAAAAAGTATAAATGGATTGAAAACTAAAATGAAAGTAGTCCATCACAAATAATTTGAGATGCACTGTTCTAAACAATAAGCATTTTAAAGATAAATGTCCCTACCATCTCTCAAATACTAAAAAGAAATAAAAGAATCACTGTATAATTATTTTCAGATTAGTGTCAATTCATCCCACTTACTCAATTCACTATATCCATTCCACAAACAATTGTGTACTATTTGTTAGGCACTATGCAAGAAATCAGGAGCATTAAGAAATGTGGTATGACCATACTCAAGAGACGGGTATATACTGTAATAAAGAGCAATCTACAATATGTGACAATGATTAAGAAAGGGTGCACTGACACAAAGGGATGAAAAACACTAAGAGTTCAGATAACTATTCAGTTCCTAAACCAAGAAACCCACACTTAGTTTTAGTAAGATACAGGATGAAAGCATTAGTCCTTATATGTATTTTTCTTACCAAAGGCCTTATTAATAAATTACATGTACATAATTTATAAGTTGAGTAATCAAAAGTTTAGAAGTGAATGGTGTAGAGAAATAAAATATATAGATTTTTTATATAACATCACATACTAAGAAAAATAAGAGGGCTGTGTAGAGCAGCTTCTCCAGAGAGTGAAAGCTAAATCTTCAGTTTTTCTCTGACTAACCTTAAAGAGGTAAACCAGGAATTGGGGAACTAGAAACTCCTGGGGATTCTAGGAAAAGATCTAATGAGAAAAAGCAAGGAAGTAAGAAAAAAAATGACATTTATGAAGAATTCAATGCATAAGTGAGTTCAATGTAGCTGGAACATCAAACATAAGGCAGAGAATGACAAGCAGTGAGGCTGGAAAGATAGAGAACAAGGCAATGAATCTTCTAAGAAAAAAGAATAGAATGAAAAAAATGGAAACAAAGCTTTTGTAAATAAGGAGGGGAAGAGGAGTTGAAGGGAGGGGAGAAGAATGGGGGAAAAAAGAAGCAGCAATATATATCATGTACAGATACAAATTCCATATGATGAATGTTATCCTCTTATCTAAAATGTACCAATAAAAATATTTTTAAAGGGCCGGGGATTTAGCTCAGTGGTTCCACTGCCTGCCTCCCAACAGCAAGGTCCTGAGTTCAATTCCCGGTACCAAAAAACAAAAACAAAAAAAAAATTTAAAAAAAAAAAAAGAAAAAGAAACTCTATTCATTTTTTTTTTTGTGATATTGAAACAACTTTATTTTGCATAACAAGTTTATTTTTTTAAAAGCATATAGACAAAACAAAGTAAACATTTAAACAGATTTTAACTTCTGCCCTAAAACTGTTTCATTAAGTGTCAGTCTCTAAACATTTTTAGTTCAGTAATCATCATCTTCATCAGAGTCCATTACTTTTCTTCTGTTGAATTTAACTGTTGTTTTCTTCTGTTTGTTGGCTTACTTTTTCAAGGATTTCTATTAAACCTTGTTCTGAGACCTTACAACTTAGCTGTCCATACTTTGCCATCTGTATAAGGTAATTCTCTACTGCCTTCGTTTTTTCAGGCTTTACAAGTGCTAAATTACTTAACCTGGCTGGGGCTGATTGATCCAGAACTTGCGCTAAGATACTGTTTCTCATTTCTGCTTCCCTGTGCTTTGCTTCCTGTTGTGCTGCATCATTAGGATCCCCGTGTTTCGCCTGCAGCTCGGTCAGCCTCTGCTTCCTCAGCGACTCCTAAATATTCATTTTTAGAAGCAGGGATGATGGCGCTTATAGTCCTACTAGGGGAGGGAAAGAGAGGAGAGGAGAGGGGAGGGGGAGACAGACAGAAAGACAGAGACAGAGATAGAGACAGACAGAAAAGGAAACCTTGTGACCCTCGAGGCACAGACTGGAGCAGAGCAGTCAAGGAATGCTTAGGACCTCAGAAGATAGCAGAGGCGAGGATCAGGAGCCCTCACAGGTGTAGACAGCCAGCACTTGGGTTTTGGGCCTCCTGAACGGTGAAAGGGTAAATTTCTGTTGTTTTAACCCACTCGGTTTACAGTGATTTCTTATGGCAGCCACAAGAAAGGGAGATACATTCATTATATATTATATAAATATGTCAAAGCAATGTAAAATATGTGTTGAGAAGTCTTGCTTTTTTATATGTAATCAACTGTATTAGGCTCTTTTGTATTTTTCTAGGTTTTTAAAATATAAGAAAATATGAAAAAAATTCTGATTACTATAAAGGTTAATCCTAAATGATGCAACATATCTTAAACATAGTATAAATACCACTAATTTGAACTCTAATTACAGAGGGGAAGACCACAAATAACACAAGGAAGGGAAGAAAGTAGCTGTACTTTTTGAACATGCAGTTAGTCCCAAGCAAGTTTTTAAAGAATCTCATTTGCCTCTTTGTATGTAAAACTCACATACAGTACCTATAGGTGACTCTTTCTCAACTCAAAATTCTAAAGACCTCAGATTTACTAAACAAAAGTCACTACAGACTCTTAAAAACAAGCAGAAAATAAGACTTTATTCCAAAAGACATTTTTAAACACTGTTTGTAAAGGAAAAGCCAAGGTACATTCCTGAATCATATGCTTTTCAAAATTTCAGGATCTTTCTCAAAGCCTGCAACTAGAAAAACTACCGCACAGTCCACGGTGTTGTCTTTGGTTTTTGAGACTGGGTCTAACTCCGTAGTCTTGGCTGGCCTCAACTCACTGTGTGGCCCAGGCTGGCCTAGAACTCACAATCCTTTTGCTTCAGCTTCCCAGGTGCTGGGATCACAGAAGAGTACCATTACAATTGGCCACAACACTCTTATTTTCCATCAAATTACAATTTCTATTCTAGAAAAACATATGCCCTATAAAAAAAGACACTTTAAATTATTAATAGTACTCATTTCTAAGAAAAGGAACTGGAAATGGAGTCAAATTTCAATGAGTTTAAAAAAATTATACATTGTTTTCATATTTTAAAAAAACTAATAATGAAAAAGTACAAAAAATTTATTCCTTAAAGCGGCTGCTCTCAGCAGGACATTCTAGTTTTTGTGGGGGTTTTTTTTGGTACCAGGGATCGAACTTGGGTCCTTGCGCTTGCGCAGCAGGCAGCGAAACCACTGAGCTAACTCCCTGGGCCCTATATATATAAGCATTCACATTTTTTGTTTTGTTTTTGGGTACCGGGGATCAAACTCTGAACCTTGTGCTTTTGAGGCAGGCATCGGAACCACTGAGCTAAATCAATCCCCAGTCCTCAGTAGGACATTCTAAAAATAAGTGTAGGGCCAGGGATGTAGGTCAGTAGCGCCAGGCCTGCCTGGCAAGCTCAAGGTCCCGAGTTCGATCCTCAGTAACAAGAAAAAAATAAAAATAAATCTAAAACAACAAAAAATTATGCTGAAGAAAAATGGTTAATAAATTTATAATCTGTGCCTTTAATTTTTAACTTGTCAGGCTTACTGGCTCAAATAAATCTCAAACTTCCTTGTCTTAAGCGTGAAAATGTGAAGCATTCAGGGTGCTCTAAACTTAAAGAACATTTGAAGCAAATCTCCCAAGAAACCTGCTCTTGAGCTAGGTGGAGCGATGCCCACTTGTAATTCCAGCATTTGGGAGTGTGGGTTGGGAGAAGTCTGAGATCAAGGCCAACCTGAGCTACATACTAATTTTAAGCTGGCTCTTGGATTACAAAATCCTGTCTCAAAAAAACAAGAAAAGAAGGAAAAGAGGGTGGAAGCAGGGTGACAAAGGGAACTCTTAATGTCAGTTTCCCTAGGCTATTATTGTTTTCAGGACTTTGGCCTCTCTTCTAAGCTATAAATTCTCCAAATTACCAATTATAACAGCAGCTTATATGTAAGACATGTTTTCAGTAGAGTACAATAAATTAGGAGTTATCTGAAACATAAACTGTAATAAATATACAGTATATATTACAGAAACTGTAACAGATGTGATAGATATGCTAGTACTTTGCCTTGGTGTGTGTACATATATGTTACCCATGTTTTCTAAGTACCCTGGAATCATATACTGTGAATACAAAGAACCACTGTTCCTTTAGGGCCTGAGAAGATCTCTAAATTTAATGAGCATCTCCAAATACTGTAATACTTTATATATTTTATATAGGTGATATGAGATATATCACCTTGCTTAATATATCCGAATTGATGTGATCTTTTTATCCATTTTTGTTATGTCTGTGTTCATTTGAGGATTTTACTGAAAAATTATGAAATATTCCACATACGTTCTCAAAACTTTCATTTACTTTTTTTATACAGGTCAGTATGGAAGTTCCTCAAAACACTAAAATTAGAGATACCATTTGATCCAGCTGTAACACTCCTTGGTATAGTCCCAAAAGAATTAAAGACAGCATACCATAGTGATACCCACACACCCATGACTACTCCAGTTCAGTTCACAATAGCTAAGCTATAGAAAGAGCCTAAGCACCCATCAATAGATTAAAGGATTTTAAAATGTGGTGTGTATATATATATATACACACATACATATATATATACACATACAATGGACTATTACTCAGTTATAAAGAATGAAATCACACAATATGCAGGAGAATGGATGGAACTAGAGGCCATCATGTTAAGCAAAATACACCATACTCAGCCAGGCATGGTGGTGCACACCTGTTCAATGTGCCCTACACTGTGCACTACACAGTGAGTTCAAGGCCAGCCTGAACTACACAGTGAGTCCCTGTTTCCAAACAAAACAAAACAAAACAAGCCACACTTAGTCAAATATAAGGAATGGGAGAGTATGACATGAAAGTAGAAAAAAGATTATTACAGATAAGGACAAGAATGGGGAAGGAAGAAGGGGAGAAGTAATAAGGAGATGAAAAAGTATGTTATATGTATGTGCCAATATGCTAAGACCATTATTCTGTATAACTAATATATACTAATAAAAGTTTTAGCTGGGCATGGTGGTATAAACCTGCAATCCTTCCAGCACTCTGGGAGACTGAGGTAGGAGGCTCTCAAGTTCAAGGGCAGCCTGGGCAACTAAGCTAAGATTTATCAAGACCTTGTCTCAAAAAATAAAAAGGGCTGAGGATGTACCTCAGTGAGAAGGCCCTCAATGCCACAATATAGTAACAACAACAATAATAATTTTTAAATAAAATAATATTTAAAAATTAAACAATACTTTGCATTTATATTCTGGAATATAAGGTATCTCAAAAAGTGTCAGACACAGTGGCACACAAACTCATAGTCCTGGCTACTCAGCTTCAAGCTTAGTGTTTGAGTCCACCAAAGGGAATATGGGAAGACCCCTCCCATACCCTATCACAAAGAAGGACAGGATTTGAAAGACTGGGGAATGGAGGAAGAGAAGAAGGGAGGGGAAAGGGAAGGGAGGAAGTCAGGAAGTCTCAAACATTTTAAAAAACTGAGAATCATTTCTATACATTTTCAACCCTTTAACATTTAAAATGCTCTGAGGTCTAATTACTACTTAATAGATATTCAATATTCTATTTTTAATAAAATAAAACAGAAATCATTCTTCTGGCAGCATTATGGCTTGTGTTTAGATGCTCCCCCCCCCCCCCCGCCCCACAGCCTCATGTGGTCCTAGGTGGGGCTTTTTTCAGGGGTGGCTTAAACTAGTGTGCAATGCTAGGATTAAGAGTGTGTGATTACTAAATCAGTACAGATTGGTTTGGCAATGTCCTAATCCCAGTAATCTGAATAAGATAAAAGGGGCAAAAAGACACTGTTAAAGCTCCTTGTTTTTGCTACTTTGTGCATGCCATGTTGTTTCTCCTCTATATGCCTTTCTGCCATCCTCCTTGCCTTGGAGCTAGCCAATTTTGTAGACTGAAACCTCTACAAACTATAAGCTAAATAAACCTTTCCCCCTTTAACTTTTGAGGGTTGGGTATTTTGTCTCAGCAACAAGAAAAGACACTAATATTAGAGACCTAAAACTAACTGATTATAGACCTTTTACTAAAATGTTCTCCCTACCTGAAATAGCCTACCTAGTAGAGCTGCCAGATTATTACAAATGGCCCCATTTATGGGCACAGTTAAATGACCTAGAGGCAGAAAATTGAATCTGGTTTGGCCAAAGAGTTTCCTTAATGGAAAGAAAAAATTGGGGTGGGGGTGGAATGGCACTTTGCATTGAGGTACATACCCAGTCCCTTTATTTCTTATTTTGAGACAAGGTCTTGCTACATTGTCCAGGCTGGGCTCAAACTTTCAATCTTCCTGCCTCTGCCTCCCAGAGTGCTGGGATTATGGGAGTGTGCCACCATAATTAGCTCCTGTTTAGAATTTTTAAGCCTTTGGACCTGATGTATATTTTTAAGGCCAGTCTTAGAGCTGAAACTCTGAGACATGAAACTGGTACTACTGGTGACTGAGTTTCCCGCCATGTACAGAAAGTCAGTCTGCTCTGAAAGAATAAAGCTAACAACCCACCAAAAAAAGGCGGGGGCGGGGCGGTATGTTTGGCTGTGTTTCGGATTTGAATATTTTTCCCATATCCTAAGCCTTCTAGCAGTTTGACCACTCAATCACTTCTTGAATTTCATATAAAAATAAAATCAAAGATAGCACTAATATAAAACAATACATTTATTTGCTCAATAAACTTATTACTCTTAAATTAGTGTAAATGGGGATCCTATCACAGCCAAGTCTTCTCTTATAGTAGAAAATTAAACAGAAAATATAGAAAAAAAAAGATACAATTAAATGTGCAACTAAATCTTTCTAATTTGCCTATTTCTTCTACATATAAGATGATAAAACAAGCATGTTATCTAATTTTCATCACTACTACATTGTTCAAATGACTACAAAAATAATTTGAAAAAAATAATCTTCACATAAGAGTTAAAAGATTAAGTATTTTTACACAGCTGACATCATGAACAAACAAAACTGTTTTACTTGTTTAAACAAGACTTTAAATTCTCTTCAATAGATTTGTAAATATTCTGTCTTGGGGTGGCATGACTTGTTAGCTTGTTTTATTTTAAGAAATTTGTTTTTAGGATAAAGAGAATAACCGAGACTGTGACTTCAAGGCCAGCTGGGCTATAAAGTGAGTTCAAGGCCAGCCTGAACTATATAGTGAGACCCTGTCTCAAAAAAACCAAAAAAACAAGGAGCTTCCAGGAAGATGGAGGAGTGGTAAGCAGGTAAGCAGCAACAAGTCAGCCACTCCAAGATTCTGAATCCAGATACTGGAAAATAACTTCACAAAGAAAAGGAGGAGGATCTCTGGGACCCAGGTAAGATCTGACTGGAAAATTACAGCCTACAGAGAAATTGAAGAGACAGATCACAACAGAGAAAAAAGAGGGGGCAATCTGCACTTCCTCCCCAGCTCCTGGCTCCTTAGAAAGGAAGACTGAATCTACAGAGACACAATGAAAGCAGGCAACTACAGAAGTCTTTAGGGAGAAACACATCAGTGGAATGGGCCAGCAAATGCTGTGGTCTATAATAGGTAGTGAGTGACTCCAGCTCAAGCAACTGAATCAAGGACAAAAATCTTATGATCATCTCAATAGATGCAGAAAAAGCATTTAAGAAAATCCAATATTCACTCATAATAAAAACAATGAAGAAAATAAGAATAGAAGGTCTTTTATCTCAGGTGCTGGGGATTTAGCTCAGTGGCACTGCACCTGCCTCACAAGCACAAGGTCCTGAGGTTCAATCCCCAGCATAAAAAAAAAAAAAAAAAAAACCTGATTAAAGCCATCTATGACAAACTGATAGCCAACATTATACTACATGGAAAGAAGCTGAAAGCCTTCCCTCTAAAATCAGGAACAAGACAAGGATGTCCACTATCGCTACTTCTGTTTAATATAGTTCTCAAAACATTAGCTAGAGCAATTAAGACAAGAGAAAGAAATAAAAGGGATATGAATAGGGAAGAAGTTAAATTATCACTATTTGCTGATGACATGATCCTTTACATAGAAGACCCCAAAATGTCCACACAAAGACACACAGAACTAATATCCAAATTCTGTAGTGTAGCAGTATACAAAGTCAACAGTCAAAAATCAATAGCATTCCTCTAGACTAATAACAAACTCACTGAGAAGGAGATTAGGTAAATAATACCATTCACAATTGCATCAAGAAGAATGAAATACTTAGGAATTAACCTAACCAAGGAAGTGAAAGACCTCTACAATGTAGACTACAGTACTCTGAAAAAGGAGATGGAAGAGGACATCAGAAAATGGAAAGATATCCCATTTCTGGATAGGCAGAACCTATATACTCAAAATGACCATACTTCCAGAACTGTTATATAGATTTAACACAATCCAAATCAAAATGCCGAAAACATGCCTTAAAGAATTGGAGGAAGCAATCCTAAAATTCATATGGAACCAGAAGACACCTAGAATAGCAAAAGCAATTCTGGGCAATAAAGGCAAGGCAGGAGCCATCACAATCCCAGATTTCAAGTTATACTACAAAGCAACAGTGATAAAAACAGCATGGTACTGGCACAAAAACAGACTTAATGGATCACTGGAACAGAAGACACAAACAACTCCAAGCACACTCAGCTATGTTATTTTTGACAAAGGGGCCAAATCCCTTTATTAGAGGAAAGATAGCCTCTTTAATAAATGGTGAGAAAACTGGCTTTGCACATCCCAAAGGCTCAACCTAGACCCATATCTCTCATCATGCACTAAACTAAAATCAAAATGAATCAAAGATCTAAATATTAGAACAGAAACAATCTGCTAGAAGACAAAATAGGCAAACTCTTGATACAGGTGTAGGCAAAGGTTTTCTGAACAAAACCCTGGTTGCACAAGAAATAATACAAAGAATCAACAAATGGGATCACATCAAGTAAAAGCTTCTGTACAGCAAAGGAAACCACTAGAAGAGTGAAGAGACAACCTATAGAATGGGAAAAAATTTCTGCCAGCTACTTACTCCTCAAAGGACTAATATCTAGAATATATAAAGAACTCAAAAAGAATTAGACACCCAAAATTTAAAGACCCAATTTAAAAAATAGAGATCTGAAGTAAGCACTTCTCTGAAGAAATACAAATAGCTAATAAATCAACAAATAGATGAAAAAATGTACAACATCACTAGCCATTCAAGAAATGCAAATTAAAACCACACTGAGATTTTAGCTCACTCCAGAAAGAATGGCTACCGTCAAGAAATCAATCAATAACAGGGCCAGGGATTTAGCTCAGTGGTTCCGCCACCTGCCTCACAAGTCCAAGGTCCCCAGTTTGATCCCCAGTACCAAGAAAGAAAGAAAAAAGAAATCAATAAATAATAAACACTGGTGAGGTTATGGGGAAAAAGAAAACCCTTCTCCATTGTTGGTGGGAGTGTAAATTTGTACAACCACTACTATACAAAGTCAGTATGGAGATTCCTCAAAAAGCTAAAAGTAGAAATTCCATTTGACTCAGCTATTCTCCTTCTAGATATCATCCCAAAGAGCTAACACATTGTACCACAGTGATGTATGCATACCCACATTTATAGCAGCACAATTCATAATAGCTAAATATTGGGGGGGGAAACCTATATGTCCATTAACAGATGAATGGATTTAAAATGTAGTATTTCTGGGATTTAGCTCAGTGGTTCTGCCATCTGCCTTGCAAGCACAAGGTCCTGAGTTCGATCCCCAGTACTAAAATGTAGTATTTATAAACAACTGAAGTACTACTCTGCCATAAAAAAGGATAAATGTGTCTATAGCCATATCACCTGAATGTGCCCAATCTCATCTGATCTCAGGGAAACAAGATAAACTTCAGTCATTTGTAGGAAAATGGATGTACTTGAGACCATAATGTTAAGTGAAGTAACTCAGACACACAAGCTTAAATATTGCATGGTTTCTCTTCTACGAAAAATTCAACATACACATATATGTATGTATACATATATGTGGAACAAGACAGATAATAGGAAAATAGAGAAAAAAGGTATTGTAATAAAGTGCAGACAATGTATCTAAATTGTACCTTAGTACAATTGTCTTATATGTTTTATATATTCTTTGGCCTATTAGTCTGGATTTCAATCTATATATGTGGTAATTTGTAAGGTTTTTTACAATAAATAAATAAATCTGGTGCTGGAATAATAAAAGGAGGGTGGAGGGAAGAGAAAAAAAGAAGGGAATTTAAATGTTTTATGTACATTACATTATGTACTACAAACATACACTAAAAAAATATTTAACACAACAGGTTTGAATTTTAAGAACTTTTATATGCTTAGGTAATTTAATCTAAGAAAATACTTTCATATAATAATCAAGAACATTCTTTGAGATTCTTGCTAAGATAGATGAGCATGGGTTTCTTTATCAAAAGTACTATTAATAGTTCCCCAAAAGCAAAGTATAACCAAAAATAATTATGTTACTATGGGAGCAGGAAGAAATTTTAAAAACCATACAAAGACAATTAAAAAAGAAAGAAAATCACTGTATGTTTTGGTGTTTGTAGACAGCTTCACAGCATGGGCTGAAGGTAATGTACTACATGGAGCAATAATCTTTTTCTTTTTCTTGGAGACAGGGTCTTGCTAAATCACTAAATGCCCAGGCTGAGCTTGAACATGTGTAGATCCTCCTGCATCAGCCTTCCAGAGATAATAATTCCAATCACAAAAATCATCAAATTTCTTAGAACTGTTTTCTGAAATTGGTAGTTAGGTGAAGTGTACTAGAAGCATCCTTCACCAGTAGCACAACAGCTTATTTTGATAAAATAATCACAGAATCGTAATTTCCAAAGAGGAAGAAATATAGATGCCATCTAATCCAGTTTTGCTTATTTTGTTTTCTTTTGTTTCAGAGAGGACAAAGTTACGATCTACTTGCCAAAGTAAACTTTGTAAAAAATTACACACTAGGGCCAGGCATTTAGCTCAGTGGCACCGTGCTGCCTCGAAAGCGCAAGGTCCTGAGTTCGATCCCCAGCACACACAAAAAAAGAAAAAGAATTACACACTATATGTTAGTCAAATTGTACACTGCTATGATAGAATATCTGAGAAAAACAAAGCAGGAAAGGTTTATTTTGGCTTACTGTTTCACAGGTTTCACTCCATGGTCGGCTGACTCCATTGCTTTTAGGCCTGTAGTAAGGCAGAAACATCATGACAGAAGGGTGTGGTAAAGCAAAGCTGCTCAGATTATGGCAGCCAGGTAGCATGGAGCCAGGTCTGGGGATACTGTAGTTCAGAGGTAGAACACTTGCCTACTATGCTCTCTTAGTTACTTTTCCTTGTTGCTGGGACAAACACCCGACACCCAAAGTTAAAACGGGAAAGGTTTATTTGGCTTACTGTTCATAGAGGTTTTAGTCCATAGTCAGCTGGCTCCAAGGCAGGGTGGCATGGCAGAGGGACATCATAGAGGAGAAATCATTCATTGCAGGCAGAAGGCAGGAAAAGCAAGCAAATGACCAGTGACAAGCCTCTTTCTGTCCCTTATTTCTTATCCACGCTATCCACCCTTAAGGTGGGTAGGGCTCACACCCTTATCCTACCATTGCACCACAAATCAATCCTAGCATCACATACTCTAGATCCAGCCACCTCTGAAATGCCCCACCTATGACAGCATGAGGCTCTGGGGGACATCTAGACATAAGCCACAACAGACACATAAGGCCTTGGCTTCAATCTTGAGCACAGGAACGAAGGGCAGATAGAAGGAAGATAGACAAAAACTAGTTCAGTAAATTAGATATAAGAAAACTAACTACATGTTATGGAAAAAAAAAAAACAGTTCTAGCTTGTCTAAGCCTAAATTATAGTGTACACGAAAATAAGGTGAGGGTTAAAAGACACTACCGGCAGCAATAAACAAAAGCCTAGGGGCTTTCCCCAAAATGGCGCAGCAGTGAGTGCCAGCAACTCAGCCTCTCCAGGACAAAGTATCTAGAGTGCGGAAAATAATAGCTTGGAGAAAAATCAAGTGAGTGGAAGTTACCCAAGAACCAGGAGGGAAATGAGCAAGAAGAAAACAGGATTAAGTGATACAGAAGAAACAGATCACACTGCAGAACAGAGACCACACAGCACCACTGACCAGGAGGCAAAATGAAACTAACAACTCTGCTGCTTAGGAGACCCAGAGAACAGCTTTGGGACCGAAAGAATCACTGGCAGTTGGAACCAGCAAGGAAAATGTGGGATGCTGCTTCCACAGCAGCCCCCAACAACCGCTGAGTGACCTCGGTAGAATGCCCACTGCCACAACTTTCAAGACCTGGTGGGGATGCCACTGTAGAGAAGGGCAGAGTATTTGAACCCAGGTTCCAGAGCAGTCCCTTGGCTGCAAACCACTGCACACTGCCAAATTCCCAGAGTAGATGAGGGAAGACAGCCAAGGGCAATTGGAAAGCAGACTAGAGGAGTCCCACTGAGGGGCAAGGGCTGGTGATCACTGAGCCGGCTTCTGAGGTCAGAGGCCAAGTTCACAGTTACACAGGATTCGAAGCTCACACTGGGGCTGTGTTCTTACTATAACCAGATCTCTATATCGAGCATCATTCTAGGGGCAGACTACCACCTTAGACTTCCATTGTGAACAGATATATCCTAGCTTGATCTCTGCTCCTTAACCCTAGGCTGAGGAAAAGAGCCACATATCCAAAACAATAAAAACTTTACTATTCTTAATTTGATTGTATTATTTTTAAATTTTTATTTATTTATTTTTTTTTTTGGTACTGGGGATGGAACTCGGTTAATTTTTCTTATTTTTTATTTTTTTTTATTATTCTTTGCTGTTTTCCTCCTATACATTTTCCCCATTTTTATTGCATTATGTTACTCTTTTTTCTTTTATGAGCGAGTCTGTATATGTGTGCTTCTCTTCCTATTGCCTTTTTTTTCCAATATAGATTATAGAGGGTAAGGGAATTTTCTCTTTTCCCTTTGTATCTCTGCTCCTTTTATCCATATCTTTTCATCTGACTTCTTTCTGCTGTGTTTTATTCTTTCAGTTTTTCTTTTCTTCCCTCTCTCCATTTTCATTTGTCTCCCTTTAACTTATTCTCTAATATTTATATTAGTCATGGAATCTTTTCCATACCCATTTCTCATTACCAATTTTTACCCAGTTTTCCCTTTCTAAATATATAACACACTCTTAGCATCATCAGGATCCTTTGTGCCTTTCTATTTCTTCCTCCTCATACTACATAGCAGAAGGCTTTATTTAAAAAAAAAAACACACACTTCTTTTTTTCTTTTTTCTCTTCTCTTCCCCTCTGGCATTGCCCGGTCCCCAACTCCTTGGGCTTCAGATAACTTACTCTATAAAATTACTGTTGAACGCTGTTTTTCATCAGAGAGGCAGCCACTGCATTTAGTGCACATTAATTGCGGGTCAAGATTTGGGTTGTAATGATGCTTACACTGTAACTGGACTATTTTTCTAGGCTAAACGGAGTCCCCAGACAGGGTCTTATGGTATATTTCCCAACTAGCCATGATAGCTTCCACTGTAACAGATTAGCCTATTACTACTATAGCTGATTTGATCACATAGGAATAATGCTCCTCAGAGAATGATTTCCTGCTAGTGAATCTGTCTGCCAAATCCACCATCACATCCAGGGAGAGGGATAGCAATAGATCCTAACCCAAGAACTTGGATTAGCTAAGACTCTGTGAGAATGTCTGCAACCTAGCAGAAAGAAGTCCTGAGTCTGAGTTAGCTTCAGTATTGTGGCAGAAAGGTGAGAAGAGTTATTGGGGTGTGAACACTCAGACTCTCTGACAAAGAAGCTACTTGGGAATCATATATGTAATGTTTCATTGGACTATTTCATCCATATTCCCATTGGACATCTTACAGGTTTAAATATGTGTGTATTTGACTTATTTAGTAATGTGGGGTTATGTTATGTTCTTTGATGGTTTCCTGTATTTACTAGGTTCTCACTTTTTGTAAGATTAAAAAGGTGTCTAGGATCTCTCCCTAATCTCAGCTCCCTACCTAGTTTCTTCACCTCTAATCCCAGAGACAATACTCGTAACATATCTCTTTGTTCTTTTTCTCTCTTTATTCTTTTTCTGAACCTGTAAATGCCTACTCCCAAGTATTTAAATTCCCCTTACTTAGCTCCCTCATAGTCACTCCTATCTTCTCTATTAAACCTTGATCCTCCACTAAGCCTTTGGATCTTCCATATCCTACCTAGCTCATTATCCAACCTATCAGCAAGTTCTGACAACCACATAGCTTTCCTCAATCACAAAGTAAACCCCCTTGGCCTGTGAAAACTCTCAATATTAAATCTTCAATTCAACTATGAGTATGCCAATAAAGTCAGGCCCCACATCAACCTTTTCTTCTCATCTACCACTATTCCCCCTTCAAGCCTCCCCCTTAATGCCTGACACTCCTCATCCTACCACCTCCCATGCTCCCCACCCTACCTCACCTACCTCATTCCAGAACAACCCCAAATAATAAACTACATAGTGTACATAGAGACTAGACAAAAGGTGTAAGTATAACTTCAATGATTACCATATAGAAGTATTGTAAAGTTGAATCTGAGGATGTTGTTATAAGCAGAAGCAATGCTCTTGGCAAAACACAGGAACAGACTAAAAATCACTTAAAGGTAAATAACAGTAAGAGTAAATACTAGCCCTGGACATACAAAGCTGAAAATTACACACAGGGAGGCAACATCCTACTAAAAATCTCCATACAAGCCAAAAACTTTTATCACTTCTATAGTCCCCAACCTGTAGTAACTGCCCCCCAAAAAAGGGAAAAAGGGGGAGATAGATACAGAGAGAGACAGATACAGAGAAACACACGAGAGAATGAGAAAGTGAGGAAATAGAAGATCTCTGAACTCCCCTCCAAACTCTCCCAAGAAAGAGCAAGGGGTCACAAAGGGAAAAGAAAACAAATACCAGGTAGCAGAAATCCACGAAAAGTTGATAGAAGGGACGAAGAAAATCGATGAGTTCAAAGAAGAAATGAACCAAAAGTTCACAGCAATTTCACTCAATATGCACATGGTCAATTTCAATTTCATGGAAATAGGTAAAAAGCTGGACAAGTGAACAAAAACAGTACAAAATCTGAATGACAAATTCAACAACAATATGGAATCCTCAAAAAGATGTCAGACAGAAATACCTGAAATAAGAAACTATATAGAATCGATACACTGCAGAAATGATCAATATGAAGACAGAGTACCTGACATTGAGGACAAAAAAATCATGATAAAAAGAGCTCAAAAAAGCCAAAATGAAAAGAGAACAAGAGAAAACTAACCAGTAGGTACTAGACAACCATAATAAGACCAATCTAAAGCTACTGGAGTCACAGAAAAACTAGAAGACAGTACAGATGGATTCACTCACGTGCTTATAGAAATCATAGAAGAAAATTTCTCAAAGAGTTTAAAATGCAAGTAAGCGACACAAACAGACCACCAAACAAATACGACAAAAACAGCTCACCAAGGCATATCCTTATTAAATTACCAGATATCCAGCAAAAAAAAAAAAAGCCCACAGAATTTTAAAAGTAGCCAGAGAAAAACAAAAAAATCACATATAAAGGTAAACCAATTAGAAACACAGCAGACTTAACACAAACCCTAAAGGCCAGAAAAGCATGGAGTGAAGTATATCAAGCCCTAAGAGCCAATTAACTTCTACTCAGATTAACTTATCCAGCAAATCTGTCTTCAAAATAGATTGAGAAATAAGGTAGTTCCATTAAAAAGACCAGCTCAGGGCTAGGGATTTAGCTCAGCGGTGCCACCACCTGCCTCACAAGTGCAAGGTCCTCAGTTCGATCCCCAGTACTAAAAAAAAAAAAGACCAGCTCAGAGGATAATGAATGCTAAAACAGCTCTAGGGAAAATAAGAATACTCTCAACAGAAATAAAAACACAGCAGAAGCTAGTGAGGTCAATGGATGAAAATCAACAGAAAACATCATAAGAAAAACAAAGGACAGGCCAACAGATAAAGAAAGCAATGATAGTAAATAACCAACACATCTCAGTAACATCTCTCAATGTTAACGCCTCAATTCTCCAATAAAATGACACAGACTGGCAGATTGGATTTAAAAACAGAATTAAACAGTCTTTTCCACTCAAGAAACTCATCTAATCTAAAAAAAAAAAATATTCATAGGCTAAAATTAAAGGATGGAAAACAACATTTCATGCACCAGGACCCCGAAAACAAGCAAGGGTAGCAATTCTAATATCAGACATGGTAAACTTTAAGCTAAAATAGAAGAGAAAAAGAAGGTCACTACATACTAGTTAAGGGAACAGTATAACAAAAAGAGGTAAAATTGATAAACATATATACACCAAATACGGGAACACCTATTTTTTTTTTTTTTTTTTTTTGGTACCGGGGATCGAACTCAGATCCTTCCACTTGCAAGGCAGGCGGCAGAACCACTGAGCTAAATCCCTGGCCCCGGAACACCTATTTTTATAAAACAAAAACTGCTGAAATTAAAAGATCAAATAAAAACTAACACAATCACAGCAGGGGATTTTTTAACAGCCCACTGTCACAAAGAGATCAACTAAACAAAAAACCAATAAAGAAACTTCAGAGATGAATCATATCCTTGAACATATGGACTTAATGGATATATACAGAGTATTCTACCCCTCTTCACAGAATATACATTCTTTTCAGCAGCACATGGTACTTTTTCCAAAAGAGATCACATATTAGTCCACAAAGCCTGCTTAAGTGACTATAAGAGAAATTACCACATGCATACTATCAGACCAATGTAAAATGAAAATAGAAATCAACAACAGAAGAAATTTCAGAAATGGCAAAAGCTCCTGGAAAATTAACAATATACTCCTAAACAACCAATGGGTCAGAGAAGAGAGAAAAGAAAAAAATTTTAAAATTTCCAGCAGTTAATGACAAGGATGGTACAACACAGCAAAACCTTGGGACAATATGAAAGCAGTTCTAAGAGAAAATTCATCACAATCAATGCTCACATTAGGAAAACAGATCAAACTCAAATAGACAACCTTATGGGAAATCTTAAGATACTTGACAAAACAACAAACCAGCCCAAACCCAAATCGAGGGAAATTATAAAGATGAAACTGGAAATCAACGAAATTGAGACCCTCCCAAAAAAAATCAATAAATGAAAGAGTTGGTTCTTTGAAAGAATAAATAAATAAGCCCCTAGCCAGACTTAACGAGATAGCAAGAAAAGACTCACATCATTGCAATTAGAAATGAAAAAGTTGAAATCACAACAGACCCTGTGGAAACCCAGCAGACAGTTAATAACTACTTCAAAAAATTAGCAAATTTTAAAGAAATGGACAGATTCCTGGACACATACACACTATCAAAAATAACTCAAGAAGACATAAACCCAATAACAAGCAATGCAATTCACACAGTAATAAAGAATCTACCAACTAAAAAAAGCACAAGGGGGGTTGGGGTGTGCATTAGTGGTAGATTGCACCCCTTGTATATACAGGGCCTTGAGTTTGATCCTCAGCCTTGAAAAAATAAAAATAAATAAACAAATAAATAGCACAAGACCTGACGGATTCACTGCTGAAATCTACAAAATCTGTAAAGATGTTATATCATCAATACTCTTCAAGCTCTTCAAAGAAACTGCAAGGGATGGAGTGGTCCCAAACTCATTAATGGAAGTCAGCATCACCCTGATCTCAAAACCGGATAAAGATCTAACTGAAAAAGAAAACTATAGGCCAACCTTCTTAACAAACATGAATGTAAAAAAATCCTCAACAAGATATTAGCAAACAGAATCCAGCACATTATCAAAAAGATCATACACCATGATCAAGTAGGTTTCATCCCAGAGATTCAAAGATGGTTCAACATATGTAAGTCAATAAATGTAATATATTACATAAACAGGACAGTGAAAAAGCATATGATCATATGAATAGATGCAGAAAATGCTTTTGACAAAATCCAACACTCTTTTATGATAAAAACTCTGAAGAAAACAGGTACTGAAGGACTATACCCGAGTATGATAAAAGCTATTTACAACAAACCAATAGCCACCATCATACTAAATGGGGAAAAACTAAAAGCATCCCCCCTAAAATCAAGAATAAGATAAAGATGTCCACTATTACCTCT
Source organism: Heterocephalus glaber (assembly GCF_053883595.1). Classification (NCBI taxonomy): domain Eukaryota; kingdom Metazoa; phylum Chordata; class Mammalia; order Rodentia; family Bathyergidae; genus Heterocephalus; species Heterocephalus glaber. The sequence goes on along the minus strand of NW_028258296.1, from coordinate 28,580,079 downwards.
TCTATTCAACATAGTACTTGAAACACTAGCCAAACAATTAGGCAAGAGAGAGAAATAAAAGGGACACATATAGGAAATGAAAAACTCAAATTATCATTATTTGCAGATGACAAATTCCTACATAGAAGAACCAAGTAACTCCATCAAAAAACTCTTAGAATAACAAACTTCAGCAATGTAGCTGCACATAAGATCAACACACAAAAATCATTACCATTTGTGTACACCAACAATGAACAGGGTGAGAAGGAAATGATGAAAATACCATTAACAGTACCTTCAAGAAAAAAAGAAAAACCTAGTAATTAATCTAACCAAGGAAGTGAAAGACCTCTAAAAAGAAAACTACATAGAGTACTCTGAAAAAGGAGATTGAAGAAGACAGCAGAAAACAGAAAGATGTCCCCTGCTCCTGGATAGGCAGAATCTACACCGTCAAAATGGCCATAATCCCAAAACAGTTATACAGATTCAAAGCAATCCCAATCAAACCAGCAACAGCATTTTTTACAGATCTAGAAAAAAAAATAATCCTAAAGTTTATATGGAATCAGAAGAGACCCAGAAGACCAAAAGAAATTTTGGGCACAAGAGAAAAGCAGGAAGCAAAGCAATACCTGAGACTTGAAGTTATACTATAAAGCAATAGTGATAAAATCGGCATGGTACTAGAACTAAAAAGATACATGGATCAATAAAACAGAATTGAGAATACAGAAACTTCCCCAGACACATTCAGCTATTTAATCTTCAACAAGGGAGCAAAAAGCTTCAACAAGTGGTGCTGGGGAAACTGGTTATCTGTGTGCAGAAGATTGAAACTGGACCCTTATCTCTCACCATATACTAAACTTAAATTAAAATGGAGCAAACATCTAAACGTTAAAACAGAAACATTAATCCTACTGGAAGGTAAAATAGGTAAAACACTTGAAGACATAGGTGTAGGAAAGGATTTTCTAAACAGAACTTCAACTGCACAAGAAATATCAGCAAGAACCTACAAATGGGATATCAGACTAAAAAGCTTCTGTACAGCAAAAGAATCAGAGTGAAGAGACAACCTAGAGAATGGGAAAAAAATTTTTGCTAGCTACTCCTCAGACAGAGAACTAATATCTAGAATATATAAAGAACTCAAGAAAATTACATCACCTAAAATTAAAAATCCAGTCAAAAAATGGGCAAGAGAAATGAACAGACACTTCAGAGGAAGAAATACCATACAAATGGTCAACAAATATATGAAAATATGCTCAACATCCCTGGCCATTAGAGAAATGTAAATTAAAACAACAGATTCCAGGGGCAGCGACGTGGCTCAGTGGTGCTGCACCTGCCTAGCAAGTGCAAGGTCCTGAGTTCAATCCCTGGTACTGCAAAAAAACCAAAAAAACCCCAAAAAACACAAAATGATTCATCTTACTCCAGAAAGAATGGTAATCATTAAGAAATCAAACAATAACAAATGTTGGCCAGGCCACAGTGAAAAAGGAACCCTTCTTCATTGTTGCTGGGAATGTAAACTAGTACAACTATTATGGAAATCAATATGGAGTTTTCTCAAAGAACTGAAACTAGAAAGTCCATATGACCTAGCAATTCCACCTCCCCACTAGGTATCTTTCCAAAAGAGCTTAAAAGACATCAAACTACACTGATACATGCATACCAATTTTTATAGCAGCACAACTCAAATACTTAAATCCTGGAAACAGCCCATATTATCAACAGATGATTGGATTTAAAAAATGTGGTATTTATACATAATGGAATACTACTCTGCTATAAAGAATGACATATTTGAGACATTTGTAGGAAAATAGATACATCTGGAAAATATAATATTAAGTGAAATAAACTAGACACACAAGCTTAAATAGGGTTTGATATCTCTCATTTGAGTGAGGCAAAGTACAAAGAGAATAATAAAAGATGGACAGAAGAGGACAAGGAGATGGATCTTGCATAACAGGGAAGTGATCCAAGGGAAAAAGCAAGAGGGGGGAGGAGGAGGGAAAAGGGAAACAAACAGAATAAAGATATGCGGGTTGGGGATTTAGCTCAGTGGTTTCACCGCCTGCTGCGCAAGCGAAAGGACCCAAATTTGATCCCCGGTACCAAAAAAAAAAACCATATGCCACGTACAGGAACCTAATAGCCTTAGTTAATGTAAACATTATACGCCATAACATGAGCTAAGATTAATACTATCAACAAGAATGAAAAATGGGATAGGGGAACTGGCGAAGGGAGGGTAGGAGGGGGAGAGAAATCAATTTAAAAACAAAAAACAAACTGAGGTTGTAACCACTCCCTAAAATGATTATAAACTATACGAGCTGCAAACATGTACTAATAAAATAAAAAATAATTTTTTTAAAAAGCCTGTGCCTAGACCCTCATTCTCCCAGACCAGCTAACCCAGAATGTCTGGGAGTAGGCCTTGGCTTTTGTTTGAGAAACACTCCCAGGTGATTCTAAACCCTAGCCAGACAAAAGTCTCTTGAGTTGTTTTAGGCATATACAGGGAAACTGGGAAGTTGAAATAGCACAGACTAGGATAAAGAGGCCAATTTAGAAGACAGCCAGAGGTATCAAGGTTTTAAACTAGCTTGTAGATTAACAGAAATGGAAGGAAGGGTAAATGTGAGAAGTACTGCAAATGGGAAATCTGTAAGATTTTCATGATTTTTTTTTTTTTTTTGGTACCAGGGATTGAACTCTGGTCCTTGCGCTTGCACAGCAGGCAGAGGAACCACTCAGCTAAATCCCTGGCCCTTTTTGTGATTATTTATACAAGGGCTTAAGTTGCAGTAAAATAAATGGAGGAAATTAGTTTTGGATATGGGGGTGAAAAAAATCCATGAGTTTGACTGAGGTAAATATAAAGTGCAGGGAGAGTCACTAGCAGATTGTTGTTCAAAAAGATCTAGAGTCCAAGAGAGATCAGTGATGACCTATCATCCACATTCAGGGTAATAGGAAATCTGAAGTTTAGATTCCTGAGGGAACCAATGGAATTAAAAGCAGACTATTATGGCTTATTTCTCTCTTTTTTTTAAAGACAGGATCTAACTATGCAATTCTGGCTAGCCTTGAACTCACTATGTAGCCCAGGTTGGCTTTAAACTCAAAGTCTCAGTTATTCCTGCCTCAGCCTCCCTAGTGCTTGGATTACAGGCATGGGCCACTATGCCTGGCTATGGCTTACATCCTGATGCTCTCCCCAAAACCTCATCTGCTCAAAGGTGGGGCTTTTGGAACATGAATGAGTATGTGATACTGGATTAGTCCACTGAGGGGTTTATAGCTGGGTGTGATGTTGGGAAGTAAAGCCTGGTGGGAAGAGGTTGGTCACTGTGGGTGTGACTTCAGGAGAGGGAGGGAGGGAGACACAGAGAGAGAGAGAGAGAGTGAGGGAGGGAAGAGCAGGGAGGAGAGGAGAGGAGGAGGACGGCGGGGGCGGGGGGAGGAAGATGACAGACATCATTCCCCTTTCTCCCTTGAGCACCTACTACTTCCTCCCTGCCATGACATGAACTATTTCTCCTCCGTCATGCTGTCTTGCCTTGGAGTCAGGTGCCTATGGACTAAAACCCTACCAACTGTGACCTAAAATAAACATCTCCTCCTTTAATTTGTGGGTGTCAGGTATTTTGTCCCAGCAATGAGAAAAGCAATTAAGACACAGACTATGGACAAGTCTTGAGGAACTACCCACATTCAGGGGGCAGAAAAAAGAGAGAGTCAATAGATAAGAGAGGTGGTCAAAGAAGCATAGGCACTGAGAAATCAGTATGTTTTAAAATCTAAAGAAAGAGACTTTCCAATATGGAAATTAATAATTAAATGTCAAAAGCCATGGAGACTCCCAACTAAATCTGGTAGGTAGTATTTAGGTGAAACTTTAATAAAAAGTATATTGGAAGAGATTAGGAAAGGAGTGGATGGTAGACACACAAGAATTTTAGGCTATTTGTTCTAGATTATTTTGAGATATAAGGAAAGTAACTAGAGTTAGGTTAACAGCTGAGAGGATTTTTAGAATAAAAACTTGAGCCTTTTTGGAGGAAGACACCAAGGGCAGTTGAGAGGGAAAGATTGAGGAGGGAGAAAAGCTCAAGGAATACCATTCTGTATGAAAAAGGCAGGGGAAGAAGGCTGGTAAATGGACACTCATCTTCCTGACCCCATGAGCCTCCAGGATGGCCACATGATCTAGAGACACATGGCTAAGAGAAGAACCTCTATCTCCACTGTGTGGCAACTCTTCAAGTTGGAAAACTAATTAAAAGGTTTAAACTGGGCATAGTGGGACATCCCTGAAATTCCAGCACTTTGAGAAGCTAAAGCAGGCAGAAAATTCAAGATCAGCCTGGGCAACAAAGTGAGACTCTGTCACACAAAAAAATGTTTTTAAATATTTTTTAAAGGGCTTGGAATATAGTTTAGTATGAAGGTGCTGGGATCAATCCCTAGTACCTCCCCCCATAAATAAATCAAACAAAACTCAACTCCCCATTGGGTGTAGGGACTTCCAGGGTAACTGTTCCTTTTCCATCACTGACTAAACTTATTACTCTATGCGGGGAGCCCCAATTCCGCCTTCTCCACTCCCTCCCAAGCATTAACTTACTCCTAGAGAATTCTCAGTTTCAGGACAATACACTATTGCTAGGGAATAGCATATATTCCTTCAGGAGAATAGATGTGACTACTTTTTAAATGTCACCTCTAAGACTTTTCTATGGCAAGATCTGAGAGGAACACTGGGTTAATTCAGGAGCAGGACTGTTGCTGGATTGCTGACCCCATGGGTCAAATACCATGAGGCCATTCTAAGGAATCTGCCCAGAAATCTGCTCGCTAGCCCAGAATTTGGAGGAGCCATCACTGATCTCTCTAAATCCTTACATTCTCTTGCCACTGTGGTCTTCATGATCATCTTTGATATCTACCTGAACAGGAATGAATCTGTGTGGTTATGAATATCTCCTGTTGCGTTTAAATTAAAACAGGAGTAGGCACTAACTTCAACACTACATATGACCCAGCACAGTGGCTACACACTTTTGAGCAAAGCAATCCTATGACCAGCTTCATTTGGAATACAGGCAAGTTTGTACCATCATTTCCAACTTGGTTTATTCCTTTCTTCAGTCCATTAGTAGATATTTTTCTATTGTCAATGTTCGGACCTTGTATTTTTTTAAGCATTTGGTAAAATTTATGTTTTCCAGGTTATAACAGTTCCAAGCCAAATTAATGTTTAGGCAAAAATTCCAACCTGTATCTCTCAGGGGAGTAAATGGGCCCATCAGGTCATTACAGGAGTCACTGTAAGATTTTTACACTTTCAGAAAATCAGAGTCAATATCCCTAATCAGCAGCAGACAGCCATAGAAAATACAGACATTCATCCATAATTTCTTATGTTTAAGGAGGATAAAATGTCTTGGGGGGAAAACGTAGAGTAGAAAGGGCCTGGATTTCCCCCTCTAAGGTTTCCTGGTGAATACAAGCTGCCTTCAAAATATTTGTTTCCACCAATGCCCAGATTGGGGAGCTGATGACTCCTCCGCCAAACTTTCCTACCATCTCTGCATGTACAACAGGCCTGAACTTGCCCAATATATGACTTTCCTAGAGTGGTAGCAGTGAGTACTTCTATCATCTTTAATGAGCTAAGTGCAGGCAAATCCAACACACATGCACAGATCACTGTGTCAAGTGCAAGCCCCAGTGTCAAAAGCAAAGAATTGACAAGCCATGTTCATAAACCCTGGGATCATATGCACAAGCCTGACCACCTTTTTTTTTTTTTAACTTTTGGCCTATATAAACTATAATCCTTGCATCCCCAGGGAGCAGTCTATCAACCCTAACCTGCACACTGCCCCCACATACTCAAGTATAAGACCCAATAAAGCCTCACTTGGATGGTATTGCTTGCCTCTTTATGATTTCTATCTCAAATTGAGCAAAATAACCCTTGGATGAGCTGGTAAACCAAAATGAGCTGGAGACGTATCAAAAACAACAACAACAACAACAAAAACACTACTGCACTTTGTCTTTTCATGATTTCTATCCTAGACTGAGCAAAAGAACTCCAGGCTTATGAGTACTTAGTGGCAGGTCACTTGCCTGTCATGAAACAAGGCCCTGGGCTCAATTCCCAGTACTACAAGAAAAAAAAATTATTTCAGTTATTTATGTGGTTACAAACAAAAACAGCACCAAGGGATATAAAATCACCATTTAGCATCAATCAAAATTGATACTATCAGGGCCGAGGATTTAGCTTAGTAGTTTCGCTGCCTGCTGCACAAGCACAAGGACCTGAGTTCAATCCCCAAAACAAACTAACAAACAAAAAGTTTGACACTATCATTGTCTATAAACTATGGCTCTAAACATAATCAGATATATTGCTTTCAAGTTATTCCCATCTTATATCAATTCCAAAAATCAATCAATACCAACAGCCCACCTAAAATTAAAGCAAATCCATCAAAACACAAGAACAGAATAGTGAAAAGAATTTAATTGAAAATTTTTAGTCTTACAATGTATTTAAAACATAAATATTTAATTAACATTCTAAGCATAATTATTATATAGGAGGAAGTACCTCACTAGGCAGCACATTTTTCCTCCTATGTGTGAAATGAACTTCTGCAGTAAGAAAAACGGGGGAAGTTAAAGGAATTTTTCCCATTAAAGAAGAGGAAATAAACAAGGCAAGCCTCTTCCCTTCAAACAAAATGTACTATAAACAGCAGCTGATAATCCAATCATTTACTAGGACTTCATCCAAAGCAGCAAATCTCAATAGAGTGAGGGAAGGGAGTAGGTGGTTTTAAATTAAAAATGTTTCCTCCCAACTCTTCCTCACTCAAATAACTCAACATTATCCAATAATCCTGACCTAAGCAGGTTGAAAATCACTGCTAGTGCCATTGTTAGGCTGGAAATGTGCCAAATTCCTTACATGTGTTACATTCCTCGAAAGAGGAAAAATCACTAATCTAGAATGTCTATATATAATAGAAACCACTTTCTCACTATAAAATTAAATTTTTCATATCATATAATTGTGAGTTCTAGCTTCAGTGAAGTGAGATTCAATGCCCCCTCTTTTTTACAAGTGAAAACTAATGGCTATTATCAATCTCAGGACAGAGGCAAACAAGTCGGCCATTTAATTCAGTGAGTCCTATTACTCTAGCAAAACCTTAGCCATCAAGAAACATGAGGCTAAGTTATCCTGGATAGTTAAATATTTCAGATTGCTAAAGCTTTAGCATATAAATTATTAATTTGTATTTTAGAATTTGCAATAGGATTCTCTTTTGAAGCATACCATCTTTTTTGCTTAAGAACAACTTTTAAATTTCAAAAGCATGTAAAATCACTAAAAGTACTTCAATAATTCAAAAATACATGAAGTAAAACTTTCTCCCCTCTCTCATTCTGCCAAAGGTAATTACTATTTGGGGTATATCCTTCTAGACTACTTCAGAATACTTACAGAACTATCCATAATCTCAAATAAGCAATAAGGAGATCTTACTGTACATTCAGTTCTGCAACTTGCTTTTTACAGTGATGGACTGAATAACCTTTTAAGTTTAAATACTGTGGTAGATCTACTTTTGTAAAACTACCTTTATAACAGTATTTTTCATCATTCTTTTAACAGGTACATTTAGGTAGGAATTTTTTTCCCTCTTCAATTAATTGTGGTACATACATCTTTGCATACGTTTTTCTTCAGGAGAGATCAGTAATGAAAATGTTGGATTAAAGGCATATATGTATTTTGAGAGACATTCTTATTTCCTGCCTTCTTTAAAATATTTTTTTTCAGACTTATTCTTACCAACATTTTCTTTTACTCTGCCATAATAAAGTGATTTAGCCAGGGATTTAGCTCAGCGGTTCTACCGCCTGCCTCGCAAGCGCAAGGTCCCGAGTTCAATCCCTGGTACTAAAAAAAACAAATACAATAAAGTGATTTATACCCTTAGAGCCCCAGAAGTAGTCAGCACTAGTCACTTCTACAATAAATTTCACCTGTTTTTAAAATTTTAAACCTTTTTCCTTATTGTCTCTACACTATCTGCCATCATTGTACTGCCTATAGCATATCTTCTGCTTACTTCCATTGGAAACCTGAAACCAGAAAACTGTATTTGTTAAAATCAAGATTAAATTAAAAATTACATGAGAAATTTTTTATTGACAAAATGCAAGTAAATTTTGTAATTGATATTTTAATCTCTCAGAGGTCCTTCATACTTTTGGATTCTGAAGGGGTAAAATTCCCAGACAGTAATTTTTAGACAGATGAAATATAATCACTGTTGTTATTATTAATATATAATAGGCTCCCCATTCATATTCCCATGGGAATATGAATATGGGAAGTACCTTGCTCAAGAAAAACCAGAGGCAGAACAAGAAACTAGAGACATTTATAGCTAAATGGATGCACACTACTGAGGCCATATTCTTAAGTGAAATAAATAGGACACACACGTGTAAATACCGAATAGTTTCTCTGGTGTGAGAAACTAAAAGTATAAATAAGGATCAAGATGTATAATTGATAATGTGAAATAGGAAGAAAAGGTCTAAATGGGTAGGGAAAGTCGGAGGGGTAAGGGAAAGGAAAGAAGGGAAAGGAAAAAAATATGAGAAAAGGAAAAAATGGAAACAAAGTCTGTAAATAGGGATGGGTGGAGGAGTTGAAGGGAGGGCAGGGGAATGGGGAAAAAATAAGAACCAAGATACATCATGTAAAGGTACAAGTTCCCAATGATGAATGTAACTGTATTGTATATCTAAAATGTACCAATAAACTTAATGAAAAAAAGAAAAGAAAAACCAGAGGCAAATGGATCACAATACTAGCATAATGTCACTGTTCCAGTAAATATTATTAAAAATAGTATTATAGCATCAGAGAAAATTACAAGTAATCTATTCATTATATTTGTCTTTTCCTTACCTACATTCAGTAAATTCCTTGCAAGTTATGACTACATTGGACATATATGACTTGTCTCTCAAATATCTCCCTAAAATTACTATTTTAAATTTATTTTGGGTTACTTATGATTATTTATCATTAGTTATGAGTCAATTCACTATCACCATCTCAGTAAATTGTTTAAAATAAGTATGACAAAAGGAGATCTTTGCTAGAATTTCTGGAGAAAGAAGATAGACAAGCTTGCACTTCCTTCCACCACCTCACTCTTCTACTCTCCCTCTCCAACCAAAGGTATAACAAAGAAGATATCATTCTTTTTCAGGATATAAGGGTATAATGGCAAGAAATCTAGAGGTAAGACGGTAAAGAGGATGGTACTAAGTGAGCATAAAGGAAACAAGGGAAAACAGACCCAAGAGATGGAGCTAATTTCTTCCCTAAATCAAAACATCCCTGGACTTGGTGGTCATGTGTACATTTAGGTTAAATCTTTGTCACTTGCAATTTGAAGAGTCCTAACCCCTACAGCTAAAATTTTATATTCTAGTCTTTTGTTTTTTGGGTTTTTTGGTGGTTTTTTTGGTACTGGGGATCGAACTCCAGTCCTTGAGCTTGAGCAGCAGGTGGAGAAATCACTGAGTTAAATCCCCAGCCCCTTTACATTCTAGTCTTAAAACTTCAAGCAACAATTTTATTGAGTAAATCCCAGCAAAACTACCTGTCAAGTATAATCTAACAATGATGATTTTGCTATCTGAACAAAATCTTAAGATTAATTTTATCAATTTTAATTTAGCACACAATTTCCAAGTCTTAGAAGTACTGAAAAAATGATAAATTCCAAACAAATGTTCGATGATTTGGAGAGATTGCTAAACAAAAGGGAAATAAAAGTGTAGAACAGAATAATACCCAAGTATTTCCTTTTCTTGGCATTTTGTTCCCTAATTTTCTAATTTTTAAAACATCTTTCTGCAAAGAAAGCTACTTACCATCTAGCTAGCCAATACTCCTTGTGGTACTAGGCAAAGATTTGATTAAATCAATCATTAAAACAAATCAATTATAATTTTTAATTTAAGTCTAATGAAAAATATAGAATTTAACTTACGGAACACCATATTTAATATTAAACTGTTTAAACATGTAATTTCTATGAAGTGAAAAATAAATTTAACTTACCTCAATTGCTTTGCATAGTTCTGTTCAATTTCTATTCTCTCTTTAACAAATTTGGCATATCTTTCCAAGAAGTCAATTCCCCATTGTGTGTGCTTGTCTAAACTGTCGAACTGATCCTGGAAAAGAAAAGTAAAAGTCATTGAAACAGACTGAAATTGTATCCACAAATATTTGAACCAGCTTCTGATATTTGTACAGAGAAGCAATGGAGTATAAAATGAAACACCTGGTCCCCAACCACTTCACTTTTCAAGATCTACAAATAGGTTCCTAAGCTAAAGGCATGCTACTTTATACCTGAATGCCCTTACCCACATGGCTCCTTGTCTTTTTTTTTTTTTTTTTTTTTTTGTGATACCCTGGATCAAACTCAGGACCTTTTGCTTGCAAGGCAGGCGGCAGAACCACTGAGTTAAATCCCTAGCCCCCTAGTCATCTTTTTGCAATTAACTCTTATTCCTCCTTTGAGATTCAGTTCAGCCACAGTATCCTCCAAAAACTGATCCCAAAATCTCAAAGTGAGATTACCCTAAATTTCACCATCCGACACCTAGTGGCAAGAAATGGCAGGAGGTGATGGAGGAAAAGCCTATATGGATGGGTTCAGGAAATCAAACAAATAAAGCAACCCATCCAAAACGGAGAGGAAGACCACACACTTTGAGAAGAAGCAAAGGCCACCAGCCTGAGAAAATAACAGACCAGAACAGGCTCACCTACTTGCCTTAATTTTCAATAGGCTATGCTCAACAGACTGAGACGGGTTGGGATGGGTGGAGATGGAGATGATATGGAACTGTTCATAGAGATGAAAGAAATTAGGAGAAAACCTGAAGAACTATTCGCACATTCTTATGAGGAAATGCTCTATTCATGGGTGATACCACCATGATGAATTTTGCCTTATACCCTGACTTTTACTATTTTCCATAATATTAATAATGCAGTTCCCAATATTTTCCTTTTCTATGCAATTTGCTGATATGCCTGTACTGATGGTTGCTGTGAACCTTATGTTATGCCCATGTGTCAAGTGGGTCTTGCTGCCAGGTTCTAAGTTTAAATTTTCCCTTTGCAACCAGTCTGTTTCTGTGAGCAGTAGAATTTTACTTCTTTGCATAGAAAAAGGTAAAGTTAATAAAGCAAGTGAAAAAATAAAACAAAAAACCCTCTCCACATAAATGTAAATACAAAACAAGGGTTAAAAAAAAACTTAGGAGGCCATCATTCTTTGTACTAGGCCCCAAAAAGACAAAAAAAAAATAATGGATTCACTTACGCTAAAATTCTACATCCACCAACCCAAAACTAAGTTGTTTACCTGACCTCCTTAGAAATCAGGAGAGAGAAAAGAGCCAAATTCCTAACCAAGCAAGTTCTAACAGACATGATTAAGGAAGAATTTTTGCTTTACATTTTATATGGCAAATAAGTTTGAAACAACAAATCCAATTTTTGTTTCTGCCATTTTTTGGCCATTTTCCACCTATGAAACCAACTTCCTCTGCTCAGCTCATCAAAATGGTCATTCTACTTTATGGAATGAAGTTCTGCCTAATCATAAAATAATAAATAAGGCCAATCATAATCTTTAAATTTATAATTCTGTTTCGAAACAAGCAACAAATCTGAGTGTGTTAAGTGTGCAGATTTAACAGTTGTAGTGACAGGTCATTTTCAGCAACAAAATTATACAATGATAGTGATATCCATTTTCAAACATCCATCATCAAAATGCTTTTTCTATAGTTCAAGTTTCTTTAGAAAAGCAGCTATGCAACAGAAACTAATGCAATGGAGACTAAGAGAACTACATACACACAGAGACACAGACACACACACACAAATCAATGAAGCAGAGTGGGTTCTTCAAAAGAATAAAATTGACAAACTCTTAGCCAACCTTATCAAAAAAATGAAAGAGAAGGCCCAAATCAATGCAATTAGGAACGAAAAGAGTGAAATTACAACAGATCCAGCAGAAATCCAGAGGAACATAAATACCTACTTTGAGAACCTATACACCAATAAGATGGAAAACACAGAAGAAATACAGATTTCTAGATACATATGAATTACCAAAGTTGAATGAAGACCTAAAAATTCTAAACAACCCAGTATTAATCCACAATATTGAAAATGTAATTAAAAACTTACCAATATAGAAAAGCCCAGGTCCTGATGGCTTTACTGCTGAATTCTACAAGACATTTAGAGAAAAACTATTGACACTACTGTTTAAACTTTTCAATGAAACTGAAAGGGAAGCAATACTCCCAAATTTATTCCTGGAAGCAAGCATCACCTTGATCCCAAGAGCAGAGAAAGACCCAACTGAGAAAGAGAACTATAAGCCAATCTCCCTAATGAACAAAATCCTCAATAAGATACTGGCAAACAAAATGCAGATCATCAAGAAGATTATACACCCTGACAAAGTCGGATTCATCCCAGGGATGCAGGGATGGTTCAACATATGCAAATCAATAAATGTAATACACTATATTCACAGAGCCAAGGACAAAAACCATAAGATCATCTCAATAGACGCAGAAAAAGCATTCAACAAAATCCAGCACCCATTCATGATAAAAACCTTACAGAAAATTGAAACAATCTTTATCTCAACATGATAAAGGTTATCTCTGAAAAAACAACAGCCAACATCATACTAAATGGTCAAAAACTGAAATCCTTCATGCTAAAATCAAAGTTCTGAAAACATTAGCCACTGCAATTGACAAGAGTAAGAAATAAAAGGAATAAAGATAGGAAATTAAGAAGTCAAACTGTCATTATTTGCAGATGACATGATACTCTATATAGAAGACCCCAAGAACTCCATCAAAAGTCTTCTAGACTTAAAAAGCAAATTCATTAGCGTGGCTGGATCCAAGGTCAACACACAAAAATCAATAGCCTTCCTGTACATGAAAAACATACTCACTAAGAGAGGAACTGGAGAAACAACTCCTTTCACAACAGCATCCCCAAAAAATGAAATACCTAGGAATCAATCTAACAAAAGAAATTAAAGACCTCTCTTGGAAAACTACAGCACTCTGAAAAAAGAGATCAAAGAGGCTATCAGAAAATGGAAAGACATCTCTTGCTCCTGGGGATGAAGAACCAATATAGTGAAAATGGCCATACTTCCAAAACTGCTATATAGATTCAATCCAATCCCAATTGAAATTCCAACAACATATTTCACAGAACTAGAGAAAACAATCCAAAAATTCATTTGGAACAAGAAGAGGCCTAGAACAGCAAAAGTAATTCTGGGCAACAAAGACAAGGTAGAGGGTATAAAAATCCCCAATTTGAAACTATACTACAAAGCTACTGTGATTAAAAACAGCATGGTACTGGCAAAGAAACAGACCTGAAAATCAATGGAACAGGTTAGAAGATGCAGAAACAATTCCAGACATACTCAGCCACTTCATCTTTGACAAAGGAGCAAAACAACCTCAGTGGTGGAAAAATAAGACTCTTTAATAAATGGTACTAGAAAAATTGGGTTTCAACTTGCCAAAGAGTAAACTTAAACCTATGTCTCTCAACAAGCACTAAACTAAAATCGAAATGGATCAAAGATCTAAATATTAAAACAGAAACACTAAACCTGCTGGAAAACTACTGGGATCTCATCTTATTAAAAAGCTTCCTCACTGCAGGAGAAACCACTACCAGAGTGAAGAGACAACCCATGATAATGGGAAAAAATTTTTTACCAGCTGCTCCTCAGACAAAGGTCTACTATCTAGAATATACAAAGAACTTAAAAAAATCAGACCTCCCAAATTTAAAGACCCAATCCAAAAATGGGCATCTGAAATGAACAGACATTTCTCAGACAAAGAAGTAGAAACAGCAAATAAGCATATGAAAAAATGTTCAATATCACTGGTCATTCAAGAGGTGCAAATGAAAACAACACTGAGATTCCACCAAACTGCAGAAAGAATAGCTGCTATCAAGAAATCAACCACCTAGGGATTTAGCTCAGTGGTGTTGCCATCTGCCTCACAAGGGCAAGGACAAGGACAAGGTCCTTAGTTCGATCCCCTGTACCAAAAAAAAAGAAAGAAAAAGAAAGAAAGAAATCAACCAATAACAACTGCTGGAGAAAAAGGAACCCTTCTCCACTGTTGGTGGGAGTGAGGCTGGTGCAACCACTGTAGAAATCAGTGTGGGTATGGAGATAGTTCAAAAAACTAGGATTAGAGGTCCCATTTGACCCAGCTATTCCCCAGCTCAGTATCTTCCCAAAAGAATTAAAAGCATCATACCACAGCAATATATGCACACCCATGTAAACATAGCAGCACAGTTTGTGATAGCTAAATCTTGGAAACAGCCCAAATCCCCATCAACTGGTGAATAGATAAAGAAGACTTTTTATATATATATATAAAATGGAGTACTACTCAGCCATAAAAAGGAGAAACTAGAGACATTTATAGCTAAATGGATGCACATTGAGGCTATACTCTTAAGTGAAGTAAATAGGATACACATGTGTAAATACCGAATATTTCTCTAGTGTGAGAAACTGCAAGTTTAAATAAAGACCAAAATATATAATAGATAATGTGAAATAGGAAGAAAAGGTCCAAAGGGGAAGGGGAAGGGGAAGAGGAAGGAGGAGGGTAGGGGAAAGGCAAGAAAGGAAAGGAAAAAATGAGAAAAGGAAAACAGAAACAAAGTCTTTGTAAATAGGGAAGGTAGAGGGGTTGAAGGGCAGACAGGGGAATGGGGAAAAAATAAGAACCACGATATATCATATACAGGTACAAACTCCCAAGGATGAATGTTATCATATTGTATACCTAAAATGTACCCATAAATTTAATGATTAACAAAAAAGAAAAGCAGCTATTCACTAACAATTAAAATTTCCCCTTTATCTTTTCAAGAAAAGCATTAAAGTTTCTCAAAAATTCCTACTAAGAAAGCATATTACTGATAGCTATTTATTAAAGAAAAGGTCAACAAATTTGAAACAGCAAAGACACAGGAAATCTAGGAGAAGCAAGAATTTTCAGTAGTCCCTGCCCATTTCATTTGGAAACACTGTAAATAATCTGTGTTCAGTATTGTAAAAGTATTGGTTTTATAAAATTAACTATAATAGAGGCTGCAGATTTAGCTCAGTGGTTCCACCGCTTGCCTCGCAGGTGCAAGGTCCCAAGTTCAATCCCCATTACCAAAAAAAAAAATTAACTGTAATAAAAACATAACTTAGTACTCTGTGGATTCTTGGGCATTAATTTTCTGTTTACCTATAGATGATGAAGTGGATACATTCTAACTTTACTCCAATTTCTTTTTAAAAATTCTAGTGAACATACTGCTTTATCAATGGCTATTACATGTTTTTTTCTTTTTATTGTTCTTATTTAAAGTCATTTCTTAAGAATAAATATTCAACACATCTTTCCTTTAGTGAGTCACAAAAAAGTGGTTCTTAACAGGATTTCATTATTCAAACAATCTACCAAACACTATGAGCTGAAAAGTATTAGAAACATCTGTACTTAAACTATATGGCGAACATCCAGTGCGCATTTTTTCCTTAAAAAAGTATTTCTTTAAGCTATTTTCTACGCACACTCCAACAGTATTTGCTGAGATACTAATTTGTCACTACGTTGTCTCACACATATATCACTATTTACTATAATAAGATATACTGAGATATATGTGATCTCTGTCCCCAGTTTTTGACAGATTCCCATACCTTTTTAAGTCCCTGAGTAATAGGGATGAGAGGGGCATTTTAAAAAATTCTTAAGAATCCCCTTTCAACCAAGTTTATACTAATGAGGTGACACTTGGAGAATGGGGGTTATGTGCCAGAGTAACTAACTATCATCAGAGGGTTGGATCTTTCAATCCCATCTTCCAACCTCCTGGAAGAGGAACTGAAGATTGAGTTCAATAACTAATGGCCAATAATTTAATCAATAATGGAACCTCCATAAAATCCTAAACAATGGGTCTAGATGGCTTCCGAGTTGGTAAATATATCTATGTGCAAGGAGAGTGGTGCACCCAACTCCACAGGGACCAAAAGTCCTCTTCTCTGGACCACATGCTATGTGCCTCTTCATCTGGCTGTTCATTTACATCATCTATAATATTCTTTAAAATAAACCAGTAATAGTAAATTTCCCTGAGCTCCATGAGCCACTATACTGAATCTGAGGAGGGGGTTTTAGGAAACCTGTGTGTGTAGCCAAGTCACTCAGAAGTACCAGAGGCCCAGGACTCAAAACTGGCATCTGAAGCGGTAGCACCCTTGTTGAACTGAGTGCTTAAACCTATGAGGTTTGCACTGACTCAGGTAGTGACATAATTGAACTGAACTGTAGAACACACCTAGGCTTTGGCCAGAGATCTGAAGAACTGGTTGTTAGTGTGGAATAAAAAATGTTCATTTGGCATCAGAAAGAACATTTTTTTCTTTTGGCAAGTACATCTCTAACAATATATGATAAAAGAATTTGAGATGTCTTAAATTTAATTATAAATATGAGAGGGGAAAAGAGAAGGTAAGATGATGAGTTAACAGCTACCTGCTTCACATTTCTAAATGCATGTTGACTGAAATTCCATCACAATGCCAGCAAGCCCTGCTAATACATAAATTTTCCAGCCTATTAATCCTAACCAAACCAAAAGCAACAATTTCTTTTCCTTATAGACTACCCTCCTATCCCTAAGCTTTCTAATTTTATCTTGCCCCTCTTATCTACAGCTTGTGCAGGTTCAATGTAAACAATTTATACTCTCCTCCTCCAAATGTGCTTTATAAAAATACTCTCAGCTATAGGTTCAGCAGACATTTTTCAAACTGCTATCTCATTTTGCTACTGTACAGCTGCAGAAACTTGTTCCTAGACCTGGTTCCTTTTCTGGATGGCACATACAGTGGCTCAATGAACCCTTTTGTTTCAGAGATCTCTCGATTTCAAGAGTTTTGATTTAACACATGCTGTCTTTCAGCATTCAGTCTGAAATTTCAAGAGGCTTCCAGAATATTCATGTTCACAGCATCAAGACTCACAATAGCCAAAAGGCTGAAGCAACACACTTGTCCATCAACAGAATAGGTAAACAAAATGTACTTTTTGCACACAATGGAATATTAAGAATGGTTAACAAAATCTGGTTTATACACACAATGGTATATTACTCAGCTTTAAAAAAGGTAATTCTGACACATGCTACAAAAAACAAAACAAAACAAGACAAACCATAGATAACCCTTGAGGATATTATGCTAAGTAAAATAAGTCAATCACAAAAGGTATGTACTATATGATTTCCCTTATGTACTGTACCTAAAATAGTGAAATTCATAGAGCAAAAGTAGAAAGGTGGTTATGGGGCTGAAGAGAGGAGAGACTAAGGAATTGTTTCATGGGTACATAGTTTCAGTTTGGAAAGATAAAGTAGTACAAGATAAATGGTGGTGATGGTGGCATATCAATGTGAATGATAATTTGAGTGAACTGTACACTTAAAATGGTACATTTTAATCACAATTTTTAAAAAGGGCTTGCAAACATTTATCATTAAAGTTAGTGAAATTTGATATAGTCTTGACTCATTATTACAAGACTATAAAAATCAAAAATTGCAGAGGTCATGGGTCTGGATACTTTTCAAACTTTTTGCTAATTAAAATTATGATGATAAGCTAAGAATGATCATATTATCATATCATAAGGCACAAAATACACAGCAGGCTTTATTCCTAACAGCAATAGATCAGTGGCCGTATTTCAAATAATCCCAGTAATTTCGGGGGAGGGGGGTCACCCTCTGGTCCATACAATAACACAGCCACTGTAATTTGTTAAAAAAATTTGTTTTTGCGGCACAGTTTGTAACAGCTAAAGCTTGGAAATAGCCCAAGTGCCCATCAACTGGAAACTGGATAAAGAAGATATGGTTCTTTTATAAAATGGAGTACTACTCAGCCATAAAGAATGAGACACTAGAGACATTTATAGCTAAATGGATGCATATTGAGGCCATACTCTTAAGTGAAATAAATAGGACACACGTGTAAATACTGAATAGTTTCTCTAGTGTGAGAAACTGAGAGTGTAAATAAGGATTAAAATGATTAAAACAAAAAACTGATAATTTGAAATAGGAAGAAAAGGTCCAAAGGGGTAGGGATGATGGGAGGGGAAGGAGAAAGGAAAGAAGGAAAAGGGAAAATTATGAGAAAAGAAAAAAAAAAGGAAAATAAGTCTATGTAAATAGGGAATGGTGGAGGGGGTGAAGGGCATGCAGCTAACGGGGAAAAAATAAGAACCAAGATACATCATGTACAGGTACAAGCACCCAATGATAAATGTAAATGTACTGTATACCTAAAATGTACCAATAAAAGAATTTAAGGAAAAAAAAAGGTTTTTTTTTGAGCCTGGCATGATGGCTCACACCTGTAATCCCAGCATTCAAGAGACTGAGAAAGTGGGACCACCAAAGGTTCAAGGCCAGCCTGCACTATATAGTGAGACTCTGTCTCAAAAGAAATTTTTTTTCAAGTATATTAAGATGAAAACCATAAGTCTGGCCATTTTTCATTGTTTGCCTATGTTCACATTATAATATGTATTATATTTAATTCTTGGTTTCTTCACAGGAAAATCTAAAACAGTGCCAATTTCTATTTTAAATACAAGTTTAAAGGTGCCTTGTTTCTTTTTTTTTTTAAATAATAAATATAAGTTCTAGACTCTCTTCTTACCTCAGAGGACCACTTTGTGTGTTTTTTGAAGTCTCCTGTAAATATCCTTTATTTGCTCTGTACTGAGTCATATCTACCCTACTGACATAGTCTTACTGTGGTTTTTTTCTTCTCAATGTTGTTCTCTCTCCATCTCAGGTGCTTACACAAAATTTCACTTTTCTATTTGTTTATCATCTCCCAAATTAAACAGAATATATTGCTCCAAATTTACACATTCCCCTTTATCTATTTTATGTTCTTTCAGTATTCCCACAGAACAATTAAATTATCTGAAGGATTTAGTATCTACAACTTCAATCAGATAATTTTAAGAAATTAAATGTCATTCCTATTTTCTCCAATACTCAGCTATTCATGCTATAATTTCATTGGGTAAACCTTGGCCTATACTATATCTATGTATTCATATTCCAAAGGTATTTTTAAACTAAGGTGCTTACCATTTTTTAAAAATGTACACAAGCTCAAATAATCAAGAGTATTTAGAAAATACTGCTAAATTTCAAATTTCAGTTACAAAGGTTAAGTAACAAAGCTACAAAATCTCTTTGGATATAATTCTTTTTAAGATTTTAAATTTATTTTTAATTAACAAATATTAATGTTGATTTAAATATTCAAGACTATCACTGGACAATTATACAAGTAGAGAATGCTACAGAAGTGTAACTGTATTAAGTATACATAACTAAGGTTAGGGCTTTTAAAATAAATCCCAAATAAAGCCTAATTTTAAAAATTGCAATCAGTTTTAAAACACAGCATAGAAGTAAACCATACAAGTTTGTACAAGTCAAACAAGGTCACTGTTTTGTTAGCCATGATGGGAAGCCATCAAACTAAAATGACAAAGTATCTCTATAAGACAAGTTTTGAAACAGAAAAGTTTAAATGCTATCATATCACCACATTGAAAGGTTTTCTTTTTACCTCAAACAAATCTACAAATTGCAAGTAAGTTTATATATAGTTACATAAATATTTAAGAGTTAATTATTAATTTATGCATTATATATGAGTGTTTATATATTAATATTTACACTTAAAATACAAAAAGCATTCTTTATTTTTAAAGTAAATTTCATTTAATCCATCTGGGTTTTCAACTAGACACATTAATTGCAATATATTAATATCATAAACATTAAACATTTAAAGTTGAATAATTTTAATTTTGAAAGAGCAACTTAGCAAGTCATATAAAAAACAAAAAAGCAAAGTAAACAGTAAGCAATCTAAGCAAGATTCACACTTGAAAATTAAAATAGTGAACAAATGTTCATTTTAAATTCTCTAATTTTACTTGAGTCATCTGTAAGCAAAACCCAAAATCAATTTTAAAAAAGCAAAGAAACATCAATCATAAAGTTGGTCTGTCTTATTACTCTGAAACCACAAACATCACAAAGTACAAATTTATTTTTATTGTTATTTACCAGTTTCCAACCAGTCAATGAAATACATAGCTTCATCTTGCACAGTGATTTAATGTATTAATGGGATTCAAAAACAACGTTAAAACCATTAAAGAGATAATAAAATGAACATAATCTAACAACCTGGCACATAAAAGGCACTTAATTGCTGACTTAATTCGATTTATATTATGCCTTGAAAACTCTGTTTTTGCATATATTAGTAGACATTACCTACAAAGCCTTATTGACAGAGAGGGCATTTTACAAATGTGAATACCAAGTTTCTGAAATAAAGAAACTTGTACACCACTTCATTCCAAGCTCATTTTCTTTTTATAACCATCATTATTGGGTTAAATTTAGTAATTAATTTTATTTGTTAAGCAGTAGTCCCAGATTTTTGTTTTAATGAATATGGACACTGATGATATTTAAGTGATTTTCCCACAGCTGGCTGATAACTAAAACAAGATGAGATTATACTACCTCTTAAAGTCACTGCCAGTTTTATAACTGTCCAAATGTGTAACTGTTACGAATAATGAGGTACTTTTTCAGAAAAAGGGAAATACAAGGTTGAAAAGTCTGTTGGTCATAGGAAACAATATCAAAATCTCAAAGTTAAAAATTCCCCAATTTAAGCACACATTCAATGCTTAAACTTTGTCTACAACATTCCTAATAAGAGGTCATTCAGACTTTAGTGACCATTCCCTTTAAGATCAAAACAAGAAACATGAAAAAAGATAGCTGGAAAAGGAGGGACTATTTTGACAACCACAGTATAAAGTTGTAAGTCCATAAAATAAAAGAATCAAAGTCATGAAGTCTTAAAATCTTCAAAGGGAATATCCTCCAGTCTCCATGTAATTTCAAGCCTCAGACAACACAATTCCCCACTCTTGAGCCTGGAAATACTTTGAGCTGTGAAAGGTTGGGGAAAAGACAAAGACAAACTACAGAAGCAAAAATAAGCAGTTATTCTTTAAAAATTTATGGATTAGAAATAAAACACTTAAATCATCAAAACAATTTATCATTACTTCTCTATTCTACCTTTAGCAATGCTCTAATTCCAGATTACTAATTGAATCCAACTTCCTCACCTCAATTATTCTTTCACTTCCTTCACCTACATTCATTTTTACCACGGCTTCTGTGAAATGAATCATTCAATGGTGTGCCCTAAATTAAATCTTATCTCATATTTAAGAAAGCCCTTATTTTCTGTTTCCTTCAAGCATTCCCGAAGTGTTTTTGTCTGATTTTTGTGGTGTTAGGGACCAAACCCAAGGGCACAAGCATTCTACCACTGAGCTACATCCCCAACCCTAAGTGCTTCTTTTTAATTTTGAAAAATACTTAAAAGTTACTTTACCTTATTTACTTGGGAATACAAGGAAAATATTCTAAATTAAAGGTGGTATCAGCACCAACTTAAATGGCCACACTATGCAGCATAACTCAAATGAATTATATGTTGCTCTAGCATTTTACCATACTGTAATGTATACTAATATGACAACAATCTTGTACTTTTATCTGTATTATCTCTAATGTAACTTAATTTAGAACAACTGTGTATCAGAAAATGTTACAAGTATTTTTTAGAAGTCACTAATATG
The DNA here is from genome assembly GCF_053883595.1 of Heterocephalus glaber. Lineage (NCBI taxonomy): Eukaryota > Metazoa > Chordata > Mammalia > Rodentia > Bathyergidae > Heterocephalus > Heterocephalus glaber. Next base: position 28,558,071 of record NW_028258296.1, on the reverse strand, counting down.
CAATCCTTCTAATTACACTGATTCAGTCCTGCATCCGAATGAAGTTCCAATAAAGTACTTCTGGTAAAGCACCAAGAGACACCACTGTTTAAAGACTTCCTAAACCAAAAGGCAGAATAAGGACTTTGCTGTCCTAGTTTCAGCTCACTCTATGGCTCTGATTTTCTGCCAAAGTTTCTCCAGCCCTTCTGAATACCAAACTACTACCAAAAACATTTTTAAAGATCTAACACAACTGACTTTTCTCCCTCTAACTCAAATGGACTACAAAAACTTTTTAAGTCTCAAGAAACGAAAAAACCAATTAATTCAGGGTCAATCAGCGACATCTATACCCAAAGAAAACTGAAGAGTATTGTACAGTTCTTTTTTTAAAATCAACTAAATTTCATTGGTTTTCTCAATTTTTAAAAAAACAGATTAAAAGTTGTGTATTTGAGAAACCCACCTATTTTTTAACTTAATATTTTAACTAAATTTTAAGGTAAGCTCACAGCGACTTCAAACTTTATCCAAATGATCCCTACCACAATTTTTAAGGACACTTTTAACTTTCTAAGACTTCCTTCTTCCTCGGCAACTCACTACCATGGTCATCTCCACCGTCATTAGCAGTAACTGCACAACGCCCCTCCCACCCTAACTCCAATACAGTAATTCAAGACATTCATTCTCAGGTGGCTTCCACACTGCAGCTACTGTGATTAATGCTGCCACATCTGTGAACATGCATGTACATCTCTTTTAAAGCGGAAATGTAAGATTCACAAGGCAATTCTATGCTTAATTTTTTTGAGAAATCACCATAGTTTTTTACAGTAGCCGCATCATTTTATATTCCCACCAAGAATGTACAAGGGTTCCACTTGCACCACATACTTGACAATACTTTTTATTTTCTGTTGTTTTGCTAATAGCCATGTTAAGTGATACCTTACAGTGTTTCTGAGCTGCATTTCTCTAATAATTAGTGATAATGAACATATTTTCATGTGCTTACTGGCCATTTGTATAGATTCTGGGGTACTAATTAATCTGTCCATCTCTTAAATGGACTAAGATATTCTAAGTATGTGGTTTTTATGTATTCTGGATAGTAACATAAAGTATATGAATAGCAAATACATTCTCCCATTCTGTGGGTTCACTGTGTTGACAGTATCCTTTGATGTACAAAAGTTTTTAATTTTAATAAAATCCAATTTGCTTCATTTTTGTCATGTTTTTGATGTCATATCAAAAAAAATCAGTCAAATCAATCATCATAAAATTTTTCCCCCTATGTTTTCTTTTAAGAGGTTTTTAAATTTTCATTCTTATATTTAGGTCTTTGGCTCACTACTCATTTTGAAGTAAATTTCTGTATATGATTTTAAGGTTAAGAGTCTAATTGCATGTAGAGATCTAACTTTCCAGCCAGGCTTGGCGGCACTCGCCTATGATCTCAGTACTTGAGAGGCTGAAGCAGGAGGACTGCAGTGAGTTCAAGGCCAGTCTGGGTACCTATCAAGACCCTCAAAAAAACTCAAAAATGTGGGCTGGGGATCTAGCTCAGTGGTTCCACCACCTGCCTCGCAAGCGCAAGGTTCCAAGTTCGATCCCCAGTACCAAAAAAAAAACAAAACCAAAACTGTACGCCACCAATTTTCCCAGCTGAAAATTTCATTGCTGAATAGGCTGTCTTTTTCTCCCACTGGTCTTGGCACACTTGCCAAAAATCATTTGATCATATATACAAGGGTTTACTCTGGGCTATCTTATGCCATTGTCTGTATGTCTGTCTTTATACCAACATCACACTCAAGTTTTGAAATCACGAAGTGTGAACACTCAAATTTTATTCTTTGTTTTACAAGATTCATTTGTCTATTCTTCTTGAGAATCCATACAATTTTAGGATGGATTTTTCTATTTCTGCAATAAACATCACTGAGATTCTGCTGGGAATTACACTGAAGCTATAAATCACTTTAGATATTATTAACTTCTTAAATTTTCCAATACATGGACACGACTGTCTTCCAATTTATTTGTGCCTTTAACTTCCTTCAGTATTCTTTTAAAGTTTTCGGTGTACAAGTGTTTGACTTCCGTGGTTAAGCTTAGCCCAAAATATTTTTATGCCATTCTTATTTTCTCTTGTAGATTGTTCATTGTTAGTGTATAAAATTGCAACTGACTTTTGTGCATTGATTTTTTTTTTTTTTAGCCCTTCAAAGCATGCTGAGTTAACTTATTCTAAAAGTTCTTTAGGAAACATTTAAAATTTCCTAAATATAAGATCATGGAACATGTAACAAATAATTTTACTTCTTTCTGTCCAAAGAGTGCCTGTTTTTGTTTTTTTAGCCAAAACTCCTCAGTAACTCCCAACATTATGTCAAATACAAGTAATAAAAGTGGGTATCTTTTGTCTTACTCTATTTCTTACAGGAAAAACTCATTTTTACCACTCAATGTAATGTTAGCTATGGGGAAACAAATTTTCAACTCAGTCTTAAAAGACAGGTAGGATACTGTTATGGTTTGGATCTAGATGTCACCCCAAAGCCTCATGCGGTCACAGGTGGGTGAATCTAGAGTGTATGATGCTAGGATTAAGGGCCTGAGATTACTAAACCATTCACATGTGAGTGATTGGTTTGGCACCACCCTAATCCCAATAGTCTGAATAAAATAAAAGGAGCAGAAAGACATGGGGAAGGCCTCTCGTTGCTTCTTCTGTCTTCCACTAATATGAACTGTTGTCCTTCTGCCATGTTCCACTCTGCCTTGGAGCCAGCTGATTATGGACTGAAACCTCTACAAATTGTAAACTAAATAAATCTTTCCTCCTTTAACTTGGAATGCTGAATATTTTGTCTTAGCAACAAGAGAAAAGTAACTAAATCAGATATGGATACCTAAAAGCTAGAGGGAAAGCAACCAGGAGGGCAGAACTACATAAACAAAAAGAGGAATTCAGAAAATAATGTAATTTTTCATTACTAATTTTAAAATCAGCCCAGATGAAACAGAAAAATATAACTAAGTCCATAGTTCTCATTGCTAAAAAGTAACAGAGGTAACTACCCAAAAACAGGTTATTTTCTAAATTCTATCCTTATCAACCAAATGGTTATGATACAAAGTATACAAAAATCTTGTGTGTTCTACAATTCTACTAAAAAATGAAGGACTATTAACTAATGATAAAACCTTCTGAGATGTGCAACATGACCTCTTCCTGTTAGCAAATGCCCTTCCACATTCAATGTAACAACTTTTGAAACAGTGGCCACCTTTTTAGACAAAAAAAAAATATATATATAGCTTATTTTTTAAAATTCACTATGTATAAAACAGAAAGCAAATGATGAGGTTCATGGATGAGTCAGACTTGACAGTTTCTTTTTGGTAATGAGTAATGAACCCAGATCTTTGCACTGAGCTCAAATACCCACCCCCATTACCTACTTTATTTGGGGGTTTTGTACTTTTTTTGGAGACAGTGTCTCACTGTGTAGCTCACTGGCCTTGAACTTGAAGAGATTCTCCTGCCTCAGCCTCCTGAGCACTGGGATAACAGGCATATGCCACCACACCCAGCTCTATCACTTCTGTTGAGACAGTGAGCCACTAAATTGCCAGAATGGAGTTGGAACTTGCCATCCTACTGCCTCAGCCTTCCAGAGTACTGTGAGTACAGGTGTGTGCTACTAGGCCAGGTTGGTTTTTTTTTTCTTTTTAAAGCTACAAATTTCTAGAGAACAAATCGCATAAAAGGTTTTCTATAAATTATTTTCAGAAAGGTATATAACAGAAAACCCACCACACTGCTGGCCCTTATAGAGTAAAAAATTGAAAATGCATGTGCAACAATCTCAATGGTTAATGTTACCCAAGCAGCAATTTGCCAAACGCTGGACCAACAGATGATGCATATCCTCTGGAAGAACAGAGCACAATGACACAGGATTTCATACTCAGCATGGCATTAACTTGAAATTTATGAACTATTTCTAAATTTTTTCATTTAGTATTTCTAGACCATGGGTAACTGAAACCATAGATAATAAAAGATGGCTGTAACTTACCCCTGGAGCTGACATTCTAACCCTACCAGAGAACATAATTACCAAAAAGGAGAATCAAGAGCAGGACTTGTCTTCATGTATGTTTTCATAGTTTTAACATGAACAGTACTAACAAGAAGAGAACTGTTCTAGTTTTAACTAGTTAAAAGCATCCCTTTGTGTACTCCCTCTGATTTCTTGGCTTTCTAGCCCATTGGACTCACTTTTCTTTTTACTCTAGACTGCCTTTCCCTTTTCGAGACTCTTCAACTATTCTGTAAGTGTAAAGGACGTATGAAATCTAATCAGAGGGCTTTGTGTCTAGGAAAAACTTCAAAGATCAGCTTATTTATGGATGTGGAAACAGAAGCATAGAGATGAAACTATTTGCCCAAGATAACAAAGCTAAGTAATACACCTAAATCAAAGATCCAGCAGTCTTAATTAGCTTTCCCTGCTTGAAATCAGTTCACTTAGCTAAGTAAATAGTCTTACACTGTTGCCAGAAAGCAAATGGCTTCCTGGGTCTAATCTAATCTGACGGATACTTAGGTGTTGGTATATTCATGGGAATAAATCTAAAGAGTGATCTCACACTACTCTTACCACATAATTATAGTTGAAGGTTGAGATAATTTAGTTCTATCTACATATGCTTTATTATATTTGGAAAGAAGCAGAGATGACGCAGACAGAATTTTATGGCTTATCTTCATAAGAAGTATTGGAAAATCTTAATAGAATTAATGAATTAAAGTAAATTTTACATGATAAAAGCATTTTTTAATCTAATCAGAAGTCTCCATGATCTAAAAGTGAGAAATACACACAAATTTGCGCATGATTTAGCTATTTTTAAATCATTCTTATATTATCACTTATTGTGATACATACTATGATATATATATAAGAAATATACATTCTTATATATATTTCTTATTTATCACTTATTGTGATGGCAATATTGGTGGGAAGTATCAAGTAAATGAATTCTCTTGCACATTAACACAAACTCTTAACAATACCACTGTGAATTTACATGGCCATTTGTACTACAAACATGTACTAATAAAAATATGTAAAAAATAATTCACCATATAGTACTTACTTTACTCAACGTATACAATACTGGTGTAACAACTATTGTGGGACCGGTGTTTGAGAATCAATAGTTTAAAGTACACTGTCAAAAGTAAAGATTCTCAAACACTGACCTTTAGATAAGAAGCACTAGTGAGCTTTAAAAGTAATAAATCCTGGTCCTCATCCCAGAGCTACTAAATGAATTTCTGGGGTTAGGTGCCCAATTTTTGATGTACAGTTGGGTTTAGGGACATTGATCCATACTGTGTCTAAGCTTAGATGTAATTAAAGCAGTGCTTGGTAGCAGTAATGTCCAATCTAGTCTGTTGGGGCAATGAAAGTTCCAGACAGAAGGCAACTTAGTGCGGCCCTATCTCAAAATAAAAAGGGATAGGCATAACTCAATGATAGAGTGCCCTTCCATTCAATCCCCAGTACTGCCTCGCAAAAAGATTCCAGACAGAAGTCTTCTATGGTTTGAGTATAATCTGAGTGATGCCTAAAGGTTCATATGTCAAGACCTGGTACTTATGGTGGTCTTAGGAAATAGTGGAACCTTTGGATCCTTAGGTCATTGGATACACGCCCTCAAAGGGGACTGTGGGACCCCGTCACAATCTCTCTGCTCCCTGGATGGAAATATGACCACTCACTCCCAAACACACTCATGTAATTGCTATGTAGCTCTTGGGCTACTACTGTTCTTCATATACCTCACTCTTTGGTTAGAGTCCACCAGACAAACAAGATATCTGAATCCCAAGCACCACTCAACTTGATTTCCCAAAAGAATTTTGTGTTAGTCAGCTTCATGTTACTATATTCAAATATGAGAGATCAGCCACCCTGAAGAGAAGTTTATTTAGCTCACATTTTTGGAGGTTTAAAGTCCAGGCCCCACTGGTTTAGCCTTCGATGAAGGTAGTAGATAACAAATACATTGGAGCAATGGAGATTTAAAGAGAAAGCGTTTATATATAGGCAGATGTATGCCAGACTTGAAGATAAACATATAAAAGTTAGTCTACACAGCCTTTATTACTTACAAATAATCAGTTTACAACATGGTTCTCAGTCCAGAACAGTCTTGATCCCTCCCCACCAAGGGACATCTTGGAACATTTAGAGACAGTTTTGGCTGTCACAAGCAGTGGAGGAAAGGGACTGCTATTGATATCTAGGGAATAAAGACTAGGAAGGTACTAAACATCTCACAATGTACAAAATACATTCTTCCCCTTCAACAAATCATTATGCAACCCAAATATCAACAGTGCCAAGACTTAAAAATCCTGGTTTATATTTCTTCTAAAAGATATGTGGGTACTTTAGAGACCAGAAGCCCAAAAAGTATTTGAAAACTAGGAAAACAGGAATGTTCCAAGGTCTGATCTGAGTGGGAAGGGAAGGTGGGAGAAGCAGGGTTTGCCATTTATGAGGTCTCATTGTCTAAGGGGCACACACATCAAGAAAAGGCCAAGAGAGTTTTAGGTTAGATTCAAAGGATAAAAAATAGGTTAATTAGGTTCTGGGTAAGATGCTAGAAAGGAAATAACAGACGCCAAAATTTGGAATTGGAAATGAGAGGGGAATATTGAGACCTTTAGAAAGGCAGATATTTGACCTCTGAATATTTTTGGTACAGTGAAATAGCAGAATTTAATAATTCTATAGAATTTAATAATTTCAAAGTTATAATATATCCAGAGATACTACTTAATGTTTCTCCCTCAAAATAAAAGCTATGTGAGGGAAGAATTTTTTGGATTCCCAGGCACTGTTTAATGTACTAAGCAAAAGTAAACACTTTACAGAAAGTCTGATTAGTTGTTGCTAGGGAGATTAAAACTAGTTATCTCTTTTCCTGAGAGTCTCAGAAGTAAATAGGTCAATGAAAAGACCCCATTTCTGACATAACAACCAGGGGCTACAATAAATCCCCCATTTATGAACAAGTTCCCTTCCAAGAGAACATCCCTAAGTCAGATTCTTTCAAAATTCAACAAAGTGAGTCCTACAGGGTGCACCTGGTAAAGTTTGCAACTCCAATATTTGTAAGTCCAGGACTTACTGTAATCACTAAGTGTCTAATCACTCCTTTGAAAGCATTCTCAACTCCCTTATTCTTCTCTCATTTTACTACACTTCTCACAAAATCTGAAACGGCTAAAACCACCTGTCTACCTCTTCTATTCCCATATTGAGTAGCTGAATGCAGCTGGAGAAAACCTCAAACCAGTACTGACAGGTCTCTCTTCAAAAAAAAAAAATTCTTTTTTCCATAACCTTGTGAGTGCCTCCAGGGAGGCCCTTTGATCCCATTACATGTTCTCTGCCTGCTCACTCTATGCTTTACAATACTTATTTGCCACTTCCTCTTTCTCAGGAAAAATGCAGTAAGACTTCTTTCCTCACCTTCAGCTAATTTAGACTCTATTTTCACTAGGAAACTGAATCAATCTGTTGATAATTGCCTCACTGTTATGCTTTAGATTTTAAATGTCCCCAAAATGCCACAGATTTGGTTGTCAGTTTGAACCATTACCAAGAAGTAATGGAACCTTTAAGAGGTGGCATCTGGTGGAAGGAAATTAGGTTACTGGAGGTATGACCTTGAAGGGGATATGAAGACCTTGGCCCTTTTCTCTCACTTTACTTCCTGCCCACCATAAGATGAGCAGCATTGTTCCACTATGCTTCCCTGCCAAGACACACTGCCTTGCAACAGGCCCAAAAGTAACAAGCCAACCAACCATGGACAGAAACCTCTGAAAGCACAAGGCAAAACAAATCTTTACACCTCTCTTTAAATTGATTTAATCTCAAGTATTTGTCACAGAAATGGAAGCCAAAGGGCCAGGGATTTACCTCAGTGGCACCACACTTCCCTCACAAGCGCAAGGTCCTGAGTTCAATCCCCAGTACCACACACACACACAAAAAAAACAGAAATGGAAGCCAATTAATACTCATCTTTCTCTTATTAAACAATAAACCTATAATCTGCATTCTTTTCTTCCCCCCCCCATTAACTTTATTGGTACATTTTAGGTATAAAATACAGTTACATTCATCATTGGGATCTTGTACCATTACATGAGTCTCTTGGTTCTTATTTTTTTTCCCCTTCCCTTGCCCTCCCTTCACCCCCTCCACCCTTCCCTATTTGCAAAGACCTTGTTTCCATTTTTTTCCTCTTCTCATATTTTTTCCTTTCACTTTTTTCCCTTCCCCTACCCCTCCCAATTCCCCTGCTCTTTTAGACCTTTTCTTCCTGTTACACAATATCAGTTATACATTTTTTAAATTACAATATTAAGATCTAGGAGACATTACCACAGATTTTACAGAATTTAAAAGGATATAGAAAGCATATTACAAAAATCTTTTTTGAAATAAATTTGACAACTTCTAAGAAGTAACTTAGAAGACAAACTAATGAAACTAACTCTGGAGGAAATATAAAATTTGAATAGCACCTATTAAAAAAAGTATATTCCTAGCTTGAAAACCTACCTATACGACAACAGCAGGCTCATAAACATTTTAACTGATAAATTATATCAAACAATTAAAGCAGAAAAAAGAAGGAACACTTCTCCCCTCATTTTAGGAAATCAACATTGTGCTAATCCTAAAACTGGATAAAGATAATAGAAGAAAAAAGTATGAATATAGATAGAAATTTGTTTAACAAAACAAGCGCTTAGAAGTCAGATCTGGCAGTATGGAGAAAGTGGTTTTGTTATAGGGATGGCAGTGTTGGTTCAGCATTAGAAGATCCACCCCCAAAAGTCATCATTTTAACAGAGGAAAGGAGAAAGCCATATGATCCTGTCACTAGTTGGAGAAAGAGTATTGGACTAAATTCTACAGCTGTTCATGGTAAAAGCTATCAGGAGACTAGAAGTAGAACAGAACCTTCTCAACAGATCAAAGACATGTACTCCATACTTCCAACAAAGACTCCTACGAATGGAGACGATACAATGCTTTCTCCCTAAAGTCGGGAACAAGGGCAGATATGCCTACTCTTCATCTGTCCATTAGACTTTGAAACATAGGTCTAAACCAAAATAGTCTGGCAATAAAATGACACAATTAGGATAGGATTGGCACGGCAGAAGCAAAATCTTTATATGTAGATGAAATGATCATCCAAAGAGAAAATACTAAGAAATCTCTAGGAGCCCCTAGAACTTGTACTTGAATTTAGCAGGATTAGAAAACACAAGGTATATATAAAAATTCAGGTCTATGGATACTTGCTATAAATGAAGAATTGGATATTGAAATTTAAAAGTTATGTAGGAGTACAAAGGACCCAGAAAAGCCAAAAACAAAAACACAAACAGTGTTGGAAGACGTTTAGCACCCACTTTTAAGACTTCTTCTAAAGCTACAGTAATCAAGGCAGTGTTGGTGTAAGGAAGGACATATTGATCATTTGAATAAAACAGAGAATCTAGAAATAGAACCACACATATATGGTCCACTGAGTTTTGAAAGATCATTTAACATCAGCATTTTATAGAATATAAACTCAATTCAAGAGCAGAGGAAGAGATAGTGTCTTCAGCAAACGGCACTAGAACACCTGGTATCCGTATATTGCATTCTTTTCAATTACATCGTTCACTGCTCCCCAGATGAACTTCGAGTGCTGAATCTCTTGCCTTTTTTCTTACTCTAGAACACTTTTTTTGAAACTGTACCCTCTTGCATTATCATCTTCCCATTCCTTCTCATTTGTAAACAGCCTGCATCCTCAATCTAGCCCCCATTTCTCTGCTTCCTTTAGTAGCAAATTCTCCAATAAGTCATTTTTCTGTACAGTACTTGCTCTATCTCTCATACCTTGCATTTGCTTTCTCACCCCCAAATGCTTTAATGTACACTTTCTACAAACAAGGATATTTACAAATATGCAAATTAACATCGATGCAGCTCTACTACCTAATTATTAGACACATTTAAATGCAGCAAAATGAGAGAGGGGAAGGGAGTTGGGGATGGTTCCAAGGGAAACATCTTACATGGTAAAAGCATCAGATTTATAATGATGTTACTTACTATTATTGTCATGTCTCTCTAGCTTCCTTTGGTCTGAAACAGTTCCTCTGTCTAACCTTGTTTTTCATGGCCTTCATGCTTTTGAAGGTTACAAAACAGTTTCTTTGTAGAATGACCACCAACTTCAGCTTGTCTACCACTCCCACAGATCTAGATTATGTTCTAGGTACAGAAATTGTGTCTTGTTACATCCAATCAAGAGACACATGAGTTCAATTTGTCCCATTACTGATGATGCTAACTGATCATTTGATTAAGGTGTTAACTGCCAGCCTTCTCCAATGTAAAGTAACTCTTTTTCCCTTCATGATTAACTTTGAGACTATGAAGTATCTTTTTCTTCACCAGACTTTCAATGTATTTATATATTTATCAGTATGGATTTTGGGCTTCCCATTTATTCACAATTATTATTTATTTAGATGTTCACATTGCCCCTTATTTGGACAGTGGGAGCCCCTTTATGCAGGGTGTGTGTGTGTATGACATGTTCCCATCATTCTTTGACTATTTCCTTACTTTTTGCCAAAAGATTCATTTTGTACTTTCCCTGCACTAGCTTGAAGGCAGCTATTTTTCCCAAGGAATCCTGGTTTCTTTTAGAGAATAAAGGTAATCAGAAGCCAAGATCTGAATGTTAGGTATGCTCAATGCTATTTGGGTTACCCCTATTCTGTGGCCCTCTCAATAAACAGATCAGGAGGACAATGAAGACATACACACATACATCTCTTTATTTCTGGATGAATCTCTATGTATCGAAAGTCATGAGTTAACATCAGTATCTCCAATTCCAATCTAACAAGAACACCTTTTCAATATTTGTAATCTCTTTCTCCAATGGTAAAAAAAAGCTGGCTCCCTGCACCCTTAATATAGTTACTCATTTGAATAATTCCTATTGTGTAACCAATCTCCCACTGCTACTGCTCATATGCCCCACTCAGGTGACATCTCCTACTTGTACACAAGCTTCACACAACTTTTTAAACTATCACTGCTGCCATCACTTTGGTATTCATCAGGCTAATGCCACTGTGCTCCCTCCATCCACAATGCCCTCTCTCTCTCCACCTGGGTTCCACTATCATGAGGCTGGGTGCCCTCCTCATTCCACTTGGGCTCGCACACACTGCAATGGAAATAGCTTCTCCCCACTTTAACCTCACACACACTGAACTCATCACCCTCTCCTATGGAGGCTGTCCATTTTCCACTTAGGCTCTAACTTACCGCTCCAGCCACATTGTTGCCCTCCTCAAAACTGAGATTCTCATACTCTGCTCCAGACCATCACAGCTTCCAAATCTGTTAGGACACTAATCTTGCTCAGCCTGGTCTCAATTGCTCAAAAGGCGAAAGAGAGGATAAGTTCCTGCCATTCACTTTAGATTCAGCTTTCTATTTCCCAACAATCAATTCTTCACTTATCCCTAACCAGATGAAAAAAAAAAAATGGAGGAGCATAGTACTAAAGATCCAGGCTTTCAGCAACATCCTCAGCCTTTTATTATTTTTTTTATTATGGAACAGGGTCTTGCTGAGTCCCTAAACTGCCCAAGATAGGCTCAAACCTGTAATTAATCCTCCTGCTTCAGCTCTCCAGAGTGCTGGGATTATAGGCATGTGATACCATGCCCAGCTAGAAGGATTCTTAATTCACAGTTTGCTTATTAGTCTAAAGGCAAAATGAATGTGTGTGTCCCAAATATTTTAAAAAATAAAATTCTTCCAACTATTAAATATCAATTGTCGGGCCGGGGATTTAGCTCAGCGGTTTCGCCGCCTGCTGCGCAAGTGCAAGGACCCGAGTTCGATCCCCAGTACCAAAAAAATAAATAAATAAAAATAAATAAATATCAATTGTCTAAGAATTATAGAACAGAACTGATAAAAGAATATTTTCACAAGTTATTATTAGATCTTTTAACATTCTGGAATAAAAATGTTTTAACCCTAAAATGCATTAATGCAAGACATGGTGATAGTATGATATTTAAAACAGAAATATGGATTTTTTTTTTTTTTTTTTTTTTTTTTTTTGGTGCCGGGGATCGAACTTAGGTCCTTGCGCTTGTGAAGCAGGTGGCAGAACCACTGAGCTAAATCCCCGGCCCTTGGATTTTTTTCTAATTATGCCAAATTATTTACTCTCTGCCCATCTTCCTTTATTGCTTAGGAAAGGTATGAGTCTCAATTTTAGAATGACTGGTCTTTTTCTTTTAATTCACTTATATTTATAGCATTTTTCTTCACTCCCACATCTAGGGAGCAGTAACAGTTTTGTACTATAATTTGTTACTGTATATTTAAAAGGCCTAATGAGACACAGAAGAGGTTCAAGGCAGCAAGCGCACCAAGAAGTTTGCAGAATGAACATAAAGAACCTAATATTTTATAGATAAACATCTTTTCCTACCATGTACTAAAGTTAAAAATCTTGGTTAGTAATAATATAAATAAATCTAAATAGGTTTATATTTGCCTCATGGTTTTTATTTCAACAGATAATTCAGCAGTTTCTTATAAGTACTGTTACAGTAAGACTTCATACTGTCATGTTCATATATGACTCATTCATTCATTTTTCATTTATTCACCCAGGAACACTCATCTTGTACAATAACATGCTATCAACTTCACTGCATGTCCCCTGCCATCACCTTGCTCCCATCTACAATTACCTTTTCTGTAATACTGCAGTGGCCTCTTAACTCATCTCTTAATGTCATTTCTAGTCATCCTCTAATCCACTTTTCACATTGTATTAGATTGATCTGTTCAAAATTCAGACAATACAGTACAACTAAAAGCACTGATTCTGATGGAATCCAAGCTTCAAAATTTTGCCATTTATTAGCTGTGTTATCTTCAGCAAGCCAATTAACCCTTCTACTAAATTTCCTCATGTGCAAAACAAAGATGTCCATATGTATATCTTAAATTGTAAGAATTAAAATGAATATAGCAAATGCTCTATGAAAGGTGGTCTACCTCATTATCTTCAAAAACAGGTTTAGCTAGGTGTAGGAGCATTCACCTGTAGTCCCAGCTTTTCAAGAGGGTGAAGCAGGAGGATCGCTAGAGTTCATGAGTTCAAGACCAGCCTGGCAACACTGTGAGACTTTATCTCAAAAACAAAAAAGAAAGAAAAAGAAAAGAAACAAACCCAACTTGTATTTGCTTTGCTTGAACTATAGTGATGAAATGTTCTGGATGTTTTCATTTGAGAAATACCGGCACACCTTCCTGTATAAGGACATCTGCACTAATACTCTCTACATGAACTCCCACTTCTGCCATCTCACACCCATCTATTAGTGTGTGAGATCTAAACAATTTTCAGATCTCTACTAACATTTCCTCCAGAGACACCTTCCCTAAATTTACTAGTAAGTTAGGTTTTTATGTTGCTATCATTATACAGAATTCTGTTCTCTCTCTTTGGGGTACTTACTCTTTCTTCATTTGACTACTTGATTAATAGCTCTCTTTCTGCCATGAACATTTTTGCTCTCAACACATTTTTTGCTTAGCTCAACACCTAATCATCTGCTGAATAAAATGAATGAATAATTGCCACCAGTGCCAGGCACTGTGTTGAGTGCTTTATATATAATCTCACTTCATCTCTCATAAAGGATAGGTATAATTACTATTTTACAAATGTGAAAGCAAGGCTCAGAGTTTACAAGCTAGTAAATGACAGTGGGCTAGATAGGTGATACAAGGAAGAATCAAAGCAGATCCTGCACTTAGAGCTTATTAAGTGCTGAAAAAGTGTTTTAACTGAGCACAAAATCAGTTACATATCAGGCCAGGGATTTAGCTCAGTGGTTCCGCCACCTGCCTGGCAAGTGCAAGGACTCACATTCAATCCCCAGTACCAAAAACAAAACAAAACAAAACAAAAATCAGTTACATATTATTTGTGTATTATGATGACAATGTTGACATTTGGTCTAATATGTGATGTTTTAAGGCACTAATACACCAATAAAACTAAACAGAGAAAGAAATTAGAGATATAAATATTGCAAAATAAGAAGACAAGAGTATCACTACTTGCAGCTCTTAATCTACAATACCAGGAAAACTAAAAAACACTGACAGAAAAACTACTATAAAAAACAATTCAGTAGGGTGGCAATATACAGAATATGTAGAAACAAGTCATTTCCACACATACAACCTCCAGTTAGGATTTCTGATTCAGCAACTATATTTCACAACTTGTAAACTAAAGCTAATAGCAACTTTACATTTTATTTTAATTAAAAGAATAATTCTAATACTTAAATGATAATGCTTACTTTGTTATTTTACAAGTAACCAAGTACAATTTCCTATGTACAACAGGTTTTAACCTTTTGAATTAGCAATTGTTTCTATGCCTATTGCTTATTTACCTAACAATTGTGTTCATACAAAATATTTCTTTAAATGTGATGAACTGTTCAGAGTATTTCATACATGTGATACATACCTAAGTAGTAAACTCAAGATTATAGATATTTTACCTTGAATAATAAAAAATAAAAATCATTTCTACCACTAACAATGAAGTTATTTTGGACAAAATACTTGCCCTAACAAAACCACAATGAGATAACAAAAACATCAGATGCCTCAAATGGTAAATATTCAATAATTATTAATTATTAGCATTACTAAAATAAATTAAATAGGAGTGGAAAGGGAATGCAGCTCAACCTAGAACTTTTCTCTACCCTCTCCTCCAAAAGCAGGGCCTCACCACATAGTCCAGGCTGGCCTTGAACTCGTGATCTTTCTGCCTCTGCACAAGTGCTGGGATCACAGGCACGTGTTGCCACATCCAGCATGTGTTTTCTACTGCTTGGCTTGACACAGTATAAATTTTAGCACATAAAGCAATGGTTCTCATCCCTTAATATGAGAACCATTTGGGGTATTTTCCAAAAATATAAATTACTGAGCCTCGTTCTGATTCAGAAGGCTACAGCAGGACTTGGGAATTGATATTGTTCCTACTACCTTTAAATTCCCCAGAAGATGATTCTAATGATCACCTAGATTTGTGGATTGTTAATAACAGCAACATTTCTCACCCACATAAGAACACTATGAGCAGTAAAGTCTTACAAACAGGACCTCACCCAACATCTACATAATTTAATGAATCAAATATTCAGGCTAGGCTGGCCAAATCCACAAAAGCTGACTGAAATATGAGAATTGTTCTTTAAAGGATATGAAATCTATAAAAATATATCATTACTTCTGGACTATCAGAAGTTGAATGAACGAATTTACACTTCACCCAAGCAAAAAATAATTACAAGAAATAATGTGGGACTGCATAACTCTGTAATCATAAAACTCCCCTAGCCCCAACTGTGATTGAATGTGAGTAAATAGATAAAGATGTTTGTTAGTTCTGGGACACTAGATAAGATCTGTATCAGCCATAATTATTCAACTCTTTGTTCGAAAACTGATGTTCCCGACACCACTATCTATAGAACAATCTACAAAACATCTGCTGACCATCAGTACTTGTCAGGCTAATTAACATACAAATGTAAGACCACTAACCTTTGTTCCCTCTTCTGTAAATTTCACCTGTTAACTTCCCTGCAACCCCCTATAAAAAGAGCCTCGGACTCTGGGCTGATGGCCTCTCTAAGCTACTTTGGTTTGGGAGTGCCGTCTGGCCAGACTAAGGTCTGTTTTACTTTCCAACTTGTCCGGTGTGTTCCTTCCCGGGTGTTCTTCGCTGCAGTCAGCTCCTCGGAGCGTTTGGTAAGGGCCCCGGTCTTACAATAAACATAAGTAGGTTCTTAATATGTCAAAAAAATGAGAGAAAACCACAATATAACTTTGATTAATGAACCAATTAACATTCTATGTAGAACATAAATGAGTACAACATAAATAAGACAGCAAAAGATTACTGTCATTATTCTTCTTAGAATAGACCCAAAGAACAGCCAAAATATCTCTTAAATTATAGGAATTAACAGAATTCTAAATAAAATTCAAAACTCAAAAGGTCATGTTTGAGGTAGGCAGATTTTCATTATTTTTAAATATCTCCTAGACTATCCATTTTTTGGCCTTTGAGAGCTGAAACTACTGAGACCTAACAACATAAGAAAGCTTTCTACCGGGCCAGGGACTTAGCTCAGTGGTGCCGTGCCTGCCTCGAAAGTGGAAGGTTCTGAGTTCAATCTCCAGGACAGCAAAAAAAATAGATCAAGAAAGCTTTCTACTCAGACAACAGCAAGGGCTGTCATCCATAGATAAAGCAAAGGAGACAAGCCAAATGGAATCCCAGTTAACTGAGAGGTGTCATTTAAAAAGTAAAAGATGGCAAAACTAACATTTACACTTGGATTTTAAGTTTCTTAAGTTACACCAACATCAGACATCTCTTAGTATAGAAGACTGGCTGACAAGTCTGGCGAGAAATACCAAATATAAACACAATTATCTTCTTAACATCACAATATAATACCATCTCAATATAATACCACTGCTGTCAACTTTGGCTTTTATTTTACTAATACAACCACAGGAATTTAAGGTAAACGTTCATATTTCAAAGTTAACTGGGTTGAACAGACCTTTCTTCAAAGATACACAAATGAACAATGTGCACATGAAAGATGCTGAACAGTCATCATCAAGTAAATACAAATCAAAATCACAGTTGAGATTACACTTTATATGACTATGACAGCTATAATCAAAAAGTCAGATGATACCAAGTGTTTGCAAGGAACTGTAGAAATGTGAACCCTTACACATTCCTGGGGGCAATGTAAAATACAAAGTAATCTGGGAATTCCTATAAGTTAAACTCAGAGTTACTGAATGACTCAGCAATTCCACCTTTATAAATTTACAAAATAAAAATATCCACACAAAAACACATTCACAAATGGGTCATATTATTATATTATATCATTATTCATAACAGACAAAACTGGAAACCACCTACATGTCCATTAAATGACAAACAGGATTAATAAAATGTTCATCGGTATGTACAGTGAAATAATATTCAGTAATAAAGACTGAAGTACTGATAAATGCTACAATATGGACAAACCTTGAAAACATTATGCTAATTAAAACTTGCCAAACATCAATGACTACACATAATATGATTCCATTTACATGAAATGTCCCAAACGGAAAGTCTATAGACAGAAAAATTAGTACTTTCCTAAGGCTGGGGTTAGGGGAGAGAGGGAAATATGGAATGACTCCCGATGAGCCCATCTTTCCTTGTGGAATGATAAAAAGTCACAAATAAAAAGATGAGTGGGGGAGGGGGATAAGCAAGTGAAGCACAAGGGATTTAAAGGGAAAGGAGGAGGACAAAAGTACAGTTTTTTAAGTTGTGATTAAATTCACTTAACAAAAAATTTACCACTTTAACCATTTTTAAGTGTACATACAGTTCAGTGGCATTAGATTAGATACATTCATTATTATACAATCATCACCAGCATTCATCTCCAGAACTTCTTGCAAAACTGAAATTTTACACCCTTTAAACAGTAAATCCCCATTCCTCCCTCCTCCTAGACCCTGTTAACCACCATTCTATTTCCTTCTGTTTTTGGCTATTCTAGGGGCTTCAGATAAATGGAATCATACAGTGTGTGCCTTTTTATAACTGGCTTACTTCATTTAGCATAATGTCTTCAAGATCCATCCATGTTGTATAGAATATGTCAGAATTTTCTTCCTTTTGAGAGAAGGGAAAGAAAAAAATAAGAAAAGGAAAAAATGGAAACAAAGCTATTGCAAATAGGGAGATGTAGAGGGGTTGAAGGGAGGGAAGGGAAATGGGAAAAAAACAAGAACCAGGATACATCACATACAGGTCCAAATTCCCAATGATGAATGTGACCATAATGTATACCTAAAATGTACCAATAATCTTAATGAAAAAGAATTTTCTTCCTTTATAAGGCAGAATAATATTTATTGTAAGCACATTTTACTTACCCACTTATTTGTCCATAGACACCTGGGTTGCTTCTACCTTCTGGCTATTATAAACAATACTACTATAAATACCAATGTATAAGTACCTCTTTTAGAGCCCACTTTCAATTCTTTTTCAATAACTACAAGTGGAATTGCTGGATCATGTTTAATTGTTTGAGAAACCATCATAATGTTTTCCACAGAACTGTACTATTTCGTATTCCCACCAATAGTACACAAGGTTTCAATTTTGTCACACCCTTGCCAACACATAGTTTCTGTTGTTTTCAAAGTAACCCTGCTAGCTGGTGTGAGGTGAGCCACAGATTTTTAAGGTGGTAAAAATATTCTATATTAGACTGTTGGTTATATGATACACATTTGGCAAAAGCTATAGAACTTCACAGAACAAAGCATGAACCTTAATGTTCGCAATTTTTTTTAAAAAACCATGTAGGCAATCAGAGGTTCTAATAAAGAATGCAGACTGATAAAAGAATGAACTATTTTATAAATGTATAAAACAACCTCACTGAAAGGTATAGAAGGAAAAGTGCTAAACTAATGAGTCTAAACCAAAGGCAAAAAGATATGTACATAATCACCATGTCCTAATTGTGTTAACAATTCTGATACTACTGTGTATTACTATGCAAAATTAATTATTAAGCAAAAGATAGCAGCTACAGGGTTGTTGGAGTGGGAATTTATACATAAGGGAGAAAGAGAGCAGGAAATATGTAGTAATGGATTAATTTGGAGACATCAGTAAGAATTCAGGTTTAATACAGATGCAGTTACATTAAAAATTTAGATATACTATATATGTACACAAGATAGTACACAAACATGCATTTCCTGGCATTATCAACTAAGAGGGCCTAAAAGCAATGACACTCCAGGAACAATTAGCACATACATCTAGCATCCAGATCTGGTTTCCAGTACTATCCTCCAACAAAATGAACCAAGGTTCTCTGGAGAAATAGTTAATATTAAAGCTGGAGCAGGAAATAAGATAAGTGTGAAGCATCCTGTAGTCTCAGAAAGTAAATAAGTACAAAAAAAAAACCTTACTGATGGGTATGTGTTAAAGGGGCACGGATTCCAAATGAAAGATTTCCAACAGCCAAAGCTGAAACAATCTGAGCAAGAAAACTAATAAAATAATTTTGGGTTATAACCCAAAGTATAAGAAAAAGCCATGGGTCAAGAGGGAAGGTGGTGAAGCAAGATGGCAACAACCAAGAGTAAGCAGCGTGGGGACATGGCAGTTTCAGCAAAGAGGCCAAAAAGAAACAAAAAGATGCCAAGCCTCCAGCTAAGTCATCGGCTATGCCACAAGAGATGGAGGAAGCAGAGAAGGGCCGTATCCCAGGCCCCATTTGCAGGGAATGTTGGAGTTTAGAAGGAAACTAAAATTCCTTGAAATTGATAGATTTTATTAAAAAGACACTGAGCACAAGTTCTCATTGAAGTTAACCTTCATCCAATGAAAGCATCTTAAACAAGGGCAAGTGGAAAAATAAGGAATGGATTCTCATCTTTTCTTCCAGAGGAATAAATTTCAGAACAAGACATTTTGAGAACGTTGATGCCTCATTCTAAAGCAGATACTAAAATGGATGGTAAAGATAAATTATTTGTGATTAATGAGGTCTGTGAAATGAAAAACTGCAATAAATGCATCTATTTTGAAGCTAAGAAAAAACAAGATCTTTATATGAGGCTTTCAAATCCACCTCATGGACCCTCTGCCAAATTCCTTCTTCAAAATATTCATACCCTAGCAGAATTGAAGATGACTAGAAACTGTTTGAAAGGTTTTCAGCCCATTTTGTCTTTTGATCCTGTTTTTGATGAATTGGCACATTATGCTTTGTTAAAAGAATTCTTAATTAGATTTTTAGTACACCACGGTATCATCCCAAAAGCCAGCCATTTGTGGACCACGTATTTACTTTCACCATTTTGGATAACAGGATATGGTTTCAGAACTTTCAGGTCATAGATGAAGATGCTCAACTTGTAGAAATAGGACCTCGTTTTGTCTTAAATCTGATAAAGATTTTTCAGGAAAGTTTTGGAGGACCAACTTTATATGAAAATCCTCACTACCAGTCACCAAACATGCATCAGCGTATCATAAGATCCATCACAGCTGCAAAATACAAAGAGAAACAGCAAGTAAAAGATGTGCAGAAACTGAGAAAGAAAGAGCCAAAGACTGTTCTTCCACACGATTCCACTGAAGATGTTTTTGTTACACCAGCTGAGGAAAAACCAATAGAAATACAGTGGGTAAAATCAGAGCCAAAAGTCGATTTGAAAGCAAGG
Organism: Heterocephalus glaber; assembly: GCF_053883595.1. Classification (NCBI taxonomy): domain Eukaryota; kingdom Metazoa; phylum Chordata; class Mammalia; order Rodentia; family Bathyergidae; genus Heterocephalus; species Heterocephalus glaber. The sequence continues at coordinate 28,537,537 of NW_028258296.1, read as the reverse complement.
AAAAAAAGGATTTACAAAAAGCAAAGAAAATTAAAACAGAAGATGAACAGTGGAAATGCAAAATGAATCAATGGATAACTAAGTTTTCCAAATATTGTATATTTATTTTGTATTCAGTGTGTAAATACATCTATTATCCTGGAGTACTTTGTCTAATTAGTGTGCCATTTGAAAGAAAAAAATATCTTAGAATCAGTGGTGTTTATCTTTTTCTAAATAAAGCACTGTATCACCAAAAAAAAGAAAAAGCCCTACGTCCATACTGATATAAATAAAAGACAATTAATAAATGGAGAAAAAGAGACAAATCTATGCCAAAGAATTCCAAACAAATTGTGTAGGTACTCCACCTCCAGCGTGAGCTGCACACAACAACTTCCTTCCAAAGGTTGGGGGTGGGGGGATAATAAAAGACTACAGTGGAAACCTGACAAACACTACTTCAACCAGGTGACCAAGATTGAAATGAAAACAGCACAGTGTCTTCTTCCCCAAAATTCCCAGTCTGATCATAAGAAAAATATCAGGTACATTCTACTGGAGGGGCATCCTATAATATACCTGACCAATACTCCTCAAAATTCTCAAGGTCATTGAAAACAAGGAGAACAACAAAAGGCCACAGTCAAGAAGTGCCTGAAGACATAAGTCAACTCAATGCAAAGTGGAGCAGAAAAGAGGCACTAAGTAAAAACTAAGAAAATTTGAACAAATTTTGACCTTTAGTTAACAATGTATCTGTATTTATTGATTAATTCTATCAAACGTACCATTCTAATGTATGATATTAATGAGAAGGTGGAATATGAGAAATTTAACTATCTATTATCTGTTTAATTTCTATGTCAGTCTGCCAACTGAAAAAAAAGTTCAGTGACCCTAACACTGATGGCCTCTTAATGCTCTGAAGATAAATTTATAGCTTGGAATTAGTGAACCCTCAAGTTACGACCAGCCTGACATATAAACAACTTGGGTTAATTAGGTTAATGGAATATTCATCTGCCTCTTATCTATAGCATGTACCCAGGTAAACATTCAGATCTCAGCTGTACTGACTTAGTTGCAACCAGTCCTCCAGAACCGATCGAGTTCTTAAGTCAAGGGTCCACTGTATACCTAGGTGACTAAGGGACTTAGACTAAAAACAAAGGATCTTTATTGTTCCTAACATCCAGGGAAACTTTATATACACAAAATAAATTTCTGGACTTCTGTGTTAGGACTTTTTCATCAATCTCTGAAGTGCCATCTCATCTGCCTGGCATCAGATCTACTCCACCACAGGTTCCCCATTAATTCTGGATACTAGCTCAAAATACTCACCCCCACTACACGTGGTGGCACATCCCTATAGTCCCAGCACTTGGGAGGCTGAGGCATGAGGATCACAGTGATTTCCAGGCCAGCGTGAACTACACAGTGAGACCCTGTCTCAAAAAAACAGAAAAAAGGGCCGGGGATTTATCTCAGTGGTTCTGCTGCCTGGCTCGTAAGCGCAAGATCCCAAGTTCGATCCCTGGTACCAAAAAAAAAAAAAAACACCCACCCATTCTGGCATAAGTCAGCAAGGCATGGTATGCAATGTAAGAAGCAGCCCAGATTCCAGCTAAGACACAAACTTTTCACCAACAGGGTTCTTTAAACAATTACGGGCCATAGGAGATCTCTAAAGATCAGATCTCCTCTCCATTGTTGTCATTTGTATTTACTATCACTTCCTAATTTCCATATTATTATTCAAATATACATATTTTATCTCTACAAAATTAACTCCTTGGGGAGAGAGACCATAAATTCTCCACTTCAGACTACCTTATATGTATCTCTTCCTCTTTGTCTTTTTTGACAAACTTCTAATTTTGTGCAAGTGGCAATATGCCTACCTTCCATTCCCACCAGTGAGACCTAAAGGAAAGTTTGTTGGGGGGGGGGGGGGGCCCTCTGCATTTGTCCTAATGGGTTAAGTATAGGTAATCTCCTTTTTTTTTTTTTTCTTTTCTTTTCAGCCTTAAATACAAACGTTATGGTTAGAGCTACAATTACCACCTTGTAACCCCCAAGAGAAAATTTAAAACAATTGCAAATGCTGACCCTGACAAATTGTGAACTCATCCAGCAATGGCCTACCGCCACACTTCTTGTTAAATAAACAAATAAATTCTTAATTATGACAAGTAGGGAGGAGAGGGTTCGGATAAAAAGAGTCAAGTTGTAGCTCCCAGTACCATAAACATGAATGGTTTATGTGATCTCAGTCGCTAAGCTCACTTTTGCCTCAGGAAGAGTATGCATACTTCCTTCACTTTCAACAGTAGGACTGGAAAAAACATACAGGTGAAATATCAAACATCAGAGATCATTATGCATGTCTCTTTCCTTTTTTTTTGAGACAGTCTTGCTATGCAGTTCAGGCTGGCCTTGAATTCATTATGCAGCCCAGAGTGGCCTCCTACTTGAGGTAATCCTGCTGCCTCAATCTCTACCTGTTTTGGGATTACAGGTATGCACCACCAGGCCCAGCCTTAATCTTAAACATTTTTCAAGGGTCCTGGAATCATAAAATATTTAAGGAAAGCTTCTAACATGAAAGAAGCCAAAACGAACAAAGAAAAATGCAACTCAGAGGTTATGGACATTATGCTAGGGTTAAGGAAACTAAATGTAAAATAAACATTTTTATTTTTAATTGACAAGTGTATTTATGCTGTAAGACAATATTTTAATATTATGTACACACTATAGAATGATTAAGTCAAGCTATTTAAGGTAAGCATTGCCTCACATACTTTTTTAGAGAATACTTAAAATCTCTTAGCAATCTTCAAACATACGATGTATTATGAGTAACTACAGTACTACCACATACAATATCTCTCTTGAACTTATTCTATCTGTCTAACAGAAATTTTGTGTCCTTTGCTAAACATCTCTCCATTTCCTCAAACATCCAGCAGCCTTCTGATAACCATCATTTTACGCTCTGGTTCCTATGAGTTCAACTTTTTTATACTCCACACATAGGTGAGATTACAATACATGGCATTTGTCTTTCTATGCCTGGCTTATTTCACTTAACATAAGGTTCCCCGGGCTCGTACGTGTTGTCCCAAACAAGATATCCTTCTTTTTATTTTTTGTTAAATTCTTTTATTGGTACATTTTAGTTATATGTTTACATTTATCATTGGGTGCTTGTACCTGTACATGATGTATCTTGGTTATTTTTTCCCCATTACCTGTGCGCCTTTCACCCCCTCCCCCTTCCCTATTTACATAGACTTCATTTCCATTTTTTTCTTCTTTTCCCTAATTTTTCCTTTCCCTTCTTTTCTTTCCCCTTCCCCTCACACCACCCCTACCCCTTTGGACCTTTTCTCCCTATTTCAAATTATCAATTATTTGTCTTAATCATTTTAACATTTATTTACACTTTGTTTCTCACACCAGAGAAACTATTCGGTATTTACATGTGTGTCCTATTTATTTCACTTAAGAGTATCGCCTCAATGTGCATCCATTTAGCAAGAAATGTCTCTAATTTCTCACTTTTTATGGCTGATTAGTACTCCATTTTATTAAAAAAAACCACAACTTCTTTATCCAGTTTCCAGTTGATGGGCACTTGGGCTGCTTCCAAGCTTTAGCTAGTACAAACTGTGCCGCTATAAACATGGGTGCACATACATCGCTGTGGTATGATTCTTTTAATTCTTTTAGTAAAATCCTCTAGTCCTAGTTCTTTGAGGTATCTCCATACTGATTTCCACAGTGGATGCACGAGCCTGCACTCCCACCAGCAATGGAGAAGCATTCCTTTCTCCCCACAACCCCGCCAGCATTTGTTTTGGTTGATTTCTTGATAGCAGCCATTCTTTCTGGGGTGAGGTGGAATCTCAAGTGTTGTTTTCATCTGCATCTCTCAAATGACCAGTGATGTTGAACATTTTTTCATATATTTATTTGCTTTTATTTCTTTGTCTGAGAAATGTCTGTTCATTTCAGACGCCCATTTTTGAATTGGGTCTTTGAATCTGGGGGGGCTCTGATTTTTTTCAGTTCTTTATATATTCTAGACAGTAGTCCTTTGTCTGAGGTACAGCTGACAAAAATTTTTTCCCAGATTGTAGGTTGTTAGCTCTGTTGGGTGGTTTCTCTTGTAGTCCAGAAGCTTTTTAATAAGATGAGATCCCAGTTGTTGATTCTTTGTGCTAGTTCCTGTACTATTGAGGTTTTGTTCATGAAGTCTTTTCCTATGCCAATGTCTTCCAAGAGTTCTAACTTATCTTCCAGCAAGTTTAGTGTTTCTGTCTTAATATTTAGATCTTTAATCCACTTCGATCTTACCTTAGTGCATGGTGATAGGTATGGGTCTAGTTTTAATCTTTGGCAGGTTGAAATCCAGTTTTTTCAACACAATTTATTAAATAGCCTATCTTTCCTTCAATGAGGGTGGTTGGCTCCTTTGTCAAAGATGAGGCGGCTGAGTATGTCTGGAGTTGTTTCTGCATCTTCTAATCTATTCCACTGATCCTTAGGTCTGTTCTTTTGCCAGTACCATGAGGTTTTTATCACAGTAGCTTTGTTATATAGTTTCAAGTTGGGGACTGTGATATCCCCTGCCATGTGTTGCTTAGAACTGCTTTGCTATTCTAGGTCTCTTCTGGTTCCAAATCAATTTTTGAATTGTTTTCTCTAGCTCTGTGAAGTATATTGTTGGAATTTCAATCAGCATTGCATTAAATCTATATAGTAGTTTTGGAAGTATGGCCATTTTCACTATATTGGTTCTTCCTACCCAAAAGCAAGGGATCTCTTTCCTTTTTCTCATATCCTCTTCGATCTCGTTTTTCAGAGTGCTGTACTTTTCAGTGTAGAGGTCTTTTGCTTCCTTTGTTAGACTGATTCCTAGATATTTCATTTTTTCAGATGCTGTATACAAGAAACACACCTAACGCAAAAAGAAATTCATAGACTGAAAGTAAAAGGATGGAAACAGTTCTCCATGCCACAGGAACCCAGTAAAAAGCAGAGGTAGCAATCTAATTTGAGGACAAAGTAGATTTCAAACCAAAACTAATTAAGAGACAAAGATGGTCACTACATCCTTGTCAAGGAAACAATCTAAGAGGAAGAAATGACAATCATAAATATATATGCACCAAATACAAATGCCCCCAACAAAAAACAAATATTAATGGACATGAAAAAGCAAATAAGCACTAATACAATTGTAGTGGGGGACCTCAATACCTCACTATCACAAAAAGACAGATCATCTAGACAAAAAATTAACAACAAAATTCTAGAAATGAACCAAGCTATTGAACAAATGGACTTAATAGATGTTTACAGAGTATTCTACCCCACAAAATCAGAATACACATTCTTTTCAGCTGCACACAGGTCATTCTCCAAAATAGACCACATGTTAGCTCATACGACATGTTTAAGTAAATGTAAAAGAACTGAAGTTACCCCCTCTTTATTATCAGACCATAGCGCAATAAAACTGGAGATAATAACATAAGAAACCGCAAAACCCCCTCACACACATGGAAACTTGTTTCTACAAGTAAATGATAATGCCAGTACAACATACAGGAATCTATGGCAGTTCTATGTGGGAAATTCATAGCAGTGAATGCCCTTATTAAGAAAACAGAGAGAACTCAAATAAATAACCTAATGCAGAACTGCAAGCTCCTAGAAAAAGAAGAGCATAACAAACCCAAAGCTCGTACAGGAGAGGAAATTATAAAGATCAGGGCAGAAATCAATGCAATGGAGACTAAGAGAACAATACAAACAAATCAATGAATCAAAGAGTTGGTTCTTCAAAAGAATAAATAAAATCAATAAACCTTTAGCCAATCTTATCAAAAAAAGGAAAGAAAAGGCTCAAATCCATGCAATTAAGAATGAAAAGGGGTCACAACAGACCCAGCAGAAATCCAGAGGATCATCAACACCTACTTTGAGAACCTGTACTCTAATAAAATGGAAAACACAGAAGAAATGGACATACAAATTGCCAAAGTTAAATGAACACCCCAATTACAATGAGTGAAATTGAAAATGTAATAAAAAATTTACCAACAAAGAAAAGCCCAGGTCCTGAGGGCTTCGTGGCTGAATTCTACAAGACATTTAAAGAACTAACACCATTACTCTTTAAACTCATCAAGAAAACTGAAAGGGAATCAAAGCTTCCAAATTCATTCCTGGAAGCAACTGTTACTTTGATTCCAAAACCAGGGAAAGACCCAACCCAAAAAGAGAACTACAGGCCAATCTCCCTAATGAACACAGATGCAAAAATCCTCAACAAGATAATGGCAAACAGAATACAGAGGGTCATCAAGAAGATCATACACCCTGACCATGTCGGATTTATCACAAGGATGCAAGGATGGTTCGACATCCGTAAATCAATAAATGTAATACACTATATTAACAGAACCAAGGACAAAAACCATATGATCATCTCAATAGATGCAGAAAAAGCATTCGACAAAATCCAGCACCCATTCATGATAAAAATCCTACAGAAAATTGGAACAGAAAGTCTTTATCTCAATCTGATTAAGGCTCTCTCTGAAAAACCAACAGCCAACATCATACTAAATGGTCAAAAACTGAAAACTTTCACACTAAAATCAGGAACAAGACAAGGATCCCCACTATCACCACTCCTAATAGGGCCGGGGATTTAGCTCAGTGGTTCCACCGCCTGCCTCACCACTCCTGTTCAATACAGTTCTGGAAACATCAGCCAGAGCCATTAGACAAGAGAAGGAAATAAAAGGAATAAAGATAGGAAAGGAAGAAATTAAACTGTCACTATTTGCTGACAATATGATACTTTACATAGAAGAGCCAAAATACTCTGCCAAAAGACTTCTAGACTTAATTGACAGACTCAGTAGAGTAGCTGGATACAAGGTCAACACTCAAAAAACAATAGCCTTCTTATTCATAAATAACAGACTCACAGAGAGAAATTAGGATTTCTTTCTTTTTAAAGGATGAATAGTATCCCGCTGTGTAGACACAAATTTTCCTTGATCCATTCATCCACAGACAGATACTTTGGTTGATTTATTGCTTTAGTCTACTTGTGCTGCTACAACAAAACACCTGAGACTTGATAATTTGTGAAGAACAAAAATCTATTTCTCACTGTTCTGAAGGCTGGGAAACCCAGGACTGTGGCACCACCAACAGAATTTAAGTGTCTACTGAGAGCTGTTCTCTGCTTCCAAAGTGGCACCTTGTTGCTGCTGTTGTGTCCTCATAAGGTGGAAGGTAGGGGAGGTAAATCCTCTCCCTCAAGCCCTTTTATAAGGGTTCTAATCCCATGCATGAGGGCAGAGCCCTCAGGGCCTAATCACTTTCTGAAAGTCCCATTTCTAAATACTGTTGCACTGAGGGATTATGTTTCAACATGGAACTTTGGAGGGGACACAAACATTCAAATCATAGCAATTCTATACCTTGGCTATTGTGAATAATAGTACAATATGGGACTTTTCTTCAATATACTGATTTTACATGCTTTAGATATAAACCCAATAGTTAGACTGCTGTATCAAATGGCAGTTTTAGGGGTTTTTTGAGGCAAAACATTTATTGATACATTTTAGATATACATAATGATGGCACTCATCATAGGGAATTTGCACTTGGCATGATCTATCCTGCTTCTTTTTTTCCCATTTTCCCTCCCTACCCTCTCTATATACAAAAGCTTTGTTTCCATTTTTTTCTCTTTTCACTTTTTTTCTTGTTCCTTTCTTCCTTTCTCCCTCCTGCCCTTGTTCCCCTTCCTATTTCCACTTTCTTCCTATTTTTTAAGGATCCTCCATACTATTTTTACATAACTATGCTAATTTACATTCAGTATAAAAGGGTTCCCTTCTCTACATCTTCACCAACACTTATCTTTCACCTTTTTTATAAGCATTCTAACAGGTGTGAGGTGATATCTCACAGTGGTTTTAATTTGCCTTTTTCTAACGATTAGTGATATTAAATGTTTTTTTCATCTACCTGTTAGCTATTTGTATATTTTATTTTAAATAACGTCTATTCAAGTCCTCCACCCATTTTTGTCAGGTTATTTTTCTTGCTACTGGAGTTATACATATATATATATATTTTTTTTTTTCAGTACTGGGGATCGAACTCAGGACCTTACACTTGCAAGGCAGGCAGAGTGCCACTAGCTAAATCCCCAGTATATTTTGAATATCAACCCATTGGGTTTACACTTTGAAATATAGTCTCCTTTCCAGAGATTGTCTTTTCTCTCAGCTGTTTCCTTTACTGTGGAGAAACTTTTAGGTTTGATATAATCTCATTCATCTATAATTGCATTTGTTGCTTGTGCTTTTGAAGTTACTTCCAAAAATATCTTTGCCCAGACCATTGTCACAGAGCTTTCACCCTGTTTCCTTCCAGTATTTTTACAGTATCAAGTCTTTAATCTATTTGGAGTTGATTTTTGTATATGGTGTGAGGTGAGGGTTTAAATTTATTATCCTACACATGGATAAACCATTTTGTCCAAAACCTATATCTGATCTAAGTAAAGAACTAAAAAGATATTATTGCTCCAAGATACAAGGTTTTGTTTATAGTGAGGACTGAAACCTAGGAGCGCTGAACTGCAAATCCATCTCTTTTTATTTTTTTGAGACTGGGTCTTGCTAAATTGCACAGGCTGCCTCGAACTTGCAATCCTCCTGCTTCACCTCTCCCTAGTACCTAAGATTACAAGCCTATGTCATCATATCCAGCTAGAAAATGCTATTTTAAAAGTACATTCAAAAACCAAAATATAGCAGGAAAAAATGAAAACAGCTTTTGTACATAGGGAGGGGAGGGGGGCTTGACAGGGAAATAGGATAAAATAAAATAAAATTTATTTTAAAAATAACAAAATAAAACTAGTTCTTAGATAATGAAAATATAACAGTAAAAATTAAAAACTCAATATAAGAACTTCCTATTTCCAGTAATGGCAAGCTAAGTTACTTCAATAAATTATCACTATTCCATTGGATAAAAAAAAAAATCTAGAGAAAAATACATTTCAAAAATATAAGCATCAAAAACAAGACAGTAAGGAATTACAAAGTCACAAGTGAAATAGAAATAAGCATCCAGTAAAGTATAAGACCACAAAATCTATTTCTGTCCCAGGATGCTTGACAATCCTGAAAAATCAAATCTTTGTTTTGATAACATAGCAAGAGATATGAAAAGAGGCCTTTAATTTTTGGCTTCTACCACTAAGAAGAACAGTTGAAAAAGTTACAGCACCACAGTTCAGAAAAAAGGAACAAAGTTTTTTAAAAATGCCTTTTCTTGACATGGATCACAGAAGAGAGCTAGCACGTTAAATATCTTATAGTAGAGGACATTAAAGACATAGATGCTCAAAGGTAAAGCAACTAATGTTAGAGCACTTGGAAGGTTTCTGGGATTTGAGAAAGTTAATAGAAACATGTAATTAATGAAACAAATATAAAACAAGAAATTCTCACAGAATGCACAGAAAAAGGCAAAAGAAGAAAAATATCTACAGGGCCAACCAAGAGATACAATCTATGTGCAACAGGAATACCTGAAACAGAAGACAAGCAAATGAAGCCGAAACAATAATTAAGGAACTAATTGCAGAAAATTTTCCTCAGTTGAAGAACAAAGTAGGCCTACAAATGGAAAAGGCTTACAAGGTACCATTAAAATTTAATGAAAAAAAAGTAACAAACTAGAAATACCCTGGTATTTCCCTGGTGACTTTTTAAATTTCAAGGATAAAGAAAAACTCTTGCATATCCAGATAAGACAAAACAAGTTATCTATAAAGTAGCAAAAGTTAGGCTGACCTCAGATTTTTCTATTGCAATTCTAAATGATAGACAATGGAACAATATCTACAGTTTTAAGGGAAATTAACTTTGAATCAAGAATTATATACCCTGCCAAGTTATTATTTTTATATGAAGGCAACTGGAAGTTATTTTCAGACATCCAGGGGTTGTACCAACCAAGAACCTTCTCTGAAAAGTTTGCTGAATGATTTACTACAGCCAATAAAGAATATGAATTAAAAATAACTAAAGAGTAGGAAGGCAACTGTACAAAAGATTTGATGGTAAGCATTAAAACTAGTTAAGTATGAAGTCTAAAATTGTTACATATAAGGCAATAAAACTAAATGCAAAAATAGATTTGTAAGCTACCTATAAAATTTTGTTTATGTAGTTTTAAATTGTCAAAAAATATGCCAAATAGTCAATGTATTAAATAGGTAAATACTGTTTTATTTTTGCCATGCAGTATTATACATAAAGATGCATACTGTTAAGCCAAATGTATGTAAAATAAAAGTTTCATCACTGTGGACAAGTAAAGATATTCTAAATTTTAATCTGACAAAATTCAAAAATGGTTCAGTTTTATTTCCTTTATATTTAATTACAGGGAAAAAACTGGCAAGTTTAGTTAATGGTAATCCTGATTGTATAAGAAGAAAATTTCTAAAGCACTGGTTGGATCAAACATTGTTCGATATAGTAAATTGGGAAAAACAGTACTTACTGTATCAGATGATAGTTTCTGTAAGTCAATTTGTCATTGGGTTGTGGACAAAAATAGAATGCACACACTTCAAGTTTTTGACACTGAAAAGAAGTTAAAAAACACGAAAAAGTTCCAGAAGAACAACAGAAAGCAGTAAAATTAGCATAAAAGAGATTAACAGAGGTAGAGATGAATTATATTCATAAACTAGTTAAATTAACAATTAAGACCCAAATTAAGTTAAAAAAATCAATCTCTGCTCATTTGTATAAAGCGAAAAGCAAAAGTTTAAAGGTAATAGAAATGCTTTATGTCACAGAAAGAACAACCTATTCAGCAGAAATAAGGACATTACAAGATATTTCACATTTAAGAGACTTTACGTGGTAAATAATATGGCATTCTTATGTAAGATCGATGTTCAGTATCTCGATGTGGGTGTAAACCAATACCGATACATATATTTTAAATGCATTTAAAATTAGTATATTTTATGTATTTAAAATCTGTGTGGGGTCTGCGTAGTAGCACTTGCCTGTAATCCCAGCACTCAGGAGACTGAGGAAGGAGGATCACTGCTAGGTCAAGGCCAGGCTGGACTACACAGTTTAAGGCCAGCCTGTCTCAAAAAAAAAAAAAAAAAAAAAAAACCTCAAAAAAATGTGTGGGTGCTCAATTAAAGAGAATACACACAGAAAAAAGAGAGAGACAGAAATGGGTACATAAATCAAAATTCATCAGCCACACAAGGTTTAAAGTGCTCCCGGACTAGTAGTGACTCCCAAGCACATGACAGAAGAAAATGCAAATCCTTTTCATACAATAAAATACGCAACTAGCCAAAGGAATGATTCTCATGAACATTAGGTGTCTTACTTTTCTCTTGTTGCTGAGACAAAATACCTGACACTCAAAGTTAAAAGGAGAAAGGTTTATTTAGTTCACAGTCTGTAGAGGTTTCAGTCCATAAAATCAGCTGGCTTCAAGACAGGGTGGCATGGCAGACAAGCAAAACAGAGGAGAAACCCTTCATGGTGGGCAGAGGTAGCAAAGCAAGCAAGGGGCCTTAGCAGCTTCTTTCTGCCCTTTTGTACTCTATCTAGATTACCAGGCTTAGAGCAGTGCCAAACCAATAAGTGGCCTGATTTAAGTAATCACACACAGCCTTAATCCCAGCATCACACACTCTACATTCAGCCACCTCTGAAGAAGCTCCACCTATGACCACAGGAGGTTTTGGGAGGATATCTAGATACAAACCATAGCATCATGTTAAATGGAAGAAGTCATATGCAGAAGTACTGATATTGTATGATATCATTTTTCTGCAGTTCAAGCTTATAAGACTAATCAATGATGATAAAAGTCAAAATAGTCACTCCCTTTGAGAAAGCTATTTAATGAGAATGGCGTATGGAAGATTCTGTATCTCGATCTTGATGGGAGTCATTATGAATGTATTCATTTTTGTTTTAAATCTTTAAGATGTACATATTAGATTTTGTGTGTTTCATAAGTGTTAGACCATAATGAAACTTTTTTTTTGAGACAGGGTCTTGCTCTGCAGTTCAGGTTGTCCTTGAGCTCACTATGTAGCCCAGGCTGGCCTCGAACTTGAGACAATCCTCCTGCCTCAGCCTCCCCAGTACTGGGATTACAGGCATACCCAGTTTAAGACTTTTTAAATGACAGTGAAATAAGAAATTTTTCAGATAAAAAAGAAATGTTAATTACATTCAGCCATTACAAATAGTAAAGAATGCTAATTTATAGTCTAGGTGAGCCCACAAACTTGATTCAAAACTAATAGTTTTCTGTTTATTTAAAAGTTTTAAGTTTAACTTCCCACAGCTGTTTCACTTCAATGATTTTTTATAATTTATACTGGAAAAATATCAACTACCATTCACATTTATCAAAGCTCTCTCAGAATCATTTTAACACTTCCACCCTCCAAAAATTAATCTTTTATGTTTTCCCAATTAAATCTTGAGATAGTTTTTTGGGTTTTTTTTTGGTACCGGGGATCGAACTCGGGTTCTTGCATTTGCGAGGCAGGCAGCAGAACCACTGAGCTAAATTCCCAGCCCAAGTCTGAGATAATTTATACCGACCCTCTTACATATGACCATCCATCAACAGTCCAACCATGTATCAAAAAACTGGGGTGTTCACTGTTCTCATTTAAATCTAAAGAGCCACAAAATATGCTCTCATTAAAGATAATCAATTGTATTCAATGCAATGAGAATCTCAGACCTAAGTAAAATGAAAGGAATTTTATATGAAAAGGCACAAGTAGCTATATTTCCCTATTATGAAAAGGACTTCCAAAGTTAAAAATTAAAACAAAGAGGGAGAAAGACAGTCCTCTCTCAAAGTTCATAGAGGATTGCTTCCAGGAATCCTCTCAAGATAACTAAAATCTGCGAGTACTCCAGTCCTTCATATAAAATGGCCTAGCATGTGCATATAACCCACATACATCCTCCTGCACATCTTCCCAATTACATTAAATCATCTCTAGATCACTAATACTTAACACAATTAAACACCATGTAAACAGTTTTTATACTGTACTGCTTAGGGAATTACGACAAGAAATAAAGTCTGTTTATGTTCTGTACAGGTCCATTTTTTTCCAAATATTTTTGGTCCATTATTGGTTGAATCCACAGATTGGGAAACCACGGAGGGCCAACTATATATAGATACATGTTGTGACAGGGAACTAACCAACCTTTATATTCAAAACATAATTTGATTCTCATAAAGTTACAGCAATCCATTGAATTCCTCCATTGATTCAACAAATATCTGAGTCACTTACTATAAGTCAATTCCTTTTCTAAAACTTCAGTATACAGCAGGGACACAACCGGAACAAAGCAGGTACCCTTTGCTCCCTAAAAACAACAAAATAATAGTGTGCCAAAAAGAGGAAAACACAACTCTAAAACATTCACACTTTACAGTCTATGTTAAGTATATACTGTAATACTATTTCACATCCCTTTTGAGATATTTTAAAGTCTTCTGATTTGTTATTAAGAATGAGTTAGCACTGCCTCGTAAGCGCAAGGACCTAAGTTCGATCCCCGGTACCAAAAAAAAAAAAAAAAATGAGTTACCAAGAAAAATTAGTTATCTACTGAGAACAAATTAGTTATTAATTTGCGGGACAAGGGGTGAAAGATCCCCAAATAGCTAATTTGGATTCAACAGATATTTTCTAATAAAACCTTTCTCATTATTTCTCTTGAGCTTCATAAAATTCTAAATACTGAATCCCATAATAACAAGGCAGTCAGGTATCATCTTACAATGCCTGACAGCACCCCCTATGCTGTGAAAAAAGTTTCAAAGAACTAGTCAGTGAAAATTCTGCAAAAAGCAATCAGATTTTACCACAACTTATTACAGGGAAAAAAGGAAAATGCTGAAAGGCACATAAGACCATACTACAATTTTCTGTGGCCTCAAGAGACTATTTTCAAAGCACAATTTGCAGCTTTAAAGCACTTATGGTTCTATCATCAATTAGGTGATGTCTCAAATACTCTAAAATATGTTAGTTACATAAGAAAACTCAGTACATAAATCAGCTCACAGAACTAGTCATTAAGGCAGAAATGAGGTGATCAAAATTTACTGCAAATGAACACTCTCTTACCTCCAGAAAAAGCCCTGGTAACTAAATTGCTTTTTTTTTTTTGGTACCAGGGATTGAACTCGGGACCTTGCGCTCGTGAGGCAGGCGGTGGAACCACTGAGCTAAATCCCCAGCCCCCTGGTAACTAAACTGACAAATAAAAATACTAAGTCACAGATAAGTAGGAATGGAAAAACAGCATACGTTGCAAAAACAATGTTTTTAAAATATAACTGATTTCAGAATCAATAACTTATCATTAAAGGAATCAACACTCTTAAAATATTCTTGCAGGGGTGATAAAAATCAATACAACTTTCATCTTCTAAAACCCAAAGGGATTCAGAAAGAATAGGTACTGTAATCCCTTCTAATACAAACTAAGATTTTCTTCTGTGTATTTTTAAATGGTCTGAAAACTGGGTTAATTATATCCTGATGCATAATTATAAACACACACACACACACACACACACATATGCACGCATGCACACCCCAGGTTCATAAATCAAGCATTTAGCCAGACTGACCTCTTTGCTTGGTCCCCATTTATCCTTCATCACTTTCAGGCATCTTACACTCAAAATTAAGTCAAACCTAACCACCATATTCAGGTAAGCCCAGCAAACATTTACTAAAGACCTGTATCAAGCTGTAAACCAGGCAGCTTGCTGATAGCTAGGTTACTGCAATGAATTAGACAGTGAATAAGCAATGAAAAGACCTGATATCTGCCCTCTAGGAATTTCCCAAGACTCCCTCATACATAACTCTCCTTATTTCAAAATGTGTGTGAAATGACAGCCTTCCTAAAACGTTTCTTATGATGAACAGAGTAAAAAATATTTTTTCAGTTTTAAATTCAATTCAGTTTGCCACTTTTTGTTTTAAGGTTATTTCTAAAGTTGTAACTCACTAATGAACTATTAAGAAGCTCATACTACTATTAGGTTATTCTTTTAGGATGCCCCACAAGCACAGCTTAGTGAGTGGGCCACGGCAAGCACGAAATAAAACATTGGTTGAATGACTAAGCATTAGTCTTTTCACATCTCAAGTACATGTAGCATGATCTGAAACATGACAACCTATAAAACATGCAACCTATAAAACAAAACTTTTATACAATCTTTCCTATCAGCTAACATGCTTCAGATATGATTATGATCCCCAAACAGAATATTCTTTTTGCTATTAAGATGAACATGTTTGAAGACTGAAGATGGTTAAATAAGATACTACCTATTGGTTCTCACAGAAGATACTCAATAATTATAAACCATTACTATTCTCTTGTATCTGTGGGCTACAAAAAAGGCCTGATAGGAAAACCTAGATGGAAGGTTTTTGTTCTTTTAAGTCTGGGAAAGGAAAAAAGAGAACAAGTATTTTGAGGCACCAAAGGAGAGTGGAAACAAGTGGCACAGGACGCAGCAATGCCAAGAGATGCTGGTGAGAGGCAGGTCTCCAGCTTGCATTTTTTTTTTTGGTACCAGGGATTGAACTCAGGTCCTTGCACTTTCCAGGCAGGTGGAGTAACCACTGAGCTAAATCCCCGGCCCTTCCATTTTATTTTAGTCAGGATGGAAAGTGACATAAACAGGTATCTTGTTTTGTTTTGTTTTGGTACCAGGGATCAAACTCAGGACCTCTGCTTGCAAGGCAGGCACATGCACAGATATCTTGCAGAACCTGGTGGTATACACCTACAATCCCAGCACTCTGGGAGGCTAAAGAAGGAGAATCACACATTCAAGCCCAGCTTGATCAACTTAGCAACTTTGTGAAGACCTGTCTTAAAGAATAAAAAAATTAAAGGCTGGGGACATAGCTCAGTGCAAAGGCCCTGGGTTCAATCCCAGTACTACAAAAAACAAAACAAAACAACAGGCATCTTTCTTGACAATTCTCCTTAATTAATAGCAATAACATCTGTAAAACAACTTTGAACAGGATCAGTTTTACCAATAGAAGAATATATAAGACAAATACTATACCATGACTAGTTTCCTAAGACTTGCATATATAAGTAGTAACTATAATAAGCCAGGCATGCACCTCTAGTCCCAGCTCTTGGCAGTAGGCTGAGACAGAAGGATCTCTTCAGCCCAGGAATTGGAGGCCAGCCTGGGTAACATAGTGAGATCTCCTTTAAAAAAAAAAAAAAAAGGAAAAAAAGAAGTAACTCTAATGTAAGGTGGCAGTCCCCAAAGGAAAGATAATATATTTAGAAAATATAGCCTGGAGGAAGGAGTTGATAGGAACTGATCAACAGAGGACATTCCAGATAATGATATCAATGTAGGATACTATTTTGGGGCTAGGAAAAGCAGTACAGGTTGAGACTCTTTAATCCTGAAATTTAAAATCTGAAATGTTCCAAAATCCAAAACTTCTGCCAATATGACAGTGCAAGTGAGAAATTCCACACCTAATTTCTGTGATGGATCATAGTCAAAATACAGTCACACCAAAAATATTGTATAAGATGATCTTTAGGCTTTGTATATAAAGTATATATAAAATATAAATGAATTTTGTGTTTACACTTGGGTTCCATCCCAAAGATATCTCATTATGTAATATACAAATATTCCAAAATCTGAAAAAACTGAAAATCCATTCTGCTGTCAGGCATTTGAGATAAAGTATACTTGATCTGTATCACCTCAAAATGACTCTAGGTTTATATATATCATATATATATCATATATATGATATATATCACATATATCATATATATGTGTGGTCTATATATACATACATATATATGGTCTATATATGTGTGGTCTACATAAACATACATATATATGGTTTATATATACATACATATATATGGTCTATATACCATATATATGGTGTGTGTGTGTATATATGTGCGATATATATGTGTGCGTGTATATATATATATAGTGGGGGGAGGATTGAGACAGGGTCTTACTATGTAGAATTCAGGCTGGTCTTGAACTCACTACATAGCCCAGGCTGGCCTACAACTCACAGCAATTCTCCTGCCTCAGCCTCCCTCCCCAGTGCTGGGATTACGGGATGTGCAACACCACCACCAGGCTCCGGGCCAATACTGCATGTCATACATATACTGCAAGTGTTTCTCAATAGTTGTTTTATTTTTTAAACAAAACTAAATTCCTAGAGTAGTTTACTGCCCTGTGAAAAAGCAATACAGCTCACATTAAGGAATTTTCCCTGTTCAATTCCTCTAAATATGTATCCTCTAAAAACTGAAAACTAAAAACATTACAGACATCATTAATTCCTTTACTCCAGGTAAAACTACTAATGTAGCCTAAGGTTAAACCAACAATGTTGATAGTTGCATCACAAAGATAAAATATCAGGTAAATTTACAAGAACTACCCTTTAAGGTATTTCTTCCTTGACCTATAAAACTAACTCACGTACTAAAACTTTATGTTCATCATACTGGCTTTAGCTTGCTTGAATTGTTATATAGATTACAGATGATTAATCTAGCATCAGTTAAGAACGCCTTCAGAACCCTACTGATGTCCTCCAAAATACACTTACTAATCAGTAGTCAATATTGTGGGTAATGCAATCAACCCTTAATTCAACTGGGTAAAACACACATGATTATCTCTAGGCAACGTTTTAATGAGGGAAAACAATTAACCTTGCCCCCACACTTAAAAGAGTAACAGTCTAGCACATCTGTAAGTGTTAAGTAGAAATGTTATATAAAGGGCTGAGGCCAAAAAAAAGAAAGGATTAAAGAGTTAAGAGTGACGGTGTTACATAAAAGAATCTACCTAATCTATCACCCAACACACATTTTTAATGTCTTCCAAAAGGATATCATAAGCTTTGTCAAATGAATTTAGCTAATAATATAATGTGAATAACAATACCTTTTAAGTTATATACTATTAAAACTAATAGCCAATCATTAAAGAGAAAACCAAGACATAAGAAAAGGTTTACATGCCCCTATATATTAAATCAGATATTTGAATCTACCTTCTAATTCCCAGAACACTGAGTAAATTATCCCCGAATAGCAAATTTTTAAATAAACCAGATGGACCAGGACTGATAGCACACATCTGAAATCCCAGCACTCAGGAGGCTGAGGCAGGAGGACTGTAGGCTCAAGCACAGGCAATTTAGCAAGGTCTTTATGAATTCCTGCCTCAAAATTTAAAAAACTTTAAAAAGGATGGAGGATGTAACTTAATGCAAGGGCTCTGAGTTCAGTCCCCAGTACCACACACATGAAAAATATATTTCTCAATGGCAAAGGACAGCATAGGTGTTTGTATTACATTACAATCCACTGGAAGTACAATATCCTTATTCAAAACTTAACAATGAAAACAGGAAGTCTAGTCAAATTTGTCTAAGGTTTCTTCTACTTCCAACAATAGTTCCCGATACCAACCTCTGTTAATCTAAGGTTTACAAATCCAGTTGATATTAGTTGATTCTAAAGTAGTTTCTAATGTTTCCCTCCAAGTCCCCAAACTACTAAGAATTTTTAAATATAGAAATGTATTAAAATTTAAGAGAAAATTTAAAAATATTTTTGCAGGATTTTCAAAAGATATAAAGCCATTATTTTTTCCCCAGTACCAGAGATTGAACCAGGGAGTTCATTCCCAGCCCTTTTTTAAAAAGATAAAATCTCACTAAATTTGCCTAGGATAGTCTGGAATTTATGATCCTCCTGCCTCAGCCTCCCAAATAGTAAAACATTTTTTAATTAGAACACACATTCCCATCTCTCCTACAGTTTACCTTTTCAAACTGCTGACAGAGTATTTAAATGGCGAAAGTAAATAAACTGTAAGAGGCATTAGAGAACTGAAATTGTTTTTGAACGTATTATATCCTGTGCTCACTTCGGCAGCACATACACTAAAATTGAATGTATTATATCCTTAATTTTTTAAATAAACCTTTAAAAATTAATTTTGGCATTCATTAGAATATTTTATTGCTTTTTCTTAAACCTTTTTCTACTGTGATACAAAGTGAATTTTTTAATCTGAGTTAAACCTCAACAAGATTCCTTCACTGTTTTCCTATGTGTTAAAAAGTATTCTGAAATCTAAAAAAAAAAAAAAGTATTCTGCTTACCTTCTAGCTTCCTCTGCCGCATGGGTCATTTAAGTATGAAAAAACAAAAATATCTTTTAATTATTTAAAAAATGGAAAACTATTCAACGTCCGTTCATTGGTGACACACTATAATCAAGCACAGAAGGTACAAAGGGAAAGGGCCAATAATACTTCAAACCCAACGTAAGAGTTGAATTTTACATAGTTTACTTACATATAATCCTCCCCATTGAAGCAATTTATGTTATCTAAGAAACGAAATAAAGAGGCTATCTATCGAGGTATTCTCTCCTGGGTGATGGGTTTGCAGACTGAAAAAGCAGTTGTCCAGGATGCTGTGGGGAATTTTCTGGGCTGGCTAAGTATTCGATAAGATAAGCTCTCAAGTCTCTTTCAGTTCTAAAATTCACAATCTGTCGGATGAGGGTGGGGGAATTTTTCCCTTCAATTAGCCGATCTGCTTTCATTTCCATCCTAACTGCACACACACATTCTTAAAAGTTACTTCTTCCCTTTCTCTTCAGTGATTTCACTGATCTCATAAACAAAAGGCATGGAAAATATGCACAGGTGGGATAAAAAGGGGAGTGGCCGAGACCAAGCGGATCTCGGGACAGCGCCCCCAAGCCGCGAGTTTCCCCGCGGCACCTGAGAAATCACTGCCCTCCACACCTCCACCCTCCCAGGGCAGCCTCGGGAGCCAAGTCTCCGACCTACTGTCCTCCACTCGCACCTCAGCCACACACTAGGCATTGTCTGGAGCCTCTAGTGCCCAAGAAAAGGAAGGGAAAAAGGGAAGAAGAGAAAGAATACAGAACGGAGGGAAATAAAGCAATCGGGTAGCCGTTCGCTCCTTTTGGCAAAATGAGCTTTTCCACCGATCATTTAATCTAATTCAGGTCACAAAAACCAAGCCAACAGCCCAAAGGATGCAGAGAGGATGGCCCAGCCCGAGTCCCCCAGAGCTACGCAGTCCAGAGCAAGGAGGCACGGAGAGGGAAATGGGCGTGTAGGCTGGGCCTGGCTGGCCAGAGGCCGGGCTCCGAACAAAGCCACCCAGCTCCCCCTACCTGGGGCTGGGGCGGCACCGCCCGGCTCCCCGCGCCGCCCGGCCCAGCGCCGCCCTCGCCCCGCAAACCCTCGCCGAAGCGGGGGCTCGCGAAGGACGCCCTCCCGGCCCGCGAACAGCGCCCGTTCGGGACAATGGGCTCCCTCCCCCGCCTCCAGGCGGGGGATACAAAGGGAGAGGAGAGCGGCCGGCGCCGAGCCAAGCGTCCGGAAAGTGAAGGCGGAGGCGGGAGTGGCCGCGAGAGGATCGCAATGGACCTGGGAGCCCGCGGGCTGCTGCCGCGGTACCCCAGGGCGCGGACCGGCAGCCCCCTGGACACCCGGAGGAGGGAGGACGGCTCCGCACACAAAGAGGCGCGGGACCCCCACCGTCTCCCAGCGCTGAGGCGGGGACGGCCCGGCGCTCTCTCGCCGCCGCTGGCCCGCGGCGCTCGCCCAGCCCGCGCTCCGGAGCTGGGGTCCGTGGGGGGCGCCCCTCTCGCACTCACCCACAGCTCCGTGCCCCAGCTCATGGCGAAACTTGAGGCGACTCGGGCCGTCTAGCTGTCCGCTGTCCCTGCGTCTGTCGGCTCCGCCGTCAGTCCTTCTGACTTCTCGCTCTTTCTGGCTAGCCAACAGGCTCGCAGCTCAGCGGCTCTGTCTAGAAAGGTGCCGCCACCGCCGTACTCCCCAGTGAGTGAGAAAGACGCGACTGGAGAAGCCGCCGCCGCGTCCCCGCCTCCCGGAGCCAGGAGGGAGGGGGCCGGGGCGGAGGGAGGCGGGGCACGGAGCTGGGAGGGGGCGCGGTGCACCCTGGGATCGGGGCGGACCCGAGCTCCCAGGTCCCAACTAGTGAGGTCCCCTCGTGAACGTGTGCCTTGCCAGGAATCCCCTCGGGAGACAAACTGTCCGACTGTGCAGCCACTCAGCTCCCTGCCTCCAAGACGAAAGGGAGAGAAGAAAAAGACACCTATTGCCCTTTCTCTGCCCCGACCCCTTAAAGGAGGCAACTTCAGACACCCGCCCTTCCTGCTCTTTTTTTCCTCCGCTGAGGGGAATTCTGACAAACCTCATCCAAATTTTGGGGTTTAGGTTGAAGACAATAGTGTTTTTAAATTATTTTTAATTAAAAAAAGTGTTGGTTTAAGGCTATCTCTCATTTGGGGCCTAATGCTCCAACTATATGATTCTTGGGAGTCGCTAAAATATGTAGAGATTGAACGTCGAATGTAAATGCCACTTGTCTTTGATTCTGCTTTTAATAAAGCATTGTAATTTTATTATAGGTGGTTTCAGGAAATTATTAAAAGTGACAAATCGTCCAGTAATATTTTGGGGAGTCGTCATCACACAAGGAAGACGTGGGCCGGTGTTACCTACAGAGGTGGAAAAGGATCTTGCCCTATTTCTAAAATGGGCTTCTATGAGTAGGGCTTGGGTGGGGGAGGAGAGTCAGGTGTCTCCTGGTAGTGCAACCTATTCAGAATTTAAGATGCCTCGCACCTCAGAAAATAGGAACCTCAGAGGCAGACACTACTTCCTTTTTTCCTTTAGAGTTACTTCCCAGCCCAACACCATAGTTAGGGAGTCAGCAAGTTCGGCTAGTGCTGCTAAACATTAAGTACGGTATGCTTAGCGACTCCCTAACATATGCTTTAGCATTAATTGCTTGTCTCCTAAAACACACATTTCAATCTAGTCGACTAGTAAAGTACTCCTGAGTGAGTCATGACAGCTGAGTGTTTTAAGAAGTTCTCCCAACAGGCTCTGTGTCAGCATTTGAAACTCCTCCCCTGCCTGGGCCTGCACAGGTGCCCCAGCCTCTTCCACTTGAGTCCCCGCCCTTGTGGAGCCTTGCTCACTGCTGAGATTCAGTAACCTGAGTTCTCCTAACAGTCGGTCACCACTATTGCTAAATTCTTTGCCACCTTCTCCGAGGTAGTTTGAGCATTCAAATACTCTCTTCCAGGTGCATTATAACGAATTTTTAAATGCTGAATCGTACTACGCAATGAAAAGTCTCTGAAGCATTGCTTGAACAATACTTTTTCAAATATTTTTCTATTCTACCCTCTATTTCAAATAGAATGGTTTTAAGCTTATTTGTATCACCTAACAGTACTAACCACCTCTCCTCTCCCTCTCACTCCCTAGACATGAGTGTACTTCTCAATCACAAGTAAAAGTAGTAATGGAAATATATTAAATGGATGTCTCATTATTTAGAACCATTCCAATATCCATTCCAACTCCAATATCCATTCCAAATCCAATAAGATTTATTATATCTCAGTACTGTCATAAAAGTTAAGACATAAGACCATAATTTAAACTAAAATTATAGGCTTTCCCCCTTAAAAAGTAAAATAATCTACCATTCACATTAAAGATTACCCTGACCATGCTGTCTATGTATATAATTCCTCAATAGAATATAAAGTTTCACCTCCATAATAAGCATTTTTCTTCCAAAGTTTCTGAACAGAATTCCATTCAGTTATGAACTCATCAGTGGGTTAATCCATTAACTTAAAATGATTCATTTATCTTCAAAAAACTAGATTTGGGAATACCAAGCTTAATATTCAATTTTAGATAAAATTTTTGTTATCTTCTATCACTATAAAATTTTATATATAATTCACATGACCAACTCAATTTGATAATTTCTTTTAATTATTTCTAATTTACAAAGTTATTTCATGTTTGCCAGACATGGTGGTACATACCTGTAATCCCAATGCTCTGGGAGCCTGAGGCAAGAGAATTGAAAGTTCAAGCCCAGCCTGGGCAACTTAGCTACTGTCTCAAAATAAAGAACTGGGGCTGTAGCTCAGTGCAAAGACTCTGGGTTCAAACCACAGTACCAACATATCACTTCAAAGACTTCTGTAAGGGCATTAATTTCACTCATGAGGGCAGAGCCTTCATGGACTAATCACCTTGTAAAGGAGCCATGTCTTCATACTATTGTATTAGGGATTAAGCTTCAACATGAACTTGTGATGGGCATAAACATTTAAACCAACACAGGATTCCAGGTGACCACAGTAATTATCTTATTAATAAACCCTTTACTGGCTTCTCTTGTTTATTTCAGGGAGTTAGAGAAAGGGCAAATTACCCAAATGCTATAAGTCAGTGAGAGGACTAGGACACAGCTGTATTAGCTTTTCATTGCCGGGACCAAATACCTGACATACACAACTTAAGGGAGAACATGTTTATTGTAGCTCATGGTTTCAATCAATGATCAACTGGCTCCAAAGTAGAAAATTCATGAAGAAAGGGCATAGCAGAGGAAAACTACTCACTGCATAGAAGGCAAGAAGCAATAACCGTGGAAGAGACAGAAAGAAAGTGGGACCAGACAAGTAGCCCCATCTTCTAATACCCTGTTCAGCTGTGAACTGTCACATGAGCCTTCTGGGGGACATGTTTTACCCAGACCATAACACTGTCACTTACTAACCAATCTCTCCCTCTCTGTCTCTCTCTCCCTCCCTCCCTCCCTCTCTCTGATTCTTTTCATTGAAACACTGAACCCATCTTACAGGGCATTTCATCACGGTTACCTTTATCTAATTCCTTCTAGTTTGCTTCTTCTCTGAGTTTATGTCCTTATGAAGTGCTCAGTAAGCTCAGTAAGGTTCGGTGATTATTTAACATTTTTAAGCAAAAGTGATTAAAAAATGAAAACTACAGCTGTGAGTGTAGCTCAGTGGTGGAACACTCATCTAGCATGCCCAGGACCCTGTGTTCAAGCCCCAACACAGAAAAACAAAAAGGAAAAAGAAAGCTATCATACTATAGGAATAAAAATGTTTAATGTTATATTTTGTTACAAAAATATAGACATTTCCTTGAGTTACGACCAGACCAGAATTTTAGTTTTAATGTAGAACCAAAGTCTTGAGTTATGACCTGAATGCCAGCTGCTTGTGCTTCCAGATGGTCTCAGATACAGATTTAACCTTTAAAGAGTCCTGGAAGAAACATTACAACATCCTTTCCTGTGTAGGGTTAATTGAGAAATTCTGGGCCAATGTCTCTCTAAGGACACAGAGATCTGCTTGTGTATTAGGAGAGAGACTTTGAAGGCTGTGTAGAGTAGTCTGAGCCTTCAATTGACCAACTTGAGTTACAACCATCCCGCATGAAAGAATTGAGCTCAAAAGTCAAGGATCCACTGTACCATCAAAAAGATACACAATAAGTGCTGTCAAGGATATGGAGAGAGGAAAGGACTTATAAACTGTTGGTGAGAATTTGCCACAACATGGATGAGTCTAGAGGATATTAAAGCAGACACAAATAGAAAAATATTGCATGATCTCATTTATATGTGGAATCTTTAAAAAATTTAAATACACAGAGCCAGTGATTTAGCTCAGTGGTTCCACCACCTGCCTCCCAAGCCAAGGACCCAAGTTCAATCCCCTGTACCAAAAAAAAAAAAAAAAATTAAATACACAAAGATAGCAAACAAGAGTGGGTACCTGGAGTGGGGTGAAATAGAAGGGGTGCTACAGGTCAGAGAATACAAAATAGCATATTTGAAGTGTGAACAAGTCTAGAGAGCTACTAACATTAAGACTATAGGTAATTCAATTGTACTGAATATGGGATTTGTGATAAGTGAGATTTTAGCTACTCTTGATACAGAAACAAAAGAAATATGTAACTATATGAGATGATGAATGTTAATTTTCTTCACTATAGTAGCATTTTATTGCCTATGTGTATCTCATCGTATTATATTGTATATGTTAAATATACACAATAAAGTTTATTTAAAAAATATATATAAACACTTCAAAATACTCCTTTTTATAACAAATCTTCTCTAAGTACATGAACATTATAGCTGACAATGGAAGTTCATGCTTAAAATTATTTGGACTTTAAATTATTTTTATATTAATTTGTTCTTTATGGACCCATAACAAGGCATTTTGTAAGCAATTCAAACATATCATTTTTAATCTCTAAGAAAAGTAAGCTATAACTCAGAATCTGGAAAGAAATATCTCATTAGTATAACAGAAATCTATTATTAATTTTTGCAGATGATGTTCTCATATCATAATTTGAATCATTAAGCTATACAAAATCTGTCAGACTAGTTGTATTTTTCTGCTACTTGACCTATTGGCAATCAGTTAAAGTACCACACAGTTCTTTCATATTATATTTCTAATAAGTTAACCAATACTAAGAATCAAGGAATAACTATCCTTTCTTCACATATTTTTAAAATAGAGACACTCACATTACAAAGGCCATTTTGCCATTTAAACAATTATTATACTGTAAATTTTTAGTTACGGGAAATATTTTTATTGAATGCACTTTCTCTTCAAGTTTATGGTTGAACTTTAAAATAAACAATAGTGGGCCAGGGATTTAGCTCAGTGGTGCTGCTGCCTGCCTCAAAAACACAAGGTGGAGTTTGATCCCCGGTACCAAAATAAAATAAAATAAAATAAAATAAACAATCAAAGTGTTATCTTATTACATATTTTAAATAGTATGAATGTTATATTGTTGCATATTTTATCATCTATTAATTCCAATACAGGACTTTTATAATTTCTTTTTTCCTGATTAAGTTTTTAAAGTGTTTTTGCCTTAGTTTGGGTTTCTTTTTTTTTTTTTTTTTTGGTACCAGGGATTGAACTCGGGTCCTTGCGCTTGCACAGCAGGCGGTGAAACCACTGAGCTAAATCCCCGGCCCAAGTTTGGGTTTCTTGTTTGTTTGTTTGTTTTTGAGATTTGGTCTCACTGTGTAGCTCAGGCTGGGCTCAAACTCAAATTGGAGATCCTCCTGTCTCAGCCTCCTGAGTGCTAGGATTATAGGCATGTGCCACTACATTCATTCCTAAGATTTTATTTTTAATTGTCATATAATGATTGTCCCCTTATAATTCTTTTCATTATAAACATTTAGCTAATACATGTTCCAGTTTCAAGTTTTCCCTGCATCATCATAACTCCTGTGTGTGTGTGTGTGTGTGTGTGTGTGTGTGTGTGTGTGTGTGTGTTTTACTGAGGTCTGAACCCAGAGTCTTCATACTGAGGTACATCTTCAGCCCTTTTTCTTTTCTTTTCTTTGTGGAACCAGGAATCAAACTCAGGACCTTGCACTTGCCAGGCAGTCACTGTGTCACTGAGCTAAATCCTTGGCTTTCAGCCCTTTTTTTTTTTTTTTTTTTTTTGGTACCAGGGATCGAACTTGGGTCCTTGCGCTTGTGCAGCAGGTGACGAAACCACTGAGCCAAATCCCCGGTCCCTTCAGCCCTTTTTTGAGACAGGGTCTCACTAAGTTGCTTGGGCTCAAACTTGTGATCCTCCTGCCTCAGCCTCCCAAAGTGCTGGGATTAACGGTATGCACCACCACACTTGGTTCTGAATTCTTTTTTAAGTCAAGATATGAAACACACTTTTTCAGTTTCCTTCAGGAATATATAATTACTCACTAGTCCAAATACATTAAACCCTAATCATATGTTAATCCCACGGTTTCAAGGAAAAAATAAAACTTTAGGTCAACTGAATGTCTTGAGTACAGGAAGATTTTCTTAACATGTTTGTATTAATATCTCATTCGTTAACTGTCATCAATCATGGAATTTCTACTACTCAAAGGAAACAATCTCTAGCATAAATAATAGCAACTCACTTTTTCCTTATTTAAAAATCTTAAGAATATGCCTTTAGGGCCGTGGATTTAGCTCAGTGGCTTTGCCGCCTGCTCCATAAGCTCAAGGACCTGAGTTTGATCCCTGGTACCAAAAAAAAAGAATATGCCTTTAAAGTAAAGCAATAGAAGCATTATCCACAAATAAAATTATTATCTAAGTAGCTAGACCAGAAAATCAAAATAAAACTGTGTTAGAAAGAATTCAGAAGCCATGGAGTTAGGAAAAAGTAAAAGAAGAAACAGGTACGACATCAACAGGACAAGTTTATTTCAGAACAAACCTGAGAGGGACCATTCTGGCACTGGAGACCAGACCAGCTGATCTCATACAGCCTATGGGCTCTTTTGTAGGGTCATGGGGAGAGGGGAGTTCAGTGACAGGGTGTTGTGGCTACCTGCTAAGAACAAGGCTTGAGAGAGCACAAGCCATAATGGTTGCCCAAGGATGAGGCTTGGGAAAGCACAGGGGGTAGTGGCTACTATCAGTAGCAGGGCTGGTAGTATTATGAGTGCCCAGATGCAGCTGTGGTGGGAGGGGGCATTTAGAGGGGTCTCTGATCTGGATGGCAGCAGTCAGATTCCTTCATTCCAGACTCTGTGGTTAGATATGGAAAATGGGCAGCATCTCTCTTCCTTAACTACTTCTGCTGATTCGGGCCAGTGATTGTTTTAATTTCAGCTAGACTGAAGAAGAACTGTATTGATATGATCCTTTTTTTCTTTTTTCTTTTTTTTTTTTTTTTTTGGTATCGGGGATCGAATTCAAGTCCTTGCGCTTGAGGGGCAGGAGGCAGAACCACCGAGCTAAATCCCCAGCCCATGGTCATGATCTTTGGCTACTGTCTGTGAAACATCCCCAATCCTGTTGGTGAGAAATCTTTCAAACACATGGACTAGGCATTGCAATAATAAACAGGTGAGTAGAAAGAGGACAGGCAATATAAAAGGAAGAATTCAAGATAGGGTAGTGGACTTCCATGAATCCCATGCACTGGGTCCCAGGACATTACTTGTACTGCCAGCCTCTCTGCGTCTATTTCCTGCAGAGCTGCAGTTACATTATCATGATTATCTGGGATAAAAGTACAGCATGTTGCATGAAGCATGGCACATAAGCCCCCGTGGGCAGATTTTGCATGGGGAAGATGGATCCCAGGCACTTTTATCCCAGGTTCCATCTGCATGATCCCTGGGAGTTTGGCACTCCCTAGACCAGAACAAGCAAACTTTACCAAGAGATTAAAGCACATATGACCAAAGCATGAGCGTCAGTGTGGAAAGACAGATTGGGGAAGGAGTCACATCCAGACTCTGTTCTTAAGGGATTGGAATTGCAATTGAACCAGGCAATTGTAGCCAGCTGTCTCCTGGATTTGTCTATATGTGTAGCCAGGAACTGTCAACAGGGGTCAGTGATTGGAGCCCTCTTATTATGTTAAACCCATATTACTATTACTTTAATATGTTTTTGGTTATACTGTACTTTTCTGCTGGGTGTTCAAGACCAAGTTAAACCTCTTGTTGGGTCAGGGATGTAGCTCAGTGACACCATGCCTGCCTTGCAAGCGCAAGGTCCTGAGTGCGATCCCTGGTACAAAAAAAAATTAACCTCTTGTTATCTATCAAGGTCAGTCAAGTCTCCTCAGGCAGTACTTTTGGAACCATGTGCAGAGCCTCTCAGCTCCTCTGTCAGTGTCAGCTGCCAGGATGGGTCATGGTCTCATTTGACTATGGCTTTCCGTGGAAGCATGGCTGGTGACCCTCCCTTAGCATACCATACACTGGTTGACTCTTGCCTTCTGGGATCCAACAATCTACCTGTTCAAGAGGTGGGGGGCTCGCCAAAATTGTAGGATACTGCAGAAAGGTCCTCTCATGACTGGGTCCTTGTTGACTTTGGAGTGCCAGGGCCAAAATATTGGTTGTCCTCTTAGCCCAGTTACTTTTCTAGCTTTGGTTTCCAAACCTCAGTTGTTGAATACCCAGGAGATCAGTTCGACCAGTACTGCAGTGGGAGCAGTAGGTTTAATCTTGTGATCTTGATATCAAGCACTTTGAGATATATAACATGACTAGGGAACTATTATTTCCTTACCAATCATGGTTGTCTTAGAAGTTGAATCCCTGCAGACTGTTAAAGGATAACAATTATAAAGCTTCACTGAGAAAACTTGAGATCACATTTCAGCATAACAATCATGATGACACAATTAAATAACATGAAGAAACTTTTACCTAAACTTGTCATATACTTCAACAGAGTGCCATCCAAGGAGAATGTATCTTATGTGACATTATCTGGATTTCACAGTGTTTAGGGATCTCTAAGTGTTGTAACACATACATAACATACGTAACAATGCTGACTCTCATGCTAGATTTTCATGCACATTTGATCATAAGTAGCTGGAAAACAAGTAAGGGAAAGCCCGATGCTTAAGCCTGAAAGTTTATCAACATAAATAACTTTAGCCTGAAAGTCACTTGCATGGAGTGATATTCTTCAATTTTGCATCTTTGAAGACCTATACACTTGGGAAACATAAATCACAAATGCAGCAAGAGTGAGTGTCATAAACCAGGTCAGGCAGCTCTGTCTTGTCATGTCATTGAAGAGTCCAGGTCTCCCTGTTGTCATGCAGAAAAAGCTTATGTCCAGTATCAATTTCAGAAATGAGAGTTAAAGCCTTTGTCTGAAAGTACCAATTAGATCAAAGAGGAGATCGGGACCTGGAGAAGAGTGATTGATGATCTCAGAGTTGGGACCATAGACCGCCTTGTATTTTTTGAGCAAGATGACGATTTTGGAAGGAACTTCCTGGGCTCCACCAAACCAACAAGCAAACAAAAATATTTCTTTCTATAAACTGCATCCTCCACAAATCTTTCTTGACATGAGCCTTCAGTTCTGCCACTAGCTAGGACAAAAACTTAACATACGAAATACTCTCACATCAAAATATGCCTTTATTCTTGGGCCAGGATGTAGCTCAGTGGTGCAGCACCTGCCTGGCAAACTTGAGGCCCTGAGTTCAATTCCTGGTACAAACAAACAAACAAAACAAAAATCTTTATTCTTAAAGTTTTCTCCATTTCCTACTATATCTTACTATAAATTTTTCATAATATATTTGGCTGTTGCTGCTTGGATTTTTTTTTCTGTGAAATTTGATTGGCTGCTGACTAACCTTGAATAGTAAAAATTATTTTAGTACTGAACCTGTAGAAAGCAGAAAGAAGAACAAGTTAACTCTGTAATTATAGTCTGCATGCAATGTATAAGAAATATTTTATGCATATCAATTAAAGAAAAATACCCACTCAAATTGGAAGCCAAAAGTAAATTTATCAATTTTTGTTTCCCCAGGCCTGAAATTTTTATTGTCCTTTTCCGGCTGGTACCTGTGACTGTTTCCAATTGTTAGAAATGAATTTGTTTGTTTAGACTCAAATAGAATTCTGGAGGCACTGAAAGCAAGGCTTTAATAAGTTTGGCTATCCTGAAAACCTAAATAAACAGCTTTCCATGGAAATCTCAAAGAGAGCCAAAGAAATTGTTGAGCTCAAAGCAGTCCCTGAGCCTCTGTAAAATACTGATGGAGGTTTCTTTTCTCTCTCTTTCTTTTTTCTTTCTTTCTTTCTTTCTTTCTTTCTTTCTTTCTTTCTTTCTTTCTTTTTCTTTCTTCCTTTCTTTCTTTTCCTGACTAGTCTGTCCAAGTTTGGCATTATTTACTGGCTTGACTTTGTTGCCTTTAGCCCTTCCTTTTTGCAAAATAGACCCAATTGGTGTATACTATTGTAATTCAGAGCTTGTTTGTAAGGCTTTATCTCCAGGGCAGGCAGAGCAATGAGGGGGTAAGACAGAGACAGAAAGAGAGAGAGAGAAACAGAGAGACAGAGAGACAGAGAGGCATGAGTGGAGAGCAAAGAAAGCTTAAGGACCTCCTGTCATTTGCTACTTCCCTGCAGGTAGTTATCAAGATCACAAAGAATCTAGAAATTAAACATGCCAAATTTAGGCTATTGGCTGAATAAAATATAAGATGCTTAGGCTGAATACCCTTTTTAAACTGAAGGGATGAAATAATTTTTAGAAGGCAACCCAAAGGGGTATCTGCCCTCCTGCTCCCATCTCTCTGGAAGTCTACCTCAGAGTCTGGCCCTAAGAGACACCCCGGGAGTCTGAGATTTTCGACGTGGCCTGGCCACATCAGAGAAGGTTTTTCTGGGAGATTGGGCAGGAGCAGATATTTTAGTAATTGATACTATCTGCCAGAATTTGAAAATTTGGGAGCCCATAGTAACTGATAAAAGAGTGTCTGGGAGTCCAGAGCTCCATGTTGGGGCATCCCCCAGATAGGACTAGAAACCTGGACATTTTCTTGTGGATGTGGCCTAGCCACATCAGAGAAGGTTTTTTCTGAGAGTGGTCAGACATCCTGTTTCAATGTCTGGGACAAAGAGACACTTCCTGGTCATGCCTGAAGGAAGGTAGGGGTTGATCTTACCAGTCCTGGGCTGGATAATGAAGTGTCCAATGCTGAGTGGAGGTTGAGCAGGAAACAGCAAATTACCTCCTGGAGCTCATAAGGAAGAGAGGGAAAATGAGAGAGAACTGGGATTGGGGCCACACTGGAAAGCATTAGGGCCACAAAAGGAAGTGGGGGATATTGGAGTAGTCCCCTCGACCCCTCCCCATATGTGCCACCCACTGTTAGGAGAAAGGAAAAGAAGAAACAGGTACGGCTTCCAGGCCGCCGTACCACCCACCTTAGTGCAGAGGAGGTGAGCTGCACAGGCACCAGCAACACCCTCCCCCACCCCCATCAAAAATGAGAAGACACATAAACAAGTCTCAAAACCAGACTTCCAGATCACCTGAAGCAACCCCAAAGGGAAATGAGATGGAACACTCTT
The DNA here is from genome assembly GCF_053883595.1 of Heterocephalus glaber. Taxonomy (NCBI): domain Eukaryota; kingdom Metazoa; phylum Chordata; class Mammalia; order Rodentia; family Bathyergidae; genus Heterocephalus; species Heterocephalus glaber. The sequence continues at coordinate 28,505,525 of NW_028258296.1, read as the reverse complement.
ATACTCAACCACTTGGACTCCCTGAAGTGGCAACAAAAGAGGATCTGGAAAAAATAAAATCAGAAATAATTTCTCAGATAACAGCAGAGATTGTGCCCATAGTGGAAGACATGATTATTAAATCTAGAGAGGACACAGATAAAAAAAAATAGAGGAACTGAGCAACATGATGGAATCCCAACATAGGAAACAAATGGAATCCATAAAACAGATACAAACAGATTTCCAGGAGATTAAAAACTCCACTGAAAGCTTACAGAGAAGAATGAACCAATGTGAGGACAGAATTTCAGATGTAGAAGATAAGATTGCAATTAGTGACCAGGAAAAGAAAAATTGTTTTAAAATTGTAAGGGACCACAAGAAATCAACCCAGCAGCTGCTAGATGACACAAAGAAGAATAACATAAGACTGATTGGAGTCAACGAAGAAACAGGAGAGAGTGCAGACAACACAAAAAAACTGTTCACAGAAGTGATGGCAGAAAACTTCCCAAGCAGGGGAAAAGAACTTGACATATAGATAAGTGAAGCATATAGGACTCAATCTAGCCTGATTAAAAAAAAAATCTACACATAGGCATATAATTGTTAAGATTCCAGAAACCCAACAGAAGAACAAAATTCTACAAGCAGTTAGAGAAAAGAAACAAATCACATACAAAGGAAAGCCCATCAGAATCACAGCAGACTTCTTAATGCAAACCCTCAAGGCAAGAAGAGCTTGGAGTGATGTATTTCAAGCCCTAAAGGAAAACAGCCTCCAACCCAGATTTGATGTACCCTGAAAAACTATCTTTCAAAATTGATGGAGAAATAAGATACTTTCATGATAAAGAGCACCTTAGGAAATTCATGAATAACAAACCAGCACTCCAAAACATCTTAGACAATATCCTAGGAAAAGGTGAGAATCACAACCCCAGGAAGCCTAGCAGAATGAATCCGTTGGGCATGACAAGAAATTAAATGCAAAGGGGGAGAATCCAACAAAAAGAAAAAGTCATGACAATGATGTCAACATGTATCAGTTATAACTATCAATGTTAATGGTCTCAATTCACCAATCAAAAGAAATAGACTGGCAGAATGGGTCAAGAAGCAAGATCCAACAATATGTTGCATACAAGAAACACACTTAATTCAAAAAGAAACTCATAGACTGAAAGTTAAAGGGTAGAAAACAATACTCCATGTGATAGGAACCTGAAAATAAGCAGGAGTAACTATCATCTTTGCAGATCAAGTGGATTTCAAACCAAACTCTGAAACACTTCTGGTCCCAAGAATTTCAGATAAGGGATAGTCAACTTGTATGTACAAATCTATTGTGAACATGTGTTCTCATTCCTCTTAAGTAAAAACTTAAGAAAAGAACTGTTGGTTCTTAACAGTAATACAAGAAATTTCTATATTGTTTTCCAAAATGGTTTTATCATTTTACCTTCACATTAGCAGTATTAGAAAGTTCTAACTGGTTCACACCTAAGCTGACATTTGTTCTTTTAAAACTTTTAACTTCATTTCCCTAATGAGTGTATAATACGCTCTTGTTATTGTACTGATTAGTATTTTTCTGATTCTAGTGTTGCACACCTTTCCTGGTGCTGTACTGGCTATTTATCATCTTCTTGTGTCTACTTTTTAATTGAGTTGTCTATTAATGAGCTGTAAGACTTCTTTATATATTCTGGTCATAGGTTATATGTATTGTAAATATGGTCTGTTTAAGGACTACTTTTCATTTTCTTAACAATGTCATTTAAAGTTCTAAATTTTCATGGAATCTCATTTATCAATTTTTTTCTTTTATACATCATGTTTTTTGCATCCTAGGAAATTCTTGCCTACCCTAAATTCATAAACATTTTCCCTTATAATTTCTTCTTAAAGTTTAATAGTTTTAGTCTTTCATATTTAGGTTCATAGACCCTTTCAAGTTATTTTTATGTATGGAAATAAAGGGTTGAGGTTAATTTTTTACATATGGATAACAGGTGTTCTAGTACCATTTGCTGAAAACACTATCTTTTCCTCTGCTCTTGAATTGTGTTTACGTTCTATAAAATGCTAATGTTAAATAATCTTTCAAAACTCAGTGGACCATATATGTGTGGTTCTATTTCTAGATTCTCTGTTTTATTCCAATGATCTATATGTCTTTCCTTACGCCAACACTGCCTTGATTACTGTAGCTTTAGGGGAAGTCTTAAAATTAGGTAATAAATGTCTTCCAACACTGTTTTTTTTCTTTTTATTTTTCTAGGTCCTTTGTACTCCTACATAACTTTCAAATTTCAATATCCAATTCATTTATAGCAAGTATACATAGACTTGAATTTTTATATATACCTTGTGTTTTCTAATCATGCTAAATTCAAGTACAAGTTCTAGGGGCTCCTAGAGATTTCTTAGTATTTTCTCTGTAGATGATCATTTCATCTACATATAAAGATTTTACTTCTACCTTGCTAATCCTATGCTAATTGTTCTTTTTATTGCCAGACTATTTTGGTTTGGGCCTATGTTTCAAAGTTTAATGGACAGATGAAGAGTAGGCATATCTGCCCTTGTTCCCCACCTTAGGGAGAAAGCATTGCATCTTTTCCATTCATATAAGGCATTTTTGCTGGAAGTATGGAGTACATGTCTTATCTGTTGAGAAGTTTCTGTTCTACTTCTAGTCTCCTGATAGCTTTTACCATGAACAGCTGTAGAATTTAGTCCAATACTTTTTCTGCAACTAATGACAGGATCATATGGCTTTTTCCTTTCCTCTGTTAAAATGATGACTTATGGGAGTGGATCTTCCAATGCTGAACCAACACTGCCATCCCTATAATAAAACCACTTTCTACCTACTGCCAGATCTGACTTCTAATAGTTTGTTTTGTTAAATAAATTTTTATCTATATTCATACTTTTTTCTTCTATTATCTTTATCCAGTTTTAGTATTAGCATAATGTTGATTTCCTACAATGAGAGAAGTGTTCCTTCTTTTTTCTGCTTTAAATGCTTGATATAATTCATCAGTTAAAATGTATATGAGCCTGTTTTCATATAGGTATGTTTTCAAGCTCAAAATATACTTTCTTTAATAGGTACTATTCAAATTTTATATTTCCTCCAGAGTTAGTTTCATTAATTTGTCTTCCAAGGTACTTCTTAGAAGTTGTCAAATTTATTTTTAAAAAGATTTTTGTAATACACTTTCTATATCCTTTAAAATTCTGTAAAATCTGTGGTAATGTCCTCTAAATTTTGTTATTGTAATTAAAACAATGTATAATTGATACTGTATAATGGGTATAAAAGGTCTAAAGGAGTAGGGGAAATGGGAGGGGTAAGGAAAAGGAAAGAAGGAAAAAGAAAAATTATGAGAAAAGGAAAAAAAATGGAAACAGTCTTTGCAAATAGGGAAGGGTGGAGGGGGTGAAGGGAAGGCAGGGGAATGGGGAAAAACTAAGAACCAAGATACTTCATGTAAAGGTACAAGATCCCAATGATGAATATAACTGTATTTTATACCTAAAATGTACCAATAAACTTAACGGGGAAAAAAATGAAGAAAAAATAAATAAATAAAAAGAAACAGGTACTACCTCAACAGGACAAGTTTATTTTAAAACAAACCTGAGAGGGACCACTCTGACACTAGAGACCAGACCAGCTGATCTCATACAGCCTATGGGCTCTTTTGTAGGGTCATGGGGAGAGGGGAATTCAGTGACAGGGTGTTGTGGCTACCTGCTAAGAACAAGGCTTGAGAGAGCACAAGCCATAATGGTTGCCCAAGGATGAGGCTTGGGAAAGCACAGGGGGTAGTGGCTACTATCAGTAGCAGGGCTGATAGTGTTGAGTTCCCAGATGCATCTGTGCTGGGAGGGAGTACTTTAGAGGAGCCTCTCTGATCAGGATGGCAGTGGTTGGATTCCTTCCCATGGTCTTGGCATCTCCATTTAATTGCTTCAAATGAAGCACCATACCAGAAACCGAATCATAGTAGCATACTGATTTATGCCAGCCAAACAAAGAATGGCACTGGCTAGTTAATAATCTTCACTACTTTCTCTACTGCCAGTTTTCCTAACCAAGAATTGGAAAACATCCAAACTTCAAGGACATAGTTCAAAGTGGCTCCCTGGAGAAGAAGAAATAGAAAAAAAGACAGATGGACAGGCAGACTATTTTATGTCTTTTGGGATTCTACTTCATTATCATATCTACTTAAAGTAGCTCATATAATTACTCTAATGAAACTTGTCAAAAAGTAAAAAACACTTTTAAAGTATTTATTTAGAATAGCCCTGAAAGGACTCATAAGACATTGGAGGTAATAGTTACCTCTAGACAGAGGAACTAGGAGATTGGTGTATTGAAAATTCTACATTTCACTATTACTCTTTTGTACTATTTCATTTTCTTGCAATGTCCCTATTTTATCTACTTAAAAGAGTTTACTATTTAAAAAAAAACAGTGCCCAGATCTCACTTTCTAGGTATATTACATCAGAATTTCTAAATTTCAAGTGGTTGGCCCTTAATGTTTGTATGTGCTTATGTGTATTATTTTTAACTCTACAGTGTATTTAAAAAGTTTTAAATCTAACACATTGCTCTGTGGCATTTGCTAAAAACAACATACACAAATACATACAATCATGCCCCCCTCCCACACACATACCATTCCCTGCATCTCCCAGGAAAGTCCCAGAAAATGAGCGGTTTGCTTCAAGCTAGGCTGAAGAGGTTCTGTTTTAGAACTGCAGGGTGAGTCAAACCATTACACACTCTGCTATGAGACAGGCAACTGCTTGCTCAGTGTTTAAGTAGAAGATTCAGGAAAGTGGACTCCTGATTAATATTTTTTGGCGACTAGATTGTCCCAAGGGGTAAATGAGCCTTTACTTAGCCCCTATTAAGTAACTTGACTTTTCTGTACTTCTAATAGGTAGGGCTACAGGTACAACCCTGCCACTCTTGAAAACATCTAGTGTTCTGGCATCATAGGAATTTACCCAGTCTGCTTCAAGGTGACACTTTACCTGCTCACAATTCACCTCATCTTACCTAGCAAATGTCATTCAGTATTCCAGAAGGACTACACTACTTTAAGGCTAAATCTGCAAAGAGAAAATACCCTCCCAGCTCGATCTGTTAGAGCATTACCTCAATAATTCTCCTGGAGTCGAGTAAGGAAGTAGTATCTTGGTGCTGGGGGTACAGCTCAGTTGTAGAGTGCTTGCCTAGCATGATTTATTGTTTGATCCTCAGCACTAGCAAGAAAAAGGAGGGGGGAGGAGAAAGAAAAGAAAAAATATCTTTTCGTTACCCATGCTTTTCTCCATCTCAGAAAAATGGGCAGGAAATAATTTTTTTTCATAGGCAAACATGAAATATAAGAAAAAAAAGTACCTGTTTATTCCTCATTCTTAGTGTTCTATTTCTGGTCCACTGTGTCCAGAGGAAAGGAATGCCACAAAATCCATGACTGCAATGCATTTGATTTCATTCACAAAATCAACCTTGGATACTACCATGAACCCATGTCCTAGAAAATAGTGGCTGATATTTTTCTTTTGACACTAGTCCTGGGGTTCTTGGAGACCCTACTTCAGGCTCCAAATTGGGTAATTTCTGAGGTCATGATAAGTTTTTTCACTTATTCTTTGGCAGATAATGGTCTGAAATCTCCCAAAATAATCCTGAATATTTTGTTGGTTAAAAGGACCCAGGGCAGTCACTGTAAAATCCTTAAGATAGCATTTTGTTTTAACAAAAAGAGGTATTACAGAATTGTGACTTTTGTATTTTTCTCTAGAATGTCAGCATTCAAGAATCTTCATGATATGACCTCTAACCATCTCTCTGTCACTGGTCCTAAACTGAAGATGTATCAACTAGACATAGTTCTATGACTGCATGGGTGTTTCTCATGACTCTGAGCATGGGTCCTCCCGATCTGATGAGGACAGAGAAGTGTTCAACAAGTCTCCTCTTCCTCTTGTTTTCTTTCCTGGCTTTATACTTGGTGCTTTTCTGTATGTTCTTCCTGGTGATGAATGCCTGCAATCTCACTCCTCACGAGGCTGACACAAGAGGATGATGACTTTGAAGCCAGCTGAGCAATTTAGTAAGAACTTGTCTCAAAAAAATCAAATGAAAAATTTCCAAGAAATAGTAAACAAGTTAATGGACATTGAGGTATAAAATTTATGAACTACAGAAATAATTTTAGATTACATCTCTTATTTAAAACCACAATCAGACTTTTAAAACTACAAATTTTGCAACATCTCTTATTTAAAACCACAATCGGACTTTTAAAACTACAAATCTTGCTTTTCAGTGTACAGAGACGGGATTCATGGTTTATTTTTGCCCTTTACCACTAAGAAGAAATACAAGTACACTAAATTTTGTATTATAGTGCTTGTTTTCTACAAGTTAACATGTAGATATTTCCCCACCTAGATGATAACAAATTCAAAGGTTTAGATCAGTTCAGTCACAAAGCAGATTAATACAATCTTCAAAGATGATTAATTGCTCTTTCAGTATCTACAGAATCGTCTCTAAGAGTAATTTGCTTTACTTCAAGAAAATTGTTTAACTTCAATTTAAATTTCCCCCCAAAAAGAGTTTTAAACTCACCAGGAAGTATATCTTGAATAATGATGAAATTATTCCATTAAACCAAATGCACTCAGATTTTGACAAAACCATGCATCCCTGGCCAGGGGTTTAGCTCAGTGGTTCCACCGCCTGCTTTGTAAGCGCAAGGATCTGAGTTCGATCTCTGGTACCAAAAAAAAAAAAATCCCAAAAAACAAACAAAAAAACCATTCATCTGTCTAAATAATAAAGGATGTGAATGGGATTTTATCGCATTTTTTAATTTAGAAAACCCCTCTCAAATCATGAACTTATGCTAAATATGAATATGCTCTACTTCTAACAAATCTGATACAGCTTTCAGAAACTTGACAGTAAAATACCCATCCTGGCACAGTAAATATTAGAAAGATGTAGTCTAACAAACAATTCTGGATCAACTGGATATTCCTATGGAAAAAAATTAATCTTCATGCCCACCTTAAACAAAATTTAATTCCAAATTGAAAAAACATCTAGAATATACCATATAAGAATAATTTCAGGGCCGGGGATTTAGCTCAGTGGTTCCAGCCTTGCAAGCGCAAGGTCCCAAGTTCAATCCCCGGTACCAAAAAAAAAAAAAAAAAAAAAGAATAATTTCATCACTTTGGTGTAAGCAGAAATATTTATTTATTTATGGATTCTTGGGGATTGAACCCAAAGTTTTTCATGTACTAGTCATGCACTCCACCACTGAGCTACATTCCCAGCCCCTGATATTTTTTAAATAGGATACAAAAAGCACTAACCATAAAGGGGAAAAATGATAAAATAGATTAAATTAAAATACTCACACAATGCTTTTAAGATAATGAAAAGACCAGCCCAGAATAGTAAAGTACACTAGCAATACATACATTCAACAAAGCACTCATATCTAGAATATGTAAAGAACTAAAATAATTAAACCACATAGTAGAAAACTGGCAAAATATATGAAGCAGCATATATATATAATATATATAACATAATAGTAAATAGTAAATGTTCTTTTAAAGTGTTTAATTTTAGTAGATAGTAGAGAAATGCACATTAAATCTCCTCTAAAATATTGCTATCCATCTATCAGAATGGCTAAAATTAAAAGATGGACAATACCAAGTGTTAGTGGATATGCAGAAATTCTCACACACTATTAGTGTATAAATTGATACAACTCTGAAGAACTGTTTGTCAATATTATATATTATATGACCCCATAGTTCTATTCCTAGCCTTATATGCAAGAGCAATACATTCAGCCTGGCATGGTGGTGCACACCTGTGAGCCTACCACTCTCTGTGGCTAAGGCAAGAGGATTGAAAGTTTCAGCACAGCCTGAACAATTTAGTAACATAACAAGATTTTCTGTTAAAACAAAAAAGAAGGAAGGAAGGATGGGAGGGAAAAAAAGGGCTGTTAGCTCAATGCAAAGGCCTGAGTTCAATTCCCAGTAGAAAAAAAAAAAAGCACAATACATTTATATTTGTACCAAAGGGTACATACAAAAATGTTCATGGAAATAATTATTCATAATACCTAAATACTGGAAACAACTCAAAATTTCCTTCAACAGGAAAACAGATAAATGATAGTATATTCATATGATAAAATGTTGACAACTGGAAAAAGAATGAAATATACATATAAGCAAAAATTTAAAACATTGAAAGAAGTCAGACATAAACATTATATAACTCATAATTACATTTTAAAAATTTCTCAAAATAGAAAATTTAAATTGTAACGTTAAGAGTCAGGATAATGTTTACCTCTGGGGAAAAGGGAGAGGATAATGATTAAGAGGGAGCATAAGAGAGTCTTCTGAGATGTTAACAATACCCATTTTATCTGGGTGATGTTTATATAAGGGTCTTTGTGATGATACTTTACACTGACTTTGTCCACTTTACTGTATTTATCTTATACTTCAATTTTTTAGAAAAAAATATATTTAAAAAGATCTGATTTCATTCATCTTGTAAAATGACTGGTTCCAAAAGGAATGTTGGATAATTTACATCATTCACTTTTCACAGAAATTTTCAGAAATACTTTCACTCAATAGACAAGTTGCACCTATGTAAATCATTATTAAATGTAAAGTAGGGGAATTAAATCATGTATTAGTTTTGACTGCCATCTAATGGCAAGAATGCTGTAACTATACAGAAGTACACAGAATCTGTTCATGCAATGAGCAAAGACCTTGACCTTGGTTACAATTTAAAGGACTGCTTTTCAATTTACCAACTGCAAACACTGTAAATATTAGACATGACATAAATATTATGAGATTCATTTAGGACTGTTAAATCTTAAGTAGAACAGAATTTCCCATTTCTTTGTGTAAGAAGTTCATAACACTATTCTTTCTCCTGACCACTTTACACCCCCTTTTGATTATATAACCCATTTAAAACAACAAATGTCAGGCAGCAACACAATGTATAGTTCTGTTAACATGAAGGCCAACAAAAGCAATAACTTAGTTTTGTAATTCAGTTCTTGAATATAAGCAGAGCTCAGTACAAGATATTGGGTTGGGGTGCTGCTTAAAGTATTCTCCTTGGGCCCTAGTTTCTCAGTGAGATTTTGAAAGCAAGGGTTATATGATATGTTGTTATAGTCTGACCTAGAATTTACAACACTGTGGTGAAATCTATAGCCAAAAGAGAAAGAGAATTCTTAGGTGAAAATTTGAGGTGAGAATAAGCACTTCTGGGCTTCAGGTGTTAACTAGATATTTTTTAAAGGAAGGAGAAATTTTCCTAGGTAGAGCCCTCTGAATCTTTTAAATCAAAACAAAAAATGTTGGTGGGTTTCAGCCATTTCTACAGAAAATTTTAAAAATTGAAAAGTAAATAGGAAAAGAGGAATCTTTGGTTATATTTCTTCTAGCATCCTTTCCCTCACAAAATCTAGCTTGTTTACCAAGTAATCAAGATGAACATAGTTTCATCCTCCAGAGAAATGCTCCAAACACTTACATTTAATCCAAACAGACATTTTTAAAAAATTAACAGCTTTCTTGAAGCATAACTGACATAAACTGCGCATATTTGAAGATATATATGTATACATTTGCAAAATCACAACAATCAAGATAATGAGTATATGTATCATTCTTCCTTATGATCATTTGTAATCCAAACATACCTTCCTACCCCCAATCCCAGTCTGTTTCTAGGTAGCTGCTGATTTTCTTTTAACTTTATAACTAAGTTAGGATTTTTATATAATTATAATCATATTGTTTGTACTTATCATCTAGCTCCTTTTACCTAGTGTGATTATTTTGAATCCAAGTAGATTGCTGCTGCATAAATACTCAATTATTTTCTTTGTTGAGTATTATATTGTGTATGGATATGCCATATTTGATTCATTCACTTGCTCATGGACATTTAGGTTATTTTTTGTTTTAGAAATAAACTATTTGTTATGGTCTAGATGTCTCCCTAAAGCTTCATGTGATCATAGGTGGGACTTTTGGAAGGTGATTGGATATGGAGGCATTATACTGACTTGCTATTAGGAGATGATGTCTGGTTAGAAGAGGCAGGTCACTGTGGGAATGTCCTGGAAGATTTTATCTCCCTTCTTGGCTTCTCCCTTGACCTTTTCTGCTTCCCAATCACTATGCCACAAGTAGCTCTTTTCTGCCGTGTTCCTCTGATATGCCGCCCTACTTTGAAACCAGCCACTATGGACTGAATCCTCTAGAAACTGTGAGCCAAAATAAACCTCTCTTCCTTTAAGTTGTGAGCATCAGGTATTGTGTTAATGACAAGGAAAATGACTAACACACTATTTATAAATACTATAAATAAAGCTGCCACGAGCAGTTGTGTAAAAGATTTTGTGAGAACACATGCTTTCTTCTTTTTTGGAAATTCATAGCTAACACGATTTGCCAGAATGGATAACATTTGTTATTATTTTTCTTTTTTATTAGAACCATTCTGGTGGGTGTTCCATTGATTCATATGTCTGTTTTTGTGCCAGTAACATGCTGGGTTTTTTTTTCTTAATCACTGTAGCTGTGTAGTATAACTTCAAATCAGGGATTGTGATGCTTCCTGCTTTGCCATTTTTGCCCAGAACTACTTTTACTATTCTGGGTCTCTTCTAGAAAGGCTATTGGTATTTTTATTGGGATTGCATTAAATTTAGATAACAGTTTTGGAAACATAGCTATTTTGACTATATTGGTTCCGCCTATCAAGGAACATGGGATATCTTTCCATTTTCTGATGTCTTCTTCAATCCTCTTTTTTTTTCTTTTTTCTTTTTTTTTTTTTTTTTGTACTGGGGATGGAACTCGGGACCTTGCACTTGTGAGGCAGGCAGCAGAACCACTGAGCTAAATCCCTGGCCCTTCAATTTTCTTTTTCAGGGTGATGTAATTTTCATTGTAAAGGCCTTTCCCCTCCTTGGTTAGGTTAGTTCCTAAGTATTTAATTTTTCTTGATGATACTGTGAATGGTATTGCTTTCCTAATTTCTCAGTGAGTTCATTATTAATGTATAGGAACACTTTATTTTTATGTGTTGATTTTATATCCTGCTACCTTGCCAAATTTGTTATTAATTCTAGAAGTCTTCTAGTAGAATTTTTTACCCTAATAAGCAGAAGATTGTGCTATCTGCAAATAATAATACTTTGACTTCTTCCTTTCCTTTCATATCCCTTTTAGTATTCTTTTCTCATGCTTAATTACTCTGGCCAATGTTTTGAGGACTATGCTGAACAGGAGTGGTGATAGTGGACACTGATATTAGAGAGAAAACTTCCAGGTTTTCCCCATTTAATATGATGTTGGTAGGTTGGTCATAATAGATCAGATTAAGATAAAATCCTATACCTATTTTCATCAGGGTTTTAATCATAAAAGGATGTTGGATTTTGTCAAAGGTTTTGTCTGTGCCTGTTGAGATGATCGTGTGATTTTTGTCCTTGCTTCTGTTTATTTCTTGGATTACATTTATTGAGTTGCATATGTTAAAGTATCTTTGCATCCTTGCAATGAAGCCTATGTGGTCATGGTGCATGATCTTTTTGATAATTTGTTGCATTGTTTGCCAGTATCTTGTAAAAATTTTTTGCATCTTTGTACATTAGGGAGATTGGCCTGTAGTTATTTTTTGGGTTGGATCCTTGTCTGGTTTGGGGATTAGGGTAATGATAGCTTCCAGGTTTGACTTTGGGAGTACTCCATCCCTTTCAATTTCATTAAACAGTTTGAAGAGTATTGGCGTAAGATCTTCCCTGAAGTTCTTGTAGAATGTGGCAGTGAGTCCATCAAGTCCTGGGCTCCTCTTAGTTGATAGATTTTTTATTATTGCTTCAATTTCACTGCCTGTTATTGGATTATTCAGGATTTTAAAGTCTTCTTGGTTCAGTTTTGGTAATTAATATGTATCTAGAAATCTCTCCATTTCTTCTGAGTTCTCCAATTTATTGGAATACAGGCTTGTAAAGTAGTTGCTAGTAATCTGTATTTTGGCATTGTCTGTTGTGCTTTCACTTTTTTCTTTCCTAATTGCATTGATATGTGTCTTTTCTTTCCTTTTTTTGGTAAGATTGGCTAAGGCTTTGTCTATTTGGTTTATTCTTTCAAAGAACCAGCTCTTTGGTTTATTGATTCTTTATATTGTTTTATAAAAAATTCATTTCATTGTTCTTTGCTTTGATCTTTATGGTTTCCTTCCCTCTACTAGGTCTGGATTTGAATTGTTTTTGTTTTTCTAGGACCTTGAGGTACATAATTAGATTATTTACTTGGGCTCATTCTTTTCCTGATGTGGATATTCATAGCTATAAACTTTCCTCTTAAAATGGTTTTCATTATGTCCCATAAGTTCTAGTATGTTGTACTAGCATTATCATTTACTTCTAGGAACTGCCTTATTTCATCCTTAATTTCTTCTATGATCTATTGATTATTCAAAAGTATGCCATTAATTTCCATGTGTTTGTGTAAGTTCTGTGGTTTCTTTTGCTATTGATTTCTAGTTTCATTGCACCATGATCTGATAATATCCATGGTAAAATTTCAATTCTTTTGCATTTACTTAAACATGTTTTATTGGCTAGTATATGGTCTACTTTGGAGAAAGTTCCATGTGCAGCCAAGAAGAATGTGTATTTGTTGTTTTGGATAAAACATTCTCTATATATTTATTAAGTCCATTTTTTCTGAGCATTTAATTCAACTCTGATATTTCTTTGTTGATTTTTTGGTTAGTTGATCTGTCTATTTGTGATAGTAGAGTATTGAGGTCCCCCACTATAATTGTATTGATATTTGATTATTTTTTATGTCTACTAGAGTTCATTTTATGAAGTTGAGTGCAGTGTTGTTTGGTGCATATATGTTTATAATTGTTATCTCTGCCTGTTGAATCGTTCCCTTATCCAATATATAATGACCTTCTTTTCTTCCTCTCATCAGTTTTGGCTTAAAGTTTAGAGTTTTTTTCTGAAAATAGGATAGCTACTCCTGCTTGTTTACAGGTACCTATTGTATGGAATATTATTTTTCATCCTTTGCTTTTTAGTCTATGAATTTCTTTTTAGATAAAATGTTTTCTGTATATAGCATATTGTTGGATCTTGTTTCTTGATCCATTTTGCTAGTCCATATCTTTTGATTGGCAAATTGAGACAATTCATATTGATGGTTATAACTGATGGGTACTGACTTATTCCTGTCATTGTATTATTTTCCTGGTGTTCATTACTTTTCTTTCCCTTCCACTTAATTGCTTGTTCTGCCTGGTGTATTCATTCTATTGGACTCTTCGCATTGTTAGCTTCATTGTCTTTTTCAAGAGTATTCTTGAGGGCCTGGGGATTTAGGTCAGTGGCACCACACCTGCCTCCAAGCTCAAGGTCCTGAGTTTGATGCCTGTTACCAAAAAAAAAAAAAAAGAATATTCTTGAGAATTTTTTGAAGGGCTGCTTTGGTGGTCATGAATTCCTTTAGATTCTCTTTATCATGGAAATATCTTATGTCTCCATCAATTTTGAAAGATAATTTTGCAGGATATGTCGGTCTGGGTTGGAAGTTGTTTTCTTTTAGAGTTGAAATACTTCACTCCAAGAACTCCTTAAGGTTTCTTTAGGATTTCTTTAAGATTTATATTGAGAAGTCTGCTGTAATTCTGATGGATTTTTCTTTAAAGTGATTTGGTACTTTTCTCTAATTGTGGGGGACCCGGCCAGGAGTAAATGATTAAACTGTGACACAAAAGTGCACAGGCTCTGAGGAGTGGATGGTTAAAATATGGAGGAAAAGCACAAAAATAATTAAACTGTGGGCATGCAGGCTCTGTGAGAAGTAAATAAACTGTGGGGCAAAAAAGCATGCAGGCTCTGTGAGGAGTGAATGTTTAAACAACAGGGCAAAAGCACATAGGCTGTGTGAGAATCAAATTGTTAAACAACAAAACGTTTAGATTAAGTGAGGCATGCTGTGTCTGGCCATTGCCCTTCCCCTTTTCCCAAGGAAAACTACTTAACATTAAGACAACTCCTGCCCAAACTGCTTTCTCTTGCTTTTTTCTCTTACACTGATATTCCAAATAAAAGCCAGAGAGTTCTCAGCTTGATGGCTTTTTTCTTCTCTGTTTCCCTAATGGCTGGGCTCTCTCGGTTGAGAAATAGCCCCTCTGGGCCTCTCAGTGATTAAACTAAGTCCTATCTCCAAGTAATCTTTTTCATTCCGTATGTTGCCTGCAGTCACTCACTGCAACATCTAACAGGTTTTAAGATTCTGTCCCTGGGTTGTTGGATTTTATGTATTTTGAATACGAAGTGCCTTGGAGTGGTTTTTTCTGACTGTGGCTATTTTGGGTTCTTTATGCCTCATTTATCTGTATGTTAATTTTTTTCCATGTTTGGTAAGTTTTCTGCTATTACTTCTGTAAACAGGTTTTTTATGCCCTTTGTGCTGTCTTCTGATTTATCACTAATTCCAACTAATCTTAGTACTTTTTGCATAATCTAGCAGCTGTGTTACCCTTTTTTTGGGGGGGTACCAGTGATTGAACTCGGGTCCTTGCGCTTGCACAGCAAGTGGTGGAACCACTGAGCTAAATCCCCAGCCCTGTGTCATCCATTTTTTTCATTATGTCTTGTTATTTCTAAAGTATCTCTCATTTATCAATCACCAGCCACAGCCCTGTCTTCTACATCTGACACTATGTCCTCACATTCATTACTTCTTCTGTCCATACTTTCAATAGGATTTTTAATCTGGATTCCTGTTTGGAACTTGAGAATTTGGACTCAAATTCTTTTCTATGCTGGGCATTCATGCTTTGCATCTTTCTTTAGCTCCTCTAGTTTTTTAATAGTGTCTTCTCTAGATTCTCTAATCATTTGTTTCATTATGATTACTATCTCTTCAGTAATATCTGCTTTGAATTCACTAAATACCTCATTGATCTGTTTTGTTACCTCACTGTTTTTCTTTCAGATATTTTGGCTGTGGGGATTTTAATTTCTTTCCCATCGATGCTCCCTGGATCAGCTTTGGGGGAGTTGGGAGATTTTGGAGGCACTTTTATGGTCTTGTTTTCTTATTTTCTACTTTTTGTTTCTTATTTCTTTGCTTGTTTTCTGTGCTGAGCCTTGTGGATTGATTATAGTAGGTAGTTTTGTGGCTAGTATGAAGATCCCTTTAATTAATGTCTACTTTTCAGAGACATCCTCTAGGTGTAGCTAACAATTGGCCCTTACCTCTGTCCCACCTCCATTTATTTGGGAAGAAAGGTCTTCAGGAACAGGATGCTGTATTATTTATGACCTCCCAGACAATCCAGATACAGTGGACCCTCAAATTATGACCAGCCTGACATATGAACAACTTGGGTTACAACCAGAATTTTAGTTTTAACTTACAAACAAAGTCTTCAATTACAATCCAAATGCTGGCCACTTGTACTTCCAGATGGTCTCAGATACAGATTTAACCTTTAAAGAGTTCTTGAAGAAACATTACAATATCCCTTCCTGCGTGGGATTAATTGAGAAATCCAAGTCCAGTGTTTCTCTAAGGACACTGAGATCTGCCTGTATACAGGAGAGAGACTTTGAAGGCTGTGTAGAGGAGCCTGAGCCATCAATTGACCAACTTGAGTTACAACCAGCCCTGGTACCTTGATTCATTTAAAAAATATTATTTTTTATTTTTTCCCTCTTTCCATTTAATTTCTTGTCTTGCCTGGTGGCTTTGTTCTGTTGGGCCTCATGGAGTTGTGAGTTCATTGTCTTTTTTTAGGATATTGTTTAGAATTTTCTGGAGTGCTGGTTTGGTATTCATGAAGTTCCTCATGTGCTCTTTGCCATGAAAGTATCTTATTTCTCCATCAATTTTGAAAGATAGTTTTGCAAGATACATCAATCTGGGTTGAAGGTTATTTTCTCTCAGGGCTTGAAATAGTTTACTTTAGGCTGTCCTTGACTTGAGGGTTTGTGTTGAGAAGTCTGCTGTGATTCTGATGGGCTTTCCTTTGTATGTGATTTGTTTCTTTTCTCTAACTGCTTTTAATATTTTGTCCTTCCGTTGGGTTTTTAGAATCTTAACTATTATATGTCTAGGTGTACATTTTTTTTATCATGGCTAGTTGGAGTCCTATATGCCTCACTTATTTGCATGTCAAATTCTTTTCCTCTGCTTGGGAAGTTTTCTGCCATTATTTCTGTGAACAGTTTTTTTTTTTAATGTTTGCACTATTTCCTGCTTTTTCATTGACTCTAATCAGTCTTATGTTATTCTTCTTTACATCATCTAGCAGCTACTGGATTGATTTCTCATGGTCCCTTGCTATTTTTAAGAAATCTCTCTTTTCATGGTCACTAATTGCAATCCTATCTCTTATAACTGATGTTCTGTCCTCACATTGGCTCATTCTGCTGCATATACTTACCAATGGAGTTTTTAATCTACTGGATATCTGTTTGAATCTGTTTCATGGATTCTATTTCTTTCCTATGCTAGGCATTCATGATTTCCATTTCTTTCCTAGGCTGGGTATTCATGGCTTCCACCATGGAACTGACCTCCTCTATTTTTTTTAATGTCTGTTTCTGTTCTAGAGTCACTAAGTATGAGTTTCATTCTGGACAACATCTCTGTAGTTATCTGGGAAATTACTTCTGTTTTGATTTTTTTCTAGAGCCTCATTTATCTGTTTTGTTACTTCCGCTGTTATCAGTTCAGGGTGTCCAGGTGGTTAATTGTCAGATTTTTCCACTTCTTTGCCCCCAGGATTTGCCTTTGGTGAGCTGGAAGTCTGGCTTGCATCTTGTTTAGGTGTCTTCTCATTTTTATTTTGTTGTTGTTGATGTTTTGGTTTAATTCCTGTGTTGATACTTCTATATTGCTTATTGTGAGTATCTTTATTGCTAGTATTTAGAACCCTCAGGGAATGATTACTTCCCAGAGGTGTCTTCCAGTTATAGCTGGTCTTTAGGTTTTGAATCTGTAATGACCCTTAGGACCAACCAGAAATATGTTTGCAGTAAATAAGCTCTTCAATATAGCAAATTTACCCTTCAGGATGAAGACTTAGAAAGAGTTAGGGGAGGAAAGAGAGCTACAAGGAGAGGGAAGGGTTAGAAATGGGGCTAGAGAACACAGGAAGATTATGCAAACTTTGTGAAACTGGTGAAGACAGGAGGAAGAGAGAGAAGGAAGGAACAAAAATAAGAACAGAATAAACTAACAACAACAGGAAAACTAGAAACTGTATTCACTCTCCCATAAAAATAAGAAAAATTGGAAAAGAAAAGAAAGAAAAATCCCAAATAGGACAGAAACAGGAACAAAAAGGAGAGAAATGAAGAAGACAAGAAGGAGGAGGAGGAGGAGGAGGAGAAAAAGAAGCAGCAGCAGCCCCCTTCAGGGCATGTCTTTACTGTCACCAGCAGCGTGCAGATCCAAGTTGATTCGTCTCAGTGAACCAGCCATAATCCACTGAGATTGATGTTGGTTTCTGGCTGCAAGGCCCAAGTTGAGCTCCTTGACCTCCTGCAGGTTTGAATTCTGCCATGTTCTGCTGCAGGTTTGAGCCACCCTTTCTCTGAAGCAAGTCTGGTTTCTGATAAGAGGTGCTGATCCCACCAACTCACCATACACTGTAGTCCATTGCACCTTTATTAAAGAGACTTTCTTCACTCTTCCAGTGGGGTTCAATTTTCATCAGCAAGCCTCAGAGAGGCCCTCTGTGTTCCTCACCACCACTTCTCAAGCTTGTAGCAATGGCCTCTATGGCCCTAGGCACCTCTGCCATGTGGATCCAGATCCCTGTGCAGTCTGGGGTGGCCAGTGGCAGTCCTGGATCAGCCCATAGTGGTTGGTATCTTGATTCATGAACTTTATTCATTCCATGATTCTAGAGAAGATGGCCACAGTCATGTTCATCACCTGATGTGGTTTGTGAACAGAAGCAAAATCTTGCTGAATGATTCTGTTCATGAACAGAGGCATTCCTGAACTGAGGTATCACTGTATTGGCATACAGAGAAAACAAATTGACAGTAACAATTATGTCACATTGGCTACAGTAGTAAAATCAGCAACAATAATGGCATCAAATACAAACTGGATATTGACAAACCATAAGAACCAATAACGTACTGTCCTTAACCACATAAAAGTGACCTATCAGATATTCCTCACTGAATGACCCACCTGCTTACCAACTGTTCAGATTTACATAAAACCCACTACTTGGACTTAAAACCTATCTTTTTTTTTGTACAGTTCTGTGTATCTTGTTTATATACCCTCAATGCCTTTTTTGTACAGTATACTTTGTTTATATAATACTATAATTTTTGCTGATTATATTGTACAGTACTGTGATTTTATGTTCTGCTATACATTATAGTACTATATGTAAAGTTATTCAAATAAAAGCAAAGTCTTCAAGATGTAGTTTCCTGTGACCATTTCTGTGTCCTGTATATTGTAGTGTACATACTATATACAATTCCTCATTTAGTAACCAATTCATTTAATGACCTAGCCACAGGAATGGAACTTGGTTGTTAAACAATGAGTATCTGTAGTTACAGTATAAACTCTAA
Organism: Heterocephalus glaber; assembly: GCF_053883595.1. Classification (NCBI taxonomy): domain Eukaryota; kingdom Metazoa; phylum Chordata; class Mammalia; order Rodentia; family Bathyergidae; genus Heterocephalus; species Heterocephalus glaber. The sequence goes on along the minus strand of NW_028258296.1, from coordinate 28,486,785 downwards.
GACAAACCAGATATTGATGTATAGTAAAAATCTACTCAATAGAACAACTTTACCTCCATTAACAATAGAACAGTGTTCAATTGTAGTAAGATATAGTTAACTATCTATATATTCATAAAGCTTAATGGTTATACTAACAAGGATAGAGCTTGCAGGTTATGGGAGCATGAAAAGAAAGTAGAATTTGAAAAATTAAGCAATATAAGATGGGAAGAAGGTGGGAAAATTCAAATATAAGATTCTATTAGAGTACAAAGAAATTAGCATTGTTAGATAAAAGTAACAGGAAAAACCAGAAAGGTAAAGGGTAAATAATTAAAAAGAGAGAGTAAACTGGAGATAAAAAGAAAAAAAAATGGAAAAAATTAAGAGAGAGAGAGAGGAGAAAAAAAGAGGGCCTAACCAAACAGATAGAAATAATAGGAAGAGGAGTGGGAGATAAACTCTAAATACCGCCCCCCCCAAAAGAACAACAACAAAAATACCCAATTGAGGAGAAAAAAAATGAATCAAAGGAAAAATTTTTCTATGTATTTCCAAATGAGTGCTTTTATTCCAGGACCTACAGTCTTTGGAATCTACATTTGATCTTAGCCAAAAGGCTGAGAAGCAATGCAGTCTTTGGAATCTAGCAAGTTACAGTCCTTTCTGTCCCTCTTTATAGCCTGTGGGTTTGTGTGGTGAATTCTGCATTCAAGAGGTACTCCATCTGTAAACCCCAGTCTGTGGCAACTGTTCAAGCTGAGATGCATCTCCGCTCATCTTGGTACACAGGGAAGCAATCAGACTACTGGTCTCCTCTGGATGTAGGCAGAGGGGCAGGGGCTAGACTCAATGCCATCAACTTCAGATCCAACCACCCCTCAAAACTAGATTCACAGAACCTGTCTTCCCATCACAGAATGTAAGCCCCATGTCTTTTCTTGCCTGAGCTTGAACTTCTCAGGGCATCTCAGGGGATCTATGTCTAGCCCTCACCCTCTCTCAGTGTGTCTCCTGTGGCTGTTTCTCACCAAGTCACTGTGGTAACACTTCAGACATGGAGTGAAGCTGGAGTATAGGTATTCCATGGCTCAATCCCACACAATCAAACCCTTTCCAAAGTGGCACCAGATGAAACTCTCCCTGGCAATACAGTGGTGCTGAACTGGATTTTTTTACTCCAACTCTATCCCACTGTGACGTCACCCTCATAGTAAAACCCCATGCTGTTTTTCTTTCTTAGTTTACATCAGCTGTAGGGTTTTCTTGGAGCTAGTGCTGTTGGCCCATCTGTTATGTCTCCCTGAAGCAGCTGAGTCATCAGGGCTTACCTCTTCTCCAGGGAGTTGGCTTCTCCCTCGATCAGGTTGGTTGTTTGGTAGTCACCGGTGTGGCTTTGTGTTTTTGAAAACTATTTGCAACAGTGAAGTATCTCCAATGTCCTGAGGGAAATTATGTGGGATCTAACCAGGATCTTCTATCCTGGGCTTTGGCCTCCTCCAAGGTCAAGTTGATTGGTTGGTTGGCACCTCTGTGGTCCTATGCTGTGGGGAAACAAAACTCAGAGCCAGCTCAGAATTGGTAGTGACTGTAGTCAAGGCATGAAGTCTGTGAGTGTGGAGTTGGTCAGGGGTCAGCCCACATGTCCATCCATTTTACAGGATTGCAGGTCTGTCTGTTCTGCAGCACCATCAGCTATTGTAATGTTTTTTATTCACTAATACTTTCTTCCAGCGTCGAATATGCTACCGTATAGTCTATTTTAAACTATATATAAATTCATAAAGCTTAATGGTAATACTAACAAGGATAGATTTTGCAAGTTATGGAAGCATGAAAATAAGTAGAATTTGAAAAATTAAGCAATAGACGTTAGGAAGAAGGTGACTACTACCATCAGGTATATTTTTAGATCTCAGACATTTTATATTTCATCTCAAGTATGATTTAAAACTCCTCTTTTAAGTCTTTATGGTTCTAACATGTTTCTTGAACATTGTAATGGTTTAGATCTAAAATTCCTCCCAAAGTCTCCATGTGTTTGGAAAGTAAGTGGCTCATGGGAGTACTATACTCATTAGTGGACTCATTCATTGTGCTGTTAGGAGATGGGGCTTGGTTGGAAGATGTTGGCCACTGGAGACCAGGAAGAGTGTATTCTTGTCTTCAACTCCTTCCTTCACTTTGTTTCCTGGCTGCCATGGGTTGAATAGCTTTCCTCTGCCATGCTCTTCCAATATCTTGTTTCTGCTTTGGAGACAGCCAATTGTGGACTAAACTATGAGCCAATATAATCCTTTCTTTCTACAAGTGGGGAATGTTGAGTATTTTGTGCTAGCAATGGGAAAGTGACTACTATAGAAAATTGGTACCAGAGAAGTGGAGTCCTTGCTATGTCTATAACCAACCATGTGGTTTAGAAGCATTTTAAACTGGTTTGCAGGAGTTTGGAAAGGTTTGAAGATGCTGAATAGAGAAATCTTAGAATGTTGTAAGCAGAGATTGATGAGAAATTTTGGTTGGAGCTTAGAAAGCCAGAGTGATGATGGAAATGCAGAAAGTAAAGGCCAGACTCAGAAGGTTTCTGGTGGAAATAAGGACACTATCAATGATTGCATGGGCTATCAGTAGTTGGATTAGAAGCCATGTGTGTTACACTCTGGCAGAAAGCTTGTCTACTTTTTGCCCATGTCCTAAGACACTGTGTGAGGCTGAATTTAAAAATGATGGACTAATTAACCAGCGGAAAGAAATTTCAAGACAACCCAATAGGCAGGCTATGGCATGAATACTGCTGGCTGCTTTTAGCCAGATCTACAATGAGAATCAGAAATACACAGCAGAGCCAAATGATATGAAAGGTTTGCAGTTTGCAGTTTCACTAGAAAGGAAGCACCTGCAAACTTGGGGCCATGGAAAGTGTGGTTGTATTAAAAAGAAATCACATATTCTGCATTAGGATAAAAGGAAATGTGGCTTGAAGACATATCAGGAACTGGTCAGTCCCCACCCTTGTCAGGATTAAGAGCAGAAAAAGGTAAACTTCTTTGAAAAACTTTGCTTTGAGAAGAGTACCCCAGGGCACCCTAATTGAGAGGCAAGAATTGTAGGGTCACAGAGACTTCCATCTAGATTTCAGAAGAATGCCTGGAAGGCAGGTAGTGTGCTCCAAAAAGGGTAATGTATGAAGCTGTGAGAATGATGGCAAAAGTGCAGGGCAGACTCCACAGTAAATTGGAGGTACCAGGAATGTGAAACTTCTGCTGAGTAAAGCTTCAGGCATTGAGAAGAGACAGCCCAAGAAGACATGTGGGCTGCAACAAGCAAGGTCATAGGGGTGGGTGTTCCCAAGCCCTTTGGAGCTCACATCTCAGCACAACTTGCCCTGGGTGCTGGACATAGAGTTAGAAGACTTAATGTTTGCCCAGTGGGTTTTCTATCTTGCTTTGGTGCAGTTCCTTTCTATCCCATTATTCCTGCCTTTTGGAATCAGATGTTTACTCCTTGTCATTTTATGTTGAAAGTATTTAACTTTATCTTATTTTTATTTTTACAGGGGCTAACAGATAAGAGTTTGCCTTGAGTTTCAGGAGAGACTTTGGACTTGGGCTTTTCAGCAATGCTGGAACTGTGATGACCTTGGCAAATCTGGAAATGAACTAAGGGTATTTTGTATATGGTGATGGATATGAGTCTTTTGGGGGTCAGAGTTCGAATGCTATGGTTTAGATGTAAAATGTTCCCCCAAAGTCTCCATGTGGCTGGGAAGTACTAGATTTATCCACTGTGCTGTTAGGAGGTGGGGCCTGGTCGGGAGAGGTGGGCCTCTGGGCATGTGACCTGGAAGGGTGTATTCTTGTTCCCAGCTCTTCCCTTTACTGTCCCTGCTTCCTGGCTGCCATAGGTTGAACAACTTTCCTCTGACATGCCTTCTACTAGGCAGTTTCTGTTTGGAGCCAACCAGTTGTGGACTAAACTGTGAACTAAAATAAACCTCTCCTCCTTTAATTTGTATATGTCTGATATTTTGTCCCAGTGATGGGAAAACAACTAATACAAATATATAACATAAAGGTATAATAGCTTACTACATACTAATAACTTAGATGATACTAACACTGATGACAACCTGTACCAATAAATTTAATATTTTTGTTATTATAAATCATATTTTGTCTCCTCATCTGCCTGGTAACTTTTGGATGTTAGATATTGTGAGTGTTGTATATTTTGATACTGAATAGTTTTGTGTTCCTTTTGATTTTCTTTTTTTCTTTTTTCTTCCTAGTTCACATTATCAATTATACATTTTTATCCTTATTTACACTTTTAGCTTCTCACACTAGAGAAACTATTCAGTATTTACATGTGTCCTATTTATTTCACTCAATATGCATCCATTTAGCTATAAATGTCTCTAGTTTCTCATTCTTTATGGCTGAGTAGTACTCCATTTTATTAAAAAAAAACCCCACATTTTCTTTATCCAGTCAAGAAGAATTAATGGGCAATTGGGCTGTTTATAAGTTTTAGCTATTACAAACTGTGCCACTATAAACATGGGTGCACATATATTGTTGTGGTATGATTCTTTTAATTCTTTTGGGAAGATACCCAGCAGGGGAATACCTGGGTCACACAGGACCTCTAATCCTAGTTTTTTGAAGTATCTCTATATTTTTTTTTTGGTACCGGGGATCGAACTCGGGTCCTTGCACTTGCACAGCAGGCGGCGAAACCACTGAGCTAAATCCCCGGCCCGAGGTATCTCCATATTGATTGCTGTAGTGGTTGCACCAGTCTGCACTCCCATCAAAATGGAGAAGGGTTCCTTTCTCCCCACAATCCTGCCAGCATTCGTTATTGGTTGATTTCTTGATAACAGCCATTCTTTCTGGAGTGAGGTGGAATCTCAGTGTTGTTTTCATCTGCATCTCTCAAATGACCAGTGATGTTGAATATTTTTTCATGTTTATTTGCTGCTTCTACTTTGAGAAATATCTGTTCATTTCAGATGCCCATTTTTGAATTGTGTCTATATATTTGAGGGGTCTGATTTTTTTCAGTTCTTTATATATTCTAGATAGTAGTCCTTTGTCTGAGGAACAGCTGATAAAATTTTTTTTCCCACATTGTAGGTTGTCTCTTAGCTCTTGATGGTTTCTCTTGCAGTGTAGAAGCTTTTTAATAAGATGAGATCCTAGTTGTTGATTCTTTGTGCTAGTTCCTGTGCTACTGAGGTTTTGTTCATAAAGTCTTTTTTTTTTTTTTTGGTACCAGGGATCGAACTCGGGTCCTTGCACTTGTGAGGCAGGCGGTGGAACCACTGAGCTAAATCCCCAGTCCTATTCATAAAGTCTTTTCCTAGGCCAATGTCTTCAATACTTCTACTTACCTCATCTTCCAGCAAGATTAGTGTTTATGTTTTAATATTTAGATCTTTAATCCACTTAGATCTTAGTTTAGTGCATGGTGAAAAATAGGGGTCTAGTTTTAATCTTTGGCAGGCTGAAATTGCTTTTCCAACACCATTTATTAAAGAGGCTGTCTTTCCTTCAGTGAGGGTGGTTGGCTCCTTTGTCAGAGATGAGGTGGCTGAGTATGTCTGGAGTTGTTTCTGCATCTTCTAATCTATTCCACTGATCCTCGGGTCTGTTTCTTTGCCAGTAACATGCTGTTTTTACCACAGTGGCTTTGTAGTATAGTTTCAAGTTGGGGATTGTGATACACCCTGCCATGTCTCTGTTGCCTAGAATTGCTTTTGATATTCTAGGTCTCTTCTTGTTCCAAATGAATTTTTGGATTGTTTTCTCTAGTTCTGTGAAATATACTATTGGGATTTCAATAGGGATTGCATTGAATCTATATAGCAGTTTTGGGAGTATGGCCATTTTCACTATATTGGATCTACCTACCCAGGAACAAGGGATGTCCTTCCAATTTCTTATATCCTCTTCAATCTCTTTTTTCAGAGTGCTGTAGTTTTCAATGTAGAGGTCTTTTGCTTCCTTCATTAGACTGATTCCTCGATATTTCAATTTTTTTGGATGCTACTGTGAAAGGAATTGTTTCCCTAATTTCTCTGTCAGTGAGTCTGTTATTTGTGTACAAGAAGGTTGATTTTTGAGTGTTGATCTTGTATCCAGCTACTCTACTGAATCTGGCCATTAAGTCTAGAAGTCTTTTGGCAGAGTTTTTTTGGGTCTTCTATGTTTTTACACAGCTATTAAAATAGAAATAAAGAGAACTGCAATGTTTAAAGCAAACATGTAGTCAAAATATTCCTGTCTCTGAAGTTTTGATGGCAATCTTTTTGTTACATCTATAAATTTAAAGAAGGCAAACAAGGAGAATAGTTGCAAAAGTTATATTAGTTCCTGGATTGGTTGTCTTTCTGGACCCACACTTTAAGGAATCCAGTCTTCTTCCCATTTTGGAGGGAAAAGCATATCTCCTCTCATCCTATACAAGACAGGTCGATATGAGAAAGTATTTTCTTGGCTTAGAGTTCCTTTATGAAAGACATTTAAATATACAATTGGGGTTTTAGGATTTTCATCAGTTTTAGTATCTCTCCTCTCATTTTCTCTTTCCTCCTCTTTTCTCTCCTCCTTTCTCTCCTCTTTGTAGCCTTTGGTCCTCCTTAGTCTCCAATCATATGTATGTTAGACTGGAATTCCAAATGCTGAAGAGACTTCTGATACATTGCAACACATCTCTCTTGATGTCCCTGATTTCAGCACAGCCATAGTGGACAGTTCCATGTATCCTTGTAGTGTGCTGCATCAACCGCGTGCTCTGATATATCTTTACTCTGATTTCTCTAAAGCTGATGAAGACCACTCTTTTATGAGCAAGTACAATTTACAAGTATTGGAGAGTTAACCCTCAATCAAATGGGAAGCAGGGTCTAGGGTAGTACCTTCTTGCTGTATTCTCATATGGAAAAAGGGGCAAATGAGACCAAACTCTCTACCTGCCCTTTTGTTGTTATTATTGCTCTTGTTGTTTGAGGTGCTATGGATTGAATTTACATCTACAAATGCTAACCACTTATTCTGTCACTGAGCTATTCCTTTATTCCCTTCAAGGTTTTTTGTAAGGGAATTAAGTCCATCCACGAGGGCACAGCCTTCATGAACTAACCACCTTATAAATGATCCACCTCTTCATATTGTTTCAATAAAGACTAAGTTTCAATACAAATTTCAGAGGGCACAAACATTTAAGCCATAGCAGATTCCCAGGTGATTACAATGATAATTATCTTATTAACATACCATTTACTGGCTTCTCTTCCTTTTCTTTATCAGAGTTAGAGAAAGGGCAAATCACCTTAATATGCTATGAGGCAGTCAAAGATCAGGACATAGTTGCTACCTGTATTAGTCAGCTTTTCATTGCTGGGACCAAATATTTGACATATACAACTTAAGGGAGAAAATGTTTATTTTTGCTCATGGCTCCAGAGGTTTGTCATTGATTAGCTGGCTCCAAGATAGAACAATCATGATGGAAAAGCATGGCTACAGGGAAAAAGGAACCTTCTACATTACTGTAGGAATGTAAATTAGTACAACCATTATAGAGATAAGTATGAAGATTTCTCAAAAACACTCAAATTAGAAATTCCATTTGAGCCAGCTAGTCCCCTCCTAGGTATCTTCCCAAAAGACTTAAAGACATCATATTACAGGGGCACATGCATACCCATGTAGCACAATTCCTAACAGCTAAATATTGGAATCTTGGGAGTGGCCCATATGTCCATCAACAGATGAATGGATAAAGAAAATGCTGTATTTACACACAATGGCGTACTATTCTGCCATAAAGAAAGATAAACTTGAGTCATTTGTGGGAAAATGGATGCACTTTGAGAACATAATGTTAAGTGAAATAAATCAGACACAAAAGGTTAAATATTGCATGGATTCTCTTACATAAGAAACCCAAAGTATAAATGACGAACAAAACAAAAGATAGATAATAGGAAGTAGGGAGATAGATCTTTCTCAAAGGGGAAAGGGATTGAGAGATTGAGGAAGGGGCGTGGGAAGGAAGAGATAGAGGATGAGTAAAAAGATGTGTTGTTTACATGTACCAGTTCGACACAAGGAATGTAAACATGTACTGCAAACATGTACAAAAGAAGGGGGAGGATCAAGAGATGGGTGAAGGGGGAGAAAGGGAAGGGAAAGAGTATGAAAAGAAGAAATTAAGATGTATTATGTACACATACCAATTCCCCATAAGGAATGTAAACATTATGTACTATAAACATGTATTAATAAAAAACCCAGGGCCGGGATTTAGCTCAGTAGTTCCGCCATCTGCCTCGAAAGCACAAGGTCTTGAGTTTGATACCCAGTACCAAAAAAACCCCAAAACAAAACAAACGCATAACACCACAAAAATAAAATAAAATTTTGAATTTTGATCTATCACTGGGCTAGCATGTAATATGATGCTTTCTCGTGATGCTGGGCAGCTGAGGTGAGTCTCAGCTCCCAGCCACATCATCATGAGGGTAAACTACCAACACTCTAGTGTACTCCACTGCTAAGCTATGATGTTCAGTAAGTTAATGTATTAAATACATTTTAGATTTATAAAATTTTTCAATTTATAATGAATTTATTATGACATTAACTCCACCATAATACATCCGAACTGGGTGATGCTCAGGTTAGAAACAGATGGTCAAAGATGGATTAATATGGTAGTAGAAAAATGCTGATATCAACAGGTTCTGAAATAGGGCACAAATACTTAAGGAAGCTTTTATCTTCTTGGGTGAGGACATATGGATTTTCGTTACCGGCTTTAGTTTTAGGGACAGATTCATTCTCATTATCTCTCACTCTCATTCACTCTGTCTTCCTTCTTCCCTCCCTCCTTTCCATTTTTTTTTTTTAAGTGTGAGAGATCAAACCCAGGGCTTTGTACATGTTGGAAAAGCACTAAACCACAATCCAATCCTTGGCGATAAAATTAAATAAAAGTTTAAAAAATTCCTTTACTCTCATATACTTCAGTATTCTTTTTTTTTAAATTAAATTCTTTTATTGGTACATTGTAGGTATACAACACAATTACATTTCTCATTGGGAATTGTACCTTTACATAATGCATCTTGGTTCTTATTTTTTCCCATTCCTAGCCCTCCCTTCACCCCCTCCATCCTTCCCTATTTACAAAGACTTTATTTCCATTTTTTCCATTTCTCATCATTTTTCCTTTCCCTTCTTTCCTTTCTCCTGCCCCTCCCACTACTCCTACCCCTTTGGACATTTTCTTCCTATTTTGCATTATCGATTATTCATTGTAATCATTGGTACATTTTAGGTATACAATATAATGACATTCATCATTGGAAATTTTCAGTATTCTTTTTAAAGGAAGGCCAAGTTTTTGTTTTGTTTTGGTACTGGGGATCAAACTCAGGACCCTGTACTTTCGAGGCAGGTGGCAGCACCACTGAGCTAAATCTCAGGTCCAAGAAGGCCAAGTTTTTACATGACCACAATGCTATTATCACAGTGAAGCAGATGGTATTGGTGCTTTTGCCCACAGCATCTTGGTCATTATTATTTTTGTGTATGTTCTTTACTTGCCAGAGTAGGCCTGCGAGTTCAGGGAAAGTATTTTCCTTCCTTCTTAAACAATGCCTGTTTGCTTAAATGTATCCCAATTCCCTTGTCCAGGGGGCTTGGAACTAATTCTGAGGTGTATTCTACACGATTTGCCACAGTATACCAGTGAGAGTAAGTTCTCTCAACCAGAGTGGTAGTTTGCTTAATAGTTCAGCTTTTATTGGCTTCCATTTCTTTCCTATCTCACTTCCTTCTTCTCTTCTGGTGTTCCTTGGAGGTCTCAAATATAATTTACATTTTTTTTAAGGTCTGGGAGAACCCAAACTGAGAAATTCTCCTAAATATCCAGTAATTTTTTAGTGACATCAGATTTTCACTTAATCCCTAATCAGATCTTTTTCCAATTGTATCACACTTATGTTTTTATGTTTGTTGTTAAAATAATATTTTCTAAAGGAGTCACAAATAAATTTGGTTTTCATTTGCTGGTTTTTGGTTTGTTGTTTTAGTGGTACTAGAATTGAACCTAGGGCCTCATGCATGCTAGGCAAGCACTACCACTGCGCTACAGCCCCAGCCTTTTTATTTTGAGACAAAGTTTCACTAAGTACCCCAGGCTGGCCTTGAACTTGCAATCCTTCTGGCTCAGCCTACTGAGTTGCTGGGATTACAGGTGTGCACTTCAATTTTGTTATTATTTCTTAAAGATCAGGTTGAGCTAGCTTAGGCTAGGCTGCAGTGGTGGCAAACCTATGGCACGCATGCCACAGTCAGCTGTTTGTATCATTGAAAGCTCTAAAAGGTTTGGCATCACTGTGCTAGGTTTCAACAGGAAACTGGGTTGCTAAAACCCGCATGGATTACTGGAACTTCAAAGGGCATCTACTAAGTTTAGTTTGAATGTTTTGAAGGGTTAAAATCATTTTAAAGAGACTTTGATTGTTAAAATCTGAAGACGCAAAATGTCATGTCTTGGTGCAAACCCCAAGCTATTTTGTAAGGAAGACTTTCATTCCCTTAAAGCTTGGCTTATAATTTAGTGTACTGTTAGGATGGATACTCAGTACTATGAAGCTTCGTAGTACATTTATTCAACAAATTTTGAATCCTACAATGTGCCAGACACTGGAATAGTACTGAAGATACAAGGGTAAGCTAATCACAATTCTTTCCCTCAAAGAGCTTACAGTTCTACAGAGGTCTTGCTATTGATAAATGTTAAACAGGTAAGCATGGTGTTTAGTTTGGAGAGGGGGCTCAGGAGCAATTTGTTAGAGAAAATGATGTCTAAATTGAAATCTACCTAGAAATTTCTTAGAGAATGAGTGCTAGAAAAAGTAAAGCTTTCTTTTCTTGAGGACCTAACATTTTTCTTCTGAAGGACAACCATGAAACATATAATTATTCTTTTTACTTGTACTTTGGCCCTCAATAATATGTTTTCCAGTTTAATTCTTATTATACAGGACTTGATATATCTTCATTCTAAATTTCTTCCTAGTCTTGATTTTGCTTATTCTTTCTGACTTTTGAATGTTTATGTTTATATTGCTTATTTGCAATTATATATATTCTTTTTTTTTTTTGGTACTAGGGATCGAACTCAGGACCTTGCGTTTTCGAGGCAGGTGCTGGAACCACTGAGCTAAATTCCCGGCCCATCCAATTATATATATTCTTGAAGCTACCTCAAATCCCAATCTCTTGGGATTATACTTAAGAACATAACAATTCTCATACTGGGTTGCTTCATGGGTGAATCTAACCTTGGATGCTGTTTTAAAAATGAAAAAACTCATTACTTTCTTTCTACTAAGTTATATAAAATCCAAAACACAAACACACACGCACACACACATAATCTCCCATATGTTGGGTACTGTTAAAAAGCAGGAGTCTCAAAAATCATCAAGATAGAGTTCTTGACCTCAAAGACCTCTTGCTTAAGTTGAAAAAAGGATAAATATACCAACAACTCCAGGACATTGTGACACATGCCTTGTCATATAAGCTTGGTCCAGTGGGGAAAGAGTAAACTGAAACATCTTGAAAGGTAATCCTTGAAATGAGTTTTAGAGAAGAAGAAATTAGACAAAAAAAAGGTGGGAATGAGTAATGGTGTTCTAGAGAAAGAATGCAGAAAGACACTGACGACTGCAGAATACCACTATGCATTTGAGAACTATAAACATTTTAATGTAGCTAGAATACAGAATTTTTTTTTTTGGTACTGGGGATTGAACTTGGGACCTTGCGCTTGCATGGCAGGCGGTGGAACCACTGAGCTAAATCCCTGGCCCTTAGAGTGCAGAATTGTGAGGAACAGGAGGGCAGGTCAGGTTCATTTCTTTGAAATAAGACACTATTCTTTTTGTCATACATAATGTGTATACACTTATATACACAATGTATATAATGTGTACACATATACACACATGTATACATACATGTAACACCCCCTGCTGTGCCCTATCCAATAATTTCAAAGACCCTTCTACTTTTGTACTTTTGAAAGACTTCCAGGTCAGGTACCTTTTATAATTTTTAAAAAAGACTTTGTTTTAGGTTCACAACAAAATTAAAAGGAACACAGCCCACATACTCTGCCCCACACATGCATAGCCTTCTCCATTATCAATATCCCTCATTAGAGTGGTACATTTTCTACAATTAATGAGCCTACATGATACATCATAAATCCATATTTACTACTGGTGTTATGGATTTGGATAAATATATAATCACTTGATCAGTTATTATTATAGAGTTTTCACTGCCCTAAAAATTGTGCTCTGCCTACTGACTTCTGATTTTTTTTACTGTTTTCATAGTTTCGTCTTTTCCAGAATATCATACAATTGGGATCATGCAGCACATTTTCCTTTAGGATTAGTTTCTTTTGCTTAGTAATGTACATTAAAGGTACCTCCATATCTTTTTTTTTGGTACTGGGAATCAAACTCAGGACCTTGTGCTTGCAGTGCCACTGAGCTAAATCCCCGGGCCACCTCCATATTTTTTAATGGCTTGATAGCTCATTTCTTTTTAATCACTAAATAATATTCCATTGGATGTACCATAGTTTACCTATCACCTACTGGACACCTCCAAGTTTGGCCATCATGAACAAAGGTACCATAAGCATCAGTGTGCAGAATTTTGTGTGAACATAAGTTTTCAAGTCCTTTGGGTAAATATCAAGGAGTGTTATGACTAGGTCATATCGTAAGAGTATGTTTAGTTTCATAAGAAAGGATCAAATTGTTTTCCAAAGTGTTTATTTTGTATTCTAACCAGCAATGAATGAGAGTTCCTGTTGTTCCACATCCTTGTGAGCATTTGCTATTTTCAGTGTTCCAGATTTCGGCCATTCCAATAGGTGTGTCACAGTGCCTGTTGCCATTCCAATTTACATCTCCCTAATGACATATGATGTGGAGCTTATTTTCATATGTTTATTTGGTATCTGAATATTTTCTTTGGTAAGGTTTCTGTGGTTTTTGGCCCATATTTTAATTCAGCCGTTTGTTTCCTTATTATTGTTCTAAGAGTTCTCTATATAAATTTTAGATAACAGTCCTTTATTAGATGTGTCATATGTAAATATTTTCTCCTACTTGGTGGCTTTTTAAATTCTTTTGACATTGTCCTTTGCAAGAACCCTAACAATCTTCTGGTTCCGGCGGTCATGGGTGCTAACAGACTGTTGCACCAAATTGCCATAATGGTAGGATCCTGTAGCACCTGAATACTGATTTGGCAAAGTGGCTGCATTAGTCACACAGAGGGTAGGTATAGCAGAGTACAATTCTATCAAAGACATGGGCAGTATAGGTACTTGAATGAGCTGAATTCTGCAAATAGATTATAGGCTCCAGGAAAAGCTACTTCCTATATAGTTCCTCATTTCTAGGTAACATCACCAGAGCAAGGAATAAGCATATGGAAAGACAGGTCTAATAGCTAATCTCCAAAAAGGGCTCCCAAAATTCATGCCCCAGCCCTTTTCACAGTATTGGGGATTGAATACAGTGCCTTTGCACTGAGTTACATTCCTAGCCCTTTTTGAGACAGGGGTCTCACTAAGCTACTAAGTTGCCCAGACTGCCCTCAAACTTGTGATTCTCTGCCTCAGCCTCCTTGAATAGGATTACAGTTGTTTGCTACCACACCTGCCTTATCCACTTCTTTTATGCTTATATTCTCTCCCTTTAAATCTAGGCTGGCCTTACAACTGCACTCAACAATATAATGTGATGGAAGAGCTTTTCTAGGACTTCTGACCCCAGAGCTTATGATGACTAGCAGTTTCCACTTCCTTTTCCCAGGAAACCTCTTAAGATGTTCTCTAAGTCCATACTGTAAGGTCAGACTGAGGCACGATTGAGAACAGAGGCAGGCAAAGTCTAAGCAACATTCAATGAGTTTATTGCCACCTGGATGCAGATGCGCCAAGGGCGAGAAGGCCACTGGCACTGAGAAAAGGGTGCCCGGGGTTGATATGGGACATTTTAGGTAGGGGAAGGGGCACTAGCCAAGAGGGTTGAAAATTTTAGAGTCCCATGATGGGCCTGGGACCGGCTGATAAACAGGGTGGTGGTGAGAGTAGCTGGGTGGCTGCTGGCTTGTTATCTCTGTGCTCCTGTGGACGTGGGTAGCAGGTTGGCTTGGGCAGGGGTCCAACTTGGGGGACCTGTCACATGCCACATAGAAAATCAAGGTGTTGGAATTGAGCACCCCGGCTGAGATCCCACCTGACAGTCAATGCCAACCAAAAGTCATGCAAGTGAGCCATCTGTTAAATTTCAGGTGATCCCTTAGATGACATCATATGAAGAACTACTCAGCTGAGTCCACCCAATGCTCAGAATTGTAAGATTACAGTGATTGCTTTAAGCTGATAATTTTTGAAGTGATCTCCAATGCAGTAATAGGGTGCTTGCAGAGTGAAAGTCAGAATGTGACTGGAGGCTCCAGGGGGAATTCTTGCAGTTTATCATTGGCCAATGTCTGCCTTCCCTTTTTTGCTCCTCTAGTTCTTCCAATAATTATCTAATTTCTAACATTAAGTTACTATGTGCTTGAAATACTTGAGTGGCTTCTGTTTTTCTGTTAATCATGTGATATAACATTGTATTATCTTGCACTCCTAGAACTAGAGAATGTGCTGTTTTTAAAGTTTTCTTATAATTTCAAGTTGTCTTTCAGTTTGAAATAACTATGTCAAAATACATGATGAATGTTTACATTTAAAAACTTATTACAGTAAAAGACACATTGCCATTAATTCCCCTCAAAATATTTCTCAATTTGAACACACATATCCCATGGTTCTTGTCATTTTCTGAAGCAATTCTGGAGGTCCTTTTTTGTCTTTATGAGGAGTGATCAAAAATGCTGCCGATGGACCAGGGATTTAGCTCAGTGGTTCTGCTGCCTGCCTCACAAGCACAAGGTCTTGAGTTCAATCCCCAGTACAAAAAAAAAAAAAAAATGCTGCTGAGTACCATACAAAGGAAAAAGCAGGCTTGTAAAAACATTAAAGTGTGTATTCATTCACCTTATTAGCTAGGTCTAGTAACCTGTAACTTCTGACTCTTTCCCAAATTCAAAATGACCATGAAGGGTAAACATTTTGAATGGGTTCCAGACATTTAGGCAGTCATAACAGCACAACTAAAGACACTCACAAAACTGCTTCAGGAAATGGCAAGAATAATGGGATAAGGGTGCTCAAAGAGGGGCAGAGTATTTTGAGGAGGAATTAATGACAATGTGTCTTTTACTAAAATTTTTTTAACATTCACTATATTTTTTTAAATCACACTTTGTTTTTTCTTGAACTTTTTTTTTCATTTAAAAATTTTGAGACAGAGATTCACTAGGTTGCTGAATTGCCCAGGCTGGGCTTCAACTTTTGATCTAAGTGATGGGATTACAGGCATGTGCCACCATGCCTGGCTCTGAAAGCTTTTCTTAAATGATTTGTACATGAACTTTCCCTCTCCTCTCCCTCTACTCCCTTCCTTTTCTCTTGCATTGAACCCGGGGCCTTCACAGAGGTATATTCCAACCCATTTTAATTTTTGTTTTGAGACAGGGTAGGGCTGGGTTTGAATTTGTGGTCCTCCTGCCTATTTCCCAGAGTGCTAGGATTACCACCAGCGTACACCAGCATATCTGGCTGGACCTTTTTCCTAACATAGCTCATGAAATGCAAAATTTCCTTCTTTCCCATTATTATCACCATCAAATATGTACTCAGTACCTATTGTATACTGTATTTAGCTCTAGGAACAAATGGTATACAGTATCTTGACAAAATAGATGTAACCATAGCAGATATTTTTAAGCTCAACTGCAAATCTTTGTCAGTAGCGAGGGACTGACTGAGATGATGACATGGTCCCTTTTTTCTAGCAGCTCCCACTGAAACAGAAATAGATTTGTAAACATGTAAATTATAATATGGTGAGGATTCAAAAATAGAAACACAGGTGGAGTATTCTTTTTCAGCCTGAGATCAGAATTGCTTTGGATTTTGGATGTTTTGGGATTTTGGAATACTTGCATATACATAATGAGGTATCCTGGGTTTCAGACCTACGTCTAAGCATGAAATTCATTTATATTTCATATATACCTTTGCACACAGCCTAAAGATAACTTTATACAATATTTTTAGTGCATTTAGACTCATCACAGGAGATCAGGTGTAGAATTCTCCACTGTGGTATCATGCTGGTACTCGAAAACTTTTGGATTTTGGAGCATTTTGGATTTCAGAATTTCAGATTAGGGTGCTCAGCCTGCATTTACCATAAACATAGCTAATAAGAGAGTAAATGACCCTGTATAGAGGCATGGGGGGAAATTTGACATAGGAACTAAAATTCAATCTTGAGGTAAGGTTAGAAGTTTGCCAGGTAAAGAAGGAAAAGGTCATTCCAGAGTAGGGAGGAAGTGTGTACAAAGGTAGTAAAAGAGATGGCATTAGTCCAGATTTCATGCAATTAGAAAGACTGCAGAAAAATAAGTTGAATTGTGCAGTAAAAGACACTTTACATTATGTGTAAGAGTTTAGACTTTATATGATTATTACCAAGGATGACAGAAGTCTAATATTCACATTTATATTTAATATGGCAATGTGAAGGATAGATCTAAGAAGGACGCAGCAAGCCAAATTAGGTTACCCCATGATTTAGACAAGAACTAGTAAGGCTACAAAAGAAAAGTCCTATATAATACATCAACTTTATGAAATAGCTTCTCTAACATTTGACATTCTACATAACACTAAGGGAATCATTTAGACAAGAGTGGATAGAAAAAGGAAGCTAAAAATATTACCAGACATTACCTCTGCTTCCTTTAAGTGAGCTCCACAATTATCTTGCAACAGCTCAGCAGGATTATAATGTTTTAAATAGTATAAAGATTCACTCCAGTTTTTCCAGCATACTCTTGGAAGAAAACGATTTAGTGGAAGAAAAATAGTCCTTAGAACTCTAAATATTGAGGTTAAAATTTTGCTAGATGTTATTGTATTATTTGACTCTTATCTTCCTTATTTATAACTTTCATAATAAAACATAGTTTGTAAAGGCTACCATTATATATATATGATGCAACTGCATTGTAAACCAAACTTAGAAAACATACCCTGTACTATGTAATATACAAATAAATGTTTCTCATTAACGTGAACCCTCCTGCTCTCCCCTTGAATACGAACATGTTAAAATTTGTGATTAGACAATTTCATTCTTTTTGTCTGGGTTGTCCTTGTGCATATGGGACTCCTAATGGCATTTCAGCATGTTGCTGAGATCACTCTTACTTAGGTATATTTTTTAGGATCAGATTGGTTATTGACTTCTATTTAAATGGTTCTGGGGGGTGGGGATTTAGCTCAGTGGTTTTGCTGCCTGCCTCACAAGTGCAAGGTCCCAAGTTCGATCCCTGGTACCAAAAAACAAAAACAAAAACCCTTTCTATATATTATGCTGAAAATTTGCCTTGATAACTATTTTTTTATTAGAGTTATATTTAACACTTTTCATGGGAAAAGTGAAAGTGAGTATTAAGGAATTTTGGTACCTCAGTGATTTGTATTATTAATCCATTAATGTGTTTTAAGTTCACAGAGCAAACTAGGAGAAGGCATTTCCCATTATTGACTGCAGTGTGGATAGTAAATTGATGCCAGTACCAAGTTTCTCTAAACATGCTGTGCCAAAGCCAGTAAATTGTGTAAGTGCAAAAAGCATACCACAGATCAGAAATCAGATCTGTTCACCAAATTTCAAAGTCATGTTTACTGATTTTCTTTTTGCCTGAATATAAAGAAGCTATAATGGGTAGATTAGAGATCATTATCATATTATTAATTTAATGTCTTTATCATTGGCTCTTTTGCATGCTTTAACCTATTATAAATTTGGTTTTCTCTCTATCCAAAGGCTCTGTTTATAATAGTATTTTATGACAATGTTGTAAAGTTCAGTTATATCAATAAAAAACAAGTTTGGACAGTAAAAAAAAACAAATAACAAATAAATGTTTCAGTACTCATATCTTCATATTTCAACCACATTACTACCATATGTTACAGATTCTAGAAGTTTATACTTATATATGGTATGTATGGTACCAAAAAGAAAAAAAAAACTTGATCACACTAAAGACTTACTCTGAAACATCTCCTATTTCTACTTCTACTTCTATGTAGTGACAAGTACTATTTACATAAAAAATATACAAAGGCAAAAAACTTATAATATGAAATTAAATGGAAATACCAGGGTTCTCTACACTCACTATATTATGCATGAGATATAGAGCTTCTCAAATAAAAAATGCATATTGTATGTCTATTATTTTTTACTAGTATACCTATATCAACAGTCTACCATGCTGGACTATGAATACGAAGCTATCTCATAAATGAGCAAATGAAATAACATACATGAAATCTAGCACAATAATTGCTCCCCTGGTCTTTTCTTTTTTTTTCAGCACCAGGGATCAAACTCAGGACCTTGCGCTTGCTAGGCAGGCGCAGCGCCACTGAGCTACATCCCTCGGCCTAAATGGTCTTTATATGCACATTCACATTACACTTTCCTTATTTCAGTTCTCAATATATAGATCCATGCATTCAAAAAAGAACTTGGCTGTTAAGAAACAGTCCTAACAGCTATTTTTATGTTCATGATCACAGCAGCATTATTTTCAATATCCCAAAGGTAGAAGCAACAGATGAATAAACAAAGTGTGACATATACAACAGAATAGTATTCAGCCTTAAACAGAAAGGACATTTTGATACATGATATAACATGAACCTTAGGGCTGGGGATTTAGCTCAGTGGTTTCACTGCCCGCTGCGCAAGTGCAAGGACCCGAGTTCGAGCCCCGGTACCAAAAAACAAAAAATATGAACCTTGAAGACATTATGGTAGGTGAAATAAGTATGATTTTGTTAATATGAGGTGCCTATAGTAGTCAAATTCAGAGGTAAACGCCAGAATAGTCATTTTATCAAGGGTTGGGAAGACAGGAAATAATGAGGAGTTATTGTTTAATGAGGACAGAGTTTTAATTTGAAATGAAGAGTGCTGGAGATGAATAGTAGTGATAATTCAATGTACTCAAAACCATAGAAGTGTACAATTAAAACAGATTAAATTGTAAATTTTATGGTATATTTAACCACAAAAAAAGTTTTAATAAAAAAATAACATGCTGGGCATAGTGGCACATACCTATAATCCCAGCACTCTAGGTCACTGTGGCAGGAGGATCACAAAGTTTGAGGTCAGCCTGGGCAAACTAGAGACTTAGTAAGACCCAGTCTCAAAATTTTAAATAAAAAAGGACTGGGGATGTAGTTCAGTGCAAAGGCCCTAGGTTCAATCCCCAGTACCAAAATAAAATAGCACGCTGGCTGGATATTGTGATGGATGCCTGTAATCCTAGCCCTCTGTGAAGCTGAGGCAGGAGGATCATAAGGTTGAGGCCAGGCTTGACCACACAGCAAGACTGAACAAAAAACCTTGTTAAAAAAAATAAACAGTAAATGAGATAGTAGTACAGATCTGTCACACTGGTTGTGTTTAGCAGCAAAGTGAAAAAGCAGAAAGCAGGTAGAGAGGTGTACAACTGGACTGGGCCCTAGTGGATAAAGGGACCAACAGATGTGAAGTTAAGAGCCTCCAGTAAGATTTTGCTTTTCTAGAAACACATTTTAATCCTGTTTATTCTCTCCAAATCACCTGTGTTTTTTGGTTTTGTTTTGTCTTTTTCCAGTGACATTGCATATTCCTTCTAACAGAGATTAGCTTACAGCCTTTCTGCCAATAACCTGCCCTAAAAAATAAGAAATAGATGTTCTAAGGCAGCGGTTCTCAATGGGGTAATTTTGACCACCTTCCAACTCCCAGGGACACTGGACAATGTCTAGAGATATTTTGGGGTTGTCACAACTGGGGAGTGGGTTTGGAAGGAGTGCTGCTGGCATATACTGGATCTAAGCCAAGAATGCAGCTACAGACTTGCAAGGCACAAGATCACCTTCCCCAACAAAGAGTTAACTAGCCCCAAATGCCAATGATGAGGTTGAGAAATTCTGTTTTAAGGTTTTACTAAGTTTCTTAATTTATGGCAGAAATTGATCCTGAGTAAAAATTTTACTTTTTATTTCTTCCTTTCTCTTTTCATGTATGTTAAGAAAATTAAGAATCAGTGGTAACACTTTCCTGCTCTTTACCCTAGCCAATCTTACCTATGATATTCTAGCAAAGTAGGGCAGGAGTTGTGGCCAAGGGCCTAAGGACAGAGGAGAAGGAAGTAAAATATCCAAGTGAAGCCAGTGGAAAGCAGTGCCTATGCTTTCTGGATTCAACAGTTCTTCCTGATGGCCAATGGATGTCTAAGAGTTGGATAGACATACTGATTTAGAGAACTCGATAAGGAGATATCTGTGTGTTTAAATAAGTTATAACCTAATTGACAAAGTAAATAATATAACTATTTATAAGTCAACATACTATTTATAAATAACATTATTTATGATTTTTTTTGGTACCTGGTATCAAACTTAGGACCTTGTGCTTGAGGCAGGCGTGGCACCACTGAGCTAAATCCCTGGCCCAATAATGTATTATTTATGATTACCTAAAACTTGTATATTTTCTGAGGAGCTACTGCTAATGAGTGCCTAATACTACTACATCAGTAATAAGAATAATACTTTTGCTTTTATTCTCCTTTTACATGATATTAAATAAGAACAGACCTGATGTAGAAGTATAACTCATTTAGTATAATCTAGATGTTTTTGAGAAATTCATTAACATTCTCAGGCCTATAGGCCATTAGGGTAATTCATTATTCAGTGCAGATTAAAATGGTACCTTCTGCCGGGGATTTAGCTCAGTGGTTCCGGCGGCTACTTTGCAAACGCAGGGTCCCAAGTTTGATTCCCTGTACCAAAAAAAAGGTACCTTTTTACACTTTGTACAATACATACCAAAACTGAAAATATATACAACCCATGACCCAGTAATTTAACAGAAATGTGTATATATACTCACCAAAATATGTGTAGTAGAAGAATGTTCTTCACCACACTATTCATAATAGCCCAGAAGTGGAAATTTCTCAAATGCTCATCAATGGAAGAATGGATAATTTTGGATATACATTTAAAAATGGATAAACAGAATGCTACAGTATACAGCAATAAGAATGAAAGAACTACAAATACACGCAACAGTATGGTAGGATCTTCCTTAGGTAGGCTAAATATTCAGGTTCTAATACACAGCATTTGTGAATGTTACTTTATATGGCAAAAGAGACTGCACATCTGATTTTTTTTTTTTTGGTACTGGGGATCAAATTCAGGACCTTGCACTTGTGGCAGGCACGGCACCACTGAGCTAAATCCCCGGCCCTGAGACTGCACATCTGATTAAGGACCTTGAGATGGGAGGATTACTTTGGAATATCCAGAAGGGCTACAAATGAGGAGGCAAAAAAAAGATGTGACTATACAAGAGATGATGATGTAGCGACAAAAGCAGGCTTTTAACATGGAAGGACCCATAAGTCCAGAAATACAGGAAGGCATTAGAACCTGAAAAAAGCTGTCAAGACAGATTCTTTCCTTATGACCTTTAGAAGGAACCAACCCTGGAACACCTTGATTTTGGCCTAATGAAACTGATTTTGGACTTCCGATCTCTAGCACTGTAAGAGAATAAATTTGTTAAGTCACTAAGTTTGGCTATTTATTACAGAGGCAATAGTCACAAAAATAGTAAGTGAAAAAGTCTAATGTATATGGTTACATTTACATAGAATGAAAAGTAAGCAGATTTTATCCATAGTTTTAAAAGTCAGGATAGTAGTTACTTCTAGATAAAGTGATAGTGTTAAGATAGGGACAAGTGGGATCATAATGCTCTTGTTTTCTCTAAATACTGGTGATGAGCATGTTCAGTTTGTGCAAACCCTTATTTGTACACTCTTCTGTAACCATGGTATATGCAATTTTAAAAGTTGGTATCTTTTCAAAACTTATCAAACTTAGAATCTGGTGAAAAGATATGTATACAAGAAAGTGGGAGAGATCCTTTACAAAACAATACCTATTTCTCAAAAACTCCAAAGCTTTTGTTTCTCCAAAAGACTAAAATGTTCAATGACTGGGAATATATCATAGGGACTACTTCTAAATGCTAAAATTAAAATACTTCATTAGCTTTGTTATGCCTTGATCCTAAGCCTTTAAATTTCAAAAACACAAGAAAAACCACATTTTCTCAAATAACATTAAACTAAGGAGAAAGGTAGATACTACAAGCCAAATAACCAAAATGTTCTTTGGGTCTAACATCTTGAAATAGTAAGGATGGTGAAAGAAATATCTCTATGGATCATTAAACATAAAAACAATTTATAAAACACATCAGAATTTTATTGCTTGAAGAATACAGCATATGAAATCACAAGAATGTCAAAATGAAAAGTCACTAGGCTTCAAACATATAATACATTATCAGATGCAGCAAAATATTAACCTGAACTCTGCATCAGAAATAAAAAGGTATGGAAAAATACCTAAGTTATTTCCTTGAGAAATAGATACACATAAAATAGAAGTATAAGGATGTTACAGTACAAATTAGTAAAGCCAACACTTATTATTTCTCTAGACTAGACTACCTTTGGTACTTAAACTTTTAAAACACAATTCTTTTCATTCTGTCCAAATACACTTCATGGGTAAAATATCCATGAAGTAACTTCAACTTAAAACATTCATCAAAATTACTAACCTTCTCGTTATGTGGGTGAAGTATATTTGATAAATATATAACACTATTTCCCTTTTTTAAAACTGCAAAATATAATCATTAACAAACCTAATACTTATAAACTTTACTTACTTAGCTCGCTCTTCAATTAAAATTGGAATCCTTGCAACTATGATCTATTTTGGGGCTTGGTGAATATAGAAATTGAAAGGATTTGGCAATTGACTAGGAATTTAATTACTTCATATTATCTTAATTGGCTTTTATTGTCTGTTCCCAAAATACAAACTATATGCAATTTCTCCATACACTAGATTCCTGTAACAATCACTACTGTACTTTATTTATTGGAACCAAATTAAAGCTTTTCCCTTTTAAAAAGCAGGTTGAAACTATTTGTTTCATATAGGGGTGTAGATTATGACACACTTTCCTAAACAAAACCAAACCTTTTTTTTTAAAGCTATCATTCAATTATGATGGAGACAATGATGCCATTTCTAAAGGTAGCAGTAGACTCTAGGCCATCTAGTCAAGAAAATGTAAATTAATGCTAAAAGCAAACAAGTAAACTACAGCTACAAGTTAAATTTGAAAAAAAAAAGGGGGGGCCCTTTTTCATAGCAAGCATGCTCATTGCCTTTCTTTTCCCTAGTAAAGGTCTGAATATTTATAAACCTCAGTTAAATCAATGGAACCCAAGCAACTGTTCAACAAGTCCCAACTATATATTTGAATAATATAAACATGGATGGACTAAGCAAGTAGTACTATTGACAGTTATTGAACTGGAGTGAAATAGAATCACAACAGTCCTCAAAATTGGGCAGTCTTTGAAATGTAATAGCATAGCTCAAGATAAATTATGTTGTAATAAAACTAGTTTTTACCTCTACACAAAACAAAATAAAAAAATAACTCACCAAATTTATACAACTATTACTGAGCACACTCTTTCCTAGTTTTTCAATGTCTTATTTTGAAATTTCTCTAAACAAGTATATGTATCTGAGTATATATATATTTATTGCCTGTATATATACTCTTTCTAAAAGACAAAAAAATTCAGATACTATAGAACTGAACTCTTTAACCAACCTGATCCAATGTATTCTGCCTCATACCACACCACACCTCAATTTAAAATTCCCAATTTTAGTTTAGTTAAAAGGGCAGAGGAACTGTAAATGCACATTAAGAGCTTTTGTATAAATTTCACTGTATTTTTATAAACTTGAAGTTTTTCTGTAACACTGTTTATTGATCAAATAAAGGCCTCACTGCTATCTAAAATTTCATAAACACCATTAAAAATTCAAAATTGATATTATACTGAACCTTAAATTTTCAATAGTTCAAAGAGACAGTTTTTACATGTATAGCACACAATAGATGAAACTTAACAGCAGACATCCCTAGAATACCAATGGTAAGTCCACCAAGATGCATACAAAATTACAGATAAGCATTTCCATCACTGTTTTGTTGTGCAAGAAGAAACATCTATAGAGAAAACAGAAACTCAACTGGTGAATTTCAGATATCATCATCATCTTCTTCATCTTGAGAAGATCCTGCCTGATTAGTTGCACTAGCTGAGGCAGCAGCAAGCTGGGCTTGTTGGGCAGCTTGCTGCATTTGAAGCCATTCCTGTTGGGCCAATTCTGCTTGTTGTTGTCTAGCCTAAACATCAAAAACATAAAAGCAAATAATACTTTTTTAAGTACATATATACTTTGTTTAAATGTAAATTAATCCAAATAACAGACTTAGTCATTATTAAACCTGGGTATTTTCCAACTAGTATATAATTGTGGCATATCTGGAAAACAAGAATTCTATGGCCTTTTGTTCAAATGATGAAGTTGAAAAGGTTTTGTTTTGTTTTATTTTGTGTTTTTGAGACAGGGTCTCACTATGTAGTTTAGGCTGGACTTGAACTATGTTGTGCCCAGGTTGGTCTCAAACTCTAGGTAATCTTCCTGCCTTGGCTTGAGATTATAGTTGTGAGCCACCATGCCCAGTTAAGCAATTGAAAATGTTAGAAGAGTAAAATTACAATAATAATTCTCTTTGGCTCCTTCTCATTTTTCTTCTTTCCATTCATTTCACTTAATTCTTCTGCCTCCTCAAATTATAGTGAAAATGTTTTCCAAATGTACAACATACTTTCTCATCTTTATTACCTTTACTACTGCTGATATTCATTCTGTTTGAAATTTCCTGATTTTTACCTAGTGAAATTTCACTCTTTCCAAGCTGAACTGAAATACTATCTTTTCCTTCCTGTATTAGTAAAGGAATAATCAGGAGACTGAAATCATACCACTTAGGAACAGAAAGAATTTAATATAAAGGTTAACAAAGTGTAAAGTTGGTAATAGGCAACTGAAAAAACAGGAAGAGAACACTAAGATATCATAGAGGTGTTTAACAGCAGGGAGCAGTCATCAACCTTAAAATAAGATGATCAAAAGACAAGGCTGGAATCTTTAAAACTTAAATGTAAAGTAACAACCACATAGAACTGAAACTCAGACCTCTGAAGAAAGAGCATAAATTACTTGGTACTGATATATCTAAGCTTGGAGCAGGACCCAAGATTTGGGATCCATACCCCTGAAGAGGAAGGTGCAGGTTCAGGCTGATTCTGTAAGTATCAAAGAAAATGGAAACTGGATTTAGTTCCTCACAAGACAAACTGGGGCCACCAGGGTAAAGAAGTGCTTCTGGATTTGCTCAAAGGAAATGGAAGCCAAGAGGAAGTAAAAGGAGCAAGCCCCATTTATTTTCCCTAGCCTCCCAATTTCTCTCTGAAACCCCATGATTAGATCAGGGTCTAATGAGTCAGCTAGTAGAGGTGATTTGCAGTACAAACCACCCCATATTGCTAAGTAGCCCTTCCCCATGTGCAACTTCACTTTCTGAAGTTTTAGTTACTCACAGTCAATCAAAATAGTAAATAGAAAATTACAGAATTAACTCATAAGTTTTAAATTGTGTGCCACTTCCAGCAGCGTGACAAAAGCTCACATTGCCTATGTTATATATGCTACCTATTACTCACTGAATAGCTATCTTGGTTATCAGATCAACAGACATGGTACTACAGTTCTTGTGCGTAGGCTTTGGATGGTTCAGACATCCACTGGGGATCTCCTGGAAGATTGTGTGTGCGGTGGCAGTGGGGTAATGTATGAAGTCCAGTCACAAAGCAGAGCAAAGAAAGGTGAATTTTGGGTTAAGACAATGGTCAGTAGCTGAAATACTTTTATTACCCCAAAATATTATGTGACATCTCTGTACATGTGATTTCCTTCTCATCAAAGTTAGCCTCATATTAGTTATCTTCTTCATCATTCAACCAATGTTACAGCTATTAATATATCTATTATACCTGTCCTGTGAGACACTAAGTTTCTTAAGAACAAGAATGATATAGTACTTTTCATCTTTGTACATCTGTAGCACCATACATAATATCTTATAGAGGGAACTCACATATGAATTGAATTTTTACTTTAAAAATATTGAGGGCAGGAACTGGGTGACTTTAGTGAAGATGACAATAATGAAGCAGAAGATGAAAATAAATATAACTGCCTTGAGGAAGACTATCCAGGCAAAGATAGTATTACTCAGAGGCTAATAAAGGAAGAGGTCTGTGTTATTTTTTAAAAATATCAAAAAGAGGGCTGAGGATTTAGCTCAGTGGTTTCACCGCCTGCTGCACAAGCACAAGGACCAGAGTTCAATCCCCTGTATAAAAAAAAAAAATTATCAAAAAGACTCAGGGAAAGGGGCCAGGAATTTTACTCAGTGGTTCTGCCGCCTGCCTCACAAGCACAAGGTCCTGAGTTTGATCCCTGGCACCAAAAAAAAAAAAAAGAGCTAGAGATTTAGCTCAGTGGTTCTGGCGCCTACCTCACAAGTGCAAGGTCCCAAGTTCAATCCCTGGTACAAAAAAAATCAAAAAGAAAAATGGAAGCTGAAGAAAAGTCTGAATTTGAAGATTAGATGTCTCTGTGGTAGGACAGAGGTCAAACCATAAGGAATAAGTACCATAAATTTTAAAAGATGTTACATGGTCATTACAACAAAAGATGGAAGAGACACTCATACATGGTTATAGGCAGAGGAGGAAGTGATTCCGGAAAAGACTAAAGGTATTAGAAAAAACATGACTAAGAGAAATTTTTTTTTTTTGCAACGAACCAAAACATCCTTTAGCTTTAAAAATTAGAAAGTAGGTATTCTAACAACCGTTTTCACCTATCTTTATGAAGAAAAAGGGACACAATTCTAACACACAGGGATATTTACTTCTATGTCAGCGATATCAAAAGAGCTCAAAGAGACTGAGTGCTTCATTAAAAAGTTCAAATGTCAGGGTAAATCAAATATTAGAATTTAATCAACTTAATACCAACTCCATATAATTCTGTGACAAAAAATTCAAGTAATTTCAAGTTTCTACAAATGTCCTTCATCTTATAGTTTATCATCAATGGTCTGCAGAGGCATGCAAATTTAGGTGCATCCAAATTTAATTGACTTTTAAATGCTAAGGCCTCATATCAGCTCTTATGAGATGTGATAAAAAATATGGTGAAAAAAATTTTTAAAAATTATTATAGTAAAAGACACATTGCCATAAATCCTCAAAATACTCTCCTTTATTTTGAACAAGCATATTTGAAAATATTTTTTCTCATCATTCTTGTCACTTTCTGAAGCAGTTTTGAAAGTCCTTTTGTCTTTAGCTGAACTGTTGTAGCTGTCTTGGATCAATTCAAAACATTTACTTTTCATGGTTATTTTGACTTTAGGGAAGAGCTGGAAGTCACATGGTGCCAGATTCAGTTAATAAGATACAGTAAATGAGGACATACCATACTTGAGCCTGTCTTTCCATTGGATGACACTCAGAAGCTACATTCACCATATTTTTGATCATACCTCATGAATACACTAATGACAACTTCTAGAATTGCTTCAGGAAATGGCAAAAATAATGGGATAAGCAAGCAAGGGACAGTGTTTTGAGGGGGGTGAATGGTAATATGTGTTTTACTACATTTTAACAATTTAAACATGCACTGTATTTTTTGATCAACCCTTGCATACTTTTCTCTCTGAACATAAAAGTATTCTTGTCCCTTTAAAAAATCACTGCTGAGTTAGCTCAGTGGTTCCGCCACCTGCCTCGAAACCACAAGGTCCCAAGTTCGATCCCTGATACCAAAAAAAAAAAAAAAAAATCACTGCTGAGCTGGGTGAGGTGGCATATGCCTGTAATCCTAACACTTGGGAGGCTGAGGTAAGAGGATGGAGTTCAGTTCAAGGTCAGTGGGGCTACATAGTGAGTTCAAGGCCAGCACAGTGAGACCCTGTCTCCAAAGTGAAACAAAACAAAACCCTAAAATAAAATAACTAAAAATCATTGTTGACTAATACAATTTGTATTCATTTCTACAAATTAATAATTTCAGTGGTATTTAATTTCATTTTTCCTTCTTGTCTTCTAACCCAACCCAACCCAAGCATTTTTCTTCTAAAATGAGAGGGAGCCAGACATGGTGGTACACACCTGTAATCCCAGCCAGTACTTGGGAGACTGAGGCAGGAGGATCACTGCAAGTTCATGGCCAACCTGGGCTACATAGTAAGTACAAGGCCAGCCTGAACTACATAGCTAGACTCTATCAAAAAGCCAACCAAACACACAAACAAATAGATAAATGAATGAATGAACGAAAGGGGTGATATAGAGATAAGTAAGCATATACCTCCTAATTTACTACTTCTTTTGGAAATTTTCATTATTTAAAAAAATTTTTATTGGCATATGTTTGCAATACATAATGATTACATTCATTGTGGGGAGTTGGTACATGTCCATAGCACTTCCTAATTCTTTTTCAATGTTTTAAAGTTCTTACTCCAGCACACTAAAATGATTCATTTATAATCTACAGTTAACTTTAATCTTGATGTATTAAAGGCTCCCCCTTCAAAATATCTGCTCCTAGCTTTGAAGTGAGGCTATCATTATTTGTATTTGAAATAAAATCTAAAAATGAAACAAAATGAAGAGATTTAAAAACAAGATACTGGGCTGGGGATTTAGCTCAGTGGTTCTGTCGCCTGCCTCGCAAGCGCAAGGACCCGAGTTCGATCCCTGGTACCAAAAAAAAAAAAAAAGAAAGTAAAAACAAGATATTTACTGGTTCCTTTTGTATTAACATCTTAAATATTTTATGCTCTTAGGAAGAAGTCCAAGGCAGCTGCTATAATTTTACTTCTTTGCTGATCCTCCTCACAAAAGAAAATACTAGGGATCTTCACCCATAGGCCAGGATAAACAAGAAAGGAGATAGGAAAAAGAATTTTTAAAATCCAGACGGTAAAGAGAGGTGAAGGCAGATATGGCAGGTGGTACATTATTTCTTTAATGTCTTTTTGTCCTATTTTTTAAAATTCCATGATAAATTTAAGCAGAAAGCAGGGGGAACAGCATTAGCGTATGTAGTACATACTATAGAAAGAATACAGATTTTGGATTAAAAAGACATAACTTTAAATAGAGACTCCAACATTTCCTAAACTGTCTAACCTTACCTATTTTACGTAAGTCAATTTTTCCCAGTAGATTATATCCTATAATGATTGAAACCATGTCCCCTGCTCTTTTGTGTGTGTGATTATGTGTGTGTGTATATACCAGGAACCAAACCCAAAGCCTCACATGTATTGGGCAAGTACTCTACCACTGAGCCACACCTTTTTAAAATTTTTATTTTGAGGCAGGGTCTCGTAAAGTTAACTAGGCTCACCTTAAACTTGAGATCCTCTTGCCTCACCCTTGCCAACAGCGAAATTACAGGTGTGCACCATCATACCTGGCACCATGCCTCTTTTATTTTTTGTAATAAGCCTAGCATCTTGCACAATGTCTGATAAATAGTGAGGACTTCAATAAATATCTACAACAAATGAATTATTTCACACAAGTTTCTTCACCTGAATCTGTTTCTTAATATGTAAATTGACATAATAAAATATGTACTATTTAATAAAAATTTTGCAAGGTATATAAAATATCTACTAGAATATTTTCTATCATCATATACAGTGGGACCTCAGTTCACAAACTTGATTTTTTTCCCCCATGATTCTGGCTACAAATCAAGTTGGAGAACTGAATCAAATTCAATGGTGAGGTTTAATATTGACCTTAAGGGGAAATTTGATTCGTTTGTCATCCAGTTTGGTTTGCAAACAGAATTGTGGAGAGAACTGAGTCTGTAAACCAAGGTACCACTGTATTTAATTTGCCACCCTACAGGTAATCTGCAATAGCAAAGAATTAACAAATAATCACCATTTATGTTTTTAAAAAATATCACTCATTCTTTGGTATCTCATATGTATTATAATGCAGAATATAATATTGTTTGCATGTGTTCATGAAGGTCATAAAGGCTTTTTCTATCTCATGGGTTCTTAGGAGGATTAAATGAACTAATAATACAGGTAAGTTACTTGGCAATGTAATTAAGACAGTCAGAACTCAATAAATATTGGTGAGGTGTATTTTTCTAATTATTTTAAATGGTACCTTGTGTCAAGTGCCTATTAAGACCCAAATGCTAACTACAGTAACTGTTATAATTGCAGGGAAATCATCTATAATGCTAATTTGGAAGTTTGTCTTAGTTCTTTTGTCTACTCTAGTAGCTGGGGGAAAAATTCACTCCTGTTCAACCTAAAACTTTCAAATGAGACTAAAACTCAGCAGAAAAAAACCAGCCTTGACACCTCCTATCCTTACTTTCCCAAAACAGGATATCACTATTTGGTGCTAATCCCTCATAGACAAGGTCCATGATAGTGAACTTTTTAGAGTTTTCAATAATACAAAGAGCCCAATGCGGCACCCGTGATAATAGTTCATCACCACTGGACTAGGTGTTAGAAATGTAACAAGTAAGAAAGAAGGGGGCCAGGGATTTAGCTCAGTGGTGTCACTCCCGCCTTGCAAGTGCAAGGTCCTCAGTTCGGTCCCTGATAACAGTAAGGAAGGAAGGGAGGGAGGGAGGATTAAGAAAGCAGAAAAATTTTTTCCCTTTCTTTGCTCTATTGGCCCTTTAAAAATTGGAATATTTTGAAGATATGTAAAAGATTCAATTTAACTACAAAATAGATATTAATCAGATTTTCCTTGTGTGCTACTCATTATAAACTCCAATACAGAATTTTCTTATTAGCCCATCACTTTAAATCTTAAGGATATTTAGGTCTTCTTTTTTGTTTTGTTTTGTTTTTTATTCATTAAGCTTATTGATACATTTTAGGTAAACATTATGATAACATTCATCATTGGGAATTCATACCTGTATATGATGTATCTTGGTTCTTGTTTTTTCCCCATTCCCCTTCCCTCCCTTCCACCCCTCCCTATTTACAAAAAACTTTGTTTCCATTTTTTCCTTTTCTCATATTTTTTTCTTTCCCTTCTTGCCTTTCCCCTACCCTCTCTCCCTATTTCCCCTTCACCTTTGGACCTTTTCTTCCTATTTCACATTATATATTATACATTTTGGTCTTCATTTACACTTTCATTTTCTCACACCAGACAAACTATTTGGTATTTACACATGAGTCCTATTTATTTCACTTAAGAGTATGAACTCAATGTGCATCTATTCAGCTATAAATGTCTCTGGCTTCTCATTCTTTATGGCTGAGTAGTACTCCACTTTACAAAAAAACACATCTTCTTTATCCTCATTTGTTCAGTCATTTGTGGTACTGGAGATTGAACCCAGAGCCTTCACATTGAGTTACATCCTCAGCCTCTTTTTCATTTTGAGACAGGGTCTTGCTAAGTTGCCCAGGCTGGACAGGATCCTCCTGCTTCAGCCTCCCAGAGTGCTGGGATTGCAAGCATGCACCACCATGTTTCATGCTATTAGGTTGTCATTCTGTCTGAAAAAACATCAAAGTAAAATCTCAGTAGTTTTTTGGAGTTGCTTACTTTAGAAAAAAGGTTGCTGCAGATATTTACTTTTTTACATATACCAGAGTCAAACTTGCCAGCTTTAAATATCAGACTCTATAATCAAATAATAAGCCAGAGAAAAGAATTCTTTGGGTATATTATGTTGAAATTTAGGACATAATTTTAGATAACTGTATGATTTCTATTAGCAAACAGGATGAGGATTTAAATGAAAATAATTTAAAATGTATGACTTACTTTTGCAAATAATTCCTGTTGCTGTCTCAATAACTCTTCTTCAGGAATGCCAAGGTTTTCCAAACGAGAACTGGCCTTTCTTCTTTTTAACGCTACCGTCTTGCATTCTTGTAAGACTTCTTTTACTTCGCTGATATAAGAGCCAAAGCCCAAGCTTTCTAGTGCTAGAGAAATGAAAACATGAAAGGGTAAGAAAATATAGATTTTCCCTCAGCTATGGAACATGAAGGTTTTGTGTGTTTTTTTTTACCTGGGAGGAAAGGGGTGGTGTTTTCTAATAACTTTACCTATTTTACAGTTGTACAACAACTGCCTGAGGCAAAATATTCTTTTTTCTGGGGATCGAACTGGGGACCTTGCGCTTGCAAGGCAGGTGGCAGCACCACTGAGTTAAATCCCTGGCCTCTCAGCTTTCTTAGTGTAAGACTGCAGATTAGTTAAAACTTATAGAACATTTCAAAGCAAAGCCTTCACTTTTCATTCTAATTTTTACAAGATCAAAGAACTTCCTGTGAGGGAGAAAGATCCAATTTAATAACATGGTTTTAGTAAAAACATTATTGTTTTCTCTAGCACTCATAATAAGTCAAACATCAAGTCAGTCATTTTCTTAAAGAATAAAAAAATAAATATTTGGAATATATTTGTTAACAATATTTTGTGCCACTTGGCTTAGAAAAAGTGGGCCTATAACACATGCTCCAAAACATTCTGTTTCAGAATGACAAGATGAAAGAACAGATATATTTTTCTTTTGTCCAATATACAACAGGAAGCTATTTGTAGCATAAGAAACTCAAAACACTCGTGTAATCAGAAAAGACAAGCCATAAAATTTTCTTTTCATTCATAGTATTCAATATTATATTTTATGGTTTTCTATATGTTGCCGCATACCTTATAATTTGAGCCAATGATAAAATTTAGATGATAAAAACTTAAGAGTAAATCAATATAGCTCATGAGTTCTTGTAGTCTTTCAACAATTGTAATGAACCAGACTGCCCTCCAAAAAGATGCTCTCAAATTCTAACTGTAGAAATTTGCTCTCCAAGGAAAACACTAAATGTGCCTTTAGAAATCCATTCTCTCATATAAATATGATTTTTAAGACACTGAATGATTCACAACTTTATTTCACATGTTATGCTGTTTTTAATCAACCTTCTGAAGGTATAATCTGATCCAAAAGCAGATTACTGTTTATTAATGTGAATTTTAATTAATTTATCCTTCCCATAACACTTCCTACCTGAAAGCCTCAGAAAGGTATTATTCTGAATTCTGTATGTCACATTCACCACCACATAATTCTTGACTTCAAGGAGCTTGGGACACAGTGGGAAAAATAATTGACTAGGCAGCCTGCATTTTTCACTTAAACTGACATTTTTTTTTAATGTGTCAATTATAAAAGCCAAAGCTTTTATGTTTTCTTTTTTTTTTTCTGAGATAAGGTCTCACTATGTAGTTCAGATTGGCCTTGAACTCACTATGTATGTAGCCCAGGCTGTCCTCAAACTCGAAGTGATCCTCCTGCCTCAGCCTCCCAAGTGCTGGGATTACAGGTATGCGCCACCATGGTTGGCTTATCTTTTCTCTTTTTGAGGAGACAAACATAATAGAGTATTTGGAGACAATAACAAAGGAAATCAAGTGAGAGCTTATGGTTTCCCACCATATTCTAAACAAAGTCTGATTTCCTTAGTCCTACACTAAGGTCTAGGATCTAACTCCCTGCCTCCTACCTGCCCTGTATCCTAGCAGTTTTATTTCTGCCATTAAATCTCTGCATACTTCTGCTATATTTGACAGCTGGCTCAGTGTTTCCCAATGTAAACCACAGCTTCCCACATTCATGGTGATGGCAATGTATTCAAAGAATGGATTAAATTTCATCTTCAAATTAAACTTGTTCAACCCTTCCAGACATATTCTCCCACTTTCGAAATGAAATAGACCTAGAACTGAAACTGAGCTGGCACTATTTGTACAATTTGGGATATGTTGGGGCCGGGGATTTAGCACAGTGGTTCCAGCGCCTGCCTCGCAAGCGCAAAGTCCTGGGTTCAATGCCTGATCCCCCCCCCCCCGCCGCAAAATTGGGATATGTTGCTTAATATTGCTTAAGCTTTAGTTTTTCAATGTACAGCTTAAGAATAGCATCTATTTCATATCTTGCTGCAATCTGAGGAGATGTAGTGGGTAAGCAGGTTGGCCACAGGTCCAAATTGCTATGAATTGACTCCCAAGTCTACCTCATATTAGTCCTGTGACCCTTAATTCCTCCAGTTCTGGGTTCAATTTACTCACCTCTAAAAAAGAATAAAACAGTATCTACCTCTCACTAGATCAGGGTGTTGAGAAGAATAAATGAATATAAATAACTTAGAACAAAGGCTGGCCCCAAACAAAATTAAATATATACTGTTACAATGTTAGGGCTGTAGGAACCAATAATTAATACAGGCTTTTAACAGTGTCTAGCATCTAAGAATCAGTCAACTTGGAATATGTTTCTCATCTTTATTTTTTCTCTTAAATTTAAAAAAGTAGCCTATTAAGTGTGTAAAACCTAAACAACTATACTTCATGACATTAAATTTAAATTGAAGTATATTAATACAGGGGCCAAGAATTTTTTCTTTGTCTTACAGGATTAAACATTACAATAGCTACAAACTACTGAAACAAAGCTGAAAATCACTGGCTTATGCCCACCAAATGAGAGAGAAAGAGAAGGAAAGAGAAGGGGAGAGAGAGAGAGAGACAGACAGACAGACAAAGACAGACCAGCCAAACTACCTTCAACCACAAAGGGCTTGAGTTTAAAAAAAAATTAAAAACACCCCAGAGGTGGCAAGGTGACACACTATCTGTAATCCCAGCTACTCTGGAGACTCAAGACAGGAGGTTCACAATTTGGAGGCCATCCTTAATGAGACTCTGTCTCATAATACAAAGAAAAAATCATATTTAATGGTCAGAATATTACTCTCAAAAAATTTGCAAGACTATTGTTTATACTTAATATTATTTAAAAAGCTGCTACATAATACTGTACTCTCAATAAAATGGCTCAACGGGAGTGGCCATAATTTTATTTCACAAAATTTATTGACTTTAACCTGAAGTATAAATACATTTTTAGTTAAAAGATATAAAAAACCAGATACAGCATCTTTTAAATAGGGAGATATTTCTTTTAAACAGGGAGATATTTTACATCATTGGTAGTCACTGCCATTTTACACAAAGAAGAAATTAAAAGGATAAGGGAGGCCAGGGATTTAGCTCAGTGGCTTCGCCGCCTGCTGCACAAGTGCAGGGACCTGAGTTCGATCCCTGGTACCAAAAAAAAAAGGATAAGGGAAATAGCTTCTAAGCAATTTGATTTAAGGCTGTGCTGTTTGTTTAGTATACGGTAGTATCATACCTAAAGAGGGCCATTCATACTGTAAATATCACAGATTTTATGATTATGCTACTTTTTCTGGCAGATAGTAGTAAAGGTTTTTGAGAAAGTAAAGACCTTTTCTAATTGGCTAAATTGCTCAGGCTGGGATTGCACTTGCCGTTTTTCTGCCTTAGTCTCTCGGAATACTAGGATTAGAGGCATGTGCTACCACGCCCAGCTCAAAGGGTGATCTTATTTTACAAAACATGCTCCTTGCAAAGTTTTGTTATAACATTAATTTGTGTGAATAACCATGCTTCAAATGAATAATGTACTTTTTTCATTTAAAAAACTATGTATCGAGCCAGGTATGGTGTCACACCTGTAATCCCAGCACTCTGGGGAGGCGGGCAGGAGTTTAAGGCCCTCCTGGGCAATTTAGTGAGATGCTCTCTCAAAATAAAAAATAAAAAGTGACTGGGAGGTAATTCAAATTCAGTGCAAAGGTTCGCTCCTCAGTACCACATTTCCTCCAAAATCTAATTTTTCTTTTGTTTGTGGAGAGGGAAGAGGGTGATATAGTTCTCTGAAAATACATTAAGGGGATGTTGGCCAAAGTGTCTTCTTGGCTCATTAGTATGGCGAAGATTTCTGAAGACCCTTAACAATTATACCCTTCATGATAATACAACTCTCAGGAATCTAGGTCAACAATGAAGAAATCATCATTTACCACAAAATCAGGTACTTAGCAGTATTCAGTAAGTAATGGGTGGCATAAGCAAAATAAAAACAAGATTTGGACTGGGAATGTAGCTCAGTGGTGGAGAGCTTGCTTAGCATTCCAGAGGCCCTGTGTTCAATCCCCAGAACCTCTCTCCAAAAATAAATTTTAAGAAAAAATATAATGTGGGGGCTTGAGTGGGGGAACAGGATAAAATAAAATTTAATAAAAAAGAAAAAATACAATGAAAAGTATCTGATTATGTGATAAAGTGTACAGTCAAATTAGAGGTGTCCCTTAGAAAAAAAAATATCTGTATGCATGACTTTTTGGTCACACAACACATCATTCTCATTATTATTGTAACTTCTCTGCAATCACTCAAATTCTCTGATTTGAAAACTACTTCACATCCACTTTCCAAAATAGACTGTGGTTTAAGCTTTAGAGCAAAGCAACTCAAAATGTGGTCCATGGACTTGTGCCAGACCTGCTTGTAATGGTTGCTGCTTTTAACGGTTGCAATGAGTTAAGAATGAAAATTCAAGGCAAGCATTAAGAACCTTTACAACAATTTGACAGAGTAATTTTATGTCTACTGAATCTAATAAAAAAAAAACCTGAGCTTTTAGCTTATGTATTTTTCACCGTTTGCTTTTCCAGTGATCTTTTTATTGTATTTTACAGGTGTGAGAGGGACTGGAATTTAAAAAAATATATAAAAGTCCTTCAACACAAACAGCTTAGAGCAATTCAATGGCTGAAAAAGCAAATTCTCAGGAGACTTTCTCAAACTTTCATTACTGTTTTTGTTTCACTTTTGTTTTTTGAGACAGAATCTCACCAAGTACTTCAGGCTGGCCTTGACGTCACTATGTAGCCCGCGCTGGCCTGAAACTTGCACCTGCAATCCTCCTGCCTCATTATTAGTTTCATACATGTGAAAAATGGTAGCAAGAGATGAAAAACCTGAGAAGAAAAATGTCACTTAAAACATTCTTATTTAATTTTGACAATACATATACATGGCACTATGACATACAACAGACCTTCAGCTATATATTTTAATCAGTATAATTACAAGTTTTGAGAATATTTATTGTAGTATATCTTATGTAAGACAGAACTTCAGTCTCCAACTGATTCTCAAAACTTTTAAATTATATCTGGAATCAAGTATTATTTATACATAAATGGGAAGATTTTAGTTAACAGATTTGCCTAAGGCCAAAGAATTTCCAGAGCAGGACTTACAGCTCTGAGTCTCAAAGTCAGTTCTTTCCATAATGCAAAACAGGTTAGAATTCATTTAAAAATATATGTTCACAAAAACCAGTAATGAAATAAAACAAGTATCTTTAATAAATCCTCTGTATTCATGTATCTGTGATTTTTTAAACTAAGTGTACTTTCTTAAAATAAGCAAATCAGAAGGGGAAAAACTTTTTTTTTTTAACTAAGTTATGGTATGTCAGATTCACTGGTAGTAAAGTTATTCAACTTTACTCTGCGTTTTACAGAACTGCTTCAGAATGCTTGATTTGCTCTGATATGGTAAAGCCAGATAGCAACTGAACAAGTCAGATGTGCTAAAGCAAAGTCTAGTTAATTTAACTTATTACAAAAAACCCCAAACTTTGGGGCTGGGGATTACGCTCAATGGCACTGCATCTGCCTTGTAAGCACAAGGTCCTGAGTTTGATCCCCAGTATAATCCCCATACTGAAAACAAAAACAAAAACAAAAACTTCAACACGTGAGAATCATACCACTTTAAAATGTACATTATTAATAAAACAAACAAAAATGTACATTATTATCCCACTTGAATATAATCTATATTCCTAAATTAACCCTGACATGAAAGTATATAAAAGGTCATATATTCCATGATTTTCCTACTTTCAGTTACTCTATAAAGACACAAGTACTTTAAACACCTAAAACATACAAACCTTAAGCTTTCTTTAACAAAAATTTAATCTCTCAATACAACACTTTAAAATGATTAATATCAGATTATAAATATATAAAATCTCCCCCACCACAGTGAAATTACAGATTCTTACCCACTTAACAGCAATGTTATATATTTTTTAAAAACAGGTAAATTTATAAGACTGTAACAGGTCAACGTAATTTTTTAAAGTTAATAGACTGTCCTCATTACACAAAAGAAAATGCTCTTTCACTGTAACTTTCTGACTCACACATTAAAATGAATTTAGCATATACCAAAGTTGAACTATTTAGCATACTGCTTGCTATAACTGCACTTTTATTCCACCATGTCAATCAGATCTAAATACAACCTATAAAAGAATAAACTCTCCCCTAACAAGACAGACTATAATGTGTTATTAGATTTTTGGATATATCACACTTCTGTGGTATAAACAATCCAGTGATGGTGAACCTTTTAAAGGCACTTTCAATGATTCAATGATGCAAACAGCCGGCTGCAGCACACATGCCACAGGTTCATCACCACAAAAGGCAGATCTTGTTAAAATCTTCTGCAATTTTCATTAAAAAAAGAAATGTTGATAAATGGGGTTTTTTTCTCTTTTTTTAGTTGTAAAAAGAAATTACAGCTACTTGTGTTGGATAATATTGAGACTTATGACAACAATCACATACATAATGTAAAAATAAAAATACAGAGAAAAATAGACAACTTGGCTTTCATTTCACTTGCAATTCAAACAAGTACGGAAAAAATATCAGCTTTAAGAATCAAATATGCTTTTAGACAGACATGGTGGCAAACACTTAAAATCCCAGCAGCTGGGAGGCTGAGGCAGGAGGATCACTGTGAGTTTGAGGCCCGCCTAGGCTACACAGTGAGTTCAAGCCAGCCAGAACTTCATAGTGAAACCCTGTCTCAAAATAAAAACAATAAAGAGAATCAAATATGCTTTTTCTTAGGGGTTTTTCTCCTCTGTACTGAAATGGTGTTGTGCATATGTATAGTACTAAAATGGCAGTATTTGTGCACAAGTGTGTATCTCTTCTCCTAGCTGTGTTGGGGATCAAACCCAAGGACTTACACATGATAGGTATTACATGTGAATTACAACCCCAGTCCAGCAGGATACATTTTAAATCTACCTTCAGGATGTCATAAAGGTTCAAAAGTGAATCATTTAATCCTTTTGTCAATATTGACAATAAAACAGTGCATATGGTCAATATAAGCAGATGTGTTTTCTACTTGATAGTAACAGGAAAGTCAAATTTTAAAAAGTTAAATTACAAAAAAGAAATAGAGTACTTGCCTCCCAATATAATTAACATTGATCAAGGTTTTTTTTTCTTCCTGACTTCAAAAGCAATCAAGAAAGTGTTGGAATTAGATTATTACAAAAGACAAATTATCAGCTCAAATTAAATGCAACTTTTTCATAACAGTACACGTAAAAGTTGCAGAAAGTGCTTCCAAAAACACTGTGACTAGTAATTGTCTTCCCTCCCTGAAACCATCCAAATACAACCTCCCAAGTCCCTATTACTAGACAATCTTTTCAAGACAAGGAAGAAACTGTTGAAACTTTTAGAGGTGCTTTTCAACAAAAGCTTAAGTGCATATATGCATCCAAATGGGAATGGCAGAAGGAAAGGATAGGGAAATGTTCCATTAAAAAAATCATCTCTTAGCTAGGCGTGGTGATCCATATTTGTGATACTAGTGCATGAGTTCAAGGCCAGTCTGAAATATATAGCTGCCTCAAAAAATAAAAGAAAACAAAAATCATGTTATATAACCTTTCAATCCAAGCTTTTAAGTTATCTCCAAAGAATAAAGCAAAACAAAAAACAAGTGATATATATATATATAGAGAGAGAGAGAGACATTTACCATTTTCTTAGAGAACATGAGTGTTTTAGTAACTTGAACATTCCACCACAAAATCATGAATCTGAAAATATACTCCCTTTATTCAATCCCAATAAACTTTACAATGTTGAACACATTCATGTTAAGTATTTGTGTTCAGAAAAATCAAATTTTCTTCTATTTTGCCAAAACCGTCATTTGAGAAAGGAGTGCTCTGACTTCACACGTCCTTTTTTTTTTTTTTGTACCGAGAATCGAAGTCGGGTCCTTGTGTTTGCGCAGCAGGCGGAGAAACCACTGAGCTAAATCCCCGGGCCACTTCACTCATTCTTGAGGTTCTGTCTAAATTTTAACTTTGCAAGGGAGAATTTTTGGGTTCCTTTCCCAGTCATCGTTATCCAAGTTCAACTGCAGTCAGGCAATTTTTGTTGCTTGGAGAGCTACTTGTGAACAGTAACGATACTTTATATTTTGGAAGTATTTGTTGAGTATATGTTTGCAATCTTTGGTTTGTATTAGCTAGATGAAAAGTACAGGCGAAAGAAAGCTACAAGGTATTTTCTTAAAACACCAGTTGCCTCCCTACCCGAGAAGCTTTTGAAGAGGATTGAAGGATTCTGACATGAACAGATTAGGCAACTGTCCCCCTGTGACCTCATTGAAACCAAATTCCACACAACGACTTACCCTGTATGACGTGCTCTGGTGAGATCGTCTTCTTTTCTGATTTGTTGCAAATCTCATTGGCTTCCGAAGATACAAGATGAATGAATTCAGTGCAGCAGTTCACCACCAGCTCTCGGGCATCGTTGGCCACCCGGACATTGGGAAGAGTCTCTTTGATCATCTTATTGATAGCAGCTCTGGGGATAGTGAGATCATCATCGTTACCAGATGAGGAAGCCATCGTACCTTCTGTTTTTCCAACCTCCGACTTTTAAAAACTCCCCGGCTCTGGTCCACTACTCGATACTTCTCAAAAGGCCGTCTCTGCGAGTGATCCCTAGAGCACTCGTAGAAAAGGGTAGAGAAAATGAGGAAGAGAGAAACGAGCTCCAGAGGGCGGAACACTTGATTCTGTGACAGATTTAGGGAGAGTTTGAGAAGAAAGTCGGGGAGGCTGAGGACTCTGGGGACACCACTGCGCAGGTTGGGGAGGGGACAGCAAGGTGGTCCGGAAATTTGAGTGGCTGGGGACCACCTTCGCGTCTTCTCAGAGAGGCGGGAGCTGTCGCCTAACCGGTCCTCAACTGCGCCGAAGCCAGAGCAGGACCCGGAGGTACAAGCCTCGCCTCGGCGCTCGGCGGACACCCAGCGGGCTCGGCTCTACACTGCTGGAGCCCCAGCTGCCGCCCCCGCCAGCAGCCGTTGCCGCCGCCTCGGCCAAACCATCCTTCAGACACCGGCGCCGCCGCCTCACAACATGTCGGCCGCTACTGCCGCTTAAACTGCGGCAGCCGCCTGGGAATGAATATGAACAGAGCCAAGCACAAGGGAAGTTTCTGTGGCGCCCGCCGTGGCCGTTTAGCCGGAATGCAGGTCGTGGAAACCAAAGCAGTGGCAACGGTGGTCCCTCCAGAAGCCGGGGGAAAAAGGTTTGCGGGAAGTTGCTCCCGACACCCTTTGCGCCACCGGAAGTCTCGCTCCCTAGGCCCCAGCCTCCTTCCGAGATCGACTTCCGGGTATGGCTGCCGCCCTTCCCCCACCCGTGGCGGCGGGAACCACCTGTACTCACTGCCAGTCATTGCCGCCAGCAGCTTCCTCCTCTAGGTGTCTCGGCACGGGCCCGGGGACTCCTGTGCCTTCCACAGGGGCTGTAACGAGGCTAGCGCGCGCTTCGCGGTACCTGAGTGTCCACAGCAATTGCCCCAGGGCTGGGCGACTGACCAGGAAAGGCTGGACGGGTAGACAGACCAGGGTGGGTCATTCTGTCCTTCGGAGCCACCGGAGGCTTCAAAACATCCGTCCACGTTTGGGGGCAAGGGAGCGCTGCATATTACTAGTATTTCGTGATTCTTTTAGAACGCTGAATTGAGATTGAAAGCGAGAGGAAAGGGCCCTGGACTCGGGAATGGAAGGTGGGAAAACAGTACTTGTGTGTGTCATCATGCTTTGGAGAAAAGCCTTTTGAAGATAATGTAGTTGACATTATTGTGATCAAAGCTCTCTATAGCCCTCCACCCATTTTCTCATTTTTGAAACTTTTAAAGAAGTGACTTCCCCAGTCACTACAAATGGCTAAGTCGGAAGCTAAAAGTCAGATCCTAAGCAGTGGAGTGCGTTGCATACAGTGTACCTATTGCAAGGTTTCAATTTAGCTATTTTTCATGGTATCTTGAAGGATGGCTTCTGAAGGGCGGAAAAAGCATGTTAGAGCATTTTTTTCTTTT
The DNA here is from genome assembly GCF_053883595.1 of Heterocephalus glaber. Taxonomy (NCBI): domain Eukaryota; kingdom Metazoa; phylum Chordata; class Mammalia; order Rodentia; family Bathyergidae; genus Heterocephalus; species Heterocephalus glaber. The sequence goes on along the minus strand of NW_028258296.1, from coordinate 28,444,268 downwards.
TTGGCAGGGTCTTCCTTTGTAGTTCAGGCTGGCCCTGAACTCACTATGTAGACCAGGCTGGTTTAGAACTCTCGAGATCCTCCTGCCTCAGCCTCCTGAGTGCTGAGATTACAGGCGTGCAACACCACGCCTGGCTCTAGAGCATTTTAAGTAACTGGTTTTTACTTCTTTACAGAGTCACTAGTAATACCAACGAGTGCTGGGTTCTTCACAGAAATTGCATTATTTTTGAAAACCAATATTTTTCTATACTGTCATGTGGAAGAAGAGACTATGTTATAAATGGTGGGGTGTTGGAATTTCTAAAAATAAACCCTAAACCATTTAAATCCTTTTGGGCACTTTAGTTCATCAGGTTAATTGATCATGAACATTAAATGCCAACTGGCTTGATTGGAATGTTTTCTTAAAACATTTGGTTTCCAGGAGACCTTACAATTTATTGCTTTTTCTGTTTCTTTCTGAGGTGCTGAATATCAGACCCCAGGCTACAAACATACCAGACAACCACTCTACCACTGAGCAAAGCCCCCAGCTCTGGATTATTTCTTCATTTAATATTTTTTCTAGGACATTTACTTGGTTCTTTAACTTTTAAAGCTCAGACACCTGTTTTTTAATGTTACTGAGTTTAGTCAGGACCAAATTTCTTTGATAAAAATGGTGTTTTAAGTGTGGAGTGGTAGCATATACCTGTAAGCCCAGCACCAGGAAGGCTGAGGCAGGAGGATTATGACATTGGATCATGAAACCAAGCTGAACTACATTGTGAGAACCTGTCTCAGAACATATAAGCAAACAATATTTTAAAGTTTTCTTAAAAATATGAATGTGCCCAGATGTTGTGCATGGCTGTAATCCCAGCTGCTTTGGAGGATGAGGCTAGAGGCTCCCCACTTTGAGGCTAGCCTAGGCAATTTATTGAGACCCTGCCTCAAAATTTAAAAAATAAATAAAAAATACATTTTTTAAAAAGGGGGCTAGGGCTGTAACTCTGGACTAGGGATAGAGAGTAGTATGCTCAAGATCTTGGGTTCAATCTCCAACACTGCAAAAGAAAGTGAAGCTGTTGGCTCATCTATCTAGCAAAAATTGTCCCCAGAGTTGTCACATTGTCAATGACCCAAACCTTATCCCTTCTGAAAAAAAATTTTTTTTGCTTTTTGATATAATATTTCTTATTTATAGACTTCAGCAATACAAATCAGTAGAACATGCATGTTAAATTGTTATTTTACCAATAGGTTATTACTACAGGGTTCTGTGGTAGTATAAATAGCATGAAACAGTAAAAGAGACTTTGGTTCCAGTCTCAGATTTTATCCTTGTAGCCCCAGGGCCAGCACAGTAACAAGCACATGACAGGCACTCAACAAATATCACTGACTTTGAAAGTGTATGAAGACCTTTAAGGATAGTAAAGAACAAAGACAGAGGCCATGGTGATCCTTACCTGTAATCTCAGCTGCTTGGGTGGCTGAAAAAGGGTTTGTGGGTTTGAGGCCAGCCTGGGTAACAGTGAGAGTATGTCTCAAAAATAAAAAAACAAAGCAAAGAAGAAAGTATGTCAGGAAAGACTTGAAAGAACCCAAGAAACATAGTGTAAGATGAAGGAGAGCCTTGTCAGGGAGAGCCTTGCAAGAAGGTGAGATACACTGGGTATGGTTGGTGCATGCCTGTAATCCCAGCATTTAGGAGGCTAAGGTAGGACTATCACTGCAAGTTTGAGGCCAGGCTGATTCAGAGCAAGACCCTGCCTCAAAAAAAAAAAAAAAAAAAGGATGAGATACCACAGACAGGCATTGTTGGAAGAGGATCAAAAATAGTGTTACTGAATTAAAAGGTCAAGAGGAGAGAGTGGAAAATCAACATGGAAGGAATTAAAGAAGAATGAGAAGAATTGGAACCAGGTGCCAAGGTACTCTTTTTTTTTTAAGAGAATATTATTTAAAAGTTTGGTAATAAAGGGAAAGGAATCAAAGGGAAAACAGCCTGAGGAGGAAGCAAAGTAGAGGAAGGATTATAGAGTCTAAAAGACTTGTGTAATTTAAGGGAAAGGAGCCAGTGGAGAGGGGTAGATTGAAAATACAGTAAAATAAAGTCTTAAGGAAATAGAGGATAAGATTGAAAAAGCACAGACAGAGTGGTCAGAATTAGATATAAGATCTGAGCATATTTAACGGAAAAGACAAAGCCAGGATTATAGGTGAGTGATTATAGGTAGTGATTACAAAGGGAGATGAACAGAAGACAAAGGAAATCTTTTTAGAGAATGACCATAGGGAAGGACAAAGGAGTGGTGAGAGAAATAGCAAAATAAGTTGGTAAATTCACTGTCACAGAAGTGGACCCAAAACTGACCATGTTTTAGAAAATTAGGAAGTAGCAAAAAGTGTTAAATGTACAAAGAGAAGAATAAACACTGGGAACAGTGATATTTGTACAAGCAGTTTGTGAACAAAAGCTTTAAAGCCCTTTCTTTTGTTCAGTTAAAGCTGATAAATCCCCACAGATCTACTAATAAAAACTTAAAATTTTTTTCCATGGATTTAGAAGTGAATAACAAATCCCTTTATCTATACATGATAAATTTAAAATGAGTGCAAAATGTTTTATTTCAAATGACATGAATTTTGAATCTAATTCAGTCCTATTAATTCTGTTTAAAAAGTATTTGTTGAGGCAGGAGGATCACAAGTTCAATACCAGTTTGGGAAACTTAGTAAGACCTTGTCTCAAAGTAAATAAAAAGGGCTGGGGATATAGCTAGGTGTTTTAAGTCTTGGGTTCAATCTACCAATCAGTAGTACTGGATTTATATAGGTATAAAGCATTTGCAGCAAACAGAACTAGAAAGCCTCCTTCTATAAATTCCATTTGTTCATTCGTTGCTTTCTTTCAACAAATGTTTATTGGTTGCCTGTTACACACTTAGCTAGGCATTGGAGATATGAAAGGATGGAACAGTAAACAAAAAGGGTAATGTTTATTGCCTGTTCCCTGAAGAAATAATACCAAAGAAAGAAAAAAATCACATTGGTAATATGAAAACAGTAATTAACTTTTTAAAGCAATTGAGAATTATAGTAAATCTACTTGAAGAACTATTAATAAACCATTAAAATACTTGTGAAGATTAAGTATGAATATGGTACTTTTCCTTCAGTATTAAAGCAAAACATCTTTTTTTCTTAGAACTGCATGTAAATATAAGCACAAATACTGGTTCAATAGAAATGCAAAACTTAACATCAATGTGTTGGGATAAAAAAGATTATTGGTGATTTATTTTTCCTTAATTAAATTTTATATTAATCTTTTTAAAAATGTCATATTCATTTTAAAACAACAAACAATGGAAAATATTATTTCTACTGATTTATAAATATGTCTCTTCATATTCACAATAAGACTGGTAAAAGCAAGCCTTGAATATTAATTTTTTTTTTAAGCTAGCAGAGTTCTCAAGTTGGTACTCTTCAGGTAAACTTTAACCCACAGATATTGTTACCAGTTACTTATTGCCACAAAGCTGCTGCCTAAGAAGCTACCCCAAAGGTCAGTGGATTAAAACAATAAGTTATATTATGTCTTAGGAGACTATGCATTTATTGGATAGGTCTTCTGGAATATTTTTTGACTCAACTTTGAGTTGGGTAGGTAGCTTTATTGATTTTGGCTGAACCCACATGTTTGGGGACCAGCTGGCTGTCATCAGATCTAGAAAGACCTTGGTTCTTTTCCATTGTTTCTCACATTCTTCTAGCAGGTACACTTGCATGTTTTCATGATGAAGCAGAAACTGTTTACTTAACAGGTCACGTATGTGGTAGATATCATAAAAAAGAATGGGAGACACAAAGTCTCATGGGAAGTTTCCCACGTTGAGGAATTTACCATTAAATAGGCAAGTTAACCAAAGATGACACAGCAAAAAACAAAACCAAACAAAAGATGACACAGTACAATATGGCTAAGTACTATGACTGTGACAGGTTTTATAAGCACAATATCAAAGCAGGTAAGTATGTGGTATGCTATGGTTTAGATATTATTTGAGTGCCCTTCAAAGCTTCAGGTATTTAAATGTAATCTATTATGAGATATTAGAAGGGTATAAATATAATCCAATTGTGGTGTTTAAAGGTGAGGCCTTTGGAAAGTGATTAGGATTAAAATCATTAGGGTGGAATACCCATGATTAAATCATGGTGGCTTTATGAGAAGAGGGGAAAAGCTGGGTGGGCATGGTTATGCATACCTATAATCTCAGCACTTGGGAGGCTGACTCAGGAGGATTTTGATCTAACAACACTGTTGTGTATATGTCTCTATGCACATAATCATTTTGCAGCCAATCAGAAACTGGTGGCTTCTGCAGGCAAATGGTGGCTTTAATTCATTAACAGCTTCTGGAAAATTATCAGCTGGAAAGAATATCAATGCAGACAAGTGACATATTTTTAGATTGAGGCTTTCATTGTTGCCATATTGTGTGGCCAGTCTCAATAATTCAACTTTCTGCCTTTTTTACATAGTCTTTTTTCCCTTACAGGGGATTTCAGCTTTCAGGATCTCAATACTCAGGATTTTCCAAGATTATTATTTCTTGGACTTTACACTTTAGACATTTCGATCTTTCAAGATTTCAACATACAAGAAGTGATCAAAAGGCCAGGGATTTAGCTCAGTGGTTCCAGCGCCTGCCTCACAAGCGCAAGGTCCCGATTTTGATCCCCAGTACCAAAAAAAAAGAAGTGATCAAAATATGCACTAAATGCCAGGTATGGTGGTGCACTGCTGTAATTCCAGCACTCGAAGACAGAGGCAGGAGGCCAGCCTGAACTACGTAGCAAGACCCTGTCTCATTCCATATATATATATATATATATATATATATATATATATATATATATATATATATGGAGAGAGTTTAAAAAATTTATTATTTGCTGTAGACACATTGCTATTAATTTGTCTCAAAATACTGCTTGCTTTGAATATACTCCATCATTCTTGTCACTTTCTGAAGGAGTTCTGGAAGTCCTCTTTTATGAGTGTCTTTACATTATATGATTAAAAAAGTACAATGAATGATGCTGCTGAATGTCATCTAACAGAATAACAGGCTTGTAAAAACATCACAGTGTGTCTTCATTCACCTTATTGGCTCTGGGATCATGTGACTTCTGGCTATTCCTCAAAGTCAAAATGACCATGAAATAAACGTTTTGAAATGACTCAGGACATTGAGGCAGCCATGACAGTGCAAATAAAAATTAGTAGTTTACAAATTTAATTTAAAAATTTGCACTATAAGTACAGTGGATTTAGCTATTGTGTTCATAGATCTTTCAATAAAAATGAACTGAACTAAGCCATAAAATGAAAACAGCGATTTGTCACACATATGCCTCCTTTGTCTCAGATTATAAACACTAAGACCTACACATGGGAACATGGTGATTGTGAAACAGCCTGGAACAATCACAAGTAAAGGCCACAAGATAAAACACAGGACTGAAATCAGGAAAACTTCCAAAATAAGACCATCACCTAGTTTTTTCCCTCCCCTCCCCTCCCCTTCCTTCCCTTCCCTTCCCTTCTTGTGTGTGTGTGTGTGTGTGTGTGTGTGATACTGGGGATGGAATTTACCTAGCTTTCTTAAAGGCTAGCATACAAAAATTTAGATTTTACAAGTGGAATGAATTGACCAGGAGATTCTTGTTGGCGAACAGGAAGTTAGAGTAGGTGAAATGAGAAGAGATCTGTGAGAGACCTATAGAGATGAAGTGGTAATATTCTTTTGTTGTTGTTTTTCATTTTTGTTTTATTTGTTAGTTAATACACTTAACTGTAGAAAGCATGATCACAGGGAAAGAAGTGAGAAACATTTAAAAAAATTATCCTCAAGTGCTGATGTGGAAAACAGCCATACTTTATAATATGGCCAAGAGATAAAATCAAATTTATCTCTCAAGAGGGGATAATAAGCCTTTTCTCAGGCAGAATTCCCCAGCTACCTGGCTTGTTTTCTTTACTGTAAATGAGCACTGGGAAAAGCACAGGCATTAGAGAGTTTGCCTAGACAATTCACCTGCCAGTTTCTTGCTGATACCAATGCAGCTCTTTTTACAGTCAGGTTCACACACATGAAGTCCTTAAGTAATCCTGATTTTTGATAGCATGTATTATGTTTAACATCAGATGCACCAAATATGTCTAAAAGTGTCTTCTTAACTCTGAGAGAAAGAAGAATCACTTACATATATCAGTCTTCGCAATGACCTAATATAAAATTCTACAGATTTATCCTTATATGCTTGGTTATGTAATTTGACCCAAGTCATTGTCACAGTTAAGGCCACCATTTACCACAGTGAGATGGTACATGGATTAACTAACCAATTATAGTATTTTCAGGAGCAATCCAATGGTAAGTGACTTAATTGTCACTAAATTACATGCATAGTAGTTGAGAAAGTCATTGTTCCTAAGTAAATCTCAGCTTACTGTATTCACTATCAAATCTGTCATTTTTTACTAAAACTAAAATTAGGGCCATTGCTGAGATCAAATAGGTATTTTTGTGATGGGGGGGTAGTTTGTGAGAAAGGAACAACTTACAGTGACAGATTCATCTTTTACACAGATGACTTTCTAGGTGTTTGGAGCTTCAATTTAAATAAAATGTATTCTTTTTTCTTTCTTTCTTTCTTTCTTTTTTTTGGTGGTATCTGAACCTTGGGGACTCATGCATTCTAGGCAAGTATTCTACCACTGAGCTATACCTCTACCCCTTGATTTCAGTTTTTGTGGTGTAATTATGTACATTGTTTTGGAAAAACATGAAACTATATTTTGCTTGAGCACTTTAAATTCGTAATATTTTGCTTCTGAATAATTATATACATATATATGCATTATGCCCCTGTCACCTATAACTTATTAAGACTATCTTATTGTCTTATTAAGCCAAATATCATCATAAAATACATGCCATTATACTGCAGATGCATAGCAATAAAATCTTAGATTAGCATAGTGCATGTGCTCTCAACACTGTAGGAGGCTGAGGCAGGAGGATTGCAAGTTCAAGTCCAGCCTGTGCAACTTAGTGACTTAGTGAGACCTTGTCTCCACACACACACACACAAATAGTTGTAGATAGAACTCAGTATAAAGTCCTAGGTTTAATCCTCAGTACTAAAAAAAAAAAAAAAAAAAAAATCTCACAAGTCCACATTAGCCATGCCATTGTTATAAAATATTTATAATATTTTCTGACTTAAAATTTTATTCATTATGTCTCTGACATTTTAATTTATATCTCTTTACCCCTCTACCTAGATGCTGACTGAAAACAGTTCTAGAAGTTTCAGAAAAATGGCTAGATCTGTAGAACATCTTTATGTTTTCTCATTAACATTCAATGTTATTCAGATCCAAGCAGATAATAAAAGTGACCTTCATAATGAGTGAGGAAAGTACAGTACAGATTATACAATAAATGAAGGGGTGATTGGCCAGTTGTTTTGAGGAAAAAATACACCATGTTTCAAAATAAATTCCTGATAGATTAAAGATGTAGATAAAAGAATGAAACCATGGACTACATGTGGAAATGGTGGGGAGTGGGGATTATGTTACATGAAACAAAGCAAAAGACTGTTTCTTCAAAAAATATAGACTACTTCATGAATTTACATGTCATTCTTGCACAGGATGATAATCACAGGGGCCATACTAATCTTTTCTGTATTGTTCCAATTTTAGTGTATGTGCTGCCAAAGCAAGCACAAAAGACTGACTTTTAAAATACCCAAAAAACTAAAACCTGTGCTTCAGAAATCACCAAAAAATTAAGGGCTGATTCCAAACTGAAAGGAATAAAAAGAACAAAGGTTATGTCTTACAAACCAATAAGGAAAAGATAGATAGACAAACAAAAATGAGCAAAAGACTTCTACAGATAAGCCAGTAAAGAATGGAGTCAATAAAGATAATTTTTTCATTTTCATCAGTAATCAAAAAATGCAAATTTAAAGAACTATTTTTGCCTATCTGATAAGGATTATATCCATTATTAGGGAAGGTTCTACATTTAATCAGGAGAGCTCTTTTGTTGTGATGTGTGACTGTGGTGGCATAGAGAATGAAAGATTACTCAGAGATGAGACTTAGTTTAATCGCTGAGAGCCCAGAGGGGTTATCTCAGCCAACAGCACCTGGTCATTAGGGAGACTTTCAGGAATAGCACCAAAGCCAAGAACTCTCTGGCTTTTATTTAGAATATCAGTGTAAGAGAAAAAAGAAGAAGAAAAGCAGTTGGGCAAGTAACTGTCTCAAAGCTAGGCAGTTTTTTGGGGGAAAGGGGAAGGACAATGGGCAAATACAGCATGTTTTACTAATCTAAACTTTTTGTTGTTTAACCATTTATTTTTTACAGAACCTGTGTGCTTTTGCCCCACAGTTTAATCATTTCTCTCCAGCGAAGTCCCCCACACTCTTTGACAAAATATCTAAAATGTGTACCCTGAATGACCAGCAATTCACTTCAAAAATAACACTAAAAGAATCTATGCTAATAAAATAATCAATAATGTGTGCCACAAGATATTCATTGTCGTTTCCACTAGCCTCCCTTCTTTTTCTCTCTCTGTCCTACATTCTTCCTCTGTCTCTGTCTCTGTCTCTGTCACTGTCTCTCTCCCCCCCCATCACTCCCATCTCTCCTATCTCTCTATCTCTGTGTTTATATTTTATATTGGTTAAGAATTGAAAAAAATTATACTGTCCAACAAAATAAATACTGGTTAAAGTATTGTAAATTCATTCAACAGGAACACCCATAATACTCAAACCAATTAAAACAACACCATAGTTAATATAGTTAAAAAGGTGTTCACAGTATATTAACTAAAACAAAGTTGGGCTAGAGGGCAAAGTGTAATGAGTGAAGTGCCTCTTTTTCTCTCTGTACACCACCTCTGTACCACCTCCACATATACATATACTAGAAAGACATAATCAACCACGGGGAGGAGAGATTACTAGACTGGTAAATGTTTTTGGTCTTTTGCAGTACTGGGGTTTAAACCCAATACCTTGAACATGTTAGGCACTCCACCATGAAACTATATTCCCAGCCACCCCCCACCTTTTTTATAAATTTTATTTTGAGACAGAGACTCTTAAGTTGCCCAGGCTGGCCTTGAACTTGTGATCCTATTGCCTCAGCCTCATAAGTAGCTGGAATAATAGATGTATGTCACCATGCCTGGCTTAAATGTCCTTTTGCCTGTCCTTATTTTCTAACTTTATAATAAACAAGAATTTTTAATAAACAAAAATATTTTAAATTTAAATATATGATATAACTTAGTGGTTGCCTTTTTAAGATATGTAAAATTATCAGTTAGTTGGCTAAATACTTTTCAATACCAATATCTTCATATAATTGTTAGGTAAAATGAAAGGAAAATTTTGAATACTAAAATGCTATAAAATTGTCAGATCACTTTCTATTTCATACAGTATTACTGATAATTACTTTTTTATTGTTGCTATGAATTACTTTATATTGCTGCTATAACAGTGTTTTACATAGAAGAATGAATGAGATTAAGAATTTTGTCCTGAAAAACATCAGAATATCAACTATGAAGTAAATAATGATTTCTTGTTTTAAATATAATAAATATGTGGGAAGAACTGGTAGGCAAGAAGTTCTGCATTACCATGGGGATAATTAAGTTCTCTATGGTGCAAACCAGGTCTATTCCAGCTTCAGGGTCAATGACTCACAAGTTTAGAGGGAAACAACAAAGACTTAAACCCATACCCACTGTCTGTACAAAATAATTCTTATTATCAAGAACCACTATAAAATATTGACTCAGAACAATTAAGTAAAACCAATTTGTATGTGTAGGTATGTATGGATGTGGACCTGGAAATTATACCTGGGGATTGTAGCCTTTGTACTGAGCTACATTCTCAGCCCTGTTTTATTTTTTATTTTGAGACAAGGTCTTACTAAATTGCTCATGCTGGTCTTGAACTTCATATCCTGCTGCCTCTCTTCCCCAAGTGCTGGGATTATAGGAGTGTACCACCAAGCCTGGTTCAGTTGTTTCTTAAAACAGCATTTCTTTTTTCTTTTTTTGCTTAAATTCTTTTATTGGTACATTTTAGGTATACAGTATGTTTACATTTGTCATTGGTTGCTTGTACTTGTACATGATGTATCTTGGTTCTTATTTTTTCCCCATTACCTGTGCGCCCTTCACCCCCTCCACCCTTCCCTATTTACATAGACTTTGTTTCCATTTTTTTCTTTTCTCATAATTTTTCCTTTCCCTTCTTTCCTTTCCCCTTCCCCTCCCACTTCCCCTACCCCTTTGGACCTTTTCTTCCTATTTCAAATTATCAATTATTTGTAAAACAGAATTTCTTAAAACCATCCCCAAAGTACTCCTTTAATTTGTTCATTTAAAGGATTTATGTTAAATTCTGGAACCTGTCAAGAAAGTTTATAGTCTAGTTGGGAAGTCAAGATAGCCGTTGATCAATTCATTCATTCATTCATTCATTCAATAAAATTTAATTTACTAAGTGCCAACCAATTTGCTGAGCACTAAATGATTAAAGAATATCTAAAACATGAACTCCACCCTCAAAAATTTCACATTTAGAGAGATGTATAAATAAATCACTGCTATAGGTCAATCTCAGTGACTGCTACATTCACTATTCCTTCTAATAGAACTTCTCTGGCCACAGCCCCTGTTAAGTAAGCAGTGCTGGGTGGCCATGATCTGCACACAGTGACCAACTTCACTCTCTTCCCCACCTGCCTTCCTTGCCATAGCTGATTAAAAAACAAAAACCCCCCAAAAAACCTTGGCTCAAATCTCTCAAAAGAGAGACAGGGGTAGTTATTAGGTTATCTCTTCAGGAGTTCCAATGTGGAATACAGAGGATGGGTTGATAGTAGTAGGTTGTAGAAGCTGAAAGTGTTGCTAAAAGGATTCATAAAGAGATACCATTATAGTTCTACAGTAGACCAAAGTTGTCAAGAAAGCATGAGTCTTGTTAATACACATACAAAGGAGAAGCTGAGGAGTTGGTAGTAGCAGGAGATGGGGGACTTGAAATGGAGAGAATCACCATTGAATCACCATTATGATGGTAAATCAATAAATGGCAACTGAAGAAGGGCCAGTGATATGAAGCAGGTCTTAGAGCTATATCAGTTCCTGAGTGTTTATTTAATATAAGGTAATCCTTATATAGCATTAAGGTAAAAAAAAATATGACTTAAAATTTCACAGACACTTCTGGTTCAACCAAGACAGAATAAAAGATTCACAGTTCCACAATAGATGACCATAAAGCTGAATAAAATAAAGCCAGGCATGGTGGTGCATACCTGTAATTCCAGCACTTAAGAGACTGAGGGAGGAAAATCAAGAGTGTAGGGCTAGTCTGCACAACATAGTGAGACTCTTTCTCAAACAATAATACTGCTTAAAATAAATACAAGTAACTTTTCAGGCATTAGAAAATAGTACAGAGCTGTAATCTTTGAGAGAAGGAGAACAAAGATAGTGTTAATCATGGGTAATTTAACATCTATTTAAAAAGTAAAGGAAATATTAAACACCTATTTAGAAATTATACAGTCAGTGCTTACTAGAGAAGCAGATTTAATGTAAGATATACAAATATATAGGAATTTACAAGATTGACTTACAGTGGCCACCCACAAAGTCAGATGTGGAAAAATGCAAAAGGGCTCTCTGTGCACTGAAGATCTGAAAGATCCAGTCAAAGGCGTGGAGCTCACTATATTGTCCCATGTGCATCCGTAAAGAGGAAGCTGAAGGGTCTGCGTGGAAGCCAGGAGACAACGTCCAGGGTGAAGGCGATGACAGAAACAGAAGCGAGCCTTCCTTCCCTGTCATTCCATTCTGGCAGGAAGTCTATTGTTCGTTTCACTCACACTCAGGGTTTGTCTTCTGTTTTCAGTAAATCCCTTCAGCCACACAACTATGCTGATCCAATTCAACTGAGTGTTTCTTATTCAAGTTGACACAATCAGTTAACTATCACAGAAATAGCTTGTACAAATCCTCATAATAATATTCACTTTATTTCTAGAATTCTTTATGATCTAGGAACTCTCCTCTGTTAACAGTGATTAGAAACTTCCAGAATTAGCGACAGGAGAGAAGTTAACATATGGCCTACTGCAATACTAAGAGAATTACTTTTTAAAAAATAGACTCTCCTGGGGATTGAGCTCAGTGGCACTGTGCCTGCCTTGCAAGTGCAAGGTCCTGAGTTCAATCCCCAGTACCAAAAAAAAAAGACTCTCGTCTCCATAATGGGTTGTACAACTTAATTTAACTCTCCAGAAGTGTGACCTATAATCCTACAAAATATTCATAGACAATTAACTGCAAGTTTAGACTTGAAAATAAACAAAAGAACACCATAGTGTTTGATTAGATTATGTGCCCAAACTTTAGTAACTTCCTATGAGGAAAGATACACTGTGCATTAACATTGAAGGATGGTTATGAAGAAGAAGGGTAGAGTGATTGGCACTGAATCCACTGCGCTTTTACATGAAGGGAATTTTTTTTTAATGTGGATGTGAATGATAATTGTTAACACATGAATACTGGCACCTGTTTGTACATGGGGGATACATAGTTTTTGTTGTCATGGATAATGCAGTCATACATAACCTACTCATCATATAAAATGAATTAGTACTCCAAAGTGCCTTACTATTACTAATAAAAGATGTTTTAACCCCACTGTACTTTTAAGATTTAGGCTGAGAGTCTATAGAAGAGACCTTATATAACTGATCAGGCTTAAGGCTTCATGAAGTCATTCAAGGTCCCAAAATCCTACAATTTTTCTGTTTTGCAATCCCCTAAGAAGGTATTATACTTGTTTACAGGAAATGTAGTCAATCTGGGTAGCCATGTACACATCTAAACTCAATTCTTTTTTTTTTTTTTTTTTTGGTACAGGGGATCGAACTCGGGTCCTTGTGCTTACGCAGCGGGCAGCAAAACCACTGAGCTAAATCCCTGGCCCTAGCTCAATTCTGATGATGGAAGAAAGGGAGAATGGATGTGGGGACAACTAGTCATCTGCTACACTGATACATAGGCATGCTGCTGGAACTATAACTAGGTTCAGTTTTTTGAAAGGAACTTTGGCAATAAGTACCAAAAGCCAGAATAACATACCTGTGTTCTGACTTCAGAGGAACTTAAGAAAGTAAAGTATATGTACGAAGATTTAGTTATAAGAATGTTCATGGCATATTTATGTTAATAGCAGAAAAACTGAAGGCCATCTCAAATATTTCATTGCTTACTTTGGACAAGATACTTATATGTGTCCATGGATACCAAATGATGATATCATCACAGCTATGAGGCCAGGAACCATAATCCCTAAGTGTTATAGGTCTCCATTCAATGTTTTATCTGTAGTCAATGAGTGCCTATAATATGCATTACCCTGTTCTAATATTTTGATATGCCTTATTTCCTTATTTTGCCTAATCAGTCTGGTAAGGGAGACATTCATATAAACATAAATGGAGGCTCTGAAAGTTTAAGGAACTTATTTAAAGTCAAACAGTGAATGAGTGATAAATTTGAATTCAGTTTTGTCCAGTTCTTGTCACTCTCCTTGTGCTTTTCTTCTCTTTTGTCTGGCCCAGCACAGCTGATGAGTGGAGCAGGTCACTAGGGAAAAAGCAGTGTGCACATCATAGGGCAACTGGAGAAACAACCATCTTGTCAGCAGAATTCATGGGGAAAGTACCCAGCCCTGAACACACTTGAAATACTGTAGGTAGAAAGGGGGAAATTATAAAAGAAATAGGGCCATCTCACTGAGCTAAGGCAGGAATGTAAGCAATGAGGCATCAGAGTTGGTGTGAAAAGGAAAGGTCAGCACTCTGTTTCTCATTTCATTTTTCCCCTCAGCATCTGGCTTTCTGAGTTATTTGAGCCATATGGCAGCTGGCAGATGGCAACCATAGCTTCCATATTTACTTTGTACAATTTCGGCCACATGGAAAGATTCATTATTAGCCAGCCTGGACTACATAGTGAGATCTTGTGTCAAAAAAGAAAAAAGTTATGTGCCAGAAATGTGTTGAAGGGTAGCCTTGAACCAATTCAGTTCTCCTCCCCTTTCATGCTTGTAGTTCCTAAGAATAACCATAAAATGTTCTTGAGTGGCAATATCATTAGATTGAGAGGAAACTATTTGAAATCATCTGGACCTTGTTCCTGTCCCTTCTAGGGAGTGTAACATCTTGAGATAGGGAGGAACTGCTCAGGGTAGCAGTTTTATTCCTCTTTCCCCTATAAGCAACCTGTCCTTCAAAGCTTTGCCCTGAGCTGGCAGTAAGCTCAGTCATAGAGTGTGAGTTTTGTATACACAAGGCCCTGGGTTCAATCTTCAGCACCAGGAAAAAAGTTTTACCTATCAAATCTGTTGCCCCTGAGTATATGACCTGTGACAGGTGCCTTTTGGGGTGCCTCAGCCGCAGTGCAGTTGGAGCATAAGAAGTCAAGACTCCATCTCTCCAGGGCAGCTTTCTTTCTTGCCCCCCCCCCCCAGTATTGGGAATTAAACCCATGGCCTTTGCATGGAGCTATATCCTCAGTCTTTTTACTTTTTATTTTTGAGACGGGGTCTTGCTAAGTCACTAAATCGCCCAGGCTGGGCTTGAATTTACAATCCTCCTGCCTCAGCCTCCCAGAATGCTGGGATTACAAGCACATACCACCACACCCAGCTAGGGCACAGCTTTCTTAAGCCTTGGGGTCCCGATGAAGTTTAGGCTTTTGTCCCTTGCAGCTTACCTCTAAGTAATAAATCTGTTTCTTATAATCTGTTGTATGTAAATTATGTGTCATTGGATTCAGGCAATTGGTAAAATTGCAGCTCATGATGCAGGATGTGCAAGCGTTCAGACTCCTATTCCTATGGCCAGCATAGTGAAGATCTTTGCTCTTCATGCATTTAGAGTCCTCCCTTGGTTATCAGTGAACCTGATCTACTTCATAAGTGCAGTGCTGGATCCTGGCAGGATTGATCCTTCTCCCTTGGGGAAAGCAAATGTGCTGAGGGGCAATCAGGGATATGATTTTCTAGCTATACAGGTGTACTTTCTTGATGCATCTTTTGACCTTGATGGTCAAATTAAAAGAGAATTGAAAAAAATATTGGTTTCTTTTTGTCTGTGGTACATCATCCCCTAGAACAATAGGTAGCTATTTTTCTCTACAACTGACAATGATCAAGTTTGTTCAAAAGAATTGATTCTACTCCCTTAACATCTTAACTGATACAGTTGTAACAAGTTTATATGCTTATAAATAGGCTAATTCAAATAATCTATTCACTGAAAGAGTTTCACTGAAGAAATAAATATTTTATGGTATTTGTGGTACCATTTATTGGGAAATAAGTTTGTTTTATCCCCAGAAACATCCAGTCTTCTTGTAATGCACATTAGCACTGGAAAAAAGAGAACAGAAGAGACTCACAGAGATAAAGGTGCCTACATTTCTCAGACAGGCAGAGACAAAGGTAACTTGCTTTTTTAGTAATCAAAATGAGTCCAGCCCTCACCCTCCTTTAAAAAAAAAAACCAGGTAAAGCAACATGTAGACACTGACTTATTTTTCCTGATTATGACCAAAGTCAGCAAAAAAGATAATGAAATCAGTGCCCTAGAACTCCTGGATTCTATGACAGCACATCACTGGCTGGGAACAGGATCAAAATCCATTTCTAGGATCATCTCTTAGGCTCTCATCCCAGTGCAGCATAGTACCTCTTAGGCACTCCATGAATTGCCATTAGCTCACATCCTCTTAAGACAGGCAGATTCTCTCTCCCAAGAGTATCAGCTTAGAAGTTCTTTTACTCCTGCAAGCTCCAGGTGGAAGGACAGCAGCATCTTTCAGTTTAGTTGACAGTGGAGTCCCAGATGCTGTTTGAAGGCCACTCCAGAGAGGACTGAGTGATTGGGTGGAAAGACTGCTCACCACGCACTCCCCTGCCTACCACTATATTCACCCCACTGGAGGTGTGGAGGACCCCTAACTGCAAAGAGGCTGGGTCACTGCAGGTCGCCGTGTAAACCTATTCTCTGATAGCATATGTTCCTGTGCAAAGAGCTGCATTCACATTAGCACTGGAGTCTCAGAAAGAACACATGTTCACATTCTGTATTCCCCAGTGGGTAATATTTATCATAAAAATCTAAAATATACTTTTTAGTCTGGAATCTGATCTTCTGCTGCAGCAGCACAGTATAGTGGGATTGCTGGCTGAGACCTGAAGGGTTACATCCCTGCCTATGCAGTTCTGAATCAGATAATAGACCAGTGGTGGTGAACCTTTTACAGTTTTTTTGGTACTGGGGATTGAACTCAGGACCTTACACTTGCAAGGCAGGCACTCTGCCACTGAGCTAAATCCCCGGTCCTACAATTTTCAATGATACAAACCACACACTGTGGCACACATGCCATAGGTTTGCTACCACAGTGATAGATCACAAAAGCAATCTCTGTTCTTCTCCATTCAGGTGGACAAACAGAAATGAAATGTAAGCTTCCTTGTATTTCACATTAGGTACCATGAAGCCAAAGGCAATGCAGACAACTGGGATACTGCAGACACTTGGGCAAGTCATTGCCAGGCCAGAAAAACTCCTGGCACATAGAGTTGATCATCGGGATTTGATTTGGGTGGAGATAGAAGTAATGGAAAAGTACATGAGGCTCTTGAGCAGGGGATAACAGATTTGTGACAGGAGCTGTGGTTTGGGTGGCTTTATCTCAGAATCATGCCTGATACAGGCTTTAAGACCTGCGAAGCATAAGGGCTGACAATCTTTGGTCCACAGTCATATCTTCCAATCCCACCAAACTATAAAACTTAGTGGCCTGGTGCCACAATCTTTTCCTGGGTGGCAAGTCTGGTATTGGTGGAGGATCCTGAAGTCTTGGCAGGTCATCTGGTGCATGGTTTGTCCATATGGAACTATGGAAACTTCTCCTTTGGCTCTATAAGTCCCACTGACTAACAGAAAAGCAATGTTAACAATCTGATCAAGTCAAAAAGTGGTTATGCCACATCATTTTTCAGACAATCAGTTGTCTGACAATTTCCAATTCAGTCTCCAAGCTTTCTGTGCCATAGCAACTGCATTAGGATAATCCTTCCACTTTGCTGAAGAGTAGCTTTTCTTCATAGATGGGCACAGGAGTATACTTGGGCCCTTTAGGTGTCCCCCTCCTCCCCAGTACTGGGATCAAACTCAGGAGCTTACACTTGCCAGGCAGGCATGGCACCACTGAGCTACATCCCTGTCCCGGGTTTTTTGAGGTTTTTGCATCCTTCTCTAGGGGATGCTTCTTCTTTTCTCAAACCCTTGTTTGCAAAGACATATTTGAATCTGTCTTTGCTATCCGTGTCCATCCTGTTGGGCTTTTCATCCTTGCTCTCTATCTCCACCTTTATCTATTCAAGGGCTCTGATCTTCTTTCTGCCTCCAACTATTAGACCAGAAGCTGCTGACCCAGTTGGGGGAATGATGTAATCCATCCCTGGATCTGTGACACCTTCACCTTCTATCTCATCATTATCACGGAACAAGGTCTGTGGTGGGGTGGCATCATATCTGGGATCAGATCTGTTTCTCCAGTCCTTTTTATTTTCTAAAGACAGGGTCTCTCTTTCTATTTCAGGCTGGCCTCAAACTCGAGGCAATCCTCCTGCCCCAGCCTCCCAAGTGGTGGGACTACAGGTGTGTGCCACCAGACCCAGCTTCTAGTCCCTTTTTAAAAATTAAAAATAAGGTACTCTCTTTGGAGAATATATATAAATAATTCATTTTAAAAGTTATGCCACCCAGTTAATAGCTTGTGTAGCCTAAATGGGTATGGGCATCTTAAAATTTTGAGCTGCTAATATCCAGAAGGATACTTAATAGCGTCACACAGGAAGTTATGCAGCAGAATTTTCTGTCCAATGGGGAGAAGTTTCAGCCTAGACTCTAATTTGTAAGTTATTATTTTTATAAAAAGAGAAGTGTTTAAAAGACCTTTCTTTTCACACTATGAGAAGAACACTAGCCAGAGACAGGGACAGGGACAGAGACAAAGAGAGAGAACACCATATCTGAAGAATGGGCAGAAGGCATTTTGTAGAGAACCAAATCCTACTTAGCAATACCATTAATAAAGATTTGGTACACAGAGTAAAATTTAGGTTTCAATTTAAATGTGCCTTTTTCCAGGAAGTATTTTTCTCATCTTCTTAGACTAATTTAAAAGCTCCTGCTCTGAACTTACCAGATCAAATGGGACACACTTACAGTAATTAATGTATTCTACATTATTCATCTGAAAAAAAAATTTTTTTTTTGGTACCGGGGATCAAACTCAGGACCTTTCACTTGCGAGGCAGGCACCAGAACCACTGAGCTAAATCCTCAGCCCTGAAAAAAAATTTTTAAAGAAGGAAAGGTTTATTTTGACTTGAAGTTTGTAGAGGTTTCAACTCACAGTTGGCTGGCTCCAAGGCAGGGTGGCATGGCAGAGGGGCATTGCAGAGAAGAAATAGTCTACGGCAAGCAGGCAGGAGACAGTGAAGCAGCAAGCCTATTTATCTGAAATTTAAATTTAACTGAGCATCCCATATTTTATCTGATAATTCTACCTATGTTTAATTTCTTTTTAAAATACCTAACACATGTCACTGTGATTGCTCATTTAAGAAAGTAAGCCCTAGGCCAATGATTTAGCTCAGTGGTTCCACCGCCTGCCTCGCAAGCACAAGGTCCCAAGTTCGATCCCTGGTACCAAAAAAAAAAAAAAAGCCCTTCAAAGGCAACAACTATTTCTGATTGGATGTGTTTGCATTTCTAGGGCTTGGCATGGTGCAGGACATATGATTAGAGATTTCATAAAGATTTGTGGAATAAAAGAAAAATTGCAATATTTAATAGAGTAAGAATTTTTGTAGGTGGTTATAAAGACTCAGATTTAATGGTAAACTTCAGGTGAAACATCCTGAGAAAAAAGAGAATTACATATAAGAGGGCTGAAAAAATACAGATTTGATTAATGCAATAAAAGAAGGTATCATATTAAACTGGAAGAGAGGTGAATCCCTAGCCTCACTGGCTACTCACTGAAGGAAAAATATAGATACCATTCCCACTAAATATTAGCTATGATGTGTTGATATATTATGAAATCTTGATGAAATTAACTGTCCAGTGAAGTGTTCACAGTCTTTACCCCACAGTGGGTACTCGGTCTTTCTCAGCTATTTCTAGTTATTGTTACTATGAAAAGCCCTCCTGATATTGTAGGACATGAACAGAGGTGGCTGAATCAAATACACATTAAATGACACTTTAGCTGGATTCTGCAAGCCAGTCATTATAATTAGGAAGACCAGAGGAGCAGCTTTCTCTCAGCCTCCCTATTTTAGTCAGGTATGCTACACATTTCACCTGCAAGAGGAGAGTGCCAGCCTGTTTCCTAGCCAAATAAATTGTTTCTGATACCTAAGTTGTTTTTTTGTTTGTTTGTTTTTGAGGTAATAGAGACTGAACCTGGGGCCTTCACACTAAGCTATATCCCCAGCCTTTAAAAAAGATTTTTTTTTTGAGACAGGGTATCACTAAGTTGCTAAATTGAAAGGGCTGGCTAAAACTTGTGATCCTCTTGCCTCAGCCTCTCAGAGTGCTGAGATTACAGGTGTGTACCACCATGCCCAGCTCTAAATTTTTTTTTAAAGTATATTTACACACTATGTCATTTCAGGCACTCAGCTTTGTTTATGCTATTCTTTTTCCTAAACAGAATTTCCTTTCATCTCTGGTTAAAATCATCTCTCTGACAATTACATGCCTGCATCCCCCAGTCAAACTGTAATCAAGCTCTCTGGTCCCACTTTATAGCGTGCCTGTCAGTGCTGCCCATAATCATGCTACATTTCCTTAGCATTTAC
The DNA here is from genome assembly GCF_053883595.1 of Heterocephalus glaber. Taxonomy (NCBI): domain Eukaryota; kingdom Metazoa; phylum Chordata; class Mammalia; order Rodentia; family Bathyergidae; genus Heterocephalus; species Heterocephalus glaber. Next base: position 28,424,180 of record NW_028258296.1, on the reverse strand, counting down.
TCTCTCAGTATATCATGAATGAGAATTATCTTTCTCATCCTGCTCAGACTTTAACAGCTTCAGAGATCTAAGTGAAAAGAGCTCTAGAGTCAACCTGAATACCATCCTAGGCCTTCATTTCTTTTCTTTTTCTTTCTTTCTTGTTTTGTCCCTGGGTATTGAACTAAGGGCCTCTGCTTGTTGAGTATGCACTCTACCACTGAGCTACATCCCCAGCCCTTTGTTCCTTTTTTTTTCCTTCTGGTATTGGGGATTGAACGCAGGATCTTGCGCTTGCCAGGCAGGCGCAGCACCACTGAGCTACATCTCCAGCCTCCTTCCTTTCTAATATAAGACATTGAACATTTGTTTGGGCAATGGTTTTCAGACTTTTTGTTACTGGTGATTTTCCAAAATAAAAAATACAGTTTATCTCAACATACTACACACATATGTGCACAGTCATATATATGACTGAAATAAGAATTTCACCAGACCATAGTTTTAATAATATGCATTGATGATTCAAAGGCCTTGGTTTGGAAAATACTATATTAAAGGATGACTAGAGATCTTCATAGACAATTGTTTATGATCTCTTGAATGCCTAGATGATTATTAATCTGGAAACTACTCAGTTATAGCCTCTCCCCACAAAAGAGTGGTCACACAAGACTAGGTGCTTAGCTAAGAAAAAATGACTCACATGACTATTTGTCTATGTGGTGAAAGGCAAAGCTGATGTAAGAACAAGTAAGGTATAATCACTGAGGGAATGGGAAAGAGTGCTGTCCTATTGTTCTTCTGTTGTTGTTCACCAGCATAAAACCTATTGAAGTGGCCTCCGTAATATAGAAGGCTGAAAATTAAATACTGACTTGGGCTAAGGGACTAAACTATTAAGATAATTTCTAAGTTACTTTCTAATCCTAAAGCTTTATTCCTTCAAATATTTAGTGATTGTTTCATATATGTTGGGCATTATGCCTTAAGATAGGAACACAACAGGGAATAGGAAAAACAATGCTGCTGTATTTGGAAAGCTATATTCAAGGTTAAGACACAGACAGCAAACACGTAAATAGAATGTAAATTCATGTCACAAAAAGCTAACAAAGTTCAATGATAGAGAATGATAAGGATGACTTACTATTTTTCTTACCTGCTATTATTAATTACTATTCTTGTTATTATTATAGAATAGTAGTGATATAATAATCATCACCATTACTGTGATAGGATGATAAAGGAAGATCTTTCTAGGAAGGTGACATTTAACCTGAAACTCGAAAGGGAAGCCAGCTGTGGACTGATCCAAGAGAACAGCTTCTGTGGTAGAAGAATAGCAGCTACAAAGGTCCTAATTGAGGTGAGAGCTTGTCATATCCCAGAAACTGTAACTGAGGACTGGTGTGAATGGAGTAGTTAGCCAGGGGCAGGAAGTGCATGAGATGAGTTGGGACAGGTGGAAAGATCAGGCCTTGGAAGCCAGAGTATGGAGTCTGGATTCTATTCTTTGTCAAATTAGCAGCCAGCAAAAGGACTTAAACAAAGAAGTAAATTATATGACTTTAAAAGAACAATGGATATTGTGTGGGGATGTGTTATAGGTGAGGAAGAGTAAAAGGAAAATTGTTTTAGGGGTCCAGGCAAGAGACAGTGGGGACTTGTATTATGTTAGTGGTAAACTCTAAAATCCTGTTTTGTTTCCAATTTATAAACAATGAGAAAGTATTTCTAAATATTGATTTGAAAGATGTCATTATTTTGCCTTCAAGCATGCATTTTTTTCCCCATCTTTGTTAAATTGTTTAAATCCAAGGGGCTTCCAACTTGTGAGTGCACACACATGCCCATGCATGCAAGGTAGTAGTGGTGGTTGCTTTTAATATCCCAGAGAGCTTTGTAATCATGGGTGTGTAGGAGTTGGTTGGAGGGTAGACAAACTGGTGGAAAGAAGAGGATGATGCCCATGCAGAATAAGGCAGAGAGACACGCTATAGCTCCATGAAATTCTGTCAAGCTTGGGAAAATGTTAGAGATGCTGTATGAACAAAGCCTACATTGGTCAAGTAAGGGAGAAGAAAGATGTGTAATCTGTAAGTTCACTTTGAAAGGCTAGGATATAGAATAAGAGAGTATTACTTTTTTGGGGTACCAGGGATCAAACTAGGGACCTTGTGCTTGCAAGGCAGGCAGTGGCACCACTGAGCTAAATCCCCACCCCAAGAGAGTATTACTTATATGAGGATCTATAAGCTTCCTGAAAAAAAAAAAACAGTGCAAGAATTTGGGACTAATGATCAATCCTCTTGAATACTATGACTGTATTTCCTAAACCAAACGAGAAGAAAAAGACTTTTTCTAAATATTTTTTGGGGAAATGGACAGAGCTATCTGAGATGGCGGTAAATTCATCTTAAGGCAGCAGAAAATCTAAGAGATGAACTAATCTTAGGACATCAGCTTGTCTGCATGTGAGGAACTGCTTTTTAGGACACAGATTAATGTTCTTCTGGCCTAGTGTCTGAGGAAACTTGTTTTAAGTCCTTGACAAAAAGATCAGCAAGAGAAAAATTCTGTCTCTTGAATCAAGTTAACCTAATAGCTAGATACAATTAAAGGAGGTAGAACATTCAATTCTTAGAGCTCTTGTCAAGTTTCTGGTGAAAGAAGGGAGCAGAGGGGCTGGGGATTTGGCTCAGTGGTTTTGCTGCCTGCTGTGCAAGCGCAAGGACCAGAGTTCAATCCCTGGTACCAAAAAAAAAAAGGGAGTAGAAATCACTATCCCCACACCATTCCCATGAATAATAAGCAGAGTCCTGATTGGAGTAGGGGAAGAACTCATGCAGACTCCTGACTACAGTCTTGGCAAGAGGCTGATCCTGGCCACTTGGGACCAATGAAAATGAGAGAAACTGAAGAAGTTGGATGTACTCAAAAAGAAACCAGTGTGGGAGCTTAGAGCCAGATACAACTGATTGTGTGTCATTCATATATTCAAAAGTCCTAGGAATTGCATGGGAAAACAAAGATTTTATGTGGTGAGTTAGGGTAATAATTACTGCACAGAAAAGCAAGTTACAGAATTTTAAAAGAGTCAAAAGAATTAATTGAACTAACACTGAGTCTAAGAATTGTTTAAATCCAGAGCTGCTTGGGGTTAGAAAATAGATCAGGGAAACTACCAGCACCTAACTGATGTTCAAGAAGAGAGAATACCTGTACCACAGCTCCCAGGACAGAGGAGGTGAGCTGCACAGGTGCCAACAGCACACACACCCCTGCCCCCCCCATTGAAATGAGAAGACATGTAAACAAGTCTCAAAACCAGACTTCCAAATCACCTACAGCAACCCCAAAGGGAAATGAGATGGAACACTCTGATACTCAACCACCTGGAATCCCTGAACTGGCAACAAAAGAGGATCTAGAAAAAATGAAATCAGAAATAATTTCTCAGATAACAGCAAAGATTGTGCTCATAGTGGAAGACATGGTTAATAAATCTAGAGAGGAGCTGAGGAACATGATGGAATCCCAACATATGAATCAAATGGAATCCATAAAACAGATGCAAACAGATTTCCAAGAGATTAAAAACTCCATCGAAAGTCTACACAGCAGAATGAGCCAATGTGAGGACAGAATTTCAGATTTAGAAGATAAGATTACAATTAGTGACCAGGAAAAGAAAAATTGCTTCAAAATTATAAGGGACCATGAGAACTCAATCCAGCAGCTGGTAGGCGATGCAAAGAAGAATAACATAAGACTGATAGGAGTCAACAAAGAAACAGAAGAGCATGCAGAAGACATAAAAAAACTCTTCACAGAAGTGATGGCAGAAAACTTCCCAAGCAGGGGAAAAGAATTAGACATACAGATAAGCGAGGCATATAGGACTCCAACTAGCCTTGAGCAAAAAAAATCTACACATAGGCATATAATTGTTAAGATACCAGAAACCCAACAGAAGAAAGTTCAACAAGCAGTTAGAGAAAAGAAACAAATCACATACAAAGGAAAGCCCATCAGAATCACAGCAGACTTCTCAATGCAAACCCTCAAGGCAAGAAGAGCTTGGAGTGATGTATTCCAAGCCCTAATGGAAAACAGCCTCCAACCCAGATTGATGTACCCTGCAAAACTATCTTTCAAAATGGATGGAGAAATAAGATACTTTCATAACAAAGAGAACTTTAGGAACTTCATGAACAACAAACCAGCACTCCAAAAATTTTTACACAATTTCCTAGGAAAAGACAATGAGGATCACAACCCCAAGAAGCACAGCAGAATGAATCCATCGGGTCCCCACCTCCATCCTGGGCTCCTAGGGCAGAGAAGCTCAGCTGGTCCCAGCACCCAGAAGGAAGCTCCCCCACTGCCATCCCAGGCTCCTAGGGCAGAGAAGCTCAGCTGGTCCCAGCACCCAGAAGGAAGCTCCCTGCCTCCATCCCAGGCTCCTAGGGCAGAGAAGCTCAGCCAGTCCCAGCACCCAGAAGGAAGCTCCCCGCTTCCATCCCAGCCTCCTAGGGCAGAGAAGGTGAGCTGGTCCCAGCACCTGGAAGGAAGCTCCCCCACCGCCATCCCAAGCTTCTAGGGCTGAGAAGCTGAGCTGGTCCCAGAACCTGGAAGGAAGCTCCCCTGATGCCATCCCAAGCTCCTAGGGCAGAGAAGGTGAGCCGCGTGGGCACCAGAAGCACCCCCCCCATGGAAATGAGAAAACACATAAACAAGCCTCAAAAACAGAGTTCCAGATCACCTACAGCAACCCCAAAGGGAAACGAGATGGAACAATCAGAATGAATCCATCAGGCATGACAAGAAATTAAATGTAAAGGAGAATCCAACAAAAAGAAAATGTCATGATAATGATAAGTGAATATGTATCAGTTATAATCATCAATGATAATGGTCTCAATTCATGAATCAAAAGAAATAGAGTGGCATAATGGGTAAAGAAGCAAGATCCAACAATATGGTGCATACAAGAAACACACAATTCAAAAAGAAACTCACAGCTGGGGATTTAGCTCAGTGGTTCTGCTGCCTGCCACGCAAGCTCAAGGTCCCAAGATCAATCCCCAATAACAAAAAAAAAAAAGTCTGGAAAAAAAAGAAACTCATACATTGAAAGTTAAAGGATGGAAAACAATACTCCATGCAATGGGAACCTGAAAAAAAGCAGGGGTAGCTATCCTCTTTGCAGATCAAGTGGATTTCAAACCAAAACTGATTGAGACAGACAAAGAAGGACACTACATCCTTGTGAAGTGAACAATCCAACAGGAAGAGATGACAACCATAAATATATATGCACCAAATGCTAGTGCTCCCAAGTACTAATGACATGAAAAGTCATATAGGCACTAATATGATAGTAATGGGGGACCTCAATACCCCACTGTCACAAATAGATAGATCAACTAGACTAAAAATAAGTAAAGAAATACTAGAACTCAATCGAACTCTTGAACAAATGAATTTAAGACTTGTTTACAGAATGTTCCACCCCACAAAATAATACACATTCTTTTCAGGTGCACACGGGTCATTCTCCAAAACAGACCACATACTCGCTCATAGAACATGTTTAAGTAAGTGCAAAGGAATTGAAGTTATCCCCTTGTATATTATCAGACCATAGTGCAATGAAATTGGAGATCAATAGCAAAAGAAACCACAAAAATTTCCTAAACACATGGAAATTGTACAACACACTTCTCAATAACCAGTGGGTCACAGAGGAAATTGAAGAAGAAATCAGACAGTTCCTTCAAGTAAATGACAATGACAATACAACATATCGGAATGTATGGGACACAATGAAAGCAGTCTTAGGGAAATTCATTGCAGTGAAGACTCATATTAGGAAAACAGAGCGAGCCCAATTAAACAACCTGATGCTGAACCTCAAGCTTCTAGAAAAAGAAGAGCAGGACAAACCCAAAGCTTGTACAAGGGAAGAAATTATAAAGATCAGAGAAGAAATCAATTCAATGGAGATGAAGAGAATGATACAAAAAATTAATGAAGACAAGAGTTGGTTCTTCAAAAGAATAAAAAAAAATTGACAAACTCTTAGCCAACTTTATCAGAAAAAGGAAAGAAGAGACCCAAATCCATACAATTAGGAATGAAAAGGGTGAAATTACAATGGACCCAGCAGAAATTCAGAGGATCATCAATGCCTACTTCAAGAACTTCTATGCCAATAAGATGGAAAACAGAGAAGAAATGGACAGATACTTAGATACGTATAAATTACCAAAGTTGAACGAAGAAGACCTAAAATTCTAAACAACTCAATATCAATCAATGAAATTGAAAATGTAATTAAAAACTTACCAACTAAGAAAAGCTTGGCTCCTGATGACTTCACTGCTGAATTCTACAAGACATTTAGAGAGGAACTACTGCCACTACTGTTTAAACTTTTCAATGAAATTGAAAGGGAAGCAATACTCCTGAATTCATTCCTGCAAGCAAGGATCACCTTGATTCCTAAAGAGAGAAAGACCCAACTGAAAAAGAGAACTATAGGCCAATCTCACTAATGAACATAGATGCAAAAATCCTTAATAAGATACTGGCAAAAAGAATGCAGAAGATCATCAAGAATATCATACACCCTGACCAAGTGGGATTAATCCCAGGGATGCAAGGATGGTTCAACATTCATAAATCAATAAATGTAATACACTGTATTAACAGAATCAAGGACAAAAGCCATATGATCGTCTCAATAGATGCAGAAAAGGCATTCGACAAAATCCAACACCCATTCATGATAAAAACCCTACAGAAAATTGGAATAGAAGGTCTTTATCTCAACCTGAGTAAGGCTATCTATGAAAAACCAACAGCTAATATCATACTAAATGGTCAAAAACTGAAATCCTTCACACTTAAAATCAGTAATGAGACAAGGATGTCCACTATCACCACTCCTGTACAATATAGTTTTGGAACCATTAGCCACTGCAATCAGACAAGAGAAAGAAATAAAAGGAATAAAGATAGGAAATGAAAAGGTCAAATTGTCGATATTTGCAGATGACATGATACTCTATATAGAAGACCCCAAAAATCCCACCAAAAGTCTTCTAGACTTAATAACCAAATTCAGTCAAGTAGCTGGTTACAAGGTCAACACACAAAAATCAATAGCTTTCCTCTACACAAACAACAGACTTACTGAGAGAGAAAAAAGGCAAATAATTCCTTTCACAATAGCATCCAAAAACCTGAAACGCCTAGGAATCAACCTAATGAAAGAAATCAAAGACCTCTTCTCTGAAAAGAGAGATTGAACATGATATGAGAAAATGGAAAGCCATCCCCTGCTCCTGGGTATGAAGGATCAACACAGTGAAAATGGCCATACTTCCAAAACTGCTATATAGATTCAATGAAATACCAATTGAAATACCAGCACCATATTTCATGGACCTTGAGAAAATAGTCCAAAAATTCATTTGGAATAAGAACAGACCCAGAGAAGCAAAAGCAATTCTAGGTAACAAAGACATGGCAGGGGGTATCACAATCCCCAACTTGAAACTATACTACAAAGCTACAGTGATAAAAACAGCAAGGTACTGGCAAAGAAACAGACCTGAGGACCAGTGGATCAGATTAGAAGGTGCAGAAACAACTCCACACACACACTCAGCCATCTTATCTTCGATAAAGGAGCCAAACACCCTCAGTGGAGGAAAGATAACTTCTTTAATAAATGGTGCTGGAAAAATTGGGTTTCAACTTGTCAAAGATTAAAACTAGACCTATATCTCTCACCATGCACTAAACTAAAATCAAAACACATTAAAGAACTAAATATTAAAACAGAAACACTAAATTGGCTGGAAGAGAGATTAGGTAGAACTCTTGAAGACATTGGTGTAAGAAAAGATTTTATGAACAAAACTTCAGTTGCCCATGAACTAGAACAAACAATAAAAAAGTGGGATCTCAGGGGCTGGGGATTTAGCTCAGTGGTTCCTCCGCCTGGCTCGTAGGTGCAAGGACCCGAGTTCAATCTCTGGTATGAAAAAAAAAAACACAAGTGGAATCTCTTCTTACTAAAAAGCTTCTCCAAAACAAGAGAAACCACCAGCAGTGTGAACAGACAACCCACAATGTGGGAAAAAATCTTCACCTGCTGTTCCTCAGACAATGGTCTACTATCTAGAATCTATAAAGAACTTTAAAAAATCAGACCTCCCAAATTTAAAGACTCAGTCCCAAAATGGGCATCTGAAATGAACAGATATTTCTCAGACAAAGAAGTAGAAACAGCAAAGAAACATATGAAAAAATGTTCAACATCACTGGTCATTCAAGAGATGCAAATGTAAACTCTGAGATTCCACCTCACCCTACAAAGAATGGCTGCTATCATGAAATCAACCAATAACAAATGCTGGCAGCTCTGTGGGGAAAGAGGAACACTGCTCCACTGCTGGTGGGAGTGTAGACTGGTGCAACCACTGTGGAAATCAGTATGGAGATACCTCAAAGAACTAGGACTGGAAGTCCCATTTGATCCAGCTATTCCCCTGCTGGGTATCTTCCCCAAAGAATTAAAAGAATCATACCACAGTGATATATGTGCACCCATGTTCATAGCAGCACAATTTGTAATAGCTAAAATTTGGAAGCAGCCCAATTGCCCAACAACTGGAGACTGGATAAAGAAAATGTGGTTTTAAAAAATAAAATGGAGTACTACTCAGCCATAAAAAGAGAAATTAGAGACATTTATAGCTAAATGGATGCACATTGAGGCGATACTCTTAAGTGAAATAAATAGGACACACGTGTAAATACTGAATAGTTTCTCTAGTGTGAGAAACTGAAAGTGTAAATAAGGACTAAAAGGTGTAATAGATAATGTGAAATAGGAAGAAAAGGGGCAAAGGGGAAGAGGAAGTGGTAGGGGTAGGGGAATGAAAGAAGGGAATGGAATTAATATGAGAAAATGGAAACAAACTCTTGGTAAATAGGGAGGGATGGAGGGGTTGAAGGGAGGGCAGGGGAAGGGGGAAAAATAAGAACCAAGAGAGATTATGTAAAGGTGCAAATTTCCAATGATGAATGTCATTATATTGTATACCTAAAATGTACCAATAAAATAATATTTTAAAAAAAGAGAGAATGATCACAGTGTCACATTCAGAGTAATATTATGGTTTTTCCTCCAACATATGTGGTTGCCCAAATGTTGACAGCTCTAAAAAGAAGCTCTTTAATCAAGATTCCAGACCAGCCACAGGCTAAAAGAAATTTCAACAATGATTCATTTCTTAGAGCTCTCGGTAAGTTATTGGCGAAAGGCCTATTCTTACAAATCCATATTTGGGCCTAGTACAAAGAGCCTATAGGAGTTTACTTGGCTGCTGACCAGTTACAATTGCACGTCCATGTTCATTCTGATTATTTGCGACACTTGTAAACAGTTTTTGAAAAATGCCAAGTCAAAGCCCTCATGAAGTTGACATGCTATATCATGTAGAAATATGTTTGGCTTTAAAAATCTCATATATTTTGCTTTCCACTTTTGGAATAAAGTACAACAGGTTAAGCCTGTCTAACAAGGTAGTCTGGTTTCCAAAGGTGTTTTGCTTTGTATATAGGTATATGCATTTCTCTAAGGAAAAATAATAATGTTTTCATCTGTCAGTAATTCATTGTTTATTCTTTTCATCATCTTCATAAATCCATATCTAGGTCATAGCAACATTCTTGAGTAGTATATGTGAGCCAGTGAAAGCCAGCTAATCGCTATCTTCCTTTTTTTTTTTTGGTAGCGGGGATTGAATTTGGGACCTTGTGCTTGTGAGGCAGGCGCCTGAACCACTGAGCTAAATCCCTGGCCCGAAAGCCAGCTAATGAAAAAGATTTTTTAAAGTTATTTTAAGAAAACTCCATTAAAATTGAGTAAGAAAATAAATTATGCAGCAGAGATAATATACCTTGAATAGAAAATTTTGTTCAAATGTAGAAAATGATCAACATATCTAAGAAAAACATGACTATTTCATTCTTACAAAACATGTAGATTTTGCTGATGGGGAAGAGATAGAAATATGGATGTAAAAGCATGAATTTAATGCTTGTGAAATACCTGACCCTTGTTGATGGGAAATAGAGACAGAAGTGTGGATATGGATGCATGAAGAGATTGCTATCATTATAATGAAGGGTCATAAGGAAAGAAAGCATTGATATTTGTGCTTTCCTGGGTCTTGAACTTGCATGGTAAGGTTCAGATAGTAGATCCTTTAGAAAGGGGGAGGAAAAATGCTTGAAAAACAATGACAACAAAACAGTGGATAAGGTCAAAGATTCAAGATTGGTGTTTTGGAAAGCCAATGCTATATAAAAGGGTAAAAATTCCAAATTTTTATTCAACAAATTCACTTTTGAAGAAACATTAATTAGAATTGAAAACAAAAAACTTTCCACTTCTGAATTTTTAAAAAGTTTTTTAAATAATGAGAGAAAAGAGTAGAATAATTCATTACCCTTCTGAAATCCCTGTCCTACCTGTTTCCCATTTGCCAAACACATTACGTCCCAAATCAAGTGTCTTCCTTCCTCTCTCCATCTTTTCTCAACCTCTTTACAGAAGAATAGTAAATTTATGATCCTCTGGATTTCTGCTGGGTCCATTGTAATTTCACCCTTTTCATTCCTAATTGCATGGATTTGGGCCTTTTCTTTCCTTTTTCTGATAAGGTTGGCTAAGGGTTTGTCGATTTTGTTTATTCTTTCGAAGAACCAACTTTTGGCTTCATTGATTTTTTGGTATCGTTCTCTTCGTCTCCATTGAATTGATTTCTTCTCTGATCATTATAATTTCCTCTCTTGTACAAGCTTTTGGTTTGTTATGCTCTTCTTTTTCTAGGAGCTTGCAGTTCTGCATTAGGTTATTTATTTGAGTTCTCTGTGTTTTCCTAATATGGGCATTCACTGCTATGAATTTCCCACGTAGAACTGCTTTCATTGTGTCCCATAAATTCCTAAATGTTTTACTGGCATCATTATTTACTTGTAGAAACTGTCTAATTTCTTCTTTAATTTCCTCTGTGACCCATTGGTTGTGCAGGAGGGTGTTATTCAATTTCCATGTGTTTGTGGGAGTTTTGCAGTTTCTTATATCATTGATCTCCAATTTTATTGCACTATGGTGTACTCCATTTTATTAAAAAAAAAACCCACATCTTCTTTATCCATTTTCCAGTTGATGGGCACTTGGGCTGTTTCCAAGCTTTAGCAATTACAAACTGTGCTGCTACAAACATGGGTGCACATATATTGCTGTGGTATGATTCTTTTAACTCTTTTGGGAAGATACCCAGCAGAGGAATAGCTGGGTCAAATGGGACCTCTAATCCTAGTTTTCTGAGGTATCTCCATATTGATCACCATAGTGGTTGCACGAGTCTGCACTCTCAGCAACAAGGAAGAAGGGTTCCTTTCTCCCCACACCCCAGCCAACATTTAATATTGGATGATTTCTTGATAACAGCCATTCTTTCTGGGGGTGAGGTGGAATCTCAGTGTTGTTTTCATCTGGATCTCTTGAATAACCAGTGATGTTGAGCATTTTTTTCATATATTTATTTGCTGCTTTTACTTCTTTGAGAAATGTCTGTTCATTTCAGAGGCCCATTTTTGAATTGGGTCTTTGAATTTGGGGGATCTGATTTTTTTCCAGTTCTTTATATATTCTAGATAGTAGTCCTTTGTTTAAGGTATAGCTACTGAAAATTTTTTCCCACATTGTAGGTTGTCTGTTAGCTCTGTTGGCGGTTTCTTTTGCAGTGCAGAAGTTTTTAATAAGATGAGATCCCAGTTGTTGATTCTTTCTGCTAGTTCCCGTGCTGCTGAGGTTTTGTTCATGAAGTCTTTTCCTATGCTAGTGTCTTCAAGAGTTCTACCTAACTTATCTTCCAGAAAATTTAGTGTTTCTGTCTCAATATTTAGATCTTTAATCCACTTCAATCTTCATTTAGTGCATGGTGATAGGTATGGGTCTAGTTTTAATCTTTGGCAGGTTGAAATCCAGTTTTTCCAACACCATTTATTAAAGAGGCTGTCTTGCCTCCAGTGAGGATGGTTGGCTCCTTTGTCAAAGATGAGGTTGCTGAGTACGTCTGCAGTTATTTCTGCATCTTCTAATCTATTCCACTGATCCTTGGGACTGTTTCTTTGCCTATACCATGCTGTTTTTATCACTGTAGCTTTGTAGTATAGTTTCAAGTTGGGGATTATAATACCCCCAGCCATGTATCTGTTGCCTAGAATTGATGTTGCTATTCTAGGTCTCTTCTGGTTCCAAATGAAATTTTGGATTGTTTTCTCTAGTTCTGTGAAATATATTGTTGGAATTTCAACCCGCATTGCATTAAATCTATATAGTAGTTTTGGAATTATGGCCATTTTCACTATATTGGTTCTTTCTACCCAGGAACAAGGGACGTCTTTCCATTTTCTTATATCCTCCTCGATCTCCTTTTTCAGAGTGCTCTAGTTTGCAGTGTAGAGGTCCTTTTGCTTCCTTTGTTAGACTGATTCCTAGAGATTTCATTTTTTTTGGATGCTATTATAAAAGGAATTGTTTCCCTAATTTCTCTCTCAGTGAGTCTATTATTTGTGTATAAAAAGGCTATTGTTTTTTGAGTGTTGACCTTATATCCAGCTACTCTACTGAATCTGTCAATTAAGTCTAGAAGTCTTTTGACTGAGATTTTTGGGTCTTCTATGTGAAGTATCATATCATCAGCAAATAATGACAGTTTAACTTCTTCCTTTCCTAACTTTATTCCTTTTATTTCTTTTCTTTTCTAATTGTTGTGGCTAATATTTCCAGAACTATATTGAACAGGAGTGGTGATAGTGGGCATCCTTGTCTTGTTCCTGATTTTAGCATGAAAGTTTTCAGTTTTTGACCATTTAGTATGATGTCGACTTTTGGTTTTTCATAGATAGCCTTAATCAAGTTGAGCTAAAGACCTTCTATTCCAATTTTCTGTAGGGTTTTTACCATGAATGGGTGTTGGATTTTGTCAAATGCCTTTTTTGCATCTATTGAGATGATCATATGGTTTTTGTCCTTGACTCTGTTAATACAGTGTATTACATTTATTGATTTATGAATGTTGAACCATCCTTGCATCCCTGGGATAAATCTGACTTGGTCAGGGTGTATGATCTTCTTGATGACCCTCTGTATTCTGTTTGCCAGTATCTTGTTGAGGATTTTTGCATCTATGTTCATTAGGGAGATTGGCCTGTAGTTCTCTTTTTGGGTTGGGTCTTTCCCTGGTTTTGGAATCAAAGTAACAGTTGCTTCCAGGAATGAATTTGGAAGCCTTGCTTCCCTTTCAATTTCCTTGATGAGTTTAAAGAGTAATGGTGATAGTTCTTCTTTAAATGTCTTGTAGAATTCAGCCATGAAGCCATCAGGACCTGGGCTTTTTTTTGTTGGTAAATTTTTTATTACATTTTCAATTTCACTCATTGTAATTGGGGTGTTTAGAATTTCTATATCTTCTTCATTTAACATTGGAAATTCGTATGTATCTAGGAATCTGTCCATTTCTCCTGCATTTTTCATTTTATTAGAGTACAGGTTCTTGAAGTAGGTATTGATGATGCTCTGGATTTCTGCTGGGTCTGTTGTTACTTCATCTTTTTCATTCTTAATTGCATGGATTTGAGCCTTTTCTTTCCTTTTTTTTTTGATAAGGTTGGCTGAAGGTTTATTGATTTTATTTATTCTTTTGAAAAACCAACTCTTTGATTCATTAATTTTTTTGTATTGTTCTCTTCATCTCCATTGCATTGATTTCTGCTCTGATTTTTATAATTTCCTCTCTTGTACGAGCTTTTGGTTTGTTATGCTCTTCTTTTTCTAGGAGCTTGCAGTTCTGCATTAGGTTATTTATTTGAGTTCTCTGTGTTTTCCTAATATGGGCATTCACTGCTATGAATTTCCCACGTAGAACTGCTTTCATTGTGTCCCATAAATTCCTAAATGTTTTACTGGCATCATTATTTACTTGTAGAAACTGTCTAATTTCTTCTTTAATTTCCTCTGTGACCCATTGGTTGTGCAGGAGGGTGTTATTCAATTTCCATGTGTTTGTGGGAGTTTTGCAGTTTCTTATATCATTGATCTCCAATTTTATTGCACTATGGTCTGATAATATACAGGGGGTAATTTCAATTCTTTTACATTTACTTAGACATGTCCTATGAGCTAGCATGTGGTTTATTTTGGAGAATGACCCATATGCAGCCAAAAATAATGTGTATTCTGATTTTTTTGGGTGGAATACTCTGTAAACATCTATTAAATCCAGTTGTTCAATAGCTTGGTTCAGTTATAGAATTTTGTTGTTAATTTTTTGTCTAGATTGATCTGTGTATTTGTGATAATAGGGTATTGAGTCCCTCACTACAATTGTATTAGTGCTTATTTGGTTTTTCATGTACCTTAATATTTGTTTTGTATAGTTGGGGGCATTCATATGTGGTGCATATATATTTATGATTGTCATCTCTTCCTCTTGGACTGTTCCCTTCACAAGGATGTAGTGACCATCTCTGTCTCTCTTAATTAGTTTTGGTTTGAAATCTACTTTGTCTGCAAATAAAATTGCTACCCCTGCTTTTTTCTGGGTTCCTGTGGTGTGGAGAACTGTTTTCCATCCTTTTACTTTCACTCTATGTATTTCTTTTGGAGTTAGCTGTGTTTATTGTATACAACATATTGTTGGATTTTGCTTTTTAATCCATCCTGTCAGTCTATTTATTTTGATTGGTGAATTGAGACCATTAACATTGATAGTTATAATTGATAGATATTGACTCATCCTTGTCATGATGTTTTACTATTGTTGGCTCTTCTATTTCCTATTTTTCCTCCTTTCCTTTTAATTTCCTACCTTGCGTGGTGGCTTCCCTCTGTTGCGCCTCATGGAGTTGTGATCTTCATTGTGATTTTCTAGGATATTGCTTAGAATTGTTTGGAGTGCTGGGTTGGTGTTCATGAAATTTTTCAGGTGTTCTTTATCATGGGATTATCTAATTTCTCCATTGATTTTGAAAGATAATTTTGATACAACAGTCTAGGTTGGAAGTTATTTTCTTTTAGGGCTTGAAATACTTCCCTCCAGGTTCTCCTTGATTTAAGGGTTTATGTTGAAAAATCTGCCGTGATTCTGATGGGCTTTCCTTTGTAGTGATTTGTTTCTTTTCTCTAACTGCCTGTAGGATTTTGTTCTTCTGTTGGGTTTCTGGGATCTTCACTATTATATGTCTAGGTGTAGAATTTTTTTGATCATGGCTAGTTGGAGTTCTATGTGCCTCACTTATCTGTAGGTCCAATTCTCCACCTTTGTCTCGGAAGTTTTCTACTATTACTTGTGTGAACAGTTTTTTTTAATGCCAATTGTATTTTCTCCTGTTTTTCGTGGACTCCTATCAGTCTTATGTTATTCTTCTTTGGATCTTCTAGCAGCTGCTGGATTGATTTCTTGTGGTCCCTTACTATTTTTAAGAAATCTCTGTTTTCATGGTCCTAACCACAGTCCTGTCTTCTATATCTGATATTCTATCTTCAGATTGCCTTAATCTGCTATGCATGCTTTCAATGGAGTTTTTAATCTCCTGAATATCTGTTTGAATCTGTTTCATGGATTCCATTTCTTTCTTATGTTGGGCGATCATGGTTTCCATTTCTTTATTATGTGGGGCATTCATGGCTTCTAGCATGTTTCTGAGCTCATCTATTTTTTTAAATCTGTTTCTGTTCTAGAGCCTCTAATCATGTTTTTCACTCTGCTCACCATCTCTGTAGTTATCTGGGAGATTATTTCTTTGAATTTTTCTAAAGCCTCATTCATCTGTTTTGTTACTTCCTGTGCTATCAGTTCAGGGTGTCCAGGTGGTTGATTATCAGACTTTTCCACCTCATTTCCCCCAGAACTTGCCTTTGGTGGGCTGGAAGTCTGAATTTGTGCCTTGCTTAAATGTCTTCTCATTTTTGTTTTTGGGACTGTCCTTGGTTTAGTTCCTGGGTTGATACTTTGAAGTTGCTTAATGTAAGTATTTTTGTTGGTGTATTTAGAACCCTTATGGAATGATTACTTCTCAGAGGTGTCTTCCAGGTATAGCTGGTCTTTAGGTTTTGAGTCTCTAATGGCACTAAGGTTGTCTCATTTTCATTATACCAGAAAGGACAACTGATTAGATCAATCACAACACCTTAGTCCAAGTGATATAATCAGCAACACAATAGCATCAAGTTCCTTTTAGAAAATGATAATTTGTGGTGGTTACTAACCTATCACCTTTAACTGTGTGAATTAAATCAAGATCAAGGACCAACCCAACATATGTTTATAGTGAATAAACTCTTCAATATAGCAACTTTACCCTTCAGAATGGGGAGTTAGAAGGAGTTGGGGAGGGAGGAATAGATAGGTAGAGGGATACGGGAAGGTTAGCAGTGAGGCTAGAGGACATAGGTGAGAGAAGGAAAGAGAAGAAAAGAAAAATAAAGAAGAAATATGAATTAAGGCCAGAACAGGAACACAAAGGGAGATGAAAAACAATGTGGGATAACAAGGGAGTGAGGGAGAGAGAGAGAGAAAGAAAAGAGAGAAAGAAAAAAGAAAAAATGAAGGTTTTAGAAGAGTAGAAAAAGAAGGAAAAGAATCAAAAATAAGAGAAAAAAATAGTGGTAGTTTTGAAAATAACAAATAGATAAAAATGAAGGGACTCCTTCAGGGTAAGTCTCTCCTGTCACAATAAAGAATGTGGGGGGCTGGGGATTTAGCTCAGTGGTTTTGCTGCTTGCTGTGGAAGCACAAGGACCTGAATTCGATCCCCGGTACAAAAAACAAAAAAAGAACGTGGGCAGCAGTGTGCTGTTATAAGTCAATGAGTCTAGTAAGCCAGTCACAGACCCGTGAGATTTAGGGAGATTTCTGGCTGCAAGTCCCAAGTTGAGCTCCCTGTCCTCCTGCAGGGTTGAACTCTGCAAGGTTCTATTATAGATTCCAGCTGCCTTTCCCCTGAAGATAGTTCAGGTTCAAATGGGAGGTGATGATCCCTCCAACTTACCAAGTACAGTGGTCTGGTGTGCCTTTATTGCAGAGATTCTCTTCACTTTTCCAGTGGGCTTCAGTTTTCATCAGGGAGCCTGAGAGAGGCCCTCTGTTGTTCACTTCTGCAGCTCAGGACAATGGCATTTATGCCCCCCTGTTCCTCTGTACTGTGGAACCAGGTAGCTGCACAGCCAAGAGGCCAGAGGTGGGGGGGGGCTGTTGTTGCAGGTGTCCACGCGGCCAAGCTGGCGGCTAGTGGATGTGCCCAGGGGGTCCTTACAGTCTCCTGGTTGCAAGTGGCTGGGGCAAGCCAGACGGAGCAGGGCACAGCCACCTCACCATCAATTTTGAAAGATAGTTTTGCAGGGTACATCAATCTGGGTTGGAAGCTGTTTTCCTTTAGGGCTTGGAATACATCACTCCAAGCTCTTCTTGCCTTGAGGGTTTGCATTGAGAAGTCTGCTGTGATTCTGATGGGCTTTCCTTTGTATGTGATTTATTTCTTTTCTCTCACTGCTTGTAGAACTTTCTTCTTCTGTTGGGTTTCTGGAATGTTAACAATTATATGCCTATGTGTAGATTTTTTTTGATCAAGGCTAGTTGGAGTCTTATATGTCTCACTTATCTATATGTTAAATTCTTTCCCCCTGCTTGGGAAGTTTTCTGCCATAACTTCTGTGAACAGTTTTGTTTTTTTTTTGGTACCGGGGATCGAACTCTAGTCCTTGTGCTTGCGCAGCAGGCAGCGAAACCACTGAGCTAAACCCCCGGCCCTGTGAACAGTTTTTTTATGTCATCTGCACTCTCTCCTGTTTCTTCATTGACTCCAGTCAGTCTTATGTTATTCTTCTTTGCATTGTCTAGCAGCTACTGGATTGATTTCTCATAGTCCCTTAATATTTTAGAGCAATTTTTCTTTTCCTGATCATTAATTGCAGTCTTATCTTCTATATCTGAAATTCTGTCCTACACTGGCTCATTCTGCTGTGTAGACTTTCAATGGAGTTTTTAATCTGGAAATCTATTTGCATCTGTTTTATGGATTCCATTTGTTTCCTATGTTGGGATTCTATCATGTTTCTCAGCTCCTCTCTAGATTTATTAACCATGTCTTCCACTATGAGCACAATCTCTGCTGCTATGTGAGAAATTATTTCTGATTTCATTTTTTCCAGATCCTCTTTTGTTGCCAGTTCAGGGTTGCTGTAGGTGATCTGCAAGTCTGGTTTTGAGACTTCTTTACCTGTCTTCTCATTTCATCGGGCGGCCAGGGTGTGTGGGGGGGTGCTGCTGGCTCCCACGTGGCTCACCTCCTTTGCTCTGGGAGCAGTGGTATGGTGGCCTGGAAGCCTCCTCCTCTGCCAAGAATAGCAAATTTAAACAGAATTTTATTGTGTATCTATTTTGTGGATTACATGGTTTAGGTCCTGGAGAATCAGCTGTGCATAAGACAGACAGGCCAAGCACACCTGTAATCCAAGAACTCTAGGAGGCTGAGGCAGGAGGATCCCAAGTTTGAGCCCAGCCTATGTAACTTACACCCACTTAGCAAGACTCTGTCTCAAAATAGAATAAATAAATTATTTTAAAAAGGGGTGGAGAGGTAGCTTGGTGCAAAGGCCCTGGGTTCAATCCTTCCTCCAGCAAAAAAAAAAGACAAACAAATGACAGACAGTAATAGTGCCCTTAAGAAGTTTATGTTCTAGTGAGGGAGGATGAACAATAAACATATAAAAAAGAAATGAATAAAAACTTCAACTACAAATAAGTGTTACAAAGAAGCTGCAGTAGGATATTGTGATAAATGTGACTCAGTGTGCCATGATACTACTTTAGCTGCAGTGGTTATGGAAAGCCTCTCTGAGAAAGTGACATCTGGGTATCACTTTAATCATCTAAATGATAAAAAGAAGTCCACTGGCACTCTTCAAGCAGAATGAGCAATAGGTGGGATGGCCTGAGATATGAACAAGCTTGGTATGTAATGGGACAGGAAGATCAGAGTGAGTGGATTTCAATCAATAAGGGGAAAAGTAGGGGTAGATGAGGACAGACAGGCAGTCAGAAAAAGATTTGGAGGACATTATGGAGCCTAGTAAGAAGTTTGTGAGCAGTTTTAATTCGTATTGTGCTGATAGCCAGCGATGATTAGCATTTTTTCATGTATTGGCCATTGGTACTTCTTCTGAGAAGTGGCTATTCATTTCAGCTGCCCATTTTTTGATTGGGTCTTTTATTGGAGGGGGTTAATTTTTTCGAGTTCCTTATATGTTCTTGATGTTAATCCTCTGTGGAATAGCTGGCAAAATTTTTTCCCATTTTGTAGATTGTTTCTTCACTCGTTTGGTTGTTTCCTTTGCTGTGCAGAAGGTCTTAATTTAATATGATCTCATTTGTTGATTCTTGGTACAGTATTATTTCTTGTGCCATTGGAACACAAAAGAGAGTGGCCCAAAGTTCAGAGAGTCTTTGCTTATGCTTATGTCTTCGAGAGTTGTACTTATTTTATCTTCCAGCAGGTTAAGTGTTTCTGTTTTAACATTTAGATCATTGATCCATTTTGATTTCAGTTTAGTACGTAGTGAAATACATGGGTTCATTCTTTTGCATGTGAATATCCAGTTTTCCCAGCACCATTTATTTTTTTTAAATTTTATTGGCACATGTTTGCTGTTCATGCAGTTTTACAATCATCTTGGGGAGTGGTTACATGCACATACCACAGCTTGTTTCTTTCTTTTTTTTAAATCCCCTTCCCCCTCACTCCCTTCCTACTCCTCCAGTTCCCCTATTCCATTTTTCATTCTTCTTGATATTATTAATCTTAGCTCATGTTATGGCATATAATGTTTACATTAATTGAGGTTATTAGGTTCCTGTACATGGCATACCTTTGTTCTACTTATTTCCCTTTCCTCTCCTCCTCACACCTCATGCTTTTTCCCTTGGATCATTTCCCTACTGCAAGAGATCCATCTCCTTGTCTCCCTCTATCCATCCTTTATTATTCTCCTTGTACTTTGCCTCACTCAAATAAGAGATAGCATACACTATTTAAGCTTATGTGTCTGATTTATTTCACTCAACATTGCATTTTCCAGGTGCATCCACTTTCCTACAAATGTCTCAAATCTGTCATTCTTTGTAACAGAGTAGTATTTCATTATATATAGATACCAAATTTTCTTTATCCAATCATCTGTTGATGGGTATATAGGCTGTTTCCAGGATTTAGCTATTTTGAATTATGCTACTATAAATATTGGTATGCATGTATTTCTGTAGTATGGGGAAGATACCTAGCAGGGTGATCTCTGGGGCATATGGAATTCCTCATTTCAGTTCTTTGGGAAGTCTCCTACTAATTTCCATAATGGCTGTACTAGTTTATACTCCCACCAACAATAAAGGACAGTTCCTTATCACCATAGCCTGGCCAACATTTGTTATTGTTTGATTTCTTGATTATTTCCATTCTTTATTGAGTAAGATAGAATCTTAGAGTTGTTTTAATTTGTATTTCTCTAATGGCCAGAGATGGTGAACATTTTTTCATATATTTGTTGACCATTCGTATTTCTTCTCTGTGAAGTATCTGTCCATTTCTTTTTCCCATTTCCTGACTAGATCTTTAATTTTTGGTGGTTTAATTTTTTGAGTTCTTTGTATATTTTAGGTATTAGTCTTCTGTCTGGGGAGTAGCTGGCAAAAAATTTTCCCATTCTGTAAGTTGGCTCTTCACTATACTGATTGATTCTTTTGCTGCACAGAAGCTTTTTAGTCTGATATAATTCTATTTGTTGAATCTTGCTGTTATTTCTTGTGCAATTGAAGTTCTGTTTAGAAAATCTTTTCCTACACCTATGTCTTCAAGTGTTTTACCTATTTTTATCTTCCGGTGGGTTTAATATTTCTGTTTCAATGTTTAGATCTTTGATCCACTTTAATTTTAATTTAGTATATGGTGAGAGATAAGGGTCCAGTTTCAATCTTCTGCACACAGATAACCAGTTTCCCCAGAACCACTTGTTGAATAGGCTGTGTTTCCTTCAACATATGCTTTTTGCTTCCTTCTTGAAGATCATATAGTTGAATGTGTCTGGGGAAGTTTCTGTATTCTCAATTCTGTTCCATTGATCCATGTTTCTGTTTTTGTTCCAGTACCATGCTGTTTTTATCACTATTGCTTTGTAGTATAGCTTAAAGTTAGGTATTGCTATGCCTCCTACTTTGCTCTTATTGCTCAAAATTGCTTTTGCTCTTCTAGGTCTCTTCTGGTTCCATACGAATTTTAGAATTGTTTTTCCTAGATCTGCAAAGTATGCTGGTGGTTTGATTGGGATTGCAGTAAATCTATATAACAGTTTTGGGCGTATGGCCATTTTGACAATATTGTTGCTGCCTATCTAGAAGCAGGGGACATCTTTCCATTTTCTGATGTTTTCTTCAATCTCCTTTCTCAGAGTACTGTAGAGGTTTTTTCACTTCTTAGTTAGGTTATTCCCTATTTCATCTTTCTTAAAGCTACTGTAAATGGTACTATTTTCATAATTTCTTTTGCATTCCCTTCATTGTTGGTGTACACAAAGGCTAATGATTTTTGTGTGTTGATCTTGTATCCTGCTACATTCCTAAAGTTTGTTATTAATTCTAAGAGTTTTTTATGGCGTTCTTTGGGTCTCTGATGTAGAAATATCATATCATCTGCAAATAATGATAATTTGAGTTCATTTCCTATATGTATCCCTTTTATTTCTCTCTCTTGCCTAATTGTTCTGGCTAATGTTTCAAATACTATGTTGAATAGAAGAGGCAATAGTGGACATCCTTATCCTATTCTTGATTATAGGGAGAATGCTTTTAGTTTTTCTCCACTTAGTATGATGCTAGCTATTGGTTTGTCATATATAGTTTTTATCATATTCAGGTATGGTCCTTCAATACCTGTTTTCTTCAGAGTTTTTATCATAAAGGGTGTTGAATTTTGTCAAAAGCCTTTTCTGCATCTATTCATATGATCATATAATTTGTTATCTTGCTTCTGTTTATGTGGTGTATTAAATTTATTGACTTACATATGTTGAACCAACCTTTTATTTCTGGATAAAACCTACTTGATCATGATGTTTGACCTGTTCAATAATTGGATTCTATTTGCTAATATCTTGTTGAAGATTTTTCCAACTATGTTCATTAAGGTGATTGGTCTATAGTTTTCTTTTTTTAGTTGGGACTTGAGATTTTGGGATCAGTGTGATACTGGCTTCCATAATGAGTTTGAGAGCACTCCATCCCTTTCAATTTCATTGAAGAGCTTGAGGTGTATTGGTGATATAACATCCATAAAAGTTTTGTAGATTTCAGCAGTGAATCCATCAAGTCTTGTGCTTTTTTCAGTGGTAGATTTTTTTTTATTACCATGTCAGTTTAATTGCTTGTTATTGGGCTGTTAAGCATATTTATGCCTTCTTTGGTTAGTTTTAGTATTTTACGTATGTCTAGGAATCTGTCCATTTCTTCAAAGTTTGCTAATTTGTTGGAATATACTTTTTCAAAGTAGTTATTAACTATTTCTTGGGTTTCCACAGTGTCTGTTGTGATTTCACCTTTTTCATTTTTTTTTTGTATTGAATTCTTTTATTGGTACATTGTAGGTATACAACACAATTACATTTCTCATTGGGAATTGTACCTTTACATAATGCATCTTGGTTCGTCTTTTTCATTTTTAATTGCATTGATTTGAGTCCTTTCTCACTTTCTCTTGGTAAGTCTAGCTAGGGCTTATCTATTTTATTATTCTTTCAAAGAACCAACTCTTCAACTTGTTGATTTTTTAAAACTTTTTTAGTCTCAATTTCATTGATTTCCATTCTCATCTTTATAATTTCTCTATTTAATTTGGGTTTGGGCTGGTTTGTTGTTGTTTAAGTATCTTAAGATTTCTCATAGGGTTATCTATTTGAGGTTGTTCTGTTTTTCTAATGTTAGCATTGACTGTGATTAATTTTCCTCTTTTTTTTTTTTCTTTTGGTACCGGGGATTAGAACCACTGAGCTAAATCCCCAGCCCTAATTTTCCTCTTAGAACTGCTTTCATAGTGTCCAAGAGATTTTGACAAGTTGTACTATAATTGTCATTAACTAGAAGATACTTTAAAATTTCTTCTGTGGCTCATTGGTTGTTTAGGAGTATATGGTTAATTTTCCAGGAGCTTTTGCCTTTTCTAAAATTTCTTCTGTTGATTTTTATTTTCATTGCACAGTCCATGAATAGTATGGATGGGGTAATTTCTATTCTTTTATATTCACTAAAGTAGGGTTTGCAGACTAGTATGTAACCTATTTTGGAAAAAACATCATGGCCAGCACCATTTATTAAAGAGCCTATCTTTCCTCCAGTATATGTTTTTGGCTCTTTTGTCAAGGGTCAAATAGCTGTATGTTCCTGGACTTGTTTCTGCTTCTTCTATTCTGCTTACTTGATCTACATGTCTATTTTTGTGCCGATACCATGCTGTTTTAATTACTGTAGTTTTATATTATAACTTCAAGCAATCTGCTTTACTTTTGTTACCTAGGATTGCTTTTACTATTCTGGGTCTCTTCTGATTGCATATACATTTTAGGATTGTTTTCTCTAGCTCTGTGAGACATGATGTTGGCATTTTGATTGGGATTGCATTAAATCTATATATACCAGTTTTGGAAATATGGCCATTTTGATTATGCTGGCTCCACCTAACCAGGAACAGGGTATATTTTTTCTTTTTCTGATGTTTTTCTCAATTTCATTTTTCAGTCTGATGTATTTTTTTTTCAGGAAGTCTTTCACTTCCTGAGTTAAATTAAGGATTAGATTAGATTAGATACCTAAGTATTTAATTTTTTGTGGCTATTATGAATGTTTACCTAGTTGCTTTTTCAGTGAGTTTATTATTAGTGTATAGAAATACTATTGATTTCTGTATATATGTTTATATTTTTTTTGTTTTGTTTTTATTTTTGTACCAGGGCTTGAACTCAGGACCTCATGCTTGCCAGGCAGGTGCTGTGCTGCTGAGCTATATCCCTGGCCTATATGTTTATTTTGTATCCTGCTACACTGTTGAATTTGGTTATCAATTCTAGGAGTCTTTTGGTGGAATTTTTTGGGCTTATAAGTAAAGGATCATGTCATCGGCAAGTATTTTGACTTCATTGTTTCCTATACATATCCTTTCCTTCTCTTGCCTGATTGCTCTGGCTAATATTTTGAGGACTATGTTGAGTAGGAGTGTGATAATGAACATCTTTGTCTTGTTCCTAGTTTTAGAGGGAAGGATTTCAGCTTTTCCTCGTTTATTATGATGTTGGCAGTAGGTTTCTCATAGGCTTTTCTCATATTGAAGTAAAGACGTTTTATACTTCTTTTCTTCAGTGTTTTTTTTTTAATCAGGAATGGATGTTGGATTTTTGTCAGAGGCTTTTTCTGTGTCTACTGAGATGATCATATGATTTTTGTCTTTGCTTCTGTTTATGCGATAAATTACATTTATTGGGTATATTGAACCACCTTTGCATTTCTGGGATGAAGCCTTCTTGGTCATACTGTATGATCTTTTTGATGATTTGTTACATTCTGTTTGCCAGTATCTTGTTAAGGATTTTTGTATCTATGTTCATTAGAGAAATTGTTTTATAGCTCTCTTTT
Organism: Heterocephalus glaber; assembly: GCF_053883595.1. Classification (NCBI taxonomy): domain Eukaryota; kingdom Metazoa; phylum Chordata; class Mammalia; order Rodentia; family Bathyergidae; genus Heterocephalus; species Heterocephalus glaber. The sequence continues at coordinate 28,399,377 of NW_028258296.1, read as the reverse complement.
TGGTTGGATCCTTGTCTGGTTTTGAGATCAAGATAATGTTAGCTTCTGAGAATGATTTTGCAAGTACTCTTTCTCTCTCAATTTTATTAAAAAGTTTGAGGAGTATTGGTGTTAGATCTTCCCTAAAGTTTTTGTAGAATGTGGCTGTGAATTCATCAGGTCCTGGGATTTTCTTAGTTGGTAGTTTTTTTTTAAAAAATTTACTGCTTCAATTTCATTGCCTCTTATTCTGTTGCTCAAGATTTTTTAAGTCTTTCTGGTTCTGTTTTGGCAGTTCATATCTATCTAGGAATCTCTACATTTCTTCTGAGTTCTCCAATTGTTTGGCATACACATTTGTGAGGTAGTTGTTAATAATTTTCTGTATTTCAGCAGTGTTCATTGTGATCTCACCTTTTTCATTTCTAATCACATTAATTCATGTTTTTTCTTCCTTTTTGGGTAAGATTGGGTAAGGGTTTTCCTACTTTATTTATTCTTTCAAAGAACCAGATTTTTGAGTCATTGATTCTATGTATTGTTGTTAAAGTTTCTATTTCATTAATTTTTGCTCTGATCTTCATAATTTCCTTCTTTGTACAAGCTCTGGTTTTGGACTATTTTTGTTTTTCTAAGAGCTTGAGATGAATAATTAGGTTATTTGAGCTCATTTTATTTTTCTGATGTGGGCATTCACCCCTATAAACTTCCCTCATAAGACTGCTTTTATTGTATCCCATAAGTTCTGGTGTGTTGTACTGGCATTATCATTTAATTATAGGAACTGTCTTATTTCTTTCTTAATTTCTGCTGTGATCCATTGATTATTCAGGAGTGTGTTATTTAATTTCCATATATTTGCCTAGTTTCTATGGTTTCTTTTGCTATTGATTTCTAGTTTTATAGCACTGTGATCTGATAATATGCATTGTAAAATTTTGCCTCCTTTGCATTTGCTTAGGCATGCTTTATTCACTAGTATGTGGTCTATTTTTGACCATTTTTTTTACCACTGGTGGTAAAAAAAAAAAATGTATATTTTGTTGTTATTAGATGGAACCACTTTGTATATATCTATTAAGTCCATTTTTTCAAAGGTTTGGTTCAATTATGGTATTTGTTGGTTTTTGTTTAGTTGTTCTATTTGTGATAGTAGGGTATTGGGATCCACCACTGTAATTGTATTGATGTTTGTCTTATTTTTTACATCCATTAGAGTTAGTTTTATGAAGTTGGGTGCACTGTGGTTTGGAGCATATAAGCTTGTAACTTGTAATTCTTGTAACTGTTACCTCTTTATGTTGAATAATTTTTTACAAAACCAATATGTAATGTCATTCTCTGCCCCTTTTGATCAGCTTTGGCTTGAAATCCACTTCGTCTGAAAATAGGATAGCTACTCCTGTTTGGGTTTGGCTTCCCATTCATGGAACATTGTTTTCCTTCCTTTGTTAGTCTATGAATTCCTTTTTGTGTTTATTTGTATACTGGTGAATTTTGATTCTTGATCCATTCTGCTAAACTGTGTCTTTAGACTGGTGAGTTTAGTTCATTTACATTGATAGCTATAATTGATAGATACTGACTTATTCCTGTCACTATATTAATTTCCTGTTGCTGTTTTTGCTTTCTTTCCCTTTTACTTAATTGCTAGCCCTATCTAATGTACTCATTTTATTGGACCTTTTGACATTATTAGCTTCATTGTCTTTTTCTAGGGTATCTTTGAGAATTTTTTGGAGTGTTGATTTGGTGGTCATGAATTTCTTTAGGTTTTATCATGGAAGTGTCTTATTCTCTATCAATTTTGCAAGATATAACAGTCTGGGTTAGAAGTTGTTTTCTTTAAGAGCTTTAAATACTTCATTCCATGCTGTCCTTGACTTTAAGGTTTGTGTTGAGAAATTTATTGTAATTCAGATAGATTTTCCCTTAAAAGTGATTTGTTGTTTTTCTCTAGCAGCCTTTAAGATTCTGTTCTTGTGTTGTATTCTTGATATTTTAATTATTATGTGGCATGGAATTTTTTTTCCTGATCATGGCTATACAGGTTTCTATATGCTTTGCTTATCTGTATGTTAAATTATTTTTCCATGTTTGGAAAGTTTTCTGCTATTACTTGTGTAAACAAGTTTTCTTATGCCTTTTGTGCTACCTTCTGAATTTTTTGCTAATTCCAATTATTCTTATTTAGTTCTCTTTGAGTCATCTAGGAGCTGCTAAATCCATTTTCATGTTCTCTTTTTGTTTTGTTTTTGACCGGGGATTGAGGGGATTGAACTCGGGTCCTTGTGCTTGCACAGCAGGTGGCCAAACCACTGAGCTAAATCTCCAGCTCTTTTTGTTTTTAAGGTATCCTCATTAATTGATCATTGACCACAGCCCAGTCCTTTAGGTCTGACACTTTGTCTTCATGTTGGTCACTTGTGCTACCCATACTTGCAATCATGTTTTTAATCTCCTGGGTTTCTGTTCAGAACTTTCTTATGGATTCCCATTCTTTTCTATGCTGGGCATTCATATTTTGCATCTTTCTTGAACTCCACTAGCTGTTTTTATTACTGCCTTCTCTAAACTCACTAATCATTTGTTACATTAGGTCATGATGTGATTAGTTATATCTTCTTTAAATTTGCCAAGCACCTAATAGAACTGTTTTACCTCCATTGGTACCCTTTCAGACCTATCTGTTATGTAGCTTATGATTTCTTCCCCCTCAATACCCCTTCTACAAATTTTGGGGAAGTTGAGAGTTTTAGTGGCATTGTGTTGCCTTGTCCTTTCATGTTTCTGGTTTTTGTTTGCTTTCAGGCTGGAGTCTAAATTCTTTGCCTCAGTCCCATTTTTCAGGCATTAGCCAGAGTACTGTTTATGATCCCCAGGGAATCCAGGTATTGGCATAGAGAGAAAACCAATTGCTGGACACTATCATGTTGCCTTTTCTATGGTAGTAAAGTCAGTAACAAAAAGGGCATCAAATATCAACTGGATACTGACAAACCCTAGGAACCACTCATAAGCAGTTCTTTACCAAAATAAAGAGGACTCTGATTTTAGTGAAGACAACTAGGCCCCTTTATATTGACCTATAGTAATTCAGACCACTGATTTCTGCTGGTTGTTGGCAGAGCTCAAACATATCACTAGACTGTCTAACTTATTCTTCAGAACTGCCCCTTCTGATAATTACTCCCACACAACCTGGCCTCACACAACAAAATACAGGCCCCATGATCTTCCTGGTCTGATTCTGGCCCTCCCAGCGTCTCCCAGGAGATCCTATTTAGCTCTTCACGTCTCCAAGTCTATCTCCAAAGGCTGCCTCTCACCTACTCTCTGTGGAAGGGTATGAGTTTAGACCTGAAAGAAACTCTTCTTCTGAGCATTTGTTTCTTCTTCAGTCAAGTTGGTCTGTTGGTTGTCAACTCTGTTGCCCTGTGCTGTGCAGAACTCAGGGACTGGCAAGGGGATGCATACTTCCCTGGTCCTCCTGGGTTTAGTGTGGTACTCCAGCCAGGACTCCAGCTTGTGTCATCATTGGCTGGGGGTGAGGGTGTTCTCTGTTTTTAAAATGCTGGTCACAACCTACTAAATTGATTTCATAACTCACTAATGAGTTATGTAGTACAGTTTGGACAACTTGCCTTTTACTAGGGCCTTTCTAAAAACAAGAAAGCTCAATAACAACAAAAACCTAAAGCTTTGTTCTTCTACCTGCTATTATTTTCTTTTATGTCTTGTCCATTTAGAATCCACAGGCACCTAATAGATGACCACTAAATGTTTATTTAGTAAATTAAAAATGTCTTCCACAATCACAATCCTAGATATAATTCCTCAAAACTCAGCACAGAAAGATACCAAGGAATACACAAATTAAGTAGTCATAAAATGGAATACTACTCAGCATGAAAAAAGGAATGGACAGTTGGTGAACATAACAATATGAATGAACCTCAAAAATATTTGTATATCACAAATAACAGACTCACTGAGAGAGAAAATGGGGAAATAATTCCTTTCACATTAGCATCCCCCAAAAATGAAATATCTAGGAATCAATCTAACAAAGGAAGTAAAAGACCTCTACCTTGAAAACTACAGCACTCTGACAAAAGATATTGAAGAGGATATCAGAAAATGGAAAAATATCCCTTGCTCCTGGGTAGGAAGAACCAACATAGTGAAAATGGCCATACTTCCAAAACTGCTATATAGATTCAATGCAATCCTGATTGGAATCCCAACAGTATGTTTCACAGAACTAGAGAAAACAATCCAAAAATTCATTTGGAACCAGAAGAGACCTAGAATAGCAAAAGAATTCCAGTCAACAAAGATATGACAGGGGATATCACAATCCCCAACATAAAACTACTACAAAGCCACTGTGATGAAAAACAGCATGTTACTGGCAAAGAAACAGACCCGAGGATCAGTGGAATAGATGCAGAAACAACTCCAGACATACTCAACCACCTCATCTCTGACAAAGGAGCCAACCACCCTCACTGAAGGAAAGACAGCCTCTTTAATAAATGGTGTTGGAAAAACTGGGTATCAACCTGGCATAGATTAAAACTGGACCCATATCTTTGACCATGCACTAAACTAAAACCGAAGTGAATTAAAGATCTAAATATTAAAACATAAACACTGAACTTGCTGGAAGATGAGGTAGGTAGAACTCTTGAAGACATTGGCCTAGGAAAAGACTTTATGAACAAAACCTCAGTAGCACAGGAACTAGCACAAAGAATCAACAACTAGGATCTCATCTTATTAAAAAGCTTCTACACTGCAAGAGAAACCATCAACAGAGCTAAGAGACAACCTACAATGTGGGAAAAAATTTTTATCAGCTGTTCCTCAGACAAAGGACTACTATCTAGAATACATAAAGAAGTTTAAAAAAATCAGAACCCCCAAATATAACGATGCAATTCAAAAATGGGCATCTGAAATGAACAGATATTTCTCAAAGTAGAAGTAGCAAATAAACATGAAAAAATGTTCAACATCACTGGTCATTCGAGAGATGCAGATGAAAACAACACGGATTCTATCTACCTCACTCTAGAAAGAAAGGCTGTTATCAAGAAATCAACCAATAACAAATGCTGGTGGGGTTGTGGGGAGAAAGGAACCCTCCTCCATTTTGGTGGGAGTACAGACTTCCCCACTGTGGTGATCACTATGAAGATACCTCAAAAAACTAGGATTAGAGGTCCCATTTGACCCAGCTATTCCTCTGCTGGATATCTTCCCAAAAGAATTAAAAGAATCATACCACAGTGATATATGTGCACCCATGTTTATAGCAGCACAGTCTGTAATAGCTAAAACTTGGAAACAGCCCAATTGCCCATCAACTGGAGATAGGATAAAGAAGATGTGGGGCTTTTTTTTTTTAATGAAATGGAGTACTACTCAGCCATAAAGAATGAGAAACTAGAGTCAATTATAGCTAAGTGGATGCACATTAAGGCCATACTCAAGTGAAATAAATAGGACAGACATGTGTAAATACCAAATAGTTTCTCTAGTGTGAGAAACTGAAAGTGTAAATAAGAATCAAAATATATAATAGTGTGAAACAGAAAGAAAGTATCTAAAAGGGAGAAGGAAGTGGGAGGAGTAGGGAAAAGAAAAGAAGGGAAAGAAAAAATATGAGAAAAGGAAAAAATGGAAACAAAGTGTTTGTAAATAGGGAGGGGTGGAAGGGTTGAAGGGAGGGCAGGGGAATGGGGAAAAAATAAGAACCAAGATATATCATGTGACGGTACAAATTCTCAATGATAAATGTCATCATATTGTACACCTAAAATGTACCAATAAACTTAAAAAAATTTGTATAGCAAAAGGATATATACTATGATTCCATTTTGGAAAACTATAGAGACAAAAACAGTGGCAGACAGGAGTGTAGAGAAGGCGATTAATTAAGGAGGCATGAGGAAATTTTGGAATGATATACATGTTCTGCACTTTGATTATAGTGGTGGTTACATGACTGTATACTTTTGTCAAAAATCACAGATCAGAGACAGGGATTTAGCTCAGTGGTGCCATGGCCTGCCTCACAAGCACAAGGTCCCAAGTTTGATCCCCAGTACCAAAAAAAAAAATCACAGATCATAGATATAAGCTAGGCTTGGTGGAACATCCCTGTATTCTGTGTACTTTGGGAGGCTGAGGCAGAAACACCAACTAGTTCGAGTCCTCTTGGCAGCTTAGTGTGACCCTGTAACTCCACAAAAAAATTTTTTTAAAAGGGCTAGGGAAATAGCTCAGTGTAATAGCCCTGGGTTCAATCCTATGTATGTATGTATGTATGTATGTATGTATGTATGTATCTTATGAATTTTACTTTACATAAGTTGGCTTTAATAAACCTAATTAAAAATAAAATATGGCATAAAGATGATAATATAGGGGCCGGGGATGTAGCTTGGTGGTGCTGCGCCTACCTGGCAAGTGCAAGATCCTGAGTTCAATCCCTGGTACTCCAAAGAAAAAAAAGATGACAATATAGGACACCCTGATAATTTAATTAAAATATATTTATTAATTTTGAGGTAACTATTTGAATGTATTTCACAGAAGTTAAAACAGTGCTTGTCCTGGCATTGACAAGTTCAAAACATCATTTAACTGTAGTATTTCAAAGATATAGAGAATTATATTCATTCCCTCTTGTTTCTGTGAAGAATATTTGTACATGCTTCAAAAGGACAGAGGAATGAGATTTGAACTTCAAGTTGGAGGAAACATGGAGCTGGAAAATCCAGAGGTGAAAAGTGAGATTTGCTATATGAAAGGTGTTCATCTTTAAATATTCAAGCTCTGAATGGTAAAACTGATAAAACTGTAATCTTACCTGAGGTCAGGCATATAAAAAGCATCCAGCCACTACTATTATTTTTATTATTTTTTAAAATTTTTTGGTACCAGCGGTCAAACTCAGGTCCTTGCGCTTGTGAGGCAGGCAGTGGCACCACTGAGCTAAATCTCCAGCCCCAGCCACTACTATTATTACTGGGCATTTAACCCAGGTCCTTCACACTGGGCTGCATATCTAGCCCTTTTATATATTTTTTTGAGACAAGGTATTACTAAATTGCTAAGTTATCTAGACTGGGCTTAAACCTCCATTCCTCCTGCCTCATCCTCAGAGAGAACTAGAATTACAGGCATGCACTGCCCCACCTAGCAATATCCAGCAATTTGATTGCTGTTTATCTTCATGGTCCATTTCTTTGGTTGGTTAGCTCTGTCACAGCTCATATTACCCTAAGAGTTGTTATATGCTGAGTTTCATGTCTTCTGATTCATTCATCCATTAGATGTTTCACTCGTTTAATCATTATTTATTGAGCATGTCTACATGGCAGACACTGGGGATGCAGGCCTAAGTAAAAACATAACATAAACATAAACACAGGGCCCTGCCTTGTGCCTTACAAGCAGTGAAAAAAGAGACAAATGTGGAAAACTAACAGGGTAATAGGGTATGGAATGACTTTGGGAATGAGTGGTGGGTGGGAAGAATATTTTGTATAGCATGCTGAGGGGATCTGAAGAGACAAAATTTGCACTGACAGCTCCAGGAAGTGAATAAAGAGAAGATACTGGCCATGGGACATCAATCTGTGGGAAAAGCACAGAAAATACTGGCAAATGCCTGAGACAGATATGTGTTTGGCATCAAACAAGGAGTATAAAGCAGGCCCATGTGATTAAAGTGCAGTGAAAAAGGAAGAGTGGTAGATGAGGCTAGAAACCTATGCTTGTCTTAAAGGCTTTGCAAAAGAGCTTCAGTTTATTCTAGTGACAATAGGAAGTTATCATAGGTTTTAAGTACGGCAGAAGTGTGGTTTTCTTTTAAAAATTCTCTCTGGCTTCTCTAACAGTGGGCAAGAGTACACAGAGTGATCAAAAATGTATGGTGAATGTTTAAACAAACACAATTATCAAACAAATTTATCCCATTGTCCTTACCACTTTCTCAAACAGTTCTGGAAGTCCTCTCTCCTGAGTGTCTTTACACGATGTGATAAAAAATAATGTACAGTAAATGTGGCTGCCATGTGCCATCCAATGGAAAGGCAGGATCATAAAAACATTATAGTGTGTGCTCACCCACCTTATTCACTGGATTTGGCACTGTGTGGCTTCTGGCTCTTGCCCAGAGTCAAAATGACCACAAAAGGTAAGCATTTTGAATTGATTCAGTTCATTGAGGCAGCCATGACAGCACAATTAAAGACAGAACTTCTTCAGAAAGCTGCAAGAATAATGGCTAAGGGTAGTTAAATATAAAAGTGAGGCAATCTGGGGAGAGATAAGTGCTGGGCACATAATTTGTAATTCATCAGTAAACACACTGTATTTAAAAGAGTGAAATGGGATATAATTACTTATGGAATGAGACTGAGAGCTTATAATAATAGGTCTTAGAATAGTCCTGCATACTTTAATATTTAGAGATCAAGTAAAGGAAGAGGTGACCAAGAAGAAATTTCAGTGGGGGAAAATTCAGAGTGCATTGTTATGGAAGCCAAAAACTAGAATGGGTTTTAAATAGCAGGAAATGATCATCTCTGCCAAATTGTTCAGAGGGGTCAAGTTAGAGAGGATTGAGAACTCACATTATTTGGGACAGTAAAGTTCATCACCAGTGGGTGATGGCTCTAACAAAGATCATTTCAGCAGATGCAATAAATATATGATCGGAGTTAGTTAACAAGGAAAGAGAAGTGAGAAAGTGGAAAGAGTAAGCACGGCAACTCTTAATAAGTTTCATGCTGAAACACAGAAGGTGGTGAGAATATGTCATGAAGAGGTCAAGTAATGAAAATACTAAGGGCAGATAAAAACAGAAATGAAAATTCTCAAATAGGCAGAAGAGCATGTGATCCAGAGCCTAAAGAGGACAGGGTGTATTTCTTCATTATGGAAGGAATTAGTTCATGCATTCAATCCAAGGAGGTCGGTGATTTGATGGTGGGAAGGTGAAGTAATTAGTATTGTGTGATGGCTTCTGTTTTTTAATGAAGTTTAAAGTGAGGTAATCTGTTGAGAATGAGGAAGATGAGATATTGGAGGTTTTAGGAAAGAGGAGATGTGAAATAAATAACTTAAGAGACTCAGAAATAATGTCATATTCATATTCATACTGTATTAGTAACTTAGCATCCTACTAAAATGCCTGGCACATTGGAGGTACTGAAAAAATTTTCTGAAGAATTATGGACAAGGTCATAGTTATTTTTCTCATTGCTGAGACAAAATACCTGACACCAAAAGTTAAGGGCGGAAAGGTTTATTGTAGCTTACAGTTTGTAGAGGTTTCTCATAGTTGGGTGGCTCCAAGGCAGGGTGGCATGGGAGAGGGGCATTGCAGAGGCATGCAGAAGACAGCAAAGCATCCAATTAGCAAAGAACTAGCAGTTGGCCTTCTTTCAGTCCCTTTATATCCGTCCAGGCTACCCAGCCTTTGGGTGGTGCCACCCACACTCAAGGTGGGTTGTCCCATTATCCACACCTAGAACAATGCCAAACCAATCAGTGGACTAATTTAGTAATCACACACCCTTAATCCCAGCATCACACATTTACTCCCAGCATCACACACCCTAGATCCAGCCACCTCTGAAAAGCCCCACTTATGACCACACAAAGCTTTGGGGGAACTTCTAGACACAAGCCATAACAGACAGTAAGAATCAGAAAAGAATTGTGATATACATTAAGACCTCTCTTCTTAATAACAAGAGTGATTTATATGTAGCATAGCTTGGTTTGTAAAAGGTTACAGTCTACTTGAATTTTTTTTTATTTTGGTACCAGAGATCAAACTCAGGACCTTGCACTTGCCAGGCAGGTGCTGGAACCACTGAGCTAAATCCCCGGCCCCTTAGAGTCTACCTGAATTTATTTAATAAACAACAGAATGTGATTCCATGCTCCTAGGGCAGAGAAGGTGGGCCAGTCCCAGCACCCGGAAGGAGGCTCCCCCGCCGCCATTCCACGCTCCTAGGGTAGAGAAAGTGAGCCTGCCGGCACCAGAAGCAGCCCCCACCCCGCCATGGAAATGAAAAGAGATATAAACAAGCCTCAAAAATAGACTTCCAGATCACCTACAGCAACCCCAAAGGGAAACAAGATGGAACAATCTGATATTCAACCACCTGGACTCTCCAAACTGGCAACAAAAGAGGATCAGGGAAAAATAAAATCAGAAATAATTACTCAGATAACAGCAAAGATTGTGCTCATAGTGCAAGACATGATTAATAAATCTAGAGAGGACACAGATAAAAAAATAGAGGATCTGAGGAACATGATGGAATCCCAACATAGGAAACAAATGGAATCCATAAAACAGATCCAAACAGATTTCCAAGAGATTAAAAACTCCATCGAAAGTCTGCACAGCAGAATGAACCAATGTGAGGATAGAATTTCACATATAGAAGATAAGATTGCAATTAGTGACCAGGAAAAGAAAAATTGCTTTAAAATTATGAGGGAACACGAGAAATCAATCCAGCAGCTGCTAGACGATGCAAAGAAGAATAACATAAGACTGATTGGAGTCAATGAAGAAACAGGAGAGAGTGCAGACGACATAAAAAAGCTGTTCACAAAAGTGATGGCAGAAAACTTCCCAAGGAGGGGGAAAAAACTTGACATACAGATAAGTGAGGCATATAGGACTCCAGCTAGCCTTGATCAAAACAAATCTACACATAGGCATATAATAGGATTCCAGAAACCCAACAGAAGAACAAAATTCTACAAGCAGTGAGAGAAAAGGAGAAAATCACATACAAAGGAAAGCCCATCAGAATCACAGCAGACTTCTCAATGCAAACCCTCAAGGCAAGAAGAGCTTGGAGTGATGTATTTCAAGCCCTAAAGGAAAACAGCCTCCAACCCAGATTGATGTACCCTGCAAAACTGTCTTTCAAAATTGATGGAGAAATAAGATACTTTGATGATAAAGAGCACCTCAGAAACTTCATGAATTTTAGACAATATCCTAGGAAAAGACAATGAGGATCACAACCCCAGGAAGCCCAGCAGAATGAATCCATTGGACGTGACAAATTAAATGCAAAGGGGGAGAATCCAATGAAAAGAAAAAGTCATGACAAGGCTTTTAAAACTTTTAACTTAGGCCAGGGATTTAGCTCAGTGGTTTCACCGCCTGCTGAGCAAGCGCAAGGACCTGAGTTCGATCCCTGGTACCAACCCCCCCCCCCAAAAACCTTTAACTTCATCTCTCTAATGAGTGTATAATTCAATCTTGTTATTGTACTGATTAGTATTTTTCTGATTCTAGAGTTGCACACCTTTCTTTGTGCTGTACTGGCTATTGAGCATCTTCTTATGTCTACTTTTTAATTGGGTTGTCTATGAGCTGTAAGAGTTCTTTATATATTCTGGTCATAGGTTATATGCATTGTAAATATGGTCTGTTTAAGGACTACTTTTCATTTTAATGATGTCATTTAAAGTTCTAAATTTTGATGGAATCTCATTTATCAATTTTTTTCTTTCATACATCATGTTTTTGTATCCTAGGTAGTTCTTGCCTACCCTAAATTCATAAACATTTTCCCTTATAATTTCTTTTTAAAGTTTTACACTTTTAGGCTTTCATATTAAGGTTCATAGATCCTTTCAAGTTATTTTTATGTATGGAAATAAAGGGTTGAGGTTAATTTTTTATATATGGATACCAGGTGTTCTAGTGCCATTTGATGAAAACACTATCTTTTCCTCGGCTCTTGAATTGAGTTTATATTCTATAAAATGTTAATGTTAAATAATCTTTCATAACTCAATGGACCATATATGTGTGGTGCTATTTCTAGATTCTCTGTTTTATTCCAATGATCTATATGTCTTTCCTTACACCAACACTGCCTTGATTATTGTAGCTTTAGAAGAAGACTTAAAATTAGGCACTAAACATCTTCCAACAGTTTTTTTCTTTTTACTTTTCTAGGTCCTTTGTACTCCTACATAACTTTTAAATTTCAATATCCTGTTCTTCATTTATAGCAAGTATACACAGATCTGAATTTTTATATATACCTTGTGTTTTCTAATCCTGCTAAATTCAAATACAAGTTTTAGGGGCTCCTAGAGATTTCTTAGTATTTTCTCAGTAGATGATCATTTCATCTATATATAAAGATTTTACTTCTACCTTGCCAATCCTATCCTAATTGTGTCATTTCATTGCCAGACTATTTTGGTTTAGGCCTAGGTTTCAAGGTTTAATGGACAGATGAAGAGTAAGCATATCTACCCTTGTTCCCCACCTTAAGGAGACATCACTGTATCTTCTCCATTCATATAAGGCATTTTCGCTGGAAGTATGGAGTACATGTCTTTAATCTGTTGAGATGGTTCTTTTCCACTTCTAGTCTCCTGATAGCTTTTACCATGAACATGTGTGGAATTTAGTCCAATACTTTTTCTCCAACTAGTGGCAGGATCATATGGCTTTTTCCTTTTCTCTGTTAAAATGATGACTTTTGGGGGTGGAGCTTCCAATGCTGAACCAACACTGCCATCCCTATAATAAAACCACTTTCTACATATTGCCAGATCTGACTTCTAATAGTTTGTTTTGTTAAACAAATTTCTATCTATGTTCATATTTTTTTCTTCTATTATCTTTATCTAGTTTTAGGATTAGCACAATGTTGAGTTCCTACAATGAGGGGAGAAGTGTTCCTTTTTTTCTCTGCTTTAAATGTTTGATATAATTTATCAGTTAAAGTGTATACAAGCCTTTTGTCATATAGGTACGTTTTCAAGCTAGGAATATACTTTCTTTAATAGGTGCTACTCAAATTTTATATTTCCTCCAGAGTTAGTTTCATTAATTTGTCTTCCAAGGTACTTCTTAGAAGTTGTCAAATTTATTTCAAAACAGATTTTTGAAATATGCATTCTATATCCTTTTAAATTCTATAAAATCTGTGGTAATGTCTCCTAGGTCTTGATATTTTAATTTTAAAGATGTATAATTGATATTGTGTAATAGGAAGTAAAGGTCTAAAGGAGCAGGGGAAGTGGGAGGGGTAGGTGAAAAGAAAGAAGGGAAAAGAAAAAATATGAGAAAAGGAAAAAAATGGAAAAAAAATCAGGGGAAGGGGAAAAAAATAAGAACCAAGATACTCATGTAATGGTACAAGATCCCAATGATGTATGTAAATGTATTTTATACCTAAAATGTACCAATAAACTTAATGGAGGGAACCCCCCCCAAAAAACAAAAACAAAAACAATACACCAGAATACTAGAGGAGGGAGGAATCTTTGTGAAAGGAAAGTTAAGCCAAGATTACTACTTTATACTTTATTTTTTATAGGGCCATCGTTCCCCCTATGATGATTTTTTTTTAAAGGGTGAGGAGATTCTGTCTTTTCATTTCTCTATTTTCAGGACATACATGAAACAGTTCCTGGCACAAATAAGGGCATAAAATTCTTTTTTTTTTTTTTTTTTCAGTACTGGGGATTGAAGTGAGGGCCATGGGCATGCCAGGCAAGAACTGTATCACTGAGCTACATCCCCAGCCCTTTAACATTTTTTATTTTGAAACAAGGTCTCACTAAATTGCCAAGGCTGGCCTCAGACTTGTAATCTTTCTGCCTCAGCCTAAGTAGCTGGGATTATAGGCAAGCACCACCATACCTAGCTCAAAATGATTTTTTGAATCAAATGACTCTAAACACCAGAAGCCTCCAATCTCAAGAGGATTTACAGGCTGAAATATAGGAGTCTCCAAGATAATTTAAATACTTCAGGGATGAAAAGCCATAGTGGGCTTTGAAGACAAACATATTTTAGTGACATTTTGAAGGAGCCACAATAGACAACTTTATATCCTCAACAGGCTTTGTGACATTGTTTCAAAAGTGAAAAATGATCTAAATGATTTTAGGTATCACCTATGTAGCAATTCTGGTATTTGAGTTTGCAAATGTTGATCTTTTCTCTGTAGTATTTTGTCTTGTTTACTTCACATTGTCCATCACTGTCAGTTACATTTCCAAATCTTCAGAACCCAGCCTTCTTACTCATTGTCCTCCTGTAGGAAGGCTCTGAGAGATTTCACTTCTGTTCCCCTGATGAAGCACCATATTTATCCAGGCCTGCTGTGGAAGACCACGCCCACAGCAAGGTTATTCCAAACAGGTAGATCCTGTCTCTATCTGATCCTGAAGTTAGTCTGTTCTTATTCCCAGGGTTTGGTATGGATGGTCTTCCCATTACTTGAAACATTTCAGGAGTAAAATACTTGAAGAAAGGAATATAAAGAAGAAAAAAATGCTTGGAATTATATGAGGGCAGGAGAAGAAAGGTAGAAAAAAAAAAAAGTAGGGAAAAGAGAAATCCAAGCATTTTAAATTCAGCCAATATAATTCTAGTTACTCGACTGAGTGATAAAAGAATATGATAAACTTCACCGCTGAGGGAAAAAAACCAGCAAAGTGGTAGACAAAGAAAAGCTAAGAAAAAAAAATGTAACTGTGAATTGGTCATTTTGCCCTTGTAATGAGGACCACAGAAAACACTTTTTCATTGGGAAGAAATATACTAGGCCATATGTATCTTTTGTTTCATGTTTATATATTATTATGCATCACAAATGAGAGAGAATATAAACCCACTCAAGAGTTTACCAAGAGCATCTGGCTTTTCTGATTTTTAAAGTTTAGAGGGGAATGTTATTCAGTCATTATGTGAGTGACTGCAGCCCTCTAGTGGCTATTTATATTTCCTACATGTGGATCCTAAAAAGCATTTTGAGAAACAGAGCTTTAGGGAGAAAAAATCTGCTGTTCTTCAATTGCCTTGAGCTCAAGATATTCCTAATGTCAACGTTACATATTTGGGAGGCTTACTTTGATCCTTTTCACATTTGAAAAAGCAAACTCTCTCTCAGAAAAAAATAAGCATACTGACCAGGGTAATAAAATACAGTGCAAAATGAATCCTAAAAGCTTGTCAAAATATTTTACTAAAATTTAGATGTATCAAGTCTGTTTGCATGGCTCATTATACACATACACATACACTTCTCTGGTGATATAATTTGGTCTGTATTATTATTTAAAAACTTCTATCTCAATATGAGGAAACGGCTTATTGAGCTCTCTATTCAAGGGGATGACTTGAACTAAAAGCTTCCTATCTTTCTACAGTATTATAGATAGAATGACTCTTCTTATAAAATGCTGAGGCTATGAACTTCTCAACCGAGTCACAATATTTGAGGCTATCCAGACTTAATGAGGCGAAGAGACTTACGGCCAGATTAGAAAAATATATTGTGAAATACATTTAAATGACTAAACACATAGTTGATTTGGTTATTAAATTAAAATGCTTCTAGTGGTACAGCACATTTCTATTTAGTCTATTTAAAGACTAGAGAATTGGCATATTGTATAGGAGGCTACTGAATACTTACATTGCAACAATTCTAAGGGTTTCAAGGAATATTTCCCAAAGGTCTTAAATATGAATTGGGTAGGTTTTATTTTAAAGGTTTTCAACCCTTCCTTGCAAATTTATTGGACCTATAAATCAGAGAATTGTTTTACTTACTGGAAAATTTTTAAAAACTGTTAAACTATGGTTTAATTGTCCATATTGACCAGTGAATAAATCCAGGAAATAGATTTATTTAAAAATAAAAGTATAAACAATAATTTTGAAGAGCTGGTTAAACCGAGATGAAATTGTTGGAAAGGTATTCTAAAACAAATTCGTCACAGAACTACTACTGGAGACCCCTGCAGTTAGGTTCCAGTCTCCTCCCCAGTAAACTATGCAGGCCTGAGAAATCAAACTAAAAGACAGAACTAGGAGAGAAAGTGGGGTGCCAGGACAACCAATGCTGGTGCAACCAACAAAGGTTCTGGCCAGTCCCAGGCACTGATTTTTTTTGGTACCCGGGATCGAACTCAGGACCTTGCGCTTGCAAGGCAGGCGGTGGAACCAGAGCTAAATCCCCAGCCCCCAGGCATTTATTTTTATTGGTAATCAATTGGGGTAAAGGAGAGCTATGTGCAAGGGCAGAACTATGTGGGAGGACACCCAATCATGCAGTTTCTATGGAAATTAATGTAAGCAAGGCTTGTAAAAGACAAGACAAAGCATTCTCAAATTAAAAACAGAATAGACAAAATACATGGTTGTAATTAGAACACTGTCCTTCTAGTAAGATTTTAGATGTGGGAACAGAATTTGCGTGTGAGTTACTCTGACTTTGGCACATAGGCTTCAGCCAGACTCACTTTCATAAACAAGCCAATTGTGGATTTAACTCTTTACAGCCAGCACTGCTTATAGCCTGCCTTGGGCATAATCAATATTATGGTCCCCTGCAGAACTACATTCTCATACAAACATTTAAATTTTTAAACAGTACTGAGGATTGAACCCAGAGCTTTCACACTGATCTAGGTCTCCAGGTCTTTTTTATTTTAAGATAGGGTCTTGCTAATTCACTAAATTACCCAGACTGGGCTTGAACTTGAGATCCTCCTGCCTCAGCATCCCAGAGTGCTATACCCATGGACCACCACACCTGGCACAAATATTTCTTTTATAATCGTGGGACACAACTAGAATTTTTTTTTTTTTTTGGTACCAGGGATTGAACTTGGGACCTTGTGCTTTCGAGGCGGGCAGCAGAACCACTGAGCTAAATCCCTGTCCCTAGATTCTTTGAAGGTAGTTGAACATTTTTTATCTTTAGGCTCCAGCACATTTCCATAAGAATAGTAAATGCTCAGTAATTTTACACTTTTCTTGGTATAGCTGTGATTGGAAGAATTCTTACAATGATCTCAAGATTTCTATCTTTAAATTAAACAATACTATAACTTTTTACTTGAAAGGCCTTTTCAGATGCAATTGAGATTAATAATTAGCTGGGTTCATAATCCCAGCACTGAGGGGTAAGCTGAGGCAGAAAGATTTCAAGTTTAAATCCTGCCTGGGAAATTTAGTGAGACCTCATTTTAAAATAAAAAATAAAAAAGCAGGGGACATAATAGTGGTAGAGCACCTTGGGTTCCACCTCTGGTAACCTCCCTTAACAAAATTCTAATTAGTTGTTTTAAGCCTCTAAATTTGTGGTATATTAATAGAAAACTAATACAAAAAATAAAACTTTTTTTTTACTATGTAGGATCTTTTTTTGGTACCGGGGATATAATTCGGGACCTTGCGCTTGTGAGGCAGGCACTGGAACCACTGAGCTAAATCCCTGGCCCACTATGTAGGATCTTAAAATAGGGTTCTAATACAAGGAAATTCACAATGATATTTCTTGTTATTAAATAATTCTCATTTGTGAAAGAACCTAGAACTTAAATCTGTAACTTCGGAGCAAACCTGAGCATAGTCTACTTCTGCAATATTACCCAGAAGCCATTTGCTCATTGTGTTTTCAAATTGGATGCCATATTATTTGGGCAGAGGGTATAGCTTTTTCCCCGCTCCTTCCCCATTTCCATCTGTATTAGTCAGCTAGGACCACCATAATAAAATGTCACAGACTGGTTGGCTTTATGTAACAGAAATTTACTTTTACAGTTCTGGAAGCCTGGTGTCCAGATCAAGGTGTTGCTGGCAGGGTTGGTTTCTGATGAGGCCTCTCCCCTTGGCTTGAAGATAGACATCTTATCACTGTGTCTTCACATGGCTTTTTTTCTGTGCATGTACACTTCTGGTATCTTTTTTTTTTTTCTTTTTCTTTTTTTTTGAGACAGGGTCTCACTAAATAATTCAGGCTGGCCTCAAATTCACAGCAATCCTTCTGCCTCAGTCTCCCTACTGATGGGATTACAGGTATGCACCACCACATTCCTCCTGCCTTTTCTTTTTTTAAAGATAAGGACACCAATCCTACTAGAATAGCACACCATCTTCATAATCTCATTTAAATTTACCTCCTAAAAGGTCCTTTTTCCAAAGGTCACATTGTGAGTTGGAACTTCAAACTATGAAATTTCATGGTAATCAGCCCCTCTGGCCTCCTGAAATTCATGTCCTTTTTACATGCAAAATATATTTATCCAGTCCCAAAAGGCTCCCCTTTAACCCATTCTAACATAAATTCCATGCTAAAGTCTCATTTATTTGTTTTTTGTGCTGGAGATTGAACCCAAGCATTCTATCCCTCCAAAGTCTCATCTAAATATAGATGTTCCTTTACTTTTGATGGGAATAAATCCCAGTAAATGTAAACTTAAAACACTGTTAAATAAAAAATGCATTAAATACATCTAACTTACTGAACGTCATTGTTTAACCTAGCCTAACTTAAACTCTGATTATTAACAAGAATCTTCAGTTAGGCTAACCATCACACCATCTAACTAGCCAGGTAAAAGCAAATCTTTCTGTCTCTATAGATCTGCCTGTTCTAGAGTTCATATACACGAAATTATGCAATATGTGGCCTTCACTTAACACAGTCTCTTTTTTTTTTTTTTTTTTTGGTACCGGGGATCGAATTCGGGTCCTTGCGCTTGCGAGGCAGGCAGCGGAACCACTGAGCTAAATCCCTGGCCCTCCACTTAACACATTTTCAAGATTCATTCTACAATTGATGTTCACTTTTTATTTTGAAGTCAAACAGTATTCCATTGTATAAATAAACTACATTTTGCTTCTTCATTCATCAGTTCATGGACATTGGATTGTTTCTACTTTTTTTTTTGTACCGGGGATTGAACTCAGGACCTTGCATTTGCGAGGCAGGCACCAGAACCACCGAGCCAAACCCCTGGCCCGTTTCTACTTTCCTAATCTGATAGTAGGCATCTATGAAAACGTACAGCTGGTACCATACTTATTGGACACAATAGGTGATTTTCTCTTAAGATTAGAAATAAGTTAAGAATGTTTACTCTCACCATTTATTTTCAACACTTATGAAAAAAAGCATTTAATGGAGGTTTTAGCCAGTGAAAATGGGGGAGGGGGAAATGGAATACAGGCCTTCAGATTTGGGCTATTATGAATAATAGTATTCAGAACATTCACATACAAATTTTTCTGTGGACATATGTTTTCATTTCTCTTGGTATATATGTAGGGATGAAACTGTGAGATCATATCATAACTCAATGTATAATTGAGAAACTGCTAGACTCTCTTCTAAAATGGTGGTATATCCACTTTGGATTCCCACCAATAGTTTATGAGGATTCCAATTGCTCCACCTTCTCACCAACATTTGTTATTATGTATTTGATTATAGCTATCCTAGTCAGTGTGAAGTATTATCTCTCTGTGGTTTGGATTTGAATTTCTCCAATAGTGGATAATAGTGAACATCATTTCATGTACTTACTGGCCATCTGTATATCTTCTTTGCAGAATGATTTATTGTGTTCCTTTGACTTTTGTTCAGTGTTGGGGTTTGAGTCCAGTTCCTTGCACATGCTAGGCAAGCCCTCTACTGAGCCACTTGTTCAACCTTCCTTTGCCCACTTTTTTTTTTTTTGCAGTACTGGGGATCAAACTCAGGACCTCATGCTTGTGAGGCAGACACATTGCCACTGAGCTAAATCCCTCGCCCTCTTTGCCCATTTTTAAATTGTCATTACTGAGCTCTAATGACACTGATTTTCATGTTAAAACAACCTTATATTCCTGGATAAACCCTATTTTGTCATGCTATACTTCTTATATAATATCAATTTGATTTAGTAAAATTTTATAATTTTTTAATCTATGTTTATGAGTGGTATTGAGCTATAGTTTTCTTGTAGTAACACTGTCTGATTTTGGTATCATAATACAAATGGGCTTATATAAGAAGTTGGGAAGTATTCTCTTCTTAAAACTTCTGGAAGCTGGGGACAGTTGCACATGACTGTAATCCTAGCACTTGGGAGGTTGAACCAGGAGGATTGAGGGTTGAAGGCCAGCCTGGTCTATATACTGGGTTTGAGATCAGCTTGCACTACATAGTGATATCGTCTGAAATTTTTTTTTTGAAATTTTTATCTTGGGATAGCAGACATAGCATTACCTTATAAAGTTAGTGGCCTATGACATGCTCCTCAGCTTTGTAGATAAAAGCTAATCACCCAGAAATACTCCATAGTAATAAAATTCACTTATATTTAACCCAAAAAATCAAGTTGTAATTAGTCTTTTATGAATTCATACTGGTCCATTACTACATTCTCATTTTACTAATGAGAAGTTGTGTAGAAAGCAAATGTATAACTATGTGGTTGCATGGTAAGCACAGAATCAGAAAGTGGATTAATTGGGTATCTACTGAAAACACAAGGATATGGTCTCATTTATTATGCATATATTCCCTATATAGCTCTTGGGTATAAGTAAATGAAATGTGTGAATTGTCTGGCTGAAGTACTTATATTGCTAATTTTTGCCTCTTGGGCTAAGGTGATAGGTGACAACTAGGGTAGATTTGTAGAACATGATGTATTTGCCTGGGAAAGAAAAACATCTGAAGAACTGAACTTTTTGCAAGCACATGATAAAGGGGGCTAGAATTATTATTTTTGCTTTTGCAGTACTGGGGATTGAATTGAGGGACTCACATATGTTAGGCATGTGGTCTCTATCACTGAGCTATGTTCCCAGCCCTTTTTATTTTTGATACAGGTTCTTATAAAGTCACCTGGGCTGGCCTCAACCTTGCAATTCTCCTGCCTCAGTGTTATCACACAGCCTGTGAAGTAGCTGGCATTTCAGACATTGACTCTTAGAGACTAGGAAAGATGATGAGAAATTATGCACAATTTTCAAATGTGCCAGCCTCCTCATCTAAATATTTGTGATTTCCTCTCTGTAACACTCTTCTTGATGTCCCATACTCCACAGCACCTTGCCTCTCTCCTCATCCTCTCCACTCTCCAGGTCCCCTGTCATTTTCCTGACTTTACTTCTCATCCTTTGTTCTTAATACAAAAAATAATTTATAGGAAGCCTTTTCTGACTTCCTAGGTATGAACTCTCATAGCATCCTGTACTTCTCCTTCAAGGTATTTACCTCATGTTCACTAGAGACTGACTGTCCTTTTCTTCATTAGAATGTAAACTTTGTAAAAAGGAAGAAACGTTTCTGTCTTGCTCTACATTTTATCATTTTAAAATTTTAATTTTATTGGTACATTTTAGATATACAATATAATGACATTCATCATTGGAAATTTGTACCTTTACATAGTCTCTCTTGGTTCTTATTTTTTACTCATTCCCCAGCCCTCCCTTCAACCCTTCCACCCCTCCCTGTTTACAAAGACTTTGTTTCCATTTTTTTCATTTTCTCTCTCTTTTTTTTTTTTTTTGGTATTGGAGATTGAACTTGGATCCTTGCACTTGCGAGGCAGGTGGCAAATATCATTTTCTCATATTAATTCTATCAGATATCAGAAAATGGAAAGACATCCCTTGCTCCTGGGTAGGAAAAGTCAACATAGTGAAAATGGCCATACTTCCAAAACTGCTATATAGATTCAATGGAATCCCAATTGAAATCCCAGCAGCATACTTCACGGACCTTGAGAAAACAATCCAAAAATTCGTTTGGAACAAGAAGAGACCTAGAATAGCAAAAGCAATTCTAGGCAACAGAGACATGGCAGGGGATATCAAAACCTCCAATTTGAAACTATACTACAAAGCTACTGTGATAAAAACAGCATGGTACTGGCAAAGAAACAGACTTGAGGACCAGTGGAACAGATTAGAAGATGCAGAAACAACTCCAGACACACTCAGCCACCCCAACTTCAACAAAGGAGCCAAACACCCTCACTGGAGGAAAGCCTCTTTAATAAATAGTGCTGGAAAAATTGGGTTTCAACTTGGCAAAGATTAAAACTAGACCTATATCTCTCATCATGTACTAAACTAAAATCAAAATGGATTAAAGATCTAAATATTAAAACAGAAACACTGAACTGGCTGAAAGAGAGGTTAGGTAGAACTCTTGAAGACATTGGTGTGGGAAAAGATTTTATGAACAAAACCTCAGTTGCCTGTGAAATAGCACAAACAATCAACAAGTGGGATCTCTTCTTATTAAAAAGCTTCTTGGGTCAGGGATTTAGCTCAGTGGTTCCGCCACCTGCCTCACAAGCGCAAGGTCATGAGTTCGATCCCCGATACCAAAAAAAAAAGCCTTCTGCACAGCAAGAGAAACCACCAACAGTGTGAAGAGACAACTCACAATGTGGGAAAAAATTTTTACCAGCTGCTCCTCAGACAAAGGTCTACTATCTAGAATCTATAAAGAGCTTAAAAAAAAAAATCAGCCCTCCCAAATTTAAAGACCCAATCCAAAAACGGCCATCTGAAATGAATGGATAAAGACAAAGAAGTAGAAACAGCAAAGAAACATATGAAAAAATGTTCAACATCACTGGTCATTCGAGAGATGCAAATGAAAACAAGGCTGAGATTCCACCTTACTCCAGAAAGAATGGCTGCTATCATGAAATCAACCAATAACAAATGCTGGCAGCTCTGTGGGGAAAGAGGAACACTGCTCCACTGCTGGTGGGAGTGTAGACTGGTGCAACCACTGTGGAAATCAGTATGGAGATACCTCAAAGAACTAGGACTGGAAATCCCATTTGATCCAGCTATTCCCCTGCTGGGTATCTTCCCCAAAGAATTAAAAGAATCATACCACAGTGATATATGTGCACCCATGTTCATAGCAGCACAATTTGTAATAGCTAAAACTTGGAAGCAGCCCAATTGCCCATCAACTGGAAACTGGATAAAGAAAATGTGGTTTTAAAAAACAAAATGGAGTACTACTCAGCCATAAAAAGAGAAATTAGAGACATTTATAGCTAAATGGATGCACATTGAGGTGATACTCTTAAGTGAAATAAATAGGACACACGTGTAAATACCGAATAGTTTCTCTAGTGTGAGAAACTGAAAGTGTAAATAAGGACTAAAAGGTGTAATAGATAATGTGAAATAGGAAGAAAAGGGGCAAAGGGCAAGGGGAATTGGAAAGGTAGGGGAAAAGAAAGAAGGAAATGGAGTTAATATGAGAAAATCTATATTTTATCTTTAATACCCAGCACTGTGCTGCCACATTGCTGCTCTGAGTATATTTTTGTTGCTGTCAGATGAAAGATCTCAATGAGGGCAACCTAAAGTGACATCAAAAGGGACAGTATACATTGACTGAAGAGTGAAAACAAAACAATGAAATGAAAACAGCAAGTTTATTTAATTCTTTTAAGAATCTGACCCATGAAATTATATGAGAAGATGGGTAGTTAAACTAGTGATATGAGATTGAAGAAAATATTTTTCTGTTTGGGGTTAGAAATTTGAGCACGTAAAAAAAATTTTTTTGAATATGTTTAATGTTGGTGTGTATCTTAGTCCATTCCAGCTGTACCATACCATGAACTAGGAAGCTTACAAGCAAAAAAAATATATTTCTCACAGTTTTGAGCCTGGAAAGACTAAGATCAAGGCAGACTGGTGTCTGGTGAGGACCTGTTTTCTGGTTCACAAATAGCATCTTCTTGCTGGTAGAAAGAGCAAAGGGCCTCTAAGGCCTCTTTGATAAAGTTACCAAACCCATCACCTCCCAAAGGTCCCACTTATTAATACACCATTACCTTGAGGGTCTGGATTTTAACTTGTGAATTTTGGTTGACATAAACATTCAGCCCATAGCAGTGGGAAAAAACAAAACATAAGAAAAAATAAAGATACAGTTGTAAGGAAATAAGTGGTGAAAAGAAATATTAAAGGAGATAAAAAAAAGGGATTCAAAACTCAGGTAGACAGATTACCTAGAAGGAAACCCAGTTTTCATTGAGCTGACAAATAGGTAAAATGAACACAGTTTCAGACTAAGTTTATAAATTCAGGGGCAAGAAATTGTAGGATTTCTCTTTTGATGCCTACCCTTTTTTCTCTGAAGCAGAAGGTGAAGTTACCTGCTAAATATGCATATGTCATATGAGATCATGTGACAGTGTCATAACAACTTAAGTTTGATATAACTGGGGAAAAATGTACATAAGGAACTAAGAAAAATGGTTAGGCAACGGTAGAGAAAAACAAACGTGTATGCTAAGGTGAGTTTAAGCTACTTCACAAAGAGATTCTCAAAATTCAATGGCTTATGAAAAAATTTATTTCTCATTCATGTAGTCTACCAAGAAGAATGCTTCAGTTCACATGGGCACCAGATTCCCTTTATTTTGTATTTTCTGCCTATAGTATTTTCCTTCATCTGAATGGCTGAAGTTTGATTTAAGGCTAGCCCAGCCCTAGGGAAAGAGCTCAGAGGAGCACATATATAAAATTTTGATGCCTGGGCCTGAAGTGCCACACATTATTTCTGCTTTTGTTCTGCTGGCAAGAACTTAAGTCACAGGAGGAATTGAGAAATGTAATATCTGGCCATGGACCCAGCTAAAACTGTTATGAAGAGAGAGGACAAACTGACTTTAGTGAAAAATTAGCTTAAACATAGGAGAGAAAAAAAGGACAGTTAATGAGTTTGGCAGTTTCCTCCTAAAACCAAAGAACTAGAAATCGTAGGATAATGTCAAGGGAGAGACTTAAAGTGACAGGCTATCATGATAACTAAGCTGAATTTAAAAAATGAATAATAGCAGAAGCCAAGATAACACTTAAGGATCAATTATTATTTGTCAGATTATTTTTCCTAAGGGTTTAATATTCACAATAACTATTTGAGGTAAATACCATTATTTTACTGTATTTTACAGTGGAAGAAACAAAAGACATAGAGAAACTAAGTAACTTGCCCCAAGTGACACAGCAAATAGCAAGGCCAGGCTTCAAACTGATAAGAATTAATCAGGTTCAAGGGCCCACACACTCTTGACAATAGGATTGCACCTGCCTCACTAATAGTTATAGTCTACTGAATACTTACTGCATTCAAGTAGCATGCTATTATTTCACACTTGTTACCTTATTTAATCCACACCAGACACTTTTATTAGATATTGCTTTCATTTTACATTTAAACAGACTGAAGTTTAGTTATTTATTGCTCAAGGTCACATAGCTTATAAACGAGGAACCAGGATCAAACAGATCTGTATGACCTCAGAGCTTATTTCTTATTTTTAAATTTCTAAGGTTTTTTATTGAGGTAGAATTTATGAACAATGAAATTCAACTATTTTAAGCATACAATTCAATGAGTTTGGACAAGTATATAGGCTTGGCACTAACAACCTAATCAAGACACAGAACATTTCTGTTACCCTAGAAAGTTTACTCCTATTTTCTTCCATTCAATTTTCCCCACACTCAGAGGCAACCACTGAGATTTGATCTGTTATCACAGATAAGTTTTGTCTATTCTTGAAATTAAAATAAATGGTATCATGTACTATTTACTTTTGTGTACAGGTTTTTTTTCTTTCAGTATGTCTTTTGAGCTTCATCCATGTTACTGGGTATAATTGTAGTTCACTTTCTGACAGTATTTAAGTATTCAAATATATCAAGTAGCTTATTCATTCTTTCACATCTCAGTTGTATGCATTTGCTGCCAATGGGGAAAAAATACTGTGAACATTAATGTCCAAATCTTGGTGTATTTTCCTTTCTCTTGGTTTAACTAGGAGTAGTATCACTGGATCATGTAGTAGATTCATGTACAATATTAAAAGGAATAGCCAAACAATTTTCAAAGTCATTCCAGATGCTCAACATCATTTGGTATTCTTAGTCTTTTTAATATTAGCATTTCTAGTGGATATCTCATTGAGCTTTTTTTATTTCCCTGTTGAATAAAGATGTTGAACACTCACAAATGTTCACACATACTCTTCTGTAAAGTTTTCAAGTGTTTTACCTATTTTTAAATTGGGATGTTTGTTTTAATAAGTGATTTAGAATGAACATTATACATTTTGGATACAATGTCCTTCTCATCTATATTAATAGCACTCTCTGATTTGCCTTTACCTTTTCTTAATGGTGAGTTCTTATGAACACAAAGTTGAATTTTGATCAAGTCCAACTTATTAACCTTTTCTTTTATAGTTAGTGCTTTTGGGGTTTTAAGAAGTCTTGGCCTATCCCCATGTTGTGAAGTTGTTCTCCTATTTCTTTAGAGTTTAGCTTTCATGTTTATGTCTATGACCCATTCTGATCTAATTTTAATATATAATATGAGCTGAGGACTGTATTAATTCTTCTCAGTTGCACCATTCTTAAGACTTTCAACACTGAATGACTTTGATGGCCTTGTTAAAAATCAAATACATAATGTATACCTTTATATATATTATAAAATATAAATATAGTTTAATGTGTT
This sequence comes from Heterocephalus glaber, assembly GCF_053883595.1. Lineage (NCBI taxonomy): Eukaryota > Metazoa > Chordata > Mammalia > Rodentia > Bathyergidae > Heterocephalus > Heterocephalus glaber. The sequence goes on along the minus strand of NW_028258296.1, from coordinate 28,373,014 downwards.
TGATAAATCTATGGGCTCTTCTTTTGATTCTATTAATATTGTAATTTTATAATATTCTTAAAATCAGGTCCAATAAGTTCTCCAACTTAGCTATTTTTCAAGACTATTTTGTCTCCTCTAGGTCCTTGCCATGTAGAACTGGATTATAGATTTAAAAAAAAAAAGGATATACTGAGCTTTAGTTTGGGTTTATACTGAATTTATACATCAATTTGGGAGAGAAATGAGATCTTAGCAATACTGAATTTTTCTGTTAATGAACATGGTAACTAGTATCTATATATTTATATCTTTAATTTGTCATGGAAATATTTTATAGTTTTCAGTGTATAAGTCTTCATATTTTCCATTACATTTAACCCTAAATATATTTTTAATGATGTTGTATTAAACATTTTTGAGGACTTTCAGGAAGATGGCAGAGTGGTGAACAGTAGCAAAACACCCTCTCCAAGATTTGGTGTCCAGACAGCGGAAGGAAGAGGAGGGAAGTGGGTCCTGGGACCCAGCAAGGATCTGAAGTGAGAATTGAAGCCCACAGGGAGAGCAAAGTGAGACTTTAATGAAGAAGAAGGAGGTGACAAGTGGAGCTTTCTTCTTGAGCCCTGACTTACTTCATGGGAGGGGCAGCCCAAACGTGCAGTCACACAGTGACTACTGGTTACCCCAGAGGCCTCCATGGAGAGATGCACCAGTGGAATGAAGCACTGGATGCAGTGTACTGAAGTGGCAAGTGAGTTATTTAGGTTCAGATATCCCCTAAGAGAGGGTGATTGACTGGTAGCCATCTTGGAGAGAGGCCAACTGAGCTCAGAACTCCAAGTAACTCGGCTCTATCTAGCAGCTCTCAGCATCAGAGTTAGGCGGAACTGAGTTCAAGTTGGCAGGAGCTCAAGGAGCTGAGTTCAAGCTGCCAGGAGGCACACAGTGTGTTGCAGGCTGAAAAAAATCGGGTTTCAGCCTTACAGTCAGAAACCAGCCTGAACTTCAGTGGAATTAAAGCTGTACACTTGCGGGGACTATCCGCTAGTCCAGTCTGAATTCATCCATCAAAAGAAACAGACTGGCAGAATGGATCAAAAAGCAAGATCCAACAATACGCTACATACAAAAACCACATTTAATAAAAAGGAATTCATAGGCTGAAAGTCAAAGGATGGAAAACAATATTCCATGTGACAGGAAGCTGGAAAAAAGCAGGGATAGCTACTCTATTTGCAGACAAAGTGGATTTAAAGCTAGGACTGATTAAGAGAGACAAAGAAAGTTACTACATCCTTGTAAAGGAAACAATCTAAGAGGATGCAATAACAATCATAAATATATGTGCACCAAATACCAGCACACCTGATATCAAACAAATATTAATGGACATAAAAAATCAAATAAGCACTAATACAATTGTAATGGGGAACCTCAATACTCCACTGAAACAGACAGATCAAGTAGACAAAAAAATCAACAAAGCAATATCAGAACTGAACCAAACTTTTGAAAAAAATGGACTTAGTAAAAGTCTACAGAGTGTTCCAATCCACAACATCAGAATACACATTCTTCTCACTGCACATAGAATGTTCTCCCAAATAGACCACATACTAGCTCATGGAACATGGCTAAGTAAATGGAAAGGAACTGAAATTATCCTATGCATATTATCAGACCATAGTACAATGAAACTGGAAATCAATGGCAAAAGATACCACAAAAACTTCATAAACACATGGAAATTAAATAACACTCTCCTGACCAACCAATGAGTCACAGATGAAATTAAAGAAGAAATTAGTTTCTACAATTAAATGATAATGCCAATACAACATATTGGAACTTATGGGATGCAACGAAAGCAGTCCTACGAGGGAAATTTAGTGGTGAATTCCCATATTAGAAAAACAGAGCAAGCTCAAATAAACAACCTAATCTTGAACCTCAAGCTTTTAGAAAAAGAAGAGCAAGTCAAGCCCAAAGCTCATATGTGGGAGGAAATTATAAAGATCAGAGCAGAAATTAATGCAGTGAAGACTAAGAAAATAATACAAAGAATCAATGAATCAAAGAGTTGGTTCTTTGAAAGATTAAATTGACAAATTCTTAGTCAATCTTGTCAAAAAAAAGGGAAAGAAAAGGCTTAAATCCATGCAATTAGGAATGAAAAGGATGAAATCACACCAAATTCTGCAGAAATCCAGAAGATCATCAATACCTACTTCAAGAACCTGTATTCTAATAAGATGGAAGACACAGAAGAAATGGACAGATTCCTAGATACATATGAATTACCAAAGCTCAATCAAGAAGATATAAAAATTTTAAATAAACCAATATCAGTCAATGGAGTTGAAGATGTAATTAAAAATCTACCAACAAAGAAAAGCCCAGGCCCTAACAAATTCACAGCCAAATTCTACAAGAATTTTAGAGAAGACCTAGTGCGCTACTTCTCAAACTCTTTAATGAAATTGAAAGGGAAGCAATACTCCCAAATTCATTCCTGGAAGCAAGCATTACCCTGATACCAAAACCAGAGAAGGATCCAACCAAAAAGAGACCTACAGGCTAATCCCTCTACTGAACATAGACACATAAATCCTCAATGAGATACTGGCAAGCAGAATGCAGCAAATCTTCAAGATTATTTACCATGACCAAGCAGGATTCATCCCAGGGATGCAGGGATGGTCCAACATATGCAAATCAATAAATGCAACACAATAAATTAACAGAGGCAAGGACAAAAACCTTACATGATAATCTCAATAGATGCAGAAAAAGCATTTGACCAAATCCAACACCCATTCATGAAAATTGGAATAGGTGGTCTTTATCTCAATCTGACAAAAGCCATCTATGACAAACCAATGGCCAGCATCATGATAAATGAACAAAAACTGAAAGCTTTCACTCTAATATCAGGAACAAGATGATGATGTCCACTGTCACTACTCTTATTCAATATAGTTCTGGAAACAGCCAGAGTAATTAGACAAGAGAAGTAAATAAAATAAGGATAGGAAAGGAAGAAGTTAAATTATCATTATTTGCAGATGACATGATACTCTACATAGAAGACCCCAAAAATTCCACCAAAAAACTTCTTGATTTGGCATCCTCATCCAGGTGCAGCAGGGAAGGCTGCCCCAGGCGAGTGGGCATGGGCGTGGGTTGTGGGTGGGACATGGCTCATTGTGTGCAGCTCTGTGTGGTGCTGCCGCAGCCCTCAGTCTGCTCGCTGCCTCAGTGGCACACTGCTCTCCCAAGATGGTTGCCACTGCCGGTACCGTGGGGTCAGCTGAAGGCAAGATCGCTGACCTGAGGGTCATCAACCTCAAGTCTGAGCTGAAGCGGTGGAACTTGGACATCAACGGAGTCAAGATGGTGCTGGTCTCCCGACTGAAGCAGGCTATTGAAGAGGAAGGAGTCTCTATTATTCAGATAATACTGAATTAACTGTTTCAACTGATACTCCAAACGAGAAACCAACCAAAGACAAAGGTAAAAAACAAGAAGCAGATGTGTTGAGTGTAGATGTTTCTGTGGAAGACGATGTTTTTGTCAAGGACTGTGAATTGGAGAATCAAGAGGCACATGAACAAGATGAAAGTGACGAAATAAAGGATTCCGAAGAATTTGGTGAAAATGAAGAAGAAAATGCGCATTCCAAGGAGTTACTTTCTGCTGAAGAGAACAAAAGAGCTCATGAATTAATAGACACAATAGAAGATGTAGAAAAAGAGGACACTGAAAGTTAGGACACTGAGGCTCAAGAAGGTGAAGATGATACCTTTCTAACAGCCCAAGATGGTGAGGAAGGGGAAAATGAGAAAAATTCTGAATTAAGTAAGCCAAAAGATGGGCAGGATGTTCTTGCATAGAACCTGGAGAAGGAAAGCAAGGAGTATGAGATGAATGTGAACCATAAAGATGGTAAGAAGTAAGAGTTCGTGAAGGGTGATCCTGTCGAGAAGGAAGCCAGAGAAAGTTCTAAGAAAGCAGAATCTGGAGACAAAGAAAAGGATACTTTGAAGAAAGGGCCCTTATCTACCGGGGCCTCTAGTCAAGCAAACAGCTATTCAAAGGAATCTAAAGACAGCAAAACATCATTTAAAGATGACAAAGGAAGTACAAGTAGTACTAGTGGTAGCAATGGAAGCTCAACTAAAAGTATCTGGGTTAGTGGACTTTCTTCTAATACCAAAGCTGCTGATGTGAAGAACCTCTTTGGCAAATATGGAAAGGTGCTAAATGCAAAGGTGGTTACAAATACTTGAAGTGCTGGGCCAAAATGCTATGGTATTGTCACTATGTCTTCAAGCACAGAGGTGTCCAGGTGTATTGCACATCTTTATCGAACTGAACTGTATGGTCAGCTGATTTCTGTGGAGAAGGTAAAAGGTGATCCTTCTAAGAAATAAATGAAGAAAATGATGAAAAGAGTAGTTCAAGAAGTTCTGGAGATAAAAAGAATATAAGTGATAGAAGTAGCAAGACACAAACCTGTCAAGAAAGAAGAGATTATCTGAAAAATCTGGGAAAAAAGAAAGCAAGAAAAAAGAAAATGGAGAGTAAAGAAGAGAAGAATGATAATGGAAAAAGTGGTCAGACTTCAGAATTGAGTAAAAAACATGAAGAAAAGAAATGAATAAGTCCAAAGAGTCCAGGACATATGGTCCTATCAGACCAAACTAAGGGAGATCATTGCAGGCCATCAAAAAGAGGAAGATATGAGAAAATTCATGCAAGAAGCAAGGAAAAAGAGAGAGCTAGCCTAGATCAAAAGAGGGACAAAGACTGCAGAAGGAAAGAGATCTTGCCTTTTGAAAAGATGAAGGAACAGAGATTGAAAGAACATTTAGTTCGTTTTGAAAGACTGTGACAAGCAATGGAACTTCGAAGATGAAGAGATTGCACAAAGAGAGCATTGAGAGCGAGAACTAATTAGAATAATTAGAACGGGAATGCTTACAGAGAGAGAGTGCCTAGAAATTGAAAGGCAAAAACTAGACAGAGAATGGAATGTGAACGCTTGGAAAGGGAATGCATTCATATTGAATAGGAACAGCATAAGAAAGCTGAAAGGATTGCTCAAGAAGGAGAGGAACTCGTAAGACAGCAGCAGCTTTGTTATGAACAAGAAAAAAGGAATTCTCTGAAACGCCCATGTAATGTAGATCATAGGCAAGATGGTCCTTACTGAAGTGAGAATAAAAAGTTGTCCCTAGATACAGATGCCCGATTCAGCCATGGATCTGACTACTCCCACCAACAGAACAGATTTAATGACTTTGATCATAGGGAGAGGGGCAGGTTTCCTGACAGTTCAGCAATACAGTCTTCCTCTTTTGATAGTGGGAACGCTTTGTTGGTCAGAGTGAAGGGAAAAAAGCATGGCCAACTGCATGAAGAGAAGATCCCAGCTTTGAGATGCCCCCAAAATTTCAGTGATTCAAGAAGAAATGAGCCACCTCCTCCATGAAATGAACTTAGAGACACAGACAGAAGAGATGTTCGAGGGGAGCAAGGAGAGAACAGTGATCATACACAACAGGCCCAACATGGCACACCCGAGATACCCTTGGGAGGCTGGGTCCAACCCTTCTAGAGCAGTCTCCTGGAAGAGTGAAGGGAGAATGCCTGCCGACAAGTGGGATTCAAGGTTTTGTGTTGGGTTTCAGAGATGAAAGGCCAGAGCATTCTGGCAGGGACTTGTCAGGACACAGTGTGAGAGGCGCTCCACCTGGGAGTCGAAGTAATGCTTCTGGGTATGGCAAAGGAGAGAGTGACAGAAGAGTCACTCAGACAGGGGCAGTGGAGCCCAGCACTACCCTAAAGAACGACACGTGGTTGATCGACATGGAGGGATCACAAGTGGACCAAGGAAAGAGAGGCATGGTCCACCTTCTCAAGAGCCTGGCTACCATGACACAAGGTTAATGAGCAATGGCCTGGCAGGTGCAGGCATGATGAGCCAGCACTCGAGGTGAGGAGCTGGTCCATGAAGACGAATTCTGCCATCACACAGTCACTTCCTTAGCCTTACACAAAGGTCATTATAGTTGCTGAGAGATTGAACTGTGAATAGGAAAAACGTAAGTCTGCTTAAACTTTCCCCATCTGAACTCAGTATCGCTGAGAGGTATGCAGGGCTGCTGATGCTAATTTGTTAGTTTGGGTTCCTCATTGAAAGTGAATTGTTTGCATTCTGACAAGTGGACCAGGCTGGGTACAGGTTTGCAGGGGATTTGGGATCCAGTAGGTACTAAGCAGACACCTTATGTAAAGACCATCTTGAGTTGCACTGAAAACACCGAATCAGCCCACTGCAGACAGGCAGGTCTGCTGACGCCATCCCAAGGTCACCCGTCTCACTGAAAACACCGAATCAGCCCGCACCCCGGCAGCAATCCACTGGATCCCCCTCCGTTCCTTTGGCCTCTTCTCTGTACAGCCACTTGGTTCCACACTACAAAGACGCAGAGGACACCGGACCACCAGACTACTGTACTGCAGCTAATCAAGTTCTCAGCATTTAAAGAATTCTTACCCAGAGGTAGGGGCTTCTGAGCCGTCATCCCACTGATCCTGGTCCAGAGGAAGGGGCTTCTGGGCCGCCAACCATGCCACCGCTCCCAGCCCAGAGGAAGAGGCTTTCGGGCCACCATCCCTACTGCCGCTCCTGGCCCCTGGCCCACCTCTCCCAGCTCAGAGGAGGTGAGCTGTGCAGACGCCAACAGCACCCCCCCACCCCACCCCTTGGAAATGAGAAAACATGTAAATAAGTCTCAAAACCAGACTTCCAGATCACCTACAGCAACCCCAAAGGGAAATGAGATAGAACACTCTGATACTCAAACACCTGGACCCACCGAACTGGCAACAAAAGGGGATCTCGAAAATGAAATCAGAAATAATTTCTCAGATAACAGGAGAAATTGTGCTCCTAGAGCAAGAAATGATTAATAAATCTAGAGAGGAGCTGAGGAACATGATGGAATCCCAACATAGGAAACAAATGGAATCCATAAAACAGATGCAAATAGATTTCCAGGAGAGGAAAAACTCCATTTAAAGTCTACACAGCAGAATGGGCCAATGTGAGGACAGAATTTCAGATATAGAAGATAAGATTACAATTTATGACCAGGAAAAGAAAAATTGTTTCAAAATTATAAGGGAACATGAGAAATCAATCCAGCAGCTGCTAGACAATGCAAAAGAAGAATAACATAAGACTGACTGGAGTCAATGAAGAAACAGGAGAGAGTGCAGATGACATAAAAAAAATTCTTCACAGAAGTAATGGCAGAAAACGTCACAAGCAGGGGAAAAGAACTTGACATACAGATCAATGAGGCATATAGGACTCCAAATAGCCTTGATCAAAAAAAATCTACACATAGGCATATAATTGTGAAGATTCCAGAAACACAACAGAAAAACAAAGTTCTACAAGCAGTTAGAGAAAAGAAAGAAATCACATACAAAGGAAAGCCCATCAGAATTACAGCAGATGTCTCAACACAAACCATCAAGGCAAGAAGAGCTTGGAGTGACATATTCCAAGCCCTAAAAGAAAACAGCCTCCAACCCAGATTGATGTACCCTGCAAAACTATCTTTCAAAATTGATGGAGAAATAAGATATTTTCATGACAAAGAGCACCTTAGGAACTTCGTGAATACAAACCAGCACTCCAAAAACTTTTACACAATATCCTAGGAACAGACATCGAGGATCACAACCCCAGGAAGCAAAGCAGAATGAACCCATCTGGCATGACAAGAAATTAAATGTAAAGGGAGAGAACCCAACAAAAAGAAAAAGTCATGGCAATGATAAGTCAATATGTTTCAGTTATAACCATCAACATTAATGGTCTCAATTCACCAATCAAAAGAAACAGACTGGCAGAATGGGTCAAGAAGCAAAATCCAACAATATGCTGCATACAAGAAATACACTTAATTCAAAAGGAAACTCATAGACTGAAAGTTAAAGGGTGGAAAACAATACTCCATGCAACGGGAACCCCCAAAAAGCAGGAGTAGCTATCCTCTTTGCAGATCAAGTAGATTTCAAACCAACACTGATTAAGAGAGACGAAGAAGGACACTACACCTTTGTAAAGGGAACAATCCAAGAGGAAGAGATGACAGTCATAAATATCTATGCACCAAACACTAGTACGCCCAAATATATAAAACAAATACTAACAGACATGTAAAGTCATATATGCACTAATACAATTGTAGTGGGGGACCTCAACACCTCACTGTCACAGATAGATCAACTAGACTAAAAATAAGTAATGAAATACTAGAACTCAATTGAACTCTTGAACAAATGAACTTAACAGATGTTTACAGAGTCTTCCACCCCACAAAATCAGAATACACATTCTTCTCAGTTGCACATGGGTCATTCTCCAAAATAGATCACATACTCACACATAGAACATGGTTAAGTAAGTGCAAAGGAATTGAAGTTATCCCCTGTATATTATCAGACCATAGTGCGATGAAAGTGGAGATCCACAGCAAAAGAAACTCAAAAAATTTCATAAACACGTGGAAATTGACAACACACTTCTGAACAACCAATGGGTCACAGAGGAAATTAAAGAAGAAAACAGACAGTTCCTTCAATTAAATGACAATGACAATACAACATATCGGAATCTATGGGACACAATGAAAGCAGTCTTATGAGGGAAATTCATAGCACTGAATATGCATATTAGGAAAACAGAACAAACCCAATTAAACAACCTGATGCTGAACCTCAAGCTTCTAGAAAAAGAAGAGCAGAACAACCCCAAAGCTCATACAAGGGAGGAAATTATAAAGATCAGAGGAGAAATCAATGCAATGGAGACTAAGGGAACGATACAAAAAAATCAATGAAGCCAAGACTTGGTTCTTTGAAAGAATCAACAAAATTGACAAACCCTTAGCCAACCTTATCAGAAAAAGGAAAGAAAAGCCCCAAATCCATGCAATTAGGAATGAAAAGGGTGAAATTACAACAGACCCAGCAGAAATCCAGAGGATCATCAATACCTACTTCCAGAACCTATACGCCAATAAGATGGAAAACACAGAAGAAATGCACAGATACCTAGATACGTATGAATTACCAAAGTTGAATGAAGAAGACCTAAAAATTCAAAACAACCCAGTATCAACCTATGAAACTGAAAACATAATTAAAAACTTATCAACTAAGAAAAGCCCGGGCCCTGATGGCTTCACTGCTGAATTCTACAAGACATTTAGAGAGGAACTGCTGCCACTACTGTTTAAACTCTTCAATGAAACCGAAAGGGAAGCAATACTCCCAAATTCATTCCTGGAAGCAAGCATCACCTTGATCCCCAAAACAGAGAAAGACCCAACCGAAAAGAAGAACTATAGGCCAATCTCACTAACGAACATAGATGCAAAAATCCTTAGTAAGATATTGGCAAATAGAATGCAGAAGATCATCAAGAAGATCATACACCCTGATCAAGTGGGATTCATCCCAGGGATGCAGGGATGGTTCAACATACGCAAATCAATCAATGTGTAATACACTATATCAACAGAGCCAAGGACAAAAACCATATGATTATCTCCATAGACGCAGAAAAAGCATTTGACAAAATCTGGCATGCATTTATGATAAAAACCGTATAAAAAATTGGAATAGATGGTCTCTACCTCAAACTGATAAAAGCCATCTATGAAAAACCAACAGCCAATATCATACTAAATGGTCAAAAACTGAAATCCTTCACACTAAAATCACAAACAAGACAAGGATGTCCACTGTCATCACTCTTGTTCAATATAGTTTTGGAAACACTAGCCATGGCAATTAGACAAGAGAAAGAAATAAAATGAATAAAGATAGGAAATGAAGAAGTCAAATTGTCATTATTTGCAGATGACATGATACTCTATATAAAAGACCCAAGAACTCCACCAAAAGTCTTCTAGACTTAATAACCAAATTCAGTCAAGTAGCTGGTTATAAGGTCAACACACAAAAATCAATAGCTTTCCTCTACACCAATGACAGACTCACTGAGAGAGAAATACGGCAAACAATTCCTTTCACAATAGCATCCAAAAAACTGAAATACCTAGGAATCAATGTAACGAAAGAAATCAAAGACCTCTTCTCTGAAAACTATAGCACTCTGAAAAAAGAGATTGAAGATGATATCAGAAAATGGACAGACATCCCCTGCTCCTGGGTAGGAAGGATTAATATAGTGAAAATGGCCATACTTCCAAAACTGCTATATAGATTTAATGCAATTCCAATTGAGATCCCAGCAACATACTTCAAGAACCTTGAGAAAACAATCCAAAAATTCATTTGGAACAAGAAGAGACCCAGAATAGCAAAAGCAATTCTAGGTAACAGAGACATGGCAGGGGGTATCACAATCCCCAACCCGCAACTCTACTACAAAGCTACTGTGATAAAAACAGCATGGTAGTGGCAAAGAAACAGACTTGAGGACCAGTGGAAACGATTACAAGATGCAGAAACAACGCCAGACACACTCAGCCATCTTATCTTCGATAAAGGAGCCAAACACCCTCACTGGAGGAAAGATAGCCTCTTTAATAAATGCTGCTGGAAAAACTGGGGTTCAACTTGGCAAAGATTAAAACTAGACCTATATCTCTTGCCATGTACTAAACTAAAATCGAAATGGATTAAAGATCTAAACATTAAAATAGAAACTCTGAACCAGTTGGAACAGAGGTTAGGTAGAACCCTTGACGACATCGGTGTAGGAAAAGATTTTATGAACAAAACCTCAGTTGCCCGTGAACTAGCACAAACAATCAACAAGTGGGATCTCTTCTTATTAAAAGGCTTCTGCACAGCAAGAGAAACCACCAGCAGTGTGAACAGACAACCCACAATGTGGGAAAAAATCTTCACCTGCTCTTCCTCAGACAAAGGTCTACTATCTCGAATCTATAAAGAACTTAAAAAGATCAGACCTCCCAAATTTAAAGACCCAATCCAAAAATGGGCATCTGAAATGAACACACATTTCTCAGACAAGGAAGTAGAAATAGCAAGTAAATACATGAAAAAATGTTCAACATCACTGGTCATTCGAGAGATGCAAATGAAAACAATGCTGAGATTCCACCTTACTCCAGAAAGAATGGCTGCTATCATGAAATCAATCAATAACAAATGCTGGCGGGGGTGTGGGGAAAGAGGAACACTGCTCCACTGCTGGTGGGAGTGTAGACTGGTCCATTTGACCCTGCTATTCCACCACTGGGGATCTTCCCCAAAGAATTAGAAGAATCATACCACAGTGATATATGTGCACTCATGTTCACAGCAGCACAGTTTATAATAGCTAAAACTTGGAAACAGCCCAAATGCTCCTCAACTGGAGACTGGATATAGAAAATGTGGTTTTTTAATAAAATGGAGTACTACTCAGCCATAAAAAATGAGAAATTGGAGACATTTATAGCTAAATGGATGCACATTGAGGCGATACTCTTAAGTGAAACAAATAGGACACACATGTATAAATACCAAATAGTTTCTCTGGTGTGAGAAACTGAAAGTTTAAATGGGGACTAAAATATATGATAGGTAATGTGAAACAGGAAGAAAAGAGGCAAAGGGGAAGGAGGTGGGAGGGGTAGGGGAAAGGAAAGAAGGGAATGGAATTAATATGAGAAAATGGAAAAATAGGAACAAAATCTTTGTAAATACGGAAGAATGGAGGGGTTGAAGGGAGGGCTGGGCAAGGGTGAAAAATAAGAGCCAAGAGAGACTATGTGAAAGTGCAAATTTCCAATGATGAATGTCATTATATTGTATACCTAAAATGTTCCAATGATTAGAAAGAATAATTGACAATGCAAAATAGAAAGAAAAGTTCCAAAGGGGTAGGAGTAGTGGGAGGGGCAGGGGAAAGGAAAGAAGGAAAAGGAAAAATGATGAGAAATGGAAAAAATGGAAATAAAGTCTTTGTAAATAGGGAAGGGTGGAGGGGGTGAAGGGAGGGCTAGGAATGGGGAAAAAATAAGAACCAATATGCATCATGTAAAGGTACAAGTTCCCAATGAGAAATGTAATTGTGTTGTATACCTAAAATATACCAATAAAAGAATTTAAGATAAAAAAAAAAGACCATCAGTATTCCTAAAGTTCTGAGGAAGACAAAACTGAAGGTATGTTCCATTTCCTTCCTTTCCAGATAACTAATAAAACTTTTGGACATTTAACTCCCCCCCTAAAAAAAACCTTCTTGAGTTAATAACCAAATTCAGTAGTGTAGCTGGATACAAAGTCAACACTCAAAAATCAACAACCATTTCACTGCCTGCCTCACAAGTCCAAGGTCCCAATTTCCATCACCTGTACAAAACAAAAATCAAAAAATAACAACTTTCATGGTCACAACTAAGAAACTAACTGAACGAAAAATTAGGGAAACAACACCTTTCACAGTAGGTGCAAAAAAATGGAATACCTAGAAGTCAATCTAATGAAAGAAGTAAAAGACTTTTACGTTGAAAACTACAGTACTCTGAAAAAGGAGATCGAATAGGGTATCAGAAAATGGAAAGTTATCACTTGTTCTGAGGTAGGAAGAACTAATATAGTGAAAATGGCCATATTTCCAAAATTTGTACACATAAGTAATGCAATCCTGATCAAAATAGCAATAGGATATCCCACAGAATTAGAGAAAACAATTTTAAAATTCATTTGGAACCAGAAGAGACCTAGAATAGCAAAAGCAATCCTGGGCAACAAAGGCAAGGCAGGGGCATCACAATCTGTGACTTGAAATTATACTACAGAGCTAGTGTGATAAAAACAGCATGGTATTAGCAAAAAACAAAAAAAGAGAAAGAAAAGAAAAGAAAAGAAAAGAGAAGAAAAGAGACCCAAGGATCAGTGGAACAGATTAGAAGATGCAGAAACAACTCCAAACACACTCAGCCACCTTATCTTTGACAAAGGAGCCAAACACCTTCACTGGAAGAAAGTCTATTTAATAAATGGTGCTGGAAAAACTGGCTTTCCCCATGCCGAAGATTGAAACCAGACCCGTATCTTTCACCATGCACTAAAGTAAAATAAAAATGGATGAAAGATCTAAATATTAAAACAGAAACATTAAATATGCTGGAAGATAGAACAGGTAGAACTGTTGAAAACATTTGTGTAGGCAAAGACTTACAAATAAAACCCCCATTGCACAGGAAGTATCACAAAGAATCAATCACTGGGATCTCATCTTACTAAAAAGCTTCTGCACAGCAAAAGAAACCACCAACAGACTGAAGAGACAATCCACAGTGTGGGAAAAAAATTTTGCCAGGTGTTCCCCAGAAAAGGACTAATATCTAGAATATATAAATAACTAAAAGAAAAAAAAAATCAAACCCCCTAATTTAAAGACCCAATCCAAAAATGGGCATCTGAAAGGATGCCCATTCTCAGATGAAGTAGAAATGGGAAATTATGAAAAAATGTTCAATATCTTAGGTCATTTTAGAGATGCAAATTAAAACAATGCTGAGATTTCATCTCCAGAAACAATGGCTCTTATCAAGAAATCAACCAATAACAAATGCTGGCAGGGCTGTGGGGAAAAAGGAACCTTTCTCCACTCCTGGTGGGCATGTAGACTGGTGCAACCACTGTGGAAATTAGTCTGACGATTCCTTAAAAAACTAAAATTAGGGCCGCAGATCTAGCTCAGTGGTTCCGCCACCTGGCTCGCAAGTGCAAGGTCCCGAGTTCCATCCCTGGTACCAAAAAAGCAAAAACAAACTAAAACTAGAAGTTCCATTTGACCCAGCTGTTCACATTCTTGGCATCTTCCCAAGAGAATTAAAAGCATCATGCCACAGTTATGCATGCACACCCATGTGTTCATAGTGGCACAATTTGTAATAGCTAAATCTTGGAAACAGCCCAAATGCCCATCAATTGATGCATGGATAAAGATGTAAGGTTTTTTTATACAGTGGAGTACTACTCTGCCATAAAGAAAGATAAGCTTGAGACTTTTCTAGCTAAATGAATGCATACTGAAACCATATTAAGTGAAATAAATCAGACATATGTGTAAATACTGCATGGTTTCTCTGGCATGAGAAACAAAAAATGTAAATAAGGACCAATATGTATAATACATATTGGGAAATGGAAGAAAATGTTCAAATGAAAAGGGGAACAAGGGAGGGGGGAGGGGGAAAGGAAAGAAGGGACAAGGAAAAAAAAATAGAAGGGAAAAAAATGGAAACAAGGCTTTTGTAGATAAAGAGGAGGGGGAGGTTGAAGAGAGGGGAGAGGAGTGGTAAAAAAAGAAGCAAGAGCTGGGGATTTAGCTCAGTGGTTTTGTCGCGTACTGCGCAAGCGCAAGGACCCAAGTTCGATCCCCGGTACCAAAAAAAAAGAAGCAAGATATATCATGTACAGATACAAATTCCCAGATGATGAATGCTATCATTATGTATATCTAAAATGTACAGTAAAATAAAAAGTAAAAATAAATGTCATCTGAATAGTGTTATACTATTTTTATTCTACCATAGAACCATGTGTAAATGGAGTCACTAACCAGTTTGTTTGTTTTTTTATGTTTTTTTGGTACCGGGGATCAAACTCAGGACTTTTCCCTTGCGAGGCAGGCGATGGCACCATTGAGCTAAATATCCAGCCCAGTTTTTTTAGAACATGTAACTTTCATCATTATGTTAAATAATTCTACCTGTAAAGAGAAATAAAAATGTACCATATTCACTTCATAGGTTTGTTATACAGATTAAATGAGTTAATAAACATAAACTGCCTAAAGTAGTCCATGATAAATAGTAAAAACATAACAAATCAGTCATTGTTAGTATAATTATGAGCCTATCTCAGGATGACTTCTAAATTCTTATTATTCATCTAAAAAACTAAGTGTTACTAGAAAAATAGTAAATAATATGGTAGTATGATAAAAATGTAAGTAACTCAGTGTACTTTTTACATATTTTATCCATGATTTTCACATTAAAAAAACAGACAAGGAAAGCAGCAAGTTTAAACCAAAAGTAATGAATAAAATGAATTATTTCATTTTTACTAAAAATATAATTAAGTTTTAGATGAATGGGCTTTCTTCAAAAATATTAAAATATAAAGCTTATTTGAAAGCACTAAAATACATCTTCTATGAAGTATGAGCTAAATATAATAAGTAAACATAGCATAGAACCAATAATTCCATTTTTTTCATCACATGAACATCTTCTTTTAATCACAAACTTTCTTCCTAGAATAATGCAAAATAATAGATTAATATTTGAAATATTCTTATGCTGATTTAGCATTAAAAGTCCACTGTAATAATCAAAAGCATAATTTAAAGCAAGAGTGCAGAAGCATAATTTAGTCAATTGCAAAATATGAAACAGAAACTCAATAGCAGACTACATGGATATAAAAAGCCAGTAGTTCCGATTTAGAGGAGTGGGTTGGGAGTCAACGTTAAACTAAATTAATTTT
Source organism: Heterocephalus glaber (assembly GCF_053883595.1). Lineage (NCBI taxonomy): Eukaryota > Metazoa > Chordata > Mammalia > Rodentia > Bathyergidae > Heterocephalus > Heterocephalus glaber. The sequence goes on along the minus strand of NW_028258296.1, from coordinate 28,357,465 downwards.
AAAACTCAACACAGAAGACATAAAAATAAAGTATGTGAGCTAGGCATGATAGCACACACCTAGCTACTTGAGAGTCTGAAATAGAAGACCATGAGTCTGTGACTAGCATGGACAATTTAGGAAGACCTTGTCTCAAAAAATAAAAAGGAGTGGGGATGTAGCTCAGTGGCAGAATGCTTTCTTGTGTAGCATGTTCCATTCCCAGTACCAAAAAAAGTAAAATACAGTTAAACTACAGAGGGTTAAGGGTGGTAAGGAGATAGCAACAATGGCCATGAATTTAAGATGCCTGGAAATGAAAGGAAGTAGGACATAAAAAAAGGTGAAAGATGTAGTTTAAATGAAGAAGCAAAATAACAAATAGGCAAGCATATTTAAGGCATGAAAGTACTTGGGCCTCTCCCCCAAAGGAAAAGAAACACCGCCTTTCTCTCAAAAGAGAAGAGGAAGGGGCCGGGGATTTAGATCAGTGGTTCCACCACCTGCCTCACAAGCGGAAAGACCCAAGTTCCATCCCCGGTACCAATAAACAAACAAACAAACAAATAAATAAATGAAAGAAAGAAGAGGAAGAAAAGAAGGGAAGATGAACACAGAGTAAAGATATTTTAGGGAAGGGGAAATGAGAGGAATAAAGATATGTCATCTACAGAAAATTAATAACCCTAATCAATGTAAATATTAAAAGCCACAACATTTGCTAAGACAAATAGTATTAACAGGTATGAAAAAGGTGATTGGGGAATTGGAGCAGGAAGAGGGAGGGGGAGGTAAGGGGAAGGGAATTTAAAAAAAACCTGTAATATGTACATGTAACCACTCTCCAGGATGATTTTAAACTGCATGAATTACAAACATGCACTAATAAAATAAAATAAAACAAGAAAAAATTTTTTTAAAGTACGTAAGTAGCTGGGTTAAAAAAAAGGCCCAGGGATTTAGCTCAGTGGTTCCGCTGCCTGGCCTGCAGGCGCAAGGATCTAATTTCGATCCCTGGTACAAAAAAAAAAAAAAAAGATATATATTTAGGATCAAGAGATAAAAAATATGATGGGAGTTGGCTTTATTCTTGTCTTTTTTTTTTTTGGTACCAGGGATCGAACTCGGGCCCTTGCGCTTGCGAGACAGGCAGCGGAAACACTGAGCTAAATCCCCAGCCCTATTCTTTGTTTTTTAATAATGGCAATCAGTAAATCAACTTTCCAAATGTCAGATATATCCAATAATTACTTAATCTCATACACAGAACCCAAGTAAACAGTAAATTATGACAAAATTATGGAAAATGTTCACTTCAGAACCTACTTTCTCTAATTCTTCTCAATTCAATATTTCTTTTTGTTTTCCATTCCACTTCCACTGTCTCTCTGCCTCTTTCCCTATATTATTTCACATCATAACTCAGAGTATATATTTTTTAGTATTAGTTATATTTAACATATAAATTTTAAAATCTTCCCTTTTCAAATATTAATAGTTGTTTTACCAGGTATTAAGTCATTTCTAAGCCACTTTTTGGTGAAATTTGAGTCCTTTAAATATTTTGGAAGGAATTAAGATGTGTTATGTACATGTACCAACCTTCCAAAAGGAATGTAAACATTATGTACTACACACATGTACTAATAAACTAATAAAAAATTAAACAATAAATTTTTTGGTTTTCCCACTTAACAATCTGTGTATCACTGATGAAAAGTACTTTTTCTCTATTCCAACCTTTACATTATATGTCCATCACTGACCTAAGACAAACACATAAAAACAGGATTTTCATGACATAGCATGATTCATTTAAATACAAGTTGAGAATCTCTAATCTGACATCCAAAACATACCAAACCACAAAAACTTCTGAGTGCCAATAAGACAACACAAGACGAAAATTTCACACTATGAAACTTTGGTTTATATACCAAAAATATTGCAAAACTACCATTAAGCTCTGGGTATACAAAACACAAATAAACTTTGTGTTTAGACTTAAGTCTCATCCTCAAAATATCTCATTATGCATGATATCTGAAGAATTTGAATCTTCCAGAATCTGAAGAAATCTGAAACACTTCTGGTCCCAAGCATTTTGGAAATTTGCTCAACCCCTGCACAAATTTTCCTTGAAGTAATAAAATGATATTCACTAGAGACAAATTATTACAACTTATAATGTATGAAATACATACCTGAGTTAAACCAGCACCTGTCGGCATAGAAGAGTTTTTTAATAGTCCAACTTCTTTGTTTATGTACCTTAGCATTCCACTAAGAGTACTAAAGTCATTACTCTCAGAACGATCATCTTCTAGGTTATATGTAAGAGGTTTAAATGAGTCTGGCTGGGTAAAAATCAGATCCTTCTGGCTTTCTTCTAATGTTGAAGGCTGTTTTAATTGCACTTTTTTAAAGTCCTGTAGTAATTCTTCAGAAAGATCTTCATTACTCTGAGATTTGAAATAAAGGTCACTGGCACTAATAGAGCGACGTAGTTTTCTGCACTTGAAAAAAGATGTGTGAGGATGTTTAGCGAATTCTGGATCTTGAATATCAGGCATAGTTTCTTTTGGAGGTGTAAATGGGGCTAATAGAAACTTGATATCTTCTGCCTTTTCATGTCCAGAAATTTTGGCTTGTAATTTGGTTAATTCTGATTCCTGGAAAAAAAAAATGGTGCATGTACATAGTCAGTGTACAATATATTTCTGTTAAATGAATGAACTACTTAGAAAATTAGACTCAGAAGTCATCTAAGTCAACATTCATCTTGTACAGGAATTGTTTTAACAATTCTTGAGTATTCCAAGTACTGTTTAAACCTGTACTATTTAAGACAGCTTCATTTTGAGACAATTACATATGTTCATTTATACCTTTGGAGTACTGTAAGGAATTCCATGAAAATCAAATTTTTCTTAGAGACTTTTTTAAGTGTTAAGGAATCAAATTCTATTCAAGAATGAAATCTTATACCTAAAAATTTCTCTGCAAAAGTATTGAGGTAGGGCCAGGGATTGAGCTCAGTGGTTCTGCTGCCTGCCTTGCAAGTGCAAGGTCCTGAGTTCAATCCCCGGTACCAAAAAAAATAAGAAAAGAAAAAAGTATTGAGGTACACTACCTTTTGTTAAATCTAACATGGACATACACACAAAAAACGATTCCTTTCAAAGTTTCTAAAAGGAAATAAATATACGTTAGCTATTTTGTTTTATATGTTTTCATTAAAAGAATATTTTCTTAATCTATTATTTTGAAAAAAATGATTGACATGTAATAAATAAATCTTTATTAAATAAACTTTTCATTATATTTTCCCATGTCTTTCATTTGGGTCCTATGATCCAACTTTGGGAACCTAGGAATGAAATATAACACTGAAAAATCATAAAGCCTAAAAATATAAAGAAACAATATTTTGATAAATAAGTACATTTTACCTTTTTTTTTTCATTTTACCTTTTCTTACAGGCATCTATAAGACACATTTATAAGATATATCCATATCTATATCTGTATCTAAATATAAATCAGTCACCTTAAATCTGATAGTTTCTATTATTAAGTTTGGGTTTAAAAAATAATTATGCTTATAATTAAAACTGTTATAATTACTATATCGTAGGAAATGAAAACTTGAACATGCATATTCTAGTTTTTTCAGGTATACTACTGTATTTAGAAAAAACTTTACTTGTAAGAGGCTAGACACCATGCCAATTTTTTTTTTTTCTTAGCAGTGTTAAGAATCAAACTCAGGGCCTTGTGCATACTATGTAAGCATTCACTACTGAGTTACATCCCCACCCACATTCATATTCTTTTTTCTTTTTGTGGAACTGAAGATTAAACCCAAGGCCTTCCTACTGAGCTACAACTCCAGCCTTTCTTTTATTTTTTATTTTGAGATGGAATCTCACTAAGTCACTAAGTTGCCCAGCCTGGGCTCAAACTTATGATATTCTTGTCCCAGCCTCCTAGAGTGCTGAGAATTTTGCTTATCTGGAGTTGAGTTTTTTTTCCTGTCATGCATTATCTCATCATAATTGAAAAATAAATCTCACATAAGTAGAATGACATGTAACTTTTACAATGAAAGGGAGTACAATGAGTACCTTAAGCATGTCACCTTTTTCTTAAAACTCAAAGAAGGTCACTGTAAGAAGATTAGTGTGGTGTTCCATAATATAATGATGCTTTCAGGGCTGTCAGAGTTGTCTTAGCTTTACCCTTACTCCAGTTGCCCTCAAAAACTAGAATACTGAGGGAGGGGATTTAGCTCTGTGGCACCATGCCTACCTTGCAAGTACAAGGTCCTGAGTTCAATTTCCGGTATTGCCAAACAAACAAACAAAAAACCCCACAAAAACTAGGATACTGGGTAGGGTAGTGGAGGAGGTAAGCTAGAAAGGCTAGTTGCCTCAAAGTTTTCTCCCTCACTTTTGCTTTCTTCTGTTGTCTACTGATGCTGTCAATGGAGCTCCTTTCTTTAATTCTTACTGTGTGCTCTGGTACTTCTATTAGTCTTTCTATTTTTCTTTTATCCTCCTTAACTTCTTTTCTAGACTTTCGAGCCTTTGAGGTTGAGTTTTGAGATCTGTGTCAGTCAACAAAGGGATTCTACTTTCTAACTGGTATGTATATTGGAGTACTGGCCAATCACACTACATGTTCTAAGATCTCTAGCTACCATTCATTTAAGAATGGCTACTTTATAGCCAATATTTTGGCAATTTCCCAAGTCTCTGAACTTAAAATCTTCTGTGTAATTGATATGTGCAGTCTAACTGCATTTATCTCATTGGTAATAGTATCTATCTAGCAAGTGAGTGGAGATAATTAGTGTAACAAGGGGATACAACAGCATCTTAATTTTTAAGGCTAATTTTTCAAAATGAAGATTTGTAACTTTGTATAAATGTTACAAATCTCCAGAATACTAGGAATATTGTTTTAATGAAATTATTATATAGTTAAGCCTAAAGACACACACACACACACACACACACACACACACACACACACACAAACTTATATTCCTGGGATAGAACCCAGAGCCTTACACATAATAAACACATACTATACCACTGAGCTACAATCCCAGCCCCTAAACTTAATTTTAGATTATATCGATTCAGCTTTCGTCTAGTACTATAAATGTTAACCCTATTAGAAAAAGAATTTAAGCGCTCAGTTTGGTAGAGAACTAGAAGTATTACTAAGGTATTATTTGGTTGAATTTTTTTCCTTTTTTAATAACTTCTATTTTGTTATAAAACCACTTACTGCTTCACAACTATTAGTTTGTTCACTTTTAAGAGTATTACTAATAACTTTATCTTATATATTAACTTTTTAATATCTACCAATATTAACTTTATGAAAATTAATCTCTATATATAATCTCTATATATCCATACTGAGATTAATTTCAAATTTTAGAGAAAATTGCCAGGATCAATAGAAGTAAATAAGTAGAACAGGCTATTTAAAAATGATGTCTACATTTGAATACATTAAAAAATTTTTTAAAGTATAATCTTGTATATTTCTACTTCATGATTTTTAAAGGAATTTTACTGATTTTGAAAAACGCTTGTTTTTTAGGTACATGAAGTATAACGCCTTTAAAGTAAATGTTATGGTTGGATAAATTTATGTTTTATTATTTATATTTTTGTGGCAGTATGATGTACATCATAGTAGTAATTTCCCAATTAGTCTTCTACATAAAATGCTTTTTATTCAAACAGGCATATGTTGGCCATAATGTCCCTTACAAACTATAAGAAGAGGAAAAATAAGTCATAAATTTGTTTCACTGCTTTTATATGCTTACTTTAATAAGTAATGCTTCATTTGTAGCTTCAATTCCTTCATTCCTGTCTTGAACTTGTTGATGTAAATTGCTTACAGTGTCCTGAGCTTCTTCTAATTCCAGTTTTGCCTTCTCTAGTTGTTCATTTAGTTGCTGAACAGAAGTCTTTTGAGAGTCAGCAGAAATAGTCCATTTGGCATGGTTCTCTTGATGTGAAATTACCTGTATAAAGTTCCAAAATACACACACACACACACACACACACACACACACAAGAAAAGAAGGTGATTTGGTTTCAAGAACACTGTCATACTTGCTACGACCACTTACTTTCTCCTAAAAGAAAGTAAATTCTGTCTGCAGCTATGAACACCTGATTTCTAAACAAATAAAATACTAGAGAGAAAATGGGAGAGAATCAAAAGAAAGTCTTAAATTTACTTAACAGTCATATGCAAAGGACTCCATTTGGATCCTATAAAGACATTTTTGAGACAAATGTGGAAATCTGAACAATAGATATTTAATGATATTAAGAAATTTTTGTATGATAATGCTACTGTTAGGATTTTTAAAAATAGTCCTCTTTTAGAAATACTTCTTGAAAAATTTACAAGTGAAATGATGTCTGGAATTTGCATCAAAATAAATATTTGATGGATACTTCGTAGATGAAGAAGTAGAAATGGCAAATTATGAAAAAATGTTCAACATCATAGGTCATTTGAGAGATGCAAATTAAAACAACACTGAGATTCCATCTCACTCTAGAAACAATGGTTCTTATCAAGAAATCAACCAAAAACAAATGCTGGTGGGGCTGTGGGGAAAAAAGGAGCACTTCTCCACTCTTTGTGGACATGTAGACTAGCGCAATCACTGTGGAAATCAGTGTGGAGATTCCTCAAAAAACAAAAACTAGAGGTTCCATTTGACCCAGCCATTCCCATTCTTGGCATCTTCCCAAGAGAATTAAAAGCATCAAGCCACAGTGATGCATGCACACCCATGTGTTTATAGTGGCACAGTTTGTAATAGTTAAATCTTAGAAACAGCCCAAATGCCCACCAATCAATGAATGGATAAAGATATATTTTTTTTATATAATGGAGTACTATTCTGCCATACAGAAGGATGAGCTTGAGACATTTCTAGCTAAATGGATGCACCTCAAGACCATACTCCTAAATAAAATAAATCAGACACACACGTTTAAATACCACATTGTTTTTCTGGTATGAGAAAGAGAAAGTGTAAATAAGGATGAAAATGTATAATTGATACTGGGAAATGGAAAGAAAATGTTCAAATGAGAAGAGGAACAAAGGAGGGGGAAAGGAAAGAAGAGACAAGAGAATAGAAGCAAAAAAATGGAAACATGTAAATATGGAGGGGAAAGAGAGGTCAAGGGGGGAATGGTAAAAAAAGAAGAAAGATATATCACATACAAGTACAAATTCCCTATGGTGAATGTTATATATATATATATATATAAAAAACCAATAAGTGTTTTGCTTAAAAAGAAATATTTGAATACTGAGGGAAAAATAGGGAGGGAAGTGACTGAGGTTAAAAACATGTTAACCACACTTCCCAGTATGTCTGGAAGCATCTGGGTTTTATAATTGGTGTCTTGGTCTAATTACTAACAGCATCTCTTTTTATTCCCTAAAGTATTTTTTTTTTTTTTTTTTTGGTACCGGGGATCGAACTCGGGTCCTTGTGCTTGCGAGGCAGGCAGTGGGACCACGGAGCTCGGCCTCCCCTAAAGTATTTCCTTTTAATAAAAGAAATGGTCAACACATTTGTGAAATAAAATTGGCCATAAGTTGATAATTAGAGAAGTTAAATTATAAACATGGGGGAGATTATACCACTTATACTACTCTTTTTTTTTTTTCCAGTACCAGGGATCAAATTTAGGATCTTGTGCTTGCCAGGCAGGCGTGGTGCCACTGGGCTACATCCCTAGCCCTTCTATTTTTGATCATCTATAGATTTTACCACAACAAAATGTTTAAACAATCTCATTATCACCCCCCAAAATAATAAGTTTTGGGCCAGGGGTTTAGCTCAGTGGTTTTGCTGCCTGCTGCGCAAGCGCAAGGACCCAAGTTTGATCCCAGGTACCCCCTGCCAAAAAGTTTTACAATTATTAAATGACTTTTCTGACAATTGTAAAACCACATTTTAAAAATTCTAGTAAAAATTATTGATCCCTCTTTTAACTCTCCATTACTTTAATACCTTACACTCATTTTTATATTCAAACAATATACATACTTTAAAAATAAATTTTTGTCAGTAATAAAAGCAGGAAAATACATTACATATTTTATGAAATACTTTGTCAGGCATAGAAATATTAGTACCAAATACTTAATAAACAGCAATATTAGAATCAGTTTTTACAACTTATTTTATATACTTTCATATAAAATTTTAGGTAGCTTATGAAACAAAGTAATTACAGATAAAATAAAATAATTAAAAATAAAATTACTAGAGATAAAAATAAAATTAAAGGCCATATAATAAATGTGTAACAAGCAGTTAAGGGCAAATACATGAGATGGACTTATTATTCATTATTAAATGAAGCGGCTAAAATCAATTAAATAACTATGCTCAATCCAAAACCATTCACATTTAAATCTAAAGACCAATGATTACAATGTTTTGGCTTAAGAACTGAATTCAACTTGCAAATATATTTTGTTTTGCAAGGCCGAATCTAAACGAACTTAAGCAAGACATAGTTATTACAAGCCCCATCAATCCCTCATAAAAACATTACCAACTCCCTCAAAAAGAGTTTAATACAAATGTATTTGCAATCCTTGTTATACAGAAAAATGCTTTATTAGTACCAAGTTCAGTAAGTAACTTGTTTAGATCATATACAAAGACTCTGGGTAATATCCTCATATATAGTTAAGATGAAAAACACTATTTTAATTGATACTATTCCCCATTTCAGATGGGTGTTGTAGCAAATGCCTGTAATCCCAGCACTTGGGAGGCTGAGGCAGGAGGATCACTGTGAGTTTGAGGCCAGCCAGGGGTACCTAGCGAGTTCAAGGCCAGCCTGGAATACATAGTGAGACCCTGTCTTTAAAAAAAAAAGTATTCCTCATTTCAATAAAGGCTCAAGATATAATGATAGATTAAAAAATTTAGTATTGCCTAACTTACTATCAGAAAAAATGTTTCAAATTACAAAGCACTATAGATTAACATCATATAAAACTATTTATATTAGCTACCAAATATTTCCAGTCAGTTTTTTGCAAGTGCCATTTTATAATTGATAATAATGATAAACCACGCTTTGGTCTAAGAACTTTACATGTGTTACTTTATTTAATCCTCACAATTCTATGAGACAGATACCATTATTATATCTACTTTATTTATTTTATTTATTTTTTTGGTACTGGGGATCGAACTTGGGTCCTTGCGCTTGCGAGGCAAGTGGCAGAATCACTGAGCTAAATCCCCGGCCCTATTATATCTACTTTAGACAGAAAGGTTAAGTAGCTTGGCTAAGATCATGTAGATGCTTAATGACGAGCCAGGATTTAGACCCAAAAATGTCTGGATTAGGAACTCAAGCTCTTAACCTTATACTGTGCAGTAGTATATTAGCTCAGTAGATATGAAATAAAAGTTGTATGTTTAGCTATCATAAATGAAGACCACAATGTATCATTCTATAATGAACACTTAAGAGCTAAACTCATACTTCTGTCCAGATAGGTCAACTCATTTTTATGAGGGATAGTAGAATAATTTAAAATTTTCTTTACCTCCATATAAGCTTCTTTGAGAGATTCTACTTCTGCTGACAATTTCTTGATTTCTGCTTGCATTCTTGCTTCTAAATGAGCTTCACGTACTTGAGATGCCCCCAATTCTTCAGCTAAATGATTTCTGTGAGCTTCCTTAAAAATTATATTGAGTAAAGGCAATATAATTTATTTGGTTATCATATCTAAACAAATCCAGTGGATTAATGCAAGCAGCTTAATTTTTATATAAACATTCAAAATTAGCTTATTAAATGGTACACTTTAAAACTTAGACCTTTCAAAAAGGTCTAAAGTAAAATTGAAAGTAATGGCATACTGTTTGTTATCATAATGCTAGTTTTCTAACCAATGCTTTCTGTGAAACAAACTAATAACCATGGGGTACAGAACTTTAGATAATCATCTATATTTGGCATATAAAAGTGTACTCCTTGGTATGCCTTTGTATTTTTGCTCTCCAGAAGCATTATTTACTTATCAAGTTGATTTGTGTTTTTATTTATTCTAGTTTATGCTGGGTATGACTATGATTTTAATTACATACTTTTATTATATACATACTCCCCTCTTAAGTGAATGGAGTTTTGCTTTTGTTGGTTTTGTTCTGAGGTTTCAGTAACCTGTAGTCAACTGCAGTACAAACAAAACTAGCATGGTATTAGCATAAAAATAGACTTTTTAAAAAGCATTTTACTTCTTTCCAAGGGTTCTGAATTGTAGATTTCCCAATGTTGAAAACTTAAGATTACCAGAAATGCTTTTATTTCATGTATAAGAGTGGCTACAAATGTAAAAACTTTTATTTAAAAAAAGATTTATTAGCTTTAATTTTCTTCAAGTAGTAGTTCATATTCACTTGAAAGTCTAAAAGAGGTGGGCAACTCATTTTCTGGTCCCCTTTCTGCCTCTCTTAGGCAGAAGCTATCTTTCAATAAATTTTTACTACTCTTAAAAATAAAAGAAAGTCTAAAAGTGCTTTGTAATTCAATTTATCAGGTACTAATTAGTCTTGGCCAAAACTGAGTTCGGAGGGACTCCCTAGTAATATTATAAAGTTATGTAAGTACAACAGAGTTAACTATTTTTCTTTTTTAAAATTGTGGTAAAATACGTATGACATAAAGTTATAATTTTAAGTATGTAATTTAGCAGCATTAAGTACATTCCTATTGTGCAACACAGTTCATTTTTTCTAAGAACTATACAATACAGTTCAAAACATATAAAACTTTTTTAGATTTTCAGTTAAATGAAATAATTTAGAATAGGGATTACTTTCTCTTTAGAAAGCTGCCTTATATCTTCTAGTTCACTGGTGAGCTTTTCTATTTGTCTCTGTGCTTGGACTTGCTGACGATGAGCTTCCACCAATTCTGTGTGAGCATTCTGCAACTGCTCTTGGGTTAGCCTCAATTCTTGTCCCAAATCTCTGGCCTCCTTGTACTGTGCGGCAATGTACTGTTCCTGCTCTTTCATAACCTGAAAAGCACAGATATTTGTAGGGGTTTTTTTGTGTGTTTTTTTTGCTACCGGGGATTGAATTTGGGTCCTTGCACTTGCAAGGCAGGCGGTGTAACCACTGAGCTAAATTTCTGGCCCATTTGTAGGTTTTGAAATTAAATATATAGTTATAGTCAATTTCTTATTCTGATTTCTTTTCTTTTTGAGACAGGGTCTTCCTACGTAGTCCAGGCTGGCCTTTAACTCACAGCAATTCTCCTGCGTCAGCCTCCCAAGTGCTGGGATTACAGCCGTGAGCCAACACACCTGGCCATGATTTCCTTTTAATAAGTGAATTTCTCCCCTCAACTAAATCCCTTTAAAATTTACCATATGTTGTCACCACTGCAAAAATGCTAATTCAGGGAAAAACCTTTAATGAGAAAATGACGAAAGTATTATAATAAATCTGGAACCCTTGATTTATTTTGCAAGACATCAATATACAAGCTGAGCCAGGGATTTAGCTCAGTGGTTCTGCCGTCTGCCTCGCAGGCACAAGAACCCAAGTTCAATCCCTGGTACCAGGGGGGATATATATATGCTGTATAATTCATTATCTTTATGAATGTAACATTTATGAAAGAATATATAAAGGTATAGATAGAAAAAAAGGAATGTTAACATTTGATTATCCATATTAAAAATGGAGCATATATTGAAATGGATAATTAAAATCCACCATTAGTCCTGTCATTTGGGTTAAGGTTATGACCTTATTCTCAGTGAAGGTAAAACTTGTCACTGGGGCTATTATTTCCTTGGAAATGTTTTTACATTTCTCAGTTAAGTCCCTTGTAAAGTACAGATCGAATATTCCTAACCTGAAAACGCAAAATCTGAAATATCCCCCCAAATAGGAAACTTTTTGGGTACCACTATGACACAAGCGGAAAATTCCACACCAATCTGTTTTATGCACCAAATTACTAAAAATATTGTATAAAAATTATATAAAATTATCTATAGGTTATCTGTATAACCTAATACATATATAGGGTATTAGAAACACAGATGAAGTTCATGCTGATATTTGGGTCCTATCCTCAAAATATCTCATTATGTATAAACAAATTTCCAAAACCCAAAGATATTCAATATCCAAAACAGTTCTAGCCTCAAGCCTTTTGGATAAGGAATATTCAAACTTTATTGTTTCTTAGAGAAAAAAAAATCAATCAAAATTAAATCTGTTCTATGTCAGCTGGGTGAGATAGGTTAGGAAGTAGGTATTGACCCTTGATTTCAAAGAAGAGGAAAATAAACCAGTACAAATCCCTAGGTCCCTAATGTTTGAATGAAGGCTCAGGTTGTAAAACTAATATAAGTGCTATAATATATTTTTTAGCCATTTCTTATTAGGACTAGTAATGATTATCTAGTAATGATAGGGTTAGTAATCATTATCTCCCACCCAAGTTTGGGGCCCAAATTTGCACTCAGAAACACTTCTTGATATATATAGATAGATTTATCTATGTATCTATCTATCTATGTATTTATCTATCTATAGATATCTATATCTATATATATTTTCAACAAATACATATTCATGCTGCTGTTCTTATGAGTCTGTATTATATAGGGGGAGCCAGACAATTGGTCAAACACAGTAAAGAGCTATACTGCATCTGAAGTTTCAAAATTTGAGTCTTTGAAAACAAGAAAAGATTCTATTCATTAGGGCTTATAGAAACAAATTCACTTTTTAAGAAGGCAAATTTGGTTGAATAGACTCACCAGTCAACACATATATAAACTGATGTTATGAAGTCATCAAACTTCATCAAATAACACTATGCACTGACCTCAATAATGCTCAATCATCAACTGTTTACCCATTCTCTGGATGGAGTGCCTCAGGGACAAAAGACTGTTTTTTACTAACGTCTGCATCTTCCACTTTTTAAAATAGTAGATTCTCAATAAATATTTATTAACCAAAAAAGTATAAATTGTGGATTTATTACATGATTGATAACATGTGAAAGATATATAATAAACAGATACTGTCCTTGCCCATACTTAAACCATCACAATACAATATTTTATTTATTTATTGGTTTTTTGAGACAGAGTCTCCTATATAGTTCAGGCTGGCCTTGAACTCATGGTGATCCTCCAGCTCCAGCCTCCTGAGTGTTGGGATTACAGGTGTGTGTCACTAGGCCTAGCTCCATAATACAATATTTTATAAGGTCAAAGAAACTAATAAGCATCTGGAACAAATAAGCAGGCTAAAAATATTTGAGGCTAAACTTCTACATATTAAAACCAGCTTGGGAAAAAAATTCATTTCATACTTTGTAGAATGCTACCTTTTCCTTAGGTAGAAAATAATTTGCTTACCTTTTCCATTTCTTTTATCCTCTGTTGTGTTCTTTCAGCTTCTTTTTTCAGTTGACCTATCTCCTGCTCACTCTGTAGCATTATAAACTCTTTCTCTCGAAGCTGTTCTTTGGCACTTTGCAATTTCTCATTTAAACTTTCTATCTGAATTTTAAACAGACAAGTATTATTATATAACTAAGGAAACATAATTTATTCATAGCTCTGTTCTGTCAGTTTTGAACACTCATTTAAAATATCAAAAGCAAAGTATAAAAATTTATTTTTCTTGAAAAAATCATAATTTGAAAGCCAGCATTAGAATTCTTGTACTCTTTAATAAGATGCTTACATATACACCAAAATCTTAATCACAATTTGTATAAGAAAGGTGCATTAAAATACCAAATGCATATTACCTTCAGAATAATTTTATAGGTAATACATGTATCAAGTAAAAATAGAGCAAGCAATGTTTCCTTACCATTGTGTTCCTTCCTAAAAGGCAGTTTCCAGAAATATGTTATATATATTCAGACATACACATATGATAATAAGAACATGGACACATTGATACAAGAAAAATTACATTCAAAACAACATTAAGAAGACAAAAATTAATAAACAGCACATACAAGATGATGAAAACTATGGTTGTTTGGCTTTTTTTGGTAGTACTGGGGATTGAACACAAGGCATTCACTGAGCCACATACCTCTATTTGAGACAGGATCTCCCTAAGCCATCAAATTGCCCAGGCTGTTCTCAAGCTGTATTCCTCCTGCCTAGTGCTGGGATTACAGGTGTGTACCACCACACCTGACTTATGTAATGCTTTTATCATATGTATTGTATAAAAATGGCATATTCAGGTGCAGTCATGTGCATCTGTATGCCCCAGCTACACAGGATGCTAAGGCAGGAGAACAGCTTGAGCTCAGGAGTTCAAAAACAGGCTAGGCCACACAAGATCCCATCTTTAAAGAAAAAATAAGTTAAAAAATGCCATACTTTGTGAATGGGTGCATATAGTTACAGAGTTAAAAAATTTTTTAAACATGTAATTTTAAATTAATTACCTGTTTGTTGCATTCTTTAAATTCCAATTCTGATTTTTCCAGAGTACCCTCCAATTTAATTATTTTTTGTTCCATTTCTGCTCTGTGTTCATGAATAGTCATATCCAAATGTGTAACCTAAATACAAAAGTAATATTAAACTACTATTCAGTTTATACTGATGTGAAAACTTGAATGACCTGGAATTGTTTAGAATAGGTATAACTAAAAGATAAACTCATCTCAAATAAACAATTTTTTAAAACAGGAAAATAAATCATTATTTACTAATATTGGGGCTTGAGACCCAAATATGTTACAGAAACTGAAGATCATGAGAAATTATGTTCATAAATGACAAAGTGATTCAAAATTAATTTCATATTGGATAAAAACTTCTAAGTAATGTCTTTGGAATTTATGTTCCTCCAACACTTAGCTGAGAAAGTAACTTTTTAAATTATTTTCTTGAGATACAGAGTAAAATGAAAGATCAAAAGACTCATACTAGGCTAATCAATATTCTCAAAACCTATGTGCTATAAAATATATCAAGATAAAAAAGAAGATATATTTGTAATGTGAAAATATTTATATCCATAAAAATGATATAAAAATTCCACTTTATACCAAATTGGTGATTTCTAAAACCCTGTATGACTGTCATAATAAAAAATTTCATTAAAATATAATTAAGAAAATCAACCTGAGCTGCTCTTTGCTTTAGTTCCCAATTTCTCTCCTTAAGTGCCTGATCCATTTCAAGGAGTTCTTGCTTTTTGTCTTCAATCTCCATCTTGCAATCTCTGTAATTTATCAAAGAAAAAAGATCCAAACAGACAGGAATATATAGCTCTAAAAAGTTAAGCATTTGGGTTACTTTTCCTATAAATTAAGAGGAATAGATTATATGAAAGTAACTCATATTGAGAGGTCAAATTAAAGAAAAATGTATTAAGAAAATGACTGACATTTTAGCGATTTTAATGTATATAATTAAGTGGCATCAAGTACAATGTTATGCAATCTTATTGCTATATATTTCCAGTACTTTTATATCACCACAAAAGGAAACATCCTATCCATCAGCAGTTACTTCCCATTATTTCTTCCACCAACCCCTGGCCAACCAGTGATCTATTTTCTGTTTCTATAGATTTGCCAGTTCTGAAAATTTAATAGAATTATGCAACATAAGTCTAGCTTCTTTCACTAGCACAATGTTCTCAACTTTGTAGACCATGCATCAATATTTTATTCCTTTTTATGACTGAATAATACTGCTTGTAAGGATGCAAGTATACATTTTATTTATTCATTCATCTGTTGATGGACATCTGGGTTGTTTTCCACTTTCTGGCTATTGTGAATAGAGGTGCTATAAACATCTGTGTTCAATTTTTGTTTGAATACATATTTTTAAATTCTTTATGTGTTTACAAAACACTTATGATATTTTTTAATGGCTATCCCAGGGGGTATCTCATTGTGGTTCTGATTTTCATTTCCTAAGGAGTTTGAATTTTATTCTGAATTTTTTGGGAGCCATTAGAAAGTTTAAGTAGAAAAGTAGTATGATATAATTTGTTTGTGTTTTAAATCATTTATCTATTCTGTGGAAACCAGACTGTGGGGGTAGAGGTGAGGAGCCAAGAATGTAAGAAGAAAGACCAGTTAGGAAGCCACGGCAATCAACTAGGTAAGAGATTTGATGTCTTGCACTATGATGGCTACAGAAAAGAGGCCAGGAAATCAATGAATTTTATAATTTGTTTTGGAAATAAAGCTGACATGACCTACTAGCAAACTAGATGGAAAAATATAATAATAATAACAACAATTGTAAAGATTTCTGGTTTGAGCAATTGCCTAATACTGAGATGGGGAGGAACAGGTTATGAGGAAATAAAGGAGTTGTATTTTGACCAAGTTTGAGATGTCTCTTTAAAATATCCTAACGGAGTCAAGTGCATGCCTGAAATCCCAGCTACATCAGAGACCAGGGCAGTAGGATTACAACTTTGAGACCAGTCTTCTCAAAGTAAAAAAAAAAAAGGGCTGGGGATGTAGCCAGGCACACTCTGGGTTAGATCTCCAGTACTTAAAAAAAAAAAAATCCAAGTGGAGATAGCATGTAAGTTGGATACTGAATCTGGAGTTTAAGGAAGAGGTCAACGCTGGAAAAATGGGTTCAAATGTCTCTCACACAGTATTTAAAGCAATATGAAATTTACTAAGGATGAGTTGGTGGACATAGAAGAGATGGGGACATTACTAGTCTTTATGCTCATATTTCACATCTAGTTTATAATTCTCTTTTCTTTTTCTGGATTTATGGGAATACTTTGGCTCTGCTTTACTTCTCCAATTTCATTTAGTATAGATACAAACTGACATAGCATTTTTTTTTCTGGTACCGGGGATTGAACTCAGGACCTTGCACTTGCCAGGCAGGTGCCGGCACCACTGAACTAAATCCCTGGCCCCCTGACACAGCACTTTATGCTATCATTGCTAATCTAGAATTCAGATTTCAGAGTTGGACAGACTTATGTTTACCCTCTCACACACACATATACACTCTTTATTATAGTATTGAGGATTGAACCCTGGGCCTTCATACTGAGCTATATCTTACCAAGTCCTTTTTGTGTTTTGAGACAGGGTCTTGCTAAGCTGCCCAAGCTGGATTCAAACTTGTGATCCTCTTGCCTCAGCTTCCCAGTGTGTTGGCATCACAGGCATTTGCTATACATGCTCAGTCTTTAATTCCTTTTTTTGACCCCTACCTACTTTGGATATTTTATTTAATTCTCAAGCCTGTCTTCTCAACTATAAAAATGCAACAATAGGGCTGGGGATTTAGCTCAGTGGTTTCACTGCCTTCTGCGCAAGCGCAAGGACCCAAGTTTGATTCCCGGTACCAAAAAAAAAAGGGCAACAATACATATATGACAGCTTTGTTGTAAAGAAGTGAATGAGATGTACGTGACATCCAAATTATAGTTCTAACATAAAATATGGGCTTAATACAAAAAACAATATTATTAATATTATTTTGCTATTAGCCACTACTTTCTTTTTTTCCGTTAGGGCCAGTGTAAAATGGTCCAAAGACTAAGGATGGAAGTATTAATGACCTATTGCAACAGCTGAATTAGTTTGATGGAACATGGAATGGGCAGACCAGGATGAGCCAGGGTAAGGTAAAGGCCGTTGAAAAGATTTTACATCTAGAATTCAATAGCAAATTTTACTATATGACCAGAGGACTTAGAGTAATAAAGGAGGTACCTGCAATTGTGATATTTTTTCTTATTTAACTCACCGAAGTTCAGCTGTGAGATCCTTTATAGTTGTGTATTTTTCCTCTAAGGATAACTGGGCTTTCTGTAGTACATCTCTCAATTCCTGCAGCTGTCTTAAAGTACTTTTCAGGTCCCTGTGAGCATTTTGCAGCTCAGTCTCCAGAACGTCTCTTCTCTGGAGGGTTTCTGTCAGCTCATTTTCCGAGTGCTGCTGTAGCTTCTCTAACTCCTTCACTATGATGAGGAGGGAAAAACTTTAGACATCTGTTATTAAGAACTTTGTAAAAAATAACTATAATTAAGAATATCCAATGTAATTTATCTATAAGAGACAAAATACTGACTATCCTTAATCCCTTCTAGCCCTACCATCTCAAATTCTCGCCTTATTTCACTTCTTAAATACAAATACAAATATGCAGGCAATAATACTCAGATAACCACTGCTTACCAGCACTTGTTTTCTTTTCTAGCTCTGTCTTTGTCTGATCTAAGATCACATCTAATTGAGAGAGATGCATTGTTTTATTTTCTCCATCTCGTTTAAGATGCATTATTTCTTTTTCCATTTTGGACAGCTCTTCTTTGTACTGATCCATCTCCAGTTTTATTTGCCTAATTAAAAACAAATAATAGAATAGTAATTAGAAAACTTAAAACCAACAGATTTGTCTCTAACTAAACGAAGCCTGCAAGTTATATAAGGACAAATATCAGCAAACTGTCCATCAGAATTTTAAATTACCTACTGTATTTTTTTAAACTCTCCAACTAAAAGACTATTTCTTTACACATTACATTCCACTAAACACAAATATACTACCTAGCAATATTTAACAAGTCTAGAATTCTTTTCAATCTAACTACATGTAACTTTACAAAGCTTTGTATGTATTGAGGACATCCAAGGATGGGCACCTCATTCATGTAGAATTTCTATGATCTGAAACAGACAATAAAGAAGCCAACAATCAAAATATTCATTATAAAGACCATTTTTATAAAAAAGGGAGCCAAAATACTTCTTTTTTACCTAAAACTATATTATTCGTATTATCTATTTTAGCTTTAAAGGGAACTAGAAGGTGGGCTTAATGGTGCATGTCTATAATCACAGCGTTTGGGAGGCTGAGACAGAAGGATCACATGTTTGAGACTAGCCAGGGCTGCACAATGATTTCAAAGCTATCCTGGATTACACAGCAAGACAGTATATTAAAACATAAAAGTAGGGGACAGGGCTAGAGTTTTCTATATTTTACAGCTCCTACTTTACAGGTGAGGAAACTGGAAGGTTAGGTGAATTTGTCTGAGGCAATATAACTAGATATCAATAGTGAAAAGGCCAAGTTTACCAACTCTCAGGCAATCCTGAGCTTATTTCAATATGAAGCTCCTCTATTTCTAGCTATACAAACATACCAAGAGGCAGTTTAAAATCCCTTTGTATGTAATTCCAAAGTGGTAGTCACTAAGACAAAAACTGTTAATATTATCTGCAATGGTAGGAAGTGTTTATATTCCTTTGAGCCAACATTTGGTTTTTGTTCTTTTGGCCTTCAAAGATTTCTAAACTGGGTTTGCAAGTAGAAATATTTCTTTCCTAAATGTAAGGGGGTTGGGGTATACCTCAGAGTCTGTGTTAGGATGAATGAGCTCCTGAGTTCAAATGCCAGCACCATAAATGAATGAATGAATGTTTGTTTGTATGTATACATGTAAGTAACTTAAATTTGGATTAGTTCAAGAAGATTTTAATCTGGAGTCCATGGGTGAACTTGAGGAAAACCATAAAACCTCTGACATGATGTATGAAATTATGTATGCATGTATAATATCTATGTATAGATAATCTATTGCTGTTTTATTGAATCTTCATTATGTCCATTACCCAACTTACTTAAGAGCTATTAAATCAGACGAGTACTTTTACATTTCTAAAATCCCAGCTAAACAATTTTTATCTTCTTTTATTTTTGGCCAACAATTTCTAGCTGACCAATTGTTTTCTAGTATTAGAGCAGATATGAAACAGATATTTAGACAAGAATAAAAAAAGACTGACATACATTACCAAGAGCTGACAGCTTGTCAGCAAAGGAGCTGGAGAAAAAAAAATATAAAAACACATACAATGGGCCGGAGATTTAGCTCAGTGGTTCCGGCGCTTGCCTTGAAAGCACAAGTTCCTGAGTTTGAGCCCCGGTACCACCCCCCGCCCACCCCCCAAAAAACCACATAGAAGAACTCAAGAAGTTCAGCAGTCTGTAGTTATTTAGTAAAAAACAAAAATAAGGGCAGCGGATTTAGCTCAGTAGTGCCGCTGCCTGCCTTGTTCAGTAGTGTCGCTGCCTGCCTCACAAGCGCAAGGTCCCGAGTTCAATTTCCAGTACCAAAACAAACAAACAAACCAAAAAAAAAAAACCAAAAATAAACCAACAGGCTCTATATACCTCAAAGTTGTATTAAGATAGGACTACATTTTAGCAAGGTATAATAACAGATGAGTATAATAACCCAAAGAAGGTAGAAATGTCAAGAAAATATATATTTCAGAGTATTTCTACTAATTTTTTGTTTTGTTTTAAAGTTTTAGTACTCAATAAGAGATATACTCCACCTTTATTTCTTAACTTATGAGCAACTACTAATTCCTTGCTGAAGGTGAATAAATGAAGCATTACTATAATATAATAAATATTGAAGGGTTTAACATCTTTTACTACTACATAAATAAGTACAATAATAAAAATTTCTTAGTAACCTTTAAAATTTTATGAGAGGCTTTAAACTCACCAGTTTTTCCAGAAACATTTCACTATTGTCTCAGAGTCACTGTGGGTAATCAAGCCTAAAAGTGGAAACAGGGCTACAGGGAGAAATAGGCCAAAGTAATACTAAAGTTTTAGAACAAGGCAGCTGAAATGTTCCATCTTCTTCAATGTGAAAAAGATTCAGAAATGGCTATAAGGCCTCGGATGTGAGCGCAGCTGCAGGCACGCAGGCCGAGACACTGCGGACCCGCGACGCAAGCATCCCAGGCAGTGAATCATAGCTCTACAAGTCTGCAATAAAAAATGGACTCCAATAAAACTACATTGCAAAAAGTGGGAAAAAAACCAAAATGGAAAAAGTAAAAAAGTTGAGGAAGCAGAGCTTGAAGAATTTGTGGTAGAAAAAGTACTGGATCGTCGTGTAGTGAATGGGAAGGTGGAGTATTTTCTGAAGTGGAAGGGATTTACAGATGCTGACAATACATGGGAACCTGAAGAAAATTTAGATTGTCCAGAATTAATTGAAGCATTTCTTAATTCTCAAAAAGTTGGTAAAGAAAAAGACAGTACAAAAAGAAATCTTTATCTGACAGCGAATCTAATCATAGCAAATCAAAGGAAAAGAGATGCTGCTGACAAACCTAGAGGATTTGCTAGAGGTGTTGATCCTGAATGAATAATTGGTGCCACAGAGAGTAGTGGAGAATTGTTGTTTCTCATGAAATAAAAAGATTCAGATGAGGATGACTTGATGCTGGCAAAAGGGGCAAATATGAAATGTCCTCAAATTGTTTAATTGCTTTTTATGAAGAGAGACTAACTTGGCATTCTTGTCCAGAAGATGAAGCTCAATAACTTACATCATTTTATATATATTTATATATATATAAAATATGGGTCTTGGTTTTTGATTCACTAGTCTGAAAAAAACAGCATTCTAATGAAAATCAAGTTTAGTATGTTGGTTTTGAAAGTATTTGCGGAAGTTGTTGGGTTTTGTTTGTTTTGCATCAATAGCACTGGTTACTTTGAACAAATAAAAAGCTTTCTGGGGCCAGGGATATAGCTCAGTGGTTCCTCCACCCACCTCTCAAGCACAAGGTCCCGAGTTCAATCCCTGGTACCAAAAAAAAAAAAAAAAAGCTTTCTGTAATTGCTTCCTTTATCAGAAAATGGCATTTGATAGCCTGATATATTTCCTCTGCTTTTTTAAATATTGGGAAAATTATCCATAGTCAAACTCAAACAGAACTCATTTTTAGCTCACATGTTTAAGGGACCATTCTGAGTTTTTTGTTTGTGTGTGTATAAATAAAATACTTATGTAAATGGTTTTTGTTTTTAAACATTCACCAAAACAAAAACTATGGGTGATATGCCCATGTTTGAGATGGTATCATTCTGAGCAACCTAAGAAATAAATCACAGTTAAATTGAAAGTTTTCCTGAAGCCATAACCTTTCAAGTTAAATAGATGATTCTGTGGTTAATTGGACAGCTTAAAGTGGGTATTTTCAAAGCAGCCATATCAGAATCCATATATGTGTGTTTAGTTACAAAAATACAGCAGTTTGCTTGCAAAATTCCTGAAAAGAATTGTATCACTACCAACAACTTCTCTATCCAAATAAGGTAACTAGTCAAAACCTGGTTTGTTTGAATTAGCTAAGGGAGATTTGTTAAGGGAACATTAAAGATTCCTCATGACCCATTCCCTTACAACAAGTTGAAATCTGTATTCAAAGTCAGGATTCATGGATGTCTAAGACTTGGCTCATGGAAATCTACTGAGTGGCTAGAGGTGGTCACAATTTAGGATTTGCTAGAATAAATGAGTGAACAAACTTATAATTTAAATTATTGACCTGCATGTCTTTCTTGACCCCAACTTTTTCTTACATGTAGGCTCAATCTTCAGTATTCGGGTTACTGTTCTGAAGCAGAAGCCAGAAAAATAACTTTGTAGTAGCCAGAATGTTATCCTACTACATATTGCTTACTTTATTGTAAATAATGGTGAGCAGTGGCCAATAAATAGTTTTATATATAAAAAAAGAAATGGCTATAAGGAAAGTATGAGAAATCCAACTAGTGCTCTATGAACTTGAGCAATGAGAAATTAGGTGCTGGACCATCCAAATGCAATGATATGTGGTATCAGAAGAACTTCTAAGGGCTGGGGATTTAGCTCAGTGGTTTGACTGCCTCCTGTGCAAGCACAAGGACCCGAGTTCAATCCCCGGTACCCCCCCCAAAAAAAACAACAGAAGAACTTCTAGTAGTTATGTTACTGAAGAAAAAAAAACCCTCCAGTTTTAGATCATGTCTAAATGGTGCATCTCATAACTTAACTTGAGTTTCAGCTTCCTTATTTTAAATGGATAATAAAACAATATTATAGGGTTATTCTGAGGTTAAATAAGTTAATGTGTCTATCTAGCACTCTACCTGGAACAATGAAGGTACTCAGTAAGTTAGTTTCCTTTCTTTCTACTTGATGATATTTTAACTCTAAAAACACACCCAAGGAAACATACATGGATATGCTGTATTTTAACACTGTTACCTTTGGAAGAAAAAACTTTTATAAATTGTAACTCCACAAGTGAAAAAAGTACAAGTGGAAATAGAGAAAATCCTTCATGAAGAGATTTTTTTTTCATGAAGAGATTTTTTGAAACCAGGGTACACCTTTCTCATGAAGTTTAAACATTTAGTTCATAAGCTTCCTATTAGTATTTAGGACTTTGCTTTCCTACTGAATATATGCCTATTAGCTATAATTATGAAGTAGGTTTGTTTTTTTTTTCTTTTTGGTCTAGAAGTAAAAAACAAAGGGGTTAAAAAAGTCAGAAGCAATTGCTCTAATTTTTCCAGTGGTGAAAAAAGCAAGATCATGGATGAGATGAAGGATTGGGAAGAAGCTGATGATATTTTGAAAGAAAAGACAAAAGTATAAGAACAATCTTCTATAGCTGGGGATTTAGACATCCCCAGCCAGTACCAAAAAAAAAAAAAGAACAATCTTCTATAAATAATACTATAATTGCCAGGTAGCATTAAGGGAACGCTTAAAGTTTGAAATTATGAATTTAAAGTTAGATTACTCAACATGGCTAGATTTTCCTCTGGCTTCCATACAGATACTAGCATGGAGTAGTCTGCATTGGATTTTAATTCTTTTTTTTTTTTGGTACCTGGGATCGAACTCGGGACCTTGCGCTTGCAAGGTAACCGGCAGAACCACTGAGCTAAATCCCCAGCCCTGCATTGGATTTTAATTCTATGCTGCATACTACAAAAAGAAGGATAACGGAGTTGTGAGTACATGCAAATTAGTAATTTCAATGACTAACTCAATTTTAAGCTCAGTAAAGAAGAAAGTGCATCAGGGAATGAAGCAGCATTGGAACTGACAGACTAGAGATCTTTTAAATTTTTTAAAAATTTTATTTTATTTTATTGGTACATTTTAGGTATACAATATAATGACATTCATCATTGGAAATTTGCACCTTTACATAATATCTCGTTTCTTATTTTTCCCCCTTCCCCTACCCTCCCTTCAACCCCTCCATCCCTTCCTATTTACAAAGACTTTGTTTCCATTTTTTCATTTTCTCATATTAATTACAGATTAGAGATCTTGATTAGGTCAAATGATTGTTGGAACTGGGGTAGTAGAGAGAATATTATATAATATTCAGATTCAGATTTTGGAAAAATTATAGATACTGGAAATTATAAGATCTAGGATTAAATCATGGGATGAATATCTGAGGTATGATAGCAATCAAGATCATTAGAAGAAAGGAATTTTTTAAAAATGAATAACCAAGA
The DNA here is from genome assembly GCF_053883595.1 of Heterocephalus glaber. Lineage (NCBI taxonomy): Eukaryota > Metazoa > Chordata > Mammalia > Rodentia > Bathyergidae > Heterocephalus > Heterocephalus glaber. Next base: position 28,333,036 of record NW_028258296.1, on the reverse strand, counting down.
TGTCAGAAGGATTTGCTAGACATATATTGAAACTGCTAAGAATCAGGAGTGGTGTTGGAGTGAGCAACAGGTGGTCTGTAAGTCAGGTGGTCTATAAGTGTTAGCAACTATGAGATATGGCATGAATTGGTGACCTTAGGTTCACAGAATATGGTACACTACTCTATGCCTTGACATAGTGGTATAAAAGCTGAGGGGAATAGTTTTTACTTTAGCGAGACCCAGAAAAAAACCAATGCTCTTAGGGGAATATTATATTTCTGTTACAGAAAAAAAAGAAGAGGCAGAGAATACAGGGGATGTCTCTCAGGATGGACTATGAATTCCAAAAGGCACAGTGAAAGTCTTTCAGAACCTGGGATAGGTGGGAGAAAGGAGAGTATGTAGAAATTTTTTGGGAATTAGTGGGAGGAAGAGGTTTGACCTAGAAATCTAGCACTTCTTGTGGTTTCTTGCATAAATAAGGATAAAGCTAAAATGTGATTAGTCTTCATGGACTTAAGGCAGAGACTGGTGGTCAGCAATGTTGGTGGGTAGTCACCTTTCAATGGGAAAAAGGCCTGAAGAGCTATGGTCTTAGCCTTAAACTTGGGACACTATCTTGAGCCTGCTGAGAGGGGAGGATATGGGGGAAGCAAGTTGCTACTCTAAGCACAAAGGTCGTATCTTAATACTTGTCAATGAAGAAGAGGGAATCTGTGGACCTATGATTATAATTCTAGTATGTTAAGATCACTCCTGGCTCCTGTTGATAGAAAGGTGGACTAATTATGAATGCATTATTAATTATGTCAATTCTTGTTGACAAAGTAGAAGGTCTAGAGAAGCTAGGTATTGCTTTCTGTTCATGGGTTCCTTTCCTGACCAGTTATATATTGATGCCTGGGTCCAGCCCATGCAAATTACATCAGAATCTTTACAAAGGTGGGACCCAAGCAGCAGTATTTTTTATTTACACTGCACAGTGATTTTAATGTCCTGTCAAGACTGAAAACCACTGTTTTATCAAGTTACTCCTGCTCACACACAATTATATCCCCTTAAAGTTTCCTCTTTGTGAGGACAATTTTGCCTGCAACTTTGAATGCCATTCAGTTTAATTACCAAGAGTTGGTGAGTGCCTGTGAGGTACTGTGGACCCTTGACTTACAAACTCAATTTGTTCCCAAGGGCCAGTTGTAACTCAAGTTGGTCAACTGAAGGCTCACACTCCTCTACAGAGCCTTCAGATTCTCTCCTGTACACAGGCAGATCTCAGTGTCCTTAGAGAGACATTGGCCCAGGATTTCTCAATTAACCCCACACAGAAAGGCATGTTGTAATCTTCCTTCCAGAACTCTTTAAGGGTCAAATCTGTATCTGAGTCCATCTGGAAGCACAAGCAGCCGGCATTCGGGTCATAACTCAAGACTTTGGTCATAAGTTAAAACTAAAATTCCATAACCCAAAATGTTTGTATGTCAGGCCGGTCATTACTCAAGGGTTCACTGTATAAGGATCTTTGCTAGTTATGATAATCGTAATGGAAAACCTTAAACCAGATATGATCCACGCTTTAAGGAACTCAGAATATAGTAGAAGGGTTAAAGTATTACGCTAAAATACAAAAAGGCATAATGAAGGATATGAAGAAAATACAAACAAAATGGTATAGGAACTCAGATTATGAAAAAATTAATTCTTCTTGCAAATATTTCAGTGAACATATAATTTTGAAACTCAGATACTATTGAAAAAAAATTGGAAAGTAAATAAAACTAACGTATTTACATCTTACCTGGAAGTACGAGTAAGCTCAATAATTTTTTGCCTTTTCAAATCAGCATCATGTACAGCTGCTTCACATTTTTCTTCCATCTTTCTCAACTTTTCAGCTGAACTTTCCCTTTGTTTTTGAAGTTCTTGTTCCAGCTTTGATACCTTGTAAAGCAGTTTTTAGTCAGTATTTTAAATTCAATCACAGCTAAACATTTCCAAGAAAAAATTTTTTAAATATGTACCCTACCATATCATTCAGTTTCAAGTTTTTCTATAAAAATCCAAGTAAACCAGGCATTGTGGCACACGGCTGTAATCCCAGCACTGGGAGGCTGAGGCAGGAGGACTGCCATGAGTTTGAGGCTAGCTTATGCAACACAGTGAGATCTTATCTCAAAAAACAAACAAAAATCCAAGTAAGCCAGGACCTGTGGTCTCAGCTACTCGGGATGCTGAGGCAGGAGAAATGCTTAAACCCAGGAGTTCAAGGCCAGCTGGGCAATATAGTGAGACCCCTTATCTCAAAATCAAAGTATAGTCTAGGAAGCAATGTTTTGAATATATAAAAGCAAAACATACTTTTTAATAATAAAGATATTTTGAGGGCCAAGGATTTAGCTCAGTGGTTCCGCTGCCTGCCTCACAAGTGCAAGGACCAGAGTTCAATCCCTGGTACCAAAAAAAAAAAAAAAAAAGATATTTCATTTATATATACCTTTAATAACCATGATTTTTTTTTTTTTTTTTTTTGGTACCCAGGATTGAACTCAGGACCTTGTGCTTGTGAGGCAAGCGGTGATACCACTGAGCTAAATCCCCAGCCCCATATATATCTTTAGAGAACTGGCCATATCACTGAAATAATTCATAAGAACTGAACAGCCAGGCATGGCGACGCATGCCTGTTGAAGGACCCTTGTTAACAAGACAGACTCCATATTGCTGCTTGACCCACCTGCCTGCCCTTTAGGTGAACTCAGAAGAAGGAAGCTTAGAAACTTCCTCCCCTTAGAGAGTCTCTTAGAAACAACAATTAATCAACTATTGTTTTACAAATGTTCTAACAGCAGAATGTCTCCCTTCTGTACCGGTTGCTACACTCCCCTAACCTAACCACCAACGTCTCGCTTCTGTACAGCTGCTTGCCAAGTTCCCTTTTGCGACCCCTATAAAAGGACCTCAGACTCTGAGCCGGGCACCTCTCTAAGCTTGGTGCTTGGAGGGTGCCATCTGGCCAGACTAATAAAGGTCTGTTTTACTTTCTCAATTTGTCCGGTGTGTTCCCTCCCGGGTGATCTTTGCTGTAGTCAGCTCCTCGGAGCGTTTGGTGAGGCCCACGGTCTTACACTGTAATGCAGGAGTACCACTGTGAGTTTGGGGCCAGCCCAGGTTACATAATGAGCTCAAAGCCAGCTTGGGCTGCCTACTGAGACCCTGTCTCAAAAAACTAAAAACCAGGGCTGGGGATTTAGCTCAGTGGTGCCACCACCTGTCTTGCAAGCTCAAGGTCCTGAGTTCAATCCCCAGTAGCAAAACAAAACAAAATAAAAACTAAAAACCAAAACCAAAACCAACGAACCAACCAACAAACAACTCTTCCCCTAAACAAACAAAACAAAACAAAAAAGAAATAAACAATAGCTCTTCAGGGAAGGGTTCCTAGATTTTCACCTGAGCTCAAACTTTACAACTTGCATTTGCTCCTATCCTTTCTCCTGTTGTACTATGATAAAGGTGGTATTTTCCTGCCTGTATAAGTCAAATTTTTCAAAAGTATTCTAGATTCAATTCCTACCTACTTTCTCAGGAACTTCATACTATTGACTATCTTTTTCTTTCCTGTATCTTCAATTCCTCTACTTTTAAAAATTATTATTTAAACATGACCTTGCTATTGTAAAAAAGTTTCCTTCATACCTCTACCTCCCTTGACCTACCACCCTTTCTTTCAAACCCTTCACAGCTCAATTTCTCAAAGTTTCTATGCTTCCTGTATCATTCTCTCACTTCACTTGTTTCTCAAGCCATAGCAAACTGGTTTTTCCAAATAAACTGTGATTAAATCACCACTATCTTCTAAGGTGTTAATTTATCAATGGAATTTTTCCAACCTACATTTTACTTGACATTGATTTCCAACTGTCATTTCTTCCTTTATGAAATACTTCCATTTATCATATTACTCAGGGATCTGTCCATGTCAATATTCTCTCTTCTCCTTTTAGATTAAAATCCTAGATAATCTCAGTCACTTAATGTTTTCAGTGAATGTTTACATGACTGTGGTCTCAAAAGTCTTCTACTTTTGACTTGAACATCATCCCTGGTCTTCTAAAACTCCTTGCTGAAGAACTAAATATAGATTACAAACCATTAATACCCATCCCTTCAACTCAAGTTTAAAAAATACATAGTATTAAAAGAGCACAATATTCAGGGGTTGGGGATATAGCTTAGCAGCAGAATGCTTGCCTAGTATGTACAAGGCCCTAGGTTTGATCCCAAGTACCACAAAAGAAAAAGAAAAGGGTTAACAAAGCCTTAAGGATGCCAGTCCATGGCAGATCTGATTATGTATCAGACCTGAGTTTGATCTCAGCACCACCTACCAAACAAACAAACAAACAAAAACAGTACCTGGTAAAAAGAAAAGGGAAATAAGACATCTATGCCCTCTATTCTTGGTTAAACAGCACAAACATAAGTGAAGGAATGTAAAGATGAGCAATAATCTGAAATCATCCAACATGGAGCCTATACACAGTAGAATATAAATGAAAAGAGGAAGAGAATATAAATAGAAATTTTAAGTATAAGCTTCTGTAGGTCATTAAAGAAGTTAAAAGAGAACACAAAATCATTTAAAACAAAGATCATCACGAAATAAAGCAACCAAAGAAAAAAATCCAAATGAACTTTTAGAGGTAAGAAGACCTACTCACCAGAGGGAAGGAAATTATAAAATCATTACGGAAATGAAAACTACCTTAGTAGAAATAAAAATCATAATCTGCTAAAACCAGTCAATGATAAAGGATTTAGGTAGTGGGAGTGAAATATTGAGATGACGTACTTCAGAGTGAAGCTGTATAGGAGGCGTAACAAGCAATAGGTCTAGACAGTAACAAAAGGAATGGAAAATCACAAGAGGATCAAAAAAAGAAAATATAGGATAGTTGCTTGATGTATTTGAATGTATTGAGAGGATATTCTTTAACTTCATTGACGCTTAAAAGTTTTATGTTGCTATAACTGAATATCATAGATTGGATAATTTATAAAGAATAAAGGTTTATTCTGCTAGTGGTTCTGGAGTTTGGGAAGTCCAAAGACAGGATGATGATGTATCTAAAGTCCTTCCTGGAGAGGAATCTGAAGAGTCCCAAGGTATCTTAGCACATCACATGGCAAGAGGAGCCCATAAAACAGACAGGGCAAAACTGGCTTTTTAAAGAGACCCACTCTTAAAGTAAACCATCCATGAGGGCAGAATTCTTATGACTCCCCATCGCCTCTAAAAGGTCCCACCTAGTCTCACTTAATACTTTACCATAGAGATTAAATTTGAACATGAGTTTTGGTGGGACATTCCAAGCACAACAGAGACTGAGGATGAATTCAGAATAATAAAAGACCATTACCACTTTACAGAAAGGTAAATTGTGTAAGATTACACAGGAAAATATGTAAATTTACCAATTCATACACTTCTGTAAATTTTATTTCTTTTGGAAAGAGACAAAACCATAAAATATCTTTGTAAAGAATTCAGATAAATTTGGTAATGAATGCAAGAAAAAATATTAGATTCTAGGGTAAAATTCTGTAGGACTCTTTCACTGAAGTAATAAGTTATTTTATTTATTTTTAGTCATTAGTATTATTTGTTTTTATAGTGCTAAGGATTGAATCTGGGGCTACATATATGGTAGGCAAGTGCTCTGCCACTGAGATACATCTCCAGTCTCATAATTTATTTTTAGAACTAGAATTTTCCTTTGGGTTTTTTCTTTTAATGCATTGCTTTGCTATTTGTTTAGGAAATATCACATCATGTACTGATCCAAAAAGTAGACATTAGAGGGGATAATGATTCAGATAGGTGTTATATTTGGGTCCAAGAAAAAAAAAGATTGAGTAAAGAAGTCTAAACTGCAAATCAATTGTGTAAAATGACAAATGGCTACAGTATTAGAGATTCAGGTCAAATTATACAGTAATAGAATTATTTTTATAGTATTAATATAGAATATTCCCCATAATGTGAAATCTTTGAGGTTAAGCAGTAATTTATACAACTATGTTAATGATTTCAAAAATTTCTATTTCATACAAATAAAAATGTTTATGGTCACTATATACCTGTTTTTCAAGTTTAGTCTGAATATCTTCTAGCTCTCCATTTCGATTTGTTTCTTGTTGTAACATCTGTTGCTGTTGCTGAAGAGTATGCTGTAAAATAACATTTTGCTCAGAGGTCTCTTGAAGACTGTGACTCTTTATCTTCAGCTCTTTCTGCAAACAATATACCTAACAAATATATATATTATATACATATATATGAATGAAATGTTTCAAAATTTAAAAAGCACTACAATGTAAAAGCTGTCTTTCAATTCAATTATCCTCATCTGTCATACAATTGTAGTTATAGGCTATAGTTAAGGGTATGGTTAATCATATGCTCATAAGGACAGCATAGGTGCAGTATTATTAGGGACTGCTTATAGGGTTGGCTCTTGGGTGGTGTCTGGGGATGTGATGAGATTGTTTTGCATGGCTGGGGCACTGAAACATGCTTTTTATCTGGGCCTATGCAATTTGGATACTTACAAGTTGGCCATCATTCCTTTGTGACCAGCCCCTAATAAAACCTTTAACTTTCAAGTCATAAACAAGTTTCTAGCTGGGTGTGATGGCACATGCCTATAAGTGCAGCATTTTGAAGAGAGGCTGAGGCAAGAGGATCACTGTGAGTTTGAGGCCAGGCTAGGCTAAATAGTAAGGCCCTGTCTCAAAAAAGCAAAACCAAACCAAACCAAAACAACAACAACAACAAAAAACCCCATAAAACAAAAAAAACCACAACAGGGTGTATTTTTAAAAATTTTGTCCTACTTTTAAATGGCCCAAACTCTCTCTGCAGAGCCTGTTTTTTCCTACCTTTAATAACTGAAACTCTGCCACGGTTTAAAACAAAACTTCATAGGTGGAGTAGAGAGAAGACATGACCATATAAATATGAAGTTCTAAAACCTAGCTAAATATGATAAAAACTCTGCAAATCCACATTACAAGATGTTAATTATATTAATCAGCATTAAAGAGTTTTCTCTGTAAGACATTACAAATTTTTTAACCTTCAAGGTTGTATCATTACATGATGTGCTTATTAAGTCTGGAGTGCTGGTCAACTAAGGTTTGCTTTTAGATGTATTTCTGCCTTTTTCCTGCTCTTCTCTATGCACTGTAGGAAATAGCATTTATTAGTAATCCTTGTTCTCTAGATTATTCATAGGTTTGGCTGATGGGAGCGGCCAGTAGCTTCAGTTCTCCTCCTCCGGACCTAGTTCTTGCTATATAGACCCTTTCTCTTTTTTGCCCCAGCTCCCGTGAGGCAGCTTGCTTCTGGATACAGTCATACTACCTCTCCCAGATATTCCTTCTGCCCTAAGGGTGATAGTAGGCTTCTGCTTGTGACAGTTTCTGAGTTGCCTTAGTGTACTGTTTGTCTTCTCTATTCATCTATTATCTGTATATCTAATCTTCTGTATACAATTTTCTCCATGGGAAAGATTTATAAGTGTTTCCATTTATTTGGCCTGATCTTTTCAATAAACTGAAGTCAATCTTTATTAATCCTCATTGAGGATTATTTCTAAAAATAAATTTAGATAGGGTTAATATACCTACATTATAAATTCTAACAAAAAATAAAATAATCTCTTATTTTAAAACAATCTCTTTCACTAAACATTTAGTAAGTGTCATTATATTGAAAGTAAAATGCTACATACTGAGGATAAAAAGATAGTAAGACTGAAGAATGGTCTTTATCTGGGAGTGGTGACACAGGCCTGTAATCTCAGCACTCAGGAGGCTGAGGCAGGAGAATCACAAGGTTCAAGGCCAGCCTGGATTACATAATGAGTTCAAGGTCAGCCTGAACTACATAGTGGGACCCTATTTCAAAAACTAAAATGAAAGGCGTTTAATGTAGTATCTGAGACCTTATCCCCAAAAGAAAGTTCAATTTTTTATTTTATTTTATTTTTTTTGAGGCAGGATCTTGCTATGTAGTTCAGGCTGGCCTCCAAATTTTGGTGCTCCTCCTCCCTCAGACTCCTGAGTGCTGGGATTATAGGCATGCCCCACAACATCTGGCTTTAAAAAAAGATACACTTTTAAAGTATCTTGAAAATAATATCTCAAAAAAAAATCACTTGGAAAATGTGCAACATATAAAGGAAATGTTAATTTACCTCTTCCGATTTCTTTTTTAGTTGTTTTTCAAACTTTTCCTTATTACCTTCCAATTGATTCAAATGCAAAGCAAGTTCTTCCTTACACATTTCTAATGCTGAATCTAGCTGTCTGACCTAAGCAAGAAATAAAAATCAATTTGTCATTATATGCTTGACATTTTACAGACTCATCTCCTACTGTTACATCATTGCTTCAAAGATTAAATATACAGTCCTACTTACAATATAAAATGCCATAACAGAAAACATTCTTTTGAAAAAATAGCTTCTTCACTGCAAATGAGGGAACCAAAGAGGAAAACAGAGAATGGAATTCTAAAGATTATTTCATGCCTACAACCTTTGTATACTCATGACTTTTTTTAGTATTAATGAACTTTGAGGTTATTCTTATATGAGGAAATAAATTGACATTGGTGAATCTATAGTTAATAGTTATGATACACATACCATTATGTTTATATGGGCATACAGAGTCACAAAATGGATTAAATTCAATACTAGACAAAATTAAACAACTTTAAAAAACATCTTTTATATTCAAGTTATGTATGATAGAATTAGGTAGCAGGATATTTAGACCTATTATCTCCATGAATGCAGAGGAGAAAATACTGAATATATAGCAGTCCCCATTTATCCACAACAGCTGGGGATTTAGCTCAGTGGTTCCGTTGCCTGCCTCGAAAGCACAAGGTCCTGAGTTTGATCCCCGGTACCAAAAAAAAAAAAAAAGCATTTATTCACAAGAGGTATTCAAGAACCACAGATAGTATTGAATCACATATGAACTGTTTTTTATACATATGTGCACAAATTTAATTCCCATTCCATCTTAATTACACACTTAGCACAGTGTATAACTTTTGCAGTTTGAATTGCAACAGTAAAACTAATATAGATTTTCATTCCTTACAATTCAATGCACAGGTTTGTTCTTACTATTGATATCACCACCTCAAGTACACAAGCCGCCCCCCCCCCCACCAATTCCTTATTAAGTCAAGGAACTTTTAATCTTTTTCCTGAAAGAAAATGCTTTATAGCTTCTATTTGACAAACCGTTGGATCATTAAGTAAAATAAGGGTTATTTGAACATAAGCAATGTGATAGTGTGCCGATAAATCTGATAGCCTAGATGGCTACTAAATGACTAATGGGCAGACAGTATATACTAAATGGTACTTTGAACAAATGAATGATTCACATCCTGGGTGGAACATACGGGGAAAATGCAAGATTTCTTCACAGTACTCAGAATGATGGACAATTTAAAACTCATGAATTGTCTATTTCTCAAATGTTCTATTTAATTTTTTTGGACCACAGTTAACTACAGGTAATTGACCAGGCAAAGTGAAACCAGGAATAAAGGGTGGGGGGATTACTGTGTAACAATTAGTTATTACACTAAGTTGAGTAACTCACTATGTGCTAAGCACTCTATTTTGTTTCATTTAATATTTAAGGTATTGTTATCCCTAATTTACAGATGAATAAAATTAAAGTTTAGACAGCTTAAATAACCTGGTCAAATTTTAGCCAGGTAGTATTGCACTGTGAAGCCAGAAATGAAATCCAATTCAGTAACAAAGTCCATGGTTTTTTTTGTTGTTGTTATTGTTTTTTTGAAGACAGGATCTCACTATGTAGTTCAGGCTGGGTTTGAACTCACTACATAGCCCAAGCTGGCCTCAAACTCAGTGATCCTCCTGCCTCAGCCTCCCAAGTGCTGGGATTACAGGTCAGCACCACCCTGCCCAGCAAAGTCCATTTTTTAAATCATTTTTTTTCATTTCATTAGTACATGTTTGTAGTTCATGCAGTTTACAATCACCTTGGAGAGTGGTTACATGTACATATCACAGCTTCTTTTGTTTTGATTTTTAGGTACAAAACCATATCCTAGCTGCAAATTATGGGTTCAATTTAACAGAAGAACTGGTAAAAAGAGGCAAAATTGGATGACTTTCACTTTCATTTCCTCTTTAATTCTTTGGTAATGCTAGTAAGTTGCAGTAACAGTTAAAGTTAAAAAATCCTTTTTTGAGGTTAAGAAAACTTTTAATACAAAAAGGGGCCAACATACAAATGACATTACTATCCAATAATTAGGATTAAAATAGAAATGAAATTCACTTAGTCAAGTCAAGCTGTCAACTCTCAATTGACTTTTAGGTATACAACTTATGAAAAAAGCTTAAAAGCCACAAGAATGTCTCCAATAAAAAAAACAAAAGTATCAACATACTAGCCTTGATTGTTTCTTCAGATACTTGATTTTGTAATGCTTTCAAAGCTTCATCTTTCCTCATATTTTCCTTTTCCATTTCCTGAAAAAGTAAACATTTGTAGAGAAAATATATGGATGCAAATAAACATTTCTGCATTAAATATAAGCTATTAAACAACTGATTTAATTAATTTAAGGTATTTTACAAAAACTTAAAATATTAGCTTTTAAATAGCACTTTTGTAAAGATGAATTTACCACTTTGCTTTCTGTCAAAAGTCTATCTAGTGACTCAAGATGATGCTGTTTACACATTATATCTTGTTGCAATATGGACATAGTATTTTCTTGCTCTTTAAATTGCTGGTCTTTTTTCTCCAGTTGAGTTTCAAGCTAAACAATAATAACAAAAGGAATTAATTTTCATATTAAACTTATAAAATATTTTAAATATACAGAAGAAAATATATGTGAAGCTGTCACTGAAATTACAGTGCTCATTTTGGCAGAACATATACTAAAATTGTCACAGAAATTACACTGATTTTTGCATTTTAATATTTATTTTTTATTTATTTTTTGAGATGGTGTCTCACTATGTAGTTTAGGCTGGCCTTCAACTCACTTTGTAGCTCAGGCTGGCCTCGAACTTAAAGCTATCTTCCTGCCTCAGCCTCTTGATTGCTGGGATTATGGCATCTATTAGTTTTTTGAGGAATCTCTGTACTGGTTTCCATAATGGTTGTACTAGTTTACATTTCCACCAATCATGTAGAAATGTTTTTTTTTCTTGCAGCTTTGCCAGCATTTGTTGTCTGATTTCTTGATAGGCATCCTTTCTGAAGTAAGATGGAATTTTAGTTTTGTTTTAATTTTGCATTTTTCTAATTTTTTTCGTGTATTTATTGGCCATTTGTACTTCTAAGAAGTAACTGTTCGTTTCAGTTACCCATTTTTTATTGTCTTTTGTTTTGGGGGGGGTCAAGTCTTTTGGGTTCTTTATATATTCTAGATATTAGTCCTCTGTCCAAGGAATAGATGGCAATTTTTTTTCTATTCTGTAGGTTGTCTCTTTACTCCATTGGTTGTTTCCTTCGCTGTATAGAAGTTCTTTAATTTGATATGATCTCATTCGACCTAGTTATTCCTCTCCTAGTATGTCCCCAAAAGAGTTAAAGACATCATATTATACTGATAAATGCATACCCTATATACTGTTGTATAATTCACAATAGCTAAATCTTGGAAATGACTTATATGCCCATCAACAGATGAATATATACAGAAAATGTGGTATTTATACACAATGGAGTACAACTCTGCCATAAAGAAGAATAAACTTGAGTCACTGGCAATAAAATGGATGTACCTTAAGACCATAATGTAGAGTTAAATAAATCAGACACACACACTTAAATATCACATGGTTTCTATTATAAGAGAAATTTAAAATATAAATAAAGAGTAAAATAAAAGATAACAGGAAACAGCAAGATGGATCTTTTGCATATGGGAAGGGGACCAAGAGCTAGAGGGAAGGGAAAGGAGGGGAAATGGATTTTCAAAAAATTAATTAAGATGTGTTATGTACATGTACCGACTCCCCGTATTAGTCCTCTGTCCAAGGAATAGCTGGCAAAAAAATTACCCATTCTGTAAGTTGTCTTTTCACACTATTGATGGTTTCCTTTGCTGTGCAGATTTTTAACTTGAAATAATCTCATTTGTTAATTTTCTGTAATATTTCCTGTTTTGTTCATAAAGTCTTTGCCTATCCCTATATATTCAAATATTTTACCTATTCTACCTTCCAGGAGATTAAGTATTTCTGTTTCAATATTTAGATCTGCCCATTTCTATTTTAGCTTACTGCATGATGAGAAAAGGGAGAGAAGGAAGAAAGAGGAAAAGGAAGTAAAAGGGATTGAGATATGTATGTGTACCAATTCCCATGACAATATTAGTTTCTTTGTATATAGCAGAAATACAACTGTTTTTTAAATTTTAACCTTGTACCCCATGCTCTTGCTTACTTACCAGTTTTAGGTATTTGTAGATTGAGATTTTCTGTACAGTCATGTTGTCTACAAAAAGAGATTAACTTTTATTCCAATTTAACTGGCTTTTACTTCTTACTCGTTGCATTTTTGCTTCTAGCGTTGAACAGCAGTGATGAGAACAGGTATTTTTGCCTTGCTACTACCCATCTTAGGGGACAAGTGTTCAGTCTTTTACCATTAAGTATGTTATCTATTGGACATTTTTGTGGATGCCGTGTATCAGATTAAGGAATTTCTCCTCCATTCCCAGTTGGCTCGTTTTCATCATGAGAGAATGTTTGTGTTAAATGATCTTTCTGCTTCTTTTTTTAAATGGTCATGTAGATTTTTATGCATTTGATTGGTTAATATGGTAGATTACATCAATTGATTTCTGAATGTTGAACCAGCCTCCTTTTCCCAGGGTAAACCCCAGGGTTCTCTGTGTGCACGGGAGGAGGTGAGGGAATTGTTATTGTCTGTATCTAGATGTCCCGCTAAAGCCTCAAGAGCTTGTAGGTGGGCTTTTCAGAGCTGGCTGAATCTAGGGTATGTGATACTGGGATTAGGGATGTGTGGTACTAAATAAGTCTACTGATTGGTTTAGCACAGTTCTGGGTGTAGGAAGGCCCACCCTAGGTGTGGGTGGTACCACCCGAAAGGCTTGTATCCTGAATGGGATAAAATCAGAGGGAGGCTTACTTTTGCTACTTGCTGCTGCTGCTCCCTTATGCCTCCCTTGCCATGACTGTTTCTCTTCTGGGATACTCCTCTACCAATATGTCACCCTGCCTTAGAGCCAGGTGACTATGGACTGAAACTCCTACAAACTGTGGGGTGAAATAAACCTTTCTTCCTTTCACTTGTGGGTGTCAGGCATTTTGTCTTGGAAATGAAAAGTAAGACAGGAATATATTCATTACTAAATTTGGTCTGGTAGTATTTTGTGAATATTTTGCTTCTATGTTTATGAGGGATATTTATATAGTCTATATTTTCTGGTATTGTCTTAGTCTTATTTTGGTAATACTAGGCTTATTAAATGAGTTAGGAAGTGACTCATCTTCTTCTGTATTCTTGCAGAGACTATAAGACATCTGTGTTATTTCTTCCTCAAGTGTGCAGAAGAATTTATTTACCAGTGAAACTGTCTAGGCCAGAAATTTTCTTCTTTGTAAAATTTTAAAACTATGAATCCAACATCCTTAATATATGTGGAAGTACTCAGGTTACCTATATCTCCTTGTTTTTAGTTTTTTGTCTGCAGGTTCTGTAGGTGATATAGCTCTCTTATTCCAAGTATAGGTAATTCCTGTTCCTGGAGTAGGCTGGCTAGAGGTTTATACATTTTATTGATTTTTTTCAACGAACCATCATTTGGTTTCAATTATATTATTGATGTTTTATTTTCAGTTATGTTTTTTATTTCCATCTTTCTCTTCTTGATTGATTTTGCTGGTTTCATAAACTAGAAGTTTACATGATTTTTCTTTTCTAATATTTGCATTTGATGCTATAAGTATCACTCTAAGAACTATTTTAGCTGCATCCCATAAATTTTACATGCCGTAAGTCCCCAATTTACAAACATTCAAGTTGCAAATTTTCACAGGTATACTGTATAAGACTCACTTTGTTGGCTTACAAATGAATCCGACTTACAAACAATTCTCCTGGAATGGAACTTGTTCATAAGACAGGAATTTACTGTGTTTCCATTTTCATGTATTTCAAAATACTATCAATTTCCCTTGAGACTTATTTTTTGATTCATGGATTATTTGGGGGGGACCGTTTTGTAGATTAATTCCATTATGGACCAAGAACATACTAAATATGGTTTCAATTCTTTTAAATTCAGTAAAGATTTATTTTTATTACCAAGTATGTGGTCTATCTTGGTGAATATTTCAAAGCACTTGAGAAGAATGTGTATTCCTTTGTTGTTGACTGGAGTATTCTATAAACATTAATTAGATTAAGTTGGTTGATGGTGTTATTCAAGTGTGTTCTATATCTTTGTTGATTTTTTTTTTTTGGTCTACTCCTAACAATTAGAGAAAAGAGTAGTCCTAACATCTGCAACCATAATTTTAGGTTAATTTGTTTTTCCTTTCAGGCCTCTTACTTTTTTTCATATATTCTAAAATTCTTTTGTTAATTAAATATATACACTTTTAGGACTGTTATGTTATCTCGGTGATAATAATTTTTTTTGATTTGAACTCTACTTTGTTGGATATGTATATGCCACTCTAGTATTCTTTTGATTAGTGGTTACCTGATACATCTTCTTCTATCCTTTTACATTTAACCCATCCATACATTTTAAATGAATTTCTTGAAGACCATATATATGACTTTTACTGTTAAAAATCCGGTCTCACAATCCCAGTCTTATTTGGTGCAAAAGTAATTTTGACATGACTAATTTTAACATACTATTTTAATATGGTTTTCTGTCTCTTTTTTTAACTTGTTTCTCTTTTTCAGATTTCTTTTAAGTTACTTGAATATTTTCAAATTTTAATTTATCTATTAGCTTTCTTACTGTCTCAATAGTATTTTAGAAGTCACTCTAAAGATTATGTTTAAATATTTAAGTTTTCTACTTTCTACTGAGAATATTTTTGCCACTCAAAGTGAAATGTAGAACTTTGTAATAATATAGGTCCCTTTAACTTCCTCCTTCATACTGTAGTTTTCACATGTAATATACCAACATACCATGCCAGAAAATGTTGTGTCTTTTTCAATTGTCATAGATATTACTAAAATCCTCACAGGAGAAAACCCATTATATTTATCCAAATAATTACTATTTTGGTGGTGCTTTGATCATTTTTGAGATTCCAAATTTCCTTTTGATCAGACTATAGAATCTATAGACTCTATAAAGGTATAGAGTCTATAGAATTACTATAATTTGATAATGTAAAACCGAGGTGGAAGTCATACTATATTAAAAAATAATGGCAGTCTGGAGGTGTAGCTCAGAGAAACAGTACCTGTTTAGCACGTGCAAGGCCCTGGGTTCAATCTTCAGTAACACACACACACATTCTAGAAAAATGATTCTGAAGAAATGAGGTTCTATTTATAGCTATTGCCACTACCTTTTCTGTGTCTTTGTTTCTTCACCTACAAAATAAATGATATAAGTCTAGTACTGTTTAAGCTTCTTTTCAGCACTAAGTATGCATTACTTACTCTTTCAATTTGTTTTTCCATTTCTTTATGCTGTTCAAGATGAATTTTCTTTGCTTTCTCAAAAGCTAAACAAATTTTCTCATGTTCTGTATTTATATTGGTTTCTAGACTCCTTATCTTTTCATTCTTTTCCTACAAATACAAGGCACTTTAGCAGAATATAGTTAAAAGCCAGTTTTCAAAAACATCAGTCACTTATATCTGTCATACTCTATTCTTCAAAGAACTCCAGTAGTTAATACTTTAAAATGAGATTAAACTATTTTAAAACATTAAGACATATAAAGAACTACCATTCCTTCAATTTTATTAAGATTTAAAAAACAACAAAACTTGGATAAAAATTTGAAATATTAGTCTATTAACTTAAAAATATAAAAACAAAAGAAAAAGATCAGAAGAGCTTAAAATTTAATTTTCTTATTTGGTGTATTTTATAATTATAGAAAAACAAGTACGCTACAAGCTAAGTGCCTAAATGTGACAGTAAATTTACAGGTGAAAGAGTGAATTTTACCATAAGCTCCTGTTCAAGTTCTGCATTTTTTGCAGCAACAGAGGAATAAGCAACTATTTTATCTTCCAGCTGTTTCTCTAGTGTTAAAAGTTGAGAACATTTCTTTGTCATCTAAAACACATTGAAATAAATACAAAATTAGTTTTAAAAAGTAACGACTTTCCATCCTAACATCAAATACTTGTTCTTCTTTTCCATTATTAAATTCCAATCCCTTAAGTCTTTTCCTTAGCCTTGGCTATAGACTTTGAGATATGAAAACAGACATTTTTAAATGCCCCTATAGATGACTGCAGCCTCTGGTATGATAGTTTAGTATAACACATACACATGTAGTCCTGATCCACAATTACATATTGAGGCATCCTTTTCCTGTCCTCAGTGAAAATGAACATCAGATATTCATAAAACATATATTATCCCCTTTTCAGATACACAGCATATCTGTATAGATTCACATACAGTTACTTAAAATTGATTCCTAAGCCGTCTCCCAGAACTACTGAATTAAAATTGCTAGAATAGGACCTGGAAATCTGGCAGGCTTTATAGGTGGCTCTGATGTTTGATAAAATTTAAAATCCTCTATTGCCTCTCTTTTTCTTCCAACTACATAATACAAATTCTTGTAAAATATGTATTAACCATATTAATTTACAGTATGGAAGAAATACTGAAACACAGTATTAGTTTCACCCAGTTTGAAGCCTTTTAGCCATTAAGGAATATGTGGCTTTTTTTTTTTTTTTTTTGGTACCGGGGATCAAACTTGGGACCTTATGCTTGCAAGGCAGGTGGTGGAACCACTGAGCTAAATCCCCGGCCCCAATATGTGGCTATTTTAAAAAACTAAAACAGAAGAACTCCCAAACAGAATTTTTAAAAGAATTTATAATTTATCTGGTACCATTTTACAAAAAAGAAACTTATAAATCTAGGCTTAAATTGTTAAAAACCTCACAACAATATCTTTTCCTATCAAAATTTAACACATATACCCAGCTAATTACAAGCTTACTTCACTCTCTAGTTTACTAGAGTTCGAAGCTTTCTCTAGCAGCTCCTCTTGAATCAACTGAAACTGACTAGTTCTGTGAGCCATGTTAACCTTCAAATCAGAATTCTCAGCTTCTATTTGCATCAGCTTAGTACGCAGTTCCTCTATTCCAGTAGCAAGTTTTTGCTTTTCTCTTTCATACTGCTTGTTCACAGTATGTTGACTTCGATCTTTTATTCTCTCGGCTAATACACACAAAAAGAAAACCATTCTGAACTAAATTTCAAGAATAAAAATCTGTTAAAACACAAGACTTAATCATAAACAAAGTTTAGTTTCTGATTTAAAAAATACCTAAAAGGGATTCAGCATGAGACATACAATAAGGAAAACATGTAAGGAATATGGCAAGTAAATCAGTTTTGTTTTGGTGGTACTGGGGCTTGAACTTGCAATTCTCCTGCCTCAGCCACTCAGACTGCTGAGATTACAGGTGTGCATCATTGAGCCTGGCTCCAAGTAAAGCACTTTCTAAATTAAATACACAAGGAGGGGGAAAGTTCTTCTGAATCATTCACTTTTCTAGATAACCAAAAATTATTATTCTTTGTGTCAGAAGTTTAAAAATGTTTCCTACTTTTAAGATCCTATTTTTTCAATAAAAATCACTGTAAAGAAACTTTTTAAGTTGCCCTGTTTTCTTAATTTATCATTAATTATAAAATTTATTTGGACAATTTGAGATCATTAAGACTATTTTTATATACTGTATGTAGCACGTTCAAAGGTGCAGACAGTGTATCCTTCCTAGTCATATCTTTTTCCTCTAAAATTTAGCAGATGAAAATACTGATGTTTTCAAAAACTACAGAGGGTTTTCAGAGGGAGTTGCTTTGCTATGTCCTTCCTCCATTAGAAGCATGTATATCTATAGGGAAAGGGTAATGCAAGCTGCCAGACACCCCTGCAGTGGTCCTAGCCTCCTGCAAGCCAGTACGATGTCTGTGAGATAGGAAAGTTGGAATTAAAAGAAACACAGAGGCAGAGGAGACTTGAGAGAAACTGAGTCTTGGGCTGATCTAACCTGAGCAGCAAAGACAAAAGACTCTGAGGACATCCAGTGTAAGTGTGGGAAGGGGGAAAAGCTGGGCAGGCCTTGGGACACCTGCTGATAACAAGTATCAAGTAGGCAGGACGGCAGAATGAGGACACAAGCATATCTTTGTAGAAGAGAACAAACAGTTAATTCAGAGGGGAAGAATTTAGCTGGAGTCAGTTGACTTTTACTGGGAGTGAACTCAGCCAAGCTCTGCTACTTCCAATGTAACACAGTCAAATTATGGAGGTGCAAGAAGCTTGTGCCACCATAGCCTGCTAATACTGGATGAAGGTGTCTGCTACATGTATCTACTCTATAGTAATTGAGCTTTAAGGAGTGCTTTAATTAAACAGAAATGATATAGATGATTACATAAGAACACACATATGAAAACAAGGAGAGATGCACATTGCCTTCAAGGGCTGGATGAGCAGCCATTTTCCATCAATTTCTCCAGGTATACAATATTTCATTTTCTAGGCTACCTGTATGTCATTGGCAATATTCTTCTTTGATATCAGAAGACCTATGATAATTTATATTTAACACCACCTCTAATAATTAACATTTCCTTCAATCATGTCATTGTTGTCATAGTTACTTTTTTTTGCTGCTGAAACAAAGTACCCAACACCTAAAGTTAAAGGAAGAAAGGTTTATTTCAGCTCACAGTTTGTAGAGGTTTCAGTCCACAGTTGGCTGTCTCCAAGGCAAGGCAGCATGGCAGAGGGGGATGCCTGAGGAGAAACAGTCCATGGCAGGGCAGACAGGAGGTAGCAAGCACCAAGTCTACATTCATTCTTTCTCCCCTGTTCCATCAAGTCCAGGACCCTATTGATTGGTGCCACCCACAACCAGGGTGGGGCTTCCATTATCCAAACCCAGATCTATGCTAAATCCATTTAGTTACATAAACCCTTAATCCCAGTATCATACACCTTAGATCCAGCCACCTCTTAAAAGCCCCACTTGAGACCCCAGCAAGAAGCTTGCATGGACAATAGTGGCACAGGTGCCTAGGTCTCAGCCAGGGGTCCATCCAAATACCAGCAGATGGGATGCACAGGCCCCAGCAAAAGGCCCATCTGGAAAGCAGCTGCACAGGCATACAGGCCACAACCAGGGACCCGACCAGACACCAGCTGCTTGGGTGTCCAGGCCCCAGACAAAGGCCCAGTTGGAAAACAGATACACAGATGTACAGGCCACAGCCAGAGGCCTGCCCAGATACCATTGGTAAGTATGCACAGACCCCAGCCAGAAGCCTGCATGGAAAACAGTGGCACAGGTGCCCATGTCCCAGCCAGAGTCCCACCCAGACACCAGGGGTTTAGGCACACAGCCCCCAGACAAAGGCCCTCCCAGACAACAGTTATGCAGGTGGGCAAGCCCCAGCCAGAGACACACGCAGAAACCATACTGTGTACGCAGGCCCTAGCCAGAAACCCTCCTGGACAACAGCACAGTGCAGGGATCCAGAAGATCATCATTCTGAAACCAGGAATTGGCGCAGTGCTGAGCAGCAGAGAGATGGACTCTCTGAGGCTTGCTCAGAAATGAAGCCCACTGGGCAAGCAAAGAGATGCCTCAACAAAGGTGCAGCAGGCTTCATCTGTTGAACTGAAAAGACACATAAACAAGTCTCAAAACCAGACTTCCAGATCACCTAAGGCAACCTCAAGGGGCAACGAGATGGAACAATCTCATACTCAACCACCTGGACTCCCTGAACTGGCAATGAAAGAGGATCTGGAAAAAATAAAATAAGAAATAATTTCTCAGATAACAACAGAGATTGTGTCCATAGTGAAAGACATGATGAATAACTCTAGAGCAGACACAGGTAAAAAAAAAAAAATAGAGGAGCTGAGGAACATGATTGAATTCCAGCATAGGAAATGAATGGAATTCATAAAATAGATGTAAACAGATTTTCAGGAGATTAAAAGCTCCACTGAAAGTTTACACAGCAGAATGAGCCAATGTGAGGACAGAATATCAGATATAGAAGACAGGATTGCAATTAGTGACCAGGAAATGAAAAATTTCTTAAAAATAGTAAGGGGCAAGGAAAAATCAATCCAGCAGATGCTGGATGAGGCAAAGAAGAATAACATAAGACTGATCAGAATCAATGAAGAAACAGGAGAGAGTGCAGATGACATAAAAAAACTGTTCACAGAGGTAATGGCAAAAAACTTCCCAAGCAGGGGAAAAGAATTTGACATACAGGTAAGTGAGGTATATAGGACTAGCTGTGACAAAAAAATATATACACCTAGGAATATAATAATTAAGATCCCAGAAACCCAACAAAAGAACAAAATACTACAAGCAGTTAGAGAAAAGAAACGAATCACATACAAGGGAAAGCCCATCAGAATCAAAGCAGTCTTCTCAACACAAACACTCAAGTCAAGAAGAGCCTGGAGTGAAGTATTTTAAGCCCTAAAAGAAAATGACCTCCAACCCACATTGATGTACCCTGTAAAACTACCTTTCAAAATCAATGGAGAAATAAGATACTTTCATGACAAAGAGCACCTGAGGAACTTCGTGAATACCAAACCAGCACTCCAAAAAAATTTTAAACAATATCCTAGGAAAAGATAATGAGGATCACAACCCCAGGAAGCCCAGCACAGTTAATCCATCAGACAAGACAAGAAATTAAATGCAAAGGGGAAGAATCCAACAACAGGAAAAGGTTATGACAAAAATAATACATATCAGTTATAACCATCAAGGTTAATGGTATCAATTCACCAATCAAAATTAATAGACTGGCAGAATGGATCAAGAAGCAAGATCCAACAATATGCTGCATCCTAGAAACACCTAATTCAAAAGAAACTCATAGACTGAAAGTTAAAGGGTGGAAAACAATATTCCATGTGAAAAGAACCCCCCAAAAAGAAGGAATAGCTATCCCCTTTGCAGATAAAATTGATTTCAAACCAACACTAATTAAGAGAGACAAGGAAGGCCACTACATCTCTGTAAAAGGAATAATCCAAGAGGAAGGGATGACAATCATAAATATATATGGACCAAATACTAGTGCACTCAACTACATAAAACAAATATTAATGGACATGAAAAATCAAATAAGCACTAATAGAATAGTAGTGGGGGATTTCAATACCCCACTCTCACAAATAGATAGATCAACTAGACAAAAAATAAACAATGAAATACTAGAACTCAACCAAACTCTTGACAAATGGACTTAACAGATGTTTACAGAGTGTTCTACCCCACAAAATCAGAATACACATTCTTTTCAGCTGCACACAGGTCATTTTCCAAAATAGACCACATACTTGCTCATAGAACATGTTTAAGTAAGTGCAAAGGAATTGAAGTTATCCCCTGTATATTATTAGACCATAGTGTGATGAAATTAGAAATCAACAGCAAAAAAAGAAACCAGAAGAATTTCATAAACACATGGAAATTGAACAACACACTTCTGAACAATTAATGGGCCATAGAAGAAATTAAAGAAGAAATCAGTTTCTAAAATTAAATGATAATGCCAATACAACATAATGGAATCTATGGGACACAATGAAAGCAATCTTATGAGGGAAATTCATAGCAGTGAATACTCATATTAGGAAAGCAGAGCGAGTACAATTAAACAAGCTAATGCTGAACATCAAGCTTCAAGAAAAAGAAAAATAGACCGAGGATAAAAACCATACGATCATCTCAATAGATGCAGAAAAAGCATTTGACAAAATCCAACATCCATTCATGATAAAAACCCTACAAAAAAAATTGGAATAGACAGTCTCTACCTCAACCTGATAAAAGCCATCTATGAAAAACCAACAGCTAAATGGTCAATAACTGAAATCCTTCATGCTAAAATCAGAAACAAGACAAGGATGTCCACTATCACCACTCTTATTCAATATAGTTTTGGAAACATTAGCCACAGCAATTAGACAAGAGAAAAAAAATAAAAGAAATAGACAGGAAACTAAGAAGTTAAATTGTCATTATTTGCAGATGACATGATACTCTATATAGAATATTCCAAGAACTCCACCAAAAGTCTTCTAGACTTAATAAGGAAATTCAGTAGAGTAGCTGGATACAAGGTCAACACACAAAAATCAATAGCCTTCCTGTACACGAATAACAGACTCACTGAGAGAGGAACTGGGGAAAGAACTCCTTTCACAATAGCATCCAAAAAAATGAAATACCTAAGAATCAACCTAATAAAAGAAATCAAAGACCTCTACTCTGAAAACTATAGCACTCTGAAAAAAGAGATCAAAGAGGATATCAGAAAATGGAAAGATATCTCTTGCTCCTGGGTAGGAAGAACCAACATAGTGAAAATGGCCATACTTCCAAAACTACTATATAGATCCAATGCAATCCCCATTGAAATTCCAACAACATATTTCACAGAACTTGAGAAAACAATCCAAAAATTCATTTGGAATAAGAAGAGACCTAGAGTAGCAAAAGCAATTCTAGGCAACAAAGACAGTGTAGGGGGTATCACAATCTCCAACTTGAAACTACACTACAAAGCTACTGTGATAAAAACAGCATAGTACAGGGCTGGGGATTTAGCTCAGTGGTTCCGCCACCTGCCTCACAAGCACAAGATCCCGAGTTCGATCCCCAGTACCAAAAAAACCCAACCAACCAAACAAAAAAACAACAGCATGGTACTGGCAAAGAAAGAGACCCAAGGATCAGTGGAACAGATTAGAAGATGCAGAAACAACTCCAGACACACTCAGCTACTTTATCTTTGACAAAGGAGCCAAACACCCTTACTGGAGGAAAGATAGCCTCTTTCATAAATGGTGCTGGAAAACTTGGGTTTTAACTTGCCAAAGATTAAAACTAGACCTATATCTCTCACCAGGTACTAAACTAAAATCAAAATGGATTAAAGATATAAATATTAAAACAGAAACGGGCTGGGGATTTAGCTCAGTGTCACCACACTTGCCTCCCAAACACGAGGTTTTGAGTTCGATCCCCAGTACCAAAACAAAACAAACAAAACAAAACAAAAAACCCAGAAACAATAAACTGGCTGAAAGAGAGGTGAGGTAGAACTCTTGAAGACTTTGGGATAGGAAAAGATTTCATGAACAAAACCTCACTTGCACATGAACTAGCATAAACAATCAACAAGTGGGATCTCATCTTATTAAAAAGCTTCTGCCCTGCAAGAGAAACCACTAACAGCGTGAAGAGACAACCCACAATATGGGAAAAAATTTTCACCAGCTGTTCCTCAGGCAAAGATCTACTATCTCTAGAATATATAAAGAACTTTACAAAATCAGACCTCCTAAATTTAAAGACCCAATACAATAATGGGCATCTGAAATGAGCAGATATTTCTCAAAGTAGAAATAGCAAATAGATGTATGAAAAAATGTTCAGCGTCACTGGTCATTCTAGAGATGCAAATGAAAACAAAGCTGAGATTCCACCTCACCCCACAAAGAATGGCTATCAAGAAATCAATAACAAATGCTGGTGGGGCTGTGGGGAAAAAATGAACCCTTCTCCACTGTTGATGGGACTGTAGACTGGTGCAATCACTGTGGAAATCAGTATGGAGATAACTCAAAAAACTAGGATTAGAGGTCCATTTGACTCAGCTATTCCCCTGCTGGGTATCTTCCCAAAAGAATTAAAAGAATCATAACACAGTATATATGTGCACCCATGTTCACAGCAGCACAGTTTGTAATAGTTAAAATTTGGAAACAGCCCAACTGCCCATCAACTGGAGACTGGATGTGGTTTCTTTTTTTAATAAAATGGAATACTACTCTGCCATAAAGAATGAGAAACTAGAGACATTTAGAGCTAAATGGATGCACACTGAGGCCATACTCTTAAGTGAAATAAATAGGACACACATGTGTAAATATCAAATAGTTTCTCTGGTGTGAGAAATTGAAAGTGTAAATAAGGATCAAAATGTATAACAGATAATGTGAAATATGAAGAAAAGGTTCAAAGGGGAAGGGGAAATGGGAGGGGTAGTGGATAGAAAAGAAGGGAAAGGAATAAATATGAGAAAAGGCAAAAACAGAAACAAAGTCTTTATAAATAGGGAGAGGTGGAGGGGTTGAAGGGAAGGAAGGGGACTGGGGAAAAAAATAAGAACCAAGATATATTATGTAAAGGTACAAATTTCCAGTGATGAATGTCAGCATATCATATACCTAAAATGTACCAATGAAATTAATGAATTAACAAAAAAGCCCCACCTATGAGTGCATGAGGTTTCGTGGGGACATCTAGATACAAGCCATAACAGTTCTCTTCCCTATTTTCTTTAATAACTTAGACATCTGATTTTCTGTTATTTCTGCTACTAACAGACTGTTGTCTTTAAAGATAGAATGTTAAAGCTAAAGATGAATTTGTTAACTTCTTAAGGCAACCACTAAAAGAAGGAAAACAAAGAGCTATAATTAACAGATGACTTAATACTAATAGAGATAAGAAATGAAATGGTAACATATATTTGGTTCAAAAGAAGGCAAGAAAGATGAACAAAATTAAATAAATAGGTGTTACTGTTTAGCTCTAAATTGTTCTCATGTATTCAGAGGATGTCCTTCTGATAGGTGATTAGGTCATAAAGGTCTAACTTCATCAGTCAATTGATCCACTGATGAGATCATAACTTGATGCCATTATTGGGAAGTGACAGAAACGGAAGGTAGGGTCTAGTTGCAGGGAGTGGATCACAGAGGTGTGACCTTCAGGATTATTTCTGGTATTCAGCCCCTTCCTCTCTGGCTCTTTTCTTTTCTTTATGCTTCTTGGCTGCCATGAGTTGAGTAACTTTCCTCTGCCACACCTTTCTGCCATGCTTCTGCCTTGCCACATGCCTAAAAGCAATGGTGCCAGCTGACAATGGACTGAAACATCTGAAATCATTAGGCAAAATAAACTTTCTCTCCTTTAAGTTGATTTATGTGAGATACTTTAAAAGGACCAAAAGTTTAATAACATAATTGTAAAAAAACAAAAACCAAAGATGGTAAGCTAAACTTAAAAATATCAATAGTTGCATTAAATACAAGTGATCTGAACATCTAATAAAATTCTAATTAAAAAGCAAAAACTGTGATTAAAAATAAAAGCAAGATCTAATTACATGTTTTCCATAATAAATTCACTTTATATACAAAGATAAAGGTTCACAGCTGGGCATGGTGGGCCATTCTTGTAATCTCAAGACTCAGGCTAAAGCAGGAGGATCACCAGAGTTCAAGGCCAGCCTGGGATACAGAGTGAGTCCAAGGCCATCCTGAACTACACAGTGAGATCCTCTCTCAAAAAACAAAACAAAAAACAAAAATAAAAATAAAAAAAACACCAAAGATAAAGGTTCCAAGTATGGGATAAAAATTACACCAGACAAACATTAATCAGAAAAAGCTGGAAAGTGCAATAGGATTAATTTCAAACAAAGTAGTTTTCAAATAAGGATTATTACCAGGGACTAAAGGGACATTTAGTATGATAAAAGGATGTATTCAATAAGAAGATATAGTAAACTTAAATGATTAGGTATATAATATCCTCAAAATATAAGAAGCAAAGACTGACAGAACTAAAAGGATAAGCACAAATATATCTGAAAATTCTGATACTACTCTGTCAGTAATTGGTAGAACAAATACACAGAAAATCATTAGGGATAAAGAAGGCTTAAACAATAGTATCAACCTGACACTGCTGATATTAAGACAAAATACCCAACAAATGCAAAAGATATGATCTTTTTGTTCAAGTGCCCTTGGAACATTCAACAAGATGAACCAAATGCTGTCCAATAAACCAAGTTTCAAAATACTTTTAAAATACAAAATCAAGGCTGGAGGTATACTTCAGTGATAGCATCAGTGCTTAGCATGCAGAAAGCCCTCAGTTCAAGACCCAGCAGCCAGAAAAACAATAAAACCATATAAAACATGCCCTCTGAACACCACTAATGATTGCAAAAATGTGGAAAATCTCCCAATATTTGGAAATAAAGCACACATAGCCTAAGAGTTAAGGAATTAGTTATAAGAGATATTATATTTTGAACTGAATGAAAATGAAAATACAACACATAAAAATTAGTGAGATACAGCCAGAGTACTGTTTAAAGGTAAATTTACCCTTATATATTTACATCAGAAGAGAGGTTTAAAAAATTAACAATCTAAACTTATATTTTAAGAGAAATTAAAAAAGAAGAAAAATTTAAACCTAAACTGAAAAGGAGTACAAAGGATCCTGATGGAAATGCTGTATGTCTTGATTGTGTTGATACTGTATAACAGTATAAATACATTAAAAAGCAAACATGTGACAAAATTTACCAAATTGTATATTTAAAATAGGTGCATAAGTACTAGTAATAACAGATTATCGTATATGTTTGACAATAGAAAAACAGTTGCTAATTTGTTCCTTAAAAATACTATCACCAAGAGCAATGGAACATTTATTAAAATAATTCAATATAAGATACTCACCTATTTGATTACCACCTAGTTTTACGGGTTCTGTTTCAAACATATTTAATTTGCCACTTTCCTGGCTATCTTTAGAAGAAGTAAGATTCTGAGATAACTGATTTGCAGTCAGATTTGCATGAAGTTTCTGAATTTCTGCCTCTTTTATTGCAAGCTTAATCCTGCACAAAAGAAAAGTAGCCCAAAATTATTAGGAAAATTCTATAAGAACAGACTGTTTCACATTCTGAATTGGTAAAAACTTAAAAATTTTGATATTCTTCAACTCTTTGGATAAAGAAACTCTCATATACCATTAGTAGGATTATAAATTGACCAATTACTTTCCAAACTTAAAAACTAGTAAACCTGAAAACATAGACATTCCACAACTGAGCAATTTCACTTTTTGAAATATAGGGCCAGGGATGTAGCTCAGTGGCGCTGCACCTGCCTGGCAAGTGCAAGGTCCTGAGTTTGATCCTCGGTAATGGAAAAAAAAAAAAGAATCAACTTTTAGAAATATATATAAGAAAAACTCTCACATGTATGTACAAGGAACCTTACATGAGGATTTTTTTGCAGCTCTGTTTATAATTTTAAAAAACTAGAAACAATGTACTACCAATAAAAAATGGATAAATTAGTTCTGACAGAGTTCTAGGAAAGAATCTATTTTACTGTATAAATCTCAATTCCTATGCAGCTATTATAAAACTAACCTAGTCACATAAATCCATCCATTGATCAATCACTGTATTTATCTCAACATGGAGAGACTTTGAAAATTATGTTAACAAGGACTAGCGCACAGGCCTGTAATCTCAGCACTCAAAAGATTAAAGAAAGAGGATCTCAAATTCAAGGCCAGCCTGAGCTAGTAGTGAATTCAAGGCCAGCCCGTTTCAAAATAAAAACAAAACAAAACAACAACAACAACAACAAAATGATGCTGAGTGGAAAAACAAAATTACAAACACTACAAACATATAGTACATTTAATATTAGTGTGTGTGAATACAAACATGCAGTATGGATAGAAAAATACACATCCAATTCATAATGGTGGATATTTAGGGAAAGAATGGAACTAGCAGTAAAGATCAAAAGATGTTATCCACTTTGTAATGTTTTATTTTTTTATTTAGAGAAATATTTGAAACAACGATCACAAAATATTAAGAAGAATCAATTCTTAGTTGTACAATCAAATGTTATAATAGTCTCTGGGCTTTTTTATATTTTTCATTTTTTCAAATAAGCACCTTAATTTAATTACCAACAAAAAAAATTTTATTTGCTATAACTTCAAAATCTGAAAAGTATACCTTAATTCTGAAATCATCAATTTATTTGCCTCACAGCAGCCAACACAACTCTCTTCCTTGCTTGACAAACTATTCATCTGGTGCTTAGACTGAGATGATTTAAAACCAAGTATTTCTCTTTTTAACTGTAAATTTAAAAACAAACATTTGCACATTTGTAATATGAATGTGGGATGTAGCTGTTCCTTATTTAAAACTCAGAGTGAAAAATTATATCAATTTAATGGAAACAGCGTAATGTCCATCAATAGGAGAATGTATCAAATATTAATAGGAAAACTATAATAGCTAAAATAAGTAAACTCAAGTTATTCATAATATTGAGTGAAAAAAACAAATTACAGTGGTATACATAATATTTTCAAAAATGCGTTAAGCAATGTATGTATTTCTAGATGCATTTATATGTGGCAATATTTAAAGCATGGATGAGAAAGATACACATGAATTTC
This sequence comes from Heterocephalus glaber, assembly GCF_053883595.1. NCBI lineage: Eukaryota > Metazoa > Chordata > Mammalia > Rodentia > Bathyergidae > Heterocephalus > Heterocephalus glaber. Next base: position 28,304,401 of record NW_028258296.1, on the reverse strand, counting down.
AGAATAGCTGTTGCTTTCAAGAAGGAAAATGGATCGGACAAACTACATAAAGAGGATTTACCTGTAAAATTAATTCTAAAAATATCTCAAGTTGATATAGCAACATGTGTCCTATATTTTACAAATGGCTAAGCTGCATTTGTCTCTGTACTTTTCTTCATGAATGAAAAGTACCGAATCTTTAAAAATACTTATGAAAATGAGCTAAATATATTCTTAATGACTACCAGCTTCAAACTATAACCAAATCATACTTTTTAGAAATGAAAAAAATTCACATTTCCAAACCACACCAATGTAAGCACTTCATGAATCAGAATCAAGTATATATATTGCAATACACCTTCAGAATCATGTATCAAATAATTGTTGTCACTGAGCACAAGAGAATTTCAATTTAAAATTAATGCAATTATTAATTTCAATTTCAAAAGAAAACATAATATATTAAAAATCTTAGCAAAATTTCAGCATCCTAGATATAGCAGATGGTTGGGAGCCAAGAATCAGCTGTTCCTTGCAAAATTCTGCAACTTGCTAGACTATTTACTTCTTTGTATTTCTTTGCTGATAAAATGATGATATTGAATTAGATGATTTCTACGATTCTCTTCAGCTTCATAATTCCTTGGTTCATAGCAGTTTAAAACTGGTATGAATCTACCACCCAGTCCAACCTATATTCATAAATACAAGCAACCATAACATATTTATCTATAATTATCATATTTATCTAGTTCTAGTTTTCTATTTTTAATCTTTATTTCATACTTATCAATGATAAGTTCTTGAAACAGCTATATGCATTCTCTTCCTAATCTTACTTATACAGTGATATATACACAGTGATATATATATACGTAATATATACAGTAGTACCTCAGTTCACAAACTTAATTCTCTTTGTAATTCTGGTCGCAAACTGAATTGTACAAAAACCAAATCAAATTTCCCCATAAGGTAAACATTGAACCTAACCACTGGATTTTATTTAGTTCTCATCTAGTTCAGTTTGTGATCAGAATTGTGGAAAGAATTAAGTTCATGAACTGAGGTACCACCATATACATATATTCATATACAAAGAGAAAAGGTAGCAGGTCATTACCACAAAAACATTTCAAAGTTCTATGACATTCTATTCATTCATTCATTCATTCATTCATTTCCTTATTTTGTAGTGCTAGGGAATGAACAGAGGGCCTTGTGCATGCTGAGTAAATGTTTCACCAACAAGATACAGGTCCAGGCTAGTTCTATGTCATTCTATAAGCACATGTAAAGTTGCTTAACATTAGTCATCAAAGAAATGGAAATTAAAACTACAGTGTGAGTACCATATCACACTCACTAGATGGTATAGATAAAAAGACAGACAATATGTGTTAATAAGGGTGTGGAGGGAAATGTCCATACATTACTGCTTGAGAATGTAAAAGGCTGTGCCCATTTAGGAAAACAGTTTAGCATGAATTTACCATATGATCCAGTATTCTCCTAGATATCTACCCAAGAGAAATAAAAACATGTCCACACAAAGACTTCAGCGCAAATACTCACAACAGCCTTATTCATAAGAGCATAAAAGTGAGACTAATACAAATGTCCATCAACTGGTGATTAAATAAATGAAATATGGTATATTCACACAATGGAATACTATGGAGCAATAAAAAATGAAATACTGATAAATGAATGACTCTCAAAGATATTAAAATGTGAAATGACACATACAAAAGATCACTATGACTTCATTCAAATGAAATATTCCGAAAAGATAAATCTAGAAGCAGAAACTATTAATGTTTGCCCAAGTGTATGATTGTTGGTATGGAGGCACTGATTATAAAGTGGCACAAGTGATCTTTTGGGGATGACAGAAAGGTTTGAAACTGTATTGTGGTGAGTAATACAAAATTTGTAAATTTGCTAAAACTCAATGAATACTTTCAAAGGATGATACAGTATGCAAATTATAAGTCTATAATGTTGTTTTTCAAAAATTTCTGTGCCACTTCTAGATATGGCTTCTGAGAAACTAAGAAAGGATATAAGAATAGAAAGGTTGAAGCCAGGCATGGTAGCACACGCCTATAATCCCAGCACTCAGAAGGCTGAGACAGGAGGAGTTCTGTGAGTTCCAGGGCTGGGATACATAGTGAGTTTAAGGCCAGTTTAAACTGTATAGTAAGACCCTGTCTAAAAAAAAAAAAAAAAAAAAAAAAAGGAATAGAGAAGTTAAATGGGAAAAATACAGGGATTAGGTAGAAAAGTAATAGGTGACTGAAAGTACAATTAGAAAAAAAACTGAAGCTAATAAAGAAACCAAACAATGATAGTCTTTCATAAAACACATCAATGAAATCTTTCTTTTCCATTATGTAATCAAGTACAGCACAGTTCTTTTCATATATGCTTACCGGTAACTGGGATATTATTTTTTCAAAACTTCTCAGTTCTATCCTTGAGTTTTCAATTTCCTGCTGACACAAATCCAGTTGTTCATTCTGTGTTGCAACTTGGACCTTCAATTCTCGATTTTCATTCATTAGAGAAAATTTCTCTCTCAGTATTTCATCTTTGTCCTCTAATTTACTTTCTAATTTCAGAATAATTTGCCTAGATTCAGTCAATTGTGCCATGACTTCTGAATTTCTCACTGCCATAATCCTTAATTTTTCTTTTCCATTGTTATGTTCTTCTTTTAATTGTCTACAAGGAAACAATTAAAAATAAAATATGTATTCATTTTCAATAATCACATTTAGATAGAGTCATATCTTGGTACTTGATTGATTTGAAATTAATTGAATTTGGTACTTGATGCATTTTGACATGAAAATTTTATCCCAGTATTTTTCCTTTGTTTGGTGCTCAGTGAATAAGCTAGAACTTGTCAATGTCTACTGTCTTGTGACTCACTAACCTTTCCAGCCAAAATAATTTCTCTTGGCTGTTTGGTTATTTCTGATACTCATGCCTCCCAGAATCAATAAAGGACAAATATTGAGATACCTCTGTACTATCATTTAAAAAATTTTCTGAAACAAGGGGCCTCAGGATTTAGCTCAGTGTTGGAGCACTTGTCTACCATGTGCAAGGCCTTAGTTTAGTTCCCAGCACTGCAAAACATATTTTTGAAAGCTTAACAAGCAATGACACAAGAAAACTACAGTCAATATCCTTGATAAACATAGATGGAAAAATCCTCAACAAAATATAAGCAAACTCAATATAATGGTGTATTATTCACTATGCTCAAGTGGTATTCATCCTAGGGATGCAAGGGTAATTCAAAATACACAAATCAGTAAACAAGATATACCACATCAACAGAATGAAGAACAAAACCATATGATCATCTCAAAAGATGAAGAAAAGGGATCTGATAAAATTGACATTCCTTCATGATAAAAACACTGGCTTATAAGGAACATACTTTAACACAATCGAGGCTACAGTATATAATAAGCCAACAGTTAACATTACACTTAATAAAGAAAAGCTGAAAGCCTTCTCTGTAAGATTTGAACCAAAAAAAGGATGTTTTCTGTTACCACTTTTATTCAACACGATACCAGAAGTCCTAGCCAGAGCAATCAAGGCAAGGGAAAGAAAGAGCATCTAAGTTGGAAAAGAGCTAGTTGAACTGTCACTGCAGACAACAGGATCATATATATACAGAAAATCCAAAGACTCTACCAAAAAACAGACTTACTGAATTTGGCAAAGTTGCAGGATACAAAATCAATGTACAAAAACAAATAGCATTGTAATATGCCAATAGTGAACAATCTAAAATAGAAATCAAGAAACTAAGCCCACTTACAATAGTTCCCCCTCCCCAAAAAAAGAAATCTGCAAAATTCCTAGGAATAAATTTAAATAAAGGGAAAGCTCTCTATAATGAAATTCATGAAACACTGATAAAATAAATTTAACAGGATACAAAAAGAGAGAAAGAAAGAAAAGAAAGAAAGAAAGAAAGAAAGAGTGAGAGAGAAGGAAGGAGGGAGGGAATTCATGAAGAATCAATATTGTTAAAATGTCCATGCATTTAGCATCAACAGATTCAATGTTATCCCTATCAAAAAAAAATGCTAAAATTTGTATGGAATCACTAAAACCCCCAAATAACTAAAAGCAATATATTACTATTTTCTAAAAGCCAAACTAATCTTGAGAAAAAAGAAAGCAAGAAGCATTACACTATCTGATTTTAAGGTATACTACATAGCTACAGTAATCAAAACAGCATGTTATTGGCATAAAGACAGATACATAGTTCAGTGGAACAAAACAGAGAATCTAGAAGTAAAGGCACACATCAGCAGCCAACTGATTTTTGACAAAGTAGTTAAGGACAAGTACTGGAGGACAGGCAGTCTTTTCAATAAATGATGCTAAGAAAATAGGTATTTATATGTAAGTAAAAGAATGAAACTAGATTCCTCTCACCAGTCACAAAAGTCAACCCAATAGAGATTAAAGACTGAAATGTTAAGACCTGAAACAATAAAACTACTCGAAGAAAATACCAGGCAAATACTTCAGGATATTGGTATGGGAAAGAAATTTTTGGGGCAATATCTCAAAACCATAGGTAACAAAAGCAAAAATAGACAAATGAGATGACATCAAATTAGAAAGCTTCTATACAGCAAAGGAAACAATCATCAGAGCAAAGAGAGAAATTACAAAATGAGAGAAAATATTTGCAAAATACAGGTCTGACAGAGTTAATATCCAGAATATATAAAGAACTACAAAAATTCATCACCAAACTCGGCATGGTGGGGTACAGCTATAATTCCAGGATTTGGGAAACTGACAAGAAGATCAATGAGAGTTCAAGACCAGCCTGAGTTACATGGTGAGACTCCATCTTAAAAACAAAAAACCAAAAAACTTCATTACCAAAAAGAAAAAAAAAATTCCTGATTTAAAAAATGAAAACAAGGATTATGTATATAGGGAGAGGTGGAGGGGTTGAAGGGAGGGCAGGGGAATGAGGAAAGAAAAAAGAATCAAGATATATCATGTACAGGTACAAATTCTCAATGATGAATGTGATCATAAGTTATACCTAAAGTGTACCAATAAACTCAGTAAAAATAAAAAACTTTAAAAATCAGTTGTAGACTCTAATAGATATTCCTCCAAATAAGAAATACAAATGACTAAAAGGTATATGAAAAAATGCTCAACATAATAATAACTAGGGAAATGTAAAACAAAACCACAATGAGATATCACCTCACTCCACTAAGCATAGGTATTATCAAAAATATTAAAGATATTAAGTGCTGGAAAGAACATGGAAAAAAGAGAAGCCTTGCATACAGTTTTTTGAGACAGGGTCTCACTATGTAGTTGAGGCAGGCCTTGAATTCACTACGTAGCCTAAGCTAGCCTGGAACTTGTGGTGATCCTCAGCTTTCTGAGTGCGAGGATTACAAGCATGCACCACTATTCCTGGCAAACCTTGAATACTGTTGTAGGAAGGTAAAGTACCTAGTTCAGCCATTATGGAAAACAGTATGAAAGTTCCTCAAAAAAAAATTTTTTGTTTGTTTTTTTGTTTGTTTTTTTTTTTGGTACTGGGGATCGAATTCAGGTCCTTGCGCTTGCAGGGCAGGCGGCAGAACCACTGAGCTAAATCTCCGGCCTCTCAAAAAATTTTTTAAAAAATTAAAAGTAGAACTACTCTATGATATAGCAAACCTATTCCTGAGTATATATCCCACAGAAATGATTCAGTATGTCATCTGTACTCTTGTGTATACTACAGCACTACTCATAATTGCCAAGAAATGGAAACAACTGAAATATACATCAATTGATGAATAAAGAAAATGTGGTATACATACAAAACAGAATGTTACTCAGGCATAAAAACATAATAAAATCCTGTCATTTGTAACAAAATATATAAAATTGTAGAATGGGGAGAGTAGAAAAAGGGAAAGATGGAGAAAAGGTGATGAGTGTACTAAACTTTAGCTATAAAGGTACTAAATTATAGTTAGGAATAAGAGTTCTAGTATTTATAGGTACCCCTTAAATAGTGATTATGTATTGCATATCTCAAAAACCTAGAAGAAATTTTGAGTGTTTTTATCAAAAGAAATGACAAATGAGAAGACAGATATTTTATCCTAATTACACAATGTATACAAGTATCAAAACATCACATGGGATGCCACTAATAAGTATAATTTTGTTTTAATGTGTCACTTAACATTTTTAATTAAAAAAATTTGAAGCCTAATTCTGAATTAATACCTACTCATAATTACTGAATGTTCACTTACTGCATGCCAAGCATTCACAACTTCTTAGGGTGGACATTAGTATTACTTTTCATTTATAGATAAGAAAACTGAGGCACAGAATTGCCCAGTATCTTATATGACAGTCTTGGAAAAATTTCTGCTCCCTTTTAAAATGTAAGATAAAAAATCTAGATACCTGACCCAGCATTCTGTAGCATCAAGAAAGTTTTGTATAATACAGGAAAAAATCATGAACTCTATACAATTATAAAAGTTAAGTCTAATTTATCAGTAACAGATTATTAGGCAGCAATACTTCAAATACACATATTTACCTGTAAAAATATGTCAAACAGAACAATCTCATGTTTAGGACTTATTGCATTTTACCAGTTCACTTTTTCACATTTTTAACATCTTTGAAATTGGGATAATGAATAGTTCCTTATAAGAGCCATTAGCTAAGCAGAGTTGCAATATAGTTTCATTGCTTACATATATGTAAACATCAAAAGGAGAATGGGTATATGTAATTGAAGAGAAAAACCAGGAGATAATAGGGCACATCAAACTCACAGTAACAAAAGATTATAGGGAACAGTTTCGGGGGAAGGAAGGAGTGGGAGAGAAAGATCTCAAGACTTCTGACACAGGATTCTGAAGTAAACTGGCTCTACATAACTGCAAAGTCAACTTAAGAGTCTACCATCAATGACCTGTAGTTCTTATAAGAATTCTTTTGAGGGCCAGGGATTTAGCTCAGTGGTTCCGCCCTCTGCCTCGCAAGTACAAGGTCCCAGGTTCAATCCCCAGTACCAAAAAAAAAAAAACCAATTCTTTTCAGAAACATTGTATCAGCACATTCCTGATGGTGCAGAGGAAGATGCTATGTGGAAAGATATTGTGGCTAATTTAGAAGGATCACTCTCTGAATGGGAAGTTTTTGTTTTGTTTAGTTTGGTTTGGTACCGGGGATTGAACTCAGGACCTTGTGCTTGCAAGGCAGGCGCGGACTGAATGAGAAGTTTTAAGAATACTTTAACCAATTCATTTCATTTATATTTTCCTTTTTATACAAAAGTAAAATATAAAATAAGAACTATTTAATTAAGGTGCTGAGTGGTAGAGTGCTTGCCTGGTATATGCAAGGCTGTGAGGTCCTGGATCGGATCCCCAACAAGGAAAAGAAAGGGCAGGGGCAGGGGCAGGGCATGGCAGGGAAGGAGGAAGGGCTAGGGGCAGATAGAAAGAAGGGAAGGGAAGGGAAGGGGAGGGGAGGAGAGGGGAGGAAGAAGAGGTAGGGGCAGGTAAAGGGAAGAGAAGGGAAGGGAAAGGGGAAGGGAAGGGATAGGGGCAAGGAGAGGGGAAGGGGGAGTGTCACAGCCTGCGTGGCAAGGGACTAGGGTCTGAGTAGGGCAGAAGATGTAGAAAACAAAGAATTAAAGCGGGACCGAGTGGGACCTCACCGCCTGTTGAGCGAGAAGAATATCACAGCCTATGTATCACTTTAAGACATGAGAAGGGTATAAACAAGTAGATGGGGCAAGGTGTCTTTGGTAATTTGTTGTTTTAATATATTTTGAGACTAGCTGACTGATACGGCTGGTGGGAACAGGGACATGCAAGCTTGCTATTCCTGGGACCATGTCAACTAGGACTATAATAAACAGAGTATAAGGAACATTTTTTTGTACTCCAGGCTATTTTGGCAGGGTAAATCGGGGCACAAAGGGAGGGAAGTTATGAAGTGCAGGAGGCCAACAAGATGCCTCCTGATCTTGGTGGCCGACACGGGAAGGGGGGCGCGGAGGTTAGAGGGAGGAAGAGGGAAGGAAAGAAAAAGATGTCTAAGTATAAACATTCTTTTATAAAGTAAGGCAGGTGTGGTGGTACATGCCTGCAATCCCCGCATTCTGGGAAGCTGAGGAAGGAGGAACAAAAGGCCCTGGGTTCCATCTCCACCACCACTACCACTACCAATACTACCACCAAAATAAATAAATAAATAAATAAATAAATATCTTTATAAAATTAAAATTTAAATGATAAAGCACTGTATCATAGTACAATTAATATTTTTCTTAAAGTATATCTTACAAATGCCAGCATCAAGGTCTAGTAAATATTCTAGTTACACAAAGTAACTATTATGAAATCTATATTTACTTCCTCCTCCACCTAGGCAAAAATACTAAATACATTACCTTAAGGAAAATGTTAAAATTAGAGAAAACAATTATTTTGACTGCTCCCCTCTTTTGACAAGGTGATAAGAACTGATTAACATGATATCGTGGTAAGAGAACAGGAGTCAAAAGACACTGATTCTTTTTTTTTTTTTTGGTACCAGGAATCGAACTTGGGTCCTTGTGCTTGCGAGGCAGGAGGCAGAACCACTGAGCTAAATCCCTGGCCAAGACACTGATTCTCATCCATGATCTGGACAAATGAAGGTTACTCACTGGCCTCTGTTTATTTATAAAACAAGGTTAGACTAAATGATTCTTCATGATTTAAAAAGTTCTCTTTATTTGAGCATCTTTACTTACCAGCTAATTGATCATATTATAAAAACATGTCTGTGTTAATTTTCTCTAAATATATGAAAAGCAAATATGATCGATATTTTTGTTTATAATATTAACATTAACATGTTTCATTACTTAAAATTGTGACCTTATACCTAGAAAACAATTTCAGTCATAAAATTTATCCTTCTGCATTTTGAAAATCCATAATTATAATATACAAACTCTTTATGTTTGTTTCCCCATTTCCATGCAGAAACCTTTTTTTTTCACAAGAGTACGATACCTTAATTTCTCCTTCAGAATTTCAAGTTCACTTTTATATAGACCACCCTTTTCTTGTAGCCTTTTGTTTTCTTTTTCACAGTTAACTAGATTTTTCTCTAATATTTCTTCTTTGGCTTGAACCTAAAACAAGAAATTGTCTTAAGTGGATGTAAAAATGTAGCCATAAATTTTAAGTATCTCAAACTAAAAATTTAAATAGTAATTTCAAAAATAAGCATGAGGGCCGGGGATTCAGCTCAGTGGTTTCGCCACCTACTGCGCAAGCGCAAGGACCCGAGTTCGATCCCCGGTCCCCAAAAATAAATAAATAAATAAGCGTGAGACTAAACTAAGTGATTTCATATATTTAAGTCCTCAGCCTTGTAGCAAAATGAAGCTCCTGGGTTGTAATGAAAGTCAGGGAGCACAATGCTACTACCACCTGTCCAGAAATCCTTACGAGCCTGTAACAGGAAACAGCTCTGTCATCTGAAAGCAAAAGTACTCTAGCCTCATGTGAACAAGACAAGGAACTCAAGTAAGGTTGCTGTACTCAACTTACTAAGATTAAAGGGAAGTAATGTTCAGTGCAAATGTTCCACAAGTCATTTTTGAAATTTTAGCCACAAAATACCCCATTGAAATAACACCCCAAACATAAAACAGATAAAATTCAAGCATCCAAGTTGGAGAGAGAGGAGTGAAGGACTGGGAAGATATGTTCCATTTCCTGTTTTCATTTGTTACATCCACCCAACTATGGGGCACGACTCTGCAGTTAGAAATTGATAATCCTAAGGAAAATGTGAAAAACCTGCCTCTTACATTTTTTTCTCTTTCGTTAAAGATATTCCTCTTAGCTAAGTATTCGTTCTCCTACAGATCAGTTTATTAAAAATCTGTTCTAACATATTCTATTCCCACAGGACCTGCAAGGCTTTCAAAAACGGTAATCTGATTAATTCACACTTAAGATTTCAGTATTAAGAATTAAATTTTTATACTGGTATATGATATTTAGTTTTATTGCAAAGGAATGTCAAATAAAAATGTTCTTCAACTTCAGTACGTAATATGGTTGATAAGATCTCCTCTAAACTCTTATTCCTTATCTATGACACTATTGGGCTTTGACCATTCTTATTTTCACTACTTTTATTAACTGATCATGTTTTGTACTCTTCTCTTTTCATATATGCCCTTCCAAAACCTGGATAATTTTTTTTTCTTTTTTGGTACCGGAGATCGAACTCAGGACCTTGAGCTTGCAAGGCAGGCGGCAGCACCACTGAGCTAAATCCCTGGCCCTTTAACCTGGATACTTTTTTCCCCTGCTACAGCTGTGCTATGAGAAGCACTTGGCCCAAGTTTCCAAAACCCCTCCCATCACCCTCAAGCTAAGCAAATAATTTTAGCAACATCTGAACTTATAAGATCAAAGACATTTAATTCAAAATCATTCAGGGCCGGGGATTTAGCTTAGTGGTTCCGCCGCCTGCCTCATAAGTGCAAGGTCCAGAGTTCGATCCCTGGTACCAAAAAAAAAAAAAACATTCAAATTTCTTCACCCTTCTACCTACAACTTTTTTCTGTATTTTTACTCAATTTTTTCCCTTAAGAAACAGAAATATCCCTATTTCATTAAAGTATAAGCTCTCAGACTATATCATCTTGTATCTCCTTCATATCTCTGTGCCATCTTTCAATCTCTGTAATTGCAAGATCTTTAATCTCTGTTATCTTCTGCACAGCCTCCTGCCCTTTAAATATACTATGGCATATGGCAGTAAGTTCAATTCTAAAAACCCCTTTCCTTAATGCAGCTTCTTTTTACTTTTCCATTTCCCCTTCCACTACCACTTGTTTCCTCTTCACCTATATAAAGAATAAGAACTAATAGACTTATAAGAACTGATAGACTTATTACATACCTCTACTGCCTCTCTTCCCATTTTCCCACCTTGGAGGCTGTGTATTCTATATAGCTCTGTCCTGTTCTCCATCCCTCTTTTTATTTATTTTTTTCTTTGTAGAACTTTTGGGGGGGGGTATGGGACTCAAACTCAGGACCTTGTGCTTTAGAGACAGGCACGGTGCCACTGAGCTAAATCTTTGGCCCTTTGTAGAACTTTGTAGACGATGGCTATCTGAGTTCTATTTTGGAATGTCTTTGTTTCCAAATTATCTATTTGGATTCAGTCACTCAAGCCAGCAACCTAATACTTTTCTTTCTCACTGCCTGCTTCTAATATATTCAAGTGGTCACCAGATCCCACTGATTCTTCAGCTTTGATACCGCTCATACCTACAGACTCAGATCCATGATCTTCAGTATCTTTTGGCTGGTCTGAGTGTTCTTGACTTGTGTCTCGTCTCTCCAATACAGCTTTATAGCAATATAAGAGTGAGCATCCTAAAACGTGTATCTGACCATTTCCTCAGCTTAATATTATTCAGTGGTATAACATCATTGGGAGGAGGTCTCAACCTGTAGCACAGGCTGGCCTTGAACTCATCACAATCCTCCTGCCTCAGCCTCCCCAGTGCTAGGATTACAGATGTGTGCCACTACACCTGGCATAACATCATTTTTGAGATAACTTAGCAGCCCAAGTATCTCCTACTCTGTGAAGTGTTCTTTAGGTCCACCAGAGTTTGATAATTCCCCTTTATGCCACAAGCAATACCTACTACTTTTTATTATATTTTATTTCAAAATATTAAAATTTTGTCGTGTGTTCATACATACTTGCCAATCTTTTTTTTTTCTGTTTATCTCTTTTATTGAGTGTATTGGTACATTTTAGGTATACAATACGATGACATTCATCATTGGGAATTTGTACCTGTACATGATGTATCTTGGTTCTTATTTTTCCCCCTTCCCCTGCCCTCCCTTCAACCCCTCCATTCCTCCCTATTTACAAAGACTTTCTTTCCATTTTTTCATTTTCTCATATTTTTCCTTTCCTTTCCTGTACCCCTCCCACTTCCCTTTCCCTTTTAGACCTTTTCTTCCTATTTCACATTGTCTATTATACCTTTTGGTCCTCATTTACACTTTCACACACCAGAGGAACTATTCAGTATTTACACATGTGTGTCCTATTTATTTCACTTAAAGAGGATGGCCTCAACATGTATCCATTTAGCTATAAATGTCTCTAGTTTCTCATTCTTTATGGCTGAGTAGTACTCCATTTTATAAAATAACCACACCTTCTTTATCCAGTCTCCAGTTGATGAGCAATTGGGCTGTTTCCAAGCTTTAGCTATTACAAGCTGTGCTGCTATGAACATGGGTGCACATATATTGTTTTGTTTACTTCAATTTGAGAACCATTAGTTATTCTGTCCAATAGCCTTAAGAAGCTGGGTTCAAAATCTGAGGCCAGAATCTTCTGGATTTTGACGGTGTGCCTGCTCTGGGTGGACATGACCAGACACTGGCTTCCCCAGAGAGGCACAGGTAGCCTGAGTGTGGTGACTGTGGACAGGCACAGGGTTTATGACCCCAGCAACAGCAGTGGTGACAGCATTGGCTGCCTCCCTCAACCCTGCAGCCCCACAGGCTGTGGTGCATCCACATAATTTGGAATAGGAAAACAGAGAGCTTGTTTGTGTTTTTGTGTTGAGACTTCAAGCTGATTGTAGTGAAAAGCTTTGTATTTAGTATGGAGATCTCTTCAGTTAATGTCTGCTTTTCAGTGGTTTCCTCTGGGTCTGGCTAACTATTGGCCTTACCCGGGATCCAACCACCTCTGTTTCCTTGGAATGGGAGGTTGCAGCATATTTGGCCCAGTACTCAGTTCTCCAGGAATGGGCCACAGTATTAATGACCCTAAGACTATCCAGATGTACTGGCATATAGAGAAAACCAATTAAAAGCAACAGCTATGTCACCTTGGCTAAAGAAATAAAATCAGCATCAATTACAGCATGAAATACAAACAATATTGACAAACCCTAAAGATCAATAATGTACCACCCTTCACCACAGAAAAGAGATCTATAAGTATGAACTCCAAGACAAACCAAGTATTGACCTACAGTAAATATCTAATAAATGGAACAACTTTACCTCTCATTACAATAGAATAGTACTTGATGGCAATAGTGTAATGTTAACTAGTTAACTAAGCTTAATAATGCTTAGTAGTTATGTTAAAAAAAATAGAAGGGGTGGAGAATTGGAGAATGAAAAAAGCAATAATTGAAATATTTATCAAAGGGATATGAGGATGAGAAAAAGAAAAGCAGGGATTCCTATTTGAGGAGTAAAAGGAAATTAATAATTTTAGAAAACAGTCACAGGAAATAACAAATAAGAAAAAAGAAAAAATATAGGAAATAAAATAAAGGAAGACAAAGAAGTTGAAAGGGAAAAAGAGCAAGAAAAGAGAAAAAAGGAGAAAAAACCCTAATCCTGACAAAAACCCATAAAGGAAAGATAAAAATAATAAGAAATAGAAAATCAAAAAAAGAATGAGTAAAGAAAAAATTCCTGTGTTTTTAAATGAGTGGTTTTTTTCCAATATCTGCAGTCTTGGGATCCAGTCAGTCACGATGTTCTTCCCCTGGCTTTAGGACTTACGGGCTTTTGAGGTGTCCTCCCAGAGCCCTCTCTGTCCTTTCATTTCAGACTGTGCCTACGGTCCAAGCCAAGGCATGCCCTTCCTCTTGCTGGTGGATGGGGAATGGAGTTTGAAGGACAGTGACTCTTCCTTTTGCCCAGTACCTTGATCTTTTGGTGGTACTAATAAAGAATTCTGCATTATGATGTGTTTGGAAACACCAACTTGAACAGCAACTTTCTTGAGGTCATCTGACTCAGCAAATGTCTTCTAACTTCACAACTTCAGTACCTGATGACACATGGCATTTCTCCTTATCTATTTCCCAAGGTTCTTGTATTCATAAGATACATGGCAATTTTAATTAATTAGTTTTCCTACAGCAGGTGCGTCACCCTTGCCAAATCTTAATAGTCTGAACTCATTAGAGTAAGCTACATGTATTAAATATTATTGAATCTCCCAGCAATTAGCACAGGATGTGGCATATAAAACCCAAAGAGGGGCCGGGGATTTAGATCAGTGGTTCCCGCGCCTGCCTCGAAAGCACAAGGTCCCGAGTTAGATCTCCCAGTACAAAAAAAACCACAAACAAAACCTGAAGGGCCTAACGTTGGGTTACAATAACCCATCCCATACTTTCCTACTATAAATTTGTACTTTAGCACAACAGTAGCCAGCTGTGTGTCTCAGTAGTTGCACCTGGGGGACACAGGAAACAATCATTGTGCTTAACCACTTGGTATGATGAATGGCAAGGTGTGTACAAAAGGGTCAAACTCAGATTTTTACCCATATAATGCTCTACCAGGTTTTGCATATGTCTCCCTGAGCATCGCAGGGGACAAAATACACCCACATCACTCTTCTGTTATGAAAACAGGTATATTTTCATAATGGATTGTGGGTATGACACACAGTAGCTGGACCTGGGAAAAGTAAAAGCCATTCTGTGCATTTACCCACTTGGCAGATGAACAGCAAGGTGTGTACAGGACCTCCAAAGCAGCAACAGGTGAGTTTTATCCATGAAATGCTCATGGCTAAATTTCTGTGCATTTAGGATTGGTTTTTTTATTAAATTCTTTTATTGGTACATTGTCGGTATAAAACACAATTACATTTCTTATTGGGAATTGTACCTTTACATAATGCATCTTGGTTCTTATTTTTTCCCCATTCCTAGCCCTTCCTTCATGCCCTCCACCCTTCCCTATTTACAAAGACTTTATTTCCATTTTTTCCATTTCTCATCATTTTTCCTTTCCCTTCTTTCCTTTCCCCTGCCCCTCCCACTACCCCTACCCCTTTGGACCTTTTCTTCCTATTTTGCATTATCGATTGTTCATTCTAATCATTGGTACATTTTAGGTATGCAATATAATGACATTCATCATTGGAAATTTGCACCTTTACATAGTCTCTCTTGGTTCTTATTTTTCACCCTTGCCCAGCCCTCCCTTCAACCCCTCCATTCCTCCCTATTTACAAAGATTTTGTTCCTATTTTTCCATTTGCTCATATTAATCCCATTCCCTTCTATCCTTTCCCCTAGCCCTCCCACTTCCTTTCCCTTTGCCTCTTTTCTTCCTATTTCACATGACCTATTATACATTTAGTCCTTATTTACACTTTCAGTTTCTCACACCAGAGAAACTATTCGGTATTTATACATGTGTGTCCTATTTATTTCACTTAAGAGTATCACCTCAATGTGCATCCACTTAGCTATAAATGTTTCCAATTTCTCATTTTTTATGGCTGAGCAGTACTCCATTTTATTAAAAAACCACATTTTCTTTATCCAGTCTCCAGTTGATGGGCATTTGGGCTGTTTCCAAGTTTTAGCTATTACAAACTGTGCTGCTATGAACATGGGTGCACATATATCACTGTGGTATGATTCTTTTAATTCTTTGGGGAAGATCCCCAGCAGTGGAATAGTGGGGTCAAATGGGACTTCCAGTCCTAGTTCTTTGAGGTATCTCCATACTGATTTCCACAGTGCTTGCACCAGTTTACACATCTCAGCGTTGTTTTCATTTGCATCTCTCAAATGACCAGTGATGTTGAACATTTTTTCATGTATTTATTTGCTATTTCTACTTCTTTGTCTGAGAAATGTCTGTTCATTTCAGATGCCCATTTTTCGATTGGGTCTTTAAATTTGGGAGGTCTGATCTTTTTAAGTTCTTTATAGATTCGAGACAATAGATCTTTGTCTGAGGAAGAGCAGGTGAAGATTTTTTCCCACATTGTGGGTTGTCTCTTCACATTGCTGGTGGTTTCTCTTGCTGTGCAGAAGCCTTTTAATAAGAAGAGATCCCACTTGTTGATTGTTTGTGCTAGTTCACGGGCAACTGAGGTTTTCTTCATAAAATCTTTTCCTACACTCATGTCTTCAAGGGTTCTACCTAACCTCTGTTCCAACTGGTTCAGAGTTTCTATTTTAATATTTAGATCTTCAATCCATTTTGATTTTAGTTTAGTGCATGGTGAGAGATATAGGTCTAGTTTTAATCTTTGGAAAGTTGAAGCCCAATTTTTGCAGCACCATTTATTAAAGAGGCTATCTTTCCTCCAGTGAGGGTGTTTGGCTCCTTTATCGAAGATGAGATGGCTGAGTGTGTCTGGCATTGTTTCTGCATGTTCTAATCTGTTCCACTGGTCCTCAGGTCTGTTTCTTTACCAGTACCATGCTGTTTTTATCACAGTAGCTTTGTAGTAGAGTTGCAGGTTGGGGATTGTGATACCCCCTGCCATGTCTCTGTTACCTAGAATTGCTTTTGCTATTCTGGGTCTCTTCCTGCTCCAAATGAATTTTTGGATTGTTTTCTCAAGGTCCATGAAGTATGCTGCTGGGATCTCAATTGGAACTGCATTAAATCTATATAGCAGTTTTGGAAGTATGGCCATTTTCACTATATTAATCCTTCCTACCCAGGAGCTGGGGATGTCTGTCCATTTCCTGATATCATCTTCAATCTCTCTTTTCAGAGTGCTATAGTTTTCAGAAAAGAGGTCTTTGATTTCTTTCGTGACGTTGATTCCTAGGTATTTCAGTTTTTTGGATGCTATTGTGAAAGGGATTATTTGCCCTATTTCTCTCTCAGTGAGTCTGTCATTGGTGTAGAGGAAAGCTATTGATTTTTGTGTGTTGACCTTGTAACCAGCTACTTGACTGAATTTGGTTATTAAGTCTAGAAGACTTTTGGTGGAGTTCTTGGGTCTTCTATATAGAGTATCATGTCATCTGCAAATAATGACAATTTGACTTCTTCATTACCTATCTTTATTCCTTTTATTTCTTTCTCTTGTCTAATTGCCGTGGCTAATGTTTCCAGAACTATATTGAACAAGAGTGGTGACAGTGGACATCCTTGTCTTGTTCCTGATTTTAGTGTGAAGGATTTCAGTTTTTGACCATTTAGTATGATATTGGCTGTTTGTTTTTCATAGATGGCTTCTATCAGTTTGAGGTAGAGACCATCTATTACAATTTTTTGTAGGGTTTTTATCATAAATGCATGTTGGATTTTGTCAAATGCTTTTTCTGCATCTATGGAGATAATCATATGGTTTTTGTCCTTGGCTCTATTAATATAGTCTATTACATTGATTGATTTGCATATATTAAACCATCCCTGCATCCCTGGGATGAATCTCACTTGGTCAGGGTGTATGATCTTCTTGATGATCTTCTGCATTCTATTTGCCAGTATCCTATTAAGGATTTTTGCATCTATGTTCATTAGTGAGATTGGCCTATAGTTGTCTTTTTCAGTTGGGTCTTTCTCTGCTTTGGGGATCAAGGTGATGCTTGCTTCCAGGAATGAATTTGGGAGTATTGCTTCCCTTTCAATTTCATTGAAGAGTTTAAACAGTAGTGGCAGCAGTTCCTTTCTAAATGTCGTGTAGAATTCATCAGTGAAGCCATCAGGGCCCGGGCTTTTCTTAGTTGATAAGTCTTTAAATACATTTTCAATTTCATTGGTTGATATTGGGTTGTTCAGAATTTTTAGGTCTTCTTCATTCAACTTTGGTAATTCATTTGTATCTAGGAATCTGTCCATTTCTTCTGTGTTGTCCATCTTATTGGTGTATAGGTTCTGGAAGTAAGTATTGATGATCCTCTGGATTTCTGCTGGGTCTGTTGTAATTTCACCCTTTTCATTCCTACTTGCATGGATTTGAGCCTTTTCTTTCCTTTTTCTGACAAGGTTGGCTAAGGGTTTGTCAATTTTGTTGATTCTTTCGAAGAACCAACTCTTGGCTTCATTGATTTTTTTGTATCGTTTTCTTAGTCTCCATTGCATTGTTTTCTCCTCTGATCTTTATAATTTCCTCCCTTGTGTGAGCTTTGGGGTTGTCCTGCTCTTCTTTTTCTAGAAGCTTGAGGTCCAGCATCAGGTTGTTTAATTGGGCTCGTTTTGTTTTCCTAATATGCATATTCACTGCTATGAATTTCCCTCGTAAGACTGCTTTCATTGTGTCCCATAGATTCTGATATGCTGTACTGTCATTGTCATCTAATTGAAGGAACTGTCTGATTTCTTCTTTAATTTCCTCTGGGACCCACTGGTTGTTCAGAAGTGTGTTGTTCAATTTCCATGTGTTTATGAAATTTTTTGAGTTTCTTTTGCTATGGATCTCCACTTTCATCGCACTATGGTCTGATAATATACAGGGGATAACTTCAATTCCTTTGCACTTACTTAAACAAGTTCTATGTGTGAGTATGTGGTCTATTTTGGAGAATGGCCCATGTGCAGCTGAGATGAATGTGTATTCTGATTTTGTGGGGTGGAAGACTCTGTAAACATCTGTTAAGTTCATTTGTTCAAGAGTTCAATTGAGTTCTAGTATTTCATTACTTATTTTTTGTCTAGTTGATCTATCTATTTGTGACAGTGGGGTGTTGAGGTCCCCCACTATAACTGTATTAGTGCATATATGACTTTTCATGTCCGCTAGTATTTGTTTTATACAGTTGGCTGCACTAGTGTTTGGTGCATAGATATTTATGATTGTCATCTCTTCCTCTTGGATTGTTCCCTTTACAAGGATGTAGTGTCCTTCTTTGTCTCTCTTAATCAGTGTTGGTTTGAAATCTACTTGATCTGCAAAGAGGATAGCTACTCCTGCTTTTTTCAGGTTCCTGTCACATGGAGTATTGTTTTCCACCCTTTAACTTTCAGTCTATGAGTTTCCTTTTGAATGAAGTGTGTTTCTTGTATGCAGCATATTGTTGGATTTTGCTTCTTGACCCATTCTCCCAGTCTATTTCTTTTGATTGGTGAATTGAGACCATTAACATTGATGGCTATAACTGAAACATATTGACTTATCATTGCCATGACTTGTTCTTTTTGTTGGATTCTCCCCCTTTACATTTAATTTCTTGTCATGCCAGATGGGTTCATTCTGCTTTGCTTCCTGGGGTTGTGATCCTCGATGTCTGTTCCTAGGATATTGTGTAAAATACTTTGGAGTGCTGGTTTGGTATTCACAAAGTTCCTAAGGTGCTCTTTGTCATGAAAGTATCTTATTTCTCCATCCATTTTGAAAGGTAGTTTTGCAGGGTACATCAATCTGGGTTGGAGGCTGTTTTCCTTTAGGGCTTGGAATATGTCACTCCAAGCTCTTCTTGCCTTGATGGTTTGTGTTGAGAAGTCTGCTGTGATTCTGATGGGCTTTCCTTTGTATGTGATTTGTTTCTTTTCTCTGACTGCTTGTAGAACTTTGTTCTTCTGTTGAGTTTCTGGAATCTTAACAATTATATGCCTCTGTGTAGATTTTTTTTGATCAACGCTAGTTGGAGTCCTATATGCCTCACTTATCTGTATGTCAAGCTCTTTTCCCCTTCTTGGGAAGTTTTCTGCCATTATTTCTGTGAAGAGATTTTTTATGTCATTTCCACTGTCTCCTGTTTCTTCATTGAGCCCAATGAGGCTTATGTTACTCTTCTTTGCCTCATCTAGCAGCTGCTGGATTGATTTCTCATGTTCCCTTATAACTTTGAAGCAATTTTTCTTTTCCTGGTCACTAATTGCAATCTTATCTTCTATATCTGAAATTCTGTCCTCACATTGGCTCATTCTGCTGTGTAGACTTTCAATGGAGTTTTTCATGTCCTGGAAATCTATTTGCATCTGTTTTATGGATTCCATTTGTTTCCTATGTTGGGATTCCATCATGTTCCTCAGCTCCTCTCTAGATTTATTAATCATGCCTTGCACTCAGGGCACAATTTCTCCTGTTATCTGAGATATTATTTCTGATTTCATTTTTTCTAGATCCCCTTTTGTTGCCAGTTTAGTGGGTCCAGGTGGTTTAGTATCAGAGTGTTCCATCTCATTTCCCTTTGGGGTTGCTGTAGGTGATCTGGAAGTCTGGTTTTGAGACTTATTTACGTGTTTTCTCATTTCGACTGGGGTGGGGGGCTGTTAGTGCCTGCACGGATTACCTCCTCTGAGCTGGGAGAGTTGGGACAGGGACCAGGAGCAGCGGTAGGGATTGTGGCCCAAAAGCCCTTTCCTGTGGGTTGGGAGCAGCAGGAGAGATGGTGGCCAGGAAGCCCCTTCCTCTGGACCAGGAGCAGTGGGATGGCAGCTCAGAAGCCCCTACCTCTCGGCCAGGAGCAGTGGGAGGGATGGTGGCCCAGAAGCCCCTTCCTCTGGGCCAGGAGCAGCGGGAGGGATGGTGACCAGGAAGCCCCTTCCTCTGGATCAAGAGCAGTGGGACGGCGGCTCAGAAGCCCCTACCTCTGGGCCGGGAGCAGTGGGACTCTGTACCGTGGTCTGGTGGTCTGGTGTCCTCTGCATCTTTGTAGTGTGGAACCAGGTGGCTGCCTGTCTGCAGCAGGGTGATTCTGGGTCTTCCGTGCGACTTGGGACCTCGGTAGGGTGTGCACAATCCTGCCCATCTGCAGTGGGCTAGGATTTGTTTTTTAAAAAAGTTTTCTTTTGATTTTTCTGGTAGAAGTACCCCAATTCAGTACAATAGCGCATGAAAAAACAGATTTGCAAATTTTGGAGGAGATCAAAAGTGAATCATCAGATTACTAATGCATGGATGATAAAGATGATAATGAGTTTGATGCTAGCCATATGAGCCAAAGTTTCTGTGACATTGAGATGGAGCAAGAACAAACTGATACAGACATAAGGAATGCAGACCTCCTTGACTCAGATGATGAAGAAAACAGCAATGTGAATATATATTTGACTAGTTGAAATGTTGCAAATGATCACACAACCAAATGAAATGATCCAATGTTAGAACTAGGTCTGAAAATATAGTGAGGATCTTGGCAGGAATGAAACCCATTGGAAAGAATGCCAGTGTTGCCATTCAGTGCTGGAAATTGTAACAGATAAAAAGCTACAAGATGTTGTGAAATACACAAAGGCTGAAATACAAGTAAAATGTTCTGTATACACCAAGAGCCATATTAAAAAATGTATTTATTATAACACCTCACTATCTGAACTGAAAGCATTCATAGGTCTGCTGTATTTAGCAGGGATTTCTTGTGGTAATCACAGGAATGTAAAAGACTTACAGAAAAGTGATGGGTCAAAATATGGTATAAAAATCTATGCCTTTGTAGATGCAAAGACTTATCCTGGAACTCAACCACCAAGTCCTTATTCGTATAGTAATAAACCAAATGATGTTGTGAACAGACTCGATGCTTCCATCTCCCAAACTAATCAGAATGTGACATTCAACAGTTGGTTTACCAGTTTCCAATTGATGTTACATTTGCTAGCAGAGCACAAGTTGACCAGTGTAGGAACTGTATGCAGGTACAAAGCAGAAATTCCAAATGAAATGTTGCAATTTCAAAACAGAATTATATAGTACAATCTTTATATTTCGGAAAGATATAACAATGGCCTGGTATATGGCCAAGAAAAATAAAGTGATACTGCTGATGTCAACATTGTACCATGATGGAAATATTGATAGGGAAACCTTGACAAAACAGAAGCATGAGATAGTAACTTTCTACAACAAAACCAAAGAGTAGATGTTGTTGATAAGTTATGCAGCAACCATGATGTCACTTGAAACACAAAGCGTTGGCCAATGGTTGAGTTTTACTAGATCTTAAACATGTGTGGCATAAATAGTTTAATAGTTTACAAAAGAAAATAACAAGTGCAAAATCCTATAAGAAATTTTCTAAGAGAATTGGGACTGGAACTAATAAGAGATCATTTACAGCAGAAGAAAAACAAATGTTTACACAAAAAAACTGTGGAGCACACTGGTGAGCTGACAAGTGAACAGGCAAGCGGAGCATCACAAAGACCTACTAAGACAACAGGAAAACAAAAAAAAGATGTCAGCTTTGCCTGACAAAAAAGGACAGGAAAACAAAACATACATGCTATCGGTGTAAGCAATACTTGTGTATGGAACATGCACTTTTTACATATGAAGACTGCTTTGGATGTGACAGTTGAAGCAAAGATTTCTGTGGTAACTTTTGTTTGTATCTACACTGTAGTTTACTTACGTTTTTATTTATGATGTTATCTTTTAGGTTTTGTTAAGCAAGGAAACAGCTGATGTGAAAATGCTGATGTCTATTCTAAGCACTCATTACATATTTGATATTTTTATTTTATTATTATCTTACTTTCCTTCTAAGTGCATGTTGTACAGTTTGGTAAGAAGTTTCTGACAAAAGAAGACAAAAGAGGTGACAAGAACAGACTGCCCCACAGGAACAGAAAGCTAAGCACATACGCTGTCAGTGTGAGACATGTGCATGAAACATGCAGTTGTCATGTGTGAAGACTGCTTTGTGTATGACAATTGAAGCAAAGATTATTCTTGTTGTAGAGTTCTATTGGTATTTTCATTGTAGTTCATGTAGAAATTTATGTTATTTTTTAGACTGTGTACATCAAAAACGTTGATGCTGAAAATTTTGATGCTTTTTTAATAAACAATAAATATTAAAAATTCAATACTTTATTTTTTGATATATTTCTTGTTAAGTATCCATTGTTTAAAATAATAAGACTCATAAAATTAAAATAATTCATCAATAGAAATATTCTAAATAATAAACAGGAGTATTATGCACCCACATTTCTGTATCTTTATGACAAAATTAGCATCATGCTTCTTTTAAAAAGAACTTGGTAACTGTTTAATAAGTGAACACTCTTTAGTTATCCATACTGTAAATCTTATTCTTCTTTCACCTAAAAGATTCTTTCCTCTATCCTTTTTTGGAATGGAATCATTATGTTCCTCTGCTTTATTATTTTAATATGAAAGTTTCCCATATTGGTATCTCTTTAATAGACATCTATCTATACTGAGCTCAATATGTGAATATTAAACTTGTAGCCTTCCTTTGTTAAGGTTTTATTACCATATAGTATTATTTAGAGATATTAAATGAATGTAATAAAGTCATTATCTTCCATGATAGGATCAGTTCAAGGAAACTTCACTCTGAGAGGCAGAAGTGAGTACTTCTTAGGGTGGCAGGTCAAGGGAGACCATTTGGGGGATACATAAGGTACACTGCATTCATTTTCAGTAAGGAAGTGAGAAGAAATTTCCTTCATCTGCTTCTTTGGCTCCAGCCTCTAGTTATCCACTCTACTTTTCACTATATTATTTTCCCTTCTCTTGTTCTACTCTTTTTCCTTAGATTGCATGAACACACACACAACACACACACACACACATATTTCTGCAGATAATAAAAAGATTCGTGAACATCATTGTTGGTAAATATTTAAAAATTTTTTATTTCATTGCGTACAGTGGCACAAACGTAATCCTAGCTACTGAGATGGCTAAGGAAAAAGATGGCAAGGTCAGCCTGGACAACTGAACAATTCAGGGGACTCTGTATTAAAAGGGGTGGGGATGTAACTCAATGCACAGGCTCTGGGTTCAATCCCTAGTACTACAAAAAGTGGGGGAGGTGATAACAATAGTACTTGCCTCATAGGATAGGATTTTTGTGAGAATTTAATAAGAAAATACATATAAGGCACTAACTTTAATGTGAGGGTGCTGTATGTCATCTTTGCCATTATTCTTTGGCAGTTACTGGACTCTCCAATTCAAGGGAAAGAGTCATAGTTTCAACCTTAGTCACAAAGTAAGAAAAGTGTGAGGGAGAAGACAAATACAGAGATAAACATGACCATCTTGGAAAGTACAAGATACACAGTGATTAGCGATTTCCAGGTATTATATCATTATATATCCTCAATGTTACATATTTATACAGTAGTTCCCCCATTTCCTTGTTCCTCCTCTGCTGCTGCCACCTTCTCCTTCTCCCCCTCTTCCTTTTTTGTAGTACTAGAGATTTTAGGGCCTTTGCACTTGGCTACATCCCCAGCCCTTTTTCTTTTGGTTTTTGTTTTTTTGAGACAAGGTCTCACTATGTAGTTCATATGTAGTTCAGGCTGGCCTTGAATACATTATATAGCCCAAGCTGGCCTCAAACCTATGGCAATCCTCCAGCCTCAGCCTCCAGGGTGCTGGGATTATAGGTGTGTGCTACTGAGCCCACTTTTTTTTTCTACTTTTTGAGTCAGAGTCTAGCTAAATTGCTGAGTTGCCTAGACTGAATTTTGACTTGTAATGCTCCTGCCTTAGCCTTCCAGAGTATTGGGATTACAGGCATATATCACCATGCCTAGCATAGTTCCCTTTTCAGTTTTTAGTTTTACTTTTTCCTACAGTGGTAATGAGCCCATGGTCCTCTTACATGCAAGGCAAGTGCTCTACCATCCCACCCCAACCTCATTGCTTGTGATTTATAGTTTTGTGCCTTCTTGTGATCTGATTTTATTTCTTTTTATTTCTCATTCCCAATCTGTTTTTTTAAATTATAACACTTTCTTCTAAATTATAATATTTCCTTACAGAAATACAGAATATGGAAAAGAAAATAAAAAAGATGCCAAGTTCAAAGTCAGCCTGGTCAAATACCACATGATCCAATCTCAAAAAAAATTTTTAAACTTTAATTTAAAAACATAAATGAAAATTCTTTATTTCAATTATTTTGTTATAAATATAATCATAAAAATCTGATATTTGACCATAAACATTCTACTTATATCTACATTTTTAGAATATGAACAGTAATAAAAAATATTGATTTTGCACAATTTCCTCTTACCTTCTCCAGTTTTTCAGCTACTTTTTCTTTATATTGTTGGAAAGCTTTACTCAGCTCTTCAGCATTACACAGTGCTTCATTTCTTTGTCGTTCAGCTCTAAAATTTATAGGGACAATAAATAAAAGAATGCTCTGCATTTGAATAGTTAAGTTTCAATGTAATCTTTACCTAATTATAAGGAATTATTAGAAAAAGCAGATTTCTCTGTACTAAAAAGTAGAGGGGGATGATTAAAGTATGCTATGTGCATGTATAAATCTGCCAAAACAAAATCCATTAATCTGTATAACCAATATGCACTAATAAAAAAGTGTGGGAATAAGAGAGTATTAGGTTTAAACTATAAAATGAAGAATGAAGATTATACTCCAGCAATTTCTAACTCTTATCAAATAAAAATATAACATAGTACACTTAAATATATGAACTCTGAAATATACATAAATTCCTACGTGTTGGCAATTTTCCCCAATCTGGAAAAGCTAAATTAGGAAAGCAACCTGATGAAGGTTCAAATGTTAAGTATTACAGAATCAGTCAATTGTATAGAATATTAAAAAGATACTCAATAAGTTCAGTGACCTATGCACAAGCCAAGTAAATTTTTGGAAAGGTATTTAAAAAACAGAATAACTTCTACTGATACAACAGAAAAATCCAACTATTACCGAGTATTATTTAAGCCCAGCTATGCTGCTTCACCTCTTAGTTTATCCTGGCTTTTCCCCATACTTCTCAAATTTCACTGAGACTACTGAACTGGAACTTGGACAATTATCACATACATACCTAAGATCTTTTTTTATATTTAAAGCTATTCTCATAGCATTCTTTCTAGGGTAAGTAAAACTCATGACTATTATGGTTTATATCTTCATGTCCCCCTAAAACCTCATACATGCATAGGAGGGGCTTTTGGGAGGTAACTGGATCATGGGTTGTATGATATTGGGGCTAAGGGTGTGTTGTAATGGATTAGTCCACTAACTGGTTTAACATAGTTTAGGGTGTGGCTTTACTGAAGACAGAATCCTCACCCTGGGTGTGAATGGCACCAAGCAATAGGTTTGTACTCTGAATGGAATAAAGGAAAGGGAGGCTTGCTGCTGCTGTTTTCTGCCTATCCTGCCATGGACTGTTTCTTCTCTGCCATGTCCCTCTGCCAGGTTGCCCTGCCTTGGAGCCAGCTGACTGTGGAAACTCAACAAACTCTGAGCTAAAAATAAACCTTTCCTCCTTTAACTTATGGGTATTAACTATTTTGTCCCAGCCATGAGGAAGAAACCAAGACAATGACCCTTCTCTTATGCAAGGTGAATTACTTGATTTATACTTAATTTATACTAGATTTATACCATAACTCTTGCCTTTTGAAACACATTCTATTTTTTAGTATCTTCTCTATTAGTTTTTAAAATCCAATTTTTATAAACAAATTCAAGTGAAAGTATACCTCATTTTCTGAATCACTGTGATTCTTAATTTGGATAGCAACTGTGAATATCAGGAACATCTATAGTAAGTGATTTTTCTGACAATCTATAAGGATATATCCCATTCCTGAGTTTGTACAGTTAAAGTTAAGTTGCATTTCTTATGTAAACAAACAAAACTTTCCCCAGATATTGTGCTTGCTTTTATCATTTCTTTTCAAGCCAAATTTATGCACTTTATACTTATCTACTATTCCTGATCTCCAAATTTAAAAACATCATGAGCTATTTCAGCCACAGAGAAACGTATAAATATATTTATATTCACCCACCCAACTCTAGTTCATTTAAAAAATCAATTTCATACTATTATACTGTGTTAAAACACTAATTTATATATTCACTATTAACTTGATACACAGAGATTATTTCCAGCTAATGTAAACAATGCTACAGTGAATATCCTGGTGAATTACTCCTTGGCAATATGTGTAAGAACTAAGATACATAGCTAGAAGTTGAATTACTAGCTATTTTCCAAAAGATATTTTGAAGTTGAAGGTACTAGATAAGTACATCTTCAATTTCTACTAAATCTCTCTCTCTTTTCCCCCTCCCCATTTCTTGTCTCTGTCTCTGTCTTATGGTGCTGGGGATCAAACCTCATACATGCTAAGGAAACACTCTACCACTGAGCTATATACCCAGTCCTAAATCTTATTTTGAAAAACTGGTCCAGCAGCTATATAAATTTATGCTTACAGGCCGGGGATCTAGCTCAGTGGTTTCGTTGCCTGCTGCGCAAGTGCAAGGACCCAAGTTCGATCCCCAGTAACCCCCAATAAATAAGTAAATAAATAAATAAATTTATGCTTACAATTTAGAAATACATAAGGGTTTTTGTTCTATGACAACACTGTCCACACTTAAAGAAGCAGTACAGAATAACTTATTTAAATTTCAATAATCTATGAAGAAATACAAAAATGAGTCACTGAGATATTAAGTAACTTACTAAAGTTCTCACAACTAGTAAGTATAACCTGTGTCTAAAATCTTTTTCTTTTTATTAAATTCTTTTATTGGTACATTGTAGGGATACAACACAATTACATTTCTCATTGGGAATTGTACCTTTACATAATGCATCTTGGTTCTTATTTTTTCCCCATTCCTAGCCCTCCCTTCATGCCCTCCACCCTTCCCTATTTACAAACACTTTATTTTCATTTTTTCCATTTCTCATCATTTTTCCTTTCCCTTCTTTCCTTTCCCCTGCCTTCCCACTACCCCTACCCCTTTGGACCTTTTCTTCCTATTTTACATTATTGATTATTCATTCTAATCATTGGTACATTTTAGGTATGCAATATAATGACATTCAAGATTGGAAATTTGCACCTTTACATAGTCTCTCTTGGGTCTTATTTTTCAACCTTGCCCAGCCCTCCCTTCAACCCCTCCATTCCTCCCTATTTACAAAGATTTTGTTCCTATTTTTCCATTTTCTCATATTAATCCCATTCCCTTCTATCCTTTCCCCTAGCCCTCCCACTTCCTTCCCCTTTGCCCCTTTTCTTCCTATTTCACATTACCTATTATACATTTAGTCCTTATTTACACTTTCAATTTCTCACACCAGAGAAACTATTCGTTATTTATATATGTGTGTCCTATTTATTTCACTTAAGAGTATCGCCTCAATGTGCATCCACTTAGCTATAAATGTCTCTACAAAAAACCAACAGCCAATATCATACTAAATGGTCAAAAACTGAAATCCTTCACACTAAAATCACGAACAAGACAAGGATGTCCACTATCACCACTCTTATTCAATATAGTTCTGGAAACATTAGCCACGGCAATTAGACAAGAGAAAGAAGTAAAAGGAATAAAGATAGGTAATGAAGAAGTCAAATTGTCATTATTTGCAGATGACATGATACTCTATATAGAAGACCCAAGAACTCCACCAAAAGTCTTCTAGACTTAATAACCAAATTCAGTCAAGTAGCTGGTTACAAGGTCAACACACAAAAATCAATAGCTTTCCTCTACACAAATGACAGACTCACTGAGAGAGAAATAGGGCAAATAATTCCTTTCACAATAGCATCCAAAAAACTGAAATACCTAGGAATCAACGTAACGAAAGAAATCAAAGACCTCTTCTCTGAAAACTATGGCATCTGAAAAGAGAGATTGAAGATGATATCAGAAAATGGACAGACATCCCCTGCTCATGGGTAGAATTAACATTGTGTCTAAAATCTTTCACTTCATCACACTGCACTATTAGTTCTTGCACAGTATTCAAATCAGCGGGTCTCAGGGCTATAGCAGTTGCTTTCAAATTGTACCTCTGCTACTTTCTGTGTTACTTTAAATTTTCACCAAATTAATTGTTTCATCTCTAAAATGTGTATACCATCTACCTTTATGATTGATGATTAAACAATTTATTTATACATGTTAAATACTCAGAAAAGTTTTCACACAATAGTAACTCTTTGGTAAATTATAATTATCAAATTTTTAAAATTTGTCAACCTAGTAGTATGAAATGGTCAGTTTTTACACTCTCATTGTAAATTTAATCTGTAATTTTTTATCACAATGAAACTGTAGAATTTTTCAAGTTTCATTTATTTGAGTCTCCCATTCTTTTTTTTTTTTTTTTTTTTGGTACTGAGGATTGAACTCAGGACCTTGCGCTTGCAAGGCAGGCGCTGGAACCACTGAGCTAAATCCCTGGCCCTAGTCTCCCATTCTTTAAACTACTTGTACAGATTCTTTTTTTTTTTTTTTAGTACTGGGTACTTTCCCCTTTTCTTATAAATTTGTAAGAATTCTTTTAAAAAATCATTTTAATTCATGTTTGCAGTAATGTTTATACTCCTTACGTGCAGTTGGAACATGTATACGTAACACATCTTAATTTCCTTTTTCATCCCTTTCCTTTCTCTCCCTCCATCTCTTGACCCTCTTCTCATTTGAAAAAGATCTCCTTGCTTCCTATTATCTTTTAACCTGCTTTTTATTTATATTTGGGATATCTCTTATAAAAGGAACCATATGATGTTTAAGCTTGTGTGTTTGATTTATTTCACTTAATATTATGGTCTCAAGGTGCATTCATATTGACAAATGACTCAAGTTTATCTTCTTTTTCTCTGGACCTAATGTACTCATTTTAAATTTATTTTTTATTAGTACATGTTTGCAGTACATAATGATCACTTTCAACATGGAGGATTTGTACATGTACATAACACATCTTAATTCTTTTTCTTTTTTGTCCCCTTCCTTCTCTCCAGCCCTTCGTACCCTAATTTATAAAAGCTCAATTTTCATTTTTCCCTTTTTTCCCCTTTAAATCCCTTTTCCCTTCCTTCTCTTCCCTCTTACCCCATCTCTTATTCTCCTTCCCATTTGAACAAGTTTTTCTTACTTCTTAATATCTATCCTTCATTTTGCTCATTATTTATATTTTAGGGTACTCACACAAGATTTATTCACTTAAGATTATGTTCAATTTATTTCACTTAAGATTATGCTCTCAAGGTGTATCCATTTACCTAAAAATGCCTTAAGTATATCCATCTTTATGGTAGAGTAGAACACAACTGCATATAAATACCACATTTTCTTTTTCATTAAGTTTATTGATACATTTTAGGTATACAATATGATGATATTCATCATTGGGAATTTGTACCTTTACATGATATATCTTGCCTCTTATTTTTTTCCCCAGTCCCCTGCCCTCCCTTCAACCCCTCCACCCCTCCAGATTTACAAAGACTTTGTTTCCATTTCTCATATTTTTTCCTTTCCTTTCTTTCCTTTCCCTTACCCCTCCCACTTCCCCTTCCCCTTTGAACCTTTCCTTCATATTTCACATTATCTATTATACATTTTGATCCTTACATACACTTTCAATTTCTCACACCAGAAAAACTATTTGGTATTTACACATGTGTGTCCTATTTATTTCACTTAATACGTTTTCTTTACCCATTCATCTATTGATGGGAATATGGGCTGTTTCCAAGATTTAGCTATTATAAATTATGCTGCTATAAACATGAGTAGTTGGCACATATCACTGTGGTATGTTGACATTCTTTTGGGAAGATAGCTAGAAGAGGAAGTCAGGTCAAACTGGACCTCTAGTTTTAGTTTTATGAGGAATCTCCATACTGATTTCCATAGTGGTTGTACAAATTTACACTCCCACCAATAAAGGAGAATGGTTTCTTTTTCCCCACAGCCTTGCCAGCTTGTTATTGGTTGATTTCTTGATTATAGCCATTCTTTGTGGAGTGAGATGAAATCTCAGTGTTGTTTTAATTTGCATTTCTCAAATGGCCAGCCACGTTGACCAAATTTTCATTTATCTATGGCCATTTGTGTTTGTTCACCTGAGAAGTGTCTATTCATTTCAAATACCCATTTTTGGATCAGTTATTTAATTTTGGGGGTCTAATGTTTTTGAATTGTCTATCTATTCTAGGTATTAGTCCTCTGTATGAGGAAGAGCTAGAAAATATTTTTTCCCTTTCTGTAGGTTGTATCTTGACTCTGTTGGTGGTTTCCTTTGTTGTGCAGAAGCTTTTTTTTTTATTAAGTTTATTGGTACATTTTAGGTATACAATAATTATATTCATCATTGGGAACTTGTACCTTTACATGATGTATCCTGGTTCTTATTTTTTCCCCATTCCCCTGCCCTCCCTTAAACCCCTCCAATTTACAAAGACTTTGTTTCCATTTTTTCCTTTTCTCATATTTTTTCTTTTCCTTCTTTCCCTTTTTTTTTTTTTTTGGTGCCAGGGACTGAACTTGTGTCCTTGCACTTGAGAGGCAGGCAGCAGAACCACTGAGCTAAATCCCCAGCCTTCCTTCTTCCCTTTCCCCTACTCCTTCCACTTCCTACTTCTTCAGACCTTTTCTTCCTATTTCACATTATCAATTATACATTTTGATCCCTATTTACACTTTTAGTTTCTCACACCAGAGAAACTATTTGGTATTTACACATGTGGTTCTATTTATTTCACTTAAAGAGTATGGCCTCAATGTGCATCCATTTGGCTATAAATGACTCTAGTTTCTTGTTCTTTATGGCTGAGTAGTACTCTATTTTATTTTTTAAAAACCCACATTTCCTTTATCATCTCCAGTTGATGGGCAATTGGGCTGTTTCCAAATTTTAGCTATTACAAACTGTGCTGCTATAAACATGGGTGTGCATATATCGCTGTGGTATGATTTTAATTCTTTTGGGAAGATACCCAGCAGAGGATTAGCTGGGTCAAATGGGACCTCTAATCCTAGTTGCAGAAGCTTTTTAATTTGATGTGATCCCATTTGTTGATTCTTTTTAATATTTCCTGTGCAACCAGAATTTTGTTCATAAAGTCTTTGCCTATACCTCTGTCTTCAAAAGTTTTACCTATTCTATCTTCCAGAAGATTTAAATGTTTCTGTTTTAATATTTCGATCTTTGATCCATTTAGATTTTAGTTTAGTGCATGCTGATATGGTCAAATTCAGGCTTTGGCATGAGGAAAGCCAGTTTTCCCAGCACCATTTGTTACAGAGGCTATCTTTCTTCCAGCGCAGGTATTTGGCCCCTTTGTTAAAGATAAGGTAGCTGAGTGAGGCCAAACTTGTTTCTGCATCTTTCATTCTGTTCCACTGATCCACAGTCTGTTTTCTGGCCATCACTACGCTATTTTTTTTTAATCATTATACTTTGTAATATAACTTTAAGTCTGGGATTGTGATGCTCCTGCCTTGCCTTTGTTGCTCAGCATTGCTTTTGCTGTTCTAGGTTTCTCTTGCTTCCATATTAATTTTAGGATTGTTTTCTCTAGTTCTGTGAGAAAAGCTGTTGGGGTTTTTTTTGTGTGTTTTTTTTTTGGTACTAGAGATCGAACTTGGGACCTTGCGCTTGCAAAGCAGGTGCCAGAACCACTGAGCTACATCTCTGGCCCAAGCTATTGGTATTTTTAAAATCAATATACAAGATGATATACTTATACTTCTCTGTACTGGCAAAGACCTAGATATTGATATTTTATAAATAATATTTTATAAGAGCATCAGCCATAAAATTAAAGATTGACATACCAAGTAGAAATTAGAGGACTCAGGTCCTTGCACTTGCAAGGCAGGCAGTGGAACCACTGCGCTAAATCCCCAGCTGAGAATGCTAATAAAAATGTACCATGGTACACCCACTATGGGAACTGGTCAGTCTGCAGAATGATAAACATTTACCTCCTTTTGATACAGAGATTTTACCTCTAGGTATTAACTAAAGAAAAATATTAGCAAAAAAGTGCTAATTGCAACTTTGTTAAAACCTTCTATTAGAACCAATCTGAAGGTCCATTAACAGAATAACATTATCACATATCCATACAGAAAATATTATTCAGTAATAAAGAGAACACAAAATCTCATACATCCAACACAGATGAATCTCCAAATAATGATGAATGAAAAAAGGCATAAACAGCTTATGATATCACTTAAATAAATTCCCAGAAAAGGCAAACTAGTTTATACTGACAGTAAATCACTGTTCCTGGAGATCAGGAGCCAGGAAGGAAGATAGGGATTCCTTATGGGTACACAAGGTAACTTTGCAGGTGATGGATATATTATACTTATGGTGGTTTCATGGATTTCTACATAAGTTAAGACAGATTTGGGGGGGGGTGCTGGGGATCAAACTCAGGACCTTGCGCTTGTGAGGCAGGCAGTGGCAAGACAGATTTATTTTTGTCTGTGGTTTATATCAATTATATCTCAAAACATCATCTAAAAATGGTTCTATGTAAAAATGTAATCTACTCCTCTTGAAAAACAAGATTGGGCCAACATACAATTCTCTTCATGCTTTAGGAAGACTATCAATGAAGGATATTTCTATATGTCACAGAAGTCTTTTGTCTCTGGACTACAGTGTAGTATTTCTTCTCTGGCTCCTTTTTCTTGCCAATGTGGCAGTGGCCTTGAAGCGCACAGCCTAAGCAGGCTATTGAAATCCAGAAAATTTTTTGGATTATTTTCTCTGCCAGTTACCCTCATCTCTCAGAGCTATGGTGATTGGACTGGAATATTTGTGGAAGCACCTTTAGATGGGATAAAGCCCCAAGCTTGCTATAGTCACCCCCAACGGTTATTCATAGATAGTATTTTAGTTCCAATTATAACTATGCTTAAACAATTTGTGGTTTGCCTCCAGGGAACAGGGTAAAAGCCACTGAAGTTGTGCTCACTAAGCATACTGGGGTAATATGATTCATATTTATTTGCCAAGTGGTACAGGTAAGGAGCCTCCAGCCAAAAGTATTGGCATTGAAATAACTAGGCCCTTGGATAGATCAGAATGTGCAATGCAGCTCTTGAGACAGTCCCACATACCTATAGGGAATCTTGAGTGTAGATATTCAGATCTGAGATTTAACATTTGGCTGATGGTTCTCCAGGCATTTCTCCAATGTCTATCCTTATGTTGAACAAGCAGACAGCACATCTCTTTCATTCCTAAGGCCTTTCTCAGCGGGGATGAGTAAAGGTCGCTAATTGATAGCTTTCTCAGTAACTGCACTTTCCTCCTATGCACTGATTTGTCCAATGTTTAATAAAGCCAGACTTGGGGCTAAATAAGTTTTCACATTTGTGGAGCTGAGAAGTCTATTTTTCAGTATGGATTCTCTGGTACTAAAAAAATATGGACTAAGGCATTTCTCGTACTCATTAGGCCTTGCTCTGATGTGAATTCTGTTGTAAAATGAAGTTGGAGCTTTGGCTAAAGAATTACTCACATTCAATGCACTCATTTAGCAGGTGTGAACTCTCTGATGTACAATGAAGCTAGAGCTTTGGCAAAACAATTTCCCAAGGCCTATGCCCAGTGTACATTCTTTGGTGCCCAACAAGTATTCTTATAGTTAAAGAATATTCTAGAGTTGCTATATTCCTAAAATTCTGCATTAGTGTGAACCCTCTGGTATTTAACCTAAATGTTTATATAATTTTACACATCTGCTGCATGATCACTATAATGTGAATTTTCTCATGCTTGATCAGATTGTATATAAATGCTTCAGTCACATTCACAACACTCAAGTCCTCTCTCCAGTGTAGAAGGAGTATGTTTTGGTTGCTATAGGCTTTCCCACATAGGCTACTCACATAAGGTCTTACTCCAGTGTTGTATTTTATGACAAACAAGTCTGGTGCTTCTGCTACAAGTGTTCTCACATTTTGTTACATTTGGATGGCCTTTATCCAATGTGAAATTTCTTGTGCTGAGCACAAGGCGGGATCTCCTGCTACAGTTTTTACCACATTCATTACACTGATAAGGCCTTGTTCCTCTGTGAATTGTCTGGTGCAGAGTCCAGAGGTTTGTTTGAAAAATTTCCCATATATGCTGCACTCATAAGGTCTTTCTTCACTGAATTCTCTGATGCTGAACAAGTCTATCTTTATGGCTGAAAGCCTTCCCACATTCACTGCATTCATAAGGTTTTGCTCCAGTGTGAATTCCCTGATGTAAACGGAGGCTTGATCCATGGCTGAAACATTTCCCACATTTAGTGTACTCATACAGCTTTTCACCAGTGTGAACTGTCTGGTGTGAAATAAGGCTGGAGCTTTCTCTAAAGAACTTCCCACATTCACTGTACTCATAAGACTTTTCTTATGTGCAGTAAGGTAAGAACTCTGAATAAATTATTTCCTGCATTCATTGCACTGATTTTTGTCTCAGTGTGAACTCACTGGTGTTCAATAAAGATAGAACTCTCTCTAAAGAATTTCTCACATTTGGCACACTCAAAAGGGCTTTCTTCAGTGTGAATTCTCTGGTGTTGACCAGGTCTGGATTTGCATCTGAAGGCTCTTCCACATTCACTGAACTCATAAGGTGCTACAGTAGCATGAACCTACTAGTGTAGGGTGAAGCTGGAGTTTTTGCTAAAGAACTTGCTATGTTCATCATACTTGCATGGCTTCTCACTGGTGTGAACTCTTATGTATAATAAAGACAGGGTCTGATCTAAGGATGTCCCCTTTCAGTCATTTCTCCTTTTTGGTGCCAAACAAATGTGATTTTGTGGATGAAGAATTTTCCGCATTCGCTGCACTTCCTTAGTGCGAAACCATGCTGTAGCTAGTGCTCAGGTGTGGATTTTCTTCATTACTCCTGGCCTGCTACTGGAGATGGTTTGAGCTGGCCAGGAGATCCTCTCCATCATCTATACACATAAAGGAACTCATTGAGGTGTGTACTCTATAGCTGTTAACAAACAAACAGCAATCTCCTCATTCTTCCTGAGGTCTTTCTCTTCATTGTGCTGCTTCTTGTGGTGAAGGACATCTGTAAAGAACCACAGTTATCTCCCACAGGCTTCACATGTGTGCAGCTTCTGCCCAGGATATATATCCTGATGCTCAGCTAGAAACAAAATATCTTTCATCACTGGGCCACACATCTCACAAGGCCAGACTTTCTGGGTGACAGTACCTGCATTCAGTTCCTTGACTTGTGACTCTTAAGAAGACGCCTCCTCGCCTGCCTCACAAGCGCAAGGTCCTGAGTTTGATCCCTGGTACCAAAAAAAAAAAAAAAAAAAAAGAAGATGCCTCCTCAACTTCAATTGGAAATCAACAACGAGAGCCAGTCCCCCTTGAGATGACTGGAGTGGTCAGCTATGTCAGGCACCCAGGTCTGTTACTCCATCTCCAGTTGAACTACATGAATCCAGGAAGATATAAGACCCAGTGAGACCACAAGGGCAATGTTCTCCAGCATCACATCCAAGTACAGGTGCCTCTGTGTCTCATCAAGAAGTTTCCACTCTTCCCAGGAAAAGTTCACTTCCACATCCCCAAAGGTCACACTGTCCTCTGCATGATGAGTAAGCTCTTCTGCTCCCATAGGTACCTAAGCTGGGTCCTTCTGGGCAACCATCACCATCAAAGCCTGTAGCTAGGGTAAAGCCATGTGCGGTGGACTCTGCAATAACACTGTCACATTGCAGTAACCTCACAGTAATCTTTAGAACCATCTCTATCAGCAGGAACAACACTTGCTCTCAACTCTGCTTACTCTATCTTGCACTCAACTGACTACTGAAGAATCACATGAAATAGACACCAAGAGTGACCAAGATGACTGTCCTGCTATTGGCATCCCCCCCCCTTTTTTCTCAGTACTGAGAATCAAACTCAGGACCTTGCACTTGCAAGGCAAGCATGTTGCCACTGCTATTGGTATTTTGACTGGAATTGCACTAAACCTATGTAACAATTTTGGAAGTGCAGCTATTTTCACTATTGGTTCTGCCTATCCAGGAACAGGGGACACCTTTCCATTTTCTGATATCCTCTTCAATCTCCTTTTTCAGAGTGCTATAGTTTTCATTGTAGAGGTCTTTTACTTCCTTGGTAAGATTAATTCTTAAGTATTCAACTGTTCTTGATGCTACTGTGAAAAGTAGTGTTTCCATAATTTTTCTTAGTGAGTTTGTTAGTGTATAGCAATGTTAATGATTTTTGAGTGTTGACTTTGTATCCTGCTATGCTGATTTTGGTTATTAATTCTAGGAGTCTTTTGGTGGGATTTTCAGGGCCTTTTATGTAGAGGATCGGGTCATCAGCAAATAATGATAATTTAACTTTCTCTTTTCCTATCCGTATTCTTTTTCTTTCTTTCTCATCTAAATGCTCTAATATTTCCCAAATTATATTGAACAGGAATGGTGATTGTGAGCACCAACCTTGTCTTTTTCCTGATTGTAGTGTGAAAGCTTTCAGCTTTTCTCCATGTAGTATGATGGCTGTTGGCTTGTCATCGATGGCATTTATCAGATTGAGAAAAAAACCTTTTATTTCACTTTCTTTTAGGGTTTTTATCCTGACTGAATATTGAAATTTCTCAAATGCTTTCTCTGCGTCTATTGAGATGATCATTTGGTTTTGTCCTTGCTATTGATGTGGTGTATTACATGTATTGATTTGCATAAATTGAACTATCCCTGCATCCCTGGAATGAACCCTACTTAGTCATAGTGTATAATCTTTTTGATGATTTGTTGCATTCCATTTGCCAGTATCTTATTGAAAATTTTTGTATCTATGTTCATTAAAAAGATTGGCCTGTAGTTCTCTTTCCAGGTTGTCTGTTATTTTTCTCTCATCGCTGAGACAAAATATCCAACACCCAAAGTTAAAGGGGGATAAGTTTATTTGGCTTACAGTTCATAGAGGTTTTAGTCCACAATTGGCTGGCTCCTATGCAGGGTGGCAGAGGGGCAACAGTTCACAGTGGGAGAAGACAGCAGAAGCAACACGGGACCTTTACAGTGTCTTTTTGCCCTTTTATCTTTTTTTTTTTTAAGAGTAGGAAAAATTTACTGAGAAAGATAGCTTCTGTCTAAGACAGAAGGGGACCAGAACATGGGTTGCCTGCCCACCCCACTTTTCAAAGGTGTTTTATACAGCAAAGCCATGAAGTGAGGCTGGTTCTGCCCCTTTTATCTTTTTCAGACTACTTAGGGCGGATAGAACTCATGCCCTTATTCCTAGTGCCCGCAGGACTAGCCCCACAATGAATCAGTCACACACTCTAGATTCAGCCACTTCTGAAAAAACATGAGGCTGTGGGAACACATCTAAACACAAGCCATAACACAGGGTAATGCTTTCTTCCAGGAATGACTTTGGGAGTACTCCTTCCCTTTTGATTTCATTAAAAAATCTGAGGACTTATAGCATTAGATCTTCTCTAAAGTTTTTCTAGTGGTGTACATCTGTAATCCTAGCACTCCAGAGGCTGAGGCAGGACGATCACCAGGAGTTAGTGGCCACCACGGCTACATAGTGATTTCAAGGGCAGCCTGGACTACACTGCAAGACCCTGTCTCAAAAAAAATAAAATAAAATAAAATAAAACAAAACAAAATAAACGTTCTCATAGAATCTGGCAGTGAATCCATTGAGACCTGGGCTTTTTTTAGTTGGTAGTTTTTTTACTCTCCAATTTCACTGAATGATATTGGATTATTCAGGATTTTTATATCTTCTTGATTCAACTTTGATAATTCACATGTATCTAGGAATTTATACATTTCTTCTGAATTTTCCATTTCATTAAAGTACAGCTTCTCAAAGTAGTTACTGATGCTCCTCTGGATTTCTGCAAAATTGGTTGTGATTTCGCCCTTTTTATTTGTAATTGCATGGATTTGGGTCTCTCCATCCTTGTTTTGATAAAGTTGACTAAGGGCTATTTTGTTTAATCTTTTAAAGAACCAACTCTTCGATGCATTCTTTGTATTTTTTTAAGTCTCAATTGCATGAATTTCTGCTCGGAAGTTTATCTTTCTTCATGGCAGAGAAGTACCTCATGGTGTGTAAATACCACATTTTATTTATCCATTCATCTGTTGATGAGTCCATGGGGCTTTGGGACACATTTTAGATCTATACCACAACGTTATTTTATTGTCCAGCAGGTTAAGTGTTTCTATTCAAAAATTTGGTTCTTTGATGCATTTTGATTTTAGTTTAGTACATCACTGGAGATATGAATCTAGATTTAATATTCTGCATTTGGATGGCCAATTTTCCCAACGCTATTAAAGAGGCTGTATAAAATCTAGATACTAATCTTAGTGAATTATGTTTTTATAATATTTCCTCAAGAATATGGCTTGTCTTTTACATTTAAACAATGAGCTTAAAAGAAACAAAATTTTTTAAATGAACTCAAACTTCAGTAATCTTTTCCTATAATCCTTATGCTTTCTGGATCTCATTTAAAAACATTCTTTCCAGCTGGGCTTGGTGGCACATGCCTGTAATCCCAGCACTCTGAAAGGATGAGGCAGGAGGAACACAAATTCAAGCCCAGCCTGGGCAATTTAGTGAGATCCTGCCTCAGAATAAAGGGTTGGGGATATAACTCAGTGTGAAGGTTCTGGGTTCTATCCCCAGTACTAGGAAAAAAACTATCTTCTCTACCATGAGACATCATGAAAAACATGTGCCTATTTTCTCTCTAAAGTTTTTACTTTTACAAGAGGGTCTTTAATCCACGTGGAATTTGTTTTGTATCCAAGTACAAAACATGAGGCAAAGATCTGATCTTTTTTTAATTCAATGACTAATTCGCTCAGCTGCTTTGTTTTGTTTTTGTTTGTTTTTTGGCAGCACTGGGGATTGAGCCCAAGGGTGTTCTACCACTGAGCTAAATCCCCAGAACTTTTAAATTTTGAGACAGGGTCTCATCAAGTTGCCCAGGTGGGTCCCACATTAGCAATTCTCTTGCCTAAGCCTCCCAAATGCTGGGATTACAGGTCTGTGCAAGCCACCACATCCTTCCACAGTATCACTTTCATTTTCATGGTACTGGGGATCGAATTTGGGACCTTGCGCTTTCGAGGCAGGTGCCGGAACCACTGAGCTAAATCCCCAGCCCCACAGTATCACTTTTTAAACTTTTTAAATCTGTATAGAAAGCTGATGGCTGGGCTGAACCGAGCTGGCAGGGCCGAGTGGGGCCGAGCAGTTGCAGGCTGACCAGGACCTGCTTGCTCCAGCTTGCTCCACCAGCTTTCCACCAGCCACCAGGACAGGGTGAGGAGGAGCCCCCCGGGCAGGCCCACCAGCTGACATCTTGGCTGCGCGGGTGCCTCCAACAATAACCCACCACCACTGGCCTCTGGCCTTTTGGCTGTGCAGCTACTTGGTTACACACTGCAGAGGCACAGGGGGACAAAAGCCATTGTCCTGAGCGCCAGGAGGGAACAACAGAGAGAGCACCTGTCTCAGGCTCCCTGAGGAAAACAAGCCCACTGGAAAAGTGAAGGGAATCTCTGCAATAAAGGCACACCAGACCACCGTGTGTGGTAAGTTGGAGGGATCATCAGCTCCCATGGGAAACTCGACTGTCTTCAGGGGAAAAGCAGCTAAAACCTGCAGCAGAAACTTGGAGAGTGCATCCCTGCAGGAGGACAGGGAACTCAACTTGGGACTTGCAACCAGAAATCTGCCTGAATCTCACAGGTCTGGGACTAGCTTACTGAGACTCATTGACTAATAACTGCACACTGCTGCCCACGTTGTCTATTGTGACAGCAGAGACACACCTTGAGGGAGGCCCTTTATTTTCTAAAGGTGATAGATTAATAACTACCACAAATTGTCATTCTTTAAGAGGTATTTAATGCTATGGTGTTGCTGATTGTATGACTTGGGCTAAGGTGTCATGATTGATCTAAACAGTTTTCCTTCCTGGTATAATGAAAATGAGATAGCCTCAGAGTCATTAGACTCAAAACTTAAAGACCAGCTATATCTGGTAGACACCTCTGAGAAGCAATCATTCCATAAGGGTTTTAAATAGATCAACAAAGATACTTACAATAAACAACTTCTAAATATCAACCCAGGAACTAAACCAGGGACAGTACCAA
The DNA here is from genome assembly GCF_053883595.1 of Heterocephalus glaber. NCBI lineage: Eukaryota > Metazoa > Chordata > Mammalia > Rodentia > Bathyergidae > Heterocephalus > Heterocephalus glaber. The sequence goes on along the minus strand of NW_028258296.1, from coordinate 28,263,640 downwards.
AAACAAAAATGAGAAGGCATTTAAGCAAGTCACAAACCCAGACTTCCACCCCACAAAAGGCAATTTCTGGGGGAAATGAGGTGCAAAAGTCTGATAATCAAACACCTGGACACCCTGAACTGACAGCACAGGAAGTAACAAAACAGATGAATGAGGCTCTAGAAAAATTCAAAGCAGAAATAATCTCCCAGATAACTATAGAGATGGTGAGCAGAGTGAAAGACATGATTAGAGGCTCTAGAACAGAAACTGATAAAAAAAAAAAAAATAGATGAGCTCAGAAACATGCTGGAAGCCAGGAATGCCCAGCATAAGAAAGAAATGGAAACCATGATCGCCTAACATAAGAAAGAAATGGAATCCATGAAACAGATTCAAACAGATACTCAGGAGATTAAAAACTCCATTGAAAGCATGCAGAGCAGATTAAGAGAATCTGAAGATAGAATATCAGATACAGAAGATAGGATTGCGGTGAAGGACCATGAAAACGGAGATTTCTTAAAAACAGTAAGGGACCATGAGAAATCAATTCAACAGCTGCTAGATGATGCAAAGAAGAATAACATAAGACTGATAGGAGTCCATGAACAAACAGGAGAAAGTACAATTGACATAAAAAAACTGTTCACAGAAGTAATAGTAGAAAACTTCCCAGACAGAGGAGGAGAATTGGACATACAGATAAGTGAGGCATATAGAATTCCACCCAGCCATGATCAAAAAAAATCTACACCTTGGGCCGGGGATTTAGCTCAGTGGCACTGCGCCTGCCTTGCAAGCACAAGGTCCTGAGTTCGATCCCCAGTACCAAATAAATAAATAAATAAATAATAATCTACACCTAGACATATAATAGTGAAGATCCCAGGAACCCAACAGAAGAACAAAACCCTACAGGCAGTTAGAGAAAAGAAACAAATCACCCATAAAGGAAAGCCCATCAGAATCACAGCAGACTTCTCAACAAATCAAGGAGAGCCTGGAGTGAAGTATTTCACGCCCTAAAAGAAAATAACTTCCAACCTAGACTGTTGTATCCTGCAAAATTATCTTTCAAAATTGATGGGGAAATTAGATACTTTCATAACAAAGAACACCTGAGAAATTTCATGAATACCAAACCAGCACTCCAAACGATTCTAAGCAATATCCTAGAAAAAGGCAACGAAGGTCACAACTCCATGAGGCTCAACAGAGGGAAGCCACCAGACAAGGTAAGAAACTAAAGGGAAAGGAGGAAAAAGAAAGAGGAGCCAACAACAGTAAAACATCATGACAAGGATGAGTCAATATCTCTCAATTATAACTATCAATGTTAATGGCCTCAGTTCACCAATCAAAAGAAGTAGACTGACAGAATGGATTAAGAAGCAAAATCCACCAATATGCTGTATACAAGAAACACACCTAACTCAAAAAGAAACTCATAGACTGAAAGTAAAAGGATGGAAAAATGGCTCTTCACGCGACAGGAACCCAGAAAAAAGCAGAGGTAGCAATCTTACTTGCAGACAAAGTAGATTTCAAACCAAAACTAATTAAGAGAGACAAAGATAGTCATTGTATCCTTGTGAAGGGAACAATCCAAGAGGAAGAGATGACAATCCTAAATATATATGCACCAAATACGAATGCCCCCAACTACACAAAACAAATATTAATGGACATGAAAAGCCAAATAAACACTAACACAATTGTAGTGGAGACCTCGATACCCCACTATCACAAAGAGACAGATCATCTAGACAAAAAATTAACAATGAAATTTTAGAACTGAACCAAGCTATTGAACAAATGGACTTAATAGATGTTTACAGAGTGTTCCACCCCACAAAATCAGAATACACATTCTTTTCAGCTGCACACAGGTTATTCTCCAAAATAGACCACATGCTAGCTCACAGGACATGTCTAAGTCACTGTAAAAGAACTGAAATTACCCCCCGTATAGTCTCAGACCACAGTGCAATAAAATTGGAGATCAATAACATGAGAAACTGCAAAACTCCCACAAACACCTGGAAATTGAATAACACCCTCCTGAACAACCAATGGGTCACAGAGGAAATTAAAGAAGAAATTAGACAGTTTCTACAAGTAAATGATGATGCCAGTACAACATTTAGGAATCTATGGGACACAATGAAAGCAGTTCTACATGAGAAATTCATAGCAGTGAACGCCCATATTAGGAAAACAGAGAGAACTCAGATAAATAATCTAATGCAGAACCTCAAACTCCTAGAAAAAGAAGAGAATAACAAACCCAAAGCCCACACAAGAGAGGAAATTATAAAGATCAGAGCAGAAATCAATGGAATGGAGACTAAGAGAACGATACAAAAAAATTAGTAAATCAAACAGTTGGCTTTTTGAAAGAGTAAATAAAATCGATAAACCTTTAGCCAACCTTATCACAAAAAGGAAAGACTCAAATCCACGCAATTAAGAACGAAAAAGGGGAAGTCACAACAGAACCAGCAGAAATCCTGAGGATCATCAATACCTACTTTGAGAACCTGTACTCTAATAAAATGGAAAACACAGAAGAAATGGACAGATTCCTAGATACATATGAATTGCCAAAGTTAAATGTAGAAGATATAGAAATTCTAAATACCCCAATTACAATGAGTGAAATTGAAAATGTAATAAAAAATTTACCAACAAAGAAAAGCCCAGGTCCTGATGGCTTCATGGCTGAATTCTACAAGACATTTAAAGAAGAACTATCACCATTACTCTTTAAACTCATTAAGGAAACTGAAAGGGAAGCAAGGCTTCCAAACTCATTCCTGGAAGTAAGTGTGACTTTGATTCCAAAACCAGGGAAAGACCCAACCCAAAAAGAGAACTACAGGCCAGTCTCCCTAATGAACATAGATGCAAAAATCCTCAACAAGATAATGGCAAACAGAATACAGAGGGTCATCAAGAAGATCATACACCCTGACCAAGTCGGATTTATCCCAGGGATGCAAGTATGGTTCAACATCTGTAAATCAATAAATGTAATACACTATATTAATAGTCAAGGACAAAAACCATATGATCATCTCAATAGATGCAGAAAAGGCATTTGACAAAATCCGGCACCCATTCATGATAAAAACCCTACAGAAAATTGGAATAGAAAGTCTTTATCTCAACCTGATTAAGGCTATCTATGAAAAACCAACAGCCAACATCATACTAAATGGTCAAAAACTGAAAACTTTCATGCTAAAATCAGGACAAGACAAGGATGCCCACTATCAACACTCCTGATCAATATAGTTCTGGAAACATTAGCCACAGCAATTAGAAAAGAGAAAGAAATAAAAGGAATAAAGATAGGAAAGGAAGAAGTTAAACTCTCATTATTTGCTGATGATAAGATACTTTACATAGAAGACCCAAAAAACTCTACCAAAAGACTTCTGGACTTAATTGACAGATTCAGTAGAGTAGCTAGATATAAGGTCAACATTCAAAAACAATAGCCTTCTTATACACAAATAGCAGACTCATTGAGAGAGAAATAAGGGAAACAATTTCTTTTACAATAGCATCCAAAAAAATGAAATATCTAGCAATCAATCTAACAAAGGAAGCAAAAGACCTCTATGCTGAAAACTACAGAACCCTGAAAAAGGAGATCGAGGAGGATATAAGAAAATGGAAAGACATCCCTTGTTCCTGGGTAGGAAGAATCAATATAGTGAAAATGGCCATGCTTCCAAAACTGCTATATAGATTTAATGCAATGCTGATTGAAATTCCAACAATATACTTCACAGAATTAGAGAAAACAATCCAAAAATTCATTTGGAAGCAGAAGAGACCTAGAATAGCAAAAGCAATTCTGGGCAACAGAGACATGGCTGGGGGTATCACAATACCCAATTTGAAGCTATACTACAAAGCTACTGTGATAACAACAGCACAGTACTGGCAAAGAAACAGACCCGAGGATCAGTGGAATAGATTAGAAGATGTAAAAACAACTGCAGACATACTCAGTCACCTCATCTTTGACAAAGCAGCCAACCACCATCATTAGAGGAAAGATAGCCTATTTAATAAATGGTGTTGGGAAAACTGGATTTCAACCTGCCAAAGATTAAAACTAGACCCATACCTATCACCATGCATTAAACTGAGATCTAAGTGGATTAAAGATCTAAATATTAAGACAGAAACACTAAACTTGCTGGAAGATAAGTTAGGTAGAACTCTTGAAGATATTGGCATAGGAAAAGACTTTATGAACAAAACCTCAGTAGCACGGGAACTAGCACAAAGAATCAACAACTGGGATCTCATCTTATTGAAAAGCTTCTGCACTGCAAGAGAAACCACCAACAGAGCTAACAGACAAGCTACAATGTGGGAAAAAATTTTTAGCAGCTGTACCTCAGACAAGGGGCTACTATCTAGAATATATAAAGCACTGAAAAAAATCAGACCCCCCCAAATTCAAACACCCAATTCAAAAATGGGCATCTGAAATGAACAGATATTTCTCAGACAAAGTAAAAGCAGCAAATAAACATATGAAAAAATGTTCAACATCACTGGTCATTCGAGAGATGCAGATGAAAACAACACTGAGATTCCACCTGACCCCAGAAAGAATGGCTCCTATCAAGAAATCAACCAATAACAAATGCTGGCGGGGGTGTGGGGAGAAAGGAACCCTTCTCCATTGTTGGTGGGAGTGCAGACTGGTGCAACCATTATGGACATCAGTGTGGAGATATCTCAAAGAACTAGGGCTGGAGGTCTCATTTGACCCAGCTATTTACCTGCTGGGTATTTTCCCAAAAGAATTAAAAGAATCATACCACAGCGATATATGTGTACCCATGTTTACTGTGGCACAGTTTGTAATAGCTAAAGCTTGGAAACAGCCCAAGTGTCCATGAACTGGAAACCGGATAAAGAAGATGTGGTTTTTTTATAAAATGGAGTACTACTCAGCCATAAAGAACAAGAAACTAGTCATTTATAGCTAAATGGATGCATATTGAGGCCATACTATAAGTGAAATAAATAAGATACACATGTGTAAATACCGAATAGTTTCTCTAGTGTGAGAAACTGAGAGTATAAATAAGGACTAAAAGGATTAATAACTAATAAAATGATACTTTGAAATTGGAAAAGGTCCAAAGGGATAGGGGTGGTGGGAGGGGAAGGGGAAAGGAAAGAATGGAAAGGAAAAATTATGAGAAAAGAAAAAAAAAATGGAAACAAAGTATGTAAATAGGGAAGGGTTTAGCGTTGAAGGGCACACAGGTAATGGGCAAAAAATAAGAACCAAAATACATCATGTACAGGTACAAGCACCCAAAGATAAATGTAAATGTATTGTATACTTAAAATGTACCAATAAAAGAATTTAAGAAAAAAAAATCTATATGGAGGCAAACTGATATATTTTTTACCTTTGACCACAATTGCTGTGTCTCTCAGTTGAGAGAATTTTTGAATTTTTTGCACCGAAATACATTCTGGAGTAATTAACACCTTCCACTACTAAACACTTTAGGATATATTCTAGCAAGGACCCAGCCTCATGTAACTATAAAACAAATTTAAAAAATCTAAAACTGACACGATACTATTATTTAACATACCAACCATATATAAATTTTACCTATTACTCTAATAATATTCTTTAGAGTTTTCTTTTCCTTTTGATCCAGGATCACCTACTGCTTTTGATTATTATGTCTCCTTAGTGTTCTCAATCTAGAACACCTTAACTTTTCTTGTCCTTTCATGACACTGAAATTTTCAGGAATATACAATTGTTTTACAGAAGATCAACGTGCATTTGCCATTTCCTTATGATTAAATTGAAGCTACTCATTCTTGGAAGCTCTAAATGATGTTGTAGTCTTCTCAATATAGAACATAATTTGTCCAGCACCTAAATTTACTGATTCTTCCATCTTTTCCCCGATTTGTGATGTCACTTTTACATATTGTTTCCACTGAATGGGGGCTTTCTTATGGACTTGTTTTGTAACACTGTTCCTGTATAACACTGACCGAATACCACATCAATTTAATTAGTATATAACTTTAAAAGACTTAATATCTGTAGACATGTTCACCTTGGTACAGTATACAGCATCAAACTGCCTTGTCTATTCACTGACCTTGATTATTTCATTTTAGAGTCAGTGAGTCTAATTCTACCAAAAACAGTTAGGTTAATGATTGAGCCCAACTGTAATGAATATATAAAAATCTTTTAGGAAAAACTGGCATTTTTATATTAGGCTCCCTCCTAGAAAAATGGTATATATCTCATTATATCATCTTCTTTTAAGACTTCCAATAAAGTTTTATTATTTTCTCTACTGTACTAATCAAATATTTCCATTCTGACATTTCAACATATAGGACCTTACTGATGATAGGAGGACTGCCCTACTCAGGGTTAGACAATTTTTTTTGGTCTTTTTGTTATTTTATTTTTATTTTATTAGTACATTTGTAGTATGTGAAGTTTACATTCATTTGGGGGAATAGGTACATGTACATAACACTTCCTCTTTCTTTTTTAAATCCCTCTCCCTTTCCCATTCCCCTCCCTCCCTCCCTCCATCTCAAAATTCTTAAAGAGGACAAACTCCAGCACACTTTCATGTGTCACCAAATCTACAATCCACTTCCCCTAACTCCTATCTGGCTTTTACCCTTGGGGCCAATATTACACTATCTTAATCGTCTCAGGGTTAGGTACCAGACAACTGCCCTTACAACCTAGAGTTTTAATTTTTTAAACTAGCCAATCTTAAACTTGTTTACCCTGCCTCACCAGCTCCTTCCCACAGAAACCACAATAAAGAATCCTGCTGATACACTCCTGCCTCCTTACTAACTGATGCCTCCCCATGTGAGCCTTCTGCATGGCATACTGTGCCTTTTGTCTCCAGCAATTATTTGTTTGTTTTTTGAGACAGGGTCTCGCTGTGTAGTTCAGACTGGGCTCGAACTCACTATGGAGCCCAGATTGTCTTCCAATGTCAGTTCTACTGACTCAGGCTCCCAAGTGCTGGGATTTTGGAAGTGTGTCACCATGCCTGGCTGTGCCATCACACCTGGTGCAAAACTGTGTGTAAAAACTTCATGTGGGTTACGTATCTGTGTATCTTACCATACCTGATATAAAAAAAAATCCTGCATACATTTTAAAGTACTCATTAAAATTATGTTTTATAGTTTTTATCTTTAATTTTTATTGGGTGAAGTATATACATTTTAAATGAGTGAATTTTTGTACACGTATATACTGTGTGCCCTCTCAGTTTAAACTCTATCCTAAAAGGTAAGCATTATTTAGACTTTTCTTTGGGTATATTAATTTTGCCTATTCTTGATTTCTTATGGGATTATATAGTATTCTCTTGGGTCTGGTCTCTTTTGCTGAAAGTCTCCACGTTGTTACATAGTTATGATTGTTTTCTAAATGATATGTTATTAATATGAAATGCCACAATTTATTTATTGATTTTATTATCAATGAACATTTAACAATTACAAGTAAAATTAATTTAAAAGTCTTTGTGGATGTCTTTTAATAGATATAGGCACTCATTTCTGCTGCAGTGGCTATAAGATCATACAGCAGGCTTATGATTACCTTTAGTAGATACTGACAGTTTTCTATAGTAGTTCTGTAACTGACACTCCCACTTGAAATGTATGAGCATTCCAATTGCTCCACATCTTTGCCAAATCTTGATATTGTGCATCTTCTTTATTTTAGCCATTGTGGGATGTAGTAGGCCTGATTTTTCCTTTTGTCATCATCACTGTTATTTGTTTGCAGATTTAGCTAGCTATACATCTATTTAGGTTTTCATTTTATTTAATTTTATTAACTATATTTTGCTGGGAAATTTATTTAGCCTAAGTTTGCAAATTTATTGTCATAAAATAGTTCATACTTACTCCTGGTACTGGTTATTTTATCATTTGTTTGTTTTTTGCAGTGCTGGGGATTGAAACCCAGGGCCTTGTGCATATTAGGCAAGCATTTAAACACTGAAGCTCATTCCTAGTCCTGGACTCTATATTTTATATCACAGCTAACTCTGTAATTTAGGATTCAATCTCAATATTATATTTTGTCCCTTTTATCTTTTTTTTTGGGTACTGGGGATCGAACTCGGGTTCTTGCGCTTTCGAGGCAGGCACGGAACCACTGAGCTAAATCCCTGGGCCCTGGGCCTTTTATCTTTGATTAATCTTGTCTGTGTCCATTTACTTCAGCACTATGAAAAGAACTGACAAGCTTTTTTTTTTTTTTTTTTTTGGGTACCAGCGATCGAAATCTGGAACTTGTGCTTGTGAGGCAGGCACCAGAACCACTAAGCTAAATCCGCGGTCCCTGACAAGCTTTTTCAGTCCTCTATGTTGCTTCTTTGATTTCCATTTATCCAATTTCCCTTTACCTTCACTTCTTGGTTTTTTTGTTTGTTTGTTTGTTTTTTGGTATCAGGACCTTGCACTTGCCAGGCAGGCATGGTGCCGCTGAGCCACATCCCCAGCTATCTTCATTATTTTAATACATTCGTCAATTTTTTTGATAGTCTTTCTTCTGATGTCCTTTTCCTGGCTACATAAGTGAATATTTTGGCTCATTAATTGTTAGTCATAATTCATAATATATGCATAGGTTTTGTTTTTTCAGTTTTAGTCCATTTTGCTGCTATAACAAAAATAAAAATTTATTGCTGATAGTTCTAGAGGCTAGGAAGTTCAAGAATGAGGTCCTAGAAAGTTAGGACCCAGCCTGTTTCCAAGATGGTACCCTAAATACTGTGCCCTCCAGAAGGGAGGAATGTTGTGTTCTCACATGCCAGGAGGCAGAAGGGCAAAAGGGGATGAAACACTTCTGCCAAGCCCTTTTATATGGATATTAATCCATCTTTCATGACTTAACCACCTCTCAAAAGCCTCACCTTTTTCAAGACTGTTACATTAAAGAGTAAATTGCCAAAACATGAATTTGGAAAGACACATTCAGATCATACCATAATATCAATGCTCATTCTAGTTCCACAAAATGCTCCAAAAGGCTTCATGCCATACCTCTATTTATACAAGTTCTTTGATAAAACACACAAAATCATTCATAATACAGACTCAGCCTCTTCCTTACCTCACTTCCTATACCCATCTAAAAAGACCATAAAACTAGATCAGAAATATGGCTCGGTTTTAGAGCACTTGCTTAGTATGTGCAAAGCCCTAGGTTCAATCTCCAGCACCATAAAATAATGACTTAGACTTCTTTAGAAATGATGCTTTTTCATACCCATACCTTTGCACATGCTATCTGTAATGTATCTATCCCCATTTATTTGCCTTGTTGAAGCAAAGTCAATATTCTAAAAAGTGTATCTTATATAAGTTCTATAGAGGGAATTAGTAGTTCTTTTTTTACCCTTCTTTTAAGCAGCTATATTATAAATCTGGTCTTCACGTATTATTATCTTACCATTTTAAGCAACTCTATCTGAATAAGTAGTCTGAATTTTAGAATATTTAACCACAACAGTTTACACAATAGCCATAATTTGTTAATATTTATTAGGCATCGGATAATTTTTCATTTAATCTTCACCTCTATTCCTATCAAGATAATATCACTTTGACATAATGGATGAAAAAACTAAAGTTTGAGAAGGTTTAAGAATTTGCCCAAGGTAACAAAGCCACTGAAGTAAAATCTGGCTGACTCCAAAATCTAAATATTTTCCACTAAATAATACTGCCTAACAAATACATGTTGTAATTTGGATAAGGCTAACCAAATGGTGCTGGAGAAATGTTCTTACATTTTTGAATGAAAAAAATGAATGATAGGTGGGTTTTTAGGAATTTTTAAAGTATAAATGAAGTCAAATACTTAAACCTAAAGTAACTTTAAAAAAATACTTTCTTATACTAATTCCCCTGGATGAATGTATTATGTATCATAAACATATACTACTAAAAATAATTAGAAAAAAAATAAATTTTTAAAATTAAAAAAAACTACATTCATGAAAACCTAATTTATATTATAGTATAAATCTTAAATTTTGTCAAAGATAAAAATGCTGATCATAAAAAAATTGCAGATCATATTTTGCACTGTTTAAAAGCTGCTATAAACATAAGTGCTATAAATGCACTATATTTTGTTATAAAATCTCATTACTTTTTTTTTTTTTTTTTGGTACTGGGGATCGAACTCGGGTCCTTGCGCTTGGCACAGCAGGCAGCGAAACCACTGAGCTAAATCCCCGGCCCAAAATCTCATTACTTTAAACTAAAAAATTTTAAGTCTTTATTATTTTGAAAGCTTAATTAGCAATGAAACTATAGTTTCATGGTCAAAGCTAACTATAATACTTTATCTCAAAATATTATTTATACAAAAGATATTTTTATATTACTTATATTTTCCTAAAGAAGACATAACCATATTTTCTCATGAATTGGCTTTTTCTATCATATCTATGAGGCAAAATTTTGTTTTAAAGAGTTCATACAATAAGCCGGGCATGGTGGCACACGCCTGTAATCCCAACACTGGGGAGGCTGAGGCAGGAGGATCGCTGTGAGTTCCAGGCCAGCCTGGGCTATAAGGTGAGTTCAGGGCAGCCTGAACTACAAAGGGAGACCCTGACTCAAAAAGTTAAAAAGAATAAAAAAAGAGTTCATACAATACTTTATTTAGGAAAAAACAGAAACAAAGTTTTGTAAATAGGGAGTGGTTGAGGGGTGGAGAGGTGGAAGGGAGGGAAGAGGAATGGGGAAAAAACAAGAACCAAGATATATCATGTACAGGTACAAATTCCCAATGATGAATGCAATCATAATGTATACCTAAAATGTAACAATAAACTTAATGAATAAGAAAAAACTGCTTTAGAGGATATATTAAAGGCTTTTTTGTGTTATTCTTTGAAACTCAATATACTGGTTTTAAGTAGATAATGCAACTTAGTTTACATTAATAATCATTATCAATAATCCATGAATTAATTCCAAGCCAGAATACCAGTAATAAATTCTACACATGAAAATTTTAATAGGAAAAATCTAAAGGCTAAAATGAACACTAAGTTATTCTACTGCCAAATTTCTAAAATTTTTTCACTTCAAAAAAAGTTTGCTTTAGCTGACTGAGCATGATGGTGAATGCTTGTAATCCCAGCACTTGGGAGACAGGCAAGAGGACTGTTGTGAGTTCAAGACCAGCCTGGGCTACATAGTGAGCTGAAGGTCAGACTGAACTACACAGGGAGACCCTGTCTCAAGAAAAAGAAAAAAACACTGTTCGCTTTAGAAACACATACCTTTTTCTTTGTTTATTCTGTTGAAGTAAGTCTACCTTCAACTTTATACATTCCTCTTTGGACTCTCGCAAACTCTGTTCTTTTTCAATCACCATTTTCTGGCTCTGCTCTAATTTATCTTCTGCCTCTCTATAAAATAAAATTTACAAGTGACAACAACAAGTATATAATAACGCAACACTAGAAATTCTATGACTTTGAATCAGGGAGTTGAAACAGAAAAAAAGACATATTCATCATTTTCAACTAAAGTTTTTATAAGGAATAAATACTTTCATCAAATGAGAAATATACCTTAGGTAAAGGCTCATTGTATTTCATAGTCACATACTAGAAACATTACAAAACAAGAACAATTGTTATCATTCTTACATCCAAAGACTCTTCTGACAGTTCTACCCAAAAAAAAAAAAAAAAACTGATTAAGTAAAAAGAAGTATTAAGAATGCTAAGAAAGGGCCGGGGATTTAGCTCAGTGGTTCCGCCGCCTGCCTCACAAGTGGAAGGACCTGAGTTCAATCCCTGGTACCAAAAAAAAAAAAAAGAATGATAAGAAAAGCAAAATTTTTTTTATTTTATGATGATATCATTACCTACCTAGAAAACTGAGAACTGAGACGTTAATTGGAATAAGAATGTTAAAAATAGCCCAATTACAAAATAATTATACTATACAAAAATCAACCTAGGACACAGTTAGTCCCAGCCATTTAGAAGGCTAAGGCAAGAGAATCACTTGATCCCTGGAGTTCAAAGCCAGCCTGGGTAACAAATACCCTATTTCTTAAAAAAAAATCAGTAGTCTTCCCATCTACTAGCAATGAACATAATAGGAACAAATTCACAATAAAAAATTATAAAATATCTAGGAATAAGTTTTAAATATAAAATAATATGTGCATTACAGAGAAAATTAAAAATTGGTAAGACTTGAATGATAACTTTAGAATATATCAGAATCATTTGCAGAACTTGTTAGAACACAGATTTCTGGGGCCCACCTCCCAGTAAGCCTGAAACTGGAGCTGCAAATTTGGCTTTCTCATAAGTTCCCAGATCATACTACGACTGCCAGTCTGAGAACTGTACTTTGAGAATTACTCAAATACTGTAATACGCTATTCAATAAATACACACACACACACACACATACACACACACACACACGTTATTCTAGGAAGAAGAGAAAAATAACTGATAAAGTATCCAATTCCTAATATTTTATTTCCTAAACTCCATTAAAATACTGAGTATATATATTACTATACAGGGAAAGAAACAAACCAATTTACATTTAATGAAAATATGTAAATAAGCATCTTTTTAAAGTTCTTATATGCTAGTTATAACTTGTAGCCAAGACTGACTGAATGAAAATATATCCAATAAATTCTAGGACATCTGGACACTATTTTTAGTGTATAATTTAGTGTATCATTTATAGTGAGCTATAAATTTATAGGTCACTATAGATTTATTGGAGTAGGGTGAGGGGTAAGATTTAGCAAAATATAACAACCAGAAAAAATTAAAAAAAAATTTTTAATAATAAAAATTTTAAGGCTATAAAAAGTATATTTACCTCAAAACTTTATCTTGAGCTGAAACTTCTGCTCCCAAATTCATAATCTGTTCTTCTAAGATTGGGATAGTTGCTGCATGCTGTTGAGCAGACTCAAGCACAGAAATCTAAACCATAAAAACAACTTTTAGAACATTTTCTTTCAAAAAATAAATTAATGTACTTGGTCCTTAGCTGTTTTCCTATCAGATGAGAGGGTTCAACAGGATTCCACAATCATTGGTCAAATGTAAAGTTCACCATATTTCTTTTATCAACATTTACATGGGTATGTCATTATCAAAAAAATACTCAGCATGTAAGATTCTACTATAACCCTTAAATTAATATCCCAGTATAACAAATTAGTTATTTGGGAGAAAAATAAGAGTATCTACTGATATACCATTTAAAAAGATTAGTGTCACATAAATTAGAAAAATATGTCAAACTATAAAAAGTTATATAAGAAAATATTTATAGCAGGGTATGGTATAACATCCCTGTAATCCCAGCAGTTTGGGGGGCTGAAGAAAGACGATTGCAAGTTCAAGCGCAGCCTGGCTAACCTAGCAACTTAGGGAGACCCTGTCTCAAAATAAAAAGGGAGAAGGTGCTAGTGGTGCAGCTCAGTGCAATGGTTCTAGGTTCAAACCCCAGTACTACCAAAAAGTTTATATATATATATATAATATATATTAAAATTTTTATGATTTAAAAACTAATTATAAAATACATGCTTAATAGGGAAACCCTAGATTATACAGGAAAATGTAGTAATCATAAAACTTGGAAGACGAACAGAGTATACTGTTGTAGCATCTTATGAATGACTCTACAACCTAAATGGTGAAGAAGAAAATTACTTTTCTTTAAATTACTCAAAAATCAAAATATCAATGAGAAATAATTATTCCTAAAAAGAAAGTTGAGAACATGTAGAATATGAGGTACAGTAGAGGACAGGGATGAGATACTGGGTAGAAAATCAGAGATATAATTCAAAGTTTCTACAGAAAACAACCACCCCTTTCTTTTCTCCTTCCCAGAACACCAACAGCAAGGCCTACAGGTAAATAGTTTAAAGTAGAAAAGAAATTGAACAAGACAAGCTTGGGAATCTGGGGCACTACACACAATCATGAGCAAGGATGAAACAGCTATAAATAAGGAAACCAATATAAAACCATCAGCCACCAAGCTCCTATTCCATCTCACTGAGGACTATCATGCAAGTGGGAGATCAAAGGTTCTTTGCTGGAGAAACTAAATACAAAGAAAAAGACCATCACAAACTGATACTTGTTGAAGGTAAGCAGATGCTTCCCTAGAAAAGAGCTACTGCTACAATTATTACTCGCAAATTAAGCCCACTGAATAAACCACCGATCTATAGAGCTCCAAAATAGCATTTATAAATGCCTTTTTCCTAATATGAATAGTCAAAACACTAATATCTCTACCATGAAAGAGGTCCAAACAAAACAAAAAAGGAACTATCAGCAAGAAAAGCAATTATATCCTGCAAATATATATATATATATATATATATAAATCACTGTATCTTCAGAGTTTGCTGCATCAGGATGTTCCTTTTTTTTTTTTTTTTTTTTTTTGGTACTGGGGATTGAACTCAGGACCTTGCTCTTGGCAAGGCAGGCGCCAGAACCAGGATGTTCTTAAATACAAAAGAGAGAAGAAAAGGTTTTGGAAAAGAAAAAAAGTTTGATAGTCAAAAGATTCAACAGAAGTATAAAAATAATGTTAGAGAAATCTTCTGTAAAGAACCACAGCAGATAGGGAGATGAAAAATCTCCATGACTTAGGTTTTTCCCCCCTAAAAAAAACCCCTAAAATATTTAGAGGAAGAATTCTGGTAATGGGGGACATTTCCCAAAGGAAAAACAGAAGAACATAGAGGGAAGACAATTCTATCATTATACAAAAACATAATAAAAGAAAAATTTGCAGAACCAAAAGACACATATTTTCAGCCTGAAAAGGCCCTGATGTAGGCCCAACACAAGTAATGAAGACCTTCAAAGACACATCAACATAAAATTTAAAAGAGAACAAGAAAAATCCTAAAATCTATAATAAAGTGAAAAACAAATGAATAAAAGATCACATGCTAAGGAAAGTGATTCACAATAGCATCCGACTTTTCAAAGCAGCACTGGAGGGCAGAAAATAAGAAAGCAATGCTCTAGAAATTCTGAGAAAAAACAATTTTCATCCAGGAGCAATGGCACACACCCGTAATCCCAGCTACTTGAGAATTTGAGACAGGAGGATTGCAATTTTGAAGCAAGCCTGGGCAATTTAAAGAGACATTATTTAAAAAAAAAAAAATTAAAAAAATTAAAAAGCCTGAGTGGCAAAACACAGAACATTTGCCTAGTATACATGAGGCCCTTGGTTTAATATCCAGTACCACACACACAAAAAAATTTCTTTCAACGTAAAATTTAATCGTGCAATAAGGAGAAGTTAGGACTTTTCAGAAAGGTGAGGAAGCCACTGGAAGATGAGCTCTAATTACAAAAAAGAATAGAACAAACTGAGAAAGAACACAACATGGTATTCAAGAAACAATATGTTCAACCTAGAATAATATCAGAAATGCCTCAGGATGGCAGCTGGATAGCAGGCATGGAGGGCAAAATGCTCAGAAAGAGCAGGATGCCAGGTTCCAGATGTGTACAAAACATTGCCAAAAGGTAAATTATGAACATACTGATTGAGTCAATGGAGAACTTCAGCAAAAGTTTCCTAATTCATCAAAGGCAGACTCTGGGATTACAACTGTAATAACAGCACTCTGGGGGGCTAAGGCAGGAAGACTGTAGATTGGAGGCCATCCTGGGTCACAGACCAAGGCCCTCTCTCAAAATACCTGGGGATGTAACTCAGTGCAAAGGCCCTGGGTTGAATCCCTAGTACTGCAGGGGGCGAGGGGAGGACGCAACTAC
Source organism: Heterocephalus glaber (assembly GCF_053883595.1). NCBI lineage: Eukaryota > Metazoa > Chordata > Mammalia > Rodentia > Bathyergidae > Heterocephalus > Heterocephalus glaber. The sequence continues at coordinate 28,247,753 of NW_028258296.1, read as the reverse complement.
TCAGAATTTCCCTGGAAAAGGCAGCTTCCTTAAAAAATATTTTATTGAGGTAATTTAGAAAATGTTAAAAGGGGGAATAAAATATTATCTGCATAAAATAACCACTAGTGTGTTTATATACCAAAAAGTCCAAAATTTTATTACTTCAATATATCTCTCTATACTTTATTCTCTATATCTGTTTTGACTTTAAGCATTTATGTTTTACAAATTATAGTTGAAAAAATTTAAAACATCATTATTGAACAGGAAAAGTGAACACAGGGAAATCTACACGGGAAACAAATATTCTAAAAAAATAAACTTGTTAAGAAATCAAGAAAAACAGTACAGTAAGTCTCTGACTTATGAACATTCAAGTTGTGAGCTTGCAGATACCAATGGACCTTGCATTAAGAACACTTGTAGATGAGTCCCACAGAACACGCCGAATCAGCCTGCTGCAGACAGGCAGGTCTGCCCACAAGCTACCGAGGTCCTGAGTCGCACATAACACGCCGAATCAGCCCACTGCAAACAGGAAGGTCTGTGCATGCCCTACCAAGGTCCTGAGTCACGTGGAAGACGCCAAATCACCCCGCTGCAGACAGGCAGCCCCTTGGTTTCACACTACAAAGATGCAGAGGACACCAGAGCACCAGACCAAGGTACTGAGTCCCGCTGTTCCTGGCCCAGAGGTAGGGGCTTCTGAGCCATTGTCCCACTGCTCCTGGTCCAGAGGAAGGGGCTTCCCGGTCACCATCCCTCCTGTTGCTCCCAGCCCAGAGGAAAGGGCTTTTGGGCCACCTTCTGTCCTGCTGCTCCTGGCCCAGAGGAAGGGGCTTCCAGGCCACCATCCGTCCTGCCGCTCCCAGACCACAGGAAAGGGCTTTTGGGTCACCATCCCTACTGCTGCTCCTGGCCCCTGTGCCACCTCACCCAGCTCAGAGGAGGTAATCTGTGCAGGCACTAACAGCCCCCAGTCCCAGCCAAAATGAGAAAACACGTAAATAAGTCTGAAAACCAGACTTCTAGATCACCTACAGCAACCCCAAAGGGAAATGAGATGGAACACTCTGATACTCAACCACCTGAACCCACTGAACTGGCAACAAAAGGGGATCTGGAAAAAATGAAATCAGAAATAATTTCTCAGATAACAGGAGAAATTGTGCCCCTAGTGCAAGACATGATTAATAAATCTAGAGAGGAGCTGAGGAACATGATGGAATCCCAACATAAGAAACAAATGGAATCCATAAAACAGATACAAATAGATTTCCAGGACATGAAAAACTCCACTGAAAGTCTACACAGCAGAATGAGCCAATGTGAGGACAGAATTTCAGATATACAAGATAAGATTGCAATTAGTGACCAGGAAAAGAAAAATTGCTTCAAAATTATAAGGGGGCATGAGAAATCAATCCAGCAGCTGCTAGATGATGCAAAGAAGAATAACATAAGACTGATTGGGCTCAATGAAGAAACAGGAGAGAGTGGAGATGATATAAAAAATCTCTTCACAGAAATAATGGCAGAAAACTTCCCAAGCAGGGGAAAAGAGCTTGACATACAGATAACTGATGCATATAGGACTCCAAATAGCCTTGATCAAAAAAAAATCTACATATAGGCATATAAAGGTTCCAGAAACTCAACAGAAGAACAAAGTTCTACAAGCAGTTAAGAGAAAAGAAACAAATCACATGCAAAGGAAAGCACATCAGAATCACAGCAGATGTCTCAACACAAACCATCAAGGCAAGAAGAGCTTGGAGTGACATATTCCGAGCCCTAAAAGAAAACAGCCTCCAACCCAGATTGATATACCCTGCAAAACTATCTTTCAAAATGGATGGAGAAATAAGATACTTTCATGACAAAGAGCACCTTAGGAACTTCGTGAATACCAAACCAGCACTCCAAAGAATTTTACACAATAGCCTAGGAACAGACATTGAGGATCACAACCCCAGGAAGCAAAGCAGAATGAACCCATCTGGCATGACAAGAAATTAAATGTAAAGGGGGAGAATCCAACAACAAGAAAAAGTCATGACAATGACAAGTCAATACGTTTCAGTTATAACCATCAATGTTAATGGTCTCAATTCACCAATCAAAAGAAATAGACTGGCAGAATGGGTCAAGAAGCAAAATCCAACAATATGCTGCATACAAGAAACACACTTCATTCAAAAGGAAACTCACAGACTGAAAGTTAAAGGGTGGAAAACAATACTCCATGTGACAGGAACCCGAAAAAAAGCAGGAGTAGCTATCCTCTTTGCAGATCAAGTAGATTTCAAACCAACACTGATTAAGAGAGACGAAGAAGGACACTACATCCTTGTAAAGGGAACAATCCAAGAGGAAGAGATGACAATCATAAATATCTAAGCACCAAACACTAGTGCACCCAACTGTATAAAACAAATACTAGCGGACATGAAAAGTCATATATGCACTAATACAATTATAGTGGGGGACTTCAACACCCCACTGTCACAAATAGATAGATCAACTAGACTAAAAATAAGTAATGAAATACTAGAACTCAATCGAACTCTTGAACAAATGAACTTAACAGATGTTTACAGAGTCTTCCACCCCACAAAATCAGAATACACATTCTTCTTAGCTGCACATGGGTCATTCTCCAAAATAGACCACATACTCACACATAGAACATGGTTAAGTAAGTGCAAAGGAATTGAAGTTATCCCCTGTATATTATCAGACCATAGCATGATGAAATTCGAGATCCATTAGCAGAAGAAACTGGAAAAATTTCATAAACACATGGAAATTGAACAACAAACTTCTGAATAACCAATGGATCACAGAGGAAATTAAATAAGAAATCAGACAGTTCCTTCAATTAAATGACAATGACAATACAACATATCGGAATCTATGGGACACAATGAAAGCAGTCTTACGAGGGAAATTCATAGCAGTGAATACGCATATTAGGAAAACAAAACGAGCCCAATTAAACAACTAGATGCTGATCCTCAAGCTTCTAGAAAAAGAAGAGCAGGACAACCCCAAAGCTCATACAAGGGAGGAAATTACAAAGATCAGAGGAGAAAACAATGCAATGGAGACTAAGAGAACAATACAAAAAAATCAATGAAGCCAAGAGTTGGTTCTTCGAAAGAATCAACAAAATTGGCAAACCTTTAGCCAACCTTGTCAGAAAAAGGAAAGAAAAGGCTCAAATCCATGCAATTAGAAATGAAAAGGGTGAAATTACAACAGACCCAGCAGAAATCCAGAGGATCATCAATACTTACTTCCAGAACCTATACGCCAATAAGATGGAAAACACAGAAGAAATGGACAGATTCCTAGATACATATGAATTACCAAAGTTGAATGAAGAAGACCTAAAAATTCTGAACAACCTAATATCAACCAATGAAATAAAAATGTAATTAAAAACTTATCAACTGAGAAAAGCCCGGGCCCTGATGGTTTCACTGCTGAAATCTACAAGACATTAAGAGAGGAATTGCTGCCACTACTGTTTAAACTCTTCAATGAAATTGAAAGGGAAGCAATACTCCCAAATTCATTCCTGGAAGCAAGCATCACCTTGATCCCCAAAGCAGAGAAAGACCCAACTGAAAAAGACAACTATAGGCCAATCTCACTAATGAACATAGATGCAAAAATCCTTAACAAGATACTGGCAAACAGAATGCAGAAGATCATCAAGAAGATCATACACCCTGATCAAGTGGGATTCATCCCAGGGATGCAGGGATGGTTGAACATACGCAAATCAATCAAAGTAATACATTATATCAATAGAGCCAAGGACAAAAACCATATGATTATCTCCATAGATGCAGAAAAAGCATTTGACAAAATCCAACATGCATTTATGATAAAAACCCTACAAAAAATTGGAATAGATGGTCTCTACCTCAAACTGATAGAAGCCATCTATGAAAAACCAACAGCCAATATCATACTAAATGGTCAAAAACTGAAATACTTCACACTAAAATCATGAACAAGACAAGGATGTCCACTATCACCACTCTTGTTCAATATAGCTTTGGAAACACTAGCCATGGCAATTAGACAAGAGAAAGAAATAAAATGAATAAAGATAGGAAATGAAGAAGTCAAATCGTCATTATTTGCAGATGACATGATACTCTATATAAAAGACCCAAGAACTCCACCAAAAGTCTTCTAGACTTAATAACCAAATTCAGTCAAGTAGCTGGTTACAAGGTCAACACACAAAAATCAATAGCTTTCCTCTACACCAATGACAGACTCACTGAGAGAGAAATAGGGCAAATAATTCCTTTCACAATAGCATCCAAAAAACTGAAATACCTAGGAATCAACCTAATGAAAGAAATCAAAGATCTCTTCTCTGAAAACTATGGCACTCTGAAAAGAGAGATTGAAGATGATATCAGAACATGGACAGACATCCCCTGCTCCTGGGTAGGAAGGATTAATATAGTGAAAATGGCCATACTTCCAAAACTGCTATATAGATTTAATGCAATTCCAATTGAGATCCCAGCAGCATACTTCATGGACCTTGAGAAAACAATCCAAAAATTCATTTGGAACAAGAAGAGACCCAGAATAGCAAAAGCAATTCTAGGTAACAGAGACATGGCAGGGGATATCACAATCCTCAACCTCCAACTCTACTACAAAGCTACTGTGATTAAAACAGCATGGTACTGGCAAAGAAACAGACTTGAGGACCAGTGGAACAGATTAGAAGATGCAGAAACAATGCCAGACACACTCAGCCATCTCATCTTTGACAAAGGAGCCAAACACCCTCACTGGAGGAAAGATAGCTTCTTTAATAAATGGTGCTGGAAAAACTGGGCTTCAACTTGCCAAAGATTAAAACTAGACCTATATCTCTCACCATGCACTAAACTAAAATCAAAATGGATTAAAGATCTAAATATTAAAATAGAAACTCTGAACCAGTTGGAACAGAGGTTAGGTAGAACCCTTGAAGACATCAGTGTAGGAAAAGATTTTATGAACAAAACCTTAGTTGCCCATGAACTAGCACAAACAATCAACAAGTGGGATCTCTTCTTATTAAAAGGCTTCTGCACAGCAAGAGAAACCACCAGCAGTGTGAAGAGACAACCCACAATGTGGGAAAAAATCTTCACCTGCTCTTCCTCAGACAAAGGTCTACTATCTCGAATCTATAAAGAACTTAAAAAGATCAGACCTCCCAAATTCAAAGACCCAATCCAAAAATGGGCATCTGAAATGAACAGACATTTCTCAGACAAAGAAGTAGAAATAGCAAATAAATACATGAAAAAATGTTCAACATCACTGGTTATTCGAGAGATGCAAATGAAAACAATGCTGAGATTCCACTTCACTCCAGAAAGAATGGCTGCTATCATGAAATCAACCAATAACAAATGCTGGCGGGGCTGTGAGGAAAGAGGAACCCTGCTCCACTGCTGGTGGGATTGTAGACTGGTGCAAGCACTGTGGAAATCGGTATGGAGATACCTCAAAGAACTAGGACTTGAAGTCCCATTTGACCCCGCTATTCCACTGCTGGGGATCTTCCCCAAAGAATTAAAAGAATCATACCACAGTGATATATGTGCGCCCATGTTCATAGCAGCACAGTTTGTAATAGCTAAAACTTGGAAACAGCCCAAATGCCCACCAACTGGAGACTGGATAAAGAAAATGTGGTTTTTTAATAAAATGGAGTACTACTCAGCCATAAAAAATGAGAAATTAGAGACATTTATAGCTAAGTGGATGCACATTGAGGCAATACTCTTAAGTGAAATAAATAGGACACACATGTGTAAATACTGAATAGTTTCTCTGGTGTGAGAAACTGAAAGTGTAAATAAGGACTAAATGTATAATAGGTAATGTGAAATAGGAAGAAAAGAGGCAAAGGGGAAGGAAGTGGCAGGGCTAGGGGAAAGGATAGAAGGGAATGGGATTAATATGAGAAAATGGAAAAATAGGAACAAAATCTTTGTAAATAGGGAGGACTGGAGGGGTTGAAGGGAGGGCTGGGCAAGGGTGATACATAAGAACCAAGAGAGACTATGTAAAGGTGCAAATTTCCAATGATGAATGTCATTATACTGTATACCTAAAATGTACCAATGATTAGAATGAATAATCGATAATGTAAAATAGGAAGAAAAGGTCCAAAGGGGTAGGGGTAGAGGGAGGGGCAGGGGAAAGGAAAAATGATGAGAAATGGAAAAAATGGAAATAAAGTCTTTGTAAATAGGGAAGGGTGGAGGGCGTGGAGGGCTAGGAATGGGGAAAAAATAAGAACCAAGATGCATTATGTAAAGGTACAATTCCCAATGAGAAATGTAATTGTGTTGTATACCTAAAATGTACCAATAAAAGAATTTAATGCAAAAAAAAAAAAAAAAAACCCGAGAAAAAAGGACACTTGTAGATGTGAACAAAATACAGAAGTAGCTCACGGGTCTGCCAAACACTGTCACAGCAGTGCTGCTCTGTGCTTACTGTACAGTGTGATACTGTACAATGGTGCAGTGCTCAATCAGAGCCCAGGATGTCTGGAAGCAAGAGGAAAAGCAGTGGTGATGTGGAGGGGACAGCTAGGAAGTGCAAAGCAATAACCATGGAATCAAAAGTGAAAATATCCCGGTACTGGAAAAAAAAACAAAAGTAAAAATAATTGAGAGACTAGACTGAGGTGATCTGATGGTAGATGTCACTCATTCTTATAGCATGAATCATTCCACCGTTGGTATAATTCTAAAGAATAAGAACAAGATCACGGAACATGTAAAGTCCACTGTCCCAATGAAGTCAATAATAACACCCAAAAAGCATGGTACAATGATAGAGGAGATGGAGAAACTTCTCAGTGTGTAAATGTAGGATCAGCATCAGCACTGAGTCCTATTCAGTTTAATGCTTACTCTGGAAAAAGCTAAAAGTCTGTTTGAAGACTTGAAGAGAAACGAGGTGAACAGGGTGCCTCTTTCATTGTGAGCTATAGGTGGTTTACCAGATTCAAGGCTAGAGCCAACCTTCACAATGTAAAAGTGGTGAGATTGCAAGAGCAGATAACCATAGCTGCCCAAGAATTTCCAGCAGCTCTTAAAACAGAAATTATTGATAAAGATGCTTATTTGCCCCAATAGGCTGCTTTTTTTTTTGGTACCAGGGATCAAACTCAGGTCTTTGCGCTTGTGAGGCAGGCGGCAGCACCACTGAGCTAAATCCCTGGCCCAACCCCAATAGGTTTTTAACATTGATAAGACATGACTGTTCTGGAAGAAGATGCCAGAATAAAGTTACATCAGGAAAGAGGAAAAGATGATGACAGGTTTCAAAGCAGCAAAGTACAGACTTACTCTGTTGTTTTGTGGCAATGCTTTCAGTGATATGAAACTAAAGCCTCTCTTAGTTTACCATTCAGAGAACCCAAGAGCCCTCAAAAATATAGCCAAGGGCTCTCTACCTGTTGCACATAAGAGCAACAGGTCATTTTCCAAGCCTGGTTTTCCCACCACTTTATCCGTGGAATAAAGAAATACTATTTGGAGAAAGATATCCCTTTCAATATTCTTTTGTAGTGCACCAGGTCACCTCCAATTCATGGATGACTTTCATCCCAACATTAAAGTAGTGTGTCTGCCTCTGAATACTACAGTGCTCACCTAACCTATGGACCAAAGAGTGACTGCAACTTTCAAGAAGTATTATGTATGTCACACTTTTTGTCAGGCAGTGAAGGCAACTGATGAAACAGAACAACCTTGCAACAATTTTGGAAAAACTATAACATCTACAAGGCCATAAAAAATCACCTTTGCTTGGCATGAGGTTTCAGCTGTTACCATGAATGAGGTTTGGAAGAACCTTTGCTTGGAGTTTGCTCATGAAGTTCATGGACTTGAGAAATGGGTAAGGGGTCCAAAGAGGTCTTCAACAACTTAGTAACCCTTAGTAAGAAACTGGAGCTAGATCTTCCAAGAGGGCAACTTCATTGAATTCCTTGCTGTACAGCACGAGGAGCTTACCAACGAGGGCCTGATGGAATTAGAGGCCCAGCATAAAGATGAACAGTAAAGAGGAAGACAGAACTGAAGAAGCAAAGAGATTCACAACACAGGAAATGGCAAGGGGATTTTCTTTACTTGAAGAGGCACTGTTAAGTTTTTGAGCCACAGGACCCCAATGTAGAATCATACATAAAGATTGCAGCAGTCATTCAGAATGCCATCCAATGCTACAGAATAATCTATGATGAGAAAAAAAGAGCTATTATTCAGACCTTGAGAGCATATGCTTAAGTGAAATAAATCAGACACACATATGTAAATACCACATTGCTTCCTCTGGTGTGAGAAACTGAAAGTGTTAATGAGGACCAAAATGTATAATAGGTATTGTAAAATAGGAAAAAAATGTTCAAAGGGGAAGGGGAACTAGGGAGGGGGGCAGGGGAAAGGAAGGAAGGGAAAGAAAAAAAATGAGAAGAGAAAAAAATGCAAATGAAGCTTTTGTAAAAAGGAGGGGTGGAGTTGAAGGGAGGGAAGGGGAATGGGAAAAAATAAGAACCAAAATATATCATATACAAGTACAAATTCCCTATGATGAATGTGATCATTATGTATACCTAAAATGTACCAATAAACTTAATTTTAAAAAAGCTGATTCATATAAATGTAAAAACTATAAAGGCCTCTCTCCTAAATAATTTTCAGATATGAAATTGATTTCCTAACATTGATATTATCATAATAAATATATAATAAATATGTATAATCCACTAAGGTAATACAAAGAATATTTTTCCAATTACAAATCTTAAAATTACAACTATTTTCTGTTGGCATTCTTATCATAGCAAGATACATACTTTTGCTCTTGATTGTGTTAGTTCAAAATGGATTGACTCTATTTTACTCATTAAAGAATGATTCTGTGTGACCAAACAAGCATTCTGTTGCCTAAGTTTATCAAGTTTTTCTCGCAGACTTTTAATTTCCTGATCCACAGGAGCAGAAGACAAAAAAGACACCTGAAAAATAAAAAAGAGCAATCTATTCTCAATTACTTAAGGGTAAATACTGGGAAAATGACACACAATTATTATAATGACCTAGAAGCTCAGAAAAATGAGTTAAAATATTTACTGAGTACTGATAAAAATGTGAGAAAAATCAGTACTCTTCCCCACTGCTGGTGGAAGTGTACATTTGGGAAACAGTGGTATACTTTGTTAAACTGCTGGGTCTTATCCATGAAAAGTAAATGTATAAAAGCAACAATATCACAACTAGATATAAACCCGAGACTTTTGTATCTGAGTATATACAAATATCCATAACTACACTATCCATAAGACACAACAAATAGAAGCCAAATCCCCCCGACAGATTCATACATATTTACATACAGACAGACTGATTCATCGATCCCTGGTAAGGGGGATCAAATGCAGGGGCATTCTACCTCTGAGCTACATCCCTAGCCCTTTCTATTTTTTATTTTGTGACAGTCTCACTGAGTGTCCCAGGCAGGACTCAAACTTGCAATTTTCCTGCCTCAGCCTCCCTTAGTGCTAGGGTTACAGGTATGTACCATCATGCCCAACTTATACATACATTTCTACTGTACTCTTTTTGTGTGTATGGTACTGAGGATGGAAACCAGGGCCTCACACATGCTAGGTAAGAGCTACATTCTCAGCCTTTTCAATATTTTTATTCTGAACAAGGACTGCTAAATTAAATTGCCCAGGTTGGCCTCAATCTTGTTATCCTCAGACTCCTCAATCCGAGTTTACAGCCATGTGCCACCATGCTCCTCACCAAAAAAAAAAATTTATATATAAATATATATATATCTTTTATATATATACTCTTTTGCATGGTTTGCAATTTTTTAAAACATTCATTTGGTTAATTTTATTTTTTGAGTAATATATTTATGCATTCAGAAGTCAAAACTAGCAAGGCGTGATAGTGCACACCTGTAATCCCAGCATTTGGGAGGCTGAGGCAGGAGGATCACTGTGAATTCGAGGCCACTGTAGACTACAGTGAGTTAAGGCCAGCCTGAACTACATAGTGAGACTCTGTCTCAAAAAACAAAAAAGAAAAGAAGTCAAAATTATATAAAGAAAAGGCATACACAGAAATCTTCAGTCCATCTTTACTAGACAACCATTTTTATAACATTTTAGTCCTCAGTGATTCTACATGTGTACACAGCAATGCAAATTACTAACTTCCCTTATGTCTTTATGTTAAAACTAGCATATTATAAATACTATATTCTGTACATTGTATTTTTTACTTGAACAATACATACTGCCAATTTCTCTAATATTAATTCATGGGGAAACTTAATAGTCTCCCCCCACAATTGCAGTTTCCATTGAGTGAATGAACTATAGATTATTCAATCAATCATGTACTACTGGACACTGGAGCTAGCTATTTCTAATCTTTTGTTATGACATTCAATGCCTCATTTTATACTTGTGTGGGTATACCTGTTGGGTAGTTTTCCAGGTAAATATTGCCAAGTGCCTCTTTATTTGGTTTATATAACTTCATGTTTCTACCAACAATGTGTATCCCAATATCACCACAAGACAGTGTGATATATATAAATGTTTAACAATCTGATAGGTAAGAACTAGTACTAAATATAGTCTCATTTTTAATTTCTCTTATTATAAGTGAAATTGAACACCTTCCTATTTGTTTGAAGATCATTTTCATTTCCTTTTCCATTCATGTCTTTTTTATCCATTTCATTGTTTTTTTGTTCTCACTATCTGGCTCTTTACATGCTTGAGATTAGCCTTTGTCTTTATAAAGCATTACCAATATTTTTCTCTTCAACTTGTGGTTTTCTTTTGATTTTATTTGTGCCACTTGGAAGGCAGAAGCAGGAGGACCTTGAGATGAAGGACCACCTAGGCTACATAGTGAGTTCAAGGCTAGCCTGGACTACACAGTGAGACCCCGTCACAAAAAAAAAAAAAAAAGGAGAGAGAGAGAAGAAAAAGGGTTAAGTAAGGAACAGAGATAAACACAAGGAGATAGATAATATGACACAATAAGAGGAAAAGAGTTGCAGAGCAGGAAGACATTTCTAACATCACTGACAACCTTAGGGGTATTGAAAGAGACTAGTCCCATGCTATGACATAGCAGATGACTCAAGCTAAATGATGGATATACTTTAATTAATAAATAACTGATCACCTATTATTTTCAGAGCATAATGCTAAAATCAGGGGATTTTAATTTACTTGAGAAAGGGCGATTTAACGGCAAAACAACAATAAATACATAAGTTTAAAAACAGAATAGCTGTTCCTCACTGGCTGCCTGAGGATCTGCTGCCATCATGAATGACATGGTAACTATCAGACCAGGAAGTTCATGACCAATTGACTACTTCAAAGGAAACAAATGATCATGGGTGTCCTTCACCCTGGGAAAGCAACAATAACTAAGACAGAAATTTGAAAAATGCAAAAGACCACACCAGATGTCATTTTTGTACTTGGTTTCAAAATCCATTTTGGTGGTGGCAAGATAACTGGCTTTGGCACAATTTATGATTCCTTGGATTATGCTTAGAAAAATGAACCCAAACATAAACTTGCAAGACATGGCCTGTATGGGTCTGGGATTTAGCTCAGTGGTTCCACTGCCTGCCTCGAAAGCACAAGGTCCCGAGTTTGATCCCTGTTACTAAAAAAAAAAAAAAAAAAGACATGGCCTGTATGAGAAGAAAAAGACCTCAGGAAAGCAGTGAAAGGAATGCAGGAACACAATGAAGAAAGTCAGGGAGACCGCAAAGGTCAATGTTGGTACTGGCAAAAAGGCAAAGGAGTAAAGATTCCACAATGCCTGTCTGCAGTGATTGTGCAATTTTTTCATGAGAGGATTAATAAACTGTAAACACTTAAAAAACAAATCAGAATAATACTCCAAGATAATTATCTTTTGGTTAGGACATAAAAAGAACAATTACAATTTAATTCTTGAACAATATAGTAAAAGACTATAGAAAACATGAATAAGACATTTAAAGAAAAACTCAAGGAAAAAAATTTTAAGTAAACCAGTCTAAAACTAAAACTATTTTAAATTAAATAAGTCTAAAAACAATAACCTTATCTTTTGGCTTTTTCTGAAAATCAGAGCTGCTACTGGACATTTTACAAATGTTTTTAGAAGATGAGTAATTCAAAAGTCCTGGGTGGCTAGGCTGAACAAGATCTTCCATAATACGTTTTTCAAACCTTGAAGGATTAGAAGCAAAATTGGAATTTTCACTTGGACTAGCACTACAGAAAAAAGAAAAAAATACATTTTAGTTTTTAGTTTAAATATTTACTACAAATTTCTATATAGTAAATAAGAAAATAGAAAAAACTGATGTTGACAATTAGACCCATAGTTATGAACATAAGTAAACCATACTTTTATTTTTTGTGAGGTTTTTCTGTTTTGTTTTGAGGCAGGGTCTATGTAGCTTGGGCTTGTATTGAACACACAATGTAGCCCAGGCTGGCCTTGAACTCATGGCAATCCTCCTACCTCAGCCTCCCGGGTACTGGGATTACAGGTATGCACCACCATATCCAGCAATAAACCATAGTTTTTTGGGGGTTTTGTGGTACTGGGGATTGAACTCAGGACCTTGTGCTTGTAAGGCAGGCATGGTGCCATTGAGCTAAATCCCCAGCCCTAAACCATAATTTTAAACTAGCAATCTATGTATTTCCTGAGCCTCTATGCTAGGGTTTCTTAGGATTCTAAATGTAATCATAGCAATAATGATTAAGAAAGTCTCAAGTGTATATTTTATACTGATTCCTAATACATTATGGGTGTTTTCTTAATATGTAAATGATTTTCGGATATTCCTGGGTTTTTTTAACTGAGAGTCAAAAAGTATAGAAAATTGACAGGCATGGTGTCATATGCCTGTAATCCTAGCTACTCAAGAGGCTAATACATGAGAATATTTAGTTCAAGAACAGACTGTGTAACTTAGCAAGAACCTGTCTCATAAATAAAATAAGTAGGCCTGGGGACGTAGCTTGGTGGTTTTATGGTTTAAATATGAAATGGCCCCAAAGACTTTTATGTTTTGAAGCCTTGATCACAATGTAGTAATATTCAGAAGTAGGGCCTAGAGAGGTGATTAGATCATGAGGGTCAAATGAGCTATTAGAAGGTGGGTCCCTGTTGGAAGAAGTCACTCCTATTGTGCCTCTGAAGAATAGATTTATTTCTAGCTCCTTAAACTAGCTCCTGTTCTCTTGATGTCTCAGGTTCCTGGCTGCCACAAGGTAAGCAGCCTTTCTTTGCCATGCCCTCCAGCAATAATGTTTCTGTCTTGGAGCTAGCAGACCATAGACTGAAACCTCTGAAACCATAAGCCAAAGTAAATTTTGCTCCTTTAAGCTGTCAAGTATTTGGTCACAGCAAGACTGATAGCCCTGGGTTAATCTCCAGTACCACAAAAATATAAAAAATAAAATATAGAAAACTATATCTTATTCCAGAGGCATATAAAACATAATTAAATCTAAACATTTTATAATTTATTCATACTATGAATTCTATACAAAATTTTACTTACTTACCTGGATAACTCTTGCCCTAAATTCTGCAAACTCCATTCTGTTATCTTCAGTTCATGTCTTAACGACGCAACATTTGCAAGCAAACTTTCTTCTTCATTGTCTTCATTATAACAGGCTGATGAACCTGATTCCATTTCTTTAAAAAAAATTAATTTCTTGTATCTTACCTGAGAGATTCTGTAATATAGTCAAAATATTCTCACAGTAATAAAAATTTAACTCATTATTTTTCTATTCCAAATATGACATCTCTTGTGGTGGTTAAAACAACAAGAAAAGTAGTCAATTTTAATAAGGTGTTTTGTTTTTGCATTTGTTTTTGCTTTCCAGTACTGAGGATTGAATGGAGAGTGTACCATTGAGGTACATCCCTACCCTTTTTTGTTTTGTGACAGGGTACTCAGGATGGTCTCAAACTTGTAACATGCCTCAAACTTCTGGGTAGCTGGGAGTAGCTGCGATTACAAGCATTCACTCACAATGGTTATAAAATTTAAACACACACACACACTCATTCACAAGTCATAACCAGAGAGCAAAATGACATTTGGCAATTCACTTGTCCAACTACTATATGAAGCTTTTGTTTTTTGCACTGGTGAGTATCTCCAGGATTATGAAACCACTAAATCCCTTTGCACATAAAAAATCATTTTAGGGGAGCTGAGGATTTAGCTGAGTGGCGCTGTGCCTGCCTGGCACGCGCAAGGTCCTGAGTTCAATCCCTGGTACCAAAAAGAGAAAAAAAAATCATGTTAAGGGACATTTTATTATTGTAATTATCAAAATAAAGAACTCAATCTTTAGAATCTCTACTACTCTTAGAAACCTTCCTGTATAATCTTACTACTTCATTCTTCTTTTCTGATTTCTTAAAACTGACCACAGCCCAAGCTCCAAAAAGGCCAGCAGTCCCGTGTCATGTGTTCAGGACTGTAATGTACTTAGAAAAGCTCAGTATTTTTGACAAATAAATGATAAATAAGAAAATGCCTTTTCCTCCCTTCATCTGGTTAAGATAGTATGCTACATTTATTTTCCTCTCAACATTTGCCAAGTAGGATTTAAGGTTAAAAACAAAACCCTGGCCTTATTGGAAAAAGCTGAGGCAAGAAATTAAATGAGATCCTTTGTAATCTTAGCAGACTCTATCCTTTGCCTCCTTTGTTTTTATACAAATTTGCTTCAATTTAAATAAGAAGACTCCCAGGTAAAAGTCAATGGATTAGGCAACTGTTTTGCTCTATCCAACATCTCTAGCTCCCTATAGGATAAAGCTAAAGAACACTGTAGTTGGACAGAATTTCAAATGTCGCTCAGTACTGTGTATTTATTTCATCTATATGTTCAACATCTGTGTACTTTCACGTAAGAATTTTTTAACTCTTCTGAAGCAGCAATGAATCATTCTATATTCAAATATTTTCATTTTTCTCCTGAGTCATTTACTGTCAAACAAAGATTGTTCATTACAATTTATAGTTGTTACCAAAAAAAGCCTATCTTAGGCAGGCATAACGACAATCCTAGCACTCTGGGAGGCTGAGGCAGGAAGATAGCAAATTCCAGCCCAGCCAGGGCAATTCAGTGACTTGTGTGAAGAAACTGGGTTCAATCCCCAGGACTTGGGGAATGGGGGCAGGTCTCTTCATTGCTTGTACAAACGTGAAAAGGCATATCGTCTATCTTACGTCATCTTTTAGCCTCGATCAACAATTCGATCAACCATTCGTTTGTAGGTGTATAGATGCACACTCACCCCTCGAAGGTCAAGCACAGTATTCTCTATAACCTCTGGGTGTGATAGGATGGACTGTAGTCGAAAAAAGATTTCCTACATGCCACAGTCGATCTTTTACCCGTCTAAAAGAATTGGAGCAAAAGCTGACAATCTCCTCTCGGATATTTCCTCAAATAAAATACAACGGCAGTAAAGGTACGTGAGCGAGGTACCTCAGAGAAAGAAACTCCCCAAGGTGTGTCGGTTTCCACCCTCTAAGGGGCATTCGCTCACCACCAAACCCCAGCTAGGGAGAGACCCACCAAACGACGGCGCACGGCGCGACTTGTCTGCGCTGGGACCCTCTCCTGGGGCACGGCGTGGAAGCCTCAGACACACAAGGACTGAGACCAAGAAAACGCCCGCGGCGAAGAGTTCGAACCGCCACGGGAGCCGTTGCGAGGCGGCTCCGCGAGACGCCAGCGCGCAGGGCCTGCCGGGATCGTGGTGGCCGAGCGCAGTTGAGCCGGCTCTCCGACCTCGCCCAGGACTACATTTCCCATAACTACGGCCGCGACGCCCATTGGTGTAAGGGAAGCCATGGGAACCTGCGGCCATGTGAGTGTGAGGCGGGCTGCGCTCACGCCCGGCGTGAAGAGGCCAAGACTGAGAAGGGTGCGGAAAGGGACCGCTGGCCCCGCCTTCAGTCTCTACCCTCCAGAGGACACCACTTGCCGCCACCGCCTTTGCTACTGCGGCCGCCACCTAAAGTTTTCTTAGACTCAGGGCTCCCCTGCCTCGAGGAGTTCAGGGAGGAAAACCGGAGCCGAAGCGCCAGTGTCCCACATCTCCACGCGACCTTCAGCCCGATATTGCCCCAGCTAGGATGGGCGACAAAATCTGGCTGCCCTTTTGTTTGTTCCTCCTGGTCGCTTTACCCCTAAGGCTGCTGCCGGGGGTGGCCGGCTTCACGCCTTCCTTAGACAGCGACTTTACATTTACCCTTCCGGCCGGACAGAAGGAGTGTTTCTACCAGTCCATGCCGCTGAAGGCCTCGCTGGAGATCGAGTACCAAGTAAGTGGGGAGCGTGAGCCCGCCCTCTTCCTTTAGCCTGGCTGCACCTCGTCGCACTCGCTGGGGTACTTCTTGTGGACCGCCGGGGAAGTGAAGGGGCCAAGGCGGCCCCGGCAGCCGGCCTGGTCCGCGCAGGCGCGCGCTCGCGCGCGAGGCGAGGTTCTCGCTGGGGCGAGGGGACCCGGGACAGAGAAGTTTGCCTGGCCATGCAATTGACTGCTGTCCGCCCTCTTCCCTTTTCTCCGGTCGGAAAGAGGCCAGAACTGGTGAGGTCGGTGACTTTACTCTTTCTTTACCAGTTGGTGTTCTACCCAGTCTACACTCCAGTACTGAGAATTTCACAATACAAGACAGAAACACGTTCTCCTTTATCATTGGACGAAGTGATGACACTTTGTTGAGTCACCTCCACTACTTTCACCCAATTCCGATATTATAAACCTTCACTATCTTTACTTCAGTTAAGAATTTTTGAATCGTAACCGTGTGATTATCACTCAGTTTGATTTTCAAATATTTTGGGAGGTGCTATTGCCTGCCATATTGACTGGTGGATATTTCCGACCCTTATATATCCATTTTTTTCAAATCAAATATAATCAAATCATATATTGAAACTTTGTAACCTTTCTTTTATCTGGCATTGTCAGCATTTCCCTGTGTCATTTTTTGATATATGCATAATACTCTATTATAAAGAATTGGATGGGTTTATATAGTCATTCTGGTAGGGGACAATTTCTTAGAAGACAATCTGTTTTATTTATTCAGCACTACTGAGGATTCAGCCCAGGGTCACCTCGCTGAGCTACATCCCCAGCCCATTTTTTATTTTGAGACAGGTTGGGCTTGAATTTCCTCAGCCTCCCAGAATGCTGGCATTACAAGCCTATTCTTCCCCAACCCCTACTTAGAAGATAGCTTAGTAGTTCCATACTGCCAATTTCGACATTTCCTGGTAGCACTGCAAAAAATGCATGTTGGCCGCCAGGATTTAGCTCAGTGGTGCCCACGCCTGCCTTGCAAGCACAAGGTCATGAGTTCAATCCCCTATACAAAAAAAAAAAAAATGTGTGGTTCATCTTCTATTTTTTCCAATTACTTTATAATTAAATGTTATGTTTTGAAATTAATGTAAATAATTTTTTAAAATGCCAGGTACTGTTATTTAAAGAGGAAAATTAAGTTAATGTAGAATTTTTATCCAGAGGACCTGTAGAATTAGATTATAGTTACATATGATAAGCACAGAAAGTAAAGTATCTAAAATGACATAGTGAGCAAAACTGAGACTAGAATTCAACATTTCTTTTAGAACTTAACATACTTTGATTTTCAGGAGTGTTCAGAAGCTCAGCGCTTAAGTCCTGGGGGGGTGTGACTGTATGGTAGAGCCCTTGCTCACCTGGGTTCATTACCAGCAGGGGCTGGGATGGAGGAGGTGTTAAACTACTGAACATTTAATTTGTGCCTAGAATGGTGCAAGGAGGGGGGCAAATAGAAGAAAAAGAAATAGCCCTTGTTCTCAAAGAAACTTAAGAATTACTGATTCATAAACAGGTACTGTAATTTCAATAAAGTATGGGTAAGTACTGTTAGAGGAGGGCCCCTTCTGGGTTTCATAAGAGGATTCCCAAAGAAAATGCAGTTAAATCTGGAAAGATGCTTAAATGAGACAGAAATGCAAGAAATAAGGGATATTTCAGGAAAGGGGACAAAATGAATAGACACATAATTCTGAAAATACATAGTGTTTAGTTGTAGGCATGTATATAGTATACACTGTAAGTACTAAGTGTTTTATTAGATTTGAAATTTGTTTTTTGAGATAGAGTCTGCTTTCTTGTAATTCAGGCTGGCCTTGAATTCGTTAGCCCAGGCTGGCCTTGGACTCTCAGTAATCCTCCTGCCTCAGCCTCCCAAGAACTAGGGCAACCAGCATAGATTTTTGAGTCTGTAATAGAGTTTTAAGTCTGTAGGAGTAGGAGAAAGGGAAATTGGAGAGACCCAAAGACTGAGTCATCTTAGGCATCCAGATGGACACCATTTAAGATTTAAGCAGATTGCTCAGTACAGTGTAAAGGTAGTTTTGTTTTATTCTGTCTGTTTTTTGAGACAGGATCTCCCTGTGTAGTCCTGACTAGCCTTGAAATTTGGAATCCTCGTACTTCAGCCTCTGGAATGCTGTATTACATGTGTGTGTCAATATGGTGGGCATTGAAAGGTAGATTGAATGAAATAAAAATTAGAGGCAAGGAAACCACCTAAGGGTTTAGTGAAATCATCTAGATAAGAAAACAATTTATGTTAATCAAAAATTCCTGGCTATTTACCCACATATTAGGGAAGGAATCTGTTTAAGTATTGTTTCTTGGTTCAGAATCCTGACTCTTACTCCTTAGAATTTGTTTGATCTTGAACAAGTTATTTAACTTCTTACTTGTGAAGTGATTATAATAATTACCTCATGAGGTCCATTTGAAATAATGAGTTAATAGGTATTCAAAGACTGTTCTTGATACATATTCAATGGATATTAGTTTTAAATTTATATCTCTAGAGCATGCTTTAGCCTTAGTATTTTTTTTTAGTAGTATATGTTTATAGTACATAATGAACCCATTCTTTATGGGGAATTGGTATGTGTATATAACACATCTTAATTCTTTTTTTGTAATCCCTTTCCCCTCCTGTCCCTTCTTGCTTCCTCCATCTCTTTGTCCCCTTCCCATATACAAAAATCTACCTATTTCCAATTATCTATCATTTATTTTGCTTTTAATTTATATTTTGGGTTTCTCATATAAGAGAAACTGTGTAATATTTAAGCTTGTGTGTGACTTATTTCACTTAACACGTTCTCAAAGTATATCCATTTTCCTACAAATGACTCAAGTTTATCCTTCTTTATAGCAGAGTAGTATTCCATTGTATATAATACTACATTTAAAAAAAAAATCTATTCATCTGTCAGTGGACATTAGGCCACTACCAAGATTTAACTATTGTGAATTGTGCTTCTGTAAACATGGGCATGCATGTATCACTGTGATGTGATGTCTTTAACTCTTTCAGGAAGACACCTAGAAGGGGAAGCACTGGATCAAATGGAATTTCTTGTTTTAGTTTTTTTGAAGAATCTCTGTACTGATTTCCATAATGGTTGTACTAGTTTACATTTCCACCAACATGTAGAAGGAACCCCCCCACCTACTTCATCAGCATTTGTAGTTATCTGATGATAGCTATTCTTTTTAGAGTAAAATGGCATCTCTGTGTTGTTTAAATTTGTATTTCTCTAATGGCCAGAGATTTTGAACATTTTTTTCATGTACTGTATTTATTGGCCATTTGTATCTCTTCTGAGAAGTGGCTACTCATTTCAGTTGCCCATTTTTTGATTTGGCTTTTATTGGGGGGGGCTGAGTTTTTTGAGTTCCTATATATTCTAAATATTAGTCTTCTGTCCAGATAGCTGGGAAAAATTCTCTCTCATCTTGTAGGTTGTCTCTTCTCTCTGTTGGTTGTTTCCTTTGCCATGCAGAAGCTTTTTAATTTAATATGATCTCAGCATGCTTTAGCTTTATACTTTGCATCTTTAGTTACTCGTGATTTGGGGGGGTGGGGGTTTGGTACTGGGGATTGAATGCAGGACCTTGAGCATGCAAGGCAGGCGCAGCATCACTGTGGTAAATCCCCGATCCCTGGCCCATGATTTTTTTTTTTTGGTTCCTCCAAAGCATTCTCCCTACATTTGTTTTGATTAGAGAAAAATAAAGTCATGTCATTTAATATCTTTAATCTTACTGTTAGAGGGATTTGTAGGATGATGATCATCTTCAACCCTTTGTTTACATTTTTTAGCCTCATGATTAATATTTCAGTAACTGCTTGTCTTAAAGTTAGTGTAGAAGTGGGCTGGGGATTTAGTTCAGTGGTGCCACCACCTTCCTCAAAAGCACAAGGTCCTTAGTTCTATCCCCAGTACCAAAAAAAAAAAAAGTCAGTATAGAAGTGAAGAAAATTTCTTGCTGCCCCCTGAACTTTCACTGAAATGAAGTGACAGATCAATAGGAGAAAAGGTAAAATAAATTTATGTGATTATAGTTTTATATAACACAGGAGCCTTCAGATTGAAGACTCAAAGGCTGACCCATAAGGAGTACTATCTGTATTTATGCTAATGTTCAATGCAGTGTGGATGGCCTTGTAGAAATATAATTGAACAAAAAAGGTATGGTCTCATAGAAATGGATTTAGAGGAGAAATCCAGCAAGGTGTCTGTTAGATTTTTCTTCGGCTCTGTGAAGCATTTCTTCCTTCTGAGGATGGAGCAAGGTCCTTTCTAGACTGGGAGTCTTATGATCTATAATCCAGTAAAGTGTATCAGAGAATTTCTTTATAGACAACTGTTACATGGAAAGGCAGGGGAAAATTATAATAACATTTTTGTTTTTGGCTAGTTTTAGGGAAAAGAGGTTCTGATTTCTATGACTCACCTTGAGTAAGAATTCTATTTTGTATGGCTTGCCTGCAGAGAGGAAGAGGGGTAAGAGACAGGAGGACAGGAGACAGAGACAAACTTTGTTTCTGAGGTCTTCACTGTGAAGTATCATTTTCTGAGTCCTAACATTAGTTTTTACAATATTAATGAATAGATATTCTTAACATTGCCCTTAATTGCTATGACATGTTGAATTTTTTTCCCCAGTGCTGGAGGTCAAACCTGTGGTCTCATGCATGCTAGGCAAGCAATCCACCACTGAGCTATATCTCCAGCTTATTAAATTTTTATCATTTTTATTACATTTTAGGTTTTAGCAGACTACTTTTTGGGTAAATGACTAGCCCAACATTACATTGATAAAAGTTCTTGAAATTTTTTAATGCCATTACATATATCTTAAGAGTAAAATAAATCATTCATTTAAAAATTGTTGAGGGCCGGGGATTTAGCTCAGTGGTTTCACCTCCTGCTGTGCAAGCACAAGGACCCGAGTTCAATCCCTGGTACCAAAAAAAACAAACAAACAAAAAAAGGCAATGGTAGGGCTGGGGATTTAGCACAGTGGTTCTGCTGCCTGCCTCGAAAGCTCAAAGACCTGAGTTCAATCCCCAGTACAAACAAAAAAAGGCAATGGTGAAGACTGGAGCTCCTCCAAAGCAGCAAAAACCAAGACTTCCTTCTTCTTTCCCTTTTTATTCCATCCAGGCTACAAGCCTGTTGTTTGGTGCCACTTACATCCAGAGTGAGTCTTCCCTCCTCTATAAGTCAATCATCCAGACACAGCTATAACTGTGCTAGTCTGCCAAGAGTTTCTTATTCAATTTGACACCACAATTAACTATCACAGTCACCTAGGCTGTGCTCTTATAAACATAGATATGTATGTATCACTGTAGTGTGAAGTTTTGGGAGTATGTCCGAGAGAGGTATAGCTAAATCAAATGAAATTTCTATTTTTAATTTGTTTTGTTTTGTTTTTTGCGGTACCAGGGATCGAACTTAGGACCTTGCGGTTGCAAGGCAGGCAGCAGCACCATTGAGCTAAATCCCTGGCCCATCTATTTTTAATTTGAGGAATCTCCATACTGATTTGCATAGTGACTGTAGTAGTTTACATAGTACCAATAATGTTGAAATGTTCATTTCTTCCCCCACACATCCTTGCAGCATTTTTTATGTTCTTGATGATAGCCATTTTGACTGGAGAAAGATGGAATCTCAGGGTTAATTTGCATTTCTCTAATGGCTAATGACGATGAACATTTTTTCCATGTACTTATTAGCCATAAGTATCTGTTTAGTTCATTTGCCCATTTTTTTAACTGGGTTGTTTGTTTTGTGAGGGGTTAGTTTTTATTTCTGTATATACATTCTAGATATTAGTCCTGTATCAGAAAAGTAGCTAGCAATAATTTTTCCCATTCTGTAGGTTGTCTCTTCACTCCATTTCCTTTGCTGTGCAGAAACTTTTTAATGTAATCCTATTTGTTGATTCTTGGAATTATTTCTGGTGGTATTGGAGTTCTGTTCAGGAAGTCCTTGCCTGTGTGTATGGATTCAGGTGTTCCCCTATGTCAATGACAGTGAATCTTTTAGAGATTTCAATGACACAGACAGCCCACTGTGGCACATGTGCCGTAGATTCGCCACCACTGCCCTATGCGATCTTCAAGCATTTTCAATATTTAAGTCTTTGATCTATTTTGATGTAAGTACAGGGTGAGTGATATGGGCCTAGTTTCATTCTTCTGCACATGGATTACCAATTTCCCACAGTTTATGTTTGTTTTAGGACCTTTTGTGGACCAGAAGGTTGAAGGTACTGAGAATTGAAACCAAGGCTGCAAGGAGCTGCAGCTCCAGCCCCTTTAAAATTTTTTCTTTTTTAAATTTTGAAACAAGATCTCAAACTAGGCTCAAATTTGCAATCCTCTTGCCTCAGCCTCCCAACTGCTGTTTTTACAAGTATGTACCACCATGCCTGGCTTTTAATTCCACTTTTGCTGATGGTCTGACCCTTCAGAGAGCATAGGTATTATGGATAGTTCTCAATTCTTTTTTGTTTTTTAAATTTTTGTTTTATTGGTACATTTTAGGTATACAGTATAATGACATTCATCATTGGAAATTTGCACCTTTACATAATCTCTCTTGGTTCTTATTTTTCCCCCTTCCCCTGCCCTCCCTTCAACCCCTCCATCCCTCCCTATTTACAAAGATTTTGTTCCTATTTTTCCATTTTCTCATATTAATCCCATTCCCTTCTCTCCTTTCCCCTACCCCTCCCACTTCCTTCCCCTTTGCCCCTTTTCTTCCTGTTTCACATTATCTGTTATACCTTTTAGTCCTTATTTACACTTTCAGTTTCTCACGCTAGAGAAACTTCGGTATTTACACACGTGTCCTATTTATTTCACTTAAGAGTATCGCCTCAATGTGCATCCATTTAGCTATAAATGTCTCTAATGTTTCATTTTTTATGGCTGAGTAGTACTCCATTTTATTAAAAAAACCACATTTTCTTGATACAGTCTCCAGTTGATGGGCATTTAGGCTGTTTCCAAGTTTTAGCTGTTACAAACTGTGCTGCTATGAACATGGGTGCTCTTATATAACTGTGGTATGATTCTTTTAATTCTTTGAGGAAGATACCTCAAAGTTTAGTTTAGTTTAGTTTTAAATTCTTCCTCCCTACATAATTCAGTTTCAAAGTGTTATCCCCTGTCCTCGTGGGTATATTAAACTTCAAATTCCAGAGTAACTGTAGTGAGTAAACTAACCCCCTTGATGAATTCTATTTGCCACTTTGGTTTTAATTTTTTGAGTTTGTTTTCCTGGTTATGCAGTTGAAAGGATTTTTTTTGAAGTATAATCCAGCATCCCAGTTTTTTGGTTTTGTTTATTGGGTTTTTTGGGGGTTTTTTCTGGTTGTACTGGCAATTGAAACCAGAGATTTATTTGTATGTTTTCTGTTTATTTTTAAATTTTATTTAAAAAAACAAATTTTTATACTCCAACAATAAGAATAACAGGTTACTACACTGTGTATTGCTTCCTTCAAATTCATGACTCAATATAAGACATAAACCAAAAAGATTCTTACAAAAAAGAAACAGATAATAACACAAACTTTCTTTTCAAGGAAGATAAATTATTAGTATAAATGAAACAAATTAGCATATATATTGCTGTATATGTTTTCTCTTAACTTACCAAAAACTTGAACAGTTTTACTACAGTTTTCATCATGTTCTTTTGAAATCATCTGGAAGTTTACATTATAGTATTATTTTGTTTTTGTAATATATTTTATTCTTATATTTCTGTATTCTTAAAAATTATTTAACAGTTTTATTAACCCTGATAGCCACTAATAGTAATTGCTTTTGTTACTGGGGTTCTGGGATGTTGTGGGCTCTTTCAAGAGATTCTTTCCTGGTTCTTGTTGTCCTGAACATGGGAATATTAGAATTGGACAAAAACAGTGAGAAAGTTGTGAGATTTTACATTTATTAAAGGTAGGAAAAGATAAATGCCTGTTAGATCTAGACCATCCTATCAAAAACCTACTTAGTCTTGTGCCAGAATTGAATATAGCATTTTCTGATTTGTCCCAGGTGCAGGGGTTGGAACTGTTTTTCTGCATGTGTGTATTTCCATAATTGATAGATCACACCAGCTTTCCCAGCCAGCTCTAATCTCTTGCCTCAGCTTTAATGAAAATATTTTTAACTTTGTTATATCACTTGTTTTCTAATTTAATGGATATGGTTTTAGGTTTGGGGAAAGATATCCTTGAGTAATTTTTTAAAAACTTTTTGAGTCCTTTGATACTGAAAAATGACTTTTCTGGGCTGGGAATATAGCTCAGTGGTTGAGTGCTTATCATAGCATGTGCAAGGCCCTGGGTTCAGGGGTGGAGGGGTGCTACTTTTGCTTTCACTTCAGTAAATACATATTTATTTTTAAACGTAGGAACATTGAAGATGTGGCTCTTTTTTTTTTTTTTTTGCATGTAGTATATATAGAATTCTATATACATTTAATTTCATTCTTCTTTACAACTAAATAGATCTAAGGATTCTTCTTTTTTTTTTTTTTTTGGTACCAGGGATTGAACTAGGGACCTTGGGCTTGTGAGGCAGGTGGTGGAACCACTGAGCTAAATGTCCGGCCCGTTTATTGTTATATAGCTTCTACATTTCATTGAGATTTAAAGAAGAAAAAATTATGTAGAGCACAGGAATAGAGCACTCTACTAAAGTCAGCAAGAAAAATAAAATGTATTGTTATTTAAGAGAGAATAGGTATTGAATACAGGTTTTAAAAAGACTATACATGTGTAGTAATAAAATAATAAAAAAGAAAATAAAAGGGCTCTACTATATAATGTTCCAAATAGATACTTTTTCAAATAGGTAATTTTTGCTTTTTAACAAGTGCTATAAATAGAAAAGAGAAAAAGCAGGGAGAGAATTGAAAGAGGGGAAGACAAGATGAGCAGACAGTGTTCTACAGTGAAACAATAAAGCACTTTAATTTGTATGACATATAGATGTACTTTTTAAATACTTGCATCTGTGACAAAATTAAAATACTGACATTACCATTGTTAGGATCAGTACCCTTAGAGTTACAAAAATAGAGAGCAATTTGAAAAATTTTCGCCCACCATAAAAATGCTTTGTCCCAGATAATGTATGATTAAGTATCAAAGAGGATAGGTGTGGATTCTGTAGGAATACAGGGGACAGTATGAGAGAACTGGGGAGGAGTCCATTTCCAAATATTTAAGCTGGCTCTTGAATGGGTACTACTGGATCAGGAACTATCTGTTCAGGAAAATGGCCTAGGACTATTAGCAATACAACATACTCATTAAAAATTATTCAGAGAGGGCTGGGATTTAGCTCAGTGGTTTCACCACCTGCTGTGCAAGCGCAAGGTCCTGAGTTCGATCCCCAGTACCAAAAATAAAAAATAAAAATTATTCAGAGGCAGGCCAGGGATTTAGCTCAGTGGTTTGGCCGCCTGCTGCGCAAGCACAAGGACCCTAGTTTGATCCCCGGTACCAAAAATAATTACTCAGAGGCAGATTGCTCAGTTCAGATTAGACCTTGCTACTTAATTGCTTTGAACCTTTGGGAAAACTACTGCTCTGTTTCTCAATTTTTTAAAAAACTAAAATAAAAATCATAAGCCCTACCTTTTAGAGTTTTGGAAGGAATAAAGTAATCTACATAAAACTAAAGCACTTTAAAACAATGTATGGGGCCGGGGATTTAGCTCAGTGCTTCCAGCGCCTGCCTTGGAAGTGCGAGGTCCCGAGTTCGATCCCTGGTACCAAAAAATTATAAAACAATGTATGGCATAATCTGTAATTGTGATCTGCTGTTACCACTATCATCTTTATACAGATATTTGGGAATTATAAAGGAACAAATCATGTTTACTGGCCAGTAAGACTGGCTTGATTATAATACATAATTCATAAAGTGTTCAAGAAGTCAGCTGGAGTTAGATCATAAAGACCTGGGATGCTAGATCAAAAAGTAGCTAATTATTATTTGTTTATTGAAAAGGAAACAAACTCAAAAAAATATATATAGCATGTCTTCAACTGCTTAAATATTAAGTAAAAGAACTAGTACCAGCATTTAAACTGCAATGTATATTACTGTAAACTCCACAGGGCTCCTCAATGAAAGCACTGTTTTAGGAAAGTATATTTTTAGTATATCCACAAGGCTTAAATTCAGGTGATGGCAACAGGAATGGGTACGGTAGAGATAAGTTTCAATTCCTTTCTAGCCCTACCATAACTTTGGTGGCTTTCTTACCCCGCTAGGTTCAGAAAGAAAATATTTATATCATTTGATCTACTTTATAATTTTTCAGAATTTATAATGCATATTTTTCTTGTGTGCTCTTCTACAGGTTTTAGATGGAGCAGGATTAGATATTGATTTCCATCTTGCCTCTCCAGAAGGCAAAACTTTAGTTTTTGAACAAAGAAAATCAGATGGAGTTCACACGTAAGTTGGGTTTTGGGTTAAAGAGCTATCTGCAGGGCAGGGTAATTTAGTAGAGTTAGTATTAGATAATTCCAAATAATTGTAAACAGTCTTCAATGGTGGACCATCTTCTAAACTAAAACATTACATTTTAACTTTTTATTTTTTGGAAACAAAGACTTGCTGTATTGCTCAAGTTTGCCTTGAATCTCTGGGCTCAAAGAATCCTCCTACTTCAGCCTCCTCAGTTGCTATAATCAGCTAATTTTTTATTTTTTAGGCATTTTGTTTTGATCTGGATTACATTTTTTCTTTGCTTTAATACATTACTATTCCCTAGGTATGTATAAGGCATTTTACACTTGCCTTTCTGGCTAGCACACACTTTGCATTTTAACTAAAAAGTAGTTACAGGTTGTGTGTCTTAGATTTATTGAGCTGCTGGCTGTCACAATTTGATTCTAAGTCTTCTTTCTTGAAATAATATAATAGATCTTTGTATGTGTAAACTGTTTTAGTCACACCTTACTCTAATTAGAAGGCCTGTAACCATATAGAAAAAAAAAAATCTCTGAGTTCAAAGTTTGACAAAAAGTTACACCATCTCTTCTTACGTGTCACTTCTCCATATCTCACTGGTATGTTTTCCTGTCCCATTCTCTTTCACTATACCACATTCTTTTTTTTTTTTTTTTTTTTGAGGCAGGGTCTCGCTATATAGTGCACGCTGGCCTTGAACTCACTGTGTATCGCAGATTGGCCTTGAACTTGCAACGATCCTTCTGCCTCAGCCTCCCAAGTGCTGGGATATAGCACATTCTTTAGTCAGTATTAATGTTAAAACTGAACTGAGTTTACAAAAGGAAGATGAGTAAAACCAGAGTATATTATTTGTCGTAAGCTAAGTTTACCATGTCATATGCTTCTAAATTAATCCTTCCACCAACTACAAGATAGATTCTTTGATTCCAAATCCCCATTTTACAGATAAGGACGCTCAGAGATGTTAAATAAGTCTGCAGGGATACACATTCAGGGCGGAGACAGGATGAACCAAAACTCTTGCTTTCTACTATATGATGCTCAGAACATCCCTGGCACATAGCACTACTGTAAGTACTAAGTATTATTATAATTATTGGTTTTTGTTAACCAAAATGCCTGGCATATAATTGATACTGAGTAAACACTAAATATATGAATGAGGAGGAAAAAAGTCTCAACCATATTTTTTTAGAATACTAATTTAAAATAGTTTTTTGGTGAACTGGGGATTGAACCCAAGGCCTTTACACTGAGCTACATCCCCAGTCCTTTTTTATTTTGAGGTAAGATCTCACTAAGACAAAGTTGTCCAGGCTGAGCTCAAATTTACAATCCTCCTGGTTTGGCCTCCCAAAATGCTGGGATTACAGGCATCCAATACCACACCCAGCTAAAATGTTTTTTGCCTACATAGAACACAGAAAAATATTTGCATAAACCTTTAATAAAATAGAAAAATGGTGATTTAAAAGTCATTTTTGATTGATATCAAAAATAGGTATATGAACAAGAATAATTCATCTTTAAGTTTCAGAATATAAAAAATTTCTTGTCAGTTTTTATTTGTCCCTAATTATCTGCTTTTCTTTAGAGATAAGTGAAAGTTAACTATTGGGGACAAAAGGTATTTTATCGCTTTCTTTTTTTAGAATTACCTCTTGTTAAGCCATTAGAAAAAAAAGAATTGAGTTTATTATAATTCACATTGAGTTCTTTTAACATGCCAAGGCAGTATACACTTTTTATGTATTAATTTTTTTATTCTTCACCACAATGCTGAGGTATATAATATTTTGCTAATGAGGCACAGTGTATAGCTAAGTGAGTTGCTAAAGGATACCAGCTAGTAAAAATCAAAGCCAGTATCTAAACCCAGGCAGTACAACTCACTGTTAATCACTACAGCAAATTAAAATATTTCTAAAAACTGGATTTAAACAGAAATTTCATTTTTAGCTACATTAATTTTGTAAAATCTCAATTATAATACTGAAGTAGATTTTTCCACTAAAGATCTTGGCATTAAATGTCGGGTAAAATAAGGTTAGTGAATATCTTCAAACAGAATTTAATAGCTTAAATAATATCTATCTACCACTGCCTGTAATGAGGAATAATAAATACATGAATGCAATTTTTTTTTTGGTTTGGTTTTTTTTTTTTTTGGTACCGGGGATCGAACTCTGGACCTTGCATTTGCGAGGCAGGCAGCCAAACCACTGAGCTAAATCCCCGGCCCACATGAATGCAGTTTTTTCTAGACAACTAAATTAATATTACCCTAACATACTACTAGAATTTTAGATTGTTAACTCATTCTACTAGTAACTTATGCATTTTTAGTTGTGTAATATTTTGTATCATTTATAATAAGATTCCTTTCTACTAAAAGCTGTCAATACAAATTTAGAAAGAGATTAATAAAGAAATAACTATAACATAGTAAGGAATTTTTATTTTTCATATACCTACATAATCTTTTTTTTATACACTTGCTGAAGCTCATATGGTTGACTCAGGGTTTTTCAACTTTTTTCTATTTGTACTTTATTCCTCTGCTTACAGCCTTTGTAGATCCTTTTCCCCATGACATTTTAATAAGACAGATACACTGCATATTTCTTTATATACTGTATGTATATCTGTGCTTTAAATAATAAATACAGCAGATACAAAGCTTGTTCTTTTTGTTCAGTGCACAGATGAAGAATGGCTAAGTAAAGCTCAATTAAACATAATTAAGTCCAAAATTATTAGAACTTTAAAACTGGGAAACTATTAATATGAAATGCAACTTTTAGTTTAAAATCTTTTCTGAGTAACTTTTAATGCATTTATTTGCAGATAGAGCAATGTATCAATTATACATAATAGCAGTTTATATAACTACATAAGATTAGTAATGTAATTAAAATCTATTGTTCCATTTTTCAGTACAAGTAAATTATTCTAAAATAACATTCGTTTTTTAAAAAATTATTTTTAGTCAAATTAATTTTTAATTTTTTCTTGACAGGGGAAACTAATTCTAACTAGCTACTAGTTATTCAGATAATACTGAAAGTTTTTTCAGTGTTTGGCGTAATTAATGAGTTGAATAACATCTGTAGAATTAAATAGTAAACTACTTTTATTTAATTCTCCAGAAAATCTTTGAAGATTATACATCATCCATAAGGGAGCCATTGTCAGTCAAGATGCATGTTATAGACTACCTCTTCCAATATAACTTCAAGATCAAGCAATCAATCAGTTGAAAATCCTCAAAGAATAGAATAGTTTGTGAACAAGAACACCATGTTTTATAACATTATTACTGCATACTTATTGTGTATTTTCTCTGAATTGATGCTGTTTGTGAGATACCAGGAAAACCCAAAGACAGAAACTAAATTTTAAGGAATAAAATTGAGGGTTGAGCTTTGGAGGTCACAAACCATTTTAATATCTAAGATTTTTTTCTTTTGTCCTTTTCTGAGCAATATCACATTCATTGAGAAAGCTTAGAGTAAATGAATGCTATCCTTCAGAATAGTCATTTTTACTGGTTATACAGTTCTTGTAACAATGTACACATTAGAGTGCAATGGAAAATTTTCCTCAGGAAATGTCCTACATCTGGGTTAGATTATCTCCTATTTATGTCATAGTTTTTTACCTTTTAAAATTGTTCCCCACTGTATTCATCAGTATTTGCACAGGCTTCTCCCAAAGGTAAATATGTCCCCAGAAGACAAGCTTGTCGTAATTGGGACTGCAAAGACTATGGGCAAGTTCTGAGCAGTATAACAGAAAGATTAACTTGAACTGGGCATGGTGGTGCACACTTGTAATCCCAGCACTCTGGAGGCTGAGGCAGGATTGCCACAAGTTTGAGCCCAGCCTCAGCTACATAGTGAGTTCAAGGCCAACCTGACCTACATAGTGAGACCCTGACTTGTAATCAAAAAAAATCAGGAATCAGACTTCATCGATGCCTGTTAACAGATGATGTGATGATCATGTGAAAATATTTTAACCTGTTTGAACTTCATTTTATTTACCTGTAAAAGTTAAATTATGCCTACTTCCAAATGTGATAAGGATTAAAAGAAATAAAAGATGTGAAGTCAGTGTATGTATTATGAAGCATTACATAAGTATTAGCTGTTACTACTTTATTTGAAGCATAAATGAACAGCATTCACCATTGTATAGTTATCTCTTGTGCTTAAACAAAAAAACCTCAATAAATTGGAAATAGGATAAAAAGAGACAGATTACTTTAGGAACTAAACATATTTCTTTTTTGGTTTTGGTACCAGGGATCGAACTCGGGGCCTTGCGCTTGCAAGGCAGGCGGCTGAACCAATGAGCTAAAAGCTAAATCCCTGGCAACAGATTAGTTTAAAAAATGAGAATTACATGTATCCAGAAGGCCATAGAAAATAATGCAACCCTCTTGAAAATTTAAGTGTTCTGTCAGCATATTGGCAATGGGAAAAGACCATTTAAATTGTGTTTTTCTAGTGTGACCTAATACAGTGTGGAAAGTCAGTAGTCATTACATAGAATTACATCATAAAAAATGAATTTATGGTTAAAATACAGATACCTGTGATTAGAGAGAGGCAAACCAGGAGGATCTGAACATTTTAATGGATAGAGTATTGATAGGTAACTGTAAGAGGGCATGCCCAAAAAGAAAACAATGATCTTAGGTTAGAACAAAAGAACAATTCAGGTTTTCTTTGCTGAACTGAGTATGTGACATTAGCAGGACATTGAAGAAAGATAAATGTTGCTGGGCATTGTGGCGCATGCCTGTAGTCCCAGCAATTGGAAGGCTGAGGCAGGAGGATTGCCAGGAGTTCAAGGCTAGCCTGAACTGCATAGTGAGACCTTGTCTAGAAAAAAGCAAAAAACAAAAGAAAGAAAGATACATGTTTAAGAAAAATTTCACTACATGTCTCTCTCTCTCGCGCGCGCGCACACACACACACACACACCAGGTTTTAGTAGCTTGTCCTTTGGGTCCTCAGATCACACTGAAAAGACAGAAATGGGCCCAGAGCGCACATACACACCATGTACCTTTCTTTCAATTTAGCATTTTCTTGAACCTCCTCACACATATTCACTGGACAGTAGAACAGAGGGCATAATCTAGAAAGTTGGAGGGATGTTTGCCTGTTTCAGGCCTCATAAATTGTAGTCAGTGCTCTGCATCCTTTGATATATCACACTTACCCCAAAACTGACAGATGCCCCACTAGCTCTGGATTCACTGAAGATCTTAACATGAAGAATATAATTTGGCTCCTCCCTTGCAAAGCCTGACAATATAATGCTGCATGTCAACCAAAGAGAAGTATAGGCAAGATTATCTAAGTCAAAAGAAGTATACATTAATGTACAGGTTAATAAAAGATGATGAAATTCTGGATATTAGCTATAAAAACTTTAATGTAGGACTATAAAAGACAAGCAGCTCTGACTCCACACCCCCACTGCTTAGATTTCCCCCAATTCCAGTTGAACCCACCCTTGGGATATTGAATAGAGGTGGAAAGCAGTTTAAAATATAGCTGAAACAGTTTAGAAATCAGTTCATCTAAATAAGAAACTTGCTAGGCATATCGAAACCTTTATTAGAAATATAATAACACTTTAATTTGGGAAAAGGCTCATTTAATGTGCACATTAAGTGTACTTATTTTGTAAAAGTTTCTTTGTAAATTATAGTTGCTCTATTACTGAATAAAAGAGGCCATATATGTATCTATTATTAGTGCTCATAGGGTAATTTTTATGAACTCAGTAGCCCTACCAGAGCATTTCTCTTTTTTTTTTTTTTTCAGAGCATTTCTTTTTTGGCCAGTTTCTTAAAGTTTTATCAGTAGTTTCTTGTGAAATAATTAACTGAATAAAGATAACAGGTATTTCATTGATATATTATAAAAATGTAAATTAGTTTTGCCATTCATTCAAGGACACTTACTTGTTTTCTTATTTGGGACCACAATAGTAAATGTCATTACCATAGAGTATTTTGCTTGTTTCAGCTTATCTCCATAAAAAATCTTTGGGAAACTACTTCACTAACAAGTCAACTATGGCCAAGCCAGTTATTTGAATGGGAAGGTAGTAAGACCAAAGATCTTAAGTTCAGTTTATTTGTGAATGGCATTTTTTCAATAAAGGTAATGCAACTAAAAGTAAAGGTCTGTTTGCTGGCTATAGACCTCATCTTTAATCTTTTTAGACTGTATTACAAAAATGTACTTAATTATAGGAGGCCTAGAAGAAAACATTACAGACAATCTTAAAAACAATTTACACATTAATCTCACTTGAAGGGTACATCGGTGGTCATATATACACATAGCATAATGAACTAAACTCATGATAAAATTCCCTTAATGTATAAATATTAAAATTTCTTATGAATTATGGTATATTTAGGTTTTTAATCCTATCATCTTTCAAAAATTAGATCAAGATAATTTAAAAAGTAAATGCCACACATGTTTAAGTTACAAGTGTTTCCAGACTGCTTCTTCACCAAAACTATAAATTACCTCTTAATACTAAGGAAATTGAGAAGCTATCTAATTATAAACCATGTTTCTTCTCTTTTACTTGTAGTTGTTTTCCTTTTGATCTCAAATTGATGTACAAATAACTGAAAACATGCATTTTTTTAAATTCAGTGTAGAAACTGAAGTTGGTGATTACATGTTCTGCTTTGACAATACATTCAGCACCATTTCTGAGAAAGTAATTTTCTTTGAATTAATCCTGGATAATATGGGAGAACAGGCACAAGAACAAGAAGACTGGAAGAAATATATTACCGGTACAGATATGTTGGAGATGAAACTGGAAGACATCCTGGTTAGTATGATCGTCTAATAAAGCAATAAAACTTATTAACATCCAGATGCCTAAATGTTATAGGCATTAAACTAAGCAGTTTATCTACCTTTTATATCATTTCAAATCTCAGTTTTACTTTATGTTCATACAGCTCTATTAGAGCTTTTACAGGACCCTATCATAATTTTCTATTTTTTCCAGAAAGTGCAACTTAAGAGTACATCTTGGTAGGCTTATTTTATAAATGTTATGTTAAACTATTTTTTATTATAAATACTATTAATTGTATGTAGCCCATATAAAAATGAAATATTTTCTGATTTTACTAATACTTTGTGAGATAAAAACATTTGGTATTTTGCTACATTCTACATTGGTCAGACTAACAATCAAACAACAAAATATTATAAACACACAGTGCATTAAAAAAATAGGTAAATACCTAAAGGTAATAAACAGTTGGCTTTTTAAAAGCTATAATCATTTTGTGGTTTTATGAGCTTACAAAGATACTATATATGAGACTCCAGGTGCTGTGCTACTGAAATAGTTTCATATTAATTCATAGTGTCATTATACCTTATTAAATAACTAAATTTAAATAAATCAGGAGAACTATTATATAATCTTACAGTGGATTTTTAAATAATATGAGTACTACTGTCCCTTTACTGAATTGTGCCGCTAAAATTACATTTGGATTAAAAAAAACTCATTAGGCTTGTTTTAAATTCACATAATATTTCTGAATTGTTTATAGTAAAATTATTTTATTTATCTCCAGGAATCCATCAACAGCATCAAGTCCAGAGTAAGCAAAAGTGTTCATATACAAACTCTACTTAGAGCATTTGAAGCTCGTGATCGAAACATACAAGAAAGCAACTTTGATAGAGTCAATTTCTGGTCTATGGTTAATTTAGTTGTCATGGTGGTGGTATCAGCCATTCAAGTTTATATGCTGAAGAGTCTATTTGAAGATAAAAGGAAAAGTAGAACTTAACCCTCAACTACTTAACAAAATTGAACAAAAAGGCAGAAAAAATGCAATAAGTTGTTACCATTAATACTCAAGACCATTAGTCTTTTCCAAAATGTTTTCAGGCATTCTTAGTAAATGTAAAACAAGTATAATTTTACTGTGAAAGTCTACACTTTCTGTGCAAGTTACTTTATTGATCCAGTCATACTTAAGGGTGTAACAGGAACATTTATAAAATGTTAAGTTTAATTGAATTAATCCATATTAATAACTGCATTTGTCTAAGTTTGAAAATATTTTACAAATATCATTTGTGAATTAAATGAATTAACACTGGCCATAAATGCAATACCATAGAACCTGCTTTTACTTAGATACTTCTTTGTAATGGTGGCAATTACAAATTAATTGTAGAAATTTTTGATATATCAAGTTACAAATCAACAGAATTATGTAATTATGGATTAAATATATCAACTTTTTTCTATTTACATGTGTACCTCTTCTAAAAGATAGATACCTTTGAAATAAAATGACATTTTTGAGATTTTTAATATAAAATATATTTCAGTGTAAAATATTAACAGAATATTAATTTCATGTACTTAGCCTACATTCCCAAAAGCTGATATTTTATTAATTCTTCAAACTGCAAGGGCATACTTTCTCATTCAATTAAGACAAGTTTTCTCTTTGAAATGAAAATATATAATTAAAGGTTTTCTGAATTGAGGATATATAAATAAAGCTTGCTCAATTTCCATAAGGATGCATTCAGTCACAGTAGCTAAAGTATAGTATTTTTTTTTTTTTTTTGGTACCGGGGATCGAACTTGGGTCCTTGCGCTTTCGAGGCAACCAGCGGAACCACTGAGCTAAATCCCCGGCCCAAAGTATAGTATTTTTAAATTAAATATGAGAAAAAAATTAAATATGAGATAAAATGAATTTATTTTTCTATTATCTGCCAACAGTGTTATGCAAGTTTTAACATGATTATTGACTTCAATAATACATTACCAGCAGTTGTGAAGGAAATTTTGCTCAAAGGATCTAGACCTAGGGTAAATAAATTTTTTTTTCTGAGTTCTCAAAATTGTCAGACACAGAAAGAAGTGAGGTAAACTTGAGAATAGCTGATTCAAAATAAAGTTTACTTAGGGCTGGGGATTTAGCTCAGTGGTTCCGCCGCCTGCCTCAAAAGTGCAAGGTCCTGAGGTCAATCCCCGGTACCAAACAAACAAAATAAAGTTTACTTAAGTAGAACTATAAAAATCTGAAATCTGATATGCCCATTATGACATCCTAATCCTAAAATAAATAAGAGGAATTTCTAGTTAACTTTAAAAAAAAACTGTATTTGACTTTATTTTCTATAATTACTGTTTTGAAATTTCTTTTATAACTATTCAAGCACCATTTATGACATGTAACCCCCACTATAAAGTTTAGCTTTGGATGTAAATATAACTTTCATAAAATGATCTTTCTGATCAACTTATTAACATTGAAAGATTAGGAACAGAGATTCAAATTATAAACACCTGACATGTAAATAAGCCATATACACATGAAACTCTGCAACCCTAGTTTACTGCAATCTAGAATCTTAAAGGAACAGTAATTTAACTTCATCCTGAATGAAACAATGTTAAAGTTATACCCATTTGTAATATAATAAATGCATTGTGAGTTAGAAACAATCAAAAAATTGGGTATAGAGCCAGGGATTTAGCTCAGTGGTGCTGCTGCCTGCCTCACAAGCACAAGGTCCTGAGTTTGATGCCTGGTACCAAAAAAAATAATTTAGGTATAGAACCCATCTATATATTGATGGAGATCTTGATGAGCAGTAATGATACCCAGAGAAATGTGATATCATTTGTAATTGATGCTCAGAGTGGGACAGAGAGACATTTGCCTCTTCCTTAAGGCCCCTGGGAGAAAAATGTAAATTTCTATTTCCCTAGAGGCTGTTTAAAAATGAGATTAATGCCATATATGACCAGTTACCTTAATTGGCCAAGAAAATGCTTTGGGTGGCTAGAAGTCCCTGTAACACATAACACATGCAAAACAAGGGTCAGTAAGATCACTGCTTATGAAGAGACCTCCCTTTTGCCCTTCCTGTTAAATTCATAAGCAAACTTGTAGTACCATAACTAATAAAGCAGGGTACAGATACAAACTACTGCATCTTTTCTATAAAACTGTGATTAAGAATTCTACCTCATATATATATATATATATATATATATATATATATATATATGTCTGCTGTACTGTGCTCTGATTCCTTATCTAACACTGAATTTGTTACATCATCTTTACCATAATGTGAGTTTTGTCACTGACTTTAAAACTGATTCAGTAACTTCTTACCATATAAGAGTAATAAAGACTTTAGGAAGATTAAGGATAGTTTTATTTTTTGTAGTCACAAAGTGAAGAGTGAGATGAAGTAGCATGCTATCTGTATTAATAAAAAAAAAGTAAAATTTGTAAACAACGGTTAAAAACTTTAATATTTTAAAGGTATATTATCTACTTCATATGTTTTTTTTAAGTCATGCTAAAATGAAGGAAGCTATTCATCACTTAAGAGCTGATTTGTCGTGGCTTTCTAATTATCCAATTAACTTAAAATACTACAACATTGAACTAAGGCCTAGAGTTCTGATTTGCATTTGGATCGTTGATGTGTTCTTTCATGTGAATGTGAACATAGAGAAAAGTAGTGTTTGAAGGGCCAGGGATTTCACTCAGTGGTACTGCGCCTGCCTCACGAGTGCAAGGTCCTGAGTTTGATCCCCAGTACTGCAAAAACAAACAAGAAAGTAATGTTTGAAAATAGCATTGAAGTAAGTTACAAATTTAAGTATACTGACCCTTCTTGAATATTATGGTGGCTTAAAATTAACAGTAATCAAGTATCTGATTATAAAATTATATATTGAAGTTTTTAAAGAAATTAATTCAGCATGTAGTGAATGGTGTTTCGTCTGGTGTATAATATACAGTGTTACCATTGTTTATACTTATGAACAGCTATCTTAAATGAACAAGATTATGGGTACTGAGTATATATAATAAAAATTACTATGAAAGAAAATCTTACCAATCACTGTAAATTCTTTCTACCCTGAAAGCCTTCTTTGATCTGTCTTAATGTGCCCTTCTCTCCAATTTTGAAATCCCATAGCTCTTCTCTTTAAATCATACTACTTTGTATTGGAGTTCATATAATTATTCATCTATTATATAGATGTGCGTTACACCTAAAAGATCCTCAAAATACAAAGATGCAAAGTACATCAGTTCTCAAGTTTAGATGGCTACACGAGGTCCCAGGGAATTTGTTGCACTCCTCTACCACAGGTATTGATTCTTTAGGACTTTTTGGGGTTTTTTTTTTGGGGGGGGGTGGTTTTTTTGAGACAGGGTCTTCCTTGTAGTTCAGGTTGGTCTTGAATTCACTGTATAGCTCAGGCTGGCCTTGAACTCATGGCAGTCCTCCTGCCTCAGCCTCCTGAGTGCTGGGATTACAGGCGTGCACCACTGTGCCCAGCCCAATTGTTTAGTTTTAGAATGTGGTTTAGTAATCATAATTTTATCAAGTCAGTTATCCTTGGACATTTGTTAGCTAGGTGATCCATCCCAAGTATACCACACACACACAAAAACAAATGATTAAGTGGTAATATTTCCATACCATGGGATACTGTGCACTAATGAAAAAGGAACTTGGTGGGGATCAAGCCCATGGCTTTGGACATGCTAGGCAAGTGCTCTGCCTCCGATCTACACTCTCAGGCCAGAACAAACTACTGATATATGCAATAATTTACATGGACCTGAAAGGAATTGTGGTTAATGAAAAAAGCCAATCTCAGAAGTTTACATGCAGTGATTGAGGACCAAGAGGGTCAAGGTGGCAGCGGGCGGAAGGCATGGACATGACCCGTTATTACGAGGACAAGCCGGTCTGAAGGAGGACCTGGGTGCATGTCTGCTGCAGTCGAACTGTGTGCTCCAGGAAGGAAAGTCTCCTCGGGAGTGCTTGAAAGAAATATACCGCAAAGCTCTGAAATACTCATTTTTTGAGTGTAAAAGATCAATGTTGGATACCAGATCAAGATTCAGAGGAAGAAAAGTATATTGATACCATTTTGCTGACGGCAAGATGAAAACCAACAAAGGATTTTTTCTGGTCATTAAAGTAAAAAAACCATTAATTTTTGCTGTTATCTGTTTGTTCAGGTGAGTTTTCTCCATACAACACTGGAAAAAACATGAATTCTATTAATATGTATAAGGGAAATGTTTTTCCTGATCTACATTGTTTTTAAAAGATCAATTTAGGTGTACAGTTTTGAGGATTGACCTAAAGCGCAAGGAATGGTAAGGTTATTTTCAAACTTGACTCTTTAATCAAATTAATTTGTGTATCAGGAAGCCACTAATGTGACAGAGTCAATAATACAAAGCCTGTCGAGACGAAGTTTATTAGAAAAGTTTACGATAAAACTTTTTCTTTTATTCAGTTTGTCCTGTTTGATTTTAAAATAAATTATGTTTAAGGCTGGAGATTTAGCTCAATGGTTCCAGCACCTGCTGTGCAAGCACAAGGTCCCAAGTTCAATCCCCGGTACAAAAAATAAATAAAACCTAAACTAAATTATGTTTGATTCCTTGGAGAGGAAATGTCCTTTTGTATCAATTCAATGAAGTACCAACCTCAAAACTTTAAAACCCTCCACTGGCACAGCTGGATGCCCCTAGAAGATACTGCCAGGGCTCCTTCTACCTCTTGGCTGTTGGCAGGCTGACCCTGTCCACATAAGGAGCCAATATCAGCCTTAAGCCCACACCCTTAACATCTGAGATCCAAAAGAGAGCGAGCAAACTTTCCTTACCAGGGTCCACAAATCAGATCCTACTGAGGGACTTGGGTCTCCTCTGGATCATCAGATACCTGACCTTGGCCAGGCCTGTGACTGGTAACATCCACTGGAATCGCATTGGATGAGGGATCTGCAACACTTAAAGAGGGCAATGGAGCAAACCAAAACATCAGATACTCACTACAGACAGCAAAGGTGAAAAACAGGAAGTGTTGGAAATGTTTAGGCTTTTTTGCTGTGCTATGGTTTGAACCCAGGGCCTTATGCACACTAGGCCAGTGCTGTACTACTGAGCTGTATCCCCAGCCCTAAATTTTATTCCCTCAATAGCTTTATTCTGATCACTTCATACAGTAGAGCTAAATAGGAATCCAAGTTTCCAGCTTTATTTTTGGCACTGAAGATCAATGAAAAGCCATAGTGTCTCCACAGTTCATTGGAGCTAAAGCAATCGAGGTATTGTATTGCTCACTCAAGGTTCATCAGAAGTTGTGAGAATCCCCCAGAGTATCACAGGGAAAGGAAAAATGGGTTTCTTCAATAACTGTTGTATACCTATTTAAGTGCTACAACTTTTTGTGGGGCTGGACGTTAAACTCATGGCCTTGCATATGCTATCCAAGTACTTTTTTTTTTTTGGTACCACGGATCGAACTTGGGTCCTTGAGCTTGCAAAGCAGGCGGCGAAACTTTGAATTTCCCTACTTTTTTTTTGGTACTGGGGATCGAACTCAAGACCTTGCACTTGCAAGGCAAGCAGCGGAACC
Organism: Heterocephalus glaber; assembly: GCF_053883595.1. Lineage (NCBI taxonomy): Eukaryota > Metazoa > Chordata > Mammalia > Rodentia > Bathyergidae > Heterocephalus > Heterocephalus glaber. Next base: position 28,207,227 of record NW_028258296.1, on the reverse strand, counting down.
ACTGAGCTAAATCCCTGGCCCCTCCAAGCACTCTTAACACCGAACTAAACTTCTAGGCCTGAGTGCTACAACTTTATACAAAACCCTGTTTTTTCTGTTTAGGTATAGTTTTATTGAACCTTTATTTGGAGAAATTCACATACCACCAATTCACTCTTAAACTATACAGTTAAGTATTTTTACTATATCTACAGAGGGTGCAGCCATCAACACAATTCCAAGATGTTTTCATCACTCTAAGGAGAAACACCCATCAGCAGTCTCTCCTCAATTCTTCTCGCCCTCCTCTCCTAGCAACCACTAATATACTTTGTCTCTACAGAGTTGCCTACTCTGGGCTTGTTATATAAATGAAATTACAGTATAGTATGTGGCATTTTGTGACTGGTTTCTTTCACTTACCATGTTTTCAAGGTTCATCAACGTGTAGCATCTATATACTTTATTATTTACTCCTGAATAATGTTCCATAGTACAGACATGCCATATTTTATTTATCCACTCATCAGTTGATTAACTTTACATTGCTTCTTCTTTGGGACTATTATAAAGCTATGAATATATGTAAACAAAAAAAAGTTTACGTGCTTTATGGTACGTATGTGACATCCTTGAAATAAAATGATGGAGGCAATAGATTAATGGTTGCTAAGATTAGGGATGGAAAACACAGATTAGGGGATGGCTTCAGTTTATGACAAACCTTTCAGAAGCCCAAATGTCTGAAAACTACAGAAGCACAAAGGTGCCTAAGGATTTCTACCAGTCTGTGTTAAGAGTGGCTTATCCAGACAGTATAAATGGAGTCTTGTGGCAGAACAGTTCTGTATCTTGACAATGGTTGTACAGATCTACACATGGCAAAAGTGCATAGAACTACAAATACACATGAATGAGTGCATATAAAATTAGTGAAGTCTGAATAAACTGGATTGTAGCAACATCAATTTTCCTGACTTGTACTACACTATGTTCAAAATGTTGCCATTGGGAGAAACTGTGTTAAGGGTAACAAAGATCTCCCTGTACATTCTTTTTTATTATAGATTCTCTTCCCATTAATCTATGATTATTTCAGAATAGAAATAGGAAACAAAAATGTTCAAGCAGCAGTATTTTATGGTTGAAATAGGCTGCTGTTTTGATATATATGTATTTCTGAATGAGCAAAATAATTTATAACATATTAAAACCAAAATAGCTGTAGTCAACTGTCACATTAAAGTATTCGTTCACTAAGATTTTAATTATAAATAGGTTAGTGAAATATATATTTTTGGGGGGTACTGGGGATCGAACTCGGGTCCTTGCGCTTGCACAGCAGGCAGCAAAACCACTGAGCTAAATCCCTGGCCCCAGTGAAATATATTCTTGAGGGAACCTAAAAGAATTGATCCTGATCGTTTTTCATGTGAAATATGAAAGACAAATCAATCCCTTGCTTTTTCAAGAAATTCTACATTCTAAAACACTATCCAAAAGGTATACTACAATTATGAAATATGATACAAGACTAACATTATTAGAATTATTACAACACTGCCACAGGAAGACCACACCTGTTTTCTAAATGTAATCATATATATATATATATATGTATATATATATATATGTATATATATATATATGTATATATATATATGTATTTTTTTTTTTTTCGTACTGGGGATCGAACTTGGGTCCTTGCGCTTGCAAGGCAGGCAGCGGAACCACTGAGCTAAATCTCTGGCCCTCACATTTTTTATGAATCTGAACAGAGAAGTTATCTTTACTTTTTTTAGGTTTACTTTTCAGTGAATAATCATGGCATATAGGTAAAAAGGAAATTCTGAACATCAGTTCCTTCATTTATAAGATGACGAAGTTCTTGTTGAAAACAATCTCAGAATTAAATCATACAGCACATGGAGTAGAGAAGCTCAAGCATAATATAAAATTCTTAAATGTCAAAGGGACACAAATTTTTTACATGTGCTGACAGATCTCCCTTGCCCAAACAGCAAAGGGGAAATACCAAAGAAGATATTTAAACCATAACAGGAAAAGACTGATACATTAAACATATGGCCCATGTAATAATATCATCAAAGGAGATTATTTCCTTTTTTTGACCATTCAAGGCATGATCTCTTATATCTCCACAGCATCTACTACAAGGTGCATTCATCACAGCATACCTAAAGCAAGGCTTAATGTGTTAGAATAAGAAAGCTGTTGGGAATGGTGGTACACACTTGTAATCCCAGCACTTGGGAGGTTGAGGCAGGAGGATTGCTGTGAGTTCAAGTCCAGCCTGGAGTACATAGTGAGTTCAAGGCCAACCTGAACTATGTAGTGAGACCCTGTCTCAAAAACCAAATAGTAACAACAACAAAAACAAGAATAAGAAAACTGAGAATTACTAAGCTCAATACTTTGATTACATAAAAGCAAAGAGTCCGCTCTTATGGAATCAATAAGGGTTAGGATGTAGCTCAGTAGTAGAGTACTTGCCTACCATATGGCAAGGCCCTAGGTTCAATTCCCAGCACTGGAAAGGAAAGAAGGAAGGAGAAAATACAGTATAAATAACCGGGGAAAAAGATAAATATTTGGCAATTATCAATACTCATTTTTCCAGGTTTCAGCTTTCTCATTCTATATTCCAGGAAGTTTTGCCAGACTTCTCAAACTTTAGTGTCCCTCTAAGTGGTCCATCTGTACTTCCTTTGCAAAGCTCTGACCACACAGTATCAATAATTAATGTATACAAACCCTATGTTAACTCTAAGGCAGATAGTACTGTATATCTCTTTTATCTACCACACTACATTGGCCCTGTGCCTGCCTAGCAAGTGCAACGCCCTGAGTTCGATCCTCACTATAGGGTGGGGGGGACCACTACAAAATGCCTAGAACCTAGTATTTCTTTATACAAAATGAAGCACATCACTTATTAAAATTTCATGATATGAATGATCCTTTCTCACTAAAAAACAGGTATAATAAGCCTAGAGGGCTAAGGTCTTCTATATCATTACCTCTGAAATTATAGAACTGGGAGGCACAACACCAGACACACTCAGTCATCTCATCTTTGACAAAGGAGCCAAACACTCTCACTGGAGGAAAGATAGCCTCTTTAATAAATGGAGCTGGAAAAATTGGGCTTCAACTTGCCAAAGATTAAAACTAGACCTATATCTCTCACCATGCACTAAACTAAAATCAAAATGGATTAAAGATCTAAATATTAAAATAGAAACTCTGAACCAGTTGGAACAGAGGTTAGGTAGAACCCTTGAAGACATCAGTGTAGGAAAAGATTTTATGAACAAAACCTCAGTTGCCCATGAACTAGCACAAACAATCAACAAGTGGGATCTCTTCTTATTAAAAGGCTTCTGCACAGCAAGAGAAACCACCAGCAGTGTGAAGAGACAACCCACAATGTGGAAAAAAATCTTCACCTGCTGTTCCTCAGACAAAGGTCTACTATCTCGAATCTATAAAGAACTTAAAAAGATCAGACCTCCCAAATTTAAAGACCCAATCCAAAAATGGGCATCTGAAATGAACAGACATTTCTCAGACAAAAAAGTAGAAATAGCAAATAAATACATGAAAAAATGTTCAACATCACTGGTCATTCAAGAGATGCAAATGAAAACAATGCTGAGATTCCACTTCACTCCAGAAAGAATGGCTGCTATCATGAAATCAACCAATAACAAATGCTGGCAGGGCTGTGGGGAAAGAGGAACCCTGCTCCACTGCTGGTGGGAGTGTAGACTGGTGCAAGCACTGTGGAAATCAGTATGGAGATACCTCAAAGAACTAGGACTGGAAGTCCCATTTGACCCCGCTATTCCACTGCTGGGGATCTTCCCCAAAGAATTAAAAGAATCATACCACAGTGATATATGTGCACCCATGTTCATAGCACAGTTTGTAATAGCTAAAACTTGGAAACAGCCCAAATGCCCACCAACTGGACACTGGATAAAGAAAATGTGGTTTTTTATAAAATGGAGTACTACTCAGCCATAAAAAATGAGAAATTAGAGACATAGCTAAGTGGATGCACACTGAGGCAATACTCTTAAGTGAAATAAATAGGACACACATGTGTAAATACTGAATAGTTTCTCTGGTGTGAGAAACTGAAAGTGTAAATAAGGACTAAATGTATAATAGGTAATGTGAAATAGGAAGAAAAGGGGCAAAGGGGAAGGAAGTGGGAGGGCTAGGGGAAAGGATAGAAGGGAATGGGATTAATATGAGAAAATGGAAAAATAGGAACAAAATCTTTGTAAATAGGGAGGACTGGAGGGGTTGAAGGGAGGGCTGGGCAAGGGTGAAAAATAAGAACCAAGAGAGACTATGTAAAGGTGCAAATTTCCAATGATGAATGTCATTATATTGTATACCTAAAATGTACCAATTATTAGAATGAATAATTGATAATGCAAAGTAGGAAGAAAAGGTCCAAAGGGGTAGGGGTAGTGGGAGGGGCAGAGGAAAGGAAAGAAGGGAAAGGAAAAAATGATGAGAAATGGAAAAAATGGAAATAAAGTGTTTGTAAATAGGGAAGGGTGGAGGGGGTGAAGGGAGGGCTAGGAATGGGGAAAAAATAAGAACCAAGATGCATTATGTAAAGGTACAATTCCCAATGAGAAATGTAATTGTGTTGTATACCTACAATGTACCAATAAAAGAATTTAATACAAAAAAAAATGAAGCACATCACTTATTAAAATTTCATGACATGAATGAGCCTTTCACACTAAAAAACAGGTATTATAAGCCTGGAGGGCTAAGATCTTCTATATCATTACCTCTGAAATTATAGAACTGGGAGGCATTTTAGAATCTTTGTGTTGTCTGAATTTTTTTCACTGAGCACTATTTTTAAATCACAGTTAAATAGTTAAAAACTTTTCACTGTGGGAATAAGCAAAGCTCTCATTTTTCTCATCTGTTTACCTACATCCATTACCTATCATTCATTTTGTTCATTTCCTTGGAACTGCAACAGTAAGTCTCTGTTTTGTTGCCAGGTAAGACAATAATTTGGGGTTAAGCAGAGAAGCAGCATATTAACATTGTTTCCTTCAAGTCAGGTTTAGATGAGGAAAAGGAAGTACTTTTTGAGGGTGGGGTACAGAGGATCGAACTCAGGACCTTGCCCTTGCAAGGCAGGCAGCAGCACAGGAAGTACTTTTTATTCCATGTGAATAATGCCTATTTCAAGAACATTCACAAGTAAGTGACTTGCATCCTTTAAAGGAAGGTGAGTTCTTAGTTTTCAGGTTTCTGTTACTGGACTGTAGCATATGTTCATCATTTTCTAAATTGTGTATTTCCCAATACCAAAGACAAAGTTAAGTAATGTATTATGGAAGCCACTTCAATGGCTGCTATGAAATATTTCAACCTTTTGATGCCTTCTCCAATGTATCCTCCCCCCCGTAATGCGACATTTTACTCACCACTCTATGCAAGACTTTTCCTAATCTGATCCAACTCTATGTCTTCAGCTCCTCCATTACTTTCAAGCATTAGAGCCTTTTTTTCCCCAGCCAAACCTATCTTTTTTGCCCTACTGTTTCCTGAACAGGCCTATTCTTCTTTCTTCTATTTAATGACCTCATTTAGCTTCCCATGTCCTGAAAATTTAAAGACCTCTTAACCTCCTCAGTAGTTATCTAGTCTTCCTAATCTCTCAAGCATTCACATCATTTCTTAGATTTACCTAACTCTGACTGGCTTTGTACTTCACATCTTTTCCCTAATCCATCCTACATACTGGTGGCAAATTCATCTTATTAAAATGCATCAGAGCATAGCAAGATCAGGCCATCTAAATCATTGGGAATCCAAATCATTCCTAGCCTCACCCAAGCCACTGTGAAACCAAAATTTTTTGGAACGCAAGATCTCTGAAATACAAGTTTGCTAGCTAGAAAGGACAGGCCAGTTCTGGGACAAGTTCTCTGCATCAAAATCAGCCAGACTAGGTAGCATTTGGAAAAATGTCTGCCTGTGGACTTGTTTTGGGGGGGTTTTAGTACCAGGAATGAAACTCAGGGCCTCATGCTTGCCCTGTGGCAGGCACTGCACCACTGAGCTATAGTCCCGGCCTACTGCTGTTTTTATAATGCAATTTTGAGAAGCGAGCATAAATTGCTTGCCTTGAAACTACACTGGCTATAGATAAAAGCAGTGGGGAAATGCAAAGCAGGCAAAGTTTAGGGATAAGAGGATAGTCTGTAAGAAGTACATGATAAATCTGTAAGTACTTGTTGCTTCTTAAATGGCTGGGATGGTAAGGGTGCCTTGTGATGGTCAACCTCCTGGGAGTTTTGAGCTCTTTCATTTCATTCATATATTTAGAAATCTGGAGCAGACCACCCACCACAAACTTTGTTTGCCCTGATGCTGTTAACTGGAATAATTTCTCTCTTCTCCATCCTCTGGCCTCATAGCTAAATTTAGGAAATGTCAGAATTTTTTTGTAAGCAGTGGCAAAATTTATTTGACAAAGTGAAAGTGGGGAGAGAAACTGGCACTGCAGAGCAAGTCTGGGCCAAGTAAAGGGAAAAAGCAAGACAAAAGAACACCCTGGAGAAAGCAGGAAGGGCTATCCTGAGGAAAGCCATGAAAACTGGACAAGTCAGAATTTTTATCACCAACACACACTACTGAACCATCCTTGTGTGGGAGTAGTTAATCCTGTTTATTCTTCCTGCACCCTGGAATGCCCTAACATGCATTTAATATGCAACTTTATATCATTAATGGTATAATTTAAATTCCACCTTTATGAAGTCTTCTCTTTATATTTTCCAAATATTCTCCACAGCCCGGCAAAAGTAAACCCTTCCTTTAAACTGTTTTGCTACTCTAAACCCTGTGAGTAAACAAACATAATCTTACCAGCAAAAGAAAAAGAAGGAATAGTGTTAACAATTTCACATTTTCCTCCTAATAGTGTCTTGAAAAAAAATACGCCCTCAAAAACTGAATATATGAGCTATTCATTCTCAACTCTAGGTCTTTCATATTTGGCTCCATTTTCAATTGAGCTTTTTCCTTAGCTTTGGAAGATAACCCATTATTCAAATTACAACCTAACAAATACTGAAGTCCAAATCAATCTCATTTCCACAATGATGTAGCCCAGTGTTGTGTATTTGTTTTTTGGTACTGGGGATCAAACTCAGGACCTTGCACTTGTGAGGCAGGTGGCAGCACCACTAAGCTAAATCCCTGGCCCCCAATGATGTGTATTTTGACACCTGTAGTTATGTTACTCTTTGGGACACCTGACGCATATCTTATGTCCCAATTCCCAAGACTATAATACTATGTAAATATCTTCAACCTCCTCCCCAAAAGTTCCATATTAATTCATTCTATGTCTGATCCTATTTTTGCCAGTAAAAATCCTATCATCCTTCAATGCCAAATTCCCTCCATTAAGTCCTTTCCTAGTATCTTTCTTAGGCTTACTCTAAATTCCTATACAACTTTGTACCAATATTCCATAGCAACTACATTTTCAATTCAAATTCATATTTATGTGTCTTCTATAATTTAAGAACTCAAATCAGGGCTTCTAATATTTCATTTCTCTCTTCACAGCAATTCATAGCCATTTGTGTTAGCTTCAGGTTAACATAATAAATACCTTACACTGCCAACTTATAAAGAGAAAAGGTTTAGTCTTGCTCACAGCTTTGGAGGTTTAGGTCCATCATCAGTTGGCTCTGTTGCTTTTGGCCTCTAGTGGAATAATACGGCAGGGGCATATAGCAGATCCAATCACCTCATGGCCAGGAAGCAAGAGAGAAGAGGGGCTGGAGTCTCACTGCTTCCTTCAAGGGAACATTCTCAGTGACCTGAAGACTAATAGGCCCTACTTTTTTTCTGAGACAGGTTCTCATTATGTAGTTCAGGCTGGTCTTAAACTACTATGTAGCCCAGGGTGGCCTCAAATTCATAGCGATCCTGTCTTAGCCTCCCCAACTACTGGGATTAGAGGCATACACTACCATGTCCAGCTCTAAGCCCTACCTCCAATTGCACCAAGAGCTGGGGATCAAGTCTCTAACACATGGGACTTTAAGGGAAATTACAGGTCCAAACTATATAACCTATTGCCCCCAAAGGCTTATGTCCACCTCATGATGTAATTCAGATTCAGTCTATCTAAGGGTCCCCAAAGCTTTAGCTGTTCCCCAAAGTCCAAGTCCAAAATGTCCTCTGAAAATCAAGGCAGAGTTCTGGGCTCCTATGAAAACCAAAAATAAAATTATATAATTCTAGGATATAATGGTGGGACAGGCACCGGGAAAGCATCCCTATTCCTAAAGGAGGGAATAAAAGGAATCACCCCAAACATACTAAATCCTACAGGTGCTTGTCCAGAATCTTATTCACACCATAGTAAGATACAGACTGCCACAAGCTTGGGCTGCCCTACCCCCATAGCTTTGCTAGTTGCAGGTCACCAGGCCACACTCTCAAGCTTGTCTTTGCATGCTGTGCACAGCTTTGCTTAACAGGCATTCTCTATTCCTGGTACCACTTCCTTCTTGGAGTCTTCCCTACAAGTTTGGCTTCACTATCACAACTCCATATTACACCATTAGAAGCTGTCTGTAGACTCAAACCCCACAACATACCATCTGGCTTACCAAGCTTTCATCTAAAGCACTGATGAAGTCTCCAGGACCCTGAAACTCTTGTATTCTCTATGATTCCAAAGGCAGCATCACTACATCAAGGTTTGCTGCCAGGATGAACTGTACCTGGGCCTATCAAAACCACGGCTACAATGGCCCAAGTACTTTGCCAGTTCAGGCAGTCCTGGATGAGCAGGGCATCCTAGGGCTCTCCTTTCAAAAGATTGTACTATAGGAAGTCATTCTAAGATGCCTCCCTGGTATCTCTTCTGTTTTCCCAATTTAAAGACTTGGCTTCTTGTGTATGTGTGTGTTTGTACCAGGGATTGAACTCAGGACCTTGCACTTGCATGGGAGGAGTAGCACCACTGAGCTAAATCCCCAGCCTAAGACTTGGTTTCTTTTTTTTTAACTTTTTTTTTTTTGCTACCGGGGATAGAACTTGGGTCCTTGTGCTTGCGAGTCTGGTGGCAGAACAACTGAGCTAAATCCCCAAGACTTGGATTCTTTTTAGTAGGACTGTCTATTTAGCAGCTAAATACTCCTTTGGCTGCACCAAATTCTGGCCAAACTTCAAGTTCTCCAAACCTACTTGTTCCTTTTCCCTCCTGATTCTCACTGTAAATGTGGCTAAAAGCAGTCAGTGATACCCACACAGCTGGCCAGAATGCTATGCTGCCTTGAAGCTTGCTCCTACAGATAAACTACTGTAATTTATCCCCTTAAACTCAGCCTTCCATGAAGTCTCAGAGGATAGACATGGACAAAATGTAAACTCTTTGCTATAGTAACAAGGGTATCCTCTAGTCCAGTTTCTAACAGGTTCATTTCCATCTCAAACAACATCAGCACACCTTTACTGTCTGCACTGTTAACACTCTGGTCTTCTGAGCTCTACCCTTATTAAGCTCTGCTCTATACTATTTTAAGCCTTTTATGCTCAAGACATTCCACACTCATCCTTCCGAAAGCTTTTTTACATTATCAGGTGTGATTATAACAACCCCACCTCTTGGTACCAGTTTTCTGGGTTAGTCAACTTTCCGTTACTACAAAAACTGCTTGAGATAATCAATTTGTAAGAGAAAAGACTCATTCTGGCTCATAGATTTGGTCTATGTTGAGTTTGCTCCATTGCTTTGTGTGATAGAGCAGAGCTCACCTCATGACCAGGAAGCCAAGGCAGGAATGGGCTGGGGTCACACTATCCCCTTCAAAGGCAATCCCCTAGCAACTTGATTTCCCACCAGACCCTAATCTAAAGTTTCCACACACACACACCCAATAGTACCATTGGCTGATCATTCCAGAGCCAGATTATAGCATCTGAAACATTAACTTGATACAACAGTTCAAGATTTTTGGTATCTAAACCATTTTCAGAACTGAAGCATACAAAACAATTTTGGAGTAATATGGTAATGGGTTGGACTTATGTCCCCTCTGCACTCCCAAAAAACCCCAGTTCAATAATGGTTAATGTAAGTTAAGAGGCCAAGGTCTTTCCAGATGTGATTAAGGATCCCCAGATGAGATCACCTAAGATTTAAAGTGGACCCTCAATCAAATTACTCCTTAAGTCACACAGATTTGAAATAGAAGGCCTTGTAAATACAGACAGAAATTGACAGTGATATGTTTATATTCAAGGAAAACCAAGGATTGCTGGCTCCAACCAGAAGCTACAGGAGAGACAAAGAATGGCTGCTCCTCAGAATCTCCAGAGAAAAACTACTTCCACCACCTTGACTTTAGACTTCAGGTCTACAGAACTGTGTCAAACTGCTGTTGTTTTATGCCACCAAGTTTGTGGTAACTTCTCATAGATGATGAAATAAACTAATACAAATACCTCAGTACTGTGGCCTTTTAAAACCCTGGAAAATCAAATTTTTATTTTCAGAAATAACAATGGAGTTCTTAAGAAATAGATTTCCTGGGTGTGATGGTGCACATTTGTGAACCCAGCTACTTGGGAGGCTGAGGCAGAAAGATTTTAAGTTTGAGAGGATTCTGGGCAAGTTAACAGGACCTCGTCTCAAAATAAAGTAAGACTAAGAGGTAGTCCAGTGGTATGGAGGAGGGCACACATATGCTTTACTTAACTAAACTTGTATGATGAGATTTTAATAAGCAAGAAGTAGGAGTGGCAGTTTTGTTTTTTGGGTTTTTTTGCAGTACTAGGGATCGAACTAAAAACCTTGCACTTTCGTGGCAGGTATGGTGCCACTGAGGTAAATCCTCGGCCCTAGGAGTGGATTATTTTGAAGTCAGTGCTACCTCTCAATATAAAATATCTTGTGTTGTTATTTTTTGTAGGAGTTTTTTTGGTCCTACTGGAGATTAAACCCAGAGAGCTCCACCCATGCTAGGCAAGTACACTCTACAGATTCAACCTTTTAAAAAGATTTTGAGGGCTGGGGATTTAGCTCAGTGGTTCCACCGCCTGCCTCACAAGGTCAAGGACCCGAGTTCGATCCCCGGTACCATAAATAAATAACTAATTTTGAGACAGATTCCCTAAGTTGCACATACTATCTTCAAACTTACAATCTCCCAGCCTCAGCCTCCGGAATTGAGTTTACAGGTGTGAAACACTGCACCCAGCCAAGAGAACACAATTTTAAAAGATGTAAAAACCAGTTTTACCCATATAGACTGTAATTTTCAAAATGCTTCTTCTAAAAAAAATATGGTGAATAGAAGTTGTAGTTTATGATTATATTTTCACCACAATATGTCTTACTGTTGATTTTACATTTCACATTTTAGTACTGTTTATTGTTTAGGAAGAATTTTAATCCAGTGCTTTCCTTTACCCTTATACTATACTTCTAAGTTATCCAACTTGTGCTTTTTCTTAAGTCAGAGTACACTAAAGTATAAAATAATTCAATGACCCTAAACCATAAATTAAACCCTTAAATTCCAAATAATAATTGGATATTGTGTAATTCTGCTGATTTATCTATGAAACCTAGTATCTTCAATCAGCAGATAAAATCTGACAACACATATTTTCTTTACAAAAATATTTCATTTAAAAATAAATGTAATAGATGCAAATATCCTCAACAAGATAATGGCAAACAGAATACAGAGGGTCATCAAGAAGATCATACACCCTGACCAACTCGGATTTATCCCAGGGATGCAAGGATGGTTCAACATCTGTAAATCAATAAATGTAATACACTGTATTAACAGTCAAGGACAAAAACCATATGATCATCTCAATAGATGCAGAAAAGGCATTTGACAAAATCCAACACCCATTCATGATAAAAACCCTACAGAAAATTAGAATAGAAGGTCTTTACCTCAACCTGATTAAGGCTATCTATGAAAAACCAACAGCCAACATCATACTAAATGGTCAAAAAATGAAAACTTTCACACTAAAATCAGGAACAAGACAAGGATGCCCACTATCACCACTCCTGTTCAATATTGCTCTGGAAACATTAGCCATAGCAATTAGACAAGAGAAAGAAATAAAAGGAATAAAGATAGGAAAGGAAGAAGTTAAACTCTCTCATTATTTGCTGATGATATGATACTTTACATAGAAGACCCAAAAAACTCAGTCAAAAGCCTTCTAGAGCTAATTGACAGATGCAGTAGAGTAGCTGGATATAAGGTCAACACTCAAAAAACAATAGCCTTCTTATACACAAATAGCAGACTTACTGAGAGAGAAATTTGGGGAATAATTCCTTTTACAATAGCATCTAAAAAAATGAAATATCTAGGAATCAACCTAACAAAGGAAGCAAAAGACCTCTACACTGAAAACTACAGTACTCTGAAAAAGGAGATTGAAGAGGATATAAGAAAATGGAAAGACATCCCTTGTTCCTGGGTAGGAAGAATCAATACAGTGAAAATGGCCATATGTCCAAAACTGCTATATAGATTTAATGCAATACTGATTGAAATTCCAACAATATACTTCACACAACTAGAGAAAACAATCCAAAAATTCATTTGGAAGCAAAAGAAACCTAGAATAGCAAAAGCAATTCTGGGCAACAGAGACATGGCTGGGGCTATCACAATCCCCAATTTGAAACTATACTACAAAGCTACTGTGATAAAAACAGCATGGTACTGGCAAAGAAACAGACCCGAGGATCAGTGGAATAGATTAGAAGATGCAGAAACAACTCCAGACATACTCAGCCACCTCATCTTTGACAAAGGAGCCAATTGCCCTCATTGGAGAAAAGATAGCCTATTTAATAAATGGTATTGGAAAAACTGGATTTCAACCTGCCAAAGATTAAAACTAGACCCATACCTATCACCATGCACTAAACTAAGGTCGAAGTGGATTAAAGAGCTAAATATCAAGACAGAAACTGTAAACTTGCTGGAAGATGTTAGGTAGAACTCTCAATGACACTGGCACAGGAAAAGACTTTATGAACAAAACTTCAGTAGCACAGGAACTAGCACAAAGAATCAACAACTGGGACTTCATCTTATTAAAAACTTTCTGCACTGCAAGAGAAACTACCAACAGAGCTAAGAGACAACCTACAATATAGGAAGAAATTTTTAGCAGCTGTACCTCAGACAAAGGTCTACTATCTAGAATATACAAAGAATTGAAAAAAATCAAACCCTCGAAATTCAAAGACCCAATTCAAAAATGGGCATCCGAAATGAACAGACATTTCTCAGACAAAGAAGTAAAAACAGCAAATAAACGTATGAAAAAATGTTCAACATCACTGGTCATTTGAGAGATGCAGATGAAAACAACACTGAAATTCCACCTCATCCTAGAAAGAAAGGCTGCTCTCAAGAAATCAACCAATAACAAATGCTGGCGGGGGTGTGGAAAGGAACCCTTCTCCATTGTTGGTGGGAGTGCGGACTGGTGCAACCACTGTGGAAATCCATATGGATACCTCAAAGAACTAGGACTAGAGGTCCCATTTGACCCAGCTATTCCCCTACTGGGTATCTTCCCCAAAGAATTAAAGGAATCATACCATAGCGATATATGTGCACCTATGTTTATAGCAGCACAATTTGTAATAGCTAAGGATTGGAAACAGCCTCAGTGCCCATCAACTGGAAACTGGATAAAGAAGATGCAGGTTTTTTTAATAAAATGGAGTACTACTCAGCCATAAAGAACAAGAAACTAGAGTCATTTATAGCTAAATGGATGCATATTGAGGCCATACTCTTAAGTGAAATAAATAGGACACACATGCGTAAATACCGAATAGTATCTCTAGTGTGAGAAACTGAAAGTGTAAATATGGATGAAAATGATTAAAACGAATAATTGATAATTTGAAATAGGAAAAGGTCCAAAGGTGGAGGAGTGGCAGGAGGGGAAGGGGAAAGGGAAGAAAGGAAAGGAAAAACTATGAGAAAGAAAAAAAAATGGAAACGAAATCTATGTAAACAGGGAAGGGTGGTGGGGGTGAAGGGCGCATAGGTAATGGAGAAAACAATAAGAACTAAGATACATCATGTTCAGGTACAAACACCCAATGATAAATGTAAATGTACTGTATACCTAAAATGTACCAATTAATATATAAATTTTTAAAAAATAGAAAAAAAAATGTAAACTATTTCTTTAAATTATTTTTCCCCACACCGAACAGGGGATTGAGACCAGAACCTTTTCACTGAGCTTCAACCCCGGTTCTTTTTTGATTTTGAAAAGGAGCCTTGCTAAGTCACTAACCCACTAAATTGCCCAGGCTGAGCTCGAATTTGTGATATTTCTGTCTCCCAGAGTGCTGGAATTAAAAGCATGGGCCACCACACCCAGCATTTAAAAATATTTTAGTCTAAATACTGTTTTCAAGTAATTAAAAGTATTTTATTTAAAAATAATTTCCAGGGCCAGGGATTTACCTCAGTGGTTCTGGCGCCTGCCTTGCAAGCGCAAGGTCCCAAGTCCAATCCCTAATACCAAAAAATAAAATAAATAAAATAAAAATAATTTCCAAAAAATCATGAAACTGATCCAACTGAAACTTCTATATAAAGATAACAGTCATTGTACGTGACTTAATTTTATACACTTTACTGACTTATTTAGCCAAAGTCAGGAAACAAAGCAAATTAATTTGATAAACATTACTACTTGAATTTGATAAAAGTATGATATCAGAAATTAATTATGATCTTCTGAAACCTGACATTTTAAGTTTAACTGCACACAATTTTGGCACTTAAAATACTAAAAATTAATCAATTTATAATATCAATTCTTAAATTCATTTAACCTATAAAGCAGATAATTAATAAATTACTGCTAAAATACCATCTCTTCTCTATTTCATTGGTTTTCTCTTATGCCTATGATATATGAACATGTAATGAAATCATGCCATATCAATTTGCTATTCTTTAAAACGGTACTATACTTAATGTCCATACTTCTATTTCTTCTTTCTCATAACACAGAATACATACAAGAACCTACTCTAGAATAGTCTTAATTGACCTGCCAGTTAATAGAAAACCACAGGATATACTATACTGGGCAGGCAATTTTTGATACCTGAAGGAACGATGAAGATGGATTAGGGAGCCACAAGATAATCAACTTCATTCTACACTCTACATTATAGTTGTATCACAATTCTCCAGCTGTGATACTTCTAAATACCTGAATGACTTCTATTTCATAAGGTAGGAAGCAAGAAAATCAAACTAAAAATTGAATCTCTTGAGTAATAAATATAAGATGCCATTTACTCTTTCTTTGGAGTAAATAACTCAATCTTCAGTCTAAAAAGAAAGCAAAATTGTGAGTAAAATAAGGTCCAAACTTTTATTCACATGATTACCTGGTTGTCCCAGAAAACCTTGCTTAAATCCTTTCCACTCTATCACATATAATGTTTAGCAACTAGGTGGAAAAGAAAGGGAGAAAAGCCACTTAATGCACTGTGAATAAAATGGATTAAAAAGAGGACTCCCATAGAAGATACAGGAAAAAGACATATAAAAAAGTACCACCTCGTCTAGGTCATAAAGAAAATCAGGATAAGAGTCCCCTAACTACATCCAGATCCCTGTACCACCATTATTACAGCAACACATAATAATAAATATACATAATCTCACAGCGGACAAGAAAGGTTAACATGCCAAAAATGGTGTTTATAAGAGCATTAAATATTTAATATATTCTAGAAAACCCTTCAATAAGAGGCATTTTTAGTGTTTCTGGTATTTTTATAAAGAGGTATCAAAAATAGGTCTCTACTGAAATAATTCTTCACTGGACAATTTATATCCAGAGTTAAAAATAACAGAAAAGTCTAAGTATAAGGTTCTGAAATATTATAATTAAAATAACTTTTTCACAATGGTTCTGTTACAGAATATACCCTTGGATACTGAAATAATATAGAAAACAAACTGAGCCTCCCACTAAGTGGTAAATGAGCCAATAGGCTTTCCTTCTCCAATTTTTTTTCCAAAAACTTTCATTTCTATAACTTTCCACATTCCTCAAATATGTTTATTTTCAAGGCTATTTAAGGCTTACCATATTTTTAAAGAGGACCCTTGTTAAAAAACCTTAAACTTCTGCATAGGAAAAATTACCTTGCATTCCACAGATAGTATTAAAGAAATTATTTATTTATTTTTTGGTACCAGAGATCGAACTCGGGTCCTTACGCTTGTGAGGCAGGCGGCCTAATCCTGGCCCTAAAGGAATTATTTAAATGTTAACTACTGGTTACAATGACAATATTTACAGTTTAACATAAAGAATACAACACTGATCCTGGATGCTATTATCCTATTTAACTTAAATTTCAATAACATTTTGAGTAATTTTAAAGCAATTTATTTATAAAAACTGTAACGTATCAAATTATATATGCAATTTAGTGACTAAGAGCTATATATTACAAATTTTTAAAATTCATTTAAAAATGCTACTTTTCCAGCAAAAGTAAAACTTCTGGAACTCTTAATTTCTTTAGAAAACTTTTGTGAGCTTACTTTTAAATTGTGCTTGCTATGAAAATATTACTTTTGGCCTAGAGATATAGTTCAATGGTAGTGTGTGTACTAAGCACTCATGAGGCCTTGTATTCAATCTTGGTACCACTACCCCCCTTTTTTACTTTTACATATTGTCAGTTTTTCCTATTAGCAAATGACATAATAATGATGGGCTAAATGACCTTGGTAGAATAAAACAACAAAATACAAAACAGACTTATTTAACTGCCCAGGTCATACATAAGACCGGGATAAAGATCAAACATCTCCAAGAAATGGCAACTGGCATGTGCAGACTCTCAAAATGTTTTCAAAATGAAGCAATCAGTCCATCAAAACATGCCCATCTGCTATAGTTTCACAGTACACATGTACAGATGATCTATATGTAAAAAATACACATTATTTTGTGACTTATCTATGTACTCAAAGTCAATACTGCTCATGTGCTATCTAAGAAAACATAAGAGTAATTAAATACTAAGAAATGAAGATTATTGTTCGGAAGGGTCAGAAACCATTATCTAAGGTTTTGTGCCCCCGCCCCCATAAACCAATTTTTGCCCATTTAGGGATGTCACTCTCACTGGGAATGTATGTCATAGGGTGAGAGGTGGGGGGAGAAAAGACTGAACACTTTTCAGTAAATACAAGTTGCAGAAGTAGACTAGTGATTTTGAACAGAATAAATTTTCTGCTTTATCTAAAAATACATTTAATATCATCTTTGAAAGTCTTATTTGCTTGTTCAAATCCAGTGAAAAATTTCTTGAATGACAAATTATATTCCTTGAAGATACTGGACAAATGAGTTACTGAGTATCCAGTTTTTATAATTATCTCCAATGAGAAAAAATGTAAATGAAGCTAAAGAAAGCAGGATTTTGTTGCGTAGAGATGAGGGGAGAAGGAAAAAAAAGTGAGCAGGCTAATCTTTTAATCGTATTCTAATGTTGAATACAAATCTACCAGAGTATCTTGATTTAGCTATCCAAGACATTTTGATATTTCAACTTAAGAATTACAACTATAGTATCATATGGGTTCCAATCTACTTCTTTTACAGAGTCAACCAGTTTGCTTACACATATCTCCCTTCTACCTCTAAATCTGTATCAAAACAGATATACGTGGATTCCTATGGCAAACTGGAAAATCATCCATGATAATAGTTAACTTTATATTTAACTGTCAAGTTTTTATACTCCTGAGGAAAGAGCATGACTGATCAACTGCCACAGAGGAAACTAAACTAAAAGGAAGACTGGGAATGCTTTGTTCAGATGTAATTAAGAAACACTTCCTCACATGATTTTGCACGGACATCTACCCCCACATTCTCAAAGAACTTCAGAACATATTACAAAACAGTCTGTTAAAAATAGCTAAGTTAGATTATGTTCCATCCAAAATTTAAGAGTATCTAGTAGTTCGAAAAAGTAGCCCATAATACAAGCATTCTATATTCAACACTGATAAATCTTCCAAATATATACATGATAGAAATGAAATATGAATACCAGAACATAATTGCAAAAAATATTCCAAAATTGGGATGGGATACCCTTCAACCTTTCATCAGTGAATACTAGTTATTGACAAAATATACCTAGCAAAACCTGACTTTATCAGGTACCTTATCAAGTACATTAGAACTGAAGATTTAAGACATTCACAATAATTCTAATAACTCATATTGTGCTCTAGTTTAGTCATCTAAGGGCCTAAGAAACTATGTTCATCATTTACTATCAGAGTATTTATAAAAATGTATTTGTTTTGAATTAAAATGGTATTAAAATTAGTAAGATGTATTAATTTTACATCTTTTCTTTCTGTGAGCTAGGAGCAAAGTATTTTAGGGGTGGAAGGACATTCTTTTGTGTGAACCCAGATACCTTCTATTTAAATAAGAAAAGAAACAATTGGGAAGTCTAAATTTTTTTAAAGGGTAGACAGAGACACCGTGTTTCAAATATAAAGTGCAAGCTTGATAAATGTTTTTTTTTTTCAGTACTGGGATCAAACTCAGGACCTTGCACTTGTGAGGCAGGCAGCAGCACCACTGAGCTAAGTCCCCAGCCCAAATATATCTTATTTTTAAAAGATCATTTAAGATAAACACATAGCAAATACTAATTATTACATGGGGGTAAGAGGAAAAGGAAGCAAAGTTTTATAAAGAAAACTCAAGAAAACCTACCAGCAGTAGAATCAGAAAATCCTTACCTCCCTAGCTAAATAAAAGCAGTCAACTACTGCACTAGTGTGTATTTTCAAGCAAATACAGAAGCAAAACTCATTAGCTCTTTAAAAAATACACACATTTAATGTTGGTCTGTTTTAATTCTAAGTAAAGCAATTCCAAAAATACAAACTGAACATCAGAGCCATGTGAACCACCGTGATAAAATAAAACAGACATTCACAATAATTACGTCTAAAGACAGTTTAGCTTGGTAAATCATATTCCAAGTATGGTAAATAAAGAGTTACTAAAAATACTGCTGGTGTTCAGTTAGAATTAAAGGACTTTGGGGAAAATGAAATAATATGATACAGGTGGAGTGTACACGGGATTTACATTTTCCATTACCCCTAGATATAAACAAACATTCAAAAAATCAACACAAACTCTGTGTGTTATTCAAAATATTGCAGCTGCAAGAAAGGCAACTTTAAATTAATAGCTAGGGGAAAATCAAGTTTTGGTGGAGGTAAACAGAAGTGACAGTTTTTGATTTGCACTTTTGTAAAGCTCATTTATACCTGGTAAACCAGGAACCAAATGCAAGACAATGAAGTCCTCTGCTTCTTTTGGCTATAATGTGATAAGAAAAAGTCATCTTTTGAAGATGTTTAAAGAAATAAAGCAACTTTCTTTATAAACAGTCAAATAATCAATTAATGGAATAAATAAGTACTAACCCACATTTTTACCACTCTGTCATCACTACACTTCACATATTTTGCATTTTGGCAGCAAATTCTCCAATTTCTTGTCTAAAATCCACCAATCACTTTTAAAAGTAAAATGTACAGCCACCAAAATAAGAATATTCTTCTGTTTACTCTTTGGCTAAGAAACAAAACAGAACAAAACAAAAAGAAACAAAAGACAACTCTAACACTGGTGATAAAAGAAAGTGGTTTTTTTTAAAACATGTAAAATAAAGTTATCAATTTAAATCTTGGTACATTTTATAAAAACAAGAGGTAATGTTGTAATAAAACAGCAGAAGCCTCAACTAGCAACATACTGTTTGTTAACCCTGTGCAATAAAATACTTTGTTCATACTACACTTATTCAAACATGACTAACAGTAACTACAGACATTTCAGGAATCTTCACCTGATTCCCACAGACTTACTGTTAAGCGAGAGACATTTACAATCAAATGTGCCATGAAAACTTGAAAATGTTACTTCTGGTAGGAAATAATGTTGATATTATTTGAATTTGTTTTAGGTATTGAACAGCTGAGTTACAAGGACTGAAAGTGAAAAGCATTCTAAAAGCCCATGAACACTGTTGTTCACACCCTTCTTCGGTACACACTAAACTTGTCTGACACATTTCTCTTCATACATAGCAAGCAACAGCACCCAATAAAAGCCTGAGAAGAAATGCTGCTGTGTAAATACTGCAACTATTCCTGAAAAAAGAATTATGGGATATATACTCCAAAGCTGCCCATTCCCATAATTTGTATTGCATAGGTCACATAATCACACACATATATATACACAAATGTGTATATATATGTACATGCAAAGAATATATTAAGACGACAATGAAGTCTAGTCACAGAGCAATTTACAGGCTCAATATATTTTTTACACTTTGCTTGAAAGAAAATTTCAATATTTTACAGTCTTTCGGTAGGCATTATATACACTGCACTTTATGAAATCTAAAAGGTATTGAAATAAATTTTTTCCCAACATTTTGGTATAACAAAACAGACAATGTTTCTCCAAATACTTGTGCTATCTACACGATCTGTTTGCTCTGATAACCACTAATCACAAAAACTGACTCAATGGAATAATTAGAAAAATTATCTAACACCATGCATGAGTTTGATTCATTTTTTAATATCCTATCCTAGAAACATTCTACAAATCTTATGATTTAAAAAATTAAGTCTCTGTTCTGATTTTTAAAAGATATCTTTTTTTGACAATATCCATAACATTGATAAGTACATGTTAAGGCTAGTATCATCTCCTTTTGTGACTATTTTTTTTGTTTTTGATGATGTTGTTTTTTAAGAAAGATAGTAAAAGCCAGACTCCTTTAGGGCTTTGAACTGTACCTACAGAAAATGAGTGCAGTGAACATAATATTCACTCCTACAGTCAGGATGCAGTTGCTCCTTCCCATTCCACAAGATACTGCACCTTTCCATCAAGTGTCACCCGACGAGCCAAAACTCGGTACTTTTCGCCACATGCTATTCTACCTGCAGCACCAAAATAACTAGTAATGGAGTTTTTTAGATGATTGAGTTGTAACTCTTGATCTGCTAAGTTATTCAGGATCTCTGTGTTGAGTTCTTCAAATTGATAATCTTCTTGGCCTTCATCATCTTTTACAATTTCTGAGTTCTGAGTCTGGAGTGCTCTTCTCGGAAGACGACCTCTTCTTCTACGCAAATGTGGTATTGCAGCAGGCCAAGATCTACCTGTGCGAGTTCTTTTTCTGGAGTCAGATAAGCTATGAAACAGAAAAGGCCAAAACTGTCGACTAAATTTTTAAAGCATCCTTTGCCCATATAATATATACTGTTTATTTTTGGGTCACTCTAATTACATACCCTTGATAACATAAAAACCAACCAAACCAACACAAATGTAAATGCTATAAAAATCAACTATCACTTGTTTTCATTTACTTTAGATTCTATCACCTTAGGGGTGACCTTGGTAGTTTTTTCTTCCTTAACTATGTACTATTAAGTTTTAAGCAATCAGAGCACATTTTTAACTAGGAGGCCAAATAGGCAAATTCTTACCAAGAAGCCCTATATCTGATATTATCAACTATCTCATTGAAAACAGAGACCATTCATTCATTCATTCATTCACTGACCCAAATACAGAAAAAGCACCAACAAGACACTGTTCCATGTGCTTAAATACTAAAATAAAGGTTCTCTTATTACCAGTTCTAGGCATAGTGAAGTGACGTAGTATAATAAGCACAAATTAGAAGTTAAGGTGCCCTAGGTCTACCTCTGACTCTGTTACTTGGCCAAACTGAAATTTCTTAGCCTCTGTTCACTTGAAAAAGATCATCTTTAGGTCTTTTGCACCACAGAAACACAAGGATTTTATGATCTTATAACAAAAGAATCTTATAGCAAAGAAAGAACCTAACAGATAAATTCAATAAAATCTAATTCCTGAGGGAATAATTCAGTGCTGTTATGCTTGCTAAACATATAATACTGGGCTTGTCATAAAATACCCTCTTCATGTAAGTCTCAGATTCTTCATCTAAAACATGGGAATAACAGGACATGTCTCAAAAAAAATTTTTTTGTTTTAAAAATTACATCAGACAGGGCCAGGAATTTAGCTCAGTGGTTCTGCCACCTGCCTGGCAGAGCGCAAGGTCCGGAGTTCGATCCCCAGTACCAAAAAAAAATGACATCAGATAATGTACTTAAGTAGCTTTGTGGAATACAAAATAAAAAGCAAAAAATATCCCACATTACTATTATTTATTAATGAACAGGTCATACTTCAACCCTTTAACTTAGAATTTTAATAATTTACAAGACCAGTTTTTGAATTATGATTAAGAATTTAAAAGAACATTTCAAACTTAAAAACTAATGATTCTATTCCAATTAGAATGAACTTTTTATATCTGATATGATGTGCTTTAGGAAAAATGTCTTTCTGACAAGTTGGATTACAAGAAATACTAAAAGAGACTTTGCTACTATTTTTGTTACTATTGAGACAGAATCTCAGTAAGTTGCCCAGGCTAGCCTTGAAATCATGATCCTCCAGCCTTATGCTCCACAGTATGCTACTTTTAATTTTGAAAAGGAAAATTCTGAGTTTAAAATCTTTTTACTGATAAGAACATGTATGTGCTTGATTCTTTTTTTGGTACTGGGGATTGAACTTGGGACCTTGCGCTTTCAAGGCCAGCAGCAGAACCACTGAGCTAAATCCCCAGTCCCTTTGTGCTTGATTCTTTTTTTTGGTACCAGGGATTGAACTCGGGTCCTTGCACTTGTGCAGCAGGCGGTGAAACCACTGAGCTAAATCTCCAGCCCTGTGCTTGATTCTTAAAAACCAAAAATTTCCTCAACCAAGGTATACTTGTATAATACAAACATTAAACAGCCTATCAGAAAAGTCCTCTATAGAGGACTATAAAATTTCCTAACAAATTTGAAAAATTTAATGTTTGTACTCTGAGCTGAAAAAATATTCAGATTAATATTAAAAACTTAGTGAATCTCCACATGGACTTTTTCTCAAAAAGCACATTTGTATCAATGTCAGGGGGTAAAAAATTATTCAATCATTACTTTGCCATGAAACACAATCTAAAAGAAAATTAGTAAGGAAGAAGAACATAAAAGACCTACCCATAATGCCTGGAAATACTAGACGAGGTAGTTTCTTTTGTACTGGAAGCACCCGTGAAATCCATATCCGAGGTATTGGATGAATGTGCAGTTCCCTCAGTTATCCTGAGACAAAAGAACTTAAGTGATATAGCAACTATATTACAAAAACTAAAAACACTAATTTCCCCTAAAAAAAAAACGCTAAGAAAGAAGAAAATAATTTTCTATTTACCCTATAGAACAAGGTAAATCCAAGGCAGGATTCTCAGAAACTGGTTCCTTATCCTGGAAAATAAAAATATTGAGTTAAAGCATGGTTCTACAGTAAGCAGGAAGAAATATTAGCTTCTTAGTAAGTTCACATGTGTTTCCTCTCCGGGAACATATATCAACATATCCTCTTACCAAAGGTGGCTCAGCAGTTTTTTGTATCATTTTTCTTGTATATGGGCCAGGAGGACGACCTACAGATTTTTTCTTTCCTTTTTTTTCTATTCCATTGCTTATTTCTCTGAAATAGAAAAAACATTATGTATTTAATCCCTGCATAAAGACAAAGGCTCTCATATGTAATTAGACATGTTTTATATTTTTAATAATAGTAACATGAAAAATTGTAAGTTTAGTCAACAGCATAGATAATATGTTCTAATTTTAAATATTTCTTGACTTGAGATATTTAAGTGTGAAAATTTAAGTAAAAAATTTTCTCTTTAATATTCTGGAATATACATACCACCTAAAGATTTAAAAAACAACCACTACCAACCAGACAACCATACTGGATAGAAGATTTTAAAACTTCTGAAAGTCTGATTATTTAGCTTAGGCTGTTATTTCATGGGGGGAAGACTGAAATTAGCAGTTAGCCTCATAGAAATATCAGTATTAAAATTATGGTAGATTATCAATAAAGGTTATCTAACACACACACACACACAAACACACACAGTTCTAGACTGACACAGAATGAAGGCCAAAGTGGCAGAATGTTGGCAGAGTCTTTAATATGGCAAACTAAAAAAGACTTGGAAAACAATCTTTGAAACAGAGGGCTAAATATCAAGCAACAGAAAGGGAAAAAGAGCAATAGTCAAGGGCACTCCTAATAGAAGAAAAAAGAACCAAGTACCAATATAAAGAACATCTATTTAATTTACTCACCACAATGCTTCTATCCCCGAAGGTTTTAGATAACAGAGATAACAAAGCTATTCCCTATGCTGAGGTTCATATTATAATTAGAAGTTGACAAATATATACACAAGCAAGCTAATAAAATGGAGTCCTATGAGAAATATCAAGGAAAACTCAGTTCAAGAAAAGGAAATATACTATATAATAGGCTAGAGAGAAGTGAATGAAGAAAATGGGAAAACTATCCCTCTAGCTAACAAAGGTCAGGAAATAATAGTGAAAGTATAAGGAAGGTGAAAGTAGGGGAGAAAGAACAAAGGAAAGCTAGACAAGGATAAGATAGGTGGGATATATATTTTTTAAAAAGATAAACAACATACATTTATAAAGGACCATTGTAATACTAGAAAGAATATTCTCAGACTGAAACCAACCCACATGTAGGGCTGAAGAACCGAGGCTGCCTTTTTAAAAAGTTGAACTCTTTTATCAGGTGGCATCAGATGATCTGGCAGCTGCCAAAGATGAAGCATCCTATCAAAAACATCGTAACAATGAGAAAAATTCTGTGGAGTATTTTTTGGAGAGGTTGGTTTTTTGAGACACAGTCTTGTTTAGGCTGGCCTTGAACTCACTATGTAGTCCAGGCTGGCCTTGAATTCACAGCAATCTTCCTGTCTCAGCTTCCCAAGTGCTGGGTTTACAGGCATTTGCTGCCACACCTGGTTCTTTTTTTTCCCCCCCTAACTCATCAACTACTAATAAAAGATTAGAATGATAGAATTTTAAAGAGACAGGAATAATAAGTATTTTTTTCAAGAAAAAAGCTTTAAAGTAGTAGTTTCCACTTTATTACAAATTTCAAATAGCTATGGTACACTGTCAATGCTTTGCAATTACATTTTTCTACTCTCCCAAGATGACTAGTCCCTATCTTTTATTTACTCTTTACATTTCCCTCATTATATAGCCATCTCAGCTTTTACCTCATAGTCCATGGAGAAATTAGAAACTACCAGACAACTTTAGCTATCTCCCTCCTTCCCAAATTATTATACAACGAGCATCTCGCATCTTCTTTTTCTCACCTCATTTCAACAGAAAAGTATTTCTCCTCCTATTAAAAGCTATTCTCGGGCCGGGGATTTAGCTCAGTGGATCTGCCGCCTGCTGTGCAAGCACAAGGACCCGAGTTCGATCCCCGGTACCAAAAAAAAAAATTTTTTTTAAAAATCAAAAGCTATTCTCACATTAAGGCTCTAGATCAGTGGTGGCAAATCTATGGCATGTGTGCCCCAGTGGGCTATTTATCACTGAAAGCTCTAAAAGGTTCACCATCACTGTTCTAGATCCCTTCCCTTTTGGTTTTTCTCAAAGACAGTGTAATATCTTCAATCAGTTTCACTCTCTTCTATGCCAATGTCATTTCCACTAGATTATTTCTACTGGCACACAAGTATCTCCTACCTAATTAAAAACCCATCACTTACTGCTCTCATCCTTCTCTTCAGCTGCCATTATGTGTGCTTCCCTTCATAGTAAAACTTGAGCTTCGACGAATTCATCCTTTCCACACTTTCTCCAATGTCTTTTAAGAATTCTTAACGACAGGTTTTCCTTCTCTGTAATTGTTATTATTATTTTGAATCTGTCTTCCTTCATATGTAGGTAAAGTAGTTTTAACATGTAAACTGAGATGTGCCTGATTCAGTTACATTTCAATCTACCTCAATTTGGCTTTATCTTTACTCCAAAATACTGTTTTTATCAAGGTTACTAATAAAAACAGTATCCAGGGCCGGGGATTTAGCTCAGTGGTTCTGCCACCTGCCTCACAAGCGGAAAGACCCGAGTTCGATCCCCTATACCAAAAAAAAAAAAAAAAAAGTAACAAAAACAGTATCCAAAGTAAACATTCGTCTCTCATCTTAACCCACCTGTCACCAGCATCCTTGAACAATTCAGTATACCCATCTTTCTTGAAACATTCCCTCTATGGTATGTATTCATGACACTACTGTAGTTTCCTATCTCACTCCTTTATTTCACCTCTTCCAAATTTAGGGTTCCCTCCCCTCTTTTTGTTGAGACCAGGTCTCATTATGTAGAATAGGCTGGCCTTTAACTGTAGCTCAGGCTGACTTCAAATTTGTGGTGATCCTCCTGCTTCAGCCTCCTGAGTGCTGAGATTACAGACATGTGCCACCATTCTGGCTTCCAAATTTATAAATGGTATCAGGATACTATTCTGAGCCATTTCTCTTCTCTTTCTACTTGTTCTCTTAAATAATTTCATTCATCCTTACGGTTTTATCAATCAGCTTCCAAATTTATATCATCTTTCCTGACCTCTCCTTTTCTGAGTGCCTGACTTTCACATCCACCTATCTTTATCTCAAACATATTTTCTCCACTCTGCTGTTACCATCTACCCCTGTATAGGCAACCACTTCTCACCCAGAAAACAGCCAAGTTTTTATTTTCTCTTGGCTTCTATTCTTATATACTACCCATCCTAGAAAGAGAATCCAAATAAATTTAAAATAATTAAACCTGCTTACATAGGCATCATTCTTGGAAAACAACCCAAAGTCCCTACAAGACCTATACATGATCGAGCCCCACTGAAACTTTCCAACATCTGGTACTACTACTCTCTAGTCCTCATTTAACTCATACTTATCTTCTGTGCATTTCTGGAATATATGTCATGGCCTTTGTGCATGTTATCTTTTTTTTTTTTTTTTGGTACCGGGGATCGAACTCAGGTCCTTACACTTGCAGGGCAGGCGGCAGAACCACTGAGCTAAATCTCCGGCCCTGTGCATGTTATTTCTGCTACCTGGAATTTTTTCCCTTGATTTGTCACAGGTTATTCTCATTCAAGTCTCAAATATTATCTTAAATAGTCCTTCTTTAAGCCTCCCTTTTAAACTACAAAACTCCCATCTCTATCAATCCCAGTCAAGTTTAAATAAAACAGCATCCTATTTCTTTCCTTTTTTTTCAGTACCAGGAATTGAAGACAGGACCTTGTGCTTTCCAGGCAGGCACAACGCAACTGCGTTATATCTGTAGCCCTGCATGCTCTTTTTTTTTTTTTTTTTTTTTTTGGTACCGGGGATCAAACTTGGGACCTTGTGCTTGCGAGGCAGGTGGTGGAACCACTGAGCTAAATCCCCGGCCCCTGCATGCTATTTCTTAAACAGCACTGATTCAGTAATTATTTTACTTACTTACCACCTATCTTCCCCACTATAATGTAAATCTCCCCACTATAATCCCATGAGAGAAGAAAATCTGTCTTGTCATGGTATCCCCTCTTAGATGAGGAATTTGATAAATGTGTGGAATGAATGAATGAAACGTAAATGAAGAAACATGATCAAGTCAGTATTTAAATCAATGCTTTTCATAGTTTATGTAAAAAAGAAATTATGGAAGGAAAAAAAAAAATCAAGGTAACGGCTGCTTGTACTTTGAAATATACTAATGAGACTAAACAACACACATTTTTAGTTACAGATAAGCTAAAGAGAAAAACTAAGCCACAGATCAACTTTTACCTTGGATCAGATATAGGTTTGGATGCCTTTCTGCCTTTAATTTTAAATTCATGGGATGTTCCTTCAGGTTCTTTCTCTGCTTTGAAAGCCACATTTGGTGGCACAGGAGGAACACGAATTCGTAACCCAAACAAATGCTTCTTCTTCTTTATTTCCTTCCCAGACATAAACCTAAATTTTTAAAAGAATTAACTAAAATTTTAAAAACTCAACACATATACATGGGAGACCCTAACTCATTTAACTTTCACTCATAAGTCCCTTCTATATGGAAGCCCATCTAATACTACAAAAGCCCTTAATTCTCCTTGCTTTCCTTGATTCTTATCTTCCCTAGAGGCAGTCCACTGTACGGTATGGTATCATAGGGGAAGAGATAAGATCAGAAGCGAAAAAAGGCACATGTCCACTTTTCTTTTCAAAATATGACTATTAGCCAGGCTTGACTGCCTGGGCAACATAGTGAGATCTCGTTTTAGAAAAAGAAAAAAGAAAAAGGGGATGTAAAAAGAAGATGTGTCATATATACATGTACCAATTCCCCATGATAAAATGTAATCATTATGTACTGAAAACATGTACTAATTAAAATGAAAAAAAAAATTTAAAAATTGGCTAGGAATATAGCTCAGCACCCCTGAAATCAATCAGTTCCAGGAAGAAAAAATGGCAGCTAGGCCAAGTGTGGTGGTGTGCACCTGTAGTCCCAGCATTCAGGAGGCCAAGGCAGGAGGATCACTTGAGCCCAGGAGTTTGAAGCCAGGTTGGACAACATAGTAAGACTTTGTCTCAAGGCGGGTGGGGGTGGGGGGACAACTAATTTCTTAAAGCAAGGAAGAATGGTACAAAATAATGTCTTTTTAATTCCAATATTTTCCCTATTTTAGTGATATGTTAGAAATATCTCAAAAAAGTTTTATGGAAAGAAGTCTATCTCAAAGTGGACCTGTAAGGAGAGAAAATTTTGTCAGAACTAGTAAATGACAGAATGAGAAAAGAAAGTAGGAAACCCAGAAAATAAAACAAGTGTCTAGTGTGCCAGATGTGGAATTGGAAATAACCTAGAGAACTGTTATTTTAGTATAGACCTGGGCCTCTGAAAAACATGCTCTTAAGCCCTTTTCTTTAATTGTTACGGTCCTTATTCCCAAACACCTTCATTTACCTTAGCTCTAATACAGCCTCAATAGTTACAACAACCTCTGTCAAATATTTGGAATGTTCTTCCACTTTTATGCAAGTTTAAGAACAGCGAGCTCCCATTCCTACTTAAATAGGAACAGATGTATTTCTGACACCCTAATCTGTAATTCAGAATTCACTGTCTCATAAAATATTTTTTACCAGTAAAATAATTACTCAGGTACCTTATGCTTTTTAATTCAACCTAAAGATCTGATGACTAGCAATTAAAATGTAATTTAATGAGGAAATAGAATCTTGTGAGAAACAAAAATTATAAAATTTTATAAAAATACATTATAAAATATAATTCATTAGTTGGAGTCTGCATACACATTTATAAAACATCTATGAGATTTTGAAGATATTTTCAAGAAATTTAGATACCCTAAATTTTTTTAAAAGGAGGGATATCCATATAAAAATATGTCAAATATCACTCAATTATCTTAGACCACACTCAGACCAGTAATACTACTTCTACAACTAAATGACAATAACTAACCTTAAAACCACAGATCTCAAACTTTCAAGACACTTCTATTCTTTGTAATATTAACAAGATTTTTAACTTATTTTTAGAAGAATGAATTACAGAAATAAATTACTGACTATGCTTTTTCAATGGAAGAGATCAAATTCTCTCTGAATGATACTGAGGTGCCTCCCACCCACCATTCCCACAGAAGGATTACTCTTCCTTTCTCCAGTCCTTGAGAATCCCTGCTGTACTCTAACCAAATAAGAACAGGACATTAAAAAATTTTTAATGGTATGTACTTGACCTATATACTAATCCCATAATTCTTAAACAATGCCATTATTCCTTCTTACTGTCTCCCTCATAGGGATACGTAAAATAAATCAACTTACATGGTCTTGTAATCATTTAATGCCTCCAGAACATGCTCATATCTTTCAGATTTTGGTGTGTCTGCCAGCTGTGAAGTATCAAGAAACAATTTAACGCACTACAATTTCATCAATTAGTAATATACAAGTGCTATATAGAGGCAATGTGATGCAAAGGAAAAGTATATACTAACTGATAGTCAGAAGCCTAAGATCCAAGTCCAGGTCCTCACTGATTAGCCACCAGCCATGTGAGCAACATAGGGCCATACAACTTCTCAAGGCTTATTTTTTCAACTACAAAGGATATAAATTCTGCACTAATTATTTTATTAGTTCATTATATAGAAAATAATATATTTTTAAAAGAAATACAAATGGTAAACACTACAAAAATTTTAGTATTAATTTTTAAAAATTCTATAACCCAGGGAAATAATATATTAGTTATTTTAACATTTACCATGAAAGCTCCTAATAGATATCTATAGGAAAAGGTATAAAAGGTAATGAAAAGCATTTTATTTCCCAGTGCCTTTACTGTTATCATAAACAATTACCCATAATGTAAAAATGTACTGCAAAATGAGGGAGAAAGTATTTTCAAAACAACTGTAGACCTGGGCCTGGGATACAGCTCAATGGCACTGGGCTGCCTGGCAAGCCCATGGTCCTGAGTTCAATCCCTGGTACCGCAAAACAAACAAACAAACACAACTGTAGACTTTAGCTGGTCCTATTTGACTGTCATTTTTTTGTCATCATAATCTATTATAAAATCTGCATATTGAATTCTACAAAATATTCTATTTTGTTACAATTGGGCTTTCCCCCAAAGATCTTTCTACTTCTTCAAAGTTGTGTGTGGTTTTTTTTTCTTTTTCTTTTCTTGTTTATTTTGGAGACAGTCTCACTATGTAATTCAGGCTAGCCTCAAACTCACTGCAATCCTCTTGCCTCGGCCTCTTGAGAGCTGGGATTATAAGCATATACTCACTCCCACGTCGGCTCTTCAAAGTTTAAACACTGGTGCACGTTAACAAAAAAGTTCTAAATTATGAAAGGATCATCATGAATTAAAGCCATAAAGACATAAGAAAAAAAAAGGTTCTAAATTATCACAGTTGGCTTTTATAATTATACCCAGTATATTCTTTACCAATTTAAACTTCTAGCTCAGAACTGTTTTAAGGGAAAGAGCAAAAAATCTTCCAAAACGAATACTGGAACAAAAAGAGGCTTAACATTTAGTCAGCTATTCCAACTCTATTATACAGGTGAGTCAACAAACATGAAGTTTAAATAGACTACTCAAATTCCCCTGGTTACTTGAAAAAGAGCTAGAACCTAAACCCAGGTAACAGTAATTCCACTCTGTCAACATTCAACAAGAGCCCCTCCTTCTGTACCAGTGTGTCCACTGCCATAGACAGAGAGACAGGATAGATGGACGGACAGACAGAGATAACATAGCCCTTAGGTGTTAGGCTGTAAAACTTTATCCCACTGAAATTTCTGAGGTATCCAAAGATAAAGAATTTTCCTTCTTTTTTGGTGCTGAGGATTGAACCCAGGGCCTCACACATGCTCTCCCTACCGCTACCCTCAGCCTGAGAATTTCTATTTTAAAAATAGACAAAATCAGACTTTAAAGCTTGAAAGAAACAAACCCTAAATCTAATTCAATCTTCCACTAAGACAACAATCTCTTTTAAAAGAGAGCTAGTTATTCCACCTCGGTATAATGCACCTGCTGAAGCCCATTCTATAGGTAGGCACAACTTTCCTTGAATCCTCTATGTCCTGTTTTATAAAACAGCTCTTCAAACATTTAAAAGCAGCTATCATGTTTAAGTAGGAGATTAGGTTAAAGATTTTAGCAATCACATCACATGATTGCTTCATACTAAACTCTGGGCTAGTTAATTTGATCTTCTCTCTTCTCATTCCCCAAGTATGAACCCTTACTAGATGAACGGCTATCAAATCAAGTATACTCTAGCACACATCTGTACTGTTGTTTGTGTTTAGGCCTAAAAGAACTTTGTAACTGTTACTAATTTGATTTTTTTCAGCTCCAATATTTCACATGATCTTTTTTTGATTCTGACATCCTTTGTGAATTGAGGACAGAGATAAACACAGACCCTTGTGACCCTCCATTATAGTATCCCTTAAGAATGACTCCATACAAATGAAACAAATTTTCACTGTAGTAAGTTCACATTTCAGTACCTTAACTAAAATCGTTATACTATGCCTATGATGGCCACAGCATTGGACAAACCAGCACTGCTAACCATGTCAAAAAGAAACTAGGGTACTTAATATGATTTATTTATAATAAGGTGGGGTTTTTTCTCTTTGCTTTTTAGCTTCACAAATCATAGATCTGAAAAGTCTCCACAATTTTGGTGAGACTCAGCAAAAAACTGACTTCCTAATTTCTAAAACCCACTCCCTCTTTACTTTTTGAAAATCACAATGATTTCTTTCAGTTCTTTCAGTGCTTATTCCCTAAGGTTTATCACAAATTTTATCTGTCAGTGTCTTCCGACATGACTATTTTGCAAAGGACTATATAAACTCACATAAAAATGTCAAAGGTTCCCTTACTGTATTTTAAAATCTAAACATGCAGCTTTAATAATTTAAATCAGATCAACTATACTAGAACATCATATTCTAGGCCTGTGTTGGCGAACCTATAGCATGCATGCCTCATCAGGCTGTTTGTATCATTAAAAGCTCTAAAAGGTTCGCCATCATTATTCTAGGCTATCCTACCATAAAGTTTATTTTATATCTCCAACACAAAAAATACTTTTTGTTACTCCCTCTGCAAACATTAATCTCAGTTTATTTTTATTTTCAAGTTTATGTATTTCTGTACAGACATAAGTACTAATATTTAAAGTATAACTTTCAATAAAATAAACCATTCAATTATCAATATTGAGTCTCATGCCACCTAGGCGCAGGTATGCCAACAATTTATTTGTCAACCCATATGTCACATACTAATATATAACACTCAAGGTCCCAAATATAGCTATTAATCAGATTTACTATTCACATTTAAAAATATGATACCATCTCTATGATATGTTTTTTTCCTAGCCAAAATATTCCCACCATAGTATGTTACTGAGTTTCACCTATGCTTTTCTCCTTATCCCCATCAAAAGGTAGCAGTCTATATTATTCTGCTATCAACGTTAGGGTTTTAAAATTTTAAGATCACAGTCAACAGAAAGTGGGATTATTACAGAATTATGATGTCAAATCACATTAAGAATCAAAGACAACTGAAAACAGAATCCAAAAAGTATTACTATTTTATGTTAAAGTCCCCAAAGCAATATGATACAACAGTGACCCTTCATTTTAATAAAAAACCTTAAGGTATGTTTATTATAGTCTCAAATGTTACATTAAGTATTTTTATTATCTCAAAGAAGCTATTTGAAAACATAGTTCCTCAAACAACTATACTCATTTTATATGGTAATCATTAAGACACCAAGTTACAAACATGAATGTACAAAAACCACATAAACATGACATAAAACTATCATTATCTTCTAACATGGTTTACAAGTTTGAGTTCCTCTTATCAGCAAGCTTATAGTCAACTAAGAAAAAAGATACATATGAAAGTTAAATTTATCTTTCAGTATGAAAGTATTATCTCAAAAATAAATTTATTGTTTTTAAAACTTCTTTTTGCTATTCAAAGAAGTCATAACTTTGATGATGTATCCATGTAGGTTAATCAATTGTAACTAATGCATTATACTGGTGGGGGATGCTGACAATGGTGGAAGCGATATACTATATGCATAGGAAGAGGATAAGTAGGCTATCTCTATAACCCCCTCTCAATTATGATATGAACCTAAATCTGCTCTTAAAAAGTTAATTTTTTTAAAAAAAGTTTTTGTTTTGTTTTTTGAGACAGGATCTCACTATGTACTCCAGGCTGGCCTTGAACTTGTGGTAGAACTTCATACCTCAGCCTCCAGCATGCACCACCACATCTGGCTCAATTTCTTACATAATCACAAGATTTATTTTTCTTCCCACCTAAGCAAGAAGGGATGAAACCCCACATTTGAGAAAGCAAAACTGTTCACTACTATTGTGTTTTATTTCACATTTGAAATTTCTAGGCCAAATGCTTATATAACATAATTCAAGTTATCTACAGTAAGAATTGATGTTCAAAATAATTCCAAAGTAGCCAATGATGAAACATAAATAAAACTAGGTGTGGCGCCACATACTTGTAAATCCCAGCACATACTCGGGAAGCTGAAGCAGGAGGATAGCTGCAAGTTTAAGGCCACATATCAAGACCCTGTCTCAAAAAACCAAACCAAAACAAATATATACAAGTATGGGTGTATATTATATATACCATATAATATTATATATTATATACAAATATCCCTCATTTAATGGCCTGTTTGACAAGTATTCAGATTTAAGGCTCTTTTTTTGGGTACAGTTCTGTACATCTTGTTTATAGAGCCTCAATGTCTATTATACAGTATACCTTGTTTATACAGTACTGTAATTTTTGCTGACTGCACTATGTAGTACAGTACTGTAGTTTTATGTTGTTATACATTACAACTCTGGATGAAAACTGTGCAAATAAAAGGAAAGTCATGAAGTTGGAGTTTCTTTTCACCATTCTGAAAAAAGTAATGTACATACTATATACAATTCCTTATTTAGCAACCAATTCATTTAAGAACCTAGTTGCAGAAACATAACCCAGTTAAGTGAGGAATGCCTGTATGTATATGTGTACATTATTAGTACATTTATCATGCACTATTTCCTACATATTAAAAGTGATTAATGGCATATTATAGAAAGAATAAAACAAACACTTTTTTAACCTGTGTTTAGAAACAAAGTTCAATTTGCAATTTAATTCTTCTTAACCAAAAATTTACTATTCAAGCCATCTGGGATTATCCATTATTTTTATTGTTTTTGTTTCACATTGAAAAGTAAACTAAATGAAAAACACTAAATACACACTACAGACTGGCATAAATTTTGTATCTTTATTATTAAAGTCCTATCCTAAGATCTAGGTATAATTACCATATAAAGATGTAAAAGATTAGTATCAGAACTAAAAACCCAAACTCAATCTGTCAGTATCTAGTCTGCAGAGCAGATAACTAATCTAACAAACCTGAATTCTTTTATTTTAATGCAGAGAAAGAGAAATGAGAACTGACTACAAATCATTAAATGTGAACACTTCTACAAAGTAAAATTTACTTTTTCTAATTTTTCTTTTTTTGTTTGTTTGCTTTACTTTTTCACTGCTAGGGATGGAACCTAAGGTCCCATGCATGCTAGGCAAGTGCTCTACAACTAATCTGAATCCAAGCCCCACTTTTTCTTATTTCTGACATAATCTTTTTTTTTTTTGGGTACCGGGGATCCAACTCAGGACTTTGCACTTGCAAGGCAGGTGGTGGGACCACTGAGCTAAATCCCCAGCCCTCTTAAGACATCATCTTGTAAGTGACAAATAATGAAAATATGTATTTGCTGAAGTAAATTTTTTCTACTATGATGTATCAGAAATTCAGTAAAAGAGATACTTGACATTCATAAAGATTTTAAAAACAGATTAATTATAAATTTTGCTTTCTCACATTTTTACTTAAAAATTAAACATTAATGCTTAAATTTTAAATAGCATTTAAAATAAATACAATTTGAGTTTTTAATATGTGTACGCACTATCTACATCAAGTAACTATTGCAGAATTTCATGATATGAAATAAAATGTACTAACAGGTATCAGATGTATCTGAAGTATTGGAAGAATCCAGCTATTGATTTTAAAACAATTGCTTTAGAGCATTAACTATTAAGATGACCATAACACTACAGCTAATACTAGAACCTTATTATATTTTTTCTTACTAAAATGCATCATTCTTTTTTTTTTTGGTACTGGGGATTGAAATCAGGACCTTGCACTTGCAAGGCAGGCGTTGGAACCACTGAGCTAAATCCCCGGCCTTAAAATGTATCATTCTTAAGTTACCTACTTTCTTTCAAACTTCACTTAAAAGAAATATTTTATAAAAACAGAACAAGAATTAGTATTATAGTTCAGTATCTAATACTCAGAAAATCTTGTGTCAATTAAATTTCAAAATATCCTAGACTTTAATACTTGAGTACTCCATCTTGAGTTTTTATTTTTTGCAACTCATCTACCAACTAAATGTGCATTATAGCCTCACTGATGCCCATAATTACAATTCAAAAATCCCCAATACCCTCGATACACTATTTATTTGGTTGGATGGTTGGTTTTTGTGGTGCTGGAGATTGAATCCAAGACCTTGCATATGTAGGCAAATGGACTACCACTAAACTACATCCCCAACCCTTGATTTCCTACTTAATATAAATTTCATTAAGACCTATCTAAAGCTACAAATGCAGAAATTTTTCTGAAATGTCAAATCAGTTTGCACACTCTTTTCCTCAAAAAGTAATGCATAACTAAAATGCAAACATATAATAAGGTACCAAACACATTTTAAAATTTTCACTTAAGAGAATCATCTACATTTTAATAATTCTAAATAAATGCTAAAAATAAGGTCTATGCTGAGTTTCTTTCCTCTTTGTGCTTAGTTTCAAAATCTTTTGGGCCAGGGATTTAGCTCAGTGGTTCCGCTGCCTGCCTCGCAAGCACAAAGTCCCGAGTTCAATCCTGATACAAAAAAAAAAAAAAAAAATTCAATGACTATGTATTATTTTTTGTATTTCTTTTATTTAAAAAGATCCTTTGAAAAACAAGCATAAGTGGTTATACTTCACAAATAAGCAAAATGAGATGTTAGAATAAAAGGGTAATCTCTAACCCAGCTAACTTCACTCTATAACTCATTATTCTAATCTGTTAATTGGATCCCACCATTCCCGGGAGTCAGAGATTGTAAGGGAGTATCAATAAACAGGGAAAGAATGTTGGTTAGAGCTCTAAGTTTACAGAAAACTTAGAAGAAAAGAAGGTCAAATCACAAGTAAGACATTCGATACAAAGGATTTCTCCCACTCTATCTTTTAACTCCAGTGATTCTCACTTCAGAATATGGAAGAATGTAGTATTTTACTTCCTTCATCTACATTTTTTCAGAGTTAACAGGCAAAAAGTACAAGAGGATGAGAGAGCTGGTCCTGAGGTAATTATAAAAGTTATTCCTTTCCAGAACTACAAATAAAATTGTATTTTAGTTGTGTAACTCACACCTGTAGTTGTTGTTTTGTAAAAACAAAATTAAAAAGCTATTGAGTAGCTAATGAGGTTAGCTCTAAATACCTACCTCTCCAGGGTGCAATCTATCCCAGTTTTCATTAATATATGTCATAAGCTCAAGTTCAGAATCAAAATATTTCTTCTTGTGAATAACACTTA
This sequence comes from Heterocephalus glaber, assembly GCF_053883595.1. NCBI lineage: Eukaryota > Metazoa > Chordata > Mammalia > Rodentia > Bathyergidae > Heterocephalus > Heterocephalus glaber. Next base: position 28,169,751 of record NW_028258296.1, on the reverse strand, counting down.
GGTTGTAAAGGCAAAGGTGTGCTATATCTACCCTGAAATTCAAAAATAATCAAAATACATGAAAACAATGTGTTTGGCTATTCTTAAGAAATCATACACTTTCTTTATAAAACCAACAACTAAAAGTCCAAAGTGAAATGTTAAGATGGCTAGAGGGTCAACATCCTAAGTCGTATTTACAATATAACATAACATTACATATAGAAAAACTGGAAAACATTAAACATTTACTTAATCTGGACAGTAACTGTAAATTTAAAATGCATTCAAGAGGATTTGGCACTTTAAGAGAAAATAACTTAAACTTAGGATTGTTGTGTTTTTATAACTACATATACACCACAGAAAAAACCACACTTTACCAAGCTTTATCTGATTCATGAATTAAAACTTATCCGATCCTAAAATATGTAAAATAAAACAAAATTTCATAAATGCTATACTTTTTAAGTCTCCACTATTATTAGTTAAGGCATCACAATTCCCACATATAAGAATTAACTACACTGAAACTGTCGTATTTAATTTATGTCCTTTTTATTGGATGACATTCTGAAGGCACAAAAGAACTAGAAATACAAACAAGAATTTAAGATCTAAAAGATGTCTGGAAACTACATTTACCCCCTTCAATAATGAATAGCTTACAAATTTAACAGTAAGAGTGGATGATCACTGAAGGTGACATAGGCTTGAGGATAAATAATAGAAATAAAACTAGGCTTAAAGAACAATCAAGTTTTACTTAAGCTAAGTCAGTATCTGTATAGAACTTTCACCTCATAGGTTTAAGAATATGGCTATTTTTTCCCTTAAAAGAAATTTCCATGCTTACCACTGTAATGGTAGACGTTTGAGGTATTCTGGTCCAGAACTGCAGACAGAGCAAATAAATGTATAAAATCTGAGGAAAAAATGAAAAGTTTTACATTGGGTAATCAAGCACATACATAAATTATTTAACAATTACAGGGAATAGTCAGCAAATGAAGATTCTACAGTTGATGTAAGGACTGATATTCAAAGTAACATGTAATTTTAGTTATGACACTGTATGCACTGTAAGGAATTTCTTTTCCAACAACAAAAAATAATGAAATAGCTCACATCTAGGGGGGAAAGGACAATATTTAACCATTAAAGAGCTTTGCAGTTCCTATGTACCCATAGTTTACTAATGTTTTTTGTGTGCAAAAATTGTGATTCTTGCCTCATATATTGTTTCATTCAACACTCAAAATAACCTGGTAAGATAAGTCCAAAAGTAAAAAGGTAACCCTCTTAAAAAGATAGTAATACTTAAGATTTAAACCCAGGTTTTTTAAGGCCAAATGTATGCTCTTTTTTTTTTCTAGACCTCACTGCTAATAATCCTAATAGAGAACATATCTGATTTTAGAATTTTTTCCCCAGTATTAGGGATTAAATCCAAGGTCTTGTGTGTGACATACAAGCCCTCTACCACTAAGCTATATTCCCAGCCCTTTTTATTTTTATTTTTTTCCGGTACTGGGGATTGAACTCAGGACTTTGCACTTGCGAGGGAGGTGTGGCGCCACTGAGCTAAATCCCTGGCTCAGGTTGGACTCGAACCTGTGATCTTCCTGCCTAAAACTCCTGAGTAGCATGTACCACCCACACTTGGCTAGAAATTCTTTATGTCTAAGTTCTATAAAAAGGTCTTGTGGCCTTTTCTAATTCACTGTCAAAAGTATAATCTAAAATTAGCGCTTAAATTTTTAAAATTTATTACAATAAGAAACACAGCCATTAGTCTCCCTCAAAATACTTTCCCTTGCTTCAAACACACTTATCCCACCATTCTTGTCACTTTATGAAACCACTCTGAAAGTCTTTTTCTGTGAGTGTTATGGCTTACATCTAGATGTCCCCCTAAAGCCTGATGTCCCCATGGTGGGGCTTTTGGGAGTGACTGGATTTTAGGTTAAGTGATACAAGATCAGTCCACTGTTTGGTTTAGCATAGTTCTGGGTGTGAGTGATGGACTTACTGAAGAGGGAAAGCCTACCCTGGGTGTAAGTGGAATCGTCCAATAGGCTTGTAGCCTGGAAGGAATAAAAAAGGAAAGTAGGCCAGGGATTTAGCTCAGTGGTTCCGCTGCCTGCCTCGCAAGCACAAGTTTCCAAGTTTGATCCCTGGTACCAAAAAAAAAAAAAGGAAAGCAGAAGAAAGACCTGCTGCTTCCTGCCTGCCATGCCATGAACTGTTTCTCCTCTGCCATGCCCTGCCTTGCAGTCAGCCAACTATAGACTGGAACCTCTACAAACTGAGTTAAAATAAACCTTTCCTCTTTTAACTTGTGGGTGTCCAGTATTTTGTCCCAGCAACAAGGAAGTAACTAGTGTCATTAGTAGCAATCTCATGGCTACCTCCACGCCCTAAATCAATACAAACTGTTTGCTTTTCATGGACATTTTGACTTTGCTGAAGTGCCATATCCAGTGAATAAAGTAAATGAAGATACACTGTAATGTTTTTCCAAGCCTGCCCTTCCACTGTATGGTATTGGCAGCAGCATTCACCATATGCTTTATCACACCTTGTAAATACATTTCTAGAGAACTTCTAGAACTGCTTCAGAAAGTGGCAAGAAAGATGGAATAAGTGTGTTCAAATTGAGAGGGGGTATTCTGAGAGGAAATAATAGCAATGGGTTGTTTCCTGTAGTAATTGTAATTGTTTTTTAAAAACAGCATTCACTGTATTTGTTGGTCACTCCCTATATAATCCTTTTGAAATTCTTTAGAAGGAGGTGCCAACGAGAATAGTCTAGTCTGCTGTGGAGCAACAGAAGTAATTAACTGTAATCACTGACAGTACTGAACAGCTTCTGGGGAGCAAGGAGGGGATCCTTCTGAATAATACAAAAAGCACAAAAATTATGTGTATTTTAAATATATCATTCAATATTTTCCATCTAAAATAACCTCTTTACAAATTACTGCCAAAACTATTTTGAGAAATCTGAAACTGCAAAATAAGCACAATTTAAAAGCCACAAAAATAAGTTCAAATGCTTTCTTACCTATCTCCAAATAGCATTGGCTTCTGAAGGCATTGCACACAAGCTTCATGAAACCACTGCTTACATTTGCAGCACTGTAGCATCTTTAAATACCAGCTATAAGGAAAAAATTAAGATTAAACTACTCTTGATGATTCAAAAAGGTTTTTTAAACAACAAAGTGCCATTATCCAGAATACAGTTGTGATTAAAGTTATTACATTTCTACTATACTTAGTGTTAATTTTTTTTTCTTTCCCAAAAAGGTTTCTAATATTGGCCATTTCATATGTCCTCTTTTATTCATGGGGATTTATAATCTCTTGAAATATACATCTATTTCTAGTCAACAACTGCTGGCTCCTACAGTAGTAAAGGCTCTCTCTCAGAGCATAAGACTGCAATTTACTTTTTCCCCTTGGTAGTGCTAGAGATCAAATTAAGGACTCTGTATATGCTAAGTACATACTCCACCACTGAGTTACTCCCCACGCCCAGCTCTCTTCTCCACACGCCTTTTGAGATGGTGTCTCACTGTGTTTCCCAGGCTGGCATTGAGCTCCTGGGCTAAAACTATCTTCCTGTATCTCAGCCTACTGGGTAGCTGGGGCTAGGGTATCCACCACCATACCCTGCTCTATGCCTGAGATTTCTTTCAAGTCAATTTTCTACACCCTAGGAGAGGTAAAACTGGTTGCTCCAAATACCACATAGCCTTAGGCAGCTTTCAGAATATGAACATTTAATTTTATCTTTACTGTGCTGCTAGTGATCAGAGTTAGAATTAAATTTCTACATACTCTTAATAAGAATTTTGGCTTGTTGATTTAGCAAACATTTAATAACAAAGGTGAATAAAATGACAGACCCTTAATTATGCATATACAATTTACCAGAATGATCAACTTAAATTGTTTCTTTTTATACTTTTACTAAGTAATAATGACAACTGTTTGGTGAATATTAAAGCATCTGGGATTAATGAAAAAATAAAACACATGCAACACGCACACACTCAAACACTTGCACCTGTACACAACACATTTCAGATATCCTGATTAAAGTTTAAATACCTTGGCTATGTGTTTTGTGGTTATCAAGTCTCATTTAGAGATATGATTCCCATTACAGATGTCTAGTATCTGGATGGGGTGTTGTTTCAGTTAAAATCTTAGAAAAGCTATTTAATAGTTTCTTCTGAAAACAATCTGTATAGGTTCACAAGAAATGGAATACGTAGGGGAGAGCAGTTTACTCTCTAAGCAATCGATGAAAATAATCCTACCTTGATTCTGTAGTTTAACCAAAATCTGTCTATTACTCTTTCATTCAAATAGTATTATTAAATGTACCAATTTCTAAATAGTCAATCACATTAAAAATGACATGCAATGAAGCATCTTTAGTAAATGTTTCCCATTTATACAATTTATTTTATAAGGTACACAAATACTTACAATTCATTTTAATTTTCTAGAATAACCAATCTTAAAAATTTTCTCAACATATGGATATGAGCAAAACCTAAATATTTTTCTATGTGTGAAAGCTATTTTCTACCCTATTCTTTACTAATGCATTTTTATGTATCTGTAACTTTTATGTATCACTCCTACAACACAATCAGTAGGAAAAGCAAAAATTACTTAAATGGCATTAAAAAATTGTATTTACTTACTCTCCAGGGCCTCCACAATAGCAGTAACACTGCTGGACATTGGTTTTATGACCTGCATCCCATTCAAGGTCTGCCACGCTATAGGGTAATGTCTGCTTCATGACTTGCAATGCTTTGGCATTTGGTCCTTTCTTAAGTGCACCACCCCTCTAAGTATTAGAGGGAAAAATTATTTTAAAGGTTATTGATAAAATTTTAAATACAATTCTACAACTTAAAAATGCCTGACACTTCTGAAAAATTCTCCACTGTAAATTTCTATCATATAAGAAATTGCCTAATAATCACTATTTTGTCTTCTTCCATATTATTGCTCCAATCCCCATGCCACTATCATAAGTGTAACAATAAGTCACTTAAGTATCATTATTCAAAGAGTAAATAGAAATTCTTTCTAACCACCACAGAAGGCTTACTTCATTCAAATAAACTTTCAATGTGTACAATCATTAAATTGATAGAGCCTTTCAAATTCCACTTAGGGCTAATTTAGCCTAAAACACTTAAAAGATACCTTTGTTGTTGTTGCAAAAACACACTGTCGACAGAGCCATTTTTCATCTGAATCAATCACACTGGAATCAATGTGAGGTGTATGACACAATTGATGATACCCTTAATATCAAAAAGAGCATAAAGCAAATTCTATTTTATTAATAAATACTGCAAAACACAATTTCAAGAAGGCATTTTAGTATTAAGTTACCTTCATTAAAATATTTACAATTGATGAAAAAATTTATGATAAAAGTTTCAAATTACCAATGTAAATTATTTTTAATCATTAATCTTCAACAGCGTCATTCAATATATAACAAATCTTTTCCACAAGATTTTTTTAAAAAGTCAGTTTTTACCTTGGCCACACTTATCACATATAACCATTTCATTAGGAGCTTCTGAATACTCTTCTTGACATATTGTACAGACCATTTCCCCACTTCCAGTGGCTCCTGAAATATTTTTTAAAAACATTGAAAGAGTCATAAAGAATTCCATAAAACAAGACTACTTTTATGACTCAGTGGGTAGCCTACAAAGTGACTGTTAACTAGATTATAATGAATCAAAAGGCAAAGTACTGTATACAAAATGCTCTCTCTACTCTTTCTGTTCTTCGCACCTTTAACTTAAAGATACCTGATTGTCTTAAACTCGTAATTTAATGTGCTTTTTGGCATCAGGCATAATTTAAATTGTACTCAGGCAGCATCTCTTATTTCTCATGGGCTCACGAGTTAGGCTGGGGAATAAAGATGGTTTTATGAATACTAGAGCTACCCTCCAGAATATACAGCTACACATGTGCATGCATTCATTCATCCTGCATGTCTAATATCATGAGACAAAAGGAAAAGGGCAAGAAAGATATGTTAATGATCCCTGATCTCTCTAGCTGCAGAGTATTTACTAATTTATAAAAGAGGCTGGTCATCTATTATTCCATCTCTGAAATCTAGAATTACAATGTACAATAAAGTACCCTAAAAGAATTACACTGCAACAAAAATTGAGGGTTCTATTTATTAATTGCATTTTGAGGGGGAGGGGGTACTGGGGATTGAACTTGGAACCTTGCACTTGTGAGACAGGTGGCGGAACCACTGAGCTAAATCCCTGGCCCCATTAATTGCATTTTTAAACCAAAAGGGAAATCATTTCTTCTTTAAACAATTTTTATTCTAAAAACATAAAACAATTTAAAACTAGGATTTTATCACACTAACTTTTATTTTCAATATTCTCTTCTTGCCTATTTCAGTAAGTCCAAACAATAACATACTTTATTTACATCCAAATAAATATGTACAATTTTGTGCCCTGGGCCAAGCATTATGTTAGGTTCCTGACATATTCTGCTTAATTCTATAAAGTATTAGATAAATAACATCCAAAGAGAAGAACTGAGGCCCAGACAGACAAAGTAACTAGTCAAAGGACCCTCAATTAGAAAATAATCAAGGTTAAAATTCAAACCCAGATGTGCCAGAATCCATGTTCTCTCCACCACGAGATGTTTCCTTTCATCAATACTATGTAATATTTCTTCTATCAAAAGCATTTCACAGTTTTCAAAATTACAACTTCTAATAGCTGCATAATATTCCATCTAGTGGAAAGAACCAAATTTACTTCATTACACCTCTATTTTGGGGTACAAAGGTTACTGTTTTTTATTTGCTCTTTGTATTTTTGGTTGTTTCAGTCTCTTACTATCTCTCTTCCACTATATTTGGTTCCTGGTATACTTGTTAGGATAGGGTCTCTCTTGGTTTCTAGATTTATGGCTCAGTAAGAATAACTAGATTCAACCTGGGACCTGTAAGTCTAAATCTATAATTCTATGGCAAGGGAATAATTTCCCATCCTGGGATAGGTGTCTCCCCCTAAACCATTTAGACCAGTAAGGGCAAAGACAGTTCTTCAAAAAAGGAGATACTGATACCATAAACAATATGTATTTACATCAAGAAACAATTCTGAGGAACCTGAGAATTATATTTACTTGTGAAGTCCAAGTACATGTTTTAACTATGAAGTTTACAAGAACCTTCTTATATAGCTTACTGGACCTTCTGGTTTCCCTTACTACAAAACCCATCTGAGTGTAAATCTTGGCCCCTTTTATCTTAGAAATACCAATTTTTCTGTTTAAGATAAAGCTACAGTAGAAAAATTTCTCATGTAGCTTCTTTATTTTAAATTATTTCTCATAAATAAACTACTAGAAGTGGGTCTATTAACATTTTTAGGCACTTAATACAACTACGAAAGTAATAACCCAAACAAATTTACAGTACTACCAGCAATATAGGAGTCCTGATATCATTTCACAAAAACAAGAATAGCATTAGGTGTTACAAATTCTTTTAAATTTATGTTAACAGTCTTAACATGATATGTATCTCCTTGTTATGATGTTGCCATGTTTTCTGACTACTATTATAGTTGTATTTTTCCTTATTTATGTGAATCTGAAAGTATCTCACTAGATAAAATTATTTTATTAACACATATCTATCTATAATGACTAGTCTGATATACTAGATGCGGTACTTGTTGGATAGGACAGTTTCTACCACATTTAAAAGAGAGAAGAAAGCACCCAATGATAAATGTAAACGTATTATATACCTAAAATGGACCAATAAAAGAATTTAAGCAAAAAAAAAAAAAAAAGGTACTTAGATCTGGATAAAGAGATATTCTCCTGTTTTGCTCCTCTCTTGGGGAACTGAGATGTTTGGAGCTATGTGTTGTGTGATATTTGTGGCTGACAGGGAGAGAGGGAGAGAGGGAGAGAGGGAGAGAGGGAGAGAGGGAGAGAGGGAGAGAGGGAGGGAGAGAGAGAGAGAAAGAGAGAGAGAATTATACTGCCAAAGGGTTCTCTTGTACACCTCCGTTCCATTCCTGGGGAAGCAAGTCTTGAAAATGATGAAAAAGTAAATCTTTACAGAATATTATAAAATAGCTATGCCATTATTTTCCCTTTGTTTCCAAAAATAGAAAAGAATAAAAAAATAGAAAAAAAAAAGAGGAGAGAGGGAGGGACAAAACAACGGATCTGTATTAAACCTGTTTTACGGACAATTTTACAAAAGCTCAAAGGAACACACAGTGAATGAAAATGAACAGAAAACAATACAGCATGTTTCATTCTTACAAAAGACAGACCCATGTTTATAAAATAAAAACAAAGGAATAATTTTGCATGCAGTGTAATTTTTTCCAACTGTTCCTCAAATGTGACACTGAGTTACTACAATATAACAGATTCAAAAGACAGTATCAGGAAATGCCAAGTTGAAGAAAATCAAATTTCACCATAAATCATGTTCAATAGATAGTAGCACCTGCCTGTTTGAATGTCCTTCCAGAGAACCCAGGATTTAGAACTGTCTTCAAATATGATGAAGCAGCTCTGTTTCAATATGTTTATCTGCAATACAAAGGAATATATTTACGGTGATCTCTTAAAATTATAAATTTGAAATTAAACATTATTAAAAGTTTAGTGCACCGACCATTCCCGGCACAGAGGAAAGGGCTTTTGGGCCGCAGTCTATCTCGCCGCTGCCGGCCCAGAGGAAGGGGCTTCCCAACCACCATCCCTCCCGCTGCTCCCAGCCCAAAGGAAAGGGCTTTTGGGCAGCCTTCTGCCCCTCTGCTCCCAACCCAGAGGAAGGGGCTTCTAGGCCACCATCCTGACCACCGCTCTTGGCCCCTGTCCCACAGCTCCCAGCTCAGAGGAGGTGATCGACAGGAGCACCAACAGCACCCCCCTGCCCGCCCTGTCAAAATGAGAAAATACGTAAATAAGTCTCAAAACCAGACTTCCAGATCACCTACAGCAACCCCAAAGGGAAATGAGATGGAACCCTCTGATACTCAACCACCTGGACCCACTGAACTGGCAACAAAAGGGGATCTGGAAAAAATGAAATCAGAAATAATTTCTCAGAGAACAGCAGAGATTGTGCTACTAGTGCAAGACATGATTAAGAAATCTAGAGAGGAGCTGAGGAACATGATGGAATCCCAACATAGGAAACAAATGCAATCCATAAAACAGATGCAAAGAGATTTCTAGGACATGAAAAACTCCATTGAAAGTCTACACAGCAGAATGAGCCAATGTGAGGACAGAATTTCAAATATAAAAGATAAGACTGTAATTAATGATCAGGAAAAGAAAAATTGCTTCAAAGTTATAAGGGAACATGAGAAATCAAGGCAGCAGCTGCTAGATGATGCAAAGAAGAATAACGTAAGACTGATTGGAGTCAATGAAAAAACAGGAGAGAGTGCAGATGACATAAAAAAACTCTTCACAGAAATAATGTCAGAAAACTTCCCAAGTAGGGGAAAAGAACTTGACATACAGATAACTGAGGCATACAGGACTCCAAATAGCCTTGATCAAAAAAAAATCTACATATAGGCATATAAAGGTTCCAGAAACTCAACAGAAGAACAAAGTTCTACAAGCAGTTAAGAGAAAAGAAACAAATCACATGCAAAGGAAAGCACATCAGAATCACAGCAGATGTCTCAACACAAACCATCAAGGCAAGAAGAGCTTGGAGTGACATATTCCGAGCCCTAAAAGAAAACAGCCTCCAACCCAGATTGATGTACCCTGCAAAACTATCTTTCAAAATGGATGGAGAAATAAGATACTTTCATGACAAAGAGCACCTTAGGAACTTCGTGAATACCAAACCAGCACTCCAAAGAATTTTACACAATAGCTTAGGAACAGACATTGAGGATCACAACCCCAGGAAGCAAAGCAGAATGAACCCATCTGGCATGACAAGAAATTAAATGTAAAGGGGGAGAACCCAACAACAAGAAAAAGTCATGGCAATGACAAGTCAATACGTTTCAGTTATAACCATCAATGTTAATGGTCTCAATTCACCAATCAAAAGAAATAGACTGGCAGAATGGGTCAAGAAGCAAAATCCAACAATATGCTGCATACAAGAAACACACTTCATTCAAAAGGAAACTCATAGATTGAAAGTTAAAGGGTGGAAAACAATACTCCATGAGATGGGAATCTGAAAAAAAGCAGGAGTAGCTATCCTCTTGGCAGATCAAGTAGATTTCAAACCAACACTGATTAAGAGAGACGAAGGACACTACATCCTTGTAAAGGGAACAATCCAAGAGGAAGAGATGACAATCATAAATATCTAATGCACCAAACACTAGTATGCCCAGCTATATAAAACAAATACTAACGGACCTGAAAAGTCATATATGCACTAATACAATTGTAGTGGGGGACCTCAACACCCCACTGTCACAAATAGATAGATCAACTAGACTAAAAATAAGTAATGAAATACTAGAACTCAATCGAACTCTTGAACAATTGAACTTAACAGATGTTTACAGAGTCTTCCACCCCACAAAATCAGAATACACATTCTTCTCAGCTGCACATGGGTCATTCTCCAAAATAGACCACATACTCACACATAGAACATGGTTAAGTAAGTGCAAAGGAATTGAAGTTATCCCCTGTATATTATCAGACCATAGCATGATGAAATTCGAGATCCATTAGCAGAAGAAACTGGAAAAATTTCATAAACACGTGGAAATTGAACAACAAACTTCTGAATAACCAATGAGTCACAGAGGAAATTAAAGAAGAAATCAGACAGTTCCTTCAATTAAATGATAATGACAATACAACATATCGGAATCTGTGGGACACAGTGAAAGCAGTCTTATGAGGGAAATTCACAGCAGTGAATACGCATATTAGGAAAACAGAACGAGCCCAATTAAACAACCTGATGCTGAACCTCAACTTTCTAGAAAAAGAGCAGGACAACCCCAAAGCTCATACAAGGGAGGAAATTATAAAGATCAGAGGACAAATCAATGCAATGGAGGCTAAGAGAATGATACAAAAAAATCAATGAAGCCAAGAGTTGGTTCTTTGAAAGAATCAACAAAATTGACAAACCCTTAGCCAACCTTATCAGAAAAAGGAAAGAAAAGGCCCAAATCCATGCAATTAGGAATGAAAAGGCTGAAATTACAACAGACCCAGCAGAAATCCAGAGGATCATCAATACCTACTTCCAGAACCTATACACCAGTAAGATGGAAAACACAGAAGAAATGGACAGATTCCTAGATACACATGAATTACCAAAGTTGAACGAAGACCTATAAATTCTAAACAACCCAATATCAACCAATGAAATTAAAAACGTAATTAAAAACTTATCAACTAAGAAAAGCCTGGGCCCTGATGGCTTCACTGCTGAATTCTACAAGACATTTAGAGAGGAACTGCTGCCACTACTGTTGAAACTCTTCAATAAAATTGAAAGGGAAGCAATACTCCCAAATTCATTCCTGGAAGCAAGCATCACCTTGATCCCCAAAGCAGAGAAAGACCCAACTGAAAAAGACAACTATAGGTCAATCTCACTAATGAACACAGATGCAAAAATCCTTAATAAGATAATGACAAATAGAATGCAGAAGATCTTCAAGAAGATCATACACCCTGATCAAGTGGGATTCATCCCAGGGATGCAGGGATGGTTCAATATATGAAAATCAATCATTGTAATACACTATATCAATAGAGCCAAGGACAAAAACCATATGATTATCTCCATAGATGCAGAAAAAGCATTTGACAAAATCCAACATGCATTTATGATAAAAACCCTACAAAAAATTTGAATAGATGGTCACTACCTCAAACTGATAGAAGCCATCTATGAAAAACCAACAACCAATATCATACTAAATGGTCAAAAACTGAAATCCTTCACACTAAAATCACGAACAAGACAAGGATGTCCACTATCACTACTCTTGTTCAATATAGTTCTGGAAACATTGGCCACAGCAATTAGAGAAGAAAAAGAAATAAAAGGAATAAAGATAGGAAATGAAGAAGTCAAATTGTCATTATTTGCAGATGACATGATACTCTATATAGAAGACCCCAAGAACTCCACCAAAAGTCTTCTAGACTTAATAACCAAATTCAGTCAAGTAGCTGGTTACAAGGTCAACACACAAAAATCAATAGCTTTCCTCTACACCAATGACAGACTCACTGAGAGAGAAATAGGGCAAATAATTCCTTTCACAATAGCATCCAAAAAACTGAAATACCTAGGAATCATCCTAACGAAAGAAATCAAAGACCTCTCCTCTGAAAACTATGGCCCTCTGAAAAGAGAGATTGAAGGTGATATCAGAAAATGGACAGGCATCCCCTGCTCATGGGTAGGAAAGATTAATATAGTGAAAATGGCCACACTTCCAAAACTGCTATATAGATTCAATGCAATTCCAATTGAGATCCCAGCAGCATACTTCATAGACCTCGAGAAAACAATCCAAAAATTCATTTGGAACAAGAAGAGACCCAGAATAGCAAAAGCAATTCTAGGTAACAGAGACATGGCAGGGGGTATCACAATCCTCAACCTGCAACTCTACTACAAAGCTACTGTGATAAAAACAGCATGGTACTGGCAAAGAAACAGACCTGAGGACCAGTGGAACAGATTAGAAGATGCAGAAACAACGTCAAACACACTCAGCCATCTCATCTTTGATAAAGGAGCCAAACACCCTCACTAGAGGAAAGATAGCTTCTTTAATAAATTGTGCTGGAAAAATTGGGCTTCAACTTGCCAAAGATTAAAACTAGACCTATATCTCTCACCATGCACTAAACTAAAATCAAAATGGATTAAAGATCTAAACATTAAAATAGAAACTCTGAACCAGTTGGAACAGAGGTTAGGTAGAACCCTTGAAGACATCAGTGTAGGAAAAGGTTTTATGAACAAAACCTCAGTTGCCTGTGAACTAGCACAAACAATCAACAAGTGGGATCTCTTCTTATTAAAAAGCTTCTGCACAGTAAGAGAAACCACCAGCAGTGTGAAGAGAAAACCCACAATGTGGGAAAAAATCTTCACCTGCTTTTCCTCAGACAAAAGTCTACTATCTCGAATCTATAAAGAACTTAAAAAGATCAGACCTCCCAAATTTAAAGACCCAATCCAAAAATGGGCATCTGAAATGAACAGACATTTCTCAGACAAGGAAGTAGAAATAGCAAATAAATACATGAAAAAATGTTCAACATCACTGGTCATTTGAGATGCAAATGAAAACAACGCTGAGATTCCACCTCACTCCAGAAAGAATGGCTCCTATCATGAAATCAACCAATAACAAATGCTGGCAGGGCTGTGGGGAAAGAGGAACCCTGCTCCACTGCTGGTGGGAGTGTAGATGGGGCAAGCCCTGTGGAAATCAGTATGGAGATACCTCAAACAACTAGGACTGGAAGTCCCATTTGACCCCGCTATTCCACTGCTGGGGATCTTCCCCAAAGAATTAAAAGAATCATACCACAAGGATATGTGTGCACCCATGTTCACAGCAGCACAGTTTGTGATAGCTAAAACTTGGAAACAGCCCAAATGAACATCAACTGGAGACTGGATAAAGAAAATGTGGTTTTTTAATAAAATGGAGTACTACTCAGCCATCAAAAATGAGAAATTGGAGATACTTATAGCTAAGTGGATGCACATTGAGGCGATACTCTTAAGTGAAATAAATAGGACATACATGTATAAATACCGAATAGTTTCTCTGGTGTGAGAGACTGAAAGTGTAAATAACGACTAAAATGTATAATAGGTAATGTGAAATAGGAAGAAAAGAGGCAAAGGGGAAGGAAGTGGGAGGGCTAGGGGAAAGGATAGAAGGGAATGGAATTAATATGAGAAAATGGAAAAATAGGAACAAAATCTTTGTAAATAGGGAGGACTGGAGGGGTTGAAGGGAGGGCTGGGCAAGGGTGAAAAATAAGAACCAAGAGAGATTATGTAAAGGTGCAAATTTCCAATGATGACTGTCATTATATTGTATACCTAAAATGTACCAATGATTAGAATGAATAATCGATAATGTAAAATAGGAAGAAAAGGTCCAAAGGGGTAGGGGTAGTGGGAGTGGCAGGGGAAAGGAAAGAAGGGAAAAGAAAAATGATGAGAAATGGAAAAAATGGAAATAAAGTCTTTGTAAACAGGATAGGGTGGAGGGGGTGAAGGGAGGGCTAGGAATGGGGAAAAAGTAATAATCAAGATGCATCATGTAAAGGTACAAGTTCCCAATGAGAAATGTAATTGTGTTGTATACCTAAAATGTACCAAAAAAGTTTAGTGTAAAAAACAGCAAAAATATATTAAAATAACTTGCCTTTTTGATAGTTCCAAGATAAAACAAGCCATCTGACCATCTAGCTAGGACATCCTGACCCTCTTCAAATTTACATGCTGGCTTTTTGGCTTTATGTCCATCCTGTAAAGACAGCTTGGTCAAGGACGTTGGGGTCTTTTGGTTTCGACGTAAAGGAGACCGCTTGTGGACCAGTGAATTACCTGCCCCTGTAGAGTCTCTGTTTGGGGAATAAAAGACCAAATATAAGACTTACTAACAGAGCTTATATCAATAATATATTGCATTTTAACATAATCAAAACAGTTGTTAAAAACCTTCAGATGTGGGAAATACAACAAGTACTTTAAATAACAAATATTCTCTAAATAAGACTAAAATAAAATTATAGCATTTCTCAATATTCATCCATTGCCCCTTACTAAGCAACTACTCAAACATAACATATTTGAGCAGCTGTCATCAAATAACATTTGTTAAGCTGAAATAGGCAGGCCTCCATCATAACTTGAATCTCACAACTAGCTTTAAATCTAAAAAATAAAAGTGAATTAAGCCTTAATCTCTTAACTATGCCATATACAGTTTAGACACATTAACTATGGCAGACTAGAGATATATTCACACACAGTGGACGAGCAGTCATGGCTTCTCTACAGTGAATCACTACTGAACTTTGCCTTTTATTTTGGGATACGTTTCACAATTCTTCAAATATGCAGACTGGGAGCTTTAAAAAAAATTGAGATCCACCAATTTCACAAAATCACATTCAAATATAAAGTGTATCATAAGAGCACTTATTTTTTTTTTGGTACCGGGGATTGAACTCAGGACCTTGCACTTGCAAGGCAGGCAGCGAACCACTGAGCTAAATCCCTGGTCCAAGAGCACTTACTTTTTAAGCAAAAAAAATAAAAGAAAAAACCCTCAAAATAATATACTGCAAAACTATAGCTCATGTCATATCATTCCATAAATAGCATAACATACCACCACCAATTTTCTTTTGTTTTTGTTTGTTTTGGTACCGGGGATCGAACTCTGGACCTTGCGCTTGTGCTTATTGTGCTTCTTGTGCTTCTTGCGCTTCTCGGCAGGCGCCAGAACCACTGAGCTAAATCCCCGGCCCAACCACCAATTTTCTTAAAGGTAAAAAAGGAGGAGAGTTAGTGTTGAAAAAAGGTATATTTTAAAGATACCCAAAGAAATAACAAAGGCCTTCCCCCATTACTGAAAGCATTCATCTATACATTCAAGTTCAACAAACTCCATGTACAATAAGAACAGAGATCTACCCTCAATCACAACACAGTAAAAATTCTGCAAGACAAAAACAAAAATTTGAAGGCAGCAAGAGAAAAATTACTCATAATGTATAAGGAAATCACGGATCAACAGATGACTACTCATCAGAAACAATGCAGGGAAAAAAATAGTGGGATAACACAGTCAAAATATAAACAAAAATCTGTCAACCAAGAATCTTATAGGTAGCAAAACTGAAACAGACATTCTCAAATAAAAACTGTACTTGTTATCAGAGGAGTTATCTTATAAGTGTTAGAACTGAGCTACATCCCCAGCCTAACCCATCAGCCCCTTTTGTGGAGAAAGGGTCACTCATCCTAAATTGCCCAGGCTGGCCCTGCACGTGAGATACTCCTGTCTGAGCCTCCCAAATTCAAGGAATTACAGGAATTTACTACCACTATGCCCAATTTCTAAAATTCTCAAGGTTGAAAGGAACTAAATGCAGAAGGAAATTCAAACACCCCCCCACACACAACCATTAAAGGTAACTAATTATAAAAGACTATGAGTGGGATGGCTGGGGATTTAGCGCAGAGGTTTCGCCGCATGCTGCGCAAGCGCAAGGACCCAAATTCAATCCCCCGTACCAAAAAAAAAAAAAAGACTATGAGTGGGGCCAGGGATTTAGCTCAGTGGTGCTGCTGCCTGCCTTGAAAGCACAAGGTCCTGAGTTCAATCCCCAGTACCAGGAGGAAAAAAATTTTTTTAAAAGACTATGAGTGAACATTTCCTCTAAAGCAAATACACAAAGTATATAATCATACTGTTGGGCCTACAATATATAGAAATGTAGTATATTTGACAAGAACAGCATAAAGGAGGTGGTTAGGGGCAAAACTGTATTAAAGAAATGACACAAGATATTAACTCAAACCCACTGGAATGAAGAAAACCAAGAGCTTAAATAAAAGGTTAAGTATAAAAAGGTCTGTCATATCAAGAAAATATTTACAACATGCATAAGTGATTCACTGTTTCAAGTAAAAATAGAGTTCCATGAAATAGCTACTAATTAAGATGATAATTCCAACTATGGCAAATATCTTATACATACTTCCTATTTCATCACACATGATATTAAAAACCTCAATTCAGGTCCAGATTTAATAACTTTTTACTATTTCATCAAAAATGGTCAGGGGTGCCGGGGATTTAGCTCAGTGGTTCTGGCACCTGCCCCGCAAGCACAGGTCCCGAGTTCCATCCCTGGTACCAAAAAAACAAAAACAAAAACAAAAATTGTCAGGGGCTGTTCAAGTGGCACTGTGCCTGCTTTGCAAGTGCAAGGTCCTGAGTTCGATTCCCAGTACCAAAAAAAAAAAAAAGGTCAAATGTGAAATAAGATTTCGTGTTTATTTTATATTTTCTACTTTCAGAGTATTTGACAATGAATCAAAGGTGTGACTGAAAATTACAGTAAATATTTTAAAATTTTTATTACTATAAAAGATACATTACCATTAATCCCCCCTCAAAAATCTCCTCACTTTGAACACACTTATTTCATTGTTCTTGCCACTTTCTGAAGTCTTCTTACATGAGTGTCTTCAGATGTGCTGTCATGGCAGCCTAAATGTCCTGAATGGATTTACTTTTCATGGTCATTTTGACTTTGCAAAAGAGCCAGAAGTTAAACAGTACCACAATCAGTGAATAAGGTCAGTGAAGACACTGCAATGTTTTTATGAGCCTACCTTTCCACTGGTCAGCCCTTGGCAGGAGCATTCACTATATTTTTGATCATACCTTGTAAAGACACACAAAAGACCAGAAAGTGGCAAGAATGATGGGTAAGTGTGTTTGAAGCAAGGGGGATTATTCTGAGGGCAAATAATGGCAATGTGTCTTGTACTATCATTTTTAAAAATTTTAAATATTTACCATATATTTCAATTATACCTCATCTTAGGACAGTCTGATGCCACTACCTTGAAAGATGCTAAAAGCACAAAGCAATTTTATCTAACCCTGTTTCTGCACATCTACAAATGTCAACAAGGCAGGAAAGGAAAAACAAACAAACAAACCATCTGGATGTATTATAGCATTGGCTATTCAAGGAGGCTGAGGCAAGATGATGGCTTGAACCCAAGTACTGAAGACTGAGCGACATAGCAAGATTCTCATCTCATACCTCAAAGAACTAGGACTGGAGGTCCCATTTGACCCAGCTATTCCCCTGCTGGGTATCTTCCCCAAAGAATTAAAAGAATCATACCACAGTGATATATGAGCACCCATGTTCATAGCAGCACAGTCTGTAATAGCTAAAATTGGAAACAGCCCAAATGCCCATCAACTGGAGACTGGATAAAGAAAATGGTTTTTAATAAAATGGAGTACTACTCAGCCACCAAAAATGAGAAATTAGAGATATTTATTGCTAAATGGATGCACACTGAGGTGATACTCTTAAGTGAAATAAATAGGACACGCATGTAATAAATACCGAATAGTTTCTCTTAAGTGAGAAACTGAAAGTGTAAATAAGGACTAAAAGGTATAATAGATAATGTGAAATAGGAAGAAAAGGGGCAAAGGGGAGGCGGAAGCAGAAGGGGTCGGGGAAAGGAAAGAAGGGAATGGAATTAATATGAGAAAATGAAAAAATGGAAACAAAGTCTTTGTAAATAGGGAGGGATGAAGGGGTTGAAGGGATGGCAGGGGAAGGGGAAAAAATAAGAACCAAGAGAGTATGTAAAGGTGCAAATTTCCAATGATGAATGTCATTATATTGTATACCTAAAATGTAACAATAAAAGGATATACAAAAAAAAATTCTCATCTCAGAAAATAAGCAAACAAAACAAACTTACTATTTTTTAATGCTTAAAGGGTCCACTGATCAGATGCTGAGAACCACTGTTCTAAATAAAAGGAATATATATTGCCCTTTATTGTTGTTACAGTCAGCGATGAGTGCTAGAGAATTTTTAAAAATGGAAGATAAATCACAATTCTATCAGCAGGGATGTTCAAGGCCAGACTAAGAACCTTCTTCTTTTAGACACTGAAACAATTTAACACCTTCAAATCAGAGTATGAAAATGACTCTACTGACAATCAGTTTTTTAAAAAGCTGTAAGTCCATTGACTATTTGATTTTTATATCCCTTCAGTTAAAATAACTAATCATGCCTCAACAATAAAATTAACTTGAGAGAGAAATGACCATAACAGATTACCAGAGGTATTTTGCTAAGACATAGAATCTTCCAATTCTGGACCGGAATATGTACAAAAAAATAAAAATCGCAAATATTCCAAGAGTTTCATATGCTCTGCTATTGCTCCAACATATGCGTTCCCTTTTCATGATAGCAATATCCGGGTTTTTGTTGTTGTTTTCCTATTCCTACCTTACGCTCCACTTTACTACTCACATTACACAGTACTTCAAGCATTTTTATTTTTCCATCCCCTAATGCAATGATGGCAAACCTTTTAGAGCTTCCAATGATACAAACAGCCCGCTGAGACACATATGGCATAGGTTCACCCCCACTACACTGTTTCTGCCCTACTTCTATTTTGGTGTGTTGTGTTTCAGGAGACCTGACTCAGCTGAAGTTAGCCTTAATTCCCGATGCCTTCCTCTATCACTTTCTCTTTATCTTTTACTCCTATTCATAGCCAAACCTCTCGTAAGATTACTATACACATTAAGTATTTGCATATTCATTCACACATCATTTTGGGGACCCATATTAGGAGCCATTTACTGTGCCAGGACTGACATATACACAGGTAATTTAATACTCAAGAGTAGTGCTATGGAGAAGACATTTTTGGAGATGAAAATTTTACAGTTACTTTCTCACAGAAACTGCAACTTGCAAGACAAAATAACTTGACAAAGGTTAAAGAATACCAAATCAGGGCCAGCATTTAATAAATCTTTTTTTTTAAACTGGTAACTTTTAACCATGGCATTCAACTATGCTGAACATCTCACAAAAATATGGGGGAGGGGATAAATTCTCTTAATACTTTATGCCCTCTTCCCACCATTTTCTCCTGTTTCTTTCTTCCCATTCACAGCCAAACCTCTGGGGGAAAGTTATATAGACTTATTATCTCTAATTCTATAATCTTCCCTATTTATTCTTCAATCCAGAGCAACTCATACACCCCTAACCTCCACTAAAAGCAGGTGTCTGTTAACAGCTTACAGACAATGCTCTGTATAGAGTATCATATATAAAGGTAGACCAGTTAATGATGAATTTATAAAGTTGAAGTCAAGAAAATCTACATTTTTTTCAAAAGAACTATATGAAACAAATAATCTCAGTTCTGCCCTAACACACTGATTCATATCTAAGGCAGATTCACACCAATCTTTTACCTCAATAAATACAAAAACCATCACATAAAAAGACATTAATCATTTGCAAAAGCATTACCGTCTTTAAAATTTTTCCAATCAAAGAAATCTTACAGAAAATAAAACAAAAGGTAAATGATGCATAATACCGAATTAAAACCTAAGATAAACACCTTTGTACATATACCCAACTGTTTAAATTTTTCTATTTTCCCGTATCATTAATTATTTCTCTCCTTTCTAGAATGTGACCTTTACTAGGAGGCAAATTAATTTTCTATTTTAAAATTTATTATTCCCTTTCACATTACAAAGGTAAATATGCTGATGGTAAAATAAGTGAACATAGAAACACATAGTTAAAAATAGTAATTCCCCGTGCTATTCTGCCACACAAAAGAAATTTTATGCCGGTTTTTCTTACGTATATATTACATATATGGATAGATATAATTCATATCTTTAAAGCAAAAATGGAACATTTTATATGTATTATTTTCTATAAATTTTCTCCCAAAATATACATGGTATGTTCAAAAAATACAGGGAACATTTAACCTTTTTTTCAAAAAAAGGTTATTACAGTAGAAGACATACTGCCATTAATCCCACTCAAAATAGTCCTCTCACTTCAAACATACTTATCCCATCATTCTTGACATTTTCTGAAGTAGTTCTGCAAGTCCTCTTTCATAAATGTCTTTAGTTACACTGTCCTGGCTGCCTAGATGTAATGAATCCATTCAAAATATGTATCTTTGATGGTCATTTTCACTTTGAGGAAGAGCCAGATGATGCACAGTGCCAGAACCAGTGAGTAAGATGGATGAGAACACACTGTAATTTTACAAGCCTGCCTTTCCACTGGATGACACGCAGCAGCATATCACCATACATTTTATCATACTTCATAAAGACATTCACAAAAGACTTCCAGAACTGCTTCAGAAAGTGGTAAGAACAACAGACTAAGTGTGCAAAGCTAGTCATTAATCGCAATGTGTCTTTAACTGTAACAAATTTTTAAAATTTAAACATTCACCATATATTTTGATCACACATCATATCTTAGATAATGTAACTTCCATCTGTGTAAGTTTAAAATAAGAACTATAAAAATCTTTTCAGTCTAGGAATGTTGGTACAGGCCTGTATTTCCAGCTATTTGGGAGATGAAGGCTGGAGGATCACAAGTTTGAGGCCAGCCTAGACAACTTAGTGAGATTATTGTCTCACTAAAAACATGTAAGAGCCAGAGATGCAGCTCAGTGGCAGAAGGCTACTGCCTGCCCCCATTCTTTTCATCACCAGCTAAACTACTTTCTAACATTTACCCAATTTAAGAATATTGAGAATGTTTACACTGTTTTACCACACAAGCAATAATATAAAGTCCTTCTTTTACACTTCCAATTACAATGTAAATTCTGTACCATGGAATAAATATATTTTTCCTTTTTATTAAAGAATATTACAGTATACAAAAGTAGAGAAAACAAGTGTAACAGACCATTAAGTACTTGTTACTGATTTATCATCTCATGGCCAAAACTGTTTCACTAATACAGACTTTCCCTCAGCCTTATATTACATTTATTAATTTGGGGGGTGGGGGGTTACTGGGGATCAAACTCAGGACCTTGCGCTTGTGAGGCAGGTGGCAGCACTGAGCTAAATCCCCAGCCATTCATTCATTCATTCATTCATTCATTCATTTATTTTTGGTACCAGGATCAAACTCGGGCCCTTGCGCTTGTGAGGCAGGTGGCGGAACCACTGAGCTAAATCCCCGGGCCTCTACATTTATTTTTTAATGTCGTAGGTAGTATCAAATTATACTCCCAAGGGAACCAATCAACATTCTCACTGACACTATGAGGGTAATACTTGAGGGCACACACTTTCACAATAGAAGTATTATCATTCTTTTTCTACTGGAAAACATACACACACAATTTCTATCATCAAACTGCTTTGATAACAATTTTTTCTTCTAGAAACTGTAGTTGATGTTCTTTGCCCATTTTAACTGAAATGTTAATCTTTTCATAATTTTCAAGAGCATCTTTTACAGTACAAACAAACTTTTATTATACATGTTCCAAGTACAGTTCATAAACTGTAAAGTGCTAGGACAAGCAAACTTTTTGACTGTTTATTAAGTGTACCTTGTAGGTACAGTTGATGCCAGTCAACAGTCACAAAGCTGTATCCTGCATTTCACCTCATTTCAGATTCAGGCTGCTTCTCTGACTAGGACTACATAAAATCTGAATTCAAAACAAACAAAACAAAACAAAACAAATATGGGAGCTGGCCCATAGCCATTTTCTTAATGTCCTCCTGCTCTTGTATTATACAAGGCATTCCCTGATCGTCTCAAGATTCATTTTAAACTTCTAGTTCCTATCTTTTCCTTTTCAAGGATGTTAAGAATATCTAGAATCCTCTCACTTCCTCAAATGGTCACTTCTCCAAAATGGAATTACAAGCTAAATACAAGTCAAATTTCATGTATTTGGAAGCTATCCTTTCAGTGAATAGTTCCAATTAAAATTTCAGCAGGGTTTTTGAGGAAGCCAAATATATTACAAAATTAACATGAAAAGCTAAAGGTCCACAGAATAGGTTAGTCAACTTTTACCACTGAGTTATATCCCAAGCCTTCTCCCCCCAGCTTTTTTTTTTGAGACAATATTACTAAATGGCCTAAACTAGCCTCAAACTTGTGATCCTCCTACTGCAAAATACTTGTGATCTGCTTGCAAAATAACTGGGAGTACATGCCTATACCACAGGGCCTGCTGAACAGGAAAAACAAGAAGAGAAAAGACTTGACAACCCAGAAACTTGACATACTCCAGAGGAAAACCTTATGAACTGGTAAGGAATGAACAATGGAACTAATGTTAAGAGAGTAAGTATCTCAAAAAGATTAATTTACATTAAGAGAAACTGATAAAGTAACAAAAAAAATCAGTACAGAAAAAATAAATTACTTCATAAATAGTGTGAAGAAATATTCAGTTTGGTTTTTTTGGGGGGGTACTAGGGATCAAATTTTGGACCTTGCGCTTGCGAGGCAGGCAGTGGCACTACTGAGCTAAATCCCCAGCCCAATATTCAGTAAATTTAAGGAAAGCTCATACTCCTCTCAACACACAGAAAAAGTGAATGTAAGATGGATCAGACATAAAAGTAAAATGTAAATCTTGAAATCTAATAAAAAAATGTAGTGTACTGTCATGATTTGGGGAGTGGAGTATACATTCAATATTGTAGAAAGATCTGTAAACACACTGATGTGTGCACAGTTACAAAAGTAGTTAGGGATATAATTCAGTGGGAGAGTATGTGTTTAGCATGCACAAGGACCTGGATTCACTCCCCAGCACTAAGAGTAAAAGAACAAATCATTTATGTAAACTGAAAACATGTATACATTAACAACATGTATCTTTAAAGGAATCTACATATACAAGGGCATATTTTAAATATATTCAAGTAAGCATTTCAATGATTGATAAGAATGAAGATTCAACTGGGGACTGGTAAAAAGGGATGTAACCTAACCACAGATTAGAGATAATGTAGTACACTAGTACATTTCTTCTAATTTTACCATGATCTGACTCAATTCATCAATTTCTGATAAAACAATACAGGTGACAGAATAACTGAGGAAATTAATGAATCAAAACCAAAAAAAAAAATTCAATGAATCTCAAGAACAAAGTTCTTTGCGAATCAAGAGTTGGTTCTTTCAAAGGATAGGCAGAGGAAGTAAAAAGGATCAAGATGGGACCAGGAATATAGCGCAGTGGTTTCCCTGCCTGCTGCGCAAATGCAAGAACCCGAGTTTGATCCCCGGTACCAAAAAAAAAAAAAGGAACAAGATGCGCGCTCTCTCTCTCTCTCTCTCTCTCTCTCTATATATATATATATACATACACATACACATTAATTCTCCAATGATGAATGTATTTACTATATATAACAAAAATATACTAATAAAAATTGATAAAAAACATTTTTACCAGTTTTTTAAATGGGTGAATTGTATTGACATGTCAATTATATCTCAATAAAAGCTAAGTTAAAAAAAAGTGCCTATGGGCTGGGGATTTAGCTCAGTGGTTTCACCGCCTGCCTTGCAAGCGCAAGGACCCGAGTTCGATCCCTGGTACCCACAAAATAAAGTGCCTGTGATAGGCTCTAGGGATACAATGCTGAATAATACAGTCAAGATCCCTATCCTAAGAGCCCAATGTTATGGTAAGAAAAACTCAGGTAGATCTTCTTAAAGGCTACTTTCCTGATGCAAGCCCACCCACCAAGCTCAGGTTATTTGTTCTCTTGGCATGCTAGAGTTCCTACATCATTAAATTTCCCATTTATGTATTCCATCTGCCTACTTGTTTCTATATATTCTCTGCACCCTAAGTAGTCCATACTCTTCAGAGAGGAAGACTGCCCTTTCTTGTTTACTGTCACTTCCCCAGTACCTAGCAGGGTGCCCAGAATGTAGTAGGAGTGCAATAAATAATCAGGAGAATACCAGCAGTAACTGGTAATTTCATGAAGAGCAACCTTCTAAGGGCCAACTGCCACATTACAACATAGGATTCACCTCCCCAGCAGAAACTTTCATTTCTCTACTGTGCTGCTGCGATTTCCCTCCTCTTCACTGGTAACCCCAATCAGCCACGACAGATCCACCACACCACTTCGCCAGTACCCTTGCCACTACTTGTTAGCCCAGGAAGTACCACTTTGCAGTTAAGGGAGAAAAGAAAGAAAAATCTAGTCCTACTTTACACTGCCACCTCCACCAGAGCACTTTCCTTGATTTACCAAATTCACAAAGGTAAATCATTTGCAATTGCAGGGGGAGAAAAGGAAAACAAACCTGTTCTACTGCTATCCTAATCATTAAGTGCCATAGGTTTCGTATCTTAAACAGCACAAAGCTACCATTTTCCCCACAATTTTTTCTACTCCCTAGAAAAAGTAGTAAATACTATGTATGGGTTAAACTCATTTGAAGAATATAATGTAACCTATTAAGAGTACCACTTCAGGGGGAATCTTTCATTCATATATGGTCAAATTCAGAAGCTAAATAAAGAGTGTTAAAGTAGGATCCAGGTGTAAGGAAGCAGCATGCAACCAACTAAGCTTGGCCCTGCACCAAAGCTAAGGAGAATAAATTCTCTTATCTTTTTTTTTTTTGGTACTGGGGGTCGAACTCAGGACCTTGCACTTTCGAGGAAGGTGTCGGAACCACTGAGCTAAATCCCTGGCCCTAAATTCTCTTATCTTTTGAGATAAATTAAGAGTTAACTGAAGCCTGAAACGGGCTGCCTTCTTTCTAATTTGAAGAATTCTTAAAAGTCTGTCAAAGAAACCAGGGTTCAACCTAGAGGACAAAAAGCACAAAGCAGGGAGCTTAAAAACTGTATTTCTTCGTTTGAGAAACAATAGAGTAATACAGAATTTTAAAATCAAATAGTACAGAAAGGAGTAAGATGTACTTCCTTATTTCCAAATAATGTGCTCATAATTCTCTTTTTAAAATGATCAATTTTGGGCTGGGGATTTAGCTCAGTCGTGCCACCGCCTGCCTCTCAAGCAGATGGTCCTGAGTTGAATCCCCAGTACCAAAAAAAAAAAAAAAGATCAATTTTGAACCTAACTTATTGCTATAATTCACATCTTATATCGACTTCCATTTCCTACCTCTCATCTTCCATAAATCTAATTGAGCTATTTTCATTAAATCAAAGCTCTGCATCATTAAAACTATGCAAATACACTAGTCACTGCAAAAATAAGTAGCACACTCTAAGTTTCTATTCACATTTAATTTTTCCCTGGAATTGCGCACCGTATCTTTTTACTGCCTTGTTTCAAAATTTCAAGGATAATTTCAAATCTCACACACACAGGTTAACTCATGCTCCTGGAGCCCTCCATTTTCCTGCACCAATCTGAAATGCTTATTCTAGGCCTTGGTCTTGCTCTCTTTGAAGCTCCTCTTACTATTCTGCTTTCTATACCACATATTCTTTTCCTGGAGCAGTGGCATGCCAATAAAAATATGTTTGCATGTAAATTTTCTGAGTCTCTATGTATCTAAAAATATCCCAATCCTACTCTGACAACTGATTGATACAGGTGTAGAGGTGTGCACTGTGGTCCTACTCAGGAGAGGCAGCAAAACTGCTTGAGTCCAGGAGCAACATAGCAAAGCCCTGAAGCAAAAGAAAAAGTGGGGGGGGGGCGCCCTGGGAATATAGCTCAGTGGTAGATTGCTTGCCCAGCATGCATAAAATCCTGGTCTCAATTTCCAGTGCTGCAAAAACAAAAACAAAACAACCAATAATGACTTAATAGTTTCTTGCACATAAAATTTTATGTTGGAAATAATTTTCCTTAGAATTCTGATGTTATTCTTCTTTTATACTCAGCACACAGCATTGTGATAAAAATCTCATTCTACTGATTTTTACTCCTTGATAGGTTACTTTTTTCCCCCAAGGAAGTTTTTGGTATCTTCCTTTATCCTTCATAGCTCAAAATTTTATTAAGGATATGTTTTAGTACTGTTCAGTCCTTGGTAAATCCTTTCTAATACATATTTCTGCAGAGATCTTTTTTACCCCCCTATCTTAGGTTCTCCTTTCATACAGCAAGCTTTATTCAACTATTTACTGAACCTCAGTTGTCCTTTGACAATTTAACACTGAGGTTACAGTAATTGGCACAGGAATGCTCAGTAGTGAGTTTTGTGTTAGGGTGATCAGGTGGGAAGGCAACACTTAAACTGAAAACCTCTCAATGCCAAAATGTGGAGCTCTATCTTCAGGGATTTACCAATGTAAAAACTACCTTCATTATTCTTTACCTGAGGGGTCAGACAACTGGATATGGGTATAGAAACAAACATCTCACTCTCTCTGTAGATGTTATCTACACATTCTTGACCTTGCTGTAACTCTTGTTTAGGGGTACTACTAGTGACAAAACAAGCAGATACCGTAATTTCCAGTTGGCCACACTAAGAAACACATTCATTAGATCACACGGCTAAATTATGAAACCATTACAATAGAGAGTAAGTATTAGGAACACTACATAAACTAATGACAAATTATATAGATCAGCTGATTTGGAATCTCAATTCCCATTACAATGGCTTATATGCAAAAATGCAACATATTATAAACAAACAATGCATACATTTTTGTGTCTAAAGCTGCTGAAAACTTATTATCTAACAGTGGCTATTTCAGAATATGCTTTTTAGTTCATCAGAACTTTTTTGGGGGGGGGGGGGGTACTGGAGATCAAACTCGGAACCTTGCGCTTATGACGCAGGAGCCAGAACCACTGAGCTAAATCCCCGGCCCTAATCAGAACATTTTCATCAACTGAAACAATCCATGCCCAAAACCATTTTATAATAAGAAACAAGGACATATAATGAAAGTTAAGAAAAACATGATGATTTTTATCTAAACTACATTTGTTGAATGCCTCCTACCAGGCTGAGTATTAAACTGATATGGAAAGATACAGTACATACACCAAGGAACTACAGCCTAAGAAGAGAAATATATACAGTACCAAAAACTATATGCAATATAATTCCTATAATAAACAACATGAGAATAGTATGTAATCTATCCAGGAGCAAGAGGCAGGGTCAAATAAGATTTCATTAAGACTCAGCTTTTAACTAAAGAGGTGAAGGGTTTGTAATAGTCTCCCAGAAAACCTTTAGAGAGGACTTCAAAAGCCCAGGGGACACATGTAAAGGTACAAAATCACTCTTAATAACATTTTAAACAAAACTTCAGTACTCCACAGCTAAAACTCAAATTACAACAGAGAAAATGGCAAAGATAACAGTGGACAAATGAAAAGGCCCTGAACTATTAAAAGCTCCATTGATGTAGGGACTTTATCACTTATGTCTTTATTGTTATATATACCTCGAACCTAGCACATAACAGGTTCTCAATTCTGGCTGAAGGAATAAGCAAATGAATGTTATGCAAAAGAGAGAAAAGAGAAACCTAATAAACCTATAGTAGTCTATAAATAAGAAAAACCTAAATTAGGGCCATGAAGAAGTTGAAATAAGAAAACAATCCCTGGATAGTAGGGCTCTGAATCATCTATTTTATATACTTTACATTTCTTAATTTTTAAAAAGTCATGGTATGCTCTATAACAAGAAATAGCTCAGAGTGGTGGTGCATGCCTGTAATTCCAGCACTCAGGAGGCTGAGGCAGGAGGATCACCGTTTTAAATTCAAGGCCAGCCTGGGCTACATAGTGAGTTCAAGGCCAGCCTGAACTACATAGCAAAACCCTGTGTCAGAACAAACAAAAAAAAAAAGAAAAAAGAAAGAATGTAAGAGTGGTATTTAGGATACAAACAGATATTAAGGATTAACTTTATGTGGTATTGGAAACAAGTGAGAAATTTAGAATAATTACCAGGTTTTTAATTGGAGTAACTGAGAGGATGATATGGGGGAAATCTGGAGGAAGGAAGTTATAAATTGAATCATTTATCCTGGGGATTTAGCTCAGTGGCACAGTGCCTGCCTGGCAAGCACGAGATCCTGAGTTTGATCCCCGGTTACCAAAAAAAAAAAAAAATTGAATCATCTATGCTTCATCCAAGAAAAGATGTCTGATAGACAAAATATTTATAAAAATTATTAACCACACACTTATTCAAAAGCAAGTCTTAAGAATTTCAAGATGTAAAATCATAAGCATATGTTCTTTGGCTACAATGCTATCTATAAAATTAAACCTGAATAAAAAGATAATTTTGAAAGTTTGGAAACCAAGACATACACTTTCAAATATTACATGAGCCAAACAAGAAATGATAAAAATTATCAAGTATTATGAACTGAACAATAAAAACCATATATTAAAACTAAGATGATACAGTTAAAGCATAAATTTCAAAATATGTAACTGGGCACATTCAGAACCTTGGGCATGCCAGGCAAAAGTGCTCACCCCAACACCTTGTGAAGCTGAGTTGCAC
Organism: Heterocephalus glaber; assembly: GCF_053883595.1. Classification (NCBI taxonomy): domain Eukaryota; kingdom Metazoa; phylum Chordata; class Mammalia; order Rodentia; family Bathyergidae; genus Heterocephalus; species Heterocephalus glaber. The sequence continues at coordinate 28,140,578 of NW_028258296.1, read as the reverse complement.
ATACACGTAACTGATCCTGGATGCCATGTTGAGAAATGCATTCTTTGGGTGGGATGTAAGTGGTAAAGCACATGTTCAGCATATGCAAGGCCCAGGGGTCTACTTCTAGCAGAACAAAAAAATTTTTTTAGCAAAAGGGAAGGGATAAGGGAAGAGGGGAAAGAAGAAGTCAAGGAGGGAAGGAGTACTTAGAAATCAGAGTAGAATGGTGATTACCAAAAGATGGGGTCAGGAAGGATGGGAAATGGAGAGATGTTTAAAAGACACAAAATTTCACTTAGGAAGAAAACGTCTTAAGAAATCTATTGCACAGTATAGTGACTTTAGTTAATAATGTACATGAGATTTTAAATGTTATCACCAAAAAATAAGTATAATGGAGTTGGGTGTTAATTAGCTTTAATCATTCCACACATACATTAAAACATTATGTTGTACCCCATAAATGTAATTATTGTCAATTATTTTTTTAAAAAGCCAAAATCTAACTCTAATATTGTACTTAATTTCACCTCACTTTAAGTATTAAAACTTCTCCACCCTGACTTCTGCCCCAAGCCCAAGCCTGAATTAAAAACAGGTTAGTCACCTAACAGGAGAGGCAATGACAGAGTTGTTTACATTTTCAGTGAGTGTAGCTTTGGTAATTCTCATAGAATTACAAAAAATGTTTTTAAAATCTTAAAATTAGTAATAAAATCAATGTTATAGAAATTTTAAACATTTAAATTTTTGCAAAAAGCATGTATTTGTGACCACAAAATTTTTATAGATGATAAAAATACAGATGTTAAAATTTTTAAAAATTATAAATAACACTGTTAAATATAACATATCAAGTGTTTTTAGAATAGCAGATTCCAATATATCAGGTTTTTTTGTATTAAATTCTTTTATTGGTGCATTGTAGGTATACAACACAATTACATTTCTCATTGGGAATTGTGCCTTTACATAATGCATCTTGGTTCTTATTTTTTCCCCATTCCTAGACCTCCCTTCACACCCTCCACCCTTCCCTATTTACAAACACTTTATTTCCATTTTTGCCATTTCTCATCATTTTTCCTTTCCCTTCTTTCCTTTCCCCTGCCCCTCCCACTACCCCTACCCCTTTGGACCTTTTCTTCCTATTTTACATTATCGATTATTCATTCTAATCATTGGTACATTTTAGGTATACAATACAATGACATTCATCATTGGAAATTTGCACCTTTACATAGTCTCTCTTGGTTCTTATTTTTCACCCTTGCCCAGCCCTCCTTTCAACCCCTCCAGTCCTATTTACAAAGATTTTGTTCCTATTTTTCCATTTTCTGATATTAATTCCATTCCCTTCTATCCTTTCCCCTAGCCCTCCCACTTCCTTCCCCTTTGCCCCTTTTCTTCCTATTTCACATTAACTATTATACATTTAGTCCTTATTTACACTTTCAGTTTCTCACACCAGAGAAACTATTTGGTATTTACACATGTGTCCTATTTATTTCACTTAAGAGTATTGCCTCAATGTGCATCCACTTAGCTATAAATGTCTCTAATTTCTCATTTTTTATGGCTGAGTAATACTCCATTTTATTAAAAAACCACATTTTCTTTATCCAGTCTCCAGTCGATGGGCATTTGGGCTGTTTCCAAGTTTTAGCTATTACAAACTGTGCTGCTATGAACATGGGAACACATATATCACTGTGGTATGATTCTTTTAATTCTTTGGGGAAGATCCCCAGCAGGGGAATAGTGGGGTCAAATGGGACTTCAAGTCCTAGTTCTTTGAGGTATCTCCATACTGATTTCCACAGTGGTTGCACCAGTCTACACTCCCACCAGCAGTGGAGCTGGGTTCCTCTTTCCCCACAGCCCCACCAGCATTTGTTACTGGTTGATTTCATGATAGCAGCCATTCTTTCTGGAGTGAAGTGGAATCTCAGCGTTGTTTTCATTTGCATCTCTCAAATGACCAGTGATGGTGAACATTTTTTCATGTATTCATTTGCTATTTCTACTTCTTTGGCTGAGAAACGTCTGTTCACTTCAGATGCCCATTTTTGGATTGGGTCTTTAAATTTGGGAGGTCTGATCTTTTTAAGTTCTTTATAGATTCGAGATAGTAGACCTTTGTCTGAGGAAGAGCAGGTGAAGATTTTTTCCCACATTGTGGGTTGTCTCTTCACACTGCTGGTGGTTTCTCTTGCTGTGCAGAAGCCTCTTAATAAGAAGAGATCCCACTTGTTGATTGTTTGTGCTAGTTCACAGGCAACTGAGGTTTTGTTCATAAAATCTTTTCCTACACTGATGTCTTCAAGGGTTCCAACTGGTTCAGAGTTTCTATTTTAATATATTTAGATCTTTAATCTATTTTGATTTTAGTTTAGTGCATGGTGAGAGATATAGGTCTAGTTTTAATCTTTGGCAAGTTGAAGCCCAATTTTTCCAGCACAATTTATTAAAGAAGCTATCTTTCCTCCAGTGAGGGTGTTTGGCTCCTTTATCAAAGATGAGATGGCTGAGTGTGTCTGGAGTTGTTTCTGCATCTTCTAATCTGTTCCACTGGTCCTCAAGTCTGTTTCTTTGCCAGTACCATGCTGTTTTAATCACAGTAGCTTTGTAGTAGAGTTGCAGGTTGAGGATTGTGATATCACCTGCCATGTCTCTGTTACCTAGAATTGCTTTTGCTATTCTGGGTCTCTTCTTGCTCCAAATGAATTTTTGGATTGTTTTCTCGAGGTCTATGAAGTATGCTGCTGGGATCTCAATTGGAATTGCATTAAATCTATATAGCAGTTTTGGAAGCATGGCCATTTTCACTATATTAATCCTTCCTACCCAGGAGCAGGGGATGTCTGTCCATTTTCTGATATCACCTTCAATCTCTCTTTTCAGAGGGCCATAGTTTTCAGAGGAGAGGTCTTTGATTTCTTTCGTTAGGATGATTCCTAGGTATTTCAGTTTTTTGGATGCTATTGTGAAAGGAATTATTTGCCCTATTTCTCTCTCAGTGAGTCTGTCATTGATGTAGAGGAAAGCTATTGGTGTTGACCTTGTAACCAGCTACTTGACTGAATTTGGTTATTAAGTCTAGAAGACTTTTGGTGCAGTTCTTGGGGTCTTCTATATAGAGTATCACGTTATCTGCAAATAATGACAATTTGACTTCTTCATTACCTATCTTTATTCCTTTTCTTTCTTTCTCTTGTCTAATTGCTGTGGCCAATGTTTCCAGAACTATATTGAACAAGAGTGATGAATATATCAGATTTTTAAAAAAATATGACAACTGGTTAAATCTTTCACAGTAACCAAGCCATCAAAAACTATTTGTGCAAATGGAAAACAGAATATCCCCACAATGACATTTAATACTGGCTAATATTAACTGGTATTATTTAATAATAATATTTCCAGATACCTGGTGGTATATTAGTTGTGAGATGACTAATTGCCTCATATATACAATAGCTACTAAAGGTTATCTATAGGCCTAAAATAACAAAACTAAGCTGGGCGGGCGTGATGGTGCAGGCCTGTAATCCTAGCACTTGGGAGGTGGAGGCAAGAGGATCACCATGAGTTCAAGGCCAGCCAGAATTGCACAGTGATACCCTGTCTCAAAAAACCAAACAAAAATAAAATACCAAAACAAGACAAATAAAATATGTAAAAACCTCAGATAAGTGCAAATTATGCACATATACTCATGTTCAACTCCAGAATTTGTAAAGGTGAGACCACATAAATAAGACTGCTAATAATTCAGGCAAGATTGAACTGAACAGAAAGTTCACAATTTTCATTATACTCCTGCAGATTTTAGTCCCGAGATCAAGAAAGAAGAAATAACAGAACTGAGGTGTCCTTGCTGCAAGCCTTAGAAATAAAATATTCTCAGCCGGGGATTTAGCTCAGTGGTTTCGCCGCATGCTGTGCAAGCGCAAAGACCTGAGTTCGATCCCCGGCAACAAAAAAAAAAAAAAGAAAGAAAGAAAATATTCCCAAGAAAGATATGAACTAGATTCCAATCACGAACTAAAGTCACAAAATACAGAAGGGAAGCCAGGAATATTTTCAGAATTAACAAATGGTAAAATCAGGTCATTTATTACCACTATCCAAGCCACCTATTCGTAGTATATTTAGACACAAGGCTTATACAGATATAACTGAAGTCATCTAGTGATAAAATGATGGATTTCTAGAGATGGTTCAACTTGGTTGTTAAATTTTCTATGATAGTAATAGCTGGCTATCGTATGTTTGACACAATAAAATACTCATAGACAACTGTCTTTCATATTCTCTTTCAAAGCTCTACCTTTTTTGAGGGGGTGCTTTTTGAGACAGGGTTTCATTATGCAGTTCAGGCTGGCCTTGAACTCATGGTGATCCTCTTGCCTCCACCTCCCAAGTGCTAGGATTACAGGCCTGCTCTACCACACCCAGCTCAAAGTTTTACAACTGAGTCATACATATAAATACAAAAAGATTTTATAAATATTTCTTCCAACATCAACAAAACTGGAATATTAAGACATTAGGCTGAAAATGGTACAAATCAAATATGGCACATTACTTTTCTCCTCCCATATAAAGATCTTTGCCATCTCCAGATCAAGCCATACTGGCCTCCTAGCAATTCTTCAAAAACCTAGATCTACGGCTGGGTTGTAGCTCAGTGCTTGTCTAGCATGCATGAGGCCCCTGGTTCTGTCCCCAGTACCACAAAGCCAGGTACAGTGACACATACCTGTAAGTCCCAGCCATCCAAGAGGGGGAAGCAAAAGGTATGCTTGAATACAGGAGTTCAAGGCAGCCCTGGCAACACTGAGAGGCACTTCCCACCTCCCTACCCATAAACAACTCTTTTCCACATAAGGCATTCATATACATTGTACCTACTATCAAAACTACCCTTTCTCCTCCATTTTTTGCACAGTTGATATTTCTAAGTGCTGTAATTCCTATCAAAGTAGGTACACTCTACAAACTTTCAGAGAACCCAGTTTTTAAAAAGTTATAACCAGGATGGGATTATAGCTTAGTGTAGAGAACTTGTCTAACATGTGCAAGGTCCTGGGTTCACTCCTCAGGACCCGGGAAAGGAAAAAAGGGGCTAAATACCATTACTGGAAGAAAGATAGTCTCTTTAATAAATGATGCTGGAAAAACTGGCTTTCCACATGTTGAAGAAAAAATTATTACCTATAACCTTCATTACATTTTTCTCCAATTCTTTATCTTGAAAATGGACAACTACAAATAATCAAAAGGATAATAATCAGTTTGCTTTTCACTTAGATTCATCAATATTTCACATTTCTTTCCTTCTCTTACTATAATACACTCTTTTGCTAATCTATTTAAAAGCTGCAGCTATCACACTTCACCCTTAACCATTAGCATGTATTCCCTTAAAATGATAAACTTTCTCCTATACAGTCTCATAACCATTATCAAAGCAAATTTACCCAGCAAATTTAACATTGGTTCAATATCATCTAATATCCATATTCAAATTCAAGTGGACACAAAAATGTCCTTTTTAGCTTTTCCAAAATCCAGAATCCTGTCAAGTTTCCACAATGCATTTGAATGTCAAGTCTCTTTTGTCTTCTTTAATATCAGCTATGTCCTTACTTTGTTTTTGGTTTGTTTTTTCCCTAACATTTGACATTATTCCAGCTATCTTGGTAACATGCTACACATTCCGTCTGTTTTGTCAAGACTGATGTCAAGGTTAAACAGTTTTAACAAAATTACCGCATAGAAGATGCTATACGTATACTCATTTGTGTTGTGTGCCTCTTCCTCACTCCTCCCAACCATACTGCATACTGCATAGTGTCAGGGAAAATGTCTTGTCCAATATATCTCTAGCATCTAGGACTATTACACTTAGAAAGTTCTGAACATACATTTGTTGAACTAATAAAAACAATCCTCCGTAATAATATACACTGAAGTATAGTACTTTCAAGATGGACATCCAACGTATTTACTGATGCTAACTCAAGATGAAGTAATTTTATTAGGATCCAAAATTGTATTATAAATGAGTATGTTTTGAAATTATGAAAGTATTTTTAATATTAGATAAATGCTTTCAACCAGGGCTGCATAGACTACCCTTCTACTAATGATAGAGAATTCATGAAATGCTCTGACTGAAAGTCAATGGAGGAGCTCAAGTATTCATAAGAATCTTAAAACTAATGTGAAGATAAAAATGTTTTCCTTTCAATAAAACTGGATGCTTGGCTTGTTTCTATGTTTAAAGCATCTTAATTTAAAACTGTAATTCTAAACAAACAAAAAAACACTCTCCTTGCATTAGGAAAGTGGTACATGTGGCAGATTAAATCACAAAATGATTAAGACCTACTTTGGGCTCAAGAAACTTTGAAATCAGGAGAAAACTGGATCGTAGCTTTTAAAAAGTTTAGGTCCCAGTGCTGGGAGCACTGCTCAATGGTATAGCACATGCTTAACATGCACAAAGCTATGTTTCCCTAGCACCCCCTGCCCCCGGGAAAGGTGTTGTAACTAGACTATATGCAAATTAAGTAAAGCACAAAGAAAAAAATTAGGTGGGAATGTAACAACTGTAATGCATTTACTCAAGAGGTTGAGGCAAGAGGATTACAAAGTCGAGCCCATCCTATGCAATTTAGCAAGATCCTGTATCAAAATTAAAAAGTGAAAAGGGTTGGGATCTAATTCAACATTCCTTGGGTTCAATTTCCAGTACTCCCCATACATAGTTCTCTACAAGATTATAACCACTGCTGCTACCTATACACTTTCATAAAGAGGACCTGGTTAAAGGTCTACTGTGGAACTTAACCTCTTCACTTGGAAGGTAGGGTGAAAAAGTTCACAGTAAACACAAGCTACAAAATATGAAATTCCTCAACTTTCTCCTCTCCCTTTTCCCTAAAATCATCCACAAAAGCACTTACCTCACCCATTTCTTTAAGGATATGCCTCTTCTCTCCAGTATTAGAGAGAGATTTCATATCCTCAAGCATCTCACTTCATCAACAATCTCTTTCCTTTATTTTAAATCCCCTCCAACTCTCCTTGGTGCAAACCTGCCATAATCAAAATCAAATTAAAACAATAAAAATTCTTACAAATTACTTTTCTATTTTCCTGACCCTTTTCACCAATAAACATAGAAAAGCACTTTCCATTTACTTTGCAAGCTGACTGCTATTCTGATCACTAGTAACAACTACATCAAAGTCCTCCAAATGACCAAATACTAGAGAACATTTTAATTTCAGCTCTCACTACACTCCATCTTTGTACAATAACTGATGATTATGACCTATTTCTTGTATTTTTCCCCCTTGGTTTCTTCCACCTATAGAATGTGATTCTCCTCCCTCTCTGGCCATTTCAGTATACCGCTGGCTGCTTCTTCCTCTGACAATTCTAAATATTGGAGTTGTCTAGGGTTCCTTCCTCTTGTTCTATGTGTTTTGCTTATCTTGAATAGTCATGTTCTTCTATTGAATCATCTAATTTTTTGTTGACAATTTCTAAATCTCTTATTTCCAGCCCCATCCTATCTTGAAAAGCTTCAGATCCTCATTTTCAATTGCCCACTCTCTACCTGGATTCTCCTAACACCTTTAACTTAACAATCAAATTTTTGAAACTCATTCCTTCCCTCCAGTATTACCTATGATAATGCCATTCTTATCTGACCATTTCTCAAGCTAGAAATTTATATATGCATCCATCCAAGACTGCCAGCACACAAATAGAGATGGGTGTCAGCAGTCACTGGAAAGAAATTAGAGAAAATACTGAGGCATCCTTTATTTCTCCTACCTCACCATCAAATGGTTGTGGGAAAGAGTGGGTTACAAAGTAAATCAGTCAGGTTCACCCTATTATCCAAAGTAAAAATCAAAAGAAGACTTGCTCTATCTAACCCTAAACCCACATACTGGGGCCCAGAATAAACTATTATATACTTTAATTCCCTTACAGAAAATAACTACTTTTGTTACAAAAAATAACAAACTATTCAGAAATAAATTTAACAACAACAACAAAAAATTTAAAAATAAATCAGGCACAGTGGCACACACTTATAATCCCAACAGTCAGGAGGATGAGGCAGGAGAATCACACGGTCAAGCCCAACCTGGGCAACTTAGTGACTTAAAGAGCTCCTCAAAAGAAAAAAATAAAAAGGCAAGAGATTTAGCTCACTGGGCTCATCACTCAGCACTGCAAGCAGGGAAGCAAGCAAACAAATAAATGCAAGACTTACACAACACAATATCAGAGAAGCTAAGATGTAGAAAGAATCCCACTTTTATGGATGTTAACAATGTTAAAATGGTAATTTCTCCAAATCAATCTACAGATATAATACAGTATCTACCAAAACCTCAGCTGTATATTTTTGCAGAGGCTTGAAAGAATGATCCTAATATTCCCATGGAAAAAAATCATGGAACCCAAATAGCCAAGCAATCTTCAAAAATAACAAAACATGGGTCATATTGCTTAACTTCAAATTCTATGATGAATCAACAGTAATTAGACATTATATTACAGTCATACAGACAAGGCAATAAATAAATTTTATGAATCCAGAAACCTGTACATGTATGGTCAATTGATTTTTTTTTTTTTACAAGGCTGCCAAAACAATTCAGTGAACAAAAAATACTAGCACTGGGAAACTGGCATCTATATGCAAAAGACGGAAGTTGGAGCCCTACCTCACATCATATACAAAAATTAACTTAAATGGATCATAGATCTATATGTAAGCACTAAAACTATAAAATTCTTAGAAGCATAGAAGTAAATCTGTTTCCCTGATAGGTAATGGTTTATCAGATATGATATTAAAAGCACAAGCCAAAGGACCTGGGATGTTATTCAATGATAAGAGCATTATCAAACCCTGGGTTCAACTGCCAGTGGGGGTCAAAGGGGGAAGGTGTAGCAGAAACAAGAAAGGGATAAATTGACTTCATCAACATTAAAAACTTTTAGCCAAGTGTAGTATACACCTGTAATCCCAGCTACTTGGGAGGTTGATGCAAGAAGGTCATAAGTTCAAAGCCAGCGGGAACAATTTAAGTGAGACCCTGTAAAAATAAAAAGAGGCTGTGGAAATAATAGTGGAACACTTGCCTAGCATTTGAGAGGCCCTAGGTTCAATCCCCTGCACTACACACAGGGGTGGGGGGTGGGGTGGTGGTGGTGCTCGAAGAGACAATTCTCCAAATGCGTTATGACCAGCAAGTAAATGGAAATATGGTCAACTTTATTAGCCATTAGGGCAATGCAAATCAAAACCACAATGAAATACCACTCCCCCTCCCCAGGATGATTATAATAAAAAAGACAATAGTAAAAGTATTGATGAAGATGTAGAAAAACTGGAAACCTCATCATTGCGGGTGGGATTTAGAATGGTGCATTCTCTCTTGAAAAACAGTTCAACAGTTCCTCAAATGTTAAACATATAGTTACTATCTGACCCAGCAACTCCAACCCTAGATACATACTCAAGAAAATGAAAACATGTGCCCATACAAATCCTACACATGAATGTTCACTTCAGTATTAATTATAACAGTAAAAAATGGAAACAAGTGGAAATGTTGGCACATGCTTGTAATCCCAGCATTCTGGGAGGCAGAAGCAGAGTGATCCCAAATTTAAGCCCAGCCTGGGGAACTTAGTGAGACCCTGGTTTTTAAATTAAAAATTTAAAAAGGGCTAGAGACGTAGCTCAATTTAAGGACTTGGGTTCAATCCTCAGTACCAACAAACTGGGAATCAACAACCTAAATATCCATCAACTATGAATTCACAAACAAAATGTGTATTCCAAACAAGTGAAATAAGTACTAAAACATGTCACAATATGGATGTACCCTGAAACACTAAGTGAAAGGAACCAGACAAAAAAGGCCACATATTGTAATGATTCCATTTACCTGAAATGAGCAGAATAGGCAAATCTACAGACACAGAAAGATTAGCAGTTACAAAGGGCTCACTGGAGAAGAGAATGAGTGACTGCTAATGAATACAGATTTCTTTTTGGCATGAAAATGTTCTGAAATTAGATAATGGTAATAGTTGCACAACTCTGTGAGTACACTAAAAATTATTACACTGTACACCTTTAAAGGATACAAGTGAATTACATACATATAAATATGATGTGTGAATTCTATCTTGAGAAAACTGTACAGTTTAAGATTTGTAGATTTTTGTATGTGAATTTTACCTTAAAATATTTTTGAAATAATAAAAATGGAGTGGGGAGTGGTACAGATTAAACAAGAACAGATACATTTAAGTTCATATATACTATGTATATATTTACAATTTTCCTTAATAAGTTTAACTGAAGTATAAAAATAATTTTTAAATTAAGTAATTTTTTAAAAAGTAAACTAATATCCCAACATCCATCTTCTTGTTTTCTGACACAAGAAGCAGAATCTTACATTTTAAAAGACCAAAGAGGTCACCACTTTATTATTCTTTTTCAAGGTTATATGAAAACAAATACAAAAGACATGCTGTGCAGCAAGAATGAAGAATACTTCCTGTTAAAGTGGACAAAGAAAATGTGAACTTCCTGAGTACTATGATTAATGGATGTGACAACTTCTAATACATACATGGATGCAAGAATTCCTAATACAGTGCCGTCCAATACAATAGCTCCAGCTACAATCATGTAAATTTTGGTTTTAATAAATTAAATTGTAAGTTGAGCTCTTGGTCTCACTAGTTACCTTTCTAATTTAAATATCCACACATGGCTAGTGGCTTATTGGATAAAGTAGAATTAGAATACTGCCATCATTGCATAAAGTTCTATTGGACAGTACTGTTCTAACACATAAGAAATACCCACAAAGAAATTCAGCAAATTATAGATGTTAGCCATGCAACTCTTCAGAAGCAAATTTTCCTGTGAGATAAAACAGATTATTACTGTATTTCCCAGGATCCTCAAATCAGATGTAAAAATCATGCTGAAATATAAATAAGGCAAATTAGCTTTGAAAAGCTCTAAAGGAAAGGTCTATTTATAACCCATGACACACAGCAAAATATACAGAATAAAATTCCTTTCTAAACAGAGCTTTGAGGCAACACACATAACTTAAAGAACTATTAAATGTTTCATCTAGGGAAAAAAAGGTTTAGGCGATTTCTAGACATGTAGTGAAAATTGTGTATGTACTTCATTCCAGTAGGTATAAATTTCCGTTAATAACCATTAACATAAATATGCGGTATCAGGAAACAGGTGCATTCTTAATTCAATTATTTAGTACACTTTTAGCACTTCAGAAAAAAACTGCTGAGAAAACTTTAAAGTATGAGTTCAAATATATTTTTATATTTAGGAATCCCCCCCAAAAAACAAAGCTCCACCTTGCTTTCTCTCAAGTTATTACAGCAAATACTTGGGAGAGTAAATAACATCCCCAAAAGAAAAAAAGAATGCTTTATGTTAATAAATCTAAAACCAACTCTTTCCTTGCCTAAACTCCTAGGCAACTAAAAGCTCCATTTAAAGTACTGACAAACCTCTGAAAAAATTTAAGTACATTTTATTCACAATAAATATTTCTAAATTCAACTCTCTCCCCCAAAAGGAATTATCAAGAGAAAACTTAAACATCGAAATTGAAACCAGCCCGTAGGCAAGGTACTACACAGGAAGATCACTGGAAATCTATGGAAAAACTTACTACTTGGCATCTGGAGTCAAATTAAATCAGCCACTATTTACATATTTCTAACTGTATAGACCTCACATGGTGCTTTCCCATATGTTATACACAGGCCTATTTAAACTTTCGAATTAGTATTAGATAGTTTCTACCGTTAACCAGAGTCAAATTCTTTAAAGAATAAAGTAATATTCCAAAACCTTTTTCCCATTGTTCACAAACCCTCACGTTCATCAAATCACCCCGATAAATCCATCTGTTCCTGGTACTTGCTTCCAAAGAAAAATTCTAGCAACCAAGGACACCAGATTGTAAAACACAGTATTCTGGCACTACCCAAATATGCTCTTAAGAAATCTTGGCAAATTTGTTTAAAATCCCTTAAACCGTTAATTACTACATCCGAGCAAGTATGAGTTAGATGTGCTTAAACAGAAAAAATGGTTCAATTTTCAGTGCACTCCACATACAATGTACCTCTCTCCCATCTCGTTTTCCCTCTCACCTCTCCCCTTTAAGCTTTCAGGATTGTTTCCAGGCCCCACTTCACTGTTCCTTCATCCTCATACTTAATCCAGCCCGTCTAACCGAGCTCCTTATTTCAACCCCACAAAAATTACCCTCAGGTTCCAAGATGTTACTTCCCTTAGCGTCCACTGAGGTCCCAGGCAGCCTCACCACTTGGCTCCTCAAATCTCGAACGGCCCCCATTTCCTAACCGCTCCTCCCTCCGTTCCCCCACCCCCTCGTCACCGGGTTCATCCTGCCCCTCCAACCGTCTCCCGCCCCCAGGTTCCTTCCTGCTCTCCAAACACAGCTTCCCTGTCTCAACGATGTATCTGGTTCCTCCAACGGACTGGCCCCCAACGCGCTGTTCGTTCCTGTAGTCCCTATTTTCTCCAACGTTCAACTACTTTCAAGCCATTCTTTTCAACATACATATAAACGGGAACCCCCACCCCCAACCTCGATCCTCCATCTTTCCCTTTTTATACTTGCTTCCTTTCTTTCTCCACCCCCCACCCCCACCTTCTCCGGAAGAGTGTTCCCAGGCCAAGGTCTCTCACCTCATTCGGTCACTTCAGTGGTGCCAACCGCTTCATACAGGAAAAAATAACCAGTCACGTCCCCGTGGGCGCTTTCCCTGCGACTCCGAGCACTTACTGGGCACCCGCCCCACCGGGAACCCCGCACATACGAACGCACAAACCAAGGTCCTTGGGGACGAGGGTTAGGGGTACAGTGAACGTTCTTACACCGGCCTCAAACACAGCCCACTTCGCTACAGCCCTTCGCCATTTTGGTTTCCCGCGGACTGCCGGTGCATTCTGGGAGCGCGGAGCGACTCCAAGGCCGAATGGCAGCTCTCCAGGACCGCCGAGAGGCGGGGACTGCCGGGAGAGCGCGGAAGAACACCGCACCCTGCGTCTCCGGTCTGGACTGAACAAAGAAGGACTCTTTAATGTTGCTGTGCGGCTAAGTCCTTCCGCTGCCGGTACTAACACAATAGTGGACGCTGTGCTCTGGGATGTTGGCTGTAGTATGGTGTTTCTATTATTGAAAGAAAATGCGGTGGCCGACTTTACATGCATGTTATTTTTTTCGCTAAGAAATAAGACAGTGCTTTGTACATTTTCCTGTGGAGAAAACCTTAACTAAAGCGCCGTTTCTTATTCCTTCACCTCAAGGCCTGCTGTTAAAATTCCCTTCAGCGAGGAGACCCAGAATACCAAAATTAAATTTTGTTCAGCGAATGCTGTCCAGACTCCTTATCAGGAGCTGCTTTGTATGGAAGGTTTTCGGACACCACACTCACACACACACACACACACACACACACACACACACACACACACACAGAGTGAAATGGCTTTTTTATGTTTACCTGATTTGCAACCTTTCCTAATTGTAATGAAATCTGAGAATCTGGTGCATAGTTGTTTTCTTTTTTAAATACAGAACTTTCATACTAAGGTAAACCCTTAGCTTGCTGCCGACAGGGCTCCTAACTGACGAAATGAAAGGAGATGCTTGTCTCTTTGGTTCATTTTTGGGTACATAAAACCTCTAGTAAGTGTACTACCTTTACAATTCTGTCAAAACATTTAAAATCATTTTATATTTTTGTCCCACATTATTCCCACAGGAATAATAAATATTATGGGGTTTTTTAAAATTAAAAAGTATTTCTTGGGACCTATGCTAATCTTGCTTATATTACCTATTCCCTATAATCTGTAATTCCCTATAATCTATAATCTTAGAATTTATCAAATAAACATATTTGTGTTGTTCACCATCATTCAATATTTTACCCAGCACTAGTCAATATTTGAACTACTTTAGGACTGGGGATTTAGCTCAGTGGTTCCGGCACCTGTCTCGAAAGCGCAAGGTCCCGAGTTCGATCTCTGGTACCAAAAAAAAAAATTGAAATACTTTAGTAATACCCTTCCACTCTTCTTTTCCCGAGTAATAGTCCTAATCGTTTAAATCTGTCTTCTTACTTGAGCCTCACCATGTTTGCTGCCTTTCAAATTTCACTGTATCTCAATTCTATAATACAATTTCTAATAAATTTATCTTCAATGCCTTTCCTTCATCGGTGGAGGAAAAATTTCAATTAAAAAGGACACACAATTCAAAATTGAATAAAGATATTAGACAAATTGGTATATTTGCTTCATAACTAAGTCTAATCATAGAACCTCAGTATTGGAATATATTTGATCTAAGTAGGCCTCAACATTTGTGTCAAGTGGTCATCACACCTCAACTTCAACATGTTCAGTGATTTCAGTAAGTCAGATGCAGTCATTTCAATCTCAGAAACACCAACACAGTGATCTCTGTAGGGGATATATTCCAAAGCCCCAGTGAACACCTGAAGCCTCTTATAATACTGAACCCTATATATACTATTTTTTTCTATATGTACATAACAATGATAAAGTTTATTTATTGAGCACAGTAACAGATTAACAACAATAATCAACAAAATAAATCATTATAACAATGTACTGTGATAAAAATCATGAATGTGATCTCTCTCTCCCACTTTCTCCCCACCTTTCCTATCCCCTTTCAATATATTTCTCTTCCCAGCTCCTCCTTTCTCTCTCTGCTTCTTGGCTTCTTGGCCAACAATCCAAATCCAAAACTAGTACAAGTAAGAAAATTATAAAAATCAGAGCAGAAATTAATGAAATAGAGACAAAGAATCAATGGATTGAAGAGCTGATTCTCTGAAAGAATAAATAAAATAGATAAGCCCTTAGCCAATCTTACCAAAAATCACGATTATCTCTATTGACATAAAAAAGCCTTTGACAAAATCCATCATCAATTCATAATAAAAACCCTGAAATAAATAGTTATAGAGGGACTTTATCTCAATCTAATAGAAGCCATTTATGAAAAACCAATGGTTAATATCGTATTAAATCGGGAAAAACTAAAAACTTTCCTTCTAAAATCAGGGACAAGACAAGGACATCCACTATTACCACTCCTGTTCAATATAGTTGTCTAAACATTAGCCAGAGAACAATCAGGCAAGAGAAAGAAGTAAATGAAATACGTTTAGGAAAGGAAGAAGTTGAAGTATCATTATTTGCAGGTGACATGATCCTCTACATAGAAGACCCAGAAAATTCCACCAAAAGACTCTCAGAATAACCAAATTCAGTAGTGTAGCAGGACACAAAGTAAGCACACAAATAACAATTGAGTTGCTGTACACCAATAATAAACTCACTGAGAAAGAAATTAGGGAAACATTACCTTTTACAATAACATCAAGAAAAATTAAATATCTAGGAATTAACCCAACCAAGGAAGTGAAAGACCTCTATAATGAAAACCCTGACAGTACTCTGAAAAAGGAAATCAAAGAGGACATCAGAAACTGGAAAGACAATCCTCTGTTCTTGGACAGGCAGAACCAATATAGTCAAAATGGCCATATTCCAAAACTGATATACAGACTTAATGTATCTCAATCAAAATACTAAGAGCATTCCTTGCAAGACTAGAGAAAACAATCTGAAAATTCATATAGAACTAGAGGAGGAGGCCTAGAATTGCAAAAGCAAGGCTGGACAATAAGAACAAGGCAGAAAAACCACAATTTCAGACTTCAAGTTATACTAAAAAGCTATAATGATAAGAACAGCATGGTATTTGCACAAATACAGACATGTAGATCAATGGAAAGAACAGAAGATACAGAAACAACTCCAAACATTTTCAGCTACTTGATCTTTGACAAAGGGGCCAAAAACTTATGCTGGAAAAAAGTCTCTTTAACAAATGGTGCTGGTAAAAATAGATATCTACATAGGGAAGACTGAATCTAGATCCATATCTCTCACAATGTACTAAATTAAAATCAAAATAGAGCAAAGGTCTAAATATTAAAACAGAAACACTTAATCTGCTGGGAGATAAAATAGGTAACTCTTAAAGATGTAGGCATATGCAAGGACTTTCTGCACAGAACCCTATGCACAACAGCTAACACCAAGAATCAACAAATGGGATCATATGAAATTAAGCTCCTGCATAACAAAGGAAACAACCAACAGAGTGAAGAGACAACCTAAAGAATGGGGAAAAATTTGCCAGCTATTCCTTGGGCAGAGGACTAATAGTAGAACATATAAAAAACTCAAAATATTAGACCCTCCTCAAGACCAAATCAAAAAATGGGCAACTGAAATGAATAGACATTTCTCAGAAAAAGAAATACAAATGGTCAATAAATACATAAAGAAATATTCAACATCTCTGGCCATTAGAGTAAAGCAACACTGATATTCCATCTTACTCCACAAAGAATGGCTATCATCAAGAAATCAGATAAAAACAAATGCTAGCAAGGTTGCCAAGAAAAAAGAACACTTCTTTATTTTTGGTAGGAATGTAAACTAGTACAACTATTATGGAAATAAGTATGGAGATTCTTCAAAGAAATAAAACAAGAAATTCCATTTGACTCAGTTATTCCTCTCCTAAGTATCTTTCCTAAAGAGTTAAAGATATGTTATAGTGATACATGCATACCCATGGGGGTTTTTGTTTGTTTGGTTTGTTTTTGTTTTGGTACCGGGGATCAAACTCGGGACCTTGTGCTTGTGAGGCAGGCGACAGAACCACTGAGCTAAATCCCCAGGCCTTTGCATATCCATGTTTATAGAAGCACAATTCACAATAGCTAAATCTTGGAAGTGCCCTACATGCCAATTAATAGATTAACAGATAAAGAAAATGTGGTATTTATACACAATGGAACATTACTGTACCATAAAGAAGGGTAAATTTAAGTCACTTGTAGGAAAGTGGATGTAGCTTGAGACCAGAGTATTAATAAAATCAGACACACACTTCAATATCACATGGTTTCTTTTATATGAGAAATATAATAAACAGCAAAATGAAAGATAGATAATAGGAAAGAAAGAGATGCTGGTAGGATAGAGGAAAAATACATCTGGGAAGGAAAGAAGGAGAAGGGGATGTAAAAAGAATTAAGATGTGTTATGTATGTGTACCAAGACCTCATGATGAATGTAACCATTATGTACTTCAAACATGTAGTAATAAAGAAAAAGAAAAAGTGATAGCTTCCTTAGAGCCAGAGGGGGTGGAAGAAAGATGGGAAGGGAAAGTGGTAAATGGAGAAAGAGATGAAAACTGAGGCTTAAGACATGATGGCAGAGGAGGCTTCTGTGCCAGTTGAAAAGTAAAACTAGAGAATAATGACACTGAAAGCAGAAGGAAAGGCAGTGGTATGGAAATAGAGGTGGTTCTCTTTCCATTGGAGGAGGAAAGGAGAAATTTATTCATCAGTGCCAGTCTGCTATTGGTCAGTACCTCTCTCCATAGGGTATCCTGGCTCTTACTTCTGAGTTGTATGCATTAGGGTTTTTATGGTGTCTCAAGATCAGCCTTGAAAAGCCTGAGTAGGAAGTGTCTTAGTTACTTTCTGGTCACAGAGACACAATACCCTACACCCACAACTGTAAGAGGAAAGGTTTATTTTGGCCCAGTTTGTGGAGGATGCAGTCCATAGTCAGCTGGCTCCAAGGCAGGGCAGCATGGCAGAGGGGTATGGCAGAAGAGAAACAGCTCATGATATGAAAATGGGAAGTCAAGAGAAATCAAGGGAGATACACCTTTCCAGGCCTTGCCTCCAGTGACCTACCTCCTCCAATCAGACTTCACCTCCCAACATCACTAGCTATAATCCACTGATAAATATCATGCCCCCTGTTACAGCTTGTGCCTAGGTGTCCCCAAAAATCTCCATGAATTCATAAGTGAGGCTTTTTCAGAGATGGCTGGATCTAGAGTGTATGATGCTGGGATTAAGGGTATGTCCACTGATTGATTTGGCACAGCCCTAATCCTGGTATCCTAGATAGACAAAAGGAGCAGAAAGAAGCTGCTAAAGCCCTTTGCATGCTCTAGCCTGCCTACTTGCCATGAACTATTTCTTTTCTTCAATGCCCTTCTCCCACACCACCCTGCCTTGGAGCCAGCCAGCTATGAACTGAAACCTCTATAAATTGTAAGGCAAATAAACCTTTTTTTCTTTAACTTTGGGTGCTGGGTATTTTGCCTTAGCAGCAAAAGAAGTAACTAAGACATCCCCACTATCCAATCACCTTCTAAAAGCCCCACCTATGAGCACATCAAGCTTCAGGGGGACATCTAAATATAAACCATAACAGAAGGAAAGAGTGCATGTTGTGGACATAAGGTTAGGAGTTAACCAAATTTTACCCTCATGAAGATAGTGAAAAAAGTTTAATTTGTTATTATTATTCAGAACAGTCTGAGTCTTCCTGCCTTAACACTTAGTATTTATAAAGTAAAAGTTTTAACTATAAAATCAATTGACAAGTTCGATCCCCGATACCAAAAAAATAAAATAAAATAAAATAAATTGAAACTAGGGCTGGGGATTTAGCTCAGTGGCACCGCGCCTGCCTCGAAAGCTCAAGGTCCTGAGTTTGATCCCTGATACCAAAAAAAAAAAGCAATTGAAACTATACAACTATCTAAAATTAGGCAACATATCATCAATTTCAAGAACACTTGAGTGGCAAAACCTTTTAAGAATATAAAAAAATTAAAGTGTGACTGTTTCTGTATCCTATTATCTTTTCTTTGACTGTACAAATATTTTTCAATTACACACCTTAAATTTTCAAATGCCAAGACAGCACTAATATCACTTGATGGCACTGCATCCAAATTCTCCTGAGGTTTGGATAGGAGGAAGATGATTTGACAAGCCAAACAATTATTAGGATACAGCCGGGGATTCAGCTCAGTGGCACTCTGCCTGCCTTGCAAGCACAAGGTCCTGAGTTTGATCCCCAGTACCAAAAAAAAGATAATAAGTAAATAAGATAAGAACATCAATACAAATGTACAAAATGTGAAGTGTATCACTTCTCAGCCTTTTGGCTAAGATCAAGTGTAGTGTGAAGTGCCCTACAAAAAGAACAAATTCACTAAAACCCAGTGTGAAGAATAAAAACAAGGATAGAGAGGAGGTTGGTCCTCATTTTAAGAGACGTCATTTGACAAGTGGTATTGATTGATTGGTATTGATTGGCAAGGTCATGACTGCAATCTGAACAAGCTTCATGTCTTAGTCATTTTTCTCATTGCTGGGACAAAATATCTGACACATACAACTAAAAGGAGGGCTGGGGATTTAGCTCAGTGGTTTCACCACCTGCTGCACAAGCGCAAGGACCTGAGTTCAATCCCCGGTACCAAAAAACAAAAAAACAAACAAACAAAAAAGAAGGACAAGTTTATTTTGGCTCACATTCCAGTCCATAGTCAGCTGGCTCCAAGGCAAGATGGCATAGCACAAGGACATGGTGGAAGAACAGCTGCTCACCTCATAGTGGCCAGGAAAGAGAAAATCAAGACAGAAGCCAAGAAGAAAGATATAACCTTCCAGGTCACACCCATGGTGATGGAACTCTTTCAACCAAGCCCTATCTCCTGACAGCAATCAGCTATAATGTCCCTGTAATAAATTTCTCTCCTCGCTCCATAAAAACACATTTATTCAGTGTCATAATCATACTGTTACATTTACCAATTAACGTCTTGGGTGCAAAAATAATCCACACTAAAATCCTTTGTTGGAATATTTGACACTTTCCACAGAACAGAAACTAAAATAACCTGTTATATAATTATTCACAAATAAACTCCTCAGCAATTTTTTGCCCATATAAGAGCATTGTCTAAAATATGTCTTCTGTGTAGCATATTAGCCCTACCACCACTGTGCTTGGCTGAATTCAGAAATCTGTTGTGACCTGTAGCTTCTCTGTTACTTCTTTGTCTTTCCTCTCTGCTAAACTTAGTTTCCTGGCAGTAACTAAAATATTCTGCTACTGCCATAGTTACTGCTGGAACCACTATAACTGCCTTGATTTTGTGGTTTAGCAAAGTATTGGCCTCTTCCACCATAGATGCCAGAGAAGTTTCCAATGTTCACTCTCTCTGCAGGTCCAAAATTCGAAGACTGATTGTTGTAATTACCACTGCAGCTTCCACCACCTCCAAAAGTGCTTCCATCATTACCAAATCCATTGTAGCCATCCCTGCTGCCACCATCTCACCTACTGTTGATGCTTCCTTCATGACCAAGGTTGTCATTGCCTTCATAACCACCACCGAAGTTTCCAAAACTGCTATGAGCTCTTCGGCTAGACAAAGCACTAGCCACCTCTTGCTTCATCAGGGCTTTCCTCACTTCACCATTGTAGCCATTCACTGCATGGTATATCTGAAGGATAATATCATTCACAGAATCATGATCATCAAAAGTTACAAAAGCAAAGCCCCTCTTCCTGCCACTACCTTGGTCAGTCGATAATAGTAAAGATAATAGCAATGATAACCTTCATTAAATGTTTGTTTTATGGCAACTATAGGTAAAGCAATTTATATGTTGTTTTATTTAATTTTTCTAAAAATACTGTGAGGAAGATATCATTAGCCCTTATTTTATAGTAAAGGGAATGAAGGTACAGAAAACATAAGCAAAGTGTCCAAGATCACACAACAGTAAGTGAAAATTTAAATCTAATTTTGTCTGACTCTGGAGACTGCCTTTTAGCCACTAATAGAAATAGGAGAGCAATAAGAAACTTTAAATTAATTTATCTTTTAGAAATATTTATTGGGGGCCGGGGATTTAGCTCAGTGGTTCCACTACCTGCCTCACAAGTGCAAGGTCCTGAGTTAGAACCCCGTACTAAAAAAAAAAAAAAAAAAAAAAAAAAATTGGGCATTATGCAGAAATTGAATTCAAAAAGAGAAATATTCCAAGTAAAGGGACCATTGTGACTGCAATGCATTTGGAGCTCAAGAAAGGAGAGAGATAGCTGAGTACAGTGGTTCATGCTTGTAATCCCAACACCCGGGGAGGCTGAGGCAGGAAGGTCAAAAACTTGAGACCTGCTTAGGAATCTTAGCAAGATTCTGTCTCAAAATAAAAAACAAGAGCCAGGCATGGTGGTGCATGCCTATAATCTCAGTTTTCTGGGAGTCTGAGGCAGGAGGATCATAAGTTCAAGCCCAGCCTGGAAAACTTAGTCATTTAGTGAGACCCACTCTCAAAATAAAAAATAAAGGGCTGCAGATGTAGCTCAGTGAAAAGGCTATGGGATCAATCCCTGGTACTCCCTTACAAAAAATAAAGAGTTGGGCATGGTGGCATATGCCTATGATACCTAGAAACCTGAGGCAGGAGGATCACAAGTTTGAGCCTAGCCTGTGCAACTTAGTGACTTAACGGGAATAAAAAATAAAAAAGAGCAGAGGATATACCCCAGTGGAATGGACCTGGGTTCAATCCCCAGTACCACAAAATAAATAAATCATGTAGCTAAATTAAATAAAAATATGAATGTCTGAGGATGTAGTTCAGTAGTAGAGTGCCCCTGGGTTCAATCCCCAGTACTCTCAAAATAAAAAACGCTGTATAAAATAGAGAACTACATACCCATTCAAAACTTGGAACTCCAATCTGGTTTGACTGACTACTTGTCTTCCCTGTCCCTCTCATGCCAGGGACAAAGGCTTGACAAAAATACTAATTACAAATGAAACAATATATTTAATTACATAACATTAGGTATTATTTGGGTTGTGGCACTGGGGATTGAACCCAAGGGTGCTCTATCACTGAGCTACATTCTCAACACCTTTTTTTTTTTTGAAACAAAGTCTCACTAAGTTGCCCAAACTGTCTTGAAGTTTATGATTCTCCTGACTCAGCCTCTTGAGTAGCTAGAGTTAGACATGTGCCACTGAACCTGGTAGTATTAAATTTTAATTATATAAAATGTACACACTAACCTAGAGCATTTGAGGGATTACCAATAAAGATAGGAACAGATAAATAAGGTTCATTTATGGATGTCTTTTCACCATTGTTATCAGTTAATAATGAATGTAGCTAATGGTTATCTTTATGTGATAGGATTTTATTTTCTTCTCTGTGTTCCTCTTCCCTCTGGTTTATACTGTTGTAATATTTTTAGAGTGATTTAAAATGCATGCAGTGTGAATATGAAACCTTCTCAAGACCATGAAAAAAGTTTAGATGCTGGCAGCTGAGTCACTTGAAAACTTCCGGGTTGTCAAAACAAAGGCTCTCAGGAGCTCTCCAGGGTACTGGACGGCCCCTGCTCAATGAACCAGATCCTTGTGTCTGCTGAATCTTCAGGTCTGCCTTGAATCTTGCCCTTCTGATCAGCTGCAGGTCTAAATTATTTCTTAAGGCAACAACTCAGTTCCCTGAGTGAATTCCCAGTAGGCTTTAACTATTAACTTCATGCTGATCGCTTCCCAGCCTTTTGGCTAAGATCAAGTGTAACTTTATTCTGATTCCTTCAAAATGTATAGGACCAGTAATTTTCTTCCCACCCAACATCTTCTGCTTCGTTTCTGTTGTCATTAGCATTCATTAAGTTATTTAACAATACTATTGAGTGTAGACAAAAGTATAAAATGAAAAACT
Source organism: Heterocephalus glaber (assembly GCF_053883595.1). NCBI lineage: Eukaryota > Metazoa > Chordata > Mammalia > Rodentia > Bathyergidae > Heterocephalus > Heterocephalus glaber. The sequence goes on along the minus strand of NW_028258296.1, from coordinate 28,117,772 downwards.
AAACTTTCCAGGAGACAAAGAAGAAAAATCTATGTAGCAAGTTTAACAATGAGTTTTTAAATGCAGCACGAAAACCACAGTCCATGAATAAGAATATTGGTAAGTTAGAGTTCATTAAAATTTAAAACTTCCCAGGATATAAAATAAATTCTTTAAAAATCCAATACTTTTTCTATATACCAATAATGAACTAGCTGAGAAACAAATCAATAGAACAATTCTACTCACAATAGTTTCCAAAAAAAATGCATAGGAATCAATTTAACCAAGGAGAAAAAGAAATTCAACAAGACACCAGAAGATGAACAGACTTTTCATGTTCATAGATCAGTAGAACTATTTGCTTAAATTTGCTTAAATGGTCATTTTTCAAAAACTGATCTATAGATTCAGTGCAATTCCACTCAAAATTCCTGTGATATACAGAATTACAATCAAATGAGTCACTGTTGTTTTAAGTCAGTAAATTTTGCGATGTTTTGTTACATAAAAATAAAAAACTGAAACAATATCTTTAAAATTCCGTTTCATCTTCTGTTAATTACAGATAAAAATACTACCTAATAGACCCGTTGCAAGACTAAGTTAAATAATGCCTGGCACTAGAATAAAATACATAATTTTTACAATATAAGCCTTATGAGAGTCAAGACTGTTTTGTGATATCTCTATTGCCTTGAACAAGGCTTATCACACAGGTCATCAATAAATATTTGTTGAACTTGGTGTGGTGGCACATCCCTATAATTCCAGGACTCTGGTGTAGGGAAACAGGAAGCCTAAGATGCTAGTACTTTGGTTCAGGCTTTGGGGTGAAGGGCATCTGGGAGGCAGTGGGTTCTGTGTCAATAGGACACCAGCACAGGCGCGTCTCCCAATACCCTAATGTAAATAACTTCTGTAGCCAAGGCCAATGCTTGCTGGTGTAAATAACTTATAGTATAACCAAGGTTGTTACTGGCACATGGCCACTACTGTGTATTTTCATAGAAATGTAGACTAAGCAGTTGAGGACTGCTGGGAGAAGGCGGAGACTAGACAGCCTGAAGACGGCTGCAATTATATAGTGGCTGGGGGCTGCAAGAGTGGCTAAACAGATGGGCTATGGCTAAACAGTTGAATAAAAGATGTTTAACCCAGTCCACAGTCTGTGTCTCTTCTTCAAGCTGCCTGAATCTCAAGTGAACCTCCCTAGTCTGAACTGGTGTCAAGACACCTGTGAGTCTGAGGCAGGAGGGTCACAGTTTTGAGCTTAGCCTGGGCAACTTAGTGATATAGGAAGACTCAGTCTCAAATTTTTTTAAAAAATGTTTTTTGGAGAGTTAGGGATGTGCTGAGGACCTGGGTTCAATTCTCAGTATCACAAACTAAATTAAATAAATAAATAGGTAAATAAATCATTTGTTGAATGAGTAAACAAATATGTTCACAAATTACCTGTTTAAAGAAATAATAAAAATTTCTTGTATTACAATTAAGACTTAAACTCTTCCAGTTATCAGGTCTCAGAAAAGCATGTGTGGTTAGCTGGTTAGATAATAAAACTACTTTGCTCTCTTGACAGGAAACCTTAGAATAGAAACATAAATGTAGGTGGGGTACAGTTGCAAAAAAATTAAATTTCAACTAGTTTAAACTAATTGACTTTGTTAAATTTTACAACCTAATTCTACCTGCGACCCAGATCTTTAAAATTTTAGTTTACTTTAAACTTTATTTACTTTCAGCCTAAAGTTCTCTGACACAACATGCAACCTTAGAATCTGTAGTTTCTTCTGTGGAATTTTGGGTGAGACACTTGATCAAGAATATTTCTTGTTGGACACACTCATCAATTTAGCTCTTCTGCTGAAAACTTCTTTCTGACGGTACTAGGGATTGAACTCAGGGCTTTTGCACTAAGCTACACTCCTAGCTCTTTAAAACAATTTTTTAAAAACTATGAGATAGGGTCTCCCTAACTCACCCAGACTGGGTTTGAACTTGTATCCCCCTACTTCAGGCTCACAGAGTGCTGGCATTGTAGGCTGTGCCATCATGCTCAATTCACTTTTAAAACTTTCTGAAAATTAACTATAATAAATTTGATCAGATTAACCTTAAATCTGATCTAATCTCTCTAAAATTTTTCTCCATTTCTTTCTCCCATTTTATCTGCGATGATTTGCATACCTAGAGCCCTAGAGACAGACTAGTCAGCCACCTCTCTACGCAAAAACAGAGAACTGAGTACCTGTCCTGGGGTTAGGAATGTAGCACAGTGGTAGAGCATTTGTCTATTATGTGCAAGGCCCTGGTTCCCTCCCCAGCACTGAGAGTTGGGGGGGAGGGAGACTACTGTCCTTGACCCAGGCAGGTGGTATAAACTATGTTATCAAATGAACTGCGGCAACCTGTAGTAATGTGCTGATTTTTCTTGCCTGTACACACAGCAAGAGCAGAGAATCTTTTTCTTCTTCTTTCTTTCCTTTTTTTTTTTTTTGGTACTGGGGATTGAACTTGGGTCCTTGCGCTTGCGCAGCAGGCGGTGAAACCACTGAGCTAAATCCCCACCCCAGGGAATCTTTTCCTTTACTGTAAGCTTTCAGAGGATCTCACTGGATAGCTCTAGGATTTGATCAAATGTTTTATTTTATTTTATTTTTTTTTGCTTAAATTCTTTTATTGGTACATTTTAGGTATACAATGCATTTTAGGTTTACATTTATCATTGGGTGCTTGTACCTGTACATGTTGTATCTTGGTTCTTATTTTTTCCCCATTACCTGTCTGCCCTTCACCCCTCCAACCTTCCCTATTTACATAGACTTCATTTCCATTTTTTTTTCTTTTTTCATAATTTTTCCTTTCCATTCTTTCCTTTCTCCATCTCCTCCCACCACCCCTACCCCTCTGGGCCTTTTCCTATTTCAAAGTATCAATTACTAGTTATTAATCCTTTTAATCCTTATTTACACTCTCAGTTTCTCACACTAGAGAAACTATTTGGTATTTACACATGTGTGTCCTATTTACTTCACTTAAGAGTATGGTCTCAATATGGATCCATTTAGCTATAAATGACTCTAGTTTCTCGTTCTTTATGGCTGAGTAGTACTCCATTTTATCAAAAAACCCACATCTTCTTTATCCAGTTTCCAGCTGATGGATACTTGGGCTGTTTCCAAGCTTTAGCTATTACAAACTGCTATAAACTGCTATAAACATGGGTGCACATATATCTCTGGGGTATGAGTCTTTTAATTCTTTTGGGTAAATACCCAGCAGGGGAATAGCTGGGTCAAATGGGACCTCCAGCCCTAGTTCTTTGAGGTATGTCCACACTGATTTCCATAGTGGTTGCACCAGTATGCACTCCCACCAACAGTGGAGAAGGGTTCCTTTCTCTCCACAGCCCTGCCAGCATTTGTTATTGGTTGATTTCTTGATAGCAGCCACTCTTTCTGGGGTGAGGTACAATCTCAGTGTTGTTTTCATCTGCATCTCTCGAATGACCAGTGATGTTGAACATTTTTTCGTATGTTTATTTGGTGCTTTTACTTCTTTATCTGAGAAATGTCTGTTCATTTCAAATGCCCATTTTTGAATCGGCTCTTTGAATTTGGGGGGGTCTGATTTTTTTTCAGTTCTTTATATATTCTAGATAGTAGCCCTTTGTCTGAGTTACAGCTGCTATTGATCAAATGTTATACTGTATAGGTTGTTGTTTGAATTGAATTGTTATTTGTACATCACATAAAAGGCAGCTCAAAATTAATCAAAGTCTTACATATAAGAGCTAAAACTGTAAAACTCTTTGAAGAAAATATAGTTGTACTTTGACTTAGACAATGATTTTTTATATATGACACCAAAAACACAAGCAATCAAAAATAAATACATAAATTGGACTTCATCAAAATGAAAAAAATCTCATACTTCAAAAACATTATGAAAAAATTGAGAAAACAATCCATAGGATGGGAGAAAATATTTGCAAATCATATACCTGATAAAGGACTTTTATCCATAATATAAAAAGAACTCTTATAACTCAATAATTAAAAGACAAATGGGCCGGGGATTTAGCTCAGTGGCTCCGTCGCCTGCCTCGCCAGTGCAAGGTCCCGAGTTTAATTCCCAGTACCAAAAAAAGAAAGAAAGAAAGAAAAAAAGACAAATAACTCAATTTATTAAATGGGCAAAGGAGTGAATTGAAATTTCTCCAAAGAAGGTAAATAAATGGCCAATAAGCACATCAAAAGATGGTACCAACTGGGCTTGGTACCACATACTTGTAATCCTGGCTACCTGGGATGTGGAGACAAAAGTATCCCAAGTTCTAGGCCTACTCCGCCTGGGAAACTTAGTGAGAATCTCTCAAAAAACAAAACAAAGCAACTCACAGCATTGTTAATCATCATGCCTTATTAGTTCAACTGGAGACATCTCAACTTCAGATCTCCCTATGGGGTCAAGCCAAGGCCTCTAGCTTTCTTCCCTTTCTCCACAGGTACTGATTCCAAAAGATTCCATATTAAAGTTCCTGCATAATAATTTCAATCTCAGAGCCTTCTTTCTTGAGACCTATACCTGTGGAAAACTTGTTGCTTTTAGCAGACATTCAGGCCCTTGTTATGGACAATTGTAACCAGCTAAACGTACTCTAGGCCAGAAAACAGATGATGGTAGCTGTAGGGATAAAACTGTAGTATTACATATGGTTTAGAACTAAAATAGCCCCCAAGCCTCAAGTGTTTGTAAGGTGATTAAATTATGGGTGTGCTATAGTTGACTTGCTATTTGGAGGTGGAGTCTGGTTGGAAAAGGCCGGTTCCTGGGGACGTGACCTGGAAGGGTTTATCTCTGCCCTTGGCTTTCACTCTCTGCTTCCTGACTGCCATGATGTGAACAGCTTTTCTTCCACCAGACCCCTCCACCACGCCTTCTTACCTTGCAGCTAACCAACTATGGCCTAAAAATATGAACCAAAATAAACTTCTTCTCCTTTAAGGTGTAGGTGTCAGGTACTGTGTCCTAGCAACTAGAAAATGACTAAGACAGATGGCTAACCTGAGGTTTCAAGCCCAGTAAACTGGGGTCAGAAAATGCATGGCATTTGCACTATCACTCTTCTCCAGTCCCTGCTGCAGGGCTGGCATAGGAAGGAGGTACCTAGTCTTCTGGGGTTCTCTGCTGCCACTACACTGGCTCTGATCTCCACTCAGATTGTAGTTATTAGATTAATTTCTTTAAAAGTCCTTATATTTCCCATTAGGAGATTGCTAACATTAATTGAGTTAATATTTATTAAATTGATCATATTTTAGGAAATAATTTAGAAATCATAGATTCACTCTCTTCATTTGCTGTCTGTTCTACCCTCAGATATGATTAAAATATTTTACTCAACATAACAAAGTGAGGGAGGCCTGGGGACAGTGGTAGGGTTTGCTACTTTCATTTCTGGAAAGTTTTGATACTGACATGGAAACTTTGATCCTAGGGTTTAACACAGATCAGACACTTTGCCAGTAAAGCACAGGCCAGCTAGGGACAGCAAAAGTTTCATAGTAAGCCTTTTCAATAAGGGAAAGGAGTATCATCTAGGACCAGGGTTGAGGTAGGACAGAGTTGAAGAATAATGCAACAATCAGGAATTGCATCTTCAAGCCCAAGGGGGCAGTAGAGACTGGTGCAGGTTATGTTTCTATTCCAGGTTAAAGTAAAAGGACAGTGATGTCTAGTCAGGAAGAGTCTAAAACATGCATTTATCATATCTGATTTCTAGTATTTATAGTGTCTAATGTTGTCACCTAATGATTACATCAGTCTAAGTACATTCATCCTTCTTGTCATCATACTCCAGGGTTTAGTTATTTCATAAAAAGTGACTGAGGATGAGAGGATCTATATATAATTATAATAATATTGATTTAATAACTTTAGATTATGGAGTCATGTCAGTATATATTGCAACTAGGATTTGGAATTACCCAATAGAGTAACTCACCAGGATCTTCTCTCTCTCTAACTTTAGACATTTTTATTAAGCCATTCAACTTCAATGATATTGACATTTGGAAATACATGAAATATTATAAATAAATAACCATAATGTCTCAAAATTATCCTTTTGTATAATTCAGGAGCTTTCTCCCTGCCTCTTTTTCCTCTCAGATGGTGGTGCTATGATTATATTTATAATTTTTTTTAGTGCTGAGAATGGAACCTATAGCCACATGAATGCTAGGCAAATGCTCTATCACTGAGCTATATTCCAAGCCTCAGTGTTAGGACATAGACAGCCATTCAAACTTTCTAAAATGAGTTTTCAAACACTTTAATAGATGTAATTTGCTATTATGCTTTGGCTACTATTAAAATTTTTTAAAATGTATAGTGTATGATGATTTCCTACATTGTTTTCATATTTTAAAAAAAATTTGAATCTATACTCCCAGCAAGATTTTCCTTTAAAATTGTTTAGTTTTGTTTTTGAAACTTCAGCTCTTGAAAAATACTTAAATAAGCTATACTACACTGTGATTGAAAAGAAGAGAATAGAAATAGAAAGAGAAGCCTTAAATATCAGTCAATAACCAGAGTGGGCAAGCGTGGGGAACTGTACTTCTTGGTAACTTTCCTAATTTGGACTCTGGAGTCTCAGTTGATTTCACTGAGGATTTTTTTGTTAAGTGTGCATAATTTATGCACAGATTTTATTCTTACTTTCCCAAGCTTTCACTTGGACTCTGTAATGAATGCAGTGTGAGTGATCAGTATATTAGATTTCACAGTAATATGAAAATTATTGCTCTGAATTCTATTTTAAAGCACCAATTGTTGTGGTATTTTCTTCTATTTGAGTCAGTTGTAGTGTATGATGTCAAAACAATACACTGGAACCAATAGCTCTGAGGATAAAAATTATTGGTGCATAGATGGTGGCAAGAGTGGTCACTTAAACTTGAGATGTATAAATATTATTAAGTATATATTTAAAGCTGTAAATGGAGGAAGGATTCTGTCAATAAACCATGCAAATAAGGAGAGTGAAATATAATATTTTCTGTTCATTTTTCAGAATCTCAATTGCTGTAACATGAGAAAAAATTTTAAGGTTAAATATCCATAACTGCTTTTAGGCCAACAGCTTATAGCTGAATCCTTCTAACCATTCAGAATACTTAGTATTTTACAGACAACAATCACCCTGTTTAGCACATTTTGAATCCTTGGGAGCTTTAAATTCATGGCAAGGCTTTTTCTTTGACCTTGATTTTTCTTTTATTTTGAAGGATCTTTTGTAAAAGGCTTTCTTTGTTAGCAAATACCAATTCATTATAACATTAGTTTTTGCTCTGTATATTCACAAAAGCAAAAAAAAAATTGTATAAGCCAGTAGTTGTCTCCACAACATAATTTTCCTGGTTATAAAGTATTGATTTTATTTCAAGAAAAATACCAAAAACTATAATGCAAAAAAATAAAATTTACTTATAATATCCATAAAGATTAATATTTTGGTACCCATATGCCCATATAAAATGCTTCTTATAAAAGAAAAAAATGGGACATCTGTTTTGGTTTAGATCTTAAATATCCCCTGAAAGCCTCATGTGGTCAGAGGTGGGATTTTCAAAAGGTGATTGGATCATGGAGGCACCATACTCATCAGTGGATCCATTGATCAATAGCTGAATGGGCTATTAGGAGGTAGAACCCAGTTAGAGGAAATGGTTTACTGATGGAGGAGGATACCTCTAGGTGGTATATCTCTCCCTTTGGCTCTCTCTTTAGTCTCTCTCTCTCTCTCTACTTCCAGGCTGTGGGTTGAGTAGCATTCCTCTCCCAGGGCCTTCCATCATGCCATTTCTGCCCCGGAGCCAGCCAATCATGGAATGAGACCTCTGACATCATGAGCCAAAATAAACTTCTCCTTCCTTAAATTGTGTATGACAGGTGTTTTTCCCAGAGATGGAAAGGCTAAAACAGCATCCATGAATTATTTAAATTAAATGTAGGAAATAATAGGAGTGGGATTAAATATATTTGTGAATATTTTATTTTCTAATGCTTATTTTGAAAACAATTGCTAAAGTGCTCCATGAAACTAGAAGTAAAGACAGAAAAGAATTTTCTGGAAAAGGTTTATAAATGTAAAATTTAAAAAATAATCTCACTCTCAAGATGTATCTCTAACTGGACATCATAGTGGTACACATCTATGGTCCTAGCTACCTAGGAAGCTAAGGTGGGATAAGTACTTGGACTCACGAGTTTAAAACCAGCCCAGGCAACACAGCAAGACCCTGTTTGGAAAAAAACAAGAACAAACAAACAGAAAAAGATATATCTCCCAAGTAAAGACTAAGGACAAGCATCAAGAAGCACAATAAATTAACATAAATCTTCAAACCGCAATACTTTTTTTAAATTTTCTGCTTATGTATTTACTGATTACTCTTCCTCTGCTGAGTTCTTAAATAATAACCACAATATCCCTTACTCAGTCCTTTTACTTTTCATCCCCCTAATCTACTCTTCCTAAAGTAGGTCATCTTGTTTCATATTTCATATCACCTGTCCATTATTTCCTCCTTTTATTTCACTAAAAATATCCACTCTCCCAGTGTTCCCATCTTGGTTATCTACCTACCATCTTGCACACAGTTTTACTTTCCACTTCAGGCACTTTAAATGACTATGCTATATTTTTAATTAGCCCTCTGCCTTTCTTTTTGCTCTTCCCTCTGCCCGAAAAGGCCTTGCTCTCCAGCACATTTTACTAGTATATCTAATTCATGCTTAAGGCCTAGAGTAAATGACACAGGTTTGGAAGGTCATTCCTGAATCATCCTTTGCATTAATTTAGCATTTGCTTATAAGCACAATTGGGACTTATAACAAGAAAAAAACCACAAAATAAAAAAGTCACAGGAAGCTCAGCCGGTCCCAGCACCCAGAAGGAAGCTCACTGCCTCCATCCCAGGCTTCTAGGGCAGAGAGGGTGAGCCGGTCCCAGCACCCGGAAGGAAGCTCTCCCACTGCCATCCCAGGCTCCTAGGGCAGTGAAGCTCAGCCGGTCCCAGCACCCAGAAGGAAGTTCCCCCACCACCATCCCAAGCTCCTAGAGCAGAGAAGGTGAGCTGCATGGGCGCCAGAAGCACCTCCCCCCCCGCCCCCGACGTGGAAATGAGAAGACACATAAACAAGCCTCAAAAACAGACTTCTGGATCACCTACAGCAACCCCAAAGGGAAATGAGATGGAACACTTTGATACTCAATCACCTCAACTCTCTGAACTGGAAACAAAAGAGGATGTGGGAAAAATGAAATCAGAAATAATTACTCAGATAACAGCAAAGATTGTGCTCATGGTGCAAGACATGATTAATAAATCTAGAGAGGACACAGATTAAAAAATAGAGGATCTGAGGAATATGATGGAATCCCAACATAGGAAAAAAATGGAATCCATAAAACAGATACAAACAGATTTCCAAGAGATTAAAAACTCCATCGAAAGTCTGTGCAGCAGAATGAACCAATGTGAGGATAGAATTTCACATATAGAAGATAAGATTGCAATTAGTGACCAGGAAAAGAAAAATTGCTTTAAAATTGTAAAGGAACATGAGAAATCAATCCAGCAGCTGCTAGATGACGCAAACAAAAATAACATAAGACTGATTGGAGTCAATGAAGAAAGAGGAGAGAGTGCACATGACATAAAAAATCTCTTCACAGAAGTGATGGCAGAAAACTTCCCAAAGAGGGGAAAAGAACTTGACATACAGATAAGTGAGGCATATAGGACTCCAGCTAGCCTTAATCAAAAAAATCTACATATAGGCATATAATAGTTAGGGTTCCAGAAATCCAACAAAAGAACAAAATTCTACAAGCAGTGAGAGAAAAGAAACAAATCACATACAAAGGAAAGCCCATCAGAATCACAGCAGACTTCTCAATGCAAACCCTCAAGGCAAGAAGAGCTTGGAGTGATGTATTTCAAGCCCTAAAGGAAAACAGCCTCCAACCCAGATTGATGTACCCTGCAAAACTATCTTTCAAAATGGATGGAGAAATAAGATACTTTCATGATAAAGAGCACCTCAGGAACTTCATGAATATCAAACTCCAAAAATTTTAGGCAATACCCTAGGAAAAGACAATGAGGATCACAACCCCAGGAAACCCAGCAGAATGAATCCATTGGGCCTGACAAATTAAATGCAAAGGAGGAGAATCCAAAAAAAAGAAAAAGTCATGACAAGGCTTTTAAAACTTTTGACTTCATCTCCCTAATGAGTGTATAATTCAATCTTATTATTGTACTGATTAGTATTTTCTGATTCTAGAGTTGCACACCATTCCTTGTGCTATACTGGCTATTTATCATCTTCTTATGTCTACATTTTAATTGGGTTGTCTATTAATGAGCTCTAAGAATTCTTTATGTATTCTGGTCATAGGTTATATGCATTGTAAATATGGTCTGTTTAAGGACTACTTTTCATTTTAATGATGTCATTTAAAGTTCTAAATTTTGATGGAATCTCATTTATCAATTTTTTTCTTTTATACATCATGTGTTTTGTATCCTAGGTGGTTCCTGCCTACCCTGAATTTATAAATATTTTCCCTTATAATTTCTTCTTAAAGTTTTATACTTTTAGGCTTTCTTATTTAGGTTAATAGATCCCTTCAAGTTATTTTCATGTATGGAAAAAAGGGTTGAGGTTAATTTTTTATATACAGATACCAGGTGTTCTAGTGTCGTTTGCTGGAGACACTATCTCTTCCTCAGCTCTTGAATCGAGTTTATATTCTATAAAATGCTAATGTTCAATAATCTTTGAAAACTCAGTGGACCATATATGAGTGGTTCTATTTCTAGATTCTCTGTTTTATTCCAATGATCTATATGTCTTTCCTTACACCAACACTGCCTTGATTACTGCAGCTTTAGAAGAAGTCTTAAAATTAGGTACTAAATGTCTTCCAACACTGTTTTTGTTTTTGTTTTTGTTTTTGGCTTTTCTGGGTCCTTTGTACTCCTATATAACTTTTAAATTTCAATATCCAGTTCTTCATTTATAGCAAGTATACACAGACCTGAATTTTTATATATACCTTGTGTTTTCTAATCCTGCTAAATTCAAGTACAAGTTCTAGGGGCTCCTAGAGATTTCTTAGTATTTTCTCTGTAGATGATCATTTCATCTACATATAAAGATTTTGCTTCTACCTTGCCAATCCTATCCTAGTTGTGTCATTTTATTGCCAGACTATTTTGGTGGGGACTAGGTTTCAAAGTTTAATGGACAGATAAAGAGTAAGCATATCTGCCCTTGTTCCCCACCTTAAGGAGAAAGCATTGTATCTTCTCCATTCATACAAGGCGTTCTGTCTGGAACTATGGAGTACATGTCTTTAATTTGTCGAGAAGCTTCTGTTCTACTTCTAGTCTCCTGATAGCTTTTACCATGAACAGCTGTAGAATTTAGTCCAATACTTTTTCTCCAACTAGTAACAGGATCATATGGCTTTTTCCTTTCCTCTGTTAAAATGATGACTTTGGGGAGTGGATCTTCCAATGCTGAATCAACACTGCCATCCCTATAACAAAACCACTTTCTACATCCTGCCAGATCTGACTTCTAAGAGTTTGTTTTGTTAAACAAATTTCTATCGATATTCATACTTTTTTCTTCTATTATCTTTATCCAATTTTAGGATTAGCACAATGTTGAGTTCCTAAAATGAGGGGAGAAGTGTTCCTTCTTTTTTCTGCTTTAATTGTTTGATATAATTTATCAGTTAAAATGTTTAGGAGCCTGCTGTTGTCATATAGGTAGGTTTTCAAGCTAGGAATATACTTTCTTTAATAGGTGCTATTCAAATTTTATATTTCCTCCAGAGTTAGTTTCATTAATTTGTCTTCCAAGTTACTTCTTAGAAGTTGTCAATTTTACTTCAAAACAGATTTTTGTAATATGCTTTCTATATCCTTTTAAATTCTGTAAAATCTGTGGTAATGTCTTCTAGATCTTAATATTGTAATTTAAAAAATGTCTAACTGATATTGTGTAACAGGAAGTAAAGGTCTAATGGGGCAGGGGAATTGGGAGGGGTAGGGGAAGGGAAAAAAGGGAAAGGAAAAAATATGAGAAGAGGAAAAAAGTGGAAACAAGGTCTTTGCAAATAGGGAAGGGTGGAGGGGGTGAAGGGAGGGCAAGGGAAGGGGGAAAAAATAAGAACCAAGAGACTCATGTAATGATACAAGATCCCAATGATGAATGTAACTGTATTGTATACCTAAAATGTACCAATAAAGTTAATGGGGGAAAAAAAATCACAGTGTGGCTTATAATTAATTATCATTAGTTATATATTTTGTTTAATTCTTCTACCGAAATCTTTTGATTTTCTAGGAGGGAAAAAATATGTATTACTCAAATTTGAATGGTCCTAACACAAAGTATAGTCCCAGGAGCATAAAAGATAATAAATGCTTCAATTTATAATAATCAGGCTTTGAGCAAAACCATGACCTATTGTACTCTACCACTTCTCACAGGATGGGTGATAAAACTGAATTGAAACATGGATGGGATTAGTGTTTGTAAGAAACATTTTGGAGGGGGGGGAGGGGCCAGAAAGACGGTAAGAGGGAGGGACCAAAAGCCGTGAGGAAACGCAAGTGAGCGCGAGGGCCCGCGCGTCGCTGGGGCACCGAGAGAAGGTGGTGGCCGAGTGGCCCGAGGACGAGACGGCCTCGAGGCCTAGTCGTGCAGTTGGGACTCCCCGGAGGCCCTTGCGCCCTCCTACTCCGAGCCTGCGCGGCGACTTCTGGAGTGGGTGCTGCGGGCCTCGCCGTCGCAGTCCCGAGGCATCTGTGGGGACCGCCCGAGCGTCGAACGACCGTCGGAGCCTGGCCGCACTCCGGGACTCTGCGGCCAGCGCTGCAACATGGGTTATTGGCAGTCATTCGACATAGGAAGAGTGTTGAAGTGAGCCAGCACAGTGGGTAACACAGCATCCAGGAACAAACAGATGAAGGACTCAGGAATTTAACCTGCCAGAATCTTGAGCCTCAGAGGTTAGGACATCTAAGCGTAGGCTTTCAAACCCTGTCTGCAATGGGTTATTGACAGGAAAAACTTGGTTGTGAAATGTCAGCTTCCTAAGATCAGTGTTGGACAAGATGGAAGAAAAAGAACTGGAATGTCCGAACTCTTCCTCTGAAAGACGCCATTTTCCTAAATCCCTTGATTCCAGTGATGGGGTTGTGGAAGAGTTCCTGTCATGTGAGGATTTGGAACTGAACCCTTTTGATGAATTGCCGTATTCATCACGTTACTATAAACTTCTGAAAGAAAGAGAAAACCTTCCAATATGGAAAGAAAAATACTCCTTTATGGAGAATCTTCTTCAAAATCAAATTGTGATTGTCTCAGGAGATGCTAAATGTGGCAAGAGTGCTTAGGTCCCTCAGTGGTGTGCTGAATATTGCCTCTCCATCCACTACCAGCATGGTGGTGTGATATGCACACAGGTGCACAAGCAGACTGTGGTCCAGCTCGCCCTGCGGGTAGCAGATGAAATGGACGTTAACACTGGTCATGAAGTTGGCTATGTGATCCCTTTTGAAAACTGCTGTACCCGTAAAACAATTTTGAGGTACTGTACTGACGATATGTTGCAAAGAGAAATGATGTCCAATCCTTTTTTGGGTAGCTATGGGGTCATCATCTTAGATGATATTCATGAAAGAAGCATTCCAACAGATGTGTTACTTGGACTTCTTAAAGATGTTTTACTGGCAAGACCAGAACTGATGCTCATGATTAACTCACCTCTCCTGATCAGCAAACTCAGTTCTTATTATGGAAACGTGCCTCTCATAGAAGTGAAAACTAAACACCCTGTGGAGGTTGTGTACCTTAGTGGGCTTCGAAAGGATTCTTTCGAGTCTATTTTACGCTTTATCTTTGAAATTCACCACTCCGGTGAGAAGGGTGACATTGTAGTCTTTCTAGCCTGTGAACAAGTAAGTGATATTCTGACCTAACAGAGTATGTAATAAGGTATTTCATTTGGAAAGCTTTTAATAACTAACAGAGTTTCCATTTGCTAATTAACTGTTTAAATATTTGGCTTCATCACACCTCATTTTTTTACACTTAAAAAGCATAGGTAGGGTAAATTAAACCCTCACTACAAAGAGAAAAAGGAATGTTGGTAAAATCATGTGCTATTTTGGAAACAGAATGAGGCAGCATCTCCAGGAGTTTGCAGAACTGATCTCCAGGGACAGCTTTCTGCCCTGGAGGGCTGGATTGCAGCCACCCCAGTGCACAGCTGCCAGTCTGCAACCTACTGTGCATTGTCACCTCTCAGCTTGGTAGACACATGGGGACTTGGCACACTCCCAGCTGCCTCCCTCCTGACCAAGTGCATTTGTTGGAAATCAGGAATCTAACCTAAGCATTTGGCCTAGAGTTAAGCAATGACAAATTTCCTATGTCCCTACAGTAGTTAGTAGGGTATGGGGCAGAACATAATTTACAGCATTTCCCAGAAGCCCATCTCCCTAAACTGGAGCTCTTTTTCTTAAAAATAAGTGAGAAAAAAATCTTAACTTGGATTTCTTACAAACTTCTCTTCACAGGAATGCTTCGAAATGTACAATTGAACTTCTATCCATTCTATTAGTGCTTTTCTACAGTCAAGGTGCCTTTTGTTTTGTTTTTGTTGTTTTGGAGGTTTTTGTTGTGGTTTGGTTTGGTTTTGGTTTTTTGAGAGAGAATTCACTATGTACATAGTTCAGACTGGCTTTGAACTCACTATATAGCCCAGGCTAGCTTTGTACTTGAGGTGATCCTCCTGCCTCAGCTTCCCAAGTGCTGGGATTACTGGCATGCACCACTATGCCTGAATTTAAGGTGACTTTTGAATGTCTTTTTTTTTTTTTTAATTGCAGCTACACTGATCCTATCTCCTTCTGTAGGCAGAATCTAAAAGCCTCCAGGATCACCAGAATAATACCTCTCAGAGACTAATTGCCCGGCCCTTTTCCCTTCCCGTTTTTCTTACAGAGTAAAAGGACTAGATTCTAGATCGTGACTCAAATATGTAGTGGTAATAGTGATTAAAGAGAAACTAGCAAGGAAAGTGTTTGGTACAGGCTGAGCCACCAGCTGAATGGAGATGAGCATCTCAGCTGCCTGTCAGCCTCACTTGTGCTTCCAGCAGCAGCTCAGTAGCTGTGCTGCTCCTTCTCAGAGCATAGCAAGACTGATCCTCCTAGTGTGAGGACTTTAAACATTTTTCCTACCACTTAAACTTTGTCTGTCTCCTTAAAGAACATTATTTAGAATCTCAAATATATGCTACAGCAATTTTTTTTTAAAAGAGATGATACATATTCTCCTGAATAGTAATCTACTTCTATAGTGATTTATTCTATTACCATTCCCTAACTCGGTGATTTAGGATATTTAAGAAAGTCCTAAGGAAAGTAATAAAATGACTAAGGAAGCAGAAAATTTATGAGAAAAATTAGGACATCCTCCGTGTAACTGAGTGAAGCCTAAGTAAGGGAAGAATAGCAAAATTATAAATCTAAAATATTTGAGAATTAGAATTGCCAGGTTTAAAAAAACCATACATTTCTGCAAAAAGAAAAAATGTAATTAAGACTCATTGGAAGAGTAATCAGATTCATCTTTCAAGTGAAAATAGACAAAAATTACAAAATGAATTTTTTTTGTACTGGGAATCGAACTCAGGACCTAGCACTTGTGAGGCAGGTGTGGCACCACTGAGCTAGAGCCCCAGCCCACAAAATGAATTTTTGGAAAATAAAGCTTGTTCACAGAATTGGGGTCGTGGTTTCTTAGACTATTTGATTCTTATAAGTGGAATATAAGCTATAAATTAATGGCATAGTCACTTTGGAACTGTTGGTCTTTAGAAGATATATTTTCACCAAGGCTGGTAGTGGAAATCACCAAAATTCACATACTGCCTGCCCTGTGTCTTGGTACTTAACTGAGACTTAGAGTCCTGAATGTTTACAGTGTATTGTTCCTGATCACTGAGCCATCTGAAAACAAACAGTGAAATAAGAAAACCTAAGCTGAGATTTATGGTAGTGTCTAGCCATATTACTGTGCTATCACAAAGGTGGTGTTATTAGGTTAGAATTTTCATGGGAAATGAGCTGTGATATTAGGGGTCATATTTCATTTTGGGATCCAAATATATGCTGGATGTCTTCCTTCCAAGATATTGCTGATTTCCATAGCTGTGCAGATAAAGGAAAGTTCCACGTAAGTAAACACAGCCCCCACATTGAGTAAGAATCAAGAAAACAAGTAAATAAAACTTATGAAGCACCAAATGCATATTTTTAGCCTTTTTCAATTTCTGAAGATTATTACCTCAAAGCCCTATATCAGCTATGTTTAAGGAGTCAAAACTGTATATAATAGCTATTTTTGTTTCATTCCACTTTCATCTTCTGAAGACTTCTTTTCCCCCCAGTTTGGAACAAAATCCAACATTCAAACCCACATACAACTTAAAAGTTTTAGTGACTAGAAGCAAATAAAAAATTTCTTGCCGCAATTATTTTTTTGACAATATTCTAAAAAGAAGAATGAATACTTTGGTACACTTTGAAGGTTAATTGTGATAGGAGATTGTTCACAAGTGGGCTGCTGGAGTTGAGGCTTGTTTTCCAACTTCAGTTTCTCTGTTGAAGATTAGGTAGCACCTGTGAGAAGCTTGCTCACTGTAGCCATCAAAGGGAACACGTGCATACCCTGGGAAGGCCAAGCAATGTCAAGGTTCAGGGGCACATTGCTTGGTTACTTGCTCTTTTCTTCTTGATTCCTAGGCTATCCACACCAAATATATAGGGTAAAATGAAGTGATCAGAATTCTAAAGCTGGAGAAGTGCTTTTGTTCTGATTAGTCCAGCTGGCAAGTTTTCATCACAGTCAACAGTCCTGCTGTTTGCTCAGTCAAAAAAAAAAAAAAAAATCCACTCAGGTAAACCAGCCATGCTCAGAAAAGGGAAAAGTGAGCAAGAGTGGGCATCTGTGCAGCTGCTAAAGTGGAGGGAGCCCAGCAGTGTGGTCTCCATCCCCTGCCCAAGAGCCACTCAGCCACAAACATCACTTACAAGCAGCTCGCTTCAGTACTCAGGGACCTGTAATGCCTTAACCCTTTTTCTAGGCAGATCTGTCCTCCTCCAAAACTCTTACATCAGTCCCATGCTATAAACGGTGTAGGAAGGAAGTAGTTGTGAGCTGGAGCAATGGAAACTAGAAGCGGGTCTTAAAAATGGTAATGGTTGTAGGAAGCCATCTTTATAACTTAGACTTTTAATGAAATCTAATGAATCTAATAAATTACATGGGGCTTCCATTTGGTAATTTGAGCCTTCTAAAAGGTGGAAATCTTAGAACCATAAAAAAGTCAGAATGGTCCGGGGATTCAACTCAGTGGTTTCGCCGCCTGTTGCGCAAGCACAAGGACCTGAGTTAGATCCCTGGTACCAAAAAAAATAAAAAATAAAAATAAATAAATAAATAAATAAATAAAATAAAAATAAAAGAACCAAGGGACTCATGTAATGGTATAAGATCCCAATGATGAATGTAACTGTATTTTATACCGAAAATGTACCAATAAACTTAATGGGAAAAAAAATAAAATTAAAATTAAAAAGCCAGAATTACATTAAGTGACATATGTTACATATGAGGTTCTAAAAAACTAGCGATTTGAGAAATAGAAAACTAAAATGCCTTACCTTTTGAACATTTTTTTACCAATTGTAGTTTTATGGCAAATATTTTACATTTTCCCAATGTATTTGGCATATATATGTAAATAGATATTTCTAAATGCCTGAATCATGTCAATAGTAACAACTATTTCCTGTCTACTTTTGTTTCATTTCTGCTATTTTAAAGTGCTACTAGGTTAAAATAATGTTTAGAGTTGTCTAAATGGGCATCTCAGCCATGTTTATAAATATGTGTCTTTATGGAAATCTAGAGATTGTTGTATAAGTCGTAGTCTGCTAGTGTTAAAGTACAGTAATACATCATCATTAATGTGAGAATGTTTGTTTACCTGTCCTTGTTAATGGACATGAGAAATTACATCAAGTTGGAAAAATAATGGGATAAATGTATAAAGGCAAAAATAGCACATTTCACAAGACTAAAACCATTTTGGACTAAAAAGAATGAAATTGTTTATAAATTATATTTAACTCCCCCCCCAAAAAGAAACATTTTGGAAATATTAAATTTTATAATTTAATGTTAATAAACTTTCAGTGTTGAGTAATGTATTTCCTATTAAGTCATAAATAAGCATTCAATTTAAAATATGATTTTGAGCTGGGCATAGGGGTGCATGCCTATAATCCCAGAACTCGAGAGGCTGAGGCAAGAAGGTCCCTGTGAATTAGAGATCAGCCTGGGCTACATAGTGAGTTCAAGGCCACCCTGAACTACATAGCAAGACCTTGCTTTAAAATAAAAACAAAAAAAAGCAAATAAAATAAAATATGATTATGTTTGTGAATGTAGCCTTAGGAAACTTGCCTAGTATATATGATGCCCTGGGATTGGAACACCAGCATAGCCAACAAATAAAATATAATCAAAAGTCATTTATAAAGTAGGAAATTATACTTGTAAAAACCGTTGAAATTAATAAAGTTTGGTAATATAATTTTTTATATTCAAAATTGCTGACTTTTTTCTAATTAAGGAATAGAGGTAGCAGGAGTTACCAATTAATTTTCAGCAAACAAGATTTGACAAATATTTTGAAACACAAACACTTAGAAGTGAATCAAGGACTGTTAGCTAAAGTGAAGGAAAATTTAAAACAAAATTTCAACCCCAATAACAAACTCCCCAAAATCAACCAAGTAGCTGCTATTATCAGTGGCACAGAAGCCTCTTCCTCGTGCTTGGCACTGAACCAGAAAAGACTGCAGAAAAAGCAGGTATGGATGTTATCCTGGCCAAAGCCACTCCCAGGAATCTTCTTAGAATAGTTCCATGAAATCACAAGGCGCTTTTAGTCAGGCAGGCCATGTTGCATCACAGCAAAATCACTTTGTGCCAAGTCCGATGTAATCAAAACACTGTAAAAAGCCACAGCCAGCCACTGTTGTCATTCTTCCATGGTGGCTCACCCTCAGGCTGTAGACTGCATTTCTTTTCCTACTTTCACTTGGCCCAAACTCACTCTGAACAGCCTGTATCTTTTCCTACCTTTAATAAGACTTTGCTACCATTGAAAAAAGAGATGGAAACTACCACAGACGCTTGTATTCCTCGGCAGATTAAAACAGAACTCCTCAAACATATGACTAGTGTCTCTATCTGCTTAGACTCTTTTAACTCAGACCAAGTGTGTGGTGTATGCCTATAATCCTATCACTTGGGAAGCAGAGGCAGGAGGACTACCGTGAGTTTGAGGCCAACATGGGCTACGTAGTGAGTTCAAGGCCAGCCTGAAGTACACGGTGAGACTCTGTCTCAACACCACCATGAAAATAAAATAAATTCTCTTTACCCAAACTTTTTGCTTTGTTTTTGAAATTAACAAATTTAAATCTTTATTCTTCTCTATAACATCCTTAGTTTTAATATAAAGATGTGAATTGACAAATAGAGTGTATATATTCGGTGTATATGATGTGTCTAACATTCTTAATTTTTAACTATTTCCTTTTAAAAATGAAAGTAGTGCAATAATGCCTATTTTGCTTTTTATATTTTTAAGCTACTTTCTAAAACTTTTACAGTTGATTTTATTTTATTTTAGGAAAAAGGGTAAAGTTCTCTTCGGTGCTTTCAGTGTGATAACCACTTTCTACAAAATTAATTTAAAAGGGAGAGAAAAAGCTAAGCTATTCAGAAACGTGCAGCAGAGAGCTACAGTAAAAGCAAAATACACTGGTAGCTAGGGTCAATCCAAATGCAAGAGAGAACTTTGCACTCAAACTTTAATTTCCTTCTAAAGTCAGTAGAAGCACTTAGTTTAGTGATATAAGCTTAAATTACGATAAAATGCAATTACCTTTAATCTTCTTCTTCACTATCTCAGTTGCCAACATTTCTTTTAGTTTCTGGCATAAAGACTCTTTATTTCAACATTGATTTTTATCAAAATATTTTATGTTCCAACAGAGGCCAGTTGTCCAAGAAGCCTATAGTTCTCTTTTGTATGAGATCTCTTAAGTTCTGGTACCCATGCTTATCTTGGTTTTCAGAAACGCCATGTTGACCAGTATCTTTATGAGCTGTTTCATGTGAAAATTCTTCAGCTATGATATCATTCATGCGCCTCAGCAAGAAAGTATCTGAAGAATCTAGTAATATGACAAAATCAAATGCAGAAGAGGGAAGAGGTACTTCTTTTGAAGCCGCAGGATCCAAAACCAATGTGGATATTTGTGTTTTCTTTGCCTCCATTTCTACTGGGTTTCTATTGCAGCTGGTGAGAGCTTCCTCTAGAAGCTGTGCTTGGTTTAATGTCATTGGAAACCATCAAGGATCCACCCTTGATTCACAGGTATCTCGTTAATAGCATTTACTCTGATGTTACCTAATAATGTATCTGGAATGCTCTTTCCTTTCCTCAGCAATTGTGATTTTGCACCAAGCTGAGCATGTACAGTGAGTTTAGAGAAAGTATCACTATCACTTGATTTGACTTCTTCTGTTTTTGGTGTTCTATTATGTGTACTAACAGATGTAAGTTTCACCTTCTGTTTCTGGTGCTGGTTCACCTGAAGCCGGAGCATCTGAAGATACATTGTGTGAGTCCTGGCTTTCTTTACTGTCCTCCTGCAGATCTGATGGAACCTCTCCACCTTCCTTCTGAGTTGGTAGGTCCTCATTGACTTTTTCATTGTCACAAAATACTTGGATAGCTTCTTGGACAAGAATGTCTATACAAAGTACCCGAATAGGAAACTCTCTTTGTAGAGTCTTTAAAGTGATAGTTTTCCCACAAAGTGTTTTCCGCAGTAAGCATCTTTTAAGAGCAAATGAAGGCAGTTCAGGCTCTGTTGGCTCAGCTTGAGGAGGAGGAAGAGATTTTTCAACCAGTCTGTGAAGGGCATGGCCCAGTATGGAATTGTTGGAGGGTGGTAAATTATCCGTCATTTCTTCTGGCACAGCCCTCTCCAACCATGTACTTATATTCTTCATAATCTTTGCTATCTAGCAAGTCTCTTTTATCCAGTTCTCTAAGTTGTTCTTCAGAGGGATTAACAGGCATATGCTTAATAGAGGTTTGTTCATATAGGGGCTTTCCATGAAAAAACAATTCCCTCTGATCATGCATCATCTTAAGTGGAATCAGATTATTTGTCAGCATTTGATAGCCTGCCACTTTAGTGAACAAACCAACTATGTGATCTAAACGTTCTGCACAGACTTTATAATGCTTTCTATAATGAGCCTGAACTCTTTCCACAGCAATCTGTTCATGAACTTCTTTCTCTCTGGGGATTTGGTCTTCAAAATCAATTTTGGCCTACTTTGAGAAAGCTGCTTCTCAATCAAGAGCATCCTGGAAATCCTTAAGTCATTTTCCTCATATTGTTTTCCTCCAAAAATTCCGTTTTGCCATAAAACCTCCTTTTCATGCCGAACTTGCATGAGCTGCACAGCAACCCTGTGCTCCTGTGGGGACTGTCGCATGAGGCCATGTATCAGCTGCTCCTCACGGTAAACCTCCTCCTGTGCTTTGTGGTCGATGAACTAGTCCATTAACAGCCTCCGGTGTCTTTTCTCCCTTTGCTTTCGTGCAAGAGCATCTTCTTCTAGGCGCTTCTGGATATTTTTTTTTTTAATATAATCACCATCTGAGTAAGTGTTTAACGAGTCGGTAGTTTCATGGTCTGCTGTATCTAAACCAGTCTGGGATGCACTTTCTTTTGCCTGTAGATCCTTTTTTATTAATGCTTCAGACTTCATGATCTCATCCGCACTGACATCCGCTGCCTCCTGTTGGTTTTTCTTCATTTTGGGGGCCTCAAGTGCTTTCAGAGTGCAATTGCGTGCAGTTTTAGGAATCTGTGTGATAGCTGCTTGGATTTTGGCCATGATTTCATTTTGTCATCTTTTGTTGAAGCGTTGCTCTCGGGCAGCCTCATTTTTCATGTTTTGAAATTTTAAGTTTGCCAGAGTCTGTGCGGTTGGTACTTGTACTCCAGTCAGGCCACTTTTCTTCTTTTTCTGAAGAGCGATGTATACTTGATATAGGAGTTTTGTTGCTGCTGCAGGCTTTTCTGGGATGATGCTTTGGGCCATATTCTTATCAAACTACACCCCCAGAAGGTGAAGCGTTGGCTCCAAGTGGGAAAGATTATGAAGTCTGGCTTTTGAAATCCTGCTGTCGGAAAATTCTCAAGTGAAGCCCTGCACCTGATACCAATCTTCTGGCGTGAGCTCTCAAGCCACAGCCCTTCAATTGATACTAATCAAGGGAGAGAGGGAGAGAGGAAGAGAGGGAGAGAGAGAGAGAAGGTTTTTCAGAATGGATTGTAGAAGGTTTTGGTCACATTTATTGTTGCTTCAGTGGTATTAGAAATATAGTTGTATTAAGAATAGAATTTCAAGAATTATAGCCTATCGCATCATTAAATCTGGTTTTTATATTATTTTCTACATATTCAGATCATCTTCTCCAATTTATTTTTCTTTTGGTTTTTTGAGAGAAGGTTACTCTTTCTCAGAAATTAAAATATCGATGGTCTTTGTAAAAAGTTCTCATTTTCATTGTGAGTTTTAGTGTTACCCCTGTCTTGTTACTACTCTCCATCTTCTTTATCTTCTTCAGGGGATTGATTTCTATTTTATTAATTCATGGTTGTATTTTTCTCATGAACTCTTTTGGTAAATATACATGATTTTTTTGGTTTTTTGAGACAGGATCTTACTATGTCATTCAGGCTGTCCTTGAATTCAGTATGTATAAATTTCTCTGTATTTAACTGAAAGTTTTTATTTCAAGCTTGGACAATATAATTAAATTATCACCTAAGGTTGCATATTTCCAAATTCATTTTGTGACTTATCTTTGAATCAAGAGGTTATTGAAGAAGGAATTTTGCATCAAAAACACAGGGGTATACTGAATGTAGCTCAGCGGAAGAGCACATGCTTAGTGATGCTGAGGTCCTGGATTCCTTCCCTGACCTTGTGCTGAGAAATGAAAGCAAATGAATTTTGTAAAGCTACTCATTCCCCACAATTTCTAATTTTCCTTTATTGCACTTAATGCAATAGTTATACCTTGTAAACAAAAAGAGATTTCAGGGCCGGTATTGTAGCTCAGCAGCACAGCACCTGCCTGACAAACACGAGGCCCTGAATTCAATCCCCAGTACCAAAATAAAAAAAAAGAGGGAGAGATTTCATACATTCTAAGAAGTTTTGTAAGAGTTGTCTGTTTGTCTGGTAACATTTACTCTATTTTTTGAATAGTCTAAATATATCTGATACCTAGTGTGTGAATATTATTAAGTGAATTAGAATGAATCATCTATGCTTTTCCATAGTTTGTTAAACTTTAGAATTACAATAATATCTCTATGTATTATTTTTTATTAATTTATGTGAGAAACTGAAAGTGTAGATAAGGACCAAAATGTATAATAGATATTATGAAATAGGAAGAAATCGTCCTCTGTGTTGTTGATTTAAGTATTTCTACTGCTATCTCAGTGAAGATGAGCTATTTACTACTTGATTTCCAGGGCATCATTTCAAATATATTTCTGATTTTATGCTCATTACCTAACAATACAAAGTCCTGCAAAAGTGTCCACTTTGACCTTGAAATTGTGAACCCCTTTCTTTAGATTCCCAAAATGCTGCATTTGTGTGTGTGTGTGTATGTAGTATCATCCCCTACTCCATTTATTTTTTTTAATTAGGAAGTAAGATGTCTGGAGTGAAAAACAACCATATAAATGTAAACCAATATACTTTAAAATAATCAATTGAGACAAACAGTATTAAAACAAATACTGTATAAAACAATCCAATTTAGATATTTCCTACAATGTGCACATTAGGAGAAGCTTAATCCTCCATGCTTGACTGTAATTGCACCAAATGCATGTGCTTTCCTGTGGTCAGTACTGAACATAATTAGTTACTAATCTCTGGTTTAAGGGCTTACTATATTGGTCTCAGTTTACTCTATCACCATAGTGAATGCTAAGACAATATTTATTAAATAGCTGAGGAAAGAGACAAATTAATGCACAAAAACTTGCTCATTGACATACGATTCTTAAGAAACAATTACTGGCCTCTTAGACTCATGTGCTCGTTTTCACCTGCTGCCCACTGGCCAAATCAAAGAAGTCTATGTATTTGGTTAAGAAATAAAAAAAGATTCTTGGTACAGGAAAAAAAAAAGATTTGCTCAAAGCTAGCTGTGAGGAGATAGAGTGGCCTATTTTCCTCAAATCACCATCTCTCCACTTAAAGGTATTTTAGAGTAAGCAACCGTGTGGAGGAAGCACAGAGAAATAATGCAAATCTCATTTGCTTTACCACTTCCAGCCATTTTTAGCTCGTTGTCCTCTTTCTTCTGGAAAGGAAACTGGGCTCCATGCTTCCTAGTGTCATCATTTGCATATTTTGTTTATTCATCTGGTCTGAGGAAAGAAGTGGAAAGCTGTGTATGCCCTTGGTTTCAGGGAGCCTCTCATTCTAAAGGAGAAAAAACCCTAACTTTCAACGTTCCATTTCTCAGTGCTTGTGACAATACCATTTCATCTGTGGTACAGCCTAAATTTTCACCATTGTATTTTCATTTTGTTTTGGAAGTCAGCAGATACAACAGCCACGCTTATAAAGAAATATTCAACTCTTCCTGTTTAAAGTTGTGTCTTGCTATGCTGCTTACAATTCTCCCTTTATTATTTCAGCCCTCAATCTTGAGGGCCTTGAGCTGCCACATCATCTGGCTGGATGTCTCTTGTTGGATTGGCATCTTGGTTTCCTCAAAGGTAGCTGGATCATAAGCAAAGGTAAGCCTGACACTCAAGCCTAAAAAAAAGCATCACACCAAAAAATTGTTAAGTCAAATATAAAAGTCAAAAATCAAGAGATATCTAACCATTGAAACTTTTAGAAAGGCCTTTTGTTTTTAGACAGTCAGCTATAGGAATCCTCTTTTTTAATGTCTGCAGCTCTACTTCGTTTGGAAGTGTTGGCACCCAAGTGACCCACAACCTCCTCACCAATCTCTGAATGTATTCTCTTCTTTTCTGAAGATATTTACAATTGACTATCTGCAGCTCTGTACAACATTTCCCTGGCGATGGTGAGTCGGCAGATGTCCCGCATTGGGGGCAGGATGTGTCAGACAAGTGGAGCCACTGTCATAAGACCTTTCTGCCAGATTTGAGCAATGTCAGTGTTTTAGAACTGAGCTTATCTAGAATCCATTGTCAAGCTTACCCATGTCTAATTTTGCAGTTGGCATCCTAAAACTATAGAACTTTGACAAATAGTTGCAAAGTCTATAAGCAGACATAAAATCAGGCAATAAGAGCAAAACAAATTCAGTCTGTACAGCAGACTTGAATTAACAGACATAGTAACCATGCTAATTGAAGAAAGCCAATGTCTATTAAGCAAGCTTAGATTTGCCAGCAAAGTGTCAAGCAAATACTGGAGAGTCATCTCTTCTTTTATACTGATATGAATCACCATTTGGGAAAAAGCACACAATTCACTAATGACTAGACCAAGAATTACACTTTAAGAACATCTTTAGGATTTTACAGATACAACTACAGACCTGTGTGTAATCTTGAATACAGTGTACAAAAATTAATATCTATATTGTCAAGTAAGAACATACATTTTCAAGCAAGAGTGTCTCTTATCCAGCAAGAGAAATGTGGCTATGACTATATGGAATACACAGAGAACTAATTTAGCAAAACAACTTAGGTATTTTTGCAGCATATTAAGACAACAATCATGACTGTAGTAATAATCATGACTGTAATCATAATAGTAGTCTCTGCAATCAGAAATGTGAGATAAAATTTTTTTGTATTAAATTCTTTTATTGGTACATTGTAGGTATACAACACAATTACATTTCTCACTGGGAATTATAACTTTACATAATGCATCTTGGTTCTTATTTTTTCCCCATTCCTAGCCCTCCCTTTATGCCCTCCACCCTTCCCTATTTACAAAGACTTTATTTCCTTTTTTTCCATTTCTCATCATTTTTCCTTTCCCTTCTTTCCTTTCCCCTGCCCCTCCCACTACCCCTACCCCTTTGGACCTTTTCTTCCTATTTTACATTATCAATTATTCATTCTAATCATTGGTACATTTTAGGTATACAGTATAATGACATTCATCATTGGAAATTTGCACCTTTACATAGTCTCTCTTGGTTCTTATTTTTCACCCTTGCCCAGCCCTCCCTTCAACCCCTCCAGTCCTCCCTATTTACAAAAATTTTGTTCCTATTTTTCCATTTTCTCATATTAATCCCATTCCCTTCTATCCTTTCCCCTAGCCCTCCCACTTCCTTCCCCTTTGCCCCTTTTGTTCCTATTTCACATTACCTATTATACATTTAGTCCTTATTTACACTTTCAGTTTCTCACACCAGAGAAACTATTCAGTATTTACACATGTGTGCCCTATTTATTTCACTTAAGAGTATTGCCTCAATGTGCATCCACTTAGCTATAAATGTCTCTAGTTTCTCATTTTTTATGGCTGAGTAGTACTCCATTTTATAAAAAAACCCCACATTTTCTTTATCCAGTCTCCAGTTGATGGGCATTTGGGCTGTTTCCAAGTTTTAGCTATTACAAACTGTGCTGCTATGAACATGGGAACACATATATCACTGTGGTATGATTCTTTTAATTCTTTGGGGAAGATCCCCAGCAGTGGAATAGTGGGGTCAAATGGGACTTCCAGTCCTAGTTGTTTGAGGTATCTCCATACTGATTTCCACAGTGGTTGCACCAGTCTACACTCCCACCAGCAGTGGAGCTGGGTTCCTCTTTCCCCACAGCCCCGCCAGCATTTGTTATTGGTTGATTTCATGATAGCAGCCATTCTATCTCGAGTAAAGTGGAATCTCAGTGTTGTTTTCATTTGCATCTCTCCAATGACCAGTGATGGTGAACATTTTTTCATGTATTTATTTGCTATTTCTACTTCTTTGTCTGAGAAATGTCTGTTCATTTCAGATGCCCATTTTTCAATTGTGTCTTTAAATTTGGGAGGTCTGATTTTTTAAAGTTTTTTATAGATTCTAGATAGTAGACCTTTGTCTGAGGAAGAGCAGGTGAAGATTTTTTCCCACATTGTGGGTTGTCTCTTCACAGTGCTGGTGGTTTCTCTTGCTGTGCAGAAGCCTTTTAATAAGAAGAGATCCCATTTGTTGATTGTGCTAGTTCATGGGCAACTGAGGTTTTCTTCATAAAATCTTTTCCTACACCAATGTCTTCAAGGGTTCTACCTAACCTCTGTTCTAACTGGTTCAGAGTTTCTATTTTAATATTTAGATCTTTAATCCATTTTGATTTTAGTTTAGTGCATGGTGAGAGATACAGGTCTAGTTTTAATCTTTGGCGAGTTGAAGCCCAATTTTCCAGCACCATTTATTAAAGAGGCTATCTTTCCTCCAGTGAGGGTGTTTGGCTCCTTTGTTGAAGATGAGATGGCTGAGTGTGTCTGGCGTTGTTTCTGCATCTTCTAATCTGTTCCACTGGTCCTCAAGTCTGTTTCTTTGCCAGTACCATGCTGTTTTAATCACAGTAGCTTTGTAGTAGAGTTGCAGGTTGGGGATTGTGATACCCCCTGCCATGTCTCTGTTACCTAGAATTGCTTTTGCTATTCTGGGTCTCTTGTTCCAAATGAATTTTTGGATTGTTTTCTCGAGGTCTATGAAGTATGCTGCTGGGATCTCAATTGGAATTGCATTAAATCTATATAGCAGTTTTGGAAGTATGGCCATTTTCACTATATTAATCCTTCCTACCCAGGAGCAGGGGATGTCTGTCCATTTTCTGATATCATCTTCAATCTCTCTTTTCAGAGTGCCATAGTTTTCAGAGAAGAGGTCTTTGATTTCTTTCGTTACATTGATTCCTAGGTATTTCAGTTTTTTGGATGCTATTGTGAAAGGGATTATTTGCCCTATTTCTCTCTCAGTGAGTCTGTCATTGGTGTAGAGGAAAGCTATTGATTTTTGTGTGTTGACCTTGTAACCAGCTACTTGACTGAATTTGGTTATTAAGTCTAGAAGACTTTTGGTGGAGTTCTTGGGGTCTTCTATATAGAATATCATGTCATCTGCAAATAATGACAATTTGACTTCATTTCCTATCTTTATTCCTTTTATTTCTTTCTCTTCTCTAATTGCCGTAGCTAATGTTTCCAGAACTATATTGAACAAGAGTGGTGATAGTGGACATCCTTGTCTTGTTCCTGATTTTAGTGTGAAGGATTTCAGTTTTTGACCATTTAGTATGATACTGGCTGTTGGTTTTTCATAGATGGCTTCTATCAGTTTGAGGTAGAGACCATCTATTCCAATTTTTTGTAGGGTTTTTATCATAAATGCATGTTGGATTTTGTCAAATGCTTTTTCTGCATCTATGGAGATAATCATATGGTTTGTGTCCTTGGCTCTATTGATATAGTCTATTACATTGATTGATTTGCGAGGTAAGCTGCAGAACCGCTTAGCTAAATCTCCAGCCATAATTTTATCATTTAATTCAAATATTTTGTTTCCATTGTGAATTCTTGACTCAGGAATTATATTAAGGTATATTGTTTAGTTATGAAGCATGAAAATTTTCTAGTTATATTTTTTATTTCTTTATTTTTATTGGTGTATATTAGTGATATAGAATAATGAGATTCATTTTGGTATATTAGTACGTGTATACAGCGTAGTTTGATTTTTTTATCCCCTTTTTACCCACCCCCTCCCACCTGATTCCCTTCCCCAGCTAGAAGTCTACCTTCTAGTTTCCTGTCACCTGTCATTTATTTACTTGTTTGTTTTATTTTCATACTGCTCATGTAAGAGGATATATGTGATATTTCATTTTCTGGGACTGACTTATTTTGCTTAACATGATGGTCTTCAGTTCCATGCACTTTTCTGCAGAAGACATGATTTTATTTTTTTTATGGCTGAACAGCTCAATTGTGTATGTATACCACATTCTCCTTATCCATTCATCTGTTTCCACAGCTTAGCTTTTATGTATTATAAACATGGGTCTGCGTGTATCACTATAGTATGCTGTCTTTAGTTCTCTGGGGAAAATGCCAAGGAGTGGTATAGCTGGATTAAATGGTATATCTATTTCTCATTTTGCTCCCTTTAAATGTGATATATCTATTTTTGGTTTTTTGAGGAATCTTCATACTGATTTCCATGGCGGTTATATTAGTTTACATTCCAAACTGATGCTGTAGGAGGGTTCCTTCTCCCAGACCTCCCAGCATGCATTGTTTTTCGTGGTTTTTTGGGGGTTTTTTTGGTACGGGGGATCCAACTTGGGTCCTTCCGCTTGCACAGCAGGAGGCAAAACCCAGGCCCCTGTGTTCTTGATGATTGCTGTTCTGACTGGGGTGAGATGGAATCTTAACATTGTTTTGATTTGCATTTTCCTAATGGCTAAAGATGTTAAACATTTTTGTCATATACTTATTGGCTATTGTACTTCATTTGAGAATTCTCTGTTCAGTTCATTTGCTCATTTGTTGTTGCGGGTATTTTTTGGTGTTCTTTGAGTTCTTTGTATATAAATCTCAACTCTTCTGCTTACTAGCTATGCAACTTTGGACAAATGAATTTGTTTATTTTTGGAATGGAGACAATAGTTTGTCTTCATAGGATAGTTGTGATTTAGTGAAAATTAAGTATCTGCAAGGGCCCCAGGAGGGTGCCTGTCACCATCCCATGCTCTGCTCCTATTATGTCTACTTTCTTGTGGGTAAATTTTAAGTATTAGTCATCAGTACTTCCATGTTATAGCTGGAAGAAATTTGAACAGTTCTTTATCTAGAACTCTGTCTTCTCTTTTATTCTTAATTTGGTTGTCTATTAAAATTCTGTGTTCAGGGGCCTTCATAGAAGTTCTACCATATTATTCCGTATTTCTCAGTCTAAACCAGTTTTCTCTTACATTCTCTTTAAATGTGGTATAATAGTTAGTTCTGTAATCTTATCTAGTTTCCATTTTTAATATAAACTTTAATCTTATTTTTGTGTAATCTTATTAAAATGTGGAATCCAAAATGAATAACATGGATTTTATGGTAAGGGCCTGGACACTTTAATATAAAATGGTTAAATCATGTTCATGCCCATGAACATCATTGTATTGCTTTTTTAAAAATATATTGTTGGGCCGGGGATTTAGCTCAGTGGTTCCGCCGCCTGCCTCAGAAGCGCAAGGACCTGAGTTTGATCCCCAGTACCTCCCCCCCAAAATCTATATATCTTTATATCTATCTGTCTATCTACCTAGTTGAATTACATTTAATTGAGATGTATTAATATCTTCCAGTTAATTACTTCCTGTGACAGTTCCCACTTTATATTATTCCCTTATAATATGCATCCGAGGTGAGTTTAATGATCCAGTTAAGGAACAGAGCGGTCACAGTGCACTCTTCACCACCAGTGTTGTTTCTCTGTATTTTATCTTTTGCCAAATAGATTTTAAAAAAATAAGTGATACCTCAGAAGAAATGTGACATCCGAGTTGTTAATGAAAAGAGTATGCTTTAGCATCTTGCCTAATGCCTAGAGAAAGCTAAGATCTTTTGATTTTCTTGTCTTTTGAGAATAGAAATGTACCAGAGAAGGCATTCTAATGATGTTTGCATGTATTTCTGAGATAAAATGTAGAATTCAGGTGTGTGGTCCAATCCTAGGAAATTGCTTGCAGCACTCTAAAGTGATTACATATAGACTGTTAAAATCTGTTTTTGCTTAGCAAGATTCCAAAATACTTGCCATAAAAGTAATTGAGTTAGGGAGATTGACTATATATCAGTGCAGATCATTATTGGAAAAAATAACAAAAGTGAAGTTTCTGTTAAACATGAGAATGTATGAAAGACTGCACATACTGGTTGGACATTAGATAGACTATATGCTATGTATCAAGATTTTTAAGATTCTGTATATTTTGGCAAAAGTAGGTTATACTAGATCAGTGATACTCATTGAGGCAACATTCCCAAGTTTGACTCTTTCTGTGAGCCATCCAAAATATCCAAGAACTACAGTAACTTACAATTTTAGCGACATAATGGACAGTTTTCAATTCCAAGTCTTGAATCTGATGTGCTTGAGTAAGTCATTAAACTTGTTAGTGAGGAGTTAAGCACTGGAAAACAAGGAAAAAAGAGATGAGAATTTGTCTATACCAGTGGTGGCGAACCTTTTAGAGATGAGGGCCCAAACTGCAACCCCAAACCCACTTATTTATCACAAAATGCCAACACAGCAATTAAACCTGAATACTGAGGTTTCAGATTAGAAAAAACAACTCTATATTAGCATCTCTTGTCTTAAAAGAAAAACAAGTTGGGGCCAGGGATTTAGCTCAGTGGTCCTGACATCTGCCTTGCAAGCGCAATGATCTGAGTTCAATCCCCGGTACCAAAAAAGAAAGAAAAGGAAAACAAGTAATGCACATATCCTAGGTTCACCACCACTGGTCTATACCACTGATTTTAACCCCAGAGAAAAAGGGAAGAGAGTGGGTGGGGTATCTGTGGGAAGAGTAGTAACTATTGGGAGAGTAATTGAAAGTAGAGATGAAACAGTGGGGACTTAAGATGTAGACTGCTGGGGCAGATGGACGAGAGTGAGAATGTAGGCTTGATGGCTGAAAAGAGCTAATGAGAGAAGAGCTAGCAGCAGAATAGAGAATATCTCTAATGCCCTTTGATAGAAAAGTTACGAGCTTTGAGGCCTTGATTGGATACTATCTAGAATATTAACCTCTGTATCTCTTTGAAGTTCAGCTCTCTGATTTTTATATTTAAGGGGGCATTGAACATTTTCTGTTATACCTTACTGTACTTTTCAGCAGAAATTATATGCTCTAGTGCTTTTCTTTGACTTGATTATTTGCTAAGGTCTGTAGATAGTTCCATTTAGAATTTCAAGGGCCTATTTTATTCTAAAAATGTACCATAAATACTGAACAGAGATAATGAGTTCAGGTATTTAATCATCCAAGTCAATTAAACTATCAATGTAAGACAAAACATATTAAATCTTTTAAAATGGCAGTTCACATTAGTTCTAGGGAATGGCAGAGTTGTTAAAAGCAAAGTTCATATTGACCAAATCTGGGATTGAACTCAGACTCCATTACTGCCAGTTTTGTGACCTGGGGCATGTTACTTAACTTCTATGTGTTTCTGTTTCATAACCTGTAAAACAGAGATGAGAATACATATCTCAGAGAAATAGTGTGTGAGATAATACATGTAATGTGCTTGTTTATCAATACAGTGCTTTAGATATACCAAGTACTTTAATGTTAGCTATTATCTCATCATACTGAACCATGTATGACTTCAAATATATGACCTAGCTAGCTACTCACATGTAAATTGGAGGCATGATAATGCGTCTGTCTGCAGTGTATCTTTTTGAGTTTTTATTTTTAATAATATAAAAACAAAATACCTGGCATCATAGAGTCTAGGAATGCTAATTGTTTGACATTTGGCAAATTGAAAGTAACTCAGAATAATCTTGATGTTCCAGCATCTGTCACTAGCAGATAATTACTAAGAATAGTTTCACAGTGGATTAGTGATAGGAGTTATTAATTTGAAGGTTCTTTAGGACATGGAAGAGGAAGAAGAAAAGCCTAAAAGAAAACCATTTTGGCACCAGGCTACTGATTAGCTGGATCTGCTGCATTTTCTTGGTCCATTAGTCATTGCATTGCTGCAGACGTAAAGTATACTAAATAATTTATGTCACGGAGTAAAAGAAACATCTGTGAGGCAGAGTCCCAGAGGGCCAGGTTTAGGAGGGCATCAAAGATTTCTGTGACCCTCATATTTCCTGCTGCTTTAATTTTAGCTGCTCTTCTAGCTTGGGTTGATGATATTACTGAAGATAAGCCTGGTAATCCTAGCTCTACAGCAAAAGATGCTGTAGGTAGTATTTTCTGAGTAGCGGCATGCATATGGAATGTAGTGTGACTGTAAGGGAGCAGTTTAAAAACATTTTTAGTAATACAGAACTTATTTGAATGTCATTCGGTGAAAATTTTTAATAATGCCAGTCTCTTACAAGTAAAAATTTATCCTTTTTGAAATTTCATACTCTAATAGCCCAGGACAGTGAAAAATTATTTTTGTATTGGAGATGTAATTTTTTACTCATTGGTTACTGTTCCTGATTGGGTTCAGGAAGAATTTTAGGGAGGCAGATGAAGAAAGGCCTCTCTGCCACAATGCACGACTTAACTGGAACACACAATGCTTGGCAAACATAATAGTAGGAAAGCATTCAATTTAGATTATCCCCTCCCTAAATATCTTTGTAAAATTGGGTTTCTTCTTTTTTGTTTGTTTGTTTTTTTGGTACTGGGGATCGAACTTGGGTCCTTGCGCTTGCGCAGCAGGCAGTGAAACCACTGAGCTAAATCTCTGGCCCTTCTTCTTTTTCAAGAAGTTTTAAATTTTATTTTCATGCAACAAAATTGATCAAGATCTTTTTACAAAATCAGTATAAGTATGGCCAGGCTGTTCATTTTAGATCAGATACCAAAAAGTGGTAAAGGAAAAATATTAGCAGTTTTCTTTGTTTTTATCCAAAAGAAAAAAGTTATCCTTCATGAGTATTTATTAAACATTTAATAAATACATATGGCTTACACAGAAGTAGATATATGTTCATTCTCACAGTTGTTTTGTGTTATGATTTACATGATTTGAAAATACAGAAATTATTCCTATAAATAATTACTCTGTAACTGAACCTGCCATACAATCTGAGAGCTCATTTTTTTGTTTGATATTATGTTGAGAGAAGGCCATGCTTTGGTGTGTGAATCAGGGTTTTCAGGGGCTTGAAAAGAATAAAGTGTGAGTTGAGTCATCACACATGCTAGAATAAGCTTGCCAAACTAAGAATATCATAATTTGATGTGGATTTGTTATATTTTGGGGATTGTTTTACTTTTAATAAGATACATTTTGTTTCTGTAACTTACAGAAATATACAAGTATGTTTTCAATTAAAATTTTTTTTTTTGGTCTTGACTCCAGCAATGGTTCATTTGATATCTATTAAGTGTGATGCTAACCTGATACTCAAGTGAATAAAAGACATGATACGGAATGAACAAGTAAGATCTAACTGGCTATAAGGTTTATTGCCAAAAGCTTGGTGAAGTGTAAGATTCGATTCTCCTGAATAGTAAACAGAGGCTGGAAATCATGAAGTATTGCATATTGTACATCATACTTTTATGAAGAGACATTTTCTATATTATCAAATTATATTTGATAATATAGAAAAAAATTAAATTAACACAGAAAAAAATTAAATGTAGAACCAGTCCTCCTCTTCTACTAGACATAATAATAGTCATTTATTTTTAGCAAAATAACACTCTTTCAAATGGAATTGTTTTTAGGTTATTGCTAGTTTTGTTAGAATTTGATTTATAATTTTATCCTGAGTCCATAGTTTTATTTATTTATTTATTTATTTATTTATTTATTTATTTTTGGTACTGAGAATCAAACTCTGGTCCTTGCGCTTTCCAGGCAGGCGCCGGAACCACTGAGCTAAATCCCTGGCCCAATTTATAAATTCATATTTATAATTTTCCCCAGCTAAATCCCCGGCCCAATTTATAAATTTAATTTATAATTTTATCCTGAGTCCATAGTTTTATAAGAATCATTAACCTAAGTAGTTTACTTGCTTGTATATACTTAAGTACCATTACGTAAAACATTTAACACTGGGATCAGTTGAGGATTCTTTTTTCTCCAGGAAAAAAATGCTTTTTTTTTTTTGTAGAAACAGTGAATTAGAATATGTGGTTTACTTCTAAACTTTAAAATCCATTGTTTCCTGACTTGTTTCTCATTTATTTACATTATTACAAATATAATGATTTTTATGATATATTATGTTCAAGATAGAGCCAGAAGTAGGGCTTAAAATTATCTCTAGAAAAATATCAATTGAATTTATGATTTTAAGCTGAAATTATTATTTCCTTATAATTGATATTGACATTATATGTATATTAGATAATAATTTACTTTTTTCAAATGAAATTAACCTGAAACAAAAAACATAGCCTAATGGAAGACTCATTTTTATCTTGACATGTGTATGTGAGTTCAGTCTTATTTAAAAATTCTATGATTGTTAATAACAGTATGAATGAGTCATTTCCTTCAGTTATAAAAATAAGAGAAGATATGCTTTCCATTTTAAGAGGAAGAACATTTACTGTTCTGTGAGTATGAATCAGCTGAAGACCTGATATTTGAATGTGGCAGGATTGGAACACTTTCAAAGTAGAAATGTAGCCAATTTTCAAGAAAAATCACAATGTTTCAGCTTTGAACTTGAATGTATTTGGAACATATACAGAAGAACATTTTCTTCTTGCTATCTTCTGCCAAACTAATTATTTATACCACATTTATTTTCCCCTTATGCTTGAGAAGTCCGAGTGTATGGTAGAATAATTTCCTGATTCATAGTAGGATCGAAATGAGAGATTTTGAAATTTTCTCTTCAAGAAATTATATACAAAAATGACAATATTTCATTCATTTAAAATTATTTATTGAGTATCGACTATATGCTAGACTGTACTAACCCAGAATGATACAGTGAGAAAGAGAACAGATAAAGCTCTGTTCTCTGAGAACTTACATCCTAATGGAATGGTGTGGGAGATGATAGAATTTCAGATGCATGAATGTCCTGTCAAAAATAGAACATAATGAAATAGAAGACCTTAGGTGAGATTGGAATGATTTGAGTATCTGCTCAGAGGGAAGTCTGAATTTTGTCAGTAGCCCCTCGTGGGAAAAGCTTGGCTTATCTCTGGAACAGTGAGGCCCGAGTGGAAGGCACACAGTGAATGTGAGTGTGGGGCTGAAGTGGTAGAGGTTAAATGCGCCTGTGAGTTTTGATTTTACTCTAATCATAATTGGGAGCCATTGGAAGGCTTTACATGGGCAAGTTTTGACATATTTAAGGACGGTCACTCCGCAGGCTGTCAGGAGAAAGAACTGAGGGGGGAAATGGAAGCAGGAAGCCTGGTAGGGAGAGGTTCCAGCAGCTACTCCAAGATGGTGGCTGCAGCTGGGAGGTGGAGGGGAGTTTGTGAGGAGTGATCGGAGCTGCGTGCCATGCGGCACGCTGACAGATTGCACGTCTTCATGTGTAAGCACTTGCGAGTCTAAAAGTTCAATTCTTGACTTTGCAAGTTTTGAGAATGTCAAATTCTACTCAAAAACTAAAAAAAAAAAAAAAAAAAAATTTAGGGAAACTAGTACAACTCCTTTAGCTTCCATTTGCTATGTGGCACAAAGTAAACTCTGTTTGGGAAAAAACATTTAAGTTAATAACTTATGAGTTATGTGGCTAGGTTCATGCCAGATTGCTCTTTTTTCTCTGCTTTGAAATTTATACTACCCAAGAATATGGAAAAAATAATTAAGGCCCCTTTAAATATGTAGCTGGAAAAATAAAAGGGAGTGGAGGGAGGGAGGATAAAGAAGGGCATTGAACTGTGTTATGTACATGTACCAATGTCCTTCAGTGAATGCAATCGTTATATACTGCAGACATGTACTTATAAATAGAAAAAAATAAATGAAGTTATTTTGGTTAAAAGATAAATACACTTATTTTTAATGAGGAAAAGAATAAACATAGTTGCTACATGATATAAGTAAAATTTATGTGTTTAACTTTTTCATTTAAAGAGTATATTTGCTGGCTTTCCCCCCACTCCTAGTCACATTGTCCTGATGCTTGCTGATGATATGGCCTGCAATGCTAGAAATCCCAAACCAGCTACAGTGTTTAGTCACAAGAATATGGAACTAAATGTGTACGGAGATGACGTAGAAGTGGATTATAGAAGCTATGAGGTAAATTGGTTAATCTAGCCACATTTTAAAAGTGTTATTTTTAAGCTTTAAGACATTGGAAGAATATAATTTTCATTCTTTTTCTTTAAACTTAGCACAAAATTATCACTGAGCCTTGATGTAATTTGTCCCTGGAGTTTATATTAAGGAAATAATATGTGAGTAAAACTATTAAAGCAAGAATATTTCCTATATGTATCTAGGACAGAAAATCTTAATATTCCTTTTTTTTTTTGGTACCAGGGATTGAACTCAGGACCTTGCGCTTGCAAGGCAGGCGCAGTGCCACTGAACTAAATCCTCAGTCCTAGAAGATCTTAATATTGATTACAGCATTATAGTGAGTTTTCACAGGTCCACTTTCTTTTACAGGAAATACATTATTTGTTTTTTATATTTGATCTAAAATTTTGAGTTTAGTATTTTGGGTAAATATATTGTGGGAAAATTATAATAAATAACAAAACCTATATTTTCTACTACTTTCAGCATTTTTCTGCATTTATAACTATGAAAAGAAAAAACTTAAATTAAAAATACCATTATGCTGAATTGTCATCCTTTGTAACTTCTTTTTAAATGTAATAGATTATGACCATGTTTGAAATGTGAAATCTTCCTAGATAATAATTCCCCTTTTCCTAGGCCTACCAAAAGTAAAGCACAGTGTCTTCTGAGTTTCCAGATCTCTTTTGAAGCAATTTTAAAAGCACATCTATTTCAGCTGGGCATAGTGGATGCTCCTGTAATCCCAGCCACTCTGGGAGGCTAAGGCAGGAGGATTGCAGGTTTGAACCCAGCCATGCAATTTAGTGAGACCTTGTCTCAAAATAAAAAAAGGACAGGGGATTAAAGCCTTGGGTGCAATCTCCAGTATTTAAAAACAAAACAAAGCAAAACAAAACAAAACATCTGTCTTCCTAAGGTGTAAGCTCCTCCAGGACATGGACTAAATCTCTGTATTTTATAGCAAGTACTTGCAGCTTGCTGTGGGCAAAGTGCTTAGCTTTTAACTATTTAGTCTTTAAAATGTAGATCAGTATGGAGATACCTCAAAGAACTAGCACTGGAAGTCCCATTTGACCCAGCTATTCCCTTGCTGGGTATCTTCCCCAAAGAATTAAAAGAATCATACCACAGTGATATATGTGCACCCATGTTCATAGCAGCACAGTTTGTAATAGCTAAAACTTGGAAACAGCCCAATTGCCCATCAACTGGAGACTGGATCAAGAAAATGTGGGTTTTTAAAAAATAAAATGGAGTACTACTCAGCCATAAAGAATGAAAACTAGAGTCATTTATAGCTAAATGGATGCATATTGAGGCCATACTCTTAAGTGAAATAAATACGACACACACGTGTAAATACCAAATAGTTTCTCTAGTGTGAGAAACTGAGAGTGTAAACAGTGGTTAAAATGATTAAAATGCATAATTGATAACTTGAAATAGGAAAAAAGGTCCAAAGACGAAGGGGTGAAGGGAGGGGAAGGGGAAAGGAAAGGAGAGAAAGGAAAAACTATGAGAAAACAACAACAAAAAAAGGAAATGATGTCTATGTAAATAGGGAAGGGTGGAGGGGGTGAAGGGCACACAGGGAATGGGGAAAAAATAAGAACCAAGATACATCATGTACAGGTACAAGCACCCAATGATAAACGTAAACGAACTGGGATACCTAAAATGTACCAATAAAACAACTTAAAAAAAAAATCCATCTCCCCAAAAAAGATCCATCTCCCCCAAAAAGATCCATCTCCCTATTCCCTATTAGCTATCTTTTATTTTGGCTTTTGTTATATTTTGGGTTTCGCATATAAGAGAACCCATGTACTTTTTAAGCTTGTGTGTATGAAATAATTTCTTCTTTTCTTTCAACAGTATCTTGTATTAAATGATTCCACTATCTAATGGACTCCCCCCCTTGGAAGAGCATGGGAACTTCGCCATCAACACACACAAAGCTGAACCCATCCTCAGTCTCCTCAAATCCATCTCTCTTCCTTCCACGCAGCAAAGGACCCATCTCCTTTGTCTTTGCCAGACAGCAAAGCCATGAACCCAGGAGTCAGCCACACTGAGCCCACCCTTCCCCTCCCACCTCAGCCAAGCCATTCTCCTTCGTCCTCAGTTTCTCTCAGTTCCATTCACGTCTCTTCATTCCCACTGGCAACACCAAAGTTCAGCTTCTCACCACCATGCACCTGAGTGATTCCATCTCTATTACACAGGTGGCTTACTTGCCAGGGTTCCTTGCTAGAGTCTAGACAATTTGGGGATGTTAGCTACAGCTTAGTGCAATGTCTGGCACATGATAAATGCTCTGTAAATGGTCTCCATCTCCAACGCAAGGGTCTGGCAATCAGAGGAGGCCAATAGGAAAGCCAGCTCCTCACCCTTGCTCCCTTGGAGCCCAGCTCAGTCTCACATTCAAGAACAAAGGAACTTGAACAGGTTTCAATCTTACTCAGTTGCAGAGAGTGAAGGGTTGAAACAACCCTGAGCCTTTTGAGATCTTGAGTCAGATAAGAATATAATGAGCCAGGATAGCTTTTTGAGATTTTTGAGTCAGATAAGAACATAATGACTGCTGGACAAGAAAGTAACATTCCCAGAATTGTAAAAATATAATTGACCTTTTCCCTGTAAAAATAATTAGTCACCTGGTCACGAGGGGAGGAGGGGAGGGAGGCTGTGGGTAATGAAGGAGGATATATAAGAGGCTCAATAAAGTGGGAAGGAGAAGGCTCTCCCTCTCCTCTCCTTTTCTTTTCTCCCGAATTTGTGTTGTCTTTCTTAATCCTCACCCCTCTCCTCAGGTACTGTTCGTCTAGTGACGGCTGGCTCCGTCACTCAGTGTAAAGGATGACACTGATCTTTATTGTAAATGACTAAGGGGCAGGGGATATATCTTTTGGAGTTAATTACTGTGTAAAACAGCAAAAGGACGACGAGCAACTGTGCACTGGTGGCTGGAGCGGGCGCTGGTCACTTGCCTCTATGTAATGAGCATTCTCTGCATTGTCATTGGAGTGCAAGTGGAGGTCCTCTTCCATCAGCACCACCCCTCCCAGACTCCTCCATTACCTGGGGGAATACCCTGGGGCAAAAGGCTGACGACTCAAAGCACCGTGCCCATGATCCGGGACCTCTACCTGCTTTGCTCTTGATCAAGTTTAGGTTCACACCCGTGGGGTCAGGGCCAGCCTCCTAGAGTATGTTCCAGCCAGGTGTGGTGGCTCACACCTGTAATCTCGGCACTCTGGGAGGCTGAGGCAGGAGGACTGCAAGTATTAGCACAGCTTGGGCAATTTAGTGACTTAGCAAGATCCTGTATCAAAATAAAAAACAAGTTGAAAAGGGCCAGAGATGTAGTTCAGTGTGAAAGATCTGGGTTCCATCCCCAGGACAAAGGAAAGTATGACTCATAGCCATGTCCTTTGTATCTAACATCCACCCATCCATCCGTCCATCCACGTACATGCCGGAAAGTTGGACAGCTAAGCGGTGAAATAAGTAGAACGTGTCCCATGGTTGACACCTGGTGTCCTTTTAGGGCCACACTGCTCCTTCACACATGGAGCCAGGGCTCCATGCCCCCCGCCTTGGAGAGTTGCTAAGGTTGGCCCTCAAAACCCCTCTCAATGACA
Organism: Heterocephalus glaber; assembly: GCF_053883595.1. NCBI lineage: Eukaryota > Metazoa > Chordata > Mammalia > Rodentia > Bathyergidae > Heterocephalus > Heterocephalus glaber. The sequence goes on along the minus strand of NW_028258296.1, from coordinate 28,076,871 downwards.
CCGCCACAACCCAGGGCCAAGGCCGGGATTGGGCCCCTGAACAAATTCCTCCCAGCTCCTCCCAAAGTCAGCACAGCCAGGATGTGCCTGTGTACCTGGGATTTCATTTTGAAATTTTTTTGAACTCACTTAAGGTGGGAAGGGGTCACTCAGCTGACTTTGTGGATTCCTTTGCCTCTGAGGGGGCGTCAGTTGCACCCCATACGACACTCTCATCCTCGTCAGAAGAGTCCTTGTCGTGCAGCTTCTGCACCATGCTTTGCTGCTGGGTGACTCTGAGAAGCCTGCTCAGGTCCCTGAACCACAGCAGCAGCCTAAACCGGGAGACGCCCTCCTGACTGTCCTTTTCCCTTGAGTACTTCCTTCTCTGCCTCCAAACGCTATTTGACGACCCTCTGTCATCTTTCCCCGAAGCTGTTCTGTGGGAGCAAATCTTGATGAGACAGAGAATGATGATCAGAAGCATTGAGGTCCCTGTCACTAATATTGCCAGGATGAGCTTCTTGTTGTAGCCGTGTCCCGGAACTTCCTGTGTGTGGCCTCTTGGCTCGCCTTGCGCCTTCTGATTGCTGGAGACCCCCGAGCTCTCCTTGATGTAGGTCTCGCTCTTCCACTGCTCCGTGTCCCACTGGGCCTGGGCCACCTTCTCTTCCTGCTGCTCACTGAGCATGAGCAGCTTCATCAGGAGGCCTGTTCTGGAGATGAGCTTGGCACAGGCCAGGTGCATGCTGGGCTCGGAACAGTCCCTTTTGAAAGTTCTTATCATATACCAAATGAACCTCCTAAACTCCTTGTTGGGAATGAGGATGTGAAGCTGCTGGTTTAGCTGGGTCTCAAACTCATCTCCGGGGGACGACAGCAAGGGGACAGAGGTTTCTGGAGGGGGTGGCTCAGAGCTGGTGCTGGTGTACTCCCAGTGTCTCTCATTGGTGTGGTCATCGGTGGATATCAGGGTGAGGGCAGAATTTGTGGCAGAAATCAGAGAGTTTGTGGCAAAAACATTTTTTTCAGGGGTGTTTCCTGCAGCTTGGTTTTCTATAGTAGTGGTTTCGGCAGGATCATGTAATTCGGGGAAAGGATGGTCCTGAACGCGTGGGTCTCCAGAGGATGAGAGGAGCCCTTGAGAGGGGAAATGGATGAGGCTCCTCAGTGCTGCGAACAGAGGCCCCTCTGCAATCTTCAGCTTCCCGCGTGTGTCTTCCTCCATGAGCTGCTCCCTGGGGTCAGCCTCGAGTGTTCTGTGGGCCTTGAGAGAGGCAGTTTTATATAAGTCATGACCATTTTTAGAACCTAAGATCGGTTTGGTAGCTTTCATACTGTTAACTCTCGCACTGGCATTTTTTAAAACCCAAATGCTGTTGGTGAGGTCTTTGGCTCCGTTCCTCGCCCAATGTGGGGCTTTGGGCAAGGCGGAGGTGGCCGGCCTGCGAAGCAGGGGATCCTGCAGGGCGGAAGACACGGGCACCTTCTGTTCTGTACGGAGCGGGTTCCCGGGCCCCAGCACCCCCTCATTCTGCCCCGGCTTCTCTGTGCTGGGGCTCCTGAGGCTCCGTCTGTCTGCGGTGTTTTTGGCCAGTGGCTGGGTGCTCTGCTTCTCCCTCACCTTCTCTTTCTGCCTCTCTTCGAGCAGTCTTTTCCATATGCCCTTCAGGCCCTTGAGGACCCTGTCCACTGTCCGCTGCCTTTTCCCTTCATGCTGATCTTCCACCAGCCTGTTTTCCTGTGCTTGAGCACTTGCCAATTTCTCGGGAACGTCGGGAATGATGTGAAATTTGGGACTTGAAAGGCTGGACTGCGTAAGCATGCCTGTTTTCTCTTTTTTCTTAACCTCCTCAAGTTTCCCCTGAATTTCTGCGTCTAACCAACTCTGCAGAAAATACAGCTTCTTCAGTTCATTTCTGTAAGCCAAACTGCTGGACACAGGTTGATGAGAGGGGTTTTTCATATTGCCTTTCATGTAACCCTGGGGATTAGCTTCATTTTGGATAGCTGAGAAAAGGAGTTGAATGGGTGGCAATAATGAGTCTACATCTTCTAGATTTACCTCTGAGAAATATGGCAGGATATGATTGAGTACTCCAGCCACATCATTTTCATCATTAGAGTCAAGCTCCTCGTCCATGAAGTCTGACCAGCTGACATCACTTTGTTCGGAAGATGACTTTCCAGACTCAATCACCAGCTCAGTCTTGGTGTTCTTTTTCCGGGCCTGCAACACCTTCATGAAGACTCCTTCTGGGTTCCCTACAGGGGCTTCCTCAAGACACTGTGTGGGATTGGTCACGCACTCACTGTCACAGTGCAGCTTGACTGTCTTGCAGACAACCTCAATATCACTTTTAAATTGGCAGAGGCAGCAGACCATGTGCCTCGGTATGATCAGTGTTTTTAATTCAAGTGTCATCATGAGGATGTTCTCGACCGCCAGAAGTGGCGTGTGTGTTGTCCCCAAGTCTAGATATCTTAATGCTGGCAATTTAAAAAGATAGGAATCTTCAACACTCGACAGAGGATTGTGATTGAGGATGACTCTGTGCAAAAGCTGCATTCCATGCCATGCCCTAAACGTCCCGAAGCTAATCTGTGTAACTAAGTTACAGCGAAGATTTAAAACCTGCAAAAAGGGTAGTGCTTCAAATGTTTGTGCTTCAATAAACTGTATTTTATTGCAGGATAAATCTAAATACCGGAGGGACAGCAGGCCTTTAAAGGAATTTTTATGTAATCCAGTCAGGCCATTTTCACTGAGATTTAGTTTCTCCGCCCACCTGTATGTTGTCCAGCTCTTCTTACCGAGGTGAAAAATAGCATTTTCTTGGAAATTGAAGGTGGTAAAGGTGTTGTTGGGCTCTAATACAGGCACTTGGTGGAGCTTGTGCTTTGGCCTGAGACCAGTACACGACAAGGTCTCATTCCGGCAGGTACAGAGCTCACATATGTCAGTGTGTGTCCTGGCATTCTGCTTCTCTTGCAGCGTGGAAGCCTTTCCTGGAGAGTGACTCACAGAATACTCAGTGACCACAAATTTCACATCCAAAGGCTGAATGGTGACTTCAGCCAGGTTTGGATGCTGAGCCTGCACCTGCTTGGGGTGTGTGAGCATCACCTTAGGCTGCTCTAGAGGAGGAGATGCAGCTTCCTGCAGAGGTACAGAAACCTGAGTCTCTATGGTGAGTACTGCAGCTGTGAGCTCCGGGTTCAAAGGTTGGTCTGTGATTGTGGGTGGTGTTGGATGCTGAGCTGGCTCCAGACCTGGAGTTCCAACTTTCACCTCATGAGACGCTGGAGTTGGAACCACCTTAGGTGGTTCTGGAGGCTGAGATGGGGCCTTGGGCATAGTTGGAAAAGACCTAACTTTTGCACTAGTTCCTGGAGCACTGATAAGCTTCCTGTGCAAAGGTCGGCCTGTGAGCAGACTGAGTTTTGAATGCTGAGTCTGAACCCAGTCTGGAGGTGGAAGTGTCACTTCGTGGTGCTTCGGAGGAAGAGCTGTAGCCTTCTTCAGGGCTGTAGAAAATTCACCATTTGTAGTACGTTCTGGAATGATGGTGGCTTCCAGGTCCGAAGGATGAAGTGCGACGCTTGGCTGCTGAGCTTGACCCTGAGCTGGAGTTGGAACTGTCGTCTCAGAACGGGGTGGAGGGTGAGCTGCGCTCTCACTGGGTGGCTCACTTGGAAGCTGAGGGAGCATTATGGGCTGGGTTGGAGAAAGTTCTACCTCCTCAGGAGGATGTGGAGGAGGAGATGCAGCTGGTGGCAGTGCGGGAGATGGTTCTTCCTCCTCTGCAGGCTGAGGTGGGGTCATCTGCTGAGCTTGAGAAGGTTCCATCTCATTGGGTGGCTCTGAAAGTGGAGCTGCATCGTCCTCCCAGGGGACTGAAAATGGTTCTGTGTCCTCAGGTGGCTCTGAAGGCTGGGCTGAAAATGTTACTCTCTCTGTCAACAAAAGAGAAAGAATAACCTTCCCGGGGAGTCCTGAAAACTGAGCTACGAGCTCTTGCTGCATTGGTGAAACTGCTACACCAGAGGAGCCTGGGGACATAGCTAAGCTCTGGGGCTGGGCTGGGGAATGTTCCCCAGCAATTTCTGGGTGTGGAGTTGGAACCTCCCTATCAAATGGAAAGAGTTCATCCTTTACGGCAGGGTTTGGCTGTGGAGTTGTAAGCTCTTGACTGTCTCCAAGAGGTTCAAGCTGCTCAAGGGACACTGAGGACTGAGCTGGGGCCTCCTGTGCACTTGAACTTTCAATTTCAACCTCACTAGACAATGACTCTGCAGAAGTAACAGCACCACGGGTCAGTGTTGGAGGCTGAACTTGCTCATCACCTACAGGAGAGACTGTTTTCTCCTGTAGTTCTGGAGGCTGAGGTATGAGTTCATTAGGGAGCTCTGGAGGCTGAGCTGCAGCCTCTTGAGTGGTCCAAGATGGTTCACCCTCCTCAAAAGTGTGTAGATTGCCAACTTGGGTCTCTTGCTGAGTCAGTTCTGCAGATGTAGCTGGAGCCTCCTGCTGAAATTGTGAGAGCTCAGCTCCTTTGGAGGGCTCAGAAAACAGACTTGGGGCCTCTTGCTGACTTAGAGAAGGTTCCACATCATTCACTGGAGTTGAGGGTTGAGCTGCAGCCTTGGGGAGCACTGGGAAGTTTCCCTCCTCTGTGGTGGGTTCTGGGGTTTTGGCAAGCTGCAGATTCAGAGGTTTACCAGTCACATGGAGCAAGTGTGGATGCTTAGCTTTGTGGTGATGTGGAGTTGACACTCTTTCTTCACCATGCTCTGAAAGCTGAGCTGGTTGCTTCAACTGGGTTGGAGAAGTTTCCAGCTCTTCAGTTTCCAAATCTGAGGGCTGATCTGGGGCTTTCAACTGGATTTCAGAAGGTTCTTCTGTCCTGGAAGACTCAGAAGGTTGAGCTGGCTTTGTTTTAGTGGCAGAAAGTTCAGCCTCCACAAGAGGGCCTAGAGGCTGAGCTGGGGCCTCTTGGTGGGTTGAGGACATTTCCATTTCTTCAGAGAGCTCTGAAGTCTGAGCCAGGATTTCTTCTAGGGTTGAGGAAGGTTCTTCCTCCTCAGGACTCTCTGGGGCTTCGGTCAGGGTCTGCAGGTGGCTTGAAGTAGGTTGTGGCTTTTTCCCTGCCTCTGCAGATGTGGTAACCTTCATGTCCACAGGTCTCACTGTGACAAACGCCATGTTTGAATGATGAGCTTCACTCCTACTTCCAGATGGTGCATTTGCCTCCTGGTGCATCGACAGCTGACCTGTATGCTCCTCAGTACCAAGTTCATACTGAGCACGGGGAGCCTGCTGGGTTACAGAAGGTTCAGCTTCCTCGGGGGGCTGTGAGAGTTGATCTTTGACTTCTTGGAGAGGTAAAGAGGACTGGACCTTTGTAGGCTTGTGATTTCGAGTTTGGGCCTCTGGCTGGACCTGAGAAAGTTCAGTTTGCTCAGCAGATTCTAGAATTGGGGACAACTCCAGGGAGGGAGCAGAAGACTCTAGGTCATCAAAGCCCTCCGGCTGTAGCTGTGGAGTAAGGGCATCGGGCAATTCTGGCAAGAGATTAGGCAAAGACCAGGGTTCAGGGGACAACTCTGGCTTGGTGGTCGGCGGGACCCAGTGCCTTTCTGAAAGTGGGGCTGCCAGGACCAGGAACGACAACTGCTGCCAGATGAGGAGTGCGGGAACCCAGGGGCACCGCAGGAACATGGCAGGGGTGGGGGTGGGGAAGGACCAAAATGAGTACGATATAGCAATCCAGCCTAGTGGAGTGCAGATGCTCTGCCCTGTAGGGTAGAACCCTTCTGGCAGCCACTTGCCTTTGAGCCTTGGGAACCAGGAATGTGTTGCCTCGCCCTGTGTTTATGACATCTTTGCTAAGGAAACCTGTATTACATCACGCCCAGATGGCCTTGCGTCACATGAGGGAACTTCCCCCCCCCAGTGGCAAGGTCCACTTCCCCTTCCCCAGGAGAGCTGACAGTGGCCTCTTACAGGGCAGCCTCCCCCATCACGAGGCAGGATGTGGGGCTCAGAACTGGTGGGTCCCGAACATGGGGTAGGTGGGGTGGACAGGACTGGGCCTCTGGCTGCTCAGAATTGCTGGGTATTTAGTTTGGTTCTTGAAGGTTGTTACTGAGTGCTGACACCGATGGAAATCCCAGCAGATGACCCCAGAAGTGAGACTCTCACAGGAAGGGCTGCCCTGGTGGGAAGGCTGAGACCAATCAGATCCACTTCTTATGAGCAAGTCAGGGCTGCGAACAACTCAGCTGGGATTTCTCAGGGTCTGGGTCCTCAGGGCTTTGAAGCAAGAGAGTATTTCTGGGCAGGGTCTTGCTGCCCCTTCTCAGGCTTCCTTTGGGCAGGGTTGGTAACATTGGCCAGTCTGTACCTGCCCCTTCTGAGGCTCACGTGAAAGTGGCTCATTATTATATAGGCCACATTCACCCAATATATCCATGCCATGAAAATAAAGACTACATTCTTGATTCAGCAGAGTTTATCTGAATGATCTTCTCTGACCAAGTTAGTAATCTGGCAGCTCTCGGCATCGTAGGTAGTTCAGGGCAAAGGCCCCATGTCACTGCCCGTGTTTGGTCCCAGGACAAAATTGCACTAGGGGGTTCTGGAAAAGCAGCTTCCTGTCACGGGCCTTTTGGGCTCTTTGAGCATTGCTCACTGAGTACATTTGGATAGCTCAGAAATGGCCCAGGATGGGCCACTGTGGGATTTGGGACAACCCAGTCTGAGTGCAGAAGCCGAACTGGGAGAATGCTGTGAACACAATCCAAAGCAAGGCCTCGGCCGAGGGGCCAGAGCTCTGCTCCTATACCGGCAAGGTTTTGTCACTCTCAGTGGGAACTGCAAGAGGTGCCAACTGCCATCCTGCCTTCACTGCATCTGCCGTGTGAGCCTTTTAGGAAACAATTTTAAAGGCAATCGTCCATGCTGTGCCCTTACATGGAGACAGCAGGACTGAGGAGAAAGAGGACATTAGCAGGACAGGGGTTCGGGCTGATCCCACGTGCTCACAGTGTCTGAGCATTAAGGTCACCTCTGGTTGAGAGCCAGCAACCTTGGCTTAACAAAAGGTCCCAGGGCTCTCCCGTGTGAAAATGGCAGCAACAGGTGGCATGCACGACCCTTAAAATAAGCCACACTACAAACTGTGGAAGAGAGCATCCCCGGGAGGTGAAGGAGCTTGCCCAAGGTCACTCAATGGGTCAGGGTCAAGGCCAGGACTAGACTTTGGGTTACAATTTCCAGCCAGTTTCTTTCTCATTGCATGATCCTGCCTCCTAGCAGAAACCCTTGGGGACTAAAGTTCTGTCTGGTCCGGTTTGTTCTGAGAAAGGCTTGGAGGCACTGACAGCTGTGTGCACGCCACCTCCTCTGGCCTACTTCACATCTCTAGCCGAGGCGAGGCAGGTCCTCTGTCTCCCTTGTACATTTTCTGGGGCTCACATGTCCAAGTCCTTTCCCAAATCCCCAAAGCCCTGCTCTTGAGGGCTTCCCAGGCCTTCTAGAGCACTTGGAGCTGCCCAGACACGAGCTGCTCTTCAGGTCTGCGGGGGTCCCTAACCTGAGATCCTGGGGCTGGGTGGGCACAGGCTGCTCAGTTTAGTCCCAGCGGGGCCGTCCCTCTGACCTTGCCCTTCCATGCTTCCTCAGTGTTCTGCACCAAGGGGGAGGCTCCCTTTGGAAGGTGATCTCAACATTCACTTGTTCAGCAAATCAGTTCATGAATGAACTCAATCAGTTCATTCCCTTGTTCAGCAAATATTTCTTGAGTGTCTACTCTTGGCAGGGACCACGTTAGGGACTGGGAATATGATGGGGAGGATAGATACAATTATGATCACACAAATCCAGAATCACCAACAGCAATGGATGCTATGAAAGAAAAGTGCAAAGGGTTAGGAAGACATCTTCTAGGGGGGCTGATGGAGTCTTCTGGTGGGGTGCTGAAGAAAGCTGGGGCGTGGCTTCTGAGAACCCCCCCAGCTCACATGAACCAGGGTGTCCTTCCTCTGAGGCCTGCACCCGGGCTGCAGCATGTCGCCTGGGCTGTCTCCAAACTTGCTCCCTTATGCTGACCCCTTTCTCCATGGCAGTTTTCTCCAACTATTTCTATAACTTGGACTGAGTTTTGAAGCTAAAATACAAAAGAGGCTCATGCGGGTGGATTTTGCCAACAGCAGCACAGGACACCTGCAAGGGCATCTGCATTAATTCCTCCTCTGGCCTCACTGAAAACCTGCTCCACTTGCTTTGAAGCCCATGCCCCCCAGCTCCTCTCTGTGCCCGATCCCCCAGCTCCTGCATTCAACCTCTTGCTGTGCAGCCTGTGCTGTGCAGATACAGTAGAAAAAAGTGCAGCGGATACAGAAAAAGCCAGCCCTGAATTCCAGCCTTGAAAGCTCCCCTCTCCTCCTCTGCCCATGACTTCTGAGACTGTCCCACATTTCAGGTCTGCCTTTATGGAGCTTCCGCCTTGACTGTCATCCCACAATTCAGGTGGCCCTGCACACTCTACTGTGACCGAGCAGACCTCCCTCCATCCCTCATGCCTCTCGGGGGCTGGGCTGGAAGGGCCAAAGGGGTATGTATTCTTGGGGCACAGACTGCTGACTCTGCAGATTCCAAGGCTGAGTGGTGCCAAGCATTAGCTCCACCATAGTCGACGGGGCCCCTGTCACCTGGCACAGAGTGGCACTTGCACAAGCAACTGTTAGCTACCCAGAAATAATGAGTTTCTGGTATGTACATGCAGGAACACGCTTCCTGTCATAACACAACAGTGGCTTCAATAATAGAAGCTTATTTTCCCACTGTTCTGGAGACTGGAAGTCCAATATCCAGGTGTGGGCAAGGTTGGTTTCTCCTGAGACCTTTTTGTTTCCTTTGCAGGTGGCCACTGCCTTGCCATGTCTTCCTGTGATCACTCCTGTGTTGGCTGGGTCTTAATCTCTTTTTCTTTTACAGTCACGTTGGATTACGCCCCTCTAAAACTCTATTTTAACTTAATTACCCCCGTAAAGGCCTTATTATCAAATACAGTCATCACCCGAGGACACAGTACCTACAACCGCAACATACAAATTTTAGGGGTACACAGCTCCACTCAACTCATAACACTCAATTTGCAAAAAAAAAAACAAAAAAAAAAAAAACCAAAAAAAATCCACAGCTATTTGAGAAAGAAAAATAGGCAGATTCTGAGGCATTACCTCTCCTACAAGGGCCAACCCAAAGGGGAACCCCACATTCAGATGTAGAACAAGGATGAAAGTGAAATCTAGCTGTTAGAAATACTTTCTGTATATTTATTTTCTATAGTAGATATAACTGGATCTGAAACTTTTTATTAACCAAAATCAGTTAACTCCAAGTTTTACTGGCCCTCAGTGTGACCATGAGGTATAGGAAGGAGACAGAAGCTTCTTCCTCTGACATTTATGTAGCTGGCAAATCATGAATATAGCCTGGGTTGCTTGAAAGTTTTGGGTCCCATGAGCCACTCTTGTCCAGAACCAAGCCCTCATTTAAACAGTACACTGAATCCAATACTGCCACTGTAAGCAAACACTGCATTAGTTCGGTTTCCTTGGCCAGCATATCTTATGGCACAAACCACATAAAAAACCAAAACTTTTCACAAAATACTCTTTGGTCTGGGAAAAAAATATCAATCTAAAATCATGCGCTATGCCGAGAGGGTGACAATTTATATTTATCAATCTCCCAAGAGCTCAATTTTCCTAGGAAAGGTGCAGGTACATCATAAAGCAAGGCTTCTGTTTCAATGAGGTGTTTGCAACCACTTCTAATTTTCTGTTTTTATGGACTTGATGGCAAGAAAAAGCTTTCATTAGAGTAATTAAAATACCACTCTCCTTAGAAGAGGGAAATGATGCATGCTGGGCTTCTAGGAACTGGCCATGTCCCAAATAGCACTTACCTAGATGTGCATTTGTTGGCTAGGAAAAAAAAAATACAGACAGGGCGTTGCATAGACTGTTGAATGGCATGACAGCATCTCTGGTTGAAAGGCATTTGTATTCTTATTAGGAGGTCTGATTACATGGTTCTCAAATTTCCCCTTAAGCCTCCTGAGATGTGTGTGAGGTGCAACCTTATAAACTGTCAGCACATAGAAAGCTAAGATTTGGAGAGTGGTTTCCATTGTGCATCCTATCAAATGTGTCCCATGAGCAAGATTAGTATCAATCACAGGCTTATTGGAGAGGGAGATGGGACCCAATGATAACCTGGCACTATCAACTAGAGTAAGGTTCTAAGAAGAAAAAAGCAATCAGAGACAAGAAAGGAATATCTACAAAGAAAGACAGAAGTAGAAAATCAGAGTACAATGTATCACACTGATGAACAGGAGCTGTTATCCAGGAGAAAGGTGCATGTGAACAATGCAGGTTCTCACACAATGGATATTGCCTATTGCTTATCATGAGGAGGATGGAGGAGAGGGACTATCACATCCTGCAGCTTGACTGTAGATACGAGGGCACTGGGATGTAATGAAGGCATTACTACTCAGTCTCACCTCCACTACTTGAGAATCATTTGTTAATTTCAGAGATGTCTAAAAGAGAAGCTGGTACTCCCGTTGCTCAGGGAGCTGCACCACTTTGAGTCCATCGCCATCACCCAATAAAAATTGGAAGCTCAACCACCTACCCCAGGACAGCTGAGATATGTGTTCTTCCACAATGGGATACCTTTCATAGGGTTTGGCCTTTTGGATAATGCAATTATGATTGTTGCAGGAACCCAGATTGAGTTGTCTATTGGAATTATTTTGGGAATTTCAATGATGGCAGCTGTTTCTTTGGGAAATCTTGTGTCAGATTCAGCTGGACTTGGTCTTGCAGGCTATGCTGAAGCTTTGGCTTCCAGGTTAGGCTTATCAATTCCTGATCTTACACCAAAGCAAGTTTACATGTGGCAGACACGTGGTGGTACACATTTGGGGCAAAGCTGTTCGAGTGACTGACTATTGGCTGCATTCTAGGAATGTTCCCTTTGATATTCTTTGGAGGGGGTGAAGAAGATGAAAAATTGGAAGAGAAAAGTTAGTCCTCTTAGAATACCTATAAAAAGATGTAAACTAATGTACCTCTGTTATTAAACATGCTGTCACAACATTTAAGAATTAAGACAGAAACCTTGTATAGATATGGGATCAAATAATTCAGCATGTATTACAGAAAATACTAACTTATTGTGATTTGGTCTTCTTAGAACATCTTTTTAAAAAAATTATTTAGTATTGTTTTGTGTTAACTTTTGAAATGCTTGTTCATCAATGGCAGTCCATATTTTATCTTTTCCTTCTCTTTCTTTATACATCAAAATACTAATTAAGTTTCAGTCATTGATATACTGTTCTGACTTGGGGTTTGCTTATTGTTACTTAACATGTCTACATGCATGAAACCATTTGTGTTGTTATTCCCTGATAGTTACAATTCAAACTTAAGATTTTCCCAAATTTCTTTATTTGGGTACAAAAAAAAAAAAAAGAAAGAATACAAGAAAAGCCCAGGTCTTGATGGCTTCACTGCTGAATTCTACAAGACATTGAAAGAACTATTGCCACTACTGTTTAAACTCTTCAATGAAGCTGAAAGGGAAGCAAGACTCCCAAATTCATTCCTGGAAGCAGGCATCACCTTGATCCCAAAAGCAGAGAAAGACCCAACCAACAAAGAGAACTGTAGGCCAATCTCACTAATGAACAGAAAGGGCAAAAATCCTCAAGAAGATACTGGCGAACAGAATCCAGAAGATCATCAGGAAGATCATACGCCCTGACCAAGTGGGATTCATCCCAGGGATGCAGGGATGGTTCAACATATGCAAATCCATAAATGTACTACACTATAGTAATAGAGCCAATGGCAAAAACCATGTGATTATCTCAATAGATGCAGAAAAAGCATTTGACAAAATCCAACACCATTCATAATAAAAACCCTACAGAAAATTGGAATCCATGGTCTCTATCTCAACCTGATAAAAGCCATCTATGAAAAACCAACAGTCATTATCATACTAAATGGTCAAAAGCTGAAATCCATCACACTAAAATCAGGAACAAGACAAGGATGTCCACTATCACCATTCCTGTTCAATATAGTATTGGAAACATTAGCCACAGCAATTAGAAGAGACAGAAAGAAAAGGAATAAAGATAGGAAACAAAGAAGTTAAATTGGCATTATTTGCAGATGACATGATACTCTATGTAGAAGACCCCAAGAACTCCAACAAAAGTCTCCTAGACTTGATAACCAAATTCAGTAGAGGAGCTGGATACAAGGTCAACACACAAAAATCAATAGCTTTTGGGCCGGGAGTTTAGCTCAGTGGTTCTGGCACCTGCCTCACAAGCACAAGGTCCCATGTTTGATCCCCGGTACAAAAAAAAAAAAAAAAAAATCAATAGCTTTCCTGTACGTGAACAACAGATTCACTGAATGAGGTCCTGGAGAAACAACTCCTTTCACAGTAGAATCCCCCAAAAATGAAATACCTAGGAATTAACCTAACAAAGGTATTAACCTAACCAAAGAAATCAAAGAGAGGAGGGGATTTAGCTCAGTGGTGCCCTTGCCTGACTCACAAGCATAAGGTCCTAAGTTCGATCCCTGGTACAAAAAAAAAAAAATGAAAGGAAAAAAAGAAATCAAAGACCTCTACTCTGAAAACTATAGCACTTATTAACTGAAAGCTTTCAATCTAAACTCAGGAACAAGACAAAGATGGCCACTACCACCACTCTGGTTCAATACAGTTCTGGAAATATTAGCCAGAGCAATTCGAAGAGAAAGAAATAAAAGGAATAAGGATAGGAAATGTAGAAGTTAAATTATCATTATTTGCAGATGACACGGTATTTATATACAAGACCTCAAAAATGTGGTTTTTTAAAAATAAAAATGGAGTACTACTCAGCCATAAAGAATGAGAAACTAGAGACATTTATAGCTAAATGGATGCACATTGAGGCAGTACTCTTAAGTGAAATAAATAGGACACACATGTGTAAATATCAAAGTTTCTCTAGTGTGAGAAACTGAAAGTGTAAATAAGGACTAAAAAGTATAATAGATAATGTGAAATAGGAAGAAAAGGGGCAAAGTGGAAGGGGAAGTGTGAGGGGTAGGGGAAAAGAAGGCAATGGAATATGAGAAAAAAAATGGAAACAAAGTCTTTGTAGATAGGGCTGGAGGGGTTAAAGAGAGGGCAGGGGAATGGGGAAAAAATAAAAACCAAGATGGATTATGTAAAGGTGCAAATTTCCAATGATGATGTCACTATATTGTATACCTTAAATGTACCAATAAAATTAATTTTTAAAAAATCCATCCTCATCGACAAATGCACAGGCACCCCATCAGAACCAATATCAACAGGGCTTCAACTGACAGTCTTCCAATTTCAGTAGAGAAATGGCTCCCCCTACTGAGCTTCTGAAAAAATACCAGCTCTACAAGCACCACTCTAACACAAACTGCGTTCTGTTTTCCAATATTTGTGTAGTCAGGCATTAACAGCACAATCTATGACGAGGACCAAGGCTTGAGAGGGTAGCAGGCTGCCCAGGGTCTTGCCAGGGCAGCCTCTTTGTGTCTCGTATCAGGCCTACGCTGAGGGTCATTGTCCTACCGGGATTTCCACTCCATTCTTGCCAGCCAGCAGCCACTCCCAGCAGGCCAAGGCAGTCTCCATGCCATGCTCATTGAACATTCAGAGGGGACCCCAACACAGATGATGGAGAAGCTGGGGGTCACAATCTGGAATCAAAAACAGGTCATTCAGAGGCCTTTGACCCTGGCTGGACCCGAACACAGCTTCTGTGGGTTGATAAGACAGTCAGCTCCAGCTAGGGCCAACAATGGCCTTTTATTTACTTTCCACTTATAGATGCCACAGAGAACTCTATTTGGAGAGCACCATCTCCTTCTTCGGCCAGGATTCCAGTTTATTAAGAACCACTTTGGCAAACATTCACTTAGAAGCGATCCAGAATTTCACGGGGCTTATGTGCATTACCTTTGCTGCTAATGAGCATTGCAGTCAGCTTGAATATGGCCTGTGTATAGTGCTGAGAATTACTGTGGTCCAAAGCTGTATTCAGATCCTGCACCATCCTTCTGTTCAGGTCAGACATCTGGCCTGTAGCACTTGAGAACCAAATCATTCTGTACACCTGCAAGAAGCAAACTCATCAGCTGCCAGGACCTGGTTGAGGACCTGACCATGCTCACAATAGAACCAGCAATGCCAGTGTGGGTGTTTGTGTTTTGTGTGTGTGTGTGTGTGTGCGCGTGCGTGTGCACATGTGCATGCATGCACTGTGCCAGGGGTTGAACTCAGGACTTCATGCTAAACACATTTTACCACTGTAGCCCTCACAGATTTTTCTTTAAAAATTTCTCTTCTACAAATGCCTGTTAGCACCCCCACTACTGCAGATGTTCCTTGAGCATAGAGGACTTGTTCTCTCTATTTTTGTGGCCAGTGCTGTGCCCACGGTCTGACCCATACACAAACACATGGACTAGATAAGTAAAATTCCTCTAGACTCAATGATTCAAACAAGATCAGTTGCATTTTTTTTGTTTGAGATTCGAGGGACTAAACTCAGGGCCTCATGCATGCTAGGCAAGCACTTTATTGCTGAGCTGCCTCATTGTCTTTAAAGTCAGACATAATTATTTTTCCCAGAAAGTGTTTTCTGATTCATAAACTGTAAAGAAGATCTGACTCTTCCCCCACCCCCAACCCCAAGAAAATCTCTCTCTCAAATTCAGCCCTCCTGCCACCAGGGTATTCAAATCAACGTGCAACGGACTCTCAGCAATTCCCAGCATGTGGACAACAGTCACTCAGCAGAGCATGGATTCTACTTGCAGAGACTCCTGTGAAGAGCAACCATTGGAATAAACAAGAGGTAGTGTTTCAGGGGAGGGGAGCCCCCCTCAGATCAGGCTACTCACAAACTTTCATAGTTCCCAATGGTGTCAGTGAGTTTCTGTGGTTTGTGGATAAGGGAACTGAGGCCCAGAGAGGTGAAGTAACTGGTCAGGGTGAAATAAACTGTGGTGTGAGGGCAGGGGATTTGCTCAGTGGTTCCGCCACCTGCCTTGCAACCACAAGGACCCGAGTTCGATTTCCGGTACCAAAAAAAAAAAATACACCAATAAACTGCAGCTTGCTGGGTGAAAGCCTTCAAAGTGGAGCTGACAGAGGTTGTTCCTGCAGCTGTTCTGCCTGACTGTGGCAAGTTACTTAATTTCAGGAGCCTTAGTTTCTTTATCTGTAGAATCAGAATCATAGTATGCACATCTCAGCAAGTACCCAGGAGAATGCATGGCACTCAACAAGTGTTTGCTACTACTTAAAAAAAAAAACCAAAACCCAGAATTCCTCAGCATAGTCAGAACATGCATTTGTGAGGTACATGCTCCAAAATATGCCAATAGTGTTGGGGCTCCATGCTACTCAAGCCACCTAAAGTAAGTGAATTCCACATTGCCCAGACTCATTACTTATGTCCCACAAAAAAAGAGCCAAATGGCATCAAACCACGAGAATGCTCTAAACCTTGGACACTGGTGACAAAATTACCTCGCCTGCATAGCGGTTGTGCAAATTCAGGGAAGCCATGAAGTTGGAACAATCTTTTGTCACACAAGCCGGGCACTCAGTTAGCTGATTTGCCTACAGGGGAAAAAAAGAAAAAGACAATTATTGTAGACCGTCAAAAATCACTTTTTTTTTCATGACTACACAGAAGTCTAATTAAGAAGTCCAGATCAAGCTGGGTATGGTGGCACACACCTGTAATTCCAGCACTCTGATAAGCAGAAGGATCATGAATTCGAGCCCATGCTAGGCAACTTAAGAGATTTAGTGAGACCTTGTCTCAAAATAAAAACTAAAGAAAGGCTAGAGATGTAGCTTATCAATCTCCAGTACCAAAAAAAAAAAGAAGTGGAAGAAGGAGAAGATGACAAGTTCAGACCCAGGGGCTACTAAAATTGTTGTGCCAATAAGTTAATACAGTGAGATACTTTAGAATAGGTTCTAGAATCAGATATATCACACAAAGAAAGATCATTTTTAAATTTTAGATGTAGCCAGGATTCGTGATGCATGCCTATAATCCCAGCACTCCAGGAGATTGGGCCAGGAGGATTGCAGGTTCAAGCCTAGCATGGGAAACTTAGCAGCTTAGGAAGGCCCTGACTTAAGATAAAAGTTAAAAGTAGAAAAGGGCTAGAGATGTAGCTCAGTGCAAAGATTCTGGGCTCAATCCCCAGTACCAAAAAAAAAAAAAAAGAAAAGAAAAGAAAAATGTTTTTTGATGTGGGAAATGCCTCCAGAAGGCAGTTGGTACTAAAGTTTTCTGAATGTGATGGCAAAAGGGTGACTGAAGGTGGGAGTAAAAGCTAGCAGGGCCCTTAAACATCCAACAGATGTCTGGAAAGGTGTGTCCCCTGAGCACAAAGGCAAACCACTCCCTCATATGTATCTTCTTGTAAGCCTCAGCCTCCCAGGCCCTCCCCAATTCTGGACCCAGGTGCTTAGCACCCTGGGCAGCTTCTCCTCCTAACCCCAGCTTTTCCTTGCTATCCCCTCTGTAGCTCCTGCTCAGCCAGTGGCACACATTTTTTCCTTTAGCATCATTTACTACAAATTGACACAACTCATGTTGAAATATCAACACTCCTAATAAAAGAGAAATTTCTCAAATGTTGGAGTTTGGAGGGACTTTTTTACTGGGGGAGTAGGCATAAAGTGGGTCAAAGGGGAAAATATACATTTGGGGGAAAAGCAAAACACAAGCAAGAACAAAATTACACGGCTCTTGTACAACAATATTAAACTAGCTTCTTTAAAAACAAAAAAAAGTCACATAGCTGGATGCGGTGTTGGCTAAGGCAGAACTGCAAGTTCTCGGGGCCAGCCTGGGCAATTTAATGAGACTGTATCAAAAAATAAAACGGGCTCAGTGGTACAGTATCCCTGGGTTCAAGATCCAATACTTCATTTCCGCATGTACACACACACACACACACACGTGTATATATATACACACACGCATGTGAGCACACAGGCACAAAGTCAGAAGTGTTTTACATTTTTTGCAGTGTGGCCTTTAGCATCATGCGGCGGGGGCAAGGATATAGTTCAGCGGTATAGCACCTACCTAGCATTAACCAGGCCTGCATTTGAACCTGGCTTGACAATGACCATCTGTGAGCCTGGAGAAGGCACTTAATGTCTCTCAACTTCACTGTGCTCCTCTGAAAACTGGGGATAAACCCAGGTATGATTACACCCTTCTATAATTCTAGCACTTTGGGAGGCTGAAGCAGGAGGATCCTGAGTTTGAGCCCAGCCTGGGGAGTATAACAACTTAGCAAGACCCTTTCTCAAAATAAATAAAAAAGGGCTGGGGATGTATGAAGGCCCTAGGTTCAATCCCCAGTACCAAAAAAGCAAAATAAGTGAGAATAACTGCCTCTCTCACGAAGCTGTCACGGGTAGGGTCAACGGAGTAAGATACACAAAGCCCCCAGAACAACAAATGGCATATGATGGGCCAAAGCGCAAGCCAGCTCTCTCCCTTCTAAAATTGCTCCCATGTACCCAGTATGCCCAATCTAAGTCAGCCAGAGGACAGCAGAGAAGACACCAAGAGGTGCTGCAGGAGGGTCTTGCTGAGGTTTCCTGATGCAGTGGTCCCATTAGGCTGATATCCTGCTGTTGAGACTGTCCTTCAAGAATGTTCTTCTCAAAGCATCATATGATGGGAGATGTCTCGAGGGTGCTGCACTCTCCAGTGCTTTCTATGGGGCGAAAGTATCTTAGGTTCTTGAGCACAACTAACAACTGGACACATAACTAAATGTATCTTTGTCTGTTTAGCATCAGAGAGGGTAAAACCTAACTTATATTTAACTTTTTGAGAACAAAGATTAAAATCTTTTAGGCAAAATAGATCTCTCACAAGTCAGCTGGCCTGATCCCAGAAAAGGATGTGTGTGTGTGTGTGTGTGTGTGTGTGTGTGTTTGTAATGGGATTGAACCCAGGGCCTCTGCACTGAGGTACATACATACGAGACCTTTTTGAACTTTTTTTGAGACAGGGTATTGCTAGGGTGCTACATATCCAAGCCAGGCTCAAACTTACTTAGGACCTTGCCTATCAGCCTGTGAGGACTGGCACTACAGGCATGTGCCACTATACCTGGCAAACTTCTCATCCTAATCACTCTTTGAAGGACTACTCTTTGTTATAAGCACCCTCAATCAAAATCTGTGAGTTCTCCTCTGGCCTGACTGTGTCCTCCAAGTGGCAAAGAGGCCCACGTCAGGGCACTGACCCCACTGTGCCCTGTCAACACAGGAAGGTCTGAGTGCTGGCTGCACATGGCTCAGCTGGTCACATGTGCTGAGGCTGGTGTCTCTGGAGAAAGTCAGTGACCTTGAGGTGAGCACTCTACTGTGAATGAGGGCTGGAGACAAGTGTTTCCCCTGGCATTGCCTCAGGCCCTGCACAGAGTCCAGAGGGCACTCGGGCCTAGGCAAGGACTCCTCTCTTCCTGCTTGTGTCCCAGGGAAGTCCTGCCACCCTTCCTCCTGGGTGCTCAGTCTCGGTACCTCCCCATATAAAGCCCACACCCGATGCTGAGAAAGTCAAAGAGCACAAGTGCCCCGAAAACCCTGCTCCTGTTCAGATTAACCAAGTCCTGAGTGAGGGAGTGATGGGGGGGGGGGGCTGGGGTTATTAAATGTCAAAACACAACACTGGCTGGCCAGTTTGATCACTGGATGTTAACTGTCTGCTCTGATTCGCATTTACTTTTCAGCTCTAATTTAACTCAGAAAACACTACATTGTGAATTGGTTCCCCCCTAAATTAATCTCAAGCAGAACAAGATGAAGCTGAAGTACATGTGCACAGTTCCACACCCCAGAACTATTAGGAAGTCTGGTGAATATTCCACATGAACATCGACTATGAAATGATGCTGTCCATGTCTAAAAGAGGTCAGTTTCTTTCCTTTTGGATACAGACACTCAAATCTAAATCTGACCTCATTAACAAATCAACTTTTGATCTCCATAAATCTACACATTAAAAATATAAGTATACTAAGGAAATGCCTGTTTTAATGGCTGCTGTTCTCCTCCTCCCCTCTCTCTCTCTTTCTCTTCCTCATCCTCTTCGTTTGTGGTACTAGGGACTGACAGGGTCTTTGAACTAAGTACATCCCCAGCCCTAACTTTATTTTTAATTTTGACCAGCTTCCTGCTAAGTCACTAAGTTGCCAAGGCTGGGCTGCCACCTCTTCATTCACCTGAGTGTCACCCAACTCCTGTCTGCCAACACACATCACACACACCCAACACATGTGTACAGAGGGGAATTTCACAACAAACTACACATAAACTCGAGTCCTTCTCTCACTCCTATAATGCTGCTCCCACAAATTAAGGGGGGGGACGTCACTGCTCTGCAGGAGGTTTGCACATACCCCGAGAGGAGAGTTGTGTTCTGCTTGTTGTATCCGGCAAATTGAAGGATGCTCTCAGTAGGCATGGCCAGCCCTGTGTGCTGGGACCATCCCGATACCCAGTTCTGATGTTTGTTCAGATTTCCTGAAACAGGAAGAAAACATGCTATTTCACTTAAAGGGAAAAATAAAGCTTTACAAAAAAGGCGTGGAGTAGCAGAGGAAGCACCAAGTTTCAATGCTGCCTCTGTACCTTACTCCTCAGCTGTGAGACAGTCAATATGGTCAATAAGGTCTATGACTGGGTGCTGCTTGCTCATCTATGAATGAGGACAAGGCCCAAGGCCCAGAGTGGCTGTCACATGGTTAAGAGGAGAGGATCACTCCTTTCTGAGAATCTACCACTTAACCTAGAGCTGTGTTGGCCACTTGGGACATAAGCTACAAGGCCTTGGTCCTGTGGACAGTGTGCAGCAGTGTGGGGTGGAGCCTGCATACAGGCCATGGTCACTGCTGCAGCACCCCTGCTGTCCAAGGCAGGCAAGACATCAGGAGCCCAGGACAAGCACCTGAACCACCCCCACCCCCCCGCCGGCTGGCCGGTGGAGGAGCCATTGGGACAAAGGGACACCTGGCTGAGCCCAGAAGTGGGAGGGAGGCCTCCTGATCTGGGACCACAGGAGTTCACACCACTAGAGCACCACCTATGGGAGCAGGGTTATGAAGCTGGGGGCTGGGAGACTATAGATCAACAGAAAATGACTCCCCACAGAAAAACACACATGAGCATACATATAAAACTAGGCCACAGGAAAACATTCATGGATCCCATGGTTATGGAGAGTGGCTAGTGATCAAGTTTAAAAGGAAGTGTATTGACCAGACACTATTAAAACTGAACCACTCTGTTAGGCATAGATGAGGGCAGACAGGAAGACTGAGGCTGGGAGGTGGGACTGAGCAGTGAGAGATCTGTGATCCTCAGAAGGGGTAGACTGCTGTGGAAAGGAGAAAGCAGGGATGGGGGTGGGGTGCCAAGGGTGGTGCCTGGGGGAAACATAGAGAGCATTTCAAGCTCTGTCATTTTCTACTTCTTTTCCAGGACAAAGTTACCTGAGAAAATGCTACAGAAAACAAAAAAGTCTTTCTACTGACTCTTTTTTGTCCACTAAACCTTTTAGGCATTAAAGGGCTCTTCCCCTCTCTAGACTACAGCTTACATGAAACAACAGCAATCAGATTATTTCCCAAATATTAATAGTTTGGAAAACTGCCAGAGTTTGAAGAATTCCAGTGTGCAAATGTGAAAACTACAAGGCATCAAATGGCTTACTTACCCAGCCTAGTGGCTCTGTCCAGCTTAATTAGCCTGTGGGTCTGTTCCACAGGGGGTCCACCTGGTCCACTCCCCCTTGCTGCTCAACCCCTTTGCAGAAGGAGGAAACTCACAGCAACCCCAGACGCAGGCCCCATGTTCTTGTACAATACATTTCCAAGCAGCCTCAAAAGCTCCTGGAGCTGGCTGCTCTACCCTTTCAGGATTCCATACCCAGAAACTATTTTTCTTTTCTTTTTCTTTTTTTCAGTTGGGATCTTGCTATGTTATGCAGGCTGGCCTCAAACTTGCAACCCTCTTATCTCAACCTCCCAAATACTTGTGATTACAGGCATGAGCTACCAGCCCCATACTCAAAAACATTTTGAACTGGCCTTGAAATGTGAGGTCAATTTCATAAGCTCCTCTCGACACACCTGCTCTTTGCTAACCTAGATTCCTACTAGTGGCATTTTTCTTTTCTTTGATCTGCCCCCCCCAAACACTTTGTGTGGGGTACTAGGGATTGAACCCAGGGCCTTTCTACTGTCCTACATCCCTAGCCCTTTTAATAAAAGAGGGTCTCGATAAGTCAGTAAGTTACCCAACCTGGGTTTGAACTTGATCCTCCTGCCTCAACCTCCCAGAGGCTTAAAGGTGTGTGCCACCACACCCAGCTCTTTGACCCCTTTTAAGGTGACTCTTCAGTCTCATATACTGTGGCATTTTTGTTCTGTCTCTGTTTGACTGTCTACAACAATGGCTCACCTTTCAGTCATCCACATTTATAAGCCAGTACTTTTATCTGCGAAACACTCTTATGTACCTACTCATGCAGCCTACGTAGTCTTTTTCCAGGTAGAGCTTTACTGGGACACAAGTCCCTGGCTCTGCCTAAGGTGCATTCAATGCACTCAGCTCTTGGCACTGCTGCTGCCTTCCAGCGGCCTCTTCTGCCCACCACACAGGCCCCACTCATCTCACTAGGAGCCCCAAGTCCTGCCACAGACTCTGCACCTCATCTCATGTGAATGGTCAGGTCTAGGACTGCCTGCCCTGATGGCCGGCACACTCACCCATCAAGGTGCTCCTAACAGAGCACTACCTTGAATTGCTAGTACTGAGGGTCCAGTACTCTCAGGCTTTCCACTGATTGACGTTCTTGGTCTCTGTTTATTCATACTACTGCTGTTTGTATTTTGAGTTCACTGTGCCTGTGAAAAGCTCTCTGGACTGCTCAAAGGAGCTTAGCAAGATTGCCTACAGGTACCAATTCTCCACAATGAATGCAATCATTCTGTACTGCAAACATGTACTGATAAAAATTAAAAATCATAAACACACACGGATCACTTTTTGATGACTTCAAGGAAGTACCTGTAGGTGAGACTTGGTGACTGTAGGTGCCCACTTCATGGCCTCCTCCTGTAGGATCATTCCACAGTGTGCAGCAAAGTCCTTCACAATGCTCTGGAAGTGGGTGACGATGCTTTTTTTTTTGGTACTGGGGATCAAACTCAGGACCTTGCACTTGCAAGGCAGGCAGCAGGACCACTGGGCTAAATCCCTGGCCCTGACAATGCTTTTTAATAACCTGAAGTCAGCCTATCCAGGCTGTTGTAGTGACTGACATGGGCTGAATTGTTTCTTCCCCCCAAAACTATGTTCATAAAACCTTAACTCCCAGTACCTCAGAATAAAACTGCACTTGACGACAGAACTTTGAAAGAGGCGACTAAATGAAAAGGCCTTAGAATGGTCCCTAATCTAATCTGGTTGGTATCCTTATGTGAAGAGGAAATCTGAACACCCAGAAACACCAAGGATATGTTCCCACAGAGAGATCATGGAAGGACATACTAGAGTGAGACGATAGCCATGATGAGCAGCCACCTGTGTGGACACCTTGATCTCGGGACCTTCAGCCCTCACAACTGTGAGGAAATCATTTCCTATTTCTTAACCTACCCATTCTATGGTGCCTGGCTACAGCAGTCCTAATAATGATCATGTTCTAATACCAAGGCTCCAGGGGACAGAAAGTCACATACACTGTGGTCTTTAATTCTTGCACAAGGCTGTGTGGCAGGACCTATATCACAGGGCCACGCACAGTGCAACATGTCCCAGGTCAGTAACTAAAGGGAAGGCTGTTCCGGGTGCCAAATATCCTCACATCTGCCACATCACAGCACAAGAAAACTCCCCAATGACAGCTGGTCTGGATCCCATTCAGATTAACCAGCTGAGCTTTCTATGAATTTCTATGTCCTTCCCCGAGGCTGGAGGAGCACAGAGCTGAGCTGAGCTGAGCTTTATCCTGCCATAGCAGGGGCTCTGAGACTGAGTCAGGCAGAGGAGATGCCCAGTTCATCGTCCTCATTTGGAGTTATTTACTCTGCCTATCAGTCAATGCCAAAGGTATGCTACTCTATTACCACAACAGCAAAAAGGTGATATGCCTCCAAGTGAGTATGTCTGAAACTCACAGGTCGGGAGGGGTGAGGCCAAGGCTAGCCCTTGCCCTCTGCAGCAGGACTCCAGCACTGCCCAGTGTCCTCACTATGGAACAAGGCCAAGACCACTCACACCTTAAACTGCTGGGTACAGAGGGACCTCCTGCAGTCAAGTACTTGCCCTGATTTATTCAGGGAATGGTAGTGAAAATGGGCCTTAGTGCAGGGAGCAGGCAGGGCCTACCTCTCGGGCTTCGTATGTGTCAGGAACTGTGATCCAATAGGGCACATCAGGGATGCTGTAGTAAGGCTGGTCCTTATGAATGTCCTGCAAGCACAGCGAGAGTCCTATTCCAACCTGCCTTCCTGCGGTGTCCACACCCAAGCCACTGACCTAGCAGTACACTTGCCACCTTTTCCCGCCAGTGCCCCATCCACCATGGTCTTCCAGACTTGCTGCAGCTTACTGGGAAACATCAGGCAGGATTTAGGCCCCTCCCATGAGCAAATTCACCACGTATAGCCTAAATTAGTCTCAGGCATATCACTGGAGGAGCACCCCATAACACAGGGTGGACAGTGGGGGCGCTGGCCAGCCCAGGTCACCCAGGATACTCACAGCACTCAGCGACAGGGATAGAGTCTGCAGGATGTCCAGCATGGTCTTCAGTACAGTCCCGCTCCAGAGCAAGTGGGGAAACCTATTCCAAAGGCAGGCTCTCAGGGCCCAGGAGTTGAGCCTCCCAGGTGCCTACACTCCCTGGGCGGGAGTGGGGGTGGGGCACCGCCTTCTCCTCCCCCTGCACCAGCACAAGCTATACCTGCTGATGGCTGCTAAAGGTGGTATGCCAGGATACCCTCAGGCAGGCACCAGCCCTCTCCAGGCTTTCCACAGTAAAGTGCACAGTGACTGATCAGAAATGATTCCTAGGCCCAGCAAGTCCCATTCCTCAAGGCCTAACATGCCCCAGGTGGCCTGCTTCAACCCTGATAACAACAGGCTGTCTTGGTTACACTCGCCAGGCCATACCCTCCCCCTCCCCAAAATAATTCTAGTAATTGATCTGGAGAATTATTGGTAATCAACTAGGGTTCCCCAATATTTTTCACATCGTGGCACAAATAAAAATTTTGTGCATGATACTCTAGGGCAGTGATGGTGAACCTTTTAGAGCTCTCAATGATACAAACAGCCTGCTGTGGCACGTGTGCCATAGGTTTGCCACACTGCCCTAGGGTAAAAAGAAAAAGCTCCTAAAAGTAACAGGTGAGGGTTCTGGTGGCCTCAGGGCTGGAGAAGCAGCACTTTTATGCAACTTTAAGGTCATCCATGGCACACTCCTTGAAAGGCTTGGCTCAGACACATGTCCCATATGAGTAAGACTTGTTCTTATTCTTGTGGCTCCTGGCAGGCTTCTGACTTACCCTTGAAGGGTGCAGCTACCTAGACCAGGCATGCTGCATCCATAGCAAGCTCCCAAACCCCTGGACCTTCCAGGAGTTGCAGGCAGGCTTAGTGTGGGTGTATACTACCACTGGCCTGCACATCTCAGAGAGGGTGGACCAGACCATCTCTGAGGGTTCTCATCAGAGTGGGGACATGCCCCAAGAGGGTCTGCTTTGGTTCCTAGCACATGGAGTACAAAAAAGTGCCAGTGTGGGCTTTTGCTCCTGAGAAGCCCATAGTTTACTCACTCTACTTAGGGACTGTTGGCTGGACCCTGGGCTAGGAGATGATGGACTGGATCTTCCCATCATAGATGAGATTTAGAGACAAACAGACATGACTCCTGTCAGCAAGACAGGTACTGTAAAAAATCTCACCAGGCCTATGAACCCAGTACTCAGGAGGCTGAGGCAGAAGGAGTA
The DNA here is from genome assembly GCF_053883595.1 of Heterocephalus glaber. NCBI lineage: Eukaryota > Metazoa > Chordata > Mammalia > Rodentia > Bathyergidae > Heterocephalus > Heterocephalus glaber. The sequence continues at coordinate 28,051,680 of NW_028258296.1, read as the reverse complement.
GCATGAGTTAAAAGCCAGCCTGGACTACATAGTGAGCTCAGGGCTGGCCTGGACTACATATCAAGGCCAAAAATCTCAATAGCTCAGAAAAGACGTTTCTGGAGTAAACTAACTGACATTCTGGGGAAGGCTGCATCATCCTTGAGAGCTTTTGTTCTGAACCCATTGTCTTCTGGACTGATGATATAAGAATGAGTTCCCCTCATTCCAAATCACAAATACTTACACAAAGGCACACAAATATCAGTGGGAAATGGAACTTACTTATCCACCAGACCAGACAGGTACTTGTCGGCCACCCTCCTTGTCCTCTTGTGAATGTGGTTGAAGCTCACCAACAGAAACTGAGCATGTCGCTCTAGCTCCTCTTCATTCTCCTTTGTCTTGGCCTAGATTCAGAAGAGAAGGTAGAATAGTACCCCTGTACGATGCTCTACAGCAGGTGCATGCTTATGCTCTGAAGAGGCTTGCTTTATCTGCCATCATGTTTAGGAAGGCATCGAACACTTTGTCTGCAACAGCAATCACACACTGCATCATCCCTGAAACCAAAAGGTTTCCATGGATCAGGCACAGGCCCGCTGGCATTGAACTCATAGACTCAAGGGATGCTCCCACCTGAGCCTTCCAATAGCTGGGACTACAGGCTTACACTACCACACCTTGCAAATGTTTTCTTTTGAAATGATTCTAGACTTAGAGCCAAGTGCAGAGAAAGCACAGAGTTTCCATGCACTGGCTTTCCTGAATATTAGCATCTGCTACATAGTCAGGCTGAATTTGGATGGACACTAATAGAACTGTTACTTAAATGTCAGGCACTATTTGAACTTCTCGGTTCTCCCATTCATGTTCCTTTTCTGTCAAGAGGATTCAATTCTGGATACCACAAGGCATCTGCTCATCATGTCTCCTTGTTTCTTCTTATCTGTGTTGATTCCTTGGTCTGTCCTTAAACTGCATGACTTTAACACTTTTGAAGATCACGAGTATTTGGGTGTCTGATGCTTGTTCATGCTTAGACAAGACTCTTGGAGGCAATATGCTCTTCTTGTCATATCAGAAAAGGGTCTGTAATATCTATCTTTTATCCCTACTGTTGTTCATCTTGATCACTTGACTATCACCTGACTATTTTTCCCTTTCCACACTAGAACTGAGTCAACAAACTCACACTTGGGGCCTGGGAATTAAGTGCCATCTCCTGAAGAGGATTTGTGGATAAGGCAGTTAAAAATCACCACAATAACTGATGAACATTTAAAGAAAAGTACTTTGAGATCATACAGACATCCCATTCCTCTTTAAAATCTTGGCCACTAATTTTAGCATGCCTCTGTGGATTCTGCCTGAAGTAGTTACTGTGGCTGCCACAGGGATTTCCTATTTCCCCTATCCATTCTACTTTTGTTAACTGGAATTCTGTAAGGAAAGGTTGTACCCTCTTCCTTATTTTTTAGTCAATAATCTAATCAGTATGGACTCATGAGTAGCCATTGTACTTGCTGGGTTATAATAAAATACTACAGCTATTTTATTGTTCAAATCATTCTAGCTGGAGCTCTCAGGTTGGCTCCCGTGTCCTCCTGACATGTCTTTTATTAATTTTCTTTTCTTCTTACCACATCCTTATTTCCTGGTTCAGGCTGAGCATTCCTAATCTGAAAATCTGAAATAGTACCCAAAATAAATGAAATGCTACAAAATCTTAACTTTTTAAGGGCCAACATGGGACTCAAAAAGTTGCAGAGTTAAGCTGATCATGGTGGTGCACACCTGTAAGCCTAGTACTCTGGCAGGCTGAGGCAAAAGGACAGCAGATTTGAGCCCAGCCTGGGCAATTTAGTGACTTAATGAGACCCTTATCTCAAAATTTAAAGAGGGCTGGGAATATAGCTCAGTGCAAAGGCCCTAGGTTCAATGCCCAGTATCACTACCACAAAAAAAAAAAAAAAAAAAAAAAGAATCTTGCAATTTATAGCATGCCAGATGTTGGATTTTTGGATAAGAATGTTCAACCGGTAAAGTCCATACAAATATTCCAAAATACAAAAATTCTGAAATCTGAAACACTTCTGGTTCCAAGCATTTTGGATGAGAAGTACTTAATCTGTTCCACAAAGTATTCCAGGCTCATTTTGTATTTTCCTTGGCCCACCCCTCCCTGGAATTAACCACTTTTCCATGGAGTTCTGGTTCCTGTTATTGGAGAATTTAGAAACCAAGATCTGAGCATGGGATGTACTCACTGTTTCAAGTATGCAAAGCAGGACGTTAAAAAGCAATAGAATGCAGTGAGAATAACAGTATGAATGAAAGAACTGTAAGAAACGCCACTTCAACCTCTTCAACACTGTCCTTTCATCTAGTGCCTTTCAGATGGCTCATCAATAGGCAGAGATTAGGCAAGTATTATCAGCATTGGAACCCAAGCCCAGCACAGAGCCTGAGACACGCAGCCTTTTCATAGCTATTAATTACAAGGAAAGATGGGCACCAACACAGCTCTCACCAATATGGAAAGTGATTAGCGTGTCCTAGACAGATCCCCAAGGGTAGAGACAATTTCTTTTTTCTTCCTTTTGTGGGTGTTTGTAGTACTGAAGAGTGAACCCAGGGCCTCCTCACTAAGTTGCCCAGGAGTGACTCGAACTTGTGATCCTCCTGCCCAAGCTCAGAATTACAGGCGTCAATGCCTCGTTGGACTCATTTTTTTCCTTCCAATCTACCTTCTTTCCCTTCTTCCTTCTTTCCTTCCTTCCTCTCTCCCATTTTTGTCCTGTTTTTTGTTTTGCTTTGTTTGAAATAGTGTCTCACTATGTAGTTCAGGCTGGCCTTGAACTTGTGGTGATCCTCCTGCTTCAGGCTCCTGAGAGCTAGGATCACCTGGCTCCCTTGAGATGAGAGCTTGTTTAGAGATTCTAGCAGAGGACCACATCTATTCATATACCTTGACCAAAGAATAGCCTTCCTCTATCTGGGAAGGTCGTCCTCTTCAACCAAGTGCGCAGCTTCAGGAGAGAAGCGCATGGAGTGGTGAGCGAGGAAGGGGAACCCCACAGAGTCAGCTAGATCAGCCAAATCAACTGTGGTGATCAATGAGGTGACAGACGTCACAGCCAGATCACCCTTGCACCCTTGAGGCTGCCTTAAGAGGCTGAGTTGGGTACATGAAATCTTATTTGAAATGTTTAGTATAATATTTTTTCATATATACAGCTTTATATATGACCAAGGTAAAAAACTAAATCAGTTCCTAACAAATAATCAGATAGTGGTCAGATGCCAATAAATACCACAGAGTAGCATCTAAAGAGATCTTTGCTTTAAAAAAAAAAAGCCATCTTTCTTCTTGGACCTAAAGGTAGCTCCAGATTACTAGTGAACTAACTGTGCAACTGGCAGGCAAGCAGCAAGCTCCTGGCCTTATTTCCAGGAGCCCTCACACGTGCATGAAGGAGGCAGAAGCCCTCTCCTTCAGGGAGCTGCTAAAATGTTTCATATGCCCTGATTCCTAGTTATTTCTAAAAATTCATGAACAGTATGTATCTCTGATGTTGTTTCCTTCCCATCTCTTTTAGGAAAGAAAATAAAGTAAATTCAATACCTGCACCCTTACTGGCTTAACCTAAGGAACATGCTCAGACCCAAAACAAATGGTCAATTTAAAAACAGCACTCAGAAGGCTGAAGCAGGAGTTTGAGGCCAGCCTGGGCTACACAATGAGTTCACTGCCAGCCTATATTACAGAGCGGGACCTTGTCTCAAGCAAACAAACAAACAAACAATTAATTAATAATAAAAATAAAATCACATAGAAGAGGACAGTACACTGAAAAAAATGGAAGAGTGTCTGTGAAGAGCAAATCATTCCAAGTACCATTTGATGTCCTCTGATGACAGCAACAGCAACTTGGAGTTCAGAGGGCCAAGTGACAATCCAGTTTCCAAAAGGGATTTGACTCCATCATATTCCCTTGGAAGCTGGCAACATGTGTTAGGTTCTTGGGTCTCTCAGGGGCTGGCAGTTTCAATTTTGTTGTTGTTATTTTTTGTTGGTTTTGGGGGGTTTTGTTTGTTTGTTTGTTTTTAGAAAAGATCTTGCTAGGTGGTTCAGGCTGGCTTGGAGCTATTTATGTACCCAGGCTGGCCTGGAACTCACAGCGTGATCCTCCTGCTTCAGCCTCCCACATGCTGGAATTACAGGCCTGTACCACCACATCTGCTGCCGCTTATTCTCCCTCCTAGAAACAAAGACTCTCTGAGTGAGCCAATGACATGTCTAGCACAAAACTCAGTACAAAAATTGCCCCATAAATGAGAGCTGGGAGTATGGATGAGAGGAGTAAATCCATGAACAGCAGTTGGCATCTCTCCCCAAAGTGGTCCTAGGACATGTGCATGAGCCTCTGAGCATGCCCCAGACCCCAACCCTACAACCCTCCTAGAAGAGGCCTCTGGCCTCAACAAGTTCCCAATCCTCCCCCACTGCCAGCAGAGGGAGCTTCCAGAATCTTTGCATTGTCCTTCCTGGCCAGCCCAACCCCAACTGGCTCACAGTTGCAGAAATAAATTCATGCACAGAATTTCCTGACTGCTGTGAAGTGCTCTATAAACAATTCCTTATTCAAAAAATACGTCTTACATGAAGCAGCATCTTGGAGTCTCTGAGGTGATGCTTAAATACATTTCTTTAAACACTGACTTTTCACCAGAAAAAAACAGTACTGAGTATCGGGATAATTTCTATACTGGCAGGAATGAGTTGATAAGATTCATCAGTGTGCTACTGGCTTCTGGCATGGAAAAAACTGCTCACTGCTATTTGTACTTACATTAATACTACATTTATTAACCTTAAAAATTTATTGGTCAGCATTCCTCAAAAAATGTACCCAGTCAGTTAATCAAAATTCACGGATTCTACCAAGTTCCCTTGCATGTTTAAACATGATTATAAATTTAATCAAATTATTCTAAGCATTTCATTAAATCATAAGTCTAATATTTCAACACTTATGTTTTTAAAAACAACTTAAAAACCAGGCTCATCACCCTTCCTGAAGGGTGAAAACTAGTAAAGAAGTGCTTATTCTACATGTTTAACTTTTTTCTTTACTGTCCCCATTATACATCTTTTCTTCTGCTGCTGCTGCTTCTTGAAACTTTTGCCAAACTCAATATTAGCTCTTTGTAATTTTTTTAAATGGTGGTATAAATAGCATATAAGAAAACCCATAGATTTTATGTTTTTTTATTTGATGACTTCTACAAAGCTGTACAGACTCATGCAACCACCACCCAAACAAGACACAGAACATTTGCATCAGTCCAGAGAGTTCTTTTGAGCCTCTTTCCAATTTTCACCTCTCTTTATACCTATTCCCCTCTTGGGTTTGTCTCACAAGGGATTTTGTAATATTTTTATGCTTTCCTACAGTTCCTACTATTTTTTGTCTTCCTAGGAATGTGGTCCTTTTGGCTGGGACTTGTGACAGCTGAGGCCCTTGATGCACTCAAGAAGAGTCAGAGGGGATGTTGCACTGCGACATATTCTGAAATGTTCCCAGAAATGATGCAGGCCCTGTTTGGGCAGGGTCCACAGAGCCTGGCCTGGTGTCCTGGCATTCCTGCCAGGCCTGAAGTCTTGCTCAAATGGAAGCTACTCCTAATTAGCATGTGGAAACCCTCATGATAATGGATGTGTCTGCATCCAGCTCTCTTTAACTGGTTATTCTGTTGAACTCTTCTGTCTATCACCCACTACATGTTCCACCTACTGGCTCAGTCTCGGAACCATTCTCTCTTGTGCTTTGGATCTGGAATGTCCTCTCAAAGTCTCATGTGCTCAGAGGCTGGGCTTGAGGGAGGTGACTGGATTATGGAGGCATTACAGCTGGCTTGCTGTTAAGAGGTGAGGGCTGGTTAGAGGCAGATCACTGGGACATGACCTGGAAGGATGTACCTCCTTCCCCTGCTCCTCCCTTCTATTGCTGCTTCCTGGAAGCCATGATGTGAGCAGCGTTTCCTCTGTTATGTCCTTCTGCTGTGCTGTTCTCTGCCTTAGAGCCAGCTGACCATGGACCCCTCCCCTCCTTTCAGTTGTGGGTATTGGGTACTAACGTGTCTCAGTGATGAGAAAGTGACTAAGACGCCCTCTAATGCTGGTGCTGGGCCTTTTCCTGTCCTGTATGGCTCTTTCCTGGTGTATTTTCTTTCTGCTTAGGTCAAGAGAAACTATATGGCTCCATTTCACAAAGACTTACTGGAAGAAACCAGAATTATATATAAATTTGGCCCTGTATCTGTGGATTCAATACCTATCCTAGCAATCAACCACACAGATCAAAAATACTTGGGAAAAAAATAATGCATTTGTGCCGAACATGTACAGACTTTTTCTTCCTTTTCATGATTCCCTAAATAATACAGTGTAACAACTATTTATATAATTTTATATTGTATTATTAGTAATCTTGAGATAAGGTATATAGGTAATATGCAAATACTATGCCATTCTATATACAGGATTTGAGCATCCTCAGATTTTGTTATTTGTAGGAGGTCCTGAAACCAATATCTCTTGAATACCAAGGAATGATTGATACAGAGAGAAAGAAAGAGAGAGAGACAGAGAGACAGAGAGAGATCGAGAGATCTTTGTGTTCCAGGTATCACCCTTCTCTTTTAATTACCATCTTAGACATTTTATATGAAATTCTGCTTTTTAGAATATCATTTTGAACTCATAGCTTTCCTAATCTAAACTTGCTTTAATCAAGCAAAATTTTAAAAGTACTAATATTTGCATTCAGATTATGATGATTTATCTACTGAGACGTCCTTTAAATTGGCTTCTTGGTTCTCTCAGTCTGATCCTGACATTTAAAAAGCACAGTCTACGGCCATACCACTCTGAACATGTCCAACCTTGTCTAAAAAGCACAAACCCTCTCTAGCAAAACCAAGATGCTCCAGGTCCATTAATGGCCATCTGAGGAGCTCTGACTCCCTTCAGCAAAGGATAGTATTAGGGATCAACGTCTGGATAATGAAACACACCTGAACATAGGTGGGAGGCTCCTTCTGCGTTGGGGCTCCTTGAAGAAATGGCACAGCCAGAAATACTTACGTATACACGTATTTATTTTTTAATTTTTATTTTCAGTACTGAGGATTGATCAGAGAAAGTGCTGAGCTACAGCCCCAGCCCTTTTTTCTGCTCCTGTTACTTTGAAACAGGGTCTTGTTAAGTTGCCCAAATTGCCCTCAAACTTACAATCCTTCTGCCTCAGCCTTCCAAGTAGCTGGGATTACAAGTATGTGCCATCTTGCTTGGCTAGAAGATATATTTTTCTGCTTTATGCTGACTTTCCAATGTGCGATGTAACTTCATAAAACTATTTTCTCCATTTGGACAGATAATATCAAGTATCACTCCTTTTTATTCTATTAAATCAATTCATCATGAAAGTACCAGAATAACAAACTTACCAGATTTGTCTTTCTGAATAGCTTTATCCTCAAAGTAGCAGAACACTACCTGGAATCAATCAGGTCTGTTGAACACAGTACCCTAATAAGGAGAACAGCTTTAAATAATTTTGAGGTCGCCCCTATTAGATGACACTGCTCAGAACTGGTACAGCTATGAGGAACAGTCACCACCTGCCATTCATAAGGAACTTGGACTTCTGGGGGGGTGGTGATGTGTACTATCTATCCTAACATTCCCATATTTTTCAACCCAGGAACCCCACATCTCAAGGGTTATGTGCTTAAGGATTCTTATTAACAGCGCTGACTGCATTACCCAAAATGGAAATAATCAGAATGCCTACTAACAGAAAAATGGTAAGCTATATCAAAGCACAGTCATTCAAGGACATATCACATAGCCACTAAATCAAGAGGCAGCCCTGTATGTGCTGTTACAGAAAAACATCCAAGAGATATGACTAAGTGAGGAAAGAAAATACAGGGCAAACAGGCACAGTAGGGTCCCAGTGATAGGTTTCCTAAAGGCCTATCTGTGCTTTTGTATTTGTCAGATATAGGTTTGCCTATGCACAGAAAATTTGTAGAGGAGAAAATGAGACAATCCAGAGGGTACAGGAATGACGGGCTGACAAAAAGCTGGGAAAGTGAGGCCTATATTCCTTTGCCTTTAGATTCTTCTGTACCACTCATTGGTTTCATTTTCCTCTTTTCGATTCTGTGCAGCACAGACTTTTTATAGTAAAATACGTCATGGGGGATGGATATGAACAAAACATACACATTGAAATCCCCCTCAAAAAATGTGACAGTAGGAAGGAATGGCAGAGCAAGAGGGTGATGGGAAAGTGTGAAAAACAATCAACATATGTTATGTGCATGTATGAATCTACAAAAATGAAACTCACTAACCTGTATAACCAATTAAAAAAGTAAAAAAAAAGTTTAAAAGATCCAGATATAGTTTTCACAATAAAATATAATTACTAATAAAATATTTTCATGCATGCAGATTACCAGGTAGGCATGATAAAGCAAAGGAAAAAAATATATATATATATTTAACTTTCAGGGAAAAGGAAGAAAAAAAAACATTCATGTGCTTGTCCCTCAGCTGTTTAGGGAGCCATTCAGAGTTCTGGAAGCTCCCCACAAAAGCAGGGGCTCAGAGTACAAGTCCATGGCCTCCACACTAGCCTCTCAAGCAGTTTCCTCCATGGGGTGCTCCTGGGGTTTAAGCCTGTATTCTTGGGTGCTCACATGCACATGGCTTTAACTTGACTTTTCACATCTTCCCTTGTGTCGTTTTAAAATTATCCCCAATACCAATGTTTGGGAATCTTAGCCAAGTTCTTGAATAAAGGCCTCAGGGTTCCTTCTCTATGCTAGGATAGGACTCTCAGGGACTCCCAATAGCCCAGGGCCCTGAAAACCTGAAAACACTTGGGCACACTTGCAGGAGGATAGGAGACAGCTCTTCTAGTCATACACACAAGCATTAAAGCTGCTAGTGTTTTTGTTTTGCTTATTTTGTTTTGGCCTGTTTGTCTTTGAAAATATATCCGGGGTGGGGGCTAGAAGGAACCATATTAACATTCTACAGGGGATGGTGGTGACATCAGTAATTTTTTTCCCTCCAGTTATCTGGCTGCTTCTTATGGCTTTCATTTATAAGAGGCAGCATACTTATGAGATCTCTTTGGTTTAATTTCACATCAGAGATTACAATCTTGAGCCATTTACTTAAGTTCTGTCTCAGTTCCCTCATCTGTAAAATGGGCATATAATAGTTCCAATCTCATAGGCTTATTGGAGAGGGTTGTAAACTTGGCCCAATACCGGGCACAGCAGAGGCACTCAATTCATGTCAGCTATGGCTGTTATCATGACAGCAATTATAGGTCACAGTAGTCATAGTGGTTAGGGCTGCTGTGGTGACAGCTATATCCTGAGCATCAGACCATCAGTAGCACTATTTTGGCGCCTGATTCATCCTACATCACATTACCTATTTGTATTCAGATGTGGTCCTGGAAACCAGCTCAGTCAATGTCCTGGTACCTTTCTCAGTGAGGGCTGCTCCCCAGAGGAACTTCCATCCAGTCCATGGACTGAGTTTGTACTGTCAATTAAGACTTCTCAGAAGCCCCCTTCCTATGGAAGATAGGACCATAATGGAGTTTGAATGTGGGCTGTGTTATTAGACATAGCATCTGGGCCACATGAAGGAGGGCCACATGAGAAAAGCAAAGGCTATTTTTGTTAGTTTTTCTTTGTTAGCTTTTTTTTTTTTCTTTTTTGGTTTTTTGAGACAGGGTCTCACTATGAAGTTCAAGATGGCCTTGGACTCATTATGTAGCCCAGGTTGGCCTTGAACTCACAGCAATCCGATCCTCCTACTTCTACCTGCCAAGTCCTGGGATTACAGGCATGTGCCACTATGCCCAGCCTATTCGTATGATTTTTCCCATGTGTAGAATGGCACAAAAATGTAAAACTGCGCTCAAACACAGATGTGCAGGAGGTAAAGGCTTGTGTACCTCATGTATTCCAGCCGGTACATGGACAACAAGTATGTTGGCATGGCAAAGTCCAGCTTGTCGATAAGAGCAGACACTTCAGGAGGAGGGTCCAGCAGGTTGATGATTGTGCTTCGAAGCTCACTCAGCTCGGCCTGGAGAGAAAGAAACATTCACAGACTCATGAGGGCCCCTTCCCAGGAGAAAGGAGCCCCAGAGGACGACGTGTACATAAGAACACTGAAAGGATCTGCGCTGATCATTACAGAAAGTTTAGCAAAAGCGAGAAGAGAATCCTTACAGGGGTGACTGTATCATTTTTCATGGCTGAGTTGTCCTGGAGGAGTGACCGCAGAGGCTCTTTGCTGGGAAAGGTGAGCAGAGGAGACTTGGTGGCTATTTCACAGACCTCCTCATACCATTCTTCTGGCCAGAGTCCTTCAAGAGAGAATGTAACTCAGACATGGGTGAGGGATTCAACCCAATGATAAAATGCTTGACCAGCAGTGTGAGTTCCTAGGTTCAGGCACCAAAAGAGAGAGAAAGTCCTAGGTCCTTTGTTTGGCACAGGTATCCTAAAAGCCAAGTGTGGTAGCACATGCCTATGACCCCGGGACTCTGGGAGGTTGAGGTAGGAGAACTGCAAGTTCAAGCTCATCCTGGGCAACTTAGCAATTTAGTGAGATTCTGTCTCAAATTTTAAGGGGGGGGGCGGCGGTGCCTGGGTTCCCAGTTCCCACTATAATGTGTCACTCTTAGGGCCCACAATATTTTCTTTGAGTGTACACTTTTAGTGCTGTCTAAAGAATCCTTTTATACCTCTTAAAACCCTAAGCTCTCTATGGGAAGTGTGATGTCTAAAAATACTTGCAGGAAGAAACAGCTGCATTTGGACTCATTTTGAATGTGCTCACACTCATAATTAGGATGAGCCCCACCTCACCTTTGTTTCCCCTCTCCACTCTGTCTTCCCTGGGAGAGATCAGCCCCCTACCTGAGACCTCCACAGCAAATCCCATCAGTACAGAGTATAGCCAGAAGTCCCGGAAGAGCTTCTGTAACTGAGGCTTAGCTTCCTTGATGGGTGGCAACCGTCTAGTGAGCTGATACGCCAAGGAGAGAGAACAGAAGTTATTTTGCTCACAAAACCCTAATACAAGAACTTAATGTAGACTCAAGCACAGACTCATTCTCCAAGAGCATTCTCAGATACTCAGCCAGTCAGGGCGGGTAGGAAAAAGCACACTGAGCAGTGGCTAATGCCTCTCAATAATTTCATCAATTCTAGCTCTTGCATTCATTCATTTATTATCTAGTGCAACAGGGACTGTGACTGGAAATTAAAAGCCCTGTTCTCATTCTCTATGGGTTTTTTGTTCAGTTGAGAGACAGGTGGACAAACACTCATAGTGGGGTAGAGTTCCCAGAGAAGCTGTTATGGGTCTTAAGAGTAAAACTTAGCCAGGAAGAAAAGAGAAAACAGCCTGTTGAAAGCCTGGGACTAGGAGGGCATGGAGTATTTAATAAGCAGGGGGCCAGTGCCAAAAGGAAGGAATGTGACTAGAGTGGCTAGAGAAATCTTGTGCATGGAGCACAAGAAGTGGCTTTGAAAAATCTCTTTCAGCAGTACAACTTTTTCAAAAAGTAATCTTGGGGAGGCAGGGATTTAGCTCAGTGGTTCTGCCGCCTGCCTCTCAAGCACAAGGTCCCGAGTTCGATCCCTGGTACCAAAAAAAAAGTAATCTTGGGCAGAGTCTCAATATGGCAAACAGGTAAAAGCAGGGTTGCTTGGGTGCAGGTGTGAGGAGTGAAGTTTCCCTGCACCCTTGCTTGAGACCGTGCCCACCTGGCATGAGGCACAGCATGTCATCATCAGTTATGTAAAATGGTTAAGTTTGTGCAAAACACCCACTTGGACACCTCAGTCCTTACAGCACCTCCAGGACACTGAACCTCTAGATAGTAATGCAGTGCAGTGGGCACTGCTACCCAAACACTCACAAGCACCAAATCTGAGCCAGGCCCGAGGCCAAGGACTCGGAGTGAGGATAAATGATGATACTCATTGCTGGGACACAGTCACACAATGGAAGAGCTATAGATTAGCAAAACACTTCCTGGAAAAGGACTTGGTAATATGCATCAAATATTCTAAATGTTTCCAAAAACATTGCACCCCAAATCACATCTCTAGGAATCTATCAAACAATAAGTTAACCAAGTATAGTGGCACATGCCTGAAATCCTTTAGGAGGCTGAGGCAGGAGGGTCAAAGCCAGCCTGAACAACTTACTAGACCTAGTCTCAAAATATAAATAAAAAAGTTCTGGGACATATAGGTATATATGGTGGTACACAACTGTTAATACCAGTACTCTGGGAGGCTGAGGCAAGAGGATCATAAACTGAAGCCCAGCCTGGGCAACTTAGTGACTCAGCAAGAACCTGTCTCAAAATAAAACACAGAAAAGGGGTGCGGATATAGCTCAGTAGTAGAGCACTTGCTTAGCATGTGTGAGGCCCTGGGTTCAATCCCTACTATCCCCCCACAAACAGTGTGCATAGACACACACAGCTGATTTAAGCACAAAAATGTTGTAATATTTGTTATAATAACAAAATAAATAGAAAAACATTAAACATCTACTTGAAAGGGGCATTTAAATATGTAACACTATATTAAGAATCTTAGGGGTCGGGGATTTAGCTCAGTGGTTCCGCTGCCTGCCTCGAAAGCACAAGGTCCCAAGTTCAATCCCCGGTACCAAAAAAAAAAAAGAATCTCATTTTCTAAGATCATCTGGTGACAGAGGTATAACTCACAATATGTCAAGGAAAAAAAATCCAACATATGTTAATGATACAGATTTAAAAATATATACATAAACATACATGCATAGAACAAAAACAGAGCAAAAAACCAGCCATATATTCCTACTGATTATTCCTGAGTGGCTAGATTCAGAACAGACTCTGGGAAGTTGTTGAGAATGTGCGGAATGATGAAGAGGGGTGTAGGAAAGGGGAGCAGTAGATGAAGGGGTCACAGGACAAGAAGCTGAAGGCTGCACAGGACACTGACCACAAAAGGACAGTCAAGCTGGGCATGGCGGTGCACACCTATAATCCCAGCATTCTGGGACACTGGTGCAGGAGGATCACAAGCTCAACCCCAGCCTGGGTAATTTAGCAAGATCTAGGCTCAAAAATTTTTTTTTTTTTAAAAAAAGCTTAGTGATGTAGTTTAGTGTAAAGGCCCAGGGTTCGATCCCCAGTAACAGGAAGGAAAGAAAAAGGACCATTGACAAGGGGCTGCTACTTTCCCCAGTGGCTAAGGAGGGTAAGCGTAAGTGACCATGAGATTGAGTGTCTTTGTGATGATGGGCCTGCCTCAGAAGAGGTTCCAAGCAATGGTGGTGGTGTGAAGAGGTCACCACACTCTTCAAGGTCTTTGTGGTTAAGAGCTGCCAGCGTCCTATAAACAGAACATGCTTTGGTGGTTATGGAAAACGTCAGGCTTCCAGAATACCTCACTCCTGATGGGAAGAGAAGCTCCACTTAGCTGACCGGGAACCTCTGATTGGTTGTTTTGTTCTGCTTTGCTTTGCTTTGCAGTACTAAGAAATTGGACCCTGGGACACTCTACCACTGAACTATATCACCAGCTTTTTGTTATTTTTTTACTTTTCAGACAGGGCCTAAGTTACCCAGGTGGGACTGAATTTCCACCTGCCTTAGCCTCTCAGTACTAGGATTACAGGAATATGCCATTCTCCCTCGGTGGTTTTTATAGGTATAGGTAAAAGAAAGTGACTCGGTCTCTGATTTAGGATCCTGCTCCTCACCCTATGAACTTTTTGGCTCCCTCCTAAGGCTTCAGCTTGAAAGGGTCCTGTGGATGGCCCCAGTGTTCTAACTCCTCCTGGCCCACTGGTCATCGCCTCAACTGAGCCTGCTCAGGTCCCCAAAAATGGAAGAATAGTTTCAGAAAAGGTCCTAGCATTGCTTTGACATATCCAGAGACAAAGACAGGATGCAGCTGTGGTCAGCTGGGATCCTGTTCAGGGAAATATTCCTGTGCTTTAAGAGAGATAAAAAGGAGTTAAGACAAGGCTACAGAAGGACTCATGTGAGTCCTCTCTGGCCCCAGATGACAGACAAGGTAAAGGCTACAAATAGGAAAAGGGAAAAAAAATAAGGCTGGGGACAAGTGAAAAGAGAGATTTTTTTTTTAAGTCTAAAAAAGCATAACAAACATGCAATGCACAAATTCTGACTAGATGCTGAATTTTTAAAAAAAGTTACGAGACATTTCTGAAGACACAGAGAAATCTGAATGGAACTGGATACATGATAGACACACGGACCATGATTTTCCCAGAAGTAACAGTGGTAAAATGCAGGGCAGAGACCATTCCATTTAAGTGACACATGTTCCAGAGCCCAGGACTGAAGTGTTGCCAAATCCACTGACCTTAAAATTCCACCAGCAAAGGCCAACCCCTCCACACCTGTGTAATTGAGCAGATACAACAAAACAGTAGCTGTTTTTGTAGGCTGTTCTCAGGGATGTGCATTATTCAACTTTTTCAACTTCTCTGCAAGTTTTCTAAATTTCCTACTTAAAAGTCGGAAAAAATACCTAACCACGAGGCAAGCTTTGAAACAGAAGCAGAAACAATGGAGTATGTTGACAGATGGTACCACTTTACAGTGGAGGCCAAAACCATGCACAATCTGTTACCTATAAATGGGAAACAGGTTGAAAAATGTTAAGATATCAAGGAAAGCTGAAATCTGGTGTTTTCAACAGTGAGTTACGTGATCAAAAGGCTACACATGCATGAAACATCACTAGCTACTGATTTTTAAAAATAGCAGAAGAGGGCTGCAGGCACAGTTCCTTGGCAGAGCATTTCCATAGCATGCATGTAGCCCTGGGTTCAATCCCCAAGATACTCCCTACATCGATCCACCTGACCCCCAAACACAGAGCAATACATACTCACAGAAGAAATTCCAGAGAAGAAGTATATAAAGTACAAATGAAAGCTGTGTCTCCTCCCCAACTTTTTCTGTGAAAACGTGGGTTCTATGAAATGAGAAAGGCTACCACACTTCCTAGCATCCATTCATGCCAGGTGCCGCTCTGTGCTTTCCACTCGTTCCACTCATTCATTTTCACAACCCTTTACTGCAGCAGATGTAATTAGCACCCTCATTTTAGAGGAAAGAACCCAGAGAGTGTGATTTTAGCCAGGTGATTGGTGTAGCTTCATAAAGAGCAGGAGAGCAGCAGCCATGTGCCACTCTGCAGGGAAGATGTGCCAAGCAAAAAGAACAGCAAGTGCCAAAGTTCTGCCAGGGGCCAGTCTTAGCACGTGTGAGAACAGAGGAGCTTGTGGGGCCGAGCAAGCCCCCAAGAGGAGTCTGGATGCAGGGAAGAGCCTTCTTAGGCAGTATCAAGGTATCCAAGCTGAGATGGATTAAGCAGGGAGGATGAAACCTCTGGGAAATAATTCTGACTAAAGCCAGACCCAAAGCCAGACCACACCTTCCATGTCCTGAACATAAAATCCCTTTATACACCAGCGTCTCTCAACAGCAATATACAAGCAATATACAAGCTGGTCATGGTGGCACATCCCAGCTACTTGGGAGGCTGAGGGAGGAGAATCACAGGTTTGGGGCCAACCTGCACAAACTTTGTAAGACCCTGTCTTAAAATAAAAAGATGAAAAGAGCTGGGGAGATAGCTCAGTGGTAGACTGCTCACCTAGCATGCATCAGGCCCTAGGTTCAATCCCCAGTACTAAAGAAAAAAAAAGTTCCATTAAACAGCAACATACAGATGCCCCACAGGCCCTCACTTATCCACAAACTCTCCTGCCTAAAAGCTACGCTCTTCCTGGAGATGGTCTCCCAAATCAAATTGTGGGTGTCAAAATCAGGGAGCAGGGCTCTATGATAAGCTGGTCTCCTGGTCAGGTAAGATTATTACTTTACCTCATAAAATTAAAAATAAATTATTATAGCCCCATAGACCCAATGGATGCCTAAGTGGACCTGGGTTTGGGAAGCATAATTAAGTAATATCCCTTTCTGTCCCATAGCAGACAAGAGAGCCAGGGAGTATCCTTTAACAAGGAACACAGCGACCTTTGACTGCAGAGAGCTCTATGCCACAGTCTGTTTTTTCTATAAGCCACCAATCTTATTTTCCCTCCACTTTTCACTAAGAAATAATTCAGGGAAGGCTGGGGACACCTGCCTGACAGCCAAACCACCTATGTCTGCCCTGGCAGTTGGGGCAAGGTCAGATGCTGCAATCAAGACACAGTAGGAGGCAGACACGTGCTCTGGTCTCTCCTTTCAGGGGACCATTACAGCTACACTCCAGGTGCAACTTGGCTCCCAGAACTCTGCAAGTGGCTTGGTTCCTTGGTTATGTCCAGCAAGAGCCGCTCCTGCACCCAGGCTGTGTGTGCGCTTCGACAACACTGCAACAGTAATATTCAAAACTTCGGCAGAAAACAAACTGGAGTCTGGGAGACGTCAATCACTAAGTGATCTAAGATACAGCTGAGGGAGTTTGTGCTGACAAAGCTAGTTGGGTCGTGTTTGAATTGGGACATATTTACTTTGGAAAATACGCAACAACAGTCTGGCACCAAAGTTCACATCGAAACCCCACTGGTGTCCCTGGCTGGTTTCATCTCTGTAACTCCACTTCTCAGAGGCACAGAGGTAAGTTCAGTTTTTAACATTTCTACAGATTATAAATTCTTATTTTTGGTGGTTAGAGATGGCCAACTGGTTCCTTTATGGATGGATGTACAAATTTAGAAGTTTTCTATGCCACCTAAGAACTGGGAAAATGTTCGTATTTTTTCAACCTGTCTATTATAAAGTTCTATCAGTTACATTATTGGGACAACTGACAAAACTGGGATAAACACTGTAGAAGACATTAAAGTCCTATTTTAAATTACTCAAGCCAGATAACTGTTCTATAATTATGTATGAGAATCTTCTTATTTTTTGGCATTTTCCCCTAAAGCATTACTAATAAAGGTTAGAGAGACATGACATGAGACCTTAATTTTAAATGGTTCAGAAAATAATGTATATGTTTGTGTCGGTAGGAGTACATATATATTTATATACACACATACATATAATGGAGAAATAAAGAATAAATAAAATGTTCCAAAATATGAAAACATGGTGAATCTGAGAAAGGAGCTGCTTTAATGCTGTTCTTTAAACTTTCTTTAAGTTTGAATTATTTCAAAATAAAAAGTTGTCTCAACTGCAAAGAGCTACTTCTCCCATTCTGCCTACTCTGTTTGGGCCTGGAGACAATGAGCTGGGAGGAACAATGGTTTTCAGGTACTCTGCTCTGATGCACAACCAAAAAGGCCAACCTCATGCCATAAGAAAGTGCCCTGTGTTTCCAGAAAAACAAATTTTTGTAATTTATCTCAAAAACTATTCCTTCTCTTCAAGACTGTAATCTGGATTTAAATATAATCTAGAGATAGTTTTTAAATGCCTCATATTATTTTTATTATACTAAATAGCAAAACAGTAAAAGATTTACCTTTTAGATCTTCAATTTCTCAATCCATAGAAAGTATCAGGTATTTTTCTTTTTTCTCTGGCAAGGAACAAATGAAAAAAATTTTTGGCTTTTCATCAAACGATGCAGGAATAAGGTATAAGCACTTATAAACATACTCTCTCAATACTGGATGAGAAAATGTACTGCCTTCCTAGGTGGCCTCATTCATTTTCTTGAACATTTACTAATTTGCCAGTTTTTGTTTTGTTCTTTAACCTTATTTTTTTCTTTTAATCTGTGAAGAATACTTAAATGCAGTTGAGCCAGGAGACTTCCACTAAGTTGCTCATTTTCTTTTTTTTGGTACCGGGAATCGAACTCTGGACCTTGAGTTTGCCAGGCAGGCAGGGAGCCACTGAGCTAAATCCCAGGCAGGTTGTTCATTTTTGATAGGTCTCCCACTACCTCAGCAGCTATTATGTATAGTAGCTGCCCTCTTCCTAGCATGCCTTGCCCCCTCCCCTGTGTGACGTCATGCCAAGATGGTTGCTCCCACCAAAGAATAAACCCTTCTTCCCAGCATGCCCCTGTTCCCACGTAGAAAGTAACCTAATACTCACTCACCTCCTACCACCTAGTGACATCACCGGCTCCTCCGGTCCCTAGTCACTACCTCACTCAACCCCGCCTCAGCCCTTACAAACCCCACCCCAGTCTCTATAAAAGACTCTCCCTGCCCTGGCCATATTGCTTTTGTCTCTCCTTTGTTCAGAGCCAGCCCGGCAGATCTATTCCCCTAATAAAGGCTTGTTGTGGCCTGGTCTGCTCTTGGTTTTCGGCCCTTTTACCTGACAATTTTCTCCTTCACTTCCTTTCCTTTCCTTTTTTTCCCCCCTGGTGCTGTGGACTCAACCCAGTGAGCTACTTTCCCAGACCTTTTTTTTTTTTTTTTAAGTTTGGATCTTGCTAAGTCACTAAGTTGTCCAGGCTAGGCTTGATCTTGCCTCAACCTAGCCTCCCAAGTGCTAGGATTATAAGCATTTGCTATCATGCCTGGTTCTCCTCTCCTCAAATTTGTCAAAGTGTACTGCCCCTGATACCCATGTCTGACTTTATATGGGAACTGGGCCCAGTTCTATTTATAGGCACACACATTAGAAAGACTTTCTAGAGATCGTTTTACTGGTGCAGACTATGTGCATGCCACTGCATCCTCAGTGACATGCCAAGAGGGAGGGTTGGAAAAGACAACAGATACTTTCAAAATCAGAAACTATGTGACTTTTGCTCTCCAAAATACATTAATTCAAAAGTCTCTGAAGTGTGATTCAAACAAAACTGGAGCTGACTATTTTAACAGTACTCTGAAGGGAGGACCAGCAGCTACTCCCCAAGCCCAGGCAGCTGGGGACAGTCCTGGTGCACCGGGGCAAATAAAGCAGAGCATCTGACGTAGGGAGTCTAGGGGGCTCAACCAACTTGGCTCAAATCCAACAGAAACTCCAACAATAGTCATTCCCATTATCAATATCAACAAAACTGAGAGCAGGGCTGGGTGTGGTGGCGCATGCCAGTGATCACAGCACTTGGGAGGCTGAGGCAGGAGGACTGCCATCAGTTTGAGGCCAGTCTGGGCTACATAATGAGTTTAAGCCCAGCCTGAAGTACAGAGCAAGACCCTATCTCAAAAAAATAAAACAGCAGTTCAAGTGGGATATCCATACAGTTACAGTGGTGCCTCGATTACGAACTTGGTCTGGGGAAAATGGGCTGTGTTTGTGTTTGTGAGGGGAAGATGGATGTGGTCATGTCTGTCACCCAATGCCGAGTTTGCAAACAAAAGCAAAATTTGGCCGAATGCTTTTATTTGCGAACCAAATTGTTCACAAAGATTACTATACCTCCTAAAATCCTTTAAGTTTTACAAGTTCAACTATTTGGCAGGGGCTACTAACTCCTGGAAATGGTCACAAATACACAACAAACTTATAACAACACAATTATTCTTTCTGGGATAGTTAGAAGTTGGGATCATGTATTGTCTGCCTGGGTCAGATTATAAACATCTACATTCAAGGGAGCATCAGATAATAGCTCATCTACCCAACAGGAAGTTAATAACTTAGAAGTAAGAAAGAGCAAGTCAAGGCCATTTGGCAGCCAAAATAGATTAGACAAGTCAAGGCAAATTCCTCTTAGAACAAGGCAGGGGATGAGTAGAGAAAAATAAGCCAACCACATGGTCCACAAGCCAACCACAAGGTCCCCATTACACATTACTTTGTTTACTTAAATAAAGCGCGTATCCCTCGGCCTTTAGAGAGAAGCTTCTTCCATCACCCTCACACAGACTTTGTCTAGGCACCTGGCGAGACTGATCAGAAGCAGTAAAGTGAACTGCATATGATGGTACACACCAATAATCCCAGGACTCTGAGAGGCTGAGGCAAGATGGAAAGCTGGCACTCAAGAGTGGGCAATGTAACAACTTACCAAGACCCTGTCTAACCAAAAAAAAAAAAAAAAAAAAAAAAAAAAGCCAATATGAAGCCCCTGGGTTAAATCTCTACACACACATGAAAAGAAGCAGTATAGTAGAAAAGATTTAGTTCTTCCCGACAGCAAAGCACATTTGCAGCAAATCATATAACCTCTGAGCCTCCCGGGCAAGATACAAGCCACCAACCACATCTCATTAAGCCTCGAAAGAGCACTGGCATTACAGACAAGTTCCAGCTCTTATGCAGATTAATCCCAAATGACTGCACAAATTCCAATACCTATGTTCAGAGAGCCTGGCCAATGCACATTTTTCCACAACACCCCATCCCACAAGTGAAGCAGGTAGGGTCATACAGGCAGGGCTGAGTCCCTCCACAAGAAATGCCCCTCTGGCTCAGGCTTTCACTCAAGCCCCACTTCTTAGTGAAGCTTCCTCAATCTCCAGGAAGCCCCATGCCTACTATATGACATGCAGCCACACCACTTTCCCTGCCCCAACCCATGCTTTTGCCGGCATTAGTTTGAGAACCCTCAATTTCTTGCACATCTGCCCCAAGAGTGGCTCATGAATCCCTCAATGGGAAGACCTTTGTGCCTCTAATGCCTATTACTGTATGCTGTTTAGACACAGAAGACAACGTTTAGTGAATGAACATCAACAACAAAACTTTCTTCTGGGGCCTCTGAATCCCTGGAATTCAAGAAAGTTAAGAATTTTGCAGACCTTTACAGAAGAAATTCTTATCTTGGGGCTCATGGTTCCCACAGGAGGATTATGAGGCATCCAAACTGGTAGGTGTAGGTTCATCTTCAATAGATTCTCTTCAAATCCAAAATCCTGGGCTGGGGATTTAGCTCAGTGGTTCCGGCGCCTGCCTCACAACCGAAAGGTCCCGAGTTCGACCCCTAGTACCAAAAAAATAAAATATAAAAAATAAAAAATCCTACAATGGTTACAAGCTGGGCATGATGGTGCACACCCGTAATCCCAACACCAGGGAGGCTGAGGCAGGAGAATCATACATTATTTGAGGCCAGCCTGGCCTATATAGCAAGTTAAAGGCCAGCTTGGACTACATTGTGAGCCACATTTCAAAAAACAAAAACAGGTACTGGTGCTGCGAGGGAGGGTGTCTCTTCATGCCTCTCACCATATTGTGTTTTCCCTTCTAGTTGTAGCTCTGCCAAAATGAAACACCCATTCCACCCTCTTCTCATTTCTCTCATTATAATATGCACATGTGATGGGATTAAAGGTCTCAAAGATCAGCTAAATAATAAAAACCTAAGCATGTCCCTTCTGCCTGCTGACTTCCACAAAGAAAACACAGTTACCAACGACTGGATTCCAGAGGGGAAGGAGGATGGCGACTATCTAGACCTGGAAAAGTTACTCAATGAGGATGACGACTACATTGACATCATAGATGCAGCTTCCCCAACAGACTCAGAATCCAGTGCTGGGAACATCCTACAGCCTTTCCACGGCAAGAGCCGGATCCAGCGACTTAACATCCTCAATGCAAAGTTTGCTTTCACCCTCTACCGAGCACTGAAGGACCAGGTCAACTTTTTCGACACTATCTTCATAGCACCTGTTGGAATTTCTACTGCCATGGGGATGATTTCCTTAGCCCCGAGGGGACAGACCCATGAACAGGTGCACTTGGTTTTACATTTTAAAGACTTTGTTAATGCTAGCAGCAAGTATGAGATCATGACCATCCATAATCTTTTCTGCAAGCTAACTCATCGCCTCTTCAGGAGAAATTTTGGGTACATGCTTCAGTCAATAACCTTTATATCCAGAAGCAGTTTCCCATGGTGGATGACTTCAAAACTAAAGTCAGAGAATATTACTTTGCTGAGGCCCAGGCAGCTAACTTCTCAGACCCTGCCTTCATATCAAAAACCAATGACCAAATTCTAAAGCACACCAAGGGTCTGATAAAAGAACCACTGGAGAGCATACACCCTGCTACTCAGATGATGATTCTAAACTGCATCTCCTTCAAAGGTAAGAAGTAGCTTTATAGTTCTCAAAGCAAATTCACAATATACTTTTTCAGTACACAGGTAGACCGAATGGCAAGAATTGTATTCTAGCTATAATTTATCCAGGAAAATAAGACACAGGTCAACTCAGGGCCAAGGACAATCATGAGAAGGTGACAGCTACTAAACTCTAATCTAACTCTCTACTTCATGATCACTGGATCCTCACCACATGTGAGATCATCATGGCTACCAGAGTCCCCATTTTACAAAACCACCATAGCACAGAGAAGTAAGAGGATTCTCCCAGTGCACATGGCTAGAGGAGGGCAGTCAAGATTGGATTTAGGCAGGCCATCTCTAGCAATCTGTTAAATTGGAAGAAATAATGCAAAAACCTTTTCAGCATTTGGACAGCCTGGATTTGAGTTTCTTCATTTCTTTTCCTAATTACCAATAAACAGAATGGGATATAGCTAAGTGGTAGAGCACATCCCTACAATGTGCAAGGCACTGGGTCTAATTCTCAGTACCAAAAAACAAGTATCAGAGCTGTTCAGATGGAGTACCAACATTAACACCTACAACTCCTTTTCAGAATGCTTTTGCACTACAAGCAGGTGGGGGTGGCAAATTAACCACAAGTTTTGATTTTCTGAGCAACTCTTCTGTGCCAGTCAATACAAGGGCATTCTGTAGCCCAGGCTGTCCTCACACTCATGATCTTCCTGGCTCAGCCTCCAGAGTGCAGGAATTACAGGTATGTGCCACCATGCTTGTCACAAAGACACTTTAAGAAAAATTTTTTTTTCTGCAACAATGGGGATTAAAACCAAGGCTTCATACATCTCCAGCACCATCCCCCCTTCTGAAACAGAGCCTCACTAAATCACTAAATTGCCCAATCTAGGCTCAAACTTGTGATCCTTCTGCCGCACAGCCTCCCAGAGTGCTGGCATTATAGATATGCTCTACCACGTTGTGAGGGCACTTTTTAAGGAGGGTACTAAACTCTATTTCACTCAACACACACACACACATACACAAACACACACACACACACACACAGGATCCCTGGAATCCACAACTGAGTATGGATTTCTCTGGAGGTAGTGGCACACATCTGTAAACCCAGACACAAAAGGGTCTAAGGCAGGGGGACTGCAAGTTTAAGGCCAGCCTCTACAACTCAGAGATACTCTGTCTTTAAAAAAAAAAAAAAAAAAGCAGTGGAGCATGGATTTGTAGAATCCAATTCTTCCACTGAACCTGACCAAAAGGAAGCCTCTAACTTATTCTCTAAAGTGCAGGGCAGACCGAGGGATGGCTCAGCATCAGAATTAATCATAGCAATACACAACCATGCCTCCTCTTGCCACCAACAACTACCAGACACCAGTGAGATAAGCTGCTGAGAGGCCAGTGCTTCTGGCCCCAGCAGCTGTATAACAAAAGACAGAGATCTTCCTGCTTCCTGTTTCCTGCTTGACACAGGTGGAGCCAGGACTCCTCTTGATCTGTCAGTACACCCTCTCTGTGCCTAGGCTGAGGGCCTCCTAGCAGCTTCAGGTGGGCTGCCAAGTAGTGCTAAAGAGGCAAAGACTGTAGAGCAGCCAAGAATGCTGAGATCTGAGCCCTGGGCTTCCACCTAGAGCCAGGTACAATGCCAGGTACGCTAAGACACAAACAGATTTGTGACAGAGACTATGGATACGCAATAAACAT
Organism: Heterocephalus glaber; assembly: GCF_053883595.1. NCBI lineage: Eukaryota > Metazoa > Chordata > Mammalia > Rodentia > Bathyergidae > Heterocephalus > Heterocephalus glaber. The sequence continues at coordinate 28,027,878 of NW_028258296.1, read as the reverse complement.
ACATATATCCATGATGGATACCAGCATAGGAAACAAATGGAACCCACAAAACAGATGCAAACAGATTTGCAGGAGATTAAAAACTCCAGTAAAAGTTTGCGCAGGAAAATGACCCAACCCGAGGATAGAATTTCAGATATAGAAGATAGGATTGCCAGGAAAAGAAAAATTTCTTAAAAATAGTAAGAGACCATGAGAAATCAATCCAGCAGCTGCTAGATCAGAGTCAATGAAGAAATAGGAGGGAGTGCAAATGACATAAAAAAAAAACTTCACAGAAGTAATGACAGAAAACATCCCAAGCAGGGGGAAAGAACTTGACATACAAATGAGTGAGGCATATAGGACTCCAACTAGCCATGATAAAGAAAAAAACTACACCTAGGCATGTAATAGTTAAGATTACAGAAACCCAACAGAAGAACAAAATTCTACAAGCAGTTAGAGAAAAGAAACAACTCAAATACACAGGAAAGCCCATCAGAATCACAGCAGACTTCTCAACACAAACCCTCAAGTCAAGAAGAGCTTCGAGTGAAGTATTTCAAGCCCTAAAAGAAACAACCTCCAACCCAGATTGATGTACCCTGCAAAACTATCTTTCAAAATTAATGGAGAAATAAGATACCTTCATGACAAAGATCACCTGAGGAACTTCATAAATACCAAACCAGCACTCCAAAAAATTTTAAACAATATCCTAGGAAAAGACAACGAGGATCACAACTCCAGGAAGCCCAGCAGAATGAATCCATCAGGCAAGATAAGAAATTAAATCCAAAGAGGAAATATCCAACAAGCAAAGGTTATGACAAGGATAAGTCAATACATATCTGTTATAACCATCAATATTAATGGGCTCAAATCACCAATCAAAAGAACTAGACTGGAGCCAGTCCCAGCACCTGGAAGGAAGCTCCCTGCCTCCATCCCAGGCTCCTAGGGCAGTGAAGCTCAGCCGGTCCCAGCACCCGGAAGGAAGCTCCCCCACCGCCATCCCAGGCTCCTGTTTCAGAGAGGTTGAGCTGGTCCCAGCACCCGGAAGGAAGCTCCCCACCTCCATCCCAGGCTCCTAGGGCAGACAGGCTGAGCTGGTCCCAGCACCCGGAAGGAAGCTCCCTGCCTCCATCCCAGGCTCCTATTGTAGAGAGGGTGAGCTGGTCCCAGCACCCGGAAGGCAGCTCCCTGCCTCCATCCCAAGCTCCTAGGGCACAGAAGGTGAGCCATGTGGGCGCCAGAAGCACACTCCCCACCCCCACTCCCCCGTGGAAATGAGAAGACACATAAACAAGCCTCAGAAACAGACTTCTGGATCACCTACAGCAACCCCAAAGGGAAACGAGATGGAACAATCTGATACTCAACCACCTGGACTCTCTGAACTAGCAACAAAAGAGGATCTGGGAAAAATGAAATCAGAAATAATTACTCAGATAACAGCAAAGATTTTGCTCATGGTGCAAGACATGATTAATAAATCTAGAGAGGACACAGATTAAAAAAATAGAGGATCTGAGGAACATGATGGAATCCCAACATAGGAAACAAATGGAATCCATAAAACAGATCCAAACAGATTTCCAAGAGATTAAAAACTCCATCGAAAGTCTGTGCAGCAGAATGAACCAATGTGAGGATAGAATTTCACATATAGAAGATAAGATTGCAATTAGTGACCAGGAAAAGAAAAATTGCAAAATTGTAAGGGAACATGAGAAATCAATCCAGCAGCTGCTAGAGGATGCCAAGAAGAATAACATAAGACTGATTGGAGTCAATGAAGAAAGAGGAGAGAGTGCAGATGACACTTCACAGAAGTGATGGCAGAAAACTTCCCAAAGAGGGGAAAAGAACTTGACATACAGATAAGTGAGGCATACAGGACTCCAGCCAACCTTGATCAAAACAAATCTACACATAGGCATATAATAGTTAGGATTCCAGAAATCCAACAGAAGAATAAAATTCCACAAGTAGTGAGAGAAAAGAAACAAATCACATACAAAGGAAAGCCCATCAGAATCACAGCAGACTTCTCAATGCAAACCCTCAAGGCAAGAAGAGCTTGGAGTGATGTATTTCAAGCCCTAAAGGAAAACAGCCTCCAACCCAGATTAATGTACCCTGCAAAACTATCTTTCAAAATTGATGGAGAAATAAGATACTTTCATGATAAAGAGCACCTCAGGAAGTTCATGAATACCAAACCGGCACTCCAAAAAATTTTAGACAATACCCTAGGAAAGGACGATGAGGATCACAACCCCATGAAACCCAGCAGAATGAATCCATTGGGCATGACAAATTAAACGCAAAGGGGGAGAATCCAACAAAAAGAAAAAGTCATGACAAGGCTTTTAAAACTTTTGACTTCATCTCCCTAATGAGTGTATTAATTCAATCTTATTATTGTACTGATTAGTATTTTTCTGATTCTAGAGTTGCACACCATTCCTTGTGCTATACTGGCTATTTATCATCTTCTTATGTCTACATTTTAATTGGGTTGTCTATTAATGAGCTCTAAGAATTCTTTATATATGCTACTCATAGGTTATATGCATTGGAAATATGGTCTGTTTAAGGACTACTTTTCATTTTAATGATGTCATTTAAAGTTCTTAATTTGGATGGAATCTCATTTATCAATTTTTTTCTTTTATACGTCATGGTTTTTGTATCCTAGGTAGTTCTTACCTACCCTGAATTCATAAATATTTTCCTTTATAATTTCTTCTTAAAGTTTTATACTTTTAGGCTTTTTTATTTAGGTTCATACATCCCTTCAAGTTATTTTCATGTATGGAAAAAAAGAGTTGAGGTTAATTTCTTATATATGGATACCAAGTGTTCTAGTGCCGTTTGCTGAAGACACTATCTCTTCCTTGGCTCTTGAATCGAGTTTATATTCTATAAAATGCTAATGTTCAATAATCTTTGAAAACTCAGTGGACCATATATGAGTGGTTCTATTTCTAGATTCTCTGTTTTATTCCAATGATCTATATGTCTTTCCTTACACCAACACTGCCTTGATCACTGTAGCTTTAGAAGAAGTCTTAAAATCGCGTGCTAAACGTCTTCCGACACTGTTTTTGTTTTTGGCTTTTCTGGGTCCTTTGTGCGAATCCTATCCTAGTTGTGTCATTTTATTCCCAGACTATGTTGGTGGAAACTAGGTTTCAAAGTTTAATGGACAGATAAAGAGTAAGCATATCTGCCCTTGTTACCCACCTTAAGGAGAAAGCATTGTATCTTCTCCATTCATACAAGGCGTTCTCACTGGAAGTATGGAGTACATGTCTTTAATCTGTTGAGAAGTTTCTGTTCTACTTCTAGTCTCCTGATAGCTTCTACCATGAACAGCTGTAGAATTTGGTCCACTACTTTTTCTCCAACTAGTGACAGGATCATATGGCTTTTTCCTTTCCTCTGTTGAAATGATGACTTTTGGGGGTGGATCTTCCAATGCTGAACCAACACTGCCATCCCTATAACAAAACCACTTTCTACATCCTGCCAGACCTGACTTCTAAGAGTTTGTTCTGTTAAACAAATTTCTATCTATGTTCATACTTTTTCTTCTATTATCTTTATCCAATTTTAGGATTAGCACAATGTTGAGTTCCTAAAATGAGGGGAGAAATGTTCCTTCTTTTTTCTGCTTTAATTGTTTGATATAATTTATCAGTTAAAATGTATATGAGCCTGCTGTTGTCATATAGGTAGGTTTTCAAGCTAGGAATATACTTTCTTTAATAGGTGCTATTCAAATTTTATATTTCCTCCAGAGTTAGTTTCATTAATTTGTTTTCTAAGTTACTTCTTAGAAGTTGTCAAATTTACTTCAAAAAAGATTTTTGAAGTATGCTTTCTATATCCTTTTAAATTCTGTAAAATCTATGGTAATGTCTCCTAGATCTTAATATTGTAATTTTAAAAATGTATAACTGATATTGTGTAATAGGAAGAAAAGGTCTAAAAGAGCAGGGGAATTGGGAGGGGGAGGGGAAGGGAAAAAAAGGGAAAGGAAAAAATATGAGAAGAGGAAAAAAATGGCAACAAGGTCTTTGCAAATAGGGAAGGGTGGAGGGGGTGAAGGGAGGGCAAGGGAAGGGGGAAAAAAAATAAGAACCAAGAGACTCATGTAATGGTACAAGATCCTAATGATGAATGTAACTGTATTGTATACCTAAAATGTACCAATAAAGTTAATGGGGAAAAAAGAAAAGAAACAGACTGGCACAATGGGTCAAGAAGCAAGATTCAACAATAAGCTGCATGCAAGAAACATACTTAATTCAAAAGGAAACTCATAGACTGAAAGTCAAAGGGTGGAAAATACTCCATCTGATAGGAACCCGATAAAAAGCAAGAGTAGCTATGCTCATTCCAGATCAAATGGATTTCAAACCAACACTAATTAAGAGAGACAAAGAGAGCCACTACATCCTTTTAAGGGAACAATCCAAGAGGAAGAGATGACAGTCATAAATATATATGCACCAAATACTAGCGCACCCAACTATATAAAACAAATACTAATGAACATGAAAAATCAAATAATCAATAAGACAATAGTAGTAGGGGACCTCAATACCCCACTGTCACAAAAAGATAGATCTACTACACAAAAAATAAAAAACAAAATACTACAACTCAATCAAACTCTTGAACAAATGGACTTCACAGGTGTTTACAGAGCGTTCCACCCCTACAAAATCAGAATACACATTCTTTTTGGCTGTACATGGGTGGTTCTCCAAAACAGACCTCATTCTAGCTCACAGAACATGTTTAAGTAAGTGCAAAGGAATTGAAGTTATCCCCTGTATATTATCAGACCATAATGCAATGAAATCAGAGATCAATAGCAAAAGAACCTGCAAGAATTTCATAAACACATGGAAATTGAATAACACTCTTCTGAATAACCAATGGGTTACAGAAAATTAAGAAATCAAACAGTTTCTACAATTAAATGACATGGCCAATACAACATATTAGAATCTATGGGACACAATGAAAGCCGTCTTACGAGGGAAATTCATAGCAGTGAATACTCACATTAAGAAAACAAAGTGAGCTCAAATAACCTGATGCTGAACCTTAAGCTTCTAGAAAAAGAAGAGCAGGACCAACCCAAAGCTCATACAAGGGAGGAAATTGTAAAGTTCAGGGCAGAAATCAATGCAATGGAGACTAAGATAACAGTACCAAAAAAATCAAGGAAGCAAACAGTTTCTTCTTCCAAAGAATAAACAAAATTGGCAAACCCTTGGCCAATCTTATCAAAAAATGGAAAGAAAAGACACAAATCCATGTGATAATGAAAGTGGTGACCCCAAATTTAAAGACCTAATTCACAAACGGGCATGTGAAATGAAGAGATGTTTTTCAGACAAAGACATAAAAACACCAAATAAATATATAAAAATGTTCATCTCTGGTCATTTGAGAGATGCAAATGAAAACAACACTGAGATTCCAACTCATTCCAGAAAGAATGGCTGCTATCATGAAATCAATCTACAAGAAATGCTGCTGGGGTTGTGTGGAGAAAGGACCCCTTCTCCACTGCTGGTAGGAGTGTACAACCACTGTGGAAATCAATATGGAGATACCTCAAAACACTGGGATTAGAAGTACCATCTGACCCAGCTATTCCCCTGCGAGGTATCTTTCCAAAAGAATTAAGAGAATCATACCACAGTGATATACGTGCACCCATGTTCACAGTGGCACAGGTTGTAATCGCTAAAACTTGGAAACAACCCAACTACCCATCAACTGGAGACTGGATAAAGAAAAAGTGTTTTTTTAATAATATGGAATACTACTCAGCCATAAACAATGAGAAACTAGAGACATTTATAGCTAAATGGATGCATATCGAGGCCATCCTCGTAAGTGAAATAAATAGGACACACATGTGTAACTACCGAATAGATTCTCTAGTGTGAGAAACTGAAAGTGTAAATAAAGATCACATTGTAGAATACATAATGCAAAATAGGAAGAAAAGGTCCAAAGGAGAAGGGGAAGTGCAAGAGATTGGGGAAAAGAAAGAAGAGAATGGAATGAACATGAGAAAAAGAAAAGGTGGAAACAAAGTTTTTGTAAATAGGGAGGGGTGGAGGGGTTGAAGGGAGGGCAGGGGAATGGGGAAAAAATAAGAAGTGAAACATATCATGTAAAGGTACAAATTCCCAATAAGGAATGTCATAATACTGTATACCTAAAATGTACCGATTATAATACTGTATACCTGAAATGTACCGATTATCTCAATGGAAAAAAAAAAAAGACTGAAAGGGTGAAATTACAGTGGACTCAACAGAAATCCAGAGGATCATCAGTACCTACGTTGAGAACCAGCATGCCAAGAGGATGGAAAACAGAGAAGACATGGACAAATTCCTAGATACATATGAATGACCAAAGTTGAAAAAGAAGACCTAAAAATTCTAAAGAACCCAATATCAATCAAGAAAACTGAAAACATAAGGAAAAACTCACCAATGAAGAAAAGGCCAAGACGGTCGCTAGGGGAGGCGCCAGCGGCTGTGGCCAGTGGCCTTGGCCCGGAGCACTGCTACTGTGAGGGCACGGAGCCCTGCGGAGGGGAAGAGGGGAGCAGCGGGAGGCGAGAGGGTGGGCGAGGCAGAGGGCGGGCAGCAAGGGCTGCGCCACGGGAGGCAGGGCCCCATGACTCATACCTTGGGGGAGCACAGCTGAGCTGAGCAGAGCAGAGTTAGGGTCGCAGACCCTAGCCTAGCCGCCTTGCCCCTGCTCTTCCAGAGCCTCCTGCCTCCGCCTCCCCTGGGAGCTTGGCGCCCGGCCTCCCCGCTTCGCCCAGAGTGGGCGCCACAGAGAGCATGGTGGCAGGCGGGGCGGCTGCCTAGGCGAAGGACTTGGAGCCCTCGGGCTGAGCTGCTGCCGGCCTACGCGCGCCAGGAATGGCTGCTGCCACTGCTGAGGCACCTGCCCGCGCGCAGGTACAAAAAAAAGAAAGAAAAGCCCGGGTTCTGATGGCTTCGCTGCTGAATTCTACAAGACATTGAAAGAAGAACTATTGCCACTACTGTTTAAACTCTTCACTGAAGTTGAAAGGGAAGCAAGACTCCCAAATTCATTCCTCCAAGCAGGCATCACCTTGATCCCAAAAGCAGAGAAAGACTCAACCAAAAAAGAGAACTGTAGGAGAATCTCAATAATGAACATAGATGCAAAAATCCACAATAAGATCCTGGCAAACAGAATCCAGAAGATCATCAGGAAGATCATACATCCTGACCAAGTGGGATTTGTCCCAGGGATACAGGGATGGTTCAACATATGCAAATACATAAATGTACTACACTATAGTAATAGAGCCAATGGCAAAAACCACATGATCATCTCAATAGACGCAGACAAAGGATTTCACAAAATCCAACACACATTCATGATGAAAGCCCTACAGAAAATTGGAATCGACGGTCTCTGTCTCAACCTGATAAGCCACCTATGAAAAACCAACATGTGTTATCATACTAAATGGTCAAAAGCCGAAACCCTTCAGACTAAATTCAGGAACAGGACAAGGATGTCCACTATCACCACTCCTATTCGATATACTATTGGAAACATTGGCCACAGCAATTAGAAAAGAGACAGAAAAGGAATAAAGATAGGAAACAAAGACGTTAAATTGTCATTATTTGCACAGGACATGATACTCTATTTAGAAGACCCCAAGAACTCGACCAAAAGTCTCCTAGACTTGATAATCAAATTCAGTAGAGTAGATGGATACAAGGTCAACACACAAAAATCAATAGCTTTCGGGCCCATAGTTTAGCTCAGTGGTTCTGGTGCCTGCCTCAAAAGCACAAGGTCCTGAGTTTGATCCCAGGTATGCCCCCCCCCAAAAATATATCAATAGTTTTCCTGTACATGAACAACAGACTCACTGAATGAAGTCCTGGAGAAACAACTCCTTTCAGAGTTGCATCCAAAAAAAAAAGAAATACCTAGGAATTAACCTAACAAAACTATTAACCTAACCAAAGAAATCAAACAGGGGCAGGGATTTAGCTCAGTGGTCCCCTTCACTGGCTCACAAGCATAAGGTTCCAAGTTCCATCCGTGGTAACAACACCACCAACAACAACAACAAAAAAAATGAAAGAAAGAAAAGAAATCAAAGACCTCTGCTCAGAAAACCATAGCACTTATTAACTTAAAGCTTTCACTCTAAAATCAGGAACAAGACAAGGATGTCCTCTATCACCACTCTGGTTCAATATACTTCTGGAAATATTATCCACAGCAATAAGACAAGAGAAAGAAATTGAAGGAATAAGGATAGGAAAAGTACAAGTTAAATTATCATTCTTTGCAGATGACATGATATTTATATACAAGACCCCAAAAACTCCACCAAAAGACATCTACACTAAAAAACCAAATTCAGTAACATAGCTGGATACACCCAACACTCACAAAGCAACAGCATTCCTCAACAGGAATAACAAGCTCACTGAGAGAGAAATCAGAGAAATAAAAATAACACTTTTCATAATAGTATCCAAAAAATGAAGTACCTAAGAATCAATCTAATGAAGGAAGTAAAAGAACTTTACATTGAAAACTATAGCACTCTGAAAAAGGAGACCAAAGAAGATATCAGAAACGGGAAAGATATCCCTTGTGCTTCAGTAGGAAGAACCAATATAGTGAAAGTGCCCAGAATTCCAAAATTGTTCATACAGATTTAATGCATCCCCGGTCAAAATACCAACTACATATCTCACAGAATTAGGAAAAACAATTCCAATCCTTCATTCTGAAACAGAAGAGACCTACAATAGCCAAGGCAATTCTGGGAAACAAAGGCCAGGAAAGGAGCACCACAGTCCCTGGCTCAAAACTATACTACGAAGCTACTGTGATTTTAAAACATCAACATGGCACTGGCAAAAAAAAAAAAAAACAGACCTGAGGATCAATGGAACAGATAAGAAGATGCAGAAACGACTCCAAACATACCTGCAACTTTATCTTTGACACAAAAGCCAACACATTTCAATGGAAGAAAGAGAGCCTGTTTAATAAATGGTGCCGGCAAAATTGGCTTTCCACATGCTGAAGGTTAAAACTGGACCCATATCTTTTACCATGCACTAAACTAAAATCAAAGTGGATCAAAGATCGAAATAGTAAAACAAATGCTAAATCTGCTGGAAGACGGAATAGGTACAACTCTTGAACACAGTGGTGTATGCAAAAACTTTATGAACAAAACCTCAAGCACACAGAAAATATCACAAAAAATCAACAAGTGGGATCTTATCTTACTGAAAAGCTTTTGGACAGCAAAAGAAAGCACCTACACAGCGAAGAGACAACCCACAGTGTGGGAAAAAACCATTTGCCAGGGCCGGGGATTTAGCTCAGTGGTTTCGTCGCCTGCTGCACAAGCGCAAGGACCCGAGTTCTATCCTTGGTACCAAAAAAAAAAAAAAAATTGCCAGGTGTTCCTCAAAGGACTGATATCTAGAATATATAAAGAACTCAAAAAAACTCAGGACTTGCCCCCCCCCAAATGTACAGACCCAATCCAAAACTGGGTGTCTGAAATGAATAGACGTTTCTCAAACGAAGAATTAGAAATGGCAAATAAATCTATGAAAAAATGTTCAATATTACCAGTCATTCAAAAGATACAAATTAAAACAATGCTGCAATTCCATCTCGCTCCAGAAAGAATGGCTATTACCAAGAAATGAACCAGGAACAAATGCTGGTGAGCCTGTGGGGGTAAAAAAAGGAACCCTTCTCCAGGGTTGGTGGTACTGCAGACTGGTGCAACCGCTGTGCAAATCAGTGTGGAGATTCCTCAATAAACTAAAGCCACAGATTCCATTTGATCCAGCTATTCCCCTTCTCAGTATCTTCCTGAAATCATTATAACCACCATACCACAGCAATCTATGCACACCCATGTTTAGAGCAGCACAGTTTGTAGGAGCTAAACCTTGGAAAGAGCTCAAATGCCCATCAACTGATGAATGGATATAGAAGATGTGGGTTTTTCATAGAATGGAGTACTACTCTGACATAAAGAAAGACAAGCTGGAGACATCTCTAACTGAACAGAGAGATGTACCTAGAGACCGTACTCTTAAGTAACATAAAGAGGACACACGTGTAAATACTGAATCGTTTCTCTGCTATGAGAATCTGAACATGGAAATAAAGATCAAAAGACAGAATACATGATGTGAAATAGGAAGAAGAGGTCCAAAGGAGAAGGGGAAGTGCAAGGGATTGGGGAAAAGAAAGAAGGGAATGGAATTTAATAGGAGATAAAGAAAAAATGGAAACAGAGTTTTTGTAAATAGCGAGGGGTGGAGGGGTTGAAGGGAGGGCAGGGGAATGGGGAAAACATAAGAAGCGAAACATACCATGTAAAGGTACAAATTCCCAATAAGGAATGTCATAATATTGTATACCTAAAATGTACCGATTAACTCAATGGAAAAAAAAAAGAATGAAAGGGCGAAAGTACAATGGACTCAGCAGAAATCCAGAGGATCATCAGTACCTACACGTTGAGAACCAACAAGCCAAGAGGATGGAAAACACAGAAGGCAGAAGACATGGACAAATTCCTAGCTAAGTACAAATGACCAAAGTTGAGCAAAGAAGACCTACAAATTCTAAAGAACCCAATATCAATCAAGAAAACTGCAAACGTAAGGAAAAACTCACCAGTGAAGAAAAGGCCAAGGTGGCCAGCCACTAGGGGAGGCGCCAGGGGCTGAGGCCCAGGAGCGCAGCTGCTGCGAGGGCGCGGAGCCCTGCTGAGGGGAGCGGGAGGCGAGAGGGTGGGCGAGGCGGCAGCGCGCGGTGACTCTTCCCTCTTTGGAGCGGAGCGAGGAGTGAGGGACGCAGACTCTAGTGGAGCCCGCCAGGCCGGCCGCTGCTCTTCACAGAGTCGGGAGCCTCCGCCGCCGCCGCCCCGGCGAGCTAGGCGCCCGGCCTCCCCACAAAGTTTGTCTGGCGCCAGTCGGAGCCTGGGCCCATCCCGCACAGCAGGCGCCGCGGCGTGCATAGTGCCTGGCGCCGCGGCTGCAGGTGCGCAGGATGCAGGACTGGGGCGCTCGGGCTGAGCCGCAGGACGCCCGCGCCTGCCAGGTCCCGGCTGCTGCCGCTGCTGAGGAGCCTGCCCCCGCGCAGGTACAAAACAAAAATTCTACAAGACATTGCAAGAACAACTACTGCCACTACTGTTTATACTCTTCAATGAAGCTGAAAGGGAAGCAAGACTCCCAAATTCATTCCTGCAAGCAGGCATCACCTTGATCCCAAAAGCAGAGAAAGACCCAACCAACAAAGAGAACTAGAGGCCAATCTCACTAATGAACAGAAAGGCAAAAATCCACAATAAGATCCTGGCAAACAGAATCCACAACATCATCAGGAAGATCATACACCCAGACCAAGTGGGATTCATCCCAGGGACACAGGGATGGTTCAACATATGCAAATCAATAAATGGACTACACGTGATCATCTCAATAGACACAGAAAACCCATTTGATAAAATCCAACACACATTCGTGATAACAAGCCTACAGAAAATTGGAATCCACGGTCTCTATCTCAACCTCATAAAAGCCATCTATGAAAAACCAACAGTCATTAACATACTACATGGTCAAAAGCTGAAATCCTTCACACTAAAATCAAGAACAAGACAAGGATGTCCACTATCACCACTCCTGTTCAATATAGAATTGGAAACATGAGCCACAGCAATTAGAAAAGAGACAGAAAGAAAAGGAATAAAGATAGGAAACAAGTTAAATTGTCATTATTTGCACATGACATGATACTCTATTTAGAAGACCCCAAGAACTCCACACCAAAAGTCTCCTAGACTTGATAACCAAATTCAGTAGAGTAGATGGATACAAGGTCAACACACAAAAATCAATAGCTTCAGGGCAGGGAGTTTAGCTCAGTGGTTCTGGTGCCTGCCTCGCAAGCGCAAGGTCCCGAGTTTGATCCCAGGTACCAAAAGACAGGAAAAAATGAAAGGAAGAAAAGAAATCAAAGACCTCGACTCTGAAAACTATGGCACTTAGTACCTGAAAGCTGTCACTCTAAAATCAGGAACAAGACAAACATGTCCGCTATCACCACTCTTGTTCAATAGAGTTCTGGAAATATTAGCCAGACCAATTCGACAAGAGAAAGAAATAAAAGGAATAAGGATAGGAAACGTAGGCGTTAAATCATCATCATTTGCAGATGACACGATATTTATATACAAGACCTCAAACGCCACCAAAGGACATCTACACTTAATAAGCAAATTCAGAGCTTGCTCCACCAGCTTGCCACCAGTCACCAGGACAGGCGGAGGAGGACCACCCACCCCACCCCCACAAACACACAACCCCACCCCCAGGCAGGCCCACCAGCCGATGGCTGGGCCGGGTGGGCGCCTCCAAGAACACTCCCCCCCTCCACCCTCTGGCCTCCTGGCTGTGCAGCTACTTGGTTACACACTGCAGAGGCACAGGGGGACATAAAAGCCATTGTCCTGAGCGCCAGAAGGGAACAACAGAGAGAGCACCTGTCTCAGGCTCCCTGAGGAAAACAAGCCCACTGGAAAAGTGAAGGGAATCTCTGCAATAAAGGCACACCAGACCACCGTGTGTGGTAAGTTGGAGGGATCATCAGCTCCCATGGGAAACTCGACTGTCTTCAGGGGAAAAGCAGCTGAAACCTGCAGCAGAAACTTGCAGAGGGCAACCCTGCAGGAGGACAGGGAGCTCAGCTTGGGACCTGCAGCCAGAAATCTGCCTGAATCTCACCAGTCTGGGACTAGCTTACTGAGACTCATTGACTTATAACTGCACACTGCTGCTCACGTTGTCTATTGTGACAGCAGAGACATACCCTGAAGGTGGCCCTTTATTTTTTCAAGGTGATAGATAAATAGCTACCACAACTTGTCATTCTCTAAGAGGTATCTGACGCTATGGTGTTGCTGACGGTATGACTTGGGCTAAGGTGTTGTGATTGATCTAAACAGTTTTCCTTCCTGGTATCATGAAAATGAGATAGCCTCAGAGTCATTAGAAACTCAAAACCTAAAGACCAGCTATATCTGGAAGACACCTCTGAGAAGCAATCATTCCATCAGGGTTTTAAATACAGCAACAAAGATACTTACAATAAACAACTTCTAACTATCAACCCAGGAACTAAACCGAGAACAGTACCAAAAACAAAAATGAGAAGGCATTTAAGCAAGTCGCAAACCCAGACTTCCACCCCACAAAAGGCAATTTCTGGGGGAAATGAGGTGCAAAAGTCTGGTAATCAACCCCCCTGGACACCTGGAGCTGATAGCACAGGAAGTAACAAAACAGATGAATGAGGCTCTAGAAAAATTCAAAGCAGAAATAATCTCCCACATAACTACAGAGATGGTGAGCAGAGTGAAAGACATGATTAGAGGCTCTAGAACAGGAAGTGATTAAAAAAAATAGATGAGCTCAGAAACAGGCTGGAAGCCAGGAATGCCCAGCATAAGAAAGAAATGGGATCTATGAAACAGATTCAAACAGAGATTCAGGAGATTAAAAACTCCATTGAAAGCATGCAGAGCAGATTAAGAGAATTTGGAGATAGAATATATCAGATACAGAAGACAGGATTGCGGTGAAGGACCATGAAAATTTTTTTTTTTTTTTTTTTTTTGGTACTGGAGATTGAACTCAGGACCTTGCGCTTTAAAGGCAGGCAGCGGAACCACTGAGCTAAATCCTGGCCCAAGATTTCTTAAAAATAGTAAGGGACCATGAGAAATCAATTCAACAGCTGCTAGATGATGCAAAGAAGAATAACATGAGACAGATAGGAGTTCACGAAAAAACAGGAGAAAGTACAAGTGACACAAAAAAACTTCACTTAGTAATAGGAAAAACTGATCAGACAGAGGTGGAGAATTGGACATACAGATAAGTGAGGCATATACAACTCCACCCAGCCATGATCAAAAAAAATCTACACCTAGACATATAATAGTGAAGATCCCACAAACCCAACAGAAGACCAAAATCCTACAGGCAGTTAGAGAAAAGGAACAAATCACCTACAAAGGAAAGCCCATCAGAATCGCGGCAGACTTCTCAACACAAACCCTCAAATCAAGGAGAGCCTGGAGTGAAGTATTTCAAGCCTCAAAGAAAATAACTTCCAACCTAGACTGTTGGATCCTGCAAAATTATCTTTCAAAATCAATGGGGAAATTAGATACTTCCATGACAAAGAACACCTGAGAAATTTCATGAACACCAAACCAGCACTCCAAACAATTCTAAGCAATATCCTGGAAAAAGGCAACGAAGGTCACAACGCCATGAGGCTCAACAGAGGGAAGCCACCAGACAAGGTAAGAAACTAAAGGGAAATGACAAATTGGAGTCAATATCTATCAATTATAACTATCAACGTTAATGGCCTCAATTCACCAGTCAAAAGAAGGAGACTGACGGAATGGATTAAGAAGCAAAATCCACCAATATGCTGTATACAAAAAACACACCTAACTCAGAAAGAAACTCATAGACAAAGTAAAAGGATGGAAAACGGCTCTCTGCGCAACAGGAACCCAGAAAAAAGCAGGGGTACCAATCTCATTTGCAGACAAAGTAGATTTCAAACCACACTTAATTAAGAGAGACAAAGATGGTCATTACATCCTTGTGAAGGGAACAATCCAAGGAGAAGAGATGACAATCCTCAATATATATGCACCAAATACAAATGCCCCCAACTATACAAAATAAATATTAATGGACATGAAAAACCAAACAAGCACTAATACAGTTATAGTGGGGCACCTTAATAGCCCACTATCACAAATAGACAGATCATCTAGACAAAAATTAACAACAAAATTCTAGAATGGAACCAAGCTATTGAACAAATGGACTTAATAGGTATTTACAGAGTGTTCTACCCCACAAAATCAGAATACACATTCTTTTCAGCTGCACACCGGTAATTCTCCAAAATAGAACACATGCTAGCTCACAGGACATGTCTAAGTCACTGTAAAAGAACTGAAATTACCCCCTGTATATTCTCAGACCATAGTGCCATAAAATTGGAAATCAATGGCATGAGAAACTGCAAAACTCCCACAAACACCTGGAAATTGAATAACACCCTCCTGAACAACCAATGGGTCACAGAGGAAATTAAGGAAGAAATTAGACAGTTTCTGCAAGTAAATGAAAATGCCAGTACAACATACAGGAATCTATGGGACACAATGAAAGCAGTTCTGCCTGGGAAATTCATAGCAGCGAATGCCCATATTAGGAATAACAGAGAGAACTCAGATAAATACCCTAATGCAGAACCTCAGACTCCTACAAAAAGAAGAGAATAACAAACCCAAAGCCTGCACAAGAGAGCAAATTATAAAGATCAGAGCAGAAATCAATGCAATGGAGACTAAGAGAATGATACAAAAAATGAAGGAATCAGAGTTGGTTTTTGGAAAGAATAAAATCGATAAACCTTTAGCCAACCTTATCACAAAAAGGAAAGAAAAGACTCAAATCCATGCAATGAAAAATGAAAAAGGGGAAGTCACAACAGAACCTGCAGACATCCAGAGTATCATCAATACCTACTTCAAGAACCTGTACTCTACTAAAATGGAAAACACAGAAGAAATGGACAGATTCCTAGATACATATGAATTGCCAAAGTTAAATGAAAAAGATATAGAAATTCTAAACACACCAATTACAAGGAGTGAAATTGAAAATGTAATAAAAAAAATTACCAACAGAGAAAAGCCCAGGTCCTGACGGCTTCACTGCTGAATTCTACCAGACATTTAAAGAACTAACTTGAGGCAGGTCTGCCCACACCCTGCCGAGGTCCCCAGTCGCGCGGAACACACGCTGAATCAGCGCGCTGCAGACAGGCAAGTCTGTGCACGCCCTACCGAGGTCCTGAGTCACGCGGAAGACACCGTATCACCCCACTGCAGACAGGCAGCCACCTGATTCCACATTACCAAGGCGCAGAGGACACCAGACCACCAGACCGAGGTACTGAGTCCCACTGTTCCCGGCCCAGAGGTAGGGGTTTCTGAGCCATCGTCCCACTGTTCCTGGTCCAGAGGAAGGGGCTTCCCGGTCACCATCCCTCCCGCTGCTCCCAGCCCAGAGGAAAGGGCTTTTGGGCCACCTTCTGTCCCGCTACTCCTGGCCCAGAGGAAGGGGCTTCTGGACCACCATCCCTCCCACCACTCTGGCCCAGAGGGAGGGGCTTCTGAGCCACCATCCCACTGCTCCTGGTTCAGAGGAAGGGATTTCCCGGCCAACATTCCTCCAGCTGCTCCCAGCCCACAGGAAAGGGCTTTTGGGTCACCATCCCTATCTCTGCTCCCGGGCCCTGTCCCACCTCACCCAGCTCAGAGGAGGTAATCTGTGCAGGCGCTAATAGCCCCCTGCCCCAGTCGAAATGAGAAAACACATAAATAAGTCTCAAAACCAGACTTCCAGATCACCTACAGCAACCCCAAAGGGAAATGAGATGGAACCCTCTGATACTCAACAACCTGGACCCACTGAACTGGCAACAAAAGGGGATCTAGAAAAAATGAAATCAGAAATAATTTCTCAGATAACAGGAGAAATTGTGTCCCTAGTGCAAGACATGATTAATAAATCTAGAGAGGAGCTGAGGAACATGATGGAATCCCAACATAGGAAACAAATGGAATCCATAAAACAGATGCAAATAGATTTCCAGGACATGAAAAACTCCATTGAAAGTCTACACAGCAGAATGAGCCAGTGTGAGGACAGAATTTCAGATATAGAAGATAAGATTGCAATTAGTGACCAGGAAAAGAAAAATTGCTTCAAAATTATAAGGAAACATGAGAAATCAATCCAGCACCTGCTGGATGATGCAAAAAAGAATAACATAAGACTGATTGGGCTCAATGAAGAAACAGGAGAGAGTGCAGATGACATAAAAAATCTCTTCACAGAAGTAATGGCAGAAAACTTCCCAAGCAGGGGAAAAGAGCTTGACATACAGATAACTGACGCATATAGGACTCCAAATAGCCTTGATCAAAAAAAATCTACACATAGGCATATAATTGTTAAGATTCCAGAAACAGAACAGAAGAACAAAGTTCTCCAAGTAGTCAAAGAAAAGAAACAAATCACATACAAAGGAAAGCCCATCAGAATGACAGAAGACTTCTCAACACAAACCATCAAGGCAAGAAGAGCTTGGAGTGACATATTCCAAGCCCTAAAAGAAAACAGCCTCCAACCCAGATTGATGTACCCTGCAAAACTATCTTTCAAAATGGATGGAGAAATAAGATACTTTCATGACAAAGAGCACTTTAGGAACTTTGTGAATACCAAACAAGCACTCCAAAGAATTTTACACAATATCCTAGGAACAGACATTGAGGATCACAACCCCAGGAAGCAAAGCAGAAGGAACCCATCTGGCATGACAAGAAATTAAATGTAAAGGGGGAGAACCCAACAAAAAGAAAAAGTCATGGCAATGACAAGTCAATACATTTCAGTTATAACCATCAATGTTAATGGTCTCAATTCACCAATCAAAAGAAATAGACTGGCAGAATGGGTCAAGAAGCAAAATCCAACAATATGCTGCATACAAGAAACACACTTCATTCAAAAGGAAACTCATAGACTGAAAGTTAAAGGGTGGAAAACAATACTCCATGTGACAGGAACCTGAAAAAAAGCAGCAGTAGCTATCCTCTTTGCAGATCAAGTGGATTTCAAACCAACACTAATTAAGAGAGATGAAGAAGGACACTACATCCTTGTAAAGGGAAGAATCCAAGAGGAAGAGATGACAATCATAAATATCTATGCACCAAACACTACTGTGCCCAACTATATAAAACAAATACTAACGGACATGAAAAGCCATATATGCGCTAATACAATTGTAGTGGGGTACCTCAACACCCGACTGTCACAAATAGATAGATCAACTAGACAAAAAATAAGTAATGAAATACTAGAACTCAATTGAACTCTTGAACAAATGAACTTAACAGATGTTTACAGAGTCTTCCACCCCACAAAATCAGAATACACACTCTTCTCAGCTGCACACGGGTCATTCTCCAAAATAGACCACATACTCACACACAGAACATGTTTAAGTAAGTGCAAAGGAATTGAAGTTATCCCCTGTATATTATCAGACCATAGTGCGATGAAAGTGGAGATACATAGCAAAAGAAACTCAAAAAATTTCATAAGCACTTGGAAATTGAACAACACACTTCTGAATAACCAATGGGTCACAAGAAATTAAAGAAGAAATCAGACAGTTCCTTCAATTAAATGACAATGACAATACAACATATCGGAATCTATGGGACACAATGAAAGCAGTTTTACGAGGGAAATTCATAGCAGTAAATATGCATATTAGGAAAACAGAGTGAGCCCAATTAAACAACCTGATGCTGAACCTCAAGCTTCTAGAAAAAGAAGAGCAGGACAACCCCAAAGCTCATACAAGGGAGGAAATTATAAAGATCAGAGGAGAAATCAATGCAATGGAGACTAAGAGAACGATACAAAAAATCAATGAAGCCAAGAGTTGGTTCTTTGAAAGAATCAACAAAATTGATAAACCTTTAGTCAACCTTGTCAGAAAAAGCAAAGAAAAGGCCAAAATCCATGCAATTAGGAATGAAAAGGGTGAATCTACAACAGACCCAGCAGAAATCCAGATGATCATCAATACCTACTTCCAGAACCTATACGCCAATAAGATGGACAACACAGAAGAAATGGACAGATTCCTAGATACAAATGAATTACCAAAGTTGAATGAAGAAGACCTAAAAATTCTGAACAACCCAATATCAACCAATGAAATTGAAAATGTAATTAAAAACTTATCACCTAAGAAAAGCCTGGGCCCTGATGGCTTCACTGCTGAATTCTACAAGACATTTAGAGAGGAACTGCTGCCACTACTGTTGAAACTCTTCAATGAAATTGAAAGGGAAGCAATACTCCCAAATTCATTCCTGGAAGCAAGCATCACCTTGATCCCCAAAGCAGAGAAAGACCCAACTGAAAAAGACAACTATAGGCCAATCTCACTAATGAACATAGATGCAAAAATCCTTAATAAGATACTGGCAAACAGAATGCAGAAGATCATCAAGAAGATCATACACCCTGATCAAGTGGGATTCATCCCAGGGATGCAGGGATGGTTCAATATATGAAAATCAATTAATGTAATACACTATATCAATAGAGCCGAGGACAAAAACCATATGATTATCTCCATAGACACAGAAAAAGCATTTGACAAAGTCCAACATGCATTTATGATAAAAACTCTACAAAAAATTGGAATAGATGGTCTCTACCTCAAACTGATAGAAGCCATCTATGAAAAATCAACAGCCAATATCATACTAAATGGTCAAAAACTGAAATACTTCACACTAAAATCACGAACAAGACAAGGATGTCCACTATCACCACTCTTGTTCAGTATAGTTCTGGAAACATTAGCCACGGCAATCAGACAAGAGAAAGAAATAAAAGGAATAAAGATAGGAAATGAAGAAGTCAACTTGTCATTATTTGCAGATGACATGATACTCTATATAGAAGACCCCAAGAACTCCACCAAAAGTCTTCTAGACTTAATAACCAAATTCAGTCAAGTAGCTGGTTACAAGGTCAACACACAAAAATCAATAGCTTTCCTCTATAAGAACGACAGACTCACTGAGAGAGAAATAGGGCAAATAATTCCTTTCACAATAGCATCCAAAAAACTGAAATACCTAGGAATCATCCTAACGAAAGAAGTCAAAGACCTCTTCTCTGAAAACTATGGCACTCTGAAAAGAGAGATTGAAGATGATATCAGAAAATGGACAGACATCCCCTGCTCCTGGGTAGGAAGGATTAATATAGTGAAAATGGCCATACTTCCAAAACTGCCATATAGATTTAATGCAATTCCAATTGAGATCCCAGCAGCATACTTCATAGACCTCGAGAAAACAATCCAAAAATTCATTTGGAACAAGAAGAGACCCAGAATAGCAAAAGCAATTCTAGGTAACAGAGACATGGCAGGGGGTATCACAATCCCCAACCTGCAACTCTACTACAAAGCCACTGTGATTAAAACAGCATGGTACTGGCAAAGAAACAGACCTG
The DNA here is from genome assembly GCF_053883595.1 of Heterocephalus glaber. Taxonomy (NCBI): domain Eukaryota; kingdom Metazoa; phylum Chordata; class Mammalia; order Rodentia; family Bathyergidae; genus Heterocephalus; species Heterocephalus glaber. The sequence goes on along the minus strand of NW_028258296.1, from coordinate 28,007,575 downwards.
AGGACCAGTGGAACAGATTAGAAGATGCAGAAACAATGCCAGACACACTCAGACATCTCATCTTCGACAAAGGAGCCAAACACCCTCACTGGAGGAAAGATAGCCTCTTTAATAAATGGTGCTGGAAAAATTGGGCTTCAACTTGCCAAAGATTAAAACTAGACCTGTATCTGTCACCATGCACTAAACTAAAATCAAAATGGATTAAAGATCTAAATGTTAAAATAGAAACTCTGAACCAGTTGGAACAGAGGTTAGGTAGAACCCTTGAAGACATCGGTGTAGGAAAAGATTTTATGAACAAAACCTCAGTTGCCTGTGAACTAGCACAAACAATCAACAAATGGGATCTCTTCTTATTAAAAAGCTTCTGCACAGCAAGAGAAACCACCAGCAGTGTGAAGAGACAACCCACAATGTGAGAAAAAATCTTCACCTGCTCTTCCTCAGACAAAGATCTACTATCTCGAATCTATAAAGAACTTAAAAAGATCAGACCTCCCAAATTTAAAGACCCAATCCAAAAATGGGCATCTGAAATGAACAGACATTTCTCAGACAAAGAAGTAGAAATAGCAAATAAATACATGAAAAAATGTTCACCGTCACTGGTCATTTGAGAGATGCAAATGAAAACAACACTGAGATTCCACTTCACTCCAGATAGAATGGCTCCTATCATGAAATCAACCAATAACAAATGCTGGTGGGGCTGTGGGGAAAGAGGAACCCTGCTCCACTGCTGGTGGGAGTGTAGACTGGTGCAACCACTGTGGAAATCAGTATGGAGATACCTCAAAGAACTAGGACTGGAAATCCCATTTGACCCCGCTATTCCACTGCTGGGGATCTTCCCCAAAGAATTAAAAGTGATATATGTGCACCCATATACCACAGTGATGTATGTGCACCCATGTTCATAGCAGCACAGTTTGTAATAGCTAAAACTTGGAAACAGCCCAAATGCCCATCAACTGGAGACTGGATAAAGAAAATGTGGTTTTTTAATAAAATGGAGTACTACTCAGCCATAAAAAATGAGAAATTAGAGACATTTATAGCTAAGTGGATGCACATTGAGGCAATACTCTTAAGTGAAATAAATAGGACACACATGTGTAAATACCAAATAGTTTCTCTGGTGTGAGAAACTGAAAGTGTAAATAAGGACTAAACGTATAATAGGTCATGTGAAATAAGAAAAGGGTCAAAGGGGAAGGAAGTGGGAGGGCTAAGGAAAAGAATAGAAGGGAATGGGATTAATATGAGAAAATGGAAAAATAGGAACAAAATCTTTGTAAATAGGGCTGGAGGGGTTGAAGGGAGGGCTGGGCAAAGGTGAAAAACAAGAACCAAGAGAGACTAAAGGTGCAAATTTCCAATGATGAATGTCATTATATTGTATACCTAAAATGTACCAATGATTAGAATGAATAATCGATAATGTAAAATAGGAAGAAAAGGTCCAAAGGGGTAGGGGTAGTGGGAGGGGCAGGGGAAAGGAAAGAAGGGAAAGGAAAAAATGATGAGAAATGGAAAAAATGGAAATAAAATCTTTGTAAATAGGGAAGGGTGGAGGGCGTGAAGGGAGGGCTAGGAATGGGGAAAAAATAAGAACCAAGATGCACTATATAAAGGTACAATTCCCAATGAGAAATGTAATTGTGTTGTATACCTACAATGTACCAATAAAAGAATTTAATACAAAAAAAAATAATAAAATAAAGAACTAACTTCATTACTCTTGCAACTCATCAAGGAAGTTGAAAGGGAAGCAAGGCTTCCAAACTCATTCCTGGAAGCAAGGGTGACTTTGATTCCAAAACCAGGGAAAGACCCAACCCAAAAAGAGAACTACAGGCCAGTCTCCCCAATGAACACAGATGCACAAATCCTCAACAAGATACTGCCAAACAAAATACAGATGGTCATCAACGAGATCACACACCCTGACCAAGTCGGGTTTATCCCAGGGATGCAAGGTTGGTTCAACATTCGTTCATCAATAAATGTAATAAAGTATAGTAACAGAGTCAAGGACAAAAACCAAATGATCATCTCAATAGATGCAGAAAAGGCACTCGACAAAATCGAACACCCATTCATGGTAAAAACCCTACATTAAATTGGAATAGAAGGTCTTTATCTCAACCTGATTAAGGCTATCTATGAAAAACCAACAGCCAACATCATACTAAATGGCCAAAAACTGAAATCCTTCACACTCAAACCAGGAACAAGACAAGAATGCCCACTATCACCACTCCTGTTCAATATACTTCTGGAAACATTAGCCACAGCAATTAAAAAAGTGAAAGAAATAAAAGGAATAAAGACAGGAAAGGAAGAAGTTAAGCTCTCATTATTTGCTGATGATAAGATACTTTACATAGAAGACCCAAAAACCTTGACCGCAAGACTTCTAGACTTCATTGACAGATTCAGTAGAGTAGCTGTATATAAGGTCAACACTCAAAAAACAATAGCCTTCTTATACACCAATAGCAGACTCACTGAGAGAGAAATTAGGGAAACAATTCCTTTTACAAGAGCATCCAGAAATATGAAATAGCTAGGATTCAGTCTAACAAAGGAAGCAAAAGACCTCTACACTGAAAACTACAGCCCCCTGAAAATGGAGGCTGAGGAGGATATAAGAAAATGGAAAGACATCCCTTGTTCCTCGGTAGGAAGAATCAATATAGTGAAAATGGCCACACTTCCAAAACTGCTACATCGATTTAATGCAATGCCGACTGAAATGCCAACAATAAATCAGACAAAGGGCTACTATCGAGGATATACAAAGAACTGAAAAAAGTCAGACTCCCCAAATTCAAAGACCCAATTCAAAAATGGGCATCTGAAATGAACAGACATTTCTCAGACGAAGAAGTAAAAGCAGCAAATAAACGTATGAAAAAATGTTCAACATCACTGGTCATTCGAAAGATGCAGATGAAAACAACACTGAGATTCCACCTCACCCCAGAAAGCGTGGCTGCTTTCAAGAAATCAACCAACAGCAAATGCTGGCGGGGCTGTGGAGAGAAAGGAACCCTTCTCCATTGTTGGTGGGAGTGCAGACTGGTGCAACCACTATGGAAATCAGTGTGGACATACCTCAAAGACCTAGGGCTGGAGGTCCCATTTGACCCAGCTATACATTCCCCTGCTGGGTATTTTTCCCAAAAGAAGTACAAGAATCATACCACAGAGATGTATGTGGACCCATGTTTATTGCAGCACAGTTGACTGCATTGCTTTGGATGTAGCACAAGAGACTAAGCATAAATGGCAAATGCTCTAATACTGATGCTCATCTCCAGCAACGATAAGCCATTCTTCAGATTTTCATTGCCTTCCTAAACACCCTAAAATTATTTTGGCATGTGGGGTACTTTTAGGGAATCTAGCAATTTATGTCATCTCAATGAGGCCTAGGCAGCACAAGGAGTTTGACACCTCCAGGTGAAGTATGCAAGACTCACTCTATCCTTGCCTCACATCTTGCCATGCATCTTTTCCACTGTACTGTTTTTGAAGTATTTCCTCTTTCAGAGGTAACAATAAGTTAAGTGTTATCCTAAGTCTTGTGATTTATTCCAATAAATAAGAAAAAAAGAACAGAATGGTAAATTCTGAGAATATAAATTTGTAACCAAGTAGACCAAAAGTGAATTACCCTAAAACCCAAATTTGACAAGTATAAGACATGGAAGCGTTCTAACAGAATAGCATGATTTTATACTTGTGGATTCAGACTTTGACATGAAACAAGGTCAGAATTCAGGGAAATCATTGGAGATACAGTTGATGTTTCCTGCAGTGAAGAATTTATTGCAGATGTAGAAAGACATTACCTATTTGCTGTAAGAAGTGATGTAGGTAAAATGTGTAAACTTCTCTTATTTCCATGAAATACTTTACACTGTCCATACTGCATCCCACATCAGTCACAAATCTTGAAACTCATCATAGTTCAGGACAGCCACACCTACACTCAATACTTCTTCTGGGTCTACCCCAAATATCTATTTTTCTCTACATTCTGTTTTCTTGGCAGGCAGAACAAACTCTACACTGAGAGACACCTTGCCATGAACTCATGCTTAAAACAAACACATTGCTGCAGACCCTGTGCAAATCGTTTTACCATATTCATGCAAACTGACAGAGCCATGCAGTATTGCCTATCAATTTTACTTCTACATGTAGACTCAAAAAAGCCCATACCAAATATCTACAAAATATGTAGCTTTTCCTGGCAATACCTTATGTGAAACCATGCAAATATCTCTAAAAATGTTGGCTCAGAATAATATCCTAAAATTTCTATCTGCACATATTCAAAATAATTAGAAGTTAAGTGTGGTGGTGCATGCCTGTAGTCCCAGCACTCAGGAGCCTGAGGCAAGAGAATCATCACAAGTTCAAGATCAGCTCGAACTACATAGCGAGTTCAAATCCAGCCTGAGCTACATAGCAAGACCCTGTCTTAAACACCCCCCTCCCCAATTTAAGCTTCCTATTACTACAGTAGTAACTCTTCAAAGGCATTTTTATGGTCCCATATACTTGTGGTTTTGCATTTGTATCCTTTTAAGTCCTAGAAGTCTCTAAGCCAATGTATGTGGACAGGGCTTTTTGGATACACCACTCCTGGTTAGTGCACCAGGATTCTGCCGCTTTGAGCCAGTAGAAATCATGGGCAACCACAACCATTAACAAGATATCATAATGTAAATCTCCCAGTTGAACTAGATAGCAATTTCAGAGATCCAGTATTCTATCTGAACATACAAGTATGTCTTTCATCTTGTCTTCAGCTGTGTAATATTAGGACAGTAATGTTTCTATCTTCTGGTGCTTCAGCAAGAACTAATGTGTCAAAAGAACTGGACTTTATTAGATAAAATAATCTCATCTACAAACAATGTCCTGTATGTAGAAGCACCAACTTTCTAAGTGTATAGTAACAGGGCATTGAATACAGGATTGAAACTTTGGTATGGATAGAAGATGAACAAATCTAGCCTTTAAAACACACACAATACAAGCAGATTTTCAATATATAGAAGAGAGAGGTGACATGGTTCTCCTCCAAACTTACAGCGTATTTTGAGTTTTCCAGAGCAAAAGGCCAATGAGAACAGGGTAAAGTGGTAGGTAAAGAGGGAAAATGATAAGGTAGGGGTATTACCTTTTGAGAATATGATATTTGTTGTGGAGAACTAAAAGAAATGGACTTGTTAGCAGTCAGATACTGGAGGTAAGGGAATAGAAATGGCACTGCTAAAACCTACAACCACTTTGGACAGGAAATGGGGAGAGGGGAGAGAATTCACATAGGAAAGATATTGCATGGGGCTGTCATTGTAAGGTTGAATCTTACCAAGATACTCATGTAATGGTACAAGAACCCAATGATAAATGTAACTGTATTTTATACCTAAAATGTACCAATAAACTTAATGGGAAAAGAAAGGTTGAATCTTGCCATCACACTGTGGTGATACTACTCATTTCCTGTGATGAGATCTTAAGCGGTCTTTTCAACGTTCTTCTTCCATCACATATGATACTTCTTGGCTATGGTTCTTTGGGATAAAGACAAGAAACACAAGGAAGGGCCTGATAACATCAAAGTCTTTCATAAACATGGAAACAATTTTCCTTTCTGTCAGTGATCTCTGTTATGCTAATCTCAATAGTAAAGGTAGTCAAACTTGTATTTTGTTTAGGAAATTAAAGTCTCATTTGCTTCATGACATCTTGAGTTGCATTATAATTGGCTTGTACTCTGAATAGCCATGCTTTCCCAAATTTCATGTGTAAAATATTACTCCCCTTCATGAGAGTATGAGGGGGTGGAGAATTTGAGAATGAATAAGGTCATGAGGTCCGAGCCTTTAATAATAAGATGCATGCAAATACAAAAGGCCAAACCCTTTCTTGCCTTGTGAGGACACAGCTAGAGGGGACCAACGTTTTACCAGGCATTTAAACTCTGAGTGCCTTGACCTTGGATGATGGAGACCATCCTGAGCAAGCTGCAAATTTATAAATTGGCTTCTCATATTAAAAGTCTGAGTCTGCCTATTAGCCCACAAGAAGAGCCAGCAGTTGGTATGTGGGAAAGAAAAAACTCCCCATGCCACTGGTTATAGCAGAGGTCTCAATGATCTGTGCTGCTGTGACATCTTGGATGGCAAGACAACAGTGCAGCTAAGGGCAGCATGACTTATACATAAAACTTCTATAGATGCAGAAATTAATCTATAGGAAAAAACTAATTTTCCATTGGTCTGTGAACTGTTCTGCTAGAATGTCTCATTCCCTTGTTGCTAGGGCCCTGCTTGCATCAGTGTTCTCCACTCCACTTTTCCTTGCACCACCCCTTGCCCCTTCAAGAAGTTATATATTCAACAAATAGTGGCAAGCTCCAGGAGGTGATGTCTTAGCCTAATAGGAGCTCTGACCATCCTGGGTCCCCCACTTATGCAGTAAGGATCTTGTCTTTTCTTTTGTTATCCGGCCGCCATATCCTTGGTCAGGTGATTGGAGGTCTAATCAGTCTCCGATACTTGGATTCATCAACTTCTGAAGTTGTGAGAAATAATGTATTTTTGTTAGCAATCACTTTTTGATAATTTGTTTAGGGCAGCTGCAATTTAAAAACCAGTGGCTATAAACATTTCATTCATGAATGGTATAGCAGCAGCAATGGGAGCAGGCAGAGAGGGAAAAACAGTATTTTCACTTGCTATTCCAATCTCAATGCTGTTCCTACCCAGGTGTAGGTGTTTACCAATTTTGTTTCCCTCACTAAGTCATACAATTATGGGCATGGGTTACCAGTGGAAGTTCGTGCAATGGATTGCTGCTCTACTGAGTCAGTGTCAGTAGATTTAGATGAAGCCTATGACAAAAAAGTTCAACATGGAATTCAAAATGTTAAGTACCTAGGGACCCACAGATGAGGTCCAAGGGAAACATAGGCATCTCTATAAAATATATTAAAAATCTCTGTAAGAAAATCTTCAGCAAACAGCAACAAGCATGCAATATTTACAAAGATAAAACAAGTGAACAACCAAAACTGTAGAAAATTTTCTGAACACATGTATAGCTTACAGTCATGTGTGGGAAACCCTAATGATAGATAATGTCAATTATTTCCCAAATTATAATCCCAAAGCAATTCTTTTGCATTTCAAATGAATCAAGCATAAATTTGATTAAAATATTGCCATTCTTTTTCAGAAATTAAGTTAATAATACACTACTCTTCTGAAAATACAGAAAACATTTGAATTTTTAGAAACATTTGCAACAATAATTCTAACTTTGCTTAAATTGATAATATTTAATTCATTTATTTGAGGCAAAATAGTCTAGAAAAACTGCACATATTGAAGTTTTACAATTAAATGTGTAAATATATGTCTATATTGAGAAATGACTCACTCAAATTGTCTAGTTAACATATGTAACACCTAATACAGTTATTATTTGAGTATATGGGGAAAACATTAAAAACTACTCTGTTAACAACTTCAAATGTATGAGGGACACTACAACATTCATCATAGTCACCAGAGACCTCCAGAAACTGTTTGTACTATATTAGAAAAATGTTTAACTTTTCTATAACCTCTCAGTTTCCAAACTCTGAAAAGGATCACTGAACTCTCTGCTTCAGTTAAAAATTGGAAGTGCTAAGTACAAATGTGATTATGGTGTAGTTTTTAGTTGAAGTATTTCACTTAATAATCTCCACATTAATACATATTGTCATGAATAGAAAGATATATTTTTGAGACTAAAAAATATGTCATTGTATAACAAACCATACTATTCGTGCGCATCCAAACATTTTATGGAATAAAAGAGCCTCTAAATGCCTCATTCTGTAGGCTTTGATGCAAGGTGATTGTTTTGATATTAAGCATAACATGCAGATGCTGGCCTCTTCTGTAGATTATTGATGTTTTTACAGGAAGAAGGTAATTGGGAATATGCTCTAGAATGATTAGTTCCATTTCTCCATACTCCTTCCTAGGTAAAATGAGAGTAACCAGGTTTCCTCACCATCCTATTCTCTAATGGTGTTTCTGCCTTTTCATAGAACAGTAAGCAATGAAACAGGTTGGTAAAGGACTGAAGCTTCTGAAACTGACCCTAAGTCATTCTTTTGTTCTTTTAAATTATGCCGGTTATTGTTTTTATAGCAACTGAAAATTCATTAACAAAACCATTGAAGAGGATTTATAGTTTTCACAAGATGTCTATTGAGAACAATTCTTCAGTGCACATGGTAATACAGATATGTCTTCTAGATTCTGATTTCAGTGCAATTAATTTCAATTTAACTCAATCTTTTTCTTTTACTTTTTTGTAATAATGTGTTTGAACACAGATCTTTCCATATGCTATCAAAGATTTCTGCAATGAATCTACATCTCAAGCCCTCCACTCAATTTTTTGAGGGTTAATTTCTCAATACTAAAACATGATACTTTTGCATATTTGTGCATCTGCTACCAAAAAAACTACACAGTCCATTTCTAAGCACAAGTGACTATGAGATAGGAGATAGACAGTGGTAAAGCTGACTAGAAAATAAGCAGGACCTGTCAATCACAAGATCCCAGGACAGTGCCAAATAATTTCCAGGACTTCCATATGTATAACTTCTCATGGGCTCCCACGAGATGTAGATGGCATAAAAGAGACTGGATGCCATGAGAAACCCACTATCATGACTCTTTTTTTTTTAACTTAAATTCCTTTATTGGTACATTTTAGGTATACAAAACATTAACATTTCTCATTGGGAACTTGTACCTTTACATGATGCATCGTGGTTCTTATATTTTTCTCATTCCTAGCCCTCCCTTCACCCCCTCCAGCCTTCCCTGTTTACAAAAACCTTATTTCCATTTTTTTACATTTCTCATAATTTTTCCTTTCCCTTCTTTCCTTTCCCCTGCCCCTCCCACTACCCCTACCCCTTTGGACCTTTTCTTCCTATTTTGCATTATCGATTATTCATTCTAATCATTGGTACATTTTAGGTATGCAATATAATGACATTCATCATTGGAAATTTGTACCTTTACATAATCTCTCTTGGTTCTTATTTTTCACCTTTGCCCAGCCCTCCCTTCAACCCGTCCATCCCACCCTATTTACCAAGATTTTGTTTCCATTTTTCCATTTTCTCATATTAATTCCATTCCCTTCTTTCTTTTCCCCTGCCCCTCCCACTTCCCCTTCCCCTTTGCCCCTTTTCTTCCTATTTCACATTATCTATTATACCTTTTAGTCCTTATTTACACTTTCAGTTTCTCACACCAGAGAAACTATTTGGTATTTACACATGTGTGTCCTATTTATTTCACTTAAGAGTATCGCCTCAATATGCATCCATTTAGCTATAAATGTCTCTAATTTCTCATTTTTTATGGCTGAGTAGTACTCCATTTTATTTAAAAACCACATTTTTCTTTATCCAGTCTCCAGATGATGGGTATTTGGGCTGTTTCCAAGTTTTAGCTATTACAAATTGTGCTGCTATGAACATGGGCACACATATATCACTGTGGTATGATTCTTTTAGTACTTTGGGGAAGATACCCAGCAGGGGAAGAGAGGGGTCAAATGGAACTTCCAGTCCTAGTTCTTTGAAGTATCTCCATACTGATTTCCACAGTGGTTGCACCAGTCTACACTCCCACCAGCAGTGGAGCAGGGTTCCTCTTTCCCTAGAGCCCTGCCAGCATTTGTTATTGGTTAATTTCATGATAGCAGCCATTCTTTCTGGAGTGAGGTGAAATCTCAGTGTTGTTTTCATTTGAATCTCTCTAATGACCAGTGATGTTGAACATTTTTTCATGTATTTATTTGCTGTTTCTACTTCTTTGTCTGAGAAATGTCTCTTCATTTCAGATGCCCATTTTTGGATTGGGTCTTTAAATTTGGGAGGTCTGATCTTTTTAAGTTCCATTTGTCCGAGGAAAAGCAGGTGATGATTTTTTCCCACATTGTGGGTTGTCTCTTCACATTGCTGGTGGTTTCTCTTGCTGTGCAGAAGCTTTGTAATAAGAAGAGATCCCACTTGTTGATTGTTTGTGCTAGTTCACGGGGAACTGAGGTTTTGTTCATAAAATCTTTTCCTTCACCAGTGTCTTCAAGAGTTCTTCCTAAGCTCTCTTCCAGCTGGCTCAGCGTTTCTATTTTAATATTTAGATCTTTAATCCATTTTGATTTTAGTTTAGTGCATGGTGAGAGATATAGGTCTAGTTTTAATCTTTGGCAAGTTGAAGCCCAATTTTTCCAGCACCATTTTTTAAAGAGGCTATCTTTCCTCCAGTGAGGGTGTTTGGCTCCTTTGTCGAAGATGAGATGTCTGAGTGGGTCTGGTGTTGTTTCTGCATTTTCTAATCTGTTCCACTGGTCCTCAGGTCTGTTTCTTTGCCAGTACCATGCTGTTTTTATCACAGTGGCTTTGTAGCAGAGTTGCAGGTTGGGGATTGTGACACCCCCTGCCATGTCTCTGTTACCTAGAATTGCTTTTGCTATTCTGGGTCTCTTCTTGTTCCAAATGAATTTTTGGATTGTTTTCTCGAGGTCTATGAAGTATGCTGCTGGGATTTCAATTGGGATTGCATTGAATCTATGTAGCAGTTTTGGCAGTATGGCGTTTTCACTATGTTGATCTTTCCTACCCAGGAGCAGGGGGTGTCTTTCCGTTTTCTGATATCATCTTCAATCTCTCTTTTCAGAGTGCTATAGTTTTCAGAGAAGAGGTCTTTGATTTCTTTCGTTACGTTGATTCCTAGGTATTTCAGTTTTTTGGATGCTATTGTGAAAGGAATTATTTGCCCTATTTCTCTCTCAGTGAGTCTGTCGTTCTTATAGAGGAAAGCTATTGATTTTTGTGTGTTGACCTTGTAACCAGCTACTTGACTGAATTTGGTTATTAAGTCTAGAAGACTTTTGGTGGAGTTCTTGGGGTCTTCTATATAGAGTATCATGTCATCTACAAATAATGACAATTTGACTTCTTCGTTTCCTATCTTTATTCCTTTTATTTCTTTCTCTTGTCTAATTGCCGTAGCTAATGTTTCCAGAACTATATTGAACAAGAGTGGTGATAGTGGATATCCTTGTCTTGTTCCTTTTTTTAGTGTGAAGGATTTCAGTTTTTGACCATTTAGTATGATACTGGCTGTTGGTTTTTCATAGATGGCTTTTATCAGTTTGAGGTAGAGACCATCTATTCCAATTTTTTATAGGGTTTTTAATCATAAATGCAAGTTGGATTTTGTCAAATGCTTTTTCTGCATCTATGGAGATAATCATATGGTATTTGTCCTTGGCTCTATTGATATAGTGTATTACATTGATTAATTTGTGTATGTTGAACCATCCCTGCATCCCTGGGATGAATCCCACTTGATCAGGGTGTATGATCTTCTTGATGATCTTCTGCATTCTATTTGCCAATATCTTATTAAGGATTTTTGCATCTATGTTCATTAGTGAGATTGGCCTATAGTTCTCCTTTTCAGTTGGGTCTTTCTCTGTTTTGGGGATCAAGGTGATGCTTGCTTCCAGGAATGACTTTGGGAGTATTGCTGGTCTGCACCCAGTGAGTGGGCCTCTGTGTCCTGTTGGGGAGCCTAGGAAATCAGTTCCAGGAGCACACCATTCCTCTCAAGGAGGCAGAGAGCCGCTCCCTCTGGTGGGGCTCAGGCCAATGCCCAAAAGGGCCGCTTCTTTCCCTATTCCTGAAACCAAAATGGAACCAAATGTGCCAGAATTGCAGAAAGAAATGCACGGAGACCCAGAATTTGGGTGAAAAAACAAAATCTTTACTTGCAAGCAGGCGGGACTGTCAGAAACTCATCTGATCAGTGTCTGCACTGTCCTTTGTTTTAACATTTCCTTTTATATCTTCTTTTAGCCATTACCTCATTCCTGGTGGTCTTAGTCAGTAAAATTTCTGTTTCCCTTTTACAACTAGTTCCTGTTAATGGTTATAGTCATAGACATATAACAAACAGATGGCACTTAAAACACATATATTGTAAACTACCCAAACATTTCTACTTTGTTTTTCTCCAGGTTAAATGTTATCTACAGCTAGGTTACATGTCAAAGGGTCAGTTAGCCATCACCTTAAACAAGAAGAGTTATGGGAAAGGTAAATCTTAAAGGAATGCATTACTTACTCTACTTCAGCTACCTTAATAACTAACCTATAGTTTAAATTTTCTCTACCAACATGAATTGTTTTGTTATTTGTTTTTTACAAGAGCAGGATTCCATCATATCCTGAGTTTCTGGTCACCAAGGCATAAATAAAACTGCATATGCTGCACAATCACCCAAGTATATTCATAACTTAGGCTAGATGGGCATAAATATTTCAATTATCAGAGTTAACTAGCATGTTTAGAGATGGAGAATGTTACATAGACTATAAAACCAATTACTTAACCTGAAATGAAGGAGGGCTGAAGCAAAATATCAGTATCAGCACCAGATATAATAAAAAATGATCAAGAGCAAAAACAAATCTTTCTCTCCCTTCGTTTCCTCTAATAATGGTTAGTTTAGTGCTAGGCACAGTATTAGAAGCTGAAGATACAGAAATCAAAAAGGCTTTGTAGATCTACCTTCCTTCTTAAGTGAAGAAAACAGTAATACAGAACTTACAATACAAGTTAAATGCTATATAAGTAGAAGTAAAAACAAAATTGTGTGAAGAAGTAAACAGGTTAGCCCAGGTGGTCTACTTAGCCTTTGTTCTCTCTAAACTAGCTACTGTTATGTTAGTCATCTCACATACTATTAGCTTTTGTGCACAATATATTTTTGTTCCAACTTTGACTACCCTGACAGATTCTAGATTTAGCTCCTTACTGTGGCTCAAACCCTCTTCAGGCTATTTGGACATGGGGCTTGCCAGTCTCCCTGCCTTTTGATAATTCTCTTTCTGAAACATTGGCTTGGAATATAGATCCTTGAATTTTTTTTATCTCCAAATGCCTTGAAAAAAGTATAGATTGTATCATCTAGCATTCTGATAACTATCTTAGTAAGGCAACTGAAAATGAAATTCAAATGGCCATTAACCATATGAAAAGATGTTATAAGATAATTGCAAATCAAAACTATCTTAAGTAATATCCTGCTCTTCTCAGATTACTAAAAAATAAAAGTGTGACTATATACTTTGTTGAAATTGTAAAAATGAACTACTGTTGGAAGTGCAAAATTCACATCCCTATAAAGGGCATTTGGAGAGTATTATTGCACTTATCCTTCAACTTGGCAATCTCACTTCTAGCAATTTACCCTAAAATACATTTACATTTTTACAAAATGACAAACTCAAAGAATGTTTGTTGAAGCATTGTTTATATTAGCCAAAGATTGGAAATAGCCCACCTGTCTACCAATAGCAGATGTTACTGTCAGAACTAATTGATATTTTGGACCAGATAATTCTTTGTTGTGCCATTGTCCTATGCATTGTGGGATGTCTAACAGCATCCCTGGCCTTTGCCTGCTAGCCGCCAATAGCACTCACCCCTCAACACCACAATGATTGCAGATGATACCAAATGTCCACTGGGGTGGGGGAACAAAATCTCTCCCATTCCTCCATTGAGCACTACTGATTCATAGAGAACTGGTTAAATAAACAATGATATACCTATATGTGAAATACTGTGCAGCTGATATTTCAACAATTTAATATGAAATACTGATTGGATAATAAAAAGTATGGAAACAGGAGAAGAAGGGAAACTGCTGTTTTGATGGTTTCAAGAATGGTGAAGAGAAGCAGAGGTCTGGGGATGTAGCTCAGTGGTAGAGTGCTTGGCTAGCATGTACAAATCCATGGGTTTGATGCTCAGCACTACAAAAGGAGAGGGAGAGAGGGAGACAGAGAGAGAGAGAGAGAGAGAGAGAGAGAGAGAGAGAGGTATTGCCATTATCCATAGCACTTTTTCAAAATGCATTTAATATATCTTAAAATTTCAGCTGTGTAAAAAGTAAGGCTATGTTTTTTTAAATCAAGATTGTGTTCAAGATATATGTTGATAGCCAGGTGGCATATGCCTGTAATCCCAGCACTCGGGAGGCTGAGGCAGGAGGATCACCATGAGTTTCAGGCCAACCTAGGCTACATAGTTAGTGCAAGTCCACCCTGAACTTTGTAGCGAGACCCTAGCTCAAAACACCAAAATATAAAATAAAATAAGATAATGAAGCTGTATAAGAGGGCAAAAAGCACTTTTTATACAAAAAGTACTTAAGTTATAAGAATATTTCTTATATAAATTAATTTCCAGAAGGTGTTGGAAGAGTCATTGGACTTGTTTTTATCTTAGGATTTTGTACTACTTTAAAGAATTCCTCAGAGATCTATCCCACTTTTAATAAATAGCTAATTATGGAAGTAATAAAGTTACATTTTTCCAATTCATTTTAACTTCCTTTTGAGAATAGTTTATTCTTTAATTTCTTAAGCCAAAAAAGAATAAAGTTTTTGCCTTTATTTGCCAAAGATCTAAAACAATCTTCCAGTTGTGGCTCAAATAAAAATAGCTACCTTATAGGAGAAAAAAGATAACCTATTGATAATGAGTACCAATGAGACTGTCACACAAAATCTATCTTTGATTAAACCTGCTGCTGAATCTTGAGATCAGAGATCTCAAGATATCCACAAAGATCCTTTTATTTTTCCACTTAATATCATATCTAAGTGCCTACTGTGTGCAAGCATTGTATTTAATCCTGAGAACAGTCTCAGTCGCGAATGACACATTTCTTGTTTTCAGGGAGGGAACTAGATCTTTAAAAACTCTTATGTACAAAATGTTATGAGACTACATAGAAGAAGCACAAAGGAATTGGCTTATGAGTCTGCTTTTTTATATTTAATTTTGTTCATATCACTCTCATGACTGCAGTGAGTGTCTTGCTTTTCATTGCCTACAAAAAAAAAAGTCTTCTTTCTGTAGAATTTGCTGTTTGTATAGAATCCAGGTTAGGTCCTACAAGATCCCACCTCCTTATAAAGTCTTTCTGAACCATCCCCAAGCCACCATAAATGTAATACTTTTCCTTTGTTGTTCATATACTATGTGAAAGGACCTATGCATATAATGCTTTTATTACATTCACATCAACAATTTGAGGGAGTGATTATTATGCCCTCTTTATAGGCATAGAAAATGAAGCTTAGATGTTGCTGAGCTGCTTCCTGTGGCTCAAGATGATCCTGGGCTGGTGCTAGGACTTCCCTTGTGTCATGGACCCCAAGCGCCAGTCTCTGCTCACCTCTCTGACCAAGTCTGAGGCAGCATTGGCCTCACAAGGCCTGCCCAAGGGAGAAAGAGAACAACAAGAAGCAAGTGAACATATTGATGAAGTACAAAATGAAATAGACTTAATGAACAAGCCAGTGAGGAGATATTGAAAGTAGAACAGAAATACAACAATTGTGCCAACCATTTTTTCAGAAGAGGTCAGAATTGATCGCCAAAATCCCAAATATTTGGGTAACAGCATTTGTTAACCATCCACAAGTGTCTGCGCTGGTTGGGGAGGAAGATGAAGAGGCATTGCATTATTTCACCAGAGTCAAAGTGACAGAATTTGAAGACATAAAATCAGGTTACCAAATAGGTTATTATTTTAATGAAAATCCTTACTTCGAAAATAAAGTTCCCTCCAAAGGATTTCATCTGAATGAGAATGGTGATCCATCTTCAAAGTCCACTGAAATCAAATGGAAATCTGGAAAAGATTTTTTAAAACTTTCAAGTCAAACACTGAATAAAGCCAGTAGGAAACATCAGCATGAAGAACCCTAGAACTTCTTTACCTGATTTACCGACCATGCTGATGCAGGTGCAGATGAGTTAGGAGAGGTCATCAAAGATGATATTTGGCCAAATCCATTTCAGTACTACTTGGTTCCTGATATGGATGATGAGAGGGGGAAGGAGAAGAAGAAGAAAATGATGAAGAAGGAGGAGGAGGAGGAGGAGGAGGAGGGAGGAGGAGGAGGAGGGAGGAGGAGGGAGGAGGAGGAGGGAGGAGGAGGGAGGAGGAGGATTGGAAGATATTGATGAAGGGGATGAGGATGAAAGTGAAGAAGATGAAGATGATGATGAAGGGAAGGAAGGAGAGGAAGATGAAGGAGAAGAAGACTAATTGAACACTGATGGATTCCAATCTTCTTTTTTGTTTCCTTTTTAAAAAATTTTCTCCAATCCCTGGAACCAAGCTGCAGTCTTTTTCCCCCCTTCTTGTGCTCAGTCACCCTGTTCTTGAAGTCTCTTTTGTTAAACACCATAGTTCTGGACTTATTTTATGGGAGGTACCCTGAGCAGAACACAACTGGAAAAGCATCTCTACACCCTTCTGTTCTAAATTCATTTTGATCCCCTCCTGTCTCACACAAACCGTATGGAATCAACACCACCGTGCTCTGTGGGAAAAAAGGAAACCCTTCCATTCCCTTCGCTCTGTGGGAAGCTGGAGGGCACTAGGCCCCTCTGTGGTAGTGCATAGAATTCTAGCTCTTTTCCTCCTTTCTCTGTAAATTGGGATCAGCGATTACAGTGTTTCTATATGAATACGCACAGTTAGCATTCACCAACACATACATGTCTACTTTCTCTTGTTTAAAAAAAAAGTAAAAAGAACTTTAAACAATGGGGTATAGGTCAGCAAAGGGGGTTTTGAGATGTTTGAGTGGTTAAGTGGGCATTTGACAACATGGCTTCTCCTTTGGCATGTTTAATTGTGATGTTAACAGACATCCTTGCAGTTTAAGATGACCCCTTTAAAATAAAATTCTCTCTTAATGATGACTTGAGCCTGCCACTCATGGGAGAATCAGTACCTGTAGGGTCTTATTTGGAATTGACATTCTCTATTATAATTTTGTTGGTTTATTTTTAAATTCTTTTTTGTTTTCACTAGAAAGGAAAAGGCGATGCACAGTTTTAAATGTTCAAAGTGTGCAAGTTGCTTTGTTACAGTAAAACTACATGTGTACACTAGAAAAAAGAAAATGAAGCTTAGGAGGTTAAATAATTTGCCCTGATTCTCTCTGTTGCTAAGTGGTTGTGCCAAGACTGAAAAAGGCCTGATTCCAAAGCCTGTATTCATAAACACTGCACCTAACAGTCTGCCATTGTGTTACTCTGAACTTTCATAGCGTTTGTCAACTGTACAATGTATTTGGCAATTCATCAAACATTAAGTGTCTAACATGTATCAGTCACAATAAATGACTCTTGGCTGAGAGTGTAGCTGAGTTTGCCGAACACATGCCTAGTCTGTATGGGGCTCTGGGTTCTTCATTCCCAACAAAAACATTGAAAGGGGGCTGGGGATTTAGCTCAGTGGTTTCCCTGCCTGCTGTGCAAGCACAAGTACCTGAGTTCAATCCCCGGTAAAAAAAAATATTGAAAGGAGCAAGACTCCTGTTATTTATGGCTTAAGCTATTGTTTCTCTCTCTCTCTCTCTCTCTCTCTCTCTCTCTCTCTCTCTCTCTCTCTCTCTCTCTCTCTCTCCCTCCCCCCGCCCACTACATAATTATTTTACCTTCTCAACTTGATTGTAAAACTTCTCTTATGGGTGAGGACTTTTAGGTAGGTCCTGTGATACTGTAGTATTCTATTTGACTAACAACTGATCCCTGGTTTTTTTCACTCTACCTTGAAATGTCTCTCAGATCACATCAATTATTACTTTATCTCCTAACTGCTCCCTGAGCAGTTTTATCTTCTCCCTTCAAAGATTCTTCTTCCATCCAGTCCAGAGTTGTCTTTCTAACATATGCATTTGATCATATTCTTCTTCTTGAACACCCCTGATTTCACAGGACAAAAGGAACATTCCTGATCCTAAGGTTGGAACTTTCTTTTCCCGGGCTACTATCTCCTGTTCCCCCTGAGACACTCCACTTTCATGTCCACTAGTCCAGTCACATTAGCCAAACAAAACATGCTCTTCCATAGCCCTGGGTCTTTCTTTTTTTAAATATTTATTAGTACATGTTTGCTGTATGTAATGATTATATTCATCATGGGGAGTTGGTACAAGTATGTAATACATTTCAATTCTTTTTACTTTCTCTCACCCTCCCTCCATGTCTAGGTTCCTTTCCCATTTGCAAAGGATTTTTCTTGCTATTTCATATTATCTATATTTTATTTTGTTCTTTAAATTATTTATACTTTGGGTTTCTCATATAAAAGAAACCATGTGATATTTATGCTTGTATGTCTGATCTGTTTCACTTAGGGTCTTAAAGTACATCCATTTTCCTAAAAATGACTTAAATTTATCATTCTGATGCCTGAGTACTACTCCATTACATATATATATATATACACACACACACACACATGTATATATATATATATATATATATACACACACACGTATATATATATAATCACATTTTCTTTCTGTATGCTTTTTCCCTCTGCTAGATAAAGTTCCTTTCCTTATTCATGTGGTGACCTCATCCTCATCTGTCAAAGGCCAATTCAAATGTCTTAGACTTCAATCCCATTAGTGCCTGAGAAGTTCTTTCTTATGTGTCTCATTTTGTTTATATTTACATGTTTCATTTGTTCACCCTATGTTAGAGATTTAATTATCTGCTTCTTGCTTTTAGTCTGAGCTCCTTAAGAGTTAAGGTTTATGTCTTTTTCCTGTCTGTGCTATCACAAAGCAGGCTCATGATAAAGTAGGTAATAAATCAACAATAAGATGCACAACATATCCTTTCTGTAACAGTCTCACTTTTCCCATGCTTTTTCATTAGAGTTAATCTACATATACCCATAAAAGTTAAAACAGAAAGCCAAAGTAGACTGTGTGTTTCTTTCTCATAAGGGTTTTTTTCCAAGGGTGTCTTGGTGAAAAACCTTCCCCAGTCAGTCCCCACTCACCCAATTCTAAAATTCCAAAGGAGGCTTTCAGGCTTGTCTTTACTAAAGTCACAGAGGAATTTTTCAATCCAAATTGATAACCTAGTTTTCATTTCATTTGAACCACTTATCAGTCAACTGTGATTTAATGACTAACATTAGTCACAACAGGAAGTAAAAATCAAATTAAGTCGCTACACTGCCTTTTAACAAAAATTAAATCTTTTCTTCACTATCTTTACTGGGCAGAGGCACCTAGCAGCTTCAGAAGCTGGGTTTTCCTGGTTCTTATCAGCATATCTGCTGTTTTCTGTTTATTTCAGGGAAAAATCATTAATATTCAGTAGCTCCCAGGGAGTCAGTATTTTAGTGAAATTGGCCAGTGGCAATCCCAAAAGTTGAAGCATACTTCTCTATAGGGAATGGCATGTCCAGGTCTAACAGTACTCTATGTATTAAAGTGTCTGAGTGTTAGGTAAAAATTTTAACATTCTCATTTCTTCAAAATTAAAAATCCAGTTGTGATATGTATTTGATTTATACTCACTCACCACTCTGCAGACTATTTAAGGACAGGAACTCTCTCCATAATCTGTGTCTGCTATGATACCATGGAGAGAATAGATACCTAACAAATATTTCTTGAATTAAATAAATTGAAACCAGAGCTCATTTCAATAATTCAGTTCAATAATCTGTGGAAGTCAATGGGAAAAAATGAAAACACAAGGTCCCTTGTTTAAAGAGCAATGGGAAAGTGCCGTCTAATGTACTGAAATATGAAGCCACATGTGTGTAATCCCAGGGTTCAGGAGGCTGAGGCAGGAGAATTGGAAGTTCAAGGCCAGCATGGACTGTGTAATGAGACCCTATGTCAAAAACATAAAAAACAAAAATAAAAACAACAAAGAAAGTACTGAAATATGACCTGAGGATTTACCTTAGTGGGCAGAGCACTTGCTTAGCATGTGCAAGGCTCTGGGCTTAGTCCCCAGCATCACAAAAATGATAACAACAATGATTATGATGATAATAAAGTACTGAAATATAATTTTATGGCAGCGTTATTCATAATATCCAAAACAGTGGAAACAACCCAAATTTCCATCAACTGGCAAATGGATAAACAAAATATGATGTATACATAAAATGGAATAATTGTCAGCCATATAAAGGACTAAATAACTGAGAGTGCTACAACGTAGATCAGTCTTTAAATCATTATGCTAAGTGAAAAGAAGCAAGTCCTAAAAAGCCATATATGATTCTATTCATATGAAATATCTATAACAGAGAAATCTATAGAGATATGAAATAGATTTGTGGGGGCTTAGGAATAGACAAGGGAAACAGATTTTTATTGGTAAGGGAGTCATGGCTAAAGGATTCAAAAAATAAATAAAGGACTCAACCTTTCTTTTGACTCAATTTTGGAACATTTTCATTGCCTCATTATATATATATATACATATATATATCTTTTTGCATCTATTTGTGAATATACTAAAAATCATTGAATTATACACTTTAAATGAGTGAATTGTTTGGTATGTGAATTATATCTCAATAAAGCTGTTTTTAAAAAGCACTACAATATAAACCATTTTCATTTCTTTAAAAATCTCTTTCTAGACTTTAAATGATATTTTAAATTGGATATGTTTGTGATACATAATACAGTGGACCCTTGACTAATGAACTCAATTGGTTCCATGGTTGTAACTCAAGTTGGCTGTAAGTCAATACAGCTGAGATCTGGATGTTTACCTGGGTACACATTACAGATAACAAGAGGCAGATAAATCTTCCATTAACCTAATTAACCCAAGTTGTTTGTATGTCAGTCCAGTTGTAACTTGAGGGTCCACTATAATTTTCATTTATTTGGGGGAGTTGATATATATATATATATATATATATATATACACACACACACACACATACATATATATATATACCATATCTTGATCATTTTTGATCCCTTCCTACTCCATATTTTTATTTGCTATTTAATATTGTTCTTAAAAAAGAAATATACATTAAAAATTATTTAACATGAATTCATAAAGCCAGTTTTAAATCCAACTATCAGGGAATCATTGGAATTATGTATTTTGTATATTGTAGCTTATACATTTACATAGAACAGTAGAAACACTACATGAAACCATTTCTCATGGAAATACTTGGTTTCTAAATCACTGTAGATCCATCTTTTGATAAGCAATGCCTCTGAGGACATAAAATTTCTTGAATTCTAACTTTTTTCTCAACCGAGTACATCATGTATTGTTTGGCAGCCTCTTGGAACTGAACTGAATATTTCCTCTCTCTATCATCCTGTCCTGACACCACCCCACCCAAAAAAAGAGAGCTCAGAGAGTAAATTAGAGTCATTTTGCTCAGTTTATCTAATGGTGAATAGATGGCCCTGCTGAAAAGGTCTTAAGCTCCTAATGTGGCTCTGGTTGACTGAGGAGACTGGGGAGGGGTTGCACAGGGGTTGGATATTTTTGGGACCAGGGCTGTAGTTCATTGAGACTGTACATTAATCAGCTTTCCTCTCACTGGGACACAATGGCAACACCCACAATTTAAAGGAGGAGGGGTTTAATTTTACTCTCATGGAGATTTAGCCCATGGTAAGCTGGCTCCAAGGCAGAAGTGTCATGGTGGAAGTGCATGGTGGAGCAAAGCTTCTCAGTTCATAACCATGGGAAGTAGAACAGGGGAATAGCACCAGAGAGGAAGGGGTGAGGGACTATATAGATCCTAAGTTCACACCTCCATGACCCACCCAAACACATCCAGAAGTATGTTCAACCAATCCCCTGGGCAGATCCCAGAGCCCAAGTTGACACTCCACCTTAACAATCATATTTTACCCTTTGTCAACTTGATATCCAAACATATCTCCTTAAGCCATATTTAATCATGAACTAAACACAAGGTCATAATTCCACCTAACATGATACAACTATCCTGCATACAATTGAAACATAATAATCCCCTCCCAAAGTCTCAACAGTCTCAGCATTACTAAAAAGTCCCAAGTCTTCACTGATACTCAAGGCAGTCTTAGCTGTGAATATCTGTAAAAATAAAAAACAAGTTATGTAATCCCAAGGCACAATGGCACAGAGTAAACATTCCCATTCTAGTTGGAAAGAATGGGTGGATAGAAAAGAACTGAACCAAATCAAGACCAAACCCCAGAAGGGCAAACATTAAATCCTGTAGCTTCATATCTGGCATTCAGGCATTTGTTGGTAGGATGTGAGTTCCAAAAGGCTTGGGAAGCCTCAATTCTATGCACTTGCTGGCTGCAACCTGCATGACCTCTCTGTTGGGCTAACTCCACTCATGGCCTACAGCTTTCCTTGGCAGATGCTCCATGTTCCTGGCATCCCTGATTTCACTGCTGCATCTTCAGCTTCATTCCCACAGTTTCATATACTGCATTCTCAGAGGCTCCTTGCCTGGCCTTCCAGGCCTTCTTTTGAAATCTAAGTGGAAGGCTTCTTGACTCCACAACTCTTACATTCTGTATGCCAGTAAGACCAGCATCACATGGATGATGCAAAGGTCTGTCAATGTGAGTAGTAGCCAGGATCTCCTGGACCATGGCTGTATTGGCCTCTGAGTCCCTAGATAGCTGAGTACAGTGAAATGAATCTTGGACAACCGATTACCTACAAGGCTCTTCTCAAGCAGGAGTTCCAAGAACTCTTTTTTTTAAAATTAATTTTATTGGTACATTGTAGGGAACAGAGAAAGGGGACATTACTAGAACCTCTGCAGTAAGTCCTAGTCTCCTGTGAGCCACGGCAGCACAAGGCAAATTACAGGAAAGGTAGGAAAATGAGACTGAGAAGAAGCTGAGCTTTGGGTCTGATCAGTGCTGCTCTGGGTGACAAAGACAAAAGCCCCCAGCTTACCGCACCTTTTACTCAGTACTCAGTCCATCGGGAGAAACAAATGTAACAAATGACTTGCAGAGAGTTCAGTACATCCTGTGTAAATAAGATGTAACGGTCCAAGATCAAGGAGGAACTGAGTAGATGTTTGTTCCTCCCAGGATGTTCTCAGCTCCTAGGATGTTTCTTGTCCTGGAGAATCACAGCATCATTGGATCATTGAGGTCTCAGTTGTGACTGGAGGCCAAAATGGCCTCAGAATTATGTCTCAGAATTCCATAGCTGGGCTGTAGGCAGAACTAGGCTAACCAAATGATTTTTCCCTAAAATTATGTAGCATTGCTCCAGACAGTACATTTTAGGTATGCAATATAATGACATTCATCATTGGAAATTTGTACCTTTACATAATCTCTCTTGATTCTTATTTTTTCCCCATTCCCCTGTTCTCCCTTCAACCCCTCCATCCCTCCCTATTTACAAAGACTTTGTTCCTATTTTTTCATTGTCTCACATTAATTCCATTCCCTTCTTTCCTTTCCCCTATCCCTCCCACTTCCCCTTCCCCTTTGCCCCTATTCTTCCTATTTCAAAATATCTATTATACCTTTTAGTCCTTATTTACACTTTCAGTTTTTCACAACAGAGAAACTATTTGGTATTTATGCATGTGTGTCCTATTTATTTCACTTAAGAGTATGGCCTCAATGTGTATCCATTTAGCTATAAAGGCCTCTAATTTCTCATTTTTTATGGCTGAGTAGTACTCCATTTTATTAAAAAACCACATTTTCTTTATCCAGTCTCCAGTGGATGGGCAATTGGGCTGCTTTCAAGTTTTAGCTATTACAAATTGTGCTGCTATGAACATGGGCGCACATATATCACTGTGGTATGATTCTTTTAATTCTTTGGGGAAGACACCCAGCAGGGGAATAGCTAGGTCAAATGGGACTTCCAGTCCTAGTTCTTTTTTATTTATTTATTTATTTTTGCTTAAATTGTTTTATTGGTACATTTTAGGTATACAATACGTTTACATTTATCATTGGGTGCTTGTACCTGTACATGATGTATCTTGGTTCTTATTTTTTCCCCATTACCTGTGTGCCTTCACCCCCTCCACCTTTCCTCATTGACATAAACTTTGTTTCCATTTTTTTCCTTTTCTCATAATTTTTCCTTTCCCCTTCCCCTCCTACTTCCGCTACCCCTTTGGACATTCTCTTCCTATTTCAAATTATCAATTATTCATTTTAATTATTTTAATCCTTATTTACACTTTCAGTTTCTCACACTAGAGAAACTATTTGGTATTTACATGTGCGTCCTATTTATTTCACTTAAGAGTATGGCCTCAATAAGCATCCATTTAGCTATAAATGTCTCTAGTGTCTCATTCTTTATGGCTGAGTAGTACTCCACTTTATAAAAAAGCCACATCTTCTTTATCCAGTTTCCAGTTGATGGGCACTTGGGCTGTTTCCAAGCTTTACACAGACTGTGCCATTATAAACATGGGTGCACATATATCACTATGGTATGATTCTTTTAATTCTTTTGGGAAGATACCCAGCAGGGGGAATAGCTGGGTCAAATGGGACCTCTAGCCCTAGTTCTTTGAGGTGTCTCCATACTGATTTCCACAATGGTTGCACCAGTCTGCACTCCCCCCAACAATGGAGAAGGGTTCCTTTCTCCCCAAACCCCTGTCAGCATTTGTTATTGGTTGATTTCTTGATAACAGCCATTTTTTCTAGGGTGAGGTGAAATATCAGTGTTGTTTTCATCTGCATCTCTCGAATGACCAGTGATGTTGAACATTTTTTCATATATTTATTTGCTGGTTTTACTTCTTTTGTGTGAGAAATGTCTGTTCATTTCAGATGCCCATTTTTGAATTGGGTCTTTGAATTTGGGGTGTCTGATATTTTTCAGTTCTTTATATATTCTAGATAGTAGTCCTTTGTCTGAGGTACAGCTGCTAAAAATTTTTTCAGATCGGACAACTTGCCTGTGTTCTGATCAGTCACCTCCATTGTTAGCGTTTTGCATGCAATTGTGATTTTTATATCAGGAGAAGCCAAAACTTGCAATATTATTTTTAGCAGACAAAAAAAAAAAGAAACCAGAACTAAGTATAAAATGCATAAATATTTCTGACTTGAACATCAGATGGCACTGGGTGCAAATAGAACATTCATCCTTTCAACAGAATGTTTGGAGAAGAGACTTTAAAAGGAGACGGTTATTTTACGGGACCTGTCTAGAGTTAGACTAGTACTGTAACTCACACCTGTTAAAAAATACGTCAATAGCCAGGGATTTAGCTCAGTGGTTCCAGTGCCTGCCTCGCAAACACAAGGTTCTGAGTTTGATTCCTGGTACAAAAAAAAAAGTCAATAAAGGAAATTGTTCCTGTGCTGTAAAGGAGGGCTTCACAGAACCACTGACTTAGATTCAGCCACCAAAGACGC
Source organism: Heterocephalus glaber (assembly GCF_053883595.1). NCBI lineage: Eukaryota > Metazoa > Chordata > Mammalia > Rodentia > Bathyergidae > Heterocephalus > Heterocephalus glaber. The sequence continues at coordinate 27,982,194 of NW_028258296.1, read as the reverse complement.
TGGCTTTTTGTTTTCCTTTAAGGAGGAGGAAGCCTTTGTTTTGTCCTTCCTGCATCCTTCTTCACTCCCTTTCTGTGCTGTTTTCCATAGTGATGAGACTGTTAACTTTGTAGCCATGGCTCACAACATTGTGTCGATAACTAAACAACTTCCAGGTGTGCGAGCAACAAGGGGAAGGTGGTAGGCCATGACTGCCGAGCAAAAGATGTCACCGTTAATTGTAAAGCGCTTTGTAAAATTCACATTTGCAGAATAATAAAGTCAGTTCAACCTCTCCCCCCAAAATTGTAGGTTGTCTCTTAGCTCTGTTGGTGGTTTCTCTTGCAGTGCACAAGCTTTTTAATAAGATGAGATCCCAGTTGTTGATTCTTTGAGCTAGTTCCCATGCTACTGAGGTTTTGTTCATAAAGTCTTTTCCTATGCCAATGTCTTCAAGAGTTCTACCTAATTTATCTTCCAGCAAGTTTAGTGTTTCTGTTTTAATATTTAGATTTTTAATCCACTTTGATCTTAGTTTAGTGCATGGTGATAGATATGGGTCTAGTTTTAATCTTTGGCAGGTTGAAATCCAGTTTTTCCAACACCATTTATTAAAGAGCCTATCTTTCCTCCAATGAGGGTGGTTGGCTCCTTTGTCAAAGATGAAGTGGCTGAGTATGTCTGGAGTTGTTTCTGCATCTTCTAATCTGTTCCACTGATCCTTGGGACTGTTTCTTTGCCTGTACCATGCTGTTTTTATCACAGTAGCTTTGTAGTATAGTTTCAAGTTGGGGGTTGTGATACCCCCTGCTATATCTCTGTTGCTTAGAATTGCTTTTGCTATTCTAGGTCTCTTCTGGTTCCAAATGAATTTTTGGATTGTTTTCTCAAGGTTTGTGAAGTATGCTGCTGGAATTTCAATTGGGATTGGATTGAATCTATATAGCAGTTTGGGGAGTATGGCCATTTTCACTATATTGGTTCTTCCTACCCAGGAGCAACGTCTTTCCATTTTCTTATATCCTCTTTGATCTCTTTTTTCAGAGTGCTGTAGTTTTCAGTGTAGTCTCTTGCTTCCTTTGTTAGATTGATTCCTAGATATTTCGTTTTTTTGGATGCTATTGTAAAAGGAATTGTTTCCCCAATTTCTCTCTCAGTGAGTCTGTTATTTGTGTACAAGAAGGCTATTGTTTTTTGAGTGTTGATCCTGTATCCAGCTACTCTACTGAATCTGTCAATTAAGTCTAGAAGTCTTTTGGCAGAGTATTTTGGGTCTTCTATGTAAAGTATCATATTGTCAGCAAATAATGGCAATTTAATTTCTTCCTTTCTTATCTTTATTCCTTTTATTTCTTTCTCTTTTCTAATTGCTGTGGCTCATGTTTCCAGAACTATATTGAACAGGAGTGGTGATAGTGGGCATCCTTGTCTTGTTCCTGAGTTTAGTGTGAAAGTTTTCAGTTTTTGACCATTTACTATGATGTTGGTTTTTCATAGATAGCCTTAATCAGGTTGAGATAAAGACCTTCTATTCCAATTTACTGTGGGGTTTTTATCATGAATGGGTGTTGGATTTTGTTGAATGCTTTTTCTGCATCTATTGAGATGATCATAAGGATTTTGTCCTTGGCTCTGTTAATATGGTGTATTACATTTATTGATTTACATATGTTGAATCATCCTTGCATCCCTGGTATAAATTTGACTTGGTCAGGGTGTATGATCTTCTTGATGACCCTCTGTATTCTGTTTCCCAATATCTTGTTGAGGATTTTTTCATCTATGTTCATTAGAGAGATTGGCCTGTAGTTCTCTTTTTGGGTTGGGTCTTTCCCTGGTTTTGGAATCAAAGTAACACTTGCTTCCAGGGATGAATTTGGGAATATTGCTTCCCTTTCAATTTCCTTGATGAGTTTAAAGAGTAATGGCAATAGCTCTTCTTCAAATGTCTTGTAGAATTCAGCAGTGAAGCCATCAGGACTTGGGCTTTTCTTTGTTGGTAAATTTTTTTATTACATTTTCAGTTTCACTCCTTGTAATTGGGGTGTTTAGAATTTCTATATCTTCTTCATTTATCTTTGGCAATTCACATATATCTAGGAATCTGTCCATTTCTTCTGTGTTTTCCATTTTATTAGAGTACAGGTTCTCGAAGTAGGTATTGATGATCCTCTGGATTTCTGCTAGGTCTGTTGTGACTTCATCTTTTTCATTCTTAATCACATGGATTTGAGCCTTTTCTTTCTTTTTTCTGATAAGATTGGCTAAGAGTTTGTCAATTTTGTTTATTCTTTTGAAGAACCAACTCTTGGCTTCATTGATTTTTTGTATCATTCTCTTAGTCTACATTGCATTGATTTCTGCTCTGATCTTTATAATTTCCTTTCTTGTACAAGCTTTGGGTTTGTCATGCTCTTCTTTTGCTAGGAGCTTAAGGCTTTGCATTAGGTTATTTATTTGAGTTCTCTCAGTTTTTCTAACATGGGCATTCACTGCTATGAATTTCCTGTGTTGAACTGCTTTCATTGTGTCCCATAGATTCCTGTATGTTGTACTGGCATTATCATTTACTTGTAGAAACTGTCTCAGTTATTCTTTAATTTCCTCTGTGACCCATTGGTTATTCAGAAGTGTGTTGTTCAGTTTCCATGTGTTTATGAAATTCTTGAGGTTTTTTTGCTATTGATCTCCAATTTCATCACACTATGGTCTTCTAATATACAGGGGATAACTTCAAATCTTTGCACTTACTTAAACGTGTTCTATGAGTGAATATGTGTTCTATTTTGGAGAACAAACTATGTGCAGCTGAAAAGAATGTGTATTCTGATTTTGTGGGGTGGAACACTCTGTAAACATCTGTTAAGTCCATTTGTTCAAGAGTTTGATTCAGTTCTAGTATTTCATTGTTTGTTTTCTGTCTAGCTGATCTATCTATTTGTGACAGTGGGGTATTGAGGTCAACCACTACTATTGTATTAGTGCTTATTTGATTTTTCATGCCCATTAGTATTTGTTTTATATAGTTGGGTGCACTAGTATTTGGTGCATATATAGTTATGACTATCTTCTCTTCCTCTTGGATTTTTTCCCTTTACAGGGATGTAGTGTCCTTCTTTGTCTCTCTTAAACAGTGTTGGTTTGAAATACACTTGATCTGCAAAGAGGATAGCTACTCCTGCTTTTTTTGGGGGGGGGTGTTCTTGTCATATGGAATATTGTTTTCCACCATTTAACTTTCAGACTATGAGTTTCTTTTTTAATTAAGTGTGTTTCTTGTATGCAGTATATTGTTGGATCTTGCTTCTTGACCCAATCTGCCAGTCTATTTCTTTTGATTGGTGAATTGAGACCATTAACCTTGATGGTTATTACTCATGTGTACTGACTTATACTTGTCATGACTTTTTCTTTTTGTTGGATTCTCCCTCTTTGCATTTAATTACTTTTCATGCCTGATGGATTCATCCTGCTGGGCTTCCAGGGGTTGTGATTCTCTTCTCCTAGGATATTGTTTAAAATTTTTCCTAGGATATTGTTTAAAGAGTGTTGGTTTAGTATTCAGGAAGTTCTTCAGGTGCTCCTTGTCAAGAAAGTATCTTATTTCTCCATCACTTTTGAAAGATAGTTTTGCAGGATACATCAATCTGGTTGGAGGCTGTTTTCCTTTAGGGCTTGGAATACATCACTCCAAGCTCTTATTGTCTTGAGGGTTTGTGTTGAGAAGTCTGCTGTGATTCTGATGGGTTTTCCTTTGTATGTGATTTGTTTCTTTTCTCTAACTGCTTGTAGAACTTTGTTCTTCTGTTGGCTTTCTGGAATCTTATCTATTACATGCCTATGTGTAGATTTTTTTTTATCAAGGCTAGTTGGAATCTTATATGCCTCACTTATCTGTATGTCAAGTTCTTTTCCCCTCCTTGGGAAGTTTTCTGCCATCACTTCTGTGAAGAGTGTTTTGATGTCATCTGCACTCTCTCCTGTTTCTTCATTGACTCTGATCAGTCTTATGTTATTCTTCTTTGCATAGTCTAGAACCTGCTGGATTGATTTCTCATGGTTCCTTACTATTTTAAAGAAATTTTTCTTTTCCTGGTCAATAATTGCAATCTTATCTTGCATATTTGAAATTCTGTCCTCACATATGCTCATTCTGCCATGAAGACTTTCAATGGAGTTTTCAATCTCCTGGAAATCTGTTTGCATCTGTTTTATGGATTCCATTTGTTTCTTATGTTGGGATTCCATCATGTTCCTCAACTCCTCTATTTTTTCATCTGTCTCCTCTCTAGATTTATTAATTATGTCTTTCTCTATGGGCACAATCTCTGCTGTTATCTGAGAAATTATTTCTGATTTCATTTTTTCCAGATCCTCTTTTGTTGCCAGTTCAGGGAGTCCAGGTAGTTGAGTACCAGATTTTTCCATCTCGTTTCCCTTTGGGGTTGCTTTAGGTGACCTGGAAGTCTGGTTTTGTGATTTCTTTATGTGTCTTCTCATTTCAATGGGGGATGGGGTTGGGGGTGGGGGGGGGGTGTGCTGCTGGCACCTCCATGGCTCACCTCCTTGGTGCTGGGGGTGGCTCTGCTCCTCAGCGCTGGGGCCTCCAGGGACTCTTCTCATATGAAAAATTGATGCTTTGTACAGTGAACCTTCTGTGCATTGAGTCTTGCTGATTCCTGAAATGCTCTCAAAGAATCTTTCTTTTTTTCCCTGTACAAAGTGCTTGGTTTCTCTTTAATGATCTTGTCAGCAGTCACAATTCCTTTGACCCCAAGTTTAAACTTGGGTTTAACAAGGGTAAACATAAAGATTTGCACATTTTTCTGCTCTGCTTTTTGCCCCAAATTCTCACTATCTATAACTCTGGGATAAAATCAGCCAGCAGTACCCATGCAACAGCCTGAAGTTGGGCTGTTTTTGAATTTCCTCTGACAAATCAATTACTCTACTGTCCTTAATGTTGGTCTCTGACAAAATCTTGGGGCATGGGCAAAATATAGATTAATTTTTTATCAACATGTAACACCCATGGCCTCTACTCCAATTGCCATTGAAAAACTTATTCCCAACTGAAACCTGAGCCTGACCTTTACTGTCAGCATGCTTACCAGACCAGCTCTGAACAGAATCACCTATCAGGCTTTGCTTACAGCATTTCTCGAGCCCTCATCTCCAAACCTTCCCAAACTCCTTCCACAAACCAAAAGCTTCTAAACCTCATGTTTAGATGGTTACAGCAACTCCATTTCTTCAGTACCAATTTTTGTATTAGTCAGCTTTCCTGTCACTAGAAAAAATATCTGAAACCCACAACTTAAAGGAGAGGAAGTTAACTTGGCTCAGAGTTTTGAGGTATTCAGTCCATGATCAGTGAGCTCCAAAGCAGAAACATCATGGCAGAAGGGGATGGTGGAACAGAGTTGCTCAGTTCCTGAAGCAATTTGGAAACAGTCAGAAAGAAAAGGATGAGGGACCAGGTATAAATCCCAAGGTCATACTTTCATGACCCACCCAGACACCCCCAGAATGTGCTCCACTAATACGATGGGCATATGCCAAAGTGACTCAAGTTGATAGACTACTTGAACCATCACAGGCTATGTCTGATGCAGCTGTGCATCAAGTAAACCATGAGAGATCTGAGACAAAGCTCCTTGCCTCCCAGCCACTCTTAGAAGCACCATATATCATTAGAATAAATGATGAGAAAGGGTGTTTGTAAACTAAAATTGCAGATGCTGAATAATAGTATTTTACATATTGCTTTTTATCCACATCTAACTTAATGGCCTTAATAAATAAAGGTCATCTATATAGCTTGACTAAGAGAAACTTTTAAATAAGAAGTTATTTAAAATACTATTTAACTAGAAAAATACTTTTTATGTTTCATGTTGCTAAAGCACAATTTCTAAGTTATTTTATAACTATTATAGTAAGAGGAGCTCAAAAATATTTATTGAATATAGAATAAGATGAAAGAATCTAATTTTGAAGAAAAACTGGGCTAATAGATCCCTAGATGTAATTGAATACAATAAATTCTACTGCAGTGGTACCTTGGTTCATGAACTTAATTCATTCCACAATTCTGATTACAAACAGAATTGGTTTTGAACCAAATCAAATTTCTCCATAAGGTTCAATCTAAATAAGGTTAATCTTCTCTGAACCATATGTAACCACAAAAAATATGAAACAAAGTACAGTACAGTATGAAGAGAGAGAACACTTGCTTGAAATCTTGCTTGAAATGACTTGGGGCAGAGAGGACAGGAAGGTGGGTGGGGAGGAGGTTATTATTTGGAGAGTCCCCCTCCAAAAGGACATTGGGGAGATTTCCTTCAGGAGTTTCCTATCTTCTTTGTCTCTTAGATGCAGTGGAGGACATTGAAATGTTTCTTCTAGAACTCTTTCAGAGTCAAGGACATCTCTTCAGTGACATTAAAAGACCTGGTGAAGAGCACCTTTGTGTATAGCTTCTTGAAATTGCAGATCACTTGCTGGTGCATGGGCTTTGAAGAGGTGATGTGTTATGGGGGAGGAACTTGACTTTATGACATCATACTTAGTGTCCATATCATCCATCAAGGCTGGAGGGTGTGCTGGGGCATTGTCCATCAGAAGAAGGCATCTTTCTGATTGTCAGAAAGATATTTCTTAATGGTAGGTGTGAACAGCTTCTGCACTCATTCCATGAACAATTGCCTTGTGACTCAAGTTTTCACATTGGCCCTCCACATGACAGGCAGTCTGGTCTTTTTCACATTCTGTTCATTGAATGCATGAAGGGTCTGGGAAAGGCACACCATTAGTGGCTTAATCTTCAGATCTGTGCTTACATTCACACACAGAAAAAGGATCAATCTGTCCTTCATAGGCTTGCATCCCTGCAGTGCCTTTTCCTTCTGAGTAATATAGGTTTTGTTCAGCCTTGTTTGATTGCAGAGTGATATATCCTTCTGCCTTCATGAATTCCACTGCCTTCATGCATTCTTTCTTGTAGGCTTCTACAGCAGCCTTGTCAGAACTGGAAGCCTCACCGTGTCTTATCACACTGTGGATGCCATTTCTCTTGCAGAATTTATCAAACCACCCTCCACTGGCTTTAAATTCATCACTTGTTGCACTTGTAGAGGGGTTTTCTTGCAGTAAATCACTGTGCAATTTCCTGGATTTTTCGCAGATGATAGCTTCACTAATGCTATCACTTACCAGTTGTTTCCCATTCAACCACACTAATAAAAGTTTTTCCCAGGTCCTCTTCCAGCACTTGTGTCCTCCACTTGGTTAACATTGTCACCCCTTTTGCCACATTAGCTCCTTTGATGGCATCTTTATTCTTCAAAATAGTTGAGATTGTCAACTACACCATCTTGTACTCTGAGATCAAATCAGTCACACAAATACCACACATGCTTTTCTACAATTTCCTTCTTCAATTAAGTAGTTATTTTCTTCAAAACCTTCTTACTATTCTTGCTCTCCACTTTCTTGCTACCTTCATTACCACTCTGCACATTCTGGTTACCTTCATTACCACTCTACACATTCTTGTCACCTTCATTACTGCTCTGTACTTTCTTTTTACCACCATGCTTGCTCTGCACTTTCTTTGGAGCCATGCTAGATTGAATAATACTGTACAGTACTGTATGTGCTAAAAAGCACACAAAAAAGCTTCACAGCAAGTGTGCACAGGTCTGTCTGTATAGTGCTATCATATTTGAGTATTTTGAATTTTAATTCCTGGAATATTTTATTTGTAGTGTATATATGGTGTTCAATATGAATATTTCCTACTCTGACCAATTACATAGATCTAGTATGTAAATATTTCACTTACTTAGTTTCTAGATTAAGGTTTCCAAACTTCTCTATCAATACATCATTAAATTTCTAAATGTATCTAAAACCGTAGTTCTGCTTTTAAAAAAATTACTTGTTTTCATTATTGTCAAATTAATGCACTTTTTGCTTGTCTAGGCCTTTTGTGGTTATAAAATTAACTTTTGTTATCTTCTTGTGTCATAAGCCTTGCTAGCAGAACAGCACACACTTTTGAAAACTGCAAGTGTAAATTCTATCCCTGTGCAGACGGTTGATATGCTACTGATTGGTAAAGGGGTGGAACCATGGGAAATACAATCTCAGACCAATTTTCACCTCATTATTCAAGCACAGAACAATCAGAGAGCCCCACTGGGATCTTTTTCTACATTAAAAATACTTAGTACATGAAAAGATACATTGACTTAACTTTTTTTTTAAAAAAAAGATATATTCAGCTTGTTTGGTGAGTAAACAACTTAATGCCAGGAAGAGTTTTTTTAATATTATCTCTCAATTAAACTTCCTAAGCATAACATTGTAGCAATCAAAGATTTTCTTTCATCAACTTTCCCATTTCCATTATTTAATTTGTATGAATTCCCATGGGAATGGACTTTATATTCATGGAAAAACTTTGTCATGGATGCTATTAATTTATATTTTATCTCTAAGATTCTTCTTTAATCTATAAGAAGTAAGTCTATGTTAGTAATTTAAGAATCTATAAATGATTAATGCCAGCATTGATCACCCATGAACTGGGAAGCTGCATTAGAAACAATGAAGCCAAACAACAAAGCCAAAGAGGAACAATGTCATTTCTTTTTATCAACCAGACTGACAGAAGAAATGCTATGGATATAATGTTTCCTTCTTAGAGAAGGACAGTTGACAAAGATATCCAATTGTCTCCTTGTGGATCAGATATGAAAGTGTAAGCAAGATGATAACATCACAGATGGCTCCCACAGTTGACCAGAACCATACCAGAAAGGTATCTTCCAAACTGGAGGTAATTTTCTAGTAAAGTATCCTAGGCAAGTTCTTAGACTTACCCCATTCAAAACTTTTATCAGTGATCTAGACCATGTTTCTGAAGATTATTTTTTTAAATCATGACTTCGCTCAGGCAAAATCTTCTTAGACAATAAATATATAAAATGGATAAAAACTAAATGGCTCTGGTAAAGGGGTGGGATGGGGGTCATGAATAAAAGCACTTTCATACAACTCTAGATCATTGCAGAGCTAAGTTAGGGAGCTCCTGACCAAAGTTAATAATACTGGCTAAATTTTATTGGCACTCACTCTGTGCCAGGCATTGTGTAAGTATTCTACAATCTCTTATCTCACATAATCACCACCATATCTTTCTCTGAGAAAGACTTCCTTACTAGCTCCTTTTTCCTTAAAGAAATTTAAGGACAAGAGCTCTTTAGCTAATTGTTCATGATCACAGAGTGAGAAATAATGTAGCTGAGTCCAGGCACCAGGTTTCTGGGCTTCCAAGCCTAGACTTTGAACTATGGTATTTGGCCTCCTATGAAACCATGTGAGTTACAGGAGTCATGCTCTGTAGTGCAGAGGGGTCAAAGGATTAAGAGCGGCAGTGGGCAGTAACGTAGCACAAATCCCCAAATATGCCATCCAGCCAAAGTATACTGAATTGCTCTATAGCTACAGTCCTATCTCCTATCTCCAGCTCTTATTTGCTTCTGCCCCTCCCCCTTTCCCAGCGGCTGATCTGTGGCTTCATTTTGTGTGAGGTGTCCTTTGATCAAATTTGGCACCTTGTGGTTAAAATGTAGTGTTCACCCTGTGATGTTCCCAGTGTTCCTTTGATTGAATTTGACACTTCTACTCCTCTAAGAGCCCACCCATCTGTTTTCAGTTTTGTGATGCCACAGCTGTAGCCACCCAGAATGCCAGATGTAGAATAACAGTTGGTACTGTGAAAATGAAGAGTGAGCAACATCAAATGGATTTTCTTTCTTTTACTTAAAAACACACGATATATTTTCAGGTGAAATTTTATGTACTGGTTCCCATGTTTACATATGAGCTTCATCGTAATTTACTAATTCGAAGCCTGGCATGGTGGCACTCACCTGCCAGCACTTGGGAGGATCGCCATGAGTTCAAGGCCAGCCTGGGCTACATAGTGAGTTCAAGACCAGGTTGAATTACAGAGCAAGATCCTGTCTCAAAACAAAACAAAATAAAGCTGGGCATGGTAGCACATGCCTGTAATCTCAGCACTTGGGAAGCTGAGATAGGAGGATCACCTCAAGTTTGAGGGCAGCCTGGGCTACCTAGTGAGTTCAAGGTGAGCCTGAACTACATAGTGGGACCTTGTCTCAAAAACCCCCAATAATAAATAATAGTAATAATAATAATAATAACATACTAACTTGAACAAAAGTATTTCAGCATTGCTTTGAAAAAAGTTGGTTATTTCATGCTGAAATGAACTCACTACAAAAAAAATACTTGTAAGAAACATGAGACTCTATTTGATCAGCAAGATATGAAACTTTGATAAAATATTGGTTAGGTAAAGATATGAGGAAACAGCATGTATACATTGCTTATGTATCAATAAAATTGTTATGAAATAGTATTAGGTGATATCTGTTAAATAAAATGTACATGCCCTTTAACCCCAGACACATAAAAAAGAAGAGATTTACTGCTTGTTGTGGCTTGTATCTAGATCCTCCCCCGCAAAAACTTCACTTACCTATAGGTAGGGCTTTTGGGAGTGAATGGATCATGGATGTGTGATACTGGATAATTCCATTGATTGGTTTAGCATTGGTTTAGCATGCGTGGGTGTTGGATTTACTGAACAGGAAAGACCCACCCTGGGTGTGGTAGCATCATCCAATCATACCTGGTAGCCTGGATGAAATAAAAAGAGAAGGTGGAAGGGAAGCTGCCACTCCTGCCTGCTAAGCCAAGGACTGTTTCTCCTCTGCCATGCCCCTCTGCTATGCAGCCCTGCCTTGCATCCAGCCAATTATGGTCTGAAACCTCTACAAACTGTGAGCTAAAACAAACCTTTCCTCCTTCAACAGTCCCCCCCATTAACTTTATTGGTACATTTTAGGTATAAAATACAGTTACATTCATCATTGGGATCTTGTACCATTACATGAGTCTCTTGGTTCTTATTTTTTTTCCCCCTTCCCTTGCCCTCCCTTCACCTCCTCCACCCTTCCCTATTTGCAAAGACCTTGTTTCCATCTTTTTCCTCTTCTCATATTTTTTCCTTTCCCCTTTTTTCCCTTCCCCTACCCCTCCCAATTCCCTTGCTCTTTTAGACCTTTTCTTCCTGCTACACAATATCAGTTATACATTTTTTAAATTACAATATTAAGATCTAGGAGACATTACCACAGATTTTACAGAATTTAAAAGGATATAGAAAGCATATTACAAAAATCTTTTTTGAAATAAATTTGACTTCTAAGAAGTAACTTGGAAGACAAATTAATGAAACTAACTCTGGAAGAAATATAAAATTTGAATAGGACCTATTAAACAAAGTATAATCCTAGCTTGAAAACCTACCTATATGACAACAATAGGCTCATAAACATTTTAACTGATAAATTATATCAAACACTTAAAGCAGAAAAAAGAAGGAACACTTCTCCCCTCATTTTAGGAAATCAACATTGTGCTAATCCTGAAACTGGATAAAGATAATAGAAGAAAAATGTACGAACATAGATAAAAATTTGTTTAACAAAACAAACTATTAGAAGTCAGATCTGGCAGGATGTAGAAAGTGGTTTTGTTATAGGGATGGCAGTGTTGGTTCAGCATTGGAAGATCAACTCCCAAAAGTCATCATTTTAACAGAGGAAAGGAAAAAGCCATATGATCCTGTCACTAGTTGGAGAAAAAGTATTGGACTAAATTCTACAGCTGTTCATGGTAAAAGCTATCAGGAGACTAGAAGTAGAACAGAACCTTCTCAACAGATTAAAGACATGTACTCCATACTTCAAGCGAGAACGCCTTATATGAATGGAGAAGATACAATGCTTTCTCCTTAAGGTGGGGAACAAGGGCAGATATGCTTACTCTTTTATCTGTCCATTAAACTTTGAAACCTAGTCCTCACCAAAATAGCCTGGCAATAAAATGACACAACTAGGATAGGATTGGCAGGTAGAAGCAAAATCTTTATATGTAGATGAAATGATCATCTACAGAGAAAATACTAAGAAATCTCTAGGAGCCCCTAGAACTTGTACTTGAATTTAGCAGGATTAGAAAACACAAGGTATATATAAAAATTCAGGTCTATGGATACTTGCTATAAGTGAAGAATTGGATATTGAAATTTAAAGGTTATGTAGAAGTACAAAGGACCTAGAAAAGTTAAAAACAAAAACAAAAACAGTGTTGGAAGATGTTTAGTACCTAATTTTAAGACTTCTTCTAAAGCTGCAGTAATCAAGGCAGTGTTGGTGTAAGGAAAGACATATAGATCATTGGAATAAAACAGAGTATCTAGAAATAGAACCACTCATATATGGTCCACTGAGTTTTGAAAGATTATTGAACATTAGCATTTTACAGAATATAAACTCAATTCAAGAGCCGAGGAAGAGATAGTGTTTTCAGCAAACGGCACTAGAACACCTGGTATCCGTATATAAAAAATTAACCTCAACCCTTTTTTTCCATACATGAAAATAACTTGAAGGGATCTATGAACCTAAATAAGAAAGCCTAAAAGTATAAAACTTTAAGAAGAAATCATAAGGAAAAATGTTTATGAATTCAGGGTAGGCAAGAACTACCTAGGATACAAAAGACATGATGTATAAAAGAAAAAAATTGATAAATGAGATTCCACCAAAGTTTAGAACTTTAAATGACATCATTAAAATGAAAAGTAGTCCTTAAACAGACCATATTTACAATGCATATAACCTATGACCAGAATACATAAAGAATTCTTAGAGCTCATTAATAGACAACCCAATTAAAATGTAGACATAAGAAGATGATAAATAGCCAGTATAGCACAAGGAATGGTGTGCAACTCTGGAATCAGAAAAATACTAATCAGTACAATAATAAGATTGAATTATACACTCATTAGGGAGATGAAGTTAAAAGTTTTAAAAGCCTTGTCATGACTTTTCTTTTTTTTGGATTCTCCTCCTTTGTGTTTAATTTGTCAGGCCCAATGGATTCATTCTGCTGGGTTTCCTGGAATTGTGATCCTCATTGTCTTTTCCTAGGGTATTGTCTAAAATTTTTTGGAGTGCTGGTTTGGTATTCATGAAGTTCTTGAGGTGCTCTTTATCATCAAAGTATCTTATTTCTCCACCAATTTTGAAAGATAGTTTTGCAGAGTACATCAATCTGGGTTGGAGGCTGTTTTCCTTTAGGGCTTGAAATACATCACTCCAAGCTCTTCTTGCCTTGAGGGTTTGCACTGAGAAGTCTGCTGTGATTCTGATGGGCTTTCCTTTGTATGTGATTTGTTTCTTTTCTCTCACTGCTTGTGGAATTTTGTTTTTCTGTTGGATTTCTGGAATCCTAACTATTATATGCCTATATGTAGATTTTTTTTTGATCAAGGCTATTTGGAGTCCTATATGCCTCACTTATCAAGTTCTTTTCCCCTCTTTGGGAAGTTTTCTGCCATCACTTCTGTGAAGTGTCATCTGCACTCTCTCCTCTTTCTTCATTGACTCCAATCAGTCTTATGTTATTCTTCTTGGCATCCTCTAGCAGCTGCTGGATTGATTTCTCATGTTCCCTTACAATTTTGCAATTTTTCTTTTCCTGGTCACTAATTGCAATCTTATCTTCTATATGTGAAATTCTATCCTCACATTGGTTCATTCTGCTGCACAGACTTTCGATGGAGTTTTTAATCTCTTGGAAATCTGTTTGGATCTGTTTTATGGATTCCATTTGTTTCCTATGTTGGGATTCCATCATGTTCCTCAGATCCTCTATTTTTTTAATCTGTGTCCTCTCTAGATTTATTAATCATGTCTTGCACCATGAGCAAAATCTTTGCTGTTATCTGAGTAATTATTTCTGATTTCATTTTTCCCAGATCCTCTTTTGTTGCTAGTTCAGAGAGTCCAGGTGGTTGAGTATCAGATTGTTCCATCTCGTTTCCCTTTGGGGTTGCTGTAGGTGATCCAGAAGTCTGTTTCTGAGGCTTGTTTATGTGTCTTCTCATTTCCATGGGGGGCGGGGGTGCTTTTGGCACCCACGAGACTCACCTTCTCTTCCCTAGGAGCTTGGGATGGTGGTGGGGGAGCTTCCTTCTGGGTGCTGGGACTGGCTGAGGTTCTCTGCCCTAGGAGCCTGGGATGGAGGTGGGGAGCTTCCTTCCGGGTGCTGGGAGTGGCTCAGCTTCTCTGCCCTAGGAGCCTGGAATGGAGCCGGGGAGCTTCCTTCCAGGTTCTGGGACCAGCTCAGCTTCTCTGCCCTAGGAGCTTGCGATGGCAGTGGGGAGCTTCCTTCCAGGTTCTGGGACTGGCTCAGCTTCTTTGCCCTAGGAGCCTGGGATGGCAGTGGGAGAGCTTCCTTCCAGGTTCTGGGACTGGCTCAGCTTCTCTGCCCTAGGAGCTTGGGATGGCAGTTGGGGAGCTTCCTTCCAGGTTCTGGGACCGGCTCACCTTCTCTGCCCTAGGAGCTTGGGATGGAGGCGGGAGAGCTTCCTTCCAGGTGCTGGGACCGTCTCAGCTTCTCTCTCCTCCTTCAACTGTTAATGTTGGGTATTTTGTCCCAACAATGAGAAAGTAACTAAGATAATGCTTATTTTCTTCTCTCATGCTAACAGAAGGGAGACTGTGAAGACAAATGGAGAAGATATCCACAAGCATAAAATCAATTGCTACACCATTATTTCAGACTCACAGACTACAAAACTGTGAGAAAAAATTTCTGTGGTTTAAGCTACCCAGTCTGTGGCATATGTTATAAAAGTCTGAGCAAACTGATATAGATGTTAATTTAATAATAACTAGCATTTATCATTAACTTTCTAATGCACTTTTTGCTGTACATCTTATTTGAATCTCATATCAGTTCTCTGAAGTGGTTATTACAATGTTATCATAACATTTAGGAAACTGGGGATGTGAGAGTCTCCGAGATTACACAGTAAGTGACAAAATTAGGTCTCAAACCAAAATATTCTGGCTCTGGTCTTCTTTCTACCAAGTGGATACTTCCCTATGTAGAAATCATCAGTGGCTTTCCATTGCCTAAACTCTTCTTCAAATGGCATATGAGGTTCCTCACATTCTGGTGTACCCTAGATTTCTAGCTCCATCTATGATCCTATTCCCCTTTCAACCAATGCTTCATCAATATAGAATCACTTGCCCCTCTTCATAAATGGAATGCACCTTGCTCTCTCATGTGATAGTGATATATTTCTCAAGCCATACTGCTTTAACTGCCTTCTCAACTTAACAAATTACTATGTGTTCTTCAAGATCCATCTCAAATAAAACCTTCTCTACAGACCCAAGTGTATTACTCTTCAAGAGTGAAAGAAAGGCAAGGTAACTCCCTAAGTCAGGATCTCCCTATCTGTAAATGGAAAGGTGTGCAGTGCATGTCCTTCTTAGGGCTTATGGTAGCACTAAATAAGATAGCATGTACAGTGGACCCTCAAGTTATGACCAGCTTGATATATGAACAACTTGGATTAATTAGGTTATGGAAGATTCACCTGCCTCTTGTTATCTGTAGCACACACCCAGGTAAACATCCAGATCTCAGCTGTATTAACTTAGTTACAGCCAGTCCTTGGAACTGATCAAGTTCATAAGTCAAGGGTCCACTGCACAAATTTTCTAAAGTGTCTGAAATTAAATATTCAAAATATTGGGGCCATTATTGTTATACTGATTATTTCTATGTTTCTATCTCTCCTACTTGACCATGGTATCTTCTTGAAGGCCAGGAAGAGTCTTATTCACCTGTATTTTATTGACGTTTGTTGAATGAGCTCATGAATGCCTAAGGGACAACAATGTGCTTTCAAGATTTCATCTATCCTAAGTCCAAGGTAATACAGATAAGAACAGAAACTAAGGAAACTATAGCAGCCATTAAAAAACTCTTCAGAAAACATTCTCTTTTTTTAATTCATAGAACAAATGGGGCTTCCTTCTGTGATTTATGTCTACTGATTTATCAGAAACTACCAAATGTGTTACCTTAAAACACAGAGAGCAACATCTGGCTGGGTCAATTTTGACATGAAGAAGGAATAATTTGCATAGGTCAGACTAAGAAAAAATACAAATCTTCTGATTTTTTTCCCATTCAACAATTATCAGTAATTTATTACAGAGGATTTAAAATATATTTAACTGAGGAGGTGATCGATGATAAAAGTTTGGAAGATCAATATGTTAGAAACTCCTTTTCTCTCCCCTCATGGCCACCATTAGGAGGATCTTAGAAACACTGGTTTTAAAAATGTTGTTTTAATATATTGTATAAATGGGCCGGGAATTTAGCTCAGTGGTTCCGTTGCTTACCTTGCAAGCACAAGGACCCGAGTTCAATCCCAGGTACCAAAAAAAAAAAAAAAAAAAAAAAAAAAAATATATATATATATATATATATATAGTATAAATATCATATAGGTAAATATAAGCTTCTAGGTACAGCTATTCTTTTTTGTACAAAAAAATGATCATGATAGATAAATATACATCAGTCTTCAAGGTCAGATTCTCTTGAAACAGTCCCAAGCTATTAACTGTGAGAGTAAATTAAATTGTAATTTAAGGACATTTTAAACAGTTTAACAAATCTTTGTCCATTGAAGCAGTCCTAGAAGAGATGATATACTTCTAGATTAATCTTAAAGGTTCTCCAACTGTACGTGCAATCTGAATATATGCTCCAAATTACCAAATTCAGATTCTACTCTCCACTATTCCATCTATTTTCTTCAGTTTGTATGCAGATTCTGCAAAGCAGGTGGTCTGTAGCTTGCAACTGACAACACTTACCAGCTGTTAAATTTACACATTGCTCTAATTTAAATGCTTAATTGCTCTCAGTGCATTCAATTTACAGCTCATAAACCCCTCTCCGCTGGTCCCCAAATCTCTTTGCCTGTGATAGATTCTAAAGCTAAATGAACCATAGTCTCCCTTGGTAGAAAATGAAATATATGACTAATCTTATACTCCTCTGAATGTTTATAATTATTTGTTAGAAAAAGTAACATCTGAGAGTTTTCTTTCAATCAGCTTTGCAGAGAAATAAAAGGTTAGGCTCAACAACTGTCAGGTCTTCTACTAATCCATTAATCTACTTGCTCCTTGAAACTGAAACACAGTGATAGTACCTATCCTATTATTTATAGGGTCCAGGATGACTAGGGAGGCTAAAGGAAATACTAAATGCTCTCAACAGAGACTATATCATTATAAACTATGCTAATTTCAATGGCATCTAAAATAAAGAATACAGATAGTAATCCCAGCTACTTGGGAAGCTGATGCAGGAGGATCACAAGTTTGAGAACAGCCTTGGCAACACAGTGAGACCTCCATCCCCTCCAAAAAAGAATACTGGTATAAACATCATAGTCTAGATGGAGGATCTGGTAAGGCTTTTTTACTTTCTACCTGAATCCTTACCTGAGAAATTGAACGTTGATTTTGAAAGAGCTCATCTCATTTAACTTCATCTTTTTATACCTGAGAACATCAGGTTCCAGAAAGTTCAAGTAGTTTCCCACTAATGAGTGATGGAGGGCAGGACTAGAGTCTTAGGTTCTTGCTTCTCCAGGCAGCATCTTGATGACTTGACCATGTAGCCTCTCTTGTCCCTCAGTTTGTAGACAAAACTACAAACTAAAACAAGGACAAAAGAAAAAATACAAATAAACCTTTTTGCTTCTCTTTTCTTCTTAGTACTGGGGATTGAACCTAGAGCCTTCACATTGAGCTGCATCCCCAGCCCTTTTTATTTTTTTATTTTGAGACAGGATCTTAATAAGTCACTAAGTTCCCCAGGCTGATCTCAAATTTGGAATCTTCCTGTCTCAGCCTTCCAGAATGTTGGGATTACAAGGGTATGCCACCACACCCAGCTCATAGAAGCCCTTTTTAAAATTTTTTATCAGTTTAAAAAACTTATTTTTTTAAGTTTAGTTTATTGATACAATTTAGATATACATAATGATCACATTCACTACAAGATGCAGAAATTGATTTTCATTCTGTCACTGATACCCATGTGCTTTCTACTTTAAGCCAAACCATATATGAAAATAGAAATTTACACTAGGCTAAATTACAGTGTTTCTTGACTTAATTAAAAAGGACTCACTATTAGAGTTCCTTAAATATGTATCTAGTGAATTTTTAAGTTGGCTTATGCCAGCCTTGAGAACACATTCATCATGTAAATTAAGTTATTTATGCAGTCAAACTGATTAGCAAGTATTTATAAAGTACCCAACACTGTGCCGGGTGCTCTACAAATTTCTAAAATAGTAAGGGCAATATAAGCTGTGTTCCCTTATGACAAGAAAGTGGCATATTAGGTGGTTGTGGGCCCAAGACAAACAAAAGAACTGGAAAACAAAATAGTATGTAATCTTAAAATACAGAAAATGTGTAAGGCATGTACAATAACGGGAAAAAGACAAGTGAAAAACTTTGTAAAATTTAAATGTCTCTGAACAAATTTTATTTGTGTGCTTTTCTGTTTATTCAAGAGCTTAGAAAATGAAAACAGGTTAAAAGCAAGGCAGATGAGAAATCGTCCCGGAGGCCAGAGGAATGGTTCAGTGGGGGGAGGGCTTGGAGGCCCTGGGTTGCTTGGGGTAGTGGGGTGAGAAACCACTCTACTCCTTTTTAATACTACATACAGTCCTTAGGCAGGTTTGCAAGAGTTTTGACGCCGCCTAGTGGCTAGAAATAATAAAAATACAATCTGTCTGTGCTCAGCTGTTTACATTTTTTAATGCCAAAAACACTGGAGAAAAGTTTAATTTACAACTACTTTTTAAAGTTTTCTTTGAATAAGGGAGGCTGTGTAGTGGGTAAGTACATAATCTCTGGAACAAGACTGTCTCAATCCAAACACCAGCTTTGACACTTGCTAGTTGTTTCAATTGGGCAAGTGTTGCTAAACCATTCCATGTCTCAGTTCTTGTCTGCAAAAAGGGAGTGATAATAGCAGCACCCTCCTTGGGTCTTTATGATGAGGCTTAACTGAGTTAGCATTTGTAGGGCACTTAGAATAGTGCCTATCACAATGTGAGCATAATATAAGCATTTGCTAAATAAATAAGAACAAATCACAGTAAAGATTATCCTTATGTTTAGGTTATACTGATGATAACTTACATTGCTAACTTGGAAAAAATTATTTAACTTCTCTGGGCTCCTTAGGTCATTTAATAATAAATAATCATGTGTCAGGACTTTTTTAAGAAATAGATTTCAGGGCCAGGGGTTTAGTTCAGTGGTTCCGGCACCTGCCTTGCAAGCACAAGGTCCAGACTTTGATCTCTGGTACCAAAAAAAAAAAAAGAAAGAAAGAAAGAAAAAGAAAAGAAATAGATTTCATTGTCTAAAATAGTTTTAGGTTCACAGGAAATTTCCATGTACTGTGAACCCAGTTTTTCCTACTGTTATTGTTTTCTATTAGTATTGTACATTTGTTACAAAGCATGAACCAATATTAATACGTGTATTAACTAAAGTCCATAGTTAATATTGGACTAATATTCAGATTTTATTAACTTTTTTATAATGTCCTTTTAATGTTTTACTCCCTCGTCCAGAATATCATATAATATTTAGAAGGCCTCTCTCTGCTGTGATAATTCTCAAACTTTCCTTGTTTTTCATGTCCTTGACAGTTTTGAGAAATACTGGTCAGGTGTTTGGTAAAATGCCCCTTGATTGGAATTTGATGTTTTTCTCATATTAGGTTGGGATATGGCATTTGGGAAAGAAGATTAAAAAGATAAAATACTATTTTCATCAGATTGTATCAAGGGTATACACTATAACCATGATTTTTATGATTTGATGTTGACCTTACTCACCTGGCTGAGGTAGTTTTTTGTCCATTTTTTTCACTGTAAAGTTCCTTTTTTCCCTTAATTTTCATTCTTTTAAAGGGAAGTCACTGTGCATACCTGATACTTATAGTGGGGATTTAAGCTTTCCTGTCTTGAAGATAGAATACCTACATAAATTTTTTGGAATTCTTCTGCATCAGGAATTTGTCTCTTCTCCCCCACTCATTAGCCTATTTAATCATTTATTTATATCAAGATTGATTCAGACATTTATTTTACACTCCGGGTTATAATATAATGTTTCTTTTGTTTACATATCTTATTTTACTCTAATTTTTCTACCTTTGGTAATTGGAAACTCTCAGTTGGCTCTTGTGCCTGTTTGACATAACCCTAATTATTTATCTCTATATATTTAGCATTTCATTACTTTCTGGCACTACAACATCCTCTAGTCTCATCTTTTATACTTCCTACCCCAACCTAGAATTAATCATTTCTCTAAAAAGCCCTTAGTGCCTTTTATTGGAGAGTAATATTAGAAATCAAGATCTAGGTAAAAGGCGCCAATGTCTATGCTAATGAACACACTAGGTCTTTTAATACCTCTTGGCTAACAAATCAAAGAAACAATATATATATGGAAATATATATATATATATATATATATATGTGTGTGTGTGTGTGTGTGTGGTTCTATTTCTAGATTCTCTTTTATTCCAATGATTTATGTGTCTTTCCATACACCAACACTGCCTTGATTACTGTAGCTTTAGAGGAAGTCTTAAAATTAGGTAGTAAACATCTTCCAACACTGTTTTTTTTTCTTTTTCTTTTTACTTTTCTAGGTCCTTTGTACTCCTACATAATTTTTAAATTTCAATATCCAGTTCGTCATTTATAGCAAGTATACATAGACCTGAATTTTTATATATACCTTGTGTTTTCTAATCCTGCTAAATTCAAATACAAGTTTTAGGGGCTCCTAGAGATTTCTTAGTATTTTCTCTGTAGATGATCATTTCATCTACATATAAAGATTTTGTTTCTACCTTGCCAATCCTACCCTAATCGTGTCATTTTATTGCCAGACTATTTTGGTTTAGGCCTATGTTTCAAAGTTTAATGGACAGATGAAGAGTAGGCATATCTGTCCTTGTTCCCCACCTTAGGGAGACATCACTGTATCTTCTCCATTCATATAAGGCATTTTTGCTGGAAGTATGGAGTACATGTCTTTAATCTGTTGAGAAGGTTCTGTTCTACTTCTAGTCTCCTGATAGCTTTTACCATGAACAGCTGTGGAATTTAGTCCGATACTTTTTCTCCAACTAGTGACAGGATCATATGGCTTTTTCCTTTCCTCTGTTAAAATGATGACTTTTGGGGGTGTATCATCCAGTGCTGAACCAACACTGCCATCCCTATAATAAAACCACTTTCTACATATTGCCAGATCTGACTTCTAATAGTTTGTTTTGTTAAACAAATTTCTATCTATGTTCATATATTTTTCTTCAATTATCTTTATCCAGTTTTAGGATTAGCACAATGTTGATTTCCTAAAATGAGGGGAGAAGTGCTCCTTTTTTTTCTGCTTTAAATGTTTAATATAATTTATCAGTTAAAATGTATACAAGCCTGTTGTTATCATATAGGTAGGTTTTCAAGATAGGAATATACTTTCTTTAATAGGTGCTACTCAAATTGTATATTTCCATATGTAAACATTTGTATCCATACTAAACTGAAAAAGAGTTGTCACATATCTTCAACTTTAGTTGCTTAATAAATCTTCTAGCCTTCTTCTCTTGCTTATCTATAAATTCCCACTCCAACAGTGGGAAAACTGTTTCCACCATCTGCCATTCATTGACTCTTCATGTAGACCATTATCAGAATCATTAACCCATGTTTCCAAGTGAAACATATTTATCAACTAAAGTGAGTTCTTATGGGCAATTGATTTTATCTTTAGTCTTACAGATTTCATTCATTTCCAAAGTTACTTAAGATGAGCACCTTTCCCCCTACTTTCTTCAGTGGAGTTGTTTCATATATTTTTAATGCAGCTAGATTTTATTGTCATGGTCTACTTTCCTTTCTGGAACCCTCCTACCTCCTAAATGATTCTATTTTAGTTTGCATACATTAAGTTTCACTCTTTGTGTTGTACAGTTCTGCAGGTTTTAAGAAACAGGCTTGATGTATCCACCATTATAGTATCATCCACAAGTTTCACTTACCCAAATGACTCTTGCACTTCATTTCTCTACTCTGCTCTACAACTGAACCCACAGCAAACTCTCAAATTTCTCTTGACTCTACAGTATTGTCTTTCTAGAATGTCATATAGTTGTAATCATAGTTTATAACCATTTCTTCTCTTAGCTTTTTTCACTTAGTAATGGTCATTTAAACTTCCTCAGTGTCTTTAAATGAGTGATAATAGGAACTGGGATCAGACTTGGAAGACACTGAGCTTTTCATTGATAAAATGAGGTTAACTTTCTTTTGACTCTGCACTGTGTAAATTTCCCACAGAAAGTCAAAGCAATTCTGTTAATTTGCATTTAGGTGGCCTATTTTCTACTCTGAATGTTCAAGACTGAATTTTCTCCCCTAGGTTGACACTACAATATGTGGCAAGGCCTGGGGATTGGGCCAATACTCCATAGAGGCCATCAGAACAGCACTGTTATGGAATAAAATTCTCTAAGGGAGAAGGACGTGAGAATTTGGAAACTGGAAAAGTAAGAGTTGCCTCAGTTCCAACTCTGTTCAGTCGTCATGACTTTGGCACTGGAAGATGACATGACAATTTGTACCAAAAAATAAATTACCAGTTTTGTATAATCTTTGGTGAAGACTTGCCAGCTCTACCGACTCTACAGATCTTTTTCACATTTCAGCCAATGCAATCTGCCAGGGAATGTGTACTGAGTGACACATCACGTAGCTAAAAATAAAGCAGCAATAAATTTGACACCCATTACTAGATGTCAGATATAAAATCACCAAGTGACTCATAATTATTATTTTGACCATTTCAAATACAAGTAATTGAGTTTCCTAAATTCATTTCCTAAGATGCAAATGGCCCCAAAATTTAAATACAAATTTGTTATGGAATAAAATTTCAGAATGTGAAAAAGTATACAAGTCACAATGGTACAACTATAAACATGTCCTTATCCTCATTGAGTTAGTTAGTATTTAGTTTATGGTTCTTATAATTTTATTGTTATTGTAATCACATCTTTCCCTTTTGGAGAAAAAAGTTATTTTGGTCAAGATAAATTAGAAATGGTTATGTATATAACCAGTTCAGGAACTGAAGCTTCCTGAGAGCAGGCATGTGTTTCAAGTCTCCTTGTAGCCTCTGTGCAGCAGAAGCTTTGAGCTGTCCTCTTCAGTTTATAGCACTAGACCCCCAGCTTTTAAAGGGTTACATGGCCATTAAAAAAAAAGATGACATTTTCCCAACCTGCTTTATAGATAGGTATGGCCTTGTACTAAGTTCAGACAAATGAAATGTAAGTATAGAGTTGCATAGTCTTTAGGGAGATCTCCTCCTCCCCGCTTTTTTATTGGTACATTTTAGATATACATAATGATAACATTCATCATAGGGAATTTGTATCTGTACATGATATATCTTGCTTTTTTTTACCCTTACCCCCCTCCCTTCAACCCCTTTTCCTCTTCTTATTTACAAAAGCTTTGTTTCCATTTTTTCCCTTCTATCTTTTTTTTCTTATTCATTCCTTCCTTTGCCCTCTCATATCCCTTGTTATCCTTATTTGAACATTTTCTTCCCATTTCTCAATATCTTTCATACATTTTGGTCCTTATTTACACTTTTGGTTTCTCATACCAGAGAGACAATGTGATATTTAAACACATGTGTCTTATTTATTTCACTTAAGAGTATGGTCTCAAGGTGCAGCCATTTAGCTAGAAATGTCTCAAGCTTATCCTTAATGGCAGAGAAGTATTCTATTGTATTAAAAAACCAACTCATTGAGAGGAAGAGGCTTCCAGGCCACTGTAGCACCACTCCCAGTGCAGAGGAAGGGGCTTCTGGGCTGCTGTAACACTGCTCCCAGCACAGAGGAAGGGGCTTCCAGGCTGCCATACCACTGCTCCCAGCACACAGAGGGAGAGCCACGTGGGCACCAACAGCACACACCCACCTTGCCCCAACCCCATTGAAATGAGAAGACACATTAAATAAGTCTCAAAACCAGACTTCTAGATCATCTACAGCAACTCCAAAAGGAAATGAGATGGAACACTCTGATACTCAACCACCTGGACTCCCTGAACTGGCAACAAAAGAGGATCTGGAAAAAATGAAATCAGAAATAATTTCTCAGATAAAAGCAGAGATTGTGCTCATAGCACAAGACATGATTAATAAATCTAGAGAGGAGCTGAGGAACATGATGGAATCCCAACATAGGAAATAAATGGAATCTATAAAACAGATGCAAACAGATTTCCAGGGGATGAAAAACTTCATTGCAAGTCTAAACACCAGAATGAGCCAATGTGAGGACAGAATTTCAGATATAGAAGATAACATTGCGATTAGTGACCAGGAAAAGAAAAATTGCTTCAAAATTGTAAGGGACCATAAGAAATCAATCCACCAACTGCAAGACGATGCAAAGAAGAATAACAGAAGACTGATTGGAGTCAAAGAAGAAACAGGAGAGACTGCAGATGACATTAAAAAACTGTTCACAGAAGTAATGGCAGAAAATTTCCCAAGCAGGGGAAAAGAACTTGACATACAGATAAGTGAGGCATATAGGACTCCAACTAGTCTTGATCAAAAAAATCTACACATAGGCATGTAATCATTAATTTTCCAGAAATCCAAAAGAAGAACAAAGTTCTACAAACAGTTAGAGAAAAGAAACAAATCACATACAAAGGAAAGCCCATCAGAATCACAGCAGACTTCTCAACACAAACCCTCAAGCCAAGAAGAGCTTGGAGTGATGTATTCTAAGCACTAAAGGAAAACATCTTCCAACCCAGATTGATATACTCTGCAAAACTCTTTCAAAATTGATGGAGAAATAAGATACTTTCATGATAAAGAGCACCTCAGGAACTTCATGAATCCCAAACCAGCACTTGAAAAAGTTTTAGACAGTATCCTAGGAAAAGACAATGAGGATCACAACCCCAGGAAGCACAGCAGAATAAATCCATCAGGTGCAACAGTAAATTAAATGTATTCCCCTGCTGCCATTCCACAAACCCAGGGCAGAGAAGGCGAGCCAGTCCCAGCACCCAGAAGGAGGCTCCCTGGCCCCATCCCATGCTTCTAGTACAGAGAAGGTAAGCTGCGCAGGCACCAGAAGCACCCCCACCCTTGAAAATCAGAAGACATGTAAACAAGCCTCAAAAACAGACTTCCAGATCACCTACAGCAACCCCAAAGGGAAACAAGATGGAACAATCTGATGCTCAACCACCTGGACTCTCTGAACTGGCAACAAAAGAGGATCTGGGAAAAATGAAATCAGAAATAATTTCTGAGCTAACTGCAGAGATTGTGCTCATAGTGCAAGACATGATTAATAAATCTAGAGAGGACATAGATTAAAAAAATAGAGGATCTGAGGAACATGATGGAATCCCAACACAGGAAAAAAATGGAATCCATAAAACATATGCAAACAGATTTCCAAGAGATTAAAAACTCCATCGAAAGTCTGTGCAGCAGAATGAACCAATGTGAGGATGGAATTTCACATATAGAAGATAAGGTTGCAATTAGTGAGGAGGAAAAGAAAAATTGCTTTAAAATTGTAAGGGAACATGAGAAATCAATCCAGCAGCTGCTAGAAGATGCAAAGAAGAATAACATAAGACTGACTGGAGTCAATGAAGAAACAAGAGAGAGTGCAGATGACATAAAAAAAACTGTTAGGGCTGGGAATTTAGTTCAGTGGTTCCGGTGCCTGCCTCCCAAGAACAAGGTCCTGTGTTCAATTCCTGGGACCAAAAAAAAAAAAACTGGTCACAGAAGTAATGGCAGAAAACTTCCCAAGCAAGAGAAAAGAACTTGACATACAGACAAGTGAGGCATATAGGACTCCAACTAGCCTTGATCAAAAACATCTACACATAGGCATGTAATTGTTAAGTTTCCAGAAACCCAACAGAAGAACAAAGTTCTACAAGCAGTTAGAGAAAAGAAACAAATCACATACAAAGGAAAGCCCATCAGAATCACAGCAGACTTCTCAGTGCAAATCCTCAAGGCAAGAAGAGCTTGGAGTGATGTATTTCAAGCCCTAATGGAAAACAGCCTCCAACCCAGATTGATGAACCCTGCAAAACTATCTTTCAAAATTGATGGAGAAATAAGATAGCACCTCAGGAATTTCATGAATACCAAACCAGCACTCCAAAAAGTTTTAGACAATACCCTAGGAAAAGACAATAAGGATCACAAGCCCAGGAAGCCCAGCAGAAGGAATCCACTGGGCGTGACAAATTAAACGCAAAGGGGGAGAATCCAACAACAAAAAAAAAGTCATGAAAAGGCTTTTAAAACTTTTAACTTCATCTCCCTAATGAGTGTATAATTCAATCTTATTATTGTACTGACTAGTATTTTTCTGATTCCAGAGTTGCACACCATTCCTTGTGCTATACTGGCTATTTATCATTTTCTTATGTCTACATTTTAATTGGGTTGTCTATTAATGAGCTCTAAGAATTCTTTATATATTCTGGTCATAGGTTATATGCATTGTAAATATGGTCTGTTTAAGGACTACTTTTCATTTTAATGATGTCATTTAAAGTTCTAAATTTTGATGGAATCTCATTTATCAATTTTTTTCTTTTATACATCATGTGTTTTGTATACTAGGTAGTTCTTGCCTACCCTGAATTCATAAACATTTTTCCTTATGATTTCTTCTTAAAGTTTTATACTTTTAGGCTTTCTTATTTAGGTTCATAGATCCCTTCAAGTTATTTTCATGTATGGAAAAAAAGGGTTGAGGTTAATTTTTTATATACGGATACCAGGTGTTCTAGTGCCGTTTGCTGAAAACACTATCTCTTCCTCGGCTCTTGAATTGAGTTTATATTCTATAAAATACTAATGTTCAATAATCTTTCAAAACTCAGTGGACCATATATGAGTGGTTCTATTTCTAGATTCTCTGTTTTATTCCAATGATCTATATGTCTTTCCTTACACCAACACTGCCTTGATTACTGCAGCTTTAGAAGAAGTCTTAAAATTAGGTACTAAATGTCTTCCAACACTGTTTTTGTTTTTGTTTTTAACTTTTCTAGGTCCTTTGTACTTCTACATAACTTTTAAATTTCAATATCCAATTCTTCATTTATAGCAAGTATACACAGACCTGAATTTTTATATATGCCTTGTGTTTTCTAATCCTGCTAAATTCAAGTACAAGTTCTAGGGGCTCCTAGAGATTTCTTAGTATTTTCTCTGTAGATGATCATTTCATCTACATATAAAGATTTTGCTTCTACCTGCCAATCCTATCCTAGTTGTGTCATTTTATTGCCAGGCTATTTTGGTGAGGACTAGGTTTCAAAGTTTAATGGACAGATAAAAGAGTAAGCATATCTGCCCTTGTTCCCCACCTTAAGGAGAAAGCATTGTATCTTCTCCATTCATATAAGGCGTTCTCGCTTGAAGTATGGAGTACATGTCTTTAATCTGTTGAGAAGGTTCTGTTCTACTTCTAGTCTCCTGATAGCTTTTACCATGAACAGCTGTAGAATTTAGTCCAATACTTTTTCTCCAACTAGTGACAGGATCATATGGCTTTTTCCTTTCCTCTATTAAAATGATAACTTTGGGGGGTAGATCATCCAATGCTGAACCAACACTGCCATCCCTATAACAAAACCACTTTCTACATCCTGCCAGATCTGACTTCTAATAGTTTGTTTTGTTAAACAAATTTTTATCTATGTTCATACATTTTTCTTCTATTATCTTTATCCAGTTTTAGGATTAGCACAATATTGATTTCCGAAAATGAGGGGAGAAGTGTTCCTTTTCTTTTCTGCTTTAAGTGTTTGATATAATTTATCAGTTAAAATGTATATGAGCCTGTTGTTGTCATACAGGTAGGTTTTCAAGCTAGAATATACTTTCTTTAATAGGTGCTATTCAAATTTTATATTTTCTCCAGAGTTAGTTTCATTAATTTGTCTTCCAAGGTACTTTTTAGAAGTTGTCAAATTTATTTTAAAACAGATTTTTGTAATATGTTTCTATATCCTTTTAAATTCTGAAAAATCTGTAGTAATATCTCCTAGGTCTTAATATTTTAATTTTTAAAATGTGTAACTGATATTGTGTAATAGGAAGTAAAGGTCTAAAGGAGCAGGGGAAGTGTGAGGGGTAGGGGAAAGGAAAGAAGGGAAAAGAAAAAAATATGAGAAAAGGAAAAAAATGGAAACAAAATCTTTGCAAATAGGGAAGGGTGGAGGGGGTGAAGGGAGGGCAGGGGAAGGGGAAAAAAATAAGAACCAAGATACTCATGTAATGGTACAAGATCCCAATGATGTATGTAAATGTATTTTATACCTAAAATGTACCAATAAACTTAATGGGGGGAAAAAAAGAAATTAAATGTAAAGGGGGAGAATTCAACCTAAAGAAAAAGTCATGACAATGATAAGTCAATATGTATCAGTTATAACCATCAATGTTAATGGTCTCAGTTCACCAGTCAAAAGAAATAAGCTGGCAGAATGGGTCAAGAAGCAAAAGCCAACAATATGCTGCATGGAAGAAACACACTTAATTCAAAAAGAAACTCATAGACTGAAAGTTAAAGGGTGGAAAACAATACTCCATGTGACGGGAACCCGAAAAAAAGCAGGAGTAGCTATCCTCTTTGCAGACCAAGTGGATTTCAAACCAACACTGCTTACAAGAGACAAAGAAGGATACTACATCCTTGTAAAGGGAACAATCCAACAGGAAGACATGACAATCATAAATATCTATGCACCAAACGCTAGGGCCCCCAACTATATAAAACAAATACTAAAGGACATGAAACGTCATATATGCACTAATACAATAGTAGCAAGGGACCTCAATATCCCACTGCCACAAATAGATAGATCAACTAGACAAAAAAAGTAATGAAATACTAGGCCTCAATCAAACTCTTAAACAAATGAACTTAACAGATGTTTACAGGGTGTTCCACCCCACAAAATCAGAATATACATTCTTTTCAGCTACTCATGCATGGGTCATTCTCCAAAATAGACCACATACTCGCTCATAAAACATGTTTAAGTAAGTGCAAAGGAATTGAAGTTATCCCCTGTATATTATCAGACCATAGTGCAATGAAATTAGAGTCCAATAGCAAAAGAAACCACAAAAATTTCATAAACACATGGAAATTGAATAACACACTTCTGAATAACCAATGGGTTACAGAGGAGATTAAAGAAGAAATTAGACAGTTCCTTCCATTAAGTGACAATGACAATACAACATATCAGAATCTATGGGACACAATGAAAGCAGTCTTACAAGGGAAATTCATAGCAGTGAGTACTCATATTAGGAAAACAGAGTGAGCCCAATTAAACAACCTGATGCTGAACCTCAAGCTTCTAGAAAAAGAAGAGCAGGACAACCCCCAAGCTCATACAAGGGAGGAAATTATAAAGATCAGAGCAGAAACCAATGCAATGGAGACTAAGAGAATGATACAAAACGTCAATGAAGCCAAGAGTTGGTTCTTCAAAAGAATAAACAAAATCGACAAACCCGTAGCCAACCTTATTAGAAAAGGGAAAGAAAAGACCTAAATCCATCCAATTAGGAATGAAAAGGATGAAATTACAAAAGACTCAGCAGAAGTCCAGAGGATTATCAGTACTTACTTTGAGAACCAATATGGCAATAAGATGGAAAACACAGAAGAAATGGACAGATTCCTAGATACGTATGAATTACCAAAGTTGAACGAAGAAGAGCTAAAAATTTTAAACAACCCAATATCAACCAATGAAATTGAAAATGTCATTAAAAACTTACCAACTAAGAAAAGCCCAGGTCCTGATGGCTTCACTGCTGAATTCTACAAGACATTCAGAGAGGAACTACTGCCACTACTGTTTAAACTTTTCAATAAAATTGAAAGGGAAGCAATACTCCCAAATTCATTCTTGCAAGCAAGCATCACCTTGATCCCCAAAGCAGAGAAAGACCCAACTGAAAAAGACAACTATAGGCCAATCTCACTAATGAACATAGATGCAAAAATCCTTAATAAGATAATGGCAAATAGAATGCAGAAGATCATCAAGAAGATCATACACCATGACCAAGTGGGATTTATCCTAGGGATGCAGGGATGGTTCAACATACACAAATTAATGTAATACACTTTATCAATAGAGCCAAGGATAAAAACTGTATGATCATCTCAATAGGTGCAGAAAAATCATTTGACAAAATCCAACATGCATTTATGATCAAAACCCTAGAAAACATTGCGATAGTCTACCTCAATCTGATAAAAGCCATCTATGAAAAATCAACAGCCAATATCACACTAAATGGTCAAAAACTGAAACTCTTCACACTAAAATCAGGAACAAGACAAGGATGTCCACTATCATCACTCCTGTTTAATATAGTTTTGGAAACATTAGACAAGAGAAAGAAATAAAAGGAATAAAGATAGGAAATGAAGAAGTCAAATTGTCATTATTTGCAGATGACATGATACTCTGTATAGAAGACCCCAAGAATACCAGCAAAAGACTTCTAGACTTAATAACCAAATTCAATAGAGTAACTGGATACAAGGTCAACACACAAAAATCAATAGCTTTCCTCTACACAAATGACAGACTCACTGAGAGAGAAATAGGGCAAATAATTCCTTTCACAATAGCATCCAAAAAACTGAAATACCTAGTAATCAACCTAATGAAAGAAATCAAAGACCTCTTTACTGAAAACTATAGCACTCTGAAAAGAGAGATTGAAGATGATATCAGAAAATGGAAAGACACCCCCTGCTCCTGGGTAGGAAAGATCAACATAGTGAAAATGGCCATACTGCCAAAATTGCTACATAGATTCAATGCAATTCCAATTGAAATCCCAGCAGCATACTTCACAGACCTGGAGAAAACAATCCAAAAATTCATTTGGAACAAGAAGAGACCCAGAATAGCAAAAGCCATTCTAGGTAACAGAGACATGGCAGGGGGTATCACAACCCCCAACTTGAAACTACACTATAAAGCTACTGTGATTAAAAACAGCATGGTACTGGCAAAGAAACAGACTTGAGGACCAGTGGAACAGATTAGAACATGCAGAAACAACTCCAGACACACTCAGCCATCTCATCTTCGATAAAGGAGCCAAACACCCTCACTGGAGGAGAGATAGGCTCTTTAATAAATGGTGCTGGAAAAAATGGGTTTCAATTTGCCAAGGATAAAAACTAGACCTATATCTCTCACCATGCACTAAACTAAAATCAAAATGGATTAAAGATCTAAATATTAAAATAGAAACACTGAATCAGCTGGAACAGAGGTTTGGTAGAACTCTTGAAGACACTGGTGTAGGAAAAGATTTTATGAACAAAACCTCAGTTGCCCATGAACTAGCACAAACAATCAACAAGTGGGATCTGTTCTTATTTTTAAAAAGGGCTGGGGATTTAGCTCAGTGGTTCCGCCACCTGCCTGGCAAGTGCAAGGTCCCAGGTTCAATCCCCGGTACCAAAAGAAAAAATCTACTTATTCTTATTAAAAACCTTCTGCACAGCAGGAGAAACCACCAAAAATGTGAAGAGACAATCCACAATGTGGGAAAAAAGTCTTCACCTGCCGTTCCTCAGACAAAGGTCTACTATCTAGAATCTATAAAGAACTTTAAAAAATCAGACCTCCCAAATTTAAAGACCCAATCTGAAAATGGGCATCTGAAATGAACAGATATTTCTCATACAAAGAAGTAGAAATAGCAAATAAACATATGAAAAAATATTCAAAATCACTAGTCATTTGAAAGATGCAAATGAAAACAATACTGATATTCCACCTCACTCCAGAAAGAAGGGCTGCTATCATGAAATCAACCAATAACAAATGCTGGTGGGGCTGTGGGGAAAGAGGAACCCTTCTCCACTGCTGGTGGGAGTGTAGACTGATGCAAGCACTGTGGAAATCAGTATGGAGATACCTCAAACAACTAGGACTGGAAGTCCCATTTGACCCAGCTATTCCCCTGCTGTGTATCTTCCCAAAAGAATTAAAAGAATCATACCACGGTGATATATGTGCGCCCATGTTCATAGCATCACAGTTTGTAATATCTAAAACTTGGAACCAGCCCAATTGCCCATCCACTGGAGACTGGATAAAGAAAATGTGGTTTTTAAATAAAATGGACTACTACTCAGCCATAAAAAATGAGAAATTAGAGACATTTATAGCTAAATGGATGCACATTGAGGCGATACTTTTAAGTGAAATAGACACATGTAAATACTGAATAGTTTCTCTAGTGTGAGAAACTGAAAGGGTAAATAAGGACTAACAGGTATAATAAATAATGTGAAATAGGAAGAAAAGGGGCGAAGGGGAAGTGGGAGGGGTAGGGAAAAGGAAAGAAAGGAATGGAATTAATATGAGAAAATGAAAAATTGGAAACAAAGTCTTTGTAAATAGGGAGGGATGGAGGGGTTAAAGGGAGGGCAGGGTAAGGGGGGAAGATAAGAACCAAGAGAGATTATGTAAAGGTGCAAATTTCCAATGATGAATGTCATTATATTGTGTACCTAAAATGTACCAATAAAGTAAAATTTTTTTTAAAACCCACTCATCAGCTGATAGGCATTTGGGCTTTTTCCAAGATTTAACTATTACAAACTGTGCTGCTATAAACATGGTTATGCATATATCACCATGGTATGATGCTTTTAATTCTTTTGGGAGGATCCCAAGAAGGAAAATAGCTGGGTCAAATGGAATCTCTAGTTTTAGTTTTTTGGGGAATATCCACAATGATTTCCACAATGGTTGCACCAGTCTACACTCCCACCAACAGTGGAGAAATCTTCCTTTTCCCCTGCAGGCTCCCCCTGCAAGGATTTGTTATTGGTTGATTTCTTGATTAGAGCCATTCTTTCTGGAGTAAGATGTTTTGATTTGCATCTCTCAAATGACAGTGATGTTAAACGTTTTTTTCATATATTTATTTGCCATTTCTACTTCTTCACCTGAGAAGTGTCTATTCATTTCACATGCCCATTTTTTGATTGGGTCTTTCAATTTGGGGGGGTCTGGTTTTTTTTTAGTTCTTTATGTATTCTAGGTATTAGTCCTTTGTCTAAGGAACAGCTGGCAAAAATTTTTCCCATTCTATGGGTTGTTGCTTCACTCTGATGGTTTCTTTTGCTGTGCAAAAGTTTTTTTAATAAGGTGAGATACAAGTTGTTTATTCTTTGTGAGAGTTCCTGTGCAATTGGGGTTTTGTTCATAAAGTGTTTGCCTACATGAATGTCTTCAAGAGTTCTACCTGTTCTATCCCTCAGCAGATTTAGTGTTTCTCTTTTAATATTAAACTCTTTGATCCATTTCAATTTTACTTTAATGCATGGTGAAAGATATGGGGCTACTTTTAATTTTCAGCATGTAGAAAGCCAGTTTTTCCAGCACCATTTATTAAAGAAGCTATCTTTCTTCCAGTGAAGGTGTTTGGCTCCTTTGTCAAAGATAAGGTGGCTGAGTGTGTTTGAAGTTGTTTCTGCATCTTCTAATCTGTTCCATTGATCCTCAGGTCTGTTTTTTTGCCAGTACCATGCTGTTTTTATCACAGTAACTATGTAGTATAATTTCAAGTTGGGGATTGTGATGCCTCCTGCCTTGCCTTTGTTGCCCAGAATTGCTTTTGGTATTCTAGGTCTCTTCTGGTTCCAAATGAATGTTAGGATATTTTTCTCTAATCCTGTGAGATACTCTATTGGTATTTTGATCAGGATTGCATTACATCGATATAACAATTTTGGAAGTACATTGGTTTTTTTCTACTCAAGAATTAGGGATATCTTCACATTTTCTGATGTCCTCTTTGATCTCTTCTTTTGGAGTCCTGTAGTTTTCACTGTAAAGGTCTTTTGCTTCCTTCATTAGATTGACTCCTAGGTATTTCATTTTTTGGATGCTACTGTGAAAGGTATTTTTTGAGTGTTGACTTGTATCCAGCTACTACTGGATTACTACTGGATACTATTGAATTTGGTTATTAAATCTAGAAATCTTTTGGTGGAGTTTTGTGGTCTTCTATGTAAAGTATTATGTCACCTGCAAATAATGATAATTTAACTTCTTCCTTTCCTATCCTTATTCCTTTTATTTCTTCCTCTTGTATAATCTCTCTGGCTAATGTTTCCAGAACTATATTGAATAAGAGTGATGACAGTGGGCGTCCTTGTCTTGTTCCTGATTTTAGAGTGAAAGCTTTCAGTTTTTGTCCATTTAGTATGATGTTAGCTATTGGTTTGTCATAGGTGGCTTTTATCAGATTGAGATAAAGACCATCTATACCAATTTTCCGTAGGGTTTTTATCATGAATGGGTGTTGGACTTTGTCCAGTGCTTTTTCTGCATCTATTGAGATGATCATATGGTTTTTTTGTCCTTGGCTCTGTTAATATGGTATATTATATTTATTGATTTGCATATGTTGAACCATCCTTACATCCCTGGGATGAATCCCACTGGGTCATGATGTATAACCTTTGTGATGATTTGCTGCATTCTTTTTGCCAGTACCTTATTGAGGATTTTTGTGACTAAGTTTATTAGGGAGTTTGGCCTATAGGTCTCTTTTTTGGTTGGGTCCTTCTCTGGTTTTGGTATCATGGTAATGGTTGCATCCAGGAATGAATTTGGGAATATTGCTTCCCTTTCAATTTAATTAAAGAATTTGAGAAATAGCAGCATTATTTCTTCTCTAAAATTCTTATAGAATTTGACAGTGAATCCATCAGGGCTTGGGCTTTTCTTTGTTGGTAGGTTTTTAATTACATTTTTAATTTCATTGACTGATATTGGTTTATTTAGAATTTTTATATCTTCTTGATTGAAATTTTGTGATTCATATGCATCTAGGAATCTGTCCATTTCTTCTGTGTTTTCCATCTTATTAGAATATAGGTTCTCAAAGTAGTTTTTGATGGTCTTCTGAATTTCTGTAGAATCTGTTGTGATTTCCCCTTTTCATTCCTAATTGCATGGATTTGAGCCTTTTCTTTCCTTTTTTTGACGAGATTGGCTAAGGGTTTGTCAACTTAATTTAATTTTTCAAAGAACCAACTCTTTGATTCTTTGTATTGTTTTCTTCATCTCCATCACATTATTTTCTGTTCTGATATTTATTATTTCCTCCCTTGTATGAGCTATGGGCTTGACTTGCTCTTCTTTTTCTAGAAGATTGAGGTTCAACTTTGCATTATCTGAACTCACTCTGTTTTTCTGATATAGGAATTCACCACTATAAATTTCCTTCATAGGACCAGTCTCATTGTGTCATAAGTTCTGGTATGTTGTATTGTCATTATCATTTAATTGTACAAATTGTCTAATTTCTTCTTTAATTTATCTGTGACCCACTGGTTGTTGAGGAGGGTGTTATTTAATTTCCATGTGTTTATGAAGTTTTTGTGGTGTCTTTTGCCATTGACTTCAAATTTCATTGCACTATGGTCTGATAATATGCATCTGATAATTTAAATTCCTTTCCATTTAATTAAGCATGTTCTATAAGCTAATATGTGGTCTATTTTGAAGAATGTACCTTAGGCAGCTGAAAAAAATGTGTATTCTGATGTTGTAGGGTGGAACACTCCATAGACATCCACTAAATCCATTTGTTCAAAAGTTTGGTTCAGTTCTGATGTTTCTTGGTTGATTTTTTGGTCTAGTTGATCTGTCTATTTGTGACAGTGGGGTATTGAGATTTCCCACTACAATTGCATTAGTGCCTATTGATTTTTCATGTCCATTAATATTTGTTTAATATAGTGGTATGTGGTGGTATTTGGTGCATATATATTTATGATTGTTATCTCTTCCTCTTGGATTGTTCCCTTTACAAGGATGTAGTGACCTTCTTTGTCTCTCTTAGTCAGTCTTGGCTTGAAATCCA
The DNA here is from genome assembly GCF_053883595.1 of Heterocephalus glaber. Lineage (NCBI taxonomy): Eukaryota > Metazoa > Chordata > Mammalia > Rodentia > Bathyergidae > Heterocephalus > Heterocephalus glaber. The sequence goes on along the minus strand of NW_028258296.1, from coordinate 27,946,087 downwards.
CTTTGACTGCACATAGACTAGCTACTCCTGCTTTTTTCTGGGCTCCTGTCACAGGGAGTATTGTTTTCCATCCTTTGACTTTCACTCTATGAATTTCTTTTTGAATTAAATGTGTTTCAACACTGCCATTCTTGTGGTGTACCTTTCAGAATTGTTCCACTAAAGTTTATTTTTCAAAAAATTTACTTCACATTATTGTATGTAAGTGATCACTTGTCAATGTTCCAAATGTATCCTAGATAAAATTAGTGAATGCCCTCAACTTTGATGGTTTTTGAAGCCTATACATTTGGTATTGTTTGGCCCTTAAACTTTTACATCTCTTGAAGATGATGATTACTGAACTAAAAATGTTTAGAGACTGACACTTAATGGGACAGTTTTAGGGCAGAAGTTAAAATCTGTTTAAATGTTTACTTTGTTTTGTCTATATGACTTTAAAAAAATAAGCTTGTTATGCAAAATAAAATTGTTTTAGTATCACAAAAAAAAACTTTTACATCTCTTAGCATAGAAGACGAAGAAAGCTGTACATTGTTGCTTGAGAGTCTGTACATTTAAACCAGATTTGTATTTGCACCATCAGTAGGGCAAATGAATGAAAAGGTGTTAATACACTATTGGACTTTTTATTTCTGTTTTTGACTCAGCTTTTACCCTAGCTGAAAAACCTCAATTTATGTTCATGACAGTGGGGATTTTTTTAAATGTCTACATTCTTTCTAATAAACTGTTGGAAGACTTTTGGCTGTCCTTTTAAGTGTCTACTTTATTGTGACTTCATGTGTCTACCATTTACTGGAATGAAGTTTTTATTTTTTGAAGAATTTGGGGCTACTCCTCTGTTTGAAAAAAGTCTTGCTATAATGTCACAGGAAACCTTTTAAAAGTGGATCTGTAATAGAAAATTGTAGATGCATTTTGCAGCAGCTGGAAATAAAATGTGATTTGATTGAAATAAAACTAAACATGTTATCCTCCTCTCAATAAATAAATAAATAAATGTGCTTCTTTTATGCAGCATATTGTTGGATCGTGCTTCATGATCCATTCTGCCAGTCTGTTACTTTTTATTGAACTGAGACCATGTACATTGATGGTTATAACTGTTATGTATTGACTTATCATTGCCATATTATTTTCCTGTTGTTGGTTCCCTTTTCCCCTTCTGTTTAATTATTTGTGTTGCCTAGTGGGTTTATTCTGTTGGGGTTCTTGGAATTGTAGTCCTCCTTATCTCTTTTTAAAATGTCTTTCAGAACATTTTGGAGTGCTGGTTTGATGATCACGAATTTCTTCAATTGTTCTTTGTCATGGGAGTATCTTATTTCTCATCAATTTTGAAAGATAGTTTTGTGGGGCACATCAATCTGGGTTGGAGGTTGTTTTCTTTTAGGGCTTGAAATGCTTCACTCTAATCTCTCATTGACTTCAGGGTTTGTGTTGAGAAGTCTGCTGTGATTCTGATGGGCTTTCTTTCATATGTGATTTGTTTCATTTCTCTAACAGTTTTTAATATTCTGTTCTTGTCTTGCATTTCCAGAATCTTGACTACTATATGCCTTGGTAAAAGTTTTTTGGTTTTTTTTTAATCATGGCTAATTGGAGCTCTGTATGCTCACTTATCTGTATGTCAAATTCTTTTTCTATGCTTGGGAAGTTTTCTGCCATTACCTCTGGAAACAGGTTTTTTAATGTCATTTGTGCTATCTTCTTTTTCACTGACTCCAATCAATCTTGTGTAATTCTTCTGTGCATCATCTAGCATATGTTGGATTGATTTTTTGTGGTGCCTTGCTATTTTTAAGAAATCTTTCTTTTCATGATCACTAACTGCAACCCTGTCTTTTACATCTGATATTCTGTCCTCATATTGACTCATTCTATTGAATATACTTTCAATAGAATTTTTAATCTCCTAGATATTTGTTTGAATCTGCTTCATGGATTCAAATTTCTTTCCTATGTTGGGCATTCATGGTTTCCATCATTTTCCTAAACTCCTCTACTTTTTTTTAAAAATCTGTATCTGCTCTAGAGTCACTAACCACTTCTTTAATTATGGTCAACATCTCTGTAGCTATCTGAGAAATTATTTCTGATTGGATTTTTTCTAGAGCCTCATTCATCTTCTTTGTTACTTCTCCTGTTACCACTTCAGAGATTCCAGGTGGGTAGCTTTTGAATTATTACACCTCATTGCCCCTGGGTTTACCTTCGGTGAAGTGGAAGTCTGGGGTTGCATCTTGCTTAAGTGTCTTTTGATCTTCACTTTTTTTAGTTTACTTCCTGAGTTGATGCTTGTAAATTGCTTATGGCAGGTAGCTTTCTTGCTAGTATTTAGAACACTTGGAAGTGACTACTTCTCAGAGATGTCTTCCAGATGTGCTGGATTTTGGGTTTTGAGTCTGTTGTGAGATCCTACCTCTTCAATTTATTGGGGATGAGAAGTTGCTGCCTATTTGGCCTAGCCCCTGGTTTTTTGGCACTGGCCTATAGTATTGTTTATGACTCTTAGACAATCTCAGCCTTGGAATACTAGGAAGAACAACAGATTAGAACAATATTACCTTGGCTAAAGTAGTGTAATCAGCAATGAAAATAGCATCAATAGCCCAGAAAATGTCAAACAGTGATAACAATTGATTTGCTAACTTTAACCATATGAACTATATTTGTGGTTATATAACAAAATCTAAAACAAACCAGAAAATTGTATACAGAAAATATACCCTCAATATGGCAATTTTACCCTCACAGGAGGAAATTATAAAGTATTTACAGGGGGAAATACAGAAATAGAAAAGGAAGAGGGCCAGGGATTTAGCTCAGTAGAACCACACCTGCCTGGCAAGTACAACATCCTAAGTTCGATTCCCAGAACAAAAAAAAAGGAAGAGGAAGAGATTAAAAGCAAGGCTACAGGACAAGGGAAGGTCTCTGAAACCTTGAGAAACTGTTGAAGAAGACAGGAGGGAGAGAAGGAAAAAATAAAAATAGGAACAGAACAACAACAAGAAGACTAAAAACAATGTTCACACTCATATAAAAACAAGATCAAACAATCAAGAGAAAAGAAAATGAAACAAAACCAAAAAAAGAAGAAAAGAAGGAGAAAAATGTCTACTTCAGGGTGTGTCTCTGCTGTCCCTGGTAGGCAGAGTTGGCAAACCAGATCTGTGTTAATTAATCCCAGCAAGCCAGCTCTAGATTTATGATGGGGTGGTGAATAATCCCAGCAAATATGCACCTTTAGGTCCACTTTAGGAAACCTTTAGGTCTGGTTTCTGGTTGTGAGGCTGGAACCCAATTTGTTCAGCCTGCAACACTCTGTGTGCCTCCTGCCAATTTGAACTCAGTTGTTTGACCTCCTGCTGACTTGAACTCAGTTCCACTTCACCCTGATGCTGGGAACTGCTAGATGGAGCCAGCAGTTGCTTTGAGTTCCAAGCTCAGTTGGCCTGTCTTCAAAATGGCTACCGGCCAATCACCCTCTCCTAGGGAATGTCTGAACCCAAACAATTCACCAGCCACTGCAGTCTGCTGTGTTCACTGCTTTGTTCTACTGGTGTGTTTCTCCATGAAGGCCTCTGGGGTTTCCATTAGTCACCATACATCTGCAGGTTTGGGCTGCCCCTCCCATGCAGTAAGTCAGGGCTCAGGGAGAAAGCACTGCTTGCCACCTCCTTCTTTGTTGAAGAGTTTCTTTGCTCTCTCTATGGGTTTTAATTCTCACTTCAGATCTTTGCTGGGTCCTGGGAACCTACTTTCCTCCTTCTTCTCTTCCTCATGTTGCTATATTCCAGCATCTGGACACCAAATCTTGGAGATGCTGTTTCTCTGCCGTTCACCACTCCATCATCTTCCCAGAAGTTTGGGCTTTGGGGGTGTACATTATTTTTATTGGTCCAAAAGTTCATGGGCTAATGCAGGATAACAGTGAGGTCATCCAAGGCCAGAAGGAAATGAGATCAAGCTGCTTAAGCATCCAGGTGACCAGCAATTGTAAGACACATAAGGAAGAAATAGTCCACAGTAAGACTGAAAGAAACAAGACACCACTTACAGTGGGAAGCCTGGAGGTAAGATGAGTGTGGGAAAATTCATCTCTGGCTCTGAGGATAATGAGCAAGTAGCTCATTTTGTCAGTGGTCCTCAACTAGGGTCAGCTTTGTGCCTCAAGGGACATTGGTGCTAACTGGAGATATTTCGGTTGCAAAAACTGGTTGGAAGATGAGTGGTGCTACGGTCAAATAGTATGTAGAGGCTAAGGATGCTGCTAAAAGCCCTACCATGCATGGGAGAGGCCCCATAACAAAAATTATCTGACCAAATATTTTTGTTTTTGGTTTTTTTTGGTACCAGGGATCAAACTGGGGTCTTTGTGCTTCCACAGCAGGCGGCGAAACCATTGAGCTAAATCCCTGGCAATCTGACCAAATGTTGATAGTGCTGAGGCAAAGTCTAGCTGACTATAGCTATATGGTGTGGACCCAAACTCCAACTATTCTTGGAGTTCAGGCCAGAGGTAAAGTGGATCATTTAGTCAGCCTGGATGACAGCTTAGAAATAGACTACCCAGACTTTTATAGACTACCCAGACTTTTATGATCAACATCATTAAGCAGACTTCATGACTAAGCTGAGTATCTGCAAATTGCTCTGTGAATATTAAAAAGCTTATTCTCCAGAGTTCCTCCCACAATGTAAAGATAATTGTGACCTTCCAAGGATAACAAGTTCACAAGCCAGCAATGTGAGTATTGGATATAAAATAGATAAACACTGGAGATTTGAGGTGTCAGAGAAGCTCCCATTCTGAATGTGAAGAGGACAGTGGCATTGACATGCAGCATCTCTTTCTATACGTGCCAGCTGAGTCCTAGATGTAGGAATTATCCCCACACCCTCAAGGCTGGGGCTGTGCAAAGACCCATACCAGAGAGGGCTGAGAGGGGAGGTTTGTTCTTGATTCTGCTATTGAGCTGCTGTCTGAACTGGAGTAACCCTCTGACTTTTCCAGGCATCAGTTTTTCTTATAGCTTTTAAAGTCAAAATTACCATTAACTGGAGAGGAGACCTGAAGGAAAAAGAGGAAAAGCAAATTAATTGAACTGCTCTGGCTGTTAGGCCCTGTGCACACAAATCAGCAAGTCTAAACTTCAGAATATCCTTGTTGGCCCTACAATGACAGTACTGTGGAAGCAAAGAGCTATTTATATTCTGTGTCTGTTAGCATATATACATTTATTTCTCATATTAATTAAATCATAATAGATACTTTTTCCTCTCAAAAAATTTTTCCCAACTGGATTAAATATTAATTGCATGCTGATTGTTCACAAAGCACTGTACTTCTTATATAGTTCCTGCCCACTGAAGGTTTTCATTTCAGGGAGAAGCAGTCATACAAACAAATCACAATACAAGATAGAAAGCCATAACACCATAAAAGAGATATGAGCAAAGTTTCATGGGTTCACAGGGAATAAAATAATGAGTACTGTTTTAAAAAGTTGTTTCAATCTTCATTATTTTGCTTAAAAATATTTATTGTAACTCTGCTATATTGCCAGTCTGCTAAATGATAGAGATTCAAAAATGAATGAGACCAAAGAGTCCTTAGCAGAGAGTGGAAAAGAGACATATATGGAGAAGAGGCTACAGTTTTCCTAAGATCTAACTCAAATATTGCTGAAGATGGATGCTTGTTAACTTGGCTTATGATTTGACCTAGCCTTGATCAAGCTATGAAACACACTGTGGTCAGTGTATGAAATACTCAAATTAGTGCCATTTTGGTCACATTTCCACACAAAGATTCATCATCTGTGACTAAAGAGCAGGATTTGTAGTAATTTGGCAACTCCCTTTGAACCACATAGTTGTACTGGGGGAGGGGGGAACGTGCTCTAGAAAGAAAGAGGTGCTATTCCCTGGAGAAGGGAGGGGGAGTTCTAGGCAGGTTGTCATGGCCTTGGGTAGTATGAGAGCACTGAATGTGGGAGAAGGGAAGAAGGTTCAAAGAGAGTTTTCAAGGCAGCAAAGACAAACTCCTAATACTTGCAGTTGTTTTCTAGGCCCTAGAAGTCCTAACATCCTTGTACAGCATACTCCTCCCACCACATCACTCATGGTTTATGGTTATGGTTTGAATCCAAGATACCCCTCCCCCAAATTTTGTCTCATGTATTGGGAAGGTGATTGGACCATGGAGGCACTATAGTCATCAGCGGATTCATTTTTAAAGAGTTCAGCAGCTAAATGTGCTCTTAGGGGGTGCAGCCTGGTTGGAGCTGGGTCACTGGGGCTGACCTGGAAGGATGCTCTATAATTTGCTCTGTTTGTGTGAGCTTTTCTGGCTCCTTCCTGCACTGTATTCACAGTATCCACTGTATTTTCATCAAAGATCATCTCTTCAAACAGATCTCCCTCACCCACCCACACATCCTCACCCTCATTCTCACTCTGGATTTCCTTTTTCTTTTTCACATTTTTCATCACCAGATGCCTACTTATTTATGGCTTATATCTAAATGGACCCCCAAAGTCTCATGTGCTCATAGATGGAGCATTTCAGAGGTGGCTAGATTTAGAGTTTGTGAATGTGGATTGAGGGTTTGATACTGGGATTAAAGGTGGATAATGGAAGCCCCACCATGGGTATGGGTGGCACCAATCAATAGCCCTGTATTTTGGATGTACTATAAAGGACCAAAAAAAAAAGCAGGCTTTCTGCTTGCTGCTCACTGCCTTCTCCCTGTCATGTCATGAACTGTTTCCCCTCTGTGGTGCCCCTCTACCCTGCTGCCCTGCCTTGCAGCCAGCTGATTATGGACTGAAACCTCTATAAATTGAGCTGAAATAAACCTTTCCTCCTTTAACTTTGAGTGTCGGGTATTTTGTCCCAGAAATGAGAAAAGTAACTAAGACACTACTGGTTTCTGTTTATTGTCTATATCCCAATAGAATATAGGCCCCAGGAGGGCAAGGAGTTTGTTTATTACTAAGTCCAACATCTATGGCGGCATCTGTCACACAACATGACACAATAAAGATTTTTTAACCCCTCTGCTAGAGCAGTGGTCCTCATACTCATTCAGGGTGAAATACCAGGGATAACAATACTTTTAATTTCATCTTATGGGAAAAGAATAATTTTCTTGCAGGAAAATGCCTGTATACATATACTTTTGGTGGGGCTTTCAGCCTGACTTAAACTGTAATTCAGACATCAAGATGGGTATGTGGGTCTTACAACTGCCTTACCATAATCCCAGATTAGTTTTGAGTAAGTGACCAAATAATCTATTTTATTTGTATATATACATAAAAGTATGTAAGTAGAATAGAAGGATATTCATGTTTGAAACTCTGGTCATCCCTGGGAACCAAGAGGGATAAGGTTCAGAAGGGAATTTAATATTAGTTTAATGTTTCAGTATTTTCAAAAGAAGGATAGGTAGATGGAGAGACACAGAGATAGTGAAACACTGAATTTTTTGTGAAAGTAGTATGAGCATAGAAAAGGTTGGAATCAAATATATCAATATATTAACAGGAATTAATTTTGAATGGTAGGAATATGACCAATTATTTTCCTCTTTATCGTCTATTTTTTAATTCTCCTTCATTAACTAAAATACAATGTGAAAACAAAATCATAAAAATGGAAGCTTTAAACTATTAAGAAGGCTTTTGTTGTGCTAAATTGATGCATAGCTTGACCAATTTTCTTTCAACAACACCAAACTCACATTCTTATACTTTCTATTCCTAAAACTAAAATTTCTCTTTCTCTTTTTTAGACCATTTTTTAAAATAGAGTAGTGATATTCTGAAGATCTCTGGAGAGGAAAGATGTGAATATGACCTTGTGCCATGTCTCTATTTCCAAGAGTCATTTTAGATTCAGAACTGATTACATATTGTCTCTAACAAGCACTGATTCAGCTCTTTGAAAGAATAGAATTTTAATATCCCTTTCTATTAATATCTTGCATTTTAATATGCCCTATACAGTAGTCTTAGACTCCATGAAATCTATGGTAAGACTTATTTGATCACAAAAGTCTTTAGTGGTTCCAGTAAATGCTCTTAACTCCTTTTTAGAGTTTGTTTTTGTTTTATTCTGCTGGGAATTAAACTCAGGGTCTTGTACATGCAAAAGATGCACTCTACCACTAGGTTACATCTCCAGCTCCTACAATCCTTTTTTAAAACTTGAAATTTTAACAATCATAACAGCTGACAATGGCTGAGCTACAGAATTGTCTAGGGTAGAGACATTTTTTTGTCTGTTGAGTCAATTGCTATGCTTCCTCCCCTCCTAGCACAATAGGCATGTAGCATAGAAAGTTCTCAATGCATGTTTGTTGAATAAAGAACTGGGTTTGAAGCATTTAAGAAATTTTTGTGCTGGGGATGTAGCTAGTAGTAGGATGCATACCTAGCACATGTGAGGTCATGGATTCAACACTTCAGAAGAAGGAGGGAGGGAGAGAGATGAGGAGGGAGGAGGAGGAAGAGAAAAGGAAAGAAAATCCTTATGTATTGTTTAATTTAATATTTGGTCCATTTTTCTCTGGGTGAGAGACTAATTAGATGCATAATCAAACACCAGGGGATGGAAGACTAGACTGATCAGACTTGGGTCATATGCCCAATAGGGGAGTGAGAGGCAGTATGTATTAAGTTTGGAGTAGGACTCATATCAGGAATTGAAAATTGTCAAACTCATTGAAGCAGGAGTAGAACAGTAGTTACCAGGGCTGGGGAGAGTACCACTATAGTGTACTGTATATTTAAAAATTTCTTAAGACAGTAGACCTTATGTTTAAATGTCCTATGAGACAGAGAAAGAGAGGGAGAGAGGAAAGGAGGGAGAGAAAGAGGTCATAGTTATGTTTATAGCATTGTTTATGGTCAAAGATTCACATGTATGCTTATTTCAAATTTATCAAGATGTATACATTAAATATGTATTCCTTTTTAAACATCAGTCATACCTCAACTAAAAAAACTGGAGTAGGAGAGAATCTGCTGAGAAGAGGAGTGCAGTTACCAAAAGTATAGGAGATAGGGTATTGGGACAACACAACTCACTGCTGTCTACATGAAAACCCACAAGCACATCATAAACTACTCAATCACATGGGTAATTTTAGAGACAAAACTGAAAATGAAAAAGAGGAAGAAACAGTGTATTACAGTGAGGGGCAGGTTGGAGGAACAGAGGCCAGAATGAGTGAGGTAGAGAACACTTGGGGATAAGACACAGGGAGCAAAGCAGCACAACAGCAGATGCAATGGGCCAGGGCATGGCACTAGGATTTTATTCTTAGTATGGCCAAAAACTCCCAGAAGGTCTTGACCTGGGAAGTGACATGATCCATTCATGTTGATTTGTTTTGGTTTGGTTTTTTATAGTACAGAGAATTGAAAACTGCACCTTTATACTAAGCTACATCTCTATTCCCCCTTGCTCCTAGCCCTGCCTTTTTAAATTTTTTTGTTTCGAGACAAACATTGTCTGGGCTGAACTTGAGATCTTCCTACCTCAGCTTCCCAGAGTGCTGGGGTTACATGCCCAGGTCCCATTTATGTTTTTAAAAGATCAATCTAGCAGAACCAAAACATGGGTAGGTGGCAAAAGTGGACACAAGTTAGGTTATTTCAGCGATCCAGGTAAATGGTGCTGATGGCCAGGACTGGGGGGAAAGGGAAGCAGCACAGGAGCAAGACGTGTTAGATTAGTCAAACTTTGACTATCTGCATAAATGATTAACAGTAATTGGGATGAATACTACAAAAGAGATGAATAGGTGACTTGGTCTGGTCTGAGGGAGAAGAGTCAAGAAAGGTATTTCTAAACAGATAACATTTAGCAGGAACCTGATGGATGAGAAAAGAGGGAGAGGAGAAGAAATCCAAGCACAAGGAATGTAGGTGTGAAGCTTTGAGGCCAAGAATAGCACATCTCACTCCAGGACCTCAAAGGGGGCCAGTATGGCTGGGGCAGAGGAGGGGTTATGAGAGATGAGGCTGGAGAGTTCAGCAGAAGCCAGATCTCAAAGGATCTTGTAAGCTCTGTCAGCCTTATAAGACTGTTGGGTTTTAACCTAAGAGCAGTAGAAAACCATGGCGGAATTGTAAGCCTGGGAGTAATATCCTTGTTCCCTCATTTCACATACGTTTAGAAAGCAATATTTACATGACAAGATCAGATTCACAGTTTAGAAAGAGTACTTTGCAATGCAGGGTGCAGGTGAGAAGACTAGTGCAGGGAACTATGGGCTGCAGGGTCCATGGGAGACAGTGGGAGATGGTGGCGGCTGGGGCCACAGAAGTGGCAGTGGGAATAAAGGGATGTGGTGATTGGCCAGCTAGGGGAACAGAGGGAGAGGGTCTGAGATCAAGCAATGCACTGTCGACCTTGGCAGATGGGGCTCAGCAATGGACTGGGACATTACATTAGATTCCACGGTATACCTTGTGAGTTCCCTGTAGTGTCCTAGAATGTCCTTAGAGGACTGTGACAAAACCTGCAGAACAATTAGCAGGAACCAGATGACATGTGTAGCTTAGAATAATTCTAAATAGACTTATTTACAAAGACTTGCTTATAAAAATCTGGGCTGGGTGTAGAAGAACCACAAAGGATAATCTTGGGCTCTAAGAAGAAGTGATAAGGGGAGGGAGCAGTTACCAGATCCAAAAGGAAAGAGTCACATGGAAAAGATCACCTTGAAAATAGCTGTAATCTTTGGTCAAGTAACTCACAGGAAAGAAGGGTAGGAGGTGGAGGGGGTAAAAATTTTCACCTCTGGTCTGCATGGGGGTTCGGGTTTCAGGCATTTTAATTTGGAAATAAAATGAAAGGAGGATGTTCTCATCTATTGAAAGAAGTCCCTCCACCCAATCATTACTTTTTTAAATTAAGGTATACCTGACAAATAAAATAATATATATTTATGGTGTGCAATGTGATACACACACACTTATATATGGTTATATCAAGCTAATTAATACACTCATCACATCATATATTTATCATTTTTCTCTGTGAGTCCTTTACCTATCTTTATCTGTTACTCAGGAGATTTAGTTGTAAATGAAAATAACCTTTTGCAATCTGCAGCTCTTGGCAAACTTCTAGCAAAATCTTCTAAAACCTATTTTTGAGAAGTAAAGATTGTACCCTGAAGTTCAAGGAAATTCATTTTGCAGCCTGCACAAATGTGGGTTGTTTTCCACAAAGAAAACCAAGGCAACTCCCTGGAATTTAAACACATCAGGACAGGCAATCTTGGCCAGATGATGAGATTATTCTGCTGTATCACGACTCTCACTTACCCAGACTTTCTGCCTCTTCTTCCCCCAGTACCCAAGTTACAGCAACTTTGTTTTTCTAGGCACAATGACTCTTTAAGGTCCATGTCAAATCATATAGGAAAATTGTTGTTCTTGCTTAAAATTCAGCTGGCCAGCACATTTTCCATTTATGACCTAGTAAGACAGGTTAGACAGGTATCTTATTCCTTTGCTCTCTAAAATGTTATGATCCTGAAACAGGCTTTTAATATTTGTCTTAATGGCTCTGGTTCCCACTGCAAGTTAACAATGACAATTCCCTTGGCACCGCACCAAAAGCAGGAGCAAGGAAGCACGTTCTCAGCCAGAGAGGCTTAACATCTAAAGCAGGCATTCAGCTGAGAATCTGAATTTCTTTCTCATCTGTACCTCCTCCTCCACTTGAGCAAAAATGTCATCTGGCAGGTTCTTTGGTTTCCTAACTCCAGAAAGCCATTTGAGCCCAGCAATTCCCAAAAATGTCACAGCATTTTCAAGTATAAATGTTAACCTTTCTTAAGTAGAATCTTTCTTCTGAGACTCTCAGTTAAAAGAAATCAAGCACTTTTTCTGTAGAAAAATATGTATCAAATGTAGAAAACTGATTATCAAATATTGTCTTGGGACAAAAGTGCAGCTTGATATTAATAATATAGAGAGATCACTAGAGGTTGTGAGTTGGATACAAAGAAAATAGAATGCTATTCTTCCTCTCCCTTACTCTTCTCCCCCCTCCACCTCAATCCTGCCTCTCTAGCTCCACCATAACAGCCCTCCCCTTGAGAAAGGAGAGAAAAGTGAGAGGAGAGAGAGGAGAATGCTGTATGCAGAATGTGGGAAAGGTCGGTCTTGGAATACTTTATCAAACTTCAGTAGCAACCAAGAAGTCTCACTCATAAGCTTTAGAAGTGAGGCTAAAAGCAAATTAATTAAGAACTTTAGTTTTTAAAATTAAGAGTAGAAAACAAAATTTTATATAACAAAATAAAAATTACTTTTTAAGATTCTATTCTAAGTATAATATTCAAGAGAAAGAAAGATAATGGCAAAAGAAAGGAAAACAAAGAAGTGGAGGGAGAAACTTTAAAAATAACCTCAGGGATTATTAGATTCCTGAGAAGCACAGATCTAATGTATTCCTATTAGTACTAACATATTACTACTATTAGCTTGGGTTTTTTTTTTGGGGGGGGGGTTGGTACCAGGGATCGAACTCGGGACCTTGTGCTTGTGAAGCAGGCGATGGAACCACTGAGCTAAATCCCCAGCCTACTACTACTGTTTTAAAAGTATAATCCTTTAGATTAAGAAATACTGGTGAATGCCATTGGAATGTATTTATTTCAGTGCTGGGGATTGAATCCAGGGCCTTACCTATGCTAAAAATATTGTCTACCACAAAGATACACCCTCAGCTCTTTTTTTATTTTGAGACAAGATCTGGCTAGGTTGGCCTTGAACCTGCAATCCTCCTGCCTCATCCTTCCAAATAGCTGGGATTACAACCATGTGCTGTAATCATACTTGGCTTCTTTTGTTTTGTTTTTGGCTTTTGTTCTGTTTTTAAGAAGAAGTTTCTACCTAGAATTTGGAAGCCCAAGCACTTATAAAATCCTCCACTTCTATTATTTTAAACTAGAAAAACTCTTTGTGATATGAAAAGCAGGGAAGGTTATATCATGTTATGGACAAATGGGTTCCATGGTTTAACATCCCCATTTCAAGATCATGAAATATTGTCACATGAGGTGTAAAGAAGTGATTTTTTTTTTAATTTTACTTTTCAAAAAGCTTCACACATTGAATTACTGTGTGGATTTGACAAAACTAAACAGTTGCCCTGTACATGAAATCAATGTCAAAAAGTCAAGGAGAGCATGAAAATATTTTCAGCTTCTTTCATGAAATCTGAATATCCCAAGGCCCCTAGCATGTAAGTACAAATGAGAGCATATAGTTGTATTTTCATGCACATTTTGTGAGCTCATGATCCTTGCCTATTCATGACTTCACCTCTCTACAATGTTCTCTCTCCCAATTTCATGTAAGTCTCTAGGGAGCGTCTCATATGTGCTTAGGAATAACTCCCAAATTCTGGCCCCAGCAGACTTCTGTGGGCATGTCCATGTAATTTGGAAGAGCAGAGGGACTCATTTTGGCTCCTGGCTCTCTTGTAGAAGGCCTTCCACTTCTGGGCTGTTTTTTAGAACTCTAGGCAGCTAGGTAATTGGCCTGGGTGCTGCTGTTTGGGCTCCTCTGCCCCTGGGAGGCCCAGGGGTGGGGTGAGGGTCAGAGAGGCTGCCAGTGGGTAGTGTAAGGCCCTGTAATGAGGAGCCCTACAGGGAGCAGATTGGGGCCTGCTCTCGTATTACAGCAGAATAAGGGACATCTGTAGTTTCCCGAGTTTCTAGAGCAGCTCATCAGAGTAGAAGATCAAGTAGATTTGGGATTACATTCTCAACCAAAGCCAGGGCTATTTGGCCTGATTTCAGCTCCTAGGTATATGTCTTTCAAGAATTTATCAGGGACAAGCACCCAATGATAAATGTAAACATACTGTATACCCAAAATGTACCAATAAAAGAATTTAAGCAAAAAAAAAAAATTATCAGGGATTGAGCTGGGGATTTAGCTCAGTGGCAATGTGCCTGCCTCTGAAGTGCAAGTTCCTGAGTTTGATCCCTGGTACTAGAAGGAAAAAAAAAAGAAAAAGAAAAAAAAGAAGCAAAGAATTTATCAGGGCCATACATATAAGGGGCCAGTGGGTCCCACTGATTACATACACCACAGCTAACTTTTTTATGTCATGAGTCAGAGATGCCTACAGCAGAAAAGCTTTGAGCACTTTTTCCTTTGGTTAGCCTTAAACTTCCATTAGGAATTACAGAAAATCTCTCCCTGGGAAACCTAACATACACATTAATTCCACTCACCACAAAGCAAATCAGGCAAGATGTAGGTAAAGAAGAAGAAGCCAATTTTTCAGCAGGGCATGGTAGCACATGCCTACAATCCCAGTACTCAGGAGCCTGAGGCAGGAAGATTGCAAGTTCCAGGCCAGCCTGGACTACATAGGAAGACTCTGTCTCAAAATAAAACAAACAAACAACAACAACAAAACAATTTTTAAATTAAAACTAATCTCTTAACATTTAATAGTAAAATAATAGGGTTTCAAAATTCACATGACTCCTCAAAAACTTTTCCCCAGGGTTATTCACAATATTGGGACTCTATGGTGGTTTTTAACTGTTTATCTGCCTTTAGGGTTGCTTTTGCAATAAGTTTTTCCACCTCTCACTTCCTGTCTGCTTTCTGGGCTCATTCTGTTATCTGCATCAGATTTGGGTCAGACTCCTCTCTCGTGCAGGAGACTGGCTTGGTAAATGGACAGCAGAGGCAGAGTCATAGATATCTCTCCATACATCCAGAAGCAAGAGACTGGAGGGGAAAATTCTAGAACTGTGTCTAAAACTGAGAGCCAATCTGATCCAGGGAAGTGTGTCCAAACCAGTCATCAGGGTCCATACTGGCCAAGCTGGATGGAGTGAGGAGGGAGATCCAAAGTACTAAAATTGAGTGGAGCCATAGAAAGTGGCAGGGTGGATTTCACAAAACTGATGCCTGGGCGATGTTCACACATTTTCCTTGCAAAGTTTTGCACAGGCAGTGACCACTCATTTAAAAGCAGCAGACATTGAAATAGGTAGAAAAAGTCCAAAGGGGTAGGGGTGATGGGAGGTGAAGGGGAAAGGAAAGAGGGGAAAGGGAAAATTTATGAGAAAAGAAAAAAAATGGAAATGAATCTATGTAAATAGTTGGAAGGGTGGAGGGGGTGAATGGCGCACAGGCAATGGGGAAAAAATAAGAACCAAGATACATCATGTACAGGTACAAGCACCCAATGATAAATGTAAATGTACTGTATACCTAAAATGTACCAATAAAAGAATTTAAGAAACATAAATAAATAAATAATAAATAAATAAATAAATACAAGAGACTATGTCTTGATAGGGCTTCATTTATTGTCCACACTCTCCAGCCTGTACGAACTCCATTTCTACTCCCAGAGTTGGCCTAGATTCTGACCTGACCTATGAATTCTACATCACTCTGGCTTCTGTTAGTCTAGTTTATAATTAATTTACGATTCCTTGTTTTACATCAGCTCCAATTTGTATGGGCAAAAACATTTATTACTGATTCATTGCCAGCTTAGATAAGGGACTCTTTGCTTTTCCTGAGCAATGTATCTAGAATAGCCCAGGCCTTCAAGTTAGACAGATCTGAGATAGGATCCCATCCTGCCAATTTTCCAACTAATCAGTTTGATTTTAGTTATTATCTAACTACCCTGAGCCTCAATTATCCCATTTGTCAAATGCAGGCAATGAGGTCATTATGAGGATGAGTTGAGGCTTCATTCACAAAGAGCATAACATGTGGCAAAGTGGCTATTTTTCATTCCCTTTTCTTTCTAACCTACCCAGTAGGAGAAAAGTGAGGAGAGAAGATGTGATTTTATAGATGTCTAAAGTTCTGTTTATTTTCTAAGCAAGAAGAGAAATGGGATTCTCTGGGTTTATGAGGCATCTAATAACTAAAGTACCTGCCAACAGATAAGTTTTCTAATGGCTCAATCCCAGGATTAAGAACCTTAAAAAAAGCAGTGGTATCTGCAGTATCAGTGGCATTATTTAATACTATTGGAACTTTTCATCTTAGTAGTGTTTTTTTCGCAGTAGCCCTTTTCTTTTTTCACTTGACAAACTGTCATGGCCTAATTTTTAGAAAAGGACTTGGATGAAATGAGGAAAACCCTGAATATTAATTAGTACCCAAGTTTATAAATAGTAAGCAGAATTAAAACTGCCTAATAAAATTAATTCATTAGAAAACCTCTTTCATAAGAGCAAAAAGAGAAACAACAATGAGGTTTGGCATAATGTGCCTCTAAAGAAGTAATTTTTAGCTGAGCACCATGATGTGAGCTATAGTGCCAGCTACTTGGGAGGCTGAGGCAGAAGTATCACTTGGGTCTCGGAGCTCGGGACCAGCCTGGGCAACATAGTGAGACCATGCCTCTTAAAAAGGGAACCAGAGAAAAAAAAATTTTAATTAAAAAAAAAAAAGGGAAGCAGAGGGGAGCCATGCATGGTGACATGCACCTTAATCTCAGCACTTGGAAGGCTGATGCAAGAGGATTACCATAAGTTCAGGCCCAGCCTCAGCTACATAGTGAGTTCAAGGCCAGCCTGAACCACATGGTGAGAGCCTATCTCAAAAAAACATACAAAAAAAGGGGAGTGAGGGAGGTAAACTTTTGGAGTTGTTACACAATGAGGATGATAGCTGCAGAATCACAAATAACTAATCAGAATAAATCTAATTAAGATATGCAAAATAAAAAACAAGAAGTGAAGAAAAACCTAGGGCTGGGGATATAGCTTGGTCATAGAGCACTTGTTTAGCATGTGTGAGGCTCTGGGTTCAATTCCCAGTACTGGGAGAAAGAAAGAAAAAAAAGAAAGGAAAGAAAGAAAGAAAGAAAGAAAGAAAGAAAGAAAGAAAGAAAGAAAGAAAGAAAGAAAGAAAGAGAAAGAAGGAGAAAAAGAAGGAAAGAAGACATACTTAGGCAAAGAATTAGTAATAAATAATAAAAATAATCAATGGGCTATTATTAAAGGAAATAAGTAGCACACATAAGAGTACCAAGTCAGGAAAAACAATGATTTAGAAGCAACGGAGGCAATACCATGATATATAGAGAAATACCCTGGATGACAGACACAAGGAGAAAGCAGAGGGGCATGTGATATGAAACAGGTACCTGTCACTTGTGATCAGACTGGATAGCCTGATATCTCTGAGTCTTTTACGCAGAGATCTTATTCCAGGCAGAGGATCTAGGAGTCACTGGGCTAAGTTTGTTAACATCCTCATACCCATCCAGATCCTTCCAGTGTCTGAGACTTGGAATAATTAGGCCAATATGCACCTCCTCCCTTCAACAGAAATCCTAACCCCTATTCCTGAGACATAACAAACAGCTAAGTAAAAAATATGGAACTTTAGCCAGCTCCCAATAAAGCAGAGTCAAGAAATTTTGCAAAATATATGTTTACTTATGATTGCCTCATAGAGGGTCATGGACTTTGGTTTGTCTCAAGCTTTCATTCCACCTGAACTGATTTTAATCCACAGTAGAATTGTCTCTGAAGCTGGCCTAACTTCCCAGAATGCCATGGAGTTAAGGAAGGAGTTAAAAATGGCATGTTCCAGATTGATAGCAGAGTCCACAGGCTGTCCAATCTGTGATTGTGCCATTAGGACTGGCCTAATACCAAATCTTGTGTTTGGGAACCACTCACTAAAGTATTTGGCTATGCCATGGTACTGGAGACCAAAGGCAGGGGAGATTATATCAGTAACAAATGAAGTTTACTTTTCTATATATTCTGGAGCTTGTTTACTCTGAAATCTTGCCTCTTTATTAAGCAATATTGCTGGCAGGGTAGTGGTTGGGATGTGGAGATTGTAGGAAACAGGAGCACAGTAGTAGACAGTTGAGAAAGGAGATGCTATACTCAGTGAATTGCTTGCTCTTAACCTCTTTTCACCAAACACACCTTCTCTGCACTTAAGCAAAATGAAGCTCTACCTCCTTCATGCAACCTCCCCCTTCATGGCAACCCATTCTTCAATTTTATCATTCATTTATTCATTCAAATGATGATTGAGTGCCCACTGTGCACTGTGTTATGATTTTCTTCCATAGACGCTCATGGTACTTTCTCCTTGTCATACTTGGTTACTTCAGACAATCAATCATTCAATATTCTTTTGTAGATATCTAACTGTGGCAGTTACTGTGTTCCCACTATGCAGTTCATAAAATTCCTCCTGGAGATTATAAAGACCCTTGTCCTGAGCGCCACAAGATAGAGCAGAAGTTAGTAACAGAAAGAGGGCTTCTCAGGCTTCTGGAAGAAAACTGAAGCTCAGCAGAAAAGTAAAGAGAACCTCTACAATAAAGGCACATCAGACCACTGTACTTGGTCTGCTGCTGGCTTGCTGAAACTCATTGACTTGTGTATGCACAGAGATTCCTACATTGCCTACTGTGACAACAGAGACATACCCTGAAGGAGGCCCATAATTTCTACTGCTTTGCAAAAAAGAAAAAATTTTTTTTCTTATTTTTAATTCTTAACTTTTACTTTTTTTCTACTCTTCAAAGTTTTTCTTTTCTTTCTTTCATCTTTTCTTTCTCTCTCTCTCTCATTCTCTCACTGTCCCATATTGCACCTCATCTCTCCATTTGTTCCTTTCTGCACTGAATTCGGATTTCTCCCTTACTGTTCTTTTCTTCTCTTTTTCCTTCTCTTGATCATCATTAGGTTTAAAGGAAAGTAAATTTGGTATCTAGCCTCCCTGTTGCTGTTAGGTGGTTCTATTCACACCTTTGTTCTTTCATTCTGCCATTTTCTCTTGCCTTTAACAACTTCTTAGAGTTTGTGAGATCTTTCTGTGTCTTCGGGCCTCACTGCTAATCTTACCTGTTCTTTCTACCTGTCCCTCCCTCCCCAACTCCATTTAGCTCCCCACCTGGAAGGGGAAAGATGCTATATTGAAGAGTTTATTCATTAAAAACTTACCTTGGGTTGGTCCTTGGTTTTAATTTAACTCACATAATTAAAAGTGATAGATTAATGACGACCACAAAGTGTCATTTTCTAAGCTGTGCTTGATGCTATGGTATTGCTGACTATATCCTTTGGGCTAACATGTTGTGATTGATCTAATTAGTTTTCCTTCCTGGTATAAGAAAAATATAATAGCTTCAGAGTCATTAGAGTCTCAAAACCCAAACACAAGCCATATCTGGAAGACACCTCTGAAAAGCAATCATTCCACAAGGGTTTTAAACACAAGCAACAAAGATACTTACATTAAGCAATCTTGAAATATCAACCCAGGAATTAAATCAAGGACAGTACCAAAAACAAAAATGAGAAGACACTTAAGCAAGGCACAAATGCAGGCTTCCACACCACAAAAAGGAAATTCTGGGGGGAATGAGGTGGAAAACTCTGATAAGCAACCACTTGGACACCCTGAACTGATAGCACAGGAAGTAACAAAGCAGATGCATGAGGCTCTAGAAAATTTCAAAACAGAAATAATCTCCCAGATAAATACGGACATGGTGAGCAGAGTGAAAGACCCAGCAGAAATACAGAGGACCATCAATACCTACTTCCAGAACCTATACGCCAATAAGATGGAAAACACAGAAGAAATGGACAGATTCCTAGATACATATGAATTACCAAAGTTGAACGAAGAAGACATAAAAATTCTGAACAACCTAATATCAACCAATGAAATTGAAAATGTAATTAAAAACGTATCAACTAAGAAAAGCCCGG
The DNA here is from genome assembly GCF_053883595.1 of Heterocephalus glaber. Taxonomy (NCBI): domain Eukaryota; kingdom Metazoa; phylum Chordata; class Mammalia; order Rodentia; family Bathyergidae; genus Heterocephalus; species Heterocephalus glaber. The sequence continues at coordinate 27,926,300 of NW_028258296.1, read as the reverse complement.
GCCCTAATGGCTTCACTGCTGAATTCTACAAGAAATTTAGAGAGGAACTGCTGCCACTACTGTTGAAACTCTTCAATAAAATTGAAAGGGAAGCAACACTCCCAAATTCATTCCTGGAAGCAAGCATCACCTTGATCCCCAAAGCAGAGAAAGACCCAACTGAAAAAGACAACTATAGGCCAATCTCACTAATGAACATAGATGCAAAAATCCTTAATAAGATACTGGCAAACAGAATGCAGAAGATCATCATGAAGATCATACACCCTGATCAAGTGGGATTCATCCCAGGGATGCAGGGATGGTTCAATATATGCAAATCAATCAATGTAATACACTATATCAATAGAGCCAAGGACAAAAACCATATGATTATCTCCATAGATGCAGAAAAAGCATTTGACAAAAACCAACATGCATTTATGATCAAAACCCTACAAAAAATTGGAATAGATGGTCTCTACCTCAAACTGATAGAAGCCATCTATGAAAAATCAACAGCCAATATCATACTAAATGGCCAAAAACTGAAATCCTTCACACTCAAATCAGGAAGAAGACCAGGATGTCCACTATCACCACTCTTGTTCAATATAGTTCTGGAAACATTAGCCACAGCAATTAGACAAGAGAAAGAAAGAAAAAGAATAAAGATAGGAAATGAAGAAGTCAAATTGTCATTATTTGCAGATGACATGATACTCTATATAGAAGACCCCAAGAACTCCACCAAAAGTCTTCTAGTCTTAATAACCAAATTCAGTCAAGTAGCTGGTTACAAGGTCAACACACAAAAATCAATAGCTTTCCTCTACACCAATGACAGACTCACTGAGAGAGAAATAGTGCAAATAATTCCTTTCACAATAGCATCCAAAAAACTGAAATACCTAGGAGTCAACCTAACGAAAGAAATCAAAGACCTCTTCTCTGAAAACTATGGCATCTGAAAAGAGAGATTGAAGATGATATCAGAAAATGGACAGACATCCCCTCCTCCTGGATAGGAAGGATTAATGTAGTGAAAATGGCCATACTTCCAAAACTGCTGTATAGATTTAATGCAATTCCAATTGAGATCACAGCAGCATACTTCATGGACCTTGAGAAAACAATCCAAAAATTCATTTGGAACAAGAAGAGACCCAGAATAGCAAAAGCAATTCTAGGTAACAGAGACATGGCAGGGGGGGTATCACAATCCCCAACCTGCAACTCTACTACAAAGCTACTGTGATAAAAAAAAATAGCATGGTACTGGCAAAGAAACAGACCTGAGGACCAGTGGAACAGATTAGAAGATGCAAAAACAATGCCAGACACACTCAGCCATCTCATCTTCGATAAAGGAGCCAAACACCCTCACTGGAGGAAAGATAGCCTCTTTAATAAATGGGGCTGGAAAAATTGGGCTTCAACTTGCCAAAGATTAAAACTAGACCTATATCTCTCACCATGCACTAAACTAAAATCAAAATGGATTAAAGATCTAAATATTAAAATAGAAACTCTGAACCAGTTGGAACAGAGGTTAGGTAGAACCCTTGAAGACATCAGTGTAGGAAAAGATTTTATGAACAAAACCTCAGTTGCCCGTGAACTAGCACAAACAATCAACAAGTGGGATCTCTTCTTATTAAAAGGCTTTTGCACAGCAAGAGAAATCACCAGCAGTGTGAAGAGACAACCCACAATGTGGGAAAAAATCTTCACCTGCTCTTCCTCAGACAAAGGTCTACTATCTTGAATCTATAAAGAACTTTAAAAGATCAGACCTCCCAAATTTAAAGACCCAATCCAAAAATGGGCATCTGAAATGAACAGACATTTCTCAGACAAAGAAGTAGAAATAGCAAATAAATACATGAAAAAATGTTCATCAATGGTCATTCGAGAGATGCAAATGAAAACAACGCTGAGATTCCACTTCACTCCAGAAAGAATGGCTCCTATCATGAAATCAACCAATAACAAATGCTGGCAGGGCTGTGGGGAAAGAGGAACCCTGCTCCACTGCTGGTGGGAGTGTAGACTGGTGCAACCACTGTGGAAAGCAGTATGGAGATACCTCAAAGAACTAGGACTGGAAGTCCCATTTGACCCCACTATTCCACTGCTGGGGATCTTCCCCAAAGAATTAAAAGAATCATACCACAGTGATATATGTGTGCCCATGTTCAAAGCAGCACAGTTTGTGATAGCTAAAACTTGGAAACAGCCCAAATGCCCATCAACTGGAGACTGGATAAAGAAAATGTAGTTTTTTTAATAAAATGGAGTACTACTCAGCCATAAAACATGAGAAATTAGAGACATTTATAGCTAAGTGGATGTACATTGAGGCAATACTCTTAAGTGAAATAAATAGGACACAGATGTGTAAATACCGAATAGTTTCTCTGGTGTGAGAGACTGAAAGTGTAAATAAGGACTAAATGTATAATAGGTCATGTGAAATAGGAAGAAAAGGGGCAAAGGGGAAGGAAGTGGGAGGGCTAGGGGAAAGGATAGAAGGGAATAGGATTAATATGAGAAAATGGAAAAATAGGAACAAAATCTTTGTAAATAGGGAGGAATGGAGGGGTTGAAGGGAGGGCTGGGCAAGGGTGAAAAATAAGAACCAAGAGAGACTATGTAAAGGTGCAAATTTCCAATGATGAATGTCATTATATTGTATACCTTAAATGTACCAATGATTAGAATGAATAATTGATAATGCAAAGTAGGAATAAAAGGTCCAAAGGGGTAGGGGTAGTGGGAGGGGCGGGGGAAAGGAAAGAAGGGAAAGGAAAAAATGATGAGAAATGGAAAAAATGGAAATAAAGTCTTTGTAAATAGGGAAGGGTGGAGGGCGTGAAGGGAGGGCTAGGAATGGGGAAAAAATATGAACCAAGATGCATTATGTAAAGGTACAATTCCCAATGAGAAATGTAATTGTGTTGTATCCCTACAATGTACCAATAGAAGAATTTAATTTTTAAAAAAAGAATGAAAAAGGTGAAGCCATAACAAATCCAGCAGAAATCCAGAGAATCATCAATACCTACTTTGAGAACCTGTACTCTAATAAAATGGAAAACACAGAAGAAATGGACAGATTCCTAGATAAATATGAATTGCCAAAATTAAATGAAGAAGATATAGAAATTCTAAACAACCCAATTACAATGAGTGAAATTGAAAATGTAATTAAAAACTTACCAACAAAAAAAAGCCCAGGTCCAGATGGCTTCACTGCTGAATTCTACAAGACATTTAAAGAAGAACTATCGCCACTACTATTTAAACTCATCAAGGAAATTGAAAGGGAAGCAGGGCTTCCAAATTCATTCCTGGAAGCAAGTGTTACTTTGATTCCAAAACCAGGGAAAGACCCAACCCAAAAAGAGAACAACAGACCAATCTCCCTAATGAACATAGATGCAAAAATCCTCAACAAGATACTGACAAACAGAATACAGAGTGTCATCAAGAAGATCATACACCCTGACCAAGTTGGATTTATCCCAGGGATGCAAGGATGGTTCAACATCCATAAATCAATAAATGTAATATACTGTATTAACAGAGTCAAGAACAAAAACCAAATGATCATCTCAATAGATGCAGAAAAGGCACTCGACAAAATCCAACACCCATTCATGATAAAAATCCTACAGAAAATTGGAATAGGAGGTCTTTATCTCAACCTGATTAAGGCTATCTATGAAAAACCAACAGCCGACATCACACTAAATGGTCAAAAACTTAAAACTTTCATGCTAAAATCAAGAACAAGACAAGGATGCCCACTATCACCACTCCTGTTCAATATTGTTGTGGAAACATTAGCCATAGCAATTAGACAAGAGAAAGAAATAAAAGGAATAAAGATAGGAAATGAAGAAGTGAAACTGTCATTATTTGCTGATGACATGATACTTCACATAGAAGACCCAAAAAAACCAGTCAAAAGTCTTCTAGACCTAATTGACAGATTCAGTAGAGTAGCTGGATACAAGGTTAATACTCAAAAAACAATAGCCTTTTTATATGCAAATAGCAGACCCATTGAGAGAGAAATTGGGGAAATAATTCCTTTTACAATAGCATCTAAAAAAATGAAATATCTAGGAATCAACCTAACAAAGGAAGCAAAAGACCTCTACACTGAAAACTACAGCACTCTGAAGAAGGAGATTGAAGAGGATATAAGAAAATGGAAAGATATCCCTTGTTCCTGGATAGGAAGAACCAATATAGTGAAAATGGCCATACTTCCAAAACTGCTATATAGATTCAATGCAATGTCAATTGAAATTCCAACAATATACTTCACACAACCAGAGAAAACAATCCAAAAATTCATTTGGAAACAGAAGAAACTTAGAATAGCAAAAGCAATTCTAGGCAACAGAGACATGCCTGGGGGCATCACAATCCCCAACTTGAAACTATACTACAAAGCTACTGTGATAAAAACAGCATGGTACTGGCAAAGAAACAGTCCCAAGGATCAGTGGAATAGATTAGAAGATGCAGAAACAACTCCAGACATACTCAGCCACCTCATCTTTGACAAAGGAGCCAACCACCATCACTGGAGGAAAGATAGCCTATTTAATAAATGGTGTTGGAAAAACTGGATTTCAACCTGTCAAAGATTAAAACTAGACCCATACCTATCACCATGCACTAAACTAAGATCGAAGTGGATTAAAGATCTAAATATTAAGTCAGAAACACTAAACTTGCTGGAAGATAAGCTAGGTAGAACTCTTGATGACATTGGCATTGGAAAAGACTTTATGAACAAATCTTCAGTAGCACGGGAACTAGCACAAAGTATCAACAACTGGGATCTCATCGTATTAAAAAGCTTCTGCACTGCAAGAGAAACTACCAACAGAGCTAAGAGACAACCTACAATGTGGGAAGAAATATTTAGCAGCTGTAGCTCAGACAACGGTCTACTATCAAGAATATATAAAGAATTGAAAAAAAATCAGACCTCCCAAATTCAAAGACCCAATTCAAAAATGGGCAACCGAAATGAACAGACATTTCTCAGACAAGGAAGTAAAACCAGGCCCGCGCCGCCGGCGTCCGTCACGTAGGTTACGCAGTCGCTCCCCGTGGACGGCTGGAGCCCTCGGGCAGCTGTGTCCTCGCCAGCATGGCGGCGGGCCCGCGATGGTGCGGTGCGGCGGCTGCCAGTGTGGCTGACCCGGGCTGGGTCTGAGAAGAGCCCAAGCCAGTGGCGCTTCCTGGCCCTCGGGCCTGGGGCTCCCTCCCGCGACTGCAGCCGTCGGAGTCCGGCCGCGCGCGCCGGAGGCCCCGGAACCTTGTGCCCCCGGAACCTTGTGCCCCCAGCCCCGGGCCCCGGCGGGAATGTTCAAAAATGAGTACCAGGGTGGTGCATTTGTTGAAATCTAGTGCTCAGAGCAAAAATCCTGGAGCAAAATGGAAGATCCTTGGCAGTCTGTCTGTGATGTGGAAAGAGTTTGATAAAGAAGTTAAAAGTTTTGTGTTTGTTCTGGAAGGCAGCAGCCAAACAAACAAAATTCAGTTACCAAAGGAGAATAAGCAGATCCTTGGGCTGATCCAGAGGTTTCTTGTACTTCAGATCTACATACCCCTGGGACAAGACTTCTCTGCTGAATTGCTAATTACTGACTTAGGCAACATCAAAAGAAGACTTTATTTATCAACAGTCCGTAAGGAACTGTCCTCAACCCCTCTTCATGCAAAAATCCCACTCTTCATGATCAAGCGCAAAATGTGGTGCAATCTGTGCATTGACTTGGCAGCGTTCACCAGTGAAGTATTCAAGGGGGCAGTTTTCCAGTCATTGGATGGCATCATTGTCTCGGCTAACTGCAGACTGCGGAAGATCTTCACCTTAAAATCCAAGCCTCAAGACACTGCTGATAAAGATGATAAACCCACAGACATTATCCCACGAAGCTGCCAACTAACAACAGATGTTCCACATGTCACACAGCTGCTGAACATGACTAAACTTCACCAAACTGAAATAAAATTTGGAGGACATCCACTAAGATCAGCAGAGTCGGAAGTAGCCCGATTGAATACAATGGCACAGAAAAAACCAGATTTGCAAATTTTGGAAGTCAAAAGTCAATCATCAGATTACTCATACATGGATGATGAAGATGAAAATGACTTTGACATTGGCCCTGTGAGCCAAAGTCCCTGTGACAGTGAAATGGAACAACGCTTTGTGTTTCAAGTGACATTATAGTTGCTGCAACAACATCTGCTATATCAATCAACTGATATAGACACAGGAAATGTATATCTCCTTGATTCAGAAGACAAAACAGCAATGTGAGTGCATTTTTGACTAATTGAAATGTTGCAGAATGGTCATGCAACCAAATGGAACAATCCAGTGTTAAAACTGGGCCCAAAAATAGAGTGAAGATCTGCCAGGGGTGAAACCTATTGGGCAGAATGCCAGCACTGCCATTCAGTGTTGGAAATTGTAACAGACAAAATGCTGCAAGATGTTGTGCAATACACAAAGTCTGAAATACAGGTAAAATGTTCTGTATGCACCAGTAATCATATTGAAAATTGTATTTATTATGACACCTCCCTAGCTGAACTGAAAGCATTCATAAGTCTGCTGTACTTACCAGGGATTTCTCATAATAATCACAGGAATGTAAAAGACTTATGGAAAAGTGATGAGTCAAAATATGGCATTTATACCCTTGTGGATGCAAAGACATTATGCTTTCAATTTAGAAATTTATCCTGGAACTCAGCCACCAGGTTCTTATTCATAGAATAATAAAGCAAATGATGTTTTGAACAGACTTGTTGGCTCCCATCTCCCGCACTAATCAGAATTCAACAATTGGTTTATCAGTTTCCAGTTGATGTTATATTTGCTAACAGAGCACAAGTTGACCAGTGTAGGAATTGTACACAGGAACAAAGCAGAAATTTCAAATGAAATGTTGCAATTTCAAAACAGAATTATATAGTACAGTCTTTGGATTTCAGAAAGATTTACATTGGCCTTGTATATGGCAAAGAAAAACAAACTGGTATTGTTGGTGTCAGTATTGCACCATGATGGAAATATTGAGAGGGAAACTTCAACAAATCGGATGCCTGAGATGGAAACTTCCAGTTATGCAGCAGATATAATGTCACTTGAAACACACAGTGTTGGCCAATGGTTGTGTTTTACTAGATCCTAAACATATGTGGCATAAATAGCTTGATCGTTTACAAAGAAAATAACAACTGCAAAATACCATGGAGAAATTTTCTTAGAGGGTTGGGATTGGAACTCATAAGAGATCATTTATGGCAGAGGAAAAACAAAATGTTTCTGCCTGGGGAATTATGCAAAAAAATTGTGGCGCACACTGGTGAGCTGATAGGTGAACAGGCAGGTGCAGCATCCCAAAGACCATCTACGAGAATAGGAAAACCAAAAAGATGTCAACTATGCCCTACAAGAAAGGACAGGAAAACAAGACATATGTGCTATCAATATAAGCAATACTTGTGAATAGATCATGCAGTTGTCACATGTGAAGACTGCCTTGGCTGTGACAGTTGAAGCAAAGGTTATTTCTGTGGTAGACTTTTGTTTGTGTTTACATTGTAGTTCACATGGGTTTGTATTTCTAATGTTAACTTTTAAGTTTTGTAAGCAAGTACACAGCTGATGTGAAAATGTTGATGTCTATTCTAAGCACCCATTACATATTTGATATTTTATTTTATTGATCTCTCATTTTCCTGCTAAGTTCAAGTTGTACAATACAGTAGGAAGCTCCTGACAAAACAGGAAGAGAAAAGAGGTGACAAGAATGGCCTGCCACATAGGAAAAGAAAGCTAAGCACATGTGCTGTCAGTGTGAGCAATATATGTGTATGAAACATTTTGTTTTCATGTGTAAAGATTGCCTTAGGTGTGATAATTGAAGTAAAGATTTTTTTTGTAGACAAAAAAAAAGTAAAAACAGCAAGTAAATATATGAAAAAATGTTCAACATCACTGGTCATTCAAGAGATGCAGATGAAAACAACACTGAGATTCCACCTCACCCCACAAAGAATGGCTGCTATCAAGAAATCAACCAATAACAAATGCTGGTGGGAGTGTGGAGAGAAAGGAACCCTTCTCCATTGCTTGTGGGAGTGCAGATTGGTGCAACCACTGTGGAAATCAGTATGGCAATGCCTCAAAGAACTAGGACTACAGGTCCCATTTGACCCAGCTATTCCCCTACTGGGAATCTTCTCCCCCAAAATTAAAAGAATCATACCACAGCGATATATGTGCACCTATGTTTATAGCGGCACAATTTGTAATGGCTAAAGCTTGGAAGCAGCCCAAATGCCCATCGACTGGAAACTGGATAAAGAAGATGTGGGTTTTTTTATAAAATGGAGTACTACTCAGCCATAAAGAATGAGAAACTAGAGACATTTATAGCTAAATGGATGCATATTGAGGCCATACACTTAAGTGAAATAAATAGGACACACGTGTAAATACCAAATAGTTTCTCTAGTGTGAGAAATTGAAAGTGTAAATAAGGATGAAAATGATTAAAATGAATAATTGATAATTTGAAATAAGAAAAGGTCCAAGGGTTTGGGGATGGTGGAAGGGAAAGAAAAAAATTATGAGAAAAAAAAATGGAATCAAACTCTGTGTAGATAGGGAAGGGTGGAGGGGGTGAAGGGTGCACAGGTAATGGGAGAAAAAATAAAAACTAAGATGTATCATGTTCTGGTACAAACACTCAATGATAAATGTAAATGTATTTTATACCTAAAATGTACCAATAAATATATATATTTTAAAAATAAAAAAAGGTGCTCCTGGGAATCTACTTGAGAAGACAAGATATATCCACATGTCATGGAACAATGAATGATAAATATCAAACAAATGATATAGACAGAAAATATTGTGCCATGAGGGTTATTGTGGTAAGTAAACAAAGACTTTCTGGACATGTTGGGCTTGAGTAGCAATCAAACAAATGGAAAAGGGCCTATCAAAAATAGTGTAAGAGAAGGCACACAGCCTTGCATTAAAAGACACATTGACGGAACAGGCATATGACAAAACTGGATTAGCTCTCCCAGCTGAGAGGAACTCTACGTGCTACAATCTACTCTAAATATGAAGTAAGGTGCTTCTCTTCTGCTCTCTTTGCTGGTCTCACTGCAGGAAAAGCTCTATCTTGAGCCCCTGTTAAGGCCACAGTCCTGCTTTCTCACCTCATTCCTACCACCCAGTTTCCTAAGAGCTGGACCCCCACACCCTCTGGAGACCCAAATTTTGAGTAGACTATTTGAATGGCACTAGTCTGCTTAGAATTTCTGGGGAGTGAAAAACTTGTTAAAACTAGGGAAGTCCATAAACACACCCTTACTTCTTTTACTGTAAAATAAGTTCCTTGAGCAGAAGCAATGCCTTATAATATACCATGCTGGTGAATGAATAATTCCAATGATACATTTCTGGCAGAATGGCAGATTATCTGGAATAAATTTCTATTCCAGTGAGGACAAATTAGTGAGTTACTTTCTATAGTAATAATAGAAGAGGGCAATGTAACCAACTGCCACGAGGTGGCAGTCTTTTCTTGCTGAGTATAGTACTGAATTAGGGCACGAGATATGTGGGCTCAAGGTCAGGCTGACATTCAGCATTGGCAGTAGCCAGATCAGTTTTGTAGAGAGGAAGCCCATATTAAGTTTATGAATAATTGTGCAAGTACTAAAAGTATTTGGGGAAAGAATCAAGGAGTCATAAGATGGGTAATTGTGTCCACTGCTTATTTGGAACATCTCAATATTAAAGACTATTTGAGGGCCGGGGATTTAGCTCAGTGGTTCCGCTGCCTGCCTTGAAAGCACAAGGATCGAAGTTCGATCCCCAGTACCAAAAAAAAGAAAACCTACATAACAGACTATTTGATACTCTTTTATTTGGGACACTAATATTCTCACCTTCTAGGATCATTTAAAGATATTTACCTACATTTATACATTTTTCCCTAAATCTCCAGCTACTATTTCCTTGGAGTTCTATTTTTTTTTTCCCAAGTTTTTGAATGTACAACCATATTCTTAGCCCCTGCCCTTGAATTTGTATGGATCTGCAGCTCAAGTCCACCTCCCTTTTTTTCAAATGGACCATGAGATGTACTAATCAAAGTTATGCTCACTGGGAAGATTTCCATCTTCCTTGTATTTCAGGGTACACCTAAGTTAGGCTGCTATTACAGTTCTTTTTTTTTTTTTTTTTGGTACTGAGGATCGAACTCGGTACCTTGCACTTGCAAGGCAGGTGCTGGAACCACTGAGCTAAATCCCTGGCCCTACAGTTCATTTTTATTGATCATGTCATATTATGGAGAGTCATCTGTAACCCTAGCTTGAATTTCTTCTTTTGACAATTAGTTGGAGAGAAATTTCCACAGCTATGAATTGAGGGAGAAAGAAGTAAGCATACTGAAAATGAGAGCCACCTGCTCATGGATTTACTTAGGTTTTCAGAAGCTTCCCTTTCTCCTCCTCCTCCCCTCAATACACCCCTCTTCCTTCTCTTTCTTCTTCTTTTCCATTCCTGGGGATTGAACCATGTTAGGCACGTTAGGCAAATGCTCTGCCACTGAGCTACATCCCCAGCTCTCTTCAAAAGCTTATTAAACCTGATTTTGTGTATTCCACTTCCCAGTGGGATGCTCTGGGATCACCAAATTTCTAGCGTTGTGCCTCTCAGTTAAGACAGGCAACTCACATTGTACTGGTCAGGTAGGTGTGGTTGGATGTCTTGGTAAGACATATATATTCTGGAATTGCAAGGTGAAATCCAGGAAGATTCAAGGAATAGTCACTTTGGTGTGATTTTTAGGAGTGCAGTGGTCAGAACCACCCCAAAAATAATCTCTTCAAAGTGAAAGACAAATTGTTTTATAGTTAGACCAGGCAATGCCTTGGTATCAGTGACACTACCTTTGCCCCTCTGCCTGTAAATGAACTTGCTCAGTGACCTCTATGGGATGGGGCCCCACAGTGGGGTATGTTTGAGAGGCAATTGGTGGTAACAAGAGAGGGATATCCTGTACTTCTCAACTTCCAAACTGAATGAGCAAATGTTCCAAAGAAAGAAGCTTTCCTGATGCCTGTTAATTTCCTCAGGGCATAAACTGTGATCCTATGGTGATTACCAGTCTTGGCTTCTTTCTTCATTTGGGACCCTGAAGGACAGACAGATTTTTCCCAAGTCTTTTGTGAAAACATAAAAAGCAACCATTGTTTTCTATACTAAGTTAAAGTATTGATGGATGCTTCAGAAATTCTCCTTTATTGCAGATATGAGTCCTGTCTCCTTAGAAGGGCCACAAAGATCTTGGTGTACCTTGCCAAAGAATAATAGACAATAGTTACAGCTTGTTCACCTCATCTGTTCACCATGAAAAAAAGAATCATCACTTAACAGCATTAGGGATATCAGGTCCCCTTCCCAGGGGAATACCTTAAATATGTACATAGACAAAAATTTTGAAGGAGACCCAAGAAAACGTTGGTGGTTACTCAGAGGTAGAAAGAACTGGGAACATGGGAACAGGGAAACTTTCTGTGCAGCTTGAATATTTCACAAAAGTTTATTATTATTCACAATTCAACCTTTTTTCCTGCTGAGCATTCGTGCTCTGTGCCCATTGTGTATATGCTGGAATAAACCCAAAAATATAATCCAGAGAAAATCTTGGCCCTGCCTTTTCCAGCCTACCCCCATGGGAAAGTTTGGTAGTTGTTTAAATATGCATTTGTATAAGTACTGTTCTTTCATGAGGGGCATCAATTCTGGGTGAATTGTGCTTAATTATACTATAGAACTTCTACATTTTAAGTCCTCAGAAACTGTAATCTTGAATTATTTGGTATTGAATTATTAGCAAAAGTTTAGTTGTAAAAAGCATGTTCAGTGGAACAAGAACTGCCAGATGGGAATGGGCCTATTCTCCAATCGTTGCAAATCTTCTCAGGTTTGAAGACATTCTCAGAGGCATTTCTTGGACCACATTATCTCAATGCCTTTCTCAACTGTGGCCCTTTTCTGATCTGCATTTAGCCTTTTGCTTTGAATCTACACTAAGATGTGTTTTAAGAAAGGCCGTACATTTATTAGTGTACAGTGTAGGTTTATTGTTGGAAATGATGGGGGTTCCAGACACACTACCCTAAAATATAGCAAAAGAATATTTTAAACTAAAGAAATTTGAGAAACAGCCTATGTAGGACAGATTTTTTTCTCACCTTCTCCTGAAGCAAGTAATGAGACCCTTGCATGAAATTTGCACTCTCTTTGTCCCAGGAAAGGATAAAACATCCTTATCTCCACAGATACTGAGATGCTGAAAGGAATCTAGACAAACAGGCCTCACTGCTCAGTTTATTACTCTTAGCTCATAATTCTGCTTGTCCTAGCACATTTCTTCTGCTCTTTATCAAACCTAGCATAAAACCCCTGAGATTTAACTGTATCTTCAGATCTTCATTTCCTTATGAAGGCTCCCATTTCATGTGAAACTTGTAGTAAACAAATACATATGTTTTTTTCTCTTGTTACCCCATCTTTTTTTTTTTACAGTGGTTCCAGCCAATGAAGCTAAAATATGTAGAAGGAAAAGATTTTTTTTCCTCCTCTACAAGATATTGTCTGTATGCCACAACATTGGAAAGGGTAGTTTTTTGAAGGGGAGCATCTGTTCTTATTATATGGGCACTGTGAATCTTGTAAAAGTTTTGTTTTTCAGTGTCCACTAGGAAACTCTGAGTCAATTGCCTTCTTAGTGTGTGTATAGGAGTTCAGGAATGAATTTTTGGTGCCAGTTTGGCTAGGTAACATCCACAGAGTACTTACAATATGAAAGATGCTTTTTTGTCTTTTCTTTTGCTGTGCTGGGGACCAAACCAAGGGCCTTGTGCATGCTAAACAAGTGCCCTACCACTGAGCTATATCCACAGCATATAAGACACTTTCAGATACTATATATTATTTAATACATTTTATTACTTTAATATATTTTATTATTTTGATATTTTTACATATGACTTTAATCCACATGACAAACCTGGGATGTTAGTATGGTATCTTTTTTTTTTTTCTGTTTTAGAGGCAAGAAAACTAAAGAAGTTAGGTAACTTATCCAAGGTAATATAGCCAGAAAATTATAGAGCTGGGATTCAAATTTAGCTAACCTGATATAAATCCATAGAAAGAACCCTCACTAGAGGGATCTCAACAAGACTGAATGTGGCACAGAAATGCCTGTTAGATCCTGTAGTAACCATGGACATGGGAGTGGTGGTGATGAGAGGCTAGATCCACCGATCCTCATTCATGAACTCAAGGTAACAGAATCTTATCATCTAAGGAAATGCCCTCACTTCTGCTACTAACTCATTCAGGCAAGGCAGGGGCAGAAACTAACTTACCTGTCAAACAGTTAGATTCCTTAATGGGTAAAATTAAAAGGTTCCCAGCTTAAAGGTAGGAAATAAACCATAAACTCTCCTGCCTAGAGAGATAAAAGATCCATTTCCCCAGATGGCCTTGATAGAGGTTAGGTTCTGTGAGAGCTGTACTTTATAAAAAGAAGGGAAATGTCACCAGATTTGTATATCTGTAGAATTTTGTTAAAGTCTGCAAAGAGGGAAAATATAACATAGTACCAGCTGTCAGTACTTCTGTTTTAATATGAAAGCCACCTTTGGAACAAAATCAGACCCACACTGGGATGGAATAGGATGTCCTAGACATGACAAGTTCTAACTTGGCATGGATTAAGAAGTAAGCCCTTCAATCCCACTGAGTCAATAAGCAGAATCTATTTTCACTTCTCAACTTGTCCCCAGACACTCTAAGACTGTTGCCAAATTGAATCAGTACAGCATCTGTGGATACCGATTAAGATTTTACCTAGGAAGAGCGCAGCTGAAAGTGTCCAAAAGTGAAGAACGTTGGCCAGCTGTCTTGTCATGGAGTCAAACCATTTGTTAACAGTAGGAAAAAGAAAGGCTGCCTGGTCTACTCAACTCTATTTCTCTGGGTTAAAGGCTAGGTATTTGTTTCTACTTCTGCCAGGCTTAAACTAGACACCTTTCAGCCTGAGAATCAAGGTTCCTAGTAGACTTCTTGCCTGGATGTTTGACATTTGCTGCCCAAACCCTTGCCAATACTGTGCTCCTACCTCTGACCACCCTTTTTCTCACTGGGCTCCTAACCACCTGCCTGGCTTTCAGCATGCCTAGAGCACTCCTTTGGGATTTCTAGTCTTCTTGGTTGCTATCTGCATGTGTAGTTTCTAACAAACTTTTGAATTCTGCCTGTCTTTGGTTTCTGGATCAATGATTTTTTCCTGTCCTTTGGTTCTTGTGTGCCCCCCCCATCCCCCGAAATGAACCCAGAGCCTTCCTTCCTTCCTTTCGAGCTGGGAATTGAACTCAGGCCTCATGCATACTAGGCAAGTGCTATACTACTAAGTCACATCCCCAGTCCCTATCTGTAATTCTTGACTCCTGTTTTTTCCATCCTGACCCACTGCCTAACCAATATCTTATTTCTATTTTCCTTCATCTTTATTACCTGTCTTTGCAAAGCATCACCATTGTTCAAAATCCCAGAACTAACATATACTTAGAGCTTGATGTGGAGTGATCAAGAGGAAATGCCTTTTTGGAAAGAGGAAATGCAGCTTGGCCTTCTTTAGAGGTGAATCTCAAGAAGGCAATAATGGAAAATATAAAGGAAAAATATGTAAATTCATGCAGAAAGCCTTTTATTGTTGGTAATACAGGTAATAAAATTATAGTCATCAAAAAGAATTTAAAATAAGAATCCTGGTAGAACACTGATTTTTTTTTTTTTTTAAACTGGGGATCGAACTTAGGACCTTGTGCTTTCAAGGCAGGCACGGTGCCACTGAGCTAAATCCCCAGCCCACTGATTCTTAGTAATATTTCATTTTTCATATCATGAGAATTTATTTCCTTTGAACTAAGTGTCTTGTACTTACTATCAAGTTTTGAATATGTAAATTTGTTGTTTATTATTATTAATTGCAGTGATGGCGATTGAATGCAGGGCTGTACTCAGACTAGGCAAGTACTCTACCACTAAGTTTAGACTCATCCTTGAGCCAGGGATTAAACTCAGTGGTTTCACCGCCTACTATGCAAGGACCGAGTTCAAGCCCCACCCCCCAAAAAAGAATAGACTCATCCTTGAGCTTAGATTTTTTTTAAATGGGTAAAATAATTTAACATTCACATACATCAATAATAATAATAATAATAATAATAATAATAATTTGAGACCAGCATTTAATTTTTAATCTAATTGAATTGTGTTATTTTCATAGGAATACATTCACTTCTCCTGAAAAGCTTAATTTTAGATTGTAGGAAATTGACAGTGAATTCTTAAGGTACACATATAGCAAGCAGTTTCATACTAACAAAATGTTCTTTTTATAAATATGTAATTTATCCTTGTCCCTTCAAAAGTTACAAATCAGCTAGACATGGTGGCATACACCTGCAACCTCAGCACTCAGGTGGGTGAGACAGGAGAATTGCTGCAAGTTTGAGGTCAGTCTGGGCTGCATAGTGAGTTCAAGGCCAGTCTGAACTACATAGTGAGACCCTGCATCAAAAAACCAAAACAAACCAAAGCAAGAAAAGTTATAAATTATGTCACACTAGAATTACACAGTTGGGATTTTCCTTGGTATCAGAAAACTAAATATATTCATTTCTATATTTTCCAGAATAATATAACATTTGTTTTATTTTAAACTAAATAGAGCAAGGAAGCAGAAATATATGGAGTTAGACAGCCTGTGGTAGAATTCTGGTTGTGCACCCTCAAGCATGACCCCGGGCAAATTGTTCAACCTCTTCCTACCTGAGAAAAAATTTTAGCCAACATTAGCCTCACAGTCCATGACACAAGGTCAAGTCCTCTTTGACACTGGCTTTACCATGATGAGATTCTAAACTTCAGCTCTCTCCATGAGTCCCTGTTCTTATAACTAAAATTTTGTGTTGGTCTCTACTCCAAAATTTAACTTCCAGTTGCCTGCATTTCACAGTTGATCTCCAGGTTCTTAGCCCTGCCTTGCACATAACTCATGGTTACAGACCCTGACAAGTTTTGAACAGACATCCCAGTTACCACCTCCAACCTGCTGGTCTGAATTCCAGGGTAGCATCTCTCTCTGAACTAATTGACTTTGTGTCAGCCTGACTCTGTCCTGCTATTCCCATTGTGTCCTCCATTGACAACTGCTTCTTGAACCATAGCCTGATAACCTGAAATATTCTGACACACTTCTTGGTATAACAGTATATTCAAAGTATTCCAGTGGATGTGTTCATGACTAGCTCTCATCCCCTCTCTGTTATTAGCAGGCCATACTCAGTCTACTCCCAAGATGCCCAGATGTGTGATTTTGTAATGTATGATCCTCCTATAGCATCAAGAAATTATTAGACTACTTTCACTGTGATCTGCTTAATAAGACAGGATCATGGTTGACATAGTTCAATAAGATCTCTATTTAATCATGGAGTCGTTGCTCAGTTATAGAGCACATGTGAAGCTCTGGGTTCAATTCCCCCCAGAAGCGCGCACACACACACACTCACACACACACTCACAAAGTATTAATATAACAGTGGCCTAAAGTTTTATAAGACTTAGTACCTAAAGAGTCAAGATTGGTTTAGTAGGAAAACTAATGCCTTTTCACAAGGAGTTTGCTGCTAGAACATAGATGTCATGAAAATCATCACTAAATCAAACTCAAAGTGAGAAAGACAAAGACATATCCACATCATCATTATTGCACATGTAGATTTGGGCAAGTCTGCCAGTACAAGCCATTTGATCTAGAAATGTGGTGGATCAGCCAAAGCAACCACTGAAAAATTTGAGAAGGAAGTAGTTCCTTCAAGTATGCCTGGCTTATGGATAAACCGAATGAGATGATAAATGAGATGATATCACTATTGACTTGTCCTTGTGGAAATTTGAGATAAGCAAATATTATGTGACTATCACGATGTTCCAGGACAGATACTTTATTTAAAAAACAAAACAAAACATGATTACAAGCACATCTCAGACTGATTGTGCTGCTCCGATTGTAGCTACTGTTGTTGATGAATGTGAAGCTAATCTTTCCAAGAGTAGCAGGTCCATGAGTATGTACTTCTGGTTTACATATCGGGAGTGAAACAACTAATTTTTGGTGTGACCACAATGGATTCCACTGAGCCACCTTCAGCTGGAAGAGATACAAGGGAATTATTAAGGAAATCACCACTAACATTAAAAAAATTGGCCACAGTCCTGGCACCATAACATTTGTGGCAAATTCTGGTTGGAATGGTGACAACATGCTGGAGCCAAGTGCCAACATGCTTTGGTTCAAGGATGCAAAGTCACCCATAAAGATGGAAATGCCTTGCCAGACATATGCATACCTGTGATCTCAGTACTCTGGAAGAGTGAGGCAGAGGGATCACAAGTTCCAGCCCACCTTGAGCAACTTAATGACTTAGCAAGACCCTGTCTCAAAATTAAAAATTTTTTTTTCCTATGCTGTGAGCTGACTTTCTGCACGATCATCAACTCTTAATGTGTTTTCCCTCATGAGTTGAAAGAAGTATTTGCATCATGGAAGCAGCAGCTCCTGAACAGAGGCAAGCAAGACATCAGTGAGTGGCTCATTAGTGCCTTGTTGTTTCTCCATTTTCTTTCCCCAGCCATTATGTCTCCCAGTCTTTTCAACCTTATGCAGGAGTATCATAATGACTGTACATCTCAGACTCTAACTCTCATTGCCAAGGTCATTCAGAACCTAGCCAACTTTGCCAAGTTTGGTAACAAAGAGGAATACATGGCATTCATGAATGATTTTTTAGAACATGAATGGGGTGGAATGAAGCACTTTCTTTTGGAGATCTTAATCCAGACACTATCTCAAACACCCCAGGCTTGATGGTTACATTGATCTGGGCTGAGATCTTTCAGTTTTGCATTCCTTACTGTGGGAGTTTCCCAACTTGATAAGGGTGAAAATTCCTTCCTACAAGCAACCGTGACAAAATGGGGACCTCTTCCCTTGTTCTCCTTGATATTACCAAGCCTCTGACTAACCCTAGGCCAGTACAACAACAACTGAGATGCTTCACTGAGCATAACTCCAGTATAAATGTCACTGAGAGCCTCTCTTCCTAGCTGCAGAAAATATTTGAAGACCCCACTGACAATGATTTGCATAAACTAAAATCTCCAAACCAGAGCAAAAAAACCTTTTTTTTTTTTTTTTTACATTTAAAGGCTTGGAATGCAGCTCATTGTGAAGGCCCTGTGTTCATTGTTCAGGAGAGAAAGAGAGAGAGAGTAGAGAGAGTTTTAAATTCAAACTTCCTTGACTATCCTCTTGTGTTTTATATCTCCATGTTCCCCCAGCCTCATGTGCTCATAGTTTAGGTAGGGTTTTGAGGAGTGACTGGATCATGAGTGTGATACTGGATTAGCTCACTGGTTTAGCATAGTTCTGAGTGTGGACAATGGATTTAATGAAGAGGGAAGACCTACCCTGGGTGTGAATGGCTCCAACGAAAGGCCAGTAGCCTGGATAGAATAGAAATGTAAAGACGTCGTGATGCCCTACCCTGGAGCCTGCTGACGATGGACTGAAGCCTCCACAAACTGTAAGGCGAAATAAATCTTTCCTCCTTTAAAGGTAGTTTTCCCCAGCAGCAGGAAAGTAACTGAGACACCTCTTCTGGATTATTTTCCTGTTCAAGACAAGATAAATATAAAAGCAGTGGACAAGGAGACTCCTGGAGCTGACAAGGTTACCAAGACTTCAAAAACAGCTCAGAAGTTTAAATGAATTTTAACTCTATTGTCCGTCACTCTCATATTAGTTCAAGCTGGCCTTGAATTCACCATGTATCCCAGGCTGGCCTTGAATGTGCAGTAATTCTCCCGCCTCAGCCTCCCAAGTGCCAGAGTTGTAGGTGTGCACCACCATGCCCCTCTGTCATCCCAGTCTTAATCAGTGGTGAAGAATGGTCTTGGAACATTTGTCTCAATAAGCTATTTAAGTTTAATAGTAAAAGGCTTGCTTCCAGGAATGAATTTGGGAGTATTGCTTCCCTTTCAATTTCATTGAAGAGTTTAAACAGTAGTGGCAGCAGTTCCTCTCTAAATGTCTTGTAGAATTCAGCAGTGAAGCCATCAGGGCCTGGGCTTTTCTTAGTTGATAAGTTTTTAATTACATTTTCGATTTCATTGGTTGATATTGGGTTGTTCAGAATTTTTAGGTCTTCTTCGTTCAACTTTGGTAATTCTTATGTATCTAGGAATCTGTCCATTTCTTCTGTGTTGTCCATCTTATTGGCGTATTGTGGGACTACATAACCTTTGTTCCTTTTTCTCCAGCCCCATTGTGATTAAAATGTGAGTTAATGGATGGAGATGCTTGTTAGTCTAGGGATGCTAGATAGGGATCTGTAACAGACCTAGAGTCCCAGATAGTCTAGGGATGCTAGATAGGGATCTGTAACAGACCTAGAGTCCCAGAGTAAACTACTCAACTCTTTGTTTATCCGGAACTGATATTCCAGGCACCACAATTGTTAGAACAAGCTACAGATGTCTGCTGACCATCAATATGTGACAGTGGACCACTAACCTTTGTCCCCTTTTCTTTAATATGTTAACTTCCCCCTCAACCCCCTATAAAAACAGCCTCGGATTCTGAGCCAGTGCCTCTCTAAGCTATTTTGCTTTGGGAGTGCTGTCTGGCCAGACTAATAAAGGTCTGTTTTTCCAACTTGTCCGGTGTGTTCCTTCCCGGGTGTTCTTCGCTGTAGTCAGCTCCTTGGAGCGTTTGATAAAGCTCTTGGTCTTATGTTCTGAAGACCCCGCTGGGATTCCTGGGTGTGCTTCACTAGTCAGCTCCTCGGAGCGTTTGGTAAGGCCCTCGGTCTTACAGTATAGGTTCTGGAAGTAGGTATTGATGATCCTCTGGATTTCTGCTGGGTCTGCTGTAATTTCACCCTTTTCATTCCTAATTGCATGGATTTGGGCCTTTTCTTTCCTTTTTCTGACAAGGTTGGCTAAAGGTTTGTCAATTTTGTTGATTCTTTCGAAGAACCAACTCTTGGTTTCATTGATTTTTAACCTCAGTTGCCCATGAACTAGCACAAACAATCAACAAATGGGATCTCTTCTTATTAAAAGGCTTCTGCACAGCAAGAGAAACCACCAGCAGTGTGAAGAGACAACCCACAATGTGGGAAAAAATCTTCACCTGCTCTTCCTCAGACAAAGGTCTACTATCTTGAATCTATAAAGAACTTAAAAAGATCAGACCTCCCAAATTTAAAGACCCAATCCAAAAATGGGCATCTGAAATGAACAGACATTTCTCAGACAAGGAAGTAGAAATAGCAAATAAATACATGAAAAAATGTTCAACATCAATGATCATTTGAGAGATGCAAATGAAAACAATGCTGAGATTCCACTTCACTCCAGAAAGAATGGCTTCTATCATGAAATCATAACAAATGCTGGTGGGGCTGTGGGGAAAGAGGAACCCTGCTCCACTGCTGGTGGGAGTGTAGACTGGTGCAACCACTGTGGAAAGCAGTATGGAGATACCTCAAAGAACTAGGACCGGAAGTCCCATTTGACCCCACTATTCCACTGCTGGGGATCTTCCCCAAAGAATTAAAAGAATCATACCACAGTGATATACGTGTACCCATGTTCATAGAAGCACAGTTTGTAATAGCTAAAACTTGGAAACAGCCCAAATGCCCATCAACTGGAGACTGGATAAAGAAAATGTGGTTTTTTAATAAAATGGAGTACTACTCAGCCATAAAAAAATGAGAAATTAGAGACATTTATAGCTAAGTGGATGCACATTGAGGTGATACTCTAAAGTGAAATAAATAGGACACACATGAATAAATATCGAATAGTTTCTCTGGTGTGAGAAACTGAAAGTGTAAATAAGGACTAAATGTATAATAGGTCATGTGAAATAGGAAGAAAAGGGGCAAAGGGGAAGGAAGTGGGAGGGCTAAGGGAAAGGATAGAAGGGAATGGGATTAATATGAGAAAACGGAAAAATAGGAACAAAATCTTTGTAAATAGGGAGGAATGGAGGGGTTGAAGGGAGGGCTGGGCAAGGGTGAAAAATAAGAACCAAGAGAGAGGCTATGTAAAGGTGCAAATTTCCAATGATGAACATCATTATGTTGTATACCTAAAATGTACTAATGAGTAGAATGAATAATCGATAATGTAAAATAGGAAGAAAAGGTCCAAAGGGGTAGGGGTAGTGGGAGGGGCAGGGGAAAGGAAAGAAGGGAAAGGAAAAAATGATGAGAAATGGAAAAAATGGAAATAAAGTCTTTGTAAATAGGGAAGGGTGGAGGGGGTGAAGGGAGGGCTAGGAATGGGGAAAAAATAAGAACCAAGATGCATTATGTAAAGGTATAATTCCCAATGAGAAATGTAATTGTGTTGTATACCTACAATGTACCAATAAAAGAATTTAATAAAAAAAATAGTAAAAGACTGATTAATGATAATGTATCATAAAATCTTCAAAAGAAAAGGAGAATGTTTCATAACTTTTTTTTGAGAATGTGGCAGTTTTATTAGATTTTAATAATCAGTATTCTTTCTTTCTTTCTTTTTTTAAAAGAATCTTGCTATGTTGCCCAGGCCACTTATGAACTTGTGGCTTCTGCTGTTTGAGATATATATTAAAACAAAGTTTAATAAGAAAATAAATAAATACTTAAAAGGAACATTCATTTGTGTGGAAAAGTTCATTCCCTGTCATATGAAAATGAGTTTTTACTGAAGCTTTTTGGGAAGAATTTTTTTAGTCTTTTTTTTTTTTACTAGTACATGTTTGCAGTATCTAATGATTACATTCAAATTTTTGAACAAATGGACTTAATAGATGTCTACAGAGTGTTCCACCCCACAAAATCAGAATACACATTCACTTCAGCTGCACACGGGTCATTCTCCAAAATAGACCACGTTAGCTCATAGAACATGTTTAAGTAAATCCAAAGGAATTAAAGTTATCCCCTGTAGGGCTGGGGAATTAGCTCAGGGGCACCGTGCCTGCCTCGCAAGTGCAAGGCCCTGAGTTCGATCCCCAGTACCAAAAATTTTTAAAAAGAAAACTTAAGCATGGGCCAGGGATTTAGCTCAGTGGTTCTGGCGCCTGCCTTGCAAGCACAAGGTCCTGAGTTCGATCCCCAGTACCAAAAATTTAAAAAAAGAAAACTTTAGCATGGGCCAGGGATTTAGCTCAGTGGTTCCAGTGCCTACCTTGCAAGCACAAGGTCCTGAGTTCGATCCCTGGTACCAAAAAAAAAAATAGACAAGCTGGGCATGGAGGCCTGTGCCTATAATCCCAGCTACTCTGGAGGCTAAAGCAGGAGGACTGGTTATTTAAGGCCAGTCTGGGAAATACACCAAGATCTCATTTTAAAAAACAAATGGAAAGAAAGGAAGAAAAGAAAGAAAGAAAGAGAAAGAGAAGAGAGAAGAAAGAGAGAAGAAAGAGAGAGAGAGAATGGAAAGAAAGACACATTCATGATTCTATTTTAGATTTTAAATGTTAATTTCAAGTTTAAAATACCTTTAAACCAAGCATGGTGTGGCACACCTGTAATCCCAGCACTTGGGAGGCTGAGGCAGGAGGATCACTGATTTTTGAGGCCAGACTGCACTACATAATGAGTTCAAAGTCAGTCTAAACTACACAGCAGGACTCTGTCTCAAAATAAAACCAAATATTTAAAGCCTATTTTATTTTTATACTGTTTATTCTCCTGGCAGCTTCATTTATTCATTTATTCTTTCATTCTTTCAATAAATGTTTTGGATTATCTTTTATATGCCAGGTACTATGCTAGGTACTAGAGACATGACAATGAATTAGAATTGGCCTTCAAATTCTAATGACTTTTTAAAGCATTGTATTCCATATTGAAACTAGATACACATAATATTTGCTCTATTTCATGATAAATGTCTTGTGTTCCACATTCGGGACAGCATTTTATGACATTTTGGATGCAAAAGATTCTTAATATTTGGTGGTGTTGTCAGTGGAAAATTAGACCCATTGTGTTTTTTTGTTCCAATATCCAATGTACCTTTTCATAGAAGATTTTAAAAGAGCCCTGTCTCTCATTTCAGTCTAGAGTCTCATGACCAAATCACAACAGATTTCACTTTTCCTAGGGTGCAAATTCAATCACCACCTTGCCTTACAAATCCCCTGCATTAGTGGCATAAACAGGTAAGTATAGGCTACACAGCATACTGAAAGTATTCATTTAAACCAAGTGTGGGGATGCACTCATGTAATCCCAGCACTTTGGAGGCTGAGGCAGGAGGATCTCCATGAGTTTGAGGTCAGACTGGGGTACATAGTGAGTTCAAGGGCAGCCTGATCTACATCTCAAACCCTATCTCAAAAAAATAGTATTTATTTGTTGGTTCTGTAATCTGGGGAATTATTTCAGGTAAAAGATTTTAATTCTGTTTGTTTGTTTGTTTATCTTAGTACTGGAGTACAACTGAGGGCCTCAATCATGCTAGGTAAGTGCTCTACCACTGAGCAACAGCCTTACCCCTTAGGTTCTATTTTAATGAAATAATTACTCCAGAACCTAATTTCTTCTCTTTCACTCTCTTAAGTAATCCCTTTCTTGTTTCCTGTGCTGAAGATTCCAAGAGGCTTCTGTTGGAGCCCATTTTCCCAAATCATTTTCTATACCTTCAATTCAGAGGTCACAAAGCCAAATGTCGACAGAGACCAGACAACACAGAGAAATAAACCCTAGGTGCTAGAACAGGAAAACTATGGAGTGAGAGGGACTGTGACAAGCCACAGAGCACAGGTGCCACACAGAGGCTGTACCAAAACTTGTTTGGTGTGTGAATGAAAGGCTCAATCAGCCAAGCTTCTAGTTTTAAAAAGAGCCAGAAATCTGATGTTTATGTAAAATGTCCCAACTTGCAAATGTTGTATTAGCCAAACAAAACATATCTGTCCAGGGCTACTTGTGTTATTAAATTCAAGAACTAAGAGCACGGTGAGTTTCTGAAATATTCTTGAAGAATATAAGTTGTGTTCTGTGAGTTAATCCTACTGTCAAAGCAAAAGGGAAAGAAGAGGTTCTTATGGAGAGTCTGATATATATTGGTTTAATTAGTACATTTTCATTAAGTAGGTTTTCATTCTGCAGTTTTAAAAATGCAATAAAGTAATTCATCTTCATGTAAAGGTGAAGGAAATATATGTTCAATTGTTATAAACATATATTCAATTTTGCTTTCCTTTATATAAAAACACTGGCACTGAAAACATGAATTTAAAATTAATAAAAGTAGTTACCTTTGGAAGGTTGGCACAAGGCATGGATGTGGGAATAACACTTCTCAACATAATACCATCATTTAGTTTTTATTTTTATTTATATTTTATTTTTTGTGGTATTGGGGATCAACCCATGCTAGGCTAGTACCCTACCACTGAGCTATAATCTTTGTCCCTGTTTTTATTTTTGGGTGAAAGTATTACATATTCAAAAGTTAAAATAAAAACATTCAAATGACAATTTTATTACAGAGAAGTATGATAGGTTGAAAAACAAATTAGAAAGCATGAAAACATAGTATAAAATTCTATGAGGACAGTAGAATTATAAAAGTTCAAGAAAAGGAGGTCCAGGGATTTAGCTCAGGGGTTTCACTGCCTGCTGCACAAGCAAAAGAACCCAAGTTCTATCCCAGGTACCAAAAAGAAAAAAGAAAAGAAAAGGAAACAATGTTACATTTCTGTAGCTAAAGAAATAATTTTGTTACTTTTTAAATGAATGATACTCTAAATGGTATCAAATTGCCACAGTGTTTGTATTCTGTTAGAATACAACACAGTTAAGAGATGTGCAACAGTTTATGTATGGGTGTATGAGTGTTTTACTTTTGTTTTTGTTTTGGTACTAGGGTTTTAACCCAGAGCCTTTGCACTGAGCTACATCCCCAGCCTTTTGTTTGTTTTGAGACAGTGTTCACTAAGTGAGTAAATTGTCCAGGCTGAGCTTGAACTTGTGACCCTCCTGCCTCAGCCTCCCAGCAAGCTGGGATTATAGCCCTGTGCCACCACACCTGGCTGACAGTTTTAATTTTAAATGTGAATATTTATAGCACAAACCTGGAAATCAGTTCCTTTACAACTGTTTAACTTTATGAAAAAAATTAAATGTCTATATAAAATATTGGGAAACAGATTCATGTATTTTTAAAAATTCTTTTGGGAGTGTGCAAACAAAAAAGATCAAAGACTACTGTCTTTTAAAAATTAGTGCACGTTCGTGATACATAATGAATGCATGGGCAATGCATGTACATAATGACATCTTATTCCTTTTTACTTTACCTTCCACTCCTTCCTATCCCCCTCCTGCCATTTCTAGATCCCCTTCCCATTTACTAAAGGTCTATCTCCTAATATCTTTTACTTAACTCTTTAAATTGTTTGTATTTTGGGTTTCTCATATAAGAGAAATCATGTGATATTTTACCTCATGTGTCTGATTTATTTCATTTAACATTATGGCCTCAAGGTGCATCTGTTTTCCTACAAATTACTCCAGTTCATCATTTTTTTATGGCAGAGTAGTACTAAATTGTGTGTAAATATCACATTTTCTTTATCCATTCATCTGTTGATGGACATACAGGCTGCTTCCAAGATTTAGCTATTATGAGTTGTACTGCTATAAATATGTGTGCACATATCACTGTAATATGGTGTCTTTAACTGTTTTGGGAAGATATCTAGAAGGGGAGTACCTGAGTGGAATGGACTTTCTGTTTTTAAGTTTTTGAGGAATCTCCATACTGATTTCCATAGTGGTTGTATGAGTTTATACTCCCACCAACATTGTAAAAGGGTCCTGCCCACCCCACACTCCAGCCTTGCCAGCATTTTGAGTTATTGATGACAACCATTCTTTCTGGAGTAAGATGGGATCTTAGCATTGCTTTACTTTGCGTTTGTCTAATGGCCAGTGATGTTGAGCATTCATGTATTTATTATCCATTTGTACTTCTTCTGTGAAGTGTCCATTAATTTCGCTTGCCGATTTTTTCATTAGGTCTTTTATCTTTGGGGAGTCTTTTTTGAGTCCTTTATATAGTCTAGATACTAGTCCTGAGAATTAAGTAGCAAAAACTTTTTCCCATTCTGTGCATTGTCTCTTCACTCTGTTGCTTGTTTCCTTTGCTGTATAAAAACTTCTTAATATAATCCCATTTATTGGTTCTTTATGTTATTTCTTGTGCAATTGAGGTTCTGTTCAGAAAATCCTTGTCTGTGTCTATGTCTTCAAGACCTGTTTTTATCTTCCAGAAGATTGTTTCTGTTTTATTATCTAGGTCTGGTCCATTTTCATTTTATTTTAGTGCATGGTGAGAGATACAGGTAAAGATCACTGATCTCGACTTTCCCATATTTGAAACCAATGGAGGCATCCCTGTCTCTGTCAGGTCAAAGTAACATTACTCATGATCATACATTAACACCTATGAATATAATGTGCATTAGTTTTGGATTAACTAGCGTTTACTTAGAAAAATAGGAACTTTTAGTTTTTATAATACAGAAACAGGTAAATGTGGATGTCTGTAAAGTAGGGCCAGTGAAGAATGAAGAATGGCAAGTCCACTATGAAGGTAGTGCAGGATAGCAGAACCAGAGGCAGAAAACGTCCGATCCAAATTTGCCAGAGGCCAACCTGCTTGGATCTATCTCAGGACCTGTCCAGGTACCTGGATTTAAAGCTAAAGTGCAACTCAGATGATGTAAAGGCTCATCATACCTTCTAGGTACAAGGTACCCAGCATGGGCCCTGGGGTGCTGCCCTAGCCCCAGGTTCTCTCTCAGGATCCTGGGCATGTGAAGACAAGGGAGTCAACTCTAATATAAATAAAAATTATATAAGCTATTTTTCCCCTTTCAGACAAAATATTAATTACATTTGGGGGGCTGGGAATTGAATCCAAGGCCTCCTTGCATATGGTAGGCAAGCATTCTATTACTGAGCTACATCCCCAGTTCTACGTTTAGTATTTACTGATTCTAAATGTAAACTGAATAACCATTCTTTTCATTTGGTTCAAACTTTGTCCTTGTGATTCTAAATTACATCCATTACCACAAGAAATCCCAACCTCGCAGGTCACCCCTCATCTCTCATCTGCTGAATCACTCAAGGCTCTTCACATCTTCTGCTCTGAAGCCTTTCCTCACCATCCCCAACTTCTGAGACTCTTTCACCGTGCCCTCAGTATATCAGCAGGCAATCTCTTCTAGGATTGTTTCCTTTACCTTCTCGTTCTATGTCAATCTGACCCAGCTCTGTAGATGCTGATGATGTCCCTTCAGACTTCCCAGAGCTGCATACCACTGGACTTGGGGGTGGGAGAGGGCTCGTTCTTGCTCATCACTGCTTCTCCACCAGGGTACTCCACCCTACTTCCTCCTCTGCACCATATTTCTTTTTGAATTCATGGTCTCTAACATTGTCACTCACTTTCCTTATCGCAGAGATCACTATGTCTTTTTCTCAATGACTTGAGCTTTTGCTACTGGCATTCTTCCCAGCACTTCTCTTGTCCTAAGTCCTGCTTTTAATATATAAATTTATAATCCTGACCTTGACTCTCTTCCAATGAGCCTATGTTCCATACCCTTCATCACTCACTGCCACCCCAAACTAGACTTTATTATCACTCTTTCATAATTTCAATTTCCTATATCCCATTCTGATATTGTTGTGGTCATTCTGCAAACAGGATGGACTCCTCCACCTCAATTTTGGCTTGGACATCGAGGGTAATGATACCATACATGCACCCAAAGAAAAAAGGTTTATTACTCAGATCATGAGTCTCTCTGGGGACAGCAGGTCCCCAGCTGGTCCATAAATAGTTTAAGGGAGCAGAGAAAAGAGACTCTTTCAGGGTTTTATGGGGGATGGGGGATGGAACTTCCTGCTTGCACCAAAGGCATCTGGTTTTTCTTACCACCTTGCTCAGATGTGCAACAGAAAAGGAAGCGAGTAGTAGGGGTTAAAAACTGAGTCAAACTCTTTATTATACATCTCTTCTTTCCAGATCATTTCCTCTTTTCCCTTTACTCCTATAATCTCTCCTACCTATACAACTTATTGAGCCTTATTACCTATTTCAACTTATTGAGCCTGCCAACTTTTCATTGTCCTCAACCTCGTCATATCCACTCTTCTTTCTTCATTCATCTTAATTCTATGGTGAATCGTAATTACTCCCCTGCTCATGTCTTGCTCCCCTCTTCTTACTCTTATTCCCTTGGTTAAATTTGATTAACTAAAATTCTCAGCTACTCTGAGTCTTCATCCTAGCAGCTGATTATTGCTGAAGAAAAAAAGCACAATCACAGTGACTCATCCTACTTAAATGTACATTCATGAACTCAAGTGGGCCCTTAATGACACTCAGCAAACACATAATTTTTTTCAACTTTTTTCAATCTATATTTGACTGCACTTCAACCACAAGTTACTGTCCCTTTTTAGGGCTCCCTTTGGAGGATAATTTCTCAATAGAATTGCCTATATTAACCCTTCAATTCCTTTCCTCCTATTTTTAAACCCACTCTCATTAAATTTTTACACCATTTCTCTACTGAAATGTTATCAATGCCTAGATCTAATGGTCAATTCTCAATCCTCACTCACATATGAGTACTTCCTTGTCTTTTTCTTTCTTTTTGCAGTTTCAGGGACTGTACCCAGGGCCTCAGCATGCTAGGCAAACGCCTCAGCCCTATGCTACATCCTCAGCCCTTTGTTCTCCTACATCATGTCTGCTACTTCTCAGTGTCCTGTGCTGGCTGGTCCATTTCTCCCTCAATTTGCATTATCCCAAGACCTTAATCTAAGATTCCCTTCCTTCTATTTACACTCACTCCTGCTCCTTTGGTGCTCTTATCCAGTCTTACCTTTAAATACTATCTAAATGCTGATATCTCTCTTATACCTCTAGCTTGGACCATTGTGCTAAACTCCATCTCATATATAAAGCTGCCTATTCAAGATCTCTACTTCAATTTTTTTGTTTGTTTTGTGTTTTTTGAGATAGGATCTCTCTAGGCAGTTCAGGTTGTCCTTGAACTTGCTATGTAGTGCAAACTGGCCTTGAACTCTGTGATCCTCCTGCCTCAGGCTCCTGTAAGCTAGGATCACAGGTGTGCGTCAGGATGCCCGCCTCTCCACTTCAGTTTCTAATAACTATCTCAAATGTAACTTATAAAACTGAATTCCTGATCTTTTTTCCTCAAACCTACTTTACCTGTACTGTTCTCTATTTCCCTTATATTTTCCCCATAACACCTTATCAGGTTTCTTATCCTATATGTTTTTCTGATTATTGCTTCTCTCTCCCACTCCTAAAATATCCACAAAGGTAGGGGATTTTGTTTGTGTATATGGCCAAAACAATTTGAACAATGTCTGCATACGCCATCAATATTTGTTGAATAAGTTGGTGAAACCAGTGGAATCTATCCTTACCCTACTCAAATTACTGGTCTAACCCAAAATGAAAATCAATGAAAAATGGGTTAATCTCCAAGCAACAAAACACCAAGGTTAAAAACCCGGGCTCCAGAGACGGAAAGCACCAGAGCAAGGGTTATGTAAAAACCCACGTCTGAGTAGAGAGGTGTGCTTCTGGGGAAACCACTTCTCAGCAACAGCCCTGAATGAGTTCTAAATAGCCACTTAAACTTTGTTGGCTTCATGTGAAAACGTGGTATGTGGGGTAAAATGAAGTGAAAACCGCATCTTCCTCCATAGAAGTCATTCATATCAACAGCTGTTCTCTTACCAGGGTGGCTCTCTTTGCCTTATTTGGACCTAACTGTCAAAAGAAAGTCACCACACCCAGTGTTGCGTAGCCTTAACTGAGAAGCTATGCCACGTCTTAGGGCTCCTGCTTTCAGAAATGTATTCAGTTCAGCATATTTTTTTTCCCCTTCTGAATCAGGGTTCTGGGGTGGGGGTAGGAAAACGCCGAAGCCGTCTTGAAAGCAATACAACACAAAAGAGTTGGAAATGTACAACAGTACTTTTTTTTTTTTTTTAAGGTGAAGACCAGAGGCGAACTGGACGTGGGGGGCAGGGGGCGCACCGATTCCAGCAGAGCAGAGTGCGTCCCTGGCGGGCGCAGAGCCCAATGCTCGAGGTGGGCGCGCCCTGAGTTCGGCAGACCCGGGCGCTGTCCGCGGTGGGTGCGGAGCTCAGACTTTGCAGGTCCTTGGCGCCAGGTGCCGGAGACACTGCCTTTTCCCCACTCCCACCCGCCGCGCGCGCTACGCAGAACCAGCCTGTCCCCAGGGAAGAAGCCCGGAGCGTGCTTTGAATTTCGATACAACCCGCCCAGACTCGTCCGGACTCCAGGAGCGGACTCCAGTCCCACACCCCGGGTGGAGAGTGGCGGGACGCGCAGCGGCGCAGAACGGAGCAAATGGCCAAGACCGCGCTCGCGGAGGGCTAGGGGCACGGCGGGCGCGGATTCCTGCCCGCCCCTCTCGGAGCTGAGCGTGCAACACTCGCGCTCCGCGGCGCCTCCTCCGCGCGCCTCCCCTTTAAGCGGGCGGAGCTGTTGGGTTTGTGTCGGCGGAGACGAGGCGCGACTCCCCTTTATGGAGGAGTCGGCGGTCGCTCTGACAGCAGCGGCGGCTCGGCGAACAGAGCAGGAGGCCGAGCCTCGGGCCGCCCGCCGCCGTCAATGCGGCTGGGCCGTGGCGGGGGCGGGGGAGTGGGCGGGCCCGGCCAGGCCGGGGGCGGGGAGGCGACGGGAGGCGGGGAGCCGGGCGGCCGGCGCTCGGGTCCGCCTTCGACTGCGGCGCGGCGGGGCGATGTGTGATTACCATGGCGAGGAGTCTCTGTCCGGGGGCCTGGCTGAGGAAGCCCTATTACCTCCAGGTAGGCCGGTGGCGTCCCGCCAGCCGCCAGCGCGCGCTCCAGGCCGCGCGGCACCGCCCGCCCTCGCACTCCGGTCTGCGCCCGCCAGGACCCCGCCACCCCCTACAGTCCGGCAACTGGCGGGGCGCCCTCCCCGGGCGCCGCAGCCCGCGCCCCCCCGCTGCGATCCCCCGCCCCGGCAGGCGCCGCCGGGAGCCCAGGTCGTCCCCGCTCTCCCCCGGTTCGCCCTCGCCTCCCGAGCACCCCAGAGCTCCGGCTGACCTGGGTGCGACCCCGCGCGCTGCCAGGCTCCGCGCCCCGCCTGCCGGAGCTGGGGATGCGCCGCCGCCTTCTGCCCGGGCTTCCCGGGCTTCCCCTCCCCGGTGCGTCCCCCAGGCCCGCTCTTTTTGACTCTGGGTCTCGTGTCTTCAGTGAGTGGTAGGAAAGGTGGTGTGTCATTCCTCCATATTTTAGGAAATTATGACAATTTGTCATATCGGTGTGTCCTTAAGCCTCGAAAAGCGGCGTGCGCCTCGTGCGGAGTCCAAGGATTTGGCCTGCCCATCACACCCGTGGTTTAAAAGGGAGGTAGAGATCAGGAGCCCCATCGAGACGATGGATATTTGCTTCTGAAAAGGAAAGGGAACAGTGGCTGGTGTGCGGATCTCCAGTACCCCAGCAGTACAAATCTAATTCTCAGTCATGTCGTGTGTACTGTTCGCGTGTTAATTTTTCATGATTTCCCGTTCCATCTTCTGTTCCGCCACCAGTCTATGCCTTCGAA
Organism: Heterocephalus glaber; assembly: GCF_053883595.1. Taxonomy (NCBI): domain Eukaryota; kingdom Metazoa; phylum Chordata; class Mammalia; order Rodentia; family Bathyergidae; genus Heterocephalus; species Heterocephalus glaber. The sequence continues at coordinate 27,894,373 of NW_028258296.1, read as the reverse complement.
CCCTACTACTGCCTTCAGGTACTGTTTGGTCACCAGGGGGACCTAGTAGACACCGTGAGTAGCTGAGCGCAAATCCATCATTCCCATGGAAAAACAACTGCAAATCAATGCCTCACTTGGGTTAGCAGTGTTATGAACATTCAGAGGACGCTTTTCCTTCACTGCTTATATTAAAGGCTTAACGGTATTGGTAGGTTATTTTGGGTCACCTGGTGCTTTTAAAAATCATGAAAAAAGTTGAGAAGAAACCATCGTGGAGCATGTAAATCTTAGATTTGTGTTTGAAAATCGTACGTGTAGATCATCACCCTGAAATGAGTGAAAATTGGAAACATGATTTGAAAATTCATGATGTTCTGAGTCGTTGAAGTAATGCCACCAGTAGTAATTGTGCCTTGAGTTACAGTATTGCATCCTAGGCTAGAATTCGACTCAGCCAGGTAAATAACTCTTTATGTGAGTTTAAAAAAGAAAAATCTTTCCAGACTATTCTCAAAGAAAGAAGATTTTTTTAAAATTGTTACTAAAATTACATAGTTCTCTATGCTTAATTTCTTAGATTTGGTACTAGACTTTATTTTAGACTTTAAATTCTTCTAGCTATAAATGTTTTTCACAAATGTAACTGACATTCTTTGGCATTGCTGCACAAGAGCTGTCAGATGGGCTGAGTTAAGATTAGTTTTACAAATAGCTATGCTTCTGTAAATGGCAAACATTTGGCATTTCTGATTTCCTAAATTTGCACGTCATTTCTATTACCAAGTTAAGGTTATCATTTTAAACATTTTAAAAGGATATTTTAATAGTTTATTGCCATATAAAATAATTATTGGTCTAAAACTTTGTAGGCTATAACATTATAGTGCATAGTATTATAGATTTAAAAAGAAATATAAAACCTGGAAGTTAGAATTCCAAGTGACTAATATTTTATATAACATCTTAGTATTAATATTTATTCTTTATGAATTTTCTGTTATCCCTCACCATACTAATTAGACCAGTTTTTTTTTAAGGTCTTGAAGTTACTCAAGTGTCATATTTTCTTCCATTCTCTATTGCCTAATAAGTGCTTTTTACACTTCATCTACTGCCAGGTGCTTCAACCTCAAAATTGTTTTGGGCAAAGTCAAAATATTTTCAACTGAGACTATTACATGGCTACATTCTCAGCCATAAAAGGTGGAGGTAATATGTACAGTATTCCCTTTCCTTTTTAATATATATATTAATTTAATATGTATATTAGAATAAAATGATGTCCTTTAGGAACAGAATGAGGTATGAGAACAGAACTGAGTTCTGTTCACACTTGTTTTTTGGTTTTTTTTGTACCGGGAATCAAACTCAGGACCTTGTACTTGCCAGTCTGGCGCGGGTGCCACTGAGCTAAATCCCTGGCCCTTTGTTCACACTTGTGCATCTTGTTTATTATGACCTTGAAAAGTTGCTTAACTTTTTGGTTCTTTCATTTCTGTATCATAGAGATTAGAATTCTTAACTGACCAATAACATGAATGTAGTTGACTAAGCTAAATGAGTCAAATTTGTTTTATACCTTTACAGTTTTAATCAAAAAACATGTTAAAAAAAAAAAAAGCATGTGAACTTAAATAATAAATTCTTATAGGTAAATACATTGAATCCCCTCAACTAAAGGTTTTAGGCTTTCTACCCCTGCCTTTTATTTATTGAACATTTATTGACCTAGGTGCATGCTATGACTTATTGTATTGATTCAGTCAGTTACTTGGTACATATTTTGTTGGATGTCTGTCACATACCAATAACTGTGAGGCAGTGAGAATTCTGAGGGAACTAATAAAGCAAATAGCTTTGTGGTTCTCAGTAAGTTTAAGGTCCAGTCAGGGAAACAGACTTTAATACATAATCTAGTTGTGGTGGCAACCAGTTACAAGAGAAAAGAGGGACTGGGTGAGGTGTCACAAGCCTGTAATTTGAGCACTTTGGGAGGCAGGAGAATGGAAAGTGTGTGCCCAGACTGGTCAATTTAGCAACTCAGCAGGACTCTGTCTCAAAATTTAAAAAAAAAAAAAAGACTGAGGATGTTGTTGAGTGCATAGTTCTTGTGTTCAATCCCTAAAACCAAGGAAAGGACAAAAAGAGCAAACTGTTGATTGAGAGAACAATTTGATTATTTTTTTAAAATATACTAGTTTAGGGCTGGGGAGTTAGCTCAGTGGTTTTGCCGCCTGCTGCGCAAGCGCAAGGACCCGAGTTTGATCCCTGGTACCAAAATATATATATATATTACTTTGGACATTTTTATACATATGTAAAACAGAAACGAATAATGAATTCCATCTACCCGTCCATCTGCCCTGAATAATTATCAAGATTACATTTCATTCCCCATCCCCATATCCCTTTGAAAGAAAGTTGCTTTTTGTTTTTTGCTTTTCGGTACTGGGGATCAAACTCAGGACCTTGCACTTACCAGGCAGGCACGAAAAGAAAGTATTTTTGAGGCAGGCGGTGGAACCACTGAGCTAAATCCCCGGCCCAAAAAGAAAGTATTTTAAAGCAAATTTTGTATATCACATCATTTCATCTACATACCATAGTTGCTTTTCTTCCTAGTTATGCATCATCCTGAGAGTACTGACTAAATTTGATTTGCCATGGAGAGGCTTTATTGTGATCTGAAAGGGTCTCTTGGCAGGAACAAAAAACTCTTGCTTTACCAGCTTATTCATTTGAGAAATTCTTATACAAAAGAAACCGATTCTCATTTCATGTTTTGGGAGGACATCTTGGAATAAAATGTTTAAGTAACATGTCTGCATGGCTGTATTTTTTTTTTTTGGGGGGGGTACCGGGGATCGAACTCGGGTCCTTGTGCTTGCGCAGCAGGCGACGAAACCACTGAGCTAAATCCCCAGCCTGGCTGCGTTTTAATTTACAATGAGGCTGTAATTATTCAACATGTATAAGAGGTCTTATTTTGTTTGTCAGTAGGAAAAGTTTAGAGTATAGGACGGAACTAGATTTATTTCAAAGAGGGGAGATATGAAGGGCTTAGAGAGAGGAAAGGGAGCTTTCAGAGACCAGCTTTGTACACTTGCAGTTTTGCAGTTTGTCTTCAACTGAGTGAGATCAAAGATCACTTATGTCCTGAGGTGTTCAGGCCTTAGAACTTACAAATTCCTTTTTCCCTTATAACTTACAGGGAAAAACTTGTAAACATTTGACTCTTAAAGGAGCTTAACTCCCAGTGTTTTATTAATCTAGATATCATTGTGGTAGTTAATAACATTTTTAGAAAACTTAGAATTTTCTAATTAATGATATATAATTTCAGCTATGATAGGTATTTATGGGCTGATATGGGCAACTAACTAGTCACTGTGTTTACCTTTGTTTAGAGAGCATGTGTGGCATATTCATGTGGTAGAATACTATTCAGCGGAATACTATTCAGCAGTAAAGTGAAATGAAGCACTGATAATGTATCTTTTTTTTTTTGAGGCAGAGTCTCGCTTTGTAGTTTAGGCTGGCCTCGAACTTGTGGCAATCCTCCTGCCTCAGCCTCCCAGTGATAATGTATCTTAACACAGATGAAACTTGAAACATTAAATATATGAGACAAGCCATTTACAGAACATACTATATGATTCTATTCATATGAAATATCCAAAATGGGTAAATTTATAAGGACATAAAATAGATTAGTGGTTGTCTCAAGCCAGGAGGTTGATGGAAAATGAAGAGTGACTACTAATTGGGTAGGAGGTGTTTTGAGGGAGGAGATGAAAATGTTATATATAGTGGTGATGGTTGTACAACTTTATGAATGTACTACAAACCACTGAATTCTATGCTTTAAATAAATTATAGGATATATGAAATATGTCTCAATAAAACTGGAAGAAAGGAAGGGAGTGAGTTTATTCTGTGGTGGTCCTTGTGTTTGTACCTTGCTGCAGAGCCCACAAAGGCAGCTTTTTGGAGCAGGAAGCATTTGCTTACAGGGGAGTAGTACAGGCACACTGTGCAGCCTGAGAAGCAAGAGGGGCTGGGACTTCTCTGAAACGGGTAGCTAAGAAACAAACCTCTCATGGCAAGACATCATTCCCAGAGTAAACTAATTTACACTTCCATCCTTTCCTCTTATTGAATACTTACCTGGGAAATAGCACTTCCTGAATTGACCAAATATCACAGCTTATTGAACAGAGCAGAATCTTGTCTCAATGAGAAACTGTGGGTCTGTTAACTAGTTTAAATCATTTTAGGTGGTATTTTTCTTCCACTCACTGTACTGGCACATGCTGTACTGTTTGTGGCCTTCTTGGTTGTGGTAACCCAGCATAGCATCTGCATTTGAGGGTTTTTAGCAGTGCCTTTTCTACAAATTAGATCTGCTTTGTTTAGAGTTCACTCAGTCTGAATGAGACTGATAACACTGCAGCCCTATAATTTGTTGGATTTGGTTTAAAATACCTGCTTCCATCTCACTATCATTAAGTCCTGGGAGAATGAAAGTTAAGACAATTCAGGGCAATTCACTATACTTAGATTATATACATTTTCCACTACAGTCATTCTGCTCATGCCCTATTGCACATGAAAAGGTGATGCAATTCTAATGGAATTTGAAGTCTGAGATACTTGAGTCTTATGAAGATTTTCAAAACCTTTAGATTTCAAAAGTTTGATTTATTTTTATTTATTTATTTATTTATTTTGAGACAGGGTCTTGCTGTGTAACTTAGGCTGGACTTGAACTCACTATGTAGTCCAGGCTGGCCTCAAACTTGTGGCAATCCTGCCTCAGCCTCTTGAGTGCTGAGACTACAGGTGTGTGCCACCACAGCCAGCTAAAAGTTTTATATTTGAAATTTTACCTTAAAAATGACTCCTCCAGTTCTGCCACCTGCCTCGCAGGTGCAAGGACCCAAGTTTGATCCCCAGTACCAAAAAAAAAAAAGACTCCTCTAGAAATTTCAGTATGTGTTCAGTAGGGCTGTCATGAATGAATGGATAAAAGGCATGTTCTAATTAGGGTGTTGGTACTTGTTTAACATTTGTGATACTTGGCTCTTTGGGTTATATTAGTACTATTTTTCTAAGTAATTTGGGTTTTGTTTTGTTTTGTTTTTGTACCGGGGATCGAACTCAGGTCCTTGTGTTTGTGCAGCAGGCAGCGAAACCGCTGAGCTAAATCCCTGGCCCTAATTTGGGTTTTTTTTTAATGACTTAGTTTGGATATTTGTGGGATTTAGTGCCAGATAGGGTTACTGATATAGATTAAATGGTAATAGTGATAATTTTGACACTCTAGTAAGAATAATATGGTTTCTTACCCGTTTTCAGACTCTCAGATTTTTTTTAAATGTAAGGATGATTAGAGCTGGAGATTGTTTTCTGTCCCAGGAAGGCCATAGAGAGAAAAGGCCTATATCCTTTCCTTTGCCTGAAACTAAATTTTGAAGGCCGTGATTAGCTTTCTGAGACTGATTATGTACAGAGAGCATATGTGCATCTTATAATGTCCTAAAGTCAGACATCATATTATAATCTAGCCACTTCACATTACCATTAGATGCTTTTCTGCTATTAGAAACTCAAAGAAATAATGAATTCTCGGGCAAATTTCATTCTAACCACACTTTTTCCCCCAGTATTGGAAATTGAACCTAGGGCCTTCGCACTGAGCTACATCCCCAGCCTTTTAAAAAAAAAATCTTGTTTTGAGACAGGGTCTTCCTGAATTGTTAAGTTGGCAAGGCCAGGCTTGAACTCCATATCCTTCTGCCTCAGGCTCACAGAGTGCTGGGATTACAGGTGTGTGTGCCACCACACCCAGCTCTCACTACACTTTTTAAGACTAGAGCGCACAGTAGAAAGTGTTTCTTCATTGTAGTCTTTTAGTGCCCCAGGGGTACTTTGTTTTTTTAATTTAAAGTCTTAATTTTGAGGGCAGTTCTAAATTCATAGCATAATTGAGAGAAAGCAGAGAGATTTCTCATAGCCCCACACACTACCCTTCTTCATTATCAACAAAATCCACCCATATGGTGCTTTCTTACAGTCAGCAAAGCCACACTTAACACATTATCGCCCAAAGTCCATTTTTTACAGTAGGGTTCATTCTTGATATTGTATCTTCTGTGATATTTGACCAATATAATGACATGTATCTGTCTTACAGAGTGGTATCACTGTCTTAAAAATCCTGTGTTCCACTTATTCATCCTTCTCTCCCTACTAATCATTGGCATCCATGGATCTTTTTACTACTTCCATAATTTACCTTTTATCAGAATATCATATAGCTAAAATCATGTAGTATGTAGACTTCAGATTGGTTCTTTTACTTATTAATATCCATTTAAATTTCTTCTAGGATTTTCCATGGCTCAATATTCATTTTTTTAAAAAACAACAATATTAACCCATTGACCATACCACAATTTATTATCCATTCACCTATTGAAGAAAATCCTAATTGTTCCCAATATTTGGCAATTATAAATAAAGCTGCTATATAAACATCTGTGTATGGGTTTTTGTGTAGAGTGCTTTAGTTTTTTTATCTTGTTTTTTTTGGGGGGGGGTCTCTATAAAAAGTTTTATTTTGCCAAGGATGGTGGCAAACCTGTAATTCCAGCTACTTGAGAGGAGGACCCAAGTTTCGGGTCAGTCTGGGCAATTTTATTTTGTCTCAAAATAAAATAAAAATGTAAAAATGGCTGGGGATGTAGCTCAGTGGTAGAGTGCTTGACTGGCCTGGGTTAGACCCTGGATTCAATCTTCAGTACTGCAAGAGAAAAAATGTCTTCTTTTTTAGCAGGTAGGTACATTAAAACATTTTTGTTTCTTAAAGTTGTTTCTAAAAGCATACTGTACCATTTAAATGCCAACTTTTTACACTGTTTGATTGAAAAGGCAACCTTTTAGCATTTAATGTATGCATTTCTAGACAAATACTTTGTGAATAATTTTCCATTAAAATCTTTTAATCTACAAAGTATATGAGTTTAGAAATTTTTGTTTGGAGATGAGGTCTTACTGTATTGCCCAGGCTGGCCTTAAATTCGTGGTCTCAAGTAATCCTCTTGCCTCAGCCTTCAAAAAGGCTGGAATTTTAAGTGGGTACTACCATGTCTGACTTTGTAATGTGTTTGTTTGTTTGTTTTTGGTACCAGGGATCGGAGATCGAACTCAGGTCCTTGCGCTCCACTGAGCTAAATCCTCGGCCCCTTGCTTTGTAATGCGAATATGTTTCTAACCCAAAATGCTAGTAGATGAATTTATCTCTAGAAATAAAGTTCTTTTTTTGATAATTTTTTGTATTTAATGAAATAAAAGTTATTTCCTTAGTGTGGTCATGATATTACGGTTAAATTTCTGGTGTGTGTGTGTGTGTGTGTGTGTGTGTGTGTGGTTTTTTTGTGTGTGGTAAAAAATATGATTTGGGGCTTAGGATTTAGCTCAGTGTTGCCGCCCCCTGCCTCACAAGTGCAAGGTCCCGAGTTCAATCCTCAGTACCAAAAAACTTAAAAAAGATGTGAAATTCACCATCTTAACCAGTTTTAAGCATACTGTTAACTGCATGCACCTTACATGCAGCAGATTTCTCGAGCTTTTTATCTTGCAAAAGTGAAACTCCACCCATTAAACAACTCCCTGTTTACTACTTAGTACCTAGTTCTTGTTAACCACATCCTAATTTCTGTTTCTTATTAGTTTGATTACCTATATACCTCATGTAAATGAAATCATACAGTGTAGTATTTATCTTTTTGTGAGTGCCTTAATTCATTTAGCATAGTGTCCTCAAGGTTCATCCACGTTGTAGAATATGACAGCATTTTCTACTTTTTAAAGGCTAAGTAATATTCTGTTGCATATGTATATAGCACATTTTCTTTATACATTCATGATGGATGTTTAATAGTTTCTTCCACGACTATTGTGAATAGTGCTGAAGTGAGCACAGGAATGCAAATATCGCTGAGGTCTTGCTTTCAGTTTTTTTGAATATCTGTATGGGGCTGTTGGATCATACAATAATTATATTTTTAATTTCTTTTTTGTGGCACTGGATATTGAGTCCAAGGCCTTGTGCATGCTAGGCAAGCAAGTATCAATGAAGGTATACCATGAGCCCCTGTTTTTTGTTTGTTTGTTTGTTTTTTGAGGAACCTCCATACTGTTTTACATAGTGGCTGCATCTTTTTACATTCTTAACAGTTCACAAGGGTTACTGTTTTTCCATATCCCCTCCATCTCACGTTATTTTCTGTTTATTTTTTTTTTGGAGGAGGGTTGGCCACCCTAACTAGTATGAAGTAATACCTCGTTGTGGTTTTGACTTCATTTCCCTGATGACTAGTTGAACATCTCATATGCTTTTTGTTCTTTTGTATGTCTTTGGGAAAAGTTCTCTCTTGATTGTTTCACCTTGATGTTTATTCAGTGGGGTCATGGGGTTATTGTAATCAGAATTCCCCTTTCTTTCCTAAGAGCATTGAAGTCATGTTTGAGGATAGCTTTGTAAGACAGATTTTTTTTGTATTAAATTCTTTTATTGGTACATTGTAGGTATACAACACAATTACATTTCTCATTGGGAATTGTACCTTTATATAATGCACCTTGGTTCTTATTTTTTCCCCATTCCTAGCCCTCCCTTCACGCCCTCCACCCTTCCCTATTTACAAACACTTTATTTCCATTTTTTCCATTTCTCATCATTTTTTCCTTTCCCTTCTTTCCTTTCCCCTGTGCCTCCCACTACCCCTACCCCTTTGGACCTTTTATTCCTATTTTACATTATCGATTATTCATTCTAATAATTGGTACATTTTAGGTATACAATATAATGACATTCATCATTGGAAATTTGCACCTTTACATAGTCTCTCTTGGTTCTTGTTTTTCACCCTTGCCCAGCCCTCCCTTCAACCCCTCCAGCCCTCCCTATTTACAAAAATTTTGTTCCTATTTTTCCATTTTCTCATATTAATCCCATTCCCTTCTATCCTTTCCCTTAGCCCTCCCACTTCCTTCCCCTTTGCCCCTTTTCTTCCTATTTCACATGACCTATTATACATTTAGTCCTTATTTACACTTTCAGTCTCTCACACCAGAGAAACTATTCGGTATTTACACATCTGTGTCCTATTTATTTCACTTAAGAGTATTGCCTCAATGTACATCCACTTAGCTATAAATGTCTCTAATTTCTCATGTTTTATGGCTGAGTAGTACTCCATTTTATAAAAAAACTACATTTTCTTTATCCAGTCTCCAGTTGATGGGCATTTGGGCTGTTTCCAAGTTTTAGCTATTACAAACTGCACTGCTATGAACATGGGTGCACATATATCACTGTGGTATGATTCTTTTAATTCTTTGGGGAAGATCCCCAGCAGTGGAATAGTGGGGTCAAATGGGACTTGCAGTCCTAGTTGTTTGAGATATCTCCATACTGCTTTCCACAGTGGTTGCACCAGTCTACACTCCCACCAGCAGTGGAGCAGGGTTCCTCTTTCCCCACAGCCCCACCAGCATTTGTTATTGGTTGATTTCATGATAGCAGCCATTCTTTCTGGAGTGAAGTGGAATCTCAGCGTTGTTTTCATTTGCATCTCTCGAATGACCAGTGACGTTGAACATTTTTTCATGTATTTATTTGCTATTTCTACTTCTTTGTGTGAGAAATGTCTGTTCATTTCAGATGCCCATTTTTGGATTGGGTCTTTAAATTTGGGAGGTCTGATCTTTTTAAATTCTTTATAGATTCGAGATAGTAGACCTTTGTCTGAGGAAGAGCAGGTGAAGATTTTTTCCCACATTGTGGGTTGTCTCTTCACACTGCTGGTGGTTTCTCTTGCTGTGCAGAAGCTTTTTAATAAGAAGAGATCCCACTTGTTGATTGTGCTAGTTCACGGGCAACTGAGGTTTTGTTCATAAAATCTTTTCCTACACTGATGTCTTCAAGGGTTCTACCTAACCTCTGTTCCAACTGGTTCAGAGTTTCTATTTTAATATTTAGATCTTTAATCCATTTTGATTTTAGTTTAGTGCATGGTGAGAGATACAGGTCTAGTTTTAATCTTTGGCAAGTTGAAGCCCAATTTTTCCAGCACCATTTATTAAAGAGGCTATCTTTCCTCCAGTGAGGGTGTTTGGCTCCTTTATCGAAGATGAGATGGCTGAGTGTGTCTGGCGTTGTTTCTGCAAAAGACAGATTTTTTAATGTACTAACAACCTGCTGAATTACTTAGTACATCCATTTCAGACATGTTATGTCAGAGTTGCAGACCATCAGATCTTACAGCTGACACTACATTTTGCTTCTCATTAAACCCCACTGTTTGAAAATCAGAACTTCTTATATTTTACATTTAAAATATTGGTCAGCATGCCAACCTATGTTCCCTTGATTGAATCCTGTATTTTTAAAAAGCCATAAAACATCTTTTTGAGATAATAGGGAAATTTGAAAATGAACTTTATATTGAGTAGTATTGTTGTGTCCTTATAAAATTGTGCTGTATGAATTAGTGTTTGTGTTTTTTGAAGATAAAAACTGAAGTAATTAGGGTAAAAAGTATTATAATGACTGTAACTTTCAAACAGTTCAAGAAACATGTGTCTATGTATATAGAGAACAGGTTTTCTTATCCTCAGCATTATTGACATTTTGGAGGTAATTGTTGTTTTTTGGGATTTTGCACTGTAAAATGTTTAGCAGAATCCCTGGGCTCTACCCACTAGATACTAGTATCATCACATAGTGATGACAACCAAAAATTTCTCCAGCTGGATGGGACACGGTGTATACTTGTAATTCCAGCTATTTGGGCAGCTGAGGCAGAAGGATTACAAGTTTAAGTTTAGCCTGGGTAACTTACCAAGACTGTCAGGAAACAATAAAACCAAACAAAAGGTCTGGGGATGTAGCTCAGTGTCAAAGCATGGGGTTCAATCCCCAGTACCACACACACACACACACACACACACACACACACACACACACATACACACACACAAAACCCTCCCGACTTTGTCAAACATCTTTGGGGGTCAAGTTAGTAATTGATGAATACTGTATAAATACAGATACAGATATAGAAATAAGGTATTTGGTTTATTGTTTTTAAAAAACATTTTCATAGTAAAAGGAAAATAAAGTAGACTGGGTTTCACTGCTTATGACTGGAAATGTGTGATCTCTATCCAAATTTATATTAAGAGACAGAAAAATGAGATTCGACAGAGCACATTTGAAGTCCGTGCTTTATGAAAATGTATGACTTTTCCAGTGCTCCCGTAACATATTACCACAAATTTACCATCTTAAAACAGTGTTCAGTTATTTGTACCCTGATCTCACAGCTCTGTAGGACAGAAGTCTAGGCACAGTATAAGCTGGCACTCTGCTTCAGGTTTCACAAGGGAAAAGTCAAGGTGCCCCTGGGACTGAGGTTCTTTCTAGAGCTCTAGGAATGAATTGGCTTCCAGACTCTTTCATGCTGTTGTCAGAATCCAGTTCCGTGTGGTTGATGACTGAGGTCTCCATTTCCTTGCTGACTGGGGGTTGTTCTCAGCCTTTGGAGGCTACCTATGTTTCTTAGTTCATCGCTGTCCTCCCATCTTCAAAGCAGCAACGGTAGTGGAGCCCTTTGCCTGAAGTCTCTCCAACTTTCCTATTCTGCCTCATCTCTTCTTTCCTCTTTTGCCATATTTCACTGATTCTTCTGCTTCTTATTTCTGCTTTTAAGGGCTTATATAGTTATGTTAGAGCCACCAGGATAATCTCTCTGTTTCAAAGCCATCTGATTAGTAACCTTAACTTCACCTATAAAGTCACTTCATAACAATTTGTGGATTAATGTTTGACTGAATAGCCAAGAAATAGGAATCTTGGGAGACATCTTTAGACTTCTGCCTCTACCACAAAGAAATATAACTAAATTGTAACCAAAAAAAATCATTTCCTGGGCCAGGGATTTAGCTCAGTGGTTTCGCCACCTGCCTCAAAAGCACAAGGTCCCAAGTTCAATCCCTGGTACAAAAAAAAAATTCCTAAAATATTTTCTTTCCTATTGCTATTAGGTTTAAAGATAGTGCCAAAGAATAGATTTTATAAGAGAACTGTTATGTATTTATCATTCTGGCAATTGCTATGGAAAGAGTCTTAAATATATATGAAAGCAAGGAAAATGCAAATAGCTATCTTTAGAAATATTTGTTTTTACAATAGAAACTATTCTTAAATCTTGTGTACCCTATACTAACCAAAGAAACAGTGGGAAAATATTATGTTATGAATTCCAAGAAAAGGTCTTTAAAATGTAATCTATTTCTATAATCAATCAAAGGTGATGTTCTTTAACCCTTAAAAAGAGATGTGTTTAGTTTTATTTTAATGTGCTAGCTTACACCATTTTTAATCATAACTGACCAAGTAGAAGTAAATTTGGCACTAATGAAGACAGAGCCTGGTTATTACCCTTGCCTTATCTTTTATTCTGAGTATATACTCAGGGTACGCAGTATAGTACACACAGTTTTACATACGTTCAAAAATATATTCTTATATTTTTAGCCACTCCAAGATATTGAACTCCAGTAGGTCATACTAAATACACACTCCTCTTTTTCACACGCTCTTACTCTTTACTGTGTTTTATCCCCACCTTTATCTCATTTTTTATCATCATCATCAGGATCAAGGCCCTTTCACCCCATTCTTTCCAGTCTGTCAGTCCACCTCCTGACAATCCTCCTTTCCTCATTCACTCTGCATCCTGTGGTCTGTAGCTTCAGCTATTCTTCTTTGCTCACTTACACCTACTTGCTTCTCTGACTTTCTTTCATTTATAGCCTGGTACTCTGACACTTTCTTTTGCAGTATTATCTTCTTTCACCCTCTCTTTCCCAGGATGTCAACCTTCTCCTGCTTTTCATTTTACACAATCTCTTTGTGTAATTTTCTCTCTTCACATAACTTCCACTAACCCAAATACTAACAGGTCTCAACTCAGCCTTACAGGTTCAGACCACTCCCCCAGCATTTAATTCTGCATTTCTAGCAGTATATCACTTCATTTTTAGCATATCCAAACCTAAACTCCTGACTTGCATCTTTCCTCATTTCAATTATTGGCTCTCTCCAGTTACACAAGAAAGGAATTTGCTCAAGTATTTCTTAGCTATTCCCTCTGTTCTTACCCTGATAGCTAATCCCTCAGCAGGTCCTAGAGAGTACATTTCTCAAATAATATATGAGTGCATCATCTCTTCGTTATTCTTCTGGTACCATACCTTCCTTTGGTCTTTTTAGGCCCCCTGAGATAGCATAATCTACCTCTTTCAGATCCATCTGCCATCCACCATGCTTCAAAGTAATCTTCCCCAAAGTGCAGATCTGATCAGATCTACTGCCCGGCTGGTGACATCCTTCAGGAGACCTTGTACAGTTCTGAGCATGGCCTTTTATTTCTGATCCTTTCCTATCTTGCCTTTTCATTCCTGTTACCACCACAGCAGGCACCATTTGCTCTAGCATTTCTAAAAAATGAGTTTCCCAAACATACCACATTCTCATTTGTCAGCCTACCTACCTCATCTTTTCCACCTTGTCCTAGAATTCCCTTCCTCCATGTGCCCTACATACCTGTTCTCCTGGTTTATTGTCTTTTCTACTTGTCCTGTAAGTCTCAACACAATGAGGCAGTGACCTTTCAACAATCCCTCCCTAACACCCTACTGATATAAGCATACCTCATCTGGATTCCAGACTGTGAGAAAATGACAGATGCACACACTCCTCTTACAGCACTTAGGATATTGAAATGACATTAGGTTTTTCCTATATTTCTTCTGCCCCAGGCTGTGATCTCCATGAGAGCTGCAATGTCAGTGTCTTCTTGTCCCCAGCTCCTAGTCCAGAGCAGATGATCAATAAATGTTTGTTGAACAAATACAAATTGGCTCAAACACTTGTAAAGATATGGAGTTTTATGAAGGTGATTAGATAAACTAATTCTAAATATGAAAGGATATATTACACAATAAATAAAATAGAGGTAAGCATAAGATGCAAATCATCAAGCCAGGGTGGTGGCAAATACCTGTGATCCCAGCCCTCTGGGAGGCTGAGGCAGGAGGATCACAAATTTGAGCTCAGCCTGGGCATCTTAGCAATTTAGCAAGGTCTTATCTCAAAATAAAAAAGGGCTGGGATGTAACTCAGTGGGAAGGCCCCGAGTTCAATCCCCGTACTACCCTCCCTTACCCCAAGATGCAAACCACAAATCTTTCATTCCACATCTCTCTGACTGTACTCCTGAAAGGAGCACTTCTTTAACTGCTTACATTTTTATGTTTTCTGGTGACTACACCTCTAACTTGTAGAAGTATCTCTCTCTGTCTCTCTCTCTCTCTGGTTTTTTCGAGACAGAGTCTCACTGTGTAGTTTAGACTGGACTTGTACTCACTATGTAGCCCAGGCTGGCCTTGAACTCCCTGCAATCTTCCTGCCTCAGCCTCCTGTGTGCTGGGATTACAGGCATGTACCACCACACCTGGCCTAGAACTGTGTCTTTAAAAGTAGCTGTATACATCCTTGGAGGTACATAAGATGTTGATTTTAGGTACTGGAAGAAATTTGAGCTTTTATTTCTTATGTATCTTGCTAATGCTGTAAACATTTTTATCAGAATAACCTTTCTGTACATATTTTGGTTTTATTTTAAGTGCCTCCCCTCCTTGAAGAATCCATTCAAAGTTATGATTATATAATTTAAATTTCTACTTCTGTGTAATAGATTATTCATAAATTTTATAGACTATAAATAAACATAGTCAAGATTTATGTTTAGAAATATTTTCCTTGAGAAGGTTGTATCATCAAAAAAATTGAGGGCTGAGGGTGGTAGAGTACATGCTTGGTATTGTACAAAACCCTAGGTTCCATTTCCAGCACAAAAAGAAAAAAAAATTGGAGATCATTGTTATAAATAATAACTTTTAGCTCTATTTGTTGATTGATCACATTTAGATAATATATGCTGACTTTGCATTTTTAAATGAGCTTTTAGCTTTCTTACACTACAATAATCTGTTTTACAGTGTTTGATAGTTGCGTTTTTAATTTCACTAATTCTTTTGCTTAACTTTTTTACTTCAGATGATAACAACTCTGTTTTTTATTCTACTTTGGACAGTCTCTAACTGTTCTCTTTTTTAAGAAGGGACATATGTATTCCCTTTTATAAGTTTTTTTCCTCTTTTCTACTTCTTTATGTCAGCTACACTTTTACGTTATCAGAATTAGTAACATTTGTATGTCGTTCAGCTACTACACCCAAATCTCCATATAAGTTGAATCTAAAATATGAAAACTATAAACAGTACTATATTGTAACTGGTTAATTCTTCCATAAAAGAAACTCTCCCTTATGAACCAAGACCCATAGTCTGTAACTTATAGTTATTTTTTCTTTGTCATGAGAAGCAAGTAGAATTAATAGACCTTGACAATTGCCTCTTCTTATTAAGCACATTACTGCAAGGATTTGTCATCCCAGAAGCTACAACCATTTATCTGCCAGTAGGGAAAAGAACATGTGACGTTTACAAATTCCCTATCAAAAGTCCCTTTTTATTTAGAAATCATGCTTGCTTTCTTTGTCTTATTTCCATTAAAGAATAGTAATTAAAAACCTAGTCTTCTGGATCCCTAATAAACTAACAGTAATCTTTGCAATCACCATGGACAATAATTACTCCCCTGAGCAGTCAATTTACTCTTCTTTTGGAATGGTTACTTGGTTCAGCTGCAGGAAGGGGACGTTTCTTTCATCATCTGCTTCCCAAGCCCAGATGAACTTAGCTAGTTCTGGAGCTCTGAACCATTTGAATAATGAAAATCATTCTCACCTTCAGGGAGAGAACTGCAGGTGGGAACAAGGTATCATTTGGTGCTCTGTATATAAAAAATAAAGGGAGAATGAAACACTTTTAGCTAGTCTTTCCCTTAAATTTCTTTCTCATAAATTTCTCTGAAATTTATGTCTTGAGATCAAACATATCAGTTAGTTCTGGCCTAAGATGAAAGATATTTCTAATTTTAGTACCCTCTAAAATATGATTCTATAAATACTATTTAGTCCAGAGCCAATCTGTAGGCTAGAATTACATTTTCTTCTCTAGGGCCAGGGTAATGACCCCTGGGCTCTCAAGATTCCAACATTAATAGCAACTGGATCCTCTTTTCTCATACTCCATCAGTTCCTTATAATCAGGGTACATATATGCTTTTTTCATATTTAAAATGTAGCTTTTGGTGCTGTACTTTTTCTTTTAAAAACCTAGGGAGTTTCTAGTTGCATTTTTTCTGGCATAATTTACATTTGTCAATAGCCTCATTTTTCTACACTCTTGGTTGTATTTTATTTTTATTTCTTTAAGACAAGGTCTTGCTTGTGGCCCAGACTGGCCAATGTGGTTATTTATCCTTTGTGGGTACCCTTTTTCCCCCACCCCAGGGTCCCTTTTTTATACTTCTTGTTTTGAAATTCCCTGAGGAACTGGATGGATGTGGGTCTTTGGAGTACTACTCTTTTCAATCTGAAGACATAGGTCTTTCTTTTCTCAGCTCTGGGAAATTCTATGATTTGTCCAATAGTTTCTCCCACTCTTCTGTTTCTTGTTTCTTCTTTTTAGGGCTTTTGTTAGTCAAATAGGCTTGGCTTTTTATGTCTCCTTTATTCCATTATTTCCATCTTTTTTTCCTTATACTCCTACTGTAATTTTCTTAATTTCATTTTTCAGATCATCTGTTGATTTTTCTTTCCTTTCTCTAATCATTTTTTAAACTTCAAGGATCTTTTTAGGGGGTTGGTTTTTTAAGACAGGCTCACACTGTGTAGTTCAGGCTGGCCTTGAACTCACTGTGTACACCAGGCTGGCCTTGAACTTGTGGCAATCCTTCTGCCTCAGCCTCTCAAGTACTGGGATTGCAGGCCTACACCACTATGGCCAGCTAATTTCCAAGGATTTAAAATTTGATTTTAAAAAGAATTCTTACAAGCCTTTCTGTTTCTCTCCGTCCCCTTCTCCCCTCTCCAGTGGAGTACTCAGTGAAGTACTTTACTCTGGTCAGACCGTACCTACAATAGAAGCTTTGGCCCTCTCAGGTTGTTCCTTCAGCTGTTTGGTTTTCAACTGAGAGTTATGCCAGGCTGCCTGTGATCTGTGTGGGGTAGAGGAAGTGGATAAAGGTGCCAAGCAGTGCAGCTCCAGAAACAGATCTTCAGTTATCCCTGCTGTCTTCAGCCTCATTCCTCACTCCTGCCCCTCCTTGTACCTATTGGCTCAGAGCCCAGAGCCATCAGGTGTTCCAAGGGGCAGATTGGCTCTCTAGATTCCTTCTAGCATTCCAACAAGCAGTTTGGCTTCTACCTCCTTTTAGTTTGCCGTTGGAATATTCTGGGTTGTGGCTTTCTTAGCTTGCCTTATCCATCAGCACAATTTCATTTGCTTTTTGAATCCTAGAAATTTGTTGGACCTTTTATTCACTATCAAATCTTCTATTTTCCTTTTATTCCCTGGTAGTGGGGATTGAGCCCAAGGCCTTGCACATGTTAGGCAAGTGCTGAACCACTGAACTACATCCCAGCCCTTGCTATGTTGCCTAAGTTGGCCTCAAACTTGCTGTCCTGTCTCAGCCTTCTGAGTAGCTGGTATAGCTACAGGTATGTACCACTGTGCTACCAAGCTTTCCTTTTTTCTTATGTTAGAGGCTTATTGCTTCTTTTGTCTCATTTATTTGAGTTCTAGCTTGAGTTTTGCAAGCTATAAGTAGCAAACATGTATCTTCAGTCTATCATCTTCAATTAAAAGTCCTCATGAATTTTAATGTTTTCTGAATACATATTTACCTATTTTGTTCATCTTGGTGGCTGCAGTATCTGTTTAAGCATTGCTGAATTAATAAGTTATTCAATAAAATAAGGTAAAATAATTAGATAAATAACATCAGAGAAATAAAGATACGATAGTATGGAAACAAAAGCAAAAATAGACAAATGGAATTATATTAGACTAAACAGTCTCTCTATACCTGTTATGGCTTGTATCTAGATGTCCCTTCAAAGCCTCATGTGGTCATAGGTGGGCCTTTTCAGAGGTGGCTGGATCTAAAGTGTATGATGCTGGGATCAAGGGTGTGTGATTACTAAATTAGTCCATTGATTGGTTTGGCATAGCTCTGATGAGGATAATGAGAAGGCTCTCCCTGGGTGTGAGTGCTAAGAGTGGTGTAGCCTGGATAGAATATAAGGGACAGAAAGAAGGCTGCTGTTGTTGATTGCTCCTGGTCACTTGCTGCTTGCTGATTTTGCTGTCTTCTGCCTATGATGAACTGTTTCTCTACTGTGATGCCCCTCTGCCATGCTACCTTTCCTTAGCCAGCCAACTATGAACTGAAACCTCTCTACAAACTGTGAGCTACACTAAATTTTCCCTTCTTTAACTTTAAGTGTTGGGTATTTTGTCTCAGTAATGAGAAAAGTAACTAAGACAACACCAAAGGAGACAATCAACAGGATGAAGAGACAACCTACAGAATGGGAGAAAACATTTGCAAAATACACATCTGACAAGGGATTAAGTTCAAGAACTGTTAAGGAACTCCAAAAACTCAATGGCCAAAAGACAATCCAATTTTTAAAATGGATAATAGACCCAAGTAGAGATTTCATTTACAAATTGCCAGCCAGGAATATGAAAAAATTCTCAACATCACTGATCATCAGGGAAATGCAAATCAAAATCACAGTGAGCTATCACTTCACCAAAGTGAGGATGGCTTTTATCAAAAAGACTAAAGATAAGTATTAGCAAGGATGTGAAGAAAAGGCGGTGCTTGCACATTGTTGGTGGGGATGGAAGTTAGTACAAACATTATGCAAAAACAGTATGGAGGATCTAAAAAAATTAAAAATAGATATAATCTAGCAATCCCACTACTCAGTGCATATCCAAAGGAATTAAATCAGTATGTCAAAATGATATCTGTCCTCCCATGTTCATTGCAGCACCATTCACAAAAGCCAAGAAATGGAAGCATCTGAAGTGTCAGCTGATAAATGGACAAAGAAAATGTGGTACATATACACATTGGAATACTGTTCAGCCATAAAGAGAGGAGAATCTTGTCACTGGTAACACATGGATGGAATGAGAAATCATTATGGTAAATGAAATAAGCCAGGAAGAGAAAGAAACACATGATCTTTTATATAGAATATAAAAGGTTGGGCCGGGGATTTAGCTCAGTGGTTTCGCCGCCTGCTGCGCAAGCGCAAGGACCCGAGTTTGATCCCCGGTACAAAAAAAAGAATATAAAAGGTTGATCTCATAGAAGTTGAGAGTAGGATGGTGGTTACCAGAGGCTATAGATAGAAGGGAGGATGGAAAGATGGGAAAAGGTTGATCAATGGGTACTGAATTACAGTTAGAAAGGAGTAAGAAGTTCTGGTGTGCTATTGCATGGTAGGGTATAAAATAGATAATAATGTATGTCTCAAAATTTAAAGGATTTTGAATGTTTTTATTATAAAGAAATGATAAATGTTTGAGGAAATAGATAACATAAATCTGATGTAAACATTACACAATGCCTACAAGTATCAAAACATCACACAAAACCCTATTAATATGAACAGTTTAGTTTTTAATGTATCAGTTAAAAATAAGTTTAGTTTAAATAAAACAAAACAAGAAAGATGATGGGGCTTGTATTTTTTTAAAAATCTGGTATAGTAACAGTTTGAGTAAAAATAAGCTATGCAAATGTTAGGATCTTAAAACTAGCAGCAATTTTGTGCCTTATTTCCATAGATTATAAGTCAGCATATCCTTTCACCTTTACTTGGTGCTACCCACACTTTGGTTTTGATAATAATTCTGTTCTATAAAAGATCTTTGTATTAATGTAATGAATTGCTTAAACATTTCATCAGCTTTTAAATAGTATTTGGTAAAATAGAAAGACTTATGAGATAGTTTATCCCCCTAGGACAGAAAAGGGATAAACAAGCATTTTTAGTCTGTGATAACAGAATGCTCGGTGAATTTAAAATCCTTAATTATTATACTTTAAGCAAAAATGTAATTTGCTTCAATGTAATTCTTAGCTTTCAAGTGGAGTTCTTCCTTTGATATATTGTGTTGTTTTTTGGCTACTCATCATTTTGCTGTTTCACTTTTCCTCATCAAAAAGTATTCACTGCTCACTTCCGTATATTCCCTGTGTGATGTTGATAGGATGGGCTGCAGATGCACACTGACTTTTATCTTAAATTTGGGTGCACTTTTCCGAGAATATGTAGCATGGGTAGTTTAAGGGAATCAGTTTTGAGATCTTTGAATTTCCTGGGTACTTTTACCCAGCATTGCTCTCCATGAGAATGTACCTGTTATGGATGTGCAAGCTGTGGTTTCTTGCTTTCTCTCACTAGTTTCCCCACTCCCACTTTTGTAAGAGAAAGGCATACTGCTCATCTATCTCAGCTCTTACAAGGATTCATTGCCCTAGATGAAAAATGCACCAGTGTGTCAAAGGACAGTTGAAAATATTGGTGTCTGTGTTGAGACAGAGAATGACTGAATAATGTATCTCAGGGAATGACTGGATAAGAGTTCCTTTTGGCAATTCAAATACTGTAGTTTCCAAATTTTGCTCTCAGCAACACAGAAAGAAGACTTAACTGACTTGTCTGCTAAGCCATCAACAGATCATTTAGTATATTTTTTGGTAGTACATTACTGTTATTTTTGTCAGGTAACTCAAAAGAGTTCAAAGAGTTGAGAGAGAACAAAACTTCATTCTCATCTTTACATTTATGTGAAAAATGTTTCTCACCACTTAAAGTTATAAAAACAAAAAAATAAGGGTGAAAATGAAGCTAAGTTATTTCATTCTGGCAGAACATAACAGTCACTGTGTAGAAATGTGAGCTAATATAATCAGAAAAATCTTGCCTGTTAGAAATATGCATATACAATAAAATTTTCCTTACATTTAAGAATTTTAAAATCAAAATTTGCAGCACATTTAATTTTAATTGATTAGATAGTAATAATTGAAAGAAAATTCAAACACTTTGAGTCTTTTCTTATAAAAACTTTAAAATTTTATTTCAATTTATAGACAGATTGTTGCTGAGGAAAAATTAATGAAGTGGTCAAGAAAAGACTTCTGCTTACAAGATATATTACATTAAAAATAATTTGTGCAGAAGGAATTATCTTTCCCAATGTTAAAACTTTTTATGTAGTTAGATTAGTCAAGAGTGTGATATTGGCAGAGGGGTAGACATATAGATCAGTGGAATAGAATATGTAACCTAGAATTAGGGTCACACATGCCTAATTGTGACAAAGAAACAAAAGCAATCTAAATGAAAAAGGGTAAGCCTTTTGAATAAATGGTGCTGGAGCAGTTGGATATCCATACACCAAAAACAACAGAAAATAACCCCCTAAACAAAAGAAAACAAAAACCTAAACAGTATACCTTATACAGAAATTAACCCAAAATAGATCATGGACATAAATGGAAAACATAAAACTGTAAACCTTCTAGACAAAAAAGGAAAAACTCTTTAGGACAGGATGGAGCAAAAAGTTTTTGAATATCCAGGTGCGGTAGCTCACACTTGTAATTCCAGCACTTGGGAGGCTGAGACAGGAAAATCATGAATTTGAGGCCAACCCGGACTATATAGTGAAATCCTGTCTTAAAGAAAAAAAAGTTTTTGGACACACCAAGAGCATGATCCATAAAAAGAAATGTTGATAAATTTGATCTCATCAATATTAAAATCTTCTGTTGTGTAAAAAATCCCGTTAAATAAAAAACAGCTCCATATCTGATTATATTTGACAACTTTCTCTTGGTGGGACTAAGTACCTTACATGTACAACTTAAAAGAGAAAAGATTTGTTTGACTCATGATTCCAGAGGTTTCAGTTCTTGGTTGACTGACTCCAAAGCAGAAACATCATGGCAGAAGGGCATGGTGGAAGAAAGTTGCTCAACTCGTGGCATCCAGGAAGCAGAGAACAGGGAAAGAGCCAGAGCAAGGAAAGGGGCTGGGAACAAGAGTACAGTATATGGTTGAGGGAGGGAATGGGACAAAATTAAATTAAATTATTTTTAAAAGTACAATATATTTCTCTAGGTTATACCTCTAGTGATTGGCCCCCATGTCCTAATAACATATTCAGCAATAAATTCATCAGTGGATTAATGTTGAAATGGCTGTTTTAGAGCCAAACCATAACACTGACGAAGTGCTAGTATCTAGGATGTGCAAAGAACCATAAAAAGCAGTCCAAGCCAGGTGTGGCAATGCACACCTATAATCCCAACACTCAATAGGCTGAGGCAGGAGGTTCACCATATGTTCAAGGCCAGCCTAAAGTACAAAGTGAGACCCTGTCTCAAAAAATAATAAGTAAATAAATAAATAAATAAATAAAAGAAGCACTACAGTTGGAAAATGTGAAAAAGACATGCACATGTATTTCATCAAAGATGATATATAGATTTAAAAAACCATGAATGGATGAGATTTCAAGCACATTAGCCATTTAAAACCACAATGAAATAACATCAGAATGCTAAAATTAAAAACAGTGGCAACACCAAATGTTGGCAAGGATAGAGAACACTGAATCATTCATATATTCACGTAAAGTGATATAGCCATTGAAAGCAGCACTTTATTTAAAAACTGAACATACAACTATCATATGACTCAACAATTAAACTCCTAGACATTTATCTCAGAAAAACAAAAACATTTGTTACAGACTGAGTTATATCTCCACAAGATTCGTATGCTGAAGCCCAAATCTCAATATGATAGTATTTGGAGATAGAGACTTTGGGAGAGAACTAGGTTTAGGTAAGGTCATAAGGATAGGACTCTCACAATAGAATTAGTGCCCAGAGAAGAGGGGACACCAGAGAACTAGATTCTCCATTACTCTGCCTCGCCTCCCTTCCCTCCCTTGTTCTTTCTCCATCCCTCCCCCTCTCTCTGAATGACAGAGAAAAAAGCCAGCTATATGCAAGCCAGGAAAGGAGTCCCAACAAAATTTTATCATACTGCCTCTATAATCTTAGACTTCCAACCTCTAGAACTGTGAGAAAATATATTTCTGTTGTTTAAGCTGTCCAATCTGTAGTGTTTTGTTGTCATAGCCCAAACTGATTTCATGTTCTTATGCACTTATGTTCACCCAAACCTGTATATTAATGTTTATAGCAACTTGGTAACAGCCAAAGCCCAGAAACAACCCAGATACCATCAGCAGATGAGTAGTTAAAACAGTGTTAGGTCCATGCTGTAGAATACTACTCAGCAATAAAAAAAAAAAAGTATTGCTACATGTAACTAGTTGGGTAAAACTTAAGGAAATTGTGCTGAATGAAAAGCCAAACTCAAAAGCATACATATATATGATTCCAATTATATAACATGTATGAAATAACAATTACAGGGATGGAGAATAGAGTAGTAGTGGCCAGAAGATAAGGAAGTGGCAGGGAAATAGTAGTTATAACTATAAAGAGTAGGCTGAAGGAAACTTGTGATCATAGTACCATTAAATACCTTGATTGTGGTAGTAGTTACACAGAATTACACTTGGGGTGCAAAACTGCAGAGAGCTACATACAAATGAACACCTGCATGCATATCTGGTAAAATTTCAGTAACATTTGGATTGTACAGTTGTCACTGCCCTGATGTGTAAACTGTCATTTATACAAGACATATCAATTATACATTAATATGTTGGGGAATGCTGGGTGAAAAATGCATGGGACCTCTATGTAAATTCCCCCCTTCCCCCCTGTGCTTGGGATTGAAGGCAGGATGTTGTTCATGCTAGGCAAATGCTCTGCCACTGAGCTACAAACACAGCTCCTAGTCTTCTTAAGCAGGGGATTAAGCATTCCATTTCACCATGAGCTGGATTAATATACCAGTACATGTAAGATTAGTTATATTATAGTGTAAATGAATTTCAGTCATTTAATAAATGTACATTATACCTGATCATTTTCTAGTTGATGAGGGAGAAGAATGTGCAGGAAAGGGGTGTCATAGAGTAGAGTGGGATATTTGGGAAAATTGGGAAGCAATATTTAAGCTTTGGAGGCTCCAAAAGAAGCAGAAATGAGATTTGGTTTTGTTTTTGCTAATGCAGTGCTTCACATGATTTATGAATATTTTGGATAACTTTGAAAAATACCATTCACTGGTTTATTAAGGGTTTTATATTTGTGAAGCTTAATTAACCTCAAATCCTATTAGATCAGATTAATAGCCAGTCTTGGGGGTGCATGCATGTCATCCAGCACTTGGGAAGCTGAGAAAGGAGGATTATTGTGAGTTTGAGACCAGCCTGGGATATATAGTGAGTTCAAGGCCAGACTGAACTACATAGCAAGACCCTGTCTTAAAAAAAAACCCAAAAAACTAGCCGCCCTGATAGGATCGGTAAGTGTGCACAGGTCCCAGTGAGAAGCCAGTGTGAACCGGAGCAGTACAGCTACAGGCAGGTCCAGCCAGGGCCCTGCCCCAACCCTGGCCACTGGGGCCCCCAGGTCCCAGCCAAAGACCCCACTGGAAAAGAGCTGCACAGCCCCACAAGCAACAGCCAGAGGCCTACCCCAATACCATTGGTATGTGCACGCAGACCCCAGCCAGAAGCCTGCCTAGACATCAGCAACTGGGGTACACAGCCTCCAGCCAAAGGCCCTCCCATACAACAGCTATGTAGGGGGGCAGGCCATAGCAACAGGCATGCCTAAATACAATCCCACCTGTTCACAGGCCCCAGCCAGAACCCCGTCCAGACAACAGGGCAGCACAGGGATCCATAAGGCCACCATTCTGAACCCAGGAATTGGTGGAGTGGTGAGCAGCAGAGAAATGTCTGCTCAGTTGCTTGCTGAGAATCGAAGACCACTGGGTGAGCAAAAAGTTGCCTCAACAAAGCAGCCTGAATCTGTTGAAATGAGAAGACATCTAGACAAGTCTCAAGACCAGACTTCCAGATCACCTAAAGCAACCCCAAAGAGAAACGAGATGGAAAAATCTGATACTCAATCACCTGGACTCCCTGAACTGGCAACAAAAGAGGATCTGGAAAAAAATGAAATCAGAAATAATTTCTCAGATAACAACAGAGATTGTGTCCATAGTTCAAGGCATGATTAATAAATCTAGAGCAGAGACAGATAAAAATATAAAGGAGCTGAGGAACATGATGGAATCCCAACATAGGAAACAAATGGAATTCATAAAACAAATGCAAACAGATTTCCAGGAGATTAAAAACTCCATTGAAAGTCTAGGCAGCAGAATGAGCCAATGTGAGGAAAGAGTTTCAAATATAGAAGACAGGATTGCAGTTGGTGACCAGGAAAAAAAAAATTCTTAAAAATAGTAAGGAACCATAAGAAATCAGTCCAGCAGCTGCTACTTGATACAAAGAAGACTTAACATAAGACTGATCGGAGTCAATGAAGAAACAGGAGAGAGTTCAAACGACATGAAAAAACTGATCACAAAAGTAATGGCAGAAAACTTCCCAAGCAGGGGAACTTGACATACAGATAAGTGAGGCACATAGGACTTCAACTAGCCATGATCAAAAAAAAAAAAAATTTATACCTAGGTATATAATAGTTAAGATTCCAGAAACCCAACAGAAGAACAAAATTCTACAAGCAATTAGAGAAAAGAAACAAATCACATATAAAGGAAAGCCCATCAAAATCACAGCACACTTCACAGAAACCCTCAAGACAATAAGACCTTGGAGTGATGTACTTCAAGCCCTAAAGGAAAACAACCACCAACCCAGATTGATGTACCCTGAAAAACTGTCTTTCAAAAGTGATGGAGAAATAAGATACTTTCATGACAAAGACAACCTAAGGAACCTCATGAATAACAAACCAGCACTCCAAAAAATTTTAAACAGTATCCTAGGCAAAGACAATGAGGATCACAACCCCAGGAAGCCCAGCAGAATGAATCCATCAGACAAGACAAGAAATTAAATGCAAAGTGGGAGAATCCAACAAAAAGAAAACGTCATGACAAGGATAAGTCAATACATATGAGTTATAAGCATCAATGCTAATGGTCTCAATTCACCAATCAAAAGAAACAGACTGGCAGAATGGGTCAAGAAGCAAGATCCAACAATATACTGCATACAAGAAACACAATTCAAAAGGAAACTCATAGACTGAAAGTTAAAAGGTGCAAAACAATACTCCATGTGACAGGAACCCGAAAAAGAACAGGAGTAGCTATCCTCTTTGCAGATCAAGTGGATTTCAAACCAATGCTGATTAAGAGAGACAAAGAAAGACACTACATCCTTGTAAAGGGAACAATCCAAGAGGAAGAGATGACAATCATAAATATATATATATCAAATACTAGTCCGCCCAACTAAAACAAATACACACGTGAAAAATCAAATAAGCACTAATACAATAGTAGCAGGGAAACTCAGTACCCCACTGTCACAAATAGATCAACTAGAAAGAAAATAAATGAGATACTAGAACTCAATTGAACTCTTGAAAAAATGAACTTAACAGATGTTTACAGAGTATTCCACCCCACAAAATCAGAACACACATTCTTTTCAGCTGCAAACAGGCCATTCTCCAAAAGAGACCACATACTCGCTCATAGAACATGTTTCAGTAAGTGCAAAGGAACTAAAGTTATCCCCTGTATATTATCAGACTATAGTGCGATGAAATTGGAGATCAATAGCAAAAGAAACTACAAGAATTTCATAAACACATGGAAATTGAACAACACACTTCTGAATAACCAATGGGCCACAGAGGAAATTAAAGAACAAATCAGACAGTTCCTACAATTAAGTGCCAGTGACAATACAACATATTGGAATCTATGGAACACAATGAAAGCAGTCATATGAGGGAAATTCATAGCAGTGAATACTCAGGAAAACAGAGCAAGCTCACATAAATAATCTGATGCTGAACCTCAACCTGCTAGAAAAAGAAGAGCAGGACAAACCCAAAGCTCATACAAAGGAGGAAATTATAAAGATCAGAGCAGAAATCAATGCAATGGAGACTTAAGAGAACGATACAAGGGCGGGGGATTTAACTCAGTGGTTCCAGCGCCTGCCTCTCAAGTGCAAGGTCCTGAGTTCGATCCCTGGTACAAAAAAAAAAAAAAAAAGAGAACAATACAAAAAAAAGCAATGAAGGCTGGGGATTTAGCTCAGTGGTTTAGCCGCCTGCTGCGCAAGCAGAAGGACCCGAGTTCCATCCCTGATACCAAAAAAACCAATCAATGAAGCCAAGAGTTGGTTCTTCGAAAGAGTAAACAAAATTGACAAACCTTTAGCCAACTTCATCCAAAAAAAGGAAAGAAAAGGCCCAAATCCATGCAATTAAGAATGAAAAGGGTGAAATTACAACAGACCCAGCAGAAATCCAGAGGATCATCAATACCTACTCCGAGAGCCTATGCGCTGCCAATAAGATGGAAAACACAGAAGAAATGGACAGATTCCTAGATACGTATGAATTACCAAAGTTGAACAAAGAAGATTTAAAAATTCTAAACCCAATATCAATCAAGAAAATTGAAAATGTAATTAAAAACTTACCAACTAAGAAAAGTCCGGGTTCTGATGGCTTCACTGCTGCATTCTGTAAAACATTTAAAGAAGAACTATTGCCACTACTATTTAAACTCTTCAATGAAATTGAAAGGGAAGCAATACTCTTGAATTCACTCCTAGAAGCAAGCATCACCTTGATCCCCAAAGCAGAGAAATACCCAACCAAAAAAGAGAACTATAGGCCATTCTCACTAATGATCATAGATGCAAAAAAATCTTTGATAAGATACTGGCAAATAGAATATAGAAGATCATCAAGAAGATCATACACCCTGACCAAGTGGGATTCATCCCAGGGATGTGGGGATGGTTCAACATATGCAAACCAATCAGTGTAATACACTGTATCATTAGAGCCAAGGACAAAAACCATATGATCATCTCAATAGATGAAGAAAAAGCGTTCAACAAAATGCAACAGGCAATCATGATAAAAACCCTAAAAAACAATTGAAATAGATGTTCTCTACCTCAACCTGATATGTCATCTATGAAAAAGCAATAGCCAATATCATAGTAAATGGTCAAAAACTGAAATCCTTCACACTAAAATCAGGAACAAGACAAGGATGTCCACTATTACCACTTCTGTTCAATATAATTTTGGAAACAGTCACAGCAATTACAGAAGAGAAAGAAATAAAAGGAATAAAGATAGGAAATGAAGAAGTCAAATTGTCATTATTTGCCAACGACATGATACTCTATATAGAAGACCCCAAGAACTCCACCAAAAGTCTTCTAGACTTAATAACCAAATTCAATAGAGTAACTGGATACAAAATCAACACACAAAAATCAATAGCTTTCCTGTACATGAACAGCAGACCCACTGTAAAAGGAACTGGAGAAACAACTCCCTTTACAATGGCATTGAAAAATTGAAATACCTAGGAATCAACCTAACGAAATCAAAACCTCTACTCTGAAAACTATAGCACTCTGAAAAATGAGATCAAAGAGGGTATCAGAAAATGGAAAGACATGCCTTGCTCCTGGGTACAAAGAACCAATATAGTGAAAATGGCCACATTTCCAAAACTGCTATATAGATTGAATGCAATCCCAACTGAAATTACAGCAGCATACTTCACAGACCTTGAGAAAACAATCCAAAAATTCATTTGGAACAAGAGGAGACCTCGAATAGCAAAAGCAATTCTAGGCAACAAAGACAAGTTAGGGGGTATCACAATCTCCACTTTAAAACTATACTACAAAGGTACTGTGATAAAAACAGCATGGTGCTGGCAAAGAAATAGACCTGAGGACCAGTGGAACGGGTTAGAAGATGCAGAAACAACTCTAGACACATTCAGCCACCGCATCTTCGACAAAGGAGCGACACACTCTCACTGAAGGAAAGATAGCCTCTTTTTTTGGTACCGGGGATCGAATTCAGGTCCTTGCACTTGCGAGGCAGGCGGCAGAACCACTGAGCTAAATCCCCTGCCCTAAAGATCTAAATATTAAAACAGAAACACTAAACGGGCTGAAAGAGAGGTTAGGTAGAACTCTTGAAGACATTGGCATAGGAAAAGATTTCATGAACAAAACCTCAGTTGCACATGAACTAGCACAAAGAATCAACAAGTGGGACCTCTTCTTATGAAAAAGCTTCTGCACAGCAAGAGAAACCACCAACAGTGTGAAGAGACAGCCCACAATGTGGGAAAAATTTTTACTAGCTGTTCCTCAGACAAAGGTCTATCTAGAATATATAAAGAACTTTAAAAAATCAGACCTCCTAAATGTAAATATCCAGTCCAAAAATGGGCATTTGAAATGAACAGACATTTCTCAGGCAAAGAAGTAGAAATAGCAAATAAACATGAAGAAATGTTTGACATCACTGGTCATTCGAGAGATGCAAATGAAAACAATGCTGAGATTCCACCTCACCCCAGAAAGAATGGCTGCTATCATGAAATCAACCAATAACAAATGCTGGCAAAGCTGTGGGGAAAAAGAAACCCTTCTCCACTGCTGATGGGAGTGCAGACTGGTGCAACCACTGTGGAAATCAGTATGGAGATACCTCAAAGAACTAGGATTAGAGGTCCCATTTGAGCTATTCCCCTGGTGGTTATCTTCCCCAAAGAATTCAAAGAATCATACCACAGTGATATATGTGCACCCATATTCATAGCTTCTAATAGCTAAAACTTGGAAACGGCCCAGTTGCCCATCAACTGGAGAATGGATAAAGAAAATGTGGTTTTTTTAATAAAATGAAGTGCTACTCAGCCATAAAGAATGAGAAATTAGGAACATTTATAGCTAAATGGATGCACAGTGAGGCGATACTCTTAAGTGAAATGAATAGCACACACATGCATAAATACCGAATAGTTTCTCTGGTGTGAGAAACTAAAAGTGTAAATAAGGATCAAAATGTGAAATAGGAAGAAAAAGTGCAAGGGGAAGGGGAAGTGGGAGGGGTAGGGGAAAGGAAAGAAGGAATGGAATTAATATGAGAAAATGAAAAAATGGAAACAAAGTCTTAGTAAATAGAGCGGGGTGGAGGGGTTGAAGGGAGGGCAGGGGAATGGGGAAAAAATAAGAATCAAGGGGCCAGGGATTTAGCTCAGTGGTTCCTACCTGCCTTGAAACCACAAGGTCCCGAGTTCAATCCCCAGTACCAAAAAAAAAAAAAGAATCAAGATATATCATGTAAAGGTACAATTCTCCAATGATGAACTGTCATATTGTATACCTAAAATGAACCAATAAAATTAATTTTTTAAAAAGCTAAACAAAACAGATTAATGTAAAAATCGGCCAGAGCTATGTCTACATAGTAAATGTAAAAGCCATTATATTGTGTAGACTTCCCTTTCCATAGGCGATGGAAATTAGCTAGACAAAATGATACGATTCAGTTAAAAATATCTTATGTAACAAGTATTTTTGTTAAAGTAATTTTGCATTTAAAGAAAAGTAGAGGGGCTGGGGACTTAGCTCAGTGGTTTTGCTGCCTGCTGCGCAAGTGCAAGGACCCGAGTTCAATCCCTGGTACCAAAAAAAAATTTTTTAAAGTAAAGAAAAGTAGAAAAAATCTAATGTTATATGATTTTAAGATGAGCAATGTAGTTTACTATGAGATTTCAAGATGTAATTTGACTTTTATCAAGTTCTTTTGTCTTTCTTACATTATTTTTTCATTTGTTTGGTGAGGTGATATTGATGATTGATAGGACAGTTTTTTCTTACCCTTCTAATAATAATTGTGAGAGAATTAATGGACCATTGAAAGAGGAATGTTTTTGCTCCCCCATTAAATGTTATGCTACACAAAAATTATAGGTTTTTCATGTCTATAAAAAAACCATGAATTTCTATATTGAACTCTTGTCTATAAGAACTTATTGAAGTCTCATTAGTGAAATAGACAATATTTTCTATCAAGTTTATTGTCTGTGTCTCTATGGTATATGTTTAAGGTTATCTTGGAGGAATCAACAGTTGTTGTTATTGTTATTGAGAGCTGTTAACTTACCCATTTTATAAGAATTCTAAAAATTATGTCTCAGCTCTTTTTAAATCTTGACATATTAAATATAGAAATTTCTATTATTGCGTATGATAAGTAACAGCTGTAACAAACTACAAAGTTACACACTTTTGTAACACAATGTAAATAGGTGAATATATAATATATAGGAAAAACTATTCTTTTAATATTTTTGTATATAGTTTACATTGTTACTTGAGAAAAAGGACTAGGTGGAATAATACCATGGAGATATAAATAGATATTAAGTATATTTACTAAAAAGGAACAGATACAGCTTTTCCTCCTGTATCTAAAGGCACTTCCCAGAAGTGATACTTTCCAGAGATATATATTAAATAGATATCTAGATGAGGTGTCCTAATTTAAGCCTTTCAGCAGGTAGGGGGTAGAATAAGTTCAAACATTGGGCCTCCTTCACTAAGAGAGTTGTGAGAGGGCCGGGGATTTAGCTCAGTGGTTCTGCCACCTGCCTTGCAAGCACAAGGACCCGAGTTCAATCCCCGGTACCAAAAAAAAAAAAAAAAGTTGTGAGATCATAGCCCCACCACAAAGCTTCTTTACCTTAGGTGCTGGGAGGGGTTACTGGAAGTAATCCTAATTCATAATTTAAGATTGTGGCTTTGTGTTAAAAACTCTAATATATTAGCAAATATGTTTCCTTTTTTTTGGTACCAGGGATTGAACTCGGGTCCTTGCACTTGCAAGGTGATGGCAGAACCACTGAGCTAAATCCCTGGTCCATGTTTCCTTTTATTACAAAGAATGACATTTAAATTTCAAATGACTTTGATATTGAGTGGTTCAAAAATAAACTTTAAAATGCCTTAAATGAAGTATGATGGAACTACTCTCAGATTGTCTTAGTCACTATCCCATTGCTGGAACAGAATACCCAACACCTGCAGTTTAAAGCAGGAGAGGTTAATTTTAGCTCACAGTTTTAGTCCATGGTTGACTGGCTCAAAGGCAAAGACAAGATAGTAAAGTAGCATGATGGAGACTGCTCAAACCATGGCAGCTAAGAAGCAGAGAAAGAAGGGAGGAGCAGGGAACAAGAATATACCCTTCCAAGTCATGCCCCCAGTGACCCATCTCAAATCAGGATCTACTTCCTAACAGCACATTGAGCTACAAAACTCCTTAGTGGGTGAATCCACAACTGAGTCTGGCATCCCCATGATGCAATCACCTTCCAAACACATGAGATTTTGGGGACCATTTTAGACTTAAACTATAACACAGATCAAGTTGTGATTTTTAACTATGAAATTTATTGTATTTGTCAATTTTCTATTGCTATAACAAAATACCTGAAGCTGGTATGCTTCATAAAGAAAAGAGGTTTGTTCATTTGTTTGTTTATTTTGTAATTAATCTACCGTGAGCTACATCCCAGCCCATATATTTTTTAATTTTGAGACAATGTCTTACTAAATTACCCAGGCAAAACTCAAACTTGTGATCTTCCTACCTCAGCCTCCCTAAGTGCTGAAATTATAGGAGTGCACCACCATGCTAGATGGAAAACAGGTTTATTTAGCTCACAGTTTTGGAGGTTAGAAGTCCCAGATCCAGTCATTCCACTGGTTCAGCCTCTGGTGCAGGCCCCTTTGGCTGGGTCACAATGTACTAGATTGCATCATGATGGATTACATGTGAGAGGGAGATCAGAGAGCAAGACAGGAAGCCAAAGTAGGGTCCATGGGAACTCACTCCAGGGCACCAGCATCAATCCCTTCTGAGGTTAGTGTCTTTAGTGACCCCTTTCACCAGCCACAAGCTCCATATGAAGCCTCTTTGATAAGGGTCTTAATCTCATTTATGAAGGAGGAGCCTTCATGACCTACTCACCTCTTAAAGTTCCCACTTCCTAATACTACTACTTTAGAGATTAGGTTTCAAAATGGGTTTTGAAAGAAAAAAACATTTAAACCATAGCACTCAGTATATGAGTTTCAGTTGCTCCATATTCTCACCAATAATTGATGTTTTGCATCTTCTTCATTTTAGATGTCCGGATGGATACAGAGTGGTATCACATTGTGGTTTTAATTTTCACTTCTCAGATGACTAATGAAATTGACCATCTTTTCAAGAGTTATTGTCATTGGGATATCTTCTTTTATGAAGTCTTACAAATTCAGATCTTTTGTTCATATTTTTGGAGAATCTCTATTTTTCTTATTGATGGGAATTTTCTTCAGTTTATGTCATTTGTCAGATTATATTATTTCCATATCTTTTCCCACTTATAGATTGTCATTTTCCATGTTGTATTTTGTGAATATGAATTCTGAATGTGATAATCTTAACTGAACTGTCAATTTGATTGGCTTGGGAGCTGCCTTGGAAATTGGTAAAGCATTTGTCTGGTTGTGTCTGGGTGGGCTATGGAGGTATGAACTTGGCTAACGTATTTGGTCCCTGGCCTCTTCCTCTCTGATACTATTTCCCTGCTTTGCTTCTCAGCCACTATGAACTAAGCAGCTTTGCTCCATCACCATGATGTTTCTGCCTTAGAGCCATCTGACCATGAACTGAACCCTCTGAAGCCATAGGCCAATTTAAACCTCTCCTTTAAGTTGTGGTGTCAGATATTTTGCCAATGATGGGAAAGCTAATACACTTAATATAATCAAACTTATCAGTTTTTTTCTTCTATGTCCTGTTTAAAAGGATACAGATTCTTTAAGGTCACAAAGATTTTTTTATTCTATGGTTTTCTTTCAAATCCTTATTGCCTTATTCACAGTTAGAGCTATAGTATATCAGGAACTTATTTTTGTAGATTATGTAATTGGAGTTTAAGTTACCTATTTTCCCCCAATTAGATATTTAAATGACTCAGTGATGAATTTTTTTGAAAAGCAGCATAAATACTTTGGCCCATTCAGCACTAGAATAGATTCAATACTGGTCCAAAAGGAGCCTGAAAGATAGTCTAGAGCAGCGATGGCAAACCTTTTAGAGCTTTCAATGATAACAAACAGCTGTGTCTCGCATGCCATAGGTTCACCATCACTGGTCCAGAGGCCTCTTTTTCTCTCATTCACCGTTTGGTGTCTACCAAATAAAACAGGTAGGGATTTCTGTTGAGATCCCCATACACTGAAAGTTCTATCTGTTACCACTAAGTAGAAATATAACATGCAGTAACTGAAGTAATATTTGCAAATTATTTATGATAGATTTGTTACCAGTTAATGTGCTAAGAAGTTGGAGTGATTCAAAAAAGTCATAGACCTGATAATATCCAGTTTTGGATTTTATATGAAATATAAATAAATTTATAATACATTATATTTATAAATACAGTCTCATTTTTATCCTTATGCTAACTAGCACTGTAAGATTTTTAAGACAACTACTCTACCATTTTAACATAGGAAAAAACTATTCAGATCAGTTCATTAACTATAAATAACTTGATAAAACAGATAACCCTGTAGTTTTACTGTCCTAGTCCAGTCTTCTTTCCCAGACATTTCTAGGTAAACTAATCCAGAAAAACAGAATGCCCCAAAATATGAGTTATTCTACCAAAGTGATATAAGTCTTAGTGTTTAATAACAAAATGTTTTAGGTCTGATGAATGAGCTCGAGTTTTTAAGGGTTTTGTTTCATAGAGCTGGATAATCTTAAAACATTC
Source organism: Heterocephalus glaber (assembly GCF_053883595.1). Taxonomy (NCBI): domain Eukaryota; kingdom Metazoa; phylum Chordata; class Mammalia; order Rodentia; family Bathyergidae; genus Heterocephalus; species Heterocephalus glaber. The sequence goes on along the minus strand of NW_028258296.1, from coordinate 27,859,445 downwards.
TCCTGTTATCTTCTTATGATCATCAGTTAGATTAGCTCTTTATGATGTCTTCACTCCATTTTCTAGTACCTTAACAAATTAATTTTCAGTTTTATGTCATTAGCTACAAGACATAGAGCCTAAATGCAATTAAAACAAAAACTGGTAAGAATTTAATAGTACAATTCAAGGTCATCAATTTGCATGATCCTAATCAGTTGTAACCTCTTAACAGTTGATGGGTACAGGGACTTTGTTTACACTTTTTGGTTGTCCAAAGAGAAAACAACAGTGAATTGCATGCAATGGACATCTAGTTTGTGTGAACTAACAGTTGTCTCAAGTAGTAGAAAAGTGAAGGTAAAAGTTGTTTCTACTACTGATAGACTTTTTTCTCCTCAAAAAAGAGCTAAATGACCTGTTCACCACCCAGGTTCAAATTCATATCTTCCAGGGCCATATATAATGGCATTTAAAAGATAAATAAAGGTTCTTGACATCTGATAGCAGTCAGCTACCCTGAGCTCCTTTTATGTTCCGCTTTTGAAAAAATATACTTAGGATTCCAAACCATCCATGTAGATAAATAAACACAAAAAGATATGATCCAAATCTTTATAACTTCAACTATGTACTACATTTTTCTAAAAAATGTTGTTTTTCTCTCTGACTATGCAGAGCTGCATCTGTAGCTTTTTAATAGTAGAGATACTTCCTGTGTTTTGACTTCTTTAATCAGTTATGGAACAAAGATAGTAATGATAGTTTAAAGATCTTATTTGGAATCATTTTAAATAATGAAATTGATTTTAGTGATTGTTATTCAACTTGCTCGTTCTGTAAGTCAGTAGGAAACAGGCTGTAGTCACATAGTGGTAGAACTCAGACTTAAGTCTTGGTCTTGTGACTTTGATTCTAGTTTCCCTGTTTCTTTTAATACACATGGTACCTTGGTTCATGAACTTAATTTTCTCCACAATTCTGTTTGCAAACCAAGTTGGATGAGAACTAAATCAGATTTCCCCATAAGGTCAACATTGAACCTAATCATTGAATTTGATTCAGTTCTCATCTAATTTGATTTACAACCAGAATAATGGAAAGAATTAAGTCTGTGAACCAAGGTACCACTGAATATTGGCCTACAGTTTGTAGAGAATCTTCTTAAGTTTAAAGAGTCAGATTTTTTATTTCTTTTTTTTTTTTGAGACAGGGTCTTGCTATGTAGTTAAGCCTGGCCTTGAACTCACCATGTATCCTAGGCTGCCCTCAAACACGAAGCAATCCTCCTGGCTCAGCCTCCCAAGTACTGGGATTACAGGCGTGTGATACTACATCTGGCTAAGATTCAATTTCTTAATTGTGTTTTAATAGTTTGGTTTTTTGTTTTGTTTTGTTTTGTTTTGTTTTTGGTACTGGAAATCGAACTCGGGTCCTTGCACTTGCGCAGCAGGCGGCGAAACCACTGAGCTAAATCCCCGGCCCCGATTGTGTTTTAATAGTTTTTTAAACCAGTTCTGATCTCATTTTATGTTGCTGACTATGGGACTCATATATATTTGTGGTCCTTTTTAAAACTACGCACAGTTGGGGCCGGGGATTTAGCTCAGTGGTTTCGCCACCTGCTGCGCAAGCTCAAGGACCCGAGTTTGATCCCCGGTACCAAAAAAACAAAACAAAACAAAACTATCCACAGTCCTCCAAAATAAAAGTATATGTCATTTTCAACAAAATAATAGGAAAGAATCTATGACTAGAAGTGCTTTACAATGACTTAAATAGAATTTAAAGCCAAACATGGTGGCTTACATCTGTAATTCCAACTACATAGGAGACTGAGGCAGGAGAATCACAACTTTGAGGCCACCCTAAAAGTAAGGACTCAAAGTAAGACCCTGTATCAAAATAAAAAATAAAAAGAGGTGGGATATAGCCCAGTGGTAGAACACCTCAGAGCTCAATCCCCAGCCCCTCCCCACTAAGTAAAAAGTTTAAGACATGAACACATGTTATTTTTAATTATTTAGAAGGTAGTACTACTCAATAAAAAGGTTGAAAGGTTATTGAACTGAGGCTTAATTACCTATATTGTGTCCTCTCATAACTAGTTGTGTGATTTTGGGCAAATGACCTACCTTTTCTGGGTTTCAGTTTACTATCTGTAACATATAGGAAAAGGGCTGGAATTATAATGGTCTCTTCCATAAATTTCATTATCACTGAGTGTGAGAAGTTAAGCAGAACAAGTTTATTGTTAGAAGTCTTTGGACATGAAATGACCTGTGCCTAATATTCATCCTGACACTACTAAGTAACTACAGACCAGCCAGCCAGCAATCAATCTCCATCTGTAGAACAGCTACTGTTATCCATGTGTAGCAGTCTGGAGAAGGGCCAGATTATATTTTTGCCAGAAACTCTCTTGGCAAATCTGTATCCCTAGAGATGACTGTTTAATTTTGTGGTTCAGTACAGGGTTTAGTGAAAAAGAAGAGGAATGCTGAACTATTTAATTCTGAATGCTCTCAGAGATAGTTCATGTTCATTTGTTTCTATATTATCTATATTTCAAGATGTTTTGAGGGTGGAGGTGAGCCAAAATGAAATGAAAAGGTGGTGAGAAACTTCTATAGTATATGCTTATTCTGGAAATGAATATGAACTGTGTGTGTAATAGTTTACACCAATTGAAAACTATTATATGTATGTATATACTAAATGTCTTGCTAGATTTGTCATTTTAGACTTTCTTGGGCTTAACTTTAAAACTCATTAAAAACTTTTGTTATTTTATGAAAAGTTGGTACATTGTACTAGATATTTCAAAACAATTATCTTGCATCTTGAAAATAAGATAAATATTTGAATTTGGATACATATTCCACTATAGTTAATTCATTTATAAGGTAAAGATCTCAGGTAACATCTGGATTTTAAATTCATTTATTTTTGAGTTTATTTTGGAACTGAAAGATATATTTTGAAAACTAAGTACCTGCTTTTTATTTTATTTATTACTTTTTTTTTTTTTTGAGACAGGGTCTTACTAGGGAGTCCAGGCTGCCCTTGAACTCACTATGTAGCCCAAGCTACCCTTCAACTCATGGCAATCCTCCTGCCTCAGCCTCCTGAGTGCTGGGATTACAGGTGTGCACCCCCCCCAACACTGTACTTGAATTTCTTAAACAGTAGGGATAGATCTAGCTGAGGTTATAGACATCAGTTACATCAATTAGTCATAATTTAAATGTCATCATGATTTACTATTGCTCTACATTCTTCATTATCTTGATTTTTTCAGTCTTTCAAATACCTTTAACATCTTTTTCTTCTAACTTCCATGTCCATTTACTGACAAAACCTGATAATTTTACTTTTATAATATCTCAGATTGCACCCTTTTATCTTTACTTTAGGTGACTCATCCTAAATCATGCAGAGTCCAGATTGCTGCAACAACTTTCTAACTAGTTTCCCTGACCTAATATTTCCTTTCAAAACTATTAAATGAACATCTAGGTTAGTTTTCTTTAGGCACCAGTTTTACCATCTATATATTTGTTTAGAAATCTTATACCTTTTTCATTAAAGTCTCAGTAGTGTCAAACATTTAAAGGTCTATACATGTCCTTTTTTTCTATCAAAATAAATCAACAAACGTTGGTTTTAAGCTCCTATATGTGAGATACTGTGCAAAGGTAAAAATCCAGCTTCTTTCAGATATGTAATATCGATGTTAATGTTAATACACCCAGGATTTTTTTTCTATTTAGAAATTTTTTCCTTATTCCATGTAAATTGATCTTTCTAAGGTTTGTTTGTGAGGTTTTTTTGGTACTGGGGATCGAACTCAGGACCTTACGCTTGCGAGACAGGCACAGTGCCACTGAGCTAAATCCTCGGCCCTCATTAGGCAATTTTTAATGCTAATCATATTTTATATTATTATGGCCTTGTTTACAACTGACCATGCCTGCCTCCTGGATACTTTTTCCTTTGTTAGTCTCTAGGTATAGAAACTATTCACATTTTCTATTTCTTCTTAGAATTTTTTAAGGAACAAAGTTTTGATTTTGTTGATCTTTATTTTAGGTTACTTTTTACTTCATTGGTTTTTCCCTTCCTTCTACTTCCTTGGGTTTTGCTGTTGTTGTTTATGTGTTTTATTATTCCTTTTGTAACTTACTGAATTGTATGTTTAGCTCTTCAGTTTTAAAAAAAATCAACTTTATTTTTTAGTGCAGTTTAAGAATTACAGAAAAATTGAGTACACAGCGTAGATCTCCCATGTGCTTTCTATTCCCACACGCATACAGCCTCCCTCACTATCCATATCCAGTACCAGTGTGGTACATTTGTTGTCATCAGTGATGTTGACACATTATTATCACACAGACTCCAAGGTTTACATGAGGATCCACTTTTGGTGTTGCACCTTCTGAGTTGCACATTACAAATGTGTAATGACATCTACATATCATTATTGCATCAAACAGAATAGTTTCATGCCCCTAGAAGTCCTTTATGCTATGCCTATTCTTCCCCGCCCCGTCTAACCACCATGGCAACCAGTGATCTTTTTACTGTCTCCTTAGTTTTGCCTTTTCCAGAATATCATATAGTTGGAATCATATAGTATGTAACCTTTTCAGATTGGCTTCTCTCACATAGTAGTATGCATTTAAGATTCCTCCTTGTCTTCTCATAGCTTAATAACTCATTTCTTTTTAGTGCTGAACAATATTCCATTATCTGGGTATACCAGAGTTTATCGATCTGTTTACTTACTGAAAGATGTCTTGATTGCTTCCAAGCTTTGGCAGTTATATGAGAACTTCCTGAACTTTGTGTTCAATTTTTCTATAAACCTAAAATTGATCTTAAAATTTTATTAATTTTTTAAAATACAAAGAAATAGCATGCTTCTTAATCCATTCATTCAACAAACATTTGTTAAATACCTTCTATATAGCAAGCAAAGAGTGAAGTACTAGAAGTACTAGATTATAGTAGTGTCACCTTACGTTAGGGGGATATGTTCCAATACTCCCACTGGATGCCTGAGACTATAGATAGTACTAAACCTCTGACTGTGATACAGCCAACATGACCTGATAACCAAAACAGCTACTATGTGACTAACAGGTGAGTAGCATATATACAGTGGATGTGCTGGAAAAAGGGATGATTCATGTCTTGGATGGGGTAGTACAGATTGGAGCCTTATTTCATTATGCTACCTAGAAGAACATACAATTTAAAACTTTAAGAGTTTCTTATTTCTGGAATTTTCTATTTCATATTTTCATACCATAGTGACCTCAGTTACCTGAAGGAAAATGAAGCCATGAATAAGTGAGGACCACTGTATATAAGACATATTTCTTTTAAGGAGTTAGAGTCTTTTTGGGGTGATGTTTGATATGTTAGGAGTAGGTATAGAATATTGTTATAAGATGGAAAGGACCATCTTATAGTCTGGGTTTGGTTTGGGAAGAAGTGACAGGCTTCTCAGAGGTCGTGCTTGTTTGGAGTGAGTAGCAGTTAACTAGGTAAAAATTTGTGTGTGAAATTTTTGCACGTTGAGGCAAAAGTCTTGGAGGAATGTTCAGAACTACTGGAGCAACCAAGAACTGAGGGAGAACGTCTTAAAAGAGAAAGAATCACGGAAAGATTAGCTGAAAAACATGCATTTAAAAACTAACCAACTCCTATGTATGTATTGGGAGGCCCCGGGGAATTCAGTGAAAAAAGTAGCACCTGGAAGCCGAAAGAATCAAACAGGTGTGTGTGGGGAGTGAGGGGATAAAATGTATACAGGTATAAAATTGTAGTTAAGATTTTGCTTTTCAATTTATGTGTTACCTCAAAATTTCTATTAAATAAATAACAGTCAAGTAGGGAAAGGGCAGAGGCATAGATGATATAAGAATGGCAAAATCTTGATAAATTGTTGAAGCTGGGCCATGGGTATACAAGGGCTCATCAAACCATTCTGTTTACTTTGTATGGGTTTAAAATTTTCCATAATTAAAAGATTTTTTTTAAAAAACCAAAGCCTACCATTTTACAGAACTTTCCAGTTATTTGAACCCATAATTGCTGTTTCTGTTGAAGCCAATTAGATATGACTTTTTCTATTACCCATAATCAAAAGTATCTCATGTAAAACATTGAAGATTGTATATTTTTGTTTTTAATATTTCATCTTTTCTGTGTACTAGTACACCTGACAGTTGGATCTTGGTTTAGTAGACCTGCACCAGATGGAAACCTGTTAGACACCAAGAATTAGATTAGAAGTTATGCTCATCAACTGTACAGCTGTGGATTAGAGCAGGATTCTACCAGCACATACACTGACAGAATGGGCCAAGTGGCAGTCCACACATCCTGTTGTCAGATACTGACTCTAGATGTTTTTTTCATCATCAAATGAGCAATCACCTAATAGTATGGAACATATAAAAATTTGAAAACAAGAGAAAGGGAACACCATTATGAAGATTTAGAGGAGAGAAACCCTCTGAAAATATTTATAGTAAGAATAAGCAAATTTAAAACTTTCTTCCATTCTTAGTCGATTCAGTCATTAGTTGTTTCTATGAACTGGAACATAAAAGAATAGGGAACACATAATTCAGATGAAAAACAAGCAATAAGCATGGATAGTTAGAAGTAAACTGGACATGCAGTAGCAACTACTCTGCTGTCAAGAAGGATAAATTTGAGTCATTTGTAGGAAAATGGATGCACCTTGAGACCATAATGTTAAGTAAAATAAATCAGACATTCAAGCTTTAATATTGCATGGTTTTTCTAGAATGAGAAACCCAAAGTATTAATAAATTAAAGAGCAAAATAAAAGATAGATAATAGGAAACAGGGAGATAGATCTTTTGCAAATGGGGAGGGGACCAAGAGATGAAGAGAGTTGGGGAGAGGGGCAGGAAAGGTCACATAAAAAGAATTAAGATGTGTTATGTACATATACCAATTCCCCATGATGAGTGTAATCTTTATGTACTTTAAACATGTACTAATAAAAAAATTTAAATAAAATTCAAATTGGAAGTGGTAAAAAGTAAGATTCACATTGATGAGCACTGAAGCAATGAAGTGAAAAAATGTAATTGAGAAATTGTCTTGAAATGCAAAAGGGAAAAACCCAAAGAAAGAAAACTGTGGGAGAGATGATAGTTATGGATGACAGACTTTTCTAGAACACCAGAGTCAGAGAGTGAGCCGAAGTTTTCAGGAGAAAAGGTTGTGACTAAAGAGTGCTGTCTGTACCTAGCTGCATTATGTTTTGTTCTTGAAGGTGACAGACAATCATGTATGCCAGGGTTCACAAATATGCCATTCACATAATCCTTTGGAGGACAAACCAAAAAACAAACTTTAATTGACTGAAAGACAAATCAAGATGAATTTAAGAATAGAATATATGATACAGAAAACCTAAGAACTTCTAAAGAACTGCCAAAAAGGCTGAGGCCATTCCGAGTTCTCAGGGAATCCTCATTTGATCAAACTACACTGATTGAACCAAGTAGGCTGACGAATCTGCAAGAATGTGTGTTGGGCTGGCATCTGGATTGAACTTAAAAGCAGTTTCCTCATGAGTTGTTATTCCCCTAGGACAAAATTGTGCAATTGGGTACAAACAATTCATCTGGAAAATCCTCTCTCTCAGGCGTTGTTTACCACAAGATTCAGAAGTTTAATTAAATAAGATGACAGTACGGTAATATTAAAAAAGAAAAAAAGAAAAATTCAGAAAAAAGACTGAAAGGAAATACTTCAAATATTAAATAAATTAATTGAATACTATGAGACTGTGTGTGAAGTTTTTTTTATTATTGTTGTTTTATTTTCTAAAATAGGGGCTTACTATGTAACCAAGGCTGGCTTTGGACTCAGATTCTCTTGCCTCAGCCTTCTTAAGTGTAGGGTAGGCATGCACCACCACACCTGGTGGAGAGATTTTTAAATCTTTTAATTTCTTATATTTTTCAGCTTTTGAAATGAGTATATATTGTTTTTCAGTGAAAACATATGAAAGAAACAAGAGAAAGGCAAAAATAATTAGGATTTTATTAAACAGTTAAAATAGAAAACAAATTTTTTTCAAAGGATAGTATTAACTAAAACAAAGTAAAAGGGAACATTTGAAACACTAATATTTTTAGGTTTAATTTTTCTGGGGAGGTGTGGTGGAGATTAAACTCAGGGCCTCACGTGTGCTTGGCAAGGGCCATACCACTGAAATACACTTCCAGCCCCTGATTTAAAATTCTTAAGTTTTACAAACAAGATGGGGGTGGGGAGGAAGGGGATGTAACAAGAATTAAGATGTGTTATGTACAGGTACCAACTCCTCATGATTAAAGTAATCATTATGTACTGCAAACGTACTAATAAAAAAAATCTTTTAAAAACAACAAAGCCAAGTGTGGTGCCACACACCTGTAATCCCAGCATGCAGTAGGGAGGCTGAGGCAGGAGGATCACTGAGAGTTCAAGGCCACCGTGGGCTACATAGTGAGTTCAAGGCCAGCCTGAACTGCATAGTGAGAACCTGTCTGAAAACAACAACAAAATACCCAAGATGAATATATGGTCTTATTACCTTGTGCAGAGGCAAACAATGGACCTGCTTCCTGATGATTTTCAAGTCTAATGGCTTTCTAGGTAATTGTTCTCCAGTTGGAGAACCAATGGGCTGAGGATAGGACACCTGTCCCTGGCTTTGTGCATTTTATAGATGACCTGCTTCCACTTATTACTATCCCAATTTGATGCTTGAAAATAGAGGCAGGATCAAACTTTTAGCCACCACACTTACCGAGGTCCCATCTCTATTAATTAGTGGCCCATTGATCACCCTTTCTCTATAGAAATCTAAAGAGAAAAGCAGAAATCTTGCTGGTTCTGGGCAGCTGTGCATGCCCATTCTTTGCCTGCCAACACTGGGTGACATTGAAGGGGATTAGCTTAAGTTAAAGCACCTTCTTTAGGAGTCTCCCATCTGCTCAAGTGGGGGACCTTCAACAACTCACCTCATTTTAAGGATTCCTCACAGAGTTCTGTGTATAGGTTACTTCTGATTTAGGAACTATTTCTAAACTCCTGTCCTGACTTACTCCACTGTCAGCATCTTATAGACCCTTCACTCTGGATCCCTGTCTTAACTCCCTCCCATTCCTTAGGAATTGGTCTGTCTCCAGATTGTGTCTTTTCCCCACAGCCACCCTCCTGCTGAGTCTGGTTCCTTAGATTCCACTGTCTTACTGTTCTCAAAGGCATTTAGAATATAGCAGAGTGTGTTTTATATTCCCGACCACCAGACTCTCCTTTCTTGGTAGTAAGCCTGTATATGCCACTATATTTCACGTCAAGGTTTTTGTTGTTGTCGTTTTGTTTTTACATATTATATTTTCTGTATATAACCTCTATATTTGGTCCAATATTATCATTTTTGTGTTCCACTTTCATGACTTCCTTTTCTGGGACGTCTTTCACAGTTTATCAATCCTGACTTTGTTTCTATAACATTTAAAAACAAAAACACAAAACTTGCTTTCTCAGCACAATTGTTAACTCCATGAGAACTCACTAGAATAGTGTCTCATACTTTTCTTATTTGACCTAGGACAAAACAACCTGGAATTTAAAAGCAGTCTTTTTAAAGTGTTGATAACAGCAACAAATAATTATTGATCTCCCAATTGTGGAAACTCAGGCTTCCTCCAAACCCTTCCCCTACTAGTTCAGGGAGTTCCTCGGGATAGCTCAAATCTGCCTTCCAGTACAGTTCTCTGGTCTGCTCTGTGGGTGGTGGTTCACTGCAGCCTTGTACCATGAATGTTTTTCTCTCAGCCAGAATGTCCCACACCCCTTTCCTTCTTCTTATCCTCTGACTACTATGGTAAAATCTTCTGCTCTTTCCATGCTCTGATACACAACGTTCTCTGAGACATGATTTTTCTGTTTGGTTCTGGTTCTTCAGCTGGTCTGATTCAAACAACAGAATTGCCTAGTCCCTTTCGACAGCAACCCATTGTTTTCACCTTAGCTTATGATTACGATTCATTTTCCCTTAGAATGAGCTCTGTTCTAGGAGGATACTTGAGCCATACTGCAAATATAGTGCTTGTCATGGACTAACCTACTAACTGAACATGTTTAAAATGTTTTAATCATCTGAGATTGAATTTAGAGGCCATCTCCTGCAGATCAAGATTGAATTCAGCAACCACCCCCATTACCTCCAGCTAAATGATATCCATCTCTTCTTTGTACCATGGTACTCTGAATATGTTCTGGAAATAGTTTATATCATATTACCTGGTAGTTCTCTTTTATGTACTTGATTCCCTATGTAAACTATAAAATCTTTGAGCAAAAGAATTATGTCTCCTGCGTATTTGGATTCTGAATATTAAGCCTAGTACTTGGCCATTAGTGGATTCCATAAAGTCTCAGGCTAAGCTCCTAATGTACCTCTGTATACCAGAGTAGATTTGGTTGAAATAATACATCATTTTGGTCAAAGGAAGTTTTCCCTTGGTTGGAAATTTCATATGAAGTTGGTTCATATTTTTTTCTTTTAAAATTTATGTAAAATTATCAAATATCTGACAAGCACCTATATGTCCAAAGTATGACCCTATTCTATGGGTATAAGGAAATGAACAAGATGTGCTATCTACCCAGAGGAAGTCCCAAAAACTTTCTTGTGTCTCCCTCCTTCCATTTCTCCAGCCTTTCCTCCCATTTTTTCTTGTCTGAATAAATTTTTACTGAGCCTGGAGTTGTATCTAATGGAATAAATACATATAAAGAGTTACAGTCTAGGACACTCAGTGAACAATAGAAGTTCATGCCAGATATAGAGCACAGAGGCAAGTATGATAGAATTCTAAGGGTTGATGTGGAGGAGGTGACTTCTGAGTGAATTATAAAGAGTAAAAAGATACCCCAGATTCTCAGGTTGGTGAAGGGTATTCTGGGAGAAGAAAGAGTACACACAAAGTACTAAATATGTAAATAGCACTGTGTGTTCCAAAAACAATGAGTACTTTGGTATTCCTGAAGCATAAAGTTCAGTAGAAGGAGAGTGGAGGTGGTGAGAGATGAAAGCCCCCCAAAAATATTTTTTTTGGTACTGGGGATTGAACTCATGACCTTGTGCTTTCAAGGCAAGCATTGGCACCACTGAGCTAAATCCCGGGTCCTGAAGGCAATATTTTAAAGGCTAAGATATGTTCGGGCAACTTTTTAGTTAAAAGCATGTACAATCTCTAGTATAGCTGGAGATATTTATAATCCAAACATGAAGCTGCATATTGTGATTTCCCATCCCCTTCCATCATAGACTTATGCATGTTTCTATTGTCATCTAAACATTGTAGTGTTTGTGTATGGTGATATAAGAATGACAAAGAGGATATTCCCTGGAGTTTAGTCTTTTTGAGACTATAGAATAAGTGCAGGCACTTAACAAAACCAAACAAGCCACAGACTAATGTAAACCAAAATTGTAGTGTATAAACATAATGTTTGGGTTTTTTTGGTAATGGGGATCAAATTCAGGACCTTGCTCTTGCAAGGCAGGCACCAGAACCACTGAGCTAAATCCCCGGCCCAACATAATCTTGATATAGAGCTATAGGAATGATTACAAAAGTATAGAGATCAATTATCTGATTTATATTTTAAGAAAAATAACTTCTATCAGCAGTACTTGATCATGGAAAATGCAAAATTGAGGAGTGTACTTGCAAACTAGAAACTTTTTTAGTGTTCCTATTGTGCATAGGTAAGAAATGACCACCTATCTAGACCAAATAATCACCTTTAAGGTTTGTAGTACAAGTAGAACTCAGTTATTTTTTCTTTATTATAATATTTTTGACAGTAGTAGGGATTAAACCCAAGACCTTTACACTGAACTACATACCCAGCTTCTTTTTTATTTTTTGACACAAGGTCTTGCTAAATTGCTAAGTTTCCCAGGCTGTGCTTGAACTTGCATTCCTCCTACCTCCCAGAGTGCTGGGATTATGGGCATGTGTCTCCATTCCTGAACAAATTTTTTTCTTTGCAATAAATATATTTATTTTCTAGTAAGAACATGAGCTTATATTAAGTCTTTAGGTAACAATTATTTTCCACTAATTTTATTTTTATTATGTTTAGATATTCAGTTTACCTTGGAAATTTTTAAAGAGTTGTTTATACAAAATGGATTCCTCCATTTCTGCCAAGCCACTCTCAGTCCAGACTCTACTGGGATTATCTAAGCACCTCCTTTTATCTGTCTCCAAAAATATGCTACTCTCTGCTCTTTTCCTTTTGGAGTATACTAACCCAACATATTTTCCTTGCCCCTCTACTCCTTACATTGCAAAAACCACCTCCTATTGAACTAGTGCAGACTTTTGGTAGGCCATGAAGGTTTCTATGTGGACCTTCCTAGAGCTTTTGGTTATCAAACACATTTCACACTTAGATAAACAAATTTGGGAGATGACATAGTTTAGTCAAACTCCCACTGGGAGTCATGGCACATGGCATAATTCCAACTACTCAGTAGGCTGAGGCAGGAGGATGACAAATTCAAAGCCAACCTGAGCAACTTAATGAGACAATGATAGAGAGAGAGGCAGAGAGAGACAGAAGAAAGAGAGGAGAGGAGAAAGAAAAACAAGAAAGGAAAGGAAAGAGAGAAATCCCAGCACTTGGGAGGCTGAGGCAGGAAGAATGCTGTGAGGCTTCAGCCAGCCTTCAGCCTGGGCTACATAGTGAGTTCAAGGTCAGTTTGAACCACAAACTAAGACCCTATCTCAAAAAAAAAAAAAAAAAGAGAGAGGAGAGAGGGAACAAGGAAGGGGATGTGGCTCAGTTCTCCAGTTCCATACAATAATATCCTCCAAAGAAAAGGATGGAAAAATGGAGGAACCTCTCACTGTTTATATACTATACTTTATAAATTGTATTTGACAGTGAGTCTTTGCTATTTGTATAATTCAAAGGTAAAGATGGTTCTGTTTTTTTAAATGATATTCAATAAGAGACTTTAGTACCACTTCATGTCTATTAACCTATCTATATCTATACACACACACTAGCACCACCAACAACAACACAGTACAAAATAGCATTGAAAAAGTGAAGAGTCATAACAGTGTTCATGCTGTATGACCCGTAAACTATACTGTTGAAAAGAAGCTATGGAAATAATTAAAAAGAAGGAACACCTAAAAATCTACATACAAACTTGTTTAGACACAGATAAGTTGAGAAAAAAAAAACTTTAAAGTCAATATAAGAAAAGTTAGGCTGGGGATTTAGCTCAGTGGTTTTGCTGCCTGCTATGCAAGCATAAGGACCTGAGTTTGATCCCCAGTACCAAAAAAAAAAAAAAAAAAGAAAAGTTAGGTAAATAATGATACATCAGCTGGATGGAATATTATTGCAACACTAAAAACATTGTTCTAAAAACTATGTTAACATAAAATACAGTATAAAAAGGAAAAGAATACAAAAATTATATATACACTTCATAAATATGTATAAAATGAATTGCATGTGGACAACTAGAAAGAAGAATGGATAATGAATACAGTTGTTCTAGTGTACTAGAATCTTTAAGAGGTGGAAGAATGGCAGTATTGATCTATTTTTTATTGTTTAGGTCTGACAGAATGGGAAATAGGCCCTCCTTGTAGGTGGAGAAAGATCAGAAGAAATAGGTGGAGAAAGGCAAAATGAAAGTTTCTATAAGAGTGGGGGCTATGAATCAGATATAGTTGAGGCCTCTGGATACATACTGTATTATATTGTATATAGAACCTTAGATTATATTGTTCCATGTGTGTCAGTACAATAAAATAACTTAGTTATGGGTCATAGAGCTAGAAAGAACTTGATTATTGAATGAAACACTGAGAGAACCTAATTTCATCTCTACTGATATGAAAGAGACTGGTAATAGAATAAATTGGATATTTGCTGCTATTTATTTAATGGTCATTAATCCATCTTTATAGTAGTCTCAAAGCAGAAATGTCTTCCAAATAGGGAGACAAATGAATGAACCAGTATTTTCACATTTTTTTCACATTCAGGCATAAAAAGAATGATAATAAAGCATTAGGGAAAATAGGGGCTAGTGTTAGCTGGAGGTGACTGACCTTAGGTTGAGGTGATCAGTATCTAGACTCATCTTTAGTTCTATCTCACATACCAGTTGATGAGCTGAGGAATAAATTGTGTAAATCTATAGTGTTACAGTGAGTCAGTATTGAATTTCACCCTTAGTAAGAAAGCAAACATGTTTTGGCATAAGGAGGCTAAACATAATGGCTTAATTAACTCTGTGACTTCCTATATGTTTGTATACATGTTATGGCCAGTAATATAATGTATTGTGTGTAACTCTATCAGAACAAAACAACAAGAAGAACAAAAAGGTAGTGCATATTTTAGATTACTAAACCTGGCCTCTGACATTTAGCTTTTCCTGATCACTTGGATTTTGGAGGAAATTTGAGCAAGAATACTGGACTCTGAGCTCTAGATCATTGGACTCATTAGGGCCTGGAGAATGGGGGATGTGGGACTTGAAGGTTCAAGCACATGAAACTATTTTACACATATCTAATATTCTATAGTGTTTTAAAAATTTCTTCTATATTTTGTACTCTGCTTGTCTCCTTTAAGGTCTAAGGGAATTCTTTAGCTCTATGATGAGGTGTATATTGTCTTTTCTTAAAAATACATTAATGTGGGCCGGGGGTTTAGCTCAGTGGTTTCACCGCCTGCTGCGCAGGCACAAGGACCCGAGTTCAATCCCCGGTACCAAAAAAAAAAAAAATTAATGTTTGGCATATATTTTAAAGTTATGAATTATAATGAAAAGGCTAATATCCATAAAGCTATTTCAACTTTTTTTCCCATTAAGTTTATTGGTACATTTTCGGTATAAAATACAGTTACATTCATCATTGGGATCTTGTACCGTTGCATGAGTATCTTTTTTTTTTTTGGTACTGGGGATTGAACTCGGATCCTTGCCCTTGTGAGGCAGGTGGCGGAACCACTGAGCTAAATCCCCAGCCCTCTGA
The DNA here is from genome assembly GCF_053883595.1 of Heterocephalus glaber. NCBI lineage: Eukaryota > Metazoa > Chordata > Mammalia > Rodentia > Bathyergidae > Heterocephalus > Heterocephalus glaber. The sequence continues at coordinate 27,844,332 of NW_028258296.1, read as the reverse complement.
GCTAAATCCCCAGCCCTATGAGTATCTTGATTCTCATTTTTCCCCTTCCACTGCCCTCCCTTCACCCCCTCCACCCTTCCCTATTTGCAAAGACCTTGTTTCCATTGTTTTCCTTTTCTCATATTTTTTCTTTTCCCTTCTTTCCTTTCCCCTACCCCTCCCACTTCCCCTGCACCTTTGGACCTTTTCTTCCTGTTACACAATATCAATTATACATTTTTTAAATTACAATATCAAGATCTAGGAGACATTACCACAGATTTTACAGAATTTAAAAGGATATAGAAAGCATATTCCAAAAATCTTTTTTGAAATAAATTTGACAACTTCTAAGAAGTACCTTGGAAGACAAATTAATGAAAACTAACTCTGGAGGAAATATAAAATTTGAATGGCACCTATTAAAGAAAGTCTATTCCTAGCTTGAAAACCTACCTATATGACAACAGCAGGCTCATATACATTTTAACTGATAAATTATATCAAACAAAGCAGAAAAAAGAAGGAACACTTCTCTCCTCATTTTGGGAAATCAACATTGTGCTAATCCTAAAACTGGATAAAGATAATAGAAGAAAAAAGTATGAACATAGAAATTTGTTTAACAAAACAAATTATTAGAAGTCAGATCTGGCAGGATGTAGGAAGTGGTTTTATTATAGGGATGGCAGTGTTGGTTCAGCATTGGAAGATCCACCCCCAAAAGTCATCATTTTAACAGAGGAAAGGAAAAAGCCATATGATCCTGTCACTAGTTGGACAAAAAGTATTGGACTAAATTCTACAGTTGTTCATGGTAAAAGCTATCAGGAGACTAGAAGTAGAACAGAACCTTCTCAACAGATTAAGCACATGTACTCCATAATTCAAGCGAGAACGCCTTATATGAATGGAGAAGGAATGGAGAAGATACAATGCTTTCTCCTTAAGGTGGGGAACAAGGGCAGATATGCTTACTCTTTATCTGTCCATTAAACTTTGAAACCTAGGCCCCACCAAAATAGTCTGGCAATAAAATGACACAATTAGGATAGGATTGGCAAGGTAGAAGCAAAATCTTTATATGTAGATAAAATGATCATCTACAGAGAAAATACTAAGAAATCTCTAGGAGCCCCTAGAACTTGTACTTGAATTTAGCAGGATTAGAAAACACAAGGTATATATAAAAATTCAGGTCTGTGTATACTTGCTATAAATGAAGAATTGGATATTGAAATGTAAAAGTTATGTAGGAGTACGAAGGACCTAGAAAAGTTTAAAAAAAAAAACAAAAAACAGTGTTGGAAGACGTTTAGTACCTAATTTTAAGACTTCTTCTAAAGCTACAGTAATCAAGGCATTGTTGGTGTAAGGAAAGACATATAGATTATTTGAATAAAACAGAGAATCTAGAAATAGAACCACTCATATATGGTCCACTGAGTTTTGAAAGATTATTTAATATTAGCATTTTATAGAATATAAACTCAATTCAGGAGCCAAGGAAGAGATAGTGTTTTCAGCAAATGGCACTAGAACACCTGGTATCCGTATATAAAAAATTAACCTCAACCCTTTTTTTCCATACATAAAAAGAACTTGAAGGGATCTATGAACCTAAATATGAAAACCTAAAAGTATAAAACTTTAAGAAGAAATTATAAGGGAAAATGTTTATGAATTCAGGGTAGGCAAGAACTACCTAGTATACAAAACACATGATGTATAAAAGAAAAAAATTGATAAATGAGATTCCATCAAAATTTAGAACTTTAAATGACATCATTAAAATGAAAAGTAGTCCTTAAACAGACCATATTTACAATGCATATAACCTATGACCAGAATATACAAAGAATTCTTAGAGCTCATTCATAGACAACCCAATTAAAAAGTAGACATAAGAAGATGCTAAATAGCCAGTACAGCACAAGGAAAGGTGTGCAACTCTAGAATCAGAAAAATACTAATCAGTACAATAACAAGATTGAATTATACACTCATTAGGGAGACGAAGTTTAAAGTTTTAAAAGCCTTGTCATGACTTTTTCTTTTTGTTGGATTCTCCCCCTTTGCGTTTAATTTGTCACGCCCAGTGGATTCATTCTGCTGGGTTTCCTGGGGTTGTGATCCTCATTGTCTTTTCCTAGGGTATTGTCTAAAAATGTTTGGAGTGCCAGTTTGATATTCATGAAGTTCCTGAGGTGCTCTTTATCATGAAAGTATCTTATTTCTCCATCAATTTTGAAAGATAGTTTTGCAGGGTACATCAATATGGGTTGGAGGCTGTTTTCCTTTAGGGCTTGAAATACATCACTCCAAGCTCTTCTTGCCTTGAGGGTTTGCATTGAGAAGTCTGCTGTGATTCTGATGGGCTTTCCTTTGTATGTGATTTGTTTCTTTTCTCTCACTGCTTGTAGAATTTTGTTCTTCTGTTGTGTTTCTGGAATCCTAACTATTATATGCCTATGTGTAGATTTTTTTTTGATCAAGGCTATTTGGAGTCCTATATGCCTCACTTATCTGTATGTCAAGTTCTTTTCTCCTCCTTGGGAAGTTTTCTGCCAACACTTCTGTGAACAGTTTTTTTATGTCATCTTCACTCTCTCTTGTTTCTTCATTGACTCCAATCAGTCTTGTTATTCTTCTTTGCATCGTCTAGCAGCTGCTGGATTGATTTCTCATGTTCCTTTACAATTTTAAAGCAATTTTTCTTTTCCTGGTCACTAATTGCAATCTTTTCTTCTATATGTGAAATTCTATCCTTACATTGGTTCATTCTGCTGTGCAGACTTTCGATGGAGTTTTTAATCTCCTGGAAATCTGTTTGGATCTGTTTTATGGATTCCATTTGTTTCCTATGTTGGGATTCCATCATGTTCCTCAGATCCTCTATTTTTTTTATCTGTGCCCTCTCTAGATTTATTAATCATGTCTTGCACCATGAGCAAAATCTTTGCTGTTATGTGAGTAATTATTTCTGATTTCATTTTTCCCAGATCCTCTTTTGTTGCAAATTCAGAGTCCAGGTGGTTGAGTATCAGACTGTTCCATCTCGTTTCCCTTTGGGGTTGCTATAGGTGATCCAGAAATCTGTTTTTGAGGCTTGTTTATGTGTCTTCTCATTTCCATGGGGCGGGGGGGTGCTTCTGGCACCCACGCGGCTCACCTTCTCTGCCCTAGAAGCTTGGGATGGCGCCGGGGGAGCTTCCTTCCAGGTGCTGGGACCGGCTCAGCTTCTCTGCCCTAGGGGCTTGGGGTGGTGGCAGGGGAGTTTCTATTACAACTTTTTTAAGTTAAAGTTTGTCTTTGTTTAATAAGTGCTGGGTAAGGGGTTAAAATTTAAATACTCTCAAAAAAAATTTTAAATATTCTCACCCTAAGTCCAAAGCATTTCCTAATAAGTATCTTTATATTGGTACATATTATTCTTTATTTAAAACACAGTGTTACAATTCATACAAATTGAAGTTGGTGACAACACCAAATAATGGTGAGGATGTAGAGAACTTGGATCAATCATACCTTGCTAGTAGGAATATAAAATGGTGTAACTACTCTGGAAGATAGTTTAGTATTTTCTTTAAAAACTAAGCATGTAACTATCGTATGATCTAACAATTATACTTCTGTACATCTACTCTAGAGAAATGAAACTTATTTTTATACGAAAGCCTATAGTGTATATGAATGTTCATAGCAGCTTTACTTGTATACCCCAAAATTAGAATCAGTCCAGTTCCTTCAGCAGGGGAATGGTTAAACTATGGTACATACATACTATGGAATACTACTCAGCAATAAAATGGGAGGAAATAATGTCTTGGTTCATTCAGGCTTTTGTAACAAAATATCATAAACTGGGTGGCATATAAATGACATAAATTTATTTCTCACACCTTTGGAGTCTGGGAAATCTAAAATCAAGATACCCACAGATTCAGCATCTGATGAGGGCCTACTGTCTGATCTATAAATCAGTGCCTCTAGCTGTGTCCCTATGTGGCAGAAGGGACAGAGAAGCTTTATGGGGCCTCTTGTATAAGGGAATTAATCCCATTTTATATATAACTACTTTCATAACCTAGTTACCTTCTAAAAACTGTACCTCTTAATGCCATCATATTGGGCATTGGGTTGTAATATGCATTTTTTTTTTTGTTTGGTTTGGTTTGGTTTTTTTTTTTTGGTACTGGGGATCGAACTCGGGACCTTGCACTTGTGAGGCAGGTGCTGGAACCACTTAGCTAAATCCCCAGCCCATATTATTTGTTTTGTTTGTTTGTTTGTTTTTTGGTACCAGGGATCGAACTTGGGTCCTTGCACTTGCGAGGCAGGCTGCAGAACCACTGAGCTAAATCCCCAGCCCTAATATGTATTTGTTTGTTGAGGGGCCAGAGGAGACATTCAAACTACAGTATACAACTACCTAGCTAAATCTCCAGGAATTATGCTGAGAAAAGAAAAAAAAAAGTCTCTAAAGTTTTCCTAGTGTATGAATCCATTTATATGACCTTCTTGAAAATGTGGAGATGGGGAATTGATCAATGGTTGCCAGGGAATCAGGTGAGGGGAGAGAAGTGGATGTACTTGTAAAAAGGCAACATGCTCATAGTAATAGAACTGTTACGTATGACTATAATAGTGGATACACAAACTGATAAAGATAAAATTGTATAAACTAAATATTCTCATCCACCTCCAGACATACCTAAATCACTACATGTAAAATAGGAAATCTGAATGAAATCAGTGAGTTTTATCAACATTAAGTGTGTGATATTACTATTTTACAAAATGTCATCATTGAGGAAAAAAGGGCTAAGGAATCTCTATATTATTTCTTACAACTACACATGATCCTACAGTTATGTGAAAATAAAATATTTAATTTTAGATGAAATTATTGATTCAAATTTTCAAAAACTATAGCATGTTCCTTTTAGTACCATTAACAATTATTTATTATTCATAAATTATTTATTATTGAGTGAAGTCTTGGAATGGAAGAGACATTGAATGATGCACTCTAGTCCTGACATTATTGCCTGTAAAGTAGTTGTTCAGTATAATCTCATTTTGGTAAATTAGAGGGGTGTCCCCTTAAAATATTCATTATTTATATAGTTTTTGTTTGTAGCCATTTCTCCCTAAACGTAGGGAGCTGTTAAGAGGCGTATTGCCAGGCTTCATCCCTGAGGATTCTGATTTAGTAAGTCTGGGTGTGAATGCTACAGGTAGCAACTTACATTTAAAGAATTATATCAGCTGATTCTAATTCAAGAGATCAGTCAACTAAACTCCGATTCAAGAGACCCAACAATTATGAATAATGAATCATAACTGTTATGGTAAGCAAATAAGAACACTTTTAATTCTTTTGTGGCATAGAGGACTTATGGTTAGGTGAGAATTTTAAATGCAGAGTACTGACTGATAAAATTTTCCAAACACCAACATATTGAAAAAATGTTTGACCAAACTGAGTAGGTATTTGCTCTGAATCAACAAGAACTTGGAAGAGAGCTTACCTTTGGTTCTTATTCATGTTGAAGGAGCCCTGCACCATTTCTTAACTGTTTCACCTGCCTAACCCCTCATGATTTATTTGGTAAAGAGAGGGCAAAGCCTTCTGCTTTAGTTACATAGACTCTATAAAAGAAAACTCTGCTAGAGTAGGAAAGCTGAAGGACTTTACAAGCTCTGAAAATAAATCTGTTCATTTAATTCCTTTTTGGAAATGAAGTTCTAGATAAAGTACTATAATTGGATCTATTCTCCCCCAACCCCTCAAATCCAAGCTGGCCTTGAATTCATGGATTCATGTGATCCTCCTACCTCAGCCTCCCAAGTAGCTGAGACTAGGGATATGCATGCCTGGCTCTCTAATCCCTGGTGATCACTGTTACGAAAAGCAGATTCAAAGAAATTAAGTTCTACCTTTTGAGATGCTTTGGTTGCAGCTTGTGGAAATGTCAGTGACCTTGTGTCTGCTCTGTCACCTCAGATGAATCATTAGAACATCTTTACTTGGGGATTTTTAGAACTTATGTCAGAGTCAGATCAACTGCTTCACAAACTCCTGGGCATGTGCTTCAATTCAAGAGTTATCCTGTGCATCAGTCTCTCCAGGCTTGGACCAGAAAGGGTCACCCCACCCCATCCTCTCAGTAGTAGTCACAGTTAGTGCTTCTCTCCAGAGAAACCTCTGCAAATCCCCCTTCCTGTGACCTGGGACCTGACTTGGAGGTGCATCAAAGAACCAACCCTGACCCATTTGGCTTTTATTGTGTATTTGTTGAGCATCTCACTTCAGTATATAGCTTTCTTGTATCTTTGTGCCTCACAGCACAAAGGATATAGCACTACGTTTTACATAACTTGGTGTTTTATGTCATAAAAATGCAAAAATATACCTGGGAATGATACTGACTTCTGGGTAAAGATTTCCTCCGAAGATGTAAGGAGAAAGGGCTTAGGTCTGGTTGTAAACTTTTATTTCTTCTTAGAAAAGAATTTTAAATGTATACGGCAAACTTGCTATGTATTGGCTAGCTTTTACAGAGTTAAGAAAGAAAGGTCAGAGGCTAGGGTTGTAGCTCAGTTTTAAAGCACTTGTGTAGCATGGGTAAAGCCAATCTTTAGGATCACAAAATAAAGGAACATTAAAATAATTTTAACATTGCTCTAATTTTGCTTTAGTCTTACCCTGTGATTAATATTTCTGAGTAAATTAGGCCATAGTAAATTAGGATCCATATATTAACAGCTAGTAATTTTAGGAAGTAATGAAAGAGAAACTTCCATTTCAAATAGTATCAAATTAGGTAGGTATAATTTTAAAAATCCATTGTTGTATTTTGCTTATTAGATATATACTAGTATATCTAATAAAGTAACATACATGGGGGATCAAAGAATATGGTAAATGTTTAAAATTTTTAAATGTATTTCTGTAAAAGACACATTCCCATTAACTTCCTCAAAATACTTCCCTTTGCTTAGAATACACTTATCTCTTGCTATTTTCTGAAGCTGTACTGAAAATCCTCTTTCATGAGTGTCTTTATTAGATGTAATAAAAATACAGTGACTGCTATTGCTGAGTATCATCCAATGAAAAGGCAGGCTCATAAAAACATTACAATATGTCCTTGTCCACCAATTCACCTGATCTGGCAGCATGTGGCTTTTGGCTCTTCCCCAAAGTCAAAATGACCATGAAAGGTAAACATTTTGAATCAGTTTAGGACATCAAGGCAGCCACAACACAACTGAGGACAATCATAAAAAAGAGATTTTACTGTAATAAATTTAAACATTCATAACATGAGAAAAGGAAAAAATGGAGACAAAGTCTTTGTAAATAAATAGGGAGGGATGGAGGGGTTGAAGGGAGGGCAGTGGAAGGGGGAAAAAATAAGAACCAAGAGAGTATGTAAAGGTGCATATCTCCAATGATGAATGTCATTATATTGTACACCTAAAACGTACCAATAAAAGGATATACAAAAAAAATTTAAACATTCACTATATTTTCCAGTCACACCTTGTAGTTTATAAGATATCCATTACCTTATACAGCATAACAGTCTATCAGTGTATTTTCTTTCTTTCTTCATCCACCCCCCTCCCCCCTCCCCTTCTCCCTTCTTCTCTTCCTCCTCCTCCTGCTCCTTCTCCTCCTCCTCCTTCTTCTTGTGTGTTTGGCGAGGGTACGGGAATTGAACCCAGAGCCTTCTCATTGAGCTACATCTCAGCCATTTTCTAAATTTTTTTTTTTTAATTTTGAGATAGGGTTTCACTAAGTCACTAAATTGCCCCAGCTGGGCTTCAATTTGCATTCCTCTTACCTCAGTCTCCCAGAGTGCTGGGATTATAGGCATGTGACACCACACTTGGCTTTAGTATGTATTTGTAAGCATTTTGGGGTATTTTTCAACATTCTCTTATGTGACAGTGCAAAGCTTATTATTTTTCTAAGTACTTGTGTTTTGATAAATAACTACCATTGTGGAACATACCTCAACTCCCTGCAATGTCTCAATGCATTTTTTAAATAAATCAGCTCCTTTTCTTCCAAGTAAACATTGCTGTGATCAAAACAACTATTGTTTGTTTCTGAAAGAGCATTTTCTATAGGTTTTATTTTTATTTCAGCTCTCTTTAGAATTTGAGAGAACTGAGAGGGCAACACCTGGGCAACACTTGGATTAACACCTGTCTGAAAAATTCTAAAATTAGAGATGGCCATCTGGTTGACATGATTTGTAATATTTTCAAAATAGGATTTTCCCATTCCAAACAGATTTTTAAAGAGTATTTTTTAAAACTTCTACAACTATTAACATTTTACTATCAAACTCAAAAGAGGATAGATAGATGGATAGATAGATGAACCTTTCTGTTCATTGAGAGACTGAATATGGATGGTTTAAGGCCATATTTCTCATTCCATGGACCCACATAACATGAAGGCCTATCTTAGACTCCTCAGTGTTTTAGTTATTCTAGGACAGTTAAGCCCAAAGAATTCAGCTGTGGTAGCTGTTAAGATGTCATGAAACTGACCTTGGTCATCCCTACCTTGACGGTACTTTAAAACTTGACTAGCTGTCCTGTCTTCTATAATAATTCTGAGATAAATTTTCTAGCTATATTCCTGACATTCTGCATTTTAGAACCGCTGAGGAGGTCGCCCACCAGCTCCATGCAGTGCCCTTCTGGTCTAGGTATCCCTGGATTTTTGCCAGGTCTTGTGCTAAAGTTTCAGAGAGCAGTTTTTAAAATATTAAGGAAGGGAAACTAAATATATAATTGCTTATAGAATTGGATGCTGGGAAAGATAAAATACAGTTAAAAACAGTGAATGTTAATTGTTACAAGCTTTTTCAAAAGCAGTGTTACGATATGTTATCATAAACCTCTTAAAACTGCATAGCCTCTGACCTAGAAATTTCATTTACTGAGCTCTCTCCTGAAGAAGTGCTCAGGCAAATATTCGTGTGTTTAATACAATAGAGAATAAAATAGAACCATTAGTCTCTGAAGCCAAGTTGCCTCAGTTCTCCTGCTTGTAACTAGTTTAGCCTACACTCAGCCTCTCTGTTTCTCAGTTTCTCTGTGTGCACAGTGAGGAACAGTTCCTCTCTTAGAGTTCTTGTAAGGAGATAATAGTTGTTATGGCAGGTCTCATAACACATTTCCCCAAAACTCAGTGGCATACAATTAGCGATTATTTCTCACACACATCCACAGGTCAGCTGGAGCTCAGCTTTTCTAGGCTGTGCTTGGCTCCACAACATCGCCTTGGTTTACGTGGGCTGCTGTGTCAGCAACTCTTTTGACTTTGGTAGACTACCAGGGACATGTTCTTCTCCTGGCAGTGTTTGTAGTGGAAGAGAGCAAATCCAATTGCACAGGTTTTTAAAATCACATTTACTGACAAACACTTGCCAAAGCAAGTGACACAGTTAATCCCAAAATCAGTGAGGCAGGGACAGTGAGGCAGAAGGAAAGTATGAGCATTTGCTGAACAGTTCAGAGTTCAGCAAACTATTTCTATAAAGAACCAGATAATAAATACCTTTGGCTTTGCTGGCCGTGTGATCTTTCTTGCAACCACTCAACTGTGGTAGCATGAAAGCAGGCTCAGATAACCTATCAACAAATGGGGTAACTATGTACCAATAAAATCATACTTAGCAAGACCAGGTGGCACACTGGATACGGCTCATGGGCCAAAGTTTTCCAAACCCTCACTGATTTATCACAACAACTCTTAGAGTTTTTATGAGGATTAAGTAAATTAGTATATAGAATAAGCTTTTAACAGTCCCTGGAGCAGAGTAGAACTAATAAATATTAGTTCTCACCAACAGTGTTGTTTGTTGTTATTATTATTATAACACGATATTGGATATAATAAAACTTTCCAACAATAGAAATATGTTAAATAACTTATAGCATACTCTTTAAATCTATTTAACATTTCATATTAAAATCCATATTAAATTCATTTAAAATGAATCCATATTTTGAAATGTTAAGACTAATGGCAAAGGAATAGATTTATGTTAAATAAAAAGAGATAAGTTATATTTCTCATATGACACCAATTTTATTTTTCTTAAAAGATAATGTTTTTGGCCAGGCATGGGGCCCATCCCTGTAATCTCAGCACTCAGAAGGCTGAGGCAGGAGGATGGCTGAACGTTTGAGGCCAGCATGTGCTACATCGGGAGTTCAAGACCAGCCTGGACTGTCCTAATTAAGAAAAAAAAAAGATGCACATGCATGGCAAACCATCAGGAAGGAGCTATATCAAGCTGGATCATTTACCCCTTTTTTACTGTAGTGCTTTATTTCCATTTTTTTCCACTGGGCATGTACTGTTATCTGGTATTAAGTAATTTAATCAAAAGTTCACTGAGGATTCTTCTAGCTGTGATGTAGTTATCATTTTATAGACCACTTATGTTTTAGTTACTTAACAATTTAAGGGTTTACCTCCAGGAATGGCTGATGAGAAGAGATTAAATGGACATTTTCAACCTGGTGTTTCTTTTACATTAAAGAATGTTTTTTACATTAAAGAATAGTTGTTCCATTCTAGGCTCCCAGAAATCTGTGTCAGGGTGCCAACCAATGGGAATTCCTCTTGACTCCTTTGAGACCCAACAGTCCCTTCCAGATACAAAGGCAGTATGTACAAAGGTGAATGACCTCCTCTACTCTGCCCTGGCCACCCTAGTATTTAGACATACTAGAATATCTGCTCTTCTTATATAGCAAAAGGTGATTAGGTTTCACTATTGCCCTGGATCTAGAATTCACATAAAGACTAGAAAAGGAGCTTCCCATGAGTTCCTTTATTAGTCTCACAGAATATTGGCAGTTAAAGTTAACATAGTTAAAAACCCTTTATAATGAAGTTTTATCTAAATTATAATCAGTTGGCCTGTGGATATTCCAAGAGTCTAATCTGTATTAAAAATTGTTACATTAATTAATGTATATAAGCTTAGAGGTCACTATTCCAAATAAATTTTGTCCTACAACGTGCTTTAGAATCTGAAATGTAAAAAGAGAACACATTTTGACCTTTAAGTTTAGGTAAAGCATAGCTAACTTTATTTTTAGTTATTGAATTTAATTGCCAATCAGGATTCTTACTGAGGATTTGCACGTAGCAATTGTGTTTCAATACAAGTTCTAGATCCAGTATGGTACCTGAGCTTACTAAAAGGAGAAAATGTATGCCTAATTTGTCCATTCTGGGTGCTGTAATCGTAAGTGAAATAATAAGGTAACATTATTCATATTATAACCATATCTCAAGGAGTTAATTTGGGACTTTAGGTACATAAGCAAAATATTTGCGGATAGTTACTGAGCCCATGATATGGAATAAGAACTATATTCAGCCAGTTTAAGTATAAATATATACAACTACAAAGACTGTTAATGGATACCATCTAGTACCAACTTCCAGTTCTTCCCCACAGAAGTAGAAAGAAGAACCCTTACCAAGATACATCATGTAAAGGTACAAGTTCTCAATGATAAATGTAAATGTATTGTATATGTAAAATGTACCAATAAAAGAATTTAAGGAAAAAAAATATATATATATATAAAAGAAGAACCCTTAATCAGAATGACCAAGGTTTTCTCTTTTTGGCTGGAATGTGCACACTGCTATTCTCCTCATCCCTAGACTGGTCTCCAAAGTAGCCCCTTTGTGAACCATGCATGCATCCCAATAGTCATGTCCTTATGTAATCCTCTCCTACATTTGTTCTGGACTGGCCCTGGGTAACCGAAATAATACTGTAGAGATGATGTGGTTTCCACCTTGCTGTCATTAAACACAAGGTTTATAGAAAATCAGCTGTTGGTGCTCTCTTCTGCAGCACATATACTAGAAAATCAGCTATCATGTTAAGAAGTCCAACCACTTTGAGACTGCCACATTCTAAAGAAGTCCATCCAGGCATGAAAAGCTGTTCCAGCCATCCCAGCCAAGGGGCTGGGCATGTGAATGAGAACGCCATCTGCACATCCAACCAGCCAGTCCTTCACTTAACTTCAGCCCTAGTCACAAATGCACAAGAAACTTAGTGTCCCTCAGAACCACAAGAGATAATAAATAAATAGTATTAAGCCTTTAGGTCTGGGGATAGTTGCTATACAGAAATAGAAAATCAGAACCCTTAACTTTCTTCTACCTTTGTCTGCACTGGGATGTTGAAAACATTATCACTGAGTTATTTTCATCTGTATCACAAATGCTAGCATTGTTTTATGTAGATTGCTAATGGAAGCTATACCTACCCCCCACCCCAACAGGCTCTATAAGATGCTGGCTGCCTCTTGCTCATTAAAAGCTTTCTGTATATCTTCTTTTCTAACACCGAGGATAACTTTGATCTGTTTTGTTGGCCTTGCCACTCTTTAAAATAGGTCTGTATTCTCTAAAGAATCAGCAAAGAGAGGATTGTAACGTCTTCAACTGTTTTGTTTTGAGCACTAGAAATTGAACCCAGGGGCTTGTGCATGCTAGGCAAGCACTCTACTACTGAGCTACATCTCCAGTGCTTTTTATTTTATTTTTAGGCAAGATCTCACTAAATTGCCTAGACAATCCTCCTGTCTTACCCTCCCAAGTAGCTGGGATTACAGGTGTGCACTTCTGTGCCTGGCTGAAGCTTCAGTGTTTGCTGGGAAAAGTCACTTCTTTATTGGTTAAGAACTGAAATTGTACCCATCCCAGGACAGTTCCATGACACTTCCTGTGTAATACATTCAGACTTCCTCCTGGCACAACTTAGAGCCACAGCTGGTTAATCACCCTAAGCCTAATATCACATCAGCATGTAGTTGAAATATACATCCTCATAGTCTCCCTCAAACCATCTAAATCCATAATTTCCAGGAACATTGAACAGAATATATAAGTTATACAGAGTATCTCCAGAATGCAGCTCCATATTATGTTCCATTTTTGTGTGACAGCTTGAAAAGCATGCATTTTAAAATTCACGTATTATGAGGGCCAGGGATTTAGCTCAGTGGTTCTGCCACCTGCCTTGTAAGCACAAGGTCCTGAGTTCGATCCCTGGTACAAAAAAAAATTCACATATTATGTACAAACTTAAAAAATTGTTTACTGAAAAACCAGTAGAACACTGTAAAGCAGAGAAAAGGAACAGACTAGGTGGATGTATTAGCATGGATGAATCACAATATAATGCTGAAAAGATGCAAGTCAAAACAGAATATATATTATATATACATCTATTTATGTAAAGTTAAAGAGCAATCAACATCAAACTCTACATGTTAGGGATACATCATTAGTGGGTAAACTACTTAGAAAAGCACATCCATGCTTCCTAAAGTAGCCAGGAGAAAATTAACTCCCTGCTGGGAAAGGGTATATGGGAAAAGGTAAAGGTACTGGAATATTCCATTTTAGTCTCAAGTGGTAGTTTTATGAGTATTTGCTTTATAATTAGCATTTAAACTTTATTTACATATTTTTAATTCTATATAAATGATATATTTCACAGTAAAATTTCTAAAGCATTCAATAGACTTCTAGAACCCAGAGATATATTTTATAAATAAATTAAAAATACATTAAAGGCTGCCTCACAAGCAAAAGGTCCTGAGGTCGATCCCCAGTACCAAAAAACAAAACAAAAACAATTGAGCACAGAGGAGGAGGCTTCCAGGTCGACGTGCCACCTCTCCCAGTGCAGAGTAGGAAACTTCTGGGTCAACATACCACCGCTCGCAGTGCAGAGGAGGAGGCTCCCCCACCACCCCCCAGGTTGAAATGAGAAGACACGAAAACAAGGATTAAAACCAGACTTCCAGATAACCTAAAACAACCCCAAAGGGAAACAAGATGGAATACTCTGATACTCAACCACCTGGAATCCCTGAACTGGCAACAAAAGAGGATCTGGAAAAAGTGAAATCAAAAATAATTTCTCAGATAACAGCAGAGAATGTGCCCATAGTGCAAGACATGATTAATAAATCTAGAGAGGAGCTGAGGAACATGATGGAATCCCAACATAGGAAAGAAATGGAATCCATAAAACAGATGCAAACAGATTTCCAAGAGATTAAAAACTCCATTGAAAGTCTATGCAGCAGAATGAGCCAATATGAGGACAGAATTTCAGATATAGAAGATAAGCTTGAAATTAATGACCAGGAAAAGGAAAATTGCTTTAAAATTCTACGGGACCATCACTTCTTGGCCTTTTGGCTAAGATAAAGTGTAAAATTGTAAGAGAACACGAGAAATCAACCCAGCAGCTACTAGATGATGCAAAGAAATATAACATAATATTGATCAGATTCAATGAAGAAACAGGAGAGAGTGCAGATGACATTAAAAAAAATTCTTCACAGAAGTGATGGAAGAAATCTTCCCAAGCAGGGGAAAAGAACTTGACATACAGATAAGTGAGGCATGTAGGACTCCAACTAGCCTCAATCAAAAAAAAAAATCTATACATAGGCATGTAATTGTTAAGAATGCACAAACCCAACCAAAGAACAAAGTTCTATAAGCAGTGAGAGAAAAGAAACAAATCACATACAAATGAAAGCCCATCAGAATCACAGCAGACTGCTCAATGCAAACCCTCAAGTCAAGAAGAGCTTGGAGTGATGTATTCCAAACCCTAAAGGAAAACAGCCTCCAACCCAGATTGATGTACCCTGCAAAACTATCTTTCAATATTGGAGAAATAAGATACTTTCATAACAAAGAGCACCTTAGGAACTTCATGAATACCAAACCAGCACTCCAAAAAATTTTACACAATATCCTAGGAACAGACATTGAGGATCACAACCCCAGGAAGCAAAGCAGAATGAACCCATCTGGCATGACAAGAAATTAAATGTAAAGGGGAGAACCCAACAAAAAGAAAAAGTCATGACAATGATAAGTCAGTGCATTTCAGTTATAACCATCAATGTTAATGGTCTCAATTCACCAATCAAAAGAAATAGACTGGCAGAATGGGTCAAGTAGCAAAATCCAACAATATGCTGCATGCAAGAAACACACTTAATTCAAAAGGAAACTCATAGACTGAAAGTTAAAGGGTGGAAAACAATACTGCATGCGACGGAACCCAAAAAAAAGCAGGAGTAGCTATCCTCTTTGCAGATCAACCAACACTGATTAAGAGAGACAAAGAAGGACACTACATCCTTGTAAAGGGAACAATCCAACAGGAAGAGATGACAATCATAAATATCTATGCACCAAACACTAGTGCAGCCAACTATATAAAACAAATACTAATGGACATGAAAAGTCATATATGCACTAATACAATAATGGTGGGGGACCTCATACCCCACTGTCACAAATAGATCAACTAGACAAAAAATAAGTAATGAAATACTAGAACTCAATCAACCTCTTGAACAAATGAACTTAACAGAGTGTTTAGAGAGTGTTCCACCCCACAAAATCAGAATACACATTCTTTTCAGCTGCACACTATTTCTCCAAAATAGACGACATAATCACTCATAGAACATGTTTAAGTAAGTGCAAAGGAATTGAAGTTATCCCCTGTATATTATCAGACCATAGTGCAATGAAATTGGAGATCAATAGCAAAAGAAACTGCAAAAATTCCGTAAACACATGGAAATTGAACAACACACTTCTGAATAACCAATGGGTCACAGAGGAAATTAAAGAACAAATCAGACAGTTCCTGCAATTAAGTGCCAATGACAATACAACATATTGGAATCTACAGGACACAATGAAAGCAGTCATATGAGGGAAATTCATAGCAGTGAATATTCATATTAGGAAAACAGAATGAGCCCAATTAAACAACCTGATGCTGAACCTCAAGCTTCTAGAAAAAGAAGAGCAGGACAAACCCAAAGCTCATACAAGGGAGGAAATTATAAAGATCAGAGCAGAAATCAATGCAATGGAGACTAAGAGAACGATACAAAAAATCAATGAAGCCAAGAGTTGGTTCTTCGAAAGAGTAAACAAAATTGACAAACCCTTAGCCAACCTCATCCAAAAAAAGGAAAGAAAAGGCCCAAATCCATGCAATTAAGAATGAAAAGGGTGAAATTACAACAGACCTAACAGAAATCCAGAGGATCATCAATACCTACTTTGGCAACCTTATATGCCAATGAGATGGAAAACACAGAAGAAATGGACAGATTCCTAGATATGTATGAATTACCAAAGTTGAACAAAGAAGACCTAAAAATTCTAAATGACCCAATATCAATCAATGAAATTTAAAATGTAATTAAAAACTTACCAACTAAGAAAAGCCCAGGTCCTGATGGCTTCACTGCTGAATTCTACAAGACATTTAGAGAGGAACTACTACCACTACTGTTTAAACTCTTCAATGAAATTGAAAGGGAAGCAATACTCCCAAATTCATTCCTGGAAGCAAGCATCACCTTGATCCCCAAAGCAGAGAAAAACCCAACCGAAAAAGAGAACTATAGGCCAATCTCACTAATGAACATAGGTGCAAAAATCCTTAATAACACACTGGCAAATAGAATGCAGAAGATCATCAAGACGATCATCAGGAGAGAAGCTCAGCCGGTCCCAGCACCCAGAAGGAAGCTCCCCGCCTCCATCCCAGGCTCCTATGGCAGAGAAGGTGAGCCAGTCCCAGCACCCAGAAGGAAGATGCCCGCCACCATCCCAAGCTCCTAGGGCAGAGAAACTGAGCCAGTCCCAGCACCCGGAAGGAAGCTCCCCCAGTGCCATCCCAAGCTCCTAGGGCAAAGAAGGTGAGCCGCATGGGCAACAGAAGCCCCCGCCCCCCCCACCCCGTGGAAATGAGAAGACACATAAACAAGCCTCAAAAACAGATTTCTGGATCACCTACAGCAACCCCAAAGGGAAACGAGATGGAACAGTCTGATATTCAACCACCTGGACTCTCTGAACTAGCAACAAAAGAGGATCTGGGAAAAAAGAAATCAGAAATAATTACTCAGATAACAGCAAAGATTTTGTTCATGGTGCAAGACATGATTAATAAATCTAGAGAGGACACAGATTAAAAAAATAGAGGATCTGAGGAACATGATGGAATCCCAACATAGGAAACAAATGGAATCCATAAAACAGATACAAACATTTCCAAGAAATTAAAAACTCCATCAAGAGTCTGCACAGCAGAATGAACCAATGTGAGGATAGAATTTCACATATAGAAGAAAAGATTGCAATTAGTGACCAGGAAAAGAAAAATTGCTTTAAAATTGTAAGGGAACATGAGAAATCAATCCAGCAGCTGCTAGAGGATGCCAAGAAGAATAACATAAGACTGATTGGAGTCAATGAAGAAAGAGGAGAGAGTGCAGATGACATAAAAAAAACTTCACAGAAGTGATGGCAGAAAACTTCCCAAGGAGGGGGAAAGAACTTGACATACAGATAAGTGAGGCAGGTAGGACTCCAGCTAGCCTTAATCAAAAAAAAATCTACACATAGGCATATAATAGTTAGGATTCCAGAAATCCAACAGAAGAACAAAATTCTACAAGCAGTGAGAGAAAAGAAACAAATCACATACAAAGGAAAGCCCATCAGAATCACAGCAGACTTCTCAATGCAAACCCTCAAGGCAAGAAGAGCTTGGAGTGATGTATTTCAAGCCCTAAAGGAAAACAGCCTCCAACCCAGATTGATGTACTCTGCAAAACTATCTTTCAAAATTGATGGAGAAATAAGATACTTTCATGACAAAGAGCACCTGCAGAACTTCATGAATACCAAACCAGCACTCCAAAAAATTTTAGACAACACCCTAGGAAAAGACAATGAGGATCACAACCCCAGGAAACCCAGCAGAATGAATCCACTGGGCGTGACAAATTAAACGCAAAGGGGGAGAATCCAACAAAAAGTCATGACAAGGCTTTTACAACTTTTAACTTCATCTCCCTAATGAGTGTATCATTCAGTCTTATTATTGTACTGATTAGTATTTTTCTGATTCTAGAGTTGCACACCATTCCTTGTGCTATACTGGCTATTTATCATCTTCTTATGTCTACATTTTAATTGGGTTGTCTATTAATGAGCTCTAAGAATTCTTTATATATTCTGGCTATAGGTTATATGCATCGTAAATATGGTCTGTTTAAGTACTACTTTTCATTTTAATGATGTCATTTAAAGTTCTAAAATTTGATGGAATCTCATTTATCAATTTTTTTCTTTTAAACATCATGTTTTTTGTATCCTAGGTAGTTCTTACCTACCCTGAATTCCTAAATATTTTCCCTTATAATTTCTTCTTAAAGTTTTATACATTTAGGCTTTCTTATTTAGGTTCATAGATCCCTTCAAGTTATTTTCATGTATGGAAATAAAGGGTTGAGGTTAGTTTTTTATATACGGATACCAGGTGTTCTAGTGCCATTTGCTGAAAACACTATCTCTTCCTTGGCTCCTGAATTGAGTTTAGATTCTATAAAATGCTAATGTTCAATAATCTTTGAAAACTCAGTGGACCATATATGTGTGGTTCTATTTCTAGATTCTCTGTTTTAGTCCAATGATCTATATGTCTTTCCTTACACCAACGCTGCCTTGATTACTGTAGCTTTAGAAGAAGTCTTAAAATTAGGTACTAAACGTCTTCCAACACTGTTTTTGTTTTTGTTTTTAACTTTTCTGGGTCCTTTGTACTCCTATATAACTTTTAAATTTCAATATCCAATTCTTCATTCATAGCAAGTATACACAGACCTGAATTTTTATATATACCTTGTGTTTTCTAATCCTGCTAAATTCAAGTACAAGTTCTAGGGGCTCCTAGAGATTTCTTAGTATTTTCTCTGTAGATGATCATTTCATCTACATATAAAGATTTTGCTTCTGCCATGCCAATCCTATCCTAGTTGTGTCATTTTATTGCCAGACTATTTTGGTGGGGCCTAGGTTTCAAAGTTTAATGGACAGATAAAGAGTAAGCATATCTGCCCTTGTTCCCCACCTTAAGGAGAAAACATTGTATCTTCTCCATTCATATAAGGCGTTCTCGCTTGAAGTATGGAGTACATGTCTTTAATCTGTTGAGAAGGTTCTGTTCTACTTCTAGTCTCCTGATAGCTTTTACCATGAACAGCTGTAGAATTTAGTCCAATACTTTTTGTCCAACTAGTGACAGGATCATATGGCTTTTTCCTTTCCTCTGTTAAAATGATGACTTTTGGGGGTGGATCTTCCAATGCTGAACCAACGCTGCCATCCCTATAATAAAACCACTTTCTACATCCTGCCAGATCTGACTTCCAATAGCTTGTTTTGTTAAACAAATTTCTATCTATATTCATACTTTTCTATTATCTTTATCCAGTTTTAGGATTAGCACAATGTTGATTTCCTAAAATGAGGGGAGAAGTGTCCCTTCTTTTTTCTGCTTTAATTGTTTGATATAATTTATCAGTTAAAATGTTTATAAGCCTGCTGTTGTCATATAGGTAGGTTTTCAAGCTAGGAATATACTTTCTTTAATAGGTGCTATTCAAATTTTATATTTCCTCCAGAGTTAGTTTCATTAATTTGTCTTCCAAGTTACTTCTTAGAAGTTGTCAAATTTATTTCAAAAAAGATTTTTGTAATATGCTTTCTATATCCTTTTAAATTCTGTAAAATCTGTGGTAATGTCTCCTAGATCTTATATTGTAATTTAAAAAATGTATAATTGATATTGTGTAACAGGAAGAAAAGGTCTAAAAGAGCAGGGGAATTTGGAGGGGTAGGGGAAGGGGAAAAAGGGAAAGGAAAAAATTTGAGAAGAGGAAAAAAATGAAAACAAGGTCTTTGCAAATAGGGAAGGGTGGAGGGGGTGAAGGGAGGGCAAGGGAAGAGGAAAAAAAATAAGAACCAAGAGACTCATGTAATGGTACAAGATCCCAATGATGACTGTAACTATTTTATACCTAAAATGTACCCATAAACTTAATGGGGGGAAAAAAAAAAAGACGATCATCAGGAAGATCATACACCCTGACCAAATGGGATTCATCCCAGGGATGCAGGTATGGTTTCACATACGCAAATCAATCAGTGTAATACACTATATCAATAGAGCCAAGGACAAAAACCATATGATCATCTCAATAGATGCAGAAAAGGCATTTGACAAAATCCAACATGCATTTATGATAAAAAAAAACCCTACAAAAAATTGGAATAGACGGTCTCTACCTCAGTCTGATAAAAGCCATCTATGAAAAACCAACAGCCAATATCATACTAAACGGTCAGAAACTGAAATCCTTCACACTAAAATCAGGAACAAGACAAGGACTGGGCCGGGGATTTAGCTCAGTGGTTCTGGCGCCTGCCTCGCAAGTGCAAGGTCCCAAGTTCAATCCCCAGTACCCCCCAAAAAAATGTGTCCACTATTACCACTCCTGTTCAATGTAATTTTGGAAACATTAGCCACAGCAATTAGACAAGAGAAAGAAATAAAAGGAATAAAGATAGGAAACAAAGAAGTCCAATTGTCATTATTTGCCAAAGACATGATACACTCTATATAGAAGACCCCAAAAACTCCACAAAAAGTCTTCTAGACTTAATAACCAAATTCAGTAAAGTAGCTGGATACAAGGTCAACACACAAAAATCAATAGCTTTCCTCTATATGAACAACAGACTCACTGAGAGAGAAATAGGGTAAACAATTCCTTTCACAATAGCATCCAAAAAACTGAAATACCTAGGAATCAACCTAACAAAGAAATCAAAGACCTCTTCTCTGAAAATTATAGCACTCTGAAAAGAGAGATTGAAGATGATATCAGAAAATGAAAATATATCCCTTGCTCCTGGGTAGGAACTATCAACATAATGAAGATGGTCATACTTCCAAAACTGCTATACAGATTCAATCCAGTCCCAATTGAAATCCCAGCAGCATACTTCACAGACCTTGAGAAAACAATCCAAAAATTCATTTGGAACAGGAAGAGACCTCAAAAAGTAAAAGCAGTTCTAGACAACAGAGACATGGCAGGGGGTATCACAACCCCCAACTTGAAACTATACTCCAAGGCTACTGTGATAAAAACAGCATGGTACTTGCAAAGAAACAGACCTGAGGACCAGTGGAACAGATGAGAAGATGCAGAAACAACTCCAGACATACTCAGCCACCTCATGTTCAACAAAGGAGCCAAACACCCTCACTGGAGGAAAGATAGGCTCTTTTATAAATGGTGCTGGAAAAACTGTGTTTCAACTTGCCAAAGATTAAAACTGGAGGGCCAGGGATTTAGCTCATTGGTTCTGACACCTGCCTCACAAGCACAAGGACCCAAGTCCGATCCCTGGTACAAAAAAAAAAAAAACTAGACCTATATCTCTCATCATGCACTCAACTAAAATTGAAATGGATTAAAGATCTAAATTTTAAGACAGAAATGCCAAACTGGCTGGAACAGAGGTTAGGTAGAACTCTTGAAGACATTGGTGTAGGAAAAGATTTTATGAACAAAACCTCAGTTGCCTGTGAACTAGCACAATCAACAAGTGGGATCTCTTCTTACTAAAAAGCTTCTGCACAGCAAGAGAAACCACCAACAGAGTGAAGAGACAACTCACAATGTGGAAAAAAATTTTCACCTGTTGTTCCTCAGACAAAGGTCTAGAATCTATAAAGAACTTAAACAAGTCAGACCTCCCAAATTTAAAGACCCAATCCAAAAATGGGCATCTGAAATGAACAGACATTTCTCAGACAAAAAAGTAGAAATAGCAAATAAACATATGAAAAAATGTTCAACATCACTGGTCATTCAAGAGATGCAAATGAAAACAACACTGAGATTCCACCTTACTCCAGAAAGAATGGCTGCTATCATGAAATCAACCAATAACAAATGCTGGCTGAGCTGTGGGGAAAGAGGAACCCTGCTCCACTGCTGGTGGGAGTGTAGACTGGTGCAACCACTGTGGAAATCAGTATGGAGATACCTCGAAGAACTAGGACTGGAAGTCCCATTTGACCCAGCTATTCCCCTGCTGGGGATCTTCCCCAGAGAATTAAAAGAATCATACCACAGTGATATGTTCATGTTCATATTTTGTTGGTACATTTTAGGTATACAATATAACGTTCATAACAGCACAGTTTTTAATAGCTAAAACTTAGAAACAGCCTAAATGCTCATCAACTGGGAACTGGATAAAGAAAATGTGGGTTTTTTAATAAAATGGAGTACTACCCAGCCATAAAAAAGTGAAAAATTAGAGACATTTATAGCTAAATGGATATACATTGAGGCGATACTCTTAAGTGAAATAAATAGGACATACATGTGTAAATACCGAATAGTTTCTCTAGTGTGAGAAACTGAAAGTGTAAATAAGGACTAAAAGGTATAATAGATAATGTGAAATAGGAAGAAAAGGGGCAAAAGGGAAGTGGGAGAGGTAGGGGAAAAGTAAGGGAATGGAATTAATATGAGAAAATGAAAAACTGGAAACAAAGTCTTTGTAAATATTGAGGGATGGAGGGGTTGAAGGGAGGGCAGGGGAAAGGGGAAAAAATAAGAACCAAGAGAGATTATGTAAAGGTGCAAATTTCCAATGATGAATGTCATTATATTGTATACCCAAAATGTACCAACAACATATGAAAATGTTAAAAAAATACATTAAAGGTATATATATATATGTGTATATATATATATATAGTTTTTCTGATTAGAAAAGTGACATATATTCATTATACAAAATTTATGCAATAGAGAAAAAATAAAAATTTATACTCCTACCACTCTTGACACTTTGAGATAACCACCTTGATATTTTTTTTCCTTGAAGTTTCTAAAGTTTGTTGGTAACTTTCTTCTCTTTTTCAAAAGCAAAACTGAGCCAGACATGGTGACACATACCTATAATCCCAGCACTCTGGGAGACTGAGGCGGGAGGATGGCAGGTTCAAGGTCAACCTGGGGAACAGCAATTTAGCAAGACTCTGTCTCAAAATAAATTTTTTTTAAATGGCTGGAAAAGCAGCTCAGTGTAAAAGCCTTGAGTTCAATCCCCAATACTGGGTAGTGGGGTGGGGACACAAAATTGGAAACATAGTAATTTTGTTTTTGTTTTTTATTTAGCCCAGATTGGCCTCTAACTAACTTACTATCCTCCTGCCTCAGCCTCCTGAGCAGCTAGGATGACAGGCCTGCACCACCACACATGGCCTTGTCATTCATGCTGTTTTGAGAGCTAATTTCTTTTCATTTAATATATCATGAGCATTTTCCCATACTTCAACATTTGTTTGAAAATTTACTCATGAGTCTAGAGACAGGCTTACATGCAATTAATTACCCAGGTGTTCTTGCATTTTTTATGCTGTCAGCCTCTGAGAATAATATCAACTAACATGCAGAAACAATGTGGAAATTATGTACTCCTTGGTTCCTTGTTGAAATTTTATTTCAGAAGTTCACACAAAATCAAAACAAAATATGTTCATATACAAATGAAATCTTCAGACTTTAGAATCTATAAATGTAAAAATTCATCTCATGGACATTAAGAATGCCTACTAATAATATCGTTTAACAAGGAATTCTTATTGGAAGTTTTGACATAAAAAATAATTTTTCGTGCTCAAAAAAATACAGAGGGTAGATATTTTTAAGACCTTTATTTTCACTGTCTTAAGTTTTTTAAAAAACGTTTCTGTTATTTGAGATGACATGAAAGTCTTTTTAAAATTTTTTTATTGCATATCATAGTTCTTTTTTGATGTTGGTAAAAATTATCATTAGGGCAATTTAAATTGGATACATTGAGAGCTTCTTAGAAGTTAGTGTTCCAGTAGCTCTCTACTGGCAAGGAGGGCTCTTAAAGTAACAGTACCAAGATCTGTTCCAAATAAAGTTTACTTGCAATTATTATGATATACAGAAAATATTTGCCCTATTAAGTGGTTTCCTTCTGTGGTTTTTTTTTTTACAGCTAACAAGTTTTTCAGAGGTGTTATTACTATAAACATAAATATTTAAGCAAAGCCTGGCATGGTGGTGCATGCCTATAGTACTAGAACTCTGGAGGCCAAGACAGGATAATTGCCACAAATTTGAGGCCAGCCTAGGCTACATAGTGAGTTCAAGGCTGGTCTGAACTACATGGTGACACCTAGGTCAAAAAACCAAAAATAAATAAATATTTAAGCAAAATATTTGTGGACAAAAGTAAAGATATGATGAATATTTTTCTTCCCTAATTCTCCAAATTAAGAATAGTTATGGAGGGTGTATTTAGGGGTGAATGGAATTTTATGTTTTACGTATTTATGGAAGATGTTGAATATAAGAAATAGGTAATAAAAATAGTTTTAAATGAAATTTTGGAGTGTTATCTCTGCCTATTTTAAAAACTTAATGTAAATTATATTAACAAAATAAAAGATTTTTAGCTTTGTTCTGAAGTAAGTTATCACAGTGAATTGAGACAATATTTAAAAAGAAGAAAGCTGGGCATGGTGGCTCACATCTGTAATCCCAGCACTCAGGAGGGTGAGGCAGAAGAATTGTTTCAGCTCAGCCTGGGTTACATAGCAAGAATCTGTCTCAAAAGGAAAAAAAAAAAAAGAATGGAACTAATAAAGTTTGTTTCATCGTGTGCATATTTTCCATCTCCAGTGAATTTTTTTATTTATAATAAAAGATTTGTAATTATTTACTCTAGTCATAAAGAATTACATAGTTCTGTTATTTCTAGACAGATGCTAAACTATTTTTTAAATTATAGTTCATGCATTAAAGGCTAGTTTAACTTAAAATGATAGTGTCTTACAAATTTGATTATTTCAACTCCATAATTTTTGTTTTTATTTTGTGTGACAGTGATACAGACTTTCTTAATGGCCATGCTTTGATGTTGGAGGCTATTTAGCAGCATCTCTGGCCTCTATCCACAAGATTCTAGTAGTAATCCCCAGACGTGAAACCAAAAATGTCTCCCTAGGGAGCAAAATTGATTCCAATTGAGAATCACTGCCCTGGTATATTTACTGAAATTGTTATCATGCTTTTCAGGAGCATAATTTTGAATAAACCAGTATACTATTAGTAGCCAAGCACAAAATCAGCAAAATTAAAAAGCTACTAGGCAGTAATTTTGGATAGTCCAGCATAACAAAAATGTCAGACTATATTTTGCAGTGAAAGACTAGGTAATTGGTATAGATTGTCTAGGTAATTGGTATAGAACAGAACACTAGATGCATTTTAGTGAATGCTATATGGGAGAAATAAAATTAGTTCATAGTTATAGATGTAATTTATGGCCATTTCTTTCTTTAGTCCTTATTTTAAAATGTACGACCACAGGATCTGTGGATATTAAAGAACACATGGGGCCGGGGATTTAGCTCAGTGGTTCTACCGCCTGCCTCGCAAGCGCTAGGACCCGAGTTCGATCCCCGGTACCAAAAAAAAAAAAAAAGAACACATGAACGTCCTTACACTATTTTGTGTTACCCATCCAAAGTACAGCAGTTTTCCATGACATGCTGGAATAATGTGTTTGCTGTTTGTCATATCTACGACAGGTGATTCCCAGCACCTTGCTGGGAACATCATTAATCTAACTTCCTTTACACAATTTTTGGCTTTCTGTGTCATGACCAACACTCATCAGGCAAGTCATCTCACAAGGTGTTTGTCAGTTTAAATGTATGCTAGAGGAAATGCAAAAAATGTAGCTCCTTCAGAGATAGAGAAAACCAAAATTAGACCCATTATCTCACCTTAAAAATTAAAATAATCTCTTAATATCATTAAGTATTCCATCATTCTTCAGATTTTCAATTGTCTCACAAATGTCTTTTTTTAACTGTTTTTCATTTGAATCAGGGCTCAAAAAAAATTCACAGCTTATGATTATTTGACATTTTTCTTAAATGTTTTCTAAATCCTTAAGTTTCCCCTTCTCTTTTTCCCAATTGTAATTTGAAACTGAATTGCTTGTATTGAATGTTTCCCACAGCCTAGAGTTTGCCTCATAGTGTCACTTACTTAAGTGTCACTTGTGTCTCTCTCCACTGTTTCCTGTAAGCTGGTAGTTGCAGCTAAAGGCTTGATCAGATTCAGATTCGGTTTTCTTTTTGGCAAGTCTATAAAGAAAGCAATAGCCAATAACAGCATTGTTGACTTCCTAGTTGGTGACTTGCAAACTGACTTAGCTAACATTTGTTGAATATTTACTATGTACCCAGTGATGTGCTTGTGTTCTGTAGTCGTTGTGTCATTTAATCTAAACCTCATGATACTAGTACAAACCAATTTCTGAGGATCAGACCTCGTCTTAGAGCCAGATAATCTTAAATGTCTTTCACACAAACCCTTTAGCATGTATCCCATTGTCATTTATTTGATTTAATGTGCTTATCTGAATTTTCCTTTTATTAAATTCATTTAGAGCTACCCAAAAATGTTTTGCATTAAACCCCTTTTAAATTTTTAATAAAGCTCGAAGACCTGGCATGTAACTATGAACTCATTGTACTCAAGCTTTTGGGATTCACCATCTGTTAACCTCACAAAGACAGATATCTAAACCCCAAGTAGGGCCAAAAGAATTCAGTATTTCCTGAGTCTCTTTTTCCTTTCCACTCATTGTCTTCTGCAGGTGCACTTATGGCTCTTTCATGTCTCTGCTTTCTTTGAATACTCACAGTGCTCACAGTATCCTACTGTTTCCCAGTGTGAGAAACTAGCTTGTGATTATAAAAGCAAAACTAGCTTTTCATTGTTTGTTTATGCATCTTTAATTTATTCTACTCAATTCTCTCCATAGTTCTTGGTACTACTGTTCATAAAATCAGACCATAAGCACACCAGACCCAAAAAATGAATGTCAAATTATGTTGAACTATCACTTTGGAAGATTAAACTGTTTGATATTGATTGATGGACCAAATTGCAATTAGATATCAGAGCACTGGAAGCAAAACAATGCAAAGAGGATCCTATTGTGTGACTTTGCAAGTTGACATGCAAGGAGTAATTTATTCTTTTTTTTCCCATCCTCAGGGCCAATCCTAGGGGTGCTCTGCCATTGAGCCACATCCCCAGCCTTTTTTATTTTATTTTTTATTTTGAACCACCAACTGTCTAAGTTGCCCAGGCTGGACTTGAACTTGCAAACCTCCTACCTCAGCCTCCCAAACTGGAATTACAGGCATGGGCCACTATGCCTAACTGGGTACTGTAATTTATTCTTCATAGATCTTAATTCTTCTTTCCAATCATTTGCTTGGCTGAATAGAAGGAGCCTAAAGCCCTGGTGATACAGTAGGGAAAGAGGAACGGCTGTGGAATTTGATTTCTTATTCTGGTTTTCACCATGAGACATTAGACAACCAGATTCTTTGTTCTCATTTCTTTAAAAAAAAATTTTAACATGATTATTCATAAAGACCTTTAAAATTCTTATCTAAGAGAGTCTTTTGTAAGCTCCTAGTAAATGGATTATATCTCTCTTTACCTGATCGTACACTGTAGCATGGTGCACGTGCTTGTGCTTAATAAGTAGCTTTTGATGATAGTGGCATTTGAAAGGTTATATATCTTAAAGGATATTTTGTTTCTTTTTTTCCTTGGCAGGACCAAGAAGCTTCCTTTTCTAAGACCAGTCCTGTTTGGTCTTGGTGAAAGTGCACTTTGTTCTAAAATTGCCATATAAAAGCCTAATATATACTGCATTATTCTAAGAAAGGGGGGAAATCACGTTCTAGGACAGTGAATGCTGACTTGGCTTGGTGCTGAATGAATGATTGTTGTGCTCTTTTACTCCCAGGCTCGCTTCTCATATGTTCGGATGAAATATCTTTTCTTTTCCTGGTTGGTGGTTTTTGTTGGAAGCTGGATTATATATGTGCAGTATTCTACCTATACAGAACTATGCAGAGGAAAGGACTGTAAGAAAATAATAGTAAGTATTTTCAATTTTCTGGTTTCCTGAAAAGCCTCTTAATAACACACTATATTTACTACTTAACTATTTTCCAACAACTGTTTTCAAAAATGAAAGTCAGTTTCACATGAGCATTGTGCTAAACATCTTGGCTTTTTTTTTTTTTGGTACTGAGGATCTAACTCAGGACCTTGCACTTATGAGGCAGGCACAGTGCCACTGAGCTAAATCCCCTGCCCTTTGGCTTTTTGATATGACTAAGTTAGGCATATTCATCACCTCGAAATATCCAGGACACAAAAATATAAATACCATATACTACAAATAAGTTTGTGTGAAAGCATCCTCATTACACAGAGGGATTTTGGTTTTTAGATATATTTAAACTTCAGTTTATTCTAATCAGATGAGTTTTTAATATTTAGGATATAAAAGTGTTATTGATAAGCAAGCTTTCTGGAACATGTCTTTTTTTTTACGGAACTAGGGATCGAACTCAGGACCTTGTAATTGCCAGCCAGGTGCTGGAGCCACTGAGCTAAACCTCCAGCCCTGGAACATGTCTTTTGAAATACTCAAATACTAAATTTTATATTACAAGCATATATTTATTATTCATTTTCTCTCCTATTGATTTAGTATATATCAGGAAAATCATGCTGTTAGTCAAAGATTTCTAGCAGTAATTGTTGGTTCCACAGCACTTATATATTTTAAATGTATTAAGATTTCAAGTAGCCAGGGATTTAGCTCAGTGTTTCTGCCACCTGCCTTGCAAGCAGAAGGACCCGAGTTCAATCCCTGGTACCAAAAAAAAAAAAAGTAAATTTAAATTCAAGTAAATTTAAATTCAAGTAAATTTAAACTCCTTTTCTTCTATCAAGAGCTTCTAATATAAATAGTAAAACAATTCTAAGATAAAGTATTTTATATTATTTATTTAGAATATATTCATTTTGTTTTGTTTGTTTTGTGGTACTAGGGCTTAAACCCAGGACCTGGCATGCTAAGCAGGTACTGTACCACTGAGTTACATCCTGAGCTCTTAGAATTATACATATGTATGTATATTTTTTGTTTGTTTTTTTGTTTGGGTTCTAGGGATTGAACCCAGGGCTTTATACATGTTAGGCAAGCACTCCACCACTGGGCTGCATCTCTAACCCTTTATTTTTTATTCTGAGATGACATCTTGCTAAGTTGCCCAGGCTGGCCTCAAACTTGCAATTTTCTTGCCTAACCCCCTGACTAGCTGAGATTACAGGTGTGTGACATGGTACCTGGCTTAGAATTATACTTTTTTTTTTCCGGTACTGGGGATCAAACTCAGGACCTTGTGCTTGCAAGGCAGGTGCAGCACCACTGAGGTAAATCTCTGGCCCAATTATACTTTTAATAATGATTTTGGGATTCCAGTGATTATAAATTATTAAAGGTTCTATATGTATTGACTTTACTCTCACCACTTGGACTAGGTTTGTATATATAGCAAGGGAACAAGAATTGTTGACCTTATAGAACTTATAGTTATTCAGGGAGGGAAATAAGTAATCAGAGTAAGATAAATATTATAATAGGAAGTGTTATGGAAACATGCAGGAAGGCCTGAGGTTTCCTAGAGTTCTAAGGCAATAAAAACCAGTTTAACACTAGGTGCTCCATTAGTCAGGATTGAAAAAAACCACAAAATTCAGGAGTATTATAGTCTCTTAAATGGGCAAGGGAAGAATCACTAATATGAGAAGCAGGAATGAATTAGTAAAGAAGGGTCCCAAATCAAGATTTAAAGATATCAGTAATACATCTGTTTCAATTAGCCATTCCAGATTCTTGAGGAATTTTAAGGTAGGAGGAACCTCTGGGGCCAGTTGGTGTATTAGGTACTTTACATGTTCATTTAATACCTAAAATAATACTATAAAAATCCCCAAAACCCATTTTATAAATGCAGAAAAATGACCCAGAAAGAAGAATTGCCTGAGATGATGGAGCCAGAATTTGGCCCAATTCTGTCTCTATGTAAAGTTCATATTCTTTCTGCTATCCTATGTCAGAAGAGACTAACAGAGAAAGTTATAATCCAATAAAGCTAACAAAAAAGATGCAAAACTTATCTGGTTACCTTCATCGAAGAAGGAGAGTGCAGGAGTTATATAATCAATTATAATAACTAACATGCAGTGTACCAAAACTATTTCAAATATTTATTCCCTTCAAAAGAGTGCTTGCCTAGCAAACACTAGTACAAGGCCCAGGTTACAGCCCCAGTACTGAAAAACAAACCCATGGATAAAATATTTTTCTGGTCAAATATATTTGGAAACATAGAGTTAGACAAAAACTAAATAAATAGCTGACTTTCCTGAAGACTTCTCAGCATCTTCAATATAGTAATATGTATTACACATCTCCAAGAGAAACTAAATATATTTGAATGGAAAAAATACACACACATCCCTTTCCAGGAAGACCTATTAGCATCATCTGGAGATTTTAGAAATACTCTTCAAAGAGATTAAGCCAAAATTAAATGGATATGACTTTAAGTATATTGTATTGATATAACATAAAATATAAGGCACATATTGGTACATATTCTGTCATAAGTGAATTATAATTGAAGTGCCTCATTTTTCACTTTAATTTAATTTCCCTTTAATGTAATTTGTAAGAAATGGAAATAGAACCTAATTGTAGTATAATTTGATACTTGTCTTTCTAAAACTTGAAAATAATGAAAAAGCTTTCTAAGTTTAAAATACATCATTTTTCTAAGGCTGGCTTTAGAAACAATTACAGTTACTCTGCATTTGGAACTATGTTTTATAACCCTATCATAACCAGTAAGGACAGTATAGTAAGATAATATTAATACTGCATAGGAACTATGGGGTTAGAACTAACCAGAAAAAAATATTTTAAAAGTAGATTTAAAGCTTCAAAGACCTAACATGATAGTGAAGAATTACTTGATCAAGATTTGGGGGATGATGAGATTTGAGAACAGTCAGCTTAGTTTTAACAGTGAGCTTACTTTTTGTGGCTGCTTTTGCCTGGAGATGTATGCCCTGAAATACAGTTTTAGGGGTGTAGGGAAATAAAAATCTAGTCCCAGTCCAGTCAAAGGTGGGAACTCTTGTACACTATTCTCTTGGGCCAAGACCCTGAAAGGCTAAAGCCCAGGAGTAAATGTGAACTAAAAGAATTTCAGAATGAAGAGCTGATTTTTGTAATTTCCTGTACTCTGTGTAAATTTGTTGATTCTGAGCATAGCCAAAAGGGTTGGAGAAGGCCAGGAGTGGTGGTGCACACCTGTAATCCCAGCACTCAAGAGGCTGGGGCAGAAGGATCGCCACAAGTTCAAGGCCAGCCTGGGCTATATAGTGAGTTCAAGGCCAGCCTGAACTACATAGCAAGACCCTGTCTCAAAAAGTACATAAAAATATCCCCAAATATGAAAAACTCCGAGTTCATATACTTCTGATCACAATGATTTCAGATAAGGGATATTCAACTTGTATATACATACAGCAATATATGAATATGAATACAGCCTTTAAAAAGAATGAAATTCTGATGTGTGCTACAACATGGATAAACAATTGTAAACATATGCTAAATGAAATAAGCCAGACACAAAAGGACAATATTATATAATTCCATTTATATGATGTACTTAGAATAACAGTTACATATAAATTGGGAGAAGGTAAAGGAAGTTAAAGTGTTTGAGGTTCTTACAATATTATAGAATAAGGTAAAAGTATTAATTAACTTTAGACTTTGATAATTCATGGATGCATATTATTTCTGGGATAAACTCTGACATTGAAAAAGTATGCCATTTCCTAACTAATATAGAGAAAAATTGAATAAAAGAATACTTGGTTCAAAAGAAGGCAAGAAAATAAAGTAAAGTAGCAGAGCAGTCAGAAAAAATGGAAAACAGGTAGTAAGATGACAGATGTCATAGACTGATTCCCCTAGGAGACAGATTTAGAGACTGAGATTTGCCTGGAACAAGTCTATCAGGGTGAGCTCTTGGGAACAATGTCTCTAGGGAGTGAGAAAGCAGGATGAGGGGCTAGGGATTTAGCTCAGTGGTTTTGGAGCCTGCTGCGTAAGCTCAAGGACCCGAGTTCGATCCCGGGTACCAAAAAAAAAAAAAAAAAAGAAAGCAGGATGGGCCAGAGGGAGAAGTAAACAATGCAGTGTTGCAGAAGTCTGTCAGCCCTACAGGGGACTCAGGAGCTAGGATGACCTTCTAAGGTCCACACCTTTCTACCCTTTTATGGACCACTCAGTGGATGCAGCTTCCCACCTTCACATCCACCTCTACAAGAGGACATGATCATGAGCAAGGCAGTGCTCTACCTGACAGAGTCTTAAAAGGAGCTCAGCTGAGAGCTATTTATACCTCTGCTCCCAGAAGCTAAGGGATTGAGTGCTCCTGTCCTAAAGAAGGAGATTGGGGGAGGGGGGCCTACTATAGCAATAACTGTAGTATGTTTAAGCCCAAATATGTTGAAAATTATATTAAATGTAAATTCACTAGTTGTTTCAGTTAAAAGAAAAAAAGATGGGCTGGGGATTTAGCTTAGTGTCTCCATACCTGCCTCTCAAGTGCAAGGTCCTGAGTTCGATCCCCGGTACCAGGAAAAAAAAAAAAAAAAAGATGATCAGGCTGCTTTTAAAAAATAAAAATTAACTCTATTATGTTTGTAAGAGACACATCTAAAATATAAATCTGTCAGAAGCCAGATTTGGTGTTACACGCCTGTAATCCCAGCACTCGAAGGCTGAGGCAGGAGGATCACCACAAGTTTGAGGCCAGCCTCGACTACATAGTGAGTTCAAGGCCAGCGTGAACTACATAGCGAGACCCTGTCTCAAAATATAAAATAATATAAAATAAAGATAAAGATGTTAAAAGTAAAAGAATAGAAAAGCATGGAAATATTCAAATTCTAACAATATGTGTGTGAATATATATATTTTTCATGTTGTATTTTATACAGACTATAGCCAGTGATGGCGAACCTTTTAGAGACCAAGGGCCAAACTGCAACCCAAAACCCACTTATTTATCACAAAGTGCCAACACTGCCATTAAACCTGAATACTGAGGTTTTAGTTTAGAAAAACAACTCATACATTAACATCTTTTGTCTTAAAAGAATAACATACATGCTGTAGGTTGCCGCCACCACAGGACTATGCCACCTTCTTTCCTTCTTTCTTTTGTGTCTTTTGTTCAGTTGAACCTAAAGCCTTGTACATGCTGAGCACAAGCAGTACCACTAAACCAAACCCCCAGCTCTTATATATATTTTTTCCCAGTACTAGCAATTGAACCCAGGGATTTTGTGCTGAGCTACATCCCCAGCTCTTTTTATTTTGAGACAGTATCTTACTATGTCGCTAAATTGCCCAGGCTGGGCTTGAAGCTGTGCTTCTCCTGCCTCAGCCTCCCAGAGTGCTGGAATTACTGGCATGATCCACCATACCCAGCCCTTATACTTCTTCTGAAGTCTGAATTAGCCTTTACTGGGTTGAAATATAATATATTTTAAATGTGTTTCTCCCATGTTTCAGTTTTACAATGTCTAAGTAATTGTTTGACCTTTTTATAAATTATGGCAGTATCTACACATTCTTCTTGTCCTGGTCATCCTTGTTTTGAAATGTGGAACCTAAACCAACTGTTTCTTCCTCTCTATTACTACATGGACTACATGAACTGTTCTTTTATTTAAGTGGACTCAACTGAATCAGAGTATATAAGTTGTGAATTTTAAATTTTAAGTATTTAAATATACAACTGGATTATCTCAAAACAGTATTTAGGAAATACATGCTTGTCAAAGCATTACTGTATTCTGTATATAAGCTTTGAGCAGATTTCATCCAAAATCCTCAATTAACATCTTTGTGAACTAAGGATTATTATAGACACAGAAGATCCAAAAGAGGATCCACAAATATTATTTACTAAAATTTTAAAGTATAGATTCTTTTCTCCCCTTTGAGAGTTAGCAATGTTGATTTTATCTTTTTTCTAGTTTTTTTTCTTGTTTTTAATAATTTAATATTTATTTGCAGGGTAACTGCTATCATATAATGATCACATTTTAGAAGAGGTATTTGTCAGTCTGTAAATATTTACTGAATTCCTACTGCCTGTCAGTCATTATTCTAGGTGCTGGGGACACAGTGGTAAGTGAGTGAGATATACAGAGTCCATGTTTTAAGAAGCTTCAATACTCATAGTCCTACATATACAATAAAAACAAATAAATAATTGACAAATGAAGTGAGAAGATACAGTTGCAATATGTAGTAGAGAATAGCTAGGGATACTCCCTTAACCAGAATGGCTGGGAAGTCTCCTTGAAAAAATGGCATTTTGAACTGCAACCTGATGAGAAGAAAACACTGAGAAGAAAATCTGGGCAAAAAGCACGTAAGGAAGGTCCAGAGAATGAAGCCAGCTTGAGAAACACAACTGGTTTCAAATGTAGTTTGTGAAAACTTGTCTTATTATTTTTGTCACACCATGTGTATTTTAAGATATTGGATGTTAAAAAAAAAAAAAAGATATTGGATGTTAATGGTATGGTCCACTGAATGTGAGGAACTTCTTAATTACCAGTAGCTCAACCATGTTGAATCTCAGTACATTGGAGAAAATACCAGGCTGGAATCAAAGCACCAGCCTCACCCTTTCTCATGATGTGCTGTGTGCCCTCATTTCACTGCTTTCTTCAGCTCCA
Organism: Heterocephalus glaber; assembly: GCF_053883595.1. Lineage (NCBI taxonomy): Eukaryota > Metazoa > Chordata > Mammalia > Rodentia > Bathyergidae > Heterocephalus > Heterocephalus glaber. The sequence continues at coordinate 27,809,577 of NW_028258296.1, read as the reverse complement.
TTTTACAGGTGAGAAAAATATCTCTTCCCTACCCACATCATACATTTCATGAGGATAAAGCAGAATTGAACCAATTAACCTGACCCTCTAGCACTGAATGATGCTCTGATGTATCTATTGGATATAGAGAAGATTCTCAAGACCTTGACTTGCTTCATTTGGCTCGGAACAAGTACCCCAATACTTGTAATTGCTATGTCCATCTCTGTAATTCAGAGATGTCTTAGAAGATTGCTGTAGCTGTCCCAATAGGGCATTGCCTCCAGGCTGAGATCATTGTCTAGGAGCTAGGGATGGCAGGGTATCAGTAGAATTTGACAAGCAGTTTACATTTGTTTAACAATTAACCCATTTGGGCTTACATAGTTTTCTTCTCAGTATCTCTGTCCATGTCTGGATGAGGGGTCATATCTGTTGTTGTTATTCAATGTTGTACACATTGAAGTAAGAGAGCTTTAGTGTTGACTTCGAACTTTGCCATTTCCAAACTGTCAAAGCTTTGGCAAGTTACTTATATTTTGTAAAATAGTGAGTATAATACCTCACAGGTGATTTTAAGGATAAAATGAGTTCAAATATTGAAAGGCTTAATGCCTAACACATAGTATTCCCTCTAGTTTCTGCCCTTAAGTTTGACTAGGAAGATAAGACATCTACATACATCACACAACATTATATGACCAAATAGATCAGTGAGAATACTACCAGAGAAGCAAACTAATATAAAGAGATTTATTGCAGGAATCTGATTTATGTAGTTGTGGGGACTGGCTAGTCACTCCCTAATCTGTAGAGTAGGCTGTGAGGAAGGGCAGGCTGCAACTTGTGGGCATGGGCCAAAGATACTCTTTATATGCCGACTTTCTTCATTATCAGGGAAGTCACAGTACTGCTCTTAAAGCTCTTCAACTGCTTGAATCAGGACCACCACTCCTGATTATCTAAGATAATCTTGCCTAAAGTCAAGTGTTTATGGACTTTAACCACATCTACAAAATACCCGCACACCAGTACCTAGATTGTTTGCTTCCATAACTGGAAACTATAGCCTAGCCAAGCTGACACATCAAAAGACCATTACATCAGGTTAAAAATCACTATTACAAATAGTTATAATACAGAAATGTAAAAAAGAACCTTTAGTGAATAGAGACATCATTGTAGGTAGAATAGTGGAGAAAGGATTGTTCGAAAAGGGAGAACTTCTGTGGGGCTTTGTAAGATAGAATTTGGAAGTCCAGGAAGGAGAGTTTTTTCTCCTCCTAATTATAACCTGGCTGGCCTTAGCACTTTCATCACAAAGAATAAAACACTGATTAAAATAGGCCAGAGAATACCTAAAACTATGTAGTAGCTACTGAGCTTTAGAATTAGTTGGAGCTTTTGTTTGCCTCTAAGTTTATGTATTTTCCTCTTTTTGTCTTTTTATACTAAAATTTAAAAACAAACTTAGAATGTTGAACAAATCAAATATGTATTTCATGTATATTATATACTGTAGGTGAAATAGTCTAATTTAGTAATCAAGCATAGTCCTTATTCGAGCATTAGAAATAAGTATAGTGCAGGGGAAGGGGGGAAAAATAAGAACCAAGAGAGTATGTAAAGGTGCATATCTCCGATGATGAATGTCATTATATTATACACCTAAAATGTACAAATAAAAGGATATACAAAAAAAAAAGAAGTAAGTATAGAATATTAGTAGTATTTCTCTGAGATAGTCCCTAACCAATGGATAATCCTTGTTAAGAGATTTGGGTGGTATCAAAACTGGACAAGGAAAAAAAAAACTGGACAAGGACACAATAAAAAAAAAAACCTGTAGACCAATATCCTTGATGAACATAGATGCAAAAATCCTTAATAAAGCCAGGCATGATGCTGCACATCTGTAATTCCAGAACTCTGGGAAACTGAAGCAGGAAGGATTGCAAGTCTGAGCCCAGCCAGGTTAATTTAGCAATATAGTGAGACCCTGTCTCAGAATAAAAAGAGCTGGGGACATAGTTCACTGTAAAGGCCCTGGGTTCAATCTCTAGTACCACCAAAAACATCCTTAATTAAGAACATATACCATGATCAAGTTGGCTTGATTTCAGGGATGCAAGAATAATTCACATACCCAAATCAAAAGATGTAATACACCGCATAAATACAATCAAGAATAAAAATTACATAATCATCTAAATTGATGTAGAAAAACCTTTGACAAAATTCAATATGCCTTCATGATAAAAGCCCTGAAGAAACTATGTATTCAGAGACCATTCTTCAATACAGTAAAGGCCATATATGACAAACCCAAACCCAGCATTATTTTGAGTGGGGAAAAACTGAAAGTATTTTCTCTAAAATCAGGAACAAGGCAAGGATGCCGGGAAAAAGAAACCCTTCTATATTCTTCATGGGAATATAAAGTGGTACAACCACTATGGAAATCAGTATAGAGGTTTCCCAAAAAATTAAAACTAGTGGGCCGGGGATTTAGCTCAGTGATTTCACCACCTGCTGCACAAGAGCAAGGACCTGAGTTCAATCCCCAGTACCAAAAAAATATTTAAAAATAAAGCTACCATACGATCCCCTATACCACTCTTTGGTATATACCCAAAGGAATTAAAGTCAGCATACTATAGGGATACCTGCCTATCCATGTTTATTGAAGTACAATTCACAATAGCCAAGATATAGAACCAGCCTAGGTGCCCATCAACAGATGAGTAATAAAGAAAATGTGCCATATATACACAATGGAGCATTATTCAGCTGTAAAGAACAACAAAATGTCATTTGCAGGAAAACGGATGGATCTAGAGATCATCACACTGAGTAAAATAAGCCAGACTCAGAAAGACAAATATGGCATGCTTTTTGTAATACTATGTGGAATCTAAAAAAAGATGACAAGAAAGTAGAAGAGAGCCTATTAGTAGATAGGAGGAAGGGACTAATGAAGGGAGGCTAAAGGTGGGGACTCAGGATTGGTAATAGAGGGGATGATGTGACCAAAATATATTATGAGCATTGAACCCCCACCTCAAATATGAAACTAGGTGAAGGATGGGGCAAGGAGGTGATGAGAAGTTGCTGCCTACTTGGCTCAGCCCCTGGTTCTTTGGCACTGGCCTATAGTATTTTTTAAGACTCAGGCAATCTCAGTCTTGGTATACCAGGAAGAACAACTGATCAGCACAATTGTCACCTTGGCTAAAGTAGTACAATCAACAGTAACAATATCATCAATCAATAACAGCCTAGAAAATGACAAACTGTGGTAAGTATTAATTTGCCACCTTTAACATATGAACTAGATTTGTGGATATAAAACAAAATCTAAAATGAGCCAGAAAATTGAATTCAGTAAATAAACCCTCAATATGGCAAATTTACCTTTAGGGGAGAAGCCTTAAAAGTGGTTGGGGGAAAGAGAAATAGAAGAAGAGGAAGAGATTCTAATCAAGGCTGGAGGACAAAGGAAGATCATAAAAACTTTAGGAAACTGGTGAAGAAGACAGGAGGAAAAGGGAAGAAATAAAAACAAGAACAAAAAAAAAACAAAAAAAAACTAGAAACCATGTTCACACTCATATAAAAACAAGAACAAACAAGAAAAAGCAAAACAAGAACAAAAACCAGGGGGAAAAAAAGTAAGAAAAGAAAAAAAATGTCTAATTCAAGGCATGTCTCTGCTGTCACTGGTAGACAATGTGGGCAGACAGAGTCCAGATCTGCATTGATTAATCCCAGCAAGCCAAGCGTTGTTTTACTGTGGGGTAGTGGATAATCCCAGTAAGCCTGTACCTTTAGTTCCATTGAAGCTTAGGATGGTTTCTAGCTATGAAGCTAGAACCCAATTTGTTGCCACAGTCCTTATGCCTCCTGCTGGCTTGAAATCGCCCCCTGACTTTTTGCCAACTTGAACTTGGAACCCTCACTGGGACACTGGGAGTCACTAGATGGAGCGGAGCCAGCCAGTAGCTTGTACCACTGCTTGTTTTAAGTTCCGAGCTCAGTTGGCTCCACTCCAAGATGGCTACCAGCCAGTCGCCCTCTTCTGGGTGATGCCTGAACCCGAATAACTCACCAGCCACTGCAGTCTGCTGCAACCTCTGCTCTGATCCACTGGTTCATTTCTCCATGGAGGCCTCTGGGGTCACCAATAGTCACCGTGCATCCACAGGTTTAACCTGCCATTCCCACGCCATAAGCCTGGACTCAGGGAGAAAGCACCACCTGCCACCTCCCTCCTCTTTGTTGAAGTCTTTCTCTTTGCTCTCCCAATGGGCTTCAGTTCTCACTTCAGATCTTTCCTGGGTCCTGGGGACCCAGTTCCCTCCTTCTTCTCCTCACACCACTATATTCCAGTGTCAGGACAACAAGTCTCAGAGAGGCTCTTTCTTTGCTGCTCACCACTCTGCCATCTTCCCAGAACAGGGCAAGGATGTGAAGGGGGATAAAGATTTAGATAATGCCGTAAGATTGGTGGTATTCTTAATGTATCTAAGCTTCTAGAAAGCTAGAAACCAAAACTGAGGTAAATTTTGCACAGGAGCCCTGTATAATGGTGCATACCTATAGTCCCAACTACTTAGGAGTCTGAGACAGGAGAATCACTTGAACTCTGGAGTTTGAGACCAGCCTGGGCAACCTAGCAAGACCCTGTCTCAAAAAAATGTATGAAATTTCCTACTCACATCTACTATTTATGGCTTGACTCTAGTGAGGTGAATAACAGGCTTTTAAAATTCTGCAAATGGAAATGGAATGGGAGTGATATACCCAGAAACACCAAGGTTAACTTGTGGAAGTTGTAAGGAATGAGAACTATATTCTGCTCTTTTTTGTTTAAAAGCAGCTCTGTAAAAATGAGAGTAGCCCCTAACCCTAGTCAGATGTGCTTGGAAGGATCCTTTTCTTTTTCTACTTGTGCTTTTTTTCTTTTTTCCACCAAACTGATTTTATGTTATATGATTTATTATATACTTTATTTGACTACAGAAACCCCTAATTTAGTCATTATTCCAGCACATTTTATTTGGTGCTTACCTATAAACAAATTTGCACAGTTTAACTCTGTAGGTGAGTCCCTTGACAGAGCCTATTTTCTTTGCTGGTTATTATAAAAAGAAAAAACAGAATTAGGAAGGAATTTTCCTTCTGTGCCTTTCTCAGAACCACTGTGTTTGGTGCTGAGATCTCCTGACTCACTCCTGAGTGACTGAGAGTTCAGAGTCTTCCGGGGTCATACGAGGAGTCGCTCTCTCCTACTCCAGTGGACCTATGTGGCTGTTAAATGAGCACACCTTTAAAACAGAAGCATTAGAGCCAGGGATTTAGCTCAGTGGTTTCACCGCCTGCCTCACAAGCACAAGGTCCCGAGTTTGATCCCCGGTACCAAAAAAAAAAAAAAAAAAATACAGCCTAAAACAGAAGCATTAGAAGATGAAAGGGCCTTTAAATTTTATTACAATCTCTTCTAAAACTCAATTACTAGGGATAATGGTCTATTGCTTAAGACAAGGAGCTTAAATATACTAAATGTAAGATATTGAGAACCATGTTTTCTGTTAGTATATATAACTGTGTTTCATTTAGTTTTGCCTTTCCTCGGGATTGATTATGTGACTTGATAGGTCCATTTTGTGCCATTATCCCTTATTTTTTTAATGTACTGAACCAGTGCTTCTTGGAACATACTATTTTTAAAGTAAAAGCTTAATTTTTTCCTTTTAAGAAAAGTAGAATGCTGTTCCACTTATGCCAATTTAGGTTAGGTTGCCAATGTCTTCTTGTGAATTTATAGAACAGTATTTATTAAACAAGTAACAACCTATTCTTAACACATGTGAGCCCTATTGTAAGGGTAATCTTATCAGTTGGGTTACATTGTAATTTCTGGTAGTTTTTATGTGTTACGCCATACTTGTATCATGTGCTGTTCACCATAATCCTTAGATGGTATCATTGTTATTAATATTATTCCTGTTATGTAATAGAGAGACTAGGGGTGAAAAGCAACTTAGAAGAAATAAGCCAGCAATAAATGCTATGTTATTTTAGTTAAACATTTAGTTTATGATACCAGGTGGGTGGTACATACTTGTAGTCTCAGGACTTGGGAGGTAGAGGCAGGAGGATCTCAGGTTTGAGGCCAGCCTGGGCTACCTAGCAAGACCTTGTCTCAAAAAACTCCAGCAACAAAAAACTTAACATGTTTGTGATGAGGCAGTAATTCGTATGTCTTGCTGCCAGGTGATTTTACCCAGTGGTGGTACATGTATGACTACCCCATAGGGCAGCTTTTTACTAATTTTTTTTTTTTTGGTACCAGGGATCAAACTCAGGACCTTGCACTTATAAGTCAGGCAGCGGCACCACTGAGCTAAATCCCCATCCCCAGCCCAGCTTTTTATTAATTTTATTAGTAAAAAGACCAATAAAGTGATTAGATCCATTTGTATCACCAATGGTACAAGCCACTCAATGGGATAGTCATGCATATACCACCAGTGGTTCAAACCAGCGGGAATGTATAAAAAGTGAGCCAGGTGTGGTAGCACACACCTCTAATCCCAGCACTCAGGAGCTGAGGCAGGAGGATCTCAAATTCAAGACCAACTGGACTGCATAGCAACACCCTGTCTCAAACAAACAAAAAGCCATTTAGTTTATGACTCCTAGTGCTGTGTTAGACCCTGGGGATGAGGCATGTCCCCATCATGGAGATGCTTACAGGCCAGTAGGGGATATGGAGAAGTAAAAAGAAAAAACACATCACTGAGGATGTGGGAGTAGGATTGCTAGATGTAGCAAATTAAAATACAGGATGCTCAGTTAAATTTGAATCTAAAATAAACTAAGAGTAGTTTTTAAAGTGAGTCCCAAATATTGGCAATAAGCAACAACTATTTTTTTAGTAAAATGTGTCCTCTGCATTATTTTACTGGGCAACCCTAATGAAGCAGATCCCAAAGACTTTCTGAAAAAGGTTATGTCTGAGCTGAATTTTGAAGAATTGGCATGTGCAAGGCTAAAAAAATATGAACCATTCTGCATTTCAGGAATAGCAGGGACAGTTTACACAGTGAGGTAAGCAGGGTCAAAATCATAAACGGCCCTATATGTCTTATTAAGGAGTTTGGGTTTTATCTTCAGGGCAATAGGAAGTCAATAGAAGTTTCAAAGCAAGGGATTTCTGTCTCAGATTTATGCTTTAGAAAATGTCACTAGTTGTAGTGTAAAAAATAGATTAGAGAGGGGTAGAGAGAGGGGTACAGGACTGGCAGTAGAAATGGAGGGGGAGAAAAACAGCTTCATAGGATATGAAGGAAATAATCTCATTGCCAGCACCATTTGAATTTGGGGAATTGATAAAGAAGAAATTTAGGAGAGCTCATTGTTTCCTCCCTCCATGCCTGGGTAAGACAGTCATACCTTTCTCTGAGGTTGGTTACAAAGGAGGACAGCTTAGCGGGGAGGGGGCAGGAGACAGTGAGTTCACTTGGATCCGGCTGACTGTGAAGCACTTGTGGGCTGCCCATATGGAGACAAGTGATTCCCAGGAAGAACATGAATATTTGGCTCAAGAGAAAAACCTGGCTGGGAGAGAGCCAGGGGTTCCTCAGAGCTATGGAATAAATGTCATTGATGTTGGTATGCAGAGAAAGCAAAGAAAGTAGAGCAAACCCCTGGAATACAATAATATTTTGAATAGTGAGAAAGATAACTCCATTAAAGAGAACTCATAAGGAATTTCCAGAGGAGAGAAACATAAAGAGAGAAACTGTTAGGAAAGAAGTTTTAAGCAGTGAGATCAACAAAAACAAATGCTGAAGAAGGTCATATAAAATAAATATAGACTATTTAACAATATGAATCAATGAATAAATATAAATTATTCTTTACATAAACATTAAAATCTGCCATTCAGATTTCATTGTTAAAAGTGTCATGAGTATTTGTGAGAATGAAAAGTCATTGCTGGGCATGGTGGCTCATGCCTGTTATCCCAGCACTTGGAGGTTGAGGCAGGAGGATCACCTCAAGTTTGAGGCCAGCCTGGGCTGCATAGTGAATTCAAGGCCAGCTTACACTACATAGTGGGACCCTGTCTCAGAACAAACAAACAAAATCACTGAATACGGACTGCTATCTCCAGAAACTGTGCTAGGAAGTGGGGTTTTTTTGCTGTTGTGGTAAAACATAAATAACATTTACCATCTTAACTATTTTTAACTATATAGTTCAGTACTGAGATATTTTCACATTGTTGTGTAGCCATCTCCATAACTTTTGAAAAATTAAAACGCTATACCTATTGTACAATAACTTGCCTTTCTCTTCTCTTCCCTCCATTCCTTGGCATCCACCATTCTGTTTACTTATCTAAATGAAATCCTACAGTATTTTTCTTTTTTAGTGACTGGCTTATTTCACTTAGTATAGTGGCCCAAAAGTTCATCCATGTTGCAGTACATATCAGAATCTCCTTCCTTTTCAAGGCTGAATAAATATTCCATTGCCTGTCACACATTTTATTTATCTGTTCATCCACTGATAGACATTTCCATTGCTTCCATATTTGGGCTGGGAAGTTGTTTCAAATTAACCTAATCTACTTTGGTCTGCCATACTCCTTAGTCTTTTTTGAAAGATAATGGGATCCTGACAAGATAAACTTTATTCCTGTAAGGCAAGATTGGCTCAATATTTGAAAATCCATCACCATTTTAAAGGAGTAGAAAACTATGATTATCTAAGTTGATGGATTTAACAAAATGTAATAAATTCTTAGCAAACTAAAAGCACAAAGGAACTTTCTCAACCTGACTACACAAATATTACAGCCAATATCATGTGTCAGGGTAAAAGTCTGAGTGTATAATCACCAAGATCAGATCAAGGCAAGGATGTACATTTTCTTCACTTCTATATTTTACTGAATATTCTGGCCACTGTAATAAGACAAGAAATGTAAATAAAAGGCATAGAGTTTGAGAAGAAAGAAAGAGAGAAATAAGGAAAAGGAGGGAAGAAAGAAAAAAAAGGAACCAGTTGTGGTAGTGCATGCCTTTAATCTCAGTACTCTGGAAGGCAGAAGGATCATGTGTTCCAGCCCAGTCTATACAATTTAGCAAGATCCTTTCTCAAAAAAATTACAAAGGGCCAGATATTGTGGCCCAAAATTTCATCCATGTTGCAGTACATATCAGAATCTCCTTCCTTTTCAAGGCTGAATAATATTCCCTTGCTTGTCTCTCTCTCTCTCTCTCTCTCTCTCTCTCTCACACACACACACACACACACACACACACTATATATATATACTATATTCTCACTGATATATATATTCTCACTAGTATATATATTCTCACTGATATATAATATATAATATCTATTATAATAGTATTTTATATATATGTATCTCCTGAGGGTTCAGTCACCAGTGTTGTGAAAAGAAGGAAGGGATGGAGAGAGGATAGGAAGGAGAGACGGAAGAAAAAAGAATAAAAGAAGCTGGGAGTGGTGGCGCACACCTGTCAGGAGGCTGAAGCAGGAGGATCACCTCAAGTTCAACTCACTACATAGTGAGTTTAAGCCCAGCCTGAACTATGTAGCAAGATCCTGTCTCAAAAAAACAGAAGAAGGAGAAGGAGGGGGAGAGGGAGGGGAAAAATGGAATTTATGCAACCTTATTACTAGGTTATAATGAAAATAATTTCTGGTATACATAAAGGCATTTATTCAGTCAAAATATTTACTTGCAATAAGTAAATTTATTTTGCAATAGTCACAAAACATTCCATGTAATCTGTCTGTAAGTTCATTGATATTCTAACTGTATTTAAGTGCTCTCTCAACGTGCATGAGACATTTACTCAAGGCAGAAGCAATGATCCTCCCAGTGTGGCTTCTGTTATGTTATAATTAGCACCAGGCAGCTAGAAGTTCTAAATTAGTAAATCTTAAAATGTGATTTCAGACCAGAAGCATCAGCATCTTCCAGGGAACTTACTAGGAATGAAGATTTTCAGCCACACCCAAGACCCCTGGCTCAAAAACCCTGAGACTTGGGTCCAACATCTGTGTTTCCCAAGTGCTCCAGGTGATCTTTGGACTTCCGCAATGTTTGAAAATCTCTACTATAGGGGGCTGGGGATTTAGCTCAGTGGTTCTGCCGCCTGCTTCACAAGCGTAAGGTCCCAAGTTCGATCCCCAGTCCAAAAACAAAAAAACTTTAGGGCCGGGGATTTAGCTCAGTGGTTCTGCCGCCTGCTGCGCAAGCGGAAGGACCTGAGTTCAATCCCCGGTACCAAAAAAAAAAAAAAATCTCTACTATAACATGACTAACTTGGGAGTAGTCTCCTTAAAGAGAAAGATTATAGCTCCACCTGGTTCTTATACCCTCTTCATGAAAGGGCATAAAATATAATTTAGCCAACCCACACATCTTAAATACCTTTAATTTCATCAATAAGGGGCCAGAGATTTAGCTCAATAGTTCCACCACCTGCCTCGCAAGTGCAGGGTCCCAAGTACGATCCCGGGTACCAAAAAAAAAAATTTCATCAATAAAATCCCCAATTTTTTTTGATACAAAGTCTCACTATATAGCTCAGGCTGGTCCTGAACTTACTCTGAAACAAGCTGGCCTCAAACTCGTAGCAGTCCTCCTGTCTCAGCCTCCTGAATGCTGGGGTTACAGGTGTGAGGCATCATACCCAGCCTAAAATCCAAATTTTCTAGTTAAAATCTCAGAAATGGGGCTGGGCATATAGCTCAGTGGTAGAATGGTTGAGGTCCTAGCATGCACGAGGTCCTGGGTTTAATTCCCACCTCTGGGGAAAAAATGCTGGGAAATCGTCAGTCTTGATTGAGATAAGGAATATAGAAGCACAGTCACTGCCTTGCAGCATTGGCTTCCTGTAGATCTCTAGCCAAACACTTGTGCGTGCCTGGTTTAAATATTAGATGCACCTGGTCTATAACCTGTGCGCACACATGCGCACACAACCACACACACACACCCCACAGGTACTCTGCTGTGTGTACTTGGGATTTTAAAATACATTATGGTCATTACACAGAAGGGAAGAGCCAGGTGTACACCTGTAATCTCAGCACTCTGGGAGGTTGAGGCAGGAGGATCACAAGTTTAAGCCAAGCCTGAGCAACTTAGTGAGACTTTTTCTCAAAAAAAAAGGAAAAAAAATTTAAGGCTGGGATTTGCAGCTCAGTGCAAAGGCCCTGGGTTCAATGTCAACCACCACCACCCTAAAAAATAAATAAAAGAAGGGAAAGAAAGTATAGAGACGTGTACGTGTGTATGTGTACAGGGAGAGAGAGATTTGGACAATTTGACGACTTTCAGTGGTTAAGAGAGAAGTCAGCAGGCTGGGGATTTAGCTCAGCAGGCATAGCGCCTGCCTGGCAAACGTGAGGTCTTGAGTTTGATCCTGGGAACCAAAAAAGAGAGAGAGAGAGGGAAGTCAGCAGAGGGAGAGAATGGGGATTGAAGATAAAGTGAGTGTGAAGGTTTAAAATAGCTGATTTGGGGAATGGAAAGGGTGTTGACTAGAGACATGGAGGACTTTCAGGCATTGTGAAGAGCCCAGCTGTTCCCTACTCTCTCCTCCCCTTAGGAGAAACTGAAGTCTGAAATTGATGTCTGAAATAATTTTTAGAACATGGATCTTAGAAAATGATTTAGAGCCTAGTACTATACATGTGCTCATTATTATTGCCCCCTTGTGGTACAGCTCCCATAGTTTATGAAATTCCTTCAACAGGAGCAGGTTTTGTAAAGTGCAGCTAAATGCTGCTATCTGCTGGTATTATGAAATATGTGCAAGCAAAGTGTGGTGTTTATTAGATGACTGAAATAAAAATCTTAGGAGTGGAAAACCTTTGACATTTTCTGCTGACTTTCTTGTTGTAACGTTGAACATTCTTTATAATTTTTGTGTGTTTTTATTTAGGAGATCATATTACTTACAGTAATTATGGTCTGTGTGTATGGCCATGCCTGAAAAATAAAACAAAACAGTATGTGGCTGACTGTCCCTTCCACACAAGTGTGTGGGAATTTGTTTCTGGCTTGTGATGAAAACCACAAGTTGAAGAGCCTGTACTTTGTGACTACCTCTTTGATGCAGAGTTGGCTTTAGGCCTTTGCTCAAAGCAAGAAATTCAATTCTGCTGGTGAATACCAGACTAGTCTTCACTGCTTACCAGTGTGCTAATAAGATGCCTAGTTTTTGCTTTGAAACAAAAAAAGTTTTAGATATTATGGAAAATATTTCCCCAGTGAGTGCCCCCACGCACACCCTGGGGACTGAGCCCAGGGCCTTGTGCATACAAGTACTTGACCACTGAGCTACACCTTTTTTAGTTTATTTTGATGAAGGATCTCACTAAGGTGCCCAGGATGGCCTTGCACTTTCGATCTTTCTGCTTCTCCCTCCTGAGTAGCTGGGATTATAAGGACGTGCCACCTTGCTTATTTTTTTGTTTTTTAAGAGACAGAGTCTCCCTATATTGTCCAGGCTAGTCTGGATCTCCCGGGCTCAAGTGATCCTCCTGACTCAGCTTCCAGAGAACATCTGAAACTATAGGTGCACACCAACATGACCGGTTCCCAATGAGGTTTTAAAATCAAAACCACTACATTCTTTATGTTGGTTAATTAAGATACATTTACTGAAAACAGATGTGCAACAGTGCTATGTACTACAGGGGACAAGTTGAGAGATAAATGTAACCCAGTTTCTGCCTTCAAATTATCTTACTTTCTAGCAGGAAAGAAAACATGAGTGCAAATGATATTAGATTTGGAATACTGTACAAGGAAAGAAGAGAGGAAGAACATAGGGTCAGGAAAGAAATATACAGCCTTAAGATTATTCATTTGGAAGGTGGATGTTCAGAGAGGGCCATGTTTAAATCCTGACCTGAGGGTTAAGGATCAAATTCAGGAGCCCATAGTCAGTACCAATGAAGGAATAGCTCTTTCAGTCCTATCCCGGAAGTGTTCATCATAGAATTACTACTTCTTCTGAATAAAAACCTAGCATACACTTTACTCACCTAACTGGCAGGTGCCCTTCACCTGTATTTATGTGCTGAGCATTATGCAAAATCCCAAGGAAACAAAAAGAACAGTGCTGACCCTGCTTTGAGTTGCTTGTGTGGAGGGAAGAGTGTGAGTAGAGAACTTTCTTGAGAATTGTAAGGAGGGGCATCTGACCCAGTCAATAGAAAACCTGATCTGTTAGTTTCTTTCCCACATAAATAGATCTAGTTCTTTTACCTAACTGGTCAAAAGCACAAGCCCTGGAGGCAGGTGGCCTGGGCTCTGACTCCAGCACCACCACTAACCTGCTCTGCAGGTTCCTTAACCTCCTTTGCCTCAGTGTCTTTGTCAATGAAATGGAGATAATAGTGATTCCTGTTCCATAGGGACTTTGTGAGGATTAAAGTGATATACGTGCCAGGCTCTTAGGATGATGTTGGTATACAGAAAACATGTGACAAACACCTGTGTACCTACCACTTTCTTGACAGATCATAACCTTTTGTCATATTTGCTTCATTTTTCAAAAGAAATAAAATATTACAGTTATGGTTCAAGTTCTCTATAATCCTCCCCGATAGTCTCCTTCCTCCTCTAGAGTAACTACCCTCTTGAATTTGGTGTGAGTTCTTGACATCATGTTTTTATACTTTCTCTATGTGTACATGGTATGATAAAAAAATAATAATTTAAAGGAGGGGAAGTTTATTTGCTTCGTTTCAGAAGACAAAAGATGTCCAGTATGTCCATATGAGGGAGAACAGGAATAATGGTAATATGTCTTTTACTGTAATAATTTAAAAATAAACACTCACCATATTTTTTAGAGGATTCAGTCTATAGTACCTGGCTTGAAAGTAGAATCATCATAGCGGAAGGGTGTGGCACTGGAGAGCTGCTTAGGTGAAGGCAACTGGGAAGCACAGCAGAGACACAGTATCATAGAGGAAGGGGCCAGGGACCAGATATGGACCCCGAGGTACTACTCGACCTATCCAGACTCATCCAGAAGTGTGCTTTACCAATCCCCCTAGCCATCCATGTTCAAATTCAAATTATTAATTTCTTCAAGAGATGCTAGTGAGCCGGGTATGGTGGCACACACCTGTATTCCTAGCACTTGGGAGGCTGAGGCGGGAGGATCACTGTGAGTTTGAGGATGGCCTGGGCTACAGAGTGAGTTCAAGACCAGCCTGAACTACATTGCAAGACCCTGTCACACACACCAAAAAAAGCTAGTTCAGAAAATTTATTATCTTTTACTTGAAAGTTTGGCTGTATAAAATAAGAATACATGTTATTGAGTGCTTAGTAATGTCACAAGCATTCTGTACTTATTATACCATATAATCATCTTAGTAATGCCATAAATCAAATACTCTCAACCTTTGCTGCTTATAAATGAGAAAGCCAAGACACGGACAAGTCACATGTCCATTCTCAAGGACTGTACTGGCATTTTACTACCATTGTCTTCCCCAAATGTGGCTGTGGAGAAATCTGGCGCTAATCTAATTTGTTTGCCCTCAAAAGTGCCTTGATCTTTTTGCCTAGATGCTCAAAGAATATCATTTTTGAAGTCCAGTAAATGTGAAAGGATATATCATAGAAGTCAGTTCCAGTTTTCCTTGGGATGTTATATGTCCTTTCTACCTATAGATTCAAGTATTCTTTCATTTACATGACATGTCCTTGAATTCTACTTTGAATATTTTTTCTTTTCCACTTATTCCTGTTCTCCCTTTTGTGAACACACTGGACATTTTCCCCGCCTGTGTCTGTAAATTTATCTCAAATTTGTTTTTATTTTTTAAATTTCCATTTAATTTGCTCACTTTCCTGAATATAGTCCTCATAAGCCATACTATATTTTTATCCTTTTTTGCCATTCCTTTCCATCATTATTTACAAAGTGGCTTTTATTTCTAGGATTTTTCTCTTTTTCTTCCTTTCTGAATCCTGTTAGCTTATTTTACATTTCCTTCTGTTGCCTCAGCATTTCTTCTGCTTTGAGGTCTTATTTTAAACTGTTTCAGTGAATTCTTTTTATTCACAGCAATATGTTCAGTCAGCTTCATGGTAACATTTTTCTGGAAAATTTCTTTAACATTTGCACTCTCTATTCCATTCTTTATACTCTTTCCTTCCTCCCTCCCTCCCTTTCCACCACTCTCCCCCTCTTTTAGGGCACTGAGCAATATCCCCCAGCCTTTTCTACTTCTTTTTTTAATTTTGAGGCTGGGGACTGGGCATGATGGTGCAGTCCTGTAATCCCAGCACTCAGCAGACAGGCAGGAGGATTGCTGTGAGTTTGAGGCCAGCCTGAACTACATAGCAAGACTATGTCTCAAAAAAAAAAAAAAAGACTTGAGTCAGGGTCTCACTAAGTTGCTAGGCTGGCCTTGAACTTACCATCTTTCTGCCTCAGCCTCCTGAGTAGCTAGGATTATAGGCAGGTGTGACTGTGTCCAGCCTTCCTAATTCTTATAAATTTACTATATAGATTTCTTGCTTGTATTCTTTTGATATTTACTCATTCTTGTGTTTTTTTTTGTTTTGTTGTTGTTGTTGTTGTTGTTGTTTGGGACACACTCTTGCTATGCAGTTCAGGCTGGCCTTGAACTCACTATGTAGCCCAGGCTGGCCTCAAACTCATGGCAATTCCCCTGCCTCAGTCTTCCAAGTGCTGTGGTTACAGGCATCTGCCACAACGCCTGCCTATTACTCATTTCTATGTAAAATGAGTCTTCCCCAACCAGCCATTCGTGCATTTGTATGAAGCAACTAGTACAATGAAGCTGCCTGTGATTCTGAGTGTGTGTGTGTGTGTGTGTGTGTGTGTGTGTGTATATCTGTGTTGTGTGAGAAAGAAGGAAAAGGTGAGGTAGAAAGACTGAGATACACAGATTGGCTTAGGTTCTATCTTTCTAGTGGTTACAGTGCTGCTCATAACATAGTCTTCTAGCTCTAGTTTGTCAATAAATTGCCTCCCACAAATAAATATTAAAGGATTTTATCTCTATTACATGAGCAGTCACCTCTGCCCTGTACTACTGCCTTGTACTCCTTGTTTCATGATGCCACATAGAGTCTTGGGAAGTTCCCACAGCTTGTGCCCCGATGCCTTCATTGTAAACCAAGGTGGTATTTGTGTTCCTCAGATTCTCTCCTACCTGGTGCCCTGCTAACTTTGAGAACTGAGGTCACAGCAGGTACTTGATCTCACCCTCCTTCTGGACTCTGGTGTAATCTCTGTTGAATTTAGTACATCATCCTTATTTATGGTGCCTGGAGCCAAAGGATATCTTGTTTATCAAAAAGAATTTGCATTCATTTTTCTCCTCTTGTTTTTGTGTGATCTCAAGGATGAAAAAAGTAGCAGATAAAACTTTATTTTGTTGTTTTAAGTTATTGTGTTATTTTAAACTTTTAATTTTACTTTAAAATCAGAGTCATTATTTTTAAATAGCCTCATCTGGGTGTACCTATAATCCCAACATAGTTTGTAATCCCAGCTGAAGCAGGAGGATCACAAGTTCAAGCCTTGCTTGGGCAGCTTAGCAACTTAGCAAGACACTGTCTTAAAATTTTAAAAAGGGCTGGGGGTGTAGATTAGTGCAAAGGCCTTGAATTCAGACTACAATAAACCAAAGGGAGCGGGGAGTATGCCTCTGTTCTTAGAGAGAGTAAAAACCATGTTAAATGGGAAAAATCATTCCAGAATTCTGTGCACATCCTAGGAGCAGTGAACCTTAGCATATTGCAAGTTAGAATCAGAGCTTGGATTCAAATCCAGGTCTGTCTAAATCCAAAGCCTGAGTTCTTTCCTTGAGAGAACTTTGTCTTTGCCAGATGTTTCTTCTTATGAGCATTTTAAATTAACTACTTCTTTATTTCTTGGTTTTTAGTGTGACAAGTACAAGACTGGAGTTATTGATGGGCCAGCATGTAATAGCCTTTGTGTTACAGAATCTCTTTATTTTGGAAAATGCTTATCCACCAAGCCCAACAATCAGGTATGAACATTGAAAATAAACATCACAGAATGTCAATGAGCTCTAATTTTATCTTAAACTAAAAGCTTCATTAAAATAATTTTTTTTGCTGTTTTTTGGTTTTTGGTACCGGGGATCGAACTCAGGACCTTGTGCTTTCGAGGCAGGCGGCAGCACCACTGAGCTAAATCCCCAGCCCCATTAAAATAACTCTTGAACAAGAGATTTAGGACATTACATGTATTTTAAGTTTGAATGCTTTGATTCATTCATTCAAAAAATATGAATTCCCTAGTCACAGAATATTCCAGACATTGTTTTAATTATTAGAAATACAATGATGGTTAAGACAAACAAGATTACTTCCTCTATGAACCTTACATTATCCCACAGGGAAGCAGATACAAATGGTTGGTAGATAAGTAAAAGTAAACAAGGTAATTATGAAATATGGAGTGTTCTATGTAGAGATCCACAGAGTGAACTGATAAAAGAATGCAAGGAGTGAGCTAGCCCAGATGTGCTTTAGAGGAAGGAAGCCTTCAGGGAAAATCTTTCAGAGATCACATCTGAGCTCATACTTGAATGTAGAATTAAACTATAGCCACAGGATGATCAAAATCATAAAAGAGCCACAAACAACTGGTAAACATAATGAAAAAAGTTATGTCTCACTTATCATCTAAGAAATATAAATAAAAACAATAAAATACCATTGAACTAGAAGAAAATACAAAACATCCTTGGGCCCCCAATGGAAATTGCATTTTTTCCCCCTCCAGTAGGGGGGATTGAATCCAGGATCACTGTACACTGAAGTAAATCTCCAGTGTTTTTGTTGGGGTTTTTTTTTGGCGGGGGGGGACTCAAGCACTCCCTAAATTGCCCAGGCTGGGATTGAACTCACAGTTCTTCTGCCTTCATCTCCCAGAGTTCTGGGATTGCAGGCATGCACCCCTGTGCCCAGCTGTACTTTCTGTTCTAATATGAGAGAAGATGCATAATAAATGAGTGGATAGACACATAAGTAATGTCAGACAGTGCTAAAGGGTATGAGGAAAACAAAGCAAGGTCCCGAGTTCAATCCCTGGTACCAAAAACAAAATTATAAGGGCTAGAGATTTAGCTCAGTGGTTCTGCCACCTTCCTCGAAAGGGTATGAGGAAAACAAAACAAGATAATGAGTTAGAGGCAACTCAAGGATAGAAGAACCTAATGTAAGATAAGGGGATTAGGAAAGGCCTTTCAAAATGATATTTGAGTGGACCTTCGAATGATGTAAAGAAGCCAGCCAAGGAAGATCTATAAGAGTACATTCCAGAAGGAACCAATAGCAAGTGAAGCAGACCATGAAGCAGAAGGAAGCTTGGTAGGTTCCAAAAGGAGAAAGACCGGAGGGGCATAGAAAGCCAGGGAGAAAGTGTTATAAGATCAGGTTGGAGAAATAGACCAGTACAGCTCAACAGGCTAGGAAAAGGCTATGAGCTTTATTCTAATTGAATTGAGAATTCATTGGAAAATTGATGAGATGTAATCTTTGTATTAATATTATTATTAATTAATACGACCATTTTTAGGTGCTAGAGATTGAACCCAGGCCCTTTAACATACTAAGAACACACTCTGCCATGGCATTGCATCTTGCTCTTTTTACTTTTTGTTTTGTTTTGGGGTTTTTTGGTTTACTTTTTGTTTTGGTTTGGATTTTTTGGTACCAGGGATCGAACTCAGGACTTTGTGCTTGCCAGGCAGGCACTGTGCCACTGAGCTAAATTCCCAGCCCTCTTTTTACTTTTTGAGACAGGGTCTTAGTAAGTTATTCAAGTTGGCCTCAAACTTGCAATCCTCCACAGCCTGCTGAGTAGCTGAGGTTACACCATGCCCATATCCTGGTTTTTTTTTTTTTTTTTTTTTTTGGTACTGAGCTAAATACCTGGCCCCCTATTTTTTATACTGAAGAAAGCCGGCCAGTAGAATAAATGATTAAGACCAGGAGCTCTTAGTCTTAGGAAGCTAGTTTCAAATGTTAGCATCACCACTACTGTGCTGCCTTTGGCTATTACCTATCTCTGCTTCAGTTTCCCCAACAGGAAATGAAGATAATGGTGGTACCTGCCTTGTAAAGTTGGTACAAAGATTAAGTAAAAAATTAGTATACTGTGTTAGCCTTTCATTACTGTAACAAAATACTTGAGATAGACAACTTAAAAAGAAAAGTTTATTTGGGCTCACAATTTTGGAGGTTTCAGTCCATGGTCAGTTGGCACCATTGCTTTTGGGCCTGTGTGGAGTCAGCAGTCATGATGGGAGTGCATGGTGGCAGAACCCCATTTATCTCACAGGTGGGAATAAGAGAAGGAAGAGACTGGTGTCCCTCAGTCTCTTTCAAGGACACACCCCCAGTGACTTAAGACTTCCCACTATGCCTCACCTCTTAAAGGTTCTACTACTCCCAGTAGTGTAAAGCTGGGGACTAAGCCTTTAACACATGGGCTTTGGGGGAGACTTAACCAAACCATGCATTCCACCCTTGGCCTTCAAAGGCTCATGTCCACCTTACAAGGCAAAATACACTCAGTCCATCCCCAGAATTCCAATCTTAACTGCCTCAGCATTGCTCAAAAGTCCAAGTCCAAAGTCTCCCCCAAGACTCAAGGCAAGTTCAGCTGAGTGTCCCTTTAATTTAAAAACACAGGGCCGGGGATTTAGCTCAGTGACATCTTGCCTCACAAGCGCAAGATCCTGAGTTCAATCCCCAGTACCAAAAACAAAAAACAAAAAAAAAACAAAACCAGAATTTAAAAACAAATTACCTACTTCCGAGATACAATGGCGCCAAATAAAACATTCCCATTCTAAAAGGGAGGAAAAAGGAAATAGAAAAAAGGAACTGGACAAAATCAAGACCAAAACCATGAAAACATTAAACCCTACAACCACTTGTCCAGCATTCATTACACACTGTGGTGGTATGTGAGCTCCAAGGCCTTGGGCAGCCCCACCCCTATGACCTTGCTGGTTGCAGCCCACATGGCCATGCTCCCTGCAACTTCCCTTCATATGTTTCATGTTCCTGGCATCCAGTCTTCTTGGGGTCTCCACTGAAAGTTTGACTTCACTCACAACTCCATGCATTGCCCTGTCAGGTGCTGCTTGCAGGGACTCCAACCCTGGCTAGGATATAAGATGTAGTAAACATTATGCAATGTTCATTTGATAAATACCTAGATATTTAATAGAGGTTGATTCTGGGGTGTAGGATGAGGGAAATGAAATGTGGAAGAACTTTGTTTCTCCTTAAATCCTTCTAATTTTAGTCAAAAAATATATTTAGGGTTGCATTACTTTCATAATTTAAAATTCATTTCAGGAAAAAAATGGAATATTTCATATTTGCTGTTCAAAAGTAAAATCAGCTCAACCTCAGTGTTTTGATGCTTGTTTGTATTTTGTAGAGGAATAAGACCCTAAAAATCTTCATAGATAGATAATATCTATGATTATATCTATTTATCTATAGATTATCTATAGATAATATCTACCTATCTACCATATTTCCTTGAAAATAAGACTAGATCTTATATTAATTTTTGCTTTAAAACATGCAATAGAGGGGCCGGGAATTTAGCTCAGTGGTTCTAGCTCTTGCCTTGCAAGTGCAAGGTCCCGAGTTCCATCCCTGGTACCAAAGGAAAAAAAAAAAAGATGCAATAGAGCTTATTTTCAGAGGATGTCTTATTTTTTCATGTACAATAATCTACATTTATTCATGTATAACAATCTATATTTATTCATGTATGAAAATCTACACTTATTCATGTACAAAAATCTACATTTGTTCAAATATACTCATGTCATCTTCTCCTGGAACACTGTCATAACTCTCCAAACTCCAAATGCTGGCCTAAATTTCTTACAACCCCATTTCCTGCAGAACCATTGGCCCCAGCCTCTCATGTCCAACAGCTCTCCTTAAATGAGCCTGTCTTCTCCATGTAGCCTGCTCATAGTGCATTACAACACAACATATTGAATTATGAAGATTCATATTAGACACAATCATGTCCATTCATTATCAAGTGCACATGTTATTTGTGCATTGTGTCTGTACTCCAACTGGTCATTCAGCACTAAGTCTAGAGTTCATCTGTTTACATAGGTGTTTACATCTCTTCCAAAAGTCTCCACTTGGACATTTACAAATAATTATAATTTATATCATTATGTTAAGTATTAATGTCAATAACATTTAATTTATATGAATATTATTTTATAAGCCAATAGATCATGTACTGAAATGGACATACTAAATGCGTGTCTGGCTGACAATCTTAACTGGGACTTATTTTGGGTGTAGGTAGGGCTTACATTACGAGCATCCAGAAGTCATGCTAGGGCTTATTTTGGGGGAAATTTTTAACTGGGGATTGAAGCCAGGGCCTTCCCACTGAGGTATGTCTTCAGTCCTTTGTTTTGTATTCAGACAGGGTCTCACTAAGTTGCTAACTTGCCCAGGCGGGGTATGAACTTGCAGTCCTCCTAAGCCTCTCAGAGTTCTGGGATTACAGTCATGCACCACCATGCCCAGCTTGTAGTAGTATACCATTTAGATTTGCTACTCAGTATAATACATAACTTCTTGTTCTTTTTCACAAAGATGTATTTAGGGATTTGGGATAATCTACCAGGTGTTGTGAAATGTCAAATGGAACAAGCACTCCATTTTGATTTTGGAACTGAATTGGAGCCAAGGAAAGAAATAGTGCTATTTGATAAGCCAACTAGGGGAACCACTGTACAGAAGTTCAAAGAAATGGTCTACAGTCTCTTTAAGGTAAGTGTATCTATTCATGTTGCTAGTGTATTCTCCTTCAAAAAAAACTGGCAGGACCCCATCCTAAATTACTAACATTTTAATACTTTGATTCCTTCCTGAGGAAATGATTCAAAGAAAAAAAATACATGTTGGTGATTTACTTTAACATTACTTGTAATAGCTAATAATGTCCAGGTGTGAGGGGGAGCTCATTGTCTAGATTGCTGTGAATTTCAACATTAAAACTGATACAAGAAGCCCGATAAGTGCAATGATTGCAAATTAAAGAAACTCATATGAAGACTAAGCAAAAATGAAAATGGTTGAGAGTTGAAAAGAATTTGCTTTGCTGTTTTTTCACAAAAGCTTTCTTTGGCGGTTTTACATGCATTTCAGACTATTTTCTCCCAAAGAACCTTAAAAGGGAAAACTTTACCTCCATTATTGAAACAATAAATGTTAATATGATATAAAATAATTTTCACTTGACCATTGTCACAAGTTTGATGTACCTTAAAATGAAAATTGGAAGTAAATGTATAAATAAGACAAAAAATAGTGTCTTGGTTATCCTAAGGCTCTGAGAGGGCTGAAGGAGTTAGGGTTGGTTATTTCTTAAATGAAAAAAACACACACACATACACATTTAAAGGTTTTAGCTGGGCATAGTGGTGCATGCTTATAATCCTAGCACTTGGGAGGTTGAGGCAGGAGGATCACTGTGAGCTTGTAGCCAGCAGGGGATACAGTGATGGGTTCAAGGCCAGACTGCATTACATAGCAAGACCCTGTCTCTGAAAAAAAAGGCGGGGGGGGAGTAATTGCAGTTAAAAATTTTTTTTTTAAGCATCACATTTGGAGATTTAACATATAAAACTCCTTTATGCGGAGTCAGTAGCAGGATTATTACTAGCATGGTAGTTAACACCCACACAGCAACTTAGTATGTTAAATGGGTCTTTTCCTTTCCTTCTGTATAATTGCCAGATTCTTGTCTTTGACAGGCAAAACTGGGTGACCAAGGAAACCTCTCTGAACTGGTTAATCTCATCTTGACGGTAGCTGATGGAGACAAAGATGGCCAGGTCTCCTTGGGTGAAGCAAAGTCAGCATGGGCACTCCTTCAGTTAAATGAATTTCTTCTCATGGTAATACTTCAAGATAAAGAACATACCCCAAAACTAATGGGATTCTGCGGTGACCTCTACGTGATGGAAAGTGTTGAATATACCTCTCTGTATGGAGTAAGCCTCCCATGGGTCATTGAACTTTTTATTCCATCTGGGTTCAGAAGAAGCATGGATCAGCTGTTCACACCATCATGGCCTAGAAAGGCTAAAATAGCCATAGGACTTCTAGAATTTGTGGAAGATGTCTTCCATGGACCCTATGGAAACTTTCTCATGTGTGATACTAGTGCCAAAAACCTAGGATATAATGAGAAGTATGATTTGAAAATGGTGGATATGAGAAAAATTGTGCCAGAGACAAACCTGAAAGAACTTATCAAGGATCGCCATTGTGAGTCTGACCTGGATTGTGTCTATGGCACAGATTGTAGAACTAGTTGTGATCAAAATACAATGAAGTGTACTTCAGAAGTAATACAACCAAACTTGGCAAAAGCCTGTCAGTTACTCAAAGACTACCTATTGCGTGGTGCTCCAAGTGAAATTCGTGAAGAATTAGAAAAGCAGCTTTATTCTTGTATTGCTCTCAAAGTTACAGCAAATCAAATGGAAATGGAACACTCTTTAATATTAAATAACCTAAAAACATTATTGTGGAAGAAAATTTCCTATACAAATGACTCTTAATTTGAACAAGTACCATCATAGGAAACTTACCACTTCTGAATATCCATTCTGAACATTTAAAAGAATGGCTTCTGATCCTTTCTCTTGGGGCCTAAGAAGCCATCATCTTAAATAGACAGGAGTATGGCAACGACAGGCAGTACAGATGAACATCTCCACAAGATTTCACTCCTTTTGTTTTTTGAGATGGGGTCTTGCTCCGTTGCCCAGGTGGTATCAAACTTCTAGACTCCAGTGATATTCCTGCCTGAGCCTGTGTGCTGGGACTATAGGCAAATGCCACCATGTGCCAATTCCTGCTTTTAGAAGTCCTTACATTTGCCAGTTCCATTCACTGTGTAGCTATCTTGAAGAGTGACTTTAAAAAAAACTGTGAAAAGCCTCATTCCATAAACATCAACAGTGAGTATTTTGTGGATTTATATTAGCCAAAATACCATTGCTGGAAACATTGTTTGCATTGAAGCTGTTTAAAATTTATACAAATTTAGTAATGTCTTCGCATGGTAATGTTTGCACATTAACAAGACTGCAAAGCAGATTAAAATTACTCCTTTATAAAACAGATGTTGAGTCAATAGCATGGTTTATTGTACTATACTTACATAATTTTCATCTCAGACATCAAATGTCACAGGTAGTTTGAGCACATTCCCTGGTCTTGAACTTGAGAAAGTATTCTCCTTGACAATATGCAATTAGCAATTTTAGTGGCTGAAATTAGGCAAATTTTTATTAACCTACAGATTGGATGGGGTGGGGCATGGTGGCACACACCTATAATCCCAGCACTCAAGGGAAGCTGAGGCAAGAGGATCATAAGTTCAAGGCCAGCCCAGACTGCACAGCAAGCCCTTGTGGTCTAAAACAATAATAATAATTGGATGAGTAGTATCAACCAAGCCTACCAAGCCCTTTGAAATCCCTTGGGCTCAGGCCAGGGATTTAGCTCAGTGGTTCCACCACCTGCCTCACAAGTGCAAGGTACCACACCCTGGTGCCACAAAAAGAGAACAATAAACTAAACTCCCTTGGGCTGAGAATGTATCTCAGTGGCAGTGCTTGCTTAGCAGGCTTGAGCCCCAGCATTGCAGAAGAGACATCTTGAGGCCATACACCAGAAATCCACTTACCCAGAATTTGAGCTATGGGGAAATTGATAACTGTTAAGAGCAAGACTAAAATAAATCATTAAAGACCTTTGATTTTCCATTTTCAGTGTTTCCTGTGGTCTAAAAGGGTTGTTTCTTAAAAGACACGTATAAATTTACCCACCGACTATTTTTTCCCACAAACTTGATATCCAAGATTTAATATTTGATCCTCTTCCATATATTTTCATAGTCAGATCTGGCATGTGTCCTTCAACATCTCCATAACATGAGACATCTCGTTTTGAAACTAGAAGCACTTCTATTTTCTGCTCAGAGGTTTTACCTGGTTAAAGCGAATGTACTGAATCTGTGCTCTTCATTTGCTTTCTCTCAAAAATTTAAAGCCATCGCTCATTGCCAGTTTTGTTTCCTTTGAGATTGTATACTTTTGAGGTATGTTTTCTTCCCATTAGTGATCTGGTTATAATGAATGGACAGAAGAAATTATTTCCTAGTGATCACTGATTAGTCTGTTGCTTGCAAAACTTTTAGGGAGGGCTATACCATACAATTTGAGGGATAACAAAAAGAAAAGGAGGGCCGGGGATTTAGCTCAATGGTTCCGCCACCTGCCTTGCAAGCGCAAGGTCCCAAGTTCGATCCCTGGTACCAAAAAAAAAAAAAAAAAAAGAATAGGTATGAACTTTGCAGGAATCAAAACACAAGTTGGTTGTTTCTGGAACAAATTACACCTGTTTCTTGGAGAAAAAAAAAACCTGTCAACTCCTTTGCTTTTATACTTCGGTGTATTTCTTAGACTCTCATAACAAGAGCTTAACACAGAAGCAGTTGCTTGATGAATAAGTTTATTGGTTGTCATCTGAAAAATCTTCATAGAAAATTTGGTTTAACTCTCAGCAGCCCGCTCCTGAGCTCTGAGGAAGCTTGCCTTCTTTTGAGCTACTCTATCTTTCTTCTGGGCAAGGGACATTTTGGGACGGTTCCACCTGTAAAACAAAAGAAAAACAGGAATATATTTTTTAAAACTATAGCTAAAGAGGATACAGAATATTAACTTCAGTTGAAAATGACAGACTATTATCAGATGAGGGTTAATCTAAACTCGTATTCTTAGGCTAACTTTCTCAGCCACTTCTGTGATGTTGTCCTATTACCACAGGGTCAGAAATCAAATAAAAAACAATGATAGTACAATGGCTAAGTGTGCATGTTATTTTTTTTTAATCTACTGAAATATGAAAAAGCCAACTTTTTAGACAGCCATTTTACAATGCAGTAACTCATACTTATACTGTATGAGGAAAGAATGGGCAACCTCAGTAGCTTCTGAGGCTAATACATTCCTATCACCACATAGTACTTTAGCAAACCTGGTTCCCTTAGCTTCTGCCACAACACACAGAGCTAG
The DNA here is from genome assembly GCF_053883595.1 of Heterocephalus glaber. Classification (NCBI taxonomy): domain Eukaryota; kingdom Metazoa; phylum Chordata; class Mammalia; order Rodentia; family Bathyergidae; genus Heterocephalus; species Heterocephalus glaber. The sequence goes on along the minus strand of NW_028258296.1, from coordinate 27,783,351 downwards.
TGATCGAGTTTGCACAACTTCACTGAAAGCCTAACCCACAAAATGAAACACAGCCTGTGAGAACCACTCCCAACTTCTCTTGGAAAGACAGCAAGACACATACCTCTTCTTTTTAACTTCTCTTTTCGGCTTCTTTTCATAGACTGGATTCTCTCGTATAGCAGCATGAGCTTTCTTATACATCTCCTCCATCTGAAACAAAGAAAAGCAAACAGTACTTGGTTTCATTTCATATGCCCTACTGTATTAAGGCAAAGTATTCTACTACTTGCTTTGTCTAAGCCTGATTCTCAAAAGAAACTAAACCAAATCAATGTTAGTCCCCGCTTAAATTCCTAAACATAACCTATCTAACAAATTCCCAATGTTTACCTTACTTGGTGTGAACTGACACTATTCACAAAACCCAACTCTAAAGGAAAAGCTGTGTGTTGCTGAGGAATTCAGCTATACTTGAGTCACTCTAAAGCAAATTTTATTTTGCAGAACATACACTACACTCCTCATTCTAAAAACTCTGGCCTAAATTCTTTCATTTAAGTAAAGACACGCTAAAACCCAAGTATTTAAGATGTTAAGATGCAAAGTATACAGAGCCAAGAGTCAGGACACCGACACAGCTTCATTCAGACCAAGGAAAGGACACTAGGGGCCAATAAGCAACTGCTACATTCTTTTGTTACATTCCCCAGTAATATAACATGTCCTGAAGCAAAAAGGTCTAAATTTTGATTCTTTATTGGGCATTTTTTTCTACAACTCATTTTTAAAATTCATGGTTACAGGGCCAGAGATTTAGCTCAGTGGTTCCACCACCTGCCTCGCAAGCTAAGGACCTGAGTTTGATCCCCGGTACCAAAAAAAACACACAAAAAAACCAAAATTCATGGTTACAACTTCTGTATGTGACAATTATAGCTCCCTAATGAATAACAAGGTACTGTGCATAGTGCACAAGTCTGACTGAAATCCCAGCACTCAAAAGGCTGAGACAGGATCCAAATTTGAGGCCATCCTAGTGTGGTGGCACACTCCTGTAACCCCAGCACTTAGAAGGCTGAGGCAGGAAGATCACTGTAAGTTCAAAGCCAACCTGAACTACATAACGAAACGCTGTCTCTCAAAACAAAAAAAGAGCTGGGGACATAGTTCATTCAGCTTAGCATTCTCCCTGGATTCCATCCTCAGTGCGCCCCAAGGATCTCAACTACCTAAATGCCTTAACAAAGTGGGCATGATGGATAACACCTCTAATCTCAGCTACTTGAGAGGACAAGGCAAAAGGATTCCAAATTCAAGGTCAACCCAGGAACTTAGCAAAACCTGTCAAAATAAAAACTAAAAAAGGATGGAGGCCAGGCACGGTAGCGCACACCTGTATCCCAGCACTTGGGAGGCTGACAGGAGGATCACTGCGAGTTCGAAGCCAGCCTGAGCTACTAGTAAGTAGTCCAAGGCCAGCCTGAATTACATAGCAAGACCCTGTCTCAAAATAAATAAAAAAAAAAAGACTTGGGTTCAATCAATCATCTTAACAGTTAACTTCTTTACTTCCAACAGACTCCAGAAATAGAAAACACAAGAATATATGTAAATAATGCCACAAATTTGGGTATAAATCATTTCCTGTTACCCTATTTCCCTGAAAATAAGACCTAGCTAGAAAATACCAGCCTTGAAAACCAGGGCTCAAAAATGCCAACCCCTCCAGGCTATCCTTGCCTTAGTTCCCATCACTCTTCTCTTGCTTGGTGGCTACTCTGTAAGACAGGTAAGTCAAGGATAGGCTGATTGGAGCTGGTTTTTTTGATCTCTAGTTTTCAAGGCTGATTATTTTCCAGCTAAGTCCTATTTTAGGGGGAAGAGTAGACACACATCAGACACTGACAAATACACAGAAGGAAAGAGGCTTTCCTAGATAAAATGAGCAAGGGGCTGAGGCTACAGCCCAGTGGTAGAGCACATGAACATGTACAAGGCCCTGGGTTTAATTCCCAGCTCCTCAGATGCAGCCCCAAATCAAAACAAACAAGCTAGCTGAAAAGTACTTTAGTCAAAGAGAATCCTGGCTTAACTATAGCATGGGTATAGGAAAGTATCAACAAATGAACATCTGAAAGCACACAGACTGTAAGTATATGGGTTTTTTGGGTTTTGGGGGCGGGGTACCGGGGATTGAACTCAGGTGCTTGGGCTTGCAAAGCAGGTGGTGGAACCACTGAGCTAAATCCCAGGCCCTGTAAGTATATGTTTTGAGCAACTACGACATGACAAGACCAGGATTATGGCTTAGGAAGAAATCTTGCACAGGCCAGGTAAATAATTTACAAGCACAGCCACTCTTAATAAAAACTACAATGCTCTTAACAGAAAAGACATTCAATTACAAACAACTTGCATATAGGTTCATAGTTATAATAATAATCTGATCAGTGTTCTACATTTTCACTAAAATTTCAAAAACTGGCACTATAATCTTCAATTGGTCCAATGTCTTAAAAGTCCATGTCTTGCAACATGGTTCCCTTCTTTTGTGCAACATCTTGCAGTGCTAATAACAGAATCTGCATGACTCCCTTTATCTATGCCTGGGGTATTTATAGTCCAGAACACAGCACATATTTGCCATGAAGGACTTTTTCCTTCCTCAAAATTAGTGTTTAGGCCAGGGATTTAGCTCAGTGGTTCCGACGCCTGCCTTGCAAGCACAAAGTCCTGAGTTCGATCGCCGGTACCAAAAAAAAAAAAAAATTAGTGTTTAGTGTCTAACTCGTCGTATCAAACATTACAAACATGACCACAAGATGAGGTGTATAAATACAGAACAGCCAAAGCATAAAAGGCACAAAAGGCTTTAAATGTTTGAAGCCTGCCACTTTGAGTATCTAAGAGTCCTAAAAACCTACTGACAAGTACAGCACATTGCTTATACTACATCACCATGAGTTTATACTCATGCTTACACAGCTTAATCTCTCATCCAACATTCTTATTTCACCTTAACAGCAACTATGTTAATCTATCCATACCTATATGCAACTTTCAACTGCTAGCCTGAAATAAATGTAAACCATCAAACTTGTTTATATAAACTAACACACAAGTACTTTTAGGTAAATTTACCATGTCTGGAGTTACATTGTTCTTTATGTACTGAGAGAACTGTTTCTTGTAAGCATCTTCATCTTCTTCCATTAGGTAACGCATATAATCAGCAACATTCTGACCCATGATGTGCTTCCGATGTACTTCTGCACTGAACTCCTTGCTTTCAGAATCATAACCAGGGAATCGTTTGGTACTAAAATAAATTTTTTCATATTTTAGTATAGATCAACTAAAATTAGTTCACTGATAGGAATTCAATTCATTAGCTGCCATCAGTCCCGTCTTGAAACAATTATTCCATCATATGCAACCAAAGGACCAACTACTGACTGCTCAGTTAGTAGGATATCATCATTCGGCAGCTCATCATTAAATTCCAGAAAAGAAACTCATGCAACAATACCCCCTCCATAAGTTCCAAACCCCTGGGTTCAAGTGATCCTCCTGCCTTACGACTTCCATGCACAGGTGTGGGACTACAGGTGTGGACAGCTGCACTCTGTCATAACACCCTTAAAAACAATTATAAAGGCTATTTATCACTACAAACTCTGCATTAACATAAGTTTCAAATTTTATCCACCAAATCCTGTAATTTCTTGATAGTGCCTCAAAGTAAAGGAGAATGATTTGTACAAGATAATTAAGGAAATCATCTAATGAGACACTTTGCACCTCATTAATTTGTTTCTAAACAGAGAAGAATTTACAATGCAGACTCACTTTGACTGTTGCAGACAATAAGAAAACATGCAAAAACATTTAACAGATGATCCAGGTATGTTGTTGACATGTGACTGTCATCCCCACACTCTGGAAATCTAAGGCAGGAAAACCACAAGTTCAAGCCCAACATTGTAACTTAGCAAGACTCTGTCTTAAAAAATAAGACTGGGATTACAGCTCAGTGCTAAGGCACTTATTTCAACTTCCAATGGGTTTGGGGGACAGAGGAGTTAATAGCCCTCTCTATTCAACAACTCAAACTGACGGAGCTACCAAGAATTGCCTGAAATATTATTTCCAATTGAATGTTTAGGAATCTTTCATAAACCTTTTAGATCCCCATTTTTCGTCAACGCAGTATATCAAAAGAAAAAAAATGCAGAGGAGAAAGTATAATTTCTAACCTAAATTAAATCACATGCAAAAGGTTGTAGCTTCCACCCCAGCTCTTCCACTTATTAGCTCCCAAACTCTGGACAAATCACTACCTCTTCATGGGTTATAATTCCTTCCTGCTATGCCAGGTTCCTTTTGGACAGTCCCTAGCATAGAGCAGGTATTCACTGATAAGTATTTTAAATCCAGTCACCTCTACAGTTCTACCAGTTAGAATCAAGGAAGTTCAGGAGTCAAGACATCAAGTTTTATACTACACTATTACCTGTGAGGGATAGACAAGCCTCCATCCACAGCACCCTTCAGAGCTCCAAAAACTTTATTGCCAGTTGTAGTTCTGGCAAGGCCTGCATCCAAATAGCAGGTGAAGGCACCAGGTTGACCATCAATGCTTTCCACATTGTATTCATCTCCAGTCACCTCCACCTGGCCTTCATAGATCTTATCCATGCCAAACCTATTAAGAAGCTATTAACAAAGAAGGCGATATAAATGCCTATTTAATAGTTACACCACTCTAAAATTAAAATATTTCACAACTATGTAATATTTAATTTGATCCTTACATTTACTCAAGAGAAATAATCTCCACATTTCACCAGTCCTTTTTTTTTTGGTACCAGGGATCAAACTCGGGTCCTTGCGCTTGCGGGGCAGGCAGCAATCACCAGTCTTATTTAGCTATAATTCAACTATTAAATATAAAATCACATGTGGTTTTGTATAACTTATTCAGGAACATAATTTTCTCTTTGGTACCAGGGATCAAACTCAGGACCTTGTGCTTGAGACAGGGAGCAGAACCACTAAGCTAAATCCCCAGCCCTAGGAACATAATTTTAAGGATAGGTTCCTGGGTTGAAGGGAACATCATTTGTACTCTGCTCTCCAAATATGCTATTTTAATTTGGACCACTGCTGGCATGCTGCAACCTAGCCATGGTTTCAGTAAGCCTGTACCTTTACACCAAGTTACTCTCGGGTATAATAATGTTGCCCCCTACTTAAACACCTTCATACCCAATGATAATGTGGGGTCCTTTAACAATGATGTATATGCTTGACAACTGCACCGCAAAACAGTAACTAAGACAAAAAATAGCCAGGGATTTAGCTCAGTGGTTCCGGTGCTGGTCCTGAGTTCAATCCCCATTACAAAAAAAAAATGTATTTGACCTGTTTGGGCCAAGGATTTGGGCCGGGGATTTAGCTCAGTGGTTCTGCCGCGTGCCTCGCAAGCACAAGGTCCTGAGTTCAATCTCCAGGACCAAAAAAACAAAGACAAGAAAAAAAGGCAAAATTGCATCTTCATTCCCGAACTGCATTAATATAGTACATACAAGAAACACTGCCAATCAGATACAAAAGTGATTAAAACAAAAATGAAACTTCCCATCATTTCTCAGGCCCCAAAAGTCAAAAATAATGTTTTTCAAGTTTTAATGTGCATACAAATTACCTGGGACATCCTATCAAGATACAAATTCTCAATGCCTGGAGTAGAATCATCACAAGTCTGCAATTTTAATGTACACTATTAAAAATAGCCTGCCTTGGGCCAGGGATTTAGCTCAGTGGTTTCACCACCTGCCTCGAAAGCGCAAGGACCCGAGTTCGATCCCCAGTACAAAAAAAAAAAAAAAAATGAAGTAAAAATAGCCTGCCTCGCAAGTGCAAGGTCCTGAGTTCGATCCCCAGTACCAAAAAAATAAATAAAATAAAATTAAAATAGTCCAATGACCTATACCTTTGAGTAGCCAATCTTTGTTGGCTAAGCAGCCACTGCTCACAAGTGGCTTTTCAAATTAAAATTTGCAGAAACTTGAGGCAGGAGGATTGTGAGTTTGAGGCAAGTCTGTACTACACAATGAGTTTAAGGTTAGCCTCAACTACACAGAGACCTTGACCAAAAAAAAAAGAAAAAGAAAAATTCAGTTCCTCAATAGCACTAGCCCATTTCAACTGCTTAAAATAGACACAGAAGACTAGTGGCTACCCAACCAGACAGATTTACAGATCTATCACCACTACAGAAAACTCTTTTGGACAGAGCTGGTACATACAACAACAATCAGGACAGAAAGACAAGCAAGCACTTTACCAGATTAGTAAAAAACACATTGCCGTCTCTCTACACTTTGTATTTATAATACCATCTTCCTTGCTAAGCCATGGAGCAACAGTAAGCACTCTCCTACAGTCAGGGGTGAGTCTCTTACCCACATACAAACATCCTAAAGACAATTCCAAACACCCAGCTAATCCCAATGAGCTATCAAAGTCATCTTATACATACCCTGCGGGCCAGCAGCAGGCCAGTACAATATGCTGCAGCATAATTTGTTAGGCCAACTTTCACACCGTATTTTGGTAGTTCATGTGCATAAGCTGCACAGACTATCATATCCCCTTCAATACGGGCATAAGCAATCTGTAGAAGAAAAATCAGTTTAGTAATCTGTTGCTTTCACTGTTTGTCCTAAGTGCCTTCTTTTTCAAAACAAAAATTTTTGGGCCGGGAACTTAGCTCAGTGGTTCCGTCGCCTGCCTCACAAGCGCAAGGAGTTTGATCCCCGGTACCAAAAAAAAAAAAAAAAAAATTTTTAAAGCCCTCGACATAGATCTGCATCACTTAAAATTTGTTAAACCCACTCACATCCAACTATCACTTATGACTTGGTAGTCTATGTAACATTTGAGCAGCTGTATATTAGGTGGATTTAGGTATCTAAACATTTGATTAATGTCATAGTATATAAAGCTAAAATTTCCAAATAAATATACACTTTGAATTATACTTGTTTCCTTATTCTATATACTGAAAAGGTTCTTAGCTGCATTAGCTGGTAAATTAAAGAGACACTTTTAAAGGTCAAGAAGGATAACCAATTATTTTAAATACCTTTTGAACTTAGGCTAAGTTCAACAAAGTTTCAGAAACCTCGTGTTTAGTATCTAAATGTAGATATGAAGATAAACTTGTGCCCGGAAACAGATTTGCCAGCTGAGCCTATAATCCCAGGAGAGGAGGCTAAGGCAGGAGGACTGCCCAGGGCCAACCTGGGTTACTAGTAAATTCAAAGCCAGTCTGAACTACACAGACCCTGTCTCAAAAAAGAAAGAAAGAAAACAGGTTTTCCTGCCTCCTATAAAAGATCAGCAAATCTCAACTATGAAAATGTTTCCTAGTTCTAGATGTTGTGAACACTAGAAACTGTGTTCTTAAGATTCTTTTAAGTAGGACTTTTGAACACTATTAAAACCTGCTTCAAACATTAAGCAGATATAAGAACAATCTCGAGTCTCATTAAACCTCTTTAATGACTTTGCCATGCAAAACCACATAGCAAGAGTCAGGACTCAGGCAAGGACAAACTCTTGTACTGGAATTGGGATGGGCAAGACATTTCTGCTTGCCTCATTTATTTTCTCACCCTATTCACATACATAAAAGCCTCTTTTCCCCAAATTAGAAAATAGCAGTGAGATAAAAATGGGTGAAGACATCGAAACATGGCTGATATTCCAGGTGTTTTTTAAAATACCAATTATCTAGTCTTCAACTCTAGACTTACTAAAAGTAAACGAACCACTCAACAGCCCACCTAACCTATTTATCATTTGCTTTGCTTCCCTAATACAACTTCTCTAACATGGTGAGTAAAAGGAAATGGGTTTTTATTACCACCCACTGCATGAGTCTAGAATACAACTTACCTGACAAATGATATCTCTGTTAGTTACACGAACTATCATCCTGTATTTAGGTGTGTTGTACTTATTTTTGTCCTGGATCACCAAGCGTTTCCGAGCATAGTAATCAGTTTTGCCCTCTGAAAAAAAAAAAAAAAAAAGTAAGCAGGGATACTGTACTACAAAACAGCACTTTTAAGGCTTAAAACATGAAAACCTGTCCATACCTCGTCTTCTTCTGAACTTCACTTGGTATCTCTTAAAGTAGGCCTTATTCTTGACAACTTTAACAAACCCCTTAAAGAAATAAAAAGGATGTTATTAAAACTTTGATAAATGTTTTTCACCTATACTTCTGACATGAGTTAACCATGTTAACAAAGTAACTTTTCAAGAGCAAATATATACCACTGCCAACTTTTGTAGCATCTCATGTTTCTCAAACTGGGATCAATAAACACTTCTACTTTCCACCTGTCACCAAGTTTTATAAAGCACAGTAAAAAGGATTCATTACAAAAACTGAAAAGAAGCAACATATAAAATGCAAGCTCCAACTTACTAGATTCGACAGATACAAAACTACTGTCCCATTACTTTCAGCTTTTAAACATATTTTCTGTACGTGTCTCCTCGTCGACAAGGAGTGCACTTTTGAGAACCACCGATCTACACAGCAGTCAATAGCTCAAACGTCCCATCCGTTCCGAACACCGTATTTTCCACTTTAGAGACCCTCAGATAACTACAAACTTCTCACTTCCTCGGTGCCTAAAACCGTCTGGCACCATACTTAACCAAGCAATTACTCCCCATTAAAATACGGCTATTTCACCCCACCTTTGGGGCCCAACAATCACCGATAACTAGGATTAGCAATGAACTAGAAAAAGAAGCAGAAAATGCGTACCCCAAATGAAGTGAGCGCGCCTCCGAGAGGGCCCTTCCATGGGCTATTTGGGGAATGGGCCACGGCCTCCAAGCGCCACTCACAGTTTTGGCTTCAATAAAAGCCACTTCCCCTGGCCAGGAACAAAAACTTTCTGAAAGATTGGCCAGGTACAACGCTCTCCTGGAAAATGCACGAAGGAGCCGGGCCAAGCTGGGCCCAAAGGTTCGCACCCCACCTCCACTCCGGCATCCCCCATCTTGGAGCCCAAGACAAGCAACCTTCCCCACCCGGCTGCCTGCCGGTGCCCCTTCAGACCAGCCACCAGCATCCCTGCAGGCCGTCTACTAAACACCCTCCTGACCCCAGGATCTAGCCTGGGTACCATTCCTCGCCCACCCCTCCCCCCCAAGCTAGCGCACTCTGCGGCAGCCATTAAGGCCACGCTGGGAGCGGCAGCCCGATACAGCAGAGCCGAGAATCTAAAGCCATCCAACCCCTGTGTCTCTCAAGACGGCCTCTGCGTTGGCGTCCCGGCACGGACAAGGAACCCCCATGCATCCACAACGCTGAGACTGAGGTGCCCACTTACCATCCTGCGGAATAAAGACCCGCTTACGCGGTTCCTCACAGACCTGCAGGCCTAGCAGCGCTACAGGGGGGAAAAGGCCGGGGCTCGGGCGCAGGCGCAGTATGTAGCGCTGCCGATTACGCCTGCGAAGAATCAAAGAGAGGGGGCACCGGCCCCAAGGTTTGCAGCCTTCTGCCCCCTGCTGGTTGGAGGCTGAGTGTTGCCCTTTGCCTTGTCCAAGCCTTCTGTCAAGAGTTCCTGGCTCAGAATCTTACAGGAATGGGCATTGAGCAGGCGCACGGAGGATTACGGGAGGCTTTCGCTGTTTTTGTTAAAGCGTTTTATCAAAAACATATAATACTTTTCTAAGAAAGAAAAATAATTAAGTGTAATGAATTTGCTCTGGAGCCCTCTTGCCCTCTCCAAGATTCTGCCTCCTGGACCACTCAGCATGGTCCAGGAACATGTAAGGCGCCCTTAAGAAGTCTTGCCTAGGGCCGGGGATTTAGCTTAGCGATGCCGCTGCCTGCCCCGAAAGCGCAAGAACCCGAGTTCGATCCCCGGTACCAAAAAAAGTCTTGCCTGAGGGCCTCAATCCTGGGGTAGGGACTATTCTGTCTTTCCACAGCACCTTTATACTTGCTTCAGCCCCCATAGACTGCAAACGCCCTTAGAGTCAGCCTTCTGAATCCCTGGCACTCAGCACAGTATAGCTGAAGTACGAAGCACTGGGGATGTAACTCTGTAGCAGAGCATTTGCCTAACGCGTAGGAGGCCCTGGGTCCAGTCCCCAGAAACACAGAGAAAGGGAGCAAGCATTCAGGAGACTGAGGCAAGACTGCAGGAAGTTCCAGGCCCACCTAGGCTATATAGAGTGAGTTCAAGGCTAGCCTGAATTACATAGCAAGGCCCTGTCTCAAAAAAACAGAAACAAAAGCATTTTAGAAAGCCAGGTGTGGTGACATGTGCTTGTAATCCTACAATTTGGGAGGCTGAGAGAAGAGGATTACTGGGAGTTAGACACCAGTTTGAGCTACATAAGTGAGTTCAAGATCAATAGCATAGGAAGACAAAAACAAATTCATTTTTTGCCAAAGACTATGATTTGCTCTTTATTTGGGCACCTTTGTCATCTGACTTTACTCTTCTAGAGCATCTCATGTTTTATCTAAAGCAAATCCAGCCAGGCATGGTGGCACACACCTATAATCCCAGCACTCAGGAGGTTGAGGCAGGAGGATCACAAATTCAAGGCCAGCCTGGGCTACAAAGCAAGACCCTTCTCAAAAAAAAAATTAAAAATAAAAAATAAAGCAAATCCAGCCAGGCTTGATTGCATATGCCTATAATCCTGGCATATGGGAGGATGATGCAAGAAAATCAAGAGTCTGAGGCCAGCCTGGACAATTTAGTAATACCTTGTATAAATAAAAAGGGCTAGGGAGGTAGCTCAGTGTGAAGGCCCTGGGTTCAATCCCTAGTACTGCCTCACACATACGTGTGCATACACACACCTTGCCCTCACATCAGAAAGGATTTGATAATTTGTTTTTTCTCCTTAAATAAAAGAAATTCCATTACTCAGGTCCTCCTGCACGCCAAAGCATTGTTCATTTCAAATGTCAACAGTGTCACAAACCCAGTCTTTGTGACCTTCAGGCATAATTGTCTTTTGTTTTGAGGACCCAGGACAAGAAATGTGGAGTAGCATTTCCCTGGGGCCTAGGTGTAGGTACCCAGGGCAGATGCTTAGAGTTCTGGTCCAGTTCGTGCCAAGTCCTAAGTGACAGAGGCAGCCCGTGGCTGTCCATGGTTTTTGTTTTGAGCCATGTACTCATTAATACATTTACTCTTTCTATATGTTTGTTTCTGTGCAAGGCTTTACAAAGTATGTGCACTGCATATTGGATGAGCCAGGGAAATTAGTACATTTACAAATAAGTATTTTGTGTGTATGTAGTGGTTGCTTGGTACTGAGAGAAAACACAAACTTTGAGGCATGATTAAGTACACTTGGATTTTATATGAGAGCAACAGAAAAAGATGCACTTACTTTCTAGCAAAAACTGAGCAACTTTTCAGCTTTTATCTCTAAGGTTTAAATCATAATTTTGAAATGTTCACACAAAATAATTAAAAATTAAGAAGTACAGGGCCAAGCAAGGTTTCTTCTTGTCAGAGTCAAAGGAAGTCACCTTTTGTAAACTTTACACCCACCGAAGATCGCAGGACCTGAAGAATGCCACCCTCTGCTAGACTGCTCTGTGAGACTTTGGCCTCCACTGATCTGTGAATCCCGATGACTTAGACTTTACTGCAGGATGGTGCCTGGGGAAAGGATAGGGGACTCCTGGGTATCTATGTACAGTATTCTAAAACATGAGCAGAAGATGCAGCTCACTGGTAGAGCACTTGCCCAGCATGCACAAGGCTCTGGGTTCTCCAGCATTAAAAAAAGAAAAAAAAAATCAGCAAACATCTATTGAGAAAATATGCATCATGTTCTATACTAAGCATCTATTATATTATCTCATTTAATCCTTAAAACTCCTGTAATAGCATCATTATTACCATTTTACAGATGAAGGAATGCATGCCACAGCCTGTTGCAATGGGACTCAGGTGTCACCAATAAAATTTTTTGGGGGGGGGGCGGGGATTTAGCTCAGTGATTCTGCCACCTGACTCACAAGCAGAAGGACCTGAGTTCGATCCCTGGTACCAAAAAAAAAATTTTTTTTGGTACCAGGGATCGAACTCGGGACCTTGCGCTTGCGAGGCAGGTGGCGGAACCACTGAGCTAAATCCCCGGCCCCCATCATTGATATAATTTTTGAGTCTGGGAACACCTTAAAACTGCTAATAGAGGGACCTGGTACTCTGAAAAATTCATAATTGTGTACAGTTGACTTTGAGACACCTTCCATGACAAATTTGGCTTAACGATATATAGTTCACTTTGTTTAAAAATAAAAGTGAAGAGCCAGGGATTTAGCTCAGTGATTCTGGCGCCTGCCTCACAAGCTCAAGGTCCCGAGTTCAATCCCCAGTACCCCCCCCCCAAAAAGGTGAAGCTGTGAAGCTGGAAGTGGTGGTGCCTGCCTATAATCCCAGTACTCTGCAGGGCTAAGGCAGGAGGATCACAAGTTCCAGCCCAGCCTGGGCAATTTAGCAGGACCTTGTCTCAAAATAAAAAACAAAAAAGAAAAAAGAAAGTACTGAGTATGTAGCTCTGTGCAAAGACCCTGGGTTCAATACCTGGTACTGTAAATAAATAAATAAGAAATTATCAAGCAAGGTGGAAAATGCCTGTAGCCCCAAATACTTGAGAGCTAAGGCAGGAGGATTGCTTGAGCCTAGGAGTTTGAGATCAGCCTGGGTAACATAATAAGATCCTTGTCTGTTAAAATTTAATGTAATGATTTAATTTAATTTTTAAAAAGGTAAAACTACAGTTAGTAAACGGTCATCTTTCAGGCCCTTAAGCTGAACCTGAAGAATTACAGTTCTTCAAAAAGCCAGGCAGGGAGCTGGGGATTTAGCTCAGTGGTGCAGCCGCCTTCCTCGAAAGTGGAAGGTTCCAAGTACGATCCCAGATACAAAAAAAAAAAAAAAAAAGACAGGCAGGATAGCTCACTCCTGTAATCCCAGCACCCAGAAGGCTGAGGTAGGAAGATTGCCATGAGTTAGAGGGCATCCTGGGCTATGTAGTGAGTTCAACGCCAGCCTGCACTACAGAGCAAGACCTGTCTCAAAACAAATTTTTAAAAAGTCAAAAAAAATGACCATAGTTTTATTTTGCTAGTTCTTCTAGGCCTAAAATAGATGACTAATAATAAATTTCATGAATCATTTCTGAGAATCCCTTTTTTAAATTACATAAATAATATCTGTGTCCTTCTTTAGATACTTGGGCATGCAGAGAAGGCATAAGATAGATACATGAAAGCTCACTAAGTTCTTTAAAAGAAACAACATAAAATTATTGATTCTTCCCTTAACACATCCCAATAATGCTAACTTCTTCAAGGAAATACTACAAATAAAGGTGTAATTATATTTGTTACATTCGACCTCAAGTGCAGGGCATAACACTGTAAGTAATTTTCATGTTTACATGTAGGGTCAGCATCTTGGGGAGTCTGTGCTTAAAGGCATAATCTGAATGACCCTTGGAATAAACACTGTGGCCATCAGATGAGTGTTTTAATATACAGGAATGACTGCAGGATTCAGAGGGAGGAGATAGGACAAATATATAAAATACTGGGTATAGAGCAAATAGCACCAAACATCTTCAAGTCACACTTGATGTCTCTGTTTTTCTCAAATTTCACATCCATTTCCTGGTGGCTATACTTTTATTTATTTATTTTGTTGTTGTTGTTTGTGGGGTTTTTTGTTTGTTTGTTTGTACTGGGGATTGAATTTAAGTTTTTGCACTTGCAAGGCAGGCAGCAGAACCACTGAGCTAAATCCCTGGCCCAAATACTTTTAAATATATACAGAAAATATTTCCCAAAAAAAGAGGAGAGAGGGAGGAAGGAAGGGAAGGAGAGAGGGAAGGAGGGGAGAGAGAGAGGGGAAGAAGTGGAAGAGGAGGGGGGAGGAAGGAGGAGGGGAAAAGGAGAGGAAAGAATTAAAGGAAGAAAGGAAGGAAGGATCTGACCACTCCTCATCCCCTCCAGTGCTATCACCCTAGTCCATTCTACCACTGTCATTGTCAAGGTGGTTGTATTAACCTCTTAACAGTTCTCTGTGCTTTAAACCTTGCCCTTCTACAGTTCGTGCTCCACACAGCCAGGCTTTTTTTTTTTTTTTGGTACCAAGGATCAAAATCGGGACCTTGCGCTTGCGAGGCAGGAGGCAGAACCATTGAGCTAAATCCCCGGCCCTCTTTTTATATTCTTTAAAACATAAGTCAGATCATGTCACTCCTGTGCTCAAAACCCTCATGGCCCAACCCCCCATCGCAGCCTACACAGCCCTGTATGCTTTCACCTCCACCATGTCTCTCTGTCTTCATCACTCCCCCGTCCATCCCTTCCTCATTCTGCTGCAACACACTGGCCTTCAACCATGCTACTCTCAGGATTTTTGCATTACCTGTTTAATCTGCTTTAACTGGTTTAGCCCACTAGGCATTGATTTGGTGTCTGCCTTACCTCTTTCAGCTCTATTCACTTGTCTTTTCAGAAAGGCCTACTCTAACTGCTGCATCTAAAACAGACTTCCCCCCTACTCTGCACATCCTGCCTTTTCTCCATAGTATCTACTACCAGGTACCAATTACACATTGATTTACTAATTTGTTTATAGTTCATCTGCCTTTCCTACCAGGAAGGGAATATCATGTGTTGCAATCAATCACTACTGTATTTCCAGCATGCACATCAGAGTTTGGTACAAAATAAATTTACCGAATAAATGAAATGACTACCATACTTTGGCAGACACAATGTAATCTCTGATGATTTGTTCTAGTTGGTTCATGTGTTAATTGGCCTGTAATAATCTACCCCAAAATACAGAGGCTTCTTTCTATTTTTTTTTTCAAGAGACAGGGTCTTGCTATGCTGTCCAGACTGGGTTCATCCAGTCATCCTGGGCTCAAGCAATACTCCTGCCTCAACCTCCTGAGTAGCTCAGAGTGTCACTGTGTTTGGCTTTACAGAGGTTTTTAAAATGAGAACACTCAATTACTTTGCTCATGAAGCTGAAATTTGGGCAAAACTCAGTTTAAAAGGTTTAACTGTACTCCATTTGGCATCAGTGGTAGTTCAATGGGGGCCCGGAGTCCTCACATTCAGGTGCTAGAAGCATAGTTCCTTTCCACATGAGCCTCTCCATGGCTTCCTGGGCTTCCTCACAGAATGGTGGCCAAGTTCTAAGACTGAATGTGCAGTCATTAAGTCATTAAGACGTAGAAGTGCATGGCATAGATCGACTTCACTGTACTCTGTTGGTTAAGGCAGTCATGAATTCATACCCAAGATGAGGGAGACATGAATTTCACCTTCTAATGGGGAGAGTAGCATGGCTATAGAAGAGCATGAAGAATGGAAGATATTGTTGTACCTTTGGCTATCACTGAAAAATACAATCTTCTGTGCTAATTAAACCAGTCATTGAAAAGCTGTAAATAATTGTAACCATAAATATATCAGTACATATGGAACCATAAATACATCAGTTACATAATAATTCGGCCTCATGTTTAAAAAGTTACACTTAAAGCCAGACATGGTGCCTCATGCCTGTAATACCAGCACTCAGGAGGCTGAGGCAGGAGGATCCAATGGAGTTCTAGGCCAGGCTGAGCTACATAGTGAGTTCAAGGCCAGCCAGGGCTGCATGGTAACACCCTGTCTCAAAACACCAAAAATGAAAAAATTAAAAAAAATCAAAAGAAAGAAAAGTGACACTTAAAGCTGGGCATAATGGCATACCTCTAGTCTTAGCTACTTGGGAGGTTGAGGCAGGAGAATGATTTGGGCCCAGGAATTCAAGACCAGACTTCATCTCAAAAAAGAAAAGAAAAGAAAAAGTTACACTTAGAGGATCTCAGAAATAGAAATCTAATTTCTGTCTGGATTTTGCTCTGGTACTGCCTGCCATGCTTCTTCACAGTCTATAATCACTTCTTTTTTGTCTGCTTTTTTAGACAGGGTCTTGCTTTGTAGTTCAGGCTGGCTTTGAGCTCACTATGTAACCCAGGCTGGCCTTGAACCTGCACTGATCCTCCTGCCTCTGCCTCCCAAGTGCTGGGATTACAGGTGTGCACCACCATACGCAGTTTGATTCTATAATCACTTCTTTAAAAAGGACTTCAGGAGCTGGGGATTTAGCTTAGTGGTTTCGCTGCCTGCTGCGCAAGTGCAAGGACCAGAGTTCAATCCCTGGTACCAAAAAATAAAAAATTTAAAAAAATGAAAAGGACTTCAATCAGGACTGGATTCTTGCTCCTTTCTTTCCTCTAAAACAAATATATTAAATGAGTATAAATAACAATATAATATAAAGTCAATAATTCATTCTTGCCACTATTCTCCCAAATGTTCTAATCTTTTCTTTTTGTTTATGAGGTGGGGGTCTCACTATGTTGCCCATGCTGTAACTCCTGGGCTCAAGGGATCCTCCTGCCTCAGCCACCCAAGTAGCTGGATTTACAGACACTTGCCAATGTGTCCAGCTAAATGTCTGAATTCTTAATTTATCTCTTTCTTAAATATTCTTTGTTATGGTTTATATCTAGCTGTCCCCCAAGAGCCTCATGGGCTCATACACTGGGCTTTTGGAAGGTGACTGGACTATGGGGGCATATAGCTAACTTGATCTTAGGCGGTGGGGTCTCTTGGAAGAGTCAGGTCACCAGGGGTGTAGCCTGGAAAGATTTATCTCTTTCCCCAAGTCCTTCCTTCACTCTTTCTGGTTCCTGGATGCCATGACTTGAGCAGCTTTTCCTCTGCCATGCCCTTTTGCCATGCTGTCCTGCCTTGGAGCCAGCTGACCATAGACTGGAAACACAGGCCAAAATAAATCACCCCTCCTTTAAGTTGTGGGTGTTGTGTCCCAGGGAGGAGGAAAGTGACTTCACACTCCTGTGCAGTTAGACACATGAATTACAATTATTTGTTTATAATCTTAGTTTTTCTATTGACTTGTTGGCTTCTTTCTCTATTGATTTTTAAATGTTCTGTATGTATAAAGAGCACTTACTATTTTTCCCCTGGGTTATTGCTCATCTTCTAATTTTATTTGAGGCATTTTACATTTATGGCTGATCATGGGTAGTAGGGTTTCACTTGCAGTACCACTATATACCAGAAGGGGTCGTGTGGCCAGGAAGCTGTTGGAAGAGGAAGCTGTGTTTCTAGAGGCGGAAGGAAAACGGAAATGAAGGAGGATGCCTGAAAAAGCTTGGGAGGAGCTTGCCGAGATTCCTCTATTTCCAATAATGGAGAGGAAGGAATGAGGATGGGGCGGGGGGCAGAGGTGTTTTAAATTTAAGGGGGCTGAAGGATTGCCTCGGAAGAGGTAATTAATGACAGTCTGAGATGTCAGCGTTGTTATCCCCAAACCAGAAAGAAACACAGCGCTTCATGGATTTTTGCGTAGATCCTATCCCTGAGCACTTCGTAGACTGGCCACAAAATAGGGGATACCCTATGGATACAACTTTATTTTTTTTGTGCTGGAGACCAGGGCTTTTGCCCTGAGCAACTTCCCCAGATCTTCCCCCCCCCCCACCCCACCCCCACCCCCCCACCCCCCCCCCCACCCCCCCACCCCCCACCCCACCCCCCGCTTTGCGGCACTGGGGATCAAACTCAGGGCCTTGCACTTGCCAGGCAGGCTCAGTGCCACTGAGCCATATCCCCCCCCCCCCCCGCCTTTTTGAGACAGGGTTTCACTATATAGTTCAGGCTGGCCTTGAACTCACTATGTAGCCCAGGCTGCCCTCAAACTCAGAGCAAGCCTCCTGCCTCAGCACCCTGAGTGCTGGGATTACAGGTACAGGCCATCATTACATATACATATACATATGTATGTGGCTCACTATATATACATTTGTTAAAAATTGTAACATAAAACCTCTCTCCCACAACAAAGGGGTTTTTTTTTTTCTATAATAAGATAGGTACATTTTTCTTGTTCTACCAGAATCTTCTCAGGAAGAGCACATTACAGTATTTGCTGGAGGAAATACTTGGATAAGATCTGCTGTGGAAGGTGAGACCTCAAGGACATGCTGAAGCATCAGGCTACGTTAAAATGAGAGACAAAAAAAAAAAAAAAAAAGCTTAAAGCCTTAGGTTCAGTCCTCTCCTCAGCACCAGAGGGGAAGAAATGTGATATATTTCTGTAAAGTTTAGGGAAGGGAGAGGAGGTTTTATAAAACACAGCCTGTAATCCCAGCACGCACCTGGAAGGCTGAGGCAGGAATAGCTTGGGCTAGGTAGTGATTTTAAGGTCAGTCTGAACTACAAAGCAAGACCTTCTCTCAAAGGGGGGGGGGAGAGGGGGAGGAGGAGGGAGAGGGAGAGGGAGAGGGAGATCACACTTTGATAAATCACCCCAGAATTCATTTTGTTCCTTTCATGCTGTACACCTGTGCACCCTGTTTCTCTGGGATGAATGTTATCTGAACCTGTTCAGGCCTGAGTTTTAGAGCAAGCAAGTTTTAGGGTTCAGCCTGGCTCCACTATTACCTTCCAGAGCCCCAAATTCTTTACCTACAAAGTAACAATAATAATAGTACCTATCTCCCAGAGTTACTATGGGGATTAAATAAATACTACTCAATGCTTACTCTTATTAGCAGTATTATGGAAATGCAGAATGGCCTAATTCCTTCCTTGCTGGTTTATGATCTCTTGGTTTATCTATTGAAATGGATATGGGAAAGTGCCAGGACCTGAACACAAAGGGAATGTTTCCTGAATAGGACTAGACAGAAACAGGGCAGTCGAGTAGTAACAGAACAGTCATAATGGAAGGCTCCATGGCAATTAAATACCTTCTTGGCTAAGGTCAAATATTTCGTGATCAGAGATCATTTAAATAAGGTTTTATTCCATGTGGATGCAAATGCTGCTGGGAAAGATACCCTGGGAATGGCTGAAATATTCACACTTTGAAGTGAATAATTTCAAGCTATCTTTTCTTAAGAAGAGAAATGATAGGGAAAACACAGGGTTGCTGTGGGCTTCTGAAAATGATTTAATCATTAATCAGATCAATAGAGAGAAAAATAGAAAAAGTGAGTCCGAAAGACAAACTTGAAGGATTTAATGATTAAAATGTTAGGCATTTAGTTAAGAGAATCCATCTGCAAAATCTTGATGTAGCAGACAGTGAATCTGGGCAATGTTGGACAAATCAACATGGAGAATGAAACTTCCATCTATGGGTGTTGCCTTCCAAACCAGCGTAAGTGGTTAGGCTTGTCGACCTGCTTCTCATTCTGACATTGCTTAACTTCACTTTTGGAATTTGTCTGGGCTAATTTCTCTGGAAGTTTCTGTAGTGTTGGAGTCTGAGAGCTAGAACTGAGGATCACTGTGAGTGTGTTGCTCACTCTCAGGCTTGTGACTGACAGCTTTGGGGTGGTTTCAGTAATTTGACATGGTGGCTAAGCAATAAGAGACCTATGAGAGACCAAAGGAACATTTTAGGATTCAGACTTAAGTTCAAGTCCTGACTCAATGGCTTGCTAGTTGCATGACTTTATGCAAATTTCTTAACTATTCTAAAACTCAAGTTTCTCCATCTGTAAAATGGGATTAATAATCTATTTACCTCTTGGGCTCATTTGTTGGTACTAAATAATATACTTGGCACATAGTAAATGCCCAGTGAAATACAGCTATTTTTGTAATTGTATTAAAATGGAGTACAATGGTGTAACTCTCTGGATAGGGTTGGAGTGTGTCCTCCAAGGACACACTTGTGTTAGAAGCTTGGTCCTCCTTAGAATAATTTGGGCAGTGGTGTAATCTTTAGAAAGTGGAGCCTAAACTGGGCATGGTCCCATATGCCTATAATGACAGCACAATTCTGAGCCCAGCTTTGGCAAATTATTGACTTGGCTTTAAAATTTTTAAAAAGAGTTGCCAAGAATTTTTTTTTAAAAATTTTAAAGACTGGGTCTGTAACTTAATGCAGAGACTCTGGGTTCAATCCCCAGTGGAAAGAAAGGAAGAAAGGAAGAAAGAGAGAAAGGGGAGAAAGGGGAGGAAGGAAGAGGAGGAAGGAAGGGAGGGAGGGAGGGAGACAGAGAAAGGAAGGAAGGAAAGAGACAGGAGAGAGGGCCTGGTGGAAGGTAGTTAGGTCACTGACTGGAGGTGCCACCTTCAGAATGGATTAATTTAGTTCTCATGAGACCCCTAGTTACACTAGTTAGTTCTTAGAAGAGTTGTTAGACTTTTGTTTTGTTTTGTTTTGTTTTACAGTCTTGCTGTCTAGTCCAGGCTGGTCTTGAATTCACTCTGTAGTTCAGGCTGGTCTTGAACTGGTGGCAATCCTCCTACCTCAGCCTCCCAAGTGCTAAGATTACAGGTGAGAATCACCACACCTAGCAGAAGAGGGTTGCTAGACAAAAACAACTGGCCAGGGATTAACCACCTGCTTGCAAGCACAAGATCCTGAGTTTGATCCCTGGTACCAAAAAAAAGAAAAAGAAAAAGAACAACTAGCCCCTCTGTGTTCTCTGGCTTCCATGTGATCTCTCCCTCTCCCATGTTCTCCCACCATGATGCTATCAGCCAGCAAGGTCCTTGCTAGAAATAGCATCATGCTATTTGGACTTTCATCCTACAGTATGGTGAACTCAATGGACATCTTGTCTCTGTATTACCTAACCTCGGGTATTTTGTTATAGCAATGGAATATGAACTAGTATAGATGGTATTAACTGTGCTAAGCCATAGTATACAGTTATTTAATCAAATACTAATGTAAGTGTTGCATTGAAGATATTTTATAGATTTTTGAAGATATTTTGTAACATCTATGGCCAGTGGACTTTAAGTAAAGGAGATTACATTTGATAATATGGGTAGGGTTCATCTAAACAGTTGAAGGCCTAAAGAGAAAAAAGAGATTTCCTGGAGAAGAAATTCAGCATAAAGCCTTGCCTGAGTCCTAGCCAACCAGCTTATCATACAGATGTCAGAATTAAGACTGAAGCATCACCAGGCACAGTGGCACATGCCTGTGGCTCCAACCCTAAGGAGGCTGAAGCACGAGGGTGGCAAGTTTGAGCCTATTCTGAGCAATTTAGTGAAACCATGTTTCAAACAAACAAATGAGAGAGAGAGAGAGAGAGAGAGAGAGAGAGAGAGAGAGAGAGAAACTAAAGCATCAACTCCTACATAAGTTGCCAGTTGCCAGTCTTCTCTACAGATTCAGACTAAGCCAAGCTCCACAATCACATGAGCCAATTCCTTAAAATAGAGGGATTGTGTGTGTGTCTGTGTGCACACAGACACACACACAGACACACACACACACACACACGCATGCATATGGGTGTATCCTATTGGCTATTTCTCTGATACATGGGGTATACTTTAGCATAGATCAACATATGGTGTTGCATGCCTTTAGACCAGGGTACTCAGAAAGCTGAGGTAGGAAGACCACTTACTCCCATGAATTCAAGACTGCCCTGGGCAGTTGGGTCTGGTGGCACACACCTGTAATCCCAACACTATGGGAGAGGCTGGAGGATCATAAGTTCAAA
Organism: Heterocephalus glaber; assembly: GCF_053883595.1. Taxonomy (NCBI): domain Eukaryota; kingdom Metazoa; phylum Chordata; class Mammalia; order Rodentia; family Bathyergidae; genus Heterocephalus; species Heterocephalus glaber. The sequence continues at coordinate 27,761,721 of NW_028258296.1, read as the reverse complement.
CCCAGCCTGGGCAATTTAGCTGCTTAGCAAGACCCTGTCTCAAAAAATTAAAAAGGACTGGGGATGTAGCTCAATACAGAGGCCTTGGTTCAAACCCTAGTACCTCAAAAACAAAACAAAAAATCAGCCTGGGCAACAGAGATTCTATCTTTAAAAAAAAGTCCTCCAAATAGCTCATGAGACCAAATTAGAACTTCCACAGGAAGTGGGAGTCCCTCAGCTACTGTTCAACACAAAGTGTCTGCACAAAGCCAAAGAACAATCACTTGCTATTATAGACCTTCTTCCCTCTGCGAGTTGCTTCTCTATTACCATCCTCAGGAATTCACAAGGAAGAGCTGTCAGAGGAGCCTACTTCCTTGTGACTCAAGGACTTTACAGTAAGCCTAATGACCCTGCTGTATCAGAATCATTGCAGAAAGACCTGCTTTCCCAGCTACCTGTTCATTAGTAACTCTGAACAAAAAGTAAGGGTCACAACATGCATGAATAACAAATATCTTCTCCAAGCCCCAAGGATTCAGTGATGGACTCTTTCCCAGCTTATGTCACAGATGTTTCCAAAACTATTATAAAGATAACATTGATTGAGATCAGAGTTGGGAACAGTTATTTTGAAATTCCCAAAAGGTACCTAGCTATTGATTAAACCTCAGATAAATTAATTGCTACGTCTGGGCAAGAAGCAGCTACTTAAGCAAGATGTGTTTGGACATTTCTCATGTTAACAATTAAGATTTTTAAAAATCTCCTTGTCAAATGATTGAAAGTTACTAAATTTACAAGAGGTAGAGGAGTAGCTCAGTGGTACTGCATTTGTCTAGTAAGTGGAAAGCCATGGATTGCATCTCCAGCACTACAAAAGCCAAAACCAAACCAAAACAAACAAACCAAAAGAAACCCCTTAAAAATCAAGGCATTACTGCTTGAAGACCACGCCTACAAAAGAAAACCTAATAGACATAGTATTAGTGTGGATTGTCTCTCTTAGTAGGAAACTTTTTTGGGAGGGAGTACTATAAACACCAAATGCCTAGCTAATTAATATGACCATTTAAACACTTGTGTGTGTAGGGGGGTACTGAGGATTGAACCCAGGGACTCACATATGTTTTCTTTTTTTTTCACTTATGTTTATTTTGTTTTTGTTTTGTTTTGCTTTGGTACCGGGGATTGAACTCTGGACCTTGCCCTTACGAGCCAGGCGGCAGAACCACTGAGCTAAATTCCCAGCCCGCACATGTTTATTTTGAAACAGTCTCACTAAGCTTGCAAGGTGGCCTCAAATTCATCATCTTTCTTTTTTTTAAAAAAAAAAATTTAATACAGGGGCCTGGGATTTAGCTCAGTGATTTTGCCGCCTGCTGCGCAAGTACAAGGACCCATGTTCAATCCCCAGTACCAAAAAAAAAAAAAAAAAAAAAAAAAAAATTCATACCAAAGCATTTTATTGTTTGCAAGTTTTTAAACAGTGATGATTTTTCTATTGGTACATTTTACATATATATAATGATAACACTCATAAGGAGTTTGTAACTGTACATGATACGTCTTGTTTCTTCTTTATTTCCCATTCCTCTCCCCTTCCTTCAACCCTTTTTCTCCTCCTTATTTACAAAAATTTTATTTCCATTTTCCCCTCTATTCTTTTTTCTTGCCCCCTCTCTCTTTTCCCACTCCCCTGTCCCTTGTTCTGCTTCTCATTAGAACATTTTCTTCCCATTTCCCAATATCTATTATATATTTTGGTCCTTATTTACACTTTCAGTTTCTCACATCAAAGAAACAATGCTGTATTTAAACATGTGTGTTCAATTTATGTCACTTAACAGTATGGACTCTAGGTGCATACATTTAGCTAGAAATGTCTCAAGCTTATCCTTCTTTATGTCAGAGTAGTACTCCATTGTATTAAAAAAAAAAACTACATCTTTATCCATTCATTGATTGATGGGCATTTGAGTTATTTCCAAGATTTAGCTATTATGAACTGTGCTGGTACAAACATGACTGTGCATATTTCACTGTGGTATGATGCTTTTAATTCTTTTGAAAAGATGCTAAGAGGGGGAATAGCCAGGTCAAATGGAACCTGTAGGTTTTGTTTTTTGAGGGATCTCCACACTAATTTCTACAGTGGTTGCACCAGTTTACATGCTCACTGAAAATAGAGAAGGATTTCTTTTTCCCCACATCCCTGCCAGCATTTGTTATTGGTTAATTTCTTGATAATATTCATTCTTTTTGGAGTGAAGTGGAATCTTAGTGGTTTTTTTCCCTTTCTTTCTTTTTTTTTGGTACTGGGGATCAAACTCAGGACCTTGTGCTTGTGAGGCAGGCATGGTGCCATTAAGCTAAATCTCTGGTCCTCAGTGTTGTTTTAATTTGCATCCCTCCAATGGCCAGTGATGTTGAAGATTCTTTCATATACTTATTTGCCATTTCTACTTCTTCATGTGAGAAGTGTGTATTCATTCCAGATGTACATTTTTGGGTTGGGGGTCTGATTGTTTGAGTTCTTTATATATTCTAAAAGTTTATATATTCTAGAGTTCTTTATATATTCTATATATTAGTCCTTTGTCTGAGGAACAGCTGGCAAAAATTTTTTCCAACATTATATGTTGTCTCTTCACTTTGTTGGCAGTTTCTTTTTGTGTGCAAAAGCTTTTTAATACGAAAGATCCCAGTTGTTGATTCTTTGAGATACTTCCTGTGCAATCGAGGTTTTGTTAATAAAGTCTTTGCCTATGTTAGACCCAGCGAGACAGAACCAACCAGAGACCGATATGAAATCCACACAGGAGTTTATTACCGGCTGGGACCCGAGCCGAGCATCAGATTTGAGCCTCAACTGGGGGGAGACAAACATGTTTTATACACCTTTGAGGCCAACAGTTTCTAGGCCCCACTATGGGATAGAACTAGCAAAGCAAGCAAAAGGTACAGAAGTGGAATGTCCTGCCGTTAGAACATTTGTAAAACAACAGTTGATTAATTGTTGTTTCTAAAGAGACTTTCTAAGGGGAAGAGGTTTCTAAGCTTCCTCCTTCTGAGTTCATCTAAAGGGTAGGCAGGTGGGTCAAGCAGCAATATGGAGTCTGTTTTGCTAACTAGGGTCCTTCAAGCCTACACCAATTTTTTCAAGAATTCTACCTATTCTCTCTTCCAGCAGACTTAGCATTTCTGTTCTAATATTTGGATCTTTGATCCATTTTGATTTTAGTTCAGTGCATGATGAAAGAGATGGGGCTAGCTTTAATCTTTGGCATTTGGACAACCAGTTTTTTCAACACCATTTATTATAGAGGCTGTCTTTCTTCCAGTGAAGGTGTTTGGCTCCTTTGTCAAAGATAAGGTGGGTAAGTGTATTTAAAGTTATTTCTGCCTCTTCTAATCTTTTTCATTGATCCTCTAATCTCTTTTTTGGGGTTTTTTGTTTTTTTTGTGTGTTTTTTTTGCCAATACCATGTCCTTTTTATCACAGTAGCTTTGTAGAATAATTTAAAATTCAGGATTGTGATGCCCCCTGCCTTGCCTCTGTTGCCTAGGGATTGCTTTTGCTATTCTAGGTCTCTTCTGGTTTCAAATAAATTTTAGGTTGATTTTCTCTAATTCTGTGAGATATGCTATTGATTGGTATTTTGATAGGGATTGCATTAAATCTGTATAACAATTTTGGAAGTATGGCTATTTTCACTATATTGGTTCTTCCTACCCAAGAACAAGGGATATCTTTCCATTGTCTGATATCCTCTTTCATCTCCTTCAGAGCACTGTAGTTTTCCATGTAAAGGTCTTTTATTTCCTTCATTAGATCAACTTCTATGTATTTAATTTTTTGGATGGTATTGTGAAAGGTGTTGTTTCCCTAATTTCTCTCTCACTGAGTTTGTTATTGGTGTATTGGAATGCTATTGATTTTTCAGTGTTGACTTTGTATCCAGCTATGCTACTGAATTTGGTTAATAAATCTAGGAGTCTTTTGGTGCAGTTTTTGAGGTCTTCTATGTAATCCCCAAATAATGATAATTTAACTTCTTCCTTTCTTATCCTTATTTCTTTCTCTTGTCTGACTTTTCTGGCTAATGTTTCTAGAACTATACAGAATAAAAATGGTGATAGCAGACATCCTTGTCCTGTTCCTGATTTTAGAGTGAAAGATTTCAGTCTTTGTTCATTTAGTGTGATGTTGGCTGTTGGCTGTTGGTTTGCCATAGATAGCTTTTATCAGCTTGAGATAAAGACCATTGATTCCAATTTTCTGTAGGTTTTTTTTTTTCTTTTGTTACAGGGGGTCAAACTCAGGACCTTGTGCTTTCGAGGCAGGTGGTGGCACTACTGAGGTAAATCCCCAGCCCTTCTGTAGGGTTTTTATCATGAATGGGTGTTGAACTTTGTCAAACACTTTTTCTGCATCTATTGAGATGATCATATGGTTTTTGTCCTTGGCTCTGTTAATGTGGTATATTACACTTATTAATTTGCATATGTCGAACCATCCCTGCATCCCTGGGATGAATCCTACTTGGTCATGCTGTATAATCTTCTTGGTGATTTGCTGCATTCTGTTTGCCAGTTTTTTGTTTTTTGGGTTTTTTTTTTGGTACTGGGGATTGAACTTGGGTCCTTGAACTTGAGCTTGCTAGGCAGGTGGCAAAACCACTGAGCTAAATCCCTGGCCCTGTTTGCCAGTTTTGTATCGGGGGTTTTTGCATCTATGTTCATTAGGAAGGTAGGCCTATAGTTCTCTTTTTGGTTGGATCCTTCTCTGGTTTTGTTATCAGGGTAATGCTTGTTTCCAGGATTGATTGTGAGAGTATTGCTTCCCTTTCAATTTCATTAAAGAGTTTGAGAAGTAGTGGCATTAGGTCTTCACTAAATTTCTTGTAGAATTCAGCAGTGAATTCATCAGGGCCTGGGCTTTCTTTGATGGTAGGTTTTTAATTACATCTTCAATTTCATTGACTGATATTAATTTATTTAGAATTTTTATATCTTCTTGGTTCAGCTTTGGTAATTCATACGTATCTAGGAATCTGTCCACTTCTTCTGTTTTCCATCCATTAGTATACAGGTTCTCCAGGTAAGTATTGATGATCTCTTGGATTTCTGCAGGATCTGTTGCGATTTCACCCTTTCATTCCTAATTGCATGGATTTGAGTATTTTTTTTTTCTTTTTTGATAAGGTTGGCTAAGGGTTTGCCAATTTTATTTAATTTTTCAAAGAACCAACTCTTTGATTCATTGATTCTTTGTATTGTTTTCTTCATCTCCATTGCATTAATTTCTTCTCTGATCTTTATAATTTCCTCCTTTGTATGAGATTTGGGCTTGGCTGGCACTTCTTTTTCTAGAAGCTTGAGGTTCAACATTAGTTTATTTGATCTTGCTCTGTTTTCCTAATATAGATATTTACCACTATAAATTTCTCTTGTAGGACTGCTTTAGTTGTGTCTCATAAATTCTGGTATGTTGTATTGGCATTACCATTTAATTGTAGAAACTATCTAATTTCTTCTTTAATTTCATCTGTGACCCATTGGTTGTTCAGGAGGGTTTTATTTAATTTCCATGTGTTTATGAAGTCCTTGTGGTTTCTTTAGCCATTGATTTCCAATTTCATTTTACTATGGTTTGATAATATGCATGAGATAACTTCAATTCCTTTGCATTTACTTAAGCATGTTCAATGAGCTAGTATGTAGTCTATTTTTGAGAATGTCCCGTGTGCAGCTGAGAAGAATGTGTATTCTGATGTTGTGGGATGGAACACTCTGTAGACATCTAATTAAGTCCATTTGTTCAAAAGTTTAGTCCTGTTCTGATATTTCTTTGTTGATTTTTTATCTAGTTGATCTGTCTATTTGTGACAGTAGGGTATTGAGGTCCCCCATTACAATTATACTAGTGCTTATTTAATTTTTTTTATTACTTAAATTCTTTTATTGGTACATTTTAGGTATACAGCACATTTACGTTTCTCATTGGGAACTTGTACCTTTACATGATGCATCTTGGTTCTTATTTTTTCCCCATTCCTAGCCCACCCTTCCCTATTTACAAAGACTTTGTTATTTGATTTTTTAAATGTCTGTTAATATTTGTCTTATATAGTTAGCAATTTTACCCTCAGGGGATAAAATGTAAAAGGGGTTGGGGGAAAAATAGAGAAATAGAAGAGGAAGAGATTAAAAGCAAGGCTGGAGTGCAAGGTTCCGAGTTTGATCCCCAGTACCAAAAAAAAAAAAAAAAAAAAGCAAGGCTGGAGAACAAGGGAAGATTACTCAAACTTTGGGAAACTGGTGATGAAGACAGGAGTGAAAGAGAGAAAGAAGAAATAAAAACAAAAACAGAGCAGAACAGAACAGAAGAACAACAAAACTAAAAAGAATGTTCACATTCATATAAAAACAAAAACAAGCAATCAAGAAAAAAATGAAACAAAACAAAAAAGAAGAAGAAGAAGAAAATGACCACTTCAGGGAATGTCTCTGCTGTCACTGCCAGACAGAGTTAGCAGCCAGAGCCCAGATCTATGTTGAGTAATCCCAGCAAGCCAGCCATAGATTTCAGGCAGGGTAATGGATATTCTCAGTAAGCCTGCACCTTTAGTTCCACTAAAGATAAGGCTGATTTCTGGCTATGAGGCTGGAACCCAATTTGTTCAGCCTGTAACATTCCCTGTGCCTCCTGCCGGCTTGATCTCAGTTCCCTGCAAGCTTGAACTCAGCTCCTTGACATCCTAACTTGAACTTGGTCCTGCCTCACCTGACACTGGGAGCCGCTAGATGGAGCCAGACCAAAGCTGCTCTGCATTCTGAGCTCAGTTGACCCCTCTCCAAAATGGCTACCAGCCAATCACCCTTTCCTGGGGGACATTTAACCCGAACAATTAACCAGCCATTGTAGTCTGCTGTGTCCACTGCTGCATTCCACTGGTGCATTTCTCCACGGAGGCCTCTGGAGTCACCGTGTGTCTGCAGGTTCAAGCTACCCCTCCCACACAGTGAGTCAGGGCTCAGGGAGAAAGCGCTGCTTGGCACCCCCTTCTGTGTTGAAGTCTCTCTCTTCACTGTCACTGTGGGCTTCAGTTCTTGCTTCAGATCTTTGCTGGGTCCTGAGAACCCACTTTCCTTCTCTTCCTCACGTTGCTATATTCTAGCGTCTGGACACCAACTCTCAAAGAGGCTGTTTCTCTGCTGTTCACTACTCCACTATCTTGTTGTTTCTCTGCTGTTCACTACTCCACCATCTTCCCAAAAACCATCAAATTCTACGTCAGCCTCCTGAGTATCTTTCTACGTCAGGTCAGCTCCTGAGTAGCTGGGATTACAGGAATGAGCCAATGCACCTGGCTCAAAACATACTCTTTTCTTTTTCTTTTTTTTTTTTTTTTTGGTACAGGGGATCAAACTCCGGTCCTTGCGCTTGCGTAGCAGGCGGCGAAACCACTGAGCTAAATCCCCGGCCCAAAACGTACTCTTTTCTGTAATTTAAATTACTTGCAACATAAGTAACTTTCCAACTTATCATAAATATCATCTATTCTTCATACATCTATAAATTGTTTTCCTAAAACTCTACTTTTATTAGACTATAAATAACAATGAGCTTCCTCTGACTTAAAGCTAAGTATATAAAGCAGTAGTACCTGTTTATATTAAACTTGATGAAATTTTCTTCTCATATAAAAAGGATTTCCAAAGATGGAGCTAGAAGATTATTTTAATAACGTCAGTGAGTATTTACTGGAACATATGTTATAGGTTAGACAAATTATATCTGAAAATGTTTTGTCTGCATGAGAAACTTTACATCCCATGAGGGTTTATATGTGGCCTGGGGTCCTACTCAAGGAAAGGGAAAGTGAGGCTCCTGGAGAAGATCAACCTGGGAAAGATGTAGCCTGAGATGTCCATAAATTTATCAGGCTAGGCTGGGGATTTAGCTCAGTGGTTCAGGTGCCTGCCTTGCAAGCGCAAGGTCCAGAGTTTGATCCCTGGTACCAAAAAACAAAAACAAAAACAAATTTATCAAGCTAGAAAGCCAAAAAGGAGGAGATGAGGAGAAGACTTACAACCATGAGTAAAGTCACAAGGATGAACCACAAAAGCTTGGAGGCCTGAAGCAGGCATCACACTGAGAGGCGGGAGGAATTAGGTAGGCAGTGGGACTGATGACTATGAAAGTGAAAGATCAGAATGAAGAGGGGGACATTGAATAGAAACTGGTAAAAACTCTGTATTGGTGGAAATGTGTCATCCCATTTTGGATGAAAGAAATAACTTGAGGAAACATGTAGCTGTGAAGCCACAAAAAATATTGTTCATTTGACCAAAACTGGAGCTTTGATTTTAATTTTATCTCTGCCTACTTTGGTGTCTGCACCCAGAAGGCTCAGTGTATTTGGGGTAAAACCAATACCATGCTGATTGCTTTCATTTTTTATTCATGACCACGCACAACAAATGGATTCATGGTGGCAGCAATCGTATTTTAAGATCTGTTCCCATCCGAGGCAAGCCCTTCCACCAGCTCACTAGATCCCATCCTCTCACTGGCTCTGTGAGATTGTCCCAGGAATTCTCCCCTCTTCTGCTATACCTGCAGCTTTCCCCTTTCTATAGGACTTTCCTTCAGTGTGTAAATTTGATGTAATTTATCCTCTTTAAAAACAAAACCCGTGTTTCCTTGCAATCACCACTCCATTTTCTCCTGTCCTTTATTTTTAAAAAAATCTCCTTTCAAATATTTTTTAGTGCCAGGGGTAGTGGTGCACGCCTATAGTCCCAGTACACAGGAGGCTGAGGAAGGAAGATTGTCATAAGCTACAAAGTGAGACCCTGCATAATACACACACACACACACACACAAACATAGTTGTTATTGTTGTTACTCTTCTTCTATTTTCTCTTGGATGTACTACAGTCAGGCATTTACCTCCATCATTCCATGGAAATAATTCTCATCATGGTCACCAAAAACCAACCCAATAGTCACTCTCTCTCTCTCTCTCTCTCTCTCTCTCTCTCTCTCTCTCTCTCTCTGTCCCAGGAATCGAACTCAGGACCTTGCACTTGCTTGCAAGGCAGGTGTGACGCCACTGAGATAAATCCCTGGCCCCAGATAGTCATTTCTCTTGACTCATCAGTAGCGACTGATTCAATATTCTTTTTTTAATTGATTGATAAATTAACTTTTATTTTTTTGTGGTGCTAAGATTGAACCCAGGGCCTCATACATGCCAGCAAGTGCTCTACAAATGAGCTACATCTCCAGGTCTTTCTTTCTTGTTTATTTATTTGAGGCAGAGTCTTGTAGTTTTCCCAGGCCGAGAAGTTGCATGTCTCACACTGGGGTTTACTCAGTTTGTTTGTTTCCTTCTCTTTTCTTTTCTTTCCTTGAAACAAGGTCTTGCTATGTAGTCCCAGTTGGCCTGAAACTCATTATGATCCTCCTGCCTCAATCTCCCAAGTACTGGGATTACAGGCATGCACCACTACACCCGGCTCAATATATATTGTCCAGGCTGGTCTGTGCATCACTCCTCCCACCTCAGCCTCCTAAGTGCTGGGATTACAGACATGTGCCACCACACCTGGCTCAATATTCTTAAAGTACCTTTTCCTCTTGTCTTCTCAGACACTACCTCTCCTTTTATCCCTTCTACTTTATTGGCTACCTTCTCTCAGCCTGTTTATTTCTCTTTTCTTCAACCTACAATTGGGCCCTACTGGAGACTCAATCTTTGAATCACATCTTTTCCACCTATACTCTCTTTTTATTGATCCCATTCAATTTCATGGCTTTAAATATACTGAGCATAAGATCCCATTTTTATTTTTTATTTATTTATTTATTTTTGGTTTTTGGTACTGGGGATCGAACTTAGCTCCTTGTACTTGCAAGGCAGGTGGCAGAACCACTGAGCTAAATCCCTGGCCCATGATCCCATTTTTAAATAAACAATTAAACTCTATGTATTCATACACTCAGAAAAAAAAGAGACCAAAATATCAATAGTGATTATCATTTGGTGATGAGATTACACCTGACTTTAATCACAGTACATTCCTGTAGTCACATTTTATAAAATTAATACATAATGTTTCTGCAATCAGATTTTAAGAAGGAGCATGGTTACAAAGGTGCAGAGAAACTTGCCCAATAAATTTCAAAACCACCCTTCCCACTCTAGCATCAGAACAGTTTGGAAATGAATCCAAAGCATGCAGAGTTGGAGCAATTCCTTAAGGGTGGGAGAGAAAAGGCCTTGGTAAACAGAAACTGTGCCAACTTGCCTGCGTTGTCCAGGATGAGATCTATTTAAATTTCCCAGGCTCCAAGTAACTGAGAGTCATGGGCATTCTTTTTTTTTTTTTGGTACCAGGGGTCGAACTTGGGACCTTGCGGTTTCGAGGCAGGCACTGAACCACTGAGCTAAATCCCCGGCCCTGACATTCTTGAAGAAAGGACAATGGGAGAGGCGGAGGCGCTAAGATCCCAATTCTTGAATGTTAGTCTTTGAAATTTTCTTTGAAGTAGTGTGAAAAGTCACTGGATAAAAGAATATCTATGTGTAATAAACTTAATAAAACAAATGCCTTGAATCCACAATTTGACTTAGTCACTAAACATTACCAATACTATTTTGCCTCCTTCCCCAGAGAGAAGAAACACTAATCTGAATGTTATTTTTTGTTTTGTTTTGAGACAGGGTTTTGGTATGTAGTTCAGGCTGGCCTTGAACTCCCTACGTAGTGCAAGCTGGCCTTGAAGTCACGATGATCCTCTTGCCTCAGCCTTCTGAGTGCTGGGATTACAGGTGTGTGCCAGCATATTCAGCCATTTTTTATTATTTATTTTGAGACAGTCTTACACTAGAGTGTGTTACATTGTTTTGGTTCTATTTTTGGCTTTTGGGTTTTTTTTTGAGACAGGGTATCACTCTGTAGTTCAGCCTGGCTTTGAACTCACTATGTAGCCCACTATGTGGCCTCAAATTCACAGTGATCCTCCTGCTTCAGCCTTCCAAGTGGAGTGTACTGAATTTTGTAATTTCAAATGACAGACTTTATAGTCATGAGAGACTTACTTTTGTAATTTTGCTTTTCATTTTACTACCAGTGTGACTTTGGACCAATCATACTTTCTTCACCCTTTAAATGGGCCTAATAATGGCTGCCTCATGCAAAAGTGTATAACATTTTTGCTGACATATTGTAAAAGCTGAAAATGTTATTGTCCTTCCTCTTAGCAAAGCATTTGATACAAATGAACCCCCCTAAAATGTCTGTGGGTGAATGAGTGAACATATGAAACACTCTTGTTTTCTTGCTTGGCTTGGTGTTCACTTGTCTTTTTGGGGGGGGTTATCTGGGATTGAACTTGGAACCTTGCGCTTGCAAGGCAGGTGGTGAAACCACTGAGCTAAATCCCCGGCCCAGCATTCACTTGTAAATGAGGACAAAAATAGAGTTGTGGTGAAGACTAAGTGAAACAATAGATGAAAAATGCTTCTAGTGTCCAGCCACGGTAAGTGCTTTAAAAACATAAAGCCACTGTTAGAGTGGCAATCCTATGGACCAGTATATTAGATCTCTTTCAAGAGAATGGATAGGATAGATTTCTCTCTATTTAGGTACCTCTCACAAGGTGTATCACTCGGTTCTATATTAGAGTCAGCTTGCAATTAATAGTCCCTGAGTAAGAAAACTGCAAGATCCATTAATAGAACACAACAGCCTGCAGAATTCCAAAGCACCTTGTGAGAGAGAGACAGAGAGGGAGAGAGAGAGAGAGAGAATGGAATGTTCCAACAAATTAATAATATTGTCAAGGGTCAAATTCTAAGAACTGAAACCAATTATGGAAGCTTCTAGCCAATGCTTCAGAATCAGCATCCCAAACTGAAACCAATTATGGAAGCTTCTAGCCAATGCTTCAGAATCAGCATCCCAAACACAGTAACAATTACAAGGTCATTCTGAGACAAATCAAGTCATGAAATGAAGGAAGGAATGGAGGAAGAAAGGAGGGAACAGAAGAAGGGAGAGAAGGAAAGAAGGAAGAAAACCAAAATAAACATTCATAGTATCTCAAAAAGCTTTGGTTTCAGTATTCCTACTCCTCCACATTTCCACTTTTCTTAAATGTCCAGCCTAACAAATGTATGGAATGGAATTGAAAGGGTGTTAAATGGGTGGATCCCTGTGGCAATGTCGTTGTAAACACTCCCTGTGAGTCAGCTATAAATTCAATTCAAATCCCAGTCTCCTTGTTTTCCTTGCTTATCATGGTTACCACCAAAATGACTGCTGCCTTTGGAAACCCTAAAGGGAAACAGGTAAAGTTCTAAAATAATGTTTGATTTTGTATTAAAGCTTATAAAAATGTAAATGCTGCAACAGGAAATATTTTGTAATTGAATTAGGATGTGTATACCTTGCTCAATCTTTAAAACACAGGAACAGCTTGTGAGCATTTCTTCAATTTTATTTTAAGTATGTTATCTCATTGTATTGTGGCCATTTGAATGATAATCAAGAATTTATGGAGCATGAGGCCTAATTTCACACCCACAAGAAAGGTATTTTAGTAATTAGCTTCTGGTAATACAACAGTTTCTCTCCTGGCTGTAATTAGTTTCTGTTATCTTTTTTTTTTTTAACGTATGTTTACAGAGGAGGCCTCGATTGTCTATATGGGTTTCAAGTTTCTCATATGGAAAAAAGATTGCCCAAGAAAAATGACTGGTTACCATAGTATTTCTTCACAAATTGTAGTTGGTGGCAGTGCTGATGGTTGTGTGGACTTTCAGTGATGATTTCGTTGGTGTTGCTTCCTGATTGTGTTTAGAAGCACAAAGGATTAATAAGGCAGGATTAAGTTTATTGTGAAGCAACACTTTCCTAATGTAGTTTCATTTTCTTTTTCTTTTTCTCTTTTTTTTTTGTGGAAGTGGGAGCAGCGTTCTACTTGACATTAACTAAAGGTCATACCTGGCTTTACTGTTAGTTGGCCATTTCACATAAAATGAAAACACATCTTGCAACACATTATTGGGGACTCTTATCCTTAACTGGCTGATGAAGAAACTGAAATTTATAGAGGTTTAAAGTCAGTTGACTAGTAGGTGGCAGAGTCAGGATTTTTAAGTTTAGGATTTTCAAATTTGCCTATTTTATTTTTGCCCATAGGTGCTTTATGACCTTGGAAATAGCAATTACAATAGCTCTAATTTGTTGAATGTTTATATGTCTTGTATATATTCACCATTTAATTATCACTACAATGCTTAAGTAGATATTATTATTTCTGGTTTACGGATGAGAAGATTGGGAATTTAAAGGGGTTAAACCTTTTGGGCAAGTACAACTTGCAATTTCAGATTACAGTCTCACCATTTGCACTAATACAGCAGTCATTAGTTTCCAGAAAACTGGATGATTTAAGAAAAATTACTAATTCTAGTGGGACCAAATTTTATCTTGCTTTTTTAAAACAGATATTTCAGAAAATCAAGAAATGGATTTCTTTTAGGGGGTGGAGTAGAAACCAGCATGCTATTACTGTCCCATTTTGGTGGCACAATTTCAAAAGGTGTTGTTTGGGTTGATGGTATTAATGTCTAATATCATATATAGAAGTGATGTATAAACTCTAGAGCCACAAAGCTTATAATTTACCACAACCATAGCAAATTTAGTCTCTATATGTGCCCAAGTGCCAAGAGATATACCTCTTAACAATTTGTTCTTTCCTAAAATGGAGGTGAGTGTCTTGCAAACAATGGATAAAGGTAAAAGGTGTGAGTCTAAAGCCATTCTTTTTTTTTTTGGTTAAATTCTTTTATTGGTACATTTTAGGTATACAATACATTTACATTTATCATTGGGAACTTGTACCTGTACATGATTTATCTTGGTTCTTATTTTTTCCCCATTCCCCTGCCCTCCCTTCACCCCCTCCACCCTTCCCTATTTACAAAGACTTTGTTTCCATTTTTTTCCTTTTCTCATAATTTTTCCCTTCCCTTCTTTCCTTTTCCCTTCCCCTCCCACTTCTCCTACCCTTTTGGACCTTTTCTTCCTATTTCAAATTATCAATTATTCGTTTTAATCATTTTAATCCTTGTTTACACTTTCAGTTTCTCACATCAGAGAAACTGTTCAGTATTTATACATGTGTGCCTATTTATTTCACTTAAGAGTATAGCCTCAATATGCATCCATTTAGCTATAAATGTCTCTAGTTTCTCATTCTTTATGGCTGAGTAGTACTCCATTTTATTAAAAAAACACATCTTCTTTATCCAGTTTCCAGTTGATGGGTACTTGGGCTGTTTCCAAGCTTCTAAAGCCATTCTTATAATCCTAATGGGGGGAGGCCATAGGTTTTGTGCATAAGCACCTTTCGCATTCATATTGTGGAAAGTTAATAAGCTTAGTGAGGTAGTCTGTCACAGTGAGCCTTCATTTTTCCCAAAGTGAAAGCATTTGAACATTAGCTGCAACTCTCCATGGATTTCTATTTCTCCTTTTTCTGGAATGGTGCTGCCAATAGAACTTTCTGATAGATGGACTCTGTATCTGTGCTGTCATAGATGATAGCCACTAGCCACATGTGCTACTACTGAGCACTTGAAATGTGTGAGAAACTGAAACTGTAAATGTAAACACATGTGGCTAGTGGCTCTCATGTATTAGACTGCGTAATCCATAATCCTGTAATTGAGTGCCCTTGTTCTGTAAGGAAACTTGAATGCTAGCTGTTTAGGGTTGGGGTGGGCATTCACCAGTGGGTTTGACTTCACTGGTAAGTTCGTCTTCTGAATCTGGGGTTGCTTTGGCCTCTGGAAAATGCCTCCCTTACTTTTTCTTTTGTGAGCAATGGGGCTCAAGTGGCTGGCTTGAACACATTTGGCAGTTAAGGGCATAGGATTTAACTCTTTCCAGGTTTAGAGGGATTCATTCCCATCCTAGACAGTGACCCAAATCCATGGGTGTGTGGTATCAGAGCATAGAAAACTTCAACTTGCTAAGTGAACTACTGCAAAGAAAACTGCTTCTGAGGAGGGTGCTACTGCCCACTGCAACATGCTTGGTTTGTCTTCTCATGAGATCCTGGAATGTGAACGCAGAGTGGCAGAAGCTGGGGCAGAGGTGGTGTTGTGGGATTTACACAGGAAGATATCACTTATGCAAGTGCTCAAGTACTTGTGAAAGATTAGAGTCAGCCCTTTCTCCAATTGTAATTAGCTGTTTCAGTGAGACCTTAAAGTCTGAGCTCTTTCACCAAATAAGTTGATGCTCCGACGAGTGAAAGAAAGGAATAAACCAGGAATAGCACTGGAATGTCAGACCTAAATGATACAAGCTTTTCTCTTGTTCATTTAAAATAATACATCACAGGCACTTAGTGCAGAAGTGCTGAATTGGTATAAATTATACAGATATGTACATATAAATATATTAAAAATGTATTTTGCAATATTGAGGATCAAACTTAGCACATGCTAGGCAAGTCCTCTACACTGACCTACACCCCAAACCTCAAAATATAAATTAAAAAACTTAGATGATAGTATAGCCATTTGCATTAATATGGAAGTTTCTAGTTCCCAGAAAATATATATAAATATTTCATATAAATATAAATACAATTTTATCAATAAAGTCAACACCAGGCTTGTTTTTCATCATTTATTCAAACTACATTGAACAGTGACTGTGCAAGGTGTTGGGGATCCTGAGCAGTTTAAGATTAACTATGGTTTCCCAATTTCTGTGTGTATGTGTGGCACTGGCGATTGTGCCCAGGGTGGCTGTGCATGCTGAGCACATGCTGCACCACTTAGCTGCACTTCCAGCCCCATTATGATTTTTTCCCCACCATAATTAGTTTCACCTTTTCTGGAATTTCAAGTAAGTAGACTTACACAGTATGTACCCTGATATCATTTATTTTCAAATAGGTAAAGATTCACATGCTTAAAATTTAAAAGGTACAGTTTTTTTGGATTTTTTTTAAGACAAGGTCTCATTATATAGTTCAGGTTGGCCCTGAACTCATTATGTATTATGTGCAGGCCTCAAAATCATGGTGATCCTCCTGCCTCAGCCTCCCAAGTGCTGGGATTACAGGCTTGTTTCAAATCTTTTAGGTACACAATAAAAAGTCTCCTTCCCATCCCTGACCCCTAGTCACTCAGTCTTCCTCTCTTGAAGCAACCAATGTTATTAGTTTCACATGGGCCTGTCCCATAGCTATCATTAATTCAGGGGTTTATATAGACCATTTTGAGAACTTGGTTTTAAGGGGTACCCAAACAATCTTGTGACCGACCAGCTCAAACACTACAATATAAGTTTTAAAATAACTATTTTTTTTAACTGTGATTACAAATGTCAAATTGTGACATTTTACATTTTGTGGCTTAGGTAACCTTTAAGACACATCTACTTTAAGTTCTAACATCAAGATTTTCATCTACTGAGCAAATATTTATTGAAGAAATACAAAAGTGTAAATGTGAATCAAACCAATAGCTTGGCCTTATGAAGCTAGTTGTCTACTGAGAGAAACAAAAATTCACCAAAATAGGCATAAAATTACAGTTTCACGAAAGCTGGCTAGAGTAAGGGACCAACATAGGATCAGCAGGTGCTTCTCAGAAATGGAGACTAAGGCTGGGGTCAGAAAGATGAGGGTTGGACAAACTTTCCAGGCAGAGAACAAAGTGTGAGCAAACCCTCTGTAAGGAGAAAGTTGATAGAAAGGAATAGAAGTCAGTGGGGCTGGAGCAAAAAGAGCAGGATGGACTGTGTGACTAGTGAGGAGGTGGGAAAGGTGCCTTACCATGCAGGGCTTGGTTAGTTAGAATAGGAAGCGGTTGAAGTGGTTACACTGGGAAGTGACAGGGTCACATTGTAAAGTATTTTTTAAAAATCACTCTATTGTGTGAAGATTTAGAGCCTGGAGTGGTGGCCCATGCTTGTGAGGATCACTGTGATTTTGAGGCGACTCTGGGCTACATATTGGATTCAAGGCCAGCCTGCACTACAAAGCAAGACCCTGTCTCAAAAAACAAAGCTAAACAAAAAACAAAACAAAACAAAACAAAAATTCAGAGAGGGGCTGGTGGAGGGGGGTATGGATAAATTAACATTAGGCCAGTGGTCCTACCCCACCAGTCAGGTGAAAATATTTTAGACAGGAGTGGTGATGGAGGAGACAGAAGAGGACAGATTTGTGGAAAAGTTGACAGGTAAAAATCAACAGAATTTGCTGATAGATTGACTGTAGGAAGGAGAAGCAGATTATCAGAATGTCTCAGTTTTCTCATGCAAGGTGGATTCAATTGCAATGAAATTGTTCATTGAAAGTGACTTTAAATAATGGCGTGACCTAAAATTATGCAGAAATTTGCCTCAAATTAGCTTTCAAATTTTCATTTTTTATCTTGTTGGAGGACAAGGTTTTACTTCCTATTTTTTGTTATTTCCTAATCTTGCTGAAAAAATAGTTTTTCTGAAATCCTTACTACAGTGGAACCCCTTCCGGAGAATGTCTTGTAAATTTAAATTAGAAAATAATCAGGTATATCACATTTAATAGAGACAAATAATTTTGGAGTTTTATGTGGATGTGCATGCTAATTACTATCATTTTGTCGCTTCTAAATATATAACCAAAGTAATTTTTTTTAATGTCTCCAGGCCTTTTTTATTTATTTTTACTGAGAGATAGGTTCTTTCAAACTGTTCAGGCTGGCCTCCACAGGCAAAGTTGCATCCTCTCCCAGGTCGATGATTACAGGTGCGCACCACCACGGAGTTGTTTTTGTTCTTGTTTTTGTTTTTGTTTTGAGACAGCCTCACTACGTAGTCCATGCTGACCTTGAGTTTGCAATCCTCCTGCCTCAGCCTCCTGAGTGCTGGGATGAGTGCAGCCCATGCCCAGCCCTCAGATGTTTTTAACTTGCCATTGGTGGATGTGTGGGTGTGGTGCCCATGGGTTCAGAGCCTGGCTGTTGTTTTTTAGCCACAGAATAGGGATTAGAAGAGAACCCTTCTCCTAAGAGGAATCACACCAGGGAGGAAGGCAGAGCCTATGAGGCCCAGCTTGATGCTCAATTTAGTGCTGGAAAATAGAGAAAGCCCAGCCTGTCCACCAGAGGGATGGAGGGAAAGTGGGAGGGGACACTGGGTCTGGCCTGGAGCTCCTGAGGCCTGCCAAAGTCAAGTGCACACCCCTGAGCCCAGCCCCAGCACTGGCTGGGGAGCTCCTGCATGGCAGTGTGGTCAGGGTGGGTGTGGGGCTGCCTGGAGGCTGGCTGGGCTTCTGCTTTGAGGGAGGGCAGCCTGAGTTAGGGACAACTGCCCAGCAGAGGAAGGCTTGAAGGTCTCTCTCGGCCCCAGTCCAGGGCTCTGAGCCCCACTGCTCCAGGCCTGTGGACTCACAGATGCTGCAGCTGCACCTGCAGGGGTCACACTTCCTCCCTTCCCCTGGGCAGGTGGGCAGGGCCTGTCCTGGTGACCAGACGTGGCCAGAAGGTTCCCGGGGGACCCTGGAGCTGCTCCACCCCCCAGGTGGGTGCAGAGGAAGCCACGGTTTCCCTGGAAAAGTCATTCAGTCTCAAGGCCAGAGTGGAGACAGACAGAAGCATAGGCCCCTCTGTCCCTTTCTAGAGAGAAAGAGCGCGTTTCTAGAGCACAGTGCCCCATTCAGCCAGCGAGAACCTGAGCCCACCAGCAAAGGCCGCTCCTGTGTGGCTTCTGTCCCCACAGAGGGGCACCGGGCCTCTTGCCAGGCTCTGGGACACTTGAGGACACCGGCAGCTCCAAAGTGATGTCCCCAAGGCTCAAGGGCAAGCTCTCGGGTCCCTGCAGGGGGCCGGAGGGAAGGGCAGCCCAGATCACGTCCAGCATCTTCTGCTTTTCCCGGTGCACTCGGGGCCGTCCAGGGTCAGGGCAGGCGGCCAGAAGGCGGCTCCCAGAACACTCACATGCGGGAGGGTGCCAGGCCTCTCAGTAGCCACGGAGACCAAGTGCGGCGCCCAAGTGTGGCGCGCACGCCTGGATCCCAGCTGAGGAGGATCGCTAGGAGTTCACGGCCAACCTGCACCGCAGAGCGACACCCTGTCCCAAACAAGAACCAAAATCAACAAAAGAAAAAGCCCACGGAGGCAGAAGGAGCCGATCTGTGGCTGGATGGGGTGGGAACTTCGGTCCAAGTGTCCTGGGAAGCAGCGGCCTGACCCTCGCACGGACCTGGGCAGCCAGTGGTCACAGGTGGCCCTGAGGAGCATGAACCCCGCACCCCTGCTCTGCCCGGGGGAAATGTCGCAGTCAGCTTTCCCACCGCTGGCAGGCGTGTAACACCCGACACTGACCGTGAAAGGAGAGGGTTAATCTGCTCACAGGTTCAGTCCAGCGTCAGCTGCTCCAAGGCAGACAGTACGGTGGAAGGGTGTGGCGGAGCAAGGCTGCTTAGCTCCTGGCGGTCGGGAAGCAGAGCAGGGGGACAGTGCCAGGGAGGTCTGCTGTGGTTCCAGCACCTGGGAGCCTGAGGCAGGAGGATGGCTGTGAATTCAAGGCCAGCCTAGGCTACATAGTAAAACTGCCTAAAAAGAAAAAAAAAGTGCCCTAACCAAAGTAATTTATATTGCTTTCATTATTTTTCTTGCCTGCCTTTCCTGGGTAGACGGAATTAATGGTTTCTCTCGCGAACTAAGTTCTTTCCTTCTAAGAATTCAAACCCTTCGTTGAGGTTGGACGGCTGCCCTGCTGGACCTCACAGACAGGTGCTCCAGTTCTGCCGTCTGCTGGATCCTGCATTAACCCACTGTGTCGAGATGACTGATGAAAGTGTTTTCCAGTCACAAGTACCATTTACACATTGATTAATGTTTTTGAGAGTGACCTAAGGCATGCTCTCCGGGGACTCGGGGCGGCCTTTCGAAGCCTGCGCGTCTCCACCGCGTGCCCCAGGCCGAGAAGAGCAGCGCGTGGGTGGTGCGCGGCCTGCAGCCCCTGCCGCGGGGTCACCTCGGGGCTCCGGGGGGCGTGTCTTCCGCGGCCTTTACAGGGAAGGGGCGGTTCAAGGAACTGGGGAAGTCAGCAGTTTGAGCGGCCAAGGCCTGGTACTTTGAAAGAGGGGCGGAGGAGAGAGAGAGGGATTTCCCCGCCCCCACTTCACTCAGTCCAATCCCTTCGGCTTCTGCTTTTCTCGGTCAACACGCCCGGCCCCTAACCTGCTCGAACTCATTATGCGGTAGAGGAGGCTGGGTCTCTTTAAGGCCCGACCGCGCCTGCGCTCTGGGCTTTCCTGACGCGGCCCGGCCGGACTCTAGAGGAGCTGCGGCCCGACGGGCGGGCGGGCTCTAGGTTGGGAGGTGGTGGGAACGGCGGTGGTGCCCGGAGGCGCGGGTGAGGGTCGCGAGGCGGCCCTGAACTCCTGAGTGAGCGCCGTGTGCCTGGGACGCGGAAAAGGCGATCCTCCGATCCGGGAGCGGGCCGAGGCGCTGGGACGCGCGGCGCGGCGGTCGGCTGGATGGGACGTTAATGTTTACGGCGGAGTCCACCCACCGTTTCCAAGGTGAGGGGCGTCGCCCCTTGGTCGGGCAGGCAGAGCGAGGGTCTTGGTTCTGTGGAGAGCACGGTCCGGCCGAAGCGCGGCGGACGGGGCCGCCGCCAAAGTTGCCGCGCTCCCGGCCCCGCCAGGGCCTAAGTCTTCCGCGCTGGCCTCCTCGCTCCCCGCCTTCGCCCGCGACTCGCCTCGTGGGCGAGGGGAGAAACTCGCCGGCGGGGCTTCCTGTGGAGTTCCACGAAGGTGGAGGAGCAGAGCGGCGTCAGGGCAATTCCTCGTAAACACCGTGAGGGACACTGACGACTCCCCCATCCTCGCCCCGGGGACCAGATGTCCGTTCCCTCTCAGTGACCCGAGGGGCGACCTCTCCAGAGCCCCTTTCCTGCAAAGTTGGCCTCTTTATTTGGCCTCCCGGATTCTGCACAGGGCAGTGCTCCGGGCAGGTGATGGCAAGCCAGGTGTGCCAGGTGACGCCTAAGGATGCGCTTGAGGAGCGTTAGCCGGTACTGAGTCACTTTATGACTAGCGGGGCAAGCCTCAAACTAACCGCAGGATTTCCTGTAGGTCGACGTGTGGTGTTCTTGTCTGCTTTAAAGTTGCCGTGATTTCTCCTTGTTTTTCTTTTGGGTGACTTAGATCATCTCAATTGTTAGCATCCTTTCTCCGAAGAGTTAACCAAAAC
Source organism: Heterocephalus glaber (assembly GCF_053883595.1). Lineage (NCBI taxonomy): Eukaryota > Metazoa > Chordata > Mammalia > Rodentia > Bathyergidae > Heterocephalus > Heterocephalus glaber. Next base: position 27,740,443 of record NW_028258296.1, on the reverse strand, counting down.
TTTTGGAATGGCTCTCTTGTTTTCCTCCTATCTGTGATAGAAGTGATTTTTGAAAAGCAGCAGTGTTTTTTTGGCAAAGATATCTTTTCTTTGGGTTACAATGTAGAATAATAAACTCCTTTCTTTGCTGAAATAATGACTTCCAGTGCTTCATGAAGGTAGTGAAAAATGATCTGTTGGTAGTTTTTATCTTTGTTTTGAACTGTTAGTAGCTTTCCTTTTCCTTTTTAATTTTAGTAGGAAAATTTTATCTGTATACTAAAAGCCTTGTTTTTCTGTTTTAAAACGCTAGCCTTAAGATCTCAGAACTTAGTCAAAAAATTATAGAACACTTGAAGTTTAATATACAAAAAAAGTTTACAACAGGTAACAATTTTCTACTAAGTGGACCACCACACATCAAGAAATAGAGCATTATGTTGGAATACATACCTAGGATTGGAATTGGCTTTTGAGGTACGTGAAGGTTAAAACTTGTGATACTGTTGAACATTTTCTCAGAGTGGTTGTACCGGTTAGCAGGGAATGATATTCCAGTTACTCCATGACCTTGCTGATGGTTGTCAGTTTGAAAAATTTTGCTAGTCTAGTAGAGAGAGTTGCATGCAGTACTGTATCTTTGTGGCTTTATTTTACATTTTCTTTGTGATTTGAGTTTGGGTATCTTTTAAAGACTAAGTATTGAACCCATTCACTGAGCTCCAGTCTTGGCCCTCCCTCCCTTTTAAAAAATGTTAAGACAGATTCTCCCAAAGTGGCAAAGTTGCCCAGAGCAGACTTGATGCTTCTGCCTCAGCCTCTCACAAACGGTGAAATTACAGGTATGTGCCACCATGCCTGCACAAATTTGAGTATCTTTTATTTGCCACTTATATGTCATCTTTTGTGAAATACCTGTTGTTTTTTTCATTTGGTATGCTTAGTTTTCATTGCATGCTTATTTAAATTTATTTTTATTATCATTTTTTTTTAGGAAACTTTTTTTTTTTTGGTACTGGGGTTCGAACTCAGGACCTTGCACTTTCGAGGTAGGCAGTGGGACCACTAAGCTAAATCTCCTGCCCTATTATCATTATTTTTTGATGGTGCTGGATACTGGAGGTTGAACCTAGAGCCTCTGGCATGCTAGGCAAGCTCTTTACACTGAGCTACATCCTTAAACATAATTTATAATTCTTTGTTCTAGATATGAGTCTTTTCTGGTGTGTGTGTGTGTGTGTGTGTGTGTGTGTGTGTGTGTGATATGTTTTGAATTTTTTTTTCCCCTCTTTATCTGTTTTTTTGTATGTGTGGGAGGGGCACTGGGAATTGAACCCAAGCCATTTGCGCTGAGCTACATTCCCAGCCCCTCCTCCCATTTTAGTTTTTATTTTGAAAAAGGCTCTTGCTAAGTTGCCAAGGCTGTGCTAGAACTTGTGATCCTCCTGCTTCATCTTTCCAGAGTGCCTGGAAATACAGGTGTGTGCCCCCACAAATGGCTTTTTTTTATGGCCGTTTAATTAATTTTTTTAAGCAGTGCTGAAGATGGAACCCAGGTGCTTGCACATGCTAGGCAAGCATTACCACGGAGCTGTACCTGCAGCCCTGCCTTTTCATTCATTTGATGATATTTTGATAGATTCTTACTTTTATTTTTGATTCTTACTTTTTATGAAATACAATTTTTTTCTTTATGATTACTTTTTGTGTCCTATTTAAGAAATCTATGCTTAGCCTAAAAATAGGAAGAAATTTTCCCATGTTACGCTGTAGAAATTTTCTTTTTTCTCAAGTTAACCCATGTAATTTGCAGTGAATTCTGTAAATTGTGGACAGTGAGTGAATATTCACTTCTTACCTTATGGTTATTCATTTAACCTAGTGCTGTTTATTGAAAATATCGTTCTTCTGCACCATGTGGCACTTTTTTTTTTTTTTGGTACCAGGGATTGAACTCAGGTCCTTGTGCTTGTGCAGCAGGCGACGAAACCACTGAGCTAAATCCCCGGCCCCATGTGGCACTTTTTTAACAGATGAGATGACTGGGCTGAGGGTGTGGCTCAGGAGATAGAGTGCAAGTTGAGCCTGCATGGAGCTCTGTATTCGAATCTCAGCACCACAGAAACACCACCAACAAAAATGAGTTAGATGATTATATAGATAAGGATGTGTTTCTGCATGATCTGTTTCATTTGTCTGTTATTCTTGCACTAGTATCACCATATTAATATAAATCTAAGTATCTTTCATATATGGTAGTATAAGCCCACCAGCTTTGTTTCTTAAGAGTGTTTGGGTTGCTCTTGGGTTAGCATTTCCAGTATGTTTTGGAATCTGTCAATTTCCACAAGTTTTGGAATTGGAATTGAAGCTATATAACACTTTTGAGAACATGTCAATAATGTTGATTCAATTTATGAGCATGGTGTATCTTTCCATTTATTTAGGTCTTTTAAATTTTTGCTAGGTAATGTTTTGTAGTTTTCTGTGTAGAAGTCTTACACATCTTTTGTCATTTATTCTTAGATAGTTGATGTTTTTTGATGTTATTGTAAACAGTATTTATTTAATTTTGGGGATTTTTTTGAGACAGAGCCTTGCTTTGTAGTTCTGGCTGGCCTTGAACTCACTGTGCAGCCCTGGCCAGCCTCGAACTCACAGTGATCCTCGAACTCAAAGCCTCTCAAATGCTGGACATGCACCACCACCCCTGGCTTGACAATCCTCTTGCCTCAGTCTGCAGAGTGCTGGTATCACAGGCAGGCGCTACCATGCCCTGCTGTGAATGGTATTTAAAATCACTTGTGGTGGTGGCGCATGTTTGTAATCCCAGCAGTAGGATCGCTGCAAATTCAAGGCTAGCCTGGGCTACGTAGTGAAGGCCAGCCTGAATAACAAAGTGAGACTTGGTCTCAAACCCCGCCCCCCAAAGCAACAACAAAACCCCCACTTATGGGGGTTTCGGGTGAGGTGTGGTGCTTGCTTATAATCCTGGTATTTGGGAGACTGAGATATGAAGATCACAAGTTTGAGTCCTGCCTGGGCAGTATAGTGATTTAGTAAGGCCCTATCTCAAAAAAATTAAAAAGGGCTGGAGATGTAGCTCAGTGCAAAGGTCCTGGGTTGAAACCTCAGTATTGGGGAAAAAAAAATCACCTGTGGCTGGCATATGGAAATCTAGTTGATCTTTGGTGGGGGAGGTGCCTCTGGGGTTATTTTGGACTATCCTCAGACGTCATTTCATCAATAAATTTGAAGTCTTTCTTCTTTGACCTACTTCAAATTATACCTGTATGTTCTAGTATTCCAACTAAGTTATGTATTGCTTTTGGCATGGCATTTTCCTTTAGAGAGTACAGTATATCGACAGTCACTGTGTTTGGTTCTAGGGATAGAAAACTGATTAAATTGTTGCCCCCACTCTTAAAGAACTTAGAGTCCAGGGGGAGTAAGTAGAAATTAAAGACCATTGACCTTCACCAGGAGAGGTACTATGATGGAAATTGGTTTGGCAGCATGCAGAAGGGGCATCTGAATCAAACTGGGAAAGGGGACAGTAGTCCCCCTTAACTGCTGTGTCACTTCTAAGGTTTGTAACCTGTGGTCAGCCATGCTCTGAAAATATTATATGGAAAATCCCAGAAATTTAAATTGTATGCTGTCTTGAGTAGGGTGATCAAATCTCAAGCTGACCTGCTCTGTCCAGGTGTGATGTGAACCATCCTTTGTCCAGCATATCTAGGCTATATATTTCTAGGTAGTCACTTAGTTACCCTTTAGGTTATCCGATTGACTGTCCTGGTATTGCAGTGCTGGTGTTCAAGTACCCCTTTTTTACTTAATGTTCCCAAGTGCAAGAATAGAAATGCTGGCAGTTTGACTACCAAAGCAAAGCACTAAAGTGCTTCTGATAAGTTAAAAGGTGTAATTTTTTGACTTAATGAGGAAAAAAAAAAGTTATATAATGAAGTTGCTAAGATCTATAGTAAGAACAAATTTATCTGTAAAATTGCAAAGAAGGAAAGAGAAATTTGTGTTAGTTTTGCAGTAGTACTTCAAACTGCAAAAGTTATATCCACAGTGTGTGATACATGCTTAAGTTAAGGTGGAGAAGACATTGAATAGTGTGTTCAGTACTATCTGAAGTTTCAGGTATCCACTAGAGGTCTTGGAATATATCCCCTGTGGATAAGATAGCACTACTGTTTTTGTCTGGCTCCCAGTGTTCTGAGAACTGGGCAAAGAAAGTGGGGTGTGGATGGAGGCTGGTTTTCACTAAAATCACTCCTGTTTAATCCCTTGGCTTTCAGCTTTGAATCTCACTCTACTTTTCTTGAATCTGGAGTCTTACCAGGTCAGTGTTTCTGAAAATAAATTGAGAGGAGAGAGATGGTGGGGGAAGAGGGACCTTGTTATACCTTCTATACATTTTAAAATCTTTTCCCTTCTCTTTAGCCCAGTTCCCCTCTACTTTTTTTAAAAAAAATTTTTTACTTTTATTTATTTTTATTTTTTTATTATTATTTTTTTATCCCCTGTACTCCTGACTTGGAGATTTTCAGATCTGGAGCCTCTCTGCAGTTCTCTGAGTGAGCTCAATCAGCTTGCTTGACTATATTCCATTCTGTGGGTTGGTAGGTTCAGCTGTTTCTCCTCTACTTATTCATTTATTCCTTCATTTCTTTTCTTACTCCATGGGTGCCGCATCTTCTCTTATTTATTTGAGGATATTAAAGATAATTTCTTCTCTGTCCTTCCCTTTCCTTTCTTCCTTCCATCTTTTCTTTCTTTCTCATAGTTTGTTCCAAGTTATTTTTCAACTTGGTATATCCTCATTAGTAGAGGTGCTTCTCAGAGGTTGGCTGGTAATTCTTTGGTATGTGTTTATGGTTAAGACTGAGTGACTTAGCTAATTGGAACCCCTGAGTTTGTAAGTAAGATTTTCTGACTTCACTTTCGCCATATAATCTAGAGATTAAAGTAGTATTTTTCAACTATGGTTGCATATTAGAATCACGTGGAGAAATTTAATAATATCTTTGCTTCTGCGAGACAAAAAACAGTACATCAGAATCTTTAGGAGGAGGATCTAGGTAGCAGTATTTAAAAAAAAAAAGGTATTGTTACATATAATAAAAGGCACAAAATTTAAATTTACCTTTTTTTTTTTTGAGTCAGGGTCTCACTATGTAGTTCAGGGTGACCTTGAAGTCACTATGTATCCCAGGTTGGCCTCAGTGTTGGGATTATTGGAGCTTAGCACCACGTCCTGGTTCCTTCCTATCTCTTCTGCATCCTTACTCCCTGCCCAGAGAGGACCACTGTTCTGATTTTTATCTCCATAGGTAAGCATCAGTATTTTTTAGCGCTTCCCTAGTGATTTCTCGGTATGGCCAAGATTAAACCATTGGTCTGAGTGGACTCTTTGAGACTATATTTAGTGTATGTGTCTTTCCTTTTGGTCTGCTAAGATTTCCCAGACATTATTTCAGTTTTCTGCTTGAAGGGTTAAGATGTTGCTGCCAGTAATCTGTGAGCTCAGGAAAAGAAGCCTGGGTAGTGAGTTTTGGAATATTTCATATTCAGGGTTGCATAATTTGCCATTTGTTAAGATAACCTTTGTCTTCTATCATGTGTGGTTTACTTCTTTTTTTTTTTTTTTTTGTGCTGGGGATCAAACTCAGGACCTTGCACTTGTAAGACAGGCACAGTGCCACTGAGCTAAATCCCTGGCCCTATGGTTTACTTCTTGAGATAATAAATCTCTAGTCAGCTGCCCCCTCATTTGTTCTGGCAGTTCTTGAGCCTCTAAAGGATTCTGTAGTGTATAGTGGGTTTATTGTCTATAGTCAGCCCTACTGGCTTAGAATTTGGCTTTTTTTTTTTTTTTTTTTTTTTTGGTGGCTCTGGGAATTAAACCCATGCCCTCACTCATGTTGAGGGGAGGACTCTACCAGTCAGCTACATCCCCAGCCCAAATTTGGCCATCTTTTAGTCAGTTATTCAACATCCTTTTAACTTCTAATATTTCTTGCCTTTTTTCCATTTTCTCTGTCCTTATAGCTTGTGTTCTAAAAACTTACCAAACAACAACAAAACATTGTTTATTCTTGTTTCAGTAGTTTGGAGAATAAGCAAAATTGGATATGTGTGTTCAGTTTTCTCTCAATGTGGCTGTCCACTGTCTGCTTTCCTTTATACAGATGTGTTGCCTTCATCCTCCACTGTTGTCTTCTTAAGGGATTATACTTTTAAAATTTCTTTATTTTTATTTTTTGCAGTACTAGGGATTGAACCCAGGGCCTCAAACATGCTGAGCAAGTGGTCTACCGTGGAACTATACCCCCAGTCCCCAGTCCTTTAAAAATTTTTGTTTTGAGATAGGATCTCACCAAGTTACCCAGGCTGGCCTTAAATTTGTGATCCTTTTGCCTCAACCCCCCCAACCTCAAGGGCTGGGATTAAAGGCAAGTGCAACTAAACCAGCTAAATTTCTTTCTTTTTCTTTTTTGAGACAGGGTCTTGTTTTGTAATTCAGGCTGGCCTTGAACTCACTATGAAGCCCAGGCTGGCCTCAGACTTGGAGGGATCCTCCTGCTTTGGTCTCCTGCTTGGATTATAGGGGTGTGCCACCAAACCTTGCACTTGGCACTAGCTAAATTTCTTTTTTTTTTGGTACCGGGGATCGAACTCGGGACCTTGTGCTTGCAAGGCAGGCACCGGAACCACTGAGCTAAATCCCCGGCCCCTAAATTTCTTTATAGTAATTTACATAGAGTGCCAGGATGGAACCTAAATATTGGGTCAAGTTGCTATTTCTTTAGATGTCCCAAAATTTTTCCAAAGTACATACTCAGCATTCCAGAATTTTATAATCAGAGGATTGGAAACAATTTTAAAGATAATCTAGCCTAATAGCTGTTTGATACTTTAAGGTAATTATCTCCATCCTAAAATATGGGTGTCAGGTAAAAGGCCGAAGACCAAGACCAGACCAGGCCACAATAAGCCTTCACTAGGCGAACAGATCTGCTGAGCTGTCTCTGAACAAAGGAGAGACAAAAGCAATGCGGCCGGGGCAGGAAGAGTCTTTTATAGAGACTGGGGTGGGGTTTGTAGGGGCTGAGGCGGGGTTGAGTGAGGTAGCGACTAGGGAATGGAGGAGCCGGTGACGTCACTAGGTGGTAGGAGGTGAGCGAGTATTAGGTTACTCTCTAGGTGGGAACAGGGGCGTGCTGGGAAGAAGGGTTTGTTCTTTGGTGGGAGCAGCCATCTTGGCATGACGTCACACAGGGGCGGGGGCAAGACACGATAGGAAGAGGGCAGCTACTATACATAATAGCTGCTGAGGTAGTGGGAGACCTATCAATGGGAAACTCATACTAAGAGATGAATAACTAGAAAAAATGGATTGGCCAGTAAATATCTAGAAAGAATCTGGAAATCCATACTTTTTTTTTGAGGCAAGGTCTTGCTATGTAGTTAAAGCTGGCCTTGAACTCACCCTGTAGCCTCAGACTCGGGCACTTCTTCTTTAGCCTCCTGAGTGCTGGAGTTACAGGGGTGTGCCACCATGCCCAGCCCATACATGTTTTAATATTGAATCAATGAATAATACATCTTATATATTTGTAATTTAAGAGTCATGGAGGTTTTTTCACTTTGATTAATAATAGTTAAATACAAGTACTGTCATGGGGAGAAATATTCAGAAATTTTTTTAAAATTTAGAAAAAGTTTCTATACCAGAAAAAGTTGGAACAATTTATTGTTAAAGTTTTAGAGACCTTAGTTTATAATTAGAGGAAAGTTATGATTAATTAAAATTACTCTAGTAAAGCTATGTTGCTAGACCTGGTGGTACATGCATGCAATCCCAGCACTTGGGAAGCCGAGGCCAGGAGGATTGTAAATTTGAGGCCAGCCTGGACTACATAGCAAGACCATATTTCAAAAACCAAACCAAATAAGAAACAGCAACAAAAAAATCTCTAACAGCTTTTTTTAAAATTTTGTATTTTTATATTGTTTAAAACACTAAGTCATAAGGTTACCAAATGCTGCTCTTTGAAATAGTTTTTACCCTCAAGTTCATGATGAAATGAAAAATATTAGCAATATAACATTTTTTGTTTTGAGGTAAGGTTATATAAAGTTTTTTTGTTTTGTTTTTTAAAATTTTGGTGTTACTGGAGTTTGAACCTAGGCTCTTTGCACTGAACTACATTCCCCAGTACTTCCTTTTATTTTGAGACAGGGTTTTGCTCAGTCACCATGTTGGCCAGGCTGGGCTCGAACTTGTGATCCTCCTTCCTCAGCCTCCTAGAGTCCTGGAATTATAGGCAAGTACTACCATGACCAGCTCTTTAATTTTGAACAAGCTTCATAAAATGCAAAAGTTTGCTTCTTATTGCACAAAATCCTCTCTGGTCTTTTTGTTCCACCACAAATTATTTTACTTTTGTGTTTGTATATAAAATTCAAGATATCAGAGATGACATAGGAAATTATTATTTGTCATGGAAGTATGATAATCCTCATTAGAAATATGTAGGTTAATTGATTTATGTTTTGTAGATAGAACTTGTTGATTGTAGCTTCTTAAGTTTGTTCCAAAAGTGTTATCCCATTTCTCATTGTTGCAACTTGCCTGGTATGTTACTTGTTGCATATATGGTTGTTGATTACTATCTCTGTTCTTCAAGAGGGCTTTGGCACTAGCTAGGCAAGAACTCTATCATTGCAGTTTATTGTTTTTCGTGGTTACGCAAAGACAGTGTGGTTTTAGTACTTGTTAATTGTTCATTGTTCTCATGCAGGCCTCGCTTCTGAACTTCTGAAAAGTGTTCTGGAAAGCTGGTTAAACTATTATCTAGACTTTTATTGTTATTTTGCTATTCAGTTTCTTCTAAGTTCATTGTGAGGGCTCTTTTCTTAAAGAATTACTAGTTCCTGTGTTCTTTGATGAGAAATGGGAACAAATCTGGTTTTTTTATGGGTCATTTAAAAAATTTTGTTTGTAGAAAAGAGTAAGCACTGATATAGAAATGAATGAGAATACAGATTGGTCTTTTTTTTTTTTTTTTTTGGTACCAGGGATTGAACTCAGGATCTTGCACTTGTGAGGCAGGCAGTGGCACCACTGAGCTAAATCTCTGGCCTGGATATCCAGTTTTTACAGCACCATTTGCTAAAGATGCTGTCTTTTGTCTAACGTATTTTAGACCCTTTGTCCAGGATCAGGTGGATGTAGTTGTGTTTGTTGTATTAGTCAGCTTTTTCACTACTGGGACATAATACGTCACACCTGCAATAAAAAAAGAAGTTTAATTTGGCTCATAGTTTAGGAGATTTAGTCCGTGATTGGCTGGCTCCAAGGCCAAACATCATGGTGGAAGGGCATGGTGGAAGAAAGTTGCTGAACTCATGGCAGCCAGGAAGCAGAGAAAGAAAGAACTGGGGAAGGAGATATACCTTTCAAAGGTTTGTCCCCAGTGACACACCTCTTTCAACCAGGCCTCATTTCCTGGAAATCTGTTTGCATCTATTTTATGGATTCCATTTGTTTCCTATGTTGGGATTCCATCATGTTCCTCAGATCCTCTATTTTTTTATCTGTGTCCTCTCTAGAATTATTAATCATGTCTTGCACCATGAGCAAAATCTTTGCTGTTATCTGAGTAATTATTTCTGATTTCATTTTTCCCAGATCCTCTTTTGTTGGCAGTTCAGAGTCCAGGTAGTTAAGTATCAGATTGTTCTGTCTTGTTTCCCTTTGGGGTTGCTGTAGGTGATCCAGAAGTCTGTTTTTGAGGCTTGTTTACATGTCTTCTCATTTCCATGGGGTGGGGGGTGTGTGGGTATGTGCTTCTGGCCCCGCGCAGCTCACCTTCTCTGCCCTAGGAGCTTGGGATGGCGTCGGGGGAGCTTCCTTCTGGGTGCCCAGGCCTCATTTCCTAACAGCACATTTTGCTGTGAACTCATCAGTGGATCAGGCCACTCATGAGTACAGTGTCCCCATGATCCAATCAACTTTCTAAAACCCTATCTCTGATCACATGAGACTTTAGGGGACATTCTACATATAAGCCATAACAGTTCTCCATCTCTTCTTTTTGGTCTATGTGTCTATTTTTTGTCCCAGTACCATGCTGTTTTTGTTACTATGGTTTTGTAGGTTAATTTAAAATTGGATATTATGATGCTTCTAGACTGGCTCTTTATGCTTAGGATTGCTTCAGCTATTCAGTTTTTTTGTATTTCCATATGAATTTTAGGGTTGTTTTTTCTAGTTCTGTGAAGAAAGTTATTGGAATTGTGGTGGCAATTGCATTGAAACTTTTGTTCATATGGCCTTTGTAAGGGCTGGGGATTTAGCTCAGTGGCACCATGTCTGCCTTGTAAGTGCAAGGTCCTGAGTTCGATCCCGGTACTGCAAAAAAAAAAAAAAAAGGCCATTGTAATGAAACATGGGAGTCTTTTGAGACAGAGTCTTGCTAAGTTACTAAATTGCCCAGTCTGGGTTCAAACTTCTGATCCTCCTGCCTCAACTTCCCAGAGTGCTTAGATTACAGGCATATGACACCATGCCTGGCTTATTCTTGACTTTAGAGGAATTGCTTTTGGTTTTTCCCCATGCAGTATGATACTCTGATATAAATTTTTGAAAACAGGCTTCTTTTTTCTCTTCTTAAATTTTTATTTTTATTTATTTTGAGACAGGGTCTTACTATGTAGTTCAGGCTGGTCTTGAACTCAATATGAAGCTCACACTGGCCTTCAGTTCACAGTGATCCTCCTGCCTTAGCCTTCTGCGTGCTGGGATTATAAGTGTGTACCATATGCCTTATACATTATGCTAAAACAGTTTTGATGTATAAATCACATGCCACATGCCCCAGACAGTTCACCTATTTAAAGTATACAATTCAGGGTTTTTTTTTTCCTTTTTGTATGTTTATAGATATATGCAATCATTGTCACAGTCAGTTGTTTTTTTTTTTTGGATAGGGTATTACTATGTACAGTAGTTCAGACTGACCTTGAACTCACAATGTAGCCTAGGCTGGCCTAGTGGCAATCATCCTGCCTCAGTTGTCCAAGTGCTGGGATTACAGGCATGCACTGCCATGCCTGGCTCATAATCAGTTTTAGAACTTAGTTTTTGAGACAGGTTCATGATATATAGCATAGGCTGGTCTTAAACTTGCAATTGTTTTGTCTCTCAGGCTCCTGAATTCTGAGATTACAGACATGTTCCACCACACCTGGCTAATATGTAGTCTTTTGTGATTGGCTTATTTGAGTTAGTATATTTTCAGGATTAGTCCATGTTGTAGAATGTATCAGAACTTCATTCTTTTTATGGCTGTGACTTAATTTTCTTTTCTTTTCTTTTCTTTTCTTTTCTTTTCTTTTCTGTACCAGGGATCGAACTCAGGACCTTGCGCTTGCGAGGCATGTGGCAGAACCACTGAGCTAAATCCCTGGCCCTTCTTTCTTTTTTTGAGGCAGGTAACTGGAGATCGAACCCATGGCCTTCTCACTGAGCTATGTCCCCACCCACTTTGTAAAAACTCAGTGTTTTTGCTAAATTGCTTAGGGTGCAATCCTTTTAGCCTCAACTTCTCAGAGTGCAGGGATTATTGGAGTGGATTTTAGAAACTGTTTCTGCCATTGAACTAAGCTTGCTATCTTTACTAAAAGGTTTATGCTTATTTTAGAAATTTATGTTAGTGAAAATATAAATACTTACAATGAAGGTCTCCCCCTCTTTATAAAATTTTTTATTTTGAGACAGGGTCTTGCTAAGTAGTCCAGGCTGAACTTCAACTTGCTTTGTAGCCCAGGCTGGCCTGGAATGAAGGATCCTCTCGCCTCATTTCCAGTGTGCGCTACCATGCCTGGTTCCAGCTTATTTCTCATACCAAGAAAACGAGATTCTGATCTCAAGAAAACAGTCTACTTTCTATTGGGGCACGGTGGTGCATGCCTCTAATCCCAGCTACTTGGGTGGCTGAGACAGAACCATTGTAAATTCAAGGCCAATATGGGCTATTTTGCAAGACCCTGTCTTTAAAAAAACAAACAAAACAAAGCAGCCCTGATTATTATACAAAAGCCTTACCATGATGATCTTCTTTCTCTTTGCCTTACTGAAGATTGAATCCAGGACCCTCACACTGAGCTACATCTCCTGCTCTTTTACTTTTTTAAATTTTGAGACATGGTCTTGCACAGTTGCCCAGGCTGGGCTTGAATTTGCAGTCCTCCTTCCTCCACCTCCTAGAGTGCTAGGATTGCTGATGAGTGCCATCACACTCCCTGAAGATCTTATTTCTTTGCACTGTTTTAGCAAGCTAATTAAAGTGTCATTTCAATAACAGTAAAAAAGTAATGACATGGTTTAACTTTGTACTGTAGGTTTATATGCTTTTTGACTCTGAGCTACAGATCAATGATATGTTTTCCTAACTTAATTAAATGTTATTCTTAAGCCTCCAGAGCATTAATGTAATTTTCTGATTCTAATATTTATGTTTTCTTAATATACTGTCCTTGTGCCTATTTATAGCACTTCCTAAGCAAGTAAAAAGATATTCTCTCCTCAACTATGTATTTGAATCCTTTATTCTTTCTAAAACAAAACAAGTTCTATATGATGTCTTTACTAATACCATAAACTTTTAATTTCCTGAGTTTATTTTAATAATTGTTACATATTTTAATTTTGTTTTGTTAGATATATAGTTACTATAGCTATATAACAAACCACCTTAAAACTTAGTGGCTTCAAATAATCATTTTTAGTAAGGACATGTCTTCTACAGATCAGGAATGTGGACAATTTTAATATATGTGCTGCTGAAGCGAGCACCAGGAATGTGAAGAGACCACTATGAGGAAGGTTGTTTGTGCTGCATAGTGTCTGTGGTCTCAGCTAGAAAGTCTCAGAGGCGGGGGTTGACTCTAGCTTGGTCCTGGAGTCTTTTGGAGATACATTTACATTCATATCTGGTGGTTGATGCTGGCACATCAGCTGGACTCTTAGCCAGAGTAAATACCTCTTTCACCCTCCATGTGGCTTCTTTTTTGTTCGTTTGAGACAGGTTTTCGCTAGGTAGTTCAAGCTGGCCTTGAGCTCATTATATAGCCCAGACTGGCCTTGAATTTGTGGTAATCCTTCAGCCTCAATCTACTGCCTACTGGGATTACAGACAGCTCCATGTGGTTTCTGTGTGGATGAGTTTGGGCTTTATTTATTTACTTAATTATTGCGGAGCATTGAGCCCAGGACCGGCACATGCTAATTGAATGCTCTATCACTGAGGTACATTATCAGGCTTTAATTTGGGCTTCTTAATAGGCTTGTGACTGAGTTCAAAGAGTGGACCTTAGTATCACTTTTGGTGTATAATCTTGGTTCAGTCCATGAAAAAAATCTCTGCTTGGGTATGGGGGAGGGGACATAGACTGCACTACCTAGTGGGAAGATGTGGGATAGGTACATGTGGCCATTTTTTGGGTTGAATTGTGTCCTCCATAAAGATAGGTTGAAGCCCTGATATTTCAGTACCTTAGTATTTCAGAATAGGACTTTAATTTGGAAATTGGGTTGTTGCAGTGTATTTAGAGAAAATAGAGGAGAATGCCACTTGCAGTGGAAGCAGAGATTGAAGTGGGCAGGCATGGCCAGTGATTGATGGAAACCACCAAAAGCTGAGAAGCAAGGAAAGATTCTCCTACAGGTTTTACGGAGAGAACAATCTTGCTGACATTTGAATTTCAAAGTTTGCTTTTAGAACTGTAAGACAGTGTATTTCTGAGGTTTTAAGCCTCCTGGTTTGCAGTACCTTGTCATGGCAGTACTAGGAAACTAATACAAGCCATCTTTGGAAAATGGTCTAATATGGATATGTTGTCAAATTTGATAGCCCAGTGAACTTGTCACTGGGGTGCTCCTTGGTCCCTGGTCTTATTAGCTGCTGGGCCACCAAGTTCATGTGGAGATTCTGTGGTGTTGTCAGTGTGCTTCAGGGAATCTGGATGACTATGGAGTAGTGCGTTGGGCTGACACAGTCATTGAAGCTGTGGCAGGCATGATGGCGGAGCTGTAGTGCGCTATGTGCCTTCAGAACCCAAGCTGAGCCTGTCATTTTCACTGGCAGATGTCAGAACATACAGCATGATCAAAATGATCTGCTGGCTCCTGAGGAAAGCAAAAACTTAGAAAGCCCCCTTCAAGACTAGAAAATAGCAAACTGGAAATTCACTTCGGCTTGGTGCCTGAGTATTCTCATTTGAAGGACGATTTTCCATATGACTAATTAGGAGTGGTTCTATGATGAGTGCTGTGCAGATGTTGTCTTTAAGTCTTTTTGAGACATTGGCTATTGAAGATGTTTATAAATCAGTAACTGATTTATTTGGTTATTGGACTTTTTGTTTCAGAATTGGCTCCATGATCCAGAAACTTAAAACAGGGTTACCTTTATCTTAATATTGGGTACATATGTGAGAGTTCCATATTAGCAACTTTGCTTAAAGGAAGATAAAACTGTTACCTGGTACGATCTTCAGATTTTTGTCATTGTCTACAGAATAATTAATAATATATAAGAAATACATTAGTTACTTTTGCAGCTATTACAGTTGCTACCACCTCTGAATAGAGAAACAAATACATTATGTGAATCTTTTGTATATAATATAAATAATGTAAACTTGATAATGAGAATAGCAACTAATAAAAATGCCAGTATGATAAAATACAACAACAACAAAATGATCTGCTGGGTTGGGTCCTCAGCCAGTTGTGATCAGTGCCCTTGTGGGCCATGCTAAGGTCACTAAAGCTAAGAAGAGCAGAAAGAACTGGCCCAACACAAGCAGCAGCATGACCTGTTCAGGGCTTGGGCCAGATCCTACTGCAGCCTCTGAGCTGAGTGAGCTTCATTACTGGGAGGAAGCAGTGGCTGAGGATATAGTCACTGTGGATGCCTGGCAGGACAGTGTGCTGCTGCAGACTGCTGATGTCAAGTACAAGGTGGAACACAACCTGCCCACTTTCACTGACTGCACTTGCCTTGCTACATTATGACAGGCTTGGTGTGCCCTAAACTCAGCCTCCAATTTGAGGATCCCGTGGGCTCTCTCCTGCTGGTACAAGGAAGCCAACCCTGGAGCTGTGGAACCTAGGGCCCCTCTTCATTGTCTTCCTCTCAGCTGTCTTTTACTTAGAACCAGAAAGGTGTGCAGGAGTTCCTCTACACCCCATCTAGTGCTGACATTGGGCCATGACTCAACCTTCATTGCATGCCAGGGAGTGGGCAGCACGTTGAGAAGCCCTGGAGTTGGAAAGTGTGTGCCTGATGGAGGTTAGGCCTGGCATCTATTCTTTTGACGACCAGCAACTCTACACCAAGAAAATGACACAGGACACTCATCTGCATGGTCTACAACATCCTGGCAGACATATAAACCCAGACTGAGTTCTTACAGACTGTGCTTTATCCATACTGTGCCCACTACACCCTGGAACTCAACACTGCCAGAGCCTTCTCCAGAAGGAACTCACCAGCTAGCTACAATGCTGACTTCACTTTTTTTTTTTGTACCGGGGATCAAACTTGGCACCTTGCACTTGCGAGGCAGGCACTGGAACCACTGAGATAAATCCCCAGCCCCCGACTTCACCTTTTGGCAGGAGGTTGACCTCACAGTGTTTTCAGACAGCTTGGTGCCTGGACTGGAGGGCATGTTTCAAATCAAGTAGCGTGAAGGTCTGGCCACTTTCTACTGAAGTCAAAGTTCAGCCTCCTTGACATTTCTTTCCAGGAAGCCCAGGAGTCTGACCCACTTCATAAAGAACTGCTAGAGAACTAGTTTTGTACCCATTGGCTCAGGATATCTTGTGTCCTGCAGATTTCAGTTCTTCAGTCCATAGAGGACTCTCCTAAAAAGATATGTGTTGCTAATATCCATCTCTAAAAGGTGGAAGTAGCCATCATTAAGATGGCAGCAGCCTTGGCTCACATTAAACACTTTTTGTGTAATCTGTATCCTGGCTTTCCCATTATCCATTATATTTTGTGGGGACTTCAAATAGTACGCCATCAACAGGAAAGTATCAGTGGCAACATTCCAAAGGATTGTGAAGATTGGGCTTTCAGTGTGGAAGAGGAAAGATGCAGCATTTCTGTCATGCATTTCTTCAAACTGAAAAGCTTGTGGTGAGCCTGCTTACACAGATGATGGCTTTCATGAAAGTCTAGATTACATTTTCTTTGTCTTAAATGCTTTAGAGGTTGAACTAGGTGATTCCATTACATACTCATGGAGAAGTTAGCACCTACTAGGCCTTACCTAGTGTTTCCCAGCCCTCTGATCACATAGTACTTGTATATGATTTAAAATGGAAATAGATTTCTGTTTAATGGAATTTATTTAAAATCTGAAAAGGGAGTTACTCACTTTGTAGAAAATTTAGTGTAACCTTCAAAGAGGAAATCTAGACACTAATGTAAAACCTTACATTCATTCCCTACTATAGTGATGGTGAACCTTTTAGAGCTTTCAATGATAGCAAATAGCCAGCTGCAACATGTGTGCCGTAGGTTCACCACCACTGCCTTCGTACTTATGTTTCAGATGCCTTTGTCACAAGACTATTCATAATGTTCATAATGTTTGCATTGTATAGTTTTTTCCTCTGAAACTTGGAGGGAAAACAAATATCTATATCTATCTATCTATCTATCTATCTAGATATGTTATATAATATATGTGACTACAACTACCAAGAAGAAAAGAAATTTACAGCTTTTTTTCCTTCTACTTGTATCAGGTAATGCTACAGTACTTGTTTATTTTGCCCATTTATCCTCTTTTGTAAACAGAGAGATTGTTTTATTAGCTGTCATTCTAGTTTTAGTTTATTTTCCCCATTTATACTTTTTTGTAAACAGAGACTTTTTTTTTTTTTTGGTGCTGGGGAACAAATTCACGACCTTGCACTTGTGAGGCAGGCACAGTGCCACTGAGTTAAATCCCCGGACCCAGAGAGACTGTTTTATTAGCCATCATTCTAGTTTATATGTTAACTTTTTTGGTGAATGAGTATAATATTTTAACACATTCCTACCGGCTAGAACCACCAGTGGTTCATGCATGACTGTCCCATTGGGCAGCTTGTACTACTGGTGGTAGGAGTGGTACAGTCATGCATGGGGTAGTCATCCACATACCACTGGTGGTTCAAGCTGCCTAGCAGTGGGCATACAGATTATGGCCCTATTGTGAATGTGTTAAAAATTATTGTTAGTGTATGTAGCTGCAGAGGAAAGTCAGAAAAGGAGCTATATTCATTGAAATGTGCTATTTTAACAATTGAAATTAATCAAAAGTCATGAAGAAAGTATTGAGTGCCTCCTAATCATACAGTTTTGTTTTCATGGCATCATGAGGATTCATGAAAAGTGTGGTTTTTCTTTGACCTCTTATGTTCTTTTGCAGTGACAATGTGAATATTTATGAAATAATGTTTTTATGTCTTAAGGAATTGAGAGGCAGTATATCTAATATTTAATATAACAATGTAAGGGTGATATGGCAACAGTGGCATTTTGGAGTTTATTAGGTGATAACATCAAGTATCTGAGTATAAGCATGGTGTACTTAGTGTAAAAATATTTAATATAGACAAAAAGTACCATAGAACAGGAAGAATAGGAGGAAGGTATGCCTGAGCGAACAGTTGCAGCTACCTCAAAGAATAAGTGCTGTTTGGAAACAGCACATTTCTTAGACCAACTTTTGCAGTAAAGTGTGATAAAAGGATTACTGGCTAGACAAGTTTGGAAAGTACATTCTTCTAACTTCTACTTTAGATAGTATGTAATAATACAGTAATGTCTCTGAGAAGTACTATAATAAAAAATAACTCAAACTATAGGACTTCACCTTTCAGTAATAGGGTTTACTACTGTCTTACTTACTTGTTGCTGAGACAAAATACCCAACACCCAAAATTAAAAGAAGAAAAGTTTAAAAAAAAAAAAGAAGAAAAGTTTATTTAGCTCACAATTTGTAGAGGTTTCAGTCCATTATCAGCTGGCTCCAAGGCAGGGTGGCACATGGCAGAGGGCCATCAGATTATGATGGCGGAACATAGCAAAAGCAACAGGGGAACCAATAAGGGTCTTTTTGCCCCTTTTATCTTATGCATACTACCAGGATTAGGGCGTTGCCAAGCCAATCAGTGTACTGGTTTAGTAATTGCACACCCTTAATTCAAGCATCACACACTCTAGATTCAGCCACCTCTGAAAAGGCCCATCTGAGACTTCATGAGGCTTTGGAGGGACATCTAGACACAAACCATAATAACTGTATAGTTGGAAAAACTTATATAAGGCACCTAGAAAGGCAAACATCCTTTTAAATGAAAAGTTCTACTTACAAGAATGTGAGGAGATGCCCCTGTGCCAAAAATAGAGTCAGAAACTGGAAACTACCAGATGGCCTTCAAACCTGCTGTCTCTTTGTGTGTATGAATATGTGGATGTATGTAGATATTTTACTTATTTACTTTTTGGATGTTTTTGAATAATCAAAATAAATTTGGTAACTATAAGAATTTCAGACAGCAGACTTGAGAAGAAATTTATCAGCGGTAAAGATGATGATAAAAGGGTTCACCTCTCCAAAGACATTATAGTTTGAGGCAAAAACTGATAAACTACAAAGAGAAATAATCAGATTCACTTTTATAGGTGGAGTCTAGTGTCTCTGTAATTTACTGGTGTAGCAACAAAATCAGTAAGTCTGTAGCTAAATAGTACCATCTATCAACTGGATTTAATTGATGTTTATGGAATACTTCATCCAACAATAGCAGTAAACATTCTTAAGTTCACATAGAACATTCACCAAGATAGACTATATTCTAGACATACCTTAATTTGTCTTCAGAGACCACAGTGGAATTAAGTTAAAAATCAGTAACTTAATACTTTATACAAATTGTGTTGTATATATGAAAAGTAACTAAAGCAGTGCTGACAGGTTAACTTATAGAATTGGATGCTTATGTTAGGAAAGAAGAAAGATATAAAGTCAGTAATCTAAGCATCACTATAGGGAGTTAGAAAAAGAAACATAGTATAAACCTAAAGCAGAAGGAAATAAATAAAAATTAGAGTAGAAATTAATGAAATTAAAAACAATTAAAAAATTGATGAAACTAAAAGTTTTTTAAAATGTTCATTAAAATCGATAGACTTATGGTCAGGGGGTCTACTACAATGGAGAGAAGACACAAATTACCAATATTAGGAATGAAGGTAGTATTTTTCCCTTCAAAATTTCATTGTGCTAAATAAACATAATAAAATTGTATTAACCATTTTAAGTGTACAATTCAGTGGATTAAGCATTGTACAACCGTCATCACTATGTCTGGAAATTTTTATCTTCTCAAATTGAAACTCCATACCCATTCAACAAGGATTCATTACCTCCTTCTCTGGCAGCCACCATTTTACATTATATCTCCATGAATTTGACTTCTGTAGGTTCTTGTATAAGTGGAATCACACAAAATGTGTCATTTGTAAAACTGGTTTTTTATTTTTGTGTTTTTTCTGGTACTGGGAATCAAACTGAGGACTTTGTGCTTTCCAGGCAGGCATAGTGCCACTGAGCTCTAAATCTCTGGCCCTACAACTGGTTTTTTAAGTCATAATATTCCCAAGATTCATGTGTGTTGTAGCATATGATCAGAATTTTGTTCCCTTTTAAAAGGCTAAATGATATTCCCTGTTATGTACTACATTTATTTATTTGTCTATCCATCAATGAATACATGGGGTATTTTCCCCTTTTGACTGTTAAAAATAATGCTGCTGTTGTAACAACAGGGAGCCACATATATGTGGCCACAGAAGGTGGAGGTTCAGATTCACACCAACAGAGAAGAGCCACATCATGATTTTATATAGATGAAAGTAAGTTTATTATGAAAGTACAGCAGATATGAGCATAGTCAAATAATATATTACCACACAATGAGGCAGGAGACAGCAACAAATACGGAGAATCCTCTGGGGGAAAAAAATCTTCCGTGAAATGGAGCCTTCAGTAGGTGAGAGAGAAAATGCTGCACTGTACCCAGTTTGTTAGTTTCTTAAGTATTGTGTTCAGACAGAAGTGACTTGGTGCCAGTAGGCCTGCATGGCTGGAAAGATTGTCCTCAGTCTTGGCTAGAGCCTGGGAACGGTTAGTTCTTTGTGTGTGTTAACAGCTATCTCTATACATTCCTTTCCCAGGAGGTAGTCAGCTTCTCTGCAGAAAGGCAGCAGTCAAGGTCATTTCAGTAAACACCTGCACTTTGCTGACCCTCATTTTTAACCCATTCCCTAAAAGGTATAAACACAGGTGTATAGATACCTGTTAAAGTGCTCGTTTTGAATCCTTTGGATATACATTCAGAAGTTGAGTTGCTGAATTCTATAATCCTATACATGTTTAATTTTTGAGGACCCACCATACTGTTTTCCACAGTAGCTATGCTATTTATTTTCCTATTAACAACGCCAACATTTGTTATTTTGTATTCTGATAATAGCTGTTTTTATGTGAAGTGGTATCTCATGGTAGTTTTGATCTGAATTTTATTAATGATTAGTAATGTTGAGCACCTTTTCATATGCTTATTGGCCATTTGTGTATCTCCTTTGAGAAATGTTTGCTCATGTTCTTTGCTTGTTTTTAATTTTATTATTTCTTTTTAATTAACAAGTCATAATTTTACATATTACATGTTACAGTACAATATTTCAGTACATGTATACAGTGTTACTGGTTAAAAGAAGGTAATTACCTTTTACATCTCCTTATTATTTCTTTATATTTGGAGCCTTCTGGTGTGTTTTTAGTTCTTCATGAAATATACAATAGGTATTGTAAACTGTAGTCACCCTATTGCGCTGTATAACCCTAGAACTTATTCCTCCTATCCAACTGTTGATACCTGTTATTTAACCCTCCTTTCTACTTCCTTCCCTTCCTAGTCTAGTAATTATTATTCTACTTTCTACTATTATGAATAATGGCTCAAAAAACATGGGATTATAGTGTTTCTGTCTCTCTCTGTCCATCTTGTCTCTGTCTCTCTGTCTCTCTCTCTCTCTCTCCTGGGGATTAATCGGAGGGCCTTTGCACTTAGCTACATCCCCAACCCCCTTTTTATGTTTTATTTTTATTTTGATATGGGGTCTTAAATTGCCCAGGCTGGGTTCAGATTTTCAAGCCACCTGCCTCAGCCCTGTGATTACAGGTGTGTGCCACCACAGCTTGCAGTATCTCTTTAAATATGATTTCATATCCTTTGGATATATACTCAGAAGGAGGATACTGGGAACACATAGTAGATCTGTTTATGGAGTGAGATATCCGATTGTAATTTTGATTTGCAGTTCCCTGATAAGTGATGTTGAACATTTTTTCCATGTATTTGTTGGCCATTGTATCTCTTCTTTTGAGAAATATCTATTTATATAAGTTGCCTATTTTTAATTAAATTATTTTTGTTGTTAGATAAATGGTTTGCAAATATATTTTCCCATTCTGTAGATTGTCTTTTCACTCTGATGATTGTTTTCTTTGCTATGCAAAAGGTTCTTAGTTTAAAATCCCTTTTATCTGTTTTTGCTTTTGTTCCTTTGCCCTTTAAAAAATTTTTT
The DNA here is from genome assembly GCF_053883595.1 of Heterocephalus glaber. NCBI lineage: Eukaryota > Metazoa > Chordata > Mammalia > Rodentia > Bathyergidae > Heterocephalus > Heterocephalus glaber. The sequence continues at coordinate 27,718,721 of NW_028258296.1, read as the reverse complement.
TTTTACTTTTTGTAGTACTAAGGATTGAACCCAGGGCCTTACACATGTTAGGCTAGTACTCTACTACAGAGCTACCTTCCCAGCCTTTATCTGGGCTGGGGGTGGGGGGCTTTGAGACAGGGTCTTGCTTTGCTTTTCAGGCTGGCCTTAAACTCACTATGTAGCCAAGGCTGGCCTTGAACTCACAGCAGTCCTCCTGCCTCAGCCTCCCAAGTGCTGAGATTACAAGCATGTGCCACCAAGCCTGGCTCAGCCTTTAAAAAAAAAAATTATTTTTGAGACAAGGTTTTGTTAAATTGACCAGGCTGACCTTGAATTTGCCATTCTCCTGCTTCAGCCTCCCAAATAGCTCGTATTATAAAACAAGTTAACCTAACAATGGCAAAAAATAATTTTAAAGCTCAGGTATCTGAAGTATACCTCCTCCCTCTCCCCTCTCCCCTCCCCGTTTCCCCCTTTCCCCCTTTTCCTCCTTTCTTTTCTTCCTTCCTTCCTCTCTCTCTCTTTCTCTCCTTTTTTTTTTTTTTTTAAATCAAATGAGGGCTGGAGACGAAGCTTAATTGTAGAGAGCTGCCTAGCATGTGGGAGGCCCTGAATTTGAAGGTTTCTTTGGAAAGTAAGATTTGTTGTAGGGTAAAATTCTGACCAACCTTCTGGAATCTCCAGCCTTCAACAGTCAGTCTGTATCAAGAAGTCTCAAAAATAAAGCTGGCGTGGCAGCACAAGCCTGTAATCCCAACCTGAACTACATAGCAAAACCCTGTTTCAACCCCTCTCCAAAGTAAAGGTCATCGTGGCAGGAATGAGAATATTTTGCAACTGCTGTTTCTTAATTTGTTAGATACACAGGTATTCTTCAGACCACTGTAATCTGGTTTCTGCTTCCTCACTGTGAAATGGACTCACTGAAATCAGTGAGTACATCTTTTGCTAACTTTTGGTTTTGCTCACTCTTGATTACAGTTAAGTGTAAATAACTCCAACCAGACTGCCTGTGTTTAAGTCTTAGTAGTGTTATGACCTTATGTAAGTTTTGTAGTGTCTTTGTGTCATTATTCCTCACTTGTGAAATGGGGAAAACAATACCATTTACTTCATAGCATTTCAGTGATTAAGTGACTTAATACATAGAGTATTTACAACAGTGTTAGGCACAACTTAAATGCTCAGAAAATGTTCCCTGATATTTTTTTCCTTTCTTCTCGTTGAAACTTGTTTCCTAAACCTGTGCAGCATCATGCAATGGGAGCTGCACGGGAGAGTAGAGATTAAGTAGTATAGAAGGCTGCTCACAACTATACTTCAGAGTTCCTGAAAACCATATTATGTGGAAACTATTATACTTGTTCTTACTAGTAAGTTTACAACTACTAGGGCCGGAGATTGAACTCTGGTTCCGCTGCCTGCCTCGCAAGTTTACAACTATTATACAATTAACAAATATATTAAAGAAATGGGGAAAAAATGGGAGCCAGGATGCATCATGTAGAGGTACAATTCCCAATGAGAAATGTGATTGTGTTGTATACCTACAATGTACCAATAAAAGAATTTAATAAAAAAAATATATTAAAGGGATGATTGGGATGTATGTTAGATACTTTTCCATAGGAGTGTATGAAATGTAGAAAGATAACAGGGTAAAGACTGCCTTTAATTGTGGTATCCTCCATGCTTTGCATAGAGGCTTACATAGTAAAAACTCAGTAAATATAAGTTGACTAAATGATGTAATACATGTAAAGTGGTTAGAACAATGTCTGGCACACCTTAAATACTCAAAGAGCACTTGCTGGTACTTTTCTCTCTCTTTCCTCTTTGAAATTTTGTTTCATAAACTGACGCTTAGTGAAAATAAGCCCAACAGAAAATAATACCAAGATCTTGGCATGTGTGCTGTTTTTGGTCTGCTTATCTCAAAGAAGGAAAATGAGCTGTTTGGTTGACAGTGCCTAGTTAAAGGCCAGCTTTGTGGGAATAAAAGAGTAAGAAAATTGTTAAAAGGTAAGAGAACAGAAGAAAAGCAAAGAGAAGGGTGAGTACAGCACAGATTGCAGAGGTGGAAGTGAGTAGCAGGCACTTTGGAGAAGTCTGTAAGAGACAGAAGATAGAACAGTTGCACTCTGTTGTGGTGGAAAAAAGTTTCTTGAATCCTCATCAGCCTTTGAAAGTGTTTGAACTTCTATGTTTAAAGCCATTCCTCTGGTTTCTATACTTTTTGAGGAAAGATGTGATAGATTATAAGCTATCTATATAAAGAAGCTACGTGTAAACAAATGCTAACTGTATTATAAAAATTATTTTATGCAGTATTTCAACAAACAGATATGAAAAAATAATAGGAAATATCCCACAGCTCTAAGGAAGGGCAAAAGATGGAATTACAAAATGATTGGTGAATCTTAAAAGAGAAAATGGTTATTTGTTTATGGCTGAAATATAGACATTATGAAATGTTTAGTCCTACACTACACATTACTTTATAGGAATTTGACTTTTGATATTTAGAGATCTGTTGGACTTTTGACTCGTGATCAGTAAAATGCCCTTAACTTAGAGGGGAATGTTGTGCCTTAGGAATGAGAGTCACAGTATGGTTCTGGAAATAACCGTATCTGGGACCTTTTCTCACCCATGATTTTGGATCTAAAATTAGAATCTTTAAAAATAATTATTAGGGCCAGGGATTTAGCTCAGTGGTTTCGCCACAAGCGCAAGGACCCGAGTTCGATCCCTGGTACCAAAAAAAAAAAAAATCATTGTTTTGGAGAGAATTAAAAGCACCCTTAATTCTAATAATTCATAAAGTGATATATTAACTAGACTGTTACTCGTGGGAGATTTTATTTAGAATATTACAGTAGTAGCTAAAGCTTTTAGAAAAATGAGAGATATGATTCCCATAGCAGTGATGGCAAACTTTTTAGAGCTTTCAGTGATAAAAACAGCCTACTGCAGCACATGTAGGTTTGCCACCACTGGAATAGTACAGAATTTGCCCCTTCAAAATATACAATTCAGTGGCATTTATCATATTCACAAGATTTTGATGCTATCACTGTAACCTATCCTAGAACATTTTCATCACCTCCAAAAGAAACCCAGTATCCATTAGAAGCCATTCTCCATGCTCCTTCCTGTCCTGTGGAAACTACTAATCTTTCTGTCTTTAAAGTTGCCTATTCTGGACATTATGTCCTATTCTGGACATAAAAATGGAATAATATAATATCTGGCTCTTTATGTGTGACTACTAAGTTCTTTTTAATGACAGGTTTAGCATTTTCAAAGTACTGTATATTTGCTTTTTTTTTTTTGGTACCAGGGATTGAACTTGGGACCTTCCATTTTCAAGGCAGGCGGCGGAACCACTGAGCTAAATCCCTGGCCCCTGTATATTTACTTTTATTGTTTTTCTGTGGTTTTTTTTTGGTACGGGGGATTGAACTCAGGACCTTGTGCTTGCAAGGCAGGTGCGGTGCCGCTGAGCTACATCCCCGGCCTTTGTATGTTTACTTTTAAAAGTAAATGGCTAACACCTCTATGAAATAAACAGGAACTTTGTGACATAGTTGGACTATCAGATTTTGATTTATTATGCTTCCATGACCTCAGTTTACTCATAGGATGACGAAGGAAGTTCATAGGCAATAGGGTAAAGTTTGGAAAAGTAAAGTTAAAGGAAAAACAGAACATGATGAGCTTTCTTTCTCATCTCCTAATAATTTGCTGAAATGACCAATGCAAAGGGAAAAATGAGAGGAACCCAATATATGTTCTCTAGGCCTTTTGGAAAACATTGAGTTTGGCCACAAATATGTGAATCTATATAAAGAGTGATATTATAGACATCAGGAGAATGGGCACTGTTAAAAAAGGAATACCAGGGCCGGGGATTTAGCTCAGTGGTTTTGTCAGCTGCTGCGCAAGCGCAAGGACCTGAGTTTGATCCCCCGTACCAAAAAAAAAAGGAATGCCATGCAAAAGTTATCATGGCAAAAGTGGAGGAGCCTATAGTGTTACCCAGCATACTGTTGTTGGCATTGTTGTAAATGAGTGAGTTAAGGACAAGATTCTTGCTAAGAGAATTAATGCATGTACTAAGCATATTAACTGCCGTGATAGCTTCTTGAAAAGCATGAAGGAAAATGATCAGAAAAAGAAGGAAGCAAAAGTAAAATGTGTCTGGATTAAACTGAAGTGCCTTGCTCAGTGAAGCATACTTTGTGAGGAAAAGAGGGAAGGAGTATGAGCTGCTGGAACCTATTCTTTATGAATTCATTGCATAAGCTGGGGATGTAGCTCTGCTGCTCAGTACCTAACTCTCAGCTAAAGTGTTCTAAGTCCTGAGTTCAATACCAGTACCGCTTTAAAAAATGAAAAAAGATCCTCTGAATTGTCAGGATGATTTTCTTAATTGAGTGGGAATGTGGTGCCCTCACCCCAGAGAAATAAATATTTAGACCAGATTCTCTTTTTGTACGCAGTTAGTTGTGTCAGTCTTTACTCTTACGCATTTCTCTTGCTGAATATGTGAAGTTACTTATTGTGCAACAGATGTATACCCAACTGGTTAGAAAATGGCCAAATATTTATATTCGCTTGAAGATAGTCTCTCTAAAATTACCATGGGAAAAAGATGTATGAAAATAAATGGAAGGCAACCTATTGCATTACACCTCAGCTAGGAAGAGTACTTGGGAATGTATCATAAATAGTTAGATTTTAAGGTTCAGGAATTTGCCTTTGGAGCATGGTCCTTAAAAATAAATTGCTTAAGGGCCGGAGATTTAGCTCAGTGGTTCTGCCACCTGCCTTGCAAGCGCAAGGACCCGAGTTCGATCCCCGGTACCAAAACAAACAAACAAAAATAAATTGGTTAAAGAAAAAAAAAACCCAAAGCAAAACAGGATGTGATAAGTGATGAATAGTTCAGTCTTATAGAACCATAAATATTAAACTTTATTGAATTGGAGCTGTAATTAAATATTTTAACTATATTTATGAATTTAAAATTTGAGGATCAGTTATTGAGACTTTAGTATTTAGGCTGAATCTCATTTCACCAATATACAAAGTATGTCAGAATTGTGCTTTTGGTTATTCCAAACTCTGAATATAAACTTGTTGCTACAGGCAGAAGAAGGGGTATGATCAATTAGTTTGTTTTAATACAAGCAAATAATAGGTGGTTTTGCCTTTGTAGCAAATGACTTTAGTAGGGACTTATATGATGGAAAGTATTACTGTACTTGGAAGTTGTAAGTATATTTGAGATTGATGGTCAGTGTTAGTCAAGTGTGCCATATTTCTATACATTTTAGGTTTTTGGACTTTATTATAGTGTGATTTTGGGATGCAAATTCATGCCATTTTCACAATTGAATTTGTAGTGTTTCTGTAGAGAAATTCAGTAGGCCAACAAATCACACTGTCATGTTTGCCATGGCTTCTTACCATTTTCTGGCACAAAGACAATTTCAGCTTAATTATTCTTTGATTTCTATTGGACTGTTTTGCTGTGATGAGTTGTGCTGATATTTGAGTTGCCAAGAAGGACTTCTTTTTCCTGGAAGCAGGCATAATAATCTGCCTTGTGCCTCTTTCCTTTTGGTCCCATACTTCATCCTGCTTGTCTTTGTTTGGAGTTTCCCCTCAATAACTGGATTCTTTCTATAAAACTGTTCCCAAGAGAAATAAGGTTTTTTTTCTTTTTTTGGTACTGGGGATCAAACTCGGGACCTTGCGCTTGCGAGGCAGGAGGCAGAACTACTGAGCTAAATCCTTGGCCCAATAAGTTAAATCCCTGGCCCAATAAGTTCCTTTTTTGAGACAGCTGGTCTTGAACTCATTATGTAGCCAAGACTGACCTGGAACTCATGTCGATCTTCCTGCCTCAGCTGGAATTACAGGCGTGCACTACCACACCTGACCAATAAATTCTACACAGGGAAAAATGCAAAGAAAATGAGTTATAGTCTCAGGTTAATAAAACTCTTGCCCCTGTTTAGCACTTATAATTGAATCTGTCTTCTCAGAAGTTCTGTCCTCAGGTTGAGTAGCTTAGCTGTCCTAGGGTCCTTTTCCATTTTATCCTTTCCTTATATAGAAATTTCTTGCCAGATTAAGATGAGGAAGTGGAGATAGACAGCTATATATGTAATTAAGTTAAAAAGGAAAACTTTGTCAACCCCTGAGGAAAGCAGTATGTATTGCCAGAATTGGGTGGGATTTGTGTATGTTGATGTAATTTTTTTTGTGTGTGTGTGCTTGGGATTGAACCTAGGACCACTCTACCACTGAGCTACACTCCTTACCCTTTTTATTTTTTATTTTGAGGTGTTATTTTATTTTGCTAAATTGCCTAGGCTGGGCTCAAACTTGTACTCTTCCTGCCTCAGCCTTCCAAGTAGCTGTGGTTATAGATATGTGCCACTGTCCCTAGTTTAAGAAGCTTTTTTAATGATAATTTTAAAAAGTACAGTCCCATAAAAAACTTTTTTTGTTTTCTTGATGTAGTCCAGACTAGCCTTGAACTTACTGTGTAGCCTAGGCTGGCCTCAAACTTGCAGTGATCCTCCTGCCTCAGCTTCCAAAGTGCTGAGATTACAGGCCTACACCACCACACCCACCTACACAAAAAATTTATTATACCTTATCTTCTACAAGGTAAACTTTTATTGTTCAGGATGTTTAGTATTGCATAGATATTTAATTATGAAAGTTATAATGCCTGATGGCCTATTGTTTATGTACTTTTTTCTTTCTGTGAATTGTATATATATCTGATTAGAACATTGGCATGATTTATAACAACTATGAAGACATATGTATAATTCATTGACTCTCAGAGAGGAGAATAATTTTACAGTGTGGTCCTGGTTACTAACCTAAAGTAGAAACTCTTCGTTAACCAACTCTTGACCTTTAGCTCTTATATAGTAATTACTACTTTAGATATTGGTAGTGTTACCAAACCACCGAGGTTGTGTCCCACAATGATGAAGACTGAAACTGGGGATGGAGCAAATTTATTTAAAAGATGTAAAGACAAGAAAGTATAAAAGATATAAAAGCAATGAAGTAAAGCTCCTGCTAGCCAGGAGAGAGTTCTGAGTTAGGATACTCATGAGGGCTCTTTCTCTAGGGTTTTTTTAAAGGGATTTAGAGGGAGCTTGAGCTGTTGTGTAAGCAGTATAATCTCTACCCTATAGGAGACTACATATTTTTTTGGATCTAATCTATCTAGTATTTATGCAGTGTTTATGGAGGGCCCATGTGCCCTTGAGACTCCTTCCTGATCATGCTCCAGGGAGGTCCCAGATAGCTAAAGGACTTTTTTTTGTAAGGGCAGATGTTTTTCTAAGATCCCTGGAGGGTTGTGACTCAGCAGACTCTGTTTTGGTCTTTCTGGCTCTATTTTGGGATCTAATAGAATCCTAACTCCTGTCTCACTAATTCCTGTTACAGTAGGGAATATACTATTCCTTCTGGGCATCTCATTCTACTTTTGAATAGCTCCAGCTACTTGACAATTCTGCCTTGGACCTCTTTATTAACTTTACCACTTATCATACCTTTTTCTTATGGAGCTGGTCCCTCTTCTGTGAAAATATTCTTTAGTGATTTGAGGGAAATTGGTAAGAGTCTCATTACATCTTATTTATGCTAAACACCCAGTTTTTGTTTAGTTGCTAGTCATTTCATAAGATTCCCCTGTTCTGATTATCTAGTAGACATTTTAAAATTCCTTGGCTTTCAGATGTTTTTGACCAAAACCCTAATAAAGACTATACTTCATATCCTGACTCAGTAGGTGCGTGTGCACACACACACAGGTATGTTGGGTTTTTTGAGACAAGGTCTCACTATATAGTTTAGACAGGCCTTAAACTTACCGTGTAGCCCAAGTTGGCCTTGAACTCTTGGAAATCCATCTACCTCAGCTTCCCAAGTGCTGGTATTACAGGCGTGTGCCACCATGACCAGCCTTGTAGTCTGTATTTTTAATATATGTATGTAACTAAAACGAAAAATTTATGAGCACTTATTCTTACTTTGATATTTTCTGCTGTTTTGCATTTTTAAAACATGCTGGTAATACCTGTGAAAGTGGTTTTGTTTTTACATGATGGGGTGTTCAGCCTGCAGTTTGAGAAATCCTATTCTGGTTTGTTCAGGCTGGAAACATGTAGTTTGAAATAGCCAGTTTCCAAAACCTGGATGTTAGGGTAATGGTTGCTAAAAGGTTTTACATTTATCATCTCAGAAGAACATTCTGATGATAATTCTTAAATAAAATGTAACAGGATTATCAAGTTCTTGTTAATAAATGCACTAACACTAAAATATATGCTACATTTATTTTCATCCTTAGGTGGCGACAGACAAGGTTGCAGAGAAGCTGAGTTCTACTCTCTCATGGGTAAAGAACACAGTATCCCATACAGTCAGTCAGATGGCCAGTCAGGTGGCAAGTCCAGCTGCTTCATTACACACTACATCCTCATCTACCACATTGTCAACACCAGCCCTTTCACCATCTTCTCCATCACAGTTAAGTCCTGACGATTTAGAACTCCTGGCTAAACTGGAGGAACAAAACAGGTGAGTGAGCTGCATGGCATTTCTTTTCCTAATTATTATACAAACCCAGCATAGTGAAAATTTTAAATATATACTCATTAAGAATGTTTATTTTCTAGGGCTGGGGATCTACCTCAGTGGTTCTGGTGCCTGCCTTGCAAGCGAGGACCTGAGTTTGATCCCCGGTACCAAAAAAAAAAGAATGTTTATTTTCTAGTTTTTGGCTCATTTACCAAACCTAACAAAAGAATTCAAATCTTTTTGTGGCAAGTGGATTGGGCTTAAAACAGATTAAATTTTTCTTTTAGTAAAGATGGCTTTAGAGATTTGTTTTCTTAATATAACAGATTCCCTAAATCCTTCCTGAATTTTATAAAAAAAATTTTTGGGGAATGATGCTAGGGATTTAGCCTAGCACATGCTAGGTAAGTGCTGTACTATTGAGCTACATCTCCAACCTTACCATTTTGATTTTAAATTCTCTAAAATTAGTAGGGTATGGGGACACATACCAGTAGTACTAGGTACTTGGGAGGCTGAGGCAGGAGGATTTTGAGGCATGCGCCACCACACTCCACATTCTTTCTTTTTTTTTTTTTTGGTACTGGGGATCGAACTTGGGACCTTGCACTTGTGAGGCAGGCAGCAGAACCACTGAGCTAAATCCCCAGCCCGAGGACATTCTTGATCTAAGCCATAACACAAGTATATAATGCTGTTTTAGTTACTTTTTCTTTTGCTGAGACAAAATATCCAACACCCAAAGTTAAAGGAGGAAAGGTGTATTTAGTTCACAGTTTGTAGAGGTTTCAGTTCATAGTTGGCTGGCTTCAAAGCAGGGTAGCATGGCAGAGGGACATCTCAAAGGAAAACAGTTCATGGTGAGCAGAAGGCAGCATAATAGTGAAGAAGTAAAGCAGCAAGCAGCAAAGATGGTAGCTTGTTATCCCTTATATTCTATCTAGGCAACAGACACTTAGGACAGGTAGCACTTTTATCCCGGGTAGCCCTTCCCATTATCCACACTCAGAACTATGCTGAACCAATCAGTGGATTAATTTAGTAATCACACACCCTTAATCTCAGCATCATACACTCTGATCCAGCCACCTCTGAAAAAGGCCCATCTATGACTTTGAGGGGACATGTAGACACAAGCCATAACAAATGACAGCTTTAAGGGTAAAAACAAATATCATTTTTTACTAGCTTTTTTGATGTATAATTGACATATCAACTGCATACCTTTTTGTGGTGTTTGTGTGGTACTCGCAGTTGACCTCAGGCTCTTTGTATTGAGCTACATCCCCAACCTTTTAAAATTTTTTATTTTGAAACAGTCTTGCTAAATTGCCCAGGCTGGGCTCAAATTTGGAATCCTCCTGTCTCAGCCTCTCAGAGTTTTGGAATTTCAGGTATGCTTGAAACCATGCCCAGCTTCAATTACATATACTTACATAATTTGATAAGTTTTGGCATACATGTATACCTATGAAACTGTCATCATAATCAAGAAAACGAACATCTACATTATTCCCTTCTCCCTCTCTGACTCTACCCAGCCACTGTAGATTATGCTTTTGAGAATTTTAGGGAAATAGAATGATTCAGTATGTACTCTTTTTTGTATGAATTATTGCACTTAGCATAATTCTTTTGAAAGTTGTCATAGTATGTATAAGTAGTTTATTACTTTGTTATTGCGTGTCAGTATTCTGTCAAATGGGCATACACTGTTTATCCCCTAACCTGTTGGATGTGAAATGGTGTAAACATTTCTGTATAAGCCTTTGCATTGATGGATACTTTTATTTCTATTGGACAAATACCTAGGAATGGAAAGGTTCTGTTGTATGGTAGGTGTTGTTTTACTGGCAAACTTTCCAAAGGGCCTGTACTTTTTCACATTCCCACCAGAAGTATATAAAGTTTCTGGTTCCTCTGTGTCCTTGCCAACACTTGCTATGGTCAATCTTTTTAATTTTAGCCATTCTAATAGGTACTGATACGTGCATTTTTTTTTTTTTTTTGGTACCGGGGATTGAACTTGGGTCCTTGCGCTTGTGCAGCAGGTGGTGAAACCACTGAGCTAAATTCCCAGCCCGTGATATGTGCTTTTTATTGGCATTTCCTTAATAGTGTTGAGCATCTTGTTATGTGTTTACTTTCTAGTTGTATATCATCGATTTTTTTCTCATTAATTTTATGGGTACATTTTAGTTATACAATATGCCGACATTGGTTATTGGGAGTTTGTACCTTTGCATAATATATCTTGGTTCTTAGTTTTTTCCCCATTCCCCTGCCTTCCATTCAGCCCCTCCACCCCTCCCTGTTTACAGAGACTTTGTTTCCGTTTTTTCCTTTTCTCATATTTATTCCTCTCCCTTCTTTTCTTTCCCCTATCCCTCCTACTTCCCCTTCCCCTTGGACCTTTTCTTCCTATTTCACATTATCTATTATACATTTTGAACCTTATTTGCACTTTCAGTTTCTCACACCAGAGAATCTATTTGGTATTTACATGTGTGTGACCTATTTATTTCACTTAAGAGTATGGCCTCAATATGCATCCATTTAGCTATTAATGACTCTAGTTTCTCATTCTTTATGGCTGAGTAGTACTCCATTTTACAAAAAAACACATCTTTATCCAGTTTCCAGTTGATGGGCACTTGGCCTGTTTCTAAGCTTTAGCTATTACAAACTGCTGATATAAACATGGGTACACATATATCTCAGTGGTATGATTCTTTTAATTCTTTTGGGAAAATACCCAGCGGGGGAATAGCTGGGTCAAACGGGACCTCCAGCCCTAGTTCTTTGAGGTGTCTCCACACTGATTTCCACAGTGGTTGCACCAGTCTGCACTCCCACCAACAATGGAGAAGGGTTCCTTTCTGTCCACACCCCCACCAGCATTTGTTACTGGTTAATTTCTTGATAGCAGCCATTCTTTGTGGGGTGAGGTGAAATCTCAGTGTTGTTTTCATCTGCATCTCTTGAATGACCAGTGATGTTGAACATTTTTTCATATATTTATTTGCTGCTTTCACTTCTTTGTCTGAGAAATGTCTGTTCATTTCAGATGCCCATTTTTGAATTGGGTCTTTGAATTTGGGGGTCTGATTTTTTTCAGTTTTTTATATATTCTAGTCCTTTGTCTGAGGTACAGCTGCTAAAAATTTTTTCCCACATTGTAGGTTGTCTGTTAGCTCTGTTGGTGGTTTCTCTTGCAGTGCAGAAGCTTTTTAATAAGATGAGATCCCAGTTGTTGATTCTTTGTGCTAGTTCCCGTGCTACTGAGGTTTTGTTCATAAAGTCTTTTCCTATGCCAATATCTTCAAGAGTGCTACCTAATTTATCTTCCAGCAAGTTTAGTGTTTCTGTTTTTATATTTAGATCTTTAATCCACTTCGATCTTAGTTTAGTGCATGGTGATAGTTATGGGTCTAGTTTTAATCTCTGACATGTTGAAATCCAGTTTTTCCAACACCATTTATTAAATAGGCTATCTTTCCTCCAATGAGGGTGGTTGGCTCCTTTGTCAAAGATGAGGTGGCTGAGTATGTCTGAAGTTGTTTCTGCATCTTCTAATCTATTCCACTGATCCTTGGGTCTGTTTCTTTGCTAGTACCATGCTGATTTTATCACAGTAGCTTTGTAGTTTAGCTTCAAGTTGGGCATTGCGATACCCCCAGCCATGTCTCTGTTGCCCAGAATTGCTTTTGCTATTCTAGGTCTCTTCTTGTTCCAAATGAATTTTTGGATTGTTTTCTCTAGCCCTGTGAAGTATATTGTTGGAATTTCAATCCGCATTGCATTAAATCTATATAGCAGTTTTGGAAGTATGGCCATTTTCACTATATTAATTCTTCCTACCCAGGAACAAGGGATCTCTTTCCGTTTTCTTATATCCTCCTCGATCTCCTTTTTCAGGGTGCTGTAGTTTTGAGTGTAGAGGTCTTTTGCTTCCTTTGTTAGATTGATTCCTAGATATTTCATTTTTTTGGATAATATGCATCCATTTAGCTATAAATGTATTTAGTTTCTCATTCTTTATGACTGAGTAGCATTCCATTTTGTAAAAAAAAAAAAACCTACATTTTTATTTTTCAGTCTCCAGTTCATGGGCCTTGGGTTGTTTCCAAGTTTTAGCTATTACAGTGATTTTTAGAAGTTAGAGTGTTTGCTCTCTTATTTTTATTTTGAACATTGTTTATGTATTTGGGCTACAAATCCTTTATCAGGTACATAATTTTCAAGGCTTGATTTCCCATTTGGTTGGCTTATTCTCTTAAAAGTATCTTTTGAGCTAGCTGTAGTAGCACTGCCTCTAATCCCAACATTCTGGGAGGCTGAGGCAGGAGGATCACAGGTTGGAGCCCAGCATGGGCTATTTAGTGACGTAGTATGACACAGTCTCAAAATAAAAATAGGTAGATAAGGGTGCGGATGTAGCTTACTTTGAAAGCTATGGGTTTAATGCCCAGTACCACAAAAAACAAACCAACAAAAAACCAAAAAACTCCCCCAAAACAGAAGTTTATTTTGTTTGTTAAAGAGGTGGGGGTCTTGCTGTATTGCCTACTCTGTCTTGAAATTCCTAGGCCAATGTGATTGATCTTTCCTCAGCCTCCCAAATAGCTGTAACTATAGGCATCTACCACCACACTCAGCCTAAGAAATTTTATAGTTTTAAGTTTTACATTTAGCTCTGTGATACATTTTAAGTTAATTTTGTATATGGTGCAAAGTATAGATTGAAGTTCTTTTTTTTTTTTGCGGTACTAGGGATGAACTCAGAACTTTGCACTCGTGAGGCAGGCATGGTGCCACTGAGCTAAATCATCCCCAGCCCCTTAAAGTTCATTTTTGAATGTGTACATTTGATTGTTCCTGTATCATTTGTTAAAATGACTATCTTTTCCCTACTTTTTTTTGTATTTTTGTCAAATATCAGTTGTCCATAGATGTATGAGCCTGTTTCTAGACAATATTTTTATAGTAAAAATCTTGAAATCAGATAGAACTAGTCTTCTAATTTGACAGTCTCATGTAAATTTTACAGTCAGCTGACTAATTTTTAGAAAACATCTGTTGAAAGTTTGGTTGTGATTGCATTGAATCTTTAATTTTCAGTAGTTCATTGCTAGCATATAGGGATAAATTGTTTTTCTTATATTGGTTGTGAGTTCTGAAGCTTTCCTAGATTCATTATTCTGATATGGCTTTTGGTTTTATGTTCTTTTAAAGATTTCAGAAATATTTTCTATATAGATAAGTGTGTTGTCTGTGAATCAGAGCACTTTTACATCTTTCCAGTCTGAGGATCTTTTGTCTCCTTTTCCTACCTATTGCAACAGACTAGAGTTTCCAGAATAAATTTGAATGTAAGTTCATAGCTTTGTTTTCCTAATCTTGGGGGGAAGCATAAAACATGTTAACTATGGGTATTTGCATATGCCTTTTCATCAGGTTGAGGAAATTTCTTGCTCTTTCTTGCTTCCTGAGAGTTTATACAAAATAGATTTTGGATTTTGTAAGATGCTTTTTCTGAATCTCTTGAAGTGATCATATGATTTTATTCTGTTAGGCTGATAATGTGGTAAATGACATTGATTTTTGAATGTTAAACTAATTTAATGTTCCAAAGATAAACCCTACTTGGTCATTATAAAATATTGCTATCTTTATAAATATTAGTGTCTTTATAAAATATTGAATTTGACGTGCTAAAATTTTGTTGGAAAGTTTTGTGTCTGTGTTGGTGAAGGAAATTGGTCTATGGCTGTCTTGAAATGTCTTTGACCTGTAACGGCAGTGTCTTGTGACCTTGGAGTGTTTGTGTGATCTTTCCTCTCTAGTGCTATATGTATCTCTTCAAATCTTGCTTTAGCAACATCCCTTCAAATACATTATTTGTTTTATGGCCCTGAATATAGTCTCTCTTGGTAAATGCTTTATGTGCATTTGAGAAGAATGTTTATTCAGCTGTTGTTTGCTGAAGTGTTGTGTAAATAGTAGATTTAAGTTGGTTGATAGTGTTCAAGTTTACTGTATCTTTGCTGGTTTTCTGTTTGTTTTGTCAAGTATTGAGAGAGTAGTATTAGAACTTCCAACTGTAATTGTGGATTTGTTATTTTGCTTTAAGGTCTGTCTTTGTTTTATAATAACATGAAATTGTATTATTAGGTATGTAGATATTTAGGATTGTTAACATTTTCTCGTGAAATAAACTTAATTTCTGGTAATATTGTTAGCTTAGAAATCTACTTTATCTCATTATTATAGACAGTATAGTTTTGAATAGTTTAACTTTTTAAATATATTTCATTCTTTTACTTTTTGTGTGTTGGTGTGTGTGTGGGGGGGTACTGAAGATCAAACCAAAGGCCTTGTGCATGCTAAGCAAGCCCTCTACCACTAAGATATACTCCCAAATCTTATTTTCTTATATCTTTAAAATTTACTGTTAGGTACCATATAGTTAAGTCTTGCTTTTTAAAGAAATATAATCTATCTTTGCCTTTTAGTTGATGTACTTGGATAAAGTTTTATAAATGCTCACATTTGCATTTATTTAAAGCCACATGTTGGGCATATCTTTGCTTCACATGTTTTGTAGGACCTGCACTCAGTTCCTTCCAGGGTAAACCAGACTTAAAGCAAATGGAGAAGAGATACAGCCCCTCTTGGTGACGCATGTCTGTAATCCCAGCACTTAGGAAGCCGAGGCAGGAGGAGCGCTATGGGTTTGAGGCCAACCAGAGCTACATAGTAAGTTTAAGGCCAGCCTGAACTACATTGTGAGACCTTGTCTCAAAAAAACAAAACAAAACAAAACAAAACTGTGAGACCTTGTCTCAAAAAAAACAAAGCAAAACAAAACAGAAAAAGGGAGAGAGATGCAATTAAAATACCTTAAAACATCTGTTAGGGAACGATATATATAACTTTTCTTAAAAATAAATTTTATTGTATTTTATCCCATTCCCCTCCTCAGGCCCCCTCCCTTCCCTGTGTAGAAAAGCTGTGTTTCCATTTTTTCCTTCTATTTTCACTTTTTTTCTTGTCCCTTGCTTTTTCCCTCCCTCCTCCTTTGTTCCCCTTCCCATTTGAACACTTTTTTTCCCCATTTCCCACCATCCATTATACATTTCAGTCCTAATTTCCACTTTTGGTTTCTCACACCAGAGAAACAATATAGTATTTAAACAGATACACATAACTTTTACTTTACATTTTATTGGTTAAAGCAGATCAGATGGCCAGACCTTTTATGAGTGAAGCAAGAAGTATAATGTTGCAAGTATGGAACCAAGAAAAAATATATTTTATTATTAATTCAGTTTTTTTTGTTTTGTTTTTTTGAGACAGGGTCTTGCTGTATAGTTCAGGTTGGCCTTGAACTCATAGCAATCCTCCTGCCTCAGCCACCCAGGTACTGGGATTATAAGCATCCATGCCTAGCAAAATTTACTCTTCTAAAAGGTACAATTTAGTGATTGGTAGTATATCCACAAAGTTTACAACCATTACTAGTCTAATTTCAGAACATTTTCATCATTCCAAAAAGAAACTGTTCCTGGGTGGGGGATGTAGCTCAGTGGTGCCACGCCTGCCTGGCAAGCACAAGGTCCTGAGTTTGATCCCCAGTTCGAAAAAAAAGAAAAAAGAAAGAAGCTGTTCCAATTAGTCTTTATTTCACCCCTCCAATTACACCCCTCCAATTACTGATTTACTTTCTATCTCTATGGATTTGCCTATTCTGAGCATTTTACAATCATACAATAGGTGTTCTGTTGTGACTGGCTTTTTCCACTTATCATAATGTTTTTGAGATTCTTGAGGAAAATAAACCATTTGCATTTAATGTGATTATTAATATGACTATATTTAAATCTGTTTTCTTGCTCTCTGGTCTGTATTTTCTTCAGCTATCCTGCCCTTTTATCCCTTAATTAAACATTTTTAAATTAAATTGTTTTGGTTTTTTTGTGTTTTGAGACAAGGTCTCACTAGCTGTATAGTTCAGGCTGGCCTCAAACTTGCAGTGATCCTCCTGCCTCAGCCTCCCAAGTACTGGGATTACAGGCATGCACCACCACACCCAGCTTTTTTTTTTTTGGTGTTGGGGATTGAACTCAGGACCGTGCGCTTGCAAGGCAGGCAGTGGAACCACTGAGCTAAATCCCTGGCCCAACACCCAGTTCTTAATTAAATATTTTTATAATTCTGCTTTATCTCCTTTGTTGATTTTTTTTCTTTTTTCTTTCTTTCTTTTTTTTTTTTTGGTACCAGGGATTGAACTCATGATCTTGAGCTTTTGAGGCAGGTGGCAGTACCACTGAGCTAAATCCCTGGCTCTCCTTTGTTGATTTTTATGAGCTATAAATGGTATATTAGTGATTGCTCTAAGGTTCATAGTATGCAACTTTAACTGATAGCATTTTACATGTGTGTAGTATAAGAACCTTAGAGTGGTACACTTGTATTTTTCCTTTTAATCTGTGTGCTAGTTTTGTCATACATTTTAAATACATATATTTGTATGTTATAAACTCTATACTGTTTTTGCTTCAACAATCAATTATCTTGTAAATTATATTGAAGCAAAAAGAGCCAGGTATAAGCCAGGTGTGGTGGTGCGCGCCTGTGATCCCAGTACTGGGAGGCTGAGGCAGGAGATCCCCTGGAGTTCAAGGTCAGCCTGAACTACATAATGAAACCTTGTCTCAAAAAACAAAAAAAAAAAAGAGAGAGAGAAATCGTGGGGATTTAGCTCAGTGGCATAGCACCTGCCTGGTAAGTGCGAGGTCCTGAGTTCCATCCCTGGTACCAAAAAAATAAAAAAAGAATAAAATAAAAGATACTTTATTTATCTATGTAGTTATCATTACCATATGTGGTGCTTTTTGTCCTTTCTTTAGCTTTAGGTTTCCATCTGATAGCATTTTTCTTCTGA
This sequence comes from Heterocephalus glaber, assembly GCF_053883595.1. Classification (NCBI taxonomy): domain Eukaryota; kingdom Metazoa; phylum Chordata; class Mammalia; order Rodentia; family Bathyergidae; genus Heterocephalus; species Heterocephalus glaber. The sequence continues at coordinate 27,701,167 of NW_028258296.1, read as the reverse complement.
AGAAGGAAGTTCTACAGAACTCTCTGACATTTTATGTAGTGTTATGTAGGGGTCCTGCTAATGAATTATTTAGCTCTTGTATGTCTGACCAGGTTTTTTTTTGAGACAGGGTCTCACTATGTAGTTCAGGCTGTCCTTGAACTCATTAGGTGGCCCAGGCTGTCCTCAAACTCAAGGTAATCCTGCCTCAGGGTTCCACATGCTGGGATGACAGGTGTGTTGTGCTACTATGCCTGGCCAGAGGCTTCATTTTGTTATTTATTGTTTCTTGAATATAGAATTCTAGGTTGACAGCCCCCTCCCTCATATTTTAATCAACTTCTCTCACGTTGTTTTCCATAAGAAATCCAGTTTGTTTTTTCTTTTTTCTTTGTTACATTTTCCCCGTTCTGCTTTATCACTATTTTTTTCTTCTTTTATTTATTTATTTTAAAATTAGTTTTATTGGTACTTTTTAGTACCAATGCATATGTAATGATAACATTCATTATAGGGAATTTACCTGTATGATATATCTTGCAGCTTCTTTTCCCATTTCCTGACCTCTCTTTATTACTGGTTTTAAGGAACCTGTCTTATTGTAGTTTTCTTTGTGTTTCTTACATTTGAAGTTTGTTGAACTTGACTCTAATTACATAAATATTAGGTTACCTGAAGCTATTTTACAGCACATTGATGCTGTGTTCTTTTGTTTGGAAAGTTGCTATACAGTATATTCAAATTAATTGTCTTCTGCCACATATAATTGCCATCAATCTCATCCAGTGCATTTTACATCACTTATATTACAGTTTTGTCTCTAGAAGTTAGACCTGAAGGTTTTTGTATGCCTAAAATAAATTTTTGAGCATAGAGTCAATACTGGTTAGCTTTTGATTATTTTCTATATTATTGGTTATATGTGTTTCTTCTTTATGTGGCAGATATGCTCTTTCAATCTCTGAAGATTTCTCTTTGTGTTCTTTCCTCTCTGTATTCTTGTCTTGTGAACTAGTTGCTTTGGTCTCACTGCAGGTAAGAATGTGGCTTATCTGAATTGTTATGACTCTCAGCTCCATCTTCTCCATTCAAGGAGTCAAGACTGTCTCAATTTTCCCTACTTTTTGCTAGGGTCTGGAAATTCTTTCAAGGCAAGTAAGATATTTCCCAAGTCTCAAGAATTGATATCCACTGTTGCCTGTTGTCCAGAGTCTTTTAAGAACCAATGTTTTCATGTAATTTCATATTTTATCCTTTTTTTCTTTTCTTTTTTTTTTTTTGGTACAGGTGATTGAACTTGGGACCTTGTGCTTGTGAAGCAGGTGGTGGAACCACTGAGCTAAATCCCCAGCCCTCCTTTTTTTTTCTTTTTTGAGGGAACAATCTTGCTAAGTCATTAAGTTAACCAGCCTGGGGTTGAGCTTGGGATCCTGCTGCCTCAGCCTCTCAGAGTGGTGCCCATTATTTTTTGGTGATTGAGGTTAGAGGGTAAATTCAATTTATGATACTCCATCATGGCAAGAATGAAATGATTTTTTAAAATAATGTTTTACAGCATGTATATCCATCAACAGATGACTGGATAAAGAAAATGTGATAGTTATACACAATGGAGTACTACTCTGACATAAAGAGAGATAAACTTGAGACATTCATAGGCAAATGGATGCAATTTGAGAACATAATGTTAAGTGAAAGTAAGTCAGATACATAAGCTTAAGTGTCACATGGTTCCTTTTATATGAGAAACTCATATGTGATATATAGTGTATAATGTATACGTATCAAAATAGAATGTAGATAAAAAGGAAGTAGGGAGAAGTTCAAATAATTCCCCAAATTGTCTATTCTGTTTCCAACATATTTTTAAGATATGCTAATTTGTTTCATTTATACTACTCATTTCTCTTTGTTCATTGAAAAGAAAAGCTTTTTCCTTTTATGCTTGTTTTTTTTAAATTTTATTTTATTGGTACATTTTAGGTATACAATATAATGACATTCATCATTGGAAATTTGCACCTTTACATAATTTCTCTTGGTTCTTAGTTTTCCCCCTTCCCCTGCCCTCCTTTCAACCCCTCCATCCCTCCTTATTTTTCTTTTTAAGAGTCTTTTTGGTGTATGACTTGAACTCTGAATAACATTTTGGGCATTCTTTTAAGATCATGATACACAGTATATTAACTGTTGTTATTTTTAAATTATTTTATTATGAAATTTTGTTTTATTTACTTATAAAAGAGTGCTTTTTATATTTTCTTTATTAATATCTACTTGTATTACATTACAATAAAAATAAAGTTTTACATTTTCCTTTGGCCTGCAGAAATGTGAATTTCACTAGAAAAATTGATTTGCAGGCTGGGATATGACTCAGTGGTAGAACGCTTGTGTAGTGTAAGGCTCTAGGTTTGATTTCTAGCAATGCCAAAAGGGGGGCATAAAGGAAGAAAAATTGATTTATATTACTTGATAATTAGATGTAGGATTTTTTTTTGGTACCAGGGATCGAACTCAGGTCCTTACGCTTGTGCAGCAGGCAGTGAAACCACTGAGCTAAATCCCCAGCCCGGATTTTTTTTTTTGAGACAGGGTCTCTCTTTGTGGTTCAGGCTGGCCTTGAACTTTCAGCGATCCTCCTGCCTCAGCCTAAGTGCTGGGATGACAAGTGTGGGCCATCATGCCCAGGCTAGATATAGGAATTAATACCACATATCAGTATATTCTGAATGTCACCTCTGCTCAACTTTTTAAAAAAAGGTAATTGTTGAAAGTTTTGCTTTATTTAGACCTAACCTCACTTTTGATGCCTTCTAGTTGAAATGGAGACAAAATAGAAGCATGAATGAAATTCCTGGGGAACAGAATTGAGAAGCTGGGGATTTGGAACCTGGCCTAATTGAAGCACATAAAAGAGGATCTAATAGTCCTGTAAACTTGGTGATACAAATTGTCTCCTTATGATCATTTTCTAAAAAAGACATTTTAAAGATTTTTCTTTGACACTCAGCACTTGCTGGGTAAAGTAGGGCACTGACTGTGTCACTTAATAACTTTATGTGGTTTTAATGTGTGTGTTGATTTTAACTTTTCATTCCTTTGCTTATTACATTTGCAAGATTTTGAGTGAAATATTTTGTTAGAGGGTTTGGGAATAGTCTAACAAGATATGTAAATTGGCAAAGTTTCTTGGATGTTATAGGATTGAAAGAAGCTCTTGAAAGAGCAGGGGGGAGTGTTAGGTTGTGCAAAGGGTGTTATGAGCAAATAGGTCTCAAAAGAAAATGATAGGGGCCATTAAACAGCAAAAGGAGTTATAGGGTGGAAAAATAAGTAGGATATGAAGCTGGAGCAGGACTTAGAAAGTGAAGCACTTACATATAGTTCTAAAGGGTGCAAAACATATGTACGTTTTGAATTGGTTCTCACATAAATGAAATAGTTTCCACAAAGTAGAGCTTTGGGTGCTAATTTCCGAAGGATCAAGTTTGAATTTATTTTTATAGTTGTGATCAATAATTATTGTACAACTAAGTATATGAAACTGTTAAATTTTTTCAGATCATTTTCTTTATTATATATTAGTAAGTACCTAATGTTAACATTCCTTGTGGGGAATTGGTACATGCACATAATACATCTTCAGTCCTTTTTCCTTCTCTTTCCCTCCTCTGCTTCCCTCCCTCCCTCCATCTCTTGATCCGCCACCGCCCCCCTCCCCACTTTGAGAAAGATCTGTCTTCTGCTTCCTATTATCTATCTTTTATTTTGCTCTTTATACTTTGGGTTTCCCATATAAGAGAAATCATACAATCAGCTTGTGGATCTGATTTACTTTACTTAAAATTATGGTCTCTAGGTACATCCATTTTCCTACAAATGACTCAAGATTTTCTTTATGGCAGAATAGAACTCTGTATGTAAGTACCACATTTTCTTTATCCATTCATTCTGTTAGTGGACATATAGGCTTGCTTACAAGATTTAGCAATTATGAAGAGTACTGCTATAAACATGAATATGCAAGTATCACTGTAATATAGTGTCTTTCACTCTTTTGAAAAGATACCTAGAAGACGAATAGTTGGGCCAAATGAAATTTCTAGGTTCAGTTTTTTAAGGGACCTCCATACTGTCTGTGTTAAAAATTGTTCCAGGTGAAGTGTAGGTATTGTATAGACAAACTTGTTCCCAAGCTATTCATAATTTACTCTTGAATAGTAAATGTAGTTAATTTGTATGTTAAGATTTAAAGAAAAATTACTAGAACTATTTAAAAATGTTCAAAAAAGAGATTTTAGAGCTGGGGCTATAGCTTACTGGTAAAGCATATGCCTAGCATGCCAGAGGCCCTAGGATCAATACTTTGCTCCAAAACAAAAATAGAGATTTTCAAGAAGTAAAAGAAACAGAAGGTTGCCACCCTTTTTCTGGTGGGGAAGAATTTAAAAATTTGAACTTTCTTTTATGTTCAAATTTTGAGTCTCTTGCGTGCGTGTGGGTGTGTGTGTTATGTACACAGTGATTGTTTTAAATCAGTAAAAACCTAAAATCAAAGGATTTTTGTGTAAAGAATGGGTGAATAAAAAAAAAAGAGTGAATATAGTGGCATCTTGTTTTGCTTTAGAATAATTCTAGCAGAACACATCTGTCTAACTTTAATGAAAAATAAAATATAATGACCTTAGCTAAGATAGAGCTTTTTTCTTCTTCGTCTGCCCTACTACTCTACCAATGTTAAGCCTGGTAAAAATTATCAGAATAATAATTTAAAATTTATTTATTTTTGTGGTTTATAATGAAGATATGTATGTTATATATCTAATGTAAAAATTATAGAATATAGTTACTACTGTAACATAACAGTTGATGCTTTTATTTGGGGTTTACTCTTCTCTTCCTCAAATGTAGATGAGTTTTGGTAGTATTATTTAACTGTCTTTGATTCAGGAGATATAAAAATGACAGTATTCATTTATGTATTTTTTCCTGGAGATTGATAATTTTTTTTCCCCCCATTAAGTTTATTGGTACATTTTAGGTATAAAATACATTTACATACATCATTGGGATCTTGTACCATCACATGAGTATCTTGGTTTTTATTCTTTTTTTCCCTTCCCCTGCCCTCCCTTCACCTCCTCCATCCTTACCTATCTGCAAAGATTCTGTTTCCATTTTTTTCCTTTTTCTCATATTTTTTTCCCCTTCTTTCCTTTCCCCTACCCCTCCCACGTCCCCTGCCCCATTAGACCTTTACTTCCTGTTACACAATATCAACTATACATTTTTAAAATTAAAATATCAAGACCTAGGAGACATTACCACAGATTTTACAGAATTTAAAAGGATATAGAAAGCATATTTCAAAAATCTGTTTTGAAATAAATTTGACAACTTCTAAGAAGTACCTTGGAAGACAAATTAATCAAACTAACTCTGGAGGAAATATAAAATTTGAATAGCACCTATTAAAGAAAGTATATGGCTAGCTTGAAAACCTACCTATATGAAAACAGCAGGCTCATATACATTTTAACTGATAAATTATATCAAACATTTAAAGCAGAAAAAAGAAGGAACACTTCTCCCTTCATTTTAGGAACTCAACATTGTGCTAATCCTAAAACTGGATAAAGATAATAGAAGAAAAAAGTATGAACATAGATAGAAATTTGTTTAACAAAACAAACTATTAGAAGTCAGATCTGGCAGTATGTAGGAAGTGGTTTTGTTATAGGGATGGCAGTGTTGGTTCAGCATTGGAAGATTCACCCCCAAAAGTCATCATTTTAACAGAGGAAAGGAAAAAGCCATATGATCCTGCCACTAGTTGGAGAAAAAATATTGGACTAAATTCCACAGCTGTTCATAGTAAAAGCTATCAGGAGACTAGAAGTAGAACAGAACCTTCTCAACAGATTGAAGACATGTACTCCATACTTCAAGCGAGAACGCCTTGTATGAATGGAGAAGATACAATGCTTTCTCCTTAAGGTGGGGAACAAGGGCAGATATGCTTACTCTTTATCTGTCCATTAAACTTTGAAACCTAGTCCCCACCAAAATAGCCTGGCAATAAAATGACACAATTAGGATAGGATTGGCAAAGTAGAAGCAAAATCTTTATATGTAGATGAAATGATCATCTACAGAGAAAATACTCAGAAATCTCTAGGAGCCCTTAGAACTTGTACTTGAATTTAGCAGGATTAGAAAACACAGGGTATGTATAAAAATTCAGGTCTGTGTATACTTGCTATAAATGAATTGGATATTGAAATTTAAAAGTTATGTAGAAGTACAAAGGACCTAGAAAAGTTAAAAAAAAAACAACAGTGTTGGAAGATGTTTAGTACCTAATTTTAAGACTTCTTCTAAAGCTACAGTAATCAAGGCAGTGTTGGTGTAAGGAAAGACATATAGATCATTGGAATAAAACAGAGAATCTAGAAATAGAACCACTCATATATGGTCCACTGAGTTTTGAAAGATTATTTAACATTAGCATTTTATAGAATATAAACTCAATTCAAGAGCTGAGGAAGAGAGTGTTTTCGGCAAAGGGCACTAGAACACCTGGTATCCGTATATAAAAAATTAACCTCAACCCTTTATTTCCATACATGAAAACAACTTGAAGGGATCTATGAACCTAAATAAGAAAGCCTATAAAACTTTAAGAAGAACTTATAAGGGAAAATGTTTATGAATTTAGGGTAGGCAAGAACTTCCTAGGATATAAAAAACATGATGTATAAAAGAAAAAAAAGTCCGTCAAAATTTAGAACTTTAAATGACATCATTAAAATGAAAAGTAGTCCTTAAACAGACCATATTTACAATGCATATAACCTGTGACTAGAATATATAAAGAACTCTTACAGCTCATTAATAGACAACTCAAAAAGTAGACATAAGATGATAAATAGCCAGTACAACACAAGGAAAGGTGTGCAACTCTAGAATTAGAAAAATACTAATCAGTACAATGACAAGATTGAATTATACACTCATTAGGGAGATGAAGTTAAAAGTTTTAAAAGCCTTGTCATGACTTTTTCTTTTTGTTGGGATTCTCCCCATTTGCATTTAATTTGTCATGCCCAATGGATTCATTCTGCTGGGTTTCCTGGGGTTGTGATCCTCATTGTCTTTTCCTAGGATATTGTCTAAAATTTTTTGGAGTGCTGGTTTGGTTTTCATGAAGTTCCTCAGGTGCTGTTTGTCATGAAAGTATATTATTTCTCCATCCATTTTGAAAGATAGTTTTGCAGGGTACATCAATCTGGGTTGGAGGCTGTTTTCCTTTAGGGCTTGAAATACATCACTCCAAGCTCTTCTTGCCTTGAGGTTTTGCTTTGAGAAGTCTGCTGTGATTCTGATGGGCTTTCCTTTGTATGTGATTTGTTTCTTTTCTCTCACTGCTTGTAGAATTTTGTTCTTCTGTTGGATTTCTTGAATCCTAACTATTATATGCCCATGTGTAGATTTTTTTTGATCAAGGCTAGCTGGAGTCCAATATGCCTCACTTATCTGTATGTCAAGTTCTTTCCCCCTCCTTGGGAAGTTTTCTGCCATTAGTTCTGTGAACAGTTTTTTTTATGTCATCTGCCCTCTCTCCTGTTTCTTCATTGACTCCAATCAGTCTTATGTTATCCTTCTTAGCATCATCTAGCAGCTGCTCGATTGATTTCTTGTGTTTCCTTACAATTTTAAAGCAATTTTTCTTTTCCTGGTCACTAATTGCAATCTTATCTTTTATATGTGAAATTCTATCCTCACATTGGTTCATTCTGCTGTGCAGACTTTCGATGGAGTTTTTAATCTTGTGGAAATCTGTTCGGATCTGTTTTATGGATTCCATTTGTTTCCTATGTTGGGATTCCATCATGTTCCTCAGATCCTCTGTTTTTTTATCTGTGTCCTCTCTAGATTTATTAATCATGTCTTGCACCATGAGCACAATCTTTGCTGTTATCTGAGTAATTATTTCTGATTTCATTTTTCCCACATCCTCTTTTGTTGCCAATTCAGAGAGTCCAGGTAGTTGAGTATCAGAGTGTTCCATCTCGTTTCCCTTTGGGGTTGCTGTAGGTGACCTGGAAGTCTGTTTTTGAGGCTCATTTACGTGTCTTCTCATTTCCATGGTGGGGGGTGGTGCTTCTGGCACCCACGTGGCTCACCTTCTCTGCCCTAGGAGTGTGGAATGGTGGCGGGGGAGCTTTTTTCTGGGTGCTTTGAGATTGATAATTGTTTTAACAATAAATTTTATTTTATTTTGTCTCATTCCCCCCCCCCTCAGATCCCTTTCCCTCTCTATGTACAAAAGCTTTGTTTTTATTTTTTTGCTTCTATTTTCACTTTTTTTCTTCCCCTTCCTTCCTTTTTCCCTCCTTCCTTGTTCCCCTTCCCATTTGAATACTTTCTTCTCATTTCCCAACATCCACTGTACATCTCAGTCCTTATTTCCACATTCAGTTTCTCACAAAAGAGAGACAAGGAAGTATTTAAACATGTGTGTCCAATTTATTTCACTTATGAGTATGGTCTTAAGGTCCATCCAGTTAGCTATAAATGTCTGAAGCTCATCTTTCTTTATGGCAGAGTAGTATCCCATTGTATAAAAAAACCCCACATCATCTTGATGGGGATTTGGGCTGTTTCTGAGAAGAAATGATAATATTTAAAAGTTAAAATTTAAGAAACATGAAAATACCAAATCCTTTATGGAAACTCTTCTCTTTCCCATAGTTTTATTACAGCTGTTACTTTTTCAAAATAAGCCTTGTGGCAACCTCAGAAAAATGTGTTGAAGTGGTTCAATGTAATGTCAAAGATCTGTTTGAAGTTAATAATTAATAAAGTTCAAATAAGACAGATTCCCCCCTCCATGTATTAAATGTTATTTTCCTTTTCATTTTAAAAACACAAAAGCATCGGTAGAGATGAACTTAAGGAGGTAGGTTTCATCTGTAATAGCAGTACATTTTAATTTAGATGGGAAATAATGGTAATTTAAATTTTGAATGGGCTATTATTTGCATCATTTAAACGTTTGGCATTGCAACTATATTTGTTTCCTTTAACTTTCTGTTACTTGGAATCAGATTTTACTTTATAGCATATTCAGACTATGAGATGAAAATTAAGAAATGGAAAGAGTTTGTTTATTTAGGTTTTTGAGGCAGGGTCTGGCTGTATAGCCCAGGCTGGCCTTGAACTTTGATCCTCTTGCCTCAGCCTCCAGAGTGCAGGGATTATAGGTGTGTGCCACCGTGCCTGGAAGGAGTTCTTTTAAACTAAAGAAAATATATTTTATCTTTTAAAAAATGGTGAGCAGGAATCTTTGAAGCCTTAATTTAAATGTCTTTGTATCTTATCACCTTGTAGATCTGAACTACCCAGATGGTAGCCAATAGCTACCATGCCAATAACCATATGTGGCAGTTGGGTACCCAAAATGCGGCTGATCTGTAAGAGTAAAATATATACCAGATTTTGAAGACTTAATTTGAAAATGGAATATCATTAGTTAAAAAAATTGGTACATGTTGAAATGATATTTTGACTATATTTGATAAAATATTAAAATTAATTTCACTTTTAAAAACTTAAATATGGCTACCTAGAAATATAGAATTGCCTGAGTGACTTGCATTATATTTTTGTTAGATAGATCTAGATAATCTATTATTCATCTATCTATAATTTTATGAGCACAGCATTGCCTCAGTTTTCCTGAGACTATTCTCATAAGATGTCTAGCAACATCAAGGAAGTGAAAAACTTACAAGAGTAGAATTTTCATGTCTCTAAGAATTCATAGGAAAGCCTTTAAATCTTTATTGGAATTCTTCATTCTTTTTCTTTTCTCTGAGAATTTTTAAAAATCAGTTTTCTGTATAATCTCCAGACTATCAGTTTCTTTTTTTTTTTTTTTCCCAAATTATCAGTTTTTGATCAGAATTTTAAACCTTCCATGAGTCATCATCTTAAAGAAACAAAATAAGCAATCTTTTTCAGACCTGCAGAGATTCCTGTTATTTAGGCACCTCTCTTTTGTGTTGTTCTCAGTTGTTTCCTATGCTATTCATTGTGTTTCCTCTTAATTCTAAACTTGTTATTTCCATTACTCTGAGACACAAATTTGTTAGTAGGAAAAAGAAAATTTGTCGATATACTTATGAAAGAGAACACTTTTGAGTCAGGCATGTAGCTTTACTAGGATCTGATGTTTGTGCTCTTCCAACATTCATGAGTTGAAATCTAATCTGAAATGATATTAAGAAGTGGAGCTTTTGGGAAGCTTCACTCTTATAAATAGGATTAATGCCTTTATAAAAGATGCTTTAGGGTGCAGTGTGGTGGGGCACTCTTACAATCCCAGCATTTGGAACTCTGAGGTATGAAGCCAGCCTGGGCTACATAGGGAGTTTGAGGCTAACCTGACCTATGTAGTGAGAATCTGACTCAAAAAACAAACAGAACAAAAACCAAAAACAACTCCCCCCAAAATACTTTACGCTGCTCTTTTGCCCCTTCTGACCTGGGAAAACACAAAGATGTCATTTATGAGGAATAGGCTCTAACTAGATCTACTCTATTGGTGTTTTGAGGACTTTTCGACTTCTGGAACTGTCAGCAATAAATGTCTGTTTTTGATAGATTATCTAGTCTAAAGTATTTTGTTAAAACACCCCAAATGGAATAATACAAGTTTGTTACTTACTCGCCACTTTTTTTTGGTACCAGGAATCAAATTCAGGGCCTTGCTATTTGGCACTTTGTTAAGCTGACAAGTTATCTTTCTCCCAGCACATTCATGTCTTGTTTATGATGTAACATTATGAGAGGTTTAAATCTCAACTTAGCTTCTATGTGCCAGTGTATTTAGATTTCCTGGTGGTTTTTTTTAATAGCATGTTTCTTCCTTAGCTCTAATAAATTACCTTAGCAGTTTACAAGTTACCAATTCTCATGTTGTCCAGTTGCTATTTCATCCTGCTGTGGTATACATAGAAAAACTTTATGCTGCATAGAACTAGATATTCAAAAAGTTTAATGTCAACTCTTTACAAATAATTGCCGGATTTCTATTTTTGGTCTTTGCCTTTTTTCTGAACTTTAGACTTGTTTATTCAACTGCTTTGCTTATTATCTACATGGATGTGCTTCAAGTATTCCAAACTACAAAAACCCATTCCTTTTCTTCTCTTTTATATATTCAACCATAGTATTTTAGAGAGACTTTTTCGTTGGTATTTACCACATGCATACTTCCGTGCACAAATTTCTTTTTTCCTCCTGTTGGGAATCAAGCCCAGGGCCTCAAACATGGTAGACAGGTACTTTACATATCCCCCCCTCCATAAGAATCCATGCAAGACAATGAACCCATGAGATCTGGGAAGAGACTTTTTAATAGCCCACAAACTTATGAGTAATACCATGTTACCATTATCTCAGTTGCCAGGCTTAAGTCTTTGGAAATTTTTGGCTTTCAGGCAGTCACCATTATGTCAGAATACTTTAATTATATTGAAGTGAGATGGCAACCTGATCCAGAGTTATTACTGCTTTTAGCAATAAGGAATGAGAATACCAGATTCTAAAGTACATATTTTATCAAGTCTTCATATTCTTTTTTTTTTTTTTTTTTCTTCGTCCCGGGGATCGAACTCGGGTCCTTGTGCTTGCGCAGCAGTGAAACCACTGAGCTAAGTCCCCAGCTCAAGTCTTCATATTCTTTTTTTTTTTTTATTGGTACATTTTAGGTATACAGTTCGTTTATATTTATCATTGGGTGTTTGTACCTGTACGTGATATATCTTGGTAAGTCTTCATATTCTTAAGAAATATGTACATTCTTTTCCTTCATGCTATGACTAAGTACAGTCATAAATCCCTTAATAATGGGATAGGTTCTAAGAAGTGCATTGTTGGAGCTGTATGTGGTGGCCCACACCTGTAATCCCAGCACTCTGAGAGTCAGGAAGATCTTAAATTCAACCCCAGACTGGGCAATTTAGCAACTTGATGAGACCTTGTCTCTGAATGAATGAATGAATGAATGAGAAAGAGAGAAAGGCAGGGAGGGGTAGAGCAGTGGCTAGGGAAATACAGCTCAGTGTGAAACCCTTGGGTTCAATCCCCAGTAGTGAAAGGAAGGGAGGGAGGGAAAAATGCATTGTTGGACAGTGTCTTAGTTACTTTTCTCATTGCTAAAACAAAATACTAAACACCCAAAGTTAAAGGAGGAAAAGTTTATTTAGCTCACAATTTATAGATGTTTCAGTCCATAGTTGGCTGGGTCCAAGGCAAGGTGGCATGGGAGAGGGACATCAGAAAGGATAAGCAGTCCATGGCAAAGCAGGGCAGGCAGAAGGTAGCAAGTGACAAGCTATGAGCCTCTTTCTGTCCTGCCAGAGACTCTTGCAGTAAGTCTCTAGTCCCAACCTGCCCAGTGTGTCATGCTGAGAAAAAAATAACCTAAGAGACAGAACTAGGAGAGAGAAAGCGGGTTACCCAGACAGCCAATCCCAGTGCAACCAGCAAAGGCTCTGGCCAGTCCCACGCACTGACTTTTATTGGCAATCAGTTGTGGTTTCTATGAAAATTAACGTAAACAAGGCTTATAAAGGACAAGACAAAGCATTCTTGAATTAGGAACAGAATAGACAAAATATATGGTTGTAATTAGAACATTGTCCTTCTAGTCTGAAGGTTTTAGTTGTGGGAATGGAATTTGGGTGCGAGTTACTCTGACCTTGGTAAGTGGACTTCAGCCAGACTCCTTTCTCAAAACAACCTAATTGAGGGGTTAACTCTTTACAGCCTGCTTTGGGCATAATCAATATTATGGTCCCCTGCATGTCTCCCTTCTCTGTTTGAAAATGGCAGCTGCATCAGGTCTGGTGATTTTGCAGGTCCCAGGTATAGGCTATAGCAGGCGAGGGGAGTTGCTCAGATACAGCCTTTGTTTGGCTTTCAGCAGGGGTGTCACATCATGCTGCTTGCAGTGAATCCATTGTCTTGGTCCATGACCGTACACTCTGGGATGATGGCCGCAGCATATTTTTATTTTCTGTTGAAAAATAAGCACACCTGGCCCCTATGCTATTAATTGTATTGAGCCATTTACTTTTTAATTAGGACAAACTGACAACACTAGTGTCTAGGACATGTCTGTAGATCTATCTTTGTATATATTTACTTTCCATAAGTGGATCTAAAAATTTAAAATGAAAGTAACAAGGGCTGGGAATTTAGCTCAGTGCTGTTACTGACTGCCTCAGAAATGCAAGGTCCTGAGTTTGATCCCTGGTAACCTCCCCCATAAATAAATAAATAGAAAAATAAATAAATAAAGTAACAAGATCTAATTGAGCTTGTGGAGGTAGCTGTATCCCTCCCCCTTTTTGTTTATGTAATTGTGCCCTTAGGGAAAGGTATGTCCAACAATGGCTTGTTCCCATGAGTTATCCAGTGGGCCTATGTCACAAGAGCTTAGAATGTGTCTGACTTAGCTGTCTATAATAATTTTTTTTTTATAAAGCGCATCTCCAACTGTGGTTAGGGGAGAAAGGGCATAGTTTCAATCCAACTGCTTCGAGCTGAGAAGGGTCAATGTAGGGAAGACCACAGTTAGGGGTTCTCTTCAGGGAGCTGATTTAATATGCCTTAAATAAAAATCATGTTGCAATTATAAACTCTATATAAAGTCAATTTGGTGGATTTTGATAAAAAAAATCTATCACATTTGTTGTTGATTTTATCTGTATGATAACTTGGAGTTTGGCGGCCTATAAGCAAGAATAAACAATTTTTTTAAGAAATTAGAGTATTATAATCAAAGTATAAGTACTAAAATAAAAAGACAGGTTGGGGAAAGAACCATGTTTAGAAACTCTTTTTTAAAGGACTAAAATAGTGATTATAACCTGCTGGCTCTTAGACCCTTTTGCTAGTGGAGGTTATCTATAAGTCTGATATTTTGTTATAATTTTTCTTTTAATTTTAGCTGTAAAAAGATTGAAAATTTAATAATTTTAAAAAACAATTTTAGCTAAAAAATTTTAAAACTCTTGTTGAGGTCTATAAATTTTACCTTTGTTTTTTCTCTTGACCCATAACAGGGGTGAGTCACCAGTGTAGTTAGAAACTGCCAGTAGGGGTCAGCAATTGGAGCCTCGTCTTATATACAGCTTTATTACTGTGGTCTGGATTTCATATATCTTTGGATTGTACTTTTCTACTGGGTGTTCAAGACCAAGTTAAGGTGAGACCTGTATTAATTAAAATTACCTCTTGCTGTCTATCAAGGTCAGTTAAGTCTCCACAGGCATTACTTTTAACCTTGTATAGAGCTTTTCAGCTCCTGTCAGTGTCAGCCATCAGGATGTGTCATGGCCTTGCTTGACCATGTTGCTTTCTGTGAAAGCATGGGAGATTTTTCCCTACAAGTGACATTCCTTTGGCACAGTATTGATTTTTATCTTTTTGGTGTCCAACAGTCTCCCTGTTTAGGAGGTTGGGTGATTTACTAAAGTTGTAGAATTTTGTAGAAAACGTTTTCTCATGTCCTGGGTTGTTTGTAGACCTTGAAGGCCCAGGGCCAAAATATTGGCTGTCTTCTTAGTCCAGTTACCTTTCAAATTCTGGTCTCTAAACTTTAGTTGTTAAACGTCCAGAAGAAAAGATCAGTAACATTAGCATTGCAATGGGAGTAGTGATCTTAACTATTATAATTTTATCTGGATATCAAGCACTTTGAAATATAAAATATAGTTAGAAGACTGTTAAAATACATCAACCTATAAAAGTACCTGTTATCATAAGTAGCTGGAGCATAAGAGGAAGGCAAATACCTGAATCAAAAGAAGGTTATTATTATAAACAATATATTAGAAAAGCTGTACAGTCAGAAAGCATTAATACATTTTGTACACCAAAAAATTAATAATAATTATCACAATTAATATATGAAACCTTATACTCTTTAGTTTGGTACCAAAGCATCTTTTCAGTAAAACCTTGTTGTTTGCACAGAAAATTTAATCTTTTGAAGATGACCAGTGTAAACATATCACAATAACATATTTAGAACTTAACCCTTTGATGACAACCATTGTAAACATATTACAATAACATATTTAAGTAATATTCATTGATGTAAGTCTCTTATAAGGCTATGAAAACTACCAGGTCAGTATGTTGTAAGAGTATGAGTGAGTAGTACTCCATTTTATATTAAAAAAAAAAACCCACATTTTCTTTATCCAGTCTCCAGTTGATGGGCAACTGGGCTATTTCCAGGTTTTAGCTATTACAAACTATGTTGCGATGAACATGGGTGCACATAAACTGCTGTGGCATGATTCTTTTAATTCTTTTGGGAAGATTCCCAGCAGAGGAATAGCTGGGTCAAATGGGACCTCTAATCCTAATTCTTTGAGGTATCTCCATACTGATTTCCACAGTGGTTGTACCAGTCTGCACTCCCACCAACAGTGGTGAAGTGTTCCTTTTTCCCCCACAGCCCTGCCAGCATTTGTTATTGGTTGATTTCATGATAGCAGTCATTTTTTCTGGGGTGAGCTGGAATCTCAGTGTTGTTTTCATTTGCATCTCTCGAATGACCAGTGATGTTGAACATTTTTCATATATTTATTTGCTATTTCTACTTCTTTGTGTGAGAAATGTCTGTTCATTTCAGATGCCCATTTTTGGATTGGTTCTTTAAAATTTGGGAGGTCTGATTTTTTTTAAAGATGGAGTACTACTCAGCCATAAAGAATGAGAAACTAGAGACATTTATAGCTAAATGGATGCACCTTGAGGCGATACTCTTAAGTGAAATGAATAGGACAGACATGTATAAATACCGAAAAGTTTCTGTGGTGTGAGAAACTGAAAGTGTAAATAAGGATCAAAAGGCATAATAGATAATGTGAAATAGGAAGAAAAGGTCCAAATGGGAAGGGGAAGTGGGAGGGGTTGAAAGGAAAGAAGGGAATGGAATTAATATGAGAAAAGGAAAAAATGGAAACAAAGTCTTTGTAAATAGGGAGGGGTGGAAGGGTTGAAGGGAGGGCAGGGGAATGGGGCACAAATAAGAACCAAGATATATTATGTAAAGGTACAAATTTCCAATGATGAATTTCATTATATTGTACACCTAAAATGTACCAATAGAAAACCCCCAAAAAACCCATTTATGCTTAAAAAAAAAAAAAAGAGTATGGAAACTGTTGAGGTCCCCCTAGTGAGCAAAGGCTGGAAAATATTTTCATGCAGCTGCTCCTTTGTTCACCAAGAGGAGTCCAGTTTAGCAGTCTCTCCAAAGCTAAGGGTCTCCATTTAATTACCCTGACAAAGCTTATTTAATAACATATAAAAACCAGATTGTAACAATTAATACATTATTTGTAACCAGTTAAAGTTTTGGAGTTATTATATTTAGACAACAATATGTATTACATCTTTTTAATCTGTTAGCATTTGGGGTGTGGGGGGAAGCATTCCTTTAACTTTAATAACCTTTATAAGCCAATTTAAATTATAGGCAAATATCTTTATTTTTTTTATAAAAATCATTAAAATATTTAATTTTATTAACAGAAAGAATATTTATATTTTTATGACCTTATTTAACCAGTGAATGTCCCAAGTTTTGAAAGTATTAGGCAGTAAGCACATACAAGATGAAAACAGTGTAAACTATACAATAAACTTTATGTACATTTTTTACAAAGTAACACTTTTTTTTTTTTTTTGGTACCTGGGATTGAACTCGGGACCTTGTACTTACAAAGCAGGCACCGGAACCACTGAGCTAATTCCCCAGCCCCAAAGTAACACTTTTAAAAATAGTATAACTGGGGGCCAGGGATTTAGCTCAGTGGTTCTGCCGACTGCCTTGCAAGTGCAAGGACCTGAATTTGATCCCCGGTACCAAAAAAACCCCCCAAAAACCAAAACAAAACAAATAAATAAAATAGTATAACTGGGCACAATAATATGCACTTTAGAGAAATTCACATCAGTAATTGTATAAAGCTCTCTTCTAGGGTCCTTAAAATTTAGGACAAACATTAGCTCTGTAAATAAAGTGTTACTGTGAGAGTCCTGAAAGGCCACTATATATATTTATCTACATATAGATATCACATTGATATTTTCAAGGCCACTAGCTTTACTAATATAATTTTTAGATTAAGTATTCAAGTGTTGAGGTTCTGATGATTACACAAACAAAAAGATAGTGATATAAAGAAGTAACTAGGAAACAAATTTGAGCCTGCATTTATTTACAGGCTCTCGGCATCCTAATTTATACTCTTAAATGGCTGATATTTTCTCACTTCAAAAATAGTAGTATGTCTAAAATAAAATTACTGCAAACAAGCTTGAAGCATGATTCAGATTTGGTACAATTTTCTTAAATTTTTTGTTTTTTAATGCAAACAGTTCATTTGCTATTTATTTTAGTGCATCTGCATTAAGGCTTTGAATTATTTGACCCAAGATTTTACAATATTAAAAATTGGACCCAGGATTTTACAATGTTAAAAATGAATAGATCCACAATCATGATACCTATGCTCAACACCATAAGGAAATGGTAGCAGAGAAATACGTCTTTTTAATCTGTTAGCAACCTGGGGTAGGGGGAAGCATTCCTTTAACTTTAATAACCTTTATCTATAAGCCAATTTAAATTACAGGCAAATATCTTTAAAAAAATTTTTTTGGTAATGGGGATTGAACTCAGGGCCTTGCACTTGCAGGGCAGGTGCGCCACCACTGAGCTAAATCTCTCCCCCCTTCTAATTTTTTTTAAAGGCAAAAATGGGGGAAATATTGTTGAGCTCAAACAAAATAATTGTACAGTTGGACAGACAGACAAACATAAGACAATTTATGACTAGAGTGCACGCACATATATTTAGCCTAATTGAATTATAATATCCTTTTGGAATTTTTAGGTTCATAATTAGAAATAAGACTAGTCAAAACTTTTTGTAAGTCAATTAACAGAGATCTCTTGTAGAACTGGAAAGAATGAAAGCTCTTTATTCCTGTAAATGCAAACCTTTTATAACAAACTTGAAACCAACAAGCAAACATACATATTTCCTTGATAAATCACTTCTGCACACCTTCTCCATGTACCTAGGCCTTCTGGTCTTGTATATCTCTCTTTGTCCTTTTAACAAGACAAACATACAAAAATCCTTTCATATCAAAAGTATACCTCTTTTACTTACAGCCTTCTTAATATTTTTCTTCTGTCTCACTATAAACCTTCTATAACAAACTCAGCTTCAGCTGTTAAAATTTTAAAGTGTCCCTTTTTTCCCCCTCCGTTCTCAGATTGTTACATTTTAAAATTTAACTGGCTGCCAATAGAACAGTAGTAACCTTGAGTTTTTCATCAACAAAGTACAGAAAAGAGGAAGTTAACGCTATAATTACAATTCA
Source organism: Heterocephalus glaber (assembly GCF_053883595.1). Taxonomy (NCBI): domain Eukaryota; kingdom Metazoa; phylum Chordata; class Mammalia; order Rodentia; family Bathyergidae; genus Heterocephalus; species Heterocephalus glaber. The sequence goes on along the minus strand of NW_028258296.1, from coordinate 27,682,699 downwards.
AGAATTTGCAGTGCACAAGATGTGTTTTAAGCATACCAATTAAACATTAACTCGAATTGAAACAAATACATTCATCAATTAGCTAAAATTTGTAATTTAATTTCTCTTGTAAAATCTCTATGTCTGGTAGAGCACAGTAGCATTTTCTCTGCCTTGGTTTTGGATTCCAGACCTTTGCAGGCAGCATCAGGCTGATAACACAGCGCTGGCCTTGGGGCTCTTAAAGCCAGGAGTATTTTTTCTCACTATTTTGCTTTATGCTCTTCAGAACTTTCCTAGCTGTTTTCAACCCATTACTCATTTTCTCATTTTACTTCTTTCCAAGCTGGGTGCAAGCCGTGCTCAACCCTTTCTGAGTCTGACCGTGGCACCCAGCCCGGGTGTGCTAAGGCTAAGCAGTTCTCATGCTTTTGCCCCCACCTCCTCTGCACCTGTGGTCTTAGCAACTCAAGGAGAGGGGGAGACAGCTTGACCTCCTCCAGAGGGGAGCACTGCAGTTTGTCTGTAACAATGTCACATTTTCTGAGAGAGGCAAGTCCACAGTGTGAAAGAGGGCACATTTGGCAAGCAATTGTTCTAAGACCAAAACTTAAACAGTTCTTGTCAGTGACTGCCGCAGAGCAGAAGCTTGAGTGGCTCTCAGGCTCGGTTGTTCGGGCTGCAAAATAGAGTCCACAAGGCTTCAAGTTGTCAAGGTCTCAGTTAAAATCTCAAGGGAGATAACTTTTCTTCTTTGTTGAGCTGTCTGGATGTTATTTTTGAAACACTCCCTATGTTCTATATTTAAAGTTCTTGTTTGTGAAAAATGACAATTATGTTTAACTATTTTTTGCAGCATTTATTTCAACACTACAGGCCAGCTTGGGCCAAAAGTGAGTTTGTATATTTAATTATTTTTTGCAGCATTTATTTCAATACTGCAGGCCAGCTTGGGCCAAAAGTGATTGCCCCATGTTTTAGTCCCAGCTGACTGACTACCTTTACTACCTGACGACCTTTAGCACCTACCTCTTTTTTTCTGGGATGTTGTGCTTGTGCTTGACCTTGATTCAAGTTGCACTGTGTCATGGATTCTTTTCTTTTTTCCTTTTTATTCTGAGTAGCCTCACTGAGCAGATGATTGCTCATGGGTTGAGCTCCCACAATGGGTGCCAAATTTTGAGACAGGGTCTCACTAAGTTGCTAGGTTGCCCAGGCTGGGCTCAAACTTACGATCCTCCTGCCACAAGCCTTCCATTCTTTTTTATTTTTGGTACCGGGGATTGAACTCAGGACCTTGGGCTTGCGAGGTAGGAGGTGGCACCACTGAGCTACATCCCCGGCCCATTTTGCATACAAGCCTTCCAGAGTGCTGGGATTATAGGCATGTGCCACCACACCTGACTCACCTCCTTTTTTTTGGTCACTTGTACTTTGGAGTTTTTTGTCTTTTGGGGTTTTTTTTTTTTGGCACTGGGGATTGAACCAGGACCATGCACTTCCCAGGCAGGCATGGTGCCACTGAGTAAATCCCTGGCCCCTGGAGTTACATTTTCTTTTTCTTTCTGGTACCAGGGATTGAACTCAGGACCTTGTGCTTGCCAGGCAGGTGCTGCACTCCTGGAGTTATATTTAGTGAATATACTACAATTTGAGCATTTATTTTTCTAGACACATGGATTGTATCAGGGTTTTGGCTATTATGAATAAAGTATGAACTTGCAACTAGGAAGTATTTTCTAGGCATATATTTTCTTTTCATGTGCTGGGCTATATAGAAGTGAATCTTAACTTTACAAAGAATTGCCATTGAGTTTTTTCAGAGTCATCAGACCACTTTATACTTTTGATAGTCATTTGTGAGAGTTACAATACCTCCCATACTGGCCAATTTTTGGTATGGTCAGTCCTTAGAATTGTGACCATACTAATATGTACTTAGTATGTTTCTTTGTTTTGATTGTTATTTTCAAGTACTAGGGATAAAAACCAGAGCCTTCACATTGAGCTACATTTCCAATCCTTTTTTACTGCTGTTTGAACCCAGGCTGGGCTCAAACTAGTTATCCTCCTGCTTCAGCCTCTGAGAATGATGAGATTACAGGTATGTGCTGCCACCCCTGTCATCTTAGTGTGGTTTTAACTTGCATTAAGTGATGACATGCATCACTTAAACAAGTTCAACATTTTTCAGGTATTTAAGTGACCATTTGACTTAATGGTTTATTTTTGGAAAAGTGTCAGTTTACATCTTTCATTATTTATTTGTTTATTGTTGTGCTTGGAATTGAATCTGAGGTCTTATGCATGCTAGCTAGGGTCTTTTTAAAAGTATAGTGCTTGCTTTCTTAATTATTGATTTTAAGAGTTCTTCATATATTTTGGATATCAGTCTTTATTCAGATAAATGTATTAATGTTTTTTTCTCAGTCTGTGGCTTTTTTTTTTCTTTTTTTTTTTGAGACAAGGCCTTGCCACGTAATCCATGCCTACCTTAAACTCCCAATCTTTCTGCCCCAGCTTCCTGATTTCTGGGGTTACAAATATCCACCATCATGTCCAGCTTATCTTTCATTTTCTTAATGTTACCTTTTGAAGAGCAAAGATTTAAGGTTCTCATAAAGCTCAATTATTTAGTCACTTTTTTCATTTGTTTAGTGTTTCTTTGTGTCCCATTAATCAATTTCTGCCTACCCCAACGTTGTGAAGAGGATTTCTTATGTTTTGTTTAGGAGACTTACAGTTTTAGCTCTTACATTTAGGCTTATCATCAATTTTGAGTAATATTTGTATATGATGTGAGATAAGGCAGGGACAATATCATTAAATAATATAATATCTTCATTTGGAGTAATATTTCATTTGTAAGCATTTCTTACAGCTTTGTATAATTTAGTATATGATTTCAGTGTTCTTTGTCTGTGAATTGCTTTAACTTTCTCTAATCCAACCATGAATTTATTTGACATTCTTGATTATCCTAAAAGTTGCAGTTCAGCAATCTGAGCGCCTGACACTCTTTGTCTGTACATCTGCTATACTTCAAACTTAGGCTTGACTTAGTAAATACCATTATTTTTTTTGAAATGCATGTCTGTTGGTGGCCTTTTAACTATTTAGCGTATCATAAGCACCCAGTAAATAAGTATGTAAAGAATTTAGGTTCGGGGACCGGGGATTTAGCTCAGTGGTTCTGGTGCCTGCCTTGCAAGCACAAGGTCCCGAGTTCGATCCCTGGTACCAAAAAAAAAAAAAAATGGCTCCTAAGAATTTAGGTTCATATCATTTCAGTAAAGTTTATTTCTCTTCCTCATTTAGAATTCTTTAGAATCATATAGAAAATTATTTACCTAGATACACAAATTTTTCCATAAGAAAAACCATGAGCTTTAGTAATATATATAAAAAACTAAAGTAAAACATCATAGTTATTTTCTCAAATAAAAATATAGTAATTAGTTGATGTTTGTTTCTTTAATAATTTTTTATGTTTCTGGCTATATTGAGGAAATTTTGTTAAACTATTTTACCATGAAGATACATTAAACTTTCCCTAATTAAGGATATAATTTATTTGTTCAATTTATATTATGGTGTTATTCAATATGACATATCTGGAATTTGGAGGGTTTTTAAAATATGGGATTATGATTTTATTTCAGTTCAATAAATTGTTAATATATTTTGCTCTGAATTAACTTATAACATGTAAGTTATAAATCTGGCTCTGAAAGGATGGTTCAGTAATCTGCAATATAGGATTTGACTTACTTTTTTTCTCAGTTTTTGTATTTTATAAATTAGTATTGAGAACATTTTTTGTACTTTAAAGGAGCTGACATTTTTGAAGGAGTAACTGGAAGCGAGTAGTAGCCATGTTAAACAAGTAGCTGTTTTAGGACCCTTATTTTTATTTATTTATTTGGGGGGGGGCGGGGACCAGGGAGCAAACTCAGGACCTTGTGCTTGTGAGGCAGGCACAGGGCTGGTGAGCTAAATCCTAAGCCCCAGGACCCTTATTTTTTGAATGATTTATAGTCTATATCTTTATAGTGGTAGAGACACATTTTCTAACCTTCCTTTGTAGCCTGCACATATGTGAAAGAAATAAAAGATTTAGTGTTTTGTTGAGTTGGGGGATAGATCTTTGAAATTATTTTAACCTATTTTTCTTTAGAGATGAGGCCTAAAATGAGGTTTCAGACTCAAAAGTCAACAGGAATCTCAAGAGTGAAGAGATCCTAGTTTCACATTTCAAGCTCACACTGATAAATAGCAGCTGTTATTTGGCCAGAGTTTTGGAGGATTATGAAGATGGAGAAAATTGGAGTCCTTCCTCATCTAAAGGAAGAAGCTCCTGTTTAGCTGTACTCTGTTGTTACTGTGCAGGAATATGGGCTTGGTTTCAGACCACCTTTTTATTTTTCAAGAAAATATAGAATTATAACTAGAGTATGTATGTGTATTCATTTTGTTTGGGCAGATAAGTTATGTGTATATGAAGCATTTTTTTTTTTTTAACAAGGAATTTGGTTAATTTCTCTGGCTCTGCCTTATTAAGCTCTGGTCACATTATAAACATAATAGGAGAATTACTAATTCCATAGAATTTGTTGTATCTCCTCCAACTATATGTTCTTTTTTTCCTGAAGCCCATCCAATCACTCTTTTCACCAGATTTCATCTAATTTTTAAAAAAATTTTTTTAAAGAGACCTTACTGTATTGCCCAGGCTGGTCTTGAACTCTTAGGTTCATGGGATCCTTTTGCCTCAGCCTCCTGAGTAGCTGCGACTGTAGTCTGGAGCCACTGTGCCTGGCTTTCTAATTTGAATTTTATTTTATTTTTTTGGTACCAGGGATCAAACTCAGGTCCTTGCACTTGCTAGGCAAGCAGTGGAACCACTGAGCTAAATTCCTGGCCCTCTAATTTGAATTTTTAATGGAAATGAAATTATAATGGGGTAATAGCACTAAAATGTTTGACATAATTTGCTACTTCAAATTTTGAAACTGCTATACATAGGAGAAAAAATAGAGCCAATCAAAAAAAAATCGTCAAAATAAAACATTATTAAAGCTATTTCTTAAAACAATGGCTAAATTATGGTAGTGAAGCTCCAGGTATCATCACTACTTTATTATCAGTGTCAGATGAGATCTTGAGCAATTTTTAATTATGTTTTAGATTGTTAGAGACGGATAGTAAGTCTTTAAGATCTGTAAATGGGTCAAGAAGAAACAGTGGCTCCTCTCTTGTATCAAGTTCATCAGCTTCCAGCAATCTCAGCCATCTTGAAGAAGATTCTTGGATTCTTTGGGGAAGAATTGTTAATGAATGGGAAGATGTGCGTAAAAAGAAGGAAAAGCAAGTTAAGGTATTCATATTCTTTATTTTGAAATTCTTCCTCTTATCCGAGGGTATCAGGCATAGGTTAATAGAGGATTAGAATAAACAAACATTGTAGTAATTTCCAAGCTGTGTAATGAGAAATCGTCTGTTTTCAATTTTTGTGTCCCATAAACGTTCTGATTTATAGGAATTAGTTGTTATGGAGGTCCTGGAAATGTAAAAATGTATAGCTGAAAATTATTTTAGAAATTAAATTCTCTGGTTTGTAGATGTAGAAATACAGTTGTGACCTCCTACATCCTTGAATTATCAGTGTTTTACTTTTTTGCCTTCAACAGCCCTTTAAAATGTGATGAGCTTGGTGTCAGCATTCACAATTCTACAGACAATTAAGTCCTTAATACCTGTAGAGGCCCATTCTTAATGAAATGACAGGAAGTTATTCATGGCTTTGTACTGTTCTTACCAGCATAGGATATATAAAAGGACCAAATCATAGATGTGGTTAAAAAGCTTCCTAGTTTAATTAAAAAAAGAAAGTAAGAAAGAAAATTTTCTTAGTCTATTATAAAACTAGCTTTATGAATTACAAATTTGATAAAAATTTCCACTTCATTCCAGTATCCCCCAGTAAATCTTTGACTTGTAAAGTATGAGACATAAATGGTTCATTTAAAAATTTTTATTTTATTTTTATTTTTTAGGATCTTGTTCGTAAAGGGATACCCCACCACTTTAGAGCAATAGTTTGGCAACTTTTATGCAGTGCACAAAGTATGCCAATTAAGGATCAGTATTCAGAACTCCTGAAAATGACCTCACCTTGTGAAAAATTGATCAGAAGGGACATTGCTAGAACTTACCCTGAACATAATTTTTTTAAAGAAAAAGATAGCCTTGGACAGGAGGTTTTATTTAATGTAATGAAGGTAAGTTCAATTTATCCATTTTAAAAAATGAAATTAATTTTCAAAAGGTTGAAATTATACATCTCCCATGATGAAGTGTGAACTCCCACTACAATAATCAATTGCTTTGAAAATAAAATTAATTTTTTAGCTTAATTTTTTGCTTTAATTTAGATGCTACATTATTGTCCAGTTTGGAGAACTTATTAGAAAATTTATTACATTATTCAGCGTTAGCTGACAGGAATAAAATAACTTACTAATCACATAACATAGAGAGGTCCTATGAAAATGAAATTCACTTTCTGTGAGGTTCACCTGGGCTCCTGTCATGGTTGTATTTATACAGCCAGCAAGTTGTTCTGCTTGGAATGGCCAAGTGTTAGTAATAATGCTTAAACACTTGAAAGGTTTGCCATTCTGATTTTCCTTCAATATTACTTTTTCTTTTTCCATAGTTTTTTTTCTTCATTATCTCTGTGAAATACTGATTTCTTGTTAAATCATTTCAATTTTGCCAGTGTTTTGCCTTAACCTTGCTCTAGTTTTATCTTTATCAGATAAAAATTTTACTTGATTTTAAAGCTTTGCTGTATTATAAATTTTTTTATTGTGTGTAGGAGCTGCCACTTCATAATTGGGAAATTGTCAAAAGGAAATTTTATGTAATAAAACATTTGCTTTTGCTTTTTTTTTCTGGTACTGGGAATTGAACTCAGGACCTTACGCTTGCCATGCTGGTGCAGTACCACTGAGCTACATCCCTGGCCCTAAAACATTTGCTTTTAAAAATAGGATAACATATGTAATAAGTAAGCAAGAGCTTTTTAAAAAAATAAATGGACTTTTAATCTATTTGTCTCACCAATTTAGATTTTTGGAGAAGGAAGGTATAATATATAATAATGAAGTATTTTGAACACCATTTTTTACTTTTTAGGCATATTCTTTAGTGGATCGTGAGGTTGGTTACTGTCAAGGAAGTGCTTTTATAGTTGGCTTATTGCTTATGCAGGTAAGTTAATACAGGTATTAAGTGTCTTAAGTTCTTTATTAAGGTTGGAATGGGGAATTTTATTTATTTATTTTTTAATAAATTTTATTTTATCCCTTTTTCCCTCTCAAGCCCCCTCCCCTCCCTATGTACAAAAGCTTTGTTTCCATTTTTTCCTTCTATTTTCACTTTTTTCCTTGTTCTTTCCTTCCATTCTCCCTCCCTCTGCCCTTGTTTCCCTTCCCATTTTAGAGCAGAGAATTTTTAAAATCATCTTTATTTTTATTAAGAATAAGTAGATATTGGGTATTTTTCCACAGACGTAACTTGAGTAGTAATTTTTTAGTTTGCATTTTGAAAGGGGAAGATGTGGAAATGACTTAAAATCATAGTAGTTTGTCACTAAGTGAAATTTCAACTTTTTTATTTTGTGATGCTGGAGATTGAACCCAGAGCCTTGCACACTACAACACTAAGTCATACCTCTAGCCTCTCAACTTCTTGGTATATACAACTGTACCATAATATTCTACTAAAGCCTCTATCTACCTTTAAATCTTATTTGTTAACATTTAATGGGAAGTAGTCTTTTCCCCAGCCAATGAGGACATGATTAAAGTGTTAGTATGAAAATCCTATTTATGTTGTATAATGTCTTTGGAAATTTACATAGGAATTTTATATGTCATAGAGTGACAATTTGTTGTGTATATTTGCTATAAGATCTAATATAGTGGTACTTAGCTGCTTTTACTGCCTCAGGGATATTATAACATTGGCCATGACTTACTTGGAAATGGGTTTGGGTGGGATGTTTTGAGAACTGAGGGGCTGGAAGGGAAATTTAGCTTTTTATAGTCTCAGAATTTTAGTCCTGAAAATGAACTTTGGGGATAACTTGATTTGAATCATGTAGGCTGGATTTTGGATCTCAGTTCTGCACTATCTCTGTGAATTTAGGCTAGATTATTTAACCTCTCTCTGACTCTCAGTGTTATCTATATTCAGACTCATTGTGAGGCTTATATGAAATAATATATAGCATGGTGTTTGGCACATAGTAGACATGCAATGAAAGTTCAGTGACTTGCCCAAGATAATGCATCTTGGTAGATAAAAGAGGGATAGGATTCAGAAACTCATGTTCCTTAATACTTCAATTTCTCAACTATTCAGTTTTCCTGAGTTTTGAAGCTCTGTAAGTGTAATGTACACACACAGCTGTGTTGTGGTGTTGAGGATTGAACCCAGGGCCTTGGGCATGTGATTTACCAGTGCTGTACCATGCTAGACTCCAGCCTCCATACATCTTTTCTGAATAGCATAAATCTGATGTCAGAGACACTGGTTTATAATGAAAGTGCCTAATTTTTACTTTGTGTTATAAGAACTAGTGGTTGTTGTAGTATATTGTTCTTTTGTTTTGTTTTTTGAGAAAGGGTCTCACTATGTAATTGAGGCTGACCTCGAACTCACAGTGATCCTCCTGCCTCAGCCTCCTGAGAATAACCTGTAGCGTCATCTCTACTGGACAAATAAAGGATAGTTTTTCCCTACTTTGGTGAATCTGACAACACCCGCCCTGGCTCTCTTAGGTACCCTCAGCACCTATTAGACATTCCTTCAAGATGCTGCAGGCAGTTGTGGAGTGATATTTATTTCAAGGAGCATCAGCACCACCATTAAATTCATCAGTGGCATTTCAGTGATTGACTGACTTGGCTTGTATCATCAGTGACAGGAATACCACCATATTAATCTCTCTTTTTTTCATATTAATCTCTAAATAGCCCAGGATCATGTGGTAGAAAGGGTGATGGAACCATATTCAAAAGACCCCCCTTTTTCTAAAGTTTATGCTCTTATATCCCATGCTGTATTGTCTCCCACAACTTTAGCAGTGTAACTCAGTCTGAATAAATTTACAAAGTTAGTATATATTGTATAAAAATGATTAAAAGTGTTAGATATGTTTATATCCCTTCTATAAAATTAGGTATTTTTATTCCCATTAGAGCTTTACAAGAGACATGGATTTTTTTTATCAGCTTTATGTTATAGGCAAAATATGTAGCAGCGGATTGCTCTAGGCCTTGGTTGTCATGATTATACTTTATAATAGGAAAGAGTAACTATAAAACAGCAAGTGGTTGTTCTTCATATTTATGTATATCACTTTGCCCTTTTGTCAAGCCACCTACCTTATTTTTAAAACATCACCATTAAAAAACCCTCCCCCTGTTCTTCGATTAATATTCTTGGACAGGGGAGAAGAAATGAAACTTTTTGGTACATAAGAAATTCTTGAAAGACATAAAAGGGAGATTAATTGATTCATTCCCACTGTGACTGGATGCAGGGGAAGAGGAAGGTAGTGGTAGGAGATGAGGTTGGTAGTATGAGATCACATCACAGGAGATTTTGTAAGAATTTGGGTTTTGTTGAAGATGTAGAAAGCCACCAGGATATTTTGATCAATGACATGAAATGTTCTTCTAATTATGCTTTGAATGGGTCACTGGCAGTATTATGCTGTACAGAGAAGGGCTTTGGGGAGGGAAGTACAAGAGAGGCAGCAGAGTGACCAACAAGGAAGCACTTGCAATAGTTCAGGCAATAGACTACCCCCTCTTTGGTGGCTTTGATTAGGTCTTTGGAGTGAGAAGGTATTGATTCCTGAAATTGAATATAGAGCCAAAAGAATTTGGTTATATATTGGATGTGAAGTAAAAGAGAAAGGAATCAGTAATGACTCTGTAAGATTTTTGAGGAAAAGTTTGGGGCAGCAAAGAATGGCAGAGAAGGAAGTGAGGTGTGAAGTTTGAGATGTCTATTGGACATCCACATGGACATGTTAAGTGAGCATGTGGAACCTTTCAGTTTTTTTGTTTTGTTTTGTTTTTCTGAGACATTATCTTGCTATGTAGTTTAGACTGATCTTGAACTCACTATATATCTCACTATATATCCCAGACTAGCCTCAAACTTGTGGTAATCCACCATACCCAGCTATTAAGTGGGCAATTGGAAAAATGAGACAGCAATTAGGGAAAAATCTAGGTGCAAGTAGAGGTGGTAGATATGGTGGTATACAAGTGGGGGAAATTTTCCTCTGATTGCTTCTGTCTTTTTAAAATTGAAATAGTAACTTACTAAGATCATTAGTTTAGAATTGAATGGAGAATGCTGGGCGTGGTGACAAATGCCTGTAATCCCAGCACTCAGGAGGCTGAGGCAGAATCTGCATGAGTTCAAGGCAGCCTAGGCTACGTAGTGAGTTCAAGGCCAGCCTGAACTACATAGCAAGATCCTGTCTCAAAAACAAACAAAAGACTTGGGTGTGTTAGAATTTGAGCAAGTCAGGACTGAGTCAGGTGTGGTGGTACAAGCCTATAATCCTAGCTACTTGGGAGACTGAGGCAGGAGGATCACAACAAGTTCTAGGCAACACTAGGCAATTTAGTGAGACCCTATCTCAAAATAAAAAGTGAAATGGACTGGGAATATAGCTCAATGGTAGAGTTAAAATGTGAGTTCACTTCCCAGTATCATGTACCCACAAACACAAAACTCAGGACTGAGAAGAAAGTTTAAAGTGAGAATGATTGAATTTGGGAAATAACATATACTAGACAGTATTAAAGATCCACTGAAATTGGTGGTCTTGAATTAAAAGTGAAACCAGCCGGGATGGTTAAGTTCTTTTGTTCTTGTTTTTCCCCTGCCACTTTGTACTGCTTTAATGTAGGTGTAGGGTTGAATTTATCTAAGGATGGAGTTTTGCCAGTTAGAATTGTAACAGAGAGGAAAGGAAGGAAGGAAGGAAGAGAGAGACAGAGAAAAATAAAAGTAATTGTAAATTTCAGTAAGTGAATAAATACAACACTAAGCCACAAAGTGAGCACAGCAGGTTGGGAAGAGAAAAAGGGTAGTAGGTCTGGTAAAGAAAGGGTTCAGTAATTTGTCCAAGGTCATTAGCTATTGAGTGAAAAAACTGAGAGTTCAATCTTTGTGGTTCTAGAGCCTGAGCTAGTAATAACAGCCCAACAGGCTCATTGAAAGAAAGGAAATCAAAGATGTACTAGGCCAGGGAAATAGTTAAGGAGTTGGTTGGGGGTGTCATGGGTGGTGGCCTAGATTTTGAATGCTGGAGAAAAAAAAAGAGCAAATGAGAGTATTTCAGAGAGCAGGGGAGGTTAATGGTGTGGAAGTGCCTTTAGGGTTCAAGGAGGGACATATACCTTGCTAACCATTGGCTCCTTCCAATGCTATGGGTGAAAAAGTAACTACCTAAAAGGGGAGGGGCCACATTTTAGCTACAGGAAGAGAATATTTGGAAAAGAGATTGAGTATATAGGTAGAAGATTGGAAATGGGATCAGATTGGCAGAATAGTAAAACCATATAGGGTTGGGAGGTCTGGGATCTTGGGCTAGGGGGTGACATAAAACATTGGGGCTGGAGGGATTCATAACATTTATTTATTTATTTATTTATTTATTTTGGCTTAAATTCTTTTATTGGTACATTTTAGGAATTCAGTACATTTACATTTATCATTGGGTGCTTGTACCTGTACATGATGTATCTTGGTTCTTATTTTTTCCCCATTCCCTGTGCTCCCTTCCCTATTTACATATACTTTGTTTCCATTTTTTCCTTTTCTCATAATTTTTCCTTTCTCTTCTTTCCTTTCCCCTTCCCCTCCTGCTCCCTCTACCCCTTTGGACCTTTTCTTCCTATTTCAAATTATCAATTTGTTGTAATCATTTTAATCCTTATTTACACTTTCAGTTTCTCACACTAGAGAAACTATTCAGTATTTACACACGTGCGTCCTATTTATTTCACTTAAGAGTATGTCCTCAGTATGCATCCATTTAGCTATAAATGTCTCTAGTTTCTCATTCTTTATGGCTGAGTAGTACTCCATTTTATAAAAAAACCACATAGGATTTATAAGGATGGTCTCCAAGGCAGAATTGTGGCTGTATTGGTTGGAAAGAAAGAAGTGTAACTCCTGACTTCTGTTCACAGCTGTGTTGAGGGCAGGAATAATGTATTGTCATTTGCAACAGCTTCAGTAAGAATCCTAGAGACCGTTTGGGGGTATTGTAATTGGTATTTTTAAATCCCAATTAAAGATAATCTGAAGACTTATTTTGTAAATTCTTTTAACAGTTAATGTTATAGCATATCACCTCTCAGAATCCTCAAGACTTTTCATCTTAAGGTGAAAGTCAGAAACCATAGTGTGGCCTCTAAAGCCTATATGTTTTGGTTGCCTGTTACTTCTCCTCCACAACTTAACCTCTACTCATAACACAGTTACTACTTTTTGTTTGTTAGGCAGTACAAATTTAATCTGATTTAATTATTTTTTCATTCTTTTGTTTGGCATCTACTAAGGAATTCTTGCATAGATTTTAGTTTCTTCAAGGGGGTAATATGACTTCCAGTCATCCTATTTGCTGTTCCTTGAGTGAGCCAGGATGATTCCATCTTAGGGCCTTTATACTCTTCTGTCTTCTAGGACTGTCTTTCTCTCAGATGCTCCCTCACTTTCTTCAGAATTTTGCTCACATGTTACCTTATAAAGGGACCTTCTCTGACCTACAAATATAGCAGTGTGTTTCCCCAGCACTGCCTTTTATTCGACTTATTTTTCCATAGCACTTATTGCCATCTAACATATATATATAAAACTTGATTTATTCTGCATATTGTCTGTTTCCCCCTGTATAAATTGCAAGTTCCTTGAAAAATAGAGATAATGGTATTTTTGTTCACTGATACATATATCCTGGAAAAAGAAAAATACCTGATTCTAAATAAGTATTTGTTAGGTGAATTGATGAATCAGACAAGTTGAAGAAGTTAGTCTCTGAGGTTGTAAGACTTGTCTGACTTTTCATTCTCAGAATGGGAGCCTTGAACCTCCTGACTCTTGGTCAGTTGCTCTTGACATTGCATCATGTGGCCATTCAAAGTAATGTTTATGGTTATATAGATACTTGGTTTAAATATAATTTGGTTTATTTGTGTATCACAGAACAGTTACTTTTTTCTTTTAATGCAGATGCCAGAAGAAGAAGCTTTCTGTGTATTTGTTAAATTAATGCAAGATTATAGACTTCGTGAACTTTTTAAACCAAGTATGGCAGAATTGGGCCTTTGTATGTACCAGTTTGAATGCATGATACAGGTAAAAGTGCAGTTTTATATTTTTGTCATCTTGATCTGAGTGACATCTTAGTAAATTTAATGTTAGAAACATTAAAGCAGTTGAGAAAGATCAATGCTCTAATCATATGATCATTTGCTGGTCAGTTAACACATGACTGGGCCTACTTCCAAGTGAGGTGCTATCTGGAGGTAAAATACATCTGGAACTTAGCTGCAGTTTTCTTATTCAAACTTTAAGCATTTTTTCCAAATGTACCATAACTTATTGTTTGCACACATGAGTTTCCTTATATCCTGTTATATCCCATTACTGTCTAGTAATCTAGTCTGAACCCTGAATATAGGGCCTTTATGACATTATAACATTGGTGTCAATCAGTTCATTTACTTCATGACTGACTGTAATGTCTCTTTCAGCCCTCTCCTTTGCTTTTCTTTTTTATCTGTTTTTTGCTAGTGTGTAGTATTTTTCCCCATATTTCTATCATTTTATGTTTATAGTTTAAGAGTCAAATGTCTCGTGACTACGTGAGGATGGAGAAAAGAGAAGTAGAATCAAACTCAAGTGAAAATATCTTAGAAATATATTACCTTTCTGGAATTTATTTTTATACAATATAAACAATTTTAACACATTTTCCTATAATACAAAGGTACACATATTCTCATTGGAGTGTCCTTTCCCTGGTAGCCTTACCTACAGGAATTATGCAATCCTTTATCTTTTGTGGTGGTAAGGATGGAATATGTAAGACATTTTCTCATTTTTAATAAAACATTAATCTTTTTCTGAAATAGCTTGTTTTTAATCAATCTTGAACATTCTTGGTATATTTACAGTTACTGTATTTCTTGTTTTGAGTTACCAAAGTACCTGTATGTTGCATATTTTTCCTATCCATAGGAAGGAAAGAATAGATGATTGGGGTAGATAGCACCTGAAAGTATTTCAGCATAGCATTTCTTTTCTTTAAATTTTTTGGGAAATACCATTTACATAGCCAGATGTGGTGGTGCATGCCTGTAATCCCAGTACTCAGAAGGCTGAGGCAGGAGGATTGCCTTGAGTTTGAGGCCAGCCTAGGCTGCATAGTGAGTTCAAGGCCAGCCTGAACTGCATAGCAAGATCCTGTCTCAAAATAAAGAAAGAAAAGGGCCTGGGGAATTTAGCTCAGTGGTTTTGCTTCCTGCTGCGAAGCTGCAAGGACCCGAGTTTGATCCCCGGTACCAAAAAAAGAAAGAGAGAGAGAGAGAGAGAGAGAGAGAGAGAGAGAGAAATTTGGTTTACAGAAAAGGAACATCAGATAACTGTGTACCCACCAAGATTAAACAAATATAAACATTATATCACATGGCCACTCAATGGTGTTTATAGTTAGATGGGTACTGGCTTAAATATAATGTGGCTATAAGTCAGTTTTTTATATTAATCAGATATTATAGGTATACTGTACTCAAAATTCCAAGTCTACATCCTTACCTTCTCTTACCAGATAATAGCCACTATCCTGAATATGTCAATTTCTATATCTGAGATTTTTGGTGTTACACTTGATCTTATCTTCCCCTCCCCTCTTTTTTATTTTTTTAATTTTTTTGGTACTGGGGATTGAACTTGGGTCCTTGTGCTTGTGTAGCAGGCGATGAAACCACTGAGCTAAATCCCCGGCCCTCTCCTCTCTTTTTTAGATGGGCTATTACTATGTTGCCCAGGAGGCCTTCAACTAGCAATCTTCCCACCTCGATTTCCTGAGTAGCTGGGATTATAGGCATGTAGCACCATGCCTGGCTATGCTTGGTCTTATCTTGTGTTTGGTATTGGCTAATCTGCCATATATATATGTATATATGATATATATACATATATATGTGTATATGATATATATACATATATATGTGTATATGATATATATACATATATATGTGTATATGCGTATATATACACATATGTGTATATATATCATATATGTGTGTGTGTGTGTATATATATATATATATATGATTTAAAACACTAGTTTTACTATGTTTTAACTAATTTTTTTTAGGATTACAGGTGTGTGCCACCACATCTGACCTTAACTAATTCTTTTCTTCTCTCCAGGAACATCTTCCTGAGCTCTTTGTACATTTTCAGTCTCAGAGTTTTCATACCTCAATGTATGCATCATCCTGGTTTTTGACTGTCTTTCTTACAACATTTCCACTACCAATTGCAACAAGGATATTTGATATCTTTATGTCTGAGGTAAGCTAATGAGCAGGCTGGGAACACAAGCTGAGCAAAGGGGTCATTGGGCTAATTACAGAAGGCCAATGAAGGGAGGAATAAGAATCCCATGAGCCCCTGCTAAACTGCCTACATAGAAAATCTCATCTAAACCTAATTAGAGACCTATGAGTAGATACTGTCACTGTCCCTGTCTATTCTGTAATATGTGGATGAGAAAGCTGAGACCTACAGAAAGGTTAAGGAGCTTGTCTGAGGACACACATGTATGTGATTATGCTAAGCAGGATTCAAACAAAGGCAGTGAAAGTCTAGAGCCAGCCCTCTTAATCAGACCTCTTTATCACCTCTTTACTAATTCAGTGAGAGTTATGAGAGGTAAAATTTGCCTTAAAGTTAATAGTGTTGCAGTGTATGTGTTATCCATTAAATAGTAATTAGTGTAATTTTTTTCTAGTCTGTGAGCACATTGCAGGTTGTCTTTTTAATTGTCAGTGACCCTTTGTTTTCTATTCTCTGAACCTAGTGTTGTTAAGTACATCTTGGGATGTAATTTATCTAAATTACTTGTGGACTGGAGTTGAAAAACTGCAGTTCATTTACTGATCTATTATGGCAAGTCTGTCTTGCCACTTCTTTAATAAATAAAGTTTTCATGGAATCCAGCTCTGCCCATTTGTCTATGTCAGCTTTTGAGCTATGGTGGCAGAATTGAATAGTTGTGCGAGACCAGATGGGTACCTAGCCTAAAATGTTTGCCATCTGACTCTTTACAGAAAGTGTTTGCCAGTCCCTAGTTTAGATTCCTAGATGTTTACTTTAGTGTTATTTTGAATGATTTGTTTTTGATGATGGAAGAGTAAAATGAATTTGGCTTCATTTAATTTGTTTCACCAGGGTTTAGAAATAGTGTTTCGAGTAGGATTAGCACTTCTTCAAATGAATCAGGCAGAATTAATGCAACTTGACATGGAAGGGATGTTACAGGTAAGTCATTTCATGATTTATTACATGCTTTTAGATTTCACTGTTAATTAGTTAATAACAGGTGGCCCTAAGTGGTTCAGTTGTTTTTCTTTTGTTGTATCTTAGCACTTTCAAAAGGTCATTCCTCATCAGTTTGACGGTGGTCCAGACAAATTAATTCTAGCAGCTTACCAAGTCAAATACAACTCAAAAAAAATGAAAAAGTAAGTATTTTATGTTTCATTTTTTAGTTATGGAGGTTTGTTGAAGCATATAGGAAATTAAGTGTAAGTGACAAAACGTTCTAGTGATAAATTCATTTTTCCTCTTTAAGATTATAGAACTTAATTTTTTTTGGTGGTATTATTATTATTGGTTTTAGTATAACAGAGTTCATGTCATACTACTTTTTTTTTTTTTTTTTTTCTTTTTTGGTACCGGGGATCGAACTTGGGACCTTGCGCTTGCGAGACAGGCGCTGCAACCACTGAGCTAAATCCCCAGCCCTGTCATACTACTTTTAATAGTGGTTCATAGTACACTGTGTGTGTTACCTTTAAACACCCCCTTCCTTTCCATATTGACTGGAGTTAGCCTGGTATTTGTGTGTATGTGTGTGTGTGTGTATGTGTATGATTGTGCTATTACTATTTTGGTGCTGGGGAGAGAAAGGGAAGGGAGGGAGGGAGAGGGGAGGAAAGGCAAGGGAAGAGGAAGGGGAGAGAAGGGAGGAGGAAAAGGAGGGGAAAGGAAGAGAAGTGAAGGGAATAGGAAGAGGAGGGGAAGGGAAAAGGGAGGGGAGGGGAGGGAAGGGAGAAGGAAGGAAACTTGAGAATGAGGGTTCCTTAGCCTTCCTGGTAACTGGTTCTCTTTTGAGATTATCACCTGTATAATCCATTTTTTAAAATTTCATTTATCTTGCTTACTTATTAAACTTCCAACCTGTAGTTTTTTTACTTCCTTACACTGTCTCTGTTCTGTTTTATGGATCCCTTCTGATAGCCAATAAACTCTAGTCTAAATAGGTGGGGCTCTTTTGTCCTTGTGTATTCTGTGTTCATATGGCCAGGCATTGCTGCACAGGTAGTGAGGTTGCTGATAGTAAGCTCTGTTTCCAGTGCTCCTCCATGCACATATTTAGATTGGCTTTGATTTAGTTACTCATTCCCGGTAATGGTTCTTTCAAACTGTACAATTCCTCCCCAGTCCCTTTTTGCAATACTTGAATCTCAGTGAATTACCTTACTGATGATTCATCAGCCATCACATTTAAATCTTGTCATCTGCCTGATAGCCTTGGTCATATTTTTTTCTTCATTTTTCAGAATACAGTATTTATTCCTTTATAATGCTAATTAATTAATTAATTAATTTATTGGTACTGGGGATCGAACTCAGGACCTTGCGCTTGTGAGGCAGGCGCCGGAACCACTGAGCTAAATACCTGGCCATATAATGCTAATTTGGAATATAGGTATTATTCATTCCTATTTTTTCTAGGTCCTTGCTCCATTAATTATTCCTTTTTTTTAATCTTCCACCCCTCTTTTGCTATTGTTTTATTTAAGAAGGTAATTTTGACTTACAAGTAATAAAACAAAACCTTCCTTAATATAGCATTCTATTCTCACTAAGCTTGACAGTGAAGAAAGAACAGTTTGTGCTCATTAGCTTCAGATCATGTTTCACTTATCTTTTCTCTCTTCAGTTGGGAAACTTCACACATTCAAAAAAAATAAAATTATTTATATGTATAGACAGGGTCTTGCTATATATTCCAGGCTGTCCTTGAACTCACTTTGTAGCCTAGGCTGGCCTTGAACTTGTGAAGATCTCCCTGCCTTAGCCTCCTGAGTGTTGGGATTACAGGCAAGTGACACAATGCCATAAAAATAGAATATAAATATCTATATGCTTATCATCTAGGTTTAACAGTTATTAATATCGTGTCATATTTATTTTGTTTTCTTTCTTCAATGTTTCAGAGTAAATTATAGAAATCATGATGCTGTACTCCCTAATACTTCAGTACTCATTGCAACACAGTGAAGGCATTTGCCCCTCTTATCATATGGCTGTTACTACTTAACAATAGTTCAATAATATCTGGTCTAATACCTGTTCTAAGATCAGATTTCCCTAGATGTGCCAGAAATGTCTTTGGCATTGATTACATTGCATTCAGTTGTTCTATCTCTTAGATTCCTTTTTTCCCCCTCCTTCTATTCCTGCCTCTCTTACTCCCTTCTTCCTTTTTAAAAATAGTGCTGGGGATTGAATCCAGTGCCTTGTGCATGCTAGGCAAGCATTCTACCTCTGAGCCATACCCTCAACCTTAGATTTCTCTTAACATAGGCCAGCATTGTCCACTTAAATCAGCTGCTTTTTTTTTTTTTAGTCTCTCTGTGCTGCCCACACTTTGACATCGAACACTGGGACTCAAGCCATTTTCCTGCCTCAGCCTTGCAAATACTTGGGACTATGGGTGCATTTCACTGTGTCCAGCTGCAAATCTTTTTAATATATTGATTTGTTGAAGAGACCAAGTCAGTTGTATAAAGACTATCTAAAATTAAGGATTTATGTAGTAATTATTTCCACAAGATCTTTATTTTTCTCATGATTTTTATAAACTGAAAGAAAAATGTAAAGACTTAATCAAACATTCTCTGTTGTGTGTGGTGGTGCACACCTGTAATCCCAGCACTCTGGGAGGCTGAGGCAAGAAAAGTTCAAGCCCAGCTTGGGCAATAGTGAGTCCTTGTCTAAAAGTAAAAAAGGCTGGGATGTAGTTCAGCGTGAAAGCTCGGGTTCAGTTTCTAGTACTGAAAGAAAAACAAAACAACACCAACAACTAACACAAAACATAAATGTGAGTTCAGAGCAATCATTTCCTCTCTCTGTCTCACCTTTTTTCCCTTCCTTCCTCCTTCTCTCAGTATCCTCTGGGCCTCCCAATTGAATGGGCTCTGCCACTAGGCTACATATATTCTCAACCATTTCTTAATGCTTCTTACTCTTTCACTAAAACTCCTTTTTAAATCTTTTCTTTTTATTTATTTATTCAAGAAAAAAAAACTTTTCGATTGATTTTGTGACAAGGTCTTGCTATGTAGTTTATAGGCTGGCCTTGAACTCACTATATACCTAGGCTGGCAAACTCACAGCGATCCTCCTGCTGAAGCCTCCCAAGTGCTGGGATTACAGGCATGTGCCACCACACCTGGAAAGAAATATTTCTTGAGTACTCAGTACTTGCTGATATTTTTTGAGGTGCTAGAAATAAAATACTAGATTTATAATTTCTCATGAGGCTTAGATTCTATGTGATGAGGCAGAAATTAAAATTACACCAGGTAGTGATAGGTGCCATGAAGGAAGATAGTCTGTAGCTGGGCATGGTAGCTTTTGTACACCTGTAATTACAGCACTCTGGAAGGCTGAGGCAAGAGGATTGTGAGTTTGAGCTTAGCCTGGGCAACTTAGTGATTTAGCAAGACCATGGTTCAATTTCCCATTACTGAAAAAAACAAAACAAAAAAACCAGGAAACCTTTCAAAATTTCCAGACGTAGAAGGCAAACAGTACAAAGGCCTGGATGCAGAAGTGTGCTTGGTATGTTTTGACAAAAGACTGTGGCCAGGGTGGCTGGAACAGAGTGGGCCAGGAGGAAGAAGGTAGGACACATGGGTTGGAGAGGAAACAGAGGAAATCTTGTAGCCCTAGACAGTGGAGAAGGTAGGGTTAGGATTGATTGAAGGAGAAAAGTTAGTAAGTATTGAAATAATTCAGATAGGAGAATAATGAAAACTTGGTTTAGGGTGGGGTAGTAGTTGAGATGTTAAGAGGTAATTATTTCCCAGGTGCAAATCCAATAGATTTTTTTTTTCTTAATCATACTTGATATGTTAGCTTTGGTTTATATATGATCACTTACTCCTTTTTAAAACTTTTGGTGTATATATAGTATGAAACATAAAAAAGCACCTGCTCATGATCCTATTACTTAGCCTATGTGCTCTCTGCAAGAGGTATTCTCCTGAATTTTGGACTCATCACTTACTCTTTTGCTTTTTAGAAACAGTCTTATGTACCTGTGATTATTTTGTATACAGTGATTTGTGACTTGTATTTATCTTTGATTAACATGGTGATACAATTTGCTGGTTTTTGTTATGTGTGGAGTAGTTCATAAATTTTTACTGCTGTATGTTTAATTGACTTTAACAAAGTGCATCAGTTTTCATAATGGCCGTTTGAGACATTCTAAATTTGTTTGCTATTAAAATGCTATGTATATTTGTGGAAGAATTTTTCTGTGATACATATTTAGGAATAGGATTCCTGCATTGCAGAATAAGCTAGGGTCAACTAAAATATTTGCTAAAGTGGTACTTATTTTTTTATCTTACCCAGCAATCTAATAATTCTCATTGTTCTACTTTGTCATCAGCATCTGGTTAGTATTCTTAATTTTGGCTAATTTATTGAATGTAAAATATATCATTTTGGACTTAATCTGCTTTTCCTTGATTGTTAGTAAGAATCAAATACCTTTTATATGTTTATTAACCTCATGATTTTCTTGTTTTTTCCCTCTTTTCTATTGTAGTGTCTACTTACTATATTGACTACTTCTTAGTAGTTGTTCATATATATTCCAGATAGTAATCCTTTGTCAGTATTAAAAGATGAGTCTCATCCATTTCTATTAAATACCACTCTTGGAATATATAACAAAGGTTTGTACCTATCATGACAAAGGTTCAAACTGCTGTGGGTTGAAGAACAGAGAGATAAATAGTTTATTACAACTACAATCTGGTAGATGCCAGTGTAATGGGTTATTAATATAACATGAAAGAGATGCCTAAGACATGTTTTTAAACTGGTATATACAGTCTTCTGGGGTCAGGAAATGTTCAGATCTTGGTAATTCTTTCCTAACGTTTATCTGCTTGATTACATTTCTATGGTAGAATTTTCTTAGTTCTTCTTTCCATCTACCCTCTCATGGTCGTCCTTTTCCTACTTGATAGAAGGAAGGCAAACCTGCCATCCATTCCAAATTGTATTATGGTACATTGCCATGGATTGTAAAAATTCTCTAGGGCACTAAGCAAAGGAACAATTTTAGAATGCTTTGATCCTGTGGAAGTGTCTCCTGATAGAGCAAAGCAAGAAAGACTGAATAGAGCAGCTTCCTATTTCATTCATCTGACAAATAGTTGAGAAGGCTGCCTTACCTTTCTTACAATTAGAATTCAAAAGTAAAATGGTGATCACGGGACAACATGATCACCATTTTAACATGTTTATGAGTTGAAAAATGAAGGCAGTCTTTTAATAACAGAATAATTTTACTCATTGGTTTAATAGCAGTAGCATTGTCTCTGCCTGTTAGGTCATAGAATATAGGTTGTCCATAAATTACATAAATGTCATTTAAAGTCAGTGGAAAACTTTAAAGCACATATGAATTGCATCCTGTGCAATTATATAGACTTGAAGTAAAAATAATTTTAGAATCCTTTAAAATGAATATGAGGAAATATTCTTTTAACAAGTATATGAGTAGAAAAATATGAAGACCATGAACATGGTGGGGTAGGAGATTGGCAAACTAGGTTTCAGGTTGTCTTCTGGAGATAATATCTGAGTGGTTTTTTGTTTTTTCGTTTATTTTATTTTTTGAGACAGAGTCTCACTATGTAATCCAGGCTAGCCTTCAGCTCACTATGTAGCCCATGCTGGCCGTGAACTCAGGGCAATCGTCCTACCTCAGTCACCATGGCTCTACCTGAGTATAATTTTGAAGACCTTTGTGTCTGATTGCTAGGTTTATGCAATGACTACAACAGAAACTCTGCTGATATGGAACTTATAGAAATGTAGAAGACTGATACAAAACAAACATAGGTGTCATGCTAGTCAATGAAAGTGCCACAAAGGAGACAAAGCAGGATGAAACACACAGAATGATGGGCTGCTCATTTAGATAGGGCACTCAGATATAGGCTGATAAGGTACCATTTGAATGGACAGCTAAGGGAGGTGAGAGAAGTAGCCATGTGACTGTCTGAGGGGGAAGTGTTTCCCACAAAGAGATGTAAATGTAAAGTCTGAGACAAGGATGTGAATGGTATGTCCAAGGATCAACATGAAAGCTAGTGTCACTGGAATACCATGGGTAAATAAGAGTATAGTAGACAGTGAAATCAGAATTTAGTACAAAGAACTTCTGCATATTCTACCTAGATTCTTCAGTAGCTTGCAATTTGTCTCATTTTTTTTTATCTTTCCTTTTTCGTATATATAAATATTATGTATGTATATTTGTGTTTCTATAAGGAAAATCCACACACATTTTTGGGAATTCATTTGAGAGTAGATTGAGATATTGTACCTTTTATCCTTAAGTGCTCAAGTATGTACTGTCAATGGAGATGAAATAGTAATGGATTTTAGAGCATTGTCAGGAGGTTGAATTGAATATATTTGGTTTCCTGAATTGAGAAGCAAGGATTACATGTTGACTCGTAGTACTTCGTTTTAGGTAGGTGAGTTATAATGATGACATTTTCACATAATATCTAGCAATAACTACTTCAAAGTGGTAATTTTCAAAGGGTGTATGCTTGTTTCAGCAGTGCAGCCATTGTTCAGAATATTTTGCAGTTTTTGGAATCTTCTATACTTTTGTAACATTTCTTACTAAGAGTCATTGTAGTATAGCAATAAAACAGGCAAGTTTCTAAGCCTCAGGATAGATGTAGCAATCTATATTAAGAAATAACTGTGAGCTAACTGTGATGATGCATATGGTAATAGGTTTTTGTCCTTTGAAGGAGAATTTGATCTTTGAGAATAGCTTTAAATTATTTGAAGTCTGGTCTGGTTGATACTTGCACTGAATTTGGTTTTGAGCAAGATAAAAAATAATTTGATGTGATTAATTTTTGGCCTATAAATTTTTTAAAAGATAACTTGACTTACAATAGTACTGGAAAAATAGTACATTTATAGTACATAAATAGTACATGACAAATGCATTTATTTGTCATATTTTACTCTCCTTTAGGCAATGACAGTCCATCAGTGTTTTCTGAGATAGAGTCTCATTATACTTCTTTGGCTGATCTTGAACTCCTGAGCTCAATTGATCTTCCTGCTTTAGCCTCCCAAGAGCAGTTGAGATTACAAGTGTGTGTCACTGAGCCTGACCTCTTTTTTTTTTAAACGTATTTTGAGACAGAGTCTTGGTTTTTTTATATAATCCAGGCTGGCCTTAAACTTGCTGTACAGTCCAGGCTGACTTCAAACTTGTACAGGGATTATAGATGTGCACCTCCACAACCTGGCTCTGACCTCTTTTTCTGTTTTCTTAAAGCTTCTGAACAGAGCTAGTCAGTTATTTCATAGATGATCCTTTAATTTGGTTTTGTTTGATTTTTTTTTTTACTTTGAGGATGTATGCTATTGAGAGATCTCAAGAGATGATAGCCTCTTCTCAGGACATCTTCACAGAGCTGCATATTCAGTGTGCAGTACTGTGACTTTAATCTTGATCAGTTAATTCAAGTGCTGTCTGCCAGGATTCTGCACTATAAAGTTATGGTTTTCCTTCAGTACTTTCTAAATATTTTAGAAAATACAGTCTGAAGCTATTCATAAACTTCCACTAATTTTAGTACTCACTACTGTGTCTTGCCTATGGGACTTACTGTGATATTCTCATGATTTTTATACTTGCCTCATTTCTTCTACATTTTTTAGTTGAAGCTTCTGTAAGGAAGAATTGTCCTAAGAATTTTTTTTTTTTTGGAAACCCACTAAAATATTTTTAGTCAGTTGTAGTACCAAGATTTTTGTGGTTAACAGCCCATCCAACCATACGGTTGTGTTCCAATTTGAGGAAAATGGATAGCTGGTTCTTCTGTAAGTTTAGGGTTCAATAGAGTCTAAAAACTCAGTTCTGTTTGGTGTTGTATAAATTCACTTTCTTTACTTTCGAATGGCTTTTATTTTTGTGATTTGTAAGGTGATTTTTATGGTAAAAATTCATGAAAGTGTTCATTTTTCTCATATTAAATATCTTAACCTGGGGAAGCTAAAAAATGTATTTTATATTAATTTATATTTAAAATTTTTATAATTAGTAACTGAATGAAAACATAACTTTAATTTTCTTCTTCTTCTTAGGCTTGAAAAGGAATACACTACAATAAAAACTAAAGAAATGGAAGAGCAAGTTGAAATTAAAGTAAGCTTTTCAGGGCTTTTTTAAGTGCTGAAGAGAAATTGGTTGAAGTCAGTTATTTGACAATAGATACTAGGTTACATTTATCTCTTATTACCATCTGCAGTAAACTTAGCAATAAAATTTATTTATTGACCATCCTTCTATATTATGGTTGAAAATAGACATTTTCCAAAGGCAGGATAATGTGACTGAAGTGGCTTCCATTCTTTGTGGAAAAGAGCAGCTTTGTCGGTGGCTCCTCAGGAGAAAAAAGTTCCATGGAGAACATAATTACATGCCATTTAACTGTAATTGTAAAGGTGGCAGAGAAGAAAATCTGTAACACATTGTATTCTGAAACTAGCAGCAGATAATCTGTGGCAGACTAATTAAAACAAATCATTACATTAGAGCTAATTATGGCTGTCTTAGAGTGGAAGGACCAATGTAATTTTTTTCTTATCAAGGCAAGAGTTAAACTTTAGACCTACTTCTCAGAGAAACAAATAAATTTTTTAATTTGAAGGATGTATAAATACCCTGTATATATCCTAACATTCTTACTTGAACCTCCTGTAAATGGAGTTTTTTAAATTTTACTTTTATTTTTTTAATTAAGTTTATTGGTACATTTTAGGTATATGTAATGAGCACATTCATCACAGGGAAAGCCAGGCATGGTGGTGCACACCTGTAATCCCAGCAGCACTCAGGAGGCTGAGGCAGGAGGATCATTGAGTTCTGGGCCAGGTTAGGCTACATAGTGAGTTGAAGGCCAGCCTGAACTACATAACAAGACCCTGTCTTAAAAAACAAACAAACAAAAAGCCCAAATCATAGGGAATTCGACCTGTATATCTCTTTGATTCTTATTTTTTCCCATTCCCCTACCGTCCCTTTAACGCCTCTTCCCCTCCTTATTACAAAGCTTTGTTTTCATTTTTTCCTTCTTTTGTAATTTTTTTCCTTTCCCTTCCTTCCTTTCCCCTGGCCTCCCTTCTGTTTTCCCTACCCATTTGAACATTTTCTCCCTATTTTACAATATCTGTTATACATTTTGGTCCTTATATACACTTTCAGTTTCTCACACCAGAGAAACAATTCGATATTTACACAGGTGTATCTGATTTATTTCACTAAAGAGTATGGTCTCAAAGTACATCCATTTGGCTATAGTATCTCAAGTTTATCTTTCATTAGGGCTGGGGAGTACTCCATTATATTAAAAAAAAAATGTTTATCCATTCGTCAGTAGATGGGGATTTGGCCTGCTTCCAAGATTTAGCTATTACAATCTGTCCCACTATAAACGTAGATGCGAATATATCCCTGTGGTATGATACTTTTAATTTGTTTGAGAAGATACCAAGAAGAAGAAGAATGGCTGGGTCAAATGCAACCTCTAGTTTTAGTTTTTTGAGGAATCTCCACACTGATTTCCACAGTGGTTGTACCAATCTACAGTCCTACCAACAGTGGAGAAGGGTTCCTTTTTCCCCACAGCCCTATCAGCATTTGTTATTGGTTGATTTCTTTGTAACAGCCATTCTTTCTGGAGTGAGAGGGAATCTCAGTGTTGTTTTAATTTGCATCTCACAAATGACCCGTGATGTTGAACATTTTTTCATATATTTATTTGCCATTTCTACTTCTTCATCTGAGAAGTGTATTCATTTCAGATGTGCATTTTTGGGTTGGGTCTTTGAATTTGAGGGGTCTGATATTTTTGAGTTCTTTATATATTCTAGATATAGAATATATCTGATATAGAATGTAAAATATATATAGATATAGAATATAACTGTCTGAGGAAGAGCTGGCAAAATTTTTTTCCCATACGGGGTTGTCTTTTGACTGTGTTGGTGGTTTCTCCTTCTGTGCAAAAGCTTTTTAATAAGATGAGATCCAAGTTGTTGATTCTTTGTGATAGTTCCTGCGTGATCGGGGTTTTCTTCATAGTCTTTGCCTACACCAATGTCTTCAAGAGTTCTGCCTATTCTATTTTCTAGCAGGTTTAGTGTTTCTGTTATGATATTAGATCTTTGATCCATTTTGATTTTAGTTTAGTGCATGGTGAAAGATAAGGGTCTATTTTAATATTTGGCAAGTTGAAACCCAGTTTTTTCAGCACCATTTATCAAAGAGGCTGTCTTTCTTCCAGTGAAGGTATTTGGCTTCTTTGTGAAAGATAAGGTGGCTGAGTGTGTTTGGAGTTTCTCCATCTTCTAATCTGTTTCATTGATCCTTCAGTCTGTTTTTTTGCCAGTACCATGCTATTTTTATTATAGTAGCCTTGTAATTTCAAGTCAGGGATTGTGATGCCCCCTGCCTTGCCTTTGTTGCTTAGAATTACCGTTGCTATTCTAGGTTTCTTCTGGTTCCAAATGAATTTTAGGATTGTTTTCTCTTAAATCTGTGAAATATCAGGATTGCATTAAATCTGTATAACAGTTTTGGGGGTTTTTTTTGGTACCGGGGATCAAACTGGGGACCTTGCGCTTGTGAGGCACTGTGTAAGTTTTGGAAGTATGGCCATTTTCAATATATTGATTCTTTCTACCCAAGAACAAGGAATATCTTTCCATTTTCTGATATCCTCTTTGATCTCTTTTTTCAGAGTACTGTAGTTTTCAATGTTGAGGTCTTTTACTTCCTTTGTTAGATTGGTATTTCATTTTTTTGGATGCTATTGTGAAAGGTGTTTTTCCTTAATTCCTCTCTCAGTGAGTTTGTTATTCATGTACAAGAAGGCTATGATTTTTTTTTTTTTTTTTTGGTACTGGGGAATCAAACTCAGGACCTTGTGCTTGTGAAGCAGGTGCAGTGCCACTGAGCTAAATCCCCGGCCCTGAAGGCTGTTGATTTTTTTTTCATTAAGTTTATTGGTACATTTTAGGTATACAATAGAGTTACATTCATCATTGGGATCTTGTACCTTTACATGATGTATCTTGGTTCTTATTTTTTCCCCATTCCCCTGCCCTCCCTTCCCCCCCTCCACTCTTCCCTATTTACAAAGACTTGGTTTCCATTTTTTCTGAAGGCTATTGATTTTTAAGTGTTGACTTTGAATCCAGGTAGGCTACGGAATTTGGTTATTAAGTCTAGAAGTCTTTTGGTGGAGTTTTGGGGTCTTCTGTGTAGAGTATCGTATCATCTGCAAATAATGATAATTTAACTTCTTCCTTTCCCATCCTTATTCTTTTTATTTCTTTCTTTGTCTGATTACTCTGGCTAATGTTTCCAGAACTGTATTGAACAAGGTGGTGACAGTGAACATCTTTGTCTTGTTTCTGATTTTAGGGTGAAAGCTTTCAGTTTTTGTTCATTTAGTATGAGGTTGGCTGTTAGTTTGGCATAGATGGCTTTTGTCAGATTGAGATAAAAACCATCAATTCCAATTTTCTGTAGGGTTTTTTTTGTTATCATGAATGGATGTTGGACTTTGTCAAACATTTTTTCTGTATCTATTGAGATGATCATATGGTTTTTGTCCTTAGCTCTGTTAATGTAGTGTATTACATTTATTCATTTATGTTGAACCATCCCAGCGTCCCTAGGATGAATTCTACTTAGAGTATATAATCTTCTTGATGATTTACTGCATTGTCTACTAGTATCTTTTTGAGGATTTTTTATCTAAGTTCATTAGAGAGATAGGCCTGGAGTTCACTTTTTGCACGGATCTTTCTCTGATTTTATTTTTTTATTTTTATTTTTTTAAATTCTTCTATTGGTACATTTTAGGTATACAGTACACTTACATTTATCATTGGGTGCTTGTACCTGTACATGATGTATCTTAGGTTCCCCCCCCATTACCTGTGCATCCTGCACCCCCTCAACCCTTCCCTATTTACATAGATTTCATTTCCATTTTTTTCTTTTCTCATAATTTTTCCTTTTCCTTCTTCCCTTTCCCCTTCCCCTCCCACTACCCCTACACCTTTAGACCTTTTCCTATTTTAAATTATGAATTATTCATTTTAATCATTTTAATCCTTATTTACACTTTCAGTTTCTCACCCTAGAGAAACTATTCGGTATTTACACGTGTGTCCTATTTATTTCACGTAAGAGTATGGCCTCAGTATACATCCATTTAGCTATAAATGTCTCTAGTTTCTCATTCTTTATGGCTGAGTAGTACTTCATTTTATAAAAAAAATGACATCTTCTTTATCCAGTTTCCAGTTGTTGGGCACTTGGGCTGTTTCTAAGCTTTAGCTATTACAAACTGTGCTGCTATGAACACGGGTGCAAATATATCGCTGTGGTATGATTCTTTTAATTCTTTGGGGAAGATACCCAGCAGGGGAATAGCTGGGTCAAATGGGACTGCTAGCTCTAGTTCTTTGAGGTATCTCCATACTGATTTCCACAGTGGTTGCACCAGCCTGCACTCCCACTAACAATGGAGGAGGGTTCCTTTCTCTCCACACCCCCGCCAGCATTTGTTATTGATTGATTTCTTGATACCAGCCACTCTTTCTGGGGTGAGGTGGAATCTCAGGGTTGTTTTCATTCATCTGCATCTCTTGAATGATCAGTGATATTGAACATTTTTTCATATATTTATTTGCTGCTTTTAATTCTTTGTCTGAGAAATATCTGTTCATTTGAGATGCCCATTTTTGAATTGGGTCTTTGAATTTGTGGGGTCTGAATTTTTTCAATTCTTTATATAATCTAGATAGTAGACCTTTGTCTGAGGTATAGCTGCTAAAAATTTTTCCCCACATTGTAGGTTGTCTGTTAGCTCTGTTGGTGGTTTCTCTTGCAGTGCAGAAGCTTTTTAATAAGATGAGATCCCACTTGTTGATTCTTTGTGTTAGCTCCCATGCTACTGAGGTTTTGTTCATAAAGTCTTTTCCTATGCCAATGTCTTTCAAGAGTTCTACCTAACTTATCTTCCAGCAAGTTTAGTGTTCCTGTCTTAATATTTAGATCTTTAATCCACTTCGATCTTAGTTTAGTGCATGGTGGTAGTTATGGGTCTAGTTTTAATCTTTGGCAGATTGAAATCCAGTTTTTCCAACCCCATTTATTAAATAGGCTATCTTTCCTCCAATGAGGGTGGTTGGCTCCTTTGTCAAAGATGAGGTGGCTGAGTATGTCTGGAGTTGTTTCTGCACCTTCTAATCTATTCCACTGATCTTTGGGTTTTTTTCTTTGCCAGAACCATGCTGTTTTTATCACAGTAGGGAAGAAGGAT
Source organism: Heterocephalus glaber (assembly GCF_053883595.1). Taxonomy (NCBI): domain Eukaryota; kingdom Metazoa; phylum Chordata; class Mammalia; order Rodentia; family Bathyergidae; genus Heterocephalus; species Heterocephalus glaber. The sequence continues at coordinate 27,652,631 of NW_028258296.1, read as the reverse complement.
TATTTAATGGTACAGAACTTGTCTGTGATGATGAAAAAATTCTAGAAATAGTGGTTACCAACATTATAAATGTATGTAATGCTAATGAATTATAGATTTAAATAACAAATTTTATGTTGTATATTTTTATGACAATAATCTTTCAAAGAACCAACTCTTTGATTTGTTGATTCTTTGTATTTTTTTTTGCATTAATTTCAGCTCAGATCTTTATAATTTCTTCCCTCATACTAGCTTTGGGGTTGAGTTGCTGTTCTTTTTCTAGAAGCTTGAGTTTCAGCATTAGGTTGTTTATTTGAATTTGCTCTGTTTTTCCGATACACAAATTCACCACTATAAATTTCCTTCATAGGACTGCTTTCATTGTCTCCCATAAGTTCTGATATGTTGCATTGGCATTATTTAATTGTAGAAACTGTCTAATTGCTTCTTTAATTTCATCTGTGACCCATTGTTTCTTCAGGAGGGTGTTATTTAATTTCCATGTGTTTATGAAATTCTTGTGGTTTCTTTAGCCATTGATTTGCAATTTCATTGCACTATGTTTGATAATATGCATGGGATAATTTCAATTCTTTTGCATTTACTTAAGGTTGTTCTATGAGCTAGTATGTGGTCTATTTTGGGGAAAGTTCCATGAGCAACTGTGAATGTGTATTCTGATATTGTTGGGTGGAACACTCTGTAGACATCTACTTAGACAATTCAAAAGTTTGGTTCAGTTATAATATTTAATTGTTGATTTTTTGTGTAGTTGCTCTGTCTGTTTGTGACAGTGAGGTATTGAGGTCCCCCATTACAGTTGTATGAGTGCTTATTTGATTCTTCATGTCCATTAATATTTGTTTTATATAGTTATATGCACTAATATTTGGTGCATGTATATTTATGATCATTATCTGTTGCTCTTGGATTGTTCCCTTTTCAAAGATACAGTGACCTTCTTTGTCTCTCTTAATCAGTCTTGGCTGGAAGTCTACTTTGTCTGCAAGTAGAATAGCTACCCCTTCTTTTTTCCGGGTTTTTTTTTTGGTACCAGGGATTGAACTCAGGACCTTGCGCCTGCAAGGCAGGCAGCGGAACCTCTGAGCTAAATTCCCGGCCCCATTTTCCATCCTTTGATGGCCTCTTGAGTGCTGGGATTATAGGGATGCACCACCATGCCTGGCTCTCACATGTTAAAATGATGAATACAGGGAGCAACAAAATAACTTCATGTTATACAAAGATGTCATTGTCACAACAAAATAATGTATCAGCAAGTCTACCTGAATCTAATTCCTTGTAGAATTCAGAGCAGTTTTTTAAAAAACTCCAAATAAAAACTAAAAAACAGACAAAAGCATTACAATCACACTCATACTAAACTTTGAAAATACCATCAGCTGTGCTGATCATTAGCTCAGTGTTTGGCATATGTTAGGTGCTGTGCTATGTCATTCAAGTTTCCCAATATCTTTGTAGATTTTATTACTTTTAATTTTGTAGATAAAGGAATAGTTTAAGGCATTGAATGACATGCACAAGTATTAGAGAATGAAGATTTGAATCCAAATTAGCCTAATTTCAAATCCAAAGCTTTTAACTACTTTAGAACTATATAATAATAACTGGGGTTTGAAGAGGATAAAGAAAACAAGAATAGGGGAAATTACTTCCACCGGATTTTAAAAAGGATTGCAAAGCTTTGTCAAAATGCTGTGATTGTTAGTGCAAAATAAGACATTAACTTATAGAGGTAACCCCGAAATGGTCTATTTCAGCTAAAGAGTTTTTATCAACTCAGCATGAAGTAGATATCACACAAATGGAGATACAATAATTTATTTTACAACTGGTATTAAGGGCTATCCGTGTGCAAGGCCCAGGTTTAGATTGGCACTACTACTACAAAAAAAGAAATTAAATAAGTGTGAACCTTAAAAAGTAGTGTTAAGACATTTGGTTCAGTGTTTGGGAAAAATGACAACTTAGAATTTTATTTATATTAAAATAAATTTCAGATTTAAAGTAGATGGGTTTAGAAAATCCGGGTGAATTTTTTTTTTAAACAAGGTCTTGCTATATAGTTCAGGCTAATCTTGAACTTGCTGTGTGGCACAGGCTACCCTTGAACTTCAGATCCTCCTACCTTAGCTTCTCAGTTGCTGGGATTACAAATGTGCACAACAGTGCCCAGCTCAGCCGAATATTTTGAGTTCTAAAGTTTAGCATTATTTCTGTTGTGAGTAATTTTATTTGCTTAGTTGTGTAGTTGGAACTTAATTTTCTAAATCTTTTAGGATAGACAAAATGTTAACTTTGGTTGATAAAATGAGAACATTTTGGGAATCCTGTTTTTTTAAGCTTTCTAGACTGTACTAGTGTTTGATAACTGAGGACTTGTGTAGATTACTGTACCATACATAAATGAGCAGCCAAGAAATGGGAAATAGTTTCTATTTCTCAAGGTGTTATTTTATATTCTGAAATCACAAATAATGCCAATATCAAATCATTCACTAAATATATTTTAGTGAATAGAAAAAGAAAATGCAGCTTGCAAAGTATCTTTGTAACAACCAAGATTTGTTCTAATTTATAGTCTACTTAGTAAAATATAATTTATAATCTTACTTCCCTGAGCTGAGATTTTATGTGTTGTATAAACTATAGTTAAATGTTTACTAGAAAAATAATAGATTGAATTGATAGGATTTTCAAAGAAGATATTTGTAACAAATTTAGAGGAAGATAGGGCTGGAAAAAGGACAGGTTGAGCTCTTGAACAAATTGATACGAAAAGGTAAGAAGGTTTGCAATTTGAGGGATGGCAAAAATGAAGGGACAAGATAGTGGATTTCAAAATAAAGAAATAATTTATATAGATGATTAATAAATTTTATTAGTGGAATATGTAAAAGATGATTAAAATATGGAGTGGTTTGGACTTAATACTTGACAATAATTTGACAAGTATTGGTGAGTTAGTCATTGAACAGTTAGGTGAAGTTTCTCTTTTTTTTAAGTCTTGTTTTACTTTTGACACAGAAAATGCTGGTAAATGCTAGTAGTTTAATTTTCTTGAGTAGAAAACAGCTCATAATAGATTCTTTATATTTGTAATAGGTAAGGAATTTTTCAATGGAGATTGCTCTAGTCTAATATTTAATTATATATTTTCCGTAAACATGTATATTTGAATTTTCTTATTCAACTGACATTTATACACTTAGGCTTTGCAGAAGATAAGTTAGAATCTTTTCTATCTAATGGTGGATGTGGAAACCTTTAAGACAGTATTGTAAGTATAGAAAGAAATGGATTTTCTTCTGTAGTTTACATTTAAAATTTATTCATAGCTGGAATGATGAATGTGATTTCTGTTTATGTATTTCTTACTCTAAACCTGTAACAGTTTGACAGATGATAACGTAGCCATGCCTTAGCCTTTTCTTACTTATAAAAGGAGACATATTTTTAGGACTGATTTAGGAATCTAGTCTTCTTAAGCAAAACTTTTTTTTTAAACAGAGGTTACGCACGGAAAATAGACTTTTAAAACAACGCATTGAAACATTAGAAAAAGTAAGTAAATGATTATTGCAAGTATCTATTGAATGTTTATTTTTCCATATATTTTAAATAAATTCTGAAAAATATTGCCATGTGTGTCTCCATTGTGATATTGACTGCTTAGCTTATCTAGCTTATTATTTAACCAAATAAGTATTAATAAAAGTTTGTACTAGCAAACTGAGGTTATTATTGGAGTGACATTAATGTTATTTCTTACAAATGTGAAAAAGTATATTCTTTTAATATCTAGTTGGGAATCCATTGTGATATTATAGTTTCTTTTACCGGGAATCGAACTCGGGTCCTTCTGCTTGCGAGGCAGGCGGCGGAACCACTGAGCTACATCCCCAGCTGTGATATTATATTTTAAAGATGAGTTTCAAATGTTGTATAGTCTTACTAGCCACATGTATCAATGATTCCTTTAAAACCTAGAATTAAGTTTAGTCAAATTGACTGATTCCTTATCTAAAAAATTCAATCTCAAAAGGATTTTCTGCATAAGGAAGTTGTAGGTAAACTTGGTTAGAAAAATTTTTGGTGTCTACTTATTACCTCTTCTTTGTGTCATATAAAATAACTGGCAAATGTGGACATTTTTCATTATTTTTCATACTGTGCTTTTAATGTAGTGTCTTTTTAGTTGTGTTTCTGAGGCAGTGAGTTGAGTAATAAAAGCATAGTTTAAGAATTTTGCTTTGCCAGGCATGGTGGTGCAGGCCTGTAATCCCAGCACTCTGAAAAAGAGGCTGAGGCAGGAGGATCCCTGTGAGTTGAAGGCCAGCTGGAACTGAATTATGCAGCAAGACACTGTCTGGGAGGAAAAAAAAAACAAACCAGGGCTAGGGATTTAGCTCAGTGGCACCACGCCTGCCTCACAAGCACAAGGTCCTAAGTTCGATCCCTGGTACCAAAAAAAAAAATCCAAAAAAGAATTTTGCTTTATTGAAAGAAAAACGTCTGAATTCACACTCTTTTGATGCTTTTTTAAAAACTAGAAGTGAGAGTGAGTAGGTTTAAAAGTACCCCTCGTGATATTAACAAGTATATTGAAAGTCTTCAAAAATCTATAGATAAGAATAAAGAACTGGAAAAAAGGTTAGCAGTGTTTGGCTTTTAAGTATTTATGATTTCATATTTAATAGCAGTGCACAAGGACTGGATATTTTTTATATGTCTGTCTTTGTTGTATAGTTGCATATATTTTGTCTCTCATGGTAGTACAGTTGCTTTAAGGATTATTCGTTTTGGTGACCCCACAAAAATGTTGAGCTTAAGTGTTTTTAAGTCATTTTAGTCATTCATATACTCTTTCCTCTACCACACTTATTACTGGTTTACAGTAAAATATATAACTTCTTAGATGTTTTTTAATTTTTGGAGTGAAATATTTTCAGAAAGCATTTATATTGAATCTTCAGAATGATGCATAAAGATGCTGTAGGAAAGTGTTAAGTTTAGATTTTACTTTTTAAAAAATTACCTTTTTTTTAAACTGTCTTAGATGGCCTAGATATTTATCTTAGCATTTAGAATTCTATAAATATTTAAATATCAATTGAATTTTGCAACCACAAAGTTTACTTACTTATTGTTAGGGTTTATTAAGTTGAACTCATTAATTTCAATTGCTGTATATTCCTTGCTTTGTTTCTTTGGATGTTGTTGTTGCACAAATTACCATCATACTTTGTAAATGTCTTTTAAAAGTATTTGCTTACTCAAATTCCTTCTCCCTTTCATAGAAATGGTTTGAGATATAGTTAAGTCTAAAAATAAAGAGGTACGGATACGTTTTCACGAGAAAATATTTGCTTATCCCAAATAATGAAAAACCATTTGAAATTTTTGATTTGGTCTCTTTTAGAAAAACATGATTTTCTGTTGTCTATTTTTGTTTTGACATGTTTTTCTTAAGATTTAAGAATAAAAATACATTCAGTTAAAAATAGTTCTAAAATTTAAATGCCCATTTTAATTAGCAATGAAATGTAGGTGGAATTTGGGTATTTTTCTCTTCTTATTCCTAATTTTATCACTATTATTTCCTTTCTCTTATATTTCTGTCTGAATTTTTCCTTTTGTAGGAAAGTGCTTCCTTGGCAGATAGATTGATACAGGTATAATTTTTTTAAAGCATTTTCTCTAACCTTAATTCTAAGGAAAATCCTAAACCTAAAAATTCATATTTTAATGCATGCAATTTTACATGCATTTTCTTAGAAATAATTTTTGGGTGGTATATGGGTTAATTTTTTATTATCTTGGTTTATTCAGTTCGGCACCTGTTGCACGTTTTAAAGCTAACCTTAATTTTTTACAGTATATATTCCAAAATGGCAATCAGTGAATTCTATGTTATTAACCACTATCATTGAAAATTTTAGTCCTGCATGTACAACTCAGTAATACTGCATGAATTGAATTTTTATTGACTGAAAGAATCGAGATGGATTTTTCATTTAGATTCCCCAAAATTTGCTGGAGCAATAACAAACTGCTAGCTAATAATTACCTAGCCTGTTCTATTCTCTGAGGTGATTTTTTAAATGTCAAAGTAAATAACTAAACCTCACAAAGGCAGTTTTTCTTGAATCTATTCTAAATTGCTTTACACACAAAAAAATTATGTCCTAAGGGACAAGTGACAAGAGCCCAGGAGGCTGAGGAAAACTACCTCATAAAACGGGAGTTGGCCACCATCAAACAACAGAGTAATGAGGCCAGTGCTAAGCTGGAGCAGGCTGAAAATACCATCAGGAAGCTCCAGCACCAACAACAATGGGTAAGGAGTCTGGTAGTGCTTTTTCTCACCTTTCTCATCCCTTTCCCTTTAAACCAAAAAATAAATAAATGAATAAAGCACAACTTCAGTGCTCTTGTTTTTTATAATTTTGTTTTCTACTTTAATTGAACTCCATTTTATGTTCCATGATACTTAGAGGTGTTACTGTGGCCTAAAAACTCCTGTTCTATCTTCCCTGCCTTCACAATTTTGTTACAAGCTAAATAATTGTCTTTCCTTACATTATGTTGTGTGTAATAATATATAAGCAATGTATGTCAGACCTGCTGTTCAATTCAGAAATCTGTCTCATAATAGGTAATCCTGACTTCGGCCAGTTTTTATTCATTGTGTAGATGAAATATTACCCAACATATATAATTGTCTCATTTAAAACTTTGATTATGTGGCAATTTATATCTTATGAAATACTATAGATTAGATTTCCTATATCAAGACGTTGAATTACGGGTTAAGGTGTGTGCCTACATTTTTTCAAGAAGAGAGAAGTTGTCTAGAGGGAAAAATATTAATCCTTTAGAAATTATATAAACTGACCTACATTTCTAAACAGGCACCAATTATATAACTAGCTTTAGTTATCTTTTGCAACTTAAGACATAATTTTCCATTGCCAAATTCAGATTAAGATTGTTTTAAGCATATAAAGGCTAAAAAGAAAAGTCCATTGTTTATCTTTGAAATATATTATTTCTTGTTTCAATTTTTTTTGTTTTTTTTGATACTGGGGATCGAAGTCAGGACCTTGCACTTGCCAGGCAGGCATGGCACCACTGAACTAAATCCCCGGCCCACTTGTTCCAGTTTTCAAGTAGGACTTGGATTATAATAGGAGTAGGTAGAAAAAATTATGTTACTAAATCTAGAACTCTGCAGAGGATCTGGAAGGCAAATAGAATGACTACTAAGTTTTATATTTTTTTATTTAGTAAAATCAAGAAACAGCATCTCATCTAGGAACAAAAGTCAGAAAACTAAAGGAAGAAAAATTGCTAAACATGTATTTTTTCTATTATTTTACTGAAGATGGCTAAGAAAAATAAATTAAGTGATAAAATAATACTAAAAAGACTAGAGTGTAAGAATTTTATCCTGTCTTCATATGGAATATCTATAATATCAAAACATATAAAGAGAAAACAGAATTATTGAATCATTTTGGTAATTAGGCTAAAATGAATCACAAGTGCAATGTGATTTGTTTAGAAGGAAAGATATGTATTTTGCTTATATTTAGCATAAGTTACAGTCTTGTTATATTACAGTCTGGCCAGGGATGTAGCTCAGCGATGCTGTGCCTGCCTGGCAACCTCAAGCCTGAGTTCCATCCTTGGTACCAAAAAAAACAAAAACAAAAAAAAGAGACTTTCTTAGTATATTACAATCATGAATTAAGATTTTTTTTGTTTTGTTCTGTTTTGCTTTTTTCTGCTTTTTCAGTTACTGAAACATATAGGTAGATGTGGATCAAAAGGATAGTGTTGGTTTATAATGAAAAAGTTAAGCGAGCAAGCAAAAATGACCAGAATGTACTGAGGCTTTTGTAACTTTCTAAGTGTAAAACAGACATGTAAAATAGTGATGTGCGTGCAGAATAAATGAGACAGTAAAACAGCCTTGGTTAAATTTCTAATTTCAAGTTTCATATCATAAATATTAAAATGGCTTGCAGAATGACCATAGAAACAGTAAATGATTCTTAGAAAATGAGATATAGTATAGATCTTAAGGTGGACAATACATTTCTTAGAGAAAGTAGTAAATAAAGGTTAAATATCTGAAGAGTATCCAGTGACTTTAATGATCAGAAAAGCCTAGAACATCTGTCTTGTTAACAGATAAATGACTCACTAAAAGCCAATATGCCGTTCATGTCATTACAAATTAACATTATTTTATAATAAAAATGCCACTTACAACTTATTTAATAGGCTTTCTCATGGATATGTTTCAGGTCAGGGTAGAAAAATTAAGATGAAAGAAGCAAACTTAGTTGGTTTTAGAAGTGATTAACTATATCAAGAAATTATGTTCCCATGATGATATATCAGAGGTCCTTATCTCTTAAACCTATGCATGATGTATTTCATATTTAAATGTTCACATATAAGGCATGTTTAAGAATTTTATACATGAAATATTTCAAAATGGAGCTAATATATTAGATTATGGATCAGTCAAGATTCCAAAATATTTTAGTTCATGTCTTTTTTAAACTTTAAAATTCTTTCAGTGCAAAGATCAAATCACATATACATTTAATGGGTTTTTAAAGTTAGTGCATAGGAGTTATATGGAATAACGAGATTCATTTGGTATATCTGTACATGTATGTAACATATTTTGATTATTTTCTTCCCATCCTTCCCCCCTTTCTTCTTTCTTCTTCATCTCTCAAAGTCTACCTTCTAGTTTCCCATCATCTACTGAGTCATTTTTGATCAAGATTTTTATTTTAGCTCTTCGTTTTTTCCTTTTTTCAAATATAACTACAAGCCAATTAGATAGACATGAGGGAAAGAAATGTGAGTACTGCTTTATTCTGTAGTTTATTATCAAGAGACCAAGGTCAGTTTATGAAACATTTTATATTTTGTTCAGTCCTATATGATTATGTTGTCTTTATCTTATAATGGAATGAGTGTATTTGTTCATTTGAAAACTAATATGCAAAATATTTAGCGTGGAGCATACAACAGTAAAGAAAAAGAAAGTTTGCTATTATATGAAGTGTTCTGGTTCAGGAGACACGTTAAACAGAAATATAATTTCAGATAAAGGGTATGAAGAAAAAATAAAGCAGGAGTGAGTTTGTTAAGTTTGAGTGCAATTGTAGATAAGGTGGTTGTGGAGCACTTCCCTGAGGATGTAACATTTGACCAGAGACTGAATGATATGTATGTAATAGAAATGATATTATGTAATAGAAAATCATTTGAAGATCTGAAAGGAAACAATCCAGATAAAAAGTACACTTAATATGTTTTCAACTCTTTTTTTTGGTACTGGGGATCAAACTTGGGTTCTTGCGCTTGCAAGGCAGGCGGTGGAACCACTGAGCTAAATTCCCAGCCCACAAGTACACTTAATTATTAATTATTGAGGGAAAGGATAGTCTCTTTAATGGTGCTGGGAAAACTGGATAATCTCATGCAAAATGATGAAATCGGACCATGAGATACACTATAAATAAACACTAACTTCAATGGATCAGTAGTCAAAATACCATAAAATACAAGTTTTGTGGTTTTAAAATAATCTGTTTATGCATGCATAAACATGCATGTAACATTTTTTGGTGGTTTTGCTGTTGTTGTTTTTTGTTTTGTTTTTGGTACCAGGGTTCGAACTCAGGCCCTCACACTTGCCTGTTTGTTTTTTGAGATGAAGGTCTCAATAAGTTGGTCAGGCTGGCTTTGAACTCAAGGTCCAAGTAGCTGGTATTACAGGCATGCATTTTGTGGTTTGAAACCCAAAAATCCTCAGAATAACACATAAGAGATAAATCTTTATGACTTTGGACTTGACAGTTGATGTAGATGTGGATTCTCAGGCAACAACAGAAAAATGCTTTGAACTTCATCAAAATTTTAAAAATATTATCAAAGAGATTATTAAGTAAATGAAAAGGCAGCCTGCAAAATGGTAGAAAATATTTGTGAGTTACATATTTGATAAGGATTTAGTAGGCAAAATCTGTAAAGAACTCATAAAACTCAACAAAAGTAACCCAGTTATAAAATGGGCAAATTACTTGAATGAATCTTTCTCCAAGGAAGATGCACAGTTGGCCAATAGACATATACGTTTCTCAGTGGAATGTTAGTAACAGCTTCTATGGAAAACAGTGTAATAACTCCTCAAAAAGTTAAACATAGAATTACCCTATTATCCTAGTTGTATACCCAAAAGAATGAAATATTAGTACTCAAAGAAGTATGTATGCACACGTTTATAGCAGCATTGTATATTTTGAAAAGTAGACAAAATCTAGAAGTCCATCAGTGGATGAATGGATAAATTGTCATATATATAAGGGATGATCATAATATATGGAGGAATCCTTAAATCTAAAAATTAAAACAGTAAAAGTCACATTGCCATTAATCCCCCTCAAAATTATGCTCCCTGCTTCAGTTACACTTATCCTATTGTTCTTACCACTTTCTGAAGCACTTCTGAAAGTCCTCTTTTGTGAGTGTCTTTACAAGATGTGATAAAAAAAAATGAAGTGAGTGCTATTCAGCAAAATATATGCTTGTAAAAATATCACAGTGTGTTCATCCACCTTATTTACCACATCTGGTACAGTGCAACTTTGGGCTCTTCCCCAAAGTTGTAATTACTGTGAAAGGTAAACATTTTGAATTGATTCAGGATGTCAAGGCAGCCAACATAGCACAAATAAAAACACTCAAGAAGAAGGATTTGCAGAACTGCTTCAGAAAGTGGAGAGAATGATAAGTGCGCGCATGTTGTGGGGGGTGGTGGTATTTTAGGAGAACGCATGACAGTATGTCTTCTTTTTCCCCTCTCCAGCTGCTGTCTTTTTAAAAAGTTATTTTTTATTGGTATATGTTTGCAATGCATAAACATTCCTCTTGGGCAATAGTTACCTATACGTATTGATTTGGATCACTTGTACTTCTCCTTTCCCTTCACCTGCCCTCTGGCAATATGTCTTTTACTGTAATACTTTTTTCAAAAAATTAAATATTCACTGTATTTTTGATCACACCACTTATACATACAGTGGAATGTTATTCATCCATAAAAAGGAATAAACTACTAGTAATGCTATACTGTCAGTGAACCTCCAAAATCCTTAAGCTATGTGAAAGAAGCCAGGTATAAAAATACATATATTATGATTCCATTTATAGGAAATATTTTAACATAAATTCATTCAGAACAGAATATAGGTTATTGGTTTCTAGAAAATATGTAGTCATGGGTGAGAACTGCTTCATAGATAAGGGGTTTTACTTTGGAGTGTTAATGATTTGAAACTACAGATAGTGATTGTACAACATTCTGGAGGTAGTAAATACTATTGAATTGTTCACTTTAAAATGGTTACTTGAATTTTGCCTGAATAAAAAAATTTTTTTTTGAGATAGGGTCTTGCTATGTAGTTCAGGCTGGCCTTAAATTCACTGTTTAGCCCAGGCTGGCCCTCAATTTGCAGTGATCCTCCTACCTCAACCTCCCCAGTGCTGAGATTACAGGTGTGTGCCACCATACCTGGCTTGTTTGTTTTGTTTAAACTAATAGGGAAAAGGTGAAAAGAAATATGTCATATTTCACTCACATACACGAGTGATTACTGTATGCACTTATGGAAGATGCACTTATGGAAGCATGTAAAATCCTAGTACAGAACACATTTATGATAGCGAGGGTAGGACCAGAAGCGAGCAATCTGCTTTTAGGAGCAGCTTGGGGAGAGTAAGAGATACCTCAGGCCCAAGCATGGGCAGATCATAATCTGAATTGTGATTGCCCTGTGCCAAAGAGGGAATGTAGTATGAAGTGAAGCAGAATAGATCAAAGATGGCAACTAGAGAAATGAGTTGGAGCAGATTGTGAGATCAATAGCCAATAGAACTATAGCCCAGAACTGAGATTAAGAAATAGAAGAGATAAGAGTTTGGAATATCAGGAATTTAGTGAAATAATGGGAGAGAGCATCTTGGGCCAAGTAGTGAATATGTGCGGCAATTTCCCAGTCACAATTTTAGGTGCTTTGGGGTTGTGATATTTGGATAGACCAACTCTTCATGTACCAGTGTAGAATACAGTATAAAATTCTCTTTTTTAGGAATAAGATTGGTATATTAGCTTTCCATGACTGTGAAAAAATACCTGAGATAAAACCTTTTAAGGAGGAAGGGTTTATTTTGGCCCATAGTTCAGAGGTTTCAGTCAGTGGTTGCTTGGCCTTGTTTGGGGCTGTGATGGCACAGTACATGATGACAGGATATGTGATGGAGAAGACTTGTGTACTGCATGCCAGCCTGGAAGCAAAGAGACAGGAAGGGCCAGTGTCTCAACATTCCCTTCAGGAGCATGCTTCTAATGACCTGACATCCTTCTACTAGGTCCCTCTTCCTAAAGGTCTACCATCTCCCAGTAGTACCATAGACTGAAGACTGAGTATTCAATAATGGACCTTTAGGGTACATTCAGGATCCATAGCAGTTGGTACCTGCATATCAATAAATTTCAGCCTGTAGGTGGGGGTGAGGTGGTCTCACTTGCAAAGATTAGGAATAATAGAGACCATGCAGGTTGCCATGTGGTTGTTGGAAATGTATATGAATTAATAATTAAGAATGATTTTCCTCCACAGTGAACTTAAGACTGAAAGATCAAGGTGATCTTTTTACATCTGCTGTACACAATGTGCTAATTACATGAGGGGAAAAATTAAAGGAAAAGATAAGAATATGCAAGCCTGAGCAAAAGAAAGCTGGAGTGTCTGTATTAATGTCAGACAAAATAAATTTCAGAATAAGGAATAGTACAAGGAATGAAGTGGACTACCATTGATAACAGTAGGAACAGTTTATCAAGAAGACATAAGAATCTTTTTTAAAGATTATAAGTATCTAATAAAGTATAACATGTATATGCTCCTAATAACAGATGAGCATGAAGCTGAATTGATAATACTGAAATAATAATACTGATAGTACTGAAATTTGTTCAGGAATAAGTCCATGATTATTGTGAGAGTCTTTAAATTCCATCTTAATAATTGATGAAGCCAGTAGGTGTCAAATCAATATGGGTATAGAAAACTTGAACCATACAATCAGCCACCTTTATCTAATAGGCTTTTGTGGAATACTGTATGTGATAACAGCAGGATACTGTACATATTCTTTTCAAGTACATATGGAACATAAACTAACAAATTTAAGAGAATTAAAATCATACAAAATATGTTCTTTGAACATACTGAAATTAATAATAATGGGAAAATATTCAAATGTTTGGAAATTAAACAATACATTTTTTAAACCAATGGGTCAGAGAAAATCTAAAAGAGGAGTATATTTTTATTAAATACAAATATAAATATAACCTATAAAATTTAAAGACAGATAATAGGAAACAGGGAGATAGATCTTTTACAAATGCGAAGAGGACCAAAAGATCAGGGGAGGCATAAAAAGAATTAAGATTTGTTATGTATGTATACCAGCTCCCCACAATGAATATAATCATTATGTACTGCAAACATATACTAATAATAATGAAAATTAAAGAGGATAAACTTTTGTGGAGTCCATCTAAAGCAGTGTTTATAGCATTAATTGTTTATATTCAGAAAGTCTCAAACCCAACCAGTAATTGTAATTTTCCACCTTAAGAAAGTAGACATGAAAAAGCAAATTCAACTTAAAGCAAGCAAAAAAGAGCAAATAAAAAGGTAGAAATCAAATTGAAAATGACACAAAACAAAAAAATCCATAAAATTAAAAGCTAATGTTTTGAAATAATAATTGATAAACCTTTGTTAGAGATGAAAAACAGAAATGACATTAACTTTTTATAGTTGCTATTCTCATATTCTGGATTTGTATGATTCCTTCCTCATGATGTTATTGCATTTCTTATAAATTCAGTTGCACATTTAGATGAGAGATAATGTTGCAAACTTCATTTTGCTTTAAATCAAGAAGGACTTAAGTTGTACGTACTAATAGTGATGAAGAATTTGATTACTATGCTATGTTTGGTTACCCAAGACTCTCCCTTGTGTAAACTGGCATAGTATTTGTATATAACCTATGCACATCCTCCTTTATACTTCATTTCCTCTCTAAATTAAATAAATTACTAATAATACCTATGACAATCTAAATGCTATGTAAATAGTTGTTACACTGTATTGTTTAGAGAATAATGAAAAGATTTATACATGTTCAGTAGACACAAACTTTAAAAAAATATATTTCCTGTCCCCAGTTAATTGAATCCACGTATGTGGAACCCACCCATACACAGGGCTCACGGTGTCTGCCAGCCTTGTAGCTAATGGTTTTGGCATCCATTGGCTTCTTTTCTTTTTTTCTTTTTCTTTTTTTTTTTTTTTTTGGCAGGGGGGACACTGGGGATTGAATCCAGTGCCTTTACACTGAGCTACAGCCTCAGCTCTTTTTATTTTTTTTTATTTTAAGACAGGTTCTTGCTGAGTTTGACAGGCTGGGCTTGACCTTGTTGTTCTCTTGCCTCAGCCTGCTGGAGTGCTAGAATTACAGGCGTCCCACAGTGCCCACCTTGATGATCCTTATTGAATCAGTTATTAACATTTCTAAAATTACAGTTTTCATGTACTCTCATTACTTGCACATTTACTAGCTAGTGTTCATCTGAAAGAAGACTTCTTTTTTCTTTAACTTCCCACTTACTCTAGACTCTTCTGTATTGTTACAGATTTATAGACTTTTGTCAATTCAATATTTCATATCATTTTAATGGTTTTAATGCTCTTGGTACAATGACATGGTAGGGTTATTTTAAAATAATATGTTAAACCTTTGAGCAGCAGCTTCTAAAAGGTAAAGTTTATTCTTAACTAATTTTGAGTATTTATATTCTTTAAAAAGTGCAGTACACACTTATAATTGTCTTTAACAGGACACTGGTTCCATTTTTATACTGGCTCTTGACTGTTGGTTTTCAAAAATGATTTAGCCAATTATTGATTTTAACATTTAGTGTACTAAATATTAAGTAAAATAATAAATATTAAATGAATCATAAAAAATAAGCATAAAGTTTAAATTGTCCCTTTGAGTACTTTACAGGTTCTGTGTCAGTTTTTCAGAATGTCCATAGGAGAAATTGGATTGATCCGGTAGTATTTCATGCATTTGGATGTCTGACTCTGTTCTTGTTATGGTCAGGCACAGTTGTGGTTTTGTTAGAGAACTTTTTCTGATGTGACTGTCTTTGAGTCTGACTTGATGTATTTAAAAGCTTTGTAGCCTACACATGACTGTGTATCATTCATATATCCTGATTAAGCTATTTATCTAGCTTCTCTTGGCTCAGATCAACATAAACAAGAATTTAACAGTTAAGCTTCAATTCTTCAGACCTTTATACCAAGAAGTACTTAATAGGAAGCAAGACAAAATTTTTTCTGTCTCTCCCTTTTCTATAATTAGATTATTAATTTCTATAATTGTAAAGAAAATATTAAAAGAATTATGTAGTAATTTTAAGAAAAAGATTTCATATGAGGGATACCAATCTTATTTAGATTAAACAAATGAATAAATGTTAATAAAATAAAAAGTACCTTGTCATTACCAGCTGTAATTCTAGATAATTTTAAAAATTAATTTTATTGGTGCATTTTAGATATACATAATGATAGCATTCATCATATGGAATTTGTACATTACGTGACATATCTTGATTCTTCTTTTTTCCTCTTTCCCTCCCCTCCCTTCAATCACTCCTCCCTTTGTTTCCATTTTTCCTTCTATTCTCTTTCTTTTCTTTTCTCTTCCTTCTTTTGCCCCTCTGTCTTCTAGATAATTTATTTCAGAAAATGTGTTTGGTCAGTAGCACTTTCCTCATACCTAATTTATCTACTAGATTTATTTTCTTTATGAAAATTGAAGTTGTTAGTTTTTCTAAAAACCCAAAATAGATAACTTTATATGTTTCATTTGGTAAATACTTTCTTCTGGGGATTAAGCCTGCTTCATGCTAAGTACATGCTCTACCATGAGCTACACCTGCAGCCCTTCATTTGTAAACTCTCAAGCTGTTGGCCTCCAATCCTATAAATTTAGACCAAACTTTTCTTCAAAAGCAGCTTTACTTTAGTCTAAAGATTAAATGTTTTACATTTGTCTTAAAGGATGTATGTAACGTTTTAGATATTGAAAACAAACCTATAAAAAGGATATATTAATTTTTAAACAAATTTTATAGCAGATCTTTAAATAGTACATCAGTATTGGAGTTTTCAAGAATATATTGTTCAAAGCATGTGGTATGATTATGAGCATCTTTGGAGGGTCATATCCTGAGGAGAGTAAAATATAAATTTTTGTTTTCCTGTGATCTTGTGTTATAGAAACCTGTTCTGGCATACTTTGCTTTGTGTCATGATGGTTTCTTCCAGATACTTTTGGATAGGGTAATACAAATGTACTGTTGTCCATACTGTCCAAAATTTTACTTTTAATACAAATCAAAACATGTCAGGCCGGGGATTTAGCTCAGTGGTTACAGCACCTGACTCACAACCACAAAGTCCTCAGTTCAGTCCCTGATACCAAAAAAAAAAACCCACCAAAAAAAAAACCATGTCAGTAAATTTTTGGAAAAGTGGCTAAAGGTTGCTAGGTAGACATTTGAAATATTTGAATAAAAAGGTTAGCAATTAATTATATAGTTTATTTTTGCAGCATTCAACTCCCGTATCTCATGTTTACATAATATAGGGGTTTCGTTGTTAAACCAAAAGTTAATTAGCTAATTCATTGAGCAAGTATAGTTTGCTTACCTACTATAAAAAGTTCGGGGGCTGGGGATTTAGCTTAGTGGTTCTGGTGCCTGCCTCGCAAGCACAAGATCCTGAGCTTGATCCCTGGTACCAAAAAAAAAGTTCAGTTTGAGTTTCCTTGTACAGTGATAATTCAGACTGTTCCTGGCATTGCTTGTACAGTACTGTATATATAGAAATGTATTTTTAAATTAATTGCACAAATTAGAGTTACAATAACTTTTACAAAAAAAGAATACAGGATTCTGGAAAGTATGTTATGTCTTGTAACTGGAATATAGATGTCATGTCTAAAAGTTAGATAGCAATGTAATGTATAATTCAGGCAATACTAAGTGTATTTGTATAGTTCTTTTTCAACTTTGGATTTTTTTCCCAATTATTACAGGTTGGGGATCTCCAATCCAAAAATATGAAACCTGAAACTTTTTGAACACTGTCATGATACTCCAAATGTAGAATTTGGTAGTATTTTGGATTTTTAGATTAGGGATGCTCAAGTAGTTTAAAGTCTATGCAAAAATTCCTAAATCTGAAAAACTCTGAAATCTAAAACATTTTCAGTCCTAGGCATTTCAAATAACGAATACTCAGCCTGTACAACAAACTTCTCAAAATACAACTATTTTCTTTTCACTCTTTTACTCTTATGGCCCTCAAACACCTGGTACTCATATATCCTTCAAACATTGAATGTGTGAATTTTCTTTTTTAACTGAAGACACAAGCGAAAAAGATTACAAAGGACTTCCTAACTTATCTTTACGTTTGCAGCCTTTGCCACACCAGAAAAGCACATAAGAATGAAAAGCAGACTCTCATTTTCTATCAGTTTCATTGAAATGGGATTGTTAACACAGAAAAACAAAGACATGGATTGGCAGAACTTAATGTTTAACTATAAGGAAGTCATTCATTTTATAGGGGTTTTTTCTCTTTTTTTGGTGGTGTGATTACCTACTAAGCACTCCTACCATGAAGTTACATCTCCTGCCCTTTTAAAAAAAATTTGATTTTGAGACAAGGTCTCAATAAGTTACTCTGGTTGGCCTTGAACTTGTGATCTTCCTGCTCAGCCTTCCAAGTAGCCAGGTTTACAGGCATGTGCCACCATGCCTGGCTTGATTATAGACTTTTAAATAAATGACCTCTTGCTGAATATCAGCTGTCATAATTATGATAGTTTTCATTTGTTAAAATAAACTGTACATATATATGCAAATCACTAATTTGCATGTCACATGTACTTTTCTAGGGATTTTTTAATATAGGAACATTATTTGAGATCTAGATGCTTAGTTTTTTAAAAGCTTATTTTTAATATACCACTGATTCTTAGAAAGCTATATATTAAAAAAAATGTGTTAAGCTTATCTACTTGCTGTTAAGTGGTTGAAGGTTTAGAGTCTTGGATCCTTTTATTGTTTTTTTTCGGTACCGGGGATCGAACTTGGGACCTTGCGTTTGCGAGGCAGGTGGCAGAACCACTGAGCTAAATCCCCGGCCCAAGGTTTAGAGTCTTTATAATTCATATATCATTATTGTCCATTCAGAATTGGTCCTAATGAAAATACTTTTTGTCTGGATACAGTTAGAAAGAGTTAATTGTTATATGAAAAAAGTGATAATGAAATTGGCTTGAATTAGATTCATTCTGAATATAATATTATATTAAAGAAAATGTACCAATCTTGTATACTTTTCATTAACGTATTTGTATCAATAAGCATAGAATCAAAATTTCCTCAGGCTCGAAACAGTAAAGTTAAAAAATACCTACCTGGATGCCAGGCATGGTGGCACAGGAAGATCACAGTGAGTTTGATGCCAGCCTGGGCTACATAGTAAAACCTTGTCTCAAAAAACTGAAGACAAAAAGAAAATAACTACTTGTTACAATAAACCAAGGCATGACCAAGGCCACCAGAGCAGGCAAAAATGAACTAACAAGTAAAGTTTCATTCTCAGCCTGGGTTCAGTCTAGGCAAGGGTGACAAAGCTGTTTGACCCTGGGTGCTTGGGTGAGAGGAAACTTTATAGGGGAGTTTGGGTAGGGGAGGGGTAGTGCCAGGAGGCATGGGAAAATTTTGTCCTGGAGTGGAGGAAGTCTTTTGTTCTGGGGCAGAGGAAGTCTGGTGGTCTCCAGGGGTATCTGGACCTGCAGATATTGCTGTATGGGGCAGGCTACTTATCTCGAACTCAAACCCAGGCTTTGGCTTCCTGTTATCCTTTGCACCTTGCAGGATGTGTAACCACATTGCTTGGGAAGTTTTTCTCTGCTACCTGGACTGGGGTCTGACACTACCTATTCCAGATGGTGGGATTGTAAAAAACATGCCTTCTGTTTACTACAGTTTAGCCTTGAGAGTTACCATAATATAACAGCAGTAAGCTCTGCAACAATTGGGAGAGGATGTGTGAAACTACTTCAGTCATACAAAGAAAGAGATGGCCAGCATGAATGAAGACAGTGAAGATGGAAAGGAACAGCCAAATGCACTAGTTAGAAGAAAAATTACCAAGGTTTTGTGATTGTATGGTACAGGTTGAGTAGAAAGGTTTTGACTTGGTCAGTTATGAGGTAGTGATGTCCTTAGCAGAATAGGGAACATTTGAGGAAGAAAAGATGAGGAATTCAGTTTTTACATGTTGAATGTGAGGTGAATACAAGGGCAAACAGATGGGAGTTGACCAGTAAGAAATTGTGCATATGTACAGGCAATCCTCTGCCTAATTTGGGCAGCTCACATTCCTTACTCTCAAATATTTACATAGAATTTTTTTTCTTCACTTCAGATAACCACCTCAGTTCTTTAATTTGCATGTAGCAATAGTGTAGAGTGGTAGAGTCTTTTTAGGTGGTGGTGGTGATGATGGTTATGTTACAAAAATGCAGTTGTCTAGATTGCTTTCTCTTTTTAAAATCAGAACTGAATAATATTTTTTAAATAATGAAAGGAAAGGAATTTTGAGAAATGGAGTGGTAACATAGCCTTACACATGCTTTTTCTTGATGCTTAAAAAGAGATTTGATTAAAATTTATTAAGACAGGGCCAACTCCGGGGCTTGCTGTTAACTGTAGTGAAGCCCTTGATCCTCAGCTTTCTGCACCTGCAGTCTCCTCTCACCAAGGAGAAAAACACTGTGCCCCACTGAGCAGCCTGCTCCCAGACAGTGTCAGCTGCTACTGGAGAAGAAGGAGCATTGAGTTTTCAAGTGTATACATATATTTGAATATAGATTGAAATATACATATTTAAAATACATATATATGCATTCATTCCATGACCAAGAAGGAAATTCTGTGCCCCCACAATTGACAAATTAGATTTGGTTAAAAGTAGTAAGGTAAAACTGAAATATAATTTTCACTATACTTTTACTGATTTATATTTCTATCTCGGCATCTTTAAGGTTGACATTCCTGGCATTGTGTAATGATTGAATGTATCTAAATTGTAATAATTTAAAATTGACAAACATGTAAACTGCTCAGATTTATAAAACTATGTTGTGAAAATCTTCCTGAAGATACAGATTTTTATTATTTATTTTCTTTTGGGACTAGGAAGGATTTATAAATAAATGTAATGGAAAATCTTTGATCTTAATAAAGTATCTTCAATCAAAAAAAAGAAATTGTGCATATGGATGTATAACTTAGAAAGATATGGGCTGGAAATATGCCTTTGAGCATCATTGTTCATTTTGTCTGTCTGTAATCCCAGGGTTCCATCATTGTATGTCCCCTGCCCCCGTCTCCCTGTCTCTGCCTCCACCTTCCATGTTTTACTGTTTTATCGATCATTCCTTGGTGCTTTCAATGTACTGCCTATATAGACAATATCTGACAGATTAAAGACAGTATCTGATACTGCCTGTACATGTAAACTATGGAGACAGTGCATGAAATCATATAGGATGAATCTATAAAATAGAGAAATGGAAAGATCGTGAGAGCACACATGAGACCCTAGGGACTCCTGATTTTTTTACACACACATACATAACACAAACACAAGCTTACAGAAAGTAATAAAATTTACAGAGGAATGGAGAAAATAGAAGCACAGAAGTGTAAGGCTAAGAGAGGGAATCTAAATATAATCTAAGAGAGAGAAGAATTTTAAGAATGGCCGGTTTGTCTGGGTATGGTAGTGCATGTCTGTAATCCCAGCACTGGGGAGGCTGAGTGAGTCAGGAGGACCCCCATGAGCTCAAGGACAGCCTGAGCTAGTTAGTTAGCAAAACCCTGTCTAAAAATAAATGACCAGGTTGATTTTTTTTTTTTTTTGGTGCCGGGGATTGAACTCGGTACCTTACGCTTAGGGAGGCAGGCGCCAGAACCACTGAGCTAAATCCCCAGCCCCCAGTTTGATTTTTTAAAATATCATGGAAGGAAAGAATTGAATAGTAAAGGAGTTTTCATTGAGTATTTATATTATTACTGGATATTGATACTATTAATGGCTAGAAATTTTATCAAGGAAGTCTTAAGTTGGATTGTGGGTTGAAGAATAAATGGGAAGTAAAAAGGAGAAATATTTTAAACTATGGAATTTAGAACTTTCCCTTTGAGCAGTAGAGGACTATTATAAATTTTTGACTTAAAGAATTATATGGTTAAAAGTGTTGTTTTAGGGAACTCTGGTGCTAGCATTCACAATGGATTATTATAAGATCAAAATGGCAAGAAAGACCAGTTATTAGAGCAGTGATGATAAATGAAAAGGAAACAATAACAAGGGAAAGATTCTACAGCAAAAAAGTCTTACTATTCTGTGATAGGCAACAACACTGAGGTGCCACATGAAGGATTTTAGGCTAGTGGCAAATAAAGAAATCAAGGAAAGGAATTGGTTTGGGGAAGACAGTGATAACCTTTGTATTAAGTTTGATTTGAATACAGAACATTTGTCTAGAAATGAAACTTGAGCTGCTGAGAATCGTAATACTTGGTATTTGGGCTCCAATGTGACCTCATAGTTATGATCATAAAGGTAGCTGAGGATTAAAGGGAGTACTTTTGATAGCTGAGCTTTTAAACTTAGGGTATATAAAGCTTCAAGGAGGTCTGAAATTACGTATAGAAGTTCATGAATATAAATTTTTTTTGTTTTGAAAAATTGAGTTTCTTGTGATTCCCAGAGTCTGTGACTCCAGAGGGTAAATCCATTGCTAGAGAGTGAAGCAGGTGACTGATCATAGAGGTAAGACTAAGAACCAAGATAAAACTAGGGTTGAAAGTTGCAAAAAATGATAGTACAGGGAAACATAATAAGAACTGTTAAATTAGATATTTAAAAAACCTAAAAAGGTACAGATTCATATTGTACTATGTCACCAGAAGTACTCTGCATTCTATAGATCCTATAGAATTTACAGTATATTAATTGATCCTTATCATGATGGCCTGAGAATTAAGAATTGTTTTATAAACAAGATTTTAAACTGAACTTCAAATGTTTTACTTTTTAGTATTCTGTAAGATCTGAAAGGTTATTGATTAAACAATGCTAACTAAAAAAAAGAATTGTTTTATAGACTTTGTTGATGGCAAAAAAAAATATTACACAGAATATTTACCATGATTTTAACCCAGGAGCTAATGTAATATATAAAAAGCATAAGATGTTTATTCTCCAGAATGATGTTATCAGAGCATTTCAGGGCCCCCCCCCCCTTTTGGTACTGGGGATCAAACTGAGAACCTTGCACTTGTGAGGCAGGCGCCAGCACCACTGAGCTAAATCCTCGGCCCCATTTCAGGCCTTTTTAAATTTTACTGATAAAAATTTGTTGCCAGTACAGTATTACAGTAGGGTTTTATAGTTGGTTGAAGTAACTGGTTTGTGCCAAGTCAAAGATTTCATTTTCATGCAGGCCTCTTGAATTTTATGTTTCCTGGGCATCTCTTAATATAGGATGTTGACAGACAAACCTGAACTACAATTATCAGGACTCTAGATTAAGGGCAAATAATTCTGGTAGTGCCCATAAAAAATGTATGATCTTGGGCCAGGGATTTAGCTCAGTGGTGCTGCCACCTGCCTTGCAAGAGCAAGGCCCCAAGTTCGATCCTCTGTAGCAAAAAAAAAAAAGTATGATCTTGCTAAATTGAGGTATCTCTAGTCATTCCAAAAATGTACTTTTTTCCTTATTTGATAAGGTAAGTATTTGCTAAGGTGATATACCTGTTGGAGATACATTTTATTGTTTTACTAGTATCAAAATTACTTGGAGTTCAAAATTAATAGTAGTTCATTGAATTAAAAAGTCATCATTTAGACATCTTTTGGGATCTTGAGGGCAGGAGAATACCAAGTATTTTAATTAAGCGTTGTCATTTTTAATAGTTTTAATTTGCCATCCACTTTGCTCTTAATGTATTAAGAAGTAAAAAGAATCATTCTTTACTTATGCCAATCCAGCAGGAGATTGTTCTTTATGACTATTTTGAATTACTGCTTTTTCTTTACTATGGGAGTTAAATATGAAATGATAGACAATTTGGTTTAGAAAGTTTCATAATGAGGCATTAGGTATCTTTTTGCCTTTTTACAAAAGCTGTTGTATAGGCAGTGGCTTAAAAAGTATTTCTTGCTGAGTGTTGTGGCATGCACTTGTAATCTCTGCTACTCAGGAGGCTGAGGGAGGAGGATCCCAAGTTTGAAGCCAGGATGGGCATCTCAGCAAAATCCTGCCTCACAGTTGAGCTACAAAGGGCCGGGTATATATACATTTCAGTATTAAAGCACTTGCCTGGCATGCCTGTGGCCCTGGGTTCAACCCCCACTACCAGAAAAAAACAGAATTTAAAAAAGGGAGATTTCTTAAGTGGCTGCATTTGTATTAGTGTCATAGATTAGGAAAGGAAATTAGAAGGTTTTATACTTCTATGATTAATTTCTCTGTGCAGCATCTGCTTTTTCTCTGCTTCCAGTATCATTTACATGTATATCTTTTAAAGAAATCTACATTTCTAAGGCAAATAATACAGTATTGTTCTTTTTCGGGGATGTAAGGTGGTTCACTTATTGTGTGTACCTTGTTTTTATTGCTATTAGATTAAAACAGAATTTTCAGGAAATGTGCATTTATCTTCTGTAATCTCTTAACAGTGCTGTCCAATAGCAATATAGTGTGAGCCACATAGGCAATTTAAAATTTTCTAGTAGCCATATTAAAAGAAATAAAAACAGCTGGGGATTTAGCTCAGTGGTTCTGCCGCCTGCCTTGCAAGTGTAAGGACCCGAGTTCAATCCCCGATACCAAAAAAAAAAGAAATAAAAACAGGTAAAATTAACATTGTTTACTTCAATATATTCAAGATATTATTTTAACATGCAATCAATACAAGAATCACTGAATTTTTTTCTTTTGTTTTGGTGGTATGGTGCCAGGGATTGAACCCAGGGCCTTGCACTTGCTAAATAGGTGCTCTACCACTGAGCCACATACCCAGCCCTTACTTTGTATTGTTTTTGAAGTCCAGTTTATATTTTATACTTATAACCTGCCTCAGTTTGGATTAGCCACATTCCAAGTGCTCAGTATCCATATGTGGCCAATGGCTACACTATTGTACCAGTCAGGTCTATAGAATCAGAACAGATTCTTAGTTTCTGGATAGATGGACAGGTAAAAAGAGTTTATCTTATATAAATTGGATTTGGTGAGTTTAATAACTAGTCACCGTAACTCAATAATGTTGTCATTTATAAAGATACTTGAAACAGGCTTTTTATTTTTCTCATTGGAGGAAATATACAGGGGATATTGAGTAGATAGAATTTTTAATACCTGAATTGTATGATTGAATTATTTTTACTTTATATACTTGTTCATGCTTCCATGAAATTTCAGTGTATATTTATAACCTTTAGCATAAATGCAGCTCCAACTACAATGAAGATTTTGTGCTACAGCTAGAGAAGGAATTGGTTCAAGCCCGACTGAGTGAAGCTGAGTCTCAGTGTGCACTAAAGGAGATGCAAGATAAAGTCCTGGATATTGAGAAGGTAAGAAACTACTGTATATAAATGCTGTCTGCTGTACATAAATGCTGTCTACTCCTAAATTAGACAAGAGATATGGTAGGTATTTATTACTTACTGAGCAGTCAAATTGGACTTGGTATTTTTACATTTAAAAAATCTTATATATTGGTGCTGGGAGTGTAGCTCAGTGGTAGAGCACTTGCCTAGCAATCTCCACCAAAACACATACACACATACACACACACAGCATATTAGAAACTAAGAGAGCAAAGAAAAACAATTTTTAAGATTGCCAATTCTTTGTTGTTTCCATAGTGATCCAGGCCCCGTATTTAAGGTTAAAAATGGAAATTAAAGTCCTTTTAGAAGAAAAGGACCAGGATAATTTTTATGGGAAGAATATTTAAATGTTAAGAGAGACTTAGAAGACAGAAATCAATTTTCCTCAAATATTGTATTATCTTTTGTAAAATAGATGAGACTAATACATAGACATTCTGGGGAAACTTTTTCTGAATGTAGTTGCTAAAACTCTCCAAGCTAGAACAAGTTACCTCAGGATATATAGGAAATTCCCCTTAGGCTGAGTTGTACTTATTTATAAAAGTTAACTTCTTCATGATATTACAGAATATCAAGGCCTAGATAAGTAGTGGAACAAGAAAACCTTTTTGGTTTTTTATAATCCTTAGATCTGAGCATCTGTGTGCTAGATCACAAACTCCTTGTTTTCTTATCCGTAAAATGATTGACTGCTTGGGCTCTATGTTGAGTTTGTTCTTTTTCACCCATAGGTAATCTCTAAC
Source organism: Heterocephalus glaber (assembly GCF_053883595.1). Lineage (NCBI taxonomy): Eukaryota > Metazoa > Chordata > Mammalia > Rodentia > Bathyergidae > Heterocephalus > Heterocephalus glaber. The sequence continues at coordinate 27,626,923 of NW_028258296.1, read as the reverse complement.
TATTGAGTCAAGAAGGCTCCATAGATAACGGACATAAAATCTGTTGTTCTTACCTATTTCTTAGTGAAATAGAAGTATGACTAGAATCAGTAGTGGAATAATTTTGCTAGATAATCTGCTATTTGTATATTATGTAGCAGATTCATTCTCTGATTTGTTGTGAAAAATTAAGAAATAATGTTACTAGAAATACCTAATAGAATATTTGGTCTAACTTCAGAGTGGTATTCTGGGCACTTTGATTTATGTAAGAATATAAATTTTGCAATTTTTAGCAAGCCTTTCATTATTTTATACAAAGGGTCCAGTTCAAAACTGCATTTCTTGCCGAAGGGCAGTGGCATACACCTATTGTTCTAACTACTCAGGAGGATGAGGAAGAAGGATCACTTGAGTTCACAGCTAGCCTGGGCAACATAGCAAGACCCTGTCTTGAAAGAAAGGAGTGGGGAAAGGAGGAGGGAGTAAAAAAGGGAGGGAGGGATTTTAAAAATTGCTATGTTGATACTCATGTTTTAGAGTAGAAAGAAAATTGGAAGGTTGCATTATGGTTAATTTCTTTGTGTGACATTGTCTTTTTCTTGTAGTAGTCTTCTTAATGCATAAACAATAATTTTATAATTTTCAATTAAGAAAATATTTAAGTCCATCATAAGATGTGTTAATTTATGAGAATAACTTTATTCCATAACTCTTGCATGCTAATATTCGTGTCTATTTTAGAGATTGAAAACTAGAATCAGGCCTTAAAATCTCAATACCATAGTACCTTAGTTTGCCTAGGGACTTTTCCCTGGGGCCTAATTAAATCTCTTGGTAACTCTCCAGAGTAATTCAATACTATACTACCCACATGGGTCTTATAGCATGGTAAAAAATTGCCCCAAATCTTGTATTCATGAAATAAATATTTAGATCACCTAGTCCACATAGACTTGGACTGTTCTTTTCTTTCAATCTTTAAGATGTAAATGATGTTCATCACACTTCATTTGGAGTTCTAATGAGAGCTGATAAGTTTATTGCCATGTAGAAAAGCACTTTAAAGAGTTGTTCCATAACTGATTACTATTAAACAAAGTAGAGGTAGACTTTATGTCTTCAGTTACCCTCATACACTTATATATTGCTGGCGGGAATGTAAAACAGTGCAGCTACTTTGGAAAAGTCTGATAGTTTCCTAAGTTAAATTTAAAATGACTACCATCTGAGCCAGCAGTTCTTTTTTTTTTTTTTTTTCCCTAGTACCAGGGATTGAACTCAGCACCTTGAGTTTGCAAGGCAGGTGCAGTGCCGCTGAGCTAAATCCCCAGCCCATAAGCCACCAGTTCTACTCCTAAATATATACTTAAGAGGATTGAAAACATATCTGTACACACAACTTTTATACAAATATTCTTAGCAGCGCTATTCATAATAGTCGAAAAACTGCAAAAAATTCAGATTTCCATTAACTAATGAATGGATGAATAAAATGAAGTATATCTATACAGTGTAGTATATTCATACAGGCTTATTTATCAATGAGCCTTGAAACATTGTAGTAAGCTAATTACCAAAAGCCACATGTTATATGATTCCATTCATGTAAAATGTCCAGAATAGGCAAATCACTAGACATAGGAAATAGACTTATGGTTGCCAGGGACTAGTATATTGGGAAAATGAGGAATGAAGAATGATCACTAATGGGCATAGGTTTCTTTTTTGAGTGAAAAAAGTATTGTGAAATTATATTATCGTGATGGTTGAACAACTTTGTGAATAATCTAAAACCACTGACTTGAATACTCTAAAAGGTTGATTTTTATGGTTTGAATTGTATTTCAGTAAAGCTGTATAAAATTAAATACAATTATGTATGATATAAAATAGCTCATGTTTTATTTCTTTAAAAATCCCAAGATAAATTTTCTCTCACCTTAGAGGAACAACTCTTTTCCTGACGAGAATAATGTTGCAAGACTTCAGGAGGAACTTATTGCTGTGAAACTGAGAGAAGCAGAAGCCATTATGGGTTTGAAAGAACTTAGACAGCAAGTCAAAGATTTGGAAGAACATTGGCAGGTATATTAATATATTTTAGGTACTTTCAAAAAAGAAAGTAAAACACCAATATCCAATTGGTATTAGTTTGAAATAGTTGATGATCAACAGTAGATGAGTTTAAAGTGAGAGAAACCTTGCTTAATGTCAGAATTGGACCACATTTATTACTTGAAAGTACACTTAAGCTATTTTTCTTTTCTTTGTTGTTTTTTTGCGGTACCGGGGATCGAACTCAAGACCTTGGCACTTGTGAGGCAGGTGGTGGCACCGCTAAATCCCCAGCCCCTAATGTTTCTCTTTTTAAGTCTTACACTGAAGTAAAAATTAAAAATCAGGTCATATTTTTGTTGCACCATTGTGCATTATATAACCCATTCTAAAGATCTATAAGAAAATATTCCTTTTATATAGTGTATATTTTTCTTAAGTTGATATTAAATCCATTGTTGTTCAGTGTAAAATATCAGAAGGTTGATGCCAATTTAAATTTATAACTTCTTTTGAAAGTGTTTTTTTTTCCAGAATAAATGACACTTAGCTAATTATAAGCCCATAAGTTTATCCATGTATGAAGGAAACTGTTGACAAGGAACAAAATGCAGTGATCTGAAAGATGGACGAGAAGCCAGGTGTAGTGGTACACACCTATAATCCCAGTACTCTGGGTGGCTGAAGTTGGAGGATCACAATTTTGAGCCCTGTGTGGGTGACATAGTGACTTAGTGGGACCCTTTTTCAAAAAGAAAACAAAAGGGATGAGGATGTAGCTCAGTGTGAAGGCCCTGGGTTCCAGTACCACCACCTGTAGGGAATGGGTAAAGGAACATTATCAGGACCTCTACTGTGGGTCCTGGCCTGCGAGCCACCACAGCACAAGACAAATTAAAGAACAGACAGAAAACAAGACTTAGAATGACGAGCCTGGGTCTTGGGACCTGGTCAATGCTGCTGATGGCAACAAAGACAAAATCCCCCAAGCACAGTCAGTATTTATTGAATACAATCATGAGAAAGGAATAGGGAGCTAGGGAACTTTGAAGTCATCTAGTGAAATACTGTTCAACACCTGGCATGATGACACCAGGCAGGGCTGTCAGGGAGTCGGCACTGCTTATCTTGCTAGGATAGAAAAAACTGGTACTGGGACCAGGCACAATTAGCAAGCAACCCACAAGGTCAGTGAAAAGCAATAATTCAGGGGAAAGGACTTTAATTGGGGTCACACTGACCTCAGCTGCACATAACTCAGCAGAGCCCTGTCACTTCACAAACCAGTACTTAGGCCTCAGTGACAGCCATTAGAAAAGGAGCAATGCTAGCCCAATTCTGCTACCTGACATGCCATATAAGGCTTGAGTCATATAAGGCTTTGGTCTGACTCCTGATATATAACAATATAGCCAAATTAAGGAAAGCAAGAAGCATATGCCACTCATAACCCACTAGGTGGGGATGTCTGCTACAAGCACCAAAAAAAAAAAAAAAAAAAAAAGACGAAAGAACAGAAGAGAGAGAAATAATAAATTACACAGTTTCAGAATAGTGATCTTGGTTTGATTGGGTGGGAAGGGAGAACAGAACATCTGAAAAAGACTGAAATTGGCATTGATATTGCCATCACTTCTTTTTAAAATATATTTTGCAAAAGCAAGCTATATAATAAACTGGAAATTAAATGAAACTGGTCCTTGAAAAATACTACCCTAGCTTCTAATATTGGTTCCTTAATGAATGGCCCCATTTTCTCCTTTTCTTGGGATTTCATTGAAGATAATATGAAAAATATCTCATTAAAAAATTAGGGTGAGGGCCAGGGATTTAACTCAGTGGTTCCAAGCGCAAGGTACTGAGTTTGATTCCTAGTACCAAAAAAAAATTAGGGTAAAAATTGTATTTCTTTTTTTTTTTTGGTACCGGTGATCAAACTCAGTACCTTCCACTTGCGAGGCAGGCGGTGGAACCACTGAGCTAAATCCCCAACCCAGAAAATTGTATTCTTTATAAAGAATTACTTTTTTTTTGTATTAAATTGTTTTATTGGTACATTGTAGGTATACAACACAATTACATTTCTCATTGGGAATTGTACCTTTATATAATGCATCTTGGTTCTTATTTTTTCTCCATTCCTAGCCCTCCCTTCACGCCCTCCACCCTTCCCTATTTACAAACACTTTATTTCCATTTTTTCCATTTCTCATCATTTTTTCCTTTCCCTTCTTTCCTTTCCCCTGCCCCTCCCACTTACCCCTACCCCTTTGGACCTTTTCTTCCTATTTTACATTATCGATTATTCATTCTAATCATTGGTACATTTTAGGTATACAATATAATGACATTCATCATTGGAAATTTGCACCTTTACCTAGTCTCTCTTGGTTCTTATTTTTCACCCTTGCCCAGCCCTCCCTTCAACCCCTCCAGTCCTCCCTATTTACAAAGATTTTGTTCCTATTTTTCCATTTTCTCATATTAATCCCATTCCCTTCTATCCTTTCCCCTAGCCCTCCCACTTCCTTCCTCTTTGCCCCATTTCTTCCTATTTCACATTACCTCTTATACATTTAGTCCTTATTTACACTTTCAGTTTCTCACACCAGAGAAACTATTCGGTATTTACACATCTGTGTCCTATTTATTTCACTTAAGAGTATTCCCTCAATGTGCATCCACTTAGCTATAAATGTCTCTAATTTCTCATTTTTTATGGCTGAGTAGTACTCCATTTTATAAAAAAACCACATTTTCTTTATCCAGTCTCCAGTTGATGGGCATTTGGGCTGTTTCCAAGATTTAGCTATTACAAACTGCGCTGCTATGAACATGGGTGCACATATATCACTGTGGTATGATTCTTTTAATTTAAAGAATTACTTTTGAACTATGTCTGAGTTTGTATCCCAGATCTTCCACTCACTGGCTGTGTTAACTCCTCGGAAGTTACTTAATTACGATATCCATCTTTCTTACCTGTAAAATGAAGATAATAATTCCTGACTTTTAAAATTTACTGGGGATTTTCTGGGGAAATGTTTAATATAGTACCCACCCTGAAATAGATGCTCTGTAAGGCTCGTATCTGAATACTGAGAATATTTGTGGCAATATTTTTTATGCTTTAGCGCCACTTGTCTCGTACTACTGGGAGATGGAAAGACCCTCCCAAGAAAAATGCTGTGAATGAGTTACAAGATGAACTGATGACCATTCGACTTAGAGAAGCTGAAACACAGGCAGAAATTAGAGAAATAAAACAAAGGATGATGGAAATGGAAACACAGGTATGATGAGAAATCCCAATAGGTTTAAAAGTATCATTAGCAGATCAAAGTTTAATGCATAGATTATATCATTCCTGGAATAAAGGTAAAGATGAAGCTGTGAAACTCTGTAGCCTACAGTTTTCTAGCCCAAATGAAGAGTGCTAAAAGTTGTTTTTGATTTCAGAGATTTAATTTCTGCTTTGGCCCATTCAACAAAGTTTACACTAATAATTATATTAAGCAAATATATTTCTTTATTAGGTAAAACCCATAGAGCTGTCTTATTGCACAACTTGAGAGGGAACATTTATGTAGAACAAAATTTCACAACCTCAATACTTAACATATTGGGCTTGAAAACTCTTCATTTTATGGAGCTGACGTGCACTGTAGGATGTTTAACAACATTCCTAACCTCTACCCATCAGACACCAGTAATGTCTCTCTCATCCCAGGTCATGATGACCAAAATTGTCTTCACACCTTTCCACATTTCTTATTGTGGGGCAGAATTGCCCCTATTTGAGAACTACAGATGTGGAATATAAAGTGAATCATGCTTCATCAAGTTGTGTAATATGGTGACCCTCTTCTTAAGTCCTCCCTTTCTGTAATAAATCCTATCTTATATTTAACTAAGATTTTCAAAAACCTTTTTACAAAACCCATTTGTGTTGTAAAAGCACATTTTTAATGTAGTACATTTGCGTGGATCATTTTCCCTTGGTATTCATGGGAACTGTAGGATCCCCACAGATACCCAAATCTTAGATGCCCAACTACACTAATATAGAAAATAGTGTAGTATTAACCTTTGTATATTCCCCTATAATCTATGGAGTACTTACACCATGTAACACAATGCAGATGCCATGTCAGTAGTTGTTGTTATACTTGTTTAGAGAATTATGTGAGAAAAAGGGTATCTATGTGTTTGGGACAGATATAATTTAAATAAAAATATTTCTAATCATTGGTTGAATCCATGGAAGTGGAACCCATGGATACAGAGGGCTTGTACTCTTTGAATGTTTTCAAAATAGTCATCAGTCAGTAGGGGGCATAGTTAACTCATGTCTCATTCTATACTCCTATATGCAGAGTAATCATCCCATCTCAAACATGATAGCATGAGTATATTTCTTTAGAATAAAATATATCTTGTTTTACATTGTTCAAAATTATTTTCTTATATTTTTGTGTAATTAAAAATGATACTGAAGAGGAAGTGTAAACTTTGAAGTGTAAAATTCTAGGTGTTATAATGGGAAATTTTATTTTTATAATCAGAATTTATCTTAGTATAGATAATAAAAACAGATGCAACTTTTAAGACAGTGTTGTGGCTCTGTCTCATAGCAAGTGGAAATGAATGAATCAAATTGACCAAAATGTGAAACACAAAACCATTATCCAAGTCACTAAAAGACTTGAACTTGAGAAATCAGGCAGGCAGAGACAGTGTTTATGATGATTCAGAAATCTGCTAAGTGGAAAATTAGAAAGAAACTGTTATCAATACAAGGAGAGAAAATTAATTCCAATTAGGTGGTTTCTGGGAAAAGACTTTCTATGGAATTTGTATTTTGAGCCCTGTCAGACAAGTAAGTGTGGTTTTGGATAGAATTCATTGAAAGGGAGATTGTGTAAGGCACTAGTTCCTAAAGGGCAGCACTTGGAATAGTAACAAATCAGTTTTTCTCATTGAAAACTAAGAAAAAAAGTAGTGTAATGGTGGTGGTATGTATTCATCTAAAAAATATATCAAACTCTTACATATATATACCAGCTAGACTGAGATTTCTCTTTTATACATGTAACTCTTAATTCCTCCATTGAATTTTTATACACCATATTTTTGATCAGCCCTTGTACTTTTCAAAATTCGATCTAACATGATTTTTTTTTCCTTAAATTCTTTTATTGGTACATTTTAGGTGTACAGTACATTTACATTTATCATTGGGAACTTGTACCTTTACATAATGTATCTTCGTTCTTATTTTTTCCCCATTCCCCTGCCCTCCCTCCAGCTCCTCTACCCCTTGCTATTTACAAAGACTTTGTTTCCAATTTTTCCTTCTCTCGTATTTTTTCCTTTCCGATCTTTCCTTTCCCCTACCCCTCCCACTTCCCCTTCCCCTTTGCCCCTTTTCTTCCTATTTCACATTATCAGTTATTCATTTTAATCCTTATTTACACTTTCCGTTTCTCACACCATAGAAAGTATTTGGTATTTACACATGTGTGTCCTATTTATTTCACTTAATATTGCCTCAGTGTGCATCCATTTAGCTATAAATGACTCTAGTTTCTCGTTCTTTATGGCTGAGTAGTACTCCATTTTATTAAAAACCACATCTTTATCCAGTCTTCAGTTGATGGGCACTTGGACTGTTTCCAAGATTTAGCTATTACAAACTGTGCTGCTATGAACATGGGTGCACATATATCACTGTGGTATGATTCTTTTAATTCTTTTGGGAAGATACCCAGCAGAGGAATAGCTGGGTCAAATGGGACTTCTAATCCTAGTTCTTTGCAGTATCTTCGTATTGATTTCCACAGTGGTTGCACCAGTCTGCACTCCCACCAATAATGGTGGAGGGTTCCTTTCTCTCCACAACCCCGCCAACATTTGTTATTGGTTGATTTCTTGATAGCAGCCCTTCCTTCTGGAATGAGGTGGAATCTCAGTGTTGTTTTCATCTGCATCTCTTGAATGACCAGTGATGTTGAACATTTTTTCATGTTTATTTGCTGCTTTTACTTCTTTGTGTGAGAAATGTCTGTTCATTTCAGATGCCCATCTTTGAATTGGGTCTTTGAATTTGAGGAGTCTGATTTTTTTCAGTTCTTTATATATTCTAGATAGTAGACCTTTGTCTGAGTTACAGCTGTTAAAATTTTTTTCCCAGATTGTAGGTTGTCTGTTCTGTTGGTGGTTTCTCTTGGAATGCAGAAGCTTTTTAATAAGTTGAGATCCCAGTTGTTGATTCTTTGTGCTAGTTCCCATGTCACTGAGGTTTTGTTCATAAAGTCTTTTCCTATGCCAGTGTCTTCAAGAGTTCTACCTAACTTATCTTCCAGCAAGTTTAGTGTTTCTATTTTAATATTTAGATCTTTAATCTACTTCAATTTTAGTTTAGTGCATGGTGGTAGATATGGCAGGTTGAAATCCAGTTTTTCCAATACCATTTATTAAATAGGCTATCTTTCCTCCAGTGAGGATGATTGGCTCCTTTGTCAAAGGTAAGGTGGATGAGTATGTCTGTAGTTGTTTTCTGCATCTTCTATTCTATTCCACTGATCCTTGGGTCTGTTTCTTTGCCAGAACCATGCTGTTTTTATCACAGTGGCTTTGTAGTATAGTTTCAAGTTGTGGATTGTGATAACCCCTGTCATCTAACATGATTTTTTAAAAACTCTGAACATACTAAAAACTACCAAACTATGTGTACACTTAAAGTGGGTGAATTTTATATATGAACTGTATTTTAGTAAAACTGAAAATGTCTTGTCTCACAGTTTCTTTTAGCTGTCATGCTCAGTCCATACTTTGTGATTCCACTTGGATTAATATGTATAACCTCGCTCTTTATTGGGCATTTATTTTGGTTTCATTTTATCTTCACAGCTGAGTTTTTTATGTTTCTTTTGAGAAATTTTTTAGTGGTTTCTCAGGGTCAGAGATGGTGAACCTAGGGCATGTGTGTTATTTGGGGGTTCTTTTTGTTGTTTTTTTAAGATAAAAGATGTTAATGTATGAGGTGTTTTTTCTAAACTAAAATCTCAGTATTCAGGTTTAATTACAGTGTTGGCTCTGTGCAATAAATAAGTGGGTTTGGAGTTGCAGTTTGGGCACTTGTCTCTAAAAGGTTTGCTGTAGGTTGCTCAAGGTCACTGCTCTAGATTTTACAATACATATCTTCAGTCAGAGCTTTCCTTCAAATAATAAATTTTTAATTATAACTAATAAATTTTAGATTTAAGTCCTTAAAGCAGTTTATTCTCAGTTCTGCCCCCTTCCTTTGTGCTATTGTTGTCATACATTTTTTACTGTATGGTAATTTTGCTTTTAGTTATCTTTCATAAAAATTAATTTTTACATGAAATTTATTTTCCCTTCAGTTATTCTATTTCAGCACTCCTTATTACTTTGTATGCATCCATGTTTCAGTCTGATATATTCTTCCTTTTAATTAAACAAGTTTGTAAAATGTGTTTTACAGTGCTGATCTTCTATCTGTAGATTCTTTTAGTATTTCTTTCTTTGAGAAAATGTTTATTTCTCTTAAAAGGTATTTGTAAGCTATTAAAATCTGGATTGAGAGGGGTATTTTTTTTGAACACTGGAAATCCATTATCTTCTCTTCAGAAACCACGTAAGTCAAAACGCTGCTGTATTTTTTTGTTCTTCTACATAATATATTTTCCCTTCTGTCTGCCTTTAATATTTTCTGTCCTTTATTTTTAGCAGTTTGAATATGATATATCTGGATGTGTTTTGCTATTTCCTTCTATAAGTTTCTTGATGTCTACTGTGGATTTTGGGAAATCCCTGGTCATTATGTCTTCAAGTATTTCTTCTGTCCATAGACTCATGAATTCCACATGTTGGGTTATTTTATGTTATCCAACAACTCTAGTTCTGTTCTGTTGTGCTGGTGAATGACCCAAGGCTTTACACATGCTACACAAATGCTCTACCTCTGAGCTACATCTCCAGCCCTCATGTTGTCTACATATCTTGGATGCTTTGTTTCCTCCCTCACGCATACTCCCATTATTTTTTCTGCTGTACTTTCAGCTTCTAGTAATTGAGATATTTTTATGACATAGTAAGTCCACTGATTCTTTTCTTCACTTTGTTGAAGTATCTCACAAGCCACTGAAAGGCATTCTTTACATCTGTCACTGTTTTTCATTTCTAGCTTTTCAGTTTGATTCCCACAGTTCTCATTTTTTTTTGTTGATATTACCTATCTGGTCTTGAATAGTTTTCATCTTTCCCTAAAGTCTTTGACATATTAATCATGTTTATTGTAAATTCTCTGTCAGATAATTTTGAGTACAAGAAGGGTATTGATTTTTGAGTGTTGACCTTGTATCCAGCTACTCTGCTGAATCTGTCAATTAAGTCTGGAAGTCTTTTGGTGGATTTTTTTGGGTCTTATATGTAGAATATCATATCGTCAGCAAATAATGACAGTTTAACTTCTTCCTTTCCTATCTTTATTCCTTTTATTTCTTTCTCTTGTCTAATTGCTGAGGCTAATGTTTCCAGAACTATATTGAACAGAAGTGGTGACAGTGGACATCCTTGTCTTGTTCCTGATTTTAGCATGAAGGTTTTCAGTTTTTGACCATTTAGTATGATGTTGGCTGTTGGTTTTTCCTAGATAGTGTTATCAAGTTGAGATAAAGGCCATCCCAATTTTCTGTAGGGTTTTTATCATGAATGGGTGTTGAATTTTGTCAAATGCTTTTTCTGCATCTATTGAGACGATCATATGGTTTTTTGTCCTTGGTTCTGTTAATATAGTGTATTACATTTATTGATTTACGTATGTTGAACCATCCTTATATCCCTATCCTGGGATAAATCTGACTTGATCAGGGTGTGTGATCTTCTTGATGACCCTTTGTATTCTGTTTGCCAGTATCTTATTGAGGATTTTTGCATCTGTGTTCATTAGAGAGATTGGCCTGTAGTTCTCTTTCTTGGTTGGTTCTTTCTCTGCTTTTGGAATCAAAGTAACACTTGCTTCCAGGAATGAATTTGAAAGTATTGCTTCCATTTCAATTTCATTGAAGAGTTTTAAACAGTAGTGGCAATAGTTCTCTAAATGTCTTGTAGAATTCCATAGTGAAGCCATCAGAACCTAGGCTTTTCTTTGTCGGTAAGTTTTTAATTACATTTTCAATTTCACTCATTGGTATTGTGTTCTTTAGAATTTTTATGTCTTTGCTCAGTTTTGGTAATTCATATGTATCTAGGAATCTGTCCATTTCTTCTGTGTTTCCCAGTTTATTAGAGTACAGGTTTTCGAAGTAGGTATTGATGATCCTCTGGATTTCTGCTGGATCTGTTGTGACTTCAACTTTTTCATTCTCAGTTGCTTGGATTTGAGCCTTTCCTTTTTTTGACAAGGTTGGCCAAGGGTTTATCGATTTTATTTATTCTTTCAAAAAACCAACTCTTTGATTCATTGGTATTTTTGTTTTGTTCTCTCAGTCTCCATTGAATTGATTTCTGCTCTGATCTTTATAATTTCCTCCCTTGTATGAGCTTTGGGTTTGTCTTGCTCTTCTTTTTCTAGGAGCTTAAGGTTCAGCATTAGGTTGTTTATTTGAGCTTGCTCTGTTTTCCTGATCTGGGCATTCACTGCTATGAATTTCCCTCAAACTGCTTTCATTGTGTCCCCTAGATTCCTGTATGTTGTATTGGCATTATCATTTAATTGTAGAAACTGTCTAATTTCTTCTTTAATTTCCTCTGTGACCCATTGGTTGTTCAGGAGAGTGGTATTAAATTTCCATGTGTTTGTGGAGTTCTTGCAGTTTCTTATGCTACTGATCTCCAATTTAGTTGCACTATGGTCTGATAATATACAGGGGATAACTTCAATTGCTTTTCATTTACTTAAACATTTTCTATGAGCTACCATGTGGTTTATTTTGTAGAATGACCCGGGTGCAGCCGAAAAGAATGTTCTGATTTTGTGGGGTGGAACACTCTTTTAACATCTATTAAGTCCATGTGTTCAAAAGCTTGGTTCAGTTCTAGTATTTTGTCATTGATTTTTTGTCTAGATGATCTGTCTGTTTGTGACAGTGGAGTATTGAGGTCCCCCACTACAATTGTATTAGTGCTTATTTGGTTTTTTCATGTCCCCTAATATTTGTTTTGTATAATTGGGGGCATTAGTATTTGGTGCATAATGTTTATGATTGTCATCCCTTCCTTTTGGATTGTTTCCTTTATAAGGATGTAGTGACTTTCTTTGTCTCTCTTAAATTAGTTTTGGTTTGAAATCTACTTCGTCTGGCAATAAGATAGCTACTCCTGCTTTTTTCTGGCCTCCTATCGCATGGAGAACTGCTCTCCATCCTTTTACTTTCAGTTTATGAATTTCTTTTTGAACTAGATGTGTTTCTTGAATACAGCATTATTTTGTTGGATTTTGCTTCTTAATCCATTATGCCAGTCTGTTTCTTTTGATTGGTGAATTGAGACCATTAATATTGATGGTTATAACTGATATGTATTGACCTATCCTTCTCATTATTATTTTCCTGTTGTTGGCTCTTTTATTTTTCCCCCTCTCTATTTAATTTCTTGCCTTGCCTGGTGGCTTCCCTCTGTTGGGCCTCATGGAGTTGTGACCTTCATTGTCTTTTTCTAGGATATTGTTTAGAATTGTTTGGAGTGCTGGTTTGGTATTCATGAAGTTTCTCAGGTGTTCTTTGTCTTGGAAGTATCTTATTTCCCCCTCAATTTTGAAAGATAGTTTTGCAGGATACATCAGTCTAGGTTGGAGGTTCTTTTAGGGCTTGAAATACCTCACTCCAGGCTTTCCTTGACTTGAGGGTTTGCATTGAAAAGTCTACTGTGATTCTGATGGGCTTTCCTTTATATATGATTTATTTCTTTCCTCTAACTGCTTGTAGTATTTTGTTCTGTTGGGTTTCCGGGATCTCGAGTATTTTTTTTTTTCCATTAAGTTTATTGGTACATTTTAGGTATAAAATACAGTTACATTCATCATTGGGATCTTGTACCATTACATGAGTATCTTGGTTATTTTTTTCCCCTTCCCCTGCCCTCCCTTCACCCCCTCCACCCTTCCCTATTTGCAAAGACTGTTTCCATTTTTTCCTTTTCTCATATTTTTTGTTATCCTTTCTTTCCTTCTCCCTACCCTCACACTTCCCCTGCTCCTTTAGACCTTTTCTTCCTCTTATGCAATATCAATTATACATTAAAAAAATTATAATATCAAGATGGGATCTTGATTATTATATGTCTATGTGTAGTTTTTTTTTTAATCATGGCTAGTGGGAGTCCTGTATGCCTCACTTATCTGTATGTCAAATTCTTTCGCTCTGTTTGGGAAGTTTTCTGTCATTAATTCTGTGAACAGTTTTTTTTATGTCATTTGTGCTTTCTCCTGCTTTTTCGTGGATTCTTAGCAGTCTTATATTATTCTTCTTTGTGTCATCTAGGAGCTGCTGGATTGATTTCTCATGGTCCCTTACTATTTTTAAGAGATCTCTCTTTTCATGATCACTAACTGCAATCCTGTCTTATATGTCTGAAATTCTGTCTTCACATTGGCTCATTCTGCTGTGAATGGTTTCAGTAGAGTTTTTAATCTGAATATCTGTTTGAATTTGTATCATGGATTCCATTTCTTTCTTATGTTGGTCATTCATGGTTTCCATTTCTTTCCTATGCTGGGCATTCATGGCTTCCAGCATGGTCCTGAGCTCATCTATTTTTTTTTTATCTGCTTCTGTTCTGGAGTCTCTAATCATGTCTTTCATTCTGCTCACCGTCTCTGTAGTTATCTGGGAAATTATTTCTGTTTTGAATTTTTCTAGAGCCTCATTCATTTGTTTTGTTACTTCCTATGCTATCAGTTCAGGGTGTCCAGGTGGTTGATTATCTTATTTTTCCACCTCATTTCCCCCAGAATTTGCTTTTGGTGAACTGAAAGTCTGGGTTTGTGCCTTGTTTAGGTGTCTTGTCATTTCTGTTTTTGTTGTTGGTACTGTTTTTAGTTCAATTCCAACTAAGGTGGTGTGGTGTGCCTTTATTGAAGAGATTTTCTTCATTTTTCCAGTGGGCTTCAATTTTCATCAAGGAGCCTCAAAGAGGCTCTCTTTCTGTTGTTCACTTCTGCTCTATTTTTCAAGCTCAGAACAATGGCATTTATGACCACTGCACCTCTGCAGTGTGGATCCAGGCAGTGCTGCAGCCCTGCCTCCATTGCGGGGCGGGGAGGGCTGGCACTGCCTGTGCTCCTTGACCCTTGGGGGCAGTGCTGTGGCAGCCTGAGCGGCTTTGTCTGTCAGATAATTTTAATACCTTGGTCAGTGCAAAGCTGGTTCTATTGATTGCTTTGTCTTTAGGTAGTGTTTTAGGGTGTTTGTTTGCCTTCTCCTGTGCTTTGTAAATTTTTGTTGAAAGCTAGATATTTTGTATAGGATAGTAGTCTGAGGTAAATAGTTTTTATGCCTAGAAATGGGTACACTCTGCCAGGCTTTTTATATGCAAGATTTGAACTAATATAGTCAAGAGGTAGACTGAGTTCGAGGTTTGTTTCTGTGGTTATCTACAGTGCACCCTCAGCTGCAAATTCCTTTAGCAATACCTTACGTTTAGAGCATGGGCTGGTTTGCCAGTGGGCTTTTCTGTGTGTCTTTAGGACTTTCCTCTGCACAACACCTTGTTATGGGTCTGCCCCATCAGTATTCCTATTATTTGTTACAGGAAGTTGGAGGAGCAAGGGTGTTGTTTATTATTCTAATAAAGCCTCAGTCATAGGGCTGCATTATGGTTTTTTTTGTTGTTGTTCTTATAAACATTTATTTTTCCTCCAAATTTATTGTGCTTTTCTAAAATGATGTGAAAAGTCTTCATTTCCTTTTTCCCAAGTGTTGAAGTTCAAAAAGTCAGGTCTTAACCATAAGACTAATCTTCATCTCTTCAGTGTCTTGTTTGTTGATTTAATTTCATATGTATTTATATTAGTTTTCCTTGGGGATTTATACATCAATATATATATTCCTACACAGATATATACAAGCTTTTTATCCTCATCTTACCACTTGAGAATACAACTTTGAGTATGTTTTACACAGCTGTTCCTTGGTCAAGGTCATTTGCAAGAGCAAGTCGGTTTCTGAAGAAATCTTGTTTTGTAGGTGAAGGATCCATTGAGGGATTCTCATTAGTTTTTTCCCTGTATTCTGATCCACTGGACCTAAAATTTCTTTTTAAAGAGCTTGCAGAAGGTGCTGTGAAAGCCCCTTTTCTGGTTTTGCCTGGGATTTTGATTGCTGAAAGATGTTTGTTCACTTTCTCTTTCTTCCTTTGGACAGAAGTGGGTGGTGTCTTCTAAATGCATTTCCCACCTTACTTCAAATAGGTCTGTTTTTTGCTTTGGGACCTCTGTTGGGGGAAGAAGGTCCATGGAGTGCTGTGGGCAGAGATGGTGGCAGAGGCGGCCAGGCTGCATTATGTTTTTGTATCTGGGATATTTGGCCTTTTAATGTTCCCGCCCACCTCCAGCTATGGTTCTAAGGCCCAAATATAGTCCTGCCACTTCCCCTAGATGCAGTGGTTTTCACCATTGTCTCTCAAGGGCAACAGTGTTCATTAGCCCAGCCCCACAAAGATTAAAGCATTCATTTCTCAGAGAAAAAAGATAAGATTAAGTGCCCCTCCCTCAAATCTATACAGTGAATATGTCTCTTAGGACTCTCACCAATATTTTTTGCGTGTAGCTATAGGGGTGTATGATGAAAAAATAAGCAAAAATTGTGACTCTTTTCTATCTACTGTCTTGTAGGGCTCCATGTTCTCTAAGTCACCCAATACTTGGCCTCCATCAATTCTTTCTTTATTCTAGTTGAATTTTCTTAACTAAGAAAGTGCTTAGGCTGTTCACAGTGGCGCGTGCCTGTAATCCTACCATTGTGGGAGGCTGAGCCAGGAGGATCGCAAATTCAAGCCCAGCCTGCACAACTTAGTGAGATTCTGTCTTAAAATTTAAAAGAAAAAGGGCTGAGGATGTGACTCGGTCCAAAGGCTCAATCTTCATACTGTAAAAAGGAGAAGGATGTTAAATCAGATCCCATCTCTCCTAGGGGGGCTTCTGGGTTGAACTTAAAGTTTATCTGCCTTTCTTTTTCTCTTATTTAATCAAAAGAGTGAGAGCAGTACTCTTTTTTTCTTTGCGTTTGCAATCAAATCAAAAGTCCTGTTATGGTACTTTTTCTCCCTTGCCAGGTTTCTGTTGGAGTTAGGTTTTTTTTCCCCATTCTGTCTGTTCTGTTTGACTGTCATAATTCTTTTTATTTCCTATTAGTGTTTATTACCTGAAAAAATTGAAAATCCTAAAGTTAGTAACTAAATCTATCTCCATTCTAAACAAGTTATTATTGTACATCTTATGCCTCCAAATTATTAGACGTTATTGTTGCTTTACAGAATCAGTGCTCCTTTGGAGTTGTCTACCTGTTTGTCAGTATTTTGCTGTTCTTTCATTTGACAGTTTCTTGTAGATTTCAGTCCAGAGTTGAAAGCTCTTTCACTTTCTTCTTGATACAGGGTCTCACTAAGCTGCCCACATTGGCCTCAAACTCACGATCCTCCTACCTCAGCCTTCCAAGCGGTTGGGATTACAGGTGTGCACCACTGGATGCAGTCTTCTCTTACTGTCTTACAATCAATTTACTTTTTTCTTTGCTTTAGTATTCTGAGTTTTGTTATAATGTATCTTGATAAGGATTCATTTGTGTTTATTCTGGTTAGGCAAGAGCTTCCTGTGGATTCATATTTTTTATTTTTAAAATACATTTGTGAAAAATTTAAATGCATCATCTTTTAGACCATTTAATTTTTTACAAAATTTTATGGTGAAACCCCTATTAGGTTATTTTGGAGCCTGTTTTCTGTATCATCATCTCTTTTGGATACTCTTTCTTTAATTAATTTAATCTCTACTTAACCCTTTCATTGAATTTTTAAAATATCAATGGCTATATTAATTTTACAAATTTTATTTAGTTTTTAAAAAATTTACTAAAATGTTTGGTGGCAACTTTTTCTTTTTTTATGCTTTTGCTTCCTGTTGTTATATCTTTAATAATTTTAAACATAACCTATTTTATATAAAATCCTTATTATTATCTGGCGTTCTTAATATAGTCTTGCTGTCTGTTTTATCTACTGTTTCTCACTTATGGTCAGTTCTTGGGTTTTTTTTTTTTTTTTTTTGTATTAAATTCTTTTATTGGTACATTGTAGGTATACAACACAATTACATTTCTCATTGGGAATTGTACCTTTACATAATGCATCTTGGTTCTTATTTTTTCCCCATTCCTAGCCCTCCCTTCACCCCCTCCACCCTTCCCTATTTACAAACACTTTATTTCCATTTTTTCCATTTCTCATCATTTTTTCCTTTCCCTTCTTTCCTTTCCCCTGCCCATCCCACTACCCCTACCCCTTTGGACCTTTTCTTCCTATTTTACATTATCGATTATTCATTCTACTCATTAGTACATTTTAGGTATACAACGTAATGACGTTCATCATTGGAAATTTGCACCTTTACATAGCCTCTCTCTTGGTTCCTATTTTTCACCCTTGCCCAGCCCTCCCTTCAACCCCTCCATTCCTCCCTATTTACAAAGATTTTGTTCCTATTTTTCCATTTTCTCATATTAATCCCATTCCCTTCTATCCTTTCCCCTAGCCCTCCCACTTCCTTCCTTTTTGCCCCTTTTCTTCCTATTTTACATTACCTATTATACATTTAGTCCTTATTTACACTTTCAGTTTCTCACACCAGAAAATCTATTCGGTATTTACACATCTGTGTCCTATTTATTTCACTTAAGAGTATTGCCTCAATGTGCATCCACTTAGCTATAAATGTCTCTAATTTCTCATTTTTTATGACTGAGTAGTACTCCATTTAATAAAAAAACCACATTTTCTTTATCCAGTCTCCAGTTGATGGGCATTTGGGCTGTTTCCAAGTTTTCGCTATTACAAACTGTGCTGCTATGAACATGGGTGCACATATATCACTGTGGTATGATTCTTTGAGTTCTTTGGTGAAGATCCCCAGCAGTGGAATAGTGGGGTCAAATGGAACTTCCACTCCTAGTTCTTTGAGGTATCTCCATACTGCTTTCCACAGTGGTTGCACCAGTCTACACTCCCACCGGCAGTGGAGCAGGGTTCCTCTTTCCCCACAGCTCCGCCAGCATTTGTTATTGGTTGATTTCATGATAGCAGTCATTCTTTCTGGAGTGAGGTGGAATCTCAGCGTTGTTTTCATTTGCATCTCTCGAATGACCAGTGATGGTGAACATTTTTTCATGTATTTATTTGCTGTTTCTACTTCTTTGTGTGAGAAATGTCTGTTCATTTCAGATGCCCATTTTTGGATTGGGTCTTTAAATTTGGGAGGTCTGATCTTTTTAAGTTCTTTATAGATTCAAGATAGTAGACCTTTGTCTGAGGAAGAGCAGGTGAAGATTTTTTCCCACATTGTGGATTGTCTCTTCACACTGCTGGTGGTTTCTCTTGCTGTGCAGAAGCTTTTTAATAAGAAGAGATCCCATTTGTTTATTGTTTGTGCTAGTTCATGGGCAACTGAGGTTTTGTTCATAAAATCTTTTCCTACACCGATGTCTTCAAGGGTTCTACCTAACCTCCGTTCCAACTGGTTCAGAGTTTCTATTTTAATATTTAGATCTTTAATCCATTTTGATTTTAGTTTAGTGCATGGTGAGAGATATAGGTCTAGTTTTAATCTTTGGCAAGTTGAAGCCCAATTTTTCCAGCACCATTTATTAAAGAGGCTATCTTTCCTCCAGTGAGGGTGTTTGGCTCCTTTGTCGAAGATGAGATGGCTGAGTGTGTCTGGCGTTGTTTCTGCATCTTGTAATCTGTTCCACTGGTCCTCAGGTCTGTTTCTTTGCCAGTACCATGCTGTTTTTATCACAGTAGCTTTGTAGTAGAGTTGCAGGTTGGGGATTGTGATACCCCCTGCCATGTCTCTGTTACCTAGAATTGCTTTTGCTATTCTGGGTCTCTTCTTGTTCCAAATGAATTTTTGGATTGTTTTTTCGATGTCTATGAAGTATGCTACTGGGATCTCAATTGGAATTGCATTAAATCTATATAGCAGTTTTGGAAGTATGGCCATTTTCACTATATTAATCCTTCCTACCCAGGAGCAGGGGATGTCTGTCCATTTTCTGATATCATCTTCAATCTCTCTTTCCAGAGTGCCATAGTTTTCAGAGAAGAGGTCTTTGATTTCTTTTGTTAGAATGATTCCTAGGTATTTCAGTTTTTTGGATGCTATTGTGAAAGGAATTATTTGCCCTATTTCTCTCTCAGTGAGTCTGTCATTGGTGTAGAGGAAAGCTATTGATTTTTATGTGTTGACCTTGTAACCAGCTACTTGACTGAATTTGGTTATTAAGTCTAGAAGACTTTTGGTGGAGTTCTTGGGGTCTTCTATATAGAGTATCATGTCATCTGCAAATAATGACAATTTGACTTCTTCATTTCCTATCTTTATTCCTTTTATTTCTTTCTCTTGTCTAATTGCTGAGGCTAATGTTTCCAGAGCTAAATTGAACAGAAGTGGTGACAGTGGACATCCTTGTCTTGTTCCTGATTTTAGCATGAAGGTTTTCAGTTTTTGACCATTTAGTATGATGTTGGCTGTTGGTTTTTCCTAGATAGCGTTATCAAGTTGAGATAAAGGCCATCCCAGTTTTCTGTAGGGTTTTTATCATGAATGCATGTTGGATTTTGTCAAATGCTTTTTCTGTGTCTATGGAGATAATCATATGGTTTTTGTCCTTGGCTCTATTGATATAGTGTGTTACATTAATTGATTTTCGTATATTGAACCATCCCTGCATCCCTGGGATGAATCCCACTTGGTCATGGTGTATGATATTCTTGATGATCTTCTGCATTCTATTTGCCAGTATCTTATTAAGGAGTTTTGCATCTATGTTCATTAGTGAGATTGGCCTATAGTTGTCTTTTTCAGTTGGGTCTTTCTCTGCTTTGGGGATCAAGGTGATGCTTGCTTCCAGGAATGAATTTGGGAGTATTGCTTCCCTTTCAATTTCATTGAAGAGTTTCAACAGTAGTGGCAGCAGTTCCTCTCTAAATGTCTTGTAGAATTCAGCAGTGAAGCCATCAGGGCCCGGGCTTCTCTTAGTTGCTAAGTTTTTAATTACATTTTCAATTTCATTGGTTGATATTGGGTTGTTCAGAATTTTTAGGTCTTCTTCATTCAACTTTGGTAATTCATATGTATCTAGGAATCTGTCCATTTCTTTTGTGTTTTCCATCTCATTGGCATATAAGGTTGCCAAAGTAGGTATTGATGATCCTCTGGATTTCTGCTAGGTCTGTTGTAATTTCACCCTTTTCATTCTTAATTGCATGGATTTGGGCCTTTTCTTTCCTTTTTTTGGATGAGGTTGGCTAAGGGTTTGTCAATTTTGTTTACTCTTTCGAAGAACCAACTCTTGGCTTCATTGATTTTTTGTATCGTTCTCTTAGTCTCCATTGCATTGATTTCTGCTCTGATCTTTATAATTTCCTCCCTTGTATGAGCTTTGGGTTTGTCCTGCTCTTCTTTTTCTAGAAGCTTGAGGTTCAGCATCAGGTTGTTTAATTGGGATCATTCTGTTTTCCTAATATGATATTCACTGCTATGAATTTCCCTCATAAGACAGCTTTCATTGTGTCCCATAGATTCCGATATGTTGTATTGTCATTGTCATTTAATTGAAGGAACTGTCTGATTTCTGCTTTAATTTCCTCTGTGACCCATTGGTTATTCAGAAGTGTGTTGTTCAATTTCCACGTGTTTATGAAATTTTTTGAGTTTCTTTTGCTATGGATCTCCAATTTCATCACACTATGGTCTGATAATGTACAGGGGACAACTTCAATTCCTTTGCACTTACTTAAACACGTTCTATGTGTGAGTATGTGGTCTATTTTGGAGAATGAGCCATGTGCAGCTGAGAAGAATGTGTATTCTGATTTTGTGGGGTGGAAGACTCTGTAAACATCTGTTAAGTTCATTTGTTCAAGAGTTTGATTGAGTTCTAGTATTTCATTACTTATTTTTAGTCTAGTTGATCTATCTATTTGTGACAGTGGGGTGTTGAGGTCCCCCACTACAAGTGTATTAGTGCATATATGACTTTTCATGTCCATTAGTATTTGTTTTATATAGTTGGGTGCACTAGTGTTTGGTGCATAGATATTTATGATTGTCATCTCTTCCTCTTGGATTCGTCCGTTTACAAGGATGTAGTGTCCTTCTTCGTCTCTCTTAATCAGTGTTGGTTTGAAATCTACTTGATCTGCCAAGAGGATAGCTACTCCTGCTTTTTTTCGGGTTCCTGTCACATGCAGTATTGTTTTCCACCCTTTAACTTTCAGTCTATGAGTTTCCTTTTGAATGAAGTGTGTTTCTTGTATGCAGCATATTGTTGGATTTTGCTTCTTGACCCATTCTGCCAGTCTATTTCTTTTGATTGGTGAATTGAGACCATTAACATTGATGGTTATAACTGAAACGTATTGACTTGTCATTGCCATGACTTTTTCTTTTTGTTGGGTTCCTCCCCTTTTCATTTACTTTCTTGTCGTGCCAGATGGGTTCATTCTGCTTTGCTTCCTGGGGTTGTGTTCCTCAATGTCTGTTCCTAGGATATTGTGTAAAATTCTTTGGAGTGCTGGTTTGCTATTCATGAAGTTCCTAAGGTGCTCTTTGTCATGAAAGTATCTTATTTCTCCATCAATTTTGAAAGATAATTTTTCAGGGTACATCAATCTGGGTTGGAGGGTGTTTTCTTTTAGGGCTTGGAATATGTCACTCCAAGCTCTTCTTGCCTTGATGGTTTATGTTGAGAAGTCTGCTGTGATTCTGATGGGCTTTCCTTTGTATATGATTTGTTTCTTTTCTCTGACTGCTTGGAGAACTTTGTTCTTCTGTTGTGTTTCTGGAATCTTAACAATTACAAGCCTATGTGTAGGTTTTTTTTGATCAAGGCTATTTGGAGTCCTATATGCCTCACTTATCTGTATGTCAAGCTCTTTTCCCCTGCTTGGGAAGTTTTCTACCAACTCTTTCTGTGAACTGATTTTTTATGTCATCTGCACTCTCTCCTGTTTCTTCATTGAGCCCAATCAGTCTTATGTTATTCTTCTTTGCATCATCTAGCAGCTGCTGGATTGATTTCTCATGTTCCCTTATAATTTTGAAGCAATTTTTCTTTTCCTGGTCACTAATTGCAATCTTATCTTCTATATCTGAAATTCTGTCCTCACATTGGCTCATTCTGCTGTGTAGACTTTCAATGGAGTTTTTCATGTCCTGGAAATCTATTTGCATCTGTTTTATGGATTCCATTTGTTTCTTATGTTGGGATTCCATCATGTTCCTGAGTTCCTCTCTAGATTTATTAATCATGTCTTGCACTAGGGGCACAATTTCTCCTGTTATCTGAGAAATTATTTCTGATTTCATTTTTTCCAGATCCCCTTTTGTTGCCAGTTCAGTGGGTCCAGGTGGTTGAGTATCAGAGTGTTCCATCTCATTTCCCTTTGGGGTTGCTGTAGGTGATCTAGAAGTCTGGTTTTGAGACTTATTTACGTGTTTTTTCATTTTGACTGGGGTGGGGGGCTGTTAGTGCCTGCACGGATTACCTCCTCTGAGCTGGGTGAGGTGGGACAGGGGCCGCGAGCAGTGGTAGGGATGGTGACCCAAAAGCCCTTTCCTGTGGGCTGGGAGCAGCTGGAGGGATGGTGGCTGGGAAACCCCTTCTTCTGGACCAGGAGCAGTGGGATGGTGGCTCAGAAGCCCCTTCCTCTGGGCCAGGAGCAGGGGGACAGAAGGAGGCCTAAAAGCCCTTTCCTCTGGGCTGGAAGCAGTTGGAGGGATGGTGACCGGGAAGCCCCTTCCTCTGGACCAGGAGCAGTGGGACGACGGCTCAGAAGCCCCTACCTCTGGGCCGGGAACAGTGGGACTCAGTACCTTGGTCTGGTGGTCTGTTGTCCTCTACGTCTTTGTAGTGTGGAATCAGGTGGCTGCCTGTCTGCAATGGGGTGATTTGGCGTCTTCCACGTGACTCAGGACCTCGGTAGGCTGTGCACAGACCTACCTGTCTGCAGCGAGCTGATTCGGCGTGTGTTCCGTGCGACTGGGGACCTCGGTAGGGTGTGGGCAGACCTGCCTGTGTGCAGCGAGGTGATTGGGCGTCTTCCGCACGACTCAGGACCTCAGTAGGGCGTGCACAGACCTGCCTGTCTGCAGCGGGCCGATTCGACGTGTTTTCCGCACGACTGGAGACCTCGGTAGGGTGTCAGTTCTTGGGTTTTATATGTGTTTTATAATCTTGAATTGTGGTCTTATATTCAGAACTGCAGGGAGGACTTATCTGAGGGAATTCCTTGTATCTATGTTGAAGATGTATCCCTCTGAAATGTAGTTGTTTTAATTTTAGTAGATAAGACTATAGAAAGAAGTTGTGGAACATTTTGAATAAGGTAATACGAAGTTCATTTAATTTTGTAGATAGCCAGTTGTGGTGGCACACACCTGTAATCCCAGCACTCACAAGGCTGAGGCAGGAGGATTACCCTGAGTTTGAAGCCAGCCTGGCTACATAGTGAGTTCAAGGCCAGCCTGAACTACATAGCATGACCGTGTCTCAGAGAGAGAGAAGGGGAGAAGGGGATGGGGGAAGGAGGGAGGGAAGGGGACGTGGAGAGAGAGAGAGAGAGAGAGAGAGAGAGAGAGAGAGAGAGAGAGAGAGAGAGAGAGAGAGAGAGAGAGAGAGAGAGAGAGAGAGAGAGAGAGAGAGAGAGAGAATATACAAATTTTGTAGTCAAAATAAAAGTGAGAAAGAATAGGATAAGATAGAGGTTGGGTTTAGAAAGACATTTCTCCTGAGAAGCAAGAAAGTGCTATGAAGAGCCAAATGCAGTGGCACATGTTTGTAGTCCTAGCTACTCAGGAGACTGAAGCAAGAGGGTTACCAATTTGAGACAAGCATGGACAGTTTAGTGAGACCCTGTCTAAAAATAAAAAGTAAAAGGGTCTGGGGGTGTAGCTCAGTGATAAAGAGTGGCCCTGGGTCCAAGCCACAGTAGTTAAAAATAGCAAAAAATGAAGAAACTAAGAAGAAATAGGTTTTGGAGCTTTAATTTCTGAAATTATCTAGATTTTTTTTCACTAAAACTGGAAACAATCATTTTCATAGTGAGGCAAAGTAGGTAGACTAGTACTAGTACCAACTAACCATTCTTAAATGTCTGTAAAATTTCAGACATTTACAAGACTCTGGTCATATATTTTACTCATATAATCTTTGCAACATAGCCCTAGAAGGCACATAACAGAATCTGTATCTTTTCTAGTGTGCTGAAATTTGAAACTTGGTCAGGATTAAAGAACTATTACTTTTTTTTCTGTTATTCAAGTTCCTGTTATTTCTTTCAGTCCACTAGTAGAATAATTTGGGATTGGGAGAATTCAAACTGGGTCAATCCTGAATGGGAAGTCTACCTCGTGTTAGTCAATTTAGGATTAATATTTTTTAGTATACCCTATAAAAATATTACAGTAAGCACTTAGCATTTATTGAGTTCTCACTAACTGCTAGACTTTCTTACATATATTATCTCATTTAGTTTTGAAGACAACCAAATGAGAAATAGAAAGTATCTATAGACATTTGTCAAATGAGGAAATAAGAGGATCTGAGCTATTAACTAGAAGCTTAACTACTAAATAGCAAAGCCAAAATTCAAAACCAGTTTGTGTTTCATTAAAGAAGACTATGATATTGGACGAATGTAAAAGTACACATGAAACACTTTGTGACATGAAGGAATTTACAATCCAGTAAGTAGTAGTGCTAACTTCAGATCAGTTTGTTTGTTTGTTTTTGAGAACTGGAAAGAGGAATTAAATTCATTATTCCTCTATTCACTTCTATCCATTGCCTCCTTCAGAAATGATTATCTTCAAGTTGTATATAAACATTCTTGCCATTTACAGATATTTTTGTATAAATGATATATTGGTTTATATATAATATTGGCCATATGTATTTCTTTGGCAGAGTAGATTTTTAAAGCAGCTTTTATTTTTTTCATTGTTTAGTTGTTGAATATGATCAACTCATAACTAATATTTTTGTAATGTTGTGGTAGAAATCTTTCAGTCTTTTAATCAATAGTTTGAGTATTTGTATTTCTCATTATTAGAACCAAATCAATAGTAATCATCTTCGAAGAGCAGAACAAGAGGTGACCAATCTACAGGAAAAAGTGCACTATCTTTCTGTCCAGAACAAAGGACTACTTACTCAATTAAGTGAAGCAAAGCGCAAACAAGCAGAGATCGAATGCAAGGTAAATATGTATATCAAATAGCTGGCTTATGTTTTTTATGTAATAATGCTTTTTATAGATCTGCTTCATCATGATTAGATTTTCTTTCAAAATAAAACAGTCTTCCCACATTTCTTGAAATTCTCTTGGTAGTTACTTTCAGACCAGGTTAACTTACCTTGTTTGGTGGATGGATATCATAAACCTCATTTTCAAACACATTCTTGGTTATCTTAATTTCCTGCATTTTTTTAAAGTGTCATTTTACAATATTTCTTTTGAGTTGAAAACTAAAGCTTTTAGTAATGTAACCAAAAGACAGGTAATTTAGAGAAGTTAGGGCTCTCTTGAGTTGATTGATATCTTCTTAGTGAGCAGTAAATATTGACATGTGTTTTCTGGATGGAGTAGAAAGTAACAGAATTATGCATGTACCAGTGGATTAGGAAAAATGGATACATTTTCTGTTATTCTCTTAATTAGTTTTTATGCACATGTGTGTAAGCATTTGATGCAAAAAACATCAAAAGTCAAAAGTATTTGAAATTAGGCATTTTTTTCTTGACATTTATCATCTAGCAGTGATCAGAGAGAGGGATTGGAGGGTAAAGTAGAAGAGGGGGGTGCATCTGTGTGTGTAATAACTAAAGAGATGGGTGTAGTCTGAGCATTAGAATGGATTACCAAACACAGATTATATGATTTTAAAATAAAGTAGGCATCTACCTCCTAGATAGTAGGAATAATGCCCTTTATCTACGTATTCCAGTCATAGTATTCTATGAGAAATAAAGACTTTCAATGGCATATATAAAGCTGTAATTCCATCAACTTGTTCTGATGTCATTAAAAACCAGGAGTGAAGCTTGAGTGGTTTATCAGTGTCACTGAAATCCAGAGATGAAATTACATCCTAATAAATATGCATGGCTGTTACAATTTACACTAACAGAAATCTGTAGGCAATACTAAAATTTGTACTAACAAAAGCATAGTCCATTTTGAATATGACTAGACTAATTTAAAAATAAAGTGATGTGAATGAGCTTATATTAATCTGATTTGTCATACTACTGTGTGACTATTCTGCTAAATTGTCTATGCTAACTTCCCTATAATAGATAACTAAATTTAATCTTTTATCATTATTGATGTAAGTTTTTTTTTAAACAGTTGGTAACAGTGTTACTGAACTTAATATTGCTCCTAAGTATTTAAGATCTATTAAAGGGCTGGAGATTTAGCTCAGTGGTTCTGCCGCCTGCTTTGCAAGCGCAAGGACCCGAGTTCAATCCCCAGCACCAAAAAAAAAAAAAAAAAAAAAAAAAAAAATCTGTTAGCAAAGTAAAATGTTTTGGGGAAATAAATGTTTGTGGAAGTTGCTAATGAAAATGATTTTCCCTCTGAATAGTGGATACAAATTCAGAATATTAGAAAATTTTAAGATCAGATAGAGGATTAATACCTCTGTAAAGTATGGTACAGATGCTGTCTCATATTTTCCCATGTTTAATCTATATTTTAATTTATTCTGTTGATTGTAGTACCTTTGCAGATTTTAATAATACCATGTATTGTCATCCTAGCACCTGGTACTTTCTGAGTAAATATGTATATTTTACCTTGTTGTGTTGGAACAATTCAGGAACAAATCTAACTTTGTAAAGGAAGCTAGGCCTTGAATTATATAAATTTGATTCATTTTCATAGTTTTATTTAACTGTAGCTTACAATTTGTTAATTATTAAAGCTCATTTTATTTTTCATTTTTGCGAAATGTCTGGATATTGTCTATAGTATTTATTTTCTTGTTACAACTGAATTTAAATGTTTTCAATTAAAGATAATAGTATAAGTTTATGATCTCCAGTTTCAAAATCTAAAAAGACTTTAAAACCTCAAAGTTTATAGATTTTACACAAATTCATTTGGAGGTAAACTCTGATTTGCTTCACTGTGGCCATCTATAATTTCTTTTTATACCACTTAGTGTAGATTTTTATACTTCACTATTTCATTATAAATGCTGCTGGATAATACTAACTTGTGATTAATACACCTTATTAATTTTACTTTTACTTTACTAATTTTAGTATATGTGTTGCCAGAGCTAGCATACTTCTGCTTTTCTAAAATCTAGAAAAATTTCAATTCCAAACATACCTAGTTTATTATTTTGTTTTGTTTGCCACCCTAGAACAAGGAAGAAGTAATGGCTGTAAGACTCCGAGAAGCAGATAGCATAGCTGCTGTGGCTGAACTACAGCAACACATTGCTGAGCTTGAAATCCAGGTACTAAGTGAAAATAATAAAGTACATCTAAATACAGTGTAGTAGTTCTCCCTTTCCTGTGCATGTGAGCAATGGCTTACTTATAACTTCATCCTTATGACTACAGTTCTGTTTTTATTTCCAGGTCCTTTTTTTTATTATGGTAAAATATACATAACGTAAAATTTACTGTTTTAAAATATACAGTTCTGTGGCATTAAGTACATTCACATTGTTGTATAAACATCACCACCATCTATCTCCAGAATTCTTTCATCTTCCATAACTGAAACTCTGTATCCATTAAACTAACTTCTCATTCTCTCCTCCTCCCGGCTCAGTTCCTCTCTTGCTCCTGCCACTAATCAGTCTACATTTTGTGTCATTATTTGAGTATTGTCGGTACCTCATGGAAGTGGAGTCTTACAGTATTTGTGCTTTTGCAACAGGCTTATTTCACTTACACATAATGTCCTTAAGGTTCATTCATGCTATGATGTATATCTGAATATCCTTTGATTTTAAGGCTGAATATTATTCCATTGTGATACTACATTTTGATTATCTGTTCATTCATTGCATTCATTTTTGGGTGATAGTGAATGATCCTGTCAAGAACCTGAATGTATAGCACCTAGATCATATAGTAATTCCATCTAATTTTTTATGGAATTACCATACTATTTTCTATAGCAGCTGCACTATTTTTCATTCTTGTCAGCACTGCACAAAAGTTTCATTTTCTCCACATTCTCACCAACATTTGCTAACTTTCTGGAGCTTTTAAAAAAAGAATCTTTTATCTACATGGGTACGTGTCTTAGTTACTTTTCTCTCTTTGCTGAGGTAAAATACCCAGCACCCAAGGTTAAAGGGGGAAAGAGTTTATTTAGCTCACAGTTTGTAGAGGTTTCAGTCCATAATTGGCTGGCTCCGAGGCAAGGTGGCAGAGGGACAACAATTCATGGAGGTGGAAGACAGCAAAAACAACAAGGGACCTTAACAGCCCTTTTTTGTGTGTGCTTTTTTTTTTGGTACCGGGGATGGAATTCGGGTCCTTCCGCTTGCACAGCAGGCGGTGAAACCACTGAGCTAAATCCCCGGCCCTGTTGTTGTTTTTTGTAGTTTCTAATTGTATTTTTTTTCAAGGAGAGGTTTGATTCACACATAGTAGTTATCGTAACATCTAGAATTTTCTTCCCACCTGAAACTTCCTTTTGTCCTTAAATTTCAATTTAAAATTCAGTTTTCAGCCTTTCCATATTATGTCTTATCATTTGATCTCCATCAAAAGTAATCATATTATGAATGTGTAAATTTATGTTCTTTTGATAGTATTGGCTATAAAGTGTACATATATTCAAAAAAACCTCAGAAATCAATCATGATTCATCTAACAAGTTTTTCATGTCACAAATGGCAGGATTTCTTTTTTAAGGCTGAATAGTATTCCACTATGTACTTACTGCATTTTCTTTGTCCATGCATCCATCAGTGGACACCTAATTCCATATTGTGGCTATTGTGAATAATGCTACAAATATTTCTTCAAAATACTGATTTTTTAAAAGATGTGTTCCCAGTAGTGGAATTGATGGAATGAACATATGTCAAATCTATTTTTCATTTTTTAAGATACTTTCATAATAATTTCCATTGTAGCTGTACTAATTTACATTCCCACCAACAGTGTACAAGGGTTTCCTTTTCTCCATGTCCTCTCCAACACTTGTCTTTCATCTTGTTGATAATAGCTGTTTTAATAGGTGTGAGATGATGAAATTTAAGAGTATATTAGAAGCAGTTAGCTGTTCATAAAGTGATTACTGGAATCTTAATTACTAGATTTTCTCATATGTTTTCAGTATTAACCCCATATGACCCTGTCACTTATGTCAGTGGTCCCCAAACTTTTTTACTCCTGTAAGAGTCTAATGCTACCACTGACTAACAGGAGGCGGGGCTCAGACACTAATGCTAGTGATGGGGAGCATCTGAGAAAACAAGTGAAGCATTGCTTGCTCACCTGCCACTCACCTCCTGCTGTGTAGCCCAGTTCCTAACAGGGCACAGACTAGGGGTTTGGAACCCTTGACCTATGCCATTGTTGACCATTTCATTCTCTTTGCCTTCTCTCCTCCCCTGACTTTTAACACTACTTATTTTCTATTCTTTTCTTTTTTGTTTGACTGCTGCTTTCAGTCTCTGTCAGTTCTTCCTGTTTGTGTTCTTTTGACAATCCAAAGTTTTGGCTTTTAAGAACTAAGCAAAATGAAGGGTCTCATAGTTTATAGAGACATTTATCTCCAACCTTAACCTATGTTTCCCCTGACCAATAACTTTAAACCTTTTAAAAAATTATAAGCACAGTATATGGGAAAGCTACATTATAATAAGTTTAAAAACATTGCACAGGGCCAGGGATTTAGCTCAGTGGTTCTCCTGCCTTCCTTGAAAGCACAAGGACCTGAGTTTGATCCCTGGTACCAAAAAAAAAATTGCACATAAAATAAAAAATAAGTAAAATGTGAAAAAAAAAAAAACCCACTGCACATACAACTACTACCAAGGTCAAAATAGAAAACTGCCTATCCCCAAGAAGTCTGTCCAGAAACTCACCTCCTTATGATGATCATTCCATAACTGTTCCTCAAATTTTGTCATTTTTGTTTGAACTTCTGATCCATGTAGTTTAGTTTTCCCAGTTTTTCAATTTTGTATGGAGTCAAAGTGAATTTTTTTGAGTGTCTTTCATTGTTCAACATTATTTTGAAAGAATCGTCTTTTTTTTTGGGTTCTGGGGATCGAACTTGGGACCTTGTGCTTGCGAGGCAGGCGGTGGAACCACTGAGCTAAATCCCCGGTCCAAGAATTGTCATTTTTAATGCTGTACATAATTCATTTTTAAAACATATCACAGTGTATTCATTTATTCCTTTATAAGTGGACATTTGGAAATTTCCAGGTTGAAACTAATGTGAACAATGATGTGAATATGAGCAATTTTATACACTATATTAATCTTTCTTTCCCTGAGTGCTTATAATAGTTTAGACTTGTTTCACATCTTCCTCAACACTTAATGGTATTTTATGTCTTAGTTTTTGCCAATCTGGTGGGTATGCAGTGATATTTGATTATCAATTTAAATACATTTACTTTATCACTAAAGCTGTTGACTGGCCTGGTGTGATGGTACATACCTGTAATTCCAGCTACTTGGGAGGCTTAGTAAGAGGATCATGAGTTCAATGCTAGTCTCAGCAATTTAGTGAGATAGTGAGACCCTAACTCAAAATAAAAAGGGCTGGGGCTGTAACTCAGTGGTAGAGTGCTTGCCTACCATGGGTGAGGCCCTGGGTTCAATCCACAGTACAGGGGTCAGAGTGGGGTTAGAAGGAGAGGTTGGCCTTCTCTTTTCTTCTTCTCCTGTTTGATTCATAGTTATATAGATTACTGGGTTTTATTTTGGCAGATTTGTACATACACATAGCATACTTTGATCATTTTCACCCTCTGCCATCATCTCCCATGCTGTGCCCACCTACTTTCCCATGGGGGGTTCAATGTATATATTTTGATTGTATCAATGTCCACATTATTGACACACCCCTCCCCCTATTCCCTTCCTCTTGTCTAAAGATAATAGTCTCTTTCTATTTTTTTATCTTTTTATAGATTACACATATTAAGGAGAACATACTATATTTGTGTGTCTATTTATCTCATTTATCAAACAGCCAAAGCTTGAACACTCCACTACTCAAACAGCAAAGTTCAAAAAAAATCTGCTTAGTGTTTGTAACTTTGCTTGATAGTCGAACCGAAAATCTGACTTGAAAAAACCTATACAAGTCAGTTTTGCAACTTGACACAGACACAAAGGGGTGATGCTTCAGTCTTAAATGCAGCTCTCACCCGGACAGCATATAGTGCTTGTGTTAGCTTGTTAAAACATTTGTCATTGGTGCTTTATTTGCATAAAATATCATAACCATGGCTCCAAAGAAAGTTAGTGATACCAACAGTAAAGCTTAGAGGAAAACTGAGAACTACAATAGAGCTAAAGAAAGAAATCATTACAAGGGCCAGAGATTTAGCTCAGTGGTTCTGCCGCTTGCCTCGCAAGCAAAAAGGACCAGAGTTCGATCCCCGGTACCAAAAAAGAAAGAAATCATTACAAAATTTGTTCAAGTCCTGGAAAAATGAATTTGTAAGTGTAACTATTTGGTTTTCCATTACTTCTTATGGGAAAAATATGTTCAGTTCTCAAACTTTTTGGTATTCAAACATGAATTTGGAACGAATTGAGTTTGACAACTGAGGTATCACTGTGAGTATGTATGATCATATATATATGAACATTTTCTTTATGAATGCATCTATCAGGCACCTAGGTTGACTTCATATCCTGGGTATTGTGAATTGTGCTGTAATAAACATGGGTATGCAAGTATCCCTATAGTGTACTTACTTTAATTGCTTTGGGTATATACCAAAGAATGGTAGAGCTGGATCAAATAGTAGCTCTATTTTTCATTTTTTGGGAACCTCCATACTGATTTCCATGACTGTACTAGTTTACATTTCGACTAGCAGTATAGAAAGGTTCCTTTTTCTCTTACATTCTCACTAGGTTTTTTAAAATTTTGTTTTGTGTTTTTTGTTTTGTTGGTTTTTTGAGACGGGGTCTCGCTATAGTTCAGGCTGGCCATGAGCTCACTATGTAGCCCAGGCTGGCCTCAAACTTGCAGCAGTTCTCCTGCCTCAGCCTGTGTTGTTTTATTCTTGATGAGGTCATCCTGTTTGGAGTGAAATGGAATCTAAGTTTGATGCTCAGCACCAGAAAAACTTTTGAGTCTTTCATAGCATTTATCCTCCCCATCTTCCTCCTTTCCCTCCTCCCTTCTTCTTCCTCATCTTCCTAAGAGCATTTCTGTTCTCCCTGCTTTTCCCTTCATTCTTTGGCTTACACTTTACCTGAACTATTTAATGACCTCCCATCCAGTTTCCTTTTCTTTTCTCTTTCTTTTTTTTTGTGGTACCTGAGATCGAACTCAGGACCTTGCACTTGCCAGGCAGGCGGCGGCATCACTGAGCTAAATCCCAGGCCCCTTCAGTTTCCTTTTCTGTAGCCTCAGCTCTTCTACAGTTACTAGATTCCTCCTTGAAACATAAGTTTCTGTTGACTGCTGTTGCCTACAAAATCACATCAAAACTCTTTAGCATGAAATCCTTATCTTTTCGTTATTAACAAACCTATCATACAAACTTATTATTACACAAACTTGTATTTCTAAGCTTCATTTCTCATCATTACTTTCCCATTTCCTCACATATAGACACTCCAGTTATCCTGTTCCTGCAGCTTTCACATTGTTTTGGTATTCTGTACATCTCTGTACACTGCTATGTCTTCGTAAATTTCTATATTTTTCTTTATCTTTTACTACTACTTTTGAGACCTTTCTTTTAGGATTTATGACTGAATACTTCTTGGCTAACTTAATAATAATTTAATAAGTTTGTTTTCAGTAAATAGCTCAGTGATTGAACAGTCATTTATTTAATGCAGAGTAAGATCTGTAAGTAGATCTTTTGTTAAAACATGAAAAGTCTTTTCAATTGTAAAAACATTACATTTAAATTATTCTTAGTCATAAAAATATCTGAGATCATTTTCAAGTTCCACTAGGGGGAGACCTCAACTTGGTGAAAGATTTTTGTACTTCAAACTTCAGATTAACTCTTCCAATTGATGTTAATCCTTTGTAAATAAAACTTTTTTCTCATAAACCAAATTCTCTTAAACTCTTCATTTAATAAGTTATATTACTATGTAATTAGTTGTTCATATAATTTAAAAGCCTGCTTTCAATGTATTATGAAAATTACACTTGTATAAACATCATATTTAGGTAAAGGAAATATGTCAGATGAGGAAATGTTCATTTTTATAAATATTGTATATCATTCCATATTATACTGTATATACTGCATATCATTATACTGTATATACATATGTGTTGCATATCATTCTATATTATACCTTTGAATCTAATGTTTATTAAATTTGTTTCCAAGGATTCTTCAATCAACTTGAAACTTTCAGGTCTGGTTTAATATTTATAATCTACCCAAATGTTATTATTCTGATTCGAAAAACTGTCCCCCCCAACCTTTGAAAGCTGTTTTAAGAGTCTTATAGTGAACATCACCATTTTTAAGTGTGTTAACTTTGAGATTTTAGACATTTTCCTAGAACTGTTTTTAAAAGTTACTACTACTACTTCCATTTCTTTTCAGACAGAATGACGATTATTTACTGGTATATTTTAGTCATCATTCTGCCTATAGTGCTTATTTGGAAGGCAGCTATGCTCGCCACTATACCACTAATGCACACTATAGTGCTTATTTGGGAACAAATTATAAACCTACAAAGTTAAGGGGTTTGTTGAACTTCAAAGTAACATAATATATAAGAATTTTCAATACCACAAATATAATTTTAATATTTTTGACAATTCATGGTTACCATTATGAATTCCAATTATTAGTCATCTTACTTCATTCAAGTGTGTGTTACTTTGTCAAATAAAGCTTATTTTGTCAGATTTCTCTTAATGTCATTCCCATCTGAATTGCTATGCTCCCACGCTTCTTTATTTTTCTTCAAAATAGTTACTACTTTTTGCCATAAGTTGTAAACATTTTCACTCTATTGGTGGGAAAAGAGAATATGAATTCAGTCTGTTCCTAAATATATTTAACATTACACAAGGAGGAGCAACAGCTAAACTTAATGCTAGTTCCCTGTTCATCCCTTAGAATCTTTCAATTAAAAAGTTTAACTTCTGGTTGTCCTCATAAGACCCTTCTTGCTCTGATTCTTTTCTACCTTTATAGCTTTATTTCCTCTATTCCCTGGGATAGAGATCCTGTACTTGAACTATAGTAGCCTAGTAAAGAGTCTTTCAGATCTTTAATCTCATTTCATTCAGTGTCTATTTCCCCCCTCCCTTGATCTTGCTTATCATTTCAGTGATCAGCTTGTTTGACCTTTTGTGATCCCTCTTCTCTCATAGTTCCAGCTCTTTTGACATCTGCTATAGATTTCTGTTTTCAGTCCATCTCACAGTATTATAATTGCTTAGTTTTTTCCAGCTCTTCTGTTCACTGTGTGCAATCAAAGTGCATTGAAAATAATGATCATAGGGCCAGGGATTTAGCTCAGTGGTTCTGGTGCCTGCCTTGCAAGCTCAAGATCCTGAGTTCGATCCCTGGTACCAAAAAAGAAGAAGTACACGAAAGTAATGATCATTACTTGGCTCATTTTTCTAACATCAGCATGCTAAGGATAGTCGAAAGATGCTTATTTACTGAAAAATGAGTGTGTAATAATGATTTATTTCTTGAAATATCAATTAGAGTTAACATTGAAAAGCCCAGATGTGAAAGACAGATTAAATTAGAATTTGAATGGGGTATTAATTTCAATTTAGCAAAGATTTATGGAGTAAATCCAGTCACTGTTTGAATGTGCTGGTCACTATTTGAAACACTTTCTAGGATTAATGAACATGATCGAAATTCTCTTTCTTCATTGAGCTTAATAGTAGGAAAAGTTAGATGAACAAAATTAATGAATTATATAGTGTGTAACTTAGAAGATGATGAAAGAAAAAATGTAGGAAAAGAAGGATGGTAGTGTTCAGAGTAGAGGTACTTTGGTATTTTAATAATATTGTCAGAAAAGGTTCATTGAAAGGGGACATTTGGGCCGGGAATTTAGCTCAGTTGGTTCCACCACTTGCCTGAAAAGCTCAAGGACCCGAGTTTGATCCCCGGTACCAAAAAACAAGGGGGGGGAGGGACATTTATTTGTTTTTTTAAATATTTATTTTCCTTTGTATAGAACATTTCAAAAAAAGAATTTATACATGCAAATAACATATTTCAACCATATCCATCCCCAGAAGGGAATATTTAAATAAAGATTTGAAACAAGTGAGGCTACAGATTTAGGGGAAGAATTCTCTGCTAAGAGTAAGAACAAAGGGTCTAAAAATAAATAAGGTATGTGTCTGAGCAATCTCTGGGTGGATTGAGATGGGTAGTAGAGGAAGCCTGAGAGGTTGGTAGGACCTATTATGTAGAGCCTAATAACTTGGCCTTTCTCTGAGTGATATAGAAAGTAATTAGAGGGTATTGTGCATTGAAGTCATCAGATGACATTTAACCTATTACAAATGTTAAAACTGAACTTGATTCAGAAGAATGCTTGTAAGAATGCATAGTATTTAGATTGAGGAAGAAATGGTAGTTAAAATTCAATATTTTTCCTTCTCAGTGGGATTTTCTGCCTTTCTTTTACTTGATCAAAATGTTATTATTTGAACACTTTATTTTTACATTAATAATAGCTAGAATAAATGTGCTACAAAAAAATAATAAATAGAAATGTCTCTACTTTCTAGCTAATGGGACAAAGGACAAAGTAATCCATTTTTGCTCATTTAGTTGAAGGAAATAGTTGAGAACTGAACCCAGGCCTCTGATATTTAATCTGGAATTGAGTTTGTATTTTGGTTATTATAAAGATAAGCATATCAGTTTATCATAACTATATTAAAGGCTTCTGTGCACTAAGCACATCTTTAAATTAGTCCTGCATTTTACAAATAATGGAAAGTTTTAAACACTTTGAGTCTACTCAAATCCAACTTTTGGTTCTTTTCCTGGTACCCAATAACATTTACCTACTTTTGTTAGTTTGCCCAACAGATAACCTCTAGGGATGCCTCAGATGGGCAATACCCCAACCACTCTTGCCTTAAAAAACACCCACTCAAAATTCTGTTCTGACATAGAATGTAGGAGCTAGGTTTAAATCAGTGTACTCAGATCACCATGTATTTCTGACAGAGATGGAAAGGAAATGATAAAACCTTTATTAATTTTAAAATATTATATTTTTAAATTATGTGAAATTGCAGTGGGACTACTGTTAGAGTTTACCATAAAAGTGTAAGCAATTTGTACTTTCCAGTTTCCTGAGTTGATTTGTTAGTAATTTCACAGTAGGTGAGAGTTTGTGTGCCCAGTCCTAGTTAGCACACTTCTATATGTTACCTAAGATTTTCCCTTGTGAAGTAAGTTGTTTATAGTTTCTATTTTGAGAAACTTACTTAAATATGAAATATTTATTTATTTTTCTTTGAGGACTTTTTCTACTTTAAGCAATTTTAAGTCTGAGAAAAATACCTATTTTTTAAAAGTATCTAGTCTTTACACTGATTCTCACAAAAGAAGTTATGTAGATAGAGTATTTTACTCAGCTTGCTATTTAGTTGTAAGGGATTGTAAAATTTTGTTTAAAATTTTTTTCCCCTGAAGTTCTCAGAGATGATTCTTTGATATCCAGCTTCATTATGTAATTAAAGTAGCTAGAGATGTTTTTAAATATTCTTGTATCTAGAAATGAAAGATATCATGCAGCTTTCCCAAGACCAGCTTACAGTAGGGTCTCAAGAGTTAATGAAGGAGGGTTAATATTTAAAATTGCTTTATGTATACCTAACATGCAGTCGTGGCTTTTGAGTTGTTTGGGCTTTGTTTGCTTGTTTGGTTGGTTTTGGTTTTTTGAGATAGGGTATCCCAAGTTGGCTTCAAATTCATGGCTATCCTCCTGCCTCAGCCTCCTTAGTGCTGGGATTCCAGGCATGCACCACTAAGCCCAGCATGACATCCAGGTTTTGATTTTAAATGCTGTTCTTCACTAAATGGAACCAGGATTCTTCAGAAAAATGGCTGATTCTAGGGCTGGGACAGGAAACATGATGATAAGCTGGTAACATCTTGTAATTCCAGAAAGTAAGGAAGTGCTGAAAGGAACCAAAAAACTAAAACCCCACATTTTAGGGACATGTTAAAGGGATAGAAGAGTCCATTAAAAGAGCTCTCAGTGGCCAAAGATAGAAAATGTTGATGGGAGAAAGTATTTAAAATAGTTAGTCCACAGTTTAAGTATCTATGAGTCCATATGGATATAAACAATGATTGAATAATAAATGAGGAAAAGAGACAAATATGCAGAATTTCAAATAATATTTTTTAGACACCATCCTTAAAGAAGGGAAGCATGAATCTCTATGCAAGTGTGTACTACATATGGTGACTTCCCTCCAAAAGGCACCGTATGGAAGGTACAGAGGCAGGGGTCTCAACCTTGCACTACAGAGACCTAACACCCACTGCCAGGTGTAATCAAGCCATATGATCAGGGTCAGCATCAATAGACATAAATCACATCAATCATAGGTATCTTTGGTGTGCTCTGGTGAAAGTGACACTTTACCTCTGTAGTCTTCTTCCCAGTAACCTGTAACCTTGATCTTACCACAAGAAGAATATCACACAAATTCAAATAGGAAATGTTATAAAATACCCAAATTAGTACATCTCAAAGCTGTTAAGGTCATGAAAAACAAGCAGTGTGAAAATCTGTCACAGCCAAAAGGAACCTAATGAACATAACTAAATGTAATGTAGTCCTTCAATAGACTCTTAGAACAGAAAAGGTGACAGGTTAGGAAAAAAGCCAACCAAAGAGGAAATCTCAATAAGTCTTGTATTTTAATTAGTAATAATGCAACAATATTGGTTCATTAATTATAACAAAACATACTAATGTAAGATGTTAATAATTAAGGAAAATAAATGCTAGGGTTTATTGGGACTCAGTTTTTCTGTAAATCTGAAATTATTAAGTGTCTAGTATAAAAAGTAGTTTATGTGATTTCATGGTTTTTAGGAGCTCATGGAATTATATAGAACTTCAGGTACTGGTCACAAACTACAGTTTATAAGGAACATTTTCTAGCTATAGCCGCTGATCTTTTCATATGTGCATTTTGCTGGCCTTATATAAGCATCACTTTAAAACACTCTGTGTGTGTGTGTGCACGTGCGCGTGTGTGTGTTTCTTTTCTGAAATGGAAGTGAATCTTAGCATTGAAAAATGTTAGAAAAACATTAAATTTTTTCTTCTCTGTATACTTTTCAGAATGTATTATCTTTAAAGTTTTTTATATGTGCTTTTAATTTTTTCTGGTTACTAAAAAGAATACTCAAATCTTTGTGTCCAGGACTTTAAATTACAGGAAACTATTTTCAAAACTTATCAGTAGTACATGACATGAGTATGATTTGTTTTTAGATGTTTCAAATGAGTCATCTTGAAGTCATACAGAGGCTACCACTTACCACATTTATCATTCTGATTAATTCTTCTTGATCCTAAGTACAAATCAGTAATAACTTACTAAAGCTTAGTGGTTGCTATTGATGTTTCAGTATGGTATATTGATTAGCTATGGTGATTACTTATCAACTGTCAGGGATTTACTCACATCATTTGGTGTTCTTTTATGGTAATTTCATATGCAGTTTCAATTTGCTTAAGAGATTTTGCTTTAGTATATGAATTGAAGATAACAGCTTAGAGCTTAAAAATTGTGTCTATGCTGCAAGTTAGTATGTTGGCCTCTGTGACCGTTGAGCCTGGTTTCACAATGTAGCCTTGAAAAAGTGTTATTTAACCTGCAAAACAGTAAAGAGATTGCTTTTCAAATTGTCTCTAAAATGGTTTAACTTTTACAAAAGAGAGAGCTTGGCTATATCTTTATGTACCATAATCTCTCTTTTTGTTAGATTTTTCATCTGTGGATATAATATAAAATATTTTTAAATGTAAGCTTCACACTTGAATTTGAGACTAAGCAACCTGCATTGTGTCATGACCCTTCTAATACCACAAACCTTCTGTAATACTACTCCCAGAGAAAAACCCACATCCTATGTATAACCTTAGATTTATTTTGAAATCTCTATGAAAAGAGCACAGGGACATTACTAATTGTTTCTGTTATTTCCTTTAAAGATATCACATCTATTTGTTAGTTATGTTTTTAACTTTAATTGTCAGGATCAAAATATTAAGGTATATTAAGTCATTATTTCTTTACTTTGTTGTTGTTGTTGTTTTAGAGAAAGGGTCTCAATATGCAGCCCAGGCTGACCTCAAACTTGCAGTGATCTTCCTGCCTCAACCTCCCAGGTGCTAGGATTACAGGCATGCGCCACTATGCCTAGCAGTTATTTCATATTCTAAAGTAAATATGTAAAACTAGTAATGAATTCTGAATTTCAGCTGAAAATTAGATGGTTTGTTAGATACCTGAATAAAATTTACAAAAAAGAACCCACGGTAAATACATACATCTAAAAACAATTGGCCCTTGGGGCCGGGGATTTAGCTCAGTGGTTCTGTCGCCTGCCTTGCAAACACAAGGACCCGAGTTCGATCACCGGTACCAAAAAAAAAATAAAAAAATAAAAAAAAATAAAAACAATTGGCCCATATGATACTAGTAAACAATTGCAAATTTAAATAAGGCACTTTGGGTATCTCTTTTATTTAGTTCCTATTTTTATTTCTTTCTATTTTTGATTCCTTTTGTGTTCCTAATGTAACTTTGTAAAATGGATGCATAGATCCTACATTATTTTTAATAGAGTATTTTTGTTGTGTTTTGTTTTTGAGACAGGGTCTCGCTATGTAGGTCAGGCTGGCCTTGAACTCACTGTGTACCCCAAGCTGGTTTCTAACTTGTGGCAATCCTCCTGCCTCAGCCTCCATCCCAAATCGGGTATTACAGGCATTGACCACCGTTTGTTTTGATTTTTTTGTTGTTATTTTTGGTTCTGGAGATTAAACTCAGGTATGATATTTTTTAAAATTGGATAACCCCTTATTAGTAGGAGAATGGTTAAACCATGGTGTATCCAATATCCTAGAATATTGCTCATCTTTTAGGAAGAATAAAGACAGACCTGTAAGACATATGAAGTGGAAAAAAAAGAAAATTATGAACAAAGTATATATCATATTTCCACTTGTATATGTTAAAAAGTGTATAGGATTGTGTATTATGAGTATATATTAATATATATAAATACGTATTTAATACATATAAAAATGTACATCTTTATTCATATATAATGTAAAATATGTGAGGTAATGTACATGTGTTTATATTAATGTATATTTATTTAAATACATTTGAAATGTCTATTGAAATTCCATCTTGGGAGAATAAAGGGCTTGTTGCAAAGGAGTAGAGAGTAGCAGCTCACTTTTTTATGAATTAAGTAATTATCACTTTAATTTTTAAAATGTGCTTATATTTAAATAGCTTTTGAGGTAACTGTTGTTAGAAAATATGAATTAGAATTTCTAAATAATTATGGGGAAAAAAATCAACAAAGAAAACTTGGTGAACCTAGCAAAAGTGCCACTCTCTTTCTCTGGCCTTAAAGTTCCTGCATTGTCTGGCTCCTGCCTACTTCCCTGGTGTATCTTAAATCACATTCTGTTTTGAAGGTTAGTTTTAGCAACGCTGACCTTCTCTGCTATGTTATTGCTCTTTCAATTGATAGATTAAGGCTTTTGCTCCTCATTTGCAGTTCTGAGCTCCATGATCTTCTCTTGGCTGCTTCTTTCTCATTTAAATCTTGGAGATTTTTCCTGATCACCTTTGTAAAAGAGACCCCTTACTTATTACACTGCCATATCAGCATGTCTTGCCTTCTTTATGGCCCTTACCTGTATCTGAAATTATATTCACTTTAAAAATTAACTTTCATTTCCTCTCATACACATATCAGAACTCTGTCTTATTTATTTACTATTGTGTGCCTAGTACCTGGCATATAGCAGGTACTCAAAAAAGTAATTGCTGAATGAATTTTAGGAAGGAGAAGATAATCATGTACAACCAAGTGACATTCTATGCCATAAGAGCAGGTACAGGTTCTAAATATAAATAATCCCCTAACTTAAAAATTTTCAAGTGTATGATGGTGTGAAAGATATGCATGCAGTAGAAACCAGACTGAATTTTGATCTTGGGCTAGTGTTGTGTGGAATAAGACTTCCTAGCAATGCTGGGCAGTAATCGTGATGTGCATCTTCCAGTCAAACACAGTCACAAAGGTGAACAAGCAGTACTCTACAGTGTACTGTGTTACTAAGTTAGGATATCACTAGGTTAGGTGTATTAAACACTTTGACTTAATTATATTTTCAACTTGCAATGGATTTGTTGAGACATAACCCTTTCATAAGTTGAGGAACATCTGTACTTTATATAAAAATTCATTTATTTAAATAAATATCACTCCAGGAGTAGATTGAAATTGATCCCAGGATTACCTGCACCAACTAGCTAACAAAATAATAGTTGTTGCTTTTTTTTAGTAAAAACTTTTTCACTGAAAGCCTGAGAGGAAAAGGAGCATAACTTAATGCAATAAACTTTAAAAGGTAAACAACTACAAAAAAAATAAGTAATACCAAACCAGAGAGTCCTAGCAAGACCTCATTCATGTCCCACCAGAGAGGGAAGGAAAATAGGTATGTAATGGTAGAAACTTCTGTAAGGAACAAATGAACGAGAGAATTGAGAAAGTGAATACCACCCCCCCGACACACACACACACATGCTGGAGATTAAACCTGGGGCCTTCACCCTGATCTACATCCTTAGCCCATTTATTTTTAATCTCTTATTTTATTTTTTATTTTGAGACAGGGTCTTTTCTGGGCTGGGATTGCAAGCATACACCACCATGCCCAGCTCTGAACACCTTTGACTTCTAACTAAAGTGAACCTAGAACAACATAGTCTCTGAGAAATTATGTGGATCCTAAGACCTAGATTTAGGGATGTTGTCCCCTAATTAAGTGATGCAAAATACTTAACACAATCTCAGAAGAGTAAGTAGAACTCTTGTTTAGCCAGGTTCTTTCTTTTCCCTATGCTATTTCCTCCTCTGCAAAAAAAAGAGAATAAGCTTGAGTGGAAATAGATCTCAAGAACACCAGAAATTTACTATCAGCCAAATGGTTAAAACATGTCCATACATGGAATATATGGACAGTTACCTAGCCATGAACATTATGAAAAGAGATAGAGTGGCAACTTGCTTTATTTCCTTATAGTAAAAACAGAAATACTATTTACAAAAGAAAAGATTCCGGTGAAGAGGAAAGTAATTCAGGGGTAAGAAGAATTATAATGGCTTTGCACTGTAAAACAACATAGATTCAATAAAATTAAGAGAACAAAAAAGATTAAATAATATAATGAAGTAAAAATGAAAATTTCTAAGGAAAAATATTGAAGCCAAATACATCATTGCAGAAATCACACATAAAAAAGAAGTCTATTCAATAGATAGTGCTAAAAGGTGAAATATTTATTGGAGGGAAGCTGAAAGTAATCATAGTGAATGCAAAGGGTAACAGCAACAAAGCAACTCTAAGCTAATAGATATGGATGACAGATAATCTAACACTAAGGGTTAATGGATGTCCCAAACAAATAGCAAAAATATATACTCAAAGATAGGAACAAAAAGAGTTTTCTGAAATCAAGGAAGATTCAAACATGCAAATTAAAAGAACATCCTTAACAGAGAGCCCAGGAAAAAATACATGAATAACATGCCTAAGTGACAGCTTTTTTTTGTTTGGTACTGGGGATTGAACTCAGACCTTGAGTTTGCAAGACAGGCGCAGCACCACTGAGCTAAATTCCCGGCCCCTGTGACAGTTCTTTTGAAACAGTTGTTTTAGTACATGTCTTGCTGTGTCTCAAGTCAAAAATGCCATTTATATTAGAGTAGTATGTAATGATACAAAGGATATAACACTAAGAGTGAAACCTAGCTTCCACATCTCTCTTTTTCCTGGCTCTCTGTATGGTACTTTTTCCCCCAGTGTGGTACTTTTTTTTTTTTTTTTTTTTTTGGTACCGGGGATCGAACTCGGGTCCTTGCGCTTGCACAGCAGGCGGCGAAACCACTGAGCTAAATCCCCGGCCCCAGTGTGGTACTTGATAAGTGAATTTACCACTGAGTCCATTTTAATCCCTTAAACCTGGTGAAGCTGAGCTGTGCTTAGTTCAAACTTCCTGTGAGGACAAACACAGTTCAAGGGGCCTTACCAAATAAAGAGAGAATTTATTTTTTTTTTAAATCTGAAAAAGTCTAAAAGAAACATCTGGTGATAATTCACAGTAAGGAAGTAATAAGTCTGAACTATTATAATAGTCATCAAAACTATAGGGCCGGGGATTTAGCTCAGTGATTCTGCCACCTGCCTCACAAGCGCAAGGTCCCGAGTTCGATCAGCGGTACCCCCCCCAAAAAAACCAGTATAATAGTTATCAATCTGAAAGAAGGTATAGAGAAATAGTAGTGGTAGGTAATAAAATGACAAAAAGATGATGTTCACATGGATTTAGAAAGGCCTTTTAGGGCTAGGGATTTAGCTCAGTGGTTCCGCTGCTTGCCTTGAAAGCGCAAGGTCCCAAATTCAATCCCCAGTATCAAAAAAAAAAAAAAAATCCAAATAGAAAGGCCTTTGGGAACTAATTCTTTAAAAGTCTTGTTATCTGATTCAAACCACTGCCAGAGGACCTGTCAAGATCTCAACTTAGCCTAGTTTGACAGTGTTTATTATTAACAAACAGAATATATCACTGTACACCCTTTCCTTAGAAGGGAAATACAAAAGCTGCTTTATACTGCACAAGTTCACCTATTTGGACTTTAGTTCTATAGGATGGAGCTACTTTGGAGGTTGAGCAGGAGGATGGCAAATTTGAGGCTAGCCTAAGCAACTTAATGAGACACCTTGTTTCACAATTTAAAAAAAAAGTACTGGGCTTATAATTCAGTGATAGAGTGCTTGCTTATCATTCACAAGGCCCTAGGTTCAATCTCCAGTACCTGCAGTGCAATGCACATACATGACCAAGAAATAAAAAAGCCAAAAAACAAAGATGAAATTGAATCTTCCATT
This sequence comes from Heterocephalus glaber, assembly GCF_053883595.1. Taxonomy (NCBI): domain Eukaryota; kingdom Metazoa; phylum Chordata; class Mammalia; order Rodentia; family Bathyergidae; genus Heterocephalus; species Heterocephalus glaber. Next base: position 27,582,209 of record NW_028258296.1, on the reverse strand, counting down.
GAGATTAGCCCATGAATGGAATATGAAGGTAGTGAAGTAACAATAATTCCATTCTCCAGAAGGTGAATCACATTTTCTTCAGCTACAGAATTTTCCAGCCACATGGTCACTGTTTCACCTAGCAAGATAAAACTTAATGAATGGTTTCTTGATGCTTTGCTTTTATAGCATGACCTCTCTTTCTTTAGGATATTTTGTGACTAATTCTATGCTTTTCCCAGAATTTAAAATCATCTACTTATTCTGTAGAATATTTTTTTCCAAAGAGACAAATGACAGAAATAACAGGGCTGATCAATTCAGGCCTTTTGGTGAAAATATAGTATCTGTTCTTATCAATTTTATAGTTGATATGTTCCCAAACCAAGGACAGTATATTAAATGGATTTGGAGTGGAGAGATGGAATAGAAGCTTTCGCCATCCTCTCCACACATCATGATAGATAGACAGACAGACAGGCAGACAGGCAGGCAGGCAGGCATTTATGTGTAATTAATGCCAGATACAGAGTTCTTTCTGGGTTGTTGTTTTTTTATAGTTCTGGGAATTGAACCTAAGGTCTTGCATATGCTAAGCACACTACCACTGAGCTATACTCCCAGCCCCAGAGAGAGTTCTTTGGATCTTACAGGATTTAAAAATTAAACATGTAAGCTGAGCATGGTAGTACACGCCTGTAATCTCAGTACTCGAAAGGCTGAGGCAGAAGGATTGCCATGAGTTGAGGCCAGCCTGGGCTGCATAGTGAGTTCAAGGCCACCCTGAACTATACAGCAAGACCCTGTCTCCAAAAAACAAAAAACAAAACAAACAAAAACAAAAAATACCCAAAACTACCAATTTTATCTTTTTTAAAATATTTAATATATAAAGAATAACATATTTACCAGTGTAATATATAGAATGCTGTATTTAGTATATTCCTGTTTTATGTCCCCCCCACCCCACCCCAGTACTGGGGATCAAACTCAGGACCCTGTACTTGCCAGGCAGGTGTGGTGTTACTGAGCTACATCCCTGGCTCCCTGATTTCTTTGACTTGAGGTATTTAAGCTTGTGTGCCCAGGTCTTCTATATTTATTCAGGGTTACCATGTTGCCTATTTAATTTGAAAAAAGGAATAAAAATAGTACTTGATTTACAGTTTTGTTGAAGCGGGAAATTTTTCACTTTTAGTCTGAACAGTGCACAGAGTATAGATTTAGAAAAAAAGTTAAGTGTCATGAAAATTTTAAAAATACAGAGGGATTTAAAATTTTTTAAATTACAGGCTAAAGTGATTTTAACCAGATGTTAACCATGAACCTTGGTTTGAATCTTTTGGGTAAACTTGAATAGGAACTATATGTTTGGTGATATTATGGAATTACTGTTACATTTAGGTATTATAATGGCATTTGGTTATGTAAGACAGTTCCTTATTCTTAGAAGGTACCTGCTAAAGTATACAGAATTAAATTGTCTTGATATCTCCAATTTGTTTTCAGATGGTTCAGAAAATAATGTATATACACAAACATATACATTTATGTAGAGAACAGATGAAAAATAATGTGGCAAAATAATAATTGATGAATATAGCTGAGGCTGTACGTATGGTTGTCATTATACTGTGCTTGTCATTTCATTTCTTCTATAGATTTGAAAATTTTGAAAACTAAGAAGATAGGTGGAAATTTAATGAGATGTAAATAAAAGACTAGATGCTTTTATATTTGCCTCCCTGGTTTAGGGTATTTTCTTCTACCTCAGCTGTTGCACCTCTTACATTAACTGGTTAAATTCTCAAAAGCACCAAAAAATTTGTAGACAAGTTGTCTGATTGTATAGTATTTAAAAGCCTATGGTTTGAAACACAGCTTTTAAAATCAGCTATCTTCCTGTCTAAGGAAGTGTCCTTCCTGTGGCAAGATAGGGTAAGTTACAACCAGCGTTGAAAACATAGATAAAGAAAGAAGCAACAATGGCCTTTTAGGCATACTCATTACAGTTCTTCTCAAAAAATTATCTGGCTAAATTTATGCATTTAAATAAGCTTGGGTTCCTGTCCTTCGTTTCTCATACCTCATTATTTTTTTGTATTACGTACTATTAAACCCCACTTTTCTACCAAGTTGCTTTCTTCAGAGCAACTTAATGTCATATTCATCTTGGTTTTGCTGCACTAGCACATGCAAAAAAAGCATGTTTCTTCAAATTATAGAGAAAACTTTTCTCATTTCTTTTTAATCTCCAGGAATCTTTTAGCTTACTTTTAAAAAGATGTGTTGGATTTCAGTAGATATGGGTGAAAGTACCTCTGTATAAAGTGTCTGCTTTCTACTGTACCTGATACACTATCTTTTACACACTGCACAGTACATATTTATTTTGTATTTTCCTATGGACCACAACATTTATTGATTTTTCAATAAATTGCAACAGCATGTGTGACACCTGTATCTTGGGTACAATTCTATCTCTTCCTCATGCTTTCTCTGATCACAGCTTTTTATGGTTGTGCGGATAAAATAGTTGAATGTATAATGGAAAGGTTATTAACAAACAATTCAGGAAGTTGGATGCCAGAATTAATGCTCTTATTGAACTGTTCCTCCACATACATTTATGTGTGACATTAGAACACATAGCTATTGTAGTATGTCAGCCTATTACCCAATAAATAGATTTAAAAATCGGAATATTTCACTCATTTATATTCATATCTCTTCACAGATATTGATGCTTTTAAATGTTAAAGGAATTATTTTGCAGGTCCCCAGACCTTTAGAGTTTTTTCGTTCTTTAAAGCACTTACCTCAGTTTTTAGTCATCATTTAGGCATGGAATTGTCTCAGATCCTAAACATTTGGTTACTTCCTCCACATACATTACCAAACTTTATTTTAATATTTTCTGTTTGAAAGGTGGGTTAACCAAGAAAGGGATTTGAGTTCAGAATTGAGCTAACCTCTGTAGACAGGGAACTGACCAGCTGAAAGTAACATGGAAATATTGTGAAGTAAAACTGATAGCAGAATTGAAACAAATGAAGTTAAAGACTCCTGACAGTTTTCCTCTATTTTTGTTTTAAAATATATTCTCCCTGGAAATATGTTTAAGTTTTGGTCATTTATCACACTTACCATGGTAATGGTAGTAGAAAGAAATACTCATCTCATTTTTACATGTAAAAGTATATACTAAAATCTATAATGAAATTAAACTGGGAAAATAATTACTTGAGATTTTTTAGGAAACAGGACAAGATTGTCCTATTAAGAATTTAATAATAATGGGATATTATTATGCCTATGAATGGCATACAAATAGAATTTTGAATTAGTGTTTTAAAATTGTTAATTTTCAGTGCTAATTGAAACCAGTACCTTTGAAGCATAGATCTGCACACTGGCTATGTCACACTCATAGGTTGTGTATTTTTTCAAAGCATATAATTTTAAGCTCCATTCCCATCTATTTATAGTTCAGTAGGTCAGGAGCAGATTCTGTTAATCTATATGTTTATAAAATTCCCAGAGTGACACTTCTCTGTAATCATCTTTGGGAATCACTTATTTTATATTGTTATAACTAGATTATATTGTTCATATTATTGTATTCACTTAACCATAATTTAAAAAATACTTATTAAGCTAGTATATTTTTATTGCAGATAACAGAAAATCCTGTTAAACTGGTTTAAATAATAGAGAGGATTTATTGCCTCATGTAAGTAAAAGGTTTAAAAGTACAATGTGCTTCAGGAAAAGTTTGGCTTAGGCTCCAACTTGCCATTAACCATGATTCTGTAGGTTCTGCCCTTTTTGTCATTTTTACCTTCTTGTGTTAAAATGGCTAACAGATGAATTTTATATCCACATATAAGTTGAATATTCCTTATCCAAAATCACATAAGGTTGGGGGTGGAATTTTTCACTTGTGGCACCATGTCAGTGTTCAAAAAATTTCAGATTAATGAGCATTTCAGATTTTCAGTTTAAGGAAGCTTAACTTGTGTGACTAAATCATTTAAATTGAGACTTTAGCAAAACAATATAATTTTAAAGGAGGCTGAGTGACTGTTCATTTCTATAATATTTTGCAGTAGGTTTTATAGTTGTTACTGGCCCCCCATTATATAATGTGAATTGGATTGGAATTATCCCACTTTAATGCCATTGATAAGGTCTAAGGCCCTCTAAAGGAAACAGGATAACCACATCTGATTTGCAGGCATTCATTCAGTGGGTGCGTTAAATAGTGTGACTTTTGGAATTTTGCTGGAAGTTATGGGGTACGGCTTCTTATTCTGGACATTATGACATATATTTGGCATCTCTAATCTGAAAAATCCAAAATATGGAATTTTAAAAATCTAATACTACACTTGAAAAGTTCAACACCTCATGTGACAGACTGCAGTCAAATGTAGGTGCACTAAAAATATTGTATAAATTTACTTTCAGCCTATGTGAATGAGGAATATGTAAAACAGTAACAGACATCTTGTTTACACTTGGGTTCCATCCCCAGTATGTCTCAGTGTGTTTATGCAAATATACCAAAATGCAAAAGTATTCTGAATTCCAAAGCACTTCTGGTCTTAATTTTTCAGAGAAGGGGTACTTAATCTGTATTATTTTTAACTTTATGTTTCCAGTAAACTATAAAGAAAGTAGTATTTATTGTTAAAACGAAAGGTAGAATCACTAAGACAACTTTGGAAGACATGTATTTCACATACAAGTAAATGAAGTACAATGTGGACCAGTGTTTAGTTTTTAGCAGACAGTGGAAGATAAAGGAAATGAATTGTTTTGTATTGATAATCTTTTCCTCCCAGTATTTTATTATGAAAATTTTCAAACATACTGAATTTGAAAGAATTGTAAACATCAATAAAGCCACTACCCCACTCAGTGCTAATATTTTGCTGCATTTACTTTTTGTGTTGCTTTATCTGATACTCATCTATTCACTATTCTAACCATTTTATTTTTTATCCATTTCAAAGTCAATTATATTGAGCATTATATTTTACAATTATCCACTCAAAGTTGCATATCATTGTTATTATAGTCTTTTTTATTGAGAGCCACATGTACAAAACACTCTGCCTGAAGGTCTTAATATGAAACAGATTATTATAGACATCATAACGATAATTGCTAATATGATTATTAAAAGATACATCCAAGGGTGCATGTGCATTTTACCTTTTACAAATATTACATTGTGCTCTCGTAATGTAAAGTTTCATTTATACTGTGACAAGAGATATGTATTTAAGGTCTTTTCCATAAAAGTACAAAATATCAAAACTGTTGATATATTGACTCTCTTTTTCTTTAAGTTTGCTACTTACCAGTTAGTTTTACTTAGGAAACCAGCTAACTGGCAATCTCCTTGTTATCAGCTAACCCAAAAGAAAACCTCAAGAAAATGCAGGTTTCTGATAAATGTATTAATGTAGCTGACATTTTCCTACCTGCTTATCAGAAACAAACATGTGGACACTGTTTGAAAATAGAAAGCGATAAAAATATGTGAGGAAAAAAATCTGTAACATTAGATAATTGAATGAGCTGATCCAAGTGAAATTAAATTGTTACCTACTTTATGGAGTGTGATCATTCTTCAGTATGTTTTTGATACTGTAAATTTATACTCAGCTTTCACAGATGATCGTAAAGGGCTTCAAATTAACATTTTTAGGTGAGAGTGTATTAGTAAAACATAAAAACCACAGACCTTTAGATAAAAGTCACTTATACATTTTAACTTATTAAATAGCATTTAGAACACCTGTAGCTTTTTACTTTTAATTTAGAAATATCAGCTATATTTTCTTAAGCAGACTATTGAATCAGAACACCCCAAAGCTTTCCAGCAGAGCTTTCCAGCTGATATCTGTCACACTGGTATGCCGCTAATGTGTGACAAGTATGATGAGATACTGTCTTGTCCAGTTGCACTTCTAGAGTCAGAAGCTGCTTATCACCCTTCCTCCTTTATCAGTTTATTCAGTATGCATTACAAATTGTTACTCTTTTTCTCTGTCTTCACAGAATAGTATCATGGGCATCATAGTCTGACTTTTTGGATATAAGTCTTGTAAAAGAAACCCAACATTATGTTTAACAAAGTTAATTTAAATCTTGAAAAGACAACTGTGTACAATTAGACTTAAATATATGGTTTTTCTTTTTGAAATTTTGGCCTTTTCTCCGATGAAAAGTTCAGGGTGCTTTTTTTTAAATGATAAAAATCTAAGAAGGCTTCTTTGATTTTCATAAGTATATTTCAGGGCCTTTTTAAAAGTTAAAAACATTCCTTTTTTTTTTTAATTGTAAAGTTTCTTAGGTGCCCACTTGTTCACCAAATGCTGCCTTTCTTCCAAGAAATCAAAGTGCTATAACAAAGTTTTTAACTAGGCGGAAACAGATCTTTTGAGTCACTTGATTGCTTTTTGAAAAACAGATTTAATGTTTTCCTATTTTGCCAGAATTTTTTTCATTGCAGTTTGCCTATAGTAAAGAATTCTACAGCCTTTAAAACCTAAGGTCTCTTTATTTTTTAATCACTTCCTTACATTAGAACTTACCTTGGGCCATATTACCTTCTTTATCCTGATACTTTTATGTTATCCACATTTTCCTACTAGTGGATTCCACTTTTCATTTAATCAATCAAGATAGTGAATATATGATGCCAAATTAGACAACAACAACAAAAAAGGACAGCTGAATGTAATGTCCAGATGAGTGATCCTCATCTAATTATCCCTATGCACAGGAATTATTAAGTCATTTACATATAACAATGCTATAGGCCAGTGATGGGGTGAACGTTTTAGAGTTTCGATGATATAAATAACCTGCTGCTATAGGCTTTGGGATTTAATTCCTTTAGGGAATCTCAAGTGAGAAGGGCTCTTAGGTGCTCAGTACAGGTTAGCTATTAATATGTACTTTGTTGCAAATGACAGAAATGCATATTCAAACTACAATAAAAGGACTTTTTGTTATGATTCTGACTTACTTTCTCTGCTAGTCTATTGGTTCTCCCTCTTCTTTGGCCATAGGGTCATACTAAGATTTCTAACTGAAATTTCAAAAGAATTTATTTTTTCTTAAAGGCTTATGGCTAAAAATTATAAGGTGTCTTGTATATTTTTAAGAATCCTAGCATATTTGGAATGTGGTAGTTGTTAGGATAGTTCTTTGCTTAGATGATTGTCTCTGAGATTTGTTTAAATATATAAAGAAAACATGTAGAAGCTATAGTCATGCTTTTATATCTATATAAGTTAGTTACACTGAACTAGTTCAGCAGGCCATATTCTAATAAAAGGTTTTTTGAGACAAGTTGCCAAAAGAAAAATAACAAACAAAAAGGGAATTTATAGGAATAGCCTGAAAGGATTTCAGTATCAGACTAAGGGTAGTTCAGGATGCAATCAAAGTAGCAAAAATGGTTAATTCAGAAAAGCAATGTGGGATTGGTGCCCTGACTCTATAGGGTAGCTATCCCTTCTTGTTGGAACAGTTCTACTTATTTCTTCTTCCTGCCAAGGATGTTAGGGGAAAGTATGTTGAAAGAAAATGAAAAGTGGAATTGGCTGCAGTCATAAGTATAAAACAGATATCCAAAGCCATTCTTACTGTGATCTTAAAAGATTATAAGAAGGATCTCCACATTGGAAAATGTTCTTCACTACAACCTATTAGTCTTAAGGCAATAGTATAAGACCTCAGACACATTTTAAAACCTACTTTTAAAATGCCTAAGCCAGACGTGGTGGCACATGCTTATAATTTCAGCGCTCTGTGAGGCTGAAGCAGGAGAATCATAAGTTTGAGCCCAGCCTGGTCAACTTAGCCACTTAATGAGACCCTGTCTCAAAACAAAAAAACTAAACTAAAATAAAATGGCTGGCAGCATAGGTCAGTGTGAAGAACCTGGGTTCAATCTCCAGTACCACCAAAATAAAGCAAAAACAAAAACAAAAACAAAAATATGTGGTGTGTATATATAGGGCCCACCAAAAAAAATTATACACCAGGAAAAGAAAAACTTGTATAAATATTTTAATACTAAATTTATTGAGACATCATGAGATTAATACAAGTTACCTTTGGCCTTTACAGTTACAAGAGGTGCACAAAGTGGTGGCTGTTAGCTTCCAGACATTTATTAGTACAGTAAACTGTTGAAGTATGTATACATTTTTTGGCGGACTCTGTATACATATACACACTCAACACTAAGGTGACTTTCACAGAGATTTCAAAATTCTAAAATCTAATATTGAATGATCATCAAGATTATTGTTGAAAGATATATTAAAGTGCAGAACAGTTATATAGAGTCTGTAGTATGGGGAAAAACAAGCATCTGTGTACTCACGTGTGTTTGATTATGTATGTACAAACCGTCATGAGACTACACTAAAAAACTATTAACAGTGGTTGGAAAGAAACTGAAGCTGTAAAAGTAAGTCCATACTCTTTTCATATCAGGAGTTATTTTGCAATTTCAGAATCAGAGCTTCTAAACATTTTTAAGCATCAACACATGGCTTCAGAATTATAATAATTTGGAGATATCGCAAACAATTCTGGTTTCACTCTTTAAAGTGTCTCTTACCTAAGAAGTTCACATTTGTTTTAAGGTAGTATAAGAAAAAGGGAGCTCCTCCTCTTCCTAACCTATATCCCTAGAAAATGGTTCCACCACTCTTCAAAAAGTAATTCTTAGCATTAGGATCATCTTTTAATCAACTACATCTAAATTCCCAGTACACAATTCTAAGCTTTTTACACAAAGAGACTCAGAGCTGTTCTCCCCTTTTAGAGTGGATTTAGAGAATTATTTTCTTTTCTTCCTTTCTTTTCTTTTCTCTCTTTCTCCCTTTCATACAAAAGCAGTTCCCCAGGAGACCTGCAGAAGTCTCATCAACTTCTTAATTAAACCCTGAACCTCTATGGTTTGGATAGAAAAGCATCTGCCCACAAAATAACTAGATAAATGGCCTTGAAATCCTAGTGTAATTTTTCATCAGAGGACCTGTTTTATAATTTCTAAGATTTCTCAAAAGGTGAATTTTGTAAATTGTATGAGTTGTAAACATCTTCCATTAAGGATTACTCAGAAATACTCAGTTTAATTCACTGTTCTTTTCAAAGATAGCTGAATTCTGATCAAATCCATTCTTGAAATTAATTAAAAGGTGTGCATTTATGTTGCCCTGTATCTTGAAACATTTGAGAATATATTGTGAAAATTCTCCCTTGTTTTCGCTTTGTTTTATTGTACTAAACAGAAAGAAGAAGGAAAGCTTCAAGGACAGCTTAGCACGTCTGATTCTAACCAGTACATTAGGGAACTGAAAGATCAGATAGCAGAGCTGAATCATGAGGTAAGTGATAAGTTTTGATCTTCGCATATTTCTTTCTTCCTTCCTCTGTATTTGACAACACTGTACTATGGATTATAAGACTGAGTCTTTCATGCTGAATTTTATCGACAAATTCTTAACTAATACAACATTTCAGAAGATTGTCTTCTTTTTACCAAGACTCCTTCTGTTCTAATATTGAGGATTTGTTTCCTTATGTTTTAATTATGACCTAAAATGATAGATTAATATTTTTATGGCAAATGTTTTTTATTGTAGTTTAAAAACTCTGGATAGTTTGCCTGGGTATTTGCTTCAATTAAACCAAATTTTGTTATATATATGTATATATATATGTGTGTGTGTGTGTGTGTATATATATATATATATATATATATATGTGTATATAGAATAGATTTGTGGTACTTACTCTTGTGGGTAGAAGAAAGTCTTTTTCTCTTGCCTTCTTTTTCCTCTCATGGTGGTATTACTGTGACTGCAAAAAAGGATACTTGCCTAATATCAGTTAACAGATTTCTTAGTATTTGGATGATTTTTAAACTGGATTACCTAGAATCTAAGAGATTCAACCCATGAAATTGTCAGAATTTTACTAAGTATTATTCAAATTTAAATTATTTGAACTAATGTGTTTTGACTAGAGTGGTACTTTTATTGATGTGGTTCTTGGTCAATTTCTTTGTTCTTTATTATTTTCTAGTGATAAATATCTGGCAACATGAATGAAAAAGTATGTTTCTCATTTTGAATTATTTGTGAGATAATGTTCATTCACAGTAATGAGGTATAAAAAAGTAGCATAAACTTGATTGTTTCAAAAAGAAAAAAGGAAAAGAAACTCATTCTGGCCGCTAAATGAACTTAAACCTCAAAGGAAAAAGTTTAGACATTACCCTTTCCTGGTATTACACCCTTCAGTTGAAGTCTTGAGTGTTTTGGGGTAATACCTCCTGGAAGTAACTCAATCTAAGAGTAAATTCCGATTGAAGAAGAAACAAAACATAAAAATAAATCTTATATGTAGTTGTTTATCTTGAAATATTAAGGATCATTCATGTAAATATTAATTTTTAGCCATGATAAATTGGAGTTCAGAATCTTATACATAATCCTTACCTATTTGTGTGCATTTTTGTGTTTTTACCTACGCTGTGTATAAAAGAACAGGTTACAAATAAGCATTTTCTGGAAATTCTTATTCTTTTGAAAACTCTAATAATTATTCTTGTGTTCAAAAGTTGTTCTCAGCTGGGCATGGTCGTTTACGCCTTTAATTTCAGCAATTCATGAACCCAAGCCAAGAAGATGGCAAGTTCAAGGGCAGCTTGGGAAGTTTATTAAGTGAGATATTAACTCAAAATAAAAATTAAAAAGGTCTAGGGCTGGGGATTTAGCTCATTAGTTTCGCTGCCTGCTGTGCAAGCTCAAGGACCCAAGTTTGATCCCCGATACCAAAAAACAAAAAAAAAACAAAATTAAAAAGGTCTCGTATGTAGTTTAGTGGTAGTGCACTTACCTAGAGGCCTGGAGTTTAATCTGTAGCACCCCTCTACACCCCTCCAAAAAAAAGTGTTCTCAAAGGTAACTGATTAAAATAAAGTAAGCTACCATTTAAATTTTTGAGGTCTAGTATTAGGGAGCTTTAATGTTGCTAAAAGAATTGTATCTTGATTGACTATTTTTTTTAACTAGGCAAAAAAATAAGTCAACAGATGTTAGTATTGTTTGCCACGTGTCTTGACTGAAAAGATTTTCCTCATTAAAATCAGCAGAAAATAATTCACATGAAGGCCAGGTGTGGTGGCACCCTCCTGTAATTCTAGCACTCAGAGGCCGAAGCAGGAAGATTGCTGCAAGTTCAAGATCAGCCTGGGCTACATAATGAGACCCTGTCTCAAAAAACAAAGAAAGAAGGCCGGGGCTTTAGCTCAGTGGTTCCGCTGCCTGCCTTGCAAGCACCAGGTCCCAAGTTTGATCCCCAATACCAAAAGGAAAAAAGAAAAAAAATTCACGTGAATTATTTTGGATTTTTAAAAATTATTTTGATTTTTTTTTTTTTAATGTGGGACTTGCGAAAGCAGTTACCTTTTACAAACATGAAAACTAATGAACAAGGTAAAATTTGCTACTGTGAAAGAGCCAGATTATGCAGATTAAAGACTAGAACAGTTTGTGATGAGATGCTAATTTTACAGTTAGGAGTAGCCAAAGTCCTGGGTTTGAGTAGGCCCCAGTCAGAAGTCATGGGAGAGAGCTAAGAAGAGTACAGTGCAGCTCCGTAACACACACATGTAAGTGAATGTGAATGAAAATATGGGATTAGGAATTTAGAGGAGCCAGATTCTACTGAAGGATTAATGTAACAAGTAGCAGAAAGGAAGAGTAGACTGGGTAGAATCATATTGTGGTGAATCTTTAAAGTTAGAAGAGATTGAATTAGTAAATTCTATACAGCTATTAAGGGTATATATTTGGGGATTCTTTTTCCTTATGTTTTCTGGAGATGTTTTAAAGTTTAATCACTAAAGGGAAGAAAAATGACAAATGAAAAGTTTTTTAAACCAGGATACTGGTTGTAGTAAACTTACTACTATTATAATTACTATTACATTGTCAGATCAGCTTTTTTAAGGAGGTTAAATACAGTGTCACCTTTTTATTCCATTATTTTCATACTTTGATACAGCATGTCACAATTTTTAAAAGCAATCAGAATCCATCTAATCTCAATTTAACCTTTGTCCATATGTTAGGATATAGCAGAATCTTTGATTTTCAGTATGAAAATTTACATTGAAATACAATACAGTGTTATATTTGAACAAGTGACTATTAATAGTCACTTTGTTAGCTGTTTTTTGTACTTCTCTAAATGTTTAAGGAATTGTTGAGAGAAACTTTGCAGATTCTTAAAGATACAGCAGTGTTGCATGTTTCAACAACATGACACCCTCAGCATAGTCAGCTGTATGAAGTACTGAAGATTAACTAGTCCGACACTTTGTGTTATTACTGACCCTGAGATATGCAGGGATGTGGAAACTGGCATGCACCTCATCTCTTTCCAACCATTATACAAGCAATAAATGGTTGGGCCAAGATGAGGATTGCCCTGTTCTTTTAGAACAAAAAAATGTCATCTGGTATCTAAAATCTTAGGGATGACAATACGAAGTATTTTAACTCTTGTTCCTCCCTGATACATAAATATGCATACATTCCATAAGGTCATTCTATAATTGACCTAGCCACAAGAACTCCCTGTCTCTCCCTGTTGGCATTGGAAATAGAGATTTAGCTTTACTTCTTGCTGTTTACTATGATCTATCCTAGTGCCTTATTTGAAGCCCTGCAATTCTTCACTACCCAACTAGCTTTCCTTCTAATTCTACCTACTTCCCATGGAAATTTTGAAATTTGGAGTCTGTTGCAACCTTGTCAAAACCTTTACAGAAGTTCTTGTATGGAAATTCTTGCTTTCCTAGACAAAGCAAGAGTTGAGGTTAAATCCTACCCTATTCCCTACCTCTTGTCCCCAGAGAAAAGAACCTGGGTCTCCAATTCAACCCACCTACCTTCCTGGCTATCATCAGAGTACCTACTGTATGCTAGGCACTGGATCTAGAACTAAGATAAAGATTGAAGCACAACTCTCAAGGGCCTCGAAGTCTACAGTGGAAATAGGTATATCAATAAACTATAATACATTGTGAAAAGAATAGTAGTATAGTGGCTATCATTTATTGTTCTGTGCCAGATACAGTACTGTTATACTTCTGTTATGCATTTCTTTAATCTTTGCAACGGTCCTTTGAAGAAGGTAGCATCGTTGTCATTCATATTTTAGATGTGATTAAACTTAGGTTCTAGGGAATTAAATGGCCCCCCACAGTCACACACTAGTCAATGACTGAGATGGGATTTTTTTTTTTTAATTCAGGCTATATGATTCCCAGTCCATGTACTGCAAACCCAGCCACTATATGCTATATGGCCTCTTTGGACATATACAAGTCTAAGATTCTAACAACATCTGGGCTGGGTGTTAAAAAAAGAGAAGAAATTTTTCGGGCAAATTGAGCATTTGAAGCACTTAAGTCAGAAACATGAAACATAATTATAGGTTCCAGGAATTAATAAGCCATCTACCTTTCCAACATAGTACTATCTTTTTACAGCTGCTGATCATTAAAAACACACAATTGTACATGCAGGAAAGGGAGATAAAAAGTAAGTGTTCTGGTTTAGAAGCCAACTTGGGAAATAAATCTTATGATTCAACCAAATCTACCAGTTAACTAGACTTTTCTGGGTCATTTGGAACTTTATCACTCACAGTATTATTTTATAGGAAAATGAATACTGACCAATTAATTTGAAAATGTTTTTGGAATACAGATGTTTTCATTATTTATTTATTTTATTTATTTATTTATCTTTGGGGGGGATACTGGGGATTGAACTCATGATCTTGCACTTACAAGGCAGACACAGTGCCACTGAGCTAAATCCACGGGCCCAGTTTTCATTTATTTTTAACGGTAATGTGATAATTGTAGTACTGTGGATATTCTAGGAATAAATTCATTCCACACAAAGAATAATTCACTTATACTAAAAATTGAAGCCAGGCATGGCAATGCAAGCCTGTAATCCCAGCACTCAGGAAGCTATAGCAGGAAGAGTGCCCAGAGATTGAGGCTAGCCTAGGCTGCATAGTGCATTCAAGGCCATCTTGGACTACATAGCAAGATCATGTCTCAAAAAACAGAGAGGGAGGGAGAGAGAGGGGGGAGGGAAAATAAAAGGGTTTCTCCATTGAACAGATTTGTTGAATTTTTTGTCTTCATAAAATAGTTTTAATGTGTTTAGTGTCCTCCTCACAGTTGCATAAAAGTAGTTGTAGTTCCATTAGCTAAGTAGCTTTTCTTTTTTTAAAAAAATTTTCTTTTATTGGTACATTTTAGGTATACAATATAATGACATTCATCACTGGAAATTTGCACCTGTACATAATCTCTCTTGGTTCTTATTTTTCCCCCTTCCCCTGCCCTCCCTTCAACCCCTCCACCCTCCCTATTTACAAAGGCTTTGTTTCCATTTTTTCATTTTCTCATATTAATTCCATTCCCTTTCCTTTCCCCTACCCCTCCCACTTACCCTTTTCCCCTCTTCTTCCTATTTCACATTATCTATTATACCTTTTAGTCCTTATTTACACTTTCAGTTTCTCACACTATTGAGAGAAACTATTGGATATTTACACGTGTGTCCTATTTATTTCACTTAAGAGTATCACCTCAATGTGCATCCATTTAGCTATAAATGTCTCAAATTTCACATTTTTTATGCCTGAGTAGTACTCCATTTTATTTAAAAAACTACATTTTCTTTATCCAGTCTCCAGTTGATGGGCATTTGGGCTTCTTCCAAGTTTTACCTATTACAAATTGTGCTGCTATGAACATGGGTGCACATATATCACTGTGGTATGATTCTTTTAATTCTTTGGGTAAGATACCCAGCAGGGGAATAGCTGGGACAAATGAGACTTCCAGTCCTAGTTCTTTGAGGTATCTTCATACTGGTTTCCACAGTGGTTGCACCAGTCTACACTCCACCAGCAGTGGAGCAGGGATCCTCTTTCCCCACAGCCCTGCCAGCATTTGCTATCGGTTGATTTCATGATAGCAGCCATTCTTTCTGGAGTGAGGTGGAATCTCAGCATTGTTTTCATTTGCATCTCTCAAATGACTAGTGATATTGAAGATTTTTTCATGTTTATTTGCTATTTCTACTTCTTTGAGAAATGTGTGTTCATTTCAGATGCCCATTTTTGGATTGGGTCTTTAAATTTGGGAGGTCTGATTTTTTTTTTAAGTTCTTAATTTATTCTACATAGTAGACCTGTGTCTGAGGGACCACTGGTGAAAATTTTTTCCTACATTGTGGATTGTTTCTTCATGCTGCTGGGGGTTTCTCTTGCTGTGCAGAAGCTTTTTAATAAGAGATCCCACTTATTGATAGTTTGTGCTATTTCACAGGCATCTGAGGTTTTGTTCATAAAATCTTTTCCTACACCAATGTCTTCAAGAGCTCTTCCTAACCTCTGTTCCAGCCAATTCAGTGTTTCTATTTTAATATTTAGATTTTTAATCTATTTCAATTTTAGTTTAGTGCATGGTGAGAGATATGGGTCTAGTTTTTATCCTTGGCAAGTTGAAACCCAATTTTTCCAGCACCATTTATTAAAGAGGCTGTCTTTCCTCCAGTGAGGGTGTTTGGCTCCTTTGTCAAAGATGAGGTGTCTGAGTGTGTCTGGTGTTGTTTCTGCATCTTGTAATCTGTTCCACTGGTTCCCAGGTCTGTTTCTTTCCCAGTACCATGCTGTTTTTATCACAGTAGCTTTGTAGTATAGTTTCAAGTTTGGGGTTGTGATACCCCCTGCCATGCCTCTGTTGCCTAGAATTGCTTTTGCTATTCTGGGTCTCTTCTTGTTCCAAATGAATTTTTGGATTGTTTTCTCAAGGTCCGTGAAGTAGGCTGCTAGAATTTCAATTGGGATTGGATTGAATCTATATAGCAGTTTTGGAAGTGTGGCCATTTTCACCATGTTGATCCTTCCTACCAAGGAGCAAGGGATGTCTTCCCATTTTCTGATATCTCTTCAATCTCTTTTTTTAAGAGTGCTGTAGTTTTCAGAGAAGAGGTCTTTCATTTCTTTTGTTAGATTGATTCCTAGGTATTTCAGTTTTTTGGATGCTATTGTGAAAGGAATTGTTTGCCCTATTTCTGTCTCAGTGAGTCTGTTGTTGGTTTAGAGGAAACCTGTTGATTTTTGTGTGTTGACCTCGTATCCAGCTACTCTACTGAATTTGGTTATTAAGTCTAGAATTCTTTTGGTAGAGTTCTTGGGGTCCTCTATATAGAGTATCATATCATCTGCAAATAATGACAGTTTGGCTTCTTCATTTCATATCTTTTTTCCTTTTATTTCTTTCTCTTGTCTAATTGCTGTGGCTAATGTTTTCAAAACTATATTGAACAGGAGTGTTGATAGTGGACATCCTTGTCTTGTTCCTGATTTTAGTGTGAAGGATTTCAGTTTTTGACCATTTAATATGCTATTGGCTATTGGTTTTTCATAGATGGCTTTTATCAGATTGAGGTAGAGACCGTCTATTCTGATTTTTTGTAGGGTTTTTATCATAAATGCGTGTTGGATTTTCTCAAACGATTTTTCTGCATCTGTTGAGATGATCAGATGGTTTTTGTCCTTGGCTCTATTGATATAGTGTATTACATTGATAGATTTCCATATGTTGAACCATCCCTGCATCCCTGGGATAAATCCCACTTGATCAGGGTGTATGATCTTCTTGATGATCTTCTGCATTCTGTTTGCCAGTATCTTATTAAGGATTTTTCATCTATGTTCATTAGTGAGATTGGCCTATAGTTCTCCTTTTCAGTTGGGTCTTTCTCTGCTTTGGGGATCAAGGTGATGCTTGTTTCCAGGAATGAATTCGTGAGTATTGTTTCCCTTTCAATTTCGTTGAAGAGTTTAAACAGTAGTGGCAGTAGTTCCTCTCTAAATGTCTTGTAGAATTCAGCATTGAAGCCATCCGGACTTGGGCTTTCCTTAGTTGATAAGTTTTTAATTACATTTTCAAATTCATTGATTGTTATTGGGTTGTTTTGAATTTTTAGGTCTTCTTCATTCAACTTTGGTAATTCATATGTATCTAGGAATCTGTCCATTTCTTCTGCATTTTCCATCTTATTGGCGTATAGGTTCTTGAAGTAGGTATTGATGATCCTCTGGATTTCTACTGGGTTTGTTGTAATTTCACCCTTTTCATTCCTAATTGCATGGATTTGGGCCTTTCTTTCCTTTTTCTGATAAGATTGGCTAAGGGTTTGTCAATTTTGTTGATTCTTTCAAAGGAGCAACTCTTGGCTTCATTGATTTTTTGTATCGTTCTCTTAGTCTCCATTGCATTGATTTCTCCTCTGATCTTTATAATTTCCTCCTTTGTATAAGCTTTGGGTTGGTCCTGTTCTTCTTTTTCTAGAAGCTTGAGGTTCAGCATCAGGTTGTTTAATTGGGCTCACTCTATTTTCCTAATTTGAGTATTCACTGCTATGAATTTCCCTCATAAGACTGCTTTCATTGTGTCCCATAGATTCTGATATGTTGTATTGTCATTGTCATTTAATTGAAGGAACTGTCTGATTTCTTCTTTAATTTCCTCTGTGACCCATTGGTTATTCAGAAGTGTGTTGTTCAGTTTCCATGTGTTTATGAAATTTTTGTGGTTTCTTTTGCTGTTGATCTCCAGTTTCATCGCACTGTGGTTTGATAATATACAGGGGATCACTTCAATTCCTTTGCACTTACTTAAACATGTTCTATGAGTGAGTATATCATCTGTTTTGGAGAATGACCTGTGTGCAGCTGAAAAGAATGTGTATTCTGATTTTGTGGGGTGAAACACTCTGTAAACATCTGTTAAGTTCCTTTGTTCAAGAGTTTGATTGAGTTCTAGTATTTCATTACTTATTTTTTGTCTAGTTGATCTATTTGTGATGGTGGGGTAATGAGGTTCCTCACTACTATTATATTAGTGCATATATCACCTTTCATGTCCATTAGTATTTGTTTTATATAGTTGAGTGCACTAGCATTTTGTGCATATATATTTATGATTGTCATCTCTTCCTGTTGGATTGTTCCCTTTACAAGGATGTAGTGTCCTTTGTCTCTTAATCAGTGTTGGTTTGAAATCCACTTCATCTGCAAAGAGGATAGCTACTACTGCTTTTTTTCAGGTTCCTGTTGCATGGAGTATTGTTTTCCACCCTTTACCTTTCAGTCTATGAGTTTCTTTTTGAATTAAGTGTGTTTCTTGTATGCAGCATATTGTTGGATCTTGCTTCTTGACCTATTCTGCCAGTCTATTTCTTTTGATTGGTGAATTGAGACCATTAACATTGATGGTTAGAACTGATACGTATTGACTTATCATTGTCATGACTTTTTCTTTTTGTTAGATTCTCCCTCTTTACATTTAATTTCTTGTCACGCCTGATGGATTCATTCTGCTGTGCTTCCTGGGGTTGTGATCCTCATTGTCTTTTCCTAGGATATTGTCTAAAATTTTGGAGTATTGGTTTGGTATTCATGAAGTTCCTCAGGTACTTTTTGTCATGATAGTATCTTATTTCTCCATCCATTTGGAAAGATAGTTTTGCAGGGTACATCAATCTGGGTGGGAGGTTGTTTTCCTTTAGGGCTTGGAATACACCACTCCAAGCTCTTCTTGCCTTTAGGGTTTGGGTTGAGAAGTCTGCTGTGATGCTGATGGGTTTTCCTTTGTATGTGATTTGTTTCTTTTCTCTAACTGCTTTGTTCTTCTGTTGGGTTTCTGGAATCTCAACAGTTATGTGTCTATGTGTAAATTTTTTTTTGATCAAGGCTAATTGGAGTCCTATGTGCTTCGTTTATCTGTATGTCAAGTTCTTTTCCTCTGCTTGGGAAGTTTTGTGCCATTACTTCTGTGAACAGTTTTTTAATGTCATCTTCACTCTCTCATGTTTCTTCATTGACTCCAGTCAGTCTTATGTTATTCTTGTTTGCATCGTCTAGCAGCTGCTGGATTGATTTCTTGTGGTCCCTTACAGTTTTGAAGCAATTTTTCTTTTCCTCGTCACTAATTGCAGTCTTATCTTCTATATCTGAAATTCTGTCCTCACATTGGCTCATTCTGCTGTGTAGACTTTCAATGGAGTTTTTAATCTCCTGGAAATCTGTTTGCATGTGTTTTATGGATTCCATTTATTTCCTATGTTGGGATTCCATCATGTTCCTCAGCTCCTCTCTAGATTTATTAATCATGTCTTGCACTATGAGCACAATCTCTGCTGTTATCTGAGAAATTATTTTTGATTTCACTTTTTCCAGATCCTCTTTTGTTGCCAGTTCAGGGATTCCAGGTGGTTGAGTATCAGATTGTTCCATCTCATTTCCTTTTGGGGTTTTGCTGTAGGTGATCTGGAAGTCTGATTTTAAGACTTGTTTCTATGTCTTCTCATTTTTCCGGGCACCTTGTGGGCTACTGTTGGCACCTGCACTGCTCACCTCCTCTGCGCTCTGGGAGTGATGGTACAGCTGCTGGAAGCCCCTTCCTCTGCACTGAGAACGGTGGAACCACGGCCCAGAAGCCCTTACCTCTGTGCTGGGAGTGGTGGTACTCTTAATAGCTTTTCTATTCCCTAAAGCAAATTTTATTCTGTTCTATATAAAGTTCTAGTTTCTTGCATATAGAGTAAATTTTCTATATTTTTAGTTTTCTTTGTGGTAGCTACTAAGCCCGGTATAGATCCTGTAGATAATTATTTTCACACTAATAATTGTCCTATAAGAATTATTAATCATTCCTACTTGATAGGCTCAGAAGGACTAAATAGCTTACCTAAAGTCACATAACTATTAAATGGTAGAAGCTGGTATTCGGGACCAGGACTTGTGATAGATTATAATGCATGAATGGATGAAATGAATAATGGATGAAATGAAGTCAAATTTATATAAGTTTGTTTGTTTGTTTAGGCTTTTTGAATCAAGGGCTTACTATGTAGTTCAGGCTGAGTTGGAACTCATGGCAGACCTCCTGCCTCAGCCTCTCAAGTGCTGGGATTCCAGGCATGTGCCACCATACCCTGTGCAAATGTTTTCTTCAAAAAATAAAAGAAAGCAAAATAACCTTTAAGGCATTTTTATTATTTAATACCCTTCCTTGTTCCAGTTAGGATTAAGGAAATTTACAAATGTTACAAAATAGCAAAGTACAATTTTGTAAGAACAACTCAGAAATATAATATAGAACCAAAAATATGACCAATAAAAAATTGCATCCCTGTGTATTTGCTGTAAGTCAGCCACATACTTGGCTCTAAGTTTTTCAGGGCCCAGTACAAAATAGTGTGGTCATGTAAACATTGCAAATTGTTAAAAACAGGCCAATTAGCTACAACTATTCCTAATATGAGAAGTAAACAGCAGTCAGGCATGGTGGGGCACATGCACATCTGTAATCCCAGCTACTTTGGGGGTTGAGGCAAGAGGATTGCAAATTTAAGGCCAGCCTAGGCAATTTAGTAAGACACCCATCTCAAAATAAAAAGCGTTGGCAGGGCCAGGGATTTAGCTCAGTGGCACTGAGACTGCCTTGCAAGCACAAGGTCCTGAGTTTGGGCCCCAGTACTGAAAAAGAAAAAAATTTTTTAAATAAAAATAGGGCTGGGGATTTAGTTCAGCGGTTCCAGCGCCTGCTGCACAAGTACACAGTCCTGAGTTTGATCCCCAGTACCAAACAAAAACAAAATAAATAAATAAAAAGGGCTAGGGATGCACCTGATTGCTACAGTGCTTGCCTGGCATATGCAAAGCCCTAGGTTCAATCCCCAGTACTACCAAAAAAACCCCAAAAAACTGAACGGCATTTTCTCTATTGCTTCTTCGAAAAGGAGACTTACTTTGAGATTTCTGGTTATTATTCTTAACATTCTTTAATAAAATTGATTCATAATCATAAAAATTAAAAAATAAATTTTTTTGTTTAGAGGCATAGGACACAAAAAAGTACTGGTGTTAGAAGTTTGAAGCTCAATAAATTATTGCAAAGCGATCACATTCTGTGATAATTATGACCTAGCTTAGAGAAATAGATCCCATGTTACTCTCCCTACTCAATGGTAACTATGATCTTGACTTCTAGTATAATAGTTTAAGTTTTTGAACTTTTATATATAAATGACTTCTTGTAGTCTACCTTCTTATATGTCTTGCTGCTTTCAGTCAACATTGTAAGATTTTACTCTATCATTTTAAAATTTAGCTGTCAGTTTTTCATTTTCATTGCTTTATCATTTGCCTTTATATTAATATGTCATGGTTTATTATGTTGATGGATAGTTGGATTCCAGTTTTGTCTGTTAACATTGCTGCAACTAGTTATGCACATTTATACTTGCACGGGCAGTAAAGAAAGTTCTTACTGTTCCACGTCCTCACTGACATGTGGAATTATAGGTCTTCCTGATTTTAGCCATTGGCTAAGCCTCTTTATGGCTTTAATGTGTCATGGTTTCAATTTGTGTTTCCTTGATTACTAATATTGAATATTTCCCTCCAGCATCTAGAACAATGTTGGCATATAGTTGGTACTTCATGAAAATTTTTAAATGAATAAATGATGTTTATGACTTGTACATAAGGTAACATATAAGCTGAGATAGGAATGCTGCTAAGAAACTTCTTGATTTGCAAAAATCTGTGGAAAAAACATTCCAGACAGAAGAAACAATGAAGTCTCCTGGAAAAAATAAAAAGGACTTTTTAAGAAATCACACTAGTGTAGAACATCTCCAACCCCTTCTCCTAGCAGCAGGACCACCGTGGTCCTTGGCACCTAGGGATTGAGGACCCAGGGCAGGAAATGAGTGGTAAGAAACATAGTCAGGGCTACCTCTCCTGAGCCATAATAGGCCACTAGCAGGACTGGAAGTTTCTCTTTTTGTATAGGCTAAATTTTTGCTTTCCTAATAAAATTGAAAACCTCAAGTAAAAGAGAAAAAAATATTTCTTCAGAATTTGTCATCATTTATTGAAGAATAGTGGATGTAAGAGATAAGAGGAGAAATGAGCCAGACATGGTGGCACAGTAGTCCCAGCACTATGGAGAGACTGCTGAGGGAGGACTGCCATGAATTTAAGACCACCCTGGATTACATAGTGAGTTCAAGGCTGGCCTAAAATATATAACCAGATTCTGTCTCAAAAAAAGAGAAGAGGAATAGTCTGGTCTGTTACTGAACATTACTGAGACCTCCTTTCTTACGAAATGAGAGAAATGTCAACTCTTTAGGACCAGGGTGGCACACAGAAAAAAGAAACAAACTACTACTCCTCTTATGCTATAAACAACATACAAGTCAGGTGGATAAACCAACTTTAATTCTGGAAAGAGTCATTAATTGATTTTCAGTACTCCATGTTCTTCTGCCATCCTCTCTCCTTTGCTTTTTTGGGGTTTTTTTTGGTACCGGGGATCGAACTCAGGTCCTTGTGCTTGCAAGGCAGGCACCGGAACCACTGAGCTAAATCCCCGGCCTTTTGTTAGGCAGTTTCTCACGTTAAACATCAACAAGAATCTTCTTTTATTGTTGCTATCACCTGAGTCAATTAGCCGTTTGACTAAATCTAAGTAAAATCTTTACTGAACTTTGTCTTAGAAAATGTTTATATATAAGTACTCAAATTTTTAAATTCTCATAATTTGTCACCTGAGCTATAGATTTAAATACCTACCAAAAAGTGCTTTTAATGTCTTTAACATACTTAATATAATTTTTAATATGTATACTCATTTTGTTATTCAAGTGAAATGTTTTCCAGACTTGATAGTACATGTTTATAAACCCAGAACTCAGGAAGCTGAGGCAAGAGGATTGCCTTGAGTTCAAGGCTAGCCTGAGCTGCATTGTCAGTTAAAGGCCAACCAGAGAACTATATAGTGAGACTGTATCTCAAAAAAAAAAGAAGTTTTGAAATAAGGAACTTAAGAATCAAATTTTAGTATTTCCCTTTGTATTCTTTAATTTTTTTCTTGCCCTTATATTTCCTAACTTAAAAGAAGTTAGTAAAATTTGAGCTTGAATTTTTTTTTTAAAGACTCCTTGAAAATTGGTGTCCATATTTAAAGTAGAAAAGAATGTAATATTTGATTCTGTAGTTCATGGTGGCAATTTTTCTCATTTTATTTCATACTGAATGATACTGTCTTTTCTAAGTTCATGCTTTCTTTTCACTGCCTATTTCTACCAGTCTTCATTTTCTTTTAGAGTTTGAAAACCAAATGTTACCTAGTTTCCAGAGTGGTACCAAAAATAGAAGTGACATTCTTACGTATAAACTGCATTGACAGCAGCAGCACATTTCTAGAGACAGAAATAAGAGTCAGAAACAGTATTTTCTATTTGTACTGATGTGTGCTGATGGTTGAATTTTCAGGAAAATGTTAATGTTAAGAAAAATGACAGTGTATGGAGTTGTAAACTTTCGTGTATGTTTTTACAGAGGAAAATGATTTTCGCTTCTTACCGAAAGAAATTTTTAATTTATTCTTTCTTTAATTAGAGCATTATAAAGTATCATGCATGAGCTTCCAGGCCTCAGGGCACTGTCTTCATTGCCCAAAAGGTTCCATGTAAATAATGAGAGATCATAATTGTAAATCCTGTGAAAACTGTTTTAGGGTCCTTACACAGTCCGCACTAATTATAAATCTTTACCACTCTTTGTTTTCTTACAGTGTTTGGAGTTGAACCCAGGGCCTCACACATGGCTAAGCAAGTGTTCTACCCCTAATCCACATCCCAACCACATGTATATTTTAAAAACTCATTCTTGCCCAGAACAGTGGTGTATAACTTTAATCTGAGATATTTAAGAGGCTGAGGGAGAAGGATGCCAAGTTTGAGGCCAACCTGGAATATTTTCTTAGCTATCTGTCACTATAATGAAATGGCTGAGAAAATAAACTTGTAAAGAAAGGAGGCTTACTTTGTGCTCACAGTTTTGGCTCCTCCAGTTCATGATTGCTAGTTAGGCCTTGTTGCTTTTGGATCTGTACCAAGACAGCACATCATGGCAGGAACATATGGTTAGGTAAAACCTTTCAGCTCATAGCCAAGGAGCAAACAAGAGTGAATAGAGAGCCAGGGGTTCCATGGCCCCTTCAGAAGCACTCCCCTAATAACAATAAGGACCTCCCACTAGGTTCCATTTTGTAAATTCCACCACATCCCAATAGTGCCATCCTAGGGACCAAGATTTTATGAACCTTTGTAAGACACTTAAGATCCAAACTATAGCAATACATAAAACTGAGATCTAAGATTCATGTACTTTTTAAACTAGAAGTGTTCTTAAAATTTATCTCATTTTTCATTTGATAAATGAAGCCGAGGGCCCCAAGAGTTAAGGGACTTACCCAGAGTTACACAGCTGCTTAGTAGATGAGATGCAACCAATGCTCAGGCATTCTGGCTTCTAATCTACTACATCCCACCACCCTGCTGTAACCCTGCTGACCTACTTACCTATCACATATTATATACAGTAGGAGTTTCATAAATAGCCAGGGGGTGTCTTTGGGGCTTTTTTTTGAGACAGGGTCTCACTGAATAGTTCAGGCTGGCCTTGAACTTACTATGTAGACCAGGCTGGCCTTAAACTCAGGGCAATCCTTCTGCCTCAGCCTTCTGAGTGCTGAGATTACAGGCGGACACCACCACACCCAGCTCATAAATAGCCATTTAACTGGATTAAAAGAAATTACTTCTCTAACGTAAGTGCTAATATCTAGTTATTAAAATTCCACTCTTACCTTACTTTTAGGAGGCAGTAGTACTGGAGTTGAACCCAGGGCCTTCACAAGCTACATCCTCAGCCCTTTTTATTTTATATTTTGAAACAGGGGCTTACTAAATTACCCAGGCTGGACTTGAATTTGTGATCCTCCTGCCCTAAGCCTCCCAGAGTGCTGGGATTGCAGGAGTACACTACCATCAAGCTAGCTTTACATTCTTTATCTTTGCCTCTGCAGCAGTGTCTGGGCTTCCATTCTATCCAAGACTAGGAAATTGTGTGATTTGACCCTCTCAGGGGTTCTTTTTCCAGAGGGGGAGGGTCCTGAAATCATAGCTTTTAAGGGCTGGATGACTTTCTGACCAGAGTCAACCAACATTTCTAGCCAAATTTGCCATTTCAAGAAACATAAAACTAGATAAAACTAGTCAACCCAATTCATATTTACCTATTATTTAGGAAATATAAGTTTATTGAAGGATATGTTAGCAAAATTAGTTTAACTATTCAATATGTTCAGTATGAATAGTTTATAATTTAACTGGTGGCCAGACTTCTGGCAGTTTCTAATCTTCAAGGCTATGTACCTTTCCATTCAGTTCTTGTTCCTAAAAAGAACATATAATATACTGCATTCAGGGAAAATCTATCATAAAGAGTGTGTATATAACTGGGCATGTTGGCACACACCTGTAATCCTAGCTACTTGGGAGGCTGAGGCAGGAGGATTAAAAGTTTGCGGCCATCATGGGCAACTCAGGGAGACCCAGTCTCAAAAATAATAATAATAATAAGGACTGACGATGTAATTTGAAGGTACTTGTCTAGCATGTGCAAGGCCTGGGTTCAATCCTCAGTATTGAAAAAAAAAAATTTTAAGGAGAGAAGGGCTCCATACAGTTATATGCATATCTCGTTCCTGCTAGCTGAAAGGAAGGAAGGAAGGAAGGAGGGAGGGATTTTTAATGAAAATACATGCTTCTAGTGGTGGTAATTTAATTAAGGAACAAGTCGATTCATCACAGCATGAAGAGAAGATAGGTCTGGTGGGAGGGAGGTAAAGTAAGATTATTAAACCATTTAGAGAAAAAAATCAAAACAAAAAATGAGGGGAAGAAAGGTATCAGAACTTAGAAAAAGTAAAGAAACCTCTTTGGAATATTAATTAAGGTAGGCTATGCTTCCCAAAAGATTTATTAGTGTATTTCTAGGATAAAATAAGGGTGAATGGCCAACTTGGAGAAAATAGAATCAACCTAAAACTGTGGATTTGGATCTAGTACTTAGAATTAAAGGATAAAATAAATATCACAGGGAACATATCTCTGATCAAAGAACAGAACCAGGTGGAATTATAATGTCATACCTGGATGGTAAACTATGTTATGTTACGTAGGTTTTTTTCTGACATTGGTGTCTAGATGCCATGGGAAGTATGTATATTATAGCTTCACTCTCAAAGAACTTCCAATCTAATGAGGCAAAGAAAAGTGGAAAAGTTTATTTGATAAAGACTGTCTGGTTGCCACTGATAGTAAATAATTCAGAAATGGGAGATAACACAGCACTTAATTTCATTTATTTTAATTAATAGTTGTATCTCCCATGTTGCTCAGGGCCAAGCTAAATTGTAGATTTCTTGATGCAAAGATGGTGTCTTTCTCGACTTTCTATTCCTTGGTCTCTTTTGAAATTCCTGCCATGATAATAGGAACTCATGGATTCAGTCAGTTCTCTAATACTGAGATCATTCCAAATTTCAGAAAGAACACTCTCAAGCTGGCTCCATTGTTTTTGTTGTTGTTGTCATCATTGTTGTCCTTGCTGTTGTCTTCGTCATTGTTTCTTCTATGACCCCATTAGTTTTGGAGTACTGAGTTTTCTGGCACTAGATGGCAAGGGGTTTTTTGGGGGGAGGTTGAGACATGGTCTCACTATGTAGTTGAGGTTGGCCTTGAACTCATGATGTAGCCCATGCTGGCCTCAAACTCACACTGATCCTCCTGCCTCAGCCTCCTGCATGCTGGGATTACAGGTGTGCGCCACCACACCCATCTAGATGAGTTTTTAAATACTATTTTATATTATGCAAAAATAACTAGATTTGAAATGCATAGTAAAACAATGGTTAAAACAGTAAAACAATGTTTATTAGTACTGGTAATTTCATTAAAAATGATTCCAACAGTAACTGTGACAATCAGGATGGATACCTAAGTCTAAAGAAACCAAGGAAAACTAGAAATCAGGATACCTTTTTGGTTATGGGAAGTAAAAGTTAATGACAACCAGCACTTCTTCAAGAAAATGGAACCAACTCTGAAGCCTACAGTAACAGATTTTATGGTTAATAGTGGGAGTTTTTAAGCAGATTTAGTAGGGATGGAAGAAATTTTCAACATTTCCAAACTAGTTGCACATACACTTAGATCATTTACTTGAATAAAATGAAATACAAATATCTAAAGCCACTTCACTTATATGTAAACTTTTACATGATTATAGTATTAAATATGATTATTAACATTTAGAATGACTAAAAGATTGTTCTTGAAGGTTTCATTCAACATTTTATGGGGTGCCGAAATGAACTACAGTTTTAAAATCTGGTAAACTTCCTCAGTTTCTCAGGTTTCAAGGCTCAAGTGCTCATTTTTGTTTGTTAGTGGTTCTGGGGCTTCTTTGATGTTTTTGTTTTTGTGCTGGAGATCAAACCCAAGGCCTCACACATGCTAGTCAAGTGCTCCACCACTGAGCTACATTCCCAGCAGAGGGTAAAACTTTCTCAGAAATCCTTAAATTCAACCTGCTTCTTTGCTGCTTATAGTTTTGGACTGCATTCCTTTTAGGGTCTTAGCCCATGGGATATGTTTCAATCTCAGTTTGAATCTTTTAGTATAGTATTCTTTTGCTACTGTCAAGCTACCCAGTACTACACATTTTTAAAAGTGTGTCATATTCTTATGAAAAAGTGACATATTCTTAAATATGAAAGTTCAGTTTCTGCAACTATTGCAAGATTTTTAATATATTTGGTCATTTTAAAAATTATTTTCTTTTAGACCAAATGATTCAATTCTTAAATGCTAGGTTTTTTTGTTTTCAAGAAATAATAACATACCATTGACGGTTTCTCAAACTAGGAACATTTGAAATGTGCTCCACTAATTTACTAAGGAAAAATGATAAAAGGTGAATAGCTAGCTCTCTCAGATTTACAAAAACTAAAAATTTTTAGCTGTGGTTGGAAATCTTGAGTGCAGTAAATCATGTGCTTTTCAAGAACCGTATCTCACTGATGCAGTTGGACATGAGATAATCAGATTTTCTCTACCCGCAAAGGGGATAGCTGAAAATGTCATAGCAATAGTACATGTCAAAGACTTTGTGCTGCTTTGCTGCCTGTCTGATTTAAGTTGCTGTGGTCAGTCTGAGGAACCTGTGATGTGATAAGATAGCATTCATGAGGTCATGTGGTTTATAAGTGCCCAATCTTAACTGAGCAGCCTGTGAGCACCTCAGGGTGAGGAAAAAAGGGATACTAAGCTTGTCTGAAAGCTCTTTTTGTAACAAAATAGTGTGGGTGTGTGGCTGTCTGTGTATATTATATGTTTAAAAATTATTTTCCTCTTAGGAATTATACTTTCCAATAAAATATTACAAATACAATCATCTCCTTGTATGTAATATTTTACTATGAAGCATAAACATTTTATTGCAAATATTTTCTACTCATTTAAAATGAAACTGTAGGAATAATTACCACCACCACCACCCCTTTTTTTGGGGGGTGGGTGAGACACAGTCTTGCTATGGAGTTCAGAGTGCCCTTGAACTCAAGGTGATCTTCCTACCTCAACTTCCTTAGTGCTGAGACTACAGGTGTGCACTACCACGCCTGGCAATCATCACTTTCTGTTGAAGGAAAAACTAGATATAGAATATTTATATTCTTGATGAATATTTTTTATCAGTTAAAATGATTTATTTTTAATGTGGCAATATCTCCTTTGGAAAGCATACATACAAAATGGCTGCCTAATTTTCCTTTCCATATATATGTAAATGTATATAATATATATCACATAACCACTTTATTGAGATATTCACGTGATACAGGCATCCATTTAAAGTTTATAACTTTGACTTTTGGTATATTTACAGAATTGTGCAACCCTTATCACAATCAATTTTTTTTTTTTTTGGTACCAGAGATCAAACTTGGGACCTTGCACTTTACTTTTGAGGCAGGCAGCAGAACCACTGAGCTAAATCCCCCACCCCATCACAATCAATTTTAGAATATATCATATCAAAGAAATATTCTATATGCTTTAGTAATCATTACTTATTACCTCCAAGCTTCTGGGGTTTTTTGCTTTTGTTTGTTTTTATTTTTGATTTAGGGCTGGCCTTGAAATTACTATGTAGCCCAGGCTGGCCACAAACTTACAGTCATCCTTCTTCTGCCTCAGTCTCCCAAGTGCTGAGATTACAGACGTGTACCACCATGCCCAGCAAGTGTTTCTGTTTTAACATTTAGATCTTTGTTCCATTTTGATTTTTGTTTAGTACATAGGGGTATGGGTCTAGACTCAATATATCCAACTGTTCCAGCAACATTTACTAAAGAGGGTATCTTTCCTTCAGTGCATCTTTTTGGCACCTATGTCAAAGATTAAACAGCTATATGTGCCTGCATTGTTTCTGTTTCTTCTATTCTGTTCCATTGATCCACATGCCTGTTTTTGTGCCAGTACCATCACTGTAGCTTTATAGTATAATTTCAGTTCTGGGATTGTGACGTTACCTGCTTTGCTTTTGTTACCCAGGATTGCTTTGCTCTTATTATTCTGGGTCTGTTTTGGTTTCCTGTGAATTTTAGGATTGTTTTCTCTAGATCTGTGAGAAATGGCATTGGTATTTTGATTGGAATTAGATTAAATCTGTATATCAGTTTTGGAAGTATAGCCATTTTGATTATATTGATTCTGCCTATCGGGAACAATAGGATATCTTTTCTATTTTCTGATGGCCTCCTTGATTTCCTTTTTCAGAGTGATGTAATTTTTGTTGTAGAGGTCTTTCACTTCCTTGGTTAGGTTAATTCCTAAGTATTTAATTTTTTTATGCTATTGTGAATGCTATTATTTTGCTAATTTATTTTTCAGTGAGTTCATTACTAGTGTATAGTAATGTTATTGATTTCTGTGCGTTTATTTTGTATCCTGCTACATTGCTGAATTTGGTTATTCTAGGAGTCTTTTGGCGAAGTTTTTTGGGTCTTGTAAATAAAGGATCATATTATCTGTAAATAATGATACTTTGACTTTATCCTTTCCTTCATATATCCTTTTTATTTCTTTTTCTTGCCTGATTTCTCTGGCTAATGTTTCGAGGTCTGTATTGAACAGAAGTAGTGATATGGACATCCTTGTCTTATTTTTTATTTTAGAGGGCAAGCTTTCAGTTTTTTACCATTTAATATTATGTTGGCAGTGGGTTAGTCATAAATGGCTTTTATCAGATTGAGATAAGGTTTTCTATACCTGTTTTCTTCCTGATTTTTGTTATGAATAAATGTTGAATTTGTCAAAGGCTTTTTTTTTTTGCATCTGTTGAGAGAATCATGTCATTTTTGTCATTGCTTCTGTATATGTAATGAATTGCATTTATTGATTTCTGTATGTTGAACCATCCTTACATCTCTGGGATGAAGCCTACTTGGTCATGGTATATGATTTTTTTGAAAATTTGTTGCATTCTGTTTGCCAGTATCTTATTTAGGATTTTCACATCTGTGTTCATGAGAGAGATTGTCCTGTAGTTTTTCTCTTTGGTTGGATCATTGTCTGGTTTTGAGATCAGGATAATGTTAGCTTCTGAGAATGATTTTGAAAGTACTCCTTTCCTCTCAATTTCATTAAAGAGTTTTAGGAATATTGGTATTAGATCTTCCCTGAAGTTCCTGTAGAATTCAGCTGTGAATCCATCAGGTCCTTGGCCGTTCTTGGTGGTGGTGGTGATGGTGGTGGTGGTGGCGGTGTTGTTGTTGTTGTTGTTTTATGCTTCACTTTCAATGCCTGTTACTGGATTGTTCAAAATTTTTAAGTCATCTTGGTTGAATTTTGGTAATTCATTATGTATCTAGGAATCTCTGTTTCTTCTGAGTTCTCAAGCTTTTGGGCATATATGTTTGTGAAGTAGTTGATAATAATTTTCTGAATTTTGGTAATATCTGTTGTGGTTTCACCTTTTTTTATTTCTAATTGCATTTATTTGTCTTGTCTTCCCTTGTATTGATAAAATTAGCTAAGAGTTTGTCTATTTTGTTTATTCTTTCAAAGAACCTTCTTTGTATTGCTTTTTTAGTCTCCATTTCATTGATTTCTACTCTGATCTTTATACTTTCTTTCCTTGTACAAGGTCTGGATTTGAATTGTTCTTATTTTTCTAGGACCTTGAGATGCATCCTTAGGTTATTTATTTGAGATCATTCTGTTTTTCTGATGTGGGCCTTCACAGCTGTAAACTTCCCTTGTAGGACTGCTTTCATTGTGTCCCATAAATTCTGGTACATTGTACTGGCATTATCATTTAATTCTAGGGACGGCCTTATTTCTTCCTTAACATCCTTCAAGAATATTGTTTAACTTCCATACATTTGCATATTTCTCTGGGGTTTTTTTTTTGGTCTTGATTAATACTTTCATTGTACTGTGATCTGATAATATGCATGGTAAAATTTTGTTTCTTTTGCATTTACTTAGGCATGTTTTATTTGTTTTTATTTATTTATTTTTGGTACCGAGGATCAAACTCAGGACCTTGCGCTTTCAAGGCAGGCACCAGAACCACTGAGCTAAATCCCCAGCTGTAGTCATGTTTTATTACCTGGTATATAATCTATTTTGGAGAAAGTACTATGTGCTGCCAGAAAGCATTTGTGTTGTTGTTGAGTGGAACACTGTATATCTTAAGTCTATTTATTTATTTGTATTTTTGTATGTTTTTTGGTTCTGGTTTTTTGAGGCAAGCTGTGTAGTTCAGGCTGGCCTTGAACTCACTGTGTAACCCAGGCTGGTCTCAAATTCACGATGATACTCTTGCCTCGGCCTCCCAAGTGCTAAGATTATAGGAGTGCACCACCACACCTGGAAAGTCCATTTGTTAAAAGGTTTGGCTCCAGGGAAGGAAGCTCCCCGGCCGCCATCCCAAGCTCCTAGGGCAGAGAAGGTGAGCCGGTCCCAGTACCTGGAAGGAAGCTCCCCCGCCGCCATCCCATGCTCCTAGGGCAGAGAAGATGAGCCAGTCCCAGCACCCGGAAGGAAGCACCCCTGCTGCCATCCCATGCTCCTAGGGCAGAGAAGCTGAGGCGGTCCCAGCACCTGGAAGGAAGCTCCCCCACCACCACCCCACGCTCCTAGGGCAGAAAAGCTGAGCCACGCAGGCGCCAGAAGCACCCCCTTCCCCTGTGGAAATGAGAAGACATGTAAACAAGCCTCAAAAACAGACTTCTGGATCACCTACGGCAACCCCAAAGGGAAACAAGACAGAACAATCTGATACTTAACTACCTGGACTCTGAACTGCCAACAAAAGAGGATCTGGGAAAAATGAAATCAGAAATAATTACTCAGATAACAGCAAAGATTGTGCTCATGGTGCAAGACATGATTAATAAATCTAGAGAGGACACAGATAAAAAAATAGAGGATCTGAGGAACATGATGGAATCCCAACATAGGAAACAAATGGAATCCATAAAACAGATGCAAACAGATTTCCAAGAGATTAAAAACTCCATCGAAAGTCTGCACAGCAGAATGAACCAATGTGAGGATAGAATTTCACATATAGAAGAAAAGATTGCAATTAGTGATCAGGAAAAAAAAATTGCTTTAAAATTGTAAAGGAACACGAGAAATCAATCCAACAGCTGCTAGACAATGCAAAGAATAACATAAGACTGATCGGAGTCAATGAAGAAACCAAAGAGAGTGCAGATGACATAAAAAACTGTTCACAGAAGTGATGGCAGAAAACTTCCCAAGGAGGAGAAAAGAACTTGACATACAGATAAGTGAGGCATATAGGACTCCAGCTAGCCTTGATCAAAAAAAATCTACACATGGGCATATAATAGTTAGGATTCAAGAAATCCAACAAAAGAACAAAATTCTACAAGTAGTGAGAGAAAAGAAACAAATCACATGCAAAGGAAAGCCCATCAGAATCACAGCAGACTTCTCAATGCAAACCCTCAAGGCAAGAAGAGCTTGGAGTGATGTATTTCAAGCCCTAAAGGAAAACAGCCTCCAACCCAGGTTGATGTACCCTGCAAAACTATCTTTCAAAATTGATGGAGAAATGAGATACTTTCATGACAAAGAGCACCTCAGGAACTTCATGAATATCAAACTGGCACTCCAAAAAACTTTAGACAATACCCTAGGAAAAGACAATGAAGATCACAACCCCAGGAAACCCAGCAGAATGAATCTATTGGGCATGGCAAATTAAACGCAAAGGGGGAGAATCCAACAAAAGGAAAAAGTTTTATGACGAGGCTTTTAAAACTTTTAACTTCATCTCCCTGATGAGTGTATAATTCAGTCGTTATTGTACTGATTAGTATTTTTCTGATTCTAGAGTTGCACACCTTTCCTTGTGCTGTACTGGCTATTTAACATCTTCTTATGTCTACTTTTTAATTGGGTTGTCTATTAATGAGCTCTAAGAATTCTTTATATATTCTGGTCATAGGTTATATGCATTGGAAATGTGGTCTGTTTAAGGACTACTTTTCATTTTAATGATGTCATTTAAAATTCTAAATTTTGATGGAATCTCATTTATCAGTTTTTTTCTTTTATACATCATGTTTTTTGTATCCTAGGAAGTTCTTGCCTACCCTGAATTCATAAACATTTTCCCTTATAATTTCTTCTTAAAGTTTTATACTTTTAGGCTTTCATATTTAGGTTCATAGACCCCTTCAAGTTATTTTCATGTATGGAAATATACAGATACCAGGTGGTGTAGTGCTGTTTGCCGAAAACACTATCTCTTCCTCAGCTCTTGAATTGAGTTTATATTCTATAAAATGCTAACGTTAAATAATCTTTCAAAACTCAGTGGACCATATATGTGTGGTTGTATTTCTAGATTCTCTGTTTTATTCCAATGATCTATATGTCTTTCCTTACACCAATACTGCCTTGATTACTGTAGCTTTAGAAGAAGTCTTAAAATTAGGTACTAGGGCCGGGAATTAGCTCAGTGGTTCCGGCACCTGCCTCGCAAGCGCAAGGTCCCGAGTTTGATCCTCGCTACCAAAAAAAAAAAGAATGAAAAGAAAAAAAAGAAAATTAGGTACTAAATGTCTTCCAACACTGTTTTTCTTTTTTGGAGTTTTATTTTTGTTTTTGTTTTTGCTTTTTTAAACTTTTCTAGGTCCTATGTACTCCTTCATAACTTTCAAATTTCAATATCCAATTCTTCACTTATAGCAAGTATACACAGACCTGAATTTTTATATATACCTTGTGTTTTCTAATCCTGCTAAATTCAAGTACAAGTTCTAGGGGCTCCTAGAGATTTCTTAGTATTTTCTCTGTAGATGATCATTTCATCTACATATAAAGATTTTGCTTCTACCTTGCCAATCCTATCCTAATTGTGTCATTTTATTGCCAGACTATTTTGGTGGGGCCTAGGTTTCAAAGTTTAATGGACAAATAAAGAGTAAGCATATCTGCCCTTGTTCCCCACCTTAAGGAGAAAGCATTGTATCTTCTCCATTCATATAAGGCATTCTCACTTGAAGTATGGAGTACATGTGTTTAATCTGTTGAGAAGTTTCTTTTCTACTTCTAGTCTCTTGATAGCTTTTACCATGAACAGCTGTAAAATTTAGTCCAATACCTTTTCTCCAACTAGTGGCAGGATCATATGGTTTTTTCCTTTCCTCTGTTAAAATGATGACTTTTGGGGGTGGATCTTCCAATGTTGAGCCAACACTGCCATCCTTATAACAAAACCACTTCCTACATCCTGCCAGATCTGACTTCTAATAGTTTGTTTTGTTAAACAAATTTCTATCTATGTTCATACTTTTTTCTTCTATTATCTTTATCCAGTTTTAGGATTAGCACAATGTTGAGTTCCTAAAATGAAGGGAGAAGTGTTCCTTCTTTTTTCTGCTTTAAATGTTTGATATAATTTATCAGTTAAAATGTATATGAGCCTGTTGTTGTTATATAGGTAGGTTTTCAAACTAGGAATATACTTTCTTTAATAGGTGCTATTCAAATTTTATATTTCCTCCAGAGTTAGTTTCATTAATTTGTCTTCCAAGTTACTTCTTAGAAGTTGTCAAATTTATTTCAAAAAAGATTTTTGTAATATACTTTCTATATCCTTTTAATTTCTGTAAAATCTGTGGTAATGTCTCCTAGATCTTGATATTGTAATTTTAAAAATGTATAATTGATATTGTGTAACAGGAAGAAAAGGTCTAAAGGAGCAGGGGAAGTGGGAGGGGTAGGGGAAAGGAAAAAAGGGAAAAGAAAAAATACGAGAAAAGGAAAAAAATGGAAACAAATAGGGAAGGGTGGAGGGGGTGAAGGGAGAGCAGGGGAAGGGGAAAAAACATAAGAACCAAGATACTTATGTAATGGTTCAAGATCCCAATGATGAATGTAACTGTATTTTATACATAAAATGTACCAATAAACTTAATGAAAAAAAAGAAAAGGTTTGGCTCCACTCACATGTTTCTTTATTTTTTTCTTTGTTGTCTATGATATTGGAATAATAAGACCCTTCATTTTAATTGTATTGATATTTATCTGATCTTTTATGTTTATTAGTGTTTGACAAAGTTAGGTGCACCATGGTTTGGTGTGAATATATTTATAATTGGTATCTCTTCCTGTTAAATAGTTGTTAACTAATATGAAATTACCCTCTTTGTCTCTTTTGATCAGCTTTAGCTGGAAGTCCACGTCTGGAAATAAGATAGCTACTCCTGTTTGTTTTCAGGTTCCCATTGGATGGACTATTGTTTTCCATCCTTTGGTTTTTTTAGTCTATGAATTTCTTTTTGTGTTAAATATGTTTCTTATATACAGCATACTGCTGGATTTTGTTTCTTGCTCTGCTCTGTGAATCTGTGTCTTTTGAGTAATGAATTGAGTCCATTTACATTGGTAGTTATAATTGATAGATACTGCCTTACTCCTGTTATTGTATTATTTTCATGTTTTTGTTTTTCTTTCTTTCCCTTCTACTGAATTGCCACCCCTACCTGATACATTCATTTTATTGGACCTTTTGGCATTGACTTCGTTATCTCCTTTTAGACTATCCTTGAAAATTTTTTGAAATGTTCCTTTGATGGTCATGAATTTTTCAGATTCTTTTTGTCATGAAAATATCTCATTTCTCCATCTAATTTGAAAGATAATTGCGCAGGATGTAACAATCTGGGTTGGAAGTTGTTTTCTTTTGGAGTTTGAAATATTTCCTTCTAATTTCTGCATGCCTTTAAGGTTTGTGTTGAGAAATCTGTTGTAATTCTGACGGGTTTTCTATGTAGATGATCCCTTGCTTTTCTCTATCAGCCTTTAAGATTCTGTTCTTTGCTGAACTTGTGGTAATTTAATTAATTTAATTATTATGTGGTGTTGAGTAGTGTTTATTCTGATCCTGGCTATTGGGGATCCTATATACCCCACTACTCTCTATGTTAAATTCTTTGTCCATGTCTGGAAAGCTTTCTGTACCTCTGTTTTTTTTTTTAATTTTATTGGTACATTTTAGGTATACAATATAATGACATTCATCATTGGAAATTAGCACCTTTACATAATACCTCTTGGTTCTTATTTTTTCCCCATTCCCCCGCCCTCTCTTCAACCCCTCCATCCCTCCCTATTTACAAAGACTTTGTTTCCACTTTTTCATTTTCTCATATTAATTCCATTCCCTTCTTTCCTTTCCCCTACCCTTTCCCCTTTGCTCCTTTTCTTCCTATCTCACATTATCTATTATACCTTTCAGTCCTTATTTACACTTCCAGTTTCTCATACTAGAGAAACTATTTGGTATTTACACGTGTGTCCTGTTTATGTCACTTAAGAGTATCGCCTCAATGTGCACTAATTTCTGGCGAATGTATACCACTGGACTAAATGCCGTCTCTTTCATATCCACCCCCAAGGCTGAGCCTTCTCCCAAGGGGATCCCAGGCAATCTCTGCTTAGTTCTACCCGCTCCAAGGATATCTTTCACCTAATCGCTGTTATAGGATAACACTTCAGTCCTGGAGTGAAACTCTCCTCCTGAGTATTAGTCTCATCATTAATCAGGTCAGTCTTGTAGTTGTCACTTCTCTTGTCCTGTGCTCTGAAGAATCCAGGAGTAGAGCTGGCCCGGATTTGGTAGTTTGGCTGCTTTTCTCCTGCTTCCTGCCCGAGTCTGGAGGCCAACAGCAGTGGGATAGGAGCAGGATGTACATGTTCTCTCTCTTCCTGCCTCCCTCAGGGATTGGGCAATGGAGCATCTTTTTGTATCTCAATTGGTGGCAATGTAAATTAGTACATTTTGGAAAATATAATAGAAGTTCCTCAAGTGGTTAAACATAGTTACCATTTGACCCAGTAATTCCACTGTAAGTATATATCCAGGAGAAATTAAATCATCTCCATAGTAAACTTATGCATGCATGTTCACAGCTGTCTGATTCATAATAGCCTAAAAGTAAAAATAACTCACACATCAGTCAGTTGATGAGTGGATAAATAAAATGTGATATATCCATACATCAGATGATAGAAGAATGATGTTCTGATACACACTACAACATTAGATGATAAATGCATGAAATCAGCTACAAAGGGCCATATATTATATGATTCTATTTATTTGAAGTTTCCAGAAAAAAGAAATATGTAAAGACAGAGCATAGATTAATGATTGCCTGGGTTGAGGAAAAGGAGGGAAAAATTAAGGATGACAGCTAAAATGTATATGGTTTCTTTTTTAGAGTAACCATTTATCTCCTTTTTGGAGTTACTTTTTTGATTTTAGAGATAGTTGCACAAATCTGTGAATATACTAAAAACCATTAAATTATACACCTAAATAGGTGAATTGTATAGGATGTTAATTATCTCAATAAAGCAATTTTTAAAATTCATAGTGTTTATACTCTGGAGAGTTCCCCCTGCCCCAGGGGCCCATGGATGGGAGTATATTAAAGTGTTTGTAAATATTTTGTATATAAACATGTATGCATCTTTTGAGGGTCTAAGTTTATAATTTTATCAGATTTCTTGGGTGTTCTGGCACCTAAAAATATTTAAGATCACTGTTACTGAGCCACTAAATGATATCATGGTAGTTAGTGATTTTAATATATTTAGATACGGATTGACCTTAATTTTCTGTTAACTTGTTTATCTTTCCACATTCCAGTTTATTTGTAAATGTTTAGGTAGTTTGTGTTTGTCTAAGTGTAGACAGTTTGGAACCAGTGCCAGATGCGTAGTAGACACCCAACTTTGACACTTTTTAGCTGTGTTTCTATGGAAAAATTAATTTCTTTGTCTCTCAGTTATTTCTTGAGAGTTATTGTTGGAATTAAATAAATTAATACCAAAAGAGCACTTAAAATTTTGCCTAGGATCTAGTAAGGGGTAAAATAAGGGCTCTTATTATCCCATCTATGCCATAACACAATTATACATTATATAGTCACAATGTAGTGTATTATAAATGATTAGCTAAATCCAATGACTCTCTCTACTCCCTACAGCCTTCATGATAAAGTTCTAATTTTGCAGCATAAGATTCTTCATAGTTTAGCCCTGGCTTTCCTTCAAGTCTCATCTGTCGTCTCACTCAATTTGAGACCTGAGCCACACCAAACCACTTGTATTTTTCCAAAACATTCTTGAGTCTCTGGGCCTTTTACCATACCACTTGTTCCCAAATTTCCCCTCCTAATACCTGCTCATCCTTTTTTTTTTTTTTTAAATCAGGGTCTTGCTATCTAGTTCAGGCTGGCCTTGAACTTGTTGTGTAGTCCAGGCTGGCCTCCAACTTCCAGCAATCCTCTCGCTTCAGCTTACGGAATGCTGGTACAACAGCTGTGCACCACCACACCCAGCTTGCTCATCTTTTAAGACCCAAATCAATCATCTTCATCTTACTTCTTTCCTAGTTATTCTCCCTTCTAGCCAGTGCATTGCTTCTCCTTTGGGCTAACCTGGAATCAGCTATTTCTTTCTTTGCTGTCTCTACCTCCAGGCTTTTAACTCACTGAGGGCAAGAGCCTGTCATTATTTGTCTTTGCCTTTCCAGCATTCAGTACAATACTTGTCACTTAACTCAATGAACATTTGGTTAAATAATTGTATGGACTGATAAAAACCCATCATATAGCTTTAGAGAACAATATTCCTGTTGACAGAATTCAGTCCAGATAGAAAAGAAGTACTTCATCTTCTGAGGGTATTGTGCTAACAGTTTGAGCTTTTGAAATGCTCCAGCTAAAGGTTAAATCATATGACATCTATGTGGTACTTTGATGTAGCTTTAAAAGTTCAGAGTGAAACAGGTGTGAAGTGATTTATTTCCTGTAATTGGTCATAAATTTACATAGAACCTCATATATTCCTAACCTCATCACTATTGACATTACAGCATGTTCTAAATAATGTTAAAGGTTTCCATTTATCAAGATATCTCAGCTGCCAGGAAGAAGACCTTCAGTGGCAGTTTCATTTTGTTTGTTCAGAATACTGGATAAATCTAAGTAATGCACTATGGAAAGACTAAGAATTTTCTGTAAATGACTTCCTCTCTCCTCCTCTGGTAAAAGTATACAGTATTAAGTTTCTTCAATTCCAAACTTTCCATCTTCCTCACTTATTAATGTTGTAGGAATTTTTTCACTGCTTTTAAAATTGTAAATTTGGGGCTGGGGATTTAGCTCAATGGTGCCGCTACCTGCCTCACAAGCACAAGGTCCTGAGTTCGACCCCTGATACCAAAAAAACCAAAAACTGTAAATTTTAACTATTACATTTTATATATTTTACATACAATCTTTAAATTTTAAATGTTTGTCTTTTTTCTGATTTACTGAGATAGTGCTGAAAATGTTTTGACTTTAAGCCATTTAAGTATTATTTCAGTAAAATTCTTGAATGTTTTTACTTAGTATGATAAAAAAATATTGTAGATTGGAATTTTGGCAGGTGGTAATCAAGGTCATGACCTCTAAATAATCACTTTTATTGGTTTCCAGTTCTGATTCTCTGGAAACCTTTTGGTTTGGTTGTTTCTTGTTAGTTTTGTTTTGTTTTTGGTACCAGGGATCCAACTTGGGTCCTTGCATTTGCAGAGCAGGCAGCAGAACCACTGAGCTAAATCCCTTGTGTTTGCTGTTAGTTTTAATCTTTGTCATTATTTACAATTCAATAATTAAAGAAACCCATAATTAGGAAAAAGCATATCATTTCCACTTATGTTTATTTTAAATTTTGAAGTCTGAGCACATTATTAAAGGTATTCTATAAGGAATCTGACAAAATTACTGACTAAACTGTGGGGAGGGGAAAAAAATAAAAACCTGTAGAACTGAGAAATAACAAATCTGTGTAATTATTGGACTTCATATCCATCTTCCCATATAAAGTATAATGTATAATTATTTTTATAGTGCATATCACTTATAGAAATGTTGCATTTAGCTTAAAAAGCCTTACTTCTGTGTTTTACAAAGATTGATTATACAAACCCAAATGTACAAATGGGAGCTTTATAATCTGATATGACTCAGTCTTGGAAACTTACTGCAACTGTTTTGCAGTTCACTTGATATCACATGACTCACTTCAATGGTTTAAACCTCGTCTAGTAGTGATCAAAGTTCATTTGGTTAGGGGTTTTTTGTTTTTTTTTTTTTGGTGTGTGGATGACTTTTTTCCACTTTGTTGTGGATTGATTGTCTTTCAAAATACCCAATGTAGTCCTTCCTCTTATTCTTTTGAATCTCAGAACATGGTAGTTTTATGCACAATGCAACCTCCAATCACAATACAGAGGGGGAAAATTTTTTAAATTTGAAATAATCTGCATGGAAGTGCTTCTGTAAAGCACATCATTTAAATATGAAGATTTGTTAATTCCATTACCCTCAAATATTAAAATTCAAAAAGGATAACATGTCACTTTAAAATCAGTTGTGTGAACCCTATTTCAAGTTACCATTATCCTATAATGTGCTAAAGAAAAGCAAACACATACAGAACATGTTATCTCCTCTATCCACTTGGACACTTGCCCAGGTGATCTAATTTTCTCAGCACAGATTTTTCTGTTGTTTATTAAAAACCTATATTTGGACACTCCAAATCTGTAAAACTTTGACACATCTTCACAAAAGAAACTTCTTAGTGGTTTAGCTAGTAGATTGAAGAGAAAAAAATTTTTAATCTTTGCATATCAGTAATGATTATAGAGTTCCTTGGAGATTCAGCATATCTATCCCAGCCAGTCCTCTGTGCCTTAAATTTCACTTATAATTTGTATATATAGTTATAATCATTAACAGTATTTTTCAGTGTTAAATTTTTACTATCATGCAGTTAGAAACTCTGCTGTTTCCTGTCAAAACCTACGTTCATCAGACGATGAACATGACAGTTTCCTGTTTTCTTATTAACCATACAGCGTTTATTCTTTGTAAGTTATATAACTTATCACTTTTCTTTTCTAATTATTAAATGCTTTTCAGGCCAGTATTGTTTAAAAATTCAGAAAAAATCCTAAAATCTAACCTCTTTCTTGATAATGCAAGGCTATGATTTTGTTAGCTTTTTAAGTTAGGAGTGTGTCAGATGTCTTAAATATTATTTAAATAAATTCTACATGTTTTTTTTTTTTTTACCCTGTTTCTTAATGCATAACATGATGAAGCAGCCCACATCAGGTAAGAACCAATAACATAATTTGGGTCTTGTATGTAAGCACTTTCATCTCTCTGCTTATTAATATTCTTATCTAGTATATGAAAGGATGAAATAATCAGTCTTGAGAACTTTTTCAGAATCTCAGCACTTTTTCAATGAGTTCATTAACATTTATGAGCCTACTTATATCAAGTCAAAATGCTAAATTCTAGGATACTAAAATTATTTTTAAATGCTTCCTATAATCAAGGGACTTAATAGAAATAGAATATATGTACAGCAATGAGTTACTCTGTATTTTTCCAGAGTGCTTATTTTAAATATTTATCTCCAGAATTAAATAAAATGATTTGAAAAAACCTGTCTATATATATACTAAATCATATCTGTTAACTGCAGTATATCAATGAAAATGTTTAACCATTTGCTTCAGAATACTGTAAATTTTTATTAAAATGGTTTATAAAATGCTAATATTTTAAATTAGTTTACAATCAGAATAATGTTAAAAATATCTTTTAAAAATAAAAGAAACAGGGCTGGGGATTTAGCTCGGTTTCGCCGCTTGCTGCACAAGCACAAGTACCCGAGTTCGATCCCCAGTACCAATAAATAAATGAATGAATGAATGAATGAAAGAAAGAAACAGCTGAGTGTGGTGGCATACTCCTGTAATCCTAGCACTCAACTTTTCTTTCAAACTGGCAGTATTGTGTGTTTCAATCTTAGAGTTAAAAGAATAATTCCTCAGGCAAAAATCTAGTAAAATTAGAGTTAATACTAGTATACAAAAATGTATACAGTATCAAAATGAGCTACATACAGTATATGGGAGCCAAAACAAGAAATTTCTCTTATGGGTCCATGTAAAGAAGAAAGACAAATGGACTGGCAAAAACATGTTAGGCTGATGGCTACCATCTAAGTAAGGGTAATTTTATGATGGACATTAGTCTAAGTGCGTAACTTAGTGGTCATCTGGTCAAGTCCAGAGGTTAAATTTAGAAATACTAGTAAGGGAATGAATAGCAATTGCATGTCTTTCCGGCTATCTCCCACAGATTTTCTTTCTTAAGCTTTTCTTTAGTAGATGAAATATAAATGCTGTCTAGCCTAATGAGTAATCACAAAAATGAGCATGCTCATTTAACTACCATAAAGATCAAGAACTAGGACATTACTGGAATATCAGGATCCCCTTTGTCACTCCTCCACTTATTATCCTCTCCTCATTTCCTCATTGTCCAGACTTCTGACATCACAAATTAGGTCTGTCTAAATTTAAACTTTATATGTACTGACAAAATCATATAGATTGAGATATTTTGGATTTGTCCTCTTTTGAGAATTGTCCATGCTGTTCCATGCAGCAACAGTCTGTTCATTTTTGTTACTCTATAGTAGTATCTCATTGTATGGATATACCATTGTTCATTCATTCTCTTCTTTTTTCTTTTTCCTATTTATAAACATTTGCGTTTTTGCCATTTGGGGTTATTGTGAATTCTGTTATGAATTCTTTTGTAGATACATTTTAGTACACTGTACTTACTTCTATTTGTATGCCTAGGAGGGAGTGGAATTGCTTGGTGACTATTATCACTTAACCAAGACACTTGGGAATGAAAACAAGGCACTAATAATAATTCTTCTGTGACAACAAGCATAAGCTTGGACTGTTCTAAGCAAACTAAAACATGAGGTATGATTTTAAAAAATATGGTGAATGTTTATTTTTAAATTGATTACAGTAAAAGACACATTGCCATTAATCTTCTCAAAGTACTTCTCCTTGCTTTGAACACACTCATCCCATCATTCTTGCCACTCTGAAACGGTTCTGGAAGCCCTCTTTCATGTATTTAGTTGTGCTGTCATGACTGCATTGATGTCTTATGTCATTTTGACTGGGAAAGAGCCAGAAGTCACACGGTGCCAGATCTGGTGAAGAAAGTGACAAGAATGATGCAATAAGTTTGTTTAAAGTAAATGGGAGTATTTTGAGGGAGATTAATGGCAACAGGTCTTTCACTGTAATATATATTTTTTTTAATTTAAGCATTCACAGGCTGGGGATTTAGCACAGTGGTTCCAGTGCCTACCTCGCAAGCACAGGGTCCCAAGTTGGATCCCCAGTACCAGAAAAAAAGAAAAAGAAAGAAATTTAAGCATTCACTGCGTATTTTGATCATACTTCATGCATGTTTCTTCTAGCATAGGGTATATAGATGTTCAACTAGTAAGCCACTGCTGAACCGTTTTCCAAACAGCATGTACTGGCTTATATTCTCACCAACAATGTACAGTATTCCTCATTTTTACTGATATAATTAGGTAACCAAAAATTCCACGTTGTACAAGCGGTGATCAAAACATATAGTGAATGTTTAAAAAAATTATTATAGTAAAAGACACATTGTAGGGCCGGAGATTTAGCTCAGTGGTTCTGGCGCCTGCCTCAAAAGCGCAAGTTCCCAAGTTCAATCCCCGGTACCAAAAAAAAAAAAAAAATCATCATTTGTATTCCTTTAAAAAAAAAAAACAAAAAACACATTGTCATTGATCATCCTCAAAAGAATTTTGCTTCCTCTCAAAACACTTATCTCATCTTTCTTGCCACTTTCTGAAGCAGTTCTAGAAATCCTCTTTCAG
The DNA here is from genome assembly GCF_053883595.1 of Heterocephalus glaber. NCBI lineage: Eukaryota > Metazoa > Chordata > Mammalia > Rodentia > Bathyergidae > Heterocephalus > Heterocephalus glaber. Next base: position 27,537,735 of record NW_028258296.1, on the reverse strand, counting down.
TGTCTTTACAAGGTGTGATCAAAAAATGCAGTGAATGGCCAGGGATGTAGCTCAGCAGCACCACACCTGCCTGGCAAGCACAAGGTCCTGAGTTCAATTCCCGGTAGGCATGGGGGGCAATTGACTGGGCTGGGAATGTAGCCCAGCAGCACAGTGCCTGCCTGGCAAATGCAAGGTCTTGAGTTCAATCCCTGATACCAAAAAAACCCCAAAAATACAGTGAATGCTGCTATCTGTTGCCACCCCATGGAAAGGCAGGGTCGTAAAAGCGTTATGGTGTGTCCTCACTGGGTCTGGAACTGTGTAACTCCTGGGTCTTCCTCAACATCAAAATGACCATAAAAGATCATGAATTAATTTAGGACATCAAGGCAGCCACAGCAATGCAACTAAAAGCACTCACAAAAGAAGGCCTCTAGAGCTGCTTCAGCAAATAGCAAGAATGATGGGATAAGAGTGTTTGAAGTGCGGAGTATTATAAGAGAGTAGCAATGTGTCCTTTTTTTTCTTTTTTGTATTAAATTCTTTTATTGGTACATTGTAGGTATACAACACAATTACATTTCTCATTGGGAATTGTACCTTTACATAATGCATCTTGGTTCTTATTTTTTCCCCATTCCTAGCCCTCCCTTCACCCCCTCCACCCTTCCCTATTTACAAAGACTTTATTTCCATTTTTTCCATTTCTCATCATTTTTTCCTTTCCCCTGCCCCTCCCACTACCCCTACCCCTTTGGACCTTTTCTTCCTATTTTACATTATCGATTATTCATTCTAATCATTGGTACATTTTAGGTATACAATATAATGACATTCATCATTGGAAATTTGCACCTTTACCTAGTCTCTCTTGGTTCTTATTTTTCACCCTTGCCCAGCCCTCTCTTCAACCCCTCCAGTCCTCCCTATTTACAAAGATTTTGTTCCTATTTTTCCATTTTCTCATGTTAATCCCATTCCCTTCTATCCTTTCCCCTAGCCCTCCCACTTCCTTCCCCTTTGCCCCATTTCTTCCTATTTCACATTACCTATTATACATTTAGTCCTTATTTACACTTTCAGTTTCTCACACCAGAGAAACTATTCGGTATTTACACATCTGTGTCCTATTTATTTCACTTAAGAGTATTCCCTCAATGCATCCACTTAGCTATAAATGTTTCTAATTTCTCATTTTTTATGGCTGAGTAGTACTCCATTTTATAAAAAAACCACATTTTCTTTATCCAGTCTCCAGTTGATGGGCATTTGGGCTGTTTCCAAGATTTAGCTATTACAAACTGCGTTGCTATGAACATGGGTGCACATATATCACTGTGGTATGATTCTTTTAATTCTTTGGGGAAGATCCCCAGCAGTGGAATAGCGGGGTCAAATGGGACTTCCAATCCTAGTTCTTTGAGGTATCTCCATACCGATTTCCACAGTGCTTGCACCAGTCTACACTCCCACCAGCAGTGGAGCAGGGTTCCTCTTTCCCCACAGCCCCGCCAGCATTTGTTATTGGTTGATTTCATGATAGCAGCCATTCTTTCTGGACTGAGGTGGAATCTCAGCATTGTTTTCATTTGCATCTCTCGAATGACCAGTGACGTTGAACATTTTTTCATGTATTTATTTGCTGTTTCTACTTCTTTGTGTGAGAAATGTCTGTTCATTTCAGATGCCCATTTTTGGATTGGGTCTTTAAATTTGGGAGGTCTGATCTTTTTAAGTTCTTTATAGATTCAAGATAGTAGACCTTTGTCTGAGGAAGAGCAGGTGAAGATTTTTTCCCACATTGTGGATTGTCTCTTCACACTGCTGGTGGTTTCTCTTGCTGTGCAGAAGCTTTTTAATAAGAAGAGATCCCATTTGTTGATTGTTTGTGCTAGTTCATGGACAACTGAGGTTTTGTTCATAAAATCTTTTCCTACACCGATGTCTTCAAGGGTTCTACCTAACCTCTGTTAAAACTGGTTTAGAGTTTCTATTTTAATATTTAGATCTTTAATCCATTTTGATTTTAGTTTAGTGCATGGTGAGAGATACAGGTCTAGTTTTAATCTTTGGCAAGTTGAAGCCCAGTTTTTCCAGCACCATTTATTAAAGAGGCTATCTTTCCTCCAGTGAGGGTGTTTGGCTCCTTTGTCGAAGATGAGATGGCTGAGTGTGTCTGGCGTTGTTTCTGCATCTTCTAATCTGTTCCACTGGTCCTCAGGTCTGTTTCTTTGCCAGTACCATGCTGTTTTTATCACAGTAGCTTTGTAGTAGAGTTGCAGGTTGGGGATTGTGATACCCCCTGCCATGTCTCTGTTACCTAGAATTGCTTTTGCTATTCAGGGTCTCTTCTTGCTCCAAATGAATTTTTGGATTGTTTTCTCGATGTCTATGAAGTATGCTGCTGGGATCTCCATTGGAATTGCATTAAATCTATATAGCAGTTTTGGAAGTATGGCCATTTTCACTATATTAATCCTTCCTACCCAGGAGCAGGGGATGTCTGTCCATTTTCTGATATCATCTTCAATCTCTCTTTCCAGAGTGCCATAGTTTTCAGAGAAGAGGTCTTTGATTTCTTTTGTTAGGATGATTCCTAGGTATTTCAGTTTTTTGGATGCTATTGTGAAAGGAATTATTTGCCCTATTTCTCTCTCAGTGAGTCTGTCATTGGTGTAGAGGAAAGCTATTGATTTTTATGTGTTGACCTTGTAACCAGCTACTTGACTGAATTTGGTTATTAAGTCTAGAAGACTTTTGGTGGAGTTCTTGGGGTCTTCTATATAGAGTATCATGTCATCTGCAAATAATGACAATTTGACTTCTTCATTTCCTATCTTTATTCCTTTTATTTCTTTCTCTTGTCTAATTGCTGTGGCTAATGTTTCCAGAACTATATTGAACAAGAGTGGTGATAGTGGACATCCTTGTTTGGTTCCTGATTTTAGTGGGAAGTATTTCAGTTTTTGACCATTTAGTATGATATTGGCTGTTGCTTTTTCATAGATGGCTTCTATCAGTTTGAGGTAGAGACCATCTATTCCAATTTTTTGTAGGGTTTTTATCATAAATGCATGTTGGATTTTGTCAAATGCTTTTTCTGCGTCTATGGAGATAATCATATGGTTTTTGTCCTTGGCTCTATTGATATAGTGTATTACATTAATTGATTTTCGTATATTGAACCATCCCTGCATCCCTGGGATGAATCCCACTTGATCAGGGTGTATGATCTTCTTGATGATCTTCTGCATTCTGTTTGCCAGTATCTTATTAAGGATTTTTGCATCTATGTTCATTAGTGAGATTGGCCTATAGTTCTCTTTTTCAGTTGGGTCTTTCTGTGCTTTGGGGATCAAGGTGATGCTTGCTTCCAGGAATGAATTTGGGAGTATTGCTTCCCTATCAATTTCATTGAAGAGTTTCAACAGTAGTGGCAGCAGTTCCTCTCTAAATGTCTTGTAGAATTCAGCAGTGAAGCCATCAGGGCCCAGGCTTTTCTTAGTTGCTAAGGTTTTAATTACATTTTCAATTTCATTGGTTGATATTGGGTTGTTCAGAATTTTTAGGTCTTCTTCGTTCAACTTTGGTAATTCATATGTATCTAGGAATCTGTCCATTTCTTCTGTGTTGTCCATCTTATTGGTGTATAGGTTCTGGAAGTAGGTATTGATGATCCTCTGGATTTCTGCTGGGTCTGTTGTAGTTTCACCCTTTTCATTCCTAATTGCATGGATTTGGGCCTTTTCTTTCCTTTTTCTGACAAGGTTGACTAAAGGTTTATCAACTTTGTTGATTCTTTCAAAGAACCAACTCTTGGCTTCATTGATTGTTTTTGTATCGTTCTCTTAGTCTCCATTGCATTGATTTCTCCTCTGATCTTTATAATTTCTTCCATTGTATGAGCTTTGGGGTTGTCCTGCTCTTCTTTTTCTAGAAGCTTGAGGTTCAGCATCAGGTTGTTTAATTGGGATCGTTCTGTTTTCCTAATATGCGTATTCACTGCTATGAATTTCCCTCGTAAGACTGCTTATTGTGTCCCATAGATTCCGATATGTTGTATTGTCATTGTCATTTAATTGAAGGAACTGTCTGATTTTTTTCTTTAATTTCCTCTGTGACCCATTGGTTATTCAGAAGTGTGTTGTTCAATTTCCACATGCTTATGAAATTTTTTGAGTTTCTTTTGCTATGGATCTCCAATTTCATCGCACTATGGTCTGGTAATATACAGGGGATAACTTCAATTCCTTTGCACTTACTTAAACATGTTCTATGTGTGAGTATGTGGTCTATTTTGGAGAATGAGCCATGTGCAGCTGAGAAGAATGTGTATTCTGATTTTGTGGGGTGGAAGACTCTGTAAACATCTGTTAAGTTCATTTGTTCAAGAGTTCGATTGAGTTCTAGTATTTCATTACTTATTTTTAGTCTAGTTGATCTATCTATTTGTGACAGTGGGGTGTTGAGGTCCCCCACTACAATTGTATTAGTGCATATATGGCTTTTCATGTCCATTAGTATTTGTTTTATATAGTTAGGTGCACTAGTGTTTGGTGCATGGATATTTATGATTGTCATCTCTTCCTCTTGGATTCTTCCCTTTACAAGGATGTAGTGTCCTTCTTCGTCTCTCTTAATCAGTGTTGGTTTGAAATCTACTTGATCTGCCAAGAGGATAGCTACTCCTGCTTTTTTTCGGGTTCCTGTTGCATGCAGTATTGTTTTCCACCCTTTTACTTTCAGTCTGTGAGTTTCCTTTTGAATGAAGTGTGTTTCTTTTATGCAGAATATTGTTGGATTTTGCTTCTTGACTCATTCTGCCAGTCTATTTCTTTTGATTGGTGAATTGAGACCATTAACATTGATGGTTATAACTGAAACGTATTGACTTGTCATTGCCATGACTTTTTCTTGTTGTTGGGTTCTCCCCCTTTACATTTAATTTCTTGTCATGCCAGGTGGGTTCATTCTGCTTTGCTTCCTGGGGTTGTGATCCTCAATGTCTGTTCCTAGGCTATTCTGTAAAATTCTTTGGAGTGCTGGTTTGGTATTCACGAAGTTCCTAAGGTCCTCTTTGTCATGAAAGTATCTTCTTTCTCCATCCATTTTGAAAAATAGTTTTGCAGGGTACATCAATCTGGGTTGGAGGCTGTTTTCTTTTAGGGCTTGGAATATGTCACTCCAAGCTCTTCTTGGCTTGATGGTTTGTGTTGAGAAGTCTGCTGTGATTCTGATGGGCTTTCCTTTGTATGTGATTTGTTTCTTTTCTCTGACTGGTTGGAGAACTTTGTTCTGTTGTGTTTCTGGAATCTTAACAATTATATGCCTGTGTGTAGATTTTTTTTGATCAAGGCTATTTGGAGTCCTATGTGCCTCACTTATCTGTATGTCAAGTTCTTTTCCCCTGCTTGGGAAGTTTTCTGCCATTATTTCTGTGAAGAGATTTTTTTATGTCATCTTCACTCTCTCCTGTTTCTTCATTGAGCCCAATCAGTCTTATGTTATTCTTTTTTGCATCATCTAGCAGCTGCTGGATTGATTTCTCATGTTCCCTTATAATTTTGAAGCAATTTTTCTTTTCCTGGTTACTAATTGCAATCTTATCTTCTATATCTGAAATTCTGTCCTCACACTGGCTCATTCTGCTGTGTAGACTTTCAATGGAGTTTTTCATGTCCTGGAAATCTATTTGCATCTGTTTTATGGATTCCATTTGTTTCTTATGTTGGGATTCCATCATATTCCTCAGCTCCTCTCTAGATTTATTAGTCATGTCTTGCACTAGGGGCACAATTTCTCCTGTTATCTGAGAAATTATTTCTGATTTCATTTTTTCCAGATCCCCTTTTGTTGCCAGTTCAGTGGGTCCAGGTGGTTGAGTATCAGAGTGTTCCATCTCATTTCCCTTTGGGGTTGCTGTAGGTGATCTGGAAGTCTGGTTTTGAGACTTATTTAAGTGTTTTCTCATTTCAACTGGGGTGGAGGGCTTTTAACACCTGCACGGATTACCTCCTCTGAGCTGGGTGAGGTGGGACAGGGGCCGCGAGCAGCAGTAGGGATGGTGACCCAAAAGCCCTTTCCTGTGGGCTGGGAGCAGCCGGAGGGATGGTGGCCGGGAAACCCCTTCCTCTGGACCAGAAGCAGTGTTACGATGGCTCAGAAGCCCCTCCCTCTGGGCCCGGAGCGGTGGGAGGGATGGTGGCCCGGAAGCCCCTTCCTCTGGACCAGGAGCAGCGGGACAGAAGGTGGCCCAAAAGCCCTTTCTTCTGGGCTGGGAGCAGCGGGAGGGATGGTGACCAGGAAGCCCCTTCCTCTGGACCAGGAGCAGTGTTACGATGGCTCAGAAGCCCCTACCTCTGGGCCGGGAACAGTGGGACTCAGTACCTTGGTCTGGTGGTCTGGTGTCCTCTGCGCCTTGGTAATGTGGAATCAGGTGGCTGCCTGTCTGCAGTGGGGTGATTCGGTGTCTTCCGCGTGACTCAGGACCTCGGTAGGGCGTGCACAGACCTGCCTGTCTGCAGCGGGCTGATTTGGCGTCTTCCGCGGGACTGGGGACCTCGGTAGGGTGTGGGCAGACCTGCCTGTCTGCAGTGGGGTGATTCGGCGTCTTCCTCCTGACCAGCAGTGTGTCTTTTACCATAATAATTTTTTAATTTAAACATTCACTGTATTTTTAAATTATATGTAGTATTTCCTATTAAAAACATGGAATGAAGCTATTAATTTAGTCAATTAAGGGACTGTTAATTTGCTTTGACAACTAACATGAAAGGTGGTAAGACGATCTCTTGCAAAAATTCAGTTTTTGTTGTTACAAAATCTTCGTAAGATAGTTTGGCAGTATCTACTAAAATTTAACATATATATTTTTATTCTGTGTGTGTTAACCCAATGTTGAACCCAGGGCCTTCAGACTGAGCTACATCTCCAACCTTTTATTTTGAGGCAGGACATTCCTTAATTGCTAAGTTACGCAGGCTGGACTTGAACTTGTTGTCCTCCCGCCTCAGCCTCCCACAGTGCTTGGTTTGGTTTACACTTACTCTCTTTGTCATATAGAGAAATGAGTGCTTATCTTCACCAAAAGACACATTTCAGAATGTTTATAGCAATAATAGGCTGGAGACAACTCAAATGGCCAGTAACAGTAGAATGAATAAATTACAATATTCACATGTAGAATACTATAGCTGAAAAAGTGAACTACTCTATATGTCAGTATTGATAAGTCTCACAGACATGATGAGTAACAGGAGCCAGACACAAATGACTACATACCATATGAGCCTTTATGTTAAATGCAAGATCTTTCAAAGTGGATCTGTGGACCATCCTCTTCCAAATCGCCTAGAATACTTGTTTAAAATAGATTCCTGAGCTCATCTGATGAATCCAGACACCTCAGAATAGGGTTCAGAAATCTGTCCTTTAATAAATCCAGAATGTTTCTGTGAGTACCAAAATTTATCAATTACTTATCTAGTTAATTAGGAAGTCAGAAGGGTATTTTACTTTCAGTGACATTCTCACATAAGTAAGGATTCCAGAGAGACTTTCTGAGTTGAATTGTCAGCAAGATCATCTCTCTGGTAGTTGTGACTCTTTTAGCTGATGTTGTTTGGAAAATGCATAGATGTAAACCAGTATGTAAAATAAGTTATTTGTAAACAGTAAAGATGTATAAGGTAGTCATTAAAAGGAGACAGTGGTTTTAGTACAATAAACTTGTTTTTACTAATTTTACATATCCATATTTGAGAATAAAAGAATCTGAAAGGTAGAATTAGATTACATAATATAGTTTTGTCTAAAACATTTCAGTTCAACAGGCCAGAGTTATTTTTTAAATGTCTCTTCTGAAGCTGGGGACATAAAAATCCAGGTTTAGGGGTGTATTGTTATATTGAAACAAAAGTGGCCATAATTTGGTGATTCTTGCAGCTAGATAATGGCAGCATTAGGGGTTCACGAAATTATTCCTTGTGTTTTAAATATTTCATAATAAAAAATTTAAAACCTTTCACTTACCTGATTGAGAAAAATGAAAGAAAAAAGCCAAAGTGGAACAAAGCTGTAGGGAACAAGAACCTTACATGCAGTGTTTTTGAGGGTGTGAATTCTTACCACTTTTCTGAAGGATAGCTTAAATAGAATTCAAGGTTCTTAAGAATGTTGAAAACCTTGTGCTGTATTTTATACTTCTGGCTATATGTGTTAAAGGCATAATAAGGCAACTTTGCAGAGCTTTGTGTTCAGAAATGTTCATGGTAGTGCTATGTTACAAGGAGGATGGGACCTAAATCTCCCAGCAAGCGGTTTGGTTAAGGAGATGATGGTGCATTCCTAAACAACACTATGAAACTATTAAAAGATTATGATACTGAAAAATGTGATATGTTAGTAGTGAAAAATCAGGTTATAAAACAGTATGTAGGTGTAGTGACCATAATAAATGCATTTTTGGCAAAACTGAAAAACTTTTTAGAAAACTATTAATTACATAACTTAATATATTTTTTGAAAATAATTTGAGTTAGAAAAATCTAATCCTGAAAGGTATATTAAAATGTTAATGGATTATCTCAGGATAGTGGATTATGGAATTACTTTATTTTCTAAATTGTCTTAAATTGAAACATTGTTTATGTAGTAAGTACACAAACTAAAAAGTATAATGAAGACCATTTTTTATAGTTATTCTGTAGTTTTTTTATAAAAGTATGTCTTCGCAAGAAATAAATTTTTTCTCCCTAGTCTGTTTTCTCTTTGTTGGCTTTTTCCCTGGTGTCTCTTAGATGCTGTCGTCAAATATCTGGTAATATTTGACACTCTACTCTAACTTTTAAGAGTGCAGAACTAAAAATCTGACAGTTCTGAATCTTTGAGTAGGACTTCTTGACCATGACCTTCATTGTAGGGTGATCTTGTTGAGGTCCTCCTTTGGGTTTGCCTCAAGATTCTCTTCAGAGACCAGTTCCTTTACTTATAATTCCAGAGAGTCCTGGTGCCTCTATTTTCTTGGTGAACCTCAAAAGTACTTCCAGTCACAATAGTGACTTTAAAACCTATGTCTAGGCCCTGGTGTAGTGGTACATGTTTGCACTCAGGAGGCTGAGGCAGAACGATCATTGTGAGTTTGAGACCAGCCTGGGCTACACACAGTGAGTTCAAGGCCAGCCTGGACTACAGAACAAGACCCTGTCTCAAAAAACAAACAAAAAATTCACTGGGAAACATAATGCTTTTTTCTTTTCAATGATAAGAATTTATTACTGGTATTTCACAAATAATTTCTGGTTTTGCTCAGCGTTGTGAAGATATTCCTACGCTTGATCTAGACAGAAGGCTGAGAAGCAATGAAGATATTCCTGTATTATTTATTCAAACACTAGGAAGGACAATGAGCCTCAAAATAGTATGCTAAATTAAGTATGTATACTTTTCAAGTCTTTTAGAGTCAATAGCTTTTATCAGTTTCGTGATCCCCTGATTGACCCAAAGGAGAGTTCAGCAAAGCCAAAAACAAACAAAAATTCAGCTTTTTTAAAAAAACATAGCCATTCCTAACTAAACCTTGTATTTATACCAGAAAAAGTTCCAGGAAAAGACTCTTATTTAACAGAATGCTCCTTATGCTGACCTTTACATGGTGAAGTTGGCCCAGAATAGCTTGGTTGCAATACTGGAATGATGGCATCCACTTGTATATATCAGACACACGTAAGACAGATGTTCATTCAGAAGCACTTTTGTCCTGAGTAATTAAGTGTTCCATTTCAGTTCAATCAACTCCTTAATGGCTTTAGATCCCCACACCTCCCCCTGTGCTAAGTTGGCTTCATGCATGCTAGACAGACACTTCACCACTGCTCTGTACCCCAACTTATGCATGATTCTCAAACTTTAGAATATATCAGAATCTAAGATGCTTTAAAAATCAGATTCTGAGAGTTTATTCACAGGACTTTGATTCCTTAGATTGGAGAAGGAGTTTACATTTTTAACAGTTAATCTTTGGTTCTCCTGATGTAAATGATCAGTGGATTATATTTTAAAATACACAAATCTAAATTTGCTACTCATAATAAAATGAAAGTTTTGTTTTGTTTGTTTAGAAGAAAGGGGATTGGGAAGATTGGTTGTCTGCTTTTAAATATAATTCACTCCACTTTTCCCCCCTGTAGCGCTGCTAGGCCTGCAGGTCTGTGAAGAACCGCATAAGCGGGTCTTTATTCCACAGGATGGGGTTTGTTAAAGTTGTCAAGAATAAGGCCTACTTTAAGAGATACCAAGTGAAGTTTAGAAGAAGACGAGAGGGCAAAACTCATTACTGTGCTCGGAAATGCTTGGTGATCCAGGACAAAAATAAGTACGACACACCTAAATACAGGATGATAGTTCGTGTAACTAACAGAGATATCATTTGTCAGATTGCTTATGCCCATATTGAAGGGGATATGATAGTCTGCGCAGCATATGCACATGAACTACCAAAATATGGTGTGAAAGTTGGCCTAACAAATTACGCTACAGCATATTGTACTGGCCTGCTGCTGGCCTGCAGGCTTCTTAATAGGTTTGGCATGGATAAGATCTATGAAGGCCAGGTGGAGGTGACTGGAGATGAATACAATGTGGAAAGCATTGATGGTCAACCTGGTACCTTTACCTGCTATTTGGATGCAGGCCTTGCCAGAACTACAACTGGCAATAAAGTTTTTGGAGCTCTGAAGGGTGCTGTGGATGGAGGCTTGTCTGTCCCTCACAGTACCGAACGATTCCCTGGTTATGATTCTGAAAGCAAGGAGTTCAATGCAGAAGTACATCGGAAGCACATCATGGGTCAGAATGTTGCTGATTGTATGTGTTACCTAATGGAAGAAGATGAAGATGCTTATAAGAAACAGTTCTCGCAGTACATAAAGAACAATGTAACTCCAGACATGATGGAGGAGATGTATAAGAAAGCTCATGCTGCTATAGGAGAGAATCCAGTCTATGAAAAGAAGCCGAAAAGAGAAGTTAAAAAGAGGTGGAACTGTCCCAAAATGTCCCTTGCCCAGAAGAAAGATAGGGTAGCTCAAAAGAAGGCAAGGTTTCTCAGAGCTCAGGAGCAGGCTGCTGAGAGTTAAACCAAATTTCCTATGAAGATTTTTCAGATGACAACCAATAAACGTATTCATCAAGCAAAAAATAAAAATAAAAATAAAAATAATTCACTCCTGAACGTTTAGTAATCAGGATAAATAGTCCAGCATTTTTTTGTTTGTTTTGGACAGGTTCTCGGTATGTAGTTCAGGCTGGCCTTGAATTCACTGTGTACCCCCAGCTGGCCTTGAATTCATGGCAATCCTCTGGCCATAGCCTCCTGAGTCCTAGGATTACAGCATGAGCCACCACGTCCAGCAATATAGCATTTTCATGCAAACAGCCAGTACCCCTACATTTTAGAGGGCCCAGCTCTGGCCTTCTTAAAGCCAAGCCAGCTCACAAAATAAGATCTACCAGAAGATGTGCCCATGTGAAGCCCATAGAGCCATTTTCAGACCATACCCAAGACCCTAGAATTCCCTGCCCAAATACCTTTTTCCAAGTCCTATGTAGGCCTCCTCCCTCATCAGAACCACTGTGCACACTTCTAAATCCAAAGGATTACTATGAACTGCCTTTAATTTTGCCAGATAGGTCCTTTACCTTCACCTTTTTCTTCCTTCCTCCAAAAAAACTCCTCTCCCTTTGCTATATTAACAGTTCTCAAAGAAGCATTAATCATATCCTTTGACATTGAGGAAAAGATCCCTCAACCTGTAATTAATTTTGCATAATTACATCTGATAAGATGCTCCAGTGTTTTAATTGCAATACATTTTGTTAGGGCATAGGAAAGCCACAGCTTTCCAAACAATTGAGAAGTTGTGGTTCTTTTGCCATACTCCTACAACAGCCAGGAAGAAGAAAGATACGTGTCCTATAACATTTCTTCAAAGTATCTGGAAGAAAAAAGAGAAAGGAAGAGATTAACTGACTCAGTTTAACACTCAGAGCTATAAATCATGTGTTGCAATATGGTGATAGGATATTGCATCAGAACACAGTAATTGTAATAATGCAATGGGTATCACAACCTCAAGGAGGTCTTTTGGTGCTCTGTGCCTTTTTCCTAAAGATTTGGCTAAGTTTAGACCCCTTCTTTTCTGCTAAGGAGAAAAGTATTTAAAACCCATTGTACTTCACCGTAATTTTGTCATCATGGTTAGGGCAGGGGCATTTGTTTATAGTTGAAGGTCGACCTGGGTCAGACATCACTGCACTGAGCCCCAGCGTCTCTCATGTTTCCCCTTGTCACATGCAAGCAGGAAAATGCTGAGGTTTCTTCACATCTTCCTGGAAGTCTGTCAGGAAAGCTGGGAGGTATTATGGCAAGACTGAAATGTCTTTATTTTCAGAACCGTTAGTTTTGAAAGTGTATGTAATACTTCCTGAATGTTTCACATTGCTTTTATCTCAAGATTTGAAAGATAGTGACTAGGAATTTGTCTCTGAGAAACAAGAATGAAGGTTGATAGTAAGGATAAGTGTAAGAGGCATAGAGAATATTTTAACAAGATCTTTAATGTCAAGGTATTTGGTAATTAATTACTGTTTTTTAAGGTTTTTTAATTCTGCTGTATTGTAGGAGAAAATTCTTGGTGTTTGGAAGAATGAAACAAGTGAAAGAATACCAAAATTAAAGTTTATGTTTAAAACATAGGCTCTTGAGGACAGGACTGGTGTCTTAATTATTTGTTAGTGCAACTGATTTTATCCGTGGTGGTGAGTTTGGAGGTTTGAAGGAATTGAGGCAAAAGTCTGGCAGATGATGAAAAAAATCACTTTAATCCTGATAAAACTGCTTTTGGAGAGAGTGGTTTAAATTTAGATGAGACAGTAATCTTCCAGTAGGGAACTCTAGAATTAGTGAGGAACCCCCACCCCCACCCCAGTAACTACAGGTAGCATCTCTCCCCACAGGAGGGTCTGTCCCTGTAAAACTTCAGAGGAACAGTCTGATTCCCAAGAAAAGAAGTACAGGGGAAAGAGCTAACTAATACATGCTGTTCCTCTCTCCTTCTTAGTGAAAGTCACTCCTCCCTGGGGAAAAGGGGTTAGAGAAGACAGAAGTGTTTCTGCTCTAACTGCAAGCGGTAGAGGTGTAGTGAAATATTGTACCAGAATGGAAAACAGCAAATTTTAATGATTTGTGAATCATCGTCATCATTTACAGAATTATAGGCATGCTGTCAAGATAGTGTATGTGATAGTTAAGAGTATGGTCTTTAAGTTCATATCTTGTAGAAATATAGTTGAAGTATTTACCGGTGAACTGATAGGATGTCTGGGATTTACCTCAAGAACAGGGGTATAATGTATCCAAATTTTCCATGATGTTTTAGTTGTTGAAAGTCGTGAGTGAGTACGTAGAGTTTATTATATTTTCTTTAGAACAGTGAAGGCCTAGGTTAAATCTGAACTGTGCTCTTAGCTGTTGGACCTTAGCAAGTTAACCGAGTCTCCATTTCATAATCTATAGAATGAGAATAATTAAATCTACTGCATAGGACTATGTGATGATTTGGTTAAATTAAGCTACATGCCAATTACAAAATACATAGAGAGCACTTAAAAACTGATAGTTGTTATTATACCTGTGAAACAAAAACATATCAAGATAGTTTCTTTCTTAAACATGAAAGAATTTGCCTTCTTGCTGTATGTGTGTGTTTTCTCAATTTAAGTTATTAACTTGGATTTTTGTTTTAACAGCTCAGGTGCCTAAAAGGCCAGAGGGATTTCTCAAGCCGACCTCCTTTTGATGGAATCCACATTGTCAACCATTTAATAGGAGATGATGAATCATTCCATTCCTCTGATGAAGAGTTTATAGATAATTCCTTACAGGAAAGTGGCATTGGTTTTCCTTTGCACAGATCTGTCCCAATGTCTTTGGACCCCACTGTGGCAGATGGTAGTGAGAGTGAAACAGAAGACAGTGTGCTGCAGACCAGAGAGAGCGATCAAGTGGTTTCAAAGGAGCGGACCCCACGGAGAGAGTCGTATTCAACCACTGTCTGACCATCACTGTGACCTAGACTGTGGATTTCTTTAAGGGATCAGTTATCATATGATTAGGGATTTTTGGAACATACCTGGTTCATATGTACATATATTATGTTTTACAATCTTATCTGCCTTTTATCTTTGCCAAATCTTCACCACTGATTTTCTATTGCCAGAAAGTAGACTGTAATACGGTTAATGAGTAAAATAAGGTTCTAACAGTATTACTGAATATTGTTTCTTGTTTATAAAATGCAACTGTATCTAAATGTGGGAGCTGTTTTGAAGTTCAAAACTATGGAAAATATAATTTTCTCCAGACAAACTGCTCTTGTGCAATATTTTATGCTCTGTGAACAAATTGTATATTTATGTCTATTAATTTGTTTTCAAGGTTGTAGACTACAGACATTTGATCAAAATAGATACCTGATTTTCTTGTTTTTTTGTGTTTGGGGATATTTTTTCACTAAAATTACTATTTTATTAGTGACTCAAGGTTCTCAAACACAAAGCTTTTTTTCTGTATAATTTTATAAATACAACTTAAGTTACCTGTTTTGAAAGTTTTTGTTTCAATTTCTAATTTTTATGTGTGTCTAATGCTTCCTTGTGTTGGTTACTCGTCAGAGTAATAGATTAAAAATACATTATTTGTACATATTTATAACATTGAACATCATTTTATATGAGGAACATATATTTGCAAAATGACTGCTTTGAGCATTGTATCAGGATGTCTGTAAATAATAGGTTTTTAAAAACTAAAAAATCAGACATTAATATTTTAATAGCTTTAATGTTTTGCTTAGCATTCAGCACTACCAGATTCATAACCTGTTCAAAAACACTATTGGTGATATCTTCATGTATATGTAGCTAATCCATTTTTCATGATTAAAGAGGTTATAGCACATTAATTAGTGCTAATATTCTACTTACTATAATTCAAACAGGCTAAGGTCCAAGATGCACAGCAATTATATCTGCAAATCTATGAACATTATCTTAAGATTGTCTAGTTTCTATCAATAGATAAAGCCATAAAAATCCTTTTAAATTCTTTTGTATCATTTACACTTTTTTTTCTTAGAAAAAACTAAATGCCTGTTATTAATAAATTGGTGGAAATAACCAATTATACTTATCCTATGGAAAGACAAAAGGAATGTATTGACTGGATTCTTTCCACTCTCATTTTCATTAGCAGCTTGTGAAAAGAACAGCTATAGACAATAAGAGGAAAGTAAAATTCAGTTTATATTAAAGTACAGTTTTGCAGAGTATCATGTGTACAACAGCATGCATGAAACAATTATGATAGAAAGGAGTAGAAGAGACAAAAATAATTTCCTATCTAAAACCAGAAGTTAAGCCTTATGCTGCAATGTGGATTGTTTTTCCAGCAAAGTCTTTGTAGCTATTTGTCTGCCTGATAAATGAGAAGAAAATATGGCTTCTGTGTTTAAATTCTAGTGGTTGAGTTCTAGTGGTTAAATTCTATGGTTAAGTAATTTACCTGTGGTGACAAGCTAGTAATTAGCAGAGCCAAGATTTTAATCCAGATCTCTCTTGACACCAAAGCTTTTTAAAACATCCAGTTAATGAATTTCTCAGTTCCCTACTGTTCTGACAATATGACTTAAATAAATTTGATTTAAATATATTTCCTGAATGTTTGCACTCATAAGCTCTACACAGTTTTCAAGTATAGATACTACTCCTAGATTTGATACTACTTTCTAGAACCATAGTGCTTTTGGGATTCTCCTTTGAAATTCTTTACTGTCAGCCTAGAAGGCTGTTGATCCCCAAGTAAAGTGAGATAACACATATTAGTGTCTTGATCCCAACATCAAGAAACCTGAATGAGGCTGGAGATGTAACTCAATGGTAGAGCACTTGTCTATCATGTAAAAGACCCTGAGTTGGTTATCATTACTGCAATAAATAAATATAATTTGGGTGAACTATACAGCAAACTGCAGCCCAAGGCTAATTCCAGTCAGCTGCATGCTTTTACTTTTTTAAATAGAAAAAATTCAAGAGAATATTTTGTGACACATAAAAATTATATAAAATTAAAATTTCAATGTCCTTAAAGTTTACTGGAACACACCCCTACTTATCTGTTTACCATATGTTATGGCTGATTTTATACTATAATGGCAGAGTTGAGTAGTTGCGATGGAGACCATTTGGCCCACGTAGCATAAATATTTACTCTCTGCCCCTTGACAGAAAAGGTTTGCTAACTCTTGACCTAGCTACTCCAGAGTGTTATTTTTACTACTTTAGCTGAGCTTAATAGAAGATCAAACCATTTGCTTACTGTTGAGCTAATGATTTGAAATAATAAAATTTCCTCATGGATCATACACTGTAGAACAATTCAAGATAGAAAGTGTGCCAACTGCTTTATACACACCTTTGATTTTTGTTTTGTGGTGTTGGAGATTGAACCCAGAGCATCATTATGCATGCTGGGAAGGTACTCTATCTTTGACCAACATCTCCAGCCCAGCTATTTTATAAGATGAAGCCTTTGGTTCTATAAAAAATCTTGGAAGGACATCTGTATGTTTGGAGGAGAAAGAAAGGAATAAATTGCAGACTTTTAACACTGTTCTGAATCATTCCATTGATCATGATCTTTAGGATGTGCTTCATTGAGTAAATGTTAATTTAACTTTAAGAACATATTTCTAGAGTCACATTTGAATTTTTAAAGATACTAGAGAATTTCCTAAGTATTCTTTCTAGTTAGAAATTCAGTTTTAAAAGAACAGTGGTAAGGGGCCAGGGATTTAGCTCAGGGTTCTCACCTGCCTCGCAAGCACAAGGACCTGAGTTCGATCCCCAGTACCAAAAAAAAAAAATAGTAAACCTTAATTTGATGATTTTCTTATAATTTGGATAATGAAAAACTAGAAACACTTCTCATTTAAGCTCTTTGATTGAAGGTAGGCACAGTGCCATGTGCCTTTTTTCTAGCTTTTGGGAGGCTGAGGCAAGAAGGTCACTTGAGTCCCACGATTCAAGACTATCCTGGGCAACATGCTGAGATCACATTTCAAAATACACTTTAGAAGAATTTTAAATCTCCCTGGCTTTTAGGATGCAACTGGACAATATGCCCTGGTTTGACTCCATTTCATTCAAGTTAATGTAAATATGTCATTAAAGACATTTGGGGATTGGATTATGTTCTAATATATTTTAATCTCTGATTTTTTGGTTTCATTTAAATGTTATTCACTTAGCATTGAAAAGTATTATGGGGAAAGTGAATGAAATGACTCAATAGAAAAGCATGTTCCCTTGGGATAGTTTACCTTCCTGGTATCATTGCCACCCTAGGTTCATAAACTGAGAGTAGAAACCACAATGATCTGAGTAAGTGGAAATTGTATTGAAGTAATGAAACAGTTCAAGAAAACACATCAACAGACTTTTAAAAAATTATGGCAAACGTTTTTCTTAGAAAAATGGGCAAAGGTACAACTTTACACAATTTCTAATTTTTTTTTCCTAGATAATAGCCATTCAGCATTTAGTAAGACGTCAAGTTTAATTAACTGGCCAGTTACTTTTCCTCAGCTCTGAACATGATGCAGCTTGTTACTCTCCAGATAGTGCCTTTGATTGAAAATAAGGTCTAGACGTTTTGGAGTATATTATTTCTGACATCATAAGAAATCATTTGGTCCCTAATTTCTCATTTACATAATATACTGTAATATTCAGATTTAAAGTAAAATAAATACATGAATTGTTTTGGTAAAGTTCTTTCATGATGAGCTTGACTGTTGTATCATACCAGGCATTGACAACATTTCGTGAAATCAGTGATTTACTTTTTAAAACAATGAGTTTTAGGTTGAAAGTTCTGCTGCTTTACATTAACAAAATGTTTTTAAAATAATTCATTTTCATTTAATTCTACTGAAATTATAGAAATTAAAATTTCTAGTTAAAAGTAGAGTGAATGCTATTTATAATCCAAGTTTTTATATCACATCCATTGATCTACACATCGCTTTTCACTCCAAAGAAGAGTTGCTAGAATAATATATTCAGTATACTACAGAGATGCAAAGTTACAATGTATTTCATTTTGCTGTTGGAATTTTTTTATTATAACATTGTATGATAACCTGAAATGTTTACTTGTGCCTTTGCTTTAAACAATTAAAGTTTTCCATTTTATAAGCATTTGGTTCCTTAAACCATTCAACTTTAAAAGGGGAAGAGACTTCAAAACACTTGTTAAGGAATGTTTGGCCTATCGAGAGATTTGTCTTAGTGGGGTGTAAGATTTGCATTTGTGCTGTGTAAGTGCAGGGACTAATCCACCAGTGTACGCCACCCACATGTTTATGCCAAACAGAGACTCTGGAACACAACTGGCATTCAGTAAATATTTTTCAATTTCAGTTAAGGACAGATGTCTAGATTTGTTTTCTTTGGGAGCATGGTAACTTTTTGAAAATATCAGTGGCAATAATTTTATCTCCTGTAATACTTTAAGATATTAACTAATTCAATAAATGCATTCAAGTGTGCATGCTTTTAATATGCATATGGAAGGCACTATGAAAATTATGCCTCTGCCACTGTATCACATTGTTCATATCGTTTAGTTCACAAACAGTAGTTCACTCTGTTCTGCTCTGTGCCTGAGAGGATTTGAAGCACTTTATGAAGATACATGAAATATTACAATGTAGCTATATAGTCCAGGGTTTCTCTTTGGAACTATTAGCACTATTTGCAGCCAAATAATTCTTATTGCAGGTGGTTACCCCATACACTGTAAGATCTTTTGCAGCACCCTGGCCTATACCCACTAGATGCCAGTAGCACACACACACACCCTCCCCTTCAGCTGTGACAATTCTCCAGACTGTCAGATGTTACCAACAGGGCATACAGAATGAAAATTACCACTGATTGAGAACTAAAAGTTTAAAACTGGGTCAAAAAGGAGTCACTAGAGCCAAACTTAAAGAGATGAACGCCTATTGAAAATACAGCACAAATTTGACTCTAGTAGTGAAAATAAAATCTGGATCACAATGAGGTACCATTCCCTATTAGAATCACTATTGCAAAAGGAAAACAGCCAGGTGCAGCTGCACATGCATATAGTCCCACTGGGCCAGGAGGATCCTAAATTTGAGCCCAGGAATTCAAGACCAGCTTGGGCAACATAGTAAGACTTCCATCTTAAAAAAAAAAAAGTTGATAAAGATCTGGAAAAATCAGAACCTTGTAAATTGCTACTAGAACTTCAGAAATGGTACAGCCACTCTGGAAAAGTTTGGTGTTTCCTCAAAAAAGTTAAACATGACATCACCATATGACCCAGGAACTCTAGATACATACTTAAATGAAGGACTTGGGTAGTACTTACCAGTGTTCATAGCAGTATTATTCACAAGAGCCAAAAGGTGGAAACCAGTGTCCACCAACAGATGAATGGATAAATATAGCGGATACATACAAGGAAACATAGGATTCCACTTATATTAGATACCTAGAATAGGCAAATTCATAGAGACAAATGCAGTAGAACTTACCAGAGGGTGGGGATAGGTAGAGGGAGTTATCTGATGGATATAGAATGGCTGCTTGGAATGATGAAAGCATATAGTGATGACTGCAAAACACTGTACGTACTTAATCCCACACTGAATTGAACAATTAGAAATTACTAGTATTAAAAATACTAGGCCTGTTTTAAAACTTAGCTTATAAATTATTCACTTATAATTTTAAAAGGTAAAACCTGAGGACCATTCGCAATGCTCATAAAATTTTAAAATATGTTTACTTGTAGAATTTTGGCACTAGGACATGAGCTTAGTGTTGATTAAACGTGAACAAATAGAAATATATGGCCTCCTTGCTATTCCTTGTATACACCAGACCCCAGTCAGGGCCCTGCCCTCCCTTACACGGTCTGCCAGATTCCACAAAGCTGGCTGTCTACCTCCTTCAGGTCTTTCTCTGCTCAAGTTTCACTGCAAAGAAGTCTTTTCTGACCTCCACGCCCTTTTTTTTTTTTTTTGTACCTGGGATTGAACTCAGGGTCTTGCACTTGCGAGGCAGGCAGTGGAACCACTGAGCTAAATCCTTTGCCCCCTGACCCTTTTTATAAGCCTTTTCACATAGCCTGGCATGGTGACACACACCTGTAATCCCAGCACTCGGGAGGCTGTGGCCAGAGGATCACTGCAAGTTTGAGGCCAGCCTGAACTACATAGCAAGACCCTGTCCCAGTGAGTGAATGAATGAGTGAGTGCATGAGTGCATGCTAGCCTATTTCCACCTTTACTTTTCTCCTCAGTAATGATCACTCCCTGGCATCCTTTGCATTTTACATCTTCCTTTGCTTGTTATTTATCTCTTCACCCTAGAATGAAGCTTCATGAATACAGAGAGCATTCACAACAGTGTCTTGGCTCTCAACAAATATTTGTTGATTTAATAGTTCACTTTACCTCAGTTTCTCGACTACTAAAATGAGATGAACATCTGTAAAATACAAATGTCAGTGGAAAACACAGAATTCCAATGCAGCCAGCCTAGCTCCAGAGACTTTTAATTACTGAATGCTGCTCTGGTTCAAGGCACAGACCAGCTCCTGTCTGCCTGCACAGCTGGGATGAGAGAGGATGGGTACAGCTGTGATGCCACAGGAATTTAGAGATTTCATCCAGCGTGGGAGAATGGCCTCTTTCCTGTCCCTGCCACACTCCTTGCATGGTGCCCCCATTCTCTCCTATTTTATGACCTCACTTAGGTGGTAATGTCACCTGATTGGGTCTATGGTTATACCTCTACTGCACAGTAGATTTTACCAAGAGTGGAAATGAAGCATCTTAAACTGTTGGGGGGGGGGCACATAGAATCTGTCTTAAGTCCTCCTGAACTCTCAGAAAGTAGCTGTTACTGTGTCTGCAGCACAACTGGAAAGCTGCCTCTCCTCACTCCTATTGCTGGGCAGGCACTTACTCAAAGATTGCAAAGGGTTTTCTCTGAGGCCATCCTCAGTAACAGGAGACAGCCTGAGATGGAAAGACACTAGTTAACTTCAAAGATGTTGTTTCTCTGATTTTTTTTGAAAGGAAGTGCATACTGTACACATGAGAGACTCCAAGCCTGAGAGATGCTTTGGCAGTTGAGATGCACCTGGAGCTCCTAACTGTTCCCCGCCTCTGCTTTGGGACAGGACTGGCAACCATTGCACACAGCCCTACCTCTGACCAGAGCAGAGCAGCCAGTGCAGGCATTGTGCCTGGGGCCTCATCTCTTCCCCCACCAAGGGGCTCTTCCTCTCCAGCAAAGTCTCTACTGGTCTTGCTTATCACCTCTGGCCCTCTCACAATGAGTCCTGGACCAGGCGCTTCTCAGTGCTGGCTGTGCTTCTACTCTCAAGGCACACTGTGTCTGGACCTGCCTAACCTCAACCAGGCAGTCTTCTTCACGGGTAGAAGAGAGAACATCTTTTTCCCCACTCATCTGCATTGTCATTTCTGTTTCATTTGTCTCAAGATCTAGCTTCTGCCTTTGTGCTGATCACTGAAGCACAGGATAATACCAACCACATGCCATTTACAAAAAGAAAGTCTTAAAACTTTTGGTCCCTGAATAAATGTACATCACTGCAGACTCTTTACCCAGATAAACTTGCAGTCAGGCTTAGACTGCTTAGCCTAAAGGAGCTTGGGCTACATCTCTCTCCCCTACCCTACCATCAGCCTGCAGAGCTGGAAAAGCGAACTGTCAGGTGAGGTGATGGAAAAACAGAATGGGGAGCTGTGGTGTTAAGCAAAATTTTATAAACATAAAGTAAAATTTCATGTATTTCCTCCCAGGTAACACTCAGTCACTTCAATGGCTAACCCCATAACCAGTTCTGCCTTTGCCTGGCAAACTGCCTTGCAGTCGTGCATTTTGGAGGGATGTTCCTGGCGGGCAGTTCCAGGGCCAGGGCTGGGATTTGAGTAATCACAGGCCAAGCGGGGTGTGTGGGAAGCTGTGCTGTTTGGTCTGGCTTGCAGCCCCTGACACTGTAACTATTTTAAACAGATCCCACAACCTTTCATTTGCTTCACTAATTTCTCTAAAATAGAATTGTTTATTTGTGGGTCAAAATTGGAGAAGCTTCTTGTTCATCACCAAACTGTTCTTTGGTGAGACTGGAGACAATGCTCGCAGTGGAGTCAAAAGGACTTGGCACACAGTATGTGCTCAGTCAGTGTCAGCCACTATGCCTAGCTGAATTCTTAGGAAAGTTGCACGATATATCTGTGAATTCCCTTGAACCAGTACAGGCCTTTCAGTAAATACAGTGGACCCTTGAGTTATGACCAGTCTGACAAATGAACAACGTGGGTTACAACTGGAATTTTAGTTTTAATTTATGCCCAAAGTCTTGAATTACAACCCGAATGCTGGCCATTTGTGCTTCCAAATGGTCTCAGATACAGATTTAACCCTTAAAGAGCTCTGGAAGGAATATTACAACATCCCTTCCTGTGTGGAGTTAATTGAGAAATCCTGGGCCAGTGTCTCTCTAAGGACACTGAGACCTGCCTGTATGCAGGAGAGAGACTTTGAAGGCTGTGTAGAGGAGCCTGAGTCTTCAATTGACCAATTTGTGTTACAACCAGCCCTCATGAACAAATTGAGTTTTGGAGGTTTTTTAAATTTTATTTTATTGGTACATTTTAGGTATACAATATAATGACATTCATCATTGGAAATTTGCACCTTTACATAATTTCTCTTGGTTCTTTTTTTTTCCCCCTTCCCCTACCCTCCCTTCAACCCCTCTATCCTTCCTTATTTACAAAGACTTTGTTGGGCCAGGGATTTAGCTCAGTGGTTCTGTTGCTTGCCTTGCAAGCACAAGGACCCAAGTCCGATCCCTGGTACCAAAAAAAAAAAAACAAAACTACAAAGACTTTGTTTCCATTTTTTCATTTTCTAATATTATTTCCATTCCCTTCTTTCCTTTCCCCTACCCCTCCCACTTCCCCTTCCCCTACCTCTCCCACTTTCCCTTCTCCTTTGCCCCTTTTCTTCCTAATTCACATTATCTACTATACCTTTTAGTCTTTATTTACACTTTCAGTTTCTCACACTAGAGAAACTATTCGGTATTTACACACGTGTCCTATTTATTTCACTTAAAGAGTATCACCTCAAAGTGCATCCATTTAGCTGTAAATGTCTCCAATTTCTCATTTTTTATGGCTGAGTAATACTCCATTTTATTAAAAAACCACACTTTCTTTATCCAGTCTCCAGGTGATGGGCATTTGGGCTGCTTCCAAGATTTAGCTATTACAAACTGCGTTGCTATGAACATGGGTGCACATATATCACTGTGGTATGATTCTTTTAATTCTTTGGGGAAGATCCCCAGCAGTGGAATAGCTGGGTCAAATGGGACTTCCAGTCCTAGTTGTTTGAGGTATCTCCATACTGATTTCCACAGTGCTTGCATCAGTCTACACTCCCACCAGCAGTGGAGAAGGGTTCCTCTTTCCCCACAGCCCCGCCAGCATTTGTTATTGGTTGATTTCATGATAGCAGCCCTTCTTTCTGGAGTGAGGTGGAATCTCAGTATTGTTTTCATTTGCATCTTTCAAATGACTAGTGATTTTGAATATTTTTTCATATGTTTATTTGCTATTTCTACTTCTTTGTATGAGAAATATCTGTTCATTTCAGATGCCCATTTTTGGATTGGGTCTTTAAATTTGGGAGGTCTGATTTGTTTAAGTTCTTTATGGATTTGAGATAGTAGACCTTTGTCTGAGGAATAGCAGGTGAAGATTTTTTCCCACATTGAGGTTTGTCTCCTCACACTGCTAGTGGTTTCTCTTGCTATGCAGAAGCTTTTTAATAAGAAGAGATCCCACTTGTTGATTGTTTTTGCTAGTTCATGGGCAGCTGAAGTTTTGTTCATAAAATCTTTTCCTATACCAATGTCTTCAAGAGTTCTTCCTAACCTCTGTTCCAGTTGATTCAGCATTTCTATTTTAATATTTAGATCTTTAATCCATTTTGATTTTAGTTTAGTGCATGGTGAGAGATACAGGTCTAGTTTTTATCCTTGGCAAGTTGAAACCCAATTTTTCCAGAACCATTTATTAAAGAGGCTATCTTTCCTCCAGTGAGGGTGTTTGGCTCCTTTGTCAAAGATGAGATGGCTGAGTGTGTTGTTTCTGCATCTTGTAATCTGTTCCACTGGTCCTCAGGTCTGTTTCTTTGCCAGTACCATGCTGTTTTTTTTTTATCACAGTAGCTTTGTAGTATAGTTTCAAGTTTGGGGTTGTGATACCCCCTGATATCTCTCTGTTGCCTAGACTTGCTTTTGCTATTCTGGGTCTCTTCTTATTCCAAATACATGTTTGGATTATTTTCTCAAGGCCATGAAGTATGCTGCTGGGATTTCAATTGGGATTGGATTGAATCTATATAGCAATTTTGGAAGTATAGCCATTTTCACTATGT
Organism: Heterocephalus glaber; assembly: GCF_053883595.1. Classification (NCBI taxonomy): domain Eukaryota; kingdom Metazoa; phylum Chordata; class Mammalia; order Rodentia; family Bathyergidae; genus Heterocephalus; species Heterocephalus glaber. The sequence goes on along the minus strand of NW_028258296.1, from coordinate 27,513,120 downwards.
TGATCCTTCCTACTAAGGAGCAAGGGATGTCTTTTCATTTTCTGATATCCTCTTCAATCTCTTTTTTCAAAGTGCTATAGTTTTCAGAGAAGAGGGCCTTGATTTCTTTTGTTAGGTTGATTCCTAGGTATTTCAGTTTTTTGGATGCTATTGTGAAAAAATTGTTTGCCCTATTTCTTTATCAGTGAGTCTGTTGTTGGTGTAGAGGAAAGCTATTGATTTTTGTGTGTTGACCTTGTAACCAGCTACTTGACTGAATTTGGTTATTAAGTCTAGAAGACTTTTGGTGGAGTTCTTGGGGTCTTCTATATAGAGTATCATGTCATCTGCAAATAATGACAATTTGACTTCTTCACTTCCTATCTTTATTCCTTTTCTCTCTCTTGTCTAATTGCTGTGGCTAATGTTTCCAAAACTATATTGAACAAGAGTGGTGATAGTGGACATTCTTGTCTTGTTCCTGATTTTAGTGTGAAGTATTTCAGTTTTTGACCATTTAGTATGATATTGGCTGTTGGTTTTTCATAGATGGTTTTTATCAGATTGAGGTAGAGACCATTTACTCCGATTTTTTGTAGGGTTTTTATCATAAACGCATGTTGGATTTTGTCAAATGCTTTTTCTGCATCTATTAGGTGATCATGTGGTTTTGTCCTTGGCTCTATTGATATAGTGTATTACATTGATTTATTTGCGTATGTTGACCCATCCCTGCCTCCCTAGGATGAATCCCACTTTATATGATCTTCTTGATGATCTGCATTCTTTTGCCAGTATCTTATTAAGGATTTTTGCATCTATGTTCATTAGTGAGATTGCCCTATAGTTCTCTTTTTTGGTTGGGTCTTTCTCCGCTTTGGGGATCAAGGTGATACTTGCTTCCAGGAATGAATTTGGGAGTATTGCTTCCCTTTCAATTTCATTGAAGAGTTTAAATAGTAGTGGCAGTAGTTCCTCTCTAAATGTCTTGTAGAATTTGGCAGTGAAGGCATTAGGACCCGGGATTTTCTTGGTTGGTAAGATTTTAATTACATTTTCAAATTCATTGATTGATATTGGGTTGTTTAGAACTTTTAGGTCTTCATTTAACTTTGGTAATTCATACATGTCTAGGAATCTGTCCATTTCTTCTGTGTTGTCCATCTTATTGGCGGCGTATAGGCTCTCGGAGTAGGTATTGATGATCCTCTGGATTTCTGCTGGGTCTGTTGTAATTTCACCCTTTTCATTCCTAATTGCATGGATTTGGGCCTTTTCTTTCCTTTTTCTGATAAGGTTGGCTAAGGGTTTGTCAATTTTGTTGATTCTTTCCAAGAACTAACTCTTGACTTTATTGATTTTTTGTATCATTCTCTTAGTCTCTATTGAATTGGTTTCTGCTCTGATCTTTATAATTTCCTCCCTTGTATGAGCTTTGGGTTTGTCTTGCTCTTCTTTTTCTAGAAGCTTGAGGTCAGCATCAGGTTGTTTACTTGGGCTTGCTCTGTTTTCCTAATATGAGTATTCACTGCTATGAATTTCCCTTGTAAGACTGCTTTCTTTTTGTGCCATAGATTCTGATATGTTGTATTGTCATTGTCATTTAATTGAAGGAACTGTCTGATTTCTTCTTTAATTTCCTCTGTGACCCATTGGTTTTTCATAAATGTGATGTTCAGTTTCCATGTGTTTATAAAATTCTTGCAGTTCCTTTTGCCATTGATCTCCAATTTCATTGCACTATGGTCTGATAATATACAAGGGATCACTTCAATTCCTTTGCACTTACTTAAACATGTTCTATGAGTGAGTATGTGGTCTATTTTGGAGAATCACCGTGTGCAGCTGAAAAGAATGTGTATTCTGATTTTGTGGGGTGAAACAGTCTGTAAACACCTGTTAAGTTCATTTTTTCAAGTGTTCAATTGAGTTCTAGTATTTCATTACTTATTTTTTGTCTAGTTGATTTATCTTTTTGTGACAGTGAGGTATTAAGGTCCCCCACTACTATTGTATTAGTGCTTACTTGATTTTTCATGTCCGTTAGTATCCGTTTTATATCATTGGGTGCACTAGTGTTTGGTACATATATGTTTACGATTGTCATCTCTTCCTCTTGGATGGTTCCCTTTACAAGGATGTAGTGTCCTTCTTTGTCTCTCTTAATCAGTGTTGGTTTGAAATCCACTTGATCTGCAAAGAGCATAGCTACTCCTGCTTTTTTTCAGGTTCCTGTCACATGGAGTATTGTTTTCCACCCTTTAACTTTCAGTCTGTGAGTTTCTTTTTGAGTGATCCTAGATTTTTTTTTTTTTTTTTTTGGTACCAGTGATTGAACTCGGGACCTTGCACTTGTGAGGCAGGCAGCAGCACCACTGAGCTAAATCCCCGGCCCTATGAGTTTCTTTTTGAATTAAGTGTGTTTCTTGTATGCAGCATATTGTTGGATTTTGCTTCTTGACCTATTCTGCTAGTGTATTTCTTTTGATTGGTGAGTTGAGACCATTAACGTTGATGGTTATAACTGATGTGTATTGACTTATCATTGTCATGACTTTTTCTTTTTGTTGGATTCTCCCCCTTTGCATTTAATTTCTTGTTGTGCCTGATGGATTCATTCTGCTGTGCTCCTTGGGGTTGTGATCCTCATTGTCTTTTCCTAGGATATTGTCTAAAATTTTTTGGAGTGCTGGTTTGGTATTCATGAAGTTCCTCAAGTGCTTTTTGTCATGAAAGTATCTTATTTCTCCATCAATTTTGAAAGATAGCTTTGCAGGACACATCAATCTGGATTGGAGGCTGTTTTCTTTTAGGGCTTGGAATATGTCACTCCAAGCTCTTCTTGCCTTGATGGTTTGTGTTGAGAAGTCTCCTGTGATTCCGATGGGCTTTCCTTTGTATGTGATTTGTTTCTTTTCTCTAATTGCTTGTAGAACTTTGTTCTTTTGTTTTGTTTCTGGAATCTTAACTATTATATGCCTATGTGTAGATTTTTTTTTTGATCAAGGCTAGTTGGAGTCCTATATGCTTCACTTATTTGTATGTCAAGTTCTTTTCCCCTGCTTGGGAAGTTTTCTGCCATCACTTCTGTGAACAGTTTTTTTATGTCATCTGCACTCTCTTCTGTTTCTTCATTGACTCCAATCAGTCTTATGTTATTCTTCTTTGCATCATCTAGCAGCTGCTGGATTGATTTCTCATGGTCCCTTACAATTTTGAAGCAATTTTCCTTTTCTTGGTCACTAATTGCAATCTTATTTTCTATATCAGAAACTCTGTCCTCACATTGGCTGATTCTGCTGTGTAGACTTTCAATGGCCTTTTTAATCTCCTGGAAATCTATTTGCATGTGTTTTATGAATTCCATTTATTTCCTATGTTGGGATTCCATCATATTCCTCAGCTCCTCTCTAGATTTATTAATCATTTTTTGCACTATGAGCAGAATTTGTGCTGTTATCTGAGAGATTATTTCTGATTTCATTTTTTCCAGATCCTCTTTTGTTGCCAGTTCAGGGAGTCCAGGTGGTTGAGTATTAGAGTGTTCCATCTCATTTCCCTTTGGGGTTGCTGTAGGTGATCTGGAAGTCTGGTTTTTACACTTGTTTATGTTTCTTCTCATTTCGATGGGGGTGGTGGTGGAGGGGAGTGTGCTGTTGCCACCCACGTGGCTCACCTCCTCTGAGCTGGAAGTAGTGGTATGGTGGCCTGGAGGCCCCTTCCTCTGCCAACAAATTGAGTTTTTAAGTCAAGAGTCCACTGTGGTTCCTAATTTAAATGTCCCTTCTGACTTGATTGTTCTTTTGTGCTCCAGTTCTATATTTTCCCTGATATTTCCAGGTAAATGTTGTATTTTGTTGGGGATTTTTTTGGTATCAAAATTCTTTATCAGATATAATTTGCTAATTGTTTTCATATTCTTTTAATTATTTTTTCACCTTCTTAATGATGTTCTTTTTCTTTTTCTTTTTTTAACAGGGTCTCATGCAGTTCAGGCTGGCCTTGTTTTCACTATGTATTCTCAGCTGGCCTCAAACTCATGGTGATCCTCCTGCCTCTGTCTCTTGAGTGCTGGGATTACAGGTGTGCACCACCATGCCCTTCTAATGATGTTCTTTGAAGTACAAAGTGTATCCCTGTGATCCCAGCACTTTGAGAGCCTGAAGTAGACAGATTGCAAATTCAAGTCCCATGTGAGGAACTTAGCCAGACCTTGTTACAAAATAAATTTTTTTAATGAGTTAGGGATCTAGCTCACTGTTGGAGAACCCCTGGGTTTAATCTCTAGTACCACAAAAGTTTAAAAATAGAAGTATAGTATTTTCATTGAGATGAAGTCCATTTTATCCATTAGGTTAAGGATCCATTTTGTATGGTGAGAAGTAGAAGTAAAGTACTTTCTTATTTTAGAAATTTCTGAAATGGGAAGAGGGTCAAGAGATGGAAGGAGGGGGTAGAAGGGGAGGGAAAGGGGATAAAAAAGGAATTAAGATGTGTAATGTACCAATTCCCTGCAAGGAATATAAACTTTATGTACCACAAGTATGTACAAATAAAAATAAATTTTAAAAATTATTAATGTGAAAAAAGAAATATTACAAAGATAATACAGAGTTTCTACATATAATTCATTCAGGTACCCTTAATATCTAACATACAAAGTGATTTCCTAGAGAAATGCTTACACCTGACTTCAATTTTCCCTTGTATATGAAAAAACCTTTGATATCAGCTGTCTGTCCTCAGCTTTCATAGTATGTCAAACTCTACCCTTGAATTACCTATTAAGGCATATGGGTCTAAATTTAGGTAATTAATACAGAATAGCTGTATTGCAAGACTTAGCTAGGTCCATAATCTCATTTTGTCATCCAATATTTATTAAAAACTCTGTAGAGAGAAGTAATTTTCAGGGAGAATTATTGAAAGCATGCATTAGCTTATGCACTTTTCAGATTGTCTACTCTAAATCATATTCATGGATTAAACAAGATCAGTAGACAGCTGGTACCTTGTTTGATAGTGCCATAGTTTCCCAAGAACAGTATAGTTTTACCAAATTGCACTCTTGTGTGATGTCAACTTGTGTGATGCATATTGAGTGTTATGAGAAATAGTAACTTTCCTCTTAAGAATGGATGAAAGCACTATTCATTTCTATCATAATAAGCACTTTTTAGGATCCTAGAGAGAACTATATCTGATATTGGTACCAAGACTACTCTTAGTTAATCTCAACCTCATGATTCAAAAGAAATGAAGTGGGAGGAAGAGAAGGAAACAAGGAAGGAAAGAAGGAAGGAAGGGAAGGAGGGAGGGAAGGAAGGAAAGAAAGGCAGAGGAGGAAAGGAAAGGAAGAAGGAAGGGAAAGAGAGAGGGACAGACAGAGGGAAAAAGAAAAAGAAAAGCATTCTCACCCACCTTCTGACTTCTTTCTCAAAGAATCCTAGCAAAAACAATGAGGTCACTTAGAGAAGCATGACCAAATATGCCGAACTCTCATGCCTTTCAACAGTCCAAACTGCTAAACACTTCCCAAACCAGTAGCAAAAGCACCTTTGTGCAAAAAGTAGACCATGTTCTTCTGTAGGTGCTAGAATATTTGATGCTGCAAGATCTTATCCCAGCCTCATCTTAAGTGAGCCTCAGATCTGTAGTTACAACTGTCCAATGTGCATTGATTGAGCAAAAGAAAGTTCTGTCTGAGGCCTCAGGTGCATCTCGGAGTCCTGAGATGGGGGGAGGTGTTCTTCATTCTTTTTTTCCTTTATACACCTTCTCTGTCACATTCATTTTTCAGTGGGTTGACAGAGGAAGAAGACAGCATATCCTTTATCAGATCTGGCATGGGGCATAGCATTCACACACTGTTTAGTAAATATTCAATTGAATTGTACAAAGAGCCCAAACCCTGACCTCATTTGGGATACTGTGTCAGCAATGGGTCTTTCCATCCTTCATGTCTCAGTGGCTTCTTTTCAGCTTAGCCTCTACAGAAATCACCCCTGGGTTAGCATACTGAATGGACTGCCATATGTGCACCAAGATATTCTTTCTCCCACAGTGAATGAAGGACTGTGAGGTACACAAACAATTCCCTGTCTTGCACAGAAGCCTTGCTTATTCTCCATTCAGTGTGTGTGTTTGTTTGTATGTGTGGGTAATGTATATGTATATGGTGTGATGTATGTGCACTGTTTTTTGCTTGTTTGTTTGTTGAGGTACTGGGTATTGAACTCAGGATATTCACATTGAGCTACATCCCCAGCCTCCTCCCCCTTTTTGAGACAGGGTCTTGCTAAATTCCTCAGTTACCCAGGCTAGTCTCAAACTTGAGAGTCTCCTTCCTTAGCCTCCCAGGGTGTTGGAATTACCGTCCTGTGCCACCATGCCCAAATTGCACTTGTTCTCCAATGAGAACTCATAGTGGCCTCTACTGATAAGTTGATCTCTGACTGACAACAGGCAGAGTTAAGAGTATTTTAGGAAGAGGCAATAGTCCACTAGTATTTCTCTAACTCTAGCATTATTCTACCAGCTGCAGCTAAAATGAACTGCTCAGTTTAATGGAGACACAGGCCATGATAATAGGCAGTGACCTTAAAAAGCCTAGAATGCACTCACAGCCTCCTGTGGGAGATGAAATCCATGAACTGGGGAATGAGGCCACATCACATAGGTCTCTTTGAGGATGTCATAAATCCATATTAAGATGGTTCATGGCAAGTCTCAGGTGCTGCCCTGAATGTGCAAGCTGCTGCTTCCACATTGTGAGGAGATGAGGTCCAAACTGGCCCAGAGTTTGCAGACAGATGGGCTTCCAGGATCTGTCCTTTTCTGGCTGTGGGATCTGGGAAGGCAAGTCCGCTGAGTCCATTCCCACAGCCTGTTCATTGGGTTGGTTAGAGATAATCTATCAAACAGCCTCTAAGCCAGGCATGGGGACACATGCCTGTAATCCCAGCACTCAGAAAGCTAAGGCAGGAGGATCTCCACAAGTTCAAGGCTAGCCTGGGTTACATAGAGAGTTCAAGGCCAGCCTGGACTACATAGCAAGCCCCGTCTCAAAAACAAACAAACTCAAAGGGCCTCCAGCTTTTACTTCAGATATACTGCTAGCAACTAACACTTTGTGAATATCTACTCAGTGCTTTACATCTATTAACTCTTTGACTTATGCAAGAACCTATGAGTGAAGTACTATTATTGTAATTGTTTACAGATGAAGAAACTGAGGTACACAGAGGTTAAAGAACTTGTCTAAGGATAATACATGGCAGGGCTGGAATTTCTAGACTCTAGAAGTCTAGCCCAAAGTCCATGTGTTTATTATCCTCTGCTGCCTCCAGTCACTGTGATATTTATAATTTTTCTTGGTGAGGTGGACTTATACTTATGCAGGAGAATAATTTGTCAATGTGTGTTCATAGACTCTAAAAGGTAAATAATTTGTCATTATGAGTTCTTAGACTTTAATCCAGTGGTGGAATCACTGCTGGAATTTTTTTTTTTTAATCCCACAATGAGAGAAATCCAAGAGCAGTTCTTTTTTTTTTTTGGTACTGGGGATCAAACTCGGGTCCTTGCGCTTGGCAGGCAACGGAACCACTGAGCTAAATCCCCAGCCCAGCAGTTCTTTTTTTTAAATCACAGAATTATTTACAGGAGAGAAAAGAGAAATGATCTAACTGTACAGTGCCAAATTGAAATCACAGGACATGATCTAAATAGACAATAATACAATATAATGCTACTATGTAAAATATAGACTTTATTGTGAGTGTGGGGGGGGCGGGTACTAGAGATTGAACTCAGGGCTTTTGAATTGATCTCAATCTCCAGTCCATCCCTCTCCCTTTAATTTCTGAGGCAGGGTCTCCCTAAGTTGCTAAGTTGCTCTGGCTGGGTTTAAACTGATGATCCTCCTCCTCCAGCCTCCCAGAGTGCTGGGATTACGGGCATGTGCCTGGCCTTTCAGCAACTTTAATGCCATCATTTTCTGATGAGCAGCATGCCAGATAAACCCACACTGCTAGGGTGGTGAGTTAGGGCCTCACAGTAGTAGATGAATTTGTCCCCTCTCCCACCCCATTCTCATATCTTCTCAAGCCTGTGACAGGCACATGAGTCTTGGCTCACGACTTTTCCATTCTGTGCTGTAGTGTGGTTTAGTGGAAAGAGACGAGTTGTTTTTTTTTTTCTTCTTTGTACCGGAGATCGAACTCGGGTCCTTGCGCTTGCGCAGCAGGCAGTGAAACCACTGAGCTAAATCCCCGGCCCGAGACAAGATTTTTAATCAATAGATTGGGCTGGATTTTAAAAGCTGCTAGTTATCAGAACTTGGGCTTTTAAAATTTGAAGTAATGTTTAATCTGTACATGTTTATGGGGGTACCACGTGATGTTTCAATATATGAACCTGGGCATCTTGAGTGACTGGCATCCTTATCCACGAGACAGAAATTTCTTGAATGCCTCCCTTGGGAACTTTCAGGCTTTCCTTCTCTTCCTGAGGCCCAGTGGGAGACCCCAAACACCCACTGGGCTGCATATGCCCAAGCATCAGGTCATGCTGTCCTCCTCAGGATCTGCACTCAGGTTCATGTGGGCCACTCCTCCACACCCAGCCTCACCCCCACCTTCCTTCTAGGTATGGGGTCAGACATTCCCATGAGGGGAGCCAGGTTCTGTGAGTAAGTTTTATAATATATAGCCTCTACTGTTTTCAAGTGAAGTGTTTCATTTGGGGTAGGCTGAAATGATCATCAAACGTCCTGGAGGAAATGATGAAAAACTCTAAAGAAAAATAATTTTGCATTTTCTCTCTTGTTACATTTTCCATTCACTAAGTAAAATTGACTCCTTTTTTTCCATAAAAGTTCACGCTGGGTGTGTTTCTATGAAGAGTCATATCATGCAGCCCACATACACGATGACACTTATTCAGTTAGTCTGTTCCTAGGAACAATGTAAAAATGCATACATGCTGTGGTTAGCAATTTTCTTATTTGAACTCTAAACACCAAAGCTAAAAGCCCCTTACGTCTTCAGATGTTTGAAATTGCTTAATTTCAATTTTAAAGCAATATATTTTGTAATGTAATGAGATTTAAATATACCAGTCTTAAAATGTTTATTAAAGAAGATAATGTTTTTTTCATGTTTTAACAGTTCAGAATATTGATAAGATGAGCGCTTACTCATAGAATAAGTCTTATATTAATTTGCTTATCTCTAAATTTCTCTTTTACCTCATTTCCCAATTTTTGTATATGTTGGTAAAAAACCATTACCCACTTTCCATAAATGAGAGTACCATTAAATTATATTGACTTACGGTGTCATTTAAGTATTTTTTGATAGCCTGGTACTTATAAAAGAGAGAATTATATTACCTAATATTTAAGATCACACAATTATCACTTTGTGTTTATTTTCTTTCAGTTCATAAATTTAGAAAAATGTGTAAGTCGTATTTCTATCTCACTACTAAAACAGCTAAGCCAAAGACAAAACTTAAATCATTTTTTAATGCTACAAGGACAAGACCATGGCAATATGACAGGGTATGGCCACTAACAGATACTTGTACTAAAATAAGACCAGTTCTCTGCTGGTTTTTAGTCTAGGTCTAATTTTTCCATAGTTGATTTGTATAGTCTCTTAACCATTTAAGTGGTATGAATTATTTTAGCTTATGCATTATACAAAGATGATATCCAAAACACTTGTTCTGATATGTTTCAAGGACCATAAAAACATTAATCCAGAAACTCCAGCCCTAAAAATATGTCTCAAATAAATAGTTTAAAATATAGGGCATATGCAGAGTTGTGGGTCAGTCTTCAGCACCATATGAAAAACAAAGAAAAAGTTATTCCTATAAAACTTTTCATTGTATTAAAGTAGTAAAAACACCAAAATGAAAGCAAGCTAAATACTAAGACAAAGGTCACTGAGTAAACTATAGTAATCTATAGAATCTTTTACAGCAACTAAAAATAATAAAATATTTAAAAGCATATAGCTATCATGATTTTTTTTTAGGGGGGTTACTGGGGATCAAATTCGGGACCTTGCACTTTTGAGGCATGTGGCAGAACCACTGAGCTAAATCCCCGGCCCCAGCTATCATGATTTTTAACTGACACATAAAAACATAAAATTGTACATATCAATGAATACCATGTAATGTTTTGATGTGATTTTTATTGAAACAGTTTTTACTATAAAAATAATTTATGTTCTATTAAAGAAAATAAAAATAAAGAGAATAGATAGAAATATGATTATAATATTCAGTGAGAAAAACAGTATACAGTTATATTTATTCTATTATTACCATTTTTTTTTCAAGAATAAAGTAAGAATACTGGCTGAGCATGTTGGTGCACACCTGTAATCCCAGCACTCAGGAGGCTGAGGCAGGAAGGTCATCTGGGCTACACAGTTCAAGTCCAGCTTGGAATATATAGCAAGACCCCGTCTCAAAAAAAAAAATACTAGAAAATTGTTTTACTATTTTACCAGATTATATGTGATATAATTTATATTTTCAAAACTTCTTAAACTTAGCTCATCCTCATCCTTACTTGTAGCACTTTTCATTCTTGCCACTCAGATGAACCTATGAAGAGTAGAAATCAAAGGATTGATCCTCAGTTCTGCAAATAGGTATTCTGACTTTATGGCTGAGACTTTATGGGTGAGAAACTGAGGCTTCAAAAGTTGAGCTAACTTGCCCAAGATCACAAAGCTGGCAGAACAGGAGTTGACAAACATATCCAACTGTCTTCAAAAGACCTGAACTAGGCCAGGGATTTAGCTCAGTGGTTCTGCTGCCTGCCTTGCAAGCACAAGGACCCGAGTTTGATCCCCGGTATCAAAAGACCTGAAATTTTTTTCCCTTCCTGGTAACATTACTATGATGATCAAATGTTTAAACTTTATAGAAATGTATGCTGGGGATGTGAGCATCACCCCCTGCTGTGCTTTCAGAATCATACACACCCCATAGAACAGCAACCATAACTATAAATTTTCATGAAAAATAAACAACAGACTAGTAATACTCTGTACAATATTCTTTCTTTTTAATGTCTCAAATCTTTTGTTGCAGGGCAAAGCTGATATAGGAGATGCTGACTGAAATAAATGGTGACTGGCCAGAGCTTGGAAATATTTGCAATAGGAATGAGAAAGTCATTTGCTAATAAGCATCTGGAGATGCATTATTATTACTTAGAAATGATTAGTAATTTACTAAGAATTAGCAAATTAAACATTATTTTGGGGGGAGAAAACCTATAAACATATGGAAAATCATGCCCCAGATGTTTATTGGAACTATTTCAGTTTCATAAGAATATGGGGAGAGGGAGGATTCTTTCTAGCTGTACAAAATGTGCATTGTAGTCTGTCTTGCCATCCTCACCCTCTGTTTACTAGTAAACAAGCAGTAATTTGAAGTAGTGAGAAGTCAGAGACAGGCTCCTTGTCTCATTATTTCCAGTTGTGGCTTCTTGCTGCTCACCAAGCTTCTTAACCTCTCTGGATGCCCTTCTTAACTTTCTCCTGTGCTCCCCTGAGTGTGGGACTCTCACTTCAGCACTATACACCTGAGAGGTGTCCTGACTTCACCAGTTAAATATTTCAAAGTGTATTTATTTATTTAGCCATAGAGCTATGTTGTTCAAATGTGAAAAGCGTAAAGGAGGATTCAATACCACCTGCCTCCCACCTGCTCCTCTCTGAGTATCCCTGTCCCAGTTCCCCATTTTATTTTGCAAGCTTAGAAATCCCAAAAGACTGTTAATGGCAAATGGAAAGCAAAACTACTCGACTTAATCTAAATGAAAAGGATTTATTCTAAGGTGATGCTGCTCTTATGTGCTGATTTGACCCCGTCATTACCTCTTCCAGGTTTTCTGACACTTCAGACAGCAACACCAAACTACTACTGGTTACAGCACTTTGTCAAGAAAGTTGACTTTGAGCTTGCTAATATGCAAAGGAAATGGTCCTACCATTTCTCCATAACTTGGCTAATATTTATCATTTTCCTATTTATCATTTTCTTAAAAAAAAAAAAAAAAGCTCTTTTATCCTGTTGAAGGAGAGAAGGGAATAAGGGGGAAATTTGTTTTCTGGGCTACTTTGAGATTTTTATATCTTAGGCCAGGACAAAACACACAAGAAATAAAATATCCATAAAATGTGTTTAATTTCTCTTTAGTTAATTCAGTATTTGTGGTCTTTCTAACCAAGATTGCTTACCTCTGCTTTTATTTAAAAAGAAAGGGTGAGTTGAGCAAACAATCAGTGCACGGGGCACAGCTAGACAGACAACTAAAGTGTGCCTCTTGTCATGCAGTAGTGGTACAGGCCACTGTGAACAAAATGTCTAATTTATTAAAACAGATTTGAACCACTGCTGTGCTAACCAAATATTTTCTGCAAAATTTAAACCTTACAGCTTTTAAGGACTTTGTTTTCTTGACAATTTTGAATTAATTCGGTAGTTGGGACTGGAGGTGTGGCTCAGTGGTAGAGCGGGTGCTGAGCAAGTTCACAAGGCTTTGGGTTCAATCTCCATCACCAATAAAAAAAAAAAAAGTTAAAATATGGTAGTCATTTTGTAAGTTCTGGCGAGCACCACTCCCATCTCCTAAGGTCTGATACTGGAGAATCACTGTGCACAAAATAGTGATCAAAATGTAACTCAGTTCACTTAGAAAAGTAAAATAACAGTGATCACAACAGTGTTACAAGTAACAGTAAAGTAACAGTGATCCCGTCACGTAAATCTGTAGGGATTAAGTGTAACAAGTTACACGCTGTGGATCATGACATACAGTCCAGGGTTGGAGGTGGCTGCATTTGTTTAAGGATGAGATTTTCAGAGATTTTTTTTCTCTGTTCTATTAATAGAATAATTAGTTAATTAATTCTACGCATTCGCTCCGTCCACAGACATTTGTTACGAGCCTATAAGATAACAATGAGGATAATAATGAAGACCAAGGTCCACCCTCGGGAAACATACAGGCCAAGCAAAGGTTTACTTTCCAGCAACCACCGGGGTCTTGCTGTTAGGAGCTTTACTACTCCCCCAGGACCACGTGCGGCTGAGCAGCGCACGAGGTCCTCTCCGTAGACGTGGCCCAGCAGGGCGGGGTCAGCCGAGCGGTCCTGCCGGCCCCCGTGCGCTCCCTCTCGCGCGCCCTTTAATCGTGCAGCTCCGACCACCGGAAATTAGCAGAAGCCCGAGCAGCCCCGGCGGATCGCGGGTCAGCTCCACGCCGGCCGGGCGCGCCCACCAGTCCCGCCGGGCGCCCGCGGGACGCGCCGCCCGGGCCCTCTCCGCCAGGGGCTCGGCTGTCGCCCACCTCTTCCAATTTTAACCATTACCTAAATCCGAAGGGAAATGAGCAAACCTCTCGGATTGGGTGTCAAGGTATTTTCAGCCTCGTTGGGCGTATTTATCCCGAAGTGTTTCCACAACAAGCTATTTCGGGGCCTCGGGGCAGGTTTCGCTCTGCGGACGCCGCGGCCACTCGCCGGGCTCCAGTCCGGCGGCGCCGGGGGCCGGTGATTCACGGCTCCGGCTCCGATTCGGGGACCGCAGCCCCAGCCGGTGGCGGGGCTGGGGGCCGGGGGGTGGGGTGGGTGGAGGCCCCGCCAGAGGGACAGAGAGGCCGGGCGCGCCACCCCCGCCACTGCAGTCAATCTGTGTCCTGAATCTGTGACTTCGTCTCGCTCCGGAAGTCTCCCTGCAGCCAAGAATAGTTCAGTTTTCTTTCATTTCTAGTGTCTGGATGTCCAGACCTCCGGGTTCCCCCATTTCTCTCCATCCCACAGAGACGAACTGGGGAGAGCGGCGAAGGGGCGGACGCCAGCTGAGAAGCCCGGGCCTCCTCCGGTCCACTCGCGCCGCGGTGGAGCGCGCCTGACCGCCAGCGGGGGCTGGGGGAGGTCTGAGAGGGCAGCGCGCTGCTCTGTAACGCTCAGGAAGTGAAGCTTGTGGTTTTGGGGGCTGAGCTCGGAAGGAGATTAAGAAAGAGAGAGAAGGGCGAGGAGAGAGATTAACACTCAATAGTTGTACATATTTATGGAGTTCAGTGATGAGAGAGATTAACACTTAATAGTTGTACATATTTATTGAGGGGGGGGGGGTGGAGAGATCTCCCGAAAGCAAGATTCTGTTTGAAAACGAGCGCGGTTCCCGGGCCCTGACACGGCAGGTAGGTGCGCAGAGCCTCTTCTGCGCCGCCCACCTGTGGGAGGCCGGCGGGGCGCGGATGCTGTGGGCGTCTCAGGGCGCAGGCGGGGGCTCAGGGAGAGCGAGCGCCCACCGCCGGACTCGGGCGCGAGCCCCATAGTGGGGATGGGAAGTGGCAGTAGGGGGTGAGCCAGGGGTTTGGTGGTTCGGCAAGGGAGTGGGATCCACCCGGAAAGGAAACATCTGGTGGGGAGGCGGCGGCAGCTGGGCTCAGGAGCCCCCCGCCCCCCCAGCGTCTTCAGCTCCAGCCTTCCCCGGCCCGGACCCGGAGGAGAGGCCCCGGCCCGGACGGGCTGCGTGCGTGCTGGTGGCGCCGCCCCGCCCCTGGCCGCCAGCTGCAGCGCGAGGTCGCCTTCCCACGCGCTCGGCCCTTCGCCCTACCACCTACCCCGCCACCTCACCCCGGAACCGGCAAAGCCCGCCAGGGTGCGAGAGAGGCGTGGGTTTGTGGCCCGGTTGAGGAGCTGCCTCCGTGGCCACCTTGTCCCGTGCAGTCCCCGCTAGCCAGGACCTCGCCCGGGAGCGGACAGCTCTCCAGCTCCCCACTAGTCCTGCTTGTAGCCATCGCGGGTCAAAGCCACAGGCAGCCCTAGGAATGGCTTCACTCTGTTCTCCTTTTCTTCCGAATTTCATGGTTGTTTTACGGATTGTTTTTTTGCACTTGTGGGTCTAATTGTATGGACAGGGCGGGTGCAAGAAAAACTGAAGCAGCAGTGGGCCTTACCCTCAGCCGGGGGCCATTCTGGCGCATAAGTAGCGGGGAAACGGCTCTGGGTGCCTGGTGACAAACAAGTCCGGCGTCCTTTCTTCCAGACGTGAACTCAGTTCGCCTGGGAAGGAGGCACTGTAGGACTCGGGATCTGGGGCAGGCGGCGCGCGCCTTCCAGGGACCGAGTACCCACGGACCCCTTTTGATGGAGAGCGTCTGTGGACAAATTTAATCTGCCTCCCAAATCTTGCCCGGGGGCAGAAAGGCCCCAAGTCCCGCAATCTAAACCGCGACCGGGGCCCCTGCCCCAGCCTGGAGTTCCGTGCACCCCGGTTTCGTTCAGAAAACCTGCTGTGCCCGAAGAGGCTGCAGCTCGTGTGGGATCTCGGCCCCCAAAGTCCTGGTCCAGGACGGAGGCAGATTCGTTTACTCAGGACCTCCGAGACGGCCAGGTCCCGCCCCGGAGCCGGCCCGGAGCTTGCAGCAGTCGCAGCCCCGCCTCCCCGCCGGGCTCAGGTTTTGACCCGAGATTAGGTGAACTGATTGGGGGTTAATGAGAGCGAAGCAGCGGACTGCCGGCTCCCGGAGCTCGGACGCTGCCGCCCGGCGTCCATCTCGCGTGTCCTCCAAACCTTCGATGCTCCACGGACTCGGGGTATCGCGCGTCTCCCAGTCACAGCGCGCGAGTCGAGCTCGACTTCCTTTCCTAGGACAAAATTTTTGGTGAGCAGAAAGGAAAGTGCTTTTGCCTGGGGCCCGGTTTTCGAGGTTAGACCTCCATGGTGTAGGGTGTCTCGCCGCCGTCCGGGTCCTGGCCGGTGCCCAGCTTACCAGGCCAACTTTTCCCTGTGCTGGGCACGAACAAGATCACCCGGACACGGGTTTTCACCCGGACCAGGGTTTGATCCTTTGCAGCCACCCCTTCACCCTCCAGTCCCGGGGTCCCTTCCCGCTTCCCTTCTTCAGTCTTCACTGCCCTTCCTTCCTCTGCTGCTGTCCCCGTCCCACCCGACCCTTCAGTCCTGCCTAAGTGCGCCCACCGACCCCCTTTCACTTCATTTAGTAGCGGCTCTTGGAGGGCTTGGCGCCTTGCCCATCCTGGGTCCTCGGCCCCTAAGACGTTCCGCGCCTCCCAGCCTCGGCCCCAGCCTAAAGCCAGACAGTGTGCGGTCGAGCGGAGGTAGCAGACCCAGTGGGGACCACGATCCCCCGAGGTTGCGCCTGAGGTTTACTGGGAAGGGGAGGGGCCTGGGGCGTGGGCAGAGTTGGGGAAAGGGCTCCGATTCGGCTCCGCGACAGGTTTTACCGCTGAGCGGTGGCAGCGTCAAGGCAGACAGAGCTCGCGCCACCTGTCCGAGTGCCACCTGGTGAGCGCGGCGCCGGGGTCAAGCCCCTCCTCCCGCGGCCGGCCTCGCTCCTCCCAGGCCGCCGCTGTCCCTGCGCCGAGGTGCCTAGTCCCGGCCCTCTGGGCTCTGAACCGTGTTTCCACCCTCTTATGCCCTCCTCTCAGATCTCTGCCAGGCCGAGGCTGAACAAGCGCTCCAAGTGACCGCGGGGGGACAGCGGCTCTCAGGAACCATTGGAGCAGAGTGGGGAAGGCCGCGGGCCACCATGCCGCGCTCTTTCCTCGTCAAGAGCAAGAAGGCTCACAGCTACCACCAGCCGCGCTCCCCGGGGCCAGACTACTCCCTGCGTTTAGAGAATGCACCGGCGCCCGGCCAAGCAGGTGCGAGGCGCGCGCGGGCCTCACGGGGCCCGCGACAGCGACTCCGCACCCGGCCACCTCACTGTCAGGGGCTGGGAGAGGCACCCGACGCCCCCTTGGCTATCTTGTTTCCTACTGTCCTGGTTCCTCCCGAGCGTGTCGTCTAGGCGCCACGACCTCCTTGCGGCCGTCCTCTGATCCGGGAGGGGTCCCAGGTCGGAGAGAACCAGGGAGGACGCTGGGGTGCCACGATGGGTTGGGGTACCTCAGGACCCCCAGGCTCAACCCAGCTCAGACTTGCTCCTCTCCTGACTCCTCTCCCCAGACAGCACTTCCAGTGCAGGCGAGCCAAAAGCGGAGCCCCGAGACCGTTTGTCTCCTGAGTGTCAGCTGACCGAGGCCCCCGACAGAGCCTCCGCGTCCCCAGACAGCTGCGGCGGCAGCGTCTGCGACCCCAGCTCCGAGTTCGAGGACTTCTGGAGGCCGCCTTCGCCCTCTGCGTCTCCAGGTAAGGACCACGGGGAGGTCCTGTGGCAGGGGCCGCGGGGAGCTGGTGAAACCTAGGGAGCAGAAATGCTAAATGGGTGTCGGAGAGGCTCGCCCGGAGAACGAGCTTTTTGTGGGTGATGCGGCCCAGCGGGGGAGCAGCCGGCTGCCCCTGGGCTAGACCGGCTTGGCTGCGAGTCCGCCGTCGCCATACCAGGCAGCGGGACCCTGGGAACGTTCGTGTGCGTGGAGCTGGCCCGTGAAAGAAAACAAACCAGGGGTCTCAACCCCCCGCAAAAAAACCAAAAGAAAAATAAAAACTGACGTTTCGTTTTCCGATCAGACTAGGATCTCAGAATCCAAACCTAAACCTCAAACAAACGGAGTCAGAGACCCAACCTGGGCAGAGAGCGCTAAGCGCCAGGCGAGAGAAAGGGATCCCTGAAGAAACTCAGCCTGCAGCGAGGTCTTTGCAGGCGCAGATGGGGTCTCGTTTCATTTTTCGTTCTGCCAAGATGGCCAGGCTTTGGGGACCAGCCCGCTGGGTTTCATTTCCAGAGAGCAGAGTTTCCTGCAAACCAAGTGACTGCAAGTCGGGTGGGGGAGAGACTTGGGTGTTAGGAAGGCGCAAACCTCGCCAATTCTGAAGGCTGATTAATTCCAGATTACATTTACTAGTTTTACAAGATAACCCCCACCCCACACTCAGTGACTGACTTGAGCAGAACTGAGTGGGGCTGGGAGCCAGCGGTGGAGCGTTCTTCGCGGCTGGTTGCCCCCTGGACCCTCCGATGGAAACTCGAGGTGCAGCCTTTTATTGCAGCCTGGACGGGAGTGTGCAGACTTGTGCGTGTGAACAGATTTGTAACTGCATACGCACTCGGATTCGTTGGACGTCTAGTTTTAGAAAACTTCACGTGGGTGGGATCATAAAGCTCTCCTGAGGGTGGTGACTAAACCTGATTAATTGTAAAATTATTCCCTGGGAAATTCATCCCTCCCCCATCACGCTGTAACAGGAATGAGGAGTCCTGGACGCCCCTTGCCTGCTGTTCCTTTGCTACTTGCAGTGTGCGTTTCACAGCTCTGAGAAATCCCCACGCCTTCCGTTTTTTTCAGACAAGTATATCTGCGGTAGTTTTGGGGCCCGTTTTATTGGTCCTCTCCTTACTTCATCATGGATTCTAGGAAGAAAAAGGATAGAGGGGGAACCTGTAGGGGCTAGGAGAGTGCTGGCGCTGGTGGCTGGATGCTCTGCCCACTAAGCGTGCTGCAGGACGGAAGGGCCCCTCTTTCCCCCTCTCTTATCTCCCAGCCTTTATGGATGCGCTTTTCCCCATAGGACTGTGGGGGTCCTGCCAGAAAAGATTCTTCTAATGACAGGCGCTTCTGCTGCCCTCAAACTGTTTACCTATCTCCTCACCCAATGTCATTCTTTTTGTTTGTTTTTTTGGTACTGGGGATCGAACTTGGGTCCTTGCGCTTGCGAGGCAGGCGGTGGAACCACAGAGCTAAATCCCTGGCCCTCAATGTCATTCTTATGGTCAGTTTGCTTCCCTGCCACCGGCCAGCTAGGACCCAGGATGGGGACCGCGTTTTACCGCAGGGCATCGCAGGCACTGGTGGCACCGGCGTGCTCCGAGTCCCGCACGCGCTCAGCGCCCGCCAGCCCCTCAGTCTTAAACCTGACCGGAGGCCTTCTTGTGCTTCTGCAGCCTCAGAGAAGTCCCTGTGTCCGTCTCTGGACGAAGCCCAGCCCTTCCCCCTGCCCTTCAAGCCCTACTCCTGGAGCGGCCTGGCGGGTTCCGACCTTCGACACCTGGTGCAGAGTTACCGGCCGTGCGCGGCCCTGGAGCGCAGCGCGGGCCTGGGCCTCTTCTGCGAGCGCACCCCGGAGCCTGGCCACCCAGCCGCGCTCTACGGCCCGGAGCGGGCTGCAGGCGGCGCTGGGGCCAGGACCCCGGGGAGCGGTAGTGCCGTGGGCGCCGGCAGCGGCGCGGGCCTGGGGCTCTACAGCGACTTCGGGCCTGCAGCAGCTGGGCTGTATGAGCGGCCGCCTACAGCGGGCCGGCTGTTCCCAGAGCGCGGCCACGAACTACACGGGGACAAGGGCACTGGCGTCAAGGTGGAGTCCGAGCTGCTCTGCACCCGCCTGTTGCTGGGCGGCGGCTCCTACAAGTGCATCAAGTGTAGCAAGGTGAGGCTCCTGCGCGCCTGGCCTGGTCAGGCCCGCGCTGCGTCCCCGGCCCTAATTCCGCCAGCGCCCTCATCCCGCGGCCCCTCTCAGCTGCCTTCTCCCCGGCCCCACCCACCTCAGGTGTTCTCCACGCCGCACGGGCTCGAGGTGCACGTGCGCAGGTCCCACAGCGGCACGAGACCCTTTGCCTGCGAGATGTGTGGCAAGACCTTCGGGCACGCAGTGAGCCTGGAGCAGCACAAAGCCGTGCACTCACAGGTAAGCGCAGGATGCGCGCCAAGCGCTCCGGCTGGGCCTCGAGCAGCACCACTCGCCTTCTGCTTGGTAGTTTTCTCCCGGGGCTGCCTGTAGTCTCTTCCTGCAGCTCCCTTTGCCCTGGAATAGGTGTGTAGAGAAAAGTGGGTGGTAGCCAGCGCAGACTTTGAGGCAACCTTAGATTTTGGTGCCACATCATTGTGAGTTTCCAGGAATGGAATCCCGATCATTCCTGGGTTTCAGGAAGATTTGTGTGCACTGACGCTTGGTACTGATGTATCAGATGTATTAGCTTGTTTCTTTGCCTGTTCTTTTCGACAAATTGCTATTTAATTTGCACTGACCTCTCCTGACTGACTGAAAGGTAGGATCTCAGTTCACTGAGAGCACCCAGTAGCACTTTTCATTCATTGATTTAAAACTGTTGCCTAACTCCCAGGTGCCAAGTATTTGAGTATCCCATAGCATACCAGATCCTTACCAGGATGCCTGTATGTAGATTACAGTTTAGCTGACAGTTTAGAGAGTAAGTAAATGCACAAATAACTATCAAAGGGAGAATGCTTGTTTTTAAAGATTTATTGACTAAAAAGAGTATCAGTCTATCTCCTTCAACACCCACAGTGGGTGAGGGGTGGGGGCATCTCAAATGGGTCAGCCTTCTGTTAAGGAGGGTGGAGTGTGTGTAACCAGTGTCAAAAATGCAGGGTGGGGATGTTTTTTGCCATGGGCTGTGGAGGGCTGTGGGTGAAAAGTGTTTTGGTAGAAAAAGTGTTAAAGGGTGGAGAGTGTGGAGTTAGGAAATAAATGGGAGGGTGGGGATAATGTTGCAGGCCTTGTGGAAAGGGAGCCATAGCTTTTGGGATTGTAGGTTCAGGTTTGTGGTGAGGAGGGTGACAGCAGTAGAGTAATATTTCTCTCTCTCTCTCTCTCTCTCTCTCTCTTTCTGTGTGTGTGTGTGTGTGTGTGTGTGTGTGTATGTCTGTATTTGTCTAGGAACGCAGCTTTGACTGTAAGATCTGTGGCAAGAGCTTCAAGAGGTCATCCACACTGTCCACACACCTGCTCATCCACTCAGACACTCGGCCCTACCCCTGTCAGTACTGTGGCAAGAGGTTCCACCAGAAGTCAGACATGAAGAAACACACCTTCATCCACACAGGTAAGTTGAAGGTCCTTGACTTGTAGGAACACACTGAGGCCAACACAACTCACCTTCTCTGATATTCTGGCTCCAGTGAATGGTGGATGAGGCTGTGCAGATCATGTTAATCACTGCCTGTGTTAAAGGAAACAGAGCGATAGGGTCGGGGATTTAGCTCAGTGGCACCGCGCCTGCCTGGAAAGTGCAAGGCTCAAAAGGAAACAGAGCCAGATTCATGGTTTTCCCCAGGGGGTTGTGTTTGTAGGACCAGCTCCTCAGCTTGCAGGTTTTTTACCCTTGGAAAAAATATTTCCTTTAGTTTAGCAGCCAGTCCAACTGCTGCCTGCTGTGGGTGAAATATGAAGGAGGCTCTAGGATCCTCTGGGAGTGTTGCCTAGAGTTGGAAGACTTTCTGTAGGGCTCCTACCCAGCTTTTGGGGGGGAAAGACTCATGTGTAACCTCTCTGCAATTTGAGGAGTCAGACAGCTTATTCAATGTGAGAATAAACTAAGCTGTCTGCTAACGTGGATGATCTCATGCTTACAACAACTCAGTGATACAGAAACCATTCCTTATCCCCATTTTAGAGACAAGGAAAATGAGGCAGAGAAGGATTAAGTAACCTGCACAGGGTCACACTGCTAACAAGTGGTGGGGCCAGGGCTCAAATTCAGATCGGTCGAACCTCTCAAATGTCTGTGCTCTTGACCTGTTTATCGTATTCTACTTCCAAAGTTATGGGAGTTGATAAATACAGAAAGCTTCTTTTTACTTATTGCCCTTTTCAAATTTTCAAGCCTTAATATCAGTAATTCCTTACCTATTGTAATGCTTTATAATTTACAAAGTGCTTTCAAATCTGTCATTTTATTTGATCCTTCCTTCTACCTCATAAAGTGGAAAGAGCTGCTCTTACCATCTGGAAACTCAGACATTGAATGATTTACCAAAAATCAGAATAAATCATGGAGCCATTGGATGTTCTGGCTTCCAACCCTGGTCTCTTTTTCTAACACTTTATGTACAGGTGAAGGTTTTAATGCCAAGACCAAGTGATCCCCCTGCCCCCATAAGTGCTCTATTTAATAGTCAGCAGGACATTTACATCAGACTTGAAATTTCTGACAATTTTATTATATAATGAGTATTTATAACAAATTGTACTGTGTTCCAAACATTCATTGATGTTAAAAATATGCTTGCCCAGTATATAGATACTTCTATCAGAAAGCTCAGAAAAAAAATCCTATTTTAATCATTCCTCTTGCCTAAAATTTCAATGTAATTCACTCCTTATAAGTAAAAGTATTTAAGACACATCAAAATGCAACTAGGGGGCTGGAGATTTAGCTCAGTGGTTTCGCCGCTACCAAAAAAAATGCAACTAGGATCTTGACTGAATGCAACATTAATAAGCTCTTAGCAAACATTTACATTATAGCTAGAATTTGTTTCTCAGATTTGTTTGACCCTAATGGGATAGGATAAGTTTTGATGGGTAACTCTTTATCCAAGAAATCTGAAGCTTGAAGAGAGAAGAGAATGCAGCATGAGGGGAGAAGTTTCCTCAAAAACAAACTTCATCTATTTTGCATTATTTTCCTAAGGCTGAGTCCCTGCTAATACCATGCTGGGTCTACTTGGAAATTTACCCAGATGTTAAACAGCACATGAAATGGGGCAAAGATAAAACCTTTTCATAGTTTACTTGTGATGTATCAATTTGTGTTAAGCAGCATGTGAAATGGGGCAAAGACAAAACTTTTTCAAAAAAAGTAAAATCAAGACACAAAAAGATCAAGTATTTTACTAAATGTTTTATGGCTCAAATGTGGATTTTTAAGAGAGAAATGTCTGTGCCTCAAATACATCCTGAGTCCTTCAAGAACAAGAGGGAAGATGGGCTCACTGGTCCATACTAAACCAACACCCACGTGGAAACTGAGATTTGAAAACT
This sequence comes from Heterocephalus glaber, assembly GCF_053883595.1. Taxonomy (NCBI): domain Eukaryota; kingdom Metazoa; phylum Chordata; class Mammalia; order Rodentia; family Bathyergidae; genus Heterocephalus; species Heterocephalus glaber. The sequence continues at coordinate 27,490,407 of NW_028258296.1, read as the reverse complement.
TCCTCTGAATTAGAACAGAATCACAAGGTTTGTGGGACAGGCTCCTCCCACCTCCTGTTGAACATCTGTTCTGGGTACTCTTTGCTTCTAAAGTCAGGGGAGTCCTCCCAGGGTGGATTCAGCTGGGGAGGGCAAGTGGCCTTTGCTCACTCTATTTCTGTTTAGCAGGAAACGGTTTGAGGCCTTTAGCTGGGAAGCCCCACTCAGAAAGTCTTCCTTCCACCTGGTGCAAACGTGCTTTCCCAGGACCGAGTTGCAGCTTGGGAGTCAGTTCAAGCTCTCCCTCCAACTTGCTTGAAGGTCTTAGATTGTGGTGCAGCCAGCTGCTGCCAAGAGCATGTGGGTCACAGAGAGTCCCCTCTCGTTTATCATAGACTCATACTTCCTCCCCTCCCCCTTCCATCCCGCAGGTGAGAAGCCCCACAAGTGCCAGGTGTGTGGCAAGGCATTCAGCCAGAGCTCCAACCTCATTACGCACAGCCGTAAACACACAGGCTTCAAGCCCTTTGGCTGTGACTTGTGTGGTAAGGGTTTCCAGAGGAAGGTGGATCTCCGGAGGCACCGGGAGACACAGCATGGGCTCAAATGAGCGCCTTAGCTGGCTGCAAACAGCAGTGATACAACACTACAGAGGCAGCTTCCACTTGCTTCCAGCCCATTCGGACTTCTCAGGGCCCCACTCCAGTCTGCAGATCCCACCAGAGTGATTCCCCTTCACCTTACTTCCTGGAGCTGCCAGAGGGACTGAGGTACTTGTCAGAGTTCTTCCTAGAGTGGGAACCACAGCAAGTTACTCAGCTTTAACCTCCTCTACAAGATGTAAAGTCAAATGGGGATAAGATAAAAGCTTGGCCCACAGTTCTCCCCATTTCCATCCTTTTCCCTAGGCAGAAGTCCTTCAGGTGTCTTTCCTCTTCCTGAATTCCCCAGATAACTATGGAAGAAGAGGATTCACCATTTACAAATGGACACATGTTAATGCTTCTTTCTATCTAGACTGTGCTTAATGCTGCTTCTTCTGGGAACTCTGTAAACCCCTTTCTGTTGGCCACTGTCTGTAATGTAAATCTTGGGGGAATCATTTCTCCTCCTTGAAGACTGCTTCAGAAACTGATTTGGGGAAGGAGCTTTATTCTTTCAAAATCACCAGATGCACCATTTCACTCACCCCAGGAAGAAGCAAAAAAGTGGACTTGGTGCTAAGAGGGGATTTGAGGTCCTCTTGGCAAGAGGCCTATTAAGGCCTCATCAGAAGAGGTTAAAAAAAAAAATATATATATATATGGAACAATGCCTGTGGACAGGCATTCATTCGCTCTGAAACTGTTTATTGACCACTGCTACCAAGGTCCTAGGCATCACACTAGGTAGTGGGGAGCCAGAGATTGAAGTCGCAGCCTCTGCCTCTACCTCTGCCTCTCAAAAGCTAACGGTTGCACCTCAAATGATTGGCATCTGTTCTTGTCCTCCAGTGGATTTCTGAGAAGACAATTCAGAATCTCAAACCTTCCCTTTCAACCCTTTCAGATTTTATACAGTGTAAACAAAAAAGTAACTGCAGAGTTACTTCAAAGTTTTTATTGTTAACTTGATATTTTTAAGATCTCTGAATGGTAGGCATGTGTCAGGGACGGAGGCTCTGTCTTTAACTCTTCAGCCTTCTGTGTGTACTATATAAGGGGAAAAGATATTTTTACTTTGATGAGGTTTGTACATGTTTTTAGATTTCTGGAGTGTGTTATGTTTGTTAATACATATTTATTCGAGTGATGTTTAAGTTAATAAAGTATTAAGATCATTACAGATTGCCTTTCATTTAGGCAGGAAATTTGTTTTTCCTGTAGAGGAAGTTGACATTTAAGGAAAATACAGTGGAGTGGAAAAGTGAAACAGACAAAGCAACATACAAAGAGTAAAATCCAACTGCTCTTGTTTCCATTTTTTTCCTTTAATGAATCATAGAAACATTTTTCATAACAATAAAAAAACCCCTGGAGTTGTATAAAACTAAGATCCTACCTTATAGAATCCCTGATGGGCCCATAGGTACAACAGCTGTTTCCTTTGAGAATTTCAAATTGTGTTTTTACAGCCAGAGGCTCCCAGATGAATAAAGGAATCACAAGCCTTTGGTCTGATTGGGACAAATCCCCTGACTTCCCTGATACCAGCTGTCTTTACCATAAAATGTAGATATGGTCCTATCATTCCAGTCCAACTCTGATTACTTCGACTCTGGAAACTAGAGAGGAGAAAAAGTATGAGATTGGTTAGCTGCTCACTGAAAGCAAATTACAAATCTAAAGATGCATGAGTCCCAGCTACTTGGGAGACTTAGGCAGGAGGATCCCAAGTTTGAGGCTAGTCTGGACAACCAAGCAAGACCTTGTCTCACAATAAATCAATAAATTAAAAGGGCTGGGGATGTGGCTCAGTTCTCTCTGATTTTAATCCCCAGTACCACAAAACAAACAAAATAAGATGCCCACAGAAAAGTAAAATGGGATCTGGGTTATTTCTCATTCTGTTCTACCTGTGGATTATTTTAAGAGAATGAAACTGGGATAAGGTCTTGACCTAAATCTCTATTCCCTGTGTTCTAACACTTTCTAACCAGACATTCAGCATATGTGTGGCTCATGGTGACTACCACAGATTGTCCATTCCCATTGAAATCAATTTCACATATACTGTTGGGTACCCAGAATGCCTCTGGTAAGGTTCTAGGTGGTGGGGATACAGCAGCGAGGACAATGTCCTGCAGAGCTTTGATTATTTGGTCGCCGCTATATCTTCAGTCCCTATAAGAGTGCCTGATACACAGTGATGAAATTAAACTGTTTCATCCTGTAGGCTGGCTGTGCTCTGTAGAGCACAAAAACACGAGAAATCGCTTGAGTGCCCCGGAAACAAGACACAAAAGACTTTCTGAGTTGGTGGGACAGAGGGGCTTTGATGTTGCTTTTCTCTGGTTCCTCCAAATCTCGGTCCTTGGCTGTCCTTCTGTGTTTTCCAGTACCACGCCTTTCCATGTCAGTTTACTCTTATTCACAATTCAAATTTGTTTATAGTACAGTTCAAAATCATTCTTCAGAACTGGTGGGTGATAAACAGTTGCAGTGTCCAGGAACCTTTCCATAGTGTCCTGGGAGGCAAAACACCTTTTCCACAGTCATCATGCATTACTGGTTGGTTGTCTCCAACATGGTTTGAAAAAGTAAAGATGTTGTACTGAGGGGTAAGTAGTACTGATTGAAGTCTAGGTGTCTATCCTCTCCAGCTTTTCCCTGCTGACATTTAGAATATCTGATCCAGGGGATTTAGCTTAGTGGTTCCACCCCCTGCCTTGCAAGTGCAAGGTCCTGAGTTCGATCCCTGGTACCCAAAAAAATAGAATATCTGGTCCATTTTCATTTTCCCTGTTTATGCTATAAGTAAGGAGCTGTAATTTTGATAACTTATCCTTTAAAAAAATTTATCTTGGTGTCCACAGTTCAGAATCAAAACAAATTACTGCGCCTATTACTGGGTGAAATTTGAAGATTGCAAATATCTCTCTTAACATTATTACTTGACTCCATTAAAAATAGATTGTGAATATTCCATGTCACATTATTCATGAAGCAGGCTCTATGCCTTTTGTCTGCTGGAGTAACAGTAGAAAGGGTAACAAGAGACACCGGAGCACACCTTTGTTTCTTTCACTAAATTTTTAATAACACCTCCAGCTAGCCAGTTGGTGAAGCTCAGCTCTTGCATAAAAGTGGAAAAGCACAGCTATCTCTGAGAAGCCCAGCTCTTTCAGGAGCTAATTTGAGTTTGTGTTTGTCTATGCCAGACATGATTAAATTACCTATCGAGTGTGCTGAGCTATCAAGATTCAGGCCACGTAAAAGGTGAATTTCATCTGATTGATTTGAGACACAAATGGAACAAATGAGTTTTAACAGCCCCTCCCCAATTAAAGGGATAGCAAAATATCACTCCTCCATGACTTGACTGCCATTGCCCCTGACCGAAAACTGGGTGGTGATAATGATTTGATCCAGCTCATTTTGTTGTGTCTGTTTTGTTTTTTTTTGGTACTGGGGATCAAACTCGAGTCCATGTGCTTGCAAGGCAAGCGACAGAACCACTGAGCTAAATCCCCATTTTGTTGTGTCTATTTATTTAACCTGATCATTTAACAGAAAGAAAGAAACTCAGAAGAAGACATAACCCAACTTCATTACTTCTTTGCATTTCTAGAGCATTATTTACTTAAATCTGTGCTGCTATATTATTTCCACAGTAAAACTTTTCAGAAAGTACATAATACAGTATATTTATTTTAATGAATTTCTTTAGACATTAAGACTTCAAAAATAAAAGTTCAAAGAAATTTCACCCCAAACCCTTGTAGCTTTAAAGTTTGTTAATTTTTTTGTTTGTTTGGTTTTGGTACCAGGCAGGCATGGCACCACTGAGCTACATCCAGGGCCTAAAGTTTTGTTTTGTATGTGTATGCCTTGCCAATCTTTATCCACGGGTGTATATATTTGTGTTTTAAATTTTTTACCCTGTGATCAGGATATTTATAATTTATGTCTTAGTAGCTCTTTTATTTACAATATGGACACATAGTTAAAACTGAAATATATTTTACAGTGAGAATTTGGACAATGTTGCGATTAAATTTTATTGAAACCTTATTATCTAATAGTTTTATCACTTATGAAGGCCTATTAAGAAAAGTTCAGTGTTATTCACTTTAAAAATGTACAAAATAAGAACCAAGAGAGATTATGTAAAGGTGCAAATATTCAACGATGAATGTCATTATAATGTATACCTAAAATGTACCAATAAAATAAAATTAAAAAAAAAATTTTTTAAAATCTAAATCCGGGCATGGTGGTGCACACCTGTAATCTCAGCACTTGGGAGGCTGAAGCAGGAGGGTTGCCTCGAGTTCAAGGCCAGCCTGGGCTACATCATGAATTCATGGCCTGCATGAACTACCTAGTGAGAACTTACCTCCAAAAAAAAAGTGTAAGCACAGTGAAAATGACAAAGAATAATATAATAAATACCAGTATACCCACAATTCTGCTGAATTTAATTCAGATTTTATTTTTGAAAGAAAATGTTACAGATGACTATCTCCTGGAATCCATTCCTCCTCAATCCATCCTTTCCCTTTCTCCTCAGGGGCATGACTATTCCAAAATTGATATATATCCTTGCCAGGAATAATTTTATGCCTTTAATTTTTACATACTCCCATAAACTATAATACTGTTCAGTATATTTTGACTTTATACAAATGGTATATAGTTTATATGTCCTTCTGTACCTTCTTTTTTCCTTAACACTTTTTGAGATTTATCCTTGTTGATATCTGGGGTTTTGTTATTTTATCTTTTATTTTTTTATTTATTTTATTTTTATTTTTTATTTTTTTCCCCATTAACTTCATTGGTACATTTTAGGTATAAAATAGTTACATTCATCATTGGGATCTTGTACCTTTACATGAGTCTCTTGGTTCTTATTTTTTTTTCCCCTTCCCTTGCCCTCCCTTCACCCCCTCCATCCTTCCCTATTTGCAAAGACCTTGTTTCCATTTTTTTCCTCTTCTCATATTTTTTCCTTTCCCTCTTTTCCCTTCCCCTACCCCTCCCAATTCCCCTGCTCTTTTAGACCTTTTCTTCCTGTTAGACAATATCAGTTATACATTTTTAAAATTACAATATTAAGATCTAGGAGACATTACCGCAGATTTTACAGAATTTAAAAGGATATAGAAAGCATATCACAAAAATCTTTTTTGAAATAAATTTGACAACTTCTAAGAAGTAACTTGGAAGACAAATTAATGAAACTAACTCTGGAGGAAATATAAAATTTGAATAGCACCTATTAAAGAAAGTATATTCCTAGCTTGAAAACCTACCTATATGACAACAGCAGGCTCCTAAACATTTTAACTGATAAATTATATCAAACAATTAAAGCAGAAAAAAGAAGGAACACTTATCCCTTCATTTTAGGAACTCAACATTGTGCTAATCCTAAAACTGGATAAAGATAATAGAAGAAAAAAGTATGAACATAGATAGAAATTTGTTTAACAAAACAAACTATTAGAAGTCATATCTGGCAGGATGTAGAAAGTGGTTTTGTTATAGGGATGGCAGTGTTGGTTCAGCATTGGAAGATCCACCCCCAAAAGTCATCATTTTAACAGAGGAAAGGAAAAAGCCATATGATCCTGTCACTAGTTGGAGAAAAAGTAGTGGACTAAATTCTACAGCTGTTCATGGTAAAAGCTATCAGGAGACTAGAAGTAGAACAGAAACTTCTCAACAGATTAAAGACATGTACTCCGTACTTCAAGCAAGAACTCCTTATATGAATGGAGAAGATACAATGCTTTCTCCTTAAGGTGGGGAACAAGGGCAGATATGCTTACTCTTTATCTGTCCATTAAACTTTGAAACCTAGTCCTCACCAAAATAGCCTGGCAATAAAATGACACAGTTAGGATAGGATTGGCAAGGTAGAAGCAAAATCTTTATATGTAGATGAAATGATCATCTACAGAGAAAATACTAAGAAATCTCTAGGAGCCCCTAGAACTTGTACTTGAATTTAGCAGGATTAGAAAACACAAGGTATATATAAAAATTCAGGTCTGTGTATACTTGCTATAAATGAAGAATTGGATATTGAAATTTAAAAGTTATGAAGGAGTACAAAGGACCTAGAAAAGTTAAAAACAAACACAAAAACAAAAACAGTGTTGGAAGACGTTTAGTACCTAATTTTAAGACTTCTTCTAAAACTACAGTAATCAAGGCAGTGTTGGTGTAAGGAAAGACATATAGATCATTGGAATAAAACAGAGAATCTAGAAATAGAACCACATATATATGGTCCACTGAGTTTTGAAAGATTATTTAACATTAGCATTTTATAGAATCTAAACTCAATTCAGGAGCCGAGGAAGAGATAGTGTTTTCAGCAAACGGCACTAGAACGCCTGGTATCTGTATATAAAAAATTAACCTCAACCTTTTATTTCCATACATGAAAATAACTTGAAGGGATCTATGAACCTAAATAAGAAAGCCTGAAAGTATAAAACTTTAAAAAGAAATTATAAGGGAAAATATTTATGAATTCAGGGTAGGCAAGAACTACCTAGGATACAAAAAACATGATGTTTAAAAGAAAAAAATTGATAAATGAGACTCCATCAAAATTTAGAACTTTAAATGACATCATTAAAATGAAAAGTAGTCCTTAAACAGACCATATTTCCAATGCATATAACCTATGACCAGAATATATAAAGAATTCTTAGAGCTCATTAATAGACAACCCAATTAAAATGTAGACATAAGATGACAAATAGCCAGTATAGCACAAGGAAAGGTGTGCAACTCTAGAATCAGAAAAATACTAATCAGTACAATAATAAGATTGAATTATACACTCATTAGGGAGATGAAGTCAAAAGTTTTAAAAGCCTTGTCATGACTTTTTCTTTTTGTTGGATTCTCCCCATTTGCATTTAATTTGTCATGCCCAATGGATTCATTCTGCTGGGTTTCCTGGGGTTGTGATCCTCATTGTCTTTTCCTAGGGTATTGTCTAAAATTTTTTGGAGTGCTGGTTTGGTATTCATGAAGTTCCTGAGGTGCTCTTTATCATCAAAGTATCTTATTTCTCCATCCGTTTTGAAAGATAGTTTTGCAGGGTACATCACTCTGGGTTGGAGGCTGTTTTCCTTTAGGGCTTGAAATACATCACTCCAAGTTCTTCTTGCCTTGAGGGTTTGCATTGAGAAGTCTGCTGTGATTCTGATGGGCTTTCCTTTGTATGAGATTTGTTTCTTTTCTCTCACTGCTTGTAGAATTTTGTTCTTTTGTTGGATTTCTGGAATCCTAACTATTATATGCCTATGTGTAGATTTTTTTTAATCAAGCCTAGCTGGAGTCCCATATGCCTCACTTATCTGTATGTCAAGTTCTTTCCCCCTCTTTGGGAAGTTTTCTGTCATCACTTCTGTGAACAGATTTTTTATGTCATCTGCACTCTCTCCTCTTTCTTCATTGACTGCAATCAGTCTCATGTTTTTCTTCTTTGCATCGTCTAGTAGCTGCTGGATTGATTTCTCATGTTCCCTTACAATTTTAAAGTAATTTTTCTTTTCCTCCTCACTAATTGCTATCTTATCTTCTATATGTGAAATTCTATCCTCACATTGGTTTATTCTGCTGTGCAGACTTTTGATGGAGTTTTTAATCTCTTGGAAATCTGTTTGTATCTGTTTTATGGATTCCATTTGTTTCCCATGTTGGGATTCCATCATGTTCCTCAGATTCTGTATTTTTTTTATCTGTGCCCTCTCTAGATTTATTAATCATGTCTTGCACCATGAGCACAATCTTTGCTGTTATCTGAGTAATTATTTCTGATTTCATTTTTCCCAGATCCTCTTTTGTTGGCAGTTCAGAGAGTCCAGGTGGTTAAGTATCAGATTGTTCCATCTCGTTTCCCTTTGGGGTTGCTGTAGGGGATCCAGAAGTCTGTTTTTGAGGCTTGTTTATGTGTCTTCTCATTTCCATGAGGGGGGTGCTTCTGGCACCCATGTGGCTCACCTTCTCTGCCCTAGGAACTTGGGATGGCAGCAGGGGAGCTTCCTTCTGGGTGCTGGGACCAGCTCAGCTTCTCTGCCCTAGGAGCTTGGGATGGGGGCGGGGAGCTTCCTTCCAGGTGCTGGGGCCGGCTCACCTTCTCTGCCCTTGGAGCTTGTTTTTTTATCTTAACTGTTGAATATAGAATTTCATTGTATGAATATTTGGTGATTTATTTATTTACTTGTTCTCCTGTTAGGAGAGTTTGAGTCATTTGTGATTTTTCCTATTGTAAATAATTCTGAAGCAAGCAACCTTGTAAAAAGATTCTTTAGTGTATATGCCTGGGAATGAAAATGCTCGATGTTACCAAATTGTTCTCTAAGGTACTCATACTAATTTACAGTCTTACCAATAAAAAAAAAAAGAATTCCTGTCACTTCTTATCTTCCCAAAAGTTGTTATTGTCAAACTTTAAAAATGTCTGACAATCAGATGGGAACTGTCATTGTAATTTGCATTCCCTGATTCTTTTCATAATTTTTTTGACTTGACAAATTTTCTTTTTTGTAAAATGCCTGTTTATATGTTTTGTCCATTTTTTACATTACATTGCTTGGTTTATTTCAATTTGTTCTTTAAATATATTTTAAATGCTCATTTGTTAGTCCACACCTTACACATTTGTGCATTGTATATGTATCCCAGTTTGCTGCTGGGTTTTTCACCTTGAAGAGAGGATTGGTTTTTATTTTCATGGTAATGTAGTCAAAATAGTGACCTTTCTCCTATGGTTTTTTCTTTTTTTTTGCTTTGTACATTTTAATTAAGAACCCTTTCCCTGCTTAGTAGTCATAAGATCATCCCTTGTATTTTCTTCTAAAAATATTTAAATTTTTGTTTGTTACATTTACTTTTTTATATAGTTGTATGTGTATGGAATGAAGTGGGATCTAATTTTTTAAAAATCTCCCTATGGATAACCAATTACCTTATTAATGACAAATTCCATCCTTTTCCCTCTAGTTATAATGCCACCTCTTTTATATGTTAAGTTTCTGCTTCTGTATGGTTCCATTTCTGGGTTTGCTGATCTGTTCCACTGGATCTAGCTATATACTTAAGCCACAGTGTCTTAAATAATTTAAATTACAATAAACTGTTAGCTGTTAGTATGGAAGGTTTCTTCTGACCTGTTTGGTCCTCTTCAGGAATATCTTGGGCTACCCTTGTCCCATTCTTCTTGCATGTGAGAAATGATTGAGATTTTGATTTATATTATATTTATTATTTAATTTTGTGAGAATTGAAAACACTTTGATACTGACTCTTCCTGTTCATAAATATGGCATATTTACTTAGATCTTCTTTTATGTTTTCTGATAACATTGTATCACTTTCTGCACAATTTTATTTATTCTTATAGTTGTTTTTTTTTTAACTACAATTTTTAATTGCTACTGGACTATAGGTAGAAAATTGGTTTTCTTTGCATGGTGATCTTATATCCTGCAACTTTGCTCAACTCTCTTTTTTAGTTTGCTGCAGGATATTTAGATTTTCTGTGTAAAATAACTATAAGATATGAAAATGATTATGGCTTTGATTTGCTTTTTCCTATGTATTCTTTTTGTGTTACTAATAGCACTGGCCAGTGCTGTATTGAATAGAAGTAGAACAATAGACATCTTTGTCCTATTCCTAACTTCCAGAAAAATGCTCTTAATTTTTGTAACTTGATGTGAAGTATTTGGTAGGTTTTTAGTACATAATTTTAAAGAAATCCAGTTAAGAATTTCTTTTTCTTTTTTTACCCCAACGTGGAGGAACAAATCTAGAGCCTTTCTCTTAACAGTGCTCTACCACTGACCCCTACGTGCCCATCCCTGTACATGTGTGTGTGGTGTTTTTTTATTTTGGTACCAGGGATTGAACTTGGGACCTTGCACTTGCGAGGCAGATGGTGGAATCACTGAGCTAAATCCCCGGCCCTGTACATGTGTGTTTTTAATCATTAATGGGTATTTATTTCTTTCCCCCCCGCCCCGCTGGCATTAGAGATTGAATACAAGGCCTTTGCACTAAGCTACATCCACATCCTTTTTTATTTTTTAATTTTGAGACAGGATCTTCCTGAGTTGCAAACTTGCCCAGGCTGGTCTCAAACTTGGAATCCTGCTTCAGCCTCCTAGAATGCAGGGATCACAGATGTATAGCACCATGGATGGCTGAGTAGTGGGTATTTAATTTTTTTTTTTTTTTTGTACTGGGGATCGAACTCAGGTCCTTGTATGACTTTTCCAAATATCTTGAGAGACATGGCTTTTATCCTTTAATTTGTCAATGTAAATTATCCTCGCATTGCTGGGCAAACAAACCCTAACCTGGGGGTTCTAACTTAACCATTGTTTAAAAACTATGTTTTAGCTAGGAATGGTGGCATATGCTTTGCACTCCCAGGTGCTTGGGAAGCGGAGGCTGGAGGATCACTCTATCCCAGGAGTTCCAGCTAGCCTGGGCAACCTAGTAAGACTCAGTCTCAAAAACAAGAAGGAGGAGAAGGAGAAAGAGGAGAAGAATAACAACAACAACAACTTACTTCCCCCACCTCTGAGAGAGAGAGAGAGAGAGAGAGAGAGAGAGAGAGAGAGAGGGAGAGAGAGATTAACATTTAAGAGTTGTACATATTTATGGAGTTCAGTGATCCCAGAAATTTGCAGGGGTTATGGTCCTAGAGCACCCACGAATTTAAGATATGGTCAGAAAAAATGCCTGTAAGTGCCTATTTTTATAGTTTAAACCCTAAATATGCTATGTGACTTGCAGTTATGTAATTTAATAAAACACTGTATTAATAAAGCCTTAGAAGGTACAGGGTGTTTTGATGGCATCTTAGGGATCTTAGGGGTTTAAGAAGAACACAACCAAGAAGACTTGAGATAGCTACACACAGTACAGCAACATGTTATGATGCAGGAATGCTGGTGCATCTGCCAGATATTGGTTACAGCTCAGCAGCCAATCAGCAGCAAGGAAAATTGAATAATGCTCTCAGATTGGCTATTTGCAAACCTCCTGCCATAAAATCAATTGCGGAGGATATTTGAGGGTTCTGAAAAATTATGGAGTTTCCATGAGCAATTATTAGTTAGGTTCTAAGGAAAAATCTACCAACGACTGAGGTCTTAAATTCTGAACTTCATGGGTGTATACTGTACAGTGTGATATTTTGAATATGTATAGAATGTGTAATGATGAAATCAATAAATAACATTTTCTTCTCTCTCTCCCTCTCTCCTTCTCTGTATTTCTTCTTTCTTTCTTTCTTTCTTTCTTTCTTTCTTTCTTTCTTTCTTTCTTTCTTTCTTTCTTTCTTTCTTTCCTTCTTTCTCTCTTTCAAAAAGGTCTTAAAATGTAGTTTAGGCCCTGAACTCACTGCATAGCCCAGGCTAGCCTCAAACTTGAGGTAATCCTCCTACCTCAGCCTCCTGAGTATTGGGATTGCAGATGTGTATCACCAAACCTGGCAGCATTAACATTTTATTATTACTTTGTGATACAAAGCTACTTTTTTGCTGAGCTTTACTTAGGATTTTTGCATTTATACTTATTAGTCATATTGGGCTATAATTTTCTTTCTCATACTGTCCAAGGTTTAACTTGTCTCAAAATGATTAGGGCAGCATTTCCTTTTTTTCTATTTTCTGACACAATTTGTGAAAGACTAGGTAATGTGCTCTTTGAGTATTTGAGAGATCTCATCTGGGCCTTTTTGGTCGAGTGATGGCAAGGGGATGGGTATACTTAAGCTTTAGTGACTATAGATCTATTCAAGTTCTTGTTTTTTCTTAAACCAGCTGTAATAGATTATGTATCTCAGGAAATATTTAAGAATTCAAATTGCCACAAACATTTCATAATATTCTATGATATAAAAAATCTATTCTACTTATATTTATTTTTCCATTTTAATATCTGTATCTTTATCTTTTTTCTTGATCAGTATTACCAGAAGTCCTTATTTTTGTTTTTTGCAGTAGGCTTTTATTGTCATTCATTTGTACATATGATCTAATTTTTTTCTGGCCATTTAACCCAGTGTCTTTGCACTAAGCTATGTTGCCCAGCGTGGGCTTGACCTTCAGTCTTCCTGCTGTATCCTAAATAATTCTTATCTGCTTGATCAATCAGAGAGAGAGAGAGAGAGAGAGAGAGAGAGAGAGAGAGAGAGGGAGAGAGATATCAGAGTCTCCCATGGTGATTTTTTTTTTTTACCTACCACTGAGGTACATTCCCACCCCCCTCCCTAGCCATTATGATCATTAAGCTATGTATGCCTTCTTTGAATTCTACCAACTCTTTTACTTTTGCCTATTTTGAGGTTTGTCATTAGGCACATAAAATTTTAAGCTATTATGTGGTTTTTGAGAATTGTTTCTATAATGCTCATTGTTTTTAATAATCCACCTTATTATTTTATTTTAGAGTCAATTTTTTGGGCATGAATTTTTTGAGGCAAAGTCTCAGTACATAGTTCAGAGTGGGCTTGATCTCACTATGTAGCTCAGGCTGGCCTCAAACTCACAGTGATCCTCCTGCTTCAGCTTCCCAAGTGCTGGGATTATAGGCCTGTGCTACCACACCCAGCCAACTTTCTTTTGTTTGGTTTTTGTGTAGTATTTTTGTATGTTTTTATTTTAAAATCTTTTTATGTCCTTATGCCTTAGTTATATATATCTTTGTAAATAGCATCGACTGAGTATCATTTATCTTTTAAAGCCTTTCAGACTTATGTAAAATAGAATTCCAATTGAAACTTTAATATCTATATTGTTTGCGTATATATGTTTGTACACCTGAACATTTGATCTCTAAGCAACTTAATCTAAGAGGAATCTGCTGGTCTCTCACTTTTAATAAGATGTTAGAAATAAAAATTATGAGACAGGGAGGAAGGAAGGGAGAGAGAGAGAGAGAAAGAGAATGAGAGAATATGAATCAGTTGTTCTATCCAAAATAGATACTGCTTTACTCTACCAGTTCATTTTTCTGGTGTTCAAAGAAGAATCTTAATTTTCAAGTCTTTTTCAAGCCTGAATTTGTTGTAACTGAGGAGGCAACACAAAAACAGGAAGTTAGATTTACTTTTTGATGCTAGTTTTACAAACTTCATTGAGATTTTTTTTTTTGTAAATTCACAAGCCTAGTTTCAATTCTGTCTTTAGACATGAATTAGACAATTTGCTAGGTTACCGTTCCAGAGAAGTAGAACTGATTGGCATGTCTCTAGAAGATTTGCTGCAACAGCAGTTCTTCAGCTCTTGGGTGAGGAAGGTCAGAGAGGGCCCTGTGTGACTTTTTGGGAAGGTCAGGAACCATCTTTTCATTGACTTTTGGTAAACCTTCCCAGAGATTTCACGAAAACTTAACTTCCCCTTTCCCTGTACTAAAACCACTATTCATGAGATTCTAGTAAACAAGAGTAATAAGTTCTTAACTCGGCCGAGGGAGTCACACCACAGTGTAATATTTTGCTTGCCATCTTTATCACTTTGTGTGGTTATTGCTTACATGATGTATTTAGTCACTATATAAAACAACATATAAATTAAAATTTAAAAATAAAGATAGAATCAGATGGCCTTCAAAACTCTTTTTAATCCAAAGGTTTTTTGATTCTTAAACTCTCTTTTTTTCTGACTTTACAATATAAACTCACATAATTATCTAGGCGTGGTTAAGATGTGTCCAACTATGCCCTTCCACTCAGAACAGGGTTGATATCAGGAAGCTGTGGGAAGAGATCCAGATTATTCCATCCTGCCAACTGCCCAAGGATGAACGCTTTGTGAGTAACTATTCCATCAGCTAACCTATTTATCTATGGTTCAGAGAGATCAGTAATGAGTATCTATAATCAAAAGATGCTTATAAATTTGTGTCCATAGATCATGATTCTACGTACATACCACATATTGGTTATAGAATTTTTAAAACAGCAGACTTAAGTCACACAACACTAAAACTTTAATTTTTACTTGATGATTCACAATTCAGTCTGTTTCAAGCCTTGGGCCATCATCAGAAAATCAGGAGCACTGGTCACGACAGAGTCCTCTGCATGACAGACCATTGGGCACTTGTTTCCTTATCAGGTGTAGGAAAGAGTAGACAGTGGACTGGGAGACACTTTGCAGCCCAAACTAGCTTCAAAGCTCTGCTGATCCCAGGCACCCACAAGCTTTCCCTTTATGTATCACTGAAGACTTCCTAGGCTCTATGAGGAGATTTACTTTCTGCTGGTCATTGTTGATTCAAGACTAGGAAATTCCAGGTATGGGAAGTAGATCTGGAGTTTCCTAGGGACTCTTCTATTAGTTGGGAAGAGACAGAATTGTTTAGTTAAAAAAACACTGAATTGGGAGCCAAGAGGTCTGGCTTATACTGTCTTTGATGTATATAATTATGAAGAATTTCCTGGGCTGACTCAGACTCTCTGGGTCTGTTTCTTCTTCACAAAGCGAGAAGGATGAGCTAAATTTCTGTAAGGAACTTTCAAGCTCTGACTATATAAGTTGTATGATTCTATCAAATCCCTGGCTGGGCCCTAAAAACACCCAGCTTGGAGCTGGTTTACCTCACCTCAAAGGGAAAGAGCAATGATCAGAGATCTCCAAGAATCTTGTAGCCAACACCTTCGGCCTCTGGAAAGTTCATGCACTGTTTGAGGTTCCCAAGGATCAAGACAACTCCCTGCCTAGGGTGTAGCCTCACCCTAGGTCATAGTGCCAACCTTCATGTGTGTGTGTGTGTGTGTGTGTGTGTGTGTGTGTGTGTGTAAATACTGATAGGGCCATGACAATTCCCTTTTATCTCTTCATTTTTATGCTATGAAAAGTGATCATTCCTTGAGGTCCTCCCTAAAACAATAGCATACCAACAGAGAGGGGTCAAGACTACATACGTTGTAGCCCCAGATAAATTTAGAAGAGAACTTCACAAAAGGCTGACTGTGACCAGGCATGGTGGTGCATGCCTGTAATCCCAGCACTGGGGAGACTGAGGCAGGAGGATCTCCACAAGTTTAAGGCCATCCTGGCCTACATAGTGAGTTCAAGGCTAGCCTGAACTACATAGCAAGACCTTGTCTCAAAACACAAAACAAAACAAATCAAAAAAGGCTGGCTCATGTCCACAAGTTATCTTTTTTCTATATTTTCTGATGACTTGTTATTTATGTATTTGTTTTCTTGTTTATCACTGGAAACCTCATTAGTCAGAGATAATGTCTATCTTATTTATTGCTGCATCCTAAGGACCTATAACAGTGCGTGACACAAAGCAAACATTTTTTACAGGACTAAATATTACTAGGGCTGGGAGTATAGCTCAGTGACACAGCATATGCTTAGGATGCATGAGACCCTGGGTTAAATCCCCAGTATCCTCCCCTCAAAAAAAATAACTTAAAAATTTTAAGAGGGGTGCAGTGGCACATGCCTGTAATCCCAGCTACTTGGGAGGCTAAGGGAGAAGAATTGCAAGTTTGAGGCCAGCCCAGGCAACTTGCAAGACCCTGTCCTGTAGCTCAGTGATAGAGTGCCACTGGGGTAAAAAACTAGTCTAAGTTGAGAACAACTGTATTTCTTGGGGGAAGTATATTAGAAGTACATATATTTACCTCCTTAGTAAGTTTTTATCTTGCCTAAGTCTATCCTGTTGACAGGATGAATTTCAGAATAATAAACAAGAAGCAATTACAGACTATTCTTCTGGCTTATCCTGAGTTTGGGGGCTCAAAAAGGTTAAAACTAAGTGCAATTGCTATTTTTTTAAGCCAGGAAGCATCTTCTGTTGGCATTCAGTTGTGCTGCACTTTCTGCATATTATCATAATAGGGATGTGCCAAACCACACTTAAATGGGACAACAGTCAATTTCAGAGTATAAACTATAAAGAGTAGCTGTCATCTTTTTAGGCTCAATGGAGTATGGGAAATAACTTTACTCCTTAAGTATGTATCAAAGAAAATCTAGATGTCTTGAAGATGTCTGAAAAAAAATAAAATGGTGTAGGGCTGGGATTTAGCTCAGTGGTGCCACTGCCTGCCTTGCAAGCGCAAGGTCCAGAGTTCAATCCCTGCTACCAAAAAAAAAAAAAAAAGAAATGCTGTGATTGATTTTTCCTTAGCTTATGCTTTCAATTTCACTATGACTTTTGTCTATTTGAAAAGTGGTTTCCTTTGCTCATCATCCTTCCTTAAAAATTAAAAATGCAATCTGTAAAACAAGCCTGCAGCAAAAAATTGTACCATTCATATATAGCAAGAGTCTGGTGTGGAGTAGGCATCAGTAAATGGCCCTACTATAATTATTTTTATCATTATTGATCTCTTCAGTACTAGCACCTATTGCCACTTATTAAGACTTTATTCTGAGAGGGCCGGGGATTTAGCTCAGTGGTTTCGCCGCCTGCTGTGCAAGCACAAGGACCGGAGTTTGATCCCTGGTACCAAAAAAAAAAAAGACTTTACTCTGAGCCTGGGAGTGCAGCTCCGTGTTAGAGTATCTGCTTACCTTGCACAATGCCATGAGTTTAATCCCCAGAACCACCAACAAAAGAGAAAAAAAAAAGACTCTAGTCTATGCTAAAGGAATGTGCTTAATAACCTGCATGTTTTCTTATTTAAAAAGATTCCTGGGCTGGGGATTTAGCTCAGTGGTGCTGCCACCTGCCTTGAAAGCATAAGGTCCTGAGTTTGATCCCCGGTACCAAAAAAAAAAAAAAAAGATTCCTATGAAGCATCTATCATTATTGTCACTATTTTATAGGTGAGGAAACTAAGGCACAGAAAAGCTAAACGTCTTCCCAAAGTCACACCATCAATACATGATATAGCTCGAATTGACCCTGGATAATCTGACTCTCAAGGCTGATTTCAGATTATTTGCATCCTTCTTTGGAGTTAATACATGTCATTGGTTGATTTTATTTCTCAACTAGATCGTGACAAATTTTAATTCTGAAAACCCTGATAATCATAGCATTAAATCACATACATTCAATTGAGAGCATATTTAACAATCAATCAATTTATAAACATTTAACAAATTAAAGATTTATTGCTGATGGCAGCAATTTACAGCCACCTTCCTAAGCAGGGTTATTCCATGCCATCACCCAAGTAATTTCTATTTGCTTGAGAGACATCTCTGTATTTCTTTGTTCCTAAATAATTACATTTGTATAAGACATTGGAAACAGCAATTTACTGATGCCCCAATGCAAAGCGCTATTCTCTCTCTTTCTGTTTATTAACTTATTGATTCTAAAATCAGAAATGCAGGTCCGGGGATTTAGCTCAGTGGTTCCGCCGCCTGCCTCAAAAGTGCAAGGTCCTGAGTTTGATCCCTGGTACCAAAAAAAAAAAAAAAGAAAAAAAATCAGAAATGCAGCTGGGAATGGTGGCGCATATCTGTAATCCCAGCTATTCAGGAGGCTATGGCAGGAGGATCAAAAGTTCAAGTCTAGCCTGGGCAATTTAGTGAGACTTTGTCTCAAAAAAGAAAAAAAGATTAGTGAGGGCGGTGGAGATGTTGCTCAGTGGTAGAAAGTGTACCTAGAATGCTAGAGGCTCTAGGTTTGATACCCAGCGCTGCAAAGGAAATAAAAAAATCAGAAAGACAAATATGTTTTCTTGCAGCACTTGGGGAGTGTAGTATACATCACACCTTTCACTGTAGATAGAATTCCTCTCAGATATTGATTATTCTCTGTATTGCAGTGGAACTCCTTAAACATCTATTTCTAGATTTATTTGGAAATATTTACTACATAGCATTTGCTATATGTGGATGAACATACATGATGAAATCCTGAACTGTGGGTATACTCATAAAATTGAGCAACCATGAGTCCAGTTCGAGCTTAAAAACTAGAATTTCATCAATACCATTGATTCTACCTGTATACCCCTATCCTGGCTCATTCACCTGAGCCTCATTCTTCACTACTTCTTTTAATTTTGTACTTTTTCTTTTTTCTTTTTTTGCTAAAAGCAGAAAGACTTGAAGTGTTTTGTAACTTTAAAAATCAGTTCTAGTTCTCTCCACAAACTTTGAAAAGATAAGCTGAGTTTCCATGGCAGGTACCCCTCCCAAACTCTTGCTTTCCATACACTTAAATATAGGCTGCAATGATTACTTCTTCATTTAGAGATCACTGTGGTTTCAGTTTCCATTGTGTCCTTGTGGGTTTTTCTGTCTTAGTTGCCATTATAAATGTCTCTTTTATTCCCCCATCTGGTCACTTTCTTAAATACTTTCTTTATCATGTCTCCAATGGAGTATGGTTTGACTACAAAATCTGCCAACTTCAGGGATATTCGAACACTTTTATTCTATCCAAGGTATAGAAAACACATAATGATAATTTAGACTCTGAGGAAACATACATCTCCTAAATACTTTCTATGTGTCAAGTACCTTGCCCATTATTTTGCCAATTCAATATTCCTGTTAGGTAATTGCCTTTTGGTTTGTTTTTGTTCTCGTGAGATGTAATCTCACTGTTGCCTTGCTGGCCTCCAACGTGTGATCCTCCTGCTTCAGCTTCCACAGTAACTGGGATTACAGACATGCACTACAGCACCCAGCTTTAGGGTGGGTATCATCATATCTGTGTTGTAGATAAGCAGGCTGAAACTCACAGAGGTGCTATGTAGTGCAGTCAAGATTTGGATTCAAGTCGTCTGGAGGTGTGATGGGTGGGAAGACATTCGCATGAGAATCAGGCAGTCTCAGTCCTAGATGTTTAGTTTTTTTTCCTCCTCTTCATACTCCCTCACCCTATTTCAGGTGAAAATGGTAGTGCTAATTTATTCACTTTAAAGGGGCCTTGCTGGGCTTAGTGAGATAACCTCCTAAATTTCAGAGGACAGATGCTATAGGCATCAGAGTCATCATAGTTTGTGTTATTTTCTAATGGTTAGGCAGTGAGTGAGTGGTCATTAGTTCTGCAGCACTGTTGTTGAGGAGACCAGCAAAGTTCCTTACCTCTAATTTAGGCATGATCCCAAACTTCAGGCCACACTGTTCTTGAGAACATTTTGATTTACCAAATCAGCTCACACAGACTGACTTGTGTATTTACAATTCTCTTTCCCTCTCTCCCCCAAGTCTTCTCAACAAAATGATACAAGACAGGACTTGGGATGAAGTCTCAGAAACAAGACTCCTAGCACACAAGCACAACAATAAATTCATATAAGTTTAATAATACTTTAAAATAGAATAAAATGTTAATAAATATAAGTAAGGTTAATTTATCAGAGAGTCCTAAGATGTGGCCAGCAAGGGAACAACTTTTAAAATCAGAGTGATAGTCATGCCTTTGGGAGCATTTCACGAATGAAAAAGCAGCACCCATTGATGCTACTCTTGACTCTATTTCTTTGGTCAGAGAATCTAAATATCTAAAAATGACAATTCTTAACTTCTTTCTTTGCCTCTGCTATTAGGTTGATTTCCTTCAACAACCTGTTTATTGGTCATGGCAGTGAGAAACCATATGTGTGTGTTAGCATTTTGAGGGTGGTTTAGAGATTTACTCCCACCAAGTTGATTAACTTCCTTTTTCTTAACGGTTTTCTAGACTCTAATCCTAATCATTGCCTTCTTTCCAAATTCTCCATGCCTGTTGCTCAGGAAGCACAAGTAATTGTAAACCACAGAGGTTGGTTCTTACCAACTGTTGGATTCAACTTGTAAAAAACTGTACAAAGCACAGCCAGCCCTTCCAGGAGCCCAGAGCAGCTCCAAAGTGAAGAAAATGAACTCATATTGTGTAAATTGTACCCAGAACAGTCTCAGGAAGTATCACAGCTTCCTGATTGCAAACCTAGATAAAGTCTAAGACTGTAGCTAATGACATCTCAAGATAGCATTTGTGAGAAAGTCCCATTAGATACTTTGGGGTCTAAAAGAGAACTCAGATAAAGGAATTGGTTTTCTGTCTCAAGCAAACAAAGATTACCTGGAACTTTGGAAATAGCAAGAATCAGAGACATCTGGGAATTCTAACTGCTAATATTATGAAGATTGATCCAACATTATTGTTTCACTATAGAGAATTTTGAATCTGATGAAGAAATAAATCATGCATATAGGGCAAGCTAATGGGAACCAGTACACTGGAACCCTAAAGTGGAAAGACTTCGCCTGAAAAAAATCTCTTCTGTGCTTCACTTGCTCTCAGTGCCTCCTCTAAGATATAAAAGCCATTATGTACTGTCAATATTAAGAAGAAAGTTCCTGCAGCTTGCAAAAGAGTTCAGGTAATTACAAAGAATTCAAATTCCTTTGCTGACTGTTTATATAAATTTGGAGAACTTAATCCTAGTTGCTTTATCTGTTAAATGGGAAGAAAAATGTCTACTAGTAGGATTTTTTGAGACAATACATGCAAAATGCCAGGCCCATACAAGACAATCAACATATAATAGTTATCCTATTATTCTTAACTAATGTAAATATAACAGTCTTTGAAAATATAACAGGGCTAGAAACTTCCATTTCCAGCACTATTGTAGATCTTATATACTAAATAACTCTCTAGATTGAGGCAACTAAAATTTAGGGTAAAATATTTTTAAGTAATTATGAGTACATCACTGATTTGTCACTAAAGTAAGGGATTTGCTGATTTCAAAAACAATAGTGGCTGGCCCTGGTGGCATATGCCTGTAATCCCAACTTTCTTGGAGGCTGAAGCGGGGAATCACAAGTTTGAGGCCAGCCTGGGCAACTCAAAAAATAAAATGCGGTGGGGGTGGGGTGCTGGGGGTGTAGCACAGTGCAAAGGCCTTGGATTCAATCCTCAGTGGCACAAAAACAAAACATCAGTCGTGAAAGTAGGAATCTGGTCTGGAAACAAGTGCCAAACTGGTGTTGCCTTAAAGTTTTTTCAAATTCTGGAGAATTTCCACCTTTGAGGCTGCATAAAGCAGAGCACAGAGTCAGGAGTTAAAGCTCAGGGCTGACTAATGTGGAGACTCTATTAGGCAGCCTACCTGGCTCCCCACTCAACACAAGGGCGGATAAGAAATCACACTGTCCTTGATGCTGGTGGTGGTGATGGTGTGGTAGAAATCTTCCCTGTTGGCCCTCACTTGTGTTTTCTGTCAGAATTCACTCCAGTGATGGTAGAACTCTAAGTTGTTTGTTCTTTTGGTTTTGTGAATTAGAGTCTCACTATATAGTTCAGGCTGGCCTGGAACTTGAGGTGATTCTCCTGCCTCAGCCTCCTGAGTGCTAGGATTACAGGGTTGTGCAACTACATCTGGCTAGAACTCTAAAATTTTAATCAAACTATAGTAGCTTGAGAAACTTATAGAAACAAATATAGATTTCTCTAGAGGAATTTAGCTTTAAACTAGACTTTAAAGAATTCCTGCATGTTGTTGAACTTCAAGGAAAATGAATGGTTTATAGTTTTAAAAAAACTCAAGTGCACAAAGTAAACAGGGACACCATAATTGAGAACTTTCAGAAGCAAATTTCAGCAAATATAGACCCACATACATTTCAAATGTTGAAATAATTAACATAAAATATAAAATATCAATGTCTAGTAAAAGATATAAAATGAATGCTTGAAAATAATGACAATGACCAAGCAGATTTGAAAGTAAATATAACTTCTAGAAAAATTAAAAACAGAACAAAAACCAGATGAGATAAATAGAAAACAAATAGCCAAATATTGGACTGAGGTGCACGCCTATAATCTCAGCACTCAGGAGCCTGAGACAGGAGGATTGAGGCAAATTTGAGGCCAGCCTGGGCTACACAGTGAGACCCTATTGCAAAAAAAAAACAAAAAAAATTTTCCTCCTGCCCACTTTATTACTATAATTATTACTGTTGTGCATATGTGATAAGAATACTTCATGTAAGTCTACTCCCTTAACAATTTTTAAGTATACAATATGGTACTGTTAACTATAGATACTATAGTGTGCAGTAGATTTCTAGGACATATTCATCTTGCACAGCTGAAACTTTATACCCTTTAGCCAATAACTCTCCACTCCCCCTCCTCCCAGCCCCTGGAAACCACTACTCTACTCTCTGCTTCTGTGAGTTTGACTATTTTAGGTCCCATATTGCTGTAGTTTGGATCTTGAATGTCTCCAAAGGCCCATGTGTTGAAGGCTTAGTCCTCAGCCTGTGGCATTGTTGTAAGAGGTAGGACCTATTGGAAAGAATTTAGTCACTGGGGTATAGCCTTGAAGGGGATATGGAACACCAGACCCTTCCTGCCTCTCTTTGATCTCTAGCTACCGTGAGGTGAATAGACCTCCTCTGCCATGTGTTTCCACCATGATATACTCTGACACTATGGTCCTAAAGCAACAGGGTCAAGTGACCATGGACTAAAACTTCTGAAACCAGGAGCCAAAATAAACTTTTCCTCCTTTTAAATAGATTGTCTCAGGTATTTTTGTCAGTGACAGAAAGCTAAGGCACACATATAAGAAAGATCATGTAATATTTGTCCTTGTCCATTATGCTATTATCTCACTGAGCATTATGTTCTCCCAGTTCATCCAAGTTGTTGCAAATGGCAGGACTTTCTCCCTTTTTAAAGCTGAATACTCCATTATATCTATATTTATATCTATATCTCACATATTTTCTTTACTCATTTACCATCCATCAAAGGCTTCCGTGTCTAGGCTATTTTTCATGTTGCTGCATGAGCACATGAGTGCAGAGATCTTTGAAATTCTGATTTCAGTCCCTTTGCATATATACTCAAAAGTGGGGTTGCTAGACCTTATGCTAGTTTTATTTCTAGGTTTTTGAGAAATCTCTATGTTGTTTTCCAGTTGGCTGCACTAACATTGCTACCAATAATGTGCAAGGATTCCCTTTTCTGTACATCCTCATTAACATTTCTTGTATTTTAGTTTTTTGTTAATAATAGCCATCTTGACTGGAGTGAAGTGATATCATTGTGGTTTTGATTTGCATCTCCCTGATGATTAGCAATGTTCTATCACTTTAACAGTAGTAATATTTTTTTCTATGGCCCAGAATGTGGCTTATCTTGGTAAATATTGGTTATTTTTTGAACTTTAAAAATAATGTGTATTCTGTGTATGCTTTTTTTTGTGGTGGTAGTGGTTCTGGGAATCAAACTCCAGGTCTCACATACGTCTAGGCAAATACTTTACCACTGACCTACGGACCTAGTCCTCTGAGTATGGCTTAACAAAATGTGCATTTTGCTATTGCTGGATGGAATGCCTTACGTATATGTCAGATAGATCAAGGTTGTTCCTAGTCATGGTTATGTCTTTTGTTTTTATCAGTTATTGAAAAAATAGTATAGTGGTGACTTCAGTACTCATTGTTAATTTGTTCCTGGAGGTGTAATGAGGAGCAAAAGTGATGAGTACCAAACAAATTGTTTTGGCTGAAAGGGTAATGAGTTACAAAGCAATCGACACTGACAAGTTCTAGCTTGTATGTCAAGTACCGAATTTGACAAGTTGCAGTTGTATTAGTTTTTGTTTTATGAAGCTCTATAAAGGGCCAACAAACTGAGTTCCAGAAGGACTAATGAGAATGGAAAGAACAATATTTCTCAGATCCAGGAAACAGAATGAATCGCAAGTAGGCTATTGGTTACCTAGACATATCATACTGAAACTGCAGGGGGGGAGGGGGAGACTTACAAAACAGACCAAAAGAAAAGACCTATACAAAAAAGAGGAAATACTGATAGTTCACCTCTTAAAAACAACAAAAGAACTAGACATAGTGGTGCACTCCTATAATTCAGAACTCGGGAGACTAGGGCAGGAGGATTGCCTTGAGTTTGAGGCCAGCCTGAACTACATAGTAAAATCCTGTCTCAAAAAGCCAAACAAAACAAAGAACAACAAAGGAAGAGAACATAGTGTAAGAATGTATTTAATATACTGAAAGAAAATAGCTGTCAACTGAAAATTCAGTGAAGCTGTATTTTAAGAAACATTGCATAAAGAGTATTTTCAGGCAAACAACATAAAACATAAAACCTCTTCAAAGATCTGAAAGAATTTACCACCCAAAGACACTCGTTAAAGGAAATCCTAAAAGATTTTTTAGGGCTGGGGATTTAGCTCAGTGGTTCAGGCGCCTGCCTCACAAGCTCAAGGTCCTGAGTTTGATCCCCGGGACCAAAAAAAAAAAAAGATATTTTAAAGGAAATCCTAAAAGATTTTTTTTTTTTTGAGACAAGGTCTGGCTTTGTAATTCAGGCTGGCCTTCAACCCGCTATGTAGCCCAAGCTGGCCTTGAACTCACAGTGATTTCCCTGCTTCAGTCTTCCAGGTGCTGTTATTACAGATGTGCACCACCATGCCTGGCTAAAAAATGTATTTTAGAATTTAAAAAATGAAAAGCCTGAGTTTCAAGAAGGAAAGGTGAGCAAATCAAATAGTTAGGGTATATCTCAGCAAACGTTGACCATGGAGCAACAATGTCTAATTTTTGGAGGAAAAATAGACTATAACTAATATATTAGATTTATACTGGAATTAAGGTTGTCCAAGGTTCTTGATTATTTGGAAACAGGATAAAGATTTTAACTTTAGACTAAAATTCAGTTGACATTCTAAACTAGCTAATGTAAACAAAATAATAAACATACTGAATATACTTTCCAAATAACTAGAGGGAAATTAAATTAGAATAAGAAAGAGAAGTCAAGCTGAGGCAAGAAGATCCATAATTGGAATCCACCCTAGGCAACTTAGCAACTTAGCCAGAGTGTCTCAGTTACTTTTCTCATTACTGGGACAAAATACCCAACATCTACAAGTTAAAGGAGGAAAGGTTTATTTCAGCTCACAATTTGTAGAGGTTTTAGTTCATGCCAAGGCAGGGTGGCATGGCAGAGGGGCATCACAGAAGAGAAACAGTTCATGGTGTGGCAGGCAGAAGGCAGCAAGCAGCAATAGTAGCAGCAGGCCTCCTTTCCCTTTTATGCTATCCAGACTACAAGCCTTTTGGGTGGTGCCACCCACATCCAGGGTAAGTCATTCATTGTCCACACCCAGAACTATGCTAAATCAATTTAGTTATCACACACAGCTAATCCCAGTACCACACATCTAGATCCAGCCACATCCAAGTGGAAGAGGCACCTATGAGTGCATGAGGCTTTGGGGGGGGGGAGCATATCTAGATAATGAGCCATAACACAGACCCTATCTCAAAATAAAAATAAATAAATAAAAAGATTGAGGAACTAGCTAAGTGCAAACGCCCTGGGTTCAATCTTCTCTCTGGAAAAAAAAGGAAAGAAAAGAAAGAAAGAAGACAATTTAAGAGAAGGTGAAGCAGTGAGGAAAAAAGTAATAGTAACAGGGTCTAGAGCATTTACCTCAGTGTCTGGCATGTTACTATAAAAATAATACTAAATAATGTATATAATTCGTTATTCTTATTACTGTTATTTCTATTTTGATCAATCTCTGTGGCATTCAAGACAGGGAACCTTAAACAGGTAAGTCCTAGTAGTTCAGATAATCCTTTGATGTTAACAAGTTGGTAATACTACTTAAAGGAGAGATAGCAATTAAAGAGAAATCACTGGAAGCTCGCTATTGTGAATTCCAATGTTAGCCCGAGCTGTGGGCTAAATTGAGAAATTAAAAAGCTCTATTAAGGGCTAGCAGTATAGTTCAGAGGTAGTACGCTTGTCTAATATGTACGAGGTCCTGGTTCCTACCCAACATTGAAAAAGAATATATATATTCATATATATATATATTTTCATATATATATATTCATATATATATTCATATATATATTCATATATATATTCATATATATATTCATATATATTCATATATATATATATATACACACACACAAAGCTCTATTTTTACTAGTTATATAACCTGAATCCGGTCATGTGTTGTGGCCTCATTTGTAAAATGAGGGGGCTGAAATTCAAATTGGATAGTTCTATATTTTTAAATCTTTGTTAACCAAAAGAAAGAGAAAATCTGAGTGGCAAAAAACCAAAAGCAAAAAAAGGTGGAGTGGGCTGGTTCTGAGATGGCTGCATGAGTAGCCATCGTAATACCTCAAGCACTTCAAAATTCAGTTCACACTAAATAGGAATCAGTGGCTCTTCTCACCAGAACCTGACAAGTTTGGAGGCTGCTTAAGTGGAAACAAAGCAAAAGTAAATCCCTAATCAGAGGAGGCCTGGAAAGGCTTCCCACCAGGATGGAAGGAATTCCAGAGGCCCTCACAAGAGCCTGCAGGCTCAGAGCTCTGTGTAGAAGCACTGAGGTAGGGCCCCTAGACATATGTGAAGCTAGCAAACAAACCCAGTTTCCTTTCTCTTAATTACACAAACTTTCCAAATGCACCCATCCCACCTGAAAGTATTCTTGGATGTGGAACCCCTTGCATCCTTGTAATTGACATGTAACACCTGCCCTTTATGCATTTTAAGGACTATATATTGTGGTACTGTTATTGGGTAGTTCCTTTAGAAATGGGTCGCCAATCAAAATTATTCCAGGTCCTTCTTGCCTTGAACAAATAATTAGATAAGACATGCCAAAATTGTGCCAAAAGTTTATTTGAAAAGTGAGGAGGGCTGGGTATGGTGGTGCCATGCCTGTAATCCTAGCACTCAGGAGGCTGAGGCAGGAGTATTGCTGTGAGCTCAAGGCCAGCCTGAACTACATAGCAAGACCCTGTCTTAAAAAAAGAAAATTGAAGGGTAAGCGAGGGAAAAACTAGCTCTGCAGATCAAACTTGGGCAGAACAAGAGTGAAAAAGGGTAAAACCAAAAATAAAAGTACACATTGCATCTGGGAAACGCAGCATGGGGTATCATAGAAATTCACAAAGCAAGCTTCCAGTGGCATCCAGTCTTCTTTCATGCTGTCCACATCTCCTGGGAGCCATGAGAAGTTCTGCATATGGGTCCTGGTATTGCCCTGGGATCTTGTAATTGACAAGTCTGGCTCATTTTCCCAGACAGCTTTGCTATGCCCTATCTCATATATCAATATGATAATGCCCTTCAGGTCTAGGTTTGCCCAAGGAAACTTGGATATGGAAGATAACTGGTTCAGCCTCAGGTCTGCACTCAGGTAGAAAGGAAAAGAGTTGGGGAGTATACAAGCTTCACAGGAAGTTCTTTGAATTTGTGTGTGGTGTGATTCTGTCTGCTATTCCTAAGTATAGTTTATCTAATCTATTTTGAAACAACTCTGCTGACTGACTGCTTTATTGCTCATAAACCTACTGAATCTCCTCTCTGCAGCTTTTAAAGATGGGGTCTGGTCTGTCTCAAAGCAATGTCAAAAATAAAAGGGTATAGTAATACACAAGGATATTCATTAGAACTTACTTTGTTTTTCAGTACTGGGGATTGAACTTTCACACTGAGCTGTGTCCCCTGCTCTTTTAATTAATTAATTAATTAGGTTTTTTGAGACAGGTCTTGCTATGGACTTGAACTCAAACTTGCAGCCATCTTCCTGTCTCGGCCTTCTGAATCCTGGGATGACAGGCATCCACCACCACACCAGGCCCTTTTATTATTTTTATTTTGACACAGGATCTCACTACATTGCTAAGTTGCCCAGGCTGGGTTCAAACTTGGATCTTCTTGCCTCAGCCTCCCAGAGTGGTAGGATTACAGGTGTGCACCACCATACCTAGTACAGAGTATTGTTTAAAGCAGTGGAATACTGGCAAGAAGCCATCAGCAGAGGCTGGGGGAACATTCCTCTATTGTAATGCTGGGAATTTGACATGCAGTTAAGCAAGTTGGTGAGTGGTATACAAAGTATGATCTCATTCTGGTAAAAATCAATGATTACTGACTGGGGATGCAGTTGTAGTAGCAGACTTCTCTGGCATGTACCAGGCCCTGGGTTCAATCTCCAGTACTACCAAAAAGAAAAACAAAATTAATAATTAGTACACGTTATCAAGTCTTCAGTGATAGGGAAGGAACAGACCTCAAGCTCTCCTAACATGAGCTTCCAGGGAGGCTGAAAAAAAGATCAGGGAGTGCCTAGAATGTCAGGCAATCCCAAGGCAGTTGTCTCAGTGCAGAGGGAAACCCCTTAAAAGTTTGAGCAGGATGTGAGTAGTGAAGGTGAGGCAGGGACTAAAGTAATTTCAAGGTTTGTAGGGTAAGGGATTGGGAAGCTGGAAATTATATTTTGATAACTCAAATTTCATACTACATGAGTTGTGTCAGTACAGAATCAAGTCTAGAAAGAAATGAATTAGTTCAATAAAAATGTTAGGAACTGGGGTTGTAACTCAGTGGTAAAGCTTGTGCTTGGCATGCACTAGGCCCTGTATTCTACCCTCAGCACAAAACAAAACAAAAACCAGCTGTTTTCAAAGTAATCATTTGAATGTTGCTGCTTAAAGAAAAGTCATGTGTTTAGACACAGATTATAGCTTTAAAAAGTGCATTAACTAGGGTTAGAAAATGTGCACAGACATACTGTGTAATGGTATCAGGTGCTCAATTTGCCTCCACTGAATCTGGTTCTTTTTCTTCTTCTTTTTTTCTCCCGGTACTCACGATCAAACTCAGGACCTTGCACTTGTGAGGCAGGCACAGTGCCACTGAGCTAGATCCCCAGCTCTGTTTTATTTTGAGATAGAGTCTCACTATGTAGTCCAGGCTGGTTTTGAACTCACTACGTGGCTCATGCTGGCCTCAAACTTGTGATCCTCCTGCCTCAGCCTCCCAAGTGTTGGGATTACCTGTGTGCACCACCGCCTGGCTGCCTCCACTGAATCTGTTTCTACTCTTAGGAGACAAAGACTATCAGTCACTTGAGTGTCTGCCCCCATACACCTTGTCTTTAGATTTGAAAAAGTAATAAAATGACTCGTTTATTTATTTAGTTCTTTACTGGAGGCTTGTTGTAGTTGCATTTATTTTTAATTTTACTTAACTAACAAACAGCATCTGTGGGCACTGCATATAATAGTAACAGAGATCAGCAAAAGAGATTACCTTCAGCCAGAGACATACAAAGTGGACCAATCAGCCAGAGGAGTGCCACTGCCCCACCTGTAGAACTGCAGGCCAGAGTGTTGTCAATAACCCAGCTTCCTAGGGGAAAGAAGCAGAGCCAAGAGGGTCAGACTGTCACGAAAATCCCTGCTGGCCACTCTGGAGTTGTGAAATCTTGGGCAAGTCACTCAGAGTCTCTGAAGCTGATTCTCAACTGTAAAATGGAGCTAATGATATCTCATCTTGGGTTTGTGCTGGTTGTGAAAACTGCCAGACCGTGTGCCAACAGAGCTAAGCACAACGAGCACCTCCATCCACATTTCTGAGTGGAGCTGTCAAAACCCAAGTATCGCATCACCTTATTTCAGGCGAGATCTACAATTAAAGAAGATACAACCACCATGTCACACTTTACTTCTTCAGGGCCAGCTGTTTCACATGTATTAATACAACCCTTTAAGGAAGATGTATATTTCCACCTCTCTGATTTATGTAACTATTGGCCCCAACCAAAACAGACCCTTTCTCTGGGTCTGCGCTGCTTCCCAGCTGTTCACATTTCCTCTGCGATTGTTAGAAGCTCCACTTGCTCTGCAGGAGCTGGAGGAAAGTAAACAGCTCCACCGGGCAGGCGCCCCACCTACCATTTTATTTTGCTAAATCACTCCTTTAGCTAATATTTCAGGGACAGACACGCGACGCATCTGGCTCCAGCCAAATATTTTCAGTCACTCGGATCTCAAAGTAAATATTTGTCAGTTCAATTGCAGTAACGTGGGGTAGCATGAAATAAGGTGCCATTAATCATCTTTCAATCAGGGCCAGTGCAGCTGCTCTAGAGTGGCAGTCCCACCCCTTTCCCATGAGCCCCTATGTGGGCCCCGCCCCCAAGCTTCCGGTCTGGGAGCTGAAGCTTTTTTGAGGCGAGTTCGGGCGGGTCAGGTGGATCAGTTTCTGTTGAGTTCCACACGTTGTCAAGTTTTTCAGCATATGTTGCCTTCGTTCAAGCCCCAGGACTCCTCAGAAGGGTTAGTTGAAGCCATCTGGTGGTATGGGGATACAACAGGAAAGGGTTAGAAAGCCTCCAAGGACGCATGGTGAAAGGTATGATCTGAGGGGATAGACTGGGCCACTCCTCCCAAGATTTGTGCCCCGTACTTTGTTATTTTAGGAGACTTTGCCATGGCTCAAGGCTTTTGAGCTACAAATAAACAAGGCCCTGGGGCTTGTGTCCTATGAAGGTTTTTGCACTTCAATGGATGTGAATATACAAGAAGTTGTCGAAAAATATGATGAATGTTTAAGTTTTATTAATTTTTTTGAGACAGGGTCTCGATATGTAGTTCAGGCTGGCCTTGAACTCACCATGTAAGCCAGGCTAGCCTGGGACTCACTATGTAGCTAGGAGGAGTGACCTTCCTGCCTCAGCCTCCCCAGTGCTTGGAATAACATGCCTGTGGCACCACGCCTGGCATAAATTTTAAAAATTTATTACAGTACATGACACATTGCCATTAATCCTCCTCAAAGTACTACTCCTCGCTTCGAACACACATATCCATCCTTCTGCCATTTTCTGAAGTAGTTCTGCAGTCTTCTGTGAATGTAAGTGTTGTGATTTCTGCTGCCCAATGCCATCCAATGGAAAAAACACTGTGGTGTGTCCTTATCCACCTTATTCACCAGATCTGATTAGTGTGACCTTTGGCTCTTTCCCAAAGTCAAAATGACCATGAAAAGTAAATGTTTTGAATTGAGGTAGCCATAATAGTGCAACTAAAGATAGGAAAAAGGACCCCCAGAACTACTTCAGAAAGTGGAAGAATGATAGGGTTAGTGTGTTCTGGGATGTGTATTTGAAGCAAGGGGGTTAATGGCAATGTATCTTTTACTATATTATTATTTTTTTCAATTTAAACATGGTATCTTTAGATCACACCTACTTGTGTTAGCCTTTTTCCTTAAAGAGGCACAGAATGATTAAAGGGGGGTATGGCAGAGTTCCTTAATCTTTCTGGAGCTCTTTTGAGACTTGGATGAAAACTAAGGGCCACTGGCAAGAAAACATTTATGAACAGAACATTTTGCCCATCAACAGGTCATTTCCTTGAGGGGTGGTGCGTGGTATATTCCCCAGGTTAGGAAACCTTGGATTCTTGTTTTGCCTTGGGGTAGGGCTAGAGGGTGGTACTTTCCTTGGGCCTGTAATTTAAGAGAGCATTTAAAAGTACAGAAATCAAGATAAATAATTCAAACAATCAAATCTACAATGACATGCTTGTGGCCCGTTGCCCCTTTTTGTAATAATTTTATTGGAACCAGGTGTTTTGATGTCTAAGAATTTGTTGCCAAATCCAATGTCATTAAGATTTTCCTGTGTTTTTTCTTAAGAGATTTATAGTTTTAGATTTCATACTTAGATTTTCGATCCAGTTTGAGTTAATTTTTGTTTGTGGTATAGGGTTTAACTGTATTCTTTTGCAGTTGGACATCCAGTTTTCCTGGCACCATTTGTTGAAAAGACTTTATGTGCTGCACTTTCTTGATGCCAGGGAGCTTAGGCTGCTTCTTTCACCCCAACCCTCGTGCTAATAAGTGCTCTAGAGGTTGTAATGCTGTTTGACTGGGATCATAGAGAAGACATAAACTCAAGTCTAGTGGAGAAGCATGGTGGCCCAGTACAGCTAGCCAAAGTGATTGCTGAAATGTTTACTGTAGAAAGCTTAATGAAACTTTGGCTAAACCAGTTTCATTTGTCATAAAATGGGGATGGTGACAGAAGACCTTTTTTTTTTTGCCTAAGAATAATTGCTGGTATATTACTATGGTTAATAGTGTGGGTAATGCTAATAGGAAGTGTGCTATTACTGTGTGCTGAGTATTATATGTTAAATGCTTTACATATATTTATTACACCAGACAGTTTTATGAGACAGGTACTATCATTTAAGATGTAAGATAGGGAAAATTATATCTGCTTTGCAGAACTGTTTCGAGATTAAATACAAATAATGGACATAAGATTAGCAAAAAATATGCACATAGTAGGTCTCCACTAGGCCCTTTTCTCAGTCCAAAAGTGATTCCCATTAGCACAAGAATTTACAGAAAGATTGTGTGCTTGGTTGCTAGCAATCTTGAATTTCCTAACACTTCCTCTTTAAGGTGAATTAGAATGATTATACCAGTTGGATAGATAAGGTCTGGTAACGTTTATTTACAGGACTAAAATACCTTGTAATTACCTACCTGCAAGGCAGCTTTACAGTCACTCATCTAGCAGCGAGGAAACACTGGCAGCCCTGGAAATAGCTGACTATATATTTTGTTGCAATATGTTGGTGATGTTTTAACTCTTCATTTTGGCTGATAAAGTACTGTTTACCTAAACCTTTTTTCATTTTGCTCCCTTTGCTCCCTTTAGTTTTTAAAGTGATAAAGTGAAAATGTACAACTCTGTAAGACCAAAGTAGATGAGGCAAATAGTATTTAAATTAGTTAATACATTAGTGTAGTTAATGATTGTAGTTATTCTGGGCCACATTTTCTGGATGTTATTTGGATATTCATTGGATGCATTGAGGCCACACAGATTCTCTTTAGTTGCAGCTAATAAATTAACTGGCAGTAGGATCAAGTCCTGCTCCTCAGTGGCAGCTGGGCCCTCCCCTAGAGCCTCTCTGCAATCCCTTCTCTTATTGCAAATTGACTTCCTAATTCCCTAAAGCAGCTGTTGTAAACCTTTTCCACCCACCTCCAACTTCTTGATCTTCTCTCTGGTATTGACATACTACGTGGCAGGTGGAGAGTGCACTGGCCACCAGTTCTCTTTCCTGCTGCCTTTGGGTCCTCTGGCATCTTTACCTCATCTTTCTGGGGTGCCCATCTCTTCCCCAGATTCCTTCTCTCCCTGGTCCTGGCTTCTTTCCTTGCTTCTCTTATAACTTCAGTCTTCTTTCCCTTTCCCCCATAAACAATCTCAGATCTTCTTCAATTTATAGAAGCTCCAACTCTTATTTCCCTGAAAGCGAATTTTTTTCTTCTTTTATTACTGTCAAACTCTTAAGTTTTTTCAATACAAAAGTCATGTATTTTTTCATATTTGTAGTAGAAAAATTGTAAGGTACAAATAACAGGCATGTTTCAAAGACTCATAATTACATTTCTGGAGATAACCACCAATGTTAACATTTTGGTTTATAAAATCAATCTTATTTCTTGGTTTATTTTCCAATCTTATTTTTTATATGGGTGGGCATATATTGCTGTGGTATGATGCTTTTAATTCTTTTGGAAAAATACCAAGAAGAGGTGTAGCTGGGTCAAATGGAACCTCTAGTTTTAGATTTTTGAGAAATCTCCATACTGATTTCCACAGTGGTTGCACCAGTCTACAGTCCCACCAGCAGTGGAAAACGAAGGGCTCCTTTTCCCCACGGCCCGTCCAGCATTTGTTATTGGTTGATTTCTTTTTTCTTTTTCTTTTTTTCTTTTTTTTGGTTGATTTCTTGATAGCAGCCGTTCTTTCTGGAGTGAGATGGAATCTCACTGTTGTTTTAATTAGCATCTCTCGATGCATTATTTCACATATTTATTTGCCATTTCTAATTCTTCGTCTGTGAAGTGTCTTTTTTATTTCAGATGGCCACTTTGGCATTGGGTCTTTAAATTTGGGGGTGTGTGTCTGATTTTTTGAGTTCCTTATATATTCTAGGTAATAGTCCTTTATTTGAATAGCTGGTAAAAAATTTTTTCCCACTTTGTGGGTTGTTTTTTCACTCTGTTGGTGGTTTCTCTTGTTGTGCAAAAGCTTTTTAATAAGATGAGGTCCCAGTTGTTGATTCTTTGTAGTATTTCTTGTGAGGTCTGGCTTTTGTTCATGAAGTCTTTGCCTACAGCTACGTCCTCAAGTGGTCTACCTATTCTCTCTTCCAGCAGATTTAGTGTTCCTGTTTTAATATTTAGATCTTTGACCCATTTCGATTTTAGGTTAGGGCATGTGAAAGATATGAGTCTAGTTTCAATCTTCCACATGTGGAATGCCAGTTTTTCCAGCGCCATTTATTAAAGAGGCTATCTTTCTTCCAGTGAAGGTGTTTGGTTACTTTGTCAAAGATAAAGTGGTTGAGTATTTCTGGAGTTGTTTCTGCATCCTCTAGTCTGTTCCACTGATCCTCAGGTCTGTTCTTTTGCCAGTACCATACTGGTTTTATCACAGTAGCTTTGTAGCATAATTTAAAGTCAGGGATTGTAATACCTCCTGCTTTACTTTTGTTGCCCAGAATTGTCTTTGTTATTTCTGGGTCTCTTCTGGGTCCAACTGAATTTTAGGATTATTTTTTCTAATTCTGTAAGATATATTGTTGGGATTTTGATTGGGATTGCATTGAATCTGTGTAACAATTTTGGAAGTATGGCCATTTTCACTATATTGGTTCTTCCTAAGAACAAGGGATATATTTCCATTTTCTGATATCCTCCTCAATCTCCTTTTTCAGAGTACTGTAGTTTTCAGTGTAGAGGTCTTTTACTTCCTATGTTAGATTGATTCCTAAGTATTTTATTTTTCTGGATGGTATTGTGAAAGGGATTGTTTCTGTAATTTTTCTCTCCATGAGTCTGTTATTTGTGTTCAGGAGGGCTATTGACTTTTGAGTGTTGACTTTGTATCCAGCTACACCACTGAGTTTGGTTATCAAATCTAAAAGTCTTTTGGTGAAGTTTTTGGGGTCTTCTATGTAGAGTATCATGTCATCTGCAAATAATGATAATTTAACATCTTCTTTTCCTATCCCCATTCCTTTTGTTTCTCTTGTCTAATTGCCCTGGCTAGTGTTTCCAGAACTATATTGAACGAGATTGGTGACAGTGGACATCCTTGTCTTGTTCCTGATTTTAGAGTGAAAGCTTTCAGTTTTTGTCCATTTAGTATGATGTTGGCTGTTGGTTTGTTGTACATGGCTTTAATCAGACTGAGATAAAGACCATCCATACCAATTTTCTGTAGGTTTTTTTTTTTTTTTTATCATGAATGGATATTGGACCTCGTCAAATGCTTTTTCTGCATTTATTGAGAGGATCATACAGTTTTTGTTATTGGCTCTGTATTAGACTTATTGATTTGCGTATGTTGAACCATCCCTGGATTCCTGGGATGAATCCAGTTTGGTCATGGTGTATAACCTTCTTGATGATTTGCTGCATTCTATTTGTCAGTATCTTAGTAGAGGATTTTTGCATCTATGTTCATTAGGGAGATTGGCCTGTAATTCTCCTTTTTGGTTGGGTCCTTCTCTGGTTTTGTTTGTTTGTTTGTTTGTTTATTTATTTATTTGGTACTGGGGATCGAACTCGGGTCCTTGCACTTGTGAGGCAGGCGGCGGAACCACTGAGCTAAATCCCGGCCCCTTCTCTGGTTTTGGAATCAGGGTAATGCTTGCTTTCTGGAATGAATTTGGAAGTATTGCTTCCCTTTCAATTTCATTAAAGAGTTTGAGGAGTAGCAGTATTAGATCTTCTCTAAATTTCTTGCGGAACTCAGCCGTGAATCCATCAGGGCCATGGCTTTTCTTTGTTGGCAGTTTTAAAATTGCATATTTAGTTTTATTGGCTGATATTGGTTTATTTAGAATTTATATATCTTGATTCAGTTTTGGCAGTTGATATGTATCTAGGAATCTGTCTATTCTGTATTTTCCATCTTATTAGAGTATAGGTTCTCGAACTAGGTATTGATGATCTGGATCTCTGCAGGATCCATTGTGATTTTACCCTTTTCATTCCTAATTGCATGGATTTGAGTCTTTTCTTTCCTTATTTATTTATTTTTTTGGTACCAGGGATCGAACTTAGGTCCTTGCACTTGTGAAGCAGGTGGTGGAACCACTGAGCTAAATCCCTGGCCTCTTTCCTGTTTTAGATAAGGTTCGTTAAGGATTTGTCAATTTTATTTAATCTTTCAAAGAACCAACTCTTCAAATCATTGATATTTTGTGTTGGTTTATTTTTTTGTTCTCTTCTTTTCCCCCATTCCCCCCTCACGTCCCCTCCCCTCCCCATGTACAAAAGCTTTGTTTCCATTTTTTCCTTCTATTTTCACTTTTTTCTTGTCCTTTCCCCCTTCCCTTCCCATTCCTTTTCCCTTTTCCCTTGTTCCCCTTCCCATTTGAAAACTTTCTTTCCATTTCCAAACATCCATTATGCATCTCACTCCTTGTTTCCACATTCAGTTTCCCACACCAGAGAAACAATGCAGTATTTAAACATGTGTGTTAGATTTATTTCACTTAAGAGTATGGTCTCAAGATCCATACATTTAGCTAGAAATGTCTGAAGCTCATCCTTCTTTATGGCAGAGTAGTACTCCATTGTATAAAAAACCCACATCTTCTTTATCCATTCATCAGTTGATGGGCATTTGGGCTGTTTCCAAGATTTAGCTATTACAAACTGTGCAGAAAAAGGAACCCTTTTCCACTGCTGGTGGGAGTGTAGACTGGTGCAACCACTGTGGAAATCAGTATGGAGATTTCTCAAAAATCTAAAACTAGAGCTTCCATTTGACCCAGCTACACCTTTTCTTGGTATTTTCCCAAAAGAATTAAAAGCATCATACCACAGCAATATGTGCACAGCCATGTTTACAGCAGCACAGTTTGTATTGTTTTCTTAGTCTCCCCAGTGGATTAATTTCTGCTCTGATTTTTATAATTTCCTCCCTCATATGAGCTTTGGGCTTGACTTGGTCTTCTTTTTCTAGAAGTTTGAAGCTCATCATTAGGTCATTTATTTGAGCCTGGTGTGTTTTCCTGATATAGAAATTCACTGCTATAAATTTCCCCTGTAGGACTGCTTTCATTGTGTTTCATAAGTTCTGGTATGTTGTATTGTTATTATTTTTTAATTGTAGAAATTGTCCGATTTCTTCTTTAATTTTATCTGTGACCCATTGGTTGTTCAGGAGGGTGTTATTTAATTTCCATGTGTTTATGAAGTTCTTGTGGTTTCTTTTGCTGTTGATTTCATTGCTCTATGGTCTGATAATATGCATAGGATTATTTCAGTTCCTTTGCATTTATTTAAGTATGTTCTATGAACTAGTGTATGGTCTATTTTGGAGAATGTTCTGTGTGCAGCTGAGAAGAATGTGTATTCTGTAGAATGATTTTTTTTTTTTTTTTGGTACCGGGGATTGAACTTGGGTCCTTACGCTTGCGAGGCAGGCAGCAGAACCACTGAGCTAAATACCCTGCCCAAGAATGTGTATTCTGATGTGGGGTGGAACAGTCCTTAGAAATCTACTAAGTCCATTTGTTCAAAAGTTTAGTTCAATTCTAATATTTCATTGTTGAGTTTTTGTCTAATTGATCTGTCTGTTTGTGACAGTGGGGTAGTGAGGCCCCCATTTCAAATATATTAGTGCTTACATGATTTTTCATGTCTGTTAATATTTGTTTTGTATAGTTGGGTGCGCTGTTATTTGGTGCATATATATTTAGGATTATCTCTTCCTCTTAGATTGCTCTCTTTACCAGGATGCAGTGACTTTCTTTGTCTCTCTTAATTAGTCTTGGCTTGAAATCAACTTTGTCTGCAAATAGAATAGCTACCCCTGCTTTTTTCTGGTTTCCTGTCACATGGAATATTGCTTTCCATCCCTTGACTTTCAGTCTGTGAATTTGTTTTTCAGTTAAACTTGTTTCTTGTATGCAGCATATTGTTGGATCTTGCTTCTTGATCCATTCTGCCAGTCTGTATCTTTTTTTTTGTACCGGAGATCGAACTTGGGACCTTGTGCTTGGGAGGCAGGCACCGGAACCACTGAGCTAAATCCCCAGCCCCCAGTCTGTATCTTTTGATTGGTGAATTGAGACCATTAACATTGGTGGTTATAAGTGATATGTATTGTAAAATATAAACATTTTGAAAGAGTAGGCTATAGACATCACCTCAAATTTAAACCTCATTCACTAAATTTCAAGTAATTCTTGCCCTTCCACCATCACTGATGCTGCTCTATCAGAGATCAGTGTCAATTACTAAGAACAAATCTTCTCAGGCTGTATCCTCCCTACTCTCTTTGTAGCAACTGTCACTCTTTTATCTTTTCCTTTAAAGATGATATTTTCCCTTCTTTTCCTTGCGTCCTTCCACTTCTGTGGTAACAACACCTTTTCAGCTCTTTCCTGCTTCTTCTCTTCATCCTGATCTTTTCCTCATTCTCTGTACTCACCCAGGTCTGCAGTTACTGTGTTCATCTTAATGTCACAGAAATCTCATCACTCTTTCCTGACTCTTTCCATCTCTCCCTTTATATGCCTTTCATTCGGGACTACTGTACTTACTTTGTCTTGAGTTTTACATTGCTTTTTTGCCTGTGGTGCTCTGCATTTGAAGATCCTCTGCCCCTTTTCTACATTTGATTAAACTGTATCCTTCAAGATGTACCTCTTTTGAGAACCCTCAGGACAATTCCTCACTTCTGTTCTTTTATGCCCCTTTACCCCTTGCGATGGCTGAATAGAGTGACTCTTTTCTATGAACTTGGGTTCATGTTTTTTGCTTATGTTGTATTGTTTTCTTGTCTGTGAACTCCTGGAGGGCAGGAGTTGTGTCTTTGATAGGTTTAGTAGAGTTGTAGCAAATATCCCTTCTCCAGTCAAATCATACTTTAATCTTCCACTGAGGATCTGTCTCATTTTATTCTTGAGCCCGAGTTTGGAAGGGTCAATTTAATCCCACCTTTGGGGATAGATACTTACTGGCTGTGTGACCCAGTTATAGGAAACTAGAAAGCGTTTTCTGGAAAGAAAGGCTTGCTTTCATGGCAACAATTAGAAGAGTGTTTCTCTTCTTCTCTATGATATAGTCTAAAGATTTGAAGTCTAGAATTATTTATACATTTTGCTACCATGAGAAGTTGTCTGAGAAATATGTGTGGAAGACAAAGCTAATATTCTATTTATTTATTTATTTTTTTGGTACTGGGGATCGAACTCAGGTCCTTGCACTTGCAAGGCAGGCGGTGGAACCACTGAGCTAAATCCCCGGCCCCAAAGCTGATATTCTAAAAGACAGAACAGAGACAACAAAGCAAATCAGCATATGTGTAATATGTACCTATGTGTTGCTATTTCACTTAACAACCATGTCCTATGTTTCTAGTGTGCCAGGAGCTGTTCTAAATATTTTATAAATATTAACTCATTTATTCATCATATCAGTCTTACAAAGTTGATACTATTTTCACCCCTCCCTCCTCTTCGTCCTTCTCTCCCTTTCCTCCTTCTTTCCCTCCTTCCTTCTTTTCTTCCTTCCCTCCCTTCCTCCCTCCCTCCCTGCCTCCCTCTCTTCCTTCCTTGTACAACCAATTGAACCCAGAGTCTTCACATTAAGCTACATCCCCAGGTCTTTTTTTTTTTTTTTTTTAATTTTGAGGCAAGGTCTCACTAAATCTCACTATATCACCTGAGCTTCAACTTACTATTCTCCTGCTTCAGCCTTCCAGAGTAATAGGGTTAGAGGCGAGTGCTACCATGCCTGGGTTATTCCTAGTTCATGGCAGAGACAAGCCATAAACAGTTGGGCTAAGTAACTGCCTGAAGATCATACAGCTCCTAAGTGGTGATTTGAAGCTGAGTTTAGCTTAGGCTTATCTTAGGCTATCTCTTATTGTACAGTGGCACCAAAGGACTTAAAGAGCAGGGCCTTCTCTAAAGTCAAGTGTCTTTTTAGTGTGGTATCCTTTCATCACTGTTTGAAATCCAGGTGACTGTAGCACAGTGATGGCAAACCTTTTAGAGCTTTCAATGGTACAAATAGCCCACTGTGGCACGGGTGCCATAGGTTCACCACTATTGCTATAGGTCCTGCATCTGGATACAAACTTAGGAAGCTACTCAGATTGGCCTTGTGTTTTCTTGTCCATGGCTAATTTATGCACA
Organism: Heterocephalus glaber; assembly: GCF_053883595.1. NCBI lineage: Eukaryota > Metazoa > Chordata > Mammalia > Rodentia > Bathyergidae > Heterocephalus > Heterocephalus glaber. The sequence goes on along the minus strand of NW_028258296.1, from coordinate 27,449,771 downwards.
GCCTATGATCTCTGATCAAGTTTTTATATCAGAAAGCCAAATTTTAAAATGCTCCCTGCTCAGAAAAAGCTAGGCAAGAGTCTTTCTTTGTGTAGATCATGGCATATGAGAGTTGGAAGGAGGCCCTTAAAGATGATCCCCACTGACCCTCTTAGATACTAATAGGAAAACCGAGGCCAGTAGAGGAGCCGTGTCTTGCCTGAATTTAAACAGTTAGGGATGCACCAAGATCAGTACCTTCTCAGGATGCCCAGGTATGGTATGTTTGTTGTACTGGTGGTTTGCAGCCCTTTCTATTTGAGGAGACTTTCCAGAACTAGGCTAGTACAAGGCTAGGCTGAGAGAGTGTAAAGTTTGGGTCTGGTAGCACTGGAACTAGAAAGGAAAGGAGAAAGGTCAGCTCAAGGCATACAGTCTTTTATTTATTTTTTGCAATGCTGGGGATTAAGCCCAAATCCTCTACCTCTGAGCTATATACCTCTGGCTTCCAATGCCTACCCTTCTTACCTACAATCATTTTGAGTGACACCTCCTAGGAAACCTGAGATCTTGGTGAACTTGTGCAGGTTACTTTGAGTCCTTTTCTTCTTTGTCTTAATATTTGATACTGACATCCCTGCCCTTCACCAAGATACCATAATGTCTTGATTCCCCTCACTCCTGTATTTGTTCTTCTGTCATCTTCATGGGTTCTGTTTCCGTCCCTTGATTTTAAAAGCTCGAGTTCACCCATACCCTCACATTTTCTCCTGTGTCCTATTCTTCCTTTTCTGTAAGATGGAATGAGGAAAGAGGCTGCCCACAGCCTGGCTCTGGGCAACCTAGCATTTAATAGAGGGGCTTAATAGGTGACAGTTGGGGTTGTGCAAGCTAGTGGACTTAGATTGTGGACTTAGATTCTTTATCTGTCTGTTTTTCATTACCATAATGGAATACCTGAGGCTGGTTAACTTTATAAAGAGAGAAATTTACTTAGCTCACAGTTTTAGGGCTGAAAGTACAAGATTGGGAGGCCCCGTTGGTTTGGCTTTTGGTGAGGACCTTATGGCAGGAATGTGTGTGAGGAAGAGATCGCATTGCCAGACGGGAAGTGGAAGGGGTTGGGAAGGAGCTCGGCTTGCTCCTTTTTTTAACAACTCTTTTGCCAGAACTAAGGGGTCCCACCTTAATTCCTTCTGAGGGCAGTTCCCTCAGTGACCTAACAATTCCCATTAGGTCCCACCACATCTCACATCTTTACACAGAGGACTATGCTTCCAATATACAAATCCTTGGAGGATTAAGCACATCCAAACCATAGCAGCCTCTATTATTGAAAATAGGCTATTTTGGACCAGGGATTTAGCTCAGTGGTTCTAGCGCCTGCCTCGAAAGCACAAGGTCCCGAGTTCGATCCCCAGTACCAAAAAAAAAAAGGATATTTTGGTCCCCACATTTACTCTTCATTTACTCTCACTTTCAGAGGGCAAAGAAGGGTATTATTTATTCACGGAAGACCCTTTGGAACTCCAACATAACCTTAGCAGACACATAGATGCAAGGTCTTTGGGTCATGTTACTATAGTCTGTGGATCATATTTACCTACTTTTTAAAATAAAAATGAACCTTTTTGTATCTGTATTATAAATATTTTCCCAGATATTTTATTTCTTTATGACCTTATTTATATAATAGTTGTGAGTGTTTGTACAAATATGCATTTCATATTTTTTAGCGCCTCAAAGTTTCCACTCTTTTTTTGGAAAGTGTCACCTAGTCTCAGTTTATATATATAGTCTCCTAAAATTTCTTGCACTGTATTTTTACCATTGTACTCTTCTTTCTTTCTTTCACAAATTAGGAATATTATTTTTGTATAAAGTTTAAATTAAAGTCCTCTTTTCCCATGTGGATAACCAGCTATGCCAGCATTATCCATTCTTGTGCAATATAGTATCTGTGGTTATAACAGTGTGCAGGTTTATTAAAGGGACAGGCTCTGCTGCACATTGGTGCTTCATCCTGCACCACACAGTTGTGCTGTGGCCTTGGGCGTGTGGCAGGCACCCTGACAGCAGTGCTGCTGTGCTAGCGATCCACTCCAGGCCTCTGCTGACCTCAGTGGCGAAGCTACACCACCTTTTGCCTTTCAGGATGGGTGGCGAGGTGTTGTTCCTAGTGGTCATAGGTTCCAGGGGTGGCGTGAAGATCCTGGGTCTGGTGTTTGAGGACCTGCATGAGGGCTGTTACCACAGCGGTGAGATGGTGGCCAGGCATGTGCTGCTGGAGGTATGCAAGCCAGTGGCCCTGTGTGCACTGCGCTTTGAGGTCCAGTGCCAGGCCGCTGCCTTGGAGGTGGAGTACCCGAAAGTGTGCCTGAGCCTGTGCGAGTCTGTGGCCTATGAAGGCGTAATTTTTTTTACAGCCCGGAAAACATGAATTTCCATTCTGCTTTCAACTCCTCTCTGAACCTTTGATGACTTGATTTACTGGGAAATACGGAATTATTCAGTACTGCATGAGGACAGTTTTAGAGTGACCCAAGTTACCTGATCAGAGTGTAAAATGGGAATTGTAGGCTGTTAGTCATGTTGATATCAGCAAACCAGCATTATTGAACCTGTATTGAAAACTCAAGAAAAAATGCTTGGCTGCTGGTTTTTCATTTCTGTTCCAGTCTTGGTGAGTGCCAAAGTTGAAAGAAAGAGATACTGTAATGGAGAAGCTATTCCTATCTATGTAGAAATAGGATTGTTCTCCTTGGCTGATTATTTCCCAAATGGCTATTTTCTAAACCCAGATGTATTTGGCCAGTGGGAAAACAAACTTTCACATGGTTGCTAACATGTGAGGAAACCACACTGACCTACTGGAGAGCAAAACTCTAAAACTTTCACCTGTTACTACCTTTATCCTGGATTGTTGCATTATCAGAGTGGACTGTTCCTTAGCTGTAGATATTGACATTTCTGGTGCTGAAAAATTGATGCTCAAACTACCATTGGTCATTGTTACAGTTCTATATAATGGTTTTGGCAGAAACTCCAGGAACTGTCAGCCAGTTCAGTATGGATATGAGCTGGTTGACACTGACCCTGCCAGAACAGCCTGAACCATCTCCAAATCACACAGATGTGGTATGAGAGGAAGAATTCTCTAGATTCTGGTTTTTACCCCCAGCACCCTTACTGTGAGGGAGAAGTGTGTTATCCATGTTTGCCTGCAAACAAGAATTCCAGCTTCAGCCTCCACTTCTTTATTCAGATCCACATGCTAATGATATAGAGGAGACCCATTCTGTTTCAGAGAATGAAGGTATTTCAGAAATCACTGTGTTTATCATCAAATTAGAATGTTAGCTCTTTTCCCTTGCCTTTTTTGGGGAAGAGAAAGGAAAGATTAACTTAACATAAATGAACATCAAGAGTGAAGACAATAGAAATTAAAGATTACTAGAACTTTCTAGTGGGCCAACACAATTGTCACACAAGTTTATATGGCGTCCATCTGTCTCCTTTAGGAGTGGGTTGAAGCTGTGAAGAGTGAAGATGTAGTAGAAATGCTGGTGGTGGTACAGCAAGTGAGGGAGGGCCTGCACTGACTGCTGAGAAGTGATTTTAAGGGATGGAAACCTGTGTAAGGAAGCCTTTCAAAAGGCTTCTCAAAGTGAAGCTACAGTGTTCTGAATTTAAGGTGATGTGGATTCACTTGGCAGACTTGGTTTTGAGAGTGTAGAAGCATAGAAGTATGCATGAATAGGAAAGTGGCTTACTCTAAATACTCAGACCTTCAAGTTCTAGGGTCTTCACGGATTTCTTATCATATTACCTCATCAAAGATCAAGGTCCTTGGAAATCTCCTTTCTTGAGATCATGGTCATAAAGGTCCTAATAAGATAATATAGTTTTCACTCTTTCAATAGTAGGTTAAAAAGTACAGTACTTTATAAGTTGGCTGTGCAGTATTAGGAAACTTGGAAAGGCTTCCTTGAAAAGCCTGCTGCTTCAAACGGGAAAGATTAATTTTAACATGAAAATGTGTTTTGTTGAAAGCTATACTTTTTACCACCCTTAAGTACTTTAACAGGATATATGTTTGATTGTCTTCATATATTATTTATGTAGAGACACAGCAGAAAAAGGAGGGAAGAAAAGGTCAGATCTTTAGGATGCCACACAGTCAAAAAAAGGCATTTTCTTATCCTACCTCTAATGGGATTATCAGAGATGTTTTAAAAACTCTAGGCCTAGTCAAACTTATTTGGAATTTCTGCTATTTATAGCAGTAATCTCATCTCACGTATCATTAAATCTGAAATTAGGCCAAGGAAAAAAGATCTATAAAGTTAGCATTAAATAGAAATAAATATATATATATCTAAAAGTAAAAAATAAATGTAAACTCAAAGAACTGGTAGAAATGATTTTTTTTAAAAAAAGACAAATTTAACTCCTATCAAGAGGCTTAAGTAAATTGATGGCAGTCACTGCATAATACATTGTTTTTCCAATTTTTTCAATAATTCTATTTAAACTGTGATTTTCCATATTGTTTTGCTGCAGTGTTTTATCATTTAACCTCACATATTCAGAAAACAGGATTGTGTTGCTGCTAGAAATTTCAGCACTGTGTTTACTGTACCCTCCCCTTCCTATTCATAGTCACATGCTCACTGGCTTTTCCATTGATGTGAGTTTTGTGAGCTGAGAACATTTCTGGATACATAAATGGAAGGGAGATAGGGATTCCCATAATAGAAATTTTGGACCAGCTGCTTCCTAAGGGTTTGATTTAGAAACCCTGGTGCTTTCTAGGCAGAGTATTATACTTGATTTGATAGAATTATTAGTTTTTCTTTCAATCAGTATGTTCACTTAGAAATAGAAAAAACTCCTCTATAGTTAAATTATGTATTTAAAAATCACTTGGCCATTTGATCAGGAAGTTTTCTACAAAAATTAAGTAAATACATGCTTTTCATCCTCTGAATATACCTCTCCTCTAAAAAAAATTTTGGTACCGGGAATCGAACTCAGGACCTTGTGCTTTGTGAGGCAAGTGGTGGAACCACTGAGCTAAAATCCCCGGCCCCATGAGCCAGTGTTTTAAATCACATTGTACAGTGGTTATACCAGTAAGTATCACAAAACTTATTCCTTGCTTTGGTTTCTAAAGGTCTTTCACTGTGCTGTATTTTCTGTATATCTTTTTTTTTTTTTGGTACCAGGTATCAAATTCAGGACCTTGCACTTGCGAGGCAGGAGCAGTGCCACTGAGCTAAATCCCCGTCCTCTGTGTATCTTTAAATAGATATGTGTATTTAACTTCTGTCCAAACAGTTCATCTTCAGCTATTAATTTGACTTCTAAGCTATAGTTTACATGTCATGTCAAGAAATCATCCATTTCCATGAAACCAAAACAAAGGGAAAGAAACAAACAGTATAGACAGAAAATTTAATTATTTGGCTTCATATAGTGAAGCAAGCACTTAATGAAATCTTTCAGTAGGATCGCTCTGTTTATTTGATCTGAGAAATCATGAAGTCTGCCCAGCAGAACTGAAGCAAAGTTAGCTTTGTGACATTTAAGAGAAGATCAAGCCAGCTGTGGTGGTGCACGCCTGCAATCCCAGCACTCAGGGGGCTGAGGTAGGAGGATTGATGTGAGTTCGAGGCCAGCCTGGGTTACATAGTGAGTTTAAGGACAGTCTGAACTACATAGTGAGAACTTGCCTCAAAAAAAGAAAAAAAGAATAGGTCAAAGGTATGACTTGATATTGGTATGCAAGCTTGACCTTGAGGAGTAGGTATGCAAGAATAGGTCAGAGGTATGACTTGATATTGGTATGCAAGCTTGACCTTGAAACTGCATACCATTTTTTAATCAAGATAACATTTTATGAACATAGAAAACTACATTGGCACAGAGAAAACCTGTGAATGCGATAAAAGTTTACCTGCTATTCTTTATTCCATTCTTGCTTTTGTTTAGTTTGAAAATAAAATTGGCCTGAGAATTTTCCTTTGATGAAAAATGTTTTGAAATCCCTGGGTAAAACTTTACTCTTTGTGTTTTTGTTTTACACAATAAACTCAGTAGACAAGTTTGTGTTTTTTGATAAGTTAACTATGAGAGCTTTCTTTTTATCTTTATTGAAAATGTAACAGTTTAACTCATAAGAAAAAAAGATTGTATTTTGTATTCTTGTTTGAACTCCATGAGTTCCTTTTCTTTCTTTCTTTTTTTTGGTACCAGGGATTGAACTTGGGACCTTGTGTTTGCGAGGCAGGTGGTGGAACCACTTAGCTAAATCCCTGGCCCTGGTTCCCTTTGTTTGTTTGTTTGTTTGTTTGTTTTGGTACTGGAGATTGAACTTGGGTCCTTGCGCTTTTGAGGCAGGCAGCATAACCACTGAGCTAAATCCTTGGCCCCTCAGTTCCCTTTCTTAATGAAATGATTACTAAAAAAAGTATTTGATTCTTAAAAATTTGATGTTTGGGGTAGGGGGGTTTGAGACAGGGTTTCGCTGTGTAGCTGGTCTTGAACTCCCTATGTAACCTAGGCTGACCTTGAACTTATGGTGATCCTTCTGCCTCAGCCTCTGGAATGCTGAAATTATTAGTGTGTGCCACCATGCCCAGCTATGAAAATTTGATTCCTGAAAATTTTCAGACTAGGTTTTAAATGTTCACACACACACACACACACACACACACACACATATACACATATACACATATATATACACACACACATACAAAGCAAATATATTTGTACATATACAAATATACAACAAAAATATATAAAGTATAAAATGTGTATGTAAAGCATGTATAAAATATATAAACACATATTTGTATATAAATATATATACATGTATCGGTAATATATACACATATATGGGGCCAGGGATTTAGCTCAGTGGTTCCACTGCCTGGCTACCAAGTGCAAGGTCCTGAGTTCGATCCCTGGTACCAAAAATATATATACACAAACACACACACACACATATGTATGTAATATGTATATATGTGTATATATCAGGTAATATGTAAATGGGTTTAGCCATTCCACAATGTATATGTGCATCAAATAATTTATTTCTTACCAAATTGAACTATCCGTTTGTTACTTTTTATGAATATTTTTATTTATTGCTGATTTTCTGTTTTGTTTTACTGATCTATTTCTTCTTTAAATTTGAAGCATCATTAGTCTATGCTGTCTTCATATTCTGGTGATCCTCCCAAGTGCTAATATTACGGGAATGTATCACTACATCTGGCTCTCCTATTTCTCTATTTCTGTTTTACTTTATAATATGTTCTGGTAAGACAAATCTCTCTTATTGTTCTTTTTATAATTTTCTTAGTGATTTTTAGTTATGTATTCTGTATATAAATTTTATAAAATGGCATTACAGCACATGTCTATAATCCCAGCACTTGGAAGGCTGAGGCAGGAGGATGCCTTGAGTTCGAGGCCATCCTGGCCTATATAGTGAGTTCAAGGCCAACCTTAATTACAGAGTAAGACTGACTCAAAAACAAATAAAAATTTTTCATTATAAACCTTGTTGATATTTTAATTGGAACGAATTCAATGTGTATGTTAATTTTGAGGAAACTGACATTTTAAAGCTTGTAGATCATCTTCAAGACTATGGCATAACTAGATACTCTTTTATGTCTTCTAACATTTTCTTCATTTAGAATAGATATAAGTATAATTTTGATTGCTTAAATATTTTCCCCATTTCCTTTTCTCTTGCTTGATGATAAAGTTCCAATTTTTTTTGATACTGGAGAACAGACTTGGGGGCACTCTACCACTGAGCTATATTCTCAGTCCTTATTTTTTATTTTGAGACAGGGTCTTGCTAAGGTCCTATTTGGGGGATGATAGACTGGCAGAAGGAGAAGAAACCAAGGGATAGTGATCTAACAATGAAAAGACTATTTTGGATGGTGTCTAAAAACTAAAAATGTATCATTTGGTATGAGGGGTTCACACAGATGTCTGGGGTCAGGTTGTTTTAGGGAAGACCTAAGGTGTGGCCCAAGCAATTTGTGTTGAGAGAGGTCCTGCTGCCTTGTAGGCCATCTCAGAGATGGGTCCTTAGTGGTCAGAGGCCATACCAGGAATCTTCACAGGCCTGTATGTGGAGTGGTTGTAGACTATATAGGTATATTCCTTCTGGCCTTGGAAGCCTTCACTGCCTTTCTTCTAAAGTAGCCAAGTTGCCGTCGGAGCCCTAAAAACACCGTCACTCACTCTTTCAGCTGTTAGAGACAACCCTGACTAATCAACAGTGCCAAGAATCATGCTCTTCTAACATCCATTTTGATTTAAAATCTCTTATGTTTGAGATGGACTTTTCTCTGTTGACAGTGGGCTGGGTTTGTCTTACTCTTTAGGTGTGGTACTACTGGCTTGTGGTAAATCCTGATTGGAAAACAATATAAACACATTTCCTGGTAAATGTATAAATACATATATGGATGTTGGTTGTTCCCCTCCCTAGCCCTAACATACACTGAAGAAGAAGCAATTTGAAGCAATTCAGACATGCTCAGCATCTGGCCCTCATAAAAGGTCTTGAGTGAGTCATGACTGCACCAGCAGAGCAGGCTTGTCCTGCCTGTGGAGAGCATTGTATTTACCTCCTATTCTCTTTTCCTCCCGTTCTGCCTGTGATCCTCTCAGACCTTGCTTTATGATGATCAGTCTGATTTGTGTGTAAAGATACGGGAAGGATATGAATTTGGGGAAGGGCAGCAAGGAGAAGAGGTGGAGGACCTAGAGAGCTACATATTCCATCCAAAATCACTTGTTTTGGAGAGAGCAACCTGTTTTCTGCTTTTGAGAAGAGAACAACAAAGTAGTAGAAAGAACCTTGGGACCTTTCTTCTAGCAACAGGCCACTGAACCTACTGGCACTTTAGTTTGCTTATCTGACAGTTGGGACCAGTAATAGCTGCCCTGTTGAGTTGAGAGGAGGGAGAACTCTTCCTTCAGAGAATTGCTGAGTGGCAATTCTGGGGTGATCTCCTTAAATATCCTCTCTTCCAGTGCTCAAGACAAACCCCTTGTAGGTGGCTTTAGATCATGCTCTAACAGAAGGACTTGCTCCTTGAGAGGCTAAGTGGCTTATCCCAGTTATCCCATGTCTTATCTGGCTCTAGACCCCGTTACTTGATACTGACATTGATGTCAAAGGACATTATTATGATCGCCTTCTGGGAAGGGGAAAAACAAGGTGGCTTTCCTGATCCAAGGCTTGGGATAATTCTTGGGTCATCCCTTTCCACAGAAGGGCTAGTCAGCCCCAGTTCAGTTTCTTCAGAGCCCTGCTGTCTGTTGTGGGAGCAGGCAGGTTGTTAATCTGATAAATGGCTTCCTGCTAAGGTGGGAGGGGTAGGCTAGAAAGCTTCTGTACTGCCCTCCAGAGTGGCAGGTGGAAGACTCTGGTGACTTTGCCCATAGAAGCACCTTATGACTATGATCTGAGAGGATGAGGGCTTTGGGGATCACTTGGCCCTGGGTAGGAGTCTTGGTTCTGCTTCTTGCTAGCACTGTTATCTTGAGTTGTCCAAACTTTAGTTTCCTCTTCAGAAAAATGTAGGTGATAATGCTTACTGTGGGTACTGTTTTGGCTAATAAATGAGATAGTGTGTTTAACACCATCATACACAATCAAGTAAAAAGCAGTTGTATGCATGGAGGCGGGGAACTTTGAGGGAAGCTGGTTAGGCATTGAGTTTTTGTGTCTTGTTCTTCAAATCCACATCATGGTCCATCATCATATGTTTATTGGTTTAGTAAATGCATTCTAAATAGTTATGTTAGTGGGTAGGGATAAGCATGTATGAGGCTGACAGTGTACTTACCTTTGTAGAATTCACAGTTGAACTGGAACCATGTGGTAGTAAAGAACTTGTTACAATTACAGAGGGGAAAGGGCATGAAAATATAAGCCTGACCATTTCATTAGGCTGCTAGAGAGTCTGACATTTGACAATCTGGGCCTCCTCTCAGATTATGAGGAACATACTTTCCCTGTCGGAAGGTGTGAAGGAGAGGGTGGGCTGCCAAACTACTGAGAGGAGGAGGTGGCAGACGTACTGCTGTACAGGTGGAGGGAGGGTCAGCCTGGTGGCCCTGGAGATGCTTCCCATCTGCTGCTGGTAAAACCCACTACCTTTGGCAAGGCAGCCTGATGCCTCCAGCTCAGAGTTTATGGGATAATTTACTTGTTATCTGAGGCATTTATAGGGTGTAGGTGTTCCATATCTTCCAGGGAAGGTAAATGTGGCAAAGACTTGTTCCAGCTCCCAGCCCACTGACTCATCAGTCACCTTGACTTTGGGCAGGCCAGTGAACACTCTGAGCCTTTCCTGTGAAGCAGTAAGATGGTCTGGGTCCAGACACAGAAAGGGCCTGATGCCAGTTGGGCTGATAGGAAGCCCAAGGTACTGCTGTCTTGGGGATTGAGTCGGGGTTAGGCACAGGCTGGACACCATTATGGGATTTCCAGATCTTCCATGATCCAGCCCCTCTCCATTTCACCTTACCCCACTTTCCTGTTTGTTTCTCAACACCAAGCTAGCAGGTAGGTCCTTCACATACCCCCAAACACAGGGAAACAAATTCCCACCTCACTGACTTTGTTTAGGATTGGATCCCTGATCCTGCAGTTCCCCTTAGCTCATCTCTCAAGCCCACCTCTCATTCTGCCCTTCTCAGTAAACCCTGCTTAACTTCTACAGCACATACTGACCTTTTTGCTTTTGGATATCCCCATTTTAGCTGCTCTTCATTAATTATAGCATCATTCACTCAGTTCATCAGAAAGCCTTATCTGTTCTTTTTCCCAAATTCACCCCCATTTCCAGGGCTTTACCCTAGTTACCTCTTGGTTGGATTATTAAATACCCTTGTAAATTGGTCTCCCTGACCTCACTCTGCTTCTTTCCAACCCCTCTGTATTCCATGCAGTACTTAATGATTTTTAATTTTGTAAAAGAATAATTTTCTTCTGCAGTCTCAGGGTCTTCACACTGAGCTACATCCTCAGACACCCTCCCCTCCCCCAATGAGACTAAGTCACTCTTAGTTGCTCAAGCTGGGCTCAAACTCGTGATTGTCCTGTCTCAGCCTGTCAAGAGAGTTGTGATTACATGTGTCACCACGTCTGGCTTCAGTGGTCTTTTAAAAGGTATATTAGCTCCTGTCCCTCCCCTGCTTAAAATTTTCCAGTAGTTTCCCAAACACCCCCCACCAGTCCACTAAGCTCTGCTAATTGACACTTGGCTGCCTTCCCAGACTCTTCTCATTTCATCATTCATCTTGCTCTTTTTGTTTTGGGACTTCAGCTGTTTTTCAGTTCCTCAAAAAGACCAAATTATTACTCCTACTTCTGGGCTTTTGGACCTACTACTTACTACGTCTAGAAATGTCTCAGCTCTTTAGTGCCTGCCTCCTTCTCATCACTCAGCACTTGATTCAAATGTCATCACCTCAGCAAGGTCTTCCTGGCCACATTCTAAAGTAGCACTTGCACTCTTTAGTTCACACTTTATTTCATTATATTCTTTATATCATTAACATTTTTCTTTTGCTTTTTGAGGCAGGGTCTCCTTTTGTAGTTCAGGCTGGCCCTGAACTCACTATGTAGCCCAGGCTGGCCTCAAACTCATGGCAGTCCTCCTGCCTCAGCCTCCTGAGTGCTGGAACTACAGGTGTGTCCCACCACATGCGGCTCTATATCATTAACATTTTCTGAAATTACCTGTTTCCCTTTTCTCTGCTGGAGAGGAAGCACCTCCAAAATAGAAATAATATCTTGTTATATCCACAGAATTTAAAATTATGCCTAACATATGAACAAGACTAATAAATGTTGATTAATAATTTATTACACGATTATTAAATGCCTTCTACATAGTTGGCACTGAAAATCTATAATTTAAAAAAATCCATAATTGCTGCCATTGAGTAGATATACAAACACATATCCTAGATTAAGGATTCTTAAAGGTATTTGAAGCTAGTTTCTGGAAAGTGATTTAATGATTTCAAACAAAAAACTAATGAAATAATTCTGTTCACATTCACTCAACTAATTTAAAATGTAAAGTTATTTGGGATTTCCATAAACATTTTAAGTTTGGTAGGAGCCTGTGTATACAATTGCCAACAGCCTCTGATTTGCCAAAGGTCAGGAAATTTTCAGGACTTATATTACTTGACCTCTAGCCTCTGCTATTGTTGACAATTCCTTCTTGGACATTCTGCCCTCTCTTGAGTTCCTTTTTTTTTTTTTCCTGGTACTGGGGATCGAACTCAGGACCTTGAACTTGTGAGGCAGGTGCAGCACCACTCCATAGACATTCTATTACTTTCTTGTTTCATGACATTTACTATAAGGACTGTACTGGTCAGTTCATTACAGCTAGTTTTAGTTATCAATTATAGATTATTTTGGATATGTATCATTTTATGATACTGTTAAAAATCTTAGTCATGAAAATGTACGTTTAAAATAATTTTATCCATACATATTAATAATACAGAATAATGAGGTTCATTCTAGTATGTAAGTATGTATGTAACATTTTATTTTCATTCCCATTACTGCTCTTTTCCTTTTCTTCCTTGCCCTTTTCCCCTTCCACATTCCTGTCATTTCACATTTTATTTATTTTTAAATTGCTCATAGAAGAGAAAACATGCTATATTTAACTTTCTGGGTCATTTCACTTAACATTATGGTCTCCACTTCCACCAGTTTTTCTGCAAATGACCTGATTTTGTTCTTTATGGCTGAATAATACTCCATTGTGTATATAAATCATGTTTTATCCATTCATTAGTTGATAGACATCTAGGCTTTTTTCCATAGCTTAGCTATTGTGAATTACTCTGCAATAAACATGTGTATGTATGTATCACTATAGTATGCTGTCTTTAATTCTTCTGTGAATATAATAAAGTGGTATAGTTGGAACAAATGTTATGTCTATTTTTAGTTTTTTTGAGGCATCTCTACTGAAAAAAACATGTTACTATTCTATTGTATTAAATCTCATGATATTGTTCATTGAACAGTAAATTGATGATGAATATAATATCAGTAGTGTAGTAGAGAAAAATATAAGTGTAAATATTTAGTAGGGTTATAGTTGAGCATACACCATGAATCTGTATCAGGTAGGACAAGTTAATCTGCAAAAGTGTTGATTTAGCACAGTAGCTTAAAAAAGTTCAAACGGGAAATATAGTGCTGGATATCTAAAAATTGGACTTTATTGGGATGTGAATGGTCCCTAGGGGCATTGCTTCTTGTGACACTTTGTCTTGTAGTGCTATAAAGCTATCAAATTTTGACACAATTTTCAAAGTATAGTTGCTCCTCTGGTATATCAACTGGTATTTCCCAGAAGTATAGGAAACTGATTATGTTAGAAAAAGTAGAGACCAAAGTTATAGTGATATCATTCAAAGTACTTCTTAGAGCAAAAATATGAAAGATGACTGAAAATTATGGTGAATTTTAAAAATTATTACAGTGAAAGACATTACCATTAATCCTCAAAACACTGCCACTTGGTTCAAACACACAACTTCCATCATTTTTGCCATTTTCTGAAACAGTTCTGGAAACCTTCTTTAGTGAGTATCTTTATGAAGATAAAAAAATAATCACGAAAAAATACAGTGTCTGCTGCTTTTGAGAGCTATCTGACAGAAAGGCAGGCTTGTAAAAACATTGCAGTGTATCATCATCCTCCTTATTCACCAAATCTCACACTGTGTGGCTTGTGGCTCTTCCTCAAAGTCAAAGTGACCATGAAAGGAAAATGTTTTGAATAGACTTAGGACACTGAGGCAGCCATAAGAGCTGAAGACACTCATGAAAGAAGACTTCCAAAACTGCTTCAGAAAGTAGCAAGAATGATGGGATAAGTTTGTTTAAAGTGAGAGGGATTCATGGCAATATGTCTTTTATAGTAGTGTCTTTTACTGTAACAAATTTTTAAAAATGGTTTCACTATATTTTTTGATCATGTTTCATATGCAAGTCATATTCCTGTTAAGGTGCTTTGAAAACTTGAGAGAAAGCACAGAAAACTTTGGGCACAATTCTTTTATTAAAAGATCCTGTTGAAAGTAAGCAAGGAAAACAACTGGATGTGAATCCTGATTTATGGCTCAAGCTAGTCCTCAGTGAGCTGACCATAGATACTTTGGTAAACTGTTAAAAACAATTTTATCCCTCTCACTATTTTGGAATAATTATTTTCATTATTTGTATTTTTGTTTGTAATCATTTTCAATGAGAATAATTAAATTCATAATTAGAAGTCCTCCTACAAAGAAAATTCTCAATCCTGGACAGAATTATTCACGAGTTCTGCCAAATATTTAAGAAATAATATCAATCCTCCATCTGTACAGAATTTTTAGAAGTTAGAACTGAACAATATACTTTCAGCTTTTGAGGCTAGTATTACTTTAATTTCAAAATCAGACAGCATTATGAGAAGAGTTACAAACCATTATCACTTATGAAACAGGCAAAATACGTAACTATTGACAAAATATACTAATAAGCAAAAATAAAAATACATATGATCCAGTGGAGCTTATCCTAGGTTGCAAGGTTAATTTATCTTTTAAGTATCAATAAGTATAAATTGTTACAACAGAAATGACAAGAATAAAAGATCATCTGCCTAGATGCATTAATAGCCTTGGGCAAAATTGTTTTATGACTTGTTTATGACTTAAAAAGCCAAAAACCTTAGCAAACTCTAGATACCAGAAATTTGTTCAACCCGGTAAAAGGTCTCTGTAGACACTTAGACTTGACATATTTAATGGTGTAAAGCTGAACACTTTTCCTTTAAGACTAGAATAGGGAAGTCCCCCCTCTCCCTTAATGTTCAGTAGTGTTCTGAAGGTCCTAGCCAGGGCAGTAAGGCAAGAACTAGATTGGCAAAGAAGTAGTACAGTAATCCTTATTTGCTGATGACATGATTATATATATAGAAAATTCTAAGGATTCTACCTGAAAAAAACCTACTAGAACTAATAAATAGTAGAAAAAGTATTCAGTTCTTGAAATGGCCAGAACCTTTATTCTGTAGACATCTTTGTTTCTATTGCCAATATGGGGGTGTGGTACTTTCCACAAAAAACTCAAGGCTTTAATCACAGAACAAAGTTGTGATAGGTATGTTTGCTGGTTTTATTGAACTGATCCTTACAGAAGAGGCTTCCTTCCTCTCCCACTTGGTAAATATTTCTTCTCTGCCCTAGGGGATTTTCCTGAGAGACTCCTAAAGTAACAGTTGTTTTCCCAAACTCTTAAAACCTAAGGGCTACTCAGTGGTTCTGTGGTCTCGCAATGTATAACCAAGCTCAGAAGCTCCAAACACAAAACCCCCTGAGCCTTAAAAACCAAAGTGTATTCTGACTCAAACTGGCACCCCATCACAAGCTCAGCGTTCCCTGTGGTGATGACCCTTGTGCAACAGAAGTGAAGGTGGAGGGAATCTCAGTTTAGCTCACCCAGACGGTGGTTACCCTAATCCCAGGTGGGCTTTGATCAAAAGAGTCCTGTTTTGAGCTGTGCTATGCCCCCTCATTGGTTCTTTTTATTTAAAGTGATACATAAAAACATAAAAGATTGTACATATTAATGGGGTATTATGTGACATTTCAATACATGTACCCATCATACAATGTTCAAATCAGGTTAAAAATATCTCCTCAAACACGTTTCTTCTTGGTGAAAACATTAAAAAATCCTTTCATTTAACTTTTTGAGATATACAGTATGAAATTGTGATCTGTAGCTTCCCTACTGTGCAAGAGAATACTATCTCACTGTACATTAATACCTATTGACCAACTTTTCTGTCCCTCCCTCCCTCTCCCCAACCTCTGGTAATTGCCATTCTAGTTTCAACTTTAATGAGATCAACTTTTTTATATGTCATATTAGTGAGAGCATGTAGTATTTGTTTTCCTGTACTTATTTCACTTAATATATGATCTTCACTTCTATCCATGTTGTCACAAATAACAATTTTGTTTCTTTTTATGGCTGATATTTTATTTTATATATAACATTTTCTTTATCCATTCATCAGTTAATGGACACTTTAGTTATTTTCATTTCTTGGCTATTATGAATAGTGCTACAGTGAGCAAGGGACTGAAGATGTCTCTTTAACATACTGATTTAATTTTTTTTATATATATACCAGTAGTGGGATTGATGGATCATATTATAGTTCTATTTTTAATTTTTTGAGGAACTTCCATACAGTTCTCATTAATGTATGTTCTAATTTATATTCTCACCAACAGTATACACAGGTTCCCCTTTCTCCACATCCTTATCAGTACTTGTTATCTTTTGGCTTTTTGGTAATAGCCATTCTTACTGGACTGAGGTGACATCTTATTATGGTTTTGATTTGTTTCCCTGAAGATTAATGATGATGAGCACTTTTTCATATACCTGTTGGCTTTTTGTATGTCTTTTGAGAAATGTCTGTTTAGTTCTATTGCCCATTTAAAATTTTTTTTTTTTTTGCTATTGAGTTTTTGGAGTTCCTTATATATTCTGGACATTAACACATTGTCAGATGTGTAGTCTTCAGGTATTTCATCCTATAGGTTTGTCTCTTCACTGTGATGATTTTTCTTTTGCTTGCTTGCTTGCTTGCTTGATTGATTTAAAGTAGGGTCAACTATGGACAAGGAGTTTGAGAACTGGGTTCTAGCAGTTGGTCTACTGAAACTGGTTGACCTTGTCTCAGGTAATATCTCCAGGTCTTAAGTGTGTACATCTTTTGTTTTGTTTTGAGACATGGTCTTGCTATGTAGTTCAGGCTGGCCTCAAAATCACTAGGTAGCCCAGGTTGGCCTTCAACTTGCAGCATTTCTCCTGGCTTAGCTTCCTGAGTGCTGAGATTACAGGTGAGCACCACCACGTCCAGATTAAGTTTGTAGGTCTTTAAAGTGAGGGATTTAGACTAGCTTAGTGACTTTCAAATTCTTTTTCAAGATTCTTTATACAAAAGAAAAGTTATTTAGATGCTCTGAAATCTTATCTAGATGTACTGAAAAGGTTAGAGCTACTTTGGCTGATCCTTATAGAAGTGGGTTAGAAAGTTCTTTTTATACAAAAGATTATTTGTACACAGATGGATAATGTATTAATGAGACAATGTGAGAACAAAAGGTAAGGATGTGGGAGTGAGCAATCTAATATCACATTTTTGCATATCAAAAATGAAGATAAAGCTGTTATAGAAGATATTAGCAAATTGTTTCTCTGGAAGGTCTTGCACATTATGACATGAAATAATATGAAGTTGTATGTATGTCACCTTTAAAATAGTACAGTACCTGATGATGCAGACACTCTGAGTTGTATGGTCCTAGTAAGTAGAAGTCATATGGGCATCCAGGGCCCTAGCTTTTCTTGCTAATCTAATGAAAACGTTCACTGCTGCAACACTTTATTTGCTGTTTTATTCCTGTCAGAGGTCCTATGAGCTTGGTTGGGTCAAGGGTCACTCAGAAAACCAGCTTCCACTTTCTTTAATTATGCAAACTAGAGTGAGGTGACTGAGAACTTGCTTTTGATCTGTAAGACATGGGGAGTTTTGCAAGCCCTAAGGGAGTACAGAATTTCCTGAAGATGTTGCAAGGTGGCTGGCTTTCTTCTGAAGTCAGGCAATATTTTCCTTTGCTTTGGTTATGACTGCAGAGGTGCTGGGAAGCAAAATGAAGACACCTTGGAGTGGGCTTTTCTCCATAGGCCCTGAGGCAAGGCCATCTCTTTGAGAGAGAAGAGCTTGTATCTAAAGGTATTTTGATCCCATTCCACCACCTCAGTTCTTCACTGGGAATCAGCTTTCCAAAACATAAATATTTTTCCTGAGGGAAGGGCAAGCAAAAGCTTGACGATTTACAGAAAGCTGGATGGGTGAGACTGTATAAGTTTGTATTTTGTCAGTTTAATTTGGAAAAGCTTCTTGGGAAACACATTTCATCAGGACATTTCTGTAGCAATCGTACAGGGCAGTCCTCAGTAGTAACTGCCCCATAACTTGTTTGCTCCAGGTTGCATTGTACATGCAAGGAGGGGCTAGGATTCCCCACTGGGGCCTTGATGTGCACACTCTGGCTTGTGCCTCTCAGGCTGGACAGTAAAATCCCAGGAGTCAGTCCCAACTTCAGATCCAGGTCTCTCTGGGTACATTTCATTCAGTTAAGTTGCCCCTGCTCCCCTCACCTGCCCTAGGTCCCACAGAGGTAGGCTTCTAGGTATTCTTACCCTTCTTCTTCTACCAGGACTTATAATGTCAGGCTATAAAGATTTTCAAAATTTAAAATGGTATCATATTCCTTGATTGTAGGCAAATCTTTATAGAGAAGTAGATCCTGTTTACTAAGGAGTATGACGGGCAACTAGTCATGGATATGACTTATAAGCATAAGATGCTAATATCTTAAAGAAACTTCACAAAGTAGATTCAGTCTAGTAGGGTTTTTAAGATTTAAGAATCTCATGGGAATAGAAATATTCAAAGGTCAAAGTTTTTAAAAATAAAGGTGTTATCCTCTGAATATAATAGCATATGTATTTAAATGGAAGTGAAACTCAGTCACACTGTTTACTTTTCACAGTAAAAGCTATATAGAATTCAAATTGTTTCTATGGAAGAACAGGATTTTTGCAAAACATTTCTTCCCATACTCTGAAACTTGGGCGTTCCCAAGAAAACCTGGAAGTAATGTTTTATTGTAGGATGTCACATACTTCAGTAGTGAAGAATGTCACATGAGACCAGGGCATGGGGGATCTGAAGACAAGACAGTGCGGGTTCTGAGTCAGTAGAACACATGACTGAACCACAGACTGGGTCAGGCACCCAGGGCTTTGAGAACCCCCTGGGTGCTTATCTCTTGCCAAGGCTGAGAACTCAGCAAAAGGCAGTATCAGCGTTTAGAAGGATCCCACAATACCTGTGAGAGTTAGGTTGGGTGGAGTGGAGCTCAGTGTATATCAAGGTTCTAGAAAAAGCATAGTAAAGTTAAGGAGAGAATATAAGAGAGGTGGGGAGAAAGAATCATGAAAATTAACTTTTAATATTTTTCATTTCTAGAGTTTTAGTCACTTTCCCTCCTATGTCCTTGAAAATATATTACTACCCAAAGACTTTAACCATTTTGGTTGGCTCTCAACCCTAGTTAACCTTGTCTTACTCATGGTTGCCACTGTTCTTGAAATTTTCTCCAAATTCAGACTTGTGTGTCTTAAGAAGCTCACACCCTGATAGCTTTCCTGTCTCTGGGTCTTTCCTCTGGAGGGTGCCTCGTCCCGGGCTGTGCTCTTCCTCATCTTGACCGTCAGCCCCACTTCGTAACACCCAATCCATCCTTCCATGCCTTCACAAAAGTCCTCTCCCATCTCTGACCACAACAGCAAAACTGGTGTGGTGTCTTTTAGGTGGTTACCATCTAAACCAGAATAGTTTTGGAAGTAAAAGGGGTGCTTTAGTTAAGAATGTTGGTGGACAACAAGTATAAATTAGAACTGTTCCAGGCACACCAGGATTATGTATCCAGTATTTATCCTAGTTGTGACACCATCCCACTGATAGGCTGATTTTGAGAGCAGTCTTTGGATCTCCTGCATCTAGCCAGAAGTTTTTTTTTAACACAGGGTCTCACTTTATAATTAAAGCTGGCCTTGAATTATGCAGTCCAGGCTGGACTCAAACTCATAGAAATTTTCCTGCCTCAGTCTCCTAAGTGCTGGGATTACAGCCACTTTCTTAATCTCTCTCTTAATCTTTCTATTTGGATTTATAGAACATTGCAAATATAGTAGAGTTTTTGTATACCTCTTAGCCATCTTTTCCCCCTTGTACCCTTGGAAATGCAAAAATATTAACATTTGTCAAAATTAAGAAGGTCTATTGGTTCATTACTATTAACCACAAAGTTTATTTGGATTTAACCAATATTTTCATTAATATCTTCTTTCTGTTCCAATCCAGAGCAGGGCAGCACACTGCATTTAGTTTTAATTTGTTCCTCAGGTGTGGCACTTTCTCAGCCTTTCCTTAATTTTTATGACCTTGACAGTCTTGAGGAATACTGGCTAAATACCATATAGGAACATGTCCCAACTGGGCTTGTTTTTTCTCATAATTAGACAGGTTATAGTGTATTGGGAGCATCCCACAGAAGTCAAGTATTTCTCATTATCAGGCAGGATGTGATATCCACATGCTATCACTGATCTTAACCCTTATCACACAATAAAGGTAGTTTTTTCCTTTCTGTATTGTCTTCTGGAAGCAAATCACTAAATTTAACCCACCCTCAAAGAGTAGGCTGAGGTCTACCTATTGGAAAGATATATATATAAATAAGTGGACAAGGGCCTGGGGAAGAATATTATATACATATTTATTTAGAAATGCACAAGGGCTGGGGGTTTATCAGTGGCGCTGCCTTGCAAGCACAAGGTCCTGAGTTCAATCCTTGGTACCGAGAAAAAAAAAATGGACAACTGTTTTCCAACGACCTTATTTCTGTTTTTAGTTTAAGAGCTTGTAGGAAAACAGCTTAAAAATCACTTTGTGGTTGTTCCCATTC
The DNA here is from genome assembly GCF_053883595.1 of Heterocephalus glaber. Taxonomy (NCBI): domain Eukaryota; kingdom Metazoa; phylum Chordata; class Mammalia; order Rodentia; family Bathyergidae; genus Heterocephalus; species Heterocephalus glaber. The sequence continues at coordinate 27,429,095 of NW_028258296.1, read as the reverse complement.
AGTGGCCTGTACAGGAGTTGCAGCCTGGTCTTCAGTGGCAGGCTGAGTGCTTCAGTAAAGATCTGCTAGATCAGCACAGGATTCCTGCACAGCCTGCACCATGGAATGAATAGCGATAAACTCAGGAGCTTGTGTGGTCCATTTAGCTTGAAATTCCTCTTTTTCATAGCCTTTTCAGCACTGGCCTACTCTTTTCAGTCTCTTCAGAATTTTCTCATAAGCAGAGACCAGGCAGGACTTCCCATGAGTGCTTACTGGAGACTACACAGAACTTCCTAGACTACTGTCATATCAGACTGAGTGTCCCTTGTTGTCACATGGTTGGCAGTGTCCACGTGGCACTGAGGAGAATCTGTTACAGTAGTGGCAGGCATGTTAACATAAGATGCCTCTGAGAGGCTGGTCATCAGGACCATCAGGATGGTTAACCATCAGGATGATTACTTGCAAAAGATAGGGCTCCCAGAAGGCTGCCTGGATCTGGCTAGTGAGATATCCAGCAGCAAGAGTGACTTCAGTGGCACTAGCAAACTTAAGGACAGCCAGATGTCCAGTATTCTTGGAGAATATGACACTGGCATCTGCTGGGTTTTCAATGGTATAAGCTACTAGCAGATGTTTTTCCTTGGTTTTCTTCAGATTTATGATATAGATACCATCACTTTTCTTTTTTGTAGATGTACTTTACCATTTGGAAATAAAAGTTGGTGCCATCTAAGTGAGTTCCTGTTGCAAGGAATTTGGGGACATCCTCCTCCTCCATATACAGGACTTCAAAGGTTCTGGATATTGTGTTTTCCTTTTTGTGGTGCTGGGGATAAAACCCAGGGTCTCATACATGGTATGTAAGTACCACAGAGCTACACCTCCAGCCCATAAGTTTCTCTTTACATTATAACCCAGAGCAACGCAATATGGACCCCTCTCTGGGTAGTGTGGGTCTACATATATTATTTGGAATTCTTTAAGAAAGATGTTTCTTTCCCACTTATTCAGTAATTTTTATCAGTATGGACTCATGTATGTTTTATACATTTATATTTTTTACTTTGGATTATAATCCAATACTATTTTTTTTGGATGTTGTTATCATTTCAGCATTAGCCATTGGGAACCTTTTGGATTGTCTATGTCCCTTTGACATGCTCCTATCCTTTTCTGTTTGAGCAGTTGTTTACTTGAAATTATGTACATACATTTATTTCACCCATTTTATGTGCACAAATATCTTTAAAGCTTACAAAGTTGTGCAAGACAACTTTTAGAACATTTTTATCAGCCCAGAGAGACCCCTTGTACCTATCTACAGTCAATCCCTGCTTTCATTCTAAGCCCATGCAACCAGGTAGCTGCTTTAGAGATTTCTTTTGGACTTTCGTATAAATACAATCATACCTTATGTGGCCTGTTCATCAGGCTTATTTCACCTATCAAAATGTTTTTGAGGTTCATCTATGTTTGTACTCCACCATATGGATGTCATTTTAAAAAATCTATTTACCAGTTGATGGTCACTCAGACTGTTTTCAGCTTTTTTTTTTTGACAAATGTAATACCGCTGTGAACATTACATAAAATTCTTTGTATGAACACATTTTCATTTCTTTGCAGGTGGCATACTGAGTGCATTTGGGGGATAATATGGTAAGCTTATGTTTAAATTTTTAAACTAACACCTAGATTTTTTAATAATACCATAGTCATTCTAGTGAATATGATATATTTTTTGTTTTTTTTTCTTTGTGACTTTATTCGGAAATAGTCTTTGCAGATGTTAGTAGGGACCAAGACGAGATCAAACTGGATTTGGGTGGGCCCTAAATCCAATGACCACTATCCTTACAAGACAGAAGGACAGCTGGGTGTGGTGGCCCACCTGTAATCCCAGCACTTGGGAGGCTGAGGCAGGAGGATCACTGAGAGTTTGAGGTCAGCATGGGCTGCACAGTGAGTTCTTGGCCAGCCTGAACTACAAAGGGAGACCCTGCCTCAAAAAACAAAAAAAGGGCCAGGGATTTAGCTCAGGGTACTGCACCTGCCTTGCAAATGCAAGGTCCTGAGTTCAATCCCTGGTACCAAAAAAAAAAAAAAAAAAAAAAAATAGAAGGATGGAGACGGGAACACGGTGAACACACACACAGAGGCCAGAGTGACAGCTATAGCCAAGCAATGCCAAGGGTTGTCCAGAGCCACCATGAGCTAAAAGAAGGGGAGAAGGGCTCTCTTTTGTAGGGCCTTCTGAGGGAGCGGAGCCTGACCAACACCTTCACCTTGGACTTCAGAATTGTAAGAGCACAGACTTCTGTTGTAAGCCACCAGCAGGGCACAGAGGGTTACAGCAGCCCAGGGAAACTGATCCACTGCCATCGACAGGGAAGGAAAGGCCCTGCGCCCTGGACGGACAGATGACCTCCTAATGTTGCCTGGTGTGCTCTGAGCTCTTCCTTCCTGAATTCTGCAGCAGCCAGGCCCAGGGCAGGCACTCTGTCCTCTGCTTGGGGTTCTCTTTAGTGGTGACAAATAAATATTGGCCCCAGAGCAGCATCTGGGGGTGGCAGTCACTGCAGCTTCAGGCTGCTCGGGCGCCGAGAGTCCTTGTGGGTGATGGGGTTGAAGTTCACAATCTCCTTGTAGATGTGCTGCTTCCCCTCATCCACCGTGAGCCTCTCGTGCTCTAGGGGGTCACTGAAGGGCTGCTGCGCCTCCGTCCTCCTCAGGGTCCTGCAAGGGCTCGAAGGTGTGGGCGAGGGCCTGCGCGGTGGTCAGGTACATGTCCACATCCAGCTCCAGGATCTCCAGCAGGTCTGTGGCCTGCGGGCTGGCATGTGGGAAGAGCTAAGTGAAGTCCTGCTCTGTGGCAGGGACTGGATGTAGCCTTTGGCTGCTTTGTTGTTCAGCTTCTGCACAAACTCAGGACCCGGGACCCCCGTCACTTTTGAGGATCTGGGTCAGCCGGTCCAGGTAGTCTTTCCTCTTGAACAGGGTTTTCCTGGTCAGCATCTCCGCCATGATGCAGCTGACGGACCAGACGTCCACCGTCTGGTTGTAGTGCATCCAGCTGAGGATGACCTTGGGGGTGACCGCAGCGCATTACCACATAGCCGGTAATCTTGGGATCCACGTGCTGTGCCAGCCCCAAATCCAGGATCTTCAGCTCACAGTCCTTGTTCACTGCCAGGTTGCCCGGCTTCAGATCCCTGTGGATGATGCCAGCGGAGCTGGATGTACTTGAGACCCTTGAACATCTGGTACACCAGGTACTGGATCTTGTCCTCGCTGAACTCCATGCCCATGATCTTCTGAGATCCGTCTGCATGAAGAGCATCACCAAATAGAAGTCCTGGAAGTGGCGCAGGTAAGAGGCTGGGGTGAAGACATCCAGGAGCCCAATGACGTTCTCGTATTGCATGTGCTTCAGCAGGCACAGCTCGTGGTAGGCCCTCTTGGCGAAGATCTCGGACTGGAAGGGCCGGATCAGCTTCTTGATGGCCACCTTCTCCCCTGACCGCTTGTCTATGGCAGAGCACATCACATGTGCGTCAGGGCCGCGTAGGTCTTGGGCAGCTCCCAGGCTGTCTTGTTGACATCCTGCCTGTAGAAGCCCTTTTTCCAGATGAGGCTCATCCCTTGCACCAGAGCTCGGCAGCCCAGCGCGGCGGCTGTGGTCCCGGCCCACCAGGCCCCGCTCCTCCCCTGGCTGGGGCAGGGACACCTGCCCCATGGCCACCAGGTGCCCACATGACATTAATTTTGGTTTTGATTTCCTTTTTCTTAATAGTGATGGTACACATATTTTCATATGCTAAGCTGCTCGTATATTTTTGCTGAAATGTCTATTTGAATCTTTTGTCCATTTTAAAATTTGCCGTATTTTGAGTTTTAAGAACTATTTACATATTCTGCATACAAATCCTGTATCAGATACAGGATTTAGAAAAATTTTCTCCCAGTCAGTGGTTTGTCAATTAAATTTCTTAATGGTGACTTCTGAAATGCAAAAGTTTTATATTTTTAAATATTTTCTAGAATTTTAATGAAATATTGACATCAAAATTTTCATATTATTTCTACAGGTCTCCATTACATGAGTGATTTTCACAGAATTTTCAACACATAGGTTTCTATACATATATTTGTAGGGTTTCTCCACCATGTGACTTCTTTCATGTATTTAATAAAATCCGTGGTATGCTGAATGCTTTCCTACATTGCTTACATAGGCTTTCTCCCCAGTGGCACCTTGTTCATATGAGTGACACTGTATCAGAGGAACTTTTTCACACGTTTCTTACATACTCCCCAGTGTGTATTTTGTCTACAAAATGAAGAGATTGCATGAAATCTTTTCCCAAACTGCCTAGTTTCCCCAATGTGCCTTCTTTCATGTATTTGATGGCACTTTTGTCTACTGAGTGCTTTCCCACATTACTTTTCTTCCCAGTGCGAATTTCTGCATGTGTTTGACCAGTACTCCATTGGCTGAAGATTTCCTGCATTACTGATACACATAGTTTCTCTTCACTATGCCTTCTTTCATGTATTAGAAAATATTTTTGTGTAGGGTAAGTCTTCCCACATCATTTACATACATATGGTCCACATAGTGTGAATGCTTTCATGTCTTTGACAATGACTGAATGTGTTGAATGCTTTCCCACAATGGTTATATACATAAGTTTTCTCACCTGTGTGAATTCTTTCATGTATTTGACAATCTCTCTTTCCAATGAAAGATTTTCCACAATGCTTACATACATGGGGTTTCTCCCATGTGAATTCTTTCATGTATTTGACAATTTCTCTTTTGGGTGAAAGATTTCCCACAATGGTTACATACACAGAGTTTCTCCCCAGTGTGAATTCTTTCATGTACTTGACAATCACACTTTCTGTTGAAAGATTTCCTACAATACTTACATACATAGGGTTTCTCCCCAGTGTGAGATCCTTTATGTCTTTCAAGTGAGGACTTATCAGCAAATCCTTTTCCACATTGCTTACATACATAGAATTTCTCCCTGGTGTGAGTTCTTTCATGACTATGACACTGGCTGTTGAACGCTTTCCCACGTTGCTTACATACAATAAGGTTTATTTCTAGTGTGATTTTCTTCATGTATTTCATAACAACTCTGTGTAGTGAATGCTTTTCTACATTGCTTACATACATAGGGTTTCTGCCCAGTGTAAATTATTTTATGTTTGTGAAAGGAACGACTATGAGATGATTTCACACAGTCCTTAGTTACACAGGTCTTCTCTCAAGCATGTATTCTTTCATTGACTTGAATATAGTATGAAGACATAGAAGTTTTCTCACATTGTTTGAACTCATATGGACTCCCCACACTGTGATTTCTTTCCTGGGTTTGAACAACACTGGGTGTACTGGAGGCTTTCACATTCTTCTTACCTAGAAACGTTTTCTCCCTAGGGTGAATTTGTTCACTGAGTAGGGTTTCCCATGTGGCTCATGTTGACAGTTTCTCTCCAGTCTTTCTCATTTCATGTTTCTGAAAGGACTGGAAATCACTGGCGGTTTTTCCATGTTCACTACATTTATACAGAAGCTCTTCAAATCTCAAATACTTGTCTGCATCATTTCTTAGATTTCTTGAACAATTTTTGTACTGTTCTTCCATTTGCTGGTTACCCCTACAGCAGTCATATGCATACATGTTTCCCACATCACATCTCTGTAGAGCTTCTTTTGGGGTGGATTCAGCAAAGCCAATTCTGCCTTGGTAAAGTTCACAGCTACATCCTCAAAGGTTACAGTCTCATGCCTGACATGAGGATGCTATTCTCTGGCCAGCAAGTCTCATTTGACAGCGCATACAACCCAAACTCTTCTTCACCGACACAAGCTTCCTCCATGTTCTGTTGACATTGTGTGGCTTGTGGGTTGCCCAGGATCCTTTGAATGCAGCTGGGAGCCAGTAGAAATTACAGAAAAAGGTGGTCTAGTTAGCCGGGGACTCTCAGCAACCCACTCCTGGTATACACTTTAGCGCCATGATACAGGAAGAGCCCCCCAATTTTTATATTTTAATCCAACTTATGGATTGTGCTTTTGGTACCTTATGAACTCTTTTCCCAAATGAAGGTCATCTAAAGTTTTTCTCCCTGTTTCTTGTAAACATTTTATAGTTTTAGTTTTTACATTCAGGTTTCTGATCCATTTGAATTCTATATACTGTAAAGAACTTTTTTTTTAAATCTGCTACCCAAATCCAAATGTCCTAGTATTATTTGAAAAGATCTTTTCTCAGTGAAATGAATTATCCTGGCACCTTTCAAAATCAATTGACCATAAGTATGATTATTCCTGTATTCTCTCCTGTTTCACCAATCTATACCCATCTTTATATTAACAAATACTATTATTGTCACTGTATAATAAGTTTTGAAATCAGCAAGAGTTCATTTCTAGAATTGTTTTTAGCTATTCTGGATCCTCTGCATTTCCATATAAATTAAAGGATGAGCTTGTCAATGTTTCAAATAAGCATGCTATGACTTTTTCCAAACCAATTAACTGCATGCTTTTTTTTTCTCATTAGCTTATGTACTCATTTTAATTATATAAATTTATAAGGTATATTGGTAACTCAATACATGTATACAGTACATGATCAAGTCACAGTAGTTAACTTTTCTATCTCCTTAATATAGTTTGCTATCAGAAAAAATACAAATCAAAATCACAAAGAGATCTTATCTCAGAATGGCTAGAAGCACAAAGACAAAAAATAAGGGGCTGGTAGCCAGGTGTGGTGCTTGCACATCTGTAAACCCAGGTTTTGGAAGGCAGGTGTACTGCTGCAAGTTTGAGGCCAACTTGGGCTACATAGTGAGTTCAAGGTAAATCTGAACTACTTAGGGAAACCCTATTTCAAAAAAAACCAGGGTGGCGTGGGGTGGGGTGTAGCTCAGTAGTGGAGCACTTGCCTAGTGGTGGAGGCCTTGGCCACATGGAGAAGAGTTTGGAGGTTCCTTAAAAAACTGAAAATAGATCTACAGTATGATCTAGGTATCCCACCACTGAGTATATATCCAAAGCCAATGTTTACTACTGTATTGTTCACAACAGCTGAGATATTCACCATCAATGGATGAGTATTCATCCATAAAAAAGTATATTCTATCAGCAGCAAAATGTCTGGAAATGGACAGTATTATGTGAAATAAGTTAGATACAGAGAGACAAGTACAACATGGTCTCTTATTTCTGTATGTTTAAAAAAAGTCAATCTGAATGTTTGATAGGTACTGAGAAGTAATTCTAGTGTTCCACAGTACAGCAGGGTGACCACAGTTTATAATGACCTATATTTTATAAATAACTAGAGGGGAGGAGCTTGAAGGCTCTAAGCACACAGTAATGATAAAGAGATGGATATGTTAATTACCCCAATTTGACCAGTACATACTGTATTCATGTTCTGAAATATCATAGTGGGAGAACTGCTGGTTTAACAATATCAGACATTCCAATTCATTAACATAGAATGCCTTTTACATCTATACCTTTTTAAATTTCTCTAGATGTTTTATAATTTTCATTCAAGTCTTCTTATTCCTGAGTTTTTGGGGTTTTCTGATGCTGTTGTGAATGGAATTTTTTAATTTTTCCATTGCTGGTATACAAAAATAGTTGTTTTTTGTACATTGATATTGTAATCTGTGGCCCTGCTGAACTTTATTGGTTCTAGTACATTATAATTTTAATGGTTATATCCAGATGAGATTTAAAAAAAAAAAAAATCAAAGATGCCCCAGACCAACAATAGGGTAGTAGCATTCAGTCCTTTTCAATAGAGACAGTATGGCCTCCTGCCTTATTTTACAGACAACTGAAATGAAGTCCATAAAGTTCAGGTGACTTGGGCTGAGGATGTAGTTCAGGGGAGGGTGCTTGCATAGCTTGCACAAAGCCCTGGGTTCTTTTCCCAGAACTGAAAAAAAAAAAAACCATTTAGATGACTTGGCCACAAAGCTAAGAACAGAATTTGCATTGTTGGGTATTAGGATCTGTCATTTTCCCCAGTGTCTAAAGTTCCTCAAACTGTCTGAGATCTCCCATTGACTGCTGTGGAGGCAGCAATCTAAATTCTAGAGATTCTCTCTTATAAACAAACTAAAATGCTTCCCCCTTAAAAAAAAAAAAAATTGATTCTAGAACATCCCAGGATTCTCATTTTGGACTTGTAAGGTCAATTATCTTGCTTGGGATCATTTACAGGAGAGTTAGCTTCTTTAAAGAAGTCTAGACTTTTCTAAAGGACTTCATCTTAGATTGCATTTATTGACCTATTTACTGTTCTTTAGAGTTTATATTGGAAGGCCAAATGGTAATTTTTTTTGTCAATTGCTTTGATAACTGGTATCATTCAGAAAAACCAGGTTATTACATTTTCTTGAATATTGATTCCAGCTTCAATTTATGACTTCAGTTTTTTTCAAATAAAAATGCTATCTCTTATAGCCAAGGATGCAAGGACTTGGGTTATTTTTCTTGGGGTAATGGTTCTCCTCTGTTTGGGAAAATTATCCTCTGCAGGTAAGCACTGAGTGATAGGGAATGAAACTTGAGAATGTAAAGCTCTTTCTTGGAACCAAGCTAATTATTAGTCACCACTAGGCCATGACTATGGCTAGAATTCCAGATATGGTGAGAAGTTCATCTTCTGTTCTCTTTTCCTGAATTATACCTGTGAAACAAAAAAGGACAGTTTGAATAAGACACTTATTTTACCAGCTATTGTAGATACTGTGTTTTCTTCCCAATATATGTTCCATTTCTTTCCTATTATGTTACAACAATAGTTTGAATAGAAGAAACCCAGCGTCATATTCGGTTCCAGAGATAGGCCTTGACTGATCTAGGTCCACTAGAAAATTTCATTTCTCTCATTCCTTGCCAGAGTGGGTCAGCTCATGCCGGCATGTCTCATCTGAGGCCCATGAGCTACTTGCCCTTTAAAAAAATAATAAAATAAAAATATACTTAAGGAAGTTTTGTTACATACATTAACTATATATTTTATATGCAGTCAAACACAAATCACTGTGGCTTGGACAGGCCAAAAGACACCATGGTTCACAGCATTCCTATGGCCACATAGACTGGTTCAGGTATATCCTTGATTAGTGTGAAGTTCAAGACTCTCATCAGGAGAGTATAGTATATTATATATGAAACAGAACTACTGAATAATTTTGACACCTCTGGTACAGCTTCTAACATGGCCCCCAATGCTTGCTGCCTCCTGGTATTCATGTCTTTGGACAACCCTCTCATCTTGAATGTGGGCTGGACCTAGTGGTTAGTTTCTAATAAAATATAGCAAAAGTGATGGTAGTCACTTTTTTTTTTTTTTTGGCTCTGCCTGCAGTCTTGACCTGGCTGCTAGTTTTCATAGTCTGACTTCTCTTGAATGGCTCTTGGTAGTCACTTCTGACAATAGTTACAAAGACTGTGGCTTCCATCTTGGGTATGCTTTCTCACTTGCTCACTGTGAGGGAAGATATATGCCACTGATCCCTGGTACTAAAAAAAAAATCACTAAGGTTCTGCCTGGGTAGTGGGTGGTTTCATTGAAAGGAGCAGTAGGATAAAGACATTCACAATGAATCACTGCAGTAGCTGGGTTGAAGTAAATTTCTACTTCCTGGGAAGAAACATCACTGGGACATATGGGATGGCCTGGGCTTTAGTAAATAGTGAAGAGTTTTCTGGAATGCAAGAAGCATAACTAACTGTTACAGTCTACAAAGGAAGAATAGCAACAAGGATGGGGGACAAAGAAAAGTACTATAGCTAAAAGTGACTGAGGTAGCTGAGAACAAAGGGATAGTATGCTTTCCTTAGCAAACTGAGGGCATCTTGAAGTCTGTACAGTACTTGGTTTTGAAAATTTCCACAAAGGGCTGGGGGTATTTCTCAGTGTAGGATGCATAAGGCCCCATGTTTGATCTCCAGAACCAAAAACAACTCCCTCAATTTCCAAAGAAAAGAATCCACACAGGCAACAAATGAGAAAAATTCAAAGTGAAATATAATCCAACTTACCCCTCTGGTTAACAGCTAATTCTAAATACGATGGTTAAACTTTTAAGGTCTTCATTCTTTAAGTGTAATTCTTCAAGCAAGGTGGCTATAAACTGTGTAAATAACACATTTTTCGGAGAATGCTTCTGAATGCCAAGAACTGGGGTCAGTCTGAAACAACCAAAAATACTAAATGAGAAGAGTGAAGGGACTCATCTTCAACACTGCAGGGAGGATTGAGGTCTCTGATTTAACAAAATTCCCAGAGAAAAATGGGAAAATTTACTAAAAATTTACTAAAAATGATAGCAAAGTCTCCAGAAAAAAGAGCAAATATTAAGTCTGAATATGTTTTTTATTATGTCAGTAAAGCCTACTAAAATTCTGTTTAGAAAAGAAAATGAATTTCCATTTAGGGAAAGGTTATGGAGAGGAGCTGAGTACTGTTTAAAAAAATTTATATGGAACATTTGGATTATATTGCCGGAAAAAGATAATAAACACAATTACTTTTTGCATGAAACCTTAACATTGTTTTTTTTTTTTTGGTACCAGGGATTGAACTCAGGACCTTGTGTTTGCAAGGCAGGGGTGGTGCCACTGAGCTAAATCCCCAGCCCAACATTATTGTTTTAAAACACTAAATGAATTATGTCTCACAAGGCAATTAATATAAGGAATCATAAGCTTCCTATGATTTGTAAGGAATCCTATGCTTTTTTTCACTGTTTCTGGTAAATAACCCTGAAGACTGAACTGACTTCATATAATGGAATCTTTAAAGTAACTTTCATTGAAATGTGGTAAGCAAGATTTTTAAATAGTAATCAATCTAGGAGATTTAAGACTGTGAACACAGAGAGATGCCGAGTGGTCATAACCTCCTTTTTCACAAAGAAGAACCAAAATAACAAGAATGTACCTGCATTTTGAGGTGAGTGACCTTAGGAAAAGACTGGAAGTCAGCAAGAGAGAAAATGAAATCTTAAAAGATTTGGAGACCTGGGACAATAGCACAGTAAGAGAAACCAAATGTCCTGATATCACCCTACCCCCATAGCCAGAAGGGAGGGAATCTTCTTTTTTGCAAGGGTAAGGATGTAAGAGTCTCAGTGAATTGTATCATTGTGGATGCTGGCAATCCCAGCTATTGGGAAGTTTACAATCTCCCAGGCTGGCAGTTTACTTAGATAAGTAATCTAAAATCTGCACAGCAGGCTTGCTTTGGAAAAGGATCTCACATCATCTCCTAGGGATTCTCCCAGAGTGCAGTAGCCAGGGGCCATTTTGAGAAGTGAGCTACTAGGGATCAGAACACCCTGCATAACTGACTCTGGTACTCCACAGACATTCCACTGCACTGGCTTGGAGGGTAGCTGCCTTAAACCCAACTTGGTTGAGCAGGGTTCAGACTGTGATCTTATTTCTGCTGAGTGCCCTGCACTCTTTTTTTTTTTTTTCATTGTTCAAGAGTTTGATTGAGGTCTAGTATTTTGTTACTTATTTTTTGTCTGGTTGATCTATTTGTGACAGTGGGGTATTGAGGCCCCCCATTACTATTGTATTACTGCTTGATTTTTCACGTCCATTAGTATTTGTTTTATATAGTTGGGTGCACGAGTGTTTGGTACATATATGTTTATGATATCTCTTCCTCTTGGATTGTTCCCTTTACAAGGATGTAGTGGCCTTCTTTATCTCTCAATCAGTGTTGGTTTGAAATCTACTTGATCTGCAAAGAGGATAGCTACTCCTGCTTTTTTTTGGGTTCCTGTCTCATGGAGTATTGTTTTCTACCTTTTAACTTTCAGTCTATGAGTTTCTTTTTGAATTAAGTGTGTTTCTTGTATGCAGCATATTGTTGGATCTTGGTTCCTGACCCATTCTGCCAGTCTATTTTTTATGATTGGTGAGTTGAGACCATTAACATTCATGGTTATAACTGATACGAATTGACTTATCATTGTCATGACTCTTTCTTTTTGTGGATTCTTCCCCTTTGCATTTAATTTGTTGTGCCTGATGGATTCATTCTGCTGGGCTTCCTGGTGTTGTGATCCTCATTGTTTTTTCCTAGGATATTGTCTAAAATTTTTCAGAGTGCTGGTTTGGTATTCATGAAGTTCCTCAGGCGCTCTTTGTCATGAAAGTATCTTATTTCTCCATCAATTTTGAAAGATAGTTTTGTAGGACAAAAGATAGTTTTGCAGGACACATCAATCTGGGTGGGAGGGTGTTTTCCTTTAGGGCTTGGAATACACCACTCCAAGCTCTTCTTGGCTTTAGGGTTTGCGTTGAGATGTCTGCTGTGATGCTGATGGGCTTCTCTTTCTATGTGATTTGTTTCTTTCCTCTAATTGCTTGTAGAATTTTGTTCTTCTGTTGGGTTTCTGGAATCTTAACTATTATATGCCTATGTGTAGGTATTTTTTGATCAAAACTAGTTGGAGTCCTATATGCCTCCCTTATCTGTATGTCAAGTTCTTTTCCCTGCTTGGAAAGTTTTCTGCCATCACTTCTGTGAAGAGTTTTTTTTTTAATGTCATCTGCACTCTCTCCTTTTTCTTCATTGACTTCGATCAGTCTTATTTTATTCTTCTTTGCATTGTCTAGCAGCTGCTGGATTGATTTCTTGTAGTCCCTTACTATTTTAAAGGAATTTTTCTTTTCCTGGTCACTAATTGCAATCTTATCTTCTATATCTGAAATTCTGTCCTCACATTGGCTCATTCTTCTGTGTAAACTTTTAATGGAGATTTTAATCTCCTGGAAATCTGTGTGCATTTGTTTTATGGATTTCATTTGTTTCCTATGTTGGGATTCCATCATGTTCCTCAGCTCCTCTATTTTTCTATCTGTGTCTGCTGTAGATTTATTAATCATGTCTTGCACTATGGGCACAATCTGTGCTGTTATCTGAGAAATTATTTCTGATTTCATTTTTTCCAGATCCTCTTTTGTTGCCAGTTCAGGGAGTCCAAGGTGGTTGAGTATCAGAGTGTTCTATCTTGTTTTCCTTTGGGGTTGCTGTAGGTGATCTGGAAGTCTGGTTTTGAGGCTTCTTGTTTATATGTCTTCTCATTTCCACAAGGGGAGGGGGAAGTGCTGCTGGTGCCTGCACGGCTCACCTCCTCTCTGCCCTGCACTCTTAAGTGACAGGTGTTGTGACATGGAGGAGAATGGAGGGCACCATCTTTGTGAATAAGATTAAGGTGCATGGTCTCTAACACCAAGTGTGGGGCCAGATGCCCCTGGATTCATGCCAGTGCCAGGACTGAAGGCAGGTAACCATTTGGCTGTAGGTGCTCTTCCCTCCTGTGCAGTACTCAGCTGCGTGCTACAAGAGTAGGGAGGGAACACTGTTTCCTGCTGCTACATGCCTACAAGGACATGTGTGGCCAAGGGCCCACCTCTCCAGAAGAACTCTGCCCAGCTCTGTCCATGGGCCCTGTAATGGCTTATATCTAGATGTCCAAAGCCTCATGTTCACAGGTGGGGCTTTTGGGAGGTAGCTGGATCATGGGTGTGTGATAAATGGATTAGTCCACCAACCGGTTTAGCATAGTTTAGGGTGTGAATAATAAGGCCCACCTTAGGTGTGGTGGCACCAACTAATGGGCATGTAGCCTGAATAGAATAAAAAGGGAAAGGAAAACTTGCTGCCTCCTGCCTACCCCACCATGAAGTGTTTCTCCCCTGCCATGTTCCTCTGCCCTGCTACTCTGCTTAGGAACTAGCCAAATATGGACTGAAACTTCTACCAACTGTGAGCTAAAATAAACCTTTCCTCTTTTAACTTGTGGGTGTTGGGTATTTTGCCCCAGAAATAAATTAACTAAGACTGGCCCACTCCCAGTTGGGGACTGCCAATGAAGCAACAGAAGGGAAAAGGGAATACCATAATTCCCATTGCCATCTTCCCTATGCAGCAGTTCCTGCCCCTGTCCTACTCCTGCACCTTGTCTAAGCACTGTCAGAATAGAGTGTGAGGGGGTGCTGCAGCTCCTGCCACTGCCTCTCCCTGGCAGTATCTGAGGCTGTACTACTGAATGGTCAGAGAACAAATACGGCAGGCCTCTCACCATTGCTTGGAACCACTATTGCTAGAGGCCCTTGCTAGTTACAGATCTAGCATCAACTATGTCTGAAGATATACCTATTGCCTGATAAGGGCCACCACACCTAATGTAGGACTAGCCACATAGCACCTCATACCCACATACCTGCCTGAACTGCTTGTGTCTCCATAAAGACCTGGGTCCATGACTCTGCAATGTTATGCACTGTGCTTAATCACAACCAGAAAGTTTTAAGCAGACTGTATTACAGTGTGCAGCTACAATCAAAGCTGACAATGTATAACAAACATCACCCTAAGACACATCATCAGGAGAAAGCTGCTTATTAAGAAGATTGCTCCATAAAAGTGGTGCAACTGTCTGATTCACTAAATGAGCACATCTTAATGTAGGAGCACAAGAAATATGAAAAAACAAGGTAATAGAATGCCTCCAAAATAAGTAACAGATTCCAAAGAAATAAAAACAGATGAAATGCCCAATAAAGAATTTAGAAATGATTATTATAAAATAGCCCAATAAAATCCAAGGGAATACAAATAAACAATTAAATAAAATTAGGCATATATAGGATGTAAATGAAAAATTCAACAAAAAGATTGTGAAAAAGAATAAAAAATCTTGGAAATGAAGAGCTCAAAAAGTCAAATACAAAATACAGCTGACAAACTGGAACAAGCGGAAGAATGTCTGTGTTTGAGAAGTTATTTTTCTGAAATATCTCAGATGATGATGACAAGTACCACCATAAACAAAACCAAACCAAAAAAACAATGAAAAATGGAAAAGAAGGAAAAATAGAGTATTCAAGACCTATGAGCCACTATTAAATGAAGAAATATTTGTATTTTCAGAATATCTGAAGGCAAGGGGAAAAAAGTTAAGGACACAGAAATCCTATTCAATGAAATAATACAAAACTTGTTAAATCTTGGGAAAGACAGGGACATTCAGGTACTTGAGATTTATAGGACCCTAGACAGACAATTTCAGAAAAAAGATATTCACCTTTGCATATTATAGTTAAACTGTCAGAAATACAAAGCAAAGAACTTTACAATCTGCAAGAGAAAAATCAAGTCATATTGAAGGGTTATCTTATTGTGTTAGCTTTCCATTAATGACACAAAATACTTGAGGTAATCAACTTAGTACAGTGGACCCTTGAGTTACAGCCAGCCTGACATATGAACAACTTGAATTATGAGCAGAATTTTAGTTTTAACTTATGACCAAAGTTTTGAGTTACAACCTGAATGCTGGCTGCTTGTTCTTCCAAATAGTCTCAGAGACAGATTTAACCCTTAAAGAGTTCTGGAAGGAATATTACTATATCCTTTCCTGTGTGGAGTTGAGAAATCCTGGGCCAATGTCTCTCTAAGGACACTGAGCTCTGCCTGTATACAGGAGAGAGACTTTGAAGGCTGTGTAGAGGAACTTGAGCCTTCTGTTAACCAACTTCAACACATGGGACATGCAGGATCGAAACTGTAGCACCCACTAGACTAACAAACTTCTCAGCAGAGATATTATAGGCCTTGAGGGAATGGAATGACATATTCCAAGTCCTGAAAGAAAATAACTGCCAACCAACATTACTATATTCAGTAAGGCTATCCTTCAGAAATAAAGGAGAAATAAAGACTTTCTAAGACTAGCAAAAACTGAAGGAATTCATGAACAACAGATGAGTCTAATGAAAGATTAAGTCCTGCATTTATAAGTGAGAGATAACCACTACTATGAAAGAATGTGAAAGTATAAATCCCATCAGAATAACACACAGAAAAGAATCAAACATCAATAAACCATTAAATCATATAGAGAATATTCAAAACAACTAAAAGTTAACAAAATGACAGCAATACATCCTTATCTATCAATAATAACCCTGAATGTAAATGGACAAAATCCTCCAGTTATAAGATGAATGGATTTAAATGACTGAATGGATTTAAAAAACCTAACAACACGTTACCTACAAGAAACTCACCCAGTAAACACAGAGAAAATGGTAGTCCAAGCAGATGGAAACCTAAAGCAAGCAAGATTAGCTATACTCATATCTGACAAACAGGCTTTAAGATAAAAACTGTAAGACTAAACAAAGATGGTCACTAAATAATGATCAAGGGTTCAATAAGTGGATATAATGAATCTAAATCTACATGTGTCTAATGTTAGAGTAGCCTATTTTATAAAATAAACACTATTACTCTCAAAGAGAGAGAGAAGTTCCAGAACAGTAATAGTGGGGAATTTCAACACTCCATTTTCATCAGTGGGCAGATCATTCAGACCAAAAAAACAAAAACAAAGCAATACCAGAGTTAAACCATATTTACAAATCAAATACTTTTATAGAATATTCCAACAGAACATTTCAAGAGCTGCAGAACACACATTCTTTTCATCAGTAGATGGATCCAAATATACTAGGACCCAAATGATTCATAACAAATAAAAAAAAAATCATATCAAGTTTTTTTTTTGGAGTACCAGAGATTGAACTCAGGACCTTGTGCTTACGTGGCAGGCAGCAGCACCACTGAGCTAAATCCCCGGCCCAACAAAATCTTTTCTGATCACCATAGAATAAAATGAAGTCAACAAAAGAAATTTCATAAACTATACAAATTTTTGAACAAAACACTGTGTGTACGGTACTGGGGATTGAACCCAAAGCCTTTGTACTGAGCCTTTTCCCTCCTCTCCTCCCCATCCCTTCAACACCTCTCTCATCTCATCATTTTGTTTTTTTAGACAGGATCTTAAGTTGCCCAGACTGGGCTTAAACTTGTGATGCTTCTGTCTCTGCCTGCCAGATTGCTGAGATTACAAGTGTGCACACCACATCCAGATTAAATAAAACTCTCTTGAACAAATGGCTTGATTACTGAGGAGGTCAGATGGGAAATTAAAAATTGCTTGAAACAAATGAAAATGGAAACAACATTCCAAAAACTTGTAGGATGCAGCAAAAGCAGCACTAAGAGGGAAATTTATAGCCATGAGTGCCTAAATTAAAAAAGGGACGATTTCAAATAAACAACCAAACAGTGCATGTCAAGGACTTAGAAAAGCAAAGACAAACCAAATCTAAAATCAATAGCAGAGTAGAAATGAAAAAGAGCCAGGAATAGTGCCAAATGCCTGTAATCCCACTACTTGGGAGGCTGAAGCAGGATTGCAGTCAGTTCAAGGCCAGCTTGAGCTACACAGTGACTGGGAGGCTGAGGCAGGAGGACTGCAGTGAGTTTGAGGCCAGCCTGAGCTACACAGTGAGACCCTGTCACCAAAAAAAAAAAAAAAAAACCTAAAAAACAACAACAAAAAGGCAAGAGACAAAAAAAAGATAAACAAAATTGACAACTTAGCTAAATCAGCCAAGAATAAAAGAAGTCCCAAATTAATAAAATTAGAGGTAATAAAGGAGACATTACAGGTGATACTACCAAAATACAAAAGATAATTAGGATTATTATGAAAAACTATACACTAACAAATTGGAAAACCTAGAAGAAATGAATAAAGTTCTGGATAAATATGACCTACCAAAATTGAACCACAAAAACATAAAAAACCTGAACAGGCCAATAACAAGTAATGAGATTGAATCACTAACAAAATGTCTTCCAACAAAGAAAAGCCCAGGATTGGATGACTTCATTGTTGAATTTTACCAGACTTTTAATGCCAAATCTTGTCAAACTGCTCCACAGATTGAAAGGGAGAGATCCTTCTAAAACTCACTGTATGAGACCAGTATTACCCTGAAACCAAAACCAGACAAGGACATAATAAAAAAATTATAGACCAATGTCTCTGATGCATAGACGCAAACATTTTCAATAAAGTACTAGGAAATTAATTGAGAAGCACATTAAAAATCATTCATTAAAATCAAGTTGACTTCATCATAGGGATGCAGGGATGGGTCAACGTATGCAAATCAGTAAATGATACATCCAATCAACAGAATGAAAGACAAAAATCATATGATCATCTCAAGATGTAGAAAAGATGGTCATGATGGTGCACACCCATAACTGTAGCATTCTGGGAGGCAGAAATAGATAGATCACAAGGATAAGCCTAACCTGGGCAACTTAGGGAGATCCTCCCTCAAAAAAAGGTGTGTGGGGGCTAGGGTTGTAGCTTAGTGCAAAGACCCTGCGTTCAATCCCTGGTAACACACACACACACACACACACACACACACACACACACACAGAGGGGTGGGGATGTAGCTCAGTGTGAAGGGCCCTGGGTTCAGTATTCAGTCCTGAAAAACAAAAATAGAAAAAGCATTTCATAAAATTCAACAAGCCAGTTGTGGTGACACATGCCTATAATCCCAACACTCAGGAAGCTGAAGCAGGAGGATCACAATGAGTTTGCGGCCAGCCAAGGATACATAGTTAAAAAAAAAAAATCCCCATTCACCCTTCATGATAAAAGCCCTAAATAAATGAGGTATAGAAGTATCGTACCTCCACATAATAAAAGCTATGTATGACAGACCCACAGGCAACACTATACTAAAAGCATTTCCTCTAAGATCAGGAAAGCAACAAGGGTGTCTCACCACGCTTCTACTCATTATATAAGCAAAACTTCTAGAGTAATTAGGCAAGGGAAAGAAAAATAGGAAAGGAAGAAGTTAAATTATCCATGTTTGCAGATGAGGTTATCCTATACAAAGAAAAACCTAGTGATTCCACCAAAAGACTATTAGAACTGGTAAATGAATTCAGGAAAGTAGCAGGATACAAATCAATATATACAAATTAGTAGCTTAAAAAAAATCAACCAATTTGCTGAGAAAAATCCAAAGTAAAATAACAAACAAAAACCTAAGAATAAACTTAACCAAAGAAGTGAAAGATCTCTACAATGAAAATTACGAAACACTGATGAAAGACCTCAAAATATGGAAAGACCTCCCATATTCATGGATCAGAAGAAGTAATATAGTTAAAATGCCTGCAGTACCCAATGCAATACCCATGAAAATACCAATGATGTTTTTCACAGAACTAGAAGTAGTAATGGAAACACTAAAGACCCTGAATAGTAAAAGCAATCTTAATCAAAAAGAACAAAGCTGAAGGCATCATAATACCTGATTTGAAGCCATAGTACAGAGCCATCGTAAGTATGACAGCCTGGTATAAGCATAAAAACACATACATAAATGGAATGGACAAGAGAGCTAAATGATCCTCAATAAAGGTGCCAACAATAAACACTGGAGAAGGGCAGCCTTTCCAATAAATGATGCTGGGAAAACTGGATATCCACATGTAGAGATTGAAACTTGACCCTTACCTCTTACTCTCTCTCTCTCTCTCTATATATATAAAAAAAACTAAAAATAGGTCAAAGATCATTTGAAATTCTAAACCTACTTTAAGAAAACAGGGGAAACAATTCACAACATTGGTACACGCGATGGTTTTCTAGATAGGACCCTAAAAAGCATAGGAAACAAAAGCAAAAATGACAAATGAGATTATATCAAACTAAAAAGCTTTCTCATAGCAAAGAAATCAATAGAGTGAAAAGACAACCTATAGAATAGGAGGAAAAACTCACCAATGATTTTTTTTTTTGGTACCGGGGATTGAACTCGGGACCTTCCGATTTTGAGGCAGCCGGTGGAACCACTGAGCTAAATCCCCGGCCCACCAACAATTTTGATAGGGGAGTAATATTCAGAATTATATCTCAGAAAATTTAAAAAAACAAGTAATCCAATTAAAAAGCTGAATGGTCTGAATAGACACTTCTCAAAAAAAATATAAGCTGGACCTGGTGGTGCACACTTGTAATCCCAGATACTTGGTAAACTGAGGCAGCACAGCTGAAAGTTCAAGGACAAGCCTGGGCAACTAAGCAAGACCCTGTTCCCCTGCCACAGAAGAACTACAAATGGCAAAAAAAAAATACATGAACAAATGCTCAATGTCAATAGCCATTAGAAAATGCAAATTAAAACTACAATGACATACCATTTTATGCCAGTTAGAATGGCTATTAAAAAAACAATTAACAAAACCCACCAAAATGTACTGGATAAGGCATTCTTATACACTGTTGGTGGGAACATAGATCATTACAGCTATATGGAGAATAGTATAGTGGTTCCTCAAGAAAATTTCATAAACATTTTCATCTCCAGAGAGAATGTTTCCCAGAGTCCTTGCAAGTTATACTCCTGGAAAGCCTTTTGGGGAAAAAAAATTCCTTTTTTCCCAATAGGCTCATATTTCTCACAAAGCTCTTTTAGATGCTTATTTAAACTTGGTCATTGCCACTGGGCACATCAAATATAAATAAAACTTTTGGGTTTAAATTAATAAAGTTCAAGAAATCAGAGCAGATCAGTTCTGAGGTAGTGTGTGTGAAATACGAAATGTTTTCCCAGAGAGTTTCCCTCCTTGCTTGGCTGTCATGTACAGAAAGTAGAAGTAAAAGGAAAAATTTGTCAGAACAGCCCAAAGATAGCCACTTTTCCAGGAGGAAGTAATTTCTTTATATCTCTAAACCTATCTTAGCAAGAAGCAGAGACTAGGTGACTCTAATAATCCAGGGAAATTGACACAGTTCTGCCTGGAAAACTATTCCTTCTCCATCTCTCCTCATTACTTTACAGCTAGGGGATGGAGTACCAAGTACTCACACTTCATGAGCTTCATCTATAGCTATTTTCCCAAAGGCAGTTCATACTGGGAGACATGACTACTCTTCTTATAATGACATGCCCAAGATGAGTACTTAGGTAAGCTAAACAGTTGTGGCCAGTTTTTCGTGAGGGACCATCCTGAAGAGATGGAACCTAGAAGTTAATTTTGGCTTTTATATCACACTTAGGTAATATAATATCTAAAATAAAAGCTGCTGCTTCCCCACAATAAAACCAAAAGTACCAAGAATGGGATAACATTGGTTAAAATAAAACCAAGAAATTCAAAAAAGGCAGATCAAATATGTCAACACCACATTTTATATTTAAAATGGTATTTATGTGATACATCCAAAACAATTTCTCTTTCAAGACTAGTATTCAGCTCATGTATAAAAGTAAGGTTTTCTCAATTACTTCTCCAAAATTTCCAAAACTAACCCTAAAATTAGAAGTAACTGATGACTTCCTGTTTCTCAACCTGTATACTCCTAGAAGTGCAAAAAAAATGAGGAGTCATTATGGAAAAAAAACCTTTTTTAAGAGAACCTCTTTAACAACTACCTTTACCAGAAAACAGGAATAGTAAAATCTCTCTGGCAAATTTACAAGACTGAAATGATTCTATAAATTAATAAGTTCGGTACAAGATATGTTCAAATTAATCTAAAAGTTTTTTTTTAAATAAGGAAAAGCTAGAGCAAAGTAGAATCCTTATCTGGGGGTTAGGAGAGAGCAACTATGTAATTCCACTCCATGCTCCTGAGTCCATGGAACTGCGCTTGTCAATCAGGCATTCTTTGCCTAATGAACTTGGACCTGCTTTGAGAATTCTCAAAACAGGACTCTGGGGCCAGGGATTTAGCTCAGTTGTTTCGCCACCTGCTGCGCAATTGCAAGGACCTGAGTTCGATCCCTGTTACCAAAAACAAAACAAAAAAAACACCCCAAAAAAACCCCAAAACAGGACTCTAAGCATCCAACTCAACTCTTTACACCTGAATCTTGAGATGAAACCTATTTATTCCCCAATCTAATGGCAAGCCCCAGGGGAACTATGTACTGCATATAACCCAGTTCTAATCCTAACTCTGCCAAGAATGCTTGTGTGATTCTGGGCTAAGTTGAATGTTCAATCAAAGCTTACGGTCTGTCTATAAAGTGAGCTAATAATACTTAAGTACCTTAAAAGAATATTACAAAATTCAAATGGTTGAGTATTGCGGGTGAGTAGCTCTTATCAATTAGAACGACTATAATACCAAATAACACCATGTACTTACTGCCTATGAGTACTTACTGTGTACTTGTTCTGAGCTTGGATAATTTACTTTAACTGTACAGTGAGGCAAAGGGATGTAGTTTTCAGCTCCACTTTATGGTCAAAGAAACAAAGGCACAAAAATTGAACCTCCCCATGTTCACAAAGATAGTAAGTCAAGACTCTGAGCCTAAGCAAGCAATTTATCCTAAAAAGCCAAAATTCTTACCCAATAATGTTTTTGTTCTTTGTAGGCTGTCAAACACTATTTAAATTTGATCTTTACTTACCTGACTGAGATGTGCTAAGCCCCCAATGAATATGGAGGAAGAACAATGATTTAAATTTTCTTTAGAGAATTAAAAATTTTAAAATGGCATGTGGTTGGCAGGTAGAAAGAAGTGTTGACAAATTACACAAGGTTTTGTGTCTGTTAAGAGATAGGAGTATCAACTTAGGGTTTCACGATTTCTGCAAGTCATCACACAGACAGGTAGCAGTCTTCAGACACCTGGAGCCAGATTTGCTGCTATTCTAACACTTGAGCTCTATGTGTTGCTACACAATTATACTCCTGGATAGTTAGTTAATGATATTTCCTTATTCCCTCATCTTTCTCTCTCTCTCTTTTTTTGGTACCGGGGATTGAACTCTGGTCCTTGCGCTTGCAACAGGTGGCAGAATCACTGAGCTAAATCCCCGGGCCTCATCTTTCTCTTTAATCTTTAACTGAAAAGACTTTCTTTCCTACCCCCAGCCCCAACACAGAATGTAAAATGGTTACAAGATTATATAATACTAACATTCTAAGAGTTATAAATCTACTTAAATTCTTTTTGGAATAAGGTGAGATATAAATGAATATGCATGCTCTTAATAGTTCCTGTGTACTTCTAAATAATAATCCAGTGGGTTACTTCTGGGGTAATGTAAAAATTGTGCTCTGCCTTTAATATTATCCTCTCTAAAAACCAGGTTCATGAATATAAAAAAATGAAGAATAGTTCTGACAAGTTATAAAGTAATAATAATACATTAAGAAAGATACTGATCCTTAAAAATCGAACAGGGTAAGTTAAGATTTGCCTCTATTTTCAATGTAACTTACATTTAAAGTGAACATGGGCTATATGTAATCTTTGTTCTCCAAATTCCGTATCTCATCTACTTTAACATGTTTCATTACTTAATCGTCATTATCTATTTGCCCACACTTCTAACCTGTCTGCTTACGAGGCATTTTCTGTTTTCATGTCATCTCTGTCACAAGAGGCTCTGTGACTGCTTGCACAGATGTATCAGAGGCAAGATCATAACATTTTAGGAGAGTATTACTACTTTGGTTAATCATAAGAGGTGGTTGTAGCTATCATCAAAAGATGCTAGTAATAAACCACTGGGATTGTTGTTAGGGCACTTGCTGCCCTAATGACAGGTATCCTAGGGTTGAGGGGAGTTTGAGGACCTATCTGACACAGAAGGGTATTGCACTAAGCTTGGAGATAGAGTCCAATCTATCCAGATTCTGCTTTTGTTAGCAGTGACCAGGGAAGAGGGCTTTGTAAACCACAAAGCAATGAGTAACACAAGTCTCTATGTGTGCTTAACCGGCCCAATGACAAATGAACAAAGACTTCCTATTGGAACTCTTCAGTCAATAATGGTCTTTTTTTTTTTTGGTACTGGGGTCCTTGCGCTTGCACAGAAGGCGGTGAAACCACTGAGCTAAATCCCTGGCCCAATAACAGTCTCTTAATTGCCATATCTGAAAGCCTCTTTTCTGTTCTTTTCTTGGTTTATTGTGACATCATTTGATCCTTCCTAGAATTCTCCTATTTGATTTTTTACATTCTCTAATGTTGGCTTTTTTTTTCCTTACCAGTTCATGAATGATAGGCCTCACCTAAGGTTTCATACTGACCTCCTCCTTTTTGCACTACATCCCATCTCATGACTTTGATTATCAATAATTCAAATTTCTAGCTTCTTTTCTGGGACTTTTTTTCTCTTGGCTATCCAAAAGGCATCTCAAATGCATTATGTTCAAATATGTTAATAACCTCTTATTTTCATCAAGATATTCTGGTACCAGAAACATCAACCCCCACCCTAGGATTGATCTCAGGTCCTTGAACATGCTAACCTCAATGATGTCTAAGGCTTACCCTTTAATGTTCTATGTCTAATCTGTCACCAAATCCTGCTAATTCTCCTCAGAGGTGCCTCTTGTATCCATTTCATCCACTCCATTCTCATGGTCCGTCTTGATTCAGAAGAATTAGCACTTGCTTTGACTACTGCTGCAGTCTCCTAGGTGATTTCCTACTCCAATCCATTCTCTACAATCACACTTCTCTCTCACAGATCTGACCACTTCACTCCTTTCCTTTAATAACTATTTGTAAGAGAAATCTAATAACTTTGGGCCTTCTTTTTCCCTGTTTCAACCATATGAGCACATTTTATTAATACATCAAATAGTATAGAAGTATCCACTGTTAGTCATATAAATTTTGTCTATATCACGAGGCTGGGTGCAGAGTGAAAACAAATTTTATTCATCTATCCTTGTCTCTGCCACAGGCTTGTTCTCTTAAGTTGGTGAAATGATTACAAAAGTACTAGAATAGGCATGGACAAAGTGTAGTCCAGGGGTCAAATCTACTTGGTACTTTTTTTTTTTTTGGTACCAGGAATCGATCTTGGGTCCTTGCACTTGCGAGGCAGGCGGTAGAACCACTGAGCTAAATCCCTGGCCCTTGGTATTATTTTTGTAAATAAAGTTTTATTGGAAGATAGTCAAACCCATTTGTTTACATATGTTGTGGCAGCTTTCATATTACAACAGCACAAGTGAGTAGCTGTAACTAGGGGTAGCAAAGACAAAAATATTTACAATC
Source organism: Heterocephalus glaber (assembly GCF_053883595.1). Classification (NCBI taxonomy): domain Eukaryota; kingdom Metazoa; phylum Chordata; class Mammalia; order Rodentia; family Bathyergidae; genus Heterocephalus; species Heterocephalus glaber. The sequence goes on along the minus strand of NW_028258296.1, from coordinate 27,404,113 downwards.
TAGCACTTTAAGAAAGTTTGCTAAGCTGTGTGTGGTGGCACATAACTGTAATCTCAGCAATTTGGGAGGCTGAGTAGGAGGATGGAAAGTTCAAGCTCAGCCTTCAAAACTTAGGGATTTGGGGAGACCCTATCTCAAATAAAAAATAAAGGGCTCAGTTCAATCCTCAGTACTGAAAAAAATTTTTTTCCAACCCCTATACTAGGAGATTATGCACCAATTTTAATTTAAAATGAGTAACTCAGTTATTAATGTTATATACTATAGCTCTGATTATTAAGGCAATTACAACAGGAGACAGGAAATCCAAATGAACCATTTGGCTGTGGAATATTCAGGGTCTAGTCTGGGAAAGATCTCTTGGACACTGAATTACTAAAAGAATGTTGCTTAGAAACCAAAAATACCTCATAAAATCTTCCACCTGGAAAGAGTACTTTCCCTGACTCACTTCACTTCAGCCATACTAACTAACCTTGCCTCAGCTGCACTAAGTTAAGTCTTTCTGCACTTCAGGGCTTTGCTTTTGCCCGTGCCCCCATCTCTGCATGGTGCTCTTTCGTGTGAGTCACTTGTTTAGGTGTCACCTTTTGAAATAACCATTAGGATTCATCATTTGAAATAACTCTTATTCTGTACTTCCTTACTCTTTTTTTTTGTCCTTATAATTTTCTAATCCTATTACTAATCACCCAACAGAATGTCATAAGGGCAGTACCTCACCTATCTTGTTTACTATACCCTTTATGCCCAGTTACACTGTAATTACTTGTTGATGAAAAGCCAGCTTGAGAGACCACTTATTTACTATGATTCCTAGAATGTTTTCCTACATAAAATTTTCTTCCTTTAATTATCAAAGGAATGAATGGAGGAAATATTTTGATTCTTCCTCCCCTTGCTTGTATATAGCTGCATCTTCCTGCCAGAATATTTCAGAGTATAAATCAGTGAGATGACTTTAAATTCAGCAGGTAGACCAAGCGCTACATCATGGCTTTCAATTAATTTTTCCCCCTCACTTCCATTTGTCTCAAACTCAGTGTTGTCTGGAAAGTACTAAAATGGCTAAGGGTAAATGGTGCTAAGTGCCACTGAACAGGCTTGGATGGCAGCTTTTAATTCACTTCTAGTCCTGCAGAGGAAAATGTGGAGAAGGAAGCTGGGTCTGGTGTATTTACTGGGTTCCCTCCTCAGGGGCAAAAGTACTTAATTAAACCTTCTAGGCCAGTGGTGTTGAACCTATGGTATGCATGCTATAGCAGACATGCAGAGCCCTCTCTGTTGGAGCATGAAGCAAGTCTTTCCAGCATTGTCCCAGCAGCTGAACATTCAGGTTTAATTTTATGACATGCTGTGATAAATAAGTGGGTTTTGGATAAAGAACTTTAAAAAATCAGACCTCCCAAATTTAAAGACCCAATCCAAAAAACGGGCATCTGAAATGAACAGACATTTCTCAGACAAAGAAATAGACATGGCAAATTAACATATGAAAAAATGTTCAACATCACTGGTCATTCAAGAGATGCAAATGAAAACAACACTGAGATTACACCTCACTCCAGAAAGAATGGCTGCTATCAGTAAATTAACCAACAACAAATGCTGGTGGGGCTGTGAGGAAAAAGGAACCCTGCTCCACTGCTGGTGGGAGTGAAGACTGGTGCAACCACTGTGGAAATCAGTATGGAGATACCTCAAAGAACTAGGACTGGAAGTCCCATTTGACCCAGCTATTCCCCTGCTGGCTATCTTCCCCAAAGAAAAGAATTATACCAGTGATATATGTGCACCGGTGTTCATAGCAGCACAGTTTGTGATAGCTAAAACTTGGAAACAGCCCAAATGCCCATCAGCTGGAGACTGGTTCAAGAAAATGTGGTTTTTAATAAAATGGAGTACTACTCAGCCATCAAAAATGAGAAATTAGAGACATTATTGCTAAGTGGATGCACACTGAGGTGATAACTCTTAAGTGAAATAAAAAGGACACACATGTGTAAATACTGAATAGTTTCTTTAGTGTGAGAAACTGAAAGTGTAAATAAGGACTAAAAGGTATAATAGATAATGTGAGATAGGAAGAAAAGGGGCAAAGGGGAAGGGGTAGGGGAAAGGAAAGAAGGGAATGGAATTAATATGAGAAAATAAAAAAATGGAAACAAAGTCTTTGTAAATAGGGAGGGATGGAGGGGTTGAAGGGAGGGCAGGGGAAGGGGGAAAAAATAAGAACCAAGAGAGTATGTAAAGGTGCATATCTCCAACGATGAATGTCATTATATTGTACACCTAAAATGTACCAATAAAAGGATATACAAAAAAAAAAAAGAAACCATACAGTAAAAAAAAAAAAAGTGGATTTTGGGTTGCAGTTTTGGCACGTTTCCAAAAGGTTCACCATCACTGTTCTAGGTGAAATGTGAAAGAAGAGGGCATTTTCATTCTAAATAACATGAGATTTACTTGGGCAAAGTAGAAGCTATTTAAGATATCTACAGTTTAAACCTGTATCTTTTTGTGTGTGTGGTGCTAGGATTTCAACCCAGGGTCTTGTGCATCTTAGGTAAGCAGTATTACCTCTGACTACAGTGCCAGGCCTTGTATCTTTTTAAAATATTATTTTAAAAACTGATAAATAATAATTATATACATTTAGGGTGTACAATATGATGTTAAGTATGTGTACATTATAGAATGGCTACATCAAGCTAATCAACATATGCATTATCTCCTGTACTTTTTGGTGGTAAGAACACTTAAAATCTACTCTTTCACACATTTTCTAATATACAATACATTGTTATTAACTATAGTTATTGTGTTGGACACTATATCCCTTTAACTTATTTTTCCTAACTGAAATTTGTATCCTTTGACTAATACATCTCCTCAGTCTCTTTCTCTCCCTGTCCCTACATCTTGGCAATGACCACTTTACTCTGGGGTTTTTTTTGGTTTTGTTTTATTTTTCTTAAGACAGGGACTTGTTATGCAGTCCAGGTTACCCTCGAATTCATGGTGATCCTCCTGCCTCAGCTTCCCAAATGGTAGGATTATAGGCATGTGACGCCATGGCCAACTTTACTCTCTGCTTCTATAACCAACTTTGGCATCCATGTTTAAAAACAAAAGGACAGGATTTACTTGTCACAAAGTCTTTATCTATTTATTTGTTGATGGGCATTTAGACTGTTGCATCCTTCCTTCTTCAGCCTCCTGAGTTCTGGGATTACAGGTGTGTACCACCATACCATTTCTTTTAGGTTAATGAGAGTAGCAGAACAGAGCAGCAAAATGAAGATTTAGTTGTTTTTGTTATCTATACTCCAATGTAGTCTCCTTCTTTTAAGGATTAGCCAGATTGTACTATGTGTGCCACCTATGGTCTCAATTACTTGGGTGGCTGAGACTGGATGATTACTTAAACCCAAAGGTTTATGTCCAGACTAGGCAACAAAGTGAGAGTTTGTCTCAAAAAAAAAAGGCGTAAGTCCTACCCCTACATCCCTGCATTTTTTTTTTTTTTTTTTTTTTGAAAGAGACAGGGTCTCCCTGTGTTGCCTAAAATGGTCCCAAACTTCTGGGCTCAAGTAGTCTTCAGGCCTCAGTCTCCCAAGTAGTTGGGACTACGGGTGTTATGCTTCCATGCCCAGCTTCAAGACCCTTTCTTTTTTTTGGTACCGGGGATTGAACTCGGGACCTTGTGCTTTTGAAGCAGGCGGCAGAACCACTGAGCTAAATCCCCCAGCCCTTCAAGACCTTTTCTTAATGTATTGATTTAAACTTTTTTTTTTTTGGTACCAGAGATTGAACTTGGGACCCTGCGCTTGCAAGGCAGGAGGCAGAACCACTGAGCTAAATCCCCGGCCCCTGATTTAAACTTTTTAAAAACATGACTGCTAATAAACTACCTCTATGATCTCAAAGGATGGAAATTCTACATCTTCATGCATAGCATGCGGCAATAATTAACAAATCCTAAATTCCTAATTCTAGATATTGTTCTTCATATACAATTTGAATCTCTTACAGAATTTTATTTTCTCCTTCATGGAACCTCTGTGAGTTTTGGCGGGGGTGGGGGGAGGCAAGCTTTTAGTTGTTCTTCTATATTCTTTTTTTAAAATTTTGGTACTGGGGATTGAATGTGGGACCTTGTGTTTGCGAGGCAGGCGGTGAAACCACTGAGCTAAATCCCCAGTCCATTATATTCTTGAAAATGATTCTCAGTTAATTCCAAGTCCTTTTCATCTTTTCTCATGAATGCCATACAACCACTCTTTATTTTATTTTATTTTTTTTTGGTATCAGGGATTGAACTCAGGTCCTTATGCTTGTGAGGCAGGCGGCAGAACCACTGAGCTAAATCCCTGGCCCACCACTCCTTATTTTGATTGGTGCTGTTTTCTACACTCCCTTTAAGATTCTCATTTTCCTAAAATGTAGTGCTCCATAATATAAATACTGTCCAAATTTACTAGAAATATAAAACACCTCTCACTACACAGAAATACATCGTGAAATAAAATCTTTCACGTCTAAGTGATGTTTGAAGCACAACTGCATAATCTTACAAATACTTACACCCCCCTACTGTTTTTGTTAAATTGACTCTCCAGGTTACTCTCTCCTCTTAATCCTTTATCAGTGTAGTATTAATTATGATATACTAATTACTTATATCTGTTTAAACTTTTCATTAAATAACATGCCTCCCCTATTATACACTGAAAGCGACCACTATTTCAATTCTAGTAGTGAATATCAAACTATGAAACCAAATAATTTCTACTTATTAAAACATAGTATCATACCCGAGTACATACATAACAATGTGTTTTCTATAGGAAGTATCTTTATGAAAATAAACAGAGAATGTGACTGGCAATGAATAAAAACAAAAGGTTTTTGTGCTTAAATTTCTTTTAAATGCTTTTAAATATGAGTAAAAACCTATAATGACACCAGGAGGATGGCTTAACACAGTCTATTGTAGAGAATATAATTTGAAAAAAAACTATGTAGTAAAAAATCTAATGTATAAATCACAAATAAGAGTAGAAACTTCTGAAACACCACTGATTCAAATCTCAATTCTGAAAAGACAGACTGACTTCTGTAACTAATTCTTTACCATATGGTAAGTGGCATGACAGCAAAAAGCCAAGTGTTAAACAGCATCTCATTGATAAGACCTTTATTTAGCTGACTGCTCCACATATGCTCCACATCAAATGGAGAGAACACAAGTCAGGCTAGGACAAGTACCTTCCATTTATTATTACTGAGCTATCAAACAACATCTGGTTAACAGGAATTACAGTAGTAAGAAACACACACAGTAGTAAGAAGAGTTTCAATATTTGGGCATGACAACTGAATCAAGAGATTTTTAAGTAAAGGCTGTCATTTTTACAAAAATAATTGTAGATGAGGATTTGGAGCAGCAGAAACTCTTTCGATTAGGCTTTAGAAATAAGTCACCCATATGTCACTGGTTTTCATTCTATCAACAGAGAAAACCGTATATAAAGAGTTAAAGCTATGGTTTAATTGAGCAACTGGAGCTGAACAACTGACTGAACTCTATGTTGTTCTCCTATAGTGGAATAAAAAGTCAGTAATGAATTTGTTTTTTTAAAATGGCCTTCCCCATTCTAGTCCTTACTGCCCTGCTCACTGAACTCATATTCATACACTGGTGACTCCATACTGCAGCCCTGGAACACTACAAATCACACCCTGGTCTGCTTTTTTTTTTATGGTACCTGGGATCGAACTCGGGTCCTTGTGCTTGCGCAGCAGGCGGCAAAACCGCTGAGCTAAATCCCCGGCCCTACCCTGGTCTGAATTACTGTTTCCTGAATAATCCTGGATGGGATTTGCAAAGTTGGCATCACTCAACCTGCCTTAAATGATACAGCACAGATACTTTATCTCCGGACCTGACCCTCAAAGCTGAACTGACCCAGTAACTCTCTTTAAGGGAGTTTCCTGAGAATTCATATTGATTTCCAAATTCACAGAATCAAACTGACAGGCAATTGTAAAATGATACTCCTCATATATAATATGACCTTACTGGAACAAAGAGCTGTGAAGACGTCTATGTGAACGAATGTCACCAGAAAGCAAACTTCTCTATGGTTTGGGGTTGGAGGCAGGGACAGGAAGTGAAAAGCCACATACTTTTTTGTACCTATCAGATTTGAGAAACTACTGGGTTCATCTAGAGTTCTGCTGCAGTAGGGAGACCTATTTGGCTGATTATCACACATAAAGGTGATGAAGATGCAAAGACTCCTAAAAGATAAACAACGTTGGACTTAGAAACATTTTTAATGCTCTATCATCTGGAAGTTTGAACTAAGGAGGCAAAGGCAGAGGAATGCACAAGCACTGTGTTTATCCCTTTACCAATTAAACATGTATTAAAGTACCTGACACTTGGGGTGCTTAGAATAAAAAGCAAAAGCCTGCTGTGACAGATGAGGTACTTTTATTAATAATGACATGGACAAGTAAAGAATTTAAAAGATTGGGTTTAGCTGTGTAGTCTTATTTTATGAGGCTATACCTCCTAATTTCCTCAAGTGTGATTTTAGTCTCAAATCTATCCAGCTGGTTTCCTTTTAACAGGAGAAGTTCCTGAGGCTTTGAGAGGGTAAGGGATTTATCTAGGGTCATACTAGTTACGAACAATTCTATAAGTTACACAAGGTATCCTGCTTATCTATCAAGTCCCAATACTCACTTTTTCCTTATGGCAGTAAAAATTACCACTCTAACCATATTCTTTTGTCTTCTGAAAAATGAGTTGGGATTTTCCCTTCTCTACATGAATAAGAGCTAAATGATAAAGCATTAAACCAGAGTATCTCTGCAGAACCATACACTCAAAACTGAAACAAACTGTGACCAGTAACACAAAGGGTCAAAATGTCATCTATTTTCAGAAAGTTGAGGGCTCACACAAACCCCAGACATTTTGCAAAATGCCTCAGATATTGAAAAAAAAAAAAATCTGGTATATACCTTTAAAAGGAATTTTAACTATTATTTAGTGCACTTTTGCATGCAAGTAACTAGAATTTTATATTTAAACATTTACTCTTTATCCTCCTCACTTGTTTCTTATTGGTGAGAAAACAGAAGATTGAACTCCCAGCAATGACTCCCTGAGAACACTTGTCTAGTCTGTGGCCTTGCTTTCCTCCCCAGAGTAAAACAAGAGCCACTTGGGCTCAGGAAAATGACCAAAAAGTGATCCTTTTTCCTTTCCATAATGTAACACAGATTGGGCCATGTGCTTGTACTTGATGGTACAAGCTTTGCAGGTGTTGTTTTAAAGTAGAGCAAACAAGGTTTTAAGTCAGAGTTTAAAATTCAGATACTTGGAGTAAATGACTTTTCTCTTAAATATGCCAGTTCTCTTTTCCAGTTGTTACCTTTGTGGCAGGAGCCGAACTACTGAGTCAAACATAACAATGATTTCCAAGTGATTTCCAAGTTTGTAAAAATGATTTTTTAATGAGATTAGCTTGTTGGGTCTTCAACCATTCTGTGAAGAATGTAGCAAGTGTTAACTCCAATGAGAGGCTCAAGTGACTTTTTTTAAGGTCACATAAGTCAGTAAAAGATGAGCAAATAACTCCAGAAGTACTCCCAGTAGTTTACACTTTTAACCACTAGACCACACTAGCTCACATGTCTGATTCATTTTAAGAACTGAGTAGATCTTATGATTTTCAAAGCCCCACTTGCATATGTTCTTCAAATAAATGTGAAAATCTGTCATCACAAAATAAAACATGCTAATGAAGACTGACAAGCCTAGTGCTTCTAATTCATCCTTTTTTTGTGAGACTTCAGAAGGAAGCTGCATACCTCTAACTAGGCAGATCCTGCTATACAGAGCTAAGTCAACTGATTTAGCAATTTTTTTCCTAGCACACAGTAAGCACCAGAATCAAGACACTAGTTCTCAATTTTTCATCACAAATTAGAAACACTTGGAGGAACTTAAAAGATAGTTATGTCCAGGCCCACCAAAGAACTGGGAGTCAAAAATCTTTGAATTAACCATTAGTATTCAAAAAAAAATCTCCCTGATTCTAATGTAGAGCTAGTGTTGAAACCATTAATTTTAAGTTCTGTTATGGTTATTTTTTTTTGAGTGAGGTTTTATTATGTTAGCCGCATGAAGGACATGCTGGCCTTGAACTCTTGGGACTCAAGCAACCCTCCTGCCTTAACTTCTGGAGTATTTGTAAAGTTCTAATCATTTGCTATAGTTGTTAACAGCATTGCTGGAAGAAACTGAAGAGACAGGAAATGATATTTTTACATAAGTAACTGTGTAACCAAGTACAAGGTAATACTGTCCAAAACAGATGTCTTATTTGTGGGCATTGAAATAAGGCAGGTATTATTTCTACCTAAGATGGGAGTAGGGGTTTAAGGAAGACTTGTAAGGAGGTAGTAACACTGACCTAGGCCTTGAAGCTAGATCAGACAGATATGAAAAGGAAAGACATTTCAGGCATGGGTCACAGTGCTTCCAAAGATACATGTAAGGGTAAATGAGTCAATAGACACAATTTAAGAACATAAAAGAGCAATAAATTAGATAGGGTGCTTAAGGCCACTTCAGGAGGGGTTTGAATTTCATGCAAAATTATTTGGTAGGAATTGGGAAGCCACTTTTTTTTTACTACTGGAGTCCAGACTGGCTTTGAATTCACTATGTATCCCAGGCTGGCTTTGAACACATGATCTTCCTGCCTCAACCTCCCAAGTGCTGGGTTTAGAGGCATGCACCACCATTCCCAGCTAGGAAGTCAGTAGGTTTCTGCATAAAGCTCCTCCCACGCCCCGCCCTGCCCCAACATCAGAGCTAAATTTTAGTAAGAAGATTATTACAGATGGAAGAAGGGTGGATTAGTTCAGTGAAGAGATACATGGCAAGGAGATCTGTTTAGGAAGGCAATAACTGCAGCAGTCTAATGAAGGCCTGATACAGATTCCTATTATATAAAAGGCAGATTGATTAGATAATGGAAGAAAAAGGTTAACAGAAGCACAAAAGACAAATTATTTTAATTCCAGGTAATTAGGAAGATGAAAATGCAACCAAAAGATACAAGGGACATCTGAAAGAGAAGATGAATTCAATCTTGAGTTTGAAATGCTTGAGTGATACCCAAATGGAGATGTTTAAAAAAAAAACAAAACTGATCTGCAACCTACGAGACAAAGAGCTGAAGATAGAAATTTGGTATGAAGGACACAAAACATACTTGATTAGGATGATCAATTTCCTTTCTAAAGTAATTTCACTACCCTTTAGCAATTACTTTTCTTTCTGATTTTTTTGAACTAATCTCTCATCACTCTTAAATCTTTTGCTTCCTGTCTTTGTTATAGTATCCAGCAAAACTATGATGTGAGTTCAATCCTGCAATCTTTTATTTATACCTATAACAAGATGACTGAAAGTTACTGGGGGTAGGGTTTGTAATGGGAAGAAAGGCCAGAAGATAAATATTTCTACAAACCTGTAACTCTAGCCTCATCCGGACACTTAATGTCACTTGTCAATTTTTTCTTACCCTTGTAAGCTCCTTTTCCAGATCATCTCAATAACTATCATAATTTTCACTCTCTACAGTCATCACTATTATATTTTTATTTTTTTGGTTTTTTGAAACAGGGTCTCACTTTGTAATTCAGGCTGGCCTTGAACTCACTATGTAGCCCAGGCTTGCCTCTAACTCAAAGTGATACTCCCCTCTCAGCCTCCCAAGTGCTGGGATTACAGGCATGTGCCACCACACCCGGCTTACCTCTATATTTTTAGAACACAACCTCATATCTTACTTGATTAAAAAATGAAGCTGCCACACATGCTTTAACAATCTTCCCCTTCCACTTATACAAACTCACCTCAATAGCCACATTTTTCTCATTCTTTTCCTGTCTCAGAAGATGTAGTAATAATAGATTCTTGTTCAAGCTATTCTATCTGTAGGTTTTCATCCCTTTTTAGAGACACGGTCTTGCTATGTAGTTCAGGCTGGCCTTGAACTCAGAGAAATCCTCCTACCTCAGACTCCAGAGTGCTGGAATTACAGCTAAATGACAAATAGCCAGCTCCAAAATTCATTTAAAATGGATAGAGGGACAACACAAAGAAATACTGTTTCTTTCTGTGTTGTTCCATTATGTGTATCTACCCTTCACCCTGTGTTCAACTTCAAATTATTTTCCTTACTAGCTCATTTTCTGGCACCAGGGATGTAGCTCAGTGGCACCATGCCTGCCTGGCAAGCACAAGGTCCTGAGTTCGATCCCCAGTACTGGGATGGATGGAGATTATACATATTTTCATTCTCCATGCCCTACAAACATGCTTAAGTCTCTATCCAAAACAAATTGTTACTCTTCAGCCTCTCCCACCCTTACCAGGTTTCTCAAAAGAGAAGTCCATACTCCTTGACTCTACTTCCATATCTTATACTGGGATATAGGACTGGTGTATTTCTTCAAATTAAAAAAAAGGTCTTTGTTTTTTTTTAACACCCCCCCACACACTGAGGAGAAAAAGACATACCTTTATTCTTACTTTCAATGTATAACCACATATCTCAGTACCACCTAAGCAGTAGTGACATTTTACAGACTTGGGAATATTATTGTGGAGCATGTGGAAAGTGAGGTAATCTTAGTATTCTAAAAGAGCAACATTTTTCTCTGCACTGAAACCAGAGGAATAATAGTTATAACCTGACAGTTTCTTTGTTTTTGCACGAAACGTTTTTGCAGTGGAGTTTGATGTTATCTACAGCCTCCATGTGATGAAAAACAGCATAATGGGGGGGCCTATAAAACTCACTGGACAGAAAAAATCAGTAACTAAATGAAACTGAAATAGTCCAGAAGTTTCAGTTACTGTAATGTGATTTCACCACCACAGAAACTGCAGGTGTTCACCAAGCAGTTTGTGGCAATTTCCCAAGTGCTTTTGCTGCACAGGGATTTTCAATATTAAGCCTGTGTATTCTGATATGTTTCTCCATCTTTTAAGGCACAGCATAATTGAGCTATATTAAAAAAAGAGCCAACTCCAAAATTCTTCATTTAAAATGGACAACACAAACAATAATGGTGAGAACCAAGTAATTCCAAGCTTTGTTTCACCCTTTAGCTCTTATAATCTGTTCTAAAAGTTCGTACAAATATTTAAGCTAGGAGCAAAAAATGGAAGCATTTGGATTTCATCTCTAAGAGCCATATGACTTTGCTGTGAACTAGAATGACCAGAATAGGGAAAGAAAAGTCAGAGACAGGAAGAAAATTTAAAAGGTGCCGGGCCGGGGATTTAGCTCAATGGTTCTGCCGCTTGCCTTGCAAGCACAAGGACCCAAGTTCGATTCCCGGTACCAAAAAAAAAAAAAATAGCACTTTAGTTCTGGGCCAGGGATTTAGCTCAGTGGTTCTGCCTCCTGCCTTCCAAGTGGAAGGACCTGAGTTTGATCCCCGGTACCAACAAAAAAAAAAGAAAGAAAATAAAAGTGCCAAATCTTTTTTTTTTTTTTTTGCCAAATCTTTATAATATACAAACTAAGTAAAAGTATTTAAAGACAACAAAGGGAAAAAAACCCCTACTAGATTCAGGATCTTGAATTTAGCAGGCACTCTTAATACACTTGGGAAGTTTTCTCTCTTTATAATTTTGTTCAGGTTTGTAAGGCTACTTTTTAAAAAGCATTTAGTAGAACTAGTTAAAGGAAAAAGAGTTTGCCTCTAGAGTGAAAATTTCCATTTGGATGTTAATATTTAATAAGTACTTCCAATATAACAAACACAGAATTTTCTAGAACTGTGTCTGCGATACCTCAAATAACTAAAAGATGTACCTATTAGGTAATAAACTGCTCTATAACTAATTAGTCCACAGAGGATAAAACAGTAAGTCCATAGAAAACAGGAGAAAGTAATTTTTGGAATAAAGTTTTTGAAAAAAAAATTTTTTTTAAATTAAAGTTCACTTATTTTATAATAATACAATTCAAAAGACAATCTCACATTTACATCTGCATTTTAAAATAATTTTATTAAATGTCAAAATTGTTTGCAAAAATGCTCAATTTGGTTAAAAGCAGAAATTCTCTTATGTTAAAAGATTCAGATATTTATCAGCCTGTACCTACCCTGGAAAATGTAATCATTATAGAAACTATTTCTATAATGAAAGTCTTTCATTTATAATAGTAAACAACTATTTTTGTTTTTTCACGTTATGCAATCTTATCAGTGCTATGAAATCTATGTTGAAGTCCATTATATCAACAGTAATTTATCCAAGTTTTCCTCATCCATTTATTTATTTGACTTACTTAGTGAATATCTACTAAGTGCCATATTGAGTGCACTGCACCAGGGAGACAAAAGTAACCCAGATAATGACCTTGACTGCATGGAAAGTATGTGGTAAAAGAGGAAAGAATCAATCAGAGCCACTAATGAAACAATGATATTAATACCGTTTTTGGAAGCAGAAACATACATTAACCCCCTCTTCTTTTTTCAGTGCTAGTAATTTAAGCCAGGGCCTAGTACATGCTAGGCAAGAGCTCTACTGCCTACTTATGGTGTCAGCCCTAGTTCACTCATTTAAAATATTCAGATCAAGCAGCAAAATGTTACCAAGTAACACTCACATTCAAGGCAAGGATACAGAAACATGAGAAGGAAACAGTGGGGGAAGGGAGGAGGAATACGGGTTAAAGGGGTTAGGAGAAAAAAAAGAGGCAAATATCCCTTTGATGAAATTGCCAGTCTCTTCACAGGCCACATTCTACAGGTTCCCTCAGTCTCTGAGTGCCTAGTGTCTCCTTCCCCTCTGATATCAATATGCTTAAGCCCCGACTATCTTGAGAAGTCTTCTGATGATTTACTTTGTCCCAGTGAATTTAATCATTTCCTCTTCTGCCATCCCAATGAAAAGTGATCAACCACTGCAATGTCTAGTGTCTCAACACCTGTCTACCATAGCAACCTTTGTAATCTAATTTCAATTCCTATCATTCAGTGGAAATTGCTTTTTTTTGAATGTTACACACAACTGCTGAACTGCCAAAACTACGGCCTTTTTTCAGTCCTCAATCCTTGTTAAGCAGAGGACAACCACCTCATCCTCAAAAAGGCAGTCATCACCTCTTTCTTGAACCTCAAAAGCACTTCAGGTTCCTTAACAGCATACTAGTTATGCTCCTTTCTGAGGCACTTGTCCAGGGAGTACCTATGTTTGATGTCAGACAGGCCTGTGCCTGAATCTCAGCTGTGATAAGCTTGGGCAAAGTGCTTGTCTTTTTAGAGTCTGTTTCTTCCTTTGGTAGGCAGACCACCACTGACCTAAATTGTAAAAATCAAATGAAACAATGTCTCACAGCATTCTAAAAAAATCTGATCCCCCCCCCTTTTCTGCTTTCCCTACTTTTACAGGCACCCTATAGTCTATGGCTGTTTCACATGACTCTGTTTCATTTTGACTCCGCATTTAATATTCTCTACCTCTGCCATCTCACACATTCTAACGTTGACTCCAAAGTCTAGGCCTCTTAGTTTCCTCACAATTTTTCAGCTCCAGTTCCACATTTTCAACTGCCCAGTGGAGAACCATCCAACTGGATGATCTGCTAAACCTTAAACTGAACAGAAACAGTCTTGGTGCTTACGGAACAGGTTTAAAACCAAATCTATCACCTCATTCAACTAGTTCTTCCTACCCACTCTCCTAAAGGCACCAGTACCTCTCCAGTCATTTGTCTTAATATCTTGAAATTGTATCTGACTCTGCTCCCATTGCTAAACCCTGTAGATTCTAGAGCTGTAACATCTCATCATCATTTTTACTGAAACTGCTTTAGTTCACTGTCTATCTCTGTTTTACTATGTTGCCATTAGTACTAGCTCTGAGAAAAATCAATGCCATAAATGGTGAGGGGCCAGATCCAGAATGCAAAGGATTTATCAGAAACACTAGAATCACTGAAAGCAGATGAGGAATTCCAGATATTTGGTAGGTGAATACTCTGAGGTGAGAGACAAAGGATGCACGTGATTCTGTTTTGTCTTTTAAACTTTAAAGACGAATAAGCATTAGTAGGCAGGAGTGAAGGAATCAACACAGAACAAGAACATACAGATTCCAAATGAAATCTCATTTATTTATTCACTGACAGATATTTTTGTAACTCTGATGTTCTAGGCATAATGTTAAGTTCTAGGTATACAATGGCAAATAAAATTAGGTATAGAACCAGCCTTTACAAATCTTCAAGTTTAATGAGGGAGGCAAATGTTGTTAATCAAGTAATCATAGAATATAAAATTGAAAGTAATGACAATTAGATATATAATTTAAAAACTGTTAAGTACTTGGTATCGTGAGGGCCTGTTTAGAGATACTGGAGCTGGTCAGGAAAGTCAGGAAGTTACCTGAGGAGGAAACAGCTCCTTAAATTCTGAAATGATGAAGGGGAATTACCAAGGAAGTAGAGAAGCAAGAACATTTTGAATCTGTGTCCTGTGGTGGGAGAAAGTATGCTGAGGAAAGGTATGAGAGAAGGTCAGAGTGGCAGGAATGGAGAGAACAATGTAGGCAGGTGCAAGATGGGGCTGGAGAAGCAGGGGTTAGACCTTGTAGGCCATGTAGGCCACAAACTGAGGTTTTTCTTTAAGAGCAACTGGAAACTGGAAGGGCTGGTGTAAGGTGGAAGACATGATTGGCTGACTCCAGATCTCTCCAACAATGATCTTCCTAAAGCACAAACTTTGTGATGCTACTCTCCCCAAACCTTAAGTGGCTTTCACCCTGAATTAAGTTCACTTGCCATTGAAAGACCTATCTTATAATAGACTCAACTGTTCTTTTCAGTTACCTTACACTCTTGACTATATCTCTTAACTTTTTCCATGCTATCAGTACTTCCTAGAATGCTTTGATCTATTCCTATTTTTTGAAATCCTTTCTACTTCCCTGAAACTATTTCTGATCCTTTAAATTCAGATTTGAAGTGCTACAATAGCTTGTGCTTTTCTTTCTTTTTTCTTTTTTAGCACTTAACATATTGGGTGTTTTATTGTAGTTACTTGTGCACATCCCCTTCCCACAACCAGTGCTGCTCAAAAATATATGTTGGATAATTTTTGAGTCCAATTTTTAAGTATTTGAAAAATTTTCCATCATTGTGTGCATGGCTGATTCAACACTGATTCATAGTTATAATACTGTAGCAAAATATGAGTCTCATATTTTCAGGTATACACGAGCTCTACTTATTCTGGTTTACATGGCATGATATTAAAGACAAAAAATGTCTAAAGTTTAGAAGAAAAAAAGAGTTTTAAGTAATGTACTTATCTATCCTTCAGCTGACAGTCAGATAGTATCTCAGTGAAGAAACTCAGGTTACTTCAGAGTACCTAGTTTAAAGAAGCAGTACCAATGAACACATAGCATCTTTGCATTAATGAATAAACAATAGGGAGTAAAAATGGAAAACATTATCTTAAGACTCAGAGCTTTTGCTCTGTGTGTGTGGCACTGAGGATTGAACCCAGCACCTCATGCACGCTAGGAAAGAGCTCTATCATTGAGCTACATCTGATTCTAAACCTATCTTCAAATAACTGCTGAAATTAAAAAAACACAAAAAATTTCTAGGCTTCTCTAGTCATTGATTTGACTTATCCTCAGATGAAAACATAAAGAATAAAATGGAAAGAGAAAAAAGGCCCACAGCTGTAGTGGGATTCTGTAAGTAGTTTCAACCACTTAACGGTTTACCCTGAGCGTCACTTGGGCAGCTCGTTTGTTTACTTACTTTCTATCCATGTATCATTTAGGCAGGTGTCATTTTATTTATTTATTTTTTTTGGTACCGGGGATTGAACTCGGATCCTTGTGCTTGTGAGGCAGGCGCTGGAACCACTGAGCTAAATCCCTGGCCCCCAAGTGTCATTTTAACCAGTCGATTCTTGTACTGAATAAATTTGATAAAACTGTTGTTTTTATATTTTTTTAATATTATCTCAAAAAATGCAATTTTTGGTCATACTGTATTTAATTCGACTGATAAGTGGTTAAAACCTATTGTAATATTTTTTAAAAATCAACTTACTGGGCCGGGAATTTAGCTCAGTGGTTCCACTACCTGCCTTGCAAGTGCAAGGTCCCAAGTTCAATCCCCGGTACAAAAAAAGAAAAAAAAAAATCAACTTACCCATTTTATTTTTTTCTTTATCACCTTTAGTATAATACTGAGGTACAAAACCATTCCAGTTTCCTTTTATGTCCAGGAAAGTTCTTCATTTTTGAAATAAACAGTAACATGTCAAAGTCTGCACCAAAGAATATGGCAATCTTGGAGGTGTTCCTCCCATTTATTAAATGTGTACTCCGTACTCTTTCCAGAATGACTAGCCAAATTATTTAAATGTATTTCTTTGCCAAGGTTAATGACTAAGATACTTAACAAAGTATAACTACTAGGCAGTGTCATCATGGATTTCTACCAGCAAAATTGTTTTCCAGATCAAACATATTTATTTTCATTATCTCTTTCAATAGCCTTTGATATACTACATTTAGAATAGTTCCTCAGTCCCAGCCACTTGGGAAGCTGAGGCAGAATACCTGAATTCAGAGATTTGAGGCCAGCCTGGGCAACATAGTTAGACTCCTATCTCATTAAAAACAAACCAAGTTTCTTCTTTATAACATCTTAACATCTCACAGTTGAATTTGCACTGCTAAGCTGATTTAACTTGCATTTAGTCTAATTCCTCACATTGCCAACAACAAAAAAATACCCAAATGAGGTTAAGTAATTTGTACAAGGCTATATTGCTGGTGAGGGACAAAAACAAGATATTACCAGGACTGAGACTGGGTTTAGAGTTTCAAGAGACCCTCATATAAGTTACAGGTGTTCTCTCTGGGGTAATTACATTTAATACAAACATTTAATAAAAATTTCATAAATTAAAATTGTAACTAATTTTCTTAGGTATAAAACTAAAGTCTCAAAATTTAAAACGCTGATAGGCATGTAAAGCTGTTACTAGTAAAGAGTTTTAAGAGAAACAGAAAGCAGACAAGAAGAATATACCATGAATAGGTATGTAATTATGGGCTTTCCATTTTAGAACTATTATCTAGAAAACCGAGATAAAAACTTTGATTATAAAAGACTATGACAGCCAAATAAAATAAAATGTTTTTCTTATAACAGATGGCTTATGTCCTGCTAATATTTGCATTTAATGCTTTTGGATTACCCATTAATAAGGAAGCCAGCATGCTTTCCATTGATATTTCTAATTCAAAAGAAACAAGTTCTTTGTAAATCACTTTGTAGTGATATATTACATGTATGTTTACTAAAGAGGCTGGGCTGCAGTGACTTCAAGATATATCTAAATCCTGTTTGTGACAAGTCTATGGAGTAGCTTTGTAGATGAGTGTTACAGAAGCTTTTTTTCCCCTCATAATTACTGTTGTCTGGCAATTCTCTCAGACTAGTGGCTCCAGCTTCTTTTTTCCCCAATGCTCTAGGACGGAAGTGAAATCAACCAGATGCGTGCACAGACAATGATTATCACTATCTTAAAGTGCAGAACCTAAGGCTAGAGGTAACAGTGCCCCAAAACCTCACGCTTCCTTGCTCTCAGGGAGCTCAGTCAGTCTGAAGATGAAACTGGTATTATCTGGGGACTGGCTCCTGAATTGAGTCTGATTGGCAGGGGCCAACTGCTATGAATTTGGAGGGTACATCTTTTTGCTGTGGACACTTGGCCTTTTTTTGAGTGGTGCTAGGGATAGAACCCAGGGCCTTGGTGGGGGGTTGACATTATAAACTTGCCAAAGATATTGGAAATTCTGAGAGAAAAATCACTGTAGACATTAGGTTTTGATTAAACATTTAAACAAGTACTATTTCTTTAGAAAGTACCTGGACTTCCACATACCTCTGCTGGCTAAGGTAAAGATACTTCAGTTTAAAAAATACTATATTTTCCTTACACAAACTCTCAGAAATTTAATATAGTTTTTTGTTTTGTTTTTTTTTGGTACCGGGGATTGAACTCGGGTCCTTGTGCTTGTGCAAGCAGGCGGCAAAACCACTGAGCTAAATCCCTGGCGCCAGAACTTTCTTTTTTGAGATAAAGTTTTCCTGTTACCTAGGTGGCCTAGAAATTGAGATCCTCCTGCCTCAGCCTCCCCAGTAGCTGGGATTACAGGCATACACCATTGTGCCCAGCCATAATATCATTGTTTGTTTACTCTTTAGTAAATTAAGTGTGTTAGATTTCTGTCAATGTGGCAAAATACTTGAGAAAACAACTCAAAGGAGAGATTTATTCTGGCATGGTTTCACAGGTTTTAGTCCATGGTTACCTGGCTTTGTTGCTTCTGCGCCCACTGTGAAGCAGAACATCATAGCAGGAAGCATGCAGTAGAGCAAAGCAGTTCACCTTAGAGTAAACAGAAGCAGAGAGAAAAAGCGAGGAAGGAGCTGGAGACAAATACACCCTTCCAGGGTACACCCCTGATGCCCTACTTCCTCCAATGGGTCCCATCTCCCGAAGCTACCACCACTTCTGCAAAATGCCATCAAACCATGAATCTATTAACAGATTAGCTGGGGATTTAGCTCAGTGGTTCTGCTGCCTGCCTCGCAAGCGCAAGGTCCTGAGTTCGATCCCCAGTACCAAAAAACAAAAAATCCAGACTAATCCACTGATGAAGTGAGCATCCTCTCTATCCACTGACCTCACTAGGCCTCACCTTTGAGTGTTGGCTGCACTTTGACACATGAACCTTTGAGGGGGGACATTTTAGATCCAAACTGTAAGAATAAACATTTAAATTTCCCAGTAATATAAGTAATAAGACAGTAAACATCATAAGATACTAAACTACAAACAAAAAGGGATACTGAGAAATCCAAACTAAATACCACTAAATACCATACAGATAGTAACACCTTAAATTTTCTCTTTTTTGGCTCATCAGTACTTATTTTGTAAATGTAAAAGAAATTTCTAAAACATAAGAAACTGATATGTCCATCAACAGGTGAATGGATAAAAACATGTGGTAAATACAATGAAGTACTATTCTGCCAAAGAAAGGATAAACGAGTCATTTGTAGGAAAATGGATGCACCTTGAGACTATAATGTTAACTGAAGTAACTCAGACATATAAGCTTAAATAGCGTATGGTTTCTTGTATATGAAAAACTCTATATAAAGTACGAAATAAAAACCAGATAATAGGAAAGAGGGAAAAGGTATTATAATCCAGCGTGGACAATGTATCTAAAAGTGTACCTTGAATTAGTACAATTGTCTTACATGTTTTATATGTTCTTTGCCTATCAGTCGAGTTTCCAATCTGTATATATGATAATTAACTTCATAAAGTCTTATAAGATAAATAAATGAATCTGATACTGGAAAAGAAAAAGGGGGGAGTGGTAGGAGGGTGAAGAAGAAGGGGATTGAAACGTGTTATGTATATGTACCAGTCCCTAAGGTGAATATGAACATTATGTACTGCAAACATGTACTAATAAAAGTCAAAAAGAAAAAAAAAATCAATTAGAATAGGACTATTTAGTTCTGGGGAAATTACATACATACATCTTTAAAATAACATTTGGGTGTGAGGTAAAATTAGATGATTTTAAAATTTACTCTTTGGAGGCTTCATATTGCTAAGTGGAAATGTAAAATGGTATTATCTGTGGCAAGGAAAACAGTCTGGCAGTTCCTCCAAAGGTTAATGAAAAGTTACCATATCAACCATCACTTCCATTCTTAGGTATACTTAAAATAACAGAAAACATGTTGACACAAAAAGATGTACACATGAACATTTACAGCACCATTATCCAAAACAACCAAAAAGCGGAAACAATCCAAATGACCACCACCTGAGTAGTGGATAAACAAATGTGGTATATCTACACAATGGAATATTATTTAGTCATAAAAAGGAATTAATACTGTTATGTGCTACAATATGAATAAAAACCTTGAAAACATTTTAAATGAAAGAAGCTAGACACAAAGGTCAGTTATTATATAATTCCACTTATATGAAATGTTCAGATTAGGTAAACAGCGGGGGGTAGGGGAGAGAGATAGAAGATAAGTGGTTATTAGACAACTGGAGAAGGTAAAATTGGGACTGAGTGAATATAATAGAAATTTTGGATAGAAATGTTCAGTTATTAGATAGTACTAATGACTGTATTAACAATGAATATACTAAAAACCAATGAGCTGCACACTTTAAGATGGTGAAGTATTTCAATAAAAATGCAATTAAGTATAAAAATTCCATGATTATAAGGAAATGTAAAAAAATTCAATGATCTTTTAATGTGGTCTCAGATACGTAAAACTAAATTTGAAATGTTAAAGAAGACATGGGAATACTTCTGAGAACCATCTGTTTTTCATGGTGTGCTCACCAATTTTTATAAGGAAATTGGTGATGGGCAGGCTTTAAAAAAACAGCTGGCTGAGGTAAAAAGCCTTAGTCACATCTTTCCATTCATGCCTGGTAGCCCTAGGGAAGTGACTCTCCAGAGTATCTGATCTGTATGATGGTTCCCTAAAGTGGCTGCCCATGTCCAGTGATGGCTTTTGTTTAGTGATCATGGTCAAGTTGAGCTTGTTTAAATACCATTTCCCAGGACTTACATGCTACTCCCTGAACAACAGGAATACTCAAAGCTTTTAGAGGGAATAAACTATTGCATGGTCTCTGCCTAGGAAGTGGAATACAGTTCACTGGAAACAGCCAGTTCAGATAAATAAAATGAAAGCAGACATTTTTGAAAATGGTCTCAAAAGCTTTCCATTAGAAAACATCAAGGATATAAAAGTAGAAATAGCATGTACAGTATCTATGTTAGACTACGACAAGTTCATTTACCCTCTATCTTTTCTGAGTATTACAAAGTTTAAGTAGTTATCTCCTTTATTAGATAACTAAATGATTCCCACGGAACACAACATACATCTCTCTCTGGCTACCTACTAAGAGACATTTGATTCCTATGCTAAAATTAACCACAGGAATACAAAGTAGTGGATTGTTTATAAAAGTTCTGTATGAAATGCTGGTGAAAAAGTTATATTTTAAGTACAAGTACTCCTGAGCAAATCTGATTCCCATTTCTGGCAAGTAGGCTATATATAAATGGCCACTTATCTGCTTCTTGATTCTTATCTTTTGACTCTTGATTTTGATCTGGAACTTTCCCTAATTTTAGGTTAGCATTGGCACAGTCCCCTCTTGTGTTATAAGAGTTAAGTATAATGTCAGGGTCAGAGAAAACTGAGGATGACCAAGAACAAAGAGAAGAGGGAAAGAAGAGATGGGACAGAGCTGAGCTATGGGAGGTGTTCTATGTCTATAATATCTTCTCAAAATGACCAGTCAAAATCTTAGAGAAACTATTCTGAATACTGTGAACATGATGAAGTTTCCTATATTGTCAGTAATATGGGAATTATGAGGAATATGAAAAGGAATACAGTGGTACCTCAGTTCACAAACTTAATTTTTGTACAATTTTGGAAAAGACGTTTACTTTTGTGAGGGAAGGATGGCCACAGTTGTTTTCATCACTCGATGCAGAGTTTACAAACAAAAACAAAATTTTGTCAAATGCTTCTGTTTGCAAACAAAAGCGTTCGTGAACAGAGGCACCACTGTATATAATGCAGTATGACACTGCACCATAAAATGCACTTTTATGCAATTTGTTACTGTGTTTCCTAATTTGGTTTACAAACACTTCAAAATATATAAATACGTTAACAGATTTTTAGAAATAGAGCAAATAGGAACTAAAATACAAAAAACAAATTGTATATATTCATACATTTTTATCAAAATTCATGCATCAAAGATTGTGAAGAGGCTGATAATAGGGCATTTTTTTTTTTAAGAAAATGAGATTCAACTTTGTTTTATTTCAACATAAATGCCTTTTCTAGGAACAAAACTTGCTATGAGTAAAGTCTGATAAAGTTCAACTCAACAAAATTATAACTAAGGGCTTAAGCAATAAATCTCAGTAATTACTTGGTCATTTTATTGCATTTCTAGTCAGTTCTTAAAAACAGTCAATTATTACTATTATAAATATGTGTAATGACTCCTTGAAATTCTTTAACTAAAACATTAAAAAAGAGAGGACTAAAGGGATATTAATCCTTCACGGTGACATAAGTATAAATTACTTAAACTTTGCTTCAAAAGGTCTTTCTGTGTGCTCATGGCAACCAGTTAGGATCTGAATATATAGTGTAAATACTAATAAATGTTGCAATCACAATAGCTATTTGAGTCCCACAGATTTGATAACAAAGCTAAACAAAGTGAGAACAAATCATGATGTATTTTCATATATAAATATATTTCATTGAACATGCACTGGTCAACTGTACTAACAATATTTGATCAAATCTTTGTGAAATTACATTGGTATAAAATTCCCACAAGTTTATAGTGATAAGTTACATGTTGTGGTCCATTTTCTAAAAAATGCTACTACATCTGTGAAAGTACAATGAAAGAGAAAAAGATGATTTGCTATTGAAACATCTTATTTTTGTTTTCTTTTGTTTTGGCACCAGGAATCAATCTCAGGGCCTTGTGCTTTCCAGGCAGGCATGGTGCCACTAAGCTACATCCCTGGCCATCTTATTTACTTTTAAGAATACTGATGTGGCTGGGGATGGTGGGGAATGCCTGCAATGCCAGCACTCGGGAGGCTGAGGCAGGAAGATCCCTATGAGTTCAAGGGCAGCCTGGGCTACACTGTGAGATCAAGACCAGCCTGCACTACATGCAAGGCCCTGTCTCAAAAACCAAACCAAACCAAAAAACAAAACAAAACAAAAAACTGATGTGAAAATTCAAGTTCAAGGCTTTTCTCTTCCTCTGGACTATCAGGTTTTAGTCAAAATGTTGATTCCCCAATTCTTTTAATAAGAGACTAGAATCACCACAGCAACATGTGAATACAATTATATATAGATGTACATACTGTTATGTATCCTTTTCTAAGAAGTTTACATGAAGAATTTTGAAAACAGCCTTTCATGCATTAAATAAATCCAAGTAATAAAACTTTACAATATTCATACACAAACACTAACACAGTTATAATAGTACTTATTATATAAAGTAATTGGACACATATAGTCTTCTTTAAAGACTACAACTACCATTTCCAATCTTTTTCTGAGCTATAAAAAAAGAGAAAAATTTTAATATGAATTCTGGAAATGCTTACGAATTATGACTAAAACAAATTCTACTGGGAGTCTAAGAATGGATAGGAAGGCTTTCCACACTAAGCAGTTATTAAGAAGAAAAGAGATGCTCTCTTATGTACCTATATTAACTCTTAGTGGCAATATGCTATAATGCGGAGAGGGTTACTGTTCTAAAAATAGGTGTTTTCCCCTTTCACTTTATGCATGTCTGTCTTTTCTTTGTTTGCTTGTTTCTTTTCATGTTTTGGCTGGTTTATTTATTTAGTGTATCTGTCTTTGTGTGTCCAGTCTTTTTCACTGTAAGACCCTTTCAGCGCTGGCCCTCATGCCTGCTTTTTCTTTCCCCAGTGACAGTGCTGCCTTTTCTAAAAAGTAACTGTGAATTGTACATGGGAGGAATGAGAAGTAAAAACACAGAGTATAATTATATCAATGGAATTATTTTAACATGATAGGTATGTCCTAATTTTATCCCTAAGACAGTGATATTTATGATAAAAGAGCAATAAAAGGACAGAGCTATGGATGAAAGGGGCTATCATTTGAGGCACAGATTCCTTGAGGGAGGCAGAAATATGAAAAGCTCAAAGGGACTTTCTGAGAAATGAGGAAATAAGACATAAAATAATACAGGAGGAGAAGACAGAAATCTTAGATGGTCAAAGAATAAGGAGATTCAGTTAGAAGCTAAAGATTCAGATTGTACATATACAGAATGTAAAAGAATTGTAAGGAGGGCCTATGGCAAATGTTGGAATTATGAGAAAACAAGATTTCTAAAGGAACAACCTAGGATGTACCACCTCAGTACCTACAGTGAAAGATTTTAAGAGAAGCTGAAAGGGCCTAAGCTGAAAAGGATTTTAGTTGCCCAGGAAGCAAAAGGGTCAATGACTAAGAAAAAGGTTAGTTCTAGTTTAAGGGATGAAGGCATGATGACAGAGAAGGCAAATGACAAAAGGAATCAAGTGTTTACTGCTATGACTTGAAAACTGATTGCATATGTGAAACAAGTAATATACCGAAGATGTGTAGAGTTTGTTTTTAGAATTCAAGTTAAGTTACTTTTTTAAATTTAATTTTATTTTTTTTGGTACTGGGGACTGAACTCAGGACCTTGCACTTACAAGGCAGGTGCCAGAACCACTGAGCTAAATCCCCAGCCCAAGTTACTTTTTTTTAATGGATCACTAACGCTTGAAATAACACCCAAAGTTAGGGAAGTCAAACAGTGCATACAAGGACTAGCAACTTTCAATGTTTTGTGTGACAAAGGTGCCTCTTTTAAAACCAAACACTTGCTGTTTCTTTTTATGTGGAATAATCATAATAATTTTTAATAGTAACTTTTTTTTTTTTTGGTACTGGGGATCGAACTTGGGACCTTGCGCTTGCAAGGCAGGCGCCAAAACCACTGAGCTAAATCCCCGGCCCAGCTTTTGTTATTTTAATTATTTCATTTTCTGTCTTTTTTTTTTTCTTTTTGCTGATTGCTATACATTTTGGAGATGAAGCAATTGTTTCATACAAAAAATGGAGGGTATGTGGCTGGGGATTTAGCTCAGTGGTTCCGGCGCCTGCCTTGCAAGCCCAAGGTCCCGAGTTTGATCCTCTATACTAAAAAATAAATAAATAAATAAATAAAATGTAGGGTATAAAATATTCTCAGTAAGAAGCTGTTCATAAATACTTCTAGTCACTGGATTAGAAAGCAAGATTCTGAGATTACTCCTGGGCCCAGGCCTCTGACTTGTCAACCAAGTTACTTCCCTTTAAGTACAATGAATTGCAGAAGTATGGTTAAACAGTTGTCTATGAGGGTTTATTAGCAGACATATGATACGGTGGGTGAGCAGAGATATGGTATTTTCTCTCCCAGTGACCAAAATATTTATATATTTCATAAAGTAGAAAGAACTTTCTAAAAAATTAATAAGATCTGTTTCACAAATTATCAAGTCAGCTGGAACACTGAAATAGTAGAAAGGACAAAAGATTTGTTTTTATGGCTGATAAAAAATTTGTATCAGAGCATCAAGTAAAGTTATTTTCTGTGTTCTGATTTAATGAATCATGTGAGTTGTATCTGGTTGGATGACACAGATTCTGGTTCACTGAAGCCTACTCTAATGCCTTCCAGCACAGCCTTCCTTGGGACAGTGAAGCCAGAATAACATGTCAGACTGAAGTAATATCAAAGGAAGAGAAAGCAGGGCTTGAGATGCTACAAGGTTGACTCATAACATTTCTTGACCTGTAAGTGTCCGGTAAGTCTTATTCAATGTTCTATGGGCTTCAATGACCTAACAAGCACCAGGCAGCAACAGTAATGCAATAATGAATGGTCCTCAAATGATTTTTGCAATTCAACCTGAAAAACACTACACTTATTAAATGGTTTTAACTCTATTGAAAAACAGCTTTAGAAACCACTAGTGGTTTCCTAAAAGGTGAATGAGCATTAAATGTTTTATATATGCTTATGTAGTATTTATTTTAGTTCAAATATGTTGGATTTTAAAGTGAACATTAATTTAGAAAATAAAACTTTTCTGATGGTATTCAAGATAAAACATGTTAAAGAAAAATTAAACACTAGATATGTAAAAATACAGATACTAGATAATGAGCTCATTCAGTTAATAAAATGACTGTTAACTATTAAAAATGAAACTAAACGAGTATTCTGTAAATATCCCACATGGGGATATTCTATTACTTGTGAAGAACTGGGTCCTCAGAAGAAATGACAGTAAAAATATAGAGGAGGGCTGGGGATTTAGCTCAGTGGTTTCACTGCCTGCTGCAGAAGCTCAAGGACCCGAGTTTGATCCCCAGTACCAAAAAAAAAAAATATAGAGGAATGATTATAGCCTATCAAAACATGGCATATCACTTTAAATGAAAATTATTAAAGGAAAATAATAAAGGTGTGATATTTATTCCAAGTTTAAAAAGTCAATAAAGGGCTGGGGATTTAGCTCAGTGGCTCTGGTGCCTGCCTTGCAAGCACAAGGCCCTGAGTTCGATCCCCAGTACCAAAAAAAAAAAAAAGTCAATAAATAACTGCTTTTTCCTTAAGCAAAATTTTTACTTAGTATTTAGAGTTAAAATCTGAAAGAGTACTTACAATGACAGCAACACCACAGCAATTAATGTCCACTCCACAGGACTGTGTATAATATTTCTATTTGTTAATCTGAAAGATAGCAAGATACAATTTACTCAAGGATCTTTACATTTAAATAAGTAAATCTTTTATTTGTGGATAAAATCAACTTATGATATTACATAAGTACTTTAAAAATATTTATATTTGACCAGAAAAAGTATATTTTTTCTGTATCTGATAATGACCATTTCAAAAGAAAGTATTTTAGCCCCACTTTTATATACAGTATTTATAATAGTACCATTAAATAAGAGGGAAATACAGGAACAACGAGGGAAACCAAATTGCATGGTTTATTAGACTACACAATACATATACACATTGTAACAACATTGTCTATGCTTTCCCCTAACCAAACATTTTATTGAAACTAAAAAGGTAAGTAATTTCTGATTTTAATTTATCTTTTGTACCTTTCTAGCTAGGCTGGCATCAGGCAATTAAGGGATGTCATAAACCACAATTTACAGAAAAGAGTTGGCTTAATAAATTATAAGAACAGTCATTGTTATTGGTTGTATTTAGATGTCCCCCCAAAGCCTCATGTGATCCTAGGTGGAGCTTTTCCAAGGTGGCTGGATCTAGGGCCTGTAATTACTAAATTAGTACACTGATTGGTCTGGCATAGTTCTGCGTGTGTGTTTAATGGGAAAGCTCACCCTGGGTGTGTGTGGTACCACCCAAAGGGCGGATAACCGGGATGGATATAAAGGGAGAGAAAAGAAGGCAGGCTGAAGCTGGTTCTTTGCTACTTTGCTGCTTTGCTACCTTCTGCCCACCATGAGCCGTTTCTACTCTGTGATGCCCCTCTGCCATGCCTTGGAGCCAGCCAGCTATGAACTGAAACCCCTACAAACTGTGAACTACAATAAACCTTTTTTCCTTTAACTTTGGGTGTCAGGCATTTTGTCTCAGCAACAAAAAAAGTAACTAAGAGACAGTCTTTATTAGTGAAAGCTTAAGTTTTAGAAAATCTTAAATTCTATCACTTAGCCATTGATGATAACAAAATATTCTGAACATCTTTGTTTCTCAGAAAGCATTTAAAAACATCACTCTGCATCATAAAATGATGGAGACAGGAAGAAACAGTGCCCTTAACATACTGTTGATATAAGCCAATTAATAATTTGGCAGTATCTAGCAAGCTAAAAATTACATAATAGCCCAGCAATTTTACTTTTAGATATAAACCTAAAAGAACACTCTCATTTGTGCACAAGGAAATGTACATGAAGACTGTTAATACAATACTGCTTGTAATAGGTTAAAAAATAAATTGTGACATATTCATAGAATACTGGATACCTGTTCAAACAAAATGATGCATATTTATGTTTTGCTCCTAATTCTGAAAGAAAGCAAATATGGTATGATAATGCTTATATAAATTGAATACAGACAAAACTAAATATTTTTTATGGATAATATAAAAATAGTAAATATATAAAAAATATAAAAAAGGATGCACATTTACTTCACAGTGTACATTGCTTCTAGAGAGGAAAGCATGGAAAGAAAATGGGTTTTTTAATAAAATGGAGTACTACTCAGCCATAAAAAAGAGAAATTTGAGACATTTATTGCTAAATGGATGCACATTGAGGTGATACTCTTAAGTGAAATAAACAGGACACACATGTGTAAATACCGAATAGTTTCTCTAGTGTGAGAAACTGAAAGTGTAAATAAGGACTAAAAGATATAATAGATAATGTGAAATAGGAAGAAAAGGGGCAAAGGGGAAGGGGAAGTAGGAGGGGTAGGGGAAAGGAAAAAGGGAATGGAATTAATTTGAGAAAATGAAAAAATGGAAACAAAGTCTTTGTAAAT
The DNA here is from genome assembly GCF_053883595.1 of Heterocephalus glaber. Lineage (NCBI taxonomy): Eukaryota > Metazoa > Chordata > Mammalia > Rodentia > Bathyergidae > Heterocephalus > Heterocephalus glaber. Next base: position 27,375,730 of record NW_028258296.1, on the reverse strand, counting down.
AGGGTGGCATGAAAGGATTGATCGGAGGGCAGGGGAAGGGGGAAAAAATAAGAACCAAGAGAGACTATGTAAAGGTGCAAATTTCCAATGATGAATGTCATTATATTGTGTATCTAAAATGTACCAATAAAAGGATATTCAGTTAAAAAAATTAAATTTTATCAAATGAAAGACATTGTTCTGGTATACATGGTAGAATAAATACTTCTGTTTACCTCTTCTTTCTCTCTAAGTGTCATTAGACAATAAAGGAATTTTTAAAAAGGAAAAAAAAAAAGAATGGATTGGGAAAGGAAATAAAGGGGACCTTATGTCTTCTGCTTCCCTCAAGTAAATTTCCTTATATGTCATCTTTGCAATAGGCCTGAAGGTACTACTCTATGAAAAAGTACAACTTGCCCTCTACCTCCTACCTTAATACTTCGACCCCCTTACTGTACCATATTTTTCCTTTTCTGTTATAACACTTCTCATCTTCTAACATATTATTCATTATGTTTTCTTTTGTCCAAGGGGAGGAATCTTTGCATTCTTCACCTATTTATTACAAGTGTCCAGAACAAGTACCTGGCAACCAGAGGACAATCAGTTAATATTTTTGAATTAATAAATTAAACTGTATTTTTTTCTTTCATTTAAGAATGTGTAATGAATCAAATATTAGAAAACTTTAAAAATCTATTCTTCATAATTTAAAGTATTTTTCAAAATTAAAAAAAGTCTAGAGATGATTGCTGTGAGTTCGAGGCCAGTCTAGGCTACATAGTGAGTTCAAGGCCAGCCTGAGCTACATAGCGAGACCCTGTCTCAAAAAACAAACAAACAGAAATATATATATATATATAACACATATATAACAAACAGAAATATATATAACATATATATATATAACACATATATATAAAACACCTGCTATAGATATAGTGTTAGTCTGACAGATCTGGGATTAGTACCCAAATCCATCACTTAGTAATGTTTTGTCTTGAACATGTTATTCGAAGGCTGAAACCCTTTTCTTTTTTTTTACTTTTTTGAGACAGGGGCTTGCTATGCAGTTCAGGAGACTGGCCTTGACCTCACAGCGATGCTCCTGACTCAACCTCCTGAGAGCTGGGATTGGAGTTCTGTGCCACCATGTCCGGCCTTTTCCTTTAAGAAAAATTTGATAAAATAAGAACAATAACACCACCTTTCAGAGTTCTTGAGGATTAAATATACAAGACATCCACGATGCCAAATCCAACTAACTAACTCATCTTAATCTTAGTACATGTGCTGCCAAAGCAAGCACTGATTCATCTTAATCTATCAGCAGCATTCTGACAAGAGTTGATCATGTCCTTCTCACTTCTCTCACTGGCACTCATTCTCAGACCTTTCAGTACTGGAGAGTCCCAGGGCCTCTGCTGTTAGGTCTTTTCTCTCCTCTATAAACACTCTTCCCCTTGGTGATATTATCTACTCTCAAAGCGTTAAATATTAGGTTATCTATTTGCTGACAACCATCAAATTTATTATCTCTACCTGGACCTCTTCCTTGAATTCCAGATTTCTATAGCTAATGGTCCATTTGACATCCCTTACTTGGAAGTCTAAGAAGCATATCAAAAGTCTGAGTTCCTCATCATCCCCTCAGCAACAGGTCCTCCTATGGATATCTGCATCTTGGTAACAGTCAATAGCAATCCCATCCTTTCAGAATTCAGCTGCTGAGTCAAAATCTTATGATTAAATTAGACTCTATATATCCCATGTCCAAACAGTCATCAAATCATGAAGGTTCTGTCTTCAAATCACAACCTGCTATTTTTTAAAAAGAATCTGCTAAGTTCTTACTACTTCTACTGCTTTCTCTCTTTTTGGTTCATATTATTTCTCACTTAGATACCAAAAAAGCCTCCTAATTGGTCTCCTTGCCTCTGCCTACCTGTTGTTAATTCTTAACTCAGCAGCCAGAGCGATGCTGTGAAAGAAAGGTGTATTAGATCATGGCATGACATTCCTTTGTTCAGAACCCACCAACTGCTCTCAATCTTTCTCATAGTTAAGAAATGCTATGGCTATATGGGCTATACCATTTGTGTAAACTTCTGTCCCACACTTCTCTTACCACATCTTTTTCTACTCTTGCTCTGCCTATTTCTTCAAGTTTATCAGCATCTTAAATATTCTGTGACTATCCAAGGGCCATTCCTATTTTCAGGCTTTTGCACCTACTGTTCCCTCTGAATATATTTTCAGAGACAGCAACAGTTTCCTCTCTTACATCTTATTATGAGGTCTTCCTTAAGCACTATCCTTTTTTGAGAGACAGTCTTGCTATGTAATTCAGGCTGGCCTTCAACTTACTATGTAGCCCAGGCTGTCCTCAAACCCTTGGCAATCCTCCTGCCTCAGCCTCCCGAATGTTGGGATTATAGGTGTATCATGACCAACCTAAGTAGTCTCTTTAAAATACAACTTTCTTGGGCCAGGGATGTAGCTCAGTGGTGCCGTCCCTGCCCGGCAAGTGCAAAGTCCTGAATAAACAACTTTCTCCCTTCTCAGTACCATCCTATTTCACTGCTTCTGGGAAGAAAAGTAGAATGAACTGGAAAAGGGTATACCACCACAGAATAATATGAGGTGTATTACATTTTAAAAAGATATTCCTGGGGCCAGGGATTTAGCTCAGTGGTTCTGGCGCCTGCTGTGCAAGCGCAAGGACCCAAGTTCGATCCCCAGTACCAAAAAAAAAAAAAAAAGATATTCCCTTGAGTAAAACGTAAGTTTTATGACAGAAGAGATTTTTTTTTTTTTTGAGTACCAGGGATTGAACTTAGCACCTTGTGCTTGCAAGGCAGGTGCAGCACCACTGAGTTAAATCCCTGCCTTGATGAAAGAGATTTTTCTGTTTTGTTCACTGCAGCAACAAAAGCAGAATCTAGCATATAACCAAAACAGTTACAAGGTTAAGCATAAAACAAAAAATGACAAAATCAGTTAAACAATTTCCTTTTCTAAGGCTGTGCACGGTGGTACATGTCTGTAATCGCTTGGGAGGCTGAGGCAGGAGGATTGCCATGAGTTTGAGGCTAGCCTGGGCTACATAGTGAGTCCAAGGCCAGCCTGAAATACAGAGTGAGACCCTGTCTCAAAAAACCAAAAAGAAAACGATTTCCTTTTCTACTGTTTACAAATCTCCCAAAGTTAAAACAGATTTAAGATTTTATGAATTCATTTCCTCATTCAGCAAAAAATATACTGAGTGCCTAATCTACATCACTGTTCCAGGAAGATACAAATGAAGAGATTTTGTTTTTACTTAAAAGTACTTCTAGCAGAACAGCAAAATTTTTCCATATTTTTCCTTTTGGTGAGTCCAAATAACTTGAGAATTCAAAAGCAAAAATTGTAATATATATTAGAAAACATTCAAAAAGCACATCTTCAAGATACAGTAATTTGAAGCTCATATAAATTTAGAAAAATATAGTACCTTCATTCATTACTGATGAAATTTAAAGGGGATGTTTGGGTCAAAATATAAAATTTTGTTTATTTTCTTTTTTGAGACAGGGTATTGCTGTACAGTTCAGGCTGGCCTTGGACTCAAGGTGATCCTCTCGGCTCAGCCTCCCAGGTGCTCGGATTATAGGTATGTGCCACCATGCCCTGCTCAAAATATAATTTTAATTCAACTTTGATTTAGAAAAAATATCTTGATTCAACACTGAAGACTGTGAATTAGTACCAAGCAGCTTGTGATGAAACTAGTTCTGTATTATGATAGATAAATCAGTGTAAAATCCATAGAACAGACAGCAATGCAATTCAGTGGAAGGAACAACTCTATTCACTAGAGAAAGATTTTTCAAAGAGCTGAAAAAGCTGCTTTGGTTAGGACTTAAAATAGCTTTCAATTCTTTCTGCACATTAGAATCACTTAGGAAATACTAATGTCTGAGCACAACCCTAAATGAACCTCAATCTCTAGTGGTGGAGCCAAATCTCTGTAGTTGTAAAACTCCCCAGGTAATTCAGACATACAAGTGGCGTGAGAATCACTGTTCTACAAGTTCCTATTATTGATTATCATTTCAAATGGAAGGGTAGTTATTTATGTCAACTCTTCCCTGTCACACTGACTTCAAAGATTTCTCAGCACTAGTCACTGTCGTGAATATGACACTTTTTGAAGCTTCACCTGGAAACCTTAGTTATAAGCAGTCACACTGTCCTGTTAGAATCTGAAGATTCTAGTTATCTTACTTGAGACCATTCTCTAAGCACCTAACATTTTTCTAAAAGTCAGCAGAGCTAATTTAAGTAATTTTTATTGCAGCTATAGAGTAAAGATTTACAAGTAATAAAGAGTAAAGATTTTAAAAAAATAACTTATTCAACATTAAATTGTTTGGGGAATAGGATTTTGTAATATCCCTTATCAAAACAGTGCATATTTCTTAGTTTCTTCAAACTTTTTATTAAATTTCTCTATTGAAAGTAGCAAGAATATAAAATAAATTCCATGTACTCATCGTAACTTTGACAATGATCAACTGGCTAACTGTATTTCATCTACACAACTTCTTATTCAATACCACCTTACCTACCTGGATAATTTTGAAACAAATCAGTTTTATCAGTTCATCTAGTCTTTAATTTATTATAAATAATGCAGAAAGCAACTGGAAGAGATTTAAGAGTTACATAATAGGTATGACTTTAAAAGGTGATAAAACAGTTTGTAAATATTACAGAAAAGGATATTTGAAATTCTCCATGTAACTACAGTCTGTTAAGTGATTTCTTGTAGGACTAAAGAGCAATGTGCCTCTTGTCTTGGCTAATTCAGATGTCACAAAGCTTAGTTTCATAGGTAATAGGACCTCCTTAAGTAGAGTTCTGGAGGTCTTGACAGGAGATAAATGACTTTAAAAAATATATATATATCTTTGATACTAATGACTGCAGAGACAATCAATGATAGACTTTTTACAAAATCTTTTTATAGGATCTCCATTAGAGATGCTGGGTCTTTAAAATTCTCCTGACAGGAATTATTCAAACTCTGATTTTGGTCTGGTGAGATTACTGCTACTCAATGATCCGATGTACCCTACTAAATATACTGAAGATTCTATTATATATCCTTTGTATGTGTATGTGAGGAAATTAGTCAAATGCTTGGTTATCAGAAAGGCTGTCATTTGAGAGAAAGGGCAATAATAATACAATTCAAATAACCTACACTCCTCCCGTGTTGCTAGGAATTCAAACTCAGGACCTCACATATCCTAAGCACACACTGAGTTACATCCCCAGCCTAAACCACTTAAGTTAATTATTCTTCAGGTCTTACTTTTAATGTCATTTCTTCAGGGAGGTGTCTTGGATGATACAATGTCTTCCCCAGCTGACAAGGCTAGTTTTCTGTTTTAAGTTTCCATAACAAAATTTTATAAATATATTATATATATATATATATATATATATATATATATGTATGTTGTATGTGACTTAAGTTTGTATTGTAAAATGATTACTATCAAGTTAATTAGCATTCATTTACATAATTGTATTTACATAATTTTACATAACTATGTTTGTGTGTGCTGTGATAATACTTAAGATCTTTCTTAACAAATTCCAAGTATGTTTTTTCTTCTATTATCTTTATCCAGTTTTAGGATTAGCACAATGTTGAGTTCCTAAAATGAGGGGAGAAGTGTTCCTTCTTTTTTCTGCTTTGTTTGATATAATTTATTAGTTAAAATGTTTATGAGCCTGCTGTTGTCATATAGGTAGGTTTGCAAGCTAGGAATATACTTTCTTTAATAGGTGCTATTCAAATTTTATATTTCCTCCAGAGTTAGTTTCATTAATTTGTCTTCTAAGTTACTTCTTAGAAGTTGTCAAATTTATTTCAAAGAAGATTTTTGTAATATGCTTTCTATATCCTTTTAAATTCTGTAAAATCTGTGGTAATGTCTCCTAGATCTTAATATTGTAATTTAAAAAATGTATAACTGATATTGTGTAACAGGAAGAAAAGGTCTAAAAGAGCAGGGGAATTGGGAGGGGTAGGGGAAGGGAAAAAAAGGAAAGGAGAAAATATTAGAAGAGGAAAAAAATGGAAACAAGTTCTTTCCAAATAGGGAAGGGTGGAGGGGGTGAAGGGAGGGCAAGGGAAGGGGGAAAAAAATAAGAACCAAGAGACTCATGTAATGGTACAAGATCCCAATGATGAATGTAACTATTTTATACCTAAAATGTGCCAATAAAGTTAATGGGGAAAAAAAAAAAGGAAAAAAAACAAATTCCAAGTATGTGACCATTTACATGTGCTTAATATCTTCCTCAATAGATAGTAAAATGCTCAAAGCATGGATTATATCCCAGTGTCTGTGCAGGGCCTAGCATGCAGTAGGAAATGGATAAACATTTGCTGAGTAAAGGAGTAAACTTAATGCCCCATGGAAAAGTTGTAAAGGAAAAGAGTAATATAGAAGGAAGGTAATGTGGTGTGGGGTAGAGGGGAAACATTGGATCTTATTGTTCATTGTACTCACCTTTTCACAGAGAGTTCTTCCTTGAGAGTTGGCATTATGCTTCTTTTATACTGCTCACATTGCCTAGCAGCACAGTGGCAGTCATTTGACATACAGTGGTACCTTGGTTCATGAACTTAATTCTAATGTATGGTTGCAATCCAGTTGCAACCAGCATTGTGGAACAAATTCTGCGGCCAGAAACATGGAAAGAATTAAGTTCATGAACTGAGGTACCACTGTGTATTTATTTTGCTTAAATCTACAATGTTACTTGCTTTTGTATCATAAATATAATTGTCCTTAACTTTAGGCTATTCTATAAATAAACTATCCAAAATGAAATATACAGAAGTTTGAGCAAATAAGAAGTTGTATTTAATAGAAGACAAGAAGTAATGTTTAGGGAAAGAGAAAAGAGCACTGTATTTAGATGTAAGATCCTGAAGATAAATCACTTACTTTCTTCATGCTTCAGTCTGCTCTTGGATTCTTCAAGGCTATTGCTAAAATCAAAATACTGTAACTGAGAAGGAAAAATCAAAATGTTAACTAACCTGAAAGTTCGGACAAGATTTTTAAGTTGAGTGTAAATATCTCCTAAAGTAATCTGAAGAGGACCCAAAAGTCCAGGCAATCTGAAAATTAAAAAAAAAATTACACTTCTTTTAAAATACGATTTAATTATACACAAGCTTTTTTTGGGTTAAGCTTATCTCTGGATTTCTCATAGGCAATAATGGTACTTAAGTGGAAGCAGCATGATTTTAAATAAACAGTGAAGCTAAATTATTACTAGTTAGAAGTCTTAAGGAAATATTTTATAGTAAAGCTACATTGTACTTTGTACTCTGTTAAAGCAGAAAGCAGTGAAATGCAAAATCATTCTGGCTGCTATCTGTATTTTTACTGTTTTTTGCTGTTTTGTTTTGTTTTTTGGTACTGGGGATCGAACTCCGGACCTTATGCTTGTGAGGCAGGCGACGAAACCACTGAGCTAAATCCTCAGCCCCAGCTATCTGTATTTTTATCAGAGTTTTTCTTATCTGAAGAGCAATTTGATAATATATAAACATTTAAATTGTGGATACATTTGATTCAATAGTTTTACTATGAAAAATAATTTGTCCTAAGGAAATAATCAGATAAACATTACTCAAGTTAGATGCTTGCTGTTGGGCATAGTGGTAGGTACATACCTGTAATCCCTCCTACTTGGATGGCTGACTCAGGAGAATTTCAAGTTTCAATCCAGCCTGGACAACTTAGGAAAACCTTCTCAAATTTAAATTAAAAAGGGGCAGATACCAAAAAATTAAAAAAAGGCCCAGGGATGGGTGAGAATATGAATGCTTGTTGTAGAAATCTTTTCAGTGGGGAAAAATTGGAAAACATATCAATAGGTCATTGGTTAAATAAGTTATGATTTAGACATTTAATAAAATAAAAACCTTTAAAATAATGTGAATCTGTCTTTTAAAATGTGGAAAGATATGGGCCAGGGACTTAGCTCAGTGGCAACACACCTGCCTTGTAGGCGGCAAGGTCATGAGTTTGATCCCTGGCACCAAAAAAATAAAACAAAAAAAAATGTGAAAAGATGTGATAAATGCCAAGTGAAAAATGCATACATAGTATTATCTGATTTTTATAAAAATATATAGTGTTTTAATATATATTACATAGCAAACATATTTCATTACATCTAGATTTGTTCCTGTATCAGAGAGAACCAAAGAGAATGAATATACTTAAATCATATATATGTCAGGGATAAACATCAAAATATTGATTGTAATTATCACTGAGTGGTGCTATTACAGATGATGTCCACTTCATTCTCCATTTTTGAATCGCTAAATCTTCACGAACAACCATATATAATCTTTTAAAAAATATGTCAAAAAATTATGGAAGTTTCAGACATGTTCCAAAATTAATAGTATTTATTTCCAGATTCAACATTTCAATATTTTGCTATATTTACTTCATTTTTCTTTTCTTTTTACTTGGAGTAATATTTTAAAGTAAAGTAAATCCCTGATGCCTATTTTAATTTTGTATCTCTAAATAAAAATGTAATTTATTTGCCACCTGCTGCGCAAGCGCAAGGATCCGAGTTCGATCCCCGTTACCAAAAAAAAAGTAATTTATTATATAACCACAAAAAATTATATCTAACCAAAGAATTCCTTAATATAACCTAGTATCCAGTACATATTTAATTTCCTCTGTTAAAAGACTTTTCACAATTGGTTTGTTCAAATCAGTGACCAAAAAATCTTTAAAAGAAGTCCAACTGCTTTTATTTTTTTACGTTTTTGGTTTTTTTGAGACAGAGTTTCACTGTGTATTCCGGGCTGGCCTTGAACTCACTATGTAGCCCAAGCTGAGTTCAAAACTTGCAGCAATTACAGGCATGCACTACACCATGCCTGGTTCCAAATGCTTTTATAAAGAACAAAAAAATTCCCCATGTCTCCGTAATTCGTTTTTTCACTGCTTTTGTTCTTTCTTTTCTTTAAGGTATTCCATCCCTTCTCAAATACAGTGCTTGTGACATTATCAATAATACGGTTTTCTTAGAGGTTCCTTTTGGTATAGTCTTGTTTTAGCCAAGACCCAGAAGGGGCAGATTGTTTCAATGACATGCCTATGCCTGTATGGTCTCAAATCTAAAACTGGATACCTTCATTAGCTAAAAAAGTCTAAAAACTATCTCCACAAAAATTCACATCTATACTCAATACATACCAGTATGGATGATCCATTCTAGCTTTCAAAAGCTAAAGTCAAGTCTGAAACCTTCTTGTATTAAGGATCAGATTGGTGGTGACTTAATACTGTTTTCTAACTGAATATTTCACAGAAACAAATGTATAAGTACAAAGATCAGATCAAAGACAAAACATCATAACATATTTTATATGAAGAGTATAACCTACAGTAAGTACTCAGGGAATATTAATTTAAACATTTATTCAAAATGTAAAAATTACAGGGCTGGGAATTTAGCTCAGTAGGACCAAGCCTGCCTTGCAAGCACAAGGTTCTGAGTTCGATTCCCAGTACCAAAAAAAAAAAAATTACAGTAGCTCTTCTTCATTCAGTTTTTATTATAGGACCAAATCAAGATACAAAGCAAATCAAAAAGGATTTCAAATATGGCTTAAAAATACTATTTTAAAGTAAAATATTCATACCTCTCATCATTACACTTTGATCAAAATATATTATGGCCTCAGAAAATGTTATTTTCAAACTGCTACAAAATTAAGACTTTTGCATATTTACAACTACTTAAAAAAATGCAGACTGAAAACTTTAAGATAGCCCCCATACTTCTGGAAAAAAAGTTCAAGTTCCTTTCAATAGAAAAACCAAAATAGTAATTGTCACATGTCATTTATAAGTGGGCTAAGTTACAAGAACAATTACTTCTAACACAGGAAGCTTAAAGCTAAAGTGCAGAGATGACCTGAACAAAAATTCAAGTTGTTGAGTGTGAAACAGTTTTATAAATATGTTGGCAGAGTTACTTAACAAACTGTTAAAACTTGTTAAGAGCTTCTTATTCACTCATGAAACTGATGTGACACATTTACCACAAATCAGTATTTAAATGGTCTGGCTTTGATATTTTTTTCCCTGACTTCACTGGATTACAAGTGCGAGTGAGGTACAGTAGTTTGGCTTGCTACTCCTATAATCTCAACATTTCTCTTTACAGTGTTCCTCTGTGTCTTCTACACAAAATCTTGTATTTCCTAGATATAATATGGTAAAAATCTAAATTTTACTGGTAAGGAAATCAACATTTTTCAAAATGTTCAAAATTCAAGGATAACATTTATCAATTATAAACTCATAAATATCAAGTTAATCTTAGAATATTATAAAGTTGGAATAATCATCACATACTTACACTTTACTCAATTTTTCGAGTACGATGTGTTTTCTAATCTGGTCCTGGGAACTTGAATCTATCAGTGGAAAGGTGGGATCATGCTGAATCAAATGTTTCAACAAAGCAAAATATAATGATTAAGATGATATTCTTTTATTAGCAGAACAAACATTAAACACTAAGGTTTCTATCTCTGGTACAATAAGAAAAAAATTACATTTAAATCTGAGTATCAGCTCAATCATTAGGCTGATGTAAACTTGCTTGAGTCATTTGCCCTCTTTTGAAAGTTAGTATTCTCATCTGTGTAACAGGGACATTAACATTGCCTTTATGAAATGAGCAAATGTTAAAGATTAAACTGAGCTTGGTGGAATAGCTCTGAATCCTTTTTGTACAGTTCTCCAATCTTCTACTGCCCTTGGGTTTTCTCAATGCTCTTCCACCAACTGACCGCCCATTTGCCCTTACCAAAGGATCTCAGAATATCCCTCTGTCACTGTCTTCCCCATTCTCTGTGCTTGGATGGGATGTGGTGTCTACTCACCCTTACCTCCCTGCTTCCTTGGCTTTATTTTAAAAATTTTTTGGAGGAGGGCTACTTCCACTGGCCTAATAGGCCAGATGGCACGAAGTTCAAACTAACAGACATGTGTCCTCCCTGGGCTGCTGGGTAGTTGAAGATTTCCCATGGATGGCTGAACTCTGAGGCTTACGACCCACATCGAGGCCTGTAGAAACTATTTTCAAATAAATACTCATCTGCAGCTGAGTACTGAGGCAAAGCCAGTTTCCAAGCACGTATCCTGCACCCTCCAGCCTCGCTGATGGGATGGGGACCAGTGCCCTGTTTGCTACCCAGAGCCCCAAAGGTGGCCTTCCTTGTTGCATCCCAACCTTCACAGAAGCTGTCTGCACACTTTGGGGTACAAATGTCTTAAGTGGGTGGTTTCAAAATTATGTTTATGCAGTGAACGTTCCGGGTTACCGTACCACTGCCTCCAGAGATGAGGAGCAGAGCAGCCCCCAACGCAGAGGAGGTGAACCTTCCAGGCAGCCATACCACCGGCCCAGGGCCAAGGAAGTGCGGCTCCTCCTGGACCCGCAATAAAAGGAGAAGACACTTAAACAAGTCTCAAAACCAGACTCACAGATCAACTAAAAAAACCCAAAGGGAAATGAGATGGAACAATCTGATACTCAAACACCTGGACTCCCTGAACTGGCAACGAAAGAGGATCTGGAAAAAATGAAATCAGAAATAATTTCTCAGATAACAGCAGAGTGTGTGCCCTTAGTATAAGACATGATTAATAAATCTAGAGAGGACACAGATAAAAAAAGCAGAGGAGCTGAGGAACATGATGGAATCCCAACACAGGAAACAAACAGGAAACAAATGGACTCCATAAAACACATCCAAACAGATTTCCAGGAGATTGAAAATTCCATTGAACCTTTACACAGCAGAATGAGCTAATGTGAGGACAGAATTTCACATATAGAAGATAGTATGGCAATTAGTGACCAGGAAAAGAAAAATTTCTTTAAAATAGGAAGAGACCGTGAAAAATCAATCCAGCAGCTGCTAGATGATCCAAAGAAGAATAACATAAGACCGATCAGAGTCAATGAAGAAACAGGAGAGAGTTCAGACCACAAAAAATTTGTTCACAGAAGTGAAGGCAAAAAACTTCCCAAGCAGGGGAAAAGAACTTGACATACAGATAAGGGAGGCATATAGGACTCCAACTAGCCTTGATCAAAAAAAATCTACACAGAGGCATATAATTGTTAAAATTCCAGAAACCCAACAGAAGAACAAAGTTCTACAAGCAGTAAGAGAAAAGAAACAAATCACATACAAAGGAAAGCCCATCAGAATCACAGCAGATTTCTCAATGCCAACCCTCAAGGCAAGAAGAGCTTGGAGTGGTGTATTTCAAGCCCTAAAGGAAAACAGCCTCCAATCCAGACTGATGTACCCTGCAAAACTATCTTTGAAAATTGATGGAGAAATAAGATACTTTCATGACAAAGAGCACCTTAGGAACATCATGAATACCAAACCAGCACTCTGAAAAATTTTAGACAATATACTAGGAAAAGACAATGAGGATCACAACCACAGAAAGCCAAGCAGAACGAATCCACTGGGCGTGACAAGAAATTAAACACAAAGCGGGAAAATCCAACAAAAAGAAAAACTCATGACAATGATAAGTCAATATGTATCAGTTATAACCATCAATGTTAATGGTCTCAACTCACCAATCATAAGAAATAGACTGGCAGAAAAAAAAAAAAGAAATAGACTGGCAGAATGGGTGAAGAAGCAAGATCCAACAATATGTTGCATACAAGAAACACACTTAGTTCAAAAAGAAATTCATAGACTGAAAGGTAAAGGGTGGAAAACAATACTCCATGTGACAGGAACCCGAAAAAAAGCAGAAGTAGCTATCCACTTTGCAGATCAAGTGGATTTCAAACCCACACTGATTAAGAGAGACAAAGGACACTACATCCTTATAAAGGGAACCATTCAAGAGGAAGAGATGACAATCATAAACATATATGCACCAAACACTAGTGTGCCCAACTATATAAAACACATACTAACAGACATGAAAAATCAAATAAGCAGCAAAACAACAGTAGTGGGGGACCTCAATACTCCACTGTCACAAATAGATAGATCAACTAGACAAAAAATAAGTAATGAAATACTAGAACTCAATCAAACTCTTGCACAAATGAACTTAACAGACGTTTACAGAGTGTTTCACCTCACAAAATCAGAATACACATTCTTTTCAGCTGCACATGGGCTGTTCTCCAAAATAGACCATATACTCGCTCTCAGAAATAAGTGCAAAGGTACTGAAGTTATCCCCTGTAAATTATCAGAACATAGTGCGATGAAATTGGAGATCAACAGAAAAGAAACTGCAAGAATTTAATAAACATATGGAAATTGAACAACACACTTCTGAATAACCAATGGGTCACAGTGGAAATTAAAGAAGAAATCAGACAGTTCCTACAATTAAATGACAATGACAATACAACATATAAAAATCTATGGCACACAATGAAACCAGTCTTACGAGGGAAATTCATAGCAGTGAATACTCATATTAGGAAAACAGAGTGAGCCCAATTAAACGACCGAAGCTGAATCTCAGGTTTCTAGAAAAACAAGAGCAGGACAAACCCAAAGCTCATACAAGGGAGGAAATTATAAAGATCAGAGGAGAAATCAATGCAATGAAGACTAAGAGACCAATACAAAAAAACCAATGAAGCCAAGAGCTGGTTCTTCAGAAGAGTAAACAAAATTGACAAACCCTTAGCCAACCTTATCAGAAAAAGGAAAAAGGCCCAAATCCATGCAATCAGAAATGAAAAGAATGACATTACACTGTACCCAGGAGAAGTCCAGAGACTCATCAATACCTACTTTGAGAACCAATACACAAATAAGATGGAAAACACAGAAGAAATGAATAGATTCCTAGATACATATGAATTATCAAAGTTGAATGAAGAAGACCTAAAAATTCTAAAAAGCCAAAATCAATCAATGAAATTGAAAACGTAATTAAAAACTTACCTACTAAGTTGGTAAGATGGCTTCACCACTGAATTCTACAAGACATTTAGAGAGGAACTACTGCCACTACTATTTAAAACTCTTCAATGAAATTGAAAGGGAAGCAATACTCCCAAATTCATTCCTGGAAGCAAGCATCACCTTGATCCTCAAAGCAGGGAAAGACCCAACTGAAAAAGAGAATTATAGGCCAACCTCACTAATGAATACAGATGCAGAAATCCTTAATAAGATACTGGCAAATAGAATGCAAAGGATCATCAAGAAGATCATACACCCTTAACAAGTGGGATTTATCCCAGGGATGCAGGGATGGTTCAACATACGCAAATCAATCAATGTAATACACTATATCAATAGGGCCAAGGATAAAAACCATATGATCATCTCAATAGATCCAGAAAAAGCATTTGACAAAATCCAACATGCATTTATGATAAAAACCCCACACAAAATTGAAACAGACAGTCTCTACCACAATCTGATAAATGCCATCTATGAAAAACCAACAGCCAATATCATACTAAATGGTCAAAAACTGAAATCCTTCACACTAAAATCAGGAACAAGGCAAGAATGTTCACTATCACCACTCCTGTTTGGTATACTTCTGGAAACATTAGCTACAACAATTAGACGAGAAAGAAATAAAAGGAATAAAGACTGGAAATAAGTCAAACTGTCATTATGATGATGACATGATACTGTATATAAAAGACCCCAAGAACTCCAAAAGTCTTCTAGACTTAATAACCAAATTCAGTGAAGTAACTAAATACAAGGTCAACGGAAAAAAATGAATAGCTTTCCTCTACATGAACAACAGACTCACTGAGAATTAGGGGAAATACTTCCTTTCAAAATAGCATCCAAAAAACTGAAATACCTAGGAAACAACTTAACAAAAGAAATCAAAGACCTCTTCTCCGAAAACTATAGCACTCTGAAAAGGGAGATTGAGGATGGTATCAGAAAATGGAAAGACATCCCTTGCTACTGGGTAGGAAGGATCAACATAGTAAAAATGGCCATACTTCCAAAACTGGTATATAGATTCAATGGAATCCCAATTGAAATCCCAGCAGTATACTTCACAGACCTTGAGAAAACAATCCAAACATTCATTTGGAACAAAAAAAGACCTCGAATAGCGAAAGAAATTCTAGGCAACAGATACATGACAGGGAGTATCACAACCCCCATCTTGAAACTATGCTACGAAGCTACTGTGATAAAAACAGAATGGTACTGGCAAAGAAACAGACCTGAGGACCAGTGGAACAGATGGGAAGATGCAGAAACAACTCCAGACACACTCAGCCACTTCATTTTGACAAAGGAGCCATACACCCTCACTGGATGAAAGATAGCCTCTTTAATAAATGGTGCTGGAAAAATTGGGTATCAACTTCCCAAAGATTAAAACTAGACCTATATCTCTCACCATGCACTAAACTAAAACTGAAATGGGTTTAAGATCTAAATATTAAAACAGAAACTGAACCGGCTGGAACAGAGCTTAGGTAGAACTCTTGAAGGCACTGGTATAGGAAAAGATTTTATGAACAAAACCTCAGTTGCCCGTGAACTAGCACAAACAATCAACAAGTGGCATCTCTTCTTATTAAAATGCTTCGGCACAGCAAGAGAAACCACCAGCAGTGTGAAGAGACAACCCACAATGTGGGAAAAAATCTTCACCTGCTCTTCCTCAGACAAAGGTCTACTATCTAGAATCTATAAAGAACTTAAACAAATCAGACCTCCCAAATTTAAAGACCCAATCCAAAAATGGGCATCTGAAATGAACAGACATTTCTCAGACAAAGAAGCAGAAATAGCAAATAAACATATGAAAAAATGTTCAACATCACTGGTCATTCAAGAGATGCAAATGAAAACAATACTGAGATTCCACCTCACCCCAGAAAAAATAGCTGCTATCATGAAATCAACCAATAACTAATGCTGGTGGGGCTGTGGGGAAAGAGGAACACTGCTCTACTGCTGGTGAGAGTGTAGACTGGTGCAACCATGGTGGAAATCAGTATGGAGATACCTCAAAGAAATAGGACTGGAAGTCCCATTTGACCCCGCTATTCCACTGCTGGGGATCTTCCCCAAAGAATTAAAAGAATCATACCACAGTGATATATGTGCACCCATGTTCATAGCAGCACAATTTGTAATAGCTAAAACTTGGAAGCAGCCCAATTGCCCATCAACTGGAGACTGGATAAAGAAAATGTGGTTTTTTAATAAAATGGAGTACTATTCAGCCATAAAAAATGAAATTACAGACATTTATAGCTAAATGGATGTACATTGATGTGATACTCTTTAAGTGAAATAAATAGGATGCACATGTGTAAATACCAAATAGTTTCTCTGGTGTGAGAAACAAAGTGTAAATAAGGACTAACAGGTATAACAGCTAATGTGAAGTAGAGAAGGGGCAAAAGGGAAGGGGAAGTAGGAGGGGTAGGGGTGAGGAAAGAAAGGAATAGAATTAAGATGAGAAAATGAAAAAATGGAAACAGTCTCTGGAAATAGGGAGGATGGAGGGGTTGAAGGGAGGGCAGGGGAATGGTAACAAAATAAGAATCAAGAGAGATTATGTAAAGGTGCAAATTTCCAATGATGAATGTCATTATACTGTATACCTAAAATGTACCAATAAAATGAATTAAAATTTTTAAAAAATTATGTTTATGCTATAGTTCTTTAAGGGCATAAGAGCACTGTTTAAGTATGACGCATATGCATTAATTTTAAAATATTTTATTCCTAAAATTGTTAATAATTATCTGAGACTGGCTGCTGACCTAAGTTTAGAGTGTCTGAAGTTTAGGGTAGCTGTGGCAATTTCTTAAAATGAGACAATAAAGTTTACCCCATTGATTGACTTTTGCTTTCATGAAAAAAAAATATTTTTGAAGACCCCCACCAAAAACGAAATACTAGAAATATATTATGGAATGTTCTGCTTCCACAAATGACAAGATAATTAAAATCAACTCTAAGAACTGAAAAAGTTGGACAACAAAAAAACCCCACATTTGTTTGAAAGCATCAGGGAGCTAACAAGGCAGTAAAATATAATGGGCTGAGATCCTGGAAAAGGTACTTCAAGATAAAGCACAAATTCCAAGAGAGGCAATTTAGGTACTGAGAATCTGAGCATTTTTTCTCATAAAACTGAGAGTTCAGGGCATCCCAAAAAAGGATATGGGCAACCCCCTCCTCAAGTTTGAGATTGGGACTTGAAAGAACTACAATCTAAGAGTAAGAATGTATAGAAAATAGATGGGTTCTTACAGGAGCTAACAGTATCTTCAAATCATCTCAAACCCTGACTAGATTAAGGTGATCTGGGACTGCTAAAATCGTACAGGAAGGAAATCCATTCTAGAGGAACAGACCATCACCCTGGAGCTCAGGTTATCCCTGTAAATTTAATTAATGATACAATGTTTGGTACCTAAAAATCAATACAATCAAAATTTGAGAACAAATAGATCATCTAGACAAAAAAATTAACTATGAAATTCTAAAACTGAACCAAGCTATTGAACTAATGGACTTGATAGATGTTTACAGAGTATTCCACCCCACAAAATTAGAATACACATTCTTTTCGGCTGCACACAGGTCATTCTCCAAAACAGACCACATGCTAGCTCATAGGATACGTAAATGTAAAAGAATTAAAGTGACCCCCTGTATATTATCAGACCATAGTGCAATAAAATTGGGGATCAACAACATAAGAAACTGCAAAACTCCCACAAAAACATGGAAATTGAATAACACCCTCCTGAACAACCAATGGGTCACAGAGGAAATTAAAGAAGAAATTAGACAGTTTCTACAAGTAAATGATAATGCCAGCACAACATACAGGAATCTATGGGACACAATGATAGTTCTATAAGGGAAAGTCATAGCAGTGAATGCCCATATTAGGAGAACAGAGAGAGCTCAAATAAATAACCTATTGCAGAACCTCAAGCTCCTAGAAAAAGAAGAGCATAACAAACCCAAAGCTCACACATGAGAGGAAATCATAAAGATCAGAGCAGAAATCAACACAATGGAGACTAAGAGAACAATACAAAAAAAAATCAATGAATCAAAGAGTTCGTTTTTCCAAAGAATAAAATCTATAAACCTTTAGCCATCCTTATCAAAAAAGGAAAGAAAAGGCTCAAATCCATGCAATTAAGAACAAAAAAAGGTGAAGTCACAACAGACTCAGCAGAAATCCAGAGGATCATGAATACTTACTTTGAGAATCTGTACTCAAATAAAATGGAAAACAGAAGAAATGGACAGATTCCTAGATACATACGAATTGCCAAAGTTAAATGAAGAAGATATAGAAATTTTAAACACTCCAATTACAATGAGTGAAACTAAAAATGTAATAAAAAATTTACCAACAAAGCCCAGGTCCTGATGGCTTCACTGCTGAATTCTACAAGACATTTAAAGAAGAACTATCGCCATCGCCATTACTCTTTAAACTCATCAAGGAAACTGAAAGGGAAGCAAGGCTTCCAAATTCATTCCTGGAAGCAAGTGTTACTTTGATTCCAAAACCAGGGAAAGACCCAACCCAAAAAGAGAACTACAGACCAATCTCCCTAATGAACACAGATGCAAAAATCCTCAACAAGATACTGTCAAACAGAATACAGAGGTTCATCAAGATCATCATACACCCTGACCAAGTCGGATTTATCCCAGGGATGCAAGGATGGTTCAACATACGTAAATCAATAAATGTAATACACTATATTAACAGAGTCAAGGACAAAAACCATACGATCATCTCAATAGATGCAGAAAAGGCAGTAGACAAAATCCAACACCCATTCATGATTAAAAACCCTACAGAAAATTGGAAGAGGTCTTTATCTCAGCCTGATAAAGGCTATCTATGAAAAACTAACAGCCAACATCCTACTAAATGGTCAAAAACTGCAAACTTTCACGCTAAAATCAGGAACAAGACAAGGATGCCCACTATCACCACTCCTATTCAACACAGTTCCAGAAACATTAGCCACAGCAATTAGAAAAGAGAAAGAAATAAAGATAGGAAAGGAAGAAGTTAAACTGTCATTATTTGCTGATGATATGATACTCTACATAGAAGACCCAAAAAACTTGGCCAAAAGATTTCTAGACTTAATTGATAGATTCAGTAGAGTAGCTGGATATAAGGTCAACACTCAAAAAACAATAGCCTTCCTATACACAAATAACAGACTCAGTGAGAGAGAAATTAGGGAAACAATTCCTTTTACAATAGCTTCCCCCAAAATGAAATATCTAGGAATCAATTTAACAAAGGAAGCAAAAGACCTCTACACTGAAAACTACAGCACTCTGAAAAAAAGAGATTGAAGAGGATATAAGAAAATGGAAAGACATCTTTTGTTCCTGGGCAGGAAGAACCAATATAATGAAAATGGCCATACTTCCAAAACTACTACATAGATTTAATGCAATCCTGATTGAAATTCCAACAGTATACTTCATAGAACTAGAGAAAACAATCCAAAATTTCATTTGGAACTGGAAGAGACCTAGACTAGCAAAAGCTATTCGGTTTTTGTTTGTTTTTTTTTTGGTACCGGGGATTGAACTTGTGTCCTTGCACTTGCACAGCAGGCAGCGAAACCACTGAGCTAACCCAGGGCCTCGTGCATGTGAGAGGCATGCCACCAGCCCTACAGACAGATTGTTAGAATTACTGGTTTATTACAGAACTCTATTCGAACAAGTTTACCAAGGTTATTGTATAAGGTCAATATGGAAAAATTTGATTTTCTATAGAAAAGCAAGTTAGAAAAAAACCTTTAATGACAGCACTTACAATAATATATAAAAACCAAATACCTAGGAATAAATGCAATGAAACATATTCAAGACCCTTACACAGAAAACTATCATTATTGAATAATAGTACAACAGACTAAACAAATGGAATATAGTCACAAGTTGAAGACTATAATGCAAAGATAACAATTGTCTCCAAATGGATCTACACACAAAGCTAACTATAATCCCAATAAAAGTCCCAGCAATCTTTGATAAACTGATTCTAAAATCTGTAAGAGAAAGTATAGAATGGCCAGGGCAATCTTAAAGAAGTAGATGGAGAGATCTATTCTACTATAATTAGCATGGTGTTAGCTCAGAGATAGACAAGAAAATCAATTAATCCACATATTTATAAACATCTCATTTATGAAAAGGTTCACACTGTAGAGCACTGAGGAAAATCTTCAATATATGGGGCTGGATAAATTGGATATACATATGCAAAAGTAATGAGATGTGACACATACTTCTTACCATACAGGAAGAAAAAAAATCTAAATGTGAAAAGAAAAAAGTTTCTAGAAGATAAAACAATCTGGAATAAGCAACAATTTCACAAATCAGTAACTAAGGGGAACAATTAGAAAAATGAGTCAAGAGATTAAAACAGCAAATCGCAGTGAAAGATTGTATTTGCAACACACGTAACCAAAACAAGGCTTGAAAATTGCTGGGCATAGTGCCATACATCTGTAATCCCAGCACTGATGGAGGTTAAGGTAGGAGGACTGCAAATTCAAGTCTGCCTGGGCAACTTGGTAGGAGTCTATCTCAAACTAAAAAATAAAAAGATCTGGGGAGGTAGCTCACCTTTAGGTTCAATCCCAATACCACAAAAACAAAACAAAAAGACATAAAATATTTCTACTGGACATAGTGGCACATACCTGTAATTCCAGCACTCTAGTGCTGAGGTGGGAGGATTGCAGGTTCAAGTCCAGTGTGGGGAACTTAAGAGAGACCTTCTCAAAATAAAATTAAAAAATAAGGGCTGGGGATATAACTCATTGTGAACCCTGGGATTCAATCTCTAGTACAAAAAATAATTTTTATAAATCAATTAAGACAAAAGCCCCAGGTATTCTGATAAATGGAAAAAAGACTTGAAGTACTTCACAAAAGAGGCTGACTATCCATCTGGTTAATAAGCAAACATTTCAAGCAATGGGCATGAAAGAGTGTTCATAAATTGTAGGACAAACATAATGTAAACACCAAGCAATTCTATCAGAATAGCTAAAACTAACACTATCAAAAACCACCAAGGCGGGCTGGGGATTTACCTCAGTGGTTTCGCCACCTGCTGCAAAGCTCAAGGACCCGAGTTCGATCTCCGGTACCGAAAGAAAGAAAGAAAAAAAAAACAGCAAGGAAGCTATGAAGTACATCTATAAAATATAACAACCATTTCTGAAAACTATTAAGCACTGTCTAATAAGTTGTATATATACATATACTATAATCCAGTAATTATAGTACTAGCTGCATTTCCTTCAGAATTGCATGAACATTAGGAGAGACATGGCTAAGAAAGTTCACTATAGCACTGTTTATAATAGCACCAAACTGAAAAGTCTAAATGCCCATTAACATAAATTGTAGTCTCCCCTTACCAGGGGACTCACTTTTCAAGGTTTTGTTCAGTTAGCTGTGGTCAATCATGGTCCAAAAATATTACACGGAAAAGTTCAATAAACAATTGATAAGTTTAAAATTCATAGTAACATGATGAAATCTTGTTCCATGTAGCAGAGAACATGAAGCATCCTTCTATCCAGCATATCCAGCTTATATATGCCACTCTAGCCTCTTAGTCACATGGCAGCCACCTTGGTTATCAGATCAACTGAGGTTGGTATCACAGCCTGTGTTCAGGCAACCCTTATTTTACTTAGTAATGGCTCTGAAGTACAAGGGTATAATGGTAGCAATTCAGATATGCCGAAGAGAAGCTGCAAATTCTTGACTTAAGAAAAACTATAGTATGCTAAGACTGCTAAGATCTACAATAAGAACAAACAATATCATGAAATTGTGGAGAAACTCATGCTAGTTTTGCCGTCACATCTCAAACTCCAAAAGCTTCATCTACAGTGCATAACTAGTAACTTAAAATGGAAAAGACATTGTAACTTGTAGGTAGAGGACATGAATAGAAAATACGTTTCAACTGGCAGCAACTTGTTGTGCCAGAAAACATTAAGCCTATACCAAGACTTCAGCAAGGGATATCTGAAACTAGTAACACCAAGCTGTTTACTGCAAGCGTCTGTGACACCGATTCAGAAGTTGGTCTGGACTGAATAGGTTGCATCTGCCAATGAAGAAGCTACTGCCACATTTCTAGTCCAGTAGATTGAGAAAAGACACCATTCAAAACAAGTCTTTAACTATGATGAAACTGGGTTCTAGATGATGCCCAGTAGAACCTACATTCATAAAAGTGCAAAGATGGCAACAGCACATAAAACATGGAAGGACAGATAACCTCTGATATATGGCAACTAGAACATATAATACCAGCAGTAAAAACTCATGCACTCTCAAAGAGAAAGCGAAATTTCTCTGCCTTTGTTCTAGCAGCATAATCAGAAAGTGGAGGTGACAGCTGTCTTGTTTGTGGAATGATTCTACTGATGCTTCATCCCAGAAGCGTAAAAATACCCAGAGGAGAAGGGTTGGATTTAAAGTCTGATTTAATAAAAGGCAATGTACCTGGCTGTCTTGAATCTGTTAGCTATGAAAGTGAAAATGTCATAGTTGTTTTTACCTCCAAATATAACCTTGCAATTTCAGCCCCTTTATCAGGGTATCATTTGGTTTCATGAGGACACATATACCCACCAGGTATTTGATCAGCAATAGAGGCAGAGCCTAAAATGGACATCAAAATAGTGCTAGAAATCATTTGCCATTGGTGACACAGTTACATTCATCAAAGCTGCAATGGATCAGTTGAAACAAGAAAATGTAAATGCCTCTTGGAAGAACTTATGGAGTGAAGTCATACTGATTTTAAAGGCTTCATGAGGTCTGATGGAGAAGTTAGGAAAAATAACTCAAGCAGTATGGTGGAGAAATATTTACCAACATGTTTGATCAAGTGGAAACTTAATGAAGGGAATTAAAAAGTATAAACAAGTAAGGAACTAGAGGAACTTTTTGAGTCATCTACAGCGGAAGTGGAAGATGAAGAAACTGAAGCAATTAGCAATACTGTCACTACTGAAATTTGCTCAAGTGTTTCAATTCACACAGATATTAGAGGACAAAATTACAGAATATGATCCTTGGATGGAACATAGCATTAGAATCACCTGTATCATTGCTGAAGGATCACATTTCCAAAAAGTTTCAGCAAAGTATACCTTCAAACTATCAAAGATCCCCAATGATTGACGTTATCTATTATTGACATCCAATGACTGACATTATTATGGCTTGATGATCCAGGATTGTGGAGAGCAGTGTTAGCCATAGAGGATCCATGTTTAATCTTACTCTCCATTGTATAGAGCAAGGAGACTGTTATGAGGAACCGCGTCCTTGCCGAATTAGATTGCCCTGGAACGTGATGAACGTTCTATAACCCCGAGAAATAAGAAGGCCTGTGAGGGCGTGGAATTCCCAAAGAACTAGTAAACAAGGAAGCAGGTGTTTTTGATAAAGGTCATGATTAATGACCTAACTCACAGAGTGTATAAAAGAAAGGTGAAAATAAACTTGCGCGCTCAGTCTTGGGAGCCCTCCTGAGTCTGTCTCTTTGTCTTATTTTCTCAGTCCTCCTTTCCCCCATTCAGGAACCTTTCGACTGGTGACGGCTGGTCCACCACACAGGATCACCCAAAGTACATGATTTTCCTGACACATCATCAGAAAGTGAATAGTGGGCCAACACACATCACAATGCCTACATCATTCACCTCACTTCATATATCACATAGGCATTATACCATTTCTCATCATCACAAGAAAGGTGAGTATGGTAAAATATTTTGAGAAAGACTACATATAACTTTTAGTATAGTTATAATTTTTCTATTGTTACTGTTGTCCACCTCTTACTGTGCCAATTTCTAAATTAAACTTATCATAGTGTTTAGTGATGCAAACCTTTTAGAGCTTTCAATGATACAAACAGGTGCTGCGGCATTCATGCCACCCTTGGTTTAGGAAAAAACTACAGAATTTGGTATTCTCCCTGGTTTCAGGTATTCACTGGGGGTTATAGAACATATCCCTGAAGGATGAGGGGATTACTATATTCATATAATGGAATACACAGCAATGAAAGAATGAACTATTGATACATACAATACAGATGACTCACAAACATGACACTGTATAAAATGAAATGGATACCTAGCAATATATGGTGTTCAAAAACCGGCAAAAACTAATTGTTATTATAATAGTCATTAATTTTAGAAAGAGGTAATGATTAAGAACAGACATTAGTGGACATCTAATTGTAATGATCTGTTTCTTGGTTTTCGCTATATGGGTATATTCATATGTGAATATTCAATGAGCTATATCTCACTATTTGTTATATTTCAGGGAAAAATTTTAAAACATTATGCAACAGAAGGAAGTAACAAATTTTAGGCCAGGCTGGCTTTAAACTTGAACTTCCACTGATACTTCTACCTCAGCCTCCCAAGTGCGGGGATTACAGACATGTGCCACCATGTCTGGCTAAAAATTTCTAAAGTTTTACTATATTTCCTCTTCTATTCGCTTTTCAGATCTTCAAGTATATTTTTAAATTTAGTGCCATGCTTACTCAGAAGTCTTTAGAAGCAAAGTTTTGTGGTATAAACAATGTTATTACCCATTACTCCTCATGCCAAATGACTTTGTTTCCCAGATAATACCTACCAATCACAACTGGGTAAGAGAAATACTAAAAGGTTTTTCCTAAATATTAGTGGCATGTATTCATTCTCTACATATGATGACTATTTACTGTGTACCAATCATGCATCATGCACTGTAATAAGTGCTTTACATAATTTCTAGAACTAAGCAAGGCAAACTATTAATAGTCCCATTTACAGATGATGAAATAGACTAAAGAAACTAACCTCATAAAACAAGTAAATCACAGAGCAGATATTCAAATCTAAATCTACCTGAATGCATTCCTTCCATCCTCTATATCCATTATTTTCCCAGTAAGTCTCCTTTAGTATTTCATCTATAATATATTAAGTGTGCATGGTTGCCAAATATTATCCAGACAAGTATTTTACCATTCAACCAGCAAGTCTATTCTGCTGCAAATAGTCACACTAGAATTAAAACACAAATACGCCATGTAGAAATCTGAAGAATCCATAACAATAACGAGAAAGGCCTCTTCAGAGAATCCACCTATTATATGAATGAGTCTTAAGAAAATATAGTCCATCTTTCTAGTCTACTCTTACCAATCAGAGAAAAATATATTATATGCTTGTGAAAATTTTCTAAGAACTTCAACACAATTATAAAATAGTAATGCTAACAGTGAAGATGGCATTCTAAATCAAAAGGTAGAATTACTAAAAAAGCTTTATGAAAATTTAACATTTAATATGCTTGTTCCAGCTCCCAAGATTTGTTACGGTGAATTTTCCACATGCTAGCAACCTGGAAAAACTCATCAGGACATACCTCTTCTGAGTCTTGTGATATGGTAGTTTCTTCATTCAAAACATACTGTCCTCTACAAAATTCTCTGATCCTCAGATTTAATGTTTCAGTTTCTTTTTTTAAGTTCTCATAACTTGGTAGTGGCTTAGTGGCTGTATCTGAGCCTCTAAAAGATAAAAACTCATCCAGGCTATTCTGAGATCCCCTTAAGCCAAGGGAATGATCATCTGAGTCAGAGTTTATGTCATCTTCATTAAGTTCTTCATTAACTAGACAGGCTGAAGAAGGTTTCAGACATACAGAAGCGTAATTTTGGCCATACAAAACTCTCAGAGTTTCTTCTGTCTTCCACTCAATCAAAGTCTCCCTCAGAACTTTAAGTAAGTTCGTCTTTGCAACTTCAGGACAGACCTGCACTGAACTAGAAACTTGGTTTGATTTGGCAAATTTCTTTTTAAGATGCTCAGCACTTTTCTTACTTATGCCTACAAGAGTTATATCTGACATATTGTATTTGTTTTCAAAATTTCCTGAAGCTTTTAATCTTTCATGTGAAGGAGTATTTGAAGAAATTTGAGTACTGACTTTCTGAAAAGGAAGTTCACAATCAGCAGCTTTCTCCTGAATACCTAATTTGCAACTGCCTAACTGCTCAGTGACTGCTACTACTATCTGTTCTTTGTCTTTGACTGTGGAGTTGGTTTTTTGACCAGCTTTCTTCTTCATTATGCTTTTCTGGTGCAGCTGTGGCCCCATACCCGTTGCATTTGGTCTCTTTCCCGGTAGAATGGAGGAAACAAAGTCTTGTTCATTATCACTGCTACTATCACCACAAGTGCTAGAAGAACTAGATTCATATTGCTTTTCAAAATGAGCAGGATTATCAATATCTGATGTTTTAATGACTTTACTGTGTAACTGTACTTCTTCTCCAGAATGGCAACTGTGAAATAAAAGATAAATACAATAACTGTAACAGGAAAGCAAAGTATCCCAACTTTATTTATAATTTGTAACTTTTAAGGTAGACATTTTATTCCCTAGGCACAGCCTTACGTATAGGTGCTGATATATACATTTTAAAAGAGCTATAATTTTTCTATATCTAACACATATTTGATATAGTGCTTTCATCTTTCTTTCTTTTACCCATTCACCCAATTATTTTAAAATGGTTAAAGCAAATTAAGAACAACAAAACTTTAATAATTCTAACCTACTTAGTTATTTTGACTTTTGTCTATTGTTTTTGTGGCTGCTTTATATGAACATTTAAAAAACGTTTATCTTTTGAAAATTTCATTACTGGCTTCTCAAAAAACACATTACAGGAACTCTGTTAAAGTCTGAAAGCTGAAGAGAGATGGGTAAACATTTTCCAATTCTGGTTGAGTTTCACATAGAAAATGCCATAGAATGAAAAGCAAAAGAAAGTCATAACAGAAAATAAAGTTGGCAAGCTAACATTTTCCAATGAAAGACATTTAAATTTGAAATTTTTTGAGAGTTCCAACAGAATGGTAACAATAAAAGACAACAATTGTCCCTCTGACTATGTTTTTCAACTTTAGGGTTTGATTTGAATAAGATTAAGAATTATGAAAGAGTTGGGCCGGGGATTTAGCTCAATGGTTTCGCCACCTGCTGCGCAAGCGGCAAGGACCTGAGTTTGATCCCCGGTACGAAAAAAAAAAAAAAAGAATTATGAAAGAGTGAAGGCAAAGTAACTTTGACAATTCAACCCGAGACAAATTCAGGACAGACAAGCAGTAGCTCTCATGCAAACATACATGTCAGAACTTTAAAACACTGGGATGAGAAAGTTTCTGGGCGAAGAAACATGCTGTGGGAAATGTAAAATAAAACGATAGGGGAAAAAGCTGAAAGTAAGGTTGTATATGGGAATGGAGAAAAGATGATATACTTTTTCAATATGAGGTATCATTTTTTAAAGTTAGAATCTAACCAAATAGGGGACTATCGGATAAAAAGAAAAGTAAGTATAATTTTAAAAATCAGAATAATTCAACTTTCATGTTTCATGCTTTCTCTTAGAAATTTAAGACAATTTTATTTTTCCTGAACTAGGCTGAAGCTATAAATTAAAGAGATGCATTAATAAATGTCTTACTTGTGGCTCAATATTACGTGTCTAAAGTAGTGACTAATAATTAGGAACATTTATTCTGAGAGTTAAAGGAGATGTTTTGATAGATAGCCAAGGATGAGCAAGCAATACTATGAGGAGGGTTTAAAAAAAAAAAATCACAACCTGGAATTTATATTAATGTATTAGATATTCTTTCAAATAATTAAATAACTGATACAGTAATGTCTTGAAATCCTGTAAAATAAAACCACAAAAACCTTTCAACAAATATAATTGGCACAATCTAACTGAGAAGGAAACACAGTATCTGAGATAGAGGCTATGTTTGGGTCATATTTCAACAGGTTCAATTAGACTTCCACAGTAGGAACAGCTGTACAATAAATCATACAGATCAAATACGTCGTTTTACCATCACAAAAGAAAAAGCTGAACACATCAAATATTTCTTTCTGTGGGCCAGAATAGGATACTTAACAATGCATCAGCACAGAAAGTCCAAGAGCTCATATCACCTAGGACACTCCTCATGTTCCTATTAACATGAATATCATATGGAAGGTAAGTGATACTGATTGAACCATACCTTTGTCCTTCTGTTAGCAGCTGAAAATCAGGTTGTCTGTGACAAAAACATAGAAATAGAAAAACTGAAGGCAACTGACAGGTCAAATGCTTTCAAGTATTTATTATAATTATATTAGATAGAAAATATAATTAAAAGAGAACAGTTCAAAAATAAGGATATTTTCCTTAAGAAAAAAAATAAAGGAAAAAGTACCGTGAAACTCATCAATAGAGTTCATTATATTCTCTCATCTAAAATTTACTCATTTTCAGAACTATGTGCCACACACCCAATAAAGTTTTCCTTGACTGACCTGGACAAAATGGTCTACATTATCTAAATGTTTTGATTTTCATGTTTAAGTCTGGTTCCTTATCTAGGATACAAGCTTCTTGATGGCAGCTTACAGTATGTTTATAATACTCTTATATAATCAGTAAGTCTTTTATCTTAATTTCTGAGAAATCAGTTATATTGTACTACGAATGTGAACTACGAGGTATGATTAAATATGTAGTGAATGTTTAAATGTTCAAAAAAAATCCATTAAGAAAGACACATTGTCATTAATTCCCATCACGGTACTCCCCCTTGCTTCAAACACACTTATTCCACCTTGTCATTTTCTGAAGCAGTTCTGGAAGTCTTCTCTCGAGTATCTTTGGTTGCACTATCATGGCTGCCTCAATGTCCCAAATCAATTCAAAACATTTACCTTTCATGGTCATTTTCACTTTGGGGAAGAGCCGGAGGCTACATGTTACCAGATCTAGAGAATAAGGTAGATGGAAGACACATCATACGGTTTTTATTAGCCTGCTTTTCCACTGGATGGCCCTCAGCAGCGGCATTCACTGTTATTTTTGATCACACTTTGTAAAGATGCTCACACAAGAGGACTTTCAGAACTGCTTCAGAAAGTGGCAAGAATGCTGGGGTAAGTGTGCTCAAAGCAACCAATTTTTTTTTTTTGGTACCAGAGATCGAACCCAGGACCTTGCGCTTGCGAGGCAGGTGGTGGAACTACTGAGCTAAATCCCCAGCCCAGCAACGAGTATTTTGAGGGAGACTCTGGCAATGTGTCTTAGTATAATAATTTTTTTAAAAATTTTAAACATTTTATAGTACATATATTGTGATGACACCTCACATGTAGATTGAATGATTTAACTCTAGAAACAATTTGGCCATGCAATACCAGAAATATCATTTAGCCATCATGATATTAAAAAGGGAGGAATAGTCTTCCAAATGTCACACACACACACACACTCTCTCTCTCTCATGCCAGATATATAAAGGAACAAACAGCAAATGAGTCCATGAGGACAGGAAAAATACTTCTGAAGTGACTCAGAAAATGCTATCTATCTACCTAGTGGTGCTGGGGATTGAGGTCAGAGCATCATGCATGCCATGTAAATGTTTTTTCCACTGAGCTACACCCCCAGCCTCCCCAAAGTGCCTTCTAAAAACTTCAAAACAGAATAAAAAGAAATATAAGGGTCAGGTATGGTGATGCAGGTCTATAATCCCAGCTACTAAGGAGACTGAGGCAGTAAGATTTAAGGGCAGCTTGGGTGACTTAGCAAGATCCTATTTCAAATTAAAAATTTAAAAAGACCCGAGGATGTAGCTTAGTGTTTCCTGAATTCAAACACCAGTACTTAAAACATAAACACACACACACACACACTTACTTATATGGGCCTATGTGTACACCACAGAGAAGGTAAGGAACTGTGCATATAAATCTCATTTAAGGCCCCAAGTAGAGTCCACCGACTTTGTGATGTTGCAAAAACTTTCAATTAAAGAGTGAATTAGACAGATGAAAGCAGAACTCCTTTGAATTATGACATTTTAAGGCTACCAGTAAAAAATGCCAGAGTCACAAGTATTTTTCTATATCATTAAACATGATAGCATTAATAATGGAACTAGACAACATATTCAACACAGGAGGCACTATGGGGAACGGGCTCTCTTATCAATCTTCTCCTTAGTTGTGGAAAAACTGCATTTTTTCCATTATATTCCTTCTTAGTACCATGTATCAGGAAGCATATAGGATGAAGCCAATATTCGACATCCCTGCTCGAGAGAATGTTCTGCAGCTCAAGAGTTCCCAAGACTAAAATTTCAAAATTAAAGCTAATGAGCAGTGAACTGCTTGAAAGTGATTTATTTTTTATTCTTTCTTTGGGTCTTAGCCAGGCAGATCTTTTTCCATGTGTCCCGACTACCCTATTTGTCCTATTGCTTTCCACTCACTAAAATTCTAGTCATAGCAGCTACCTATGACTAGCAGTCCTAGTCATAGGTATGATGGTACCTTTGAAGGTAACACTACAAAAGAGTATCATCATGTTAGAAGCCTTGAAACAGGTACAAATAATGGCTGTTCAGCAGAGAAATCCATATCCAAAGGGCCTGTTTTACTATAATTTAAAATTTGGTTGTGTGTATTTTCATATTAAACATTTGTTAAATAAACTTCTGTAATAGTAAAAAAAAAAAAAAATCACACAGTTACACCAAATAATTCAAGAGAATATCTATCAAGTACCATGAGAGATGCTGCTACAGGAAATTAGAGATGAAGGAAAAACTTGTGGCTAGGCCAATCAAGAAAAGTTTCAGAGAGGAATCATTTCAGTGGGGCTTACAAATAAATATACATCATGTTGTAGAGGGGGATCTGTGAGGATTTTCTCTACCTTCTGCTCAGTTTTACAATAAACCTAAAGTGTTCTAAAAAAAATAAGTCTACCTGAAAAGGGGAAAAAAAAGACATCAGTTTGTATATAAAGGCATTTAAAGTTAACCCTATGAATTTGTTGAGGTTTTATCCACATATTGTCACACCCTCTCTTTAAAAGAAATGTTATCATGCTGAAATCTACCCTGTTTCTTTAAAAACAAACAAAACCCCCTTCAATCATGTAGCCCACCAGCCCTTTTCATTGTAAGCTTTTTGGGGGGGTGGTGGTACTGGGGATTGAACTCAGGACCTTGAGCTTACACGGCAGGCGGTGGAGCCACTGAGCTAAATCCCCGGCCCCACTGTAAGCTTTCTTTAAAGAACTCTGGACTTGTCATTTTCAATTCTGTATCTTTTAGTCAGTCATTATTCATTCTCTTTCTCCTGGAATCTATACTCCTCTGAAATGGTTCTTGCTAAGTTCATCAATTATCATAGGATTGGTAAATCTAATGGATGTTTTTCAGTTTTTTGTTTTAAGGGAAGAGAATCAGTATGAAAGGAAATCTCAACAGAGGAAGAATAAATCATAAGGCAAGGTCCTGGAGAGAGAACTGAATCACTGACAAAGAGGAGCGTGGTGTATTAGAAATGAGCAGACAGAGAAGTGAGAGTACATATGAAGAAAATAATGTTGAAAGAGACGCTGCTCAATGCCCTCAATTATTTCAATAAATTAGTAGCTTAAATTATTTACTATAGATTGGGTTCAAGGTTTAAGAAGAGCAGAAAAGATCTGAATGTATCAGATAGCCAAAAAGAGATTAAGGAGAGAAAATGTGAGCAAACAATTGTGAACAAGGCCCAAAGAATATGGAGTACAGGCTTTGGTGCCAGACAAACCTAGTGGGTTTAACCCCTAATCTCTCTATGTAAACCTAGAGTCCTTTCCTATCGACTACACCTTTCTGAGTCTCAGTTCCACCATCTTTAAAATGAGTAATATAATATTTCCTTAGGGATGCTGTGAGGACTGCATTAAATGAGATAGCTTAAAGTATTAATGGTCTTACTTGAGAACTCCCTGCAATAATGTTTAATAATCTAAACATAGAAAAGTAAAAAAAGATGACTAGCACTTGGGAAGCTGGGCAGGGAAAGAGGTTAAAGGAGAAATCTCCTAGGATTGTCTTAAGAGGACAACACTCTAACAGCTGACAGAACTCAAGAAAACAAATATAATAAGGGTCTGCTAACCCAGAAGAAAAAAGTTGGGGGGACACAGGAGGCCAAAATTAGGTTAAAAACAGACTGATAATTGCAGATGAGATGGAGGTTGTGGTCACAAATGGGAAGTTATTTCAAGATCTTGGAAGCAGAAATCAGAACAAGATCTGAGTATGGCTAATCCAAGGGGTAATCAAAATGTAAACGTTATTGTAATGAACACAATTTTAGATAGTTTAATGAGAAATCCCTAGCTACACAACTCGATTCTCTCTTTTTGAGATAGGATCTCACACTATGTTGCCTAGGCTGGCCTTGAACTCCTGAACTCAATCAATTCTGCCTCTGCCTCCCAAGTAGCTAGGCCTACAGGTGCACACCACTACACCAGGCCTGATATATTTTGAAAATTAAAAGAAACTCTAATTTCTAAAGGTAAGAGAAAAATTAACATATATAAGTGTCTACTACATGCCATGTGGGTTTTTTTTTTTTTGGTACAGGGAAATGAACTCAGGACCTTTCACTTGCGAGGCAGGTGGCACTATGTGGGTTTTTAAAAAATTGTGGTAAAAGGGCCAGAGGCATATGTAGCACAGTGACAGAGTGCACACTTAGTATGTGCCAAGCTCTAAATTCAATTCATAACACAAAAATTAAGTAAATTAAAAAAAAATTTTTGTGTGTGCACCAGGGATCGAACTCGGGACCTTGCACTTTTGAGGCAGGTGGTGGAACCACTGAGCTAAATCCCCAGCCCAGTAAACAAAAATTTTAAAAGTTGTGGTTTATAACATTAAAT
The DNA here is from genome assembly GCF_053883595.1 of Heterocephalus glaber. NCBI lineage: Eukaryota > Metazoa > Chordata > Mammalia > Rodentia > Bathyergidae > Heterocephalus > Heterocephalus glaber. Next base: position 27,342,734 of record NW_028258296.1, on the reverse strand, counting down.
TTACCACTTCATGCATTTTTAGGGACACAGTTCAGTGCATTTACTTTAAGCAAATTTATACTGTTGTGCAACTATCTATCTCCAACCATTGTTCATCTTTCTAAACTGTACCCTTAGTGGCTTATATATCTTCACACAACTTACAACTATTTTTTATAGGTAAGGAAACTGAAGCTGAGAGGTTAACTGACTTTCTAAGACCACATAGCTAACAAGTAATAAGTTTAATTTCAAACTTAGGCTGGATTTCAAAGTCTTCAATCTTTCTACAGCATGTTGCTATTAACGTCAGAAAAAAAGACTCCAAAAAAGTTGTGAGGACACCACCTTGTGCTTACTCTTTCTCACAGGAATTCTATGTACTTTACAAATTACTATTTTCCTCTCCTTTAATTTTTCTGACTTCAGGCAAAGAAAACTACACTCGATGTTGTTTCTAGATGTTAATTGTTTATGACTGACACTACTCATTCTAGTTCCTGATTTATAAAATGAAGAATGGTACTGGAAACTAAAATAAACTAGATTTGAGTTACTCAGGAATTAGATGAAAGATTCCTTGTAAAAACCTCAGTTTGTTACAAGGCACCAAGTTACACTGCTTTCTTTTCTGTACTTTTTTGGATGAAATTCAAATTCTTTTTGTTAAAACTGCTCTTTTTCTTTATTCTAAGTATTTTCCATTCCCTTTTTCACAATTCAAACAGCCCTGGATCTAGTTCTTGGAGCTCAATTTAACAAAAGTAAGTAGCCATCCCAGTTAAAGGATACCTTTAAAATGGTTCTTCATAAATGTTTCATCTTATTTCCACTAAGGCATAAATTAAATGACTAGCTTTAATTTTAGCCAAGTAAATCTAAAACTAGAAATACCTGTGTATGTGTGTGTGTGTGTATATAAATGTGCATACATACTATTTGAAATATGTATATATGTACATGCATGTGTGTACATATACAGAGTCTGCCAAAAAAAGTATACACTTCAGGAAAAAATATGATGTTTTTTCAACAGATGGTATTACCCTCATATGGGGGACTCTAGAGGATGTAGTATACAATGCCAGCCCTTAGAGAAGAAACTGAAAATGCATGTGCAGCAATCTCAGTGACCAAGGTTACCCAAGCAGCAGTTTGCCATATTAATAAATGTCTGGAAGCCAATGGCCACCACTTTGAGCACCTCTTGTAATTGTAGAGGCCAAAGGTAACTTGTATTAATTTCATGATGTCTCAATAAATTTAGTATTAAAATATTTATACAAGTTTTTCTTTTCCTGAAGTGTGTATACATTTTTTATGGACTCTGTATATATATCATTTTCATACACACACACACACGCACACACACAATGTATAAATCAACAGAAGCAGCACACTGTAATTCTCCCGTGGTGGGAACTTTTCAAATAATATTTTGAGACATGTTAAAATCTGTTTCGGAAAGCTTTTATTCTGATACTGAGCAACAGAGGTGGCTGTTTAGAAAGAGGATATAAAAGTTAGTTCTGTAGAGGTTTTTGGCTTCCACGCCTGAGACTGTACTATGTTTATTGCCAAGAAGTGATGTGTGAAAAATCCCCTACTCTGGACCACATGATGGCGCTTTTAGCTCTGTCAGCATTAAAAATTCACTCCAATTTGGTCTTTTAAAAAAATCACATTTGCTTGTCAACGTTTGTCCTTCCTTCTTGCTGTCTGGCTCATAATCCAAGAAACATTGCTACTTCAGACTTTTCAGACCTACATTTAACTAAAGAGGATTTATAAATGCAAACATATGACTATCTAAATCAGCACACTACAGAGCATCAAAACTGTATGTGGTCTATTTCTGGCCACTAAATGGGTAAAAAAATTCTAACTCACAGAGAAACATATTGCATTATGACCTAAACCATTCTAGGTCAATGCTTTGTCTCTAACAGGATATCAAGAGACATTTTGTGAAAAGTACTGCTCCTCTGCATGTCTTTAAGGATATATTTCAGATATTTTTTTGGATCTTGAAGGACTAAAAAGTCTTCAAGGCCCTTCTGACTCCAAAGTCTTGATCAAAGTATGAGTACTAGAAATTATTATGAATTTGTCTAAGTTGTTCTTTAATCACTTATATATCTGTATGGATTAGATAGTAAACATACCATAGTATATAATGTCATAAATTTTAAGGGATATTACTAGGCTTTAGTATTTTTAAATCTGGAGAGTAAATTTATACTAGTGTTAATGACAATGAAAGATCAAATTCACTATTCTATTTCCAAAAAGTGTGTAAGACTAGGGTGTCCCCAAAGAGGTCAACTTCAGATTGTTCAGGATATAATCTAAAATATCCCTAACATTTTTTCATAATTTAAAAACAATCCTTTATCACCCTTCATCTTTACAGACTAAAGAATTCAAATTATTAAAGTCAGTAACTTTTTATTCTAAATTCTTAAATCAGATTAAGCCTTTGTTATAAGGTAGTATAAGTTCATCTAGTCTTACGCTGATAATTTTCATTTTTGTAAATAAGACCTTTCCTTATCTAAAAAAGTCCCACTACAGTAGCAATGACTAAAGACACAACTGACTCAGAACTGCTAAATATTAGAACTAAAAGGAACTAATAGGCTAAATGCAACTTTCTACTTTTACAAATGAGGAGACTGAGTGAGGTCTAACGCTGATAATCTCTCCTATAATAAAAACAACTAAAAACCTGAGTTACATTTAACAAAACTCTTCTTCAAACTGAAGATTAAGGGAATTGTCACCAGCATTTTACAAAATCAACAGATTAGAAAATAACACAGGTGCTTCAGCAACTTTTTTTCCAGTTATATGCATATATCAGACCATGGTGTAAAATGCATTTATGACGGTGGTCACACAGTTTAGAAGTCATTGCAATAAGTTATCTAATTTTGATTAGATTTAAAATATTACTTTTATTTAAAAATTTATTAATTATTATGGTAATATTGTTACTTAGTACAATGACTCACTAAGTTAATAAAAATATCTCTGCATTAAATACTAAATAATACCATTTAAAACAAGCCATATTTTCCCTTTAAAAAAAGACTGGTTGTGAACACTGTAGCCTTTATCATCTATGAACAGACAGACCTTCTTTTAAGGGTCACATTTCTGCAGAGATTATATGTATAACAGCTAAACAATCTTTCTCAAATAGCAAATTCTAGAATTCTGATCCTTAGCAAAAACTGAAATAAACAAAAAGCATAAACAAAACAAACAATACCCAAAGAGTCTGTGAAGAAATAGTGACCTCTAGTGGACTCATTAAATGATACTGCCATAATCCCTGTCCCTAATAATTTAGAAATTAAAGTAACACTGATACATCCAGATAGAAAAGATACTGATATGGTTATAAAACTGATGAGTATCATACAAAATTAAGGGCTATTGTTACATTATGTACAACGGGACAAATGTATATTTATAAATTATTTACTGGTTTCTTCTAATCAAGTGGAAAATGATGAATAGAACCCTGGCCTTATTCAGACTGTATCGCTAGCTTAAGAAAAACATTTAACTTTTCTAAGCTTATTTAATGAAGGCATTAGTTAAATCCAGGGATTCTTTAAGCTCTTTAATTATAATTTTTTTCTTTAATTCATCTTTTAAACCAACACCGTATGAAGTTCTGCTCAAAAATATTTACTGGTTCCCCAGTACTTGAGAATATGCCAAACTCAGGCTGGGCTCTTGTTAGTTGGTTATTTTTTTTCCCTCAATATACAGAAATTTCCTGAAATCTATGAGAGACACATTACAAGATCCCCCCGCCCCAGGGGATGCCTGAAACTGTGGGTAGTATCAAACCCTATACTATATAATATGTATTTTTGTTTTTTTTTTTAATAGTAAGTGACTAACAGGTAAGTAGTGTATATAGTGTGGATACATTTGAAAAAGGAACGATTCATAATCTGGTCAGGAGAGAGCCAGATGGTATGAGATTTTTATCACTTAGAATGGTGTGAAATTTAAAACTTATGAAGTTTTATTTCTGAAAATTTCCATCTAGTATTTTCAGACTGCAGTTGACTGTGGGTAACTGAAACAACAGCAAGTGAAACCATGGCCAATGGGGGACTACTGTGTACTTATTTTAATTTTTCTCACTTTTGTTCATCATTTCTCATTAAACAATCTCCTAATCTTACTAACTTATGTTACATGTACCATTAGAGTTGGTAAAAAATTGTTCTGCCATCAATCACTGCTAAACTCATGGGGTTTTTTTGTTTGTTTTGGTTTTTTTGAGACAGGATCTCACTACGTAGTTCAGGCTGTCCTTGAGCTCACAACAATGCTACTATCTCAGCCTCCGGAGTGCTGGGATTACAGGTGTGCACCACCACGCATGGAAATAGGTTGGTTTTTATACATTTGGGGGTGTGTGCGTGCAGGGATGCATACATATGTGCAGCGCCTGCCAGGAACTAAGGACATAATGCACACTTTGGATGTAAATTATTAGATTATGCAAACATAGGCCATTTTAATCTTTTTTAGTGAGGTAGGGAAGGATACAAATAAGTTAGAATTCTAAGAACAACAAAAAAGTGACAGGGTTTTAATTTTTGGGGAAAAGTAGGCATTCTAAACATAATATGGTAAGATATTAGGAAAAGGTTAAAGGTAAAAACTTAGCTAAAGGAAGTACCAATAGCTATGTTTGAAGTAAGTAGAGAGGGCAGGAAAGGAGGTTTGGTAAATGGTTTTGGGCCACATATAAGGATGACACAGTGGGTTAAATTTAACAAGCACAGGAGGTATCTCTGGAGACCAAGTTAATAATTTAAGAAAAACTGGTCTTGGTGGGGAATGGAATATATCACTATTGTAAGGCTGAGGCTGTAATGGGCATCTGGTAAAATACTAAAGCATGAGAAAAAGAGTGAAAAGTAAAAGAAGAGCATAGTTTCCCAGTTACTTTGGACAATACAACAATCTTACAACCTCCAGATAAGAAAGTTGACACTAATTTGTGCAGTAATGAACAATTTAGTTTTTATTATGTTCAATTCAATTAAGGCCACAGGTGAGTTTTACATATTTGAAACCACACAGGATTGGACTGACAAAGATGTCTGCCATCAAAGGTTCTGTCACTGGGGCCGGGGATTTAGCTCAGTGGTTCTGCTGCCTGCCTTGCAAGCGCAAGGTCCCGAGTTCAATCCCCAGTACCAAAGAAAAAGGTTCTGTCATCAGCACAGTTCAACTGATGCTAGTTGAATTTAGGGGTGTCATATAATCTGCATCAGATAAGATTTCAAAGGTTTTTTTGAGGCAAAGCTCTATAGTTAATTGCATCTCATTACATTTTAGTCATTTAGTTAGTATAGATCTTCACTATATTCCCATTACTGCCTTGTGTTATTATAATACTATTTCAAATATGAATTATATGGGACATTATTTAACCTCATTAAGCCTTTGGACTTTCTAGACAATAGTTAAATTACCATAATAATTTCTGCTACCTTTGTTATAGAATCATGCCATTTCATTCTCAATAAAGATTTTTTCCAAATTCAGCACCTATGTAGAATACTGCAGGTATTTAAATATTTCCCAGGAGGCAAAACCTCTGCAATGACCATAAACTGTTTTTGTAAAACAATAACACTTTTTAAATTTGGCTTTATTTGAATTTATAAAAACATTGTGCTAATTTTAATAAAGATTAAAGTAGTAAAACTTTTTAACTTTGGTACAAAGTTTCCTAACAAAGTGAGTTCAAATGGAATCCAAGACCTAGTATCTTCTGAAAAAGTTTAATATTAACTCAGGATGATTAGATTATCAACATTCATAGAAGTCAAAATTAAAGCTCCAGTCTGGTGATTAAAGCTAAAACAGTAAACAATATTTATATGTATGAATTTTCTGATTTTAAGTTTAAAATCCTTAATAACTATTCTTTTTTTTTTTTGGTACCGGGGATCAAACTTGGGACCTTGCACTTGCAAGGCAGGTGGCGGCACCACTGAGCTAAATCCACGGCCCCTTAATAACTATTCTTAAAATAAAACCATTTCCCCCAAAAGTGTGTAAAAAGTAACACTCTACTGAAAAGTAGACCCTATTCTCAGGCTACCTGAAAAAGCAGAAAGAAATTATTAGAATATATGAACAAATGTATATGAATAATTATTTAAATTACCTGTCTTCTTCTCGAACCCATACTGGAGTTTTGGGAATCTGTGCTTCAAAAAACTTAGATGCTTTGTAACAAAAACTGCTGCAAAAAGACTGAAGAGGACACGTTAAAATTATTTTTTCTTGTTATGAAACATAACTTATATACAGAAGAGAGTATAAAAACACAAACATGTAGTTGAAAGAAAACAAAAACTCATGAATCTTCTACTACCTATGGCCAGAAATAAGGTACAGTACCTTTGAAGACTTTCATGTGCTCCTCCCTAACAGTACAGCCCTCCAAATTTCCCAGAGGTAAGCACTACCATGAATTTGCTGTTAATCATTTCCTTGCTTTTCTTTGGCTTTACCACCTACTATATATTCCTATAAAACATCATTCAGTTTTGCCCATTTTCCAACTTTATCTAAATGGAATAACATTATTAGGTATTCCTGTCTTTTGTTCAAAATCATGTTTTTAAAATTCACAGTTATTCACATAGCTTATTCATTTTCACTGTATATTACATTCCATTGTATTAGTATATTACACTTTATTATTTATGGACAATTGAGTTGTTTCCAGTTTTTTGCTATAACTTCAGTATTACTTATGAACTTTTTAATGATTATTAAAATTTTGGTAAAATATGCATAATATGAAATTTGCCACCTGAGCCATTTATAATTATTCAGTGACATTTTCTTTCTATTGCATCACCACTAGCATTTATTTTTAGAAGTCTCTGCACCTTACAGAACTGAACACTATACTTGTTAAACAAGAACTCTGCATTTCCAATTCATTGACAAGCACCATTCTGTTTCCTGTCTATAAATTTTATTACAGTAGGCATTTAAGTGGGATTAAATAATATTTGTCCTTTTGTCCTGGCTTATTTCATTTAGTGCAATGTCTTATAGGTTCATCCATATTGTAATGTGTGTCACACTTTCCTTCCTTTTAAGACTGAATGATATTTCAATGTATGCATATACTACATTGGCTAATCCAGCTATGAACATTCTTACACGTCTGGATACATATTATTGGTAGTGTACACAGGCAAGGAATTTTTTCAGTTTCTATAAGGTATATACAAAGAAACAGAAAGGCATGCTCATAAAGAATGTGCAAAGTTTCTGGGGATGTAGCTCAGTGGAAGAACACTCGCCTAGCATGCTTAAGGCCCTGGGTTCAACCTCCAGCACCACAAAAAAAAAAAAAAAAAAAAAGTACTTAATATTGTCATATTAGTCATCCAAATTAATTATATAAAAGTTTCCTATTAATTTGTCTCTTTATTATATACTCTCAATATAGATCTATGGTCAATTATAGGTGGGAAATATAACTTCTTACCTCTGGCTTATCTTTTCACTTTTTGGAAACCTCTAATAAATAAAAGTTTTAAATTATAATGTTGAAAATTTATCAGATTTTCTTCCATGGTTTATAATTTTCTATCTTTTTTGTTGTTGTTTTTTGGTTTTTTTGGTACCGGGGATTGAACTTGGGACCTTGGGCTTGCGAAGCAGGCAGCGGAACCACTGAGCTAAATCCCCGGCTATAATTTTCTATCTTAAGAAATCCTTCTCTAAGTTTATAATCGTCCATATTATTTTCAAAAAAGGTCTGACTTTTACATTTAGTTCTTTAATCTACCTGCTTTGACTATGTAGTGAGATTGGGGTCATTTTCATTTTTTCCATCTGGATCTAACTGTGCCAGGATTGCTGAAAAGCCCTTCCTTTCCCCACTGACCTTACAACACTTCCACTGTCATGTATTAAATGTATCCACATATGTGGTGACTCTGTTACTGGATCTTGTTTTATGATTTAGTGCCAACAGGCACTTTAAATTTTTAAATATTCAAGTTTTAATTAAAGCTTAAGCAAGGAATTATTTTTAGTACTACTCTGAAGTCCTTATAAATAAGAACAAATTTTTAACATGGTTCTTTTCTAACAGGCAAGTTTTATTTTGAATTCTATTTAATATCATATTAAAAATTAACTGCCACATTGAGGGTAGACTTTGAACTTACCTTTCTTTCAGTAATATCATAAACTTTATTGGTTTTGGTAGAAATTTTATATTTCTGTTTTGGTACCTAAAGAAAAGAGAGTTTAGCTTACAAAAGAATCTCAGTAGTAACCATGAATTTAGACTCCATCATATTTTGGCCAACCCACGTCATTAATGACCTCACATTTTATTTCCTGATCCTTCTACAAAGTATTTTGCTCAATTAAAAAAAGCCTACATTTTTAAAAAGTAGTACTTACGATGCCCAGTTTTTTCTGACACAAAGGATAGCCACAGAATTTGATAATTGAACGTTCAATCACAACATCACTATAGTGAGCAGGGGTGATGAACTTCCCCTATAATGAAATCAGAAGGGCATTTACTCTCAGATTAATGGAAAGGGTCATTTATTAGCGCTTTAATCCTTATGAATCTCATCTGAAAATACAGGGACAATAATAGTACTTACCTCACTGGGCATGGTGGCACACACCTGTAATCCCAGCCTTTGGGAGGCAGAGGCAGGAGGACTTCTGCAAGTTCAAGGTCAGCCTGGATTACACAGCCAGTTCAAGGCCTACTCTGAACTACATAGTGAGATCCTGTCTCAAAAAAATAAGTGCCTACCCAAGTCTGAAGTGAAAATTAGAGAAAATAAAGGAAAAGTATTTAAAGACATGTTTGACATATAGTAAACACTACAAAAATGATTATTATTTTAAAAAACTGTCACTGCAGATTGGTGATCTTTGTATATTACACAGTTGAAATAAATCTGGGGCAGCAGGAAGAAGTGGTGTTATAAATATTTCAAAACTAAATGATGACAGTATCTTTTTTAAACAAGTACTATGCAAAAAAATCATCTAAACCACATAAAGTAATAAAACAGAATTTTATCTATTTTTAGAGCATAATTAAAAAAAAACAACAAAGCATATGAATGTGCTATGATGACTCCTGAACAAAATTTTGTGCAAAAATCTTCCTGGTGTTTTAAAACAATTGTAGAGAATAATATGAAGGTGATAAACTAATACCAAATATTTTAGTTTGACATCTTCATGTTTAAATAATCTCAATTCTTATTTCGTAACTTTGAAATCTTTTTGAACAAGGTATTTTTCTGCTTTTATAGGGATTGAAGTACTCTATTGAGAATGAAAAAGTTTTGTGTTTCAAATTAAACATTTCCAGTTTGTCTGTTTTCCTTAATATTACATATACATAGATGCTGATGTAGTTATCTACCAACTTAAACATATTCTTCTTGCTTAGTAAAGTCTCTGAACCATATTAGTTTTGCAATAAAAGGTGTTTTAATTTTTTTCTCTTAAGGATTGTAAGTATAAAAAAATTCTGCCATTCATTCAAAATTTTAAAGCTTTTTAAGAAAACAAAAATTAATTATAATTTTGTTCTGAGTTAAGTCAAAGTACATTTCAAGTATTTAAAATATCCAAATTAATGAAATAACATTAAGAAAAATCTGTTACTTAAAATAGCACAAAAACCAGATGATTAGAAAACTGACAATTGTGATTACTATTACAAAGGGAAGAAAATCAAGTGAAATAGCAGACTAAAAAGAACTACAACTAGAAATAAAATGTACATTTTTTTACTTTTTTATGTTAAAAATTTATTTTGATTCACAATTGTACATATTAATGGGGTACCATACGTTTTGATACATATATACAGTGTGGAATGAGAAAATCAGATTATAACGGACGTGCACTGCCTCACATACTTCCTTTCTAAAGGAAAATTATTTAAGTATTTAATTTTTTAAAAGTATTAAATTTTATTTAAAATTCACTCTCAGTAATTTTTTTTTTCTTTGTTTTTGGTACCAAAGATGGAACTCGGGACCTTGTGCTTGTGAAGCAGGTGGTGGCACCACTGAACTAAATCCCTGGCCTTACTCTCAGTAATTTTAACATATACATTACTTTTAATGATAGTCATTTTGTGTACTTATTATCTTTTATTAATGCATTTTAAAATCATTGTACAAGTGGGCCAGGGATTTAGCTCAGTGGTTTCGCCACCTGCTGCGCAAGCGCAAGGACCCGAGTTCCATCCCTGGTACCAAAAAAAAAAAAAAAATCATTGTACAAGTAATATAATATACTAGTTGCCTATTTTAAAATGCATGATTTAAAACCAGTGCACATCTGAGTCTGAGGCAGAAGATCACCATGAGTTAGAGGCCAGCCTGGACTATATAGTGAGTTCAAGGCCAGCCTGAACTACATAGCGAGACCAGGAAAAATCCATAATTTATTCAGCATGTACTGACATCTAATGACTGAAAACAAATTTAAGACTTCAATAATACAAAGAGGTCTCGTTTTGCAGAGATTTAAAGATGTTATACTATAAAACTAATATGTCAATACATACACATTCCATTAAGAAGTCTTCTGTGATATTCTCTTCTAACAGTTGTTCAACAAAATGTAGAGCTTTTCTTTCACACTCAATCTTCTTTTTCACAGATGCTTCTAGTTCTGCTTTCCTAAAATTTTAATAAAAAGTTAATGTATTTACTATATAAATTTTGTCTCCAACATTCCATGTTTTAAAATACAACAATAACCTAACTATCTTGTCATTTAAGTTTATAGTTTTTTGGGGTTTTTTGGTACCGGGGATTGAACTCGGGACCTTGCCTTTGTGAGGCAGGCGCAGGCACAACTGAGCTAAATCCCTGGCCTAAGTTTATAGTTTTTAATGCTGTTACTTTTTTTTTGGTAACTGGGATTGAACTCAGGACCTTGCACTTGCGAGGCAGGAGGAGGCAGGCCGTGGCACCACTGAGCTAAATGCCCATCCCTAATGCTGTTACATTTGATCCAATACTTTTCAAAACAAAACAAAAAAAGCTACTTTTTGCACTATATACAGTGAAGTTGGCCAGGAGGATTATTTCCAGGTTTAATACCAGGAAGCATTTACAAACTCCCACAGGCAAGAAAATGAGGTGAAGGGCTGGGGATTTAGCTCAGTGGCAACGAGCCTGCCTCGCAAGTGCAAGGTCCTGAGTTCGATCTCTGGTACTGGAAAGAAAAAAAAATATATATTATTTTATATATAAATATGTATTATATAAAATATATTTTATTTATATTATTTTATTTCTAGGGCCAGGGATTTAGCTCAGTGGTTTCATGGCCTGCTGCTCAAGCGCAAGGACCCAAGTTCGATCCCCAGTACCAAAAAAAAAAAAATTATTTTATTTCTATATTATATATAAAAGAAAATGAGGTGAAAAAAATGTGTTTATAATTTATCAATCCCTATATATACCTACGAAGAAAAGCTTTTCCTCTGATATGAAGCCAGAAATGAGAACAGATTAGAAAGGAAAAAAGATGACTTCTAAGTAGAAATTTCTAACAAGTATCAAAAGTTAACTGATGGTCCATTTTGATAGAACAATACAATCATACTTACAAAAAGTGCTTACTTTTGTTGTTAAGTCTTGTTAAATAACTATACTGACATGAATGTGTGGTTTAGGAAAATAAAAGTCTTCCTAGGAGGGTTTGTCCTTGTTATCAATGGGCCTCTGACAACCTCTGCTGGTCCCCACACAATATGGAACATAAAAGCAGAGACTATCTGACCAAACAATAGGTTAGGACAGTGGTTCTCAATCCCAACTGCCCATTAGGATCACTTGAGATTTGAAAAAATATCATGCCTAGGTCCTACTGAGGCTAATTAAATCAGAATCTCTGAATATGGGGCCTAGATCCTGATTTTTTTTTTTGAAGTGTTCAGTTAATCAGTCTTACTGTTCAACAAAGTTGAGAATCACTGCCAGAGGATCAAAGATATTAACCTTAGTGACTTACTTGCTCCTTTCCTGCACTGGTTACTACTTATCTACCAGAACTACCTTTGCTGGCCTCCTTGTCCTTGACTTGCCTCTCAGGTCTGGGCCTAGAATATCCTTATCAATAAAAGACTACCAAGACTTTAATTTTTTCCCAGACCAGTATGCTTTCCAAAAACAATTTGGAGTTCTAAGAGTTATTCCAACAATCTGTTTTGTCAAATAAGGACATTACAGCAAGAAAAATTTTAAGGCCAGGTGTGGTAGTTCATGTCTGTAATCTTAGCTACTCAGGAGGCTGAGGTAGGATGATCCCAGGTTCAATCCCCAGTATTACCAACAAGAAGAATTTCACAACTAATACCTATTTGCACACTGTTTCATAAAGACTACCTTTACATCAAAGAAGTATGAAAGACAAACATTAATTTCTTGATATTGAACACATTTAGTTTCATGAAAAATTTGTTATTCTTTTTTTCATTTTGTGTCTGCCAATAAAAGCCTGTCATGTAATAGGGTTAGTATACAACCTACGTTAAGGAATTGCTGACTCAAAGCCATCAGCCATCCCGATCATCTGAGCCACACTCCTTCTGCTATCACAAATGATAACAGGCAGTGTGGGCAATGGGAGCAGATCCCAAATCTTTTTGGCCTCAAGGACTCTGTAATACTCACTTACAGCCTTCGCTTGTGTGGATTAAATCTGTCAATTTACCACAGGATTAAAATGGCAATTTTTTTTTTAAACATTGTATTTACTAAGATTCTGTCAATAGCTTTATGTAACAAGATAAGAATACTAGGCCTGCCACTCAACTTGTTTATAAGTCTCAGCTTCAATATGAAGCTGTTTAAAAACAAAAAATCAAAACCTCCTTTTTACGTGCTAAATATCTTGGCAAGAGTGCCATTAAACATAATAATGAACTTGAGACAGCAAGAGTAAAGAGTTAACAAAAGCTAAACATGGCAGCCTAAACAACATTCATACAAAAAAATTAACTAGCATTGATTACATAAAATTTTCCTGATTGGTTAAAACTCAACAGTATAAAACATGCACTTTAGAATATTTAGCTATTAAGTTCAAAAAATACCAGTGTCCATATGAAACAATTCCTCTCCAAAGCCAAAGTATAGTCAAAAATTAATTCAAATGATATGAACATATTCTAAAGCTAAAAAACATTCAGTTGTTATTGATGTGGAGGTCAACCCAGAGCTTTGGGGCTTTCTCACATTGCAAAGGGCTGTAAAACAGCAAATTTTAAAGCATTTATTTACAATCATTTAGTAATGACCAATCCACTGCCTTTACATCTTCTTAAATGAAAAACTTTCTAAGAATGGAATTGTTATATTTTTTCTATTTTTATAAATTTCAATGTCTGTCTTAATAGTAATCAGCTGAATTGAATGTAGAACTATATTTCAGTTGAAATAAATGTATAGCCACTTCCCTCAACTACTTAGCTGTCCTATGGATTGTTTCATCATCCTGCTCAAAAATCTTTAAGCTGAGGGCCCAGGATTTAGCTCAGAGTGCCACCTGGCCCGCAAGTGCAAGGTCCTGAGTTCGATCCCCAGTACAAAAAAAAAAAAATTAAGCAGGGGCTTGCGCTCAGCGGTAGAGCACTTATCTAGCATACATAGGATCTTTGGTTCAATCACCAGCACTACACAAAATAAAAAACAAACCAAAAAACATTTGGTTTATCTGTATTCCTCAAACTGTACAAAATGTAATCTCCACAGGTTTGTGGTCAGATTAGTGATGAGGACAGTTGTAAATCACTGTCGAAATCAATATTAACTTTATTCTTACAGTAATTCCTAAAGCCAAATCAGTTTAGTCACATTATTCCATAAGGAATAGTGAAGTAGTCTTCAAAACATCTCAAATTTAACTAGTTTCTTTATTGCTAGTTGATGACCAGTTCTAATGTCTTAAAACTTTTAAAACTTAAAACTTCAATCGTATCACTCAGTTTCTTAAAGCTTTCTCATTTGTACTTAGACGACCTAAATTTCTCATTTCTACCAGGTAGAGTACTATGTGAACATGACTATGCTCTTTTCTTCCCTTGCTCAGTGTCACACAGCATCCTAGGCATCTTTCTGTGAAGTTCCCAAGCCTTTTCTTGCCTCAGGGTCTGCACACATACTGTCACCTGTGGCTGGAGGTCTTTCATCACTACTTATTGCCTGGCGAACACCTACTTAGCCTTCAGGTCTCAACTTAATTATTACTTTCTCAGAGAAGCCTTTCCCTGAAAACCCACAGACAACTTCCATTAAATTGGGCTTATGTTATTATCAGTTCCTCCTAACATCATGATCTTTTTCTTATTATGATTTGTAATTATGCATTCATTTGTGTTTAATCGCTATTTCTCTGTTCCACGTGTCAGTTTTGATCAACACCATATTCTTATGGCCTAACCCAAGTCTGGAATATCTTATGATCAGTGAATAACTGTTTTACAAAAATGAATAAATTAAGACCAAAGCCAATAAAAAATAAGTCTTCATAGTCATGTCACACTACAGGTATATACACATGTATTTTGATCTCCACAGACTATGATTCTAGAAACTTTTTGTGACAAGAGATAATATCTTGCCTTTTTAGGAGCCAAAAGACAGTACAGAACAGCTTTTTAAATTTTTAAATGAAAACTTGGACATGATGTAGCAAAGAAAAGGTTTCTTGGAGTGCTAAAGAGAGAAACTTGGAGAGTGAAGCTCTGACATATACAATGATAAAAAGAGAGTGCACCTGAAGAGGTAGCAAAGGCGCACCTAGTTAATTCAGGAAGTTCCCAAAGACACCTTTCTAGTTTTGGTTTTCTTAATCTCTCATAATTTTCTTCAAAAAAAAGGTACTCTGAGGGCCAAGGCTTTAGCTCAGTGGTTCTACCACCTGCCTCGCAGGCACAAGGTCCCAAGTTTGATCCCTGGTACCAAAAAAAAAAAAAGGGACTCAATTGTTTTAAAAATGGATTCAATCACTAATGTGAGTTAAAAGATAAGTGGATGCAGTTGTCATACCTTTTAGAAGCATCTTGTCTCAAGCCACTTGTTTGTTTAGTACCTACAATTGAAAAAATAGGTCAGGGCAGGCATGGTGGTGCACATCTGTAATCTCAGCACTCGGGAGCCTGACGCAGGATGACTGCCCTGAGTTTGAGGCCAGACTGGGCTACATAGTGAGTTCAAGGCCAGCCTGAAATATACAGCTAGACCCTGTCCCAAAAATACTAAAAAAAGGTCAAACTTACACAAATGCATTAAGTACAGAATATATTCCTGCCCCTGTAACAAACTGTAGACTTTTTTGGCACACATTTCATTTTCAAGTAAATCAAAATGAAATAGGATTATCTGATTTTTGTAAATTAATTATTCCCAATTTTCCTTGGCTAAAAATGATAGCATTAGGTCTTGAATTTTTAATCACAGTTGCTTAAAATCATAGTTCCAAAAAAATCCCTGATCACTTTTTGGGTAAAGATCTCTACGTCTCCCAAATGTCCGCTCCCGGGGTTAGAGGGAGTACGACAAGCCCAGAGAACTGGGCACCAAAGCTGCCTGGAAGGAGGACTCCCGGAGGTTCCAGGCCAGCTGCACACGGCCTGCCGACGGTGCCCTCGACACTTGGGGTCCCCAGCAACTCCACCTCCCCACGCCCCCACCAGGGATCAAACTCAGGACCTCCCGCTTGCAAGGCAGGCGAGGCGCCACTGAGCTAAATCCCCGGCCCTCCCACTGCCTTTTCCCTAAGAGGCTGTGCCGGCAGCCCACTTCGGAGGACATCCCGCAACTCCCGTAAAAAAGCCTGGGGTCGGGCCGGGAAGTCTTTCCCAGAAGCGCGGGGGTTCCGGACCCTGTGGGCGCTTCTCCCGAGGCGCCGCGCTCCTCGGTATGCAACTCGGTCGGGGGCCCAGTTCGCAGGGTCCAGGCGTGGGAAGAGGTCCTTGTTCCTACCTGTAGCCTTCCGGGAGGCGGGGGCAGGCCGGGTCGTGAGGCCCACGGGAAGCTGCCCTGCGAAGTCAGCCATGGCCAGCGTCATCAGAGGGCCCGGGCTTCGCCTCCAAGCGCCTCTCGGGCCGGGGGCGGGCCGGGGGCGGGCCGGGGCGCGGTGGGGCGGGGCCAGGCTGGCCTGGCCTACTGGATCCGAGGTGCCGAAGGCCTCAGAGGGCTGCGAGGTCTGGTGGGTAAGTAAACGTCGAGAAGTCCGGGGCTGTCTAGGCTCGCGGTTGGCGGTGAGCCTTGGAGAGAGCGGCGCTGCAGGTCGACTAGGCCTCCTGCAGGGAAACGGCCGGATCGCCTAGGAGCAGGAATCGGGAGAAATGGCTTCCCCTGGATGCAGCTCTCTGGCGCGCTAGGGTATTGTACCGCCTGCGAGCGTGAAGAACCGGCTGCGCGGCGCCCCTGCCTTCTCCCGGGGAAACGATGGTCGGTGGGCGCGGGCGGTGACCGCCGCAGGACAGCCGATTGCCGTGTCTCGGTGGAAGGCGGAGATTTTACTACTGGATTGATTGTTTTGGGTAGTGCAGCTCCCACCGAGAAGTGGGATGGAGGGCAACTGAATTTTCCTCCCCTTTGTGTGACTTAATTGTGTTGGATTCCAATTCTTGTGAAGTGGAACATTAAAAAATTACCGAATGATTAGAATTTTAATTTTAGGCCCACCTTTTGGGACAAGTGTTCAGAAAAGAAATACTTTAACTTTTTAAAGCCTTTCAGTCTGTATTGCCTCTCCTCTAGGGAGTGCTCTAGATGACTCTCCCCTTTTGGTACCTTTCAAAACTACTGTATGGTCTTTAAAATATGCAAAAGGAAAAAAAATCCAGGATAGCCAATAATAACTTTACAGTCAATTAAAACTTTACATTTTCTTTATTGTGTTTTCTAATCAGAATGTAACATAAGTCGAGTACTATCACAGTTTAACAGTGTGTTTGTATCTAGTATTTCAGAATCAAAACTTGGAAAAATAATTAGGAATGGCTGTGGAAGAACTCCAGTCCATAATAAAGAAATGTGTAAGTGGCTTTTTTTGTGTGCCTGTTTTTTGTTTTGTTGGTAAAATTAAATACCTTTCAAACTGAACAGGAGGTTAATTTTAATGACTTTTGTGGTCACTCAAATTATTTATCTTAAGTCCTTTTTTTTTTTTTTTTTTTTTTTTTTTTGTTACCAGGGATCGAACTCGGACCTTGTGCTTGCCAGGCAGGCTGCGGCACCACTGAGCTAAATCCCTGGCCCTTATTTTTGTCTTTATTTTTCAAACTCCCAGTGACCCTCCTGCCTCAAGACTCTGGAGTGCTGGGATTACAGGCCTGAGCCACCAAGCCTGGCTTGATCAGCATTAAAATTAAAAGGGATAAGATTGGTGTGGTGAGGCATAGCTGTAATCCCAGCAGGAGGCTGAGGCAGTAGTATTGCTGCAAGTTCGAGGCCAGCCTGGGCTACATAGTGAGTTCAAGGGCAGCCTGAACTACATAGCCAGATGCTGTCTCAAAAAACAAATAATAATACTTTTTTTTTTCAGTACCAGGGATCGAACTCAGGACCTTGTGCTTGCCAGGCTGACGAGATGCCACTAAGCTACATCCCCAGACCTTTTTTTTTCCTTTTTTTTTTTTTTTAAATAATTTTAATGCTTATCTTTTTAATGGATTTCTTTGGTACAGTGGGTCTCAAGATTATTCATTAAAGAACTTATTAGTTCTTTAGTAGGGCCAGGGATTTTAGCTCAGTGGTTCTGTTGCCTGCCTCTCAGGCGCAAGGTCTCGAGTTCAATCCCTGGTACCAAAACCAAAACAAAACAACAAAAACAACAAAAAAGAACTTATTAGAGGGCTGGGGATTTAGCTCAGTGGTTTTGCTGTCTGCTGCACAAGTACAAGGACCTGAGTTTGATCTCCGGTACCAAAAAAAAAAAAAAGAACTTATTAGAGTAATCCTAATTTTCATACATGTACTTATGTCTAATTTATCTAGAACTTAAACAGATTTTTAAAAATTAAATTGTCATATTGAAAATTTGCATATGTGCTTGCTTTTTGTTTTGTGTTTACCAGCAAATCTTAGAAGAGCATGACCTTAAAGAAGAAGATTTTGGCCTATTTCAGTTAGCAGGCCAAAAATGCATAGAAGAAGGGCACATAGATCAGTTATTAGAAATTATTCAAAATGAAAAGAATAAGGTAAGTACAATTTTTGTGTACTCTTTACTCTTCAGTCTTTACTTGGGAAGAGAATAATCACATGTTGCTGTTATTCATTCTTTTACTTACCCCCCCCAACATTTAAGAAACTACTTAAATTTCTACAGTAGGAAACAAAATAAAGGAACTAGGAATATTCTACTTTCAAGCACATACAGTCTTGAGGAGGAGATAACATGCAAACACCTAGCAATCGGAAGGCAGAGTAAATAAGTGCTGTACTTGAAGATAAGTAAAGGGCTTTAGAAGAAACAGGATTATTTCTGGTTAAGGAGATCAAAAAGTGGTATGTGAATCAATTTACACTGAGAAATATAAGTATCAAGCAGACTAGCTATTTATTTTTGGTAATCAGCCCACTTTCTTCTGGCCAGAGGTATATGGAAAACCACATTTATATCAAACAGTATTTTGTGTATGCAGAATCAGAATGGGCAGAGTTGGCCAATATCATCAAGACATAATAGTCTGAGAAATCATTCCCTACGATGGAAAAGGACCTGATGTGGATCATGAAGAACTTTTTCCTGGGACAAAATGTTGGCAATATAGTGCCAGGTTTTGTCTTTAGACTCTTCTTAAGAGCCTTAGAATGACTCCCCCCTCCCCTGAACATGTTTTTTCTTTCTTTATAATGGTGTTTATTTATATAGACACTTTGTTTGTGAAATCACAGTCTAGTCTTGCTGTCCTGTAGGGGATTCCTAACTTGTTTTTCTTTTTCTTTTTTTTTTGTAATGCTGGGGATGGAACCCAGGGCAACAAACACTTTACCACTGAACTATACCCCTAACCTTCTAAGACTTCTTAATCACACATTATTGTAGAGTTTCTTAGTTCAAAGGGCTTATCCCTTTGTAAATTTTAGGACATTCTACTTTTGGTATGTTTATGATACCTTTGTAGCTTAAAATACAGTAAACTTCATGTTTTTTA
This sequence comes from Heterocephalus glaber, assembly GCF_053883595.1. Taxonomy (NCBI): domain Eukaryota; kingdom Metazoa; phylum Chordata; class Mammalia; order Rodentia; family Bathyergidae; genus Heterocephalus; species Heterocephalus glaber. The sequence goes on along the minus strand of NW_028258296.1, from coordinate 27,323,500 downwards.
ATTATCAATCAGAAGACAACTAGCTTTTAGTTACAATATTAAAATTAGTAATATTTAAGTTTACTATGTAATATATGCTCTCTTAAGTGTAACATCTATTAACTTATTTAGTCTCTCCAAAATCTTTTAGATAGGTAACAGTTTCTAACATCTAGAGTTCCAGCTTCTTGGGGCTGAAGCAAGAGGATCACTTATGTCCACAATCAGCCTAGGTAGGCAAAACAATGAGATTCCCATCTCAAAAAATTTTGTTTTCATTTTGTACGTAAGAAATAATCACTGAAAGATTAAGTGACTTCCATCAAAATACTCAGCTTTTATGCGACATCTGAGTTTGGGAGCTCTTAACCACTCTGGTTAGCAGCCAGTAACACAAGGAAGTTTTACGGTAAATAGAAGAGACTTGAGTGATGGCAAGGGTGAGAGATTGAGGCATCAAGAATGGCTGGATTTCCAGTCTCTGAAAGGATAATACAGTATATGATGTCCTGAACAGAAAAAGGCAAGACAAGTAGAGGAGAAAATGAGTTGACTTTTACAAATTTTGAGATTTAGAAAGTAAGATTTTGAAATTAGAAAGTAAGGTTTTAAGCTCAGAGAAAGAGGAGATTAAGATGGGAGATTTGTTTCAAGATTAGGTAATTGAAGCACTGGGGACTTAAAAAAAAAGTTTGCCTGAGTCCACCAAAAAGGGACAGGAGAGGCCAAGGGTTCCCCCTTGAGGAATTAAGAAACAGCTGGGGAAGAAGAGGTCGCCAAGGAGGTGAGGGTCAGCATTGCATCAATGAGAGGGAGATGAGAAGTGTAACTAACTGTTCTGCAGGGATTATATGCTTCAGGGCTTTATTTTTAGCATGTTCTAAATAGCTAATGGGATTTAAGCTATGATGGTGAAGCTTAGGCTTAAAAGTTTGAAAATCACCTTTGTAATGTGTAGTATTTTTGATAGGATAATTCTCTGTTGTGAAGAACTGTCCTGTGCATTACAAGATGTTCAGCAACAACTTTGGCTCTACCTGTTAGCTACCAGTGGTGACCACCCACCCACCCCATCTAAGTAATGACAATAAAACTTGTCTCCAGACCTTGCCAAATGTCCCCTGGAAGGTAGGGAGCAAAATTGCCCTCCATGGAGTACCACTGGAATACTGGTAAAAGGATGAGCATAGGAGCTAGACAGACTTAAGTCCTGATTCTGCCACATTTTAGTTCTTGAACATCAGGCATGACATTACTCTAAAGTTTGACATTCTCATCTGTAAATTGGAGATAACAATCTTACTCCATGTGGTAGAATTAAACAAAGGATAACAAGCTCCCTTAATGGAGGTCAGTATTTGCCTTCCTCTTAACTATTCACCATTCTCCCTTTCCACTAACTAAAGCTATGAAACATTTATGTAGTGACTGGATATCTTACAGCTGGATAATTATATTTGTAAAATATTTTATTAAAAAATTTTAACTCCAGTGCAAGGACCTGAGTTCGATCCCTAGTACCAAAAAAACCAACCAAACAAAAAAATTTTGACTCCAGAGCCGGGTGTGGTAGTGCATGCCTGTAATCCCAACACTTAAGAGGTGAGGCAGGAGGATCACTATGATTTCAAGGCCAGCTTGGGCTATATACTGAGTTCAAGGACAGCCTGAACTGCATAGTGAGACTCTGTCTCAAAGAAACAAAAAAAAATTTTATTTTTTAATGTAATATGCAGAAATCTCAAATCTGGCGTGCCTCTTACAGTTATTATTCAGAGGATCATTTATAGTGAAGAAGTAGACCTGTGTAAAAGGAAAGAAGTGATTAGTTGGAAAAGTACCATATGTCCTTGGAAATAACACCAGGTCTTTGTATTAAGTTTTGCTCCAAAAGATGCAACAGAGCTTATTTTTAGGGGTAGAGGACCCCTTATTTTTTCATGTATAGCAATCTACATTTATTCACGTACAGCAATCTACGTTTATTCAAATACAGTCATATATTCTTCTTTGTGAAAATCATCATAACTCTCCAAACTCCAAATTCAGACCTGAATTTCTTGTGACTCCATTTCCTGTCAAACCATTGTCCCCAGCCTCTCATGTCCAACAATAGAGCTCTCCGTAAATGAGCCCGTTTTCTCCATATAGCTTGTGTATAGTGCATTGCAACACACAACATAGTGAATTATGAAGATTCATATTAGACACAACCATGTCCATTCATTATCAAGTGCACATCTTATTTATGCATTGTGTCTGTACTCTGGTCATTCAGATAAGTCTCGAGTCCATCCGTTTACATAGGTATTTATGTCTTGTCCAAAGGTACCGCTTGGGTATTCACAATTACGTAATTATGATATATATCATCATTTATTTTAAGTATTAATGTCACTTATATTTAATTATATATTATTTTATAATTCAGTATGTTTGTCATGTGTAGTAGCAAACATACTAAATGTGTCTATCTGGCTGACAACCTTAACTGGGGCTTATTTTTAGGATAGAGCTTATGTTATAAGCATGCTGAAAAATCATGCTAAGGCTTATTTATTTTCAGGGAAATATGATAGAATCTGCCAGGAAATAATTAGGTTTTTAAAAGTGAATACAGGTGGGCTGGGGGTTTAGCTCAGTGGTTCCGGCGCCTGCCTCGCAAGAGCAAGGTCCTGAGTTTGATCCCCGGTACCAGAAAAAAAAAAGTGAATACAGGCTTACTAAATAAGTAATTATGAAAAATAATTTGAAAAAAATTACTGTTTTATTATATAAATTCCTTAGTAAAATTCTAAATATTAAAAGTCAGGCCACACTAAAAATCCATAGAAATGAGCATCAAACCATTGAAGTAAGGACAATCTTATATGCTTAAAAAATAATCAACATAATTCAGTCTATATTTATTGAACACCTATTTTGTTCTGTTCCTTTGTAAGAATACCTACTTTGAAAAAATAAGAACCAAGATGCATTATATAAAGGTACAATTCCCAATGAGAAATGTAATTGTTTTGTATACCTACAATGTACTAATAAAAGAATTTAATAAAAAAAAATAAATTAAAAAAAGAAAAATAAAAGAATACCTACTTTGTTACTTATACTGGTAGGTTATAGCAATGAAAAAAAATCCCTGCCCATATGAATGGGCAGAATTTCATACAATATGAAGTTCAAATGAATGAAAAGAGATACATACATCATGAGTAAATTATATAGAATGTAAGAAAGTGATAAATAAAGTAGAGAAAAATGAAGCATGGGGAAGGAGGTAGACTGTTCTATGTGAAAATGCACAGAGGTTTGAAGCAAATATTGTAAACTATGGTACTCTCTGAAAGAAGAGTGCCAGGCAGGAGACATAACTAGCATTAAAAAAATATTCAAAGAGATCAACTGAACTATCTCATTGGATAGAAAAGCATAATTGTTTTTCTATTTATCAAATGTAATTTTTTAAAACATCTAAATGAAAGTTTACATCTCTAGAGAAGGAAATCCATTTTAGGCCTAACAGCAGTAAAAGACAGACTAAAACGAAACAAAAAGTATCATTTACTTGACTGTGTAAAATATAAGGATGTCCTAGCTGGGCATAGTAATACACACTATAGTTTCAGCTACTTGGGGACCTCAGGCATGAGAATCACTTGAACCCAAGAGTTTGAGACCAGCCTGGGCAACATAGTGAGACTGTCTCAAAATAAAAATTTAAAAAACTCCAAAGTCCAAATAATTATATGTCATAAACGTAACTGTTAATGTTAACATGTAGGGAACACATGAATATTGATAAGACAAACACTGAAATGCCTAGTTGATAAACAAGCAAAATGTGAACAGATAGTATTTTCTCTTTTGTGAACTATCTGTTCGTATACCCTAATGTGCTGTTAATAGTTCTCCAGGAATTATTAAGCCTTGTACCTTTACACATTGCTGTTTCAGAAGCTTGAATTTTTTTCCACATAGCTATGCCTCAGATTTTTCTCTTTCTTCAACAAGTCTTAACTTAGCTTCTGGGAAGCCTGTCCTGCCTTTCCTAGATGCAGGTGACTATTCTTTCTTATATTGTACCTTTATTATAAGACCAGGAACAAGAGACGCTATTATAGGTGCCATTTTGTCATCTTCTTAGATCTTTTTTTTGAAAGAATATCCTAGAATGTAGATTCTGAGGATGGAGATCCTACTTGATGTGTTCTTCACTTTATTTCTAGCACCTAGAATATTATATAGTGTATGCTTGGTAAATATTAATGAGTTGAAGAAGAAAGCAGGCCAGTGAACTGGAGTATATTATTTGTAATTTTCAAAATCAGTGATTTTGGTAATGGATGTGAATCACTATACATTTTTATTTGTGTGCTAAGTATTCTGAAATACCTTTGAAAATAGAAGCAAGTTGTATATAGGAGGAAAAATTAATGAAGTCACATCCCCTCCTTTTATATGTTACACTGATTATATTAGCGATTCCCCAAGGAACTTTAAAGTTGTGCAACCATTGCTTTCTATATGAATCAAAAGAGCAGAATTCTGTTAAGTGCTTACTCATCTTAAGCAAATTAACTCTCTTGTACGAAATAGAGAAACTGTTTAAATCCTGGAAAAGACTAAGTTACCTGATAAAAAGTAAAGATCCTTTTACCTTTCCTCAGTGGAAGTATTAAACAGTTTTAGAATGTTGACATCTGTTAGCAACTGACCTTAGAAAACCAGTGGTGAAATACTATAGGTCTCATTTGCCTCCTTTTTCCTGTTTCACAGAAAATTCTAAATTAGAGAAGCATACTGTGAGAGTCGTGTAGGTGTCAGTGTTTTACTCTAAAATGGTTTTACAGGTCGTCATCAAAACCATGGCCTGGAACCTTGTTGGTCCTGTTGTTCGGTGCCTTTTAAGGAATGATAAAGAAAATGATAAAAGAAAAAAATACTTTCTAGTTCTTGATTTACTGGTAAAGGTAAGTTAATAAAACTAAGTTCATTTTGCCATAACATACAGTGATACTATAATTCCCTTTAATGTTTAATTCTTATAGTTTGGCAAGAAAATTTTTAGTTCATGAAAATATACACAGAAGAGAACTGGAATAGAGCCAATCTTATTTAAGTGGACAAGCAATTCCATTTCAGCATTCCTCAAATCTTCTAGATATAAGAATTACCTAACTTTGTATCTGACCCACAGATTCAGTTTCCAGTAAGAGACCAGGGAAGCTGTATTTTAACAAGTAGCGTTATTGTATGGTCATAGAATTCAGTGTTTAGAGAGGTAGTTCAAGGCCACACTGATCTTTTTGCAACATTGATTGAACTAAAATCAAATATCTGCTCTTTGCTCTGTGGAAGTTCTAAACCTAGAATGCAAGTGATCACCGTGGAAGGATGAACATAGATCAATAGTTTTTTGGGGGGGGGTTTTGATACCAGAGATCGAATTCAGGACCTTGCGCTTGCGAGGCAGGCGCCGTGCCACTGAGCTAAATCCCCGGCCCTGACATGGATCAATTGTGATTTGAAACCTTAAAAAAGAGACTAAAAAGGCTAGTAGAATACTAGTAGAGTAACATATAATGGCTAAATCAGGTAAATTCTGAGAAAAAACATTGTAGGAAGCTGTTCAGAGGTCAGTGCAAATGCGCACACACACACACACACACACACACACACACATACACACACACACAGACCGAGTAAACGAGATATGACTGTGAAGGCTTTTAACAAAGAACACAAAACTAGCCTGGTACTGCCTCAAAGGTCCTGTCTCTTAATACTGTAATCCCACATCTGTAATCCCAGCACTTAGGAACCGGAAGCAAGAGTGCCATGAGTTCAAGGCCAGCCTGAACTACATAGTGAGACCCTGTCTCAAAACAAACAAAAAATAAATTTAAGAAGAGGGCAAATAGGCTGGGGAGGTAGCTCAGTGGTAGAGGTGCTTCCTTAGCATGAATGAAGCTCTGGGTTCAATCTTCAGCACCTGAAAAACAGCAAAACAAAGCAAGTGCAAGGGCAAGGTCCTGAGGTCGATCCCTGGTACCAAAAAAAAAAGCAAATGAAGTAATAAAATATGGCCAATCAGAAAGCATGTAAAGTTCACAGGGTACGGAGAAGACTCTGGGCTAAACTAAATACCCTGGCAACATGGGATAGGAAGGGCCCACCTGCTGGAATCTCTGGGTGTCTAACGCAGCCTATAAAGTACATAGGTGAAACTCAAAGGAAACTTGAGCTTTGGTGATCAGCTTCTCCCTTCCTGTACTCTAACTTTTCTTTTTAACAATTGTTTGAGGCATTTTACTGTTAAAAAGAACTATTTTCTCAGCATATTTTCTTAAAAATAGTAATCATATGGCTTTAAATAAAACTTGTATTAAACAGGTTCAATTGTTAATATTTTTATAGTTATGTAATCCAAAGGAATTATTGTTGGGTTTGCTCGAACTGATTGAAGAGCCCTCTGGAAAGCAGATATCCCAAATTATTCTACTTTTACTTCAGCCATTACAAACAGGTAATGAGCATTTTTATATCAAAGTACTTCTTGTTTTACTCATGTACATGTCTTAATGTTTACTCCAAAATGTCAGCAGAAAGCCAAAGTAAAGTTTATGACAAATTATTGAGTTGTACTTACACTAGTAATAACAGTGCCAATTTGAATCTTGTACAGTGTGCCTGGCAGAATGGTTACCCAGTGAATATTTTGTTGAATGTTACACTGTTTTTCATGTGCTATGTTGCAACCTATATAGCTTTCTGGTTAACCTTCTTGTCTGCAGTTTATATTTAAAATCTTCTCTCTAAACATATTTAAAATTTTACCTTTGTGGTGTGTGCCATATTCAGTCTGATAGCATTGTGGTAATCGTGTATGTTGGTTAAGAAGAGTATCAAGCAGGGTACTGCCCAGCCTCTGGATTGGGAGATTGGGATTAAGAATAGTGAAGGTACATTTGATGAATGAAACTAGGAGGTATATGGCACAGTGGTGGAGTATAGTAATAATATGGGTAAGTAATAGATCTTGGCAATAAAGATGGATAATATTTATCCATGGGCAGAGGCTAGCTTTTAGTTTTCATTTAAGGAAATATGCATATCTCAGAGTCTGATAGAGGGACTCAGAATTAGAAATTAGAGTGAATTTGTTTTAAATATGAATGCTAACAAGCTTTATGCTACTTGAAATATTCAAAATCTTCTTTAAAAACCCCCAGTAATACTGCCACCCATTTGTACAATGCCTTATAGTTTACCACTTATATTTTGTCCTTATAACCAAAACATATGAAAAGAATGTGTTTGTGCTTTAAGTATGAACCAGTTATAAAAACACATAAACAAGATTTCATAGCTTCTATTGTAAGATGGTTCATCAATTTCTACACCGCTAAGAAGGAGAAAAACAATCTCAATTAAGCTATGTCATCCCCCTCAGGTGTTAAAATGTTAGGGAAATATTTTTCATATAATGCTACGGACTGAACTTTTTGTCCTACATTTAGCAAACTTGACGAAGCTACCTCAAGTAACAATTTGGTCTGTGTTTTAGTGATTCAGAAACTTCCTAACAACAAGGCATATTCAGTTGGATTAGCATTATCTACCCTTTGGAGTCAACTGTCTCTTCTTCCTGTTCCTTACTCAAAAGAACACATACAAACAGATGACTATGGCCTTTATCAGTGTTGCAAGGCCTTAATAGAGTTCAGTAAACCTTTTGTGGAAGAAGTCATTGATGATAAAGAAAACAAGGAAAATGAAAACAAAAAATTAAAGGATGAATTATTGAAATTGTAAGTATATTTTAAAGAACATCTTACAGTGGACTTAAGTAATTGGTAGGTCAGTTATTTTGTTTGTTATCAATTGTGCAAATTAGTTTCAAACTTTGAATTTTAGAACAGTATGGGGTTCGGCTGAATCAGCATAGGCATTTAATGAGGCATTGATATTTTTTAAAAATTAGAAAACTAAATCTATTCATTTACTTGATATTCTTTTATATATTGCTTTTATTTGCCATAGGAAGTGAATAATGGAAGTGGGGGAAATAGATACATGTGATTCAAGGAATCTACTCTGTGGGGAAATTGTGTTTTTACTGTCCTTTTGAAAGCAGCAGAAGGATTACCAGGCAGAGTACTCATTCAATAGCATTCATTGCAGAGATTCTATGGACTAAACATACACTGTTCACTATAACTATCAAGCACTTGACATATGGACCATCCAAATTAAGATGTGCTTTAAGTATAAAATACCCTTTAGATTCAAAGACTTGATTTAAAACAATAGTAAAATATATCAGTTTTTATATTGATAACATGTTTAAATAGTTCAGCTATATTGGGTTAAGATAAATTATGAAGAATAATTTCTCCTGTTTTTCATGACAACTAAGAAATCTAATAAATGGAGCTTGCATTATATATCTGTTGGATAGTGCTGGACTAGATTATTGAATTATATAGACTAAAAACTTTTATATTTAATTTTGGAGACTAAAGCTATTGTTACCTTTCTAGTTTGTCAGGTTAGGACATTTACATCTTTAGTTTTATAGGCATTGAATTACTGGTGCTTACCTTAGTCCGTTTGTGCTGTTGTAATAGAATACCTGAGAATGAGTAATTTATAATGAATGGAAATGTATTGGCTCACAGTTGTAGAGAATGAGAAATCCAAGATGAAGGTGCCAACATGTGGTAAAGGCCTTTCTGTGTCATCACATGGCAGAATGTGGAATGGTAGAAAGAAAAAGAAGGGCAAATTTACCCTTTTATAACAACATTAATTCCTCCCATGAAGCTGGAAGCCTGCTTGGCCTAATCTCCTATCAAAAGTCCTGCCTATTATTACTATTACAGTGGCAACATGAAGTTTAGGAGGGGATAAACATTCAGATCAGTAGTACTTATTTTATTTTTTTAGTGTAAAGTTATATATGAAGAGTAGGCATTTTATACTTGGGAAATGTTGGTTTCATAGTTACCTATTTCTTATGTCTTAGTTGTTTTAAAAGCTTGAAATACCCTTTGCTGACAGCACAATTCCTCGAACAATCTGAAGAAGCAGGAAATGATCCCTTAAGGTGTTTTGCATCAGAAATAATAGTAAGTACAGCTAAATTTAATCTTCCATAAAATCTGCTATAGCCTTAAATGTTACCCTGTTATTTCTCAAATACTCGTGTACTTTTATGTAGGCATGTAAACTGATAACTTATTAATAAAGCAATATGTGGTTTTTGTGCAACAGAGGTAAAAATATGGAAAATAAAAGCAATAATTTCATTATCTAAAGAAAAATACTATTAACACCTTCAAAATTTCACACAATAAGGTAAAATTTGGAGATTGAACCATTGTAAGTTGGGGACCATCTATATATCTAATATCGCAAAGGAACAGGTTTTTAAGGAGAAATGTTTTTTTTTTTAATTTAATTTAATTTTATTTTTTGGTACCAGGGATTGAACTCGGGTCCTTGCACTTGCGCAGCAGGCAGCGAAACTGCTGAGCTAAATCCTCGGCCCCTAAGGAGAAATGTTTTAATAAGAGAAGATGAAATCACCAAAAGAGGTAGATCAGTATAAGAAAAGGACTTAGGAATGAACTCTAGAAACTGTCAGCACTAAGAGGACCCCCCAAAGAGATCAAGAAAAAGAGTCAAAGAACTGGCAAAAATAGCACAGAAATTGTAGTAGTAGAGTTTTAAGAAGAAAGAAGTGGTCAGTATTGTTAAATGTAGCATAAAAAGCCCGTGAGGTAAGAGTTGAAAGTTCTCACTGGATTTAGGAAGATAGCATTGATAATCTTAGCAAGAATAGTTTGAGTTGAGTGCAGTGTTGGAGATTGGCTTGAATGAAAGAATGATATAAAAAAGAAAAGGGAGATGAATAGTGTATTCCCCACAAACCCTGGCACTAGGGAATGAACGTAGGACCTTGCACATGCTAGACAAACTCTACCACTAAGTTACATCCCAAGTCCTTTGAGACAGGGTCTTCACTAAGTTGTCCAGGCTGCCCTCACACTTGTGATCTCTTGTCCCAGCCTCCTGAGTAGCTAGGATTACAGTGTGTGCTACCATGCCTGTTTTGTATATGCTATTTAAAAGAGTTTGGATGAAATCCCAGTACTTGGGAGACCGAGGGAGGAATATTGGGAGTTTGAGGCCATCCAGAGCTACATTATCGAGCTCAAGGCCAGTCTGGAGTACATAGTGAGATCTTGTCTCAAAAAACAAAAGCAAAACAAAATAAAAATTTGAATGAGTAAGAAAGGAGACTAGAAAACATGGGCCAAAGAGGGGAACATAATGAGAGAGGTGAGGAGGCTTGAGCATGTTTATAGGTTAATGGGGTATAAACTATTAGAGGAGAGAAGTGAAGTATTTATGGGATTACTGAAATACTGTAATGTGGTCTAAGAGCAGACATTTGGGCATAGGATCAAGGAATAAGAGGAGAAGCCGAATGTAGTGTTTCACCCTGTAATCCCAGCACTGTGGAAGACTGGGGCAGGAGGACTGCCAAGTTTCAAGTCCCACATAGACGACTTAGTGAGACCCTATCTTAAAATTTAAAAATTTATTGGGCTGGAGATGTATCTCAGTGGCAGAGCATCCTGGGTTCAAACCCAGTACCACACACACATAGAATGAAGAGATAGGAGTGAGGATTAAGTAAAAGACTTCAGGAAGCTGGGAAAGGTTTAGAATCTTGAGGGGAGAGGAAGGAGATGGTAGAAGACTGTGAAAGTGTTAGTAGTATTGAACATTTGACTGTGGTTAGAGACCACAGCTATAGAGATAATAGTGTTTTTGTCTGGTTTTTCCAGTAGTACTCACCTTGCTGGGTGTAGAAGAAGAGAAGATAGTTTGTCTGACATTTTACAGGGTAGATATAGCTAAAGGAGATACAGGGTGCAGAAGGTTCCAATGATCAATAATGCATAGTCCAGATTACATAGGAAAAGAGGAGAGGATGGATATGTATGTTAAAATGAAGAGGTTGCAAGACTAGAGAAGGCAGAGGTAGGAGGCGGATTGGTAGAGATAGGATAAGAAGTTGTGATCAGACATTAAGTGTTTAAGATGTTTAATATGCAAAAGCTCCAAGTGTTAGCCAAGATTCACAAAGGATTTAGTGCTAAAATTTATTAGAAGTTAAGGTCACCAGAATTTAGAAATCAAGAACTATGAGGCTGTCCTGTTATAGGAGTTATCTATAGGAACATTCATCTTTCCCTAGGATCATAGCAAAAATGGGTAGAGAAAAAGATGATGAGCTGGTGGCAAAATCTTCAGTGAATGTGGAAAGTCAGCATAAAACAGAGAAAAGGTCAGTATGGCATCTGCCTAAAAGGAAAATGTACTTTTGCTAAAAGTCCAGAAAGATCTGAGATAATACTAACTGCTACTCATGATGCCATCTACCACAGCTGCCTTCTTGGCAGTGTTAAAGATAGGAGAGAATATACAGCTTCTCCTACCAGACATGAGATAGGTTTAATTAATGTAGTGAGGCAGAGCAAGCATCATATGAATTCACTAAGGGTGGGTGAGGTCTTAATCCCAAAAGGAGCATTACAAGTAGAGCCCTGATTTGGGCATAGGTTTGATCTCATCCGGAGCAGCACTGTAGAATCTAGTTATGTACAATAATTTTTTTAAAGGGGTAACTTCCTCTGGGAAAAAACAAAAACAAAACACATGTAGCACTGAATGAAGAAATGGAGCTTCATGGCTAAGGGGACATTTAGAATCTGAATGCAATACACTTTTTGTCTTGTAGCTATTACAAGAATGTATGGCTTTAAAAATCAGTATAACAGTATATATTTAGCAGATGGTAGCTGAATAGGAGTTTCTTATCACTGAAGATGATTTTCCATGGTTCCTTTTTGTGTCCTGAAATGACTAATGGGACCATCTGAAATCAGCAGATTTCAGCTCCCTAAAGGCTGGGAAAGATTATTTGGCTTCATAATTCTCTGCAATGTCAGGCCCAGTACCTACCACTAAAGTGTTAACTGAATAAGAGTGAATATATAGGTCAGTATTCATTCTGCTTTAGTTATTGCTGTCATTCATTTCCTTTTAACTTCTATATGGTAGTTTGTTATGACCTTAAAACTTTTTGGAGCTGCTCAATAAATATTTTATATAGGTATGGTGTTATTTCCTATGTAAGGAAACTGAGGTTTAGCGAGATTAAGTAATTCACCCAACTAGTAAGTGGTAGAGCCAGAACTCAAAATCATTTCTTGTGAGCCAGGTGTAGTGGAACATACTGAAAATCCCAGCTACTTAAGAGGTTGAAGCAGGAAGATCACAAATTCAGGGCTAGCCTGGACAATGCAGTGAGATTCTGAGCACCCCCACATTGTTTTAATTCCAGTAGATTCTGAAAGTCAGGTGCTTTCTAATATACTGAATTAGAAATAGTATAAAAGCATAGAACTCACTCTGTTTCCTGAGATAAAGCTTTAATGCTATGGTCCTATCTACTCATGCAAGGATTTTTTTTTTTTTTTTTTTCTGGGTACTGGGAATCGAACTCTGGACCTTGTGCAGCAGAACCACTGAGCTAAATCCTTGGCCCAAGGATCCTTCTTTATCTAAGGACTTAAGAACCCACATGACTTGAGGTGTCACACAGGTGTTTTGGCTTGCCTGGGTGGCACTGGATGAAGAATTGTCTTGGGCTGCATATAAAATACATAATAGTTAATATATATAAGTAATAAGATAGTTTTATATCTGTTATTGTAACTTTTTTTTTAAAGGGCAAGCAGCCTGTAGGTCCTCAGGTGCTCAGGCCCTGTGCCATTGAGCAGTATTCCTTAAGCCCCCTTTGTACTGAGGCAGGCAGTGGTCAGTTCGACACTGTTCCTAGACTAGTCTTCATCTGAGAAGCTAGTTTACTCTCATTTCATGATATAGCTCAAATTTTTATATTACTCTCAATATCCCTGAAGCACTTTGTAAAAAAATTTGTAAAATATACATAAGTTTACCAAACCATTTTAAACATACAGTACAGCGCATTAAGTATATTCACATTGTTATGCAACAGTCACCATTATCTATCTCAAGAACATTTTAATCTTCCACCTAAAACTCTGTTCCTATTAAACACTAACTTCTCTTTCTCTCTTCTTACCACTTGGCAACCACCACTCTTTCTGTCTCTGTGTCTGAAGCATTTTATTTTTAAATGTGAAATGATTTTCCGTTCAATTCAAAGCCCTCCATCCATCAGTCTGGTCATTTGATTGTCAGTAAAACTCATTTGTGTGTGTGTCTTTAATTATGATTCTCAATTAATTTAGAAACCATATAAGTGCTTATGTAAAATATAATTTTGCATTGGCTTCTGTATTAGTTTTCTACTGCTGTGTAACAAATTCCCCCAAATTTAGCAGTTTACAACAACACCCTTTGTTATCACAGTTTCTGTGGCACAGAAGTCCAGCCACAGGTTAGCTCCTCTGCTCAAGGGTCTTCTCAGGCATTCTTATCAGAACCCTAACTGGGAAAGATCTTCTTCTTAGTTCCCTCAGGCTGTTGGCATAATTTGCCTCCTTGAAGCTGTAGGACTGAGGTCCCTATTTTCTTGCTGGCCTCTGGCTGAGGACCACTTTCAGCTTCTGGAGGTTACCTATCATCCCCTTGCCACAATAGCCTTCTCCACAGGTCCTCTTATAATACTGTGACTTAGTTCTTTAAAGCCAGCAAGGGAGTTTCTGACTTTTAGGGAAAGCCTAGACCTTCTCTAAAGACTTCCTGCAAAATCAATTGATTAGGGACCTTAATTACATCAGTAAAAATCTTTTCACTTCTGACCATGTAATATAATCATGGAAGTGACATCCATGTTTTATGGGTTAAAAGCCAGTCTCACAGATCCCACCCACACTCAAGGGGAGGGATTAGTGGGGTGTGGATATGGGCTGAGGGGGCACCTTAGAGTCATTCTGCTATAACTTCCTTTTTTTTTTTTTTTTAAACTTGTTTCACAGGGTTTTTTATCAGCAATTGGATACCCTTTTCCAAAAATTATTTTTAATCATGGAAGGAAAAAGAGGATATGGAATTACCTTGAATTTGAGGAAGAAGAAGACAAACAATTAGCAGACTCTGTGGCCTCTCTGGCATATCTAGTATTTGTTCAGGGCATCCAAATTGATCAACTGCCAGTGGTTTTAAGGTAAGAGTTAGTGTTTGGTTTATTCATGAATTCTAGCAGAAGCTTTTTTTGGTACCAGGAATCGAACTCTGGACCTTGTGCTTGCGAGGCAGGTGACAGAACCACTGGGCTAAATCCCCAGTGCCCTATTCATGAATTCTAAAAGAAGTGTCACACTTTCATTTACCTAATCTCCGATATATACATATTAACATATTAATATGTTTAAAATAAAGTATAAGTAGAAGCTATTTTTATTCTAAATGATACTGGTTATAATCTGTTAAAGCCAGTAGTAGTCAAGTAATGAAAAGGTAGCTGTTAAAATATATGTTAGGGAATAGTGGAAGTGACCAGGCTATGATTGTGTATCCCTGTAATTCCAGCATGCTGGGAGGCTGAGGCAGGAAGATCTCAACTTCAAGCCTAGCCTGAGCAACTTAATAAGACCCTGTCAAAATAAAACAAAAAAGAAGGGCTAGGGGTAGAGTTCAGTGTGAAGAACCTGGGTTCAATACTTAGTACCAAAAAAAGAAATATTAAACTGTTCTTCATTTTGAAACTTTTGGGGCCAGCATGTACAATACTAATAAGCAGGAGAACTGTCTAGGTATTCAGTTACCTTCATCTCTTCACTGAATTACTTCTGTATCCTGAGTACATATTTGTATATCCACTCTCACTCATATTTAATCCAGTCCATTCTCAACACTAAAAAGTGAAGCTTTAAGTGAAGTCATTGATTAAAAACACTTCCTCGTTGCCTACACATGACTCCTGAGACAAGCTTCTGCATGATCTGGTCCCTGTTTTATTGTCCTTATTCATCTCCTGCCACCTTTCCTCTTGTTTACTCTACTTCCATAGCTTACTCAAATTCATTGTGAACTTTCCTTCTATGGGGCATTTGTGTATGCTGAGAACTATCTTTATCCTTAAATGTCAGTTTCTCAGTGAAGCCTTTCAATTCTGTTTCTTTCATCCCCTTTCCTTCCCCTCTCTCCATTCTTCCATCTCTTGTTCCCCTTCCCATTTGAAAAAGATCTCCCTACTTCCTATTATCTTTCTTTCTTTTGCTCTTTATTTATAGTTTGGACTTCTCATATAAGAGGAACCATGTGATATTTAATCTTGTGTGTCTGATTTATTTCACTTTGTATTATGGTCACAAGGTGCATCCATTTTCCTACAGATGTCTCAAGTTTATCCTTCTTTATGGCAGAGCATTACTAGATTCCATTGTGTATAAATAATGCTTTTTTAAAATTCATTCATCCGTTGATGGGCCCAGAGCCTGTACTCATACACAAAAATAACTCTATCCCCAGAATAATTTACATACACAGTATGAATTTCCTAAGGTTCCTGTAACAAAGTACTACAAAGTAGATGGTTAAAATAAGGAATGTTATTGTCTTATAGATCTGGAGCCTAGGTGTTTTAGAAGGCTGATTCCCTACAATGCTGTGACAAAGACTCTCTTTCATGGCTATCTCTTAGCTTCTAGTGGTTTGCTAGCAATCTTTTTTTTAAATTAAAATTTTTTTTTTTACTTTTTAATACATTTTAATTGGTCCCATTCCCCCCCTTATATGTACAGAAACTTTGTTTCCATTTTTTCCTTCTATTTTCACTTTTTTTCTTGTCCCTTCCTTTTTCCCTCCCTCCTCCCTTGTTCCCTTTCCCATTTGAACACTTTCTTTCCATTTCCCAGCATCCATTATACACTTCAGTCCTTATTTCCACTTTTGGTTTCTCACATGAGAGAAACAATGTGGTATTTAAACATGTGTGTCTGATTTATTTCACTTAAGAGTATGGTCTCCAGGTCCATACATTTAGCTATAAATGTCTGAAGCTCATCCTTCTTTATGGCAGAGTAGTACTCCACTGTATAAAAAAACCATGTCTTCTTTATCCACTTGTCTGTTGATGGCCATTTGGGCTGTTTGCAAGATTTAGCTATTACAGACTGCTGCTGTAAACATTGATGTGCATAAATTGCTGTGGTATGATGCTTTTAATTATTTGGAGGAGATACCAAGAAGAGGTATAGCTGGGTCAAATGGAACCTCTAGTTTTAGTTTCTTGAGAAATCTCCACACTGATTTCCACAGTGGTTGGACCAGTCTGCACTCCCACCAGCAGTGGAAAAGGAAGGGTTCCTTTTTCCCCACAGGCCCTCCAGCATTTGTTATTGGTTGATTTCTTGATAGCAGCCATTCTTTCTGGAGTGAGATGGAATCTCAGTGTTGTTTTAATTTACATTTCTCGAATGATCAAAAATGTTGAACATTTTTTCATGTATTATTTACTGTTTCTAATTCTTCATCTGAGAAGTGTCTTTTTATTTCGGATGCCCATTTTTGCATTGGATCTTTAAATTTGGGGGGTCTGATTTTTTAAAGTTCTGTATACATTCTATATAATAGGTCCTTTATCTGAATACCTGGTAAAAATGTTTTCCCACTCTGTAGGTTGTCTCTTCACTTTGTTGGTGGTTTCTCTTGCCATGAAAAAGCTTCTTAATGAGATGAGATCCCAATTGTTGATTCTTTGTAGTATTTCCTGTGCAGTCTGGCTTTTGTTCATGAAGTCTTTGCCTACTCTTATGTCCTTAAGCATTCTACCTATTCTCTCTTCCAGCAGATTTAGTATTTCTGTTTCAGTATTTAGATCTTTTGATCCATTTCAATTTTAGGTTAGTGTGTGGTGAAAGATATGGGTCTAGTTTCAATCTTCAGCATAATAGTTTCTCCAGCACCATTTATTAAAGAGGCTATCTTTTTTCCAGTGAAAGTACTTGGCTACTTTGTCAAAGATAAAGTGGTTGAGTATTTCTGGAGTTGTTTCTGCATCCTCTAGTCTGTTCCACTGATCCTCAGGTCTGTTCTTTTACCAGTACCATACTGATTTTATCATGGTAGCTTTGTAGCATAATTTAAAGTCAGGGATTGTGATACCCCCTGCTTTGCCTTTGTTGCCCAGAATTGTCTTTGTTATTCTAGGTTTCTTCTGGGTCCAAATGAATTTTAGGATTGCTTTTTCTAATTCTGTGAGATATTTTGTTGGGATTTTGATTGGGATTGCATTGAATCTGTGTAACAATTTTGGAAGTATGGCCATTTTCACTATATTGGTTCTTCCTATCTAAGAACAAGGGATATCTTACCATTTTCTAATATCTTCAATCTCCTTTTTCAGAGTACTGTAGTTTTCAATGTAGAGGTCTTTTACTTCCTATGTTAGATTGATTCCTAGGTATTTCATTTTTTTGGATGCTATTGTGAAAGGGATTGTTTCTATAATTTTTCTCTCCATGAGTCTATTATTTGTGTTCAGGAGGCCTATTGACTTTTGAGTGTTGACTTTGTATCCAGCTACACCACTGAGTTTGGTTATCAAATCTAAAAGTCTTTCGGTGGAGTTTTTTGGGTCTTCTATGTAGAGTATCATGTCATCTGCAACATATCTTTTTGGGGGAAGATATAACTCAACCCACAACATTATGTATGTGTATAAAATTTCAAAAAACCGTGTGAGCTCTTTGTGGTGGTGCTTGCTTGAAATCCCAGCACTCTGGAAGGCTTAGTCAGGAGGTTCATAAATTCAACCCAAGAGTGAGCAACTAAGCGACTTATCAAGACCTGGTCTCAAAATAAGAAGTAAAAGGGATTGAGGATATAGCTCAGGGTGAAGGCCTTGGGTTCAGTAAATGAATGAATGAATGAATGAATGCTTATATGCATGTGTGTATACACACATATTTATCCTTTTTTTTCTTTCTATTTTAGCCCTTCATACATTTTGCAGTTTAATATGGGGCATACTGAAGTCTTTTTGCAAAGGTAAGATCATTTACATCGTATGTAGGGATTAAATAATAGTGCTAAAATTGTCCTTGTTGATCAGGGGGACTGCCTTCTCTTTGCTAGGCCTTAATTAACTGATTATTTTATAAAACAGTTAAATATTTTTTTTCCTTCAGCATTTTCTACATATCCATTTCTCAGGTTAACCTTATTTCAAAAGATAGTAAATTGAAATACCTCTACCTCATTGTAACTTCTTCCATCTAAGGAGGAAGTTCATCCATGTTTTTACTGCACGGACATAGTCTGTGAACTGCATCATAAGGAAGGAAGCAATTTGATCTCACATTTTATAACTTAGATAATTAGCAGTGCTGTCATTCAATTGTAGATTTTCTCATCTGAGGGGGTAAGAAATAAGGCTTTCTCTTAAAATGAGAAAAAAAGAAATGACAAGGTAACAGGCATGCATAATTTCTTCAGATAGATTTAAGAATTCTATACAGCTCTATCTCTTTGTTTTCTTGGCCTATAGCATGTTTAAATTATCTCTTGAGATTAATCAGGACGTTGGAATACTATTCTCTAGGAACATTAGTGTCAGTTTATCAATCCCATCTCTTCCCAGGTAAAGGAAGATTTGTAACATGGCAAATGTCCAAAACCTCAGCCTATTAAGCAGAAATTTCCAAGGGTCTCCTGGCACAAGTAGTTATTAACTTTTTAGATTTGTTGCATTATATGTTTTAATGATTTTATATTCATTTCATATAGTTTCTGTAATTCATACAGTGAAAGTATGTATTGTTTTGAATCTAGTACTTTTGAAATTTGCACATATTTTGTTATTAAGCCCAAAACATAGTCAACTGTAATATATAAAATTATATGAGATATTATTTATTTCTTAGCACTTCCTATTGAAGATGTATTGATTTGAAATATAGAAATAATCTCTGGGCAGGCTAATTTGGTCAGATGTGGATCAAAATCAAGATAGATTGGAGGAAAAAATAAGAACCAAGAGAGATTATGTAAAGGTACCAATTTACAGTGATGAATGTCATTTATACCTAAAATGTACCAATAAAATTAAATTTTAAAAAATCAAGATAGATCAAATGGATTAAGAATTTTGATTTAGTTCTTCAGTAGAATTTCTCCTTAGTGTTAATGTATTTTAAGTCTTTAAATTTCAGTTTTTATTTATTTATTTTTTTAAAAAAATCATTCTAAATTTATAAACTCATTGATAAATTTTAACATTCTCTTCCAGAACAGAAGAGTCTGTTTTGTCCAAAGGATTGGTAAGATTTGTTTTCTCCTGTTATAATTTATTTATTTATTTATTTTTTCTCTTTCAGGGTTGAGACCAGGGTCTCACCATGTAATTCAGGCTAGCCTTGAACTCACTGTATGGTCCAGGCTGGCCTCGAACTCACAGCAACCTGCATGCCTCAGCCACTTGAGACTTGGGATTACAAGCATGCACCACCATGGGGCTCCCGTTATAATTTAAATACATAAGCATGTCGACAGATATGGCTGTTGACTTTACCTTCTACCTGTTTTTTGTTTGTTTTGTTTTGTTTTGTTTTTTGGTATGGGGGATCGAACTTGGGTCCTTCTGCTTGTGAGGCAGGTGGCAGAACCACTGAGCTAAATCCCCGGCCCTACCTATCTGTATATATTTTAATCTGTAGGAACTACTGAAGAATGGTTTATTAAGAATAGAAGATAACAGTCTACTTTACCAGTACTTAGAAATCAAGAGTTTCCTTACTGTACCTCAGGTAAATAAAATATGTGTCTAATCTTGAAAATAGGCCCCTGCCTATTCC
Source organism: Heterocephalus glaber (assembly GCF_053883595.1). Taxonomy (NCBI): domain Eukaryota; kingdom Metazoa; phylum Chordata; class Mammalia; order Rodentia; family Bathyergidae; genus Heterocephalus; species Heterocephalus glaber. The sequence goes on along the minus strand of NW_028258296.1, from coordinate 27,303,656 downwards.
GAACTTTAGGTAAGGTCACAACTCCTACTTTTCTGCTTCTAAAAACTCTAGTGTCATGTCATCAAATAGAACTTTTTGTGATGATAGAAGTGTTCTTTTATCTATACAGTAAGAAAGCCAGTACTCTTATTGAGTATAATACTTGAAATGTGGAACTGAATTTTAAATTTAATTTAAACTTAATTACCGTAGTTAAGTTTACTAGCCACCATAGTTGATGACATTGCATCTAGTGACAAACATAATTTTCTTAATGCTTTGTTTTTGTAGGGATCTTGGAAAAGTAAGCTCCTTTATTTTTATCTTAACTCGTGTTCTCAGGACTTCCTCTGAGGCATATACTGACTCATTACTAAAGCCACTACCATACATTTTTTTCCCTCCTATGGTTTATTTTGTCTAGTACTCTTGGTTGATTATTATATCCAAGTATATCCATAGATGTGAGTGGAGAAATTTCTTAATATTTAAATAGAAAAACATGGCTTTTGTTAATATATTAAGCTTATTTTTAATGAATGCATTATATTCTGCATATTTGGTTTCATTTTCTTGCCACTCTGAACTGAAAATACCATTCACTTTGAAAATCACTTTATAACATTTCACTTTGTTACTTGTAAAACTGATTGTAGTTTCCTGTAGATGTCCTAGTAAAATGAAAACCTCAGGGAAAAATAAATTTACCTATTTGTAAATCTCTCACCCTTATAATCTCCTGCCCTCATGCCTCTGAATTTTGAGTATACGCTATTGATAACATAGTTGTTTGCAGTCAATATAACCCATTTATATCTCAATTTAATTTTTTTTTAATTTCCAGAGCTTAGTCAAAGTAATGACACTTTGCCCCATTGAGACATTGGTATGTAAGTTTGGGGGGATTAAATAATAATGAGTTATAGTGAGAAATTTTACTCTCTATTCATTTTATGTAACAATATTTGTTCCATTTTAGAGAAAAAAAGGTTTAGCCATGCTTCAGTTGTATATTAACAAGTTGGATTCACAAGGCAAATATACATTATTTAGGTATGTATCAAGCATGACTAATTGCTAAGTGTGTGGCTGATTGAAAACCAAGTTAATGCCAGCATAGAGTATTTCAGCAAGTTGTACATGTAATTCTACCATAGTTGGAAGCAATATTGTGAGTTTTCTGTGACAGGTAGAGAAAGAGTTTATCAAATATCTTTGATAATATATACATACATTAATATGAATAACAGTATATATCTCAATTCAATTAATTAAAATACTCAACTTTTGCTTCTGGATCTGTGGCGAAGCAGAACATCATGGCCACTAGCAGGTGGCAGAGGAGTTGCTTACCTCTTGGAGGCCAGAAAGCAGGAGAGAGGAATGATTGGGATTCCACAATTCTCTGCAAGGGCACACTTCAGTGACCTGACTTCCTTCCACTAGGCCCCACCTCCAACAGGTCCATCACCTCCCAACAGTGCCATCATCTGGGAATCAAGCTTTTCAACATGTGAACCTTTGGGGGACATTTAAGATCCAAACTATAACCCTAGTCATATGTCCCATTTCCTTTTCTAGTTAAGCTAACCAGCACTTATCTACTTAAAGGATAATTTTGGAAGGATTAAAGTTATTATATTGGTTTCAATTCTTGACATATTAAATTCTAACTGAGCATAGAAAGAGTCAAACTGTGTTAATAGAAATTTCTTTTTGAAAGATCTGACTTTGTACCTGGTTAATCATCCTAATTGCCTTCACTTTAGATTTATATTCCTAGAAGTAACACATGGCTCATGTGAATTTATAAAACTTTTATCACCATTTAGTTGTAATGCAGTTCAGTATAATTTAATGTGCTGTCATTTTGCTTTCTAGGTGCTTGTTGAATACAAGTAATCACTCGGGTGTGGAGGCCTTTATTATTCAAAATATCAAAAATCAAATTGATATGTCATTTAAGGTAAGAACATAGCAAAAGTGTCAGTTACCAATTTATATGTGGAATATGCAATATGGATTTATCTTTAGTGTTAAGGTATATTCTTATTTCTACTATTAAAACTCTGAATTGTGAAATTTTCTTAACTATACATTTAAATTGTATTCTTTGAGCTGATATATGACTTTGTTTTGCTATATATTTCTGAAAAATAAATGAAAACTTTATAAAGTTTCATCTGTTTGTGAATATTTAGTAATTCCATATAGAAAACAGAGAACAACCACCATTGTTCTCAAACTGGCAAGATTTGCTTCAGATGTCTGGAAGGTGAATGGAAGTATGGAAATTAAAGTTTAAAAACATTTTAATGTGTGATAGTTTATTTTTGTAGTATTAAAGTATTAGAAAAGCATTATTTATCATGCTATTATTTAAACCTTTCCAAATTTTTCTTTGCTTTTCAGAAAACACCTAACAAATGGTTTACAGGACCACAGCTGATTTCTCTTTTAGATTTGGTACTGTTTCTCCCAGAGGGTGTTGAAACAGATTTACTACAAAACTCAGATAGGTAAGGTGACTATTAGTAAGGTTCAAACAGTAGACTACTTAAAGTAATAAAATATTGTATTCAGTATTTCTGTGGTTTTTATGATCTATGGTTAATTCATAAAATTATATTAAAATGTTCATATTTAAGTTCTTTGATATATAGAAACAAAGTAAAATCTTTCAAGAATGACCAACAATCTAAATTTGTATCCTTCATGTACTCAGAATTCCATAGAGATTTGTAACTATAACATTTGTGACTAAAAATTACAAATCTCATGAGTATAATTTATAAAATGCTTATGTATTTGGGTTTGTTGCTTTTTTTCCCAGATAGAACATGTAATATCACTTTTGGTATACTAGAATGAATGTTGAGAAGTTTTTATAAGCACTTATAAAAAGAAAGGAACCTTAAAATCTAGAAAGCAAGTGATGATACTTTCAAATATTAAGGATAATGGGTTTTCTTTGAAGGGGAAAAATAGTAATTTTCACCACTGTATTTTATGAACTTAAATGCAAACAAGAGTAATAAGCTATTACTACTCCAAAAGATGTGACAGGAAGTTTCTAATGTCAAACAATTATAAAAATATTCCTAAGGTTTTTCACTTCCTTCATGCATTGAAATTGAAGTTAATTATATAAAACTATAAGTAACAAATTATATATTTTAATTAACAGGATTATGGCTGCATTAAATTTATTGAGGTATTTGGTTATCAAAGATAATGAAAATGACAATCAAGTAAGTTAATTATTTGAAAAAGAAACTGTGAGTATATTCAAAATGCATAAAGAATGTTTGAGATTTTCTTAATATCTATGTAAGCCAGTGTTTAATATCTTACAAAGTGTTTAATATCTTACAAAGGCTGGGAAAGTAGGTACAAACAATTATTCTGACTCCTGTAGTTAATTCTCAGAAGCACCTGCCACTCCACATCCAGCTTCTTTTTCCTTTCCTTTTCCTATTGTGCCTGTGGTCTCTCATTGCTTAGCTGTATTGGATTAACTATGTTGCGGGCCCTAAATTAATGGACCTTGTGGAGCTCAACATATATTTGGGTGACTTGTTAGTATTCTTCTACCTATATTTCATGATTTAAGTCTGAGTTATGTAAGATAAATTTATATGATATTTAATATCACCTCATCAGTCATGACAAATTGAAGAAGCATTTTCAGCACTAAAACTGAATTTGTTAACAGATCCTTTTGTATAATGTGTGGGAAGTTGGATTTTGAAAAATAGCACTTCATTAGAAGTATTCAAATATAAAACTATTTGAAGGAGATTTGTCATACAGTAAAATTGATTTGCTTTTTATCTTCTTTCTACCTACTCTAGTCTAATAATTGCTTTCCCTATATACCTGTATTAATTGTAACCATTTGAATCATGTGTTATTCTGGTTTTTAAAAAGAAAGTAATAGAAAGAATGAAAGCAATCATAAAGGTGCCAAAGAAATTTTTTAATTAAGTACTGTAAGTCATAATTTGGGATGAAAAGTTCATGGGAAAAGTAGCAGTTTCCTTCTTTCTTGACTGATTTAGTGTGTCCAGCTATCTGACCTTTTGTTCATCCCTCTTTAGCTAATAATTAATTGATATCACTGACTGGTGCTCTGTACCAGATGTTAATTTCTTTCTTTTCAACATTTTATTGTGAAAAATTTCAAACACACAACAAAGCTTAAAGAATTTTATAGTGATCACTGATTTACCTGACACCTAGCTCCTACTATTTTACTCTACTTGCTTTATCTGGTATCCATCTCCATTCATCATTATTTTTTGACGCATTTCAAAGTAAGCTGCAGAAATCAGCATAGTTTGCCCAGAATATTTCAGCACATATTTCATTAAGTAGAGTTAAATATTTGTCAGTTTTTCTGTGAAGTAAAATTTATATAAAATGCACAAATTTAAGTGTACAGTGACTATTTTAATAAATGTGTAGATCTATTTTATTCCAAACCATATCAAATACAGACCATTACCATCATCACAAGAAGCTCCCTCATGCCTCTTCCTAGTTAATTCTGACTTCATTGCTCCATTCCCATCCCTGCCAGAGGCAACCACTATTCTGGCTAGGTGTTGTCTATCACTTATTCTTCACAAAGCTGAAAGAAAGTACTCTACTTTTCCATTCTTACAGATAATGTAGGCACAGGAAAGGATCATTCACTTGCACAAGGACACATCTAGAAAGGTGTAGAAATGGCTATGACTCTGGGCAGTGGCCAGAACTTCTGACATCACAAACCAAATCCTGACTCCTAAAGAGTGGTAAAACAAAAAAGATACAATATAAGATTCAGGATTATTGGAGGCCCTGAAGCTACAGGAAGGTGTCCTTAGGTAAGGAATGAGTTTTTACTTTTTTTAGAAATCAGAAAATGCTGTACTTGCATAAGAGATTATCTGATCTGCTTGACAGAAAAGGAATTATTAGTTAGTACTGATAAATTTATTAGGTGTGGAATACAGAGGCAGCAGATGGGCCTCTGCCTAGAGAGGGAAGGGAACACCTGACAGTTCAGCATTATATAATATCCACAGATAACTCCTCACTTTTATTTGGTGTAAACATTGTATAGTGAAGAAAAGGATACAACCAAGTCATAGGACTGTCTTATTTAATGGTTTTTCATTTTTTTCCTCAGGGATCAAACATTCCAAATTTTTGTCATATTGTCATAATTATCACAAGAATTACCATACCAAAGAAATTAGCCAAAAACCTTCTCCAAGATGGCAACCTGACGCCTTTAAGGCAGTTTAAGAGCCACTCTATGATGGAAACGTTTCTCCCAAGTACAATTATAGGAGATCATGTATATGAATGAGAGGCAGATCTATTTAATAAATCAAAAAATTGCAGCTTCTGGGATTGTGGGTTTATCTCAATGGTATAGTGCATGCTTAGCATGGGCAAAGCTCAAGGATTGATCCCTAATGACCAACAAAAGGTAACTTTTGATTAAGATGTGTTTTTTTCTGAAGTTTGGTTAAGAGAGAAAATGATACTCTAGTGATGCTTAGTTGGGGACATTTTATTCAAAAGGACAAGTTCCTATTTTTTTAAATTAATTTTATTGGTAAATTTTAGGTATACAATATAATGACATTCATCATTGGAAATGTGGACCTTTATATAATCTCTCTTGGTTCTTATTTTTTCCCCATTCCCCTGCCCTCCAACCCCTCCATCCCTCAATATTTACAAAGACTTTGTTTCCATTTTTTCATTTTCTCATATTAAATCTTTCCTTTCCCCTACCCCTCCCACTTCCCCTTCCCCTCTTTTCTTCCTATTTCACATTATCTATTATATCTTTTATGCCTTATTTACACTTTCACTTTCTCATTACAGAGAAACTATTTGGTATTTGCACTTGTATGTTCTATGTATGTCACTTAGAGTATTACCTCGGGCTAGGGATTTAGCTCAGTGTTTCCACTGCCTGCCTTGCAAGCAAGGACTCAAGTTTGATCGCCGGTACCAAAAAAAAAAAAAAAAGTATCGCCTCATTGTGCATCCATTTAGCTATAAATGTCTCTATACTTTCTCATTTTTTATGGCTGAGTTGTACTCCATTTTATATTTTTAAAAAACCCCTCATTTTCTTTATCCAGTCTCCAGTTGATGGGCAATTGGGCTGCTTCCAAGTTTTAGCTATTACAAATTGTGCTGCTATGAACATGGGTGCACATATATCACTGTGGTATGATTCTTTTAATTCTTTGGGGAAGATATCCAGCAGAGAATAGCTGGGTCAAATGGGACTTCCAGTCCTAGTTCTTTGAGGTATCTCCATACTGATTTCCACAGTGGTTGTACCAGTCTGCACTCCCACCAGCAGTGGAGCAGGGTTCCTTTTTCCTCACAGCCCCGCCAGCATTTGTTATTGAGTGATTTCATGATAGAAGCCATTCTTTCTGGAGTGAGGTGGAATCTCAGCATTGTTTTCATTTGCATCTCTCGAGTGACCAGTGATGTTGAACATTTTTTTCCTATGTTTATTTGCTATTTCTACTTCTTTGAGAAATGTGTGTTCATTTCAGATGCCCATTTTTGGATTGGGTCTTTAAATTTGGGAGGTCTGATCTTTTTAAGTTCTTTATAGATTCGAGATAGTAGACCTTTGTCTGAGGAAGAGCAGGTGAAGATTTTTTCCCACATTGTGGGTTGTCTCTTCACACTGCTGGAGGTTTCTCTTGCTGTGCAGAAGCTTTTTAATAAGAAAATGTCCCACTTGTTGATTGTTTGTGCTAGTTCACGGGCAACTGAGGTTTTGTTCATAAAATCTTTTCCTACATCAATGTCTTCAAGAGTTCTACCTAACCTCTGTTCCAGCCGGTTCAGTGTTTCTGTTTTAATATTTATATCTGTAATCCATTTCAATTTTAGTTTAGTGCATGGTGAGAGATGTAGGTCTAGTTGTTTTGTTTTGGTTTTTTTTGGTACCAGGGATCAAACTCAGGTCCTTGTGCTTGCCCAGCAGGCGGTGAAACCATTGAGCTACATCCCTGGCCCTTTGTCAGTCTGGTTTTAATCTTTGGCAAGTTGAAACCCAATTTTTCCAGCACCATTTATTAAAGAGGCTATCTTTCTTCCAGCGAGGGTGTTGGGCTCCTTTGTCGAAGATGAGGTGTCTGAGTGTGTCTGGAGTTGTTTCAGCATCTTCTAATCTGTTCCACTGGTCCTCAGGTCTGTTTCTTTGCCAGTACCATGGTGTTTTTATCACAGTAGCTTTGGAGTATAGTTTCAAGTTGGGGGTTGTGATACCCCCTGCCACGTCTCTGTTGCCTAGAACTGCTTTTTCTATTCCAGCTCTCTTCTTCCAAATGAATTTTTGGATTGTTTTTTCAATGTCCATGAAGTATGCTGCTGGAATTTCAATTGGGATTGCATTGAATCTATATAATAATTTTGGAAGTATGGCCATTTTCACTACGTTGATTCTTCCTACCCAGGAGCAAGGGATGTCATTCGATTTTCTGATCATCATCTTCAGTGTCTTTTCAGAGTGCTGTAGTTTTCAGAGATGAGGTCTTTGATTTCTTTTGTTAGATTGATTCCTAGGTATTTCAGTTTTTTGGATGCTATTGTGAAAGGAATTGTTTACCCTGTTTCTGTCTCAGTGAGTCTGTTGTTCATGTAGAGGAAAGCTATTGATTTTTGTGTGTTGACCTTATATCCAGCTAGTTTACTGAATTTAGTTATTAAGTCAAGACTTTTGGTGGAGTTCTTGGGGTCTGCTATATAGAGTATTATGTCATCTGCAAATAATGACAATTTGACTTCTTCATTTCCTATCTTTATTCCTTTTACTGATATGTTGTATTGTCATTGTCACTTAATTGAAAGAACTGTCTGTTTTCTTCTTTAATTTCCTCTGTGACCCATTGGTTTTTCGTAAGTGTGCTTGTTCAGTTTCCATGTGTTTATGAAGTTCTTGCAGTTCCTTTTGCTGTTGATCTCCAATTTCATCGCACTATGGTCTGATAATATACAAGGGATAACTTCAATTCCTTTGCACTTACTTAAACATGTTCTATGAGTGAGTATGTGGTCTATTTTGGAGAATCACCGCGTGCAGCTGAAAAGAATGTGTATTCTGATTTTGTGGGGTGAATCACTCTGTAAACACCTGTTAAGTTCATTTTTTCAAGGGTTCAATTGATTTCTAGTATTTCATTACTTATTTTTTGTCTAGTTGATTTATCTTTTTGTGACAGTGGGGTATTGAGGTCCCCCACTACTATTGTATTAGTGCTTATTTGATTTTTCATGTCCGTTAGTATTTGTTTTATATAGTTGGGTGCACTAGTGTTTGGTACATATATGTTTATGATTGTCATCTCTTCCTCTTGGATGGTTCCCTTTACAAGGATGTAGTGTCCTTCTTTGTCTCTGTTAATCAGTATTGGTTTGAAATCCACTTGATCTGCCAAGAGGATAGCTACTCCTGCTTTTTTTTGGGTTCCTGTCACATGGAGTATTGTTTTCCACCCTTTACCTTTCAGTCTATGAATTTCTTTTTGAATTAAGTGTGTTTCTTGTATGCAGCATATTGTTGGATCTTGCTTCTTCACCCATTCTGCCAGTCTATTTCTTTGGATTGGTGAATTGAGACCATTAACATCGATGGTTGTAACTGATACTTATTGACTTATCATTGTCATGACTTTTTCTTTTTGTTGGATTCTCCCCCTTTGCATTTAATTTCTTGTCGTGCCCGATGGATTCATTCTGCTGGGCTTCCTTGGGTTGTGATCCTTGTTGTCTTTTCCTAGGATTTTGTCTAAAATTTTTTGGAGTGCTGCTTTGGTATTCACGAAGTTCCTCAGGTGCTCTTTGTCATGAAAATATCTTATTTCTCCATCAGTTTTGAAAGATAATTTTGCATGGTACATCAATCTGGGTTGGAGGCTGTTTTCCTTTAGGGCTTGAAATATGTCACTCCAGGTGCGGTGCTCTTCTTGCCTTGAGGGTTTGCATTGAGAAGTCTGCTGTGATGCTGATGGGCTTTCTGTTGTATGTGATTTGTTTCTTTTCTCTAACTGCTTGTAAAATTTTGTTCTGTTGGGTTTCTGGAATCTTAACAATTATATGCCTATGTTTAGATTTTTTTTATTTGTTTAGTTGGAGTCCTATATGCCTCACTTATCTGTATGTCAAGTTCTTTTCCCTTGCTTGGGAAGTTTTCTGCCATCACTTCTGTGAACAATTTTTTATGTCATCTGTACTCTGTCCTGTTTCTTCATTGAATCTGATCAGTCTTATGTTATACTTCTTTGCATCGTCTAGCAGCTGCTGGATTGATTTCTCGTGGTCTCTTACTATTTTATAGAAAATTTTCTTTTCCTGGTCACTAACTGCAATCTTATCTTCTATATGAGATTCTGTCCTCACATTAGCTCATTCTTCTGTGTAAACTTTCAATGGAGTTTTCAATCTCCTGGAAATCTGTTTGCTTCTGTTTTATGGATTCCATTTGTTTCCTGTGTTGGGATTCCATCATGTTCCTCAGCTCGTCTATTTTTTTATCTGTGTCCTCTCTAGATTTATTAATCATGTCTTGCACTAAGAGCACAATCTCTGCTGTTATCTGAGAAATTATTTCTGGTTTCATTTTTCCCAGATCCTCTTTTGTTTCCAGTTCAGAGAGTCCAGGTGTTTGAGTATCAGATTGTTCCATCTCTTTTCCCTTTAGGGTTGCTTTAGGTGATCTGGAATTCTGGTTTTGAGACTTGTTCATGTATCTTCTCATTTCAAGGGGGGAGGTGCTGCTGGCACCTGCACAGCTCACCTCAGCTCTGACAGCGGCTCTGCTCCTCAGCATTGGGGCAATTGTACGGTGGCCCAGAAGGCTCACCTCCTGGTCTCTGGGGACAGTGGTATTGCGGCCCAGAAGGCTCCTCCTTGGGGCTGGGGGCGGCTCTGCTCCTCGGCGCTGGGGGAAGTGGTAAGGCAGCCAGGAAGGCTCACTTCCACAGCTCTGGGGGCAGCTCTGTTCCTCAGCGCTGGGGGCAGCTCTGCTTCTTGGAGCTGGGGACAGTTGTCCGGCGGCCTGGAAGGCTCCACAACTTCCTATTTTTGACCAGTTAAATACACTGAAAGGGTAACTCCTCAGATGAAAAGCTGAAAAGTAGTCAAAAGGCATACAGGGAATTTAAATAAGAACAGAATCATTCAGGGCCGGGGATTTAGCTCAGTGTTTCCACTGCCTGCCTCACAAGCAGGAGGTCCTCAGTTCAATCCCCAGTACCAAAACAAAGAATAGAATCATTCAAATACAAAGACAACAAAATGATTCATATTTGAATAATCAGTTCCATTCCTGCCATTTTGAGTTACTGTCATCTGACTTACTCTTTTTATAAGCTAGTTCCCTTCTAACCCTACTATGTCATACCTTTTTACTTCCCTGCTAAGTTACAAGCACTTTCTCCCACATTTCAGTTTCACATAACTTTTTTTTAATCTAATAGCTTAAACCATGCTTTCTGTTGTTAAAACCAACTTAAGTTTTTATGCCTGATGTTGTCTATTGATGGATATTTTAGTTTGGGTTTTTTGTTGTTGTTGTTTTGGTTTGGTTTGGTTTGGCTTGGTTCTTTGAAACAGGGTTTCACTATGTGGTTCAGGTTGCCCTTGAACTCACTGTGTATCCCTGATTGGCCTCAAGCTCTTGGCAGTCCTCGTGCCTCAGCCTCTGAGTGCTGAGATTACAGGCATGCATCACCATGCCTAGAATTTTCTTGTTTGAAATTACAATAATCTGTTGTAATGCAAAGCCCATAATTATGTTATGTACTGTTCTGTGTACTCATCTTTTCCTTCCCACTTCCTTATCCACGGTTTCATAAATAATTTCTAATTGTAATATGTTCAGCAAAAACAGAGTCAAGGGAAACAATGAGATTATAAAGTCACAAATAAATACCAGGAATTTAAAAAACTAAATGGTGTGATTTTATATATTTTCTTCATATAGGAAGAAAACTTCAAATATCTTGCATATGTACATATATATCTGCCATAAATGTATATAATTCATTTTTCACCAAGATCAAAACATGTCCTGGCTGGAAGTGTAATTCATTGGTAGAGTACTTGCCTACTATGTATAAGGCCATAAGTTGAATCCCTAGCACCACAGAAAATAAATAAAACATGTCTCTTATGTAGTATCTGTAGAGGCAAATGCTTCAGATGACAAGTTCCTTTGTATTACAAGTAGTAGATATTCTGCAAAGTTACTTTATAAATAAACCAATGTCAAAGTTAAAAATTGAATACTTCCTCTTATGTAAGCAACAAAATAACAAAGGAGACTAGAACACAGGAAAACAGGAAACGAACATAGTCTTCTAGAGGTAGAGCAGGGGATTAGGGGAAGTGCAGAGGAGGAGGAAAAGGGGATAACAGGATGAAAATAATTAAAATGTTATATGCGTGTATCATTATACCGTAATGAATCTCATTCTGTACCATTAATATGGACGAATAAAAAAAATTAAGAAAGAGGAAGGATCTTTTCATGTGCTTTTTTTTTTATTTCTTCATTTTTGCAAGGTCCCTGTCTATTCTGGCAATAAATTTCTTTGTGGTGTAGAAATGGCTAGTCTTCCTTTTGTGAGATAGGCTGCAGTGAATTTTGAAATGTATAGGTAAGCCTTAGAACTAGAAAGATTTCAGAATTATTGTATCAATGAGTCTACTTGGGTATGCAATTAAAAACAGGCATTTCTGAGTATTTCAAAATTTAATCCTATTCAGATTAAAGAAATCTTAAAATGATTTTCTTTGTGGTTTTTAAAAAAGATCTGGCAGTTTTAATGTAAATCAGAGGAAATATTATTTCCATAGCTGCTTCTCTCTTACGTATTTCTGAAAATATTACAGTTGTCCATCATATGAAAGATTCATGTTGAAAATTTTTGTAACAATCTTTAGCCTAATTTTGGCATTTGTTTTTATTACCTGTGGACTGTGTATTAAATATATTACTGCCATTGAAAACCTAAGGTTTTAATATTTAATGACTTTGTAGCTTTGCTCTGTCCATTACAGTAGACAGTAGCCATGTGTGATTACTGAAATTTTAACTGATTAAAAATTTTAAAAATAGAAATTCATTTCAGTGGTATTAGATAGTGCCATTTTTTTTGTTTGCTTTGCTTGTTTTTTTGTTTTTGTTTTCGTTTCTGTTTGAGAGAGGGTCTTGCTATGTAGTCCAGGCGGGCCTTGAACTCACTGTGCAGCTCAGGCTGTCCTCAAACTCACCTTGATCTGCCTGCCTCAGCCTCCGAGTGCTGAGATTGTAGGCATTCGCCACCATGTCCAGCTGGATAGTGCCATTTTTGATCACTGCTTTCGTCCCTATCAAAATCATCTGGATATTTGAGTTTTTTAAGTAAACACAAATTACTAGGTACAGCCCAGCATACTCAGTTAAAAGCCTCTGAGTAAAGCTTAGATATCTGCAATTTTAACTAACATTGTAAAGTTTGAGTACATCCATATATTATGAATTAAATATCTTGCGGGTATCATTTGTACATGATAAAGGATAATATTAATTATTTCACATGAAATAATGAAATGCTATATGTTAAAACTTGGAGGATGCAGCTATGTTGGTAGAGAAAAATTCCAATTTTAAATGGTTATTAAAAATTACTGAATGAATTTCTTGCATGGCTAATTTTTAAACTGCAAGAAGATATAAATACAAATACAGAAAAATAGAAAATTATATGATAATGTATCAGTAAACCTGAAAACTTTAGTGAAATAGAATTTCTTAGAAAATACAGCTAAACAAAACTGCTACTAGCAGTCTAGTAAAAGCAAACCCAAAGTCAGGTAATTTTACCATACTTTCAAGAAACACATAACTCAGATCTTATTTATTTCAAATGCTAAAAAAAGAGTAGTCATTAACTATTGCTATAAGTTTAGTAAGATTGGATGTTAATACCCAAACAGACAAAAGCAAAATAATAGGCTGCCATTATCTACCATTTTGCTTTCTACTATTCCAGTTTCCCCATAGTCAACTGTGGTCCAAAAATATTGAATGGAGAATTCGAGAAATAATCATCTAGAATCATCCCTCTATCCCATATATCTATACTGTATATGTTACCAACTCATTTTTTGTCTTTTAGTATGCCCCATAGATTTTTTTCTTGATAGTAAGATAAATGTACCAGATGAAATGAACTGCTGCAAATGAGCCTTTAGTAATGTTGTAATGTGGCAGAAGGAAAATCATTTTTATAGTCCCATGGTTAGGTCTTTTGTCAGTGAGCTTATGCTTCTGGACTGTGAACTTCACAAGTGCTTCACAGTTTTATGTCCCCATCCCCATAGATGGGACAGACAGCTAGTGCTGAGAGGGGGTGGGTATTTCTCTTCCTCCAGGTCAGTTAGGCTCTAAAGATATCGCAGCAGATTAGGCTCTAGTTAACTAGTCTCTCTCAAGGCACACTTTGTAAAAACAGAATGCTCTGGCATATATCAAATTGTTAGTTTCACCATTCCCCTGCCGGAAGGACAAGGGGATTTTTTTTTTTTATGGTTCATGTATTTTGAGTTTTGTCTTAGTTACTTTTCTCTCATTGCTGAGACAAAATACCCAACACCCAAAGTTAAATAAAGGGGGAAAGGTTTATTTAGCTCACAGTTTGTAGAAGTTTCAGACCATCATCAGCTGGCTCCAAGGCAGGGTGACATGGCAGACAGGCATTGCAGAGGAGAAACAGTTCATGGAGGGCAGAAGGTAGCCAAGCAAGCAAGGGGCAAGACAAGCCTCTTTCTGTCCCTTATACTGTATCTAGGCTACCAGGATAAGGGTAGTGCCAAACCAATCAGTGGACTGACTAGTAATTGCCCACCCTCAATCCTAACACCTTTAATCTTACCATTGCACCATGAATCAATCACACGCTAGATTCAGCCACCTCTTAAAAAGCCCCACCTATGACTGCATGAGGCTTTGGGGGGACATCAAGACACAAGCCATAACAAATTCTAAGAAATCTTTGAAATAATCTTCTAGATTGTCTTGTAGAAGTGGTATGGTTTTAGATTTTTTATTGAGATCTATGCTCCATTTCAAGTAAATTTTTATATGTGGGAGGTATGAGTTGAAGGATTTTTCTTTCATTTTGATGCCAGTACTATTTGTTAAAAAGGCTGTCCCCCTGCCTCACAAGTGCAAGGTCCTGAGTTCGATCCCTGGTACCAAAAAAAAGGCTACCCCTAACTTGTGGAATTATCTTGGCACTTTGGTAAAAAGTAAATTGACCAAGACAGGGGCTGTTGCACATTCATGTGTATCATACCTTGGTATACTCAACTGTTTTGAAACTCATTGAATTTGGTATGCCATACTTTTGACACAAAAATTTTGTCCCAGTACTTGTCATTTGTTTGGTACCTGATGTTCAAGCTAGAATGTCAGTGTCCACTCCCTCATGACTTGCCACCTTTTCTATCCAAGACAATTTGTTGATACTCATTTTTGGTACTTGTCTTGCCTCCTGGAACCCATTTAACAACCAGCACCAAAGTACCACTTAATCCCAGCGTTCTGGGAGGCTGAGGCAGGAGGACTGCATGTTTAAGCCTTGCCTGGAAAACTTAGCGAGGCCCTTTTCTCAAAGTAAAAAATAAAAATGGGCTAGGGATGTAGCTCAGTGTGAAGGCCCTGGGTTCAATCCCCAGGGATTGATAAAATAAAAATCAAACAAAATAGTAAATTACATAAGTATGAGTCTAATTTTAGACTTCTCTTCCACTGACCTATGTGTATTCTTTTACCAATACCACACATCTCTCTTGATACTGTAGCTTTATAGTAAGATATTTTGGGGTCTTCATTGCTGGGCACTGAACCTTGGTCTTCAAACGTACTAAACATAGTCTGCCACTTAGCTACACCTCAATCAATTGTAAATCTTGAAGTCAAGTAGTCTACCATCCTTTTTCTTTCTCAAAATTCTTTTGGCTGTTATCTAGGTCCTTTGTTTTTAATATAAATTTCACAATCATCTTGTCAGTTTCTACCACAAGGAGATAAATTTATAATTCCATTTGTATGATATTCTAGAAAAGGCAAAAATTTCATAAAAATTAGATCAGTAGCTGCTAGTGTTAGGAGAAAAAAGTGGCTGTGAAGGAGCATAAAGGAATTTCTGAGGTCATGGAAATATCTTTATAGTACATGTGATTAT
Organism: Heterocephalus glaber; assembly: GCF_053883595.1. Lineage (NCBI taxonomy): Eukaryota > Metazoa > Chordata > Mammalia > Rodentia > Bathyergidae > Heterocephalus > Heterocephalus glaber. Next base: position 27,288,411 of record NW_028258296.1, on the reverse strand, counting down.
GACTGTACCCTTAGTAAAAACTATACAGTCAAAAAGGGTGTGCTTTATATATAAATGATATCTCAATAAACCTATCTTTAAAAAGTAATAAAACGCTAAGCTTGGTGGTGTACAACTATAATCCCAACACTTCGGATGCTGAGGAAGGAGGATTGCTGAGTTTGAGGCCATCCTGGGCTACATAGTGAGCTCAAGGCCAGCCTGAACTACAAAGCGAAACTCTGTCTCAAAAAATTAAAAAAGGGGGCCGGGAATTTAGCTCAGTGGTGCTGCCGCCTGCCTTGCAAGCACAAGGTCCTGAGTTCGATCGCTGGTACCAAAGATTAATTAATTAATTAAAAATTTAAAAACGAGGCTCAATACTACTCTAAACTGAAATCCCATGAACAAGCAGGCATACTTATTCATTATATTTTTAAAATCTGCCTTAATGTTTATTTTTGAATTATTTATTCCATTTTTTTCTACATTATTAAAATACCCAAATTATAGAGAGAGGATTTGGGGGAAACTTTTCTTTTAACTTTATGAATTACTATGTTTTCAGTTATGATATAAAAGATATTTCTAACTGTGGGTCATGGTAAAAATATTTTGAGGGCTGAGAGGTAGGTAGAGTGCTTGCCTAGCATGTGCAAGACCCTGGGTTCAATCTCTACTACTGGAAAAAAATTTTTTTTGAAAAGCATTGCCCTAGAAAAATTCACCCCATGTGAAAAGGAAAACATATATAACAATTTCAGTGCTGCATTGTTTGAAATATTGAAAAATTAGCAGCAGGATAAATTTTTTTATGCTGAATTGCTTTATAATACCCCTCAACCAGTTTTCAAACTCAGCACCTTGCACTTGCAAGGTAGGCATGGCACCACTGAGCTAAATCCCAGCCCACTATAATCTTATTTTTAAAAAAATTTTGTTAGTGCACATTTGCAATACATGATTACATTTATTGTGGGGAGTTGGTACATGTACGTAGTACACCTTAATTTCTCCTTCTCCTTCACTCCCTCCCCAAGTAGCTACCATGTATTGAGATGCCCATATACCAGTTAAAGAATCAGAGCTACAACATAAATAACTCAAAAATATAGGGCTGACAGACAACTGAAACAGGATATATATTATCCTAATTTGTATAAGCTTTTAAACATGAAAAGTTTTTAAGTGATTTATACATTAGGAACGCTAAACATTCAAGTTTCAGATAATGGCTACTTCTTGAATATGGAGACTTCATATCTAGTATTTTACTTTTTTTGATAAAGGTAAGTATGGGCTAAAGGATATTTTCTCTATAAACTTTGTCTGAATGTCATCAGTATCCTAAGTAGCTTTGACAGCCATCAGTGGTACTGGGTTCCCCTTACAAGCTTAAGAGTTAAAAGCAAAGAAGGTTTAAAAAAAAAAAAGAAGCAGTAGATAAGTTGTTTTTAAAGCTGAATGGAGAGAGGTGTAAACAGAAATGAGAGCAGTAGGTTAATGTGGAAGAGTAATATGGTTATTATCCTATGTGACTGCAGTGGTTGAAGACGTTTTTGCTGTAATACTGTGTAACTCATGTTTTCTATAAAGGGTTAAAAATCTTTGTTAATAGAAGTATATGTAAAAAAAATCTCAAATTACACTAAAATAGGTTCATTGTTTTAAAAGCAGGGTAGTTAAACAAAAAGAAATGGAGTATTCAAAATCCCATCTACTGATACTATACTGTATGCCATTATAGATGATATACCATACTATAGGAATCATACTGTTTTGTAACCTTTTTCACATTCATCAGTATGTACTGAAGAACAATAGTTAGTTGAAGAACAGTATTGTAGTTTTCTGTTACATGAATGTACCACAACTTACCATTTTCCTGTTGTGAAATGTTTTCATGAATTCCAGTTTTTTGCTTTTTAAACATTTTAAAATATAGTTCTGCAATAGAATATTTACAATATACATCTTTAATTATTTCCCCAGGTTAACTTCATGGGTGTTAAATGAAAGGTTATTTTTGAGGTCTTGGATTCTGATCTAGTTCATCCCTAGAATAGTATTTTTCCTAGCAATATAGGAAAATGAAAAGGGCAGATGTAAATGGAAAGGATGTGAAAGTCATTAATAATTGTTCAGCATAAATATGTGTAGATTTTATTTGGAGTTGGAGGACTCTAAGTAAAATGTATACTACTTAGATCAAAATAAATTCATTACAAAATAGGTTTCAAGTGGCCTGTTTCATTGTTACAGTTAAGGGTAATTGGGTTCCTTTTTTACCTCAGACATTTTCCAGTTAGAATACCTGGAAACTTAATCCTAATAGATTTTCCTTTTTTCTCTTGTTCTTGTCTTTCCTTTTGAAATTTTCAAATAAAATTAAGACTTCACGGGCTGGGAATGTAGCTCAGTGGCACTGTACCTGCCTGGCAAGGGCAAGGTCCTGAGTTCTATTCCCAGTACCAAAAAAAAAAGACTTCATTACATCCCTCCTTTAGGACTGTAGGAGGAAATGATCTTGAAATGAAAATATTTCAGATATGTGACAGAATAGCTTTAAGCTGCCCAAAGCAAAGTCTCCCTTTACATTGGTCACCAGGAAAGTCCAAATTAGTGTTGTGTAGTAAATTTCCTACTAGGAAAGAGAGCCAATCATGTGGAAGTGGGTATGTGGTAAGGTTATTGAAAAGTTCAGAGTTGAAGAAATATTTAAGGTACAATCATTGTAGAAATGGTATACAGGGAAAGAGAAATGTTTCAAAGTGTAGGAATTATCATCCGATAATTTTGCTAAGGATGAATGTTACAGATCTCAAAACTAGGAACTACCCAAATGGAGCAATAATGAGTATAGCACCGTGTACATTTTTCTTTTAATTGTATTTTTTGCTTTGCTTGATACTCATAACTAGATATAGTAACAAAAGTAAACTGTTTTGAAAGGCAAGGATGGTGTTTCATTCATTTTTTGTCGCCCATTCTCTATACATGGATAGTAACTAATCAGTAAGTGCTAAAACAAATAATTATTTCATTAATTCTTTTGAACAGACTGGATTGTGGACAGAACTTGGAAAGATTGAGAATAATTTCTTAAAGCCACTCCATACAGGACTTAATATGTCAAAAGCACACTATGAAGCAGAAATTAAAAATAGCCAAGAAAATAACCAAGGTTGGTAATATGCAATTTTAAGTTAGGTCTAAAAATTACTCAGATTTTGGGACTGTCACATTCAAGATAAAGAACACTTTAGTTCATGTTCAATTTATGTGAAATGAGGGACCACAAGAGCTAAGTCATTTCACTTATAATTAAACTGATTCTTAGCAAATCTCTAAGCCAATTAACACTGAAATGGAGTTAATGAAGATTTACACCAAATTGAAGCATAACCTGTTTCAAAGTCTCAAGTTCTGATTACGAATGTGGTTGGATTGGAAGTTAAGGCAGGAAGACCACAAGTGCCGGGTAACTTGGTGAGAACATGTCTCAAAATATAAAGGGTTTGTGGGTATAGCACAATAGTAGAGCATTTGCCTAGTATGTGCATAGCCTTGGGTTCAATCTCCATTAGTGAAAAAAATAAACGTTTTTTGTTTTGTTTTGTTGTTTGAGACAGGGTCTCACTATGTAGTTTAGGCTGGCCTTGAACTCACTATGTAGCTCAGACTGGCCTTGAACTTGTGGCGATCCTTTTGCCTCAGCCTCCCAAGTGCTGGGACTACTGGTGTGTATCATGCCCATATAAAAAAAAATTTTTTCTTTATAAAGAATATGGTTGTGTTACAAGCATTTTCCTTTTGTGCCATTATACATTCTTTTGTATTGCTAGGTCCACCTCTATCTTAACCCTGAATAAATCTGTACAAATTATGAAAAAGAATCTTAGATGGCAGACTTAAGCCAGCAATTCTACTTTAATAATGAGATCTCATATATATATATATATTTTATATGTGGTGGTATTTTTATAGGCATTATTAAAATTTTATCTTTTTAAAGGGCTATAATTCCACATATAAAAATGTTTTATGCATCCTTTACATGCCAAAATAATGCTGTTTATCTGCAAAAGCATTAGTTCATACACCGCAGAATCTAGTGTATATTTTGCTTATAGCTTGATTTAAATATTTTTTGAGGTGTTAAATAAGATTTAATAATTTACATAAGTAACTGAAACATTTAAGTTAGTAAATGATGAAAGTAGCTTATAAATGTATTATTAAAATCTGAGAGTTGTTTTAATGGTTAAGTTTGATGTGATTTTTCTTCCCTTACAGTAGTTCAAAAGTCTAAGGACCTTTGTTCTGTAACAGTAGGTAGAGAAGAGATCCCCAGTATGCCTCCTGAAATGCAGCTTAAGGTGATCTGAAATTTTCTTAAGCAATGTCTGGCTAGTCTTTTCTATGTTTTGTTTTAAAGGCAGCATTAATAACACTAATTTTTCTTGGTGTTGCAGGTCCTACATTCAGCTCTTTTCACGTTTGATTTGATTGAAAGTGTTCTAGCTCGAGTAGAAGAACTCATTGAAATAAAAACAAAGTCTACCTCTGAAGAAAATGTTGGAATAAAGTAAAAGTTCTACTTCCTAAATAAAAATTAATAAAATACTCTATTTTCCATTATGCTTTATTTATTACCTTTGTGAATTTTTTTCTGCAAAAAGGTACTGCTTTTTCAGTAGTCAGATTCTATCAAAACACACTATGGATCATGGATTATAGTTTTTAAAAGTCAAAAATGTTACATTTGAAAGTTTGCGGGCAGGGATTTAGCTCAATGGTTCCACTGCCTGCCTCGCAAGCACAAGGACCTGAGTTCGATCCCTGGTACCAAAAAAAAAAAAAGTTTGTTACAAACTAATAATTTGGTATTTCATAAAATGTAGTTGAAATGCTTTCTTCATTAATATAGTTGAGTTTATAAAAGGATGATACACTTTCTGCTTGTTCAGTGCTGTATAATAGTTTAGAAATCCTAGTGTGAAGTTAGATTCCACACTACTGTAAAAGTGATGTACTTAAGACAGTTTATTGGTTTTCTTAGCTTCCCTTCATGTGCTTCAAGAGGAATCATATGGAACAGTCTCTTCACAACCCCTCTAGCAGCTAATGTGAAAGCACCTACAAAGGTGAATTTTAAAATATTGGCTGCCCTTGTGGAAAACCTGAGAGAGGGAGAAAGAGAGTTTTTCTTTTGTGCAAGGAACCGATTAGGAAATTCTGTATTTCAGTTCCTCTTATTTGTCCATCCAGCTTAATCTTTATCAAGAAACTGAATGAGTTTTATAATATAAATGTACTAATTACTTTTTAAACATAAAAGGAATAACAACTCAGCAAAACTAAAATAAAATGGCTTTTAATTGTATCCATGTTATTTTAAGTTAACATAAACATCTTTAAAGTAAATATATATTTAAATATAACTTAACAGGTCTGATTATTTTTATGTTCTTCCAAAAGAACACTTATAACTAGTTCTCTAATTTGGGTTAATTGAATCACTATTCAGTTTTATCTTTTGCAGTGTTTTCCAAACAGGACTTTGTTCTACAATGTAAGCTTTAGTTGTTATCATTCTATAGCAGACGCTATCCATATATGGTTTGGAGGTAGTCTGGAAGAAGATATAAATATGTAGCATTATTACAAAAATGAGATTTTTTTCAGGATCACATAAAAGAAAACTTTAATTTCAGTAAATATCTCATGATAACCTCTGAGATAAAAAATTACAATATATGAGTTATTAAGAGTAGTAAGAAAATATCTGATCTCTATCTTCAAGGAATTTCAAACATGCAAGCCAAAAGGAATAGTGCAATAATTACTTTAATGGGGATGTGTTCCAAGTGTGAGAATAAGGAAGACCTAACTCTGCCTAGGGAAGTTTTGGGGTTGGGGGGTATCTAGGCACATTTCATAGAGGAAAACAAGCAGGAAAAGATAGTGACCTAAGGGAGAACATTCCATTAAAAAATATGTTTGCACCCAGATTGTTATGATTGCAACCTGACCAATATTTTACATGAAGGAAGAGATAAGTAACCTATTGGCCCAGCACATGTACATATGGCCAAATGCTCTTGTGGCAAAATGAATCATAAGTGGGGTAGTGGCTACCAGAAGTAAATTTACAAGTTGAGTTCAGGAGTGGGAAGTAGTTGTATGTGTGAAAAAGCACTTCTCTGAGCTGAACAAAGCAGGGTATTTGTCAGTCTTGCTCAAGAGGGTGTGCAATCTGAAGCTAAACACCTGAAAACAGTATCATGTATCTTTTTCCCCAGGTGATTTACCTTAGCTATAGTGCACATAAGGTTGATAGCATTTGGTGTGTTGTGTACTGGAAGTATCCGTAATTTACTTCCCAGGAATCTGAAAAAGTAAAATCCTAAGTCATACAGACCATATACTTAACTGACATTTGTTCTCTTAAATAGGTATAATAAAGAGAGAAACCTCTATTGTTTACTATGTGTTTATTCATTCATGACCTGCCTTATATGACAGAGGATTTGAGGTGGTTTGATAACCAGAACTTAACTATTTACTTTTGGTCTTGCAGGAAAAGCCCATGAATCCACATGAACTCTGGCCACCCTAAATCATAGAACAGCTGTTTGTCCTGTTTCCTTAAATATGACAGGTTAACATTATAAAATTTTTCTTCTACCAAAACAAAATTCATCTGCCTGAATTAAGAACTGAAGTAAACACAACACACTATATTAAGTCTGTAGTGCTATTCTTCCATACCTCTGCTGAATCCTGAATATCAGTTTCCATTCTTCAGGCCCATAAAGAGCAGCAAACAGAACCAAAAAACTATTCCGGTGAATGTTAAGAAACTTCTCCATTTTGGTTAGAAATATTTCTTCAGCTGACATAATGCATTCGTTAGCATCCATCAATAAAAATGCAACTCCTAAAAAGGTGAATGTATAAAGTCACTTTTTCATACATAGCAGATTTTGTAAACAAAAGTCAAAATATAACTTCCTTTTTCTATAAGATGGGGATAAGAATTGTTAAGCTTGGGGGCCAGGGATTTAGCTCAGTGCTTTCGCCGCCTGCTGCGCAAGTGCAAGGACCCGAGTTCGATCGCCGGTGCCAAAAAAAAAAAAAAAAAAAGGAATTGTTAAGCTTGTCAGAAGGGTTAAATAATGTATATAAAGTGGCAAACAATTGTAGTAGGTCACCAAAAATGATTTCCTTTCCCCAGGAGGGCTCTCTGTTAAGCCAGAAAAAAAAATGAGTTTGAGGCTGGACCACTTTCAGCCTGGAGGTCTATTTCTAAGAGCTTTTGAAAGCATTTATCTCCCAAAACCTCTGCTATAGTAGAGGTAGTCACTTTCTTGTCACTGGGACAAAATACTTGGCATGAACAACTTAAAAGAGGAGAGGTGTGTTTTGGCTCATAGCTTTTAGAGGAGTCAGTCCATAGCCTCCTGGTTCTGAGGCAGAAAGGCCATGGTAGAAGGGTCAGCTGAAGGTAAGCTGCTCGCCCCATGGTGTCTGGGAACCACAGAAGGGAAAAGCCAGGGAGGGAGAAACACTCAGGTCATACCTCCAGTGAGCTGCCACTAATCAGATTCTACCTCCTAACAGTATATATACTTAGCTACTGAACTCATTAATGGATGAATCCACTGATGACTAGTGTCCCCATGATCCAATCACCTTCCACGAGCCCCACCTCTGAACACTTGAGGCTTTGGGAGGACATTCTATATCTAAATGATAACAACCTTTTTATCACCTCTATTATCTCCCAATCACAGGTAGAACTGCCCCCTTCCCATTGCCCCAGTTTTCTCTTACCCTAATCCCTGTGCTTTGCTTATGACTCTTAGTATTAGGATTTCAGGAAAATTTATTTGTCCCCAGATAGCTCTTTAAGTTAGTATTTATTCATATCCTAGTCAGTAAACTCATACAAAATTGTGAAAAACAATTTCATATATAGATTTGTATACAAATTTTGGTTGATGTGATGTTGGGCTCTATTAATATGGTTAATACTTTAATATTCTTTTTGTGTGTGAGGTTCTACAGGATTGAACTCAGGGGCACTCTACCACTGACCTATAGCCTTACCCCTTTTAAATAATTTTTTTTCTTGAGAAAGGTCTTGCTCAGTTCCCCAGGCAAGACTTGACCTTGCCATTCTCTCCTGCTTTAACCTTCCTCAGGGCTGGGATTACAGACATGCATCACCACGCCCAGCTAATATTCTTGATTGCTGGGAAAGTGGCTTTTTCTATTTTCATATTAGTTCCAAAGCAAATTAGGTGTCCCCATCCTCTACCACACTCCACTGGTTCAGCTTTATTTTAATATTTTTTATTTTAGGAATACTGTATATTCATTAATTGGACAAATACACTGCTTTTGCAGCAACAACAAAGTTTAACACACCTCTCCCAAAAGATAACACCTTAAATTATAAAATGGTGACCAAATTGAAAAAATTATTAAAATTTGTACTCATCTTCATAAGAAATTTAAATCAAAGCAGTGAGCAAATATACTGTACCAGAAAGAGAAAATAAAATTGATCCATTTTCCACTGAATCTGAATACCGAATCTTGTGGCTTTGATTTTCCAGAGCAGTTGCAATTTCATAATTCTTTAAAAGAATTTTCAGAAATACAAACATAAGACATGCTTACAACAATCTTTATTACAGCTAATTAAAAATTAAAAGTGTCATAGCTTATAACTATACCACTTAAAGATTTGATCATCAAAAGAGAAAATATGTAGAAAAAATTTTTAAAAGAAGAGCAAAAATATTTAGTACTACTGAAACACTAATTCTAAGTTTGGAAATGAGTTGGGATACTACAGCTACATTATTTGGGGACAGAAATTAACAGTATAAAACAACTAAACTAAGAGAACTAGGGCAAATGCAGACTTCTAAAAATAATGACCTTGGAACAGATTCTGACATGTACTAGTGAACAAGATGGGTTGTGCTGTGTTTCTTACATGGTGGATATAACCACAATGATCCAGACATACAGAATACACAGGAGACAACCAATTTTCCAATTCATTTGTTTATATTAGTTACTTTATTATACATTTATGAGTCAGAGCTGGGACAGTGCCCATACCTACAATCCCAGCTACTTGGGAAGCTGAGGCAGGAGAATCACAAGCCCAGGAGTTCAAGACCAGTATGAGCAACAGAGCAAGACCCCATCTCTAAATAAGTAAATAATAAGCCAGGAAACACATATGAAGACAGCACTACTTTCTTCTGGTTTTAAAACTAAACATTTCAAAATTCACCTCATTTCCTATTCTACCCAAGCATGATCATATTATCCAAGACACTAAATCTAAGTGGTTAATGGTATTTCCTAATTGGTTAAAACTCAAGCTTGTTAGTTTCAGGTAGATAAAAATCCCTTAGGCTAATTTTATTTTCTTCCTGAACATGTATATTTTAAGCTAATAGAAATTATATGTAAAATATATACTTCCTTTCCATCCTAATGAGAGTATTTTATGATACTTAGATCCTGACCTAGAGTTCAACTATGGTTCTTTTGTCTGTAGTTTTAAAATTGTACACTGCTTTCACCAATGGCAGATTAACTAATTTAGGCCAACTCTCCTGTTGAAAGCAACGTGAAAGACAGGACAATTTAAAGAAAAATTAAAATCTACTTCTATGCATCATAGAGCTAGCAGGAAAGAAAAAAGTGTAAGGCTAAAATCTATATAAAAATTCAAAGATCTGACCTCAGCATTTAGGCCATTTCTTCCCTGAGGGCATCTGCCAATTCAGGAAGAGACAGAAGAGAGCTGAATAGAGTTTCTGACAAAAGTAGAGCAACTCTCAATGGGAATGTAGCTCAGCTTCAAGCCATTTCAGTCCCTGAAATTGTATTAACAAGATAGTAAATTACTAGTACTCTAAGAATCTAGCAGAAGGACTCCCTAGAGCAAACTTTCTGAATTAGGTCTTCACAATCAGGTCTATTGAATTAACAGAACAAAGAAAACTATTTTAGTGACTATTTTCTCAATTCTCCTATAACTAGTGTCATTCTATACGTACATGATGTAAGTTAATTCATCATATAAAACAATTTAGGACTTGGGTGTTATATTTAGCAAATAAAAATACAGAATGCACATGTACATTTGAAGTATAAACAATAATGTAATTTTTTAGTATAAGTATATCCCATTCAATATTTGGGACATACTTAATATCTAAAATTCAAATTCTATGTTATGTCTGGCAAATAGGGCACTAGGGGGTTAATTCTCTTAAAAAATTAAGGCTTCTTTAGAGGAATATAACATTTTAGGCCTTGGATTATTTCTACAATTTTTCAAATACAAATTGCAACAAAATTTTTAAAAACGCAAAGAGATAAGAACACATGAAAGAAAATCATCAGAAATAATGTGTAATAGAAATAGGTCCATAGGGGATCCATATAGTAAAGCTAATAAAATACATACCTTAACATAACTACGCTTACTATGTTCAGAGAGATGAGAAGATGTTAACAAGGTTTTTTTTAGATAAGGTCTCACTATGTAGTTTATGTAGTTTAGGCTGATCTTGAACTCACTACGTAGCCCAGGTTAGCCTTGAACTCATGGCAATCCTCCTGCCTCTGCCTTCCAAGTGCTGGGATTACAAGCATGAGCCATCATGCCCAACAACATTGAGAATTTTGGCAAGGTATCAGAAAATATATAAAAGGATGTGAAAGAGGAAAGCTTCCTAAAATTTGAGTCAAACCTGTAAAATAGATAAAGCAGTATATCAAGCAGGCAAGAAAAAGGAAGGGGATAAAAGTGAGAAAAGCATAGACAAAAAATAACAGGGAAAAGTATTCAGATGTGAAAGTATAATTCTTATTTTATGAGTGCAAAAGATATACATAAGTAAGCTAATTTGGAAACAGTGTTGGGAATAACTAGAGACACATCATAATGACCCATACATACTATACTAATGAATTTCAGTCATATCCTATGGGGGTGCCAAATAAAAACAATGATAATAAAATAATAGAAGAAAATCATAAAATTAGAAAGTAGTAAATTGAGAAAATAGGAACTTTAAGCATTGATTTGTCAAAATAACCAGAAAGTTAAGACTAGATTTTCCAAAATACATTTCATGGACTATTACAGACCCATGAGAGTTGAAAAGATATTCCTTATTCAGGTAAGACTGGAAAATACTGAATATTATTTTTATTTCTTTGGGCATTTTGCAGTGCATTTGAGCCTATTAAAGGCTCTGAAGAGTAGTGTAATAAAAAATTATTTAACTGTTTATACCAGCATTCCAGGTAAAATCTATATAATAATCCTTTCTACATATGTTATATTCCTTTAAAACTGGTATAGTATCTAGAAAATCTATCCATGTGATATGAAGTATAGAAAAGGGCACTTAATAACTGATACAGAATTTATTAGGTAATTTAAAGGATGCCAATATGGAAAATTTCACTACAGAAATGGTGAATTTCAGAGTTCAATTTAAATCCACAACCTCTATGAAATGAGTAAATATTTGCAAGTATATTACTTATGAAAATATACTCATAATAAAGTATAAAACATAATAGAGCAAAACCATAGAAACCATTACTTTCCTACATTTCTAAATAGATTATGAACATGGGTAATGTAATAAGAATCTCCCCCAAAACTTTTTTTGGAGGGATGGGGATTGAACTCAGGGCCTTCCACATGCTAGGCAAATGCTCTACAACTGAGCTACCTGCCCAGAAAAATTCCTTTTTATCTCAAAGTACAAATAATTTCTAAACTACATAAAGTGCATAGGTACACAAGAAATAAAAGGAGTGATACAAAGGAAAACCACTCTATTCCACACAAAAATACAACAGAAAGAGAAAACCATAAGCTGGTTTTTAATAAATAATGATGTAAAATTAAAATACTAGCCAGACAAATTTCCAAAGGACAAGAATAAAAATCCACAACAACCAACTACTTTACTGAAGAAATGCAAAGAGTGATTATTTAGGTTCTTCTCAACAGACAACACAAAACATGCATTTAAAAATTGTGTAGTTATTTCTGATGAAGAGAAAAAAACATAAATTAAACTTAGATGAATATATATCTTATGTGAGGCTGGATGTATGCTTATATATATAAGTGAAAAGTGACAGCAATGATACAAAAGACAGAAGAAAGAATTAGCATTATTTTCTTAAGGCACTCACATTACCCATGAAGCAACAGTGTTATCTGAAAGTAGATTTGGATTAGTTGTAAATATATGTTGCAAATTCTAGGAAAAAACATAACTGATATGCTAAGAAAGGAGAGAAAAATTGAATACATAAAATGTTCAAGCAAAATTTCAAAAGGGAGAATTACAACAATAGAAGCAAGTAATAAAGCCAAAAACTGAAAACTAATAAATACAGTAGGTATATATGAAATCATGTTGAACATCACTGGTCTAAATGCAATAACTAAAAGAAATTATCAGGGTGGATTAAAAAATAAAGCCCAACTATATGTTGTAATAAGAAATTTATTTTACAAGCTCCAGTGGCACAATTGGTTAGCGCACAATACTTATACAGAAATTTATTGTAACTATAAAGGCACATATAGATTAGAAGTAAATGGATAAAGAAAAATATACCATACTAATACTAATAAAAAAAGCAGGAGTAGCTACATTCATTTCAGAGTGAAGTTTAAAGAAAGTTATCAAAGACAAAGAAGGTCATTAAATAATGATAGAGGGGTCAGTTCTCCAAGAAGACACAATCCTTAGTGTGTATGTATGTAACAACAGAGCATAAGTTATGTGAGACAAAAACCAATAAAACCACAAGGAGCAAGTTAAATTTACTGTTATAGTGGGAAATTTCAACATCCCTCTATGACAAATGGACAGATCTGACAAGCAGAAAATCACCAATTAACAATACAGATATTCTTCATTTAACAATTTTCCTGTTTAACAGCTGTTCATACTTACAACTGAGATGTGCTTTTTGGACTTAAAACTCACCACTCAAAAAAAAAAACAACTCACCATTCAGACTTATGACTCAACTTTTTTTTTTGATACAGCTCTGTACATCTTGTTTTTAGACCCTCAATGTCTTTTTTTTGGTACAGTATACCTTGTTTATATAGTATTGTAATTTCTGCTGATTATATGCTAGAATACCATGGTTTTATGTTTTGGTATGCATTACAGTATTGCATGTAAGAGTTATGTGAATAAAAGCAAAGTCATCAAGTTGGAGTTTCCTTTGACCATTTCTTTGTTCTGAATATTGTAATGTACATATGACATACAACTCATTTAGTGACCAATTTATGTAACCTAGTCACATGAATGTAAATTGGTCCTTAAACAAGGAGTGTCTGTATATGTAATTGATACCTACAGAATCCTTCATCCAACAATAGAATGCACTTTCTTCTCAAGTTCATACGGAGTATTCACTAGAACAGACTACATTTTGAGCCATAAAGCACACCTTAAAATTTTCTGCTCTCAGATCACAATGAAATTAAACTAGTTAGCATAACTGAAAAAACCCCAAAGTGTGTTAAACAACACACTTTCAAATAACACAAAGGAAAAAAGAAAATAGCCCAAGATATATTTTAAGATTTTGAAATATATGAAAACAACTTATCAAAAGTTGTAGGATACCATGAAAGTAGTGCTCAGAGGGAAATTTATAGCATTTAATGCATATATTAAAGATGAATAAAGATCTAAAATCAATAAATATAAGTTCTTACCTTAGAAAATTGAAAAAGAAGAGCAAATTAAATACGAACTAAGCAGACAAGAAGGAAAAAATAATTAATCTAGAGATCAATGAAACCAAATACAGGAAATCAATAGAGAAAAATCAATAAAACCAAAGCTAATTCTTTAAAAAGAATTTTTTTAAAAAATCAATAAAACGAGAAAGACCACAAATCACTAATATAGAAAATGAAAGAGGACATCACTATACATCTCATGAAAATTAAAAAGATAATAAGGGAATACTATGAACAACTCTATCCAAGCTTAAATACCCTTGTACCTACTAAGGAAATTAAATCAGTAATAGCCTTCCAAAACAGTAAGTACCAGGTCTATATAAGTTTACTAGTGAACTGGTGGGTTTCTTTCTCTTTCTTTCTTTTTCTTTTCTGTACAGCAGATTGACCCTACCCCTTTTTATTTTTCTGAGTCTTGTAAAATTGCACAGGCTGGCCTTAAACCTGCCTCAGCCTCCCAAACAGCTGAAATTACATGCACCAACACACTGAGCTCCCTAGTGATTTTTTAAAAACACTTGAGGAAGAAATTATAGCAATTCTTTCCAATTTCTTTCAGAGGACAGAAGTAAGGGGCATATTTCCTGACTCATTCTGTAAGGCCACCTATCTCAGTCACTTTCCTCTTCTCTGGGACAAAATATCTGACAACTGCCATTTAAAAGGAGGAGAGGTTTATTTTGACTTACACTTTTTAGAGACTGCAGTCCATAATAGGCTGCCCCAAGGCAAGACAGCATGGCAGAGGAGAGCTGCTTATCGATAGGAAGAGTTGCCCTCAGTGACCCACCTCTTCCAACCAGACCCCACTTTCTAACAGCAAGTCAGCTAGTCTCCCCCCATAATCCTTCCAAAAGCCCTGCCTAGGAGTGTAAGAGGGTCTTTGCAAACTCACAAGTTGTAAAGTGAAGACTTTGAGGAGAGACTCCCCAGGACATGCCCTCAAGACATCCTTTGTACTGTTCCAGTGTAAAGTACTTGGCTTCTTTTTAATATTAAGCAACCATCCTCTATTCCAACTTTACCGGGCCCAACTTTATAGGAGCTTCCTTTCTGGTGAAACTCACAACTTCTGAAATCACCCAACTGTGCATTCATTCTTGACTCTCAATGTAGAGCTGGCTAAAAGTCCCCAATTGTACTCAGGCCACAGCCTGAAATGTTGGGCTGCCTTGAAATTTTCTCAGATTAGTCTGCCACCCTTAATCTCAGTTTTCTGCCAAGTATTAGAACATGAACAAAATGAAGAAAAATTTTCTGCCAGAGCATAGCACACATGGTCTTGAGTCCAACTGCCGATGGAGTTCTTGTTCCCAACTCAATCCTTCTAAGCCTGGTCTGTATCCTTTATCTTTTTATCAGCATTTTGGTCTTCTGAGCTCTGACTAGAATCTCCCATCAAGTTCAGCTCACAGCATTCTAGGGCTGTTTCTCTAACCAACATCTCCAAACCTTTCCAAACTCCTCCCATGGACCAGTTCCAAAGGCTTCTGAACCACATGGTCAGTTAGTGTTACAGTTATGCACTATTTCTCTGGTACCTAAATCTGTCATAGTCACTTTCCTTGTTGCTGGGACAAAATACCTGACACACACAATTTGAGGAAGGAGAGGTGTATTTTGGCTCACACTATATAGAGGTTTCAGTCCATAGTGAGTAGCTTCAAAGCAGGATGGCATGGTGGAGGAGAGCTGCTTAGTGCATGGCAGACAGGAAGCAGAGAGTGAGGGTAGGAGCAGGGGAGGGAGATGAACCCTTCTGGATCACACCCTCAGTGACCTGCCTCTTGCCACCAGACCCCACCTTCTAACAGCAAGTCAGCTATACTGACCCATAATCCAATCACCTTCCCAAAGCCCCACCTACGAGCACAAGAAGCTCTTGGGGGACATCTAGATATACTGTAAACCATAATACTCCCATTATCTTAACACCCAAACTAAAGACATTATGAGAAAACTACAGACCATGAACATACATGCACAAATCCTCAAGGAAATAATCCAAACAAAGCAAATCTAACCAAACAATGTACAAATGATTTCATATCACAATTGAGTGGTATTTTTTTCCTAGGTTTGCAAAGTTGATTCAACATCTGAAAAGCAATTAATGTAACCCCTCATATCAATGAGATGAAAAAGAGGGGACGTAGCTCAGTAGTGCTGCACATGCCTGGCAAGTGCAAGGTCCTAAATTTGATCCCTGTCCCCCCCCCCCAAAAAAGAAAAAGAAAAATAACATGATCACATCTAATCATGTGGTAAAATCCAACACCCATTCACAATAAAAACTCTGTAAATTAGGAATAGAGGGGGACTACCTCAACTTGATGAAGAATATGTACAAAAAACCTACAGCTAAACTATGCTTAATAGTGAGAAACTTCAAGCTCTCCCATTAAGATAAGGAAGAAGTTGAGAATGTCCCATTTTACTGTTCCTTTTCAACATTGCACTGGAAGTCCTAGCTAAAGCAATATGACAAGATAAAGGAGGAAAAGAAATACAGGCTGAAAAGAGAGAAAATGGTCTTTGTTTACAGATGGCATAATGATTTATGTAGGAAATGAAAAATAGTTTGTGTAGAAAATATAAAAAAATTAACCAAGGAGGCCAAGCAAGGCTGTGGAGGCAGCAGAAGCCCAGTGTCCATGCCCAAAGCTTGTCCTCCCCTGGCAACAGTGGCAAGGGGAGGGGGCAGTCATGGGGCAGGGAGCTGCAGCTTAAAGGGGCAGTGAACATTAAGTGCTTACCTTTTGCTTCAGCATTGCTCACCCTTGCAGCAACCACAGCTGCCTGGGTGAGGTACTCCTGCCCTATGCCAGGCCGGCTGCACTGCTGGGTATTTGGGTAATGCACTACCTGCTGCTGCTGCCCACCTGGTACCACTACAGTGAGGCAAGTGGCTGAGTGCGAGGATGACCACAACTTCTTCAAGATGATGGAAAGCTTCTTTAATTGAGACACTAGCATTGTGGAGGACAAGCTGGCAGAGGACCTGCAGACCCATGAGAACAAGGAGTAGAGCATAACTTCACATGCCTGGCATCCTGTGCATCATCAAGCCCTGCAACCATGTGCTGAGCCTCTTTCCCTTCCAGCACAGCTCATAGGAGGTCATACAGGGCTATTGTGCCCAGCACAGCCAGCACCACAAGCCTTGCAAGGGAGGTATCCAGTACATCACTGATATGAGTGTAAATGAAGGGAAAGAGCTGGCTTTGCCAGTGACATACAAGTGTGTAGTGGTTGATGTACCAATTGCTGGGGTTAAAGCAGATATTAAAATCAGTCCCAAGAACTATAGGGACAATGAATTGGAAAAGATCACAAGAAGGTTCACCATGGAGCTAGCAAAGGGTTTTATTGGTCCTGGCACTGACTTGCCTGCCGCAGACATGAGCACCGGCAAGCAGATGTTCTGGATGGCAGACACCTATGCCAGCACCAAAGGTTGCTATGGTATTAATGCACACACCTGCATTACCAGGAAGGCCATCAGTCTCTGCTACCAGCCTTGGTGTTTTCTATAGAATTGAGAATTTCATCAATGAAGCACGAACATTTTAGGAATAACATCAGTCTTTAGAAATAAAACATTTGTTGTTTAGGGCTTTGGTAATGTGGTCCTGCACTCTATGAGATATTTACATCATTTTGGTGCTAAATGTGTTGGTGTTGGTGAAGCTAATAGGGGCATATACAATTTAGATGGTACTGACCCAAAAGAACTGGAAGATTTCAGGTGCAACATGGATCAACTCTGGGCTTTCCCAAGTCTACAAACGAAGTGTCTTGGAGGCTATGACATCAGATTCCTGTTGCCAGCGAGAAGCAGTTGACCAAATCCAACACACCCAGGATCAAAACCAAGATACTGCTAAAGGTACCAATGGACTGACCACTCTGGACACTGATAAGATTTTCCTGAAGAGGAACATTATGGTTACTCCAGATCTCTATTTGAATACCAGAGGAGGGACAGTATCTTACTTTGAGTGGCTGTAGAATCTAAATCTTGTTAGGTATGGCCAACTGACCTTCAAATATGAAAGGGATCCTAAGTACCACTTGTTCATGTCTGTTTAAGAGAGTTGAGAAAGAAAACTGAGGAGCATGGTAGAACTATTCCATGTTGGAACTATTCATACCAACAGCAGAGTTCGAGGACAGGAAATCAGAGGTATCAGAGAAAGACATCATGCACTCTGGCTTGGTCTACATGATGGATCATTCAGCCAAGCAAATCATGAACACAGCCATTAAGTACTTGGGCCTAAGAATAGCTACCATGTCAATGCCATCAAGAAAGTTTTCAGGGTATACAATGAAGTGGGTGTAACCATCATACAGATAAATCACAGCCAATTGTAACTGCCTCACCACCCTTTCCACCTGTAACTTCTGTAGCCTTATCACGAGTTTACATATAATCAGAACACTCTTTCTCATGACTCATTAGATATAGAATACTTTTCTCAACAAAATCAGCCAAATCAGTCAATCCAAATCAGCCCCTTAAGAAGAAGGAAAATAGGAGAAGCCTGTGGGGACCAGAGCAATGCAGTTTTGGGCAGGTCCTAGCCAGGGCCCTGCTCCAACTCCAGCAGCTAGGACCCTCAGGCCCAGCCAGAGGCCCACCTGGAAAAGAGCTGCTCAGGCACACAAGAAATAGCAGAGGCCTGCCCCAATACCATTGGTAAGTGTGCACAGATCCCAGTGAGAACCCCACAGGGACCAGAGTGGCACAGTTGCAGGCAGATTCTAGCCAAGGCCCCACCCCAAACCAGCAGTTGGGACCCACAAGCCAAGCCAAAGGCCCACCTGGAAAAGAGCTGCACAAGCAAACAAGCAACAGCCAGAGGCCCACCCAGCTTCCATCCCAAGTGTGCACAGGCCCCAGCCAGAACCCCACCTGGACAACAGGGCAGTGCAGGGACCCAGAAGGCCACCATTCTAAACCCAGGAATTGGCACAGAGGGGAGCAGCAGAGAAAAGGCTTCTCGGTGGTTGCTAAGAATTGAAGACCACTGGGTGAGCAAAAAGGCACCTCAACAAAGGCACAGCAGTCAGCATCTGTTGAAATGAGAAGACACGTAAACAAGTCTCAAAGCCAGGCTTCCAGATCACCTAAGGTAACCTGAAAGGGAAACGAACTAGAATGCTCTGATACTCAACCACCTGGACTCCCTGAACTAGCAACAAAAGAGGATCTGGAAAAAACGAAATCAGAAGTAATTTCTCAGATAACAACAGAAATTGTGTCCATAGTGCAAGACATAATCAATAAATATAGAGCAGACACAGATTAAAAAATAGAGGAGTTGAGGAACATGATGGAATCCCAACATAAGAAACAAATGGAATCCATAAAACAAATAAAAACCAATTTCCAGGAGATTAAAAACTCTATTGAGGGCTGAGTATTTAGCTCAGTGGTTCTTCCATCTGCCTAACAAGCATAAGGTCCCAAGTTTGATCCCCGGTACCAAAACAAAAAACAAACAAACAAACAGAAAAACCTCCATTGAAAGTTTATGCAGCAGAATGAGCCAATGGGAGGACAGAATTTCAGATATAGAAGATAAGATTGCAATTAGTGACCAGGAAAAGAAAAATTGCTTCAAAATTGTAAGGGAACATGAGAAATCAATCCAACAGCTACTAGACAATGCAAAGAATAATAACATAAGACTGATTGGAGTCAATGAAGAAACAGGAGAGAGTGGAGATGACATTAAAAAAGTTCACAGAAGTAATGGCAGAAAACTTCCCAAGCAGGGGAAAAGAACTTGACATACAGATAAGGGAGGCATATAGGACTCCAACTAACCTTGATCAAAAAAAAAAAAAAAGATCTGCACATAGGCATATAATAGTTAAGATTCCAGAAACGCAACAGAAGAACAAAATTCTACAAGCAGTTAGAGAAAAGAAACAAATCACATATAAAGGAAAGCCCATCAGAATCACAGCAGACTTCTCAACACAAACCCTCAAGGCAAGGAGAACGCGTGGAGTGATGTATTTCAAGCCCTAAAGGAAAACAGCCTTCAACCCAGATTGATGTACCCTGCAAAACTATCTTTCAAAATTGATGGAGAAATAAGATATTTTCATGACAAAGAGCACCTGAAGAACTTCATGAATACCAAGCCAGCACTCCAAAAAATTTTAGACAATATCCTAGGAAAAGGCAATGAGGCTCACAACCCAAGGAAGCTCAGGAGAATGAATCCACTGGGCATGACAAGAAATGAAAAGCAAAGGGGGAGGATCAAACAAAAAGAAAAACTCATGACAATGACAAGTCAATACGTTTCAGTTATAACCATCAATGTTAATGGTCTCAATTCACCAATCCAAAGAAATAGACTGGCAGAATGGGTGAAGAAGCAAGATCCAACAATATGATGCATACATAAAACACACTTAACTCAAAAAGAAACTCACAGACTGAAAGGTAAAGGGTGGAAAACAATACTCCATGCGACAGGAACCCCCAAAAAAGCAGGAGTAGCTATCCTCTTTGCAGATCAAGTGGATTTCAAACCAGCACTGATTAAGAGAGACAAAGAAGAGGGCTGAGGATTTAGCTCAGTGGTTTCACTGCCTGCTGTGCAAGCACAAGGACCCAAGTTCGATCCCTGGTACCAAAAAGAAAAACAAAAAACAAAACAATGTGTTTTTTTTTTTTTAAAAAGAGAGAGACAAAGAAGGACCCTACGTCCTTGTAAAGGGAACCATCCAAGAGGAAGAGATGACAATCATAAATATAAATGCCCCAAACACTAGTGCGCCTAACTATATAAAACAAATACTAACAGACATGAAAAATCAAATAAGCAGTAATACAATTGCAGTGGGGGACCTCAATACCCCACTGTCACAAATAGATGGGTCAACTAGACAAAAAATAACCAAGAAAATACTAGAACTCAGTCAAACTCTTGAACAATGAACTTATCAGATGTTTACAGAGTGTTCCACCCCACAAAATCAGAATACATATTCTTTTCAGCTCCACACGGGTGGTTCTCCAAAATAGACCACATATTCTCTCATAGAACATGTTTAAGTAAGTGTAAAGGAATTGAAGTTATCCCCTGTATATTATCACACCATAGTGCGATGAAATTGGAGATCCATAGCAAAAGAAACTCAAAAAACTTCATAAACATGAGGAAATTGAACAACACATTTCTGAATAACCAATGGGTCACAGAAGAAGTTAAAGAAATCAGACACTTTCTACAATTAAACAACAATGACAATACAACATATTGGATTCTATGGGGCACAATGAAAGCAGTCTTACGAGGGAAATTCATAGCAATGAATACTCATATTAGGAAAGCAGAGTGAGCCCAATTAAACAACCTGATGCTGAACCTCAAGCTTCTAGAAAAACAAGAGCAAGACAAACCCAAAGCTCATACAAGGGAGGAAATTATAAAGATCAGAGCAGAGATTAATGCAATGGAGACTAAGAGAACGATACAAAAAAATCAATGAAGGCAAGAGTTGGTTCTTCAAAAGAATAAACAAAATTGACAAACCCTTAGCCAACCTCATCAAAAAAAGGAAAGAAGGGCCAAGGATTTAGCTTAGTGGTTTTGCCACCTACCTTGCAAGCACAAGGGCCAGAGTTTGATTCCCGGTACCAAAACAAAAAAGGAAAGAAAAGACCCAAATCTATGCAATTAGGAATGAAAAGAGTGAAATTACAACAGACTCAGTAGAAATCCAGAGGATCATCAATATCTACTTCAAAAACCTGTACGTCAATAAGATGGAAAACACAGAAGAAATGAACAGATTCCTAGATAAGTATGAATTACCAAAGTTGAACCAAGAAGACCAACAATTCTAAACCCAATATCAATCAATAAAATTAAAAATGTAATTAAAAACTTGCCAACTAAGAAAGCCTGGCCCCTGATGGTTTCACTGCTGAATTCTACAAGACATTTAAAGAACTATTGCCACTACTGTTTAAACTCTTCAATGAAATTAAAAGTGAAGCAATACTCCCGAATTCATTCCTGGAAGCAAGCAGCACCTTGATCCTCAAAGCAGAGAAAGACCCAAGCGAAAAAGAGATCCATAAGCCAATCTCACTAATGAATATAGATCCAAAAATCCTTACTAAGATACTGGCAAATAGAATACAAAAGATCATCAATAAGATCATACATCCTGACCAAGTGGGATTTATCCCAGGGATGCAAGGATGGTTCAACATATGCAAATTAGTCAATGTAATACACTATATTAATAGACCCAAGGTCAAAAACCATATGATTATCTCAATAGATGCAGAAAAAGCATTTGAAAAAATCCAACCCACATTCATGATAAAAACCCTACAAAAAACTGGAATAGATGGTCTCTACCTCAACCTGATTAAAAGCCATCTACGAAAAATCAATAGCCGATATCATACTAAATGGTCAAAAACTGAAATCCTTTACACTGAAATCAGGAACAAGACAAGGATGTCCACTATTACCACTCTTGGTCAGTATACTTCTGGAAACATTAGCCATAGAAATTAGACAAGAGAAATAAATAAACAGAATAAAGATAGAAAAAGAAGAAGTCAAATTGTCATTATTTGCAGATGACATGATACTCTATATAGAAGCCCCCTAAAACTCCACCAAAAGTCTTCTAGACTCAATAACCAAATTCATTAGAGTAGCTGGATGCAAGGTCAGCACACAAAAATCAATAGCTTTGTGGTACACAAATAACAGACTTGCTGAAAGAGGAAATGGAGATTCAATGACCTTCACAATAGCATCCAAAAAAATAAAATATGTACAAATCAACCTAATGAAAGAAATCAAAGACCTCTACTCTGAAAACTAGGAAAAAAGAAAATGAAGAGGATATAAGAAAATGGAAAGATATCCCTTGCTCCTGGGTAGGAATAACCAATACAGTGAAAATGGCCATACTTCCAAAACTACCATATAGATTCAATGGAATCCCATCTGAAATCCCAGTAGCATACTTCACAGACCTTGAGAAAACAATCCAAAAATTCATTTGGAATAAGAAGAGACCTAGAATAGCAAAAGCAATTCTAGGCAACAAAGACAAGGTAGGGGGTGCCACAATCACCAACTTGAAACTATACTACAAAACTACTGTGATGAAAACAGCATGGTACTGGCAAAGAAACAGACCCAAGGACTACTGGAACTGATTAGAAGAAACAACTCCAGACACACTCAGCCACCTCACCTTTGACAAAGGAGCCAAATACCCTCACTGGTGGAAAGATAGACTCTTTAGTAAATGGTGCTAAATAAAGCTTGGAAATAGCCCAATTGCCCGTCAACTGGAGACTGGAGACTGGATTAAAAAAGATTTGGTTTTTTTTTTTTTTTTTTTTTTTTAATAAAATGGAGTATTACTCAGCCATAAGGAATGAGAATCTAGAGACATTTATAACTAAATGGATGCATATTGAGGTGAAACTCTTAAGTGAAATAAATAGAACACACATGCATAAATACTGAATGGTTTCTCTGCTGTGAGAAACTGAAAATGTAAATAAGGATCAAAATGTATAATAGATAATGTGAAACAGGAAGTAAAGGTGCAAAGGGGAAGGGGAAGTGGGAGAGGTAGGGGAAAGGAAAGAAGGGAATGGAATTAATATGAGAAAATGAAAAAATGGAAACAAAATCTTTGTAAATAGAGAGGGGTGGAGGGGTTGAAGGGAGGGCAAGGGGAATGGGGAAAAAATAAGAATCAAGATATATTAGGTAAAGGTACAAATCTCCAGTGATGAATGTCATTATATTGTATACCTAAAATGTACCAATAAAATTAATTTTAAAAAGAAATAATATCAAATAGTTTCTGAATAGCTATAGATAGAGCACTAGGTTGGCAGCTGGATTCACAAGACCCCTGAGGACCAGACCATTATGGATGTTCTTTGAAAAACTACAATCTATCAGTGAAAGAGAAATCTTTTACTGTTTTTTGGGGGGGTACTGGGGATCAGACTCAGGACCTTGTGCTTGTGAGGCAGGTGCTGGAACCACTAAGCTAAATCCCTGGCCTGAAATCTTTTACTTTTGCTAATAAAAAATTGAGGAGGGAAAAAAGAAGGAAAATAAGATTAGGGGATCATGAAAAAGCTGATGAGTGTGAAAGTGGAAATTGCTTCTGCCAGGGAGCCACACAGATATTTTTCCTTGGAATACAAAGCCGCTTCACCCTGGCTGTGACGCCTTGCTCTGGGGCTCCCTGCCCAGTCAGGGCTGACCAGAAAGGCTGCCTGGAACAATTAGTCATTTGCTTCTGCTCCAGGCAAGTTGAAGCCAGCTGTAGCTCTGACACATACAAGAAGCAGGTGTACAGCATTTTTCAGAAGGTGACATGGTCCTCCAGTGAGTTATTGTTATTTTACATCAGCAAAATAACTAAATTTTACAAGTTGCAAAGAAAAATAAAAGTTGCTCCTATTATGCATTTTATTTTTAGAATACAATAAGTACATGCTGCTGAAAAAATTGCTTTTATCACTTAAGAAGTATAATCTTGATTCAAGCAGTGAATACCTATAAACAAAATAAATGAAGATATTTTTATAACATAAGACAGTATCATTTATAGCTTGTCATGTATTGTCCAGCAAAAACTATAGAGCCCAATGAAGAGTTGTCTTCATACCTTCTTAACTGCCAGAATTTGCTAACTACAATTATGACACATAGTCCAAAGAATGCAGTAACCTTCCTTAATGGTTCCTCCCTTTCGAAGACCTGTTGTGTTGACTAATTAAACCATAATTCAAGCACAGTGTCATTTAAACCACCTTGGCTCCCTGTTTGGAATATGGCCAGCTCTGAGCCCTGCCAGTGGCCCCTACCCATTCTGGTCCCTGCCTGGGAATCCCCCTCCCAGATTCATCACATTCTACATTCTACACCTGTCTCTTAACAGTGGGCTGAAATGTTCCAGAACAGTGTTTAGTTTGGGGAATTACTTGGTCAGGGCCTTGTGAGCTATAGTGTCCCAATGAAGTACAGTACTAGATATTAATTATGTAAGAATGAGCACTTTTGACAAAAAAAAATGCACTTTCAGAAATTTTTAATGACTTGTAACTGCATGACTTCACCTGGTGATAAAACAGTTATTTAAAGTCTACCTTTAAAAAAAATCAACCAAGGCCAGGGATTAAGCTTTGTGGTTCCACCACCTGCCTCGGAAGTACAAGGTCCAGAGTTCGATTCCTGGTACCCAAAAAAAAAAAAAAATCAACCAAAAGCTTTTGGAACTAATAAGCAATTACACGTTAGTGTTTCAGGATACAAGATTAATATACAAAGGCAACTGCTTTCCTATATATGAGTAATAAAAGAGTGGATTTTAAAATTACAAACACAATATCATTTACCCCAAGAAATAAAAAACTTAAATTTAACAAAATATGCACAAATATAACAAAATACATATGAGACATATGTTAGAAAAAATATAAAACTAATGAAAGGAATAAAAAAACTAAATAAATGGAGAGAAATTCCATGTTCATGTACGGGAAAAGTCAATCTTGTCAGAAGTCAATTTTTTCCCAACTTGATCCACAGATAAATGTAATTGCAGTTGAAATCCAGTAACCTATTTCGTGAATATCAACAAACTGATTCCTAAGTATATGGAAACAAATCAGAATGTCCAACTCAATACTGAAGAAGAACAAACTAAAAGGCTACAGTAATCGAGACAATGTGGTATTTGTGAAAGATAAATAGATTAATGGAAAAGGAAACAGAGCCTAGAAACAGACCCACATAAATACAATCTTTAACAAATGAGCAAAGGCAATTCAATGAAAGTACAGTTTTTTTTTTAACAAACAGCTTTGGAACAACTGGCATCTATACATATACAATCTAGGCAAAAATCTTGTATTTTCAAACACTAATAAAAAATGAATTATAGACAAAAATAGAAGGTAAAATTATAAAACTCCAAGAAGATTACACATGAGAAAAATCTAGATGATCTTGGGTTTTGCAGGAATATCAGGGAAAGTGCAAATTAAATGACAATGAAGTAATTGCTGCACATCTATTAGAATGGTCATAGTTCAGAACAATGCTAACTCCAAAGGCAGGCAAGGATGTGGAACAGAAATTCTTATTCACTACTGGTGGGAAAGCAAAGGAATACCGCCACTTTGGAAAACTACTTGGTGATTTTTTGGGGTGGGGAGTACCAGAGATGGAACTTGGGACCTTGCATTTGCGAGGCAGGCAGCAGCACCACTGGGCTAAATCCCCGGCCCACTTGGTGATTTTTTTATAAACTAAAAAGATTCAGCCAGGTGTGGTGGCACATGCCTGTAATCCCAGCACTCTGGGAGGCTGAGTAGGAGGACCAAAAGTTCAAGCCCAGCCTGGGCAATTTAGCAAGACCCTGTCTTAAAATAAAACATTAAGAAAGGGCTGAAAATGTAGCACAATGTAAATGCCCTGGGTTTAATTCCACTACTGCAAAATAAACAAATCAAAAAAATACTCTTGCTAATAATGACACTGCTGTGTATTAAACCAAAGGAGGTGAAAACAAATTGCATACAGAAATTTACAGCAGCTTTACTCATAACTGCCAAAATTTATAACTGAGATATCCTTCAGTAGATGAATGGATAAACTATAGTACATCCAGAAATGGAACAAATGAGCACTAAAAAGAAATGACCTAGTAAACCATGAAAAAACACAGAGGAGAGGTAGGTGTGCCACAGCTCCCAGCCTGGAGGAGGCTTCCAGGTAGGTGTGCCATGGCTCCCAGCTCAGAAGAGGCCTCTGGCTCAGTGTGCCATGGCTCCCAGCCCAGAGGAGACTTCCAGATCAGCGTGCCACAGCTCCCAGCCAGGAGGAGGCTGCCGGATAGGCATGCCATGGCTCCCAGGGTGGACCAGGCCTCCGGGTAGGCGTGCCATGGCTCCCAGCCTGGAGGAGGCTTCTGGGTAGATGTGCCACAGCTCCCAGCACAGAGGAGGTGAGCCATGCGGGTGCCAGGAACACACCCACCCCCACATCCCCCCACCCCCCCAACCCCCATCGAAATGAGAAGACAGGTAATCAAGCCTCAGAACCAGACTTCAAGATCACCCACAGCAACCCCAAAGGGAAATGAGATGGAACACTCTGATACTCAACCACCTGGACTCCCTGAACTAGCAATGAAAGAGGATCTAGAAAAAATGAAATCACAAATAATTTCTCAGATAACAGCAAAGATTGTGCCCATAGTGCAAGACATGATTAATAAATCTAGAGAGGATACAGACAAAAAAAATAGAGGAGCTGAGGAACATGATGGAATCCCAAAATAGGAAACAAATTGAATCCATAAAACAGATGCAAACAGATTTCCAGGAGATAAAAAACTCCATTGAAAGTGTACAGAGCAGAATAAAACAATGTGAGGACAGAATTTCTGATACAGAAGATAAGATTGCAATTGGTGACCAGGAAAAGAAAAAAATTCTTTAAAATTGTAAGGGACCATGAGAAATCAATCCAACAGCTGCTAGATGATGCAAAGAAAAATAACATAAGACTGATGGGATTCAGGATCTGATGAAGAAACAGGAGACAGTACAGATGACATAAAAAAAAATGTTTACAAGAGTGATGGCAGAAAACTTCCCAAGCAGGGGAAAAGAATTTGACAGACAGATAAGCGAGACATATAGAACTCCAACTAGCCTTAATCAAAAAAAATCTACACATAGGCATATAATTGTTAAGATTCTAGAGGGCCGGGGATTTAGCTCAGTGGTTCCATCACTTGCCTTGCAAGCACAAGGACCCGAGTTCGATCCCTGGCACCGGAAAAAAAAAAAAAAAAAGATTCCAGAAACCCAACAGAAGAACAAAATTCTATAAGCAGTTAGAGAAAAGAAATAAATCACATACAAAGGAAAGCCCACCAGAATCACAGAAGACTTCTCAATGCAAACCCTCAAGGCAAGAAGAGCTTGGAGTGATGTATTTCAAGCTCTAAAGGAAAACAACCTCCAAGCCAGATTGATGTACCCTGCAAAACGATCTTTCAAAATTGATGGTGAAATAAGATACTTTTATGACAAAGAGCACCTGAGGAACTTCATGAATACCAAAGCAGCACTCCAAAAAATTTTAGACAAAATCCTAGGAAAAGACAATGAGGATCACAACCCCAGGAAGCTCAGCAGAATGAATCCATCAGGGACAACAAGAAATGAAAAGCAAAGGGGGAGGATCAAACAGAAAGAAAAACTCATGACAATGATAACATAATACGTATCAGTTACAACCATCAATGTTAATGGTCTGAACTCACCAATTAAAAGCAATAGACTGGCAGAATGGGTGAAGAAGCAAGACCCAACAATATGCTGCATATAAGAAACACACTTAATTTAAAAAGAAATTCATAGACTAAAAGTTAAAGGGTGGAAAACAATACTCCATGCGACAGGAACCCCCCAAAAAGCAGGAGTAGCTATCCTCTTGGCAGATAAAGTGGATTTCAAACCAACACTGATTAAGAGAGACAAAGAAGGATCCTACATCCTTGTAAAGGGAACAATCCAAGAGGAAGAGATGACAATCATAAACATATATGCACCAAACACTAGTGCACCCAACTATGTAAAACAAATACTAATGGACATGAAAAACCATATAAGCACTAATACAATAGTAGTGCGGGACCTCAATACCCCATTGTCACAAATAAATAGATCAGCTAGACAAAAAACAAGCAACAAAATACTAGAACTCAATCAAACTCTTGAACATATGAACTTAACAGATGTTTACAGAGTGTTTCACCCCACAAAATCAGAATACACATTCTTTTCACCTGCACATGGGTCGTTCTCCAAAATAGACCACATACTCACTCATAGATCATATTTAGGTAAGTGCAAAGGAAATGAAGTTTTCCCCTGTATATTATTAGACCATAGTGTGACGAAATTGGAGATCAATAGCAAAAGAAACTAAAAAAATTTCATATCACATGGAAATTGAACAACACACTTCTGAATAACCAATGAGTCACAGAGGAAATTAAAGAAGAAATCAGACAGTTCCTTCAAATAAATGACAATGACAACACAACATATCAGAATCTATGGGACACAATGAAAGCAATCTTACGAGGGAAATTTATAGCAGGGAATACTCATATTAGGAAAACAGAGCAAGCCCAAGTAAACAACCTGATGCTGAACCTCAAGCTTCTAGAAAAAGAAGAGCAGGACAACCCCAAAGCTCATACAAGGGAGGAAATTATAAAGATCAGGGGAGAAATCAATGCAATGGAGACTAAGAGAACAATACAAAAAATCAATGAAGCCAAGAGTTGGTTCTTCAAAACAATAAACAAAATTGACAATCCCTTAGCCAACCTTATCAGAAAAAGGAAAGAAAAGGCCCAGATCCATGCAATTAGAAATGAAAAGGGTGAAATGACAACAGACCCGGCAGAAATCCAGAGGATCATCAATACCTACTTCCAGAACCTATACGCCAATAAGATGGACAACACAGAAGAAAGGGACAGATTCCTAGATACATATGAATTACCAAAGTTGAATGAAGAAGACCTAAAAATTCTAAACAACCCAACATCAAGCAATGAAATTGAAAACATAATTAAAAACTTACCAACCAAGATGGGCCGAGGATTTAGCTCAGTGGTTTCGCTGCCTGCTGCGAAAGCGCAAGGACCCAAGTTTGATCCCTGGTACCAAAAAAACCCCTAAAAAACTTACCAACCAAGAAAAGCCCCTGTCCTGATGGCTTCACTACTAAATTCTACAAGACATTTAGAGAGCAACTATTGCCACTACTGTTTAAACTCTTCAATGAAATTGAAAGGGAAGCAATACTCCCAAATTCATTCCTGGAAGCAAGCATCACCTTGAACCCCAAAGCAGAGAAAGACCCAACCAAAAAGGAGAACTATAGGCCAATCTCATTAATGAACATAGATGTAAAAATCATTAATAATATACTGGTAAATAGAATGCAGAAGATCATCAAGAAGATCATACAACCTGATCAAGTGGGATTCATCCCAGGGATGCAGGGATGGTTCAACATATGCAAATCAATCAATGTAATACACTATATCAATAGAGCCAAGGACAAAAACCATATGATTATCTCCATAGATGCAGAAAAAGCATTTGAAAAAAATCCAACATGCATTTATGATCAAAACCCTACAAAAAATTGGAATAGATGGTCTCTACCTCAACCTGATAAAAGCCATCTATGAAAAACCAACAGCCAATATCATACTAAATGGTCAAAAACTGAAATCCTTCCCACTAAAATCAGGAACAAGACAAGGATGTCCACTCTCACCACTCTTGTTCAATATAGTTTTGGAAACATTAGCCACAGCAATTAGACAAGAGGAAGAAATAAAAGGAATAACGATAGGAAATGAAGAAGTCAAACTGTCATTATTTGCAGATGACATGATACTCTATATAGAAGACCCCAAGAACTCCACCAAAAGTCTTCTTGACTTAATAACTAAATTCAGTAAACTAGCAGGATACAAGGTCAACACATAAAAATCAATAGCTTTCTGTTACATGAACAACAGACTCACTGAGAATAGGGCAAACAATTCCTTTCACAATAACATTCAAAAAACTGAAATACCTAGGAATCAACTTAAAAAAGAAATCAAAGATCTCTTCTCTGAAAATTATAGCACTTTGAAAAAAGAGATTGAAGAGGATATCAAAAAATGGAAAGACATCCCTTGCTCCTGGGTAGAAAGGATCAACATAGCGAAAATGGTCATACTTCCAAAATTGCTATATAGATTCAATGCAATCCCAATTGAAATCCTAGCAGCATACTTCGTGGACCTTGAGAAAACATTCCAAAAATTCATTTGGAACAAGAAGAGAAGAGACCCAGAATAGCAAAAGCAATTCTAGGTAACAGAGACATGGCAGGGGGTATTACAACCTCCAACTTGAAACTATACTACAAAGCTACAGTGATAAAAATAGCATGGTACTGGCAAAGAAATAGACCTGAGGACCAGTGGAACAGATTAGAAGATGCTGAAACAGCTCCAGACACACTCAGCTACTTCATTTTGACAAAGGAGCCAACCACCCTCACTGGAGGAAAGATAGCCTCTTTAATAAAAATGGTGCTGGAAAAATTGGGTTTCAACTTGCCAAAGACTAAAACTAGACCTATATCCCTCACCATGCACTAAACTAAAATCGAAATGGATTAAAGATCTAAATATAAAAACAGAAACACTGAACCGGCTGGAACAGAGGTTAGGTAGAACTCTTGAAGACATTGGTATAGGAAAAGACTTTATGAACAAAACCTCAGTTGCCTATGAACTAGCACAAACAGTCAACAAGTGGCATCTCTTCTTATTAAAAGGCTTCTGCACAGCAAGAGAAACCACCAGCAGCATGAAGAGACAACCCACAATGTGGGAAAACATTTTCACTAGCTGTTCCTCAGACAAAGGTCTACTATCTCAAATCTATAAAGAACTTAAAAAAATCAGAACTCCCAAATTTAAAGACCCAGTCCAAAAATGGGCATCTGAAATGAACAGACATTTCTCACACAAAGAAGCAGAAATGGCAAATAAACATATGAAAAAATGTTCAACATCACCGGTCATTAGAGAGATGCAAATGAAAACAATGCTGAGATTCTACCTCACTCCAGAAAGAATGGCTGCTATTATGAAATCAACCAATAACAAATACTGGCGGGGCTGTGGGGAAAGAGGAACCCTGCTCCACTGCTGGTGGGAATGTAGACTGGTGCAACCACTATGGAAATCAGTATGGAGATACCTCAGAAATTAGGACTGGAATTCCCATTTGAACCAGCTATCCCCCTGCTGGGTATCTTTTCCAAAGAATTAAAACAATCATACCACAGTGACATATGTGCACCCATGTTCATAGCAGCACAGTTTGTAATAGCTAAAACTTGGAAACAGCCCAAATGCCCATCACCTGGAGACTGCATCAAGAAAGTATGGTTTTTAAACATTAAATGGAGTACTACTGAGCCATTAAAAATGAGAAATTATAGATATTTGTTGCTAAATGGATGCACATTGAGGTGATATTCTTTTTTTTTTTTTGTTAAATTCTTTTATTGGTACATTTTAGGTATGCAACACAATTACATTTCCCATTGGGAACTTGTACCTTTACATGATCCATCTTGGTTCTTATTTTTTCCCCATTCCTTGCCCTCCCTTCACCCCCTCCACCCTTCCCTGTTTACAAAGACTTTATTTCCATTTTTTCCATTTCTCATCATTTTTCCTTTCCCTTCTTTTCTTTCCCCTGCCCCTTCCACTACCCCTACCCTTTTGGACCTTTTCTTCCTATTTTGCATTATCAATTATTCATTCTAATCATTGGTACATTTTAAGTATACAATATAATGACATTCATCATTGGAAATTTGCACCTTTACATAATCTCTCTTGGTTCTTATTTTTCACCCTTGCCCAGCCCTCCCTTCAACCCCTCCATTCCTCCCTATTTACAAAGATTTTGTTCCCATTTTTCCATTTTCTCATATTAATTCCATTCCCTTCTATCCTTTCCCCTAGCCCTCCCACTTCCTTCCCCTTTGCCCCTTTTCTTCCTATTTCACATTACCTATTATACGTTTTAGTCCTTATTTACACTTTCAGTTTCTCACACTAGAGAAACTATTCGGTATTTACACATGTGTGTCCTATTTATTTCACTTAAGAGTGTCATGAGGACACACATGTGTAAATACCGAATAGTTTCTCTAGTGTGAGAAACTGAAAGTGTAAATAAGGACTAAAAGGTATAATAGACAATGTGAAATAGGAAGAAAAGGGGCAAAGGGGAAGGGGAAGGCAGGGTAGGAGAAAGGAAAGAAGGGAATGGAATTAATATGCGAAAATGAAAAAAGGAAACAAAATCTTTGTAAATAGGGAGGGATGGAGGGGTTGAAGGGAGGGCAGGGG
Source organism: Heterocephalus glaber (assembly GCF_053883595.1). NCBI lineage: Eukaryota > Metazoa > Chordata > Mammalia > Rodentia > Bathyergidae > Heterocephalus > Heterocephalus glaber. Next base: position 27,255,524 of record NW_028258296.1, on the reverse strand, counting down.
AAGGGGGATAAAATAAGAACCAAGAGAGTATGTAAAGGTGCATATCTCCAATGATGAATGTCATTATATTGTACACCTAAAATGTACCAATAAAAGGATATACAAAAAAAATTCCTATAAAATATTTGAAAACATTGAAAGGCATATGAATGTACCACTGTCAGGAAATCATTATTTTTATACACATGAAAAGCATAATTGTGAATGTTGTAATGACAATGTAAATACCTATTAAGTATTAAAGTGAAGATAATAATATTTTTTAATATTATAAAAAAAGAGAAAAAACACAGAGGAACCTCAAATGCTTATTATTAAGCAAAAGGAACCAACCTGAAAGGGCTACTTACTGCACAATTCCAACTATATGGCATTCTGAAAAGTCCAAAACTGTGGGTACAGTAAAAATAAAATCAGTGGTTACAAAGGGCTAAGGAAATGAAAGATACATTAAAAAGAAGGGTGTGGGGCCGGGGATTTAGCTCAGTGGTTTCACCGCCTGCCGTGCAAGTGTGAGGACCCAAGTTTGATCCCCGGTACCAAAAAAAAAAAGGGGGTGGAAAATTTTTAAGGAGGAGGAAATAACTCTGTGTGGTACAATAATGATGACTATACCTATTACCATATACCTATTACCATTCCAAACCCATAGAATGTACAACACCAAGAAGGAACTCTAATGATCAAAACTATAGACCTTGTGTGACTGTATCAATAAGTTCATCAATTGTAATACATGTACCACTTTGGTGGGGAATGTTGGTAATGAGGGAGGCTATATAATTGGGGAGCAGGGGATTTATGCCAACAGATTGCCAATAGTAAACAGGGAAAAATGTAGACAATTATAAAAGAATTTTAAAACATATATATGTATATGAAATAATGCTTAATCTCCTTCTTCAAATAAGTATAAAATCTAAACTAGCAAACTAGTAAAGATTTTGATAAAATAAAACTTGAAACTGTTAAGCATGAGTTTTGGTGGACCCTTCTATATACTACTGATGGGAAAGTAAATGAAAATGTTCTGGAGGCTAATTTGACAATATATATCTAAAGCCTACAAAATGCACATACCTCTTTCTCTTGTCCATCTATTCTTCCTTTTTTTTTTTTTCTGGTACCAGGGATTGAACTCAGGGCTTTGAGCTTGTGAGGCAGGGGTGACACTACTGAGCTAAATCCCCAGCTCTCCATCTATTCTACTTCTAAGAATTTTTCTAAAACAATAATTATCAATATACAAAAATCATTTATGTCTAAGAGTATTAAATTAAATACCATTTAAAATATTTAAAAATAAGATCTAGTAGCATAAAAATGATGGTATCCCCTTCTGAATTTGGAAAGCACACAAAAATCAAAGGACAATGAGAAACAAAAGCAAACTCTGAATTTGATGAAAGTAAAAGATATATGCAAAACCCACCAAAATATGTGAAAAAGAATAGACTTTAGACTTCTACTGTTTGGGGAGGACATTTTTTTTTTCTTTTTTTGGTACCGGGGATCAAACTTGGGTCCTTGCGCTTGCGCAGCAGGCAGCGAAAACACTGATCCAAATCCCCAGCCTGGGAGGACATTTTTGAAAGCTGTTTCTGACAATTTTGACTCCTCCAGGGAAAGAATGTTTTGTCCGTGCCTTATACTTCTCTAATGAATCATCATTAGTAAAGTTAGGTGTTACAAAGATGTATCTTTTGCATGAAGACTGAAGTTAACATTAAATCCATTTAACTGTGTAACTAAACCTTAAATATATATGGGAATTGTGGTTACAGAAAAAAAATGTGTCATAAACATTGATGCAACTAATAAAAGTTTTAAACATTTAACATATTTTATCATTGACATAATTATAGTCCTGGGGGTAAAAGGGAAATTGGTAATGATCTCTTTCATGACCTGACTGGCTACATGAGAAGTCTCTTTATAATAAATCTGTTAAATGGTTAATACATATTTATTTTCTGTACATATATTTTACAATTTGAAAAACGTAAAACAAGATAATAAAACACTAAATAGATAAGTTTAATAGCAGTAAAGAGAATTACTTTCAGGGAAGATATAATTGATAATTGCTGTCTCAAAAGACAAAGAAGAATAAGAGGTCAAAAAATCCACAGAGGTCATTATGAGAAGATCTAATAAAGGTTCAGAAGGGAAGGAGGGAGAGAATAGGATAGAGGTAGTATGAAAGGAGATGATGGATAAGAACCTGATAAATGACACCAAGTCACATTCATGAAGCCTCTACAGATAAAAATAAATCTACCTTAAAACTACAGAATTCCTAAATAAAAAAGTAGCCAAATGAAAGATAGGTAATCTTCAAGGGAGTGACAAACTGACTACTATCTCATTAATAGTATCACTGCAAGCTATAATCAGTGACATGAGATCTTCAATATGCTAAGAGAAAATAGTTATAAATCTAGTGAAAAATATCTTTCAGTTTTGAGCAACTGGAAATCTCATACATTGCGGATTAGAATATAAAGCCACAGCCTCCACATTTATTTATATTTTAGTTACACAGTTAAAAAGATTCAATGCTTACTTCTAGTAAACTTTAGAAAACAATTGCCAGTGTCACCAATCAGTTGAGGGTTCTTTTTTTCAATTCAGATAGAAACCATGAATCAGCAAGGTGCAGCTCTCCTAGCAACCCAGGTCTTTGAGCAACAATGGCCCTCTTACAGCTTGGGCCCTGATGCTATTGGTCAATGCCAGTTAATACCAGACACCACTGGCCAACTCTGCTGGTTTCTGGTCTCTGCCACTGCTGGCTAATGCTGGATGCCTCCAGCATTACTTGCTTATCTCTGCTGCTGCCACCCACTGCTGTTCACTGCCAGTTAATGCTGAATGCTGTCTGTTGAATATCAGTTGGTGGCCTCTGTCTGATTTTCACTGGCTGCAGGTCACTGAAGCTCTCCAGGGCTAATAGCTTCTAGTGTTTATTGGTCTTTGATAAAGCAAATTCTCTGTCCACACTACTTATGATAAGAATCTTGAGTAGAGGGCCGGGGATTTAGCTCAGTGGTTCTGCTGCCTGCCTCACAAGTGCAAGGTCCCAAGTTCGATCCCTGGTACCAAAAAAAAAAAAAAAAAAAAAAAAATCCTGAGTAGATTTACAGGACCTGCCAAGCACATACAACCCAAGGCATAAATCATGAGAAGATTTAAGGACTATTGGAGCAAAACTGATAGGTCTGAATTTGAGCCTGCTGCTTGGTCTGAATATAAGCATGCCAACTGGCCTAAATTGGTATAATTCATGCCTTCTGATTTGAGCCTAATGATTGGTCCAAATTCAATTCTGTTTAGTTCAAATTCAAGCCTGGTACAGTCAGGGAAGACATCTCCCAGAGCAGGAGCAGAGTGTCCAGGATAGTCACAGCCATCTTGGAGGCAGTGTAGCATAACATCAGGAGATGCAGCCATTTGATTTTTGTGAGATTGGTGGGGCTAAAATCAGGGAATCCTTAAGAGGGCTATCTATGTTAATCACAGCTTACTGGGGTTTGAAGATGTTAGGGATGTTTATAATGGATTTCTCCCTGATCATTAGGGACATTAGGGATAGTTTCCCTGCTGCTTCTTCAGAGGCAACAGCAGCATCTGGAATGGCAGGAGTAGAAGGGGCACTGCAGCTGATAGTCAAGCAGCATCTCCTGTCAAGGCAGCCTGGAGAGTAGCTGAAAAATTACTTTAGGGGTAATAGGAGGACACTGAAGCAAGTTGTCCCAGTCTGTTCTCAAGGAACCATGGGGGAGTGAAGTGGGGTGGAGAGGTATGACAGCTGTCAGCCAAACCATTCTCCCCTCTGACTGGAAAAAGGGGAGTCAGACACTTCTGTCTCATCAGTTTCTTATAAAGATAAACATATACTCACTAGAAATTAATTCCTAGGTATATACAAGAGAAACGAAAACATACCTACACAGAGACTTATGCATAAATATACAGAACAGCTTAATTCATAACAGCCCAAATCTAGAAACAACCCAAATGTTCATCCACTGGTGAATGGCTAAATGTACTAGCAAATACCCATTCAATGCATTACTAGTCTGCATTAAGAGGGAACAAATCATTTTTATATGCAACAAAATGAATGAATCTTGAATGCATTATGTTCAATGAAAGAAGTCAGACACAAAAAGGTACAAGTTGTTTAATTCCATTTATATAAAGTTTTAGAACAGGTAAAATTATCCTGCAGTGATAAAAATGAGATCAATGATTGCCTGAGGTAAAAGGCTGGTGTGGGACTGACTACAAAAGGCCATAAAGGAACTTTCAGGGATGATAACATTTTTCCATATTTTGAGTAGAGTTACAGTATCAAGGCATAAACTGTCAAAACTCACTGAAATGTATATTCAAAATGTGTGCATTTTATTGTTTACAAATTATGCCTCAGTTAAACTGATTTTAAGATCAAGAATAAGGGGAAATAGGGCCAGGGATTTAGCTCAGTGGTGCTGCACCTGCCTCACAAGCACAGGGTGCTGAGTTCAATCCACAGTACAAAAAAAAAAAAAAAAAAAGAATAAGGGGAAATAAAAAATTTTATACTAACATAAACTGAGAGACTTTTGCCTTTAAAAGATCCTCCTTGGGGTAATTTCTAAATTATATAAAAAGAAAATGATTCAAAATGGAAAGTCTGAACCATAAGAAGAACAAAGAAAGCAAAAATACGGGTAAAACCGAATAAAGACTAACTTTCAAAAATTATAACAATATTGTGTGAAATTTTTAAAAAATAAGATTTATGATAATGGGACATAATACAGAAAGGGGTCATTGAAATTAAATTATTCTAAGATTATTTTGTTTAAGAGGAGGTTAAAATAGCTTACTTTGGATTTTATTATGCTAAGTATGCATAATAAAATTTCTAGGATAATTACTAAAAGATAGAAATAGACCATATAACTTTAAAAGCTAGTATTGAAAAAGAAATTAGAAAAAACAACCAATCTATTATAGATGGGGTGAGAAAGGAGAGAATAAAGAAACATGAGAACAGTGGAACAAATAGAAGGCACAAAACAAAATGGGCAAACATAATAAATGAAATAGAAATAGTGTTCTTGACAAATAAGCATGGATTGCTGGCTCCTTCTCTCAAAATATGTCTGGAAAAGCTATAGAAACAGGAGAGAAACATAGATTCCAGAAACCTAACAAAATGACAGAAGCACGCAAAATTCCAGCAAGACTTAAGGCTAAAGTAAGCTAGTACAATATGTGTTATGGAGCTAGATGGCTGAAGTCAACATAGGAAGTGCAGCTGGAGGCAGCAATAAGTGCATAGGGTTAAAAAAATCTTACTTTAAGCCTTATTATTCTCTCATTCCTTCTTATCATGGAGCAATCATTTCTTGCCCCTTCACCCTAGACATTAGGGGCTGTCCACAAGATAAATATTGGCACAAAAACAGTTAAAAAAACAGTTGCAGACTGACTTTCAACTTTTCCACTCCAAACTACAGTATACAAAGATAGCCTCTTTCCAATGTTGCTAAACCTAGGCATATCAGTTTCTGGTTGTTTATTTCTCAAAAAACATGAAGTAATATGTTTGCGTGTATCCCTTACTGTTTCTAGAATCTCGAACATTGCTATTAGAGCAGTTTCTGAAAAAAATAAAAGAATTTTAGAAAATTTCCATCTTTCAATGATGTAGAAAAGTAGAATATTGAATGTGGATGCAACAGTATATAATTTAGCTTATGTACTTTCTGTTCCTCACAACTAACCATGGATAAATAAGCTAAGGATCTTTTAAAATACTATATTATATGAAAATTGCTGTTAATTTTTAAAGATCAGTGGACCAAAGGTAAAAGACCAAATGCTCTCTTACCTTAAGAGATGAGCTAATAATAACAGTAGTTGTCCATTTCACTTTTTCTTTTTCACCACTTTCAGCCATCTGTACATCTTTGGGTCAGCCCAGTTTCTAATGATGCCACAATCTGAGAAAATTAAGAGTAAAAAAGAACATAAGAAAATGTCTATTGGATGACTAAGTAAATGGAAGACAAAAATAAAACTTATGGTAATACAGGTACCAACATTTTAAAGAATGTTTGAATATTGCCATTTGACAATAGAAAAAGTGTCTTATACATTTAGCTTATTCAATACTATGCTTTCTTTTAAAACCAGAAACCATCATTCCCATTCAGATTGCTAATTTAAAGAAAGAGTCTGTCAGGTAAAAGGACCGAAAACCAAGACCAGACCAGGCCACAACAACCCTTTATTAGGGGAATAGATCTGCCGGGTTGTCTCTGAACAAAGGAGAGACAAAAGCAATAAGGCCGGGGCAGGGAGAGTCTTTTATGGAGACTGGGGTGGGGTTTGTAGGGGCTGAGGCAGGGTTGAGTGAGGTAGTGACTAGGGAATGGAGGAACCGGTGAAGTCACTAGGTGGTAGGAGGTGAGTGAGTATTGGGCTACTTTCTAGGCAAGAACAGGGGCATGCTGGGAAGAAGGTTTATTCTTTGGTGGGAGCAACCATCTTGGCATGATGTCACACAGGGGAGGGGGCAAGGCACAATAGGAAGAGGGCAGCTACTATACATAATAGCTGCTGAGGTAGTGGGAGACCTATCAAGAGTCCTTATGTCAAGAACTTTGAAAGTTTTGAGGTTTTATCTTACTTGAAAGCTAAAAAGTTGGCCTTGCAGGGTTTCATGGATACAGAAAAAAAGGTTGTAGTCATCAAAGGGTTAAATTCTAAATATGTTACTATAATATGTGTACATTGGTCATCTTCAAAGGGTTTAAGAGCCAACAGGTTACAATATGACCTCCTTTATAGTGAGTTAGAAAAAAGACTGTTGGAAAAAGACACAAATATGTCAGACCAAGGTGCGGTATTTGAGATTTGACTTTAAAAAGACAAAGGAGGCTAGGTCCAGAGAAAAGGAAAGTCATTTATTCTTTGCCAAGACCCCTCCAAAATGCTTCAATTATTTGATTCCATTTTTGCTACCCATTATCCTAATTGGGAGGACTGTAAAGAACTTTGTAAAACTCTGTAAACCTCTAAAAATGCACAGTTTTAGGAGAAATTTAAAAAATTAATGCCACTAGAATGCCAGGTGATATACAGAATCCAGACCCTTGGCATGAACAGCAATTCCCAGTAAATGTGAGGCCTGACTGGGATCCCAATACCCAAGCAGGACAGGAAAACTTGAGAAATTATCAGAAAGCCCTTTTAGCAGGAATGTGGGCTGCAAGTAAAAGGCCTACAAATATGACTAAAGTGCTAGAAACAGAGCAGGAGCCTGATGAGAGCCCTGAGAGATTTTATGAGTAGCTCTGCAAAGTTTACAGAATGTATACAACTTTTGATCCTACTGTTCCTGAAAACTGTCAGCTAATTAATACAACTTTTGTAACCCAGTCAGCACCAGACATTAGAAGGAAAATCCAAAGGCAGGAGACTTGGGAAGGCATGAATATAATGCAATTGTTGCAATTAGTTGGGAAAGTGTATGTGCACAGAGAGGCAGTGAAAGAGAAAAAGAGCCAGGAAGGAAGATAGCAGTAGCTATGGGAGCCAAGGAAGAGAAAGAAAAAGAAAGACAAGGCTCAAGAAAAAGAAAAAGCAGGACTTGAAGGAAAGGAAGGATACTGACACATTGTTGCCTGTGATGGAGGACAGTGACTGACACAGACCGGACTCAATGCAGCTAGGCCCCCATGAGCCCAAGGTTGATATATAGATAGGGCGCCAAAATATGTCCTTAATGGAGAGTGGCACAGAACATTCAGTAGTAACAGCTCCAGTTGCCCCTCTGAGCAGAGAGCACATCCAAGTGATTAGTGCCACTGGAATTTCAGAAAAGCGCCAGTTTTGCTATGAAAGGACATGTGAAATTGGAGGACATAAAGTGAAACATGAATTCTTGTATATGCCAGAATGTCCTAGCCCCTTACTAGGAAGAGACTTATTATCTAAATTGGGAGCTACAATAACTTTCACCCAATGAGGAAATGCATCTCTGCATTTAGACCCAGGAAGAGATCTCATCATAATGGTAACAGCTAAAAGAGAGGGTGAATAGCACTGTTACAATGTGGATGATGTTTTCCAGGCTCCACAAGAATTAAGAACTGTGGTAGGGAGAAGGAGAGGGAGAAGCTTCTGGCTTAGCAGCACTTCTTACTCCCAGATGTGCAGGGCCTTCCCACAGTTTCATGTTTCTACTTTGTCAGTTCTCTCAACACTAGCAGAAACAGCTTCATCACCACCTCCACAAGGAACAGTGCCTCTTGAGTTTCAGCTCCCTGGGTTTCTCCTCTATACAGTGTAATTTGTAGAGGACGCCGAATCACCTCGCTGCAGACAGGCAGGTCTGCCCACGCCCTACCAAGGTCCCGAGTGGCATGGACCATGCTGAATCACGCCGCTGCAAACAAGCAGCCACCTGGTTCCACACTACAAAGACGCAGAGGACACCAGACCACCAGACCAAGGTACTGAGTCCCACTGCTCCTGGCCCAGAGGTAGGGGCTTCTGAGCCACCATCCCACTGCTCCTGATCCAGAGGAAGGGGCTTCCTGACCACCATCCCTCCCATTGCTCCTGGCCCAGAGGTAGGGGCTTCTGAGTCGCCATCCCACTGCTCCTGGTGCAGAGGAAGGGGCTTCCCTGCCACCATCCCTCCCACTGCTCCCAACCCACAGGAAAGGGCTTTTGGGTCACCATCCCTACTGCTGCTCCCGGCCACTGTCCCACCTCTCCCAGCTCAGAGGAGGTAATCCGTGCAGGTGCTAACAGCCCCCTGCCCCAGTAAAAATGAGAAAACATGTAAATAAGTCTCAAAACCAGACTTCCAGATCACCAACAGCAACCTCAAAGGGAAATGAGATGGAACACTCTGTTACTCAACCACCTGGACCCACTGAACTGGCAACAAAAGGGGATCTGGAAAAAATGAAATCAGAAATAGTTTCTCAGATAACAGGAGAAATTGTGCCCCTAGTGCAAGACATGATTAATAAATCTAGAGAGGAGCTTAGGAACATGATGGAATCCCAACATAAGAAACAAATGGAATCCATAAAACACATGCAAATAGATTTCCAGTTTTTCAATGAAAAACTCCATTGAAAGTCTACACAGCAGAATGAGCCAATGTGAGGACAGAATTTCAGATATAGAAGATCAGATTGCAATTAGTGACCAGGAAAAGAAAAATTGCTTCAAAATTATAAGGGAACATGAGAAATCAATCCAACAGCTGCTAGATGATGCAAAGAAGAATAACATAAGACTGATTGGACTCAATGAAGAAACAGGAGAGAGTGCAGATGACATAAAAAATCTCTTCACAGAAATAATGGCAGAAAACTTCCCAAGCAGGGGAAAAGAGCTTGACATACAGATAAGTGAGGCATATAGGACTCCAAATAGCCTTGATCAAAAAAAATCTACACACAGGCATATAATTGTTAAGATTCCAAAAAACACAACAGAAGAACAAAGTTCTCCAAGCAGTCAGAGAAAAGAAACAAATCACATACAAAGGAAAGCCCATCAGAATCACAGCAGACTTCTCAACACAAACCATCAAGGCAAGAAGAGCTTGGAGTGACATATTCCAAGCCCTAAAAGAAAACACCCTCCAACCCAGATTGATGTGCCCTGCAAAACTATCTTTCAAAATTGATGGAGAAATAGGATACTTTCATGACAAAGAGCACCTTAGGAACTTCGTGAATACCAAACCAGTACGCCAAAGAATTTTACACAATATCCTAGGAACAGACATTGAGGATCACAACCCCAGGAAGCAAAGCAGAATGAACCCATCTGGCATGACAAGAAATTAAATGTAAAGGGGGAGAACCCAACAAAAAGAAAAAGCCATGGCAATGACAAGTCAATACGTTTCAGTTATAACCATCAACATTAATGGTCTCAATTCACCAATCAAAAGAAATAGACTGGCAGAATGGGTCAAGAAGCAAAATCCAACAATATGCTGCATACAAGAAACACACTTAATTCAAAAGGAAACTCATAGACTGAAAGTTAAAGGGTGGAAAACAATTCTGCATGCAACAGGAGCCCGAAAAAAAGCAGGAGTAGCTATCCTCTTGGCAGATCAAGGAGATTTCAAACCAACACTGATTAAGAGAGACGAAGAAGGACACTACATCCTTGTAAAGGGAAGAATCCAAGAGGAAGAGATGACAATCATAAATATCTATGCATCAAACACTAGAACACCCAACTATATAAAACAAATACTAATGGACATGAAAAGTCATATATGCACTAATACACTTGTAGTGGGGGACCTCAACACCCCACTGTCACAAATAGACAGATCAACTAGACAAAAAATAAGTAATGAAATACTAGAACTCAATTGAATTCTTGAACAAATGAACTTAACAGATGTTTACAGAGTCTTCCACTCCACAAAATCAGAATACACATTCTTCTCAGCTGCACATGGGTCATTCTCAAAAATAGACCACATACTCACACATAAAACATGTTTAAGTAAGTGCAAAGGAACTGAAGTTATCCTCTGTATATTATCACACCATAGTGCGATGAAATTGGAGATCCATAGCAAAAGAAACTCAAAAAACTTCATAAACACGTGGAAATTGAACAACACACTTCTGAATAACCAATGGGTCACAGAGGAAATTAAAGAAGAAATCAGACAGTTCCTTCAATTAAATGACAATGACAATACCACATATCAGAATCTATGGGACACAATGAAAGCAGTCTTACAAGGGAAATTCATAGCAGTGAATATGCATATTAGGAAAACAGAATGAGCCCAATTAAACAACCTGATGCTGAATCTCAAGCTTCTAGAAAAAGAAGAGCAGGACAACCCCAAAGCTCATACAAGGGAGGAAATTATAAAGATCAGGGGAGAAAGCAATGCAATGGAGACTAAGAGAACAATACAAAAAATCAATGAAGCCAAGAGTTGGTTCTTTGAAAGAATCAACAAAATTGACAAACCTTTAGCCAACCTTATCAGAAAAAGGAAAGAAAAGGCCCAAATCCATGCAATTAGGAATGAAAAGGGTGAAATGACAACAGACCCAGCAGAAATCCAGAGGATCATCAATACCTACTTCCAGAACCTATACTCCAATAAGATGGACAACACAGAAGAAATGGACAGATTCCTAGATACATATGAATTACCAAAGTTGAACGAAGAAGATCTAAAAATTCTGAACAACCCAATATCAACCAATGAAATTGAGAATGTAATTAAAAACTTATCAACTAAGAAAAGCCTGGGCCCTGATGGCTTCACTGCTGAATTCTACAAAACATTTAGAGAGGAACTGCTGCCACTACTGTTTAAACTCTTCAATGAAATTGAAAGGGAAACAATACTCCCAAATTCATTCCTGGAAGCAAGCATCACCTTGATCCCCAAAGCAGAGAAAGACCCAACTGAAAAGGAGAACTATAGGCCAATCTCACTAATGAACATAGATGCAAAAATCCTTAATAAGATAATGGCAAACAGAATGTAGAAGATCATCAAGAAGATCATACACCCTGATCAAGTGGGATTCATCCCAGGGATGCAGGGATGGATCATTATATGGAAATCAATCAATGTAATACACTGTATCAATAGAGCCAAGGACAAAATCCATATGATTATCTCCATAGACGCAGAAAAAGCATTTGACAAAATCCAACATGCATTTATGATAAAAACCCTACAAAAAATTGGGATGGATGGTCTCTACCTCAAACTGATAGAAGCCATCTATGAAAAAGCAACAGCCAATATCATACTAAATGGTCAAAAACTGAAATCCTTCACACTAAAATCAGGAACAAGACAAGGATGTCCACTCTCACCACTCTTGTTCAATATAGTTTTGAAAACATTAGCCACAGCAATTAGACAAGAGAAAGAAATAAAAGGAATAAAGATAGGTAATGAAGAAGTCAAATTGTCATTATTTGCAGATGACATGATACTCTACATAGAAGACCCCAAGAACTCCACCAAAAGTCTTCTAGACTTAATAACCAAATTCAGTCAAGTAGTTGGTTACAAGGTCAACACACAAAAATCAATAGCTTTCCTCTACACCAATGACAGACTCACTGAGAGAGAAATAGGGCAAATAATTCCTTTCACACTAGCATCCAAAAAACTGAAATACCTAGGAATCAACGTAACGAAAGAAATCAAAGACCTCTTCTCTGAAAACTATGGCACTCTGAAAAGAGAGATTGAAGATGATATCAGAAAATGGAAAGACATCCCTTGGTCCTGGGTAGGAAGGATTAATATAGTGAAAATGGTCATACTTCCAAAACTGCTATATAGATTTAATGCAATTCCAATTGAGATCCTAGCAGCATACTTCATGGACCTTGAGAAAACAATCCAAAAATTCATTTGGAACAAGAAGAGACCCAGAATAGCAAAAGCAAGGTAACAGGGACATGGCAGGGGGTATCACAATCCCCAACCTGCAACTCTAATACAAAGCTACTGTGATAAAAACAGCATGGTACTGGCAAAGAAACAGACCTGAGGACCAGTGGAACAGATTAGAAGATGCAGAAACAACGCCAGACACACTCAGCCATCTCATCTTCAACAAAGGAGCCAAACACCCTCACTGGAGGAAAGATAGCCTCTTTAATAAATGGTGCTGGAAAAATTGGGCTTCAACTTGCCAAAGATTAAAACTAGACCTGTATCTCTCACCATGCACTAAACTAAAATCAAAATGGATTAAAGATCTAAATATTAAAATAGAAACTCTGAACCAGTTGGAACAGAAGTTAGGTAGAACCCTTGAAGACATCTGTGTAGGAAAAGATTTTATGAACAAAACCTCAGTTGCCTATGAACTAGCACAAACAATCAACAAATGGGGTCTTTTCTTATTAAAAAGCTTCTGCACAGCAAGAGAAACCACCAGCAGTGTGAAGAGACAACCCACAATGTTGGAAAAAATCTTCTCCTGCTCTTCCTTAGACAAAGGTCTACTATCTCGAATCTATAAAGAATTTAAAAAGATCAGACCTCCCAAATTTAAAGACCCAATCCAAAAATGGGCATCTGAAATGAACAGACATTTCTCAGACAAAGAAGTAGAAATAGCAAATAAATACATGAAAAAATGTTCAACATCACTGGTCATTCAAGAGATGCAAATGAAAACAAGGCTGAGATTCCACTTCATTCCAGCAAGAATGGCTGCTATCATGAAATCACCCACTAACTAATGCTGGCGGGGCTGTGGGGAAAGAGGAACCCTGCTCCACTGCTGGTGGGAGTGTAGACTGGTGCAAGCACTGTGGAAATCAGTATGGAGATACCTCAAACAACTAGGACTGGAAGTCCCATTTGACCCTGCTATTCCACTGCTGGGAATCTTCCCCAAAGAATTAAAAGAATCATACCACAGTGATATATGTGTGCCCATGTTCATAGCAGCACAGTTTGTGATAGCTAAAACTTGGAAACAGCCCAAATGCCCATCAACTGGAGACTGGATAAAGAAAATGTGGTTTTTTTATAAAATGGAGTACTACCCAGCCATCAAAAATGAGACATTAGAGACATTTATAGCTAAGTGGATGCACATTGAGGCAATACTCTTAAGTGAAATAAATAAGACATCCATGAATAAATACCGAATAGTTTGTCTGGTGTGAGAAACTGAAAGTGTAAATAAGGACTAAATGTATAATAGATAATGTGAAATAGGAAGAAAAGGGGCAAATGGGAAGGAAGTGGGAGGGTTAGTGGAAAGTATAGAAGGGAATGGGTTTAATATGAGAAAATGGAAAAATCGGTACAAAATCTTTGTCAATAGGGAGGAATGGAGGGGTTGAAGGGAGGGCTGGGCAAGGGTGAAAAATAAGAACCAAGAAGACTGTTTAAACGTGCAAATTTCCAATGATGAATGTCATTCTATTGTATACCTAAAATGTACCAATGATTAGAATGAATAATCGATAATGCAAAATAGGAAGAAAAGGTCCAAAGGGGTAGGGGTAGTGGGAGGGGCAGGGGAAAGGAAAGGAGGGAAAGGGAAAATGATCAGAAATGGAAAAAATGGAAATAAAGTCTTTGTAAATAGAGAAGGGTGGAGGGGGTGAAGGGAGGGCTAAGAATGGGGAAAAAATAAGAACCAAGATGCATTATGTAAAGGTACAATTCCCAATGAGAAATGTAATTGTGTTGTATACCTACAATGTACCAATAAAAGAATTTAATAAAAAAAAAAAAAAGAATTAAGAACTATGTTTCCTAGAGTATTGGCAGAGGAATCGCCCCCAGGCTTAGCTAAGAATCATCCACTCACAGTTATAAAATTAAAAGACAATTCGGCCCCATTGGTGTAAAACAATACCCAATGTCTAGGCAAGCCTGAATTGGAATTAAACCCCATATCATGAGATTAAAGGAATTTGGACTTATTAGAGAAGGTAGTCACCTTGGAACACCCCTTTGCTGCCTGTTCAGAAACCTGATGGGGACCATAGGCCAGTGCAAGATGTACAGGCTGTAAATGACAGAACAGTAATGCTGCACCCAGTGGTCCCTAACCCCTATGCTTTGTTGGGTCTGATACCCCCAGAAACAGCACGGTTTACTTGTTTGGATTTAAAAGATGCCTTCTTTTGCCTTCTCATCACTCCCCTCAGTCAACCCATCTTTGCATTTGAATGGGAAGACCCAAGTGATGGGAAAAATACTCAGTTTACTTGGACTAGATTGCCACAGGGATTTAAAACTCACCCATGCTTTTTGGGGAAGCCCTAGCCAAGGACTTGCTTGCCTTGTCCTACTGCAGTATGTGGCTGACTTACTGTTATGCAGATCAACCCAAGAACAGTTGCTGGGAAGGCACCAAAAAGTTGTTGCTGCTCTTACAGGAAAACTGTATATAAGGTATCATGGGAAAAAGCCCACATTTGTGTACAGCATGTTAAATATTTAGAATTTCAAATAACACAGGGCATGTGTTGCCTAGGAAATAAAAAAACAGGTTATTAGTGCCATCCCTAAACCCCAAACAAAGAAACAGCTGAGAAGGTTTTTTGGGGTAGCAAGCTTCTGTAGAATTTGGATTCTGGGTTTTACAGAAATCTCTAAACTCCTTTATGAAGCCCTAAAGGGACAAGGGGAGAATCATCAGCATTGGACTGTAAAACAGGAAACTTTTAAAAAAATTTAAAATTGACTTAGGCAGCCACCCCAGTCCTAGGGATACCTATGTAAAGCGGCCTTTTACTCTATATATGACTGAAAAAAAAACCCAGGGTGGCCCTTGGAATGTTGACCCAAGTAGGCCCATGGAATCAACTGGTGGCATATTTGTCTAAGAATTTAGATTCAGTATCAAAAAGATGGCCTCATTGTTTTTAGGCCTTAGCAACTTCAGTTCTGTTGATTCAAAAAAACCAGACAAGCTGACTTTAGGTCAGGAACTGACTGTGCAGGTTCCACACCCAGTCCTAGAACTGCTAAACACAAGGGCACATCATTGGCTCTCAAATAATTGGGTTACTCAGTATCAAGCCCTTCTCTGTGAGAATCCCTGCTTGTGGTTTATTTCTATAAAAACTTTAAATCCTGCTACCTTCTTGCCCACGGAGACAGGCCCTCCCAATCATGACTGCTTCAGTGTCACTGATGAGCTCTTTTCCAGCCGCCCTGACTTGCAAATGACACCCTTGTCTGATGCTGACCTCGTTCTGTTCACGGATGGGAGCAGCTTCATGGAAGATGGGGTTTGTCATGCTGGATATGCGGTAACCATGAAGGATGAGAGGTGGTCCTAGCCAGGGCCGTTGGTGCAATGTGCTAAGCTCTGGGCACTCATACAGGCACTCCGATGGGCAAAGGGTAATAAAGGTATATATATATATATATATATATATATATATATATATATATATATATATACACATGGACTTTTGCTATGCATTTGCTACATTATACATCATTGGCATGATTTACTGAGAGTGAGGTCTTCTCATGGCATAAGGGAAGCTTTTAAAATTAAAAAGGAAATTTTACAGTTGCTAGAGGCAGTGTGGAAACCTAGCAAAGTCATAGTAATATATTGCTCAGGACATCAGAAAGGCAAAGACTTCGTTGCACAAGGTAACAATAAAGCTGACGCTGAAAGCCGAGAAAGACGATGCACTCAAAGCCCTGCTCTCACCACTCCAGAGGCCGGTGAGTCAAAGCACAGCTGAAGAATACCAACAAGGCCAACATGGATTGTTGTGTTGTGCCAGATCACCACTGCCTTAAGTTTTCTTGTTTTTGAACTGTGCGTGTTTAGGCCTAGTTACGAAAAGTTTGATGAATAATATGTGACTTTTAAAATGGTAAAATGGTAACCGGAAGGCTATCCATTTACAATATTCTTTGATAAAAACATTATGGGGGACCTGGGATAACTTCTGACAGTGAGGGGCTATTCTAATGAAAAATTATATTGCAAAGAGAAAACACAAGTTTGGATCAATGGCTCCCTTGTTGGACGAGCCACTGGTAATTGTAACAGTTGTAAACAAGGTCAATGTAATCCTATATCTATGTATATGCCAGCTCCATGGGATCTTATTTGGCTACAAGGCGTAATATATTTCATTAGGACAAGAAATTTTAAAAGATCTTGAAATTTGAGACACACTTCAGGCTTTAGAAACCTAACTAGATTCACTGGCCAATAGGCATGCTCTCGATTTGCCCACAGCCCAGAAAGGAGGGACTTGCTTATTTCTTAGTAAAGAGAGTTGTTAATATACTAATAAATCTGGTATAATACAAGAATCACTAGACAAACTGAAAGATCAGATCAAGGCTCTTGATGAGAAATTTGGTATAGGAGAGCTGTCCTATGGGATTAATTTTACTTGAGCAGGACGAAAAAAACTTGGATAGGACCTCTTCTGAGTCTCCTTTTTATAATATTAATATTAATGTATGGTCCTTGGGTCATCCAATGGATTTCAAAATTTATACAGTAGCACAGTGCTGCAGCTCAAGACTACCAAATGCTAATGTTAAGAAATGTAGATAAACTGGATAGAACTTGTAATGGATAGAAGAATTATCCCAAAGTAAACAGAGGGAGTAATGATATGGAAAAGTTTTAGATAACTTAATAGATTGAATATTAAGGTAATTGTAGAAGCAAAATAAGCAATGTGTTCAAGATTTGCTTTTCCCATAACTTCTTGTTTAAGGTGAGGATTATCTGACTCTAACCCATAACTTCATTAACCTAACAAAGTTACCATGCCAGGGAGAATTTACAATGTATATGGCCTATCTTGTGTCTGTGACTTGTAAGTAGGAACTGGAATTGTATTTACATATCAAAGACCACTAGGGATGAGATAATGGCCAAAAAGGATACAAAAAGGGAAATGCTGAAAAAGAGGGTGCGGATACTGACCAGACTGGTTTCTGGTGTTCCCGCCTGCTCGCGGGAAGAAATTTTATTATTTTATCCAAATTCTGTGTCTCTGTGTATTTCTTTCCGAGATTTCTGCAGCATAACTACATCATCCTTTTCTCATACTAGTTACCCAAGCCCTATTGCCACACTGTGATGAGACAAAAGTCAAGTGATATCTTCACATAAGGTGGGTTGTGATGCAGGAAAGGAACCAGAGTGTAGTGCCAGTCTTTTATAAACAGATCTGCCTTCTACTGAGATATGTTATAGATGTGTACCAATTCCTCAAAATGAATGAATCATGTATTATAAACATATAACAATTAAAAAATCCTTCCTTTCTGCAGTCATAGATAATATTTTTAATATTCATCTAAATTTTTAGCTTGCCCTTTCACATTTAAGTCTCTAATCCATCTAGACTTTTTAAATAGAATCTGAAATACATGTCCAATTTTATTTTTTAAAATATAACTACCTACTTGTCACAACACTGTGTATTGAGTAATCCCTCCTTCCCCTGGTTATTTGCAATGCCACCTTGGCCACATATTGTTTCCATATATGCATAGATCTGTTGAGATTCTCTATTCTATTATTCAATTATTTCTGAGCCAATGTCACACTTTTTAATTGTGGTAGTTTTACAAGAAGTCTATTTACATAAAAAATCTTCTACCTTATTTTTTTTGTATAGTGCTGTAGCCATTCTTGGTTTTTTTTTTATCTAGAAATTTTAGAATCATGTTAGTTCTTTTAAAAAGAAGAGTTTATCAACAAACTTATTAAAATCAGTATTTAATCTATAAAACAATTTGGAAAAAATCTACATAGCTGAAATTTTCATCTATATAAATATATGGGGTATTTATATATTTAGGACTTATAGCCTAGTGTTTTCATTTAACATTGGGTCATAAGAATATTTCTTATATAATTTTCAAAAATATAATGTCTACATTACTTTTTAACATGTGGATATACCACAATTTATTTGACTATCACACTCATTAATTTACCTTGGACATTTGATTGGACCTCCGAATTTTCCAATGATAAATCACTTTGCAACAGTATGGAATTATCCATCAAAGCCATAAATATCAGTCTTCCCCTTATTAATGTTCAGTGATTCACTATGACCTATAAAACACAATACAAACTCAAGGCATATTTTTCTTTAGCCTCATGTCATGCTATCTCTTCACATATTACATATGCAATAGCTATTCTGAAGAATTTTTAATCCCTAACTATGATATGGGCCCTTTACATATTCTAAAGTTTCCCTCCTCTTGTCAATTATTTTTAATAACAAGTAGTTTGTTTGTACCTCCCTCCAAAAGCTTTCCCTGTTCCCCACAGACAATTAGGACCTTCCTCCTCTGTGGTCCTATAGCACCTCAAATATATCTCTATCATATCACTCATTAATGCAGTTATATAGCTATATTCCCAATCAAAAGACTTCTCACTGGAGGCTCCTCAAAGAGAGGAAATGTGTTTTACTCACTTTCTATTTCTTTCAAATAGTGCCTTCCTCTTCTAGCAAATACACTTAATCCAGAAAGGCAGGCATGGTGGTGCAAATCTGTAATTCCAGCACTCTGGGAGGCTGAGGTAGGAGTATCTCAAGTTCATTTCCCACCTGGGGAACTTAGGGAGAACTTGTTTCAAAATAAAGAAAGTGTTGAAGATATAGCTCAGTATGGGTTTAAAAAAATAGTAATAATGACTGTATCCTTTTTTCCTTTCTTCTTTTTGAGTAGTGGGGACTGGACTTTACTCCTGAAGTATGTGCTTTATCACTTGATACACACCCCCAGCCTAAATGTCTTTTTTGTTTGTTTTGAGACAGGGTCTCACTATGTAGCCCAGGCTGTTCTCAAACTTGCAGCAATCTACCTGCCTCAGGCTTTTGAGTGCTGGGATTACAGATGTGTGTTACCACATCCAGACTGTCATTTTTAAATTAATAAATTATCCTATGCCAGAAAAGAAGTACAGATGTTCAGTTCCAGGGCTACTTACAGTATTTCCTATGGTGGGGTTCTGAAATTTGTAGCAATTTGGGCTATTCTATTACCACTGCTTAGTCTTGCTGCTATGGAAGCCAAAATTAATGCTAGGCAGGTGAAGTCAAGTAAAAACTGCTTCAACTTTTACACATAATATCCTGCTGTGATTATCTAGAACAATACCATCTTTGCTATTACAGCAAAGTGGTAAGACCTTTTAAAATAGTGTGAAACAGAAGGGTTCTGATTATCAAAACAGATTTTCTATACATTTTCCTGAAGTAGTCATTTTCCATTATTTCAGAGCACAAGAATTATCACAGTTGGGATATATTAATGAGCTTCTGGAGAGAAGGAAAGGGCAGCACTATCTAAGTTGGGTCTGTTTGGTTTATTTTGTTGAGACAGAGTCTTACTATGTTGTCCAGGTTGGTCTTAAACCCTAGGGCTCACCCAATCCTCCTTCCTCAGCCTCCCAAGTAGCAGGGACTTCAGGCATGCCACACTTTGCCCAGCACTTCCTGAGCTTTTAAAGAAGCAAGGGTAGCTGCTGCTAACTATGCCTTTCTGGATTGGGAACTGAAGTGAACTAAGGAGAAGTCAATGTTTATCTGGCTTAAAGATTTACCCAGCATGCTTCTGGGAACACAGATATTGGGAATTCCCAAACATTAGATCAAAACCTAAAGTAAATGTGATCAAGGATATTTAGATTTTTATGGCACACACCTGAATTCCAGTACTATGAGAGGTGAGGCAGGAGGAGCTGTAAGCTCAAGCCCAGCTAGGGCAATTTGGCTACTTAGCAAGACCCTATCTCAAAATGAAAAAAAAAAAGTACAAAGGTCCTGGGCTCAATCCCCTGTACTGCAAAAAAAAAAAAAAAAAAAAAGAAGAAGAAGAAAGAAAGACTGTATTTATATTTTAAAAAGCCAAAATACCCAGTGCTTAAGGTTATTTTTAAAAGATTTCTAGTCAGTGTCAGACTAATATAACATAACGGTTAATAGTACAAATTTATGGTTGGATGGGGTGCCTAGATTAAAATTCCTGCTCAGTTACTTACTAGTTATGTCCACTTTGGCAAGTCATTTAACCTCTCTAAAACTAAGGTATCTCATTTGTAAAATGTGGGTAATAGTTCCTCTTTCATAGCATTTTTGTGGGGATAAATCAGTTTATAAAGTGTAAATATAACACTGTTTAAGGGGTTAGGACTATAAATCAGTGGTAGGGTGGGATTTAATACCTACCACCACAAAAAAAAGGAAAAAAAAAGTTAAGAGTGTAACTTCTGCAATATTTCCTATCCCATAGGGCTATTAAGAAGGTTCATGTATTAATATATATAAAATATTTGCAACAGTGAGGGCACACAATAAATGAAGCGGTTATTAAAATGTGTTAGAAATGGTGACATGTGCCTATAGTCTCAGCTACTTGGGAGCTGAGGCAGGAAGACTTTTTTAAACTTCAAAGTTCGAAACCACCCAGGCAATACAGTGAGACTCTTTTTTCAGAAAAAAAAAAAAGCTTTGCAAATAGTAAGCCTCAATAAATACTAATTAATACTATGTTTTTCTTTTTTTGGTACTGGGGATCAAACTCGGGTCCTTGCGCTTGTGCAGCAGGCGGTGAAACCACTGAGCTAAATCCCCGGCCCCCTAATTAATGCTATTACTAAACAACGGACTCAAAGCTCACAAGTTTTGTGGTTTTTGTTTGTTTGTTTATTTGCTGCTGCTGATCAAACTCAGGACCTCACATATACTACAAGATTTTTATTATGATTGTAGGGTTTTTTTTTTCCCCAAAGGTATTCAAAGTAATAAAAGAGAAAAGTGGCCCTTGTTTTACAAGACAATTACATGTCTGATACTACTTTCTTCTTAAAATGTTCAACTCCTCTGGCTATTTTGTAGTTTAGATTATGCCTTAACATTTTCATGGAACCTTCCTTGATGATACTCCAGTTTTGGTCTCCTTCCATATAGTTATCTAATAAATGTTTTGTGATTCAATATAATCAAGAAATTCCAGTATCCTCTTCCTAGGATTTTTTTATCCAACATAGTGATCTTGAGAATACAAGAAGGGGAAAGAAAGCTGAAATAAATTAAGGGCTTCCCAGTTATTGTTAACTATCAGAAAATCAAAGGTCAGTTAGAAATGGAATGAAAGGGGTCAGGGATTTAGCTCAGTGGTTCTGCTACCTGCCTTGCAAGTGTAAGGTCCCGAGTTCAATCCGTGGTACCCCCCCAAAAAAGGAATGAAAATGTTCATGTGCATGCGCGCGCGCGCACACACACACACACACACACACACACACACAGATTGAAAATCCCTTACTCAAAATGCTTTGGGCCAGAAGTGATTTGGATTTTTTCTGATTATTGAATATTTGCATGTATATCATGAGAGGTCTTAGGGTAGAGATCCAAGTCTAAACTGAAAACTCATTTATATTTCACATATACCATACACAGGTAAGCTTAAGGTAACTGTGACTCATTACATGAAGACAGGTATAGAAGTTGCCATTTATGGTATCATGTTGGTACTCAAAAGCTTCAGATTTTGGAGCATATTGGATTTTAAGGTTAGGGATGAAAAAATATATATATGGTTATATTCATTTATAATGTGAGCAATATTCAATAGAGAACACAAGAAACTGAACACTAAACTAGTTTTGGCTAGGTTTTGAACAACAAATATAGAAAGGAAAAGAAAAAGTACTAATTTTACACTTAGAAATTCAGACTGAGAGAATAGTATCAAAGATCATACATACTTAGAGAGTGGAAGTGAATAGGTTCAAACCTAGATCTATTTTTTTCTCCCCCTTCTTCAATTAGTGCACCTTAATAATTATCTCCTGCTTGGACTATTGTAATTACTTCCTAACTGGTCTCCTTGCTTCCTTTCAGATCTAATCTACAAACGTCTCTATAATCTTCCTATAATTTGGTTTATGAGTGGTTCACTGTTCTGTTCAGAAAACTTCAATGGCTAAGGTTTTTTTCTTCCTAAGTCTTAAATCAAATGCAAACTCTTCTGCTTAGCATTCAAACTCCTCTTCCCAAAGTCTGGTCCCAAGCTTCCTTTCCAGAATTATCCCCACTACCAGAATTATTCAACTTCATGAACATATTCTCTGATCTGTGCACTTACACAAGGCCCCAGGTTTAAAATAATTTTGCACTTAATGTTCTGCTATTTCTGTCCTGAAATTAATTTTTAAACCATAGGCCATGTATGTTTATTTTACACTGGGTTCTGCAAAATACATTACCAGTCCTGCCTACTGTACATTATGCTTAACTTAAGAGAGCAAAACTGCACATTTACTAGACCCCCAAACAACAACTAGATTTTCACACCTCAGTACCACTATTTCCTTCATCTGGAACATCCATCTTGATCTCTTTTAAATAATTACTTGCATGATACTTTGAAAAGTTAGTTACAATTGATTATATGAAAGTTGAGACCACAAAAAGATACCCTTTTTTATCCACTACAACCCTTATTAAATAGAATTCTGGAATATTAAAACCTAATGCCCTAGGGGCCTGGGGATTTAGCTCAGTGGTTCCGCTCCCTGCCTTGCAAGCGCAAGGTTCCGAGTTTGATCCCTGGTACAAAAACAAAACAAAAAAACCCTAATGCCCTAGGGTAGACCTCAGCACACTTACTCTGTAAAGAATAAGAGAGTAAATATTTTAGGTTTCATGGGCCTTAAATTCTCAGTACTCATCTCTGCCCTTGTAGGATGAAAGAAGCCATAACAAACAAATGAATATGTTCCTTAAAAGAAAAATTTTTTTGGTACCAGAGATCAAACTCAGGACCTTGCACTTTGTGGTGTCACTGAGCTAAATCCGCAGACTTTATGTTCCTTAAAATTTTGTGAATGTATACTCAGATATGAATTTCATATAATGTTCATGTTGCTCAAATCATGTTCTATAAGCTTGTCCCTCATAGAACCCTGTTGAGGACAGCTGCATTATAGGGACAAAAATTAAAATTAAAGAAAAAACCAGTGAGCATATGAAGCAGCAGGGCCTCATACTCAGGTACAGTGAAAATGGACATAACCATTTTGGAAGATAACTGGACTTTACTGAGGTAGATAATTTTTGATGACCGCGGAGTGTCCCTACATGTTTTGCTGGATATGCCAAGAATATAAAGCACTGACATCGCTTTAGCTAAGTCATTTTTTCATTTGCAGCAAGCAAAATTGAAGAATAAAGTTAGGCGGCTTACCACACATTGCAAGTGTGCTCCTGTTCAGTGTTCCTCCCTGTTAACATAACCAATTGTATGTACAGGGATCTACTGAAGCCCATTTCTGTTATTCCCACACATTTACCTCCCTGTAAGACTGGGAGCCTAGGGTAACCAACAGGAATCTGAAACTGCAGCTACTGCTTTTGCCACAAATTTAAAATATCCTTTGTCTCTGATCCAGGTATCTTACATATTCTACCAGCATCTGTAACCACAACAGGCTAGCTTTTTAGTTTGCTAAGTAGAGTAAAATCTCAGACTTTTCACAGTTCTTGATAGACATTATCTATGAAGAAAAACAGCTGTCTTACTTTCTTGTCACTGGGACAATACCCAACACTCACAACTTAAAGGTGGAAAAGTTTATTTTGGCTCACAGTTTGTAGAACTTTCACTCCATAATTGGCCAGCTCCAAGGCAGGGTGGCATGGCATAGGAGAAACAGCTTTAGACATGGCAGCAGGAAGCAGAGAGGAAGATCAAGGGAGGAAGAAGGGAGACAGGCCCTTCTAGGCCATGCCACCCAGTGACTTACCTCTTCCAATCAGACTTCACCTTCCAAATTACAGTTAGCTATAAACTCATCAGTGGACTGATGATCCAGTAGCTCCCCAAAACCCTACCTAGGAGCACATGAAGCTTTGGGGGAAACATCCAGATACTAAAACTAACCATAACTGTAACTATAACCAGTAACCAGCAATTTCACTCCTAAGTATAATCTCAACATAAACATACGTAATGTGTACTAAGAGACTTGTACAAGAATGTTCATAAAAGCATTTTAAAACTTTATTTCTCATACTTTTAACTTTTCTCTTTAATCCTATTTCTTATTGAATGACCCTTGTGGTAATGGATGAGAGTTGGAGACATCAGTATGAACTCACTGTTAGCTGTTAGCTTAATTTAGATTTAAATGCATACAGAAATATTTATAGATATATACACAAATTAGTTTATATAACATACATTTCTTTGCTCTCTGAAAGAACTATTAGACACTCTAGAACAGTAACAGTGAACCTTTTAGAGTTTTCAATGATACAAACATCCCGCTGCAGCATGAGTTCCATAGGTTTATCACCACTGCTCTAGAAGCAACCTGCACACCTAGCACTTAGACTTTGGTATCCAATAACATTCTCCAACGAAAGAACCCAAGGTTCCTTGGAAAAAATGGCTCATTCTAGTTCTGAGACAATATATATGATGATGCTGGAGCATTTTGTAGTGCAAAAAAGTAAAGCTTAAAAACACAAAACCCCAAATCATATTAACAGGATGAAGAGCAGAAGAACCACTTACAATGAATAAAATTGGAACAATTTTTGAGCAGCAAAATGAATAAAACAGTATTATAATAAAAAGTATAAAGTCAATGTCCATGAGTTTATATTGATATAAACAAATAAATGTTTGACTGTTATGGAAATCTCGGAAAGAAATACACAGAGACACAAAATTTGAATAAAATAATAAAATTTCTTCTCGCAAGCAGACGGGAACGCCAGAAACCAGTCTGGTCAATATCTGCCCCCTTTGTTCAGCATTTCCCTTTTTAATATCCTTTTTAGTCATTATCTCATCCCTAGTGGTCTTTGATGTGTAACTACAATTCCAGTTCCTATTTACAAGTCACACACAAGATAGGCCATATACATTGTAAATTCACCCTGGCACGGTAACTTTGTTAGGTTAATGAAGTTACTGGTTAGAGTCAGATAATCTTCACCTTTAAACAAGGAGTTACAGGAAAAGCAAATCTTAAAAGAACACATTACTTATTTTGCTTCTACAACTACCTTAATATTCAATCTCTTAAGTTATCTAAAACTTTTCCATATCATGACTAAATAAATAGTGGAGAGGAAATAATCTCTTATGCAGATTTCCATATAATTTATATAGATACTCCAACCTCAAGATAGATGAGTGTAATTTACCATTCCTTGGATGAGGCTGAACATAGTAATGACCCTCTTCCTAGGAATACAGTATGGAAAGGGAAGGTAGGAGTAACTTTACATTTGAGAAACCTGACAAACACTACCTCAGCCAGGTAGTCAAAGTCTACACAGACAGTCATACCATGTTAATTTTGTTGCTGTTGTTGTTATACTGGGAATTGAACCTAGAACCTTAGCATTGAGTTACATCACTAGCCCTTTTTTATTTCAAGGTCTTGCTAAATCACTAATTGTCCAGACAATCCTCCTGCCTCAGACTCCCAGAGTGCTAGGATTACAGGCATTTGTCTCCAAACTCAACTCAATTTGATATTACATACTAGTGGCGGTGAACCTATGGCATGTGCATTACAGTGGGCTGTTTGTATCACTGAAAGCTCTAAAAGATTCACCATCACTGTTAAATACCAATGATAAAATTTCCCCTCAATAAACCATAGCCCATCCTATCATTAGAAAAACATCAAAAAATTCCAATAGGAAAACATGTCACAAATTATCTGAACAACACTGCTTAAAGCAATCAAGTTTATCATTCAAATACAGTAAGTGAAAAAGTATCTCAGCCAAAAGGAATCTCAGGAAATATTCCAACTATAAGTAATGTGGTATCTTGATTGTGATCCTGCAGCATATTAAAGGACATTAGGTAAAAACTAAGGATATCTGAATAAACTATAGAATTTAGATAATAAGAATGAAGCAATATTGGTTTATTAACTGTAACAAATATACCATACAAAGACGTTAGTAATAGGGGAAACTGGGTTTAAGATGTTAATAGAAGTTGAGTGAAGAGTATGTGGGAATACTCTATATTCTCAATTTTTGTGCAAATCTAAACTGTTCTGGAAAACAGTCTACTTTAAAAAATACTACTTTTCTTTCAAATCCCATTAAAAATCCTGTTTCCTCCAAGAAACTATTATTGATCCCATCAAATTAAATGAGATTTCTTATTCATAATTTGCCTTAGTATTCTTATTGAGCACTTAATATTTTAACTAACATGTTTGTTTAAAAACTTATTTCATTTCACACACTAAATCAAAAAATTCTTAATGTCAATCAAGTTTGTATTTTCCATGCCACTTGACACAAAAGTAGTTCACAGCAAAATTTAAAAACTAACTACACCAAATAAAAGTCACTTTCAGTGATAGTGAGTTAATATCTCCCAGGGCAGTTTCATTCTTTTTTGAACAACTCTAATAATTAAAGTTCTTCCTGCTGGGTTGAAACTAGCTGTTTTATAATTCTCTCATTTATTGCATGCACGAATGACAGTTATCTAGCTCCATGAAAACACGGACACCTGGTAACCTTAACAGTGCTTAACACACCTTTGAAATTCAAAAAAATATTTGTTTTTGAGTGAGCAAGTCCACTGTCCAAAAATTGTTTCTGAAAGAGTAAATCAGGGGTAAGGGCTTGCTACTTTTATCCCTCTCACCCACTCTCTACTACACACAAGTTAATTGACTGCCTAGTTAATGACAGTTTACCTGGTAACACACTACCAAAATAGCAAATATGCAAAGACTGTAGTTGCTTTTTTGAGCACTTATCAGTATGTATGTGTATCAGTAAGCACTGTAATACACACTCGTTTAAATCTTCACACCCCATACACAGGTTTTCTAAACCATTTTAACTAATCAAAATTAAGAGATGTAATTTTGTGCACTGTAAGAAAGGAACTGGGGTCCATAGATCCCCATGTGTGTGCTGCTAAGAATCAGGAATTAATCAGAAAACAAGGGTGGAGGCAGCAAGGCTTCCTTGATATTCCCTGGGGGAAACTCTAGCAGCCAAGAAGAGGTCACGTGTACAGAGCTAGGCGACTCTGGTCAAAGTTGCCTCATGTCTACCTGACTTGCATTCTCCTCTGAAAGTAAAGCTTGGTCCCAACGGCCTCTTAAATCTTTGCCAGTTTCAAGGTCCTCAAATTCTGGACTTATTGCACAATAATCGCCAGTAAATCATTCTCCCTGCTCAGTCCCCTCACAGTGAGAAGCAGCTGGCTTACGGCAGTCCACATGGTTTTTTTTCTTTTTGTACCGGGAATCGAACTCCGGTCCTTGTGCTTGCGGGGCAGGCGGCGGAACCACTGAGCTAAATCCCCGGCCCAACGCGGCCTTTTCTAGTCTTTACTTTTTAGTTGGCGAACAAAGCCTAAAGTGAACGAAATATTAATTCACAGGGTGGACGATAGGCCTTTTAACAAAGGAAGCAGTTCTCCAATTAGACGCAAAACGCCTGAGGCAACCCCTTTCCACACCTGAACTCGCAAAATACCTCACCTCATGAAAGCCTGGAGGTAAAGATTTGATCTTGGCAAGTCTGAGGGGGGAAAATTGGCAGAATAACAAAGAAAGAAAATCGTAAAGAGCTTTTTGGTGGCTCCACCCCCAGGGCCGCAAACGAACCTCATCTCCAAGTCCTCAGCGTGGCTTAAACCGCCCAAACTTCCAGAATGTTCCGCAAACTATGTGAGCGACATTGAGCTTCTGCGCAGCCGCAGACCCCACCAACTGCAGTCCTGCGTTTCCACCTCTTCAGAGGCTGAAGGTTTCTGCTAAGCTTTAAGGAGAAACAAGATTTTTAAAATCAATAAATCGATTGATCAATTGATTAATTTTTTTTATCTTACACTCAGTTATCTGGAATTGATTTCTTTTTACAATTTTCTAAAATTTAGAATCAGTTCTTGTACTACTCTTAGAAACATAAAATCAAAGTAGCCTCCAGTTTACCCAAATTATGAAAAAGAATCAGATTTTTATTAATGACTATAAATGTAACATACAGAAACTCGTGTGTTTGCTTTTTAGAACTCCATTATTTTCAGAACTGTCTGAAGCTTACCAAGTTATTAAGCACTAGAGTTAAGGTGAAATTTTTAAAAGAAAAAAACGACAAAAAAAAAAAAAAAGGAAGGAAAAGGAACATCACCTTGCCTAGAGCCCGCTCTTTGGAATACCATTTATGTATCTTCCTTTGTAAAGCATATGTTCCTGGAAAAAAAAAAAAGTGCTTCAGGGCCTGGGATTGTAGCTCAGTGGTGGCCCGCAAGGTCCTGAGTTTGATCCCTGGTTCCGGGGAAAAAAAAAAAAAAAGAAAGAAAAGAAAAAGAAAAGTGCTCCAGGAAAAATTATATGTCATGTATTCATAATGTGGATTATTTTTTCCCCATGAAGTAACTATTTTGTAAGTTTTATATAACTAATATCAAAATTAGGTGCACTCGGCCAGGGATTTAGCTTAGTGGTTTCACTCCCTGCTGCACAAGTGCAAGGACCCAAGTTCAATCCCTGGTAACAACAACAACAACAACAACAAAACACACACAAAAACCCAAAATTAGGTGCGCTCTATTGCTGCCTCTGTTGGACAGTGTGTTAAGGCAGGACAGAACAATTCAGAAGAGTAAAGGCCCTGCTGCAGCCACACCTTCTGCGTGTGCGAACTTAGGGACTCAGCACTGATGTGGGCAGGGGAGGTTTGATGTTGCCAGGGGACCTTGCTTAGAAGGCCTTCACATCCAAGAGCCAGCTAACAGCAAAGCGGTAGGAAAGGTATCCCCAAGCAGAGTGCAAGGTAGATTCACTTTCCACCTATGATATGATACAATATGATATGATATATGATACGATATAATATGATATGGAGACTTGGATTTATTGAAAGCAGAGCCTCCAGTCCTGGAAGTGAAATTGGCAAGTGCCAAATGAGTCTATTCTGGGAAAGGCACTGAAGTTCTAGGCAACTCACCAGAATGGGGAGGGAGAGAAAAACTTAATTTTATTGAGAACTTTTTACTAGACACTTTACCAGCTAGTTTACATACATGATACTGCTACTCTTCATAAATGCTGTAAGGTATATGTGTTTTTTAATTTTAAAAGGTGAAGTTATTTGTCTAGGATAACATAGCTTGTGAGAAAAGAGCCAGAATTCAAACCTAAAGTTATCATATGTCTAGGTCACATCCCTACTTCTATAGCTCCTACTCCACATATAGACTCATTTATAAGATCAGGGACACACAATTTAAGTCACATGAGTAGCAAAATGACTTAACAGAAAGCTACAAAAAATGGAGATAATGTTGATTGTGTTTCCTTCTTTTAATTTATTCTTCAGTCAACAAATATTTGATTGTGTAACAGAAAAAGCCCAGTCTCTGAAGCTAAACAGCCAAGCTTCAATAGCCTGTTAGCACCACTTAGCTATGTGACTGCAGAAAAATGACAATTTCTCGGTTTTCTTAACCTAAGGATAATTTATGCCAACTCATAAGGTAAATATGCAAGCTTTTAGAGCAATGGCTAGAATATAATAATCACTCAGTATGTTGACTTACAATTACTGTTCCACTGTATCTGTCCAGTCCATTTTCCCACACTCCTAGACAACAATGTTCTACTTACTGCTATGATCTGAGTGTTTGTATCCTCTCCAAATTTATATGTTGAAATTCAATGTGACAGGATAAAAAGGTGGAGCCTTTGGGAGGTGATTAATTCAGGAAGACTCCAGGGTCAAGAATGGGATTAGTGGGCTGGGCATTTAGCTCAGTGGTTCTGTCACCTGCCTCGCAAGTGCAAGGACCCAAGTTCGATCCCTGGTACCAAAAAAAAAAAAAAAAAAAAAGAATGGGATTAGTGCTTTTTTTTTTTTTTTTTGGCATTTCTTTACATATTTTCTTTATTAAGGTGATAAATGGCTTTCAAGACAAAGTTTACCAAGGGAAAAATGAATCAAAGTTAATGAAGTAAATAGATCTTATAAGTATTCTCAAATCACACAGTGATTGTGATTACAGTATCTGTGCTTCTCCACAGGGAGAGGGAGCCACATTCTGGAAGCATATTAGTGGAACTATTAATATGCAGATTTATTTGATGAACACTTAAAACTTTATGTTAAATGAAACTTATTAAGCACATGATTAAGGCAAGTTTCAACTTTGTTAAATCTGGCATAAAGACAATGTCTTAAGTTTTGGCCTTAAATGACAGTCAAGATTTTGGTGATGGATGGATGTATGCTCTGATTTCCCCCATTGAATTCAAACCTTTCTGGCCATGTTGTGATACAATCACACTTATTTCCTGTTACATTCAAAGGACACTGTCTCACTTGATGCTCTCATGAGTTGATTGTTGGGAATAAGAGACAAGCATTTCAAAGGTGTTACAGAAGCACAGTAAGTTTAAGGGACCCAGTATTGCTCAGATAACAAGGCCTCTACTGTATATAAAATTAGTATCATTTTCCTGAATAAGAGCTACATGGCACAGACGAGAGTACTGCACACCTCTGCCAGGCTCTTCCTCATCTTCACTAGTTAGGGACCAGAAACAAAACCTCAAAAAGTCTCAAATGATTTAGATATCTAAAACATATTATGAGTATGGATCAATTTATATCAGCTCTGACACATAAATCTCTAATTATAGAATTCTTAAGCAAAGGACCACTGAGATGATATCTCAATGAAGTCTTTGCCTGAAGTTGCTCATACTCTGAAAGTTCGTATGTGTTCAACCTACACCAACCTGACCCCAAGGACAGGATGTGAGGCTCCGAGAACTGGCCACTATAGCATGAATGTATGTACATACATAAACTCAGCTGGAAAGGAGGGGGTTTGCAAGTAAAGCACATTACACACACAACATAAATAACTTCCCTTTTAAAAGTTACTGTGAGTAAAGGATGCAGAACATGATTTAGGCACTTACATTGCTACCAGATGCAGTAATTCACTTCAATAAGAAGTGATTGCTTCATCAACATGGTTTGTGGCATTGGAAGCTCCAACTCTGGATAGGATGCTTTTCATGATGAAATATTAATTACAAAAAATGACAAAGGAATGGCAGCAGAAAAAAAAAGTTTAAATTTACAGACACTTTAAACTTCTTTTGGCCTTTACAGCAACTATTATGTTAAAAGACAAAGTTGCTGGGGAAGCCACCTCACTTGCAAGACAAATGGCTATTACAAATTGGCAAATCTTGGCCACATATTGCATTTTTAAAGCACAAAACCACCAGCCGCCAGCCTCTTCCTGTGCATTCATAAATCATTTTCTTCTAATTTCACGGGCAGCAGAGGGATCCTGGTGCATGCACGCACACACCAGTATCCAGAAGGGCAGGATGCACTGCTGTCAGCTGAGCAGCACCCCAAGGAGCTCATCATCATAGGATGCTGCTTTACACAGGCAGAGTACAAACAGATTACATTTCTCAGGTAGAAGGCAAAAGTGGGTTTCTCCATCTCTGCTGCTCAGTTAGCTTCTTATGGCTTTCACAGAAAGCACCACTTAGGAATAGGCAATTCGGTACACAGAACTCCAGAGTTCCACTGGAGACTTAAGAATCGGGATTGGAGTCTTGATGCAGCTCATAAAAACTCAATTAAAAAGGCATCAAAAACCACATTTAGAATACAGCTGTCCGTGTGGGAAGAATGCAGGGTCCTGAGCCCCAGTGGTGTCCTGCAGAGCATGGCAGGGCAGGGCAGGGCAATGTTAGCAGCCTGTGAAAGTGAGGAGGAGGGGCCACATGCAGGTGTGCTGCAGCGCCCTGGGGACAGTCGGGCCCCTCCTGCCTGTGCAGGTGTCAGATCTTCACATGTTGGGACTCCACCATCTTGGCAAGCGTCTTCTTGATCCTCAGCGCTGTCAGCCTAGAGGCTGGGTTGTGGGCCCAGCACTCAGACATGAGCTTCAGGACCACGCGCAGACACTCAACACTGTTCCAGCGGTTGGACACTAGTGGCCGCAGGTGTTTGACACACACAACCTCCCACATGTCCTCGTAGGACGGGTCACTGGGGACCATGTTGTAGTATGGCAGCTGGTACTCCTCCACGATGCCTCCCATGACGCAGTGCCGGGCCATCTCCCAGATGATCAGGCCGAAGCTGTAGATGTCAGCCATGATGTAGGGCTGGAAGTGGTTTTTGTTCAGGCTTTCATCTAGTACCTCTGGAGCCATGTAGCACTTGGTGCCCACCCTGGTATTCAAGAGCACATCAACTTCATTTGTGTCACTGTTGAATTTAACAGCGAGCCCAGGTCAGCAATACAGCAACTTCCATTTTTCTTGATGAGGATGTTCTTGCTCTTGAGGTCTCGATGTGCAATTGCGGGCTTCCCTTGGGTGCCGTAAATCTCTGTGTGAAGGTGGCACAGACCACAGGCAGCGGAATAAGCCAACTTGAGCAGGGCTCTGGTGTCCAGTGTAGCGCACTTCAGGAAGTTATAGAGAGACCCATTTTCATGGTAATCAGTGATCAGGTAGAGCTGTGTCCAAGAACCCGTGCCTTTAATGTCTGCGGCTATGAATCCAAGTATATTCTCATGGCGCATCAGCACTGTCTGGTAGATCTCCGTTTCTCGGAACCAGCTTGCTTCTTCAGTGGTAAAAAACACTTTGACTGCCACCTTTTCTCCACGTCATTTACCCATCCACACTTCTCCATACTGGCCTTTTCCAACCTGCCGGACCACCTGAATCTGTTTGGCAATAGTTCGTTGAACCAGTAAGGGAAGTCCAGACCCACTCCCAGAGCTCTGTGACTGGTCAATAAGGTCTTTCAGTGACTCTTCCACCTGAATAAATGCTTTGTCCTGTTCCAAATCACGATTGTAGCGACGTCTGTTTGAGATGCTCTTGCAATAGTGTTTGTAACAAAAACAGCTGGAGAAGATGATCATAGCAATTATGCAGACTGCCATGGAAATAAGCACAACCAGCCACCGAATACTGCCGTCAAAAAATGGACTCATTACGACAGGGGGCAGTGTAGGCTGCAAATACTGGTTACACAGATTGGTCCGACAACATTCTATTGCCCTGCAAGGCTGGGCTTTTGGAGAATCCCTGCACTGAAAATCAGATCCTTCATATTTCATACACCCTGAAGCTAATGTGGTTTCTCCTTGTTCATCTTCTTCTATGATGGCAAAGCAATGTCCATTAGTTATGCACGTGTTATTAACAGCGTCATCCGGGCAGTGTCCCGAGCAATAGCACTTTAAAAAAGGCAAGGTGTCCTCTGGTGCTAAGATCACTCCATTCTCTGCCTTCTTAGGATCAGAGTCTGATTTCACCCCAGTGCCATGATGCATGCTGTCTAGATTTTGCCCTTGAATGTATGAAACGATGAACAGATAGGCTCCCAATACTCTGATATAAATACAGAGCTGAGTCATTGTTCAATTTTAATATTCTGTACACTGTCACCTTGAAAAACTGTTATTCCACTAATTCAAATGACTTTACTCAGTGAAATTTTCTTGTTGAGGACGAAATCACTTGACAATGACTACACCTACCACTGCTTTCTTCTGATTCCTTGGAGATGTGGCTATTAAAGTGCACTTCCAATTTTCTTCAAACAGCTTTGACCTATGCTTCCATTTCATGAATTCCAAGACAGTATTAAGCTGATGCATATTTTCATAAATCCAGACCCCGCGGAGCTCATCCTCCGGCCTCGGCGCGCGGCGTGGGGCGCGAGGAGCGGGCCCGGCTCAGTCGCCCCTCGCGCGGCCGGCCGTGCGCTCCTCATCTGGCAGGGACCCTGGGATTAGTGCTTTTATAAAAGACACCCAAGATAGATTGTTTGCCCCTTCTGCCACGTGAGTTCACAACTGAAAGATCTATGAGGAATGGCCCCTCACCAGACACTGAATATATTGGTGCCTTGATTTTAGACTTCTCTGCCTCCAAAACTGTTAACAGTAAATTTCTATTGTTTATAAATTACATAGTAAGTCTAAAGCATTTTATTATGGTAGCTCTAACTAAATAACTAAAATAATGTCTCACTTCACATCTCTAGCACTTTGTCATCCTTATCTTCAGCAGAAGTGAACTATTAGTAAGTATATCCTAAATATGAGTTAATTTTATTAGTATTTAAATATTAAACAGTATTTAAATGCAATCAAAGCCTCCAGAAGTGAACTTCCATGAATGCCCGCCAGCATATCCATCCACCTGTAGTCACAAATTCTGATTTCCCTCCAATTATAGTAGATGAATTTCACATGATCCTTTGTAAGGCCACCCCCCCACCCCCCCGACATTAGATCCCATGCCTTCCTGCTTATCAAAGAAAATGACTCTAATAGTTCTCCCTTGTCTCTCTTAAGTCATCAATTTTCTCCTCTCTCTGCATCACTCTCAAGAGCAAGTAGTCTGTTATTTCTCCCATTTTAAAATCTATTGGTCCTACCTTCCACTTCAGTTTATTGGCCCATTTATCCTGCTCTCCTTGGCAGCAAAACTCAAAAGGATTATTTAGAATTTGTTTCTAATGCTTCTTCACCCATTCTTTCTTAAACTTACTTTATTCAGGCTTTTTCATTTCTATGTCATAGAAACTGCTCTTGTCAAGGTCATTGCTAAATCCAGCAAGCAAATATCAATATTAATTTTACATGGAAATCAGCAACATTTGCTACAGTTGACCATTTTCTCCTCCAGAAACAATTTCTTCCCTTGGCTTCCCTATAACATGCCCTCATGGTTTCCCTCTCAACTCGCTGGCCACTTTTCAGCCTTGCTTGTTGGTTCTTCCTCAGAACCCACCTCCTAACCTTGATGTGTCCTTGGACCTCTTTTTTTCTTTAGCTATATTTACTGCTTTGATGATCTCACCAACTCATAGCTCTAGATATCATTCATATGTTGACAAATCTCAAATTTCTATCTCTAGTCTGGTCTTTCCTTTGACCCCCAAATTGGTATAACCAACTGCCTATTCAGTATTCCACTAGCAGATATCTCAAATTTCCCACATTCAAAACTGAATTTCTGATTTCTGCCATCAAACCTGCACCACCTATAGTCTTTCCTATCTCAGTTTTTTCTGCTGTTGAGTTTAAATACCTCAATTCTCTTACATATCCC
Organism: Heterocephalus glaber; assembly: GCF_053883595.1. Lineage (NCBI taxonomy): Eukaryota > Metazoa > Chordata > Mammalia > Rodentia > Bathyergidae > Heterocephalus > Heterocephalus glaber. The sequence goes on along the minus strand of NW_028258296.1, from coordinate 27,219,804 downwards.
ATCTTATCTATTAGAAAATATTGTTGCTTATACTTTCAAAATATTTTCAGAGTCCGAACATCTCCCTGATCTGAGCTATCTACGATCATCAGCTTTCACTTGGATTATTGCAGTAGCCTCTTAAGAAGTTTTCTTGTTTATCCCTTGCCCCCGAAGTCCTTTATAAACACAAGACCCAGGTTAATCTGTTTAAAATACAAGTCAGACCATGACTTTCCATTGTGTAAAACTCTAATGGCTCTCAGTGCTCTCACAATTAAAGCTACAGTTTGTATAAAGCCCTATAAAGCCTACAAAGCCCTATGTGATCCAATTCTTTTTTTTTTTTTTTTTTCTTTTGGTAGTGGGGATTGAATTTAGGACCTTGAGCTTGTGGAACAGTTGGCGGCACCACTGAGCTAAATCCCAGGCCCTCCAATTCCCTTTTATTTTTCTTTCTTTTTTTTTTTTTTTTTTTTGGTGCCAGGATCGAACTCTGTTCCTTGCGCTTGCGCACCAGGCAGCGAAACCACTGAGCTAAATCCCTGGCCCGCCAATTCCCTTTTTGATCTCTTCTATCTCTCTTTCTTCCTCTGTTCCAACCCCACTGACTGCCTCCCTGCTTCTCAGGCCTTTGAGCATGCTGCTGCTTGAGGGCTTTTGCACCAGCTTTTCTGTTTGAACTGCCCTCCCCCACAAGCTTTGCAGCTCCCTCTCTCCTCCTTCAAACCTTAGCTCAAATATCACCTTTCCAATAAAGCCTACTCTGCCTTCTTTACCTAAAATTGGAGCCATTCCTGATTCTTCTTAACCCAGTCTTTTTTTCATAACAATTGTTACCTTCTAGCCTTATATTTATCATTTATGGTCTTATTTCTCGCTAGAAGTTAACACAAGAACAAGGATTTTTTTTTTTTGTCTTATTGATGAGTCTCCAGCATGTAGAATGGTATCTATTAAACACTAATAAATATACACAAATGTTGAAGTGTTACTTCATACTTGTATATAAAATACTTCATACTTATATATAAAATGCTTTCTGGTTTATGTCTTAGTGATAACATATCTGACTTTATTGAATGTTGGTAGCTGTAAGATTCATAGTACCAATGGAGGCTTCTATTTTTATTAAAATCCTTGCCCTTACTTTTCTTTCAAGCTTTAGTCTTTTGGGGATAAGCTAATTAGCCTCTCTGAGTGATATTTGCTAGAAATAAATATTTAACAGCTAACTGCACTAACAAGTTTTCATTTGGGAGGCTTATGAATTACTATGATTCATTTGTTACTAGAACAAACAAGGCTGTTTGAGTTGTGCTTTTAAAGGTGCCTATATGATTCAGCCCCAGACACATTAAAATTGAATATAATTGCCAAATATATTTGGCAACTCTATAATGCCCAACTCCTTAATTCATTACTGCTTAGAATTCTTAGACAGAAATGTGTTCAATTTACATTCTGCTTAGAGTCAGAACATTCCAAATTCAGCAGCTGTGATAAAGTTATAATGAAAAATTAATTCCATAAATTACTGATTCTTTTTTTTTTTTTGGTACCGGGGATCAAACTCAGGACCTTGCACTTGTGAGGCAGGCGCCGGAACCACTGAGCTAAATCCCCGGCCCAAATTATTGACTCTGGGATTGAAATATATACTTCAACTTGAAAGCATAGAATCAATAAAAATTTATATTTCATAAACCTTGCAATGCCATATTTCCATATTAGCTGCAGAATGACAAGCTGTTAAGCTACTCTGTGAAGAATAGCTTAATGTTTTTTGTGAATGCCTCTGCTTCATAAGTAGCAGCAAACTCTCTTACCTACTTAGTGCTTTGAATGCTTTGATAGATCTATGATAATGAACATAGTTCAATATTTTTCCTTTTTAGTCAGTTACAAACATTGAACAAACATCTTCTTTTGGAGCTCCACTGTATGTTTTGTTTTCTGTTTCATCCTTGGTATTTTGACCTGGATATTGTAAACTGTCAAAAGGAAACACACATAAACTCTCAAAGACTAAGGAGATTGCAGAGGAAATCTTATGAAAGGAAAGTAGCTGTTTTCAAATCTAACCTTTTACAAGTTTCCTTTGATACAGAAAACTGACACAAAACCGTATTCTCAAGTATGAATATGTGTAATTCAGCTTCCTGTTGCTATCTCAAACATTCCTGGGTAATCAATTTAAAAAGAAGAAAGGTTTATTTTGGGTCATGGATTCATAGGTTTCTTTCCATGATGTTTGGTCTCTGTGGCTTTGGGCCTGTGGTAGTATAATACATCATGGTGGAAGTGCATGGCAGAGTAGTCCTATTTGTCTGATGGCATCCAGGAAGCAAAGAGAGAAACAAGAAGGGGGTCAGAGTCCCAATATCCCTTCCAAGGGTAAGCCCCCAGTGACCTAACTTACTTCTACTAGGCCCATTTCTTAAATGTTCTATGACTTCCCAATAATGCCATGGGCTGGGAACCACCTCATCATCACATTGGCATTTAGGAGACATTCAAGATTTCAACTATAGGAGTATATAAATTCTTATTTTTAAAAGGTTGTATTTAAGCAATTTATTTTTTTGAAAATAACAGGCTTAGTTCAATTAAAAGTTAGGTTATTTTCAAAATAGCTAATTGTTTGGCATTTATAGCTTTTCTATTTCTATTTAGGTTCAATTATATATGAATATGACTTATACAATCAAAGGAAAATACATTTAATTTTCCACTCAAGTACTAACAAAGATTATTTGCACTTTCCCATTTCAGAGGTCCTGTTTACTTTCTTTGTCTTGAATCTCTCCTGGTTCTTAGCTGACTCTTCTGATAATCTCTTGTGCTTCAGCAATTGTTGGCACAATGTAATTACTGAGCATGAATTCAAGTGAATTCCTAAAAATTTAAACATTTTGACAGATTCTTAATCTTGGGAGGCGAAACTGCCTTTAGTCTTCAGTCAGTTCTGTCTTAGTTACTTTTCTTGTTGCTAAGACAAAATACTGGACACCCAAAGTTAAAGGAGGAAAGGTTTATTTAGCTCACAGTTTGTACAGATTTAAGTCCATAATTGGCTGGCTCTATGGCAGGGTGGCATGACAGAGAGTGATTACAGAAGAGAGACAGTTCATGCCAGGCAGAAAGTAGCACAGCAACAAGGGATGACCACAGCTCTTTCTATCACTTGTATCTTATCCAGCATACAGGTAGGCAGGTAGCAGTCACATCCTTAATCCTAGTGTCATTGATCTTAGTGTTGCACCATGAATCAACTTCAGCTTCACATACTCTAGATCCATCCACCTCTGGAAAAGCCCCACTTATGACAGCATGAGGCTCTGGGGGCACATTTAAACACAAGCCGTAATATACTCTTAAAAACAACTAAGATGTAAATTCAACACACCAATAAACAACTAAGTCTGAGAACAAAATTCCTAAATTTAGACCATATACAGCTAGATAAAGAATCTACCCAACCTTCACTTCAAAGGTAGTTAGACTTTATCGTATGAGTCAGATTATTGTATGGAAAAAAAAGATAAAGGCAAGTGATATCTGCCTCTTTGCACCCTGCCTCACATCAAAGGTCTGTACTTGCTAGAAACTTTGTAATTATCACTTTATGTGGTAGGGCCTGCTTTCTGAGGCAGCCAGAGATGTATTAATCACACTTTCTCTCTTCTTTCTTCTACCTCTGTTATTCTCCTCCTATTTTTCTACATCCATACAGAGAAGAGCTCCAAGAAAATAGACTGGACTGGAAGTAGACAGCATACTGCATATTGAGAAATGTAGTGTCCCAACGTCTAGCACTGAGGGTAGGGTACACAGAAGATAAACTCAAGAGCAGTGCAAGCTAGGAATTACAGTTTTTCATGTGCTTCATCAAGTCAGAGTAATAGTCAGAAAATGATGTAGGAAAATCCAGCAGAGCAAAACCGCAGTAAGTGAGTGCCCAGTACACATAGACATTGCTTGTTGCTTTTTTTTTTTGGTACCGGGGATTGAACTCGGGTCCTTTCACTTTCGAGGCAGGCTCCAGAACCACTGAGCTAAATCCCCAGCCCATAGACATTGAAATGAGACCAGGAGAAATATACACCCATCCTACATGTTGATATACACGAAGTCCATAGATTTTTTCTTTTTCTTTTGGTACTGGGGATTGAACTCAGGACCTTGTGCTTGTGAGGCAGGCAACGGAACCACTGAGCTAAATCCCGGGCCCCATAGACTTTTTCTTATAGAAAAGTGAATAAAAGAACAACAACAACAAAAATCAACATTGAGACTATGATAAATACCTCAGAACAATGAAAAGGAAATGGCACCATGAAGACTCAAAGAAAAGAAATAAAAATTATCTACTGCAATATCCAAAATAAAACTTCAAGAGGGTAATTACAGCTATAATAGAGTATAAAAAGCTGTGGATGATCTAGAAACTGTGAAGTGTAAGAAGAAAGATAGGCTAACTGGAATGATACAAAAATGCAACCACAGAATTAAAATTCATATTGGTAATAAAGAAAGACCTGATTCTGGGACAATGTTGACTGAGTAATGAGACATTCCAGAATAAAGAGAGAAAGGTCAGAGGTAGTGAGAGAGAAAAGACAGAAATTAGTGACCAAAACAAAGGGAAGAAAATCAGATATAACATGGGAAGAACACTTTCCTGATGAGAAAAAACCCTTACTGATACAGATAGAAAGGAATAGCCATGTTTTTAGCAAAATAAATGACAAAGCCCTACATCTAGATATGGCCAGGCAGAATTAAATTACTAGGCTACAGTATGTGACTTGTGAAGATCCAAGAAGGAAATAAAAGATGTTACCTAGAAAGAACAAAAACATCATGTTAGCCTCAAACTTTATTTTTGGCTGCCTCAGATTTCTTTGCTGCCAAACTGAATTATAGGAAGTAATTTTTTGAAGTTATTTTTCTGCCAACTGAGCAATAGGAAGAACTGGCAGTGAGTGAGTTTAAGTTAAATGAAGAAATAAACCTAAAGAATTCTAACTATGGCCACAATGCTAAATAAAAATGTACTTGCACCTCTTCAAATCCTTTTGTCCACTTATGTCCTTGATCTAAGCACTTGCTCTGCTTCCCAGCACAAGCAGCCCTATCAAAGTCTCATTCCACTCCTGCAGTAAGTCCTACTTGCTGCTTCAACTGGTATTTTGTCTGTTCACAACATTAACTGGCTTAAGCTTTCCAGGTAGGTATTAAAGGCTAGCTGTGCCATGGGGTCCATCATACATGCTATAATTTAAAATGCCATAATGGGTTCTATACTTGCCCAGTGGGATCTGTGGAAGCTCTGGATCCTCCCATAGCGGCTCCGAAGGGCCTGTCACACTCAGCAAAAGAGTTAACTCCTATGGGGAAAACTTTGAGCACTGAGAGAAAAGAGATAGGAAAGAGTGAGCAAGTAAATTCTTCACCTTTCCTCCCCCTGATAGCCTGTTTCAAGATCAAAATTTTCTTTATCCTCTTCAGAAATGTCAAAGAAACTAAGCAACCAGCTTTTTATAATGAAGCTGAGAGCAGCTTTTATTCACTTTTGTCCTTATGTTTTACTTTACTCTTCTCTCAGGGTTGCTTCTTTAGACTGAACACTCCAAAATAGCATTAGTTCCACAAATATGCCCTAGGCCCTGTTTTCTTGGGAACTAGGCTAAAACAAAGTCAGTTTTATTTATATACAAAACACATGCAAATGAAAATGGAAACACAACATCTCCACAAATTTACGAGATAAAACAAAAACAGTTTCAAGGGGGACATTTGTAGTAATAAAACATTTTTTTTAAAGAAGGAAGAAAAATCTTAAGCGATGTAAATTATACTTCAAAGAAATAGAAAAAGAACAAATAATCCCAAAGAGAAAGCATAAAGCAGAGATGCAAAGAGAGACATTCACAGCACCACAATTTGTAATAGCTAAAACTTGGAAGCAGCCCAATTGCCCATCAACTGGAGAATGGATAAAGAAAATGTGGGTTTTTTAAATAAAATGGAGTCCTACTCAGCCTTAAAAAATTAGAAATTAGAGACATTTATAGCTAAATGGATGCACATTGAGGCGATACTCTTAAGTGAAATAAATAGAACACACATGTATAAATACCGAATAGTTTCTCTAGTGTGAGAAACTGAAAGTGTAAATAAGAACTAAAAGGTATAATAGATAATATGAAATAGGAAGAAAAGGGATAAAGGGTAAAGGGAAGTGGGAGGGGTAGGGAAAAGGAAAGAAAGGAATGGAATTAATATGAGAAAATGAAAAAAATGGAAACAAAATCTTTGTAAATAGGGAGGGATGGAGGGGTTGAAGGGAGGGCATGGAAAGGGGGAGAAATTAAGAACCAAGAGAGTATGTAAACGTGCAAATTTCCAATGATGAATGTCATTATATTGTATACCTAAAATGTACCAATAAAATTAATTTTTTAAAAAAAGAAAAGAGACATTATAACTGGTACCATAGAAATACAAGGGATCACAAGAGATTATTATGAACAATTATATACCTACAAATTTGAAAACCTAGAGAAAATGGATACATTTCTAGAAATGTACAACTATTATAGATAGATGAGCTAGGTAGAAATATTACAGGCAGTCAGATAGGGCTCGGTCCTTGAGAGGGTTGGGGCAAAGGTGAAACACACCACAGCTCACTGGAAACACATCAGCAGAAAACTAGGTCTCAAGATAAAGACAAGATGACCAGACTTACATACTTCCTCAAAGAACAAACACTGGGCCTAATGAAGTCTAGACAGACATCAGCCAACCTGGTTGGTGACCAGAGACCTCTGGACCCATCACTTCCTAGGAGAATCTTTGTTCTTTCCATCCACACTTGTAATGTGACTTGTTTCCCAATTGGACCACTATTACTTAAGTGACTATAATTGTAAGCTTATTGGATGTTCATGTCTGTGGCCCACGTGGGTTTCACCCTATAAAACTCCTCTGTAAACTGGGGTCCCCGGCTACCCACTCGGGTCCCCTCCTGCCCCTTAAGAGTTTTCCTATCAATAAATGTCTTCCTATTCTTAACCTCTATTGTTCCTAGGACTCATTCTTTGATTTCTAGAGAGCAAGAACTTGGCATATCATACAATTAACAGGTTGGGAGATATAATATTTCATATTTCATCTCTGGTATTTTTTCCTTTAACACAACCAACTAAGGAAGAATTGCAAAGGAAACTAAATCTAAGCAGACTAGTAACAAGATTAAATCAGTAATAAAAAGCCTCCCATAAAAGGAAAATCCAGGACTTGATGAATTGAACCAAACTTTCAGAGAACTAATGCCAATTCTTCTCAAATTTTTTCAAAAAATCGAAGAGGAGAGAATCCTCCTAAACAATCTCCAAGGCCAGCACTATCCTGATACTAAAGCTAGACAAGGAAGTAACAACCAAAATAGAAAAAAAAAAATGCAAGCCAATATGCCTCATAAATATAGATCCAAAAATCCTTGACATAATACTAACAAACCAAATTTAATAGCACATTACAAAGATCATCCAGTGACACAAAGGATGGTTCAACATGTGCAGATCAGTAGCATGATATATCACACTACCAAAAAGAAGTACAAAAATCATATTTCAATAGATGCAGAAAAAGCATTTGACAAAACATTTCATCATGATAAAATCTCTTATGTATAAAAGGGATGGGAATTTACCACAACAGAATAAAAGTCATTTTTAATAAATCCACATGTTTAACATATGGAACAAGGAAAAGTGAAAGTTTTTTCTTTAAAATATACATAAGACAAGGTTACCACATTAACCACTTTTTTACTTTTTTGGGGGGGTGGGTACCAGGGATCGAATTCGGGTCCTTGTGCTTGCAAGGCAAGCGGCGGAACCACTGAGCTAAATCCCTGGCCCCAACATTAACCACTTTTATTCAGCATGGTACTAGAAGTTCTAGCCAGAGCAATTAGGAGAGAGAAAGAAATAAAATCCATTCAAATTGCAAAGGAGTGAAATTGTTCCTGTTTGCAGACAATATGATCTTTATACATAGAAACCTTAATGATCTACCAAAAAGACTGTTAGAGCTAATAAACAAATTTAGTACAGTTGCAGGATACAGAGTCTGCACAGTAATAAAGGATTTCCTGAAACAGAAATCAATAAAATAATCCCACTAATAATAGCTATAAATATCAAATAAATAAAAAACCTATAAATAAACTTAACCATGGAGGTATAAAATCTCTACAATGAAAACTATAAAACATTTATGGAAGAAATTAATGTGGATATAAATAAATGAAAAGGTAGCCTGTGCTTATGGTTGGAAAGATTAATATTGTTAAAATGTCCATGTTGCCCAAAGAATATATGGATTCAATGCAATACCTATCAAAATATCACTGATATTTTTCACAGAAATTAAAAAATTTCTAAAATTTGTACGAAACTACAAAAGATCCTAATAGCCAAAGCAATCTTAAGAAAAAGAGAATAAAGCTACAGACAGCATACCACCTGGCATCAGAATATACTACAAAGCCACAATAACTAAATACCTTGATACTGGCACAAAAACATAAAATAGACCAATTAAACAGAAGAGAAAGCCCAGAAATAAGTCTATGTACTACTTATAGCCAACTGGTCTTCTACAAAGGTACCAAGAACAGACACTGGGAAAAGGTAATTTTCCTTAATCAATAGTTTGTGAAAAATTGGATGTCCATGTGGAGAAGAACATTTCATATAAAAATCAATTCAAAATGAATTAAAGATTTAAATGTAAGATCTAAAGTCATGAAACTTCTAGAAAACATAGGGGAAAGACTTCATGACTTTGGTCTGGGAAAAATATTGGGGGGAAGTCTTCAAAAGCATAGGCATCCTGGGCCAGGGACTTAGCTCAGTGGTTCTGCTGCCTACCTCGCAAGCACAGGGTCCCGAGTTTGATCCCCAGTACCAAAAAGAAGCATAGGCACCAAAATTAAAAATAGATAGGGATTTCATCAAACTAAAATGTTTTGCACCACAAAGGAAACAATCAATAGAAGGAAGAGAAAACCTACAGAATGAGAAAATGTGTTTGCAAATCATACATCTGATAAAAATGTGTCAGTCAGCTTTCCATCACTAGGATAAAAGAACTTAATAATAAACTTAAAAGGAAGAAAGATTATTTTGGTTCACAGATTCAGTGATTTTAGTCCATCATCCAGTTAGAGTTCATGGTAATTTGGCCCTGTTGTTTTGGGCCTGTGGCAGCCAGTATATCATAGTAATAGTGCATGGTAGAGGAGGCCTGTTCACCACATGGTAGCAGGGAAGACAAAAGAGATAGGAAGGAGCTGAGCATGTCCCAAATGATCTAATTTCTTTCTACTAGGCCCTGGCTCCTAAAGGTTCAACCACCTTCCAGTAGTGCCACGGGGCGGGCAGTTATAAAAACCATAGCAAGTGGTTAATATCCAAAATATATAAGGAACTAAAACAATAGCAAAAAATTAAACCAAACCAAACAAAAAAACAAACAACAACAAAAAACCCCAAGCCTAAAACAACAACAACAACAAAAACCCCTGATTTAAAAATGGGCAAAAGACCTGAATAGGCTTTTCTCAAAAGAAGGTATACACATGATCAAAAGATATTTTTTAAATGCCTACCATCACTAACCATCAAGGAAATGAAACTCAATACTACAATGAGATAATGCCTCACTCTAGTTACAACAACTATTATCAAAAAGTCAAAAGATAGTCAGGTGTGATGATGCATATCTGTAATCCCAGCACTTTGGGAGTCTGAGGGAGGAGGATAGCGAACTCAAGCATAGCCTGAGCAATTTAGCAATGTAGTGAGATATTGTCTCAAAAATGTGAAAAAGGGCTGGTGATGTAGCTCAGTGCAAAGGCTCTGGGTTCAATTGCCACTAACAGAAAGAAAAAAAAAAAAAAGCCAAAATGTATTACACTGAGTGTAGTGGCACATGCCTGCAATCCCAGCTACTCAGGAGACTAAGGCAGGATGATCCAAGTAACAGGCCAGCCTGGCAATAGAGTGAGGCCCTCTATAATAAAAAGAAAAAGAAATTAGCATGGTTTGATAAGAATGGGGATAAAAGGAACCCAAAAGAATTGAAAATAGAATTATTTTATGATATAGAAATTCCAATATTGGGTATATATTGAAAGGAATCAGTATTTTAAAGAGATATCTGGCCTCTCATGTGTATTGCACTATTATTCACAACAGCTGAAATATGGATCCAACCTAACTGTCCTTCAACAGATGAACGGAGAAAGAAAATGTAGTGTATATACACAATGGAAAACTAGTCTGCCATAAAAATGATGAAATTCTATGATTTGCAGTAACATGGATGAACCTGGAGGACATTAAGTGAGATTAGTCAGACACAGAGAGACAAATACCATATGAGGTACTCATATGTGGAATCTAAAAATGTAGATTTCCTAGAGAGTGAGAGTAGAATAGTGCTTACCAGAGGCTGTAATGTGTAGGGAAGGTGAAAGGAATGTAGGGAAGGTGGAGGTTGGTCAATGGGTACATTATTACAGTTATGAATAAATTCTGATTTTCTGTAGAGTGACAGGGTGCTACGATGGTTAATGGTGATTGTCAAGTTGACTGGATTAAGAGATGCCTAGAAGATTAGTAAAGCACACTTCTGAGTGTGCTTATGGGAATGTCCAGGGATTACTAGTATGTGTACCAACAAACTGAAGAAGACTCATGCTGATGTGGGTGTACCATCCAACAGGCTTGCAGCCTGGAAGGAATGAAAAGCAAGAAGTTGGCCTGTGTTTAAAAAGCTCCATTTTGCTTAAGCAGGTGCTTCTTTTGTTACTGTTATTGCCTGCAGATATCAGTCTGCAACTTCCTCAGCCTTTTGCTGTGGACTCATGCTAGGTCTCTCTCCCAGGAGCTTCCAGACCGTCAGTCTCAGACTGTTGCTGCATCTACAATTGTTCCATAGCTTCCAGCTTCTTGGATTGAGTAGCTACTGAATCCTCTGGCTCTCCAGCATGGAGCCAGCCATTGTGGACTATCCTGCCTCTGATCTTGTAAACCTATCCAATAAATTCCCCTGAATAATTTTTCTTTTTGAGACAGGATCTCACTATGTAGTCCAGGCTGGCCTCAAATTTGTGGCAATCCTCCACCCTCAACCTCCCAACTGGAGGGATTACAGGCATGCACAACCACATTCAGCCCCCTTGCATAGTTTTACATATACATATATTTTCCTATTGATTTTTAATTATTTTTGTTAGTACATATTTATGGTACATAATGTTTACTTTTCTTGTTGGTACATGATACATCTTAATTCCTTTTTTCATCTCCTTTCCCTTCTCTCTGTCCCCACTCCACCTCTCAATCTTCTTTTTTTTTACATATTTGCAGTACACGTTTGCGTTCATTGTGTGGAGTTGGTACATGTACATAATACATTGTAATTTCTTTTTTCATTCTCTCTCCATTCCTCCCTTCATCTCTTGATCCCCCTTTTATGAGAAAGATCTCCTTGCTTCCTATTATCTATCTTTTCTTTTGCTCTTAATTTACACTTTGTGTTTCTCATATAAGAAAAGCCATGCAATATTTAAGTTTGTATGACTGATTTAATTCACTTAATATTATGGTCTCAAGGAGCATTCATTTTCTTACAAAAGACTCAAGTTTATCTTTCTTTTTGGCAGAGTAGTGCTCCATTGTGTGTAAATACTACATTTTCTTTATCCACTCATCTGTTGATGGACAGATAGGGCACTTCCAAGATTTAGCTATTATGAGTTGTAATACTATAAAACATGACTATGCATGTGTCACTATAATATGATGTCTTCAATTCTTTTGGGAAGTTTCCAAAGTGGTTGTACTACCTTACATTCCCACTGACAGTGTAGAGGGGTTGCTTTTTCCTCATAGCCTTGCCAGCATTTGTTATTATTTGATTTCTTGATGATGGTCATTCTTTCTGGGGTAAGTTGGGATCTCAGTGTTAATTTGCATTTCTAAAATAGCCAGCCATGTTGAGCATTTCTTCATGTATTTATTAGCCATTTATACTTCTGTAAAATGTCTGTTCATTTCATTTGCCCATTTTTTGATTGAGTCTTTTATTTGGGGGGGGTCTATTTTTTAGTTCTTTATATATTCTAGATATTAGTCCTGTGTCTAGGGAATAGTTGGCAAAAATATTTTCCCCATTCTGTAGGTTGTCTTTTCATTCTGTTGATTGTTTCTTTTGCTGTGCAGAAGCTTTTCAATTTGTTATGACCCAATTTGTTGATTCTCGTACTATTTTCTGTAAAACTGTGTTCTGTTCAGAAGGTCCTTGCTTATGCCTATGACTTCAAGAGTTTTACCTATTTTATCTTCCAGCACATTAAGTATTTCTGTTTTAACATTTAGTTCTTTGATCTGTTTTAATTTTAGTTCAGTGGATGGTGAAAGATATGGACCTAGATTCAATCTTCTGCATGTGGATTGGCAGTTTTCCCAATACCACTTATTAAACAGACTATCTTCCCTCCAGTGTTTATGGCTCATTTGCCAAAGATCAAATCATTAAATGTGCTTGGGGGTTTTCTGCATTCTCTGTTCTGTTCCAATGATTATCATGTCTATTTTTGTGCTAGTATCATGTTGTTCTGATCACAGTAGCTTTATAACATAACTTCAAGTGTGGGATTGTTATACCTCCTGCTTTGCTCTTTTTACCCAGGTGTGCTTTTGCTATTTTGGGTCTCTTCTGGTTTCTTATGAATTTTAGAATTGTTTTCTCCAGTTCTGTAAAGAATGCTGTTCAAATTATAATTGGGATTTATTAAATCTGTGTATCAGTTTTGGAAGTATGGCCATTTTGACTATATTGGTTCTACCTATCCAGGAACAAAGGATACTTTTCCATTTTTCTGGTGTCCTCTTTAATTTCCATTTTCAGAGTGCTTTAGTTTTTCTTGTAGGGATCTTTCACTTTCTTAGTTAGTTTAATCCCTAAGTATTTCATTTTTCTTGGTACTACTGTAAATGATAATTTTTCCTAATTATCAGTAGGTTCATTATTAGACTACTGGAGGGATGAATTAGAAGGATGTATTCTTGTCCCTGGATACTTCCATCACTTTGCTTCCTGGCTGCCATGGGTTGAACAGTTTTCCTCTTCCAGTGCTTCTACCATGCCCTTTCTGCCTTGGAGCCATCCTAGAAACTACCAGCCAAAAGAAACCTCTTTTCCTTTAGATGTAGGTGTTGGTTATTTTGTCCCAGCAATGGGAAAATGACTAAAACACTAGTCTTTATTAAATGATTGGGTATTGGCTTTACCAAGTTGACATGTAAGCTATCACAGCAGTCTTTATCATAAATAGATTATACTACATTTAAATATTAATATCTAACTTCATTTTATTGTGAAAATTCCTTAAATCATCAAAAATTCTTATCAAACGATATTTAATAAAGTAGCTTAATATCACAACATATCATTGTAACATTTAGGAGCTGAGAATATAGCTCAGTGGTAGAGGATTTGCCTAGCTTGTTAGAAGCTGTGGGTTCAATCCCCAGTAGTGCAAAAAAAAATTAACCATTTCCATATTTTAGCACTAATTATTCCATATATGTATATCTGTACATTTTAACTATTTCTAATTATTAAATTTCTAAAAGTAAGATTGCCAAGTTAATGATTATGACTTTTTTTTTTGAGACAGTCTTACCACATAGCTCAGGCTGGCCTTGAACTTGAAGTAATCTTGCCTCAGCTTTCCAAGTGCTGGGATTACAGATGTGTGCCACCACACCAGTAAATTATGTCAATTTTTAAGGCCCTTATCTTATTGTTAAAGTGCTATCCAGAAAGTTTGCTCCTGTTTACACTTATATGTATGACTCTGAGAGCAATCTTACTATATTCCAACTATACTAGTTTTTGTAAGTTTTCCTTTATATTTCTTTGCTAAATAACATATAAGACCATTATATTATTCACTCTATTTTTTAACCATTTCTATTTCTTCTTTTGTTAATTTTATTTTTTTCCTAGTTTGTTTGGCTTATAGCATTATTCTAACAAATGAGATATTTATATATTAATAATGTCATATTTCTTACAAATATTTCTGACTTGCTTTCCTACTTTTTTCTTACTACAAAGATTTTAGTATACAAATTACTAAAGAAAGAATTTATGCATCAATTTTTCATTTAGGGTAAAGGATCAAAATTAATAAAGATATATTATCAGTAACTAAAACTAAAATATAGAGATGAGATTATTTTCATAGACAAGCGATACATTACTCCCACAGATGAGTCAGGTAACTAGTCATATCTTTCCAAAAAAAGCATTTAGAGAAATTTTTTTTAACAATTATTACATGTTGGCTTCCCTGCACTTAGCAGTATTAGTGACTTTAGAATCTATTGATTGAATAATCATTTCTAAGAAAATGTCAAGTCAATATTACCTTCAAATAAATGTGGAAATGATCAGTAATTTTTCAAGAAAAAAATTTATGACAGAATGAACTCAAAAATTTCCTGTTGATTTCTTTCCTGCTTCTTAGAAAGTTAAAAATTAGAAAGCAGTAGATAAGGGTGTTAAATCTGATGGTAGTAGTACCTGCATGAAGCTAATGCACTGCGAATAAATCTGTGTGCTAATATGAATTGACTTAGGCATTTGTGACACATTTGACAGCCCAAAATGTTTTCATTTCCTTCCCGGTAATTTTTACATTTCCATATCTCATTGGCTATGAAAAGCACAATAGTTCCACAACAGACTTTTAATGCTATTTGCCCAGAATTTTAGCTTGATTTTGAAAATTAGAAGTTGAAATTGAGTTTCAAGCAGATTATCTGACTTGACTAAATAATTTAAACTTGTATCATGTAATATCAGTTGGGATTAGTTTTGTACTTTAATATATCCCGGTTGGTTAGTTGAGTCCATGATTAGCTCTGATAATTTTTTATAATGTCAGCAAAGCATCTGATTTGTTTTCATTTGTAATACCTAAGTAATAAAAATGAGCTGGTGACCAGGGATTTAGCTCAGTGGTTTCACTGCCTGCTGTGCAAGCGCAAGGACCCGAGTTTGATCCCCGGTACCAAAAAATAAAAAATAAAAATAAAAATAAATATAGATGTACTATATAAAGAAGTCTTGGGCCGGGGATTTAGCTCAGTGGTTTCGCCGCCTGCTGCGCAAGCTCAAGGACCCAAATTCAATCCCTGGTACAAAAAAAAAAAGTCTTCCCAAAATTAAATCACCTTGGGTTCCTTAAATATCTGGTCGTATGTTACTTTAATATACTGCTGAGTCATTTTGGAATTTTGGAATGATTGTCCTAAGTGTTATAGTTCTGTACTTTGCTCTTTTATGGTATGTTTAATCAGATTTTAGTGATGTCTTCTTAAATTGGATGTGATGGCTTTTCTTTCCTTATAGTCTAATATAACTTAAAATGATACCAGTTAGCACTTTTTTGCTTGAGACAAGAGTCTGTGTTGCCTACACTGCTCTCAAATTTCTGGGCTCAGGCTATCCTCCTGCCTCTGCCTGCCAAGTAGCTGGGCCTATAGTCCTATCTCATGGTGCCCAACTACTACTTTTTTGAAGGGTAGGTCTTAAAACACTCAGTTTCTTTTAAGGTGAATAATCCGTGTAGATTTTCTGAGTCCATTTATATTATTTATATTTTTCTAGGCATCATTCAATTTGTCCAGGTTTTCAATCATGTTTATACACAGTAGCATAAAATACTACCTTATTATGTTCATTTCTGTTATTGCCTCATTATTATTTATGCTTTTCTTTCCATTAATCCACTGTGTGGTTTCATTTGGTTTTAGGAATCAACTCATAGATTTATCAGTTCTATTCTTTGTCTGATTTCTAATTAATTCTGTAAATTTTCTGTAGTCCTTTCTTTTGATTCAGTTTGATGCTATTTTCCTTAATAGGTGTTGTTGTCTTTAATTTACTCTAAATCAGAAAACTGTAAGATATTTTACCTTCTTGCTTAAAGTTGTTAAAGGAAAAACTTTTAACATTGCAAACTTAGCAGGGAAATTTGAGCAAAGGATTCATGAATTGGAAGGAACTCAGAATCAGAAAAGGTTCAGCCAATTCTGCTCTGTAACAGCAGGCATTATTTATAGACAGAAAAGGGAAGTAAAGTACAGAAATAACTTGATTGGTTAGAGCTCCACCTCTTGCCTTATTTAGATATGGTCTGATCAGCCGGCAGCCTGAGATTGGCTGAAGTTGGGCTACTTATGGTTGGCTGACACTCAGTTGTTTGTTATATTCCTAAATTAGGTTTTCAGTTGATTGCATACTAAAGTTAGGTTGCAGTTTCTTATGTAGGAATTCAAAGTATAGATACAACTTCAGGCTAATGGCCTCTTATTTAATTAAACAAAGTGATTATTCATATTTTTGAGAGCTGTATGAATCTAAAATAACTGTAAGAATGTTAGATATCTTATAAGAATGTTAGACCTCTGATTGTTTAAATGAAGGTATATTTCAGTTATAATTTCTTTTTTTTTTTTTGGTACCGGGGATCGAACTCGGGTCCTTGCACTTACGCCAGCAGGCGGCGAAACCACTGAGCAAAATCCCCGGCCCTTATAATTTCTCAAAATTAAACTCTGCCAGGCTAAAATTAAGCTTAAATTAAAAGAAAACAATGAAGTCACAGCACATTTTGTCTAAAAGCGTTTTTAGGGAAAAATATCTGTATGAAAATATTTTTTCCTGATGTTTCTAATTTAGAAATTAAATGTTTATAATGTTAGGATATTATAAAATTACAGCATTAGACTACAATTGAAATTCTCAGATTAGAATTAAAATTCTTATGCTAATTGGCTAAATTAGGAAGTAGTTAAGATACCCTGTATGAAAGGTGAATCATGGACACTAAAAGTAACTTGTGCAATATTTTTTTTTTGTATCGGGGATCGAACTCAGGTCCTTGCGCTTGTGAGGCAGGCAGCAGAACCACTGAGCTAAATCCCTGGCCCTCTTGTGCAATATTAACATGATTAGAAACAAACACTTCTGATACCTAGTTAAGCCACTTAACTTTCTTCATTGCTGAGACAATATACAACACCTACAACTTAAAGGTGTATTTTGGCTCACAGTTTGTAGAAGTTTTAGTTTACAGTCTACTGGCTCCAAGGCAGGTCAGCATGGCAGAGGAGAAATAGCTCTTAGCACGACAGGAAGAGAGAAATCAAAAGGCCAGATTTCAAGGCCACACCCCAGTGACCCACTCCTCCAATCAGGCCTCACCTTCTAAATCACCATTTAGCTATAACTCATCAATGGGTTAATCCACTGATGAGTATCATGCCCTCATGATCCAACCACTTCCCAAAGTCCCACCTATGAGAGCATGAGGTTTTGGGGGGTCATTTGTCCAGTGGCTTTCTCATAATCCTTGGCATGGCCTGCAGGATTCTTTACATTGGCCTGCCTGCATATTTCTAGCTTTGCTTTCTCCTGGTGTCCCATATACACTGGAAATGCCCTGTATCTTTTAGTGGTCTTTGTGTTAGAGGATTCTCCCGCCTCTCTTTTTTTGTTTTGCCTTTTTTGAGACAGAGGTCTCACTATGTTGCCTAGGCTATCCCTGAACTTCTGGGCTCAAGTGATCCTGCCTCAGTCTCCCAAGTAGCTGAGACTACAGGTGTGCACTATTGGGCCCAGCTTTCTTGCCTCTTTCTTGATGGTGGTCCTTGATTCATTGATTATTCTGAACTCCTTATTTTCAAAATGCTGAAACATTTTAATTTTAAAAACAACATTATTAGAGCAAGGTGTAGTGGCATCTACCTGTAGTTCTAGTTACTGGGGATGCTGAGGCAAAAGTATTACTTTGGCCAGAAGTTTGAAGCCAGGCTAGGCAACATAGTAAGACTGTCTCAAAACAAAAGAAAAAAAACAAACAATTGAACAGTATCTTCATGCTCACACTTACTTCCTGTTCACCTTTCAACACACTGCAGTTTCATTTTTACCCCATACTCATTTTAATAATCATCAACAAAAAATAAATCCTAATTTCCAAATTTAAGGGAATAGTACAGATGTGTGACTTAACTGACATCTCAAATAGCATTTGAAACTTTTTACCCTACTACTTACTTCAAAACAAACCAACTTACTTTTCTGTATCATGCAGAAAACAAAACATGATAAATATGTGTGTTAAAAATTTTTTAAGTAGTGACAAAGTTTATTTGAAAAAGTAAAAATGAAGAGTGAGAGAGAAACTGACTCTGTAGAGCAAGCCTGGGATGAGTAAAAGAGGAAAAAGCAAGACAAAAGAACACCCTAGAGAAAGCAGGGTGGACCATCGTGAGGAAAGCCATGATAACCTCAAATTCTAAAAAACTATAGTCTTCGCTGAAGCACAAGTACCAGTAACATTTTTACATAATTCAATCAATCTACAGATACAATGCAATCTCTATCAAAATTCAAATGACATTTTTTCACAGAAATAAAAAAGACAATCCTAAAATTTGCATGGCACCATAAAAAAAAACAACAACCCTGAATAGCCTAAATAATCTTCAGCATAAAGAATGAAGCTGGAGACAGCACACTATCTGATCTCAAAATATACTACAAAGCTTTCATAATCAAAATAGCATGATTCTGGCACAAAAACAGACCAATGTAACAGAATAGAGACCCTCAAAATAAATCTGCATGTTTATAGTCAACTCATCTTCAACAAAGGCACACAAAACACACAATGGGGAAAAGATAATCTCTTTGATAAATGGTGCTGGGAAAATTGGCCATCTACATGCAGAAGAATGAGATCAGGCCTTTACTTCACTTCATACATACAAATCAACTCAAAATGGATTATGATGTTAAATGTGAGACCTGAATCTATGAAACTACCAGAAGAAAACACAGGGAGAAAGCTTCTTGATGTTGATCTAGGCACCATTTTAAAAAAATGGGACATCACAGCTACCAAAAACAAAAAATAGAAAAATGGGCTTTTATCAAACTAAAAGATCTCTGTACAACAAAAGAAACAATTGACAGAGTGAAGAGATAACTTACAGAATGGAAGAATATATTTGCAATCCATACATCTGATAAAGGGTTAATATTCAAAACATATCAGGAACCCAAATAAGTCAACAACAACAACAAATAATAACTTGATTATAAAATGGGCAAAAGACTTAAATTGACATTTTTCAAAAGTACATACACAAACTACCAAAAGGTACATGAGAAAAGTGTTCAACATCACTAATTATCAGAGAACTACAAATTAAAAGCACCATCAGAAATCACTTCATACTTGTTAAAATGGCTACTATCAACAACAGAAGGCAACAAATGTTAGCAAGGATGTGAAGAAAGGGTAGTTCTTGTATACTTCTAGTGGGAATCTAAACTGATATAGCTATTATGGAAAAGAGGATGGAGATTCCTCAAACAAAAAAAAAAAGATAAAAGAACTACCATTAAGATCCAGCTATTTCATTTCTGGGAATACTATATGTCTGAAGGAAATGAAATCAGTATCTCAAAGATATCTGTACACTATGTCTACTACATTATTAATTATAATAGCCAAGATATGGGATTCAACCTAGTGTCCAACAGATAAATGGATAAAGAAAATGTGGTGCATATAAAACGGCATATTAATCAGTCTTATAAAAGGATACCCTATTCTTTGTGATATTGATAAATGAAGTAAGCAAGGCAGAAAAAGACAAATGGAATCTAAAAAAAATCAAACTCAAAGAAGCAGATAACAGAATGGTGGTTGTTGTCAGGGGCTGGAGAAATGGAAAGATGTTGGTCAAAGGGAACTAACTTTGTTATGCAAGATGAATAAATTTTAGAGAGCTAATGCATAGCTTGGTGACCATATTAGTACACTATAATATAATTAGTACACTTGAGATTTGCTGAGGGTAGATCTGAAATGTCTCTGCACACAAATTTGGGACACTATATATATATACACACACACATATATACGTATATACATACGTTTATATACATATATGTGTATATATACACAATCTGGACTTCTTTCTTCTAAGTACTTTCCCTTGTCACTAAACAGATTTTTGGAAACTATTTTAAACACTGCATAGCCTTTCTTCTGCTGTTGATGTTTGCCTACTTTTCAGTTTTCACTAATATCTAGCTCTCCAGTGTACATTTTTGTAGGCAAACCTCATCTGAGACTTTTCTTAATTGTTACTGTTAGATACCAAGAGGGGAAAGGATTAGGTTAAGGATATGAAGTTATGAACATTCTTGATATAGAATTACCTAATTGTTTATTTTAAAAATAACTTGCACTTGCAAAACAAGATCTCAAACTTGTTCTCTTGCTAACACTGATTTAAAAGAAACCTTCAAAAATCCACATGAATTTATTTGATAGGTCAGAGTTGGGTACCTTGACTTTCCCTTCTTTGATTCGTAGCAAGTTATACATTCACTACTCTTTTCTCCTCACCTTGGCCTCCTACTTCTATCTCAGACTATTCCTTTTTCAGTACCCTTGATAGGCTTTTCTGACTATTCAAAAGTATTTTGTCCTCAGTTCTTTGAATGTCCTGCAGGCTTCTTAAACTCAATGTCCCAAATTAAACTCATCTTCACTCCTACACTTGCTTCAATTTTCGGTTGATGACATCATCAAACACCCAGGCAGCCTAGTCAGAAACCTAAATCTGTTAAAGAGGATTCCTTTCACTGCCACATGTGAACAGTCCTAGTTTTTTCAATTCCACTTCTCAGGTCTGTTTCCATTCTTCTCTGTGGCACTGCCCTATTCAAGCTTTGATTATTACAAAAAAACTCATTACTCCCCCTCCCTTCACATCCTCTTCCCCTCTCTTACATACTGCTGCCAGAGATCTTTGTACAAAGGAAATCTGATCATGTTCTTTCCTTGTCCAGCTTCAACTCTTGACCTTCCCATCTACTCCCTTCTTTCAGCTTATGGAGCAACTATAATTACAGTCTCTGGGCTTCTTTTCTGCCAAAAGTGTGTATCTTAGGGTCTTGTGAATTCCAATTAATTATTAGACAGTACAGAAGTCTATCCAAGTACCCCTCTATCACTTCTTTTATACATCAATTATACTTTGTACAGAGCTTTATGGTGACACTTAACATTATAGTTTTGCCATTTCTGTTTAACAATCTCTTGTGTACTATAATGAAAACTCAAAGGCAAGGTACTATGCTTTTTATTCCTAGTCCAGGTAAAATTCTTGGAACAGTAGAAATTTAAAAACTCCTTTCCATCTTTTCCCACCATCTGATAATTTTTCAAGTCCAAAAATCTCAACCTACCTAAATGTCTCTGTTACCAAATCCTTCTCCATTCCCCATTTCTAAGGTTGACAAAATTATTATAATTACTCCTAACGGGTTTGGATACTTCTCCAAAACAGGCTATCTTCATGACTGCTCAAAGTTATTATTCTAAAATATACCCAGTCATGCTACCTAAATACTAAAAAAAAACAAACCAAAAAACAACTTTGATTACTCTTTGTGATGTAGGTGGTTATTTTCCAAGAACATGCAAACTTTCTACTGAGAGTTAAAACTAAGTCATGCATAATGGGAGAAGACACACTGCTTACTAAATCCAAGGCTTAGAATATGTAAACACTTTGAAGATAGTATTTAATAACTTTCAGAATCCAGCTCCAGTTTAGTTTTTCAACTCTGTCTCCTACACTCTTCTTCCCCATACTTAATGGCTATCCTAGTCATTAGTTCTTAATGTGCTGTTGTAATTGGATTGCTTTATCATCAAGCAAATTCCCAGTTATCCATAAAACTCTTGTGAGAATTGTGCTGATGCATAAAGTACTTAGCATAGTGTCTAACATATAAGTACTAAATAAATATTAGCAATTA
Source organism: Heterocephalus glaber (assembly GCF_053883595.1). Taxonomy (NCBI): domain Eukaryota; kingdom Metazoa; phylum Chordata; class Mammalia; order Rodentia; family Bathyergidae; genus Heterocephalus; species Heterocephalus glaber. The sequence goes on along the minus strand of NW_028258296.1, from coordinate 27,197,814 downwards.
CTTTTCAATGTTTGTTGAATGATGAAGCACTAGTCCAAAGAGTTCCAGAGCAAATAATGCTAAAAACATGGTTCATAAGAGAGAGCTAAACTAAACACAACACGAAAGAGTACATGAGCACACACACATACACATACAGAGAAAACTCAGCAATCCCTCAGTTGCCCCATGCACTCATTTTCATATTAATATTTGGTGCTAGCTTACTGCAGGCACAGTTCCAAAATATTCCTAGCATGAAATGTAAAATGGAAAGCGATTAAGGGGATCTACGTAGGTAAGACAGAAAGTTTTCACAATGCCTTTGAACAAAGACAGATGGCTCTCTATGGATAGAGCTCCAAAAAAAGAGATGCAGGAAACCTCATTTCTCTTTTTTTTTCATAATGTAGTCTGAAATTTGAGGCACACTTGATTCACAATCTCCTGGATTTGAACTGTTGAGAAAGCTGAGCTTTCTTTTTTTTTCCCCAACACTCAGCTGTAGTGTAAATCATCCCAACCTGAGCGTGACTATTATTCAATATTAACTTTATATAAACAGACATAAGCATATTAAGTTTTTTATTGTTAAATTACTATGGTACCATAGGCAGAGCAAAAAGGGGAAAAGGGAATGATCTACTTGTGCATTCCTACTTTAAATTCTCGAATAATGAACAAGTGAACAGATGATCAGGTAGGAAAGGAAAACTGAGGCAAGGGTTTCCTTATGAATCTTCTAATTTTTCTAATAATCATAGAAAACATGCTCAAAAACTTTAGAAAAACATTTTTATACATGTGATATCATTTTAATAAACTATGTTTATCTCAATAATCTGGAAAACTCCCTCAGTGCTAAGGACAGTCTATATCTGTCTAATGCAATTATAATTTAGATATAATATAGACATCAAAAAATAAACGGATGGCATAGTTTAAATTTTCCAAATTGTTAAGACTTTTAATGTTGAGTTTCTAGTTCCAGAATTGTCCATTCCCCTTGAGGTGAGCAATCTTCAGAGGAAAAACTAGACATGGTAATACTTGTTGAGGAATTATCAAGTGGAGATGATAGTTCACTCCATCTGTTCAAAGTGTCAACATGTGCTATACCCTGAGGTTTGGAGCTGTCTCGTGCTAAAAGGAGTGTTTGATTGATTAAATACTGTGCCAAATTTAAGTCTTCAGGAAGAGAATTTGTAATATTTAAATTTGAATCCTGTTCAGAGAGCAGTTGCTTTAGTAGTGTCCAATCCTGTTTCGCAAAGTGTTGATCATCTTCAAAATCTGTATCTGTCACATGTGTTTCAGATTCCATTTTCTGCTCAAATGCTTCTGTTATATCCATCTCATGTATTGGAGAGAGGGTTTTTGAAGGCCGATGGTCATACATGCGGGTTTGTGCCAGTGTGTCACAATCATCTATGTCTCCTGAAATAATTCATAATACTACACAATGTAAAAACTGCACATGTTGGTATCCCTCAGAGTTTTGTAGAACAATATTAATACAATATAACAGTGATAGCCCCCTAAAAAAAAACCACAAAATGGGAAAAATAATATTTATACAAAATTCACAAAATTTTTGAGGCATTTCTTTTTCTATGTTAAAAAAATTCAAGGGTAATATTTAGCAGCAAAATCAACATAGGCAACTAACAATTCTCCATACTTTAATTTGAACGCTTATGATACAGAAAGTAACATAAATTATTTAAACATAAACATAGAAAGTGCACATATATCTAATTCACTACAATAGAAACTTAAGGAGAAAAAAAAGACAGTTATTTGATGGTGACCAAAGTAAGTCAGTTCTGAAAGGGGGAAAATACATTTTTATCTAAAGGTTTATTCTATATTGCACATGCAAAGGAGGATGCAAGCAAGGACAAACAAAAAGTACAACTTTTAAAGATCTCCTATTCTTATAAGTTTGCTGAATAGAGATTTATTCATCAGTATCTTAGTTATGATACACAATAGTTGCTCAGTCAGCTACTACTGCATATTTCAAATGTGGGTCTTTAATCTGAATTATTATAAAAAGGAAGACAAAAACACAAAACAATTAGACAGGAAATCATCTAAACATATGAAATAAGCCTGGGCTTTTTTCATATATTATTATTACCTCTAAATATAATCTCTTTTAGGAAATTTAACTTCTTACTTGAAAAATTTAGAATAGTAATTATATTGATCCTGAAAGCTTAATCTCTGTAAAATGTATATAAATTGTACTATCTAGTTGTTAAAATAGTTCAGTGCTTTTAGGTACATATTACTATAGTTATTGCACAGCCCTCTTAGATATATACTAGCAAGTTCATAAATCATATCCAATGTATAATAAAATTTCTAGTAGTCAAGAATTATGTTAAATTAAGCACAAATAACTAATAATAACAAACTAAGTTTTTCTCTGTTCTTTTATGTAAAATCTCCTAGTAGGTTAACTAATAAACAATCAAAATTTTTACTAGATACTAATTCTTACTAGGATTTTAAGTAAACACAAGAATGAATAATTAGCTACTTTTCATACTATTAAGAAATTTAAATATTCATCTAAATTTGATACTGTTGCTTAAGTATTCTACCTACCTAAAATATAACATTTGGGGTTACATACAACTTCAAAATTTTATAAATGTATTTTTTAATGGATTTAGCATTTTTATTTCTGTACATTACCTGCAGATAGAGCAATATTAGCTTTTTCTGTAGCTGTAGAATGGCTTTCTTTCACTTGACCTTCCTGAGGCAGAATGTGACTCCAAAAAGAGTCTAGAGATTTTGCAGAGCTGTTCTTTGGTATGTCAGAATTCGGTTCTCTTTGATGAAGCTCCAAGTGACATGGTCTTTCTTGAGATTTTATATCACTATCCATGTATTTGCTGAGTTGCTGAAAGTCATTATCCGTATCTCTTCCACTGTGTACTTTTTTATCTTCTAGAAAAAGCTGTCTGCCTCCTTTGGACAGGACAGCTGATGTGTTCTTTTTGTCTGTGGCTGAAGTATTCTGTTTACCTTTTTTTGAAGAGTCAATGCTACTAAGACCCAAGAGAGTGCTTTTACTTTTATATGCACTATTGCCTTTATCTTCTTGTTTACATTTTAAAATACTATCTTCACTTTCTTGTGAGAATCGGGAATAACAGGTCCTTTCATGATGTTCATGAGAAACACCATCAAAGACATCAGAAGGTGAAAAAGAATCTATAGAAGGGTGAAAGGAAGTATGAGCTTCCCCCTCATCAGATCCCAGTTCTTCACACTCATCAACTGAAAGTAAAACTGACCTTTTAAACTTTTTAGTTGCAGAAAACTCCTGACTTTCATTTTCAGTTCCATCTTCAAAAGCTAGGTTTATTATCCCCTGAAACTGCTGAGGAGCTGGATTAGTTATAGAGAAAATTTCCGCAACATTTTCAGCTTCAGATCTTTCATCTTCTGTTTCATCTGCTGAAGAAGAAACCTGATCTATTTCTTGAGTAAACTGGATACTGCCTCGTGGAATATTTTCTTTTTCCCTAGGGTGGACAATTGTAGATCGAGACCAAATTTCTGGCCTTTTCCTAGGAATCTCTTCATCACTTGTTGAATTAACTTGGAAAAGATCATTATTACTTTGCTTTTTCAGTTTTACTTCAATTCTTAAATTACTATCATATATTTTTAATTCTTCAGGAGTACTGGTATCGCTGCTACTTCTTCCAAGAAAATCATGGCACAGCATAGTGCCACATTTAGAAATACCTCTGTCATTTGATCCATCATCATCCTGAGACCCTCCAGCATCATAGTCTTCAGATCTGGGCTTTATGTCATCAGAGGATGTGGTAGCGCTGCCAGTGTCAGATTCAGGACTCTCTCTTTGAGGCACCATGCTGGTATTCAAATTCCAGTGACCTGTGAATGGAACTTCTAGAGTTTCATGTTTCTCTAGAGTTTCTGGTGTTTCTATATTTTTAGAAAAAATTTTTCCTGACAGTTGTCCTGAAAAACATTTGGAGGAAACATCTGAATCTGCTGCAGTATGTTTGTCTTCCTTCATAGTAGAGTCATCAAACAACTGATTAGGAATTGTAGGTTCTTCTACACAAATTTTAGATTTTCTGTCATATTGAAAAGAACTTAAGGTACTAAATTGCTCCTTTTCAGGAGCACAAGATAAAGGCTCTTTCACACATTTTATGTTTGACTTTTTGTTTGTATCTTTTTTGCCTACTTGCTTCTCTCTATCTGATATTAAATAAATTTGCTCTGCATTTGTTGAATCTAAATCACAAATTGGATTAGAGTTTAAGGAGTTTTCATTTGTATTTGAAACTGTGGATTTTAGAGCAGTGATGCTATAAAATTTTGAATCTATATCACTCCCATCAAAATGACTGTATGTTTTAGTTGCATTGCAGTGATTTATGTCTTTGTGATTGGGAAATTTCGTTTCATTGTTATCTGAACAAATCTGTCTTGCTTTCAGTTCATGTTTCATTGATTTGTTCAGCTTTGAAATATTCTGGCATTCTAACCCCAACTTATCTTTTTCTTGACTGCTTAATAGCTTTTGTGGGTCAGATCTGCATGATGACTGGTATGCTTCTGTACCACTGATTTCAGATGTGAGATTAATTAGAGATCTATAAGGTTTTTGTTCAGAAACATTGTCTTCGTTGTTATTATCATGTACATTATGAAGGATACTTTTTTGGACAACTGACATTTTACTTTTTGAATGTTTTTGAGAAGGCTGAGTTTTCAGTATAAACTGTTCAGGAAGCATTTTTTGTTTTGAATCTTTATTATTCAAAGTTTCACATATCTTTGGCTGATTTAGGTTTTTAGGTATTGACATCATTTTTGGATTAGCCTTAGGAGTATTTATGTGTCCTTGCTTGACAATTTTTCTCTTAGATGTTTGTTTATCTGTAGTTATACGGTGGTCCAGCTTTCTCAAATCTTCACCTGACTGCCTTGAAGAGACTGAAGATTTTACTGAATGTGGTGACTCTTCTTGGGATCCTAAGAAAAGAAAGTTCAGAAATATACTCTCTAATTCTGAGTGGAATTCAATATGTTTTAAATTATTAGAAAAATAAAATCAATTTAAAAATGAAAGAGTAACACCTATGATCAAATGGACAACAACAGATTAGGAATCAGTCATGTGATAAAAATGATTTAAAATATATAGAGAAGTTGGGGTACAGCTTAATGGTATTCTTGTCTAGAATTTATGAGGTCCTGAGTTTGATTTCCAACACCAACCTCCCATCCCTCCCTCCTTTTCTCCCTCTTATTCCAGGGTCTTAGTAAAAATTTTTTTTCTTTAGTAAAATTTATTAAAATAGGATCTCTCTTTCTCAAGTAAAAGGCCTTCCCGCTGCCTGCCTTGCAAGCGCAAGGACCCGAGTTCGATCCCTGGTACCAAAAAAAAACAACAGGCCTTGATCTTCATGCCAAAATTGGATTTATATAAATATATGAAAGTGAAAAATCTGATTTTTTTTTTTTTTGGTACTGGGGATCGAACTCAGGACCTTGCACTTGCAAGGCAGGCGGAGGAACCACTGAGCTAAATCCCCAGCAAAATCTGATTTTCTTATACCAAAGGAGGAAGAAAGGTCTTCCCTTGAAGTCTTTTTTTGGGGGGCCTGGGGGGGAGCTGTGTTCTACATAGCTAAATAGGGGAATCAAGCTAAATAGAAAAAGATAAAATGGTTGAAATTGTTAGTTGTTTTATTCAAACATGAATAAAACCATCTTACTTCTTGTAACCATGAATCATTGTGGTTAACTTTTTAGATCTGTAGTGGAAACCAGAACTGCTAACTACAGGGAACAGGGTATTAATTTTGGGAATCCATTTGTTTATGCTTGTTAAAGTCTTAGAGATAATATTTTGGGTATTCAAATCTACCAAACAGAATGATGGATTTTTTTTTCAGTGCTAGAAATTGAACCCAGGAACTCATGCATGCTAAGGCAAGTTCTCTACTACTGAGATATAAGCCTATAAAAGACTTTTAGATGATAAATTTTTATCTCTTACTAAGATATGAATAATTTTTCTCTGCCTTATTATTATTATTATTATTTTGGTACTGGGAATCGAACTTGGGTCCTTGCGCTTGCGCAGCAGGCGGCGAAACCACTGAGCTAAATCCCTGGCCCTCTGCCTTATTTTTTAATTGGCTTCCAGTATTAACTCATAACACAAATAAAATTATTTTTAGGATTACACAAACTGCTCTTATTTATGTGAATGCTTAATGAATAAAGAAAAATAATTTTTGAAATCAGTTTGTGTTACACACTCTAATTAGTACTCTTTCTGAGATCACTGAAAGACAATGGGCACAGCAGATTCTGAGGAGAAAATTCTTTCTCCCTACATATTATGGCTTTCTGAACCTATCATTATTTTAAAAGCTCTTTAATGCTGGCTTTTTGGATGTAATTCCTAGAGTTCTCAATGAAGGAACATGGGCATATTCTCTATAAAGGACCTAAAATGCAAATTATTTCTACTACAAAGGACAATAAAAACCTTCAAACACCAAAATACTTGTCTAAAAGTAAAAGTATAGGGCCAGGGATTTAGCTCAGTGGTTCCGCCACTTGCCTTGCAAGTGCAAGGTCCCGAGTTCGATCCCCGTATCAAAAAGAAAAAGACCGTCTTAAAAGTAAAAGTATAAATTCTCATCTCTATCATGTGAAACAAATATAAAATAAGTGGAATCATGCTATGTTTTGCTCATTTGCTACTGAAATTTCAAATCAGAGTTTTGTTTAACCAACTTACATAAGGAAATAATACTCATGATACCTAGGACTATCTTGGCTTACCTTGAGTTTTAGCAAGATTAGATGGGGCACTCTTTTTCCTTTGCTGTCCATTGCCATTACCTCTTTTCTTCAAAATTGCTTGTGGTACTGGATCACTATATCTTTTCCCACTGACCTTCTTTAGTACACTAAGACAAATGATTTGCATTCAATATTAGATTCCAAAACATGAACTTTTAAAAGATATTTTTTCTCAATAAATAAAAAAATATTTTCTGAAAATAGAGAAACCATATGTTCTGTTTTAAGAGTATAGGCCAAATATGATAAAGCAATGAATAATTATGTGCCATAAGTGTAAAGGGAGATATTCTTCTAATACTCTGCATTAATCATCATTTTGCACAGACTTTTTAATAAATAAGAAAATCAATTTTAAAATCACTGTGTAAATACATTAGATTTCTTCATAAAGTTATTTCAGTAATATTTAGTTAGAAGTTAGCATATATAGCAAGTCCTCAACTTATGAACATTTGAGTTGCAAACTTTCACAGGTGCACTGTATAAGATTCACAGGTGTACTGTATAAGACTCACTTTGATGGCTTAAGAATTAATCTGACTTATGAACATTCTCCTGGAAACAGAACTCAGGAACTTACTGTAGTTACTGTAATTTTCAGAGAAAGTTAGCATATAGATAAAACAATGAATGAAGACCTACCTATTATTTACATTAGTGTCTTGTTCATGAATACTTTTTTTATTGGAAGCCCCATTAGAAACTCTTGAAATAGGCCGAGACTTTACTGCTATAAATTAAGAAAAAGTCAGTCACGACATAGAATACATTAAATATGTAACAATTCAGTGTAAATTTATTGGTTAGACACTATAAAGAAAATTAAGTGTTAAAGTGGGTAGGACTGTTTTCCCTCAGTTTGCAGAAATACATATAAATAAATGTCTCCAAGGATCATTCTTTCCAGGAACTTTAAGTGTCAATAACTATTAAAATTAGATTGTAAAGCCAGGGGAATAGCTCAGTAGTAGAGCACTTGCCTAGCATGTGTAAGGCACTAGTTCAGCTCTCAGCAGCAAAAATTAGAGTGCTAAAACCCACCTACAGAGGAAGTTTTGACACCATCTATACTGTTTTTCACCATCTGTCCTGGAGAATCACAAAAGGATAGCTTCTGACCAGAAGACTTCTCTTCTCTTACTGATCCATTTTGTTTTGGTTCATTGAGACATCCAGTGGAAGTCAGTAATTCCATACTTGAATTTGTAGATCTGCTGGAGGGTCCTGCGATGCTAAGCCATGGAGAATCTTTCCCTGTCACTTTTTTCAAAGGCTTTGTTTTGGCTTGCACATTTAAGTTCCCAGTAAGTACCTTAGGTCTGGCACCTGTAACTTGCCCTTCCTGATTTCTTAATTTTTTCCCATTTAATGAATTTTTCTGTCCAACTGATGCTGCTGTTCTTTCTGCAACTTTAGGTGACAAGTTTTCCAATTTTGCATTATCATTATTTTCTGTTTTGGGCTTTATTATAGTTTTGGGTTTTCCAGAAATATCTTTTTCCCCCGTTTTCAATCCTTTTGTAATCTTAGATGCTATTTTTGTACCATCCTTTTCCTTTAAATCATCATGCTTTAAAGTTTTATTTATACTATTTCTATTAGCATTTGATGAATGTCCAGATGCTCCTAATCCATCAGATTTCATCTTTTGATTAGTAGAGAGATAATGCCAGTACTCTTTCTTGTTATTTTCTCTCCAAGATTTGTTTTTTATAACACCAGAGTCAGAAACGTGCCTCCTTTGCTGCAAAGAAGAAAAAAAAATTTTTTTAACCTGCCTGAAGTTTTTAACATATAATACTTAACTGACACATGTTTTCAGAAGAAAAAAAGCTAAATTCATATTATGATTTAAGTAATTCAAAATTCGAATTGTCTTTGATCATTTTGATCAAAACTTTGCATCTTGGATCATATATCATAAGACTAAGATATGGCATTACTTATTTAAAAGGGATTTATTTATCATTATTTAAAAGGCATACTATTTTCTTTTTTCTTTATGGTACCAGGGATAGAACTTGGGACCTTTTGCTTGCAAAGCAGGTGCTGGAACCACTGAGCTAAATCCCTGGTCCCATACTATTTTAATTTATGAAGTTATGGTAGAGATGAAACCCTAAAGGTTCAAGATGTCTTGAATACATAACAATAGCTAAGAATTTCTGAGGGCCCATTTCCAGGTTCCATGCTAAACTGTTTTTATATATCATTTCACTTAATTCTAAGAATAATCCTATGAAATCACTCCTGTAGTTATTACTTTTTTTAAGCAAGAAATTGAGGATTAAAGAACATGTGTAATTTACCCAAGTCACATGCTATTAAGGGACAGAATTAGCACTTGAGTTCAGGATTTACTGCCTCAAGGAGGTAGTCATCTAAATGGTACAATCTGAAGGACACTATAAAGATTTTCACCCAAAATTCTCTCTTCAACCTATCTCAAATATCAGAAATTTTATCTTTATAGATTTAATCCTCTGTAGTAAAACAATTTACTTCGTGGAATCCTCATTTAAATAAATAAATAAAAAAGCTCCTAGGAAACACAACGCATTACATCTGAAAAGAATGGTTTTTCAAAGAATTAGATGTTAGTCCAGTATTGGCTACCTGGTGAAAGTGGAGGAACAGGAGTCCTAAAAATAGCTGAAATAGATAAATGGAGAAAATTAGAAGCCTACTGAAGATAAATACAACTACATGGAGAAAATTAGAAGGATACTAAGGACAAATACAACTACTTTATCATCTTTCTTAGACCCAATATTGATGAGAAAGGGAAGAGGTTTTTAAAAATTGTTAGAAATTTTAGAACAAAAATATAAGACTATATTGTCTATGCTTACTGTTTTCCTCTGTGAAGCTACATGAAAATGTAGAGGTATGAAGTATCTTTTCTAACCAAAGCCCTTGGCAGTATGCTCATTATATATCAGGGGGGACTTGAGAAAATGCTGATGATTGTTAAAACTGAGCATATAACTGATATAGTATAATTATTTTTCAACAGGAAAAGCTTCTATAATTACATTAAAATTGTCTAAGTTAAAATAGCTCATGTAAGGGCCAGGGATTTAGCTCAGTGGTGCCACTGCCTGCCTTGCAAGTGCAAGGACCCGAGTTCGATCCCCGGTACCAAAACCGCCCCCCCCCAAACCCTCATGTGGGTGCAGATATCACACAAATAAAATTATTAATAAACAAAGAACAAAATGTTGGCTAAATTTAGGAAAACTGGTGTTAAAGGTATCACTAAATTATTGTCCTGGATTTGGCTCTAATGGATCCAGTATAATTAAGAAGTTATTAACCTCTCTGGGCTTTAGATTACTTGTGTTTATAGAGTAGAGAACTGACCTCCTTAGAATAGTATTCTAGGATTTTAACAGATATTTTATATCCAGAATCAATTTCAGAATACCACTGCCTCCTTAGGGAAACTTATTATCCTGAATTCTTTCCACTGTTGTTAATTGCAAAAGCACTTAGAAAAATCTTCAAGTCAGGAATATAAAGAAGAACAATAAGAATCTTCTACTTTCTTGTGAGACAAGGAAGGAGGAAAGGCCTAGTTGATAATAGGGGAAAGGAAGGAAGATATGCTAATTCTTAAAAAAAAATAGAGATTACAGTGAATTAAGTACATTTTAAAATAATGTTCTAAGGTACCATTTTCTAGAAGAAATAGGGAATTGTATCATATAATACAGAGGGAGCAGAGTGGTGTTCCATAGTTGAATAATAAGAAATTTTGGGTGAACAATCCAAAGTATTTCTTACTGTAGTGTTTCTCAGCACTTTTAAGGCATATTTTTCATTACCAGGGTCTAAGAAGAGCTATTATATGTAGTAATTTTTAAATTTACGTTGATGCTAGATGTTCTTCGGTAGGACATATGATGGAGCTAGTATATTGCAAAACACACTCTAGAAAACAGTCCTAGGGGATTTACTGGCAAATAGCCCCATATCCCATAATTTCTCAAATAAGAAATTTAGAGTTTGACCCCTGCCTTAAGCCACAAAAGCTCAGTTATGGCTTGGGGTGTGTTAATTTCTATCTACAGAATGATAAAAAGAAAACAGAACTCCCTATTCCACTCTGCAAGGGCAGTACATTCTTTGCATTCCAAACTGAAACTCTAATATATATATTTTCATATTATCATTGTAATGTACATAGTAGGTTAGTATAATTTTCTACTTCAAATATATTATTGATTACATGAGCAGCTACCAGTTAGCTTGGAACTTTATCCATTATTAATAACATTTTTGGAGAAGAAAAATGTATTTTAGGTTATAACAAATACATCAAGTGATGAGTATGTGTAGTGTTAAAAAAACAGCACAATTTACTATATTAAATTTTAAAACATAGTATATAATGTAACTATATGCACTTTGTTGTATGCCATATTTCTAATATCTTCGTATGTTGCAAAACTGAGACTGTATACTCACTTAATAACTGTCTTTTTCTGGATCTGATCTCACCCTCTAGTCTCTGGCAGTCACTATTCTACTTTGTTTTTAAGAGTTTGACTATTTTAGATACTTTATATAGTACACCAAACAACTTTTACAGTAAAACATAACTCTATTCTTGGTACTAATTGCTTTTTTCACACCAATATTATGTGAATTAATTAGAAAAATAAATATTGAATTAGGTCTAGAATTTTAAAGATTTCCTAACCTACTGGAATAGCTCCACTACATTACTTGCCAAAAAGGTTTTCAAGGAAATGAAAAAAGTAGATACTTTTCACGCCAGCTAGATATAAAGAATTCATTATCAACCAGGCATGGTGATACATGCCTGTAATACCAGCTACTTGTGATGCTGAGGCAGGAGATCATAAGTTCAAGGCCAACCTAGGCAACTTAGTGAGATCCTGACACAAAATGAAAAAATAAAAAGAACTGGGAATACAGCTCAGCAATCCTTGGATTTAATCCCCAGTAGCTAAAAAAAAAATAAATAAATAAATAAATATTCACTTTAAAAAGATTTAAAGTTATTTTCATCAATAGTTAGCTTTAATTAATAAATGAACAGATTTTAAAATATTTTGAAATAGAAAACAATAACATTTGGTATATTTTCTTATTTGGAGATATTAAAATTTAGAAAAATTTACCTGAGAGCTACTGAATATAGGCTTTTTGCCAAGTCTTCGGTCATCACCTTTGTCAAATGCAGCTGTAGAAAGAAATAGCAATTTATTCTTACAGGAAGCATTTATTACCACAGAACTAAGGAAAAAATAGAAAGCTAGCAGCAAAAGGTTATACAGTATTTTGATGGAAATTTAAAAAAAATCCATCTAGTATATAACACAATTCCCTGTTTTATAGAATTTTTTAAACAGAATCTTATTTTCAATCTTATTCTCTAGTCCCTGTGATCTTGTTTTAAAAATTACTAAATAAGAAATGTACAATCTGCCGAGGATTTAGCTCAGTGGTGCTGCTGCCTGCCTCGCAAGCACAAGGTCCCAAGTTTGATCCCTGGCACTAAAAAAAAAAAAAAAAAAAAAATAGAAATGCACAATCTGAGAGAAAATTAATATATTTACCAAAAAAACTCAGAATGTTCTCAAACTGCATTTTTAAACTGATTTCATTTAGTTTTCCAAATTTTAAAAAATTAGAAATTATGGCAAATGTGATATTTTATTAACAATTAAATATGAGAAAATATTTCTACTAAGAACTATAAAGATATTCCACTGATACTAACTAAAAATATTTTCTGGTTTTGCAGGTCTATCATGCAGAAAGAGGAAAGAAAAGAGGAAAAATAGGGCTCTGTTGAAAATAAAACAATACACAATCCCCAAACTCATCATTCTTTTTAGAATTAAATAAAAATTCATTTTATGTTAGGTCTATATGACAATTATTAGAGAACTCATAAAATATAATTTGGCTAATGCATTTCTTTCTTTTGTAAGTTATGGTGCTTTAAGATATATTTTTCCAAAATTTGACTTTTTAAAAAACAGCTAATAAAATATATTAAATTATCTGTAATGCTATCATGCATCTTCCACAACCTATAGTCTATAGAGATGTAGGACAAAGCAAGATCCTGAAAATGGCATTGTAAAGACTGATTTGCAATAAGCAAATGACTACACAATAATATATATTAAGACATTAATAAAAATTTCTTCCCAAGGTCAGTAACTCAGGTAGAACATCAAAAATGTTACAACTAAGGCAACCCAGACCTGGGTTTTGTAATGCAATAATTAGCGTAAGTCAGAATTCATTATAATTCAACATATTTAAGATTTTAAAATATCACACTGATGCAATATAATAAAGTGAAAAGGTTTTTGTGATAATTAGCTAGATTATCAATGACATTTTGTTTAGATATTTGTATATATGTGTATTTACATGTAGTTTTACTTAGCACTTTGAAGAATTAAAGAAGATTAAAGTTCAACTTAAATATGAAATCTAAAATACAGAAAAGCAAAGTTTGCTACCAATCAGAAGAGAGCTGAAGGACACCTACTCAGGAATGCTGTTCTTATTTTATTTCTTCACATTGTACAGATTTTTTAGTAAACTATCATCTAAAAATCAACACAGAAATAGTCTCAAGCAAAATATTTCAATTTTTAAAGATCTCATGATTTTTGTTATTTAAAAAATGGAATTTCTTTGAGAAGTGCTCTTCAAATCACATCTAGCTGCACTATTATGTTATACTTATAATGCAAGATAGAGCAGGTTACATTTTGATTATTCCACTAAACAACACACTTATGTATTATCAAGAATACATTTTTATCACATATAGCTTCCATGTTTTATAGGACAAAAATATTTCCTTCATAAAACAGTCTCTTAGCTTTAAATGGTTGTAAAAGTACACTTGCTGAATATGTCAGTATTTTTTCTAAAGCACCTGCTTTAACCCAAAAATAGTCATGAAGCCATTTTTAGTTCCACATTTTCAAATTTTATTTTGATATTTTAAAACACACATTTTGAGCAATATACATCTTTTGTTTAATGCTAATGTTTCAAATGGTACCTATTAATGTCAGAGACCACTCTGCAGCTCCTGAGGGACACTCTGCAATAGCACAGACCACATCACTGAAGCAATCAATTGTGAAATAAAGCCATCTAATCTAGGCAAAACCATAAGAAAGGTTATCTTACGAAAGATGGAAAAGCTTTATGGCAAAATATATTTTAAAAGGTGGAAAAGTATAGTTTGTAATCTATTCTGTGTGGGTTTTTTTTATACTTTCACCTCTTCACAAGAATGCTTTTAAACAAATTTTGCTAGAATATTATTGCTACTATACAAGAGGATTAAAAATCAATATGCATATATAAAGGAAGTGAGTTTCATTTTCTAAGAAAGGGAAAAAACATGGTTAAAACTGCCTAACCTACTGTCACTAGTTTTGATTAGCACTCTATTATTGAACAGAAGCACACAAATGTTAATCTGCTTATCAGAACATCCTCAAATATCTGTTGTCACAAAGATCACAAAATGAGAATTTTTAAAAAAATACCTGCTTGAATATTCTGTTGATCATCTGTGCTCATCAGCTTCCAGCTTTCTGTGTGCCGAACAGCATAGAAAGACTGAACCAGGAAGATCCACAGCTTATCACGCAGAGCTTGGATCTTGCACGTAAAACCCTGTGTTCAAGCAACAAATCAGCAGCTGGTGAGAGCCACATTGTCATAGCAACCAGTCATTATTCCTTTCTGAATCTACTTACTCCTAAACTAGATCAATGATGTCATCACTTGGATTTTTAAGATCACAGGGTACAAGTTATTTATAAAGGCTTATTAATTAGAATTTTATAGCGAATGTGAAGCTAAATCTTACCCTTTCAGCCAAACATTATTTTAAAGCACCAATAACCTTTATATGAATATCTTCCATAGCCTTTTAAAATTATCTATGACATTACAAGGTCAAATACTCTATGCAATAGTAATAAGTATGTTAAAATTTTTATTCTTACACAATAAAAATGGTAATTTATAATTAGTATATTATTATAGATCAGTTGCACTTAAAAACAATACAGTGCTGGGGCCAGGGATTTAGCTCAGTGGTTTCACTGCCTGCTGCGCAAGCGCAAGGACCTGAGTTCGATCCCCGGCACCAAAAAAAAAAAAAACTCAATACAGTGCTTAAGTTGCTTTTTCCTTGTCAATCTAATTTTAAAATATGATGTTTGAAGAGAAAAAGGAATTAAGAATATATTATAAAAATAAAAGGCACTAATGATTAAAATTCTTAAATATATTTTATATCTGAAAATTTAATGTAGTGACCAGAGAGAAATACTGGAGTTACACTGTGCCAAATAATATTGCTAACTACCAAAAGCTATGTTTAGAATTAATGAGCTAAACTGCTAAATTTTAAACTTTTATAAAAAGTCCATTTGAAGGTAAATGGTATTAAAAATTTTTTTATTATGAAAAATTCCAAACACACAAAAGACGATAATCACCCCTAGGTGTCTACTGCCTAATTTCAGAGATATAACATTATTTTAATGAATTATATTACATACAGTACCATTTCCTTTATACTTTCAGAGTTCAGTAATGTGTCCAGAGCCATAAGAAGAGAGCAACTATTTTCAGTGGTAATATTTTCTTCAATTGCTTTTAAAATTTTGTCCAACAGATCAGCTGTGCTGCTCATTGCTTGTGACTATGAAACATAGAAACTGCTTTTTAATAAGAATTCACTAAAATGCATAACAAGTGTGAAAGTCTGGCTAACAGCAAAATAGTCATCATTTACTATATGAAGTCAAACAGAAATCATATATATGCACCTTGAGACCATTAATGCTAAGCAAAATAAACCAGACACAGAAGGTTAAATATTGCATGGTTTCTCTTACATGAGAAATACAAAATGTAAGTAATTTAAAGAGTAAAATAAAAGATAGATAATAGGAAACAGGGAGGTAGTCCTCCTGGAGATGGAAAGGGGATCTAGAGAGGGAGGGAGTAGGGAAGAATTAGAAGGAAAGGGGAAGGACTGAGATGCAATATGTACATTTGCCAACTTGCCATGACGAATGTATTCATTATATATCGTGAGTATGTACTAATAAAAAAAGAAATCACATCTGCGATTCTCCTTTCCTTTGCTAAAAAATCTGCATATACACATATATACATACACACAAATATGCTGTTTTTAGAGCTAACATATCTCTCATAATAAAATCTAGAAATAATCAGCTTTAGAGACAGTAGTTCCTGGTAAGACAGGGAACCTCCCATGGACCATAATTGTAATAATGAGCAAAACATTATCTTTACAGCTTTGGTTTGTAAAATGTGATAATGTTGATTGAGAGCTAGTGTTGGCCAGAATTACAATGTGCCTTGCCAGGACACTCAAGCCAGTCCCTCCTGGGTTCCTTATCTCGTGAGCCAAAAATCCTGTCCATCTCTGCTCCAAATCTGATGCAAATATGCCATCTGCTATGGAATTTATTTAAATCATACTAATTTAATCAAAGGCAGCCTGTATTTATCTTATGTGATTAAAATCAGAACACAAAGATAGAACTAAATATAGGATATGATTTTAGACACAGTACCTGTAAGAGAAGAGTGAAATTTTCACTCCAAATGATCTTGGAGAAGTGTTCTACAATAAATGCAATACACTCTTCTTGGAGTTGAGATGCCATAGTCAGTGCTGCTTCTGTCCACTTTACTCTAGGTAAACTGATGATTAGCCTATCACTTTCCATCAGAAGAAAAGCAGCATTCTTATCATTCTTGGAATTAAGAAAAATTAGAAAAGTTAGGTGGTATTACTGCTCATAAAATAACTTTCTAAGCAATTAAATATGTTTGCTTTCTTGTGATATTTCTTACAAAAAACAAAAGTCCAAGTAGCTAATATCTTTGTCATCATTTTTACCTATAAAATTTATTCATTCATTCAGAATTTTCCAGAGGAGGAAACTTTGAGCTGGGAATGAACCACCTTTAAAAGGTAGCAAAAATAAACCTAAGAACAAAGTTGTAAGGGAAATTATAAATTCACTTCACTACTGAAGTAATTTGTGTACCTACTGATGCCATGGCTGCATGGCTACGTTATATGGGCTTAATTCGTAAAATGTATGTTTATTATTGCAAATTTAGAAAGGGTAAGAATCACATATAACCCTCAGTGACTTTCTTCCTCTTCTCTAATTCTATTCTTCTCTAATTCTATTTTCAAATTCTATTCTAATTCTATTTTTTGTATTTATTCATTTAATAATGATTCACTTTTATACCACAGGAAAAAATGTTCACAAATATTGATTTCTATTGAAAATGGAATGACAACTCATGAATACTATGTGCTCAAAGGTAAAGGAAAAAAATGGCAAATTATAAATTATCTTATTCATGATTTCTAGTTATAAAAACAATGTTGAATAAATAACAAATTAATGAATAGTTACCCAAGAGACTGTAATAAATTAAGAGGAAAACATAACCACAAAATCTTTGTAGCGCCATTAATCAAGAAGCAGAATCTATTTCCTCATGTCTTTTGTTTTTGCTTTTTTGGTACCGGGGATCAAACTCAGGACCTTGCACTTTCGAGGCAGGCGCAGGAACCACTGAGCTAAATCTCCAGCCCGTTATGTCTTGACTATGTTCATCTTTTCATTTGCTTTAACTAATAGTGATGCTGTACAAGTTCAAAAGCCTCAAGAAGCCTTCCAGCTTCTGTATTTACCCTCTCAGAATTCTGGGACCACTAGGTGATGAAGAACCCTGGTTAGAAAGACCATGTAAAGTGAAAGGCTCAGCCTCCAGCTGAATGTAGCTATGGGAGTGAACTCAGGCAAGACCAGCAAAAGAATCACCCTGTCTACCCAAACAATAGTGAGAAGTAATAAATTGTAGCCATTTAGTCGTGAAGTGGGCTTACTTCAGCAATAAATAACTAATGAATCTGGAAATGTAACAGGCGGAAATATTTAACATGGACTATATGATGCAGACTGCATATCCTCTGTATTGTTCAAATTTCAACAAAAGCATTGTTTCCATTCTCTACATCTGCATTAAATTGCTTTTATATATGCTATCAGAGAACCTGTCTCTTATCTTTAATTCATTTGTAATTATTCAAACATGAGCATAACTGATTAATGTCTGTTTCCTTCACTATGGTATATGTTCAGTGAGAGTGAAATCATGTCTGTTTTTGCTCAGTATTTTATCCCCAGGGCCTAGTACAGAACTGGGTCATAGCAGGCATACAAATATTCACTGATATCTTAACATGATCAGAGACTGAGAGTCTGTAAGTGAATTTCTATGATAATCTAACTTTAATCCTTGAATACTGAAACTTAAAATTTTTCTCATTTAGTAAGAATTTGTTTAAAATGTGTTATGTACTTCCACAGCTGTACTTGGAGAGGTTTAAAAACCCTACTTTGCCATAATTCAAGTATTTTTTTAGTACCATTGTTCTTTCCTCCTGTGGTGACCTCCTGAGTAATTGTGCAATTACTAAGAGTTTTAGGTAATAAACCAATTTTTCCTACTGTAGGCACTGCTCTGGGCAGTGGAGCCAAATATGGGGTATGCAAAAAAATTTGTCAGGTATCTACAAAGTGCTTACTATATACATAATGTTATGGGCCATTACTTTTTAAAAAATACCATCATTTTTTAAAAAGTACAAATATATAATTTTCTCTCTTCTCTCTCCCCCGCCCATCCTTTCCACTGCCCTCCCTGTACTGGGGAATTAACCTATGTATATGTGTATGAGGCAAGTGCTCTACTTCAGAGCTAGAACCCCAATCCTAGAATATAATTCATAATTGAGCTTAGAATTTATTAGAAAAATAAAATATGGACTCAGATGATAAATAATCTTTTTCCATATTGATCTGAATATATAACAAACACTAAGTGTTAGAGTACCTTGAGATTCAAAGAAGAAAAATGTAATACTTCTTACCAAATATGAATTTTTTTTTTTTTTTTGGTACTGGGGATCAAACTCGGGTCCTTGTGGTTGTGAGGCAGGTGGTGGAACCACTGAGCTAAATCCCTGGCCCAAATATAAAATTTTAACTCAATAGCTAAGATAATCCCAGGTTTCATAATTGAAAAATATATAAAGGATATTACTAGGGACAGTTTTCCTCTCTTTCATGTCCTCCAAACTACTCATTTTCAAACCAATATTAATTTTTTCTGTATCTTTTCAGGTTTTTAGGCATATATAAATAATAGATATAATTTCCCCTTATTTAAATAAAGTCATTAATACACATAGTACTCTGTAACCTGCCTTTTACACTTAGCATACATCATATTTTTATTATTAGAGGGCCCTTTTGTTTTAATAGCCATATAATAGCTCATGATATAGATATATCACATGTCCTCTTATAGACATTTACATTGTTTCCAATGTTTCACCATGTTATAATGAATTACAATTGTGTATAACATCATTTCACACATATGTGAATATATCTATAAGATACATTCCTACAAGTAGAATTCTTGTATCAATACCATTTGTTTTAACTTGGATTCTACCTAAAGACAGAGGATGAGAAACAGACTTGTACCCAGGTAAGTTTATTTTGGGAAGTGATCCCAAGAGAATCTGAGGCAATAGTAAGGTGGAATAGGAAGAGAAGAAAAGCCAAACCAAAGGTGTAATTTTTTGGCTCCTTGCTACTCAAAGTATGATCCATAGCATCAGCATCAGCCAGAGCTTGTTTGAACTGTAGACTTTCTGGGTCCTCCCTTGACTTAAGAATTATAATCCATATTTAAACAAGATCCCTGAGCATTTTATATAAAGTTTAAGAAGCAGTGATAGAGCATTCACTATTATAGGCAACTGAAGCTTAATCTTGTTCAATACCCTCTGCAGAGCCACTGCAGATGCATTTTGAGTTAATCACTAAGAGACAGAAAGGACAAACATTTAATCACTGGGCTCCATCTCCCATGATCCTGGCTTGCTCCTTGGGATGTAAACTTGCTTTCATTGCCAGGATTACACAGGTTCAGACTTGCTGGGCTGAGAGTGTATCTTAGTGGCAGACTGTTCATCTAGTATGGACCAGGCCCTAGATTCAATACCAGCACCGCAAAAAGTAAAGTATAGAATTGAGGTACAGGTATCTGACATAACGCAGCAGGAAAGCCTCAGGATAGAAAGTGAGAAAGAAGTGCAATGTGGCTAAGAAATCTTGCTTCTTTCAGGGCAGTGACAAAACTCAGAATAATCTATCAACCTGGGGCCACTAACAACAGAGATGGTAGTTTGGGTTAGGAGTCAGCACAGTCTCTTTCCCTGGCTCAGTACAGAATAAGATAATAAAAGACCCCAGTGCTCAACTCCTCCCTGGGGAGAGAAAGAACTGCAATGTGCATGGAAAGTCCCAACTTGTCTGGAGGCTGTCCAAAGGATAGACTTCTGTCTTGCCTGTTTTGAAGTGCTGATCTGACCTAATCACCTAAGGTCCAGTTAAGAACAAAAATGGTAGATATATTGGTGAAATTAGTCACCATAGCCCCTCTCCCTGGCTCAGTAGAGACCATACACGTGAAAAACAAAACAAAACAAAGCAAACACCAAGGAAATCCTGCCTTCTTACGGAGAAAAGGAGATGGAGGGATTGTTCAATGATTCAACATTTCTGGGGACTACTAAAAGAACTAGCTTCACAAAATCCAACAATATGCTGCATACAAGAAACACACTTAATTCAAAAGGAAACACATAGACTGAAAGTTAAAGGGTGGAAAACAATACTCCATGCAACAGGAACCCCAAAAAAAGCAGGAGTAGCTATCCTCTTGGCAGATCAAGTAGACTTCAAACCAACACTGATTAAGAGAGATGAAGAAGGACACTACATCCTTGTAAAGGGAAGAATCCAAGAGGAAGAGATGACAATCATAAATATCTATGCACCAAACACTAGTGTGCCCAACTATATAATACAAATACTAATGGACATGAAAAGTCATATATGCACTAATACACTTGTAGTGGAGGACCTCAACACCCCACTGTCACAAATAGATAGATCAACTAGACTAAAAATAAGTAATGAAATACTAGAACTCAATTGAACTCTTGAACAAATGAACTTAACAGATGTTTACAGAGTCTTCCACTCCACAAAATCAGAATACACATTCTTCTCAGCTGCACATGGGTCATTCTCCAAAATAGACCACATGCTCACACATAGAACATGTTTAAGTAAGTGCAAAGGAATTGAAGTTATCCCCTGTATATTATCAGACCATAGTGTGATGAAACTGGAGATCCACAGCAAAAATAACTCGAAAAATTTCATAAACATGAGGAAATTGAACAACACACTTAGCCATAAAAAATGAGAAATTAGAGACATTTATAGCTAAGTGGATGCACATTGAGGCAATACTCTTAAGTGAAATAAATAGGACACATGTGTAAATACCGAATAGTTTCTCTGGTGTGAGAAACTGAAAGTGTAAATAAGGACTAAATGTATAAGAGGTAATGTGAAATAGGAAGAAAAAGGGCAAAGGGGAAGGAAGTGGGAGGGCTAGGGGAAAGGATAGAAGGGAATGGGATTAATATGAGAAAATGGAAAAATAGGAACAAAATCTTTGTAAATAGGGAGGACTGGAGGGGTTGAAAGGAGGGCTGGGCAAGGGTGAAAAATAAGAACCAAGAGAGACTATGTAAAGGTGCAAATTTCCAATGATGAATGTCATTATATTGTATACCTAAAATGTACCAATGATTAGAATGAATAATCGATAATGCAAAATAGGAAGAAAAGGTCCAAAGGGTTAGGGGTAGTGGGAGGGGCAGGAGAAACGAAAGAAAGGAAAGGAAAAAATGATGAGAAATGGAAAAAATGGAAACAAAGTCTTTGTAAATAGGGAAGGGTGGAGGGGGTGAAGGGAGGGCTAGGAATGGGGGAAAAATAAGAACCAAGATGCATTATGTAAAGGTACAATTCCCAATGAGAAATGTAATTGTGTTGTATACCTAAAATGTACCAATAAAAGAATTTAACAACAACAAAAAAAGAACTAGCTTCAGTCTCACTTGATTCAGAATACTAAATGAGATTTAGCATACACTTCATGCCTGGGAATTGTAGGAACAAAGAAAGTGGGTTGGATTAGTAAGGAAGATCTGAGAAGATTCCAGAATAAGACTTGAAAGTCAAAATCACTCCTTGATCCTTGGGCTGCAGAATGGATATTATTAAGCAGTAATAAAAACAACATTAACTTCTTAGGTAACTGGGTACATAGTCAATGAGCAGTACCATTTTGAAAAGAATTTTTTTTCCCTGAGCATGAGTTCTCTACAGAGGACTTAAAATATTCAGTAAATCATGTTGTAAACAGATGTGTTGTAATCCAGGCTTTGTTGGTCCATTTATAAAGCACAGAGAGAATAGATTTTTAGTACAATTCTTAAGGGCCTTAGGATTTTCAGAGTGGTAAATGAGTACCAGCTTTAAATTAATCAACTACATTAGTCCCTAACAAGAGAATCAGCATACACTTGAAGCTTTTGAAGTCAGGCATTGCATTCTCTTTAGCTA
The DNA here is from genome assembly GCF_053883595.1 of Heterocephalus glaber. Classification (NCBI taxonomy): domain Eukaryota; kingdom Metazoa; phylum Chordata; class Mammalia; order Rodentia; family Bathyergidae; genus Heterocephalus; species Heterocephalus glaber. Next base: position 27,175,297 of record NW_028258296.1, on the reverse strand, counting down.
TGAAAGTCCTTGATGACATCTTCTTCCTGTACAAAGCTGTTTACATTAAAAAATGTTTGGTGCATGCCTTTAATTCTAACTACACAGGAGGCCAAGGCCGGAGAATCACAAGTTCAAAGTCAGCCTAGGCAACTTAGCAAAACTCTATTTCAAAATAAAAAAGCCTGGAAATATAGCTCAGTGTAAAGCACTGAGTCCAATCCCCAATACTGGAAAAAAAGCCAACCAGAATAAAACAAAAACTCCCACAAAAATAAACAAAAACTTGTTTAAGCCACCATCACCAATTATTTACCTAGTCTTCTGCATAACACGCTGCAGTTTCTACATCAACATGTTTTGCTTCACCTTGCATTTTTATGTTATTGAGATGATTTCTTTTCCTAAACTTTGCAAACCAATCTCTGCTAGCTTCAAGTTTTTCTTGTGGACCTTATTTTCCTCTTCTCAGCCTTCACAAAATTGAAGAGAGTCAGGGCCTTAATCCTGATTAGACGTTGGGCTGAAGAGTATGTTGTGGCTAGTTTGATCTTCCATTTTCAGCAATAAAGTTTTGCTTATCTTTTCTGTGTTCACTAGGGTAGCAGTTTTAAAGTTCTTCAAGAAATTTTCCTGTGCATTCACAACATGTCTGTTTGATACAAGAGACCTAGTTTTCAGCCTATCTTGGTTTTCAACATGCCTTCTTCACTAAACTTAATCATTTACAGTTTTTGATCTAAAGTGAGATACATACGACTATTCCTTTTACTTGAACACTTAGAGGCCACTGTAGGGTTATTAACTGGCTTAATTCCAATATATTTTTTCACAGAGACTAGGGAGGACTGAGAGGAAGAAATGGTGGGACAATGGGGCAGTGGAGCAGAAGACATACAACATTTACTAAGTTTGCCATCATCTATGAGTACAGTTTGTGGTACCCCCAAACAATTACAAAAGTAACATCAAAGATCATTTATCAGAGAATATCAGATATAACAAGGAAAAATTTTGAAATATTGTTGAGAGTTAACAAGCTATGACATAATAGTGAGCACATAATATTGGAAAAATAGCACTGAAAGACTTGCTTGACACTGGGGAACCATAACCCTTCAATTAAAAAAAAACAAACCAAATCTGCAAACCATAATAAAGTGACATACAATAAAATAAGGTATGGTTGTATGACTCACCTGACAGAATTCAAAATAATCATCCTAATGATGATGGCCACGGTCAGTACGATAATATATAACAAAGTGACAATTTCAACAAAGAGAAAACATTTTATTTTTTTGAGACAAGGTCTCACTGTGTAGCTCAGGCTGGCTTTTAACTTGTGATCTTCCTGCTTGAGCCCCTCAAGTAGCTGGGATTACAGGCATGCACCACAACACACAGCTGAGACAGGAAACATCAAAAAGTACCAAAGGAAATCAGTGAGCTGAAGAATACAATTTCTATTTTTTTTTTTTTTGGTACCGGGGATCGAATTCGGGACCTTGTGCTTGCGAGGCAGGCGGCGGAACCACTAAGCTAAATCCCTGGCCTGAAGAATACAATTTCTAAATTAAAGGATTCACTAGAGGTGCTCAATAGGCTATTTGCAGGAAAACTGCAAAATACACAAAGTTGTGGAAGTTATACAGAATACTTTCAAACAACCAGAGAAAGAAAAAGTCAAAAGGGAAATTAGAAAATATCTTGAGAAAAACAAAATTACAAATATAAAAATACAAAAATACAATATACCAAAACTTACAGGGTACAGCAAAAGCAGAACTAAGAGGGAAATTTATACTGATAAATGCCCATATTAAAAAGATCTCAAATAAACAGCCTAACCTTCTAGTGGTAGAGACCTGGCTACCATGTACAAGGTTCTATGTTCAATTCCTAGCACCAGAAAAAACAAAATCAGAAATGAAAGAGATGGCATTATAATAGATGCCATGGAAAAATGAATAACCTCAAAAAATGTATAAATTTCTAGAAACATACAACCTATGAATGATGACTCATGAAAAACCAAAATCTGCACAGGCTGATAATGAGTAAAAAGAGATTTGAGTTGGCAATTTAAAGCTCTCCAATCAAAAATAAATAAATAAATAAATAAAAGCATTTACAAAGCTTATCAGGACCTAATTAGGCCTATAGAGCCAAAACAAAATAGTACAGCAGAAAGAAAGGCACAGTTTGAAGGGCTTACTTTTCAATTAAACTCATATACCACTTATAAAAATTAAAATCGTTAATAAGATATTTAGATAAAATCCCTCCCAATCTGGACTTACAATGTCCCCAGACTTACCTTTTCTCATTCCAGATACAGCATAATAATGACACTACTAAGTCTCCATGTCCCTAGGCACATTTTTAGTCTATCAGGAATGCCCTAACCTACTTCTTTATTTTAAAATTATACCATATTCAGATTCATCTCAAATTACTTTTCCCATTATTCTAATCAGCTTGATTAGTCTCTGTGACCCTATGCACAGACCTGAATTATAAATTATACCCATTCATTCATTCATTCATTCATTCATCTATTTGACAATATATCCTGACTGCCCAATGTGTGCTAAGCACTGTTCTAAGGCTGGGGCTTCAATGATAAATAAAATTGATGTAGAACTTAATGCTAATACCTTTCATAGTCTAAGTTATATTTTACTGAGTTGTTTACATGCCTATTCTTCCAACAATTTGTAAATTTCTTAACGTAAAGGCCCATATTCAAGAAAAAAAACCTTTACCCATGTTGAGCACTTAATCATATCTTATTTCACACACAAAAGTATTTGAATTGTAATATTTTGAACAAAATTCTACTAAATACAGGCACTACTACAAGTAGTACATAATGCTTCTACTGCACTGAATTAGAACTGGGACAATGCCTTCATGAACAAGAACTATTCAATGACAAGGAAAGTAATGCAAAATAGTTCATAACAAAACTACAAGGTTCTTTAGTAGCTTAAACACAGATTTAGATTTATTTTCATAGTAGCACTTCACAAGCTGATAGTCTATACTTATTTTCCTAGATCTAGATGTATCTTCTGTGTAATCTCCAACAATGAAGTCACATCAGTCTCACTGTCTCTAACCTGGGTGAGATGGGCATGCTGCAGGAGATGCTAGTGCCTTTCACTATGGAGGTAAATACAAAGTTGGCTCAGGGGTAAGAAGCTGAAGCAAGTTGAGCCAATAAATAAGCACCAACATGAAAGACATAAAAAGCACCTGTTCGAACCACTTCTATCTTCCAAATCTCACACTAAACTGATTTTTGTGGTCACTCTAACTGGAAATTCACACAGATGAAAATTCTAGGAAGTGTAGTTCACCCTAGCCACGCTAACATGTTACAAAGCCAATGCAGTCAACCCCTTGTCAACTTGGCACCCATACATATATCTATAAAACTATATGTAAGTCAAAAATAGAGATAACACTTATGTGTTTGCCTAAGATGATACAACTAACTCCTATGCAACATACTTTTTTCCTAGAAGAAAAGCTAGTTATTTTTTGTCTTTGAGTGATATTCTGTCCTCCTCAAACTGATTCAGTTTTTCCTGATCTTATAATTTAAATATAGAGATTCAAAGTTAATGATTATAATTAATGTCTTATATTGGATAGTAGAGGAATGAGACAGTGGGGAAAAACCAAATATTTAGTTAATATATAGATGAATATGTTCACATAAAAAGGGATTTCCACAGAGCTCATTTCTATAACTGGTATATTTTCATAGCTGGTGTTTATAACTATTTTCTTCCACTACCCACTCCATATTCCCTTTGCTCTCAGCAAGTATTTCTGTTGTATAAATTTATAATTCCTTATTTGGTAGAGTGGCCCAAACTTTCATTATCAGCCTACCTAAATTAGATTTGTTATTATTATTTTTTTTTACTGATTTTCTTTTTTTTTTGTACTAGGGATCGAAGTCGGGACCTTGTGCTTCTGAGGCAGGTGGTGGCACCACTGAGCTAAATCCCTGGCCCTTTTACTGATTTTACTCAGGGACCCTGGGAATAATGCAGTCCAGATGTGTTTTCCCTTCTGCACACTACATAGTAGCAACTCAATATCCCCTTAATATTCAGGCTCGGAGGTCCTGAGTCACACGGAAGACACCGAATCACCTCGCTGCAGACTGGCAGGTCTGCCCACACCCTACCGAGGTCCCCAGTCGTGCAGAAGACACCTAATCACCCCGCTGCAGACAGGCAGGTCTGCCCATGCCCTACCTAGATCCTGAGTTGCACAGAACACGCCAAATCAGCCCGCTGCAGACAGGTAGGTCTGCCCACACCCTACCAAGGTCCCCAGTTGTGCGGAACACACGCCGAATCAGCCCGCTGCAGACAGGCAGCCACCTCATTCCACACTACAAAGACGCAGAGGACACCAGACCACCAGACCAAGGTACTGAGTCCCACTGTTCCCGGCCCAGAGGTAGGGGCTTCTCAGCCGTCGTCCCACTGCTCCTGGTCCAGAGGAAGGGGCTTCCCGGTCACCATCCCTCCCACTGCTCCCAGCCCATAGGAAAGGGCTTTTGGGCCACCTTCTGTCCCATTGCTCCTGGCCAAGAGGAAGGGGCTTCCCGACCACCAACCCTCCAACCGCTCCCGGCCCAGAGGGAGGGGCTTCTGAGCCACCATCCCACTGCTCCTGGTCCAGAGGAAGGGGTTTCCCGGCCACCATCCCTCCGGCTGCTCCCAGCCCACAGGGAAGGGCTTTTGGGTCACCATCCCTACCCCTGCTCCCAGCCCCTGTCGCACCTCACCCAGCTCAGAGGAGGTAATCCGTGCAGGCGCTAACAGCCCCCCACCCCAGTTGAAATGAGAAAACACGTAAATAAGTCTCAAAACCAGACTTCCAGATCACCTACAGCAACCCCAAAGGGAAATGAGATGGAACACTCTGATACTCAAGCACCTGGACCCACTGAAATGGCAACAAAAGTGGATCTGGAAAAAATGAAATCAGGAATAATTTCTCAGATAACAGGAGAAATTGTGCCCCTAGTGCAAGACATGATTAATAAATCTAGAGAGGAGCTCAGGAACATGATGGAATCCCAACATAAGAAACAAATGGAATCCATAAAACAGATGCAAATAGATTTCCAGGACATGAAAAACTCCACTGAAAGTCTACACAGCAGAATGAGCCAATGTGAGGACAGAATTTCAGATATAGAAGATAAGATTGCAATTAGTGACCAGGAAAAGAAAAATTGCTTCAAAATTATAAGGGGACATGAGAAATCAATCCAGCAGCTGCTAGATGATGCAAAGAATAACATAAGGTTGATTGGGCTCAATGAAGAAACAGGAGAGAGTGCAGATGACATAAAAAATCTCTTCACAGAAAGAGTTGGTAGAAAACTTCCCAAGCAGGGGAAAAGAGCTTGACATACAGATAAGTGAGGCATATAGGACTCCAAATAGCCTTGATCAAAAAAAACCTACACATAGGCTTGTAATTGTTAAGATTCCAGAAACACAACAGAAGAACAAAGTTCTCCAAGCAGTCAGAGAAAAGAAACAAATCATATACAAAGGAAAGCCCATCAGAATCACAGCAGACTTCTCAACACAAACCATCAAGGCAAGAAGAGCTTGGAGTGACATATTCCAAGCCCTAAAAGAAAACACCCTCCAACCCAGATTGATGTACCCTGCAAAACTATCTTTCAAAATTGATGGAGAAATAAGACACTTTCATGACAAAGAGCACCTTAGGAACTTCGTGAATACCAAACCAGCACTCCAAAGAATTTTACACAATATCCTAGGAACAGACATTGAGGATCACAACCCCAGGAAGCAAAGCAGAAGGAACCCATCTGGCATGACAAGAAATTAAATGTAAAGGGGGAGAACCCAACAAAAAGAAAAAGTCATGGCAATGACAAGTCAATACATTTCAGTTATAACCATCAATGTTAATGGTCTCAATTCACCAATCAAAAGAAATAGACTGGCAGAATGGGTCAAGAAGCAAAATCCAACAATATGCTGCATACAAGAAACACACTTAATTCAAAAGGAAACTCATAGACTGAAAGTTAAAGGGTGGAAAACAATACTGCATGCGACAGGAACCCCAAAAAAAGCAGGAGTAGCTATCCTCTTGGCAGATCAAGTAGATTTCAAACCAACACTAATTAAGAGAGATGAAGAAGGACACTACATCCTTGTAAAGGGAAGAATCCAAGAGGAAGAGATGACAATCATAAATATCTATGCACCAAACACTAGTGCACCCAACTATATAAAACAAATACTAATGGACATGAAAAGTCATATATGCACTAATACACTTGTAGTGGAGGACCTCAACACCCCACTGTCACAAATAGATAGATCAACTAGACTAAAAATAAGTAATGAAATACTAGAACTCAATTGAACTCTTGAACAAATGAACTGAACAGATGTTTACAGAGTCTTCCACCCCACAAAATCAGAATACACATTCTTCTCACTTGCACATGGGTCATCCTCCAAAATAGAGCACATACTCACACACAGAACATGTTTAAGTAAGTGCAAAGGAATTGAAGTTATCCCCTGTATATTATCAGACCATAGTGCGATGAAATTGGAGATCCATAGCAAAAGAAACTCAAAAAACTTCATAAACACGTGGAAATTGAACAACACACTTCTGAATAACCAATGGGTCACAGAGGAAATTAAAGAAGAAATCAGACAGTTCCTTCAATTAAATGACAATGACAATACCACATATCAGAATCTATGGGACACAATGAAAGCAGTCTTACAAGGGAAATTCATAGCAGTGAATATGCATATTAGGAAAACAGAATGAGCCCAATTAAACAACCTGATGCTGAACCTCAAGCTTCTAGAAAAAGAAGAGCAGGACAACCCCAAAGCTCATACAAGGGAGGAAATTATAAAGATCAGAGGAGAAATCAATGCAATGGAGACTAAGAGAATGATACAAAAAATCAATGAAGCCAAGAGTTGGTTCTTTGAAAGAATCAACAAAATTGACAAACCTTTAGCCAACCTTGTCAGAAAAAGCAAAGAAAAGGCCCAAATCCATGCAATTAGGAATGAAAAGGGTGAAATGACAACAGACCCAGCAGGAATCCAGAGGATCATCAATACCTACTTCCAGAACCTATACTCCAGTAAGACGGACAACACAGAAGAAATGGACAGATTCCTAGATACATATGAATTACCAAAGTTGAACGAAGAAGACCTAAAAATTCTGAACAACCCAATATCAACCAATGAAATTGAAAATGTAATTAAAAACTTATCAACTAAGAAAAGCCTGGGCCCTGATGGCTTCACTGCTGAATTCTACAAGACATTTAGAGAGGAACTGCTACCGCTACTGTTTAAACTCTTCAATGAAATTGAAAGGGAAGCAATACTCCCAAATTCATTCCTGGAAGCAAGCACCACCTTGATCCCCAAAGCACAGAAAGACCCAACTGAAAAACAGAACTATAGGTCAATCTCACTAATGAACATAGATGCAAAAATCCTTAATAAGATAATGGCAAACAGAATGCAGAAGATCATCAAGAAGATCATACACCCTGATCAAGTGGGATTCATCCCAGGGATGCAGGGATGGTTCATTATACGAAAATCAATTAATGTAATACACTATATCAATAGAGCCAAGGACAAAAACCATATGATTATCTCCATAGACGCAGAAAAAGCATTTGACAAAATCCAACATGCATTTATGATAAAAACCCTACAAAAAATTGGAATGGATGGTCTCTACCTCAAACTGATAGAAGCCATCTGTTAAAAACCAACAGCCAATATCATACTAAATGGTCAAAAACTGAAATCCTTCACACTAAAATCAGGAACAAGACAAGGATGTCCACTATCACCACTCTTGTTCAATATAGTTCTGGAAACATTAGCCATGGCAATTAGGCAAGAGAAAGAAATAAAAGGAATAAAGATAGGTAATGAAGAAGTCAAATTGTCATTATTTGCAGCTGACATGATACTCTACATAGAAGACCCCAAGAACTCCACCAAAAGACTTCTAGACTTAATAACCAAATTCAGTCAAGTAGCTGGTTATGAGGTCAACACACAAAAATCAATAGCTTTCCTCTACACCAATGACAGACTCACTGAGAGAGAAATAGGGCAAATAATTCCTTTCACAATAGCATCCAAAAAACTGAAATACCTAGGAATCATCCTAACGAAAGAAATCAAAGACCTCTTCTCTGAAAACTATGGCACTCTGAAAAGAGAGATTGAAGATGATATCAGAAAATGGACAGACATCCCCTGCTCCTGGGTAGGAAGGATTAATATAGTGAAAATGGCCATACTTCCAAAACTGCCATATAGATTTAATGCAATTCCAATTGAGATCCCAGAAGCATACTTCATAGACCTCGAGAAAACAACCCAAAAATTCATTTGGAGTAAGAAGAGACCCAGAATAGCAAAAGCAATTCTAGGTAACAGAGACATGGCAGGGGGTATCACAATCCCCAACCTGCAACTCTAATACAAAGCTACTGTGATAAAAACAGTATGGTACTGGCAAAGAAACAGACTTGAGGACCAGTGGAACAGATTAGAAGATGCAGAAACAACGCCAGACACACTCAGCCATCTCATCTTTGATAAAGGAGCCAAACACCCTCACTGGAGGAAAGATAGCCTCTTTAATAAATGGTGCTGGAAAAATTGGGCTTCAACTTGCCAAAGATTAAAACTAGACCTGTATCTCTTACCATGCACTAAACTAAAATCAAAATGGATTAAAGATCTAAATATTAAAATAGAAACTCTGAACCAATTGGAACAGAGGTTAGGTAGAACCCTTGAAGACATCTGTGTAGGAAAAGATTTTATGAACGAAACCTCAGTTGCCCGTGAACTAGCACAAACAATCAACAAATGGGATCTCTTCTTATTAAAAAGCTTCTGCACAGCAAGAGAAACCACCAGCAGTGTGAAGAGACAACCCACAATGTGGGATAAAATCTTCACCTGCTCTTCCTTAGACAAAGGTCTACTATCTCGAATCTATAAAGAACTTCAAAAGATCAGACCTCCCAAATTTAAAGACCCAATCCAAAAATGGGCATCTGAAATGAACAGACATTTCTCAGACAAAGAAGTAGAAATAGCAAATAAATACATGAAAAAATGTTCAACATCATTGGTCATTCGAGAGATGCAAATGAAAACAACACTGAGATTCCACTTCACTCCAGAAAGAATGGCTGCTATCATGAAATCAACCAATAACAAATGCTGCTGGGGCTGTGGGGAAAGAGGAACCCTGCTCCACTGCTGGTGGGAGTGTGGACTGGTGCAAGCACTGTGGAAATCAGTATGGAGATACCTCAAAGAACTAGGACTGGAAGTCCCATTTGACCCCGCTATTCCACTGCTGGGTATCTTCCCCAAAGAATTAAAAGAATCATACCACAGTGATATATGTGCACCCATGTTCATAGCAGTGCAGTCTGTAATAGCTAAAACTTGGAAACAGTCCAAATGCCCACCAACTGGAGACTGGATAAAGAAAATGTTGTTTTTTAATAAAATGGAGTACTACTCAGACATCAAAAATGAGAAATTAGAGATATTTATAGCTAAGTGGATGCACATTGAGGCAATACTCTTAAGTGAAATAAATAGGACACACATGTGTAAATACCGAATAGTTTCTCTGGTGTGAGAAACTGAAAGTATAAATAAGGACTAAATGTATAATAGGTAATGTGAAATAGGAAGAAAAGGGGCAAAGGGGAAGGAAGTGGGAGGGCTAGGGGAAAGGATAAAAGGGAATGGGATTAATATGAGAAAATGGAAAAATAGGAACAAAATCTTTGTAATAGGGAGGACTGGAGGGGTTGAAGGGAGGGCTGGGCGAGGGTGAAAAATAAGAACCAAGAGAGATTATGTAAAGGTGCAAATTTCCAATGATGAATGTCATTATATTGTATACCTAAAATGTCCAATGATTAGAATGAATAATCGATAATGCAAATTAGGAAGAAAAGGTCCAAAGGGGTAGGGGTAGTGGGAGGGGCAGGGGAAAGGAAAGGAGGGAAAGGGAAAATGATAAGAAATGGAAAAAATGGAATTAAAGTCTTTGCAAATAGGGAAGGGTGGAGGGCGTGAAGGGAGGGCTAGGAATGCGGAAAAAATAAGAACCAAGATGCATTATATAAAGGTACAATTCCCAATGAGAAATGTAATTGTGTTGTATACCTATAATGTACCAATAAAAGAATTTAATACAAAACAAAATATTCAGGCTCAACCTATTAGTATTTCTCATTCTTTTCATATGGCCTTTTCTGACTGTCAGGGGGTACATTTGCAATTTCTCTCAAATAACCCAGACTGGCCAGAGGAAGGCAATCTCAAACTTCAGTTCAGTGGATTCATTATTAGGTCCCTAGATGGAAGCATTCCTCTCTTTGGAACTAAGACCTCTAGATCAGCAGAGCCCAAAGTTGCAAGTAAAGGAAGCAAAAATTTTGCTAATAGAGTACTAGGAATAATTTTGCATGGAAACGTTCCCATTTCTACACCTTAATTATTGGACTCCTAAATTGTGGCTATGGGAGAAATGTCACTTTAAATCAGAAGCAGATTTAACTCAGTGGTGCCACCTCCTCCTTACAAGCACAAAGTCCTGAGTTCAATCCCTGGTCCAAAAAAAAAAAAAAGCAGATTTAGAGCACATCTTATATCCTGGGGTACACTGCCCCAGTACGACAGGAATTGCCACCTAGCTGGCATTGTTACTGGGTCTTCAAAAGGCTTCTTCTCCATACTATTAAGCCAGCTGCTTCAAGACAATGAGAAATCTGGTAAGTTCAGTGAATTCTATGAGCTTGGGCCCAACTGCTGTACTTTATTTGCTATGAAGTGAGTTCCTTAGTCATTGTGATTCTATGGAAAATGCCAGGATGACGAATAATATATTCTGTAAATCATGAATCACAGTTTCAGCAGAAACATTGTGACTAGAGAGGAAAATCCCTACCCAGAGCAAATGTCTGTTCCAGTAAGAACACAGTATTGCCTTTCCATGATAGAAGTGGTCTAGTGTAATCAACCTGGCACCAGGTAGATGACTGAACCTCTTGAAGAATGGTGCCATTGAGAAGTTTCAGTGTTATGTTCAGATCCACTTTGGTAAGTCCATATTGCTAAGCCAGTGTGCAACCACCATCTCTGGACAACAAGCATATACCTCCTAGCAGTTCTACCTCTATGACTGAACCTGGACTGATGACTTGAGTACTAAGAGTGGTTTCAGGAAAGTATAAATTTAAGACTAGCCTCTCAGAATTGGTTCTAGGTTATCTGGAATTGGTTTTCTCATCTTTGTTTTATAATAACTTACTCCATATATATTTAAACCATTGAAAGTACTACTCAAAACTGAATAAACTTTTTGATGGCACATACAAAACGGAGTATTCAGGTAATACTCACTAGAGACTGGATCAACATATTAAGACAACTTTTCTGAATGTCTGGAGGTACACTTGCAAAGCTTCTCTCAGACCAAAACCTTGCAAAATGCATCACAATCCACCTGTCAAAATTACAGAATCCCAAATCAGAAAAATGATATTATTTTTTATTACAACAGTCAGTATTTTTGTTTTAATTATATAAATATATATATTTGACCAACTGTTAATTTGATGAGCTCTAAGATGGATGTAACTATATTTCCTTTTCTATAAACATGTATTTTAAACCCATGTTGCATTGTGTGCAGATTTTAACATAACAATGGTTCAGCTAAAATAAATTGATAATTGAGTGATATCTAAATCAATACTTCTACCCAACTGGTATAACTAGTTAAGCCCTAAACTACTTATATTGTACCTAAGTCTAAAATTGGCCACAAAATTGGCCACAAAATAAAAGAACAAAATCCATAAATTAGTAATGGTAGCACTACTCAAGATAACTTACTTCATGCAGTCAGCAAAAAGATTTTCCACTCCAACTGAATGAGCAATAATTAGGCATTCTACTACAGACGCCAACGTTCTGGGAACAGGCTAAAATTGATAGAAAACACCACATTTATTCTTTTTCAATTACCAGAGGCTAAAATTACTTGGCTCAGAAAGAAAATCTAATTTATATACCTAAACTATGAAATTTAAAAACTGATGAATTTTAAAATGCATTTTCCACACATAGTTCTTTACCTGAAATAAATTTCTGCCAGTACTCCGCCTCTATACATGCTCTTGTCAATGTCCTAAAATTTTATTTCTTAAAAACACTTTTCCACTCAAAAATCTGCACACAGACTTTTATAGCAGCTTTATTCATAATGATGAACACTTGGAAGCAACTAAGATGTCCTTCTGCACGTGAATGTATAAGTAAACTGTAGTTTAGCCTTGCAATGGAATATTCAGCATGGAAAAGAACTGAGATTTCAAGTGATGAAAAGACACAGAGAAAACTTGAATACCTATTACTAAGTTAATACTAATGAGAAGCCAATTTGAAAAGGCCACATACCACATATATGACTCCAACTGTATAACAATCTAAAAAGAACCCCCAAACTTTAGGGATAATAAAAAGATCAATGGTTTCCAGGGGGTAGGGAGAGGAAAAGAATTTCTGGGACACTGAAAATACTCTGTATGATACTATCATGATGGATACACATCATTATACATTTCTCTGAACCCTTGGAATATACAATATGATGAGTGAGCCCTAATGTAAACTATAGACTTTGGGTAATAATTATGTCAAGGTAGGTTCATCATTTGTATCAAATGTACCACTCTGGTGAGGGATTCTGATAATGGAGAGGTTATATATGTATGGAGGCAGTGAGTATATGGGATATCTCTGTACCTTCCTCTCAATTTTGCTGTGAAACTGTAATTGCCCCTTAAAAGTTTTTAAAAAGTCTGTTACTATTTTAAAATCAAGTATCTCTCATAAGTTTTAGTTTTATAGAATAGCACTTGAGCTCTTTTAGCTGCCACAATGCACGTAATTTTTCTTCTAACTTCTTTTAGCTCAGTTTTTATAAGCAAAAGTGATATAATTATTTCTGGCACCTCACACTGCAATGCAACCATATAGTCTATTCTGATTCCTAAAATATAAATATTACTACCATATTTCCTTGCAAGTAATATCTAGCCAGAAAATAAGCCCTAGCATGATTTTTCAGGATGCTCATAATATAAGCCCTACCCACCAAAATAAGCCCCAGTTATGATGGTCAGACAGACAGAAGCATTTAGTATGTCCACTGCAAGACATGACAGATGTATTGAATTATAAAAATAGTATTAATATATAATTAAATATAAATAATATTATTGATGTTAATACTTAAAGTAAATAACAATAACTTATAATTAAGTATTTGTAAATACCCAATTGGGCAACTTGTGAGAGGTAAACACCTAATAGATGAACTCAAGACTTACTGCTGAATGACCAATCAGAGTACAGATACAATAACATGTGCACTTGATAACAAACGAACATGGTTATGTCTAATATGAATCTTCATAATTTAATATGTTGTGTGTTGTAATGATACATTTAATGCATCCTTGTGAAATAAAGAAACATTTTCTGAATTTTGGTGCCTGCAATTTTTCATCATTTTGTGTGGACTCTTATTCCTGTCATCATTTTATCACTCTTGTCTCATAAGTCTTTAATTTACACTTGATAATGGAAACTTTGTGAAGCCTTGCCTGCAAGAAGAGGTCATGACTTGGGTGAAGAATTCATGGGATAAAAATCACTGACAGCTGTGTTGCCAATACACTACGAGCAGCCTACATGGACAATAAGTGCTCATTTAAGGACAGCTCTATTGCTGGACATGAAAGATTGGGGCCAATAGTTCTATAGGAAATCGAGTAGCAAGAAATTCAGGTCAGAATTCAGGGTTTAGAGTTATAATGATGTTCCAGAAGATGACATGGCTGTATTTGAATAAATGTAGATTTTTGTTCATGAATGTTGTGAATGTTGTACATGAATAAATGCAGATTGTTGCACATTAAAAAAAGACATTTCCTGAAAATAAACCCTATTGTGTCTTTTTGGAGCAAAAATCAGTATGAGAAAATGAAAAAATGGAAACAGAGTGTTTGTAGACAGGGAGGGCAGGGGAATGGGGAAAAAATAAGAACCAAGATATATTATGTAAAGGTACAAATTTCCAATGATGGAAATATTGTATATTGTATATCCAAAATGTACCAATAAAATTAATTTTAAAAAAGAATAAAGTAATTGTCCATGGAGCTTTAAATATCTGCAGAGATATCCCAAATGATATCTCTGTTTATTTTTATGTCTTGATGGGCTGGGGATTTAGTTCAGTGGTTTCACCACCTGCTGTGCAAGCGGAAGGACCTGAGTTCGATCCCTGGTACCAAAAAAAAACCAAACGATTTTATTTTTATGTCTTGGCTGCAATGAGGAGGAATGTGTCAAGAAGTTTGGTAAAAAATAACATTTTAATACAGAACTGCTAACATGGAAGGTTAGGTAATAAAGTAAGATGGAAAGGGGGGAAATCAATAAACAGAAACAAAAAACAAAAACAAGAAAAAGAGGATTTAATTAGATCATAATATAGAACATACTTTCTTATGGAACATATATAGAAGTAATGCATTAAAAAACAAATAAAGGTAAATATAGGTAGGGAAAGCAATTTAATACTCTTGGTGTTAAGTATCTGTGCTATATATTATGCAAGCCATGTATTTTCAGGTTTTGAACTATGTTCCTAGGTAGGTCTATTCAATTAGTTTGAATTCTTTTTATACACATCTATTAATTGTGATTTTGGGTGTATAGACTTAAAGATCAACAAGCCAATTTATATATCTAATCTAAACGTATATTTCTAAAGATTTGTTTTCAAAGCAAAAGTTTCTTTAGAAATGTCTCTAGCATTTCTAAAAAGGTCAATGATTTTCAAATTTTTAATTATGCACTATTGATTTAATTATGCACTAATACTACTCTCCTAAAAGTGTTACATTAGTATTTAAGAACTGAATATATTTTGTTTTGCATATTAATAATTTAAACTAAACAATTAAAATCCCCTTAAGATAACTGGTGGTTCTCCAGGTTGTCTTAAAATCAGAAATGACCATCACTATAGAGATTATACAGTGATAATTCTACTACCAAGTTAAGTAATTTGGGTTTTAGATCCTCTTCAGACCACAGTAATGAATTATTATGAGAGAATGGGCTACTTGAATAGACATACTTGATAGCCCAAGAACACCCAGCAGTCTGAAAAATTATAAAAGTATGTAACAGGCTTTTAAAAAAATCCAGTAGTCTAATTTATGTAGGGTAAACCAGCCTTATGCAACACAAAATCTATTAACTGACATACAGCAAGAATAATTTTCATCAAAATTATTAAAATACAAAATAATTTGCTGTTTAAAGCAGAGGCTGGTAAACTACATCCTGTGGGGTAAATCTAGCTCACCATTGTTTTTGTGAATAAAATTTTATTGGAATACTACCATCCATTTCATTTATATATTGTTTATAGCTGCCTTTGATCTACAACAGCAAGATAGTTGTGATGGAGACTGTATGACTCACAAAGTCTCAAATATTTACTATCTGGCCTTTCACAGAAAAAGTCTGCTGAGTTCTGGTTTACAGATAACTCTGGATCTCTGAGTATATGGAAATGCTTATTCCTAGTGTTTTTGTAATAAGATGACTTGACCTTTAGTCATTTTCAAAACCTAAGGGAGGGCTGGGGATTTAGCTCAGTGGTTCCGCCGCCTGCCTTGCAAGTGCAAGGTCCCGAGGTTGATCCTGGTACCAAAAAAAAAAAAAACTAATGGAGAATTTAGGAAGACATATTTAGATTATTGCCTAAAACACAGTTTTATTTTTTTTCCAATTTATAAATGTGTAAAACTATGAGTAACTTTAAGGAAGTAACAACTGATTCCATATTTGCTATGAGAAATACAAGTTCACCTCCTTTCTTTTAAAGCACTTCTATTCACAGTATATCCTTGGACCACTGCCAGTCAGCCAACTGCTTATTACAGGTTCACAAAAAGACAAATATTGAATTAGAAATAAACAATGTTGAATGTATTTTTAAAGCAATTTAACAGAGGAAATTTTAGTATCCTGAATCTAATAACAAAAACATTAGGATTTTTTTTTCTCAAAGATTCTCATTTAATTTACCCAGAAATTGTGTGTGTGTGTGTGTGTGTGTGTGTGTGTGTGTGTGTGTATGTTTCACAGGGCAGCAAACAGTAAATATGTAGTATAGTATCTTAAACCATTAAATATTATTATACTTGCAAGCAACACCAGGTACAGGGTTTACTATGACTTAAAAAGTTTCACAAAAAAGTTACATCACTTACAGAATTCTCATGCTTTCTACCTTGTGAGTTTTATGGTGGACAATGAGATTTGACTTACAACTGAAGAACTTCACATATTCTTTACATTCATATGGCTTCTCTCCTGTGTGAGTTTTCTGATGACAGATGAGGTTAGATTTCCTACTAAAGGCTTTCCCACACTGAGGACATCCATTGGATTTTTCTCCTATATGTATTCTGTGATGAACAGTAAGGACTGCCTTCTGGCGGAAGGATTTCCCACATTCATTACAAATATAGGGTTTTTCCCCTGTGTGAATTCTTTGATGAAATGTGAGGGTTGTCTTTTGGCAGAAGGATTTCCCACATTCATTACAAATACAGGGTTTCTCTCCTGTGTGAGTTCTCTGATGTACTGTGAGGGTTGTCTTCTGGATAAATGCCTTCCCACACTCTTTACATTGATATGGTTTCTCGCCTGTGTGAGTTCTTTGATGATCGATGAGGTATGACTTCTTTCTAAAGGCACTTCCACACTGAGTACATTTATAGGCTTTCTCCCATGTATGTGTCTTGTGATGTCTATTGAGGATTGCCTTCTGGCGGAAGGACTTCACACAGTCAAGACAAGGTAGGGTTTCCCCTCTATATGTGTTTTTTCATGAAGAGTGAGGGCTGTCTTCTGACAGAAGGCTTTTCCACATTGATTGCAAACACAGGGTTTCTCGCCTGTGTGAATTCACTGATGTTCAATGAGGTGTGATTTTCTTCTGAAGCTATTTCCACAGTAAGGACACTGAAACGGTTTCTCTTCTGTTTGAGATCTTTGATGCATAATAAAAACAGGCTTTCTGCACAGGAATTTCCCATATTTGCTGTATGCAGAGGGCTTCTTTTCTATAAGATTACGGGAATGGACACCCAGTTCACACTCTTCCATGAAACCAATTCCATCCTTATTATATTCAAATGTTCTTTCTCTTTTGTGAGCTCTACTATGTGAAAATAACATTCCTTTCATAAGGAAGGATTTGTCACATCCATTACATTCAAACGGTTGCTCTGGAGTTTGAACTTTCTGCTGTTGAGTAAGCTCTTGTTTACCACTGAGATTCCTTTCTGTTTGTTTATGGAGATTTACTGCAGGATGGATTTTTTCATGCTTAGTATTGAGGATTGATTTCTGCCATCCATTACTCTCACCAACCTTTTCTTTTACAGGGTTTATATTTCTAATAACTAATTCTGAAATATTTTTCAAAACTTTTCCATCAGGTTTATGTTCATATAATGTTTTTGAAATAATATGGTTCTTTCCTAGAGTAAGTGTTTTCCCATAAATATTACTTCTCTCCTTAACTGGTTTTCTGTGATTGATGAATATAACTGATCTAGAATGTATGTCTTGGTATTCTTTGAACTTCACTAAAACATCTTCAGCCTTCCCATCTTTCAGGTAGCTCTGACTTGGAAAAATTCTCTCTGTCCATAGTTCTTCTCCTTGTTCCAGCTTGTAGATCATATCAGGGTTAGTTATGTGAAACCCCATAGAGATGAAGTGGCAATAGTTTTCCAACATCACATCCATGTAGAGGGCCTTCTGAGCTGTGCCCAGTTGCTGCCACTCTTCCTCAGTGAAGCCCACAGTCACATCCTTCAATGACACTGATCTCTTAGACATGGCTTCGAGTTTTGTAAGAGATGGACCTTCTCTTTTGGAAAAGGGAAGAGTCCCAGAACACAGTGGGTTGGCACAGAATATCCATCCATCTGTCTGTCTCTCTATGCAGTAGTCGCTGTATGTAGGGGACCCGCCCCCTTCTCTCTTCCTACCCCCGAGACAGCAGGTCTTGCGTTCAAACAGGCAAAATCCTAAAGCACAGTTTTAATTGGTGGCAAAAATACAAAGTCCTCTATAATCTTATACATGAAATCCAAAAATTTTCAATTGTGTAAAGAGCAGGATTGTGAAGTTAATAAAATGACTAAAGCTTGCTCTAGATAGGAGCCAGCTGTCCATTACATTACATCCAAATTTGTATTTACTGTGAAGTGTGTTATAAGTTTATAACATTTAAGTCACTGTTAAGAGACTAAGTGGGAACTAAAAGTTTAAAATTATACATATATATGTTAAAAAGTTATATATATATAAACATATATATATAAACATATATATATATTTATATATATATAATGGTCTAGTTCTTGATGTCCCCCCAAAGCCTCATGCAGTCTTAGGCAGCTTTGTCGTGGGTGGCTGAAAAATATGTGATGGTGGGATTAAGGGCGTGTGATTACTAAACCAGTACACTGATTGATTTGTCAGTGGCCTAATCCCAGTAGTCTGGATAAGACAAAAGGGGCAGAAAGGTGCTATTAAGGTTCCCTTCTTGCTTTTGTTACCATGTGGGAGCCATGAACTGTTTCTCAGCTGTGATGCCCTTCTGTCATGTGCCACTCTGCCTTGGAGCCAGCTGATTATGGACTGAAATCTCTACAAACTGAGCTAAATAAACCCTTCCCCTTTATCTTTGTGTGTCAGATATTTTTTCTCAGCAACAAGAGAAAAGTAACTGAGAATATATGTATATATATTCAGAAGTATATTTCTAAAAATATATATTATAAAATATGTAAAGCCAAAAAAATTTGTTTTTGTACCAGGGATTGAACTCGGGTCCTTGCGCTTGCGATGCAGGCAGAAGAACCACTGAGCAAAATCCCTGGACCTAGAGCAAAAATTTTTAAGGATTAGGTTAATGAAAATAGAAACTTCTCTCAAACATCCATTACCACAGTAATACTGTAATACACATCAAAATATGCATCTGAATTATAGTAAAATTTTTTAAACAAAATGCTATGCTGATAAAAAGCAACAGTTTCTGTTGTTTTAATAGAAGCAAAAATGCTCTTCATGTTTTAAAAAATTAAGTGGAGATCCTTTTGTGGTTTATAAGTGTGATAATTATGTTTTCACACCATTATGTGAGAGGCACCTCCCTCAAACCATGTTAAAATGTTAGCACATTACCTGTTGGACATAAAAAATAAAGAATAAAAAAATAATTATTGAAAGTAAAACACAAGAAGCTGCATGTAACTCATGTATTCATGAATACAACAAAAATTAGAGGTAATGGTATTAAAAACTACTCACAAAAATGATTTTTACAACTTCAGAAAGATGTAATTGGGGGCCGGGGATTTAGCTCAGTGGTTTTGCTGCCTGCTGTGCAAGCGCAAAGACCCGAGTTCGATCTCCAGTACCAAAAAAAAAGAAAGATGGAATTGGTTTATTGAAGGAGTCTCAGTTCAGAGGAGATACTGACATAAAACTTTTCCCCCAAACTAGTTCTTCTAACTAAGCTGTCAAATTTCCCCCTTTTATCGTCCCTTAATAACATTATAAGCAGATTCTATAACTTCTGGTTTTATTCTTAAGCTTCATTATAGTTTTAACACCTATTTCATATCCGATCTCCAGCACTTCCATTTTCTGAGTTTAATTCTATGAAAGAGGGCATGGATGCTTATGACTACCTTATGTAATTAAGCATACACTAAGATGGTACAGTGGACACTTGACTTACAATCTCAATTGGTTCCTGAGGACTGGTTGTAACTAAGTCAGTACAGCTGAGATCTGGATGTTTACCTGGGAAAATGCTATACATAACAAGAGGGAGGTAAATCTTCCATTAACCTAATTAACCCAAGTTGTTCAAGTGTCAGGCTGGTCTTAACTTCAGGGTCCACTCTACTAGGGATTTGTCCTTGACTTTACTCTAATTCAGATGCTGGTGGCCTTTGCTGCTGTGTGGCTCTTTTAAGGGCTCCTATTAGTTAAATTGATTTAGTATTTTTAATATTTAAAGTGCTATTACAACTAAAGTTAAAAATATAAAAGGTAATAATGAGTTACTTCAACCACTACGTAAAGATTTCTGAGACTCAATAATTACCTTCTGAAAGAAATTACAATAATCTCTTCTTAAAATGTAGATTGCTACTTCTTTTAATCCTTCTAATCCGTACATGTCAGCAATACTGAGTATCTGACTAAAATAAAAATAGATGTACTGTTAATTCTTAAATTTAAAAAATTCAAAGCATAAGATATAATAATTTCTTGATAATATACAGTCTGTTTAGAAAAAGAATCGGAATTATTTTAATCCTAACATTTTAACATAATAAACATTCTTTACAGATTATAAAAAGGACATAGGCAAAAATTGAAAGCATTGGCTCATGATTTCCTTAGTGGTGAATAACAAGAAGTAAATTTGGAGATGTTTCAAATCTCCCTCATTTGCTCAGTGACATATAGAACAAATTCCAGGAAACTGCATTGAAGGCTATATATGTTACATCAATCTTTGTAACAAATTTATATAATGAGAGTTTAGGAGGGAATTCATTGATGCTTAACATATCAAAAATACCTAAAAATGACTCTAAAATTAGAGACAGCACCAAATCACCAGAGAGTTTGGCTAGTATTTTCATTTGGCTAGTATTTTCAAGTACCTACACATATTTTAGGTAGGTAGGAAACCTACAAGCCTTGAAAGCACAATAAAAATTCATGTAGGTTGCCAGGGGATGAAACTTTAACACTTAATCCCTGTGATCCATGATATGTTCCTTCCAGAAACATATTTGTTTTGTTTGAAATTTAAAGAACCTCTATGAATTGTTAAAATTAAAAGGTATATTTCATTTGTCTGATATTAGAATATAAAGAAAAAGGAAGACATCTGGAAAAGAAGAACAAGAGGGAATTTCACTCTCTAGTAGAATATCAGAAGCATAAATGGTATTTCACTACATAACATACAAGAATCACATAATTATTAGTCTTTAGGATACCTTTATATCCTTTAAATTAAGGTTTTTCTTTTCTTTTGATGTTTAAAAAAACCTTGAAATTTAAAAATAAAGTAGTAAAATAGTATTCAATTTTAGATAAAATATTGGTTAATGGATTCCAAGTGTGAACTCAGCCTGGGCAACTTAGGGAGATCCTATCTCAAAAGGACAGGATGGGAAAGGATGGGACGGGACAGGGACAGGACAGGACAGGACAGGACAGGACAGGACAGGACAGGACTGGAAAGGAGAAAAGAAAACAAAAAAAGGGTCAGTGAAATAGCTCAGTGGGAGAGTGCTTGTCTAATGTGTATGAGGCCCTGGGTTCAACCTTTTGAGTATTGCAGAAGAAATCTAGGAAGGGAGGGAGGGAAAGAAAGAAATAAAAAGATTCTTCTAACAATTTAAGTCTAATGAAGAGCTTTCTTAATCTTATTATTACTGGTTACTATGTCATATTTTATTCTAAATAAGATGACTTATTTTTAGATATTCCTTAAACACACTCAAGATACAGCAAAATAGATCATAAAATTTAGGGAAGCTTCTACTTCATTGACACTGCAACATAAGAAAGCAAAACATGTAAAATATTAAGATTTTATATTTAAATTTATTAAAAAGTAATACATACCCAACATTAGCTTTGTCTGGAAAATCCAAAGTTCCTCCATAGATAAAATGCATCATAACATTCATTTCTACATGGTTTATACTGCAAAATAAAACAAAATTCAAATCCAGAAATAATTAAGGTTTACATGCTGTTGTCTCATAAAACTTTTAGCCAAGATAAAGTTCTAATTTATATTGTTCAAACAACATCCATGTACATATAGCATTGAAATGAAGCATACTTGTGAATTTCTACATGAGTTATAAAATGTTATTAGTATATTATCAAATCACTGATTATTTATTGAGCATCTTTTTCTAGACTTTTAGAGTTGATGAGATGTTAGAGGTCAGCATCTAAACTCTGACTCACTGGAGGTGTAGTTCAGTGGTAGAGTACTTGCCTAGCATATATGAAGCCCTAGTTTGATCACCAGCACCACAAAAAGAAAAAGAAAATCCTCTCCTCAGCATCTTTGATAAATGGTCTCTCGTCTTAAAGATGAACTATATTCACTAAAAATATTCTTGCAGTGCATATTTCCTTTTGTCTCGCATCTTTTTTTATTAGTACACATTACTTATACAAATTAAGGCATTTCATTTTGGCAGACTATACTTTGATCATTTTCTCCCATCTTTCCGCTAGTTTTACATTTTCAGGGAGGGTCAATGCATGTATTTTGATTATATTCATCCCCTACTATACACCCCTGTGGTGTATACACATTTCTTGATTTGTAATACTTATCAGTGATTCTAGCTTGGCTAATGTCCTCATTACAGTACTGAAAAAGTAAAGATATAAAGGAAATATTTTGAAGTGTTAACTTTTATGACCAACTGGCTACTGTATCTTTTTTTTAAATTAAATTCTTTTATCGGTACATTGTAGGTATACAACACAATTACATTTCTCATTGGGAATTGTACCTTTATATAATGCATCTTGGTTCTTATTTTTTCCGCATTCCTAGCCCTCCCTTCACGCCCTCCACCCTTCCCTATTTACAAAGACTTTAATTCCATTTTTTCCATTTCTCATCATTTTTCCTTTCCCTTCTTTCCTTTCCCCTGCCCCTCCCACTAGCCCTACCCCTTTGGACCTTTTCTTCCTATTTCACATTTTCGATTATTCATTCTAATCATTGGTACATTTTAGGTATACAATATAATGACATTCATCATTGGAAATTTGTACCTTTACATAGTTTCTCTTGGTTCTTATTTTTCTCTCTTGCTCAGCCCTCCCTTCAACCCCTCCATTCCTCCCTATTTACAAAGATTTTGTTCCTATTTTTCCATTTTCTTATATTAATCCCATTCCCTTCTATCCTTTGACCTAGCCCTCTCACTTCCTTCCCCTTTGCCCCTTTTCTTCCTATTTCACATTACCTATTATACATTTAGTCCTTATATATACTTTCAGTTTCTCACACCAGAGAAACTATTCGGAATTTATTCATGTGTGTCTTATTTATTTCACTTAAGAGTATTGCCTCAATGTGCATCCACTTAGCTATAAATATCTCTAATTTCTCATTTTTGATGGCTGAGTAGTACTCCATTTTATAAAAAAACAACATTTTCTTTATCCAGTCTCCAGTTGATGGGCATTTGGGCTGTTTCCAAGTTTTAGCTATTACAAACTGTGCTGCTATGAACATGGGCGCACGTATATCACTGTGGTATGATTCTTTTAATTCTTTGGGGAAGAGCCCCAGCAGTGGAATAGTGGGGTCAAATGGGACTTCCAGTCCTAGTTCTTTGAGGTATCTCCATACTGATTTCCACAGTGCTTGCACCAGTCTACACTCCCACCAGCAGTGGAGCAGGGTTCCTCTTTCCCCACAGCCCCAGCAGCATTTGTTATTGGTTGATTTCATGATAGTAGCCATTCTTTCTGGAGTGAAGTGGAATCTCAGTGTTGTTTTCATTTGCATCTCTCGAATGACCAATGATGTTGAACATTTTTTCATGTATTTATTTGCTATTTCTACTTCTTTGTCTGAGAAATGTCTGTTCATTTCAGATGCCCATTTTTGGATTGGGTCTTTAAATTTGGGAGGTCTGATCTTTTGAAGTTCTTTATAGATTCGAGATAGTAGACCTTTGTCTAAGGAAGAGCAGGTGAAGATTTTATCCCACATTGTGGGTTGTCTCTTCACACTGCTGGTGGTTTCTCTTGCTGTGCAGGAGCCTTTTAATAAGAAGAGATCCTACTTGTTGATTGTTTGTGCTAGTTCACGGGCAACTGAGGTTTTGTTCATAAAATCTTTTCCTACACTGATGTCTTCAAGGGTTCTACCTAACCTCTGTTCCAATTGGTTCAGAGTTTCTATTTTAATATTTAGATCTTTAATCCATTTCAATTTTAGTTTAATGCATGGTGAGAGATACAGGTCTAGTTTTAATCTTTGGCAAGTTGAAGCCCAATTTTTCCAGCACCATTTATTAAAGAGGCTATCTTTCCTCCAGTGAGGGTGTTTGGCTCCTTTATCAAAGATGAGATGGCTGAGTGTGTCTGGCGTTGTTTCTGCATCTTCTAATCTGTTCCACTGGTCCTCAAGTCTGTTTCTTTGCCAGTACCATACTGTTTTTATCACATTAGCTTTGTATTAGAGTTGCAGGTTGGGGATTGTGATACCCCCTGCCATGTCTCTGTTACCTAGAATTGCTTTTGCTATTCTGGGTCTCTTCTTGTTCCAAATGAATTTTTGGATTGTTTTCTCAAGGTCCATGAAGTATGCTGCTGGGATCTCAATTGGAATTGGATTAAATCTATATAGCAGTTTTGGAAGTATGGCCATTTTCATTATATTAATCCTTCCTACCCTGGAGCAGGGGATGTCGGTCCATTTTCTGATATCATCTTCAATCTCTCTTTTCAGAGTGCCATAGTTTTCAGAGAAGAGGTCTTTGATTTCTTTCGTTAGGATGATTCCTAGGTATTTCAGTTTTTTGGATGCTATTGTGAAAGGAATTATTTGCCCTATTTCTCTCTCAGTGAGTCTGTCATTGGTGTAGAGGAAAGCTATTGATTTTTGTGTGTTGACCTCGTAACCAGCTACTTGACTGAATTTGGTTGTTAAGTCTAGAAGACTTTTGGTGGAGTTCTTGGGGTCTTCTATGTAGAATATCATGTCATCTGCAAATAATGACAATTTGACTTCTTCATTACCTATCTTTAGTCCTTTTATTTCTTTCTCTTGTCTAATTGCTGTGGCTAATATTTCCAGAATTACATTGAACAAGAGTGCTGATAGTGGACATCCCTGTCTTGTTCTTGATTTTAGTGTGAAGGATTTCAGTTTTTGACCATTTAGTATGATATTGGCTGTTGGTTTTTTATAGACGGCTTTTATGAGGTTGAGGTAGAGACCATCTATTCCAATTTTTTGTAGGGTTTTGATCATAAATGCATGTTGGATTTTGTCAAATGCTTTTTCTGCGTCTATGGAGATAATCATATGGATTTTGTCCTTGGCTCTATTGCTATAGTGTATTACACTGATTGATTTGCGTATATTGAACATTCCCTGCATCCCTGGGATGAATCCCACTTGATCAGGGTGTATGATCTTCTTGATGATTTTCTGCATTGTTTGCCATTATCTTATTAAGGATTTTTGCATCTATGTTCATTAGTGAGATTGGCCTATAGCTCTCTTTTTCAGTTGGGACTTTCTCTGCTTTGGGGTTCAAGGTGATGCTTGCTTCCAGGAATGAATTTGGGAGTATTGCTTCCCTTTCAATTTCATTGAAGAGTTTAAACAGTAGCGGTAGCAGTTCCTCTCTAAATGTCTTGTAGAATTCAGCAGTGAAGCCATCAGGGCCCGGGCTTTTCTTAGTTGATAAGTTTTTAATTACATTTTCAATTTCATTAGTTGATATTGCGTTGTTCAGAATTTTTAGGTTTTCTTCATTCAACTTTGGTAATTCATATGTATCTAGGAATCTGTCCATTTCTTATGTGTTGTCCATCTTATCGGAGTATAGGTTCTGCAAGTAGGTATTGATGATCCTCTGGATTTCTGCTGGGTCTGTTGTCATTTCACCCTTTTCATTCCTAATTGCATGGATTTGGGCCTTTTCTTTGCTTTTTCTGACAAGGTTGGTTAAAGGTTTGTCAATTTTGTTGATTCTTTCAAAGAACCAACTCTTGGCTTCATTGATTTTTTGTATCATTCTCTTAGTCTCCATTGCATTGATTTCTCCTCTGATCTTTATAATTTCTTCCCTTGTATGAGCTTTGGGGCTGTCCTGCTCTTCTTTTTCTAGAAGCTTGAGTTTCAGCATCAGATTGTTTAATTGGGCTCATTCTGTTTTCCTAATATGCATATTCACTGCTATGAATTTCCCTTGTAAGACTGCTTTCATTGTGTCCCATAGATTCTGATATGTGGTATTGTCATTGTCATTTAATTGAAGGAACTGTCTGATTTCTTCTTTAATTTCCTCTGTGACCCATTGGTTATTCAGAAGTGTGTTGTTCAATTTCCACATGTTTATGAAATTTTTTGAGTTTCTTTTGCTATGGATCTCCAATTTCATCACACTATGGTCTGATAATATACAGGGGATAACTTCAATTCCTTTGCACTTACTTAAACATGTTCTATGTGTGAGTATGTGGTCTATTTTGGAGGATGACCCATGTGCAGCTGAGAAGAATGTGTACTCTGATTTTGTGGAGTGGAAGACTCTGTAAACATCTGTTAAGTTCATTTGTTCAAGAGTTCAATTGAGTTCTAGTATTTCATTACTTATTTCTAGTCTAGTTGATCTATCTATTTGTGACAGTGGGGTGTTGAGGTCCCCCACTACAAGTGTATTAGTGCATATATAACTTTTCATGTCCATTAGTATTTGTTTTATATACTTGGGCGCACTAATGTTTGGTGCATAGATATTTATGATTGTCATCTCTTCCTCTTGGATTCTTCCCTTTACAAGGATGCAGTGTCCTTCTTCGTCTCTCTTAATCAGTGTTGGTTTGAAATCTCCTTGATCTGCCAAGAGGATAGCAACTCCTGCTTTTTTGGGGGTTCCTGTTGCATGGAGTATTGTTTTCCACCCTTTAACTTTCAGTCTATGAGTTTCCTTTTGAATTAAGTGTGTTTCTTGTATGCAGCATATTGTTGGATTTTGCTTCTTGACCCATTCTGCCAGTCTATTTCTTTTGATTGGTGAATTGAGACCATTAACATTGATGGTTATAACTGAAATGTATTGACTTGTCACTGCCATGACTTTTTCTTTTTGTTGGGTTCCTCCCCTTTTCATTTAATTTCTTGTCGTGCCAGATGGGTTCATTCTGCTTTGCTTCCTGGGGTTGTGTTCCTCAATGTCTGTTCCTAGGATATTGTGTAAAATTCTTTGGAGTGCTGGTTTGGTATTCATGAAGTTCCTAAGGTGCTCTTTGTCATGAAAGTATCTTATTTCTCCATCAATTTTGAAAGATAATTTTGCAGGGTACATCAATCTGGGTTGGAGGGTGTTTTCTTTTAGGGCTTGGAATATGTCACTCCAAGCTCTTCTTGCCTTGATGGTTTGTGTTGAGAAGTCTGCTGTGATTCTGATGGGCTTTCCTTTGTATATGATTTGTTTCTTTTCTCTGACTGCTTGGAGAACTTTGTTCTTCTGTTGTGTTTCTGGAATCTTAACAATTACAAGCCTATGTGTAGGTTTTTTTTGATCAAGGCTATTTGGAGTCCTATATGCCTCACTTATCTGTATGTCAAGCTCTTTTCCCCTGCTTGGGAAGTTTTCTACCAACTCTTTCTGTGAAGAGATTTTTTATGTCATCTGCACTCTCTCCTGTTTCTTCATTGAGCCCAATCAATCTTATGTTATTCTTCTTTGCATCATCTAGCAGCTGCTGGATTGATTTCTCATGTCCCCTTATAATTTTGAAGCAATTTTTCTTTTCCTGGTCACTAATTGCAATCTTATCTTCTATATCTGAAATTCTGTCCTCACATTGGCTCATTCTGATGTGTAGACTTTCAGTGGAGTTTTTCATGTCCTGGAAATCTATTTGCATCTGTTTTATGGATTCCATTTGTTTCTTATGTTGGGATTCCATCATGTTCCTGAGCTCCTCTCTAGATTTATTAATCATGTCTTGCACTAGGGGCACAATTTCTCCTGTTATCTGAGAAATTATTTCTGATTTCATTTTTTCCAGATCCCCTTTTGTTGCCATTTCAGTGGGTCCAGCTGGTTGAGTATCAGAGTGTTCCATTTCATTTCCCTTTGGGGTTGCTGTAGGTGATCTGGAAGTCTGGTTTTGAGACTTATTTACGTGTTTTCTCATTTTGACTGGGGCGGGGGGCTCTTAGCACCTGCATGGATTACTTCCTCTGATCTGGGAGAGGTGGGACAGGGGCCAGGAGCAGCAGTAGGGATGGTGACCCAAAAGCCCTTTCTTGTGGGCCAGGAGCAGCGGGAGGGATGGTGACCAGGAAGTTCCTTCCTCTGGACCAGGAGCAGTGTGACGGTGGCTCAGAAGCCCCTACCTCTGGGCTGGGAGCAGCAGGACTCAGTACCTTGGTCTGGTGGTCTGGTGTCCTCTGCATCTTTGTAGTGTGGAACCAGGTAGCTGCCTGTCTGCAGAGTGGTGATTTGGCGTCTTCCGTGCCACTCGGGACCTCGGTAGGGCATGCACAGACCTGCCTGTCTGCAGGGGGTGATTTGGCATCTTCTGCGTGACTCCTGTATCTTAAATTCTAAATTCATGACTTGTGGTATGGTTTGAATATGGTTTACTCCCTCCAAAACTGAATCTGAAATTTAATCCTCACTATAAGACACTGAAAGGTAGGACCTTTAAGAGGGCTCTGCCCTCATGAATGCATAAATCCATTCACGTGAGTATGGATTAATGGATTACTTCCAGAGTGGCTGTGATTAAAAGTCAGTTTGGCCATGCCTCTTGAGTGTGCCCTATCTCTCACCAAATGATATCATGCATTGCTCTGTCATCAGTAAGAAAAGCCATTATCAGACATAGATCATCAACCTTGGAAAAGCACCATCAGCCAAAATAAACCTCTTTTCTTTATTACTTATCTAGTCTGTGATACTGTGTATATAATTAAAAGCAGAAAAAGAACTAAGGTAGCTCCTTCCTCCTCCTCATTCCAAACTCAGTCTTCTGTTATTTCTATTGTGTTGACAACACTGTCGCAGGGTAACTTGCATCTTGCCCCACTCTCTATTCCTCTGTATGAAGGGGAACAGTTTTATCAGGGCTGGTGAAAAACAACCTATTGGTTGAACTCAAGATGAATGGTAATTTGATTTCTCCTTTCTTACTGAACCAGTGAGAAGAAATAATGGGGGTAAACTGCTCCTGCTATGCAGAATTAGATTTCTTAGGTGGGCTGATTTAATGGATACAGTAAGCAAGCCAACTTTGGATCTTCCATTAAAGCTCATTCTACTGCTTTAACAGTTTTTAATAATAGTAAAGGAATTATTTTCTTAGTTCATCTGCTGATTCTTCTGTTTTATTCTGAACAGAAGGAAGTATGCTATTTATTAAGCCCTATGAAAACTCTCACAGACATTATTCATCTAGATGTCTAAATCAGGACTTCAGATTCATTTTATCCTCTCCCTCATTATATGCTGTCATTTACACCTTTAAGAATTTCTTGAATTCACCCTCTGCTCTCTGATTCCCTTCTTACTGCCTTGGTTCACTCATTCATTTTACCCCATCTGAACTATGATAGTATCCTCTCATATAGATTTCCTTCCTAAAATTTTCTACTTGTATTCCCACACTGCTATTTGAATAGCTTTGTGAAAATACAAGTCTTATATAGTCTCCCATCTCTAACTCTTCACCTATTTTCCAAAGCCCATAGAAAAAAACCCCCAAATTCTTTAGCTTGGTCTAATACTTTATCATCTGACTTCCATTTTGCCCTCTCTAGTAGCTGTTCCAAGATAAATGAATATACTCATTTTCTATATTTGAACTACTTTCCTTATACATCCATGCCTTTGCAATATTGTTCAGTATGCTTAAAATGTTCTCCCTCTCCACTTAGTTCATCTTTCAGACAAAACACATATGGCTCTTTACCTCTGATTTTTTCCTTAATGCTCACAATGCAGAAACAAAAACAAAAGCTTAAATGTTACAAACAATAATTAATATTTATTGAGGAATCATTATGAGGTAGTCCCTGAGATAATATGCTCTTTCAATGCTACTGGCTCATTTAATCATCATTGAGAGACCTAAGTTAGCTTAAGGGACTCCATTTTGTCTGAACGGCCCCAGTTCTGGTGGGAAACTGTCCTCTGAGAGAGTTTTATCTCATGTTTGTACCCCTATGTGATGTCTCAGTACACCAGACTTGCTAACCACTGTCGTAGATAACAGAATGGGTGTTTGCATTTTATGAGGGCTGGTTTTACAACATGCACTTGGTGACCCAGATATGCTAACCACTCATTCTTTCTCACTTCTGTAGATATGCTTACTGCAGGGCTAGAGAGGGGGGAGGAGGGGGGGTTGTCTATAAAAAACAGACCAAAAGTTCAGTCCGGGGCCAGTCTCCTTGGAGGGGATTTGGTCCTGGCCAGAAAATAAAGTTCTTTGCAGATTTTATATCGTGTCGTGACTCGGGTGATTGTTGCTGTCAGGAACCTAGTCCCAACAATCATAACAACTCAATAGTAAGTACTACTATTAATCTTTTTTATAGATTTAAAAACTGAAATTAAATAATTTGCCTACAGTCAAATGGCTAGGAATGCACTGAAATTTAATCAAGGCAGAATCATACCAAAGCCTGGGCTTTTAAGTAGTATTCTACACTTACTTTCATTAATTCATTTATCAAAGTGTCTTACAATATCTTTATGTATTTGTCTCTCTTTCTAGACTCTATCCTATAAAGGTGGTACTCACATCTTACTTATCCTTGTATCTCTAGTACCAGGAAAATGTCACAATTGTCAATACCCCAGAGCAGCAGAATTTCTTTTCTCTATACAATATTGGAGCTCTGCAGTAGAATCTTGATGGAGATAGTGCTGATAAGACCCTCAAAGATCATTAAGTATAGTACCTATTATGTGCTAAAGAAACAAAATGAAAAACGCAAGAAGAAAACAAATGAAGTCCCCAAGGGCAGGACTCAGACAGGTGTTTACTTTGTTGCAAAATCTCGGAAAGAAATACACAGAGACGCAGAATTCGGATAAAATAATAAAATTTCTTCTCGTGAGCGAGAACACCAGAAACAGGTCTGGTTAGTATCAGCGCCCCCTTTGTTCAGCTTTCCCTTTTTATATCCTTTTTAGCCATTTCTCATCCCCAGTGGTCTTTAATGTGTAAATACAATTCCAGTTCCTATTTACTAGTCACAGACACAAGATAAGCACATATACATTGTAAATTCACCCTGGCATTATAACTTTGTTAGGTTAATGAAGTTACTGGTTAAAGAGTCAGATAACTGTCACCTTAAACAAGAAGTTATGGGAAAAGCAAATCTTAAAAGAACACATTACTTATTTTGCTTCTACAGCTACCTTAATATTCAATCTATTAAGTTATCTAAAACTTTTCCCTATCAACTTCAATTCTATGACTATAAATAATATATATTCAGTTAAATGTTTGATGAATAGCTTATTAGACACAGAAGAACTCAAACCTTCCTCCTAAACTTTCATAGAAACAGTGAGCTGAAAGTATGTAGATATTAATTTAATATGTATTTACTGGCCTCTACTATGGATAAGTACTAGTTTCTGCTGATTCAAAATTCTATCTTTAATACTTAGAAAAAAATGGAAATATCTGAATAGTCTTATTTACATACTATGGATACAAAAAGATTTAATCTCAAAATAACTAAACCTGGGCCCGGGACTTAGCTCAGTGGTTCTGCCGCCTGCCCCACAAGTATAAGGACCCGAGTTCGATCCCCCGGTATCAATAAAATAAAATAACATAAAATAACTAAGCCATATTATCTGTAGTTTGTT
Source organism: Heterocephalus glaber (assembly GCF_053883595.1). Lineage (NCBI taxonomy): Eukaryota > Metazoa > Chordata > Mammalia > Rodentia > Bathyergidae > Heterocephalus > Heterocephalus glaber. Next base: position 27,143,358 of record NW_028258296.1, on the reverse strand, counting down.
AATCTAAAATACTAGAGTAATTACTAGAATGTATACTATTTAATACTCCTTTCCTCAGATTTCTCAAGTCATTCTTATTAACATTAATAAGAACTATTATATTGAAAGAATAATTTAAGACTTGACATGTTTAAGCAAAAGATGACTAAATAAAGTCTTTTTTATTAAAATAAGCAGCAAAATCTAGACATTGGAGCCTATGTATCAATATATGATAGCTATAAAAACAGCAAAAGAGGGCTGGGGATTTAGCTCAGTGGTTTCACCACCTGCTGCACAAGCACAAGGACCCAAGTTCAATCCCCAAACAAAACAGCAAGAGACTATTTTCCTGATGTATGAACAAATGTTTTACTAAGCTGCACTCTGCACTCTTGTTATTATGTTGTAAGTCATTTATATTTTTACTAAAAGGATTTATAAAAACATGATCAACTGATCTAGAAAAACAAATACTCCAATAGCCCACAGTTTAAATGGTAAGAATTAAAGCATTATTCCAACTAAATGTAATCAGAATAAAAGCCAGTAAGAGATGAAAATATCGCATGTACTCAGAGTCTGAAACAAGAACTGAAGAGAAGACAAGGATCTAAGACCAAAAACCAATCACACACTTACTCTATATAAAATTTCCATGCCTTTTAATGTTTCAGGTTCCTAAATTGCAGGGTAGGGAATGGTAACACAGAAACTCATTTGCTCGTTCATTCTATCATTTGTCCATCCATTCACATTCAGTATTGAGTAATAGGTTCTATTCTAGGAATATAAGAGGCTAATATTCTAGGAGTATATAAACAATAAATATGTAAACAAATATATAAAGAAAGTAATTTGGATAGTCAAAATTGCCATGAAGACAATACAAGAGCATAATATAAAAAAGAGCAATTGAGCATGGGCTGTAGCTACTTTAGGTAGGGTAATTGGGGACAGTGACACATGATCTCAGATTTCAGGCATGAGAAGAAGCCAGCCATGTAAAATACTTTGTGGAAAAGCTCTTAGGCAGAGGGAATAACAAGTACAAAAGCCCTAAGGGGTGTATGAGCTTGTTGGAGAAAAGATCAACAAAAGAGTTTGGGTTTAATTCAAATTGTGATAGAATGACATGGAAACATTTTAGTCAGAAGAGACATATGATTTATACGTCAAAAGATCATCCTAAAGTCTCAAAACAATCCCAGAAATCTTCTGAGAAGAGAAAAGCCAATTTATGCTCCAGAGTTAATGCCACCACTGTAGAACTTTTACTTATGAAAACAGAAATACATAGAGTTATAGAAGTGTTGGCTGTAGCTCAATTTCCATTCTAGTATGTGAAAAAAATTTCCCTTCATCTCACTAGGATAATTTCTTTCCAACTATAGCCTTCTAATTCCAAAATCTGGGGCATGGGTGGAACTAGGATTATAGAACTCTAACATTCCCATCTCAACTTATTGAAAGCAATACCTCTTGAAAAATATCTGAGTTATTAACATTAAAAGTACTGTGCTTTTTTCTGTAAGGACAGACAGAATTTCATTCTAATATATATAAATATCCTAAATAGTAACAGCTGCACAGATCGAAAAGAAGCTACTAATCATGCAAAGCAGGCACTGCTATCCTGGTATTGGGAATGGCCCTCACTTGAACTTTTTTCTCTATAGAAAAATGAGAACAATGCCATTTAGAGAATGAAAAGGACAAAAATTAATGAGCACTATATATTATGTACCAAGCACAATGCCAGGATTTTTTTTTTGCAAACTATACCTCACATAATTCTTTTAACCTCAGGAAGCTCAGGAAAGTTAAGAAATATCCCTAAAGTATATTAGAATATCCCTAAAGTATTAAATTAGGACTAGATATAGGGCTTCCTGTAAGGACACCAAAGCTCATGATCTATTTTACCACATTCCCATCTTCTTTGGTTTACAATATGTTGATGGGAAAATGGAATTTGCTTTATAAGACTATCTTATTATACTATAGAAGTTCCTAAAAATATAGATTTTTGAAAAGTAAAACTCTAGTTCCACTGCTCCCAGCCCAGAGGTAGGGGCTTCTGGGCCAGTGTTCCACCGTTCCCAGGCCAGAGCTGAGCTGCAAGGGTGCCAACAGCACCCCCCCCCCTTCGAAATGAGAAGACATGTAAACAAGTCTCAAAACCAGACTTCAGATCACCTACAACCATGCCAAAGGGAAATAAGATGGAACACTCTGATACTCAACCACCTGGACTCCCTGAACTGGCAACAAAAGAGGATCTGGAAAAAATGAAATCAGAAATAATTTCTCTGATAACAGCAGAGATTGTGCCCATAGTACAAGACATGATTAATAAATCTAGAGAGGACACAGATAAAAAAAATAGAGGAGCTGAGGAACACGATGGAATCCCAACATAGGAAACAAATGGAATCCATAAAACAGATATAGATTTCCAGGAGATTAAAAACTCCATTGAAAGTCTACGCAGTAGAATGAGTCAATGTGAGGACAGAATTTCAGATACAGAAGATAAGACTGCAACTAGTGACCAGGAAAAGAGAAACTCCTTCAAAACTGTAAGGGATCCATGAGAAATCAATCCAGAAGCTGCTGGACGATGTAAAGAAGAATAAAATAAGACTGATCGGAGTCAATGAAGAAATAGGAGAGAGTGCAGAAGACATGAAAAAACTGTTCACAGAAGTAATGGCAGAAAATTTCCCAAGCAGAGGAAAAGAACTTAACATACAGATAAGCGAGGCATATAGGACTCCAAATAGCCTTGATCAAAAAAAATTGGGATGGGGATTTAGCTCAGTGGTTCTGGAGCCTGCCTCGCAAGCTCAAGGTCCTGAGTTCGATCCCCAGTACAAAAAAAAAAAAAAAAAAGATAAAGCCTCTCTTGTTGGGCTGCGGATTTGGCTCAGTGGCTTTGCTGCCTGCTGCACAAGAGCAAGGACCCAAGTTCGATCCCCAGTACCAAAAAAAACAAACAAAAAAATCTACACATAGGCATATAATTGTTAAGATTCCAGAAACCCGTGCACCCGGAAGGAAGCTCCCTGCCTCCATCCCAGGCTCCTAGGGCAGAGAAGCTCAGCCGATCTCAGCACCCGGAAGCTCCCCACCTCCATCCCAGGCTCCTAGGGCAGAGAAGCTCAGCCGGTCCCAGCCCCCGAAAGGAAGCTCCTCCAATGCCATCTCAGGCTCCTAGAGCAGAGAAGGTGAGCCGTGTGGGTGCCAGAAGCACCCCCTCCTGTGGAAATGAGAAGACATGTAAATAAGTCTCAAAAACAAACTTCTGGATCACCTACAGCAACCCCAAAGGGAAACGAGATGGAACAATCTGATACTCAACCACCTGGACTCTCTGAACTGGCAACAAAAGAGGATCTGGGAAAAATGAAATCAGAAATAATTACTCAGATAACAGCAAAGATTTTGCTCATGGTGCAAGACATGATCAATAAATCTAGAGAGGACACAGATAAAAAAATAGAGGATCTGAGGAACATGATGGAATCCCAACATAGGAAACAAATGGAATCCATAAAACACATACAAACAGATTCCCAAGAGATTAAAAACTCCATCAAAAGTCTGCACAGCAGAAAGAACCAATGTGAGGATAGAATTTCACATATAGAAGATAAGATTGCAATTAGTGACCAGGAAAAGAAAAATTGCTTTAAAATTGTAAGGGAACATGAGAAATCAATCCAGCAGCTGCTAGATGATGCAAACAAAAATAACATAAGACTGATTGGAGTCAATGAAGAAAGAAGAGAGAGTGCAGATGACATTAAAAAACTGTTCACAGAAGTGATGGCAGAAAACTTCCCAAGGAGGGGAAAAGAACTTGACATACAGATAAGCGAGGCATATAGGACTCCAGCTAGCCTTAATCAAAAAAAATCTACACATAGGCATATAATAGTTAGGATTCCAGAAATCCAACAGAAGAACAAAATTCTACAAGCAGTGAGAGAAAAGAAACAAATCACATGCAAAGGAAAGCCCATCAGAATCACAGCAGACCTCTTTTTTTTTTTTTTGGTACTGGGGATTGAACTCGGGACCTTGTGCTTGCGAGGCAGGCAGCAGAACCACTGAGCTAAACCCCCAGCCCCAAACTGAAACTTGCTGACAGCAGACTTCTCAATGCAAACCCTCAAGGCAAGAAGAGCTTGGAGTGACGTATTTCAAGCCCTAAAGGAAAACAGTCTCCAACCCAGATTGATGTACCCTGCAAAGCTATCTTTCTAAATGGATGGAGAAATAAGATACTTTCATGACAAAGAGCACCTCAGGAACTTCATGAATACCAAACCGGCACTCCAAAAATTTTTAGACAATACCCTAGGAAAAGACAATGAGGATCACAACCCCAGGAAACCCAGCAGAATGAATCCATTGGGCATGACAAATTAAATGCAAAAGGGGAGAATCCAACAAAAAGAAAATGTCATGACAAGGCTTTTAAAACTTTTAATTTCATCTCCCTAATGAGTGTATAATTCAATCTTATTATTGTACTGATTAGTATTTTTCTGATTCTAGAGTTGCATACCATTCCTTGTGCTATACTGGCTATTTATCATCTTCTTATGTCTACACTTTAATTGGGTTGTCTATTAATGAGCTCTAAGAATTCTTTATATATTCTCGTCTTAGGTTATATGTATTGTAAATATGGTCTGTTTAAGGACTACTTTTCATGTTAATGATGTCATTTAAAGTTCTAAATTTTGATGGAATCTCATTTATCAATATTTTTCTTTTATACATCATGTCTTTTGTATACTAGGTAGTTCTTGCCTACCCTGAATTCATAAACATTTTCCCTTATAATTTCTTCTTAAAGTTTTATACTTTTAGGTTTTTATATTTAGGTTCATAGATCCCTTCAAGTTCTTTTTATGTATGGAAATAAAGGGTTGAGGTTAATTTTTTATATACGGATACCAGGTGTTCTAGTGCCATTTGCTGAAAACATTATCTCTTCTTCGGCTCCTGAATTGAGTTTATATTCTATAAAATGCTAGTGTTAAATAATCTTTCAAAACTCAGTGAACCATATATGTGTGGTTCTATTTCTAGATTCTCGGATTTATTCCAATGATCTATATGTCTTTCCTTACACCAACACTGCCTTGATTACTGTGGCTTTAGAAGAAGTCTTAAAATTAGGTATTAAACGTCTTCCAACACTGTTTTTGGGTTTTTTTTTTAACTTTTCTAGGTCCTTTGTACTCCTACATAACTTCTAAATTTCAATATCCAATTCTTCATTTATAGCAAGTATACACAGACCTGAATTTTTATATATACCTTGTGTTTTCTAATCCTGCTAAATTCAAGTACAAGTTCTAGGGGGTCCTAGAGATTTCTTAGTATTTTCTCTGTAGATGATCATTTCATCTACATATAAAGATTTTGCTTCTGCCGTGCCAATCCTATCCTAGTTGTGTCATTTTATTGCCAGACTATTTTGGTGGGGCCTAGGTTTCAAAGTTTAATGGACAGATAAAGAGTAAGCATATCTGCCCTTGTTCCCCACCTTAAGGAGAAAGCATTGTATCTTCTCCATTCATACAAGGTGTTCTTGCTTGAAGTACGGAGTACATGTCTTTAATCTGTTGAGAAGGTTCTGTTCTACTTCCAGTCTCCTTAATTCTTTTACCATGAACAGCTGTAGAATTTAGTCCAATACTTTTTGTCCAACTAGTAACAGGATCATATGGCTTTTTCCTTTCCTCTGTTTAAATGATGACTTTTAGGGGTGGATCTTCCAATGCTGAACCAACACTGCCATCCCTATAACAAAACCACTTTCTATATCCTGCCAGATCTGACTTCCAATAGCTTGTTTTGTTAAACAAATTTCTATCTATGTTTATACTCTTTTCTTCTATTATCTTTATCCAGTTTTAGGATTAGCACAATGTTGAGTTCCTAAAATGAGGGGAGAAGTGTTCCTTCTTTTTTCTGCTTTAATTGTTTGATATAATTTCTCAGTTAAAATGTTTATGAGCCTGCTGTTGTCATATAGGTAGGTTTTCAAGCTAGGAATATACTTTCTTTAATAGGTGCTATTCAAATTTTATATTTCCTCCAGAGTTAGTTTCATTAATTTGTCTTCCGTGGTACTTCTTAGAGGCTGTCAAATTTATTTCAAAGAAGATTTTTGTAATATGCTTTCTATATCCTTTTAAATTCTGTAAAATCTGTGGTAATGTCTTCTAGATCTTAATATTGTAATTTAAAAAATGTATAACTGATATTGTGTAACAGGAAGAAAAGGTCTAAAAGAGCAGGGGAATTGGGAGGGGTAGGGGAAGGGAAAAAAGGGAAAGGAAAAACTATGAAAAGAGGAAAAAAAATGGAAACAAGGTCTTTGCAAATAGGGAAGGGTGGAGGGGGTGAAGGGAGGGCAAGTGAAGGGGGAAAAAAAATAGAACCAAGATACTGATGTAAAGGTACAAGATCCCAGTGATGAATCTAACTGTATTTTATACCAAAAATTTACCAATAAACTTAATGGGGGGGGGAAAGATTCCAGAAACCCGACAGAAGAACAAAGTTCTATAAGCAGTTAGAGAAAAGAAATAAATCACATACAAAGGAAAGCCCATCAGAATCACAGCAGACTTCTCAAAGCAAACCCTCAAGGTAGGAAGAGTTTGGAGTGACGTATTCCAAGCCCTAAAGGAAAACAGCCTCCAACCCAGATTGATGTACCCTGGAAAACTATCCTTCAAAATTGTTGGAGAAAGAAGATACTTTCCTGATAAAGAGCACCTTAGGAACTTCAAGAGTACCAAACCAGCACTCCAAAAAATTTTAGATAATATCTTAGAAACAGCCAATGAGGATCACAACCCCAGGAAGCCCAGCAGAATGAATCCATTGGGCGCGACAAGAAATTAAATGTAAAGGGGGAGAATCCAACAGAAAGAAAAAGTCATGAACTTCAACTCCCTAATGAGTGCATAATTCAATCTTGTTATTGTATGGATTAGTATTTTTCTGATTCTAGTGTTTGCACACCTTTCCTTGTGCTGTACTGGCTATTTATCATCTTCTTGTGTCTACTTTTTAATTGGATTGTCTATTAATGGGCTGTAAGAGTTCTTTATATATTCTGGTCATAGATTATATGTATTATAAATATATTCTGTTTAAGGACTACTTTTCATTTTCTTAATGATGTCTTTAAAGTTCTAAATTTTGATGGAATCTCATTTATCAATTTTTTTCTTTTATACATCGTTTTTTATATCCTAGGAAATTCTTGCCTACCCTAAATTCATAAACATTTTCCCTTATAAAATTACTATTTAAAGTTTTATAGTTTTAGTCTTTCATAATTAGGTTCATAGATCCTTTCAAGTTATTTTTATGTATGGAAATAAAGGGTTGAGATTAATTTTATATATACGGATACCAGGTGTTCTAGTGCCATTTGCTGAAAACACTATCTTTTCTTCTGCTCTTGAATTGAGTTTATGTTCTATAAAATGTTAATGTTAATAATCTTTCAAAATTCAGTGGGCCATATATGTGTGGTTCTATTTCTAGATTCTCTGTTTTATTCCAATGATCTATATGTCTTTCCTTACACCAACAATGCCTTGATTACTGTAGCTTTAGAGGAAGTCTTAAACTTAGGTACTAAATGTTTTCCAAGACTGTTTTCTTTTTCTTTTTACTTTTCTAGGTCCTTTGTACTCCTACATAACTTTTAAATTTCAATATCCAATTCTTCATTTAAGCAAGTATACATAGACCTGAATTTTTATATATACACCTTGTGTTTTCTAATGCTGCTAAATTGAAATATAAGTTCTAGGGGTTCCTTGAGATTTCTTAGTATTTTCTCTGTAGATGATCATGTCATTTACATATAAAGACTTTACTGCTACCTTGCCAATCCTATCCTAATTGTGTCATTTTATTGCCAGACTATTTTGGTTTGGGTCTATGTTTCAAAGTTTAATGGACAGATGAAGAGTAGGCATATCTGCCCTTGTTCCCCACCTTAGGGAGAAAGCATTGTATCTTCTCCATTCATGTAAGGCATTTTTCCTGGAAGTACAGAGTACATGTCTTTGATCTGTTGAGAAGGTTCTGTTCTACTTCTAGTCTGATAGCTTTTACCATGAACAGCTGCAGAATTTAGTCCAATACTTTTTCTCCAACTACTGACAGGATCATATGGCTTTTTCTTTCTGCTTTAAATGTTTGATATAATTTATCAGTTAAAATGTACATGAGCCTGTTGTTGTTACATAGGTAGGTTCTCAAGCTAGGAATATACTTTCTTTAATTGGTGCTATTCAAATTTTATATTTCCTCCAGAGTCAGTTTCATTAATTTGTCTTCTAAGGTACTTCTTAAAAGTTGTCCAATTTATTTCAGAAAAGATTTTTGTAATATGCTTTCTATATCCTTTTAAATTCTGTAAAATCTGTGGTAATGTCTTCTAGATCTTGATATTGTAATTTTAAAAATGTATAATTGATATTGTGTAATAGGAAGAAAAGGTCTCAAGGAGTAGGGGAAGTGGGAGGGTAGGGGAAAGGAAAGAAGGAAAAAGAAAAAATAGGAGAAAAGGAAACAAATGGAAACAAAGTCTTTGCAAATAGGGAAGGGTGGAGAGGATGAAGGGAGGGCAGGGGAAGGGGCAAAAAATTAAAACCCAGAGAGTCATGTAAAGGTACAAGATCCCAATGATGAATACAACTATATTTTACACCTAAAATGTACCAATAAACTTAATGGGAAAGAAAAAGTAAAATTCTTCAATCCCCTTCATCCTTACAACAGCTTTATATACCATAATACTAATAAAATTTTAGTTAGCAATTTGAGACAGTAAGTTTGATATATGATACAATAGGGAAAAGAAAAACATATAACATTAAGGTGATAATGATAAAGGATATAGACATTATCCATCAGGAGATAGTTTTACCTTTTACTTTAATGTTATGAAACCTTACTTTATCAAGCAAGATAAAGGAGCTGAGCCAAAAAGAAATGTACCAACTGGGTGTAGTGGTTCAGGCCTGTAATCCGAGCACTCTAGGAGATTGAGACAAGAGGAGGATCATCAGATCCAGGCCAACCTAGGCATTTTAGCAACTCAGAAAGATCCTGTCTCAAAACAACCAGTCGATCAATCAATCAATGGGCTGGAGATGTACATTGTGAAGTCCCTGAGTTCAATCCCCAGTACTGGGGGGAGGGGGGAGAAAAGAAAAAGAATCTCATTTCCAGTACCTTCGTACTAGGAGTAAATCAATTTGCACTGAGCCTCCACTGTCAATATAGGAGTACCAGATATGATAACACAGTAAGGAATACAGTCTCGCTTTAACACAAAAGAAGTGAAGGGAAAATACTGTAAGAGGGCGAACCTGATCATGGGTGGCAATAGTACAATATATGGCTTGCTTACTTGGATGACACTTTGAAAGTAATTTAGCCACTTCTATTTAACTTACCTTGAACAAGCTACTAAAGTTCACTAGTAGTAGTCAAGTTATGCTATAAGAAGGAATATTTATCTACTACCTTCATTATAAATTAATGATGCACGATTACAGATAAGATAGAGAGGGACTTCTGGAAGATGAGAGAGCAGTAAGCAGCAACAAATCAGCTTCTCTAAGATTTGGAATCTAGACACTGGAAAATAACAGGGAAATAAAGAAAGAGGGAGGTGGATCTCTGGAACCCAGGAAGGATCTGATGGGAAAAATTGGAGCCTACAGGAAAATTGAAGACACAGAACACAATGAAGAAAAAGGAAAGGGCAACCTGCACATTCTTTCAAACTCCTAGCTTGTGGCTCATGACGAAGAACAAATTTACAGACACAGTGAAAGCAGGTGACTCCAGAGGCCTTCAGGGAGAAACACATCAGTGGAATGGACCAGTAGATCCTATGTGCTGATAACAGTTGGTGAGTGACTCTAGCCCAAGTATCTGCCATATCGCCTGGAGAGAGTGCTTGGTTGGATGTCATTTTAGGGAGAGTCCGGCTGAACCTTGGACTCAGAACAGCCATGGGTTGGCTTCATCTCAGAGCTCCCAGTGTTATACTCCTACACTGACTGGGTAAGGGATGGCCACGGTAGACACCTGTGGTCAGGAGGCCAAGGTCAGGCAGGCAAGAGACACCCAAAGTGTAATAAGCTAAATGATTCAGGCCCTACCCCCACATCCAGAGACAAGTTCAGCCTGAATTTCTGTGGATTTGAAAGTCCCACCCTACTCCTACTGGCAGCTTGGTGATGATTATCCAGCATGGGCTTTGACTGTCTGCTTTGTCCACCAGTGAGAGCAGGGACACGTCATGAACACTGAAACAAAATGATAGACTCTGGAAGATAGCCACAGGCTTGAAATCACAGAGAAATTTTTCTTCTTCTTTTTTTTTTTTTGCTTTTGCTTTTGGTTGTTGTTGTTGCTGCTGTTTTGCTGTTTCATTTATGGTTTTTAAAAACTGTTTCTGCTTTATGTGAGTGTGAGCATTGTTTTTAGTTTTGCTCTTCTTCTTCTTCCTTTCCCTCCTGTCTTCTTCAACAGTTTCCTGGGGCGTGGGTAATTTTCCTTTGTCTTTCAGCCTTACTTCTAATGAATTTTTTTACTTTTGTTTCTCTACTTTTCCCTCTCCTACCTTTTAAATTTTCTCCCCTTAATTACTTCTCTTTTCCTTTCACTCTCCTTTCTTTTTTCTCTTTTTCTTTTACCTTCTTTTTTTCCCTTAAATTCTTTTATTGGTACATTTTAGGTATACAATATGTTTACATTTATCATTGGGTGCTTGTACCTGTACATGATAAATCTTGGTTCTTATGTTTTTCCCCATTACCTGTGTGCCCTTCACCCCCTCCACCCTTCACTATTTACACAGATTTCGTTTCCATTTTTTTCTTTTCTCATAATTTTTCCTTTCCCTTCTTCTCTTTCCCCTTCCTGTCCAACCACCCCTACACGTTTGGACCTTTTATTCCTATTTCAAATTATCAATTATTCACTTTAATCATTTTAATTCTTATTTACACTTTCAGTACAGTGGTCATGCTTTCCACCTGGGTATCTTCCCAAAAGAATTTTAAAAAATCATACCACAGCGATATATGTGTATCCATATTTATAGCAGCACAGTTTGTAATAGCTAAAGCTTGGAAACAGCCCAAGTGCCCATCAACTGGAAACTGGATAAAGAAGATGTGGGGTTTTTTTTGTAAAATGGAGTACTACTCAGACATAAAGAATGAGAAACTAGAGATATTTATAGCTAAATGGGTGCATATTCAGGCCATACTCTTAAGTGAAATAAATAGGACACACATGTGTAAATACCGAATAGTTTCTCTAGTGTGAGAAACTGAAAATGTAAATAAGGAGTAAAATGATTAAAATGAATAACTGATAATTTGAAATATTAAAAGGTCTAAAGGTGTAGGGGTGGTCGGAGGGGAAGAGGAAAGGAAAGAAAGGAAAAATTATGAGAAAAGAAAAAAAAATGGAAACGAAATCTGTGTAAATAGGGAAGGGTGGAGGGGTTGAAGGGCGCACACGTAATGGGGAAAAACATAAGAACCAAGATTCATCATGTACAGGTACAAGCACCCAATGATAAATGTAAACATATTGTATACCTAAAATGTACCAATAAAAGAATTGAAAAGAATAAAAATCCCCACATCTTCTTTATCCAGTTTCCAGTTGATAGGCACCTGGGCTGTTTCCAAGCTTTAGCTATTACAAACTGTGCCGCTATAAATATGGGTGCACATATATCGCTGTGGTATGATTTTTAAAATTCTTTTGGGAAGATGTCCAGCAGGGGAATAGCTGGGTCAAATTGGACCTCTAGTCCTAGTTCTTTGAGGTATCTCCATTCTGACTTCCACAGTGGTTGCATCAGTCTCCACTCCCACCAACAATGGAGAAGGGTTCCTTTCTCCCCACACCCTTGCCAGCATTTGTTAATGGCTGACTTCTTGATAGCAGCCATTCTTTCTGGGGTGAGGTGGAATCTCAGTGTTGTTTTCATCTGCATCTCTCAAATGACCAGTGATGTTGAACATTTTTTCATATATTTATTTGCTGCTTTTATTTCTTTGTTTGAGAAATGTCTGTTCATTTCAGATGCCCATTTTTGAATTGGGTCTTTGAATTTTGGGGGGGGGATCTGATTTATTTCACTTCTTTATATATTCTAGATACTAGTCCTTTGTCTGAGGTACAGCTGCTAAAAATTTTTTCCCACATTGTAGGTTGTCTCTTAGCTCTGTCAGTGATTTCTCTTGCAGTGCAGAAGCTTTTTAATAAGATGAGATCCCAGTTGTTGATTCTTTGTGCTAGTTTCCGTGCTACTGAGGTTTTGTTCATAAAGTCTTTTCCTCCTATGCCAATGTCTTCAAGTGTTCTACGTAACATCTTCCAGCAAGTTTAGTGTTTCTGTTTTAATATTTAGATCTTTAATCCACTTCAATCTTAGTTTAGTGCATGGTGCTAGAAATGGGGCTACTTTTAATCTTTGGCAGGTTGAAATCCAGTTTTTCCAACACCATTTATTAAACAGGCTATCTTTCCTCCAATGAGGGTGGTTGGCTCCTTTGTCAAAGATGAGATAGCTAAGTATCTCTGGAGTTATTTCTGCATCTTCCAATGTAGTCCACTGATCCTCGGGTCAGTTACTTTGCAAGTACTATGCTGTTTTTATCACAGTAGCTTTGCAGTATAGTTTCAACTTGGGGATTGTGATACCCCGAGTCATGTCTCTGTTGCTTAGAATTACTTTTTTTTGGTTTTGTTTTGTTGGTTTTTTTTCTTCTACCGGGGATCGAACTCGGGTCCTTGTGCTTGCACAGCAGGCGGCGAAACCACTGAGCTAAATCCCTGGCTGCTTAGAATTGCTTTTGCTAGGGCCGGGGATTCACCTCAGTGGTTCCACTGACTGCTGTGCAAGTGCCAAGGATCCAAGTTCAATTCCCGGTACCAAAAAAAAAAAAAGAATAGCTTTTGCTATTCTAGGTCTCTTATGGTTCCAAATGAATTTTTGGATTGTTTTCTCTAGTTCTGTAAAGTATATTGTTGGAATTTCAATTGGCATTGCATTGAATCTATATAGTAGTTTTGGAAGTATGGCCATTTTCACTATATTGATTCTTCCTACCCAGGAACAAGAGATGTCTTTCCATTTTCTTATATCCTCTTCAATCTCCTTTTTTCAGAGTGCTGTAGTTTTCAGTGTAGAGGTCTTTTGCTTCCTTTGTTAGATTGATTCCTAGATATTTCAATTTTTTGGATGCTATTGTAAAAGGAATTGTTTCCCTAATTTCTCTTTCAGTGAGTCTGTTATTTGTATATAAGAAGGCTATTGCTTTTTGAGTGTTGACCTTGTATCCAGCTGCTCTATTGAATCTGTCAATTAAGTCTAGAAGTCTTTTGGCCAAGTTTTTTGGGTCTTCTATGTAAAGTATCATAGCATCAGCAAATAATGACAGTTTAACTTCTTCCTTTCCTATCTTTATTCCTTTTAATTTTCTCTTTTCTAACTGCTGTGGCTAATATCTCCAGAACTACATTGAAGAGGAGTGGTGATAGTGGGCATCTTTGTCTTAGTCCTGATTTTAGCATGAGCTTTCAGTTTTTGATCATTTAGTATGATGTTGGCTGTTGGTTTTTCATAGATAGCCTTAATCAGGTTGAGATATTCTATTCCAATTTTCTGTAGGGTTTTTATCATGAATGGGTGTTGGATTTTGCCGAATGCCTTTTCTGCATCTATTGAGATGATCATATGGTTTTTGTCCTTGACTCTGTTAATATAGTGTATTACATTTATTGATTTATGAATGTTGAACCATCCTTGCATCCCTGGGATAAATCCAACTTGGTCAGGGTGTATGATCTTCTTGATGACCCTCTGTATGCTCTTTGCCAGTATCTTGTTGAGGATTTTTGCATCTGTGTTCATTAGGGAGATTGGCCTGCAGTTCTCCTTTTGGGGTGGGTCTTTCCCCGGTTTTGGTATCAAAGTAACACTTGCTTCCAGGATTGAATTTGGAAGCCTTGCTTCCCTTTGAATTTCCTTGATGAGTTTAAAGAGTAATGGCAAGAGTTCTTTAAATGTCTTGTAGAATTCAGCAGTGAAGCCATCAGGACTTGGGCTTTACTTTGTTGGTAAATTTTTAATTACATTTTCAATTTCACTCATTGTAATTGGGGTGTTTGGAATCTCTATATCTTCTTCATTTAACTTTGGCAATTTGTATGTATCTAGGAATCTGTCCATTTCTTCTGTGTTTTCCATTTTATTAACATACAGGTTCTCAAGAGTAGGTAGGGATGATCCTCTGAATTTCTGCTGGGTCTGTTGTGACTTCAACATTTTCGTTTTTAATTGCATGGATTTGAGCCTTTTCTTTCCTTTTTTTTGATAAGGTTGGCTAAAGGTTTATCAATTTTATTTATTCTTTCAAAAAACCAACTCTTTGATTCACTGATTTTTTTGTATTGTTCTCAGTCTCCATTCCATTGATGGGATTCCATTCCCATTGATTTCTGGTCTGATCTTTATAATTTCCTCTCTTGTACAAGCTTTGGGTTTGTTATGCTCTTCTTTTTCTAGGAGCTTGAGATTCTGCATTAGGTTGTTTATTTGAATTCTCTCTGTTTTCCTAATATGGGCATTCACTGCTATGAATTTCCCATGTAGAACTGCTTTCATTGTGTCCTATAGATTCCTGTATGTTGTACTGGCATTATCATTTACTTGTAGAAACTGTCTAATTTCTTCTTTAATTTCCTCTGTGACCCACTGGTTGTTCAGGAGGGTGTTATTCAATTTCCATGTGTTTGTGGGGGTTTTACGGTTTCCTATATTATTGATCTCCAATTTTATTGCACTACGGTCTGATAATATACAGGGGGTAACTTCAATTCTTTTACATTTACTTAGACATGCCCTATGAGCTAGCATGTGGTCTATTTTGGAGAATGAACTGTGTGCAGCCGAAAAGAATGTGTATTGTGATGTTGTGGGGTGGAACACTCTGTAGACATCTATTAAGTCCATTTGTTCAATAGCTTGGCTCAATCCTAGAATTTCATTGTTAATTTTTTGTCTAGATGATCTATTTGTGATAGTGGGGTATTGAGGTCCCCCACTACAATTGTATTTGTGCTTATTTGGTTTTTCATGTCCATTAATATTTGTTTTGTATAGTTGGGGAAATCGTATTTGGTGCGTATATATTTATGACTGTCATCTCATCTTGGATTGTTCCTTTCACAAGGATGTAGTGACCATCTTTGTCTCTTAATTAGTTTTGGCTTGAAATCTACTTTGTCTGCAAATAAGATTTCTACCCCTGCTTTTTTCTGGGTTCCTGTTCCGTAGAGAACTGTTTTCCATCCTTTTACTTTCAGTCTATGAATTTCTTTTTGAGTTAGGTCTGTTTCTTGTATACAGCATATTGTTGGATTTCCCTTCTCCATCCATTCTGCTAGTCTATTTCTTTTGATTGGTGAATTGAGGCCATTAACATTTTGATGGTTATAATTGATAGATATTGATTTATCCTTGTCATGATGTTTTACTTTTGTTGGCTCTTTTATTTCTTATTTTTCTCCCTTTCCCTTTAGTTTCTTACCTTGCCTGGTGACTTCCCTCTGTTGGGCCTCATGGAGTTGTGACCTTCATTGTCTTTTTCTAGGATATTGTTCAGAATTGCTTGGAGTGCTGGTTTGGTGTTCATGAAATTTCTCAAGTGTTCTTTGTCATGGAAGTATCTAATTTCCCCATTGATTTTGAAAGATAATTTTGCAGGATACAACAGTCTAGGATGGAAGTTATTTTCTTTTAGGGCTCGAAATACTTCACTCCAGGCTCTCCTTGACTTGACGGTTTGTGTTCAGAAGTCTGCTGTGATTCTTCTGATGGGCTTTCCTTTGTAGGTGATTTGTTTCTTTTCTCTAACTGCTTGTAGGATTTTGTTCTCCATTTGGGTTTCTGGGATCTTGACTATTATATGTCTAGGTGTAGATTTTTTTTGATCGTGGCTAGTTGGAGTTCTATATGGCTCACTTATCTGTATGGCCAATTCTCTACCTCTGTCTGGGAAGTTTTCAACTATTTCTTCTGTGAACAGTTTTTTATGTCAATTGTACTTTCTCCTGTATTTTCGTGGACTCCTATCAGTCTTATGTTATTCTTCTTTACATCATCTAGCAGCTGCTGGATTGATTTCTCGTGGTCTCTTACTATTTTGAAGAAATCTCTGTTTTCATGGTCCTTAATTACAATCCTGTCTTCTATATCTGATATTCTATCTTCACATTCCCTTAATCCGCTGTGCATACTTTCAGTGGAGTTTTTAATCTCCTGAATATCTGTTTGAATCTGTTTCATGGATTCCATTTCTTTCTTATGTTGGGCAATCATGGTTTCCATTTCTTTCTTATGCTGGTCATTCATGGCTTCCATCATGTTTCTGAGCTCATCTATTTTTTTTACCTGTTTCTGTTCTAGATCCTCCAATCATGTCTTTCACTCTGCTCACCATCTCTATGGTTATCTGGGAGATTATTTCTGCTTTGAATTTTTCTAGAGCCTCATTCATCTGTTTTGTTACTTCCTGTGCTATCAGTTCAGGGTGTCCAGGTGGTTGATTATCAGACTTTTCCACCTCGTTTCCCCCAGAATTTACCCTTGGTGGGGTGGAAGTCTGAGTTTGTGTCTTGCTTAAATGTCTTCTCATTTTTGTTTTTGGTACTGTCCTTGGTTTAATTCCTGGGTTGATATTTCGATATTGCTTATGGTAAGTTTCTTTGTTGCTTGTAATTGGAACCCTTATGGAATGATTGCTTCTCAGAGCTGGTCTTTAGGTTTTGAGTCTCTAATGACTCTGAGGCTGTCTCATTTTCATTATACCAGGAATGACAACTGATTAGATCAATCACAACACCTTAGCCCAAGTGATACAATCAATATCAAGTACATTATACCATCAAGTACATCTTAGAAAATGACAATTTGTGGTAGTTATTAATCTATCACCTTTAACTGTGTGAATTGAATCAAAATTAAGGACCAACTCAACATATGTTTATAGTGAATAAACTCTTCAATATAGCAACTTTACCCTTTGGGATGGGGAGTTAGAAGCAGTTGGGGAGGGAGGGCAGATAGATAGGCAGAAGGATAGGGGAAGGTTAGCAGTGAGGCCAGAGGACACAGGCAGGAGAAGCAAAAGGAGAATAAAAGAAAAATAAGGAAGAAATCTGAACTAGAGCCAGAACAGGAACAAAAAGGGAGATCAAGAACGATGTGGGACACCAAGAGAGTGAGTGTGAGAGAGAAAGGAAAGAGAAAAGAAAGAAAAAAAAAACAGAAAAATAAAAATTTGAAAACAGTAGGAAAAAAATTAAAAATAAGAGCAAAAAATCCCCAATAATAATAATTTTGAAAATAACAAATAAAAAATAAAAATGAAAATGAAGGTCCTCCTTCAGGATATGTCTCTGCTGTCACAATAGACAATGTGGGCAGCAGTGTGCAGATATAAGTCAGTAAGTCTAAGCAGGCCAGTTGCAGATCCGTGGGATTCAGGCAGATTTCTGATGGCAAGTCCCAAGTTGACCTCCCTGTCTTCCTGCAGGGTTGAACTCTGCAAGGCTCCATTGCAGGTTCCAGCTACCTTTCCCCTGAAGATAGTCCAGGTTCCAATGGGAGGTGATGATCCCTTCAACTTACAAAGTATGGTGGTCTGGTATCCCCTATGTCTTTCTAGTATGGAACCAGGTAGAGGTATAGTCAGGAGGCCAGAGGTGGTGGGGGTTGAGGGGGAGGGGGTGTGACTAAGCAGGTCACTGCCACCATGGGCATGGCCAGTGGCAAGGGGTCTTCACCTTCTGGCTGGTCCCAGCTGGGCTGGTTGGAGCAGTGCAGCCCGGGAGTTCTTTTACCTTCTATTTCTTGTCAGGTTTTTGTCCTACCTTTACTTAATTCTACAGACATCTTTATACTCCCCAATAAGATCCTTTGTATCACTTCTTTCTCTTCCTTCTCATATCAAATTACTTTCTTCTGCTGAGGAATAAAATCCCAAAATCATACATTTCTTTTGACCTCTGTTTCACTACCCAGAATTATGTCATTTTAAATGAATACCAAAAAGTTGCATTCAGAGTCAAACTAGTGTTATTGCTTTATTTTAATTTTTACTAAATTCAGTTCTAGTAAAAGTGGATTGTAAGTTTTAAAAATGTCTAAAATATATGAAACAGAGCTCTGGGAAAATCTTCCAAAATTACACTAAAGTGATCACCCTTAGGACTGGCACATAAAGAGCTTTTGGCTTCTGCTGGCATTAACATTCCTATATTCAGTGGATATTTTAAATATATCATAATGGAAGAGATCTCATCAGTAGGATACATGCATCTTTCAAGTAGTTTTTAATGATAAAATTTCACCAATAGATCCATCTCTATATACCTTTTGTTCACAGGATAATGAAACTCTTTAGTCTGGCATTTAAAATCTTCCATAATTAGAAACTACCTGTTATGGACTGAATGTGTCCTCCCCAAATTAATATAGTGGGGCCCTAAACCATCAGTATGGCTATATTTGGAGATGGGACTTTTAAAGAAATAATAAAATTTAAATGAGGTCATGGCATGGAGACTGGAGTTGACAGGATTAGGGTCCTTATAAGAGACCCACTGAGCTCTCTCAGAATATACACACAATGTCAAAGATCATGTGAGCACACAGTGAGAAAGCAGCTGTTTGCAACCTAGGGGGAGAGTCCTTGTCAGACACCAGCCATGCTGACATCTTGATCTTGGACTTTCCATCCCCAGGCCTGAGAAAATAGCTTCTACTGTTTAAGCCACCCAATTTGAGTATTCTGTTATATGATTTTGAGCATATGAATATACTATCTCTGTTACTAATTGCTCCCTAATGCCTCTTATTTCAGAAAATGTACTCTGTTGAATTCTACTACACATGAAACATTTACCTGAACATGAAATCAGATTCATAAAAAGTGCTTTGTATGAAGTATTATTTGCAATCACTTGTAGTCATGTTGCCTTGTAAAAATTATGCTTACCCTTGAAGAGTAATGTACTCTTGGGAGGTTTCAGCCCAATAGCCACTCAGCATTGCAGCAAAATAACTAGATCTGGCACTTAAAATGGCCCTAAATGAAGAAAACACAGGTAAATATTTATGTTATGCAAAATGTAATTTTAATGAACTGTTCATCTTTAAACATAAAGATGTTCTCTTAAAACATAAAAATCTATTTGTCTTGTTTGTTTTCACTGGTAGGATTATTATAACAAAAAGTATAAGCTTACATTTATGCCTAAGTATTTTGTTGAAAACATTAATTCGAATGTCCTTATTTTTTCTCTTTAGGGCTCTGTAATTTTAATAATAACAATTAAAACTATTTCCATTACTAAGAGACTAATATATTACAAATCAAAAAATAAAGACCAAAGATGTTACTTAATATTTTGAGGAAATAGCAATTGATAGGTCTCCCACTAACTCAGCAGCTACTATGTATAGTAGCTGCCCTCTTCCTATTGTGCCTTGCCCCCTCCCCTGTGTGATGTCACGCCAAGATGGTTGCTCCCACCAAAGAACAAACCCTTCTTCCCAGCATGCCCTTGTTCCCACCTAGAGAGTAACCTAATACTCCCTCACCTCCTACCACCTAGTGAGGTCACCGGCTCCTCCATTCCCTAGCCACTACCTCACTCAACCCCACCTCAGCTCCTACAAGTCCTACCCCCGATCCTATAAAAGGCACTTGCTGTCCTGGCCATATTGCTTTTTGTCTCTCCTTTGTTCAAAGACAGCCTGGCAGATCTGTTCCCCTAATAAATGCTTGTTGTGGCCTGGTCTGGTCTTGGTTTTCAGCCTTTTACCTGACAGCAATGAGAAAGAAACTACAAATATTTGTCACTTAAATTTTTCAGGGGATGGGGATTTAGCTCAATGGTTCCGCTGCCTGCCTTGCAAGTGCAAGGTCCTGAATTCGATCCCCGGTACCAAAAAAAATTTTTTTTTTCAAAAATTAAAAAAGACTACTGTCAGGAGCAATGCTACATAATTTTAGGGAAAAATGTGATTAGGCCTAGTTCTCCTGCCTATAGGCCAGCTATGGCATTTCAACACGATTTAACCTTGGCCTCCAGTCACAACTGAGACCTCAAAGATCCGGTGATGCTGTGATCATCCAGGGCAAGACCACACCTGCAGGAGACACCCTGGGAGGAACCAAATCTTCATCTGCATAGTTCCTCATTGATCTAGGAATTCTGCCACTCCCCAGTTATCTGCTACATTTGTTTCTCCTGTTGTACTAATTAAAAGGTGTGGCGAGCTGGGGGGGGGGGGGGGCGGCGCTTCTGTCTTTGCTGCCCAGAGCAGTTCTGATCAGCCCCAAAGCTCAGTTTCTCCAAGTCTCATTTTTTCTACCTTTCCTGTATAATAAGTTAATTCGCCTTGTGCTGCTGTGGCTCGCAGGAGGCTAGGACTCACTGCAGAGGTTCTAGTAACATCCCCTTTCCCTGTTCCCTACAGACTACAATGGTAAGAATTTCAAGTTCCAGTTCAGAACTCTGTGCTCGGAAAAGGATATTTTCTTAGGTTTGAGAAAATGATGAGAGAGATTTTCTTTTCAATTTCTAATCTACTTTCTCAAATAAAATATTCATTCATTCATTCTTTAATCCAACAAATATCTAGTGACTAATATTTGGTCCTAGGCATTATTCTAGGTGTTGGGAATACAGCAGTAAATGAGATATACAGAACACCATTATAATCCAAAGGAGGACGAGATGGAAGAATGAAGAGAAAAGAGAGAAAAGAAAGATAATTCTGGCAGTGGCTTACTAGGTTATCTCAGACCAACCTTCCTTCCTGCTGAAAACAGGTAGGAAAGATGCTTATATATATTTTATATTCATATATATATATATATATATATATATATATAGTGGTACCTTGGTTCACAAACTTAATTTGTTTCACGATTTTGGAAAAGATGACCACATTTCTGATTGTGTGGGAAAGATGGCCATGGTTATGTTTGTCACCTGATGCAGAATTTGCAAACAAAAATAAAATTTTGCCAAATGTTTGTTTGCAAGCCAAATTGTTTGCAAATAAAAGCATTTGTGAACCACACGGAAAAGAAAGCATGATTTGAAGGCATCAGAACACTATCATGTTGGTTAGACAAGTTATAAGAGAAGACATAAGAGGAGACTCAAGCACCTGATGTAATTTTTTTCCACTATCTGGAAGCAAAAGCAATGGTTGAAGGGGCTGAGAAGCTGAGGAAACTTCTGACAATCTTCAGAAGCATAGAAGGCCACAGATTAGAGTAAGGAGGAGTTTTGGTGGGTGACCCAGAATCTGAGTTGGACTCTGGAGGGTCATCTCCATGGATGAAGACCAAACAAGAAATAGATCATGACTGGACCAAAAGGCCAGCTTTGAATCAACTCAATCCCTGATGAGAACAAATCAATCAACATCTAGTCTGCCATTCACAAGCAAAAAGAAGTCCTCTTTGTATTAAAATAGCATTATACAGAGTATAAAATTATTTCTACAAATGTTTAATAAAATATCCAACTACCATCCAAAGATAATCATGAAAAATTAAAAATGAAGGAAAAAATTCATTTACACTAGTATCAAAAAAAGGACACAAGAACAATGTATCACAAAGCATGTAAAACTTCTATACTAAAACTATAAAATACCACTGAGGTAAATTTTAAAAGACCTAGTGGAGAGCAAAAGTGTGATCTTGTACTTCAAGACTCATATCCATTCTTCTTAATTTCTAGATTCAATACAATCTCAATCAAGTTATTTTAGTTGCAGTTCATGGATTGATTCTAAAATATATATGGCAATTCAAAGGACCCATAATAGCCCAAACAACTATCAAATAGAAGAAAAAATTTGAAGGCATGATTTCAAGCAACACAATGTATGTCACTTACTAGAAAGCAAGAGTCATCAATATAATGTGGTATCGACAAAGAATGGACATATAGGTCACTAGAACAAGATGGAGAGTCCAAAAATAAACATATATATGCCCAACTGCTTTTCAACAAAGTTTAAGATAATTCACTGCGGAAGATGGTTCTGTCAACAAAAGTACTGAAACACTTGACAGTTTATGAATACAAATGAACCTTGACATTTAGCCTCACACTAAATACAAAAATCAACTTAAAATCAATAAAGAATTAGAAGCAATGAAAAGATTATTTAAGAGCTCTTGGACAACTTTAAAAGAACAAATTTAAGACTCACTGGCTTCAAGCAGTGTGAAAAAGTACAAGGCCAACAGCATAGAAAACCTACTCACCAAAATTATACCAGCAAATTTTCCAAAACTGGATAATGAGGTGGATACTCTGGTATTGGAGGCATTTAAATTTCCAAATATATATGAACAGAAAAAAGCCTCTACACAACATAACATAGTTAAGTTGCCAAATATTCAGAAGAATGAAAGAATATTAAAAACAGAAACACCAGATCACTTGTTATTCTAATGGCATACCCCTCAGAATAATATAAGATTTCTCAACAGAAATTGTAAAGGCCAGGAGAGCTTGGAATGATGTATTTCAAGCTCTGAAAGAAAATAATTGCCCAATTAAGTGATTATATTCTTTGAATCTATCTTTCAATACTGCAAGAGAAATAAAGATTTGCCAAATAAGTATAAACTAAAGAAACTCATGACCATTAGGCCAGCATTGCACAAAATACTTAACATAATCCTTAACACTGAGGAAGAGGACAATCATGCCACAATACTGGGAAAGAAAATCTCATTGGAAGAGTAAATGAATGAAAATCAGTAGTGAATCAAACACTAGAAAAACAACAAAATGACAGGAACTTCTACATACATTTCAATAGTAACTCAATGTAAATGATCATAATTCTCCAATTAAAGGATACAGACTGGTAAATTGGATTAAAAAAAAAAAAGCAGGACCCAACTATATGTTTACTGAAAGAAACATATCTCTTCCAGAATTGTACACAGATGAAAAAAAAAAAACAAACAAAAAACCAAGCAGGAGCAACTATACTTATATCTCCACAAAAGTACTCTTTAAAGTAAAATTACCCAGCAAGACAAAGCAGGCCACTACATATTGGTAAGTGGAACAGTTCACCAAGAAGAAATAACAATTGTGCACTGAATGTCGATACACCCAATTACCTAACTGAAATACTACTTGACATAAAGGGTCAGAGAAACCCCAATACAGTCATGGTGAGGAATTTCAATACCTCATTCTCACAAATAGATGGGTCAACCAGACAAAAATCATCGAGAAAGAAATATCAATTAAACTGCAGTACAGATTAAACGGACTTAACAGACATGTCAGAGTATTCCATCCAACAACGTAACACATTCTTTTCAGCAACACACAGAACATTCTCCAAAATAGGTCATATTTTAGGCCATAAAACAAATAAATAAACCTAGAAATGAGGAGAGACTTTAAGAGTAAAGACCAAAAACCTGCTGAGAAATAAATCAGGAAAACAATTTCATTCACAACAGCTTAAAAAACAAACAAACAAACAAAAAATAAAGCATAGGAATCAACCTAACCAAGAAGGTAAAAGTCCTCTTTAAGGAAAATTACAGAGTAGTGAAGATATAAATTGAATAAGACAACAGAAAATGAAAAGACCTCCATTGTTCATGCATCAGGAAAACATTGTTTAAATGATCATAATCCCCAAAGCTACAGATTTTTTATCTATCAAAATACTAAAAACAGCCTTCATAGAAAATTCACAGGGAAGTACAAAGAACCCAGAATAGCCAAAGGAACCCTGAGCAAAAACAGCAAAGCAGGGGATAACACAACACCTGCTTTCAAATTATACTACAAAGCCATAATATCAAAACAGTGTGGTACTGCCACAAAAACAGACATGTAGACCAATGGAATAGAAGAAGAGACAAACTTATGGTCCTGCACCATCTGAATGTTGACAAACAGGCAAAAACACACTGGAGAAAAGACATTCTTTTAAACAAATGGTTTTGAAAATACTGGATATCCACACAGAGAAGACTGTAACTAGATTCTTCTTGCCCTGTACTAAAATCAAATAAAAATGGATCAAAGGCCATTTATATATAAGACCAAAACCTTTGAAACTGCTGGAAACACTTAGGGAAACGCTTGAAGCCAGAGGCACAAGCAAAGACTTCCTGAATAGGACCCCAATAGCATAGGAAATTTAATGTCAACAATCAATAAATGGGACTTTTATCAAATTAAGAAGTTTCTACACAGCAAAGGCAACAACAGAATGAAGAGACAACCTATAGAATGGGAGAAAATATTTGTGAGCTAGTGTTGTGATAGAGGATTTGTATCTTAAATATATAAAGAACTCAAAAACACCAAAAGAACAAAAAGTTCAATCAATAAATGGGCAAATAAACTGAACAGAGAATTCTCAAAAGTACAAACAACCAATAAGTATATATAAAAAAGTTCAACATTTTTAGCAATTAGGGAAATGCAAATCAGGACTGTATTTTTTTAGTCACACCTCATATTTTCTCCTAATTGACAACTTTTTTCATTTTCTTAACAGTGTCTTTCTTAGAGCTAAAGATTTTAATTTTAATAAAGTAAAATTTATCAGTTTTTTAAAATCATGGATTGTGCTTTTGGTGTTGTATTTACAACTCATTCTCAAACTCAAAAGTCACATAGATTTTCTCCCATGTTTTCTTCTGGAGGTTCTATAGTTCTGCATTTTACATTTATCTGTGATTTACTTTAAGTTAATTTTTACCTAATATATAAGGTCTGTACTTTTTTTTTTGGCACATAAATGTCCAATTGTCCCACCATTTGCTGAAAATACTATCCTGTCTCCTGTGAATTGGCATTGTGTGGCTGTTTGTGTGGGTCTATTTCTGGGCTTTCTATCTATTCTGTTTCATTGAGCTATGTGTCACATCTTTCATACTATGCTGTCTTGATTATTCTAACTTTATGGTAAGTTTTGATATTAGGTAGTGTGATTCCATCCCTTCCCCTTTCTTCTCCTCCTTCTTCTCCCCTTCCCCCTAGCATTTTGTTGGCTATGTTAGGTTATTTGCTTTTCATTATAAATTTTAGAATCACTTTGTCAATGTTCACAAAGTAGCTTTCTGGGACTTTGGGTGAAATCACATTTTTAAAAATCATAAATTGGTGTTGAATTTTGTCAAGTGGTTTTCTGCGTCTCTTTTGATGACCACATGATTTTTGTCCTTTAACTGGTGTTTATCAGTAATACAGAACTAGATGCACTTTGGTATGTTGATACATGTACATAACATATTTTGATTATTTTCATTACTGCTATCCACTCTTCCCAAATTCCTTTCCCCATCTTTAAGTCCAGCTTCTATTCTAGTTTCTTGGTGTCTTTTACTTATTCATTTAATTTTTTAAAAATTTAAATTTAAAAAATTTAAATTGCTCATATAAGAGAAAACAGGCAATGTTTAACTTTCTGAGGCTGACTTATTTTGCTGAACATGATAGTCTCCAGTTCCACCATTTTTCTGCAAATAATGATTTCATTCTTCAGTTTCTTGATTTTTTTTGTATAGGGGATCGAACTTGGGACCTTGCGCTTGCAAGCATTCTTCAGTTTCTTTATTCATCAGTTGATAGGCAGATTTTCTTCCATATTTAGGCTGTCTCTTCACTTTATTAGTTGTTTCCCTTGCTGTACAAAAACTTTTTAATTTGATATAGTCCCATTTGCTGATTCTTGATATTATTTCCCTTGTTATTGGAGTCCTATGCAGGAAGTCTTTGCTTGTGTGTATGTTTCCCTTATGTTTTCTTTTAGCAGTTTGTAAGGTTTGGCTCTTACAGCTAGGTCTTTGATCTATTTTTATCTGACTTTAGTACAGGGCGAGAGAGGGATCTAGTTTCAATCTTCTGTATTCAAGTAGTATTTTTTGTGTGGACATAAATTTTCAGATGGGTAAATACCAAGAGCATGGTTGGTGGATTATATGGTAAGATGACGTTTACTCTGTAAGAAATTGCCAAAATGCCTGTACCATTTTGCATTTCTATCAGCAGTAAATAAGAATTTCTTTTGATGATCATTATTATCAGCAGTTACTATTGTTAGTATTTTTAAAATTTTAGTCATATATATATGCACACACACACACACATATATATATATATCACACACACACTAGTAGCTCATTGTTTTTTAACTTTGCATTTCCTATTTGTATATCCCATTTGTGTATCTTCTTGGTGAAATTTCTGTTAATTATCTTTTGCCCATTTTGAAATTGAATTGTTTCCTTATGTTACATCTTAAGAGTTATTAGATTTTGTATAGAAATCTTTTATCCAGTATGTAATTTTTATGTATATGATTTACAAATACATATTATACAAAGGATTTCCACACAAAATGCATCCAACTGTATTACAAATCAATGAAATAAAAAAGCTGAAAGAGTGGTAGGAAAAAACTATTGTTAAATTGAAAATACCCTAAGTCACAGATGCTTTTAAGCACCAAACCTACTGAACATCTTAGATCAGCAACACGGTGCCCCACGAAGTATCAATTGTTTACCCTTACGGTCACATGGTAGATTGGGAATTGTGGCTCCAGGCTACTTCTCAGCATTGCAAGAAAGTATCATTCTGGGGCCAGGGATTTAGCTCAGTGGTTTCGCTGCCTGCTTTGCAAGTGCAAGGACCCGAGTTTGATCCCAGGTACCCCCCCCCAAAAAAGGAACTATCATTCTGGCCTTGAAAAAGATCAATATTCAAAACTTGGCCTGTGGTTTCTACTGAATTATCTTTATTGTATTTATGCATTATTGTATTACTGAATGTATTGTTGTACTTTTGCGTTATTGTAAGTTAAAACATATATTAGGAATCTTTTGTATATGAATTGAACAATTAAGTATTGAAATTGAATAATGAAGTACTAGATGGTGGATGGTGAATGCCACATTTTTCACTGCTGTAGTAGAACACTACAAACAAGGGGGTAAGACTAGAATGATCCATGTGGTAACAGATTAATGTTGAAGACAGCAGTATGAATTCATGTCCAGCTTATTATAAGTAGCTACATATAAAAACATTTATCATTGTGTCTATGTTTAGAGGTTAATGTACATAAATATATTTCCTTATTTTGTTAGTTAAGTGAACTTAGAAGAAATGACCACATAGCAGTATATTAACCACTTATGTCTTGACTTCAAATGCCATTAGAAAAAGAAACCAAAATCCATTATAAAAATAGTTGATTCTAGGACAGATGACTCTATAGCATTTTTTGTTCCAGAAACTAAGAAAATGCACAAAAGAGATATATACCTAATGATGGGTGTATCTGAAGGGGACTTAAAAGCCAACTGAAAGAGTATCTGGGGCTAAAGCTAGAACAAATTGAACAAAATAAATAAGCCAAAGTACAAAATGAGCCAAATTACAAGCCATTTAATAAATGGGGGAGAAGATACCAATTTCTTGTGCTGAATTACAAATAATTTATGTAGATACTATTTTCTCAAGCAGATGGAACATTACTAACATATGAATTACATACAATGACTTCCAGAGAGTACTGAATGGAAATGGGAGGTAGATGAGGAGTAACATAGTGAAGAAACAAGAGGAAAAAGGACCTCGGACAGGTGATCAAGATTAATACAGAGATAAGTTATGCTGACCACATGTACCCTTAATATAATGTAATGAAAATGTTCTTTTATCTTACTGCATCTTCTCCCCAAAAGCCATGACCCAGCCAATCATGAGAAAAACATCAAACTTCAACTGGAAATATTCTATGAAATACTAGACTAGTACTTCTTAAATGGCAAGGTCATCAAAAATAAGGAAAAGTCTAAAACACTGTCATAGTCAAGAGGGGCCTCAAGAGACATGGCAGCTAAATGTAATGGGATATCCTGGATAAAATCTTAGAACAATAATGAATATGAAGTAAAAACTAAGGAAATCAGAATAAACTACAGATTTTAGTTAATGTAGTGAAGTAATATTGGTTGCTTAGTTGAAATAAATCTACTATATTAAGATGTTTATATAGGATGTTAATAATGGGAGAATTAGGTATGGGGAGTATATGCATTCTCTTAATTTTTCTAAAACTGTTCTAAACAAAAAGTCAAATAAGAAATTGTGATTCTGCTTCTACCATAAGTACAGTATGAGATTTGCCTACCCTCAAGTAATAATGAGAAAATGAAACAAAAATATAACATGGAGAAAAAGCAATACAGGACTTTGATCTTTAAAAGGAGGATAATAAATGAGGTAAGCTCTATAATCATAATGATTTTCTTCCTGGAAGGAACTTTTAGTCAAGGCATAGGGAGGATAAACATAAGCAGAGCTTGGTAGCCTAACTGAATTGAAGAAACAGATATAGAAGTTTCAGGAAGCTGAGACAGCTGAAATTCATAGGGCAGAGTAATACAGGAGAAGGAGTTGTGAAGAGAAAGTACTCTAGAAATGAGAGGAGATAGTCTCTTGAGCTTTTATCTGAATGTAATCTGAGCATGCATAGTGTGAAACTCTGTGAAGCTAGGGAAATAATAAAAGCCAAGGGATCGAGCCAGGTATGGGTGGCTCATGCCTGCAATTCCAGCTAATAAAAGAAGCTGAAATAGGAAGATCTCAAATTCAAGGCCAGCCTGGCCAACCTGGCGAGATCAAAATTAAAACAAAACATTTCTGAAGATGTAGATCAGTGGTAGAGTACTTGCCTAGCATATATGAGCAAGCCTCTAGTTTAGACCTTAGTAACACACACACACACACACACACACACACACACACACAGCCAAGGGAACTACAACGTGGCTGGCAGACATTCAAATTTCTTCCACTTGGAAATGAATACTTGAGTAACAAAGAAGAGATTTCAAAAGGTCATATTCTCAGTAGAAGGGCTATCCAACATTTAGAGCAAAGCCTATTCTAGATCCATCCTAACAAAGTTTAAAAACAAGTTTCATGAATATGAGCTGGACCACAATAACTTAAATGCCTATTAAAGAAAACTTCAACTATTTTTTAAAGGAAGGCAATAAAGTTCAAATCATCAACAATAAAATATAATGTCTGGCATCCAAAAAAATTACTAGTTATGTGATGAAGTGGCAAAATGTGAACTAGAAGAAAAATTAGTCAACAGAAATAGTTATAGAAATGAAAGAGAAGATGGAATTAACAAAAATCATTTTAAATGCTCTATAAAAATGTTCAAGACTTCTTTTTTAAAATAAGGAACATGATGAGGAAAATGTATTTTAAAAATGACAAAAGTCATAGAGATAAAAAATATCTGAAATGGCAACTTCATTGTACGGAGTTAAAAGATTAGACAGTGAAGAAGAAAAGATTGACAATACAATTATACAACAGCAATACAATTTAACCAAAAAAAAATATTGGGGGAATCTTAGTAATCAATGGGACAGTATCAAATCATCTAATATACACCAAATTGGAATCGCAGAGAGGAAAAAAAGGAGCAGTAAGAAAATCTGAAAAAATGGTGATGATAAATTTTCTACATTTCACCGGGCATGGTGGCACAAGCTTGTAATCCCAGCACTCTGGGAGGATGAAGCAGAAGGATCACAAATTCAAGCCCAGCCCAGGCAGCTTAGTGATATAGTGAGATCCTGTCTCAAAATAAAAAAATAAAAAAGGGTCTGGGGAAGCAGTTCAGTGGAAAAGTCCTGGGTTCAATCCGTAGGAAAACATACACACATGCACACGCACACGCACAGACACACATATACACACACACACCATCTAGATTTCATATAACCACAAACACATGAATATGAGAAGCTCAACAAATAATAAACAAGATAAACAAAAAACCAGAATGTATATGATAATCAAATAGCTAAAATCTCATTATAAGGACAAAAAAAATTTAAAGCAGTAAAAGACATATATCACATACTGATAAGCAAAACTAGGAATGATCATATAGTTTTCAGAGATAATTCAAGGTAGATAACAATAAAATGAAATGCTTAAAGCAGTGAAATAAATAAAATTTAAAAATCCTATCAAACTAAAATTCTGTATTGAGCAAAATTATCTTTCAGAAATGAAGAATAAATGAAGACTTTGCTAGACAAATAAAAGCTGAGAAAAGTCACTTCCAGCAGACCTATATTACAAAAGATTTAGGGGCCAGGGAGTTAACTCAGTGCTTGCCTCATAAGCGCAAGGTCCTGAGTTTGATCCCCGGTACCAAAAAAAAAAAAAAAAATTTAAAGAAAGTTCTTCAGGTTAAAGAACAATTATAACACATGGAAAACATAGGCCTACACAAAGGATTAGAAAGTGCAAGGAGTAGTATGTTTGGGTAAATATGAAAAACTTCTTTCTTCATTGTTAAATTACTTTAAAAAGCTAGGCATGGTGGCACACATGCCTGTAATCCTAGCACTCGGGAAGATGAGGCAGGAAGATTGCTGTAAGTTCAAGGCCACCTTGAACTACAAACTGAGGCCTTGTATCAAAAAGCAAAAACAAAAACAAAACAAGAAACAAATAAATTACTTTAAAAATAATTATCTAAAAAACCAATTGCAATATATTGTGAGATTTATTACATAAATAGGAAATGTATGACAACAAATATTTGATATTGAAAGGGAGAACAGTTTCTAATGTATATGAAGATGTGTAACACTAACTGAAGCTAGATGGTAATAATACATATTGTAAGTCCTGGAGCAGCTAGGAAAAACGGAAAACACACACACACATTAATAAGCAAATAATGAAAATAAACTGAAATTTACCAAAGTTTTAAATCTCAATAGAAAAGAAGGGCAAGAGTCAAGTGTGGTAGTGTACGCCTGTAATCCCAGCTATTTGGGAGGCTGAAGTAGGAAGACTGCACATTCAAGACCAGCCTAGACAACTTAGCACAAGATTTTGTATCAAAAGATAGGAAGGAACGGAGGTGTGCAGGCAGGCAAAGAGGAGATAAAACAAGGAAGAAATGAAAACAAGATGGGAAAACAAAATAGTACACTGAAACTCAAACACATTAATAACTACACTACTGTAATGGTCTAAATACTCCAGTTAAAAAGGAAGTTATGAGAATGGATTTTGAAAAGCAAGACACAACTATGTGAAATTAATTTTCTTTTTGCAGGGCTGGGGATTGAACCTAAGGCATTGCATGTGCTAACTAGGCTACTACTGAACTACATAACCAGCAGAAATTAATTTCAAACCCATTTTAATATAAAGGCATTGAGAGGTTAATAGTAAAAGAATATAAAGAGATATGCCATATAAACATTAATCATATGAAAGCTGGAGTCATTACATTAACATCCAAGTAGACTGCAACAAGGGATATTACCTTGGATAAAAACATTTCATAAAGAAAAAGGGCTTAATTCACTGGAAATAATAATCTCAAATGTGTATTACCAAATAGAACTTCAAAATATGTGAAGCAATATTGTTGATGAGAACTGAAGGGGTAGAGGAATTCATGACTAAGAGACTTCTGGCACTCCTTTCAGTTAACAGGACAGGTAAAAAATTAGTTAAGGATATGTAAGACTCGAACAACACTGTTAACTAATTTGACAGTTATAGAACACTCCATCCCATGTAGCACAATACACACTCTTTTCAAGTACACTGGAACATTCACTAAGACCATACTCTGGGCAATTAAATAAGTCTTAATAAATTTAAGGGAATGAAATACTAGTTATGACTTCAATGAAATTAAACTAGAAATCAATAATGGAGAAACATCTGGAAAATTCCCCAATAGTGGGAAGCTAAATACATGTCTAGACAATTCATTGATAAACAAGACATTAGAAGGAAACTTTAAAAATACTTTTACTTGTGTGAGAATGAAAATATATCCATTTTGTGTGACACAGCTATAGCAGTCCATATAGGGAAATTTTTAGCTTTTAAATGAACATTTTAGAAAAGTTCTCCTTTTTCCTTAGGTCATATCAATGATCTAAAATTCTACCTTAAGAAAAATAAAAATAAGCATAAATTAAACCTAAAGGAAAAGAAAAACAGAATCTGACAAGTGAATATTTGATATACTAAATCTGCTATTTAATTTTTATTTTTCTTTAAAAGAGGTCAAATATAGTTTCTTTAGAGTCTGATTGAACCTATATGAACAGAATTTTTAAATGTTAAGCAATCTATGATTCTTTCCTAAGGGCAGAAAATTAAATTTTAAAAATATTAATTATAAAATATGTAATAACACTCCAATATAAAATTGTATAGAGTGAAAATTTTAAGTTCTCTCATTGGTTCTTTGTTTACTTCAGTTCAACTCTATAAAATAACCAACATTAACAGTTTATTGGATATTCTGCCAGACTTTTCTAAGGCAGTCTTTTCTAATATATTATGTTGAATTTCAATATATATAACCCATTTCATCCTCTGTACTACATTCTTTATTGCTTCATAAAGCTCAGCATCAGCATTACACAGTTCAAGGCACATAAGTGCTCATTAAACAATTCCTTTTTCTTTTCCTTTTTTTCTTTTTTTGAGACAGAGTCTTGCTAAGTCAACCAGGCTGGGCTGGAATTTGGGATCCTCAACCTCCCAGAGTGCTGGGATTATAGGAGTGCACTACTGTGCCTGGCTTCATTAAACAATTCTTAGTGAAGAATACTATTTTAATCCTCTTTTCATTCATATACTTTATCTGAGTATGTCTAGTGGTAAAGATATATATCTGCCTCTCTCTCTCTCTATTTGTATATATGTATACCATGTCATAATTTACACGTGGCAGTCATGAGAATACAACCATCTAATTATTAACTGCAAAGCTAATGTATCACCTCAGGTACAGCACACTGAAATCTAAACTATGTTGGTTCCAAGGCAACCTTCTCACAAGCTATTCCCTGCCACTTACTGAGCCTACCAGGCATAACAAAGACAGATCTATCCCTGGGAGATGAGTTTTTACTTGACTTTGGCTTGGGAATTTCCCAACAACCTTGCCAGACCTTCCTTAGAATTGCAGCAGTCTAAAATTTGTCTATTTTAGGGGCTATAGCTCCATGGAAGAGGACTTGCCTACCATGCATGAGGCTGTAGGTTCAATCCCCAATAGTGGAAAAAAAAAAAAAAAAGGTAAAATGTGTCTATTTAGTGTAACTTCCTCTCTTTCTCCTTCACTCCGGGTCAAATTAGTACTGCAGTCTCAGAGCTCTCTTTGGTCTCCTCCGGCTTCCTTTCATGTTCTGTCACATGCATTTACCCTAGTATATTTCTTGCAAGTCTATCCCATCTTTGTGTCTACTTCTCAGAAGACTTGAACTAACACAGCATGTTAGCCATTTCCATCTGAGTAAGATTAAAGGATCTTAGGTGTAACTGATTATCCTGATCTTAAAATAGAAACTTAGAAAACATTCCTTTTAATTAGGATATGCACTTCAGGTTAAAAAATAATGCCATAGATGGTATGGTATATTAAAAATCTTTGCTAAATCTTTTTTATTTTCCAGCATGCAAAAAAGTACTTTTTTCCTTTTGATTTAATTTAATTTCAACTGACAATGCTGCTTCTGGCTCTATCAAGATGCCCTAATTTCTCCATTGCTGTTGCCTTAGTGCACTGCTATTCAATACTTCCTAATGTTAGCTGAACTAGATTCACTATTTCAGGCAGAATAATGGCCTGAATTACTCAGAAAGGCTACAAAGGAGTTTTTACTGGGAGTAACTTTTAAGTATTCTTGTTCTATGGGAAGAGGGGGTAGAAGGAATATATGACATATTCATACTGCAGAAATGTATAGTTTTTGCAGGAAAAATAAGGATCCAATCAGTGAACCCACATAAAAAAAGACTAGCCTTATGGTGAAAGATATATACCACCACCACCCCAGTTCCACATAGCTCTACAAGGATTAAACTCAAAGTAATGAACTCAAAGTTTCTGAAGCTATTCATCCTTTTCATTCTTATTAGCAAATATTTTAGAGAACACTACTTTATAAAAGAAAAGTTGACTGTCTCTTGAGAATTACAACTTTAATAAGACTAGCCTTTCTTAAGTTAAATTATAAAGTACAAAGGATACTCTATTATCCAACACAATAAAGATAGATAGTTGTTTGATTAATTAAGAAATCAGGAATTTAAAAACAGTTTCTGGGCCAGGGATTTAGCTCAGCAGCACCGTACCTGGCTTGCAAGTGCAAGGTCCTGAGTTCGATCCCTAGAACCACCCTCTCAAAAAAAAAAAACAGTTTCTATGTATCATAATCATTTTATCCTACCTTTAAAAAATAAACAGACATTCATTCACAAATCTGTCATCATAAGGCTAATATTTGTCTTTAAATGAGGGTTCATTGATTGGTACCTCATCTTTCTTGCAAAAACTACACATTTATACACTAAGATTTCTACTATGAATTTCTCTAAAGCAAAGAAAGAGATCAAAAATGTTTGTGAAATAAGCTAAGCAGAGAATCATTCTAAATTTTTATAACTGCCCAACATATTTTTTTAGTGGTCCTGAGGATTAAACCCATAGCCTTGTGGATGTTAGGCAAGTGCTCTACCACCAAGCTACATCTCCTTGTACCTTCCCTCATATTTGCATATTGTTCAATTTATCAAATTCAATAGCAGTATTTTAAGTGCTTCCCCTTTATTAAATCTTTTTTTTTTTCAGAGTTCAAGTGGATATATAGCTTTCTTTAGAAGCATGTCAATAAGTCTTACAGCACTACAAAAATACAAGTCATCCGAGAAGTTTACAGTGGTCCCCATTACTTCAGGAGAAAATTAAATAAAATAGCTGTGGGTCTTTTAAAGCTAATCAGATAAATCAAGTTACAGTATCACCCTTCAGATTAAAGTGCTCCAGTACAGATGAGGCTGTGGCAAGCTCAATCCTGAAAAGGGATTCCGCTGCCCACTGTTTTGCTTTTTGCCCTCGGTATAACAAGACACACAGAGAAGAGGATCTGGGTTAAAAAGCGCCACCATCTCAATCCCCGGCCACACTATTAGCCTGAGATCGCTCTTCTGCTCAGAGTGGTCAAGATGTGATAAGCGTCTAACAAAAACAGTGGAAGAAATGAGCAAACAAGACAGAATTCCAATGAGATGACTGACAGAGAAATTCCCCGGAAAATGAAGTGGTGCTATTAGTTAAGAAGAGGGCAGGTATTTCAGCTTTAAAAATAAGTGTATCATCTAGTTTTTAAAATATAGCAATCCAAAAATAAGTATCTTCTTGCTCATCACAATTTTGTGGGGGTTGTGGTATAGGGGCTGAGCCCAGGGCCTCACACACACAGGCAGTGCTCTGCCCCAGAGCACTTTCCTGGCCCTGCTCTTCACGGTTTTCTAACAAGGGAGAAAATGCCTGTGAGTCTGTTCAGGAAGGAAAACGAAAAAGCAGCAACCATTGAAAAGCTGAGGCATTTCTCTTCTCTACCTTCTAGATTTTATTATCTACATCAAAGCCTTCACTACACATTCTCTAGCATCTCAGAAATAAGCTGGGTTTTCTTTGGGGCAGTGACAGGCAGTATTCAGAGGTCAGGTTACATGAGACCCCTTAGGATCCAAGTCTGTGGTTCCTCGTGGCCTACAAGATTAAAGGTTTTTTTGGTTTGTTTAGTTTTGTTTTGCAGTGCTGGAGACTGAACCTCTGGCTTCGAACATGCTACACCCTCACCCTACCTTTGTGTATCTGTGGGAGACAGTGGCCTCACCTCTCTAGAAACACTGCCAAGGCAAGGCACAAGTGGAAAGGGCCAGAGGCATCCTACTGACGCTGTGCTGTGCCCCCCAGCACTGTGAGAGCTTGAATCACCCAAGCCCTTATCAAGGCACTGAAGAGGCTGACTAGCTGGCAGGGACCCTGCCCGACTTCCCTCAGCTGAATGAACAGTGACTCTAATTCCCATACACTCCTTTGTGCACCTGCAGGAGAAGAGCTCCATGGGTCTAAGGAGAGCAGATTTTAATGCTGATGAGAAGACATGGTTTGTTTAGAATCTGGGAGGTACACTCAGAGGCCTTCCCTAAGTGACTCTGCTCTAGTTAAAAAATAGAGACAAAAGAACCAGGTCTGAAAAGGCTGGTAAGTTTAGAAGGTATAAAAATTCAGCATCTGCAGCAGACAAAACACCTGAGCCACTCAAAGGCCAGGAAAGTTCGTGCATTACATCACCAACTACACGGTCCATTACCCTAAGCTTTAACGACTGGAGGACACCTGTTTGAAAAATCCCACACCAAAGACAGACAACCCCAGTGTTCAGATACATTAGTATCTCTGGGGCCATCTGAGTCTCTGGCTCAGGAGCAGATCTTATGACCATGTCTGTGCTGGGCATAAAATATTTACAACCTAGTTAAAGGCACAGCGGCATTTAAAAATAAAGCCCTGGGAAAGAACAGTAGAAGATTCACTGTAATAATTAACCAGGCTTCAATTGGTGGAATTAACTCTTTGACAGATAACATGCAGGAGAGATGGTGATTTGGAGCCTGTTGGCTGGATGACAAGCACAGCAAGTCCTTGACCTCAGAGCAGGTGGAAATGGTCACACAGGCACCCCAGTGTTTTAGTCACATCTTCCCTGCTTTTTTGCCAACCGGAGCCGGGATGCGGAGGATGTTGGGGGTCTCTTCCATGACCCTGACGAGCAGGTTGTCAATGTAGTCCTCTAGCTCACGCACCTGAAACTCCTTCTTGCTGATGGTTTCCTTCTGTTTGAGGACCAGCTGGATCAGCTCCTCATGAGTCAGCTGGGCATAGGCGAAGGCAGGGTCCGAGGGGCTGTACTTCTTTATCATGGCTTCGCTGGTCACGTTCTCACTGATGATGGTGGCCATTCCCAAGCTGGAGTTAGAAATTTTGGTGGCTGTTGTGTTCATTGGCTTCACATGTTGAAGTCGAGGCTTGACAGGTTTGGTCTGGGGAGTTCCTGGAGAGGGAGCAGGTGGCTTTGGGTTGGACTTGGACTCAGATCCAGCTTCCGGTTCTGAGATCTGCACGTCTTCAAAGGGGTTCAAAGAGTGACCCTGTCCGGAGGTGTAGGCCACAACATCTTTCTCAGACCCTCTCACGAAGACTTCCTCTGGCGGCCGAGTTTCTGAAAGCACGCCTTCCTTCTCCTTCCCTGAGACGGCAGTGGTGCGCTCGCCTTCACTGCCCTTAACCACATCCTTCTTTCCTGTCACCAGAGAAAGCAAAGAGGACCTCTTTCCCTCCTGCTTCTTGCTGTCCTTGGTTTCTTTCACAGCCTCCAAGTTCACTGGAGCTGTGCCTTCCCTAGTGTCCCCGCTGGCTGGTGGTCGGTAAGATGGCAGGGACATGGACTTCAGAGAGTCCCTGGGGGAGGTGGGAGGTGTCAGAAGACAGGGCACCACCCTCCCCAGGCTCCTTGCAAGCCCAGGCAGCCAGGTTTTCGGAGGAGAACAAGTGCTTCTTCCTGAAGCCCTGGGGCGACGGAGAGGAGGCAGGACTGCTGTCCTTGGTCTCAGTCCTGGCCTCCAGTTGCTCCACATAAACATGGTTCCCGTTGATGCAGACGTTAGAGCGAGAAAGGGTGTCGTTCTTGGATCGCAGGCCCCCAAGAAAGGAGAGTCCTTCCTTCTTGGGAAGGCTGAAGTTGATGTGGTTCAGCTGCTTAGGGTCCATACTCGCTGTTCTCTCGTGGGACATAATGTCCGAGGCAGAGGAGGAGGACTCATCCTCCTGGTCGTCATCCTCCCACTGGGACCGGAAGTCTCCAGGTCGGAGCAGCATTCTATCTGGCTTTGAAATGGGCAGGACAGACATGGACTGGGAAAGTGGTGTTTTCTGCAAATTTGACTTGGAAAACAAGGTCTTGACCTTTGATTTCTTTTTCTTGTCTTTTGAGAAAGACTCGTCGTCACTGTCAACTGAGGGTGTTGAGCTAGGGACGATGACAGAGGCGGTGTCTGATGCGCGGTCCTTGTGCTTCCCCTTGATCTTGTCCTTCAGTTTTCCAAATGGATTTCGGGACTTGTCCTTCATGGACAGGTCGAACATGCTGGCTGTCATGTTGTTTATCATAAACTGGATGTCGACCTCAATTTCTCCCCGCTCTTTTTCCTTCTTTCCTGGTTTGGATTTCAAGGCGTACCACTGCGTCTTTCTGCGGCCCTGGTCCCGGTGCAGCTCCCACAGGTCCACCTCAGCGCGGCCCAGGAACTTGTCGAAGCCAAGCAGTGCGCAGTGCAGCACGGTGAGCTGCAGAGTGGCGGCGGCCGCGAGCACGGCCTCGGAGGAGAGCAGCGGGGGCAGCTCGAAAGTGGCCTCCTCCCCCCACACCGGCGCACCCAGGCTGCGCTCGGACACCGAGGTGGCGTACTTCTCCTTGCCTACCTGGATCACCGCGTACGCATCGCTCGTGCCCCCGTGACCCTTGGCCCGGAGGCCCCGCGCCTGTAGCACGGTCACCTGCACGTGAGTTGGGGACCACACAGCCCCCAGGCCCTGGCCTGCAGAGGCTGCCCGCGACATGGTGACGACAACACCTCCCCAGCCGGCGCGGACTCTTAGGAGGAGACCTCACCGCAGCCTGCGTCCCGTCCCCCTTTATTAAATCTTTCCAAAGCGTTCACTTTAGATTTCACTGGAACAATAACTGTTTTTCATACTTTGTGTGATATTCATTAAATGATATTCATTAGTTTGTGTCATCAAAATAATAAATTCAAATGGCATAAGTATACTAGGAACTACCCAAGTGATTGTTGAGACAAAAAATCAAGTGACAGGAACAAAAATATGTAGTTATTTTGAGAGTCTCCTGGCCTTGAAAGTTCTGGCTAACATGTTGGCACATTCTTTTGAGGGCACTTGGAGAGCCTGTTAAATTAGGCTGTTAACTATAGTGATTTATTTTCTGTTCAGGTACCCAGTACTTTTGCTTTTGGTTCTCCATTTCAACCTTCTTCAAGGCTAATGGTACCAAAGAATTTCACCTCCTTCCCTTTTATTGTTCCCACACCTAATTTATCATTGTTTCATTGCTTTAAACCTCTCATGTGGACAGGGTTGACTGTTCATCATTAATAAATTAAGACATAACTCACTATTGTATGATAACTTAGAATTTTGTTGTAATTATTTTACTTACATTTCCTACAAATTCTATGAAGACAACTGGTAAATTTTGTTTAAAGGGTCAGATGATAAACAGTTTAGCCTTTGCAGGTCCCTATTGCTAATTCTTTTTTTGTTATCTCATACAAAAACGGGCCACTTACCACATCTAGGCCATAGTTTGCTGACTTCTGTTGTAAGACAAGGTAGAATAAGTAATATTGTGACTCTCTTATAGATACACAGTACATGTTTTTAGCAACTAACATTTACTTTCAAAAACTTAACACGTGACAGATACATTTAGACATGTTAAATGCTTTATATCCATTATCTGATTCAGTCCTCACAACTCTCTTTTACTATTAGTGCTATATTTATTCCTTTTAGAAATAAAAAATTGAGACTTGGAAAGATTAATTTCCCAACAATTAATAAGTGGTAAAATCAGAATACAAATCCAGAATGACTGACTTTGCAATTATTAAGCTCTACTACTTCTGAAAAACCTTTCAGATAATGTACCCAAGAAAATACACATAGCGGCCCAAAATAGAAGATTGATCTTCTGACACAGTGCTGATTTACAAAATATTCAGTAAAATCTACATTGTAAAGAGAGACTCAACAGCATCTTAACCCAATGAATGAATATCTAACAGCATTGAATTTGGCACTGAGTGAAATACCAGATCTTTAGTTTCACAAAGCTAACATTTAGAATTACTGCTTTGGTTTTTCAATGAGGCAGCATAAGAGAATCTTAATTATGGAATGCAGAAATGCAACAAATAAATTATCTTAAAAAATGTAATATTCAATTTGTGTCACTGAGCATTAAAATAATAAATCACACTATAAAATGGAAGGTCAGCAATGGAGCAGGTCAGGCATGCACTTAGGGGTAGACAAAGGTGACAGAAGGAAATATAAGCAAAGAGAAATGCACAATGTTCAGATGATATGCATCCTATACCGGAGAGGAATTCAAGGCAGGAAGGTAATGTTACAGAAGTCCACAATGAAGGGTAGCATACCGCAGTATCCAAGAATGCAATATTCATAAATTAATAATATAACTAACAAATGGATCCAAGAAGACTAATAGACCCTCCTGTTATCATAACCTCCCACTCTCTAAATAAAAGAGTTCCCATTTCTGCTTTGAGCATGTGTTGGAGACAAACAAGGACAAAGACCAGGAAAGGGGTTAACAAGTTAAACTTTGGAGAGGGAGAGGGCTACACAGAGGGAGTATAGTATAGCAAATGTGGCCTTCTTTGGAAGCCTGCTGTTATCCCATCCTTTCTTGGATTAGGGAAAAATGCAAGTGATTCTTTGCTTGCTCCAAGGAAGTAATGGGATTGAGGCTGCTGCCACAGTCTGTACAAAAGCTTAGGTCAAAAAGTTATCACCTGCATCATGATGATAATGATGATGATTACAATGATGCCAAAGACAACATACACATATAGTACTTATTATGTGCCAGGTACTCTTCAAAGAGTTTTGAGTGTATAAGCAAACCTCACAATCACCCTATGGGATGAGTAGTTTTAGAATCCCTATCTTTGATGAGGATGCTGCTGAAGCCCAGAATAAATGGTTAAATGGCTTGCCCAAATTCACACAGCTAATGAGATTGAAGCTGGAATTAAAACCCAGGGAGACTGGCTCCCCAGTCTACACACTCTTAACCACTCTTTTACTTAGTTGTGCCACCACAACAAGCGATTGACATCTGACTGTCTTTTAGCATATAAAGTGCTCTGAGCATTGAAGGCAAGATCAGGGTAAAGAACAGACAGTGAAATTGGAGACACAATCTTGGAAAACCTGGATGTGTTTAAGGAAGGAGCTTGAGTTTGAGAGAAAGATGAACTCAATGGAGCTGGAAATTATCACATTACCACACCAATTTGAACGTGTTAAACTAGCAAACTAAACCACTTTAAATGTTGAGACTACACTGAATATAACTCAGGTCATAAATTCTGGTCCTCTATAAGTACGGACATCGATCTTTCAACAAATGAATACAAATAATTTTTAAATATTAAAGCAGTCATGCTATAAATGGATTTTTTAGCCACACTACTTAAAAGAAATGCCAAAATCGATTGTTATCAATATTACAGGTAAAATAAGAAATAATTTTACATTCTGAATATGTGTTTTCTCACTACTGACCTAACATTCCTTGGTAAAATTAGTATTCACTAAACAGATGCTAATTTGAAACAGGACAGCACTTTGTAATTTAGAATTTGCTATTGTAACTCATATAAAGGCAACAAAGTAGGAAAACATGTCAGATCTTGAAACATATTCTCAGGAAATTGCCTTTCTAGTTAATACGAATTTCTTTTGTACAGTTAAGTAAGCAAAACAACCAGAAATGTGAGAAAGAGCTGCTCTGGAATACCAACCTAATATTCTAGATCCAGCTCGTAAACCACAGTCCTGTTAGTCCACTCAGGCAGCACATAGGGAGAGGTCAAGTGCAAACACTGAGGACAAATTGCAAATAGTCAGAGGATCTGCCATCCCTGTATGACAGCAATAGTTTTAGAGCTCTATATGCAGAACTTTGGTGTGATGCCCATATGGTCTCAAGAAAAACCTGGACACAAAATAAAATTAAATTGTTTTAAAATAAAATTGTGTTTGCAAAAAAGAAAAAGAAAAATACAGAAACACACACACAATTTATGAAATATATACCCTGATATGAAAAATACTGATCAATCTATATTACATTTTGTATTTTATTAAACATAACATATATTTCACAAGAATTAGGAAAATATGTATATGTATGTACATATATTTACAAAATGCATGTTCCCAGAGAGGAAACTTCAAATTTTGAATGGCAAATAGTGTGGTTCAAACTGGCAATCCTAGAGTTTGGCAGTGTACTGTTGTCAACTGGGAAAATGAGTATAATCTGTGAGCCTAGATTTCTATAATCTAAATCAACCACTAATTTCATTAAGGCCTACGGACCTTTGAACTTTGAAACTTCCTTCTTGCCACTGCAAATAATCTGGTTCTTCTTCTTCAGAAAAAACAGAACAACTCCCTATCAACATTCATATTTAAAACATGAAGGCAAGAACTATTTGGATTCCTCAGATTTCTGGTTCTGATTCTAGTTCATATTGAGGCCCAGCTAGACTTCATTTACTTAAGTTCCAACAGATAATCCGTATTTCTTATTACAAATTTTTCTTCATTTAAGCAAATTTTAGTTTCTTGCAATCAAAAGTGCTTGACCAAAACAAATAGCAGGCTTTTATTGGAAATCTAAAGGCCTGGAATATGTAAGCAAACCAATTCTCAAACAGAACAAGGGTTTTTTAAAAGTCCACTGAAATATTAAACTTCCTAATCAATGCTATTCATGAGTATCTTCTATTTTGAATCATAAATGTTGCAACAAAATGCATTCTGAGAAAATACATGCCATTCATGTAGAAATAATCATTTTCAATACTATAATGCCTGTAAAATTTTAAAAATGCATTTAACTACATTTTCAGTGACAGTGGCTTTCAAGCCTATTTTAGGCAACAGAACATTTTCTTCTAATGATCTTAGGTTTATGCCCAATGCAAAAAATAGATAAGAAATATCTGCCGTGTCCATGTACGTATGTAGGAGCCTGCAGGTAGAAAACCCTGTCTGATGACCAGCCTCTTCCCCTGCTGGAGACTCCTTGAGGAGTCATTGTGGATCCTTTGTGACCTATATGAATCAGAGCTTGAAAACCACTGTGTCTAAAAAGAAAAATACAGGCACTATTCTATACTTTAATGTCACAACTAAGATACCACATCAATCACTTATCTATTTACCTGTGGGCTTTAAAACTTTTTCCATCAACATAAATATCAGTATCTGGACAACAACATTTCACATAAAGCTTCAATAAATCTTCTCCTAATTCAGAGGCAGGTTCCAAGTCATAATTATCTTTAAAAGAGAAAAATAAGACTAATAATAAAATATAAACATCACAAAATTTTGTTTTCTAATATTAGGAAGAGGTTTTTCTACATAATTATCTCAATGAGCTGGAATATTTAAGTGGCAAGTTCAAAATTTTAAAAATTGTAATTCATCCACATTTTCTGCTTTGAAATATGCATTTCCACTTACACTTAAATATGGACTGGTCGTTTTTTTCTTTTGTACTGGGGATTGAACTCTGGACCTAGCATTTTCGAGACAGGCGGCGGCACCATTGAGCTGAATCCCCGGCCCCGGACTGGTCTTTAAATATAGATACACACTTAAGCATAGTATGCCAAATTATATACCAACAATAAATTTATTTTATGAACATCTAAACTAGAAAAATTTCCAATTTTGATACTCTTCCATTATTTAATTCCTTCCTATTCTTTACACTATACTTTAGATGTTGAATGTCCCCCAAAGGTGCATGTGGTAAAGGCTTGGTCCTCAGGCTGGTGCTAGTGGAGGTGCTGGAGACCTTTAGGAGGTACAGCCAAGTGGGAGGTCCCTGGAAGCATGCCCTGGAAGGGAATGGTGGCACCCTGGATTCTTCTCTCACTTCCTTGCCATGCAGTGAGCAATTTGTTCCACCAGCCATGCCTATTCATTCCATCTTCCATGCCCTCTCAAGGTCGAAAATAATGGTTCTCCTTGATCTTGGACTGAAACCTCTAAAACTGTGAGCCAAGGGCCAGGGATTTAGCTCAGTGGCACCGTGCCTGCCTTGCAAGTGCAAGGTCCTGAGTTTGATACCCAGTACCAAAAAAAACCAAAACAAAACTGTGAGCCAAAATAAGCCTTTCCTCTTCATAAATTATCTCAGGTATTTCATTATAATGAAGAAAAACTAGCTATTACACTCTATCTACTTCACGAACATATGGCTAGAATGATGTGTAAACTGTTAAAA
This sequence comes from Heterocephalus glaber, assembly GCF_053883595.1. Lineage (NCBI taxonomy): Eukaryota > Metazoa > Chordata > Mammalia > Rodentia > Bathyergidae > Heterocephalus > Heterocephalus glaber. The sequence goes on along the minus strand of NW_028258296.1, from coordinate 27,099,121 downwards.
ATTCAACTAAAATCAATGTGTATTATTAGAGGACTAATTGTGATGTTAGTACTGCACACAGCATGAAGAGGTATAAAAAAATAAGTATTTTTAAAAACTATCTGTTCCTCAAAAAATTTACTATTTTGGGAGTAGGAAGTGAAATGTAATTATATGTACATTAAAAGGAAAAATACTACATTTTATATCAAAGTTCATAGATATGACATGGATCATTATACATTACAGTGTATTATATTATCATTGTAAACTACATTGTAAAATTGGCACTACACATTGCTGTTTGGAGGCAGGTTGTCAGGAAAGGACACCATTATTTTTTGGAGGCAAGAAATTCAGGCTGTCCTTGAACTCACTACATAGCCCAGGTTGGCCTTGAATTTGTGGGGATCCTACAGTTTCAGCCTCCCAAGTGAGATTACAGGTATGTGCCACTATGCCTGGCTTATACCTAAAGTTGACCTGAAACTGTCTCCATCCTTTGAGTTCCCACATACTGAACTGCAACTTAACTTAGTAAGCAAACCAATACCAAACTTAGGAGTACATATTTTTGATAACAGCAAGATCTCAACCAATCACAACTAGCTAAACTTTACCCAGTCACAGGCAGCCAAATGATCAGACCATGTGCAAATACAGGAAAGGCCAACTTATAACAAATCAAGTTATTCCTGTATTTTACTTTCATTTTATGTTCGTAAATAGCCACTGCCCAGTTGATAAAGTGGAACTTTCTGAACCTTTTTTGAAACTGAATGCTGCCTGATTCATGAACTGTTCCTTGTTCAAACAAATTCAGTTAAATTTACTTTGTCTAAAGATTTCCTTTTAATAAATATATATCATACAGTGCCAGCCCAGAAACTTTGGTTAGTACATTTGCCAAGGATTAGTCAGTGCTGACAGTCTCACTAACCAAATCCATTAGCCTGGAATACAAACTAAAACACCAAGCTGGCTCTACCACCAAAATCTAAGCATTACTCAACACCTCCACTTTTATGTCCTCATCTCTCAACTAGATTTCTGCAATAACCTGAACAGGTCTCCCAATATTGACCCCCACAGTCTATTTTTAACAAAACATCCAGAGGTATCTTTTTACACTTGATCTTAGCCAAAAGGCTGAGAAGCGATCAGAGGTATCTTTTTAAAATGCAATTCAGAACATGGTCCATCCTAGTTCATAATTGTCCTAAGGCTAACCGCATTCTTTTAAAATAAAAACCAGAGTCTTTAGCAATGTCATACAAGATCCTACATCATCTGGCTCCCCATTATCTCTGACTTCAATATGTACTACTTTGCTGATTTCTACACTTAATTCTTTCTCATTCCTCTAACACGACAGGTACAGTCCCATCTTAGGACTTTGCTTCTGCCTAGAACATTCTTCTCTAAGTTATCCAAATGACTAATTCTCCCACCTCTTTTAAACCATCACTTAACCATCATCACCTTTTCAGAGGCTGAACCTAACTACCCTATCTGAAATTACAACTCTTTCACTGCTCTTTACAACCCTCTTTGTCTGTCTTTTTTTCCCCTATGTCAACTTCCTAACTTCTTTACCATGTTTACTGTCCATTCCTTACCCTATTCTAATTTCTCCAACCAGAATATAAGGTTCAAAAAGGTGGGAAATTCATTTCAGTTTCTGAGATAGACAGTAGATTCTCAATACATATTTGATGATTTAGCTAATATATCAGATATTACATGTAAAACTCCAACCAGAATTACGCATAGGAAAGGGACTATCCTACTACTTCTACAATGTCTTAGAAGATTTAATTCATATTTCTAGAGAAAAGCTATAACTTTTTCAAAAGAAAACAAAGTTAATGCATTCAAATAGCCTACTGAACATGAATACATGACAGTGAGGTGTAGTTTTATACATTTATGTGTACTATGTAGTTAGGCCTACTGCGCTGGTAACTGTCAACTTGATTGGCTTGGGAGCTGCTGGGAGTACGAGTAAAGCACACTACTGGCTGTATTCAGGTGTGTCATAGAGACATGATCTTGAGTACTGTATCTGGCCCCTCACCCTTTCTCTCTAGTGCTGTTCATGTTCTGTGCTGCCTTGAACTAAGCAGCTGTATTCTACTGGCCCCTTTTGGTATGATATTCCTGCCATGGAGTCAGTTGACTCTGGACTGAAAACCTTTGAAACTGTGAGCCAAATTAAATCTCTTCTAAGTTGTGGATGTCAAGTATTGTACCCTAGTGATGAAAAGCTAATACACTTAGGATCTGCATTTAACATTTACAGACTTTTTTGTCATTACTCTCTAAACAGTGCAGTTAAACAACTAATTACATAGCATTTACAGTGTATTAGATATAAGTAATCTAGAGATATTTTAAAGTATATAGAAGGATGTGTATAGGTGACATGCCAATATTACACTATTTTTAGAAGAGACTTGAGCATCAGAACATTGGTATCCTGGGGAGTAGGGATGTCCTGGAACCACTCCTCTGTGAATAAGGACAGAAGACTATGTTAACAGCAATGCTTTCTTCACTCTCTTAGAAGCATCCCAATATAAGCCAGGCATGGTGGTGCACATCTGTAATCCCAGCTATTTGGGAGACTGAGCTAAAAGGATCACAAGCCTGAGGCTGGCCGGGGCAACTTAGTGAGAACCTATTTCAAAATAAAATTTTAAAAGGGTTGGGGATGTGACGCCATAGCACAGCACTTGCCTAGCACGCACCTGAGTCCCTGGCTTCAATCCCCAGTACTACAAAAAAGGTGAAACAGTGGCCCAGCTTGGAAAAAAATACAAGGTCAACCTTCCAATAAGGCTTTTCATGACATGGCTTCTGCTTACATCTCCAGGGTTAATCTGCTACTGTGACCATTCCTGTCCCCAATCCCATCCTGCTCCTATAATAAACCATTTCTAGTTTTCCAAATAGGCTGTATGTCTGGCTTTATCTGTTTCTAGGCATATAGTCATGTTTACTTTGGCTGGAATACTCCTCCCTTAATCTATTTTTTCCTGGATAACTTGTTTTTTCTTTAGGATTCAACTAAGAAGTTATCCCCTCTATGTAGCTCAGGTTACATGTGCCCTATTTGTATATGACCCACCTAACTGTATCTCCAACTAGACTGCAAGACAAGTACACTACTTCAAAACCTAGCACAAAGTAGACAATCAAAAGATGTAATGAAGCTAGGGATTGTGGCTCAAACTTTGGGAAACTGAGGCAGAAGGATTGCCATGAATTCAAGGCCAGCCTGGGCTACATAGTGAATTCACAGCAGTCTGAACTACATAGTGAAACCCTGTCTCAAAAAAACAAAAAAAGATGAATGACTATAATGATATTCCAGGAATACAGAAGAACAAGTACAAAGACATAGAGATGCCAAAACATCGTTCTTTGGGGAAAAAATCAATTAATTCACTAGGACTGCAGCTGACAGGGCATGAGGGAGTTATGGAGAAAGGAGGCAGCAAAGGTCAAGGTAGGAGCCAATTCATAAAATCCTGATGCCATGGAAAGGAATTTGAGATTTAAATTAAGGATATGAGAGATCACCAAATAATTTTAACAAGGTGAATGTCACGACCAGACTTGTAATTCACATTATTCTATATAATACAAATGGAGGCTGGCATAACTAGGGACTTAGAGACTATCTGGGTTACAAATTCTTAAGAAAAATTCCAAAAACCTAAAATAAAGAAATGACAGGAGAATAAAGAAAAAATATTTAGAATATCTAGGAGATACATTGGCACTGCTTACAGAATTTAGACTTTCTTGAGCCTGATTTTCCAAACTTTTTCAAATTTCTCCTATAAGCCACTTCCAAAGGCTTCTGAACCACATGGTCAGGTACAGTGAAAACAGTGGCCCCAGTCCTGGTACCACTTTTCTATATTGGGCCACTCGGTATGACTAGAACAAAACACCAGACACCCACAACTTAGAGGATGACTTTTTTTGGATCACAATTTCAAAGGCTTCAGTCCATGGTTTGCTGGCTCTGAGACAGAAAGATCATGGCTGAGGGGCATAGAAAAGAAACATGTTCACCTCAAGGCAGCCAGAAGCAGAGTGAGAGCCAGAGCAAGAGCTACACCTCCTGAGGCGCACTTCCAGTGACCTACTTCCTTCTACCAGGCCTATCACCTAACAGCACTTTTAGCTATGAATTCATCAATGGATTAATCCACTGATGAATATAGCAGCCATGATCCAGTCACCTTCCAAAAGCCCCACTTCTGAACAAATGCAACTTTTAATGGACATGTTTGATCAAACCATAACATCTTTAAAGTCACGACTGGCATTTATATCTTCACCCGCCTTTTTACCCGCTAAGGCTGACAGGCAGCTTAAAGTTCCCTAATTTTTTATTTTGTTTTATGAGACGTGGTCTCACTATGTAGTTCAGGGTGGCCTTGAACTCACTATATACCCCAGGCTGGCCTCAAACTCATGGTGATTCTGTCTCTGCACCCTTGGTGCTGGATTACAGGTGTACACCTCCACACTGGATTAGTTTCTTAATTTTGGATCTTTTGTGGTGCAATTTCACTTCACTGGTCGGTAACATCAGGCCCTTGGTGCATTGTCTATGGAGTTTGACAACTGAAAACTGGCACTAAGACGCTTTATGAGTAATAACGGGTCTTTTCTCTGATCCAAAGACCTCAGGCTTCTTATCAGAATCAATCTCTCTCTGTTTTTCTCTCTCTCAAATTAATGTTCTCTTTTTACCAATTCACAGTAACTCCAAAGATGCGACCCTTCTGATGCCTACTTCCACAAGCAAATTTAAGGACCTTTGAAAGGTAAAATGCTGTATGCATTCTATAATGCAGGCAAAACAAAGCTACCATTTTGATTAGGTTACTATCTTTTTTAAATGTGTCACAACAAAGATTTTGTGTAATAATTTTTGTGTTGCACAGTATTTTTAAAGGAATGCATACATTGTGTTATAATTGACTACGATCTGCTAAAATGTATGGTATAGAATAAGAGCAATGACATGTACAGTAGAGGCCTAAGCAGTAAAAAAAAAAAGGAGTGTGAATTATATGTAGATTAAGTCATAATAACTCTTATCTCCAATTACTTGCTAGTATATTCCTTTCTCTATGCTTATTGAAATCAGTAGCTCAGTTTTTGAAGTATGTTTTCTTTATATCAGAATGAAATTATTTTCATGATTATAAAATTTCATAAAATCCACAAAAATACTTCACCATTGGAAATTAAACTGTTGTCTTTATCACTGACATCCTCTGGAATCTCATGCTTCTGAAGAGAAAAATCAGATGGATTTATATACTTCTGAAAATTGAAATCAAGTTTCTTTTGTGGTATCATGCTTTCCACTGTCATTTTATTAAGAATTTCCTCTTCATTGTTTATGTTTCTGTTTGATGAATATACAATCCTAAAAGACAAAATATGAACTATTAATTAAAATAAAGATTCTTAAAGAAAAAGAAAGCTAGTTTCCCCAATGTCCTCTTTTCATATGTAACATATATTATACATATAAAATATAATTCATATATAAAACATTATTTCAAAACCTTTTAAGTCTGAACTAACTATAGGAAAGTCAAATGAAAACTGTATAAACCTTGAAAAGCAGTGTATAACTTTTTAAAAAATATCAAAAGTAATATATAATGTCAAAAAATCAGATAACCAAAATGACAAGGTCAATTTCCAGAATGACACAAATTTCCAAACCTGCCTCAGGAAGAAGTAGAATATCTGAGTAGATCTTTAACAAATATTAAATTTAATACAAACTTCACACACACACACACACACACACACACACACACACACACACACAGACACCAGACGGTTTCACTGGTAAGTTCTAACAAATTTAAATTAACACCAATCCTTCACAAACTTTTCCAAAAAAGTAGAAGAGGTAGGGACATTTTCAAGTTCATTTTTTAATGCCTGTATTAAGGGAACAAATGCATACAAAGACCTTACTAGAAAAGCAAAAACAGATCAATATTCTTTATTAATACAAATGAAACAATCCTCAACAAAATAATAGTAAACTGAACTTAGCCCACTGGAGAGAGAGGTTCTGGGTCGCCAGGAGCCCTGCTCCATCCAGCCCAGGCCAAGCACACCGGAGGGGACCAGCCAGAAGGTGAGGACCCCTCGCCACTGGCCACGCCCACTGCAGCAATCCGCTTAGCCACCCAGGCGCCTGCAGGACACCCCACCCCCCACCCCCGCCTCTGGCCTCTTGGCTGTACCGCTACCTGGTTCCACACCACCAAGACACAGGGGACACCAGACCACTGTACTGGGTAAGTTGGAGGGATCATCACCTCCCATCGGAAACCTGGACTACATTCAGGGGAAGGGCAGCTGGAACCTGCAGTAGAACCTTGCGGAGTTCAACCCTACAGGAGGACAGGGAGCTCAACTTAGGACTTGCCACCAGAAATCTGCCTGAAACCCACGGGTCTGTGACTGGCTTGCTGAGACTCACTGACTTCTGTCTGCACACTGCTGCCCACGTTGTCTATTGTGACAGCAGAGACATACCCTGAAGGAGGCCCTTCATTTTAATTTTAAATTTTTATTTCCAAAATTATTATTATTGGAGTGTTTTTTGCTCTAATTTTTAATTTTTTTCCTTACTCTTTTCAAATTTTTATTTTTCTTAGGGCCAGGGATTTAGCTCAGTCGTTCCGCTCCCTGACTCGCAAGCAGAAGGACCTGAGTTCGATCCCCAGTACCAAAAAAACAAAAAGAAAAAAAGAAAGTTCTAAGTCAAATTTTTATTTTTCTCTCTTTTTTCTTTCTTTTCTCTTTCCTTTCTCTCTCTCTCACACTCACTCTCTTGCTGTCCCACACTGTTCTTCATCTCCCTTTTTGTTCCTGTTCTGGCCCTAATTTGGATTTCTTCTTTATTTTTCTTTTATTCTCCTTTTGCTTCTCCTGCCTGTGTCCTCTGGCCTCACTGCTAACCTTCCCCTATCCTTCTGCCTATCTATCTGCCCTCCCTCCCCAACTGCTTCTAACTCCCCATCCCAAAGGGTAAAGTTGCTATATTGAAGAGTTTATTCACTATAAACATATGTTGGGTTGGTCCTTGATTTTGGTTTAATTCACACAGTTAAAGGTGGTAGATTAATAACTACCACAAATTGTCATTTTTTAAGATGTACTTGATGGTATGGTGTTGCTGACTGTATCACTTGGGCTAAGGTGTTGTGACTGATCTAGTCAGTAGTCCTTCCTGGTATAATGAAAATGAGACAGCCTCAGAGTCATTAGAGACTCAAAACCTAAAGACCAGCTATATCTGGAAGACACCTCTGAGAAGCAATCATTCCATACGGGTTCTAATTACAAGCAACAAAGATACTTACCATAAGCAATATCGAAGTATCAACCCAGGAATTAAACCAAGGACAGTACCAAAAACAAAAATGAGAAGACATTTAAGCAAGGCACAAACTCAGACTTCCACCCCACCAAGGGTAAATTCTGGGGGAAACGAGGTGGAAAAGTCTGATAATCAACCACCTGGATACCCTGAACTGATAGCACAGGAAGTAACAAAACAGATGAATACAGCTCTAGAAAACTTCAAAGCAGAAATAATCTCCCAGATATCCACAGAGATGGTGAGCAGAGTGAAAGACATGATTAGAGGCTCTAGAACAGAAACAGATAAAAAAATAGATGAGCTCAGAAACATGATGGAAGCCATAAATGACCAGCATAAGAAAGAAATGGAAACCATGATTGCCCAACATAAGAAAGAAATGGAATCCATGAAACAGATTCAAACAGATATTCAGGAGATTAAAAACTCCACTGAAAGTATGCACAGCAGATTTACGGAATCTGAAGATAGAACATCAGATATAGAGGACAGTATTGTAGTTAAGGACCATGAAAACAGAGATTTCTTCAAAATAGTGAGACCACGAGAAATCAATCCAGCAGCTGCTAGATGTAAAGAAGAATAACATAAGACTGATAGGAGTCTATGAAAAAACAGGAGAAAGTACAATTGACATAAAAAACTGTTCACAGAAGAAATAGTTGAACACTTCCCAGGCAGAGGTAGAGAATTGGACATACAGATAAGTGAGGCATATAGAATGCCAACTAGCCACGATCAAAAAAATCTACACCTAGACATATAATAGTCAAGATCCCAGAAACCCAAGTGAAGAACAAAAATCCTACAAGCAGTTAGAGAAAAGAAACAAATCACCTACAAAGGAAAGCCCATTGGAATAATAGCAGACTTCTCAACACAAACCCTCAAGTTAAGGAGAGCCTGGAGTGAAGTATTTCGAGCCCTAAAAGAAAATAACTTCCAACCTAGACTGTTGTATCCTGCAAAATTATCTTTCAAAATCAATGGGGAAATTAGATACCTCCATGACAAAGAACACCTGAGAAATTTCATGAACACCAAACCAGCACTACAAGCAATTCTAAACAATATCCTAGAAAAAAGCAATGAAGGTCACAACTCCATGAGGCCCAACAGAGGGAAGCCACCAGGCAAGGGAAGACACTAAAGGGAAAAGGGGAAAAAATAAGAAATAAGAGCCAACAAAAGTAAAACATCATGACAAGGATAAATCAATACCTATCAATTATAACATCAATGTTAATGGCCTCAATTGACCAATCAAAAGAAATAGACTGGCAGAATGGATTAAAAAGGAAAATGCAACAATATGCTGTATATAAGAAACACACCTAACTCAAAAAGAAACTCATAGACTGAAAAGTAAAAGGATGGAAAAAAGTTCTCCACGCAATAGGAACCCAGAAGAAAGCAGGGGTAACAATCTTATTTGCAGACAAAGTAGATTTCAAACCAAAACTAATTAAGAGAGACAAAGATGGTCACTACATCCTTGTGAAGGGAACAATCCAAGAGGAAGAGATGACAATCCTAAATATATATGCACCAAATACAAATGCCCCCAACTATACAAAACAAATATTAATAGACATGAAAAACCAAATAAACACTAACACAATTGTAGCGAGGGACCTCAATACTCCACTATCACAAATAGACAGATTATCTAGACAAAAAGTTAACAAGGAAATTCTAGAACTGAACCAAGCTATTGAACAAATGGACTTAATAGATGTTAACAGAGTGTTTCACCCCACAAAATTGGAATATACATTCTTTTCGGCTGCACACAGGTAATTCTCCAGAATAGACCACATGCTAGCTCATAGGACATATCTAAGTAAATGTAAAAGAATTGAAGTTACCCCCTGTATATTATCAGACCGTAGTGCAATAAAATTGGAGATCAATAATATAGGAAACCGTAAAACCCCCACAAACACATGGAAATTGAATAACACCCTCCTGAACAACCAGTGGGTCACAGAGGAAATTAAAGAAGAAATTAGACAGTTTCTACAACTAAATGATAATGCCAGTACAACATACAGGAATCTATAGGACACAATGAAAGCAGTTCTACATGGGAAATTCATAGCAGTGAATGCCCATATTAGGAAAACAGAGAAAACTCAGAAAAATAACCTAATGCAGAACTTCAAGCTCCTGGAAAAAGAAGAGCATATTGAATCCAAAACTCATACAAGAGAGGAAATTATAAAGATTAGGGCAGAAATCAATGCAATCGAGACTAAGAGGACAATACAAAAAAATCAATGAATCAAAGACTTGGTTTTTTGAAAGAATAAATAAAATCGATAAACCTTTAGCCAACCTTATCAAAAAAAAGGAAAGAAAAGGCACAAATGCATACAATTAAGAATGAAAAAGGTGAAGTCACAACAGATCCAACAGAAATCCAGAGGATTATCAATACCTACTTCGAGAACCTCTACTCCAATAAAATGGAAAACACAGAAGAAATGGGCAGATTTCCTACATACATACAAATTGCCAAAGTTAAATGAAGAAGATATAGAGATTCCAAACACCTCAATTACAATTAGTGAAATTGAAAATGTAATAAAATATTTACCAACAAAGAAAAGCCCAGGTCCAGATGGCTTCACTGCTGAATTTTACAAGACATTTAAAGAAGAACTAATGCCATTACTCTTTAAACTCCTCAAGGAAATTGAAAGGGAAGCAATACTCTGATTCCAAAACCAGGGACAGACCCAACCCCAAAGGAGAACTACAGGCCAATCTCCCTAATGAACATAGATTCAAAAATCCTCAACAAGATACCAGCAAACAGAATACAGAGAGGGTCATCAAGAAGATCATACACTCTGACCAAGTCGGATTTATCACAGGGATGCAAGGATGGTTCAACATTCGTAAATCAACAAATGTAATACACCATATTAACAGAGTCAAGGACAAAAACCATATGATCATCTCAATAGATGCAGAAAAAGCATTCGACAAAATCCAGCACCCATTCATGATAAAAACCCTACAGAAAATTGAAATAGAAGGTCTTTGTCTTAACCTGATTAAGGCTATCTATGAAAAACCGGCAGCCAACATCACACTAAATGGTCAGAAACTGAAAACTTTCATGCTAAAATCAGGAACAAGACAAAGATGTCCACTATCATCACTCCTGTTCAATATAAACATTAGCCACAGTAATTAGAAAAGAGAAAGAAATAAAAGGAATAAAGATAGGAAAATAAGAAGTTAAACTGTCATTATTTGCTGAAGATACAATTCTTTACATAAAAGACCCAAAAAACTCTTCCAAAAGACTTCTAGACTTAACTGACAGATTCAGTAGAGCAGCTGGATACAAGGACTCAAAAAACAATAGCCTTCTTGTACACAAATAACAGACTCACTGAGAGAGAAATTAGGGAAACAATTCCTTTCACAATAGCATCCAAAAAATGAAATATCTAGGAATCAATCTAACAAAGGAAGCAAAAGACCTCTACATTGAAAACTACAGCACTCTGAAAAAAGAGATCAAAGAGGATACAAGAAAATGGAAAGACATCCCTTGCTCCTGGGTAGGAAGAACCAATATAGTGAAAATGGCCATACTTCCCAAACTACTATATACAGTCAATGCAATGCCAATTGAAATTCCAACAATATACTTCACAGAACTACAGAAAACAATCCAAAAATTCATTTGGAACAAGAGGATACCTAGAATAGCTAAAGCAATTCTAAGCAACAGAGACATGGCTGGGGGTATCACAATCCCCAATTTGAAACTATACTACAAAGCTACTATGATAAAATCAGCATGGTGCTGGCAAAGGAACAGACCTGAGGATCAGTGGAATAGATTAGAAGATGCATAAACAACTCCAGACATGCTCAGCCACCTTATCTTTGACAAAGGAGCCAACCACCATCATTGGAGGAAAGACAGCCTATTTAATAAATGGTGTTGGGAAAACTGGATTTCAACCTGCCAAAGATTGAAACTAGACCCGTACCTATCACCATGCACTAAACTAAGATCGAAGTGGATTAAAGATATAAATATTAAGATAGAAACACTAAACTTGCTGGAAGATAAGTTAGGTAGAACTCTTGAAGACATTGGCATAGGACAAGACTTCATGAACAAAACCTCAGCAGCATGGGAACTAGCAGAAAGAATCAACAACTGGGATATCATTTTATTAAAAAGCTTCTGCACTGCAAAAGAAACCACCAACAGAGCTAAGAGACAACCTACAATATGGGAAAAAATTTTTCGCAGCTGTACCTCAGACAAAGGACTACTATCTAAAATATATAAAGAATTGAAAAAAACCAGACCCCCCAAATTCAAAGACCCAATTCAAAAATGGGCATCTGCAATGAACAGACATTTCTCAGACAAGGAAGTAAAAGCAGCAAACAAATATATGAAAAAATGTTCAACATCACTCATCATTCGAGAGATGCAGATAAAAACAACACTGAGATTCCACCTCACCCCAGAAAGAATGGCTGCTAGCAAGAAATCAACAAATAACAAATGCTGGCGGGGTTGTGGGGAGAAAGGAACCCTTCTCCATTACTGGTGGGAGTGCAGACTGGTGCAACCACTGTGGAAGTCAGTATGGAGATACCTCAAAGAACTAGGACTAGAGGTTCCATCTGACCCAGCTATTCCCCTGCTGGGAATCTTCCCAAAAGAATTAAAAGAATCATACCACAGTGATATATATGCACCCATGTTCATAGCAGGACAGTTTGTAATAGCTAAAGCTTGGAAGCAGCCCAAGTGGCCATCAACTGGAAACTGGATAAAGAAAATGTGGTTTTTTAATAAAATGGAGTACTACTCAGCCATAAAGAATGAAAAACTAGAGTCATTTATAGCTAAATGGATGCATATCGAGGCCATACTCTTAAGTGAAATAAATAGGACACACATATGTAAATACCGAATAGTTTCACTTGTGTGAGAAACTGATAGTGTAAACAAGGGTTAAAATGATTAAAATGAATAACTGATAATTTGAAATAGGAAAAAATGTCCGAAGATGAAGGAGTAAAGGGAGGGGAAGGAGAAAGGAAAAGAGGGAAAGGAAAAATTATGAGAAAAGAAAAAAAAAATGGAAATGAAATCTATGTAAATAAGGAAGGGCGGAGGGGGTGAAGGGTGCACAGGTAATGGGGAAAAAGAAAATAAGAACCAAGATATATCATGTACAGGTACAAACACCCAATGATAAATGTAAACGAACCGTATACCTAAAATGTACCAATAAAAGAACTAAAACAAAACAAACCAAAAAATACCAGAAAATATAGTTAATACCAGGAAGACATCTATCCTACCCATTTCCAGCCCTAATAATATGAGATGCATCAAATAAAACAAGTGGCACCTAAGAAAGTTGTTCTGTGCTGTTTTATATGTTAACCTGACACTTTATTCTATCATCTCACAGTTGTCCTTGTTGAACTGAAAATTCCAAGGTCCTCCCTCTTTTCTTTCCTTCTCACATAGACACACACTTCCAAAATAACAACAATGGTAAGTCTCCTTGGGAAAGAAAAATTTTATGATCATCAGTTGAATTTTAATCATGAGGTCAAAAAATAAATACTACTTTTCACTGACCCTTGAGTCATATCTGAAGTCACTGCATATAAAACAACTTTTCAAAACTGTATTTCATACCCTAACTCAAGTGCACAAGAAAAGACTTGCAGAATAACCAACAACATAAAAGAGTATTTCAAAATCTTTATTAGTTATCTAAAAAGAAAGAATGTGAATTGAAGAGAGTTATAAAGGACTGAATTTCACACAACAAAAACTCAATAATGCATTTTATCAGGATTTTTATTCTAAAAATTTAATATCAGTGTTTTGCATTATAACACTGTCCTTGTATATTATTTTAATGTCAATAAATTTCAATGCAATCTTAAAAAAAAAGAGAGGAAGTACATCACAAATATTGCTATGTGCAAGATGCTAAATGATATCTCATTTGGTATATGCACATAAATGAGACAAACTAATCTTAAGGAGCTTGTATAACCACAGATATACAGGACTAACCTAATACAAAATGAAATGTAATTAAGTACTTAAAATACAGCAATTTGAATTACTATGACGTACAAGCCAGCTGCTCCAACTTTCTTGTTCTAAATGATAAAACTGAAACTCCTAGAAATCAAAAAACAAGATAACGCATAGCTAGGAGAAGAGATCACAGAACTATTTCTAACTCAAACTTTCCCTCATCACTTTTAATAACAAATAAAGGATGACACTGATATAATTTCTCCCTTTCTCTAATACATAAAATTTTGACCTGTCACTAAGATCATTTTTTAAACATATACTCAAAATCTACAGATGTATAATTTCATAATGTTTAATATCATGAATAATATTTATCAAAATTCATTCAGTGCCTACTATATGCCAGGCCACTGCACAGGATGTTTTACAACCATTTCGTTTAAACTTCACAACAACTCTATGAGGTAGGTATTATCATGCCCATTCTTCAGATAAGGAAACTAATGGTTAAGTGATTAGTACAATTTTACACAATCAGAAATGGTAAATCTGCCTTGAGTACAAAGTGCATTCCATTTTGTTGTTGCTATTGTTGTGTTACTGTTTTGTTTTATTTACAGCACTTAAGATTGAACCCAAGACCTCTGCCCTGAGCTATATCCCCAGACCCTTTATTTTTTATTTGAGACAGCGTCTCATTAAGTTACTACGTTGTACAGGCTCAAACTTGCAATCTTCCTGCCTCAGCCTCCAAGAGTGCTGGGATTACAGGTGTACCTGTTCCTGTAACAAGTCCACTATACCACCTACTAGGGAAAAAAGGTATACATTTTAAAATTAATACTTGGAACTCAATGATAGACCTATGATCTATACTGGAAAATAATAATTTTCTAAATTGTACTTACATGTTTAAATTATAGCATATGATACTATTCTAACAAGAAAAGCCAAAGTTAGGTAATTTTCTGATTTTGTATTTATGTTTAGAAACTTGACAAAAGAAAGCCAAAATTAAGGAAAAACAGATCACTGTAGCAAATGTTAGAGCATAAAGCAAAGAACAATAAGCCAAATCATACAAATATTCTTAAATTTAATTATGCAAAGGTAATTTTTACACTAAAGTCAACATGATTCTTATTACAGGAAAAAGGCATGTCACAAATAACTAAATGATTGTTATCTTAAAAAACACCTAAGATCCATGACATAAAAGCATAAAATCCAACTTGGATTTAAATGTCAAAACTGATCATTGGCACTGGTATAACAACAGACATACAGACAAATGGTATAGAATTAAAAGACCAGAATGTATACTCTTACATTTAAGAGTACATTAGTTAGCCCAGGCTGCAATAACAAAATACATAGGCTGGGTGGCTTAAGTAACAGAAATTTATTTCTCACAGTTTCAGCGGCTAGAAGTCCAAGATCAGGTCTAGCATTGGCTGGGTTCTGGTGAGGGCCTTTTCTTGGCTTCCAGACATAGCTATTTCACTTTGTCTTCATATGGTGTGGGAAAGGAGACGATATAAGCTCTCCAGTATCTCTTTTTACAAAGGCACTAATCTTTATGAACAGTCTAGCCTTATGAACTCACCTAAACCTTATTACTTCCCAAAGGCCCCATCTCCAACTTCCATCACAGTGGGGCTTAGGATTTCGGCATATAATTCTGGAGGGAGATAGTTCAGTCCATAGCAATGCACAGCTGGTTTCCAACAAAGATGTCCAGAAAATCCAGTGGGGGAAAGAACAGATTCTTCCAAAAAGTGGTGCTAGGATAACTCTGGGTAGCCACATACCAAAGAATAAAGTTGCATCTCTTATTACACCAGACACAAAAAGTAACTCAATCACAAGCGCAAGGTCCCGAGTTCGATCCCCAGTACCCAAAAAAAAAGTAACTCAAAATAGATCATAGACCTAAATGTAAGAGCCAAAAGTATAAAATCATAAATTCTTAGGAGAAAATATAGGAATCAATCTTTGTGACCCTGGATTAGGTAACAGTTTCTTACCTGTAACATAAAAAACACAAATAACCAATGAATGAACAAAACGTGGTATGGCCATATAATTGAATCTTATTCAAAAATGAAAAGACATAAAGTAGAAAACAGGGGTTAATTTAAATTAGCTTCTCCCATTATTTAGCTGACAACAGTTTTCCAAGTTTACCAACCACCTGAATCCCTCATGTTACTAAAACGTTTAACTGATTATCTGCTTTCAAAAATTTTGACTGCACACAAGCTGCTATGGACTGAAAATTTGTGTACCCAATTCATGGGGAAATGATCTTCAAAGGAGTGGTACTGAAAGTGGGACATTTTAAAGATGATTAGGTAATGAAGGCTCCCTCCCTCATGAACAGGATTAGTGTCCTCAAAATGGTGACCTGAGGAAGTTTGTGTCATGTAAGGATACATAGAAGGTGCCATCTATGAGGAATCAGTCCTATTTGGAATCAACCAGACCAAATATTTTGGTGTCTTTCTCCTGAACTTCCTAGCCTCTAGAATTGGTGGTGACAAATATCTGTTGTTTATGTTACTCAATCTAAGGTATTTTATGGCAGAAGCCCAAATGAACATGAGCCATGAGAATAAAATCAATTATGAGCTCATATTTTTTAAATATACATAATTTATTTAAAGCTTTGAATACCAATAATACAGCAGTCAGTATGTAGCATGTTGTGAATAGAGGGACCTCCCTAGCCCCCACCAAGAGGACACCTGGGAACATCTGATATTTTGGTTGTGATAACAAAACATCCTAAAATGTACAGCACTGCCACAACAAAATTATCTGACCCAAAATGTCAATATTGCCACTATTTATTTATTTATTTAGGCTTTTTGAGACAGGATCTTGCTTTGTAGTACAGGCTGAATTTGAACTCAAGATGTAACCCGGGTTGGCCTTGAACTTGTGGCCCATCTGATCCTCTCGCCTCAGCCTCTCAACCACTGGGATTATAGGAATGTGCCACTGTTTAGAAATCCTGATATAGGATAACTCATTCAAATTACCAGAGAGTACACCATTCATTTTTCCTTTTTCAGGATCAGTTTTTTTCTTTTTAGTGAATGGGTACTGAACTCAGGGCCTCTTTCATGCTGAGCATGTATTCTACTAATGAGCTACAACTCCAGCCCAGAATTAGGCATTTTTTCTTTTTGAGGCACTAGAGATTGAACCAAGACCACTGAGCTCCATCCTCAGCCTTTTTTTGGTTAAGACAGAATCTCCTTAAGTTGCCTAGCCTGGCCTCAAGGTTGTGATTCTCTTGCTTCAGCCTCCCAAGTAGTGGTATTACAGGTGTGCATCACAGGTGTCTCAGGATCAGTCTTAAGTGTGTAATTAGCCTATACCAATACTAAGCCTTTAAATTAGTACTTAGATTCTACTAATGCTAATTATTAAGGTAACTTAAAATTTAAATCAATGGGTTTCTCTTAGGTTACAAAATAGATATGAAAATAAATTACATAAAAACATACATACACATACGTTTAAAAATAAGCAATTATATATTAGATTTAAATATCAGAGAAAAAAGATAAAGCACTTACTGTAAAAATGTTCTAAATTCTGAAGCATCAACATTCTTCACAGGAATAGGCTCATGATTTATTAAATTATTTGATGTCTGTCTAATAACATGAAAATAGAAGACAGGAACCCTTGCTAAAAGGACTGCTTTGTGTACTCTGAATAAAGTACCATCTATAGAGAAAGTAACATCTGTATGGATTTCTTCCCTTAAAAGTCTGTAAGGGACAAAAAGAAATCATAGTTTAATGAGTGATGTTAAGAAAAATATAGTTATTTTTATATAGTAAAACAAAGGTAATTTTCCTAAAAGAGTAAGATCATTTCTCAAAATGTATATTTTATTATTAATTCCAATAGTAAAATTTATTTTCTGCTATTTATGCTGATTTTCTATTAAAATCCACCTTCTTTAGATTTATTTTGGAATATAGAACACAAAGCAAACATGATTGCTAACTATTAAAAAGAATTAATTTTTTAAAAATCTTACTAAAATTGAAGTAAAAAATAAAGTCAGTAACATCGACAAACCACATTAACAATAGACAATTCAGGTTAGAAACTGGTACACTTTGTTCGGACTATTAATTACCAAGTCTGAAATGCAAGCTTGAATGTCAAGAATGTGACATTTAAACGCTTTTCCATTCTCCCATATAGAATTAATCATGCTCTAATCTATTATTAAAATGATGGACTCAGGAGATAAACTCATTTAAATCCTTTTACTAGTATGCAGTAGTTACAGTAAAGCCTATGATTTCATGTGCACTTAAATGATGAAAGAATAAAAATCAGCATTACAATAGAAACCTTCATAATATAATCTTTCATCTATTTGCAGTAACTATTTTTACTCTCTAAATACTAAATAACACTTTGTATCAGTGTAGCAATTTCATCATCAAGGTATGTATTCTCAGAGGACTTCTGTATTGCAGGATATAATTGGCAATCACACCAGTATACTATAGGAGGTGCAAGTAATGAGTAAAGATATCCATTAGTGAAATCCTGGAAAGTTGCCAAAGACACTTACACTTCCCCAAGACCAAGTAAATGGCGTTCTCTAATCCCATTACATCCAGTACATATCTCTGTTATAGCACTTCTGTCATTGCATCATTATTATTTTTATGTGCATTTCTCCCTATTAGACAACACATTGCCCAAGAGCAGAAACTGTGTATATTCAACATACACCAAGAGTTCAGTATCTGCTTCTTGAATGACCGTACCCTAAACAAAAAAATGCTTCCGAACACAAATACTTTCAAAATCTCAAAATTTTAACTGAAAATTCAAATTGAGCCAGGCATGATGGTACATGTCTGTAATCCCAGCACTCTGAGAGGGTGAAACTTGACTGCAAGTTCAAGTGCACTGTAGGCAACTGAATGACTTATCAAGGCGACATCTCAAAATTGGGGCAACTGGGGAGGGGGGTACCTGCCTGACATACACAATGCCCTGGGATCCATCCCTAGAACCACCAAAAAACAAAACAAAAAAATTACCTGTCAGTTGTGTAGAGTTTTGAGGAAAATGAGAATGGAATTAAAATATATTAGGAAATAAAACTAGCAAGAGTTGGTGATGAGACATAGGTGAAGGGAAGGGAATTAACTTTGATTTTGATAACTGGGAACTGGGATTTGTATCTGCTAATTCAACTGCCTTTTTCAACTCCACATAGTTCTAAGTAGAGAAGGTAGACTGTTTAGGTTTATATTCTGGCTCATATTCAGACCATGTGACCTTGGGCAAATAATTTTAATTACTTTGGAGCCAGACTGCTGTGGTTCTTATTCTGATTCCATCATTTATTGTCTAATGTTCACCCAATGCTTCTCTAATTTCAACTGCTAAGTGAGAATAATGTGATTGAGGTTCATAGGATTTAAGGGAGAAATAAGTAAAATATTACATGTTAGCACAATAACTAGTAAATAGGATAGTAGTACATACTAGCTTTTTAAAAAAACTGCCTGGTCCTCTGCCAATGAGGACTTATACAATTATTGTCATATCACAAGCAACCTTCTAGTTAGTTCTATGTCAGATTTGGCTTTTTAACTGCTGAAGCTGTTTCCTGTTTTTCTCACTTTTCCACATTATCTCATTATCTCAGGTAACTTGTTTTTCAAAAAAATTGAGTTCTTGCAAATCTTTGTCCCTATGTAAAAGCCACTCTTGGGCTGGGGTATTGCTCAGTTCAAAGAGCACTTGACTAGCATGTGTGAGACCCTGGATTCAATGGGGGGGGGGGATTAAGATTTTTCGTGTTAAAAAATCCTGTTACACCTATTTTTCCTGGCTTATAATAGCAAACTGGGAGTTTAGAGCCCTATTCTCAGTTGCTACTAGTAGGATGATAAATTGTTCATCAGCTATATTTTCAAACACAAGTTACCTTCCTTAAATTCACTGATGCTTTAAGATTCCCAAAACAGAAAAATAAAGCCACTGGGGGTGGGGGGAAGCATCTTATCCTTAGAAATTCAGCCTAGAGACAGAACAACTTCAGTCTCATTTTTTTCCACCTTTTACATCAGTCCCTAGCTGGTGGAAACAGCAGCATTCCCAGTAGATAAGCCTAAATTAAAGGGAAATTGCTTTATTTTGATCAAATTCCATTTATAGCTTATGGGAGCCTTACATGTGGATTTCCGGCAAAAATCACTTTTCAAATGTGGAACGCTGCAAAACTGTTATTATTAATGTTTACTGTAGTCCAGGTGTCCTCCAAGTGTGTTCCTGGCCAACAGCATCTGCATCTGGTCACCTGGGACGTTGTTTTGGTAGAAATACAAATCTTGGGCCCCATCTCAAAACAAGTAGTGTAAGTCAGAAGTATGGGCTGGGACCCAATAAACTGGTGTTTTAACAAACCCCGAAGGTGGTGATTCTGATGTACACTAAAGATCATTAATTTGGTTTGACTCCATTTGGTTGGTGCTTGCAGAAGCTGGGAGTTGCTGGCAGCTATGATTTGGAATTGATGTGGAGAGAAGAAACCAAGTTGCAATCAGCAAGTATTTCTCTATGGCCATTTCGGCCATTTCTGGTAAACTGTTTAAAGAGAGCTCCAAGGAGCCTGTAATTTGTGTCCTCTGTCCTCCAATGTTCGGTTTCCTAATTTTATTTTTCTTAAAATTAGAAAATAAAACGTGTGCGTTTCAGGATCTGGATCTACCCTGACTTGAGCGATGTCTGTAACAGAGCCCGGCCGTGTTAGATTATTTTAACATCATCTGGTGCTGTACAATGACTGCGATTTTAATTCCTGTTTTCCCTTTGACTCTGGTACACGGTGTCCAAAATGCTCGAGACTGATTACTTTGAAGCTACTTTCGGAGGACAGAGGAGACTGGTGAAAATCCCGAAGTTGCTTGAAGGGAACAAGGTAGGGAGGGATCGGGAGAGAGCGGAGGAAGTCTCGGCTTCGCGATGGGGAGGGGAAGCGCTCCCGGAACTCAAGCAGCCAGAGTTCCAGCCTCCGCCTACCTGAGCAGATCCTGGCTGAGCTGCTCCGACGCCATCGCCTTCAGCCGGCGCCGCTCACAAGGCCCCTTCCTTTGCAACCCCTTACTGCTAACTCCAGGGGGCCGCAGAAGTACCAGGGGCGCCGCGCTGCCCTCCTCACGGCGGGCCATATCCCAGTAAAGTACCAAAGCGCAAGGCAGGCCCAGCACTTGGCCTCACTAGCCCGGCCCAGGAGGAAGAAAGGAGTGTTTCCCACCGAAGGCTGGGCTCATATCCAAATTTGCCCTCAGAGGGAAAAGGTTGACGCCCTTTCTCTGCACCCGGTCGCTTTAAGCACCGCGACAGGCCTCGGGGTAATCTCTAGGCCCCAGACAACGCGACACGTGACCCGGGAGGGTGTGCGCAGGCGCACTCGCTCTATTTACCTCGGCCTGCGGGCGCCCTGCCCTGTTATCCCGGGAGAGGGCAGGTGGGATGTTGACCCAAACCAATCCTAGCCGCTCTTGGCTTTCCGGTTGGTTAACCGCTAATTTTATAAACTTTCATTAAGGACTGACTTCAAATCAGTCCTTACATGCTGTGTCTTCCTAGCATGACTGCGATGTTTTTCCACGAAAGACTGCTTCACAAGGCTTCCAGCGGCAAGTCACACCCTCACTTACCTGCATCTCAGTCCTAAGGAATAAATACGTTGAGCAAGAAAATACGGAGGTGGAGGAAGAAACCCGTAAACTCTGCCAGCCTCAAAACAATCCCAAGTCCAATACAAAGAGTATTTACAGCGTCTACAAGATCCCATCTCCTTCTTACAAAAGGAGTGACCCATTTAACTGCTCTTGAG
Source organism: Heterocephalus glaber (assembly GCF_053883595.1). Lineage (NCBI taxonomy): Eukaryota > Metazoa > Chordata > Mammalia > Rodentia > Bathyergidae > Heterocephalus > Heterocephalus glaber. Next base: position 27,077,743 of record NW_028258296.1, on the reverse strand, counting down.
TTTGAGCTGAGAAAGATCAAATTATATTACAACGCTTTGGATGTAAAGCTCTAAAATTTATGTACAGAAAAATAGAAGGAACTAAAGGGGGTAGGAGACGAATAGGTTTTCCTTGAGCCTGGGAAGGGGGTGGAGGAACTACAAAATATTTAAATTATTTTGCCCTCAGTAAAGTAGCTAGAATGAATATCATTTCAGTCTTTCGGTTCAGTATTTGATAACTTCCTCCCCCAAAAAGAAAACTCAAGAATTCACTTTATTCATAAGCTCTGCACAAAACAATGATAACTATGTAGAAAATAAATGGACTTTATAACATAAAATTGGCCAGGAGGTCAGTTTTATTTATCCAAACGCCACCTTTCAAGTGCTTTATTTACAGACCTAACATTTGAATGCTTACTATGTGGGGGACACTGCTCTTCTTGCTCTGTATGTACTCACTCAATCCTCGCATGAGCCCTGTGCCCTGATTTACATATGAGGAAGCTGAAGCATAGAGAAAGTAGATAACTTGGCCAGGATCGCACAACCAGAAAGTGGCTGTCCACCAGAAAGTGTCTGACCCTTTTCACTGACACGTTTAGTACACTTACATAACACCGTGACCATGTAAACTGTTATAACTATGATGGAAAATAGTATGGAGGTTCTTCAAAAGTTTTAAAATAGTACTTACCCAAAGGCAATGAAGTCTCATTTCTCATAGAGCTAATTGTTCTCCTATGTTCATGGCAGCATTAGTCACAGTTGCCAAAATTTGGAAACAACCTAAGTGCCTGTGGATAAAGTCCAATACATAGCATGTAGAATGGTGGCTGAGGGTGGAGATGGGGAGAAGTGGGTCAAAGGGTACACAGTTACAGTTAAGTAAACTGGATAAATAGCTCTAATGTATGAAGACTGTAGTTAGTAATATTAGACTATGTGATAGAAATTTGCCAAGAGAGTAAATTTTAGGTGCTCCTACCCCATAAAAAAAAACTAAGATGAAGGGCCAGGGATTTGGCTCAATGGTTCCGCCTCCTCCCTCACAAGCACAAGATCTCGAGTTCGATCTCCAGTACTAAAAAAAAAAAAAGAGGAAACATGTATATGTGCCAACTCTCCATGATGAATGTATTCATTATGTAACACAAGCATATACCAATAAGAAATTAAAAGAAAGAAAACTGTGGAATGAATGACAGTGTTATGGTTTAGAACTGGGATATCTCCTAGAAACTTCATGTGTTTGGAAGGTGGTTGGATCATGGAGGCACTACACCCATCAGTGCATTAATCTGCTAATAAATCCATAGCTAAATGTGCTGTTGGGAGGTGTGGTCTGGTCAGAAGTGGCAGATCTCTGGGGGTGTGACCTGGAAGCCTACACTGTAGCTCCCTTGAGTTCTTCTGCGTGTCCTCTCTCTCTCTCTCTCTCTCTCTCTCTCTCTCTCTCTCTCTCTCTCTCTCTCTCTCTCTCCTCTCTCCTCTCTCTCCTCTCTCTCCTCTCCTTCCTCCCTCCCTCCCTCCCTCTCTCTCTGTCTGTCTCTGTCTCTCTGTCTCTCTCTGCTTCTGGATGCCATGAGGTGACTAGATTTCCTCTGTCAGACCCCTTCTATGCATTTCTGCCTTGGAACCAGCCAACCATGAACTATAACTGTGAGCCAAAATAAACCTCTCCTTGTCTAAGTTGTTGGTATCTGATATTGTCTCTGCAATGGGAAAGTGACTAAAATTGATGGGTATTTTAATTGGCCTGACTAAAGTGATCATCTCACTATGTATATCAAACATCATGTTGTACAGCTTAAATATCTACAGTAAACTAAACCAGGCATTCTAGCACCAGGATCTATCCCTTCAGAATCGCACTAGATTTTTACCTAAGCCTTTTGACCAACCAATGAAGTAAAAACTAGGTTATTTGCTTGTTTGGGAAGGGGTAACAAGATGATTTTTTGGTCATGTAAGTTAACTTTTAAAAACTACCTGAGACAACTATGTGAAATGATTAAAAAATAAGTATCTCTTTAAAAGACAAAACACAAAGAAGCTGGGAGTGTACCCCAGGGCTAGTGCTTAGCCATGTGTCCCCCCCCCCACCATCAAATTCCTAGCAGTATTGCTTCACTTTGTACCTTTAGAGGTTTTTTGTTTGTTTGTTTGTTTGTTTTTTTACTGAAAAAATTATTTCTATTTTAATCAGTTTACTCTGCAGTCATTTATCCCTTAATGTGAATTTGTTTCTTGAAAGACGTTTTGATCTGGAGGAAGAATCCTGAGGAACTAGCAATGCGAGTTCTGAAGGGAAACATAGCTAAACCCATACTTTTCTTTGGGGTTCTTCTTTTTTTTTTTCATTAAGTTTATTGGTACGTTTAGGTATACAATACAGTTACATTCATCACTGGGACCTTGTACCATTACATGAGTATCTTGGTTCTTTTATTTCCCTTTCCCCTGCCCTTCTTTCACCCCCTCCACCCTTCCCTATTTCCAAAGACTTTGTTTCCATTTTTTCCTTTTCTCATATTTTTTTCTTTTCCCTTCTTTCTTAACTGTGATTCTTATGTGTGAAAAATAAATTTAAGTAAAATTACCTTAGAAGGCAGAAAACTTCTTCCAAGGATTCCAAGTCTTGGAAGCAAGTTGATTTAAAAAAAAAATGTTTTTTTCTGGTACCAGAATCAAACTCAGGACCTTGAACTTGCCAGGCTGGTGCAGTGCCACTGAGCTAAGCCCCCACCCTGATTTTTTTGATATATTATATTTCCTATTTCCAAGTTTTTTGACATATCTCAAAATGAAAACACCTTTTTCTTTTGGTACTGGGACTTGAACCCAGGGACTTCACATTAAACCACATCCCCAGCCCTTTTTATTTTTACTTTAAGATGGGTTTACTAAGTTGCCCAGGCAAATTTTCAGTCCTCTTGCCTTAGCTTCTCAAAGTGCTGGGATTACAAGTATGTACCATTATGCTCAGCTTGTTTTTCCTTTAAAAAAATCTTTTAATTAAAAATGTTTTGAATATACAAAGGAGTTGTGTCAGTCAGCTTTCCCATATCTGTGACATAATACCTGACACACAACTTAAAGGAGGAAAGTTTTAGTTTGGCTCCTGGTTTCAGGGGATTCAGTCCATGGTCAGCTGGCTCTAAGGCAGAAACATCCTGGAGAAATCAGTATTAACTCCCCTAGTCAGTGGTATTTGTTTAATATCCTAAAATGACAAAGACAGAAAGATAACCTGACATTATGAGCCTCCAGCTACAGTGGAATTAAGGTTGTAATGGAATTAAGCTTGCTAATCAAATAACCATAAAACCTTAATTCTCTCTACAACCTTAATTCCTTTTTGCCTCATAGCCTGACATATTCACAGGTTCTGGGCTCAGGACATGAACTTCTTTTTCTTGGAAAAGCCATTCTTCTGTGGTAATTCATTTTGTATCTCATTGTTGTGGACCCTAGGAAGTCCAACATCAAGATGCTAACAGATTTGATATCTGTTAAGGGCTCACCCTATTCTTCCAAGATGATACCTTGTTGCTACATCCTCATATATTAGAAGGGACAACAGCTCCTTCTTTACTTCTTTTATAAGGACACTAATCTCATTCATGAAGGCTCTACCCTCATGGTTTAATTATTTCCTAAAAGTCTTACCTCTTTAGCACTATCACATGGGGAATTAAGTTTCAGTATATGAATTTTGGGGGGACATTTTCAGATCATAGCAGAGTCTTTGTTTTTAAACTCCATTTCAAGCTGGAAGCTCTGCCACATGCCTGCAATCCCAGCTACTTGGGTGGCTGAGGCAGGAAGATCTCAAATGTGAGCCCAGCCTGGGTGTCTTAATGAGATCCTGTCTCAAAATTTAAAAATAAAAAGAGAGTTGGTCTTGGTGGCACATGTCTGTAATTTCAGTGCTCCAGAAGCTGAAGCAGAAGGATCCACATTCAAGCACAGCCTGGCAACTTAGTGACTTAGCAGAGTCTGTCTCACAATAAAAAATTTAAAAAGGAAGAATGTAGCTAAGAAAAAGGCCACAGGTGCAACCCCCAGGACTGACACAAAGGAACAAAAATCTATTATTCTGTATTGAAAATGCTTTGTTAGTAACATGAGCAGAATCACTCAATTGTATTATCCCGTGAGAGTTTCAAACCAGTATCAACATCACTACTAGTTAATATTATAGTATCTAAAATAATAATAATCTAAAATAATTAGATTATTTGTATTCAGTTTAAAGTATTTTGCATCTCTATTTGTATATAAAACAATTTATCCAAGAGGTACAGTTAAAATACTAGGTGCTAGGGTTAATTGAAATATTTTTCTTTATGTGATTATGTCACTGCTTTGATATGCAAAGTTCATTTTTATATAAATGGGTTTCAATTTAATTTTTAAAAATTCTTTTGACCACGTATCAAAAAGCATGCACATTTGGATAATAAAATACAAGAAATGAAACTAAAAATGTCTGGAAAGTAGTTTAATCTTGAAAAGAGGAGTCTGAATCTATGATCTGGGACATGGAGGGGGAAGTAGGATGGCTAGACAAATTTTATTTTTTTATTTCAATGTTGGTTATGAGAGTCTTTTAAAATGGGCTATGTGTAGAATGCATAATATAGATTATATTTTTAGTGTATAGTCAGCCCTCAATATTCAGATGGTCTATATCTTGGATTCAACCAATGGCAGGTCAAAAATATTCATAAACAATTTGAGAGTTCTGTTATCATCTAAACAATATAGTAGAACACCTATGTCTATATCATTTACATTGTATTAGCTATTATAAGTAATCTGAAGATGATTTAAAGGCAGTGGAAGGTTGTACATAGGTTGTAGGCAAATATTCCATTATTTTTAGATTTCAAAATGTCAGGTAAAAGGGCCAAAAACCAAGACCAGACCAGGCCACAACAAGCCTTTATTAGGGGAATAGATCTTCTGGGCTGTCTCTGAACAAAGGAGAGACAAAAGCAATATGGCCAGGGCAGGAAGAGTCTTTTATAGAGACTGGGATGGGGTTTGTAGGGGCTGAGGCGGGGTTGAGTGAGGTAGTGACTAGGGAATGGAGGAGCCAGTGATGTCACTAGGTGGTAGGAGGTGAGTGAGTATTAGGTTACTTTCTAGACAGGAACAGGGGCATGCTGGGAAGAAAGGTTTATTCTTTAGTGGGAGAAACCATCTTGGCATGACGTCACACAGGGGAGGGGGCAAGCCACCATAGGAAGAGGGCAGCTACTATACATAATAGCTGCTGAGGTAGTGGGAGACCTATCACTAAAGTTTAGTTCTTTTAAAAAAATTTTATTAGTACATATTTACAGTATGTAATGATTTTATTTATTTTGGAGAGTTGGTACATGTACATATATCTGCAGATTTTTGGTATCAACAGAGGTTTCTGTAACCAATCCTCTGTGGATACCTAGGAACAATTCCATAATAATAATTTTAAGTTATAGATGTATTCAGTGTGGTTGCCTGCATCTGTGTTTATTTTAAAATAGAAAGATTTTTAAAAAGTACTACATGTTAAAGAGAGTTAAACATTTTGAGTTTAAAAGGTAGGGTACAATGAGGACATTGATTTTCTTGTATAGCTGATGCTATGGTTTAGATCAAGAATGACCCCAAAACTTTCATGTGCTCAGAGGAGGGGCTTTTGAAAGGTGATTGAATTATGGGGGCACTATAGATGACTTGCTGTTAGGAGGTAGGGCCTGGTTCAAATAGGCGGGTTAGGGGAGCATGACCGGGAAGAGTAAATCTCCCTTCCCAGCTCCTCCCTTCTGTCTCTGCTTCCTGACCACCAAAATGTGAGCAGCTTTCCTCCACCAGACTCTTCCAGAATGCCCTTCCTGCCCTTTAGCCAGCTGAACATGGTCTGAAAACATGAACCAAAATAAACTTCTCCTCCTTTAAGATGTGGAAGTTTGGGTACTCTGTCCCAGAAACTAGAAAGTGATTAGGACACCTCTCTAGAAAACATCTCAAACGAGTTCTGCAAAAGTAATAATAATATAGTTTAAATTAATATATATTATACCTTGGTAATTAGTTTTAAGTAAAACTTCTGATTTAAATGAATCATTTCTAGTACATTAAAAAACTATCATGTTGGAATCAGCCCACTACAGACAGGCAGGTCTGCGTATGCCCTACCGAGGTCGCGCGTTTTGGGGAACATGCTGAATCAGCCCACGCCCTGGCAACAATCCATTGACAACCGCCCCATTCCTTTGTACAGCCACCTGGTTCCACATTGCAAAGACGCAGAGGACACCGGACCACCAGACCACGGTACTGAGTCCCGCTGCTGCCGGCCCAGAGGGCAGAGAAGCTCAGCTGGTCCCAGAACCCAGAAGGAAGCTCCCCGCCTCCATCCCAGGCTCCTAGGGCAGAGAAGGTGAGCTGGTCCCAGAACCCGGAAGGAAGCTCCCTAAGGAAGGTAAGCCACGTGGGTGCCAGCTGCCCCGTGGAAATGAGAAAACACATAAGCAAGCCTCAAAAACAGAGTTCCAGATCACCTACAGCAACCCCAAAGGGAAACGAGATGGAACAATCTGATACTCAACCACCTGGACTCTCTGAACTGGCAACAAAAGAGGATCTGGGAAAAATGAAATCAGAAATAATTACTCAGATAACAGCAAAAATTTTGCTCATGGTGCAAAACATGATTAATAAATCTAGAGAGGACACAGATAAAAAAATAGAGGATCTGAGGAACATGATAGAATCCCAACATAGGAAACAAATGGAATCCGTAAAACAGATGCAAACGGATTTCCAAGAGATTAAAAACTCCATTGAAAGTCTGCACAGCAGAATGAACCAATGTGAGGACAGAATTTCACATATAGAAGATAAGATTGCAATTAGTGAGGAGGAAAAGAAAAATTGCTTTAAAATTGTAAGGGAACACAAGAAATCAATCCAGCAGTTGCTAGATGATGCAAAGAAGAATAACATAAGACTGATTGGAGTCAATGAAGAAAGAGGAGAGAGTGCAGATGACATAAAAAACTCTTCACAGAAGTGATGGCAGAAAACTTCCCAAGGAGGGGGAAAGGACTTGACATACAGATAAGTGAGGCATATAGGACTCCAGCTAGGCTTGATAAAAAAAAAAATCTATACATAGGCATGTAATGGTTAGGATTCCAGAAATCCAACAGAAGAAAAAAAATTCTACAAGCAGTGAGAGAAAACAAACAAATCACATACAAAAGAAAGCCCATCAGAATCACAGCAGACTTCTCAATGCAAACCCTCAAGGCAAGAAGAGCTTGGAGTGATGTATTTCAAGCCCTAAAGGAAAACAGTCTCCAACCCAGATTGATGTACCCTGCAAAACTATCTTTCAAAATTGATGGAGAAGTAAGATACTTTCATGATAAAGAGCACCTCAGGAACTTCATGAATACCAAACCGGCACTCCAAAAAATTTTAGACAATACCCTGGGAAAAGACAATGAAGATCACAACCCCAGGAAGCCCAGCAGAATGAATCCATTGGGCATGACAAATTAAATGCAAAGGGGGAGAATCCAACACAAAGAAAAAGTCATGACAAGGCTTTTAAAACTTTTGACTTCATCTCCCTAATGAGTGTATAATTCAATCTTATTATTGTACTGATTAGTATTTTTCTGATTCTAGAGTTGCACACCATTCCTTGTGCTATACTGGCTATTTATCATTTTCTTATGTCTACATTTTAATTGGGCTGTCTATTAATGAGCTCTAAGAATTCTCTATATATTCTCATCTTAGTTTATATGCATTGTAAATATAGTCTGTTTAAGTACTACTTTTCATTTTAATATGTCATTTAAAGTTCTAAATTGTGATGGAATCTCATTTATCAATTTTTTTCTTTTATACATCATGTCTTTTGTATCCTAGGTAGTTCTTGCCTACCCTGAATTCAAAAATATTTTCCCTTATAATTTCTTCTTGAAGTTTTATACTTTTAGGCTTTCTTATTTAGGTTCATAGTTCCCTTCAAGTTATTTTCATGTATGGAAAAAAAGGGTTGGGGTTAATTTTTTATATACGGATACCAGGTGTTCTAGTGCCATGTGCTGAAAACACTATCTCTTCCTCGGCTCTTGAATTGAGTTTATAGTCTATAAAATGCTAATGTTAAATAATCTTTCAAAACTCAGTGGACCATATATGTGTGGTTCTATTTCTAGATTCTCTGTTTTATTCCAATGATCTGTATGTCTTTCCTTACACCAACAATGCCTTGATTATTGTAGCTTTAGAAGAAGTCTTAAAATTAGGTATTAAACATCTTCCAACACTGTTTTTTTTTTAACTTTTCTAGGTCCTTTGTACTCCTACATAACTTCTAAATTTCAATATCCAATTCTTCATTTATAGCAAGTATACACAGACCTGAATTTTTATATATACCTTGTGTTTTCTAATCCTGCTAAATTCAAGTACAAGTTCTAGGGGCTCCTAGAGATTTCTTGGTATTTTCTCTGTAGATGATCATTTCATCTACATATAAAGATTTTGCTTCTGCCATACCAATCCTATCCTAGTTGTATCATTTTATTGCCAGACTATTTTGGTGGGGCCTAGGTTTCAAAGTTTAATGGACAGATAAAGAGTAAGCATATCTGCCCTTGTTCCCCACCTTAAGGAGAAAGCTTTGTATCTTCTCCATTTATATAAGGCATTCTCACTGGAAGTATGGAGTACATGTCTTTAATCTGTTGAGAAGTTTCTGTTCTACTTCTAGGCTCCTGATAGCTTTTACCACGAATTTAGTATTCAGCTGTAGAATTTAGTCCAATAATTTTTCTCCAACTAGTGACAGGATCATATGGCTTTTGCCGACTTTATGCCAACTGATATTGTATAACAGGAAGAAAAGGTCTAAAAGAGCAGGGAAACTGGGAGGGGTAGGGGAAGGGAAAAAAGAGAAAGGAAAAAATATGAGAAGAGGAAAAAAAATGGAAACAAGGTCTTTGCAAATAGGGAAGGGTGGAGGAGGTGAAGGGAGGGCAAAGGAAGAGGAAAAAAAAATAAGAACCAAGAGACTCATGTAATGGTACAAGATCCCAATGATGAATATAACTGTATTGTATACTGAAAATGTACCTATAAACTTAATGGGGGGAAAAATGTACCAATGATTAGAATGAATAATCGATAATGCAAAATAGGAAGGAAAGGTCCAAAGGGGTAGAGGTAGTGGGAGGGGCAGGGGAAGGGAAAGAAGGGAAAGGAAAAATGATGAGAAATGGAAAAAATGGAAATAAAGTCTTTGTAAATAGGGAAGGGTGGAGAGGGTGAAGGGAGGGCTAGGAATGGGGAAAAAATAAGAACCAAGAAGCATTATGTAAAGGTACAATTCCCAATGAGAAATGTAATTGTGTTGTATACCTAAAAAGTACCAATAAAAGAATTTAACAACAACAGCAACAAAAAAACTATCATGTTTGAGTTACACATATATGGATTTATTTTCATGGCAATATTGAGCTGAATGGGGATCATGAGATTATTACTACTGACCTCCTTTTCTCAGGGAAGAACTGCATGGAAATTATCTCCAAAAAATGTGATTTTTTTCTTTTCATTGCTTCCCTCATCTTACCATTTCCTCATGCATCTTTTCTTCCTTTCTACCCTCTCAAAATATGAAGAAGCTAATGAAGTTGAAGCTTTAGGAGCCCCATTTCCACAATCCCTAAAAGGCTTTAGTAGGGTTACTAGAAACGTGTTTACTTAGGTATGTTTTTGTAAAGCTTGCAAAAATAAGAGCTTTTGACCTCAACCTGTCAACATTCATTGTCTCTTTCCCCTTGCCCAATTGTTGCTTTTTATCTGGAGGTACTACTGAGTGACTGCAGGAATTTTAAAGATTTAACTACAATGAAACTGCATTGGGGATACGGTAGCTCTGGGTAGTGAGGCATGTTTATTGATTCATATTCACTTCCATGTCTAGATAGGCTCTTGCACCCTGTCCTGGTGTAGGCATGGTTCCCAGGAATACAGTACTTTGCTGGTTCCTTCTGCATGGTGACATAAAAGGGTAGAGCCCAAGGTCACATCACTTCGTAAAGATGTCTTAGAGCAACAGGTACTAGAAGTACATAGGAAGTACTTGTATATAGGTAAGTAAGTAGAGGCTTCAGTTCTCACTATTGCCTCATCAGAACAAAAGGAATATCCTCAGAAATGTAGAATATGCAATTATTCACACAAAATTTTGTTTTGAGACCCATACAAGATAGAATGTCATAACTTCTGCATTTATAACCTCTGTTTATGATATAAGCCAGCTTTCTAGAAATTGTAATCTGTTGTGATTTCTTTCTCATTCTAAATAATCATTTTATGTTTTATAAAAGAAAGGGGGGAAGCCACACCATATTTAACTGTTTCAAAGTATTCCCAATACCATATCAACCTGATGTTTATTATCATTTTGCTTTGTAAAATAAGAAACTTGGGCTATTTTATGAAAGAACAAAGAAGCATTTATCTAGCAGGACTTTGGGGGTGGATATGAAAGATAATTTAATGAATTTATTTACTCCCAGTGAGATACTAGTTCTATAAAATTGAGAGAGAGAGTTGATGGGCTATGTTTCTCTGGGCATTTAGAACTAAACAAAATAAAAGCACTAACTAGAACCTTGCAGGGTAATTAAAGTTTAAGAGTAGATCATTTGTCATTGAAACATACATTTTTTAAGTGCTAGAGTTCAACCTGGGACCTCACACATGCTAGGCACACACTCTCCCAGTGAACCATATCCCCAGCCACTCCCCTGTAGGTTATTTTGAGTTCAGGTCTTGCTATGTTGCAAAGCAATCCTCCCTTGCCTCAGTCCTCTCCTTGGCTGTGACACAGGTGCATGCCACTGTACCTGGCAAACACAAAAAGTAGAAAAAGGAGTAATAATAAAAATCAAATTGAAATATCCCTCAAGTACATTTTAAATATCATAATTAAATGTCCATACTACTTAGAGTAAAAATGATTGAATTTTTCCTCAAAGGAAAATTTTTATTTCAGTCCTAATTTCTACATAGAAGGTACTTTGACTATGTTCAGGGATGACTTTAACATTTCAACACAGTGATTAAGACTATATTTCTTGCAGTAATGAATATATATAGGCTTCCTGGAGGTCTAAATATGAAGTAAATAACCTGGCATACACTGGATGCTTCAGAGCAAATTTCCTAAAGGTGTTGTATGAGATGTGTGTTGAGCTCTTTCCAGCTATTTTCCTGAAAGAGTCTGGAAACATCAAGATCTGGCACTCTAGAAGCTGCCCGAAGTATAACAGTGAATTCCTTTTTTGTTATGAAACCATCTTCATCAAGACCAAAAAGCTTAAATGACATTTGCAGAATCTTTTCAGTGTTGGCAGGATTGCACAGGATGGTCAGACCTATCACATACTCTCTGAAGTCTATTGATGCCATCGTTATTCCTGTCAAAGAGCAAAAAGTTGTCTCAAGGGCTCTGAAATTGGGAGTTTTAAATAACTTGAAAACTCTTCAATTCCTATCTTCCTTCCTTTTGAGGCAACTGCAATTATAGCATAGTCATCCAAATGTTTATCAATATTATCCCAATCTAATTTTAATTTATGGCTAATTTTTGTAAATTCTACCAAACCAGCTTCCATGGGTAGTTGAGGAAGTGTGGTCTGTCACAGGTACTCCGAAAGCATTCTCCATGTTAATTTGGACCTCACTGGCAAAAAGGAGGGGTCTTTTTTTCTTCATCATTTGGGATATAAACAGGCATAAACTCAACTTTCACCCTGGTGAAAGGTTGACTCAGAGTTAACATGCAGGCCTGGAAGCCTGTAAACCCCTGCCAGGTCCAGGTCACCGTGTCCAGGGAGTTTGGGTACCTGAGCAGCGCTGGGTGCACAGGGGCACCTGGGGAGAAGGCTCCTGCTTTAAAAGTGACCCGACAGGAGCTATTGGTGCACACACTTTCCGGAAAAATCAGAATTTGCGGCCCCTTCGTTTCGGATGTCACTCGCTTCAGGATTTCATTCCTGGCTTTCTTTCTAGAATCTGGGTCTTCTCGGGTCACAAGCACCGGTTCTGTTAACATGAAGAGTTTCCCAGCCAGCGGGATCTGCATGTTCTGACTTGCAGAGACCACCGAGGGTAACCCTGCCACAACACAGGCGATTGCATCAAAGAAAGTGGAGTGTGGGCCTGTAACGAAGATTGGGGCCTCGTCTATCTCCAGTCGCCTTTTCCCTTTTCCCTTTAACCGTGAACCCAGCGAAAAAGAACGCTACCTGAAACAAGAATTTGAGTACTGATTTCGTCAGATTTTTTCTCCAACTCTTGGTGGGTTCCGTCAGTCGAGTAGGAAGACCAAAGGTGGAAAGCATGACCACTGGTCGGAGGAAGAGGAAGAGGAAGAGGAAGGCGAGGCAGGCCACCCGCACAGACACCAGCACAGCCCCCAGGAGGATGGTGCAGGCCCAGCACCACGCACTCAGGTGCACCTGCTGCAGGAACGGGGTGGCCACCGCTGCAGGGTACCGGTACCGGAACTGGCTTCTTTCCTGCGCGACCGACCGCAGTATCCCATATCTCTGTCTCGGAGTCCGCAGACAGATCAGCTCTCAAGCCGACTTCTTAGTAAACTCAGAATGCGGGCACTTTGGCTCTGGGCGTGGCCTCTACATGCACTCCCTCCTCACATTCAAGCACTCTTTCGGTTTGCACATAATTAGAACTCTTAGGGGATTGTGGGTTAATGAATAGGAAATGATGTATGACCTTTGAAATCAGAAAAATCAAAGATGGTAAATATAACAAGCTATTTATAATCATATCAAAAAAAATCATTTTTCCTTTCCTGCAAACACCTTGCTTTTGACATATATGGGTAATAAGTTATTTTCACATAACAAATTCTGATATTTATATTATGCATATATATCTACTAAAGCTATATTCATTTGAATGGATAAATGCTAATTACAACTTTTTAATTTAAGTACCATTACCACTTAAAGTTTATTTACTGTGAGCTGCTTTGGCAGATAGTTTGTCAAATTAATTTACTCTCATTACAAATTGATTGCTATGGAAATAGTTCTCTTTATCCTAAGAAGTTTAACTGATGGCACCCTTGAGCCTTTGTGTTACAAGGATTTTTCCACATACACTGAAAACTAGAGTGCATCTTAATAGGTCAGAATTGACCCAGGCATGATGCTGCACTCCTGTAATCCCGGCTACTTAGAAGCTGCTCAGAAAAGGAATCACAAATCAAGGTCCATCTGGGCAACTTAGGGAAACCCTATCTTAAAATAAAATAGGACAGAATTGGCCATGACACATTTGATGTGTGTGTGTGTGTGTGTGTGTGTGTGTGTGTTACTGAGAATTGAACTCAAGGTCTTTGCACTGAGCTACATCTTCAGCCTCCATTTTCTATTTTGAAAAAGGTCCCATTAAATTGCCCAGGCTGGGCTGGAACTTGTGATTCTCCTGCCTCAGCTTCCCAGAGTGCTGGGATTACAAGTATGAAACCATGCCTGGTTTTGGTTCATATTCTTAAAATTGGTCCACATGAGTCAATCACCAGTCCAAAATGACATAAGTAACAACAATAACAACAAACCTCAAAATCAACTTAATAATAGGTTTTCATTAAAATAAATCAGTATTTATTGTGGCAACACACACAACTAACGATTCATGTTCCTTTTTGTTGTTGTTGCTGCTCTTCAAAAGTGATAAAGAGGGAAACACAATCAAAGTTGGTATGAATCAGGCTTTCTTCTATACCTGCAATTCTGACAACGTCAAATGGAGGATTCTTATGTTTGCTAATCACTAATTTGAATTCCTTTTTCCAAGAATTAAAAGTCATATTGTAGGTCTCTGAGACATGTTTCCATCTTTTGGAGAATACCAGATTACTGCTACCACAGGAAGAGTGGTATGGATACCAAAGCTGGTAAACAAAATGTGTTGGAAGTTCCAGATCATGGGCTATATTTTATAGCCAAATGGATCTTAGGCTTGATCCAACACTTATGCTATGGGCATTGGCAAAGTTACTCATTAAACTTCATTTCCACATCTATAAATTGGTGATAGTCCCTACCCTGTAATGTTGTTATGAGACACCAGCATAATATATGTAAAGAATAGTTATCATTGTAAATACAAGTTGCTATGGTATGAGAATTTTTAGAGATGTTCCACTTTCTTCTGTCACTTTGAGAATTATGCTTAGAGAGGGAGACATTCTTTTCACCAACATAGGACTAATTAGGGAACACAGTGTGGTCTCTAAAGTGCCATGATTTGGCAATGTTACTATTTGTCTCCTCCACCCAAGGAGAACCTAAAGGGAATGAGGAACAGTCCTTTGAGCTGGTATTGTTCTCTATTTTGCAGCTCTTCTCACTTTTACTTGTAATGTTCATTTCTACTCTTGAATCTTTAACTGCATTCCGTGTATACTTTTAAGGAAAAGTTATCATGTAATCTATCTTTCTTTTATATTCTCCTCCTACACATGGTGTCTAGCAGTATATCAGATATACAGTATTATAGTAGTTTTTCTTTATCCACAGCTTCAGTTACCTGTAGTCAGCCACAGTTTGAAAATATTAAATGAAATAGGGGAAGTAGGAGGGGTAGGGGAAAGGAAAGAAGGGAAAAGAAAAAATATGACAAAAGGAAAAACATGGAAACAAAGTCTTTGTAAATAGGGAGGGGTGGAGGGGGTGAAGGGAGGGCAGGGGAATGGGGAAAAAATAAGAACCAAGATATATCATGTAAAGGTACAAGATCCCAATGATGAATGTAACTGTATTGTATACCTAAAATGTACCAATAAACTAAATGGAAAAAAGAGAAAATATTAAATGAAAAATTTCAGAAATAAACCTGTAATCCTAGCACTTAGGAGGACAAGGTAGGACGATTTTGAGCTCATGGCCAACCTAGGTTATAGAGTGAGTTCTGGCTTGGACTACATGACAAAGATCCTGTCTGAAACAAAACAAAACAATTCATAAGTTTTAAATTGTGCACTAGTCTGAGCAGTGTGATCCCACTCAGGATGTGAATCATCCCACTGTTCAGCATATCCAGGCTGAATAAGCTACCAGCTACCCACCAGTTAGTCACTTAGCTATCTCCATTATCAGCTTTTCCTGATAACGAAGTGCTTGTGTAACCTTTATTTTACTTAATTACAGCCCCAAGGTGTAAAGAGTGGTGATGCTGGCAATTCAGATATGACAAAGCTGTAAAGTGCTTCCTTTAAGTGAAAAGGTGAAAGTTCTAGACTTAAAGAATCATATGCTGAAGTTGCTAAGATCTACAGTAAGAACAAATCCATCTTTGAAATTGGAAAGAAGAAAAAAGAAATTCATGCTAATTTGCTGTCTTACCGAAAACTGAAAAAGAAATAGCCCCAGTGCATGACAAGTGCTTAGTTAGGATGCAAAAGGTGTTGCTGTATGGTGTTCCATGGTGTCCTCAGTTTTGGACATCTGCTGGAGGGGGGGCTCTTAGAATGGATACCCCGTGGATAAGGGGGACTACTATATTTAGTCATTAAGCAAATATTTGTTTGCTTACAGTGTACCAGGCTCTTATTCTAGCCTCCAGATGTCTATTAGTAAACAAAACAAAACAAAAAACAAAATCCCTGCCTTGTGGAGCTCAGATTCCAGTGCAGACAGGAAGAACACTATTAAATTCTTCTTACATTGAATGGAGAAAAAAGACATTTTGATCACTTTCCTAATTTACCAAATAGGCTGGAGAATTCAGGAAAGCAACTTAGTGGATGTGCATTCCTACTCTACAACGTTTAACAAATATATATATGCATAAATATAATGGTTGAAAATAATAAAAAGAACTTTTAAATAATAAAATTTATACCACTGCAGATTTGTCTTTTAATATGGCACAGCTAATCCTTAACTTTCATTTATAAGAGGCACCTTATGTCAATAAGGTAAAGAAAACAAGAAACCAAAACTAAGCCGTTCCCCAATTTCCTTTTTGTAAAAGTGTATACATTTTAAGGCAGATACTTTTCTGTGCAGAATACTACAGATGAAAATCAACATGATATCACATGCTCACACATTCACACTTTTTCAGTACCATTTTCAGGATATTTATTTATAATAAAGCATATTAAAACAGACTTTTCCCCTAGTAAAACATAAAGAAGTTGATGAATAATTTTTAAAAATTAGAGACTTCATTAAAGACCCTTCATAGAAGATAAAGAAAACTCAGTCTTTTTTTCTTGTTTCTTCTTTTAGAAATGTCCATATCAATTTGTTCACTATGTCAGGTTGGTCTTGCTGAAGCCAATGGCTGGCTTCTAACAAAATAGTTAATCTGAAGTAGTTCTTAACATATATCTTTGTGACTTCAGCCATCTCAACCTCCATGAATGCGTCTTTCTCTCCCCATAGTAGTAATGTTGGAGTGGTTACCATGTGATGCTTGAGAGGCAGGCAGCTATAAAACAAAACATGTGAGCTTTGAGATTCACTGTGAAAATTAAAATAACATTTTCCACAATGTTCCATTACACTATGGATTCTATACATTCAAAGGGGGCAATATGACCTCCAAAGGGGTAAAAACTGTTTCAGGGTAGGGAGAATCTTAATTTTTCTAAAGCATGAAGGATACATACAGTAGATAAACAGATAATAAAATTTCACGGGGTAGAGCATAATTAGGGAAAGAATGTTTTAAAAAGTCTCCTTAAGGAAGTGATAATGAAAAATGGTTGAGAAATACTATATCAAGCAGTCACTTGTATAATAAAACAAATAAAAGGTTATTTAAGAAGGGGTACAATAAAATTTTAAATTGCATGAGACCGGCAAAATTTATAGAAGACTATAATTAAATATGAAATTAATCACTATGAGGAATTGATACAAATGCCAGAATTTGAGTGATATAAGAGGTCAGACATGTGCCGGGAAGGTGGCGCCCCCAATTCCATAGGGACAATGGCTTTTGCATTCAGGACCCTTCCAGACCTTACCCTGTGTACCTCTTCCTCTGGCTGCTTATGTTTATTCTTTAATATATCCTGTATACCACCTGCCTCACAAGCGCAAGGTCCCGAGTTCAATCCCTGGTACCAAAAAAAAAAAAAACCACACAAATATATCCTGTATAATAAACCAGTAAGTGTACACATGTTTCCTTGAGTTCTGTGAACTGTCTCAATCTCAGGAGGGGTTTGTGGGAACCCCAATTTTTCTGATTGGTCAGAAGTTCCAAAGGCCCAGAATTGGGTTTAAACTGGTTTAAAGCAGGGTCAGTCTTGAGCATTAAGCTCTCAACCTGTGATATGATGCTATCTCCAAGTAGATAGTGTCAGAACTGAATGAGAGAACGCCCAGCTGTGTCCCCTGCAGAATTATTTGCTTACTGGTGGGGAGAAGTTCCCACATCTTTTGGGGTCACAGAAACCATCTGTATTGATTCATGTGAGAGCAAAGCAGCTTTGTTTTAGATACACATTAATATTGTCCAAATTTCTGAATGTATGGAGTTTTCTAAAATTTTGTTAATTTCTAACAGCATTGCATTCAGAGAACATAATCTATATGATATTAAGTTTTTGGTATTTGGTTAAGAGTTGTTTTGTAGTCCAGTATACAATGAATCTTTGTAAATATTCTTCATATGCTTGAAAATTAATGTATATTTTCTATTTACTGAGTAGAGAATTGTTTATAAGACCAAAGATTTTAACAGGACTGGTCAAATCTCTTATAACTTCATAAATTATTTTTCTGCTTGATCAAATCCCATGAGAAGTGGGTTAAAATCTTCTATAGCATTTGTGAATTTGGCTATTTTCCATAAGTCTGTCAATTTTTACTTTTATATCTGATGTTTTATTGTAAGTTTTTACTTGTTTATCTTTCCACATAGATACTGCATAGATCCTATAGTTAATCTGATTCCCAGTCTGTTTTGGATCCTTGATTCCAGGTTTTGGAGAGTACTTAGATGAAGCTGTGATCCTGGGGAGACTAAGGGTGATAAATGAGGGCCAATTTCATGCATGAGTACAATGAAATATGTTTAATTTGTAGTCTTATTATATGTCATACACCCCTGTTTTTAATTATGTACTTGGCTTGCTTATTCTGTATGAAGAACAGTCCTAAGGGCATCAGTTGAGCTTTCAGAAGGTCTAATGTGACCTTCACCCAACTAGATTTAATCTACAACAATCTAGTTTGAAACTGTCTTTTGTCTTTATAATTTTGTGAGTTCTGCTTTTCACAGGCTCTGTCTCTCTTTGCCTCTCTCTCTGTCTCTGTCTCTCTGTGTCTTGTCTCTCTGCTAATTAACAGGATGCCAGTGCTCCCTCTTGGGAATGCAAACCTTTCTAATGAGCAATTGTTAGTAAAAGAACTTTGGAAAGATGAGATTTTTTTTCTTGTAGTTATGTAACAACATACTGTTTTATATCTCAGAGTTAGCTCTAAATAAGGGATAAAATGAAAACATTTTTTTAAAAAAAACTATCATTCTTGTCTTCTGTCCAAAACTAAGACTTGCATGAAAATTCATCATTCTCTTTATTTGCTCTTTACAAACGTATATGTATGTATTTGTAATGTTTTTGTTGCTTGTTCAAAAAAGAAGTTTGAATTTTCTTCTCCCTTCATTTGTATCTCATGACTCCCCTTGGATTCCACATTGACACAGTTGTTTTATTTAAACCAACACCTGCTATATACCTTTTTTTCTGTCTTCTTTTGAAAATTTTGTATTCTTATGCTTTACTTGTGACTGCATAAATACCATTAACGTGGAATTTTTAAAAACCCAATCTGGAAATATTAATTCATTGATAGTGATCACGCTCACTAACATATGAAATTGATTTGTCATTCTATTTTGTGCTTTTTATTTTCTCTTCTCTGCTTCTTTTTTATCCTTTTGTACCTTCCTTTGAATTTCTTATCCTCCTCTACTGGTTTAAAAATATTTAATGTATTTTCTTTCTATTATTTTTCCCAGAAAA
The DNA here is from genome assembly GCF_053883595.1 of Heterocephalus glaber. NCBI lineage: Eukaryota > Metazoa > Chordata > Mammalia > Rodentia > Bathyergidae > Heterocephalus > Heterocephalus glaber. Next base: position 27,058,656 of record NW_028258296.1, on the reverse strand, counting down.
ATTCTTAGTGTATATACATACATATTCTTAGTGTAAATACAGATATGCACTTAACATTTTATACATACTGTATGTATTATATATATATACATATTCTTAGCATTTATATATTATACACAATTTCTAATTCTATTCCCATGTCAAATACATCTTGTTTTTTAAGTCTGCATTTGTTTCGCTAAGGTATATTCTGGTTAAGCTTTTGAGATATAATTTCTAATTAATAATTTTCTTTATCTTGTATAAGATGCTACTTAATTCACTTATTAACTCTAAGACATCAATGGTCATTCTTTTCATTTTCTAAAAGTTCTTCCAGGTTTTTAAAAATGTCTTGCAAACGCAAGGTCCTGAGTTTGATCCTTAGCACCTGAAAAAAAAAAAGAAGGAAAAAAGAAAACAAAAGGAAAACAAAACATACATGCTATCAGTGTAAGTGATACTGGTGTATGAAACATGCAATTATCATATGTGAAAATTGGGTGTGACAGTTGAAGCAAAGATTATTCTTGTTGTGGAGTTCCATTGGTATTTTCATTGTAGTTCACAGATTTTCATTTCTGGTGTTATCTTTTAGGTTTTGTAATCAAGTAAACAGCTGATGTGAAATGTTGATGTCTATTCTAAACACTCATTACACATTTGGTATTTTATTTTATTCCTATCTTATTTTCCTGCTAAGTGTATGTTGTATAATATCGTAGGAAGCTCCTGACAAAACAGGAAAAGGTTAAAAAAAAATGGCCTCCCACATAGGAAAGGAAAGCTAAGCATATGTGCTGTCAGTGTAAGGGAGATATTTACATGGAACATGCAGGTGTCATGTATGAAGACTGCCTCGAGTGTAACAATTGAAGTAAAGATTATTTTTGTTGTAGTGTTCTGTTGATATTTTCATTGTAGTTCACATAACATAGGTTTTTATTTCTGATGTTATCTTTTAGGTTTTTTAAGAAAGTACACAACTGATGTGAAAATGTTGATGTCTATTTTAAGTACTCATTACATATTTCATATTTTATTTTATTGCTATCTTATTTTATTATTTAGGTGTGATAATTGAAGTAAATATTTTTTGTAGAGTGCTTTTTGTATTTTTATTGTTCATATAGGAATTTATTTCTAATGTTATCTCTTAAGTTTTGTAAGCAAGTATACAGTTGATGTGAAAATGTTGATGTTTATTCTAAATGTACAATATGTATTAATAACTTAATACTTTATTTTATTGATATTTTATGTTCCTGTTAACTACACATTGTATAATATAATAAGAACTTCCTGACAAAACAGCAAGACCAGCGAGATGTCAAGTATGTTCTACAAAAAAGCCAGAAAAACAAAACACATGTGCTGTTAGTGTAAGTGATACATGTGTATGGAATATGCTGTTGTCATGTGTCAAGACTGCCTTAGGTGTGACGATTGAAGTAAATAATTTTTTTGTAGAGTGCTACTGATATTTTCATTGTAGCTCATTTAGGAATTTATTTCTCTTGTTCTTTTTTAGAGTTTGTACACCAAAAAGTCAATGTTGAAAATTTTGATGCTTTTTTATAAACGCTCAGTAAATATTAAAAATGCAATACTTCATTTTTGTGATTTTTTTCTTGTTAAGCACTCATCATTTAATATAATAAAACTCATTAAATTGAAATTAATAATTCATCAATAGAAATATTCTAAAGAATAAACATGGGTTTGACACACCCACGTTTCTGCGACTTTATGACAAAATATGTGTTACATTTTGGGGGCTAAATCTTTCTTCATCTCTAAAACTTTCTTCATCTCTACTGTTTTCAGACTGGGTAATTCACTCTACCATTGACTCTAACCTGGACTGTAGTTCTTGTATATACACTGAATCTCCTCCAATACATTGTCCACATTATGGCCTGAGTAAACTTACCCAAATATGAACTGGATCCTTTCTCTCCTCTTTTTCTGAAGCTTGTTCACTGGCTTCATAATCATGCTCTTATATTTTTAATATGGCCTGCTTGGCTCTGCATGGTCAGCTGCTAACTACCTTCGGGACCTATCTTCACCTCATGCTCTTCTCACCCTCCCTTGGGGTGTTCCAGCCACAGTGGCCCTAATTCTGTCATTGGAAAGCATAACACCCATTTTCCCACACAACTTTGGTCCATGTTCTTTCCTATTCCTGGATTGCCAGTTCCCCTACCTTTAACTGTGTTCAACAAATACCTATATCCTTTGCTTCTTTGTTCAAACATCACTTCTTTAGTTCTCATCTCTTTCTTTCAACATTCTGTTAGTATATAACCATGCATTCATTATTGTGGTGGTTTAGTGTGTGGTACTCCCACAATGCTACAAGTTTTCATGAGACCAGGAATCTTTTTCAGTTTTGCTTATCACTGTATCTTAGAATACTCTTTTTTTTTTTTTTGAGACAGGGTCTGGCTTTGAATTCACTATGCACCACCATGCCTGGCTCAATAAAATAGTCTTGAATGAATGAATAATCATTAAAATATAAATCTATTCAAACAAATTCAAAAAGAGATTAAGTGGATAGAATTATGGATAAAACAAGTGATAGCTATGTGGAGGATCTATTGTATTACATATTCTTCTCTTAACTTTTCCATATGTTTGAAATTTTCCATAAAAAGATAATGCAACTACTAAAAATTTAGAGTATTGTATTTGACTACTTGGATAAGTGGTGAATTTAATCTTAAAATACTGCCTCTTTACATTCAAACTGAAATATTTTAATAAAAAATAAATTATACTGACCTGAAAATATTTCGGTAATGGTTAATTGGACCACTTAATGCTCCAGGCTGAGAAAAGACATAAATATAAGCTTCAAGATCTTCTGTTGTTAATCGACATCCTTTTCTTCCAATGCCAGTGCTCTGACTGGTAAAGAGATGTTTCAAAGCCTAATTTAAGTGAAAAGAGAATAATTAAACTTTTCAATTATCTAATAATAGCTAAATCTTTAGCTTTAAAGGGAGATGGTGATCAGCGTGCAGTGACAACTCCTAACTTTTGTTCCAGCTAGGTTCATGATTTCATTGTTTAAAAACACATTTTATGAATTTTTGTTTTTCTGACCTTTTTATATTCTTCCCTTTTAGCTCCTTTTGCATACTTCACCCTTTTGAAAAGCTTCTTGTATTCTTGGTGTCTTTTCATATTCTACAAAGTCCAGCTCAAGTGCTACTCCTACCAAAAAGCCTTTCTTAATATTCCAGCTGTTGCTTACTGACAACTGATCTTCTCCCCCACCAAGTCTCCACCCTCATTTTGAAAAATACTGCTCTCTATACCAGCATTTCACAAAGTACACATCTAAATCACCTGCGTAAGAATAATGGGTGGTTGTTTAATTGTAAACCCCTCAACCCCAAAAACATGCTTGTAAAAATGTAAAATGACGTATGTATGAAGTAACTGCAAAACTATTTGTAATAGAAAATGACTGGAAACAATCACATATCCATTTGTAGTGGGACTGGTTGAATAAACCGTGGTATAGTTACACAATGGTGTATTGTATTCTTAGTACTCCAAGAAAAGATGGTCGTAAACTATATGTTTATATGGCATAATCTCCAGGCTATATTGTTAAGTGAAAAAACAAAAAACAAAACAAACAAACATAGGTTAAAAAAGTGTTTTACAACATGCTATCTTTTGTATAAGAAGGGAGATAAATAGAACTACATGTAAGGTTATAGTTTTAAAAAGAAACCATATAAAGATAAGCCAAAATTAAATAAAATTGTTTCCTGTGGGAGATGGAGAGAACAAGATGGAGGGTTCAAAGAAGCAAGCAAGACCTGTCTGAATGTACTTTGTTTTAGAATTTTGACTTGGAACTACACAAATGTTTTATGTAAAATCACAGAGTTAAGTAAAAACCCTATAGTCTTAAATTTGTGATGGAAAAACAAGTAAATACATTATTTCTTCTTTCTAAAAAATATGCACATCTAAATCCTATCCAATGGAAAGATTTAATAGCAATAAAATCCCAGTTACAATGATCACCTTTTCACCTAGATTGTAGTCTCTAAATACCATTTCTTGCCGAAAGGATTCAAAGTTCCTTCACTAAATGTCTGATTTTAGATGTATAGTAGGAAATAAAATGTAGGCCTACAACAGTGATGGTGAACCTTCTAGAGTTTTCAATGATAACAAAGAGTTGGCTGCGGCAGTTGTGCCGTAAGTTCACCACTGCTGACCTAGAACATTAAGAAGTAATGTTTCTTGCTGGGGATTTAGCTCAGTGGTTCTAGTGCCTGCCTTGCAAGCACAAGGTCCCAAGTTTGATCCCCAGTACCAAAAAAAAAAAAAAGTAATGTTCCTGAACACTGAGTACTAATTATTCTTGATTTAAGGGATTATGTCAAAGGACATAGGAGCCAATGTCCAGGGGTTCTCACTTGCCTAATATGAGACAATCTGGGATCAAAAGGAATAATGATTGTAATTGATTGGTGTATAACAAGTATGAATTCATTACATTGACAACTGTTTAATAAAGGAAAGAATGAAGCTTTTGTCCTGCCATTCTTGTGTAAACTGTATTTAAGAATAATCAAACAGATGATGCGGAGGACTTCTTTGCAAAGGAATTCCAATTAATAAAAGCATAAAGGATGACAGAAGTAAAAGAATCATTATTTTGCACACTTTAATGAAACAATAAACCTAGGCTATTGTCATCATTGTGCTAAAACTCATTTGAAAGGATGTCAGGAAATGTTTGATCAGTTGACAATTCATGGGCCCACTGATCAGTGTTCACATCATAAAACCAGGAACAGACTTCCTCAAGGTGATGAATTAGAAAATATACAGCAACAACTATTAAGTATTCTTGTCAAATTAAACTTCAGTCTAATCAAGCCTCTATATCATTAGTACCTATGAAGTAGAAAAAGTACACAATGAAGAAATTAGTCAAATCCAAAATGTGGATCTTTCTTCAGGACAACTGACCCAATTTCTCAATAAGTACATGGTATATTTTTTTAGAAAGAAAAAGCCCAGAAAAGAATTTGTAATACATTGAAAAAGCATAATAGCCAGGTATAGGGGCATGTGACAGTAGTCCTAGCTCCTCAAGTGGCTGAAGCAGGAGAATCACTTGAGCCCACAAGTTCAAGACCAGTCTGGGGAACAACAGTGAGACTTTAATGAGGAAAAAAACAACAACAACATAATAGCCAAGTATAATGTATGGACCTTGTTGGTTCCTGATTCAAACAAATGAAGAATGTCAAGAGTTGAAATTGTTAAGGAAATTCAAATAGGTATTAAAAATTAAAAAGTTGTCATTCATTTTGTTAGGTTTGATAGTGGCACTGGGGTATATTATAAAAACAAAAAAAGCCCTTATTAGCTGAGAAGTAGCTCAGTGGTAGAACATATACTTAACATGTTAAAACCTTGGGTTCAATCTTCAGCTTAAAAAAATTCTTATCTGTCGGAGATATATACAAAATTATTTCCAGTAAAATTATATTGTCTTTTAAAATTTCCAATATCTACCACCATTGTGAACATATAAGAAGTGTTCAATAAGTTTCTAAGATACTCGCATATCAATATACATGGTACACCAACACCTGCATGTTTGCTTTGTTTTATTTATTCCCAAGGGCTTTCACTTCTGCTGCTGTCAATCTTTCTTGCCTGATATTCACACTCCCTCATCTCTCCATGAGGTTCTTTAAAAAGAGGTATACCTTAGAAGTATGGGCTCTCACAAAAAACCGTACAGCTAGGCACTCAAATATAAGAACAGAGACTATAAAGAGAACTAAGTCTATAGGTAAGTCCTCAAAGCATTCATTAAGTTTTAACATTTTAATTTCATTTTTCATTTGTAATGTTTGCCTTACCTTGAAATCATTTATTGAGAACATAAATTCTGGGAACTGTGGTATTTGGAAGAAGTAGTAATAGCTGGATTTGAATAGCTGGGCAGGGTGTTGTAAAATATATTCTGAAATTAAAATGCTATGTTAGACTTTATTCCAGAGGTATAAGCTACTTGCTATTGAAAGAACTTTTTAGGAGAATTTTACCTTTAAGACAATCTCATAAAAGAATCCACATAAAAGAATCTATATATTGCTCTTTAGAACAATTTCTATCTTCTTTAATTTTATTATAGGTATTTTTAGTATTTATAAAATTTATAGCACTTTAAGTAAAAAGAAAGTTCTCCTTTATGAAGTCCTCACTCAGAAGGGAGTAGGAAGCCCAAACTCTGCTTTTCCTCCAAAGTCATCATCAGCAACCTGACACTTTTCTTACGAATTCACAGTAATTTTCCCTTTAGAAAAGATTTTTCCTTACAGATTGATTCAAACTGAACATCTCATTCATTTGCCCTCAAAAAGAATTGGAGAGTTTCCTATAAATTCATTCATGTATCTAGAAAATTCATTCATTCAATGAATATCTGTGTGTCTACTGTGTCCCAGGAAATTTAGCCATGAATGAGACAGGAAAGGTCCCTGTGCACAAGAATCTTACACAGTAAGTGACAAATACTTAAAAATCACTTTAGAGAGCAATAGTCTCATAAAAAAATAAAACAAGCTAATCTTACTGAGAGTGATGGTGGCGTGGAGTGGAGGGACTCTGATAAGACGTGATCAGAGAAGGTCTCTCTGGGGACGTGATATGTGGGCTGAGTGCTGAATGGTTAACAGGGAGCCAGCCATGCAAAGATGTAGAAAGAGCACCCAGGAACAGCAAGTAGGTGTTGGGCTTGATATTAGCACAAAGGACAAAGAAGGCCAGAGTGACCGAAGGGCAGTGAAGGAGGCGGAAGTGGTATGAGAAGAATCAGAAAGAAAAACTGAAAGCAAATTTGGTAGGATTAGAATGGCAAGGATTTTATTTCAGGTGGTTTGGCGAGACACCTAAGTCTTAAATGGGGAGTAGTGTTATATATTGCACACTATGCTTTTATTTTCCTTGCCATAGGTCATTTTTCCTTATTTCTCATTTTGTGACTACATTAAATATGGTTATAGAGTTCTTAGAAATATAATTTTTAGGTAAATGTTCACAATTATGCTAGACTCTTTGTAAAATCATCATTAAACAAGATTTATTCACTCCTACATTAAGAGATATCAATACAATTAAAGAAAGAAAATAAAAATGTTACTTGGAATTCTCATATTGACCGGCTTAAAACTATTATTGATAATTTCAGAAATAGTCCAAGTATCTCCTTGTTGAAATCAATAACTACAATTAATCCATATAATACCACTACCAAAATAATAGTTACTCAAAGGTCCTGATCAATTGAACAGCATGTAGCATGACTTCTGCTGCCTAATTCAATTGAGAAAAATATAACAAATCTCAAGATATTTGAGTACTAAGCTTAGTAACTAAACAAAAATAGATCAATTGGTCATGTATCTAAAATTCAGTCCTTACACTTAAAATATGCAGTATTTACATATTCACAGTCCCTTTCTTCCTCACTTGTTTAGTTTGGGGAAGAAATAGAAATATGTTATTCTGAATTTTTTGTTTCCTAAAGGGCTGCTGTGGGTCTTAGGAGTACCTGTATCTCAGAAAACCTAACAAGGGCTGAGTGTAATAGTGCACATCTGTCTAACTACTCAGGAGGCTGAGGCAGGAGAATTTCAAGTTCAAGGCCAGCCTGGACAATTTAACAACTTCCTATCACAAAAAACAAATAAAACAACTTAATAAAGGTAATTAAAGAATAAAAAATTATATATTTTCCCAAACAAAAGATGTGCGTAGCCATTGTTCACAGGACTAAGAGTCATCATTAAGTTTTAAGAGTTCCCTTTAAAGCAAAGGCTCTCAAAGTATAGTTCCTGTGGATGCCTCTTCAAGATTCTTTTAAGGTGTCTACATGGCCAAATCTTTTTCATAAGACTATGACATCATTTATTGTTTTTCACTGTGTTGAAATTTGCATGGATGCTACCAAACCAATAGTGGATAAAGCCACTGATGTCTTAAGACAAATCAAGGGGTTGTGACTAAACTATACCAGTAGTCATGTTAGTCTTCACCACTGTACTCTTGTAGCAAATTCATTAATTAATTAATGTTCCAGTTTCACTTAATCTCCTTGATGAAAGAGCAAAAACTATTAATTTTATTAAAGCCTGAGTTTTAAGCACACATCTTTCTAGCATTTCAGTATTCCATGTGATTAAATAGAAAGAACACATAAAACAGTTTTGTTGCATACTCAAATACAATGGTTGTCTTAAGGAAAGGCATATCTGCAATCATTTTAGTTAATGAGTTGAGTTTGCTGCATTTTAAAAATGAAATATCATTTTAACTTGAAATAATGGCTTAACAAACTATCAGTTAGATAGGTATTTGGCAGATAATCCCTTGAAAAGGTGCAAACTGAGCCTCTCACTTTAAGGAAAACAACAGTATTTTTTGCCATTGATAAAATAAAAGCTTCCTTTTTTGTTTTTTTGAAAAAGGGTCTCCCTATATAGTTTAGGCTGACTTTGAACTCACTATGTAAGGCTGGCCTCTAGTTTGTGATCCTCCTGCCTCAGCCTCCTGACTGCTGGCATTACAGGTGTGCACCACCAACCCTGGCTTAAATAAAAGCTTGTTTTCAAATAAAGATTGGAATTTTGGAAAACTTCTATCTCCTACTGGAAACTTCATGGTTTTGCAATAGTTAAGGCTTTTTCTGATGAGGCTAAGGTGATATCAGTGTGATTTTTTGATATCAAGTAATGAAGTGTGTCATATCAACCTATTGAAGGACTGCAAAATTCAATGAACTCTGTGAACTACTGAAGGTCTCCATAACTCAGTTTTGTATCAATACAAAATCATGTATGTATAAAATATCTATTCAAAATGCTAGTGAGTCCAATTGATTTTAATGTGACACAGTATGAAAAGTTCTTTTACATGTCATGTTCCACATTGTTACTAACCTTTAAGAAACAACCAGTTTTTGAGTTTGGTGTACCATGATGGAGGAAAATCCATATTTAGCTGAAAAGGCTATTAAAATATTCTTCCTTTTTCCAATTACAAATCTGTGTGAGGTTAAATTTATTCTAACAATGTATTACAACAGATTGGGTGCAGAAGCAAATATAAGAATCCAGTTGTCTTGGATTAAGCCCCAAATTAAAGAAATTTTCAAAAATATAACATACCCGTTCTCATTAAAGCTTTGGTTAGTGTAGTTGGTAGTTTTATGTAGTCTGTAGTTAGTTTTAGTTAAAACATGCTACTTATGTTAACACATAATCGATTTTTAAAGAAATGAATTAATGTCTAAATACTTTTAAAATTTGTTTTAATTTCCAGTACAGTGACTATTTGCAGATATAACCTATATAAGCAAAATACCATTGGGGTCTTTAATGATTTTAAAAGTATAAAGACATCCTGAGACCAAAAATGAGAGAGCTGCTGCTTTAAAAAATATTTGTATTTCTAGTAGCCAAAGCAGTTATACAAGAGGAAAATTTATTTCTAGGTTTTCAGAATTCAGTACTTTCAAAGTAATGTCATTGCATTTTCCCCTTTATCTCTCTCTAAAATAATGGTGAAATGTTTCCTTTGCAAGCAAAGAAGATAAATTTTTCTTACAGTCTTCAGGAAGATTTAAAATCAAGGCATCTAACACTGTCATATATCATGGTTTAGTCATTTTATTGTTAAAAGAACATATTAGCCAAATTTTGCTGTTTTTAATCCAAAATGTCAGCGCCAATAGTGACTTGTCACATTAGCACAGATGATTTAATGAAAACTTAAACTCACCTGTAAATACATTTGGATGAGGGAAGTTAATAACAATAAGCTTTGTCACCATTTCAGGATAACAGATAGCAATTAGCCAAGCGATCATGCCCCCCCAGTCATGGCCAATCAGAACACATTCGCTATACCCTGAAATTGAGAAAAATGTTAATGTCATTGAAAAAGAACAGGTGGGTGCATCATTACCTCACAAAAAAGTGACATTTCAGAAGCTACTCTTTCCACCATCCTACCCTATACTTTTCACAGATAAACTGTGGTTAGTGTTTCCAAAACCTGTCTGTACATCAGAATCACATAGATAGCTTTTTAGAAAATTTAGGTGCCCAGGATCCACTCTAGACCTACAGATTCCAAATCTCTTTCAAGAATCTACATTTAAAAATAAATCTGAAATAGCCAGCTCAGTTCTGTTCTTATGGATCTGAGTTTAGAAACTATGGTAAAGAGTGCACATAATTAGGTCTTAAATGTAATTATTTGAATTCATTTTTAAATGCTGAGAAATTACCAGCTATAGTAAAATCATAAACGGCACATTTATGTCCAATCTGTATTTTTTTTTGAGACAGGGTCTTACTACAGTCACAGGCTGGCCTGAAAGTCACTATGTAGCCCAAACTGGCCTTGGACTCGTGATCCTCCTGCCTTTGTCTCCTGGGTGCTGGGATTATAGATGTGCGCTACTGCACTGGGCTTCAACTTGTAAATCTTTATGTATAGAAAGTATGTATTTTCTCTCTAACTCCACAAATCCAGTGTTACAACTAAACATGTCAAACTGAATTAGTGGCAAGTCTTAATTATAGCATCTTTAGTTACAGTCATGCACTGTGGAATCCCATTTCCATACATATATGACGGTGGTCCCATAAAATTATAACAGGGATGAAAAATTCCTATCACTTACTGATGTAGCTGTCCAAGCGTAGCACAATGCATTACTCAGGTGTTTGTGGTAATGCTGGTATAAATGAACCTACTGTTCTGTTAGTCATTGGGAAGTACAGCATGTACAATTGTGTATAATAAATACTTGATAATGATAAATGACTGTTACTGGCTTATATACTTCCTATACTATACTTTTATTGTTATTTTAGAGTGTACTCCTTCTAATTATTAAAAATTACTGTAAAACAGTATGCTATGTTATGCTGAAAGCAGCCTTGTGCATCTTATGCTTTTCATGTCTCTTGATTGCAAGAGGCCACATTAAGTAACTGATACAATTTAGGTTTGTGTAAATACACTCTATGACAAGTGCACAAAGATCAAACAGCCTGGGCTGGGGATTTAGCTCAGTGGCGCTGTGCCTGCCTCACAAGCACAAGGTCCTGAGTTTGATCTTTGGTTCAAAAAAAAAAGGAGCAAAGATAAAACAGCCTAATGATGCATTTCTCAGAATAAATTCCACCATCAAGTGAGACATGACTGTAAGCTTCATTTCATGTAATCACTAAGATAATATGAATTAGGTTAAACTATTTTTATTAGTACTTTTATTAGTACATGTTTGTAGTACATAATGATTACATTCATTGTAGGGAATTGGTACATGTATATAATACATCTCAATTCTTCTTTTCTCCCTTCCCTCTACCCCCTTTTATTTTGTCAGCATCAGATTCATTTATTTATCTTATAATATCTAATAAAGTTAATTATCATATACACAGATTAAAAACCAGACTAATAGGCCAAAAAGCATATAAAACACATAAGACAATTATACTAAGTTAAGGTACACTTTTAGGTACATTGTCCATGCTAGATTACAATAACTGGGCCGGGGATTTAGCTCAGTGGTTCCGCTGCCTGCTTTGCAAGTGCAAAGTCCTGAGTTTGATCCCCGGTACCAAAAAAAAAAATAGATTACAATAACCCTTTTTCCCCTCTCTAACAGAGATTCCTAAAAGATTTCCCTTGTACAGCTTGATAAGATTCATTTGTAATTTATTTCTGAAGTACTTAAAATTACTTAATTCTTTCAATAATTTCTCACCATTATTATTCTAACATACACACACACATACACACATACTTGTTTATATTATTGATTTCCCTAGGAAATTTCATGATGACAGATTTAGGTCAGGTCTGACTGAATTATCACAAAATCTGAATGTAATACAACAGTTTGAAATCAACATCGGAGTCTCTTTTATTGTAATCAAACTCAATAAAGCCATTGTAGACTGACTCCATCCATTATTTTCTCCTCTAAAGTATTCAGTCTGATCTATACTCTCATTAGATTACTGTAGAAAGGCTCTTTGGTTTCATGGCGCTTTTCACTGTGTTGTTTCCCTTAACATACTGATTTTAGTAGTAGTAGTAGCTTGTAGTAATAGTAGTAGTAGTAGTAGCTTAGTAGATTTTAGTAGTAGCTGATTTTTAGTCATCAGGGATGTAGTAGATTAGATTATTGTTTTAAAAAATACTCCCCACTTCTACCTGCCATAGAAGAAATATACTGTGCTGCCCCGTTGATATTAAACTTGGCCATGTGATTTGCTTTGGTCTCTTGGCAGAACCAAAGGCTTTATGACCTGACTTTAGGCACTGCCATATGACTTTCTTTGGCCAATGAGCTGCTCACTGAAGCCTGAAATATGCTAGTGCAGCTGGGCTCAACCTCTTGCCATTTCTGCCATTGCCCAAAGAGCTCTCCCCAGTCCCAGTTAGCAACTCATCTTTAGCTTAGGCTCTAGCCAAACTTACAGTAAGAAGCCAGACCCAGGTAGACCAGAAGCCTGAAGCAAAGACCTACATTTGACCTGCGGATCCATGAACACAGAAGGAAATGATTATGGTTATACGTCACTAAGTTTGAGGTAGTTTCTTATACAATATTAATGTGATACCAGCTGATCAGTAAAAGACAAATAATGTAAAGTACTTTTGAATCTCATAATACTTTAAAATTATATTTAATTGTGGGTTCTGAAAAAATAAATTTTCTGAGTGCAAGATCAAAATTTTCAATAATTGGTTCTAAAAATAATAAATAGTATATATTGTCTATTTTTTCCTAAAAATAAATGGCACTTTCTTCTTCTACACCCCCAAAGAACAGTAAGGAAGGTCTATTTTTATAAAACAAACTTTGAAAGTCATTCTTTTTTTTTTGGTACCGGGGATTGAACTCAAGACCTTGCGCTTTTGAGGCAGGCTCAGTGCCACTGAGCTAAATGCCCAGCCCTGAAAGTCATTCTTAACTGTGTACTCTAGATGTATTATTTTAAATTTTCTGGACACATATTTCAAGCTGTATAACTAAAACCATGGAGATAGGAAGCAGATAACAGCTTGGGTAGATGGAAAATGCACCCTCCCAAGAAAATAAGTCATCAATTCACAATTTGTTGAAGTTAGTTCCTTAAAAAGAATTTAATACTGTTCAAAAAAATTAACCTACCTAAAGAGTCTAAAATATCCTTTATATCTGTAATTAGACAGTCCAATTTATAATTTTCTCGATGACCAGGGGCATCTGTTTCTCCATAGCCTCTCAAATCCAGTGCAACAACTCTATATGCACTTTTAAATTCTCTCAGTTGGTGACGCCAAGAATACCTGCAGGGAAAAAGAAACATTAAAAATACTCTATTAACTAACACAAAAAATAACATTAGTAGGGCATGGTGATGAGTGCCTGTAGTCCCAGCTACTTGGGGCTGAGGCGAAAAGATCACTGAGCACAGAAATTCAGGATCAGCCTGGGCAGCATAGTGAGACCTTGTCTCAAAATAACAAAAAATGAACACCAAAAACAGTAATACTAAAGTTTTCCCAAGTGGAAATCTATAAGAAATTCTTTATTTTGAAAAATAATATAATTGCTTCTCAGTAAAAAAAAGAAAACCATGTGAGAAGGAAGCACTGATAATCTTTACTAAAATTATCTTATCTTTTTACCAGCTTCAGCAGGGTATGTATGACAAAACGATTTACAGAAACTATAAAAAGTTGGATATAAAAATCAATATATATGTATATATGAAATCAATTTTCTAAGCTTTTCTTAAATGATGCTTGTAGCCATCAGGGAATCTGTACTAAGATCAATCCATTATTTTATAGCCTTAAGTTTTAGATATAATAAATAATTATAAAGTTTTGAAATATTGTGAGAGAGAATGCGAGCTTGAGTGTTTTATAAAAGCATCTGAATGGTTATTTTACCCAGGACTTTGGTGGAGTAACATAAGCAAAACGTTTTTGTACAATCATTTGATTCTCTTATTAGTAAATTTATTAGATGAAAATATATTTTCCTCTAAAGCAGATTTTTCTCATCTTACTCTACTATCAAAAGGGCCTGGTGTTTTCAGTAATTACTATATAATAATTTATTTATGGATGAAAAAGCCTGAAAATTAAGACAGATTATCACTGAAAGAATCCAATAGCACAACCTTTTAAAATGATTCTCTACTTGCTATGCAAAATTCTCTGGAGAAGATCTGAACCCATGACTAAAAGCAAGAGTGATACTCAAAACAGTTAACAACCAAAATGGCCAAAATGATGAGTCAGAATGGCCAGAGTGCTGTAGCCATGCTCTCCAGGGCTCTGCGGTGCCAGGTATTCCCTCTTGTGCTTAATCATGAAAGTGCAGAAAGAAACTGCATGAAACTGCAGGAGATTTTTTTTCCTCCAATAAGCAAAGTCATTTTGGATAACTAACAAGAAAAGTATATATATATACATTTTTTTTTTCAAGGTGACTCATTGTGTTATAGAACTCAAAATGTGCACTTAAAAAAAAGCATCCTTATGCACATCTGTTCACGGAAACACAGTGTAAAATGATCTGACACAAGCCAAACGGGAGATTATTGCCTGAAAATATCTCTGGAGTGCAACAGACAAGCAAACACAGAGATGTAAGATTAAGCCAGTAGTGAGACGGCAGTGCAAAGTGACCCAAAAGTCAAGGTGGTGGTGCATGGCTGTAATCCCAGCACTTGGGGAGCCTGAGACAGGAGCATCACAAGTTCAAGTCCAACCTGAGTAATTTAGTGAGAACCTGCTTCAAAATAAAAATAAATAGGAAAAGGGCCGGGGATGCAGTGCAGGGTGAAGGCCCTGCATTCAATCCTCCATACAGTCCCTCCTCCAAGTGACATAAAGCAATAAGATCAATATAACAAGTCAATCACCTCACATTGACAGATTATCAGGAAGAGTCTCAGACACAGATTTGGAATTATGAATGCACACAAAATCTCTAACCTTTTGCTAGGATATCTATGACTTAAATATCTGCAAAAATATTGCCAATTAAGATGGGTTTGAAAAATGTTAATAGCATTTGCTTTTGCTAGACCATAGCAATCTTCTTAATCTTGGCTCTAGGTTGTAACAAAAATGAAGCAGTTTGCTTCCTCATAGCTTCTCATCAATTGACACACATAACTTTGTTATTTTCTCATTAGCCTTACAATTTTGAATTGGTTTTTATGTCTATGAAACTGAAGCCCAACTCTCCCCACTGTATAATCTCTCATACTCAGTCAATAAAGTTCTGCAGATTTAACATCTTAAATATTTATGTAATCACTCCTCCTGTCCATCCTGTTATGATTACATTAATTCAGGATTCCATTTTTGCACCAGTCTATTGATTACTCTGTGTCTATTTCATTCGTCTTAGCTCTGTCTTCTGTGAAACCAGAATGACACAGCAAAAACATAACCTTCCTTATTTCCCTGCTGAAGATCTTATGATTCCCTATCCCTCACAACATGAAGCCTATGCTCATTATCCTGACAGACTAAACCTTTAAGATTTGACTACTGCCCAGTCTTCCAGGACGATCATTTTTCAGTCTGTAATTCACTTTGTAATAAAAATAAATGACATCTACATCATTCTTACTACGTGCCAGGCCCAACTATAAGTGCTTCACATATGGTAATGCTGATCTTCAAAACAATTCTTTTTAGTAGGTATTATTATTATTATTATTCCACTTTACAAAGAGTCAGGGTACAGCAAGGCCAATTGAAGTGCTGAAGGTCACAGAGTTAGCAAATAGAAGAGCCACGATTTGAACCTAGATAGTCTGACCTTGAAGTCTACCTTATGCTGCCTCTGCAGCACTGACCTTGGAGTTTACCTTATGCTGCCACTGCAGCACTAGACTGTTATACATGGGTATTGTGTTTTGCTTTTATGGGTTTGTTCGTACTGTGTCCTTTGAAACACTATCTTCCCCATCATCCCCCTATGACCCCACAATCCTTGACCATCACTTCTCAGTTTTCTCCTCTACACACTGGGCCTGTCCTCATTCAGGAGACACCTAGGCTGCCTCCTTTATAGGCTTGGGTGGCCCTTCTGTACTCTCCAGTGCACTGGGCACATGTTATACAATGGTCTATTCCTATTTGGCTCTTCTACCCAATATTGAGCTCCCTGAGTTGCGTGTAGGTGCTTAATAAAGATTTGTTGAATAAGTGAAACAACAAACTAATGGAACACTGATTTAATGGTAGTGCTAGTTTTTCAATTAGACTTCTGCCCTATTCAAACCTTAAGATATATTCCTGCTAAAGAATTCATAAATAATAACACATTTGATTCACACTTTATCCCTAAACTGAAAAAAAAAATCACCCTAGTGATAGCCTGATGGGCATGTCATTCATATGAATAAAACAAAACACCGCCCTGACACAGAAATTGATACATCTTGCAAAAGCAGTAACCCTCCAAAATATCTAAATAAAACTATTTTCATCCACATTGCCTTTTTTTTCTGGTAGCTTTAGGTAATAATAGAGGCTGCTCAGAAAAAAAAAGCAAATCAACTCTTTCCCAGTTGTTACTCTCAAAATAAGGAGGGCTGCTAGTTTTACCAGGCCAGCAGCCACTTTTAAATGTAAAAACATCCTTTTCCTCTTCGCCACAGTGGAAGACAATGGTTGTTGGCCTCTGTACTCAGCTATATGCATGAAGAGCCTTTGCATGCCTTGGCTCAGCATTTGAGTGATGAAGCATGTTTTCCACACAGCTGGTGATGAGGACAACTCACAGAAATTGTCTCGGTCAGCTCAAAATATTTTTAAAAGAGATGCAAATTGAGATGGAGAGAGAGAAAAATCATCCTCTGATGGCCTTATTTGAAGCTAATTTAGCTAAAGTTCTGAAATATGTGTCTTTGATGTTTCCTTTAGATTTTAAGAAAGAATGCTCAGGATTTTATTGTTTTCTGTGTACTGTGTAATAGTATACATTAAATATACCATTTCTCAACAGCTATTCTTAAGCAATGATGATAAAATTAGAGAATACATTATACTTGTATGGTGCTTCTCTGTCTAAAAACCACTTTCACACACATTACCAATTTATGATTATTGTTTTCATTGTATCAAATACTTCTGATCTACCTGACCTAACCTACAAGCTTGTACATTCATGTGCACTTATGTAAAGGTTAACTGATAGAGGAATAACATTAATGTAAACTGAAAGTGTTTTTGAAATGCCACGCATAAAGTATTTTTGGCTTCTAAAATGAAAAAACAAACAAACAAAATGGAGTTATGTTCTAAAACATAAATCTTAGAATTTGGTCCTAAATTCTAAGATTTGGATTTTTTTCACTAGCACTTGAATGGAACTGACTAAATTGCTTAATGGGTAATAATGGTACCCACTAAAGGTCCTAGGATATGTACAGCAATCAGCAGGACTTTCTATTTTGTTTGGCTTGTGTCAGATCATTTTACACTGTATATCTATGCACAGATATGCACGAGGACGCTTTTTTAAAAATGCATATTTTGAGTTCCATAACACAGTGAGTCACCTTGAAAAAATATATAAACACTTTTCTTGTTAGTTATCCAAAATGACTTTGCTTATTGGAGGAAGAAAATCTCCTGCAGTGTCATGCAGTTTCTTTCTGCACTTTCACAAGGGAATGCCTGGCACTGCAGAGCCCTGGAGAGCTTGGCAACAGCACTCTGGCCATTCTAACTCATCATTTTGGCCATTTTGGTTTTTAACTGTTTTGAGTATCACTGTTCCATAAACAATGGAACATTGTTATGAAAACTAGGTCAAAAAAAGTATCTCTTTTAAGATAAAACAGAAAGCAACTATTGCCCTGTGTTAAATGGGTACCACTGCCATTCTCTGGGACTCTGAAACAATTACCAAGTGGTAGAAGTGGTTGTAGGTTCATTTTTAACTTTATGTAGATTGTTCCACATGTAAAGAGTTGACACTCCAGCAGGAGAAAGAGTGTGGACTGGAATTGGGGTAAATATTATCCCCCCCATTCAGACCATGAATTTTATTTAGAATTATGATTTAAAATATTAACGTAAGTTATTCTTATATTGTACATTAACTTTTGAGCCAAGGTCTTGTTATGTTGGCCAGGCTGGTTTTGACCTCCTGACTCAAGCCATCCTCCTGCCTCAGCCTTCCTAATGCTGGGGCTGCAGTTACCACTGCATTCAGCTTGCTGGCTGACTTTTTAATGCCCTCTTGAATGTTGGTATAAAGTGAAATTTGAGGGGTAAAAACTCACATATGTATCAGATCATTACGGTTCCTATAGACTGAGGACAGACAGCAGAGTTCAGCTCTGAATTTTAAGAATGAGGAGCACCTTACTTTCTGGTACTGCTAATTTTAAATGGAGAACTATGAGGTTTAACTGAGAAGATATAGGCAAAACACTTCTAAGAGTACTTGGGTCATAGTAAATGCTCAGTAAATGTTAATTATCATCACTATCATTGCCACAATTAGGAAATTATAGATTTCCACACTGAGTGAAGGAGAATGAAGGAAGAAAACATTTATTGAGTATTCCCTAGGACCATGTGAATGGCTTTTCATATTTTGATTCATAACATCTCTGCAAGATTACTAAGACAACTGTGCAGGACCACATAAGCCAGTAAGTAGCTAAACCAGAATTCACTGCCTACATTACCCTGAGTAGATCTGACTAATGCTTCAGAGTAACATTTTATTGTGAGCCACTTGTGTCATGCGCTCTCTGTGTCAAGTACTCATGTGAGTCTGCATACAGATGCTTGAATTGCATAGGCAGATGCACATTATCCTCAGATGGAAGAACAGATGAAAATTACATGTTTATTTAGATCCAGAAAGGGGAAAAAGTCTTCATGAAGGGAAAGTCACCTCAGGAAGAGGTACCCATGTGTTATATCTTGTATCTAGACAATCCCCTCAAAGCCTCATACAGTCATAGGTGGGACTTTTCAGAGATGGCTGTATCTAGGGTGTGTGAATGTGGATTAAGAGTGTGATATTGGGATTAAGCATATGTGGTACTGGATTAGTCCACTAATTGATTTATCATAGTTCTGAATGTGTGTAATGGGATGCCCCAGCCTGAATGTGGGTAGCACCACAAAAAAGGCTTGCAGCCTGGATGGGATAAAAGGGAAAGGGAGGCTTGTTGATGCTGCTTGCTGCTTTCCTGCTTTCTGCCTGCCCTGCTATGGAATGTTTCTCCTTTTTCAGTGCCCTTCTGCCTTGTCATCCTGTTGTGGAGCCAGCAACAATGGACTATAACCTCTACAAACTGAGCTGAAATAAACCTTTCCTCTTTTAACATGTGGATGTCAGGTATTTGTCTCAGCGATGAGTAAAGAAAGACACCATGGATTTTGCTCCAGAAAAATTATGAGGTAGATGGATCATTACCACCCTCCATTCCATTCTTCAATGCCTAATACTTCTTGGTACACTAATGTCTTCAAAGTATTTACTCATATAGTCTCCTTCATTCAGAAAGTACAGTATTAACTAACTTGTCTAAAATTAATATGCCTTTCAGAGACAGATGCATTTTAAATCGGACTTTGGGTGACACAAAATCTTTGAAACTCTAAAGGAGGTGAAGAATTTTAATAGTGGAATTCTAGGTATTATGAAATAGTAAAGGAGAAATTTTGGGACAGACTGTTATCCCAGACTTTTTCAAAAGACACTGGATATTCTACCTCTGAGTCAGCTCAGAAAATGTACTTTATATATTCATTCATTTCTGGACCTATTTAGTTCAGACCATCTGAAGATCACCGCCCTGTGCTACCGGTAGAAGCCACTATAATATTTACCACCCTACTCCATTTGATATAGAACTCAGGGCCTATCGTATGTTAGACAAGTACTTTACCTCTGAGCTAAATCTTCAGCTCTTTCTTTAAATTTTATTTTGAGACAGCTTGCTAAATTTCCCCAGCTGGCCTTAAACTAGTGATCCTCCTACTTCAGCCTCTCAAGTGGGATTACTCTACCATCTCTGTTAAAGATACTTCATTAAATTTTTTTTAAAAATCAGGTGTTGCTTTAACCTGTATTTATTTGGCCTTCTGGAGCCAATGGAGAAATTTTCTCCTTGGGTAACTTTTATGGTCTGAATATGTACCCTAAAATTCAGATGATGAAACTTAATCACCAATGTAATAGTATTAAGGGAGGGGCCTTAAAAGGTGATTAAGTCACAAGGGCAACATCCTCATAAATGCTATTAGCAACCTTATAAAAGGGCTTGGCCATTTTTCCTCAGTCTTTCTACCATGTGAATTCACAGCATTAAGCCCCTCTGGAGGACACAGCAACAAAGTACCATCTTGGAAGCAGAGATTGGGTCCTTACTAGACACCAACCAGTTCATGTCTTAATCTTGGCCTCCAGAATTACGTGAAATAAATTTCTGTTCATTATGAATCACTCCATCTCAGATATTTTGTTATAGCAGCACAAACAGAGTAAGATATTAACAACTGTGCATTTTTGGCTTTAGGTTTTCTTTTTAATGTGAAATATACAAGTCTTCAACTTCTCTTGCTTTCATGTAAGTCTATTCTATGTGTATAGGAAACAGTTTAGTTTCACCAAAAGCTTCCTGATAAAAACCACTCCAAGCCTTTGCTTTGTTTAAAAACTCCTTTTGCCACCCAATGTCGTAATTTTGTCCACAGTAACAACTCTATAAAGAAGTGTTGTAAACTATTTTGGAAATTTGAAATATTAAAAATACTTTTTGTAAAAAAACAATCACTTTTTGTAATATTCATAAAATTAATAAATTTAGGATAGTCACATGTAGATTTCCTTAAGAGGAAAACCATTGCTGTGATTCAGGAACATTCAGGAATGATAACTCTGGGAAAATTATCATACGATAGGGTCTGTCAAAAATCATTATAAAAAATGATTGTATAATAAGTGCTATGGTTTGAACGTTTGCCCCCTTTAAAACATATTGCAATGTAATTGCCATTATAATAGTATTAAGAGATGGGAGCTCTAAGAAGTGATTGGGCCATGAGGGATCTGCCCTCAAGGAGGAATTAAAGCCATTATGGAAGGATGAGTTCACTCTTTTGCCCTTTTGCCTTTCTACCGCAACAAAAAGATCCTCACAAGATACTCCTTGATCTTGGACTTTTCAGCCACCGAACTGAGAGAAAATTAATTTCTATTTATTATAAATTTACCACTCTGTAGTATTCTGTTATTGAAGCACAAAATCAACTAAGCCAATAAACCAAGTTTTAATGCAAAAGAAAAAGTTATTTGGTAAGTTTACCAGAATTCTGGAAATCCATGAAGCAGCAGCATGAGTGGTTTGCCTCTTTCCCCAGCAGCAACATAGTGAAATCTTAACCCCGAATCCTGAAAATGGAAGGCATGGAATTTTAGTGATGTTTGGTTTTGATCATAAGACTAGAATATTTAGTAATTTCATTTTATTTTTTAAAATCTGGCTTGCATTTTTTTAACATCAAGAAATAAAAAATCAATTTTGAAAAATAAAAACTTCATGTTTTATCAATAGGATAAATTGATCAAGTTTTATGAACATTTCCTTCACAGTAACTTCCTTTTTAGTTCTGACTAAAGGTCAATTTATATATTTTGAGCTTTTGAAGCAATGTCATAATTTGTAGCTTTCATCTTGAGGATGTGTCACCTTTTATCTCATTCAAATTTGGCAGGACATGTAAATAATTCTGATCTGAATTTAAATTCCTGCCAAGTTTACTTCCTAGTCACGTACTTTTCTCAGCTTACCCGTCAAAAGCTGTGCCATCAGTTATATAATTCACACCTCCTTCTCTTATTTTTAGGTCTCCCTTCCCACATTATTATTTTGAGTGTTGCATGTACCGTTCCCCTTGCTGCCTGCTCCTCATGTCATGTCAGTGTGTGTTTCTAACAACAGAATACCTAGAGTGCTCAACACTTCACCCTGCATGTGGGAGTCAATACAGCCCAAGGAAAAGAAAAGGAATGGGAATGGGAGAAGAATATAGCAACACTAAGGAAACAAAAGAGAAGAAAGGAAAATAAAAAACAAGAAAGAAAAGCAAAATTCTGAAAGAAAGCTGAGAGAGGAAAAACACCAATAGCTATATAGGAACCCTAAGTTATACTGTGTACAGGTACCCATAGGATTGGGTTTTCAGATGTTAATGAGTCTTAAAAGTCATCTAATTCAACATCATCATTTTACAGATCTAGAAAACGAGGTTCAAAGATGTTAACACAAGTCATAAAGGTGATTGGGCGCAGAACATGACTAGAATCCTCATCCTGTACAAACCCCCAGGATGATATTCTTTCCATTCTTTAGTTCTGCATCTCTGGGGAGATCCTTAGGAGGCCAGAGTCACAAGAAAAGCACCTGAGGAATTCCAGATGACTCTCAGGATGCTTTTACTCTTCCACTTGGACAGTTAACATCTGACTTTGCCCTCAACTGCAGAATGCCTTCTTAGAAGTTCAAAAACTTCTCTTATTCTGGTGGTGAGTCTTTAAGGATGACTGCTGTAGGCATTTGACTGGATTTAATTCACACATACTTTATTGTACAGACGTGTCAGGTATTGTTCTAAGTTGTCCAATTTGGGGTTTTTTTGGTGGGGGTGGTGGTGGCAAATATTAACTCAATTCTCATATCAACCCTAGGGTGAGGAAGGGCAAGAGAAACATCTTGAAGGAAGGAAACTCTCACCCTTCTGAATTCCATCCTGCTGGAAAATTTAGCTCCTACTAGGAAATTAGGACTTGGTGACATAAGTATCTCCTCATGCGATGCTGATTTTGAAGGCTTATGAGTCAGACTGCAGGGTATATGTCACAGGGATTGTTTTTCCCTTTACCACCTGGAGTCTTTGGAAATAGAGTATCTCTGGGCCATGAGAAAGCCTAGGACAAGGACAAACAACTATAGAGGGCATGCACGGCCAATAATTACTTTTAATTCCATTCCTTTGATTCCTGACTTCATAAATATACTTCCCTCCTCACACACATATAGCATTTATTCTTTTTATTTTTTTTTCATGCTACCTAGGTCATCTGTGATTACAACAAACCCCGAGTTTCAAAGATTTATTCTGTTTATTCTTTCTACCTCAAAATTTGGGCAAAGAAAGCCTCCTGAGACAGTAAGGCATCACCAGGAGAAATTCCTTACAGTTGATCTGAGCTCTAAAAGGCAAAAAGGTGACAGGAGGCAGCTTCCCTTGACAGTAGGAAAGGAAGTACTAGAGAACTCTGATTTTAAAACTCCAGAAAGCAACCAAGGTGTCTGCAAAACGTACCGCCACCCCAAACCCAAGCAAACCTGCCCACACCTTGTTCCTCTCCTGCCTCTCCTTGCGTCCACCCCCCCCCACCCCCCCCGCTCACCAGCCCCGGCATTACAAGGGGACGCGGAGCCGAGGGTCAGGGAAGGCGCAGCCCGGCCCCTCAGCTCCCCAGGCCATCGCGTCCTTCCTGCATTACCGCCAGGCCCGCGCCGGCCTTCACCTTAATGCGCACGTAGCAGTGGGTGCCCAGAGAGGGGTCGTTCAGGCACGCAGGAGGGTGTTCCCGGGCCACCCGCCGGAAGGTCTGTGCCGGTCCCTTCCCGATGCTCCACAAAAGTTTGAGCAGGTGGACGGAGGCGCAGAGCCCGCTGTAGCAGTAGACCAGGGACCAGAAGAGCAGGGACCGGATCGCTCTTGTTAGGCGAGGCAGGCAGTCCCGCAGCCTCGCCATAGGGCGGAGCGGCGGCAGGGCCCACAGTCCGCGCTCGGGAGCTGGAGAGCCGCGCCGCTGCGCGTGCGGCCGGACCGCCCGTGCGCCCTCGCCGCTCCGCGCGCGCCCTCCCTGGGCCTGGCGGCCGCGCCGCTCCTTACCCGAGTCCGAGCTCGGCTCCCGCATATGCTGCGCGCTCGGGCCGCCAGGCGCAACCCGGGAGCGCCGCTGCTCAGAGTCCCCGGCTCTGGTCCGCCCTGGGCCAAGCAAGGGTGGACGCCACGGCCTTCTTTCGCCGAGAGTGACTTCACATTTGACAGCTACTAAAATTATGGGCGAAATGAAGGCGACTTTCCAAACCCTTCTGGTTACCGCGGAAGCGCCGCTGTCGTTTTGACCATTGTTCTCATCCCCCGTTGCCCACCTAGTTGGAATTTCATTACGCCCTTCTCCGTGTCACAGAATAATGCGGTACGGGAAGAGAGGAGACAGCAAACGACTTTCGTACTAGATTGTGGACATTGTTACTTTATTCCTGACGATCTCAAGATATTAATATTCTCCAGCTAGGTTCAAAGTTGTTACAGTCCAGATAGAAAACAGCAAGTAAGCTTTTTAGAGCAAGCTAAGCCCAAAGCAACCAACCATTGGTCTGTTTGTCCCTGATTTTTGTTGTTTAGAAGAGTATTGTATAAATGGAATCATATAGTATGTAACCTTTTGTTCCTGGCTTCTTTTAGGTACCATAATGATGTGAGATTCAACCATACTATTGCATGTATCTATATTGTGAATTACTGTTTCATTAAATGGATATAACACAATTGTTTATGCATTCTCCAGTTAAACGTTTTTCCTTCCAGTTTGGGGCTGTTATGAACAAATCCACTATAAAGTCACATACAGATGTGTGTGTGTGAATGTTTTCACTTCACTTGGATAACTACTGAGAAGTGGGATTGTTGTACATTTAACTTTATGAAAAACTGTCAAAACTGGTCTTCAAAGGGGCTACATTGGGATAGGGGTATAGCTAAGTGGGAGAGCCTGTGCCTAATTGTGTGCTGAGGCCATAGGTTCATCCCTCGTACAAAAGAGTGGCTGCATAATATTGAAATCACACCATCAAGGTGAGAGAGAGCTACTTAGTTCACTTCTTGAAAGCACTAGGTATTATTTTTTTAAAACTATTTTTAGTTTTAGACATTCCATTAAGTGTGCAGTGGTATTCCACTTCCCCAATGTCTAGTAATATTGAGCTCCTAAGTAACTTGTGTGCCACTCAAATATATTTTTTGACAAATCTTTCATTTGTTTTAAAGATTAAAAATTTCCCCCTACTGTTGATTGTTCTTGTATGTTTTGGTTACAAATTCTTTATCATATCTGATGTAATATGCAAATATTTTCTCCTAGACTCTAGCTTTTCAGAGTAAGTTTAATTTGGATAGTCACATTCGTCCACTTTTCCATTTATGTCATGCTTTTGATGTCAAATCAAAAAGATCATGATCTTCTTTTCTTGATTACACATGGACCATGATCCATTTTGAGTTTTTTATATAAGGTGTGGTTGTTTTTGTTCTTGTCAACGGATATCCAGTGCTACTTGTTGAAAAGACTACCTTTCCCCTGTGGAACTGCATCTGTTGTATTTGTGTAGCTCTATTTCTGATATCTCTGTCCTATTCCATTATCTATGCATATTCGTGTTCACTTTTTCCTCCTTTCCTTCCTATCTCCTTCCCTTTCTCCCTTTCTCCCATGATCCTTGTTTTGTATATTTGTATGTTCTTATATACGTCTCCTTGGTTTGTAATAGCTTCCCTAGGGTATATAGTTGGAAAGAGTTGCTGGGTTACCACTACACAGCTATTCAATTTTATAAAATATTGAACTGTCTTACAAAATAGCTATATATGTATTTATGCTATTGGCATGAGTTCCTACTGATACTCTTGTATCACTTTAGCTAATGTGGTGAATAAAGATTAGAGTCATTTATGGCTTCGATTTTCATTTCCCTCAGTATTAAGCTGAACATCTTTTCGTGTTCATTAGCCATAAGTATTGTCTTTGAAGTGACAAATTTGTGTGAGGCAGAGAATCACCAATGTCCATGAGTTGTTTCAAATTTCACAGATTTGCAGTCAAATGTGGCCAAGTGGTTGGGTTCTGGTTAGGAGATACGAATGCAAGAGGCCTCTTTCAAATCTGACTATTAAAAACTTTCTGTGTAATGCTTTCACTCTATATTCCTGTGCTATAGCAATTTTAGAGAACACAGGTTCCTGGTGATGTAACTATAAATGGAATAGAGCCATTCAAACCACTTTACTTCCCATAAAAATTGAATATCCCTTATACATTTAAGACAGCATTTCGTGGAAAAAATATTTCACTGCCATTTTACTGAGCTCAGAATTCCAAGCTGACTTTCCCTCCTTTGTTTTCCTTTTTATTTAATCAAAGACTGGTGGATAAACAGAAATACAGCATAATCACTTCAGATCATTCTTCTTGTATACACACAGATCTATGATCTATAATGTGAAAAGAAATACACAGTTGGCAAAGAAATGTATGTAACTTTTCCTTCTCCCACTCAAAACCTTTTAAATCATACAAACTTAGAATCTCATCAGTATGTTCTTTTCTTTGACAAATGGTTCAGAATACGGTGAAAAGAAACTATATGCTAACATGTGCATAAACTGTTAATGAAAAAAACCAGAAATAGCCATGATTATCAGTCACTGATAATCAGTTATGCCCTACAGAGCACTGTCAAAAAAGAAATTGCAGCAGAGAAAAGCTATATATACATACACAAGAGCAAATAAACTGCAAGATTAATGCATGCATGTTTTAAGGTAGAAAAAAATCATAGCCCTCCAAATTCTCCGCATTTCAATCTGACAGTTTTCTTTCAAGACTTTTGAAAATTAATTTCATTGTTTTTGGTACTCATTGTTTTTATTTTTGTTTTTTCAGTCTTGGGGATAAATCTAAGGCCTTATGCATATTAGGCATATGCTCTACCACTGAGTCACATCCCCAGGCCTTTAAAAAATGCTATTTTGAGACAGTCTAAGTCGCTCAGGGTAGCCTCAGGCTCCCGAGTAGCTCACATTTCATACCTGTATCACTGCACCCAGCTACTACTCCTTAATTCTGCTGGTGAAATAAAAATAAGCTCCTTTATAGCTTTTTCCCTGCTTACAAAATTCTCTTTGCTTATGGTGGTGTGTTGGCCATTGAAAAATGTCTTAAGTATGAATTTCTTTTTCATTATCCTGTTTAGGATATTGTAATTCCAGAATAAAAGGTTTAACTTTTCTCAATTTTAAGAAAATTACAATTATTTTCTCAAATTAATGACCCTTTCTATTCTTCTGGTTGCTTCCAAGTACTCTCATTAGATGTAGTAGAGCTTTTCATTTTATCCTGTAGATCCGTTAGCAAATTTCCTGACATTTTATCAGTAAGAGGTCAGATGGCAGGTATTTTAGTTTTTGAGGGCCATACAATATTTGTCACAACTACTGACATAGTACAAAAGACAGAGACATGTAAATAAATAGATGCGGATGTATTTCAATAAAACTTTGCAAAACCAGGCAGCAAGCTGGATCTGACCTGTTGGGTCATGGTTTGTCAAGCCCTACACTCTAATTTCTTAACATCTTTTTACATCTTCCTTCTCCTTGTCTATTTGTGCTGCTTGGTATATTCATTTGGGTTATCTTCTAGCTCATTGTTTTTGCTTTTTGATAGTGCTGGGGATTGAACCCAGGGTCTGATGCATGTTAGGCCAGTGGTCTACCACTGAACTCGGTCCTAGCTCATTTTCTCTTCCCTGTTTCTAATTGCTTTTCTAGCAGTTGCATTTTTTTCCCCAATCTGCCGATCTTCCACTCCAAAAAATTTTTATTTTTAAAAACATTTTCAAGTGGCTATTCTCTGGAAGTCCTGGGGAGAGCAGGGTAAAAGGATGTTACAATGTCTGCTCTCACTGAAGCTTTGGCCTTTAGCCTTTCAAAGACCTTCCTTCAACTTTCCCGCCTCACCAGTGCCCCATGACACAACTACCATGCTTACATAGCCCTACACATCTGATTTGGAAGAAGTCCCACCATCCCAGTTGCTTAGTGTGTTTCCAACTAATTTCAGGATGAAAGACCAGAGAGTATAATTGTAAAGCTGAAGATAAAATTGGTAGATCTCTAATTCTAATCTAATTTCAGTTAAAGCCTTCATAGTGTTTAGATTAGTCAACTTTTATGAATTATAAATTTTTATCAGCAATTGTTATGCAATTCAGACATTCAGTAAGCAAATTGTGTTAGCATAACTGATAATTCGTTTAGAAGGAAAGGAAGCCCCCTTACCTCATAACCATAGATTAAAACTATCCTTAATACATCTGGAATTCTACTGTAAAAATTACATCTGGATTTTAAGTGCAAAGTATATGTAAGTATATTATCAACTTGATGTAGGGGATAAAATATTCATAAAGCAAAGGCCAGATGTGTGACTACATAAAATTTAAAATTTTAATGTGAAAAAAGAGAGCCTCAAAAGACTAATGTATGGAAAAAAATGTTTTCAAAACAAAGAGCCAAAAAGAAAAAATTGTACAGGTTGTACAGGTTGATAAGAAAAAAAACTAAAAAGAACGACCAGGCAACTCACATGGCAAACAAATATAAGACAATCCAACTTCATTTATGGTCATGCAAATGAAAGAAACAAAACTTTTTTTACTTTAACAAAAAATGAGGGCAAGAACCTCCAATGATGGTGAGGATAATGAGAAAGTGGTATTTCAAACTTTTAAGAATATGAACCACTCTACCATTTGGGGGAACAGTTTATCTGGCAGTATCTATTAAAATTAAAACTATTTCCTTGGACTGTACCTTCTGACCCACAGATCCTATTTTAGGAGCTTGATCATTTAGAAACAAAAGCACAAATACCTAAAGCTATATTAACAGCATGTTTGAGTACTATTCATAGTAGAAAAAGATGGTAAGCAACTGAGTCAACAGGGGATTGTTTACATAAACATGATACAGCTGTATGTACTACTTATGTACAGCTTTTTTAAAAGTCAGAGTATAGCCATCTAGTGATCTGATTAGATGTTCATGAGGCATTAAATAAAATGTATGATGGCCTTATTTTTGTAAAAACAAGTCCTTCAAATCTTTTATATTTGGATAAGCAAAAAGAATGTAAAATAACACACAAGTCTTGATCTCTCTATAAATAGGGTAGAGGAAAACTTTCTTAATACCTCTAAATTTTATACATAAATGATATCTAAAAGCTTTGTGATTAAGCACATTAAGAAATTAACAATTAGATATAATATTCATGTATAAATAACTTATGATTTTTGAGCTGGTAAATTGGTTCTGTTGTTTTCTGCACAATTATATACAAATGTTTAAATAGGCATAGATAATATTTGTAATACAAAATGCTAAGATTCAGTATAATGAATTATGAAAAAATTTATAAACAAGAATTATCCTTTAATGACCATACAAAAAACCAATGAACTGCACTTTTTTAAAAGGTGTGCTTTAATTTTTAAAAACTACTATAAAAAGAAAGAATGAGCCAAGGATGCAAAGGGCCAACATAAAGAAGGAAATCACAAGTTCTGTAGTTGATCTTTCAGAAAAAGCAGTTTGTATGTTGATAATTATCTACAGGAGGGAACACTGATAATGGAAATCACAACTGCTGGAGCAATGTCCTTGGGGAGGTGAGAAAGAACTGTTCAGAGATTTGCCATAACTTAGGTGTCAGAAGGGAGAAGAGAACATATGAAGTTCGTAGATGTGGTGTTGGAAACTGTTGAAATTCTCAACGAATGACTTGTTACCTCAGTGAAAAGCAGAGAGAAGTAGCATAGACTGATGGTAAGGGAGGCTGTTTTGGTTGGAGGTCTGAAGCATAATGGAAATATGAAATAGCCAAATGCCTCGGGATAGTGAAATCATGAAAACTTACCAAGATTTCTGGCCAACATTAAAGCTCATTTGAGTTTATGCTCAGAAATTTAAAGTGAGAATGGTAATCATGGCTGCACATCTTTCACCATATTCAGCTCAATGGGTACTGAGCCAGTGGTCAGATTTCATAAGGATTTGAATTTGGCTAAGGGAATACAACATAGAAAGGAGCAAAGGACTCAAGAGGATATGTGAAGGAGTGATTATAACACTGTACTCCAAACTTAGAGGATAAGTAGAGAAGTGAGGGCATGAAAGGGAAAAGTAGTGTTTGTTTAGTTAAGAATTGAACTTGGGGCGTTACACATGCTGAGCACATGCTCTACCGCTGAGCTGCAACCCCAGTGTGAGAAGCACTGTGAAAAGAATCGACAGATTATAGGTCCTGGGGAGGTCTAAAGATTGTTGGAGTCAAGGACTATTCACAGTAAGCTGGAAAAATTTGGGTGGAAGTAGTGAGAGATGTTTGACATGGAGACTAAGGAAAAGTTTCAGAAATTGGCAAAGGCAAAAGAGTGAGTGGCTGAAGCTGATCTTGCTAATCAAGATCATTAGCACAGAAGTATCCATAGGAGAGAAACAATGAGAAACTGACATCTCTGGGAAAAAGAAGGAATGAGCAAGGGATGGTAAATGATATGGAAGATGTAGCCTAATGACATGAAAAATTTAAAGTGGGGAGTTTTTTAGACACTGAATTTTTACTTTAGTTAAGTCTAAAGTCTGAGAACTTGCATTTCTAAAAATGTCCCACCTGAAACTGATGCAGCTGGTCCAGGGGTCACATTTTCTGTATAACTCAGAATAAAACCAGAAAAGAAATGAGACGGTCAACTATGTAGGGAGTGCTGCTGACTTTTCATGAAGACCAGAAAACACAATGAAAAGATTTTAGGATTTGGAGAGCAGTGATAGATGAGGCTAGAAAAAGGGTCCTCACAAAACTAGGCTTTAGTCAAAGAAAGTTAAATGTAAGAAGAGAAACCAAACTTCTCATTGTTAAATGAAAGACAACATTATCTTTTACCAAAAAAAACAGTGTATACTATAGAAAGGATCAGTTATAAATCAGTATCATTCTCCGCTAAACTGACTTCAACCAAGCTACCAAAATTGAGGAAGTCTTACAAACTGCCAAGCTGGTTAAAGTAAACATGGTAGTTATAACATAGCTTCCTATAATTTTTTAGGGAAATAACATAAAACATACTGTTTAGCATACACATACTGATTTCTTGATTAAAAATAGATACAGCTGAATAGGAATAGTTATCTCACTTTAATTCTAGCCATTGCATGGAGGTAACACCACTGCTTTTATCAGTTAATCATGTTTTAATTGGTTAACAGTCTAAAGGTATTTCAAATATTTATCATTATAAAAATGAGTTCAAGAAAACTTACTCTTCTTCTCTAAAATATATACACTTTGAATTTTTATCAGAATAGTGCCTGAATAATTTTACAATCAAGTGTTCAAAATTTTAAAATACACAAAGCTAACATGATTTATACAAAATTGCAACTTGAAAATGACCAAAAAAAAATATTTTACAGAATATTAAGACTTACTAGAGTTAAGTAAAACTAACATCGTTATCACATATACATATGAAGAAACATTTGATAAATTCTTATAGAAACTTGTATACATAATTAATATTTACTATCATTTTGCTTCAAATCCAACATCTTTTTTTTGAGACAGGGTCTTACTATGTCAGGCTGGCCTTGAACTCACTATGTAGCCCATGCTGGCCTCAAACTTGGAGTGATCCTCCTGCCTCCACCTGTCAAGTGCTGGGATTACAGGTGCACCACCACACCTGGCTAAATTCAATATCTTTCAAACCATAGGTAATGTTTCTTTAAATTAAATGTCTATATAAAACTTGAATATGGAACCAGCAGAGACTCTTAAATAACTCGATGTTCAAGGAAACCAAGTATTATTTGTTAGAAGCTCTAAATATTTTTGAAGGCAGACAAATATTCGTTTTAAAAGTTAAAAATTCAATGGGAATCATGTTTTTATATATTTTTATATAGTCATCATTTTTTAAACAATCAGGGAGTATCTATTGGATTTTCATTGCTTAAAACAAAGCCTATCATACATTGCTGACAATTATTTGTAGAATGAATAACATATAGAAACTATGTAGTTTTCGGGGATCCAAATTATAAAATTTTCTATACTATCCTTAAGAATAAACATATAGCTATTTAAAAATGTAAGTGAAATTGTTTAATCACTTTAGACCAGTGAAAATACAACATGAGATTGGTATCTTCATGTCTGAAAGCAGTCATTTTACCATATGCATTTTAATTTTTTATATTATTCATTTAAAGTTGATGGTTAATTTAAAAACTGAGTTTCAATCAAAGTTGTTTTCAAACATTGTCATAATGTCCCTCTGAAGAGTCATATCAATGGTACCCGCCATCTGTAAAAAAAGAGAACATTTTAATTTCTTTAAAAATATATGCCTTTACTACAACTATATAAAAATGATTACACAACATACGGAAACAGACTATACAAAATGCCAACAATTTATTTAACAAAATGGATTATTTTTGATTTGCTAAAATACTGTGTTTTTGTTAACACACTGTTCATGAGGTAAATAAAAATGAAAACCTGTATGAACATGAAAAATAAATTTGAGCAATTTCTCAAAGACAGGAAACTGAATACTGATAAAGTGAGTATTAATAAGAATATTGAGAGTGCACATTGTTTTATTTATTTCTGTAACCAACATAGTGTTAGACACATACAATTATTTTCTGAACGAAGCAATATTTTCTCTACATAAAAGAATTGATGTAATGTCAAAGCTGAGGGCTTTCCTTGATTCTTCCACTTATCAACTGTGGAACTAAGGCAAATTATTTAACTAAGTCTATCCTATATATAGATATTTATGAAGATAGAATCAAACTGCATGTACAACATTCAAAACAATGCTTTATTGAATACTCAAAAGCTTTTAAATACTAAGCTATTAAGTACTAAAATAAGTTGAAGTACAGAAAAGGGTAATTAAGACCAAAGAGATATTTACTGTAACCTAAAGTTATATTCTATCCCCTTGTTATATAGGTTGGATAGTCCCCGCCAACTGAAATGACATCTAATATTAAAATTTTAAAAAAACCTCAAAAAATGGTCCTTAATGAACAGCAGCAGACCAGAGTGATAGGTAAAAGCACCAACTTACAAACGGTTGGCTTCCTGGTAGGCACTGATATTTTCATTAGTTGTGTAGGAAGAGATTTGGAATTATGATCTACCTACTATAATTTATTATCCCTTTGGGTATGTCTAACTCACTATACTTAACATTTATCTTAGAGGTAAAAAGATACTTCTTAAACCAGGTTACTTTCCTAATGCCTAGCTCCTAGTATGTCAAATGTCTAGCTAAATAGTTCTTAAAGTTCTTATTTTAAGCCTGAAATGTGAGAGCTGGGTATATTATCCTACTCTAAATGTCACATGGTATTCTGTAAGTATACATACTGTAAGATTAAAGGAAACGTAATAAAATCTCTTTCTATTTAAGGATTTTTGTGTACATCATGTTGTACACCAAAAATGTAAATTATTTTTTATTAAAATATGTTTTTTGTGCAAGCGCAAGGACCCGAGTTCGATCCCTGGTACCAAAAAAAAAAAAATGTTTTAAAAAAAATGAACTCTCAAGCCACAAAAAGACACTTCTTGTTTTTCTCCGAAGTACTGGGGATTGCACCCAGGGGACTGCTAAACTGTGCCCTATCCTGGGCCCTTTTTATTTTGGGACAGGGTCTCACTAAGTTGCCCATTCTGGCCTTCAACTTGGAATGCTCCTGCCTCAGCCTCCTGAATAGTTAGGATCACAAGCATACACCACCATGTCCAGCAGACATAGAAGAGCTTTAAATGCACATTGTTAAGTGAAAGAAAACCAAGTGAAAAGGCTACACACTGTATGGTTCCAACTACAGGACATTATGGAAAAGCTATAACTATGGAGACTAGAAAAATCAGTGGTTGCCAGGGTTTCAGGAGGAGCACGGGGGACTTTTAGGGCAAGGAACAATGACCGATAAATGTCATTATTCATTTGTCAAAATCCATAAAAGATACAACACAAAAAGTGAGTATTAATGTAAACTATAGACTTACGAACCTAAGGTGGACAATGCTATGTTGGATGGTAGGGGAGTATTTCAGCCCAATTTTGCTATGAAGCAAAACTGCTCCCAAAATAAAGCTCTTTTTTTTTTTTTTGGTACCAGGGATCAAACTCAGGACCTTGTGCTTGAGAGGCAGGTGGCGGCACTACTGAGCTAAATCCCCAGCCCTGTTTTTTTTTTTTTTTAAAGCTAAATAAAGACATTTTCAGATACAAAAATGCTGAAAGAATTCATCAACAGTAGACTCACACTACTGTGAGGCTGAGGCAGGAGGATCACAAGTTCAAGGCCAGCCTGGACCTGTGAGACCCTATGTCAGAATAAAACATAAATAAATAAAAAGGACAAGGGATGTAGCTTAATAGTCGAATGCTTGCATAACAGTATGTGCAAAGTCCTGGGTTTAATCCCCAGTACTGAAAGAAAAAAATAGGAGCACTGGAAGTATTAACCGCACAAACAAATCTTAAAAAGCTTTTCTTATTTGGAACATTTCTTATTTGGAACATTTTGGAATAGAATTTCCCTATGCCAACACTAGTCACAAAAAGGTAAAGTGGCTATATTAAATTTCAGGGTAAACAAAATTGCCAGGAATAAAGATAATTTCACTATGAAAATGGGGAAATAACAGAGGACATGATAATATAATAAGCCTAAGTGTTGAACTACTTAATAACAGCTTTGAAATGCATGAAATGAAATTGACAGAATTCTACAGATAAAAAGACAAATTTATAGTTATGTAATCATGGATGTAAAGGCTTTTTTCCCTCAATAACTGATAGAACAAATAGTAAAAAATTAGCTAGGACATAGTAGACTTTTTACCAACCAACTTAACCTATATCCAACAGCAGCAGAATATTTACCAAGCTAATCCATAAAACAGGCCACAAAACAAGTCTCAACAAATCAACAGAATTCAAGTTAGCACTATTCTCTGACTATAACAAAATTAAACTAGAAACCACTAACAGAAATCACTCATCATAAAATTCCCAAATATTTGAAAATTCAATACTTCTAAAACATTCCATGGATAAAAGGAATCAATTCTAGTTTTAAAAATATCTTCTGTATATAAGGACTCTGAAATCAAGCCAATTTCTTAATCTAGCATTCGAAGAAATGCTGGTCTGGAACAGATGGCATATCTTTTGACCACAATTCATAAGTGATTTACAGATTTTTTCATGAGTAATAATGTTTCATTTCATTTATGTGCCAGGCATTTTTCTATGTGCTTAATGCATTTGCATGTTAATTAAATTCATCTTCAAAATAGGTATTATGAGTCCCTCTTTCTAAATGACCAAATTGAGTCAGAATGATTAAACTGTCAAAGCCCAAATGTCTAGTAAATAGCAGAACTCAGGCCTATAATCCTGTCAGTCTAGCAGCTGTGATGTCAATATTCTAAATTACATTTACACTTGCCTCCTTTGACTATGTTAAACTCGATTTTAGAACCTCACCCTCACCAAAGAAGTAACTGCGATGTCACTGAAAACCCACTGAATGCATCTTTGAATGTATGAAAGACAGTGTTCTGTTAAATCGTTTGTTAAAGTAAAATTCACTTACTGCTTCTCTCCTCCTTCTCTCTTGCTCTTTCTCCCTTGCTAAATTACGGTCTTTGAGAAGCCAGAGATAGCATTTATCTTGAGCTTCCAATGATTGCTGATGTTCTTTTTGCTCTTCTCCAAGGCACTTGTTTTGGAGTTCATTTGAAAAAAATTCTAGAGTCAATCCATTTTCAAGGTCCCTTAAAGAAACAGTAAAGTTCAAAGTAGGTTTCAAGTTCTGTAAAAGTTTTTATTACAAAGATGCATTACTAAATAACAAATATAAAGCAATATACCAGATACCATTTTCCCATGCTACAACATTATTTTTAAACTTTATTTCTGATGTGTCGAATTTTACATAGAGTAATCTAAATTAAAGACAACAACAACAAAACGTTTTGGAAAACTGTGACCAAGTTACATCACTATCTCCTTACAGAATGAAAAAACTTTTAACACGTTTTTGGAAAATAATGTGTGTATAGTATGGCAGTACTTATATCTTTCCTAGCTTAATCACTTATTTCTATGTTTTTCAAAATACATTAGATACTGTTGTTCAGAAAAAAATCAATAAAATGTACTTTTTAAAATTACAATTTGTTTTGTGTTCTACTAAATAACCATAGTTACACTTAACAAATATTTAGAATACATTCCTATACCTCCCAATGCCTCTCTTAACCATTTACCAGTCCAATTATTTAAATATAGGATGATCAAAAATTGCATATTTTTTCATTAATTTTTATAAGATAATAGGAAATATAAAAATGACAATTTTATCAAATCTATTCAATACAGGAATTGACTGATTGAAATGACACCTCCCTGAGCAACGCTTTGGAGAGTCACTATGTAAACAAATGCACTAATTCAACTCATGCTTGGGGTAAACTGTTAAGTGATTTATCCAGTAAATTACAGACCTCTGATTTTCTTGAGACACTTTTGGTTCCTTTGCATTTTGCTCC
Source organism: Heterocephalus glaber (assembly GCF_053883595.1). Lineage (NCBI taxonomy): Eukaryota > Metazoa > Chordata > Mammalia > Rodentia > Bathyergidae > Heterocephalus > Heterocephalus glaber. The sequence goes on along the minus strand of NW_028258296.1, from coordinate 27,022,034 downwards.
AGATGTTTCCTTATTAATTCTTGTGTTCGAGCTTTTACTTCCTTTTCTATTGCTGCTTTTTTAAATTGGTTGAAGAGCTGATCTGAAGATTTCGGTACGCCTGATGTTTTCACTGGTTTGCCTAAGCTTTTCCAAGAGTCTGCATTCTTAATCTTTATACCCTAAAAGAGATATTTGATTCGGCCTGTGTCAATCAAATTTTAGAAGGAAGATAGTATCTTTTGATCTAGTAATAGATCAAATTAAGATTTCAAAGGACTTAATGGACTTTTATTAAATGTTACTAAAGTCAGGGGCAAAATGAAAACAGGATACAAACTCAGGTATTCCTCTAAGAACAAATTAAAGTAGCATGATCACCAATTATTTCAATTTAAGACATACATTAACTGCATAATAATTTGCAAGGAGTATAAAAATAAAAAAACCGCTCACTGTAGTCATCTTATGATACTTATGATCCTATAGGGAAAATAAAGACATTAGTGATTAAGAGGCATATTGATTAAATTAAGAATGAATGGCATGGGATTTGCTGAGAACCTTCTAACATGGCTATGTCTTTCCTTTTGTGGTAAGAAGGAAAAAACTATCTGATATGATCAAACAGTCTTAAGATAGATTGAGATCCATGCTACCCAAAAGAAATATATGTAATTTAAAATTTCCTAGTAGCTATACCTAAGGTTTTTTAAATGTAAATTTTATTATATTTTATTTAACCAGATATACCCAAAGCAAACTTTAAACTTTAAGTTGCTCCAACCACATTTCAAGGGCGCTCTAGCCACATGAAAATTACAAGTCTAGTTGGCTTTTCTAAGAGTTAATCTATTCATGGTAAGAAAAGATTAAGCAATATAGCATTGAAATACTTCTTTTTATAATTTTCTCCTTAATGATTATTCATGACTGCTCTTTTGATATATTCCCATGAAATATTAGGGATTAATAGAAAATAAAACTTAGGACTGATATAACCATTGGCCGTCAATTTCTGTCCCAAAATAGTAAGTCAGAACATCCTTCCTACATCCTTCTACACACACAGGGACCTTCACCAATGATTACTCAGGTGTGCTTTTGAAGTTTTTCCTATAAATTGTCAATAAAACCTGTATTTGTCTTTACCAATGGAATGGGCTAAATATCAGTTCAGGGCTCATGTGACCACTTAGTCAACTCAAGAATCTCACTTTCCAAAGAGATTTGAAAGAGGACAGGGAATACCTCTTAGTATATTTAATAGGGAACAAAGACAGGACAAAACTCTTGTCTCCGGTTCTGCGTCCTGAAATTACTTTCTACTGAAATGAAATTTCAACAGATTCTAAAATGAGAAAGTTTATATGTAGGGTTAGGGTACATGATACCTGAAATATTTTCAGGTATCATGAAGAATGAGAGAATACTTCTGACAGACATGAGACATGAGAATGGAAAGCATTCCTCATGGAAGAAAGAACATAATGAAAGGTATTACTAGGTATACCAGGGGAGAAATGAGTCAGTTTCAATGAATTGTAAGGCATACTGTTAAGATTGAGGAACTAGTGGGGTCACAATGCAGAAGTGTTAAATCTTCATCCTACAGGCAGAAGTCGGAAACCATTAAAACTTTCATATAGATGATTAACATGATCAGAGCAGTACATCAAGAGAACATAAGAATACTGAAACAGAATGGATCAAAAGTACATAGGAAACAAAACGTTTGATTGAAGAAACTCTATAGCACTTATTCTTTCTGACCTAAAGGGCTGGACAACACTGTCACTTAAAACAAAAACTAATAAAATAAAATAGAAAATTAATGATGGCTGTCAGAAAAGGGATTTTTAAGGGGTTCTAATCCATACTTAGCACTAACAGAACACCTAAATTAAACATAGTCTTGAATGATAACTACTAGTAGAGCACTAGGTAAAAAATGAAAGATACTGCACACAAGGGCCAAATCATTATGTTCTGTGGGGTAAAATATTACATTTTATATGTATGGCCAAACAATAATCTCAAATATTAAGACTAAGATCTGTTCTCTGAAATACTTGCAAGGAAGAGAAGGAAGACAGGTAAAGGGCAAAGGAGAGAGGAGAGAGGAAAGGAGAAAGGGAGAGAAAGCGGGAGGGAGAGAAACAGAGGGACAGGCAGAGAGAGTGAGAGCGAGAGAGACAGAGGGAGAGAGAGGGAGAGAGAGAGAAAGGGGGGAGCGAGAAAATATAAATATCCCCTTCATACTTCCTGTTAATTAAACTTAAATGCCTACAGTAGTTATCTGGCATATTTAACATATCCTAGACCTCTGGAATATTTGTTTAGAGAATGATATCAATGTGTGGTTTGACAATTAAGCATACATAAGACCCCATTAAGAAATGCCTTACAATCCATTCTAAAGATGGTTTTACATCATGCTTTAAAATTGGGACAAGGGGTTGGGGATGTAGATTCAATGGTAGAGGAGCATGTGTTTATTATGTACAAAGCTCTGGATCTGAAAACACAGACACACACACACACACATAGAGAGACAGAATGAATACTAACATTATAGAATATCCGATTAAAACATAAGCATGAGGACAGATGGTAGGGGATACTAATTTTTAAAAATTATATAAGCAAAAATTAGGACTAGATATCCAAAAACATCTCTTACCTTAATCATAATTTTAAATTCTTTTGACATTTATGAGAAAAAAAATAACATTACTTTTACCTTCTGCATGGGAACTTGATGTTCAGATTCTAACACCTTTGTGTCGCTATCACCAGATGGATGCATCACAGTTGGGCTGTTCAGGAGTTGTTTGGAATCACCTAGAAGCACAGGTTTTTAGAATGGTATAATTAAATATTTCATTGTAGTTATCTAGAATTTGATTTTCCTTGCAGTTAAGACACTATGAAAATTAAATAATTGTTGATGAACCTTAGCTTTGGAGTATTCTTTGTTGGGGGCTTGTTGTACTCTAAACATTTCTCACTTGAAAATGGTCTCCTTTGTTTTCTTTCTGTTATTGTCTGTTCTTGTTTTGATCAGCTATACTTTATTTATGGGTGAGCTGCCAAAACCCATTTTATCTGTCCCCATGCTATACAGCTATTCAATTGTAGACTGCTTTCAGCTCCAGAGATGGGTTTTGATTAAGTCAACCCAATCACCACAATCCTTTCCCCCCACCAGTAACTTTAGACACAGCAGGCCAATGTAGGGGTTCCAAGGAAAGATATTACCTGGTTTGCCAATTTGAGAATAAAACACAGAGAAAGAACTAAAATGCCAGACATAGCCGGCAATAACAGCTAGTGAGACAATGGGGTAAGAAATGTAAAATTTTGCTTCTCTGAGGTGAAGAGAACAAACTATACAATCCTCTTAATTCTTTTTCTTTTTTGGGGGCTGTATGGGAGGTGTTGGGTACTGAACTAAGGGCCTCATGAATAATCTCATTAATCGCTAAGCTTTCAGACAAATATTTAATTTACTATTATAGGTAAAGATAAACTACAGAAATAGTTTGCACTATGATCAAACCATGCCTAAAAGAGTGACTTATCTTTGGACCACTGGCAATGCATGAACAAAATTCTGTATTATTTCAGTTTGAGCTGAGTTTTCTGTCATTTGCAACCAGGAACATCCTGCTGCTGCTAATGAAACTTAACTGATAAATTCTGTTTAACTTTTTATTGTCCTTTTCTATAGGTCTAATCAGTGGCAAAGGTATAGAGGACAAATCAAAACTAAGCTGCTATCTTTGTTAACTGGCTCAAGCGCTCAAAATCCTAGCCATTTATGTCTTATAGAAACTCATATCAAAGCTTCTACCACACCCCAGTCCATTGACTGATTTTCTGACTAAATTATACTCCTTGAAGTTAAGCCTGAGAAAAGGGGGCAATAAACATCAGGGATGGAAGTAAGCAGAGGAAGAACCATACTGTCAGAGGAGGCATGGACAAAAGAACAACGAGGAATGGAGAAACTGGGGTGGTGGTGATGAGCTATAAGAACATGACTACATTCCTTCTCTACCTGGGGTCAGATATTATTTAGAAAGTAGAAAGCATACATGGCAAGTGAAAGAAATTCTAAAATGAGTGTCAATTTGCTGATATTAAGTTGATAAGTGGTAACAGTGCCATTGTCATGAACTAAAGAGAAAAGATTAAAATCTGGGGGTTGAAAGGGAGAATTTACAGTTTTTACATCCCTGTGTTTGAAATTTTTATATGATATTTAAGAAAGGTACAACAGTTGTATGAGCATGCTTGGGGACAGATATATTTGAGTTGTAAAAATAAGAATAGAAATCATAGATGTCATGATTACCCAAAAAGGCTTCAAAATCTTTCTCACATGGTGCTATGTAAAAAAGGATAAAGGCTTGGAACATCCAGGTTAATAGGAAGGCTACTCCAAGCCCGCTGCTATGAGACCTGAGAACACTAGCTCAGTAAGCCTATGTTTTGGAGGCTCTGGAGTAGAATAAAACGTTAAAGAAATAACTCAGAATATTGCCAACATCTAAAGATAGTCAGATAAAGAGACCACTATAAAATTATTCAGAGATTGGATGGTTGAGAAAATAGTGCCCCAGGTGTCTAGAACTGTATCAAGGGACCTCTCTGAGAAACATATTTACATGAATAGTTTTCTGACATCTCAAACACTAAAAATCCTATGTCCAGTATCACCACTCCTGTTCAATATAGTTTTGGAAACATCAGCCACAGTAATTAGATAAGAGAAAGAAATAAAAGGAGTAAAGATAGGAAATGAATTCAAATTGTCATTATTTGCAGATGACATGATACTCTATTTCAAAGACCCCAAGAACTCCACCAAAAGTCTTCTAGACTTAATAACCAAATTCAGTAGAGTAGCTGGATACAAGGTCAACACACAAAAATCAATAGCTTTCCTCTACACGAACAAAAGACTCACTGAGAGAGAAATAGGGCAAACAATTCCTTTCATAATAGCATCCAAAAAACTGAAATATCTAGGAATCAACCTAACAAAAGAAATCAAAGACCTCTTCTCTGAAAATTATAGCACTTTGAAAAAAGAGACTGAAGATTGATTCAAAAAATGGAAAGACATCCCTTGCTTCTGGGTAGAAAGGATCAACATAGTGAAAATGGCCATACTTCAAAAACTGCTATATAGATTCAATGCAATCCCAATTGAAATTCCAGCAGCATACTTCATGGACCTTGAGAAAACAATCCAAAAATTCATTTGGAACAAGAAGAGACCCAGAATAGCAAAAGCAATTCTAGGTAACAGAGACATGGCAGGCGGTATTACAACCCCCAACTTGAAACTATACTACAAAGCTACTGTGATAAAAACAGCATGGTACTGGCAAAGAAATAGACCTGAGGATCAGTGGAACAGATTAGAAGATGCAGAAACAACGCCAGACACACTCAGCCACCTCATCTTTGACAAAGGAGCCAAACATCCTCACTGGAGGAAAGATAGCCTCTTTAATAAATGGTGCTAGAGAAATTGGGTTTCAACTTGCCAAAGATTAAAACTAGACCTATTACCTCTCACCATGCACTAAACTAAAATCGAAATGGATTAAAGATCTAAATATTAAAACAGAAATGCTGAACCGGCTGGAATAGAGGTTAGGTAGAACTCTTGAAGACATTGGTGTAGGAAATGTCTTTATGAACAAAACCTCAGTTGCCCGTGAACTAGCACAAACAATCAACAAGCGGCATCTGTTCTTACTAAAAAGCTTCTACACAGCAATAGAAACCACCAGCAGTGTGAAGAGACAACCCACAATGTGGGAAAACATTTTCACCAGCAATCCCTCAGTCAAAGGTCTACTATCTCAAGCCTATAAAGAACTTAAAAAAAACCAGAACTTCCAAATTTAAAGACCCAATCCAAAAACGGGCATCTGAAGTGAACAGACATTTCTCACACAAAGAAGTAGAAATAGCAAATAAACATATGAAAAAATGTTCAACATCACTGGTCATTCGAGAGATGCAAATGAAAACAACTCTGAGATTCCACCTCACTCCAGAAAGAATGGCTGCTATCATGAAATCAACCAATAACAAATGCTGGCAGAGCTGTGGGGAAAGAGGAACCCTGCTCCACTGCTGGTGGGAGTGTAGACTGGTGCAAGCACTGTGGAAAACAGTATGGAGATACCTCGAAGAACTAGGACTGGAAGTCCCATTTGGCCCAGCTATTCCCCTGCTGGGTATCTTCCCCAAAGAATTAAAAGAAGCATACCACAGTGATATATGCACACCCATGTTCATAGCAGCACAGTTTGTAACAGTTAAAACTTGGAAACAGCCCAAGTGCCCATCAACTGGAGACTGGATCAAGAAAATGTGTGTTTTTTTTTTTATAAAATGGAGTACTGCTCAGCCATCAAGAACAAGAAATTAGAGACATTTATTGCTAAATGGATGCACACTGAGGCAATACTCTTAAATGAAATAAACAGGACACACATGTGTAAATACTGAATAGTTTCTCTAGTGTGAGAAACTGAAAGTGTAAATAAGGACTAAAAGGTATAATAGATAATATGAAACAGGAAGAAAAGGGGCAAAGGGGAAGGGGAAGTGGAAGGGGTAGGGGAAAGGAAAGAAGGGAATGGAATTAATATGAAAAAATGAGAAAAAGGAAACAAAGTCTTTGTAAATAAGGAGGGATGGAGGGGTTGAAGGAGAGCAGGGGAAGGGGGAAAAAAATAAGAACCAAGAAGAGTATGTAAAGGTGCCTATCTCTAATGACGAATGTCATTATATTGTACACCTAAAATGTACCAATAAAAGGATATTTAAAAACCTACTAAAAATCCTATCTTTTTTCAGAAACCCATTCTTCATCTCTATTCCAGAACTGTTATCATGGATCAGTATCCAGCCAGTATCATGTGATTCACCAAAGCTCTCCATTCCTCCCTTTGTTATTAACCTAGTATATATTCCTCATTTGTGAAACTACTCATTTTAGCCTTGTAATTACTTTTAGCTTTCTGCCTTTTCTATCACTTTGCTTCAGATTTTTCCCTACAACTGCAACAGCTCAATTGGTCTCCACTTCTGGTCTCTATGACCCATTCCCACAACAAACGTCCATAATACTGGAAGATTAGTTACCTACACCCTCTGCCCCAAATCCTTCCTTGGCTCTCCACTACCCACGTAAGTCTAAAATATCAAGAGTCCAAGTTCTTTATGATCTGCGCCTGATTTTCCTTTGGACATTTATCTCCCTGCATTTCTATTTATCCAACCAAGATTTTAATCGCATTGAATTATTAGTTGCCTAATACATTCACTTACATTGTTTCCACCTCAAAGAATACTCAATTCTGTAAAATATCCATCTGCCAGAGAGATCTTGTAATTCTACCTTCCTTGTCTTCTTATATTTCACTTTTGTTTCTTTAAGGCATTTTAAAAAACCTTTTTTTGTACAAGATAGTTGCTTCTGCTGGTTGGCAAACACTTCAATTTATCTTTTCATTTGTCATGTGAATTCAAGTTGATTAAACAGCATAAGTTTTTTTTTAATCTAATAAATTCAGTTGACATTTTTTATGAGAAGAATAAATGGCAAGCTATAAAGACAGGATCATAAATCTTTTGTGACTAAAAACTTCAACTTACAAGGGGAAAATTAGACATCTTCCATTTTGTGTAGAGATGAAGATAAAGGGGAAAGAGATGAAGAAAACTTGGTCAAACTATTTTTCCAAGAAAACTTCAGCATAAAAATTTAGTACTGTAGTTATTTAAATCTAAGGTAAGATTTTTTTAAAAAATGATTTTCATTGAGATTAAACCACAGAAAAATTAATTTCTCTATATACTTTAGTTTATATATATTTGCAATCCCTTGGGCATATCGCCACCTACAGTTGGAAAATATTACAGTAGAATGAACAGTCAATTGTAGCATCATCCAAACTCCCTTTACAGAAGAGTAAGCACAGAAACATAATCTGAGGTGATATAACAGCCTAATCCTTACTGAAAATTTAAGTATTAAAATCCTATTATTCATATACAGCTTGTTTTTTTATAACAGAAATAAAAACATCTTATTTGCATTCTTAACATTGCTTTTCATTGTTTCTATTCCTTTCCAAGGGGACGGCTATTCTTACTATTCTTCTATAAATATTCTAGTGAAACCAATTTTTCACTATTTTTTTCCTAACCAACCTTTAAACATATTCAAAGCTCTCTAATTCAAACACTCATAAACAAAACCTCTCCCATTGCTCAAAAAAAAAGTCTTGTCAAAGATCCAGTATTTTCCTACCGTCTTCACCAACAAGCTTGTTCAAAGACTGCTGTATACAGTGCTCACTACACCCAGATTCCATTACTTCTTAGATTACAGCAATCTCATGTCTGCCCAAAACACAATGACTACTTTGCTTATGCAGCCAGGTGTGGTGGTGGACACCTATAAGACCAGCACTATGGGAGGCTGAGGCAGGAAGATCACAAGTTTGAGCTCAGCTTGGGCAACTTAGTGAGAACATCTCAAGATAAAAAACATGAAAAGAGCTGTGGATGTAACTGAATGTGAAGGTCTCAAGTTCGATCCCCAGTGCTGGAAGAAAACAAAACAAAAAAACTTTTGCAAAAGCAAACCTCCTCATATTACCAATTTTAATATTCTTTCACATTTCTGTATCCTATTCGAATGGTCTGCAGGATGTGATATTCTATTATACCACTTTTCCTTTTTCTCCTACTTTTTGGATACCTCTTTTTTATTTTTGAGACAGGGTCTTGCTATGTTGCCCAGGGTAGTCTTGAACTTCTGGGCTCAAGCAATCCTCCTGCCTTAGTCTCCAGAGTAGTTGGGATTATAGGCACATACTACTGCCTTTGTTGTGAATATGTGTGTGTGTGTGTGTGTGTGTGTGTGTGTGCGCGTGCGTGTATGTGTGTGGTGGTGGTGTCAAACCCAGGGCCTTGTACATGCCAGGCAAGCACTCTACCTCTGAGCTATATTCCCAGCCCTTCTTTAACTTACTAGTTTCTTTTATATTTACTAAGGTTTTGTTCCTAGAATTTTGTCCTCAGCCTTTTCCTAATCTGAACATTTTTCTGGTGTTTTCACTCATTTTCATGGCTTCAAGTGGGTTTTACCTACTGGATTGCTAAACTATATTTCTTGTTATTCCCTGTTAGCTCCAGAAACCTATTTCTGTGTTTTGTATTTCTAGTTAAATATTCTTTTAGCAGTTTGCAAATGTCCCAAATGGGCTCTGCCTCTTATTTTAATTTTTGATAGGCTGCTATTCTATTACTTCTCCACACAAATATCTTTCTGCTAGATGTGGTGGTATATACCTGTAACTCTTAGCACTCTGGGAGACTGAGGCAGGAGGATCATAAATTCAAGTCCAGCAATTTAGCAAGCCTGTCTCAAAATAACTAAAATAAAAGATTAAAAAAAAGGCCTTTGAGTGTAGCTCAGTATGAAAGCACTAGGTTCAATCCTCAGTACCAACAACAAAAAAAAATCTTTCCTAATGTGTAGCTTTTTATGCTCACTATATTTGGTTTGGTTGTAGTAATTTATTTCCTAGACAACAGCATTCAGCGTCTTTATTTAGTCCTAATTGCATCAGTGCATCCTCATCTTAGTCCAGCCTCTAGAAAGTGGTAATTTCATCCTACTAAAATCATTTTATTCATTCTGTGGTGCTGTGGACTGAACCTAGGTCCTCATATGACAGCCCCTAAAATCCTGTTAGTTCCATGTACCTGTTCAAAGTTTAGTGTTGCAAACAAAATACATTACCCAACTGCAATACTGGAAAATCAGAGCTACCATATATCCACACTCTTCTATGAAGTACACTAAACATTTATTTCCAGAAAAGGGTGAACATAAGCATTACATACTTTGGAGGTTTATTTGTCCTGGAATGACCTCCAGCATGGACTTAGATAGTTTTCTTTTTTTTTCTTTTGATGTTTATAATTTGTATTTAGTGTTGGGAACACTCACAACTACCTCTAGTCTAGGTTTAAATACGTTAGTGTCTCCCAGTGCAGGCACCCTCTAGCTACGGCCATTGATACCACAGAAGTAAGCCTTTGCACCTCACATCCAACTCCTACCCCTAAAATATCAAGATTCCAAGTTGAGCCTACAATATTGTCACTTCTGACAAGATGAACAGACATGATATTTACTATAAAGCAAGTGAATCCAACAATACAAAAATTTAGCCAGTTTTGGGAGATATTTTCAGTAAACAGGAACCATCATGAGGCAATTATTTCTAGCCCAAGTTTCTTTAACTCTTAAACTACTTTTTAAATAGATAAGTTCGTTTACAGAATTTATAAATATCTTTTACTCACTACAGCCTACATTTTTAACTCAGAGATGTTATAGCAGCATTTCCCAAGTCTGCTAAGAACTTGGCTGTACACATTTGGGCAGGGATAGGCTCTTTTACATAGTCTAAGTGCCAATGTGTATACTGTATATGAAAACAAACTGAGTGTAAATGATATAGGGAGAATATTCTTTCTTTAAAGTGTAATGAGTGTCTACAACAGTGGTGGCCACTTTTTAGAGTTTTCAATGACAACAAACAGCCAGCAGCAACACATAGATTTGCGACCACTGGCCTGTGGTATGAAGCAATAAATTTCTAACAATGTCCATTGTTGAGTATTTTCAACCTGGAATTTACTAGTTAGAATTTTCAGTATTTGTAAGATGTGCAACATTTATGATGGCCTTAGCATTTTTACATATAGATTTAGAAGTTTCTTAGTCACAATTATTTATTTATCAATTTCTTACCTGAAGGAGGTTGCATTTGTAATGGTATGTTTTTAACAGTCTGTACACATTCTAATTCTTGATGACTGAATGTTAACTCATGATGATTTGGTGGCATTCCACATAAATGTGCCGTCTGGTAAACAAGGGTAGTTTTAGCAGAAGGTTTGTCTTGCACAGAAGACTGTATCTGCTAAGACAAAGTTTAAGTTATCTTTCACAATTTTAACCAAACAAGAAGCATAATTAAGCAAGCAGAAACACAAGAGGCAAGAATATAATTTAATGATACCTTTTGAATATCATATTACCTAAGTCATACAATGATCTATTATAGATAGGTGAATTAAAGTTTAGGAAGATCAAATAACATGACCATCATGTAGCTTCTAAGCCTGTGGTGGTGAACCTATGGCATGCATGCCTCAGCCAGCATGCAGACCCCTCCCTCTCTGTTGGCATGCAAGACCAGTGTACGAGCTGCTCTTTCTACACTAAAAACCTCAGTATTCAAGTTTAATTGCAGTTTTGACACTTTGCAATAAATAAGTGGGTTTTTGGTTGCAGTTTGGGCACTTGGTCTCTAAAAGGTTCGCCATCACTGTTAAAAGGTAGAGTTAGTCAAAGCCAATGATCTTAGTTATTATTACAGATTGATTTATGTCTGTTATTAAATAATGCTACTTTAAAAAAAATTTCCTGTGATCTATTAAAAATAAAAACTGGGTGGTTCCCCACCTGCTTTGCAAGCGCAAAGTCCCGAGTTCAATCCCCGGTACCAAAAACAAAACAAAACAAAACTGAGCTTTTATACCAAATCTACAAACCATTCCATTTCCTTTACCCCTTCTGTCTTTACTGAACTATACATATAAGAGGAGAAATTTTAAATTTCATATTGGTTCACCCATAAGACTACCAACAAATTCTGATTCACTATTCAGACAACTACTAAAAAAAGCTATCATGCTGAACTAATGTACTAATACCTACCATGTGCACAGAAGCACTGGGACAAGTGTTTAATCATCACAGGAATCCCACCAGTTAGGCATAACTATCTCCGTTTATGGTTTACAATAGCACTTATAAAAAGAAACAACTTATGTAAAATCTCACACCTATTCAGCGTCAAGCTAAATTGTAGTGGCAAAGCTCAGTAATGTAACCTCCAAGCTTGGAGTTGTACATGGCACAGAGATAAAATAGTCTTTTTCCTCTGACTAATAAGGGAATTGGAGTGTGTGAGTAGATAAGGCAAGTTGATGAATAACATCTGTGCAAGACAAAATCTCTGCTATTTCAATAAAACAAATGCCATAGGAAGGTTTATCCCAGCAATAATGCAGACCCAAGCTTAAAGCTAAAAGTCAAATGTGTAGGGTTAAATCAGAGAATAATTACTTTCTGAAATACGCAAATATATGCATTCATTCATAAACACATAAATTAATAATATACTCTCCTTTATCATAAATGGGTATTTTATTGCCCAATGAGTGAAACGAAAAAAAAAAAAAGCCTCTGGTCAAAATAGCATAAAGTGGCATTCTACATGCTACATAGAGAATGCTTCTAGAGCGCCTTCATAACTTAATCTTTTGATGCTACTAATACCTAACTTCAAGATGGGCCATCTTCATCTTAGAAAAGCTCCTTGAGAGCTCACTCCTGCCTATCATTAAATATTCCAATATTTCACTTGAGGGTCCAAAGTGCTACTTTATCCCTCAAGCCCTTAAATCCCTTATGAATACCCTCAGCTGCCACATTTTCCTGAATGCAACTGCTGTGCCTTATTTGCCTCTCTTCATGCTGTTACTTTTGTTTCAGAAGTCTCTAATCTGTATATAAACATCCATTTAAAATCCATATTAAGCATTTCCTGCTTGGTGAAAGTAGTATACATTCCTTCATTTTCTTAAAAACACTTATGAATACAGGTAATTATACAGATTATACAGATTATATCATATAATCTCCTTTGATTACTTTCCTTTTTACAACTTAGAATTCTTCATGATTTTTATTTATTGTTGTATTTTCCTAACCTAGCTAGATGGTATATAAATTTACTGTAATTCTGAATTTGCGATGGGTACACAGGCTAAAAATTTTATATGAGAATGACAACTTCAACTAGTAAAAAAATTACTTCTTTTCCTATTAACTACTAATCAAACATATAAGTGCTAAAATTGATAGCTGGCAATTGTAAACTTTAACTATAGAACCCCTAACTACCTTTTCTTTACTAGCTGTTATTAAGAAGTTTCTACTGTGTACTGCACATCCTACTGTGTGCACACTAATTATCAGACACACCAGGCATTTCCTCTGTATCCAGATTTGAATGTAAGTGGAAGAATGTGTTCTATTTATCTGTCTGACTGATATTAACACTTACATCTTATTAGAAAAATAAAACCAAATAGTTTCTCTAAGTAATTTTTAGGAAGAAATCCTTTTTAATGAAAATAAACAATTTTAAAGACGGCTAATACTATACAAGCAAGTTCTAATATACATACTGTTTTAAATTATTAGGAATAAATAATTACCTTTATATTCTCACTACGAGGTGAATCACTGTGTTTTATTCCAGTAAGTTTAGGAGATATTTCTGCAAATGTATACAGATAATTATTTCAATATTTGTCAGCTTAAAAACTACAAAGTTAGGGGCTGGGGATTTAGCTCAGTGGTTCTGTCACCTACCTCACAAGCGCAAGGTCCCGAGTTCAATCCCTAGTACCGAAAAAAACCTCCAAAACTACAAAGTTATATTTTTCCATATTAGAAAAATAAGTAATGGTTTCAAAAGATTGTCCTTTACTCCAAGGAATTCTTACAGTCCAGGTTTTTGCTATTTGAATTAACCAAAATTTATGAAGAGACACCTGCTTTTCTTATGGGACAAGATCTCTTCTTTTCCCATAACAAAACATATACCCACTCTAAAATTCCAACTTGTATTATGAGTAGGCAAAAAAAAAATTTCACAGGAAAGAGCTTGAGTAAATGACAACTTAAAAAGGAAAAAGTTACAACAGAGATAACAAGGCTTCAAACAAACAGTAGCAATTATACTAATACTATCCTTTACCAAGTAACCCTAAATATAGCCATGAGGCTGAATTAAAATAATTATGAATTTACTGTAAAAGAAGGGGTACCCTGCTTATCTGAGAAGACAGTCTTTTATTAAAAGTGGAAGTTATTTGATTTTTGTGGTAAGGTCTGCACTAAAGATTCCATCTAATTAATAGTGTGATTGCTTCTAAGCTGTTTGGTAGTCTCAATTCATAGTAACAAATGAGTTTTACAGAACTTTTGTTAACCTTTAGAAATACCTGTACAGCTCACGCTGGCTGTAGAAGGAGATACATAAGATCTCTCTCCATCAAGATGCAAATAGGTTTCTCTTTGCTCATCCTACAATTGATTGAGGTGCAATCCTTCCCAATTATAACCCTAGGCCAGTGTGGCGAAGTACCACCCTGGCAATTACTGCCTTGATCTGTCTCTTCAAGTCAGCTTTCATAACCAACCTGAGTTGTTTTCTTCTGGATCCAGGCCAACAATGTTAGTAAGTACCAATTATTATTCAAACTTAAAACATTCTACCTCCTGAAATGCCATGTTTCTACTGGATGTGTTACTGTTCTTTCCTCTCCTAAAATTTTTGATGCTGGACAATTTTAAAATTGCTAAATGCCAATTAATGACTTGTTTTAATTTATAGAATTCAAGTATTTAAAATGACATGAACCATTTTAATGTCACTCAGCTAAATATTTAAGTGTTGGAGGGTAAGTGAAAAGGGAAAAGACTGAGGATATTAAGTCCAAGTAACCTCATATTTAATGTAGAAATATTAGTTTCAGTCTTGAAGAAAAAACAGAGTTCATTAATATGATCATATATGCAAATCTGTAAATCTATCTTAATTATTCAAACATGCACCAACACTACTTTATCTTATAATATAAACTATTAAGTTTAATAACCACATTAGTGTTCTGCTACAAAAAATTCATGGACATCATCATAGTTTTCTGAAGTATGAAATGAAAGCTCAGACATATAAAAAATTCAAATCTGAAAACACTAGCAAAAGGCATCAAAGAACTGCAAATGAAAATATCAAAAACACCTACTATATACAGTATGTCTCCTTACAGACTACAGATATATAACAATAGCCTCTAAAAGTACTTTACTTCTCATTCTAATTTTACAGTAGGGTTTTACTTACAAGAGCATAGTAAACTAAAACTATGTATGTTTATTCATGAGTTCCTGGCCTTTGAAATTAAAAGACATACATACATGCTTTCATTATTTAGCTTAAAATCATAGTTCAACTAAACAAGATCTACCAGGTCTAGCAAACTTCAATTAAATTGAGAACAGTTATGACAACTTAGTCAACTAGTTTTTCTGGGGAAGCTTAATTACCCAAATCAAGTTCAATGGATTAAAAAACAAGCAATTGAATCAAGCACAGTGGTGTATACCTATAATCTCAGTACTCTGGGAGGCTGAGGCAGGAGGATTCCAATTTCAAGCCAGCCTAGGCAACTTATCAACTTAGGAAGACCCTGTCTCAAAATAAATAAAAATAGGGTTGGAAATGTAGCTCAGTAAGAAAGCCCTGGGGTTCAATCCACCCTACCAGTATAATAAAAAGCAAGCAACAGGGCTGGGGATTTAGCTCAGTGGTTCCGGCACCTGCCTTGCAAGTGCAAGGTCCCAAGTTCAATCCCCAGTACCAAAAAAAAAAAAAAAGCAACAATTTGGCCTTATTCTAAAAAAAGTATTACCTTTAAAGAATATTTTGGCAATTTCCAAGTGTCTGGTGGTTATTTCAATATAAACTACTTGTTCTTTTTACTAAGGGCTTTTTTTTTTGGTACTAGGGATTGAACTTGGGACCTTGAACTTGCGAGGCAGGCAGTGGAACCACTGAGCTAAATCCCTGGCCCCCACTAACGGCTTTTTAAATGGAGTTAGAAAGCAGAAAACAACAGACACCAGTGATTTTTTTGTTGTTTTTTTAGTACTGGGAATCGAACTCAGGGCCTTGCACTTGCCAGGCAGGCACTGCACCACTGAGCTACTTGCTCGGGCCAAAACAAATGAAAACCTAGTCCAGTGGTTCTTAAATATGGCGGCACCTGAGAATTCCTGGGAATATCTTCTGGATCCCCTTCCCTTTTAATTCAGATTCTGATTATATTAAAAGTTTTATAGGTGATTCTAATGTGTTGCCAATGTTGAGAGGCATGATTTTAGATAAGTGTTTATTCAAGAAGACTTACTTTGAATAGAAAATTTAAAAACATATCAGACAGAAATGACCACTACTTCTAAGACTGCAAACTCAATACAAACCTCAAAATATGGAAGGTTTTTTATCAAGCCTGGTTACTTGAATTTCATCCTTGTAGACCACTGAACCAAATAATTTAATTGATGAGAAACTTAACAGATTACTGTCACCTCCTTTAAAGACCTAGGTTGCACTACTAAAAAGTCAAAGTGTATTTCTACTTTGAAGTAACCAATAATTAAGAACGGTTAAAAACAAAGAAATATTACTTTAAGAATAAATATCATTCTCTGAACATTACACTATAGTCAAAAAAGCAAAAAGTTCCCTTCTCCACTGCTCTGCCCCTGAGAAATAATGCAGTTTGATTCAAGGCACTTCCCTCCTCTGTGGCTGCTGGATTTCAAGACAAAGCTTCCAGAATGGTGAGTTCCCCTCCTTCCAGAGTAAAGCTGACTTTCATTTATCTCTGGGCCATATAGAAAACTGGTCTAGGTTTAATCCTGAAACTCTCAAAAAATAAATGTAAAAGTTTTAGTCCAGATTTATCTGTCTTTCAGCCCTCAGGCAAAATTAGAGAATGGTGAGAACAGCTAACCCAGCTCTGGCTACTTCCTTACACCTCTAGTCAGCTGCCACTGGCACTGGATGAAATAAAGTCTAAGGGGCACCTTAGATTGGGCACAGAACAAGAGGGATAGACAGGGATGCCTTCTTTTCCTTTTTTTGTCTTCAAAATGGAAAAAACTGTCATAGGGAGACATCAACAGCAGAGCAGGTTGGAGCCTTAGCAGGCCTTCTTCCCTCACTGTTTGAAATTCATACTTAGCTCCAAAGAGTGTCACTTAAGTCTCTTCTACATACAACCTGGTCTGAGTGGATCCCCATTGGAGACAGTTAAAATACCTTTAACGGTGGTCTGTCCCTTTAGAGGGAACAATTACATGTGGCTATCGAACAACCGTGGCTATCAAAGCAACCATGAGAAGCCTGTATAGCTGGGTATTCCAGTCAGATAAAACCATCAGCTTAGGGCCCATCTTAAAACTGTTTTTGCTTTCACAGGTGTAGAAGATTTTTATTCCTTTTGATTCTTATTATGAGATCTGTTAATTGACCTACAAAGTTCTGACTAGTCTTTTTTATAATTATAAACCTAAAAATTATAAAAGTTATTATAATTCAACTTGGCCAATATCTGGGTACACTGTGGCTTATAAACAAGTTGTCTTATGTGTGTGTGTGTCTGTTTATCTGTTCAATTTGCTACAACACATACAGCTATAGTGTTTGAGCTTTTTTCTTTTTGCATTTTGGATATTTTAAGATGTTTGCCTGTAACTATAGATAAATGTCACTAAAGACATGCTTCCCCCAGGTTGCCAGATTATCCAAATAATGTCAACTGGTTTTACAAATACAGTACATATTGTTCTCTATATATAATATCTCGGGAATCTTTCATTGGTCAAAAATAATATGTTAATTGTTAAGATCTGGCTCTCATAGGTCTTCTAAAAATGTAACATAATTAAATAAAGACTCTTGGGCTTAGGAAAACTACTGGACAGGACTCCCCTTGGTAAATAAAGGAGCGGCTGCTTGGAAAAATTTATTCCAGCCTTGGTTCACAAAGGGGACCCCAATAACTTCCATAGCCTTGTGGGAAATACATTGCTAAACATTATTATTATAATATGTATACACTGGTCATGGTCAAACGGCTAAGTTTTCTGTGGGAAAACAGTAAGGTTTTATTTAAAATGTTCTTGGTTCAAAACAAAATTAAGTGACAAAGGTTTCATGTAACTGACACTCATTGTTGTTTCACAGTATAAATATTCATGCCTTCCAGGTGTACAAGTCTTCTAGGATATTGTTTATGGTAATGATCGTTTTTGACTCAGGTATCTGCCTTTTTCTTGGACTCCAGGTACTTGTGATAAGAGGCACATGTCAAGCCAGCATGAGAAAACCAGTCAGATAATAGTTTTCTTAAAAACTTATGTGATGCAGCGATATATGCACACCCATGTTTAAAGCAGCACAGTTTGTAATAGCTAAAACTTGGAAACAGACCAAATGCCCATCAACTGGAGACTGGATAAAGAAGATGTGGGCTTTTTAATAAAATGGAGTACTACTCAGCCATAAAGAACGAGAATCTAGAGACATTTATAACTAAATGGATGCACATTGAGGCAGTACTCTTAAGTGAAATAAATAGGACACACGTGTAAATACTGAATAGTTTCTCTGGTGTGAAAAACTAAAAGTGTAAATAAGGTTCAAATGGTATAACTGATCATGTGAAATAGGAAGTAAAGGTCTAAAGGAGTAGGGAAGTGGAAGGGGTAGGGGAAAGGAAAGAAGGGAAAAGAAAAAATATGAGAACAGGAAAAAATGAAACAAAGTCTGTAAATAGGGAAGGGTGGAGCAGATGAAGGGAGGGCAGGGAAATGGGGAAAAAATAAGAACTAAGATACACTATGTAAAGGTACAAGATCCCAATGAGGAATGTAACTGTATTTTATACCTAAAATGTACCAATAAACTTAATGAAAAAAGAAAAAAAAACTTATGTGATGTATGTTATATGTGTCACCTCACTTAGGGATGTTCAGTCACCAAACAGTTGAAACAATGTCACACATTAAAATTAGAGACTAGACATTATGAACTCCTAAGGTACATTTATAGGCCAATATGTATGTTCTCTTTAAATGGCATCCTACTAAAGGACAACAAATAAGAGTTTTCTTTATGTCATTTAATGTCTGTGTCTTGACTGAAAGACTATTCTGTACTAAGATGGACATGTAAACGTTGCAAAAAAATGTCATCATGATTGTCATGTTATGTGTAGCTCTTGATCTTAAATTTCTCTATAATATATAACTGTTGTCTGTTAACATTCTTCAGGGATTCAACTACTAAAACAACCATAGTTGGTAAAAAATAACAGCCCTCCAACTGTGCTTTATACTTCAAAAGTGCTTTATGTCTTAACTATTATAATAGTTAAGCTCACTGCTCCTACTGAAATATTTATGTCACTGATCTTCTCTTCTGGGTGTTCAACAACTAAAGTTTGGAGACCAAAACTAGACAGGTAACTGGGCTATGAGGACAGCCAATATTTTGGCCCTGGCCCCTCAAGGTCAACAAAGATCCAGGACCCAAAGGAACCTTTCTTACAGGATCCTACATCTTTGGTAAGTCACTCAACCTCCTCAGCAGGGAGACTGCTGGGCACCAGAGGACAAATGACCCTCCGTGTGCCAAAGGAGGGTCATAAAGAGGGAAAAATCTCCCATGCTTTCACTGAAAGCAAGGCCATGACCCATCCTGACTGCTGACAGTGACAGAGGAGCAGAGAGACTCTATGCATGGTTCCAAAATAATGCCTGAGGAGACTTAACTGACCTCAATAGATAGCAAGAGGTTCCTACTGATTGACACAGGTCTCACTTTAACGTGGTCCTAAACACCCAGCAGAAAAGAGTAACCAAAAGAGGTATAAAATAATGCCATAGTAATAAAGCTAGATATAAAAAGGGGCTCCAGTCACTGACCCTTTCTGGCAGTTTCTAGCTACACCAGTAGCTGACCACAGTTATGGATCATTAGGGAAAAACTATGGTAAAATCTCTAAATGCTCAGCTAGAGTTTTAAATTTCTTAAGTGACATTTGTTCTTCAAATTGTCTCTTAAAAGGATCAGACTTATACATAACCTTTATCAATGAAAGAATCTAAGAGCCAGCAGGTTACAATCACTATTTCAATTTCTAAGTGTGACTTTCTCCCCAACCTGCCCTTTCACTCTAGTGTGCTCATGCTTAGATTATGCATGCTCTAATTTCTTAAAAGTTTTGTTTATTCTTGCCTAGAGGCTGCCAAACTCCAAACAGTCATACAAATGGAGCCAACAACAAATGTGCTAGACTTCTTTTACTGGGATACACCAGATTCACCTTGTAAACAGCTCATAACTGCTAAACTATACAATACGACTTCTATGTTGGATTCTGAAGTCCCTTGGACCTTCTTATCCTCTTTGTGGGAGGCTATTACTAGTTCCCCCCAGGGGAAACACTTGATGGCTATATTCATAGCAATTGTGCTGGCCTTATAATTTGGCCCAAGTATTCTTAACTGTTTCTTTGGCTTTGTCTCCTCCAGACTCAAAGCTATACCAAGAAGACAATGCCTGGTGCCTATGGAAGGCCTTT
Source organism: Heterocephalus glaber (assembly GCF_053883595.1). Classification (NCBI taxonomy): domain Eukaryota; kingdom Metazoa; phylum Chordata; class Mammalia; order Rodentia; family Bathyergidae; genus Heterocephalus; species Heterocephalus glaber. The sequence goes on along the minus strand of NW_028258296.1, from coordinate 27,001,640 downwards.
AGATAGACTCTCCGTAGAGTAACGCTGACTGCTGATCACAACTCCGACCCTCTTCAGCTGGAAGTAGCCAGAACAGTCTTTGCCCTTTGCCCCCTCACAGCAGTTAGGGGTACTTCTTCACAGGGGGAATATTGCAGATAAGTAAGTTAATTACATATCTGGTAGGCAGTTAAGACAGGGCCAGCCCACAAGGAGCCAAAATGGAGGACAGTGAAGACACATTCACTGAAGGCCAGCATTGTAAAAAGAGAGAAACTACCACACCCATGTAGGATAAATAACAGTGATTGATATTCTAAACAAATATCAATCACCTGGGTGGGGGGGCCAAGGTCCTAACCCAGCCTTTCTGGGAAAAATCCCTGATCCCCACCCTTACTGAAAATCCTTGTATTCTTGCTACGTGACTTGCTCCCCTATTTGACCCCCATTTAATCAATATTACCTGGGTGACTGTACTTGTAATCTTATTGGTTGGTTGTGGTTTTATCCCACCTCATGCCCACCTTGTAAATTTCCATTGGGTCTTATAGTTTTGTCCCACTTTGTACCCACTTCACCACATGGCTTTGCTGTATAAAACATCTTTGAAAAGTGGGGTGAGCAGGCAACCCACTTTCCAATCCCCCTTCTGTCTCTCTTAGGCAGAAGCTTTCTTTCTGCCAATAAATTTTTCCTACTCAAAAAAAAAAGCAAAAAGTCCAGGGCCGGGGATTTAGCTCAGTGGTTCCACTGCCTGCCTCGAAATGCAAGGTCCTGACTTTGATCCCCGGTACCAAAAAAAAAAGAAGTCCAAAAAATGAAGTGACACATTTTTTCTAGGTTAAAACCAAACAAAACCAAACAAAACTGAACTGTTGTCATAACCATTGAGTTCCTTCGTGTTTTACTGTATAACAACCGAAATTAAGCATACTTTTAAAATATTGTTTCACACTATTTGAGCTTATATTTAGGCAGTTCCTGAAGTTATTTTCCATAAGGATTTAATCAAAAGCACTACTAGTGATGTACTGCTCCATTTGATTATCTTTTCTCAGTAAATTTATTGGCCAGAGGATTAAAGCTACTAGTTACATCCCTCTCCATTATACAGTTCCAGGTAAACTCAAGACTGCTGGGCATTAGAAAACTTTACTAGGATACACGAATTAGAATTAATTTTAAAGGCTCCTCTACATCTTTAATCTGACATTTATTATTTTGACAGTTACAAAAAATACTCTTAAAGGTTTTATGTTTATCTCGACTTTTCTGCACATTACTATTTGCAAATGCTGTCAGGAAGATAATTTAATCAAATCAAATTACAGTTTCTAGGCTAGAATTTCAATAAAAATTCCCTTAGAAATCAGTGCTCTGCTTTATAATCAATTCACCTTAACAAAGTAAAAATAAGTCTGTATTTTTAAAAAATACATAAAGTTCAAGAATAATGGAAGATAGTCGTTTAATGCAGAATAAATACCTCTAACATTTCTTCAAACACTTCAATGTTTGTCAGACATTACTCTCAGAACATTTGAAACACCACAAACAGAACGGTACTACAGTTAAAAAAAAAGACCAACTCAACTCATAATACACCATAACCATAAGAACAAGAAGTGAGTAATCTTAAGGAATTTAGAAAAGGTAAATTTACAGCTCTGTACCTAAGATGTAAAATTCTAAAAGACTGGGACTTGGTTAAGGAAATTGCATAAAAGCCAAGTTGCTGTAAAAATCCAAGAAGACAGATACTGTAAATCAAGGAAAAATGACTAAGGATCACCATTCTTTTATCAGAAGAGAATATGTCACAGCTTTCCAAAATTTATTAAAGTTTTTTTTTTTTGGTACCGGGGATCAAGCTCAGGACCCTGTGCTTGCGAGGCAGGCAGCAGAACCACTGAGCTAAATCCCCAGGCCTACTGTATTAAAGTTTTGAAGAAATGAAATAACATTCATTTCTAGCTTGAATAAATAAAAGCGTATGAAGCAGAGCTCTGGGAATCATGATATTCAACTGTAAATTTTAGTTCAGAACAAGTCATAATTAATTATAAGGGTGTAATATTTACATTTTCAGTACCTATGTACCAGTATGTATGTATGTATGTATGTATGTACGTATGTATACATGATCTCACTATGCAGCCCAGCCTGGCCTCGAACTTTGCAGCCCAAGCTAGCCTCAAACTCCAGATCCTTCTATGTCAGCCTCCCAGGTGTTGGGATTACAGGTGTGTGCCACAACACCTGGATATTTATTTTTGTGGTGCTGAGGATCAAACCAAAATGACTTTGTGTTTTCTTTTGTGGTGCTGGGAATTGAACTCATGGCCTTGTACATGGTAGATATGAGCTCTGCCACAAAGCCACACACCTAGCCCAAGTTAAACAGATGTAGCAGATAAAGCTTTTGCTTACATACCCAATTTTCACAAATTTTATTTTCTCACTAAAGAACCCCATTTCCCTCATTTCTACAACTCTGACAGATCTGTCACCCATTCCTCAAGAATGTCATATACATAATTAAGAACAGATGCTTTAATTAGCTTTATAATAGGTATTATTACTGACAGTTTGACTTGTTTATTTCCATAATTTACAGTCCTTTTCTTTATAATTTTTAAAAATAATTTTTAGTTTTATTGCCACACTAGGAATTAAGAGTGTTTTAATGGGCACGACTGAAGTTATTAGTATTTAAAACAAAAAGTCCTTGCTTAATTTACTTATATTAAGCAAATAAATATAAATTTTCCCATTAATGTAAATTTTGCATTTGCAGTTTATTATATATGTAAACTATGTGTTTTCAATGAAGTACATGGATAGAGTGTTCATAAAATAAAATTTCAAAAATAAATGACAATGTACAGTATTGGGTCAGAAGACAAATTGACCTTAGTGTCACAAATTTTATGATGTATATTACTTGCAACATAGATTGAAATAGAAAAACCTGTGAGTATAGCTCACTGGAAGAGTGTTTTCCTAAAATGTACAAGATTCTGAGTTTAATTCACCAAATGGAAGAACAGAAGGGAGGAAAGAAGGAAAGGAGGGAGGGAGGAAGGTAAGAAGAACCAGCAAAAGAAAATTTGCTACTCTGATTTTAACAATACATTTTTAAAAACATTTCCCTCAAATTGAGAAAGATGGCATTAACTAGAATATCAGTCATAAAAATTTAGCCATGTCATTAAGATTTGAATTGTGAGGATGAGTTATTTTGCTAGAAAGACAGGAAACATAAAACATTGTACCATTTAAAAAATATATTGAAAATGGTAAACATTCCTTCCTTCAAGCAATATATTAGTCTATGAAAATCTGACAATTCATATTAAAGTTCAGGAAGTTTACTGAAAAACTCTACTTTTCCACTAATATTGAAAGGATTTACTGATCAATAGTCAAATAATTCTAACTAATAGTTAACAATAACATTTTTATCTTACAAATAAAAGACAAAGTGCTCTAACTTACCAGGCCATAAATGGTTTATTAAATAACAATTACTAATTACAATTTAAAATTCTAAACGTAACTTAGATTTTTTCCAGTATTGTTTTATGCTTAGGAACTGAATAAGGAAATACCATATAATCAGAGCCCTAAGTACATTTTAAAATTTTCTAGCACAACAAATTCCAGCAAAAGTAAAAATTTTCTTACAAAATTATTTACTACTATACTTTATTTATTTACGTTGGGTTTTTTTGACAGGCTCTCACTGTGAAGCCCAGACTGGCTTTGAACTTTTGGTGATCCTCCTGCCTTAGCCTCCCAAGTGCTGGGATTATAGGTGTGTGCCAACATGCCAGGCTACCACTATATGCTTCAGAAGTTTAAAAGTGAAATGAAGCAATCAGAACCACACAGATGCAAACTAAACAGATTCAAAAGTAAAAGAGAATGTACTGCACGCCAGCAGACTCTGCTACCAGTCTGAAAAGAGGCATATTCTTACAAATGGCAAGAATTCTTGATGTTAAAATAGTCTATGAGGGATTTTTTAAAAGGAAAAGTGAATTTCTCACAACAAGATACATTTCATTTAAAATAAAGCAAATATTAGGCACAAAAGTGTCCTACATTCTCAATTTATCTTTTGGTCATTAATGATGGACCACCACTGCCAAGTCAGAAGTGATCACTTTCCCAGTATATGGCCATTAATAAAGAAACACAAACCATGCATGACCTAAACTTGATACAATGGAATAGGGTACTTTAACTGAGAATATGAATTTAAAGTACATTTTTCTGTAGATAGAAGGTAATATTCTATGGTAAACAAACCAAGAAGGTGGGAAAAAAAATTGGCTTTATAACTTCTGGGGTAACTGGTTTAACTCAAAACAACTGTTCAATTCAGAATGCAGCACCACAATATAACATACTTTGCAACACTAGAATGAGCTGACATCATGAAATTAAACTAAAAAGTATCCTCGAAAAATCTTTTTATTTTGTAAGAAGTAGCAGTTTATTATCTGATTTTTTGGTTTTAAGTTCTAGTTTTATTTATTTATTTAGTAGCGGAGGTTGAACTCAGGACCTCGTGCTTGCTAGGCAGGTGCTGTGCCGCTGAGCTAAATTCCCGGCCCTTCTAGTATTATTTATTAAGAGGCTATCCCACCATGAATAAAGCTATTTTCAATATTACAAATCGTCAAGGCATATATGTATAATATGAAATTTCACTTTATACAGTGTCTTTTAAATACCCTCTACATGCAATTAAATAATAAGCACGGCATCGAAAGAGTAGGTTCGGGGTAAGTAATAAATACTACGTCAAGACAGAGTTTCAATATTACAAGAAATTAAGTGTTCCCACCCACGGAGAGAGGCACACTTAGGGTGTGGCCAACCTGGTTCTGAGTCGCTGCTGTCAGAGGAGCTGGAATCACTGCTGCTGCTGCTACTGCTACTGCTACTTCTGCTGCTGCTGCTGCTCTCACTCAGACGGGATCCAATGCCAAGTGCTGTGGATGACTGAGGCTTCTCAGCTACCAAACAGGAAAACACATTAAAATGCCAACAGAATCAAATAGTTGCAAGAGCATTTAAAAACTGCCACCTACGTTTTGCTTGACGTTTTCCGTAATTTAATTGATTGTTGACCTCCAATAACTGCTTTTCCAACTCTTGTTTTTTCTGGGAATGAATTTCTTCTTTGGACTTCTTTACTTTAACTGTGTGATTTAGGAGATAAAAAAGTAAGTATAACCAAAAATTAACACAAATACCATACTGGACTTTTATTAGTATGCAGAAACACATACCATGGGGTTTTAATGGTCTTTTTCTTAGACATGCCGAAACATATTTTTCTAGTTCTCTTAATGTTGATGCTTTTAGTGTTTCTAAGTTTATCTCTACCTCGGCAGGACTGGAACTTCCCAGTGAGAGCTCTCTTGATTGTATTATATTAACTACTTGGCCCAGTTTATCTCCATGGAGTTTGTTTATATCCAAACTCAACTGTCTTTTCTCATCATAGTTCATAGGCTTAGCATTATCTTCATCTTCAGATTTAGGAGTAAAGACCTCTTGTTTCCTCTTCTTGGGTTGACTGTAATAAAATCACCGTTAGTTACATCTTATTTATTGTTTGTTTGGGACTGGGCAGGCAAACCAGGGCCCTAGGCATGCTAAATATCCACTCTACCACTGAGCTACATCCCAGTCAAATTTATTTTAGATAATGTTATTCTTATATAAGCCCTCGTAAAAATCCTTACTTGCTCTTGGACTTTTTCTTCAGTTGAAAATTTTTCTTCAGCTTTTCATCTCTATTATTAATCTTTTCTTCTTTTTTCCTCTTTTTAGTGTTCTCATTCTTTTTCTTTAGCTTACGGAAAGGTACTTGGGACAAAGCCTGCAGTTGTTGATGAATAGCTTTAAGCTGAAAAAGAAAAAAAAAATCTTTAAATATTTATGGCTGTAAATAATCAGAGACACTAGAAAAAAAATTAAAGCCTCCAAAGCCAAGAGTATTTTTTTGTGAAATTCATTTCATATTATATTTTCTTTAGGTTTTTATTTCATTTCAGAAATTCATTGTTTTGAAGGGTGTACATTAAACTTACAATACTATAATGTGTTCAAGCTAACACAGACCATGAGAGCTAGGAGTATTGTTCAATGGTAGAGAGCTGCCCAGCAAATGTGAGGCTTTAGTTTGATTCCTATCACTGCAAAAATGAATTAGAAAAATAAATAAAAATAGACCAAGAATAATTAGCATTTCCAGGCCACCTTAAGTTGTTTAAACATTAACTTTTCAGACCTGAGCTCAGAGCAGGTTAACATTCTATCACAAAAAATAGCAAATGTTAAATAGGATCTCATCCACAACATATCTCTGATTATGTCATAAATCACTTCAGTAAGAATCAACCACTCATTGTGAGTAGGAATATAAATAACACAATTATATTTAAAAACAGAATTTTAAAGGGGATTTAGCTCAGTGGTTCTGCGGCCTGCCTCGCAAGCATAAGGTCCTGAGTTCGATCCCCAGTACCAAAGGAAAAAAACAAAACAAACAAACAAACCCCCAGGATTTTATTAGTATATAGAAATTTGAGTATGAAAGACTAATTACACATGACAAAATATGCAATAAGTAAATAAAATTGCATTTGCTAAATGGTCTAATTACAGTAGCCTTAAATCTATAAAGAAGGCAGGGATGTAGCTCAGTGGCAGAGCATTTGTCTACCACGTGTGAAGCCCTTGGTTTGATCCACGCTAATATACACACACAAAGTAAGTTTTGTATAAGGGCACACAATTATAATTCTAGTTACTCTTTGAAAGTTCAAGGCCAGCCTGAGTAACACAGAGATCCTGTCTCAAAATTAAAAAATAAGGGCTGGGGATGTAGCTCAGTGCTCCCTAGGTTTAATCCTTAGTACCAACAAACAAACAAATGAAAAGCCTACAAGAATTTCAATAGATGAGCTTGTAGAAATATCATCAAAATCTGTATTAGTAACAATAAACTACCTGCTCCTGAAGCTTTGCAAGACATTTAACTTGTTCATCTTCAGAATCATCAGAAGAGTTATCTTCAGAGGAAGCTTCACTACTGCTTTCTCTACTAAGGGTTTTTGTAGTACCTGTTGTGATGTTACATACAGGAGTGCTCTCGATAGGTTCATCAGAGATTTTGGCAAAATGCACTTCAAAAACATCCTATGATGGAAAATTAGACTGTTAAAAGTATTCTGCATTTATAATTTAAGGCAGCAATAACACCTTTTAACAGAAAGAATTTCATTGTTGTATTTTGACCAGAATTCTTGTTAAAGACATACCAAGGTCATAAGTTTCTCTGCATGCCAACTTTGGCAATTTCTCTCCATTTTTCTAAACAAGACAATCTCAAGTTATATAGAGGATCTTCTTTTAAGAACTCTATAGTTGGTGCATAGTATTACCTTCAGACTCAGACATCCTTGGACCTTCTCTTGAATGGGACCTTCTCTAATCAACCCCATCTCATATCTACAGCCCTCTCTTCACATTATTTCTCATTTCTTCTGTATCACAGATAGGTTCATTAAAAGATTTGGTACTACAGGATGAAATAACTCAAGACAAACCCAGAGTTTTAAAAGTGTAACTTATAAATTATTCTACACTATTTAAATTATTCTGTACTATTATTCTTTATCTCTTATAGTTCTAAAAATTTTCAACTATGTTCAGAGGAAAAAGCACATTTAAAGCATAAGTGAAAACTCACCTGAAGAGTCTTAGCCATTGCCACTATGTCATGATCTGGAGAATTGTATTTGTAGCAATTCATGAACATTAATCTAACATCTGCAGCAAATTCATATGCATCTTTATATTCTTGATTGTCCATTTTCTTCTAAATTAAGAAAAATTACAGGATTCACAAACAATACAGTTTAACTCAGTGACTAAGCATCCCTCTTTAAGTGTTTACATTCTGAAAAGATTCAGAAATACAGAAGAATGCAGAAAACAACAAAAACTACCCACTGTATTTGACAACTATTAAAATTATAGTTTCACATTTTTTAGGCTGAAAAAAAATAAAATAAATTTTGACAAGTAGAGATAAAGAAGGAAGGCATTCCAGGCAAAGAAAGGATAAGAATAAAATCAGAAAGACAGGAAAACAGTGCTATCAGATGGTCTTGAGTAGGCAAGTTTGATAATAAGAAAGCAATTAAAAAAAAAAACCTCCTTAAACCAATCTTGATCATCTGAATGAAAGATTTATACTAAAATCTGCTGAGAATGAAAAAATATTAAAAATAGAAGACTAATATGACTGTGGATTACACTTTTAGGCAGTTGCACATAAGATGGATAGCAAAGTGGGAGGTAGAGTAGCTAATTAGGCAGCCATTAGAAGAAGAAAAACTAGCAATACTATAGACTACTGGGAAAAATGTGTACATTAATGGATAATTCACAAACAAATATGAGAGGCCAATAAACAAACACCACACACTATATATATATATATATCTCATTGCAAAGTAAGGAAATACAAAACTGAATCATGAAACACAATCTTCTACCAATCAGATCACTGCCAATTGATAGACTTCAGAGAACTGAATTAAAGTCACCATCTTCTAGTTCTTGGAATCCTGCAATAGCCTCCTAACCAGTCTGTAAACTGCTGCTAGAGAAAACACTACAGAAATCAAATATAAGGTCATAATTCCCATGTTGAATGGCAGCTGTCTTTCTTGAGACTTGTATTTCCTTCCAGTCTCCTCTGTGCCTGCGTTTCCTTTGTATTCCCCATGCATTTCAAATTGGTACAAATATAGTATTCTAAATGTTTTCTTCATCTCATGGCCATTCTACAAGTTGTCTCTCCTGCCTAGAATATTCTTACTAAAGTCCTATTTATCCTTTAAGATTTGGTTCAGGTTTACTTAGGTCAGATAATGCTTCATGACCTCTGAGTCTGAGTTAGTACACAGGGAAAATTAGGAAAGTACTATTTTGAAGACATAGAGGTTAAACATATTTTCAGAACTTGAAGACACAAGTCTTGACTAATGACTAAGTCTTGCTAAGTTCCAGTTAAGATGAATAAAATCAAACGTACAGCTAGAAAGAAAGGAAGACAGGTTACTTATGAAGGGATGACAAACCAAGAGCAGATAACAGCTCTTCAAGAGATGCCAGAATGTTTTCCAAGTGATGAGGGAAAATAACTGTCATTTTAGAATTACCTAGTCAAATAATCACTTGAGAATAAGGGGACACAATAGCATCCAAGAAAATGAAATACCTAGGAATCAACCTAACAAAAGAAATCAAAGACCTCTTCTCTGAAAACTATAGCACTCTGAAAAGAGACATTGAAAATGATATCAGAAAATGGAAAGACACACCCCTTGCTCCTGGGTAGGAAGAATCAATATAGTGAAAATGGCCATACTTCCAAAACTGCTATATAGATTCAATGCAATCCCAATTGAAATTTCAGCAGCATACTTCACGGATCTTGAGAAAACAATCCAAAAATTCATTTGGAACAAGAAGAGACCTCAAACAGCAAAAGCAATTATAGGCAACAGAGACATGGCAGAGGTTATCACAACCCCCAACTTGAAACTATACTACAAAGCTACTATGATAAAAACAGCATGGTACTGGCAAAGAAACAGATCTGAGGACCAGTGGAACAGATTAGATGCAGAAACAAGTCCAGACACACTCAGCCATCTCATCTTCAACAAAGGAGCCAAACACCCTCACTGGAGGAAAGATAGCCTCTTTCAATAAATGGTGCTGGAGAAATTGGGTTTCAACTTGCCAAAGATTAAAACTAGACTTATATCTCTCACCATGCACTAAACTAAAATTGAAATGGATGAAAGATCTAAATATTAAAACAGAAATGCTGACCTGGCTGGAACAGAGGTTAGGTAGAACTCTTGAAGACACTGGTGTAGGAAAAGATCTTATGAGAATAAGGGCAAAGTATAGATATTGCCAGACACAGTAGCACACACTGGTAATCCCAGCTAATCAAGGCTGAGGCAGGAGGATCACAAGTTTGAAGCAGCCTGGGCAACTTAGACATATCTTGTCAAAAGGAAATTCAAAAAAATAAAGGGCTGGGGTGTATAGCCCTTGCCTAACATGTGCAAGGCTCTAGATTCAATCCTCAGTACTGCAAAAAAAAAGTAAAATTAGATTCTGATATGTTAATAAAGATTATGTTGCTGATTAAAAAGAAATAAAATTGTGTTTAAAAGAATCAAATATCTAGACAAAAATAAACAATAGAGAGTACAATGAGTAATTGCTTTGGAGGAGGACTAAGATTCTGAATAATTTTGAAGGTGGTATAGTTTATCTTTTTTTTTTTTGCGGATCAAACTGCTATAGTTTATCCTTTTTTTGCGGGGGGGGTGTGTCAAACTCAGGACCTTGTGCTTGCCAGGGTGCCACTGAGTTACATCACAGCCCTTATCCTTTTAAATAGTTAACCTTAAAATGAATATACATAACATATTGTCCATAAAGTTTTCCAATGATTTAAATCTTCCAGCCAGGTGTGGTGGTACACACCTGTAATCCCAGCACATGGGAGGCTAAGGCAGGAAGATTCCCACGATTTCAAGGCTACTCTGAGCTACACAGTGAATTCAAAGCCCGTGTGAACTACACAGTGAGATTCTGTCTCAAAAAACCAAAAACCAAACCAAAACCAAAACAAACGAAAAAATGTCTAAATTAGCAATAAAGAAAAGTTTACCAATCCAAGAGAAGACATCCTCCAAACAATGGACAGGAATAAAGTTATAAACTGCATAAATGCCTCACCAAAAATAAAGGATTAAAAAAATTCTAGAAACATGTAATTATTAAAAAAATATTCTTAAAGAAGATGAACATGGTGGTGCATGCCTATAATCCCAGCTACTTCAGAGACTGGAGGAGGAAGATCACAAATATGGACAATTTTGTGAGATTCTGTCTCAAAATAAAAATTACAAAATGGGCTGCAGGTGCAGTTCAGTGATAGAGAAGTACAGGGGCCCTCCATTCAATTCTCAGTACAAAAAAAAAAAAGCAAACTTGAAGAATGTGAAACAAGAAAATGTCCCATTATATAGGAATGAAAATTCAGGGTACAGATTATATTACATATTATAACCCAGATATTATGGTAAAGAAAAATGGGTGTGCCAAGGATGCAGCTCAGTGGCACAGAGCCTGCCTGGCAAGCCCAAGGCCCTGAGTTCAATTCCCAGTACACACACAAAAAGAATAGGTATGTTCACATGAGAATGAAAAAGTGTATTTTAAATTGTTCCAATGATTTGCTTCAGATGATATGTTCTGTTAAAATTTTCTTCAGCTTTTTCTGGGTTTTGCAATGATGAATTTCTTTCTTTCTTTTTTGGAGACAAATTCTAGATATGTTGCCCAGGCTGGCATCAAACTCCTGGGCTCAAGTGATCCTTGTGTTTCAGCCTCTAGAGAAGCTGGGATTATAGGCATGCACCACCTTGTGCAGCTGGATGAGTTATTTTTATATCAAGAAAAGAAGTGAGCTGTGGATGAAATCTCAGAACTTGGGAGGCTGAACCAGAGGCTTGAGAGTTTGAGGCCAGCCTGGGCTACATAGCAAGAACCTATCTCTTAAAAAACAAAACAAAAGTTATCCCCCTCAAACAGAAAAGAAGTTCTTCCTATTAAAGTAATATTTACCTTAATAGTCCCAAGATCCATTGGATTTTTGACAATGTCATAGTAGTTATGTAGACCCAAAGCATTAACATCAACAGGACTATGAAAAGGCCATGCATATGAAAAATGTTTCTTGGAAAGCATTTCTTTAAGAATTTCATTACAGTGCTTTAGTTGTTCAGTTATTTTAATTCTCTTTCCAACTTTACAATGTTGCTGTGAATCTGATAAAACATTTTTCAGCTCGTTTTCTTTTATTGCTGGCATTCTGGCTGGTTTTTTTCCCACAGGTGGTGCAGAAGATTCATTACTTGCTTTAACTACAGAAGTTGTAGGAGTTGTTGTATCTGCTTTTCTCTTCACACCCCTGGTAACCTTAAAGTAAAACAATTCAACAACAAAAAGTTATACTTCAACAAAAGCTATACTTGGGCCAGGGATTTAGCTCAGTAGTTCTGCCACCTGCTTTGCAAGCCAAGGTCCCAAGTTCGATCCCTGGTACCACACCAAAAAATAAATAAATAAAATTAAACCATAAAGTACCATTTTTTAAAAAAGCTATACTTAAAGAGATATTTATCAGTTAAGGAAAAAGGAGGCTGGGTATGGCAGTGCACCCTTGTGATCTCAGTACTCTAGAGGCTGAGGAAGGGGCTCATTATGAGTTCAAGGGCAGCCTTAACTACAAAACAGGACACTGTCTCAAAAAAATGAAACAAAACAAAAAATGAATAAAAAGAAAAAGGCAATAGAGATAATTTACACATACTATTGTCAATCCATGAATTAAATCTTAGCAAAGACTAATTTCTATTTTATAGGCAAAATAAACAGCACTAACAATTTCTTCCCACATTCCAAAAAATTATCTTGTAAAAATTATTAAGACAATAAAGACAGAAAATCAAAGTCATAGTTGTACAAAAAGGTTTCTGAATATCTGAAATAAGCAAGGGTATACATTTTAAAAATAAAATTATATGAATGGACAACTTTTGATCTTAATATTATCAAGATACTAAAGTTTAAACTCTATCAAATAAATCTCTAAAATTTGATTAGCATTCTAGTTCTCTGTTCACAAAATGCACAGAAAGGCAGAAATAGTATGACCAAATTCTTGTATGCTGAAGACTAATTTTCATATCAACTTAAATAAAAGTAAAAGCCAGGCAGAGTGGTACATGCCTGTAACCCCAGTATTCTGGGAGGTTGAGGCAGGAGGACTGCAATTTTGAGCCGAGCCTATGCTACTTAGTAACTTAGTGAGCCCTTTTTTTGTTTTGTTTTGTTTTGTTTTATTTTATTTTAAGAAAAAGGACTGGAGCTGTTCAAACCCAAATACTCCTAAAAAACCCAATAAACAGGTCCGGGGATTTAGCTCGGTGGTACCACCTCATAAGTGCAAGGTCCTAAGTTTGATTCCCGGTACCAAAACAACAAACAAACAAACCAAAAACCAAAAACCAAAAACCAAAAGAAAGCACCAATATTCTAGGTTACATTGAAAATATTTCAAGAACTACTGATTTAAAAACTGTAATAAACTTACCTGGACCACAGTTTGTGAGCTAGACTCCAGTAGAGCTCCTTGTGCCATGTTTAAGGGAAACACAGATGTCTCAGGAAGTACAGAGGGACTCTCTTCCTGCTTAAATACCATTTCCATTGCTTTAGGGGGTGGCTTTTCTTTAACAGAAGAAACTGATATATTCTGTTGAGTGCCTAGTGAAAGATGAACAAAGTCAAATATCTGAGTAAGCATAAAACACCATTCTCTCTTACATTCTAATTTAGTTCTGCTTTTTAGCAAAGTAGTTATTTATATAAGTACTTATTCTAAATATAAGTATACTTATATTTAGAATAAGTACTTATAAAGCAAACACACTCCCATTTTTGAAATTCTCCCATATATACTGTTGCTGATATTATTAGATCGATTTTAATGGATTTGAACCACAATCTGAAAAGATATAGTCCCAAATGCTGAAATATTGGAAGTTCAAAATCCTGCAAGTCTAAATTCCAAAACACTGAAATTCTAAAAATATAATTCTGGAGAAAATAATTTTTTTTTTTTGTACTAGGGATCGAACTCAGGACATCACGCTTGTGAGGCAGGCAGCGGCACCACTGAGCTAAATCCCCGGCCCTAGAGAAAATAATTTTAAAAATATTTATGTATTTTCTGGTACTGGGGGTTGAACCTAGGGGCTTGTGCACACTGCAGGTTTTATACTTCAGATATGTTTACATTTTTTAAAAGGGTTTGAAGAAAATAACAACAGCAAAATATTTCACAGGCCATTTTACACAATAAAATAGGCAAAAATAACATTATTTTTTACAAGTACAGACACTTAAGTATACTAAGAAGAGTTGCACAGGTATAACAGTTACAAGCATATGAATTATATTCATGAATAAATCGGTCTAAAAATAAAACTTCATTTCACATCACTTTCCACTCTCGTTTCACTCTGGCCTGTTCTGCTGACTGGCCCTGCCATCCTCAAAGGTGGTGAGCACAGCTAACTATTTGCTCTGTATGGAAGAACACATCCTCATGGCTCAGTCCAACATTTCCTTCCGGCATTTAATCATATGTCACCATCTCAACCACCTTCCCTAAAAATATCCTCTCTCTCTATCTCCACCACTCTCTAGTTCTTTTATGCTGCTTTATTTTTTCCATGCCATTATCACATTTGATACATAAGATACCTGTACACCCCTGGCTCTCTGGTTCTTCCTAAACAAACTCAGGATCTTAATATTTTCAGATAGTGTTGATACTCCTTAATATCTGAGTTCTCACAACTCACTAGAATTTAGGAGTCAAACAGATTCATATAATCTCACATCCTTTTATATACCAACAGTTGCTCTTTGAACTCACGAGCTAAACAGATATTTATAGTGAGGAATACTTACAATTACTTAAGTTCGTCTATCATAGTTTGTATTATGAATGTTCCCTAAAGGGCCATGTGTTGCTTTTGGGAGGTGGTGAAACTTGTAGAACATTAGGTCATTGGGGGTGTGCCCTTGAAGCAGATAGAGACCTGGGCCACTTCCTGTCTCACTATGTCCTGTCCACCACAACGTGAACAGGACTCCTTTGCCATGCACTCCTACCATGATACATTGTGCTGCCACAGGCACAAAGTAATAGGGCCAAGTGGGCTGAAACCTCTGAATCCTTTAGCCAAAGCAAAACAAAAAAACAAAAATTCCCTTCCTCCTTTGAAGTAGATTATCTCGGATATTTTGTCACAGAAATGCACAAAGGTAAGGAATACTTAGGTTTAATGAACAGGGTTGGGGTGTCACTTTCTCTCTCTCTCCTTCTTCCTCTTCTACCTTTCTATCTCTCCCTCCCACTCTATCTGACCCCCCATCCCCTACTTTGAGATAATGCCTCACTAGGTAGCCCAGGCTCCCATCACACTGCCAATCTTCCTGCCTCTGCCTCGTGAGTACCCTAGATTCAATCCCCAATAGCAAACAACAAAAATGTGTTATTAAACACCTTTTTCCAAAAGAACGTTCGAAAATGTTTTACCTTGCTAGAGATAGGAATTTAAGTCAGCAATAATCAGCACTTTGCATTAACCATTTAAATACAACACTGATCTATGTGTTATTTTAATCCTCATATAGAAGTGCAGAAGATCAGACTCAAGATCAACTTTTTGCAAAGTAAGAATAAAATAAGAACTTAAATAGTCAGTGAATATCTCACTGGATTGATTACAGCAAATTATAATCTATGACCCATCTTAAGGATCTACTAAGAATAAAGAAAAAATATAGCCGGGCTTAGTGGCACACACCTGTAATCCCAGCAATTGGGAGCCTGAGGCAGGAGGATCACAGGGAGTTTGAGGCCAGCCTGGGCTACACAGTGAGTTCAGGGCCAGCCTGAGCTACAAAGGGAGACCCTGCCTCAACAAACAAACAAACAAACTACACACACACACACACACACACACACAGAACTATCAATAAAAACAATATCATTAACTCACCAAAAGCCTATTTCCCAGGCTCTTAGCCATATACTGAACAATTACAACCATGAAAAAGAAATATTTTTCTGATGTTTTAGATGAGGAAACTAATATAGAATGATTAAAGAACTTAACCAAGATTATGTAGCTTTTTAATGATCCAAACATGAACTGACATTTGATCTATAATATTTTTGGTTAGCCTCTGCAATAAATCTATATGCATATTTAAAGCTCTCTCTCCATATATTTTTTTATGATCCTGGGGATTAGACCTAAGCCTTCATCCCGAGCCAGATGAAAATTTATTTTTTTAAATTTTGAGATAGGCTTTTGCCAAATCACTAAGTTTCTTAGGCTAGGCTCAAGCCTGTGGTTCTCCTACCTCAGTCTCCCAGAGTCCTAGGATTATAGGTGTGTGCCTCCATGCCTAGCATAACTCCATGTTTAGGTTGGTTTTTTTACATTCCAGGAATAAAACTTAGGGCCTTGCAGGTGTGGCACCACTGAGCTACATCCCTGGCCCCCATAAGTCCATATTAAAATAATATGATGATTATCTGCAAATATGTTCTCTAAAACTTTTTTAAAGTTATAAGCAAAATTAGAAAGACAATGTTCAGACTCAACAGCAACATTTCATTCATAGCTATGAAATCTATTGGCAATGAGCACCTTCTTATCAGTACAGTACATAGTTACAAGCTATACTGAAAATAGTAATAATAATATGATTTATTGGATGCCTATTCGATGAATATCACTAAGCAACAGGAAACCTGGCTGTAACCCCATTATCAATGCAATCTTCCCTCTTCTTGCATGATAACCATCCTAGTGATTAAGGTTTGGCAGACTAAAAGAACATCTGTACCAATATAATAGGATGTAGAAGAACTTCTGGATGTCTACCTCCCCTGAAGGATTTTATGTTCATATACACAAGAGAGACTGAAAGAAAGAGAGATCAGGCAGACAGATGACATAAATGATTTAACTCTTCTTGGCTTACCTTTCTTTACTCTTTCTTTAATCACAACTTGCTCTTCTTGTGGCATCTGAGATAATTTCTGCATAAACAACTTCTCTAGAGCTTGTGCCATAAGAACAACGTCATCTCCAGGCTAGAAAATGGATTAAATATATCATAAAGATATATAACATGACCACTGTATCAAAGTTTTTAAAATTCAGGCTAACTTATAGAAGGCAGTGATACAGTACTCCTAGTTGTTATTTCTTCTAAATTAGAAGTTTAGAAAATAGTGAACATTAAATTCTAACATTCTACCCCTTCAACTTCTAAAAAGGACCAGAATGCCTGAGCACCAGAAGTATAATTCAACCAATCCTATTACTACAACAAAGTAATACAAATAAGAATTTCTATTCCTCAATAGGTTAAAACAAAATGTATTTATTTCTGGGCAAAGTACTTTACTGTTTGACTAGAAGCAATTACTACATTTTAAGTTTTAAATTTGTTAAATGAATTCAGTGCTGATTCAATTTTAAAATCTTAACTATCTGATTAGAAGCTTTCTTATGCTTTATTTCACTGCTGAGAAAAAAATAAGTAATTAAAAAGTAACAGCCTAAACTGAGAACATTTATTTCTAAGTTAGGCAGCTAAGTAAAACTAGGGAACTTTGTTTTAAAGTATTAAATGTAAAGAACACTTTAGAATTGCTTTTAAATTAAGATAAAAGTTGAATGGTATTGATAACCATTGATAATGATTTTTTAAAAACACATCAGTTAACAGTTCTAAATCTTTCACACATACAAGGTGGCATTGATAGTAACCTTGGGAACCAAATCAAAACTTCTATTACATTACAGTATCACTAATGAGTGATTTTGTATAAACTAAATACTTATTTAAATGCTTAATTTTTCAAACTTTAATGGGATATGTCTTATAATATTTAGATACCATGAAACAGATCAAAAGGATACGATATTGTGGAAAACAGGAATATTGTATGGAAGGAAAACTAAATAAATAAATCCAGTTTCACAGATGAGAACAAATGTGAAGAGTAAGTTCAAAATGTTCACATGAGGTATGCTTGAAAAATGTTTAAATTTTTTAAAAAGTATCACAGTACAAGATACACTGCCATTAAACCCTCCTCATTTGGAACACACTTATGCCATCATTCTTGTCACTTTCTGAAGCAGTTCTGGAAGTCCTCTTTTGTAAGTATCTTTAACTGTGCTGTCATGGCTGCCTCTGTCTTCTGGCTTGATTCAGAACATTTGCCTTCCATGGTCATTTTGACTGTGGGGAAGACTCAGAAGTTCCATGGTGCTAGATCCAGTGAATAGGTAAATAACATGGCAGAGAACACATAGAAAATATTTTTATGAGCCTACCTTCCTGTCGGATGGCACTTGGCAGTGGCACTCACTGTATTTTTTATGAGACCTTGTAAAAACACTCACAAAAGAAAACTTGCAGAGCTGCTTCACATAGTGGCAAGAACAATGGGATAAGGGTGTTTGAAACAGGGGGAATATTTTGAAGGATATTAATGGCAATGTGTCTTAAAGAACGTGTCTGTTTGGGCACACCAGATCATGCCTATAATCCCAGAATTCAGAAGGCTGAGGCAGGAGGATTGTGAGTTCAAAGCTAGCCTTAACTATTCAGTGAGTTTGAGGCCAACCTGGACTACATAACAAGACTCTATCCAAAAAAAAACCTGTCATTAGTATTTCATTTTTCAAAATATTAAGCCATTACAGCTAGTCAGGTGAAAAGCCATCGAAATAGACTGAACAAATGTTGATATGTAAAAATTATGGAAACCAGTGAAAAACATTATCCTTAAATATATGTACAGTGGTCCAAATCAAAACTTAAATTTTGACATAAGTATACTTACTTATACGTATCTCTCCTATATGTAAAAGCAAAGAATTAGCCGCATAAGACTTACATACCTTGTTGTATAAATAACAATTTGAGAACATTACATTGAAGTCTTCTATACACTCTGAAGCCGTCCCATAATATTTATTCTCCAATCGCTTCTTAATTGTATTTAAATCCATTGGGTTTTTTATAATGGTATAATAATCCTATGGATTTGAAGATATTCTAAGTGTTAATAAGAATGAATTCACTACAAGTATTGGCGCACAAAGAAATTTCATAACTATACACCTGTGACTCGACAGAGCAACTGATCACCTTTCAAAAGCTATAATGTGGAAGCCAGAACATTTAGTAATTAAAAGCAAAACTGGCTGGGCATGGTTGCCCACATCTCATCTGTAACCCTAACACTCGGGAGGGCTGAGGCAGGAGGATCCCAAGTTTGAGGCCAGTCTGGACTGCCGAGAGAGACCCTGTCTCAAAAGACCAAAACCCAAACTGGCTGTCACAGTATTATTTTTCAGAGGAAAGAAAAAGCCAATAAAAATTAATAAAGACAAAACTTTAAAGAGAATTATCCTTGAAAAATAAAAATGGAAGGGTATCATGAAAAACAAAACCAAACCAAAAAACACCTAACACAAACAAAACCCAAAACCAAAAAACAATCAGCATGTATGGAATCTGACAGATTCAAAGTAAAATCCCAGCTCCACAACTAACAAGTCACATTACAAGTTATTCAACCATTCTGTTACTCGATGTCCACAAACTAGTAACAAGACCTAAACGTGAATTCTTTATGTGATATAAGTAAGTCTGCTAGGAAGTGTTAAAAGAAACTTCTTAGAGGCAACATTCATGACTACCCTTCATTGAAAGGTCAAGGGATACATCTGTAACAAGAAAACATGTATGATTTATCTTACACTGTTAAAATAAGAGTGTCGATGCCCCCCAAAATGAGCTTTTTTTCAGGGGTGGGGTGGGGTAGATACTCACTGTTGTATTCTTTAATAGTGCTGAATAAATCACGTGTTCATTAAAAAACTTTATGCTCTTCCTTTAAGCAGCCTGAGGTGGTGACCTGTGAAAATGGTTCACTACTTTCTTGACCCAGAAAACTCCACAAAATAATGCAAATACAGGTTCAAATCTTCATGTTCACTTTAAGAAGACCTGTAAAACTGCCCAAGCCATGAAGGATATGCATATACAAAAGGCCACCAAGTATCTAAGAGATATCCCTTTGACTAGTGGAGAAATACATGTTTAACTATCATAGCAGACTAGAGACAGCAGCACCCATAGGGACACTCACCAAGTTCACTAGGTATACAGCTTTGGGGATGAATGGGAGCCCAGCCACAGGAAGGCAATTTGAAGGAAGAAGGATAAGAAGAAGGGCCAATGCTGGATTTCTGAGGTTTCTCATAACCCACATTTGGAGGACATATCATCTTGGGGAAACATGAAAATTTCTCTGAGGGAAGAAGGAAGTGTAGTGGCTGCCAACAGATGCTCACCAGGCCCAGCTCTTCTCCTGCTGGGACTTGGGACCAGTGAATGAGGTATTTATTGGGGAAGACTTCCCCGGACTAGAGCAAAGTGGAGAGCACAAACAGGAGAGTCACTCAGAGGGCAGTGGTGGGTATACGATCAGTGAACCCAGAGACAAAGACAGGTAGAACGCAGGGTCCTAGCTAAGGGCCTAGGACTACACACAATGGAACCCATGAGGCAGTGAGAAATGCAGGGGCTTGCAATGGGTAGGCTCTGTGAGGACCAGGGGAAGAGAAGATGCTGGAGTGACACCAGTAGGGGCTTTTGGGGCTCTTCCCACTTCCTAGTTCTCAAAATCCACTGAAATTGTGTACTGGAGAAAGACTGATGAGAAGCTGAATAGCTGGGGCACACAAAAAAACACTCTGGATCAACACCTGCTGTGGCTCTTTCCTGCAAGTTCTTAGAAGCCACTGAAATTGTGAGAGAGAAAATCAGCAAGCAGGAATACTGAAGTGATACCCAAGCACAAAGTGCAGAGAAAAGCCATGAGAATGGTATCCTGGGGTGAAGGTGCTGCTTCTTGCCTATATCCTGGAAAATACCAAAGTTGAGACCAGATAAGGGTTCTGGCAGAGCAGAGGCACAGCTACAATGTGAGAGTGCTGTAGTCTGAGAGGTGAATGGTGCAAAGCAAATAGCAGAGCCTGTGATAGGAGCATGGTTTAGGAACCAAAGGCTATCACAAAACAGAAGCAGGGGCATGAGTACCCTGTCAGCATCCTGAGAACACCAGAGGCTCCTAAGCACAAAAGACTAAAGACAACAGCACAGACAAGCTGATTTAAAACTTTTACTCTAACCAAAGACTCGGGATAATTCTCTTTTTTTGGGTTATGCACTATATACTATATATACACTATATGTGTGTGTATTTATTATATGTATGTTTACGCATATATACCATATATGCATGTGTGTATGCTGCATATCGAAGTTTTGTGCATTTGCTTTTATAACGTTTCTTTTTTTTTAGTCACTTATGTCCACATCAGCAGTTGTTTCTTGGTGATATCTAATTGCTTGACTGTCTATTCAACAGGATACAAGTTCCTTATGTCTTCTTTAACCTTGTAATTATCTTTTTCTTATCTTTTCCTCTTTTATACATATAATATTAGGATTAATCCAAATGTCAGCAAGGTTTAATTATTTCTAACATATTATGCTTTATTATTTTCCCTGTCTTTTCCTGGGATAGCAAAATAGTACAGATCTCCTAAAACAAGATCTTAATAATTGTACTTACTCACTCCATTCAAAACAGTGTTAGGAGTTGAATTTAACATATTATTCAGAACAGATTAGAGGGAAACTCTCACATGGAAACAAACCCACAACCCCACATACATCACAAGAGACAACCACTCACCAAAAAGATATCCACACTACATCTGGAAAAATTCACATTTGTTCTCCAAAATTCTACACAAATAAAACTTTTATAGGCAAAAATATGCCTATAAAAACTCCTAACTCCCCAAACATAATCCTACAGATACTTTAAGTGGATGAAATTCCAAAGAATTAAAAAAAAAATCAACAGGATGATTAAAGAGATCAAGAAGAGACAAAGAAGTAGCTAAATGAATTGATTAATAAGATGATCAACATGCTTAAAGAAAATATAAATAAGAAGCTGAAGGAATTAAGGAAAGACAATGCAGGATATGAAAGATCACTTCAGTAAAGAGTTATAGGTTACAAAAAGCAAACAAGCAGTAATTCTGGAAATGAAAAACTCAAATGAAAGTGTCTGCAGTGGCTGGGCAAGTTGGCACACACTTGTATGTAATCCCAGCACTCTGTGAAGTTAGGGTAGTAAGAACACAAGTTCAAATCCAGAACCCCAAGTTCGACCCTAGTCTGGGCAACTTAGTGACTTACTGAGACCCTGCCTCCCCTCAAAAAAGGTAGAGGGCAGTAGCTCAGTGTAAAGACCATGGGTTCAATCCCACTACTGATGAGAAAAAGTGTCAGCATTAAGCAAGATCAGTCCAAAGAAAATATATCAGCACTTAAAGACAAGATGGATGTAATAGAGTAGTCAGTAATAATGGTAAAACAATAAGAGACAATCAAAAGATTATCTGACAGCTCCTAGACCACTCTACAAGAATAAACTTAAGAATCAAGGGAGGGGTTTAAGTAGAGGATAATGGCATAAAAATTTTATTCACTTAAATTATTGCAGAAAACTTCCCAAATCTAGGGAATGATACAGATATCCAGGTAAAGGATACAAATACACATGACCAGAAAAGAACTTCTCCATAACATATTATGGTCAAGATGCTAGAAACTTAGAAGAGAGAATACTAAGGGCTGTTAATGACAAGTGCCAAATCACAATTCAGAGGAAACTCAAGAGTATGAGATTTTCCAACACAAACCTTGAAAGTCAAGAAAACTTGGAGTGAAGGTTTTCAAGTCCTAAAAGAAAATAATTGCCAATCCAGATTATTATATGCTACAAAGTTATCTTACAAAATGAAAGGAAAAATAAAGACCTTTCATAATACAGATAAACTAAAGAAATTCATGACCAAGCCAGCACTGTAGAAAATACCTAAGGGGATCCTAAACAGAGAAAAGGAAGACAACACCATCAATGAGAACAAGGGAAAGAATAAATCTCACTGGGGAAGTAGTTAAATAAATGGAAAGCAAAGGAACCAAGCACTGGAAAAATTTAATGCCAGGAACCAGTGCATCCTCCTGCCTCAGCCTCCCAAGTGCTGGGGTCACAGGTATGTGCCACCGCACCCGGCTTAGCCCAATACTTTTGATGATCACAGGTGTAAAAATCTTCAATAAGATATGCACAAACAGAATTCAAAAACTAATTAAAAAGATCATACATCATGATCAAGTTGCTTTTCTTGCAAGGATGCAAGGATAGTTCAACATATGTAAATTAATAAATGTAATATACCACATAAATAATATCAAGGATAAAAATCACATGATCTCAATAGATGCAGAAAAACACACCCCTTCATGTAAAAGTCCTGCTGAAAATAGGTATAGAAGGACCTGACCTCAAATTGATAAAAGCCATATGACAGGGTCATAGCCAATATCATACCCAATGAAGAAAAAACTAAAAGGATTTTAAAATTCAGAACAAGACAAGAGTGTCTGTTCTCATCACTCTTGTTCAATATAGTAGTTTAACCAAGGGCAATTAGGCAAGAGAAATAAAAGGGACATGACTAAGAAAGGAAGAAGTCAACATATCCCTATTTGCAGATGATATGATTCTTTTCATAAAAGACACAAAAAGCTCCACAAGAAGACTTCTAGATTTGTGTTATGGCTTATATCTAGAAGTCCCCCTCAAAGCCTCATGCGTTCATAAGTGGGAAGTTTTGAAAGTAGCTGGATTAGGGAGTGTGAATGTGGATCAAAGGTGTGGATAATGGAAGCCCCAACCTGGGTATGGGTGGCACCGATCAATAGGTCTGTAGCCTGGATGGAACATAAAGTGACAGAAAGAAGGCAGGCTTGCTGCTGCACTGTCTCCTGCCTGCTTTTCCATGGACTATTTCTCTTCTGTGATGCCCCCCCTGCCATGCCACCCTGCCTTGAAGCCACCTGCCTGGTTGAAACCTCTACAAACTGTTAGTTGAAATAAACCTTTCCTCCTTTAACTTTGGGTGTCTGGTATTTTTTCTCAGTAAGTAACTAAGACAATCTGACAAATTCAGCAATGTAGCACGATACAAAATAAACACACAAAAACCAAAAGCATTCTTATATACCAATAATGAATCTATCAAGAAAGAAATTAGAAAAACAATTTCATTCACAATGCCTCCAAAAATTTTAAATAGATTGAACATGGCTGAAAAGAGGAAGAGTCATGTTGGACCTACTCAAGAGAAAAATCAACTGAATTTCTGAACTAGAAGACAGGAATGAATGCAGTTCATGACCATGAAAAGAAAGATATCTTAAAAATGGCAAGAGACCATGAAAAATCAATCCAACAATTGCAAGATGATGCAAAGAAGAACAATATACAATTGATTGGGGTCAATGAGAGAGTTGGAGATGCAAATGCCATACAAAGCCTGTTCAAAGAGTAATGGCAGAGAACTTCCCAAACATGAAAAAGAATTTGACACACAAATAAGTGAGGCCTATAGAACTTCAATGAGCCACGACCAAAATAAATCTACACCAAGGAATATAATTATCAAGATCCCAGAAATTCAGCACAAGAAAAGAATAGTAAAAGCTGTTGTTACAAAGGAAAGCCTATCAGAATCACAGCAGACTTCTCAACACAAACCCTCAAGTCAAGGAGAGCTTGGAGTGAAGTATTTCTTTTTTATTTTATGTTATTTTATTTTATTGGTACATTTTAGGCATACAGTATAATGACATTCATCATTGCAAATTTGCACCTTTACATAATCTCTCTTGGTTCTTATTTTTCCCCCTTCCCCTGCTCTCCCTTCAACCTCTCCATCCCTCCCTATTTACAAAGACTTTGTTTCCATTTTTTCATTTTCTCATATTAATTCCATTCCTTTCTTTCCTTTCCCCTACCCCTCCCACTTCCCCTTCCCCCTTGCCCATTTTCTTCCTATTTCACATTATCTATTATACCTTTTAGTCCTTATTTACACTTTCAGTTTCTCACACTAGAGAAACTATTCGGTATTTATACATGTGTGTCCCATGGAGTGAAGTATTTCAAGCCCTAAAAAAAACCCCCCTAGCCCAGACTGATGTATCCTGCAAAACTATCTTTCAAAATTGATGGAGAAATACAATACTTCCATGACAAAGAACACCTAAAGAAATTCATGACCAACAAACCAGCACTTCAAAATGTTCTGAAGGACATTCTAGAAAGAAATAATAAGGACTACAACTCCATGAACACCAAAAGAAAGAAGCCACCAGGGAGGGTAAGCAACTGAACAGAGGGGAAAGACAGGGAACCAACAGCAGGAAAATAATATGACAAGGATAAGCCAATACATTTCAGTTATAACCATCAATGTAAATGGTCTCAATTCACCAATCAAAAGAAACACATTGGCAGAATAGAATAAGAAGTAACATGCAATAATATGCTGCATACAGGAAACACATTTAATTAAAAAAGAAATTCATTCACTGAAAGTCAAAGGATGGAAAACAATACTCTATGTGACAGGAATCCAGAAAAAATCACGGGTAGCTATTCTATTTACAGACACAGTGGATATCAAGCCAAGACTGATTAATAGAGACAAAGAAGGTCACCACATCCTTGTAAAGGGAACAATCCAAGAGGAGGAGATAACAATCATAAATATATATGCACCAAATAGCAACGGACCCAATTATATCAAACAAATATTAACAGAATGAAAAATCAAATAAGCACTAACACAATTGTAATGTGGGTCCTCAATACTCCAGTCACAAATAGATGGATCAGCTGGATTAAAAAATCAACAAATATCAGAACTGAACCAAATTTTTGAACAAATGGACTTAGTAGATATCTACAGAGTGTACCATCCCAAAACAACAGAATACACATGCTTCTTCTCAGCTGCACACAGGATGTTTTCCAAAACAGACTACATACTAGCTCACAGAACATGCTTAAGTAAATGCAAAGGAATTGAAATTATCCCATGCATATTATCAGACCACAGTGCAATAAAATTGGAAATCAATGGCAAAAGAAACCACAAAAACTTCATAAACACATGGAAACTAAATGACACCCTCCTGAACAACAAATGGGTCACAGATGAATTTAAAGAAGAAATCACAGTTTCTAAAATTAAATGATAATACCAATACAACATACTAGAACTTATGGGATGCAATGAAAGCAGTCCTATGAGGGAAATTTATAGCAGTGAATTCCCATATCAGAAAAAGAGTGAGCTGACTCAAATAAACAACCTAATGTTGAACCTCAAACTTCTAGAAAAAGAAGAACAAGTTAAACCAAAGCTCATACAAGGGAAGAAATTATAAAGATCAGAGCAGAAATCAATGCAATGGAGACTAGAAAAAAATACAAAGAATCAATCAATGTTCTTTGAAAAGATTAAATAAATTGACAAACCCTTAGCCAACCTTATCAAAAAAAGGAAAAACTCAAATTCATATAATTAGGAATGAAAAAGGTGAAATCACAACAGATCCAGCAGAAATCCAGAAGATCATCAATACTTTGAGAACCTGTATTTTAATAAGATGGAAAACACAGAAGAAATGGACAGATTCCTAGATACATATGAATTACCAAAGCTGAACCAAGAAGATATAAAAATTCTAAATAACCGAGTATCAGTCAATGAAATTCAAAAAGTAATTAAAAACCTACCAACAAAGAAAAGCCCAGGCCCTGACAGATTCACTGCTGAATTCTATAAGAAATTTAATGTCACCACTCCTCAAACTCTTTAATGAAATTCAAAAGGAAGCAGCAATACTCTCAAAGTCATTCCTGGAAGCAAGCATTACCCTGATACTAAAACCAGAAAAGGATCCAACCACAAAAAAGAACTACAGGCCAATCTCCTTAATCAACATAGATGCAAAAATCCTCAATAATATACTGGCAAACACAATGCAGGAAATCATCAAAAAGATTATACACCACAACCAAGTAGGATTCATCCCAGGGATGCAGGGATAGTCCAACATATGCAAATCAATAAATGTAATAAACTACATTAACAGAGCCAAGGACAAAAATCATATAATCATCTCAATAGATGTAGAAAAAGTGTTTGACAAAGTCCAACACCCACTCATGATAAAAACCCTACAGAAAATTTGAATCAATGGTCTTTATCTCAATCTGATAAAAGCCACCTATGATAAACCAACACCCAACATCATACTGAATGGACAGAAACCGAAAGCTTTCACTCTAAAATCAGGAACAAGACAAGGATGCCCACTGTCACCACTCCTATTCGATATAGTTCTGCCAAGATTAGCCAGAGCAATTAGATAAGAGAAAGAAATAAAAGGAATATGGATAGGCAAAGAAGAAGTTAAATTATCATTATTTGCAGATGCTATGATACTCTACATAGAAAACCCCCAAAACTCCAACAAAAGACTTCCAGATTTAATAACCAAATTCAGTAGTATAGCTGGATATAAGTCAACAAGCAAGAATCAAAAGCATTCCTGAATACAACAAACTTACTGACAGAGAAACTAGGGAAACAACACCTTTCACAATAGCATTCAAAAAAATGAAATTCCTAGGAATCAATCTAACGAAGGAAGTAAAAGACCTTTACAATGAAAACTACAGTACTCTGAAGAAGAAGATCGAAGAGGTTATCAGAAAATGGAAAGGTATCCCCTGTTCTTAGTTGATAATGGCCATATTTCCAACATTGTTATACAGATTTAATGCAATACTGACCAAAGTCGCAAAAGGATATCTCACAGAAATAGAGAAAATAATCCTAAAATTCATTTGGAATCAGAAGAGACCTAGAATAGGTCTGGGCAATAACAACAAAAAGCTATTCTGGGCAACAATGGCAAGAAAGGTGGCATCACAATCCCTGACTTGAAATTATACAACAAAGCTACTATGATAAAAATAGCACAGGGGCCTGGAATGTAGCTCAGTGGTGCTGCGCCTGCCTGGCAAGTGCGTCTGCCTGGCAACAACCTGAGTTCGATCCCCAGTATCAGGGAAAATAACCCCCAAAAAACAAAAAAGCCCAGCATGGTACTGGCAAAAAAGTAGACCTCAGAATCAATGGAACAGATCAGAAGATGCAGAAACAATTCCAAACATACTCAGCTTTGACAAAGAGGCCAAACACCTTCACTGGAAGAAAGCCTCTTTAATAAAAGATAGCTGGGAAAACTGGCTTTCCACATGCTAAAGATTAAAACTAGACCTGTATCTTTCACAGAAGAAAAAGGTATCACAGAAGAAAATGAATAAAAATATTGCATGAGATTAAATTCAGCATAAAATAAATGCAAATAAAAGTATATGTGTGCCTGTGTGTGTGTGTGTATATATATATACACACACACACACACAGGCACACATATATATCCACAAATATCTAGGTATATAAAATGTTAAAGACTGGTTATTTCTTAAATTAACATAAGACATACTTACAGGTAACTTCAGTTTCACAGCATCTACAGGCTGTTGAAAAGGCCAAGAAAAAGCATGCTTCCATAAAGCTTTTAGGACAACTTTTTGTAGATACTGCAGTTGATTTGTCAGTCGCCCATTCTTCTTAGTATTTATATATTCTGGTGGAGGTGGGTTAACAATAGCTGTTTGTCGACTTGGCAGGGACATTGTTAACTACTTCAAATCTGGATACTCTAATTCTCTATAAATATATGTCCTGAAAAAGAAAAAATGAATACTTTAGAAACACCTTAAAACTTTTTTGTTTTTGTGGTACTTGAGATTGAACCCAGACAGCATTGAGCTATATCCCCAGCCATTTTTATATATTTATTTTGAAACAAGGTGTCACTAAGTTGTCCAGACTGGCCTGAAACCAGTGATCCTCCTGCCTCACCCTCCCAGGTAGCTACCATTACAGGGTGCACCATTCCATGGGTAGCTAGACTAAAAGTGGTTTTCATAGGAACTCCAAAGAAAAAGATGCCATATTTAAAACACTTGTAAGACAGAAAAAAGGGGCAAACAACAAATTAAATTTTAAATAAATACCAACCTTTCTCTAAACAAGTAATATAAGTTGTTTCATTTACATGTACTTTAGTCTTAAGATGGTTTAATTATTTCAACATTTCACAGAATTTCTCTCTGCCTTTCAAAACACAAACTAAGGTCTTAGTAGGAATAGTCTCTAAATTTCTGGTTAAAGAAACAGCAAGGAATGTAAAACATATTATTAGTATCCAAGTATCCTACAATTGTTCATTTTTGGGGGGGGGCGTACTGGGGATCGAACTCAGGTCCTTGAACTTACAACTGTTAATTTAATGACGGGAGAAAAGTAAAGGATTTTTCTGGCTAATTTTTCTTTTTTTGTTGTTTTTCCTGGCTAATTTAAATAAAGCGACTTTTTTAAAAACTCAATTCAGTTAGGGACAGTGTTACATCCCTGTAATCCCAGCTATTCCAGCCTAGGCAATTTAGTGAGACCCTATCTCAAAACATAGATCTAGGACAGCAATGCTGAACCTATGGCATGCATATCATAGTGGCTATTTACATCATCGAAAACTCTAAAAGATTCACCATCTCTGGTCTAGGATGTAGCTCACTGGTCAAGTGGAGGCCCTAAATTCAATCTCCAATATCAAAATACATGCATACATATATACATACAAACATTTTACAGGGACTGGGAGTGTAGCTCAATGGTAGCGTGTGCTTAGTATGAGCAAGATCCTAGATTTCAGCCTCAGTACCAAATGATAATAACAGTAAAAATATTAAAAATGAAAGTAAAATTAATCTCAGAGAAGGGGAGAGAAAGGGGGGCAGGAGAAAGAAAGAGAGGGAGAAGGAAGGAGAATGAATCAGCTGTTAAGTTCTTATATATAATAAATTTGTTTAAAGTGATACTCTAGATAGGTTTCAAGGAAGAAAATACTAAAGTGGAGAAGCCTTTAGGTAGGAACAGACTTTGTGTCCTTAATGGCAGAGTACAGAAAAGGGGACAGTAGTTTTCTGTAGTTGTTTTGGTTTTGTTTTTTGAGACAGGATCTCGTAAGAGGGGAGAGTAGTATAAAAAGAAAAAGCGGACAGTGGCTAGATTACATAGACTTCTTGACAATGGTAAGAACTTAAGTTTTATCCTCTAAATGCAGGCCAAGGGAAGACTGAAGAGAGCAGGACTGGAACAGACAGGCCATTAAGGGGCTTCTGAAGTAGTCCAGGTAAGAGAGAGATCGTAAACTGGTCTGACTTTAGCCCCCATCATCCTCACTCTTTCTCTCCCGCCAATGTCATCTCTTTTTACCAGATAATGATACTAAGACAAAAACCTAGACATCTTCCTGCTTTCCTTAAGCCTCCTCCCAACCATCCCAGTCAATCTCTTCTTAAATCCTTTTATTCCTCCTTGAAAATAAATCTATTCTCTGTTTCTTTCCCACTAAAACCTTCGTCCCAGTATATATCATCTCTTACAACTGGCACCCAAACTAGCTTGGGACCTCCAGAAAGAGCCTGGGCCATTGTTTCTTCAATCTCATCTTCTATTTTCTCATACTTCATAAAGGTTTTACCTCTTTTCCATAATGATCTTCTTTTCCCCCCGAGTCCTGTCATTTCATTAATTATTCCATTATTGCCATTGTTATATGTTTCTTTTTTATTAGATTTAGATTTAAGCACAAGGTCTCAAGTTCCATCCCCTGGTACCCACCCCCTCAAAAAATCAACATAATAAAGAAATCAGTTCTATTTCTATACATACAACCAAACTATCCAAAAAGCAGATCTGAAGTATAGCTCGGGTAGAGCACTTATCTAGCATGCATGGGGCCTTGGGTTTGATCCTTAGCACTGCAAAAACTATAATAAAATAAAATGCTTTGGAATAAAATTAACTAAGGAGCTTAAAGATCTGTGCACTGAAATCTATAACCGATAAAAGAAATTGAGGAAAACACAAATAAATGAAAGATATTCATGTTCACAGACCAGATGAATTAATACTATGAAAATATTCATACTATCCAAAGTGATCTACAAATTCAATGCAATCTCTATCAAAATTTCAATAGCAGAAATAGAAATAGAAGAATCACACAGAAATAGAAAAAAGAATCCTAAAAGCGATCTAGCAATCATTTATTTATTGAGGGCCGGGGTATCAAACCTAGGGGTGCTCTACCACTGAGCTACATTTTGAGGCAGGCGAGGCAGGCGCAGCGCCACTGAGCTAAATCCTTAGTCCTACATCTCCCTTTTTATTTTTTTACTTTGAGACAGGATCTCACTAATTTGTCCAGGCTGCCTTCAAACTTGGCCATAATACTGCCTCAGCCTCCCAGAATACTAGGATTACAGGCATCCACCACCATGCCCAGCTACCAAAGCAATCTTAAAAACAAAACTGGAGCCAGGCATGGTGGCACATGCCTGTAATCACAGCATTTGGGAGGCTGAGGCAGGAGGATTACTGCCAGTTAAAGGCCAGCCTGGACTACACAGTGAATACAAGGCTAGCCTAGAATATACAGTAAGACCCTGTCTCAAATAAACCAAAAACAAAAACCAAAAAAACCAAACACACACAAAGCTGGAGGCATCACATTCCCTCTCCAGCTATCAAACTACATTACAAAATCTCTATTAATCAAAACAGCCTGATATTGGCATAAAAATAGACATGGACCAGTGGAACAGAACAGAGAACCCAGAAATAAACACATTTACATAAGGTCAACTAGTCTTTGACAAAAAATATACAATGGGGAAAAGAAAGTCTCTTCAGTAAATGCTGCTAGAAAAAATCCATACACAAGAGTGAAATTGGACTCTTGTTTTACACTATATATAAAAATTAACTCAAAATGAATTACTTGAATGTAAGCTCTAAAACGACAAAACTCCTCAAAAATAGGGGAAAAATGCCTTAACACTGGCCGGGGTGATCATTATTAATATGACAGCATAAGGACAGACAACAAAAGCAAAAATAAACAAATGGCACTATATAAAACTAAAAAGCTTCTATGTAGCAAAGGAAACAATCAACAAATGAAATCTATAGAATCAAAGCAAATATTTGCAAATAAATGACTGATATGGGGCTAATATCCAAAATATATAAGGAACTCAAACAATAGAAAAAAAATTAAAAAGTGGAAAAAGGACTTGAATACCTATTTTTCCCAAAGAAGACATACCAAAAAGATAACAGGTATATAAAAAGATGCTCCGTATTACTAATCACCAGAGATGCAAATAACAAAGAGCTATCATACCTGTTAGGATGACTTATCAAAAGGACAAGATAACGTGTTGGAGAGGGTATGAAGTAAAGGAAACCCATGTACACTGTTGAAGGAAATGTAAACAACATGGGATCTCCTCCAAAGACAACTACCATATGATCTAGCAATCTCATTTCTGGAGAAAAAAAAATACATACGAATGAATTATATATGGATGAAAGAAGTCAGTATCTCAAGGAGATGCTGGCAAACCCTCTTCATTGTGAAATTATTCACAATAGCCAATCCTGAGAAAAGGGAAAATCTTGCCAATTTCAGTAACACAGGTAAACCTACAGGGCATTATGCTAAGTTAAATAAGCCAGATACAGGAAGACAAATACTGTATGATCTCACTTATATGTGGAATCTAAATAAGTCAAACTCAAAAACAGTAGCCAGGCTGGGGATGTAGCTGTTGTAGAGCACATGTGCTGAGCATGCACAAGGTCCTGGATTAAAACCCAGCACCACAATACAAACAAACAAACAAACAACAAAAATGGAGTAGAATGCTGGTTGTCAGGGGCTGGGAGGTAGGAAAAAAAGAGGAGGTACTGATTAAAGGACACAACCTTTCAGTTATAAGATGTGGGGATCTAATGTATCTTAGGGGTAATGATGAATGTTTTAATTTGATAATGTATTATATAATGCATATATATATTTAAAATTACATCATATACTTGGAATGTATATTTGTCAATTAAATATTTTAATTAAATATATTTGTCAATTAACTATTTTAAAGTAAAAGACAATGTTTTCTGGTCACATTTAATTATATGGAATTAATATCTGCTAGCATCTTGTCATACAGACATACTCTGGCCAGTACCTTAATTTTTTTCCTGAAAAATACCTTCCCAAGCCAGGTGTGGTGGTGCATGCCTGTAATCCCAGCACTTCCGAGGCCAAGGCAAGAAGATCACCTTGAGATTGAGGCCCACCTGGGCTACATAGTGAGCTCAAGGCCAGACTGAATTGCACAGCAAGACCCTGTTTCAAACCAACCAACAAACAAAAAAACAAAACAAAACTTTCCTGTTATGGCTTGTATCTAGATGTCCCTCTAAAGCCTCATGCAGTCCCAGGTGGGCCTTTATGGAGGTGGCTGGATCTAGGGTGTGTGATGCTAGGATCAAGGATTCGATTAGATTATGGATGTGAGTACTACCTGCCCTAAGGGTGGTAGCTGTCATAAAATAAAAGGGAAAAAGGGTTGTTGCTTGTCTTTTGTTTTTTGCCTTCTAATTACCCTGCCTTACCACGAACTATTTCACCTCTGTGATGCCTCTCTGCCATGTGCCACCCTGCCTTGGAGACAGTTGACTATGGGCTGAAACCTCTACAAATCATAAGCCAAATAAACTTTTCCTCCTTTAACTTTGGGTTTTGGCTATTTTGTCTCAGCAACAAGAAAAGTAAGACACTTCCCATACAAAACCTGAACATCTCAAGGCATGCTCCCTTTGGTGAACAAAGGAGCGGCCGCATGGAAATATTTTCCAGTCTTTGTTCACGAGGGGGACCTCAACAGTTTTCATCTTACAACAGACTGACCCGACAGTTTTCATAGCCTTATAAAAGACTTATATCAATAAATATTATTAAAATATATTATTATACTGTTTATATCAACTGTCAAACAAAGGGATAAATTCTAAATATGTTATTATGGTGTGCTTACACTGGTCATTTTCAAAGGACTAAATATCCTGTAAAAAACAATAACAAGGTTTTATTTTTTCTAGTGTACCAAATGTATTTGTACTTTCTGACTGTACAGGTTTTCTAATATTTGTTTATGATAATAACCTCCTTTTGATTCAGGTATTTACCTTTTCATACATTCCAGCTATTTATGACAACAGATACATACATGGGCTGAGATATTTTCTTTAGATGGTATCCTATCAAAAGATAATTTATTTATTTATTTATTTTAAAACGATAATAATTTAGATAAAAACTTCTGGTGTTTTTAAAAAATGAGTACGTTTAACAATGGCTATTTTATATCAAGCTGGACATTTAAATGTGTTACAAAGGTAAAGTCATCATAATTGTCATGGTAAAATATTATTTGTGGCTCTTTTTCTGTTAATATTCTACAGGAGTTCAACTACTAAAAAACAACCATGACTGATAACAGTAAGAGTTCTCTATATTTTAAATTCCAAAATGCTTGTTATTCAGGTAAAATTATAATAGTTAAGTTCATTACTTTTGTTACAATGCTAACGCTATTGACCTTCTCTTCTGGGTGTTCAACAACTAAAGTTTGGAGACCAAAACTAAAAGGTAACTGGGCTATGAGGACAGCCAATATTTTGGCCCTGGCCCTTCAAGGTCAACAAAGTTCCAGGACATGAGGGAACCTTCTCTACAGGGTCCTACATCTTTGGTAAGTCACTCAACCTCCTAAACTGGGAGATTGCTGGACACCAGAGGACAATGTACTGTGTGCCAAAGGAGGGTCATCAAGAAAAAAATCTCCAATGCTTTCACTGAAAGCAACTTGGTCAAGCAAGGCCATGACCCATCCTGATGGCTGACACTGACAGATAAGCAGACAGGCACTATGCATGGTTCCAAAGTAATGGCCTGGGGAGACTTAACTGACCTTGATAGATAACAAGAGGTTCATACTGATTGACACAGGTCTCACTTTAACTTGGTCTTAAACACCCAGCAGAAAAAATAATCAAAAGAGGTATAAAACAATGACATAATAATAAACCTAGACTTCAGAAAAATTAAGACATAGCCCACCCACTAAAATCTTTTGGTTCACTCATGACACAGCCATTTCAAAAAGACAAAACTTTGGGTACTAAATAGAAGCGAAAATCATTAATTAGCTACAAGTGTGTACAGATTCTTTTCAAAAAAATTAAAAGAAGTTCTTTACAGGTACCCAATCCTAGAAACCACTCGTCTCCAGATCTCTCCTTTTAGGTAAGTGTTTTTCTGATTCTGTGATAACTAATTAACTATCGTGTAGTGATCAAAAACAAAAAAACAAAAAACCATAAAGTAAGAGTATTGGGAAAAAAATCACCTGCTTGTCAGCCACAGTCAGGGTAAGTTCTATACCAAGCAGCTACAAGATTTATTCTTTTTAAAATAATGTACATCCTTGTTCTCTGTTTATGATGCCTCTTCTCACTGTGCTCATATTTCCTGGATACCTACCCGTGTCTAAAAAGATCAAGCCTTTTATGTTACACTTGATCGCCTTAAGTTGGCCAGTGTCCTTGTTGAGGTTATCAGTTCTCTTTATTTTTAAATATATCTAGGAGGCTTCCAAAAACTGAGAGATACAGGACTAAAACTGTCCTTTACACAACTATTCCATGGCTTTGCTGGAACTATCAACCTAAAATGTGTGCTTTCATGGCCTTGAATTTAAAGGAGAAGTCAGGTTCATAGTAACACTATACTCATCGGTATGTTGGCCTCCAAAAGACATTTGCTCAGTTACATACATCTTTTATATTCCAAAAAAAAAAAAAGGATTATAAAGATTATATAAATTGAGTTTATCACTTTTCCACTCATTCTCTAAGAGCAAGGACATGACACATGGGCCCTTAGATCAGGAGCTATGATCTCTTCCATAACAGTCTCTTACTTCTATAATAAATGAGCCCCTAAACTTCCAGCTGTCTCTGTAAAACCTACGTAAATAATAAATAAAAAAATTACATGTCAAATGAAAAAAATTAAAACTCAATGGGCCAGATAGATATGCCCCCCAAGGTACTAATCAACGGTGGGGTACCTTTGGTTCCTGGAGCTCATGGCTCCCCTGGCTATTACTACTCTTGGGACCCCTCAGTATTATCTGTTTAATTCTCTGTTTTGGACTGTGCCTGGTTCACTGTTTTCAAAATTTCTTGCAGGAACGACTGAGGACATTCACCAATCAGGCAGTCTCGGAGTTCATCTTTGCAGGGTACCAGCCAGTACGACAAAAGGAAGAGGTCCCCACTTGCCACGGGCCTCATCAGATCCAGGTCTAGCCCCGATCTTTGCCCCTTGTCAGCAGGAAGCAGCTCCAGAAGAGACCTTCATCCAACTATCATAAAACAAAAGCCTGGAATGACAGGTCTCCCACCACCTCAGCAGCTATTATGTATAGCCCTCTTCCTA
Source organism: Heterocephalus glaber (assembly GCF_053883595.1). Lineage (NCBI taxonomy): Eukaryota > Metazoa > Chordata > Mammalia > Rodentia > Bathyergidae > Heterocephalus > Heterocephalus glaber. Next base: position 26,965,361 of record NW_028258296.1, on the reverse strand, counting down.
TCATGCCTTGCCCCCTCCCCTGTGTGACATCATACCAAGATGGTTGCTCCCACCAAAGAATAAACCCTTCTTCCCAGCACGCCCCTGTTCCCGCCTAGAAAGTAACCTAATACTCGCTCACCTCCTACCACCTAGTGATGTCACGTCACGGGCTCCTCCATTCCCTAGTCACTACCTCACTCAACCCCACCTCAGGCCCTACAAACCTCACCCCAGTCTCTATAAAAGACTCTCGCTGCCCCGGCCTTATTGCTTTTGTCTCTCCTTTGTTCAGAGCCAGCCCGGCAGATCTAGTCCCCTAATAAAGGCTTGTTGTGGCCTGAAAAAAAAAACAACAAAAAAACCCAAACCTGAACATCATTGTTTATAGAAACTTTACTGTATTCATAGTGGGCAAACCTTGGAAGTAACCAAGATGTCCTTCTTTAGGTGAATGGCTAAACCATAGTACATTCATGCAATGGAATATTATTCAGCACTGAAAAGAAATGAACCATCGCCAGGCATGATGCACGCCTGTAACCCTCCGCTACTCAGAAGGCTGAGATAGAAGACTGCGAAGTTAAGCTCAGTCTGGGCAACCTAGCAAGACCCTGTCTCAATAGTTAAACAACAGATGTAGCTCAGCAGTTGAGTATCTGCCTAGCATGCATGACGTCCTAGGTTCCAAACCCAGTAGCACAAAAACAAAATAAAATTATCACCCCATGAAAAGATAAGGAAGAAACTTTAATGGATATTACTAAGTGAAGGAAGACAATATTAAAAGTCTACAAACTGCATTTTCCAACTATATGACATTCTGGAAAAAACAAAAACTATGGGGAGTAGAAAGATCAGCAGTTGCCAAGGATTTGAAGAAGAGAGATAAACAGATTTTGGGGGGCAGTAAAACTATTCTGCATGAAATACATGTGTCAAAATATGTAGAATGCATAACACCACAAATGAATGTAATGTAGGCTATGGACTTTGAGGAATAACGATGTATTAATTAATGTAGGTTCACTGCTTGTAACACTGTACCACTCTAGTGTGGGATGTGGACAGTGGGGGAGGGTGCATGTGTATTGTAAACCTAAACACCTCTAGAAAAAATGCATTCAAACACACACCCCTTTCCTACTACATGCCTGATTACTAATTTAAAATTTTTGTTCCCAGGTTTTTTTTCAACTACCCTTTTTAAAAGTCCAATATACCTATCTGGCTTTGACTTCTGCAATGTTCTCCCCCAAATCATTAATACCTTCAAACAATTTAAATCCTTCATTGTCCTTCCAGTTATCTTCCCAGGCTTCTCTGTAGCATTTAACATAGCTACCAATAAGGTACCACCTATAAAGGCTTTTTACCAAAAACATGCAGCTAAATCTAATTAATCCCTTACACTTAGCTTTCATTTAGCAAAAAACTCAGAGGTTAGAGCTGTGCTGTCCAATATGATAGCTTCTAACCACAAGTAACTATTAAATTTAAAGTAATCAAAATTTAATAAACCTTAAAAATTTGGCCACATTTCAAGTGGCAAGTGACTACTGCATAAGACAACAGATACAAGCCACTGTAATAATGCTAGAAAAGTTCTATGGAAGAGCACTAGAATAAATTAAATGAAACCACAAAGAAATATAGAATATAGAACATTCCACAAGAGAAACAGCTATTTATTCATTGCAGCACTGGGGAGTGAACCCAGGAAAACTGAGCTACATCCCCCAGGCTTTTTTGGGGGATAATTTAGGGAAACTGAGGTAATTATTCCTTTTGACAGGTATAATAATAGTATGGTGATTATGTAGAGAAAATGCATGTTCAAAAAGCCTAGTGTGAATGGTCCTATCTTTAATGTGTTTTAAAAGCCTGAAGAAATATACACAGAAAAACAAAAATGGCGATGACAGTTTTGTTGGAAAACTTTAATAAACTTAAGTATTCAATGATAGAAGGCTGCAGCATAGACTGAAAGTAAACAAAAAGACCTTGCTAATTGTTTTTGGGCAAAACAGCTAATATTTCATAATCTGATTATCTTCTCAGGGTTGAATGTGTGGCATTCCTTGGTTGGAGGCCCTTGTTTCAAATGTGAGATGAAGTTTACTACACAGTAAAGACTAAGACATTTTTCTACTTCCAAAGTATTCTTTGTAATTATTCTACCTTATGTTCAAAGTATTTTAATCTTGTTTCTTATTTTAAAAAATTAAAAAAAAAAATAACTTAGCCAGGCATAGTGGCACATGCCTACAATCCCAGTGCTCTGGGAGGCAGAGACAGGAGAATTCGAGCCTAGCCTATGCAACCTAGCTACTTTAAGAGACCCTGTCTCACAGTAAAAAATAACATTATATAGGCGACCTCACATAATCTATTGCCTGTCCTATGTGAAAAGTCCACTGTTCAAGTGAGTTGTCATTTTATTGTTATTTCTGCTTTGAAAACGTTTTGCCCATGGATATGTTCCTAAAAAGACATCACAAGCAGTTGAATCTAGCATCAAGAAGAATGGAATATCATGTAGTAACCACCAATTAAAACTGCCCAAAGATAATATTCCATGAAGGATTATGAAAAATTCTGGTTTTCTCTGTTGAAGATTATTGTGCAACAGTGTAATATCCCCTTGTCAGATTGCCCCATGGTTCTATGAATAAGTTGCCTCAAAAACCACATCCTTTTTGTCCACTCAATAACTCATTACAAAATAACTTTGGTAATTCCAGAGAGATTCTTGGTGCAAAATTAAAGGATTTCTAACAAAAAAACAAAAAAAAGGCAAACCAGAAAAACAAAAACAGTTTATTTGAATTTTAAGATCGACATGGCATGAAATTTTGATGAAAATAGCATACAACAAAATTTTACACCGTCCCATCCTTATCTGTCAACTAACCAGGTCTCTCCTACTGTTTGGAAATTTCTTATACAGAAATGGGTTTTTTTGCACTTAATTCTTAGAAAATGTCCCTGGACAGCACATACATTACTGCCCAATTCTTTTTATCCAGTTCTAGGGGTTGAACTCAAAGCCTTTGGACTAAGCCACATCTCCAGCCCTTTTTTATTCTCTTGAGACAAGGTCTGGCTAAATCACTCAGTGGCCCAGTCTGGACTCAAATTTTCAATTTTCCTGCTTCAGCCTCTCAGAGTGCTGGGATTACAGGCATGTACCACCTGCTTGGCTATTTTTTTTTAACAACTGCATAGTGTATTATCATATGGATATTATCACATGGATCATATTATCATATGGTTATTGTCATTGTTACTACTGTAAGCAATGTTTCAGTGAGTATCCTGGTAAATACATCATTGTATATATACAAATACCTATCAGATATATTTCTATGAACTTCTGAGAAAATGCTTTTTTAAATTTATTTTTTCATTAGTACATGTTAGCAGTGCATAATGATCACATTCACTATGGGGGATTTGTACGTGCACATAACACACCCTAATTCTCTTTTTTTTTTTGTCCTCCTCCCCTCCCTCCAACCCTTGTTTCCCTCCCATTTTACAAAAGCTCTATTTCCATTTTTTCCTTTTATTTCTTTACACCCCTTTTCCCTTCCCTCCCCCACCCCATCTCTTGTCCCCCCTTCCCATTTAAACACATTTCTCATACTTTCTAGTATCTCCCCCATTTTGCTCCTTATTTATACTTTGGTTTTCCTGAACAAGAGAAACAATGAGATATTTAAACTTGTGTGTCTGATTTATTTCATTTAAGGTTATGGCTGCATCCATTTATATAAATATCACATTTTCTTTATCCATTCATATATTTTGATGGGCATATGGACTATTGTCAAGATTTAGCTATTATAAATTGTGCTATTTAAACATGGGTATGTGTGTATCGCTGTGGTATGATTTTTAACACTTCTGGGAAGATACCTAGACGGGGAATAGCTGGGTCAAACGGAACCTCTAATTTTAGTTTTTTGAGGAATCTCCATACTCCTTTCCATAGTGGTTGTACCAGATTACATTCCCACCAAAAATGAAGGATTCCTTTTTGCCCTGAAGCCTCACTAGCATTTATTATTGGTTCATTTCTTGACAGCCATTCTTTCTGGTGTGAATCTATATGTTGTTTAATTTGTATTTCTCAGTGATGTTGAACATTTTTTCATGTATTTATTGGCTGAACTTCTTTCTTTGAGAAGTGGCTATTCTCCAGATGTCCATTCTTTGATTGGGTCTTTAAATTTGGAGGGGTCTAATTTTTTTCTGCCCACAGTTAGATATTAGTCCTCTCTGGACCAATGCTTTTAGCCATTCAGTCTGAGGAACCTTCCTGACTAGAATTCTTGAGTCCTGAGACTAGGACAATACCCATTTGTGAAGGTCCTTGCTTTCTTTTTTCTATCTTCAACTTAAAAAAGAAAACAACAGCAACAACAACAACAAAAGCAGGTACCAAGGACTGAATCACAGGGCCAAGTACTCTACCACTGAGCTACTTTTGCAATTTTTTTTTTTAATTTTGAGGAAGTCCTACCAAAGTGCCTTGTTGCCCAAGTTGCTGGCCATGAGCTCCATCTTCTTTCCTCAGCCTCCCAAGAAGCTGGGATTACAGGTATGCACCAACATGTACACACTTCCTGTGCTATTTCCAACATTTCTATATTAGCTTCTCTCTATATACACTTTCTCAAGTTCCTTAAAATTCCTTCACTTATGATGATTGGAGTTTTCTTGATGCCATTAATATCTCTGCATAATCAGGACTGAAATACCCTGATTGCTCCAAATCTTAAATTTTTCTCTTAATATATTATCTGCCTATAGCCTCAATCTCCTGTGTATCTCATACCAGGGCACCCAGAAAAACTACTTTGTCTTCACTCCTCATTTTACACTTGGCTTTTCCTCACTATTCCTCTAAAACTCCCCACATACTAGTTTAACACTTACCATGTTTCGTTATTAAGTCCAATGGATTCTTTCCAAATCTTACTTGGCCTTTCAGTAACATGTCACTTGACTATTATTGTGACTCTCTTAAAATTCTACTCTGGTTTCCAGGATACCATTTTCCAAATTCTATTTGTTACTTTATTAAATATTTATAAAGTAGCTGGACATGGTAGCACATTCCTGCAATCCCAGCACTCAGGAGGCTGAGGCAGGAGGATCACCGTGAGTTTGAGGCCAGCCTGGGTTACATGGTGAGTTTAAGATCAGACTAAACTACATAGAGATACCCCATCTCAAATCCTCCTCCTAAATAAATTTATGCATTTTCTTATGCAAATCTCAGCCACTCCAAGGTAACAAATACCTTTATACAAATGAATGCTAAATATAAATTTATATATTCTGTATATTAAATGTGCTCCTATTCTCCACCTCCCAAACCACTGCTTTTGTTTAATCATTTGTCACTTCTCACATAATGTAATGGTGATGTTCTAATTTTTGTCCAGCAACTCGCTTAGGACCATTCTTCAAGCTGGGTGTGGTGGCACACATCTGTAATCCCACCACTGGGGAGGCTGAGTCAGAAGGATCACTGTTGAGTTCGAGGCCAGTCTGGGCAACACGGTGAATTCAAAGGCAGCCTGAACTACACAGCAAGACCCTGACTCAAAAAAAAGGGGAGCGCATTCTTCAATCCACTATCCTTTATGTTTTAGCACCCCTTTTAATTAAACCACTCAACCGCTTCCCATTGCCAGAGAACTTTCTGGACACAAGCCCTCCTCAGCTGTCAGCTATAATAAATGGGCTCAAATCTGACACAGGGCGTGGCACATCTCTATTGTTCTCTCATCCGTAACACTTTATAGTATGTCCCCTGGTGCATCTCACCTGGTTCATCTTTTGCTAGTCCACTCAAGCTGACATTGGATCAGCCACTCAACATTTTGCAATTCTGAGCCAAGTGTGGTGGTGCACATCTGTAATCCCAAGACTCAGGAGCTGGGGCAGAAGGATCACCTTGAGTTAGAGGCCAGCCTGGGCTACACAGCACAACCCTATCTCAACCTCCACCCTCAAAATCCCAATTCTTCACTGTGCCACCGTAGTCTACAAACACCTCTATACCTCTAAAACATTTCTCTCCCAGAGCTTCACTCACAGGCCAGCACCTTGAGGTCAGGCCCACCTCTGATTCTGCAGCCCCCAACAGGCGTTTTTCATGTTCTGAAGATTTAATAAAGTTAGTTGAATAAATCAACCACGAACACGACCTTTCTGTCCCAAATGTCAACAGATTAAACATAGATGTCAATTAAACTCTTCTGCCATGCCCAATTTACAGTACGAAGAGCAATTCAGTCCAAGTGTACAACTCTGTGGACCTCACCCCAACCTCCTCCTTCCCACCGCTACTCCCCACCCTTGCAGAAAAACCAAGCTCGGGAAGGGGGGGGGGCGCAGGGAACGGGTACAAAAGGATCCATAGGCTTACAGTTCGTAAAGTCAAAGGAAAGCAAGTCACACTTCATCTGGGCTTCAGCTCATACCTCGGAAGGTTTCCCCTCAACTGCCTTGCCCGTCACCCATTGTTAATGGGGGAGGGGAGAGAGGGAAAAAAAAACGGTTCCCTGGGGTCGCACCAGATGGGCAGCTAGCGTGGAGTCACTTGTAGAATCTCTATTACCTTTTTTTAAAAAGACTTTATCTGATCATCTCTTTCTGCTTCCACAAGGCAGAAGTGCAAGGCAGCGCTTCTCTCTCCTCCACTCGACGTCGATCGCCACCAGCTCGGCCTAATGGCGGCCGCTGGCTGGCTGCGCCTAGGGCTTTTACGGTAGACCCTCCGCGGGCTGGCTGCTGATTGGTTCGAACCTGTCACGTGACCACGCCCTCAGGCGAGCAACGCCCTTGTCACGGCTCCACAGCCCAGGGTCCCAGGGTGGATTAGGGAGTGAGATTACTGAATGCCAGCCCACTGCAGAGAACTGTGGGTTTGGGAGTAGAGCGCTGCCCTGGGGCTTGCTGTTAAAACAACTTTTTCCACTCAATGGTTAGTCTTAAATAGTGTTATTTTAATGGTTTGTGAGTTTGGGCTTGTGGCGTTACCGTCGTTTTTCCTTCTTTTCTCCGGCTCTCCGTACAACTCCTGTCTCTTGCACATAATGAATGCTTAATAATATTAGGTAACTGTTGAGGCTAGAGGCAAAACGATCACATTGGGTTTTAAATGGCACATATGAGGTGTTTCACAACAGCTGCATGAATATAGTGATTTAGGACTTTGAGTTTTAGCAACTACCTCCTTAAAGTTTGTGGAAATATTTAAAAGTGTTAACATAAACCGGGCATGGTGGCACACGCCTGTAATCCCAGCAGTTGGGAGGCTGAGGCAGGAGGATGCCCACGAGTTTGAGGCCAGCCTGGGCTACATAGCGAAAACCCTGTCGCAAAAAAAACCCAAAAAAAACAAAAACACAAAAACAAAACAATAACAAAAAGTATTAGCATACATCACAAGACTATATTAGCACCAGAGCTGTCTTCTGGATCCAAATGCAATGATTTTGAATTCTTAATACTCATTCCTAGATGAGTGGGGAAGGGAGAGGACAAAAATAGCTTGTGAAGGGCTCACTAACGGCTCAAAAAAACAACCTCCAGTTTCCTGAAGCACAAATCTGGTGCCATGAAGAGGTTGGCATGTCTTAATTCCATGGGGGTGTGGAGGAAATTCCTCAGGATCAAGGTTTCACAAGAAAGCAGCACACCCTATTTACTAACCAGAGGTCAAATAAATACCTGGGTACACAGGCGTTATTACATTATTCAAAACACCTTTCTTTTGTCAGAGGATTAGAAGACCCTGATTTTTCCAGTAAATTCGTGATCAAAAATTGTAGGCTGGGCATGGTGGCCCACACCTATAATCCCAGAATTCAGAAGACTAAGGCTGGAGGATCACTGAGTTTGAGGCCAGCCTGGGCTACATAGTGAGATCAAGGGCAGTCTGAACTACATAGTGAGAACGTGTCTGAACTATGTGACAAGTCCCTGTATAACAGAACAAGCTGGTTGGAAATTGTATTAGTTAAGACATATTTGAAAGGGCTGAGATCCAGAAATTGGTGACCGTTCATGGAGAAAAAGGTTGCTTTCTTCTAATATTCAGATGTGCCAGGGATGTGGGCCCAAAATAAAGAGGAAAGTAACTTCTAAATATTCAAAAGAGCCTTTTATGCCCTGCTCAGGGGAGGAGTCCATTTGGCATTGTCCTGAATTCCCATCGTAATTTAAAGGGAAATGTCGGGAGCCCTTAAAAAAAAAGTAACAAGAAAACAACAACAACAAAAATTATCTAAAAGAAAGTGGCTGAGAGACCATCCAAAGATTAGGATATTATAGGGCTATTCTATGACATATGGAAGTAGTTATAATTATGGTTTTATAAAGCATCCAACATATATTACAACACAGCTCAAACAGCCTTGCACATGCTAGGTAAGTATTCTATCACTGAGCTACGTCCCCAACACAAACACATCTTAGTTTTCATCCTTCATTGTAGAATTTGATTCAACAAGAGCTAGGCATGGTGGCACATGTCTGTAATCCCAGGACTCTGGAGGCTGAGGCTGGAGGATCACCACCAGTTTGAGGCCAGACTGAGCTATGTAGAGAGTTCAAGGTCAGCCTGAACTTCACAGAAATACTTTGTCCAATTTAAAAAAAAAAATCAACAAGAAGAAGCCCATCTTTCTGGTTTCCATAACGACCATAGATTCACAAGTGTACCCAAAATTCAAAGTTAAAGAATTGAAATTCACAACTGGCTTTACATGTAAATTAAGAGGCAGTGTTATATATGAGATGATTTATTATTAAAAATGAAAATACTTTGGTTTCCTGTGTTCTTACTGGTTCTTCTTAGTCCTCCACTGCGTCTGAATGCTCTACTGCTTAGTCCTTGGAACTTCTCCTCTGTATAGTCTCTGGGGAGCACACCCAATCGCAAGGGTTTTCTGCTCCTGGCTCTCAAACTTATTTTGGTCTGTCCTAAACCTTCCTGTTTTCCCTTGGCGTGAGCCACAGCTCCAGTCTTCCGGGGCTGTAGGCGCGTCCCTTTGCGCAGCTTACAGCCCATGGAGGCAGCCAGTCCAAAAGGCTGGATCCATCCCCAGATCTTTAGGCCAACATTTTAAAAAAGATTCCTATTTAGGGCCAGGGAGTTAGCTCAGTAGTTACGCGGTCTGTTTCAAAAGCACAAGGACCCAAGTTTGATCCCCGGTACCAAAAAAAAGAAAAAAAGAAAAGAAAAAAAGATTCCTATTTCAGACGAGTCCAGGCCTACATAATTTTTTATCTGACTTATGAGAAGAGATTTCCAACTGATCTCAATGCTTCTGTTTCTGCCTTTGGCTCCCGTTTAAGAATCCTTCAACATAGAAATAAAATAATCTTGGGAATGCCTAAGTCAGTTCGCATCAGCTCCCTCCTCAGAACCTTTCAGAAACTGCACCCCATTTTCCTCATGGTAAATGCCACAGTCCTTCAGTGGTCTTCAAAACCCTACAGCATAGGGCCTTCTCGTCCCTGTGTATCACCATCCGGGTGACTGATCTCTCTGCCTGCGGGCTGTGCACCCCATCTCTGCTGATTCCTGAACACTGGCAGAGCTCCAGCTACTCCATCTGCCTGGGAGGCTTTTGCCCCAGAGTCGATGGTTCGCTTCTTGATTCTCTTTAGATCTTGATTCAGCTGTCAGCTTCTCAGCATGGCCTTCTATGGCTGGTTTCCATAAATTAAAAAGTACAGACATACATTCATTCATACATTCATTTTCTATTTCCATTGCTGCTTTACTTTTCTCCTCACATACTGTGTATTTGTACTTAGTTATCTGCTAATAGCCCTACCCTCCTAAATTAATAAAAGGTGAAAGATTTATACGATCTGAAGAGAAACCAGAGTATATCCCTCCTAGATTAGAAGTACTGTAAGGGCAAGACTTTTATTTATTAGTTTTATATATTCTTTTCTGCCCCCCTCCTCCATCCTAGTCCTGGAGATTGAACCAAGGGCCTCATGCATGCTAGGCAAGTGCTTTACCACTGAACTACATCTTCAGTACCAGTCTTATTCTTGATGTAGCCCAAGTACCTGAAGCAGTGCCTGGCATAGAGCAGGCATTCAGTAAACCTGCAATGAATACGTCAGTGAATATGTATTTGGATTGTTCTGCTTCTTCACAGAAGGAGGATATAAATTTATGACCACACAATAGGAAAAAGGTTGAAATATGAATTGGCATAACCTAGCCCAGTGTGGTGGCATGTGCCTATAATCCCAGCACTTGGGAGTCTGAGGCAGGAGGGTCACAAGTTTGAGAGCAGCCTGGGCAATTTAGTGAGACTGTCTTGAAAAACAAAACAAAACAGGACTAAAACAACAACCAAAAGAAACCCAGCATAACCTGTGTTTATATATACATTACCATGTGTTTACCCGGGAAAACTTACTTAGTGAATCATACATGAAGAATAAGTAGTTTGGCATGTGACACACTCCTGTAACCCCAGCTACTTCAGAGGTTGAGGCAGGAGGATGGAGGCCAGCTGGGGCAATTTTGTGAAACTCTGTCTTAAAATAAAATATAAAGGGCTGGGATATAGTTTAGTGGTAGAATGCTCCTGGGTTGGATCTCCAGTACTGAAAAAGGGAAGTAAATTTGGAGGTTACAAAATGCTCTGAAGAAGTATAAATATGATTTTTCAAGAAGAAAACAATAATGTTAGTAACAAGAAGGCTACTGAATAATTATTTTTAGAAACAGGGCCTCTTAGTTGGGAAAGCATTTAAAAAGGTTTTGAGTCCAATGACATGCATTAATTTAAGAAGAGGCATAACTTGTAGTCCTAGTTTACTTCCCATTAAATTGGTTTAGGGGCTGAGGATGTAGCATAGTGATACCGAGCCTGCCTGGCAAGCACAAGGTCCTGAGTTCTAGCCCCCGTACCAAAAAGAAAAGAAAAATTGGTTTAAAATGTGGCTTCTTGGCTGGGTGTGGTAAGGCACACCTGTAATCCCAGGACTGTAATCCCAGCACTTGGGAGGCTGAAGTAGGAGGATTGCTGCAAGTTCGAGGCCAGCCTGGGCTACATAGTGAGTTGAAGGACAGTCTGAACTGCACAGCTAGACCCTGTCTCAAAAAAAAAAAAGTGATGGGCTGGGGATTTAGCTCAGTGGTTCCGCTGCCTGCCTTGCAAGCACAAGGACCCAAGTTTGATCCAAGTACCAAAAAAAAGTGACTTTTTAAACCAGGTGTGGTGGCACACAACTGTAATCCCAACACTTGGGAGGCTGAGGCAGGAAGATTGCTGAAAATTTAGGATGGCATTCAAGCCCAGCCTGAATGACAGACCCTGTCTCAAAAAAAGTGCCTCAAATTTCAGTTTTTTGTTTTTCTGGTTTTTTGTGGTCCTGAGGATCAAGCCCAGTGTCTCACACATGCTAGGAAAGTGCTCTACCACTGAACTACTACCTCCACCCCTTTGTTTTAATTATTTTCTTTAAAAAAAATTTTTTTTCCTGCTGCTGGGGATTAAACCCAGGGTCTTTGCACTGGGCTACATCTGTAGCCTTCTTTCAAAATTTATTTTGAGACAAAGTCTGGCTAAGGCACCAAGTTGCCAGGCTGGGCTCGAACTTTCCATCTTCCTGTACTCCCAAGATTACAGTTTGTGGCACCATACCTGGCTTGGAAGGAACATTTTGAAGTTACCATTAAATACTCCTTTCTTGCTCCTTGAATTTCTTTACGTTGTACCTGAAAACCTCGGGTTTCAGCTGCTTTGATCTCCGTGCACCAAAAACAGCCCAGTCCTGGGCCAGGGATTTAGCTCAGAGGCACTGGGCCTGCCTCGCAAGCACAAGGTCCTGAGTTCGATCTCTGGGGGGGGGGGCACGACCAGCCTAGTCCAGGCTCACAGCCAGCACAGGTTCTAGTGGTGACCGGTGGTGCACCAGGGGTCACTGGGGGCACCAAGCAAGGGGACACGATGGGGGAGGGGAGTCCGGTGGAACTGGACACACTAGGAGACGTCAGCCATGCTGGGGACACAGCACAGACACAGGCTGGAGGGCACTGTAGTCTATGCAAAGGCACTGGGACTGGCAAGGGCCAGGGATCCAGACGCTTGATAACTCACTGCAGCTTCCTTCTACAGGCCTCTGGTCCCACGAGCGACCCTGGACCCGCAGGCCGGCCACTACACGGCGCTTGCGCAGGCACCTTCTGGGTCAGACAGGGCGGAACTGGCAGAGGAGCGAGGCGGGCGACTGGGCAGGATCAGCACCCACAAGGAAGCCACGGACTCAGGGGGAATGGGAGTGCGAGGGGTGGGGCGGGAACCTCTCGGAGTCCTAGCCAGTACACTTCCCACCACCACCGACCCACCGCCTCCTCCCCGCTCTGCTGGCCTCCACCACTTCTCTTTACAAATATTTTTATTTAGTTAGTTTTGCTTTTCAGCTCTTATGTTTCCATTCATTTTTAAGTTGTTTTGACAATAAAATGTATAATGCTTATCGGTAAGTACAAGCTTACAAACAAATGTAATTGGAGTTATTATTAGAAACAATTAAATTTATACTCCTCATACACAGAAGAGTCAAATTTGGAAGTGAATAAACATATATGGTAAGTAATGAATTATCTTAATATAATCATTTCTTTATTTCTTTTTGGTTTGGTTTTGTTTTTTTTCATACAGACTCTCTGTGTAGTCCAGGCTGATCTTGAACTCATGGAGATCCTCCTGCTTCAGCCTCTCCAGTACTGGGATCACAGGTGTGCGCCACCATGCCTGGTCAATATCATCATTTCTAATAAAGACTGTGGATACTTTTTTTGGAAGATAAAACAGTTAGTGTGGGCCATGTATATGAGAGATGCCATAAATTTTATATAGTACTACCTCAAATCTTAAGAATAATCAGCTTGAGAAAATTTGTAAGATTCTGTCCCACTAACCCTATAAATCAAGATTTATAAATCACAAAATAACATTCGAAGACACTAACATAAAGCTAATTTTGCATCTGGTATGGTGAAACTATATGATAAAAAATAATCTTTCTGCCAGCAATAAAATAAAAGTAAACAGGTGTAACAGGGAATTACAGAGAACATCTCCTTGAATGTCCTCAAAATTTCCTTGCTATCTTGATTCCCCAGACTCTGGCTTAAGTCTCTGTCTTAAGAGGAACCATCAGGTACAAGGAGCATCTGTTTACCCTTTTGGATCTCCAAGGGAATGAAGTGGAGCAAACCCCTCCTCCAAAATAAAAGTGGACAAACAAACCTGCATGGAGCTCGGACTTCTGTCCCAGAAGATCTGGAACTTGCAGACCCCAACAGTCCTTCCTCTCCACAGGGACCAGCAGTGCATTAACCCTGTCACCACACAGTCTCTCACAGGTCCCAAATCCTCTCTTCCTTCTTCCCTACCTTAATTTTATTTATTTATTTATTTATTTAGGTACCAGCGATCAAACTCTGGGTCCTTGCGCTTGCCCAGGGGGGGCTGAAACCACTGAGCTAAATCCCTGCCCTGTCCCTACCTTTAATCATGATAATCTCTTCTTTCAGTCACCTTCAACTCTGACTCCTCTTGCTTCCTCCTCATCGCTTTTCAGATCACAACCTTTATTAAACTTTTATTAAATATTAAATTACTATTAAATTAACTCTTACTATGTAGTCCAGGGTGGCCTTGGAAGTCACTATGTAGCCCAGGCTGGCCTTGAACTCATGGTAATCCTCCTGCCTCAGCCTCCCAAGTGCTGAGATTACAGGTGTGTGCCACCATGCCTGGAAATTTTTTACATTTTGAATGATGTTTAAGGTTGGCTTCAAAAAATACCTTAGAATGGGCTGAGGATTTAGGTCAGCGGTGCTGCGCCTGCCTCAAAAGCACAAGGTCCTGAGTTCAATCCCTGGTACTGGAGGGAAAATAAAATTAAAACATACACACACACACACACACACACACACACACACACACACACCCCTTAGAATCCCAGATAGGAGGTTTCAAGTTTGGGGAACTGGAGTGTGTCCCTGGCTATGCCCATACCAAACTGTCATGCCAAAGGAATGTAGGGATCACTAAGCAGAGCCTACTCTGCAAAATAAGAAAGTCAGTAGCAGGAAGGGCTCTGGGCAGCTGGAACAGAGTTCTGTAACCTGTCTCCAATATTATTATACCACACAATACTTTATGCATAGCTCATAAACAGGCCCATGTAAAATGCAACTGCTACGTTTTTCAAATAAACGATGAAGGGTTCTACTGTCAGTGGCCACTTACCTCCCAGATACCCTGCTGCAACTCTTAGGGTTTCTAATTGCAAAAAATAGAATCTATTTTAGCTAAGTTAAGCAGGAAAGGGATTTAGTAAAGGATATTAAATCTCGCTGAATTGATGAGACGTATAGAGAAACAGGCTTAAAATTAAGCTTCCAGTGCCAGGTGTGTATGCACTTGCATATAATCTCAGCCCTCTGGGAGGCTGAGGCAGGAAGATCAAAAGTTCAAGCCCAGCCTGGGTAATTTAGAGACTGAGCAAGACTCAGTCTGAAAATAGAAAATAGAAAAAGGGTCTGAGGATGTAGCTCAGTGCAAAGGGCTTGGGTTCAATCTCCAGTACTGAAAACAACAATGACAACAACAACAACAGCAAAGCTTCCAGACACAATATTCTAAACCTACAGTGAGCTAGCCTAAAACGAAAGCTGTTAGGAACTGTCCAACTAAACTTTACTGCAACTGCTACTGCCACTGTTGTGGTAAAGCAGAACAGCTCAGTGCTATAGCCAAATGTTACACCTCAGTGTTACAGGTGTGGGTCACAGGTATGGCAATTTGAAGACTTGAGAATCTGAAAGTCACTTGAAGAGGTGGAGAAAAACCTTTTATTACGCAGGTGGGCTCAGAGGAGTTCGTACTCTGAAGTCTGAGTGCTTCACCAGAAACAGGGACCTCCTTATAAAAGAATCTATGAGGTAGGTGAGCATGCTCGCTGAAGGAGGAGGGGGCTAAATTACAGAACATTCCTGAAAGGCATAGCAGGTGAGCATGCTCACAGAAGCAGAGGGGCGAATTTAACTGAACATTCCTGAAAGGTGTGGAGTTAACATTCTTGAGAAGTCACAGTTCATACAGTTACAAAACATTTTGATACACTGAGCAGGGGCACTGGGGCAGCACAAAGTGTTACATTTCTGGAACAAAACATTTTATGGAAAACAAACACGGAGGCAAGCCAAGGGCAAGACAAGGGCCAGTCTTACTGTGTATTTTTGCTCTAGCACCACCTTCTGTAGTGAAATTTCCACATCAGAAACTTGATCTTGTAATTCCTACTGCCCCCTAAAACTGGGTGCTTCTGGAGCCAACTGTGCTATCACAATGGAGACTCCTTCCTGAGCCCAATTCCCTTCCCTCAAATCAGCCTAATGTGATCATGACTGAGCATTGCACCATTGTGTCTCTGACCGCTGTGTATTTCCAAGAGAGAAATATGCCCTTTTGGTGGGGAGTTTCTTTTCTTTTTTCTCTTTCTTTCCTTTTTAAAAAAATACGTGGTACTGAGGATTGAAAGTAGAGCCTTTGCATGGAGCTACATTCCCAGCCCTTTTTATTTTTTATTTTCAGATGGGGTCTTGCTGTGTTTCTAAATTGCCTAGATTGGGCTTGAACTTTTTTTTTTTTTTTGAGTCAGGATTTCACTATGTAGTTTAAACTGGCCTTCACGGAGATCCTCCTGCCTCAGACTCCCAAGTGCTGGGATTATAGGCCTGCACCACTATGCCTGCCTGGGTCTGGGCTTTTGATCTTCTCGTCTCAGCTTCCCAGAATGCTGGGATTATAGGCTTGTGCCACCACAGTGGGCTAAATGTAGGAATTGCTATACATATGGAAAAACTAATGAGATCATGCTGAGAAGTCATAACTACAGTAAATGCCCACTACATTCCTTAGTCTATGTACCTGTGTCATTATGAATATTACATATTATTAAAGTTTACCTTTTTTGGCAGTACCCCTCAAGTCCCCTGTCCTTCTCCCTCTTAAGGTTTTAGGAGCCTAGTGCCATGAAGCAGAGAAAAAAACCAGTTTGTTTTATTAAAAAATAAAAATTTTGCTTTGTTTTGTGAATGAAAGATCCTTAATCTAGATTTTACCTTTCCTGTTAAGAAAGGAGGCTGAGGCAGGAAGATCACTTCGAGTTCCAGGCCAGCCTAGGCTACATAGTGACTTCAAGGACAGCCTGAACTACATAGTGAGACCCTGTCTCAAAACAAAACAAAACCCAAAATACATATGTTGCACCAGGTGGGGGGGGGTTAGGGGGCTAGGGGTCCCCTATAAGGACTCTCCACTTTTCTCCAGATCCCTCATCCTCACCCCAGTGAAGAATGAGAAAGTGGAGTGAGACTGGCTCAGAGCTGACACCTCCCACAGGAAATGAAGAAGTCAGGACTGAAGTGATGCAAAGTGAAAGTTTATTTGTGGTTTGGTGGATGCAAGAAGAAAGCTACCTTAACAGCAGAGTCTGCAAGGTAGGGGGACTTGGATGAGTTACCCTATAGGGTTTTGGGGGTGTAGTTATGGAGGTAAGCTGGTTTCTAAAATAACTTTCAATGATTTGTGCAATCTAGGCCAATTGGGGTCTTGGCCTTTTTTTCTGGTGTAAGGAAAATGTCAGTGGGCTAGGAGTTTCTCAATAAACGCATGTAATAGTTTCACAAGGGATAGCTTCCTCAAGCGTATAGTACACAATAAGCATGTGGTAATTTTACAATCCTCAGTCACCCAGGTCTTGCCCTATGTTTTCCCTCCATATATACATATGTATATATGTGTATGTATATGTATGTGTGTGTATATATATGTATATGCATATATATATATATAGTCAGGCATGGTGGCACACATCTATAATCCCAGCACTCTGGGAAGCTGAGGCAGGAAGACTGCAAATTCAAGTCCAGCCTGGGCAATTTATAGACTTAGTGAACCCTGTCACAAAATACCAAAACAAGGGGCGGGGGGCACTGGGTAAGTAGCTCAGTGTGAAGGCCCCAGGTCCAATCCCTAAAAATGGTTGTGTTTCTGTGTTATATCTAGTTTCTTGATGTCTCCCCAAAGTTCTATGCAGTCATGGTGGGACTTTTTCAGAGGTGGCTGAATCTAGAGTGTGTGCTTGATTCATGGTGCAATGCTAGGATAAAGGGTGGGCAATTACCAAATCAGTCCACTGATTGGTTTGGCATCACTCTAATCCCAGTGGCCTGGATACAATATAAGGGACAGAAAGGGGCTTGTCTTGTCCCTTGCTTGTTGCTTTGCTACCTTCTACCCACTACAAACTGTTTCTCCTCTGCAATGTCACCCTGCTTTGGAGCCAGCTGACTGAAACCTCTATAAACTGTGAGCTAAATAAACCTTTCTTTCTTTATCTTTGGGTGTCAGGTATTTTGTCTCAGCAACAAGAAAAGTAATTAACAGGGGGTATAGTTTTTATATGTACCATAATCAAAAGAGTGCTTTAATTTTTTTCAGTTACTGGAGATAGAGTCCAGGGCCTTTGCATGAGCTATATCCTCAGCCCTTTTTTATTTTTCATTTTGAGAGAGGCTCTGTAAATTGCCCAGGCTGGGATTGAACTTGTGATCCTCTTACCTCAGGCCAGCTTGAAGAGTGCTTTAATTTTAACTAATGATTTACTAGAATTGATTCTTGGCTAAAATTATCCATAATTTGTTTAAAGTAGAAAAGTATGTAAAATACCATTTCAGAAATGATAGACAAAATGCTTTCTTAGATAATAGATCTCTTCATAGGTTAAACTACTCCTCAAAAAAGCTAATTTTAAACTAGGTGTGGTGACACACACCTATAATCCCAGCACTTAGGAAACTGGGGCAGGAAGATCACTGCAAATTTAAGGCCAGTTTGGACTACATAGTAAGTTCAAGGCTCACCTGAGTTACATAGTGAGACCTTGTCTCAAAAAAGAAATCTAAATAAATAAATAAATGGATTAAAAAATAATATTAGCACAAATAAAATTAATTGATAAATTATAGTCACATTGGCATATTAAAAAAGAAAAATCACATATAAAGTTAATATATTTAAAAAAGTATTTGGTTAGCCTCAGTGCCACATACCTGCAGTTCCAGTTAATTGGGAAGCTGACAAGAGGATCCCTGACCCCTGGGATTTGAGGCCAGCCTGGGCAACATAGTAAGACCTTATCTCAAAACAAAACAAAAAAAGTATTTGATAAAATACAGCATTTATTCAGGGCAATAACTTTTAGTAAATATAAGGAGTAGAAGGTTTTATGGGCTGAATTATGTCCCACCTCTCCAAATTCATATATTGGAGCCCTAACCCAAAGGCCCTCAGAATGTGTCATGGGCTGCCTAATGACATTTTGGTTAACAATGGACCACATATACAATGGTGATGCCATTAGATTATAATGAGCTCAAAAATTCTTGTCACCTAGTGACATTATTGTAGCTGTTCTAATTTCATCATGCAATCCATTAGTCCCATGTTTGTGGGGATGCTGATATAAATAAACTCCTATACAGCCAGTTGTATAAAAGTGTAGCATGTACAGTTCTGTACAGCTCATAAGACTGGATAATGATAATCAATGACCATGTTACTGGTTTATGTATTTGTTATACTATACTTGTTATTACTTTATCTTTCTTTCTTTCTTTCTTTTTTTTTTTGGTACCAGGAATCGAACTTGGGTCCTTGTGCTTGCAAGGCAGGCACCGGAACCACTGAGCTAAATCCCTGGCCCTACTTGTTATTACTTTAGAGTGTATTCTACTTGTACAAGGAAATATTTACTCTAAGACGGTATGCCATGTTACACCAGCAGCAATCTCACACTGCTGTATTGACTGCGTTTCTTGTGTGCATCAGAGGTCGTGTTAAGTGACTGACTTAGATCGTCTAGGTTTTGGTTGGTATGCTCTAAGATGGTCACACAATGAAAAAATTCCTTAATTGTGCCTTTCTCAGAATGTATCTCCATCATTAAGTGATGCATGACTGTATTTGGAGATGGGGTCTGTAAAGAGGGGAATAAGTTAAATGGGGCTGTCATCATGTGCCTTAATCCAACCTGACTGGTGCCCTTATAGGAAGGGGAGACTTGTACACAGAGGATACTGGCAGGGATGTTATTAAAAAGGGGACCATGTAAGCTCCCAGCAAAAAGGCAACAATCTGCAAGACATGAAGAGAGGCCCCAGAAGAAGCCAGATCGACACCTTTATCTTGAACTTCCAGCCTCCAGAATTGTGAGAAAATAAATTTCTGTTGTTCAAGCTCCTCAGTCTGTGGTATTTTGTTATGGTAACCCTAGTAAACTAACATGGAAAGGAACCTGTGCAAACCCTACCCCTAAAAAAACCACACAAAACATTACCCTAGACAGGAAAACATTAGAAGCATTCTCTTAAAAACTAGGAATGAAACAATGTTCTTGTCATTTCTTTTCTAGGGCCTAATATGGCGAGAACAAAATTACAGGCATAAAGACTGGGAAGAGAAAGCAGATTTATCGTTATCTGTAGAATATATGACTGCACAGAAAACTCAAAAGAACTTACAAATTGTTTTTCATAATAGGAAGTCCTAGCAGGATAGTTGAATATAAAACCAATACATAGGGCTGGGGGTGTAGCCCAGATGTAGATTGCTGGCCTACCATGTGTGACACCTTGGGTTCCATCCCCAACACTGCAAAAACAAAACAAAAACATATGTCTATTGAAAGCAAGAAATATCCTTATTAACTTCTTAAAAAGATATAATACTATAAACTTGTGGGACTTTTTTCATTTGATTTTGTCTGTTAGATAATATTCCATTTTGTGAATATACCAGTCTATTCATTTATATCCCTGTCAGGTTTTGGAATACGTGAATGTTCAACTTCAGAAAATAATGTCAAACTCTTGCAAAGACATGCCTGAGAGAGAAGAAAACTATGCCTATAACATCCCACATGAGAAAAGGTAACAAAGATGGCATAGCATTCACAGATCCTAATTCCTTCTCTATAGTAAACACCTTCCGAGAAGGTCACCTGCAGGTAGCAAGTCCTCCTGTCACTTCTCATGAATTCCTCAGCCTAGGCTACTTCACTCCCACTCTGATTTATTGAGTATGATTGACAAATAAAATAATATATATTTAAAGTATACGTTATGGCTTATATCAAGATGTCCCCCCAAAGCCTCATGAGTTCATAGGTGGGACTTTTCAGAGGTGGCTGGATTTAGAGTGTGATTCTGGGATTAAGAGTGGATGATACTGGATTATTCCTCTAAATTGGTTTAGCATAGTGCTGAGTGCGGATAATGAAAGCCCCACGCTGGGTGTGGGTGGAACAACTCAAAAGGTTTATATCCTGGATGGAATAAAAGGGAAAGAGAGGCTTGCTGCTTTGCTGCTTCCTTCCGGACACACACCACAGACTGTTTCTGCTCTACCATACCCCTCTGCCATGCTACCCTGCCTTGGACTGAAACTTCCACCAACTGTGAGCTGAAATAAATCCTTCTTCCTTTAACTTGTGAGTGTTGAGTATTTTGTCTCAGCAATGAGAAAAGTAATGAAGATGAAGATGGTGTACAACATGATGTTTTGAGATTCCACTCATATTAAGAAATGATTACCACATTCATACTAATTAACAGGTTCATTGTATCACATACTTAACGGCAATTCTGAATTTCATCTCCTTAGAAAAATTTTATAATGGCATACCTCAAAAAATACTCTTAAACAAAAAGAAAAATGTACTCTGCATCTCATTCCAGGAAAAACAATTGTTATACCATCATTAGGGAAGATGGCAAGATTCCTTCCTATCTTCCCATTTCCTCGTGGTTTCTACCTGGATGACTTTTCTGCTGCCCTCCCCTACCTCCCCCAATACTCTGAATTTTCACCTTGCTGGACTCCATGTCCTTCTTGCTCAAGTTTGCAGGGTCAGGATTTCTCAGCCCTGCCCAGACTTGGGTCCATTTCATTAATATTTGAAACTACTGGCCAGTTACTCTCCTGGGTTCTAGTCCCTTCTTTCCATCTGGTTGATCACCTGGTTCCTGGTCTGTATCCTGCTTCTAACCACCACACTTCAATGTTCTCCATGGTGGCATGAAGTTCTCTTCCAATCTTGGTTTGTAACTTTAGGAATTCCATAGGTTTGTTGCATTTTCCTGGTGGTGCTGTTCAAAAGTAATGGACTAGAAACTCAAGAGTCTTTGTTCCAGATCTAGCTATGTCACCATATAGCTATATTCAGTCGTCTCCAGTTTTCCTTCCTTTCTAATATTCTATGAATCTACAATTAGACACAGGCTCATGATACATGGTCCTTCTTAGTTTTTGGCCTAGGCCAAGGTCACTGTTCCTGTCTTACCCTACCCTATTTTCTCTGCCCCCATTCCTGCTTGACCATGTGTCTCTGTAGCTCATGAATTAGCCTAGCTCAGTAATGGTACACCTTTTAGAGCTTTCAATGATACATTCAGCCCACTGTGGCACACATGCCATAGGTTTGCCACCACACCACTGTCCTAGCTTCTCCCAAATGCCCACATGGATGACTTTGTCTCCAGGTCTCCTGCAACATTTATATATTACCTTGTGTTTGTTCTCTCTGCCCCACATTGTACTGAGGATTGAACGTAGAGCGAGTGCTTGATCACTGAGCTACACTTTTAGCCCTGTCTCTTTCTATAAGAATGTGTTTCATTTCCTTAGATGAATTAAAGTGATTTTAATGTAGGAGCACTGTCTTGTCAGTGTAACCCAAAACTACCTTCCTTCACTTGCCTGTAGTGGACATCGGGAGATATTTATTTCTTCATTTAAACATGCCTTAAGAATTTATATATCCTTGGGCCGGGGATTTAGCTCAGTGGTTCCAGCGCCTGTCTCACAAGCGCAAGGTCCCGAGTTCAATCCCTGGTACCAAAAAAAAAAAAAAAAAAAAAAAAAAAATAGAATTTATATATCCTTGTTACACAAGGGGTGTGTGTGGGTGTGTGTGTGTGTGTGTGTGGGTGGGTGGGTGTTAGGAGAATCCTGAGTAGAAGTAGCACTTTGGCTTGCCTAATAAACTTGTTTCCATGTAAAGATGCTGTGTAGTCTTCCTTTATAATTCTTCTGTGAGTTTCCTTAAAAGAGCAGTTCTTATATGTGCTGAGCCATTTGTTCGGATGGGAACTGATTGTCCCCAGGCATCCCATTAAACTTGTCTGTTAGGTTATTTGGTATTTGATTGTTTTTGTCAGAGAGTTGCTTAGGTCATGCCACTACTCAGATCCCTCTGGTGGGCTCCCATCTCACCCAGAGATCCCATACCAGGTCTGTATTCCCACAGGTGGCCTACACCAAGCTGGTGTCCCTATCATCTGTCTGTCCTTGTCACCTGCCAACTTTTACTCTGCTCCACTGGCCTCTTTACTGTTGCCATTCAATCACGTCAATATTTCCCACCATCACGATTTTACACCTTTTGTTCCTTGGCCTGAAATACTTTCAGTTTTTTTCCAGTACCAGGGATCAAACTCAGGATCTTGCGCTTTCGAGGCAGGCTCGGCACCACTGAGATAAATCCCCAGCCCGCACTTTCAAACGTCAGCAGGCTTTGGTCCTTCAATTCCCACAAGATTCTTCTGGAGAGGTCTTCCCCAACAACAACCTGCCTCAGTGGAGCACACATGACTTTTTTTTTTTAAATTAAGTTTATTGGTACATTTTAGGTGAACAATATGATGGCATTCATCATTGGGAACTTGTACCTTTGTTTGTTTGTTTGTTTTTGGTACCGGGGATCGAACTCGGGTTCTTGCACTTGCAAGGCGGGCGGCGGAACCACTGAGCTAAATCCCCAGCCTGGGAACTTGTACCTTTGCATGATATATCTTGGTTCTTATTTTTTCCCCATTCCCCTGGCCTCCCTTCAAACTTTCCACCCATCCCTATTTTTAAAGACTTTGTTTCCATTTTTTTCATTTTCTCATATTTCTTTTCCTTTCTCTTCTTTCCTTTCCCGTAATCCTCCCACTTCTTCCTCCCCTTTAGACTTTTTCTTCCTATTTCACATTATTTATTATACATTATGATTCTTATTTACACTTTCAGTTTCTCACACCAGAGAAATTATTTGGTATTTACACATGTGTGTCCTATTTATTTCACTTAAGAGTAACGCCTCAATGTGCATCCATTTAGTTATAAATGACTCTAGTTTCTCATTCTTTATGGCTGAGAGGTACTCAATTTTGTAAAAAAAAACAAAACACCACATCTTCTTTATCCAGTCTCCAGTCCATGGGCAACTGGGCTGTTTCCAAGTTTTAGCTATCACAAACTGTTGCTATAAATATGAGTGTGCATATATTGCTGTGGTATGATTCTTTTAATTCTTTGGGGAAGACACCCAGCAGGGGAATAGCTGAGTCAAATGGGACTTCCAGTCCTAGTTCTTTGAGGTATCTCCATACTGATTTCCACAGTAGTTGCACCAGTCACCACTCCCACCAACGATGGAGAAGGGTTCCTTTCTCCCCACAGCCCCACCAGCATTTATTATTGGTTGATTTCTTGATAGCAGCCATTCTTTCTGGGGTGATGTGGAATCTCAGCATTGTTTTTCATCTGCATCTCTCGAATGACCAGTGATGTTGAACATTTTTTCATATGTTTATTTGCTGATTTTACATCTTTGTCTGAGAAATGTCTGTTCATTTCAGATCCCCATTTTTTAATTGGGCCTTTAAATCTGGGGGGGGGTCTGATTATTTTGAGTTTTTTATATATTCTAGATAGTAGTCCTTTGTCTGAGGAACAGCTAGTAAAAATTTTTTTCCACATTGTAGGTTGTCTCTTAGCTCTGTTGGTGGTTTCTCTTGCAGGTAGAAACTTTTTAATAGGATGAGATCCCGGTTGTTGATTCTCTGTGCTAGTTCCTGTGCTACTAAGGTTTTGTTCACAAAGTCTTTTCCTATGCCAATGTCTTCAAGAGTTCTATCTAATGGATCTTCCAGCAAGTTTAGTGTTTCTGTTTTAATATTTAGGTCTTTGATCCACTTCAATTTTAATTTAATGCACGGTGAGAGATATGGGTGTAGTTTTAATCTTTGGCAGGTTGAAATCCAGTTTTTCCAGCACCATTTATTAAAGAGGCTATCTTACCTCCAGTGAGGGTGTTTGGCTCCTTTGTTGAAGATGAGGTGGCTGAGTGTGTCTGGAGTTGTTTCTGCATCTTCTAATCTATTCCACAAATTCTCAGGTCTGTTTCTTTGCCAGTACCATGCTGTTTTTATCACAGTAGCTTTGTAGTATAGTTTCATGTCAGGGAGTGTGATACCCCCTGCCATGTCTTTGTTGTCTAGAATTGCTTTTGCTATTCTAGGTCTCTTCTGGTTCAAAATGAATTTTTGGATTATTTTCTCTAGTTCTGTGAAATAGATTGCAATTGGGATGAGCACACACAACTTTTCTGGTCATTCTCAACTCCTTCCACTCTACTTCATTTCTCTTCATTGAATAATCATATTTTACATTTATCCCTTTATTGTCTGTCTCCCTCTCTTCAGTGTGATCTACATTGTGAGCAGGAACTTACTTTCGTTCTTTGCTATATTCCCAGAACAGTATACTACCCAATAATTACTGTCATGGTGGGAAAAAACAGAGCACTTTAAAAGTGTGAGGTCACTAGGGATGGTGGCGCAAGCCTGTAATCCCAGCACTTGGGAGACTGAGGCAGGAGGATTGCTGTGAGTTCAAGGCCAGCCTGCAGTACATAATGAGTTCAAGGCCAGCCTGGATTAATAGCAAGACCCTGTCTCAATAAATCAAAGAAAAAAAAAGTGATGTTGGTCAGGTCTTAAATTACAAGTAAATTATAATTATGTAATTATATTCCTTGTGCTGTTTTTTCCCTACTGCATTAAAGATATAAAATTCATAGATTCAGTAAAAATTGATGAAAATTGGATAAATTGAGGGGATTAGTTTGAAGTTTCCAACAGTATTAACAAAGTTCATTACATTAATCTTACCTAAATATCAAAAACATAAAAATATTTAAACGATGTCCTCTTATGACCACTAGATGGCAGAACATGCACACGTACGGTACTTTGCCACTGGCAGCTTCTTTCTCACCTATTGGGAGCAGAAATACTAATCTGATATTTGAAGAGTACTTTAAAGTAGAGTGAATGCTTTCATAAACAGTATCTCATGATGCCCCATGTGCAGTAGGCAAGAGAAGGATTTTTATCTGTTTACGATTGATTGATTTTTGAGACAAGTGTCTCTGCTATGTAGTTCCTTCTGGCCTTGAACTCATTTTGTAGCTCAGGCTGGCCTGAAATTCACGGTGATCCTTCTGCCTCAGCGTTTCTTTTTTTAAAATTAATTTTATTGGTTCATTTTAGGTATACAATATAATGACATTCATCATTGGAGATTTGTACCTTTACATAGTCTCTCTTGGTTCTTATTTTTTCTCCGTTCCCCTGCCCTCCCTTCAATCCCTCCACCCCCTCTATTTACAGAGACTTTGTTTCCATTTTTTCATGTTAATCCCATTCCCTTCTTTCCTTTCCCCTACCCCTCCCACTTCCCCTTCCCCTTTGTACCTTTTCTTCCTATTTTACATTATCTATTACACATTTTGATCCTTATTTATACTTTCAGTTTCTCACACCAGAGAAACCATTTGGTATTTACACATGTGTGTCCTATTTATTTCACTTAAGAGTATGGCCTCAATGTGCATCCATTTAGCTATAAATGTCTCTAATTTCTCATTCTTCTTTTTTTTTTTTTTTGGTACCGGGGATCAAACTCAGGACCTTGTGCTGGCAAGGCAAGCGCTGGAACCCCTGAGCTAAATCCCTGTCCCCAAATTTCTCATTCTTTTGAGTGCCTCAGCCTTTCAAGTGCTGGGATTACAGGCTGGTGCCACCAAGCCTGGCTCTGTTTGCATTTCAAAACGTGCTCCAAATGTAGTCTCATACAAGACTTGGCCCCCCAAATCAATAGCACGACTAGAACCAGAGCCCATATCCTCAGCCTGCTAGGACCCGAGAGTCTAGGGGTTGTCTCACACAGTGGGGGAGTTGACCTTCCTCGAACTTGAGTTGGTTATAAACTTGCCCTGATTAAAAAAAACTCTGAAAAGATGAATCATTTTTTGCTTTAAAAAAGTAAACTATAAAAGCTTTCCAACTTTTAAAATTTGGGATGGATCCTGAAAAACGTCTCTTTTTGGAGCCCCCCCAAACTTCCAAATATGTTAAGAAGAAAAAAGGAGCTTACGCTATGAGGCTTGTGCACTGTGTCAGCAGACAGTCCCAGGGAGTAGCAGGGTGCTGGTCACCTGACAGTGTGTACCTTGAAGTTTCTGCCTCTTAAGGGGTTGAGTGCTTTGGGTGTGTTTTGCGTGAAGAGCTGGAGTATGCAATTCACATTAGCTTTAATGGGAATGGCACACACTGAGCTCTGGGCAGATCTGGACGATATTAAAGTGGGATAGAAGAAAAATCAGCGACAGGTAAAAGCTATCGCTTAAATATTATCATTAAATATTGCTGTTAGGTTTTCTAAGTTGATTATAAACAACCAATTTTATCACAGGTTTCCATTGACAGCAATGTGATTCAACAAAGTTCATGTCATAAATTTTATTTGCTATAATGCTTTGTGGCTATAAGAAGGAATTATTGGGTGAGATCCTAGTTTAACTATTTACTGGTTATGTGACCTTTAGCAAGTGAGTCAACCCCTCTGAGCCTCACTTTCCTCATATGTAAAATGAGTGGAATAACACCTGTTTCATGGAATTGGTACAAAGATTAAATGAGGTAAAGATTATAGTAGAGATTTGAAAAATAAAACCTTTGCATTCAGGGTGATTATTATTATCACAGAGATAAATGAAAGGATGGGTTTTTAAAGCTGGAATACCTGGGCTTTTTCTTTTTTATTAGTACATATTTGTCATAGATACTGATCACATTCATCATAGGGATTTTTTTTTTTGGTATATGCTTTTATTGGTACATTTTAGGTGTACAATATAATGACATTCATCACTGGAGATATGCACCTTTACATACTCTTCTTGGTTCTTATTTTTTCTCCATTCCCCTGCCTTCCCTTCAACCCCTCCATCCCTCCCTATTTACAAAGACGTTTCCATTTTTTCATTTTCTCATGTTAATTCCATTC
Organism: Heterocephalus glaber; assembly: GCF_053883595.1. Classification (NCBI taxonomy): domain Eukaryota; kingdom Metazoa; phylum Chordata; class Mammalia; order Rodentia; family Bathyergidae; genus Heterocephalus; species Heterocephalus glaber. The sequence continues at coordinate 26,938,068 of NW_028258296.1, read as the reverse complement.
CCTTCTTTCTTTTCCCCTACCCCTCCCACTTCCCCTTCCCCTTTGCCCCTTTTCTTCCTGTTTCACGTTATCTATTATACCCTTTAGTCCTTATTTACACTTTTAGTTTCTCACAGTAGAGAAACTATTCGGTATTTACACATGTGTGTCCTATTTATTTCACTTAAGAGTATCGCCTCAATGGGCATCCATTTAGCTATAAATGTCTCTAATTTCTCATTTTTTATGGCTGAGTAGTACTCCATTTTATTAAAAAACAACATTTTCTTCATTTTCTTTATCCAGTCTCCAGTTGATGGGCATTTGGGCTGTTTCCAAGTTTTAGCTATTACAAACTGTGCTGCTATGAACATGGGTGTACATATATCACTGTGGTATGATTCTTTTAATTCTTTGGGGAAGATCTCCAGCAGTGGAATAGCTGGGTCAAATGGGACTTCCAGTCCTAGTTCTTTGAGGTATCTCCATACTGATTTCCACAGTGCTTGCACCAGTCTACACTCCCACCAGCAGTGGAGAAGGGTTCCTCTTTCCCCACAGCCCCGCCAGCATTTGTTATTGGTTGATTTCATGATAGCAGCCATTCTTTCTGGAGTGAGGTGGAATCTCAGCATTGTTTTCATTTGCATCTCTCGAATGACCAGTGATGTTGAACATTTTTTCATATGCTTATTTGCCATTTCTACTTCTTTGTGTGAGAACTGTCTGTTCATTTCAGATGCCCATTTTTGGATTGGGTATTTAAATTTGGGAGTTCTGATTTTTTTTTAAGTTCTTTATAGGTTCAAGATAGTAGACCTTTGTCTGACGGACCGCTGGTGAAAATGTTTTCCCACATTGTGGGTTGTCTCTTCACACTGCTGGTGGTTTCTTTTGCTGCGCAGAAGCTTTTTAGTAAGAAGAGATGCCACTTGTTGATTGTTTGTGCTAGTTCATGGGCAACTGAGCTTTTGTTCATAAAGTCTTTTCCTACACCGATGTCTTCAACAGTTCTACCTAACCTCTGTTCAAGCTGGTTCAGCATTTCTGTTTTAATATTTAGATCTTAAATCCATTTCGATTTTAGTTTAGTGCATGGTGAGAGATATAGGTCTAGTTTTAGTCTTTGGCAAGTTGAAACCCAATTTCTCTAGCACCATTTATTACAGAGGCTATCTTATCTCCAGTGAGGATGTTTGGCTCCTTTGTCAAAGATGAGGTAGCTGAATATGTCTGGAGTTGTTTCTGGATCTTCTAATCTATACTACTGATCCTCAGGTCTGTTTCTTTGCCAGTACAATGCTATTTTTATCACAGTAGCTTTGTAGTATAATTTCATGTTGGGGATTGTGATACCCCCTGCCATGTCTCTGTTTCCTAGAATTGCTTTTGCTAGTCTAGGTCTTTTCTGATTCCAAATGAGGTTTTGGATTGTTTTCCCTAGTTCTGTGAAATATATTGTTGGAATTTCTATTGGCATTGCATTAAATCTGTATAGCAGGTTTGGACGTATGGCCATTTTCACTATATTGGTTCTTCCTACCCAGGAGCAAGGGATGTCTTTCCATTTACTTATATCCTCTTCGATCTTTTTTCAGAGTGCTGTAGTTTTCAGTGTAGAGTTCTTTTGCTTCTTTTGTTAGAGTGATTCCTAGATATTTCATTTTTTTGGATGCTATTGTGAAAGGAATTGTTTCCCTAATTTCTCTCTCAGTGAGTATGTTACTTGTGTACAAGAGGGCTATTGTTTTTTGAGTGTTGAACTTATATCCAGTTACTCTACTGAATCTATCAATTAAGTCTAGAAGTCTTTTGGGAAAGTTTTTTGGGTCTTCTATGTAGAGTATCATATCATCAGCAAATAATGACAGTTTAACTTCTTTCTTTCCTATCTTTACTCCTTTTATTTGTTTCTCTTTTCTAATTGCTGTGGCTAATATTTCCAGAACTATATTGAACAGGAGTGGTCATAGTGGGCATCCTTGTCTTGTTCTTGATTTTATCATGAAAGTTTTCAGTTTTTGACCATTTAGTATGATGTTGGCTGTTGGTTTTTCATATATAGCCTTAATCAGGTTCAAATAACGACCTTCTATTCCAATTTTCTGTAGGGTTTTTATCATGAATGGGTGTTAGATTTTGTCAAATGGTTTTTCTTCATCAATTGAGATGATCATATGATTTTTGTCCTTGGCTCTGTTAATATAGTGTATTACATTTAGTGATTTACGAATGTTGGACCATCCTTGCATCCCTGGGATGAATCCAACTTGGTCAGGGTGTATGATCTTCTTGATGACCCTCTGTATGATGTTTGCCAGTACCTTGTTGAGGATTTTTGTATCTACGTTCATTAGGGAGATTGGCCTGTAGTTCTCTTTTTGGGTTGGGTTGTTCCCTGGTTTTGGAATCAAAGTAACGCTTCCAGGATTGAATTTGGAAGTATTGCTTTCCTTTCAATTTCATTGAAGAGTTTAAAGAGTAATGGTGATAGTTCTTTTCCAAATATCTTGTAGAATTCAGCAGTGAAGCCTTCAGGGCTTGGGCTTTTCTTTGTTGGTAAATTTTTAATTACATTTTCAATTTCACTGATTGTAATTGGAGTGTTTAGAATTTCTATATCTTCTTCATTTAACTTTGGGAATTCGTATGTATCTAGGAATCTGTCCATTTCTTCTGTGTTTTCCATTTTATTAGAGTACAGGTTCTCAAAGTAGGTATTGTGATCCCCTGGATTTCTGCTGGATCTGTTGTGACTTCACCTTTTTTGTTCTTAATTGCATGGATTTGAGCCTTTTCTTTCCTTTTTTTGATAAGATTGGCTAAGGGTTTACCGATTTTATTTATTCTTTCAAAAAACCAACTCTTTGATTCATTGATTTTTTTGTAGCATTCTCTTAGTCCATCACATTGATTTCTACTCTGATCTTTATAATTTCGTCTCTTGTATGAGCTTTGGGTTTGTCATGCTCTTCTTTTTCTAGGAGCTTGAGGTTCAGCATCAGTTTGTTTATTTGAGCTCTCTCTATTTTCCTAATATGAGCATTCACTGGTATGAATTTCTCAAGTAGAATTGCTTTCATTGTGTCCCATAGATTCCTGTATGTTGTACTGGCATTATCATTTACTTGTAGAAACTGTCTAATTTCTTCTTTAATTTCCTCTGTGATCCATTCGTTGTTCAGGAGAGTGTTATTCAATTTCCATATTTTTGTCGGAGTTTTGTGGTTTCTTATACTATTGATGTCCAATTTTATTGCACTGTGATTTGATAATACACAGGGGGTAACTTCAGTTCTTTTGCATTTACTTAAGCATGCCCTATGAGCTAGCATGTGGTCTATTTTGGAGAATGACCCATGTGCGGCCAAAAAGAATGTGTATTCTGATTTTGTGGGGTGGAACACTCTGTAGACATCTATTAAGTCCATTTGTTCAAAAGCTTGGTTCAGTCCTAGAATTTCATTCTTGATTTTTTGTCTAGATGATCTGTCTATTTGTGACAGTGGGGTATTGAGGTCCCCCACTACAATTGTATTAGTGCTTATTTGGTTTTTCATGTCCATTAATATTTGTTTTGTATAGTTGGGTGCATTTGTATTTTTTGCATATATATTTATGATTGTCATCTCTTCATCTTAGATTGTTCCCTTCACAGGATGTAGTGACCATCTTTGTCTCTCTTAATTAGTTTTGGTTTGAAATCTATTTTGTCTGCGAATAAGATTGCTACCCCTGCTTTTTTCTGGGTACCTGTTGCATGGAGAACTGTTTTCCATCCTTTTACTTTCAGTGTATGAATGACTTTTTGTATTAGGTGTTTCTTGTATATAGCATATTGTTGGATTTTGCTTCTCAATCCATTCTGCTAGTCTATTTCTTTTGATTTGTGAATTGAGGCAATTAACACTGATGATTATAATTGATAGATATTGACTCATCCTTGTCATGATGTCTCACTGTAGGTGGCTCTTTTATTTTTTATTTTTCCCTGTTTCCCTTTAGTTTCTTGACTTCCCTGGTGGCTTCACTCTGTTGGGCCTCATGGAGTTGTGACCTTCATTGTCTTTTTCTAGGGTATTGTTTACAATTGTTTGGAGTGCTGGTTTGGTGTTCATGAAATTTCTCAGGTGTTCTTTGTCGTGGAAGTATCTATTTTCCCCATCGATTTTGAAAGATAATTTTGCAGGATACAACAGTCTAGGTTGGAAGTTATTTTCTTTTAGGGCTTGAAATACTTCACTCCAGGCTCTCCTTAACTTGAGGGTTTGTGTTGAGAAGTCCGCTGGGATTCTGATGGGCTTTCCTTTGTATATGACTTTTTTGTTTTCTCTAACTGCTTGTTCTTCTGTTGCATTTCTGGAATCCTGACTATTATATGTCTAGGTATAGCTTTTGTTTGATCGTGGCTAGTTGGAGTTCTATATGCCTCAATTATCTCTATGTCAAATTCTCTACCTCTGTGTGGGAAGTTTTCTACTATTACTTCTGTGAACAGTTTTTTTAATGTCATTTGTTCTTTCTCCTGATTCTTCGTGGACTCCTATCAGTCTTTTGTTATTCTTCTTTGCATCATCTAGCAGTTGCTGGATTGATTTCTCTTGGTCCCTTACTATTTTGAAGAAATCTCTGTATTCATGGTCTATAACTGCAATCCTGTCTTCTATGTCTGATATTCTGTCTTCACATTTGCTCAATCTGCTGTGAATACTTTCAATGAAGTTTTTAATCTTCTGAATATCTGTTTGAATCTGTTTCATGGATTCCATTTCTTTCCTTTGTTGGGGGATCATAGTTTCCATTTCTTTCTTTTTTTTTTATTAAATTCTTTTATTGGTACATTGTAGGTGTACAACACAATTACATTTCTCATTGGGAATTGTACCTTTACATAATGCATCTTGGTTCTTATTTTTTCCCCATTCTTAGCCCTCCCTTCACACCTTCCACCCTTCCCTATTTACAAAGACTTTATTTCCATTTCTCATCATTTTTCCTTTCCATTTATTCCTTTCCCCTGCTCCTCCCACTACCCCTACCCCTTTGGACCTTTTCTTCCTATTTTGCATTATCGATTATTCATTCTAATCATTGGTACATTTTAGGTCTACAATATAATGGCATTCATCATTGGAAATTTGCACCTTTACATAGTCTCTCTTGGCTCTTATTTTTCACCCTTGCCCAGTCCTCCTTTCAACCCCTCCAGTCCTCCCTATTTACAAAGATTTTGTTCCTAGTTTTCCATTTTCTCATATTAATACCATTCCCTTCTATCCTTCCCCCTAACCCTCCCACTTCCTTCCCCTTTGTTCCTTTTCTTCCTATTTCACATTACCTATTATACATTTAGTCTTTATTTACACTTTCAGTTTCTCACACCAGAGAAACTATTCAGTATTTATTCATGTGTGTCCTATTTATTTCACTTAAGAGTATTGCCTCAGTGCATCCACTTAGCTATAAATGTCTCTAATTTCTCATTTTTGATGTCTAAGTAGTACTCCATTTTATAAAAAAACACATTTTCTTTACCCAGTCTCCAGTTGATGGGCATTTGGGCTGTTTCCAAGTTTTAACTATTACAAACTGTGCTGCTATGAACATGGGTGCACATATATCACTGTGGTATGATTCTTTTAATTCTTTGGGGAAGATTCCCAGCAGTGGAATAGCGGGGTCCAATGGGATTTCCAGTCCTAGTTCTTTGAGGTATCTCCATACTGATTTGCACAGTGCTTGCACCAGTCTACACTCCCACCAGCAGTGGAGCAGGTTTCCTCTTTCCCCACAGCCCTGCCAGCATTTGTTATTGGTTGATTTCATGATAGCAGCCATTCTTTCTGGAGTGAAGTGGAATCTCAGTGTTGTTTTCATTTGCATCTCTTGAATGACCACTGATGTTGAACATTTTTTCATGTATTTATTTGCTATTTCTACTTCTTTGTCTGAGAAATGTCTGTTCATTTCAGATGCCCATTTTTGGATTGGGTCTTTAAATTTGGGAGGTCTGATCTTTTGAAGTTCTTTATAGATTCGAGATAGTAGACCTTTGTCTAAGGAAGAGCAGGTGAGGATTTTTTCCCACATTGTGGGTTGTCTCTTCACACTGCTGGTGGTTTCTCTTGCTGTGCAGAAGCCTTTTAATAAGAAGAGATCCCATTTGTTGATTGTTTGTGCTAGTTCAGGGGCAATTGAGGTTTGTTTATAAAATTTTTTCCTACACAGATGTCTTCAAGGGTTCTACCTAACCTCTGTTCCAACTGATTGAGAGTTTCTATTTTAATATTTAGATCTTTAATCTATTTTGGTTTTAGTTTAGTGCATGGCAAGAGATATAGTTCTAGTTTTAATCTTTGGCACGTTAAAGCCCAATTTTTCCAGCACCATTTCTTAAAGAGGCTATCTTTCCTCCAGTGAGGGTGTTTGGCTCCTTTATCGAAGACGAGATGGCTGAGTGTGTCTGGCATTGTTTCTGCATCTTCTAATCTGTTCCACTGGTCCTCAAGTCTGTTTCTTTGCCAATACCATGCTGTTTTTATCACAGTAGCTTTGTAGTAGAGTTGCAGGTTGGGGATTGCGATACCCCTGCCATGTCTCTGTTACCTAGAATTGCTTTTGCTATTCTGGGTCTCTTCTTGTTCCAAATGAATTTTTGAATTGTTTTCTCGAGGTCCATGAAGTATGCTGCTGGGATCTCCATTGGAATTGCATTAAATCTATATAGCAGTTTTGGAAGTATGGCCATTTTCACTATATTAATCCTTCCTACCCAGGAGCAGGGGATGTCTGTCCATTTTCTGATATCATCTTCAATCTCTCTTTTCAGAGTGCCATAGTTTTCAGAGAAGAGGTCTTTGATTTCTTTTGTTAGGATGATTCCTAGGTATTTCAGTTTTTTGGATGCTATTGTGAAAGGAATTATTTGCCCTATTTCTCTCTCAGTGAGTCTGTCATTGGTGTAGAAGAAAGCTATTGATTTTTGTGTGTTGACCTTGTAACCAGCTACTTGACTGAATTTGGTTATTAAGTCTAGAAGACTTTTGGTGGAGTTCTTGGGGGCTTCTATATAGAGTATCATGTCATCTGCAAATAATGACAATTTGACTTCTTCATTACCTGTCTTTATTCCTTTTATTTCTTTCTCTTGTCTAATTGCCATGGCTAATGTTTTCAGAACTTTATTGAACAAGAGTGGTGATAGTGGACATCCTTGTCTTGTTCCTGATTTTAGTGTGAAGGATTTCAGTTTTTGACCATTTAGTATGATATTGGCTGTTGGTTTTTCATAGATGGCTTTTATCAGGTTGAGGTAGAGACCATCTATTCCAATTTTGTGTAGGGTTTTGATCATAAATGCATGTTGGATTTTGTCAAATGCTTTTTCTGTGTCTATGGAGGTAATCATATGGTTTTTGTCCTTGGCTCTATTGATATAGTGTATTACATTGATTGATTTGCGTATGTTGAACCATCCCTGCATCCCTGGGATGAATCCCACTTGGTCAGGGTGTATGATCTTCTTAGTGATCTTCTGCATTCTATTTGCCAGTATCTTATTAAGGATTTTTGCATCTGTGTTCATTAGTGAGATTGGCCTATAGCTCTCTTTTTCAGTTGGGACTTTCTCTGCTTTGGGGATCAAGGTAATGCTTGCTTCCAGAATAAATTTGGGAGTATTGCTTCCCTTTCAATTTCATTGAAGAGTTTAAACAGTAGTGGTAGCAGTTCCTCTCTAAATGTCTTGTACAATTCAGCAGTGAAGCCATCAGGGCCTGGGCTTTTCTTAGTTGATAAGTTTTTCATTACATTTTCAATTTCATTGGTTGATATTGGGTTGTTCAGAATTTTTAGGTCTTCTTCATTCAACTTTGGTAATTCATATGTATCTAGGAATCTGTGCATTTCTTCTGTGTTGTCCATCTTATTGGCTTATAGGATCTGGAAGTAGGTATTGATGATCCTCTGGATTTCTGCTGGGTCTGTTGTCATTTCACCCTTTTCATTCCTAATTGCATGGATTTGGGCCTTTTCTTTCCTTTTTCTGATAAGGTTGGCTAAGGGATTGTCAATTTTGTTGATTCTTTCGAAGAACCAACTCTTGGCTTCATTGATTTTTTGTTTCATTCTCTTAGTCTCCATTGCATTGATTTCTCCTCTGATCTTTATAATTTCCTCCCTTGTATGAGCTTTGGGGTTGTCCTGCTCTTCTTTTTCTAGAAGCTTGAGGTTCAGCATCAGGTTGTTTAATTGGGCTCATTCTGTTTTCCTAATATGCCTATTCACTGCTATGAATTTCCCTTGTAAGACTGCTTTCATTGCGTCCCATAGATTCCGATATGTGGTATTGTCATTGTCATTTAATTGAAGGAACTGTCTGATTTCTTCTTTAATTTCCTCTGTGACCCATTGGTTATTCAGAAGTGTGTTGTTCAATTTCCACATGTTTATGAAGTTTTTTGAGTTTCTTTTGCTATGGATCTCCAATTTCATCACACTATGGTCTGATAATATACAGGGGATAACTTCAATTCCTTTGCACTTACTTAAACATGTTCTATGTGTGAGTATGTGGTCTATTTTGGAGAATGACCCATGTGCAACTGAGCAGAATGTGTATTCTGATTTTGTGGAGTGGAAGACTCTGTAAACATCTGTGAAGTTCATTTGCTCAAGAGTTCAATTGAGTTCTAGTATTTCATTACTTATTTTTAGTCTAGTTGATCTATCTATTTGTGACAGTGGGGTGTTGAGGTCCCCCACTACAATTGTATTAGTGCATATATGACTTTTCATGTCCATTAGTATTTGTTTTATATAGTTGGGTGCACTAGTGTTTGGTGCATAGATATTTATGATTGTCATCTCTTCCTCTTGGATTGTTCCCTTTACAAGGATGTAGGGCCCTTCTTTGTCTCTCTTAATCAGTGTTGGTTTGAAATCTACTTGATCTGCAAAGAGGATAGCTACTCCTGCCTTTTTTGGGTTCCTGTTGCATGGAGTATTGTTTTCCACCCTTTAACTTTCAGTCTATGAGTTTCCTTTTGAATTAAGTGTGTTTCTTGTATGCAGCATATTGTTAGATTTTGCTTCTTGACCCATCCTGCCAGTCTATTTCTTTCGATTGGTGAATTGAGACCATTAACATTGATGGTTATAACTGAAATGTATTGACTTGTCATTGCAATGACTTTTTCTTTTTGTTGGGTTCTCCTCCTTTACATTTACTTTCTTGTCATGCCTGATGGGTTCATTCTGCTTTGCTTCCTGGGGTTGTGATCCTCAATGTCTGTTCCTAGGATATTGTGTAAAATTCTTTGGAGTGCTGGTTTGGTATTCATGAAGTTCCTAAGGTGCTCTTTGTCATGAAAGTATCTTATTTCTCCATCCATTTTGAAAGATAATTTTGCAGGGTACATCAATCTGGGTTGGAGGGTGTTTTCTTTTAGGGCTTGGAATATGTCACTCTAAGCTCTTCTTGCCTTGATGGTTTGTGTTGAGAAGTCTGCTGTGATTCTGATGGGCTTTCCTTTGTATGTGATTTGTTTCTTTTCTCTGACTGCTTGGAGAACTTTGTTCTTCTGTTGTGTTTTTGGAATCTTAATAATTATATGTCTATGTGTAGATTTTTTTTGATCAAGGCTGTTTGGAGTCCTATATGCCTCACTTATCTGTATGTCAAGCTCTTTTCCCCTGCTTGGGAAGTTTTCTGCCATTATTTCTGTGAAGAGATTTTTTTTATGTCATCTCCACTCTCTCCTGTTTCTTCATTGAGTCCAATCAGTCTAATGTTGTTCTTCTTTGCATCATCTAGCAGCTACTGGATTGATTTCTCATGTTCCCTTATAATTTTGAAGGAATTTTTCTTTTCCTGGTCACTAATTGCAATCTGACCTTCTATATCTGAAATTCTGTCCTCACATTGGCTCATTCTGCCTTGTAGACTTTCAGTGGAGTTTTTCATGTCCTGGAAATCTATTTGCATCTGTTTTATGGATTCCATTTGTTTCTTATGTTGGGATTCCATCATGTTCCTCAGCTCCTCTGTAGATTTATTAATCATGTCTTGCACTAGGGACACAATTTTTCCTGTTATCTGAGAAATTATTTCTGATTTCATTTTTTCCAGACCCCCTTTTGTTGTCAGTTCAGTGGGTCCAGGTGGTTGAGTATCAGAGTGTTCCATCTCATTTCCCTTGGGGTTGCTGTAGGTGATCTGGAAGTCTGGTTTTGAGACTTATTTAAGTGTTTTCTCATTTTGACTGGGCCAGGGGGCTGTCAACACCTGCACGGATTACCTCCTCTGAGCTGGGAGAGGTGGGACAGGGGCCGGGAGCAGCGGTAGGGATGGTGGCCCAAAAGCCCTTTCCTGTGGGCTGGGAGCAGTGGGAGGGATGGTGGCTGGGAAGCCCCTTCCTCTGGTCCAGGATCATTGGGATGGAGACTCAGAAGCCCCTACCTCTAGGCCGGGAGTGGTGGGAGGGATGGTGGCACAGAAGCCCCTTCCTCTGGGCCAGGAGCAGCGGGACAGAAGGTGGCCCAAAAGCCCTTTCCTCTGGGCTGGGAGCAGTTGGAGGGATGGTGACTGGGAAGCCCCTTCCTCTGGACCAGGAGCAGTGGGATGGTGGCTCAGAAGCCCCTACCTCTGGGCCGGGAGCAGCAGGACTCAGTACCTTGGTCTGGTGGTCTGGTGTCCTCTGCGTCTTTGTAGTGTGGAACCAGGTGGCTGCCTGTCTGCAGCGGGATGATTGGGTGTCTTCCGCGTGACTCGGAACCTTGGTAGGGTGTCTGCAGACTTGCCTGTCTGCAGGGGGCTGATTCAGTGTGTTCCACGTGACTCAGGACCTTGGTAAGTCATGGGCAGACCTGCCTGTCTGCAGCAGGGTGATTCAGCATCTTTCTTGTTACTCGGGACCTCTGTAGGGAGTGCCGCATTTCTTTCTTATGCTGCGCATTCATGGCTTCCAGCATGGTTCTGACCTCATCTATTTTTTTTATCTGTTTCTATTCTAGAACCTCTAAGCATGTCTTTCACTCTGCTCACTGTCTCTGTAGTTATCTGGGAAATTATTTCTGTTTTGAATTTTTCTAGAGCCTCATTCATCTGTTTTGTTGGTTGATTATCTTATTTTTCCACCTCATTTCCCCCAGTATTTGCCTTTGGTGAGCTGGAAGTCTGTGTTTGTGTCCTACCAAGGTGTCTTCTCAATTTTAATTCTGTTTTTGGTGCTGTTTATGCTTTAATTCCTGAGCTGATACTCCAATATTTCTTAGTTTGAGTATCTTTATTACTGGTGTTTAGAGGCCCTTTGGAGTGATTGCTTCTCAGAGATATCTTCCAGGTATAGCTGGACTTTTTAGGCTTTGAGTCTCTAATGACTCTTAGGCAGTCCTCTCCTACCAGGGAGGACAACTGATTAGATTAATCACAACACTTCAGCCCAATTGACATAATCAGCATCAAACAGCTTAGAAAATGACAATTTGCGGTAGTAGTTAATTTGTCACCTTTAACTGTGTGAGCTAGATCAAAATCTAGGGCCAGCCCAAAGTATATTTGTAGTAAGTAGACCCTCCAATATGGCAAATTTACCCTTCAGGATAAGAATTTAGCAGGGGTTGGGGAGGGAGGGGTAGAGAGATAGAGGGAGAGGGAAAGGTTAGAGGTAAGGCTAGAGGACATGGGAAGATCATGCAAATTGCAGGGATCTGTTGAAGACAGGAGTAGAAGACGGAGCAAAAGAACAGAGACAAGTACAAAGCAAACTGACAACAATAGGGAAGCTAGAAATTGTATTCACTTTCCTATAAAAGTGACAGTCAAGAGGACAGAGAGAAAAAATTCCAAATGGGACAGGAACAGGAACAAAGAGGGAGAGAAATATAGAGCCAGAAGGTATAGAGAGAAAAAGAAAAGAAAAGAAAAGATATATCAAACAAACAAACAAACAAACAAAAGGTCTCCCTCAGGATATGTCTCTGTTTTCCTGGTAGGCAATGTGGGCAGTAGTGTACAGGTCTAAGTCGATTAGTCTCAGCAAGTCAGCTGTAGTCTGCTGAGATTCAGAATGATTTCTGGCTGCAAGGTCCAAGTTGAGGTCCCTGACCTCCTGCAGGATTAAACTCTGCAAGGTTCTACTGCAGGTTCCAGCTGTCCTCCCCTCAAGCAAGTCTGGGCTCCTATGGGAGGTGCTGACCCACCAATTTACCAACCACAATGGTCCAGTGTGCTTTTATTGAAGAGTTCTTCTTCACTTTCCCAGTGGTCTTCAGTTTTCATTGAGGAGAGTCAGAATGGCCCTCTCTGTTGCTCACTTCTGCTCTATCTTCTGGAGCTTATAACCATGGCCTTTGTGTTCCCCCTGGTGCCTCTGCTGTGAGGATTCAGATGCTGCACGGCACAAGGCATCTGGGCTGTGTGGTCTCCAGCGGGGCATGCCCTTCTGGCCTAGTGATTGATATTCTAAACAGGTAATACCTGGGTGGGGGACCAAGTTCTTAACCCCAACTTCCTGGGAAATATCCCTGGCCCACCCTTACTGAAAATCCTTGTATGCTTGCTACATGACTTGCTCTTCCATTTGACTCCCATTTAATCAATATTACTTGGGTGACTGTACTTGTAATTTTATTGGTTGGTTGTGGTTTTATCTCACCTCATGCCCACTTTGTAAGTTTCTATTGGGTCTTATAGTTTTGTCCCACTTGGTACCCACCTCACCACATGGCTATGCTGTATAAAACATCTTTGAAAAGTGGGGTGAGTGGGCAGCCCACTTTCCAGTCCCCCTTCTGTCTCTCTTAGACAGAAGCTTTCTTTCTCTCAATAAATTTTTCCTACTCTTAACCTCCATTGTTTCTAGAATTCATTCTTCAATTTTAGAGAACTTGAACTCGCATTTCAGATATCTAGTAGGTTTGGGAGTTACATCTCTTCCCCCTATATCATCATGACCAAGTTGGATTCATCCCAGGGATGCAGGGATGGTTCAATATATGCACATTAATAAATGTAGTACACCACATTAACAGAACCAAGGATAAAATGTCATAATCATCTCAGTAGATGTAGAAAAAGCATTTGACTAAGTCCAACACCCATTAATGATAAAAACCCTACAGAAAGTTGGAATTCATGGTCTTCATTTCAATCTGATAAAAGCCACCTATGACAAAGCAACAGCTGACATCATACTAAATGGACAAAAACTGAAAACTTTCATTCTAAAATCAAGAACAAGACGGGGATGTCCACTATCACCATTCTTATTTGATATAGTTCTGTAAACATTAGTCAGAGCAATTAGACAAGAGAAAGAAATAAAAGGAATAAGGATAGGAAAGGAAGAAGTTAAATTATCATTATTTACTGATGATATGATACCCTACATAGCAGACTGACCCCAAAAATTCCACCAAGAAAACTCCTAGATTTAATAACCAATTTTAGCAGCATAGCAGGATTCAAAGTCAACACCCAAAAATCAGTAGCATTCCTGTGCACAAATAACAAACTCACTGAGAGAAATTAGGGAAACAACACCTTTTACAATAGCATCAAGAAAATTTAAATACTTAAGAATCAATCTAATGAAGGAACTGAAGGATCTATACATTGAAAACTATAGCACTCTGAAAAAGGAGATCAAAGAGGATAACAGAATATAGAAAGATATCCCTTGTTCTTGCATAGACAGAACCAATATAATGAAAATGGCCATATTTCCAAAACTATTATATAGATTTAATGCAATCCCAATCAAAATACCTACAGCATACCTCACAGAAGTAGAGAAAACAATCCTAAAATTGATATGGAACCAGAAGAAACTTAGAATAGCAAAAGCAGTTCTGGGCAACAAGGGCAAGGCAGAGGGCATCACAATCTCTGATCTGAAGTTATAGCACAAAGTTACTGTGATTAAAAAAAAGAAAAAAAACCCCCAGCACAGTAGTGGCAGAAGTACAGACCTGAGGATCAGTGGAATAGATTAGAAAATGAAGAAACAACTCCAAGCACATTCAGCTACCTTATCTTTAACTAAGAGACCAAATACCATCGCTGGAAGAAAGAGCCCCTTTAATAAATGGTGCTGGGAAAATTAGCTTTTCCCATGCTGAAAATTGAACCTAGACCCGTATCTCTTACCACACTCTAAACTAAAATCAAAATGTACCAAAGATCTAAATATAAAGACAGAAACACTTATCATCTGGAAGATAGAACAGGTAAAACTCTAGAAGCCATAGATGCAGGCAAAGACTTCATGATCAAAACCCAACCACACAGAAAATATTACGAAGAATCAACAACTGGGACCATATCAAATTAAAAAGCTTTTGCACAGCAAAAGAAACCACCAACAGTGTGAAGAGACACCCTGCAGAATAGGAAAAATTAAAAAACCCAATCCAAAAATGGAAATCTGAAATGAATAGACATTTCTCAAATGAAGAAGTGCGAACAGAAAATTAATATATGAAAAATGTTCAACATCACTTGTCATTCAAGAAATGCAAATTAAAACAATACTGAGGTTCCATCTCTCTCCAGAAAGAATGGCTATCATTAAGAAATCAACCAATAACAAATGCTGGAGGGGTTGTGGGGAAAGAGGAACCCTTCTCTGCTGTTGGTGGGAGAGTGTACAATGATACAACCACTATGGAAATCAGTCTGGAGATTCCTCAAAAAACTAAAACTAGAGGTTCCATTTGGCCCAGCTATTTTCCTTGGAGTTATCTTCCCAAAAGAGTTAAAAGCATCATGCCACAGTGATATATGCATACCCACCTTTATAGCAGCACAATTTTTAATAGCTAAGTCTTGGAAACAACCCATATTCCCATCAATGTATGGATAGATAAAGAAAATGTGATATTTATATACAATAGAGAACCAATCTGCCATACAGAAGGATAAACTTGAGTCATGTGTAGGAAAGTGGATGCATCTTGAGACCAGAATTTTCAGTGAAATCTGTCAGACACACAAATTTAAATATTGCATTGTTTTTGTTGTGTGAGAAACCCAAAGGGTAAACAAGGAGCAAGATAGATCATGGATATTGGGTAGTAGGAAAAACTTGTTCAAATGGGAAGGGTAATAAGGGAGCGTGGATGGGCAAGAGAAGGAAGGGAGAAAAGGATCCAAAAAAGAGAATGGAAGGAAAAAAAAAGAAAAAAAAAAGCTTTTGTAAATGAGGGGGTGAAGTGTTGAAGTGTGGGGAGTGGAATGGGAAAAAAATGAAAAATTAATATATATTACATGCTAGTAGAAATTCCCTATGATGAATATGATCATTATGTATGACAACCACATACTTATAAAAAAATAAAGAAAAAAGAAAAACTACTCAGATGTGGTAAGTCAAAGGAGGGAATGGATATTCAAGAAGGAAAAAAATACATCAAAGAGGAGAGGAAGAAAGACTGAATTTACAGAAGCTGAGGCTTCACATTAAGAAGTGGGGGCCAGGGATTTACCTCAGTGGTGCCACTGCCTGCTTCGCAAGTGCAAGGTCCTGAGTTCGATCCCCAGTATCAAAAAAAAAAAATTAAGAAACCACATTAAGAAGTGTCAAATGAAGCAGGGGAGGTCATAGACCAGGTCTATAGGCTGGACCTTAATGATGAGGCAAGGTTTGTTCTGCATTCTATAATCTACAATGGGAAATATTAATTAATTAAGTAATTAGTTGAGCAAAAAATTGTTAGGCTGCTACCAGGTGGTATACTCAGCTGGGCTCTGTAATCAGAGTACTGAACAAAAAGCGATTTGGTTCCTACCATCCTCTATGTAGTATGGAGAGATGATAATAAATGGTAAAGCAGTTATAAATTGAGAACTGGCACATTTCTCACATATTTTGTTGATGGACAGTCCCTCTGTAATTAGAAACTCTTTCCTTTACATACTAACACATAAATATGGTTTGGGAAAAGTCATTCCTAAATTTTTATTTATATTTTAGTAAGGATTTGTTTATCAGATATTGTACTTTTCTCAGAGCACATTATGATGACAACCTTAGATCAGGAGCAGGAGCAAACAAAGACCTGAGGCTTTGGACATAAACCAGTCAGGCTGAATAGAAAAGAGAAATCAGGAGAACGCGGGACCGTGAGGCTGACCAGCTGTGCTTCACAGCTTTGCATGGGCAGGCAAAAGCATCTAGAGAAGGATTCTTCACTACTGGGTCATAACCTAAATGCTCACTGACCAAACTTTCTTCCCTTGGCACCTGGTGTACCTCTGACAGAATCTGAGGTAAAGACAAGTGGAAGAAATGCCAGAGATTACGAAAAGACATCTATCGCACAGGACTCCAGAATGTTTTGTTAAAGGCTGTTCTGAAGTTTCTGCCTTCTCCCAGGTGAGGTTACTTCATTGGCCCTTCGGTGTTATTTCCTCGCTTCCCTGATAAGGCTAGCACCAACCCAATTGTGACTGGAACAGATGCCCCACACCCCCTACAGCTACCCCAGATCTCCCCTGGGAAGATCTTATGCAAATATGCTGATTGCCCTGCAGTGTCTTCCCACTGCTCCTTGTATAGAAAACTATAAAGCACTGCTTATTCTAACTTTTGCCCTCTATTTCCAGCTTTGCTCTCTGAGATCCAGCTGCACTGAAATTCATTCACTTTCTCTAGCTCTACGAGGTCTTTCCTCAGTGCTCCCTTATTCTGGAATGTGCCACCCACCCTTTATTAGGGAAGCTGTCTTATTCAACTTCTATTGAAGAATGTTCACTCCTTGAGCACAGAAAGGGGAATGTCATCTCTTAGTTTCCCTTATAAGCATTAATACTCATCCCTAGATAAAAGGAGAGAAATTCTTGCAGGCCTGCTGCTGCTGTGATAGAAAGGATTTCTCCATGATTGGTTTATGAATGAAGAGAAAGTTCAGTGAGAGATGATATCTACATCAAAGAAGACAAATTGCAAATACACTTCAATAACGTGTATAGAAGTGTTATGTGAACACACTTTAATAATGTGCACAAAAAAAATAATGTGCACAGTTTATTTGAAAATATTTGGCCTCCCTGATAGAAGAAAGATGAGAGCTAAACTCAATCCTTTTAAATAAAAAGAAAGACACATAGGCAAACCTTGAAAAAGATTACCAAAATTTAGGAAAACAGTCAGTAACATGTCCCAAATGTAGTTCAATGTTTCTTCCAAATATTAAGTGTCCGATACATGGCGCTAGTCTTTGGAGTGATGAAAATATGGTTTACATCTGTACATTTGTTTTCTCATGGCTTGTGTTTAATTATCCACACACAAAAAACTTCACAAAATGTTTTATGTTCTTCTCTTTTAACTGACAAAACAGGAACTTCTAAGGCTTTGACAGAATTGGTTGCGATCTCTTTGAAAGTTTTATTACCATAGACAGAATATGTTTTTAATCTTTTTTATTATGATCAACTAAATTTATATTCTGTGATTCAGTCATGTTTGATTCAAGCATATTTGATTCACGCATATTTTAAGTAAACAAAGTCAGCAGCTTTTGCCTTGTAAAATATATTGGACTTTATTTTTTAAAATAGGCTGCAATGATGATAAATGAACAACCTAAGTATTAAATCAGAAGATTCCCTTTTGTCTCAGAAAGGAAGTCTTGAGACCCTGTGAGAGATTAAATCTACACTGATTTTAATATAAATATAAGAGACATCCTTCTATGGACACATTTCTTTCTTTTAAAAAATTCTGAACATATACGTTATATTTTCTATGTGTTTGTGCATGTAGAAACATAAATTTCAAAATGTTTACTTCTGTGTCAACTAGTATTTTTAGTCAGCAGTTGGAACTTGAAACAAAAAGGTTTTTTAGTAATCAGAGAACTTTAGAAATAACAGTATGGATGAGAAAACATTGAATGCTTACAGCAAATAATCTAGAATCATAATTATCTTTGATATACATATTTTTTCAAAGCTTCACTGCCATTTCATAGATCTCATTGTTTGAGGTCTATTTAAAGTGTTTGGAGCACAGATAACTAGCTGCTTATTAGTAGTTGTCTGAACAGAGAAACAAGACGACATGATTCTAGATAAGCATATGAAAAAGGTATATCTGAAACAAAACAGAATTCTTAGGTTAACAATCCCAAGCTAGACATAATTTAAAGTAGTTTTAGTGCAATACAGACTGTTGGCCTAACAGATACTTAGGGATTTAAGGGAATCCCTAAAAATGGAAAGTTAACAACTTATAATTATTATAACATATTATTATAACATAATTATTTCAGTGATCTGAATAGGGGTCTTAAAAACATGCCATGAAGAACATGACATGTTTTTCAGTAAAACGTGGTTGCACACACCTGTAATCCCAGCATTCTGGGAGTCTGAGGCAAAAGGATTCCAAGTTCCAACACAGCTTCGGCAACTTAGGAACTTAGACTCTGTCTCAAAATTTAAAAAAGAAGAATGAAAAAAGGGCAAGGGCCTGGATTTCTAGTTCAGTGTTAAGGCCCTGGGTTCAAGCCCTAGTACCAAAAAACAAAACTCTCTCTCTCTCCCTCTCTCTCTCTCCTCAGATTTGAATCCAAAACCTCAACCATGTGAGGCAAGCACTCTGGCACTGAATCACATCTTCAGCCCTCCATCATTCTTTCAGTCACTAAGGAGCAAGTACTTAAGTGCCTTCCATAATATTCAAAGTATTGGGAAATACACAAGCAAACAAAAGAGATCAAAATCTTAGCCTCAGAAAGTTTCTATGCTGATAGATGGAAGTGAAATACTTAATACTTAGCCAGATCTTTTCTTATTCTAAGAATAAATCCTGGGACCGGTGGTGCAGATCAGTAGTAGAGTATCTGCTTAGTGTGTACAAGGCCCTGAGTTTGAGCCCCAAATGTGGGTGCATGCATGAGCATGTACGTGCACACACACACTACCTGCCATTAAAATAATCCCCAGACCTTTATCACAGATTGCTTTAAAGAATATCTACTGAAAGCTGGGTGTGGTGGTGCATGCCTGTAATCCCAGGTACTCTGGAAGGCCTGAGGCAGGAGGATTGCAAATTTGAGCCCAGCCTGGGCAATCTAGAGAGACATCATATCAAGACAAAAATAAAAAAAGTGCTCGGAATGTAGTTCAGTGTGAAGGGTGGGAAAAAAACTCTAGAATAAATATTGTATCAAAATATATTATTTTTCTGGTTGTGAAGTAGTGTAACAGTTCATCCTGTTAGCTCACTTAAAGATTATCGTGATTGTTTTTCTCTATGATTAACATTTTTACATCTCCTTAGAATACTATGCTTTTATCTATATTTTTATAAAGGAAATCCAAAGAGTTGAAGGCTACCTAGTTGTTAGTGGCAGAGCTGGTAATAAAATTTGATGTTTTATCTGCTGCGCTTTGATCTTATTATCACATTATTTTAAATTTAATTGAATAGTGGCTTGAATCTTGTAAGAATGCATTTAATTCAAAAGCAGAACATTGTTAGAGTGATCTGTTCTGAATGAAAGAGAAGAAACTAACATTTACTAAACACTTAGTATGAACCAGGTACTGTACAGTACTTGACATATGTATAAAGGCAAGTATGATCACATCTAATTCATGTGAGATCTTTATATTTTCTTTCTCTTTTTGTGGTGCTGGGGATTAAACCTAGGGCCTCGTACATGCTAGGCAAGTACTCTATCCCTGCTCTACACTCCCATTCCATGAGGAGACTTTCTGAATGTATATAGACAATAGGTGAAGGGATTGAAGTTGAGATCTTGAGAGCTTTCTCCTGTGCTAAGCTATAGCTAAATGAAAACAGTATTGCATTTAAATTTAAATTATCTTTTAAATCCAAAATAAGGATAACAATCAAGATTGTTACTGTCCAACGATAGACTTTCAAGACAGCCAACATTTAATAACAGACTGTATTCTGTGTTTTAAATCAATTATATCATTTAATCTTTACAACAATTATTAAATCCTGTTTTATAGATGAGAAAACTGAGGTTTAGGTGGTTATATGGCCTTTGTTCATATGGTTAGCATATTGGAAGAGTCAGAATTTAAACTGGAGATTGTGACATAGTAGTGCCAGACTTCTGATCAGTTTCTTTAATAAATGCCACCCGAAGTAAACAGTGAGAAGGGCTAACTGACAGGACACTGCTACCTCTGGGACAACATTGCTTGTGCTGTCACCTATTCCTCAGGATACTCTAACACTTCCAGTGGTCCCCAGCAGGATGCTAAGAGAGGTAGCCATCCCTCTCTTTCCAACCCTGATCTAACTCAGGGGGACCTGAGAAAAGGCACCTTCACTGAGGGCTTGCTGTTGTGACTTGAGAAGGGTAGAGTGGACCTACGATGGGGTTATGTTGAAGGTGAAGGAAACCAGCACTATCTGCTGTGTGATGAGCATTTCCTCAATACAGAAAAAGAACAGAAACTGGCTTTCTCTTGTCCTTAGTAAAATGGGGGGATTGGCATAGTGTGAGTGCTCGCTAAAAATAGATGCTGAGAACAATACCCTATTTTCAGGGATTTTAGTCATTCTCTTAGGGATATTTTCCAAACACCTTGAGTGCAAGTGGCTGTGCTAGGTGAAATGGAGGGACATGAAGGTATACTTTCCAGGACATTCATTGTAAGTGAAAAGTCTGCAATGGATTGACTCGTAATCCAAATTTAAATAGCAAAAGTAGAAGAGTGAGTTCACAATGAAATGAGAATGTTTAGAAAAGAAACTTGATCATTTAAGCACAGATCTGACATTTAAGTTTTCTAGAATAGAATAAGTATCTATTTTAGTTATATTGACACAATACATTTAGTTATTTCATTTTTGGTTATATTGATAACATGACTAAAGAACTGTGATGTTATATTTATACTTCATTTAGTTAAAAAGTTGGAATGGTACAGGTAAGTTACTGAAATTCTGATAATAGTGCTTAGTTAATATTTTGATAATATTAGAGAAAAACTTAGACTTATAAAATGATTCTACTTAGATACCATGTACAATAGAGTATACAAAGTCCACTGTCCTTCCTACTGGCTCATGAAATACAACAAAAGATGTTCAACTCAGTTGTTGCAAAAGCTTCCATCATTGCAATGTTTTGTTTTCAGTTTATTATATATTAATTAATTAGCTAACATTTGAATTTGAGGCCTTCCAGATGAGATTTTTACACAATATCCTGGATATTTAGAAAAACACCCAAGTATTATTAACAATAATATTTCAAACTTTGGGTGTGTCACTTTGGGGATGATATTTTCAGATGGCTCATCTCATTCTTTGTGCATTTCTATTGCAAGGAATGGTTTTGCCTATTTTCTAACTTATTCCTCACATTCTATGACTATGCCCTATTTGAGTTATGTACCTCCCATGTACTAAATTCAAAGGATGTGTGTGTGTGTGCGTGCTTTTCATCATGAGTTTCTTTAGGTTTTAAAAAAGTTGTATTATGGAACTTATGTAAATATTTTCCTTTTTTTCTTCTCTGTTCATAAACTTGCCTTCACTCCTGGACTTGGAACGTAACCAAGCTGAAAAATGAGATCATGTTTGCAGAGCACAGTGAGGTCACAGCAAGAATCTTCTCATTTGGGAGACATCAGTATTATACATGCTCATATACTAAAATGAAGAAAAATGAAATCAACTTAAAAGAAATTTTTGGCATAAAGACCAAACAAAGGACATAGGATTTTCCTTTTTGTATTTTTTAATGTTCAAAATAACTTATTGTCCCTTGCAAATATGTTTCATGTAGAAACATTAACTTAACCAACAATAGTCATATGCTAATGTATTCCTTTTCTTTTCTTTTTAGTATTATGGAAACTCATTATGATGGTAACTCTTTTGTTCTTATTTTGAAATTGGTTAAAATTTTATGAAGAACCCATACTTACTTATTAATTGCCTGACACCGTTATTTTATTTTTTGAGGTACAGGGATTGGACCAAGGGTCTTACACATGCCAGGGAAGTAAGTATTCTACCACTGAGCTGAGTCTTGAGCTTACTGACTCCCTTTTTAAAATACAGACAAAATTTCTCCTTTGTTACATTTTCATGTAATTGTACATGATTATTATTTGTTAATGATCTGATTTGCTTTTTCAATGTGGAAAGATAATTTTCCCTTTTTTTCCATGTAATCATGTACATTCTATACTGTACTGTTAGGATGCAGAACATATGAGGATAACTTTTTTTTTGGCAGATGTTCACCACATGTGGAGTTTAGTTAGCAAGAAGAATAAGCATGAGTCAAGAATGACCCACTCTGATTCCCTTTTGAAACATTTTTATGTGGTTTCATGAAATAGATGCATATATTAATAGATGTCATGACAGCCATACTGAAGTCTTTATTTTCAGGCAACCCAATCCAAACTCCCTGCTGGAGATATCTGTTGTTTTTATCTGCTTATGTTACTAACCCCCTTTTCCAGGAATTAGATTTTGCTTTTCTTTAGGGGGACTCACCCCACCTCTAGCCATGTGGTTCTAGTGAGATGTACACAGTGCCCCATCTACTCAGACTAATAAGAATCTTCTTTAAGATTTGTCTTTCTAAGATTTATAGCTACTAGGAAAGAAGGGGAATTCCTTTCTCTTTGGATCCTCGAACTGAAAGAACTGCATAAATCTTCCCATGGTCCTAACTCCAAATTCAGAGAAGAATCTATCTGTGATGTTCCACACACAGTGGGAACAGAATTCTGGCAGGACTTTGCTCTGAAGGTAGATCTACCCTTAAAGTTCCCAGTTCCTGGAACCAATATATTCTCTTTTGCTTAAGCTAATTTGAGTTGAATTTCTATTACTGGCAGCCAAAAGAGGTTTGATACTGCATTTTGTCTAGAGGTGAGAATGACAATTTTCACTGGTGTAAGTAAAAGTGGTGTAAGTAAAAGTGACTGGTCAACAGTTCTGGGTAATAGAAAATCTTATTGAAATTACTTTTGGATAAGTAATAAGTTTATATTGGTTTGGAATCCTAAATTTAGAAAGCTCAAATAACTAACATTTTACAGATACAGATAAGTGTCAAATAAATCAACTGATTCCAAGAATTAACCAAAGACGTAATTTCAGGTGATGTCAGAATGTAAATGTAAACTGAGTTATCTAAATCTACATATCCAAATTAATAGGATTTTTCAATAAGAATTAAAGCTAAAAGAAATTATACCAGTTCTCTGTACTAATTAATAATAGCTACAACACATTGGACCATTCTTTGTGCCAGAAGTATGCAAAAACTGCCATTATTTTACATTTAATCCTCATAGAAGCCCTAAAAGGTAGATGTTATTGTTCCCCTTTGGCAAATACGGAATCTTAGAGAGGCTCAGTAATGTGCTGAAGAATGGGGCTTTGCACAGCTGACCAGCAGCAGAAACCAAATTTAAGCACTGGTCTTTCTGGGCTTTCCCAAATATGTTTTTAAATTAGCAGGGCTTTACTATAGTTTTAATGTTAGATATGCTAGATTGATTCTGTAAATTTTTTTAAAATTTTTCTTATTTTTTCCCCATTAACTTTATTGGTACATTTTAGGTATACAATACACTTACATTCATCACTGGGATCTTGTACCATTACATGAGTCTCTTGGTTCTTATTTTTTTCCCCCTTCCCTTGCCCTCCCTTCACCCCCTCCACCCTTCCCTATTTGCAAAGACCTTGTTTCCATTTCTTTCCTCTTCTCATATTTTTTCCTTTCCCTTTTTTCACTTCCCCTACCCCTCCCAATTCCCCTGCTCTTTTAGACCTTTTCTTCCTGTTACACAATATCAGTTATACATTTTTTAAATTACAATATTAAGATCTAGGAGACATTACCACAGATTTTACAGAATTTAAAAGGATATAGAAAGCATATTACAAAAATCTTTTTTGAAATAAATTTGACAACCTCTAAGAAGTAACTTAGAAGACAAATTAATGAAACTAACTCTGGAGGAAATATAAAATTTGAATAGAACTTATTAAAGAAAGTATATTCCTAGCTTGAAAACCTACCTATATGACAACAGCAGACTCATAAACATTTTAACTGATAAATTATATCAAAGGATTAAAGCAGAAAAAAAAAGGAACACTTCTCCCCTCATTTTAGAAACTCAACATTGTGCTAATCCTAAAACTGGATAAAGATAATAGAAGAAAAGAGTATGAACATAGATAGAAATTTGTTTAACAAAACAAACTATTGGAAGTCAGATCTGGCAGGATATAGAAAGTGGTTTTGTTATAGGGATGGCAGTGTTGGTTCAGCATTGGAAGATCCACCCCCAAAAGTCATCATTTAAACAGAGGAAAGGAAAAAGCCATATGATCCTGTCACTAGTTGGACAAAAAGTATTGGACTAAATTCTACAGCTGTTCATGGTAAAAGCTATCAGGAGACTAGAAGTAGAACAGAAACTTCTCGACAAATTAAAGACGTACTCCATACTTCCAGCGAGAATGCCTTATATGAATGGAGGAGGAATGGAGAAGATACAATGCTTTCTCCTTAAGGTGGGGAACAAGGGCAGATATGCTTACTCTTTATCTGTCCATTAAACTTTGAAACCTAGGCCCCACCAAAATAGTCTGGCAATAAAATGACACAACTAGGATAGGATTGGCACGGCGGAAGCAAAATCTTTATATGTAGATGAAATGATCATCTACAGAGAAAATACTAAGACATCTCTAGGAGCCCCTAGAACCTGTACTTGAATTTAGCAGGATTAGAAAACACAAGGTATACATAAAAATTCAAGTCTGTGTATACTTGCTATAAATGAAGAATTGGATATTGAAATTTAAAAGTTATGTAGGAGTACAAAGGACCCAGAAAAGCCAAAAACAAAAAGCAGTGTTGGAAGACATTTAGCACCCAATTTTAAGACTTCTTCTAAAGCTACAGTAATCAAGGCAGTGTTGGTGTAAGGAAAGACATATAGATCATTGGAATAAATCAGAGAATCTAGAAATAGAACCACACATATATGGTTCACTGAGTTTTGAAAGATTATTTAACATTTGCATTTTATAGACTATAAACTTGATTCAAGAGCCGAGGAAGGGCTAGTGTCTTCAGCAAATGGCACTAGAACACCTGGTATCCGTATATAAAAAACTAACCTCAACCCTTTTTTTCCATACATGAAAATAACTTGAAGGGATCTATGAACCTAAATAAGAAAGCCTAAAAGTATAAAACTTCAAGAAGAAATTATAAGGGAAAATATTTATGAATTCAGGGTAGGCAAGAACTTCCTAGGATACAAAAAACATGATGTATAAAAGAAAAAAATTGATAAATGAGATTCCATCAAAATTTAGAACTTTAAATGACATCATTAACATGAAAAGTAGTCCTTAAACAGACCATATTTACAATACATATAACCTAAGACGAGAATATATAAAGAATTTTTAGAGCTCATTAATAGACAACCCAATTAAAATGTAGACATAAGAAGATGATAAATAGCCAGTATAGCACAAGGAATGGTGTGCAACTCTAGAATTAGAAAAATACTAATCGGTACAATAATAAGATTGAATTATACACTCATTAGGGAGATGAAGTCAAAAGTTTTAAAAGCTTGTCATGACTTTTTCTTTTTGTTGGATTCTCCCTCTTTGTGTTTAATTTGTCACACCCAATGGATTCATTCTGCTGGGTTTCCTGGGGTTGTGATCCTCATTGTCTTTTCCTAGGGTATTATCTGAAATTTTTTGGAGTGCCAGTTTGGTATTCATGAAGTTCCTGAGGTGCTCTTTATCATGAAAGTATCTTATTTCTCCATCCATTTTGAAAGATAGTTTTGCAGGGTACATCAATCTGGGTTGGAAGCTGTTTTCCTTTAGGGCTTGAAATACATCACTCCATGCTCTTCTTGCCTTGAGGGTTTGCATTGAGAAGTCTGCTGTGATTCTGATGGGCTTTCCTTTGTATGTGATTTGTTTCTTTTCTCTGCTTGTAGAATTTTATTCTTCTGTTGGATTTCTGGAATCTTAACTATTATATACCTATGTGTAGATTTTTTTTGATTAAGGCTAGCTGGAGTCCTATATGCCTCACTTATCTGTATGTCAAGTTCTTTTTCCCTCCCTGGGAACTTTTCTGTCATCACTTCTGTGAAGAGATTTTTTTATGTCATCTGCATTCTCTCCTCTTTCTTCATTGACTCCAATCAGTCTTATGTTATTCTTCTTTGCATCGTCTAGCAGCTGCTGGATTGATTTCTCATGTTCCCTTATAATTTTAAAGCAATTTTTATTTTTCTCCTCATTAATTGCAATCTCATCTTCTATATCTGAAATTCTATCCTCACATTGGTTCATTCTGCTGCGCAGACTTTTGATGGAGTTTTTAATCTCTTGGAAATCTGTTTGTATCTGTTTTATGGATTCTATTTGTTTCCTATGTTGAGATTCCATCATATTCCTCAGATCCTCTATTTTTTTTTCTGTGTCCTCTCTAGATTTATTAAACATATCTTGCACCATGAGCAAAATCTTTGCTGTTATCTGAGTAATTATTTCTGATTTCATTTTTCCCAGATCCTCATTTGTTGCCAGTTCAGAGAGTGCAGGTGGTTGAGTATCAGAGTGTTCCATCTTGTTTCCCTTTGGGGTTGCTGTAGGTGATCCAGAAGTCTGTTTTTGAGGCTTGTTTATGTGTCTTCTCATTTCCATGGGGTGGGGTGGGGATGCTTCTGGCACCCACGTGGCTCACCTTCTGTGCCCTAGGAGCTTGGGATGGCAGCAGGGTAGCTTCCTTCCAGGTGCTGGGACCAGCTCAGCTTCTCTGCCCTAGGAGCCTGGGATGGCGGTAGAGGAGCTTCCTTCCAGGTGCTGGGACCAGGTCACCCTCTCTGCCCTAGGAACCTGGGATGGAGGCAGAGAGCTTCCTTCCAGGTACTGGGACCTGCTGAGCTTCACTGCCCTAGGAGCCTGGGATGGAGGCCGGGAGCTTCCTTCCGAGTCCGATTCTGTAAATTTACCAACCATATATAAGCATCAGTTTGTAAGAATCCATTCAATTATCAATTTATCAACATATTTTTTTAAAAAAATGTATATTTTTCTTACACTGTACTTACTATGAGCTAGGTATATGAATTTCTAATCCTATGGAAATCTTATTTCAAAATTCTTAAAAAGAATTTACTTCAATAATTTGTTATCTGGAATTTTAAATGCTTTTTTTTATGAGAAGAAGAGGCCCAGACTGGCATTAAAAATAAAATGCCTGTAATCCCAGCACTCTGGGAGGCTGAGGCAGAAGGATTGCAAGTTCAAGCCCAGCCTGGGCAACTTAATGACCTAGCAAGACCCTGTCTAAAAAAACAAGTGAAGTGCTAGTAGTCTTCTAGCAAAATCTAATATTGCTGCTTTTCCAAAAATGCACGACTGCTTGGTGGTTTTGGAGGACTTGGAGGGCATCTCTGTTCTGTAATGAGACCCTCAGGACAACAGGCAGGAAGACCCTGGCCCTGGCCCCTGACATCCATCATCTGAGTGTGTGACAAAATTCCTGTTTTCATGCTGAGTATTTACAGCTGGACATAGATTGGTACTGCTTGCTCGTTTCAACTTCTTACACATTGACCAAATCTAGAATGTAATTAATTGAGGCCTTATGTTAAAAAAAAACTCTGTGTGTTTAGAGGCCCTAAACATACATGAAGAAAATATTTTGAAAACACTAATTGAAATGGAAATATGTACTCTAACAGAGGAGTGAAAAGAGGTAGGAATCTGGAGACAAAGTCTGGCTTTGAATTTCAGCTAGCCTCTTATTAAATATATGTCTTTGGTTAATTTTTGTGTCTGTGTTTCAGTAAAAATATTTAACTCATAGGATGTAGAAACAATTAAATAAAACACATGCATGCTAGTACTTTGTAAGTTTAAGAGCACTAAATTGTTATAAATTAATAGGTCCTACCGATATTGAAAGAAGATTCCCTAAGAATTCCTTGAGTATCAGTGGACACACACCATTCATTCTGATTTATTTCTTTAAACTTTTAATAATTGAAAAGTTTATCTTAATATCTTTAAATATATAGTACTTATACAAATAGAAATATTGCTCATAATATTCAAATATACAATTCTATTATATAAGCAAATAACTGGAAAAACATATAAATCCTTATATCTTAATCATATAGATGATTAAGCAATTGCACAAAGGTTGCCTCATTTCACTCTGACTTTGGGATGTAGCTCCTCTTGCTTGTATATTTGCAAATATTAGCTGGAGATACAGGCAATCTGGCTGTGTTGTCTGCCACCTTGCTGATTGCCAGGGTTGATTCAGCTGATCTAGCTGGCTAGGCAGGTGTTTTTTACTTCCTCACTGTTCCATGTGTGTCTGTGAACTTGGTCAAAGACCTTTTCCGATGGAGGAGGGCCATTCTTCAGTCAAGGGAAACTGAGCAGCTATGCTCCTCTGCTAGAACCTCCCCACGAGCTCGTATTCTGATTTTTGGATATAGTTTTACTTAATTGTATATTTTCAGATATTGGCTCTTATTGTGCCTTCCTTCTGCTGGAGAAGCTACTTACTGTTCTTTGGCAGCTACTTGTATTTGTTCAAGGGGATTGAATATTTGAGTTAATGAGGAGTTGTTATATATTTTTCATAGAATAAGAACCAATACAAATACATCTAATATAAATTATGTTTGACTAGGTTAGGCGTGGTGGCTCATGCCTGTAATCTCAGCACCCTGAGAGGCTAAGGCAGAAGATTTCTTAAAATTTGCCAGGGTTCCTCTCCTTCTGCATCTTCTTGTTTAGCCAGTGTGCCCTCGTTTCCCATGGTTCTTACACCATCCCCTGCGTATCCAGGACTCTCAGTAGCTTTCAAGTCATCCAATGGGCCTTTTTATAAAGGGGAAGAGGAGGTGGGAGAGTGAGAACAAGATGATGAAGAGGAAAATGAAGTAGAAGAAGAAGAAGAAGGAAAAAATAAGAGGGGGGAGGAGGAGGAAAAGGAGAAAAAGGAGGAGAAGGAGAAGAAGAGGAATTTGACAAAGTCAAGTCTCCCTCCCTCAATGGGGTTTTCTTAACCAAGTGGCCTTCACTGCTTCTGACCCAATGTTTTCTGAATTTGTTTTCAATTGAAGTTTGGTTGGCCCAGGTCTCCCAGGTTTTTACTGAGGTGGCTATTTACTTTTCTCTCGTCTTTAATCTGGAGAAGAGGAATCCTCATCATCTTTCTCATCTTCATCGTTGAACGAGCAGAGAGTCTTGCCCTGGGACTTGGAGCAGTGAGAGGCTGCACTGCTGGACTGTTTGGGGCAAGGAGCTGCCTAAGAGTTAATGTTCGGTTTATTCATGAATTCTAGCAGAAGCTTTTTTTTGGTACCAGGGATCAAACTCTGGACCTTGCGTTTGCGAGGCAGGCACCGGAACCACTGAGCTAAATCCCCAGCCCCTCATTCATTCTTAAGAAAAGGAATTTTGTTACATACTGTAGCATGGATGTACCAAAGAACATTATGCTAAGTGAAACAAGTCACAAAAAATATTTGTGATTTCACTTATACCAGGTATCTAAAATAAACAGCTTCACAGGAACAGCAAATAGAATGGTGGTTGGCTGGGACTAGAAGGAACGGGGAAATAGAATGTGTATCAGTGGGTTTAGAGTTTCAGTTTTTCAAGATAAAAAGTTCTGGAGGTCTGTTACACAATAAATATGCATAACAGTACTACTAAACTTTATACTTAAAAATAGATAAATTGGTAAATTTTGTCATGTGTTTTTTTATCACATATTTTGAAAAGCTATGTCTTGATTGTCACCATGATTGCTTCAGAGATGTGTGTGTCTTTTGGGTGAGTCTGGGTGGTCATGGAGGTGTGACTGTAGGGACTAAATCTGATCCCTGCCCTGTCTTACTGTGCTCTTCCTCTGTTTTCTTCTTCCCTGATGTCATAAGGTGAACAGTTTTCCTCTACCAGGCCCTTCCGCCACGATATTCCTTCCTTGGAGCCAGCTAGCAATGAACTGAAACCTCTGGGAGACTGTGAGCTAAAATAATCCTCTCATCCTTCAAGTTGCAGGTATCAGGTTCTAGCAGTGGGAAAACTGACGAATACACTGTATATAGTGATATTTCAGCAAGCTTCTTTATTATGTTGTGAAACTTAACAGGACTTCATCTTCACACTGGGGCTCTGGAGAAGTCACTCAAGATATTTGACTCAGATTACAAAGCCAGCACTTGACTCAAGGTGGGGCTGGGGTTGAGGGTAGGGTCTTAGGTCAGAGTTTCTTATCAGTTTTTAAGGGCTAAATCCAAGGCTGTTTGTAGGAGGTAAGTGATACATACGGGAACTAGGGCTTGAATCTTGAACCATTTTTCAGACACTGATGAGTCAACATTCTGGAACTTAATTTTAGTAGGTGTCTGTCACCAGTAGGGGAAATGATGGTAGATGAAATACATTAGTGAAATGGATTGTTTAAATCAAATAATAAATCCTTTTTATTATCTTTTATCTGAATTTCCCTAACCATGCTCTACAGAGCATTACTTCTATAGGTATTACCTTTTAAAAAAGTGTGCTGGGATTTTAAAAAGTTTGGAATATTTAGGGTTAAAAATAAATGGGAGTTTAATCAATGTTACCTGGGTGGCTGTACTTGTAACCTTATTGGTTGGTTGTGGTTTTACCCCACCTCATGCCCGCCTTGTAAATTTCCATTGGGTCTTATAGGTTTGTCCCCCTTTTACTCGCCTCACCACATGGCTTTGCTGTACAAAACATCCTTGAAAAGTGGGGTGGGCGGTCAACCCACTTTCTGGTTCCCCTTCTGTCTCTCTTAGGCAGAACCTTTCTTTCTCCTAATAAGTTTTTCCTACTCTTAAAAATAAATAAATAAATGGGAGTCCAGAGTGTTATTGTGAGCTTGTAGTCCCAGCCACTGGGGAGACTGAGGCAGGAGTGTCACTTGAGCTCACAAGTTTAAGACCTGCCTGGGTAACAAAGTGAGCCCCCGAAATGTTAGATGGGATTCTTTACTTCAGAATCTCTCAAAGGCTTTACTATGTTCATGTTAATATTGAGGTTATTATGCTGATATTAAATATCAGACATTTTATATTTAATGTTTTTGGTTAATGTTTGTTATGGTTTATAACTATATGCCCCCCAAAGCCTCATGTACCCATTGGTGGAGCTTTGGGGAGGTGAATGGATCATGGGGGTGGATTAGTCCACTGAAGAGTTTACAGCTAAATGTGATTTTGGGAGGTGAAGCCTGGTTGGAGGAGGTGGGTCACTGGGAGAGAGGCCTAAAGGGTCTATCTCCCTCTCTCATCCTTTGACTTCTCTCAAAATACCCAACATCCAAAGTTAAAGAGGAAAGGGTTTATTTAGCTCACAGTTTGTAGCGGTTTCAGCCCGTAATTGGTTGACTCTAAGGCAGAGTGGCACATGGCAGAGGGGCATCGAAGAAGAGAAACAGTTTGTGATGCCTACACAGTAGCAAAAGCAACAAGGGAGCCTAACACCATCTTTCTGCCCCTTTTTATCTTATGCAGTCTACCAATCAGTGGACTGATTTAGTAGTGACACACCACACCCTTAATCCCAGCATCACACCTCTAGATTCAGCCACCTTTGAAAAAGCCCTGTGACCACATGAGTCTTTGGGGTGACATCTAGACACAAAGCATAACAAAGAGTGAGTTAAGAATCCATTTTACAGTTGGGCATAGTGGAGCAGGCCTGTAACCCCGGCACTCTGAGAGGCTGAGGCAGGACCATCACAAGTTCAAACCCACCCTGGGCAGTTTAGCGACTGACACCCTGTTTTAAAATTTAAAAATTTTAAAATCTAGTGATGTAGCTCAATGCAAAGGCCTCAAATTCAATCTCCAGAAAAAAAAAAGAAACCCACAAGAATATATATATATTGCAAGGTGGAAATAGTCAAAGTGTAGTTTTTCTTATGTGATACTTTTCTGTTTTGTTTTTTGGAACCGGGGATTGAACTCAGGACCTTGTGTTTGCACGGCAGGTGCCAGAACCACTGAGCTAAATCCCTGGCCCCAGAACCTTTTTTTTAATATAACATTTAGCCAAGTGTGGTGGTGCACACCTATAATCCCAGTACTTGGGAGGCTGAAGCAGGAGGATCACAAGTTCAAGGCCAGTCTGGACTATATAGCTCATTCAAAGCTGGTATAGCCTACATAGTGAAACTCTGTTTCAAGAAAACCAAGACAAAAGAAAGTAACACCTACTATACTACCTAACTTCACACAGAATTCAATTCAACAGAGCAAGAAAAGAGTAAAAGCAGTTTCTTGATATTCAAGAGTTGTATGTGTTACTTTCCAGTTGAAAACTCAAGGTTGGTACAACTTCACTCAATATTCTTTTTTAAAATTGTAGTCAAAACCAGAACACTTTGATGAAATCCTGTTTGTTGATTCTAGGTATCATTTCCCATGCTATTGGAATTCTGTTCAGGAAGTCTTTGCCTGTGTCTTTTTGTTTGTTTGTTTGTTTTGGTTCTGGGGATGGAACTCAGGACCTTGCACTTGCAAGGCAGGCAGCGGAACCACTGAGCTAAATCCCCTGTCCAGTCTTTGCCTGTGTCTATGGCTTCAAGTGTTTCCCTGAAGTTATCTTTAGCAGTTTCAATGTTTCTGTTTTTATATCTAAGTCTTTGATCCATTTTGATTTGATAGTAGTACAGGGTGAGAGATACGGGTCTAGATTTAGTCTTCTGCAAGCAAATAACCAGTTTTTCCAGCACCTTTTGTTATTAAAGACACTATCTTTTCTCCAATGTATGTTTTTGACCCTTTATGAAAAATCAGATGGCTGAAGGTACAGGGGGTTGTTTCTGTGTCTTCTGTTCTGTTCCATTGGTCTACACCATGGAAAAAACATATCTGTTTCTGTGCTGGTACCATGCTGTTCTTGTTACAATAGCTTGGAGGTATAATTTGAAATCTGGAATTGTGATACCTCTTGTTTTGTTCTTACTCAGGATAGTTTTGGCTATTCTGTATTTCTTCTGGTTATGGTTCTGTAACTCTGAAAACAGCCTAGATGCCCATAAAGAGGTGAATGGATAAAGAAAATGTGGAGTATATACACAATTGAATACTATTCAGTCAAAAAGGTGAATGAAATCTTGCCTTATACAGGAAAATGGGTGGAACTTGAGACCATAATGTTAAGTGAAATAAGTCAGGTACAGAAAGTTAAATATCTCATGGTTTTTCTTATATAAGAAACCTATAACGTAAATACATAAAAGAGTTTAAAAAGGAGAATGATAGGAAACAAAAAGGCAAATTTGTTGGAGATGGAGGGACTCCGGTAGGGATAGAAGGGAGGTCAGGGAGGGGAGATAAAGGGATTGAAAATGATCAAAACATGCTATATAAGGCTATATCCATATAGCAACCCCCCAAATGTAACTATGATATATTGCAAATGTTTGTTGATAAAAACAAAACAAAACACCAGGATACATCAGAGAGACGGCGGAGAAGTTTTGCGTGTAGACCTTGCTGGCAAGTTCTCAGAAAAGTCACCTGAGACAAGACATGCATTAAAAGTATTTGATTTTGAACCTGAAAAGTCCCTACAAAAAACCCCACAAGAAATACTGATTAGTAGAAATAAGTACTGACTGTGTATTTTGTTGTTTTTCTTTACTGTGTATTTTTAAACTCTTAGTGTCTGATGTTCTCTTCAGCAGAGTACTATTTCGGAAATGCTTTTTTGGAAATTATTTTGACTTATTGTTGAAGAAAATTCAACACATTTTATACCCCATGATGCCCCAAAGTACAAAAATTTAAAGTACTAACATTGATATTAACTACCTATATACTGTACCCAAAATTTTTTAGTGCTACTGGTTTTTATCGAAACTGCTTTTCAAATTTCCTTTTTTTAAATAAAAAGATTAATTGGCCAATAGTAATTGGTTATTTTTACAAAGTGTAATGTGTATATTGTGAAATAATTAAATCAAGCTAGTTGATATATCCATCACC
Organism: Heterocephalus glaber; assembly: GCF_053883595.1. NCBI lineage: Eukaryota > Metazoa > Chordata > Mammalia > Rodentia > Bathyergidae > Heterocephalus > Heterocephalus glaber. Next base: position 26,904,014 of record NW_028258296.1, on the reverse strand, counting down.
TAACATATTTATTCTTTGTGATGAACACATATGAAGTTTACTCTCTTAACAATTTTGAAATATACAATAATTACTATTAACTCAAATACTTATTTATCATGTGATAGATCTCAAAAACTTATTTCTCCTGTTTAATTTAAACTTGCATCCTTTGACCAAAATCTCCTTACTCCTCTCCTTACATTTCTTTTAAGGTTTGCTTTGTCTAAAAATTTAACAAGTATCCTGGGAGTAAAACCAAATGGTTAACAAATCTGAAACTATGTTAAACTTTACCAGGAGTCTGAGAAAGGCAAATGGCCCTTCAAATTTAAAAAGTTGTAAAGTCTAACAGTATCAATGTTGGGGTGGTTGTGGAAAAGTAGAATGTCTCAATCTATCACAGGAAATCTAAATTAATACAGCCCCAAGGAGAGGGGTATGTGTTGGCAGTATCTGTAAAGGTTTAATTGTTTGTACCTTTCAACCTAACAATTCCACTCCTAGTTAAGTATCATAGGCTGGAGAAATTGTCGTACAAGTGAACTGTGATACAGGTATAGACACCTCTTGTTTACAGAAACATTGTAATAGTAGAAAGTAGAAACCATTCAAATGGCCATCTTTAAGGGAACTTATAAAATTGGTATTTTAATATAGGAATATTACATAACAGTTAAGAGAAATGAACCAAGTACTGTCATCACTTACTATCGGTGTGGGATTGGTTCTGTGATCCTGTGAAGAGGCACAAATCTGCACAAGCTCAAGCCCATTATATAAAATGATTTATTAGTATTTGCACACAACCTACTCTCTATTACTTATAATACTGAATACAATGTAAATGCTATGCAAATAGTTCTTACGTTGTGTTGTTTAGGGAATAATGATAGGAAAAATAATTTGTACACGTTCAATACCGATACAGTTTTTTAAAAAATTTCAATCTCTGGTTGCTTGAATCCACTGAGGCAGAACCTGAGGATATAGAGGGCTAAATGTACACATATACAACACAAGTAGATTTAAAAATCATAGTGTAACAGAAATTAGTGAGACAGGAGTTAGAATTCTACTAGGCAGTAAGGATAGCGACCCCAAAGTAGATCTGGGAAGCCTAAAATGGAGTCTGCTTGGTGGTCTTATAGCAACATCTGTTAAGTGTCCTGCAATTGTCTAGGACCTCCCTAGAGCATGTAGGTGGGCCATTGACTCAAGGGTGCATGGGTCCTGCATGGTACTGCATGGACACTGCAGATTGGACCCTAAATAATACCTAGTCTCCTCCTATAGGGTAGAGATTGTATTGCTAATACAACAGCCTGAGGTCCCTTCTAAATTCTTTAAAAACCTCTAGACAAAGAGCCCTCATAGATATCCTACTCAGAACTTCCTCCCAGGTAGCAGGAGCTTTACTTTCTTGACTTTTTATCTTTTAAATAAATTTTCTTGCACCCTACCTCTTCCCTGTCCTTGTTTTGAGATTCTCTGTCACCTTGGGATCCAATCCTGGCATTCCAGTACCAATAGTACTGAGAATAAAGATCAGTGGTAGAGTGCTTGCTTAGCATGAGTGAGGCACTAAGTTCAATCTCCCACACAGAAAAAAAGTATAGTGTAAACTAAAAAAATCAAGTTATACATCATGTGCTGTTTATGCAACATTTTCATGCTAATAGCATTGTGCTCTTCTCACTGTCTCTGACTTTCAATACATACACACATATGTAAGAGTATAACACAACACGCTAGAAAGATACATAATAAATTCATAAAAGTGGTTGCTTCTGAAGAGATGGTGAGGGAAAGTGGTCTAGATTGGGATTGAGAGAAAGGTCAAGGGGACTTTGATTTTATCTGTAATGTTTTATTTCTTATAGAAATGATAGTTTGTCGAAATGTTAACAATGATCAATTCTGCATGTTGATGCATTTATAGCATTCTTTGAATTTTTCTCTATTGTGAAGATTAAAAAAAAAAACAAGACCTGTTCTTTCTTTTGAAGAGCAATGTTCTACTTTGTGCCTATGGTTGGTAAGTTGTGCTCAATTCAGTCCACACAATAGTCATAAATGAGTCTTGGAACAAAACATGTATAATCCTCTGCATGACTGCACAGCACATTCTCACCAAGTCAGCCTAAAAATAACTGAAGAGTGAAAGTATTAGTGGACAGAGAGGCCCTCTGTTGACCTTCAGAACATTTGGATGGTCCACTCAGTTAATCTTGTCACAATTATGTAATTATGAGGTTGAGTTGAGCTTAATGAACCACTATGCTGTCAGTGAAAATATTCCATCATCAGATCAGAACTGTGTCACATCAGGGTCTTTGAGACATGATGCATTTCATGTGTGTGTGTGTGTGTGTGTGTACGAGCTTTCCTAAAGTTAGCTAAACTTTCAACAAACTAGGCTTTTGAGGCCTTTAGCCTTTCCAAATAATACACCTCTTCTCCTAATCAAGTGGGCATTTCCCCCAAAACGTGCTGATGCTACACCACAGAAGCATGGTACTTGCTTGCTGCACAGTGTCCCAGCAGGCCAGTGTGACAGCACAATACCCATAAAAACTGTGGAGCTGCAGAATTCTATTGTAAAAATTAGTATGTCCTCTGAAAAAAAGAATCTCAGAAGCAGAAATACCAGTTAGCAAAAAAAAAAAAAAGAGAGAGAGAGCACGAGCTGGAGTGTAACTCAGTTGTAGAGATTGCCCAGCAAAAACCCCCCTAACACACACACACACACACACACACACACACACACACACACCCCATGTGAATGAGAAAAAGCAACCAGGCAAGTATGTAAATGAACTCAAGCAATATTAAAAATTCCAGCTGAGTTGAATCTGGAATTATTTGACAAAAGTCAGATATCTGAAGAGCCAGCTTTGGAGCCTCAATATGTCTTTTTTTCTTTTTTTAAAGAAAAAAAATTAAAAGATAACATACACTTAGCTCTGGGGAAGGGGGAAGGGAATTGAAAAGGGTTTCTGTCCAACACAGTGAAACCTGAGACTATCCCAGGTCAAGTGCAAAGTTAATTCAGCATTTCCAGTGAAATTTTCTCCCTTGTAGACTTTGTATTTTGAAGATTCAAGGTTAGAGAAAAGTTGAAAGAACATCCAGTGATGTTTCAAAGATAATTGGTACAACAAACTGTTGGAAAATAATTCTTATGAGGGGGAAAAAAACCCTATAAAACTTCAAAAATCTAGATATAAGCTTTTTCATAGCAGTATATTCATAATAGCTAAAAGCTGGGCTGGGATCAACCTAGATGCCCCTCAAAGGATTAGCGGCCAGACCCACTGTATAAAATTTATTACATGAGAAAGATAGAAAGAAGCATCTAGGTGTATTCTGCTCACTTTAACAAAGAGGAAAGACAGCACCCTTCTGTCAAGAGCTCTCTGCAGATTTTCTGACACTGTCTTCCTTTCAAGGTCAGATAGAAAGTTCAAGGCACTGGCTAAGCCTCTCCAAGCAGGGCTGTGTTCCTGACCATCAATGAGAAGGCCAGGAGGGAGACTGGAGCTTCCAGCGTGCTCCAGAGAGCACAGGAGCCTGCAGCAGCCAGCTCAGCTCTGCCTAATGATGTCCTCATGTCCCCAGGGTGCAGGGCTGGCCCGAGCAGCCCATGAGGACAGAGGTTCTCCCGCACGCTCTTTGCTTGCGCCTGGAAGCAAAGGGTGGCCTGAGCCCTGTGGGCAAAAATTTCCGGTGCACTTTGCCTCTGGTGGGAGACCCCCAGGACTCAGTTCTGGGGCTGCCCCGCAGGGTCCAGAGGGTCCAGAGGGCCAGAGGCTTTTGAGCCGAGAGACTACAGGCTGCCCCGCCAGGCCCTCTGCATTTGTTACACTTCCTTGAGGAGTGGAATATGGGATGCACAGGCCCAGGATCGCTTCTATAGCCTGCTGACAGGCCAGGTGGGGCCCCGCGGAGCGCCCAGCCAGCCGCTCCAGGTGCCCACTACCGAGAAAGACACAGGACCCTGCGACTAGGAGGGGAAGGACCACAGACATTGCAATGTAAGTAAAAGGAATTTGGCCACACTGGTCTCTTTGGAGATCCCACCACGTCTTCCCCCTATACACCTCTCTCTACCATGAGAGCCCATACTGAAGAGATTTTGCTGATTTCATAGTCTTGCACTTTCCCCTGACAGCCCACCCTTTCCTTTCTCTCTGGGACCAGACTTAGCAGGAAAATAGGCTTCTCCCCCATGTTTGTTCTTATTTTATAGAATAATAATTATTATCATTATGATTATAGAGAGTTTTAGCATCCTAAAAAAGTTACATGAAACACTATTCAGCATAAAAAGGAGTGAATGGCTGATATACACATTATCTTGTAAAAATATCCAGGGAATTATACTGAAGGAAAGATAGTGCCAAGAGGGTATGAAATGTGTGGTCCCATTTATATATATTTTTGAAATAACATAATTTTAAAAATAGTAGACAAATTAGGGATTTTCTGGGACTAAAAATGGGAGCAAGCATGAAAAGGAGGCATGCATAGTTATAAAATGGCAACATGAGAGATTTGTGTACTGACAGAATTGTTTAGAACCTTGACTTTGGTGAACAAACATGATAAATTGTGTATAGCTAAATATTCACAACACACACACAAATAAGTACAAGTGAAACGGGGGAAATGTACAGATTAGATGGATGGCTGTTTGTGGATCAGAATATTCTAGAAGCTTCAGCCAGGTAAGTGTGCAAGGCTCCAGTGGGCTCATGCCATGGGCCCTTCTACACCCTTGGGGAAAAAAGAAAGAAATAATTAATTTGATGAATCTAATCAGTATCAATATCCAGGTTGTTATATAGTACCATAGTTTTGTGAAATGTACATTGGGCAAAAATAAGTAAAAGCCTATAGGATTTCTCTGTATCTTTCTCAGTTTCTAAATTGTAGTAAAATACAAATAAGATAAAATTTGCTGTCTTAACCATTTAAAAATACATAGTTCTGGAGCTGGGGATTTAGCTTAGTGGTTTTGCCGCCTGCTGTGCAAGCGCAAGGACCCGAGTTCGATCCCTGGTACCAATAAATAAATAAATAAATAAAAAATATACAGCTCTGTGTCATTAAATACTATATATTCACTTTTACAAATGTATATGAACTCTATAAATATATATGTTCCGTTTGTGCATTTAAAATGAGCAACATTACATTCAAGGAAAAGCAGGATGTTATGGATTGTGATAGTTAATTGTGGTGTTAACTTGAATGAATAAGAGATGCCTATTGGATTAGTTTAGCACAGTTTTGGGTGTGTCTGGATGATTGACTTGCTGAAGCAGGAAGACCCACTCTGGATGTGGGTGGCACCAACCAACCAATAAGCAACCAATAAGCTAGTAGTCTGAATGAAATAAAAGGGGAAAGAAGAAGGAAATCTCATTTCTGCTTCTTCAGAGGAGCTCCAGTCTTCACCATCACTTTTGGGCATCTGCCTCCAGGCTTCCTGATGGAGACTCGCATAAGACTCTGCAATGAGCGACAAACCTTTGACTTTTGATTGGATCCTCTAGGTCTCCCATTTTAAGCCTACCTTGTAAATCTATCTACTATCTACCTATCTATCTATCTATCTATCTATCTATCTATCTATCTATTCTGTTCCTCTAGTGAACCCTGATATATGGACTATTTGTGTATCCTTAAATTCATATTTTGAAGTATTAAACCCTGTGATGTTATTAGGGGTTGGGCCTTTGAGTGGTGCTTTAGGTCTTGAGGGTGAAGCCCTCATAAGTAGGATTAGTGGCTTCATAAAAGAGACTGAAGAAAGCTCTCCACTCCTTCTTCCATGTGAGGACACAGCAAGGAATCAGGAAGTAGGCTCTTAACAAATCTGGTATCTTGATTTTGAATTTTCCAGCATCCAGAACTGTGAGAGATGTATATTTTCTGTTTGAGCTACATAGGCTATGGTATTTCTGTTACAGTAGCCTGAACTAAGACATGTGAGAAAATCTGGTGAAGAGAAAAGAGGGGGAAACAAAAAGCCATAAGGAGTGCATAGAGCTGTAGCACTGGGAATGTAGGTCAATGGTAGAGTATTTGCCTAGCATATGTAAGGCCCCGAGTTCCCTTCCCAGCACCACATACACACCCATACCAAAGATAAAACACTTTAAAAAATAAATAAAATATAAAAGTGGAATGTGGTGGCCCATGCCTGTAATCTCAGCACTAGGGAGACTGAGGTAGGAGGTTCACTGCATGTTCTAAGCCAGCCTGGGCTCCATCGTGAGTTCAAGTTCAGCCTCAACTGCATAGTGAGATCTTGTCTCACTAACTGACCAACTAACTAACTAAAATAAAACTCCAAGTTTTTTCTCCTCTCTTTAAACACAGAGCCTGAATAGTTAAGTTTGTTTGATTTTATAAACACAGTTGAAGGTGTTTTAATGTGACATAGAGAAAATTTAAGGTAGTGCCAGCAGGACTATGCTGGGTAGGGAACCCAAGGCAGAGGAAAAAGAGGTGTGCTGTCCTTTCTCAAAGGGAAGAAGTAAGTGGAAGGGAGGGTATTGTGTAAGCTAATGAGTGCTTCTTTCCTGTCTCTCACTTGGGGAGTAACCAGACCCTTTATAAAGTGTTTCTCCTTCTTTAGATTTTAGAATTTCAGAGCCTCCTTCATCTGGTTTGTTACTTCCACTGTTACCATTTCAGAGAGTCTGGGTGGGTGGCTTTTGGATTGTTACACCTCATTGCCCCCTGGGTTTGCCTTTGGTGAACTGAAAGTCTGGGAGGGTTACATCTTGTTTATGTGTCTTCTCATTTTCTATTTTTTTTCTTAAATTTAATTCCTGGGTTGATGCTTGTAAATTGCTTATGGTGGGGGTAGCTTTATTGCCAGTACTCAGAACCCTTAGGAAATGACTACTTCTCAAAGATGTCTTCCAGGTGTAGCTGGCTTTTGGGTTTTCAGTCTGTTGCAAGATCCTTCCTCTTCAATTTATTGGAGATGAGAAGTTTCTACCTAGTTGGGTCAGCCATCGGTTCTTTGGCACTGGCCTATAGTTTTGTTGCTGTTGTTGTTTAAGACCCTTAGGCAATCTCAATCTTGGTAAACTGGGAAGGACAACTGATTAGCACAATTATGTCACCTGGGCTAGAGTAGTACAATCAGCAATAACAATAGCATCAAATATAGCCTAGAAAATGACAAACACTGGTAATTGTTTATTTGCCACCTTTAACCATATGAACTAGATTTGTGGTTATATATCAAAATCTAAAATGAACCAGAAAATTATATGCAATAAATAATATGGTTATTTTACCATAAATAAAATAATAAGGTGATTTTACCCATGGGGAGAAGATTCGAAAGGGGTGGGAGTGGGGGAATAGAGAAACAGAAGAAGAGGAAGAGATTAGAAGCAAGACTGGAGGACAAAGGAAGATCCTACAAACTTTGAGAAACTGGTGGAAAAGACAGGAGGGAAAGAGAAAGGAAGAAATAAACACAAGAACAGAACAGAACAACAGCAACAAAACTAGAAACCATGTTTTTGTTGTTGTTGTTGTTAAATTCTTTTATTGGTACATTTTAGATATACAACACAATTACATTTCTCATTGGGAATTGTACCTTTACATAATGCATCTTGGTTCTTATTTTTCCCCATTCCTAGCCCTCCCTTCACACCCTCCACCCTTCCCTATTTACAAAGACTTTATTTCCATTTTTTCCATTTCTCATCATTTTTCCTTTCCCTTCTTTCCTTTCCCCTGCCCCTCCCACTACCCCTACCCCTTTGGACCTTTTCTTCCTATTTTACATTATCAATTATTCATTCTAATCATTGGTACATTTTAGGTATACAATATAATGACATTCATCATTGGAAATTTGCACCTTTACATAGTTTCTCTTGGCTCTTATTTGTCACCCTTGCCCAGCCCTCCCTTCAACACCTCCATTCCTCCCTATTTACAAAGATTTTGGTCCTATTTTTCCATTTTCTCATATTAATCCCATTCCCTTCTATCCTTTCCCCTAGCCCTCCCACTTCCTTCCCCTTTGCCCCTTTTCTTCCTATTTCACATTACCTATTATACATTTAGTCCTTATTTACACTTTCAGTTTCTCACACCAGAGAAACTATTCGGTATTTATACATGTGTGTCCTATTTATTTCACTTAAGAGTATCGCCTCAATGTGCATCCACTTAGCTATAAATGTCTCTAATTTCTCATTTTTGATGGCTGAGTAGCACTCCATTTTATAAAAAAACCACATTTTCTTTTTTTTTTTTCTTCAATTCTTTTATTGGTACATTTTAGGTATACAACACATTTACATTTCTCTTTGGGAACTTGTACCTTTACATGATGCATCTTGGTTCTTTTTTTCCCCCTATTCCTAGCCCTCCCTTCACTCCCTCCACCCTTCACTATATACAAAGACTTTATTTCCATTTTTTCCATTTCTCAGCATTTTTCCTTTACCTTCTTTGCTTTCCCCTGCCCCTCCCACTACCACTACCCTTTGGAACTTTTCTTCTTATTTTGCATTTTTGATTATTCATTCTAATCATTGATACATTTTAGGTATAAAATATAATGACATTCATCATTGGAAATTTGCACCTTTACATAATCTCTCTTAAAACCACATTTTCTTTATCCAGTCTCCAGTTGATGGGCATTTGGGCTGTTTCCAAATTTTAGCTATCACAAACTGTGCTGCTATGAACATGGGCACACATATATCACTGTGCTATGATTCTTTTAATTCTTTGGGGAAGATCCCCAGCAGTGGAATAGCGGAGTCAAATGGGACTTCCAGTCTTAGTTCTTTGAGGTATCTCTGTACTGATTTCCACAGTGCTTGCACCAGTCTACACTCCCACCAGCAGTGGAGAAGGGTTGCTGTTTCCCCATAGCCCCGCCAGCATTTGTTACTGGTTGATTTCATGATAGCAGCCATTCTTTCTGGAGTGAAGTGGAATCTCAGCATTGTTTTCATTTGCATCTCTCGAATGACCAGTGATGTTGAACATTTTTTCATGTATTTATTTGCTCTTTCTACTTCTTTGTCTGAGAAATGTCTGTTCATTTCAGATGCCCATTTTTGGATTGGGTCTTTAAATTTGGGAGGTCTGATCTTTTTAAGTTCTTTATAGATTCGAGATAGTAGACCTTTGTCTGAGGAAGAGCAGGTGAAGATTTTTTCCCACATTGTGGGTTGTCTTTTCACACTTCTGGTGGTTTCTCTTGCTGTGCAGAAGCCTTTTAATAAGAAGAGATCCCATTTGTTGATTGTTTGTGCTAGTTCACGGGCAAGTGAGGTTTGTTCATAAAATCTTTTCCTGCACAGATGTCTTCAAGGGTTCTACCTAACCTCTGTTCCAACTGGTTCAGCATTTCTATTTTAATATTTAGATCTTTAATCCATTTTGATTTTAGTTTAGTACATGGTGAGAGATACAGGTCTAGTTTTAATCTTTGGCAAGTTGAAGCCCAATTTTTCCAGCACCATTTATTTAAAAGGCTATCTTTCCTCCAGTGAGGGTGTTTGGCTCCTTTATCAAAGATGAGATGGCTGAGTGTGTCTGGCATTGTTTCTGCATCTTCTAATCTGTTCCACTGGTCCTCAAGTCTGTTTCTTTGCCAGTACCATGCTGTTCTTATCACAGTAGCTTTGTAGTAGAGTTCCAGGTTGGGGATTGTGATACCCCCTGCCATGTCTCTGTTACCTAGAATTGCTTTTGCTATTCTGGGTCTCTTCTTGTTCCAAATGAATTTTTGGATTGTTTTCTCAAGGTCTATGAAGTATGCTGCTGGGATCTCCATTGGAATTGCATTAAATCTATATAGCAGTTTTGGAAGTATGGCCATTTTCACTATATTAATCCTTCCTACCCAGGAGCAGGGGATGTCTGTCCATTTTCTGATATCATCTTCAATCTCTCTTTCCAGAGTGCCATAGTTTTCAGAGAAGAGGTCTTTGATTTCTTTTGTTAGGATGATTCCTAGGTATTTCAGTTTTTTGGATGCTATTGTGAAAGGAATTATTTGCCCTATTTCTCTCTCAGTGAGTCTGTCATTGGCATAGAAGAAAGCTATTGATTTTTATGTGTTGACCTTGTAACCAGCTACTTGACTGAATTTGGTTATTGAGTCTAGAAGACTTTTGGTGGAGTTCTTGGGGGCTTCTATATAGAGTATCATGTCATCTGCAAATAATGACAATTTGACTTCTTCATTACCTGTCTTTATTCCTTTTATTTCTTTCTCTTGTCTAATTGCCTCTTGTCTCTTGGCTAATGTTTCCAGAACTATATTGAACAAGAGTGGTGATAGTGGACATCCTTGTCTTGTTCCTGATTTTAGTGTGAAGGATTTCAGTTTTTGACCATTTAGTATGGTATTGGCTGTTGGTTTTTCATAGATGGCTTTTATCAGGTTGAGGTAGAGACCATCTATTCCAATTTTGTGTAGGGTTTTGATCATAAATGCATGTTGGATTTTGTCAAATGCTTGTTCTGGGTCTATGGAGATAATCATATGATTTTTGTTCTTGGCTCTACTGATATAGTGTATTACAGTGATTGATTTGCATATGTTGAACCATCCCTACATCCCCGGGATGAATCCCACTTGATCAGGGTGTATGATCTTCTTGATGATCTTCTGCATTCTGTTTGCCAGTATCTTATTAAGGATTTTTGCATCTATGTTCATTAGTGAGATTGGCCTATAGTTCTCTTTTTCAGTTGGGTCTTTCTCTGCTTTGGGGATCAAGGTGATGCTTGCTTCCAGGGATGAATTTGGGAGTATTGCTTCCCTTTCAATTTCATTGAAGAGTTTCAACAGTAGTGGCAGCAGTTCCTCTCTAAATGTCTTGTACAATTCAGCAGTGAAGCCATCAGGGCCCAGGCTTTTCTTAGTTGATAAGTTTTTAATTACATTTTCAATTTCATTGGTTGATATTGGGTTGTTCAGAATTTTTAGGTCTTCTTCACTCAACTTTGGTAATTCATATGTATCTAGGAATCTGTCCATTTCTTCTGTGTTGTCCATCTTATTGGCATGTAGGTTCTGGAAGTAGGTATTGATGATCCTCTGGATTTCTGCTGGGTCTGTTGTACTTTCACCCTTTTCATTCCTAATTGCATGGATTTGGGCCTTTTCTTTCCTTTTTCTGACAAGGTTGGCTAAGGGTTTGTCAATTTTGTTGATTCTTTTGAAGAACCAACTCTTGGCTTCATTGATTATTTTGGTATCATTCTCTTAGTCTCCATTGCATTGATTTCTCCTCTGATCTTTATAATTTCCTCCCTTGTATGAGCTTTGGGGTTGTCCTGCTCTTCTTTTTCTAGAAGCTTGAGGTTCAGCATCAGGTTGTTTAATTGGGCTCGTTCTGTTTTCCTAATATGCATATTCACTGCTATGAGTTTCCCTCGTAAGACTGCTTTCATTGTGTCCCACAGATTCTGATATGCTGTATTGTCATTGTCATTTAATTGAAGGAACTGTCTGATTTCTTCTTTAATTTCCTCTGTGACCCATTGGTTATTCAGAAGTGTGTTGTTCAATTTCCACGTGTTTATGAAATTTTTTGAGTTTCTTTTGCTATGGATCTCCAATTTCATCACACTATGGTCTGATAATATACAGGGGATAACTTCAATTCCTTTGCACTTACTTAAACATGTTCTGTGTGTGAGTATGTGGTCTCTTTTGGAGAATGAGCCATGTACAGCTGAGAAGAATGTGTATTCTGATTTTGTGGAGTGGAAGACTCTGTAAACATCTGTGAAGTTCATTTGCTCAAGAGTTCAATTGAGTTCTAGTATTTCTTTACTTATTTTTAGTCTAGTTGATCTATCTGTGACAGTGGGGTGTTGAGGTCCCCCACTACAATTGTATTAGTGCATATATGACTTTTCATGTCTGTTAGTGTTTGTTTTATATAGCTGGGTGCACTAGTGTTTGGTGCATATATATTTATGATTGTCATCTCTTCCTCTTGGATTCTTCCCATTACAAGGATGTAGTGTCCTTCTTCATCTCTCTTAATCAGTGTTGGTTTGAAGTCCACTCTACTCCTGCTTTTTTTTGGGTTCCTGTTGCATGGAGTATTGTTTTCCACCCTTTGACTTTCAGTCTATGAGTTTCCTTTTGCATTAAGTGTGTTTCTTGTATGCAGCATATTGTTGGATTTTGCTTCTTGACCCATTCTGCCAGTCTATTTCTTTTGATTGGTGAATTGAGACCATTAACATTGATGGTTATAACTGAAACATATTGACTTGTCATTGCCATGACTTTTTCTTTTTGTTGGGTTCTCCCCCTTTACATTTAATTTCTTGTCATGCCAGATGGGTTCATTCTGCTTTGCTTTCTGGGGTTGTGATCCTCAATGTCTGTTCCTAGGATATTGTGTAAAATTCTTTGGAGTGCTGGTTTGGTATTCATGAAATTCCTAAGGCGCTCTTTTTCATGAAAGTATGTCATTTCTCCATCCATTTTGAAAGATAGTTTTGCAGGGTACAGCAATCTGGGTTGGAGGCTGTTTTCTTTGAGGGCTTGGAATTTGTCACTCCAAGCTCTTCTTGCCTTGATGGTTTGCACTGAGAAGTCTGCTGTGATTCTGATGGGCTTTCCTTTGTATGCGATTTGTTTCTTTTCTCTGACTGCTTGGAGAACTTTGTTCTTCTGTTTTGTTTCTGGAATCTTAACACTTGTATGCCTATGTGTAGATTTTTTTTGATCAAGGCTATTTGGAGTCCTATATGCCTCACTTATCTGTATGTCAAGCTCTTTTCCCCTGCTTGGGAAGTTTTCTGCCATTATTTCTGGGAAGAGATTTTTTATGTCATCTCCACTCTATCCTGTTTCTTCATTGAGTCCAATGAGTCTTATGTTACTCTTCTTTGCATCGTTTTGCAGCTGCTGGATTGATTTCTCATGTTCCCTTATAATTTTGAAGCAATTTTTCTTTTCCTGGTCACTAATTGCAATCTTATCTTCTATATCTGAAATTCTGTCCTCACATTGACTCATTCTGCTGTGTAGACTTTCAATGGAGTTTTTCATGTCCTGGAAATCTATTTGCATCTGTTTTATGGATTCCATTTGTTTCTTATGTTGGGATTCCATCATGTTCCTCAGCTCCTCTCTAGATTTATTAATCATGTCTTGCACTAGGGGCACAATTTCTCCTGTTATCTGAGAAATTATTTCTGATTTCATTTTTTCCAGATCCCCTTTTGTTGCCAGTTCAGTGGGTCCAGGTGGTTGAGTATCAGAGTGTTCCATCTCATTTCCCTTTGGGGTTGCTGTAGGTGATCTGGAAGTCTGGTTTTGAGACTTATTTACATGTTTTCTCATTTCGACCGGGCCGGGGGGCTGTTAGCACCTGCACGGATTACCTCCTCTGAGCTGGGAGAGGTGGGACAGGGGCCAGGAGCAGCAGTAGGGATGGTGGCCCAAAAGCCCTTTCCTGTAGTCTGGGAGCAGCGGGAGGGATGGTGGCTGGTCAGCCCCTTCCTCTGGACCAGGAGCAGTGGGATCGTGGCTCAGAAGCCCCTACCTCTGGGCCAGGAGCAGCGGGACAGAATGTGGCCCCGAAGCCCTTTCCTCTGGGCTGGGAGCAGTTGGAGGGATGGTGACCGGGAAGCCCCTTCCTCTGGACCAGGAGCAGTGGGACGACGGCTCAGAAGCCCCTACATCTGGGCTGGGAGCAGCGGGACTCAGTACCATGGTCTAGTGGTCTCGTGTCCTCTGCATCTTTGTAGTGTGGAACCAGGTGGCTGCCTGTCTGCAGCGGGGTGATTAGGCATCTTCTTTGTGACTCAGGACGTTGGTAAGGCGTGCACAAACCTGCCTGTCTGCAGTGGGCTGATTCGGCGTGTTTTGTGACTCAGGACCTCCTGTTTTGGTTTTTTGAGACAGGGTCTCACTATGTGTTCAGACTGGCCTTGAACTCTGTATGTAGCTTAGGCTGGTCTTGAACTTGTAGTGATCATCCTGCCTCAGCCTCCTGAGTGCTGGGATTACAAGCACGCACCACCACACCTGGCTGTAGGATATGTTTTTAAATTAGAATAATTTGTTAAGGTAAAAGACACATTACTATTAATCCCCCACTTCAAGCTAATTCCATCCATCTTGCCACTTTCTGAAGCACTTCTAGGGTCTTCTTTCTTGTCTTTGGTTATGCTGTCATGGCTGTGATATCCTGAATCAATTCAAAACATTTACCTTTCACGACTATCTTGACTTTGGGGGAGAGCCAGAAGAAGTTACTTGGTACCAGATCCAGTGAATAAGGTGGATAAGAACACACCATAATGTTTTTGGGAGCCTGCCTTTCCCTAGGATGACACTCAGCAGCAGCCTTCACTGTATTGTTGATCACACCCGATAAGACAGAGTAGGACTTCTGGAACTGCTTCAGAAAGTGACAAGAATGATAGGATAAGTGTGTTTAAAGTGAGTTTTGGCTGGGTGTGGTGGCGTACACCTGTAATCCCTGCACTTGGGAGACTGAGTCAGGGAGTTTGAGGCCAACTTGGACTACATAGTGAGTTCAAGGCCAGCCTGAACTCCATAGTGAGATGCTGTCTCACAACAAACAAACAAAAAATCCAAAAACTAAAAAATGCACAAAGTGAGTTTTGAGGGGTATTAATGGCGATGTGTCTTTTCCTGTGATAAATTTTTAAAAATTTAAATATTCATTTTATAGTTTGGTCACACCTCATACAAAAGAAAGAGGTGAGAAATATTTCCTGTTCTCTCAAAATAGGTAACTGAAAACTTTTGAAATAATAGTGTAAGTCATAGTATAAGAATCCTCTCCATTAGACTTCCCATCATATTAAAGGCCTAGAACCACACAGCACTTTTGGGAGAAGTCTCCTAGGCCAAACTACCCATTTTATGGAGGTGAAAAAAGATTTGAAGAATTTAAGCCATTTGTGGAAAGTCCCACACTCCAGTGGCAGAGTCAGGTTTGAAAGTCTGGTGTTTGAATCCCCAGTCTGTTGGTGGTCATTTCATCTCCCTGTTTGTAAGAATGTTCTGTGATTTAAGGATACTTTTAAATAGAAAAACGAGGTGTAAACAAGAGTATGAAAACTGATTACTGCATTCAGCTCCTGCAGGGTGCAGTTCACAGGCACATGCACTCGGGACCTTACTCCGTGCACCTGTCATTTATATCGTGCTGATCTAGCGTAATGCCAGTAATACTGACCTAGCTCCATTATTTGTATTAATTTATTTAGCTAGCAGGGGAAACTGCTCGGTAATACACTCCCAGTTGTAAAAGAGGGCAAGATGCAAGACTCTGCCGGTGCCCACCATCAGAGCATATCTTGAGTTAAAAAGCAGGATCGGAGGTTGGGGAAAAAAACTAAACAGGGCCAGAATGAACGTGTGCATGGGGGCTGTGCTGGGGAGTGAGCAAGAAGGTATGATCAGCTTATTGAGGTTTTAGAATTTTTATGTCCAGATCCAGGAACCAAAAGGTAACCCTTCTCCAGAGAGTCCGGGGAAGTCTGAAGAACTCAGTTCGGGGGAGCGCTCCCTGGACTTCGCGCCGCGTGTCCCCCTCCCTTCTCCCAGGACAGAGGGCCCCACTTGCCACCACAACCTGGGGGCCTCAAGCTCCTGCTCGCCTGTCCTGCCTTTTCTGCCCAAGGGCGACGTAGGCTAGAGCAGCTCTCGGGGCTCATCCATCAGCCTTGGAGGCGAAGGGGAGGAGAGAAGAGGCGGGAGGCAGGAGGCGGGAGGAGGAGTTTCTGGGCGGCCCCGAGCCCCCGTGGGGGCGCAGCGGCGAGGCGCCCTTCCCCCCGCGCGCTGATTGCTGTGGCGCCCTGCCCGGCCCCGCCCGCGCGTGTAAGAGGGAGCGGGAGCGCGCTGGCTCGGCCCGATGGGGGAAATCGAGGGTTTTGGGGACGCGGAGAGACACTTTCCCCTTCCCAAGGAGTGAGGGAGAGAAGTCTGCGGCTCTCGCGCCAGGCCACTTTCCCTGCGCGATTCCTGGAGCTCCCTGCAGGAGGTGAAAGTCCTCGGCCTGTCCGGATGGCGTAGTTGCGCCGAGGCGCAGCTGCTGCCGGAGGCGAGCGCTGGGTGGGGAAACTTTCTCTGCTGTCCTGCAACTTGCAGCGGGTGGATCTGCTCGTGACACACGCCTCCGAGGTACGTGCGTGCGGGCCCAGGCTCCTCAGCGCTGCTGGCCGCGGGCTCTGCAGGGTGCGCGGTGCGGGTCCGCGAGGCGCGCGAGCTCGGTGTCTGCTTCTCGGCCGGGGTCTCTGCGGCTGGCTGCGGAGCTCCGGCCTCCTCAGGGCGGTGTCTGTCTGCGGTGTTTACGCTCGGAGGAGCGGGCACCTGTGGCCAGCGACGCGCGGGTGGGCAGCGCTCGTGGCGATGCTCAGTGCCAGGGAGGAGTCCTCGCATGCCCTCACTCTTCCTCTCCGCGGTTCCTTCTGACCTTTGTGGGGCGCGCTGGCCCCTTCTCTCCCGGCGCGTGACAGCGTCCCTGGGAAAGGTTTGTTGTGGGTTTGCAATGAATTGCGGCGGCAGAGACCGCAGCTCAGGGACCTGCGCACCTTCGCGATCTGCGCTTCCCGCTGGCAGCGCCCTCGGGTGCGGCTGTCCGGGCTGACTTAGCCGCGCGCCCCGGTGTATGTGGAAGACTCTCTTCATGTGTTAACTCGTTTCGGTTAAACTTGGAAATCTTGGGGCTGTCGCTAGAAGAATGTGATTGCGGCTTGTTCTTATTAGGGCATTTGCCCCACTTTCTAGAATTATTTAGTGTAGGGAGCCGGCGTGTCAAGCACGAACTACCTTCGCTAAGTAAAATCTAATGGATTTTATATCTACCCAGAAAGCTGGTAGAAGAAAATCGCCCCATTTCCTTAGCTGTACCAGCCCCACGAAGTTGCTGTGAGGACTGAATGACTTCCATGTCAGGTGTTGGCACTGCTTGTCCCAGGCCCACGGAGACCGGAGAGGAGCGGGGAGTGTGTGGGGGGGAGCTGTAGGAGAGGCGGCCCAGAGGAGGAACCTGGTGTTTGCTGAGTTCCTTGGGGAGCGGTCTGGGAGGAGATAGGTCTCCACATGCAGTAAAATCGGGACAGGGCTTTTTTTTTTTTTTTTTTTTTTTAAGTAATGGGGATCGAACTCAGGACCTTGTGCGTACGAAGTAGGCAGCAGAACCACTGAACTAAATCCCGGGCCCGGGTCAGGGCTTTTAATCTTCCTGTAATGGTACTTCTCACAGCAGACGGTTACTTCAGTGTGAACAAGGCTTTCTTTTGGGTAATAATGATTGATTGATGTTTGTTGAGCCTCTGCTCCGCGCAGACACTTCTGTTCATAGTGGCACAGTCGCACTTAAGCATCACATTAAATCTGTAATAAAAACCCCACCCGCCCCATTTTACAGCTAATACACCACAGGTTAGGTTACTCGCCCAAGAGCACACACACCTGTGAGTTCTAACTCCCGAGCTAGTTTACCCAATGGGCCCGAGCAGCAAGTGCAATCACATTTGTGTGCAGTGAGTTCACGGTCTTCTTTCATTGCCCAGCTTCCTTTTTGAGCTGAATACGTCTTTTGAAATATATAAAATATCTGTGATGAATCTAGATCATTTTGTATATATTACATATATACACACACTTATGAGGTGCCAAATTGAAGCTCCTCTGAAACTGGCTCCAAATTGTTATAAATAGCTCTCTGACTTATATTAATATAGCTCTTAGTCTTAATTTCTTTTATTAATTCTCCAGACATTGTTGATCGCCATTACTTGGCTTCCTTAGGAAACAGCTTGAGGTTGGCACTGGAGGCAGGGAAATAATTCTTACCCCCTTAAGGGCTATTAAAATGGAATTGATTTCATGCCATTGTGTTAGTTAAAGGATGTTGCTCTGTTTCTTGGTGTTCTTTGCTTTTGGCTTTAATTATTCATTGTTTAGCAGTCAAGACTTCAACATATTTTTTTGTCCTTTAGTTTATATTTGTCATTTGTCAACCTTTATTTTTCATCTTGTGATGGAATCTGACTATTGCATGGCAGGTTTGCTTAACAACTGTTGATTTGGCTCATGTTTTTAAATATAAAAATCATCAACTTGCTTTTGAACCCCAGAACTTTAAAGCAATCCCTGGGGAATTCATTGTTGTTTTTAATATTAACCAATAGGGGGAGCACAACACACTACTGCACTGATGTCTGTAAGGCACGTAAGCTGGTTAGTTGGGTATTAAACATACACTTCAGAAGTAGAAAAGGTTGTGCTTTTATCTAGCAAATTAATCAAGTTTCTTTCTGAATTTGCAATGGAGAACTAGATTTAATTTCAACGGATGAAAATAAGAACGACCTTAAAGATAGGGCCTGTATGTTAGCTACATGTCAAGAACTCTGTGGTGGCTGGACAGATACTAAGTACAAACATGTAGGGTTTTTTCAACTTGTTTTCCTTAAGAGGTGTGCATGTGAAATAATTTTGTGTAGTTTGAATAATAGTTAAGGTTAAGAGAAATGGCAATTCAGAGAAATCCATTGTGAATCTTTTTTTTTTTTGGTATTGGGTTTCAAACTCAGGACCTTGTGCTTTTGAGGCAGGCAGCAGCACCACTGAGCTAAATCCCCAGCCCCCATTGTGAATCTTGATATAATGATCCTAATTTATCTTTTGCATAAAACTGTTTGTAATGATTTATTTACAGGTTGGTTCACTCACAATCCTGCCATTATTATCTTCTGTTAACATCTTCCAAATGTAAAACAATAAAGGATTCTTGGCCTTAAATTATAATAATTTGATCACTGTGCCTTCTTCAGAGACATATATTTTAGTACGGATTGAATATACTTTATCTGAAATGCTTGGGACCAGAAGTGTTATGGATTTATTCGGAGTTTAGATTACATGCATATACATTATAAGCTCTCTTAGGGAGGCAACCTAAGTTTAAACGTGAAATTTATGTCCATAGCCTACAGGTAATTTTATACAATATGTTTAGAGCTCCTGCATTTTGGCTTTGATCTGTCACATGAGATCAGGTGTGAAATGACTTGTGTCATTGGTTCTGAAAAAGTTTTGGACTTTGGAACATTTTGGATTTTTGGATTAGTGATGCTCAATATGTATAGTAATAGTTCGAAGTATCATATTTGCTACACTTTTGATATATGCGATGTGTCTATTGACAGTCATGTCTGTAAATACATGTATAAATAACATTTGAGAATTAACCTGCTTGAAAAATCCCAGTTAAACTAACTTTATAAAAAGGTTTACTATCTTTGCAGTTTTATAGGCCAGTTTCCCTTCTTGTTTCTTTTGTATAATGTATTGATTTATTAACCAAGTTAGGGGCAAATGGACCCTGTTTTAAAATAACTTTGAAATTTAGCCCCCTATTTCTGTATTCCAACATTGCCCTTAAACTGCAGAATAGTGTTTATTTCAGATCT
Organism: Heterocephalus glaber; assembly: GCF_053883595.1. Taxonomy (NCBI): domain Eukaryota; kingdom Metazoa; phylum Chordata; class Mammalia; order Rodentia; family Bathyergidae; genus Heterocephalus; species Heterocephalus glaber. The sequence continues at coordinate 26,884,535 of NW_028258296.1, read as the reverse complement.
CATTTAGTAGTTTACTTAATTCCACAAATATTTATCAGCCTCATACCCCCTAATTGGCTTGTGGTTCCTAGTTTTGGAGTTTGGCAAATGAGCTGTCCACATTCAGTTCTCTGATAGGAGGGGACCAAGATGCCTGATGGATGCCTAGGGCTCTGAAAGCCTTGGTCTCTGAAAGCTTTGTTTGTTTGTTTGTTTTTCCCCTTTGAGACAGTGTCTTGCTTTGTAGTTCAGGCTTATTATGACCTCACTGTGTAGCCCAGGCTGGCCTCAAACTCATGGCACTCCTCCAGCCTAAGCCTCCTGAGTGTTGGTATTACACCAGGCCAGGTGTCACAGAAAGCCTTTAAGGATTGACAAAATTGATTTACTGGAAGGAAAACTATGGCCTCATTCTCTTTAAGAGTCAAAAGGGAACTCATCTTTCCCCTTTGCATACAAACTTGGTTGTATCTTATAAAAGTCAGGTGGTTGTGAGGGCAGACTTTGGGCCTAAAAGACCAGGGAACTCAAATATCTTTTGTCTTCTAAGAAGGTGATCACTGTTGACTTCTTTAATAACTAAGTGATGACCAATTTCCTGGGATTATAAATCTGTGAGAGAGTCTGTCTTTACATTTTAAGCCTAGCAAAACAGAATTTAGAAAAGGGCTGGGTAAGTAGTAACCTTGCTGTACTATTTTTCCTGGATGGTGCTGCTGGGTGGTCATTTTGAATTGTCCCTGTTTTCAGTAGTTCATTTTAAAATATATTTTTTTCTGACCTTTCCTTGTTATTGTATGAAAAATTGTCAGATCTATTAATTAATAGAGGACCATCTTTTTTTTTTTTTTAATGGTTTTGACAGTAATTTTGTTACCATTTTGATCAGTCCACTGGAAGATTTTCCTTTTATTTGTCAACTTGTTGAACTTTTTTAAAATTTAAAAAATGTTAACTACTTTTTGAAATTTGTATAACCTGAGCTGGGTAAATGCTTTTAGGGTCTTTAACTTAAAAACAGTTTTGCATAGGAATATGGACACTAGGAATGTAAGAATGTATCCAATCTATATGAAAAGCCAGCCTTTAAAAGATTCAGCAAGGGCATTTGTGTCTTGGGAGAAAATTAAGTGCATTAAGTAATTTCTCTGGTTCCACATATTCAGAGTAACACTTGGAGTGATAGCACTGCTTCTTTGTAGCATTTCATAAAACACAAGCTGTTGCTAATTTGTTCAGTTTCCAGTGAAGTTGAAATAAATCTACACTAGTTGGAAGGGTTTTACAAAAAGATTTGGGTTCATTTCCTGGGCTCTGTCCATTTCTAGATTTCTTGTTTTATATTATTTGAAATAACACATTTGCTTGTTAACTGACATTGAGCTTTATTTTCTCTGCTTGCAAAGTCTTTGCTTAAGATTTAGCACAGATTTCCAACCATTTTCCCTCCCAACCTTAGAGACTACTGATTTTGATCCCTTGCTATCTCAACCAAGATGTGTGCAATATTTCATATTTGAAGCAACATTAACATAAATTCTGTCTAAGGCCACACTCATTTGGATCTTATGCTGCAATTTTTATTCTTTAGTGTTTCAGGCCAAGCATGGAGACTTAATAAACTGACAACTACTTATGAGAGTTAGAAACCATATTTAAAATGGAAGGTCTGAAATAAGAGTCCCAGAACCATTTCTTCAGCCATCATGATATAACTTGATGATAATGGCTGGAAAAGAGAACAGTTAATGATAGTGTTTGTGCTAGTGATTCCTTTAGGTTGAAAGCTTCTAGTCTGGAAAGAGGAATCTGAGTAATATGTAGAGCCTGATAAAGTTCAATTTTAGAATTTAATGTTAAACTGTTGTCAGGATAATAATTTAGAATTGCCTGAAATATTAGCTCTATCTTCGCTTTAAGAGAAAGGATTATAAAGAAGCATCTATTCTCCCTACCCCTTGGGCACTGGACTCAGCATGAAAGGGCCCTTCTGAGTCGGGTGCTGTTTGCAGGAAGAAGTAACACCTGTTTTTCTGTCCTTCCAAATACATAGTTCCTTTCTCTGGTATATGCTGAAGGCCAGGTTTTTGTATAAAATTACAGATGAACCGTTTGTAAAAACACATTTAAGTTGATTAGTTCCTGAAAAAAATGATCTCTAGAAAACAGTCTTTACAGATAGAGTCCTTGAGCTTTCATTATTTATCAGATTGCCTTGGGCAATGGTCTGCAGTTTCACAGCATGAGGGCTAACACTAGTGCTGGATGAGGACACCCAACGGGCCAGGTGGAGGGTTTAACAGAACTTTGGATTTCTTTTTTACTCTTTTATTAATGGAAAGCTGATGAATGCTTAATTCCATTTGGTGTATGAAAGTGTCCCTTTGGGGAGTATCATTGTGTTAGCATTTTTAATGATTCATGTGTTTTGACAATCTGGTAATGCTTCTTGGATGCAAAAATGTACTGATGGCTATTTGCAAATTTCATTTCAAAATTAGCTATATGATAATTACTAGAGCAGAATGTGGCTTTTTTCATACTTGGAAGGTTATATGAAGTGAGATTCTTAGATTCTAATCACAAAACCCCATATTCACATGGTATCCTAAGTACTTTTGTGTAATCTTCAGTGTATTATGAGTTATCTCTTTTATGGCTTTTTTTCTTTAAAACAAAACTTACTCAAACACAAAACTCTTCTGAGTATCCTTGAATAAATCTCATTTTGTCATATCGGACTTTGTGTAGTTTGCTGGCACATTAGATTTAACACAGAGGGAAAGCACCAATGAGTCATTATATACATTTTCTATCATCTCAGTGTAAGGTCTTCCCTATGTGTGTGGGAGAAGTTTCTGATCTTCTAAATCAGCATATTTACTATTGCTGTTCTCTTTCTTGCCAAAGCCTTTCTGAATAGACATTTCTATTGGTTTTCTTATTTTTGTCAGTTTAGAAAGATTGTTATTTCTCATCTATTCATATTATATGATGTAACAACTCATTTTGTGAAGACTCCTCTGTATTTTTGTTTTTAATCCATCATATTTGTTGTTCACTGCAGTTGCTGTACAGCCATTGAATGCATCATGGTTCTGACAGAAGCCAGAAGGATGAGCTGCTTGGTATATTTCACAGTTTTCTGTAGATTTGCCTTTTTTTAGTCTGTGGCATGTTTTATTATTAGAGTGTTTACTCTCTAAGATGTTCAGGGTCTTAATTTTATCCAGTGTGTGGTCTAAACAAGGAGATTTCTTTTAGAAAGAGTTCTGCTACATTTTTGAATTTGCCTCCAAAAAGTATCCTATGTAGATAACATGCTGGACAGGGTTGGTTTTTTTTTTTTTTTTTTTTGGTGATGTCTGAATGGAAGGTAGCTAAACTCAAAGCAAGATTTCACTGAATTTAAATGGGTAAGGAGGCTAGGAAAGGGAGAGAGGAGTCTAATTCATTAGGAGAATGTTTACTTTTGCATCATAATGAAGGATTTACATGTTCTTTTGGAATTAATATATATTTCATGTAGGTATTACATAGGTAAGAGCTTTGCATCGACTTTTTTTCCTAGGGTTGAGTTTCTGTAGTTGGCAACTCTTGTAACCCCAAAGATCCTGTTCTCTAAAAGCCAGGAAAAACCAGTCTGCTTCCAATTATGTATCATAAAGAAGTGAAATTAAGCCAAGAAAAATGATCATTTGGGAGTTGGTTTGCTTTTTTGCAGAGGTTAAAGGAGAAAAGACTGTAGATGCACATTTTAAAGAATCTTAGTTTTTTTGCTTGGCTTTCTGATTTTTCTAAAAATGCTCTGTATTGGAAATTAAGAATAATTTTAGGATTAAAGATTTTCTCCTCTTTCTTTGGGCTTCTTTTTGTTCCTCAAACAGCACATCCAAGAGCAGTTAGGCAGCTTCTGCTGACATTACTGGGTCTCGGCCCCAGTTTGTGTTTTCCATAAAGCTTTTTCCTGGCTGATGGTGCCAGGTTATGGGCTCAGGGTATGACACCTGGTGGTTGGTGCTGAATACGAGGTTTTCTGATACACTTTTGCCATGCTTTCAACAGAACTGTATCCCTACTGCTCAGCAGTATTCTGGTGGGGGAGAAACTAGGGATACTAGGAAGAAAGGACAGAGACAAGAAGACTTAAGTAGTTGGACAGGGTGGGGGTGAGCATATTGTCCTCAACATTTGTTAGAAGCAACTGGCTTTTCTGAATGTCTGCTACTAGCTTCAGGATTTGTGGTTCTATGAGACCCAGATGATAACTAAGAAACCTCCTTTCCACCACCAGAAGTTCACTCCCAGCAGCTCTTAGTTCTGTTTCTCACACCTTACACCTCCACAGAGTGTTGAATAAGACTTTCCTGATGGTGCAGTCCTTGATAACAAGTAGTCTTGTCAGGGTTAGTCTCGTCTGAACTTTTGGTTCTTTTCTTCTCACCTTCTTTTCTTCTCACCTCACACTTACTCCTCAGCCTGCTGCAGGAGGGCTCCCATGCCCACCACACCTTGACCAAGTCAGAAAAGGTGCAAAGTACAAAATTCCGAGCCTGCTATCAGACTGCATCTTCATTGTTCTCTTCCTGATCCATTTGCTGATTTACTGTTGAGCTAGTTCTCCTTGTTCTGCTCACATTCCTGATCTCTCTGCAGTCTTCATTTTCAGTTCTTTATCCCTCTGTAATGCCCTTTGTGGGAGTCCATTTTCTGTTACTATAACAAAATACGGAAGCTTGAGAAACTTATGCAGAATAAAGGTTTGTTTATCTCATGGTTCCGAAGTCTGGGAATTCCAAGATTAGGTGACTGCATCTGAGGAGGTACTTGTGCTGGTGGAAGACCTTTTTTTTCTTTCCCTGGCTGATTTGGAATTCTGTAGAGGAAAACTGAGTCTGTATTAGTCAGCATTCCATCACTATAATAAAATACTTAAAATAATGAAATTGTAAAGAAGATTTATTTTGGTTCATAGTTTTGGAGATTCAAGTACACGATTGATTGGCCCTGTTGGTTTGGGCCTCTGGTGAGGCAGTATATTATGGTAGGCGTATAAGCCAGAGCAAAACTACCTACCTCATGGCCGGGAAGCAAAAAAGAGGGAAGAGACTGGGATCCCATAATCTTCTTCTAAGGTATACCCCAAATGATCTAAAGACTTTCCACAAGACCTTACTTTTTTTTTTTTAAACTATGGGGTCTTGCTATATTGCCCAGGCTGGCCTTGAACTCACAGTCCTCTCACCCCAGCTTCCTGGGTAGCTGAGATTACAGCTGGGAGTACAGGCATTCACCACTATGCCTGGTGAGGCCCCACTTCCTAAAGTTTCCACCCCTCCCCATACAACATTGGCACTCTGGGGATCATGCCTTTAACACATGGTCCTTCCTTTGGGAGACATTTAGGATCCAGACCTTAGCAGAACCTTACCATCTTTGTGTCCTGGATCTATAGCATTGGCCTGGTATATGGTATATGTTGTCAAATTGAATTCTTCAACTCAGTTCTACTTCAGTTAAAGCTTTGGGGAAAGGTCAGACTTAAATAGTTGAGGTAAATTTAACAATAGACAACACAAATGAAGTCAACTTAGATTCATAGAGTTTAGGAATAGAGTGGGGCATAGAATAATCTTCTTTAAGGCCTCTAATGCTGAGAGCAACCAGAGAGAGAGAGAGAGAGAGAGAGAGAGAGAGTTAGGTGGCTTGCCCAAGATCACGTAGCTGGTGAGAGTGCTTCCCTCCTTGGCTCTCTGCAATTGAGTCTCCACCCAATAGCTAGAAAGATTCTGATAAAGCCTAAGCCAGATCTCATCATTTATTTGGTTAAAATTCTTTACTGTGCCTATCTTCCAGAATAAAAATTCTTACAGTGATCCATGAAGCCACAATAGTCTACCACCCTCATGCCTGTTACTTTTGCTCTCTAAGAGGCTCACTTTGTTGTAGCTGTCTAGCCTGCTTGCTGTCCCTACACATGCCAAGACATACTCTGTCTCAGGGCCTTTGCATGTATTACTTCCTTTTCTTGGCATGTATTCTCCCAAATATCTACAGAGTTTATTTGATTTAATTTCCTGAAGATCCTTACTTAAAGAAACTTGAAAGACATACATACTTCCTGTCTCCTTCTCTGCTTTTTTTCCCTTAGTATTTATCTCTATCTAGTACACAGTTCTATATCTTATTTATAATCTGTCTTCTTGAACTAGAGTGTAAGCGCCATACAGGCAGAAATTTATATGAAAATTTTGTGAAATTCCTATTGAATTCCCTCATCTAGTACAATCAGTGCTAGTGTGAACCAAGTACTCAATAAATATTTGTTGAATGACTGAATGAGAAGAAGCAAGATTTTATGGAGCTCTTACAGCTCCAGTTAAACATATACTTCCGTTATTCGAAACGGAAAACCATGAGGTCTTCCCAGAGGGAGAATGTGATTTTTAAAGCCTCATTTAAGACTTGTCCGGCTAGGGCGCTGATCTCTTTTTAATTGTCTGAATGGAAGCAGCAACCATGTGCTCCCCAACCTTACAAGTGGTTTGGGAAGATTCCCATTTTACCTCTAACAGGCAGGGGTTTGCTGTGGTTTCTCTCTGACTGTGCTTTGCCCTTTAACTCAATGGGCTGCAAAGATGAACAGCAAACATAATAGTAAAGGAAAGAGCTAAGGGAGAGGATGGGGCAGGGGGCAAAAATTCCTCATGGCCCTGACATCTTCCCTTGGCTCTGAGCCTCTCCCCTTGGTGGCTCAGGGTACCTTCTAGAGCTGCCCTGCTTGGTGGCTACACTGCAAGAAACAGCCTTGAGACTGCCAGGCTAGATGACCCTTGAGTTTTTTTCCTGTTTTCTTTGAAACGTTCATTTTATTTATTTATTTAAATTAATTAATTAATTAATTTTTTTTTTGCGATAGGGTCTCACTATGTAGTTCTGGCTGGCCTTGAATTCACTATGTAGTCCAGCCTGGCCTTGAACTCATGGCAAACTTCCTGTCTCAGCCTCCAGAGTGCTAGGATTACAGGCATACACTGCCACCATGCCTGGGGAAATGTCTGTTTTAGAATAAAACATTGGAGGAAAGGTCTTTTTGGATATTAAGTTACTATCTTGATTTTGAAGTAAATTTTTAAACCTTCCAAAGGTAGAGGATTATAGTTCAAAGTCACTACTTGCTCTGCCAGTGACGCCATTGAGCAGTGAAGGTTGGTGGGACCCCATCCTGGGAAGCCAGAAAATAACTTGCATCTAAGAGGCAAGAAATTCCATTGTGAAGTGCCAGTTTCTTGGCGGTAGGGTGATGTGGACTGAAGAGCGTAATTTTTGTTAGTGTAATGGTGAAGCTGGAATAATGTGCCTCCTGCCCTTGGTGAGATGCCATCAGTATGGATTTTCATTAGGTCAGGAAGCCCAGCTATGGAAGTCTAAGGTTGAGGGGGAAGTTATTGGCCAGTTACAGAGCCAGGAGTGTACTTTAACCCTGGAATTCAAAACTATCAAATTGTAAATACATGATCTTGAATGGAACTGAGTTATCATTGACTAGTTTACCTAATCATGCCATCATTTACCAAACCCTGACAACATTTTAGGTGTTAAGCACCTCTATGATACTAGTTTACTTAATCTGCTTAGTAACCCTGTAAAGGATACAGGTCTGGCATAGCAGTTTGAGTAAGTTCCCATAATTACATTGCTTGGGCGAGGCATAGCAGGGATTTGAACACAAATAGGCTGTGGGGGCCCCACACTTCTCTGCTCTACTATGCTGTTGGTCCTAGAACATACAGCAAGCTCTCACCACAGGGCCTTTGCACTTGGTATTTCTTCTCTCCAGGATGCTTTTCCATCAGATATTGTTATAGCTTTGTCTTTCATCTCTGAGCTTAAGTGTCACCGCATCCAGGTCATCCTCGATCCGTTATCTAAAACAGCATCCCTCCTCTCATCACTGTCTCTTCCCAACTTGCTTTATTGTTCTTTCATAGGATGGCCCATGCCTTGACATTTACATACATTTGTTGTCTCCCTCAACAATTAACAGGTAAGCTCCATGAAAACATGGATGTGTTTAATTCACTACTTTTTGTGTCCAGTCCCTTCCGTAGTGCCCAGTACGTGTTAGATAGCTGTTTGCTGAATGAATGAATGACATGAAATATAACTAGTGATTGAACTTTGCCATCCTGATTTCAAAACAAAATAACTTGTCCCTGTGTCAGTTCTCATGAGACTGTCTGTCATCAGAGAGTGATTATCTATGCAGGGCCTTGTTAGTATCCACTGTTGTTTAGTGCTCAGGTGCAGGCCTTTGTTTGGTTTTTTTGTTTTGTTTTTTAGTCACCTGTTTCTGGAGGGCTCTTCTTTGTAGCAGCTAAGAGGATGGGCTGTGGAGTTATACAGACATAGGTTCAAATCCTGGTGCCAGCCAGGACTTAATAGCTGTTGACCTTGAGGGTGCTTAATGTCTTGGAACTTCCCTTTTCTCCCTGTGAAAAGTAAAGGGCATGTCAGTCTTTCGGTGGCTGAGAGGATTAAGTGAGAAGCCGTACAGCATACAGTAAGCGCTCAGTAGTCACTGAGATGTTCTGTGGGTTTGGAGAAGGAAGGTGTGAGCCTCAGATGGGAGGGGAATGAACTATAAACACTTGGACAATCACGGAGTAATTACAGAGCAGCATGTGGACAAGTCTTGGCTCTGCCCCTGACTTGCTGTATAATACTGGGGCAGTCCTGCAGTCTTTCTAATTCTTGGTTTGCTAATCTGTAAAATTAAGGGGTTGGAGTAGATGTTATCTATTTCTGACATTCCTAGTTGTCTCTGAGTAGAAGATAGCATGGAACAAATTATACACAGAACACTAAGGAGACAGTGTTCAAAGTGGAATGGGATTAATTAGAAGTGGCTTTTGGAATGAGGAGAGGGGATTTTCTGGGCTTTGAAGAACAGCGTAAAAATGGCAGGTTTTGAGCAAATGAACAGATTTGACAGAATTCAGGTTTTATGTATGCCTGCATTTTGGGGAAGATATTGCTTGTAAATATTTTGGTTCATGTGAGCTATCAATAGATTAAAAATAACTAATGTGGTATTTCCATTTTAGTGCTCTTACGTTGTTGTTTTTCTTGGATACTACTTTCCAGTTCTTTTGTTCCTCCTAGCCATTATATGATTATGCATTTCAAATTTCCACAGGTATGTTTGAAGTCTCCTTCTCTAGGAGGGATTCAGATTAGTTATCCATATGATAACAAATATATGTAAGGTATGGAATAAAAGATTTTCTTAGTCAAGTGTGGCGGTGCACACCTGTAATCCTAGCATTTTAGGAGGCTGAGGTGGGAGGGTCACAAGTTTGAGCCTAACCTGGGAAACGTAACAATTTAGTGAGGCTCTGTCTCAAAGTAAAAAAAAAGGGGGGGCGGCGCTGGATATGTAGCTCAGTCAATGGATGGTCCTGGGTTCAGTCCCCAGCACCGCACATCTTTCCATTTAGAAATTTAAAAACTAAGGCTCCAAAATCTGAATGTGTAACACATTCATGACAGAATTCCTGTACTTTTCTTGCCTCCTTTTCCTTTGAGGATGCCTGAAGTTCTTTTAAATTTAATTTTATTTTTTTAGGATAGGGGTATCACTCTGTTGCCCAGACTAGCCTCCAACTCATGATTCCCACTCAGCCTCCTGAGAAGTTGGGATTATAGATTTGTGCCACTGCCCAGCCTTGAAGGTTTTCTTATATTCAACTCATAATTTTTGGTTTATCACTTGTTATTGAGAGATATTTTAACAATTTATAGCTTTCCATTCTTCTATTGTAATGTACACAATGGTATTTTATTTTTGGGGTGCTGGGGATCTAACCCAGGGCCACCACATGCTAGGCATGTGCTCTACCACTGAGTTATTCCTGCAGCCCACCAAAGATTTTTTCAATGGCTGAGTATCTGCTAAGGCCTGAAGAATGGATGACTGTTATCTTGAAAATATTCAGTGTGCTGAATTTTGCCAGAATAATTATAGGGTCACAATTTAAACCCTCTTGAAGACAGCTCGTTCCTCATTCTAAGTAGATTGGTTTGGTGGCAGTGCCAGGCTGAGTTCTGCAGCCCCTTGTAAACCCCTGGAGCTAATTTGGGAATTGTAAGGTAGAATGAGAAAGAATATGCAGCTAGTGCAGCTAGATCCCGTAATTATACTGGATGGGTTGAGGTAATGGCTCCCTCACCATTTGGGAACAAATTTCCAGTATTATGACTATTGTTAGGAAAGGATTTATATCTTACATTGAATTTGGAATCATGTTTTTTGATAATTGAGAGAAATTTTGAAGTTCTGGATAAATATCTCAAAATTAATACAAAGCTGCTACAAACTACCATTTATATTGCTACTGTTAATTTTCTGTTTTAGAAAAAGTCTTAGGTGTATTTTAACAATAAAAACAGCAGTGACAATTACTGATTTAAAATGGACCATGGATACTCTGGTTTCAGTTCAGATCTCATAAATCTTTCGCCTTTTAAAATAGACCATGGAGCTGAGTGTGTAGCTCAGTGGTAGAGTGCTTGCCTAGTACTTGCAAGACTCTGGGTGCAGTCCCAGCACTACACATAGGACTGTGTTGGACAGGATACACAGATTAGGTAACATGCCTATATTGTATGCCGTGTATTATAAAGGGTTATCATTTTATGGATGAGAGAATGATGAGGGCTAAGTGGGTATGTTGGGATGTAAACTTCCAAATATAGTTCTCTATTAATTCTTGCTTAAAAGAATATGCCCCCATAAATGATAAGCAGCAGAAGTCTTTGGATGCAAAAATCTTAAATGTGAAAAGATAGCTCTGAGTTCTGTAAGGTGGGTGAAAAATCTATTTGTGAACTCAAACTAAACACATCTTTCACTACCTTGTGAAATGTATCCACACCCCCTCTTTCCATTTTGATGTGTTTTGCTTGGGAGTGAGGGTCATTGTGTCTGGTCCTTTAAAGACCCACTGAGGTTCCAACCAAGGAAACCGAGGATACCAGGGCCAGACATTGGCACTCTCAGGTGGAAGTAAGGGCTGCAGGGCCAGGAGGGGCAGCTCCCTACCCCTGAAGACAGCAGGTGGGAGCCCGGGAGAGTGGGCTCAGCCTCTGCTTACCTTGTGCTCTCTGTGGCCCCCTCCCTCTGGTCTTCACTGGAATTCCTGCCCACCCACAGAGGAGTTCAGGAGTAATCTTCTGCTTTTCATTTCCTGCAACTGGCAGCCACAGCATGTTGAGACTTCAGTTAATCCTAGGCCTCAGGATAATAAATCTTTTTGGTAAATATGACCTGCTAATGATAAATAATGATGGCTTTTATACCATACATGCACAATTTCATTTGATTCTTGAAACAGCTTGGTGACCTAGGTAAGAGTATTATTATCATCCCTTACAAAGGAAGAAACAGGTTCCATTCTGACCTCTATGTTCATCTTTTCTTGTCTACCCCTTTGTAAACTTCAGCTGATCTTTTCTCAAGCACTGTGGCCTCCTTTCAGTCAGTTCTCTGTACAGCCTCCAGGGAGACATTAAAACCCTCTCTGATCACGGCCTGTGAACCTTACTCCTCTTCTCTTTCTCTCCGCTGTGCAGCCTTGTTCTCTCCATGTCAAGGACTTGCAGTGTGCCTCTCCTTGAAGTATCTTTCATCATCTGTAGATGATTTTCCTTTAGAGCTCTTATCATACTGTGTGGTTATGTATTTGTGATTGTTTGCTTATTTCACCATACTTGAAGCCCAGAGAGGCAAAGAACATGTCTCTGCTTGGCCATTATATCTCCATTGCCTGGAACAGAGTAAGCAGTAACTAAAGATTTGTCGAGAAGAAATGGAGCCCAGGAAATTAAATGTCTCACTTAAAACAGTAAATGATTCTCTTTTTTTACTAGGATATAAACTCTATGAGGGCAGGGTTTTGGCTCCTTTTTTCATTGCTGTATCATTGACTTCTTGATCAGTGGCGGGCATGTGGTAGTGGTAAATATTTGTTGGGCATCTGTTGTGCTTGGATATGATTCCAGAGATTTCTCAACCAAATCCAAGACTTCTTCTTTCTTTGTGCCAAATCTGTCTGAATAAGGGGGTTGGGAATTATCCACTTTCCCTGTGAGGTAGAGAAATCTGGGAGTTGCTGCTATGACTTAATAAAAGTGACTTCACTTTCTTTGTGTACAGATCTTAAAAGGGCATCCAAATATCATCAAATAATAGCATCTGTTCTACATCCCACACACCCTTTTAAAATATATATTGATGTCATCCACATTGCCTCTTTTCTGAATCCCCTGAATAACATGTTGAATGACCATCAGAACTATTCCTCTACGAACTTTTACTTCACCATTTGCAAACTTAAATATGTATTTCTCTAAAAAATGCACTTAAATGACACATTAAAATATTTTAATAATCTTCAGAAACCATTTTACATTTAAGCTACCAGAAGCTTAGGTATTTGAGTTTAGGTGATGGTAATTTCTAAAATCCCATTCAGTATCTCTGTCCTAAAGATCCTCAGATTTGTTAAATCCCCAATTTTCCTCCCCAGTTGGGGACAAAAACCATGTCAGTACACTATTAGGATATGAGAGTGTACAGGTTTGTGCTTCATTTTGTCTTTTGAATTTTTTTTTTTTTTTGGTACCAGGAATCAAACTTGGGACCTTGCACTTGTGAGGCAGGCGCCAGAACCACTGAGCTAAATCCCCAGCCCTGTCTTTTGAATTTTTAAAGAACTTTGAGTTCAGCACTACCAAAAATTATTTTTTATAGCTAACACCTATAGTCCTGCAGTCAAGTGACAATTGTGACCAGTAATGATTTGTGCAATAGGCACAGCCATGTTTGATAGTAGCCATGCAGGCTTCCCCACTCTTAGAAAACAAGTTCTGTTTTCAGAGAGCAACTGTTGAGGAGAGAGAATGCTTCCCAGTTTGTAATGACCGAGCTGAAGCTGGGAGGAGTGGTGGCCTTAGAAAGAGACCTTTCTAACCTTTGTCTGCCATCAGGACAAGTGTAGGTCTTGGGATTTGGGGCTTTTCATTGCCACTAATAGCGTGCTGACCTCTTCCATTTTTTAAAAGCTATTCATATATCTTTATATGATAATTTTTAACTGAGTCCTGATTTTAATAATTTTATGTATATAGGCATATGAGGGATAGTAGTTTTTCTTACTGGCTCTTAGCTCATCACCAGACATCCATTTTGCCATAATTTTTCTTCTCAAATAGAGCAGGATTTACTCTTTAAAAAAACAAGACCAAAAATTCAACCCAGGAAATATTGGTCCCAACCAATTCCTCTTAGACATTGGTTTAAACCCTGATGGTGTTAGGATCCATTTAAGTAGGGTTTTTGCAACTAATCCTGGTCTTTACCTGGGTGCTTATTTGGATCACCAAAGAATGCAGGGCAGCATGTTCCATTTGATGGCTTCAGAAGTAAACCGGCCAACTCTGAAAGGAGCTGAATTAATTACTAGTACATTCGTCTTTGTAATCCATGATGATCTCTCAGAATTTTCTTTTCTTTGTGGATACTAAATTTTTCATACCCTTTGAGTGGAACACATTGCCTTGAAATGTATAGCCACAAAATTGTGCTTTCAGGATCTCAGAGGACCTGTTTATATTTCAAAAGGAAGCATTTGGTTCATAAAGGCCAAAGACATTTAGTGAGGTCAAAAAGCCAAGGCCGGGAGTCCTTGGTCTATAAAGAGTGAGTGTGATAGAACCTCACAGAAGAAGGGAGTTTGTGTCTCCCTTGGTTTATTTCAAAGCTGCAACCTTTTGGAAGCCTGCTGTCACCAGCATTCTTTTCAATAGGGCATCCATCCATAAGTTGTGTGTGAAGGTTGGAGTTCAGCTGGGTGGGAACCACACGCTTCCCTTTATATTCCCTTCTGCTTTAGGATCCTGTCACCACACTAGGAACATTAGATAAAAACCCTCTGCAGTTTATTTTCTTTTTGAACAAGTTACATTAGGGAAGGACTTTTAAGCTAAAAGAAGAAAAGCTCTCTCTTTGTTAGAAACAGCAGTGTGTAGTTTCAACTTGTCTTGGACGTCCTCGGAGATGTTTTAAGATCCGGTGTAAACTCACTGTGGTTTGCCTTTGGGCATCAAACTGTTTAGCTTGGCTCTATTATATCTGTAATTGCTGTATTTTAATAATTGCCCAATATTCTTGTCAGCAATTTGCAGTCTATATTTTTTAATAGAACCATTTGCCTTTCTTTCCATAGGTTTGTTCAGACCTTGTTTAAGCCCCTGGATTAACGCAGCGTAGCCTCGAAGGCCCAAAGACCATCTGTGGGCAGGGGTGATACAAGCTCATTAAATATTCCCACAAGCCCCCTGCTGCCTATGGTTTATGTGCCCCATATACTCTAGGAAGCCGTCTTCTCCTGAGATCTCCTTACAGGGTTTTGTTTCAAAAAAATTACTCTTAGCGTTTGCCAAAATAGCATGTTCTTTTAGAGAGGTTTGTCCCTATCAGTCCATTTAGGTTCCCAGAAATTCCACGGTCTGGTTTTGTCCAGGGCTTAGGTCAAGCAGGGTCTTTGACCTTTTATCAATTTGTTAGATGACTTTTATTGCTGATGAGAAGGAACCATACCTAGATCATAATAGGTGCTCAGTAAATATTTGTTGAACTGAACAACTTCTGTGGGTTGTGCCAGGCTCAGGGTTGTAGGGCTGGAAAATATACTTTGGAATGTTTCTATAAAGTAACTGTTACGGACATGGGAAGAATATTCAAGTTAAGCAGGCCAGCACCAAGCTGTCATTCAAGACTGGGTAAGAAAAGGTTAGAAAGGCCTTCTAGATCATCTACTCTAGTAATGAGAGTCTCAGATGGGGCTGAAAGAGACTTTTCCCCTGTTAAAATGTCAGCCAACAGTTGAAATAAAAACTTTTCCTTTTTTATGGTTCTTTGCTTTCTTTAGATTGATTCTCAGTGTAATTTAATTTGATCATTGTGATAACTCTGTCATTATAACATTAACTTGAGTCTGTAATCAGTGCTATTTCTGTTTGCTTGCTGGCACTAGGGAATGTGTATTTGAGGTATCATTGATTACTTTAGTACCATGGTATCACTGGTGAGGATACAGGTGCACTTCGATTTTCTTCTATAGTCCTGAAAAGTATATAAAACCAAAGATTTTGCCAGGTTTGGTGTTGTGGGCCTACAGGGCCCAGAGGTTGAGGCAGGAAAATTGCATGAGCCTAGGAGTTTGAAACAAGTCTAGGTAACATAGTGAGATGAATCTCAGAAATGAAACAAAACGTTCCACAAAAGCAACACCGCCAAACTTCCACAACTCAAAGATTTAAGTGTCAAATGTAAGTAAAATCTGTATTAGGTAATTACCACCCAAACCCTCTTCCTAGTTTGGTTGAGTACTGTCTTGGCATTTTTTCAAGACAAATTTCTTGTTTTATGCTTTTCAGAAATTCTCCATTTAACTTTAATGTGTATTTATAAAAAGTTTCTGTACTGTTTTTATACTGAAATTTGTTTATTTTTATAGGAAATTTGAAAATCGCCAAGAGGATTTTCAGGCCACTTCTGATTTTCAAAGATTGTGATCTGAAGAACTATTGGCTGACGTGACTGGAGGAGACGTGCTGTTGCAGAAAGAGAAATGACGTCCCATTATGTGATCACTGTGTTTGTCCTGATGAGCTCCTGTTTAGCCACTGCAGGTAAGTTGAATAATATAAACTGCATATTCAAGATATTATTTTGAATATATTTTTCTCAATGTCTTCACTTTGGAAGGATTTAGACCATGGGATGTTCATGTCAAACCCAAATACCTATGTTCTGAGGATAAATAAAATATTTGACTACTATACAGATACATGGTATGTTTGCCTGTGTTATATTTTACTAGGCTGGTGCTAGGCATTGTAATGCCTGTGACACAGATACCTAACCTGGGTTGAGGTAGGTAGAGAACAAATATGCAAATGATTAATCCCACTTAATTTTATTACATGCATAGATTATACTTGCATTCTTACTCTAAATAATTTTAAGAAAGAACTTTTTTTTCTCTTTATTTCAGAATAAACACACCTTCTAGATAGGGGTGATATTTAGAGGATGGGCTGCTTGGGAGCGTTTTAATTTTGTGTAATTAAGATACTTTAATATATAACTTTCTAAGTAGCAGAGAAAAGGTCTGGGCATGGAGTTAAGTGATAGAGCACTCCTAGCATGTGTAAGGCCCTAGGTTTGATCCCTAGCACCACAAATAAATAAATAAATAAAATTAAAAAGGAATAAAAAAGAACAGGAAAAGTATCAAAATGCCTTGTGCTTCCTAGAGGCCCTGGGAGAATGAGGTTGGAGTTAGAAGAAGCAGTGGTTGGCATGCTGTTGCTTAGTGAGAGTATCAGATCTACCCTATGAACATCTTAGTGCTCATGTCAGTATTACTTAATACATTTAGAAGCTTAAATTGCTCTATTTTGTTATAATTTTCTTTGTGTCTGTTCTCTAATGAGCTCCACAAAACTAATTTGTTGGGTTAATTATGGGAACTGATAAGTCTCAGCAAGAAAAGTATTGACTTTAAAAATGGTTAGCCTTGGTTTTGGCTGTTAGCTGCACATGCAGATGAGAGTAAAACAGTTATCGTTTATTAGTGTTCACTACAGCCACTGGGCTAAACAACTATAGAATCTAAAAATGAGTGAGGATATTCTTATTTAATGAGTTCACTTAATCACAACTCTGAGTTAGGCATAGTTATTTTTGCCATTTTATGGGTGATGAGATTTGGAGAGATTAGGTAACTTGTACAGTGTGGTGTTGCTGGGAAGTGGAGGAGCCAGATTTTATGTCCTAATTCTACATCTGTGCTCTTAACCTGTGTGTTACCCTAAAAAAACCATCTCACCATAGAGGTTCCCTCCCATGGGCCAGACTCTGATTGAAAATGACTTGGCAGAAATTAGTTTCTGAGACTGGAAAGCAGGATGTTCTCCTCATTGCAGATATCTTGAAAGAAGTTTGCTGTATTTTTTTTGAATTCCAGTTTGTGAATCTGAACTGCCCATTCTTTCTCTATTACTGTCAGCAGTTTCATTTTGTCTCATTATTGAAGAGTTATTTGCCTTTTAGCTTGTGTATTAAAACTGATCTTAATTAAAACCCAAGTTCAATCCCCAGTACCAAAAAAAAAAAAATCTCACTGAAAAGTAATAGAGAGTGGGAGAGAGGAAAAGAGAAACCACTTTTTTGATGGAAAATTTGCTGTGTGATGACAAGATGTAAAATCATCCCTGGTGGGTTTGAAGCAAGGCTTTCTGCTTTGCTTAATGCCTGGGTCAAACTGGAAAACACTGAAGAAGGTACTTCATGAAAATGTAGTAAGTTTGATGGCTCTGTATGACCTCATTTTTTTTTGTTTTGTGGTACTGGGGATTGAACCCTGAGCTTTTGTTCTGAGCCCCCCCCCCCGCCCCATTTTCTATTTTGAGACAATATCTTGCTAAGTCACTAAGTTGTCTAGGCTAGATTAGAACTTGGGATCCTCTTGCCTCGGCCTCGAAAAGTGCTGGGATTACAGATGTGTGCCACTATGCCCAGCTGATGTTTTTGGTACTGAGTCAGTTTTCCTTTGGACCTTCCTTTCTTTTTTAAGCCATTAGGAAAATATTTTTAGTTTTTTGTGGTACTAGGCTTGAACCCAGGGCTTTGCTCATGTTGGGCAAGTGCTCTCCCACTGAGCTGCATCCCTAGCCTGGGAAAGTATTTTTGAGTTGCTTACACACTTAAAGCTTTGCAGAGGTGGAAAGGATTGTAGAATCACAGATTTTATAACAGTACAAGGCAACTGATAAATAGCACAAAGGTAGGGATGCCTTTTAGGTGTAGAAATTTGTTACTGCTTTCTATAACCTAATGGGCCAAATGAATGAAGGAGGAGGGAAAAAGTGACTTGTATGTGCTGATACCCAGTGCGTCTCTATCTAGGCTCAGGATACTTTACCAAATGCTTTTTGGGACATTTTGGATGAATTGAACTTCAAGAAGGTAGTAATAATAATAACATCAATGATAATAGTAATAATAATATTGAATATTTACAGGTAATTACTGTGTGCCCGGATCCATCCATTGTACTTCATGTGTATTATCTTATTTCATCCTTGAAACTACCCTAAGAAGTGTAGGTACTTTGATTATCCTTAGTTCATAGTTGAAGAAACTGAAGCACTGAGGTTAAGTAACTTCCTTAAGGTCACGAAGCTAATTAATGGAAGGTTTAACCATAAACCTACTTAGTCTAGGTGTGGAGATTAAGCCTTTAAACTTCTGTGCTATGAGATATTATTGATCTTAAGAATGTTTTGAAAGAATGATCCTATATTTGCTTTGAGCCATCAAGCCCTCTTGAGATATAAATCATGTATTCACTGAGTCTCTGCTAAGCACAAGCCCAGTACTAGTCACTTAGGGATATACAAAGAGATATAAGATTTCCCCCTTGTTTTGAGTTAATTGTACTCTACTTAGGTTTATAAACTATAGTCATGTAGCAAAAGAACCAGAAGACTTGGGAGGAGTTCAGTAGTGGAAGCTCATAAGGAGTAGGGCAACC
The DNA here is from genome assembly GCF_053883595.1 of Heterocephalus glaber. Classification (NCBI taxonomy): domain Eukaryota; kingdom Metazoa; phylum Chordata; class Mammalia; order Rodentia; family Bathyergidae; genus Heterocephalus; species Heterocephalus glaber. The sequence goes on along the minus strand of NW_028258296.1, from coordinate 26,865,891 downwards.
AGAGAAGGCTTTGTGGAAGCTCTTTGTGGACCTCTGTCCCGACCGCTGGGTAGAATCTGGGACTAGGAAGACATTGGACTGGCCAGATGGGAGAACTATGCCTGGTGTGGTATGTGGCACTTAGATAATAAACTTTTTAAAAAAATAGATGACCTGGAGAGTGGTGTGGGAATGCAGCAGGAGTGGAAGTCAGGGTGGGAATAGACTGTAGAGGACCTTCAATGTCAGAACAAGCTTTGTGGATTTCATTCTGAGGTTTGGACTCTCTCCTTCCATCTTCTGAGGTAACAGGCATGGACTGTTCAGTCTTAGAATTCAGACTGTGGTTTCCAACAGGCTGAGGCCTCATTAGCCTCAAACAGGACAGTGCCAGGGATGCAGGCTGACATTTATCAAGGGCGTGCTGTCTGCTGGCTCATTTATTTCATGTTACTAAAACAACCCTGTGCAATGGGTATTATTATGATCATCATCATCGTGTCCATTTTACAGAAAAGGAAACTGAGACTCAGTTTGGTTAAGGGTTTATACAAAGTCCTGTGACTAGTAAGTGGCAGATCTGGGACTTAGTCCAGGCACCTGGCGCTCAAGTCCAACTCCTTGCCCTCCAATAAATCTCCTGTAGGGGGGAGACTGTCATTGTGGATTGAATGAAGCTCTTAGCTCGATCAGGTACCAGGTGAGTAGCCACTAGTGTGGCATCCTGGAATCTGATAAAACCTTTTGGCTACAGAAGAGCTGGACATAGATCATCTGAGCAGAATGACCCTTGAGTAATGAGCCTTCTTTATTTGTATTCTTGTTTTGCAGAAATAGTTTTGAAGCTCTAAATAAGAAAGAAAGTGTAGAATCTTTGGTAGCAGAAGGGATAAAGGAAGTGAAAGACTTCTTGTATGTATGGCCTGGGGTGGGGCAAGAACAGTGGAGCACAAAAAAGGCCCAGGTTAGATTAGTGGGCACCTGCTTATTCCAGCCTATGGATTTGGCTGGGCCTTCCATGGAAGCCTTTCTTTGTTCAAGATGGAGGGTGAAGATGGCAGTGGGCAGCAAGTCACAGCACATGGTTAGTGGTTGTTTTGACAAAACTTATAACTTAGTTTTTTCTCTCTGTTTCTTTTTTTTTTTTTTTTTTTCCTCTGTTTCTTTTTTTGAGATAGGGTCTTGGTATGTAGACTGGCCTACACTGGCCTCGAACTCCCATCCCCCTGCCCTAGCCTCCTGAGTGCTGAGATTGCAGGCATGTGTCACCATGACTGGCTCTCCTCCCTTTTTTCTTTCTTTGGTTATTGTATAGCCCAGCGGGCAAGGAGGGCCCTGCTTTTGGTAAACATGCTGTGTAAGAACCATAATGCCTCCTGAATAGCTATTACCATAAGTTACTTATTGGCACCTTATTTTAGATCCTGTGAGCTAATGCACGAAAAGTGGAAAGTTTGAAAAATAAATGCCTGCTACTGCAGGCTTAAGTTTTTACTAAACTTACTAAGTTTTCACTTTAAAAACAGTTCTTCACATCTTTAAAAAATATTAACTGCTGCCTCTGAAGCTTGCCAGTGTTAGGTAGGGCTGTTTACAGGAGTTGAAATAATGAGAAAAAGAGGCATGCTCAGAGAATTCAGGGAAGTTAGCTTGGTTGGAAGGGATGGACTTGGCTGCATCTGCTGGGCCCTGTACCCTGGCAAGGGAGGTCTGCTGAGGTGAGTTCTGCAGAGACATTGCTGGCATCTGTGCTAGGGCAGGGTCGGGATGCCTGGCTCCCTTATCCACTGTGTTGATCTAGTGCCCAGATGCATCCTCTGGAGGCTTGCCCACAGCCTGCACACGTGTCCCTGGTGAGCAGACACACTTCTTTTCATCTCTGTTGGTTATACCTGGATTTCAGGTTCAGTCCATGGATGTGATTTTAGCCTGAGCCTTTATCTTGCTAAGAAAGGTCTAAAACCCTTTGTCTTGGGGACAGCAAGTGGAGATACCAACTGATCACTACTCAGACTGGAGTGGGACAAGCTGGCAGCCTTGGGGAGAGTCTAAATTAAATAGTAATAATAATATCATATGTATAGTTTTCAGAAAGCTTTTATATCTCATATTTCATTTGACCTTCCCAGCAGTCTCTAGGGTAAGCAGGTATTATTTTCTTCATTTCAGAATGAGAATAATGAGGCTTACAGCAAGTGAGTAATTTAAAAAGATGATTCAACTCTTGATGAAACTAGAACTCAAACACACTCCTGCAGACAAACTGCAGCAGATCTTCTCTTTTTGCTGCACTGCATCCCTTAGGCCAATGGTGGTGAACCTATGGCACATGTATTATTGTGTCTTTCTTTTTAGACAAAGGATGTTAATATAACAGTTATTTTTTTCTAGACTAAAACCTCAGTATTCAGGTTTAATCACAGTGTTGGCACCTCACAATAAATAAGTGAGTTTTGGGTTGCAGTTTGGACTGTCAGTCTCTTAAAAGGTACGCTGTCACTGCCTTAGGCCCTCGCCCCCTCAGCACCTCCTGAGAGTGCAGCCAGCCACTGTCCTGGGCATGTGACACAGGTCAGTTCATTTAATCCTTACAGAAATCCCCTGAGATCAGTATTTATCATTATCATTGTTTTGTTACTATTACTACTGTCTGAGGCTAATATTATTACAACACACATACTGCAAATCAAGAGGCTAGGGCTTAGGGAAGATAAATATACTATATAATGAGAAAAATAAAAAGTCAAGTGGACATAAGTAAGTCATACAATGAGAGAGAGGCACCAACTCCAGAGTTCATGCTGTTTCTATTATGCTGCCCCCCCAAAACTAGCACTTTTTTGCGTTTTTAAAAATAACTAATTATTTAATGAATTAAAAAATGTATTTCTAATTGACAAGTAAACATATGTATTGATAATGTACAACATGATTTTATATATATGCTTGTTTCCATTGTGAAATGACTGAATCAGCTAACATATGTGTTACCTCCTATACTTACTACTTTTTGTGTGTGTGGTGAGAACACTTTAAATTACTTTCTTAACTGTTTCTGTGTGTATGATACATTGTTGTCAACTGTAGTCCCTATGACATGCCGTGGAGCTCTTAAACTTATTCTTCCTGACATTTTCTATCCTTCGACCAACCTCTCCAGTAACCTCAGCCTCAGGTAACCACCATGTTACTGTTTCTATGAATTTGACCTTTTTATATTTCACATATAAGTAAGGTTGTACAGTGCTTATCTTTCTGTGCCTGTCTTATTTCATTTAACATAAGGTGTTCCAGATTTATCCATGTTGACAGAATTCCTTTCTTTTTCAAGGGTGTATAGTAATCACCCATGGACATAATGCCTCATTCTCTTTATCTATTGCTCCTGGACTTGAGTTAATGGTCTGAGAACTGCAGAGGTAGTTCTGCCATGGTTTTCTCTTCTCTGCTAACTGAATGATCAAAGACTGTAATTCCTAGGGCAGGAAGGTAGAGAAGGGTGCTTGCTGGAGCTGCCAGTGGGGATTGTAGAGGATCAAAGGTGATGGGGATGGAGGGCTGAGTGGTGTGGCTCAGTGGTACAGTGCATGGTTAGCATGTTTCTGGGCCTCGGTTCAATCCCCAGCGACCACCCCCCACCACCACAAATTGAGGATGTGTACTCTTGAATAGTCAAAGCAAATTGACAAGAGGCCTTACTGGGCCAACCCTTAGGTCTTCAGACCCAGCTAAGTTGATTTGGTCTCTGATTTTTCTTGTCTTTTTTTTTTTTGGTATCGGGGATCAAACTCAGGACCCTGCATTTGCAAGGCAGGCGGTGGAACCACTGAGCCAAACCCCTGGCCCTTGTCTTCAATTCTTTACTTTTGTGTTTAAATCTGCTTTTGGACACTCAGGGAAAGCCTGTTGTCAGTTGTGATGCTAGCTATTACCAGGGTGCTGAACTTTCTATTTATTTTAAAGAGCAAAGAATTATTCATAAAAGATCCAGAGTGGCTTGAGTGGCCTGCATTTGAGGCTGTATTCTCTTTGGGGATACCATGCATGCTCAAGTGTGAGGAGGCTCCTCTTCCTCCCTTTTCCTTCAATTTTTTGCATAGAAGCAATACACACAAACATATACACACATGCAGTTATAGTTAGTGACAGTCAAGAGAAAGATGAGGTTGTTTATGTGGGTGAAATATGGTATCTATTAAATAAAAAGTCTTTTTTTTTCATTTGCAAGAAGAGTTTACTAACAGCTACTTGGATAACTAGATATACATATAGTATAAGAAAGATGGTTACCAAGAAAGTGAGTAAGATTATCTATAGATTTGACATCAGACAACACAACAGAAGCCTGTTTTTTTGCCCTCTGCATCCTTATTGTGCTGTGCAATTGCCACTGTGTCCTGTGTCCAAGCCCTGAGTGTGTTGGTTCTGGAAGCGATGTCAGAGGGGAAAGTGTCCAGGAGGCGTCCCCATGGGAGACCTTCCCTTGGCACTGACCCTGCCCGGGTGCCTGAATGAAGTGCTTGTCCCTTTTGACTGATTGGCCCACCCTGCACCACATCCATGTGAGCTGCTGACTTTTATTTTCTTTAAGATGTTCACTGCCAGAGTGGTCTAAAAATCATCCTAATGTCCAGTCTAGTCATATTTTTGATTTCTGAATGAGCACTGTAAATCAGGTGGAATTCTAGAGGGCTTAAAAATGCACTTACAAGACAAATACCACATGTTTTCTCTCATATGTAGAGTCTTAAAAAAAGATGACATGAAAGTAGAAGGGAGTCTACTAGAGAAGAAGGGAATAGAGGAGGAAGGAAAGGGAATAATGTGAGATAAAATGATACATAGTCATATGAATATATCAGAATGAAACCTATTATTCTTTATAACTAATGTGCACTAATAAAAAAAATCACACTTGCTCTTAGAACGTTCCTTCCAAGAACTAGGCAGCAGGTGCTCTGGGGACTGAAGCCCAGCTATTCTCTCGCTCTCTCCTGCCAGCATTTAGAAATCTTAAAACAAAACCAAACCCAGAGTGGTATGTGGAAAATCTTACTACCTTCAAGGGAAAATGTTGATTTTTTAAAATTTTAAAGTTATTCTCTGTTGGCAGTGAGAGAGCCCATGTATGGCAAAAGGAAAAAGTCCCAATAAAACTTTGTGTTTTTTCCCTTTGTCCTCACATGCCTGCATAACTTTGTCCTAGGCCAGAAGAGCTATCTGAGCCATGAGGAGTGAGACCTTCTTCCTTCCTTCCTGCACTCCTGCCCCATGAGAAAGCATTCTCAAGTGGCGCAGGCCTGGGCCAGCTGAGTTATCCCCGGCACCATCCTTTCCATCTTTTCCATCGGGGGCACTGCTGGGTTGCTCTGCACTTTCTGTGATGCACTTTCCCACCAGCATGTGCTGGTGCCCTTGTGCATGCACCATGGCTGCCTGGCTGAAAGCCTTAGTTACAAACACTGCATAGTGAACCAAAGTGCCACATGGCCCCCACCTTGTCCCTTTCGTTTGGAATTAGAGGAAAGAACTATTTATTGTTTTGCATTTCTGTAAACTTTTAAATAACTGCTATGTTTTAGATAAAACTTGTAGTCTTTCAGTAAACCTTCAGTGACTCAGCAAATCTCAAGTACTTTGCTAGCTTTTGAGGCACAGAATGGGAGGAGAAAGCTAGGCATGGTGCTGCACACCTGTAATCCCAGAACTCAGGACGCTGAGGTAAAGGACTGTCATGAATTCGAGATCATAGTGAACTGGGCTACCTAGTGAGCTTGAGGTCTCAGGAGAAAAAAAAGGAAGGAGAGACTTTAGAGTTCTTTAGGGTTAGTGCAAAGAATGAGTTCCATTTTTCATCTTCTAGTGTAAATTTCTTGAAGTGCTAACTGATTGATTTATTCAACAACTTTGTTTTTGAGGACTTTTGCACTGAACTATGTGTGCGTAGCCATTTAAGTTTTTTTTTTTTTTTCCTCTTAAAATTTGAGACAAGGTCTTACTAAGTAGAGTTGCCCAGGTGGGGCTTGAATGTGCAATCTTCCTGCCTCAGCCTACCACAGTGCTGGAATTACAGGAGTGAACTACTGTGCCTGGCTTCAGAAAGCATTTATTGAACACCTGTTGCAGTTCAGACACTATTTCAAGTGTTGGAGATATAGCAGTGAACAAAACAATCATCAATCATTGTCTTCATGAAGCATGGGGAAAGATAGATTAAAACCAATTATGCATATTATGCATCTTTTAGCAGGTTCATTGAAGAAAAAACAAAAGGGCTAGGGACTGTTAGTGAGGAAATACAGTGTTGCAGAGTATAGTTGGGAAGTGGGGGTGTGGCTCAGTGTTAGAGTGGTTACCTACCATGCACAAGGCCCTGGGTTCAATTCCCACTACACACACACACACACACACACGCACACAGTGATCAAGGAGGGTTTCACTGAGATGATATTTGAAGGAAGTGAGCTAAAGGAGTATCTGGGGGTAGGAGTGTTACAACAGTTTTTTCTCCTGTAAGAAAATAATCACTTTTAAATAGGCTTTGCAATATGAATATTCATATTAATTTTGTTTGAGACATAGCATACTTTTGTAGAGTAGCAAGTTTTGCTTTCATAGTTGGGAATTATACACAGACATTAGACCAGTGCTTCCTAAATGTAATGTGCATCAGAATCAACAGAGACCCTGTTAGAAATGCAGATTCTTTTGTGGCGGGTCTTGATAGGTCACAAAGTATACATTTTAAAAATAGGCTCATATGATGCTGATACACTGGTTTGAGGACCCCATTTGACAGTATAGATCATCTGTTTTCTCAGTGGCCAAATTGTAACACAGAACCTGCAGATACCCTGACAGTTTCTTAGGCTTTAGCATGTCTCTGAAGCAGCTACCTTAAAAACCTTTTTGTAAACTCACTTGGGTCAGAGGGATCCATGGGGTGGAGAGGAAACTAGCTTGAAGGAGTTTTCCATTTGCCTTCAACTCCTGGTTCTACATGTGGACACCTGCAGAAACTGTGTGCACCTTTACCAGTTGGGCCTACATCTTGTTGTAATCCTCGCTGTCATTCTAACCTGACATTTCTTCCTTTTAAGTGCCTCTTTTGCCTTTCCCACTTCTTGCCTTGTGACTTACTGTAGACCAAGGTAGGAGACTTATGTTGACTCAGTGAGGGCAGGGACACTGGTACAGGCAACTGTGGCTGCGAGACTCTGGGTAATGAGGAATAATACTGGTTGATAGGATAAAAAGGGGGGTTGAGTTAGCTCAGGGAGTTAGGGACTAAACTTTAATGTCAAGTGGAGCATACCCCATTTCTTTGGAACTTCTAGTTTTAACTCTGTTTTCTTCACTGACTTCCTACTTCATTCCTATAATTAGACTCCAGGCTTAAACTTCAAAAAATGAACATTTTTTTTAATAAGGAAAAAAATGACCTAAGTTCTTACTGATATTTATTAAGCATCCAGACACCGTATTTCTTATAAGTTGGGATAAGACTGTGAAAAAAATTTAATCTCTGTGCCTGAAAAGTTGTGTTTTAAAATAACTTTATTTATTTGCCATTGAGTAATTTTTAAGATTTTTTGATTTGCTTTCTCAGGCCTCTTCACTGTTATTAGAGGGGCCATGAACAACCTAAGTACAGTTTAGAACTGGCCACAAGCCCCAGCTGGTGGTCATTCTGTTTTTGAAATTCAACCAGAGAAGTCCAGAGGAATGCAACAGTATTTTTTTCTTTGTGCCCCCTGCTTGCTTTTTTCCTAAGCCTCCCCAAAATGTGTTTATCTTGTTGGCTGTGCATATGGGGCAAGCTAAAATTCTGTGTGGCATTAGATAGTGAAAAGTAAAAAAATAGATTTCCCACATGGCTAAGTTTATAGGAGTGAGAAGTCTTGGATTTAGTACTCTTTGATCAGAAGAAGGGAAGTTTAGGATGAGACTTATTTTAAGATATGTGCATTTAAAACTATACATCTTTTTTTTTTCTTAAACAATTTTTTGGGGGAGTAGAGGTGTGGGGATGTAGAATATAAATAATACCAAACTTTTAAGTATCAAATTGAGAATTTCTGCTCCTTAGAAGAAGAAAAATGTCCTTAGGTTAAGATTATTTGAAATTCGACATGGTAGACAGCCAAGAAGGTGAAATAGAGTCCTTCCAGTGTGTCTCTCCTTCTGGGGGGTGGATACAGAGACCACATACTTCCCCTCCCCCTCCGTCATGGTGAGGGGGTACCTCTCATCTTCCCCACCCAAGTGGCGGCATAACTATCCCCAGAGCCAGGAGAAGACTTCCTGAGCTTTACCCCTCCCACCAATCTCCCTCTTTCTGATAACTAATATTAGAACATGTTAAAGGATTTGAGTTTTCTGACTGATGAAAGCTGCAGAGTGGGAGGGGAGAAGAGATAAGAAGGGGATTGGGGTTCTTTAGAAGAGAGAGAGAGAAGGAAACAGAAAACTAGTGGGCTCCTTCTTGGTTTGGGTCCATAGACTTCACCAGGTTGAGGGGATAATGTCAAGTTATCACCTGAACGACCCCTTGAATCTACATGGCTTAGGAAATGTTCTTAACCACCCCGCAAAGGGGAGCCATGACATCTGGGTGACTGAGCTTATACCCTTCAGTTTTGAGAGAGAGGGCAAAAGAGTAGTTGAAAATATTTCTGAAGTGTTTAGGACCCAAAGTTGTATGACTTAAGGAGATTGCTTCCTTGGGTGTCACACCAAAGGTCCTCTTCACAGTGTCTCAGGATTAAGTTTCCCATGACAGTTGCATGAGAAACTTTGCTTGAGACACTGGACGGGTCTGTACTTATGTGCCTCCCTGGTGAACAAATTTTAGTTCCATCTAACCCAGGAACAAGGTTTGTTGACCTAAGGAAGTACCGAATGAGGCTGCTACACGCCATAGAGGATACCTCTGGACACCTCTTTCCATTTCTGGTTAGACAAAGCCAATGCCTCTTGTCTTTGGGGCTTCTATATACAAGCAGTGATTTTCTAGGGACTTGGAAGCCTCTAACTGCTAAAAAGGAAAACAAAACAAAACTAAGGATGCAGAAGTTTGTAGACAGAGAGAAAAAGGAGGAGGGAAAAAGAGAAACTGCTTCAGAGGGCAAAGGGTTGAGGAAAGTGGGGAAGAAAAAGTGAAAGGCCTTTGGTTGTACTTAAAAGTCATGGTCCTGATGTTCTTCTACCTCCTGGCCTGCTTGCCAAGAGAAGATGTCGCTGGATTGAGTCTGAGCAGGTTCCTGCAGCTGAGATAAGGAAGCTAACCAGCCCTTCTGGTAGAATAAGTTTGCAAGTTTACTGACTCCTGCCACAGGAAAAGAATTTTCAGGACTAGTTAGTAAGAGGAATGGGAAAAGTTTTATTAGGCAGAAATGAAAAGGTACATACTCAGAGAAATAACAGTGCAGGCCCTTGAGAGAGAGGCACATTACGAGCCAGAGCTAGGCGTATTTACAGGACCTTGGAATTGTCTTCAAGATGGGTGATCTAGGATGTGCATTCCTACTTGTCTGTCAGGTCCCTCATCTAGCAAGCTATGTTAGAATACAAATCATTCACATGTGTTAGAAGTTGAGATATGCCACTTACTAATAATGCTGCTTCCTTGAGGATAGAGGAAGCACAATTTACAGGTGAGAAGGTCAGGTCCAGAGCCAAATTAACAGGCTTATTGTACCTTGAAAGCCATTAGGGATTTTTCTGAGTGAGTTTCCTGGAAGGAAGAAGGCTTGAGTAACTTTTGTGTCCTGAAGCTGTAGTTTTTTTCTTTTTAGAAGTAAAATTTTAAAATCCCAATTTCCTTTCTATTCTTTTAGAAATTTTTTCTATCCTACTTCAGGTCTGGCATATTATAGAGGATCCTGTAGGCCTGGCCCCAGCTGCCCACCACTTTCATCACTCCAGAATTGTCTGTGAGGACAGCACTACTGTCTCTCATGGACAGGTCTCAGCCTGGCCCTGGTGGGTGCCCCAGAGGCTTAGTCCTCTGTTTTTGCCAAGCTTAATTCACTCTAGAAATACACTATCAAAGGCTGTCTGGCAAGGTTTCATTAAAGATACAGGGCAAATTCAAAAGCACTAATTAATTGTGTTAGATTATTTGCAAAGCCCATGCTGAAAAACCTAATGCCTGTAGGAGAAAGTTGGCAGAGAGGTGGTGCAGAGATTAGCCTGGACCTTATCCGGCTCAATTGCCTTTTGGAGTAGGGCCAAGAGGGGAATTGCTTTTCTTCTGGGAGAAGTATATGTGGCTATTTCTTCTCTAAATGTCCAGTTCACTGCTCCAGCACTTGGGTGATGGGACTCATGTGGACCCTTGTAGATCTAGAGAGCCCAAAGGGCATCTTTAAGAGGTTCTCTGTTTTTTGTTTTGTGAGCGAAATATAATCACTTAACATTCATTAACTAAATAAATACTTCCCAAGGGCCTCTTCTTAGAGAGGAGAGGAAACTCCAGTTTATTGTGAAATAATTCAAAATTTAAATGTTAAATGTTCAAAGCCATCAAGACAAGCCTTTTAGAAGTATTTCTTCTTTTGTTTTTCTTAAATCAAATTTCTCATATCCTTTATTTAGGTAGCCCAACAGCAAATAATAAATTTTTTGATTGCTAGTGGACTTGAAAAATGATTAAAAAACCCCCTTTATTTGAATTATATGCCAAGCACATGCCAATTGAAATATACAAAGCAAAAAATAGGTTTACATTATTGCTACATTTGACATATCTTACAGAATAAAAATATCTAGAATTATCTCAGCCTGACAAATTGTATATAATAGATGTCCCTTTCTTTAATAAGGGGAGAGATTAGAAGCTTATTGAGCCAAATGCCAGCTTCCAATGACTCTGAGGGGGATGTAGAACAGTTGAAAAAGAAAGTACAGAAGCGTATTTTAGGCTTATCTAAGAGCCAGTTGAATGTTATTTAAATAAGGGAGCTTTGTATAGTATACCTCTGTTTGGAAATATCCACCCGGAAATCTTCCAGTTCCTGGGTTGGGCCCTGCCTCCTACTAACAGGCTTTAGCATCTTTTCCCATCCTTTAGGGCTTGGACAGCCTGTGAGTAAGTAGTTATGTACAAATTCCACGCCAAACTTACTTTATTAACATGATTCAAAAGAAAAGAATTCTAATGAAAAATTTCAGAGGACTTTGCTGACCATTTTATGATATTGTCAGATTGTCCTGGACTCAAGGAAAGCCCAACCAAATATATTATTTCTGTTTACTACTCAACTTGGAATCTGTTGGAAAAAGCTTACATGAATGCCTTGGGAGAGTGTGTGCTGATAGAGGAATTTGTTTCTGAGTGCATAGCAGCCTCTATGTTTACTCTGCACGAGGCTGGCTATGCTGCTCCTCAGCCAGCAGGCCTGTAGTAGCAGCTTTGGACTTTTAAGCCCTCTCTGCAGATGATCCCTGGTCATCTTTATGGAGTTGATCCAAGCTCTCAGAAATGTGAGGGATCATTAAAGGTATTTTAAAAGTTGAGAACAAAGTGTTTGAATTGATAAATTACTATCATTTTTCTTTGTTGGTTTATTTTATTTTTTTAAGTCTCATCACACTTTTTGGGAAAGTAATGTCAAGACCTGTTGGTATGTTCCAGATAAGCTGTGAGATACCAAGAATGATTTATAATTAATAGTTAAGATGAAGACTTTAGAAAATTATTTTCTTTAAAACTGTACTCCAGGTTATTCAAAATAACCATGGTTATTTGCATTTAAAATATATTAGAGTAGGAAAGAGGTATTAGAGTTGCCAGTGTTAGAATGAAATGTGCTCAGAATCTGTAGTATGTGGTGTCTGTTTTGATATTCATAAACATAGTACACCATTCCATTTGTCTAGGTTTTATTTAATTTCTTTCTGTAGTACATTTGTAATTTTCAGTAGCATTTTATTTTATTTTGGAACATAGGGCCTTGCTTATAGTAAGTATGTTGTTCTCTACCACTGAGCTACATTTCCAGCTCTTGGAAGTTTATTATAAAGACTATAGTGTGTTTGAATAAGGACAGTATTTACAAAGTCTGTTCAGACTTAGGTGCTCAAACCCATTTAAGACCTATAATTTTATTCTCTTCTAACTATAGTTCATCAGTAATGGTGAAAACTAATGCTACCTCTGGCCACCTGAAGAGTGATCTCAGACGTAAGCTACTAAGGCGAGTTACTAAAGTTAAATATTGGTCTTACTGGCTTTACTCTAAATTGTAGAAATTCAAAGTTCAATGTGTACTATAAGGAATATGTTCTTGAGCTGAGGCTCAAGACTAGTATTACTGAGCAGGGGGTGAGTCAAAGCATCTTTCCATTTCACTAAAATTAGGATCTATGTTCCTTCGGTCTACAGGTCAGAGTTGGGGCATATCAGAACCCAAGGATTGACTGTTGTATCCTTTTGTCAGACTTTCCCAAGTACTGACTGTACTGGGGCACAGTCACTCTAGTGAAGCTTTATTTGGGACTTGTAACTAAAATATTTTGTAGAGATTTTATTCTCTACTATGGATAATGTCTGAATATTTTATCAAGGTGAGCAGTGATTATGTTAGACTGTTATACTTCTATTTATGAAAAGCAGTTCACCACAATGCCAAGATTGGTATTGACATAGCCATATTAAAGTTGCAGATTAACTCTAATCCAGTGGTTTTCAGATTGTGGTATGGATCTGAGATTTTTTTCAGGATGTCTGTGGGACCAAACCATTTTTATAAAGACACTAAGATGTCTTTTTTATTAGGTTAAAATCACACTGATGGCATAAAAGCAATTGCATAAAACTGCTAGTACCTCAGGAAAAATCAAGGTTGTGCCTCATTGCCACACACTTGCAGTAAAACAATTACCAGTTTCACCTAAGAATGTTCTTGATGCACTAAAAAAAATGTTCTTGATGCAAATTCATGTCTTTTTAATATTCTGTATGGTGAAATGAGAAGTACACATATACTACATATATATTCCAAAGTATGATGGTTATCTTGAGGAAAAGTGCTTATGCAATTGTTTGCCTTATGAGCTGAAGTGCCCTGTTTTTCATGGAGCACCATTTAACTTGAAAGGGTGATGGACAGACAAATGATGGTTATCCAGACTTTGGTATCTGGCAGGCATTTTTTGACAGAGTACAAAGTGAGCCTATTACCTCAAGGAAAACAATGGACAGTATTTGTTGCCAATGATAAAATCTTGCTTTTCAAACAAAATTAAAATTTTGGAAAACTTTTATCCTCACCATGACTGTGCCAATTTCTCAGTAGTTAAATCCTTTTGTGATGAGATCAATGAAAATAATATTAACAAGTGTGATTTTTTTGGATATCATATAATGAAATGTCTTGTTTGTCATATTTGTCTACCTCGTAAGTTAGTATTTTCCAGATGACCAATGCATGATGGTATAAAATTATGCATGTGTAAGAGTCCACACCTTAAGAGTACAAGATGCAGTAATTCATTTTTAATACCTTTTTGTTTTTAAGTAGTTTTAGACTTACACAAGAGTTACATAAATAATAGCGAATTCTTTTATTCTCTCATTCAGCTTTGGCTTATGATAGTGTCTTATATACAACCACAGAACAGTTATCAAAACTAAGAAATTAATCTTGGATGTACAATATTATGAACTAAAACATTTAATTTATTTGGATATCATTAGTTTTTCTACTAATGGTCTTTTTCTGTTCCAGGATCCATCCAGTGATCTCACATTGTAGTTGTTATGTCACTGTGAAATTCCCTTGTCTTTCAATGACCTTCATACTTTGGAAAAGTACTGGAGAATGTCCCTCAGTCTGGGTTTGTCTTCATGGTTACTCTGAAGTTATGCATGATTAGGAAAGGTATCTGCGGTGATAAGCCCCTTTCAGAGCATCAGATCAAGGGTTTATTATGTTGGCAGGACTTATTACAATACTGGTGATATTAACCTTAGTCACTTGGTTAGAATGGTGTCTGCCCAGATTCTCTGCTATAAGTTACTATTTTACTTTGAAATTACTTGGTGCTTTGGGTGAAAACCATGGATTTTAATGTAACAGGATATGAAAAGTTCATTGTGATATAGATGCCACATTCAACAAACCTTAAGAAATGACTGTTGAACAGAGCTATAATATCAAAGAGGAAATAACCACAAATGTATGAAAGGACTATTAGATGTGCATCTCTCAACTGCTTATATAGTCAGCCCACCATATGTATAGGTTCCATATCTGAGGATTTAACTAATCACAGATTGAAAATACTTAGAAAAAAATCTATGTTGAACATGTACTTTTTTGTCATTTTTTCCAAACAATACAGTAGAACAACTATTTACATAGGCATTAGAAATATTCTAGAGATGATTTAAATTATCTGGGAGTATGTGTGAAGGTTCTGTGCAAATATTATGGTGTGTTGTTATGTAAGGGACTTGAACATCCACAGATTTTGGTATCCTAAGAGTCCTGAAACCAATCTCCTGAGGATACCTAGGGACAACTTTATCTGTGTAAAGCCAAATTTCTTCATATCCTTCAGCCAGAACAATGTATCAGAACAAATTGAATGCAGAAGGACATCTGAAAACCCAGCTGTCTTTTGTTAAGCCAGACATTAAAGGGATTTGCAAAAATGTAGAAAAGTTCTGTTTTTCTCATCAAATTTTGTTGTGTTTCAGAAAATAATACTTTTTCATGAAAGATACTGTTTACAATAACATGCATTAAGTTTTTTTATTGTTGGATTTGAATGTATACATTTTTAAAAATTTCTCAGTTTTAATTTCTACTGTGGTAATAAACATTGATATGTATAATTCCTATAAACAGAATCTCTTTGGAGTGCTCAGTAGTTTTTTTTTTTTTTTTTTTTAAGGCAGGTTCTTCCTGTGTTGCCCAGGGTAGCCTTGAACTCCAGAGCTGAAGTGATTCTTTGGCCTCAGCCTTCTTTGTAGCTGGACTACAGGCATAGCCCTGGACAGCTAGTCTTCAGTCATTTTAAAGCACAAAAGAATCTTAAGACCAAAGTTTCAAGATTAGTGAATACTACAGGGAGATGTCTCAGTGGAAGTAACCTTTACTTCTGGCCAAATAAAAATCTAATGAAGGATTTTTCCAAGGTGCCTTGGCCATGGGAGATGTCACTCAGCTTCTTTTTATCAGTTTACTCAACCAACAGATAAAGGGGATTGGCCCAAGTCTCCCCAAGTTTCTTTGATCCCCAAACTCTGTGATTATAAATCACTGTTGCATAAAGATGCTATCTTACCAAGGTGGACATTATGGATTAATACCTAGAGTACGGTATTTGCAAGATTAGAAATAGAGAAGGGTATAAAGCAATAATGGTTGTAAGGTAGGGATTAGAGAGCCTTGTTCTGACTTTTTGGGCCTGAAAAATAATTTTCACAGATGCCTTAAAAAAAGAAGCGTAATTATTATTGGATTTTACTGTAATGAACAAAGGAAATATTTTAAATTATTGCTGAGTTTTTCATATATCGCAAATTTAAAACTACCTAATTTCCTAGAATTTTTTGCTATAATGTATATAAACTTAATGTGAATATTGATTTTGTGTAAATCATTTAAATTTGTTAATGGTGTCTTTTTTTTGTATTAAATTCTTTTATTGGTACATTGTAGGTATACAACACAATTACATTTCTCATGGGGAATTGTACCTTTACATAATGCATCTTGGTTCTTATTTTTTCCCCATTCCTAGCCCTCCCTTCACACCCTCCACCCTTCCCTATTTACAAAGGCTTTATTTCCATTTTTTCCATTTCTCATCATTTTTCCTTTCCCTTCTTTCCTTTCCCCTGCCCCTCCCACTACCCCTACCCCTTTGGACCTTTTCTTCCTATTTTACATTATCGATTATTCATTCTAATCATTGGTACATTTTAGGTCTACAATATAATGACTTTCATCATTGGAAATTTGCACCTTTACATAGTCTCTCTTGGTTCTTATTATTCAAGCTTGCCCAGCCCTCCCTTCAACCCCTCCAGTCCTATTTACAAAGATTTTATTCCTATTTTTCCATTTTCTCATATTAATCCCATTCCCATCTATCCTTTCCTCTAGTCCTCCCACTTCCTTCCCTTTTGACCCTTTTCTTCCTATTTCACATTACCTATTATACATTTAGTCTTTATTTACACTTTCAGTTTTTCACACCAGACAAACTATTCGGTATTTATACATGAGTGTCCTATTTATTTCACTTAAGAGTATCGCCTCAATGTGCATCCACTTAGCTATAAATGTCTCTAATTTCTCATTTTTGATGGCTGAGTAGTACTCCATTTTATAAAAAAACCACATTTTCTTTATCCAGTCTCCGGTTGATGGGCATTTGGGCTGTTTCCAAGTTTTAGCTATTACAAACTGCACTGCTATGAACATGGGTGCACATATATCACTGTGGTATGATTCTTTTAATTCTTTGGGGAAGATCCCCAGCAGTGGAATAGCAAGGTCAAATGGGACTTCCAGTCCTAGTTGTTTGAGGTACCTCCATACTGATTTCCACAGTGCTTGCACCAGTCTACACTCCCACCAGCAGTGGAGCAGGGTTCCTCTTTCCCCACAGCTCCGCCAGCATTTGTTATTGGTTGATTTCATGATAGCAGCAATTCTTTCTGGAGTGAAGTGGAATCTCGGCATTGTTTTCATTTGCATCTCTCGAATGACCAGTGATGTTGAACATTTTCTCATGTATTTATTTGCTATTTCTACTTCTTTGTCTGAGAAATGTCTGTTCATTTCAGATGCCCATTTTTGGATTGGGTCTTTAAATTTGGGAGGCCTGATCTTTTGAAGTTCTTTATAGATTCGAGATAGTAGACCTTTGTCTGAGGAAGAGCAAGTGAAGATTTTTTCCCACATTGTGGGTTGTCTCTTCACACTGCTGGTGGTTTCTCTTGCTGTGCAGAAGCCTTTTAATAAGAAGAGATC
Organism: Heterocephalus glaber; assembly: GCF_053883595.1. NCBI lineage: Eukaryota > Metazoa > Chordata > Mammalia > Rodentia > Bathyergidae > Heterocephalus > Heterocephalus glaber. The sequence continues at coordinate 26,848,918 of NW_028258296.1, read as the reverse complement.
CCATCTGTTGATTGTTTGTGCTAGTTCACAGGAAACTGAGGTTTTGTTCATAAAATCTTTTCCTACACCAATGTCTTCAAGGGTTCTACCTAACCTCTGTTCCAACTGGTTCAGCACTTCTATTTTAATATTTAGATCTTTAATCCATTTTGATTTTAGTTTAGTGCATGGTGAGAGATACAGGTCTAGTTTTAATCTTTGGCAAGTTGAAGCCCAATTTGTCCAGCACCATTTCTTAAAGAGGCTATCTTTCCTCCAGTGAGGGTGTTTGGCTCCTTTGTTGAAGATGAGATGGCTGAGTGTGTCTGGCGTTGTTTCTGCATCTTCTAATCTGTTCCACTGGTCCTCAAGTCTGTTTCTTTGCCAGTACCATGCTGTTTTTATCACAGCTTTGTAGTAGAGTTGCAGGTTGGGGATTGTGATACCCCCTACCATGTCTCTGTTACCTAGAATTGCTTTTGCTATTCTGGGTCTCTTCTTGTTCCAAATGAATTTTTGGATTGTTTTCCCGAGGTCTATGAAGTATGCTGCTGGGATCTCCATTGGAATTGCATTAAATCTATATAGCAGTTTTGGAAGTATGGCCATTTTCACTATATTAATCCTTCCTACCCAGGAGCAGGGGATGTCTGTCCATTTTCTGATATCATCTTCAATCTCTCTTTTCAGAGTGCCATAGTTTTCAGAGAAGAGGTCTTTGATTTCTTTTGTTGGGTTGATTAGTTAGGTATTTCAGTTTTTTGGATGGTATTGTGAAAGGAATTATTTGCCCTATTTCTCTCTCAGTGAGTCTGTCATTGGTGTAGAAGAAAGCTATTGACTTTTGTGTGTTGACCTTATAACCAGTTACTTGACTGAATTGGTTATTAAGTCTAGAAGACTTTTGGTGGAGTTCTTGGGGTCTTCTATATAGAGTATCATGTCATCTGCAAATAATGACAATTTGACTTCTTCATTACCTATCTTTATTCCTTTTATTTCTTTCTCTTGTCTAATTGCCATGGCTAATGTTTCCAGAACTATATTGAACAAGAGTGGTGATAGTGGACATCCTTGTCTTGTTCCTGATTTTAGTGTGAAGGATTTCAGTTTTTGACCATTTAGTATGATATTGGCTGTTGGTTTTTCATAGATGGCTTCTATCAGTTTGAGGTAGAGACCATCTATTCCAATTTTGTGTAGGGTTTTTATCATAAATGCATGTTGGATTTTGTCAAATGCTTTTTCTGTGTCTATGGAGGTAATCATATGGTTTTTGTCCTTGGCTCTATTGATATAGTGTATTACATTAATTGATTTTCGTATATTGAACCATCCCTGCATCCCTGGGATGAATCCCACTTGATCAGGGTGTATGATCTTCTTGATGATCTTCTGCATTCTGTTTGCCATTATCTTATTAAGGATTTTTGCATCTATGTTCCTTAGTGAGATTGGCCTATAGTTGTCTTTTTCAGTTGGGTCTTTCTCTGCTTTGGGGATCAAGGTGATGCTTGCTTCCAGGAATGAATTTGGGAGTATTGCTTCCCTTTCAATTTCACTGAAGAGTTTAAATAGTAGTGGCAACAGTTCCTCTCTAAATGTCTTGTAGAATTCAGCAGTGAAGCCATCAGGGCCTGGGCTTTTCTTAGTTGATAAGTTTTTCATTACATTTTCAATTTCATTTGTTGATACTGGATATATCTAGGAATCTGTCCATTTCTTCTGTGTTGTCCATCTTATTGGCTTATAGGTTCTAGAAATAGGTATTGATGATCCTCTGGATTTCTGCTGGGTCTGTTGTAATTTCACCCTTTTCATTCCTAATTGCATGGATTTGGGCCTTTTCTTTCCTTTTTCTGACAAGGTTGGCTAAAGGTTTGTCAATTTTGTTGATTCTTTTGAAGAACCAACTCTTGGCTTCATTGTTTTTTTGTATCGTTGTCTTAGTCTCCATTGCATTGATTTCTCCTCTGATCTTTATAATTTCATCCCTTGTATGAGCTTTGGGTTTGTCCTGCTCTTCTTTTTCTAGAAGCTTGAGGTTCAGCATCAGGTTGTTTAATTGGGCTTGTTCTGTTTTCCTAATATGCATAGTCACTGCTATGAGTTTCCCTCGTAAGACTGCTTTCATTGTGTCCCATAGATTCCCATATGTTTTATTGCCATTGCCATTTAATTGAAGGAACTGTCTGATTTCTTCTTTACTTTCCTCTGTGACCCATTGGTTATTCAGAAGTGTGTTGTTTAATTTCCACGTGTTTATGAAATTTTCTGAGTTTCTTTTGCTATGGATCTCCAATTTCATCGCACTATGGTCTGATAATATACAGGGGATAACTTCAATTCCTTTGCACTTACTTAAACATGTTCTATGTGTGAGTATGGGGTCTATTTTGGAGAATGAGCCATGTGCAGCTGAGAAGAATGTGTATTCTGATTTTGTGGAGTGGAAGACTCTGTAAACATCTGTTAAGTTCATGTGTTCAAGAGTTCAATTGAGTTCTAGTATTTCATTACTTATTTTTAGTCTAGTTGATCTATCTCTTTGTGACAGTAGGGTATTGAGGTCCCCCACTACAATTGTATTAGTACATATATGACTTCTCATGTCTGTTAGTATTTGTTTTATACAGTTGGGTGCACTAGTGTTTGGTGCATAGATATTTATGATTGTCATCTCTTCCTCTTGGATTGTTCCCTTTACAAGGATGTAGTGTCCTTCTTCATCTCTCTTAATCAGTGTTGGTTTGAAATCTACTTGACCTGGCAAGAGGATAGGTACTCCTGCTTTTTTTCAGGTTCCTGTCACATGGAGTATTGTTTTCCACCCTTTAACTTTCAGTCTATGAGTTTCCTTTTGAATTAAGTGTGTTTCTTGTATGCAGCATATTGTTGGATTTTGCTTCTTGACCCATTCTGCCAGTCTGTTTCTTTTGATTGGTGAATTGAGACCATTAACGTTGATGGTTATAACTGAAACGTATTGACTTGTCATTGCCATGACTTTTTCTTTTTGTTGGGTTCTCCCCCTTTACATTTAATTTCTTGTCATGCCAGATGGGTTCCTTCTGCTTTGCTTCCTGGGGTTGTGATCCTCAATGTCTGTTCCTAGGATATTGTGTAAAATTCTTTGGAGTGCTGGTTTGGTATTCATGAAGTTCCTAAGGTGCTCTTTGTCATGAAAGTATCTTATTTCTCCATCCATTTTGAAAGATAGTTTTACAGGGCACATCAATCTGGGTTGGAAGCTGTTTTCTTTGAGGGCTTGGAATATGTCACTCCAAGCTCTTCTTGCCTTGATGGTTTGTGTTGAGAAGTCTGCTGTGATTCTGATGGGCTTTCCTTTGTATGTGATTTGTTTTTTTTCTCTGACTGGTTGGAGAACTTTGTTCTTCTGTTGTGTTTCTGGAATCTTCACAATTATATGCCTATGTGTAGATTTTTTTTGATCAAGGCTATTTGGAGTCCTATATGCCTCACTTATCTGTATGTCAAGCTCTTTTCCCCTGCTTGGGAAGTTTTCTGCCATTATTTCTGGGAAGAGATTTTTTATGTCATCTCCACTCTCTCCTGTTTCTTCATTGAGCCCAATCAGTCTTATGTTATTCTTCTTTGCATCATCTAGCAGCTGCTGGATTGATTTCTCATGTCCCCTTATAATTTTGAAGCAATTTTTCTTTTCCTGGTCACTAATTGCAATCTGATCTTCTATATCTGAAATTCTGTGCTCACATTGGCTCATTCTGCTGTGTAGACTTTCAGTGGAGTTTTTCATGTCCTGGAAATCTATTTGCATCTGTTTTATGGATTCCATTTTTTTTTTATGTTGGGATTCCATCATGTTCCTGAGCTCCTCTCTAGATTTATTAATCATGTCTTGCACTAGGGGCACAATTTCTCCTGTTATCTGAGAAATTATTTCTGATTTCATTTTTTCCAGATCCCCTTTTGTTGCCAGTTCAGTGGGTCCAGGTGGTTGAGTATCAGAGTGTTCCATCTCATTTCCCTTTGGGGTTGCTGTAGGTGATCTGGAAGTCTGGTTTTGAGACTTATTTACATATTTTCTCATTTTGACTGGGCCAGGGGGGCTGTTAGCACCTGCACGGATTACCTCCTCTGAGCTGGGTGAGGTGGGACAGTGGCCGGGAGCAGCGGTAGGGATGGTGACCCAAAAGCCCTTTCCTGTGAGCTGGGAGCAGCAGGTGGGATGGTGGCCGGGAAATGCCTTCCTCTGGACCAGGAGCAGTGGGATGGTGGCTCAGAAACCCCTTCCTCTGGGCCGGGAGCGGTGGGACGGACGGTGGCCCAGAAGCCCCTTCTTCTGGGCCAGGAGCAGCGGGACAGAAGGTGGCCCAAAAGCCCTTTCCTCTGGGCTGGGAGCAGTGGGAGGGATGGTGACCGGGAAGTCCCTTCCTCTGGACCAGGAACAGTGGGACGACGGCTCAGAAACCCCTACCTCTGGGCCGGGAACAGTGGGACTCAGTACCTTGGTCTGGTGGTCTGGTGTCCTCTGCGTCTTTGTAGTGTGGAACCAGGTGGCTGCCTGTCTGCTGCAGGGTGATTCGGTGTCTTCCGCATGACTCAGGACCTCGGTAGGGCGTGCACAGACCTTCCTCTGTGCAGCGGGCTGATTCGCTATATTCTGCATGACTGGGGACCTCGGTAGGGGGTGGGCAGACCTGCCTGTCTGCAGCGGGGTGATTCGGTCTGTTAATGGTGTCTTAATATATCATTGATGTCTATGTTGAAGCAGGCTCAGATTTTATGTTCATTATGTATTTTCTTATACATTTTAGAAAGTTAATTAGTTATTTTGGTACGTTGTCCTTTTAAAAAATTTGCTTACTAAGACTTTTGACATCATTAATATTTATGTATTTTCAGACTTTAAAGAATGCCAGCTGGATATTTTAAGAATCTCCCAACTTTGGAACTAACATTTTCCCTCCTTCCTTCCCTTCCAATGGGGTCTCACTGTGTTGCCCAGACTGGTGTAGATATCCTGGGCCGAAGTGATTTTCCTGGTTAAAGAGAAGGATGGCTGAGTTTTTAAAATGAGGAAACAAAAGGGAGGAGGAGGCCAGTAGTATAGTGTCGTAGTAAGTATCAGTCTAAATCAGTTTTTAAGCAGGATCATGCATTCCTGTGAAGTGGATTTTGTAATGGGAACTGCCACAGTTGAGTGTCAGTTCTGTCATAATCACCAATTTGAGCTTCTCTGATATTTAGCAGAAATATAATATCTAATTGTGTGTGTGTTATGTTGTCATAGGAAAATGTTATGCCAGATTCTTTTAGTGTTTAAGCTACTACTTGGACCTAAGATTTGGAAATTGAACTAATTTTCTGAGAGCCCCTACAGTTTAGTAAATTATGATAAAGTAAGTTTAGTATGTATTATATGATTATCATATATTTACAGAATTTCACTCATCACATCTCAAGGTTTCTTTTATATTTTATGAGAGCATAATATATTCTTGTGCCCAAATCTAAGGGGCAAATGCTCCCCACCCCTACTAAGACAGCCTAATGGAACATAGTGCTCTGGAATATTGACTTGGCTATCAGCTGCCTGGGTGCAAATCCCAGTCTGCCATTGGGTAGCTGTGTAACCTCTGTCTACTCGTGATTCCCATTTAAAAAATAGGGATAATAATAGAATCCATCTCACTGCATTGGTTTGAAGATTTAATGAGATACTATACTTCAAGTGCTCAAAGCCCTGCCTGGCACTTATTAAGTATTGCTATGGTATTGGAGTTATTATCTGTGTACTGTTAGAATTATTGCTTGGTTAATGTGGCATGTTTAGGTTGCTTATTTCTTCATAATATCTGAATTTTTATCTCATTAACATTATCCTCAAGTAATATTTTGGTTAAGTTACATCCAGGGAGATTTTGTGCTCATAGGGCACAGTAGAATTCTAGTGGTATGTTGGCATTTTAAGAATTCTTGCAGATTATCTGGCCCAATTTGGCCTCATACACAAATCACCTTACTAATATCCTGTTGACTGAGCCTCTGGCCTTTGGTTGAATTTTAAAAATCTCTGACTCTTGCGACATTCTTTTTTATGTTGTGTTGCAGTTCACCTCTGCTCCCAGCCCCTCGATATGCCCTGTAGGGCTACATAGAATTTGGCTAGCAAGTAACCCTTCTGATGGGAACAGTGAGCACGTAGACTCTGGACAATTAGATATTGTCTAAAAGTGACCACGTGGTTGATATCAAAACTGAGGGGTTCAAAGGACTTTACTCTGTGTTGGTAGAAGAAGAAAGAGTCAGATTTGTAGTTTGAGCTGTTCTGAGCTGTTTGGGAACACATTTGGTGTAGAGAGTTGTCTCATTGAACCACATTCAGTGCCTGAGTCTTTCAACTCCACTCTTACAAAACTTCATCTACATTGGTATACTTGTCCTTTCCCAGAGATGAGATTTCTTTGGCTTTAAAAATCCTACTTTGCATATTTGTTTATTGTCTGTTCATCTTCCTATTTAGATGGGAAGCTTCATGAAAATGGAGGTGAATCTGTTTTTCTTGGGTACTGCTGTTTTTCTAACAGCTGCAAGCACTTGGCATATAGTTCAATATTTAAATAATGGAATTAAGATTGACCATGATCTCTCAAGTGTGAATATATTTTCAATTTAGTATAGAAAAATAAACATTACCTTCATTTGCGTGTCATGGCCCCGTTCTTCAGGCCTGAGCTGAAGAGGAACCCCTCAGAGGAGAGCAAATGAGATCTCAGGAGAAGCATCTATTATTATTTGCAACTTTCAAATATGTTGAGAAAAAAGTATGCTTTCTCTTTTGATGTGTGAGGATTTTCTAGAAAGGAAAAGCTTCTAATCTTATCAAAGGCAGGAGTATACTGTGCTATCAGAATTGGGCTTTGAAATTAGCCCAGCTGGATAGCGGCTTCAAACTGCCACCCCCCCAACATGGACTACGTGAACTTAGCTTTACTTTCAGGACTAATGAAGTAAGTTTGTCAGAAACATGAATTGTAAAAAGCTATCAAAACATTACAGTGTAGGAGAAAAAAGTAGTGAAAATTCCAGCATATAATGTCTGAATACTTCCTTTTTCTGGAGGCTTTAAACATTGTCTTAGGTAATTTATAAAGAACCTGACACTGTAGAAAATATACGTAAAAATAAAATGTCATAAACTGAGAATTTTGAGCAGATAAGGAAATCTGGGCCTCCTTTTTATTTCATGTTTTTAGCTCTTCTTACTATGTCAATAACTGAGCTTTTTATGGAATGAAGGTATATATTTAGGGCAGAACTCATCAGCATATTGCTTGAACTGTCTTGATTCAGCATTTTCTTTGGAAGAATCCTTTGGTTTTGGAAACTGGATGCTGGTTTGCTTTCACATTTGGGTTCTACCCTTGCCCTACAACCTGGCTTGGGTTAATCATTTTTTTTTTTGGTACCGGGGATTGAACTCAGGACCTTGCACTTGTGAGGCAGGCGCCATGCCACTGAGCTAAATCCCTGGCCCTTGGCTTAATCATTTGATTTAATAACTTTGTGACTTTGATTGAGTTACTTAATATGACTTCATTTCAGGGTTTTTTGTTTTTGTTTTGGCTGTACTAGGGCTTGAATCCAGGGCCTTGTGTATTCTTGGCAAGTGCTCTACCAGTAAGCTACATCTCCAGTTCTCCAGCTCTTTTTTTTTTTTTGAGACAGGGATTGCAGGGATATGCACTACTGTACCTGGCCCTACTGCAGTTTTTTAAATCTGTAAAATGAGGGCAGTAATAGTATATATTAAGGTTGATGTGAGTTGTTTTCTTTTCTTTTCTTTTTTTTTTTTGGTACCAGGGATCGAACTCAGGACCTTGCTGTTTCGAGGCAGGCATTGGAACCACTGAGCTAAATCCCTGGCTCAATGTGAGGTGTAAACACACTATTATATGTAAAGTTCTTAGAAGACAGCCTGGCCTGTAGTAAGACTCCACAGATATTACTGTCAAATGTGGATATTTTGAAGATACTATACTGAAACATCAATAACTTTGCAAATTTAAAACTCCTTATACAAATTCAAAGGAGTATCGATTATGTGTCTCCATATATCAAAGGGGTTCTTAGTATTTGCCAAGTTCTCTCCCACTTAGGATCACTTGCTGTGTTTCCATTTACCCTTCCCTATATAGGATGTGTTAATTTCTAGGATGCTCCATTAATCGCAAAGTAGGAAAGCTCTGATAAGCAATGTAAGCACTGACTAGTTAGAAAAATAAAATAACTGGATTTTCTAAGCTGTACTTTTACTTGGAATTTTTACTTTATTGAATTTGTAAGTTAGGGAATAAAAAGGCTACTGTTCCATTCCTAGATTTTTCAGCATTCATGGGCAAAATGGAAAAAGTAGTAAAAAAAATTATAATTTTAAATTATAATTCTTCATTTGTCTGTCTTAATCAGATTCCATGCATATTGTCTTTTGACTTTGTTTCTGCAGAGAATGGAGCAAGGTTTCAACATCTTTTTCTTCCTTGCTTGAAATATATCGGCATGTTCATATTTAACAAGACTTAACTTTTTAAAAAATAGAGGTAATTAATTGTGAAGTGTTTGATTTTCAGCTGGGAAAGGCAACACATTAGTTTGTGTAAATCAGACGTTAATATGGAGCCTTTGAAGTCTAAATTATTGAACTTGTCTAAGGACAAACTTTTCTTTTTCTCTCTCTTTTTTTTTTTGGTACCGGGAATCAAACTTGGGTCATTGCCTTGTGCAGCAGGCGGCGAAACCGCTGAGCTAAATCCCCGACCCCAGGACAAACTTTTTAACTGTTTAGGTTTCCTTTGGCCTATAACAAAATACAGTGGTGGGAATAACTTGCCAAAATCCTGTATGTAAGCTGAGTGTGATGGCATGTACCTGAAGTCCCAGCTACTGGGAAGGTGGTCGGGGGCAGGTCCCTCAAGACCAGAAGTTCCAGACCAGCCCATCTCAAAACAAAACAAAACAAAAATCCTGTATGCAAAACATGTTGTTTCTGTTGCATATTTGACCCGCATTTTCAGGTTTACCTTTGAGTTACGCTGATGAATTAGGGAACTTTCTTTCCATTTTCCTCTCCTTATGGTGATCTGATTGGTCACTGATCAATAAAGACAGCATGTTTCTTGGAAGGGTAAGTCTTAATTTTGTTGATGTTTTAAACAATCACTTGTCTCTGAAAGTGGTGCTGGGCCTGACAAATGTTGATTACTTCTATGTTGTTAATGAGGGAATAGGGCAGAAAGACTTCAGTGAGGTTTCTGCTCAGTTCCATTTTGTAGTTCTGTGGGCCCTAGGCAAGCTGATTTGGCTCTGCCAGACTGAAGAGGATCTACCTTACAGAGCATTCTCATTATTACAGCTGTTTTTGTTTGAAAGCACCTAAAATTGCAGTTTACAGAATGAAGGACGGACTGTTACTGATCATCACAAATGGACACCCCCAAGGCAGATGGGTAGAGGTGCATTTCCACACAGATTGTGCTTAGCATTGGCTAGAGTGGCCTTGCGACAGGGTTGCCTTGGGAATGTGGAAAGAGCAGTGATAATTTCTTTGGCACTCCACTCCAGAAGTTCTTTGTGTGCTGGATGGGGAGGTATGATGTGCTTCCTGCTGTGGGCGTGAGGAGAACCATTGTCCTACTCCAGTGGGAAAGGGAGAAAATATCTCATTGGTGCATGTGATGCAGAAATGTCACTGTCCAGGCTCCACTGTCACTTTCCTTTTCCCCTGAGCTCTAGCCTTGTGCCCTCTCCTGAAGTTATCACTTTTTATGCTCTTTACTGTTCCTGTGCTCCAGGCTGAGATGTGTCCATGTCCCACCTGACATTTATATGTAGCAGCGGGCATGGCTCTTCATCCTCAGGGCCCGGGATCCTGTATGAAGTACTGGCTGGCATGACAGTAGCTCCTGTTGACCAGTGTTCACAAATGCATGGGAATAGACCATAGAACCCAAAGAAAGCTCTGGGTGACCTCTGCTATTTAGCAGCTGCACACAGCACCAGTTGCTGTGGCAACTGGGCTCTGTTTATGAAAATGAATGAGAACCTCAAGCCTGGGGCATCTACACCATGGACAGAGCTCCCCCTGGAAATAGACTGCTTGCCAGATTGCCAGGGTTAAACCAAAACAAAGACATACCAAACAAAAGTAGTTAGGAAGCATTCTGGCCTTGGGGGCATGTACCAAGACCTGATTGCCTGTATCCTCCTTCACCAAGCAGAACATGCCAGGGAGAGAGCTTATCTTGATTGTGTTAGAGAAAGAGACAAAGACCATGGGTCTAGCATGGGCAGTTTTCAGAGTACAACCTCGCGTTGCACAGGCCTAGCCTTTAGCTGTAGGTTTAGATAGAAGCAATTTTAATACAAAGGATCTGACTTTGTGAAAATCTTTTTTGATGTAATCTTTTTTTTTTTTTTTTTTTTGGTACCAGGGATTGAACTGAGGATCTTGTGCTTGTGAGGCAGACGGCGGAACCACTGAGCAAAATCTGGCCCATGAAAATCTTTTTTTAGGTTCTGCCTTCATGTAAACTGCAAAGCCATATTTGGGTTTGCACCTTTAGGATGGACCTTTGTCTGGACCAAGGTTGGAGTTTGTCCTCTTTGAGTCCTTTCTTTCACAGTGACAGTCTCGTTTGTCTAAAGCACCTTTGGTAGTTTTAACTTTCCTTGGGAGATGGTGAGCCATGGACATTAGAGCAGTTTGAAGTTCAGAGCTTCCTTTGAAGATTCTGCTGTGTTATTAGTGCTTCTAGCATTCTTAGCTTTCATGAGTCTATAGCTGGACTCTTTTTCAGCATGTGTGTCCTTTGTCTTGTCCTTATTCGAATACTTCACTTTGGCAAAGTCAGGGCCTGGGTCTTGATGCTCTTCCAGATATTCCTTCCCTGTATAATGTCTCATCACTGAGACTGCTTGAGCTGTGGCCCAGGGGTCCTGGTGGAGGTGGAAGCCTTGGGGATTTGCCAACAGAACAGACGCCCAGGAACACAGGTCAGAGAAAGAGGACTCCTAGCTGCGTGTGGTGGCACACGCCTGTCATCCCAGCACTTGGGAGGCTGAGGCAGGAGGATCACAGTGAGTCCAAGGCCAGCCTGGGCTACATAGTGAGATCCTGTGTCAAAGAACCCCCCCTCCCCCCAAAAAAAGACTCCTTCCCAAACCTGTAAGTCAACCTGAGCTATAAAGTTTAAAACATTCACTCACTGCATTTGAGGAGACCTTGAAGTCCTTCACCTGCTCATCCTGCTCTGACTAGATATCAAGAAGTTGGGAGAGAAAAGGGGAGAGAGGCGTAGGTGTAGGGTGTAGGCTACTGGTTGCAACTGCAATGATAGGAATGGGCTTTAACCAGAATTCTAACCTAGAAGAGTTAAGTTCTGCTTCTACCCTGAGCAGCCTCTGTTTCCTAACTTGCATTGTGCCCTGGGGCTTGATTATGCAGAGAGACCCCACCACTGTGCTTCACCATCCAGTACTTGAGGCCAGTGCAGTTACTGGGGTGGCTGCCCTGTCCCTGTTTACTTGTAAGAATTTCTTATGAACTTTTATGTTGATAAACTGAATCAAATCAGCTTTAGTTTTTCTTTAACTAAGGATTTAAGTTACAGTATAACCTCAAGTGTCCTGTTGGTTTCCATTCATTTCAGTGCTGAACAGTTATACATTGGGCCATGGATTTGATGTTTCCTTCCTGTCTGGGCTTAGGTACCTGGAGGGAAATGTGAGCTTGCCATTTGACAAACTCTTTTTCCTCTGGCCTTTTGATGGGGCCTAAATATTGATGGAGGTGGGCTGTGGGGTTGATTGGTTATACTAAGATTTCATTGTAGATATGAATATTGGTACAGGTGAATCTAGTGCTTCATGCTGAGCAATTGTATTGAGGGAAAGAAGTAAACTTTTCCAGGTTTATTTTTTAGCTATCATGCATTTATATTCTGACGTGGTTGGGCTTTGAAAGCAGACGTCAGGGTGAACTGCAAAGCTAGTACCCTGGAAAAGATGAAGCCAGTGGCCAAGATGCTGTTCTGGACAGCCTTCAGCTGAGCTGGTTTCTGGAGGATCTATTCATTGTTAGCCAGTGAGGTTAATCACAAGTCATTTGGAGTCAATAACAAGTCATTTATGCCTGTACAGGCCGTAGCTACCTTGCGTTCTGGATGAGGGTCAGAGAAACTGAATAGATTTATTCATTCAGTGAGCAGTGAGTGACAGCAGCCTTACCCAGACCAGACTTTTTTCAGCTTTTCGATGACATGCATTATTATTGTTAATAGGTTGGTTAAATAAGTGACCCTGGGAGAGTTAAGGCTTTGTTTTGTTGTCCACATTCAGATGTTTTCTTCTAGTGTCCTGTAGTCATTTGAAAACATTTCTCAAGTGCCTACTCTGGGCCAGGGTCTGTGTTATCATAACCAGAAACTTAGGTCATGAATTACCTCATATGGCATGCATATAAAGAAGCCTTAAGAAGGGGAGGATAACTGGAGTCCTTGATGTTTCTTCTTGCTCATCCTTTGGTGCCTTCATACCAGGGAAAGGAAATAGCCATCAACTTAAATCAGTTTACTTTGGTATTAGCAGTTTTAGAAAAGGTTTGGAGCATGGAACTGAAACTATTGAGAAATAGGAGTTTTGAGGTTTCCTGTTGGACTTTTCTTACTCTCCCTAGCCCAGAGACTCCATTCCAGTTACTGGTGATAATGCTCCCTTTTTAGGTTTGGATTTCTTGTCATTAAGTCAGTGACACATGCTGAGAATAGAAACCAGTACCATTCCATGTTGTGACCGCCAGCCCATACTCACCCCCCTGGTTCTGTTGCTGTGATTGTTGCTATGATGCTTAGCGACAAGTGCTAGCTGCATGTCTGTTACTTTACTTCACACCTGCAGGGTCCCTACCCCAAGAAGCTTATCGTTGCTACAAGCCCAGGATCTTTCTACATTGACACTCCAGGAAGTGATGGAGGGAAAAGCACAGAAAGCTTTCTTTGGTAGGATGTAATCATTTTTAAAAAATAATTTTTATTCCTAGTAATTTTATAAAATATGGGGTCTCAATATAGTATTTTTATACATGCATATAACATTTTGATTATCCCTCCCTCACAGCCTCTGCCTTGCTTCTCTTATTCCCTTCCTCTTGTCAGATGTGGTTGTTACTTGCATCAGTACTGCTAGTCAGTTTTAATAGGGAGAGCCTTTTTTTTTCCTGTTAAATTCTGCTTTTAAAAATATTTAAGGTTGGCACTGTGAAAATCAGTATGAAAATTACTCAAAAAACTAAAATTAGAGGTTCCATTTGACCCAGATATTCCCCTTCTTGGTATCATCCCAAAGGAATTAAAGGCACCATACCACAGTGATATGTAAGCACACCCATATTTATAGAAACACAATTTGTAATAACTGAGTCTTAGAAATAGCCCAAGTTCCTATCAGCCAATGAATGGATAAAGAAAAGATGTGTGTGTGTGTTTGTTTTTGTTTTTTAATACAATGGAGTACTGCTCTGCCATAAAGGATGAGCTGGAGACATTTCTAGGTAAATGGATGCACCTTGAGACCATACACTTTTTTTTTTTTTTGGTGTTTTGAGACACAGTCTTGCTATGTAGTTCAGGCTGATCTTGAACTCACTGTGTAGCCCAGGCTGGCCTTGAACTCACTGTGATCCTGTTGCCTCAGCCTCCTGAATGCTGGGATTACAGGCATGCACCACCACACCCTGCAAGACCATACTCTTAAGTGAAATAACTTAGACACACATGTTTAAATATCACATTTTTTTCTCTAGTGTGACAAACCAAAAGGGTAAATAAGGACCAAAATGTATAATAGATATTGGGAAATAGGAAGAAAATGTTCAAATTGGAAGGGAAACAAGGGAGAGGGGAGAGGGAAAGGAAGGGAAAAGAAAAAAAGAGAATAGAAGGAGAAAATGGTAACAAATCTTTTGTAAATAAAGAGGGGAAGAGGGGTTAAAGGGAGGGGAGGGGGTTGGGGAGAAAAAAAAGACTCACGATATATTACATACAGGTACAAATTCCCTATGATGAATGTGATCATAATGTATATTTAAAGTGTACCAATAAATTAATCCCCCCAAAAGAAAGCCCAAAACGAAACAAAAATATAAACAGGGTATTGTACCAGAACATTAAAATAAAAAACAAAAATAAAAAATATTTAGAGTTGAGTATAATGAGAATAACACTGTTCATTGTTTTTCTTTTTTTTTTCTTTTTTTTTTTAAGGAGTAGATCACTTGCTGTGGTTGACTAAGTGCTAAGAGATGAGGGGAGTAAATGAAATAGAGATGTGCTGCTAGTCCTGACTCTTTAGGTGCTTCCTGACCGCATGATGTGACATAGTCAGAAGCTTTTTAAACTTACTGGTGGGCAGGAGAAAATTGAAAACTGAATTTCATTCAATACTTATGTTGTTTTGCCTCCCCACCTTACTGACCACTGGGTCATCAGCTGAAGATAGATCTACTGGGCTCTCTGCATAGATAACAGGCCTATGTGCTTACTCAGGGAGGAAGAACAATGCTGGCTTCAACTTTCTTAAGAGTCAGACAGCTTCTTTCTCCAAAGTCCCAGCATGCATCTCTCTGCATTCATTGGTTCAATTGGCTTAGCCCAGGCCCCTCCTTGAATCAGTCACTGGCAAAGAGTCATGGAGTTACAATGATTGGTTTAGGCTGATCAGCTGGAGAATCAATCGCACTGCTCACCATGGGGACTTCCTAACAAAAATAAATGTGAGACTTACAACAGAAGAAACATATCCAGTAGGACCGTGACACAGGGATAAGAGGTCAAGGACAAAGTAATAGAGCAAAAGCCTTGGCCTTTGTTTTTGTTCCTTTAGTTCCATGGGCAGCCTCATGGAGGGCTTTTTAATGTGCTGGAGCTGCACTCTCTCTGCTCTTTGAATATAGCTTTGTAACATCAAGGTACTCTGTGCCTCTCCATATTTATGATCATGTACCTGGCATATACTAGAGTCTTACTATGGGCTTGACTATATTGAAGAGGGATATTTTATATTCCTTTTGTTTAACTTTTGTCAAACATTGCATGAAGTGGACCATTGATATCCTTGTTAATTAAATAGTACATAACAGCTTTATTAATACATATACATATATCATATAATTCACACATAATTCATTGTTTTCTTTTGTATTCATAGAGTTACAGAGCCACTACCACATTAATTTTAGAACATTTTTCATCACTTCCTCAGAGCAATTCTATATCCCTTAGAAGTAAGGGATCTTCACCATTTTCCCTTTTCCCCAACAGTAATTAATTTACTTTCTTTTACATGGATTTGCCTCCTATGAACTTCCCATATAAAAGAAGCCATATAATATGTAGCTTTATGAGTTTGGCTTCTTAGCATAATGTTTTTAGGGTTCATCATGTTGTAGCATGTATTTAGTACTTTATTTTTTATGGCCAACTAATGTTTCATCATGAGGATATAAATTATTTCATTAATCCATTATCAGACAAAGGACGTTTGCATTGTTTTCAGTTTTGGGGTACTATGCATAATGTTGCTCTGAACATTTGTCTACTTACAAATTGTTTTGAGTTTGTTTTTATACATGTCTATATGCCTAGTAATAGAATTTGGTGGATCATATGGTAATTGTGTTTAATCTTTTGAGGAATAGCTGTACTGTTTCCAAAAGTGGTAGTATTGTTTTATGTTCTTAGCAGCAACATTTATGGGATTCCATTTTCTTCACATCCTTTCCAACTCTTGTTATTATTTGTTTTTGACTGTAGACATCCTAATGGGTTAAAGTGATGTGTCATTTTTGTGTTCATCAGTTTTAAAAAATCATCTAATTGGGTATATATAACATTTTAAAAGCTCTTTTCGGGCCAGGGATTTAGCTCAGTGGTTCTGGTGCCTGCCGCGCAAGATTCCAAGTTCGATCCCTAGTACCAAAAAAACAAAAAAACTAATTTAAAAGCTCTTTTATGTAGATAGAGAGGGGCAGCCTTCAGCCCTTTGTGTCTTTTTTGGTATCACCTCTTTTCTTTTATTCTTGTTTTCTTTCAGTCTTTTGTTGGTTGGGATTGAGCTCCATGGTCTCTGGCCTATTAGGCAAGTGCTTTAACATGGAGGTATACCTGTAGCCCTCCTCTTAATTTTTTTTTTTTTTTTTTGGTACCAGGGATAGAACTTGGGACCTTGTACTTGCGAAGCAGGTGGCGGCACCACTGAGCTAAATTCCCGGCCCGCCCTCCTCTTAATTTATGTTCCAAATTTACCAAATTATTTGTAGTCCTCACACTACCATGCTATTTTTTACTCTGAGATATTTGCTTGTGCTCTTCCCTTTGCTTGTAATATGAATATTACTGCTAATGCCTTTACTGGTTAACTCTTAAATGACCAATAAATGATAGTGCAGCAGTCTGGCTACAGAGTCTGTGTTCTTAAATACTGTGCTGCACATTTTTTTCTTTTGAAATAAACCTAATTGATGTATAATTTACATATATTAAAGTATACATATTTTAAAGGGACATTTGGATGAGTTTTGATGAATTGCATATGCCTGTGTACCCACTACTGTAGTCGAGATACAGAACATTTTTCTATTACCCACCTCTCCACTTCTCCCAAACAGAATTCTCTTCTGCCCCTTTGTAGTCAATGTCTTCAGCCCCAGGCCATTACTGATCTGCTTTCTGTCACTCTTGATTACTTTTACCTGTTCTGAAATTTTACATAGTCTTGGGTCTGGCTTCTTTCGGCTCTGCAAAATGTTTTTGGGAGTCAATAGCCAAATCATTGTTCCTTTTCAATTCTAAGCACATTTCACTGTGTGCATATACTCCAATTGTTTATTCATTCACCTATTGATGAATGTTTGGGTTGTTTCTTTTGAATCTTATGGAGTTAAGTAGTTAATGAACATTGGCAAATATGTGTTTTGTAACTACATTTTACTATTTTTCTTGAGTAAATACTGAGAAATGTAATTGCTGGCTTGTATGCTTAACTTTATGCAGAACTGCCAGAAAATTCTTGAAAGTGGATTAACCTTCTTTGGGATAGATTTATCTTCTGTGCTTGGGTAACTTATGCTAATTCCTAAAAGTTACTTCAGACATCACCTTCCCTAGGAATCCCTTTTGACCCTTATCCTCTTCCCTTTCCTTGAGGTGGATTATGTAGGCTCCTTCTCTATACTCAGAAAGCACTTGGGTATTGAGTGTTCACTTGTCCATCTTCCCCATTAGATTGCAAGCTCTTTGAAGACAGATGTGTTATTATGTATCCCCATAATCTTGTGTGATTCTTACCATTAAGTTAGGTACTAAGTAAATGGTTATAAATAGATGACCAAATTAGACTTCATTTGGCTTTATATGGAGATATGGTCCTGTAAGGGAGGTAAAATAGGCATGCAAATAACTGTACTATAAAGTAGAAATTGATAAAATTGAAAGACAAAGATGATGGGAATTAGAAGAGAGAGATGGCTTTCTGGGGGGGTGGATTTGAGAGGGCTTAAAGAGGAGGTAGAATTTCATTTGAACCCCAGATGATATATTTAAGCATGCAGAAGTATTGTTCATTGGTTCTAAAAGTATTTGACTTGATCTTCTGTTGCAAAACGTTGAGGAGGCTGGAGAATGAAGGCTGTGTTTGGGAGGTAATAAGGATTCATCTTATTTTTTTTTAGTGCCTAGCCACTCGCAGACTATAGCAGGCACTAGGTGACATTGAAAATGTTTTCTGTTTGTCAGAAGAATAGAAAGATGTCTGTCTGCTTATCTAGCATCTCTCTAAATTCTTAAGTCTTTTAGATGAGAGGAAAAGACTTTTTTTTACCCTCTTTTGCTCTTACCTGGGGATATAGTAATAGTCACATAAGTCCCATCATTGCCAAGGGCCTCCTTAGGGTCTTGTGTGGTCTCTTTGATCTTGCCACCTGGCCACACTATTATCAAGTATTTGTCCATTTTTTTCCCTATAGCACATATTTATAGAATATTAGAGCTAGGAACTTTCAAAATAATCAGGTGATAGGTTCTGATCATACAGATGAGAACTGATGGTGAAACTCAGGGAGTTTCTGGGTTAATAGTAGTGGAGATATAGGCTGCCATTTGTTGAGTGTTTATTATGAGTCATATGTTTGCCTACATTATCTCCTCCGGGAAAAGTATAGGTATCTCTGTTTTACAAATGAGGGAACTGAGGCCAAATCTCAGATGGTACAGGCAGAGCTAGGATTCATAGCCAGGTATTTTTGTGACAGTGTTGGGTTGAGCCCAGGCAAGACTCCAGATCTGCAGAATTGTTGACTACTGAGGAGGAGGGAGTTGAGTGAAAGCCTTCAAATTGATGATGAAAACCTTCCAATTGGTGACGTTGTCCCTCAAGTGGAGGAGATAGAGTTCTCTACTTCTTAGAGGGACACTGGAATTGTTCCTTTGAACTACATACGATACTGTCCTGAAACGATACATCCAGAACAGAAACTGATCAGTGAGGACTGGCTTTGGTCAGAATTATTTGTGTGACAAGGTAGGGTATATGTTTTAGTTTTTAATTAAATGAGTAATACTCAAAAATATTTCTGTGATAAAAGAGTTAAATAATATAGAAGGATAGAGAGCAAAGTCTGAGTTCACCTTCACCTACCAACCCCTCTTTAGAATTGCTCCTACCTTAAGAAAAAACTATTTGTAGTTAGGCCTGGGTTGAAGCTCAGTGGTAGAGCACTTGTCTAGCATGCAGCAAGCCCTACATTCAGTCCCTGGCACTGTAAAAAACAAACAAGCAAACAAAAAAACAACCTCCCCCCAAAACCCCATGATTATTTAGTTAGTTGGATCCTTTTTCTATGCATTTATATATATACACATAGTTTTAGAGGGCCAAAAAAGTGTGTATTTTTTTCTGCAATTAAAAACTTCACTTCGAGGTCTGCCCACACCCTACCGAAGGCCCCAGTTGCACGGAACACACGCCGAATCAGCCCGCTGCAGACAGGCAGGTCTGTGCACGCCCTACCGAGGTCCTGAGTCTCGCGGAAGACACCGAATCACCCCGCGGCAGACAGGCAGGTCTGCCCATGCCCCATCTAGGTCTTGAGTCCCACAGAACACACGGAATCAGCCCACTGCAGACAGGCAGGTCTGTGCACGCCCTACCAAGGTCCTGAGTCGCTCGGAAGACACCAAATCACCCCGCGGCAGACAGGCAGCCACCTGATTCCACATTACAAAGACACAGAGGACACCAGACCACCAGACCAAGGTACTGAGTCCCACTGTTCCCGGCCCAGAGGTAGGGGTTTCTGAGCCGTCGTCCCACTGTTCCTGGTCCAGAGGAAGGGGCTTCCCGGTCACCATCCCTCCCACTGCTCCCAGCCCAGAGGAAAGGACTTTTGGGCCACCTTCTGTCCCGCTGCTCCTGGCCCAGAGGAAGGGGCTTCCGGGCCACCATCCCTCCCACCGCTCCCGGCCCAGAGGAAGGGGCTTCTGAGCCACCATCCCACTGCTCCTGGTCCAGAGGAAGGGGTTTCCCGGCCACCATCCCTCCGGCTGCTCCCAGCTCACAGGAAAGGGCTTTTGGGTCACCATCCCTACCACTGCTCCCAGCCCCTGTCCCACCTCACCCAGCTCAGAGGAGGTAATCTGTGCAGGCGATAACAGGGCCCCACCCCAGTCGAACTGAGAAAACATGTAAATAAGTCTCAAAACCAGACTTCCAGATCACCTACAGCAACCCCAAAGGGAAATGAGATGGAACACTCTGATACTCAACCCCCTGGACCCACTGAACTGGCAACAAAAGGGGATCTGGAAAAAATGAAATCAGAAATAATTTCTCAGAAAACAGGAGAAATTGTGCCCCTAGTGCAAGACATGATTAATAAATCTAGAGAGGAGCTCAGGAACATGATGGAATCTCAACATAAGAAACAAATGGAATCCATAAAACAGATGCAAATAGATTTCCAGGACATGAAAAACTCCACTGAAAGTCTACACAGCAGAATGAGCCAATGTGAGCACAGAATTTCAGATATAGAAGATCAGATTGCAATTAGTGACCAGGAAAAGAAAAATTGCTTCAAAATTATAAGGGGACATGAGAAATCAATCCAGCAGCTGCTAGATGATGCAAAGAAGAATAACATAAGACTGATTGGGCTCAACGAAGAAACAGGAGAGAGTGGAGATGACATAAAAAATCTCTTCCCAGAAATAATGGCAGAAAACTTCCCAAGCAGGGGAAAAGAGCTTGACATACAGATAAGTGAGGCATATAGGACTCCAAATAGCCTTGATCAAAAAAAATCTACACATAGGCATACAAGTGTTAAGATTCCAGAAACAAAACAGAAGAACAAAGTTCTCCAAGCAGTCAGAGAAAAGAAACAAATCGCATACAAAGGAAAGCCCATCAGAATCACAGCAGACTTCTCAGTGCAAACCATCAAGGCAAGAAGAGCTTGGAGTGACAAATTCCAAGCCCTCAAAGAAAACAGCCTCCAACCCAGATTGCTGTACCCTGCAAAACTATCTTTCAAAATGGATGGAGAAATAAGATACTTTCATGACAAAGACCACCTTAAGAACTTTGTGAATACCAAACCAGCACTGCAAAGAATTTTACACAATATCCTAGGAACAGACATTGAGGATCACAACCCCAGGAAGCAAAGCAGAATGAACCCATCTGGCATGACAAGAAATTAAATGTAAAGGGGGAGAACCCAACAAAAAGAAAAAGTCATGGCAATGACAAGTCAATACGTTTCAGTTATAACCATCAACGTTAATGGTCTCAATTCACCAACCAAAAGAAATAGACTGGCAGAATGGGTCAAGAAGCAAAATCCAACAATATGCTGCATACAAGAAACACACTTAATTCAAAAGGAAACTCATAGACTGAAAGTTAAAGGGTGGAAAACAATACTGCATGCGACAAGAACCCGAAAAAAAGCAGGAGTAGCTATCCTCTTGGCAGATCAAGTAGATTTCAAACCAACACTGATTAAGAGAGACAAAGAAGGACAATACATCCTTGTAAAGGGAACAATCCAAGAGGAAGAGATGACAATCATAAATATCTATGCACCAAACACTAGTGCACCCAACTATATAAAACAAATACTAACAGACATGAAAAGTCATATATGTACTAATACAATTGTAGTGGGGGACCTCAACACCCCACTGTCACAAATAGATAGATCAACTAGACAAAAAGTAAGTAATGAAATACAAGAACTCAATCGAACTCTTGAGCAAATGAACTTCACAGATGTTTACAGAGTCTTCCACTCCACAAAATCAGAATGCACATTCTTCTCAGCTGCACATGGGTCATTCTCCAAAATAGACCACATACTCACACATAGAACATGTTTAAGTAAGTGCAAAGGAATTGAAGTTATCCCCTGTATATTATCAGACCATAGTGTGATGAAATTGGAGATCCATAGCAAAAGAAACTCAGAAAATTTCATAAACACGTGGAAATTGAACAACACACTTCTGAACAACCAGTGGGTCACAGAGGAAATTAAAGAAGAAATCAGACAGTTCCTTCAATTAAATGACAATGACAGTACAACATATCGGAATCTGTGGGACACAATGAAAGCAGTCTTACGAGGGACATTCATAGCAGTGAATACGCGTATTAGGAAAACAGAATGAGCCCAATTATGATGCTGAACCTCAAGCTTCTAGAAAAAGAAGAGCAGGAGAACTCCAAAGCTCATACAAGGGAGGAAATTATAAAGATCAGAGGAGAAATCAATGCAATGGAGACTAAGAGAACGATACAAAAAAATCAATGAAGCCAAGAGTTGGTTCTTTGAAAGAATCAACAAAATTGACAAACCTTTAACCAGCCTTGTCAGAAAAAGGAAAGAAAAGGCCCAAATCCATGCAATTAGGAATGAAAAGGGTGAAATTACAACAGACCCAGCAGAAATCCAGAGGATCATCAATACCTACTTCCAGAACCTACATGCCAATAAGATGGACAACACAGAAGAAATGGACAGATTCCTAGATACATATGAATTACCAAAGTTGAGTGAAGAAGACCTAAAAATTCTGAACAACCCAATATCAACCAATGAAATTGAAAATGTAATTAAAAACTTACCAACTAAGAAAAGCCCAGGCCCTGATGGCTTCACTGCTGAATTCTACAAGACATTTAGAGAGGAACTGCTGCCACTACTGTTTAAACTCTTCAATGAAATTGAAAGGGAAGCAATACTCCCAAATTCATTCCTGGAAGCAAGCATCACCTTGATCCCCAAAGCAGAGAAAGACCCAACTGAAAAAGACAACTATAGGCCAATCTCACTAATGAACATAGAGGCAGAAATCCTTAACAAGATACTGGCAAACAGAATGCAGAAGATCATCCAGAAGATCATACACCCTGATCAAGTGGGATTCATCCCAGGGATGCAGGGATGGTTCAATATACGAAAATCAATTAATGTAATACACTATATCAATAGAGCCAAGGACAAAAACCATATGATTATCTCCATAGATGCAGAAAAAGCATTTGACAAAATCCAACATGCATTTATGATCAAAACCCTACACAAAATTGGAATAGTTGGTCTGTACCTCAACGTGATAAAAGCCATCTATGAAAAACCAACAGCCAATATCATACTAAATGGTCAAAAACTGAAATCCTTCACACTAAAATCAGGAACAAGACAAGGATGTCCACTATCACCACTCTTGTTCAATATAGTTCTGGAAACATTAGCCATGGCAATTAGACAAGAGAAAGAAATAAAAGGAATAAAGATAGGTAATGAAGAAGTCAAATTGTCATTATTTGCAGATGACATGATACTCTATACAGAAGCCCCCAAGAACTCCACCAAAAGTCTTCTAGACTTAATAACCAAATTCAGTCAAGTAGCTGGTTACAAGATCAACACACAAAAATCAATAGCTTTCCTCTACAACAATGACAGACTCACTGAGAGAGAAATAGGGCAAATAATTCCTTTCACAATACCATCCAAAAAACTGAAATACCTAACTAATCATCCTAATGAAAGAAATCAAAGACCTCTTCTCTGAAAACTATGGCACTCTGAAAAGAGAGATTGAAGATGATATCAGAAAATGGACAGACATCCCCTGCTCCTGGGTAGGAAGGATTAATATAGTGAAAATGGCCATACTTCCAAAACTGCCATATAGATTTAATGCAGTTTCAATGGAGATCCCAGCAGCATACTTCATGGACCTTGAGAAAACAATCCAAAAATTCATTTGGAGCAAGAAGAGACCCAGAATAGCAAAAGCAATTCTAGGTAACAGAGACATGGCAGGGGGTATCACAATCCCCAACCTGCAACTCTACTACAAAGCTACTGTGATAAAAACAGCATGGTACTGGCAAAGAAACAGACTTGAGGACCAGTGGAACAGATTAGAAGATGCAGAGACAATGCCAGACACACTCAGCCATCTCATCTTCGACAAAGGAGCCAAACACCCTCACTGGAGGAAAGATAGCCTCTTTCAGAAATGGTGCTGGACACATTGGGCTTCAACTTGCCAAAGATTAAAACTAGACCTGTATCTCTCACCATGTACTAAACTAAAATCAAAATGGATTAAAGATCTAAATATTAAAATAGAAGTGCTGAACCAGTTGGAACAGAGGTTAGGTAGAACCCTTGAAGACATCGGTGTGGGAAAAGATTTTATGAACAAAACCTCAGTTGCCTGTGAACTAGCACAATCAACAAATGGGATCTCTTCTTATTAAAAGGCTTCTGCACAGCAAGAGAAACCACCAGCAGTGTGAAGAGACAACCCACAATGTGGGAAAAAATCTTCACCTGCCCTTCCTCAGACAGAGGTCTACTATCTTGAATCTATGAAGAACTTCAAAAGATCAGACCTCCCAAATTTAAAGACCCAATCCAAAAATGGGCATCTGAAATGAACAGACAGTTCTCACACAAAGAAGTAGAAATAGCAAATAAATACATGAGAAAATGTTCAACATCACTGGTCATTCGAGAGATGCAAATGAAAACAACGCTGAGATTCCACTTCAGTCCAGAAAGAATTGCTGCTATCATGAAATCAACCAATAAAAAATGCTGCTGGGGCTGTGGGGAAAGAGGAACCTTGCTGCACTGCTGGTGGGAGTGTAGACTGGTGCAAGCACTGTGGAAATCAGTATGGAGATACCTCAAAGAACTAGGACTGGTAGTCCCATTTGACCCCGCTATTCCCATGCTGGGGATCTTCCCCAAAGAATTAAAAGAATCATAGCACAGTGATATATGTGTGCCCATGTTCATAGCAGCACAGTTTTTGATAGCTAAAACTTGGAAACAGCCCAAATGCCCATCAACTGGAGACTGGATAAAGAAAATGTGTTTTTTTTTTTATAAAATGGAATACTACTCAGCCATAAAAAATGAGAAATTAGAGACATTTATAGCTAAGTGGATGCACATTGAGGCAATACTCTTAAGTGAAATAAATAGGACACTCATGTATAAATACCGAATAGTTTGTCTGGTGTGAGAAACTGAAAGTGTAAATAAAGACTAAATGTATAATAGGTAATGTGAAATAGGAAGAAAAGGAACAAAGGGGAAGGAAGTGGGAGGGCTAGGGGAAAGGATAGATGGGAATGGGATTAATATGAGAAAATGGAAAACTAGGAACAAAATCTTTGTAAATAGGACTGGAGGGGTTGAAGGGAGGGCTGGGCAAGGGTGAAAAATAAGAACCAAGAGAGACTATGTAAAGGTGCAAATTTCCAATGATGAATGTCATTATATTGTGGACCTAAAATGTACCAGTGATTAGAATGAATAATCAATAATGCAAAATAGGAAGAAAAGGTCCACAGGGGTAGGGGTAGTGGGAGGGGCAGGGGAAACGAAAGAAGGGAAAGGAAAAAATGATGAGAAATGGAAAAAATGGAAATAAAGTCTTTGTAAATAGGGAAGGGTGGAGGGGGTGAAGGGAGGGCTAGGAATGGGGAAAAAATAAGAACCAAGATGCATTATGTAAAGGTACAATTCCCCATGAGAAATGTAATTGTGTTGTGTACCTACAATGTACCAATAAAAGAATTTAATACAAAAAAAAAAAGAAATCTATGTCAGAACATTAAATGCTGTTTACAAAAGAGCAAATTACTTATGAGAGCAATCCTATCACAGTAGGAGATTTCTCAAAACAAACTTTACAACCCAGGAGAGTTTGGAGTGAACTCTTTCTTAATGGGTGTTTTCAATACATGATTATTCCATTTAGTTTGACAAATGATATATCCAGTAAATATAATTTTGTTGATTTTGACCTTTTTTCCTCTTTGTTCCATCCATTGTCCTGCTCTTGCCCTGGTTTCCTTTTCCATACTCAAGAACTCTATCCCACCAGAGAAACTATTTGGTATTTACACATGTGTGTCCTATTTATTTCACTTAAGAGTATGGCCTCAATGTGTGTCCATTTAGTTATAAATGTCTCTTGCTTCTTGTTCTTTATGGCTGAGTAGTACTCCATTTTATTAAAAAAGACACATCTTCTTTATCCAGTCTCCAGTTGATGGGCAACTGGTCTATTTCCAAGTTTCAGCTGTTACAAACTGTGCCACTACAAACGTGGTTGAGCATATATCACTGTGGTATGATTCTTTTAATTCTTTTGAGAAGATACAGAGTAGAGGATCAAAATGTACAATTGATAATGTGAAATAGGAATAAAAGGTCTAAAGGAGTATTGGAAGTAGGAGGGTAGGGTAAAGAAAAGGGAAAGAAAAATATGAAAAAAGAAAAATGGCATCAAAGTCTTTTTAAAGAGGGAAGGGTGGGGGTGTGAAGGGAGGGCAGGGGAATGGGGAAAAGTAAGAACCAAGATGCATCATGTAAATGTACAAGATCCCAGTGATGAATGTAACCATACCAATAAACTTAATGAAGAAAAAAAGAAAAACAAAGAAAAACTTCACATCATTAAGATACTTTTATTAGTAGAGACAGCACTCTTTTAAATACAGTATTATATTTTATAATAACAGATGTACCATTAGTGATAAACACTTAGGTTATTTCTACTATTTCTCTATTGTAAATACTATGGCAGTTAACACCCACGCCTATAATTCTTTAATACCTTTATATTTATGCTATAAAGTTACAGTGTTATACAGCTGGTATTTACAATTATTCCAATTATTATTTGAAATAATCATGGTTATGATGTAATGCCTTTACAGAGAGGTTGGACAGTTCAGTTGTTACGCAAATCTAGCTGAAAAAGTTGAAAAGAGTTTAGAGTTACTACTGACCCTTATTATTTAAGGAACAAACCCTCTGAAAAATATGAATTAAACATTATCATTGCTCTATGGGTAAAAGGTTAGTAAGAGCTTCAGTATGTGCTAGAGACTTATGTAGTCTCTCATTTAACTCTTACAACAATTGTGAAAAGTTTGCTATTATTCACTGAATCTAAGACTCCAGAAAAATTGTGACTTGCATAAAGTGACACATCATCTAAGAAGCCAATTCAGGATTTGAACCCTCCTCTTCTAATTATCACTTCAGTATTTCTTTCCCCACTATTGTGAAGCTGGTCCATTCTTTGAAGAATTTCAAGAAGAAAAATTATAGAAGGTAAAACCTCTTTGGAATAATGGAATCATTGCATGAGCAGAAAAGAGGTGAACAGAGGGCCTGGTGCTGGTGAAGGCACTAACCCTGTCATCAGCCTCAGAGATGAGATTCATGACATTAGGAGGCCATGATAGTGGCTACTCTGAGAGACCTTGGTGTCCGGCAGGAATGTCCTGCTATTGTGAGCCATGGATTTAGTGTCATGCTAAGAAATAAATCACTGTTTGGAGGCTCACAACTCCTGGAAGCCTCTCCCAATGGGACAACAGCTTTCAGCAGAGGAATTGTCTCAGCTTCCTCTGAGTTTTAATTTCTATATGGGTCGAAGGGTTATTTTCAGCCTGTGGGATGGCTTAACTCTCTGAGCAGTGGCTGCCTTAACAGGGAAGGTGGAGTTGGATGAGGTCAGGTTCTAAGGGTCATTTCCAATCTCTTCCTGGACCCTATGATTTAGGGCCCCCGAAAAAGGTGTGAGCAGCCTTTCAGAATCAGTTGTATTCCACAGTAAGAGACCTGTTTCCTTGGATCATAGGAGGCTCTTGTTAGCAGTAAAATAATCTCAAGTGAAAAAAATGAGCCATCAAGGGGGCTGAGGGCACAACTTAGCAGTAAAGCACTTGCCTAGCATGTGCAAAGCCCTGGGTTCAATTCTCAGCACTACAAAGAAAGCCAAAACAAAACACTCCAAAAACCAAACCAAAAAACTAACCTTGAAATGAAACTTAAGCCATCAGGTATATTTAAAGAAAGAGAGCTAAGAAAATGAGGGGTGGGGTAAGGAAGGGGGTAACCAACAAAAAGCCAAAACCCCCAAACCCGTAATAGGGTAAATGCCATTCTTCAAGTGAACTTGTCAGCATTTTTAGCAGATGTGTACTCAAAAGTGTGGTGATGCAGTGCGTATATAAAAATGAAAAGCACAAATGTAGTCAGTGTTTACATTAAACCTCCCACCTCCAAAACACACAAAAGGGCCCACTTGTGTATGTGTAATTACGTCTCTGAATATTCCCTTGATCCTATTCCTCTCCTAGCCCTTCCCTACACATGTATTTTGATTACCTCTGTAAAGACATACAATATATATTAGCTTCACTTAGAAACACAGGGAACATACTCAAGTGAATCACACCTCTCTGAGTAGCGTATAAAGTGCAACACTTTGAAACCCCAGGAACCAGGGACGGCAGGTCTGCAGGGAATTCTAAATGCTGGTTTCCAGCCACAACTGTGCCGGAATGAAAATAGAAAACAATGAGGCATGTGCAGAGTCAGCTTTTCTTTGTGCCTCAGCTCAGTTTTCCTGCTGGCTTAAATGTCTCTTTAAAAACGAAAAGCTGGGGGCAAAGGAGAAATGATCCAGTTTTTCAAATGTTTAATAGTAAAGAGTGAAAATATAAAATAGCAGGGCTATGGGAACATGTAAAGTCAAAACTGAGTCAAGGAGGGGGGGGGAGGAGAGATAAAAAGGATCAAGATATGATATACAGTATATGTACATGTGCTTGTGTTTATATATGTATATATGTACCAAATTATACACACCAATACCCAACAATGAATATAATTATTATGTGTTACATATAGTAATAAATTTA
This sequence comes from Heterocephalus glaber, assembly GCF_053883595.1. Classification (NCBI taxonomy): domain Eukaryota; kingdom Metazoa; phylum Chordata; class Mammalia; order Rodentia; family Bathyergidae; genus Heterocephalus; species Heterocephalus glaber. The sequence goes on along the minus strand of NW_028258296.1, from coordinate 26,820,589 downwards.
AAAAGGTATCTCACTGCTCTTTCCTGGTTGTGAGGGTGTGTATATGTGTGTGTGTGTGTGTATATTTGTATGTATACATGCACACAAGCACAAGGCACACACCTCACCACATAAATACAAATGCAGCTGTGGGTTTTCCTTGTGGGATGGACAAGCTATGCTGCTGTGGACATCATGAAGTATGGAGTTTAATTTTGCTTTTACTGCTTGCTTACTCTTTAAACTTGGAAATACCACCTTATTCATATATCAGATAATTCCATTTAGCAATTATTTATTAAATGCTTACGTGCAGGGCCCTGTGAGAGGTGCTCAGTAGGATTCATAAGAAAACACTTTCCCTGAGGTGCAGGGGAATCATGACAACTCTGTTTTGTAGTCATGGTGCCAGGATGTGTGCCCATCAGAGAACTGACCTGCTGTAGGAATTCAGAGGAGAGGGCAAGGTCATATCCTGCTGAGCAAGGTTTCATGGAGGGCAAGGACTACTGGGCTGGGCCACAAAGGCGAGGTGGGACATTAGTGCGTTAGGAAGTGCAAAGAACAGAAGAACAGGAACCCACGGACAGAGCTCTGGGAAGCTTGAGACCTTGCTGGATGGTGGAGCTTCAGAGGGACACTGTTGTGTCAGTCCTGACTCCCAAGCAGAACCATCACTTCATTTTTCTGGGCCTCACTTTCCTCATCTGTGAAAAAGATAGCTGAGATTCCTTTCTGTTTGAGTGTGCCAAAGAAAGAAGGGAGATATGTTTATGATGTAGGTCAGCAAATTACCACCAGCCATGAGCCTTAGTGCTTGGAAATAACTAAATTTTTAGCCCATTGTAAGAAGCAGCTTCAAAATGCTTTGCATGCCCGCCCATCCATTGTCCATTTTCCACAGTTATCACAACAAACTGTTTGTTACTGAAAGAATTTGTGGCAATTTCACTTGGTAAAATAAAAGAAGGCTTAAGTACATAATATATCAAGCTATTTTTTTGTGAGTGGTGCTGGAATCCGAAATTACATTACATAGTTTAAACCTTTATTAATGACAGTATTATTTTAAACATCTGTGTATGCATCTGTAAAAGGAAACAGCCAAGGCAGAGGGAGATGTGAACATTAAGTAGATTCAGATTTTTTTGTTGTTATCAATAGCATCCTTCAGAAAGTACTGATTAAAAGTGAAGGCTGTTCCCAGTTTTTTATTTACTTGCCTCATGATGCACCGAGTCAAGGCTGGGCCCGAGGCCTCATTCCAGAAAGCTCAGACTTCCTTTCTCCTTGGAAAGAATCCATATTTTTTTGACCTTCAGAATACTCATGGCCTTACTGGAATACATGGGCCAATGTTTGTCCTGGCGAGGCCGGGACACTTAAAGATTGGTATCCACAGGGACTGCTTTATAGAGGAGTTAAAAACAGTGGGTGGAAGGTGACTATAGCAATGCAGACATTTACATCTTTCTAGCTTAAAAATCAAGGGGGTGACTGACTTAAGATAGGCAGTATTTGAAAACACACACATGCACATACTTCTTGAAGTTCCTATTTGTCTGAACCTTTGAGAACTTTGCCAAGGCCAGAGTGTTCTTTGTAGTTGACCTTGATTTGAAGAGGATATTATATCTCATTTATTATACTGTGCTACTGTGTGTAATCCTTTTTAAGATCGTCAGATACAGACCTTGGAAAACATGTTTTGCATGCCTTTTGAATATGTTCTTTTTGATGTTTTGTTTGTTAAAATACTGTTAGATGGCTAAGGATGCCTGCTAATGCTGACCACGTGTTTTGTTTTGTTTTGTTTTGTTTTAAATCAGGCTTGAGTGAGGACAAAGCCTAAGGTAGGAATAAAAAATTTTTGTTCTGGGGCTAGGGTGTAGCACAGTGGTAGGGAACTTGCATGTGCGAGGTCTAGGTTTAATCCCCAGCAAGGAAAAAAAATAGTTATTTTAAAGTAGATGTGTAACTGGAGACCATATAGTGAGTTTGTGACTTCTGAGCTAGGTGAGTAATTTTCACTAGGAAGGGCCATAGTTTGACTCTGTCAGATATGTAGTTGTGGAGGTGATAAAGTAAGGTGCTTAGGAACTAGATGAATTCATAATGGTGACATTGGTGTTTTCATTAATGAGAATATGTATTATGTGGGTGTAATTTAAAATAATCATCTTAATGTAGTTGAAATCCTGTATTAATTTAGGAGGAAAAGAGTAAATACTTTATACCTTGCTTATAGAAAGGAATATAAAAGAATATGTAGAGTAAGCCCCCAATTTAGGAACATTCGAGTTGCAAACTTTCACAGATAGGAATGGATCTCCCATTGCAAACATTTTTAGATGTGAACAAATCATGGAAGTAGCTCGCCTGTCTGCTGGACATTGTTACAGTCGTGCTGCTGTGTGCTTACTGTACAGTGCAATAGTGTACAGTAGGACAGTGCTCAGTCCCAGGATGTCCGGAAGTAAGAGGAAAAGCCGTGATGATGTGAAGGTTTGGTTTTGTTATGCTTTACATTGTGTATTTATGTCAAAGGTATATAAGACTTGATTTGTGGGGCTTATGAATGAATCTGCCTTACGAATGTTCTCCTGGAACGGAACTTGTTTGTAAGTCAGGGACTTCCTGTATAATAAACTTTTAAATGCTTCATTTTGCTTTTGAAATGTTCCCACTAGGTAAAGTTATACTTCAATATAAACACTTATTGTGTGATTCTAAAGTTTCAGTTGAGCCCAATATGTGGGAACCACAAACTCTAGTCATTTTCAGAATACAGTCCCACAAAGATGGAAGAGACCCCACAACTGACACAGGTATGGTGCTTGGTTTAAGTAAATGTTTGCTTATCTAGGAGGATTCAGGAATGATTCTGACCCTATGGCTATGAGCCAGCCAATCTCTTGGGTGCTAGTTATTTGTATGTTTGCTGTTCATTCATAATTACAAAAGAGAAGTATCCAGTTTTAAAAAAGAATAGTTATAAAAGAGGAATAGTCTGTTCATTCCATCTTTATATGTAATTGCCTACTGCTGTTGGGAAAGCAGAATAGTAAAAGTATAAGAGTTTGGGGAAAAGAATTGAAAAAAATGAGTAGAAAGAAAAATGTATGTTTTGATAATGTCTGTCATATGTTTTCCCAAAGAGCAGACTCAGATTTAAAGTACTGTCCAGATGTAGTCTTTGGCCTCTTGTAGTTTTCAGATAGAAATTCAGCCTTGAGTTGAACCTGAAGGTGGGTTTTCTTTTTAATTACTAAGTGACCAATCTGTAGTAGTTAGTTGATATATTTTCTCCTCTAACCCTCCTTCTGTTACTTTCTCCATGAGCTACTGTTTATTCTGAAATGCTGGGCATCCACATTTGGACTTAGGGTTTGCCTCTCTCCTAACCAGATATGGAGAAAATCTGACCTGATACTTCAGTTCACAGGTTTAAATAGACACAGAGGTTATCTACTCCACAGGCATGTACTCAAAATCTCAAAAAAAAATTTTTTTTTTTTTTGGTTTTTTGAGTCAAGATGTCGCTATGTAGTTCAGGCTAGCCTTGAACTCACTATGTAGCCTGGGCTGGCCTAGAACTCATGGCAATCCTCCTGCCTCAGCCTCTCGAGTGCTGGGATTATGGGTATGTGCCACCATGGCTGGCAGAAATCTCAGTTTTTCAAGTCCCCCATTTCATAGGCAATAAGTACCCTAACCCAGCTCTTCTGAGTTTATGCTGTGGAGATTTCTTCATTCCCATCTTTGGTTAGCTTGCTTCTTTGCAGTGCTCAGGAAGAGTCTTCTGGTCACAGCTGGCTTCTTTCTTTGTCGATGGATTTTAGAGTATAAGCCATTAAAGCCCAGATATTTGTTGGCAAAACTAATTCAATGATCTCTTCTTTGGTTACCTTACTTTTCAGTTTATTGAGTTCTTTGCTACCCATTTCTTTAGTTCATTTTGGCAAGAAAGGGAATACTAACCCCAGGTGAAGCACAGGTAAAGGAAACTAACAGGTGAACTTGAAGATAGGTTCTTGTCTTTTCTTTTTAATTACTAAATGACCAATCTGTTGTAGTTTGTTGATCTATTTTCTCCTCTTACCCTCCTTCTGTTGCTGTTGTTAGTGGCAGAATTGAGACTGGATCCAAGGTCTTCTAAGTTTGGCTGTTTCTCTATTCCCATGGTTTTCATTGTGTGTTGTGGGCTTCTCTTTTGGATGGTGAGAGTGAGGTATATATTGGTAAGATAATTATATTTGTGTAGAACTGATTTAATTAAGACCTTTTGAGTGCAAGAGCTCATTTTTTTTCATAACATCTCTGGGTATCAGCTAGGATGTGTATTGTTCCTATTTTAAAGGCGGGAAAACAGAGGCTCAGGAAAGGATTAAGCTATTAGTGGAAGTGGAGACCTACCCTGGCTTGGATTGTGGTAAGACTAAGGTGAAAGAGAATTAAACATAGACTTTTCCTTTCTGTAACACGTTTGAAGCCCATGTTTGTCACATGCTGTGTTAGATGCTGTGGGTTCAAAAATACCAGTTTTTAATCCATTTATTTGTTTATTTTGGTGTTGGGGACAAAACTCAGGGCTTTGTACTTGCCAAGCCCTTGTTATACTGAGCAAGCCCCCCACCATTTAAATAGTTTTGGGGATCAAACCCAGGGCCTTGAGCACCTAAGCATTTACTTTACCACTGAGCTATACCCTCAGCCTCCCAAATACTTGTCTTTAAATTGCTCAGAGTATAGTCGAGGTTCTTATAGTCTGGAAGGTGCTGGAGGTTAACTTTATTTCAGGAAATCCTTTCTTTAGTATGGAAGAGGTGGTAAATTTGGAAGACTTTACATTGTAGAACCAAAACCAGATAATGGTTACTTTTGTGAGGCCTGCTTTATTTGCTAGCGTACTCATTCCTGTGCATTTAGATAGAAAGATAAATATAGTTTTGTTTTGGCTCTCTGAAATAGTTTTTATATTTTCTGGAATTTCCTCACATATTGTCTTTAATGTTCCTGAGTTTTATTATGACTCATTTTGGCCATACAATAATAGAAGTAAGCAGAGGCCTGTTTGAAGATGGTCATTAAATAATTTGGGGAAGTGTATTTTGAAGTCTGTAAATACTAATTTTCTCTTAGTGTTGAGATTTGTTTCATGGTTGTCAGTTGTGCATTTTCTTGTATGTTTTGGATGAGAGAAAGTAAAAATTAGGAGTTAAAAGAACATAGTTTGTTTTTCTCTGCTCAAATACGTAGTTTTGCCATAAACTACTGAAAGTTTCCTGTTGTTGTTTGACAAAAATGTGTACTTCCATTTATTGTTTCCCTGCAACTTCCTATACTTTTTACAGTAAAAAAGGTCAAAATCTAGGATAAATTGTAAGTTTTCGTTAGGGTAAAGAAACTCTTACTTCAGAAAAAAAATTTAAAAATGGATCCTCTTGAGAGTCTGTCTGTATGTATATCTGTATGTCCTCAATATATCCATGTCTTCCCTTATGTAATCTTGGTTTGCAAATAGTATAGTCAGATCCTTATTTCTAACATGGGAAGACTGGGAGAGTACATGTTATGGCTTGATTTTAGAACGCTACAGATGGTGTTGCACTGTACAGGGGCTTTTTGAGCAGTCCATTTGTGTGCTTTCTTTGTGAAATGGCACTTTCCAACCCGGAGCCTGCCCTGGACTACACGGTACATCATGGGTCACTTTTATTGTCTGGGACAGGGACCACTGGGAGGAGTGCCTGTTCTCTGTGGTGCTGCCCACTGACTCTGACTCCAGAGTGGTGACGGGAAGGAGTGGAGGTGAAGTCAACTTCCACAGAGGAACTACAGAGGAAGAATGTGCAGGTGTTGAGAAAATTGTAGTTAATTTAGGATATGCAGGTTAGATATCACTTCATCCTAAAAAGAGAGGGGCACCTTGAGAAATTAGGAAGGGCAGCCATGGGGAACTTTTATCAGACCTAATTACATATTTTTTTCCTCTTAGAATTTCTAAAATACTTGAAGCCTTAGAAGAAATAGGAGAGTCTGGTTTTTAGCAGTTTTGGTGTGAACAAAATCCGCACTAGTTTACATTCAGCACATAAGCTTTACTTTCTTTGATGGTTTGTCATTCAAGATAAATTAATGTGGACAGTGTCCCTAATATTGCCTAATATTACTAGACAGTCTCATTTTATAGCAGGTTGTTGCATCATGTAGGAAGCTAAAGTACTTTAGAGAATTACAAGAAAGATAGATGTAAAAAAAATAGATGTAAGAAAGCAATATAGATTACTCAGAAAATGGGATGGGAAACCATCTTTTGGGTCTCATCTTTAGCCAGAGATGTAAAAAAACCCAGAAGTATGATATGGAAAGTATAGGCAGAACTCTATAAAGTATAGAAATATGGGACCATTTGGTGGAGATAAAAAGTGAAATATATCAAGTTTTTTTTTTGTTTGTTTGTTTTTTGGTACCGGGGATCGAACTTGGGACCTTGCGCTTGTGAGGCAGGTGACGGAACCACTGAGCTAAATCCCTGCCCCTTATATCAAGTTTTAATAAACCATGATTAGTATTTATATTACCCTATATAGGCAAGGAAAAATATAATATGTGATAATTCAGAATGCTCAAAATATTTGAAGTGACTAGAAAGTAAATACACACACACACACAAATACACACATACATTATGGTATGTTTTAGGTAGAATTCTCTTTAAAATGACTAAAACTTCTTTCTTGAGAGGAATAAAGCCTGTGCTCATTACCAGTGAGTGCTGAATAAATGAGGCGCTGACTGTGGGTAGGAAGGGGGGAGGAAGGGAGTATGATATGTAATACTGTGTGAAGGAATTAATTAATACTTTAAATAATAGATGTAGCTGTAGTATATTTTTCTGTGCAAATCTGGAAACAAAGCCCCCTTTTGTTTTAGGAGTTGGCATGCAAAGCATTTTATTTTCAGGTTGACCATTTGAAAGTATTAGAGCTTGTCTCCATGTGAGAAAAGGTGAATTCCCTGTGGCAGTGTGGTTTCCAAAGGTTCACTTGGGAGGAAGAGAGAGGAGCTAGTTGATCCAGAGTGGAAAAACACTGAAGAAAAGTTTCCCCCAAAGTAATACACACAGATTTTAGAAAAACAGAAATTGCTTTGACTGAATGTGACAAACTTTAAAAAAAAATGCTTCAGCTTTGAAACATTGTATGACACATGTGTTTTGAAGGGTTGCTTTGTCAGATACAGATGTGTATTTTATAGTAAGGTGCTGTGTGTGGTTTTGTTATGCACATGCTCAGTAGGTGCCCTGTGGAACAGGTATCTCATTTATCCAATTTTAGATTTTGGGGGAGATTTTATTAAATGACAGGACAGTAATTTATACAAAATGACTCCCGAAGTCATCAATCCATACATTTTTGTAGGTCTCTTTAAATTCAAACCTAGGGAAAAAAGTATTTTTTTGTCCAAACAGCTGATTTGCTTCCTTTTTATGAGATCTATGTAAGCATCATATTTTCTCTTTATCTTGGCTGCTAGAAAGTTTAGAGCTGGGTTTGGCACGCAAATGAAATGGTCTCCTTCAGCTAGGTTATTGGTAAGATTTCCCTTTTGCTGTAGTGACTTTTTAATTGATTGGCAGCTAAAGTGGGTTTTATGGCCTGTTCTTTTCTTTTTGTTATAAGCCCTTCTATTTCCTTTCTAGAAATAATTGAGAATATAAATAATAAATATATATATATATCTAGATATCTAGATATATATAGATATATAGATATATATGATGACATTTTGGTTGGATCAGGAATTTCTTGGATTAGAGCCCACAAAAACTGGGGATCCTGGTTAGACTTAATTTGGTGCATTAATTTTTGAATTTTTAGGACCAGAAGCAATGGTAGAACTTGCCTAAAAACTAGGAAGAATTTGGAAGAGAAGGCCTTTTTACCAGCTATTTTGTAGGAGTCTCTTAAACCTTTTGGATGACAATGACAGACAATGAGCTACCTAGTATTCCAGGTTCCCTTAAGTTCTGTAATTCTGTGGTTTCTTATGCAAAGGAAGGTAGATGGAGATATGGTAACAATAATCATAGTACTACAATAATAAAAACAAGTAATCCTAAGAACCGACCTGCTAGTATTCTCGTTGTACACAGAGCAATGAAATGAATGGTTAAGTGACCACCTCAGGTTTTCTAAAGTAGAAATATGGCAGGAGATTGGCTGCACCATCCGTGAGAATTAGCAGCATGGGTTTTTGGTAGTTTGACTGATGAATCCATCACTCAACAAGTACTTATGAACACCTGCTATATACCAGGCATGGTCCCAAGCATGGAGATGGAGGCTCAACAAAGAAACACGTTCCTTGCCCTCATGGCATTTCCAGCCGAGGAGAGGACACACAAACACACACCCAAATAAATGAAACAATAGGTTGTGAAAGCTGAGATTTGTGATAAAAGAAAAATATAATCAGTGTAACAGGTTGAAGAGGTCTTGGAATTTCATCAGGCACACAAATATGATTTGGGGTCAGGGCTACTTAGCTGGCTGGGCACAATCCTTCTGTGTCTAAGGCCAGTGGTTCTCAGTTTACACTGAGTAGCTCTCTGGTGCTGCTGGATTGTTGGTCCATAACTGCACGAGCTCTGGAAATTCTGCTTCTGAACTTTAAACTCCACTGTGAGAGGAGCAATTTGTTATCAGGTATTCATAAAGTTCTCTCCAAACTGTCAACTCTCAGTTTCCCTCACCATAGAAGCACCTGGGCAGCAAGCTAGCAACCCTGAAGAGGAAGGAATACAGTTTAGCTTTGTAATAGAATTTGACATATACATTAAGCTGGATAATTTGGCACTCATGTTAAGCATTTCCTTCATTCCTTAAAAACCAATTGTTGAGTGCTGTGATTATATATAAAATCCTTAAAGTAATTGTGTTTCGGTTCATGGCCCAGTTTATACACATGGCTGTAATTAGTAATATCTTGCATGGCCAAACCAAAAGTTTGTTGATTTTCTCTTTTTAATCTCTAGTCTCCTATCTGTAATCAGGACTAGTGGTTTTAGGCTACAATTCAACTACCTAGCAGTTGCAGTTTCCCCCTTCAGTCCTTTCTGAGAATCCCTACTCTGATATCTTGTCTTGCTGCCTACTGTCTACCCCAGACCCTGTGCACCAGCTACACAGAATGCTCAGTCTTTCCAGAATAGAACCTCCCCAGTGTACTATCCTCCATGGTTCTGTGTATATTCTTACCTCTGTTTCTTCTGTCCTTTTCTTTCTTGCTAGACACCAGTTTGCTAGAGTTAAAAAGAGGAATTTAGGGCTGGGGATTTAGCTCAGTGGTTCTGGTACCTGCTTCACAAGTGCAAGGGCCTGAGAGTTTGATCCCTGGTAACCCCCCCCCCCCCCCGCCCAAAGAGGAATTTAGGGATGGGGTTATAGCTCAGTAGTAGAGCATGACCTTAGCAAGTTTGAACCCTGGGTTCGATCCTCAGTGTTGGGGGTGAGAAAAAGAAAATGAGTTTAGTAATTACTTTAGGTATAAGCTAAGTTTTAAGAGATAAACAAATTTTTTTAAAATGTTATCCATATTAATATAGTGAAAATGGCCATACTTCCAAAACTGCTATATAGATTTAATGCAATTCCAGTTGAGATCCCAGCAGCATACTTCATGGACCTTGAGAAAACAATCCAAAAATTCATTTGGAGCAAGAAGAGACCCAGAATAGCAAAAGCAATTCTAGGTAACAGAGACATGGCAGGGGGTATCACAATCCCCAACCTGCAACTCTACTACAAAGCTACTGTGATAAAAACAGCATGGTACTGGCAAAGAAACAGACCTGAGGACCAGTGGAACAGATTAGAAGATGCAGAAACAATGCCAGACACACTCAGCCATCTCATCTTCGATAAAGGAGCCAGACACCCTCACTGGAGGAAAGATAGCCTCTTTAAGAAATGGTGCTGGACAAATTGGGCTTCAACTTGCCAAAGATTAAAACGACCTATATCTCTCACCATGCATTAAACTAAAATCAAAATGGATTAAAGATCTAAATATTAAAATAGAAACTCTGAACGAGTTGGAACAGAGGTTAGGTAGAACCCTTGAAGACATCGGTGTAGGAAAAGATTTTATGAACAAAACCTCAGTTGCCTGTGAACTAGCACAAACAATCAACAAGTGGCATCTCTTCTTATTAAAAGGCTTCTGCACAGCAAGAGAAACCACCAGTATTGTGAAGAGACAACCCACAATGTGGGAAAAAATCTTCACCTGCTCTTCCTCAGACAAAGGTCTACTATCTCGAATCTATAAAGAACTTCAAAAGATCAGACCTCCCAAATTTAAAGACCCAATCCAAAAATGGGCATCTGAAATGAACAGACAGTTCTCACACAAAGAAATAGAAATGGCAAATAAGCATATGAAAAAATGTTCAACATCACTGGTCATTCGAGAGATGCAAATGAAAACAATGCTGAGATTCCACCTCACTCCAGAAAGAATTGCTGCTATCATGAAATCAACCAATAACAAATGCTGCTGGGGCTGTGGGGAAAGAGGAACCCTGCTGCACTGCTGGTGGGAGTGTAGACTGGTGCAACCACTGTGGAAATCGGTATGGAGATACCTCAAAGAACTAGGACTGGAAGTCTCATTTGACCCTGCTATTCCCATGCTGGGGATCTTCCCCAAAGAATTAAAAGAATCATAGCACAGTGATATATGTGTGCCCATGTTCATAGCAGCACAGTTTGTAATAGCTAAAACTTGGAAACAGCCCAAATGCCCATCAACTGGAGACTGGATAAAGAAAATGTGTTTTTTCTATAAAATGGAGTACTACTCAGCCATCAAAAACAAGAAATTAGAGACATTTATAGCTAAGTGGATGCACATTGAGGCAATACTCTTAAGTGAAATAAATAGGACACACATGTGTAAATACGGAATAGTTTCTCTGGTGTGAGAAACTGAAAGTGTAAATAAGGACTAAATGTATAATAGGTCATGTGAAATAGGAAGAAAAGGGGCAAAGGGGAAGGAAGTGGGAGGGCTAAGGGAAAGGATAGAAGGGAATGGGATTAATATGAGAAAATGGAAAACTAGGAACAAAATCTTTGTAAATAGGGAGGAGTGGAGGGGTTGAAGGGAGGGCTGGGCAAGGGTGAAAAATAAGAACCAAGAGAGGCTATGTAAAGGTGCAAATTTCCAATGATGAATGTCATTATATTGTATACCTAAAATGTACCAATGATTAGAATGAATAATCGATAATGTAAAATAGGAAGAAAAGGTCCAAAGGGGTAAGGGTAGTGGGAGGGGCAGGGAAAGGAAAGAAGGGAAAGGAAAAAATGATGAGAAATGGAAAAAATGGAAATAAAGTCTTTGTAAATAGGGAAGGGTGGAGGGGGTGAAGGGAGGGCTAGGAATGGGGAAGAAATAAGAACCAAGATGCATCATGTAAAGGTACAAGTTCCCAATGAGAAATGTAATTGTGTTGTATACCTAAAATGTACCAATAAAAGAATTAAAAAAAATGTTTTTCATAAACATTAATGAGTAGAAGTTTTGTATCCTAAAGTCTCACTTTAATATAAAATACATTATTAGGAATTAAATTATAATTTTTATTATATGACTAAGTTGAGTTTAACATTGTGAATCCAGGTCAATTAAGCATTTTTCTTTTTAATAAAGAAGTATATGTTCTTTCATTTATTTTGTATCTGCCACATTTGGGGTAGGAGAAAGGAGTCTCTTTTCTTGCATTTTCCAAACCTTTGGACCTGTACCTGGTCTCTGGGCTGAGCCACATAGACAGTAACAGCCCATAAATTCTGTCCATAAGTGAGTACTGTAGTCAGTGTGTCCTTCCAACTCCTCTTCCATTAGATCTTGTCAGAAAAACAGGAACAAGTGCACCATCTTATAGATTGATAGGCAACAAGAAGAAGTTTGGCCATGGTGTGCCAAGTTACTCTCCTTCCTCATTGCCCAGATTCCCTGCAGGCACTAAAGCATGGCCTGCTCTTACCCCTCTGCAAGTTGTACAAGGCCTTGCAGAACGTACTGAGAGAAAAGAAATGTTTGGTCCAATACTGTGCATATTTTATTCAAAATCTCCCCAGTGCAATTCTTAGATTTTTCTTTTTTCTTTTCTTTTTTTTTTTTTTTTTGAGGAGTAATGGCTAGGGAGTAGTAGTATAAGAACATCTTATCTTGGATATTTTATTAATCATTCTAAAAGCCCACAAAATATTTTTCAATTGGAGAAAATGTTTTCATTCATTTCTTTCTCCTCCCCTCACAGGACTTTTAAGTCTCTAAGAGTACTTAAATCTGTAAAGCTTTTTATATATAGTGCTTTACTTGATCTACAAATTGAGCCTATTGTAGAATGAGAGGGGGACTGTGGGAAGTTCAGGGCTGGGGCTGGGGCTCAGTAGTAGAACAGTTGTCTAGCATGCTCAAGGCCCTGGATGCAATCTCTAGCAGTGGAAAAACAAAATAACAGCAAGGTCAAACAACCAGTAAGCAGCAGGTCTGATCTTAAAACCAGTTCCTATATCTCTTGGTGGTCCAGTACCCTGTGCTCTGCTCCTTCCCCTCCCCTCCCCTCCCTCTTCCTCTCCTCTCTCTGCTTCCCTCTCATTCACTCCTTTACCTTCCTCTTCTTTCCTTCCCCCTCCCCCCTTTCTCCTCTACTTCCTCCTCTTCCTCTTCCATTTGTGCTGGGATTGAACCCCCCCGGGGCCTTCGTGCTGAGCTATAACCCTAGCCTTCCCTTGTTCCTTTTTTTTTTTTTTAAAGACAAGGTCTCAGTTAAGTTGCCCAGACTAGGCTCCAAGTTAAATCCTCCTGCTTCAGCCTCCTTAGAGTGCTGGGATTACAGACATGTGTCATTGCGCCCCAGCTCCCTGTGCTTTTCTCATGTAAGGGCTCCTTTCAGGATGCAGTGCAACCTTGCACATGCTAAGTATCCTCTCTACCACTGAGCTATACCCCTACACCTTAGGGCTTCCTCTTTTTGTGTCTAGTGGTGACATGTAGGACATGCTACCTTTTTTCTTCAGATCATAAAAATTGCCCAACAAAACAAGATGCCTGCTTCCCAGAGCTGCACATAAACCCTCTGTGGGCACTTGAGGTTGTATGATGGTTTTGTACTTAGGGAGAAGAACTAATACCCTGTATAGCTTAGCACTTCCTAACACTCAGAATTTACATTCTCTTTTTGGGGTACCAGGGATCGAACTCTGGCCCTTGCGCTTGCGAGGCAGGCGGAGGAACCACTGAACTAAAATTTACATTCTTTTTTTTTTTGGTACCGGGGATTGAACTCAGATCTTTGTGCTTGTGCAGCAGGCGGCGAAACCACTGAGCTAAATCCCCATCCGGCAGAATTTACATTCTTAATGCAGCTCTTCCCTTTGTTTCCTTTTCAACATTTAAAAACAATTTGAAATAGGAAAATTTTTGACATGGTTGTACCATGATTTCAACATAACAATGTACAAATATGCACTGGTGTTTAGCCCAACAAATTGGCATTTGACTTCTTGGAAGAGGATTGGTTTGTCAAGAGGAAGACTTGGATTTAGATATTCGCTTGGCAGATGAAAGAAATGGTAAGATATATCTAAAGAGTTGTGCTGTAGGAAACTCTGGAATCCCTCTGGCTCAGCAGCCTAGAAATCCATATTACATGCTTTAGGACTCTTTGGTCTTTTTCCTACCACTGATAAATGTCACCCTCAAGCTAAGTTTTATTGTTGGAAAGCCCAGGTGTGGGCAGTGGTAGAAGGGCCCCTTTTGGAGTTTAATGGCATTGCATTCCGCAGCCCTATCCCCAAGGCTCTGTAGATCCAGGGACTTGTAACTTGAGATGGTACAAACATGAGCACTTGTGTACAGCTAGGCCCTCTGGAGCCCAGGGCCTTCCAGGTGTTTCTTCTTGAGCTTTGCTTTTGCATCAAATCCTGGTATTTGTAACATTCACCCTCTCAAAGCTCAGTGAAAGCCAGACTGTGCTGTTGGCTGAGAATCATCTTGGGTGCCCTTGCTTACAGAGTCTGGCATCCCACGGGGGTCGAAGAGCTTTTCAGCTCAAGGGCAGAATAGATCTGCTGTGCCAGCCTCACAATCTGTGGGAGTTTGTCCCTCTTTGCAGCTGACAGCATTGCAGAATTCCCTGTGGGACAATAACAGAAACCCTCATTAGCCAATGGTGATGTTAGAATAAAATCTCCCCACTGCGGTGTCTTGGTCCCAGGCTATAATGTTACCCCTTAATTCCCTCTGCATCTTTACCACTTTTATTACAGCGAAACACACGCTCCTCATTAGTACCCTGGGTGATACGGGGAATCAGAGTGCTGGAAATGATGTGGAATAGGTACCAGATGTTTTTGTCAACTTGGTATACACCAGTATTTAGAATGCTTGCAGATCACATTTATTAAATGTGAAAATCACTTACTATCCTTTCCTCTGAACAGTACCCTCCCCTCAATATTTTACTCTGTGTCGCATGAGGTGTAACATTAATAATTTCTTTGGGGATAGATTAAGTTTAAAGTATGTGCAGCAAATGCATCTGTTCCCAAATGCCTTGTCTGCTTTCTGTCAAGTCTCAGGGCTGGCCCACAGCCAGCGTGGACGTGGGGGTTCTGTAACAGATCAGAATGCTGGGTTGCAGCGAAAGCGCATAATGAAAGGGTGAGTCCACTTACATTTTTTTCTCTAAGTAGAATGGGGAATTTAGACATTGATGTTATAGTCAGATCTTAGGAACGTTTCCCATGTGTCCAGATAATCAAGCATTACAGAAAAAGACAGAACATTTGATAAAATGGGAAAAGAGCTTTTGCTCCTACATTGAGTCCATGGAGTCTTTTTAAGTCAACCAAGTGTAAATTGAGCAGTTTATTTTATTTTATCTTATCAGACATCAATTAATGCTGGTGTTTGGTCCCTAAGTCTGCTCCTGTAGTCTTAAGTGAAGAACTGGAAAGTGCAAGGCAAAAAAGCCGGTGAACTTGTCATGGGAAGAGCTTGCACCTAGAGTCTGACAGACCCAGGTTCAAATTTCCTGCTGCCACTTACTGGTGCAGTGTGACCTTTGGCAAGTTGCTTAATCTCTCTGAGCACAATTTCCATCCTTCTAAAATACAGGTTTTAACATTGTGCTCACAGTATTGTTATGAGGATTAGGAATCATATTGTCAGTGAATAGGGGACATATGTGTGTCCTGGTGTCTGGGAGGGTGTACCACACACAACAGAGATGGCTTCAGGTCACAAGGGCAAAGGACAGTTCCAAAAACGTACAGGATTCACTAAAAGTTTTGAGAAGGCCAGATTTCGAGTAGTCAGTGGGGAAGGAGAAACTTAATTTACACTTTGAGACCACAGACAAGTTGGATTTCTTTGGGAATAATCTCCAAAGAATCCTAGCTGGGATGTGTACAGTATTCCCAGAAACCACAGCAATATTCAAATTGGGAGGCAGTGGTGAGGAATGCCCTGGAGGTGAAGCCATAGTGCTTTGCTGCCTGAGGCACGTTACTAACCTTGGTACTAAAATACACACCCAGCTCTGTGGCCTGGAATGACTCACTTAAGTGGGAGTAATAATATTGATTCTGCCAGTTTTACAGTTTTTATGAGGCTTCAGATAAGCTATCTGCAACATGACTCTTAATTGTAAAATACAGAGTGAGGGTAAAGGTGTGGGGCTTCATGAATGCTGTTGTTCTTAGCCTGCCTTTCTTTCCTTGTCCTCTGTGGTCCTCTGTGCCCTGGTTGCTCTGAACTGTGGTGAAGAAGCTTTGGCTGTGCTGATTAGGATCATCAGCGGAGCAAGCTTCTCATTGGTCTCTTGACTTCGGGGATGGGGATGAGATTGTGTAGGGAAGAGGAGGGCTGTGGGTTGCCAGCTGTGCCCACAAGAGAAACTCCCAGCCTTCTGGGCTGTCTGTGAGGGCCTACACCAGCAGCTCCCAAGCTCTTGGGCATCATGAAATGAGTAGATGAGTCAGACCTGGTTTCAGAACCAGATTTCCTGGTTTCTGGCCACCTTTGGGGCTGGCATTCCTGCACTGGAAAGCACGAACCAGAACCACTTTGTGCCCTCAGGCACATGTAGGAGTACCTGTGGGGAGGGAGCACACTGATGGCAGGTGGAAGCTTGTCTCAGTGGGGTCAGATCTAGTTAGCAGGAGGATGGGAGGGACTTCCTAAGGCCAAGAGAGGGATTGGGGGCTTGGGCCTGATGCAGTTGTGGCAGGGGGCAGTTATGATCAGCATGCCACTCTTCTGGAGAGAAGGGTGCTCAGGAAGAGGGGGCCTGAGCTGGTTAGGGTTTCCTACCTTCTGTGACAGTTGAGGGTGAGGAAGCTCCAACTGAAACTTGATTCTTAATAACCAAAAATGCCACTTCCTTCCTTCGTGATTTTTTTCTTTTGGTGTAAGGTTGCAACTTTGGCTCTTAGGTAAAGAATGAAAGGAATAGTTGGGGTATGGTGGCACATGCTTGTAATCTCAGGACTCTGGGAAGCTGAGGCAGGAGGATTGCAATTTCAAGCTTTCCCTGATCAACTCAGTGACTTAGTGAGACAGTAAGTCTCAAAAGTAAAATAAAATAAAACAATAAAACAGCTGGGGATGCAGCTCAGCATGAAGGTCCTGAGTTCAATCCCCAGGACACCCCTCCCCAGAAAAAGTGAAAGGAAGAAGTCTAGGATAGATAGTCTCTTATTGGTTGGAAATTTGTTAAGCATGGATCACCTCATGCTTCTTTTCTCTTTCCTCAGTTATATTGGGGTGCCTACTGTGTGCCAAGGTAAGGCATACAATAATAATCAGAATGGCTGGGTTCCATTCTTTTGTGGTATAAGTCATCTTTGGGAGTTTGCTGACATTAAGCACAGAATTACGTAAATAACTGCAAACATCAAGTCACAGGAAGTGCTATGAAGGGAAGTAGAGAGTACCATGAGACTGTGGAAAAATAGATATCTAACATTGTGTGAGAGGCACAGGAAGCTTCCTCAGGAGATCTGAAGCATGAGCAGGGGCAGTGGGAAGGAACAGACATGGTAGAGGTGTTCATAGAGAAAGAAACTGTGTATATATGGGGGCTCCTGGGAAGAAGGTTGGCATAATAGAAGGCAGGCAAGGATGTTAATTAGGGTGGGTTATGCTACAAGTGTCAGAAAACCTAAAATGATTTTGGCTTGAGTGAAAGTTTTTGCGTGCGTGTGTGTGTGTGTGTGTGTGTGTGTGTGTTTAATAAAAAGAAGCATTTCAGAGCTTATCCACTGGCTCCATGTTCATCAGGTACTCAGGCAACTTTGTGTTGCCCTCTTCAGCATTTCTTCTGCCTTATAATAAAAAATGACTGCTATAGCACTGCCTTGTCACATCTACATTGTGGTCAGCAGGAAGGAGAGAAAAAAAAACCCAGATCATTCTTTTCCTAATAAATCATCCTGGAAGTTGTGTATGTTACCTCTAGTTATATCTCAGCCAGAATCTGGTCACATGGTTATATCTTGCTGCAAGGGGGACTAGGACTTATTGCCTTCATTTTGGATGGCTATGTGCCTGACTAACAGTCAGAGAAAGAAGGAAGATAATTGATACTGGGAGATAGCTAGCAGGTCTGTGCCTCAGCCGGAATGGGTGAAACTCAGTGAGCAAGTGCAGATTGATGAGAGATGAGACTGGACTAGAAGGTAGAACCAGGTCCAGAAGGGTCTTGTAAGCCGTGGGGTTTAGGGCCTTCATCCAGAGAGCAATGAGAGATCAGAGATTAGGGCAGGATCAGATTTATGATATTTAAAAGATTTATTTTCTTTGGTACATTCTGTACTCTTTGCACACTTATTCAGTTATTTCTTTACAATGAACTCCTTAGGGGGAAGTTGCTGGGTCAAAAGATACGTATTAACTGGGCATGATGACGCATGCCTGTGATCCCAGCTATTTGGGAGGTTGAGGCAGGAGAATGGCAAGTTCATGGCCAGCCTGATAACACAGTAAGGGTTTATCTCAGAAAAAAGATGCAGGTTCCGGCACCTGCCTCGCAAGCGCAAGGTCCCGTGTTCGATCCCCGGTACCAAAAAAAAAAAAAGACAAATTGGGGAAAAAATAAGAACCAAGATGCATTATGTAAAGGTACAATTCCCAGTGAGAAATGTAATTGTGTTGTATACCTACAATGTACCAATAAAAGAATTTAATACAAAAAAAAAGAAAAAAGATGCAAAGAATATGCACATTTCTTTAGGTTTTTGATACATTGAAAAATTATACCTATTTGCTGTCTTAGCAGAGTGTGGTTTCTTGAGGCATTTCTGGCCTTACTATTTTTCATAAGCATCCCTTCCCCCTGAACATTTTTTAATGAAACATTTCAACATACAGAGATGTTGAAACCATTGATCAGTGAACATTCAGATTCCACAACTAACATTTTGCAATAGTTCCTTTGTCAGAATATCTCTTCTCCCACCAATCCATCTTTATTTTTTGGATGCATTTCAGAGTAAGTTATAGATCACAGGATACTTTGATTGCTTTTTGATCCTTGCAGAAGGTCTGAGCATAGTAGCCCAAGGAGTCCACATTGATGCTGTTCAGAATCCTGCTGGCTAAGAGGAAGGATTTCAAAGAAGGTCCCAATCTGTGGCCTCCAGTGACTAGGATGACTTGAAATAGTTAATTTAGTGCCTTGAGCTCATTTTCCTTTTCTTTAAAATGAGCATAATACCATCTCCTTATGGTGTGTTGGAAGAATGTATTGCACCTAGCACTGTCCAGAGCATAGGAAGAATTTAGTAAAGGAGAGCAATTTATTATTTTTACTTAAGCAGTGTGATGTTGTGTGTTGAACTGTGGAAGGCACCATTTCTTATATACTCTTCGTGACAGTGGTGGATAAGTCCTAGTTTTTTTTTTTTTGTCTTTTTGGGGTACAAAGAGCTTAGTCATGTTTTATATTTTTTTTCCTTTTTAAACTTGAAGGAAAAAATTCCATAAGGAACCCCCAAATTAGTGTGTCAGCTGATCAAGAGCACTGTGTACTGAGTATCTTAGTCAACTTTCCATTGCTATGACAAAACACCTGAGACAATCAACTTAAAAGGAAGAAAGGTTTATTTTGGCACATGGTGTCCAGAGGTTTCAGTCCAGTATCACTTGACCTTGTCACTTTGGGCCAGTGGCAAAACAGTACCTCATGGCAGGAGTGTGTAATAGAGCAAACAGTTCACATCATAGCAGCCAGGAAACAAAAAAAAGCAGGAAAGGGGCCGGGGTTCCCTTACTCCCCCACGGCATAACATTTTTCATGGGGCACCACCTCTTAAAGGTACCACCATGTTCCAGTACAGCAGGTGAGTGACCAAGTCTTTAACATGGGAAGATATTTTAAAATAGAAACCGTAACACTGACATTGAAACATTGACCTGAGTGGGTCTCTATAAAGAGTCTCTGTCCCACCATTTGATCAGAGTGTGTCCTGTGCAATTGCTTTCTCTTCTCTTTGAGCTAACTGTGTCACCCATGGTTGGAGAGGTGAGCAGTTGAGTGAATTAAGGAAGACCCCAGTGGGCAATGGTGGCATTGTAGGGAGGTGAGAAAGTTAAGCAGATTAAAGGCCTTTTTGCAGATGTGTTTTAGGGCTGAATGCCAGACCAGTCACAGCTTTGTACACACATAGACAAATTGGAACTTGAAAGCAGTTTTATCTGGGCTGAATTTGCGATCATTGCAAATTTACAGCAGAGGCTCTGAAACCAGTTCAGATTTCCCAGTGTAGGTAGCCACTTCCAGAACAGGCCCCCAGAATTGAGTAGGAAGAGGAGACTTTCTCTCGGGCTCTGGTTGTACCCAGCAATGCACTGTTGCTGCCATGATACCTCTCTTACCACCTTCTGCTTTCTCAGAAAGCAGCTGGGCACAATCTAGCAATGTAGAATGGCAGTGATTATTTGAGAAGGCACATACTTCATTCAGACCAAATTCCTATTATCAGCCTAGATTTCCTTTGACTCCTGAAATAGACTTGGGCCACCGGGCTGGGTGTCTGCTTATGATGTAGTAGTGGGGGACAGGAATGACTGATTCTGAACTTTGCATTTTAGATTGAGGGTGCAGTTTTGGAGAAGACCTTTATTATTTAGATGTCGGGAAGAACTCATTGGAGTGGTGCAAACCTCTTCTTCTTATTATTATTATCTTATTAGCACATGTTTGCAGTACATAATGATCCCATTCCTTGTGGGAGTTGGTACATGTACGTAGCACATTTTAATTCTGTCTTTCACACCCTCCTCTCCCCTCCCTCCTCCTCCCTCCAGCTCTTGGTCCCCTTCCCATTTGCAAAAGATCTATCTCCCTATTTCCTATGATCTGTCTTTTATTTTACCCCTTATTTATATTTTGAGTTTCTCACATGAGAGATACCATGTGATATTTAAGCTTATGTGTCTGATCTATTTCATTTAATATTATGGTCTCAAGGTGCATCCATTTTTCTAGAAATTATTCCAGTTCATCTTTCTTCATGGCAGAGTAGTCTTTCATTGTGTGTAAATACCACACTTTTCTTTATGTTGATGAGTATATTGGGCTAATTCTAAGATTAGCTACTATGAGTTCTGCTGTAAACATGTGTGTGCATATGTCACTGTGATATGATGTCTTTTACTCTTTTGGGAAGATATTAGAAGGGGAATAGGTAGATCAGATAGAATTTCTATTTTTAGTTTTTTGAGGATTCTCTCTGTGCTGATTTCCATAGTGGTTGTACTAGTTTACATTCCCATCAGCAATATAGAAGGGTTGCTTTTCCTTTGTACATAGGCTCACCAGCACTATGCTTGTTATTATTTGATTTTTTAATAATAGCCATTCTTTCTGGAGTCAGATGAAATCTCAGTGTTGTTTTACTTTGCATTTTTGTAATGGCTAGAGCTTTTTGTCTGTGTTCCACTTGGAAAGTTGGTTTAGTAGGCTATATGTTCAAGCCTCAGATTCCTCTGCTATTGAGTAGGAGCAATAGCACCAAGTCACAGAGGCGTGTGAAAGTGAGGTATTGTGGTACAAGAGTGAAGAGTAATTTCCCCCTGCTCTCTTCAGGGTCATGGGAGTAGACTGACAAAGACAGATTGAATAGGAGAAACGGCATGCAAATTTGTTAACCTGCAAAAGAGGAAAAGGAAAACCCACAGGAGTGTGATTAACTACTAACTCAGAATGACTGAGAAATGTGTACACCTCCTATCTATAGGGAAGGGAGCAGGGGAGGGTTGGGGAATGTAGACAATTTTGAGAACTTAAAAATGATGTTTATTAGAACCCAGTGGGTTTGGAGAACATACAGCAGCCTGGACAACATTTTTCTGGTCTGCAGAACAGACAGTGGTTTGTAAATGATTCTCTTTGGAATATTGACTGGAACCAAAACAGAAGACAGTGGTGTGTGAGAAAGGTTGGTGCAGGTGTGTTGACACACTTCAGTCTCTCTTCCTGCCCTATGAGTTTAGTTAATGAAAAGGGAAGGGACCAGAGGTCATTGTTTTCTTACTTCCAGAGTTTAAGCAGTCAAAGAGATTTCAGAGGGAAGCCTCTTCCAGAATCTACCACTCTCCACGGTCCTTTAATTTAAAGCAGTCAACACACCAGGGTGCCATCTTTTGGGGTGATAGTCCCTGGGCCCCTTCAGTGTCCCAGTTCCTCCTTTTTCCTGGTTGTGTCTGTCTCCATTTAGCTACTCTGAATTGTCATGGTGTTGTACCTCACATCACTGTAGCAACCTGTTTTCCAAATTCATTTTTTTTTGGTACCGGGAATCGAACTCGGGACCCTGCGCTTTCGAGGCAGGTGCTGGAAACACTGAGTTAAATCCCTGACCCTCAAATTCATTTCTTATAGCCAACTCCTATCTACAAAATGATGTCATACTCACTTATCAGAGAGGGAGCACTTAAAAAAAAACCACAATGATTTATTTATTCATTTAACAAATACTTTTTGAGTACCTCTTATATGCCTGGCACTATAGAGTCCTGAAGATACAAAGATGAGTAACTTACTGCCCCTGAGGAGGTCACATTCAGTTGTCAAAGACAGATGTGTACATCTGTGGCTTCTAGTGTAAATGAAACAGATGGCAGAGAAATTATGGGGGGGGGCGGATAGAGAAAAGAAGTACCTCCTTCTGCTTGGGATGTTTATTGAGGGGGTAGAATTAGCGTGGAAGAGAAATTTAAGGCACACTTGAATAAAGACAAGGAATTGGGAACCATCGTGTCATGTTTGGAGATCTTTACTCAGGTCAAGTCGATGTTGCTAGAGTGGGGTGAGGGTGCAGCTAGAGGGCTGGGAAGGGGCTGGATACAAGGTCATATGTGCCACGTGAGAGGCTTTATTCCTTAGGCCTGCAGTTCTCCAGAGACAGAGATAAGAGGGATAGGCATTCACACTTGGACCCTCTGCACAATTGAGCACCCCTGGATAGGAAGACTTCCTTTGTATAGAAGGTGGTCTGCAGAGCTTGAGACCTGAAGCTCCCTTTAGGAAGATCTGTAACTGCCTGGGGAGAGGAAGGAAGTAGAGATAGAGAGAAATGGATGGATTTAGAATTTAAGGCTTGGTTCATTAGAGAAAAGGAGAGGGAAGAAGCAAGAGCCACCTATGAGCAGGGTTCTGCATTTTCTATTTGGGGCTCTGCTCGTGTCCTGCCTCTTGGGGAAGGATTTTTCTAACTTCTGGTTCAAACTTTGCTATAGAGCACTTGGCTCAATTCACGCCATCTTTCTTTGTATTGTTCTTAAGTTTATTCTGCTTTCCTTAATAAAGGGAAGCTCTTTTTTTTTTTTGGTACTGGGGATCGAGCCTGGGACCTTGCACTTGCGAGGCAGGTGGTGGAACCACTGAGCTAAATCTCCAGCCCAATAAAGAGAAGCTCTTAAAAGCCAGGGACTGGATTATATACTTTTTTTATTCAGAGAATGTAATTATTCACATTCAGTTTTTATGCATAGTATTATTGGACCTTTAAGCAATTTCTTCCACTTTTCTTTGATTTTCTTTCAAGAGAGGAACAATTAAACACAAATGTCAAATGGGAAGTGTCCTCTATCCAGAGGAATATATTCATTACTAGTGAGTCTAAATGGGCATTTAGGAAATCAAGTATACATCAGAATCATCCCAAAGAAATGTATGAGCTTGGAATTTCAGAAGAATAGGCTAGATATTTTTGTCTTGGAAACAACTTACTTTAAGAGCTTCTCTGGTGGGTGGGCAGTGGCTTGATTATCTAAAATATCCCCTTTGAGGTAGAATTGCACTGACTGCTTTGTGTCTGTGATTCCATAAGCAGGTCCAGAGCCCAGTGCCCGGTGTGAACTGTCGCCTGTCAATGCCTCCCACCCTGTCCAGGCCTTGTTGGAGACCTTCAGTGTCCTGTCAGGCTGTGCCAGCAGAGGCACCACCAGGCTGCCGCAGGAGGTGCACGTCCTGAACCTTTGCACCGCTGAGAAGGGGCCTGGCCAGCCACAGAAAGAGGTAGGTGTGGGTGTGAGCCTTCAGTTCTTACCCTCTGAGTCTGTAAAGATGCTTTTCTGAAGAAAATGTTATATTTCTTCTCTTCTGGACTCAACAAGGATTCTCATGTATGAACACAAGACGGAGCAAGAATTAAAATAATGGATTGTTCTGTGACCTGGGCAACTGTAAGACCAGAGATCACGTAGCTCTCCCATGATTTTGAGAAAACAAGGGGCCATTTCTCTGTAATTGTAAGGTGTCTTCCCAGCCTTGCCTGTGACCTCTTTGTCTTCTTTCCTTGCTTTGTCTTATGAGCCTGTTACTCCTGCAGGGAGTCAGGGGGTAATGGGATCACTCTAAAAGAAGGATGGCAATATTTGTGCTTCCATGAAAATCCCCTATGGCAGCTCTCTGTTGCTGTCCAGGCAGATCCTTGAAGATGGTGGTGATCTTGGTAGTGATGGTGAGGATGATGGTGTAAGGTCATAGCTACTCAGTATTTACTCCGAGCTCAGCACTTTGTGAGTCACTTATACACTACTCCATGAGGTCCTGTCATTTTACAGGTGATAAAACGGGTGCACAGATAACTCAGTTGCTCCAGGTCATCACTATCAGAAAGAAATGAACTCCTTTTTTCTGTAACTCAAAAAATGGCCTAGATGATGGGCAAATGGTCATGATTCTTCTTTAAGAGGATAGATTTTCTGACAAAAGAACACACAGTTGTCATTCTTTCTGTTTTTTTTTTTTTTTTTTTTTGCTTCAGTGTGTCACAAATGTTAATCACTCAGACATTATTTTTCTAAGGAGAAAGAAAGCGCAGTAAATCCTGATCATGGTGAAGTATGGGAAAACTAATGCAGAATGAAATTTATCTTTTAGTTTTCTCCTGGTCAAGAAAATAAATTTCCACAACCATTTGTTTATGTGCCTCCACCACCCTGTCTTTTAGGCAGAGTAGGAAAAGGAGAGGCATGAGGCATCCAGAAGGGAAAGCAAATGGAGTTTAATCTCATGAAAGTGTGCAGAGTTGGCTCATTTCAAAGACAGATCATCTAACCTTTCTAGCTCCACTGGAAATTATTGTTAATACTCTTGGTTGCTTGCCATTGTTGCTGCAACACATATTTCAGGTCAGATTTCTTTATCCCCTTAATGCATCTTTAATTCTTAACTTATGGGGGAGAGTTTGTGGTGGGAGGGAAGGGAGGAGAGGAGGAAATGCAGTTCCTATGAGGCGTTGCTGACTCTAGCAATTCTTCAGCAGCAATAATTACTCATTTTATATATGCTTCTCTCAGAGGAACTAAGAAGAAACAGAAAGTCCAGGCCGTTACAGAAGCAGTATCAGCCCCAAATTCTTGATGTTAAATTGTGCGGCACTGTTGTTGGCTCTGAAAATAAATTTAATAAGACTCCTGGAGGAGAAGAGAAACACCTCAAGCAAGAATAGCAGAACTCTCCCACCCTGGAACTCAGTTTAAGACATGGCAGTACTATAGATGCATAAAATGAGCTGGCATCAAGGGATGTAATGTGTTCAGGGAGAAGAGAAGAAAGAAGGCCTATGGAGGATGTCTCAAACTTGTTTGAAAACCTGAACATTGTTCTTCAGTATCTGCATAGTCTATGTACACTTTGGGATTAGTGATTTGACGGCATTTCTGAGAATGGGCAACTAAGGGAAATTGCACTATTTCTTTTTTGGGGACATTTGAGAATTAGATGGTTGTAGGTCAATCCTATTTGAAAAGATGATTGGGATAATAGAACTTTGGAAATTCCATCCGGCTCTGATGTGATCTCATACTGTAGAACTCAGAGTATTTTTCATAGGCAGAGTAAATGTGGAGGGTAACATCAGACAAGGAGAGAATAAGAAAGAGAGAGTTTGGTGGTGAATGGCAAGATGGGGCTAGAAAAGTGTTGCATACTCCTGACTCCCTCATCCATTGAGTATGTAGAGACAGTACTGCAGTTGTGTGCAAATAACTTTGAAAAATCACTTGAGTCATGAAACGCAGTGATTCCACTCTAGGTATGTACCCAAGAGAAAAAAAACAACATAGATCCCACACTATAACCTTCATGTGTATATTCATATCAGCCTTATTCATCATACTCAGAAAGTGGAAACAACTTGAATGTTTTTTCCTCAGATGAATGGATAATGTAGTATATCTGTACAGTGGAATGTTATTTGACAATACAAAGGAATAGAGACCTGATATGTGCTGTAATATAGATGAGTCTTAAAAATACTATGCTAAGTAAAAGATGGGCATAGCAAACTCTATAATTCCATTTGTATGGAATAGCCAGAATACACAGATTTATAGAGACAGAAAAGAGATGAGTGGTGGCTTAGAACTAAATGGGGGGAAAGGAGGAAGTAGGAGTTGACTGCTAATGGATATAGATTTTTGGGGGGGTGGGGGGTAAAAGTATTCTAAAATTAAATTATGGTAACGATTGCACAATCCTGTGAGTATACTAAAAAGTGTTGAATTATGAAGCAGTGACTTGATGATCACATTAGACCTGCCAGCATTATAATTAGCCCGTAAAGTTTACCTTCACTCAGTTCACTTTTTAAAAAAATAACAAAATTGCTTCCTCCTACAACCTAAGCTCACCCAACTCTTCATTATTCTTAATGGATAACTTGATTTTTATAGATATATGAGCTATGTTAGAAATGACAGCTGGTCTTTTGGGGTGGGTATTAGTGGGAGGATCTGGGACAACCTTTGTGCAGTCACTATCAGATAGTTAAGGCAGATATTTTTAAGATGAAATAAGTACTGTTGCTTACAAATTAGCAGAAGAATTACCATGCTGGCTCCAAGCCACACTTGACCTTGACTCTGGTGACTACAGTAGTTGTTTTTCATGTCATCCTATGTGAAGGAGTTACTAAATCAGCCCCATTTCCCCTTGGCTTGTCAGTGGTGCAGGAACAACATCCAGATCTGTAATAAATCCCCTTTTCTCGCTTTGTACTAAACTCCTACCTCCCAGGTGCCTTAAGGTCCTGCAGCTGAGGAGAAGTTTCTTGTTTTCCTGAGTAGAGGAGATTGACAGAGCCTACGGGGAGGGAGTAACTGCAGCAGGTGGATAAGATTTGGGGAAATAGTTATGCTTAAATTGGACAAATGATTGTATTGGCTGGCAGAGGGTTTGTACCAGAAACACACTTGTTTCAGCCATGTCTGGAAGCCCTCCATACCAAAGCACTGCTCTCCCGCTGGCCTGTCTGCTGGTTTCTCATCAGGACAGCGAGACCTAGAGTTGTATTTTCCATGTGAGACCACACTTCTCATTTGTAATCATTGGTTTTGGAAACAACAGCCCTGGAAGTGAACAGGAAAATAGAAAAAGACTCTGGCAGAGGAGGGAAGAAGAGAGTAAACAGCCCTGATAGATTGGATTTGTCTTTTAGAATAAATAAAGAGCTCTAAACTCCCAGTGCCCTTTGCCTGTAGTAAAATATGCCCCTTCCCTTTCTGTGAGCCTCTGAAATTTGGTCCCTCCCCTGATCCCGGATTCCTGAGAAGGGTTATAGCACCATCAGAAGCTTGTTTACAGTAACATGCTTTCATTAGTTGCTGGAATGGCAACAATTTTGTTTCCTATCTTCCAATTTTTGCTTGTGATCTGCTTTTATGTAGTGGTCTGTGTCTTTTCTGCTTCCATCGTGTCTTAATTGCTTGCTTATTATGAAAAGCTGCTACTAGCCCCTAGTTAGCCGTTACACATGAGTATGAAAGATATGGGCATTTACATTTATGTATTTGTTCTGCCATTAAAGGAGGGACTGTTAATGGGTGTACCAGAGGCTCGCTGTAGGGTGGAGTGAGAATTGGGAGGCTCCATTGATATGGGAAAGGGGCCAGGTTTAATAACTTCACCCATCAGAAAGCCCATGCCTTCCGTACTTTTATATGCTTGCTTCTCTGCTTCGTCCCAGAAGATTTGGGATGGGTTCCAACAACAGACATACCAACAATGTCAGCAGAAGTACAAAATGAGAACCAAAAAAAAAAAGAAGAGTGTAGTTTGTTGGCTGTGTGGGTTAATGTGGTTGCTATGAGTTTGAAATTTGGCTCCAAGCTTCTTGGCAGGCATGGCCCAATGGGATGTGTGGTTAATCACACATGTGGCTCTAAATCACTTTGACTTTGTACCTTCTCTGAGGACTGTGGCATGAACTTGTTCCTTTCTTGGTTCTTTTGAGGACAGGAAAAGACCACAATTAGGAGAAAGAAAAGGAAGTAAGCACATCTAAAATGTTAACTGTTCTGCTTGCCTTTTTTTTTTTTTTTAAATCAGCTTCTTTATTCTCCATGTAACAGTGGTAGAGATTACATGCCTGTTGTGGGCCATCCCC
This sequence comes from Heterocephalus glaber, assembly GCF_053883595.1. Taxonomy (NCBI): domain Eukaryota; kingdom Metazoa; phylum Chordata; class Mammalia; order Rodentia; family Bathyergidae; genus Heterocephalus; species Heterocephalus glaber. The sequence goes on along the minus strand of NW_028258296.1, from coordinate 26,792,630 downwards.
TTGCTGGGCACTTGCATTACTTCTGCCAGTCCTCAGAACCTGAAAGGAAGGTTACACTGTTTAGGCAGAAGAGGACACTTGCACTATGGGAGGCGGTTAGTCTTGGAGCCAGCCTCTGAGTGGTGTATGTTGATGGTGCAGTTCATGTTTTTTTTCCATACCTAGACATGGCACTCTTTTACTTTGTTCCAGGCTGCAAACCTGCTCACCAAGCCAGATCAGCTCTATTAGTTATGTGAGCTGGCAGGTTTTAGGGGAGGGTTTGGGTCATAGCTCAAAACTTGCCACAGCTCTTTCCAATCCTTGGTGTCCCTCCTATTCCCCTGGGGATTTTCAAGAGTGTTAAGGTTGGTCTGTGTGTGGCAGTGTCTCTTTTTTCCTTTCTTTGGTTTAGGATTATCATTCCAAATGTCAGTAATTATAAAATGCAGGGCTGAGCTCAAGAGCCATTGATCTTTATTTGGCCGCTAATCTCTACACTAAATGTCACCGCCAAGGGGATGTTTGTCTATTTTTGTAGTTAATCAGCTCTGTAATGCTTTCAGCAGCCTTCAAAATAAGTCACCTGTCCTCTGCCTACAATTCAGTACTTCTTTTAACCAAACTTGCTTTAACTGTGGAAGGGAGAACTGGTGCATTGAGAGATTTCCTGCTGAGAATAAAGTGTAAGAACTACAATATGGGACTTGGCCATCTGATTTAACATCTCTGCTTACTTTAAGAATTTTGGTAGTTTGGGAGATAGCTGCCTGTCCACCTGTCTACCTCATCTTCCTACTTACTCATCTGTCCATCTATAGTCTTTCCTCCTGTTTCTACAATATTAATAGATAGTCAGCCTTCTCTTCTTTTTCTCCCTCAGTTATCAAAGCAGAGAAAGTACTCAGAGAGGGAGGCAGTGGGTGTGTATTTTGCCTGTAACCATCACCACTGAAAGAAATGATGTACAGTTTCAAGGCTGGCTTTTTAGAAAGCACATATAGAATAAAAACATCAAATAAACACTAGCAAGCTAGCTATGTTTCTTTATCAGGGGCATTTTTTCCCTGTGTTGTTAATTCATGTTAATTCCCAATGTTAGTCTTATATTTACGCAGGGGGAAAAAATCCCCAAACTCCAGTGCTAATTTTTTTTTTTTTTTGGTACTGGGGATCAAACTTGGGACCTTGTGCTTTCGAGGCAGCCAGTGGAACCACTAAGCTAAATCCCTAGCCCCCCCAGTGCTAATTATTTTGTGACATCAAGTGTCAAAGTAAACTCCTCACACACAGACACTGAATATGGGTGAAATTCAGTTTTTAAACAAGTACCTTTCATATATAAGCTCTGCCTGATGTTTGTTTAAAAAGGTTGTTATGGAAATCACCCCAGTGTGACAGGTTAGCTGATGTCTGAGCTGACCATTTTGTCACAGATGTACTTTGGATACACTGAATTTCCCCAAAGATGTCTCTCTCCCGCTCTCCCTTTTCCCACCCCCTTTGTCCTCTCCTCCCCTCCTTGTATTCACTGAGTAGTCCTGTCGAAATGATTTCATTACTGTCAAAGGCAGCTGTATCTCTCACATAGGATCAGAGGACCTAAATGAATAGGACATCCACATCATTTAAAAAGAGCCACCTCTTCACTTGAAGACACGGCAGGCTGTTTAAATGATGCTGCCCTGCTGGGCAGTGTGAAGGGGTCGATCCAGTTCTGGATAGAGGAACGGGGGGAGGACAGCAAGACAGATTGTTGTATCAGAGAACAGCAAGACAGGTTGTTCCAAAGTTGTTGTAGCAGAGGACAGTGCAAGCCAGGCTTGGGACTGGCCGTGTCAGTCAAGAATGGTTTCTCACATGCTAGGGGAGATGTGTGATCTGAAATTACATCTAACTCTCAAATAAGAATTCTCTAAAAACCCAGTCTTAAAATTTTAGAAAAGTGAAAGCAGACATTAAATATTAGTAAACGTCAGGATTAGCAAACAAACAAGGACCCGGACTAAGTCAACAGTGTTCCTGCTAGCTATATCACTTTGGCCCTGTTATTGACCATAGGAGGATCCAGGTGCTGCAAACCACAGCCCTAGGAAACCACAGCCCCTGGGGCCACCATGGGGATGGAGCCTGTTTGAACTCTACCACTGTAGTGTGAGGTAATGCTGGGTTATGTTGTATGCTGGCTAGAGGCTGCCAGATTGAAAAAGGCTCTTTTATTATCGCCTCTTCCTGGGGATGGAGAAGAGACTGCCCTGACCCCTTTTAAAATTTGTTCAGCAGCAGCATTTCCCAACCAGCACAGTGTTTTGTCTCCTTAGAGGTCAGGGTTACAACCCTGACCCACACTGCTGTTGTCATGGCAACTGCTCTGGACTTTCTTAATTTCCTGAAAATCTTGTTCAAAAATATTTCTACAAGAATACCCTCCACATTTGAAAATATGACTTTTTTGCTCTTAGAATTTTTTTGGAGAGTATAAAAAAAGAGCCAAAGTAAGGAACAGGTCTACAAATCTGAGACCCAGATGTGCCGATTGGGCAAATGCCCAATTTGTGTGTGTGCAGAAGATACAATTATCCAACTTGTGTTTCTTGTTTCCAGCGCTTATCTGCTGTTTTGACATTTTGTTTGAGAATAAAAGGAAATTTAACTGCTAATATCTCTAACTTGAACATTCATATTCTACAGAAATATTTGTTACCTTCCATTCTTCCCTCCACTGTGTTTTCTAAATATTTGTGTGCAAATTAACATATTTTAATTATTTTACTTTTCTTCCTCTCAGGACAAAGGCCATGTGTAATCTTCAGGGTTGTTAAGCACTGCTACCTGGTTTTCCTTTTCCCTTTCCACCTGTTTTGGGGTTTTTTTTTCCTAGTGGTGCTAGGATCCAATCCAGGAATGGTCTATCACTGAGCTATATCCCTTAGCCTTTTTATTTTTTATTTTGAGACAGGCTCTCATTAAGTTGCCCAAGCTGACCTCAAACTCAAGTTCCTCTTTTCTTAGCCTTCTGAGTAGCTGGTATTACAGGTGCCACCATGCCTGTCTCTCAAGAGTTCTTGATTGAAGCACAGTCATTGGCTTCTGTTTTCCTCTGTCTGCTCTCTCCAAGGTGGCTTTTTCTGTTCTTAGGATTCTAGTCGTCACTACCTTCCTGTGACTCTCAGAACTCTCTGTGGGCTTTACAAGTAGAGCTCCAGTCAGGACTCTGCAGCACCCCACCTCCTGGTCTTTTCTTGAACTCCTGGGTACTCTAGGCATAGGAGTGGCTATCACTATGGTTCAGACACAGGATTAATCTCAGCTTTTGTCACTTCTCAATCATGTGGCCCTGTTGCATGATTTAATTCTGTGAGCCCCAGCTTCCTCACCTATGAGAAGGAGATGATAGAGGGTTTGCTGACTACTGAGAGACGTCTCTGTACAATTAAGGCTGGCACCTGGGCCTGGCACACAGCTAGTTAACAATGCTTCTTACTGTCTTTAAAGTAGAATTCAAGGAATTTCCTAAGCCAGTTCTCCTTACTCCAATGCTGGCTTTTCAGGCAGTTTCCTTGTCCTATCAGTGTTACCTTTACCATCCTTCTTCAGAGTTTGGAAAGATTGAGGATTTACCCATTCAAGCTCTGTATTTGATCAATCACCAAATTTTATTGCCATTCCCTGTGCAGTTTCCCTTGAATTTCTCTGTTCCTCTCTATCCTGCAACACAGCCTTCACCCATCTTCTGGGACTGGCATTTTCAACTTAGGCCCTGATTCTTTCCATCTTGCTTGGGAACCATCTCATAAACCAATCTTCTCTGAATACTCCTCCCATAATTCATTTGTTCACAGACCTGTTGATGAGCTACTTGCTAAGAACCTACTGTGTGCCACTCTGGTAGTATTACTCATTCTGTTTTCAGCACCTATATTGGGATTAGAGAATAAATATATTGCAGTATCGTAAATAATATGACTAACATATTAACCAAATTTTGCAGAATCTGAACAAAGGGAGTGGTAAATCTACCTGGAGGTGAAGGAAAGATTTCCAGAAGACAGAGCATTTGAGGGAGGGCTTGGAGCTGGAGGCCTCAGTATCCAGAGGGAAGAACAGAAACCAAGTGTGGAGGAAAGTTCTCCCATGTACACAGTGTAGTTGATTTACAGAGAGTGGAAGACTGTAGTCATTGTACCAAGTCCTGCTTGCTGCCTATTTCAATTTTTTAAATAGTTATTGAGATACCATTTATATACCATAAAGTTCACCTGTTTAAAGTATACAAGTCAGTGGCTTTTCGTATTTATAGAGGTGTGCAGCAAGTACCACAGTCTAATTTTAGGATGTTTTCTTTACCTCTGAAAAGGAACTTTGTACTTGTTAACAGTTATTCCCCTATTTTCTGTGTGCCCCCTGCCCACCCCAAGGCAACCACTGATCTACTTTCTGGATTTCCATATTCTGCGCATTCAAATAAATGGAATGGTGCAATATGTGCTCTTTTGTGATAGGCTTAGCATAATTTATTGAGATTTGTTTAGGTTGTAGCATGTATCCATTATTTCATTCCTTCTTATTCTTGAATAGTATTCTACTGTATGGTTGTACCATGTTCCCTTTATCCACTTATCAATCTGATTCCTGTTTTTGTAAATAAAGTTTGATTAGGATGCAACCACACCCATTTGTTTATATGTTCTCTGTGGCTGCTTGTTTACTACAGGGGCAAAGTTGAATACTATGAATACAAAGCCTTTAAATATTTACTGTTTGGCCTTTTGCAGAACGAGCTTGCTAACCCCCGGGATAGAGGATGGACAATGGTGGGTGGGAGTGGGTTGGAGCTTAGAAGTGGAAGATGAAACTGGAAAGGCCACACAAGTAAGGATTTGGACTCACTCCTGTGGATCAGTGTTTGTCAAAGTGTATATGGTATGTGAAGCCCCTCTATCTGAATCTCTTGCAGATGCTTAAGAGTCCAAATTCTAGGACCTCACCCCTGGGTGCCATGGCATGCACCTGTAATCCTAGCTATTCAGGAAGCTGAGGCAGGAGGATTGCTTGAACCTAGGAATTTGAGATCAGCCTGGGCAACCTAGTGAGACCATCTTTTTTTCCCCCTAAACTTCTATCTTAACTCTCCCAGGCCTTGCTTGATAGAAGCCTTTGTTTAAGTCTTACCTCTTCAGCAGTCCTCTGTTTTCAGACCATGTCTCCCTATGTGGTTTAAACTGGTCCTGCACTCACTAAGTAGCTGAGGCTGGCCAAGCTCACTGTGGCTCCCAGTGCTGGGATTATAGGTGAGTGCCACCACACCTGGCCTCAGCAACCCCTTTTTCTGATTCCTTTACCCTATCTGCCCCTCTCTTTGTAAAACATTGCTCTGAATTCTCCACTACCCCTACCACACTCTGAACCTTTGCAGAGCACAGAATTCAATTTTGTTGTTGTTGTTGTTGTTTTTGGTACCAGGGATTGAACTTGGGACCTTGTGCTTGTAAGGCAGGCACCGGAACCGCTGAGGTAAATCCCAGGCAGAATTCAGTTTTTCTTACATTCTTTGCTGCTGAATCATGTGTATAATTCTGTGCACCCAGCTGGTAAGTGGACTTGTTAAGGACAGGAACTGGGTGTTGGGCCTCCTTTGCATTATGCCAATTGGGTTCTAACGGGGCTGGGCTGGAGGATGTTGTTTAAAGTATAACTGTAGGTTTCTTAAACTATTCTCCTTTTCCACATTGCATCTTTATTTGATTTGCATTATATCAGTGGACATGGTATGTGGTCCCCTGTCCTTCCATTTCGTATTACTGCTTTGATTTTTTTTTCCCTAAATAAATCTCCTTTAATTCATCTTACGACTTACTCTAAACTCTGCAGATCTGTTTCAGTCTTTCCCCAGCACATGTCTGAATCTGTTACATTCTTCTTTACTCTTAGGGATTTTAGTCATCTGCTAGTAAACTAGTTAGTCTTTTCCTCAGCTGGGTAAAGAGCTATAAATGGTTTTTGACTTCATGCTGCTCCCTTGGGTAGCTCATTTGATCTGAGCGGAGTTTGAAGTTGGGCTATTGGGAATGATCTGTCCTCGTGGTGTAGGAGGTGACTCTGAGTCAATTCTTAATATTGCTGGAATTAATTAACTTTGATTCCTCCAATTGAAAGAGAGGATTTTACTCTACTGTGTATTATTAAATACCTAATAACTTGATTTTTAAAAATTTTGTTTTTTGCTCAGTGAATACTTAAAATATCCCTGCCTGTATAGTAATTTGTTCCTTGTTTAATGTGGCTCTTTCCTTTGTTTACTCTGGACTCAAGTCTTTGTAGCTTGTTTTCTAAGTCAGCTCAGAAGTTGCTGGTCATTGGATTTGGCAGCCTCTTCAAGCTTTACCCACCACAACCCTACAGGAAGTTGTGTGTCGGCCAGAAGAGTCTGTTTATTTAGAGCATGGTGTCCAGCAGAAGCAAGCCATTTACGAGGGCCTGGTCTTAAAGACACAGGAATCTGACTGTTCGGAAGACCTGTTGCCTGACCTCCATTGCACTCATGTGCCCTCGATTTTCTTTCCAGCCTGTCAGGGCACCTCAACTAGACAGTGGGCAGTTTGAAGAAGTCCTTCCCCTGAGCTCCTTGAACTTGTCTCAAAGGCTAAAATAGCAAAATCCCAGATAGTAGGTAGCCCTTTTAAACTCAAGAGTAGGATTGAGTTTTTGAAAGATAAATTGACTTTTACAAATTTATTATCAGATTGTTTTAGTAATCTGATAGGATTTTTCCAAAACTGTTAATGTGGCTACAGCTTTCAGTTCCTAGGAATGATTCTTTGTAGGGTCCAAGATACCCTCCAATAATGTTTTCTAGTTAGAGCATTTTTCACCTGGAACCACAGGACAGAGCCAGCTTTAGGATCCAGGATCACAACCATCACCTGATTCTTGCCTGGAGCTCAAATATCCCATTGTGCCCACAACATCTAATTTCTGTTTGTTGATACTTGTGTACACACAGCTGATTCTGTTGAATTTGCTGCAGAAAGTTGATGATGAGGTTCTGTGTGCCTAGCACTGGGCTTGCCACAGGGTCATTCGTCAGTACCTGGGTACTGATTTAAATGGAAACTGCATTGATGTCTTAAGAGTTGAGCCCCTTCCTGCCGTCAGTATGGCCTTGCTTTCAGGGACCACATACCCAGGTGCCCTGAGGGAGAGGAGCAAAGCTATAACTGCAACTGTTTGCGGACTGAGAAATGACAGAGAGAGAATGAGGTATCCCGCTTCGTTTCTTTTACTGGTCTACAGCTGGTTTTATTTGTGCGATGTGGAAGTTATATTGAGACTTCTGCCTCAGAATAGTGCCACAAGAGCATTGACTTTATTGGAACCTTAGGTAAATTTTACGCTTAATGAAGCTCAAAATAATACACATTTCGTCTTCTCAACCTCCAGTAGATACACGTGCAAGCAATGGTTTCCTTGGGGCCCAGCAGTTTCCAAAGATAAAGGAGAAGGCTGAGTTCAAGAGAACCAAATCCATGAGGACATGCATGCTTTGGTGTGAGACATATTGTTTACCAGTCTTAAACTTAGGGATCTTTCAAAATCAAAGGCAACTGAAAGGCTTAATTTCCTATGATGATGCATTTTGCTTCAGTCATCCATCCCCAGCAGGCTTTTAGCAGCCAGTTACTTACTCCCTTATATTATTTTCATCTGGTCCAGTGCACGGGGCTCTACTCTTCCCTGCTGAGACTTCTTTCTGCTGAGCCCAGCATCCCTGAGAGGCTTCAGCCTGACTTTCTTGCTGTGTGTTGTTAGTGCACACGTTGCTGTTTATTTTTGTTTCCTGCTTAAATAAGGTTTAAAGATTCTGCTCTTTTTTCCCTTATCTCCACTGGTTGTTAAGATAGTGAGAATCTAAATGAAATGGTAATAGGATGATTGTGAACAAGTATTTTTCTGAAAGAATCTTTGTTATTCATTTTTAATGCTGTTAAATATCTAATTCCCACTGTTTTAGTTGGAAGCTGTTCAAATTTCCCAAATCATAAAATCTTTCAAAGCCTACTCCAAGTTAACTTTTTCTTGATTCAGTTCTCCTCCTACTTGCATAAAAAAAAAAAACCAATGTATTTCCAAGTAGGGAAATGACTTATGTTTATTAGAGAACAGAGTGGTAATAGACCCTTGACTTGCTGTGAGTTTTTTTGATGTGTTTTGGAGCAGTGTACAAGGGTAATTTTTGGTCCCCTTCTGCCATGTTCTTATATACATTTCCTAAACACTTTTCCTAGCTTGGTACTATTACTGTGTATATGTCCTACATGTGTTTCCTATTTTTTATGACTCATACTTACGGTACTCATAAAGATTTATCCTTTATCTTGGCTCTGAGTAACAAGCCTGCTTACACATTTCCAGCAGAGATGTGGGCTGTGATTTTGCATTTAATCCTGCAGGAGGGGCCTCTGGAAGGTGCAGCACAGGCAGCATGGAACAGTCATCGGTAGGCACCACACATTTCTCCCCCAGGAACAGTCAACTTTTTGTGAGTTTACCAAATTTTTGTTTTTCAGGTTTTCCTTTTTCTCTGCTTTTTTCAGCTACTTTGCTGTCTATGAGTGAGACCATGGGAGGATGAACAGAGGAAACAAATGCTTTTCCCTGCTGGTAACTGTGGTGGAGGAAAAAATGGAAATAATGAACTGAAATGACATTTATAACATATGGCAACAAACACATACTGGGGCCTCCTAGGGTTCAAATAAGCATTCAGGCTCAGTAGACACAGGTGGCTTCAGTCTCTTCAGAAGACTGTAGAACAAGGACTGCAACTGGTGGCAGGGCAGGTGGTATTTCTCTTTTTTGGGTGCCTTCTGCACATTTATATGACAGTTCTTATAGCCATCAGGAGCTCTCCACTTGGTAGCTTAGATGCCAAGAGATGAGATCTATGTGGGTGTGTGTCCCTAGTTTAAAAGCCTTGTATCCTCCTCATTTAAAAGCCAACAAGCCACTATGCTTTATGCAAAGCAGTGATGGAGAACCTTTTAGAGCTTTCAGTGGAAACAAATAGCCTGTTGCGGCATATGTGCTGTAGGTTCGCCACCACTGCTCTGTGCTATGGGAATAGTTTTTGTTTTACCCACTGAGCCACTGCTGTCAGGGAAACCTACAGATATTTCTTCCTCCTATCAGATGTTTAAAATTTTTTAGTCTCAAATAAGTGAGTTGATTTGTATTATAGTTGACATAGTGTTTACCAGGTTATAGAATTAAGAGTTAACAAGATCAGATTCTCATGTAAAAGGAAAGGTTTCTTAACTTTTTATCTACACCCGGGGATTTTATTATTCTCATAACTAACTGTGTTAGGCCCTCCAACATATGTCCATGTCCTAACTCCTAAAACCTGTGAATGTCACCTTTATACAGAAAAAGTTTTTCAGTATCTGAGTAAGAATCTTGAGATGATGTGATTATCTTGGATAATCTGGGTGGCTCCCTAAATGCCATCACTTATAATCTTATAAAAAACAAATTTGAGGATGTAGTTAGAAGAGGAGAATACATTGTCATCTTGGCATTGTAATTTAGAGGGGTGGGGTCATGAGCCAAGGCATACCAACAGCTACGAGAAATTGGAAGAGGGAAGAACAGATTCTCTTCTAGAGTCTCTGGAGGGAGTACAGCTCTGCTGACACCTTGATTTTGGTCCCCAAAATACTGATTTTGGACTTCTGGCCTCTAGAACTGTTAGATAATAAGTTGCTATCATTTTAAGCCATCAGGTTTTAGGTAATTTGTTATAGCAGCTATAAAAAATGAACACATTATCTTTCCTTAGTTTAGGGGATTATCTTGAGTTCCATATAGCTCTCCTATCTACAGTTTGTTCCTGCCTTATGTTCCTGATTTCTGTAAAAGACAGAAATGTTCCTGTTGCCAAGACCAAAAATCTCATCATTATCTATGATTTTCTGTGTTTTCTCAGGCATCGTATCCAATCCTGTTTGTTTCACTATAAGAATATACTTTGAATCTGCCCACCCTTGACCACCACCATCACATTTGGTCTGAACCACCATCACATTGTTACTGGAGAGCCAATGGACCTGTAACCCAGCCTTGTAAATGTGCTGAATCTGGGATAGAGTGCCAACAGTGGAAGCCTAACTCTGCTTATGAGCTGTGTGTCTTTGGGGGAAGTTAGTTAACTTCTTTATGCCTCATTTTTGTCATGTGGGGATAATAATAGAGTATTTTATTTTATAGGGTTGCTGTGACAGTGAAATAATTTAAAGGTTACAAGTGGTTAGAATAACAGCTGGGTGTCAGCTACTATCATTATTAGTGAATAAGATCTATTCTCCACCTAACAGTCAACATGATTCTTTAAAAACTTAAGTACATTCATGAACTTCACCAGCTTAGCTTCCTGCAGTGGCCTCCCATTACATTTAGAAGAAAGTCTAAAATCCTTTCCAGATCTCTGAATGATCCTTCAGCCTCTTCCCCAGCATCTCACCATTTCTCAGGGCACTCAGTTGAAGCCCTATGTCTGGCATCCCCTCCTGTGGGGATCGTTTGCTTTGCCTGGAGAATTTCTCCCAGTTACTCTTGTGGCTCAGTCCCTTACTGTACCCAGTCCTGCTCTCACTGCCCTCTCTGCAGAGAGGCCTTCATTGACCACCCCCTGTGAAATAGCCATAAACCTCCCACCCACAGTTTCTGGACCCTATTTTACTTTTTAAAAATATCTCATGTCACTGCCTGATATTCATTTATTTTTAAACATGCTTATTTTCTGTCTCTTCAGCTAGAATATCTCTGAGGATAGATGTTTTATTTTGTTCACTATCTCCAGCTGTTAGAACATTGCCCAGCATAGAGTAAGCACTTAAGTATTTGTTAAATAAATGCTTGAATGTCTAAATTAATACGTTGGTGCAATAGGTTAGCTTTAGCGAACAGGCTAAGTCTGTTTAAAACAATTTTGTATCTGGGAATTTCTTATTAATTGTATTTTATGTCAAATCTAGTTATTGATACTGGTGTGTATGATTCTTAAAACAGAGTTCCAAGGTATAAAAAACAGCACTGGATTGTGAGTCTTAATTTAGGACTTTGTCTTCCATCCACATCATCTTTTTTTGTTTAAACTTGAGCAAGTGGGTAGAACCATGAGGCTCAATTTCTTTCTTTCTTTCTTTCTTTCTTTCTTTCTTTCTTTCTTTCTTTCTTTCTTTCTTTCTTTCTTTCTTTCTCTCTCTCTCTCTCTCTCTCTCTCTTTCTTTCCCAATATAAACAAGTTATGAAGATGGAACTCTTTCTTTCAGTGCTATTGTTTTTTGAGTCTTCATCAGTGGATTTTAAAGTATTTATTTATGTATTTATGTATGTATATATTTATTTATTTTTTGTACTGGGGATTGAACTCAGGACCTTGCTCTTGGGAGGCAGGCGGCAGCACCACTGAGCTAAATTCCCGGCCCTGGTGGATATATTTTTGGTGCAGTTAGTCTAGGCCTCCAGTGTGAAAAACAGCTTAATTTACATTTAGTGAAAAATACCAATAGAAAATTAGAGTTGAAAAGTGTTTTTGGACTTGTTAAAGTAGAAAATAATCTTAAACCTTCTACAGACTAAGGAACCACTGAATAGCAGAAATGTAAATTAAGGTAAGTGATGCCTTATTAAATAAAGCCCTAGATTAAGTAGGATTTACAGGCCCGGGAGCCAATCTGGCCTCTAAATACTTGGAGAAATGTTTTTGCATTTCATTGCTTAGATCTTACTGCCTAGCACGGTAAAAATTTCATGATTTTTCCAAAGAGCTCTACTCCATCAGGACAGAGTATACACATGAATCTCCCTCTCTTATTTATTGAAATATGGAAGATTAGAGGAAATAATCATTTCAGTTTGCTGAAAATTAGAACCAGGCAGTTGAATTAGTCAGCAGTGCAGCCTTCCTGGTCTGGGTGCCAGTGCAAAGCATTGTGGGAGTGAGAAAGGAAGCAGACCTGAGAGCTCATGATCCAGTGTACATCCCAGGGACAAAGAATACCACATGTGAACAGAAAGGTTGGAAACCTAGAAACATAGCATGGCCCTAAACACACACGATAGAAACTTAAACAAATAGATTTAATCAACCACAGCTGGCCTGAGATAAACAAGCTAAGTAATCAGGCATGTTGGAAGGGGCCGGGGCTGAAGTAGAGATCGGGGTTAGAGTAATTGGAGCCAGGTGTGTTAACCTGGCACTGCTTATTGGAGGTGAGAATTTGGAGAGGTTTGAAATAGGGATGTGGTTTGGCTGGAGGCTGAAGGCAGAATTTTCCAAGACTAGAGGAGGACAGTGGTAAATAAAACAGCCAAGTTGAAGAGTCTGAAAGATATTAAGGACAGCAAGTACCTTAGCAGCTGTGACAGCTGGGTTTGGTGGTCTTGCCTGTTGGAAGTTTATGCTGGGAGAATGGGTATTCAGCTGTACTACTGCAGGTCTTTAAAGCCAGATAGATTGACATCATCTTTAACACCGGTAGGCCCCTAAAGATAAATGTCCCTAAACTTCCCAGCTACAGATTGGGAGAAATCTTTAGCTTTACTTCACAATCTGGTGACTTCAGCTGGTTGGGAAGCTCTTCATTGCTTTAATTCACTCTTTCAACACTGGAGCAAGAGAGATGTTGTTAGCTCTGTTTTACAGGTATGGAAATTGAGGCTGAGAGAGACCAAGTGCTCCACCTAGGGTCACCAGCTAGGAGGTAATTGGTAGAGCCCGATTGAAATTTGTAGCATACCTCCTTAGATGGAGTTGATGTGCTTTGTGTGTGTCTTTGAGCAAGGTGGGCTTTCCCAACCTATGGACATTTTTTCAATCATTAAGTCATTATTTGCTAAGCACCTGTTATTTGTCTGGCTCCATGCCACACTAGCAGTCTTGACACCCTTAACCTTGAGAATTTGCCTCCCAAAAGATAAAATGGATATCTAGTTCCCTCTTGCTTTTATATCACCTTCTTTGCTTTTCTCAAATGTGGGGTTATATGTTGTTTCTAGTATTATGCACTGACTCAATCATACTGGAGGGAAGTCTTTGGTGCTGCCATAAAACAGCCATCTGGTAAGAACTAAGTGCCGGTAGCTGAGCTGTCATCTATAGGTGAAGAGTTTAGAGGGACAGGTTGGCGCACCCCATTATTAACGATACCTCTGTTCTATACAAACAGCTCTCTTTACTGGATTATCTCTGCCAAAATATTACTAAATAGTTTGGAAACAGGTTAGGGTTTTGCCCTTTAGGGAAAAAAAGATCATGGAGTTGAATTTGGAAAAAAATCTTGGAACATGTTTCAGTAAAACAATGTATCATTCACATGGCCAAAAATTCAGCACTTCAGGGCTTCTGCTGGCAGAATCAGGTGAATTTTGAAATACATTCTGACTTGATCTTGAATTCTTGCATATCTTGAGTTATGTAGGCTGAAAGCTGGTTATTTTTGTTTTGTTGACAATGGTCTTTTATCAGAGTGCCCAGGAGGTAAGCTTTAGGTAGAAGCCAATAGGCTTTCTGTTTTCTTTTGCTTTCACTTTTATAAAAAATGTAAATGAAAGGACTTCCCAGCACCAAATTATAGATTCACCCTAAATGTTGGTTTATCTTTCCTTTACCTTTCATAAGTTAATTCATTTAATCTATTCATGGAAAGGACTGTTCTCGGATTAGGAATACAGTGTTAAATATGGAAGTTTCAGCCCTTCTGGTAATTTTGAAGACAGGACACCTGGGTATTCAAGTGACAAGAAGAGGTGGTGGTTAGAAAGGGCTTTTTTGAGGAGCTGCACTTGAACTTGAGTGGTGAAAAGGATCAAACTATGAGGAGATCTGGGGGAGGAAGAAGTCAGAGGATCTGCTAATGGCAAGGTCCTGTGCTCAAAGCAGCTTGTTTGGAGGTGAGAGGGCCCGTATGGCTGGAAGATTAGTGGTGGAAGATGAGATTAGTTAAGGCTCACATTATGGGGTGCTATACAGGGGAGAAGTTGTTTTTTTGCCATTTCCCATGTTTCTTTGTTCACATGCAGTGGCTAAGAAGTAGTCCTGAATTCTGAAGATTTAGGAAATCCCTGTCCCCATTAACAGAGAATTGGCTATCTCAGGTGAATGGTTCCACTAGCTCTTATGTAGAAGCTAGGTTACTGGAATGAGTATTTGGGTTCTAGTCTCAGTGATGCCATAACCAGCTGTGGAAATTGGGCAAGGTATGACCTCTTTGGGCTTCAATTTCCTTACCATCTGTAGTAGAATATTGGTAAAATCTCTGTCACTAAGACTCAGTGATTTTATTATATACACATTAAATATATTATATACATTTCATTTTGGGTTTTAGTTTTTCCATTCAGATTTTTATCAGTGTTCTTATAGTAACTGAATCCACTCAATTGGTTCAAATTTCACTCTTTTTCCTGTTCCTTTGCATTTGAAGCAGCCAATCAAGTACAGTAGACCCTTGGTTATAACCAGTCTGACTTATCAACAACTTGGGTTAATTAGGTTAATGGAAGAGTCATCTCCCTCTTGTTATCTATAGTGTGTACCCAGGTAAATATCCAGATCTCAGCTGTATTGACTTAGTTACAACCAGTCCTTTGGAACCAATCAAGTTCATAAGTCAAGGTTCCATTGTACTTGGAGGAGCAGGGGAAAAAGACAGGAAGAAGTAAACAATGGGGAAATAATAAAGGGACTCTATAATTTCATACGTGTGGACAACAGTGTCCATGTGATGTATTGCTCATTGCCCTGTAAGAATTCTCAGTCATCAAATAAGTGAATTATGATGTCTGAAACTTGTTCTCAGGCTAATGATTTGTGGTTTAACCAAGAGCTGGTCTTGTCCTTCTTAAGGAAGATTTATGCCATGTAAATGGTGTTTGTAGAACCTGACAGCATGATAATGCTTGCATTTCCTCTTACTTTTAAAATCATATTTTGACATTAGTATTATTTCAATATAAAATAGAAAAATTTAACCACTGTGGAAATCAGTATGGAGACACCTCAAAGAACTAGGTCTGGAAGTCCCATTTGACCCAGCTATTCCACTGCTGGGGATATTCCCCAAAGAATTAAAAGAATCATTCTACAGTGATATATGTGCACCCATGTTCATAGCCGGACAATTTGTAATAGCCCAAACTTGGAAGCAGCCCAGTTTCCCATCAACTGGAGACTGGATCAAGAAAATGTGGTTGTTTATTTTTATAAAATGGAGTACTAATCAGCCATCAAAAATGAGAAATTAGAGACATTTATTGCTAAATGGATGCACATTGAGGCAATACTCAAGTGAAATAAATAGGACACACATGTGTAAATACCAAATAGTTTCTCTGGTGTGAGAAACTGAAAGTGTAAATAAGGACTAAAAGGTATAATAGATAATTTGAAATAGGTAGAAAAGGGGCAAAAGGGAAGGGGAAGTGGGAGGGGTAGGGGAAAGGGAGAGAATGGAATTAATATGAGAAAATTAAAAAATGGAAAGAAAGTCTTTGTAAATAGGGAGGGATGGAGGGGTTGAAGGGAGGGCAGGGAATTGGGGAAAAAATAAGAACCAAGAGAGATTATTTAAAGGTGCAAGTTTCCAGTGATAAATGTCATTATATTGTGCACCTAAAATGTACCAATAAAATTAATTTTAAAAAAGAAAAATTTGCCACTTTGCCTGAAATTCATTATGAAGCAAACAGCTCTGTTCTCAAAAGTATATCTAAAAGAAATTAGGAAAACCAAATAAATGAACTCATCTTATGATTCTTGTTGATGTACCCTATTTTGATAGACTCCATTAATCATGATTTACACTTAGGATTAGATCTGCATACAGTATTTTATGATTTGTTTTGCTTCTGACAAATGTAAAATACTAGAGGACACAGATTACTCCAGAGTTAAAGTTTAAAAAAAAAAGAAAAATTCTGTACACCATGTTCATACTGGTATGAAAAATAAGATAAACTTATTTTGGGATATTTTCACTTGAAAGAAGAAAAATCTTCTGTTTTGTTCATTTGTGTTTACTTTGGCAGGTTAAACTTTTGTCAGTCGTTCCTTTTAATTGAGTACACAGATCATTTAATGTGGCCTGGCATTTATGAAATTGATGATTCAGTCACATCAGCCCCTTCTTTCTTGTAAGCTGCATCTGTTCTTAGGAATCTGTCTTGAAGGTTTACTTGACTTCATCAGTTGCTCAAAGAACCATCAGCTTTAAAGCTATAGGTGACCATGCAGATTTGATCTAACCTCTTCATTTATGGCACAAGTGTAGCCCATGGTATGATACTTCAGCAAAACATGTTTGTTTCTTTTTTAAGTGAATGATGTCAGGAATCACTAGGAGGAAGGCAAGATTGGAAAGCACCAGTATTTGTGGTTTATAGGGAAAGCAAATTTCCTCTGTTTCTCAGGCAAAAATAATTCATTGTTTTTTACTGAGGGTGAAAATAAGTGATTATTTTCTGGAAATCAGACCATCCTACTTTTACTCTAAAATTGCATACCAATAGCTTTCTTACTTTTTTTTGAATAGTAGAGGTGAAGCAGAGGGACAGATACTCTAGCTCATTTTTTTACACAGTAAGGCCCTATGGGTAGTATTTAATGGATTTCTGCATAGAATAATATTACCAGGACCAGAATTACCAGGTCCCATGGGTTATTTCTTCTAACAAATGTGCAAGGCTCAAAGCTCACCTGCTTGATCCTTGATTATTTTTTATTAAAATCTATGCATAACCTGTGACCTGGTGGCCATACTAAGGAACAAAAGCCTCAAGTCTAAGAGATATGAATTTGAGGACTAAAGTTTAATTTTCTCATCTTGTGAGATATTCCTTGATAATTCAGTAACACCATAGAAGGGGTACCATAGAAGACTTGGAATGGGATCCTAAATAAAATTGGATTTAAAAATTTTTAGATTAATTATGTCTGCTCTTGTGAACAAGTAAGTTAGGAAACTGAAGTGTACATCATGTATTCATATAATATCATCATTATTAATTTGGCAGTGCTGGGGATTGAACCAGGGCGTAGTGCATGCTAGCTACCATAGACATGCATCCTCATCCCTAATATGATTAAATGGCAATATGCCAGAAATTAATGTACCTATTATTATTATTAATACTATTTTTTTTTGGTACTGGGGATCGAACTTGGGTCCTTGTGCCTGCACAGCAGGCGGCAAAACCACTGAGCCAAATCCCCGGCCCAATGTACCTATTGTTTATCAGAAAGCGAGTCATAGCCCACATCTCTGAAATAGTATTATGTTATTCTTTGTTTGCTTACACTAATTAGGTAGGATGGCCCCAGTTTTTCTTTCCAACTTTCTCTTTATTCTCTTTTGTATTTCCTCAGCTTCATCTTAAATGTAACGCTGCTCAGACCTACCCATGCCGCTTCCACTGCCCTGATGTTTATTTGAGGCTCTCCTTGGCCTCTCTCCCTGTCCTGTCCTGCTCTCCCTGTCCTGCTCACCTCAGGCCTGAGGTGGACACCTGATGTGTCCTCAGCAGGGTGTTTACATTTGTGTGTACGTTTGCCCTCAGCACTTAGGTCTTCTTGAGGACAGATCTTGTGTCTGGTTCACATTTGAACTCCTTTGTTACTTAGGCGCCCTGTCCAAATGTAAATGTATATACACGGAGTCACAATTTGTACAGTATTCATATACTACTTTATTATTTATCTAATATTCTTTCAATCTCATTGAGAAAACCCACCAAAAAGTCTTTATCCTCAACATCTAATACTCAGAAAAATATATAAACTATATGTAAAATAATTATTAGGTATCTCTACACTTTGGGAAAGATTGATTTGGCAAAGTGCCTTACACAAAGTAAACATTCAGTGTCTACAGAATTAATAAATGCACAAAACATGTAAAAATAATCTCATTTCCTTGTTGGGTTAGTAACTTCATGCTTGTTAACCTGGAGATGGAATGCAGAGAAGCTAGAAGAGACTGAGCAGCCTTGTTATTGATTGCTGTCTGTGAAGCATTAGGTGTTAGATGTTACTAATTTCTTCCTTATGCATTGCACACTGCTGGTCCAGTGAACCTAAGGAACAATAACTTGTTTGGTTAGCAGACCCCATGCTGATTCATTGGGCATCCTGCTGAAATTCTAGAAATTGTGCAAGTGTGCTGTGTCTTCAGAGGAGACTCAGGAAGCAGTACCTGGTATTACCTAGTGCATTCTATAGAAGAGGAGTGTGATACGTGTGTTGAACATAGCACATAGTTCTGATGTCCTGGATCCATTCAAAATGTTTGTCTTTTATGGTTATTTTGACTTTGGGGCAAGAGCCATGGTGCCAGATCCAGTGAGTAAGATGGATGAGGACATACCATAACATTTTTATGAGCCTGCCTTTCCATTGGGTGGCACGCAGCACTCACTATATTTCTTTCTTTTTGGGGGAGAGGTACTGAGAATCAAACTCAGGGCCTCGTGCTTGCCAGGCAGGTGCTGCGCCACTGAGCTACATCCCCAGCAACTTACTGCATTTCTGATCATGACTGGTGAAGTCTCTCAAAAGAGAACTTCAGAAAGTGGCAAGAACGATGTGATAAGTATGTTCAAAGCATGGTCAATTAGTGGTAATACTTGTTATTTGGGAGGGGGGGTTAGTACCAGGGATTGAACTCAGGACCTTGCTTGTGCCAGGCAGGTGCTGTGCCACTGAGCTACATCCCTGGCCCTACTGTAATACATTTTAAAATTTAAACATTTACCATATATTTTAACCATCCTTTGTATAATTGAAGTTTGAGGTTTGTTTGTTTTTAAATAAATTCTTGCTAATGGGGATTGCATGTTTTTCTCATGGAGGATGTAGTAAGGCTACTTAGGCAAACCACTTGGAGTTCCTTTTTGTTTGGGTTTTTTTTTTTCCACTTTGAGTTCCTTTAAAAAAAATGTTCTGTCTGTTCAAGCATGGTTAACATTGTTAACAATTAATTATACTAATAAAAATAAATTTTATAAATCCATGAATACATTTCTGTTTCTAAATTGCTATACTTGCTGGGTGTGGTGGCGCACACCTGCCTATAATCCCAGCACTCAGGAAGCTGAAGCGGAGGATTGCCATGAGTTTGAGGCCAGCCTGGGCTACATAGTGAGACCCTGTCTCAACGCACCCCCCCACACCCCGCCCCATGTTGCTGTACTTTGTAGTTGCTGCTTCTGTATAGTATAGAGATAACGCTATAGTTCATTTGCTATTTAAACTATAGTATGAGTTAGGGTGGCAGATCAGATTCTAGAACATGGTGTTTTCTCACTTAGTGTTTAATGAGGCTTAGATACTTTTTTCTTAAAACTGTAAGGTCAGCATGGGATAAAGTCTGTTTAATATTTTATCAGAAAAATCACCCACTCTTTTTTTTTTAAATCTGGGGTTGGGATCAACAGCTGTTCTAGCATGGGCAGAGTAATTTGATACAATGGCATACATTTTTACCCTGGTCTGCTCATAGAGCAAATTTGAAATGGTTGTTTTGGAAAATGTGCTATGAATTTCCCTCTAGACCTTCGCATTGAAGCAGGCAGCTCAGCCTAGCAAATCCTTGGCACTCGATGTGAATCTTTTCTAACGGAACTTTGATGCTGTGACTTGATGCCTTGAAATCAGCACAACAAAATGGTGCTTGAGGAGCAGTGTTTACTTTGATCATCTTTCAACTTCTGTGCCCCAGCTTTACACAGAGTACAAATTGCTTTACCAGAGTTTTGAGGCTGAAGCCCACGGACTGTTTTTGTAGTCTGGTTGCTGTGGTGATTCTTAGCCTTCCATGAAACTCCCATCTCCAGGGAAACAGGAACCTTTGCAGCTGTCTTGACCTTTTTGGTATAGTATCTGGTGGAGGTCTTCACCGAGCTTGTAGCCAGCCCAACAGCAGTTGGTTTGTGTCAACAAATATGTGGAAACAGGGCATCTCATTCAGGATGTACTGTATTAAAAACAAACAGCTCCCTTACATATCCTTCTTCCAAGTTGTATAGGCCCTTTGAAGCATCTCCAAGTCTGGCTAAAGGCAGAGTTAATTGAGCCATGGAGATGTTGTTAGCTATGATAATGGTCAGTGCAGGAGCTAGGAGAATGATGGAAGAAGTTTATGGAGTTGCCGGGTGGGAGAAGAAAGAAAGTGACAGCAAAGGCAAAGCCTAATGGGGCTTGTATGTGCTCAGAGAGAAGATTGTTCAGGAAGAGGATGTGGGCCAAGCACCAGCTTGGATGACCCAGAGGAAAGCTGAAACCTGAGCTTGAAGGACAGCATAGACAAGAGCTTCCTTCTGTACAAACCAAGGGAATAGAGTAAAACAGTGGTGGTTTTAGAGGGTAAATGTAATAATAGCTAACACTTATAGGCACTTACTGTGTGCCACTCACTGTTCTAAATGCTTTATACAAATGACATGTTTAATTCTTTGACATCTGATGTAACAGGCACAATTACTATCCCCATGTTGAAACTGATGCTCAGTGAGTTTTAACATACTCAAGGCTGGTAAGAGGAGAGCTGAGATTCTAGCCCGGAGTCTGGCTCTGAGTCAGTGTTCTTAACCATGCGGTCAAAGTGCCTGTAATTTAGGAATAAAGGCAGTGTGACCCAAAGGACTGTGTTACAGGAAGTGCTGGTCAACTTGGAATAAAATGTAGGTCTTGGAAGAGATTAAATTTTGTTTTAGAAAATGTTTGTTGGTTCATTTATTCATTCCTTCATTACATATTTATATACTTCCCTCCAAGTGCCAGATACTGGACCAGAATCTAAGGCAAAGAAAAGACAAGTCCAGACCCTCTAGTATTAGTAAGATTTCTGTCACTACAATAAAATACCTGAGAGAACTGATTAGTGTGGTTCATAGTTTTGGAGGCCCCAGTCCTTGACTGATTAGCTTTGGGCAGCCATCATTGTGGGAGCTCATGGTAGAGGAAAACTGCTTGCCTTATTAGCCAGAAAGCAAAGAGAGACTGGGGTCCCACAGTCCTCCTTGAGGACTCGCTGCTAGTAAACTAAGGACTCCTCCCTAGGCACTACCTCCTAAAGATCTATGGTACCTCCCAGTAGTGACCAAGCTTTTGACACACGAACTTTTGAGGGATATTCATTATCCAAACTATAGCACTTCCTTTGGGATGCTTTTTATATATGAAGTTAATATAAGGCAGATGATAAATACTGTAAAAGAAGGGCCAATAAGACATAGGTCAATAGCATTTGCTGGAAAGAGCTTCCTTCTGGGAGCACTGATGACATGAAGCCTTTTTTGAAAAGCGTGATGTTTTTATTTTTCCTGTGGAAAGAATAAAACTGATTCTGTGTGAGGAGTGGGGTGTACCTTAATGGTAGATACTCACTTAGCAAGTGCAAGGCCCTGGGTTTGATCCTCAGCCATCCCCAGCCCCCAAATCCTATGTTAAAATATAAACTAATTAAATATGTTAATATGTACTTCTATCTCTTAAAAGGATTGAAAAATAAAATTTGCTGAATTTGCATATAGTTTGCCTTTGAAATTTCCCGGTTCACGGTAGAGCAATATGTCCACTCTCTAAACAACTCTGGTTTGCATGGGTTCTAGGGTAGTGAATGGAGAATGCTTCCAAGAAACAAAAGAGTCTGAGATTGATCTTTGTAGGAGAAAGCTGAGAACCTGTCTGTAGCTGACACATAATTTTTAATAGTAGGACGGTCAGATTAGAGCTTTACACGTATTAAATTTATATTCCACATAATAACTCAAAAAAGTAGGTAGTCATCCTGTTTTTTATCGGAAGAAACTGCCAGGCAGGGAAGTCAAGCAATTTTCCCAGTTATACAGTTGAGGGAACTGTTGGAGCTGGAGTTGAACACAAGGGGTCTGTCAATGTCCACACTGTCATTCATTATGCTATATTAATGGTCATGTTTCACTTTATTGGATTCTAGATCTTCTCCCTTCCTCCCCTTCCCCTTTTCCTCCTCCTCCTCCTTTCCTACTCCCTTTCCTCTCTCTCTCCCCTCCCCCCTCCTTCCCTTTCCTCCTCTTCCTTTCCTTCCTTCCTTTCTTGTATTGGGGATTGAACCCAGGGTCTTTGTATAGAGTTACATCCCAAGGTGTTTTATATTTTTTATTTTGAGACAGGGCCTTGCTAAGTCTGCTAAGTTGCCCAGGCTGGGCTAGAACTTGTGGTGTCCTGCCTTAGCCTCCCAGAGTACTGGGATAACAGGTGTGTACCATCCCACCCGGCTTGATTCTAAGTTTGAGGGCATTGTAAGACCCCTTTGCACAACTAAACCTCTATCCCAAGAGAGACATACTCATTTTTTTCATTATCTGTATTTCATTTCTTGTTGCTGACTGGGAACCTTCCATGGTGAGTGGAAAATTAATAGAAGAGGAAACAAAAATCATACATTTTGCCACTTGTTAACTCTGGTTAGAAAGTTTGCTTAAGGATGTGGAAACTGATGGCTAGATTGTGTCGCTATCTTTATCTGGTTTCTGTCACTAAACAAGTGTTGTTCATCTGCAGTCATCTGGAAAATGTAACTCCTTATCTTTCTTTGAGATAATGGTAAAATTTTCCTTATACCTTAGAGTTTATAAAGAATTAAACGTATAATACATATAAGTTATTTAACCTCAGCAATTTTAATGTTATTGGTCTCTTTTCTGATTGGGAGAAATTTAATATTTAATGAAACATAACAGCTTGTTCAAAACTGGTTCATTTCAGAACCTGAACTTAGAAGCAAGAGACATCAAGTTTCCTCAGACTCAAATATTCCCAGATACGGACAGGCCCAACCTCAACCTGCCATCGCAGTTTTCCTAAGTCTTTGTGAAATACTAAAGAACTGTCATCACTTCTCTATTATATTCTCATCATTTTCTTTTGACATAGTTACTGTTGAGAAACATTCTCAAGGACTTTACCAAATCCAGTATATGGATTTGAAAAGACAGATGTAGGAAATATCTTTAGAGAAGAAGTGAAATGGGAAAGAAGTGAAGAGATTCTGAAAGTCTGAAGAGTTCATAATGAAGTCAGCAAACAACTAGATTCTAGGATCAGAAGGGAATTTAGTGGTCACCCTCTAGCTTATACTTGGTTTATGAATTTTATCCCTAAAATATCTCTGATAATTGGTCATCAGGACAATCCAAGTAGTTTGAAAATTGTGAGGAACAAGAAAATTTATCATGGTGGCAGATTTTTGCCTGCTTTCTAACAACAGTTTAAGTCACTTTTTCTGGGAGATGTAGGCGGCCCAAGCTGTGTCCCCTACTCCTGACATCCTCTTCCTTCTTCACATACCCAGGACCATCATAGCATTGTGTTATAATCATCTCTTTGGGTGTCTGTCTTTCTGCTGGGCTGTGAGGAAAGTGGGGAGGGATAAGTTGCCTATCACTTACCTTTCTGTTGTCAGTAACTGACTTGGTGCCTGGCATGTACTTTAATAGGTACTTAACAATGCTGCTTGAATACAGAAAAGAATGCGTAGGAAATACAGGTTCTTGACTGAAGCTAGCTTAATGTATGGCTTAGCATTGGATGCTTTGGATCTGAAGTCTGGAGGATCAATGTGACCTTTCAGCCTTTTAAGATAAAGTGAATTCTTTGTAGTGTCACATGAAGGTCATTTCTCAAAAAAAAAAAAGATTTTAAACTC
This sequence comes from Heterocephalus glaber, assembly GCF_053883595.1. Taxonomy (NCBI): domain Eukaryota; kingdom Metazoa; phylum Chordata; class Mammalia; order Rodentia; family Bathyergidae; genus Heterocephalus; species Heterocephalus glaber. The sequence continues at coordinate 26,768,907 of NW_028258296.1, read as the reverse complement.
TAGATTGATCTAATCTGTCTTGTGTGAAAGTTCAAACCTCATTTTATTGTCATAAAATATACACAATGTAAAAATTTACCCTTGTGATTGTTAATGTTAGATGTCAACTTGATTGGACTAAGGGATGCCCAGGTAACTGGTAAAGATTCTGATGTGTGTCTGAGGGTGTTTCTAGAAGGGATTAGCATTTGAATTCATGAACAGTAAGGAAGATCTGCCTTCCATATTGGCAGGCACCATCCAATCCACTGAGAGCCCACATAGGCTCTTCTGGTTCTCCAGCTTGTGGATGGTACATCATGCAACTTTGCCGCCTCCATAATCTCACGAGGTAATTTCCATAATAAAACCCCTCTTATAATCGATGCTTCTCTGTGGAAGAGGATGGAATTACATCCTGATAAATCTATCACAAGATTCAGAGGACTGTAAGTTGAAAATGCATTTAATACACCCAATCAATTGAACATCAGCTCAGCAACAGCAGTACTTCGGATCAGCTATTACCAGAGATCTCATGGCTGACTGACTGGGAGCTGTGGCTTCCTGCCATTGCCCAGCATCACCAGAGAGTATTGTGCCACATATCATCACCTTCAGAAAAGATCAACATTTAAAATTTAAAGTATCAGCTGGGCATGGAAGCACATGCCTATAATCTCAACTACTCAAGAGGCTGAGCCAGGAGGATTGCAAGTTTGAGCCCATCCTGGTCAACTTAATGAGAACTTGTCTCAAAATAAAAATAAAAATAGGGTTGGGGGGCCTGGGGATTTAGCTCAGTGGTTCTGATGCCTGCCTTGCAAGTGCAAGGTCCCAAGTTCGATCCCTGGTACAAAAAAAAAAAAAAAAAATGGGGTTGAGGATATAGCTCAGTTCAAAGCACCTCGGTTCAATCCTCAGTACTTTCCTGCCCCCAATCTAAGTGTGATTTCTACTGAATGCATGTCAGTAACTTGGGGGGACCTTTTCTATAAGATAGTTATGTTTCTCTGCAGGACCCTAATACGATCACTTTAGGCATTTTAAAGTGTGTGGTTTAGTGTCATTTGTATAGTCACGGTGTTGTGCAATCATTACCACTATCTTGTTCCAGAACATTTTCATCACTTCAAAAAGAAATTCCATATCAGTTAACAGTAACTTCTTGTTCCTCATCTTCCAGTCTACTTTCTAGCTCTGTGGATTTGCTGGTTCTAGACCTTTCATGCCATATAATCATACGACATGTGGTCTTTTGTGCCTGGCTTTTTTCACTTTGCATAATGTTTTGAAGGTTTCTCCGTGTTCTATCATGTATCAGTACTTCTTCCCTTCCCTTTTTATGGCTGAATAATATTTTATTACATGAGTAATACCATGTTTTATTTACTTCAAATCACATTTTATAGAGAGATTTGTTATGAGTCAGACTTCTTTTTCTCTGACTGAACATCACAAACAGAATTTCAGCTACTTCTACAATATCCTAGTAACTTTGTCATAATTGAATTTGCAACCAAGGCCTACATATTTTGTAATGCACTCCTCAACTCCTGCTTCTACTTTTCTCACTTTGACTCTAGTTACTGCTTGCTAGTGGTATGAGTCAGAGGCAGAATCACAGAGCATATTAGTTTTGCTAAAATGAGAAAGAACTAGAGGCTATTGATTTAATAAGCATTAGTGGCTTGGCCAACTTAGAAAATAGAGCTTAAGCAGTATGACCTTGATATCTTTTAGGACCTTCCAGACTTTGGTCAGAATTAGAAAATTCTTTAGCAATATATTATGAAAGGGTATGTCGGACCCTTCTCCATTTACATGGGAAACCAAGCCTTTGCAGTATTTTTACTTTCTAAATACAGACACTCCTCTTGTTGTTTAGCAGCTTAGTTGATATTTGAATGCCTTCCATGTTAATCACACCAAGCAGAAGTCAGATAGTAGAAAGTTCATTTTACATATAAAAAATGAGACTGTGTAAAATTAAAAATTAAGGCACAGTATTTCTGTATATTAATGTGGAACCTAATTTCTTAGTATCAAATATGGGAAACTTTAACTATTCACATGGTAGATAATTTATATCTTCTCTTTTTCTGTGGCTCTATTACCCTCACAAAGTCTCAGTTGTATGAATTGATTTGTCAGCGTTTAAATTTGCTGACTGTGCTTTGACAAAACTGTAGTATCTTGTTGCTGGGAAATGAACGACTAGTCTTGTATTAGTTATATAACCTGAAAATCAAATGGGTTGTGTTATAATTTACATTTATTTCATTCTGAGGTAAAATCTACTCCTAAGTTCCTACCATGACCCTCAGTTGTGATTTACCTGTAAATAAATGTCCACAGGATCATTGTTCACATTTCTTATAATTTAGATGTTTTGCTTATTTCTTTAACTTTTTATTTTCCTTTTCCTTTTTCTGTTTTCTTTTAGAGTAGTAGAAAGTACTTGAAGGATCCTTTGGCAAACCTTTCAGAGCTTTCAATGATGACAAATGGCTGATTGTTCACCACCACTGTTATAGAGTAACTTCATTGCCTAGTATCCTACTTTTTTTTTTTCTGGTACTGAGAATCGAACTCATGACCTTGTGCTTGCCAGGCAGGCGCAGCACCACTGAACTACATCCCCAACCCTCCTACTCTTTATGTTTCTTTCCAGTCAGAACACATGAATTGAACTGCCTCAAGAAAATATGAAATTTATTCATTCGTTTAATTTTTATTATGGTCTTGTGAATTTTTGTTTCAGTGATTCTAATTTATTATTTTGGGGCTTAGGTCTCAGTTTTGACCAAATGGTGCACCTTCAGGTTAGTTCCTACATCCTTGTGACATAATTAATTTGTAACACTTCCTTTTCTAGCTTAAAAAGATGCTTCAGGCTAATCTTATGCTTATTCTCATCACCTTGGAATCAGCCATTTCTCCAAGAAGCCCTGATTTCTTTTGATGGGAGTGGTGCCAGAAACCAAGGTCTGGCTTACCCAGGATATAAATGGGATATTTTGATAACTTTCTCTTTGAAACTTATTTTGGAGCTAGGTGTGGTAATGAATGCCCGTCATCCCAACTACTTGGGAAGCTGAGGCAGGAGGACTGTTAATTTTCAGGCCAGCTTAGGCAATTTAGGGAGACCCTGTCATAAAACCTAAGAAGGGCTGTGGGTGAAGCTCAGTGATAGAGTTGTTGTCTAGTCTCAATCCTTAGTTGTGCAAAGAAGAAAATTTATTCTGGACACAGACCAAATGGATTCTACAAGCCACAGTTTGAAGAATTCTGCTGTAGGGCAACTCACTCCTATCACTAGCATCTTCTGAAAGGGCAGGCCAGGCCACACTGTAGTTAGTCCTCTGCTTTCAGGTGAAGTTCCTGGGTTCCATGCAAGCCTGTGGACCAATGAGAGGCCACTCACCAGTGGCTGGAGCTGAGCCTAGCACTTGGCAATAACAGGCTGTGGAGCTGTGCTTGAGGCAGTAGCTGTTTCCCAGACACTCAAAGACCTGGCCTGGAAAACTTGGCTGGGTTCATCCCTTTCTCTGTTAATTGGGGTAAGGGTTGTATCTATAGGTGCCTCTCCAAAGGTGTTGGCATTAGGAGCTTCCGAGAACTGGATACCTTCCCCATAGATTGAGAGGAGTAGAGCTTCTAAGCTTCCCCTAAACCCATGGCACCAGCTTTAGACTGTGCCCCCAGCCTGATGAGAACAGAGGCAGGTGTATTTAGTGTTAATATCCAGCTTAGGCCTAAATACACCTCAGAAGTCTGGCACTTTTATAGTGGCTGGTCCTGTTTACAGTTTATTTTCCTCCTCTGCTAAATCCATCTTGGCATTGTACAGTCGTTCTTCTGGATCAATGCAGCCTTTTTAATTCTCCCACTAAAGACAGTCTGTGGCCCTGTATAGTCAGGTCCATTCTCAACTGAATAAAATTGTCCTTTATGTGCAGTAAAATCAACTTATGGAATTGGGTATAAAACATCCAAGACTACCTTGTTTTTTCCTCGTGTTTATCTTTGGCTTTATACAATATGTACAGGAAGAATTATATAAAGCAAAGTGCTGAAGCATCACATTTCTAATCAGGCAAACTTTTCTAGATTGTAAACTTAGTGAGCTACAGCACACCTCCTTTAACTGAAGAGAAATAGGATTGCCATTCTGGTAATTTATTAAATTTTTAAAATTATTGAATGCTTGTCAAATAAAAAGAAAAAATATGAAATTTAAATCTTTGCTACTTTAAGAAGATATTATCCTATCTTAGATACTTGTCAGCTGGAACATGCCAAATTCCACATGCATCTTTTGGTGCCTTTCCCTTGGCTTTCCATGATGATAGGTTCTTCACCATGAAAAGGCATTGCAGGGATCAATGAAAATGGATTGTGTGGAGGAAAACAGGCAAAACTCCTGAGCTCTGATGTGAACATTGCAGACTGCATTTGCTCCCTTGTGCATGAGGCTTTTCTGACACTATTTATTGCCTGAATTTAAAGCATTTACAATTCTATACTTCTAAAAGATGGTGGAACATTTGGTCAAAGGATTTTTCAGGGAAAATGCTCCCCAACACAGTCCCTTGGTTTACTCTAAGTCACGTTTTCTCCTTATATTAAGACAGATCATGTAATGTTGAAACAAGTTTCTCTGAAAACATTTCCTTAAAATCATAACCTGGTTGGACCAGGATACCCTCAGGGGACCAAGACTGTGAACTTCAGAAGTTGTTTTTGTTACAGCTTTCAAAGGAAACCAGATTCACAGAATCCCCAAGGTTTTCCTACCCTGACTAGGATTAGTTCCCTTAGAGAATTTAGCCTAATCCACATATGGACTGGAGCCCCTGGAGTTCAAGGAATGATTGGTTTGCACCTCTGCTAACCCTATGCTTTGTAGAAATCCAGAAGAAAGTAAATTTCTGCAGACTACCAGAGCCTTATGTTCTTGTGGCCCTCATGCTCCCTGGGGTTATGATTCTCCATTGATGTATCAGAAACACACTTGATTGTGGTTGGCAGATTGAAATTACTCCAGTTCCAGATCATGCAGGAGTTGGGTCTTGCTATGCCTGTTTTGCACACCAGTTTTGAATGATGGTACCAGTGACTCTCTGTGTAATTCCATTCACCACAGTAGTGACAGAGGCCATTCTAACATCGTGTTGTTAAAGACATATATACGTGAAAACTGGTTTACTAAATAGGTAAATAGTGAAAACAATTTCAAAGTATAAAAGACTTGAGAGGAAGTAAATTTGCATAGCACATAATCATACAGAGCTTTGGGTTGCATATTAGAAGCAATAATAAAGTGATTGGAATGACTCTGTTAAGTGCAAAAGGAAATGTAAAAAAGATAAAAGCAGAATTTTCCCACTTTAGTCAATGTGCAAATATTGCATTCTTTCAATTTGCCTAGAATTTTAATTTTTAACTATTTTAACACATTGCATCGCCTAAATAAAACCATTTAGAATTCTATGCCTTTAAAAAATAGTAGAATGCTTGGTCAAAATTTTTTATTGTTATGTACCCTTGAGAAGGAGAATATGTTTCAAAGATTTTTTCACATTACACATACTTAAATTTGCATAACTGTTAAAGATAAACTTTCCATTTTCATTTTTGCCTTATATGGTCCCCATACACATGATAAGCTGTTCTAACCTTTCCTGTACATACAGAAGAGAATGACAGTCATGGTGTTTGTTTCTACAAAGCCTGAATGTGGCTTTGGAGTCCTCTCCAACATAGGTCCAGACAGCCTGTAGCATTCGTGTTGGTGGTTACAGTCGATTTGCTTTTCTTGACTGTTTTAATATTTCCTGTTGAACTTGATAATGAAGTTAATGTTTTCTTTCTAGATGCCCCCTCTTTCGGCCATAAAAACAGGACAGTATGTCTTTGTAACCATTATTTGAGTCACATTTCATTGGTAAATTTTATTGCTTCTTCTGTTCATTTTTCAGAAGACTTGTTGATTACTTACTAGATGTCTGGCCTTGTGCTAGGTCCAAGGATGCAGAAATGAGTGTGACTTTGAAGAATGCCCTGAGGATTTTCCAAAGTGACAGAGAAGACAAACATCTAAACAGGTCACCGTAGTGCCTGAGAGACGGGGAAGGATTCCTCTGGAGAGTGTGCATTGTGAGCTGAATGTGGTGGGTCATCCGGAAACTTGGTTGTCGTGCACATCTGGCTAAACCCTAAAAGGATGTAGATGGTGTGCACGTGACATATATAGTATGATATTCACACAGCCTCTGCTCAGTACTGAAGGTCAGTAGAAAAGTCCCTCCCAGGGTCTTCACACTGGCCTTTAGTAGGGTCCTGCCAAGGGCCTTAGTGGCGTTTTTCCACCAGCACATACCTGCTCCTGGGTCTCTACTCCCCCTGGCTCTCTTCCTCATAGTGCCGTGGGCTGCTCTGGGAAGTGAGACCCAGGGTCCCTGCAATCCCCTTGCAATGCTCCCAGGACCCCTTTAGAAGGTCATGACCTGTAGTTTCATAAATACTCTTCTGTTTATATGAGTTCTTGCCCCTCAACCCCCAACCCAAATTTAGTTCCCAGTAATTTTCCAGGGCATTCAAAATATGGAGCAGGGAGGGCAGACTTATTTCTGCATCAAGTGTCAGACTTTTATTTTATTTCCTCTTTTGTAATCATAGTAGATTATTTTCAGAGGCTCCCAGGGAATCCAGAATCATGTTCTTGTTGGGGTAGTAGGGATTAATGTGGGAAGTGACGGTGTCCTTCTCAGCACAGTAAATGGTTTTAAGACAAAACCTTTGAGAAAGAGCTTGGCATCATCTACCAAGCCAGTGTGAAATATTTGACCCCAGTGCTTCTGTAGAACAAGGAGGATGGTCAGCTGATTCTCTGGGGGAAGGAGGGAAATACACTAATTGGTGTTCCTTTACAAATTAAGAGAGGTATTTTTTTTTAAAAAAAGAACTGCAGATCTACTCCTCCAAGAATATTTTAAGCCAATTCCCAAATGGTGAAAGACAAGCAATGGCAAAAAAAAAAAAAAAAGGTCATGTGTAGGGATTCTTCCGCCCAGAATATCCTTTTAGACACTGAAGCAGAACTAAATACTGTTTCCATCCCCAGAAATCAGTTGCACATTTGAGTTTCTAAAAGTCACATTGCCTGAATGTGAGATTGAAGTGTGGGATGTGAGTGTCTTGAAAGAGGTTTGTGCCTCTCTGTCTATATAATGTATGGGTGCCAGGAGGCCAAGATTCGGGATGTTTTCAGTTACTACCAACACTGTTGCCAAGTGATGCCTCTACCTCTGAAGAGGGGACAGATGATGGCTGTATACAGATCGGCCTGTGATTTTATGGCTCTTGGTTATAGGCATGCTGTTGGAATTCTTTTTTTATCTTAGTGTAAACGGATCATTGAATCATCCATTTCAGAGCATTATTTGGTCTTGTTTTAGATAATAGAAGTCCTCTGGTAGTGTTTTGGATGACTTCATTGCTTCATGGGTCCACAGGGGCTGTTCTAAGAATCAGAAATGTTGAAATGAAACCTCACTAACACATTAGCAAAATTGGGAAACTGTTAAGACTCTCATATCAGTTGTTTTGCTCACTTTGCTTTTGTGTGTTTTAACAGACTCCAGGATTGGGGGCCTTACTATTAAGAAATCTTTTGAAATCTCTATGTCAGGAATGTCTTGCATCTAGACTGTGAATTCTGGGAAATTAAAAAACAATTTTTATGTGGGATATTTCCATAAAGAGAGTAGGTTTTTGTTCCTTCCTATAAGTACATAAATGATTTTCATAAAGTGATTTACAGAGTTTGAAAAAATATATATATATATATGGTTTTTCCTAATAATTCTTGGAAAACTAAGAAGCCTTCACCATAAAAAAGTCCGGAGAATATTGTTCTTGTTATTTTCTGGTGATAATGTGAGAAAGGCCATACTTCCCAAATGAGAGGTAGAAAGATCGTCTCTCCATTCTGAGACTTAGGCCCTGTAGAGTGACCTTGACTTTGGACAAAGTTGTATTCAGATTCCCTGGAAAAACACTCAGAAAAGATTTGCTTTGAATTTCTTTATAAAATTACAGCTAGTATGTTAGTTGAAGTATGTAGGTAATCTCAGAAGACCTAGAATAATAAATAGATATTGCAGAACTGATTAGACCAATTTGCTTTCCTTTTAGGGAAAGAGATCAGTGGGGGCAGTGGCTACACGTGGCAGACTTGCTCTTTCTCACACCCCCAGGAAGACTAAACATTCAGCATAGTTTGAGACAAACATGATTAGACAGGGACTCGGACTGGGCTTCATGGACCAGTATGTGATCAAATTATGGGTTTGCAGAGGCCAATGAAACCCTAGAAACTACATGTGAAAGTTTGTTAGTTCTGAATTGTCACCTGTTAAGTACTTTCCCCAAAAAGATGACGTCTTACGACCAGAGTATGCTTTCTAGTTTACTTAAATGGAACTATTTTGTTTCTGTTTCTACCATTAGAACTTTCCAGCCCTTTACAATTAGTTGCTGAACCTGAGATAATGGACACATAACCTGGAGTTCATGAGATCTGTAATAGATGTATTTTCTTGACATTGTCTGCAAAATTTTATGTAATGTGGATTTTTTTGTGTTTATGTATATATGAAGAGAGGGTTCATATTGCACTGAGATCTCAAATGCTCTCTAACACCCAAAGATTAACATGATTTGGAGACTAGTTGCTGTCCCTTCGTGTGGAGTACAGCCCCTTCCCAGCTTATATCACCCTATCTTCAATTCCATACTGCTTTTGAAGGCCTCAGATTAAGCTGTTACATGTATTTTTATATATAAATGTGATGAAGGATTGAGGTTCAACTCTTTGAACTACTGCTTAGATTTCTCAGATAGGAATTGTTTGATACCATTTGTGTTGTTACTCCATGAGGTATTTTTTTGTGCAGCCTGCCTCAGCTCTCACCTTAAGACCACAAACTCTGGACAATCTAACTGTGCAAAAACCTCAGCAAGATTCTTATGATTCTAATTATTATCTGTTCCTGAGCTGTAACTGTTCCTGAAGAGGATTTTCTTTTCAGCCTAGGCAAATTAGGCACTTTAGCCATTGAGATAGTGGAGGTATGTTCTCACATTCTTGGGAGCTTTTATGCCTTCATTCTTTTGTTGATTGTTTTTAGTGGTTTGTCTTCCCTTTGGCAAGGTATGCTTAAATGGAGGAATTACTGTATAGAGGAGGAAGATTGCTGAGGAATTAGGTGAGACTGTGCTCATGGGACTCTTTGTCTCTGCCAAATGACCTTTCTAAAAAAAGTATTACATATTTTTCTTTTAATTTCCCAATCATAGTGTGAATTATTCTTTGCAAAATGGCTTTTGGGGCTTTGCCTGGGACCTGTGTGCCAGAGTCAAGAGATTCTTCTTGGCCAGACATTGCCACATACTGAAGAGGGAGCCATTTCCAGGAAAGCTCAGAGAGCTGAAACTCCTAGAAATCTTTCCTTGGTTGTCTGAGCCAGGCCTTGACACTCTGGACCATCTGGGAAGTTTTGGACCTGAGAAGCTTTTTTTTTTTTTAAAGTTCATGTTCATTTAAGATCTGTACTTATTTATTTTATAGTATACCTTTTGAACAAGACTTTTGTGTATTTAAGAGCTTTAAGAATTGTAGGCCTAAGGACTGAAAAGAAAATCACCAGAAAAAGATGTAATACAAATACATATTGTAGATATACACCTGCAGAAACACACTGCTTGCTATTCTTTGTACTATTATGGTGCCCAATAAACAGTTCTCGAAAAAATCAATAGGGAAACCTTTTGCTGACATGTGCTATGCGTGAGTCAGAGTGTTTTGTAGTTATCAGGTACCCTTGGACAAGTGTATCTCTTTTCTTCACTCTTGTGGTGTGTGCTCTTAGTATTATGCATCCCTTTATTCAGTTAACTCTGCAGTTTCTATCTTTGCCTCTGCTCTGTTTCTACTGCCTCTCTCGTTTTCGGTGATTATCAGTCTGTTTATTTCTGGTTGCAAATAACATCCCCAGTGTGTCATGAGACTCTATAACCAAGGAACACATTTTTTTGCTGTAGCTGTATTTGGCATCACAGTTCATTTGGTACTTTGATTTGGCATTATGCTTATGTGAAGTACAAAAATGATCTTAGCTATGTGCACAAATAGCTCCATGACAGTTTGAGTATTGTTTATGTTTTTGTATTTTTTCTGCAGATTAACTAGCTAAATCGCTTTGAGCTTATCTTCAGCTTTTTTTGTTAACCTTTTAGGTGACGTAGATTTATGAGTTTGCTGTGACATTTTTGTTGTTCATGATATGGTAAGCACAGTATTAAATGTAAAGCAGGCAAATCCAACCTGTAGCTCTGGACAGCTAGTAATACCAGCTCTAAAAGATCTTAAGCTTTTAACATTATAATGAGATTTGGGGTGATATTTTTCTTGCCTCAGTTGTGTGGTGCTTGACTATGAACTCTCTAGGTGACAAGGAAACACCATGTAGGGGAAGGCACAGTGCAGTGCTAACTCCACCTGTCATGCCCACCACACACAGTTGAATGGAAACTTGCTTGTTTCAGAATCACGTGAACTTGTGTGACTTCATAAGTAAAAGGCACGGTTACTGGTAATAATGGTTCAATCTTCCTATACATGCATGTGCCTGTGAAGGCAGGTGTCTTGTTATTAATCAGACATGTACATTTTCTTATTTAATTACAAAATTTTGGCTTGTTGTGTTATTTCAGTATTACAATAAAAATAATTAAAATTTTTGTTCTGGAAAATACATGAAATAATATATATAGTAAAATATGCTATATTACATATTTTATATGTGACCCAAGACAATTCCTCTTTGCTCATTGTGGCCCAGGAAAGCCAAAATGTGGTACACCTCTGATGTAAGACATCTTTGCCTACAGTCTGTTTTGGATATTAGGACGTGCTCACTCAATAGTTAACTAACAACACAGTATTAGGTACTAAGTACAAATTATTCATAGAATAAAGTATTTTTGTGATATTGAAAAGTACAGAATTGAAACATTCGGTTGGCATTTAGGGAATGCTTACCATGTTCTAAAGCATGGGTTTTGGAAGATTAGTGCCTTATTTATTAATGACATGAGAACATTCTGTAATAAATGCTGTTGATCATACGCAGTCCCTGAAAAATAGGTAGAGGTACCTTGAGGTTGAAGTGAGCCAGCAATCATGGAGGCTGTAAAGTAGTCAGCGTTTAGTATGTCTCCCTGATTGTCTACAGTCAGATCATAGAGCCAGACCATTTATTCCTCAGAAGGGTTATAACTGTGTACCACTGTTCCCCGTGTATTTCTCAGTCTGTGTCGTTCCAGCTTAAGCTCTTTTTAGGGGATGGGTCTTTTACTGCTCTTATTACTTTATGGTGATCTTTGGTGCATTCGCCAATCTGCTTAAGTGTGTGGTTCTCGCCTCACCTCTCTGAATGGAAAGCTAGTGTGAGGCACATTGAATGAAAGCATTTAGTCTGTATTTCTCTGCACATTTTGCTTTCCTGGGTTCACATGGACTGATGGTGGATCATATACTCCAAGAGAACATTATTGAGTCCATTTTCTCTGGCCTCTTTCTGATGATATAATGATGATAATGGCAACCTATAATAGTCTTTGATCCTCTGTCAAAACTGAGCACAGTGTTCCTGTCCAGACTCACAGTTTTCTTCCTTTTTTTTTTTTGGTGGTGGCTCTATACACTCAGTGTTTATTCTATGTGTTCTTGTGCTTCATTTTGGAAAATCCCTTCACTTTAGTAGCTGGGATGATGACAGCACTGGCAGCTCTCCCGGGAAGCCTCTTTCTCTTTGCTTTCAGCGCTTTTCTTTGGCAAAACTCAACTTTATAGAGGATGGAGCTTACCTGAGAGAGAAGAAAGTCATTTCTCTGAAGGTCCAGAAGGATGACATACCCTAGGGGACTCTGTTCTTTAATTTTTTTTTTTAAGAGTAGGAAAAATTTATTGGTAGAAAGCTTCTACCTAAGAGACAGAAGGGAGACTGGATAGTGGGTTGCCCACCCACCCCACTTTTCAAGGATGTTTTATACAACAAAGCCATGTGGTGAGGTAGGTACAAAGTGGGACAAAACTGTAAGACCCAATGGAAATTTACAAGGTGGGCATGAGGTGGGACAAAACCATGACCAGCCAATAAGATTACAAGTACAGTCACCCAGGTAATATTGATTAAATGGGGGTCAAATGGGGGAGCAAGTCAGGTAGCAAGCGAACCAGGAACTGTTCTTTAATTTTCATCTTAGTAATTTGACTTGAAAGATTAGACAGTACTAGGGGAAGATAACTTTTATTCTGCCTTTGGTACTTTTGAATTGAAAAAGTGTTTCGTTTATCAGTATTCTACTTTGGGGACCTGAGTCTGTTTTAGTTAGAATTAGTAGTGCTGAACCATATGAAATAGCCATATTGTAATAAAAAATAAAAGATCCATTATCAGCAATATCATTTAGTTCGATGTGATATATATCTTATTTGTAGATTTGGAGCTAGCTTATAGGTTGGTCCTCTTAATGGTGAGTAGTGAAAAAATCTCCAGATGCTGCTCTGTGTGATTTGTGTGGCAAGTCAGTCCTAAGATCTCCCCTTGTTCTGTTGCTTCTTAGGTCACGCTGCACCTGAAGCCTATCTCCTCAGTCTACATTCACCACAAGCCTGTTGTGTTTCTGCTCAACTCCCTGCAACCCCTGGTCTGGCATTTGAAAACAGAGAGACTCGCCACTGGGGTCCCCAGACTCTTCTTGGTAAGATTTAAAAAAACTTTTCCAAACTCATTGTTAGCACAAGGTCATAATGAGCCTAAAACTTTTTAAAACGCTTGTTTTCATTGAAATAATAACAGAGTTGAAAGAGTGTTACATTTGGAGTTGCACATTTGCTGATATTTGGATGACATACATAAGCATTCACAGGAAGGAAACAGGACGCACATCTTCTGTGGACACAGCAAGACCTGCAGTCATACTTTGTGTGGCCTGAGCTTTGGTTTTAGCTCTGAGACCTTCCTTGTAGTATCAGCAACATTATAAATACTGTAAATAGCCACTGAGTGTGTGGTCTCTGACCACAAAATAAATATGCACGAACCCATTATATTTGTATATAACACATGCCTAATTTCTGATATGAGGAGCTGTTTGTTGAGAATGTGACACAGCTCCAAAATGAAATCATTTGTATTTTATTAAAAAAGCTGGAACCCAGCTCTCATGGAAAGATCCAAATATTACCTACTATTTGTAAATCATGTCCTTTTGAAATTGCCAGAACATTTCAAGTTTGCTAGTTGTGGAGAAATAGATGTGTTGTTTGGATGGAATTTTTGGGATATGATATCATGTCTGATGATGAGCAACACTGCAACTTGGTAGTAATAACTCATATTGTCTATTGCGTGAGTCCTAACTGTAGAGCCTTCGGCTGTTAAACCTGTCTTGCTTAGAAGCATCTAAGATGAGTGGTGTCCTCAGTTAATAGCTTCCTTTTTGCCTAGTAGTAGTAAACTTTGCCTAAGAAATGGCTTCAATCCAGCCATTGAATTTGGATTGGGTAATTTCTTGTCACCTACATTGAAGAATACTTTTGAAAACTCAAAGGAACCCACTGAGTAAAGTAAGAACCTATAGCAAACAGTTAATAAGTAGATACGTAAGTGAGGGAAGAAGGAGAAGCCCCTCTTTAGAGTAGAATTCTAATTATTAAATGTGGAGGAATGATGGAGTTAGAAAAATCATCATTTTGGGGACATCATAATAAAGGTTGATGATGCCAGAATCATTGAAAGATGCTAAATCTAGTAGAACTAGAGAGAGTTTGGGGAATAATATATTTGAGTATCCCCCAAATATCTTCTCCACAAATTATTTATTAATTATGGAAGAAAATAATTATGTACAGTGGAGATACCCGGCAATTCTTTAAGTGTTCAGAATTAATGTCACCAGTATGGGGTGAATGGACATTGTGTACTGGTAAGTGAGAAAGAATACAACCAGTTACGTGGTAGTCTTGCTATAAATGCATATGGCCTGAATCTAATGATGAGAAAAAACTGGATAAAACCAAACCGAGTGACATTTTATATAATAACTGGCCTGTCCTCTCCAAAAAATCAGTTATGAAAGGCTAAAGATTGAAGACTAAAGATTAAACAAGACTAAAAGACACATATGGTCTTAAACTGGATCCTGCTCAGTAGGAGTGGAGAAGTTGCTGTGAAGGACATTATGTGCACAGTGGATGAAATTAAAATTGAGTCTGTAGATTAAAGTATTAGTGTTTGCATTTGATAATTACATTTTTGTTATGTTAAGAGATGTCTTTCTTTTTAGGAAACATACTTCATGCGCTTAGGTGTTAAGGGGCAAAGGGCCCAATAGTTTAAAAAAATACAGAGAATAATAAAGTAAATGTAACAAGATGTTAAAAACTAATGAATCTAGGTAAAGAGGATACTAGAGTCCTTTGTACTATTCTTGCAACTTTGATGTAAGGTTTAGTTTCAAAGTGAAACATTTAAAAACTCAGGTACATTGATAAGGTAGGAGTCACTAAGAACTTGTAGCTTTTTCTGAGGAATGGAATTATTACTTATACATTAAAAATCAAAACAGTAATTTAGTTGTTGTCATTATTAGCACATTTATTTAGTACTTAGTACATTTGAGCAATTGCACTAAGAGCTCTAATACTTTATCCCATTGAATTCTCACAATAACCCCATGGTAAAGGTACATTTACTCCTTATTATAGTTGAGGAACTAAGACTTAGAAATTTAGTCACAAGCCATATCACATGGCTAATTGCTGGTAGAGCTGGATCTCAAACTCAGATAGGACCTATCCTAGAGGCTGTCATGCCACACGGGCTCTCTGCATACTTAATCATTGTCAATCTTCTGTAATTAAAATTATTTGTGATATTAAGATTTAGGGATATGATCATAAGTCCTGTGTGCATTTAGTCCTCATACTATAGAGCTGTACTGTCCAGTAATGTAGGAATTAGCTATGCATGACTATTAAAATTAAGTTTTAAAAATCTAGGCTAGCTGTAGTGGTGCATGCTTGTAATCCCAGAACTCTTGGGAGGCTGAGGCAGGAAGATTGCACGTTTGAGCCCAAAATGGGCAACTTAGTAACCTAGCGAAACCTTGTCTCAAAATAAAAAACAAAAAGAATGCTGAGGATATAGCTCAGTGTGAAGGCTCTGGGTTTAATCTCCAGTAATTCAAAACACAAGAAACAATTCCTATTACTTAAACAATTCCTGTTCCTCACTTTTCAGATGCTTAATAGGTGCATGAGGCTAGAGGCTACCACAGTGGGCAGATTATAGAGAGGTAATGGGCATTACCCATACTGGTTTGAATCCAAGCAATAATTGGACAAATTAATCTCTTTAAACCTGATTTTCCTCAGGTATAGTTTGGGAATAATAATACTTTCTGTACCATAGGGGTGTTGTGTTGATTAAATGAGATTACATAGAAAATGTTTAAGGCAGTACTTGCCTCTGATAAGTTCAGACATTATGTGCCATTACTGCTATTAGAGACAATAAAGAGTGGATGCAGGTGTTGAATTTACACCCGTAATTATAAAACACCAGCTTAGCTGGCCCACATTGAAAAAAGTTCCCACTTCTCTGGGCTATAGGTCCGGATGAACAATGTGGGCCACACATAGTTGTATTTACCACTTTCTGGATTCCTTCTTCAAGTCCATCACTCCATGGGTTTTAAGGAAAAATATCTTATTCCTAGTCATTATTTATTTGCTTTAATTTTGTTTAAGATCTGGAAAAACTGCTTGGCCATCAGTTTAAGACGCTAACAAAAAAGGAGACAGTTTTAGTAAACAATCTCACATTGACCCTATTTGGAGTTAATCCCATGTAAGGAGATTGAAGATCAAGTGATGAATCTAAAATTAACAACATGGGGAGACAGCAATGAGCGAAGTCAAAGATTTAAATTCCAGGACACCTGGACTCTGCTTTGTTGTCCAGCAGGTTTCCTTTAGGGAAATGACTTTCTGCCATCTGTACATTGCTTCATGGCCTGGAAGAGATGGTAGAACATCTGTTGTTCATTCAGGTTCTCAGATCAGGAGACAGGGAGGGATACAAGTTCTCTCACAAGCTGGGCAGCTCTCCCTAGGCACCTTCTTCCCTTCCTCTTGTGGCCTGAAAGGATTTCAGTGACTCCTCATCCACTTGAAAGCTTTTGGAGCAGAGGGGCAGTGATGGATAGAAAGCTAGGAATGTTTCTCCTACGGGATAGAAAACCAATAGTGTGTCCTGTGTATCCATTTGTTTTATTTAAGAGTTAGAGTTTGGGGATAAGGTAACTAAATTATTTTACAGTAAGTGTTTCTTCAAGCACTTCAAGTGGCCCGTGGAATCTTTGGAAGCTAAGGCTTAGTTGTTTCCACCACTCCCCTTTCCACTATTACCCAAGAGCTTAGAGTTGCTGAGGAGAGAAGATGCAGCTCTTGACTCTCAGTGCAAGATGCATGTGTCCTTGCTTGCCCCCTCATATGCTGCAGAAGGGTTCATACTACTACCTCAAAGCTGTCTTTACCCTTCAGGTAGAACCACAATATTTTGTTTATTTATTTGTAAAATTAATTTTATTGGTACATTTTAGATATACATAATGATAACAAACCACAATACTTTAACAATTATTTATTTTTATTTATTTATTTAATTCTTTTGGTACCAGGGATCGAACTCAGGACTTTGTGCTTGCCAGGCAGGCACGGAGCCACTGAGCTAAATCCCTGGCCCATCACTTATTTTTTTTTTAAAGTAAGGTGATGAGAAAAGTTTAAATAATAGTATCTGAGCTGGGGATTTAGCTTAGTGATTCCACTGCTTGCTTTGCAAGCACAAGGATCTGAGTTTGATCCCCGGTATCAAAAACAAAACAAAACAAAAAAACCAAATAAATAAATAGTAGTATCTACTCAGTTGTCAGGATGACGTTTTCATTTTGGTTGACATGTGTCCATTGTTATAACTGCCTGAATTTTAAAAAAGGAAAACTTTTGTAACTTGTTAGGAGGGCTTCAATAATATAACTAATTTTAATAATATAAAAATATTATACTTTAATACTAATCTAGGCATCTGTCTTTTTCTGTCAAATCGCTTTAGTCTTCTCATGATTCTTCAGCACAGGGAAGGGAAGGGAATGTGTCAGGCAAGGAGAAGGTAGGATTTAGTCTTCTACAAGTGCCTTTAATTTGACTGGTTGTTTTGATTACCTAGGAAATGGCAATAGGTTGAAGAGACTTCAGGCTGAGTTTTAAGTAATGTGTCTTTTTGAGTCACACACATGCACCTACATGATGAAGGTGTCACAGCCCTATAGTTTTCCCTTTTCAGGGTGTGTGAATGGTTCAGAAAATATTGAATAGGTTAGGGGTGTTCCTCAATGCAATCAGAACAAAAATAATCCTATACACTCCATGGGTCATGTTGAAATCACAAATAAAAATCTCTTAGAAGGATCATAGAGGCTTATTTTTATTTATACAACCATTTCCACCCTGGAGAAAAAGTAGAGTGACTCAGCTGTGTAATTGATGTCTGAACTTTCAACCTGAAAGGTTTGTTTTTACAAAAAAGCATTGAGAAGAGCCACAATATTAAATTGTCTTCTAAAAACATGCTATAGTTTATAAACATTTCTCTAAAGAAAAGACACAAATAGTCCAAAGCACATGAAAAGATGCTTAGTGTCATTAGTTAGTAGGGAAATACTAATCCAAACCACAATGTGCCACTTCACACTTGCTAGGCTATAATAAAAAAGACAGTCAAGTGTTGTCAAAAATGTAGAGAAATTGGAAGACTCATCATACATTGCTGGTGGGAATATAAACAGTTCTTTGGGGAAGAATAGCACAAAATACATATCCATTAAAAACTTGTCCACAACTGTCCAGTGTTCATAGTAGCCAAAAACTGGAAACAACTCAAATATCTATCAACCGATGAATGGAAAAAATAATGTTATATCCACACAATGGAATATTATTTGGCCAAAAAAGAAATGAAGTTCTGATACATAACACAACATGAATGAACCTTGAAAGCATGCTAAATAAAAGAAGCCATACACAAATAGGCTGTATTGTATGATTCTCTTTATATGAAATAACCAGAACTGGGAAAATCTATAGGGACAAAAAGTTCATGAGCCATTTCCAGGGACATGTGGAAGGGGAAAATGGGAATGACTACTAATAATGATAATGAGATTTCTTTTTGAGCTTGATAAAAAAGTTCAGGGTTACATAGTGGGAAGTATTACACAATTTAAGACTGTGTGAAAAATGTTGAATTGTACAGTTGAAAATGGTGATACTATGATATGTGAATTGTATCTTTAAAAGCTATTTTTTAAAAAGCACTTGCTCCAATTCTCTTTAAAAGTGCTTATACAAGGGTTGGGAGTGTAGGTCAATAGTAGAAAGCACTTGTCTAGCATGGGGGGAGGTCCTAGGTTCAATCCCCAGCAACGCCCCCCCCAAAGTGCTGGTGCAAAGCCAGCAAACTAGATAACAACAGTGATGATTTTGGTGCTGGGGATTGAAAGCAAGGCCTTGTGCAGGCCAAGCATGTGCTCTACCGCTGAGTTACACCTCTATCCCTGAACTAAATCTTTTTTTTTTTTTGGTACCGGGGATCGAACTCGAGTCCTTGCACTTGTGCAGCAGGTGCACGAAACCACTGAGCTAAATCCCCCGGCCCTCTGAACTAAATCTTAAAGTGTATTTTTTTTTCTTTATTTCATGCACCTATCTGATTTTTTTAAAAAAATCTTGGTTTATTCACATTCCTAACCTGAGTACTCTGTTCTGCAAGATCTATAGACTTAGAGCCTGGGGCAAACAGAAATCTTCAAGTTGAGACCCTAATGCTTGGCTTCTGATAACATAAAATGCCCAGTCCAGAAACCATCACCAGCCTATTTGTGTCAGAGTTAGCTGTTTTACATACCCATAAAGAAAAAAGGATATCTAAGATTAAGAAAGTCTCAAGAAATAAGAAGCTTTTTCCAACCTCATTCTACCTGCTATGTGAAGGGTGGAGTGTGGAAGGGTGGATGTTGATCTCTGAGGTGTGGCAACTAGAGTTGGCAAATAAAAATACTGATACCCAGTTAAAGTTGAATTTCAAATAAACACCAAATGATTTTCTTGCAATATTTTTTGATATACTTAAACTAAAAAGTTATTCATATGAAATTCAAATTTAACTGGTATCCTATGCTTTGTCTGACAACTCAGAGGGAACTCAGGTTTTTGTGTCTAATTGTCCCTGGCCTGGGTGTCAGGAGGCCTGAGTATTAGTCATGGGGCTCTACCACTAACTAGTCATACTTCTTTGGATAAAAATCACTAAACTACTTGGGCCTAAGTTTGCATCTCTGAAATGAGGGAGTTGTGATCTCTAAAGTTCTTCCTAACCTTTAAACTCTCTGATTCTTTGATAATACAACTGCTAGATATTATATCCCAATTTAATTGGAAACAGAAAACAGCAATATGAACATTGCCTTTTCAGCAAATCCAAGTAAATATCAAGGCAGGGCAGTTGAAATAAATGAGAGAAACCAAACTTTATGCTGTTGGCTTTGGATTAAAAGCAAATCAAAACTTAATCCTAATGAAAAATGTAAATTAATACTCAGAACATGCTTCGTATTTAAAATCCAGTTTTGCATTTCCAAGAATGGGGGCAGGGTGGGTGAAGAAGCTGTGCTTGCCAAAATCTAGTTTATTCCCTTTTCTTAAACTGGAGGAAAAAAAAAATCCACATATTTGGGCCTCTGCCACCAAACCACAGGCAGTTCTCTGGTCTGCACTGCAGTTTGGATGACTGACAAGGCTCAGTGAAAAACAAGTGCTATTTGTTTTCCTGTGCCTAGTATTTAACTGGAAATCAGAAGGCTAAATTTCCAATCAGTTGTTAAACAGCCCCAGATGTGAGCTTAGTGTTGTGCTAGGAAGGGACATGCACAGCCTGTACCACAGCGCATGTCTATCCGTTACCTTTCCATGATGCCAAGCAGTGTGTAACTGAGGGTTACAGTGTCCAAAAATGCCCTAAGAATAACTCAAACATTCAGCTTTGCTTGTAGAGGAGAGAACTTAAAAAAAATTCTGTTTTCTATTGTGTTGCATTTAAAAATCTGGAAATGATTTTTTCTCTTCTAATTTCCTCCTTTCCCTTCTTTGGCAGCCCCCTCCCACACTCATGTTTAGAAAAACCACAAGATAAGCATACCTGGGATGATGATTTATTCATCTACTTGTTCATTCATTTAAAACCCAGTGTTTGGGGCCTGCATAATTCTGAGAACTGAAATAGCTGTGAAGGATACAGGGAGAAATGGGATGAACTGCCTGCCCTTGGAGAGCTTCCTATTTATGTGGGAACACTGGTTAGGAAATTAGGGCTTGCTGTTTAGTGTGATAAGGGCCACTGTTGGATCCTGGAAATTAGAGAAAATGACAACTCTCCTCTTGCTTTTTTTTTTTTTGGTACCGGGGATCAAACTCGGGACCTTGTGCTTTCGAGGCAGGCAGCAGAACCACTGAGCTAAATCCCTGGCCCCCACAACTCTCCTCTTGCAAATGCAATTGAGGAGATTGATTCTGGGGAATAGCATGTGGCAGATGGGTCCAGGTGCTGAGCACAAGGGCAGCTTCCTACTCACCCAGAAATGTCACCCCTATATACTAGAAGCCTAGATAAACCATTTTAGGTTTTCCAGTGAGGTCTTTCCCCAAGTAAATTCTGTCTTGGAGGCAGATTAAATAACTAAATGATTCAAGATTGGTGATTCTTCTTTTAAACGTCTCTGGTGGAATGACTCATTGTGTCCTGTGGAATAGCCAAGTGGTTGTGTACCATGCATTTCCATCCAGGAGGCTGCTTATCTGTTGGTTTTGTGGCTTGTCCTTAAGAGCCTTAATTATATGGGGCTTGATCTTCTCAAGAGCTGGGGTCAGTCAACTACCATATTTCCTAGGAATGAGTTTCTAGTCCCTTGGTGGTGAGGGAACCCTTCCTAGATGTCACTGTGACAATTAGAACATTAGAGAGAGTCCAGTTTCATCTGGTAAAACTGGTCCAGAAAGGGTTTTCAGAGATTCCCTAGGATTTATGCTATTTGTTCGGTTAAGGCTGGTGAATATTGCCAGTGAGTGAGTGGCCTTGAGGCACTTGTGAGGTTTGCCCGGGTGTATTTTTTCCTGAGCAAGACATCCTGTCCTGGAGGGTTCATGTAAGTGTAGATTTTTCCTGGCTTTGGCTGGACATGTTGTGTCATGTCTGTGTGAAGGCATGGCCCCAGCTCTGTGAAGGCTTTGCTTTCATTCAACAAATTGAGGTTAAATAAACTCATTTTCATTGAAGAGTGAAAGTTGGTGTTTCTTTGTGTAGAGTCCCATGACATCCTTTGAGGCTTTATTGTCTAAGGCTGATCTGGTAATCTGATGCATCTGGCTTTCCCAAGCGTTGGGCAGTTGTATCAAATATTAGTCTCTAGTGCTGTGCCTAACATAGAGTTTGGTAGAAAAAGCGAGTGTTTTGTTGAGGGAGGTTGCAGAATGTTTTACTTTCATGTAGTAAGAGGGGAGGAAATCTGTCTCCTGGGAGGCTCTGGGAGTCTGAGGTGAAAGCTCTTGGCTGAGCCTTGGTCCTCTTGTAAATTGCAGACAGTGATGCCCTTTCTCAGTGTTCACACAGGTGGCCCTCACTGCCCATTTCAGAAAACAACTGCAAGACAACCCAGCTCTTTCCTAGGCACAAGTTGTCCTGTTTATTTGAAGCAACCTGGGTCTTGTACCTCAAGTTCTGTCGTCTTTCTGGCTTGGAAGCTATTTCTAATTTCTGTATGTGGTGAAGGAGTCCCTTTAGTCTTTATTACTTTTATGTCCTGGGTAGAGTTTATATCCCAAGATCTACTTGTTGTTCTTGGTTCCTAGTACTATACCTGTAGATGGCCTGATGCCTTTGTTGCAAATGTGGGCTCTTAATGCCACCGTGCCAGGGAGTCATCATTGGTCTGCCTCTGGCTCATCTGATTGGGGTGGTGAATGACAGTGTGATGCCTGGGCGTGGGCTGTGCTTATCCACGTACCACCTGTGGCTAAGTCCTCAGTGGTCATGATCTGTGTGCTCTCTACCCTTCCATCTTTATTGTGGAAAGCATAAGATTCTGTACCTTCTGTGTCATAGGTTGTAGGCTGATGTGCAGAGTCGCTATTTGAAGCTAACCTCGCTCTAGCCTTTGAAGATGGGGTTCATCTATCCATTTCTAGCAGTTTGGACAAGATAGCTATGGTCCCACCCCAGTGAATAAGTCATGGCCTGTCATTCCCAGGATCTGTCTGATGACTCATGATCTGTTGTGAGGACAAATACGCTTATAGGTATATATTTAACAAACATTTAATAGTGTATGGTGTGTGCTAGGCTTTCTGAACACATATGTTATTTAGTCTTTATAACATGCCTGTGAAATAGGTATTATTATTTTCATTTTAAGATGGAGAAACTGAGATAAAGAGGTTAACATGTGTACAGTCACACAGGTAGTAAGTGGTGGCTATACCCCAAGTAAATGCTTGAAATAGTGCCTGCCAGCTTAATAAATGCTAGCAACAATAGTATACTTTATAGAATGGTAAATGGCAACTTCAAGTCACACTGCCTGACTTGAGGGCCTAACTGTGATGTCATCTGTAACTCTGGTCTCCAGCATGGAGCCAGTAACAACTATCCCAAGAACAGGCTTTACAGTTTGAACCCTTAAAACCAAATGGGGACATGAGGCCAGATGGGCAAAGGTGTTGTTTCAGCAAAGCATGTTATAAATGACTTGTTTCAGTACTGAGATCTAGGTCATATCACTATTCCACTTGAATAAGGGTTTTAAAGCTATTCCTTTGACCCATTTCCCATTCCTGTGACTCCTGGTTGGACTATCTCTGGATAAGCTCCACCAGGCTACCTTGCTTAGTATCTGTATCTGTTCTTTGCCCTCTAGGAATCATTTCAGCATCACTGCTAGTTGTGTTCATTTCAATCTTCTTGGATTTGGCAGATCACTGTGGTCTTCTTCAGAGACTGTTAAATGTAGACTATAAAATGGGAGTGGGAATAAAGATGTGGCAAATAGAAAGACTCTGCCTTTGCTTGAGACTTAATTTTAAGAAGATTCAGGAGGGCTTTAATTAGTTGTTTGGGGCCAGAGACCCCATTTCTATTTCTCCCTCCTAAGGAAATACCCTTTAGAGCAGTGGTGGTGAAGCTGTGGCATGTGTGCTGCAGGGGGCTGCTTGTATCATTGAAAGCTCTTAAAGGTTTGCTGTCACTGCTTTAGATCCTTTTTTCCCAAACTGTTCTTGAGTCTGTGGTTACTCAGTGGTCCAGTATATGTAACTCCATTTTTCCTCAAGCTTGTACCAAGTATTTACAGAAATTGTATCAGGATTTTTCTAGAGAAAAGAACCAGTAGAGGAGATCTGTATCTACATCTATATGCCTGTCTGTCTGTATCTATCTATATCTATCGATTCATTCCAGTTAAATAATTTGCTTTTCGAACAGTCATTCCTTTCTTTCTGTCCCTTCTATTCTCTTTCTCCCCACTTGCACCAGAACAGTTCTTCAGGCTGTGGGGAAAGGGGGTTCAGAGAAAGAAATAACTCAACGCGTCACAAGAGGCAAAGAAGACAGCAGTGATTCCCTATTTTCTCTCTTGCTTTTTCCTTTTTGCTCCCTTCACAGGCTGTTTCTCTTCGACTCCCCAGTCTTGTAGGAAGTTTGGCTTCAGTTACTCAGATCTTTGCTGACCTGAGAGCAGGTTCCCTCCCCAAAGGGAGATGACCTTTTGCAGGCACATTCAGAGCCCCTCTCCCCTTGTGGAAAGAGTATAGTGTGGAATCCAAATACAGTTTGAATCTGTGCTCATCCCTTGCTATATAATCTGACACTTTACCTCATCACTCATAGCCCTAGCTTCTTTGTCAAATATAAAGATTCAGAATCTATGTAACATACACTTAGTAGGTGTTCAGCTTGAGGCTTTAGGATAATGTTCTCCCAGTATTCTATTAGTATGGAACCCGGGGTTGGCGGGCGGGCGGTGCTCCTGTCTGTCCTACAGTGATGTCTGAGTTTGGTAGCTGACTGCTCCCTGATGACAGAATAGAAAGAGCTATAATGAGAAAAAGTTCTTTCTTTTTTCAAGATCTTTTCTTTTGTCAGTCCTATTATCTGCCAATTCTGTGCCTAGGGTAGATCCTTTCTTTTCTTTGAGTCTCAGTTTCCTTGTTTGTAAAATGGAACTGATATCGTCAGCATCAATAAAGAATAGCTCTACAAAGAGCATTCTAGGATCCCATTTGGAGTCAAGTGCTTCTAAAATTGAGTTTAGGCTCTTGAGCCTGACTTGGTAGATTGGATGTAACTTAAAAATAAAATAAAGTAAAAGAAAAGAAAAGAATCCTTCCTAGTGAGGGTTTCCCCAGAAGCACATTGTAAAGCAAAAATAGATTGAGAAATGTGGCAAGTAAGAGTAACAATGCCAATATTTTATTTTATTTTTTTCCTGGAAAACACCCTTTAGATGGAAAATGCACTTTGAAATTTGGGGCATATTGTTCTAAACATCATGCTAACATTGGGAGATGTGGAAGGGTAAATTTAGGAGTCTGGGGAAATTATATTTTAAGGCTTAGGAGGATCCCTGTGTGGCCTGGGGCTCTACTTTGGAAAACTATTATAATACAGCTCATGCTTCATTAATTTGGTCATCTGTGGGGACTGAGTTCATTTTTCGGATGGAGTGAGATCTTTTGCTTCTCTTTGTGTGTGGACTTACATACATTGTCATTCTTGTAATGTTTCCATGGGAGATGAGAGCATTGCTTGTGTGCTGGCTCCTATTCAAGTCTGTACAGGCGCATGTTCAGCAGGCAGCATCTCAGAGCTTTCCTTGTGGACGTGTGTGAACATGCAGAGCAGGAGGAACACAGGGCAGTTTCAGTCTCTTAGTTCATCGCATTTCAGCCAAAACAAAATCAAAATTAGGATGATCATCATGAATATTTTAGGGAAAATTCGTAGTCCAGTATGCTTTAAACCAAAAGGAGTTCTGGTTTTGGGTACAAAATAAAAATACCCAAGAATTTAAAAACAGTTGCATGGATTTGTGTTTCCTGAATACATGATTGGCAGATACTATAATCATATGGCTCATGAATATGTAGCTTTGTAAATTACAAATATAGATTCATGGGCATGGAAGTTATTTCTTTAAGACAAATCTTTTAAACAAGAAAACATTAAGTCACAATGTATGTTAATAGAAAACATGTTTTGGATCACATTTTGTATCACGGAGTTTCGGAGGAAAAAGCCTCCCAGGAATTGGGTAGGGAGAGCATATGATTTTTCTCTTTCACATATAGGGTTCAGTCTTCATTTGGAAGTAAATAGGTCAGTGCTGTTTCAGTAAGTTTATTTTTGCTGGACTTTGTATGCACAGAATACATCAAAACATAATCTTAATACCATTCTTGTGGGAGCTGTTATGAGTGCTAGGAACAATCTGTAGATCCTACTTAAATAAAAACCCAGATTCTAGAGAAATGCTTATTCTCTTTACCACGAGTCTTTCCCCCCTGGAATTGAGCTAGTGAGCTCTTGGCATGGCAGGTGTTTCTGAAATAATATGTTTTTCTTTGCTTTGTTTGTCTTGTTTTGCTCTTCTTATTTGCCTAAGCAGGCAACTCTAGAAGAGAATTTTAAAATACAGGAATCAGATAAAGTGAAGAGAAATAGTAAAAGCTGGGTGTAGGGCAGGACAGAGGAGGGAGAGGGCTGATTCTCATTGTGCAAGTGTTGAATTTCCACCAATGCCAAAGTCATGGAAATGTGTGAAGTTGGGTGTGTGAATTAGAATTGGAGCTGCCCCAAGGGTCTGTAATGTGAATAGCAGGCACTCACCCAACTGATAACGCAAGCTCCAAATGGACCACAGCGAGTGTATGTGTGTGTGTGTGTGTGATATTCCTGGAACAACTTTTCCTCTGAGATCTCAGTGGGCTTTTAGCACAGGGAGCTTCTTCTCTTTCACAAGACCTACTTTTTTAAAAAATGTGTAAGAAGATGACTCCATCTGTGACATAGCTTTTCTCTCTCCCTCTTTGCTTTTTTCTACCAGTTCATGAGAGGAGTTGCTTGCTTGTTCTCCAGACAATCTCATTTAAGCTTTATAAAGATTATTTGGATTTTAAACAGTGTTTTTATTCATGGCATACAGCACTGTTCTTCAGGTATGCACGGGTGATAGGAAGGCAACTATTATACTATAGTTGCCTGGATTCTAGATTCCTACCCCCACCACCCTGGAACCTACATTTTAACTTATGTCTGTCTGTGATATATTGGTGTGAAGCTCACATTTAGGGAAGTATTGAGTTTGAGAAGTCTCCTTGACACTGATTTATGTTCTCAAATTCAACCAAAAAGCAGATGAATAGGTATCAGTTTATAACATGCTTTTTTCTCAGGGACATATAGGAGGAGGACCTAGAGTCATGATGTCTGATAACTACATATTGTATGTAATTTTAAGTCTTCTACTAGTGAATTTAAAAAGAAAAAACCCAATGTGGCAGTATGCACCTGTAATTCTAGCTATTCAGAAGGCTGAGGCAGGAAGATTACTTAAGAGCCCCCAAGTTCAAGACCAACTAGACCAATGTAATGAGACCCCATCTCAAAAACATATAATCAGTCAATGAAACATTAAGAAGATATTTGACTTTTTTCTTGTACTGTCTTCAAACTCTGGCATTTTACATTTATAACTCAGGTCAATTTAGCAACGTTCAAGTGCTTCGTGTAGCCAGTGGCAACTGTATTGGACAGTATAGATGAGTGGCAAAGATGGCTTTCTTGAAACCCCTGGCAGAAACATGATTGATCATGGTGCTTGTTTCCATTTTCCACTACTCCTGAATATGACCTCAAAATCCTCCTCAGTGTAGAACTTTAGGCAGGCACTGCCAACTACTTGGTCTTCACAATTCATTCTATTAAATAAGGAGTGTCTTTTTTGTAGTCAGCACTGTTCCGGGTGCTTTGGATATATCAGTGCATGAAGCAGATGTTGATTCTAGCCTCTGAAGGAGCTTCCATTCTAGTGGCAGGAGATGGGCAGCAAGGATAATAAATCAGTGTATTTGAGTAGACCTGGAGAAGGTGAGATGAAAATGAGGATGAGACTTAATGCTACCTGTGATCTAGCGAGGCTGGAATTGTCATCAGGATGATTCCCTGGGAGCACTGATTTTGGGGTAAGGGTCGAGGAGGTGTGAGGGTGAGCCTAGACCTAGATGAGGCCTTACAGAGTGGCACTTTCTGCAGCAGCGCTACCCTCTTCTCCCCACCAAGACGATAAGTGCTTAAAACGAAGCAGCTCAGTTCCAGGAAAATGTGTATCCATCAGTGAGGAGCTGTCCACTTCTCTCAGGCTCCTGAGATCAGCCTTGAGGCTTCTGTGGATCTACTTGGACTTCAAGAGTTAAACCTTAAAAACAGGTGTGGAAACAAAAGGGCTGGTTGCCTCTTTTAGGTTTTTTTCATGTACTTTTGGACGAGTTTGTTGAATGTGATCCAGAAAAAATAATAAACTTGGCTCTCATTGCCTAGCCGTAAGTTCTTGTAATAAAACTCCCAGCACTGGCAGATAGAGTAATGTTCTGCTCTTAAAAAAAAAAAAGTCTAGTAGCCATAACCAGAATTTAAAATACAAATGTTGTGCGTGGTTTAAATAGAGAAGAAGACTCAAGCAAGGGCTCAGGTGCATCCCAGCATCTCAGGATTTGTTAGACTGTAAAGTGCTTTATGGTTGCCCCTTCTGCAGACCTGTGCTAGGAATTGGAATCCTTGGAGCTCAAGGCTCCGTTCATTCCCACAGGAAGACATTTGTCATGTTAGAGCATGTCAGAGGATTGGGTTTTAATTAGCAAGCTGGAAGAAAGTTCAGTGGACTATGGGGGGGAGACAGGCAACTACTGGATATACTTTAATAGTTGGTTTTTTAGCTGGAGTTATTAGGTGAAAAATCAAATCATTAGCTTGAAAGCCTAGCCAAAAGCTCATTTCCTGGGCAGTGAGGGAAGCAAGGAGTTTGGATAATGGGAATGAAGAAATTATGGCCTATCCTTTCCTGTAAGTATCAGCCTTGAGCTTTCATTCAACAAGCAGTTATTGGGTCCCTACTTTGTGCCACGCATTGTGCCAGGCCAGGAGATTCCAAATGGACAAGGTTTCCTTGGCCCTCAGATGGTGGTCTTTGCTAAGCAAAGGCTGTAGGTATGCTGATAAATCAGAGAAATTCATGCGAGAGAGGGAATGGACTGGAGGCATGTATAGGACATGAGAGCAGCTCCAACCTGAGGAGAACAGGGAGCCTGGGTAGCTTTATAGAGAAAGAGATGCTTGGGGAAAAGAAAGAGCAGTTCATCAAATGAGCAAGGTGGGATAAAAGTGGTCCAGGCTGGGGGGCAGGATGTAAAAAGACCCAGGAGCGTATAGCAATGCAAAGTGTTCAGCAACTATGATTGGTTCCATATGGTGTGTGGTGGGTACATGAGAAAGGCAGAGACCCTCTCTGGCCACATGCCACATCCAGATACTTAGCTGCTCTTCTGCGTCATTGTATGTTTATATTTGAGAAAGATTGCCCAGCTGACAATGTGGAAAAGGGAGAGAGAGAGTGGGATTGGTTACTGTAGTAGTTTGGTTGAGCCAGAAGGGCCAGATATGGTGGGCAAAGACCCAGGAATAAGGGTCAGGATGGGAGATGGAATAAATAGCACTGGGAAGTTCCTGCCATTTTATCCACATAGAAAATCTGTATTCTTAACCTTTTATTGTTTAAACAGCTCCACACTCATTATGGTATAATAAGAAGAATGTATTTAGTCTCTGTCCCCATTTCCTGGCACACAGCTCTTAAAACCCTCAGCATCTCCAAAATGATATATGTATTTTTTTCCTATGTTAAGATGACTGGTAGCTGGGAGCTCCTGGATGCCCTTAGGATGGAGCCTGGTTGCCAGGTGAACCAATTATGTGATTTAGAGATTGAAATTTTCAGAGCATCAGCTACTTCTGGGGAGGGAAGTGGAGCAAGAGATCGACTTAATTGCCAGTGGCCAGTGATATGACTTAATCCTGCTTGCTTGAATTCTTCATAAAAATCCTGGAACTACAGGATGAGGTGTAGAGAGCTTCTGGGTGTGAATCTTTGGAGGTGCTGGGAGGTGCTGGTGAGGGCCGGGATACCCCATATCCTTTCCTTAATACCTTGTCACTAACATCTTTTCTCTCTTGCTGTTCCTGAAATGTTTCCTTTGTAGTAAGTATGTAAATATAAGCAAATTGTTTCTCTGAGTTCTGTGAGCCATTCTAGCAAATAAGTGAGCCTGAGGACAGTGGCAGGAACCTCTGATTTGTGGCCATTCAAAAGCACAGGTGACAGGCTAGTCTTGCCATTGGTGTGACATGTCTGTTTCAGTAGTCTTATAGGGCTGAACCCTTAACCTGTAGGATCTGATGCTATCTCTGGAGAGATAGTATCCGAGTTAAAGAGAATTGCATCACAGCAGCTAGTGTCCAATGTGTTGGAGATTGGTTGGTTGAAGGCTTCTTTCTCTAAGGGTTCCACGGATTTCTGTTGTGACCAGGAATCAGAAGTCTTGTATCAGGCATGAAGTGTTGAGAGTAGAGTGAGTATAGAGAAAAGAAGGTTGTGTGTTCTCTATATGCATGAAATTATTTCCCCTCTATTTCTTATGTATTTTGCTAATCTCTTTATATCCTATGTTTTTCCACAAACTTTAACCCAAGCCAGTCTTAAATAGGGGTTGCCACACTCCAGAGATGAAAGCTGAGTCTGGAGTTTTGACTGGAGAGTTGAGGGATGACAGGGACATGACATGTCTATTTCACCAGGACTCTTGGCAGATTCTGGCACGATGCCATTACAAAAATGTCCTTCTCTGGGGTTGCTTCATGGCTAGGTAACATTCCGGGACCTTGTTAAGAGTGTGGAGATCCCTGTGAGGCCCAGACTTCAGCCTTGTGTTGTTCAGTTTCTCAGGAATTTTGATGGATTATAGAAGGCAGCATGTGAAGTTTAATTATTTACAGATAACAAAATAAGGATTTTACATGGTCTCTACAGACTTGAAACACAGGTCTAAAGAATAATTGTAAAGACTATATTTATAGTGAAAGAATTACTGGTATAAGGAAAGGATCAAAGAGCCTTGCCATGCTAAAACAAAGACCTCTTGTTGCTACATTTTACTCAGTTCTTTGCTCCTTTGGCTCCCTTACTATAGTACATGTTTAAGGATAAATTAATAAATATGAGTTAATATGTGCATTCAGCTGGTGTGAAAGCTAAGTCTCTCTCTCTCTCTCTCTCTCTCTCTATATATATATATATATATTTTTTTTTTTTTTTTAATATTTTTACTGGGGATTGAACTTGGGACCTTGTGCTTGTGAGGCAGGCGACGGAATCACTGAGCTAAATCCCCGGCCCCTCTATATATTTATTATAAGGAATCAGCTCATGCAGATAGAGAGATTGGCAAGTCTCAGATCTGCAAAGCCAATGACCAGTTCCATCTGAAGGGCAGCAGGCTGCTATAGAACCAGGAGGAACTGATGTCTTGATGTGAGGTCCATCAGGCAGAAGAATTCTCTCTTGAGGAGGGCCAGGTTTTCATTCCATTCACTCTTTTAACTAGTTGGATGAGGGACTGGAGATTTAGCCCAGTGGTGCTGCACCTGCCTGGCAAGCACAAGGTCCTGAATTTGAGCCTCAGTACTGGAAAAATAAATAAATAAATAAATAAATAAATACACACACACATACATACATAACGTACATACATACAACAAATTAGTTGGATGAGCCCATCCATAGGGAAAGCAGTCTACTTTAATCAGTCTGCTGATTTAAATGTTAATTTCATCTAAAAAAATCCTTCAACAATAACAACAGTGCCCAGAATAATGTTCAATCAAATATGGTATCTGAGCAACTCATGGCCCAGTCAAGTTGTTGCCTAAAATTAACCATCACAGTGTATTTGTCACATGTCCACATTTGGGGATCCTGAATCAAACACCATGTTTTGGAGACTATGCTGGTGAATATCTGACAACCATGGTATCTAGGGAAGAGATGGAAAAGCTGAGAATGCTGCGCTAAAGAGTGAACACATGATAAAAGTCCAGTGACACCTTCAAATATTTGAAGAATTGTCTCATGGAAGAAGGAAAAAGGAATTCTTTAGCTTGGTAGGCATGACTCAGACTAGTGAATAGAAAGTGCATCTTGTGAATAGAAAAAACTGTCTTGGGGTCTCGTGAAGTCTTCTTTCTGTAAGGGCTCAACAGATGCCTGCTATGACTAGGAATCAGAAGTCTCCTGTTCTGGTGCTCTCTGGCCTTAAGAAGGCCATTAGCCTCTCTGAGATTTCTTCCTCTCTACTGTGGAAATTATAGTAGCCTGCCTCACAGGTCCTGAGGATCAAATGGAAATAACATCTGAATAATACCTTCTAAAACTCTGGAGGTGGGGGAGGCCTTTGCAGAGCCAGGAGAGCTGGCGGTCAGGAGCAGAGTGCTGACTAACCCCTTACCAAAGCAGGAAATTTCCACTGACCTGCAGTCAGGGACACCTCACCGCCTCTGGCAGCTTTGAGTTCTCATTGGAATGTGCCTGAGAAGTGCTGGTAATTCTGTTTCCAAATTCCTTAGCTCTGAGTGTATGAACCTTAGTGGTGCTGGCCAGGAGAAGACACACTCGGCAGGGTTAATGGTTCATGATGGGATTAGCCAGCTGGAGTTGAATAGGAGTTGTCCCTTCTTGAACAATCAGCCTCATCATGGTACCACTTTTTAATTCAGGGGACATTCTGAAGTTGTTCCTGATTGATTCTTTTGTTTACATTGTTCACTTTCTTGCTTTGGGAATGTACCAGTGTTATATATTGTTTTTTTTACTCTCAAAAAAATTGTGTTCTTTGTATAATGTATTTAAAACCTAGGATTATATTTTGTGGCTGTACCAAGAATGAGGACAGGAGCAGCAGAACACCCAAGGGTCCTTGCCAATGCAGCCAGAAGTGTCCTGGCAGGGCTACAAAGACCTTTGCACTGCTGTGGGTTTTTTTTTTTCCTCTTCAGTGACAGACTTAATAAAAATGCCGTTTTAAGGGTGGAAAACAATACTCCATGTGACAGGAACCCAAAAAAAAGCAGGAGTAGCTATCCTCTTGGCAGATCAAGTAGATTTCAAACCAACGCTGATTAAGAGAGATGAAGAAGGACACTACATCCTTGTAAAGGGGAGAATCCAAGAGGAAGAGATGACAATCATAAATATCTATGCACCAAACACTAGTGCACCCAACTATATAAAACAAATACTAATGGACATGAAAAGTCATATATGCACTAATACAATTATAGTATTGTAACACCCCACTGTCACAAATACATAGATCAACTAGACTAAAAATAAGTAATGAAATACTGGAACTCAATCGAACTCTTGAACAAATGAACTTCACAGATGTTTACAGAGTCTTCCACCCCACAAAATCAGAATACACATTCTTCTCAGCTGCACATGGGTCATTCTCCAAAATAGACCACATACTCACACACAGAACATGTTTAAGTAAGTGCAAAGGAATTGAAGTTATCCCCTGTATATTATCAGACTATAGTGCGATGAAATTGGAGATCCATAGCAAAAGAAACTCAAAAAATTTCATAAACATGTGGAAATTGAACAACACACTTCTGAATAACCAATGGGTCACAGAGGAAATTAAAGAAGAAATCAGACAGTTCCTTCAATTAAATGACAATGACAATACAACATATCGGAATCTATGGGACACAATGAAAACAGTCTTATGAGGGAAATTCATAGCAGTGAATATGCATATTAGGAAAACAAAATGAGCCCAATTAAACAACCTGATGCTGAACCTCAAGCTTCTAGAAAAAGAAGAGCAGGACAACCCCAAAGCTCATACAAGGGAGGAAATTATAAAGATCAGAGGAGAAATCAATGCAATGGAGACTAAGAGAACAATACAAAAAAATCAATGAAGCCAAGAGTTGGTTCTTTGAAAGAATCAACAAAATTGACAAACCCTTAGCCAACCTTGTCAGAAAAAGGAAAGAAAAGGCCCAAATCCATGCAATTAGGAATGAAAAGGGTGAAAGTACAACAGACCCAGCAGAAATCCAGAGGATCATCAATACCTGCTTCCAGAACCTATAAGCCAATAAGATGGACAACACAGAAGAAATGCACAGATTCCTAGATACATGTGAATTACCAAAGTTGAACGAAGAAGACATAAAAATTCTGAACAACCCAATATCAACCAATGAAATTGAAAATGTAATGAAAAACTTATCAACTAAGAAAAGCCCGGGCCCTGATGGGTTCACCACTGAATTCTACAAGGCATTTAGAGAGGAACTGCTGCCACTACTGTTTAAACTCTTCAATGAAATTGAAAGGGAAGCAATACTCCCAAATTCATTCCTGGAAGCAAGCATCACCTTGATCCCCAAAGCAGAGAAAGACCCAACTGAAAAAGACAACTATAGGCCAATCTCATTAATGAACATAGAGGCAAAAATCCTTAATAAGATAATGGCAAACAGAATGCAGAAGATCATCAAAAAGATCATACACCCTGATCAAGTGGGATTCATCCCAGGGATGCAGGGATGGTTCAATATATGAAAATCAATGTAATACACTATATCAATAGAGCCAAGGACAAAAACCATATGATTATCTCCATAGATGCAGAAAAAGCATTTGACAAAATCCAACATGCATTTATGATCAAAACCCTACACAAAATTGGAATAGATGGTCTCTACCTCAACCTGATAAAAGCCATCTATGAAAAACCAACAGCCAATATCATACTAAATGGTCAAAAACTGAAATCCTTCACACTAAAATCAGGAACAAGTCAAGGATGTCCATTATCACCACTCTTGTTCAATGTAGTTCTGGAAACATTAGCCATGGCAATTAGACAAGAGAAAGAAATAAAAGGAATAAAGATAGGTAATGAAGAAGTCAAATTGTCATTATTTGCAGATGATATGATACTCTATATAGAAGCCCCCAAGAACTCCACCAAAAGTCTTCTAGACTTAATAACCAAATTCAGTCAAGTAGCTGGTTACAAGGTCAACACACAAAAATCAATAGCTTTCCTCTACACCAATGACAGACTCACTGAGAGAGAAATAGGGCAAATAATTCCTTTCACAATAGCATCCCCAAAACGGAAATATCTAGGAATCAACCTAATGAAAGAAATCAAAGACCTCTTCTCTGAAAACTATGGCACTCTGAAAAGAGAGATTGAAGATGATATCAGAAAATGGACAGACATCCCCTGCTCCAGGGTAGGAAGGATTAATATAGTGAAAATGGCCATACTTCCAAAACTGCTATATAGATTTAATGCAATTCCAATTGAGATCCCAGCAGCATACTTCATAGACCTTGAGAAAACAATCCAAAAATTCATTTGGAACAAGAAGAGACCCAGAATAGCAAAAGCAATTCTAGGTAACAGAGACATGGCAGGGGGTATCACAATCCCCAACCTGCAACTCTACTACAAAGCTACTGTGATAAAAACAGCATGGTACTGGCAAAGAAACAGACTTGAGGACCAGTGGAACAGATTAGAAGATGCAGAAACAATGCCAGACACACTCAGCCATCTCATCTTCGATAAAGGAGCCAAACACCCTCATTGGAGGAAAGATAGCCTCTTTAATAAATGGTGGTGCTGGAAAAATTGGGCTTTAACTTGCCAAAGATTAAAACTAGACCTGTATCTCTCACCATGCACTAAACTAAAATCAAAATGGATTAAAGATCTAAATATTAAAATAGAAACTCTGAACCAGTTGGAAGAGAGGTTAGGTAGAACCCTTGAAGACATCGGTGTAGGAAAAGATTTTATGAACAAAACCTCAATTGCCCGTGAACTAGCACAATCAACAGATGGGATCTCTTCTTATTAAAAGGCTTCTGCACAGCAAGAGAAACCACCAGCAGTGTGAAGAGACAACCCAGAATGTGGGAAAAAATCTTCACCTGCTCTTCCTCAGACAAAGGTCTACTATCTCGAATCTATAAAGAACCTAAAAAGATCAGACCTCCCAAATTTAAAGACCCGATCCAAAAATGGGCATCTGAAATGAACAGACATTTCTCAGACAAAGAAGTAGAAATAGCAAATAAATAGATTAAAAAATGTTCAACATCACTGGTCATTCAAGAGATGCAAATGAAAACAATGCTGAGATTCCACTTCACTCCAGAAAGAATGGCTGCTATCATGAAATCAACCACTAACAAATGCTGGTGGGGCTGTGGGGAAAGAGAAACCCTGCTCCACTGCTGGTGGGAATGTAGACTGGTGGAAGCACTGTGGAAATCAGTATGGAGATACTTCAAACAACTAGGACTGGAAGTCCCATTTGACTCCGCTATTCCACTGCTGGGGATCTTCCCCAAAGAATTAAAAGAATCATACCACAGTGATATATGTGCACCCATGTTCATAGCAGTGCAGTTTTTATAGCTAAAACTTGGAAACAGCCCAAATGCCCACCAACTGGAGACTGGATAAAGAAAATGTGGTTTTTTAATAAAATGGATTACTACACAGCCATCAAAAGTGAGAAATTAGAGACATTTATAGCTAAGTGGATGCACATTGAGGGAATACTCTTAAGTGAAATAAATAGGACACTCATGTATAAATACCGAATAGTTTCTCTGGTGTGAGAAACTGAAAGTATATATAAGGACTAAATGTATAATAGGTAATGTGAAATAGGAAGAAAAGGGTCAAAGGGGAAGGAAGTGGGAGGACTAGGGGAAAGGATAGAAGGGAATGGGATTAATATGAGAAAATGGAAAACTAGGAACAAAATCTTTGTAAATAGGGAGGACTGTAGTGGTTGAAGGGAGGGCTGGGCAAGGATGAAAAATAAGAGCCAAGAGAGACTATGTAAAGGTGCAAATTTCCCATGATGAATGTCATTATATTGTATACCTAAAATGTACCAATGATTAGAATGAATAATTGATAATGTAAAATAGGAAGAAAAGGTCCAAAGAGGTAGGGATAGTGGGAGGGGCAGGGGAAAGGAAAGAAGGGAAAGGAAAAAATGATGAGAAATGGAAAAAATGGAAATAAAGTCTTTGTAAATAGGGAAGGGTGGAGGGGGTGAAGGGAGGGCTAGGAATGGGGAAAAATAAGAACCAAGGTGCGTTATGTAAAGGTACGATTCCCAATGAGAAATGTAATTGTGTTGTGTACCTACAATGTACCAATAAAAGAATTTAATACAAAAACATGCCTTTTTAGTACAAATGCTTTTCAGTGAAAAGATTTTTACAACCAGGCTAAGGTTAGAAGAACAGGTAAACATGGTTTGAGGCTCAGGGCTGGTGAATAGCTGCACTTTAGAGTATACTACGTTACATGTAGGTGGGCAGTTAATCTTATGTGGGAGGATGGCTTGCAAGCTTTTTCATGTTCAGGTGACATCAAAGCTAAACACTCCATACTGGTTTGCTTATAACTGGCACCAGAGCACTTAGAAATTGTTATTAGCACATTTGGTAGCACCTTGCAGTCCCTAATACATGGTAGGTTTACAGTAAATGGTAACTGTTGCTGAATAGGTGATACTCAGATTATAGATACCTAGTTCTGAGCTTCCCAAGAAAACAAGAAAGGCTTTCTTCTCCTTTTCAAAGTACTAACCAGCATGCTTGCTTTTTGGGGATTTAGTCTTGAAATCCAGCAGATGTTTGAGTAATAATACTTGGTCAATTTAGGGACCCGCCTCCCTAGTATGAGCTGCCAAAACATAGAGCAGGATTTCTTACTCTCTGCATTGTTGACATTTTGTATAATTCTTTGGGGTGTGTGTGTGTGTGTGTGTGTGTGTGTGGCCTGTGCATTGTAGGATGTTTACCTACATCTCTTCTAATCTATAGATGCCAATGGCACCTCATTCGCACCTCATTCCTTTTATGATAATCTTAAAAATACTTTTAGACATTGCCATATGTCTCCTGGAGGACAAAATTACCTTTGGTTAAACCATTTATGGTGAAGATTAAAATGTTTTTAATTTTTGCATGAAATTTGTATATATTACCTGGAAAAGTTCAAGGGGGAAGAATTCGAAGAGAACATATTTCATTATGTTCCACTGTTATGAGTGTTCCAAAAAATTTATCATTAGGTATTAAAAACCAGGCAGCTTCAAGGGGCCCTGCACTGGGCCTGGGCTACAGCAGTGCCTTTCACATTGTGGATCACACCATATTCATTAAGGGAGGCATTTTCAAATGAGGCTGAACATTGGAATCATCCAGAGAGCTTTAAAAAATTCTGATTCCTGAGCCTCACTCTAAAGGTTCTAACTGGTCTGGGATGTGCCCTGCACAGCAGGATATTTAGAAGCTCTTCAGGTGATTCCACTTTTCAGTTATTAGAATATCATGGGATCAATTCAGCGAAGGAATCATTTGCCAGCATTTTAAGAAGTATATGTGTATATATAATTCAATTGAGTGTTAACTCAGCACAATACCAGGGTAAGTACTATTTTGTACACATGTTAAGGTTGGAAATGCTGCTGTGAGTGCTAGAACCATTAGTAAAATCTCTTCCCTCAACTTGCTATTTTGGTCTGGCTATTATAACCCCATCAGAAACTTGTTTTTTGTTATGAATAAATAGTTAATATGAAATTTACTGTAAGGCATTTATAATATATATAACTACTTACTAACCTTTTTGCCCACATTTTGAGTTTTCAACTTGATATTGTTAAGGTCATTTATTTTATAAATACTAGCTAGTGGCATGCATATTTTCACAACAACTAAGTTTGATTATAGCACAGCAATGAGATGATTTTCCTTCTTTATAGGTGTTATTTATACACCATGATATGTTCAGTCAGCACTGCTATAAATACATGTAACAGTAATGTGGTATATACTTGTGTACATCATCCTCCAAGTTTTATCAGGGTCAGTTTAATAGTCTCTTCATTATCTGTGAGAATTTGGGAGTCTTACAAAATAAACTTAAACACGTTCGTCTCACTGCTATGAAATAGAGGAATGTAGTAGAAGATTGGCAACCTTTAGCCATTCTTTTTATCTCAGTACTCAGAAGAACTTGAAAGGACTCTTGCTGGGTCTCTGTCGTGGTGACTCTGTCAGCAGTTGCGGCAGCTGTGGAAGATCGCTCACTCTGATTCTGAAGCCCATTAAAAGCCCAAGAGAACACCCACCAGTGCTTCCCAGTTGATTTGCAATACATGACAGTCAACCTTTGGTACCCATGGAGGATTGGTTCCAGGACAATTTCCCAATACCAAAATCCACAGATGCTCAAGGCCCTTATATAAAATGGCATAGTATTTGTGTATAAACCTAAGTACACCTTCCTGTGTACTTTAAATCATCTCTGGATTACTTATAATATCTAACTCAGTGTAAATGCTGTGTAAATAGTTATACTATACTGTTCAGGAAATGACAAGAAAAAAGTCTACATTTTCAGTACAGGTGCAGATTTTTCCCCAAATGCCTTCAGTCTGTAGTTGGTTAAATCCATACGTATTGAGTCCATGTAACTGGAGGGCTAATAGTACTCCAAAGGTTGGGCTTTAATATAGATATATAGAAAATAGTAATGATAATTCTGATTATTCACAACGCATAAGTCAGTCTCCCATCACAAAGTTCTTTGAAAATTTGAGGGGAATTTTGCCATTATCTAGGAGAACTACGTTTGGGACTGTTTCTTGATCAGTTGCTGAAAAAGCTGGCTTGCCTGTGTAACGGCAGGAAGAGACAAATCTGTTACTGACAAATACTCATGAGTGGTTTGATAAGTGCTTTCTCTGTGATTCAGCTCTAGGTGTCTGAGCTATGTTAAACTATGCATTCTGTTTCCTCTAGGTGTCTGAGGGTTCTGTGGTCCAGTTTTCATCAGGAAACTTCTCCTTAACAGCAAAAACAGAAGAAAGGAACCTCCCCCATGGAAATGAACATCTGTTAAATTGGGCCCAAAAGGAGTATGGAGCAGTTACTTCATTTACCGAACTCAAGATAGCAAAAAACATTTATATTAAAGTGGGGGAAGGTAAATTATAAGTAGTTTCAGTTAATGACTGATTTATGATAGGCAGTTTTCTGTTAGCCTAGCAGGGGTAAGTAGTCAGGTGATTAGAGGAAAGAATCACAGGATTCCAGAATGTTGTAGTTGGCAGGGACGTGAGGGATCATTTGGGCTTGCTCTTTCTCCTCCCCTTCTTTATTTTTCCTTCTGGGGAGATTGGCCTGGTAATGACCAAGTGAGAAATGGGGATTAGTGCACTTGACAGAGAGTGGGAGCTGTTGTTGTGCAGGATTTAGAAAACATCTGTGTACAGACATCAGAAGAAGTTAGTGGAGAGTGAGAAGTGGAGAATGTGGGAAAGATGATAATGATGAAATTAAGGAGTTGGCAGTATAAGTCAACAAATTGGGCTTTCTGCTACCTGTCATTCTACACACATTTTAAACCAGTATTAGTATATGGTTGAGACAGCATTTAAATTTTGGCAATAGCAAAGGAAAGTGTTTAAATACATTTTAATATGAATGCCTGTTACAGAACAAGTTATTGGATAAATGAACTACATGGCCTTGATAAGAGATTGCCCATTTTAATTCCCTTGCCTTGCAAAGAGGTTTAAATAGCCCATGACCCAATTTTTCATAAAACATTTTTCGTCAATATTTTTAGTTGAGTACATTTGGAACCCCCCTAAGTTACTAGGAAATAACTCTTGTGAATAAGTCTTTCTTATAGTCAAGTAACTGTGTACACTATGTTTCAGGTTTTCAGCATCCAGTGTTCTCTGGTGAATTCTATAGCAGTTGTCACCTCCTCTGCAGATACCATGGCAGGGAAGGAGGGTTGCTGTATGTTTGATCCCAGGTCTTTTTTGGATCAAGCCTGTTTTAAAGTGAATATGAAACAGATACTGCAAAGGTGGACAGTGACATTAGAGTATGTGCTGCTTATAGAGGCCACATCAGGGCTTTCACATGCACCCCACTTAACCCCATAGTAATCCCAGGAGGGAGATAGAGGACTTAGTAGAGGGTTAAGTAAATTTGTTCAAATCCATGTTACTAGCAAGTAGCAAAGGTAGATCTCAAACCCTAGTTTCTTGAACCTAATGCTTGTTTTCTGATGCTATACTTTGAGTCTTAGCCAAGTAAGCATAACCTGAAAATGAAAGTAGGCTGCTAGATGGAAAGACTTGTTTAATTGGCATGAGAGAAAGAGTTTTAGGTGAGAACTGGGTTCAGAAGATTTAAATTTGTTGCTAGGCTATTATGGTAGTCAGGTAGTGAATAACAGATCAAGCCCCATTGAAACAAAATGAAAACTCTTTTTTAATAAAAGATTTAATCCTTGGCCAATGCTCTGCATTTCTGAAGCAGAATTCTAGTAGCATGAAAGAATGTTGATTACCCTTTGGAATTTGTCAGAATAAGAAAATTTGTTATAGCAATATTTAGAATTATTGGGCTCGGTTTCTTTGATAGTACATGGATTTCTAGGAACAGCAGTCATCTGCCTTGTAAGCAGGGGGCTAAATAACTTAGGTGGTGAAGCTACACAGTGGGTAGGGAAGTGAACATAGAAGACCTGGTGTCCAGTCCAGCAAAAACTGGTTAACTTCTTGGCAATTCCTTTGGGGCCCCTGGAATTTGTCTCCAGCCACCAGTCAGGTCTAAGTCTCTGGGTTAAGCCATGAAAAGGTACACTGGGGAATTGGAGGCTCCTTGCTTAGGTTGGTGGGTCACAGACAATGTCATGGACTATCACCCTCAGTCAGACTCCACTGAGCCAGCCCCATGGGCTAGTTTCTCCTTTTATCCCCACATCTCATGCCGGCCATGAACCTCCTCTTGCTCAAACCTTAGTTCTCAAACTCCTGCCCTAGTAACAGCAGCAGCAACAGCATTGCCCGAGAACTTGTTAGAAATGCCTTTTTAGAAACTCTGGGGTGGGGCCACCAGTTGGTGTTCTCAAGAGCCCCCCAGGTGATTGTGGTGCTTACTCACATTTGAGAACTGTTCTAACCTGTCTGTGTGGAGTGAAAGAATGTCAGTTCTTACCCTAACTGGTCTTCATAACTGTTGACCTCAGCAACATGATTTACCTCCAGAGCCTCAGTTTTCACAGCAGAAAAGTGAGGCATTTGCATTACTTCTCAGGCTAATTCCTGCTCAGAGTGTATCATTCTGGGTCTCAAAGTCATTTGTAGGTCTTTCTTAAAATACAAATAAGCCATGTGACCCTTCCTCCCCAACCCCAGACTTCTTATGTTTCTCCCTGGGGATTCCCCATTGTGGTTTTCTTTCTACTTGGCACTTGATGTAAGATTTGATGCCAAGCATGTGGAAAGTCATTTATGGGGGAAAAAACCCTACACACACAACAGAAAGTGATTAGCTTATTGAACTTTGTGAAAATGGCATCTAGGAGTGGAACCCCTAATATCAGCAACTTTTGAACAATTAAACCTTTTCTAGTGGCTTTCCAACATGGGTGAACTTTTTGTCACTTGCTTCAAATCTTACATCATTTGTGAATTCAGGAAACCTATCCTGTGTGCCTGTTGCATGCCAGTGACAAGCTAGGCATGCTTGTGAACTGGAAATACAGGCCACAGTCCCGGGAGGGTCCTAGTCTCTTGAGTTTTCTGGCCCATAAACACACTTGATTCTCAATTAAATTTCAACCCTTCTGTCCCAGTATCATTTTCCATCCTGTGATCTGGGGGAGGCATCACAGGGCTGCAGCTGTAGGGTGTGCCTACCTCATCTGCACATCTGGCAAAACCCTCAGCACATGTGAAGGAAGGCTGCTCTAGCAGCTCCAGTTGGGGGGAGCCTGTTCTCTCTGAGGGGTGTTTTGGAAAAGAAAGCAGAGTGCAGAGGCAGTGCTGTCTTGCTGTGAGGCTAGAATCAGGCCCTTGTGAACTGCTCTGGTCTGCTCAGTTCCTGAAATGGTGCTGGGGATGCGGCTGTGTGTGCAGCAAACTTTAGCGCAAGGGAAGTTACACAGGTGGGGAGCAGTATTAACCCAGTCTTGGAACTTCCTGAGTTGATTCCTTACCATCAGGTAAGACTTTCCAGTAGGATGTGAACCGTGGCATCCATTCTTGAAATATGCAGAAATCTGTTTCATAAAAGTGCCAGGTCTCTGATTAGTTACCTTTTCTGAAAAGCTTGCAACACCTAGAACTTCCTTGACATTGGTCCCAGCTGTCATTCTGCCAGCAGTTTCTTCAGGTTCTGTTTAAACATTTAAACCACTGGATGGAAATCCCATCCACTGCAGTGCTGTGTAAATGGCATGTGCCATTGGGGAGTGTCTTTAGACTCTTGGTACTTTCATCTCTTTCCCTGCTGGAGGTGGAGAGCAGCCCTTAGCACAGTGATATTTATGAAACTACCTTAAAAACTGTAGAGCCATGTAAACAGCAGTTGTCTGGGTCAAGAATGTGAGGAGTAGAAGTCTCCCCTCCCTGTTTCTCCCCAAAAGTTTACCTTTAATCTTCAGAGTATGAAGTGCTGTGAGGAATGAATGTGAGGGAATGACTAATGTTACATGTGTGGACCAGAAAATTAGGTGACTGGTTCTCCTATAAGTTTAAATTGCAAATACCTGGGGATAAGTATATTTGGAGATAATGTAGATAATGGATTCAATGCTGAGTATGCCTACCATGAAATACCTATTGAGATTTTAGGTGGG
The DNA here is from genome assembly GCF_053883595.1 of Heterocephalus glaber. NCBI lineage: Eukaryota > Metazoa > Chordata > Mammalia > Rodentia > Bathyergidae > Heterocephalus > Heterocephalus glaber. Next base: position 26,725,787 of record NW_028258296.1, on the reverse strand, counting down.
AGATGGCTTGGTAGATAGCTGGCAAGTCTAGAATTCAGAAAAGGAGTCCTAATCTGGATTGGGGTCCTAACAAGTAGATTTTGACATGTGCTAAAGGTTGTGGGCCGCTCTAGTAAAAGAAACCCAAACACAGATCAGAGTAAATGGATAAGGTAAGAACTAACACGGAGAAGAAGAACAGAAAGGATGTAGACAAAAAGAGGCCACTAGAAGTGGTCAGGAGGGGGTCACTGGTAAACTTTGAGAAGCATTTCAGAGCAGTGGCTGAGGGGGTCATAGACTAAAGCTCTTCCTTCAGGCTTGTGGGCCCTTGTCTCAAGGACTTGCTCAGGTTCACCATGACTCTTTCCTTTGAGCCTAGTTCTATGCAGCTCTGTTTGATAGGTCACCCTGTGCCTTCTTACTTTCAGATCAAGTGTTTCCTCCCACATGCAACATAGGGAAGAATTTTCTCTCACTCAATTACCTCGCTGGGTACCTTCAGCCCAAAGCTGCAGAAGGGTGTGTGATGTCCAGCCAGCCCCGGGATGAGGAAGTACACATCATCGAGATAATCACCCCCAACTCTAACCCTTACAGGTGAGCAAGGATGTGTGTGTTTTTTCTGAATGGAGAAGAGATGAAAGTAAAAATCTTTCCTGATTCATAGGTAGGGAAAGAGCCCTGTAGCTCACAGAAGCCATGAAGAGGAAATAAGGCACATCGAGACAGTTTATTTTTTTGCATCTGTCGGTAGTTGCCATGCAGACAAGAAGAGTTCCTGAAGCCTGTTCTGAAGGACACAGTTACCCTTGCTCCATCATGATCCCCTCTGACTGACATTTACCCATCTTGAGAAAATTACAAAATATGACTTATTAACATAATATTCATTTTAGTAACGTCCTGTTTTGCATAAAGTTCTCTTCATAGTGTCCTCAGAGCACTTACCCGTGCAGATCTGTTTGCTTTAAAGCTCTGTGTGCAGGAGTGTGTGAGTGTGTTGGGGAATAGCTCTTCCAGGTGACATACCAAGGAACATTAGATCCAACTTGCCTCTCTCTCCTTTTCATTTTCTTCACGTCAGTTTCCTACCCTTGAACTGGAAATGTGACCCTCCCAATTGAGAATAATTACAGAAATTTTTTAAAAATGAAAAAGAAAAAGTTTTTTCTTCCGCCTTAGCCTATATTTCATAGGGACTAGTCACTTAATAATTTAAAGTTATATTGTAGAGGGATTTTTAAATTAAAATTATAATTGTTTTTATTTCAAAAGTGAAAAAAAAAAAACTACATGTCAGTTTTGGTAAAATTCCATTCTGTCTCACATGAGGAATTTTGTGGAAAATTCAGAAGGGATGGGAATAGAAATAATCTGGCAAATGTGCCATATTAATTGTGCCATATTAAGCCTAAGGCTTAATTGGGAATACCATTCATTTTGTGCTTTATAAGTGTGTAAAACCAAGATAGACATAAAGACTCTCTCCTTAAATTCAGAATGACAGAGCTGTTATTGTTTAATAAAAATTCTCTTTTATACTAAATTCTTCCAAACTGGGTTGTACTCATCAATTTTCTAGCAATCACTTGGTTGACCGTATGCTTTATTTTAATAACAGTATGTCCAGAAGTTTGAGAAAGTAAGTGAAGATAGGATTCTTACAATTGTTAATTGACCTTATGTAGGTCAGATTCTTCAGCCTGAGTACCTTCAGCTTTTGCCTCTTGTTTTATTCTGAAGTTTCCTAATTATTTTACCACCCCGCCTCCCTCCTCCCTGTCACCAGCTGCCCTTTCACCAAACTGCCACTCACTTCTTGTTTCTTGTTTTGAAGGACTCTGAGCATATAGCGAGTTGGACTCACACAATGAAAGTGTTATAGATTGAAAAAGCAACAATTCTGCTTTAAAAATAAACTATTCTGGCTTGTTCAAGTTCATTTCAAACAGTGGCTACATTAAATAACCACCTTTTTTCTTCCCTAAGAAGAGAAAAACTTGAGCAGCTAATTGTCAGCAGGCATGTATTTCTATTGTTATGTAAAACCATTTTGTTATGTGTGCAATAACAATCTGTTTTGCACATGTCATTTGCCTGGGATGGACTCCAGCTTTTTAATCAACTGGCCAGACACTAGAAACAGGAAGACTTGGAAGAGGGGAGATAGCTGCAATGCTCTGGCATTTAGGTCCTAACTTTGCCTTTGTTTTCCATTTTCAGTGATTTCCAGGTGGATATAATAATTGACATAAGACCTTCTCCAGAGGATTCTACAGTGGTCAAAAATCTCATCCTGATCTTGAAGTGCAAAAAGTTTGTCAACTGGGTGATCAGATCTTTTGATGTTAAGGGGAACCTGAAAGTTATTGTAAGTTGATTGAATATTTCTTTGTCTTGATGAATGGCAGTAAACTGTGCTTATGTGTGTTGTTTTTGTAAAGGTACTAGCTCTTTGGACTCTAAACTGTCTCAGGTTTTACTTTTCTGAAAGGGTTTGTTCTTGGCTTCTCCTGACAAGGGTGGTCATTGTGGCCAGTTGCTTAAAATATGGTCTCTAGGGATAAGACAGACTTGGGTTTGAGTCTTGGCTCTTCCATTTACAAATTATGACCTTGGACAAACCCTAGTTGCCTCATTTGTGAAATTCCCAAAATGCACTTTCTAGACATAGTAAATGTAGGATAATTAACACTGTTCAGCCTTTTATGGTTGAATGTCCTGTAAGGGCCTTAATATACTGAATAATGTCCTTAATGTCCTGAATATCAGATTTTATTTGGGGTTATATATTTAGGGAAGTTATGGAAAATTAGACTGACTCCCCACTAACATCATAGACTTTTCTTTTTGAGTTAAATATACATGTTATCAGCATGAGTTTTTGCTTGCTTCAAATTCTCAGGGGTGGAACACTGACAGAAGACTCAAAGAACTTTGAGTATGCCCCAGCCTTTCCTTTAACATCCTATTTCATGAAAGTCATGCGCTTAGGAGACTTTTCTGGTAGGCATGAAAGGAAACAGCAACTAGCTTCTTGAAAAGTTGAACATTAGAGCCTGGTAAAATAAATTTTACCTCAGATATGTTTTGGAAATCACTATTGGCAGAATATTGGAGTGAATCTTATGGAAAGTTAAAGAAAAATCTCTCTCATTTTTAAAAACTCCTTTAGCATCTCTTTTGTAAGCTGAAAGCTTTATGCATTATCTTTTTGAAAACATTTGACCAATTTCTATTTCACCTGTATTCGATCATTTGGAGTGTATTTTATGAGAGAGGGCTGTCTTTGGTTTTGGTATTATTCATTCATGCATGGCACCTTCCATGCAAGATAGCATGAGCAAAGCCAACAGTTACCTAGGCAACATCATGTAAATGACTTGCTGGAGGCAGCAGGAAAAGCCAGAGCACATGCATCTTAATTTTAAAGTAATCTTTTCTGGTTCCTGTGGGTTTTTACTTTTTTTCCTCTCTTAAACTTTGAGAGGGTCCCAATAACTCATTATGTGTAACAGTGATATATTAATTTGGTGTCAAGCACAAAGCCCAGCCGTGATTTTTCTGAACTTTTATTGCCTTCCCTGACATGGCATGAGGGGTGTTGGTGACCTGGGGTGTCTCCTGATTTTGCTGCCTGGCATACCATGCAAATGTTTTTAATTTCAGAATAACAAAAACAGGAAAGGGAATCATGCTTGGAAAGGCAAAAACCATACGGTATATTTGAATTCCCAGCCAGAGTTCTTGTATAAATATTCTTTCAGCCCTGACCCTTCAGTGGCTCTTTCTCTCCCTGAGTATGTGTGCCTGGTCCGTGGCAGCCCAGAGTTCACTGGGAATGTCCCATCTCTTATACGAATTAGAAAGGCTAGAGATGAGATCGCTCATCCCAAGAAAGATCTGTTTATGTTCTTCTCCTTGGCTGTACTCCTGTTCCAGGCCAATTTTGGACAATGCATGACAACATTACTAAACAATTAGATAATGTTTCATGATGTTCTTTTTTCTTCTCCCAGTCAGTTTCATGCTTGGTGATTTCCTTACTCCCTGTCTCAGATGTGAATTCTGACTAGGCTGTGGGAGAAAAAAAGGTACCCGGTAATTAAAAGGTTACTGCTTAGAAAGGGAGAAATGTTTTTATGAGACCATTTTTTTCTAGTATTTTAAGTATAGACAGCATGATGGAGTGGAAAGAACCCTGGCTGTGGGTCAGACAGTGCTAGACTCAAGACTAGCAAATATTGGGCAATCTAATTGAATACTGAATTTGTTTACTCATCTGTGAAATGGGTATGATGTTAGCACTCATTTTCAGTGGTTTAACTGAGTTGGTTCATTTGTTCATTCATTCATTCAACAATTATTGGTTAAGGCCTATAGGATATTTCATCTAAAGTACTGGACACAATGCCCACACATCTTGAGTTCTCTGAGAGTCTCTGATTATGTGAGTCTCTGGTTCTCCTTCTCTAACACAGGAATAGCCACACCTCTCGCCTTATTTTAGAGGAGGATTAAATAATATATGTAAAGCTCCTCACATGGTGCCTAACATTCCTTCCATAAGAGCTCTCTTTGAGAGTATATCTGTAGAAACAATTAGGGCATTTCTCTAAACAAGGTGAAAACAAAGAAAAATGTCTACTAAAGTAGACATAAGGAGCTTGATGGGGTAACTTTAAATAAGAGCACATTAAACATGGATGGCTTGTGCCTGTGCAGGCAGAATGCACCCTTCAAATGGCAAAATGGTTCAAAGAGATCAAAAGGTTTTGCTGGGCAAGAATGGGAACCCTGGATGTGTCCACACCGTCATGTCCAGCTCTGGCTCTTTCCTCAAGTTCCACATGGCCAACGCTTAATCACTTTCAAAGCAGGGGAAAAACCTGGAACATAAAAGAAGAGATCAAGTAAACTTGATCTTCTTACACTGTTTTATGTGGCCTTGGGATTTACAGAGTTGTGGTGGAAAGCTTATTCTTAGAAAAGTCATTTTTAAAATCAGTGAATATAGGCCCTACCCTCTTTGGCCCACCTTCCCCTAACATCCCTCCCCGAGGGCAGTTCTGATACAAATATGGGGGTCAAAGGGTAGCGGCACTTAGACTTATTAACCTAGCTCATCATCTTTCCTAAAGAAAGATGTGGCTGAGCAAGATGGTGTGGTATTTAGAGACCTGCTTGAACTCCCCCTTACCTCCACTATAGTTGGAAAAAGTCTGAGAACTCCAGGAAATGAAGAGAAAAGAATTTGCTCAGTGCTGAGAACCAGCTTGTCTACTATTATCCTGAGACTTGCTGCTTTATAAATGTGTGGATAGATATCTAGTCTTGTAGGAAGTTCTTGTCCTTAAAGGGGTACTGACAGCTCCTATAATGTAATGTGGAAAGGTGTAGACAGATTATTCCATATTGTTATAAAAGGACAGTTGGTAGTTATGATAACATTCTGTAAATACAGTATTTTCTCAGCTGTACAACAACATGAAAGACCAGGGCAGATGAGGCCAAGCAGCATTGTTTAGGCCAAGGTTGTGATTCCAGCCAATCAAAACGATCTGCTGCTTTGAAAAGCTGGAAGGAGCTGTGCTTAAGAAACTGCTGGTGAACAAATAAGTAAAATGCTCTAACAACTAATTGGATCCTGCTTTACCTTATTTTAGTTTTCTTTCTTTCCTTTTCTCTTTTTTCTTCTTTCCTCCCTCTTCCTGCTTTTCCTTTCCTTGTATTCCTCCAAAAAGTTTTCCCTGAATCGGAGTAAGAACTAAACCATTCTGAATCTGTGAAGCTGAGTTTACAGATGGCTGCAAAACTTGGTTAAAACTCCATCTGGTTCCTTTATGTGCAATGTTCCTTTATGTGACTGGTCAGTCTGGCAGTCTTCTCTCACATAAGCACTTTGGGTAATAGAAAAACAGACTGGGTGAGATCCTTTAAGCTTTGAAGTGAAGTATATGTGTCCTCAGCCAGTCTCCTGTGACCAAAGAGGCCAAGAGAATTTAGAGCCTGTGAATCTTTTATGGTTTTACAGTGGGAAAGGATTAATATTTAGTCATGTTAGGGGCAAACAGAATGGGAAACAAATGAGGAATTTAGGGAAAATGCTGCATATATACGGGAGAAAATCACTGGGCATGGAAATTAAAGTGCCTTTTATTCAGCATGAAAATGGCATAATCTGCACACTGAAAGGGCTCTCCACCCTGTTGGAGCAGTTGTTGAAAATGTGTCTTCCCATTGAGGAACCCGATGAAGCATTCAGCTCCCCTGGCCTCCGACAAGGTCACTGCTACAGGAGTCAGCAGGTAACACAGACATTTACCTTCTAGGTTCTGGTTACTAAGAGTCTGTGTATACCTCTCATTTTACTAATTACACAGTGAAACTAATTTTATGACCTCCATATTTTACTGAATAAAATTTTGGTACCTAGAGGAGTGATAACTTTAATTAACATTTTAGAACATAAATTGTAGCCATATTCAGTTGATTAGGATTGGCAAATGAACACTATTAAAAGATTGCTAAGATGATCATAAATTATAGATAAAATATAAACATTTGTTGTTTAACCATGTGGAATTTAATAAAGTTGGGATAGTCTCCACAGTGAAGTCACTAGGCTGTGACATCTTTCATTTAAATACAGGGCACAGGCCTGGGGATTTAGCTCAGTGGTTCTGGCACCTGCCTCGCAAACACAAGGTCCCAACTTCAATCCCTGGTACCAAAAAAAATTTTTTTAAATAAATAAATACAGGGCACGAAAGTAGAAGCGCAGACCTTTTTTGGTCATATAACATGTACACCTGTATTCTTTATATATAATTTTAAATAAAAATAAGAAAAGAAGGTTTGATATACATATCTGGTGTTGTATATTAATAATGTAACCATTAAACTAGTTCTGTAGGGATAGATGAGGTATGTTTAGCATGTGACTACTTACATAGCTGTCATTGGATTATTTTTTATCAATACAAGCAGTGCAAATGCTGTGATTACATAGCATGAATAGATGTCTCTTCATCTGCTGTTAAAGGTTTTTTACACCAGTGTTCTTAGCCCAAGGAAAATAGGAATCAAAAGAATAGTCTCTTATGTACAATCTGGAGTTAATTATTATTATTTAAAGTGTTTTTTGATTTTTGGAGTCATGAGTGAAATTTTGCTGGTTGTTTGTTTGTTTAGGCTCCCAACAGTATTGGCTTTGGGAAAGAGAATGAAAGATCCATGACAATGACCAGATCAATAAGAAATGACATTCCTTCCACCCAAGAGAATTTGGTGAAGTGGGCTTTGGATAACGGCTATAGTCCAGTGACATCATACACACTGGCTCCGGTAGCTAACAGATTTCATGTTAGAGTTGAAAACAATGGTAAGCATGACTTTTTTTGGAGGTCGTTGTATGAAAAATACCCTCCAAATGAAGCTTTCCAGTGAGGAACTCTCACTTCAGCCTGAGTGGTGCTGTTTTTCTGTTGCACTTTTTTTTTTTTTTTTTTTTTGCTTAAATTCTTTTATTGGTTCATTTTAGGTATACAATATGTTCACACTTATCATTGGGTGCTTGTACCTGTACATGATGTATCTTAGTTCTTATTTTTTCCCCATTACCTGTACGCCCTTCACCCCCTCCACCCTTCCCTATTTACATAGACTTTGTTTCCATTTTTTTTCTCATAATTTTTCCTTGCCCTTCTTTCCTTTCCCCTTCCCCTCCCACTTCCCCTACCCCTTTGGACCTTTTCTTCCTATTTCAAATTTTCTACCACAAGGCATATACTTATCTAGAATTGTGACAGATTATTTTAGCCAAACTATAATACAGATTTTCATAACACAGAGTTGATTGTGTCAGAAAATTATGTTATAGATCATATTTATTATGATTATATTAGGAATAAATTACCCTGGGTTCTTCTTTCAGAGGCATTTAATAACCATATGTGGCTGAAGAGAGAGATGGTTAGGACTGCAGGAAATAAGTTCAAGGTCAGAGGCTGAATCTTGCAGAAAAATGGTCAGGAGGCTCATACTTGGGCTTTGTTACCCAGAGGGAGGGAAAGAGTTGTCACTCTCTTTTGATGGAGCAGAAAGCAGAGGCTCAAGTTCTCCAGGATTTCCAGTCTTATAACTAACATAACTCGAGCTCCAAGTTTTCTGAGCTCCTGATCTGTTTCTCACCTCCTGGTCCCACTGAGTGCAGGGACAGTAGAATGAAAGTTACAAGTTTAGGTTCAAGTCCCAGTGCTACCATTTATTCACTGTTTGGAGAGAAGGTGTATAACCTTTGAGCCTCAGCTTTTTCTTCAGTAATTTGGGGGAAAATAATAGCACCTACCTTATAGGGTTGTTGTAAAAGTTTTAATTAATGTATAAATTAAAGACCCTCCAAAGCTATGACTTCTTTGGGACCCATACAGCTGTAGCATGTTTTTCAAAAGGATTATATTGAAGGAGAATTCAAATTCACAGGTCATCTTCATGTCCAAACTCTACTGATGTGGATTTGACTTCCAGTATATACCAGTTGGCCTTAGATACTGAGTAGAAAGTAGGGAATACTACGGAAATAATTTTTCTTTAAATTGTTGAGAATATGATAGAATATTGAATATAGATTGTATGGAAATCTCTCTCTCTTTGAAGCAATAAGTGTGTCTGTGTAGCTCTTTGTTTTCCCCTTTGGTACTGAGTTCTGAAAGTGTGGGAAACCCCGTACCTTCTAGAATTTAGCAGTTAAAAAAGAAAGTAGCAAAATAATTTTAAAATCCAAAATTGGGGCAAAGAGTGTAGATTATGGTACAGCACTTGCCTAGCATGCTTGGGGCCCTGGGTTTGATCCCCAGCAATGTAAGAAATAAATATAAATAAAAATACTGTTATTGTTTCAGGAAATCTTTTGAGAGTTTTTTTTAAATTTCTAATTTCAAGGAAAGTATTCTAATGGCTTTTGAATGGAATAATATTGCCCCACCTAACTTACTCTAGTCACAGATGTTTAGCTTCTATTTATATATTATAGAAATTATCTACCAAAACATTTCTCAATCTTGGCTGTACATTTCATTCGTATAGGGCACTTAAAATGTGTTAATGATTGCATCTCACCCCAGAGAGTCTAAGTTTTAATTGGCTTGGAGTATAACCTGGGGATAGGGATTTTTCTTAAGCTCCGAAAGTGATTTTAATGTACATCCAAAGTTAAGATACTGATATAATCCAACTCCCTAATTTTAAAAATTGGGAAACTGAGGAACAAGAAGCCACTTACCAAGAGCCACCCAGTTAGTTGGAGCACCAAGACTGGAGTTCAGGCTTCCTAGTTGCTTTTAAACATTGCTTGTTAAATATAATTTTTCACTGCCCATTCTGTGCTAATTTTTCCTGCTCTGCCTCTTACTGTGATGATCGTGGCCTGGTATCACACATTGATGATGATTTGCCCTCTTCTGTTGCCACAGAGGAAATGAGAGATGAGGAAGTTCATACCATCCCTCCTGGGCTACAGATCCTGCTGGACCCAGTCATCCTGCCTGGCCCGGAGAACCCACCCTTCCAGGGAGGGGGTAGCCGAACTGGAGGTCTCCCCTTTCCTTTTCCTGATATCTCCAGGAGAGGCCGGAAGGAAGGAGGAGAAGATAGGATCCCTAGGCTAAAGGATTCTGTCATCTCCAGTGTACAACTGTTTCCTGGTCCCAGAGAACCGGAAGAGGCACAAGGGAGCATGGATATTGTCCCATCAGTCAAATGTGACAATGAAAAGATGATTGTGGCTGTAGAAAAAGATTCTTTTCAGGTCAGTACAGTCTGTTAGAAGAGAGAAGAGAAGCCACTTCCTTTCCCATTTTGCCCCATTCTGTGTTCACGCTCTTTTACTTTTGAACTTTGGAGACTTGGTATGGTTTTTAGTTGGATGGTCCCACTTCCCCTTGGCTGTGACTCTCACCTGGTTCCTGTTGTTCTCAGTGAAGGGGAGGGGGATCCCAGAGCTTTGTATATCAGTATTTTGCTATTGAATTTCCAAGACCAGCAAACACAGTTCTTAGGCTGTTCACACACAGGTGGTCAGCCGGGAAGAGGTGAGTGGGGGAGGGGCAGGATACAGGCCTTCAGCCACTTTTACTTGGAAGTCGGGCCGTGTGTGTTAACTGTGTAAAGCAGAACTGCCTATGAGTCCTCCAGGATATCTTTGGTGGTTGTTATTTCAGACCAACGGCTACTCAGGGATGGAGCTCACCCTGTTGGATCCTTCCTGCAAGGCCAAGATGAATGGCACGCACTTCATTTTGGAGTCTCCCCTGAATGGCTGTGGAACTCGGCGCCGGCGGCAGTCAGCCTCCCGTGGTGTGGTTTACTATAACTCTGTGAGTGTTCTTCACAACAAAGTTTTGCCCTTCTCCAGAGAATTGCTGGGTATTACCTTAAGATTAGTCTTATCTTCCTATGAAAATGATGTACCTGAATAAAGCCAGGAGTCAGTTCTCAACAAAATGTGATGCACCTTCCCCTGAGCTCTTCATTTGCTTTATTGGTGAGTCTGGGAGTTGGAAGGCCTTATTTTCTCACCTGGACTTGTGGTGATCTCACTCTCTTTCTCCTTCCATCTCCCAATGGCAAAGGGTTCACTAGAAAAGTGACCCTGACTTCTTTCTATGGCCAGCCCTTGGGCTAACTGGGAGACTCTCTAACCAGGTGTATGGTCTGTCTGGCCTCACTTGGGTCTTATCCAGAAGTGAGAGGGCTTCTCCTTTCCTCATAAATAAAGGTCCAAAAAGAGAATTTAAAAATCTAAAAGGACTTGGAAAGAATTACGAAGTCACCTTCTCCACTTCTAGGAAAAACCCTACATTTAGAATTTATCTGGAGAAAGATTCCACAGATTTCTCTCCGTGATAACCATTACGGTCACTAACCTTCCAGCAGTCTTTCTTCTCAGTTCATCTAATCTTTTCAGTTTAAATCTGTTTTCTGAGAGAGAGACTATGGTAGGCAGTGAATTTAAAAAGGATCTGAAACATGAAATCTCACAAGAACTTCCAAGTACTAATTTTGTAGTTATGGCTGTACTTTCAATGGTAAGAATAAGGCTCAGACATCCTCTGTCTGCCTTTGGCACAAAGTATCTGCCTGTGTACTCCGAATGCCTACTCCAACACTGACATGGGGTGGGGTGGCTGTGGCTGCTGTTCTTTCCCCTGACAGGCTGCAGGTAACTTGGCCCAATCCAGAGAAGAGGCTGGAGACGGGGGGCTCTGGTCAGTGTGGTTATATGGCAGTGGCTCTTCTGTGGGCCCAAGTTTAGTATTCCTCAGAGAACCTCAGAGTGCCGGAGGTGGAAAAAACTCTGAGATGATCTCATTCAATTTCCTTATTTCACAGGTGAGGAAATTGAACTCTGGGGAGTTAAAAGATTTGCTTAGCTTCAGGTGACTAGTTAATGGCAAATCTAGGATTGAACCCAGCTTCCTGATCTCTTGTCCAGTAATCTTTCTTCAGTAGCAGGCTGGCCTAGCAAATACCCCTTTGTTATACAAATAATTTATTAACTTTTTATTTCATGCTAATTACAACATTAATTTTCTTGTAGATGTAGTGAATGTCATATATTACTGCTGTACTTGACTTTTAGCATTTAAAAACTGATATCCAAATTAACACCAGTGTTGTAGTCAGAAGGATTCAGCAAGGGAATACATTAAATATAGGACACACAACTTTAAGGTTATTTTATGATAATTACCCAAAGATTTAAATGCAAAGGAGCGCAAGAGATTAACTGCACACTAGAAGCCCAACGGATTCAACTGAGGGCCTAGATCCCAGCAGTTTCCCACACAAGTCCAGCTGAAGGCCTAGAGTCCAAGGCAGTGTCCTCCTTGAGTCCAGCGAGTGGCCTAGGGCCCATGGCAATATATCATGCTCTTCTGTATTGAAGATCTGCTCCTGGAAGGCCCAAAGGCCAGTGGTGGAAGCCAGAAAATCTATGCTGGTGAGATGAAGGATTTCTGCCACCAGGCTGAGGGATCCACATTGGACCCAGGAAGTGATGCTCACAGTGAAGATCAGAGCTCCCCTGATGAAAACAGCACATTCCCAGCAAGAGTGAGGTCCCGAGTTCCTCCTTCGATGAGAGCAGTCTAATTCATATCAGGAAAACCATCCGCAGCAAGCTTCTCCTAGATAATCAGCAGGCCAAGATCTTCCCCTCCAGTTCTCTTTTTATGGCTATTGGTAACAGTCCTCAGGTGGATACTCCACACCCAGACCGCACTGATTCAGTTCACCTGGGCATTACAAGGTGACCTTTAATCAATCCACCCCATCCAGTAACAGGGTATGATACTGTTAAGGACAAAAATTGCTTCAGGAGATAAAGGCATATCATGATCTCTTAAAGACCCTTCTTTTTCATATATTTTTATGTACTTTATTATGATTATAGTGTAAGCAATAGCCTGAGTACTTGTTTCAATTGCATCAGTACTTTCTTTTGAGAACCTGATAAAGAAGAGGCAGTTTTTCTTCATACTCTTCCTGTTCTATTTCCTTCAGTGAATATTTTAATTGTTTCAGTTATAACTTTTTCTAGTAATTTTTTTTAGAATTATAATGTGTTTTTGTTTTTCATCATGTTCATAATCCAATATTGAGCGGAAAGAAATTAGGATTTTATTTATAGAGTCATGGTCTTGAGTGACCGTCTCCATATTATTTAGAACTAATCCAGGAACAATAACTTCAACCAGTGTTAAGATAGATTTTCCTCGAAAAGAACATATCTTTTTCTGCATCTGTATACCATACAGAAGGATATTGGGAAAGAAATGAGCAAGAGGAGTGTAAGAGAAAAGATGAGATTGGCTCCATTGTAAACCCGAGGCTCTTTGTTTCTAATTGAACCCAAACTTTTTGCAAATCTTAAAGAGAACAAATAATAAAAGCTCTTTGCAGTAGCCAACTCTTAGTATTGCTTAGGGTTTTTAATATAAAGACCTAAAGAAAAGAACCCCCCCGAATATATGTAAGTTTGTTGACAACCCCATTCAACTCTATTTCAGTGTGTAGAGTTTTCGCACTCCAGGTAATAATTTATAATTATTTAATGTAATTATCAAATCAATCTGTATTTTTCACCAGGGAAAATACAAATTTTCGTTCAGATCTTTTCTAGAACGTGCATTGTTCTTATTTCTTTTATCACTGTGAAGATGAAATCCTGAAAATCTTGTAGTTTTTTATATTGAAGTCGGATTTTTAATTTGCACCTGAATTGTTACATGTGTATTCACATGATACAGACCCAAATGTCCATGGTTAGGTTTTCTGTAACAGTGATTGTGCTTCCTTTGCCTTTTAGATTGTGATACAGGTCCCGTCGCCTGGGGACAGCAGTGGCTGGCCAGATGGTTATGAAGATTTGGAGTCAGGTGATAATGGATTTCCAGGAGATTTGGATGAAGGAGATGTTTCCCTCTCCAGCCGTCCTGAAATTGTGATGGTATGTATTGGCTTTTAGTAGGTAGTATATGGAGAATGTTGTCCATTTAGTTGGCTTTCATTAGGGACTATCAGAAAATAAAGTTATATGTTAAAAGGCACAGCTTATAAAGCTATCAGGCCTTCATCCTTCATGTGACTATGATTTAATTTTATCTTTGGGTTTTTTTCCAGTTTAATTGTAGCTTGAGGCAGCTGGGGAATCCCAGCAGCTTCCAGGACCAGCCCAGTGGAAACATCACTTTCAACATGGAGCTGTACAACACTGACCTCTTTCTGGTGCCCTCCCAAGGGGTCTTCTCTGTGGCAGAGAACGGACACATTTACGTTGAGGTGAGACCTTAACATCGGCCTTGGGCTTTCAGCTCAGCTCTGAGTTGCAGTTCCGGAGACAATAGCTAATGCACCTCATGTGGGCCTCTTCCTTCCTCTCCTCACAGCCCTCCCCAGCTCTGGATGATGGCTTGGCTCACAAAATGCTTCAGGTTGCTTTCTGAACAGAACAAGAAAATTCAGGATTTACTACATTATGCTAAAGGGAGAGAATATTTGATAAATAAATATGAAAAATAAAAAGGACAGAGTATGGATTGTAATAAAGCCCTGTGCTTGCTTTGAAGCTAGCATTTTTTAGAACAGCAGTTCAGAAGTTTCAGTGTCAGAGTTAACCATGGAATGTTTCAAATCGCCTCACATATTATCTTTTAAATTGCACTTATTTTTAAGTGAAATACTATTGGCTACCTTTCATGAAAATGATCTTTTCTGAATCATTATTTAAATATATACATTTATTTAAACTATTTCCTATGTAAAACCAATAATCATGATAGCATAAATCTGGAAAGAATGAAAAATGTTAGGTAATAGTAATAATAATGAAATAAGAGCAGCTAACTTTATTGCTGATGTACGATATGCCAAATACTATTGTAAGTATTGTAATTAGTTAACTCTTTAGAGCAATACTGTGAGAATGGACAGATAGTAACTTCATTGTATGGAAAATTGAGGAACAAACTTGTCCAAGATCACCCAGCTACTACCTAGTAGAGTTCAGACTGAGACCCCCCCCCCCCCACAAACTATGTGGCTCCATAATCCACACCATTGTCCACTGGATGCTATTGTTATTTATCCTCAAAGTGCCATTTGAAAGGGAAAAAAACATAACCTCTTATCAATGCAAGTATCTAGCTTCACAGATTAGACTCTAGCAAAGGCAAATCTCCTATGGCACCAGACTGTTGTCACTGTGCCTTGGGCAGAACTTGTAGTGTTCCACTGGGGGTATTGTCTGCCAGTCTTAAGGGATGTTGTCATCTGATGATCTGGTTTGGGTGCTAAGCTGCAAGCTGGTGTTCTGCATTACTGTGAGAGGGGAGAGAAGCTTGAGGGGTTGAAATAGGTTAGTACCTTATGTTAAAAGTGACTTCAGTGCACGTATCTGTTTTAAAAAGACAGATAACTCTCACATCTGCACTGGCTCTGGGACCAAGCCCACTGGCTCTAGATGTTTTTCTTGATCATAGAGATTATGTCTCTCCTCTTTTGACCTCCTGTTTTGAGAGTGTTTTTCTTTCTTTGGGTGCCCCTACATTCCCTGCTGAGGAAAAAGCACTGCTTTCTACATGCTGTTCCTAATCATAGCTCTCTCCTAATCCAAGGTTGCTGTTTTCCTCTCGCTTTCCTGGCTGCGCAATCCACATGCGCCTTTGGTCAGCGGCTTCCCATTGTGCTGTGGATTTTAGCGGCATTGTTTAACTGCACTTTGTTCTTTTCTAAATATGTGCCTGGCTTGGCTAATTTATGGCTTTGCTAGTTTATCCTAATCAGTGGTTAATCTTCCTTGTGTATCTTACCCTGGATATTTTGGGGCTTTTTCCTTCATCCTTGCAGTGTTGGGTTACTTGAAATATATTATTGGTAGGTTTTTCCCTCCCTTTTTATTCTTGTTTTCCCACCATATCCTTTCAAATATCATCTGTATTGTGTGTAGTTAAATTTAGTAAAAAGTGGACCAAATCTTTGTACCAAAATATTTTAAGTATTGAGTACATCAAGGAGAATTTAGGGATGGGGAAAATGTTATAAACTGTTTTATTTTAAAAATTGATTTAAACTACCTAAAATATAAGAGAATCTGTAAATGTTTTGCTAAATAGGACAGCAACCAACTATGCCTCATCTTTGTTTTCCACTTTGCACTCCACTGCTAGTAGGAAATTTTTTTTACTTAGGTTAAGTGAAACTTATAAATCATTGACTTGGTCTAAAGAACTACTTCCTGGTTTCTTCTCCCTGACATTCTTATCCTTTCCCCAGATCTTCCATTCCCTCTAGGCCACAATTCCTCCTCTAATCCAAGACATTAACAGTTCTGCCGCCTGTTCTTTGGTCATCTTTGGGTGATTGTTATTAATATAATGGCAATTTCTCTTTTAGTTAATTTGTCTTGAAGAATTAAAGAAGAAAACAGTTTGTAACCCTCCAAATTTAAATCTAGAATCATGCTACTAATTGACTGCCTAGAAGCTGTGTTGTTCACATGTAACATTTTTTATTCATACATATCTGCAGCACATAAATGATTACACTTATCGTGGGGAATTGGTACATGTACATAATACATCTTAATTCTTTTCTTTCCATCCCCTACCCACTGCCCCCTGTTCTTTGCAACTCTTGGTCCCCTTCCCATTTGTAAAAGCTCTGTTTTCATTTTTCTTTCTTTAGTTCTTTTTTCATCCCCCCCGCCAATTTCTTGTTAGCCCATCCATTTGAAAGAGGTCTTCCTATTTTCTGTTTATCTATTATTTGTGTGTGTGTGTTTCTCAAAGTGGGATTTATGCTTTCTGCCATACAGAAAGATAAACTTGAGGCATTTGTAGGTAAATAGATGTTCCTTGAGGGCATAATATTAAGTGAAGCACATATAACTTCTACATTCCTAATCTGATTACCTAGAAGTCAGACTACCCAGAGCTTGTTGTTGAAATGTAACTTTTATATTACTGATTCTCTCACTAACTATACCGTATAAGTATTACTGTCTTCATTCTTTAATTGAGGATACTGAGTCTCAGGGTACACACATGAGCAGCAGAGCGTGTGGTTTCCTTGAACTTGTGTCACTCCAAAGCCTGTAGTGTTCTACTACTCACTTACTGTCCATTTCGTTTGTTTGTTTAGCATTGCTGGGGATCAAACCCAAAACCTCACACATGGAGGGCAAGTGCTCTACCTTGAAGTTGTATCCCCAGCCTTTCAGTATATTTAAGCATAAAAGATTTGCTGATATTTTTTCCCCTCCAAGACAACTTTTTGGGATACCCTAAACATTCTGCCATTACATACTTCCTTTGAGAGTAAGATTTGCAGTACTTTTGTTAGACATTTTTAGTGAGTTGCACATGATGAGCTCTGAGCTCATGTTAAAGGATACTTTTTGCTACTAGGATATATGTAATTTACCATCTTTCCAAGATAGAATATCTTGTTCTGCAGAAATACTATAAAAATAATAATGTGTGAATATTTACAGAATGTCACTCCAAAGTGACATTGTCATTATCGTCTTCATTAGCATCCTCCTGCTTTCATCATCTTCGTTGTTGAGTACTGTATAGTACTCACACAGAGATCTTTCATATAGTGCTGTGGATTCAAAGCCCCATTTGGTGTCAGGGATTTCCCCTGGGTATCTCAGAATGGAAAGTTTATTTATCTCTCCACATCTTTTGAAAGGATCGTGGGGCTTTTGGCCCATAGGTAAGAACTAACTTTATTTCTAAAGTGTCTAAGTTTATTTTGATCCTAAGTTTAGTTGAGGAATGAGGCATATAGAAGGAGGAAGGGCAGTTCACAAAGTGATCCACATGTTACCAAATGGAGAATCAGTCTGTTCTGGGGATTTTAGCTGAGTTCAGGATAGTTGAGGTTTGATTCTGTTTATACTTCGCTAACCACTACTTCCTGTTTCTAAAGAAAAGAACCTTAACAAGATTTGGACATGGCCCAGACAAATGTTTTGTAAGAGGGAAGTGTAAATGAGTTGGAACTGTTTCCAGATTAGATTTCCCTTAAAATAACCGTGGGCTTAAAGAGTGAAGGGAGAGTATTTGGCAAGGCTGGTGTGGTCCTGTGAGCAGCTGGGACACTTTGCCAGGCCTGTGATGGCCACCAGATTGCATTGTCTGTTATCCAGCCCCAGAGGCAGCTCTGCCTACTCCCTAACAAAGGAGAACTTAAGATGAATCTGGAGTTTTACTGTAATGTTCTAGGTTTGCTCTGATTTGTTGCAGTTTAGAAGCTCAGTCTTTCCTGCCTGTGTTAACTAGATTCTGCCTCTCTACTTTTTTTTTTTTTAGCAATTTTTAACACACTGCTATAACATTAGGGCTTTTAGCTGTGGGTGTTTTACTTTGGAAAATTCAGTCAGGTGCATGGTGTGCTTTTATTTTCATCTCTCAGGAGTTCTGGCAGGTTGAGACAGACATTCATGTTGCATTTGAAACATAGTAGGATAACACTTGAACTAAATAATTCACTGTCATCATCCATATCAAGTTTAAATGGAAAATATCTCTTTAATGAATATATGCTACTACCAAACATGTTTTGAAAATAAAGTAATATCTCATCCAAAGGGCTATATTGGTATATTGTCTTCATGCTTAAATAAAAGACGCTTACTAATGTCTGAATTTATCTTTCTGTTCTTTTGTAGGTGTCTGTCACTAAGGCTGACCAAGAACTAGGATTTGCCATCCAAACGTGCTTTATCTCTCCATCTTCAAACCCTGATAGGATGTCTGATTATACCATCATTGAGAACATTTGTCCTAAAGATGAATCTGTGAAATTCTACAGTCCCAAGAGAGTGCACTTTCCTATCCCACAAGCTGAGATGGATAAGAAGAGATTCAGCTTTGTCTTTAAGTCCATGTTCAACACCTCACTGCTCTTCCTGCAATGTGAGCTGACACTGTGTACCGAGAAGGAGAAGGATCACCAGAAGTTGCCTAAGGTGTGTGGGACTTCCATCCAGAGGGACTGGCTTTTTGGCATTGTTACACAAGATAGTGACCTCCTGGGGAAGTTGAATCCCAGGTTATTTCAAGTTGAGGCTTTTGGTTTTGGAATCGCCCAGTTGAAGTAATAAAATCAGTGTGAGCAGGGAACCGTGAGTTTTATGGAGTCTTGTAGAATAAATCCTGATGGTATGTTTTTTTTTTCTTTCTATGTATGCTACTTAGTCGTACCTTATGAGTGATAAATCAGTACTGTTTTCCATTGAGGGAGAGGCTTGGCTTTATCTCTGGCTAGTGAGCTAGTGTGCAGTGCCAGAATTGCAGCAAGGCGAAAGGACAAGTTCAGTGTGAGGATTAATTTTTCCAGGTCCCGCTGAGACTTGGATTACAATTGTTTTTTGACCTTCTCTGTATGAATTATAAGGTTGACTTGTCTCAGAAGGATTTCTAAGGGAAACTAAAAAATATTTTACTTTTTCTCAGTTTCATATCAGTTCATTGTGTTTATCTCATGTCACTCCTCATATTGAACCAGTACATTCGGTTGCCATAACAGAAATCAGAACCCTTTGGCCTTGCTGGAATGCTACTGCAGGGGTTCCACAAGGTTAATTATGATACCTCGTTAGGTTGGCCTTATGTGGGAAAGGAATCTTCTGTTATAACTTTGTTTCAGTGACTTGCTATAATTATGTGTGACTTCCTATGTGCATTTATGTGGTAGATACCACACAGAATAAGGTAGTTTCTTATCCTTTTGTAGGCACTTATCAATCTCAGAGGCTAAGAATCAAGCTGTATCATTAATAATGTATTGTAGAAATCTCTTATTTAATATATAGGCTATAAGAAATAGGTGTAGAAGGAAAAATGATCATATTCTACTAAATTACCATGTATCTGAATCCCTTGCATTATTATATTTCTCTAGGCATCTGTTTCTTTGAGAATTTTGTCTACCTATGAAAACACAGCAGATCTGATTATAATCATTAGGGTACACACACAAGGTGACTTAGACTGTATTTGTTTCATTGCTTTTTAAATCATTAATGTCTTAGCTTCATGGACATGTCACTTTCCAGTGACTGTGAAATCAGGGCTCAGTGGACAGTGGTAGAGAACCATGAGGACTGAGTGCTTAGCTGTGGGACCCAGCTGTTTCCTCCAAGCAGAAAGGCAACTTTTAGGAGTTAAGCATTTCATAGAGGAAGCCTGACACTTAGCAGCAATCCTGGTTGGTGGCTTTGGCTGTTGCCTGTCTTGGGGTCTGCCGAAAGCATCTTAGCTTCATAGTGTGTTAATCTGTGAAAATTAAACTTAATATTTCCTTCTAGAACTCTTGTTCAGAGCCCCATGATGGGCTATGACCCTGAATTTCAAGTCCTGCCTCACCTCCAAGACAGTGGAAAGAGCATGGACAGTTGACAAGGAAGGCCTGCTGCTTGCTCATGGGATTTTAAGCAAGGCCTCTTCTCACCTGTTATATTTGCATCTATAAGTCAAAAATAGTAACACCTGGCTTCCCTCCTGGGTAGAAAAGCAAACAAGACAGTAGATATGATGCAGCATAGGCTTAGTGTAACTATTACTGCTGTCTTCTCATTTGCTGTTTGTAGGTAATATTTTCCTTATTTCTAATAACTTCTGAGAGTTTTCTATGACAGTATCCTAAGAATCTTCTAGAGGAAGGTTTCAAAGATCATTGAATCCAACCCTCCTCTTTTCTGATGAAATGGAGGTCCAGAGAGTCAAGTGTCTGGCCCAGAGTCACCCACTTGAGATACAGGTAGAATCCTTGACTGTTACTTAACTAACAGGACAGTAAGAGAATGAATACTGGAAAAGTGAAAATAAAATAGGAAAATAAAATGCAAATCTTTTGATAACCATAAAGAAAGCTTTTGTAAAGGCATTTCTCTTGTTTTGGGTAATGCTCTGTGGGGTCGTCTTCTTATAATGTATGTCTGACTTTTGTGTTGCCCAGAGCAGCCATGACAGATAAGCCTTACATGTCTGCTCATTTGTGATTGGGAGAGCTGGAATTTAACTAGCTTTTTGGGGGAATGGCTTGCCATGGAATTTTTAAATGATTGGCAAATGGGTGTCATTTAGAATGTCATCTATTGATAAGCATTGACAAAGAGCTAAAGTTATTTTTAAAGGGAAAGGTACTAGGGTGTGATCATACATTTTCCAGGTGTCATGAACCCCAGGCATACTCCTTATATGTTTGAGGCTTTAAATGAGCTAGAAGCTGTTGATCTCATGGCCTACACACCTGCACACCACTCCTGAGGACCTGAATTTTGAAACATGAAAAGCGAATGACCCTGGGCTGGGGATGTGGCTCAGTGGTATAGCACATACTTAGCATATGCAAGGCCCTGGGTTCAATCCCTAGCACCAAAACAAACAAAACCAAAAAGGCAGATGGCCTTGGAAAGTTTGATTTCTCAAAGCCTTTCCCAGGATTTAAAAAATCAAAACAAACTTGACAACATGATTATCTTTTTGGATAAGAAATGTAAAATCTGCCACCTTCATAATGTAATACATGAAGTTTCCCACAGTCACAAGCACTAATTACAGATATTTTTACAAACCATTTATATGAAGCCAGCTTGCTGAAAGGACATTAGTCATATAGTTCATATAGTTAGTTTTTCAAACTAACTCTAAAACTTCTAGTTGTTTTGTGGGAAGAAGGGTGAGGAGGACAATATTTATAAGCCATCCTGTGAGATTTGCACCTCCCCAGTGCAGCTGAAAATATGCTAGGCCTGCCACGATAGCTGTCTGATGAAGGTTCTTTGAAAAGCACACAGATCTCCTGTTTTCTTTGGTACACAGCTGTGAGCTGTCTGATAAGCGCCCATGAGGCAACTGTACAGGCCCAACTGGTGAGGGCACTTTCAAGCGACCCCTGACTCTGTGCTCTGCCCTGTCCCCCACAGTGTGTGCCTCCCGACGAAGCCTGTACCTCGCTGGATGCTGCCATGATCTGGGCCATGATGCAGAACAAGAAGACATTTACCAAGCCACTGGCCGTGATCCACCAAGCAGAACCTAAAGGTGCGCTTTGGGAGGCTTAGTCAGGGAATAGGAGACTCAGGGCTGCTCTGAAGAAGAGCCAGTACTATAAATCAAAGTCCAGTTTTAATCAAAAGAACTATTAGTAACCTTAGAAAAGCGTTCTTTGTCCACTTTAGCTAGTTCTTCTGCTGCCATTGTGACTGAGTTGTGATACCTTTGCCAATTATTTCTTTAAAAAATTAGACTAGGGTCAAGGTTGTCTTTGTCACAATGTCACTCTCCCTTATGTTTACATATGCTTCTGTGAGTGTGCAAGAAGTGGTTGGAGCTGCCCCTGTTGTACTGACAATTGCACACAGTCCATGGTCCATCTTTTTGTGTTCTACTGCCAGTGGTAGGGCTGGCTATAAAGTGTTGCAGCAAGATGATGATTGAGAGCCACTACCCAAATGCATTTAATAATTGTTTTCAGAATTTTATACAACTGTGTTTGTTACTGGAAGCCAAGGGGCCTCTTCCTACATGGGCAGGAACATTCAGCAAATGGTATCTTATCTAGTACAGAAGGAAGGAAGTGCCCTAAGAGGTATGGCATCAGGACCTGGGAGGACAAGGCAGGGCAGAGCCAGACCTGGCATAGGCTAGACCAGCTGATCCAGCAGAGCAGCAGCCCTAGGGGGATGTTAGGAGCAGAGATGAGGCTCTGTGGAATGTGAGGACAGCATCTGAGGGGGCGACCACATCATGGCTGCAGGGAGCACAAAACAGCAAGGACGCATCACGTAGCTGTCAACATCTGCCATTTGGTTTCACCAGATATCGCATGGGGTAGCTGGGCAGTTACAATGTCTCTGTCTAGAAACAACCTGTCCCGCTCCAGAAGCATTGCTATTTAGGGTATCAAACTAAGACTGGGAGCCTGAAGGTGGATTCTGTGCTGCCAAGGTGAGATATTCCAGGGCCAGGAGCTGCAGGCCGCAACCCCACACACACACCTGCCCCCGCCCAGGTGGAGAGGAGCCAGTGAACAGCCTGGTTCCAGCTGCTTAGCATTAGCAGGGAGACCTGCTGACTGGTGGTAACACCAGATCTAGGGGCACTTGTGATCTAAGCATTAGTGGCTTGGGGTGTGGCAGGCCTAGACAGCAGGCACGGCTCTGGAACAGATGGGACCTACCAGAACAGAAGTGTGTGGGTCCTGGTGGTTTCTTGTTTGGCTGAGTGAGTTTTGTAAGGGTGGCTGTGCTGTTGCAGTTGTCATATCTGGCTGTTGTAGCTCCCCCCCCCCCCCAATAGGGGTAGGTAGGTGAATGTAGGGATAGGACACTGGCTCCAGGCCCAGAGCCTACAACTCTGCTCTTGGCTTTTGCACTGACTGACTGTAAGACCACAGAGTATTCATCTCACCTCTTTGGGTGTCATTTTCATTACCTGGAAAGGAGGAATCTGGCCCACATAACTTCCAGAGCCCTCTCAGCTACAACACTTAGTGGTGCTGTTGGAAGGAGCAAAATAACTTTTAATTCATTTCCCAGCCATCCTAAAGCTGTTATGAGAAGGCATATTATTTGTTTAGTAGTTCTTCAGTAACATTTTTTATTGTTCTTTGTTTTATTTTTATTGATTGGTTTTCAACCATTTGAAAGTTATAAGTCTGTCTTTAAATGGGTTGCCCAAATACTAATTCCTTTCTCTTGGGTTCAGGAGAAAAAAAATAAGAATTAATTGTGTTTCAAAGCAATCACAATTGGGCAATAGCTGGCTCTGTTTTATGCTATGGAAGCAATTTAACAATAGCAGCAGCTACCTTGTACCCCAACTGTTACTCTTACCTCTTTAGAGAGGTAATTCTGCTGTAATTGAAGGCAGCAGCTCGCTTTTTCCTGTGCCAAACAATAATTACCCATTAATACTGCAGGAGTATAACTTCCAGCAATTCATTCATTCTTTTAATTCTAGTGATATTTTTCTTAGTAATTTCTCTTGTAAATTAGGTAATTACCTTTATTCAAACTTTGTGTAATTATACCAAAAGTTCAGTGTTTTCTTTATGTAAAAGTTCAAGAGGAAAGTTTTACCAAGTATGAAAGCAATTTCATGAGATTTGCTGAGGCTAGATTTTAGTGGAGAAGCATGTGGGTGAAGAAAGTTTTTGCTTAGGTTTCTTAAACAAATTGAGAAAGTTAAACTTTAGGTTAGCTTTCCAGGAGTGGTATGCAAATTAACTGTCTAACTTTGCACTGAATGGATAGGTTTTCTGGCAATTTTCAGCTCTGTGATGACCTCTCTTACCTTTTATATTTGTATTACTTGACTCTAAAATCATTTCTCCTCAGAGCAAAACATTGGAGTCTGCACTTTCTCTTCACAGGGAATTGGAATAGTCCTTTGAATAGGGAAGGTGACCATTTGCCTAATAGCATTGCCTTATTTGAATAATAAGTGGGTCATGAATATTCTTCCAGGGAATAGGCAGATCCCTATTGAGATGAAGTTTTGGCGGTAAAATTTCCCCAACCCCCAGGGGATGCTTCACTATCCTATTCTACATTGGTGCCCTTTGAAGGCCATGCCAAAGTTCCAGCTCTCCCTGTCCATTTGATTCATCTTATTTTTAAATGGGCGGGTTTTCTGGGGGTAACAGATAAAGGCAGAGAGCCAGGCAGAGAAAGTGGTGACTGCCGCTGCCAATAATAACACGGACATCCTTCAGGTGATGTTTTCTTCCTCCAGGAGCAGGGAGAATAGGCCATTAAGAGTACATAAATATTTTTGGGTTCCTCTTCCAGGGCACTATTTGTAATGGAGCACATCTTTGCCACCTTTGATCTCTAAGTCCTTTGGGAACCAGTGTTCTTTTCCTACTTAAACTTTCAACAGTAAATGAAGGTGCTGGTGGTGGTGATGATCTAACATTTATTAAGCATTTACTTGGTACAGGTCTCTGTGTTAAATGCTTTATGTGGATCATTGTATTTAATCTTCATGGCACCCCTGTGTAAAGAGGTTAAATAACCTGCCCACAGTCATGCAACCTATAAATGGCAGGGTTGGATTTCAAACCCAGGTCTTTGATCCTACAGCCTATGTTCTTAAACCCTATGCCTCATCCCAAATGGAAGTCAATTCTAGTTTTTAATAAAAACTACCAGGAACATAAGCATCTTTCCCTTCATATTTCCCTTCCCTCTCTTCATCCCTTTTCGCATTGGTATTCAAGATACCCGCCAAACACTGGGTGAAAGGAGGGAAGAATTTTGAAAGAAAGATGAATTCTTTTAGAAGTTTGTTCTTCTAAAAGTTTAAGATGTTAGGAAATGTGTAAACTGTTTAAAAGTATATTAAAGTTCAGAAAAAGTTCTGTGATTTTGGATTATAACTCACAGCCCCCCACCCCCCAAACCATGAATAGTTTATGCATTCTATGGTTTATGGCAAAACAATTAAAATACTTGAGGTAGTGCCATCCTACCATGCTTTGTGAAATATTTTGAAGTACAGTCATGCTAGTACTGTTTGCTTTGGATGCTGTGACCACTCTTTACAGGATTTGAGAACAGTTGGGCTTACACAAATAAAGATGGCTACTCTACGTCAGTGCTGATTTTAAAAAATGGTAAGAGGGAGGATAATCTTTCTTCTGAAACAAGGTGCATGTACACAAAGAAGTGTGGACATAAAACAGCAATAAATGTCTTCCCCAAATTTGCTCTGATTCATATGCAGTATATGATTCTTAGCAAGTTAAATGTTTGAAATACTGAATTTTCTCCAAATTTCCACTATATAACTTTAACAGATAAAAGCACCTGCATATCGTGAACATGCAATAAATGTTGATTTCCTCTCCTCAACCTCTCAGCCACACTAGCAGGGTTTTTTTGGAGGGGCGGGTGAGATGGAAAAAAAAATTGTGAGTGACAAATAGAAATGAATCCAAGAGAGGCATTACTTTTTGGAACACACATGTGATTTTTCCAGAACAAAATACTCTAAAAGCCTAGCCAACTTTTGTCCTCAAGGTAGAGATGAAGGAAAACAGTGGAAAGATAGTAGAAATGTTTCACTGACAGACTAAGGCATTCAGTCTCTCTCCAACTGAGAGGGTATTAGAGGAATTTTTATAATTTTATGTGCTTCATATTTTAAAAACTTTATTTTATAAAATTTCAAATATATACAAAAATAGAATGAACTGTCACGAGCCTACCAGCTGGGTTTACCAGCTATCTACTCATGGTAAATCTTGTTTTATCACTTCCAATTGCCCACCAAATTATTTGGAAGAAAACCCAGACAGTTAATTTCATCCAGAAATGTGCCAGTATGCATCTCAATAACCATCTTTGATGGTTAAGAACCATCAAAAAATCTAAAGCTCCACCTGCTGCACAAGTGCAGGGACCCAAGTTCGATCCCCGGTACCAAAAAAAAAAAAAAACAACAACAAAAAAAACAAACTAAAGCAGGGAACCAATGATTAGATCATTTAAAAAGTTGATTCTGAAAGCAGTGTGAAGATTGGGTTGCTGGAGCAAGTGCACAGTAGTGGGGTATATATACCATTTATGATTATTTAGTCCACAATAATGTTTATTGTGTCCTTATTATATGTTAGGGATATAATTGACAGAGTATCCTATCTTTAAGCCTTTCCAGTCTAGTAGAGTGTTTCTCAATTGGAACAGTATCAGCATTTTGGGCTAGGTAACTATTATGGGGGGACTGTCCTATGCATTGTAGAATGTTTATAGCACCTACTAGATGCCAATACAGCTCCTCTAGTTGTGACAACCCATTGTTTCTAGACATTTCCACATTTCCAAAGTCACCCTCAGGTGAGAACCACTGTCTAGTGGCATGATACAGACAAGTGAACAGGCCTTTGCAATGCATGCCATAAATATTGAAAGAACCCAGAAAAAGAGTTCAGAAACTGTGACGATTAGTAAAAATGTGCCTTAAATGGAGCCTGCACAAAGCCTCCTGAGTCTTCAGGAGACTTTCTCTATCCTCCCCTCTTTGCCAAATGTCAGTAGATGTGGTACCAGTTGGACGCCTTGTTTCCCTTTAGGCTTGCTCAGGCTTATGGTGTTTAGAACTGAACTGAAAACTGTAAGTCAAAAGCTGTGGTTGGTTACTCATGCATAACCCCAGGTATATACCATTTATGAAAACCATGCCCAACAATCTGAGGAAGGAAATTTTGGTTGTAGAGGTAGACCAAAATTTGCTCAGAGTATATGAAAAGATTTAATTCAGAATGATGATTATAGCTTATTCTTTCTGCAGAGAAGTCTATTAAAATTCTCTTTGCAGCAATAGCCAGGATCCCTTTCTTACAATCTTATCCTTAAACCCACAGTAAATATTGTTACATACACTCTTTTCCTTTCAGCATGCCAACTCAATTATAGGGTTCTGGTGGATATGAAACCATTTTAGTTAGACTTAGGGCTTAGGGGATCTGGGGACAAAAACGTTAGAGGATAAAATTTTAACTTTAGCTCTGGAGCCTGTGCTTGTTACTGTTTGTGCACAGTCATGAAGAAACTTCACCCGGGAGAAACAACTGCTCTGTTTAGCTCTCTGAGAAGGCCCCTGTTCGGGGTGGGGAGAGAAGATTAGATCATAAGTCCATTAAGAATTTTAAAACAGTGCCATCCATCACACAGCCGTTAAATTCTCACATATGAAGTCTCCTTAGGGAAGAATCATCATTTTTAAACCACTTGGGGATTCTGAGTGACAGAGTTTAACCACAAGCGGTCGATTGGATGGAACTCTTCCCAGAAGTGTGTATACTTCTCTCATGATGCACACTACTGAGACCTTTAAATGCCTTTGGACTTAGTTCAGTGAATCAAACTACTATTTCTTGAAAGCGGGTGAATTTTGTGGTTAGATACCCCTACTTCTTAGGACTTGGGGAGTTTACAATGAGAATATTAAGTGAAGGGTTTTTGTCAATTGGTAAGACACCATGCAAATGTAAAAATGTAAGGAGTCACCATTATTACTGCTCCCAGTAAGGCTGATGGGACCAAACTCCCAGAAGAGTTTTATTTTGTGGTTAGTGGAGGGAGTATGTGTTTTGCAAACAATCCTCTCTCCTTTTACCCTGTTGACCTTCTTTATTTTTTATAAACATCAACATGCTGGTTCTTTGGTCAAATTTTCACAAGTTCTTTTTGCTTCACCATAGATTTCAGCATAAGGTGTGTGTTCCTTCTTTAGGGAATGCAAGTGGAGAAGAGAGAGAGAGGCACTAAACACATACTACTTTTAAACTCTGAACAGAAGGGTGCTTTTTCTAGAAAGGGCTGGAGAGAGAATATTTTTCATTTGCAACACATACAGTAGTTCCTCTCTTGACTGCTCAGTTTTGCTGTTGTAGAATGAAAGCCATAGACAATATGTTCATTGTGGCTATGACCATATTGAACTTCATTTTGCATTGAATTTGAATTTCATACAAACTTTCATGTATGTTAAGCAATAGTCTTCTTGGGCCAGGCCTGGTGGCACACGCCTGTGATCTCAGCACTCAGGAGGCTGAGGCAGGAGGATTGCCATGAGTTAGATGCTAACCAGGGCTACATAGTGATAAGTTTAAGGGCAGCCTGAATTATAGAGTAAGACCCTGTCTCAAAAAAAAAAGTCTTTTGGGCCGGGGATTTAGCTCAGTGGTTCCGGTGCCTGCCTCGCAAGCACAAGGTCCCAAGTTCAATCCCCAGTACCAAAAAAAAAAGAAAAAAGTCTTTTGATTTTTAAGAAATTATTTTAAAATATAAAACCTGTTCTTAGCTCATTGACCATATTGTCCTGGACCCTGGTCTGTGCCTCGTTCACAGTTAAGGATCGTGAGGCTATGCACAAGCAGTAACTCAGTCAGTGCTCCCTGGCTAAGGACAGAATGACACTCTCAGTCACTCAGCCTGGGAGGCAGGAGTCTGGAATTCTGGTTCAACCCCTGCCCTGATGTTTTCCAGCTGTGACCTTGGGCTAGTCACAGGATATCAGAGTCTCAGGCTGCTTGTTTTGTAAAATAGTGATAAAAATTCTTTCTCTGCCTCCCTCACAACACTGAGGTGGACCCCAAATGAAATCTTGGCTGGGTAGCACTTTATCAACATGAAGCATTCTAGAAATATTGAGGCATACAAGCATTTTAATAGTCTTGTTTCCTCCTTTTACAAAAACACATAGATGAGTAAGAACTAGACCTTGCCCAGCAAGCCCCCCCCCGCCCCCCGCAAATTAGTATATGATGTGACACAAATGTAGCAGAAGAGGGGTGAAATGACCCGGGTGGGAGAGACCAGCCCTGCCGGGGGTGGCTGGAGCTGGAAGGGCTCCCAGCAAACGTGCCAACAAAGCAGGTCTCAGGGAAGAAGGGGTGATGATGTGGAGCATTATGGGCATCTTGGGGAGCTTACGTAAGTTTGAGGAGCCCAGCATGGGTAAAGGTCACCCTCAGGAAAGCAGGTAATGAATGCTTTGTATCTGATGCTGAACAGTTTGGATTTTTCCCTGTAAACAAAGAGAAGTCGTTAAGTGGCTTAATCAGAGCAATACATGATCATCTCTGGACTCTAGAAAATTCACTCCAGGGGCTGATGTGAAGGAGGAAGGAGAGGGGCTGGTAGTGGTGGAGACCTTTGGTAATGAAGATGAGTAATGAAAAAGAGCTGAGCTGTAGGACAGTAGCATTCAAAGGACAGAAGAGTAAAGATATGAAATGTGTAAATTCTTAACAGAATATTTTAAAAGTAGAATAATATTGTGAGTACATCAGAGAAGCACAATATTAAAGGTATTAAGTCCCTTTGTAAGTAAATGTAAAGAAACATACACAGACTCAAATTCCCTAAGTTAAGGTGCTTGCCATCAAATTTTCTTCAAATTGGAAAGCCTCTAGAATTAATCATTAACAAAGTAGTGCCTAAAATTTCTGGGTAACTCACATTACAGTTTTGACTTCTAAAGAGGATCATTGACTGTGCCTTCACAAATTTATTAACAAACTCTGATATGTATTTATTAACAAATACAAAATGGTGACTTCTGCTGAAATTTTAATGACCCTTTGCTTAAATCTTGGTTTTCTCATAGAACACATTATGATTTATGCTTTTGTTTCAGAAAAAGTTCCAAGCATGAAGGAATCAAATCCAGTTCCTCCACGTAAGTCTTTATGCAACTCTTTCAAAATAAAGCCTCCTGGGCTTTTATAAGAATGAGTTGGTTAGTGAACATTTGGCAGACTGAGTTTTGATAAGGAGACTTCTGCTCTCATTCTCTTCTCCTCTTTCCTTCTTTTTTTCAGTTTTCTTTTCTCCTTTCCTCTGTCCTTTCTTCATCCTCCTCTTTGTTTTTTCTCTCCATATTTGGCATTTTAAAATATTAATTTCTTAATTCATTGCCACATGTGGCACAAATGGAAACATGGTAAACTAAGCCTTAGAGAGATTAGTTTGTTATTTGCATGCTTGTATCTGTTGTGATCCAAAAGCGTTAACATGCAGTTGTGCCAGTGGCTTACTTTAAGTGGTGGCAGCGGTACTTATCTACTCAGTGAAGTAGTCCTAAGGGAACTAGTTGCATTTTATTCAAAAGCATCTCTAGTCCAAGGAGTCTATTGTTTGTTTTTCTGTTTTTTGGTTTTTCAGAGAGGGTCTGCAAAAAATAATAATGATGATGATAATACAGCACAATACCGGTTACTACAGAATGAGTTGAAAATTCTGTACACAATTTCATCGTTTTGTACAGAACAAACTGTTCAGAAATATTTTAGTGAGTTGCCCGTGGTTGTCATGGGCATGAGTCAGGATTCCACCCTGGCTTTCTGGCTGCTCACCCAGAGTTCTTCTAATTTGACCTTGTTAGGAGAATCTGTGTTTTTTCTTTTCCTTCTCTGAGATTCCCAAGATGAGTCTGCAGGGCTGACCCCATTACATACATGTAAAAATCAGTCTGGAGAGTGCCTTTATATCAAGCTGCTTATATACTATTCCCTCAAGTGGATTATTTTAATAAAAGAGTGAAACAGTATGATAATCTCAGAAAGAGAGACCCATGTGATACACATTCTTTCATATCTAATCTGATTTTTTATGACATTTCCATCTTTGCAATTTTAAAATGTTTTCACTAAAAAATTGTAATCATATTTCATCTTTACATCTGTAGGCATAAAAAGTCAATTGTCTTTTAATATCTGCCTTAGTGACTGGATTAAATGGGTTGATGGCTTGGTTCATAGTAACCTCCATAGATCTCTACCCAGTTCTTATTCCTTCTAGGGGATCCTGATCCATTTTAATATCTTATTTTGTATACTTTGTGCCTCCAGTAGGTAAAGTTATCTTGCTTTTTAGAATTTAAATGAACAAAACAAAGGGCACAGGGGAAGAAGAGTGGTGTCCAGAAATGGGAGTTTGGATCATTCCTTTTTCTACCGTGACATACTTTCCTCAAGCCTTTTGGAGTGCTGGGGCTGCTTAAGGGTCATGTTTGTCTACAACTGAACTTTTTAGATTGATATGAACTGAAAAGCAAAAAGATTTGATTTATATAGAGATCATCTGGAGTTGATTCTGACTGGAGTGGAAAGTACAGGTAGTATTTAAATAGTGGGGAGATCTTACACCTTCAGTTTATATTAAAAGAGAACTTCAAATTTTTATTCCACCAAAACTCTGTCTCCCTTAGAAACTGATTTCAACTTTTTATAAGTTACTCAAAGATAGTTCTCTTAAATGAAAGGAAATATCCTATTTCTGTGGTCTGGAATTAATTTCACATATAAAAATCTTTGCCAAATGGATGAACAGTTGATTCTATTTATATGTTTTGCTGACCACAAAACTGATGTCACTGTCCACTGAGAAGTGATTTCTGTTCCACTCATAGATCACAGTTGGGAAAGTGTTAAAAAGTTTTTGCTACATAGTTATTAAGATTGAGGGTTTAATCAGTAAAATGTTACAATGCACAGGAATAATTTGTTCTTACTCTTATGTCTTCTTTTCACTCCCTTTAAGAAAAATAGTGTATATATTGTATATATTTTCTGTGCCATATGTTTCATTGTTGGAAGCTTTCAATGAAAAAGCAATCAAATTTGGACAATGGAAATTCACTCCATCTTCCAAAACATCTCATCCTGTGGATTTGCAGGGTACCCTCCATTCAAATAGTAGGTCCTCACATTGGGACACTGAGACCACAGGTTTAAGGTTTTACAGAATTTGCAGATCTGATTTTTAAAATTACTTTGTTGTTCAAAATAAGTTGCAAACTAAGAATATTTGGAAACCTGATAATTTTTCCTTTGACCCAAAATTTGCGAGTAACAAAATGCAGGGCATTTTATTGGGACTGTTATTATAGTCTCAGTTTTTATGAGCCAGTCCTCAGCTTTTGTAACAGTGCTTGTAAAATAAATATAAAATTGCTATGTATGATGCAGACTAACTTAGGGTATATGTATTGGTTTCCCTCTTTTATAGCAATTTTCCATGGTCTGGACACCCTGACTGTGATGGGCATTGCATTTGCAGCATTTGTGATCGGAGCACTCTTGACAGGAGCCTTGTGGTACATCTATTCCCACACAGGTCAGTGTGACTGTTCATTGTTGTTTGGTGCATGTCCTGTGTGCTTGCCACACAACAGACACTCGAGGTTTTGTTGGATGAATGAGTGAGAGAGAGAGAGAGAAAGTTCATTCCCACTATTTTCACATTTATGTGCTTGGCATAAATTACATTTTGTAAAAGTGGAATTTGCTTTAAGCAGTGGTAGAAAAGAAACATAAAAACTACGTTCATTGCAGTTGTGATGGTGGTGACATTTGGCTTCTAATGAAGCTTTTTTGTCATTAAAGTGTAAAGAAAATTAATGTAGATAACTGGAAATATAAGCTATGTATTCAAAGCTAAAGACTTCAGAATAGACAGAAATGTATAGAAAGTGAAAAAGGAAGCCCAGAGTATAGTACCACATCTGCACAGGGTTGAGCACTGTCCATCAGAGTTCCTAATCAGTGACTTAAACCAGAATTTCTCAACCCTTTGATAAATGTAAAACTCTTGTATCTTTCTACGAAGCTATTTAAAATTTCAAAATATATTTTCGTGAATTGAAGAAAAATAAAACTTGCAACAAAGCATTTTGTTTTTTAAGCTGTATTCCCCCAACCCCTAAAATTGTGATGTGCCCTCACACCCTCCCTCCCCGACCCCAGAAAGTTCCAAGGTTGAAACACATGGGCCAGAGCTGAGAGCCTGTTCTGACACAGGATCAGTGGGGGCGGGGGTGGTTTGGTGAGGAAGGAACCTGTGGACTATTGCCTTCTGTTGCTTCCTTCTTAATATCTCTGCCAACATGGGTAAGAAGAGCGAGCATTTTGAGTCTAGAGAACTAGCTGGCTCTGTTTGTTCATGAATACTTGCAGTGTACACTGCGAACCTGGGCAAACTGGTAGATTGATCAGGGAGAAGTAAGGAGCAGGTCTAGCCTGTGTTTAGAACTTCACTCATTCTTCATTGAACCAATAAATGCTATGATCTTTTGCTTCACCTTGAGCTGTTTAACTAGCCCAGGTGAAAGGATGACTAGTTTAAAGGCAAGAGAGCCACTGACAGACATCTTTGGGTGTGATATCTTAATTCCTTTGATTGCTAGACAAAACCTCAAATTGTTAAGAGAGAGAGAAAAAGACACATGATCCAGACATCCTTTATTAGTGAAAAATCTCAGGCTCTTTTCCGTGAATTTTTACTTCTAATACTGTACCCCATGGCTAAAGTACCTATGACAGAAAAAGAGGAGCAAACTTTTGTGTCTGGCATAGGAAATTCATCCAATTCAAAGCTAACATCTTGGTAAAAGTTTAGCAGAGTTTAATAGTGGAGCTCTGAGTCCTCAGATTGTTGTTCCTATTAGGCAACCTTTGAAGTATGTTTCATATGAGAGAAAATAAGACTCTTAAGTGTAATGAGTCTCAGTATTATATAAACGCCTGTGAATCAGTTTAGGAGTATGCTTCCTCATGAGCAGGTTTATCGAAGGACCAGAAGGGACAGCTTTTAGCAGAGTAGAATTTATAGTGTAAGTAATTTTAATCTCAGAAATACTGACATGTTCAGATCTCAAACTAACAGCTCTTCAAAACCTTTTCCAACCCCCTGTGTGGCTGAGAGGTTCTAGGGTTGTTGGCAGCCTCTGTTGTCTGTTAAGAATGAACTTGAAAGTACTCCAAGAAGACTGAGTAGCCCCAAGGACTTTATATGAGGGCAGTCACCCCACAGAAGCTTTCCATGTGTCTGTCCAGCCACTCACCGGCCTCAGTCACAGCCGATCTTGGGTCTAGGCAGAGTACAGGGCAACCAAATGCCACCCACTGTGGGAACACACTCCACTGAACCCCCACCCCCTCCAAGACCCTAGACTCTTACGCTAGCCAAGCACATAAACCTGATAAAAAGCAAATCTTGGTTTGTTGCCTTGGTTTATTGTTGCTGCTTGCTGAGTTTAGAGAGTCATTGTTACTGACCCCCCTTCTCCTCTACCTAGAGGCTTCAGAAGGAGTTTTAGTATTGTTATTGCAGAAATAGGTTTATAAATAGATTAAAGAAAAGCCAAAACCCATCCAATGATGCTTTCTAGAAAAATATGCCAGTTCATAAAGTAAAAAGTTTATAGATGCTATCATTTGGGCTTAAAATCTGTTGGTATCACTTGTGGCTTTAAAATTATGTTTTATTCAAAGCTGTAGGCTCTGGTTCATTTTACAGACTGCTCATCAGAAGTACCAAGGTCATACAAGAATGAAGAAGGCTTATTTCAGAACCAAATGATAGTTTCTTTCTGGAACCCCCCAGTTTCTTACCTGGGTCAGCTGGCAACAAGTTTAGATGAATAGAGAAGGTCTTCATGCAGTGGCCAAGGGGAGTGATGAGAATGAGAACTCAAAAACTGACTCAGTCCATTCAGTTTCCACAGTAAGCTAAGTCATGGAACTCAGGCCTTATATGGTATATTTGGGGGTCCAGGCAGCGTCTGCCTGTGTGTAAAGAGCAGGCCTTCATTGGGA
Organism: Heterocephalus glaber; assembly: GCF_053883595.1. Classification (NCBI taxonomy): domain Eukaryota; kingdom Metazoa; phylum Chordata; class Mammalia; order Rodentia; family Bathyergidae; genus Heterocephalus; species Heterocephalus glaber. Next base: position 26,691,122 of record NW_028258296.1, on the reverse strand, counting down.
TGGCTTTCCCTTTGGTCATGTTTTCCACTGTCTGCAGCACACAGCACACCTCCAGGTTACATATTCAGATTGTGACTATCCACTTACATACCCAGAATTTGTGTTGGTCTAAAAAGGTGGGGGCCCAACTTTATAATACAAACTCTGAGCACAATAAGAGATACCTCTGTAAGGCAATATTAATTCTGTCTGGAAAACTTCATTCCTAAAACTTATGTCTTTCCCGAGATGGTTCAGAGAGAAAGGGTGGTTGGGAATAGAATGTTGCTGGCCTGGAGCCATAGAAGCTTTATGGTTCTGGGGAGCCTTGCTAGTTTAGAGGATCCCTAACCCATAGTCCATGAAAGTCCCTAAAGTCCAGTGCAAAATTGTATCTGTTGTCTCATTGAGGACAAAAGCTCTTATTTTTTTAGAAAAGCTTTTTAGCTTCATCAAAATAGTACATGCACATAGTTGAGAGGCTGAAATAGTTCTTTGAGATTTGTTATGAAAAACCTCAGATCCCACCTGCCTGCCTCTTCCCCTTCTCTTTCTCCCTCCCTGGAGCACCGTCTTTTTTACTCTTAGCTGATTCTTTTGGCTGTTAATTTATATCTCTAAAAAACATGAAAATATTGCTATGTCTTGATTTTTCGGTTTGAGACCTTTTCCGTTGACCCCCTCCTAAGGGAAGTGAAGGTTTACCTCTCTTTCACCTCTGTGCCCTAATCATGCATTCATTCCCTTCTTGCTCCCCTTCCCATACTGTCCTAGTAGAATTATACTGAAATTTTGATTAAGATTCATATTTACTATTTATATTATTATGATTACCTAAAGGCTAATCACAATTTAACCAGGTAAAGTAACATTATATCTATGTGTCTTTTAATTTTTCCTGGAATTAATAGTCCTTCTCTGCTCTCTCCCCCCCCAGTTAGTTTTCTATATATTTATCATTAATTTATCTGCTGACTCTACTAGTTGTTTTAATTTCCTCTTAATATATTCAGACCTATTGGGTATTGTTACTGATTGATTCCTTTTCTTTAGCGACCCTTTCCTGGAGGCTTCCCTAACCTGCTTCTGTCTGAACTAGTGCACTCTAAGTCTGGACACTCTTGGCCTCTGTCTTCTTTTCCATCATTATTCTAGGGGTTCTCTTCACTTTTGAGTTGCAGGTGTCCTGTGTCCTGTACCCCATGCCTTCCTCCTTCTTGGTTTAAAACTTAGGAAATATTTTTTACATCTGGCCTGTCTGAAAATACTCTCATGTTACAGAAATACTTTGCAGATAGTCTGGCAAGGTATAGAGTGCCTGACTATAAATAATTTTCCTTCAGAATTTTAAAAGCAATCCTCATTGTCTTCTAGCTCGGGGGATTGCTGGTGGGAAGTTCAAAGCTGATCCCCTTTATCTGTGACCTGTTTTCTTCTTTCTGGAAGACATTTTACAGTAATAACTCTTGACTTAAATGTACTTTCATACATCATGCTTCCCTTCCCATCTAGAAACTCATGTCCTTCAGTGCTGAGATATTTTAGAATTTATTCTTTTTCTCATTCCCATTTTCTGTATTCTCTCATTCTAGAAATCATTTTACTTGAAAGTGGAACTTGACTGGTCTTCTGATTTTCCTTTCTTTTCTATATTCCATCTTTATGCATTCTTTACCTTATGGGAAATTTCTTCATCTTTACCTTTCAGTTATCTGTGGAGATTTTAATACTATTTTGAAAATTTTAAATTCCTAGAATATTTTTTTCCAGTGAATTTCTTTTCTTATAAAAATGTCCAGGGGCCGAGGATTTAGCTCAGTGGTTCCAGTGCCTGCCTCGCAAGCGCAAGGACCCGAGTTCGATCCCTGGTACAAAAAAAAAAAAAGTCCTGTTCTTGCTTCTTAGGTGCAGTATCTTATCTGAGGATCTTCCTAAACATGCAATTAAGAATGAGGGGGTTCTGAGCTTGTAGATAGGACTGTGAATTTCCCTAGGGTGTCTGACAGGGCCCCTGTTTCTGTTGTTGAGCCCCTAATGTCATTTCCTTGGAACTTTCCTCTTTAGCTTATCAGAGTTTTCATAGAACAAGCCTTTCTGCATCCTACCTGGAAGGTGTAGGTCTGGCTATTGGGAGACCTTTTTAATGGGCATTGATTAAAGTAAACTTGCATGGCAACAAATTATACTTGGCAAGTAGATACCAGAAAGCAAATATTCAGACTTCCTGGGTGCAGCATGATATTGGCGCCTGTACTGAATGTGAATAATCAAGTACAAAATGTGTTCTGGAGGAGACAGATTTGTTCACTGCCACTAGAGACAAAGCCATCCTGCTTTAGCTGCTGTCAGGCTGAGTAAATGAAGCCCAGTGGAGCCAAACACAGTAGATATTTACCTAATGCCCCCTTGTGAGTATGGTTCTCTTCCCCTCTGAGAAGCCTGGTGCTGGTCATTATTGAAACCCTGACCAGCCTAGTGCTGGTCATTATCGAAACTCTGGGTCTTACCCTCTTCAAAAAGTAAACTTCTGTATTCCTCCTGGATGAGGGTCCCAGCACAGTGAAAAGAGGGAAAAGGTTTTGAGAAATCTTCCTGCTTCTTACGTAGGCACTTAGCCAGCTCAGCTGCTTTTAGCACTATATTTACTCTCTCTTCCAGAGGTTCCTGATGTCACCATTTCCTGACTTTTGGGGGACTCTGCGATGTAAATTGCTTGTTTCTCAATTCTTCCCACTGTTGGCTTGGGTTTTGACTCTCATGAGTCTGCTAGGTCAGTTACCATTCACCCATTTCCTCACCAGCTTCAAGTATTTTATTGCTATTATCCTCACTTCTAATATCTTTGGTTGTGTGGGTCTGTGCCTTTTGCAAATCCATTTACTGTTATTCTGGTGAGATTTAGGGAGGGAATGCAAGTCCGTGTGTGCATGTAAAGCACTGTCTCTATACTAAGTCTTGCCCTTAACTTTTTATCAGTGACTTAACCAAGGTCCTTGGGAAGTTACTGGTCTGTTTCTTTTTCACATGGTGAGAAACAGGCCCAGGGAACTGATGGGACTACTGGGAGCCATAGCTATAGCATCAGGACTGGGACCGTATTTTCTCCATGTAGAGTCCACTCTTCTCTCCCTGTCCTGTGTCACAAATTCAAAGGCCATGTAGCTGTAATATTTTTATCTTCTTTTTGCTTGTCAGATAATAAATCTTTAGCTTAACATGTACAGTAGTACCTCAGTTCACGAATGTGTCTGTTTGCAAACAATTTGGTTTTCAAACAAAGGCATCCAGCAAAATTTTGCTTTTGTTTGCAAACTCCGTATCAGATGACAAACATGACCATAGCCCTCTTCTCCGCACAAACACAGCCATCTCTCCAAAATCATAAAACAAATTAAGTTTGTAAACTGAAATACCATTGTATTTGATTTTTTTGTGTGTGCCTCTGTTTAGTATTTGCTAAATTTTTTGTTTGTTCTCTCCAGTATTCATTCACTGATTTTTTTGGAGGAGTTATTAAGTGCCAAACACTCTTCTTGACACTGGTAGCATGGTAGTGAACAACAGAGGCCTTGCACTTTTGAGCTCACAGATACTGGGAGGAAGAGAATAACCAAATGGGCAGTAAACAGTGATTCAAGTAGAAACCCAAATGTGGGGCACATATGTCAACTATTAGGAAAGCAACAATTCAGTGAATTTTGTCAGAAGGGTGGAGAACTGGCAAGATAATTCTCACTGGAGCAGGAGAAAGTGGTGTTTTTTGTTGTTGTTGTTTTTTTAAAGAATGAAGTTTCTTGTAAAAATCCCACAACCCAGGAAGGCTGAGAGCTCTTAACTACGTGTTTAACTGTCCTATAAAAGAAAGATAGTATTTGAGTGAAAAGTGAGCAAGTCCTGCCTTCTTCACAGTCACAGAAGTTTCCATCTGGTCCAGCTCATCCTTCTTCCTCTCTTCCGTCTACCACAGTCATACCTTAGCCCAGCTTCATGCTCTTTCTCTTTTCACCAGGGCTAGGCTGGAAACTTGGTGAGACCTTAGACCTCTGAAAACATTGGAGACTCCTGGGATGCTCCTAATTAAAAGCATTTACTTTAGGTATGTGCTTGCCTTCTACGTGGAGTATAGCGTGTTCAATGAAGGCTTGTTGAATACAAATTTTGAGGGATTAGGACAGGCATACTTAATTCAAAACCTCCACATTTTATTTTGCTCCTTGAAGCACAGTGTTTCATCCACTCTTAATTTTTTTCTGCTCACACAACTGAGCAGGCTTAAATAGCTTACATTTTTATAGGACCTTGAAATTCAAAAAGCTCTTCATATGCATTTCTTATTTAAGCATCTCACTCTTAAGAACCCTGTGAAGTAGAATCTTCTCCTGTTTACTGAAGGGAAATTTGGTTAATACACCTGACCCAGGAAATACCATAAGTACACCTAGCTCAGCAGTTGGACAAACAGTGGCGGTGAAACTATGGCATGCATGCTGCAGTGGGCTGTTTATATCATTGAAAGCTCTAAAAGGTTCGCCATCACTGAAGCTTCAAGTCCAGTTTATGACAATAGCCCACACCTAGAGGTACAAATATACGTATGAAGGATGACCTTTCTCCTCCACCTAATCTTCGCGTTCCCTCTTCCTCTTCTCGCATTCTTATTGTCAGAGTTTAAGTGCATTGTATTTAGGGGTCACAGAGGCAAGCTAAAGTAAGACACAGAAAACCAAAGGCAGGTAAACAGGTTGCCATACTGCAGGACTACAGAAAGGAAACAGGGGGCAGAACATTTTGAAAGACTTTAATTCCCACCTTGAAAGATTATTATTCCTTGGCCCAGAATTTATCACAACATCTTACCTACTCCTCCTGGAGAGTTTTGACTTCAAAACAAGGTTCTTTTAGCTTAGAGAGGGGAGAGGAACCATTATTGGAAATGATAAAAAGTGACTAAAGACATCACTAAACTGAAGATAGTTTAGTTCACTGTCCTTATGGGAGTTAGGATATCAAGAAACCCATGTTAATTGGTACAAAACTGCAACCAACACATAGACTTACTACAATATATCTTTTTTTTTTCTGGCATCAAGGAATATAAAATCAAAATCACCCCAAGGCATATGGGTTTCAATCCTGTGTGTAAATATCTCCAAAAATAAAAAATTTCATAAATTTCCTCTTTAACCAATCCTCATAACCAGCAAGTTCTTTTCCATCTCACTTATATCTCTGTCCCTGCCATTTAAACACATTTTCTTATGCTCTGCCCTCCAGAGAGAAGAAAAACAGCTGTCTGATCCTCTTTGTAATAATCCTCATGGGAAGTATTTGCAAACAGACTCCTTTGGATTAGTCAAGATTCTTCTCATTTGTCTTTTGCATTTTTATTGTCTCCCCCACCCCATTGTTGTTTCCCAAGGAGCCTTTGCATGTTCCTTAAATTTTGCATAGTTAGTTTCTTCCCTACAACCTGCCATTGTGAAAGTTTTAAGAGATAAAAACCCAGTTTAAAGTAGATAACTAAGAGGTGGCAGAAATTCAGATCTGGGCAGTACTATCCCAGGCTAAAGAAATAAAACAGATTTTCCATTAAGAAATATATTTTTCTGTTTCTTAAAACATCTCTGGCACCATCTGGACTCAGCCACAGGCTAAGTGAGGTGGGTGATTAATCCCTGGTGTTGTCATCTTTAGCACACCCTCCCCCCTCCCCCTCCCCCTCTGGAGTATTCCAGTACAAATGCCTCTTCCCTGCTCACTTTCCCTCCTCCCTAAATCTTTCTTCCATCAAGGTGTTTTGAGATTTGAGGAACAAAGTGAGACTGAATGCATTGTCTCTGCTGGCTGAGTTTGATATTTATCAGGAAGGAGCCTCCCTTGAACTTCTTCCATTTGTTAACTGGGCCTACTCTGCTTAGTCACAAAGTACCCCCTGCTCATCTCCTCCAGAAGTGGCCTGGGTTTGTTGCCCAAGGAGTATTTTAGAGAAAAGTGGTGCTCCAAGAAGCCCAGACCACTGTGATGAAGACCAGAAAGCCAAAGGACCCATTTCAGAAACCCAAGGAACTCTGTTGGCTTTGCATGCAGAAGCACTAACCTATTTAAACGTGCTTCTTCGTGATGAGCATTTCTGTAGTGCTTCCATCTGACAGCGAAAAATCCTTTTCTTAATTTGTCCAAAAAGTAAGAGGTTTTTTTAAATTTGGAAATACTGAAAAATCTTGCGTTTTATACGTGAAAATAGCCACAGAGGTGGAGGGGATAGTCTATACTGAAGGGATTTCAGCATTTCCAGACTGTCCTTGACATTATTGGGTCAAAGTCAATAGAATATTAGGCTAATGTGACTTGTCCACCTGGGTGAAACATCCTGCTGTGTTAAGTGTAGGGATTTTTGTTTTGTTTTGTTTGGGGGTTTACTTTTAAGTAGTGTGTTTCATTACCATGACCAACGGTTTCCAAAACTCTGTAAGTCCAAAGATCTCTTTTTAATGGGCACTGATTATATTAAAATGATGTAGCAACAAATTATATTTAGCAAATAGACATTGGAAAGCAAATATTCAGACTTCCTGGGCAGGGCATGGTTCTGGCACTTTTCCTGGGTGTGACGCCAGTATATGTCATGTTCTGGAGAGAGACTTGCCCCCTGACACTGGAGGAGGCGAGCCATCCTGCTTAGGTACTGTCAGGCTGGGCAGATGAAGCCCAGCCAAACCAAAAGGGAAGGAGTGGCTTACTTTTGATTTTTCTGATGAGTCCTTTATTTAAGTGGGAAAATATATTTTTAAAATGTGGTTCATGTATAGCCACATTAGTCCTTTTAATTGATTACATGAGGGTCCAGCTGAGTGTGGATCAAGATGTGAGTTGTAAAGGGGCTGAATTTTTAAAAGATATATTAAGAGTTGTTAAGATCTTTGGTGTGTGTATGTGTTAGGGGTTTGGGAGTATTTGTCAGTAGTAGAGTATGTGTGAGGCCCCATGTTTGATCCCCTTCTAGAAATAAGCTTCCACTCTGGGGAAGGTAAGTTTTTGGCAGAAAGTTACTGCCATTGAGGTAGCTGTCTCATGCTTAATTACATATACACATGAAGAGTAGGGGAAGGACCAAAATGTAGATCTCCAAAAAGAAGCATAAAAATAGTGTTTCTCTGCTTCTCAGGAACATTGACCCCTTTCTCTCTCCATCCCACCAATCCCAGAAGCAAAGATAATTAGAGGAAACACAAGGGCCAAATATACAATAAGCATATAAATGCTCTAAAATTGATATAAAAGTGTGTGGAGCTGTGGTTCACAAAAGGGGTGATGGAGAAAGCTGTAACCAGACCCAGGGGCACAAGCTGCTTCTACATTTTACAGAACTGCTCTTTTGGCAGAAGCTTTTGAGGGGCCCCCTGAAAAGGAATGGAAGTAACAGGCTCAAGTTCCTATACTTGAGGGCAGAAACTCTGCTTGTGTTTTTTGTTTTAATGAAACAGAAAGGAGGGCTGCTTATCTCTGGCTGATAGATGTGCATTTCAGCATGACAGGAAAGAGGAGGCTCATTTATAAACAAACGTGGTCCTTTGGGGCTTCCTACATTGGAGGGGGGACACTGCTTATAAGAAATTTATGCTCTGAGTTTTCAAAGAAAATGCAGTGTTTTTCACTGGAGAGACCTGGTCACATTTCCCTACCTAGAGCCCTTTTTCGAGGGTTGCACTGAGGCCAGTTTTGCTGCAGAGGACTAACCCCATGGCCTTTTGCACTGCTAAATGCAAACCATGTGTGTGACCTGAGGTTTCCTCCCTCTCCGCAGCACTGCACATTTGGCACAAAGAATGGGTTTAGCTGAAATGCAGTGGGGTGTGTAATGAAAAGTGGGACGCTTAATGTTAGGAGATACGTTGCATTCAGTAGTGAACTTCAGTGTGAAAGGCCGGTGCTTGCTAGCAGGCCCTGCAGTCTCCAGGGGCTAAGCTAAACCCCTTTCCCAAAAGGCTTTTCCCATAGCAGCCCTTTCCTAGTCCCTGTTCTTCAAGTAGGTTGTATGTTTGGTACATGAGGTTCTGTGTTGTAGCTAGGGCCACATACAGACTTTACCAGCCCAGTTTTAAACAAACCATTTGGAAAAAGGCCCTGGGGGTTGGGGGTGTAGTTTCTGGCAGAGTGCCTGTTTACCATGCCCAAGGCCCTGGGTTGGAGCCTTAGCACTAAAACAAAAATGAAAAAGGTCCTCAAGCTGCCAAGGTTCTATTACAATTTAAATGCTCACCTTTTATGGTTTGTATCTAGATATATACCCAAAACCTCATGTGGTCATAGGTGGGGCTTTTTCAGGGATAGCTGGATCTAGAGTGTGTGATGCTGGGATTAGGGCTGTGGTGCCAGGATTAAGGGTATGTGATTACTAAATTAGTTCCTGGATTGGTACGACATAGTTCTGGGAGTGGATAATGGGAAGGCCCACTCTGGGTGTGAGTGATACACTCCCTAAAGGGGTGTAGCCTGGATAGACTATAAGGGACAGAAATAGGGCTGGGTCATCACTTGCTGCTTTTGCTGCCTTCTGCCGGCCATGAAGTATTTCTCCTCTGTGATGCCCCTCTGCCACGCCACTCTGCTTTGGAGCCAGCCAACTGTGAACTGAAACCTTTTCAAACTGTGAGCCAAAATAAACCTTTCCTCATTTAACTTTGGGTGTCTGGTATTTTGTCTCAGCAATGAGAAAAGTAACTAAGAGACCCTCCAAACTCTACAGTATCTTTATGAGAGAAGATGCATAGTATTTTCTGAACACTGTTGGTTGGGTCACACAGTCCAGATGTTGGAAGTATCTTCAAAGTTTGAGGGTGAAGCAGGAGGACCACAAGTTTGAGCCTAGCCTGGGCCACTTAGCAATTTAGCAAGCTATCTCATAAAACAACAACAAAACAATAAATTGGGGGAGGTTGCCTGGAATGTAGCCCAGTGTGAAGGCCCTGGGTTCAATCCCCAGTACTGTGGGAAAAAAAAGGAGGGCACTTGTAGGCCCCAAAATCCAGAAAATTTGTCATCAACTGTCAGAGCCTTTAGCTACTGTAACTGCCCTCCTCCTTGCCCTATGCACAAGGCTTTCACAACAAAACAGCAATAAACAGAAAAACCTTAACAGTGGGCAGAGATCTGGGATAGATGCTTCCTATCCACAGTTGTGAAAAGAATCAGATATGGCAAAGCAAACGTAATGTTCTGTGCTGCAGTGTACATAAAACCTATTTTGTTTTCTTCTTTTTTAAAATTAACTGCAGGAGAGACAGCAGGAAGGCAACAAGTCCCCACCTCTCCACCGGCCTCAGAAAACAGCAGTGCAGCTCACAGCATCGGAAGCACACAGAGTACGCCCTGCTCCAGCAGCAGCACAGCCTAGCCACCCCAAGCCCGGCCTCCACTGCCAAGGGCAGGGCCTTACGCTGATGCCATGTGTCCAGATTCTGAAGGCTTGATTTGGCTTCCCTTGTAAAGAGAGCGAGCGACTGTCAGTGTAAAGATTACCTGTTACATTCACCACTCATGGCCAATGGAAATGTGATCCCTGCATCTCTGCAACACACTAGAATTCATGTGGAAAAGCTAAGATGGCGGCCTTCTCCACCAGCCCCTCCCAGGCTAGGGGGTTTTCAGTGTGAAACACATGCCGGTTTTTAAAATGCTGCTTTATCTAGGGGATAACATCAATGATTTGGGGCCCTGAGTTTTATCTACACTCAAGGAAATGGTCAAAGGGTCATAGCTAAACAGTAGACCCAATGAGATGTGGGCAAAGAGTCTTTTACATTTGAATCAAGATATAAAACAAAAGAAATGCTTCAAAGCTGTCTCAGTGCTCCTCAATGCCTAATTCTGTACCCTATCTGGATGCCCACTCCTGACTGGCCACACTTTGTGAGATCTGATATGTGGCCTCTGGTTGCTGTCACCTGTCAAGACAACATTCCTTTTTTGTTCCCTGGGCCAAAACCAGTGCTGATTAATGTGTCAGTTTATTTTCTTCCCCCCACTCAAACACACACTGACTAAAAACATGTCTTAATGCAAATTTTGTCTTTCTTATAGGCATGTAGAAATTGAAAATGGCCAAGGTCTGGAACTGTAGATTTGTATTCATTTTGTTCTGATAAATTAATATCTAAATTGGGGCAAAATTCAGTTGTAAAGTTGAGGAATTTGTAAGGTGATATATGTATATGAGTATGAAAGGACAAGTATATAATATGTCATCTGGCACCTTCATTTCCTCAGTTGAAGAAGAAAGAAATTGAGCCAGGTGCAGAGGCACTTGCCTATAATAGCAGCTACTTACCCAGGCAAGAGGTTCACAAGTTCCAGGCCAGCCTAGGCAACCTACAAGAGCTCATCTTTAAAAAAAAACATGAAAAAAACATCCATTTCCATTTTGAAAATATCTGCTGCTTCTAGAGTTGGAATTTATATTTAAGTAATATTTGGTAGAATGAGCATTTCCATTCAATACACATCAACCTTTCTAATAAGCCCTTGTATGAAAAGCAAACCCTTAGGAGACATGAATACCTGGCAGATCCTGTTGGATTCTTGTTGGTTATCTGAATAATGTCACCAGTTCTGCCAGGACACTGCTGAGCAAGGGAAAAGTGCACTCATTTTGTTTGCTTTTGTTCTCTTGCCTTTAAATATGTAAACTGAAAAAGATCTGAAATGAATTTCATTAAATGGAATAATATGATGCCACATCGCAGCTAAAATATGCTCAGTGATACCCATATGTCAAAAAATACCAGGGACAATTTCCATGCCAAATCATTTACTGCTGACATTGCAAATTACACAGTATTCTTTTTCCATACCCCTCTAACAACTTAGTATTCCATCAATAGAACAAGTTAGATTCTGCCCTAAAATATTCATGACCCAATTCCACTGCCTTTAAAGGCAGTTGAAGGCCGGGGATTTAGCTCAGTGGTTCTGCTGCCTGCCTTGCAAGCCCAAGGACCCAAGTTCGATCCCCGGTACCAAAAAAATAAAGCAGTTGAGGGGCTGGGAATTTAGCTCAGTGGCACTGCACCTGCCTCACAAGCACAAGGCCATGAGTTCGATCCCCGGTACCAAAAAAAAAAAAAAGGCAGTTGTGCTGGGTCCTCTGTGAATGGAACCTTACATAAGAAATATGGATGAAACTCAGAACCTTAAGGCAGTGTCTACAAGGCAAGGAGATGGAGATGGACAGTCACTGGTATCCAGTCATGAATAGTCATTGACTGGATAGATGTAGACATTCAAATGGGATAATTTTAACCAAAGCAGACTACTTAGCAGCTGAAATTTCCAGGCTATCTACATTAATATAGTGAACATTTTTTATGATTTTCATATATATGTGAGGACAACATAAGACTAGAAAAATGTTTTCCTTTAATTTTTTAACATAAGGGTATCATTTCAGAGCAGAGGGCCTAGGTTACGCTACCTGTGTTTGAAAATAATGCGCTTTGCCTAACCTTCAGCAGAATGTATTGTTTCAGCATATTCTATGTATAAAAAAGTTTAAAGATGTCTTCAAAGAAGACTAGAGTCTTTAAGTCACTTATAGCTATATTTTACTACAAAAATTTGTGTATAAAGATATATTTAAGTGTTTTAGATAAATTTAAGTTACTCCATATGAAATGTTTAATTTCAGTTACTGTGAATTCTTTGATCAGTTCTTTGCTTAAAAAAATCCTTTCCATCTTTTAAAAAGAAAATTAGCTATGGGGAGGTAATTAAACAATGCATTGCTTAGATGGATAGGGTTAAAAACTTCTGTAATATATTTAAATGTGTATTTTTGAGAGAGTTCCTACAGTGCCAAGGATTTTATAAGTAATCTTAAATTAATTTACAAATTTATAGATGCAAACCAAAAGGTTTTTAAAAGAGAAAAGAAAAAAATCAGTTTTTATTTCTTTGAATCTCATTGTCAGAAGTACTATTCAGATAGAGAAATTCATATTGATAAAACCTAATCCCATATTGGAGAGTGAATAGGGCATTTCTCCCTAGCTTCTTCTTACAGCACTTCTGATTGCTTCATCCTTTACAGTTTTAATACAAAGTACAAGCTCTACTTTTATAACATGTTCTGCAAGTTTAAAACTGTTATATTCTATCAGCAAAGTCTAATATTATTTCCGCAGTATGCCCATAATCCACAGAGCCCATTTTGTTTTGTTTGTTGATACTGATGCTATTGTTGAAATGCTCTAAACTCCACTGCAGATTATCTGTGTGACACCTTTAGCTTTTCACTGTGTAGGGTTCACCAGCTGTTATGCTGTATTTTAAAAAGTCAGAAATTTCTTCTGTGTAAGCTGTTTTTATGGCATTTTCTAAACACAAAATGGTCTTTTCCTTGTCTGGTGATAAGATTGTAAGTTCATTTCCTGCGTGTTCTGGGCGGGTGTGACTTTGAGTGTGTGTGGGGTGTGTGTGCGCCCACCTGTCTTTTGTACTGCAACTACCTCATGGTTTGAATGATGACTGCACTGCTGGTTGTGTTAACAGAACACATTTTGTTGGGCGAGTCCTTTATGTGATTTTTTTTCCTGTTTTATCTGGGGGTTGTTCATGAAACTGACAGATGTTTTTCTAAAAAGCACTATTATCAGTTTCCAAATACAATACTTCTCTCTTCTGGTTTTTCCTGAATGAGCCTGATTTTGTTGCTGTTTTTCATCACCTATGAGGGTACAGAGAGTAACCCGAAAATCCCTGTGGCCAGTTTGAACACCCCTGTTGTAGTCTTTGTTTGGTATGTCAGCAACTTTGTGAACATGCTTAGATGTATAGTCTTGATAACCACACTTTTAAGTCTTTTATCTGTGCATAATAAAAAGATATATCAATTATTAATATGCATCTTGTTTGGTCATTAAATTCTTTCTTCAGGCTGACACAACTTTTTCTAACATTTTCTCTCCTACTTAACATTGCCTGCCCGTTGATGAGAGGGTGGGCAGAGCAAAGGGAAAGAGCACCCTGGAGAGCATTCCTGGGCCTTCTGTCAATCTCCTAGAGTCAAAGAAAGAGAAACAGTTGTATTTAATCTCCACTTACTCCAGAGCTGCTTCCAGCATTCCCCACCTCACTGTGGTACCATCCTCTTCAGTTACCTAAGGCAGAAAACTAGGGTTCTACCTGGAGCCTCTTTGGCCTTCCCAACCCAAATTAATAAGCCCAGGTGTTATTTTACCTCTAGAATATCTTTCTCCAAAACCTTAGACTTATTCCCACTTCTACTACTGCTACCCACTGCCCAAGAGCCATTACCTTGATAGAATTTGCTGCCATAGCTTCCTAACATAGCTTCCTAACATCTATGCCAACTGCCTGTCTTGCTTCCCTCCAATTCCTTCTTTGCCAACCAGCAAAACTAATAACTAAAAACACTCAAGTCATGTTACTTCCAAACTTGAGCCCTTTACGTAATTCCTCAGTTTGCCTTCAGGAAAAAAGTCCACACTCCTAAGCATGATTCAAACGAGAATTATTTCGTGCAATCCCAGCTACTGCTCTCATTTCTGTGGGGCTCAGTTCTGTTGGGCACATTCCTGCCAGGTGACTTTGTACTGTGAAAACTTTCTCTGTCAAAGATTATAATGATGGATATATCTTTACACTGCCATATCCCTATCTTCTCCTCTTTTGAGAGTGTCTTAGGAGCTTTGATAGCAAGGCCAGCAGCCCACTCCTTGCCCCTTCCACAGACCAGAGCACACAGTGAACAGGAACAGCAAGAATAGGGGAGTCACACTGTGCTCAAGTGAGGTTGAAGTCATCACAGATGAGTCCTGCCATTTTTCAGTGCCAAGATGACTCTGGAGCCAGTTCCTCGCCTTATGAGGACACGAGGGAGAAATTGGCAGGTCAGTTAATACTTCTGCCATAAACTCTCTATGTTTCTAATGGAGCAGAAACCAAACTAAGGCCATCCATCAAAGGGCTTCTCAGAGGGTCCATCAACTGCCTAGAATTGGGTGCAAGAGTTGGCGCGGATTTGCCTGGGCTATTGTCCCTGCTTTTGGCGAGAGAGTACATAGACTTTTTGTAGTTACATCCTCTAATTAAAAAAAATTTTTTCTTGCTATATGTTTGTGAAAAATGAATGTAAAAAATACAAAGCAGTGAAAAACACCCATCCACTTTAGATAAAGCTATATTGATTGGTAATCAATTTGTGTTCCCAGACATCTCCTATGTTCACATCCATCAGTACCTGTCACTGTCGTAAAAAGATACTATGCTTTTTTCCACAAGGCACGTCTATTAGATCCTCTAAAGTGAGTGCTGCTCACATCAGTGTCAGACTCAACCTAGCTTAAGCCGCCAAAATAAAACATGGTTATTATAGGAGGTAAAACAAAAATAGTCTTCATAACCATCTTTCTCAACCACTCCAGTTGCTTCCCTGGAGGAACTGATGTTAACAGTCTTTTTTCAAGCTGAGATGTATTGAAACATGTTCATAAATCAAGGGATTCTTGTTTTGTTTACTAAAAATAGAACCACAATACCCACACTACAACTTGCCTTGTTCACTTAACATGGACCTCTCCCTCTAGATTAGACGGCACAGAACAACAACATGCTTTTTGATGGCTACATACTATTTCCTGCAATGAATTCAGCCTAATAACTATCAATGAACATTAAAAGTGTTTCATGCCAGAAACCCTGTATCTTGGCTGTAGTTTATATGCATATATGTTGGTAATATATAATTATCATAAATATATATATCTTTGCATTCTAGTAGTTTAAATAAAAAACTACAAACTGATAATTTCATCACCATAGAGGGAGATTTTAACATACCACATTTAGAAATTGTCTATTAGCCTGCTTTAATAGACACACATACGGTTCTTTGCCCCTGAAGTATTTTGTACATGTAAAATATTTATAAAAATTGACCACTACTAGAAACATAATGAGATTCTCACACTGATTTAACCACAATGCAAGTAGTTTAGAAAGTATGATAAGGACAATTTTAAATAATAAATTTAGAAATTTTAAAGTACTTTAAAATGATTCATGACTTGAAAAACTCATAATGGAAATTAGGAAGTATATAGACTTGAAAAACAATGGAAACACACTCAAACAGACAGCCAAAACAATAAACTATGAGAAATCTAAGTTCTAAATTACTTATATTGGGAATAAAAAGTGAAAAATGAAAGTATCAAACATAGCAAAACTACTAGAGATAGACAGAAATAAAAAGCTCATACATTAGGAATTTTAAAAAGGACACAACATATATTTCAGAGATTTTAATAAGGGACTGTCTTCAGTGACTTTATTCTAATAAACTAGAAAATTCAGACAATGTGGGTGATATATCAGTTGGGGTCCTTTAGGGTGAACAGAAATGGACTTGGTTAAGCAGGTGCTGGGGCAGGGTGATGAAGGGTGAAGAGAGGACATTGATGTTAATAAATATAGGAAAAATCACACCCCTAGGGCTGGGATTATCAGAACTAAGGAAGTGGTTTCCAAATCCCGGGACTAGCATCACTAGTAAGACAGAGAAATGTGAACTGGGACCGGGGACACAAATCTTAGTAATGGCCCAGGTGATTTCCAAGGGGGAAAAAAATAACTCACCAAAATGAATTCAAGAAGCAAAATAAATTGAAAATAAAATTTTAGCTATTGATAAAAATTAAAATTACTCCTATAAAACTATACAAAATTTAAAAAACAAACAAAACTATTGCCAACCGCAGATGGTTTTACAAGTAAATTCTACCAAGTAGTCAGTACAGATAACAATCTGATACTAGTGTGTTTTCTTATTTCTAGGATGGCAGGCCAAAAGAAATGAGGTTTTTCTTGTTTGTTTTGTTTTGATTTTTGAGACACTAACTTGCTGTGTTCCCCAGGCTGGCCTGGAACTCTGAAGTTCAAGTGACCTTCCCACCTCAGCCTCCCAAGTGCTGAACTACAAATGTGCACCACTGTATCGGGCTGTCAAAGAATGAGTTGTTTGTTTGTAATACTGGGGATTGAAACCAGGGCCTTTGCACTGAGCTATAACCCCAGTCCTTTTTATTTATTTTTAAATTTTGAGAGAGTATCACTAAGTGGCCCAGGCTGGCTTCGAATCGGTGATCTTCTTACCTTAACCTTGCAGGGAGCTGAGATTACAGAAGGCACAAGCTTTTGCTATCATTACATTCTTTAAGGTTTTCATGAATCACTTGCCATTGGCAGTGTGTGAGGGTGCCCATCTCCTGGCTTTCTCATCCACATTGAGCATACTGAAACAGCTCAGGCTCTAGGCATCAGATTGCATGGACTTGAATCTTGGCTTTATCATGTGCCAGCTGAGCTGTGAAATCTACTTATTAGCATTGTTGTGTATAGTAAATGAGATAATCTACGTAAAGTTCTTAGGATAAAATAATTACAATAAATATCATCTCTTATTGTTACTAGCATATGTTTTAAATTCTGGTAATTAAAATTTTGCCTCATTATTTGAATTTGTATTCTCTTCATTGACAGTTTTTTAAATCATTATGATATAATCATTGATCTTTTTCAAGTCATTCTCTACATTTCCATTTCCTTTGCCCATTTTTCTAACAAGCTGTATTTCTTAATAATTTCTATGTTAATGAGATTTTTTGTCACATGTCATCTATGATAAATATTTTTCTAGTATACCATCATCATTTCATTCTGTTTATAATTGATATTGCCAAGACAAAAATTTTAATTTTTATGTAGTTGAATATGTCTATCTTTTCCTTTTGGCCTCTGGTTTTCCTGGCTTGCTTAGGATTCTCTAACTCTAGATATATTCTAATACTTTTAAAATTTTATTTTAATAACGGAGATCATTAATTCATACTTTCATTTAGCATATGGAAGTATTTTTGTTTTCTTCCAAATGATTATTCACATCCTACTAGGTAGATTTATTTAAAAGTCATCAATTTCCTATTAAATCAAGCTTTAAAAATAAACAATAGTGATAGACAGGTGTGGTGGTGAATTTTTGTAATCCCAGCACTCTAGAAGGCTGAGGCTGGAAGACTGAAAATTTAAACCCAGTCTGGACAAGTTAGCAACTTAGGGAAACCTGTCTCTAAATAAAACAAAAATAAAATAAAGGGCTGGGGATGTAGCTCAGTATTATGGCCCTGGATTCGACCCCAGTTCTGCAAGCAAACAGTGAGGCTGGTCTGACCTTAAAAGATTTTAAAATTTAGTATAAAATCATGTCATAAAATAGCATTGCATTAACATAGGAATAGTTAAATAGATTAGGTAAACACAGAGAGCAGCCAGTTTTTTCAGGGGGAACTTTAACATATGACAAGAAGTCATAGTTTTTATTAAATGATTCTATAACTCCAAAAAAAGGTTATAATTCCAAGACTTATGTAAGAGTTGTGGGTTGCCTGATTTTTCACTGTAGCAAAACAGATTTGATTTTTTCCCTGTTATTCCAAAAAAATTAGAATAAAGTTGTCTGGTAAATAAAAAGCAGATCAATGTTAGGTCTGCTCCAAATTTTTCATGTTTCATTGTGGTACTCTTGATGGTTTGCCACTACTCCACCCTTCTTCCTTCCTCTCATAAATGTTTACGGAAAAAAATCATTTATCAATCAAACATCAATTATAAAGTGTTGGTTTCTTCCAGCCACTTGTGAATGTTATAATTCTATAAAATAGAGAACAATTATTAAATGCCATTTTCAAGGAAAATATAGACTTTTTTGTTTCACAGCAAGCCTAAGCTGTAGCATTGCTCTTCCTAATGCTGCCTTTCAAAAATGGGAAAATGGCTAGATAATATTTACAGATGTTAATAATCCAAAATTTGGGTTTTGACATATTTGCAGGATTTGTCTCTAAATTTCCATCTCAGTGTTTTTAGAGGAACTGATCACTGCACTTTATGTAGATTTGATTTCACACTTAAAATAAAGGTCATATGACATCAGCTCCTTTTCCTCAGAAGGTCACGGCTTGAATTGATTTTTAATGACTTTCTCCATGTATTGCCTCTGAGAATTCATTAAAAACAAAAAAATTTAAAGTTAGAACTGAATAAATGTGACTGAAGTGAGTCCTACCTTGGCTTAATGAGGGTTAGAACTGAGTGTGTCTGGAACAGCTTGTTCCTAGTGTATAGGACTAGATCTAAGGTGCTGTGAGACCAAAGAAAGTAAAATAGATCCAGGATTGCTATTTATTAGACTGACAGAAGTGTGGTCCAAAGTGGCAGCAAGACCAGTGGATCCCTGCAGTTCATGTCAGAAAGAGGGGCATATTTAGTGGTTAGAACAAAAGTGACTTCATCCTGGCTAGAATGAACCTGGTTTAAGATAATATCAAAATAAATCAGGCACATCCCTGGAGCCAGGGTTCGTTTATAAAACCCAACATAATGACTAATGGTTTTATGTTGGGAAACTATGCAGGAAAAAATCAGCTAGGGTTACTCAGGGACAAGTAGTAGTAGTTACAATTCAAGATGGCTGCTGTTACGTTTATAAACAACAGTAAAGATATATGTGTTAGACGCTGCTAGCACAGAGAAGGTGAGCTGCTCCTAGTGCACAAGAGGGGTCTTCTGGGCCGCCATACCACCCCTACTAGCACAGAGGAGGTCAGCAGCGCAGGCACTAACAGCAACCCCCCCCCCACCCTGTCAAAATGAGAAGACATGTAAACAAGTCTCAAAACCAGACTTCCAGATCACCTACAGCAACCCCAAAGGGAAAGGAGATGGAACACTCTGATACTCAATCACCTGGACTCCCTGAACTGGCAACAAAAGAGGATCTGGAAAAAATAAAATCAGAAATAATTTCTCAGATAACAGCAGAGATTGTGCTCATAGTGCAAGACATGATTAATAAATCTAGAGAAGAGCTCAGGAACATGATGGAATCCCAACATAGGAAACAAATGGAATCCATAAAGCAGATGCAAACACATTTCCAGGAGATTAAAAACTCCATTGAAGGTCTATGCAGCAGAATGAGTGAATGTGAGGACAGAATTTCAGATAGAGTTGATAGGACTGCAATTAGTGACCAGGAAAAGAAAAATTTCTTTAAAATTATAAGGGACCATAAGAAATCAATCCAGCAGGTGCTAGACAATGCAAAGAAGAATAATGTAAGACTGATTAGAGTCAATGAAGAAACAGGAGAGAATGCAGATGACATAAAAAAATCTGTTCACAGAAGTGATGGCAGAAAATCTACACATAGGCATATAATTATTAAGATTCCAGAAACCCAACAGAAGAACAAAGTTCTATAAGCAGTTAGAGAAAAGAAACAAATCACATACAAAAGAAAGCCCATCAGAATCACAGCAGACTTCTCAATGCAAACCCTCTCAAGGCAAGAAAACCCTGGAGTGATGTATTTCAAGCCCTAAAAGAAAACAGCCTCCAACCCAGATTGATGTACCCTACAAAATTATCTTTCAAAATTGATGGAGAAATAAGATACTTCCATGACAAAGAGCACCTTAGGAACTTCATGAATACCAAACCAGCACTCCAAAAAATTTTAGACAATACCCTAGGAAAAGACAATGAGGATCACAACCCCAGGAAGCCCAGCAGAACGAATCCATCAGGCGCAACAAGAAATTAAACACAAAGGGGGAGAATCCAACAAACAGAAAAAGTCATGGCAATGATAAGTCAATATGTATGAGTTATAACCATCAATGTTATTGGTCTCAATTCACCAATCAAAAGAAACAGACTGGCGGAATGGGTCAAGAAGCAAGATCCAACCATAAGCTACACACAAGAAACACATTTAATTCAAAAAGAAACTCATAGCCTGAAAGTTAAAGGGTGGAAAACAATACTCCATATGACAGGAACCTGAAAAAAAAAGCAGAATTAGCTATCCTCTTTGCAGATCAAGTAGATTTCAAATGAAAATCTGAAACACTCTGGTCCCAAGAATTTCAGATAAAGGATACTCAACTTGTATGTACAAATCTATTGTGAACATGTTTTCATTCCTCTCAAGTAAAAACTTAAGAACAGCACTGTTGGTTCTTAACAGTAATACAAGAAATTTCTATATTGTTTTCCAAAATGCTTTTATCATTTTACATCCACATTAGCAGTATTAGAAAGTTCTAACTGGTTCACACCTAAGCTGACACTTGTTTTTTTAAAACTTTTAATTTCATCTCCCTAATGAGTTAATAATATGATCTTGTTATTGTACTGATTAGTATTTTTCTGATTCTAGTGTTGCACACCTTTCCTTGTGATGTACTGGCTATTTATCATCTTCTTGTGTTTATTTTTTAATTGGGTTGTCTATTAATGAGCTGTAAGAGTTCTTTATATATTCTGGTCATAGCTTATATGCATTATAAATATGGTCTGTTCAAGGACTACTTTTCATTTTCTTAACGATGTCATTCAAAGTTCTAAATTGTGATGGAATCTCATTTATTTTTTTCTTTTATACATCATGTTTTTTATATCCTAGGAAATTCTTGCCTACCCTAAATTCATAAACATTTTCCCTTATAGTTTCTTCTTAAAGTTTTATAGTTTTAGTCTTTCATATTTAGGTTCATAGATCCTTTCAAATTATTTTTATGTATGGAAATAAAGGGTTGAGGTTAATTTTATATATATGGATACCAGGTGTTCTAGTGCCATTTGCTGAAAACACTATCTTTTCCTCTGCTCTTGAATTGAGTTTATATTCTATAAAATGTTAATGTTAAATAATCTTTCAAAACTCAGTGGACCATATATGTGTGGTTCTATTTCTAGATTCTCTGTTTTATTCCAATGATCTATATGTCTTTCCTTACACCAACAATGCCTTGATTACTGTAGCTTTAGAGGAAGTCTTAAAATTAGGTACTAAATGTCTTCCAACACTGTTTTTTTTTTCTTTTTACTTTTCTAGGTCCTTTGTACTCCTACATAACTTTTAAATTTCAATATCCAATTCCTCATTTCTAGCAAGTATACATAGACTGGAATTTTTATATATACCTTGTGTTTTGTAATCCTGAAAAATTCAAATACAAGTTCTAGGGGCTCCTAGAGATCTCTTAGTATTTCCTCTGTAGATGATCATTTCATCTACATATAAAGATTTTGCTTTTACCTTGCTAATCCTATCCTAATTGTGTCATTTTATTGCCAGACTTTTGGTTTGGGCCTATGTTTCAAAGTTTAGTGGACAGATGAAGAATAGGCATAGCTGCCCTTGCTCCCCACCTTAGGGAGAAACTATTGTATCTTCTCCATTCATATGAGGCATTTTTGCTGGAAGTATGGAGTACATGTCTTTGATCTGCTGAGAAGGTTCTGTTCTACTTCTAGTCTCCTGATAGCTTTTACCATGAACAGCTGTAGAATTTAGTCCAATACTTTTTCTCCAACTAGTGACAGGATCACATGGCTTTTTCCTTTCCTCTGTTAAAATGATGACTTTTGGGGGTGGATCTTCCAATGCTGAACCAACACTGCCATCCCTATAATAAAACCACTTTCTACATACTGCCAGATCTGACTTCTAAAAGTTTATTTTGTTAAAAAATTTTCTATGTTCATCCTTTTTTCTATTATCTTTATCCAGTTTTAGTATTAGCACAATGATGATTTTCTAAAATGAGGGGAGACGTGTTCCTTTTGTCTACTTTAAATGTTTGATATAATTTATCAGTTAAAATGTATATGAGCCTGTTGTTGTCATATAGGTAGGTTTTCAAGCTAGGAATATATTTTAATAGGTGCTACTCAAATTTTATATTTCCTGGATTAAAGATCTAAATATAAAAACAAAAAAGCTGAACCAGCTGGAACAGAGGTTAGGTAGAAGACATTGGGGTAGGAAAAGACTTTATGAACAAAACCTCAGTTTCCCGTGAACTAGCAAAACAATCAACAAGTGGGATCTCTTCTTACTAAAAAGCTTCTGCACAGCAAGAGAAATCACCAGCCGTGTGAAGTGGGAAAAAATTTTCCCCAGTGATCCCTCAGACAAAGGTCTACTATCTCGAATCTAACTTAAAAAAAATCAGACCTCCCAAATTTAAAGACCCAATCCAAAAATGGACAACTGAAATGAACAGACATTTCTCACACAAAGAAGTAGACAAGGCAAATAAACATATGAAAAAATGTTCAAAATCACTAGTCATTCAAGAGATCCAAATGAAAACAACACTGAGATTCCACCTCCAGAAAGAATGGCTGCTATCATGATATCAACCAACAACAAATGCAGGCGGGGCTGTGGGGAAAGAGGAACACTGCTCCACTGCTGGTGGGAGTGTAGACTGGTGCAAGCACTGTGGAAATCAGTATGGAGATACCTCAAACAACTAGGACTGCAATTCCCATTTGACCCCGTTATTCCACTGCTGGGTATCTTTCCCAAAGAATTAAAAGAATCATACCACAGTGATATATGTGCACCCATGTTCATAGCGGCACAGTTTGTAATAGCTAAAACTTGGAAACAGCCCAAATGCCCATCAACTGGAAACTGGATAAAGAAAATGTGGTTTTTTAATAAAATGGAGTACTACTCAGGCATCAAAAATTAGAAATTAGAGACATTTATAGCTAAATGGATGCACATTGAGGCGATACTCTTAAGTGAAATAAACAGGACACACATGTATAAATACCAAATAGTTTCTCTAGTGTGAGAGACTGACAGTGTAAATAAGGACTAAAAGGTATAATAAATAATGTGAAATAGGAAGAAAAGTGGCAAAGGGGAAGTGGGAGGGATAGAGGAAAGGAAAGAAGGGAATGGAATTAATATGAGAAAGTGAAAAAAAGGAAACAAAGCCTTTGTAAATAGGGATGGATGGAGGGGTTGAAGGAGGGCAGGGGAAAGGAGAAAAAATAAGAACCAAGAGAGTATGTAAAGATGCATATCTCCAACGATGAATGTCATTATATTGTACACATAAAATGTACCAATAAAAGGATATACAAAAAAAAAAAGAGGTAAACCTGCACCACCCAACAAGATAATCCTAATGGTATCATCTCTGTTATATAACATGGTGGCAGCAGCAGGGGCTGGTGTGCTGGGACACACCACACATGTGGGCCAGGAGGACAGGGTCCATGAGTGAAACCTAATGTCCTAACTCTGAAGCGGGGAGGATGCCATTAGAGAAGGAGGCCAGTTGTATCATCAGACTACAGCAGTCTCAGTGAGGATCAAATTAGCAGGGCTGAAGACTCCTCACACAGGCAAGAAACAGGTGACCTGTCCAGGCAGAGCAAGCCACTTAAACCCCCACTGAATTGTTTCCTATCCTGGATGTAACACTTTCAATAAGCAAAACAGCAGGATTCTGTTTGTGCATCAACTCAGGCAGCATAGTATCTGTATACATACCTTGGCTAGTTTTTGGAGCAGGGCCCAGAGCCCCAGCTGTATAGGTTTTTAAGTTAACATTTCCCAGCCATCCAAAGTGGATTTGCCTTATAGGTCCCTTACTGTTGCTTAGTTGTTTTGTTGTTTTGGTATTGGAGATTGAACCCAGGGCCTTTACACTGAGACACATCCCTATCCCTTTTTAATTTTGAGATAAGGTCTCATTAAGTCGCTATATTGCCCAAGCTAGGCTTGAACTTGTGATCCTCTTGCCTCAGGATTACTAGTGTGTGTTATTCTTTCTACCGACACTACTGCCTAAGGGTTATATGGCAGGTAAGAGTGTCATGATATGTCAGGTGCTTGGACCCAATCTTGGAGAGCATGTCCTGTAAAACTGATACCCTAGTCACAGTCAATCCAGTGTGGGTATCCATACTTACACTTAACTTCTCAAGGACTTTGGTAGTGGTAGTTTGTTTAGTTCTCTTGCTAGGGAATGCTTGAATAATGCCAGTATCTGTGTCTACACAGGTTAAAGCATATTTATGTCTTTTACTGTTCAGCAAAGGTTCAATATGCCAGTCCCTTGCTGGTGGACAGTCCAGTGTGTTTGTTTCTGTACCTGGGTCAAGTAACAGGGCTAGATGTATGACTACATCTGACATTGGGTCATGGTTGGCACCATGTCACTTTCTTTTGGGACAATCCTGCCCATTTGGCTTTACCACTTTTAAGCTACTCTTTGTATATACCCACAGAGCCAGATCTGCTGCCTGAGGTGAGACCATGGCCCGCACCTTAATTAAAGCATTTGCTTTCATATTTCCAGAAGCAAACGTCTTAACGTAAGTAGGTACATAATAGTCAGTTATGTCCCTGGCTTTCCCACATTTGTTGCCACATCATGACTCACCAGAGAGACCTTCCAGTGTACACTAGCGCTCCTCTTGCCATTGTGCCATCCACAAGATGGGTCTTTGCCTAATTGTCAGTAGAAATAACCAGTGGCCACAACCCAGGAGTTACTACCAGCCTGACTGCCTGTAGCTCTACCCACTGGCTGCTCTGAGAGTCTCCTGTCTCAAACCCAATAGCATAAGTGCCAGGTTGTCCTGAAGCAGCAGTCCAGACACTCGTGTCTCCACTCTATGACCCCTCGGTATCCCAAGCATTTCCAGGTAGGGGGCCACCCCTTCCTGAACTTTGGAGATCATAGGCTATGGGATGGCCACCTTGGATGCTAAGGCAGTTTCATAGGTAACCAGGCCTAATACAGTACTATCCACAGCTATGGAGTCAATAAGCTGTTGGAGAAAACACTGCATAAATATACACGCCACTTATTTAGGGTAATAAATATCTGCTGTAGCAGATTGAAGGCAATGAAAGAGGCCATCCACCCACCCTTTGTAAGTATGCCAGTTCACATTGTGACTAATATAGTCTTGGTCAGTGGCTCTACCTGTAGCTGTGGCTCTACTTGTAGCATATGCTGAAAAATGCTGTTCTAAATGAGTGTGTATAGTTTCCGTTCCATTCCAGAGCAGTGACCAAAGCCCTAGACTAGGTACCCTTTTTTCTTGTTGTTTCTTGCCAGAAAGCCCAATTCATGCTATGGGCTATATAGGCGATATATAGCTGCATTGGGACACTTGGTGGAGGGTACCAAGCTTGCACCTAGACTATCAAAATGTTTGATTTTTTAAAACACTTCCTTCTGGGGAGCATCAAGTCCCATCATCCAACAGAATGGGCCTAGACATTGAGCCTGATATAGCGTGAAAGCCAACAAGGAGCCCTGCAAAGCCCTATACATGGAGAGTTGAGGAAGGTTTGTACTCTACCTTATACTGTGCTTGGAATCACATGGGTTTTACCTAACCAGAAACTGCTAGGAACTTTACAGACAGTCCAGGGCCTTGGATCTTATTGGGATAGCCTACCCTCTCGTATGTAGATGAGTGCATAGCCATTCTACTATGTCCTATGACAGAGTATAATCTTTGCCAATTAGCACGATGTCACCAATATAATTGATCAAGGTAATATCAGAAGAGAATGCCCATTTCCTTTCCTCCCAAGTGAAGGGGGACTGGTCTTGCAGGTCTAATTTTAAGAAATGCTAGAAAAAGGCATTAGCTAATTCTAGAACAGCATACAGAGTCAAGAGAAAGTGTGATTTTTTTTTTCAGCACCTGGGCAATGTTGGGCACCACAGCATAGATAGGAGATATCACCTTATTTAACTCCCCACAGTGAATATCCATTCTCCAAGTTCTATCTGCCAATGTGGAATATACAGATATAGCTTGACATATATATAGCCATCTTGAGTAATAACCACCATGATTTTGCCCCTAAGTAACCCTAGTTGGTTTTTCCTGCATCATCTTCCAGAAAACCATGAACAGATAAAATCTGTAGCATCCTAAGTGGGGCTTTATAACTGAACCTGGCACCAGGGACATGACTGACACTTTGATATTATCTTAAGATAAACCATGAACATTCCAGCCAGGATGAAGTCACTTCTTTCTGAACCCATAAATATGCTTCTCTTTCTGATCCAAATTGTAGGGATCCACTGGTCTTACTGCTGCTCAGAACCACACTTCTGTCAATAAATCTCCAAGTAGATTGCACTCTAAAATCCTAGATCTGTCTGCCTCTCTTTATTTGGTTGTATGACAGCTTGGGGCAGGTCCTTAGACACCAAGACTGAATCATTCTGGAACATGCACAAGTACGCACATATACACATCTCAGCCATTTTCTTCTTCCTTTTAAAAATTGTCCTTTTTCATTAACATATTCCCAATATTATCTTTCAGCTCAGAAAACTCAAAACTGATAATTCTTTTATAGATCACAGCACTCCTGTAGGAGAAAAGAGAGGATGGGGGGACAGGAAGGCAGGGAGGGGAAGGGGAAGTAAAAAATGATTAAGATGTGATATGCATATGTACCAGTTCCCCAAGATGAATGTAAATATTACAAACATATACTGATAAAGAGCTTTTTTTTAAAAGAAGAAAAGAGAGTAATAGGTGAAGGAAAAAAGAATTTCTCAGCTTTAAAACTTCAACTCCTTTCCTTTCACTCGACCAATCAAAGACCTAAAGCCTAAAGTCTTTGAAAGTGGTTTGGGTGGGAGCAGCTTTTGCTGATCTGTTGCTCAGACAGGTTCACAAACAGCCTATGGCATTGTTCCTGCAAAGAACGCAATGTGCTTAACCAGAATGTGAAATAATGTTAAGTTTTAAAGTTTTATTAGTACATGTTTGTAGTATATAATGTCAACATTCCTTGTGTGCAGTTAGTACATGTACATAATACATCTTGATTTCTTTTTCCATTCCCTTTCTCCTCTCTCCCTCTCCCTCCCTCCCTCCATCTCTTGATCCCTTTCCTTTTTTTAGTACATGTTTGCGGTACACACTGTTTACCTTTCTTGGTGGAAGTTGGTACATGTATATAATACATCTTAATTCCTTTTTTTGTCCCCCTTCTCTCCTCTGCCTCCCTCTTCCCTCTATCCCCATTCCCTTTGAGAAAGAACCATTGCCCTATTTCCTATTATCTTTTATTTTGCTCTTTATTTATACTTTAGTCTTCTTCTGTAAAAGAAACCATGCATATTATAGTGATACATGTATATCCATGTTTATAGCCACACAGTGCATAATCAGTGCATAATAGCTTGAAAGCAGATTATATGTCCATCAGCAGATGAGTAGATAAAGGAAATGTGGAATTTATGCACAATGGAGTATTATTCTACCATAAATAAGGATAAACGAGCCATTTGTGGGAAAATGGATGCACCTTGAGACCATAATGTTAAATGAAATAAACCAGACACATAAGCTTAAATAATGTAGAGTTTTGAAAGGGTACAAAGACACAGATTCTGTTTGGTGAATGGGGAAATACAGGAAGATATTGTTATTTAAACTCAACACAGATAACTACCCCAAAAGTGGAAACCAGAGCTTCCAGAATCTTTATCAGACACACAAACTTCTGGAACTCTCTTTTTTGAGATAAGTATTATATCTGCAGAAGAGACTTCCCATTGAGGTGTCTAGTTATCAAATCTTTTTCCTAAGTGGAAACAGATGAAAATAAAAGGCTTTTTAACCCACAAATCACCCTCAAAAATAGGAGTATCCATCCAACCTGCACTCTTGGGATAGCCCATTCTTTGCTGTTTCTTTGCAATAAGTGGTCCCAGAGGAGGCAATTCAATTATTGTACCAGCAAAGGAAAAGGCAACAAATCTTTAACCTAGCCAAAGTGTTCCCACTTTGATTGGTTGACTTTTTCCTTTGAATGTATTTCTCAGGACATCAATACATGTGAGAACTCCTCAATTACTTTACAGAAACAGGAAGTCACAGAAGTGTAGGAAGCAGTTAACAGAAGCAAGTAATGAGAAATGGAGGATTTGTTTCAGGTTCCTTCATGCCATGTGCCTGAGCTGAGCCACAATGAAGAAAAGCCCATAGCAATGGTTAGGAGAGAGTCTCAATCACCTACAGGGCCGAGCCCTCCCTCTGCCCCCTTGTCCCCACTTGTTCCTTTCCTTCCTTTCCATCTGCAACACCATCTCAACACCTCCTCTGACCCCAACATCCTTCACAGCTCTACTTATGTGAAATCTTTTGTATTAAAACCTACAAACCACCCAACTGTAGATTATTTTTCCAATTTCTAGGCTTTGGTAGCTCTATTATCCACCCCTGGCTGAAGGGCCAAAGCTGTTATTTTTGACACCCTTCAGCCAATCCATCAGCATCTGTACTACCACCATTCTAGACTAAGTCAACCTTATCTTTAACATAAACCAAGACATCTGGTAGATTCATGTATCCTCATCTCACTGTAATATGTCCCCCACTTGGCTGCTACATGCTATCTGTAAAGTATGTGAGATCTTGTCAATTCCTCATTCATTCATACATTCATTAAGTAGGTATCTCACTATGTAGTTCAGGCTGATCTTTAACTCACTATGTAGCCTGGGGTGGCCTTGACCCTCCTGCCTCAGCCTCCTGAGTGCTTGGATTACAGGTGTGTACCACCATGCGCATCTAATCCACTGTTTAAAACTTTACGTTAGTTTAGAAAAGTCCCTAATTCTTTATCAAGGCCTTTATTTGTTCTCAACTTCAACTTTTAGCAGGAAGTTTTCTTCTTATTTCTTCCTTTAGCATTTTAAAAATTTTGAAAATACAATTGCATGATTTGAAAATTTAAATTATATAAAAAGCATACTTTTTTGGGATATATTTTGCTCCATTCCT
The DNA here is from genome assembly GCF_053883595.1 of Heterocephalus glaber. Lineage (NCBI taxonomy): Eukaryota > Metazoa > Chordata > Mammalia > Rodentia > Bathyergidae > Heterocephalus > Heterocephalus glaber. The sequence goes on along the minus strand of NW_028258296.1, from coordinate 26,662,418 downwards.
GCATCTACCCATTTTGTCTCAACACATACATAATCACTTTCATTAGTTTGTCACATCTCTGAAGGTCAATGCAAATAAGGATCTCCCCTTTATTCCCTTTTATTACACAATGGTAGCATACTATATATGTTCTGCATTTTGCTGTTCTCATCTAATGTATTTTACTTCTACATCAGAATATAGATCAATTTCTCATTCCTTGTCTACTGCTATGTAGCATTCTATTTTGGGGATGAGCCATAGTTCATTTCACTTGTCCCTTAGCTTGGCTTGTTTCGATCTCTTCCCATTAAAAATAGTTTTGCAATGCTTGGCCTCATGTGAAGGTTCTTTGGTTTGTGTGAAGGCTTACCTCAAAGATAAATTCTCAGAAGTGGGACTGGCAGCCAAAGTGTTAAGTGAATTTTTATTTCTAGTAGATAATATCCAATCATAGCCCATTAAAGTCACTACATTTTATGCTGCTATCGACTTTGCCTGTTTTCCCACAGCTATACCAACTGAGTATATTATCCAATTTTGGTATTTTTGCCAATTTAATGGATAAAAAATGGTATCTCATTGTAATTTTAATTTGTATTTTTCTAATGAGGAATGAAGTTGTGCATCTGTTTATGTGTATAGAGATAATTTAGTCTCTGTGTTCTGCCTTTGCCCATTTTCTATGGTTGTCACCCTTTACTGTCTCAGTTTCTAGGAATACTTTGCGTTTTAGAATGAATATCCCTTTACTGTGATTATTTTGGCACTTGAAGCCCTTAGTGACCTGACCCTTCCTCATTTCTGACCCTTCCTCATTTCTGACCTCTGCTGATTAAACTCTCCATTCCCTGCTCTGGCTCCAGCTAGGACATCCTGTGAGCTCTCTGTGTCCTAAGGCCCCTTTGCAGTCCCTCTATCTGGAATGCTCTTCCCCAGATTATCAACTCCTTATTAGTAAGATCTCAGTTCATAAGTAAGGCTTTTCCTGATCAACCAGTCTGCTGTATGATCCAGCTTTACTTTGTCACATCATTCAAGTTAATTCTTTGTGTAACAATTGCTAGTATTTTCACTTGTTTTAGCTGTCAATTCTCTCCCTATCTGGTAGGTGTGCTCCAAAGAAACAGGGTCTATCCCCAGTGCTTGGAGCAGTGCCTGGCCCATAGTAGACATGTCATACAGATCATGTGATTAATAAAAGCTTTCCTCTTCTCCTTACAGTTATCATTTCCTGTCATATTCCCTAGAATTCAGATTGAAAATAATACTTTTTGTGTACTTGTGTCAAACATTTGGCTAGGTTTTATTTTCCACCTCAGTCAATCTTTCTGGTCACTCTAAGCTTGTCAGCATTATATCAACTTTTATCAGTAAAAATTCTGAGACCCTAATAGACCCCTAAAGAAGTTTTCCTAGAACACATGGTTTGTACATGTGGATCCAATGAGTCCAACAAGTTCAAAGCCCACACTCTTCACATTTCACCATACATTTTACTGTCTGCACGGCACCGACTTGTTCCTGACACATCGAATATGCTCGGTAAATCAAGAGAACCATAATGTTAGAGTTTGACAGGACTTTGGTGATTATCCAGACTTAAGCAATACAGAAAATTAGCAGTAAGTCCAGGATTTAAATCTGCAATCTTGGACTCTTCCTCACTATATCCCAACTTCCTATTATAGTGGTTGTGCCAAGCTTATTCCCACCTCAGGGCCTTTGTACCTGCTAACCTCCATCATGGAATGCATTCCCTTAGATTTTTATATGGTTATTTTGCTGTCATTATTCATGCCTCAGGGCCTATGTCACCTCCTCAGTGAAGCCTTCTTTTACCACATCAACTAAATTGGACACCATTCTTACCTCCCACTCACTATCCCATTTTCTTGCCTATTTTTTTCTGAGTATTTCTCACAATCTGAAATTCTTATATATGTATTTTTTTTTCTTGATTGTATACCTTTCCCACTAGAATATGAGCTCTAGATGGCTCCAGAAGCAACATGAAAAATTCATAAGCTTGGGGAGCTAACCTAGCCTGGTGATTACCCAGCTACTACAGACCATAGCAAGTTACTGGTCTTTCGTTTTCTTATCTCTCGAGTAAGGAAATAGGTGATCTCGATGGCCTTTCACAGTATGATAATTCTATGATATAATAACTTATTCATTGAATTTAGGAATTATTTTCCATGAGGTGAAACTTACCTCTCTAAGTGCTTATCTTTTGGATCTGGAATATGAATCTTTCTAAAAACTATCATACTGACTTCTGGCTTTTAAACAAAATAGCCAGAACATCACTTACTTTCTTACTGAGTCAGAGTTCTCATTCCTAAAAGCAAATATTGTACCTTGTCACAAGCAAAATATTGGGAGCATCAGTTTTTAATTAACTGATATTGCTCCTATGGGTCACATTTTCTCACTTCTTTAAATATTTACTAATAAAGTCAGAGCTAGAACATTCCAGAGGTCGCCAGGTTTGGCGGGCGATGCCAGTGTGGACACGGACGTTGCTGAGTCAGCCCCTCCTGCTGCTCGGCCGCCCCTCGGCTCACTGCCCGCCTCACCGCCCCGGACCCGGTTCCCAGCGCCTCTTCCTCCCAGTCCAGGGCGAGCCGCGATGGGTTTATGTCTTTATTTGACAAAAACAAGCTGTTGCGCAGCCATTGGTACCTGAATGGGGGAAACAGCATACAAGCAAGAAGCTTACAGCCTCAGTGGCGAAAAGTTTTTTAGGTCAGAGACCAAGAACTCTTGCAGTCGTTTATGTCATCCCTTCTCCAGACAGAAGATACCAAAAAGTTGCAATCAAAGATCTCTTTATCTGGGCTGAGGATTTAGCTCAGTGGTTTCGCCGCCTGCTGCTCAAGCTCAAGGACCAGAGTTCGATCCCCGGTACCAAAAAAACCCAAACCAAAACAAGAAAGATTTCTTCATCTTATTGATAAAGTCACTAATAAGCCAAAGTGTATGTCAACGTCAATCTCAGCATTTCAGACCAGTTCTGTCTCTACAGGATACCCCGTCTGATTGCCACGGTTGAGGGCGAGGGAAATGGAATCAAGACAGTTAGAGTCAAGTGATTGACCTTGCAAAGGCGCTTAATCGGCTTCCAGCGTATCCCACCAAATACTTTGGTTGTGAGCTGGGAGCACAGGCCCAGTCTGATGTAAAGAATGACCGTTACATTGTCAGTGGACTTCATGAGTTGAATAAGCTTCAAGAATTGTTGAATGGATTCATTAAAAAGTTTGTTCTCCACAGAACATGCCTAATCACCCCTCTGCAGACAGGCAGGTGTGTGCACGCCCTACCGAGGTCCTGAGTCATGAGGAAGACCCCAAATCACCCCGCTGCAGACAGGCAGCCACCTGATTCCACACTACAAAGACGCAGAGGACACCAGACCACCAGACCAAGGTACTGAGTCCCGCTGTTCCCGGCCCAGAGGTAGGGGCTTCTGAGCCGTCGTCCCACTGCTCCTGGTCCACAGGAAGGGACTTCCTGGTCACCATCCCTCCCGCTGCTCCCAGCCCAGAGGAAAGGGCTTTTGGGCCACCTTCTGTCCTGCTGCTCCTGGCCCAGAGGAAGGGACTTCCAGGCCACCATCCCTCTGGCTGCTCCCAGCCCACAGGAAAGGGCTTTGGGGTCACCATCCCTACCACTGCTCCTGGCCCCTGTCCCACCTCACCCAGCTCAGAGGAGGTAATCCGTGCAGGTGTCAACAGCCCACTGCCCCCCCAGTTGAAATGAGAAAACATGTAAATAAGTCTCAAAACCAGACTTCCAGATCACCTACAGCAACCACAAAGGGAAAGGAGATGGAACACTCTGATACTAAACCACCTGGACCCTCTGAACTGGCAACAAAAGGGGATCTGGAAAAAATGAAATCAGAAATAATTTCTCAGATAACAGGAGAAATTGTGCCCCTAGTGCAAGACATGATTAATAAATCTAGAGAGGAGCTCAGGAACATGATGGAATCCCAACATAAGAAACAAATGGAATCCATAAAACAGATGCAAATAGATTTCCAGGACATGAAAAACTCCACTGAAAGTCTACACAGCAGAATGAGCCAATGTGAGGACAGAATTTCAGATATAGAAGATAAGATTGCAATTAATGACCAGGGAAAGAAAAATTGCTTCAAAATTATAAGGGAACATGAGAAATCAATCCAGCAGCTGCTAGATGATGCAAAGAAGAATAACATAAGACTGATTGGGCTCAATGAAGAAACAGGAGAGAGTGGAGATGACATAAAAAAATCTCTTCCCAGAAATAATGGCAGAAAACTTCCCAAGCAGGGGAAAAGAACTTGACATACAGATAAGTGAGGCATATAGGACTCCAAATAGCCTTGATCAAAAAAAAAAAAACCTACACATAGGCTTGTAATTGTTAAGATTCCAGAAACACAACAGAAGAACAAAGTTTTCCAAGCAGTCAGAGAAAAGAAACAAATCACATACAAAGGAAAGCCCATCAGAATCACAGCAGACTTCTCAACACAAACCATCAAGGCAAGAAGAGCTTGGAGTGACATATTCCAAGCCCTAAAAGAAAACAGCCTCCAACCCAGATTGATGTGCCCTGCAAAACTATTTTTCAAAATGGATGGAGAAATAAGATACTTTCATGACAAAGAGCACCTTAGGAACTTTGTGAATACCAAACCAGCACTCCAAAGAATTTTACACAATATCCTAGGAACAGACATTGAGAATCACAACTCCAGGAAGCAAAGCAGAATGAACCCATCAGGCATGACAAGAAATTAAATGTAAAGGGGGAGAACCCAACAAAAAGAAAAAGTCATGGCAATGACAAGTCAATACGTTTCAGTTATAACCATCAATGTTAATGGTCTCAACTCACCAATCACAAGAAATAGACTGGCAGAATGGGTCAAGAAGCAAAATCCAACAATATGCTGCATACAAGAAACACACTTAATTCAAAAGGAAACTCATAGACTGAAAGTTAAAGGGTGGAAAACAATACTCCATGTGACAGGAACCTGAAAAAAAGCAGGAGTACCTATCCTCTTTGCAGATCAAGTAGATTTCAAACCAACACTGATTAAGAGAGATGAAGAAGGACACTACATCCTTGTAAAGGGAACAATCCAAGAGGAAGAGATGACAATCATAAATATCTATGCACCAAACACTAGTGCGCCCAGCTATATAAAACAAATACTAGCGGACATGAAAAGTCATATACGCACTAATACAATTGCAGTGGGGGACCTCAACACCCCACTGTCACAAATAGATAGATCAACTAGACCAGAAAGAAGTAATGAAATACTAGAACTCAATTGAACTCCTGAACAAATGAACTTCACAAATGTTTACAGAGTCTTCCACCCCACAAAATCAGAATACACATTCTTCTCAGCTGCACATGGGTCATTCTCTAAAATAGACCACATACTCACACATAGAACATGTTTAAGTAAGTGCAAAGGAATTGAAGTTATCCCCTGTATATTATCAGACCATAGTGTGATGAAATTGGAGATCCATAGCAAAAGAAACTCAAAAAATTTCATAAACACGTGGAAATTGAACAACACACTTCTGAATAACCAATGGGTCACAGAGGAAAGTAAAGAAGAAATCAGACAGTTCCTTCAATTAAATGACAATGACAATAAAACATATTGGAATCTATGGGACACAAAGCAGTCTTATGAGGGAAATTCATAGCAGTGAATAGGCATATTAGGAAAACAGAACGAGCCCAATTAAACAACCTGATGCTGAACCTCAAGCTTCTAGAAAAAGAAGAGCAGGAGAACTCCAAAGCTCATACAAGGGAAGAAATTATAAAGATCAGAGGAGAAATCAATGCAATGGAGACTAAGAGAACGATACAAAAAATCAATGAAGCCAAGAGTTGGTTCTTTGAAAGAATCAACAAAATTGACAAACCTTTAGCCAACCTTATCAGAAAAAGGAAAGAAAAGGCCCAAATCCATGCAATTAGGAATGAAAAGGGTGAAATGACAACAGACCCAGCAGAAATCCAGAGGGTCATCAATACCTACTTCCAGAACCTATACGCCAATAAGATGGACAACACAGAAGAAATGGACAGATTCCTAGATACATATGAATTACCAAAGTTGAACGAAGAAGACCTAAAAACTCTGAACAACCCAATATCTACCAATGAAATTGAAAATGTAATTAAAAACTTAGCAACTAAGAAAAGCCTGGGTCCTGATGGCTTCACTGCTGAATTCTACAAGACATTTAGAGTGGAATTGCTGCCACTACTGTTGAAACTCTTCAATGAAATTGAAAGGGAAGCAATACTCCCAAATTCATTCCTGGAAGCAAGCATCACCTTGATCCCCAAAGCAGAGAAAGACCCAACTGAAAAAGACAACTATAGGCCAATCTCACTAAGGAACATAGATGCAAAAATCCTTAATAAGATACTGGTAAACAGAATGCAAAAGGTCATCAAGAAGATCATACACCCTGATCAAGTGGAATTCATCCCAGGGATGCACGGATGGTTCAATATACGAAAATCAATTAATGTAATACACTGTATCAATAGAGCCAAGGACAAAAACCATATGATTATCTCCATAGATGCAGAAAAAGCATTTGACAAAATCCAACATGCATTTATGATAAAAACCCTACACAAAATTGGAATAGATGGTCTCTACCTCAACCTGATAGAAGCCATCTATGAAAAACCAACAGCCAATATCATACTAAATGGTCAAAAACTGAAATCCTTCACACTAAAATCAGGAACAAGTCAAGGATGTCCACTATCACCACTCTTGTTCAATAGAGTTCTGGAAACATTAGCCATGGCAATTAGACAAGAGAAAGAAATAAAAGGAATAAAGATAGGTAATGAAGAAGTCAAATTGTCATTATTTGCAGATGACATGATCCTCTACATAGAAGACCCCAAGAACTCCACCAAAAGTCTTCTAGACGTAATAACCAAATTCAGTCAAGTAGCTGGTTACAAGGTCAACACACAAAAATCAATAGCTTTCCTCTACACCAATGACAGACTCACTGAGAGAGAAATAGGGCAAATAATTCCTTTCACAATAGCATCCAAAAAACTGAAATACCTAGGAATCATCCTAATGAAAGAAATCAAAGACCTCTTCTCTGAAAACTATGGCACTCTGAAAAGAGAGATTGGAGATGATATCAGAAAATGGACAGACATCCCCTGCTCCTGGGTAGGAAGGATTAATATAGTGAAAATGGCCATACTTCCAAAACTGCTATATAGATTTAATGCAATTCCAGTTGAAATCCCAACAGCATACTTCATAGACCTCGAGAAAACAATCCAAAAATTCATTTGGAACAAGAAGAGACCCAGATCAGCAAAAGCAATTCTAGGTAACAGAGACATGGCAAGGGGGTATCACAATCCCCAACCTGCAACTATACTACAAAGCTACTGTGATAAGAACAGCATGGTACTGGCAAAGAAACAGACTTGAGGACCAGTGGAACAGATTAGAAGATGCAGAAACAACGCCAGACACAGTCAGCCATCTCATCTTTGATAAAGGAGCCAAACACCCTCACTAGAGGAAAGATAGCCTCTTTAATAAATGGTGCTGGACAAATTGGGCTTCAACTTGCCAAAGATTAAAACTAGACCTATATCTCTCACCATGCACTAAACTAAAATCAAAATGGATTAAAGATCTAAATATTAAAATAGAAACTCTGAACCAGTTTTAACAGAGGTTAGGTAGAACCCTTGAAGACATCAGTGTAGGAAAAGATTTTATGAAAAAAACCTCAGTTGCCCGTGAACTAGCACAAACAATCAACAAATAGGATCTCTTCTTATTGAAAAGCTTCTGCACAGCAAGAGAAACCACCAGCAATGTGAAGAGACAACCCACAATGTGGGAAAAAATCTTCACCTGCTCTTCCTCAGACAAAGGTCTACTATCTCAAATCTATAAAGAACTTCAAAAGATCAGACCTCCCAAATTTAAAGACCCAATCCAAAAATGGGCATCTGAAATGAACAGACATTTCTCAGACAAAGAAGCAGAAACAGAAAATAAATACATGAAAAAATGTTCAACATCACTGGTCATTCAAGAGATGCAAATGAAAACAACACTGAGATTCCACTTCACTCCAGAAAGAATGGCTGCTATCATGAAATCAACCAATAAGAAATGCTGGTGGGGCTGTGGGGAAAGAGGAACCCTACTCCACTGCTGGTGGGAGTGTAGACTGGTGCAAGCACTGTGGAAATCAGTATGGAGATACCTCAAACAACTAGGACTGAAAGTCCCTTTTGACCCTGCTATTCCACAGCTGGGGATCTTCCCCAAAGAATTAAAAGAATCATACCACAGTGATATATGTGCACCCGTGTTCATAGCAGCAGAGTTTGTGATAGATAAAACTTGGAAACAGCCCAAATGCCCACCAACTGGAGACTGGATAAAGAAAATGTGCTTTTTTAATAAAATGGAGTACTACTCAGCCATCAAAAATGAGAAATTAGAGACATTTATAGCTAAGTGGATGCACATTGAGGCAATACTGTTAAGTGAAATAAATAGGACACACATGTATAAATACCAAATAGTTTCTCTGGTGTGAGAACCTGAAAGTGTAAATAAGGACTAAATGTATAATAGGTAATGTGAAATAGGAAGAAAAGGAACAAAGGGGAAGGAAGTGGGAGGGCTAGGGGAAAGGATAGAAGGGAATGGGATTAATATGAGAAAATGGAAAACTAGGAACAAAATCTTTGTAAATAGGGAGGACTGGAGGGGTTGAAGGGAGGGCTGGGCAAGGGTGAAAAATAAGAACCAAGAGAGACTATGTAAAGGTACAAATTTCCAATGATGAATGTCATTATATTGTATACCTAAAATGTACCAATGATTAGAATGAATAATCGATAATGTAAAATAGGAAGAAAAGGTCCAAAGGGGTAGGGGTAGTGGGAGGGGCAGGGGAAAGGAAAGAAGGGAAAGGAAAAATGATGAGAAATGGAAAAAATGGAAATAAAGTCTTTGTAAATAGGGAAGGGTGGAGGGGGTGAAGGGAGGGGTAGGAATGGGGAAAAAATAAGAACCAAGATGCATCATGGAAAGGTACAATTCCCAATGAGAAATGTAATTGTGTTGTATACCTACAATGTACCAATAAAAGAATTTAATACAAAAAAAAAATTTTTTCTTCTCTGTCCTGGGTGTGAGAATCCTGAAACAGATCTGCGTGTGAATCCAAAGAAACAAACAGTAGGTAATTCTTGTAAAGCCTGTGGCTATCGAGGCATGCTTGACACATATCATAAACTGTGCACATTCATTCTCAAAAACCTACCTGAGAATAGTGACAGTGGTACAGGAAAGAAGGAAAAGGAAAAGAAAAATTGAAAGGGCTGAGACAAGGAAAATGGCTCTGTTTCCAGCAGTGAGACACTGCCCCCACCACCCCAAATGAAATCAGTCCTCCCCCACATGCTGTGGAAGAGGAGGAAGATAAAGGCTGGGGGGAGGATAAAACTGAGGCAGCTCAGAGGCGCAGAATGGATGAAATCAGTGACCCTGCAAAAGTCCTGACAGTGATGATTTGGAAAGAACTGCAGAAGAGTGTGTGAATATCCTCTTTGATTTTGTTAAGAAAAAGATAGAAGAGCGCATTATTGACTCATCTGACAAAGAAATTGTTGCTGAAGCAGAAAGACTAGATGTAAAAGCCATGGGCCCTCTTGCTCTGATAGAAGTTCTTCTTAATGAGAAGATTAGAGAACAAATTAAGAAATACAGGCTCCATTTCCTCCAATTCTGTCACAACAACAAAAAAGCTCAGCAGTACCTTCTTCATGGCCTGGAGTGTGTGGTGGCGATGCATCAAGCTCAGCTCCTCTCCAAGATCCTGCATATCTTGAAGGAGATGGACGATGCAGACCTTTTGGAAGAGGAAGTCATCATCAGGTGGTAGGAAAAGGCCTCTAAGAAGTACGTTTCAAAAGAACTTGCCAAAGAGATTCATGTCAAAGCGGAGCCATTTATAAAATGGTTGATGGAGGTGGAGGAAGAATCTTCTGCTGGTGAAGAAGATGATGAAGATGAGAGCATTGAGGTGGTTTATTTGAAGACTGCCAGTGCACCGAAAGTTGAAACTGTGAAGTCTGACAACAAGGATGACGACAGTGACATCAACACCATTTAAAAAGAAGGATGTGACCTATCTAACAGTGTAATGCTGCAAATTATTCATTATCAGCCAGAAGTGCAACATGTATGTGCAGAAGCTAAAATGGCTTAACATCATGCTACACTTTGTACTTAAAATCTTTTGCTGGGGCCAGGGATTTAGCTCAGTGGTTCCACCGTCTGTAATTAAGCCCAGTGAGACATCTAGGGAGTCCGTACACATCAGTGAGCAGATGTAGTTTGCTTACTTACAGCATGTTTCTTTTGGAAAAACTAGTGGTGGCCATATTTGGATCATATTTATACAGTTAAAAAAATAAAGATTTGATTTTGGTAATTCTTCAGATTTTGGGCTCTGAATGACACTAAGTAATTGGCTCCTGTTTAAAGTGTTGCACCATCATTTATCCTATTGGGTCCTTGGAACCTGGTAGGTTCTACTAAGCACTGAGACGTAAACACAGACTAACTTGGAATTACTTTATTCAGCCTTTTAGAAAGACAGCACTTTCAATGTTTGACCTCTAGTCCCTCAAATCAGCATATAATAATTCTGGGGTAGACCGATAATCAGATGACAGTTCAACATCTTAACTAAGAAATAAAAATGACCGAGTGTCCTATAAATAATTTCTAAGAGCAAGTTTTGAAACTTGGAATTGTGATTTTTCAGTTCATGTACACTTGCCCCAGTTGTAGTCTTCAGTGTGGATTGCACGTTGGGATGAGCCAGGGGAATTATAAATTTGCAAACAAGTGTTCTGTGTGTATGTAGTGGTTGTACTGAAAAAATTCAGACTTTAGGTGTGATTAAATCTTACGATTTTTGTTTGGGGGAAACAGATGCACTTAATCTAGCCAAAGCTGAGCATAGTTTTTCAGCTTTTATCCTTAAGATTTAAATTATAATTTCAAAATATTTAGACATATTGTATCCTGTGTTGAGTGGGGTTTTTTTTCTTTAATGCCTTTTATTTCTGTAAGCTTTAGGCATTTTATATTTTGGTTGCTATTTTGCCAAAATAAGTGTTACTTTGTGTTAAGCCTGACACCTGCCCCCTCCCATGTCTTAATTAAAGAGAAATGAAGTTTAAAGCATACTTGTAAGGGAGAGCCATATTTTGGGGTAAGAATTTTGAGGTGTTCATTTCTCATTAAATACAGCCAGGCACTGGGAATCTGGACAGTGGCCACTGAATGTGGGTAACTGGGCCATAGCCACGTGAACTTGGTTCCTGTTAGCTGATGAAGACTCGCTTGATGGGGTCTCAACCATGTTTGAGTAACCCTTTAAGAGAAAGCTTGCATTTGTTCCTTCTCACAGAATGAACTCTGGGAATCGAGTACATGTGGTTAATTCTGTGTGGAGCACTGGCTCACATTATTCGCCTGTTACTTTGTGATCCATCTCACAGATCTTAATAAACAAATGTGTATGTAAATGTTTTTCACATTGAAATTATATAGATATTTGATAAAAATAAAGTCTTGTTAGCTTGCTGTTTTAAGGGATTGGCACTTAACGATCTTGGTGGAGAGAATTGCTCTCCATCCGCCCCTGACACGTTCCGGGAGTGGAGCAGGAGCTGATTGCTTCAGGGAGTGTGCCCGCTGGGAGGAGGTGCTCTCAAAGACTCACATCCTGCCACCTGGGCCTCGGATTCTTTGCTGCAAGGCCCACTGTGCGCTCACCGTACTAGTGCCAGGCTGCTGCAGCTTCCACTCAAAGGAAACATGTTGGGGCTTATACCTGTTGCAGTCTGGGGCCAAACTTCAGTGTGATTGGAAATAGTCCTGATCTTATTCACAGTTTATCATAATAGAGTAATCCTTTGTTTTGCTCTAATGGGTTGTCTTAAATTATTTTTCTATTTAAAATGACATTACATGATTAAAACACTGAAAAATAAAAAAAATGTTTACTAATATTTGATTGGATGATGGACATCATCAATACTACAGTATTGAATTTGGGTTTTTGTCTTTTTAAACAGAATATTGAATTTCATTCTACCAGACAGTTAACTTGTGAATCAGCTTGATCTTTTAAGAGATATTTTTAAGCCTTGCTAGTGTAGCTTGACTTTAAGTTTAGATTAGCCCTCTCCTAACATGTGGCCTTCCTGGGCTCTCTACTGACTGCTGGAGTGTCTAGTGAAGATCTATCCATCTGAATGATGACAATTTAAATAAATATCTCCTGGGCCTGTGTGAATTTCACCAAGTGTTTAGATCACAGCACCCTATTGGCTATTCATTCCCTATTAGCTCTTTCCTGAGACTCATGGTGTCCTGTCCCACAAAATCATAGCTTAATATTCACCTCAAGACTTATAGGGACCTCTAAACTGATACTTAGTTATTTCTCTGCAAAGTTTTCTCCAGTTTCTTGCCCACAAGTTCCAACCATCTCAGTAGCCCTGACTCTTGAGTTCTGCCATCTTGGCTCAGAAGAGGGCCATCCTCTGAGAACCCCCTCTCAGTACCTTGGTGGGTAAAGTTCCTCCAGGCAAAATGTAGGGCAGTTGAGGGGTTTGTTTCCCTTCTCTCAAGAATCGCATTCCTGTCTAAAGTCTGAAAATAATTATTTCACATATTATTTCTTGTTTAAGAGTTGATTACAACAGGAAGAATAACTGTTACTAGTTATTTCACAATGCCTAGAAATGGAAGTTGGCTCCTGGGTGACTTTGAGGTATAGAAAGTCCATTTGTCCCAAAACAAAATGGCTCAAGGTGCTATAGATTTTTATGCTTTTCCTTGGAAAGAATATGATGATTTGTGAAATTCAAAGAAACTCAAAAGTTACAACTAAACTATTATTATAACTAGCTATACCTAGCCAAAAATGAAAACAAAAAACTAGTCAGAGTAGGGGATTTAAATCAGTGGCACTGTGCCTGACTTGCAAGCACAAGGTCCTGAGTTCAATCCCTGGTACCAAAAAAACCAAAAACCAAAAAACTAGACAGAGCCCTGGCATAACTCACTGAGTCACTGAGTATCAGAATTAAAATAATAGCCAATGGCCTGGGATGACTGATGAAGTTAGCCTTAATTTCCTTCTTGGAGATATCCTTGAAGCCAAGTTCTATTTTAAATTGATTTGGTAAACTGGTAACTGAAAGGATTTCTGTGGTAATTCCTTTTCCAAAGCCAAGGATCCTTTTGTGACACAAATAAAACTTTCTAAACTTTTTGTTAATGTAAACTTTCATATACTTTGTTGGTGTAATGTGTTCTGTGAGGAATTTGTTTGCTAAGGCTGAGTGGGGCTGTGGATGTATATTTGGGAAATGAATAAGGAAGGCGTTTGCTTGTGTCATGTCATAAACCCTGTCGGCCTGGGTAGAAGCCATGAGGTTTTAGAATTATATTTTGAATGAGAAGATAATACCATATCCAGGATGGGAAATCCCTGGATTGAAAAAAAAAATAGGCAGCCAGTACACTAATTTCTGCTGTTATTTGCTCCCTGGGTAACAGAGAGCTTCATAGAACACTTTTCAAGAACCTGGAAAGAAATCTACCAGGTCATGTCTCTGACATGGAAATTCACTTGTTTATTTATTTATTCTTACAATAAATTGAATATTCACTGTATACCAGGTGCTGTTGTAGGTGCTAGGGACACATCAGCAGACAGCAGATGGCCTTTCTGAGACTTAAACTCTGGAGGGGTGGTTATGAAACAAATAATACACCAAAAGATAGACTAAGGTTGTTAGAGAATGAGAGGATATGAGTGGTCTCTGTTACAAGCACGGCTGGTGAGAATTTCCTTTTACATATATAGGAAGGGGGCACCCAAACAGAGTTTACTGTAGCAGGGACCAAACAAAAGTGAAAGCTAGGGGAAGCTGGGTATACCTGTGAGGAAACAAGGAATGCGAAGGCCTGGGGTGGGAGTAGCATTTTGGGGGTGTGCTGAGAACTCAAAAAGAGATCACAAAGTGAGGATGAAATATAGTGCAGGTGCCACGTCAGGGTAAGAAATGAGGATAGAAGGGTTGAAGAGCAGCCAGAACAGGTAGTCTTGTAGGCCATGGGAAAGACTTTAGATTTTATTCTGAATTAAATAGGAAGCCATTGGAAAGTGTTGAGGTGCAGGACACAACCTTACATTTTAAAAGTTCACTCTGGCAGCTGCATAGAGAAGAATCTGACATGAGAAGATCAATGAAGAGCTCTTGCAATAGTACTTATGACATGGGAAAGGGATTTAGCTCAGTGGTGCCATGGCCTGCCTCACAAGCTCAAGATCCTGAGTTCAATCCCTGGTACAAAAAAAAAGAAGGAAAAATAGTATTGATGAGAGATGATGTTGGTTTATGCTAGGATGGCCTAACCATCAACAGAGTTGATAAGAAAGGGAAAGAATCTGGATGCAATTCAAACAATAATCTGACTATATATGCTAATGGACTAGGTGTGAGCAAAACGAAATCAAGGATAATACTAGTTTTTTGGCACAAGCAACTGGAAGAATGTTAGTACCATTCTTGTTAGGAAAGGAAATTGAGGCAGTAAGAATCAGGTTGGTGAGATTTGGCAGGGAAAATCAAGAATTCTACTATAAATTCTCATGTTTGTTCCTAGATTTCCAAGAGGAGAGCTAGGATGGCAAAAGAATACACAGGCCAGGAGTTCTGGGGAACAGTCTAAATGAAAGGTACAAATTGAAAATCATCAGTATAGAAATAATAATTAAAGGTCACGCGGAACATGCTGAATCAGCCCACTGCAGACAGGCAGGTCTGTGCACACCCTGCCGAGGTCCCAAGTTGCGACAAATCAGCCCGCTGCAGACAGGCAGGTCTGTGCACACCCTGCTGAGGTCCTGAGTCAAACAGAACATGCTGAATCAGCCCACGCTCTGGCAACAATCCACTGGAACCCCCCCCCCCGCCCCGCTCCTCTGTACAGCCACCTGGTTCCACACTACAAAGATGCAGAGGACACGGGACCACCAGACCAAGGTAAGGAGCCCCGCTGCTCCCAGCCCAGAGGTAGGGGCTTCTGAGCCACCATCCCACTGCTCCTGGTCCAGAGGAAGGGGCTTCCTGGACACCATCCCTCCGGCTGCTCCTAGCCCAGAGGAAAGGGCTTTTGGGCCACCTTCTGTCCCACTGCTCCTGGCCCAGAGGAAGGGGCTTCTGGGCTACCATCCCTCCCACCACTCCCAGCCCAGAGGTAGGGGCTTCTGAGCCACAAACCCACTGCTCCTGGTCCAGAGGAAGGGGCTTCCCGGCCACCATCCCTCCTGCTACTCCCAGACCACAGGAAAGGGCTTTTGGGCCACCATCCCTACTGCTGCTCCCAGCCCCTGTCCTAACTCTCCCAGCTCAGAGGAGGTAATCTGTGCAGGCGCTAACAGCCCCGCGCCCCAGTCGAAATGAGAAAACATGTAAATAAGTCTCAAAACCAGACTTCCAGATCACCTACAGCAACCCCAAAGGGAAATGAGATGGAACACTCTGATACTCAACCACCTGGACCCACTGAAATGGCAACAAAAGGGGATCTGGAAAAAATGAAATCAGAAATAATTTCTCAGATAACAGGAGAAATTGTGCCCCTAGTGCAAGACATGATTAATAAATCTAGAGAGGAGCTCAGGAACATGATGGAATCCCAACATAGGAAACAAATGGAATCCATAAAACAGATGCAAACAGATTTCAGGGAGTTCAAAAACTCCATTGAAAGTCTACACAGCAGAATGAGCCAATGTGAGGACAGAATTTCAGATATAGAAGATCAGATTGCAATTAGTGACCAGGAAAAGAAAAATTGCTTCAAAATTATAAAGCAACATGAGAAATCAATCCAGCAGCTGCTAGATGATGCAAAGAAGAATAAAATAAGACTGATTGGGCTCAATGAAGAAACAGGAGAGAGTGGAGATGACATAAAAAAATCTCTTCCCAGAAATAATGGCAGAAAACTTCCCAAGCAGGGGAAAAGAGCTTGACATACAGATAAGTGAGGCATATAGGACTCCAAATAGCCTTGATCAAAAAAAAATCTACACATAGGCATATAATCGTGAAGATTCCAGAAACACAACAGAAGAACAAAGTTCTCCAAGCAGTCAGAGAAAAGAAACAAATCACATACAAAGGAAAGCCCATCAGAATCACAGCAGACTTCTCAACACAAACCATCAAGGCAAGAAGAGCTTGGAGTGACATATTCCAAGCCCTCAAAGAAAACAGCCTCTAACCCAGATTGACGTACCCTGCAAAACTATCTTTCAACATGGATGGGGAAATAAGATACTTTCATACAAAGAGCACCTTAGGAACTTTGTGAATACCAAACCAGCACTCCAAAGAATTTTACACAATATCCTAGGAACAGACATTGAGGATCACAACCCCAGGAAGCAAAGCAGAAGGAACCCATAAAGGGGGAGAACCCAACAAAAAGAAAAAGTCATGGCAATGACAAGTCAATACGTTTCAGTTATAACCATCAATGTTAATGGTCTCAACTCACCAATCACAAGAAATAGACTGGCAGAATGGGTCAAGAAGCAAAATCCAACAATATGCTGCATACAAGAAACACACTTAATGCAAAAGGAAACTCATAGACTGAAAGTTAAAGGGTGGAAAACAATACTCCATGTGACAGGAACCCAAAAAAAAGCAGGAGTAGCTATCCTCTTTGCAGATCAAGTAGATTTCAAACCAACACTGATTAAGAGAGACAAAGACACTACATCCTTGTAAAGGGAACAATCCAAGAGGAAGAGATGACAATCATAAATATCTATGCAACAAACACTAGTGTGCCCAACTATATAAAACAAATACTAGTGGACATGAAAAGTCATATATGCACTAATACAATTGCAGTGGGGGACCTCAACACCCCACTGTCACAAATAGATAGATCAACTAGACTAAAAATAATGAAATACTAGAATTCAATCGAACTCTTGAACAAATGAACTTAACAGATGTTTACAGAGTCTTCCACCCCACAAAGTCAGCATACACATTCTTCTCAGCTGCAGATGGGTCATTCTCTAAAATAGACCACATACTCACACATAGAACATGTTTAAGTAAGTGCAAAGGAATTGAAGTTATCCCCTGTATATTATCAGACCATAGTGCGATGAAAGTGGAGATCCATAGCAAAAGAAACAAAAAATTTTATAAACATGTGGAAATTGAACAACACACTTCTGAATAACCAATGGGTCACAGAGGAAAGTAAAGAAGAAATCAGACAGTTCCTTCAATTAAATGACAATGACAATACAACATATTGGAATCTATGGGACACAATGAAAGCAGTCTTATGAGGGAAATTCATAGCAGTGAATAGGCATATTAGGAAAACAGAATGAGCCCAATTAAACAACCTGATACTGAACCTCAAGCTTCTAGAAAAAGAAGAGCAGGACAACCCCAGAACTCATACAAGGGAGGAAATTATAAGATCAGAGGAGAAATCAATGCAATGGAGACTAAGAGAATGATACAAAAAATCAATGAAGCCAAGAGTTGGTTCTTCAAAAGAATCAACAAAATTGACAAACCCTTAGCCAACCTTATCAGAAAAAGGAAAGAAAAGGCCCAAATCCATGCAATTAGGAATGAAAAGGGTGAAATGACAACAGACCCAGCAGAAATCCAGAGGATCATCAATACCTACTTCCAGAACCTATATGCCAATAAGATGGACAACACAGAAGAAATGGACAGATTCCTAGATACATATGAATTACCAAAGTTGAACGAAGAAGACCTAAAAATTCTGAACAACTCAATATCAACCAATGAAATTGAAAATGTAATTAAAAACTTATCAACTAAGAAAAGCCCGGGCCCTGATGGCTTCACTGCTGAATTCTACAAGACATTTAGAGAGGAACTGCTGCCACTACTGTTTAAACTCTTCAATGAAATTGAAAGGGAAGCAATGCTCCCAAATTCATTCCTGGAAGCAAGCAACACCTTGATCTCCAAAGCAGAGAAAGACCCAACCAAAAAGGAGAACTATAGACCAATCTCACTATTGAACATAGATGCAAAAATCCTTGATAAGATAATGACAAACAGAATGCAGAAGATCATCCAGAAGATCATACACCCTGATCAAGTGGGATTCATCCCAGGGATGCCGGGATGGTTCAATATATGCAAATCAATCAATGTAATACACTATGTCAGTAGAGCCAAGGACAAAATCCATATGATTATCTCCATAGATGCAGAAAAAGCATTTGACAAAATCCAACATGCATTTATGATCAAAACCCTACACAAAATTGGAATAGATGGTCTCTACCTCAAAATGATAGAAACCATCTATGAAAAACCAACAGCCAATATCATACTAAATGGTCAAAAACTGAAACCCTTCACACTAAAATCAGGAACAAGACAAGGATGTCCACTATCACCACTCTTGTTCAATATAGTTCTGGAAACATTAGCCATGGCAATTAGACAAGAGAAAGAAATAAAATAAAGATAGGTAATGAAGAAGTCAAATTGTCATTATTTGCAGATGACATGATATTCTATATAGAAGACCCCAAGAACTCCACCAAAATTCTCCTAGACTTAATAACCAAATTCAGTCAAGTAGCTGGTTACAAGGTCAACACACAAAAATCAATAGCTTTCCTCTACACCAATGACAGACTCACTGAGAGAGAAATAGGGCAAATAATTCCTTTCACAATAGCATCCAAAAAACTGAAATACCTAGGAATCATCCTAACAAAAGAAATCAAAGACCTCTTCTCTGAAAATTATGGCACTCTGAAAAGAGAGATTGAAGATGATATCAGAAAATGGACAGACATCCCCTGCTCCTGGGTAGGAAGGATTAATATAGTGAAAATGGCCATACTTCCAAAACTGCTATATAGATTTAATGCAATTCCAATGGAGATCCCAGCAGCATACTTCATAGACCTTGAGAAAACAATCCAAAAATTCATTTGGAACAAGAAGAGACCCAGAATAGCAAAAGCAATTCTAGGTAACAGAGACATGGCAGGGGGTATCACAATCCCCAACCTGCAACTCTACTACAAAGCTACTGTGATAAAAACAGCATGGTACTGGCAAAGAAACAGACTTGAGGACCAGTGGAACAGATTAAAAGATGCAGAAACAATGCCAGACACACTCAGCCATCTCATCTTTGATAAAGGAGCCAAACACCCTCACTGGAGGAAAGATAGCCTCTTTAATAAATGGTGCTGGAAAAATTAGGCTTCAACTTGCCAAAAATTAAAACTAGACCTATATTTCTTGCCATGGACTAAACTAAAATCAAAATGGATTAAAGATCTAAATATTAAAATAGAAACTCTGAACCAGTTGGAACAGAGGTTAGGTAGAACCCTTGAAGACATTGGTGTAGGAAAAAATTTTATGAACAAAACCTCAGTTGCCCGTGAACTAGCACAAACAATCAACAAATGGGATCTCTTCTTATTAAAAGGCTTCAGCACAGCAAGAGAAACCACCAGCAGTGTGAAGAGACAACCCACAATGTGGGAAAAAATCTTCACCTGCTCTTCCTCAGACAAAGGTCTACTATCTCAAATCTATAAAGAACTTAAAAAGATCAGACCTTCCAAATTTAAAGACCCAATCCAAAAATGGGCATCTGAAATGAACAGACATTTCTCAAAGAAGTAGAAATAGCAAATAAATACATGAAAAAATGTTCAACATCACTGGTCATTCGAGAGATGCAAATGAAAACAATGCTGAGATTCCACTTCACTCCAGAAAGAATGACTGTTATCGTGAAATCAACCACTAACAAATGCTGGCTGGGCTGTGGGGAAAGAGGAACACTGCTCCACTGATGGTGGGAGTGTAGACTGGTGCAAGCACTGTGGAAATCAGTATGGAGATACCTCAAAGAACTAGGACTGAAAGTCCCTTTTGACCCTGCTATTCCCCTGCTGGGGATCTTCCCCAAAGAATTAAAAGAATCATACCACAGTGATATATGTGCGCCCATGTTCATAGCAGCAGAGTTTGTGATAGCTAAAACTTGGAAACAGCCCAAATGCCCATCAACTGGAGACTGGATAAAGAAAATGTGCTTTTTTAATAAAATGGAGTACCACTCAGACATCAAAAACAAGAAATTAGAGACATTTATAGCTAAGTGGATGCACATTGAGACAGTACTCTTAAGTGAAATAAATAGGACACACATGTATAAATACCAAATAGTTTCTCTGGTGTGAGAACCTGAAAGTGTAAATAAGGACTAAATGTATAATAGGTAATGTGAAATAGGAAGAAAAGGAACAAAGGGGAAGGAGGTGGGAGGGCTAGGGGAAAGGATAGAAGGGAATGGGATTAATATGAGAAAATGGAAAACTAGGAACAAAATCTTTGTAAATAGGGAGGACTGGAGGGGTTGAAGGGGGGGCTGGGCAAGGGTGAAAAATAAGAACCAAGAGAGACTATGTAAAGGTGCAAATTTCCAATGATGAATGTCATTATGTTGTATACCTAAAATGTACCAATGATTAGAATGAATAATCGATAATGTAAAATAGGAAGAAAAGGTCCAAAGGGGTAGGGGTAGTGGGAGGGGCAGGGGAAAGGAAAGAAGGGAAAGGAAAAAATGATGAGAAATGGAAAAAATGGAAATAAAGTCTTTGTAAATAGGGAAGGGTGGAGGGCGTGAAGGGAGGGCTAGGAATGGGGAAAAAATAAGAACCAAGATGCATCATGCAAAGGTACATGTTCCCAATGAGAAATGTAATTGTGTTGTATACCTACAATGTACCAATAAAAGAATTTAGTAAAAAAAAAGAAATAATAATTAAAGCCATAGAATGGGACAAGAGACCCTAGTGAGTACGTTTTGCCAGGACTGAGGGTCAAGATGAGGGAAGATGCAGCCAAGAAGAATGAGATTGAACAGTAACTTCAGAGATTTGCATCCATGTTAGTAATTGTCTCTACATAATAATTCTCAGTCCATGAGTTGTGATGGTTAAATTTGATCATATACTGGCCTGGCAGGATGCAGCCCACTGAATGGGAGGGGAAACTGCATGTTTCTTTCCCAGTGGCTTCTTCCCCTGTGTCTTTTGCACTGAATATCAGAGGGCCATTCAAGGTCATCTCTTCAGCTGCTCTGAGATGGTGAGGATTAGACTGAGGATCTCAGACCCTGTTGATTTGTCAGCTCCATGGAATGCCCCAAGTCTAATGTCGTATGTGTAACAACAGGTCCATCTGAAGGTAAGATAGGCTGGAACCTGGGTGGGATGGCTGAAGCAGTGTGAGGTAGGCTGCAAGCAGAGTAAGGAGGATCACTTGGGGGAATGCGGTGGGTGTTGGGATGTGCATCATCCTGTGTTGGTGACTACTCTCAGCTGACCTCTTCTTGGGGAAATTGCCCTCTGTGAATTTCCCTCAAGGCCATGCCTCCCTCCCTGAAAGCAGCCTACATTCAATGATTGGATGATAAGGGGGTATGGTATAAAATTCCACCCTCCCAAGATAGAACCAAATCGATTTGGGTGTACCACAACCTGTAGGAGCAGCTGGAACCTTCATTGTGAAGGTTCAATCCTGCTTCTCTCACTCCTCACAGATGTTTGACCTAAGAGCACTGCTTAGTCAAACTTCAGGTGTTCCAACATAGCTTTGGAGCTCAGTCTTGTAATCTCTTTTTCCGTCTACCCAAGGTATGACAGTTGGTACAGAAGTGTTGTAAAAAGCGAGCTTTAAAATGATATTTTATTTTACTTTATTTATTTACTTTTGGTACCAAGGATTGAACTCAGGTCCTTGCGCTTGCAGGGCAGGTGGCAGAACCACTGAGTTAAATCCCCAGCCCTAAAATGATATTTTAAACTAAGTCACCCACTGGTAAGCTCCACTACTGGTAGGTGGAATACTCACAGCCTCAGGTAAAATATAGTGGTGATTATTAAAACTAATAACTAGGGTCAGGTCACAATATAATCCAGCTAAGGTAGTGCTGGGTCTACTATAAGAAGAAAGGAGTCGTAAGAGTGCTAGATCAAAGGTAGGGATGTAGACAGAACATAAGGTTTGGTAAGACAAATTATATTAGTTCTCTATTGCTGTGTAACTGTACCACCATAAGCTTAGTAGTTTAAAACAATGCACATTTATTTTCTCACAGTTTCTGTGGGTCAGATATTCTAGCATAGCTTTTCTGGGTCCTCTGCAAGGCTATAATCCAGGCTGCTGAGGCTGAGGTCTTATCTGAAAGCTTGACTGTGGAAGGATCCACTTCCAAGCCTATGTAGTTGCTGGAAGGACTCAGAGCCTTGCAGGGTATCAAGCTGAAACCCTAAGTTTCTTGCTGGCTGTCTGCCCGAGACCACCTCAGTACCTTGCCACCTGGCTCTCCGCTTAGGGCAACTCATACTATGGTAGCTGGCTTCTTTAAAGCCAGCAAGGGAGAGTCTGCTAACAAGACCTATGTTCAAGACCTAAGACTTTAAGTAGCATAAGCACACATATATAACACCATGTATTTTGACATGTGTGTGGATCACACTCAAGGGGAGGCATTACATGGGGTATGAATGCAGGGCCAGGGTCACTGGGGCCATTCTGGGGTCTTCCCACAGAGATTTTATTGATATGGGAGCATTTGCCCATAATGCAGGATTTAACACTCTGGCAAGATCCCTGGGAAATAGTGTCAATGTCCTTCTCAAAGAAAGGAATCATCCAAATTAACTGAAGCAGAAATGTGAAGATTGCTGTGGAGATGGTGGAAAGAGGGACCAAAAAGTTCAGGGAGTGGCTAAGGTACATAAGACTGGAAAATCCAACAGTTCTTTTCCTAGGGAGGGCCAGGAGGATATCTTGTCTACCCAAGTGATATTTAATGCACTGGGGTGAGAAATCCTGGGTTTCTGCTACAGGGGCTTTGGCACTAATCCAAGCACCATGACACTGTGGTTGAGAGGAGGGGGAGATGTGTAGAAGTGTTGACAAGAGGATGGATCCTGGAATGACAAGATTTTCTGACCCGTTAATGTGGGTTATAAGAGAATGAAAGGAGTCAAGAGTGACACTAAGGTTTAGGAGCTGAGCAACTGGAAGAATACAGGTACGTTATAGAGATGGGGAGAACTCGGGAGAGGTCCAGGCAAGAGATATAAACGAGCTGTTAATCTGTGGATAAGAAAACAAGCCATGTGATTGGATGGCATCTCTTAGGCCCTAGAGAGTAAGTGTAGAGAAAGCATCAGAGAAACTGAGCCCCAAAGCATTCCAACATGTGAAGACAGAGATGATGAGAGAGCCAGGACCTGCCAGGGTGCATCATAGGAATAATGGAGGTGGCTAGGGGGGAGAGAGAGATCCACAAGTAAGAAGGGGACTGGGCTGAAACAAGGAGAGGTAGTTGCAAGTATCATCTGGTATCATGAAATTCAGAGCTGGAGGTTTGGGGAGTGGGAAAAGACAAGGAAAAGTGTTAGAGGTGGGCTTGGAAATGAGGTTGTTGGGTTGAAGAGAAGGGGGTGAGAGACTTGGTGAAGAAATTTCTAAATGGATCTAGGTTCTTATGCAATAGGAGGGAAATGAATAGACAGGAGAGAAATAAAGTCCTATAGGGATTATAAGTTGGACTCCTTCAAATGTCAAAAGACAGGAGGATAAAAGAAAATCCTTGTCAACAATTTCTCCACTGAACTGTGCTTCTTTGTTTCTTTGTTCTCTTTGGCTTGAGGCTGGGCTTGTGGATATTGACTAGGGTAGAGTTAGATAAAGACACTTGATTCAAGTTAAGATTCTGGTCTCTGGATGAGGCAAAAACCAGGTAGGCAATCCTTAAAGAATACTATCAAAAAAGGCTTATCCCACCCTATTCATTCATCTACCCATTCATTTAAGCAATCAATCAATCCCTCCAGCCCAGCTTCAGGAGAGTGGGGACATAGTTTTATTTCCTTCAACATTCCTAACACCTAGATGATGGTGTCTTCATTCACCCCACAGTTAAGAGCTACCTGCTTGGCCATGGCACAGAATGCTTACAGTCACGCTGTAAGGAAATGCACACATTGTGGGTGGGGAGAACATTGAATTAGACTGGTTTAGACCTCTCTGAGAAGGTTTCATTTATGCTCAGGTCTGAAGAATGAAGCAAGGCTGCTCATGAGGGTGAGAAAGGAAATGCTTACTTTCTAAACAAAGAAGTGTGAAAGGCATCTGTAAAAAAATCTTGATAGTTTTTTTTGAAGTTGATGAAAACCCATAGAGCTATTGGATGCTGAGAAATAAGAACCTAGATCACATCTTACACTTGCCCAAAAAGTGCTCCCTTAAAATAGATGTTAATAAATGTTTCATAACAAAAGTAATGCCAATGATGCTTTATCTTAATGTTACAGATTAATATTATAGTTATTAGTTTACCTTTTAGTTTTAGTATTGTCTTTACCAATACATTGAAAAGAATTTTTTATGTAGTGATATTCATGGAAAGTCTTCCTATCTCAGAACTACATGATGACCTATCTTCTAGAACTTTTATGATTTCATATTTACATTTAAATTTAACTCATCTAAATATTTTTAGATGTGACCTCTCTTGTTTTCAATGTCTCTCAATAAAGAATGTTTTGTGAGGAGCTAAGAGTATAAGTCAGTGGTGTAGTGCATACTTAGCATGCACGAGGACCTGGGTTCAATCCCGAGCACATACATACAAAAACGAATGCTTTCTTCATATTCATATAGGTCTCTCATTTCTTGTTATATAAATTTCTGTGCATCTTTAATTTTGTTGTTATTGCTACTGTGCATGGGATCTTTTTCATTATATCTTATAGCTTGTTATTATGGCTGTTTGTGGAAAAATATGTGTTGTTAAAAATATTGTGTTCAGTCACTGGACTGAGGTCCCACTTCTACAAGTATTTCAGTTGACTGTTTTTCCAATAGTTAAAATTGACAAATAACATTGTTTTTCAAAAAATCCATTATAACTCATAAGGGACAGAATGGTACCTTATTGCTTTGATTGCATTTCTTTAACAACGCTTAGGGGTGAAAACCTCTTCAGATGTTTATGGGGCACTTGTTTTCTTATAGTGAACTGTTGCTCATAAGCTTTGCTAATGCTCTTTTTGGTAGCTGTCATGTTTTATGTTGATCTAAAAAAATTATTTTTAATTCATTTCCACTTGAAAAATACTTACTTACTTATACATTATTTCTGCCAAGAGAGACAGAGTCATCAAATGTCAAACCTGAATGTTACCATGTGAAAGTCTAGAAAGAAGAAGAATCAATGAGACTATAGGCTGACAAATTGGCTTTTTGTCCTTTGGTCCTTAAAATCTTGTGGGAGGTGAATAGATGAACAGTAAAACCCACACCTAGAATGGGGAAGAGACTATTCCAAACCTGGGGGCTATAGGGGCTCAGCTTCCCGTCCCCCCTGCTGGGCCTCCTCCTTCCTGCACTGCTGGTGGTCTCCCTGCCAGGTTTGAAGGGATTATCCAGCATCAATATTTGAAATAGTTGTATTTTTTTTTCTACCTGGAGTTAAGTTTATAAGGTTTTTTTTATTTAACCACCAAACACCAGAAATAAAAACCTGGAAGAGGGCCAATTTGACTAGGAGCCAGTACACTTCCTCCTGCCCTTTGTCCCAGTTGTTTTTCTCCTAAATTACTGACTTTTCCTCTCAAAGGCTTAACCCATCCCCAACCTCTCAAATTTCTCATCTGAGTGCTTTAGTTCCAAATGATCCCTAGAGATCCTGTTCAGCTGCTGACACCTGAGCTCTTACTGGAGTCTGAGGCCCAAGAGACCTGAGCAACTGCTTTTGCTGGCCCTGCAAATGCAAATCCATGGGGAGGCCCAGATAGTGTGTGTGCGTGTGCAAGTGTATGTGTGTGCGCACGTGCAAGTGCACATTAGGGGATGAGGCACCAGAGCATCCTCATCCAGTTCCTGTTCTCTACAGGGTGGGGAGAGGTTTGTTCACACCAGTCCCTAAATTAGGGCTAGAATGTGGACTCCAGGCACAGTTTACCATGTAACACACCTGTCCTGGGCACCACCTGTATAGCAGGCACCGTTCTAGACACCAGTGAACAAGACACTCCTCCCTCTACTGTGAAACTTATGGCCCAGTGGGAAAGATAGCCATGGAACAAATGATTCCACACCACAAATTCAATAGTTACCAAGTGTGAAAATTCCGCTTAGTCAAGTGGGAAAAATTTCATGGCCTGCTTACAAACTCCTTTCCTTTGAATAGATTCAGAGGACCAGCAAGGAGATTGCCCCAGGAAGTTTTGGTGGCTGGTTCCTTTCTCCTGCTTCCCACACTTAGGGGTGGGACACCCTGAGAAAACACCCTTTGATGTAAGACCCCAAGGGAGGGCCAGGGAGAGGCTGGGCAAAGCGCTCTCCTCCCTGCCTGAGAACCTGTTGTTGGGTTCAGTCCTGCTACTCAATCATCCCAGGTTGGCCTTGGAAGTGATCTCTGCATCAGTTCTCACTGACCCGCACATTTGGGGCTCCTCCCTGTCTCCCTCTTTCATGCTTAGAGCTCCCACTCCAGATGGGTCAGCTGGCAAGGGTTTAAGATGTGTCTCAGCATCTTGTGATGTGTTCCTGAACCTCTGGGCCTTGTATGGGGTGAGTCATTAGCTCTGACTTGATTCCTAAAGGATACTGGGCCCTTCGTCCTAGTTCTATACACCAAGGCCCAACAGCTGAGTGTAGGCCACCAAGACCCTGCAACCAGGCCTGGAGAGGTTTAGTTCCCAGTGATTGTGGTCAGTTGGCTCTGCCTTCTAGGCATTCTACACACACACACACACACACACACACACACACACACACACACACAATCACTTCCTAGATGAGATGAATGGCCTCAGGCAAGTATTCTGTGGCTCAGTTTCCTCATCTATAAAATATGAATAAGCACCCACCTCATAAGAATGTTGTAAAGATAAAATGAATTAAAACAGCTGGGTGTTGTGGTGCACCCCTGTAATCCCAGTCCTTGGGATGCTGAGGCAGGAGGTTCACTTTGAGTTCCAAGTTCAAAGCCAGCCTGGATTACAAAGCAAGACCCTGTCTCAAAAAAAAAAAAAAAAAAAAAAAGAGAGAGAGAGTTAAAACATGTAAAGGTCTTTAAGAAATCCCCAAGATTTAAGTGTTAGCAATAGTGCTTCTTGATATTACAGGATCTTGAGGAGTTTCTTTTTTTGTAGCTTTTTGCAATTTCAGTCTAGCAATAATGATTTTTTAATGCAAGGCCTCCTCTTTTCTGCCTTTTCTCCACAATAGGTACCCTAGCATCTTTTCTTCCATTTCTGCCACCCTGATTCAATAGCACTAGGATGGACCAACTCCTTTGCTCTAGTGTCTTGTTTCTAGTTCACCCAGGTTTGGGTGAGGGCTGGATAGGAGAATCCCACTCATAACTGGGACTCTACTCTTTGGGCCTGAGGTTCTCAAAGAGCTCAGAGTCACAGACAATGACAATCCTAGTGTATTAAGTGCTGCTGTGAAAATGGCATGGGCTGCTTTGGATACACAAAAGAGACACCCAAACAAATGTTAAGCATGTCAGGTTTACGACATTCTGTGTTAGGTTCTGACAGATTAGGAGGATTCAGCCAGGTGAAATGAGTGAAGGACATTTTGGCTAAGAGAGCAGCAGATGCACATACCTGGAGAGGAAAGAGAGTAAGCTCAGTTTGGTGTGTTTTCCTTGGCCCGTCCAGAGGTCTGGGGTGGGGGCATGGAAACATGGGAGCCACTCTAGTTCTTCACGGATGATCTGGATCAGTCATATCTACTTATGGTGTCTCATTCCCTAGTATTCCATCTCAAATACTAGCCAAAATGAAGTCAATTTTTGTATTTTGCACATGACCTTTATGAAGCTGGGTGGTTCATTATATGCTCCATAAGTATTATACACATGTTTTCAGACTTCTAATTAAACACAACAGATCAAATACAGATACCCAATGTCTTGTAAAAATATCAGCAGAATGAGAGTAGAGGAAGAAAATAGGCATAAATTCATAAAGTCAAAGAATATAGGAGAAGAGATAATAGCAGATGAGAAATGCCAATAAACCTTTGGAATATGAAATGCAGAAGAAAGAGCCAGATTGCTGAGCAACATCTCAGATTAGGCTTCCTGTGAAACCCATCCAGAGACGGAACTCTGAGGCTGGAAAGTTACTGGGCAGAGCTCTTAGGAACCACTCCTGCGAGACTGTGAAAACAGGACTGGACATAGAAGTGAAGCTGCAATGACGTCAGCTAACCTCACAGGAGACTCTTCAGAGTGGCCCCAAAGTGGAAGCAAGGGGCTCACACCTTAAGACAGTCTTTGGGGAGGCAGCTTCCTTCTCTCGGGGCCATTTCCTGGGGAGGAGCCTGGTCATAAGCCTTCATTAGCCAACACTCCCCACAGTGAGGAAAATAAGAGCCTCAATCAAAATGTAGCTGCCAGGGTGGTACACCCCATTACCCTCTAACAAGTAGATTTGAAGGAAAGGGCTCAGAAATTGGGGTTGAACACAGGGGAGACAGGAGGCTGAAAACAGCAACATTGTTTGAAAGGGCCTCATCTCTTCCAACCCAGGCAAAGGAATGGAGATTTACTGTGTGGTAGACTTTGACAGGAGAGTTTTCAATCCCAGGGACATGAGGGCAAAGGAGTACAGGAGTACTTGAAAATGGAAGAGGTGAAGTCTTCCCAGAACAGGGCTAATACCACATTCTGAATGGTGAGATGTCTAGCCCTACCTCCACTGAGGTCACAGAATGCTAGCACTGAGCCTGGGCAGAAGTAAGGACAATTCTTCTCTAGAAGACTGGCTAGAGCAAGAGAATGGCCCTACTGACACTGAGATGTGGGTTCCCCCCCAAAAAGAAAAAAAAAATCAAGCTAGCTACCTTACTACCTTCATGAAGATTACCAAGCAACAAACCCAACTGATAGTCACTTAGCTTTTATCAGCTTTATAATATCTCAGTGTCACTTATAGTCAGTCAACAATGACACTAATATACTCAAGGAAAAACTCAATGTGAGATTTTCTTTGAAAATGTTCTTTTTGAGGTATTTTTCTTATAAATTTTCTGTTCATGGTCTTTGTGTATGCACCTTATTAATAAATCCATTTTTAGGTGCTGTGGTTGTATGTCCCAAAGTTCATGCACTAGAAAGGTAAACCCTAATGCAAAAGTGCTGAGAGGTAGGACTTTTAAGAGGTGATTAGGTCAATCGGCTCGGCCCTC
Organism: Heterocephalus glaber; assembly: GCF_053883595.1. Lineage (NCBI taxonomy): Eukaryota > Metazoa > Chordata > Mammalia > Rodentia > Bathyergidae > Heterocephalus > Heterocephalus glaber. The sequence continues at coordinate 26,632,925 of NW_028258296.1, read as the reverse complement.
ATGAATGGATTGTTATTACAGTGGGAGCGGATTAGCTCTTGCTAGAGTAGGTTTATTAGAAAACTATGTGATCCTCTTTCACCATGTGATGGCTTCTGCTTGCCGTGCTAGTGCTTGGCAACCATCAGGGTTGGTCCCTTGATCTTGGGCTTGCTGAACTCCAGAAGGTGAGCCAAAGGCATTTCTGCTCCTTGTGAATTACCCAGTCTATGGATTTCTGTGATACCAGCACAGAATAAAAATATTTCATAGACACTCATACAGAACTTTAGAAAGCTAATGGTATGAATCTCATCTTACAAAAAAGAAAACCAGAGCACTGAGAACTGAAGTGTCAGGCCAGCTCCAGAACCTGGCTGGTAAAGAGCGAAGGGACAGAAAATCCAGCGTGACCCTTCACCTGTTAGAGTGTGCTGCCTCTTCAATTACTGTGCCTCTAACGTTGTTCCCCTAAAGCCACATTTCCCACCCAAACCCCAGATTCAGGAATTATAGAGAGCCACCTTCATTTTCCCACAGTTTGCAGCATTGTTTAAAGACTGGGAATACATAGCCGAAAGGATTTTAAGCTAACTTGAGACCCCTTGTGATTTCATGCTGTAATTCTGGCAGTTCCTCCATTAGCACCTTGCAAATCTCTGTCCAAGTGAGCACAAAGTCTAGCTGCATTTTGCCACTGAAATCATACAAGTTACCATTGAAAAGATTAGTGTTGCAGCCCTGTTGTGGAATGAGGCCAAACTGCTGCTTTTTTTGAAAGAGGAGTAAGTAGAAAGGGTGGAGCAAGCCTTTCAGTGTCAGCCTTGGTTCCTTGAGATCCTAGATTCTTACAAAGCTACTGACCAGGAGATTGAAAATAGCAGGACTGGAATGGTACATCTCCTCCCGCTGTTCCCACCTTGCACCAGTGAGATGGTGATTGTGTAGGCCACAGCCAATGCAGTTTGTAGAAGAGGAACTAGAGAGTTTAGGATTCTCAAATATAAACTGAACTTGAAGGAATGTGAGGCAGAGGCCACGATGTTCTCTCATCAAGACTATTTTTGAGTCGCGCAGAAGACGCCGAATCACCTCGATGCAGACAGGCAGGTCTGCCCACACCCTACCAAGGTCCTGAGTCCCGAAGAAGCCAAATTACCTCCATGCAGACAGGCAGGTCTGTCCACACCCTACCGAAGTCCCCAGTCACAGGGAACACACGCCAAATCAGCCCGCTGCAGACAGGCAGGTCTGTGCACACTCTACTGAGGTCCTGAGTCGCGCGGAAGACACCGAATCACCCCGCTGCAGACAGGCAGCCACCTGATTCCACACTACAAAGACGCAGAGGACCAGACCAAGGTACTGAGTCCCATTGTTCCCGGCCCAGAGGCATGGGCTTCTGAGCTGTTGTCCCACTGCTCCTGGCCCAGAGGAAGGGGCTTCCGGGCCACCATCCCTCCCACCGCTCCCAGCCCAGAAGGAGGGGCTTCTGAGCCACCATCCCACTGCTCCTGGTCCAGAGGAAAGGGTTTCCTGGCCACCATCCTTCCGGCTGCTCCCAGACCACAGGAAAGGGCTTTTGGGTTACCATCCCTACCGCTGCTCCCGGCCACTGTTCCACCTCACTCAGCTCAGAGGAGGTAATCTGTGCAGGTGCTAACAGCCCCCCTGGCCCAGTCGAAATGAGAAAACATGTAAATAAGTCTCAAAACCAGACTTGCAGATCACCTACAGCAACCACAAAGGGAAATGAGATGGAACACTCTGATACTCAACCCCCTGGACCCACTGAACTGGCAACAAAAGGGGATCTGGAAAAAATGAAATCAGAAATAATTTCTCAGATAACAGGAGAAATTGTGCCCCTAGTGCAAGACATGATTAATAAATCTAGAGAGGAGCTCAGGAACATGATGGAATCCCAACATAAGAAACAAATGGAATCCATAAAACAGATGCAAATAGATTTCCAGGACATGAAAAACTCCACTGAAAGTCTACACATCAGAATGAGCCAATGTGAGGACAGAATTTCAGATATAGAAGATCAGATTGCAATTAATGACCAGGAAAAGAAAAATTGCTTCAAACTTATAAGGGAACATGAGAAATCAATCCAGCAGCTGCAAGATGATGCAAAGAAGAATAACATAAGACTCACTGGACTCAATGAAGAAACAGGAGAGAGTGGAGATGACATAAAAAAATCTCTTCCCAGAAATAATGGCAGAAAACTTCCCAAGCAGGGGAAAAGAGCTTGACATACAGATAAGTGAGGCATATAGGACTCCAAATAGCCTTGATCAAAAAAAAATCTACACATAGGCATACAAGTGTTAAGATTCCAGAAACACAACAGTAGAACAAAGTTCTACAAGCAGTTAGAGAAAAGAAACAAATCACATACAAAGGAAAGTCCATCAGAATCACAGCAGACTTCTCAACACAAACCATCAAGGCAAGAAGAGCTTGGAGTGACATATTCCAAGCCCTAAAAGAAAACACCCTCCAACCCAGATTGACGTACCCTGCAAAACTATCTTTCAAAATGGATGGAGAAATAAGATACTTTCATGACAAAGAGCACCTTAGGAACTTTGTGAATACCAAACCAGCACTCCAAAGAATTTTACACAATATCCTAGGAACAGACATTGAGGATCACAACCCCAGGAAGCAAAGCAGAATGAACCCATCAGGCATGACAAGAAATTAAATGTAAAGGGGGAGAACCCAACAAAAAGAAAAAGTCATGGCAATGACAAGTCAATACATTTCAGTTATGACCATCAACGTTAATGGTCTCAACTCACCAATCAAAAGAAATAGACTGGCAGAATGGGTCAAGAAGCAAAATCCAACAATATGCTGCATACAAGAAACACACTTAATTCAAAAGGAAACTCATAGACTGAAAGTTAAAGGGTGGAAAACAATACTGCATGCAACAGGAACCCAAAAAAAAGCAGGAGTAGCTATCCTCTTTGCAGATCAAGTAGATTTCAAATCAACACTGATTAAGAGAGACGAAGAAGGACAATACATCCTTGTAAAGGGAAGAATCCAAGAGGAAGAGATGACAATCATAAATATCTATGCACCAAACACTAGTGCACCCAGCTATATAAAACAAATACTAACAGACATGAAAAGTCATATATGCACTAATACAATTGTAGTGGGGGACCTCAACACCCCACTGTCATAAATAGATTGATCAACTAGACTAAAAATAAGTAATGAAATACTAGAACTCAATCGAACTCTTGAACAAAAGAACTTCACAGATGTTTCCAGAGTCTTCCACCCCACAAAATCAGAATACACATTCTTCTCACTTGCACATGGGTCATTCTCCAAAATAGACCACATACTCACACACAGAACATGTTTAAGTAAGTGCAAAGGAATTGAAGTTATCCCCTGTATATTATCAGACTAGAATGCAATGAAATTGGAGATCCATAGCAAAAGAAACTCAAAAAATTTCATAAACATGTGGAAATTGAACAACACACTTCTGAATAACCAATGGGTCACAGAGGAAAGTAAAGAAATCAGACAGTTCCTTCAATTAAATGACAATGACAATACAACATATCGGAATCTATGGGACACAATGAAAGCAGTCTTATGAGGGAAATTCATAGCAGTGAAGATGCATATTAGGAAAACAGAATGAGCCCAATTAAACAACCTGATGCTGAACCTCAAGCTTCTAGAAAAAGAAGAGCAGGACAACCCCAGAGCTCATACAAGGGAGGAAATTATAAAGATCAGAGGAGAAATCAATGCAATGGAGACTAAGAGAACAATACAAAAAAATCAATGAAGCCAAGAGTTGGTTCTTTGAAAGAATCAACAAAATTGACAAACCTTTAGCCAACCTTGTCAGAAAAAGGAAAGAAAAGGCCCAAATCCATGCAATTAGGAATGAAAAGGGTGAAATTACAACAGACCCAGCAGAAATCCAGAGGATCATCAATACCTACTTCCAGAACCTATAAGCCAATAAGATGGACAACACAGAAGAAATGGACAGATTCCTAGATACATATGAATTACCAAAGTTGAACGAAGAAGACCTAAAAATTCTGAACAACCCAATATCAACCAATGAAATTGAAAATGTAATTAAAAACTTATCAACTAAGAAAAGCCCAGGCCCTAATGGCTTCACTGCTGAATTCTAAGACAAGACGTTTAGAGAGGAACTGCTGCCACTACTGTTTAAACTCTTCAATGAAATTGAAAGGGAAGCAATACTCCCAAATTCATTCCTGGAAGCAAGCATCACCTTGATCCTCAAAGCAGAGAAAGACCCAACTGAAAAAGAGAACTATATGCCAATCTCACTAAGGAACATAGAGGCAAAAATCCTTAATAAGATACTGGCAAACAGAATGCAGAAGATCATCCAGAAGATCATACACCCTGATCAAGTGGGATTCATCCCAGGGCTGCAGGGATGGTTCAATATGTGCAAATCAATCAAGGTAATACACTATATCAATAGAGCCAAGGACAAAAACCATATGATTATCTCCATAGACGCAGAAAAAGCATTTGAGAAAATCCAACATGCATTTATGATAAAAACCCTACACAAAATTCGAATAGATGGTCTCTACGTCAACCTGATAAAAGCTATCTATGAAAAACCAACAGCCAATATCATACTAAATGGTCAAAAACTGAAATCCTTCACACTAAAATCAGGAACAAGACAAGGATGTCCACTATCACCACTCTTGTTCAATAGAGTTCTGGAAACATTAGCCACAGCAATTAGACAAGAGGAAGAAATAAAAGGAATGAAGATAGGTAATGAAGAAGTCAAATTGTCATTATTTGCAGATGACATGATCCTCTACATAGAAGACCCCAAGAACTCCACCAAAAGTCTTCTAGACTTAATAACCAAATTCAGTCAAGTAGCTGGTTACAAGGTCAACACACAAAAATCAATAGCTTTCCTCTACACCAATGACAGACTCACTGAGAGAGAAATAGGGCAAATAATTCCTTTCACAATACCATCCAAAAAACTGAAATACCTAACTGATCATCCTAACGAAATAAATCAAAGACCTCTTCTCTGAAAATTATGGCACTCTGGAAAGAGAGATTGAAGATGATATCAGAAAATGGACAGACATCCCCTGCTCCTGGGTAGGAAGGATTAATATAATGAAAATGGCCATACTTCCAAAACTGCTATATAGATTTAATGCAAGTCCAATGGAGATCCCAGCAGCATACTTCATGGACCTGGAGAAAACAATCCAAAAATTCATTTGGAACAAGAAGAGAACCAAAACAGCAAAAGCAATTCTAGGTAATAGAGACATGGCAGGGGGTATCACAATCCCCAACCTGGAACTCTACTACAAAGCTACTGTGATAAAAACAGCATGGTACTGGCAAAGAAACAGACTTGAGGACCAGTGGAACAGATTAGAAGATGCAGAAACAATGCCAGACACACTCAGCCATCTCATCTTCGATAAAGGAGCCAAACACCCTCACTGGAGGAAAGATAGCCTTTTTAATAAATGGTGCTGGAAAAATTGGGCTTCAACTTGCCAAAGATTAAGACTAGACCTATATCTCTCACCATGCACTAAACTAAAATCAAAATGGATTAAAGATTCAAATATTAAAATAGAAACTCTGAACCAGTTTTAACAGAGGTTAGGTAGAACCCTTGAAGACATCAGTGTAGGAAAAGATTTTATGAACAAAACCTCAGTTGCCCGTGAACTAGCACAAACAATCAACAAATGGGATCTCTTCTTATTAAAAAGCTTCTGCACAGCAAGAGAAACCACCAGCAGTGTGAAGAGACAACCCACAATGTGGGAAAAAATTGTCACCTGCTCTTCCTCAGACAAAGGTCTACTATCTCAAATCTATAAAGAACTTCAAAAGATCAGACCTCCCAAATTTAAAGACCCAATCCGAAAATGGGCATCTGAAATGAACAGACATTTCTCAGACAAAGAAGTAGAAATAGCAAATAAATACATGAGAAAATGTTCAACATCACTGGTTGTTGGGAGCAATGCTACATAATTCTAGGGATAAATCATTTGGTTAGCCTAGTTCTCTTGCCTACAGCCCAGCTACAGAATAACTCCAGTTTGGCCTCCGGTCACAACTGAGACTTCAGTGATCCAGTGATGCTGTGATTCTCCAGGACAAGAAACATCCTGGGAGAACAAACATCTGCTCAGTTCCTCATTGTTCTTGGACTGATTAACATCTTGTTTGCCGGAGATGTACTGAACTCTCTGCAAGCCTTCCGTTACACCTTGTTTATCCCGATGTGAACTATTGAACGCTCTGCAAGTCATTTGTTACATTTGTTTCTCCCGATGTACTGAATAAAAGGCGTGGTAAACTGGGGGCTCTGTCTTTGCTGCCCAGAGCAGCACTGATCAGACCCAAAGCTCAGCTTCTTCTCAGTCTCATTTTTCTACCTTTCCTGTAATTCGCCGTGTGCTGCCTTGGCTCGCAGGAGACCAGGACTCACTGCAGAGGTTCTGGTAACGTCTCCTTCCCCTGTCCCCTACAACTGGTCATTCGAGAGATGCAAATGAAAACAACACTGAGATTCCACTTCACTCCAGAAAGAATGGCTGCTATCATGAAATCAACCACTAACAAATGCTGGCGGGGCTGTGGGGAAAGAGGAACCCTGCTGCACTGCTGGTGGGAGTGTAGACTGGTGCAAGCACTGTGGAAATCAGTATGGAGATACCTCAAAGAACTAGGACTGAAAGTTCCATTTGACCTGGCTATTCCACTGCTGGGGATCTTCCCCAAAGAATTAAAAGAATCATACCACAGTGATATATGTGCGCCCGTGTTCATAGCAGCACAGTTTGTAATAGTTAAAACTTGGAAACAGCCCAAATGCCCATCAACTGGACACTGGATAAAGAAAATGTGGTATTTTTATAAAATGGAGTACTACTCAGCCATCAAAAACAAGAAATTAGAGACATTTATAGCTAAGTGGATGTACATTGAGACAGTACTCTTAAGTGAAATAAATAGGACACACATGTGTAAATACCGAATAGTTTCTCTGGTGTGAGAACCTGAAAGTGTAAATAAGGACTAAATGTATACTAGGTAATGTGAAATAGGAAGAAAAGGGGCAAAGGGGAAGGAAGTGGGAGGGCTAGGGGAAAGGATAGAAGGGAATGGGATTAATATGAGAAAATGGAAAACTAGGAACAAAATCTTTGTAAATAGGGAGGACTGGAGGGGTTGAAAGGAGGGCTGGGCAAGGGTGAAAAATAAGAACCAAGAGAGACTATGTAAAGGTACAAATTTCCAATGATGAATGTCATTATATTGTATACCTAAAATGTACCAATGATTAGAATGAATAATTGATAATGTAAAATAGGAAGAAAAGGTCCAAAGGGGTAGGGGTAGTGGGAGGGGCAGGGGAAAGGAAAGAAGGGAAAGGAAAAATGATGAGAAATGGAAAAAATGGAAATAAAGTCTTTGTAAATAGGGAAGGGTGGAGGGGGTGAAGGGAGGGGTAGGAATGGGGAAAAAATAAGAACCAAGATGCATCATGGAAAGGTACAATTCCCAATGAGAAATGTAATTGTGTTGTGTACCTACAATGTACCAATAAAAGAATTTAATACAAAAAAAAAAAGAGAGACTATTTTTTCCATGGTAAACTTTAGCAATTGTGTTTTGTTAACTCTAAATTTCAAGACTACTCAGGTATCTACTGTCCCTTGGAAGGCTAACTGCTGAACTCTATGTTTTTATCTGTTAATGTAGCATTTCCTTTTTCCTTGACAATGTGCACAGCTCAAGCAATAATTGATCAGACAGTTGTATCAGTGAAGTTGCTGGCAATGAGAGTAGAATTATTTTAAGTGTAGATAATCGGGAAGTTCTTAATTATGGAGAGATGTAAAGAGCTTTAGATTTCTTCAACAATAACAGGAGGGCAGTAATAGAGCTAATACTAATAGGCAGAATTTTCAATATGTACCACACATTATATAAAATCTTTACAAGTATTATGTCACTTAACCTTTCCAACAATCCATGAAGTAGTTACCATTATTCTAATTCCACACACAAAGAGATCAAAGTTCATAGTGGTAAAGTTGCTTATTCAAAGCCATAAGGTATACTTCTTAGGACTAGAGCAAGCTATCTGATTTCAGAATCCAGGACTCTTTACTTATTTCTATATAAGCTCCAAGAATGCTCTGGAAGTTGTATGCTCTGCCCCTGAAATAGTAGGCACTCAAAAAATATTAGCTGACTGAATGAGTAAACACTCCAGGCTGCCTTGGAGGGATCCAGAGACAGAAAGCTATGTTATCTGTGAGCCAGGGAGATCTGAAAGCTACATTAAAGTGACCTTCCAAATGCTTCAGAACATTTTGGTCAAATTGAGAACTTTTTGGATAATCATATTATTGTTCTCTCTTTGTTTTAGCAGAATGAAAATATATATTGAAAATAGTGATTGTTATGTTTATCACAAATCTATTTAAGAGTGAAAAAAGTTAATTACTGAATATTCAATGAAAGAGTTGGTTAAATAAATTATGGACATGCATATAATGGAATACTCACCAGCCACTAAAAAATCAAGTTATAGAGGCTGGTAGAGTACTTAGCATGCCTGAGGCCCTGGGTTCAATCCCCAGCACCAAAAATAATCAAGTTGTATAAGGAGCCTATTAATACTTCTAATGCCTTAGGCATGTAATAAATTGTGTATTTTTTTCTTCTTTAAAAATGAATAAAACAGCCAGGCATGGCGGTGCTTGCCTGTGTCCCAGCTCCCACCCTTAGGCCTGGCTTTAAGGACTGACCTCCACACAGAAGAGGGCTAATTCCACACCAGCAGGCATGAGCCCTGACCTCTGAGACCTCTGAGGGCCTGGGAAAGGGAGCCTGAATCAGAGCCTCCCAGGGAGAGTGGGAAGTGGCAATGAGACGCCCTCACAGGGCCTGCTCCCAGGCTGGCCTTATCCCTGGTACGGGGCTGGGGTTTCCTGCCCGGAAGCTCTAGGCCCAAACACAAAGGGGGTTATCAGTCACCATCGGGGTTTAGGATCACAGGGAGCCCTTAGCTTAGCTGTCAGGTTTCCAGGCCTTTCCTGTGTGAATCTTTACTCCTGTGGAAGCTCTTGTTTTAATCTTTTCCAAGAAGGAAGCCTTTCCCTCAGCTTCCTAACCCTCTTTCACCTCGGGTCAGCTACCTTTCCCTTCTGTCCTTTCCTCCTTTGAGCCTAAGTCAACTTAAATTAATGACAAGATCCTAAGTAAAGTAAGTATTTCCATTCTTTCTAGATTTTTTTACTTTTCTTATTGTGGGTAAAATTGACGTGTTAATTTAATTGGTTTGCATAAGAACACTTTCACCAACTGAGCAAATTGATAAATAATACCTGTACTGAGGTTCATACCATTAGCCTAAATTGTTCTTTTATTTACCAGGCTTTGATAGAGGTCTTCTCCATATTAAAAAGCAGATTTTATTTAAAGAAAAAAAAGAAAGAAAAGAAAAATTCTAGTACTTATTTTTAAATGTTTTAAAGGAAGTATAATTTATCATGTTGTCTTAATTTTTAAGAAGAATTGTTTTTAAAACTTACATTGTAAAACAAGAGCTACCATTTACCAGATATTTGCTATGTGTATCAAGTGGCTTATTCATGTTAGCTCATGTAATCCTAAGGGTCACCTAATTTATGAATGATAAAACTCACCATCAGAGAGGTTGAATAACTCACTGAGATTACCCTGTATATAAATGCCAGAGCCGGGTTTTGAGCCCAGCCTGAGACCACAAAAGTCTTTTGACCTTACGCTGTACTACTGCCACCCAAAGTAGCTGACATCATCCATATCTACCAACAATCCCCAATATTACTGTATTCCCAGTTGCAGCTTTACATGAAAAGTTTGTCTCCCTCCCACCCAGACTTCCCTGACCACAGCTTTTCAAAACTCACCACTGTTGCTCCAGGACTTCAGCAGCTCTAGCACAGAAAAGATGAAAAGATAATGGTGTGTGTTTTCACAGACCCCCATGCAATTTAAAAGAAAAACTAAATTAAAATTAAATACAAAGAGCAAGTCAGGGCTGGGGATTTAGCTCAGTGGTTCCACTGCCTGCCTCACAACAGCAAGGTCCTGAGTTCGATCCCCAGTACCAAAAAAAAAAAAAAAAAAGCAAGTCAACAAGATAAACAAAAGTATGAGTTTTCTGATGTGAACATTGGTGTGTGTGTGCAGGCTAATAAAGTAGGAGGCTGAAGCATGGCAATGTTACTGGAGCAGCTGGGCACACCCTACCAATTGAGGGAACTTACTAATCACAGGCACAGAACAGCAGCACCTGAGCCTGACATGAGATCAAGCTGAGCCCTGCCACCAGGCACCAATCTTCTGACATCAGAACACGCCAAACCTGGCATCTGATATCAATCTTCTAGGATGAGATAAAGTGGGATCACCTGGACCAACTATCCAAGAAGCCATAAAAGGGTGGCAGCAAGTGACTTTGGGGCCACTGCCCTCGTTGTTTGGTTTTGTTTTGGTTTTTTGAGACAGGATCTCACCGTGTAGTTCAGATTAGCCTTGAGCTCACTAGCCCAGACTGGCCTTGAATTTGTGGCAATCCTCCTGCCTCCACCTCCCAAGTGCTGGGGTTAAAGGCATGTGCCACCATGCTCTTGTTCTTTCAGTGGTCCATTCTGCTTGTAGGATGTATCTTCTCTCTTTTTCAAAACACCCTTTTCTCCCTGAATACTTCTTTTGCATTTCTTACTCTTTTTCTTATTTCTGCCCTAAATTAAATGATAATCTTTCATATCTACCAATTGTTCTGACCAATTCACTGATCCAAACAAATAACCTGGAAAACACTGCCAGTCCCTAGCGCATCCAGTAACAATACTATATATGGTATAAATTTTAAGATACTTTCCAAACAACCTGTTCCTGGACCTTAAGCAATGCTTACCTGCCTCTGGCTATTGGGTATTGCCAACTCTTACTTCCCAAGTTGGATATGGGAAAAGAATAGGGAAAAGGAGAAGGAAGGAGGCAGAAGAAAAGTGCATCTTCTCAGAAATGGAGGTGGGGAATAAAAATTTGCTGTTTCCTCCCTCCAGCCCTACAGTTTGGATTTCTGCACAGGCTTCAGTTTGCCCTGCCCTCCAGGGGAGCAGGGGCAGTAGGGGGTGGGGCACAGCCCTGCCTGGAGAACCAAGCCTGCTCTGACTCAGCAGTTGGGGCCAGGCCTGCACCTTCCTGTTTGTGCTCAGATTCTGTGAAGACGCATTGAATAGTGACTCACATTAGCTCTTGCTGTCCTGCAAAGCCTGAGGGATGTCAGTGCCTGCTCTGCAAAAACATCCCCACAGTCAGTTTACATTATATAATTAAATTTTATGACACCCAGTCAGCCTGCCTGAGGAACGAATCTCTGAGATCATGGGACATATAACTAGCTCCTCAGATCTCTGCAGTTGCTGTGGTTCCCATAGGACTTCGGTCACATGTGGGGCCACTGGCTGCACACTGAGAAGTTACATTGTGAATGTGATCAGTATGAGGACACGTGAGGGAAGGCTGCGGGCAATTTTGAGGGAAGGATGGTTGCTGGGCAGTCAGAAGAGCCACCCTGCTGCTCCCCCTGGACAAGGTGACCTCATGCAAATGGGTGACTTTGTATCCCCATCCAGAAGAGGTAATGTGTGTCCCTTTGGGGTGCTGTGAGAGGCAAGCATCTTGGTGTACTTGTAGGTTTTCTAGAGGAATCCAAATTTATCTACCAAGGGTGCTGAGATTTCCTTGGTTCTGAGTTTGGCTGGGGAGTGTTCTTCCCATGCCCTGGATAATCTCCTCAGGGTTTTGTGTAGTTCATGGCCTAAGAGTCCTGGGGTGAGTCTCTGCATCAGGAAGGTACCACTATCCAGCCAGTCCTTGGAAATCTTATAACCTTGTTAGGAAAAAGCCCTGGGTTGGAGTTAGAGTCTGCTTCAGAAAGTAACCTAGTTTGAATCAAAGTGAAAAAGGAAATTTGGCTTTTTTTCTGCTGGGACTGCTATGCCAGTCAAAAGCAGAAAGGTCTGATTCCTAACAGCATTGAGTTCCTCAGGTCTAAGGCTCCAGGGTGGCCCGGGCAAGGGTATGAGCTCTGAGGAAGAGACATTCTCACAGCTGCTGAGAGCAGCATAGTTTTGCTTTCCTTCTGTGCTGCAGCCACTCCTGTGTCCTGGCACCCCTTCTCCAACACCAACCTCCCCTGACTGGATGATTAAGGAGGAGTACCACACCTATGTCAGCAGGCTCCATCCAGCCCACCAGCTAGCAACCCAGCCATATTCACTAGCAGGCATAGTTCTTACAGTGGAGTGGGGAGAAACCTCTGACACATCATACAGCCTCCTGGCTGAAATGTCCACGTATGCTGGACTACTACAGGTTGCTGTTTCTTTCTTTCTTTCTTTTTTTTTTTTGGTCTTCCACATTTGAGATTTTATTGGTTGTGTTGAGGATCAGTACAGACACTTCACTTTTTACACAGTTTATAACACACGTACCAAAAATCTAAAAAACTATGTATTGTTTCTTTTTCAGTTATTCCAGTGACTTTCCAGCTTCAAATTTGGAGGCAAGTTTTCCATCAGAGGATTAAATACCAGTATCTTTGAATGCTGATGAAGTGTCACCTAAGTCTCACCATTCACAATTTCTTATCATATACACTACATACTCAAATTTTTTATCTTTCAGAGCACATTAACAAAATTAGGCAAACTGGACTAGCACGACCAAAAAAGATGTTACAGAGCACACACAGGTTGCTGTTTCTGATAATTACTTCTTGAGCCCTTTGCTTCCTTATTCTTGGTTCTCAAGTAAATTTCCAGATATGACTTAAAATGTGAGAAAATGGCTTGTAAGAAAAATAGGTGAAGTTATTTCACAGGTTGAAATAAGAAATAAGGACTGTATTTGAAATTCTTCATAGCTTACTTAGTACTAGTCACTAGTACTAGTGACTTCATAATCACTCATACTAGGTGCCAGATAATCCAACTGAATGTAACAATTTGTGAGTTTTCCAAATACCAGGAGATTCACAGCAACCAATCCAATGGGGCCCAGTCAATGGAAGCCAGCATGATAAGGACGCCCCCTCTGCTTTTTTCTATAGGGACCTGAGTAACTGAATATCCTGATGTTAATGCTTTTCTGCATGACACTGTTTCCTTGTAGTTGCTCAAGCTATCTTACCAAAACCAACTGTTCTGCCTTGCCTGGAAGTATGCCTTTCTATTCCGTTCATTGAATGCTCTGCTATGCATGAATTGCTAATAAAAGCTAAATAGATGTTTAAATTCAGTTTGTTAAAATTTTGTTCCTTGTTAGTATATAATGATTACAACATTACTTATAATGCAAAAAAATTAGAAAGAGCCTGAATGTTGGACAATAGGGAATACATGATTGGTACTTCATTATACACCATTGAAAGTGATGTTTTGGAAAAGTAATTTTTGTCCAAGAAACAATATTCCTAAATGAATAAAACAGACTTTAAAACACTATGTACAGAATAATCCTTTTTTTTTTTTTTTGCAATGTTAGAGATTGAATCTAGGAACTCATTCATGTCCCATTTTAATAGTTATAAAAATAGGTATAAGTCCTCAGGAAAATATTAGAATAATTGTATTCCTAGATAGTTTAAATTTTGTCATTATGTTTTCTAAATTCTCTACATTGAAAATGTATACCTTCTTAGTGAAAACACACTTAGTAGGTTACATATAAATAGTACTCAAGAAGGTAACAGAGAGAACACATTTTGCACAACAATCAAAAGAAGATAACTAAGGTTCTGAGTACTCAGAGAGAAAGAAGAGTGTGGTTACTTACAGGTCTTCCTCAACAGTCCCTCCAGAACCTGTATGTTATTTAATTCATCTTGACTCTAGAAGCTTCTTCACTTGCCCATCACTCAGTGTTGGGAGAGGCCATGCACTCTCACTGTTTAATGCCTGTCATGGTTAATAAGAATACTTAATGTTAGGTGCTACTTACAGGGTCTACAGGTTGCCTTCTATGACTTTTAATAGCATACAGTAGTAGTACAATAATAACAGCTGATATTTATTCACTGGTTTTTATTTACCAGGTATTATGCTTTACAGATATGAATTTGTTTTCATTTCTCCTTGATTGATGTCTTTCTTCCTCTTATACTTCCCAGTCTGTCATTAAATCCTGTTGGTTCTTGCTTCAGAGAATATATAATGTTAATCATTCCTCACCATCTTCTCCACTAACTCTAAGCCACTTTCCTCTCTCACCTAGACTTCTGGCCACCTTCCAATTTTAGCCACCTACCCCACCCCCATCTGTTTTTAACCGAGCAGCCAGAAATGTTTAAATATTAATCCGTTCAATTTATTAATCTACTCAAAATGCTTTGATAGTCCTTCTTCCTGCTCAGGAAAAAAAAATCTAAATTCCTGACCTGAGTGGGGCTGTACTCAATCTGCCGGGGTTTTCAATCCCCCACACCTGCACTCAATAACCCTTCCCCTCTGACCTTGCTGTCTTTTCTCTTCCCTCTCCATCATTCAGCTTCAGCTAAACTGACTTTCTGACTGTTCCTAGAATATCCTCAGGCAAACTCCTGCTTCCAGGCTTGAGCTCAAGTCATTTTTCTTACTAGCAGTGCCCCCCCACACTCCCTCTCCCCTACCCCAATTCAGCTACATAGCTTGCTCTCTCAGAACTTTCCTGAAATCTTAACCTCTCAGTGAATACTTGTCTGATCAACTTAAAACTGAACATTCAAAAAACAAACAAAAACCCCCTGAACATTCCATCCTCTACTGAATTCTCCTTCTTTTTTTTTCCTGCAGCACTAATCATCATCTAACCTATATATCATTTTGTTGCTTGCTTCTCCTCACTGGAATGTTTCACAAGGATTATACTCATATTTGTGTCTTCTATATTCTCTCCTGTATCACCTGCTTGAACTTAGCAGGTACTCAACTTGCATTCAACTTTTCATTGAATGAGTGAAAAAAATTTTAAAAATTCATAATAACCTTTTGAAATAAAGATTGTCCCAATATTCAGTTCAATAAACTGAATCTAGAGGTTAAAATTTAACTACATTATTTTTTAAATTTTTTATTGTTTTTTGGTCCTAGGGATCGAACTCAAGACCTTGCACTTGTGAGGCAGGTGGCAGCACCACTGAGCTAAATCCCCTGCTTACTATGTTATTTTAATTAATTTTATATCAAAAATGAATCCTTAAAATTGCATATTTAATATCATTGAGGTATAATTTACATGTCATATAATTCACCCATTTAAAATATACAATTCAATGGTTCTTAATATATTCAGTCATTCAACTATTACAATTTAATTTTAAAACATTTTCATCACCCCTAAAAGGAACCCTGTACTCACTGACACTCACCCAGCATTTCCACCTGCCAGCCTCCTAAATAATCTTGGAACTACTTTTTTCTCTGTAAATTTATTTATTCTTGGACATTCTAAATAAATGGAATCATATTGTACATGGTCTTTTGTGACCACCTTCTTTCACTTAGCATAATGTTTAAGGTTCATTCTATGTTGTAAGTATGTATTAATACTTCATTTCTTTTTTATGCCTGTATCACATTCCATTGTATGGCTATATAACATTTTATTTATCTGCTTATCAGTTGATAGACATTTGATTTTTTTCCCACTCTTGGCTATTAGAGTAATGCTGTTATGAACATTCATGAACAAGTTTTTGTATAGACGTATATTTTCATTGCTCTTGGATACATACCTAGAAGTAGAATTAGTGGGTTACATGGTAACCCTATCTTTATTTAGTCTATTGAAGGACTTTAAGAATATTTCCCAAATGGCTTTACC
The DNA here is from genome assembly GCF_053883595.1 of Heterocephalus glaber. Taxonomy (NCBI): domain Eukaryota; kingdom Metazoa; phylum Chordata; class Mammalia; order Rodentia; family Bathyergidae; genus Heterocephalus; species Heterocephalus glaber. The sequence continues at coordinate 26,616,965 of NW_028258296.1, read as the reverse complement.
AAATGCATTTGCACTAGCAGTATACAAAGTTTCTAATTTTTTCCACATCCTCCCCAATACTTATTACCTGTCTTTTAAAATTTTTTAGCCATTCTAGTGTGTGTGATGTAATATTTCACTGTGGTTTTTATTTACATTCATCTAGTGGCTAATGCTGTGGATCATCTTTTCATGTGCTTTTTTTTTTTTTTTTAAAGAATTCCATATTATCCCTTTCATTTAGTTCTGTAACCTATTTTGGGTTAATTCTTGTGTTTGGTGTAAAGAAAGTATTCACTTTTTTTTGTTTGTTTGCACTTGGATATCTAGTTTTCTCAGAATCCTTTGTTGAGAATGACTCTTTCTCCCATTGAATTGTCTTGGCATACTTGTCACAAATCAATTGATCATAAATATAAGAGTTTATTTCTATGCCCTCGGTTCTATCACATTAATTTATGTTATCTTCCTGCCAGTAAAATAGTGTCTTGATTACTATAGCTTTGAATCACTCTGAAATCAGGAAATGTGAGTCCTCCAGCTTTGTTCTTTTTCAAGGTATTTTTGGCTATTCTGGGTTCCTTGCATTTTTATATGAATCTTAAGATCAGTTTATTAATTTCTACAGAAAGGGCAGCTAAGATTATGATAGGGATTGTGTTGAGTCTGGAATCAATTCAGGGAGTAGTGCCATCTTTAAGCCATCTATTCTGCGAAAGTGGAATGCTGTTACATTTATTTAGATATTTAATTTCTTTCAGCAATACTTTATAATTTTCAATGTATGTTTTGCTGTTCCTTTATTAAATTGATTCCTACTTATTTTATTCTTTTTTATACTATTATAAGTCCACTTGGTTGTTATTGCTTTCTAAAGTTATTTTCAGAAAGCAGTTTAGAAGTGGAAAATCACAAGACTTCTCAATTCACATATACCCTGTGGTACAAACAAGTGTTTAATTATTAAATATTTTTTCTGGGGGATTATTTGATACTGAGCTAGAATATTCAGGAGAATGGCAATACAGGTGTAAAAAATGTTACTGATTTGGGAATATTCTAGTGCATTTAAAGTATAACTAGTTGAGATTGAATATATTTTCCAGTTTTCTCATAAGTTAACATTATTGCTTTTTAAATATGGAAAAATCAAGTCTTAAATTAGAGATACTATACTGAGCACTACTGTAATACTAAAAATCAAATGTTAGTTCCATGAAGGCAAGGACTTTCATCGTCTATTTCATAGTTGTTTCCTAAGCACAGTGCTTTAATCCCTTTAGGCCCTGAATAAATAGATGTTGAATAAGTGACTGATTAATTGTAGTTGCCTATCCCTAGATTCCATTGTAAATAATAATATTGAAAATCCCTTTTTTGTTCAAGAGGTATCACAGTTCAAAAGCAAAATACCCTCTCAGCAACTTCCAAAATGTAACTCTAAAGCTCTCCTAAAAAATTAGTCCCCTGAGTGATGAAGCACCCCAATTCTAAATTCCAAAATCTCAGCTTGTCGGAAATATCACGGTCTTAAAATGATCACATTTTAAAAACACTGTTGATGTAAGAATTTTCTTTGATTTAAGTGTTGTTTCTCTTGGAAAAGGTTTGTTTTTCTAAGCAAGTTAGGTCATTGAACTGGGAATACCAAGAAAAAGAAAAATTAAAGAAGACATGTTAAAAACAGAAACTGTTTACTTTTTTTGTATATGTCTCCACTGAGGTTCTGATGATTTATATGAAATTTTACCAATAAATGCTTTTCTGTTCAAAATTAGGTTGAAAATACAATTTGTTACCAAGATTTTCCCTCTCTTTTTTCCTTCATTTCTTCCTTCCTACCTTCCTTCCTTCCTTTCTGTTTTAGAGATCAAACCAGGGCCTCACACATGTCTGGCAAGTGCTCTACCACTGAACTATATCCCCAGTCCTGATGTCAAGAATTTTAACAATACTATTTAATTATATCATCCACATGGGGTTGTTATAAGTAAATGATTTAATGAATGCAAAGTACCTGAATATATGATGATCACTCAATGTAGCATATTTATTACTCTTGTGGGAAGATCCTGTTTTACTTAACATTTTAATGCTCACTGCAGATTTCCTAGAATTAATCTTGATTCATTAAAACATTGCATTAATATAATACTTATCTTCGTTACTGACTCCCCCTAAATTCTGTGCCTGAGGAAAGTGCCTTCCCATAATCCCAGGACTGGTGGTGACTCTGTGATCTAGGGAGGATTTAATCAGGTTTTACACTATGTACCATGACTGATCCCCCTGATACAGAAAACTGTTTTCCTCTTAGTTTTGTAGACAAGCAGTGTCATCAAGAGTTATTTTATGTTAATGACCACAGGTCTCCCCAACCACTCCTGATTGGACTAGGTTGGTCATTAGACCCAGTGACATCCAGTTCACAGATAGCCCGGGAACCATTTACATGTCTATGCTTAAAATGGTGAGGAAGGTCAATTAGATTCCTTTCTGATAGAAAAGGATCAAATAGCCATAAATTATAGAGATTCAATAGAAGTATTTAGAAGTGAAATGATATGAGGTTTACTGACGGAGCCAGCTGTCACTTGTCGAACAGCACCTGAATGGGGGAGTGAGGATGAAGAAAAAGAAAGATGCAGAGATAGAGTCAGGAGCCCCCCAGAGAGACTGCCACTGTGCTTTTTTATTCTCCTCCCCCCTTTTTATCACAGGTGAGTTTGGTTATTAATCATGACCCTTATCCAAAGACACCTGCTTCCTTGTTCTCTAGTTCTTTGGAAATTCCCCACCCTCATGGGCTTTCTTGTTTCGCGGGTTTACAAAACGTTCATCATGTTCCAGGACCATTTCTGAAGGTAAACATCGAATTTGGCAAGGACGCGGTTCCTCGTAACATAGTCTCCTTGCTCTATACAATGGAGGGTAAGATTTAACATGGAGTCTCTATGGCTAACACTGCTCTCCACATCTCCCCCTGTTTTATATATTATGATCAAGGTCCCTTGATCACGCAGATAGGCTATGCCTGTCTGAGGTGAGGAATATAAAGAAATCCCTTACCCGTCATGGAGTCAAGAGCATCACAGTACTCTTGCTCTGTCTTAGGTTGGTGATTTCCTGTATTCCTCTTACCCACCATTGACTACCAGCTTCTGCAGGGAATTACACCATAGGTTTAGGCGGTGTAGCATGTAATTGTAGACCATGAATACTTCCAGCCATCCTCATTAAAGAATGCATAAACATCTGTAGTAGCACCGAAAGGAGCATGCATCTAAGAGGCAGCCCTCCTCCAATAATTACTATGGAAATGAGTTACCGCGTAAATGCAGATGTAGATGGCAGAACTTTTCTAATTTGTTTGATAAAATCCTGTGCAGCCTGGGCTGCATCAAATTTTAGGGGTTCTGCATTTTGGAGATCTATAATATCCAAATCTAAGAACTCATTCGCAAAACCATTATCTGATTTTCTGTTTGGGTGACACAATTGCTTATTTGACAATTGAAGTAAATTACATTATAATAATCATAATCTTTCTGAACACTAATATTTCCTACAAGAAATACCTAAGAGTGCATGACATATGCAGTGACATTTCTTTTGGGATGACAAGAATTTTCAGGCCAGTCCAAAACATAAGTATCAAATCCAGTAATATTATATCTCACAGGGGCACCCACCACACATTTCTTCTATGGAACAGTCCCACTGGAGCATTAAAAGTTGGAGGCACTACACCAGTGGTCTCTATACCCACAGGTAGATGTAGATGGACTCCAGTGATCCCGCCTTTGCATTGATCTACCTGCCTTCCTGCCAGGGTGCGAGCGCTCAGTCTTATACAATCAGTTCTGTTGATTTTGAAGAAACATATGGGGATTCTGGTTTCTGATCCCATATAGTTGAACAATTGGACCTCGTTCTTGTCAGGTGCCGCCGGCTCATCCAACAGCCTGGTATTGTTCACCCATACCACTACTTCTCCATTTTTTTTCAGCTTGTTGGATATACAACAGGTGGATTAGGTACATAAGTCCAATAAACCTTCTCATTAAGTGTTGACAGGATCATCCTAAGGGGCAGGAGAATTTCCCGCAAAATGGACCAACCTTTCAGGCAGCCACCTGGCACCTTCAGCGTCCTGCAGGAAAACATAAACATGCCCTCGTCCCCATATTAATACCGGGTCGGGGCCACTCCATACACCCGTGAGGAGATCTTTCCACCTCACTTGAGCATATGATGATTTAGTTTTAGGATGCCACAGCCATTCTGCTGCAGTCAATCCATAAGCATCCACAATCAAAAAGTTCAGGATGAAGAGAGAATGATGTAAATAATTCTGTGGGGATAAAGGGCATAACTCCCCCTTTTTTATTTTTTGCAATTGATTTTTTAGAGCACCCTGGGCTCTTTCCACAATCCCTTGGCCTTGTGGGTTATAAGGAATACCTGTCTTATGGGCGATACCCATCTGTTTATAAAAGATTTGAAAAGCTTTACTAATATATCCCATGCCATTATCAGTTTTAAGAACGATAGGGACCCCAGTTGTGGCAAAGCATGTTAAACAATGGGCTATCACATGTTTCGTAGCTTCTCCAGTTTGTGCGGTGGCCATAATAAATCCTGAAAAGGTATCAATACTTACATGTATATATTTCTGTTTTCCATATTCGGGAATATGGGTAACATCCATTTGCCATAACTGATTAGGTTTAAGGCCGCAGGGATTTACCCCATAATGAGGGACAGAATGATGTATAGGACAGGCAGAACATTGCTTAACTATTTGTCGAGCGGCTTCTCGAGTTATATGGAATTGCTTCCTTAAGCTGTGGCTATTTTGATGATGTAGAGCGTGAGACTGCTGAGCTAATTCCAATTGACTGAAAGCTACTAGCTGTGTAGCCTGATCTGCAAGATCATTTCCCTTTGCCAGGGGTCCGGGAAGCCCAGAATGAGCCCTAATGTGACCCACATAACAAGGACAGGTCCGGGCATGTATGCACCGTTGTATCTGAGCAAAGAGCTCCTGTATTTGATTATTGGCAGCATCAATATAAGCAACTGTTTCAAGCACCTGTAAAGCTTTAACAATATAATGACTATCTGTATACAAATTAAAAGAATAATGGGCCAAAAGTTCAAATACCGCAGCGACGGCGCGAAGCTCAACAATCTGAGCGGAGGCGGGGGCTGTATGAACAATCTGTGGCTTTCCCCAAATAACATGCCACAATACCATTGGAAGACCCATCAGTGAAAACCACTTGAGCATTTTTTATGGGTTCCTGTTTCATAATCTTGGGAAACACCAAAGCATGAATATTAACAAATTGCAATAATTTATCCTTGGGGATATGGTTATCTATACATCCAGGGTAATGTGCAAAAGCAATGGCCCACATGTCCACATTTTGGAATAGCCAATCTAACTGTTGTTTGGTAAACGGGACTCCAATTAAGGAAGGCTCTGCTCCAAAATATTTTCGAGATTCCTCCCGTGCCATAAGAACTAGGCACGCCACAGATTCATAATAGAGAGTTAACACTCTGGCTGGAGAAACAGGCAAATGCAACCAAAGCAAGGGACCCTCTTGCCATAAAACAGCAGTGGGAGCATGTGCTGTCGCCAGATCATAGGCAGCCTATCCTCGAGCATAATCTATATATTGAACTTGCTGTCGTTCTATAGCTTGTTCTACCTCACACAAGGCCATCTGACCTTCTTCAGTTAATTTTCTAACAGATGTAGGACTAGAATCTCCCCAGAGGATATCGAATAAAGGTTTCAATTCTCCAGTGGAGATTTTTAAATATGGTCTAAGCCAGTTAATATCTCCTAACAATTTCTGAAAATCATTCAAAGTGTGTAAATTGTCTTTCCTAATTTGAACCTTCTGAGGTAATATAGATTTGGGATATAACTTATGTCCTAAATAGGAATATGGCAGTTCAGTCTGAACCTTTTCTGGTGCAATCACTAATCCTTGATCCCTCAAAGCTTGTTGTAAATGAGCACAGGCTGTTAATAAGAGGCCTTCTTGTCCACGAGCTAAAAGTATATCATCCATATAATGAACAATATAGATTTGAGGATATATTTGCCTGATTTTATTTACTGCCTGAGCTACAAATTTCTGACACAAAGTAGGACTATTAGCCATACCCTGAGGCAATACTTTCTAATGATATCTCTTCATAGGCTCCTTAAAATTTGTCAAGGGTACACTAAAAGCAAATCACTTACAATCTTCAGGAGCAAGTGGAATAGTATAAAAGCAATCCTTTAAATCTACAATGATTTTATAAGTATTTCTAGGCAAAGCTGATGGCATAGGCAATCCTGGTTGCAAGGCTCCCATTACTTCCATGGTCTGATTGACTTTTCTAAGATCTTGTAATAATCTCTATTTCCCCGATTTTTTCTTAATGACAAAGATAGGAGAGTTCCAAGAAGAATTAGAAGGAGCTACATGTCCGCTATAGAGCTGTTCCTGTACTAACTGCTCAGCAGCTTTAATTTTTTCCTCGGTGAGAGGCCACTGATCCACCCACACAGGTTCCTCACTTTTCCAAGTAATGGGATCTGCGTGAAGTACAGGCTGATCAGTGGCCTCCTTTAAAAACACCCTAAACCTGTTTTTGGAGGTCGTTGGATTGGCATTAAAGAAAGGCTCCTGTATCCCCTGACCTTTAGTTCCCAAGCCTTGATTAGGTAAAAGCCCTTGTTCAAACATTCGGTGGGTGATCTGTTCACTAGGACTATATAAATACACCCCCATTTCTTTCATAATGTCTCTGCCCCATAAATTAACTGGCAGCCCTGGCACGATATACGACTGGAATCCACCCTGATGACCCTCGGCATCTTTCCAAAATAACATATCACTACTCTGTTCAGTGCTTTGGCTTTGACCTATTCCTTGTAATTGTGTCATTGTTGATTGTTTAGGCCATGCTGTAGGCCATTGGTCTGCAGTTAGAACTGAGATGTCAGCCCCAGTGTCCAGTAGACCCTGAAAATTTCTCCCATTAATGGTCAGGGTGAGCACAGGTCGTTGGGCTCCTATAGACCTTACCCAATAAACATCTAAAGAGTTGAATCCAACATCTCCTCTCTCTTTTTGCTGCTTTGTTAGTATTTGAGGGAGAAACAGCAGCTGTGCTATATGTTGTTCCGCTCGTATCACAGAAACCCCAGTAGGTGAATGAGTCATGATTTTAATTTCTCCAGTGAAATCCCCATCTATGACCCCAGGAACAACCAAAATACCATTCATAGTAGCGCTACTTCGACCTAAAAGCAATCCCATCATCCCTGATGGTAAGGGCCCATAAACTCCGGTAGGTAAGGCCTGCATCCCCATTTCTGGGGTTAATACTGTGAAGGCGGAGGGATTGAGGTCCAGTCCTGTGCTGCCTGCGGTTGCTCTGAAAAGGTCCTGAATGGATTTCCTTGCTGAGGAATGAATGTTTGAAGGGGGCCTGGGGCGGGCCCCTCCTCCCGTTTCCCTGCGGGAGAATATTTCCCATGGTATCCTTTTTAGATTTACACTCATTAGCCCAATGATTGCCTCTTTTGCACCTGGGACACAATCTAGGCCCATTTTCTTTCCCTGCATTGTTTGAATTGGCTGGAGGAGTCTTATTGGGACATTGCCGCACCTGATGGCCTATTTGGCCACATCTAAAACAACTCCCTGGTGGACCCGAAATCCTGCCTTTGGGATTTCTCTTTTGTTGTTGGAGCAACACTTCTTTAACTGTTTTTCCTTGCAAAGCTGCTGCCATGGCAAGGCCCTGAGTATAAGCAGGCCCAATGTCAGCACACATTCTAATATAGTCTGAAATGGTGCCTTTCTTTCTAAATGGTCTTAGGGCTGCCTGACAGGCGGTATTGGCATTTTCATAAGCCAGTTGTTTGACCAGTAACAATCCCGCATCGGAATCTCCCAGCATTCTACTGGCAGTCTGCATTAACTTGGCTACAAAGTCTTGAAAAGGCTCATCAGGTCCCTGCCTAATTTTGGATAAATCTTCTGTCTGCCTACCTGTAGAAGGCAGCTTCTGCCATGCCCGCTTGGCAGCGGTATTGACCTGTGCATATACTCCTGCAGGAAACAATAATTGATTGGCGAGGTCCGCATGTTGCCCTTCTCTTGCCAGAATGTCATAATCAATATCATTTCTATTAGCCAGATTTAATTCAGCTGTTCTCTGACACTGCTCGGAAAATTCTGTTTTCCAAAGGAGGTAATCTCCCCCAGACAGGCATGCCTTAGAAAGCTGTTTCCAATCTCCGGGAGGCAGCGCCTCCGTGCTCAACGATTCTAACATAGCCTGAGTAAAAGGTGCGGTAGGGCCATATTGCGCACATGCCATTTTTAACTCTTTGAGTTGTTTAAAAGATATCAACCGAAGGATTCTGACCATATTCCCTTGAGTGTCAGCTTCCTCAAATACTGGACAAGCTAAATGAAAGCCCTGGGTATCTTCCCCTCTGTCAACCGCATGTTGCAGGGTAGCTTGTAATGGCGACAGAGACCAAGAATTGACAAAGGCCTGGGTCCTGGGGGGATGTTTGATCATGGCTATAAGAGGGTCAGTTTTTTTCATTAATCTTGGACCTGCAACTGGCAGGGGATCAAGACCAGCAATTATACTAGGAACTATTCCTCCCTCGCCCTGAGTCTTCTGGTCTTCCTCTTCCACCGTTAAGCCTGTCTGCCACTGCTGACAAAGAGACTCCAATCTCTTTTCCAATCTAGTAATCCTTTCGGTCACGTCCTCATTCACTGGCTGGCTGGATTTTTCGGTTTTCCTGGCCACGGCTACGATGCGGGGGGGGGGGGCAGTCCTCATTATTATACCTAGCAGCCTCTTCTTCCAAATCATCAGCATCTCCCGAGTTTAGGGGTCCCTCATCCGGAAAAAAACCCTTCCTTAGTGCAGGCTCTGCATCAGCATACACTGGCGGAGCAGATGGCTCAGTTTCACTTTCTATAGGAGGCGGAGGGACAACCTCGGGAACACCAGCCCAGTCGGGCTCCTCCGAGGAAGGACTTGAGGAGGGCCCTTCAACTCTCTCTCCCTCATGCCGAGGATCCAAACTATCTCTAATTAAAGCCCATAAACTAAAAGCATCGATAGGGATTTTAGTGGGTCCATGACCATCGTAATAGTCCTGAAGTCGCCTTTCCACCTTATTCCATACTTCTAAATCTACTGTGCCTTCTTCAGAGAACCAAGGACAAACTTTCTCTACAAATTCTAAAAAATTACATAATTGTTGCTGCCCTACCTTTGCTCCACGAGCGCGAAGCATATTTTTAAGCATATGTTCAAAAAGCATTCGGCTATTATCAATACCCACCTTGTTACTCCCGAGTGCATTCACCGCCCTTAATTTACTTATCCAAGCTCACGATCCGCGGTGTCCTTCACTATGGTCCCCCGTATTCAGGTCCCTGTTCGGGCGCCACCCATGACGGAGCCAGCCGTCACTTGTCGAACAGCACCTGAATGGGGGAGTGAGGACGAAGAAAAAGAAAGATGCAGAGATAGAGTCGGGAGCATCCAGAGAGACTGCCACCGCTTTTTTAGTGTCCGCCCCTTTTTATCACAGGTGAGTTTGGTTATTAATCATGACCCTTATCCAAAGACACCTGCTTCCTCGTTCTCTAGTTCTTTGGAAAGTCCCCACCCTCATGAGCTTGTTTCTCGGGTTTACAAAACATTCATCATGTTCCAGGACAATTTCTGAAGGTAAACATCTAATTTGGCAAGGACGCGATTCCTCGTAACATAGTCTCCTTGCTCTAGACAATGGAGGGTAAGATTTAACATGGAGCCTCTATGGCTAACACTGCTCTCCACAATTTACTTTAAAAATTAAATTATTAATTATTAGTTAAATTATTTTTTGGATTTGCACTGAAAAAGGAGAGATTGACAGAAGTTCAGAAGTAAAATATTGATAATTGGAAGGTGGATGATGGGTTTCATTATTTTATTCTCTCTACTGTTATATACTAAAAATTCTGTAATTAAAACATTTATTTTTAAATTGCAACTATTGTCAAATTAAGCCAATGGACAGTGAAGATAGAAGGCAAATGTCTATATCAAGATTTTCCATTAGGCAAGGTCCAGGGAGACCCTGATAAGCCATAGGCATTCCAAAATTATAAGGGATTTGAAAATATGGGGAGGCAGAGGAAACTGATTGGTTTAGAAAGGTGCCTTAAAGGGTTATTCAGAGAGAGGTAGATGCCAGAGCAAGGAGCCTCTGTACCTCATAGGTTTCTAGTTCCTGGTTCCTTTACCCAGGGGTCCTAGCCATACTATGACCCCTATGCCATTCCTCATCTACTCTTCTCCCACTTTTTGGGTCGTCTCATGTTTATCTTTAAAATTTGATTCCCCCTTTTCTTGAGTTTGGTTGATCAAGCCTTTTTCTCTCTACATCAAAATAGGCACCCTCAAAACAAATGATTATTTGCACCTGTCAGAATCTGCCTAAGTGGAAGGGCCCTACCAATCTTGGAGTCAAATGATGCTTAGTATCCTGTGGAGGAGGATTAGGAGAAACCCTTGTGGGAATCAGAATGTCAGGTGATGAAAGCCAGTTCAAATCTGCCCTCCAGGTACAAATGTACTGGGACACAATTAAAGTACTTTTCCTAAGAGGCTTTGACAGAACTAATAGGCAGTTTGCCATGGTAATTTCCTGGGCACCATGTTGATCTAAGAAGTAAATATGGTCACTGAACTGTCAGTTCTGTATATGAAGCCAGTCTTCTTGCCTGTGGGGTCTTAACATTTTGTGTGCTACAAATGGAAGGTAATCTCCCACTTGGATATGGATGAAAGGCTTGGAGGGCTACCACTTTGCCCTTCATTTACCACAAAGAATAAAGGGTTTCTAGGCAGGATGAAAGAAGTAATCTAGGAAAGAAGCCAGGAAAAAGGATTCTGAAGGGTAGTGTCGAGGGAACTGCTCATTAAGGAAGTTAGTTCAAAGGTGAAATAGGCAGCCCTTGATGCCTGTGGTGGGACAGTCCTCTGTGGAGTTAGGCTGTGGAACGCACTGCCTCTGCAGCCTTGGTGTGGCAGATCTTGCTAGAAGCTGTATTCAGGAAAATCTGAATTGGGAAAGAAAATATACTTGCCCATAAGAGCCAAGAGGAGGAGGAATGGCCCACTTTGGTCCTTTTGGAGAAGTGACTGGGTGCCAGGTACTTCCTTGGTCAAAGAAGATCATGCATTCACAAAAAAAGGGGAAGAAAAATAAAAGTGAATACAAGTGTCTGCAAGTTTAAAGAAAATGACCATGCTTCACTGTGCAGAAAGAATCACCATAAAAAATTTTGTTTATTCTCTTAGTTTGTTCCTATGTATTTACATGGCTACCATAATAATATATGCTGACTTTTAAGTGCTATCTAATTCAGGAACATTCACAGATCATATAATTTAGCAAAAGGCATTTAATGCTATATGTCTGTCTTTGGATGATCTATTGTCTTTTATCAATAAAAAAATTCCAATGACTTAGGTCATTTAACATAAGGCTTAAAGATGCATTAAAATCATTTCTCAAGTTCTTTAGCAATGAAAAACTTCATTATGTCATTCTATGCAATCCTGCTTTGTGGAGAGGGAAAGAAAAGACCCTTTGTTTAGTAATTTTCTTGGCATGGGGTCTTCACTATGTAATAAGCTTAGCCATTGTTAGAAAATCTGGACAAGAACAACACTAGTTATTGTTGTAAGTGATCATGAAATAAGACAAGAGATTCTGTATGAACTGTAGGTTAAAGGATATAGCTCAAGAAATGTTTCTTGGCACTGAAAGAAGAGTAAAGAGACAGATGACACTACAGGGTTGTGTCATTTAGTTTGGGCTGTACGTGACAGACAATTTGGACTTATTTGTATTATATAACAAGTACATCTAGGAGTGTACTGCCAGCCTAGGTTTGATTAATTCAACTAATCAGCAATATCAGCCTGGACGTAGGTTCTTTACATCTGGCTTTGCCATCCTGGATGTATTGATGTGGTTACCAGGCCAGCTCCCTTCATGGCTGTGAGATGATTGCAGCAGATCCAATTACAAGAGAAGATGAGTCTGTTTCTTACTATGTGTCTCTATAAGCCAGGAAAGTTTTGTTTTATTTTTATTGTTTTTATTTTATTTTGTTTTCAGGGCACTTTATCACTGAGCTACAGTCTCATTCCTTTTTATTTTAAATTTGAGAGAGGCTGTCACTAAGTTGCCCACCGAGGCTGACCTCAAACTTGTGATCCCCTTGCCTCAGCCTTCCGGGTAACTGGGATAACAGGCATGTGCCACTTTTCTCATTCTGAAAAGTTTTCCTGTAAGCCTTTCTTACATACCTCTCATGTCTTGTTGGCAGGGTTATATCACACATCCATACTTGAACCAATCACAGTCCACACCATGTCTAGGTATGAGGCTAGCTTCCTTTGAAGCTTCCTTTAAATAAGAAAATGGATATGGACAAAATCAGGTGGTATTGGAAAGGAGGGAGGAGGAAAGATAGCAACCAACAATGTTTCTCAAAAGGACTAAGCTTGGTCTCTGAGTTACACAATGTCCTAGACAATGCATATAGTTTATTGAATTTCAGAATATGGTTCCAATCTGTACAAGGGAAGACCTTTGTGTGTGTGCATGCGTGTGTATGTGTGCACGTGTGTATGTGTGTGCATGCATTTGATTTTATTTTGTTTATTATGTTATCAGTTGGTCAGTGTATCTTTTCAAATAATGTTTTCAAGGAGAGAACATGGGCCAATCTATTTTCTGAGGCCTTACCTATCTGAGCATGTCTTTCTGTTGTTTCTGTTAATTGTGACAACATGGTTAGATAGAAAACCCAGATTCACTATCTTTTTCCATCCAGTTAGTTTGTAGACATTGCTGCATTGTTTTCTAGTAGTTAGTGTTGCAGAGAGGTCATGGATTACTACTTTCTGTTCCTTTGCAAGTAGGTTTCTTAACCCGATCACCTGAAGGATTCTTTTCTTTATTCTTTCAATTTAAAAATCATGCCTGGGATGCATCTAAGTCTGGGTCATGACCTTTAATCTTACTTAGAATAGTGAGTCAGTCTGCATACTCCAAACTTTTCCATCATATCAATTTTCACTGATGTCTTTGATTTGTCTCAGTGACTCTTGTTCTTGTCCCTTTCATACTTAGTATGATAAATCATATTCTCTGTTTTCTCTACTATCTTCTTACCCACCATTTTAATTTCCTTATTCTTTTCCTCTACATTATAGTAGAATATCTAAAGTGTGACCACCAGAATACTAACTTATCTTTCTATAGGGCTGCTGCTACTCTTTATTCATTCCAATGTATGCTGTATTTTATTTAGTAATAAATTTATTATATTTTAGGAAGCATTTTGATGGGTTTTTTTTTTTGGAACTGGGGATTGAACTTGGGTCCTTGCGCTTGCACAGCCAGTGGTGAAACCACTGAGCTAAATACCTGGCCCTTGATGATATTTTTATCTACCTCACCTATGTCTCATTGTTATCTCATTCTATTGTCCTTGCCATCCTATCCTTTTCTGTCTGTGTGACATCTGCACTTCTTTCATAGAAGCCATGTCTTCTTGTATACGTTAGAGGATATTACATAGTTTTCTAAACTTGCTTTCTGGTTCCCCTAAAGGAGGTCATTTTCATAAGAATGTTCTTCATCTCCTCTTCTACATAATTTTTTTCTGTATTCTCAATGCTGTATTTTCTTTTTCTGGTTACTCATCTTTAAATGAGGGGCATAAAGCCAGTGTCAAATTCACCCACAAACAGGGTGTGTAGATTTCATTTGACTCTATTGATTGGACAGTTAGGTGATAATTGAGTCTCCTCAGCTCTGCAGCTGGAGAGCAGCCTGAAGAGAATGAGTCCCTGCCCAATTCTGAGACGTTCACTAGCATTCTGATAGCACGGCTCTGTTCTGCTGAGTTTCTGTCCTCACTATCTAGAATACTCTTCTTGCTATATATTGCTACTGGGGTGTTTTCTCTTCTACCACAAGTTTGAGGTGTAATATTTTATCTGGTGATAAGTCCTGACAGGATGCAATGTATCTAGCACCACAGTTTAATGTACTTCCTAGACTGTGTCCCTAGATGAATGTTAAAAGATGAAGAAAGTAAAAAAAATTATATCAACTCAAAATGCAGTGCCAACATGATACAGGGACAGCTTCCAGATTTCTTATGATATAAACCCCAGGTCTCTAAGTAGGATAGTCAGGAGGAACAAAAATGTCTTTCTGCCTTCTCTTTGGTCATCAAAGAACCACTGTTTCTTAACTATCTTTTTTTTTCCCCCTCCTTTGGTACTGGGGATCGAACTTGGGTCCTTGCACTTGTGCAGCAGGCGACAAAACCACTGAGCTAAATCCCCAGCCCAAGAACCACTGTTTCTTGAGGAAGAGACCAGACCAATAGCCAATCACTTTTCTTCGTCCTCTTTTTTTAAAATTTAAAATGTCAGATCTTTCTACATTTTGCCAAGCTGTGGATGATAGATGAGGTTTTTATCTGTCTGTGGCTTCATAGATATTTTAGAAGAAATTTAGGGAAGTTTTTACCAGGGTGGTTAGCCTAGTCCCATTTAAAGAAATGAAAATCAAACCTGGACATGAGCCAATAGCATACTTGGATGCTAAAACAAAGAAGGAAGAGAGAGAGAGAGAGAGAGAGAGAGAGAGAGAGAGAGAGAGAGAGACAGAAAGACAGACAGACACAGAGAGAGATTATCTTAATATACAGATCAAGATGGCAGAATTTTGATTGCATTCTACATCAATTAAGTTATAAGGAGTATTGGGTCAATTTATGGCCTCTATTACTAATGCAAATTTAAAAGGTTCTTTGATGAAAAAGAGCAAGTTAAAAAGTGAGTAGACAAGATGCCAAAAGCATGTATATCATTTCAAAGCAGTGGGGCATTTGACTTTGAAAAAGAGATGATGTGGAGAAGAAACGGAGAAGACCTGGTAATTGTGGTAAAATAGTCCAAAGGTGGTCATGTAGAAAAGGGATTTTATTTTTCCTGCTTTCCTCCAGAGAGCAGAACATGGATCACTTGGAGGGAGTAATAAGAAGGTGGATTTGGCTTAATCTGGGGTTGATTGACAGTGATTGGTGATGTCTCACTGAGAAGGCAGAAAACTCTAGCTCTAGAAAGGGTTTAGACAATCCTGGCTGATCACCCAATAGGGAAGTTGTGGGAGAAATTCTGGCATGGGATGGGAAGTTGGATGATCCATATTTTAATGATTTTGGTTTTGGAGTTTTGCCTTTGGGTTTTTTGTCTTTTAGGTCAGATGAGTTGTTCAGCTTCCCCTTCAAGGAAAGGACTTAGCTGGGAGAACTAAGCTGCTTTGAATGTTAAGCTCCATCCAGACAAAGATTCAAACAAAGCAGCCTCTACTTTCTCCTGTGTTCTGTGATGCCCAACTCACACAGTAGCAAAGGCTACTTTAGAAGTAGACCACAACTACACTTCTGGCAGCTAAAACGGCGAGTGGGAGCAAATATGGTTCCCATGTCATCTCACTGAAGTCCAGGGAAGTTGCTTTTGAGACAAAGAACCAGCTACTAAAGGGGCTAGACAACTCTCTAAGAACCAGAAGACATTTATTCATGGAGCCAGTGGGGCTCCAGAATTTTGATGTAAAAGGAACTTAGGGGAACAATTAGGTTGTAATGTCTACCTGGAGACTTATCGTGAAGCTGCACTTTCAAAGTGTTTTCTGAAGACACATTTATGAACATTTTATATTATTATATATTATAATGTATATATTTGCATTATTATATACATATATTACAATTTTCATCTTGTATTTGGGGTGGCTAAGGAGGCTGACAGGGATAAAGCCCCCTCTTACTCCCTTCAGTCACTTCCTGGCATTCTATGGGTGAGTCCAGACTTGGACTTTGGTCTGATTGCAAAGCTCAGTATGACCTCCGAGTGAGCAAAAAGCCCTTTTTAAATGTTACTGGGGATTTGTTTTGTTTGGTTTTTGTATTTCATTTAAACTAATATAACTAAATAAGGCAGGAGAAGGCAGACTGCTTGATTTAGTCTGTTTTCCTGAAGACTTTCCCAAATACTGAAAGCCGGCTTGGAGGCTGGCCTGCCTTCACTCCTGCTCTGAGCTGGCTCCAACCCCTTTGGTGGTCCCCTCCCCTGACCTGCAGGTGCATCTGTCTCTTGCAACACAGGCTCCAGGAACACCTGCTGCTTCCCAATGGGGATGCTGGAGTCAATCTAGTTTAAGGCTGGAACTCATTTTTTCTTTCCTTTCGCAAACAACAACAGAAAATGCCTTCCTCGCTTGTCCTCTTGGACTTTGCTCTCCCAGATGTGTCAGGAGTTGGTTCCACAAAAGCAGCCAAACTAAGGGGCTTTTCTGCTGCATTACATAATGGCAGGGTTCACGTCACTTTTCCATTGGTTTTGGACTATGCTGCATAGTCCTTTGGGGATGTTCTGAAGTTCAAGTTCCTTTAGAGCCAGGGGAAGAAAACCCAACGGCAAAACAAGTGGAAAAAAGACAATTTGTACTGTTCACATGGCCTTAAGTCTTTGAAAAGCCTGGTCATATCCATTTTGTTTCTGGAAGGTAGTGAACAACCTTACTGATGCTGGGCCTCATCATTAATCTTCCTCCCCCATCTGAATATTTAACACTACTGACCACTTCTTTTTTCTTGAGGTTAGCCCTCCTTTGATTTTGGTAACACTGCACTTTTGAAGTTATTCTATTTCTCCGTCCTTAGCCACATACTGTATTCTATTTCTCCATTCTCCTTTGCCCTGCCATTCACCTTTGGCCAGGCATTCCGTAAGAGTCATTGTAGGTCAATCTTCAGTAATGGACAGATCCAAGAATGATAATGTTACTATCACAAAAGAAATGTATTTCTCTATTAGTCCACAGTGGCTTTTCCTGTTGGCAGATGGATTTCCTCTACCCAAAACACTGAGTCTTTCCATTTGCTATTGTTCTAGACTTCAGGGCCTTATTAGTACCTGCATCCAGCCACTCACAAGGGAAAAAGAGAAAGGCAAGACCATATCTGCTTTAAGATCCTGGCCTGGACAGGACATATTATTTCTGTTCATTTTACGTAGGAGAGAACTACTTATGTGGTCACTCCTAGATGCAGAAGAAGCTGGGAAATACAGGTCATGGCTGGGCAACCCCTTCCTATTAACAACTTTATCTTATTACAAGGAAAATTAATTTTGGAGTACAGTTAGTCATCTCTGTCACAATCCTTGAGATTTCTCACAAAACCATAGCTCTGGATGAATGCATCTGTCCTTGTATTTTCTATATTTACATCTGCACTTATGGCTCCTGAATCTCCATTTTCAGTAGTGATCTCACACGCATCTCTAGTCTTGTATTGCCAACTGCCTCCTACACATCAGACTGTTGTATCAACTGAACAATTGGTCTTGCAGATATTTTCAATTAGAGAGTTTTTTTCTTGGATATTTGTATGGAAACATACTAAAACCAAAAGTCCAAACATTATATTAGTTAACAGGAAATTGTTCTGATATATACAGTAAAAAGGAATTGAGAGAATTATTTCTAAATTGATCATGTCACATAAATTTGGCCAAATATGCATCCAATATATTACAATGAACTCTTCTCACTCTCTTGTACTTGACTCTACATTTGTTCCAACAGGAGTTGATGTTTTTCTCAAGCATACCAAGAGGTGACATAAAATGAAAGTTGGGATCATTGTGGTTAACCTGAGCATGTTGGAAATGAAAGAGGGGCTGAATGTTATTACACAAAGCCCACAAATTGGAGTAAATGGTAGAACCAGGCTAAACTGTGCACTGTAAAATAGGCAGCAAAATTTGGGCAGAATGGTCATAAACAGTTTCCAAATAACCAAAAAGCAAGTTGATGGGTGGTATCTACTATACCAAAGACCCAGACCAAAGACCCAGAAATTGACCCACAGGGACAAATTGTTTAATTGATCCACCCTCCCTCCTTCTAAACTTAACTACTTTTCCTATCCAGAGCGGACTCCTCCGCTGGTCCTGCCTGGGTGTCAATGAATCACCATTCTCTGGCATCACCTAAAATTCTTCTCTCTTCTCTGGGTCACAGATCCAAAGACTCTCTGAGGCCTCACTGATTCATCCCCATCCTGTCTGCACTCTTTCTTTTTTTAAAAAAATCTATTTAGAGTGTTTCTGACAGGCTAATCTTTCTAAAACACTTTTGCTTTGTCACTGCCAAGAAATTCTCCTTAAGAGCCTGTTGCCACTTTAGAAATATGAAATAGTTTTAAATAGTAACAGTCTATAAATAAAATGTTTTGATAGGTAAAACAGTAATTTTTAATCTGAAGGGTGAGTCTAGTGCAGTGTGATGAGGTACAATAAGCAATAGATGAAGCAAGAAATCATAATTGTAATTTACCCTCTATATCCAACCAAATCTCTGAGCCTCGGGTGTTTATTTTGTAAAGTTAGGAAGGCAGTATCTGTCCTTTCTGAAATCTGTGGGTGGACACAGATCATCTCTTTTGGTTCCTTCAAGCTCTTGCAATGACAAATTTTAAAATGCGAACTCCTCTACCTATTTTTTTTCCCTTAAATTCTTTTACAGGTACATTTTAGGTATACAATACATTTACACTTATCATTGGATGCTTGTACCTGTACATGATGCATCTTGGTACTTATTTTTTACCCATTGCCTGTGCAGCCTTCACCCCCTCCACCCCCTCCACCCTTCCCTATTTACATAGACTTCGTTTCCATTTTTTTTTCTTTTCTCATAATTTTTCCTTTCCCCATCCTCTCCCACCACCCCTAGCCCTTTGGACCTTTTCCTATTTCAAAGTATCAATTATTAGTTATTAATCCTCTTAATCCTTATTTACACTCGCAGTTTCTCACACTAGAGAAACTATTCTGTATTTACACATGTGTGTCCTATTTATTTCACTTAAGAGTATGGCCTCAATGTGCATCCACTTAGCTATAAATGTCTCTAGTTTCTCATTCTTTATGGCTTAGTAGTACTCCATTTTATTAAAAAAAAAAGCACATCTTCTTTATTCAGTTTCCAGTTGATGGGCACTTGGGCTGTTTCCGAGCTTTAGCTATTACAAACTGTGCCACTATAAACATGGGTGCACATATATTGCTGTGGTATGATTCTTTTAATTCTTTGGGGAAGATCCCCAGCAGTGGAATAGTGGGGTCAAATGGGACTTCCAGCCCTAGTTCTTTGAGGTATCTCCATACTGATTTCCACAGTGGTCGCACCAGTCTACACTCTGACCAGCAGTGGAGCAGTCTTCCTCTTTCCCCACACCCCCGCCAGCATTTGTTATTGGTTGATTTCTTGCTAGCAGCCATTCTTTCTGGGGTGAGGTGAAATCTCAGTGTTGTTTTCATTTGCATCTCTTGAATGACCAGTGATATTGAACATTTTTTCATATATTTATTTGCTGTTTTTACTTCTTTGTCTGAGAAATGTCTGTTCATTTCAGATGCCCATTTTTGAATTGGGTCTTTGAATTTGGGGAGTCTGATTTTTTTCAGTTCTTTCTATATTCTAGATAATAGTCATTTGTCTGAGGTACAGCTGCTAAAATTTTTTTCCCACATTGTAGGTTGTCTGTTAGCTCTGTTGGTGGTTTCTCTTGCAGTGCAGAAGCTTTTTAATAAGATGACATCCCAGTTGTTGATTCTGCTAGTTCCCATGATATTGATATTTTGTTCATGAAGTCTTTTCCTATGCCAATGTCTTCAAGAGTTCTACCTAACTTATCTTCCAGCAAGTTTAGTGTTTCTGTTTTAATATTTAGATCTTAGTTTAGTGGATGGTGATAGCTACCTATTTTTTTAAATTTTCTGTAATTTGACCTCAATCTCTCTTCCCAGCCTGGTCACCCAAACTCTTCTAAATGCTTTCTTCCTCAATCAAGTCATTTTCTCCCTGTGTCTTTGATACTGCTGAGTATGATTGGATCCCAAGCTCATGCTGCTACCTCTGACCACTTAATGCCACCCCCCCCAGACTGTCATGGGCCTACCTGAGCCACATTCTAGGAGTTGAGATATTTAAAAGGACATTGTCCCACATGTGGCTCTGCTAGTTAGGAGCCTGGTGACCTCAGTAATATGAAATGACATAGACACCCCTACCCCCACAGTGGGGTGGGTAGGGAGATTAAGCAAGACAATATGTAAATTTCTTTGGGAAATGCCTTGGCTACATCATTTAGTCCTATGATTGCTTCATGAGTTAGTTTTGTTCCCCTGGCTGAATTAATTGATGATCGATCGATTGATTCATCAGTTAGTCATCAAGCTCTGTATCAGGTCAAACCATATGAAGTTGCTGATTTTTGACTGCTTTTGACCTAAAAACCCCAGCAATTTCCTGCACAAAACAATGTAAAGAACTAGAGAAATATTTGCCACTCTTTTCACTCACCTTAGTTAAATCCTCCAAGCCAAGGAAGCTGATGTCTCAGAGCGGCAGTTAAAGCCACCTCAGAGGTAATTGCCATCTTTTCTTTCCTCAGCTAGTATATCCACTGTGATTCTGCAGGAGAAGGGACACCCAGAGGAGTGGCACCTTCTATACAATGACCACGCAGCTTGGGAAGGCTGGTCTGGGACACGGTGCACAGGGCTCCAAACTGGAGAAGTGAACTAGAGTTTACTTGGTATCTATGTCTGAAGTGAGCCCATGATTTCATCTGCAACAGCTAGAAGGCCCCTGGTATTGGGAAAGACAAATTTCAGACTTTCTACTTTAACTTTCCATGAGGGAATGAGAACTAAGCCCTATATTGAATCATGAATTTGAGAATCCAGGTTCTTTCATTGTTTCATAAGAAGTCAGTCCTTGCTGGAATTGTCATAACTTGGCCACCTTACAGAGTATAAGAGTATATAACCCCTTAGGGCTTTGGGAGACACGATCAACTGATTGGCATGATTTGGGACACAGATATGCTTTAAAGTCCTATCTTTGCCATTTACTAGATACACAATTTGGACAAGTTACATGATTTTGTGAATCTCTAAACTTGTTTTCTGATAAATGGGAAATTTAAAAAATCCTGTTTTCATGAAGATTCAATGAGGTAATACATGTAAAATGGCTACTGTATTATCTGACTCATAGTAAGCTATCAATCAGTGGTAGCTAGTACTATTATTCTAATGTTATTCTGAAATGTGAGGGTGAGGAGACCAGGTCTTATTATTTGTATGTGCGTTTTTGATAATGACAAAAGCTGTGATTCTGGTGACTTTGCTCCAGGCCAGGTTGCTCCAGGAGGGCAAGTCTTTGGTGGTCACACATGTCAGAGTTGGGGCCCTACTTGTGAGATTCAGGTGCTGGAAGGGCTCCAGATATGAACTTGGTGGGACAATGCTGGGCTTCTGTCAATATTCAGTGCCCTCTTAACCATATCCTTCATGTCCAGACTATGTCTGAGTTGCCATCACCAGATGGGGCTTGGCTCTGTGAAGTCAGCCTGGATGTCTACAATGTGTAGCATTGACCACAGACCACAGGTTGAGACATTTTAGATGCTGCTGATCTGCCCCCATTGAACCCAAGGAATACCAGCTTAGCCCTTTTCCTGCACACTGGGACAGTTACTTGGGATCCCAAGGGAGTCTGACTGTACTGAGATTCCTGTTTTCATCTCTTCATTGAGTTGACAGGGGATTGGCTTAGGAGGGGATTCGAGCCCAGGAGGGAGGAGGGTGCTTAGTGCCCTCCTGAAGGCAGACCTCTTTGGGAGCTCTGGAAGGAAGCTCCCTGGGCCTAGTCACCCTCTTCCTTCTTTGTCCCTGCACAGGAGAAGATGCCTTGTGGAGGATCTCAGTTTAATGAGTCTTCTGAGTGTCTTTAAGCAGTCCCCACTCAGGTCACTAACACCAGCACATTGAGGGAGTAGGTGGAACCCTGAAACCAAACCCATCTGTTTTATCTCTTTAGAACCAAGACAAATGCTCTCTCAATCTGTCAATGAGACTATAGTTCTTTCAGAGACTGTAGATACCCTGGGTGCAGCGCGGCCCAGGAGTGAGCTGGGGAAGTGTCTTGTCCTCTGCAGGGACAATAAGTAGGGAACCACTCCAGCTTCCTTGCCAAGCCCTTGGAGTCAGGGCAGTGGCTTCTGGGGCCCTCCTGGAATCCTGCAACAGGTGCCAGGCCTCACCCTGCCATACTCCATCACCAAATACAACAGGAGTGTCTAACTTTGTGCCCAAATCTGCTTAAAATCAGAGCCTGGGAGGAGGGTACTACAGTGTCAGATTTTTGGTCTTGCCCTTTTTGTCTATTTTAGAATGATTTGTTTGTTTGTTTATAAAATGGAGGCTGAAAGTGACAAATACTAGAAATGGGCAAATAATATTGTATATATATATATATATATATATTAAGCAAAAACAAAATGTTAATGACCTTGTGATGTATGAAATAATCTGCTAATATTGGATTCCTTCTTGTAAACTCCCTTTATAGGGAATAATAATTTCTGACATTTATTGGCCATTTGCTATGTAGCAGGATCTATTCTAAGTATTCATGTGTTAAATAATTTATCCCTCACAACAGCCTGAAAGAATGATATCATTGTCCCTATTCTCCAGATGAGGAAAATAAAGCCCAGAGCAGTTAAGTAACTTGAGGAGTGTTGCAGAATTCATAAGGACAAGATCTGCACCCAGGCATCTGGCATCTCAGTGCACTGCCTCACCTACCAGGCTATACTATCCCTCTAATGTAAGGCTGTTAAGGTTACAGCCAAATCCTCCAAACTAGTAGTTTGCTCCTCTCTTCCTAGCACTCAAGCTAGAGTAGTGGAGTCTGCATATTAAATATACTTAGGAGTGAGTAAATTAGTGAAAGGCAGTAGCAATCTTCTCCTGTTAAGAACCCATTTGGTCAATTAAAGCAAACAAGTAAATTTAAAGAAAAGGAACCCTTCAGTGTTTTATTTAAACTTGCCCTTCTTACTGCAGTACACCAAGGCTAGTGCCCCGTTGGCTTCCTAGTATATTTGTGGGCCTTTTTCTAGTCAATACCTAACTCTGTTCTTTCTTTCCCTCAACACCCTTCTTTCTTGCTTTCCCACCTTGAGTTCTTCCTAACTCCAGCATAAAAATACTGAAGTGGGATTTCAATTTAACATGGTTTTTCATTATATGGTTTTACTTATTACATGGATCAAATCAAGTTCCAGGAACATAATTACACTGGGAAGGGCTGCTTGCCAGTCCTGAAGTCAGCATGAAAGGCTGGAGTTAGTACACGTGACAGCTTTTCAGTGATGTTGTTTAAACTGCACTTCATCTCACAGAAGAAGTATAGAGGCTGCAGCTATTCTTCCCACCTCAGAGATGGGGAAACTGAGGAACAGAGGTATGGCTCATCTAAACCCTACGGGTGGAGTTTGGGGGTCTCTCGAAGCCTGGTTTGGGATGCAGATTGAAGGCCATCCTCTTCTGACTTCGTGGCAGCATCAGGTTTCTCTAGACATCTTTGCCTTCCCCCAACTCCCTCAGGCCACCTTTGTCCCAGATGACAGCTGCTGCAAGCTAGTGCTTTTGTGGAAGAAGGTAAGCTTAATTTACTTCATGACGCATTCATTCATCCTGACTTTTTGCTGTCTGGCAGAAGCAGAAAGAGGACAAGTCTGAGGTGGCACTGGAGTGTCTGAAATCCTTTGGATTCTCTTCTGGACTTAGGACCTCAGCAGTCTCAGAAGTAAAGCTTGTCTGCCATTTGTCTGCAACAAGGGCCTACTCCAGATGACATGGGTCCCTTCCAGGTCCCCCAGATGCTTAGGGTGGATCTAAATTACACTGAAAAGGATCCAGTGAATTTCCAGTCTGGTCCACACCCCTAATTCCCGGAGTTGAGTGACTCAGGGCTTCAGAAGATAACTCAGCTGCTAAATCATCCCTGAGGGAAGGGTGTTCCCCATTCAGGGGCTCTGTCACCTGCAGGCTAGAAGTAAATTCTAGGCCTTTCCACCCCAGCATTGACTGTTACCCTGAGATCTGCTGTGGTAACTGGCTTTCTGCTACTGTTTCTATCTGGAACATAATGACACTGCCACGATTCACGAAGACTTAGTGGGTCATGATGTCCTTGTCCACTTTTTTCCTTTAGCCAATTTTTGATTTATTAACTAAAGTAGAGAAAAGAAAGTTTGATAATGTACATGGAATTTGAGAACATATCTACACAGGCTGGAACCAATTGACAGAAAATTGCAGACTTTCAGTTGCAAACACACTGACCCTTTTTCAATTATTCTTTCTGGTCTCTGTCCCTTGTGCTGAGAACAGCTGACCTCTGGACTGTTATGCTGAGTAGCTGAGTCTATTCTGCCCAAAGGTGATGGCATCATCTGCATGGGAAACAGCCTCTCACCAGGGGTGATTAGCCCTGAGGGATCTTATGAAGCCCTGAGTCAAAAGTCTACTCAGTGACACAGCCATAGGCATCTTGGAAGACTAGCTCTTATTCAGTTGAGAACCAGCTGTGTGGCCTGAGGAGGGAGTTACCTGCTGCCTGAGCACACACTGATGTTAACAGACATTCCCAGCAGTCCCTTTCTCACGTGGAAGAGCAAGTGTTTCGTGGCAGCAGGACTCTGGCAGTCAGATGATTTCCACTATTGAACAATCTGTGGGTCTGTCGAGAGCAGGTACTGTGGGTAAAGAGGACTCGGACTCGGATGGCAATTCACACACTTATCTTATATTATCCTAATTCATTTCAATACAATTACCACACAATATTAAGTCTGCTGATTACCACTTCCCTGTACCTGTACTGCGCAAGTCCTTAATGGGAGCGCGACGTTTCCTCCCGTAGGGTCAGAGGGGCCGATCCATAGACGAAGGGCGTGGAGTCGGCGCTAGGCTGTCCGTCTCTCCTCTGGCCTCGTCTGGTCGGCGGCGATGCTCCTCCCAGCGGGATCAGGTGTGCAGATGTCTCGGTCGGTAGTCAGATCATCAGACTGACTAGCCGACTGGTCGGTGGGCGGATCGTCGACTTGCTTGGGGTCTTCAGCTCCTTTTATACTATTCTAGCTGGGCGTTCATGGTATTGGTTCAGCTTGGGTGGTATCACACTGTCCAGCTTGGGGCATACTTTGCCCAATTCGGGGTATGCCCTGTCCAGTTCTGGGGTACGCCCCGTCCAGTTCGGGTACACCCTTATCAGTTCCATACCACTTAAGGTTCTACTTTCATTACTTTCATATCTTATGGTTACACATCACTCTTATGATTGTGTTATACTTAGGTTACAGCACTCTTAAAGTCACAGCACACTTTAGGGTTACAGCACACTTAGGGTTATACAATTCCATCTTATTCCAAGGTGTTCTCTACAGGGTCCCCACATGGACACCACCATCAGGAAGCTTCTCATCATTCATGTACAGATACTTACCTTTGACTTACGATACGTGTTTACATTATTCTAATAAATCACAAGTAACCTCAATGTCCATCTACAGGAGAATGAAGAGATAACTTGCGGTGCAGCCACACAGTGGAATGCACTACAGTATTAAAAAATGGGCTAATATCATAGAGAAGTACTCATGTTATGTTTGCCAAGTAAAATAGGCAGGTTGGGCTGAGCACAGTAGTACACTACTGTAGTTTCAGTTGCTTAGGAGGCTGAGACAGAAGGGTTGCAAGTTTGAGGCCATCCAGGGCAACTTAGCCAGACTTTATTTTTTTAAAAATAAAATACATACATACATAAATACATACACGGCTAGGAATGTAGCTCCATACTCCCTGGGTTTAATCTCCTGTATCAAAAAACAAACAAACAAAAAAATAAAATAAAAAACCAAGTGGGGTGTAAAATTTTACCACAATTTGAATCCCTGTCTCAACAAAAGCAACAAAAATCAATATTTATATATACACGTAGAAAAATACTGAGTTGATAAATACCAATATTCACGTAGTTATCTTTCTATATTTTTCTAGTGGTTGTACATTAATTTTTAATTTAAAAAGTGCTACTGTTTTTTGAAAAGTATGATTATTATTTTGTAAATTAATGGAATAAGCCCTTGAACCTTCCACCAACATATGAAAACTGTGCATTGCAATCAAGTGCTGGTGATGTGTGCTGGACTCACGGATTCCAGTCCAAGGATTGGCAGGAGCATGTCCGTAACCTGCCCCTTTCACATCCCTGAGCTTATTAGTCCCCTAATCAACGCAGAAAGTAAAATAACACATTGTTCAGCAGAATAGCACAAACAACATTCTTAACCCACATCATGCTGAATCCTAGCCTGTAGGATTTGTTCCTCTGCTTTTCTACTCAGTTTGCCTGAAGCACATTCAGGGACAAGCAGGCCCCACTAGCTTCTGGCCTTCATGGTTAAATTACATCACCTACTGGTGGCCCACATTCCTATTCTTAGAGCCAGAGGGTACTGAATATCTTTACCCTAACACCCTAAGCAAATGAATCCTAAGGACAGGCTGGAAGGGTGAAAGAATTTAAAAGTCACAAGCACATAGCTTGAAGGGTGTGGGAAAAGTTGGATGATGAGTTGCCTGATTTGGGTCAGTGGCAGGGGAGGTAGTCACTGTCAGGTAAAGGAGCTGAAAACCAAGACCAAACCAGAACCACAACAAGCCTTTATTGTAGGGATGATCTGCAGGGATGTCTCCAAACAAAGGAGAGAAAAGCAATATGGCTGGGACAGGGAGCGCTTCTTATAGGAGCTGGGGTGGGGCTTGTGGAGCTGGGGTGGGGTTGAGTGATGTAGTGGCTAGGGACTGGAGGAACCTGTGACATCACTAGTTGCTAGGAGGAGAGCAAGTATTAGGTTACTCTTTTGGGTGGGGGGGACATGTTGGGAAGAAGAAAATTGTCTTTTGGTGGGAGAAGCCATCTTGGGGTTGGGTTTTAGGTGGGGAGCAGGGCATTATGGGAAAGAGAAGGCCATTTTGGGTGGGGAAAGGAGCCATCTTGGAACTGGGTTTAGGTGGGAAGCAAGGTATTATGGGAAGAAGAAGGCAGCTATTATATATAGCAGCCATCTTAAGGTGAGGGAAATCTATCAGGCATGTGGGTTTTCTGCTGGTTGTATTCATGGGGCCTCAGCCATCTCTCATGTCAGCTAAGAGCCACTCTGTTCCATTGCCCAGATGCTGGCCATAGTAAAAAACAAAAACAAAACTCTTCTTTGCCCTTCCAAAGAGAAAAAGCATGAAGCCCATTTCATCTTGGTTGTCTTGGTCTGTGAGGGGTTGATCTTACTTTAGGATGATGAGTAGGGTTTGGTTTTTGGTGGTCTAGAGGGCATATAGTTAATGCAGGTGCTAAGTAAGTGTAGCAACAGTAATAAAAGAGACTCAGCATGTATTCATCCATTGATTTGTCCACCTAATGCTTTCTGAGAGCTTTCCATGTGCATAGCATGTGTTATAGCATGGAATACAGCAGCTAAGGACTGTGCACTCATGAAGTTGATAATACAGAGTAATGAGAGAGAGGATAACTAGTGAATAACAAATTACAGTGAGTGTTTTAATGAAAATATAACAGCATAATGTGATAGAAAGTACCTAAGGTTAGGGGTGCTTGGCTTCTGCACAATGTCCATCAGGGGCTCATAAAGGGAAAGAAAATATTTCTCAGCAAAATATGAGGGGCCTCTCTCTGCCTAGGGGATTGAAACTCAAATTACACTGCTCTTTGTGTGTGTGTGTGTGTGTGTGTGTATGTATGTATGTACTGGAGCGCTCACCATTAGCCAAAGTTATATCTTCTCCTGAGATTTTAAGATATGTGTCTGACTCTGTTCAGAATGCTATGATAAAATACCTTACACTGGGTCATATATAAACAACAGAATTTTATTTCTCACACTTCTGGAGTCTGGGAAGTCCAAGATCAAGGCACTGGTAGATTCAGTTCTGATGAGGACTCATGCCTTTTAGTTGGTACCTTCCATGTTTCCTTATCTGCTGAAAGGGGGTGAGGGAACTTCTGTGAGCCTCTTCATATAAAGACACAAATCCCATTTCTGAGGATGGAACCTTCATGACTTCATCACTTTCAAAAGGCTTCACATCCTAAAACTACTATTGCAGTGGGTGTTGACATATGAATTTTGGAGGGACACTGACATTCAGACCATAACAACATGCTTGGATTTGTCTCTCCGAATGGTAAAGAAGTCCTTCAGGGCAGATTTACACATGGGCCTTTCAGAGAATAGAAGGAACTCAAAGGGACATTGAAGTCCTAGATAGAGAATGAAGATCTGGCTTGATATTTTCTACACCCTTTTCTTCCACCTCAGATCCCAGCTTGATGAGCTCATGTTTGAGCTTTCCAGAGAAAGGAACTGCAGGCAAAGCAGGAGAAACTTCTGTTGCTGAGGAAATCTCAGAGGCATAGCACTGTACACAATCTAATTGTCCATGGCCATGTGGGTATATTTGCAGTACAATAAACAATCATGCTAACTATTATCATAACTATTTTAATGATGAAGTATGGAGCAGAATTAGAAAGGGACATTGTGCTCAATCTTAGCTTCAGTGCTGAGGTTCCTGTGTATCCAGGGAAATGTCAGCATCTGCCAGTCTTGCTTATCTGTGCAGTTAGCAGCCTTCTCATGGGGGAGCCACTCTAAGTAAGGAGGGCAATAGGGACTGGGTTGGTGGCCTTAGCAGAAGGTGGGAAGTTGGAGAGAGGATGATTCAGATGCAAATAGGGCAGCTTGAGAGGACTCTTGGGCTTCTTGAGATGTTTGTGGGACTCTCAGACTTGAAAGTGAGCCTGCAGGTCATATACAGGCATGAGAATTCTAGATTTGGGTTCAAGATTAAGTTCTGACACTTACAGCCTATCTGTTATAGAATAAGTTACTTGACCTCGCTAATCGACTATATTCTCATTTGTGAAGTAGATGCAATAATACTACTCATATGGTTATTTTGAGGACTAAAAGACATAATAATGTGTATAAGGCAAATTATTAGTTTAGTATCTGGCATGCAGTAAGTGCTCAGTAACTAGCAGGCCGAGGCTGAGGCATGGGAACCCATTCTTTCTGATAGGCCCACCTGGCCTGGGAATCAGGTTAACATAATTTGCTGTTTTGCTTTCCCCAGGAATGACCGATTCACTAGAGGGGACTCTTGGTCCTCATGCTTTCCAGGTCACAGAGGGTGGAAGACTATTCAGGGATGTGGTCTGAGGAGGGAGGTAGGAGAGGTAGAGAGTAGGGTATTCAACCTGTGCATTTGCACAGGAGCCTGTGCTCAGAAGGGTCCTATACTTAGTTTTAGCTCTGCAGTTTGCATCTTGCAATTCTTAATCATTTTATCATTGAACTTGTGTTTTGTAAGTGAAGTCTGTGGGGCCATATAAGTGAAGTCTATGATCCAAAGGACAATCCAGCCTGCATATGAGTAGAGGAACCACATGTCATGTGTGTATTCTTGCTGGCCATTTGCATGCAGCATTTCTGATGCCCCATGACCACAGAATTTGGTGTGCTGGCAATGTGTGGGAGTGCAGCCAGACTCACTGTGAGTAGAAGATGAGGGTGCTTCATTCGTAGCTAAGTGAGCTAGTTCCTGCAATGCCAATCGGCCATGCTTCCCATAGAACTTGCTTTGAATACAGAGGGAAGGTAATTATTCCCCCACCACCATGGTTCTGAGGATTGAACTCGGGGCCTTCACACTGAGCTACATCCCCAGCCCTTTTTAATTTTAATTTTGAGACAGGATCTTGTTAAATTGCCCAGATTGGGCTTGAACCTGTAATCCTCCTGCCTCAGGCTCCCAGAGTGCTGGGATTACATGCATGTGCCACCATGCCTGGTGTAACTGCATTCTGAGAAACAAAAATGACCAAGAAAGCCTATCTTTCTTATTTCCCTATATTAGACAGCCACTTTCACTGAAAAATGATGTAGAAGTAAAGAAAATGATAGTTCAAATCATAGCTTTTGTCTTTCAGTCCTTCCTTATTAATTGTAAGACAAAGGTAGAGAGTATCTAGAGAACATGTGCAAAGCAGGAGGTGAACTAAAAACAATCGCATTAATTTTGTGCAGTCTCTCCACTGTTCTGGTGAGCATGAAATATACAAGCATACACAAGCTATGAAATACAAACTTTATAACTGCAGTGATTCTACATGTAAGTTAAATGCTCTTATATTTGCATTTAAAGTACATTTTATACACTATGGAGATAAATGTTAAAAATTCATGCTAATAATTTAAAATGTTAATTTTTCTTTACTGAGAACAGCAAATAAATAGCAAATAAAAATATCATGACAAATACTGTAGATAGACCATGAAAAATGCATGAAATGAAAAAGCCTTGGGAGGGGGATTTAGCTCAGTGGTTCCACCGCCTGCCTCGATACCAAAAAAAAAAGAAAGAAAAGAGAAAGGCTTTATTTTAGTACTTTTAAAGGCACTTTTTATCTGCTTTTTGAATAGGGGGATTTATATTTTCATTTGCACTGGGCAGACAAATTATGTAGCTGATCCTGGTAAGGAGTAATGTAGATGTAATTTTTAAAATGTTTTCTCTGTCACCATTTTTAGGTAGTTGGGAGCAATTCTACATAATTTTGGGGAAAAATCATTTCACAATTGAAATTATGATTAGGGCTAGTTTTCCTGCCTACAGGCCAACTATGGCATGTTGAGACTTAACTCCGTTTCCCCTCCAGTCACAGCTAAGGCCTCAATGGTCCCATGAAGCTGTGATGCTACAGGGGAAGATAATACCAGTTGAAGACATCCTGGGGATGGACAAATTCCTAATCAACATAAGTTCCTCATGACCTAGGATCTTCATCTGCATAACTTCCACATTGTTCATGGGTTATCACCTCCCCCCCCAGTCATTTGTTACTCCTGTTGTATCAAATAAAGGTGTGGCAAGCTTGGGGTCTTTCATCTTTGCTGCTGTGTAGAGCAGCATTGATCAGGCCCAAAGTTCAGCTTCTTCTCTAAGTCTCATTTCTGTCTATAAATTAATTCACCTTGTGGTATCGTGGCTCACAGGAGACTAGGACTCACTGCAGGAGTTCTAGTAACATCCCTTTTCCCTGTTCCCTACATTAGATCCCAGGGAAACTTGGGACCTTTCCTCACCTCTCCTTCCTGAGGAAGAGACAGACATCTGGGTCACTATCTGAGCAAAGTTGGATAGTGCTGTGTTTGTCACAGGGACCCTGAATGGGCAATTTTGTTTTAAACCTGAGGGCCCTCTACCACTAAACTACAACTCCAGCCACTTGTTTGTTTGTTTGTTTGTTTGGAGACAGAGCCTTGCTAAATTGCCCAGGCTGAGCTCAAACTTGGGATCCTACTACTTCAGGCTCCTGAGAAGCTGGGATGAAGGTGTGCATCCATGCCTGGCTCTCCTCCCTTCTTTGATTCATCTTTCTTTTTATCAAGAATGAGAAAGTCTAGAGGACTTGGTTGAAGGTGCTGACCACCTCAGCCAGATCTTCACAAAGGCTCCAGGATGGCCTAGAGCCTTAAAAATCTTGGCTCCTCCTAGCTGACTGAGAGACAATTTGGGAGCTTGTGGCCAAAGACTCAATCAGGAATATATTTTCCCCTGTAGGTATGTGCATGTGGACAAATAGAGTAGGTCCAAGTGAATGTGTATGCGTTTTTGTATGTGCATGTACATGAGTATGTGTTTCTCCCTTGCAACTTTTCTTTATAGGAAGGACTTGTTCAAAGCTCTGGTGTTCTTGGTTGGGACTGTCAAACCATCATCTCAGAGGGAGCAACCATGGGAGTCAGCTCCCAGAAGCCATCCTAGTGTGTTTCCCTCCTGGCTGGCTGTCAGCACTCTGGGGCTGTGGAGAAAGAGGCGTAGGCTGACTGGTGAGAGGCCCAGGAGTGGCTGTGCTATGGAGACCCGCCTTCCCCAGAGCAAGGCAGACACAGTGGGGACAAGAACCCTTCTACAAACACGAGTGAGGACAGGGCATCAATCACCACCAGTGGGTGACACCACCACAGCTTCTCCTGTCAGCAGGGCTGGCCTTTCTCTTCACCTGCCAGGAGTGAGGAGTCAGGCGTCCAGAGCAGGGCTGCAGAACGCATGCCAGGGAGGCCTTTCCAAAGGCCTCCCTGTAGTAGTAGTCACACTTCCAAGGCTGTGTGACTACTCACTGCTGCCTCATGAGCACACGTGGATTTTGTTAACTTGATTTGTCTGTGTCCAAACAACTTTTCCAGCAGAGTAAGGCAAAAGCCTTACAAATAACTGAGCTCCTTGCTGAAAGAAATGAGCAGAGCTGCAAGTTTACCTTTCCATGGTACCATTTTGGGGCCAGTGTGGAAGTCAAGGGATGTTCTTAGGAAAATTTATCCATTCATTTAATATTTTTATTATCTACTTACTTTGTAAAAGAAGTCCTAGGATTCAAAGATAAATAAGACATAGAATTGTTTTTAAGAACTGACAGCTTAATAGGAAAAGTAGTAGAATAATAATAATAGGATTATCAGATAAATACCACAATGTTGAAGAAGCTGTCATCCAGGCATCCAACAAAGAGCTGAGGGAACATAAAAGAGAAGAATTCAAGGAAGGTGTCATATGAAGTAATATGCTAGTTGGATCTGTTGGATGTGTGAGAGTTCTCCAGGAGGTGTGTATGTGTGTGAGCTTGTGCATCTGTGTGTGTGTGTGTGTGTGTGTGAGATGAGCACATGTTTATTATAGTTTATCATAGAAGGGGGAAGAGTGAATGTAAAAATATGGAAAAATCAATGAACATGCTAAGTGCAGAGACCAGGAGATTTGGGACAGGTGAGGAGGTGGCGCGCTCTGGAGAGATGGCCCTTCCAGATCGGGAAAGTTGGGGAAAAGGTGTGAAAGAGGAGGTGGCAATCACTCTGGGCTTTTGCAGATGGCCAGAGTTTTGAGAGATAGAGAAGAGGGTATCCTAGGAGATAAGATAGCATAGACTATGAGACAAAACACAGGACATATTTGAGGGATAGCAAGGGTTAGGTGGCATTTAGGGAACAGGAACAGTAAAAATGGCTAGAAAGAGGGTCTGGCTAAGGAGCTTGGACTTTGGACAAATGGAAACTATCAAAAGTTTTTGTTGATGGTTCAGCTGTCATTGTTTGAGAGGTATAATGTTAAATTCATCCTTTTTAACATTCTCTAAGTTTTGGCAAATGTATATAGTTGTTAACACAACGTCAAGCTATAGGAGGCTTCCATCAAGCCATAAAGTACTTCTCTGCCCATTTGCAGTCAACCTCCCCTCCCACTCCTTCAAAATCACTGAGGTGCTATCCATTAGTTTTGCCTTTCCCAGAATTCCTAAAAGTGGAAGCACGTAGGAAGTAGCTTCTTGAGTTTGGCTTTTTTCACTCAGAATAACGCATTTCAGATTCACTCGTCTTCTGTGTATGTCAATACTGTAGCTTGTTCCTTTTTTTGCCTAGTCATATTCTATCATATGGATATGTCCATTGTTTATCCAATCATAATTGAGGACATTTAGGTTATTTCTAATTTTTGTCAATTATAAATAAACCCTGTATCAGTATATACATGTAGGGAACAGGGAAAGGGGACATTACCAGAACCTCCACAGTAAGACCTAGTCTCCTGCGAGCCACAGCAGCACAAGGTGATTATACAGGAAAGGTAGAAAAATGAGACTTTGAGAAGAAGCCAAGCTTTGGGCCTGATCAGTGCTGCTCCAGGTGGCAAAGACCCCAGACCCCCAGCTTGCCACACCTTTGTTCAGAACCTGGGAAGAAACAAAAGTAGCAATTGACTCCGACGGAACAGCGATGATCCTAGATCAGTGAGGAACTATGCAAATGAAGATTTAGGAGGAGATTTGGTTCCTCCCAGGGTGTCTCCCGCAGGTGTAATCTTGTCCTGGAGAATCACAGCATCACAGTATCATTGAGGTCTCAGTTGTGATGGGGGCCAAAATGGAATCGTATCTCGGAATGCCATAGCTGGGCCGTGGGCAGGAGAATCAGGCTAACCAAATGATTTTTCCCTAAAATTATGTAGCGTTGCTCCCAACATTTACATATAGGTTTTTGTGTGAAAGTAAGTTTTCAGTTCACCTGGATGCATACCTAAGTGAATAAAAGTAAGATTACTGGGTGAAATAAGTATTTACAGGTACATGTTTGACTTTGTTTTGAAAAGACAGCTAGGGTTGGGGATGTGGCTCAGTGGAAGAGACCTGCTTGGCCTGCACAAAGCTCTGGGTTCAATCTACAGCACCACAAAACACAAAACAAATAAAAATGAAACCTGCCAAAATATTTTCCAAAGAAGCTATAATATTTTGCACTCCCACCAGCAATGTCTGAAAGTTCCAGTTTTTCTGCATTCTTGCTAGCATGTTACTGTATTTTTAAACCATTCTAATTGGTTGTGAACTGGAATCTCATTGCAGTTTTAGCTAGCATTTCCATAATGACTAATGATATTAAGTATCATTTCATATGTTCATTTACCATTCTTACATTTCTTTGGTGAAGGATCTGTTCAATTCCACAAAGCTGACATGACCACAGCTAGGTGTTAGAAGATTATCTTGGCAGTGCTGCCCAGCCTGTACACCCAAAGTGTCAAATGATTTTTGTTTTGTTTTGTTTGAGACAGGGCCT
Organism: Heterocephalus glaber; assembly: GCF_053883595.1. Taxonomy (NCBI): domain Eukaryota; kingdom Metazoa; phylum Chordata; class Mammalia; order Rodentia; family Bathyergidae; genus Heterocephalus; species Heterocephalus glaber. The sequence goes on along the minus strand of NW_028258296.1, from coordinate 26,582,166 downwards.
TGCTGTGTAGTTCATGCTGGTCTTGGGCTCACTAGGTAGCCCAAGCTGACCGCAAACTCCCTGTGATCACCCTGCTTCAGCTTCCTGAATGCTGAGATTACAGGCATACACCATCACACATGGCCCAAAGTGTCAGATAAGGGCTGGCAGTACCTGTGTTTCCCAGTAGCTTGTTAGAAATGCAGCACTCTGGCCTCATCTTAGTCTTACTAAATCCAAAATCTACATTTTAACAGGATCCCCAAGTGATTTGTATATATGCTTGTTAAACTTTGAGAAACACTGGTTTTCAGAAGAAATTGGAGATATTAAAAAAATGCAAGGGGGGCCGGGGATTTAGCTCAGTGGTTCCGCCGCCTGCCTTGCAAGTGCAAGGTCCCGAGTTCAATTCCCGGTACCAAAAAAAAAAAAAAAAAGCAAGGGACTAATTGAAAAAAGCTGTTGTTATATGGAGAACTCAGGGAGACAGAGCAGACAGAAGGCAAGGAAGTGAGAATCTATACATGTGCTGGCCTGGTCTGTACACTTGACTCAGGGTTTGAGTTCCTATCTGCTCCCCTTCCCAATTCCACAGGTGGGTGAAGGCTGAGGTGATAACAGAGGGCTGTCAGAGGAAACCATGTCCTGAAACAGCAGACATGTCAGTTTAGGCCTCCAGTTACAACCTGTAGGATGGTAGGATAGGGCAGTCTGTCACTCTATCAGGCAGAACAAGGTGGAATTTGTTTAATCAGTTACACCAGCCAAGACTGACAGGGCCTCCAACACTGTGCTGGGTACATGCAGATAAGGCCCAGGCCTCAGATGAAAGTTCACGGTCTAGCTGAGAGAATGGACAGACATAATTATCACTCGGTCTGATAAGTGTCATAGCAGAACACATATAAGTACTGTACAAGCCCAGAGAAGGGAAGGACTAAGTGGAGCAGGGAATATAAGCAGGCACAGAAGGATTCAGGAAAAAATTAACTGTTGACTTGGTTTTAGGATTCTAATAACAGCTAACTTTATAAAGCACTATGTGCCAGACTCTGAATCTTATCTTATGCATTATTATGTTTAATCCTCATAATAGCCCTATGATATAGGGACTGTCATTAGTCCCATTTTATGGACAAGTTAGCCATGTGTATAGGAGAATTCAGTAACTTGCTCCATGACTCCCCTCTGTCTGGCACCAAAGTTTGTGTTCTTAACTGAGCTAGCACTGTGAGCCAGGAGAATGCCAAGAACAGATACAGAACCAGTGTCCCCTGGCTCGAGAAACTACTAGTCCTTGCCTCAGCCCAAACTTTGCCCAGAGATACAAAAGAGGTTGATAGATGTTTAGACAGAGGGGTTTCCTCTGGAAGGCTTGGGCAACGCAGGCTTTCTGTTTGCTACTGAGCAGCCCGTGGTCAGGCTTCCATGATTATCCTGTGCTCTGGCCACTGCCTTCCTCTGAGGCAGAGCTGGATAGTGTCAAATGCTTGGCTTTCCGTAGATCCCACATAACTGTGGATTTCTCCTCTATCTAAGGAGATAAAGCCAAAGACAGGCTTTTGCTATTTCTCAGCCTCCCCTGACAGCATAGAGGCCTGTACATTGTAAAGATTTCCAAAAGGGAGCTCTGTTACAGTTTTTAGATGTAAACCTGGAGATACAGGGTAGACATGCCCCTCAGCATGCCTTTGTAAGGTCTCATGCTCCCTCCACCTGTTAGGTGTGCTTTGCAAGCTTCTTGAGTTCAGGGACAGGTCTCCCCTCTATGTTTCTCTTACAGTGCCTTTGCACTGTGCTGGCTCTTGGAGAGCGAGGCTGTGCTGGCCACTTTGGGAGGCTGGAGCTCAGAGAGGAGAGGCTGTGTCTCACAGAAGGGAGGCACCTTCCAGGTTGCCAGGCTGAATCTTGTCTGTGCCACTTTCTAGCTCTGTGACATTAGGCAAGTTGTTTAAACCGTCTGGTAAGATGGACATAATAGTTCCTCCTTATTAAGGATGAGAGGTTTAAGTGAATATATATAAATATTTAGACCATAGTAAGCACCCATATAATGATTAGCATAATAGAATAAACAATCTTTGGAATTGACCTTTGTCAGATTGTGTTGGGATTCCAGCTCCATCCCCTTTTAGCCATGACTTTGATCAAGCCATGGTAGCCCAAAACCCCCGTGCATCACTCCCTTGGCAATCTGCCCACTGTCTGGGATTCTGTAACATCTCAGTGGTTTGTTACCTGTTTCTGTGGATTTCAGACTCTGTGCCCTTTGCTGCTGTTGGGACTCCAGCTCTCAGCAAATCTTGGTGACAGATAAAGTGCCAAATCAGAATGGTTCCAACAATCTGGGGATCAAGAATAAGGATCATGAGAAGAGATACAAGCAAACATCCACAGATCAGCTGTGGAAATACTGCACAAGGTGGTCCAGGACACTGTCTCTGGTTGTGTCTGGAGTTGGCCTTGGTGGATGGCTTGACAAGGCTCTTTATCATCTCTGTCTTTGGAGGCATCTTCACTATGGCCACCCTCCGAGTACAACTTTAGGAGCCTCCGGAGAGGGGCACATGGACCAGAGCACGGCAGCTGACACCAGAGAGGTGAAACCTTGGCTGGAGAGTCCAGGAATCTGAACTGTGTTGGGTGGGCAAAGGCAACCAGGGGAAACTTTAAGCAGGGAGGAGGAAAGAGTTGGTAGAAGTTTTAGAAGCTCTTTCACAGCTGTATAGAGGACAAGGTTCCTGACAAAAAGGAAACATTGGTAACTTTTTCCTTTATTGCACTGTATTTTCTAACTGATGTATAAATCACTGATTTTGTTTTGTTTTAATTATGCATTTTTATTGATTTGAGCTTTTTCAAAGGTAAGAAAAACTTTTATTAACTCAAGACTTCAATGAAGCCCTATGTTTTCCTTTCCCAACCAAGTGAAGTAGAGCACCCAGAAATAAGATAACTTTCCCAAACTCATGCAGTGAGTTTTTAACACAGCCAGGAAGGACTTCGCAGAGTCTGGGTTCTCAGAATTGTGTTCAGACAGATCCTGCTGCAATCCACCCACACAACCAGCTTCACACTTGCTTCCTAAAAATTTACTTTCAACTTAGAGAAAGAACACACCCAAGCTTTGGAAATCAGACTGAGTCCAAGTCCCACGTTAGATATTTGCCTCAGTTTCCTTCTGTGTCACCAAGTCTTTCATCTTTAATGCTTCTCTGGTGGGTTTCCTGCCAGTCTTTGTCTTGACACTGTAGACACAGTGCTAATGTTGACCTTCAGCCCACAATGGCTGCGAGGCCCAAAGGAGGCCTTCTTAGGAAATGAGAAGGATGAAAAATATTGAGCAGAGAATGTGGTTGACTGGCTTGTCTGCTAATATCTCCATGGCACCTCTGCTTTTACCATGACTATGTCAGCAGTTTGTCCTAAGCGGAGCAGAGGAAGGCGGCTCTGTGCCCTCCCCCCATCTCCAGAGCACCCCTAACTGAAGGAACTGGGTGTAAAGAGGTGTTCACAAGGCAGCCTTTATAAGGCACTGTGAATTGTAGTTCGAAGTAGAACATGATACACTGAATTAATTGATCTCAAATTTTATATATTATCCCTGAATGCAACACAAATACATCGCAATTCTTTTTACAATAGAATTCCAAACTGTGCAGTGTCAAACAGATGTGTTTCTGCATAGTTTTTCCTCTTTCTGTAATGCTGTATACTACTTTGCCCCATACCTACCCTTGAGTTTTCTGACGAAAAAAACACTACCACCACCAACATCATACAGGTCAAGAAAGTGTGAGTTTTTTGAACAGGATGTTGTTGAACTCAAATTGGACCCCAGGTTATGGGAAAGAAACAGTGCCTTTTACCACAATCAAAGGTGTAGGTGTCCCAAGAAAAGTACAGCAGTCTTGAAAGGAATCAAGCTGCAGGCAAGTTAGGACTTTAAAAAAATATAAATGCTTGTGCTTTTTGAGGATCAACCAGTCACATATTTTCTGTCAGGTCAATGCAGTTGACTTGTTTGCAGAGACAGGCTCATAAAACATCCTTGCCAGAGAGCAGAGATGAGAGAAAGGAATGATGGTGGTTACTTTGTTTTCTCTCAGAGAACCAAGTGTTGTTCCAACTGGATACAATATTCTCCTAGATCTGAATGAACTCCTGAGCAGTGCCACCACTGCTGTCTCTGTGACACCATCTGGGCCTATTCTGGAAGATCTGCATCCTCATTTTCTCTAAATGGAATACTGTCATGGAAACACTGCACTTACAGGGAAGCTTGTATTCAGCTCTGTTTTTGGTGGAAGAGGGTAGTAAATAGTGACCATAGTGGACAAAATCCAAGTGGCAGAACACCTCCATACATGTCTCCTAAATTCTGAGGTGTTCAGGGCTCAGAATGCAGCTCTGTGGTAGAGCATTTGCTTAGCATGTGTGAGGCTCTGGATTCAGTCCCCAGCACAGAGAAAATAAAGCAACAACAACAATGCCAGAAACTAAACAGAAAAGCCTGAGATGTCGAGTCTATAAGAGGATACAAGCATCTCCCCTACCTCCTTTGATTTAAAAGGAAAACCTTGGAGGCTATCTTCTTTGTATTCTCTCAAGCACTTACGTGTTTTGTTTCACTATGGGATATATTTTTTCTATCATTCACTGATAGTTTCATAGCTTCATTTAAAAGTTTCTCTTCTAGCCCCAAGCTGAAATAGGGATGCCAAACACAATTATCATCGATTATTAAACCAGGAAATTTTTTTAAAAGCTGAGAGTAATGTCCCTCAGGATTGCTTTTAGAGTCAGCCTTTAAGTGTAAGCCCAAATATTTCTTCCTTTTTCCACTGGAGAAATCATGTTGCTGATGAAAGTGAAATGAGAGCACTAAGTCAAATGTCCCCTCCATAAACCTTCCAGCTGGGGAAATGAGAGCAGCTTCTCTAAAAGGGGATGAGATTGAAGGAAATTGAGTCATCATCTGTAGCCTGTTTACAAGATTCAAGTTATCAGAACAAAACCAGATTTCAAATGTATTTGAAAATAAAACCACTGAAAGCCAAAACCTAAAATGTATCATGTTGGAAGAAAACATTTTCGTTTTAAAAGGAGGTTTAAGCCTATTTGCCCAAATTCCCAAGTTAGTATTTCCAAGTTAGAATTTATTGTTAAAATGTGAAATTGTTGCATTGAAAAGCCACACCTTTAGTTTAAACTAGGCTTAATATGTATAGTACTTTGGTCAACTTTCCCTCCACATGACATTACATGTTCTATTTTTTCCACTTACTGTATAATAGACATTTTTCATGTTCTAATTTTCATTATCCTTCTTTGATGCATACCTTAATAGCCCAATCACTAAATGCACCATAAATACTTTAATCATTCCTTTTTTGATTATTTAGGGTGTTCCCAATTTTTACTATAATGCTGCAGTGAGGATTTTGAAGACTTCAGCTCATTTCAGCACTTGTAGTACTTCCTTGAAATAGATTTCCAAAAGTAGAAATAATGGGTTAAATAGCATGTACATTTTTATTTCCCAGGACGGTTTGCTAAATTGTTTTTCCAAGGAATTATATTTAGTTAGCCAGTCATTAGCAATGAATGAGAAGCTTGTTTTCACTAACATTGGATATTAATATGTACAATCTGTTGGTTAATTTAATAGCAAAATAATTTATTTACCTGGAAGCTTTAAAATTTTAAGAAAGCAAATATGTCTACCATTCCCTCTCAGCTTTCTCAAATTACTTTAGACTTAGAAAGTTGTCTCCTTCCCCCTAACAAGAGCACGGATTTGCAAATGCATGGGGGATGGGGCCTGGGCCACACTGTAGAGTAACTAAATCAAACCACCTGGAAGTGGGTTGTGGGCCCCAAGTGATTCTAATGTGTAGCCAAGGCTGAGAAGCTGTGGAATAGAAGGTGGGGGATTAAATTAGCTTTGAAGGTAGAAAGTAAGAAGGGAGGTGGAGGCAACAGTTTCTCTTTCAGCAAAGAGCTATAATGGTAGTTTGAAGGGGTAGCAGGATCAAAGAAAGATAATCTTGAAAATAGAAGAGGTGACTTGAATATGCTTAAAGGTAGGGGAAAGATTCCAAGGAAGACAAGAGGATAAAAAGAGTCAGAGAATGAAAGATGAAAAAAGAAATAAGGAAGATGACTTGGACTACTGCCCTAGGAAGAGGGATTATTGTTATTTATGTATATATATATATGTATATTTATTGGTACATTTTAGGTATAAAATACATTTACATTTATCATTGGGTGTTTGTACCAGAACATGATGTATCTTAGTTTTTTTTCACCCATTACCTGTGCACCCTTTACTCCCTCCACCCTTCCCTATTTACACAGAGTTTGATTCCATTTTTTTTTCTTTCTCATAATTTTTCCTTTCCCTACTTCCTTTTCCCCTTCCCCTCCCACCATCCCCTAACCCTTGGACCTTTTCTTATCTTAAACTATCAATTATTCATTTTAATCATTTTCATCCTTATTTACATTTTCAATTTCTCACACTAGAGAAACTATTCAGTATTTACACATGTGTGTCCTATTTATTTCACTTAAGAGGATGGCCTCAATATGCATCCATTTAGTTATAAATGTCTCTAGTTTCTCATTCCTTATGGCTGAGTAGCGCTCCATTTTATAGAAAAACCACATCTTCTTTATCCAGTTTCCAGTCGATGGGCACTTGGGCTGTTTCCAAGCTTTAGCTATTACAAACTGTGCTGCTATAAACATAGATGCACATATATCGCTGTGGTATGATTCTTTTAATTCTTTGGGGAAGATTCCCAGTAGGGGAATAGCTGAGTCAAATGGGACCTGTAGTCCTAGTTCTTTGAGGTAGCTCCATACTGATTTCCACAGTGGCTGCACCAGTCTACATTCCCACCAAAAATGGAGAAGGGTTCCTTTCTCTCTGCACCCCCGCCAGCATTTGTTATTGGTTGATTTCTTGATAGCAGCCACTCTTTCTGGGGTGAGGTGGAATCTCAGTGTTGTTTTCAACTGCATCTCTCGAATGACCAGTGATGCCGAACATTTTTTCATATATTTAATTGCTGTTTTTACTTCTTTGTCTGAGAAATGTCTGTTCATTTTGGATTTTGAATTGGGTCTTTGAATTTGGAGGGGTCTGATTTTTTTCAGTTCTTTGTATATTCTCGATAGTAGACTTTTGTCTGAGGTACAGCTGCTAAATATTTCTTCCCACATTGTAGGTTGTCTCTTACCTCTGTTGGTAGTTTCTTTTGCAGTGCAGAAGCTTTTTAATAAGATGACATCCCAGTTGTTGATTCTTTGTGTTAGCTCCCATGCTACTGAAGTTTTGTTCATAAAGTGTTTTCCTATGCCAATGTCATTGAGAGTTCTACCTAATTTATCTTCCAGCAAGTTTACTGTTTCTGTCTTGATATTTAGCTCTTTAATCCACTTTGATCTTAGTTTAGCGTATGGTGATAGGTATGGGTCTAATTTTAATCTTTGGCAGGTTGAAATCCAGTTTTTCCAACACCATTTATTGAACAGGCTATCTTTCCTCCAATGAGGGTGGTTGGCTCCTTTGTCAAAGACGAGGTGGCTGAGTATGTCTGGAGTTGTTTCTGCATCTTCTAATCTATTCCACTGATCTTTGGGTCTGTTTCTTTGCAGTACCATGCTGTTTTTATCACAGTAGCTTTGTAGTATAGTTTCAAGTTGGGGATTGTGATACCCCCAGACATGTCTCTGTTGCCTAGAATTACTTTTGCTATTCTAGGTTTCTTCTGCTTCTAAATGAAGTTTTGGATTGTTTTCTCTGGTTCTGTGAAGTATATTGTTGGAATTTCAATTGGCATTGAATTGAATCTATATAGTAGTTTTAGAAGTATGGCCATTTTCACTATATTGGTTCTTCCTACCCAGGAGCAAGGGATATCTTTCCATTTTCTTATATCCTCTTCGATCTCCTTTTTCAGAGAGCTGTAGTTTTCAATGTAGAGGTCTTTCACTTCCTTTGTTAGGTTGACTCCTAGATATTTCATTTTTTTAGATGCTATTGTAAAAGGAATTATTTCCCAAATTTCTCTCTCAATGGGTCTGCTATTTGCATATAAGAAAGCTATTGTTTTTTGAGTGTTGGCCTTGTATCCAGCTACTCTACTGAATCTGTCAATTAGGTCTAGAAGACTTTTGACTGAGTTTTTTGAGTCTTCTATGTAAAGCATCATATCATCAGCAAATAATGACAGTTTCACTTCTTCCTTTCCCATCTTTATTCCTTTTATTTCTTTCTCTTCTCTAATTTCTATGGCTAATGTTTCCAGAACAATATTGAACAGGAGTGGTGATAGTGGGCATCCTTGTCTTGTTCCTGATTTTAGCATGAAAGTTTTCAGTTTTTGACCATTTAGTATGATGTTGGCTGTTGGTTTTTCATAGATAGCCTTAATCAGGTTGAGATAAAGCCCTTCTATTCCAATTTTTTGTAGCATTTTTATCATGAATGGGTGTTGGATTTTGTCAAATGCTTTTTCTGCATCTATTGAGATGATCACATGGTTTTTGTCCTCGACTCTGTTAATATAGTGTATTACATTTATTGATTTACATATGTTGAACCATCCTTATATCCCTGGGATAAATCTGACTTGGTCAGGTTGTATGATCTTCTTGATGACCCTCTGTATTCTGTTTGCCAGTATCTTGTTGAGGATTTTTGCATCTATGTTCATTAGGGAGATTGGTCTGTAGTTCTCTTTTTGGGTTGGGTCTTTCCCTGGTTTTGGGATCAAAGTAACACTTGCTTCCAGGAATGAATTTGGAAACCTTGTTTCCCTTTCAATTTCCTTGATGAGTTTAAAGAGTAATGGCGATAGTTCTTCTTTAAATGTCTTGTAGAATTCAGAAGTGAAGCCATCAGGACCTGGGCTTTTCTTTGTTGGTAAGTTTTTATTACGTTTTCAATTTCACTCATTGTTATTGGGATGTTTAGAATTTCTATATCTTCTTCATTTCATTTTGGCAATTCGTATGTATCTAGGAATCTGTCCATTTCTTCTGTGTTTTCCATTTTATTAGAGTACAGGTTCTCAAAGTAGGTATTGATGATTCTCTGAATTTCTGCTGGATTTGTTGTGGCTTCACCTTTTTCATTCTTAATTGCATGAATTTGAGTCTTTCCTTTTTTTGATAAGGTTGGCTAAAGGTTTATCGATTTTATTTATTCTTTCAAAAAACCAACTCTTTGATTCATTGATTTTCTGTATCGTTCTCTTAGTCTCCATTGCATTGATTTCTGCTCAGATTTTTATAATTTCCTTTCTTGTACGAGCTTTGGATTTGTTATGCTGTTCTTTTTCTAGGAGCTTGAGGTTCTGCATTAGGTTATTTAACTGAGTTCTCTCTGTTGTCCTAACATGGGGATTCACTGCTACGAATTTCCCATGTAGAACTGCTTTCATTGTGTCCCACAGATTCCTGTATCTTATACTGGCATTATCATTTACTTGTAGAAACTGTCTAATTTCTTCTTTAATTTCCTCTGTCACCCATTGGTTGTTCAGGAGGGTGTTGTTCAATTTCCATGTATTTGTGGGAGTTTTGTGGTTTCTTATGTTATTGATCTCCAATTGTATTGCACTATGGTCTGATAATATACAGGGGATAACTTCAATTTTTTTACACTTACTTAGATATGTCCTATGAGCTAGCATGTGATCTATTTTGGAGAATGACCTGTGTGCAGCTGAATAGAATGTGTATTCTTATTTTGTGGGATGGAACACTCTGTAAACATCTATTAAGTCCATTTGTTCAAGAGCTCAGTTCAGTTCTAGAATTTCATTGTTAATTTTTTTTCTAGTTGATCTATTTGTGATAGAGGGGTATTGAGGTCCCCCACTACAATTGTATTAGTGCTTATTTGGTTTTTCATGTCCATTAATATTTGTTTTGTAGTTGGAGGCATTCTAATTTGGTGCATATATATTTAGGATTGTCATCTCTTCCTCTTGGAGTGTTCCTTTCACAAGGATGTAGTGACCATCTTCGTCTCTCTTAATTAGTTTTGGTTTGAAATCTACTTTGTCTGCAAGTAAGATTGCTATGCCTGCTTTTTTCTGGGTTTCTGTCACATGGAGAACTGTTTTCCATCCTTTTACTTTCAGTGTATGGATTTCCTTTTGAATTACGTGTGTTTCTTGTATACAGCATATTGCTGGGTTTTGCTTCCTAATCCATTCTGCCAGTCTATTTCTCTTGATTGGTGAATTGAGGCCATTAACATTGATGGTTATAATTGACAGATATTGACTCATCTTTGTCATGATGTTTTACTGTTGTTGGCTCTTTTATTTCTTATTTTCCCACCTTTCGCTTTAGTGTCTTACCTTGCGTGGTGCCTTCTCTCTGCTGGCCCTTATGGAGTTGTGACCTTCATTGTCTTTTTCTAGGATATTGCTTAAAATTGTTTGGAGTGCTGATTTGGTGCTCATGAAGTTTCTCAGGTGTTCTTTGTCATGGAAGTATCTAATTTCCCCATCGATTTTGAAAGATAATTTTGCCGGATACAACAGTCTAGGTTGGAAGTTATTTTCTTTTAGGGCTTGAAATGCTTCATTCCAGCCTCTCCTTGATTTGAGGGTTTGTGTTGAGAAATCTGCCATGATTCTGATGGGCTTTCCTTTGTAGGTGATTTGTTTCTTTTCTCTAACTGCCTGTAGAATTTTGTTCTTCTGTTGGGTTTCTGGGATCTTGACTATTATATGTCTAGGTGTAGATGTTTTTTGGTCATGGCTGGTTGGAGTTCTATATGCCTCACTTATCTGTACATCCAATTCTCTACCTCTGTCTGGGAAGTTTTCTACTATTACTTCTGTGAACAGTTTTTTTTTATGTCAATTGCTCTTTCTCCTGTTTTTTCATAGACTCCTATGAGTCTTATGTTATTCTTCTTTGCATTATCCAGCAGCTGTTGGATTGATTTCTCATGGTCCCTTACTATCTTTAAGAAATCTCTGTTTTCATGGTCCTTAACTGCGATCCTGTCTTCTATATCTGATATTCTGTCTTCAGATTCTCTTAGTCTGCTCTGCATGCTTTCAATGGAGTTTTTAATCTCCTGAATATCTGTTTGAATCTGTTTCATGGATTCCATTTCTTTCTAATGTTGAGCGATCATGTTTTCCATTTCTTTCTTATGCTGGGCATTCACAGCTTCCAGCATGTTTCTGATCTCATCTATTTTCTTGTCTGTTTCTGCTCTAGAGCTTCTAATCATGTCTTTCACTCTGCTCACCATGTCTGTTTTTATCTGGGAGATTATTTCTGCTTTGAATTTTTCTAGAGCCTCATGCATCTGCTTTGTTATTTCCTGTGCTATCAGTTCAGGGTGTCCAAGTGGTTGCTTGTCAGACTTTTCCACCTCATTTCCCCCAGAATTTCCTTTTTGTGACATGGAAGCCTGGGTCTGTGCCTTGCTTAAGTGTCTTCTCATTTTTGTTTTTGGTACTGTCCTTGGTTTAATTCCTGGGTTGATATTTCAAAATTGCTTAATGTAGGTATCTTTATTGCTTGTGTTTAGAAACCTTGTGGAATGATTGCTTTTCAGAGGTGTCTTCTAGATATAGCATGTGTTTGGCTATTTTATTTTCCTTATACTAGGTAGGAAAATGACTCTGAGGTTATTTTATTTTCCTTATACCAGGAAGGAAAACTAATTAGATCAATCACAACATGTTAGCCCAAAAGACATAGTCTGCAATACCATAGCATCAAGCACAGCTTAGAAAATGACAATTTGTGGTAGTTATTAATCTATCAATTTTAACTATGTGAGCTAAATTGAAACCGAGGACCAACCTAACATAAATTTATAATGAATAAGCTCTTCAATATAGCATCTTTCCCCTTTGGGGTGGGGAGTTAAAAGGAGTTGGGGAGGGAGGGATAGATAGAAAGAACAGGTAAGATTAGCAGTGAGGCCCGAAGACACAGAAAGATCACACAAACTCTAAGAAGTTGTTAAAGGCAAGAGAAAATGGCAGAATGAAAGAACAAAGATGCGAATAGAATCACCTAACAGCAACAGGGAGGCTAGATACTAAATTTACTTTCCTTTAAACCTAATGATAATCAAGAGAAGGAAAAAGAGAAGAAAAAAACCAATAAGTTAGAAATCCGAATTCAGTGCGGAAAGGAACAAATGGGGAGATGGGGAGCAATGTGGGACAGCAAGAGAATGAGTGAGAGAGAGAGAAAAAGAGAAGATAAAAGAAAGAAAAGAAAGGAAAGTATAACTTTGAAGAGTAGAGAGAAAGTAAAAATTAAGAATTGAAAATAGAAAAAAATTTTTTTTTTCTTTTTTGCAAATAGCACTAGAAATTATGGGCCTCCTTCAGGGTATGTCTCTGCTGTTACAGTAGGCAACGTAGGAATCCCTGTGCATACAAGTCAGTGAGTCTCAGCAAGCCAGCAGCAGACCAAGTACAGTGGTCTGATGTGCCTTTATTGTACAGATTCTCTTTACTTTTCCACTGAGCTTCAATTTTCATCGAGGAGCCTGAGAAGCCCTCTTTCTGTTACTAACTTCTGCTCTATCTTGTGGCGCTCAGGACAAGGGTCTTTATAATCTCCTGTGCCTCTGTAGTGTGGGACCAGGTAGCAGAAAAGCCAGAAGGCCAGAGGTGCATGTTGGTGGTGGTGGTGGGGCGATTTGGGCCTTGAAAGGCGCCCACGCGGCTAAGCAGACCTCACAGTGGCGTGGGCGGGGCCCGGGATGGCCGAGTAGCTTCAAACTGTTCCTCTCACGTAGCTGGTCCAGCTTAGAGAGCGTCGGATGGGGGTTGGGCTGCAAGACGCCCCCCGGACCTCACCGAGGAAGAGGGATTATTGTGAGGGGAAAAAAAGATAGTGATTGCTCAGAGATATGTGAAGGAGAGGAGACAAAATGCAGGGATGGGGACACGTTAAGGTGTGGGCGTTTGCATCAGCCAGCCCTGGTCTCAGAGGAGAAGTCACCTCCTGGAGTGGGGTCAGGGCAGTGGAAATGGTGTGAGGCAACTTCTGTGGAGAGAAAGGGAAAAGAGAAAAGGAAAAGTTAGTGTATTAAAAGCAACCAATTTCATCAGTGGGCAACAACAGTGTACATGACAGTCTCTACTGAAAAATCAGTAGTTAATCATTAGTTAATGAGTACATTTAGAGTTGGATATTATCCACATTATCATACCTTTCAAGTCTATGAGAGTGAGCGGGCAGTATACATTGTTGTCAGCTGAGGTTCAATTGGAAAAACAACCATTATGGATGGTATAAGAGATTCTTTTTAAAATGTAGATTAGACCAGAAGTAATTGTGGGATCTGATGGAGAAGTCTATGCATAACAGTTGCCTGTGTGGCTGGCAGTGGCACCAAGGTCACCACAGATCAGCAGAGGAGACCTGGATGTGCAGTGAAGGAGAGATGCAAGTAAACTAGGGCCGGGGATTTAGCTCAGTGGTTCTGTCACCTGCCGCACAAGCGCAAGGTCCTGTGTTTGATTCCCGGTACTGAAAAAAAAAAAAAAAGCGAGAAATACAAGTAAACTAGAACTCATAAGGATGACTGGTACCTTCATCTGTCTTTCATCTCCAGCCTTGAAGGTGAGGGTGACTTATAGAAGATGCTAGTGCCCTTTGTCACAGGTGCACAACAACTGGCCCCAGGCTAGGAATGGCTGAAGCAAAGGAACTGGTAGGGGCTAGAGTCCCAGGCCAGGTGCTCTTGACAATACTTGTGAGTTGTGTGAACTTCCCAGCATAAAAACAGAGGCTGCCTCAATTTCACCTCCCACATCTTGGACAACCACAGAGGAAAGAGAATTCTGGGAAACTTGGCTTCACTGGCTGAACTAACACCTTAAAAAGACACTACAAGCAGTCTATAGTTTCAAAAGTGTTTTAAAGCATTCTACAGACTTTCACAGGAATCCAGTACATGAAATACACTAGAAACAATGTTTGAGTTTTATAAGAGGATAAATGCTGGTCCAAAGCTTACAAATGGGCTCAAAGTCACATCTTGTGTTCTGGCTGGAATGGTAGATTTAGAACTTGGCTTTCTGGTCCACAGACAAGTGAGAACAGAGACACCCTCCACTTCTGGTAGTGGTGTGCATGCTGAGGAAATCATGTGCAACTGTTTTATAACGGTCACTGAGGCAAGAAGTTTGGGGCCAAAGGAGCCCCCAGGGTTTTTGGAAATGTAGCTTTAGCTGAGCTTTTTCTTGTCTCAGCACACCATTGTAACCTAGACGTGCCAGGGGATCGAGAACCGCTTCCTCGGCCAGGACCGCAAGCAGTGCCTGGTTTGACTGATTAACTCTTATGTAAGGGTAGTGCAGCTGTGAATTTGGAGACTGAAACATCCCAGATCCTCATAAAGCAGCTCACATATTTGCCATCCAATAGAGCATGGCTGAAATAACACAATCTCCTTGATGAAGGTTTTGGGAATGCTGTGTCAGCTGGACCCCAAGCCCTGTGGTTTCCATCCTCCTTCATGGAGGCTGCTGGCTGAGGGAGGGGACAACATCTGCTCTGGCATATTCCCTGCCTGCTTCATCTTTCACCTGCTTCCAGCACATAGGAATCAACATCAAGCTAGAAACTAGACCACCAGGCCTTCCTCTCTATATCTAGGCTCAAATGGCCACATCCAGTGCCTTGGAGAGGGTTAAATTTTAGTCCGGCTCAGATGTCATTTACTGTTCTACTGCAGATGTGCAATCAAACTAAACTTAATATGATCTGGGTTTGAAGGATTTTGGAAAACTTTCTTGGAACCATGAAAGGTTAGCTTCCCAAAGCTTCTCTCCATCTCTCTCTCATGCTCTCCCTTTTCGTTCCTCCTCAATTACCTTCTCCCACCCTCTTCTCTGCCCTTTGTTCTCTTTCCAGAAACACATAACCAAGTGTTTACTAGGATCAGGCTATGACAGGCTGAGGATACCAAGAAGGCAGAAAGTGCCTGTCCTTGGGACAGACCGATGAGCACACCATGGTGTGGTGTGAGGAACATGCTGGTGAGAGCACAGAAGGTAGGTGGATGTCAGGGCAGTTGAGTCTTAAGAGCACCAGTTACCTGGTAGTCTCCTCTGTCCTTTGGGTCTTATTTGTCTGCCCAAACATCCTTTTTTTAAGTCCACTGCCAGCCACGAGACTATCTCTGGAGAAAGGAAGACCCTGGAAGCCAGTAGCAAGCCTTGAAGTCATCTTCTTATGGCCATCTCTGGACTCCATCTCCTGCATAAAGAAATTGTTCTCAAATGCCAAACTCTCCTAACTTCCAGAAGGACCCAAAGTAAAGTTTCAAACACCCAATTACACACCCAACTTTAATTAGAGCCAGCAAATCTTCTCTGCTATGTTGATCCATTAAAATTTCTTCAATTCTCTTAAAATACAAATGCAATTTTCTTTCAAGTCTCTTTCCTGTTATTCCTAGCTTTCCTGGCTGCTGGACTGTATTTTACTGTTGCCTCCACTTTCACTCATGCCCATCCACACCAATGTTTGTAGAGTCAATTTCGAACATAATTTGACTCCTGACCTGTAGTTGAGTTTATTATCCACCCTTCACCTGGTACCACACCTGTTCTTACAATAGCATCCTCTAGTACCTTGTCCAACTATAGCCTGAAGGAGTTAATTATCAAGGAACTGGATCCAGCTCTTAAGCGAGGGGCTTTAGAATGCTAATGTTACAGTTGCCAGGTCTACAAAATGGTATTGAGCAAACCATGAGATTGCTATGTGATGAAAGGTGAAACTTAGTACACATGTAAGACCTTGAAGCTAGATGCCAAGAGAGACCCATTTTTCAATCCACATTTTGCAGAATCTTAGGAGGACTTGTCCATACTATGAGTACTACATCTAGAGTCAGGAGGACAGTTTGAAGGCCTTGGAGGTGACCAGAATGCTGCCTTATGCCAAATCAAGGGGGCCCTAGGAGCTTGTTAGAGATGGATGATTTCAGGTTCCACATTTGCTGCATAGAAACAGCACCGGCTTCCCACCCCTGCCCCCACACCCACACTGGGGACTGAGCCTATGGCCTTTGCTATAAGCTACATTCTTAGCCTTATTTGTTTATTTATTCACTTATTTATATTTTGAGACAGGGTCTCATTAATTTGCCACTTGAACTTGCACCCTCCTGCCTCAACCTCCCAGGGTGCTGGAGTACATCGGCATTTTGACAAGACTTCAGATGATTCAGATGCACGATAGTTTTTGAGAATCTCTGCTCTAGAGTTTTATGCATAACTTTCACATACATTTAAAAATCCCTGTCTGAGGAAAGCAGAGGAAACTGAAGATTTGAGAAGCTGAGTGACTTATACAATGTAACTGGCTGGAAGTAGAAATTTTTAACTGCTACTAGTTAGGAGCTCTTTCCACTGTACCACTTGACCCCCTGGCAACAGTCAAAAATATGGTAATGGGGTACTTTTAGATGCTAGGCACTGTTCTAAATTATTTTTAATCTCACTGGATCTATGAGATCTTTATTTTTCTCATTTTTCAGTACACCAGAAACAACTATCGTACTTCAGTCTCTGAGTTACTCACATGGAAAATTGAATTCTGAATTTCTTAGTTGTAACTGGAAAGTGAGAAAATGAAGGAATAAAAGGGGTACTAGCTGTGTGACACTAGACAAGTTTCCTCATCTTCTAAGAAATTGTGTTGAGCTAGGCCAATGGTGGCAAACCTATGGCACACGTTCTGTAGTGGGCTGCTTGTATCATTGAAAGCTCTAAAAGGTTTGCCATCACTGACTTTTTAAGGCAATTTCCAATCCTGAATTTTTAGGATTCTAAATCCTTTCCTTAATATCCACTGATGATTTTTCTCCTGAGCAGCTTTGATTTAGGATCAGAAACGGTCATCTCAGACCAGAGTTTGGGGGACAGGATGACACAGATGACACAGATGTCAAACCCTGTGTGCAAATCCTACACCTAGCATGGAGCCCAGCCTCCGCCCAACCTGCTGTGTGGCATCATGGATAACTTCCAACACAACTGTCCTAGAATTTCTGGGAATAACTTAAAATTATTCCTTGCAGCTGTACCATACCTTTCCATTTCAGCTGGCAAGAGGATACCCTTAAAGAAGAGAAGATGGTTGGCCCTGGAGAGTTGCCTACAAGCCCCACACCACAGAATAAGTTAACTGCCAACAAATCAGAAACATATGGTACACAACAAGCTTCTCTCAGAATATGCCTATTTAATAATCTCAGGAATTACTGTTTCTCAAAACACTTGGGGCTTGTTACCAAATCCAGGGCCTCTACTGTCCAGTTTAAAATGAATTGTCAACATGGCACAGTCACAGTTACCAGGGCCAGATTAATGCATTTTTACTCCATCCATAGGAGATTACTTTCCAACTGTACCACTTGGTGATTGTGACTCAGAAGGGGTCTTAGTAGGAGCGGGTTTAAAAGACACCTGACCAATTATGCCTAAGTAAATACAGCTTAAAACAAATCACAAGCAAGCACTACTGGAGTCACAGTGCAAAAGGACACACACTTGGTGCTTCTATTTTCAGAAAATTAACGAACGATTTCAGTTATGGCAAAATAACTTTGCAGAACAGGGGTCAGTTTGCTCTTTTAATCAAGAAGCTTTGCCAAATATTTACTAAAATAGGGCAGACTCCTTGCAAAAGTATAAATAGTTTTGTTTCTTATTTAAAATAAAAAGGTCCCTAGCACCTTATATGGTCTGATCCTTTGATAGCACTCAAGTGTTTTTATAGTAGGATTTCCATTGTGGTCTCTGCTAAGGAAAAAAGAAACAAGATTGCAGCCCAAGGTCAGAGAAAAATGATGCTTCACATAAAAATCCGATAGAAAATTCTGCAGAGTAAACTGTGAGTAATATCTTAGGAGGATAAAGCATGTGGTAATGCTGTGCTCAGACTTGGTGAGGACTGAAGTTTTCTTTAGCAAACATAACTGGTTGCTTACTCAGTTGGTTCCTTCATGATAGAACCCTACTTCTGCTCAGTTAACTGCTTTTTCCCAGTGTGATTCAGGGCTCCAAGCTCAGCACATTCTATTTTGCTAATTATGGGAGTCCCTTGATTTGTTTAGGAACAGACATGTAGCCCAATACTGTTCAATGAAAAATGAAAAGTCTGCTAGGGGTTAGGGAGAGTTTGGGGGAAAGACTTCCTCGCTCCTAAGGAAGAGGAACAAGAGGAGACAGATTGTCCCTAGGATGCTGTCATATTTGAATATGGTGCTGGCAAAATGGCAGCCATCTTGTTTTTAGGCAAAGGTAAAGCTAACACAGGGTTTGGGCAAGGTAAAGTGAATCACTGAGAAATGAAATACAGCCCTGACACATTGCATCTGGAGCCTATCTGCCTTTGAATTTCCTATTACATGAAATGATACGTGGATTTCCTTGTTGTTTAAATCAGTGTGAGTTGGTATTTCCAGCTAACCAAAGCATCCAATCCAGTTTAATATACTTCCATATTGACATACATGCCAACAATTCATCTTTCTATTACACTATCCTAAAAACTTTATCTCACTCATCAATTTGCTGAACAGCCTTCAGAAAGGTAAAATTTCCTCAGCTATTGTAGCATAAAACTGTAGATTAATCAATAAATCTAAATGCTATTTCTCCACTGATTACAATTTATTCCATTCTTATTTCTCAAGATAGGTGAATCAGATTGGTATCCCATAGGGCCCTTTGTGTAATTAGGTTAAATGGAGTCAGAAGCACATGTGTTTCCAGGACTGTGTCAGTGGTTATATATATATATATATATATATATATATATATAGAGAGAGAGAGAGAGAGAGAGAGAGAGAGAGAGAGAGAGAGTATTTTTACTTGTAAAAATTAGCTGGGAATGTCAAGACAACTGATGGGGTCAGGGTTGGTGGCAGAGAGGCCAGAACAGCAGATCTTGGCAAGCTTTCAGGAACAGCATGAGGTACAGATTCAGACATAGGTTTATTGTCCCAAATCCCACATTGTGACCTCAAACTCAAATTTCAGAAAAAGCTCCTTTGCCCATGTAAAAAGTAAATATTATGGATTGTCTGATAATATTTATGCTTTTCTATATGTTGTAATAATAGACTTTCAAGTTTTCCAAATTTAAATTTGATTTCAAATTGTTCCTTCTACAGGGAATCCTATATTTGGCACTTAGGATTTATTTTTTCTCATTATTACCTTCATTCAATGTCCGTATGTAAAATATAAATATTCCAAAACAAGCAATACTGTAAGGCTAGTCAAGGAGATTTCCAAAGGATTCTCTTTCCATTCATATCTGATGAATGAAATCGTTGGATTTCTCACCTTTAAATATTTGGTATATTTCCTTAATTTTCTACTTTCCCGTATCTGTGAAGACCTGGTTTAGCACTGCCCACTAAATCTCCCAAGGGCAGTAGTTACTGAATGTGCTAAGAGCTCTAGCTAGGAAAGCTTAAGTCTTAACACCATGAAGATCTCCAGCACTTAGATTACAGATTATAAGAATGGTATAAAATTCTCCACCAAAAAAGGATCTGGAAATATTTTTAAAGAACACTTAACATAAGATTCATCTTCTTACAAAATTTTAGTATACATACATTATTGTGCACAATGTAGCAGAGTGGATAAGCTTATTGATTCCACTTAAATAAAATTTTACGCCTATTGATGATAATTCTCTTTTCCCTCTCCCTCACCCCTGGTAACTATAATATCAGTCATTAATTTTATGAATTTGACTATTTTAGATATCTGATATAAGTGGAATCATGCAATATTTCTTTCTCTGTGTGCCTTATTTCATTTAGTCTGATGTCTTCAAGGTCCTCCCATACTGTCATAAAAAAGAGCTTCTCCTTCTTAAAGGCTACATATAGTGTTCCATATACCACATTTTCTTACTCACCTGTCCATGGACTTTTATGTTATTTCTTCATCTTAGCTATTGTGGTTAGTACTACAATGAGCATAAGAGCTCCAACATTCCTTTGATATCCTCAATTCAGCTATTCTGGGGATATACCCAGAAGTGAGATTATTGGATCAGATGGTAGGTCTATTTTTGAGGAACCTCCATGCTGGTTTCCATTGCCGCTGCTGCAGCATTTTGCATTCCTACCAACAGCATGTAAGAGTTCCGGTTTTTTCCACATTCTGGTCAACACTTCATGTCTTTTTTTTGGCTGTACTGGGGACTGAATTCCCAGTAGGAATGTAGGAATGTAGGGAAATGAGCTACATTCTTAAGTTTTTTTATTTTTTATTTTGAGACAGGGTTTCGCTAAGTTGCCCAGGCTGTCCTCAAACTTGTGTTCCTGTTGCCTCAGCCTTCTGAATAGCTGAGATTACAGATATCTTTTATTTTTTGATAACAGCCATTCTGACATTTGTGAGGTGATTTTCATTTTCATTTTCCTGATTAGTAGTGATGATGAACATTTTTTTTATATACCTGTTGACCACTAGTATGCCTTCTTTGGCCCTAGTCCTGGGCCTATTTTTAAATCTACTCAGTCCTTGGCCTATTTTTAAATCTCGTTATTGGTTTTCTTGTTACTGAATTGTTTTGAGTTATTCATATATTTTGGAAGTTAATGCCTTGTCAGATATATTGTTTGCAAATATTTTCTCCCATCCTATAAGTTACTTTTCTACTCTGTTAATTTTTTTTTCTTCGCTGTGTAGAAGCTTTTTAGCTTGATATAGTTCCACTTATTTATTTTTGGTTTTGGTGCATGTATTTTTGGTGTTGTATTCATGAAATCTTTGCTGAAACAACTATCATGAAGCTTTCCCCTTGTGTTTTCTTCTGGGACTTTTACACTCCCAGGTTTAGAAATATCTTTTCATTGGACACTAGAGTGCCAACTAACTTCCTATGTTCACTTAAAATTATACATGAGAAAGAGGTTAATTTTGTGGGGGACTGGGATGGGAGATTGTGAGAATCTGTTGCCTAAAGAGAAAATCCGTAAATTATAAACCAAATGTCAATTACAACTTCTACATTCCTGCATTCTTACAACATCAAGAATGTCTCTAGTTGCCCTGACATTTTGGCACACGTGATCACGCTCTTCAAAGATGTAAACAGTGTAGTGTGAGCTCTCTTCAGAAAGAATTACTGTTCTATAAAACTATAGAGGCACTCAGAATCTTTTACTTTTTCTTTTAAAGGTACAGTGCCTTCCTTGCAGATATTGCTCTAGGCAGTATGATACACACACTGCACCCTTTAACACATAGCCTGACCCCAGATTCACAACCTTTGGGACTCTTCCCTTTGTTGTGAAAGCCAAATACAATCTCATGAACTAGGTTAACATATACCTTTATCAACTGCATTTGTTACAATTCAAGCTGAAGGAAAGTGAGTTGGTACAGTCGTATCATGGGACATTGGGCTTCCAAAATAGTGATCGTGCTTTCTGGAGCATAGCTCAGTTTGCAAAGTGCTTTTTCACACATCATCATACCTGAACCTCTCAATAATCCTGTTAGGATTCCATAGATAGGAAAAACTCAAAAGGCTTAAATTGCTCAAGTTCACAGTCAGGGGCAGAGCTGGCTCTTGAGCATAACCTTTTTACTCGAAATCCAATGTTTTTTCCTGTGATACTGGCTTGTCTTGAAGAAGGTGGCACTACGCCAGCACTACATGATGTTGAAGACCATAGTAGATCTGGGTTCAAATTCTATTTATGCTACTTACTGAACTTGGGAAAGTTGCTAAGCCCCAGGTTCCTGCCTTGGTTTTCTCATGTATAAAACAGAATAATCTGTACACCAATGAGTTTTGGAGCTGAGTGTGTTAATGCAAGAGGAGCACTAAGCAAGGTGCTTAGCATAAGGCATATTACTGAGCCATTCCTAGATGCATAATATCTATTAAGAAAAAAAGGTAATGAGCCTTGGTTGAGAACTTTGAGTGTGAATCCTACTTCTGTTGCTTTCACTGCTATTGACTGTAGCCAAAGATGGCCCATGAGCTCCAATTTCCTGTCCCAACAAATGAAGGCAATGGGGCTCGATAAGAAAACCTCAAAGAACCATGCTGTCTGACCTCTGTTCTTAACACAGGGCTCTCCATTGTCTCTGGGGTGTGTGTGTGTGTGTGTGTGTGTGTGTGTGAGTGTGTGTGTATACATACACATGTGTGTATGTTTGTGTGCACCCTAGCTGTCTAGGGAGAAGGGAGAAAGAAGACAGTAGGACCCTGGTTTCAAATTTGCCAGCTTCCCTTTGTGTTAACACTCACTCAGCACCCAGAGAAGAAGTTTACAATGTAGAAGATTGAAATGCAGAAGAAAGTGGTGACATTTACCACTGATCTCTTGGAAGATGCAGACAATGCTGCTATTGACTTCGATGACTTGATGATTCTAAAATGATTCAGCAATATGATTTGGTGGTTAGAGTTCTAAGATTTACATCATTTTTTAAAAATATTACAGGGAAAAAATAAATAAGCTATAATATTCACAACAACTGGCAGAAATGATAATAGGATGAGAAAGCCAGCACAGAGAAGAGGCTGTTTTTTATTACTGTTCTAAACGAACCGGACATTTAAAGTAGGAATGGTTTACTTTGTGCCACATAAACCACTTACACAATGCCCAGGGGTCGGTGGAGTTCCAAAGATACAGGGTCCTTGCTCCAACCCTTTTAAAGGATATGACCAACTATATTCTGGAAAGTGCCACACAAAAAGGAAACACATAAAGATTAGTACAGATTCCTGCAAGGATAACACTGCTTCTTGAGGGCTACCGCTCGGGACCTCTGCTGCCCCTCAAGAGCTTTCCTATCAATAAATATCTTCCTACTTTAAAACAAAACAAAACAAACAAACAAAAAAACACTACTTTTTGAGGAAAGACATCCTCAAGAACTAGGTTACATTTGGCCAAGAGGGTCATAACTCTGGCTCGCAAAGTTACAACTACATTTAGCGCTCAGCTGTTTCCAAGGAGCCCCTCTCCCAGGTGTGTGTGTGTGTATGTGTGTGTGTGTGTGTGTGTGTGTGTGTGTGTTTGTTCAGTTTGAGCCTCCTTCAGATCAAGTCTTCCCCCTTAACATCTACCTTCCCCCTTCCATGGCTCAGGTCCTGGGATGGGTTCTAGGACTCTAACTCTGACTCCTCCTTTCCTCCCATGAGTTCATCCTTGGAAGCCATGGTGTCCTTTCCCCAAAACGGAGCCTGGTTTGTCCCTTGCTACCCCCAGAGAAACTCTTAATGTGGATCTCTACATGACTCCTGAGTTGGAGGGCAGCCTTTGTCAAACCTTGAAAGCTCTCTCTTACCTCCCTTGGTGGGGGAGAATGAGTGTCCATGGCCTTTAGGACACTTACATAAGAGGAGCCAAAGAAGAATCCCTCAAGTGATTCTTCTGAAAATGAAGATTTATTCCAAGGCAGTTCATTGTCCTTTCCTCAATGTAGCACTGCTTGGTCACTTTTAAACAAATACCTCTTGCTAAAAGAAATGGCAAGTTCTGCCTAACTAGATATACCTTTGCATTAAAAACAATGACTACTTACAATATGGTCTCCTTCCATTGGTATGATTTAATAGACTCTATGTGTCTAGCAATGTTTCTGAAAGTCTGGCCTGTTGACTGTTTCAGAATCATCTGAGTTGTGGGTTAAAATGCTAATTGCTTGAGTCCCCCTTCCCTGGCTTAATGAATCAAAATTTCTGGGAATGGATACAGAAATGGGCATCCCATGTGATTCTTGTGCACACCAAAGCTTATACTAATCAATGATTATTTTCCTTGTCTGTTATTCATCCAGTTTACAAATATTTATTGAGTACCTACTACATGTCAAACATGGTTCTAGGCCATGAAAATATATCAGTCCACCTTCTAGAAAGGGAGGTGAATAATTAATTAGCAGATTTCAGTAACAGGTGGTATACCTATCATGGAAAGAGTAAAAGTGTAAGAGGATGGAGGGAGCTGGTTTCAGTTAAGGTGGTAGGGAAAGGGTTTTCTGGACAAAACTTGAGCAGGGACCTGAAAGGTCAGCAGATATCTGAAGAGTGTTCCAGGCAAAGAGAACAGCAGGTGCAAAGGCCCCAAGACAGAAAGGATGCTTGGCACACTTGAGGAATAGCAAGGAGAAAAATTGGGTAAAGTAGAAGGAGTGAGGGAGACATGGATGGAAGGACAGAAGACCATACAGGTTGAGGAGGGTGAATGAAGATCATGAAGGGGCTTTGAGGACTTTGCTTTTAATCTAAGTGCCATGGTAAACTGCTGAAAGGTCTGGACAGAACAGTGACATGCTCTGTCTCCAGGTTGTGAATGGGTTCTGTTAGCTGCTGCTCCTCAAAGTCCTCTCGCTGGGCATTCTCATCCAATTCCACGGCTGCTAAGTGAGAATTGACTGAGGCCAGCAAGAGTAGCTTCAAATCACACTTGGACATCTGTGTATCATTCATGGAATTCATCTGTCTGGCATTTAAAGCACCATCTCATTTAATTCTATGAGATAGGCACAGAGTTGTCAGCCCTATTTGATTCATGAGGAAATTAAAACTCAGAGATATTATGTAACCTGGAAAGTAATGAAAATTAATTTTTGAAGTTAGGTTTCTGACTGTATCCAATATGCCCCACTGGCTTCTCTGATGAAACTATTGAGCTTCACTGTACCTCCATGTGAAAAACTAAGCATAGAAACACTGAAGGTTTAATAAAGAAAAGAAAGGGGTCTGGATTACTGACTTGTTGGAGGAAGGCTGAAGCAAACACATAGGTATCAGAACTTTGAAGTTTTAGCTTTTTTAAAAAATTATTTTAGTCAACTCCTTCTTTATACTTGATCATGAGCCATGTAAACCCAACAAATAGCCCTAAAAAGCCACCTAACCACAAAGAGTTTAATTTATAACCTACAATTTTAGGCTGCTTGCTTTCTATCCTTCAGCTGTATCTGACCACAGCTGTATCCTGCTTTATTAACCACAACTCAAAGTTGCTTATTACTTATTTTCCTTTATTTCTAAATTGATCTTTCTTTGGGGGGAGTTACCATCATACATAACACACCAAGATTAGAAATTAATTTCTCTACTTGGTAAGAATTGCCCCTCTTAGTTATCCAACAAGCTGAATAGAAGCTGCAAGAAGCAGCCCCCAACCTTAGGTGATATCTTCTCAACACAACAAATGATGTGGCTGTGTGAGCGTGAGATGTCTTTTGATAAATAGCCTTAGTTAGCCAAAATTGTCTAATTGAAAGGTGTGGAATACAAGTTAATTGCTGCTGTTGTTTCAAAGTTTAAACTATTAATCTGTAACTTCTTGTGTAACAGACAGAAAAACAACTAGGAGATATTCTCCATTACTAACATAGTAAAAGCAAATTACTGGTTACTCTATTGCTCCTTCAGTCTACTCCTACAAATTCTGCAGATATTGATGTTTAACTTAGTTGTCAATAAGAATTTATATTTGCCTAACAGCTGGACTGGGAGCAGAACTCTTTTTTTTTTTTTTAACTCTAAGAAGAAAAAAAAAGAGAGGAAGGAGGGGATGGGGACCAAACTAACTTTGAGCCAGCTGTGTTTCTTCCTCAAGAGGGACCACTGAGGAGGTGATGGGTTGTTTAATCTCAGAAATGTAAACAGAAGGAAGCCTGTCACAATTAAGTTAGAATTTAAGCACTAATTAAGTCTGATGCAGTATAATGGAGATTTAGTCTTAGTAAATATTGATCCCAAATGGCTTTCCTTTCTTTATACATCTCAACTTAATCTTAATGTAAACCAAAGTGCATGTGTTCTTTTCACAGCAAAATTTGCTCATATCTGTATTCCTGGAGAAATGAGATTGGAAACCGCAAGGATTACATTTCCTGGAATGTATATGAAAGTCGACAGCCTTGGAACAGGGCTATCTGTATTTCTGCAGTATGGCTTGGGGCCCACACAGAGCAGCAGGAGATCGCTAAGGAATTGTGGGCAAGATTAAACACACACACACACACACACACACACACACACACACACACACACTGACCCAAAGCGTTATAGACTCCAAGATTTTAAGATCTACTTTTTAAGGTCGATTACATAACTAGAAGAGTGTGTTAAGGTATTTGAAAAAAATTATAATTAATCTACCAGTGACTTCAGGTCCAGCTCCTATTTCAGTCCACCTCTGCAAAGGCTAACTGAAAATCCAGATTGCCTCTGAGGGCACAGAGAAATAAACAGTTCCTAATGCTTCACAGAAGAGGAATTTATTTAATGCTGCTAAGGGAGTTTGGGATTGGCTAGATTACTTTTAGACCATCTCTGTCATTTGACAAATAAAAAATTGTGTCAAAATGGTTAACCTATAGCTCTTATTTTTTATGTAAATGTGATTTACTTATATTATCTTCTTAAAGTTTTATTGTTTTTTAAAAGTTGGCATCAGTGAGACAAAAAGAAAAAAATAAGTCATTTGAAATAGGCAAATGATTTTCCCAAAACAGGAATTTTGTTATACTGAATTGGTGGATAGACCAAAAAATATTTTGGTAACGGAATGTGTGGCATCTTAACTTTTATATCAGAATCACTGTCTCAAAACGACCATTTCCCTCGTCTGGACAGGATTATTCCTTAGAAAGCATTAGCAGTTTTCTGAATAGTCTGATAACAAGTAGCAATTGAGAAAGTGAGATAGCTGGGCTATTCATCTTAGATGGGGGAGGACAGAGGCTTCTTCTGAGAACCCACTCAACAGATGACACCTTAAAAGAGATCGATCAAAGGAACCAGCAGGAATCAGCAATGGGTGGGAGGAGAGGGTGAGGAAAAGCAATCAGGGATGACTCTTGGCAGCAGTTGAGTGGGCGGTGATGCCCCTTCCCGACATGGTGGCGATCACAGGGAGAACAGCAGGCTGTGAAGGTGGCAGGACAGAGGGTTCTGTGTGGATAATGTCTGAGTCACCTGCGAACTGTGTATCTGGAAGCTCCAGGGGCCTCAGGGCTGCCAACAGAGTAGTGGTGAGGATTCAGATGGAGAGGAGGCCTTGAGCACTGTGTGGGGAATAGTTCTGGTAGGAAATTCATAATTTGAGCTCTTTTATAGAACATCTTTGTTATTCTGTTTGGAGTTGTAGATTCCTAGAATATCAAACATACCCACATTCAAACATGAGCAAAAACATATTCCAGGACCAAATGTTGATGAATTTTGGATTAATTACTTCAGGATTATTTTTGAACATTGCAAACCAAGAGTTGATTATATTCATATTTTCATTCCCAGTAGAAACTAGTTCAATGAATTTAAGAAACATTTAGTTAATGGTTTTGGACATTCACTCAATTAGCTGTGTGATCCTAGGTAAATGAATGAATTATGGTCTAAGCATTGTGTTCCTAAATAGAAAATAGTATCTGGAGAAGTAAGGAAAGTGAGACGGTTTAAGGTAAAATACCTAGAAAAATTCCTAGCTCATGGTAAGAGGTTAATAAGAGTAGGCTATTATTAATTATCCAAAGCATGTGCTCCCGAGGACTCTCAGATCTGATGAGGGGCACAAACACAACCAGGAAAAGCAACAAGAAGTTTTCAAAGTGAGAACCTCCTCAAAGCGCTTTTGTTTCTTCCAGCCAAGCAGAGTCAAGGGATGGCCACAGCCTCAGCCCTGCTGCTCTGCTGAGTGTTGAGGCTGGATGGCAGCCCTGCTTCAGCCCTTGGAAAACTGCTTCTGTGCTTGGGAGAGACACTGGCTTCTCAGGTGCAGGGGGCCAAGAGCAGCTGGCTGGCCCTATCCTGGTCCTTTCCTTCCAGTGGGTGAGTCCACGTTCACCACTGCCTTCCCCTTCTCCACTGGGTCTCATCCAAATTGGAAGCTTACTCTACCCTCCCAGGGTTACCTTTTGTTTCCTGACATGCCCCTGGTATGTCCCTAATTAAGCAGTTTCAGTTCCCTGTCTGGTCTGCAACCAGTGATAAAGGCTGTGGCATCCAAAGGACAAATCCTTATTGGTCTTATTGCTTGCTTGGGGTCCTATGAGTTGAGCCTGAATGGACAGCCACCTGGCCTAAGGACATTGAGCTCAAACAAAGGGAGTCTCGGGACCTGGGCTGAAGACTCTCTTTTTATGGCCTACTCAGGTCTGAGGCACTGCCTGTACTTTTACAGGCATAGATTCCATTCCCCACAATATGTAGGGCTGTTATCCTTGCTGATGTGACTATGTGGCTCTCTGGTATAATTCACTGTGGACCCCCAAAGTGTCTCTTCTTTCTAATGAAACACGAGTAGCCAAACAATCAAATCTAAGCAGAGGACAAGATGCAGACTGTCGCCTGTTGGCAGCCAGGGCTACTCTAGAGGCCAAAGGCAGAACTTATACATTGCTCAGCATGTAGGTTAGGAATAGCTCAATTTTTAGAGTATTGGGTCCTAAAGCAATGAGTGATTCTTGTCTCCAAGAATTAACAAGATTGAAGAATAACAGCAACAAAGTCTATAAATGGAAAATTCTATTTGGTATTAAACAGTATCTCATAAGTTTATTTAAAACAGTAAATATTTTCTATCATTTCAGTTTCTAAAATGATTACTTTTTAATTGATCAACTCTGTTCAATTGTACTCAACCTCACCAAGTTTGTTTTTACATCTCTTACCATGCCCTCTGGGATGCCCGTATGGAAGGGGTGAGGTTGAGCTGTGAAACTACATGGGGTGCAGTATCCATGCCAACTGAGTCAGGTTGCGGGGAGGGTCCCAGGGTCAGGGTCCCAGGGAGAAATTCGGATAACTTGAAGCAAGGACACTTACTCATGTTCTCTGCTGAGTAACCAAGATGAGAGGTTTTTTTCAAGAAATATTGAAAAACAAATCACATTAAACAAAGGCTATAAAGTAGGCTGAACATCCAGTCACTCATAGGAACCTTCCAAGTGGTCCTGTCTCGTTGAATTTGCCCACATGTGACTGGATCTTCCTCACTTGGGGGACTTGTGTTTGGGGTTCCCTGTACTTTCCATATCCGATTCCTGGTGTGGTTTTTTTCTGGAGGTTTTGTGGTTTTTGTTTAATTCTAGCTGTTTCCCCAGGACTCTGGCAAAGTTCCTAGATCCATTTTACCTGCATAGAGGGCAGAGAATGTAAACAGTATATAGATTTTGAACAACATTGTAAATGCTTTACAGACTGTGTGTTATGGGGAGTAGCTGAGCTGTAAAATTGGAATTAAACCAATGTGTTTACAGAAATGTGCCAATTGTAAAACTTCCCTGCATTCTAAATACAGCCTTTGTGATGCAGGCCTTTGGGCTCTCAGAGGGTGACTAGGTGCTGGGGATGCAGAAATTATCCCTGGCAGCCTTCGATGAGCATTTGAGACAATGTCTTTGTCTCATTGTCTCCATAAGGACTTTGGAGGGACTCTTTTTGTGGGGCATACCACTTCTTCCCTGATTCTGTAATAACTTGGCAAATACTTTTCACATGTGTTCTTGCACATGAGCAGGAAACAGCCTTCTCTCTGAGGTGAAAATGCTGCTGTCAACATCTTCCTCAGAAGGCACATGCCTTGTGAGTGATAGTGATGGAGCTCCCTGGCAGCCATGGCCTCCACCCCCCCATGCCAGTCTCAGAAAGGCTCTTTACTGACAAGCCTATAGGAAATATCCCTGAGTCGCTCTTGACAAGGCAGGAGAAAACAGCTTTCTTCATTTACCTTCCTTCCTTTTTTTCTCTTTCCCCTTCTCTTTTCTTCCCTCCGTGTCTCCCTTTCTTGCTTCTAGAGGCTGTCCTTTCTGAGTGGTCTACTCCAACTTCTTACTCTCTGACTTGGCTCATCCAGCCATTGCTTGATTCCACCAGTGGTGTATAAATTGAAAGAGGATCCATGGAACAAGAGGAAAGGGAGGCAGTTTTGTATCACCAAAAAGAAGTCAGACAGTTTTAGTTTAATGCAGAGTTGGCCATTTACTAGGTGGGAGACCTTGAACAAGTCACTTAGCCTCTCTGAAATTCTGTTCCTTTCTAGGTGTATAATGGGGATAAGAACCTTTCAAGGGCAATATGAGATTCAAATCTATATATTAGATGTCCACTAAATGGTAGATGCTATTATTTGTATAATTTGGAAAACTATTTACAATAGTTCCTATAGAGTTTAAGAAGAAAATACCCAGAAATGAGTTATATCATCTGGGTTTCTCATAAATACTGGTCAGAAATAAGTGAAACAATGTTATCAATTTCAGAAATTGATAACAGGCAAGGGAAGTTCAACTCAGAGACCAATTTGGACTAGTTTTGACTCACAGCTCACTGAAGACCAACCCACTGAAATTCATTCATTGTGATCCAAATTACTAAATTGGGCTGAAATACGCAGTGGGTGGGCCTATCAGGTAGGTGTCATTCATCTGTGGGCTCATGGATGTGGAGCATACAGGTTAGAGTTTCAGGATGTTTTGCACAATATGGCCTAAAAATTCTACTCTAAACTAAAATGTCTTTCTAGTAGTCAGTGCCAAAGCTAAAATACCTATGGCAGAGTCAAGGCACTGTGTCTTCAGAAATATTGAAGCAGGAAGCTTCCAGGAATGTTTTTAGTACCTTGGTATAGTTTGGATTTGGTTTGTCTCCCAATGGTCCCTGTATTGGAAGTATGGTCCAAAATGTGATGATGTAGAAGCTGATGGATCCTTTAAGAAGTAGGACCTCAGGCCAGGGATTTAGCTCAGTGGTTCCACTGCCTGCCTCGAAAGAACAAGGACCCGAGTTCAATCCCCAGTACAAAAAAAAAGAAAAAAAGAAGTAGGACCTAACAAGAAGTCCTTAGGTCCCTGGGGGCTCCACCTTCAGAAGGGATTAAAGTAGCTCTCATGAAATCCCTGCTAGTTCTCACAAGAGTGTGAGGGTTGTTATAAAAGTCTGAGCCTGCCTCCACCCAGCTCTCTGGCTCCATCAAGATGTGATTTCTTGCTCTTGAAAGCACTTCCACTGTTGCCATCAGTCATCATGTGATGTAACTGAGAGTGGGCCATTACCAGAACTGAAATGATGCCCTTGAACCTCCATAACTATTGGCTAAATAAGAGTCTTTATTTATGAAGTTAGCTGCCTGGGGTATTTTGTTATAGCAATAAAAGTTGACAATACATACATCAAATATTTTGGTACCACTAAGTTGCCCTCCCACCCTCTCAGCTCTAGGTTCCATTTTCTCTCAGCTGAAAGTAGGTAACATTAAGAAGCAACCTGGCAAATAAATCCTGTCATGAAGGGATTAATGACTGTGTTAGTCATCTCCCTGTTGCTGGGTCAAAATAGCTGACATATACAATTTAAAGGAGGAAAGGTTTATTTTGGCTTATGGTTTCAGAGGTTTTTACACATCAACAGCTGGCTCCAAGGCAGAAATATGGCAGGGGAACGTTGCTTGTCTCATGGCAGCCAGGAAGCAGAGTGAGAGCAAGAACTGAGAGAGGAAGGAGATATATCCTTCAAAACCACTGGCCTATTTCCTCCAACTAGGCCCTATCTCCTCCTAACATTAATGAAGTTAGTGCCATCATGATCCAGTTACTTCTCGAGGTCCCACCTCTGATCAACCCCTCAATATATGAGGGGAACACCCCATCTTTAAACCATAACAATGACAAATAATAATAGCACTAAAGAGCACTTTACAGAATATATTATTTCAAGCCCATGATAATAATTGTGCATGGTAGCTGGTTTTCTTCATACTGCTATACAGAAAACTGAGACTCAGACAACTGATATGTGGATTGCACGTTTAGCACATGGTGGAACTAGGATCTAAACTCAGATTCATCTGTGAATTTAAACCTATATATCATGTAAAATCGAGGCTGCATGGGACTGGAGTGCATACTTGAATGACAAGTGGCAGTTACTAAAGAGAAGGAAACTGACATTGGAGAGGTAAGTTTAAAGCTACTGCGGGATCTGAAACTGGCCTTCACATCCTGTGGTCTAAAGACAATTGTATCCATTTTGAGGAAATTACCCCACCTCGATGTTAAGACCAAAGAGTGACCTAGTACTCCATCTAAAAGAGGTCTACATGATGAGAACCAAAAGGGTATGGTCATGGGGGCATTAACAAGGGTAGAAGCTATTCCAGAAAGGATGTGGTGATATGGGATAGAGGTGGGACATTTGGTCCTCAGGAGAATGGCAGAGAGAACAGTTAAGACCACACAGAAGTGAGGGGGACGCCCTTAGCTCTCCTGGGCAATATGTGCTCCACCCCGGGGACCTGCTGAGTCTGGTTTCCAGCAGCAGTTTAGACTGCTGGCAGGGGCTCCTGTTAGTGGTGCACACAACACTTAGTTTACACCTCCATTAACAGAGGGGTGGGGAATCTGGGATATAGTATGATGCCATTTGTTGGCTAAGAGAAGATATGCTTAGGACAGATCCTGACTCTGCTACTTACAAGGAGTATAAGTTTGAGTATTAATCGGCTTTCCCATTCCTCGGACACAATACCCAAAACCCACAATTTTTTTTTTGGTACCGGGGATCGAACTCTGGACCTTTCCCTTTTGAGACAGGCACTGGAACCACTGAGCTAAATCTCCGGCCCAACACCCACAATTTAAAAGAGGAGAGGTTTGATTTGGCTCATGGTTCATGGGATTCAGTCCATGGTTAGCTGGCTCCAAGACAGAAACATCATGGTGGAGCAAAGCTGCTTCCTTCTTGGAAGCCAAGAAGCGAAGACAGAAGGGAGAAATGGAGAAGGAGATATATTCTCCAAAGTCAGGCCCCCAGTGGCAGACCTCTTCCAACCAGGCCCCACCTCCTAACAACACACTTAGTTATTAACTCATCAATGGATCAATCCACTGATAAGAATAGCACCTGTATGATCCAATTACCTTCCACAAACCCCATCTCTAAACACATGAGACTTTTGTCAAATGTGATTAATTTCTTCATCTGTCAAATTTAATCATAATCATACTTATATTTCATTGAGAGTATGTGAGGATTAAATGGACTGATGTATGAAAACACTTAAAACAAAACTTATACATAATAAACACCCCAAAGCCGGGTGTGGTGGCGCATGCCTGTAAGCCTAGCACTCAGGAGGCTGAGGCGGGAGGATCACCATGAGTTCAAGACCAGCTTGAACTACATAGTGAGACCCTGTCTCCAGAAAAAAAAACATTAAAGCATAATAGACACCCCCCAAAACATAAGTTTTGTATATAATTTTGGTTTCTTTATATAGTATAGTAGTTTTCAACTGGAGACAATTTTGCTGTCCCCTCTATCCCTGAAGAACATTCAGAAATGTCTAAAGACATTTTTGGTTGTTACAAATGGAGGGTGGGTGCATCTGGAATCTAGTAGGTAGAAACCAGGGATGCTGCTAAACATCCTCCAAAGCATGGGACAGTTCCACCCCCCAAAAAAATGATTATTTAGTCCAAAATGTCAGTGATGCTGAGGTTCATAAAAACCAAAACATGAAAATATCATCAGCACTATGAAAAACTAGTGAATAGCAACAAGGAATTGGAATAGGCATGTTAGTTCTGGAGCTTCAGGAACACTCCTTGCACCAAGGCTGTCTCCACCACTGAAGATTTTACTCATTATAAAACCTTTGCAGAAGACATTTGTATAACTTTGTTGAAAACATTTCCTCTCTTTCAAATTCTGTTCTCGTTGTGCCACTACCACCACTACTCTTCTCACTCCTGATTCTGCATTATTAAAATGGGGAATTTTAGTCATCTTTCAAGGTCTGCCCCACATTTTACCTCCTGCAATTTCACGACCACAGGTAGAAAATGTGCCTCTCTTTTCTGAACTTTTTGGTCATGGTCTGGTCATACCCTGTCCTAAATTGGAATTAATTGTGAAAATGTTTTTTCTCTCCCACCTGCCTGAGAACTTTTTAGGGCAAATGCTTTCTCTTTTTCTCCCTTATAGCTCCTAGAGATAATGCTGAAGCTCAGTAAGTGCTTAAAAAGTGAGTGACTGAATGAATAGATGATAGTCATATGGGTTTCTCACTGAAATGCTCCCTCAGTTGCAAGCCAAATACCAGTGAACTGCAATCTAGGGAGAAATGCTTGCTCCTGGACCTACTCCTCTGTCAGGCATCTCCCAGGTCTCTGATGAAGTCATTTCTTCTTGGATTCTTTGAAAAACATCCCAGGCACGCATGATAAAGGTCATCACACTGGATAGAGAAGTGTCCAGCTGAATTTATGTTTCTACCCTCAAGGACCATGAAGCCAAAGTGCAAATAGGGTGTGGCCAGAAATAAGAGGAGATTGTGGTGTGAATGCCAGCAATGTAGAGCATTGGGCCCCCTGCCCTTGATGCAGCCAAAGGGCACTGTCCACTCTGTATAGGACTGTTGTTAAGGGCTAGAGGGTGTCATGTCCATGTCAAAGGAAAGTTCACATTTCCATGAAGGCCTAGGGGCCAAGGAAGAGGTCAGGCGTGTCTGTGGGCCTTTTGTCTAACTGCTCTGTGTTAATACCCACATATGGCCCTATTTTGGTTTCATAGATATCTACATGTGTTTCTGGGTGGATGAGAATGTTGCACAGCTGGACCCTGAGTAATGATTCCGGCCTTCAACAAGCTCTATGGAGGAGCTGGTTAGACAGGGTTGCATTCTGTTCTCAATTTCCAGTTTGGCAAAGGAAAGTGCATATTCATCTCATCAAGTCAGGGGAGAGTTAAGGGCATTGCCACTAAATTCTCCCTTCCCACATATCTAAGTCATGAAGGAAAAGTTCTGACTGTGTTTTTTTGTGATGCCAATTCATGGCCTAGATCAATGCCAGGTTAGTCTCTACTACATAGTAGGTGTTTTAAACTTTTTATTATGGAAAATTCCAGGCACATTCAAAGGGCAGACAGAATAAATAAGAATATTTCAAGAATCAATAATTTCATAATTATGAAATGGCCAAAATTGTTTTATATACTTTCCTACCTACTTTCTCTACTCCATCTGCATTACTTTGAAGCAAATTCCAGACATCATATAATCTCTTTTACAAATAGTTCCATATGAATTTCTAAAAGAGAACCCTTTTAAAAACATAAGCCCAATATCTAAAAATGCAATAGATTTTTAATTTCATAAAATAATTAGCCAGCGTTCAAATATTAAGTAGTCTTGTGAATGTCATTTTTCATGAAGTTTCCTTGTTTGCCTCAAGATCCAAATGAGGCCTACAGATTGTAACTGGTTACTACTGTATGTCTCCTTACATTTCTTTTGATCTATAGATTTCTAACCGTTTGCCCTTCCTTGAGGAAATCGGGTTCATAGTCATGTAGAGTTTCTCAGACTGGAGTTTTCTTACTGTACTTGTGGTGTGTGTCATGTACATGTACCTTTGTCCTCTGTTTTGATCATTGGATCTTAGGCTTGATAAGCTTCAGGTATGATTTTTATTGTTGTTATTGATTTGGAAGGATTGCTTTGTAAGTGCTGTGTATTTTTCCATCAGAAAGTATGTAATGTTCAGTTTCTACCGTTCTCTGATACTAGCAAATATCGATGACCAATTCCTAGATCTGTTAACCCGTTAGAATTTTCAAAATGATGATGATATTCTCCATTTTTAGCTGTAATCCACCTAGAAAGAGAAGAGAAATTTTTCACCTGCTACTTGGTTACCTAGTCCAATCATTTATATAAGAAAGGCTGGATAAATGCTTACTTTTTCCCTTTTATTTGCCAGTGATTTAAAAAAAGAATTTTACAAATGCATTCAAGAATGACTAATTATTGTTTTATCAAATCACTATGAACTCATAATTTAAACACACTTTAATATTTTTAATATTAATAATAATATTAATGATAATAAAGTATTTTAAAGTTTTGCGGTCATGATTGACACTCAAATTCACTCATCTTTGACCGGTAGAATCTTGGCTCTTTAGTCCTTTGGCACAATTCTAGTAGTCTTTGATAACTTTCTTTTTATCTAGTATGACAAAATGTTCCAGGGACATCTTGTACACTTCCTGCACTAAATGTGGAATTAACCATTTTTCCAAGGAGCCATTCTTTGTTTCTGTATTGGAAAATGGTTTTCTGAAGCTCACCCTGGGCACTGGGGTACTCTACACTGAGTTGGTTATTGTTTCTAGGTCTTTGTAGTATGCTGACCTAGGAACTGTTTTTATTTCTTAATATAAAATGTCATGAATTCGTATTGATACTTCCTATTCAAATTCAGCATTACAGTGATTTTAACACCTTCAGTCCTACATCTCCTCTCTCTCACAGTTTAGAATCCTGATTTGCAAAGACACTGTAATGATTATCACGTAGTTATACATTTGTTTTATCACACAGAATACAAATGTGTAAACAACTTTCAGAAAAACTACCAGCATCCCCGCCAACAATATGATTCCTGAAAAAAGAGATTAAGTGATTTTTGTTTTTAGTAACAAAACTTATTGTTTCTAGGGTTTATCCCCTCAGGACCTGAAATCAAGTTGAAGTAAAATTCCATGGAGTAGTTCCTCTCAGAAAGGTTATGCAAACTGTGCTCATATTTAGGATAATTTGTTTCACTTTATTTTCCAGGGCTACTTTTTAAAAATGTTTTTGATAATTACACAAAATATTGGGCCCGGGATTCAGTTCAGTGGCACCTCGCCTGCCTGGAAAGTGCAAGGTCCTGAGTTCAATTTCCAGTACCAGGAAAAAAAAAAAGATAGCATAGGTCTTAATCCTCTGTCAGAAGAGTAGCTGCCAAAAATTTAAAAGGGCTGTGGATGTAGTGCAGTGGCTCCTCCCCTGCCTGGCAACTGCAAGGTCCTGAGTTCAATCCCTGGTACAAAAAAAATTTTTTTTCATGATTCTGAAATAAAATCTATCAAATATAGTCTAGTTTCTATCATGTGTGTGGGGTAAACTATTTCTTCCTCTTGTAGGTACTCATTTTTAAAACAGTATGTTTTATTCTTCTATTGCTTGTTTTTAAAACATTACACACATTTCCTTTCATATGTATATGTTTATACATATAATTTTCTCTACTTTGCTTTTTTTCTTTGCTTATTATACCCTTTTGGTCATTCCCTGGTGGTATACAGCAATGTTTCTTAGTTCTTTTTTGAGTGTGTATTTAAAATACTCACATCTGAATGACAGCATTTGAATTATCTTATGGTTGGCAGAAACAATACTGGCATTGTACTTTGTTCTCAACAATATGTGTTTGCATTAGATTTCTGAAAATGGGACTGCTGGATATATAGTAGTTTTTTCTTTTTTTTCTTAATCTCAAATTTATGTTGCAATAGACAAAGCACATTTTTTTCCTGCAGAGTAAGTGGTCAACATGATGTGCCATCACCAGTGAATACTTTAGTGTGTATTTTCTAAAAACAATGACATTCACCCTCATAACTTCACTACAACTATCAAAATCAAGAAACTAAAACTGGTTTGATGCTGCATTTTAATCCTAGACTCCATTCAACCCTCACCAACAATGTCCTTTAAAGCAAAAAGATTCAGTTTAGAATTATGCACTGCCTGTTGATGTCATATCCCTTTAGCATCTATCATTTTAAAACAGTTCTCGTTCCGTTCCTTGACTTTCATGTCCTTGATATGCTTGATAATTACAAATCAGTTATTTTGTTACATGTCCATAGGTTTAAGTCCATAGTTTTTTTTAAAAAGATGTATAAGATTAGTGTTGATCATGTTTTCCTTAAATTAGTCTCAAGACTTTGGCAAGGATGAAAGGAAAAAATATCTCTAGAAGAGAGGGGCCCATCCCCTTTGGAAATGTGCTTATCTTATTGTACACAAAGGATCTGGGCTTTTTTGATGGAGGGTGCTGGTAGGGGAAAGGAAGCTAATTCCCCAGGAAGCCTTGTCAGATAAGAAATCTGTGACTCTGTAAACTCATCTGCTTCTGTGCTTTATATAGTCCCTCCTTGGCTCCTTCCTTACTTCCAGTAAAACTACTGAGGGCTGGGGTTCAGTTTGTTTCAGCTAAGGTAAGGAGAAGACTGGTCAACTGCTGCTTAAGAGAAGGCTGCCCAAGGGCCAGGGATTTAGCTCAGTGGTTTTGCCGCCTGCTGTGCAAGCACAAGGACTCAAGTTTGATCCCTGGTACCAAAAAAAAAAAAACAAAAAAACAAAAAAACTGAGGATATAGCTCAATGTGAATGCCCTGGGTTCAATTCTCAGCACTGAAAAGAATAAAAAGAGAAGGCTCCCCAGAGCCAGGTGTGGTGAGTCCATAGCAAGCACTTGATGGATAGTTGCTGAACTGACAGAGCTAAGAGCACTTCTTTCTCCTGCCACAGCCCTCTGCTACAGGACCCACCCCACTGAAACTGTTAGCATGTCTTTTCTCTATTCAACTGTGGGTGTCAGCTGAATAGGAGCTGTGAACTATTATCAGAGCCAAGCAAGAGGAATGGCCTGTCTTGAACAGCATCACATTCAGTGGCTCTTAGCTGTCCTGTCAGTAGCCATAATTTAGGCATCTTGAGACAAACAACAGGCATTTTGTCCAGAAAGAAGCTGGGGAAGGGCACATGTTGACATGAAAGGAGCAGACAGGAGGAGGGTGGTAATATCTGGAAGGAGGACCTAGTGAGGGCACTTCTACTTGCTTGATACTTTTCCATCCATCAATCAGAGAAGTTTCATTTAAACTGAACTTGAAAAGGAAGTTAAAAAATTTGTGATTGATTTCCCCTTCAAATCCAGGATGCAGGAGACATCAGAGGGCCTAGGTTAGCCAGTGCTTCCAGGAACCCCTGCATCCCAAATCCAGCCAGACCCAGTCCTGGGACTTCACACTGTGAGCCTACCTAACAGGTTGAGTTTGGTAAGAGAGGGAGTAATTTACTTTAATTGTGATACTAAAACAGTATTTTCTTTTAGGGGGTGGGGGGATAAAATCACACACCCTTAGTTCAATCCAAGTGCTTGTATTGGTTGCCAAAGTTAGAACAGGCATGATTTCCCTTCAGGAGAGAGGGTGGTAGTTTGACAGATGCATGTATGTATTTGACTGGGTAGAAGGCCCAAATAAACTGAGTTCTTTTGTTACTTGGCAGGAACTCCAATCCACTCATCAGGGCAAAATCAAAGTGTACCTTCAAACAACAGCTTTGCGATAACCTCAAAGACTTAGAAGTCAATATTTGCATATAGGAACTCTGTGTACATTCCAGACACTTCATCCTTGGTCGTTTAAAATTCCTTCTTTCTGATAGGGTCTAGCTTTGGGAATTACACTAGTCAAAAGGTCTCTATTATAACATTCTCCCTCCCCTGTTTTAGACTGAGTATTATTATTATTTTTTAACCTTCTAATGATCGTTGTCAGGCAATCCAAGAGAGTTGGAGGTCTCTTGATAAGAGTTTTCGGCATGATTTTATTTGTTTAGCATAAGAACAGGAGAGAAACAGCACAATTTGAGAGTGGAGTTTCTAGATTAAAAAAATAGGTTTTGTTAAAACACTTGAAATTTAAAAGCCCTTTTTCCCTTTGAAAGATGATCTGTTTGGGGGCTCTGTGGGGTTTCTGAGGAAGCGCACAGCTTTGAGGGGAAATGCTTTCTCCCCTCTGGTCCCACAAGTACACATTTCTCAACCACATGCTCTAGCTGCCCTGCTCTACTTCCTGATGCAGTCTTCAGATATTTTGATGAAGGAGATTTTAAAGCCTAATCCTGCTGTAGTGAGGAAGGTGGGGTTTCTTTCCTTGCATGCAATTCAAGGACACATATTCTTCAAA
Source organism: Heterocephalus glaber (assembly GCF_053883595.1). Lineage (NCBI taxonomy): Eukaryota > Metazoa > Chordata > Mammalia > Rodentia > Bathyergidae > Heterocephalus > Heterocephalus glaber. Next base: position 26,542,336 of record NW_028258296.1, on the reverse strand, counting down.
AACCAGTTATTAAATATTGGCCTCTCACAAAATGCTCAGCCTATTACTAGAAGAAATCCCAGACTCTGACCATACACAGGTTACCATCCAGAAGGGAGGAGAGGCAGCCAGCCAAATAATTTACACATGTGGCAATTGCAATGAACTTTCACTAGTGTTGTCAATATTCAACACGTTTATTGCATTTACTGAGGCTAGTGCCTGGGAACACAAAGGCAAATACAAAACTTTATTACACAGCTGAGTGGTTTCGCCGCAGCCTGCACAAGCACAAGGACCCAAGTTCGATCCCCAGTACCAAAAAAACCAAAAAAACCAAAAAAACCTTTATTACATCTATGCCATGTATTGGAATCACATCTATATTAATAAAAAACTCATCAAGAAAGAATAAAACACTGCCAATTGTAACAAAGCCCTCCCACTTCAGAAATGTGAAAAAGTGAAAAATCTGTATCTTAGAATTGAGATGCAATAATCCTTCTAGATTCACCAGGGAATACAGGTAGGAAATCAGTTATAGAGCAAGCTAAGAAGCATCATTATAGAGCTCTAAATAAGGTTATAAATAGGTCCAGAACCAGGAGCACCTCAGAGACTACACAGAGGAGGTAATATTTGAACAAGATATTTAAAAATGAATAGGATTTGTAGGTGGAGAAGACAGGGTGTTCCAGACTGACAAAACTACATGTGCAAAGACAAAAGGACTAATTAATAATCTTATTTGGGGCTTCAGACAGAACTTTCAACTTACTGTTCACAACAATATAAGTTAGGTGGTTTTTTTTTTTTTTTGGCGCCGGGGATCAAACTCAGATCCTTCCGCTTGCGCAGCAGGCGGCGAAACCACTGAGCTAAATCTCCAGACCTAAGTTAAGCTTTATCATTACTTCTCTTTTACAGAGGAGGAACAAGCACACGCTTAGTATGTTGCTCAAGATCTCTTGACTGGTAATCAAGAAATACTAGCTATTGCTATTATTTCGGTCTGGTTATCTGGGCCATTATTCCAGAGTGATATTCAGTATAGCAGCTACTAATCATAAGTGGCCACTGGAAATGTGGCTCATACAAATTGAGATGTGCTGCAAGATAAAATACACATCAAATTTTAAGACTGACTAATAATTTTATATTAATTACATGTAAAATAACACTTTTAGATACATTTAATTTAAAATTATATGATTAAAATTAATTTTAACTGTTTCTTTTTACTTTTTGTAATTGAATCACCAGAAAATTTTAAATTAGATATCTGGCTCCTAATATGTTTGTGTTGGTCAACATTGTTCTATAGCACTATGCTATGACGTGGTGTTGTGAGAGTGAATGGCTCCCAGGCAAAGGAATGTATTTGCGTTCATATTTTATGTTTTCTGACACCGGAATCTGCACTTGTAGTTCCTCACACATTCAAATCTTAATGCCACTCAGCTGCTGAGAGTCAGTGTAAGTGAAAGAACTGGGCTTTGAAACCAAGCATCCTTGCACCACAGCCTGCCTTTGAGCTCCAGAAATGTCTGATTTTGGGTGTGACATTGAGTGTGAAGGGCTGTGGTCAGCTTTTCCAAGTGGGTTACCTCTTTCAAGGAACGTGTATGTACACATTTCTAGAAGGCCTCTGAGGAGTGAGTGGAATGCTGGGAATTTCTGGCACGAATGGCAAGCAAGGCCTCAAGGAAATGGCATCCATCCTAAACCAGGCTCCAGTGAGAGCTGGCTGCTGCCGCATTACATTCCAGGCCACCAGGTTTTGACCTGTACTAATGAACTTCTGCCTGAGTCTAAATCCTGAGTCAGGATCAATTCTCTCCACACCCAGGACCTGCCTGCTTTCAAACCTTACTGTTCTAACCCCACCTCACCCTCCACCCAGTCACACACCCAGCATTCATTATACCTCATGCACTGCTGTTTGTCCCAAGCTTTTTTCATTCTCCCCTTCAGCTCATATGCCCTTGTCCACAAGGCCAATTCACCCTTGAAGACTCAGCTCAAGTTTCATCTTCTCTATAGCCTTGCCTGGGTGCTCCAGAGAAAAATGGTCCATATTGTATTTATTTATCTGTACATCTGTGGCCTCTTCCTAATGATAGGCTGCATTTGGGCAGTGTAGCATCCTGCTGTTCTTCTCCACCCTAGTAGTGCCCGTGAGTGTCTGCACACCATCAGACAGACAGGTGGGCAGCGCTGCTCTGGATCCTAATTGATTCAAATCATTTTTAACCAACTGAAAGAAAATGGGCATAGCTCTCTCACAATAGAATTGCCCTTCACAAATCCTCAAGGAGGGTGGTTGCTCCTACTCTTTGAGTGTCAGTTAAAATGAAGGATTAAAAGAGGAAACTGGTAACAGTTGTTTGTTTTGATTTTAAACTTTTGATATAACTTACAGAAAACCATGAAGAAAAAACCCACAATAACTCATCAGCATGACTCAGAAACAAGGCATATTTCAGAGAAAGGGAAGATTGGTGTTGCTCATTGGCTCTTGACCTGTGAAACTCAATCACTCTCCTCCACTGCTGTCTTATTTTCCTGTCTTAGGGTTTGATGCATAATGTGGGGTCCATTTCTGTGGTACTTAAGGGCTTTGCATTTGGTTTCCTCCATTGTTTCCTTTGCTTCCCACGGCAGCCTCAGAGAATCCAGTGAATTCTTTCGAATATTTTCACTGAGTTTTATGAATTAGCAATGTGTAACAATTCTATCTTCACATGGTTTGATGTTTTCCTTTCAAACCTATTGCTAATCATTATAATGCTCTGATCACACCTTGTAAGTCAGTCTCTATTCTTGTCGACTGCAGACTCTTGCTGACAGCAATAACAAGGTGCTGGGTGATATCTTTAAGATGACAATAGGGCTGGGAGGCCATGTCACAGGTCCTAAAAAGATGGGCAGAATCAGACCCAAGATCCTTCCCACCTGAGCTCAAGATTCTCTTCCTTGCCTCCTAGACATACTGCTTCTACCCCCTATCTTTCCTTGGGGGGATACATGCCCTGGTGCCTGTGCATGGGATATTTTCCCACCACTGATCATCCCCTGCTGAAATATAACTGACTCATTCTACAAAGAAATAATTTAACCCCAAGACACACTATTATTTCATGCCATGACCCTGTCCCATCACCTGAATTTTAATTATTTTACTACAATATCCAGCAAAGATCAAGCAAACAGCTTAACAAGATGATCTTTCAGTTTTCTTCCTGATTGTATGTTTGTAGTTAAATTTTTCAGTATGTACACTTTAGAGAGGAAAATCTACTCTCTGTTCAAAGAAAACAAAGAATGCATCTAAGCAGTGAACATATGAAGAGCTATGGGGTAGAATGATTTGCTAAAATTTAGCTTTTACTGTAGTGTTCTCATTTTTCTCCTCCTTTTCCATTTCTCTATTTTGATGTTTCTGAGATTCACCGAATCAGAAACAAGCAGCAGAAGCCACTCAAAATAGATTTTATCTTTTAAAAAAATAAGGAAAATGATCACAATATCAGGGAAGATGGAATCCTAAAACAAAGCAAAATGAGAACCTGAGCTTTGAGACAAGGTTTTCCCATAGTTGTTCTAGATTTAATAAGAATTTCCCTAGTACCAACTCTTTGCCATGCACTGTGTTAAGTAGTAGGGAATAAAATAATAGACAAAGCCAACATAGTTCTTGCCCTCTAATATAGAGGTAAAGAAATACATTAATCAAATAATCACTCACATAAACAACTTGTTAGCATTAGACTAATTATTATCTATTTTCAGTATGATTCTTTTTCAGCTAAGAGACAAGAACAGCCTTTGTGCATAAATCTCAGGATAAGAAAGAGTTAAGCCCTACATGGGCTCTGCTGAGGCTGTCCCAGGGGAAAAGAGGGGCCCATTCATTAGTCCTTGGGCAATTGGTTGGTTCTTCCCCTATTGTCATTTCAGAGAATATGTGCTCCCTCTGGCATCCTGGCTGGCCTGGAAGGTCACTGCAGGCTCAGGGTGCCACAAATGAAGGATTGTTCACTCTCTTTGGTGAGGAACTGGGCTGGGAACCAAACTGGCCTACAAACTCAGGTTTTCCCATTTTATTTCAAGCACAGCCAACTTCAGGGGCTTAAAAACAGGTTTATGGCAACACCGAGAATGATGATGAGGGAAGCCAAAGTCAATGCTATCAGCAGGCCATGCTGTCTTCAGAATAATTTCCCAATCTTTGAAATAACTATAGAGTGATTGCCAGGGTGACTCAGAGGGGCAGAGAGTTGGAGCTGCTTTGGCTAGTAAGGTTGTGAGTTAAAATGATAAAAGGACTTTCCTGGGACCGCCAATCTAGTCTTTTTTTAAACAGTATAGTTTTGATTTCTTCCTATAATTCTTGAGTATACAATGAATTAATACACAATTTTATGCATTAGGTAATCAATCAATACATATTCACTCTACTTTACTCTTCTATTACTATAAGCTCTTAGATTACAATCTAGCCATCTTTCCTTCTATCCAATCTATTGTACCAACTATAGTTACAGAGTCTACTACAAGTGAGATTGTGCTATACCTAAAGAAGGGAACCTAACCCAGTCGGAAGAGAAGAGTCATTTTAGAGTAAGGTCAAGGGCTTCCTTGTAGGAGACAATGCTTTGATTTCACCAAATTTTGTGTCATTCATCTCTTCCCAACCACATGTACACACATTTCCCAGATACCCTTGGAAGTCCTGCTTAGGTTGGGGCCATATGATTGGACAGAATGAAAAGAAATTACATATGTCACTCTCAGGCTTGAGAGTGACATAATTCATTGTGCAGTTGCCTATGTCCTTACTTTCTCTTCTGTGGTGACCTCTGAATCCAGAGGGTAGAAATATAAGATGACAGGAATATGGATCCCTGAGTCACTACTTGAAGGAGGGCCACAGGAGGAATGTGACCTGAGGCTTATTTGTTATAATCTAGCCTTAGTTGTCTTATTAACCACTCTCTAAAGGTGGGGGCAACTAAGATTAATACTGAAGGAAAAGAAGAAATTATCCAGACTAAGTCAGATATAGTGACCACTTTTATTATCTCATTCTAGCTAGGCAAAAACAAAACAAAAACTATACAGTTTGGGGGAAGAAGAGGAGGGGAAGGGGATAAAAAAAAGATGTGTTATGTACATGTACCAGCTCCCCGTGAGGAATATGATCTTTATGTACTACAAATATGTATTAATAAAAATTAAAAATGAAAAAACCCTCTGTAACTGTCACAGAAAGGAATTAGACTTAACTCAATGTAAAATGCAAGAAGCAGTTTCTAAAAATAAAATTGGATGCATTTTGGTTACTACAAACTTCATTCCAGGAAAATAGGAGGGGAAAACTGCTCAGCTTAACAGGCAAAATATCTTGATCAAATACCAAAGTTTTTTGTTGTTGCTGTTTTTGATTTTTGTACCGGAGATGGAACTCGGGACCTTTCGCTTATGAAGCAGGCGGTAGAACCACTGAGCTAAATCCCCGGCCAAATACCAGTTTTTAACAAACCCTAGATTTTTGCTTGAACAATTGAATATAGCAGGTACACCAATGTAGAAATTGTAGAAGTTTCCAGAAAGTTCTGAGTCACGCTTTCCAAAATTTTAACAAGACCAAAGGAGGTAATGTGTTAGTTGGAGGAATCACTTTGTCATCTTAAAATGGATCACTCAGTTCTTGACTCTCCAAAATTCACAATTTAATGGAGGTCACAAGTAGAGGAAAGCAGGGAGAGAATGTTAAATTCCTTTAATCTTATGCCTTTGAAATTTGTATTTTTCCCCTTCCAGGGAGGCTCTTTGGCTCAGATGTTAAATATGTCTCTGCTTAAAAGTTGCTTCTTTGGAGAACCCGTGGCTCACAGCTCTTTATAAAGCAGTTGGCTTGTTACTTTCTATTGGATTCCCATATTCTAATTCTTTGTATAGTGCTTCTTATTATCTAATGTTTTTGTTTATGAATTTTGTTTGTTTTATTATTGGCCATCTCCTTTCATAGAAAGGGGGAAGAACTATTCACTACTACCTCTAGCACCTTGAACAGTGGCTAACAGTAGGAGCTCTATAATGTTTATTGAATGAATAAATAAATAGGAACTTGACAGGAGTGAAAAAGCAAATGTTTTGTTTTGGAACAGATTTGCAAATATACCTAATGGCTAACTTTGGGATTGGGCCCCTAGTAGGAATTATGAGGGGCCATGTTTATCATTCTGCATTAGAGAAAAATCAATGTTAATGAAAATGAATATCTTGACTCAAAATTAAATTTTCTCAGATGGTTACACAAGAACAAGTATATTTCTGGAGAATTCCTTCTTTATACTTCACAAAATCTCAAGTTTAAATAAATATAAATAGTTTTCATCTAATGAAATTTGTATACAATAAATCCCTTTATCACAGTATGTCTGGGGTCACTTGATGCTCTAAATACAACTTTTGCTGTAGAAACTAAAGGAAGCAAGTTGTCTATATCAAAAGGGATGTGACTTTTCGGGCTTTGGCTTCCTTTACTTAACCTAATATCTCTGAACCTTGAGGGATAGGTATTTCAGACCTGAGTTATCAAGAAATCATAAGAGGGCCAGGGATGTAGCTCAGTGCACCTCACTTGCCTAGCAAGCGCAAAGTCCTGAGTTTGATCCCCAGTACCGAGGGGGAAAAAAGAAAGAAATCATAAGAACATAAAAAGTTTGTTCTATGACCTAATATATTGTCTTCAGATAAGCAACTAAAATCTCAGTTTGAATATTGTCTTAAATGAGTATGAAAACTAAAGGGATGTGGTCAAGAAAAAAATAGACAAACTAAAACTGCATAGAACTGGTCCTTACAAGGACAAGACTTGCTTGTCACAAAAACTGGGGACCTAGGGAAGCTGAGGGACTCATACAGTCACAGTGTTAGTAACAGTTACAATAACTAACATGTATTGAATGTTTACCATGTGCCAAGCACTTTGCCAGATGCTTTACTTAACTCATCTTATTTAATTCTTCATAACATGTACTAGTGGAGGAGGTATTAGTAATTTCTAGGTACAGGTCAGGAAGCTGAGGTTAATGACTGCCTCAGGCTTGAGAAGGCTCTGTGGCTAAATGGCAGAACCCAGGATATGGTTCAAAACAACTTCCTTCCTTCCACAGATGTTAAACGTGTGATAGTTGAGGCACTGTCCTAACCCTGGCAAGAACAGTGTCCTGGGCATAGCAACGAAGAACACAGTCTTTTATACAGAGGGTAAGACAGATTTTTTAAAAGAGGAAAACAAAAGACTTTATGTAAAAAAAAGTCACAGCTATGCGTTGCACAATCATGCACTTTTGAGCTAGAGGCACCGATCTTCAATAGACAGACTTTTGAGGTGATCATACATAGGCCTAGATCCTATGTGTGCCACTGAATTAGTTATGGCCCTGGGGAAGTATTTAACTATTTGACCCTTGGCTTCTTCCATCTATAAAGTGAGGACAACTTCGCTGTTATGATTATGAAAAGTGAGTTTATAAAGTGAAGCATTTAGCACAGTCCCTACCATTCACTTACTCAGTGAGGGCTGAGTAAGTAATGAACACCTATGCAGTGCTGTTGATCCTTTGAGGCAAGAACCGCATCTTACATTCACTTTGAATCCCCAGTGCATGCCAGCATAATGAAGGTGTTAAAAGAATTATCTGTTGAAGGTTTGAAGGTTAATGGAAAAGTCAGATTAGAGGCTAGTGTGCAACTAAAAGTGTGAAACAGGATAAAAGCCAAAATGTCAAGAACTAGAAAAAGCAGAAACAGGACAGGAACATTCGTAGTAACTGCCTTTGTAGGAAGGCTGTGTGGATGAGCATGGATTCAAGGCACAGGGTGGTGACAGGTCAGGAATCTACCCCTCAGGCCCACCCCATTGACTCATTAATACCTCTCCTGCTCCTCCAAACACATACTGTTCCACTTTCAACAGCCATTAATAATTATAATAACAAGTACAACTAACAAGCAGAACAGACAGTTCAATTATTAGATGGTTGCCAATCTAGAAAACTAGGCACATAAGATAGGCTCTTGGGATTATATCCCCAAATTCTAGTGCAATTTGGAAGAGAGAGGACCTGAGAGCTGTGGCTGTTCAAAGTTCCTCTCTACTCCTTCCTAGCTGATCTACCATCTCCATGATGGGAAAGGTAACCACAAGTTCAGGTTGCCAAGTTTAACTTATATCCCAGTTCAATCACTCATAAAGAAGGGGTTCTTAGATTTTAATGTATGTATCAATTGCCTGGGGACCTTGTTAAAATGCAGATTCTGACTCAGTAGATCTAGGTAGGGCTTGGGATTCTAGATTTCTAAAAACTCCCAAGTGAGGCTGGTGCTGTTTGTCTGATGACCACATTGTCAGTAGCAAAGATCTATCATTAATTTTCAAATGTAACTTGTAGATCAGCATTACCTGGGTGGTGTGTTGGGGGAGGAAGGTGCTGGGAATGGAACCCAGGGCCTCAGGCATGCTAAATGCATGCTTTAGCACTGAGCTACACCCAGCTCCATGTTTGCTTGTTTGTTTGTTTGTTTGTTTTTTTAAATACAGGCTAGCACTGGCATCATTTACATTGGTGAGGGCATCATTTACATGGTGTGCCTCAAGGGTTCAGAAGATCTGCTCTAAAATAATAATTCCTCTCCAGGAATTTCCACCTGTCTTTTCCACCAAATCTTTTCTTTAAGGTAAAGAAGTACAAAATCAACCTGTTAACCCCAATGAACACACCTTAGATCACATAGGAGAAAGCAACCAGGCAGTTCTGAATTAGGCAGCACTGGGAGGCAGCATTCCTGGACCAAGGAAGCCACTCTTGAGCTTTTCCTTCAAACACCTTTGAGTTTATAGCATATGTGAGGTTCTGTGGGAGTTGGTCTGTGTTCTGTGGGCCAAGGAGTGAATTAAGCAATGAATGGAGTGGGGAAATATGCACTTTCTGGCTTTAGGGGATTTGAAATTAAAGGATAAGGTTTCTGCTAATTTCAACATCATGACTAAACACATGCAGAAGAAATTAGCAGAAAACAAAGATGCTGAAAAAACATGGGGAACTGAACTGGATGGAGTTAGAAAACAGAAGCCTCCAAGTAAAAGTCACTTTCATACTGTGTTTTGCAGGAGATAATCTAGGGAGATGAGTGGAAGTGGATGGAGTTTAGGCACTGAAAGGTGGAGGTACATAGGAAGGCACAAGGCCTAATGGGTCTCCCCTGAAAAGACTGGCCTTTATAGGAGGAAAGAAATACCTCTATTTGTTAGGACCCACAGGGTACCCTCCCCTATCAGCTCCTATGGTGGCATTCTGCCCTCCTAGGTGAAGCCTGCACAGGCAACACATTGTGCCTGGGTCTTTGGAAATTTCCCCATGGGTGTTATTTTGGTTATTCTTGTCCAGCAGCAAAATAACATGTAACCAATGAGCTCCCTGTTGCAAACAGTTCTGACCTACTCCCTTTTCCTCCCCATCCCAGAGTGGCCCCACACAAGCAGGAAGAAAAAGAGAAAATGTAGACTCGTCAACTACCCATTATCTGTTGGCAAAGCAGATTTTCTGTGCACTTCAGAGCAAGGTCAAGAGAAAGGGATAATCAGGGCATCTAGAGGAGAAAGGAAGGGCAAGGGAAGGGCTGTCTTATTGCAAGACACAAAGCTGGGTGAACAACCGAGTCTTTGCCTGGTTGACAAAGGAGAATGAGGGACTCGTGCCAGGCTGGCTTGAACTGACTTGAGAAAAGTGAATTTTGTAATTCACAGCCCTGGGCATGTGATGGAAATGCTGGCAAAGCTGCTAGCCAGACATGCACTCTCCAGGCTGAAAGACCATGGGGCGTGAGACAGTTACAGGCCCCAGGGTCACAGATGGGATTGTCAAAGGCCCCAAGGCTGCTTCAGGGAGGAAGGGACTGATGGAAACTGGGGTTGGGTCTTCAAGATGGACAGGATATAAACAAGCAAAGGAAGTGGGAAGGCATTTCATAAGGGAAGGGATAGCATAACTGAAGACCCTGAGATGAGCATGGTGGCTGTAGGGTGTTTAAAGAGATAAGCCTGGTCAGAGTTTAGCAGGTGCATGTCGAGCACAGAAAAAGAGAGCACGGGCAGCTGGAGTGCAGAGAGGAGCTCATCACAGGAACCCACAGTGCTTAGGAGGGTTTTCACCTGTCAGGATCTTCTCCTGAGATTCATCCTAGCTCCTTTTAGAGTATAGAGAGAGCTTTCATCAGAGTTCCAAGCACTTTAGTTTATTTTCAATTCTCCCTCATTGAATACCCGTGGAAGGGTCCAAAAAAAGCAGGTGCTACTCCTCCAAGGTACTAAAACTCTGGGGCTAAGAGGATAGCTGCTTCAGAGAGATTTTTAAGAAACAAATATGGGTGTCATTCACCTTTTATGAGAAATATGAGTTTCATACTTTTTTTTTTTTGCGGAACCAGCAATCGAACTCAGGATCTTGCACTTGCCAGGCAGGGGTGGTGCCACTGAGCTAAAACCCCAGCCCCAGGTTTCATACATTTTTTGAGGCAAGAAAGTGGGAGAAGATGCTGAAGAGGCCTCTTAAAGAAGTAGAAAGGCTTTACCTTTTCCTTTTCTGGAAGAGATATCAAGATTTCCTTTGAAAAGAAAGTATCCAGGATCTCTCACATGAACACAACAAAAGAGGGCAAGATTGTTTGCTCTTTGATCTTTTTTTTTCACCCCTTGTATTTAGCTTCATACAAGAAATCATAGCCAGTGTAATAAAACAAGAAAAAGACATTAAAGACATACAGATTGAATGGGAAGACGTAAACCTCTCCTAATTTACAGGTAAAATGATCTTGTATGTAGAAAAGCATAAGGAATCTACAAAAATCTACTAGAACCAGTGAGCAAGTTAATAATGTGTTGGACACACTATTAACAAACAATGGGAAAACTAACTTAAACCAATTCTGTTCATAATAGTAGAAAAAAGAATGAAATACTTGGGAATAATTTTAACAAAAGTGCAAGACCTATACACTATAAACTTCAAAGCATTACTGAAATGAAAGAAAATCTAAACAAATGGCATAATATGCCATGTTCATGGTTGAAAGATTCAATATTTTAAGATAGTAATTATCCACAAATTAATCTATAGTTTCAACTCAATCCATATTAAAATCCTGGGAGACACTTTTTTGGACAAGCTGATCCTAAAATTTATATGAAAATGCAAAGGATACAGAAAAATTCAAACAACTCTGAAAAAGAACAAAGTTGGAGAATTTTATTTAAAGTTGTAATATTCAGGAGAGTGCAGTACTGACTTAACAATAAGCATATAGATCATTGAAACAGAATAGATAACAGAAATAAACCCTTATATTTATGGCAAACTAACTTTTTACGAAAGTACCAAGGTAATTCAGTAGTCTTTGCAATAAGTGATGTTTGCAACATAAAAGTAAACAAACAACTCATATCCTCACTTAACACCAAACATATTAAAAAATTAACTAAAAATGAACCATAAACTTTAAGCACAAGCACAATAAAACTCCTAGAAGAAAACAGGAGAAGGCCTTTGTGAACATAGACTAGGAAAGGATATCTGAGATGTGACACAAAAAATATGATCTTTTAAAAAAAACACTGATTATTTCAACTTTATCAAAATTAAAACCTTTTGAGTTTTGGAAGATAACTTTGAGGAAAAGAAAAGAGAAACCACAGACTGGAAGAAAATATTTACTAATCATGTAGCTGATAAGGGACTTGTTTCTAGAATATATAAAGAATTCTAACAACTCAACAGGAAGACAAATCTATTGATTAAAGATACAATGAGCAACATTTCAATAGATATTTCACCAAAACAGACATATGAATGGTCAAAGAGTATATAAAATGATGCTCAACATCATTATTCATTGGGGAAAAGAAAATTAAAACTATAACAATTGGGAAAGAAAATGGCAGAAAGCCAACTGGTAGTAAAATTTAGCCTCTCCAAGATCAGAATCCGGAACTGGAAAATAGAGAGAGAGGGAGGAAGAGAGAGAGAGAGCAAGAGAGAGGGAAAGAGAGTGAGAGAGCGAGCGAGCAAGAGAGAGATCACTGACAGAAAAAATTAGAAGCAACAGAGAAGTTGGAAAGATTGTCCACAATCCAGAGAAAAGAAGGAAACAACATGGGCTCTCCCCACCTCTTGAGGCTCACAGGGAGGAGAACTGGGCTCCCTAGAATCAAGGTAAGTGCCTAGGGTTGGGAGATCCAGGGAAATACGGCAACAGAGCCCATGGTCTTTGTGAACTACAAAAACAGGGTGGGGTTTTGCTCCAAAGTGACTCATTCCATATGGCAGGCAAGAACAGAAGAACAATTCAAGTGCTGGCACCCGCCATATAACCAGAGAGTGCTTGACCAGGCACCATTTCTCTAAGTGGCTATTTAAATCTGAGGCTCAGAGCAACTAAAAACAACTTCACCTCAGGGCTCCCTATGTTACCCTCCCAAAGTGACTGGGTGAGAAACAGCCATGGGAGACAGGCACAGATAGGGAGTGAACTAGAAAGAGAGCCCTTGAGAAGTTTAAACTCAGGTCCAGAGAGACATAGGCCCCATCCCCTGTGATGAGAAGCCAGGCCCAGCTTGAGTTGTGCTCAGAAATAGCTGGGTCTGAAAGTCCCTGCCCACATTACTTGAACCTATGCCCTGCTGTCTATATCCATCACAGATCTGAGGTCTGACTGCCTTCCTTATCCACCAATGGGAGCAAAGACACTTTTCATCATAGACATTACTATAGCTTGGGGTAAACAAAGGGGTCTCTAGATTAGAAGGTGCACCTCACAAATCCACAGGCCATAAAGCTAGGTGGAGAAAAGCAAGACTTACTCAACTTCAAAACTGCAGATCTTAGAAGAAAATAACTTATTCAAAACTACAGAGAAAAACATTTTCTGTTTTATGACTTATTTTTTCCTTTTTTCTTTCTTCTTTTTCTTACTTTTTAAAAAAAATTTATCTATTTTTTGTTCTCTGATTATTTCTTTTTTTTGACTTTTTTCTTTTATCTTCTATTTCTCTTTTTTTCTGTTACCTTTATTTAATCCTATGAGTATCTTTCTACTTTATAATAGGGTCCTTTGTCTCACTTTTCTCTCTTTTGCATCTCCCATTGATTAATTTTTTCAAAATTTTCTTTTTTCATTCTTTCATTCTCAATCACACCTATATCTTTAATAATATAACCATTAAGCTTTATTAATCTTTAGTTAATTCTATGTTACTACTGATGAATTATTTTCCATCATTAGTGGAGGTAGAGTTATCACAGTAGATAATTGCTGTATGTTAGTATTTGGTTTGTCTTAGGGTTTGTACTATAATTCTAGATATCTTTCCTAAGGTTAAGGGTAGTACATTATTGTTCTTATGGTATGTCAATATCCAATTCGTCTTGGACAATATTACTGTTGCTGTTTTGCTTGATATTATCAGGTTCACAGAGTTGTTGCTGTTAATTGGTTTCTCTGTATGACAATGTCCAGTTTAACTTTGTGACATTAACAATACTGTGGTTCATTCCTGGAGAACTAGGTACTAGGCTGCTTACACTGCACCCCCACCCCTATAATAATAGAGGTGATCAGATCTTGGAATAGAGGCAAAGAAGTCAACCATACTGACTGCATCACTGAAAAGCAGACTAAAGATCCATACTAGCAACAAAGTCTTTCTACTATAAGCAACTGTATGAAGAAGCACAAAACAAAACAAAGAAACAAATAAAAAACAATAGAAACATTAAAAGGCAAGGCAACAAAATACTTCTCAAAACTCCCTGCTCCCCTAAAGCCAATTGATAGGTCATTGAGAGGGAGGAAAGCAAAAGCCACACAGCCAAATTATTCAAAAGGATAACAGAAGAGATTAAAAACAGATCAATGAGGCATACAGAAAATACAATTAATGAGATAATGGAGATGACAGGGAAAAGTTTTAGATAACTTAGTAGATTGAATATTAAGGTAGTTGTAGAAGCAAAATAAGTAATGTATTCCTTTAAGATTTGCTTAAAGGATTCTTTAACCAGTAACTTCATTATAGATAACATTTTAACCTAACAAATTTGCAATGCCTGGGTAAATTCACAATGCATATGTGCTTATCTTGTGTCTGTGACTTGTAAATAGGAACTGGAATTGTATTTACACATCGAAGACTACTAGGGATGAGATAATGACTAACAAAGGTATAAAAGAAGAGACTAAGAACACAGCGTGGACACTGACCAGACCAGTTTCTGTCAGTCCCACCTGCTTGCAAGTAGAACTTTCATTTTTTTACCCAAATTCTGTGTCTCCATGTATTTCTTTCCGCGATTTCTGGAGCATTTGGTTCCCTGACCGGGAATCAGGAATGAAACAGCCTTTTTGGGCATCAGCCCAAACCCCACTGAAGGGAGCAGCTCTCTGCCTCCTCAAGAGGAAAGGCGTGCCCCTGGGACTAATTTCCTAGGCTCCCCAACAGGACACAAAGACCCGCTCACTGGTTGCGGATCACCCAGACCCGAGACGGAGTATGACAGAAGGAGGGCTGCTGCTGTTTGTGTCACATCTGTCTCTTTCCTTTGCTGGGTGAGAAACCCCGGGAAACCCCCTAGTCATTAACTTTTGGTTTCACTTTGGTTTCACTTTGTGAATTTGTATTTTGTAACTTTGGGCAAATACAGCGCAGGGGCCTGATCAGCCCTTGTGCTTTGCCATTTGGGGAGGTAGCTCCGCTCATTTGTTTTGGTTGTGGTTAGGGGGTCACCGGAAGAGAATGTGATAACTTCTGAGTGAATGTGTGAGTGAAAGAGTTCTAGATAGGAGAGTGAATAGAACGAGCTGCGGTACCAAGACAGAGGAAGGAAGCACTTGTGCTTAAAGAGTCCTCCCCAAGTCATGGAACTTATGTGGGGTCTGTCCAGTGATTCTTTGGTCGTGTTTAACAAAGGCACAATGATGGGCTTAAGTGGCAGCCTACCTTAGCCTGAACAGACCTTAAAGTGGCTGAGAGGCCTGCAGCCAGGCAGGCAAGTGAGTGATCCCCACCTTTGTTTGTCTTGTGTCTCCATACAAGGGTACCCATACACACACCAACACTCTGATCATCCAATCATGGGGACAGAAAAATCTTGTCCTACTGTTTTGGAATGCATGCTTAAGAGTTTTAAGAAAGGTTTTACTGGAAATTATGGTACTAAGATGAAACCCCAAAAACTTAGAACCTTTTGTGAGTTAGAATGGCCCACACTTTGTCCAGCTTGGCCAACTGAGAGATCCCTAGATGAGGGTCTTGTCTTGTCTGTCTGGCTAACAGTCACTGCCCCTGGATGGGAACATCCAGATCAATTTCCCTATATTGATTAATGGCTCACATTGTGCCACAGAATGCCTCCTTGGCTTCATATGTGCACCCTGGAAGCAAAAAGCAATATCCTGGTCCTCTGCAAGAAAGAGGATGATGCTGAAAAGAAACCGGTCCTTTCAGACCCAAACTGAGAGAGTTTAGACTTTCCCCCTCCTTTTGAGTTGCTAAATTCACAGGTGCAGAGAAGGTGGGGACAAAAGCATGAGAACTGCTTGGCTTTAGAGCACCAGAGGGTGTATGCTGTGGTCAGACTCAGAGAGGATCGAATAGGGCTTACACTCAAATTGGAAAAAAAACTGAAAAGAGAAAATAAGTAATGGATTGAAAACAGCAAAGAAAGCTCTGAAGAGCATAAAAGAAAGCCAGAGAAAGTAAGAAATTTTACAAGAGAAATCAAGTCACAAATTTTAGCCAATTGATAAATGTATCTGTGTTTCAGTTTGAGTTGATGTTTAATTGGTGTACTTAAAATATTTCTTGTACATAGCAAATTCTTCAATTGTAATTATAGGGTTAACCTGCTCTTTTCTGTACTTTGTTGATAAAAAACTAAAGGTTACTACTGTTATCTTGGCAGCCAACCAAATTTAAAGTGTAACAATCTGAAAACAAAAAAGGGACACTTTAAATTTTTAACAGCTAAAGATAAGTTTGTGATAAAAGGTCTATAGTAAGTGAGATAAAAAATATTAAAAAGCTATAAGTAAAAGAGATACAATTTTGATATAAAAATTTTTATATGTTTGTCTTGTTAGAAAGATAAACAGAGATATACAAGACCAGAAGGCCTAGGTATGTCAAAAGATGTGTAAAAGTGATTTATTAAGAAAATATGTATGTTTGTTGGTTTCATGTTCATTATGAAAAGTTTAAATATGTTTACATTGGTTGTCATCAAAGGGTTAAATTCTAAATATATTACTATAATATGTATACATTGGTCATCTTCAAAGGGTTTAAGAACCAACAGGTTACAATATGACCTCCTCCTTTATAGTGAGTAAGAAAAAAAAAGACTGTTGGGAAAGGGGACAAATATGTCAGACCAAGGTGTGATATTTGAGATTTGACTTAAAAAAAGGACAAAGGAGGCTGGGTCCAGAGAAAAAGAAAGTCATTTATTCTCTGCCAAGACTCCTCCAAAATGCTTCAATTATTTGATTCCATCTTTGGTACCCATTGTCCTAATTGGGAAGACTGTAAAGAACTTTGTAGAACTTTGTTAACCTCTAAAGAAATGCAGAGAGTTTTAGGAGAAATTAAAAAGATCAATGCTCCTAGAATGCTGGCAGGCACACAAAATCTAGATGCTTGGCATGAACAGTAATTTCCAGTGAATAAGCGGCCCAATTGGAACCCCAATACCCCAGGAGGCCAGGACAGCTTAAGCAATTATCGGACAGCCCTCCTGGTAGGGATACAAGCCATGAATAAAAGGCCTACAAATATGATTAAAGTGCTAGAAACACAGCAGGAGCCTGATGAGAGCCCTGAGAGATTTTATGAGTGGCTCTGTGAAGTCTACAGAATGTGCACATCATTTGATCCTGCTGTTCCTGATGACCATCAGTTAATACAACTTTTGTGACCCAGTCAGTTCCAGATATTAGAAGAAAAATTAAAAAGCAAGAAACTTGGGAGGGTATAAATATAACATAATTGTTACAATTGGCTAGGAAAGTGTATGTGAATAGAGAGTCAGTGCAAGAGAAGGAACAGGCTAAGAGGGAAGATGGACGAGATAAGAGATGGGACAAATACATAGCAGTGGCTGTGGGAGCCAAGGTAGAGAAAGAAAAAGGTTTTAAATGTGTGGACTTAGATTGTGACTAGTGTGCGTATTGCAGAGAGAAAGGACATTACAAGAACAAGTGCCCAAAGCTCAAAGAATAGAAAACAGGAATTAAAGGAAAGAAAAAATACTGGCACGCTGTTGCCTGTAATGAAAGACAGTGACTGACACAGACTTGGGTCGATGCAGTTAGAAACCCACGAGCCCATGGTCAATATAATGATTGGGGGCCAAAATATGTCCTTGATGGTAGACAGTGAAACAGAGCACTGTGATTTACTGTTATGCAGCCTGACCCAAAAACAATGCTCGGAAGGCACAGAAGGATTGTTGTTACACTTGCAGGGAACTGGATCTAAAGTATCATGGAAGAAAGCCCAGATTTGTGTACAGCATGTTAAATATTTAGGATTTCAAATAACACAGAGCATGTGTTATCTAGGAAATGAAAGAAAAGAGGTTATTAGTGCCATTCCTGAACCCCAAACAAAGAGAAAGCTGAGCGAGTTTCTTGGGGCAACAGACTTCTGTAGAATTGGGATTCCTGGTTTTTCAGAGATCTCTAAACCTCTTTATGAAGCCCTAAAGGGAAAGGAGGAGAATCATCTACTATGGACTATACAACAGGAGGAAGCTTTTAAGAAACTAAAACTGACTTTGGCAGCCCCTCCTGCCTTAGGCATACTGGATATAAAGCAGCCTTTTGTTCTATATGTGACTGAGAAAAACCATGTGGCCCTTGGAGTATTGACCCAAGAGATAGGCCCATGGAACCAACCAATGACATACTTGTCTAAAAATTGAGATCCAGTAGCAAAAGGGTGGCCTCTTTGCCTTTGGGCCTTGGCAGCCTCCATTTTGTTAATTCAAGAAGAAGACAAGCTGACTTTAGGTCAGGAACTGACTATGCAGTTTCCACACATGCAGTCCTAGAACTGCTGAACACAAGAGGGCATCGATGGCTCTCAAATAATTGGGTTACTCAGTACCAAGCCATTCTCTGTGAGAACCCTGCTTATGGTTTATTCCTGTAAAAACTAAATCCTGCTACCTTCTTGCCCATGGAGACAGGCCCTCCCAATCATGACTGCTTGAGTGTCACTGAAGAGCTCTTTTCCAGCCACCCTGACCTACAGATGACACCCTTGTCTGATGCTGACCTTGTTCTGTTCATGGATGGGAGCAGCTTCATGGAAGATGGGGTTCGTCATGATGGATATGCAGTAACCACCAAGGATGAGGTAATCATAGCCAGGGCCCCTTCCTATTGGCTGGTCGGCACAACATGCTAAGCTCTGGGTACTCATACAGGCACTCCAATGAGCAAAGGGTTAAAAGGTAAATGTATATGGACTCTTGCTATGCATATGCTACATTGCACATCCATGGAATGATTTACTGAGAGCAAGGTCTTCTCATGGCAGAAGGGAAGCAAATTAAAAATGAACAGGAAATTATACAGTTGCTAGAGGCAGTGTGGGAACCTAACAAAGTCACAGTAATACATCGTTCAGGACATCAGAAAGGCAAAGACTTTGTTGCACAAGGTAACAATAAAGCTGATGCTGAAAGCCGAGAAAGACAATGCACTCAAAGGTCTGATCTCACCACTCTCTGGAGGCTGGTGAGTCAATGCACGGCTAAAGAATGGGAGCACCGATAAAGACAACATGGACTCCTGTGCTATGCCAGATCACCACTGCACTGAGTTTCTTTATTTTCAGACTGTAGGTGTTTAAGCCTAGTGATGAAAAGTTTGATGAACAGTATGTGACTTTTTTTTTTTAATTTTGTAATCATTCACTAAACACACATACATACAAAAATTAAAATTATTCAAAGAAAAGCAATGCAAGGGAAAAACTATAATAATATTCAAATATATTTGAACTCAACCAAAGCAAAACTGAAAAGTACTTAAACATTTTTCCGTATAATTTAAAAAAACATCTCAAGCATTAACAGGACATCAAAGGATGTGATTTCTTCTAGAAAGATTTTCAAAACTAATATTGAACAAATAGTGGTGTGGAAAAAAATTCTAATTAGCTAGTAGACTCCACATAGGACAAATTTTTAAAATTTAAATTTCAATACAGTCATGTGACACGTAATAGAAATATAATCTGAGAAATATTTTATTAGGCAATTTCATCCATGTGTATTGCAAAGTACCACACAGATTGCCAACTTCTAAGTGCAAACTGAGAAGGTATACATCAATCATCTGTGATGGCCCCTTGATATTATACAAATATGCAGTTAAACACGACATACATGAGGCTACCACTGGCATAGCAGTACACTGTTTTATAGTAAACTCTTTTATATAAGTAGGATTGTGCTCTAAAGGATGAAAAGCACAGCATGTTATAATAAATACATAAAAGAGTAACAGTCATTTATCACACTATCAAGTACTGTGTACTGTACACAGTTGTATGTACTTCTTCTGGAAACACACCCCTCTCTCCTTTGATCTCAGTGACTCTTCTTTCCCAACCCACTGATAAGCTCCAGCCCAGTTTCTATCTACATCTCTTGCTATAGTTTTAAACACAATCCAAATATGGATCCTTTCCAGATTCCAGCCTGTAACTCTGATCTCTCCCCTTCGCCTCCTGCCACCCCTACCCCTTTGAATCTTTACTTCCTATTTCAAGTTATCAATTATTCATTTTAATCATTTTAATCCTTAGTTACACTTTCAGTTTCTCACAACAGAGAAACTATTTGGTATTTAAATGTGTGTCCTATTTATTTCACTTAAGAGGATGGCCTCCATACCACAGAGATATATGTGCACCCATGTTTGTAGCAGCACAGTTTGTAATAGCTGAAGCTTGGAAACAGCTCAAGTGCCCATCAACTGGAAAATGGATAAAGAAGATGTTTTTTTTTTTAATAAAATGGAGTACTACTCAGCCATAAAGAATGAGAAACTAGTCATTTATACATAAATGGATGCATATTGAGGCCATACTCTTAGGTGAAATAAATAGGACACACATGTGTAAATACCAAATAGTTTCTCTAGTGTGAGAACCTGAGAGTGTAAATAAGGATTAAAGGGATTAATAACTAATAATTGATACTTTGAAATAGGAAAAGGTTCAAAGGGGTAGGGATAGTGGGAGGAGACGGGGAAAGGAAAGAATGGAAAGGAAAAATTATAAGAAAAAAAAAATGGAAACGAGGCCTATGTAAATAGGGAAGGGTGGAGGGGTGAAGGGCACACAGGTAATGAGGAAAAAATAAGAACCAAAATACATCATGTACAGGTACAAGCACCCAATGATAAATATAAATGTATTGTATACTGAAAAATGTACCAATAAAAGAATTTAAGCAAAAAAAAAAAGAGGATGGCCTCAATATGCATCCATTTAGCTATAAATGTCTCTAGTTTCTCATTCTTTATGGCTTAGTAGTACTCCATTTTATTAAAAAACCCCACATCTTCTTTATCCAGTTTCCAATTGATGGGCACTTGGGCTGTTTCCAAGCTCCAGCTATTACAAACTGTGCCACTATAAACATGGGTGCACATATATCACTGTGGTATGATTCTTTTAATTCTTTTGAGAAGATACCCACCAGGGGGATAGCTGGGTCAAATGAGACCTCTAGCCCTAGTTCTTTGAGGTATCTCCATACTGATTTCCACAGTGGTTGCATCAGTCTCCACTCCCACCAATGGAGAAGGGTTCCTTTCTTCCAACAGCCCCACCAGCATTTGTTATTGGTTGATTTCTTGATAGCAGCCATTCTTTCTGGGGTGACGTGGAATCTCAGTGTTGTTTTCACCTGCATCTCTCAAATGACCAGTGATGTTGAACATTTTTTCATATATTTATTTGCTGCTTTTACTCCTTTGTCTGAAAAATGTCTGTTCATTGCAGATGCCCATTTTTGAATTGGGTCTTTGAATTTGGGGGGAGGGGTCTGATTTTTTTTTTTTCAGTTCTTTATATATTCTAGATAGTAGACCTTTGTCTAAGGTACAGCAGCTGAAATTTTTTTTCCCACATTGTAGGCTGTCTCTTAGCTCTGTTGGTGGTTTCTCTTGTAGTGGAGAAGCTTTTTAATAAGATGACATCCCAGTTGTTGATGCTTTGTGTTAGTTCCCGTGCTACTGAGGTTTTGTTCATAAAGTCTTTTCCTATGCCAATGTCTTCAAGAGTTCTGCCTAACTTATCTTCCAGCAAGCTTAGTGTTTCTGTCTTAACATTTAGATCTTTAATCCACTTCGATCTTAGTTTAGTGCATGGTGAAAGGTATGGGTCTAGTTTTAATCTTTGGCAGGTTGAAATCCAGTTTTTCCCACACCATCTATTAAATAGGCTATCTTTCCTCCAATGAGGGTGGTCGGCTCCTTTGTCAAAGATGAGGTGGCTGAATGTGTCTGGAGTTGTTTCTGCATCTTCTAATCTATTCCGCGGATCCTCGGGTCTGTTTCTTTGCCAGTACCATGCTGTTTTTGTCACAGTAACTTTGTAGTATAGGGTCAAGTTGGGGATTGTGATACCAGCCATGTCTCTGTTGCTTAGAATTGCTGTTGCTATTCTAGGTCTCTTCTGGTTCCAAATGAATTTTTGTATTGTTTTCTCTAGTTCTGTGATGTATATTGTTGGAATTTCACTCAGCATTGCATTAAATCTATATAGTAGTTTTGGAAGTATGGCCATTTTCACTATGTTGATTCTTCCTACTCAGGAACAAGGGATGTCTTTCCATTTTCTTATATCCTCCTCGATCTCCTTTTTCAGAGTGCTGTAGTTTTCAGTGTAGAGGCCTTTTGCTTCCTTTGTTAGATTGATTCCTAGATATTTCATTTTTTTTGGATGCTATTATAAAAGGAATTGTTTCTCTAATTTCTCTCTCTGTGAGTCTGTTTTTTGTGTATAAAAAGGGTATTGTTTTTGAGTGTTGACCTATATCCAGTTACTCTACTGAATCTGTCAATTAAGTCTAGAAGTCTTTTGGCAGAGTTTTTTGGGTCTTCTATGTGAAGTGTCATATCATCAGCAAATCATGACAGTTTAACTTCTTCCTTTCCCATCTTTATTCCTTTTATTTCTTTCTCTTTTCTAATTGCTGTGGCTAATGTTCCCAGGACTATATAGAACAGGAGTGGTGATAGTGGGCATCCTTGTGATTTTAGTGTGAAAATTTTCAGTTTTTGACCATTTAGTGTGATGTTGACTGTTGGTTTTTCATAGATAGCCTTAAGCAGGTTAAGATAAAGACCTTCTATTCCAATTTTCTGTAGGGTTTTTATCATGAACGGGTGTTGGATTTTGTCAAATGCCTTTTCTGCATCTACTGAGATGATCATATGGTTTTTGTCCTTGACTCTGTTAATATAGTGTACTACATTTATTGATTTACATATGTTGAACCATCCTTGCATCCCTGGGATACATCTGACTTGGTCAGGGTGTATGATCTTCTTCATGACCCTCTGCATTGTGTTTTGCCAGTATCTTGAGGATTTTTGCATTTATGTTCATTAGGGAGATTGGCCTGCAGTTCTCTTTTTGGGTTGGGTCCTTCCCTGGTTTTGGAATCAAAGCAATACTTGCTTCCCGGAATGAATTTGGAAGCCTTGTTTCCCTTTCAATTTCCTTGATGAGTTTAAAGAGTAATTGCGATAGTTCCTTAAATGTCTTGTAGAATTCAGCAGTGAAGCCATCGGGACCTGGGGTTTTCTTTGTTGGGAAATTTTTTATTACATTTTCAATTTCACTGATTGTAATTGGAGTATTTAGAATTTCTATATCTTCTTCATTTAACTTTGGCAATTCGTATGTATCTAGGAATCTGTCCATTTCTTCTGTGTTTTCCATTTTATTTGAGTACAGGTTCTCGAAGTAGGTATTGATGATCCTCTGGATTTCTGCTGGGTCTATTGTGACTTCACCTTTTTTGTTCTTAATTGCATGGACTTGAGCCTTTTCTTTCCTTTTTTTGATAAGATTGGCTAAAGGTTTATCAATTTTATTTATTCTTTTGAAAAATCAAAGAGTTGATTTATTGATTTTTTAATTTTTTTTTATTTTATTTTTGGTACCGGGGATCGAACTCAGGTCCTTGCGCTCGTGAGGCAAGCAGCAGAACCACTGAGCTAAATTCCTGGCCCAGGTTTTTTTGTTTTTTTGGTACGGGGATCAAACTCAGGACCTTGCGCTTCCGAGGCAGGTGCCGGAACCACTGAGCTAAATCCCCAGCGATTTATTTTTTTTATTGTTCTCTTAGTCTCAATTGCATTGATTTCTGCTCTGATCTTTATAATTTCCTCTCTTGTATGAGCTTTGGGTTTGTTATGCTCTTCTTTTTCTAGGAGCTTGAGGTTCTGCTTTAGGTTATTTGTGTTCTCCGTTTTCCTAATATGGGCATTCACTGCTGTGAATTTGCCACATAGAACTGCTTTCATTGTGTCCCGTAGATTTCTGTATGTTGTACTGGCATTATCATTTACTTGTAGAAACTGTCTACTTTCTTCTTTAATTTCCTCTGTGACTCATTGGTTGTTCAGGAGGGTGTTATTTAATTTCCATGTGTTTGTGGTTGTTTTGTGGTTTCTTATGTTATTGATCTCCAATTTTGTTGCACTATGGTCTGATAGTATACAGGGGGTCACTTCACTTCTTTTACATTTACTTAGACATGTCCTATGAGCTAGCATGTGGTCTATTTTGGAGAATGACCCGTGTGCAGCCAAAAAGAACGTGTATTCTGATTTTGTGGGGTGGAACACTCTGTAAACGTCTATTAAGTCCGTTTGTTCAAAAGTTTCATTCAGTTCTAGAATTTTGTTCTTGATTTTTTTGTCAAGATGATCTGTCTACTTGTGATATATTGAGGTCCCCCACTATTATTGTATTTGTGCTTATTTGGTTTTTCATGTCCTTTAATATTTGTTTTGTATAGTATATTTGTTTGTATAGCATATATATTTAGGATTGTCGTCTCTTCCTCTTGGACTGTTCCCTTCACAAGGATGTAGTGACCATCTTTGTCTCTCTTAATTAGTTTTGGTTTGAAATCTATTTGTTTTCAAATAAGATAGCTACCCCTGCAGGAGTATGTGACTTTTAAAAGTGTAAAATGGGAATGGGAAGCCTATCCATTTACAATATTCTTTGATGTCTACCCAAGGGAACATTATGGGGGACCTGGGATAACTTCCGATTGTGGGGGGTATTCCGGGAAATGTCATATTGCAAAGAAAAAGCAAAAGTCTGGCTCAATGACTCGGATGTAGGGTGAGTCATTGGCAATTGTGATACTTGTAAATAAGGTCAATGTAATCCTATATCTATGTATATGTCAGCTGCATGGAATCCTATTTTGTTGCAAGGAGTAATGTATCAAATTTATATAGGAAGCTATGCATTCATTTCTGAAATCCCCCTCCAGGGTTATTGGAAATGGTACATGTTTTCTTGGGGGACCAAGGAACAATGGGATAAACAACACTTGAACAAATCTAGTCTTGTTAAAGGAAGAAAACAATATATTACATTAGGACAAGAAATTAGAAAAGATCTTGAGGAAATTCGAGATGCAATTCAGGCTTTAGAAACCCAACTAGATTCACTGGCCAATGTTGTATTACAGAATAGGCATGCTCTCGATTTGCTAAGAGCCCAGAAAGGAGGGACTCACTTATTTCTCAGTGAAGAGTGCTGTTATTATGGTAATAATTCTGGTGTAATACAAGAATTGCTAGACAGACTGAAAGATCGGATCAAAGCTCTTGATAATGAATTTGGTACAGGAGAGCCATCCTATGGAATTAACTTTATTTTGACAGGACAGAAACTTGGATAGGACCTCTTCTGAGTCCCCTTCTTGTTATAATATTAATATTAAGTCCTTGTGTCATCCAATGGATTTCAAAATTTATACAGCAGCACATTGCTGCAGCTCAACACTACCAAATGGTAGTGTTAAGAGATGTAGATATAGGGCCAGGAATTTATCTCAGTGGTTTTCCCACCTGCTGCATGAGTGCAAGGACCTGAGTTCGATCCCCAGTACCAAAAAAAGAAAATAAAACAAAAAAAAGTTTAAAAGAAATGTAGATAAACTGGATAGAACTTATAATCAATAGAAGAATTATCCCAAAGCAAATAGAGAGAGGAATGAAAGGGAAAAGTTTTAGATAACTTAGTAGTTGGAATATTAAGGTAGTTGCAGAAGCAAAATAAGTAATGTATTCCTTTAAGATTTGCTTTTCCCATAACTCTTGTTGTTTAAGGTGATGGTTATCTGATTCTTTAACCAGTAACTTCATTATAGATAACATTTTAATCTAACAAAGTTGCAATGCCTGGGTAAATTTACAGTGTATATGTGCTTATCTTGTGTCTGTGATTAATGTACACATCAAAGACCACTAGGGATGAGGTAATGACTAACAAAGATATAAAAGAAGAGACTAACAGAATGCAGGGTGGACACTGACCAGACAGGTTTCTGGTGATCCCACCTGCTTGCAAGTAGAACTTTTATTATTTTACCCAAATTCTGTGTCTCCGTGTATTTCTTTCTGTGATTTCCAGAATGGAGATAACAAATAAAACAATCAGAGAGCTTACAGAAGACACTAATGCAAAGTTAGCTGAACTAAACAAAATGATACAAAACATGAATAATTAGTTTAGCAAAGAACTAGAGTCCATGAAAAAGTTCAAAACAGAAATCTAGGAAATTAAAAATTATATTAAAAGCATGAGCAGCAGAAGTGACCAATATGAGGACAAAATATCATAATTAGAAGACAGCAATGCTTTCAAAGAGCAATTGCTCAGAGATACCTTAAAAACAAGAAAACATTTAAAAATGGATTAAATGTCTGCTAGCTGATGCAAGGAAGACTAACATAAGATTAATTGGAATAAGTGAATAATCAGAAGAGCACAAAGGGCATAACAAAATCTATTTACAGAAATAATAGCAGAAAAATTCCAAATATTGGGAAATAATTCAACACACAGAGAACTGAGGCATATAGAACCTAAAACAACCACAATCAAAAGCGAACTTCTCCATGTCACATCATAGTCTAAATATCAGAAGTCCAACACAGGGACAGAATCTTAAAAGCTGCTTAGAGAAGGGCAAAGAATCAATATAAAGGTAAACCAATTATAATTATAGTAGACTTCTTAACACAAATACTGGCAAGGCAGCCTTGCAGTTAAGTGTTTCAAGCCCTATGAAACAACAACATCCAACCCAGACTTACATATCCTGAAAAACTTTCTTTCCAAATTGATGGAGAAGGGCCGGGGATTTAGCTCAGTGATTCCGGTGCCTGCTTTGCAAGCACAAGTACCCAAGTTCAATCCCCGAAAAAAAAGAAAAAAAATGGTGGAGAAATAAGATATTTCCATGACAAAGAGCACCTCAAGAAACTCATGTACATCCAAGCCAGCACTTCAAAAAGTTTTCAAGGATAGCCTAGGAAGAGAAAATAAAACCAACAATGCCTAAATATCTAATAAATTGAACACATAAGACAAGATAAGCAGTTAAGCAGAAGAGAGTGGGGGAGGAAACCAGCAACAAGAAAATCATGCAATGGCAAGAATAAGTCTATACCTTTCAGCATAACTATCAATATGAATGGTCTCAATTCCCCAATCAAAAGACACAGATTGACAGAGTGGATCAAGAAATAAAACTCAACAATATACTGTATACAAGAAACACATTTAATCCAACAAAGAAATTCACAGATTAAAAATCAAAGGATGACTGGTCTGATGGCACATGCCTGTAATCCCAGCACTTGGAGGGTGAGGCAGGAGGTTCACTGCAAGTTCAAGGCCAGTTTGAGCTACATAGTGAGTTCAAGACTAGCTTGAACTACATAGCAAGACCTGGTCTCAAAACAACAAAAGTCAAAGAATGAAAAACAATATTCTGTGCCACAAGAACTCAGAAAAAAAGCAGGAGTAGCTATTCTCATTATAGACAAAGTGGATTTCAAGCCAAAATTGATCAGAAGAGGCAAAGAAGGTCACTATATATTGGTTAAGAGAACAATTCAACACGAAGCAATAACAATTATAAATATATATGAACCAAACACTGGTCCACCCAACTTCATAAAACAAACACTATTGGACATGAAAGATCAGATAAAGGCCAACACAATTATAATGTGGAACCTCAATAGCCCACTATCACAAACAGATGAACAGACAAAATATCAACAAAGAAATATCAGAGTTGAACCAAAGTTTTGAACAAATTGAAATAATAGATATTTATAGAGTGTTCCACCCAACAACAACAGAATACACATTCTTCTCAGCAGCACATGGAATTTTCTCCAAAACAGTCCACATGCTTAAGTAAAGGCAAAATAATCAAAATGCATATTATCAGACTATGGGGCAAAGAGACAAGAAATCAATAGCAAAAGAAAACACAAATAATGAAAAAGCCTAGAAACCTAATAATAGACTCCTAAATAAACAGTGGCTTATAGAAAAAATCAAGGATAACATAAAATGGTTTCTGGAACTAAACAATGCCACTATAATATACCAAACCTATGCAACACAGTGAAAGCAGTCCTAAGGAGAAGTTTATAGCTGTGAATGCCCATGTCAGAAAAAAGTAAGCACAAATAAGTAACCTCTTCATGCAAAGTCCTAGAAATACAAGAACAATTCAAATCCAAAGCTAGTACAGGAAGGAAATTGTAAAGATCAGAGCAGAAATTAATGGAATTGAGACTACAAAAAAAATACAAAGAATCAATGAATTGAAGACCTAGTTCTTTGAAAGCATAAACAAAATAGATGAACTCCTAGCCAACCTTACCAAAAAAAAGGAGGAAAAGACCCAAATCAATGCAATTAGAAATGAAAAAGTTGAAACCATAACGGACTTTGCCAAAATCCAGAAGATTATTAGTAACTACTTTGAGAACCTGTACTCTATTAAAATTGAGAATTCAGAGGTAATGGATAGATTCCTAGATATGTATGAACACCAAACCTGAACCAAGAAAATATAAAAACCTTGAATAAGCCAATATCAGGCAAGAGATCAAAGAAGTAAATAAAAAAAAATTCTACCTACTGAGAAAAGCCCAAGTTCCAATGGATTCACTCCAAAATTCTACAAGAACTTTAGGGAAGATCTAATGCCAATACTCCTCAAACTCATTAATGAAATTGAAAGGGAAAGAGCACTCCCAAAATCATTCCTGGAAGGTAGCATTACCCTGATTCCAAAACCAAAAAAGGTCCCAACTGAAAATTAGAACTATGGCCAATCTCTTTAATGAACATTGATGCAAAAATCATCAACAAAATATTGGCAAATAGGATGGAAAAAACATAAATATTATACATCTTGACCAAGTAAAATTCATCCCAGAGATGCACAGATGGTTCAACATATGCAAATCAATAAATGCAGTACATCATTTAAACAGAAGCAAGGACAAAATATCACATGATCACCTCAATTGATGTAGAAAAAGCCTTTGACAAAATCCAACATCCATTCATGACAAAAACTCTGAAGAAAATAAGCATAGAAGGACCTTATCTCAATCTGATAAAAGCCACTTATGATGAACTAATGGTCAACATCATATTAAATTAGGAGTTGCTGAAAACTTTCTCTCTAAGATCAAGAACAAGACAAGGATGCCCATTATCACCACTACTGTTCAATATAGTTCTCAAAATATTAGTCAGAGAAATTAAGTAAGCAAGACAAAAAAATAAAAGGGATATGGATAGGAAAGGAAAAAAATCATATTATCATTATTTATAGATAACATGATCCTCTACTTTAAGGCCCCCCCAAATTCCACCAAAATACTCCTAGAATTAATAGCCAAATTAAACAATGTATCAGGATACAAAGTCAACACACAAAAATTTATAGCATTCCCATACACTGATAATAAATTCACTGAGAAATAAGGAAGACAATATATTTCACTATAGCATTAAGAAAAAAGAAATACATTGGAATTAGCCTAACCAAGGAAGGGAAAGACCTCTGCAGCTATAGTACTCTGACAAAGGAGATCAAAGAAGACATCAAAAAATGGAACAATATCTCCTGTTTTTGGACAGGCAGAACCAATATAGTCAAAATGGCCATACTTCCAAAGCTGATATAAAGGTTTAATGCATTCCTCACAGAACTAGAGAAAACAATCCTAAAATTCATGTGGAACCAGAAGACACCTAGAATAGCAAAAGCAATCCTGGGAAACAAGAGCAAGGCAGAAGGAGTCACAATTCTGGACTTCAAGTTATACTACAAAGCGGCAGTGATAAACACAGCATGGTCTTGGATAAATAAATAAATAAATAAATATAAAAAATACATGTGGATCAATGGAATAAAATAGAGCAGTAGTGCCCAAACTGCAACCTAAAGCCCACTCATTTATTGCAAAGTGCCAACACCACAATTAAATCTGAATATCGAGGTTTTAGTTTAGAAAAAACAACTCATACAACTCGTGATGACATCACAGAGAGGGTTTTGCTTGCTCGCTGTGGCACATATACTGTAGGTTCACCATCACAGAAATAGAGAGTGCAGAAACAATCCCAGGCACGTTCAGCTACCTGATCTTTCACAAAGGGACCAAAAACTTATATAAAGGAAAGATAGTCTCTTTAACAAATGGTGCTGAAAAACTGACTATCCACATGAAGAAGACTGAATCTGGACCCATCTCTCTCACCAAGTACTAAACTAAAACAAAAATGGATCAAAGATCGAAAAGAGAAACAGGGCCGGGGATTTAGCTCAGTGGTTCTGCCACCTGCCCCGAAAGTGCAAAGACCCGAGTATTCCCAGGACCAAAAAACAAAGAAAGAAAGAAGAGAGAGAGAAACAACCTGCTGGAAGACAAAACAGGTAAAATTCTTGAATACATGGGCATAGGCAAGGATTTTCTGAACAGAACTCTAGTTGCACAAGAGATAACCCCAAGAATCAATAAATGGGATAATATCAAATTAAAAACTTCTGTTCAGCCAAGGAAACAGCCAGCAGAGTGGAGAGACCACCAGAAATTTTTTTCTGGCTACTCCTCAGAGGACTAATACCTAGAATATATAAAGAACTCAAAAATTGGACACCCCCCCACATAAAAGACCTAATCCAAAAATGGGCAACTGAAATGAACAGACACTGCTCAGAAGAAGTAATACAAATCCTTTAAATACTTGAAAAAAAGGTCAATATCTCTGGCCATTAGAAACTCAAAATAAAACAACATTGAGATTCTATCTTACTTTAGAAAGAATGGCTATCATCAAGAAATTAGATAACAACAAATACTAGCAAGGCTGGGGTGGGAGGAGAAACTTTCTTCATTGTTAATGGGAATGTGAATTACAACCATGATGGAAATCAGTACGCAGATTCCTCAAGAAACTAAAACAAGAAATTCCATTTGATCCAGCTGTTCCCCTCCTAGGTGTCTTCCTGAGTTAATCAAATTTCAGAGAATCATGCATACCCATGTTTACAGCAGCACAATTCACAATAGCTACATCTTGGAAATAGCCTATATATCAATCAACAGATGAATAGATAAAATGTGCTATTTATACATAATAGACTAGTGCTCACTTTGGCAGCACATATACTATACATAATAGACTACTACTCTACCATAAAAAAAAATAAACTTGAGTCATTTATAGGAAAATGGATACACCTTAGGCCATAATATTAAGTGAAATAAATCAGACACAGAGGATAAAATATCACATAGTTTCTCTATGGGAAACCCAAAATATAAAGAAACAGCAAAATAGAAGATAGAGATATAAATAAAGAGCAAAATGGGCCGAGGAATTAGCTTAGTGGTTCCGCCACCTGCCTCACAAGCATAAGGTACCGAGTTTGATCCCCAGTACCAAAAAGAAAAGAAAAGAAAAGAAAGAAAGAAAGAAAGAGTGAGGAAAATATAAAAAGAGTTGGAGGGAAGAGGGAAGGAGGATAGGGAAAAAAGGCAGGAAGGACAGAAGGGGAAGAGAACATAAAGGGAATTAAGATGTGTTATGCACATGTACTAGCTCCTCACAATTAGTATAATCATTATGTACTGCAAAGATATACTAATAAAACATTTAAAAAAGAAGTAGACTGACAGAATGGATTAAGAAGCAAAATCCAGCAATATGCTGTATACAAAAAACACACCTAATTCAAAAGGAAATTCATAGACTGAAAGTAAAAGGATGGAAAACAGTTCTCCATGCCACAGGAATCCAGAAAAAAGCGGGAGCAGCTATCTTATTTGCAGACAAAGTAGATTTCAAACCAAAACTAATTAAGAGAGACAAAGATGGTCACTACATCCTTGTGAAGGGAACAGTCCAAGAGGAAGAGACGACAATCCTAAATATATATGCTATACAAACAAATATACTATACAAAACAAATATTAAAGGACATGAAAAACCAAATAAGCACAAATACAATAATAGTGGGGGACCTCAATATATCACAAGTAGACAGATCATCTTGACAAAAAAATCAAGAACAAAATTCTAGAACTGAATGAAACTTTTGAACAAACGGACTTAATAGACGTTTACAGAGTGTTCCACCCCACAAAATCAGAATACACGTTCTTTTTGGCTGCACACGGGTCATTCTCCAAAATAGACCACATGCTAGCTCATAGGACATGTCTAAGTAAATGTAAAAGAAGTGAAGTGACCCCCTGTATACTATCAGACCATAGTGCAACAAAATTGGAGATCAATAACATAAGAAACCACAAAACAACCACAAACACATGGAAATTAAATAACACCCTCCTGAACAACCAATGAGTCACAGAGGAAATTAAAGAAGAAAGTAGACAGTTTCTACAAGTAAATGATAATGCCAGTACAACATACAGAAATCTACGGGACACAATGAAAGCAGTTCTATGTGGCAAATTCACAGCAGTGAATGCCCATATTAGGAAAACGGAGAACACAAATAACCTAAAGCAGAACCTCAAGCTCCTAGAAAAAGAAGAGCATAACAAACCCAAAGCTCATACAAGAGAGGAAATTATAAAGATCAGAGCAGAAATCAATGCAATTGAGACTAAGAGAACAATAAAAAAAATAAATCGCTGGGGATTTAGCTCAGTGGTTCCGGCACCTGCCTCGGAAGCGCAAGGTCCTGAGTTTGATCCCCGTACCAAAAAAACAAAAAAACCTGGGCCAGGAATTTAGCTCAGTGGTTCTGCTGCTTGCCTCACGAGCGCAAGGACCTGAGTTCGATCCCCGGTACCAAAAATAAAATTAAAAAAAATTAAAAAATCAATAAATCAACTCTTTGATTTTTCAAAAGAATAAATAAAATTGATAAACCTTTAGCCAATCTTATCAAAAAAAGGAAAGAAAAGGCTCAAGTCCATGCAATTAAGAACAAAAAAGGTGAAGTCACAATAGACCCAGCAGAAATCCAGAGGATCATCAATACCTACTTCGAGAACCTGTACTCAAATAAAATGGAAAACACAGAAGAAATGGACAGATTCCTAGATACATACGAATTGCCAAAGTTAAATGAAGAAGATATAGAAATTCTAAATACTCCAATTACAATCAGTGAAATTGAAAATGTAATAAAAAATTTCCCAACAAAGAAAACCCCAGGTCCCGATGGCTTCACTGCTGAATTCTACAAGACATTTAAGGAACTATCGCAATTACTCTTTAAACTCATCAAGGAAATTGAAAGGGAAACAAGGCTTCCAAATTCATTCCGGGAAGCAAGTATTGCTTTGATTCCAAAACCAGGGAAGGACCCAACCCAAAAAGAGAACTGCAGGCCAATCTCCCTAATGAACATAGATGCAAAAATCCTCAAGATACTGGCAAAACACAATGCAGAGGGTCATGAAGAAGATCATACACCCTGACCAAGTCAGATGTATCCCAGAGATGCAAGGATGGTTCAACATATGTAAATCAATAAATGTAGTACACTATATTAACAGAGTCAAGGACAAAAACCATATGATCATCTCAGTAGATGCAGAAAAGGCATTTGACAAAATCCAACACCCGTTCATGATAAAAACCCTACAGAAAATTGGAATAGAAGGTCTTTATCTTAACCTGCTTAAGGCTATCTATGAAAAACCAACAGTCAACATCACACTAAATGGTCAAAAACTGAAAATTTTCACACTAAAATCAGGAACAAGAC
Organism: Heterocephalus glaber; assembly: GCF_053883595.1. NCBI lineage: Eukaryota > Metazoa > Chordata > Mammalia > Rodentia > Bathyergidae > Heterocephalus > Heterocephalus glaber. The sequence continues at coordinate 26,508,884 of NW_028258296.1, read as the reverse complement.
AAGGATGCCCACTATCACCACTCCTGTTCTATATAGTCCTGGGAACATTAGCCACAGCAATTAGAAAAGAGAAAGAAATAAAAGGAATAAAGATGGGAAAGGAAGAAGTTAAACTGTCATGATTTGCTGATGATATGACACTTCACATAGAAGACCCAAAAAACTCTGCCAAAAGACTTCTAGACTTAATTGACAGATTCAGTAGAGTAACTGGATATAGGTCAACACTCAAAAACAATACCCTTTTTATACACAAAAAACAGACTCACAGAGAGAGAAATTAGAGAAACAATTCCTTTTATAATAGCATCCAAAAAAAATGAAATATCTAGGAATCAATCTAACAAAGGAAGCAAAAGGCCTCTACACTGAAAACTACAGCACTCTGAAAAAGGAGATCGAGGAGGATATAAGAAAATGGAAAGACATCCCTTGTTCCTGAGTAGGAAGAATCAACATAGTGAAAATGGCCATACTTCCAAAACTACTATATAGATTTAATGCAATGCTGAGTGAAATTCCAACAATATACATCACAGAACTAGAGAAAACAATACAAAAATTCATTTGGAACCAGAAGAGACCTAGAATAGCAACAGCAATTCTAAGCAACAGAGACATGGCTGGTATCACAATCCCCAACTTGACCCTATACTACAAAGTTACTGTGACAAAAACAGCATGGTACTGGCAAAGAAACAGACCCGAGGATCCGTGGAATAGATTAGAAGATGCAGAAACAACTCCAGACACATTCAGCCACCTCATCTTTGACAAAGGAGCCGACCACCCTCATTGGAGGAAAGATAGCCTATTTAATAGATGGTGTGGGAAAAACTGGATTTCAACCTGCCAAAGATTAAAACTAGACCCATACCTTTCACCATGCACTAAACTAAGATCGAAGTGGATTAAAGATCTAAATGTTAAGACAGAAACACTAAGCTTGCTGGAAGATAAGTTAGGCAGAACTCTTGAAGACATTGGCATAGGAAAAGACTTTATGAACAAAACCTCAGTAGCACGGGAACTAACACAAAGCATCAACAACTGGGATGTCATCTTATTAAAAAGCTTCTCCACTACAAGAGAAACCACCAACAGAGCTAAGAGACAGCCTACAATGTGGGAAAAAAAATTTCAGCTGCTGTACCTTAGACAAAGGTCTACTATCTAGAATATATAAAGAACTGAAAAAAAAAATCAGACCCCTCCCCCCAAATTCAAAGACCCAATTCAAAAATGGGCATCTGCAATGAACAGACATTTTTCAGACAAAGGAGTAAAAGCAGCAAATAAATATATGAAAAAATGTTCAACATCACTGGTCATTTGAGAGATGCAGGTGAAAACAACACTGAGATTCCACGTCACCCCAGAAAGAATGGCTGCTATCAAGAAATCAACCAATAACAAATGCTGGTGGGGCTGTGGGAAGAAAGGAACCCTTCTCCATTGGTGGGAGTGGAGACTGATGCAACCACTGTGGAAATCAGTATGGAGTTACCTCAAAGAACTAGGGCTAGAGGTCTCATTTGACCCAGCTATCCCCCTGGTGGGTATCTTCTCAAAAGAATTAAAAGAATCATACCACAGCGATATATGTGCACCCATGTTTATAGTGGCACAGTTTGTAATAGCTGGAGCAGGGAAACAGCCCAAGTGCCCATCAATTGGAAACTGGATAAAGACGATGTGGGGTTTTTTATAAAATGGAGTACTACTCAGCCATAAAGAATGAGAAACTAGACACATTTATAACTAAATGGATGCATATTGAGGCCATCCTCTTAAGTGAAAGAAATAGGACACACGTGTAAATACCGAATAGTTTCTCTAATGTGAGAAACTGAAAGGGTAAATAAGAATTAAAATGATTAAAATGAATAATTGATAATTTTAAATAGGAAGCAAAGGTCCAAAGTGGTAGGGGTGGTGAGAGGGGAAGTGGAAAGGAAAGAAGGGAAAGGGAAAATTATGAGAAAAGAAAAAAAAATGGAAACAAAGTCTATGTAAATAAGGAAGGGTGGAGGGGGTGAAGGGCGCACAGGTAATGGGGAAAAAAATTAAGAACCAAGATACATCATGTATAAGTACAAGCACCCAACGATAAGTGTAAATGCATTGTATACCTAAAATGTACCAATAAAAGAATTTAAGGGAGAAAATTAAAAATAAAAAAATAAAAAATTAAATTAAAACCCCCCCAAAACTATCACAAACCTCTGCAACTCACCACTAAAGTGGCTATAACAAAATCAAATTTTGGCAAGGATGAGAAGAAATGAAACCATAAAATGGAACAGCTAATTTATATAACTGGTAACTTCTCAAAATGTTATATGTGTATTTGTCATATAATCAAGAAATTCTACTCCTAAGTACCTACTCAAGATAAATAAAGACAGAATTGCATGAAGATTTACATGCAAATATTCATAACTACACTATTCATAATATCCCAAACTTTAATTAATCCAAATATCCATCAATTAGTATATAGATAAACAAATGTATACAATATATCCACACAATGGATCACTGTTCAACAATAAAGGAATGAATGACTGATAGATGCAACAACATAATGAACTTCAAACACATGAGAAATAGAAAATGTTCGACACAAAGATGTTTTGGATGATTTCATTTATATGAAAGTTGTAGAAAATGCAAAAGTATAGAGAATGAAAGATTAGTGGAGATGGCATGGAGATGGATTGCAAAAGGGTAGAAGAAAACTTTATGGTCGGATGAAGTACTCTAAACTTGGATTATTACAATAGTTATGATTCTACAACTGTATAAATTTCCTTAAAATCAGGTTGTACCCTTATAATAGGTAAATTTCTTCATATATAAATTATATTTCAAGAAAGCTGTTAAAAGAAAAGACAGAGAAATCCCTAGAGAAGTCTTTGGGGGAAAGGCTGGTGTGTGTATGTGTGTCTCTGTGTGTGTGTGTGTGTGTGTGTATGTGATGTGTGCTTTTTCCTGTGGTAGAACTTAAGTATAGTAGAAAAGCACAGGGGTTCTCAAACCCGACTGGTCTGAATCTTGGTTCTACCACTTACTAAATGTATGAACTGGAGATAAATTATACACCCTCTTCAAGCTTCAGCTTTGCCCTCTATGTAGTGGGGCTAATAATAAACCCCAAAGCAGTAGTGAGCATTTACGTTAATATATGTAAAGTGCTTAGCCTAGAGCCCGACAACACAGAAGGTGCTTACTGTGAGAATATTCTGAACCAATCACTTTAACACAAATTCAGACTGCAGGGTTGTGAGTTCTCCGGGTATATTGTAGCAGAACTGCAAGACTCATTGACCTGATTTAGCAGCTTTCTTAATGAAGGCAACTGGGAAAATGGATCCAAAGCCTTGGTTTCCAATATTACTTCTGCTGTGATCACAGCTTATGACTATAATAGGGTTCCTTAGCCTGGGTTTCTGGGTTTCTAAAACGTGTCTTTCCTCCCAAATGGGTTTGTTAGGATGTGTCAGCAGAAGTCAAGGCTCATTGCCAACATTAACTGTGTCCCATGTAAGGTAAGGATGGCACAGAGCACAGGGTGGGGCTTGGGGCCCAGCATGGGAGGGAGATAAATTGGACAAGGTCACTGTGCCTATGGGCTGGAATATGTGAAGAGTGGCCTAGCAGGAGGCCATGGAAATTTTCACAAACCAAACTTGGCATTTAGAGCCAACTGGAAAGTTGTGAACACAGGATGTTGCTGAAAACGGTACTGGGCAGGGTTGCTACCTGAGGTTTTGGCAGGCTTTACCCCCTGCCAGTTGATTACAGAAGGATGTTGGGTCATCAGGAAACAGGGATTTGAAAGGATCCCACAGGAAGGTGTGAACAACAACAGATGCAGCAGAAAAACAGCCAGGCGAGGTCTTACTAGGGGAAGGTGTAGAATAGGATGGAGACTTTTGAGTTCTCACTTTCTTCAACACGTTAGAAACTTCTTAGGGAGGAGCCCAGCTGGCATTGTGATAGATTTCTCTACCTTCCCCTCTCCTCCATCAACACCTCCTGGAAGAGAAGGGAAGTAACCTCTAGAGGAGGCTGCTCATTTCTGGCTCAGGATGCTGGCAGTCCTCTGGGTAAGAGTTTGTAGTGCACACATGCTTATTTTTGGATATCTAGTTCATGAACCTACTTTATTTTAGGGGAAATTTATTTTTCCCCATTATGTACAGTCTTCATGGGGCTGTCGATATAAGCATGCTTCCCTCTTCTCTGGTCAGTTAAATTCTCTTTTGGACTCTGAATTGAGGTGAGCTGTAGATAAGAATAGGAACAAAACCTATTGAAGAGCTGACTCCATGACCTTCACTAACCCTTCACTCCTACTACTTGAATCCCAGTTTGGCTCTTACCTGTTCTTCCATTCTGTGAAGCCCTTGTATCATTGTATTAAGTTGCTTTGCTTGAGTAGACTGTGGTCCATTTCTGTTACAAACAACATACATAGAACATGGCTATAGCATTTGCTTGGGGTAATTTTCATGAGGAACGTGCAAGGGAGTAAAAGAATCTAACTTCAGGCATCTGTCTTCAGTCTTCAGATTCCTTGACTTTCTAGCTATGTAATCACTAAATCCCTCTGTGCCTTAAATTCTTCTGTAAAATGGAAATATTATTACTTTGTAGCACTATAAAATTAAATGCATTTATTCATTCATGTAATATTTGCTGGGCAGCCACCATTTTCCTAGAACTCTGTGAGGAAAGAGTATTGAGATATGAACAAGACAGACGTTGTATAGTTCCAGTCTTCATGGAGCCTTCTTCCCTAATGGGAAGAAAAGATATTGAATATAGGTTTACAAGTCTGATGATGTTATGAGAGAAAGTCAAGGCACCATGGGTGCACTTAACAAGAGGACTCAAGGAATCCAGCAGAGGGCCATGTAAGTAAGTCCTTTAATAAATGTGACTTGCTTTCTTCTTTTCTCCTGGTTGTTTTCTTCATCGTGACATTTTGCATTTTGCACAAATGTTTTCTTCTTCATTATTGATGGTGCACTTATATCTTATACTTGCAGTAGTATTAGGACACACCAAAGAATCCTTCAGCAGCTGACTGACATCTCATATTGTATTTGAAGCATAAATTTGAATCCACTCTCCCTAAAACACGGGCCAGTTTCACAGGTGGGAGTCCTCATCCCAGGTATAAACGGAGACCAAGCTTAACAAGGTCTAGCAAAAGTCAAGATGAAAAGTCTTGCCAAAAGTTCTATTGAAAACAGGGTGAGCGCCATCTCTGGTCCACGAGGTACATATCTAGCACCAAAAATGAAACTTACACAACTTAAGCACAGAAGAGATTTCCCAGAAGGATACTAGAGTAGCTCACAGAATTGAAGAATGAGCTGAAGGAACAGACCTCAGGTGAAGTGAGAACAAGGGCAGCCCCAGTGAAAAGTCTTTTGAATTTCCCTTCAAGATCTGTCTTTAATGGGACTAAGTTAAAGTCCCACTCCCTAAAAGTTTCAAATATCTGGAAGTGACAGTTTGAGGAAACCAGTTTTTTAGGTATAATCCCTAGATTAATAAACTATAGTAGGATGTGTCTGGATGATTTGGTAGAATCACAGAACACTGCTGTGATAACTGGAGTACCACTTGTGTGTACAGATTTTCCTGATGAAAATAAAGCTGTTGATGCCTGGGCATATACCCCAATTTAAGTCTCCTACAGCCATCTTTCTAGTGTATTAAATATGTGTGTTATCCTCCTTCCCCTGCCAAAATTTGGCAGTGAGAGGGTGGGATAAATACAACTCCAAAGCAAAGCAATTTTAACAGTTCAGCAGTCACTGAACACTAACTGTCTAAAGAACTATGGTAGATACTTGGTGGAGAAAGGGATGAAGTTAGGATCTGAAAATTAGTAAGACTTGGCAACTGCTCAAAGACAAAATAGACATACAAGCTGTGACAATGCAAGGGAGGATAAAGGAAGTGATGCTCCTAAAAGTGGTACAAAGTTCCTTGAGATTTTATAGTATGAACAGATTTGCTAAGATTTATATCCAGGGAAAAACTAAAAAGCTAGAGTCCAGATTTTCCTTCTTATTGGAACTTCATCATATGCTAGAAAAACTATACATTACTTCATGTAGAAGGGAACACAATGTTCTTATTTCCACCTACTGCAGCCCAGCTGCCAATTCAAACATCTGCCACCCCTTAAAAGTGCGATTAAGGAAGCATTGGGTTTGGGGGCTCATGTGCCATAGCTAAGCCCCTACCTGGATGGACTGTGTAAACATGGTGTCTGGGGAGGAAAATGAAATTACTGGAGGAGTCGTGCCTATATTCCTATGAAGATTTCACATGTTCCATCAGGAAAAATTTCTGAAAGTCTGTAAGCACAGCAAAGAGAAAGTACTGTAGAATTCTTGATGATAGGGTAAAGAGTAGTTCTTAGCTGATAACACTGCTATACAAGGAGAGTTCGCTGAAACATTTCATAACTCAAGAGTCCAAGCCTGAGGCCATGCTGTTGCAACATATTTGGATCCATCTCACATTGTGATGATGACAGAGTGGGAAGAATTTAAACATCTCGATCTCATTAGGATTATCAAAACAATCTTGTTTTACTGAGCACACCAAGGTGCATCTCGTGACCTCTCAAGCTCAGAGATCAAGTTAGGATCTGATGTAGGAATGGAGAAATGCAATGACTTCTGCACATACTACCCAGTAGCTCCCAGAGACATAGAAGAGGTAGAGGCAAAGAGTTTATAGAGGAAGGGAAGGCTAAAGAAGAAAATTAGGGAGGGAACAGGTGTATATATCTGGGACAACAGAAAAGGTAAAGGAAAAGAGAGACCCTGGAGTTGCTTAGCAACATTGTTGTTAGAGTCTAGCACTGCTTCCTCTGCTGAAGTGGGGATAGTGAGTACAACAGAACCATCTCACTTTTGGCAGTAGGGAGATGATCAGTAGAGTAAGGGGGAAAATGAGCCAATCAATCAATATTTCAGTAGATCTGTTTTTCACTGCATTTTCCTCAACTTGTGAACCTAGGTGCAAGGAAGCCTTCAGCGTTTGTCCTTGGAAAGACAAACACATGTCAGATACTGTATCTCCTCACCCTGAATACATACACTTCTAGAATGTCACTTTTCTTTTAACCCAGTATTCACCCTCCACAGCTGGGTCAGAGCTTAGAACCTCTGCTTAGAAGTTGAGCACTCACACTTACTCAGAAAGGAAGCCTAGGCTAGGCCTCAAATACAGACTTCTGAAACTTATCTCCAAATGAGGTTGTGTTAGATTGAAGAACAGTTTGTTTTCTAGGTTTAAAAAATGGTGGAATAGCAGCAATTTCATATGACTTAATTCTATACATAAACTCATTATAAAGTGTGTTTAAAATGTGTTAATTTGTTAAATGAAAATATTTTTGTAAACTTGTTTTGTCATCTTATTTTTAAAAAATAATGTATTGGGATCCTTGAAAAAATGGAAGTGAGCTAGGCCCTTCTTCACTCTGAGAGACTCTGGCTAAAGCCAACTTTTACCTTTATTGTGGAGCCTTCACAGAGCTCAGGAGGCCTCATATATGAGCATCATTTGCTGCTCAAGACCCAGAGAACATCTTACCAAGTACTTCTTGTGATCAAGTCTGAGTCTTTTTTTTCCCTAGGTGTTACACCCCAGCCTCATTTCCCATAACTATCTAGATGAACATAGGTTTTCCTGTTGTATATTTTTAAATCATCATATCTGTTTTGTCATCAAACAGATGTTGATAAACATCTATTTTAGCACTTTAAACTTCGTGTGGCCTTCCAAACTCTTGATCTGCAAACTATGTTTAACTTTCTACAAAGTTTGACATCAGTTTTAAATTCACTCACTGAAAAGTCTATCATAAAACCTATTTAGTGAAACTGCTAGCAAATCTTACCTGGAAGACTCTGAATATAGATGCTTTTGTAGTAAAGGAAGACTGGTGTACTACCAGTGTACTACCTACTACCATTCCTCCACCTCTCATTCAATAATTAAAAAAACCAAAATATATCCTTCACTACGGACATGCTGTTTGTATGCTTATAGTACAGTCATATGAATGTTCATTTGCAACAAATATTGAGATCTGATTATGTACAGGTACCCCTGTGGGTACATGAACTAGACAGTAGTACATAATACTCTCACCTATTCTTGTTATGGAACTCATACTCTAATAGATGGTACAGGCAAGAGAGACAGATAATATAGTGCTATGCGCACCATAACAGTAAGGTAGTCAGGCTACCAAGTGCTGTGGGAGCAGTCATCCTTAACATAGAGTTTGTGCCAAGCACTGCTTAGGTTCCAGAAGAGATGATAAGTACACTAGGAGGCCTGTTTGATGAAGGAACATTTGAGTAGCATACAGAATAATGAGCAGGATGCTTATGAGCAGGACAGGGAACTGACAGGAAAGAATACAGTATCCTGAACTCAGAATGAGAGGTCAAGTACTCTTCCTAATGGCAGTGATGCATACACTAAGAGTTGAAGAATGAAGAGGAGTTAGCCAGGTAAAGAAGGCTGAGTTTGGTGGAGAAGTGCTCTAAGCAGGACAAACAGGATAAGAAAAAGCCCAGAAGAGAAGTTTGTGGCTGGAAAGATGAAGAAGTAATGTGATCACTAGCTCCCCCTTTGCCTGAAAGGTTTAACTGTGTAAGGGCTATGTGTACATGCATGCATGTGTGTGTATATGTGTGTATGTGTGTGCGTACATGCTTTTCTCTTATTAGAAGACTGATATACTAGTTCAAACATGTTTGGGCTGCTTCCTCACAGGATATGTTGAAGGAATTCCTGCCATCTGGTGGACAGAGAAGTCATATCACAATGTGTAGAAAATTGGCATTATTATAGTTTCAGGCTCACAGCATCCCAGATTATGGCATTTCCATTCAGTGGTTTAAAAGTCCTGATGTACTTTTTAAAAAAAGGAAGAAATACACAGGAATATTCTCAGGCAATGCTGTCTTTTATGAAAACATGAAGGAAAGTGAGGAGACGAGAAGGAGGAGAGAGGGAGGAAGGGAAACAATCATGTACGTACTTGTGCCAACACGGCATTTAGGAAGCATACTCTCACCTATCCTTCCAAACAGTAGGCACATAAACCCATTTTGCAGCTGAAGAAACTGAGTTCAGAGAAGAGCTAGCCTTGGCTGACTCCCTGTTGGACTGCTACCAGTCAGGGTTTATCTTTTGGTCAACAAAGGGTAAGCAGGAGGCATAAAATATTTCTCAGTTGTGACACTGATACTTTTAAACTTAAGATCCCAGGGAAAATGTTCAAGGTTCCATTTGGTACTCAAAGACATTGGAACAATCTAAGTCATATACATATCAGTTGGTCTCCAAAAGAGAGATAGCCTTAGATGTCACGTTATAATGGATGCATTTTCAGAGCTAAAAAGCAGAATGTTTTTCTAACAGTTTCATAGTACTGTACTTCTGGTTGAGAAGAAGTCTTAAAAATTCAATTTGGATGCAGAAATGTTAGAACTTGTTCTCAAAACACATCAATGAATTTTCAGAATTGAAACTCTCACAAAAAAATTCAGGATGAATAGGATCCTACATGTGTAAGGATGACTGGTATTAGCAAAGCATGATCAATGTGTATATTATGCTTTCCCATGATCCTTTATACCTCTAAGTCCTTAGAGCAATTTTTTTGATTGGTGTTATATTTGGCACACAAGTAGGAGCTAAAAACATAACTACAGGTATGAAATTTTTTGCTCACCAGCTACTTATACAAGGATGTAACGGGTTATTACAGATAAAATGTCCAAAAGCTGTTCCTTCTCTCCACTGAAGTCAACACAATGGAAATAGAGCACCAGAAAACTGGAGTGGAGAAATTAGTATGGAGATGGTTGGGATGGAGCCCCAGGGAGCTGAGAAGACTCAGGACAGATCACCAAGGGAAAACAGTATAATCCTTTAGATGTTCTAGAATTAAAGGACCTATCTGGAATTATTAATATACACTAGGATTGTTCTGGTTCACGTTCCTAGTCAACTCCAAAGTTTTGACTGAGTACTTCAGTCTCTACAATGGGGTTATGAAATGTGGGGGAATACAGAACACAATCTTCACCTTCAAGAAACTTATAATCTGTATACAGGAGATCCAGGAATGGTCATTTGGACTGATCAGGTAAGTCTTTGTAGGGGGAGAAGTGAGACTTCTTATGGCCTAATAAGAATGAACATATTTAGGATGCACACATTGGAGGGAAAGACCCTTTTGACCTACTCTGAATCTAAAGCATGGAATCAGAGACTTTCCTTTATTTCATTTATATTTTTTATGGAACAAGAGGAGGGAGCAGGTCTACTGGAAAGAAATTACATAGGAGAAATGAGGTTTGGTTTGGTTTGGTCTTGCCAGTTGTCACTTCCAAATCAAATTGCACCAAACTTAAAAATATAGGCATACTTGTTAAGAGAGGTTTTGGCTTAATATTTTGCCAAGACAGCAAATTAGTTAAATGCAAGTTAAATACATTCACACAACTAATATTTATTGAGCTTGAACTCAATAAATGGTAGGCACTAGTTTAGACAAAATACATAAGAACAAGAAAGATACTTCCTCATAATATACAAAGATATGTAAGATGCTCGTATTCATTTTTCAGACATAAAAGTGATGTTTCCTTTTCTTGAGGAGTAAACATTTAATATTGCCATTACCTATGGAATTTTAAAATAAGATGAAAGAAAGGCACTCATACAGCACAAGGCATTAATCTTCCCAACCCTGGGGGAAAAGTGTATTTTAAAGAAGCTTTGGTAACATGTGCCTAAAGATTACTCATATACCTACCTACACATACAGTGTGACGGGTTTTGTTTTTAATCAGAGAATTTGGGTATAGGAAGATAATGATCAGCAACATGCCAGGAAAAAAATGCAAAAATTTCTACACAGTAAAAAGAAGCATTAAGATGAGTGTCTAGAGAAATTTGGAGGTGGATAGATTCCCCAGTCCCCAGTTCCTTTTTCTTAAAGACAGAGCTAAAATAACAATGTGAGGCTACAGAGCCATGCATCTGTTTCTGATTTATTTTCTTGGTATTGTCCTAGCTGGAGTCACTTCTAGATCACATGCTAGTCTATGGGAAAGTTACAGAAGGAATTTACACAGAGGGCAAATATATAATTAAATACACTTACAAAAACACACTATCAGTAATACAATGTAGATAGAGGACATATGCAAAACTTATGATTAGAAAGAAACCATCTGATGATTTTCATTTTCTGATTTGTGCCACTCACCCCACAATTGCTAAGTGCTCTGTTTTTACCCTTGATTGAAAGATGCCAGAAGCTCTTCCCTTGATCCATCTTCTTGGCTTCCTACTAGACAGCACTGGCATTCTCTAAATCTGCAACTAGAGACAAATCTTGAAGCTACTTCCTTCATAGGTTGTGATTAAAATTTTTAGTTCAGAATGTTCTTAAACAGTTGCTTCAGTCAGGTCTTACATGGAAACTGCTTAAAGGTTAGGACATGAAGTGTTCAATTCAATAGGATATTCTGCACGTGGGGTATGCTTGAATAGAAATCTATCCCATTTACATCTATTTTCTAATCTTTCTTTCCTTACAAAAGCTACGTATACACTCTTCAAATAATTGTTTGCTCATCCTTTTAATTCTTTTTCATCAATTGTTAATTTTCTAAAGCAATGAAAATAAAGGTGAGAGGCCAATTTTATCCTTTTAATTCATTCTCTTCTGAGAAAAGATTTAGGTCAAATTAACCTCTTACACTGCAATTCTATTCTGAACTACTCTTTAACAATTTTCTCAACCAATTTGCTATGACTTTCCTGAGATCACGCTTTTTCACTTTATATATCTAAAGCATCATTTACTAAATACTTGCGTTAGCACTTTTTGTGGTTGCTTTATTGAAAACTTTGCCTTAATTTGACATAGCATTAATTACTGTACTTCTGATTACTTATCTGGTATATAGTTAATGTCTACCTTTCAAGGAAGGCAGTTCAGACACATAATTTGACAAAATTAGGAAACAGCAACATCAGTTCTAAGAATATAGGAAAAAAGTCTGAAGAGTGAGCTGACATTACTGTCTGGAGTTAGTGTTAAAGACCACAGACAGCATGCACAAATGTAGGCGGAAACAATACATCTGCGGACACTGGCAGACAGCATTACCCGCCAGATTTGGCCAGTTTCTAAAGATAAATAACTTTTCAGTGATGTATAGGGCTGAAATTACATAGAACACAGAAATTACTAAGACCTAAGCCTACAACTTTTGTGGGTTTCAAGATTTTATGCAATCAATATTCTGACATCTGTAACACAACTGTCCCTAAAATAGTGATGCCAGAAATGAAGATACTAACATTACTTGATGACTTTTGTTCCAATTTTGAAATAAACTTGTCTAATTCCTTGAAATGACCATTCTTGAGCCACATTTTTATTTAGGTCATTAAGAACCATAATCATCCTTTTAAGGAAAAGTTTCATTAAAAATGCTAGAGAGCTGCAGCCTCTTTTGAAAACCAACACTTGTAGCTTGTTATAGTAATAGGTCTAAATGTCTAAGGCATATTTAATGAAAATACTCTTAACAATTTTATCTCAAGAGCCTGAGCAATAAGAATTTTAAAAGGCTGACAATGAAAAATAGTTGAATATTCTGGGAGTTTCCATTAAAATTGGAAATAGCACTAACTAGTTAACTTTTTAATCTTTCTCTAGAAGTGACTATTTTGCCTGAATATTTTAGGGAAGTATCTGCCATTATAAAATTATATTCCAAAGGCCTAAAAATCTCAATTACGCATCCTTGCTAGTTTTGATGAAACACTGGGAAATTTCCCCCCAAACTGTAGCAACATTCTCTAGTAGAATTACAATTCCCCAGGAACTAACTTGTAAAACAGTACTTTTAAAATACCAGCTCCATTTACCTCCCTTCTTGCATATCAACCAAGTTCCATCCTAACAGAAAGTGAACATGGACAGACTTGAATTCAAAACTTCCTGACAGAATGTCTCTCTCCATCCTTCTAGTAAAATTTTCTTCCTCCTAATTTGTTAACTTGTCAATCAAAATTTTCAGCTGAATAAAAAAACAACTTTCAGCTGAGTAAAGCTTTTTTTTTGGTTACTGAGATGATTTACTATTTCACTATTTGGGGCAAACATTCTATAAATTAAGTCAATTACCATCTCTTCTACAGCAAAATCTTCTTTCATATGTTACTTGAATACATTGTGACCAAAACATTTATATTACCTGTTATTACCAAAACAGTTAATATTAACCTATTATCACTATCTGCTGAAGAGAGCTATTCATTAATCTGAAGAAGTGGTCAAAAATTTAAAAGTTTTTCTTTTGTTACAAAGAGATGGGGGATCTCCCTGTTGCCCAAGCTGGTCCCAAACTTGTGGGCTCAAGTGATCCTCTCGCCTCAGCCTTCTGAGTAGCTGGGACTATAGGCAATGCCAACACATACTGGGGACCAAACCCAGAAACACTCATTGAGCTCCATTCCCCAGCCTTTTTAAAAAAAATTTTGAGGCAGGGTCTAAGTTGCCCAGGCTGACCTTGAACTTCTGCTCTCCCTGCCTCAGCCTCCTGAGTAGCTGGGATTATAGGTGTGCACCACTAAACTCGGCTAAACTATCATTTTTTAAATAAGTAGTCTGACAAAAATATAAAGGGATAATTTTACTAAACATACAAATTTAAGAACATTCAAGTTTTTTTTAATTACAGCATAAGACATCAGATCAATGGCAATGGCATGTACACGTGTGTGCACACACACACAATTATACTACATTTACTAAACATTAGGTAAGCACACTGACATACCAATGCTCAAAATAACAAAGTGAATGTTTGTCCCTAAATTGTTTTTATAACCTATAACTACTAAATGGGAAACTTCTCCCAGATTTACTTTCCATAAGAAGTGTGATATACTGTCACTGATTATTTTGGAATGTGGATAACATATAAACCTCTATACTAGGTCCTTTTCTACTTTGCATCCTTCATTTATGTCTTTTCAACCCACCTAAGACTCTAGTAATCATTCTTCTGAATAAGATTAACTTAGTCAAAACAGATGTTGAAATCTGGATGGCTCTAGGTAGAGAAAAATATCTCCAGTAAAATTCTCAATTCTATGTTCACTTTTCCCTTGAGCAGTTATCTAATTATACCTAAGATGCTATGGGGAAACTTAATAAAAATAGAAAAAGAAAAGCACTTTGAACTATCAATATTCACCTTAGTCCTGAAAGCTTCCCTTTATCAACCAGTGTGCATGTTATTATTTTAAATTCCCAACTGTAAACATGTTACACTTAGTAAAGCACCCAGAAATTTGTGGTACTATATCATTTCCAAGGAGAATGTGTTAGGTAGGGGCAGAGGAAGAAGAAAAACCAAAAAACCTGACAATTAATGCAAAAAAAAAAAAGTTTCATGGAATATTTTAAATGAATAATGAAATACAATTTTAAGCAATATTTTGCCCCATAAAGAACATTTCCTCACTTAGTGTTTATAAAAGATACAATGTATATCTCCAGAAGATGATATTATTTCTTTACCTAAAATAATTGTTGAAAGCTCCAGCATCAGTTTGAATTTCGAAAAGGATATGTAGCTCATACGCTTAGGGCAACAGGAAACTAAGCTTTCTGACTCATTTCACCCCCATCACATCCATTAATCTTATACCTTGAACCCATGTCAGAGGGTAAAACTGTTCCCTCTTTTGTACGTGGTGAGAGGAAACTAAAGATCTGATTCTACTTTGCTGGGTTCAATTCAAAGATCATGTAGTTAGTCCAAAGAACTCTTTGAGGCATCTTAAGTAATTTTAACCTATATTTTATAATCTGCCACCCCTCAAAATACTAAAATTTTACAATAAATTATTCATCCTTCCCTGGCCTTTAAATAACTTACGGCTATTACAAAGGACTCTTTCATTCCACCTCACAATACACAGTAACTTTACATGAAGAACCATCATCATAAGCTCATATCTTTAAAAAATGGATGCAACAAGGCTTCTTCTGCTGTTATTCTTGAAGCTGGATTTAGGTCTAGAAGTTTATCAAGCAGATCATAAGCTTCATCAGGTACCTCATCCCACCCTTCTAAATTGGTGTTATCATCAAAATGACTCCCACACCCATTACTATCCCCTTTATATAATGAATCTGAGGGCTGTGCTTGAGATCTTTGTATGATGTAAGAAGCTTTATGGTCAGTCTTCTCTGAAAAAGGTGAATCATGAGAAGGACCTCCTTGGGTATCACTTGCTAATTTGAGAGTGTTAGAATCTAGACTCCTGAGTCTCTCACAGAGTTTCCTCAAGTCTTGTGCTGGGACTTCTTTGCTACATAATATTGATTTGCCTAAAAGAAAAGAAATATATTATATTATTTGAATATATCAGAAACATATTTCATGAGAATCATGCAAGTCCAGTCATATGTTTATGGAGACACAGAGTATGAGACAGACCACATACTATTTTTAAACTGTATCTGAACTACAGTTGAAGACCAAATCATAAAATAGAAGTTAATAAGCAGAAAGCAGTAACCAGGCACTCACTTGACTGTCAACTTCTTCAGCTTCATTTTATCCTTCTGTAATCTTTAACCAGCTGCAGCTACCATCCTTCACCCCATTTCCAAACCTCTGTACCTCCAACTACAATGATCTAGGACACTCTACACCCCTAGTGTGCCTAAGACTTCCACACATATCACTACTTAGGTCAAAAATCACCTCTGTAAGGTCTGACACTCAGAGAATCGATATTTCAAGCTTCTGTCATATCCTGGGAAGAGTTCTATTACTTTTGCTCTGCTATATTGCAACTGATACATGTATGTCCATCTCCTGAGACTGTGCTCTTTGAAGATAGGGAAAGTTTTATTTATCTCTGAACCCCTAAAATATACAATGCCAGGTACATATAAGATTCTCAGTTAATGTCTGTTGAACAAAAAAGCATTATTCATTTGAGCATCTCTGTTTAAATGCCACATTTTTAGAGATATAGTTCGTGACCAATCTATCCTAAATGGCTGACCCTTCTTCATTCCCTTTCTCCTTTTGTCTTTCTCAATAGCATTCAATTCTGACAGTAAATACAAGTCTCCAACTTATGAATGAGTTTCATTCCAGGAGAACTGTTTTTAAGTCGGATTCGTTTGTAAGCCAACAAAGTGAGTTTATAGAATATACCTGTGAAAGTTCACAACTTGAATATTCGTAAGTCAGGAACTTGTATTTACTTTCTTTACCTCATTAGAATTTGAGTTCTATGAAAGCAGAGACTCACAATAGTACCTAGCACACATAAAACCTTAATAAAGTTTCTTAATGAATTAAAATTCAAACTAGATCTCAGTTTTTAAAAATGTCTTTACCTCCTCATGAGCTTATTATCAGGAAGAAAAAATATACAAATACAACTAGGCAAATATGTACTATTTTTGCCTTGTATTGCTTTATTTAATAGAAATATGGCTCTAAGCAAGGAGTAGCAGAATATTTAGATTCTTTTTTTGAGTATTCAAATTATCAACATTCTAGGTAATAAAAAGTTACCTTTACATATTCTGATCTAACAACTGGACTGGTATAGTGAGGCAGGAGAAAGGGGGAACAGGGTAAAAACAAAAGAAGCAAATTACTACAGTCTAATTTGGTGGGGATACAGCATGCCAATTCTTTTTCACTTTCAAATCTATCATTCCTATTTTCTCTGGGAAAGTAAGTCTAGCCAGAGGAGAATAGTCATATAGTTTCATTCCTTAATTTATTAATTTGTTGAGAAGTCATGAAATAATTAACCATAAGTGTTACAGCATGTCTCAAGTTATATAATATGTCTACATTATCTTTACACATGACCAAAGAGGATATATTTAAATTATTTAGGGAAAAGAATTTACACAATACAATCGATCAAAGCATATTTTATTATAGACTACTACGTCAGTGTTTCTTCTTTTAGTTCATGGTTTTCTTCTGAATTTATTCAATACAATTCAATGAGCATTTAATGATCCATAATGGGGCAAGATCTAGGGGTGAGGACTGGAAAGTAGGTTACACACAGGAAAAGTAGAAGTACTCTAACTGCCGATCCCAGGCAAGTCATTTGCTTATATTTTATTATAAAGGGGAACACAGCTGTATGTGTTGAAACTTTCAGTCTTTAGTAATCTATGCAAAGCTGTAGTAGGAGCTGACTGAAATAATTACAGAAATCATACTAAAAAAACAAGACAAATGCTATACAACATGATTATTTTTAAAATATGAAAACAAAGATTATAGTGGTAGAAGCCCTAGCCTGCTATCACGGCACTTGCTCTGGAGTAATTTTGTCAGATTTTATAATTCCATTGTTGGCCTTCATTGTAACTGTTACCTCCAATGGGGAAGAGTCAAGCTCTTCAACAAAATGTTTTGGTGCTGCCTGATAAACTTTAAGTTCATAAACTTCTTTCAAAATTATTAAATAGTAGATAAAACTTTCCTCAATTAATTGAGAATAAATATGCTCAAGTTTATTACAATCAATCTAATGCCAGTTTTAAAGTAATGATCTTATTTTACATTCATGATCACTTTTCCCTTGTATGTATTATTTTGCCCTACTTTTCTCAAAATTTTCTTGTAATAGGAAGACAGAGAAAAACTGTGGATTAACTTTACTGGAGAACTATTTTTTGAAGACTCTATTATGAGACTTTTCTAACAACTATCATTAAGTTTTTCTGGTGGCATTGGTACCCAACAAAGGCACAAAATTGTTTTTATAGCAGTTCTCATGCAGGAGTAGTCTCTTCTGTCGTCAAACTAACAAGCTGGAGCCTTAAGTATCATATTTTTCTGAATCATATTTTCCAGAAATGGGTGGGGATGGGCAGACATGAGTATTTCTTGAAGTTTCTCAGATCATTCTGATGCACGCTTCTGATTAAGACTCATTGATGGGACTACCCCTGCCTCCCTGGCACTTTCCCATGGAGGCCAGCCGTGCCCCGACCATGGCACAGGGGCTATGCTTTATCTGAATCTGCACGTTATCTGAATGCAAACTGAAGAGGTGCCAGGGGGCCATAAAGGCCATGGTTATGAGCTCCAGAAGATTGAGGAGAAGCAAACAACAGAGAGAGGGCCTCTCCGAGGCTCCTCAATGAAAATTGAAGCCCACTGGGAAAGCGAAGAAAATCTCTGCAATAAAGGCACACCAGACCACCGTGGATGATAAATTGGTGGGATTAGCACCTCCCATAGGAACCAGGACTTGCTTCAGGGGAAGGGCAGCTGGAACCTGCAATAGAACCTTGCTGAGGTCAGGGACCTAAACTTGGGCCTTGCAGCCAGAAATCAGCCTGAATCTCAGTGCACTAAAGCTGGCTTGCTGACACTAATCGACTTAGATCTGCACACTGCTGCCCACACTGTCTACCACGACAGGAGAGATATACCCTAAAGGAGACCTTTTTAAAAATTTATATATATATATTTTTTTCCTTTTCTTTTCTTCTCTCTCTTCCGTCCTGTTCTGCACTTCTTTTGCTCTTTGTTCCTGTTCCTGTCTTATTTCAGATTGTTTTTCTCTCTCTTTCCTCTCTCGATTGTCATTATTTTTATAGGAAGGTGAATATAGTTTCTAGCTTCTATAGCTGTTAGTTTTGTTCTTTCATTCTATCTTTTCCTCTTCTCGTCAATAGTTTTCCAAACTATGCATGATCTTCCGGTGTCCTCTAGCCTCATTTCTAAACTTTTCCTCTTCTTCTCTCTATCCATCCCTTCCCAACTCCTTCTAAGTCCTCATCCTGAAGGGTAAATTTGCTATATTGAAGGGTTTATTTACTACAAACATACTTTGGGCTGGTCCTCAATTTTCATCTAGCTCATGCAGTTAAAGGTGACAGGTTAATAGCTACCACAAACTGTCATTTTCTAAGCTGTGTTTGATGGTATTGTTGATGCTGATTGTATCACTTGGGTGAAGGTGTCGTGATTGATCTAATCAGTTGTCCTCCCTGGTATACTGAAAACGAGACTGCCTAAGAGTCATTACAGACTCAAAACCTAAAGACCAGCTGTACCTGGAAGACACCTCTTAGAAGCAATCATTCCATAAGGGTTCAAAATACAAGCAATAAAGATACTCACAATAAGCAATATTAAAGTGTCAGCCCAGGAATTAAAGCAAAAACAGCACCAACAACAAAAATACAAACGAGAAGACACCTAAACAAGGCACAAACCCAGACTTCCAACTTGCCACAGGAAAATTCTGGGGGCAACAAAGTGGAAAAATCTGATAATCAACCACCTGAACACCCTGAACTGATAGCACGCGAAGTAACAAAACAGATGAATGAGGCACTAGAAAAATTCAAAACAAATAATTTCCCAGATAACTACAGAGATGGTGAATAGAATGAAAGACAGGATTAGAGACTCTAGAACAGAAACAGAGAAAAAAAATAGATAAGCTCAGGACCATGATGGAAACCATAAATGCCCAGCACAGGAAAGAAATGGAAACCATGAACACCCAACATAGGAAAGAAATAGAATCCATGAAACAGACTCAAACAGATATCCAGGAGATTAAAAACTCCATTGAAAGTATTCACAGCAGAATGAGCCAATGTGAAGATGAAATATCAGAGAGAGAAGACAGGATTGCAGTTAGTGACCATGAAAAGAGAGATTTCTTAAAAATAGTAAGGAACCATGAGAAATCGATCCAGCAGCTGCTGGATGATGCAAAGAAGAATAACATAAGACTGATAAGAGTCCATGAAAAAGCAGGACTAAGTACAAATGACATAAAAAACTGTTCACAGAAGTAATGGCAGAAAACTTCCCAAGCAGAGGAAAAGAATTTGACATACAGATAAATGAGGCCCACTGGCCATGATCAAAAAAAATCTACATCTAGGGGTCGGGGATTTAGCTCAGTGGTTCCGCTGCCTGCCTTGCAAGCACAAGGTCCTGAGTTTGATTCCAAAAAAAAAAAAAAAAAACTACATCTACACATATAATAGTAAAGACCCCAGAAACCCAACAGAAGAACAAAATCCTACAAGCAGTTAAGAGAAAAGAACAAATCACATACAAAGGAAAGCCAGCAGAATCACAGCAGACTTTTCAACATAGACCCTCACATCAAGGAGAGTTTGGAGTGAAGTATTTCATGCCCTAAAAGAAAATAACCCCCAACCTAGATTGCTGTCTCCTGCAAAATTATCTTTTAATATTGATGGGGAAATCAGATACTTCCACAACAAAAAATACCTGAGAAACTTCATGAATATCAAACCAACATTCCAAATAATTCTAAACAATATCCTAGAAAAAGACAATGAGGGTCACAATTCCATGAGGCCCAACAGAGCAAAGCCATCAGGCAAGAAATTAAAGGGAAAGGGGAAAAATAAAAAATAATAGAGCCAACAACAGGAAAATATCATTGGAAGGATAAGTCAATATGTATCAATTATAACCATCAATGTTACTGACCTCAATTCACCAATCAAAAGAAACAGACTGGTAAAATGGATTAAGAAGCAAAATCCAAAAGTATGTTGCATACAAGAAACACACTTAGTTCAAAAAGAAATTCATAGCCTGAAAGTAAAAGGATGGAAAACAATTCTCCATGCAACAGGAACCCAGAAAAAAGCAGGGGTAGCTATTTTATTTGCAGACAATGTAGATTTCAAACCAAAATTAATTAAGAGAGACAAAGAAGGTCACTACATCCTTGTAAAGGGAACACGCCAAGAGGAAGAGATGACTATCATAAATATATATGCCCCAAATACTAGTGCTCCCAACTATGTAAAACAAATATTAATGGGCATGAAAAACCAAATAAGCACTAATACAATTGTAGTGGGGGACCTCAATATCCCACTGTCAAAAACAGACAGATCATCTAGACAGAAAATCAACAACAAAATACTAGAACTGAACCAAACTTTTTTTTTTGGTACTGGGGATCGAACTCGAGACCTTGTGCTTGTGAGGCAGGTGGTGGAACCACTGAGTTAAATCCCCAGCCCGTGAACCAGACTTTTGAACAAATGGACTTAACAGATGTCTACAGTGTTCCACCCCAGAAAATCAGAATAAACATTCTTTTCAGCTGCACACAGGTCATTCTCTAAAACAGACCACATGTTAGCTCATAGAACATGTTTAAGTAAATGGAAAAGAACTGAAGTTATCCCCTGTATATTTTCAGACTATAGTGCAATTAAACTGGAGATCAATAGCATAAGAAACTGCAATTACTTCACAAACACATGGAAATTGAGCAACACTCTCCTGAACAACCAATGGGTCACACAGGAAATTAAAGAAGAAATTAGACAGTTTCTACAATTAAATGATAATGTCAATACAACATACAGAAACCTATGGGACAATGAAAGAAGTTCTACCAGAGAAATTCATTACAGTGAAAGCCCATACTAGGAAAACAAAGTGAGCTCAAATAACCTAATGGTGAACCTCAAGCTACTAGAAAATGAAGAGCAAGACAAACCAAAAGCTCATACAAGGGGCAAAATTATAAAGATCAGAGCAGAAATCAATGCAATGCAGACTAAGAGAATGATACAAAAAAAAAAAAATCAATGAATTGAAGAGTTGGTTCTTTGAAAGAATAAATTAAATTGACAAACTCTTAGCAAACCTTATCAAAAAAAAGAAAAAAAAAGGCTCAAATCCATACAATTAGGAATGAAAAGGGAGAAATCACAACAGATCCAGCAGAAATCCAGAAGATCATCAATACCTACTTCGAAAACCTGTACTCCATGTAGACTGGTGCAACCACTGTGGAAATCAATATGGAGATACCTCAAAGAACTAGGACTGGAAGTCCCATTTGACCCAGCTATTCCCCTGCTGGGTATCTTCCCCAAAGAATTAAAAGAATCATACCACAGTGATATATGTGCACCCATGTTCATAGCAGCACAATTTGTAATAGCTAAAACTTGGAAACAGCCTAAATTCCTATCAACTGGAGACTAGATAAAGAAAATGTGGGGTTTTTTTTAATAAAATGGAGTACTACTCAGCCACAAAAAATGAGAAATTAGAGACCTTTATAGCTAAATGGATGCACATTGAGGTGATACTCTTAAGTGAAACAAATAGGACACACATGTATAAATATCGAATAGTTTCTCTGGTGTGAGAAACTAAAAGTGTAAATAAGGACTAAAACATATAATAGATAATGTGAAATAGGAAGAAAAGGGGCAAAGGGGAAGGGAAAGTGGGAGGGGTAGGGGAAAGGAAAGAAGGGAATGGAATTAATATAAGAAAATGGAAAAATGGAAACCAAAATCTTTGTAAATAGGGAGTGATGCAGGGGTTGAAGAGAGGGCTGGGCAAGGGTGAAAAATAAGAACCAAGAGAGATTACATAAAGGTGCAAATTTCCAATGATGAATGCCATTATATTGTATACCTAAAATGTACCAATGATTAGAATGAATAATTGATAATGCAAAATAGGAAGAAAAGGTCCAAAGGGGTAGGGGTAGTGAGAAGGGCAGAGGAAAGGAAAGAAGGGAAAGGAAAAATGATGAGAAATGGAAAAAATGGAAATAAAGTCTTTGTAAATAGGGAAGGGAGGGGTGGGAATGGGGAAAAAAAAAGAACCAAGATGCATCATGTAAAGGTACAAGTTCCTAGTGAGAAATGTAAATGTGTTGTATACCTAAAATGTACCAATAAAAGAATTTAAGGAAAAAAAAAAAAAGAAAACCTGTGCTCCAATAATGGAAAACACAGTAGAAGTGGACAGATTCCTAGATAGATATGAATTACCAAAGCTGAATGAAGATACAAAAATTCTAAACACCCCAATTTCAATCAGTGAAACAAAATGTAATAAAAAATTTACCAACAAAGAAAAGCCCAGGTCCTGATGGCTTCACTGCAGAATTCTACAAGAAATGTAGGAAAGAGCTAATGTCACTACTTCTCAAACTCTTTGAAGAAATTGAAAGGGAAGCAATATTCCAAATTCATTCCTGGAAGCAAGTGTTACTTTGATTCCGAAAGCTGAGAAAGACCCAACCAAAAAAGAGAACTACAAGCCAATATCCCTATTGAACACAGAAACAAAAATCCTCAGTAAGATACTGGCAAACAGAATACAGAGGATCATCAAGATCACATACCCTGACCAAGTGGAATTCATCCCAGGGATGCAAGGATGGTTCAACATACGTAAATCAACAAATGTAGTACAGTATATTAACAGACTCGAGGACAAAAACCGTATGATCATCTCAGTAGATGCAAAAGAAGTGTTCAACAAAATCCAACACCCATTCATGATAAAAACCCTACAGAAAACTGGAATAGATGGTCTTTATCTCAATCGGATAAAGGTGATCTACGAAAAACCAACAGCCAACATCATACTAAATGGTCACAAACTAAAAGCTTTTACCCTAAAATTGGGAACAAAACAAGTATGTCCACTATCACCACTCCTGTTCAATATAGTTCTGAAAATACTAGCCACAACAATTAGACAAGAAAAAGAAGCAAAAGGAATAAAGATAGGAAAGAAGAAGTTAAACTGTCATTATTTGCTGATGACATGATACTCTACATAGAAGACCCAAAAACCTCTGCTAAAAATCTTCTAGACTTAACTGACAGATTCAGTAAGTAGCTGGATACAAGGTCAACACTCATAAATCAATAGCCTTCTTGTACACAAATAACAGGCTCCCTGAGAGAAACTGAGGAAACAATTCCTTTCACAATAGCATCCAAAAAATGAAGTATCTGGGACTCAATCTAATGAAGGAAGTGAAAGACCTCTACCTTGAAAACTACAGCACTCTAAAATAAAGAGATTGAAGAGGATATCAGAGAATGGAAAGACATCCCTTGCTCCTGGGTAGGAAGAGCGAATACAGTGAAAATGGCCATACTTCCAAAACTGCTACATAGATTCAATGCAATCCCAATTGAAATCCCAGCAGCATACTTCATGGACCTTGGGAAAACAATCCAAAAATTCATTTGGAACAAGAAGAGACCTAGAATAGCAAAAGCAATTCTAGGCCACAGAGACATGGCAGGGAGTATCACAACTCCCAACTTGAAACTATACTACAAAGCCACTGTGATAAAAACAGCATGGTACTGGCAAAGAAACAGACCTGAGGACCAGTGGAAAAGATTAGAAGATGCAGAAACAACTCCAAACACACTCAGCCACCTCATCATTAACAAAGAAGCCAACCATCCTCACTGGAGGAAAAATAGCTTCTTTAATAAATGGTGCTGGAAAAAATGGATTTCAACCTGCCACAGATTAAAACCAGACCCATATCTTTCACCATGCACTAAATTAAAATTGAAGTGGGTCAAAGATCTAAATATTAAAACAGAAACACTAAACTTGCTGGAAGATAGGTTAGGTAGAACTCTTGAAGATACTAGCATAGGAAAAGACTTTGGGAACTAGTACAGAAAATCAACAACTGGGATCTCATCCTAGTAAAAAGCTTCTGCACGGCAAGAGAAACCACCAACAGAGCTAAGAGACAACCCACAATGTGGGAAAAAATTTTTAGCAGCTGTTCCTCAGACAAAGGACTACTATCTAGAATATATGAAGAACTTTAAAAAAATCAGACCTCCCCCCAAATTTAAAGACTCAATTAAAAAATGGGCATCTGAAATGAACAGACATTTTTCAGACAAACAAGTGAAAGCTGCAAATAAACATGAAAAAATGTTCAACATCACTGGTCATTTGAGAGATGCAAATGAAAACAACACCGAGATTCCACCTCACCCCAGAAAGAATGGCTGCTATCAAGAAATCAACCAATAACAAATGCTGGCGGGGTTGTGGGGAGAAAGGAACACTTCTCCATTGTTGATGGGAGTGCAGACTGGTGCAACCACTGTGGCGATCAATACGGAGATACCTTGGGCCGGGGATTTAGCTCAGTGGTTCCGCTGCCTGCCTCGCAAGCACAAGGACCCGAGTTTGATCCCTGGTATCAAAAAAAAAAAAAATATGGAGATACTTCAAAAACCTAGGATTAGAGGTTCCTTTAGACCCAACTAGTCCCCTGCTGGGTATCTTCCCAAAAGAATTAAAAGAATCACACCACAGTGATACATGCACACTCATGTTTATAGCAACACAGTTTGTAACAACTAAAACTTGGGAACAGCCCAACTGCCCATCAACTGAAGACTGGATAAAGAAGATGTGGTTTTTTAATAAAATGGAGTCCTACTCAACCATAAAGAATGAGAAACTAGCCATTTATAGCTAAATGGAAGCACATTGAGGCCATACTCTTAAGTGAAATAAATAAGACAGATGTGTAAATACCGAATAGTTTCTCTGGTGTGAGAAACTGAAAGTGTACATAAGAATCAAAATGTATAATAGATAATGTGAAACAGGAAGGAAGTGTCTAAAGGGGAAAAGGAAGTGGGAGGTGTAGGGGAAAGGAAAGAAGGGAAAAGAAAAAAATATGAGAAAAGGAAAAAATAGAGGGAGGCTAGGGGAATGGGGAAAAAAATAACCAAGATACATCATATAAAGGTACAAATTCCCAATGATGAATGTCATTATATAGCATACCTAAAATGTACCAATAGACTCACTGATGGGTCTGAGCACATGGCAGCCCAGTTACCCTTGAGATAGCCTGACTGAAACTCTGTCCATATTGTGTATACAAGCTGACTCATTCCTAGGAGCTGAGTCACTCCTTGGAAAACATTAACTGTAATTATGTTAAACACAAAAAACATGTACATTTGAGTTTGGGTTGTTGGACAGGGCAAGGATAATTCTTGGGTGCCCTATAAATTGGAAGCACCTGTGTGGCTGAGACGACTTTCCATAGCTCTATAAAATAAAACTCCAGCCCAGCGCCCAGGAGGAGGCTGCATTGTAAATATGCACGGTAAATATGGTCTGTTTAAGGACTACTTTTCATTTTAATGATGTCATTTAAAGTTCTACATTTTGATGGAATCTCATTTATCGATTTTTTTTCTTTTATACGTCATGTTTTTTGTATCCTAAGAAGTTCTTGCCTACCCTGAATTCATAACATTTTCCCTTATAATTTCTTCTTAAAGTTTTATAGTTTTAGTCTTTCATATTTAGGTTCATAGGCCCTTTCAAGTTATTTTTATGTATGGAAATAAAGGGTTGAAGTTAATTTTTTTATATACAGATAACAGGTGTTCTAGTGCCATTTGCTGAAAACACTATCTTTTCCTTGGCTCTTGAACTGAGTTTATAGTCTATAAAATGTTAATGTTAAATAATGTTTCAAAACTCAGTGGGCCATATATGTGTGGTTCTATTTTTAGATTCTGTTTTATTCCAATGATCTATATGTCTTTCCTTACACCAACACTGCCTTGATTACTGTAGCTTTAGAGGAAGTCTTAACAATTAGGTACTAAACGTCTTCCAACACTATTTTTTTCCTTTTTACTTTTCTAGGTCCTTTGTATTCCTACATAACTTTTAAATTTCAATATTCAATTCTTTATTTATAGCAAGTATACACAGACCGGAATTTTTATATATACCTTGTGTTTTCTAATCCTGCTAAATTCAAATAAAAGTTCTAGGGGCTCCTAGAGATCTCTTAGTATTTTCTCTGTAGATAATCATTTCATCTACATATGAAGATTTTGCTTCTGCCTTGCCAATCCTATCCTAATTGTGTCATTTTATTGCCAGACTATTTCGGTTTAGGCCTATGTTTCAAAGTTTAATGGACAGATGAAGAGTAGGCATATCTGCCCTTGTTCCCCACCTTAGGGAGAAACCATTGTATCTTCTCCACTCATGTAAGGTGTTTTTGCTGGAAGTATGGAGTACATGCCTTTAATCTGTTGAGAAGGTTCTGTTCTACTTCTAGTCTCCTGATAGCTTTTACCATGAACAGCTGTAGAATTTAGTCTGATACTTTTTCCTCCAACTAGTGACAGGATCATATGGCTTTTTCCTTTCCTCTGTTAAAATGATGACTTCTAGGGGTGGATCTTCCAATGCTGAACCAACACTCCCATCCTTATAATAAAACCACTTTCTACAGACTGACAGATCTGACTTTTAATAGTTTATTTTGTTAAACAAATTTCTATCTATGTTCATACATTTTTCTTCTAATATCTTTATCCCGTTTTAGGATTAGCACAATGTTGATTTCCTAAAAGAGGGAGAAATGTTCCTTTTTATTTCTGCTTTAAATGTTTGATATAATTTATCAGTTAGAATGTATATGAGCCTGTTGTTGTCATATAGGTAGGTTTTCAAGCTAGGAATATACTTTCTTTAAATAGGTGCTATTCAAATTTTATATTTCCTCCAGAGTCAGTTTCATTAATTTGTCTTCCAAGGTACTTCTTAGAAGTTGTCAAATTTATTTCACAACCGATTTTTGTAATATGCTTTCTATATCCTTTTTAATTCTGTAAAACCCGTGGTAATGTCTCCTAGATCTTAATATTGTAATTTTAAAAATGTATAATTGATATTGTGTAATAGGAAGTAAAGGTCTAAAGGAGCAGGGGAAGTGGAAGGGGTAGGGGAAAGGAAAGAAGGGAAAAGAAAAAATATGAGAAGAGGAAAAAAATGGAAACAAAGTCTTTGCAAATAGGGAAGGGTGGAGGGGGTAAAGGGAGGGCAGGGGAAGGGGAAAAAAATAAGAAACGAGATACTCATGTAATGGTACAAGATCCCAATGATGAATGTAACTGTATTTTATACCTAAAATGTACCAATAAACTTAATGGGGTAAAAAAAACACAACTCCATCAGCAAAGGTGTTCTAATCCTTTCACTTCTCTGCTACCCTAAGGCTAAAGAATTTGACAATTAACACACATTTCTACTCTCTTCCCCACTGCAGACCTCATTACACTGTATTAAAATTATTTTACTTGTTAAACTAAGATCAATTAAGACAAAAATTTTCTCAATTCCAAGCAGACGATCTGATGATTAATATACATCAAAAAATTAAAATATACTACTAAAAATATTTATCTGATAAGTCAAATCACAGTAAAGAGAATTAAGACTTTATTCCTTAACTCTTTTAAGATTATAAAACTGAACTTTAATTACTGGAGTAGTTTAATATTTTGGATTTGGTAAGATGACACTATTACATGTAAAGAAAAGATAATATTAAAGCAACTGAGAAATTTCCTACCTAAAATTAGAACTTTATGAACACTGAGTACTTTTTTGTGAAGAGAATTTTTTAGTAATTTATTAAGTGGTTTTTTGCAGATAATCAGATGTATTTGTTTTGTTCTGTAATACAAAACTGCTTACCAAAAGTTTTAGCAGCTTGGATAGTTTCCCTGGATCCCCGAACTGTCATAATTTGAGCCAAAGCAGTTACATCATCACTTGCTTTATAAAATGGATACCGTCCACTAAGCAGAGAAAGGAATATGACACCTGCAGACCACATGTCAATTGCTGTAATAGAAAACAAACTTTAAAATAAATTCCACATATGTAATTTCACATCTAAATAAGCAGTTCTTGACATTTACCGTGCTTTAACATTATCTTGACAGTCTGAAAAAATTCAGATGTCCAAGCTCAATCCTTTAGAAATTATAATCAAACAGTTGAGAAGTACGTATTTTTAAAGGTTCCTCTGATAAGTTTACTATAGTCAGGATTAGTGATTCAACTTCCTTACAAAACACAATATTTTCTCTCTTGAACTCTTTGGTAAGTTTAAAAGGATACTTCCCCATTAAAAAACTCTAAGTAAATTACATTTTATAAGAGTAAAAGCAATCATGGGCCGGGGATTTAGCTCAGTGGTTCCGGCGCCTGCCTCGCAAGCACAAGGTCCCGAGTTCGATCTCCAGTACCAAAAAAAAAAAAAAAGAGCAAACGAAATCAAAAATAACTGTGGAAAAAAAATCTGGATATTCCTTAAGAACTATAGCCAGAGGTGAAAGTATTTTCATTTTAGTATAAAGTACTGAAAATTAGAAGCTCTAGTCAGATGCTAACATCAACTATTACTATAGAAGCTTTAATACTCTTCTGAATGCTGGAAGTTAAGATTAAGCCTAACTCAAGCTTTCGCTCTGAGTTCAATCCCAGCAGTGCCAAAATCAACACCACCACCCAAACCAGGAAAACAGACTAGCTCAGCTTCATGTTAAAAAGCTCCTTTTCCTCTCCTTTAGGGATATCTTTTCCTAACTGTTGAACTAGTATTACCAAGTTACTGTTCTCTCTACCCTTAGCCACTGATTACCTGCCTTTCTTAGATCCATTTGTATCTGCCTGTTCTTTCCATGTTTTTTCCAAGTCTTAAGTGCTGAGTTTCCTCAGAGTTCAAATCCTTGCCATGTAATCTGATTGTTCCATTCATATCACAGCCTCAGCTACCATTTATATAATGATAACACTTAACTGTATTTCTAGTTCAGCTCCTTCCATGAGCTTCAGACTTACTTTTTATTGTGCTGGACATCTCTATTTGGATGTGTCACAAATATCTCAATCCAATCATGTCCCATCCCAACTTTACCTATTCCTGTAAAGCAGTTACCTCTCTTTTATTCTCCACTCTGGATACTAGTATACATGGAAATTCCTCAAGTAGGAATCTGGTAAACACCCCTGATGCTTTTTTTCCTCACCATTTCATCACACCCAAACTCAATAGCTCATTACCTAACAAGCTGTCTTTCCAATTCTTTCACCTTTCTATTCATTCTTGTTACCAAGGACCCTGTTCATGTTTTCATCATCTCTCACCTGGACCACTGCAGGCTACCATCTTCCAAAATCTAGCCTCTCTGCATGCCTGCCAGAATGACCTATCTAAAGACAATATCACCATCTTTTCCTCTTATAAAACTTTCCATAATATACAGTCCAAACTATTTAACAAGTATGATCTTACCTTGTGTACTTCTTTTACATTTATTTCTAACCTTCAAGTTGCACCTTAAATTCTAGAAACATTAATCTTTTAGTGTCCTAGACTATGTTGTTTGAGTTCCTCAGCTCATGCCTCAATGTTAATCCCCACTACAATTTAGTCTTATCACAGAGATCATCTTTTCCATGAACTTCCTGTCATAATCTCTTTGAGCTAGAATAGCTATCTCTTAAATCCTTTATATAAGGTTTTATCACCATACCCAATAGGTTATTCTATAATTACTATGTGAGAATCCACCCTAATTAGACTGTGAGCAGATGGTCTCATTCATTTTTGCATCATTAGCAAGCACAGAACAGATACACAATGAATGAATGTATTTGTTCAAAGCCTATAATCCAAGTGAATAGCAGGATTCATCTATCCATTCAAAAAGATGTTACCTGGGTTCTAGCTTTATGACAACTTTTAGATTACAGAATACTTTTTTCTTTTCCAAAATCTTTTCATTGCTAATCATACTGTTTTCACACTAACAAAAAGTAATTCTAACCAAATACAATTATATCTGTACCACAAAAAACTGAAGTATTAACTAAACAGATAAAGTGCTACAAGTTGGTAAAAACTACTAAACATAATTTATTCTCCATAAAAATGATAGTAACAAAAATCACCTTGTAAGCAAAACACTCTCAGAAAAAAATTATTTAAAAAAAAAGCAACATTAGGATCAGAAACTTTCATAACATAGTATTATCTCAAAAATGGGAATGCTACACTTCTAGGACTACTTATGTAATTTAAAAGCAAGAGCTCAAATATTACTCATAAATAGCTAAGAATCATAAAATACAAGGGCCGGGGATTTAGCTCAGTGGTTTCGCCGCCTGCTGGGCAAGCACAAGGACCCGAGTTCGGTCCCCAGTACCAAAAAAAAATAAAAAAAACTATCACATAAGATACAATGTATTTGGGACAAACCATTTGAATTGGTTTCTGTATTTCCAGTGCAACATACCTGTAGTTTGATTTGGGCATTTTGTCAAGACCTCTGGTGCTCTGAATCCTGGTGTACCTGCCCTAGGGGCAACTTGCTGATGCCTTATGATGAAGAAATAAGATTTCTCTAGTTAGGTTATAGTTATGATAAAGTTGAACTATTTAAGTCCAAAAAAGTATATTTATCAATTTAGTTCATAGTAAATTTTGCCTTGATATAGATATAAATATTATTATAAAGCAAATGATAATCTAGTGTGATGAACTACCTATATTTTATTCTACTACATTCCTGACCTTTTTCTAAAAACACAAAAAGAGATGGCAAATGATAAAAGCTATAATAGAAAAACAGAACATAGTAGGAATTTGTATAAAAATTCATTTGTTTTGGGGTGATTAATCATTATTCTCTCATATATTTGAATTAATCAGGAAATGCTTTAAGAAAGCCAACTCTTAAAGGAAAGGGAAAAATTTTTGAGGCAAAGAGTTGAAGGTGGGAGTAGGAAAGGAGCTCTATTATTTGGTTCTGGTTATTCCTCATAGGCAGAAATACAGAAAAACAGAAAAGATTAAATCAGGGCCGGGGATTTAGCTCAATGGTTCTGCCGCCTGCCTGGCAAGCACAAGGTCCTGAGTTCGATCCCCAGTACAAAAATAAAAAAGAAAAGAAAAGATTAAATCAGCAAGCAAATTGTCAATTCTAAGTTTCTAAAAACATCTAGTTTCTACTCCCTAAATTATCTGTGTATTAGCGCAAATGTGTTCTCTAAAGAGCAAATGCATGTTAAATAAATGTATGACAGAGTCATGTGCTCTTCAAGGCATTGCTCTGTATCAATGCCTATGTAGTTTACAGATCTGTTATTTCCTTTTACTCACTACATAAACTGCCCATCAAAATTAGTTCAATTTATAATCTTGTCTGGCAGCATGCTGGTGATTTTATAGCACCAGTAAAACACATTACCTTGAAAGGCAAATACTGCAAACTTTATCTGTTGCATAGCAGTCACAGGTCAAGCTGGCTGGGCAAGAACTGGCAGTTTTCTTTACCACACCACTATTCATAGCTTTTGTAGAAATAGCCTTCTTTTTTGTTGCTAATTTTCTTGATCCTACCTCCATAGTCTTTGACTGCTTTACAAGCTATAAAAGAAAAATCATTTTTTCTATTTCAGTGATAGGATATGATACCTTCAAATGCTGGTATAGCAAAAAGTAGTAGCAGAAGAATAACCTTTAAAACTTCTGAATGTGCTATTGGATTATAAATAAACAGTTACCTACTAAAATGTTTAAGATCTTTCTGAGTTTTTTTTAAACAAACAGTAAAATTTATTAACTGGTTTGGTAAATATTTGACTTACATTTTATTAGAATTTTTGCTGATATATTAAAAGGTATAACAGTTATGTTCTAGTGTCTAACTCCATTTCAGAACAAACTGCACAATTACATTGGCTAAAATCAGTTTTAATTTATTCAAGTTCTCTAGCTTTCACAAGATATCATTAGTCAATTTATAAGCATCTAACATTGACAATTTTGTTGACTTTATAAACACCTTTATACCATCATTTGTGCGTCAGAACTGTGAGGTGTGGGAGCTCACAATTCTGGTAATCTTAACAGAGAAGGTCTTAAGATTCTAAATAGTTCTGTAGGAAAAGAAAAACAGCTAGCCAAAAATGATAAAATATTTCACCAGAAAACTTCAGGAAAAAAATTGGAGAATAAAAGTTTTGATTAAATCCTCAAAGCAGTATCTTCTGCCAAAGCCATACTCTACTTAATAAATACCAATCTAGTCATTTCCTAAATTTTCTTCAGTGTATGACTGACTGACCATTGAACTATTGAGCTATATTACTTACTTTCACTGCAGGGCTCTCATGTGAAATGGAGCTGTATATATTGAAATTTCTTTCTCCAAAAACAGAGCGCTGGGCAGAAAGGCCTACAGATCCCTCCTACAATACCAACAAAAACAAGGAAAATAAGGATTATATCTGTAACACTTTCTGCCAGCTGTACTCTGCCATAGTTTTGAAAGAGTTAAGTGACATGAAACAAAAACAGCTGCATTCAAGACATTCTCAGGCACCAAAACACTTCTGTGAAAGGAGAAAATAGTCTAGACAGAACTCTTAACACCCATACAATGTTATCATCTTTCACAAATATATATAAACAGAAAAATTAAAAAACCACCTGCATAGATGCTACATTTTGCTGTGCAGCTAAAATGGAGATAGACACTTCAGAATTCTATCCCTATAACTAATGCTTTTTTTAAAAAAGCATAATTAAGCTGAACTTTATAACATGCAGGGAAAATTTATTATTTTCCATTTTTATCATAATTTTAGACTGTATGACAAAGATTATCAAGAAAGTAAAAAATTTTCATTTTGAAACAATAAAACAGCTCAGTATAAATCTCAGTGAAAATCTAATCAAATGGATACATACAACAAATGTTTAAAAAAGCTTAATTACAGGTACTATCTTAGTATTAAATCTCCTGTTGAATTAAGGAGCACATTTCTAAGACAGTATGACAGTGGTTCTTAAAAAATATAAAAGGTAAAACCTTTCCATCTTTTCCTTGATTAATCTGAATTTGTGCATTTGTGTAGGGTCTTTTGATAGAAGTTTTTGTGGTGGACTGCTGATCCAACTCCTTAGATGCTGAGCCACTCAATGAGATCTTGTTTCCAATGAGTATGTGAGACTTGTTCTGTGAACAACTTTCTTGCTCAGCTTCAGACTGGACCAATTTGAGAAGCTCTATTTTTGTATCATGGGTTCCTTGGGCCAAACCAAAGTCTACCAAGGCATACCTAGGAAACAAAATTAATCTTTACTTTTCTTTAACAATTAAAGCTTAGTAACACTGTAATAATTGCAAAAAAGTTTTAATCTTCTTACCATATTCAATATAATCTATTATATAAGTAATAGTATTTCATTTTCAGCTTACAATGCCTTTATGGGTATAATGAGCACAAAAATACACATAAAATCAGAACTCTGCTATAGAAACAGGAAATTAGCTATCATGTCATCAAATCCCCTCATTTACTAAAATAGAAAAATGAAGCCTAGAGATCAGACACATATGTAAGGTCAAAAAGAACTGAATTCTTTCCAACTTTCTTTTAGCAAAGCGCTCTTTCTGCTGATCCATATTATATCTAATGATGTATGTTACTTTACTACTGCAATTATATTTTCTTCATGCATTTCTTTTCCCCAATCACAATAAAAATTTTAAACAAAAATAATCTGTACAAAGCTGTTGTAGTATGTTTTATATCTAAGAGGGAGATTCCATAACATAAACACATAACTGTAAATATTCTCTAGGAATTCTTCATACTTACTTTTTTAGGCGTCTATTATATAAAAAATTACTGGGCTTAACATCACGGTGAACAATACCAAATTGATGAATGCGTTTCAAAGCTTTGAAAAGATTAAACATATATTCTCGTACTTCTTGAAAGGAAAGAGAATTCAAAATGTCCTAAAATAAAATTATGAATAAGGTCACAAAATTGTTTTCAATCAAATATTTAGCTACTTAAAATTCAAGAAATATTAAAACCTACCAAAAAAGGCTCATGCTCCAGATATGGCATAGCAATAACAACATGATCATTTTTCCTAAAGCAGTATTTAACTCCCATGACATTGTCTTGCCCCCTAGTGGAAAAATGCACAATGAACTTTAGAGGAAAGGTTAAACGAACTAGAACTTTATACTGTATTTTTTTTAAAGTGTAATTTTAGCAATGCATACATGCTACTAGAAAACTGACTTGAAATCATCATGTAAGATAGTGTAAACATTTAACTGACTTGTATAACAGATAAAGTTTTAAGTAAAGAATAATAAGTTATAAGGTTACTATAATAATTCAAATATGAGACAATTATAGTTTTAACTGGGAAGTGGTAGAATGAAAATGATGTACAAAACCCAGTTAAAAGACTTAGTAGCTGATTTAGTAAGGGTAATAAACAAATTTTTTTTTTTTTTTTTTTTGGTACCGGGCATCGAACTCAGGTCCTTGCACTTGCGCAGCAGGCGGAGAAACCACTGAGCCAAATCCCCGGCCCTAATAAACAAATTTTTAAAATAATAGTAACAGACCAGGGATGCCGCTCAGTGGCACAGTGCCTGCCTGACAACCGTGGTCCTGAGTTCGATCCTTGGTACAAAATAATAATAATAATAATAATAATAGTAGTAGTAGTAGTAACATTTACTGAACATTCACTATATGCCAAGCTCTGATCTAAGCACGTCACACCTACTAACAAAGTTAAACTTTACAGTGATGCCTCCATTCATGAACACTTTGCAAAAAATTTGGTTCGCAAACAGAAGTATTTGGCAAAATTTTGTTTGCAAACTGCATCAAGTGACAAACATGATCTTGGCTATCTTTCTCACACAAACAAGGCAATCTTTTCCAAAATCATAGAACAAATTAAGTTGGTGAATGAAGAAGAAGGTGCTATTATTCCCCTACCTCCCTTTTTATAAACAGGTGAGGAAGATGAAGGGTGGAGAGGTTAAGGAACTTCCTTCCCCAGATCACCAAACTAGTAAGTCACTCAAAGCCATCATGTGAATCCCGGCAGTTGCTCCAGATTTATGATCTTAATTACTAAACTACATTGCTTCATAAAAGTTGAGGACAAAGAGGAAAGTTGATTCCCATGATTTAGAGCCTGAGTAAAAAATACGGGTTATCAACAATGTAAGCTAAAAAATCAGGCAAAGAAGCATCTAAAACCAAGAGCTCACCATTTTGATAGATATATCTAGATATGACAGTGAAAGTCAAGGAAGAAATTAATAACAGTACAGTACTTACAAAGAAGTAATATCTAACACTGTGAAAATGAATATAAAAAATTGAGCCATGGAATAAAATCTCTAAATTGGAGAGCAAAATAAGGAAGGGACAACAAAAAGGAGTTTAGGTGGAAGAGATTAACAGTATAATAGCAAGAACTGAGGGAAGGCTTTTCATTTTACAATGAAGAATTAACGTAATTTTTCAGAGAACAATATAGGAAGAAAGGAAGAGGCAAAACAGTTAAGGAAGAAAAACAGAATAGACTGGAAACAGAGCACAAAGATAATTTGCCTCAGTGCCCTATAAGATCATACGAAGACATTTTTAGCATGTATTTTTTAAGATTCAGAGAAAAAGAAAGTAGTAAATGGATGTAAAGTAGCATAGTTCCTTGATCTTAATCAAGGGACTAAAATGTATGTAATCGTGTCTTAGAGAGGTCATCTCATCTTCTTGTCTTTTATAAAAAGAGGAGTGAAACAAAGAAATAAGCTCATTTATTCCTTCAATAAATACTGAGTGGGCAATGTTGTTTGCCAGACACAATGTTAAACATTATGAATTTAACAGTGAATAAAATTAACACAATTTCTGTCCTTTTTTTCTGTGGAGTTTATTATTTAGTGGACAATACAGATAAACAAGGTAACAATGACAGAGTGTCATGGCTAGTGCCTAGGTGCCCCCCAAAGCCTCATGCAGTCATAGGTGGGGCTTTTTCAGAGGTGGCTGAATCTAGAATGTGTGATGCTGGGATTAGGGGTGTGAGATTACTAAATCAGTCCACTGATTGGTTTGGCACCTCCCTAATCCCTGTAGCCCAGATAGAATATAAAAGCTTGCCAGTGACTATTTCTCCTCTGTGATGCCCCTCTGCCATACCACCCCGCCTTGAAGCCAGACAACTATGGACTAATAACTCTACAAACTGTGAGCCAAATAAACCTTCCCTCCTTTAACTTTGGGAGTCAGGTATTTTGTTTCATAAAAATACCTGACTCCCAAAGTAAACAAGTAAAGTAACTAAGATGAAGATTATGGTAAGGGTTTTGAAAGAAATCAAAAGGTGTGTGATAATTTTTTTAAAATCTGAGAGTCCAATTTAATTCACTGAAGACTTTCTGAAACAGTGCCACTCTTGCTCTTATCAAAAATAAGGAGTCACTGGGCTAGGGATTTAGCTCAGTGCTGCCACGCCTGCCACGTAAGCACAAGGTCCTGAGTTCAAACCCTGGTACCAAGAAAAGAAAGAGAGAGAGAGAAAGGGGGGGGAGGGAGGAAGGGAGAGAGAGAGAGAGAGAGAGAGAAAGAAGTGAGTCACCATGTGAATACTAGCAGAAGTCTTCCTGAAGGGGGGAACAGTTTGGCCAGTAACCCTGAAGAAAGAAAGCTCTTTAGACAAATTTGAGAAACTAAAGAAACTGGAATACAGGGAAGTGGGAAGATTGGCATGAGATAAGGTTGAGTTTATTTTTATTTTTTTAGTATAGGAGACTGAACCCAGGGAGTGCTGAACTTTTAAATTTTTGAGGAGAGTCTCACTAAGCGGCCAGGCTCGTCTTGACCTTACAATACCCCTGCCTCAGTCTTGTGAGTAGCTGAGATTAGGTGTGTGCCATCATGCCCAGGAAGGGTGACTCCCATTTTCATGGTTTGGATAAATTAATATTGTTAAAATCTTGATACTATCCTGAATGATCTACAGATTCAATGCAATCTTCAGCAAAATACCAATGACATTCTCCATAGAACTAGAAAAAAACAATCCTAAAATTCTTATGAAACCAAAAGAGACCCCAAATAACCAAAGCAATCTTGAGCAAAAAGAACAAATCTGGAAATATCAGAGTACCTGACTTGAAAACGTATTATAATCCTATATAGCAAACAAAACAGAGTGGTGCTGGTAAAGTAACTGACACATAACCAAAGAGACAGAAGAGGGAACCCAGCAATAAATCCATCTATCCACAGTCAACTAATCTTCAACAAAATACACTCTAGAGAAAGGACCTTCAACAAACGGTGCTGGAAAAACTGGATTATATACACAGAAGAAAAAATATACAAAAACAAACTCAAACTGGATTAAAGTGTGGGCAACGAAAGTAAAAACAGACAAATGAGATTATATCAAACTAAGAAGAGTGAAGAGGCAACCTGAAGAGTAGAATAAAATATTTACAAACTATTAATCCAACAATTAGGATCCATAAAAAAGTAAGAAACTCAGAAAACAGCAAAAGAAACCAAATACTCTGATTAAAAATAGGCAAATGATCTGAATACACATTTCTCAAAAGAAGATACTATATATAAATGGCCAACAATATATGAAAAGTGCTCAACATTCTCAGTCAGGGAAATGAAAATCAAAACCACAAGAAAATACCACTTAACTCCAGTCAGAGGTTATAATCAAAAATAAAAGAAATAACAAAGATATGAAGAAAGGCAGAACCCTTAGGCTGGTCTGAGCCTAAATTAGTACAGCCATTATGGAAAAAAGCACTGATATTCCTCAAAAAAAATTAAAAATAGAACTATCATATGATTCAGTAATCCCATAGCTCGATACATATCCAAAGGAAATGAAATCTGTATATTAAAATCATACCTGCACTCTCAAATGTATTGCAGCAGTATTCGTATTAGCCAAGATGTGGAATCAACCAGAGTGTCCACCAACAGGTAAACAGATAAAGAAAATGTGATATATATACCCAATGAAATATTATTTGGTCATAAAAAATGAAATCCTGTCCTTTGCAGTAACATGGATGGAACTAGTAGACACTACATTAAGTGAAATAAGCCAGGCACAGAAAGACAAATGCCACGT
This sequence comes from Heterocephalus glaber, assembly GCF_053883595.1. Classification (NCBI taxonomy): domain Eukaryota; kingdom Metazoa; phylum Chordata; class Mammalia; order Rodentia; family Bathyergidae; genus Heterocephalus; species Heterocephalus glaber. The sequence continues at coordinate 26,470,073 of NW_028258296.1, read as the reverse complement.
TTCCCTCATATATGAAAGCAAATAAAGTTGATCTCACAAAAGTAAACAGGAGAAGATACTGATTACTAGAGGCTAGGGATGCCAGGTAGCAAGGGAGATTGAAGCTGGTTAACAATTATCAAATACAGTTACATACGAGGAAAAGCTCTAGTGTCCTAGAGCACAGAAAGGTGACTATAGTTTATAATAATTTATAAAGAACTAGTAAAAGTATGAAGATTCCCAACACAAAGAAATGATAATGTTTAAGGAGATGGAAGTGCTATTTACCCTAATTTGATCATTACACATTATATACATACATACATCAAGTCATCACACGGTACCCTATAAATATATTAATTATTTTGTGTCAATGAGTGTTTGCTTCAGCAGCACACACATTTAAATTTTTTTTTTTTTTTGGTACCGGCAATCGAACTCGGGTCCTTCAGCTCGCAGGGCAGGCGGCGGAACCACTGAGCTAAATCCCTGGCCCCTAGCAGCACATACATTTAAAGAAAGTCAATTATGTTAAATTATGGTTAGAGTCATGGCTGACTCTACAATATAACTAAATCGGTTTCAGTCTAGCACAGAAGAAAGCAGCATAATGAGTATATAGTGAAAAGAAAGTGTAAAAATGAAAATAGTATGTGTAGATAATTTTTTAGAAGTTTGGCTGTGAAAGAGCAAAGTGATGAGTAGCTAGAAGAGGAAGGACAGTTCAGGAAGATAATATATCATGTCCTTATGTTGAAAGGAATGACTTAGCAAAGAATGAGAATGAATAACTAAATCATTGTGTTGTCTAAAAAAAAATGAGTCAAGGCTGTCAATAGTTATGGAGATGCGAAATATGAGTTCCTCACATATTAAAAAAAAAAATTCAGACCATGGAAGCCAGATATATGATCTGGCAGGAAGGATACAAAAAAAGTGACAAAGAATAGGAAATCAAAGTTGGCCTCAAGGGAAATACCCTCTAAAAGATAAATTAAACAATGCAAGGTTAGAGGGAAAGTACTAACAAATTACAAACAACTAAGGAATATATTTAGTCCATATACAATCTCATCATTCCTGTTAAGCATCTACTTTTACATTATATATAGCCAGTTCAATTAAAATATCTTTAAATTGCCTACCCAGCCACTGTGAGACACTGAAGTTCAGCTGCAATTCTTACAGGATGGCTTGTTGGAATTAAGTGTTTGAGAGCAATTTTCTCTTCAGGTCCTACTTGTAACTGTGCTGTCGCCAAATAGACTGAGCTGAAAGTGCCTATAAAATAATTTATTAGAATTTTCAATATTTAACTTTTAAAGTTTTTAATGAAACAAAGCTAAAATAGATCAACAAACTATTTTAATGGCATAATAGATTAAAATAGAACCGTTCATTTTACTGTAAATATTTATTATTTATACTTTCATTCTTTCCAGGGGGAAAAAAGAAAAGTGTTACCATAATTTATAATATTCTTGTGGTCTTAACAGTTTTAAAAGTGAGATCAAGAAATAATGAAAATCAAGATTATGAAAGGAAAATATAAGTGAAAAAAACTCATAAAGATAATAAAAATATGTCCCCAATTACCTTCTCCAATTTTGTTCTGAATTTTAAACACACTACCAAGCTGTGGTACAGCTTCATAAAGTTTCTCGATATCTTTTTTAACACCTATCAAGGAAAAAAATTTAGTTAGTAAGATATACTTTTATAGTTTCTAAAGTTAAAAATATTCAGTGAAATATTCTAACACAAGTAATCTAAATAAAATAGTTTTAATAAATCTTAAAGTTACAAGAATAATTAAAACCTCATCAAGGTGCTTTGACTCACATTACCTATTTTAACTAATAAAAACGACAGTCCCAGAATTACACATACAAAATATCGACTACACTGGAATTACACACTAATAATAACTCTACTATTATTGCGTACTGGCTTTTTAAATAAAGCTAAATTTTAAAAGTAACTAAAGCTGGACACAGTGGGCCCCACCTATAGTCCCAGCTACTTGGGAGGCTGAGGCAGGATTACTTGAGACCAGGAGTTCAAGGCCACCCTATGCAATATTGTGAGATCTGATCTCTTAAAAACAAAACCACAAAAAACTAAACACAAAACAAATAAAACCCAAAATAAAAATTAAAAGCAAATAAATTTATGTTGCAGACACTAGATGGCATAATATGGACACAATGTAATGTTCATCAAAACCATTTTCTTCCTCAAAGATACAGAATCTTGAAGCTTGGAAGAGTGTTAGGCATTGGATATTCACAGTATATCCCACAAGAGAAGGACCACTAAAGCTCTGGGCATGTAAAAAGTATTTTAAAAGATTTGTCCCAAATAACAGTAGTATCTTCTATCTTGGACAGCAGAAAAATTGCTACTTTTAAATAAATGTAAGCTCTTTATGAAAACATACATAGTTAAAATAAGTACAGGCAATAATATAAAATCTAATAAACTACTGGAGACAAAAAAAAGATACAGAAGTCTTGAGATTTTATCAACAATATCTAAGTCAAGTTATCATAATACTCAGTTTAAGACATTTTCAAAACACTTTCACATGCATTATCTTTTCAGATCTTCATAACAGCACTGTGATATTGGCAGAACAGGAATTAATATTCTGATTTTTCAGACATAGATACTCTATTCAGAGAAGTTGAATCATTAACCCAATTTCACAGAGGTGTAAGTGATGTCTATGGAGTCATTCATTCAACAAACAGGTTTTAAAAATACTTGGCCATGGGTATATTTGAAAAATGAAAAAAACAGGTGTAGCCACTATTCTCTAGGATTTAGTCTAGTGAAGGAGACAGACATTATTACTCTTAATACAACGACAAAGAGAGGAATGCATATAGTACTATGTAGAAGAGACACAGAGTTGGGGAAGATGAATACTTCTGAAGGTACCAGGAAGTGTTCAGTTGACAACCAGGTTCTGAAGCATTCATCAAGCAGCAAAAATGGAAAAAGACGTTTAGGAAGAAGGAAGTACATATGTAAAAGCATTGAAAAGGAAAAGGCATAGAACAGTGGGGAAAGGAGAGGGAGGGGACATAAGAAAATACAATGTAGCTAAGGAAGGGAAAAGGAGAACACAAGTGAAAGCTATGGAAAGCTGTTAAGCACAAAAATGATAAGTAGAACATGGACTTGAAGGGAAGGAAGAACATGAAGAGCTGGAGACCAAATAAAAGGCCAGGATCTAGTCTTTCCTAAAACTAAGGACTTTGCTATTCATCCATTATACTAAGTACTTTATATCTTTGCATTACGTCTTTCATTCAAATATTTCAAGCACCTACTATGTGCTGGATCCTGTATGGTTCTGGAAATGCAAAGACATGCAAAAAGTCCCACTATCCGATCAAACACATAACTTCAATAAGGAGTAAAGCTGATGAGGTCCAGGCACATAACTGTCTCATGATCTAGTCTATTTACTTTCTCAATTAGATCAAGAGACAGTTATGTGCCTGGACCTCATCAGCTTTATTCTTTATTGAAGTTAGGTTTTTGATATAACTGTAGCTTTTATTAAGGGTCATATAATAAAAGAACCATATGGGTAAAGTTTCAGCATGTTTTATATATTATCATAGGCATTATTTATAATGTTGTCCAATGCGGTTCTGTGAAAGGCTACAAAACTTTCAAAACTGGAAATAAAATTCACTCAACTCTTTATTTCCCAGTGGATTCTCAGAATATTAGAAGAACAGCATTGTTCTGAACATAATGCTAAAACCAAATCAGATTGATCCATTTACACACTCTACTTAATAATGCACAACATATATGACAAGCCAAACTAGAGAGACAAACTACAGAGTGCTAATCAATGCAAGAATGATAACTACATTGTTATATTGTGTGTCCAGAGACTAATAATGGAAAGCTAAACAGTGTAAAATAGGTAACTGTAAGAAGAATGGAAGGAAAGGGAGACAGCATCCATGAAACTGGATGAAATTGGTATTTTAAGGTTAATCTAGCAGCAGCATTATAAATTGAAATGGGAGGCTGGATCAGAAGTGAAAGGTAAAAGTCTTGATTATAATTCAAGAACAAAGTGTATGGGAATCAATGAGGTACAAATGGGAATGTAAAGAAGCAGCTGCATACATTTAAAAAAGATAATTTGGGTGACTGGATATAGGGAGCAAATACAAAGCATAAGTCAAAGAAAACTTTAAAATTTTAAATTTGGTAACTGAAATAACAGTGGGTTTCATCACCAAAAACAGGGACACTGGGAAGGGTACCAATTTGACTCCTACTGAGTTTAGTTTTATTCAGAAAGCAAAAGTATGTGAGGTCATATTTTTTAGGGTGGAGTTCAAGACTTTTGTAGTGTACATATAAAGTACAGATCAAAATCAAAACTTTTTTTTTTTGGTACCAGGGATCGAACTCTGGTCCTTGCACTTGCACAGCAGGTGGCGAAACCACTGAGCTAAATCCCCAGCCCAAAATCAAAACTTTTGACCAAGGTCAAAACTAAGATCTTTTGGAGAAGCATTAAATTTGCCTAGGACAAAGGTGGAAAAGATTTAGCTACCTTTTAGGAGAAAAGAAAGCAGCCTCCTGGAATTCTTTTATTTAAAAAATATTTCTTAAATGTTCCCTATGTCCCAGACATAGTGATAGAGGAATGAAGATATATCTTTCAATGTATAAGATCTGGTATTAAAGGGGTTATGGTCAAACACTTCATGAATTATACTTATACAGTACATTATCGTGCTTTGTCACTGCTACAAATATTTCATTCACTTTTATCAGTGAATTCTGCTTTTGAATACTTAAAGTGTTAATTACTAAAACCACACTTAGTGTAGAATGATGAGGTGAGGTAAGAGCAGGTATAGGAAAAGACAAATTCTAGTTTGGGCATCAACAAACTTGTGTTTTCTTAGCTACTAATATTTAGATATTAGCATCTTCATCTGTAAAATGGTAAGACTGGATTACAATCCTCTTAAAAGGTAATCTCGTTCTTAAATCTAGACCTTCACATGTTTGTAAAATGCTCCTACAAGAACATACAATTCGCCTTTTCAACATTATTTGTTAAAGGAGTCAAAAATACAGAGTGGCTGCCTGTGCATCTTTAAAATTGCACATGTTGGGAAGTAAACACATACCTGGAAGATTAAAATTTTGCTCATATTTTTTAAAAGAATCATCAGTCTGAAACTGGTCGCAGTGTGGAGAAAAAGCCATTGGCTCGTCCATCTGAATCCCCAAAGATGCCTCCATCACAAAAAAACTGGGATCCAAAATGTCAAGAAGGGGTTATGTCCACAAGGGAGCAGAGCAGCTGTCAAAATGTGAATACTGGAGAAGGTAAGTTTAATCATTCACTGAACCAAGCACGAAACAATGCCACCACTCTCAAACGGACAAATATTTAAAAATGTACCATATGCCCAAAGCCCCAAAGTAAGGGAAACTGCCCAGTCCTAGGAACTCCATTAGAATTTCTTTCACCTTCTAGAAATACCAGCAGGGGGCTGCAAGGAACACTTCCCAGTCGGGGATGCCTCAGCTGCAGCTGACAGCAGTGGAAAGGGACTGGGACTAGGGCCAGCGGAGACAGCGAGCCCGGGCACCAGGCAGCTGGAGGGTGTGGTGCAGAGAGGCGAAAGGGGGAGGGAAAAGGCTGAGTAAAAAAGTCATTTGCCCACTGTCCGCCCAAAGAGCCAGGAGGTTCAAAACAGGAGACTCTTCCAAAGTCCCATACAAACATGGAAAATTCAGTTCTGGCCACGAGAGCGCGGCGGGACAAAAGAAGGGAAACGAACGGTCACCCTTCCGCGAGAGCGGGTCGTGAGTTCAGCAGGACAGGACCTCCCGCCCCCGGACCCAAGCCTGAACCCGGGTGCTTAGTGCGCAGGCGCGCGGCTTTCCCGCCGGCGGTTGGAGGGATCTAGAGGGAGGGATGGCGAAAGGGATAAACTAAATTACGACAGAACTGAAGTCTCGATTCAGAATTCGTTCCTAATCCCTCACAATCCCGCGCCATGGAGCGAACCGTCAGAAACTCACGGTTTAAGGGGGTACTTCTGTGGCCCCCCCAGTTGCCTGGGTCTCCGCCTCCAGAGCTCCCCACCTAGTGAGTCGGCCAAACGCGCCTGCGCAACGCATAGCCCCACGCTGTTTCGAATTGCTCATGCGCGATAGAAATCCCTCGGCTCCACCAAATCAGATCAGGACGCCTGCGCAAAAGGCTTGGCCGACTTCCTAAGGGGGGGAGGGGTTAAAAAAACAAAACAACAACAAAAAAAAAATTACAGAAGTAAAATCTCCGGATAAAGTTAAGGGGCTGAGCATATTTTCAGTCAAGCCTCTGGCCCTGGAGTTCTGTCACGTCCCTATACTTCTGCAACACAAGACGTTGGGTAAGCTATGAATAAAAGGAAGTTTCTTGGCTCCCTGCTTTTATCATTAAGTGCCCTACCCCGTTACAGTCAAACAAACAAACAAAAATTGCTTTGTGGCTTCATGATAGTAGAAACGTCCAGAGCGGTATTCAGGCCGACAGTGTATCTATACCCCTTAGCTATGAGGCAGGTTTCTAGGGCCTGAGTTTAGAGCCCCAAACAAACATCATCTTTCACGGAATAAAATTCTAGTTAGCTGGGCATGGTGGCGCATGCCTATAATCCCAGCACTGAGGAGTAAGAGGCAGGAGGATTGATGCAAGTTCAGGGCAGCCTAGACTACATAGTGAGCTCAAGGCCAGCCTGAACTAAATAGGAGACCCTGTCTCAATCAATCAATCAATCAATCAAATAATTCCACTTAGGCTGTGACAATAAAGGAAGCAAAAATGAGCCAGGTACTTCCAGACATTGATTAGCACTCCAAAGGAGATAAAATTGGAGGATCCCATAGGGACTAGGGGGAGTGCCTTGATGAGACAGTCAAGGAAGGCCCCCTCAGAGAAGAGATCTAGATAAGAAGGAGACAATAGGAAAAAGAGACTACCCAGAAAAAGGACAGAGCAAGTGCAGAGATAGAAATGAGCCTGGTATGGTTGAGAGAGCAAAAGCCAGTGTGCAGAAGCACAATGAGTGAAAGGAAGTATAGTCTGAAGGTAAAGACTTAGGCAAGAAGCCAATCATGTAGGCTTTGAAAGCCCGGGCAAGACGTTAGCTTTTATTGTAAATACAATGGGAAGCAATTTTAAAGCAAGGGAATGATGTTATCTCATGTCTATTGTGAGGGAATAAAGTTATGAGAGGAGGATGAAGGAATGGATTCAAGCACAGGAGGGGAGATAGACTTTTAAAAGAAAAATTCCCATCCTTTTAATGGGAGGAAAGATAGAAAATAAATTCCAATGCAAATGGTTTGTGTATGAGTGGGAGGGTAAGGCAGAGGTCCTGTCTGATCACATTAACTTTCTTAATACAATCCGAGGTCAGTCCTCCATCTGAGGAGGCAAGAAGAGGATGTTAGAGGTTGAACAAGTCAGAAGGAGGTCAGAGATTTGAGTGTGAGATTGTAAACTATAAAAAGATTGTGACATTACCAGCAAGTCTGAGTGCCCATTTGCAATTTGTATCAGGGAGTCCAGACAGCACAATGATATGATTTTCTCAAGTACATGTCAGTCAAAGGAATACAGACATTAAAGAAGATAGTTGAGTGTAAGGATAACTATCACACAGAGGGCAAGTTAGACTGTTTACAAGGAAGTAATTATAATGATTCACCATGGAATCTTTGGGAGACAAGGAGGAAAGGTAATACATGGATTGACCCACCCAACCATACACAGATTAAAAAGTGCTGGGAACAATGGACCAGTAATCTCAGCAATCTCACAATTGGTATAATGAGGATGGAAGGGTGAGTTGAAAAGATAGAGGTAGTAGGTGGTGCATAGAGTGGTGAAAATTGGGATTTCAGAGATAAGGTCATTGGAGGAAGTAAAGATGTTGGGGGGAAAAGATCTGTTTTGTTGTAAAAAGGTCAAATTATTCTGGCTGCACAACTCATGATCAAACCAAAGAGATGCTAGTTATTTTGACTCATGATTTCTCCCCAGGCAGTAAGTAGTATCTCCTCTGGGGTCCATTAGTACATTATGCATGCCTCCATTTCAGCATACAAACATAGGAAAGAAACACAAAATCTCTGTACATCCCAGACGTCAGCAGGAACCTGTGAGGGAATCCCAAACAGAGCACTCAAACATAGAGTTAGGAGCAAAAAGCAGTTTTAATAATGACGATGGCTCTGCAAGTGACTCCTGTCAGTCTTGATAGCCCCAAAAAGAAGTTTGTTTTTCTTTATACACCTCTTTTTAGATCTATGAAGCTTAATTTCCCTGGAGTTTCCCTGGGAATATAGCAAGCAGGATTTACACAAAGCAGAGCAGTGGGGTAGGGGAAGAGCAAAGAGTCCTGGCAGGACTTTCTGAGTCCATTATACTCCTTTAGTGACAGATTACTGAAGCTGTCATGGTTACTCAGGTGCATTCCACAAATAGCATAGTTACCCAGTTAACCCATAGTTGCCCAATTCCATACAGAGGGGTGGTTTCCTCTCTCAAGACCTCTGAATCAGAATCTACAATAAGGCAAGATTCCTAGATAATTTGAATGAACTGTACAATCTCAGAAGCACTACTGGAAAACAGTGGTTCTCATTCATGCCTAGATGTTAAAATCACATGATTGTTGGAGGTCAACCTGCAAGCCCAAATCAATTACATCATGATTTTGGTGGGTAGGATCTGAGCATAGGACTTTTTAAAGCTCCCTCATTTGATTCTGATGTACAACCAAGGGTGAGAACCACTGATTTAGAAGTTGGTCACATTAATCCAAACACCTCTGATTATAATCATTCATTAATCCTCCAGTTATTTCCCCCATTAGTCATGTAATTACTTGTATAGTGTTTAACTTCTCCTTTATATCTTTTATATTAAGTGCACAGTACTACTAATTTGAATGATCCCATCTTGTATCTTGAATTGTTTATAAGATGGACAAATTACACAATATTTCTGACAGTCTCTTTATTTTAAAAATGTAAAATAGATAAAATGCTTGCTTGGTTTTGCTATACAAATTGATTTAGATAAAGTGACATAAGACACTAAGACACATAAAATACTTAGCCTCTGATGTTGCTACCCCATTTAATCTGTAGTAGATATTTTCTCCTCCTTTCCTTTTGATTATATCCTTAATGCCTAGCACATTGCTGTCCACATAGTAGGAATTTAATAAATGGCTATGGAGTTAATGCAACAAGAATTCAGGTATCAAATGGTTGGTTCTATAGGGATGGGGCAGAGGGTGTAGGTAGAGAAAGGATAGGATGAAGGCCTCCTTGAGTTTTGATAGAAGTTAATGGAGAGACTTACTAAGTGCCATGGCTTCTGCCTCTGCAGATTAGACTGGGCAATCAGAAAGACAAAGACAAAGAAGCTAAACTCAGGGAGGTCCCAAGTAGCATGATCAACATAAACCCCTTTACTTAATACTTACGCCTAAACTGCTTGTCCCTAAGCCCCCCAGCCCTAATTCTAGGCTCCACCAAACAACAGGAAAGGTCATATGACTGGAAGAAATCCAAGGGGAGGACCAAAAACAGCCCTGGAGCCAAACAGATTCCAGGAGCCTGCAGGGAACAAGGATCTCAAAAAAAAAAAGGAGCCATAAACGAGAATCTACGAGTATTTCGCTTTCAAATGCTTCCTCTTCGTGGTGTAGTTATGTATCATCTCTCTCTCTCTTCTCCTTTTCTCCACCTTCAAGTAAAGTTCTTCTCTTAGTTTAAACTTGGCTTCTCTAATTCTCACTGACGCTGGGTTTACGATCCTTGAGAGGTGTGTTTTCGATCCTTGAGAGGTGTGTTTTCCAGCACAACAGCAGCTTGCAGTCCATGTCCTGGTGTTACAGTTGTACTTACAGTTAGAGTAAGCACATTACAAGTGGATTGATTGCTGCATTTTAATACTTATTACTTATGGATATTGATCATGACATACATACAATCTTCCTTAGAGTCAGGCCAGTGCCTTCACCACTTTTCCTTCACAGAGTGTTCATTGTGCCTCCAGTTTTTTGTGTGCATGTTTTTTGTTTTATCTTTTGTTTCTACCTCTGCCTCCTCCAAAATCAGTGGAGTTTTCATTTCTGTAGATCTAGATTTCCCAAAATCTGTCCCTTCTATAACTCATGGTTAACGCTTATAGTGATCAAAAGTAATTTTATCACATGCTGTTTTGTTTTCTAATTCACAGTATTGAATTAGTTTCTTATTAAATATTTTGTCACATTCTCTGACTTACATTGCTTTTCTGAGCATTTCACATTGCAACTAGACTAATCTTAGAAGAACGACCTTGTCTTTTAAGGATTTCTTTTATTCTTCAGAGCATTTATTTCCTTGTTAACCACAGAATAGGTGTTTTACTAATGCTTGACATCTTTTTTGCAGTCATCAATGGATATGGAATTTTAAATCTCATTTAGTTGAACTCAGTTTTTGAGGAAAAAATATTTTTATCTAGTAGTTTTTTTCCCCACAGTGGTAGTTTTTTCTCTTTCCTCCACTTCCAAAGGAGACAGTTAAAAGGAAGGGGAAACAGAACTATTTGGTGCTGAAAGTAATTTTATTTCAAAAGAATGAGAAAGCTTTGTAATTATCTTAGGCAATTGATATCAGAACAGAGTATATTAGATCCTTTTATGGTTCCAAACTATGTCAGAGAAAGGACAACGAATATGTAAAACTAATGGTTTTTAATTAATCATTTTCAAAGTTAAGGTGTAGGGAATGGCTAGGGAGTGGAAAGGGGAGTGAGAGGAGGAAAAGAAAGTGGAAGAAGAAGTAATTAGCAAGTAAAAAAAATACTGTGCTCCTTTAATCTTAGATTATTTTAAATGTTCTGAAGGAAGAGAAAAAGAAGATGGGGAAGGGAATAGGCTGCTTCAAACAGGGATGAAGACAGGCTGGTAGTCCCTGTTCACCAGAGAGCCAGAGGTGGAAGACTTGAGTGGAGGATGACTGACACTCCAGAGAAGGAGGCTGCTCCCAGGCCTAGAAAGATGCTCATCCTATCAGCTTAGGAGCAGGGACTGGTGGGATGGACTGTTACTCACCAGTAACAAGTAGCCTCCTTGCTGCCTTGGTGGTGCATAAGATAACTCTTTGAACCTTTTTGAAAGAGTTGGAGGGGATGAAGGGAATGAATTTTCTACTGTCTCAGTAGAATGGTGGCTCAGAGGTAAATTAAATTTCATGTAGATAAACAAATGCATTCTTTAAAAAAACAAAAACAAAAAATGAACTTGCCTGGCAAGTTCACCCAACAGTAGAAAAATAGGAACCTTTAGTTTTAGTTGTTTTGTCTTGTTTTGTTTTGTTTTTTCAGTGCTGGGGATAGAACCTAGGGCCTTGTACATGTAAAGCAAGAGCTCAACCACTAAGATACCTTGTAACCCTTAATTCTAGTCTTTATGTACCAAAGTGTGCATTCCAGGAGAGTTAGAGTGGCAATTTGCTATTCTCCACTTTGGACCCAGGCCCAGGTACCATACAGCACCAAATCTTATGTTTATTCAGTTGTTTTTAAAATTCCTACTTTGTCTTGAATCAGTTGTTAGTTACCTCTATTAGAGTAGGGACAATGCCTATCTTGATATGTATACTGAAGCTGGACTGCATAGGAGACCATAGGCAAATTCCCTAACCTCTCCGAGATTGTTTCCTTATTTACATAATGGTACAGTAAAAATATCTACTTCATAGAGTTGACGAACTAATAAATTCAGGTCAATGAATTAATAAATGTGTATTGGGCCAGGGATTTAGCTCAGTGGTTCCGCCACTTGCTTTGCAAGAGGAAGGACCCGAGCTCGATCCCTGGTACCAAAAATAAATAAATAAAATAAATGTGTATTGTTTGAGAGAATGCCTGGTATATGCCGGACTCTGTGTGAGTTCATGATGACAATGATGATGAGATTTCTTAACACTGTACTTGGCACATAGTAAGTGGTCAGTAACTATTTGTCAAATGTAGTTGAATTTGTTGAGTAAATTAATGAGTATAATGAAATAAGTGCCCCAAAGAGAGAGTAATTAACTCCAGGTCAGAAATCTTTTTCTGGGGAAATTGAAGTCCAAGCTGGGTTTCAAAAAATTAAAAGGAGTTCACCAAGTAAATAGGAAAAGGAAAAGGAACTCGGTCATTCTAAGAGGACTGAAGCAGACAAATGTGTTCAGAGAACTGTAAGTTGTTCAGTATTATGTCAGAGTAAGTAGTGAGAGGGAGATAATAGGAATTGAGTTAAAGAATAAACCGGAACCACCTATGAAACTTCTTGAGCGCTATTCCCAGAGTGATTTTCATTTCCCTAATGATTCATGGGGTGGAACATCTTTTACATGTATTGCTTGGCCATTTGCATATCTTTTTTGGAGAACTGTGTGGTCAGGTCTTTGGCCAATGTTTTGAATTGGATTTTTAAAAAATTGTGGAGGGAGGGGGATGGGAGGGTTTAGGAAGAGGATTTTTTAAAAAGGAAACAAGTTGTATTATGTACATGTACCCCCTCCCCAATTATTGTGTAATGCATGTATTGCAAATATGTACTAATAAAAAGAAAAAACTGTTGCATTTTAGGGTTTCTCTCTGTTTTGAGGGTCAATCCCTTGTCACATACATAATTTGCTAATATTTTCTTCTAGTGGGTGGGTTGCTTTTTTACTTTGTTTAGTAGTATTTTTTTTTTGTACCGGGTATCAAACTCGGGTCCTTGCGCTTGCGAGGCAGGCAGCGGAACCACTGAGCTAAATCCCTGGCCCCCCGTTTAGTAGTTTGGTTTTATTTTTTTTGGTACTGGGGATCAAACTCGGGTCTTTGCGCTTGCGCAGCAGGCGGCAAGACCACTGAGCTAAATCCCCGGCCGTTAGTAGTATTTTTGATGGACAAATGTTTTTAAATTTCACAAAGTCTACTTTATCTATTTTTTATTTTGTTGAAGCTTCGGTATTATATCCAAAAATCATTGCCAAATTTAATGTTGAGAACTTTCCCTTTGTTTTTTTCTTAGAGTTTTGTAGTTTTATCTGTTATGTTTAGATCTTTGACCTATTTTGAGTTCATTTTTGTACATGATGTTAGATATGGGTCTAACTTTCACTCTTTCACATGTGGATATCCAGTTTTCCCAACAGAGAGCAGACTCCACCCCTATACTTTTATTCTCCCTTTTTTTTTTTTTTGGTACCGGAGATCTAACTCAGGACCTTGCACTGGCCAGACAAGCACGGCACTAGTGAGCTATATCGCCGGCCCCCATATACTTTTAAACAGTTTTTTTGACATAGCTGGCAAATAAATTGTTCAGCCTAGGTTCAATTTGAATGTACAAATAACCGCATGTTCTAGTATTGGAAAAAAATACTAGTTTTGTCCAACTGTTTTATAACATAAGTTTAAAGAGATACAATTCTCTCAAGACTAAGTTTATAACAATTTTTAAAAAGGAAGCAAAGTTATTTATGATAATTATCTATATAGTTTGTTTATCTACTCTCTTTTGTGGTACCTGTGGGTAGTTATAACCCAATTTCAAAAATTAAAAACATGAAAAATGATAAGATCTTTGAGAAATATCTGGAAATCTACTATGAGAGAAAACTAGTTATAGGATTAAATAAATAGATCATACTTGAAGTTAATTATAACATACAAGGAAAATTATGTATATATATGTATATATACGTGTATATGTATGTATGTATATATGTATGTATATTTTTCTTTCCCCCTGAAATTTCAAAAACTGAAGGAAAAAATCTTATCATTACTAAAATTCAGAGAGGCTCATAAATTCATATTTTAAAACTTTAAATGCAAACTTATGAAAGCTGAGATTTCTGAATATTCAGGAAGCACCAATATAAACTAAGATGCTGTTAGGAACAGGAGGTTAAGGAACAAGTACTGTGATATGTTAAATTTTGTCTTTGGGGACTGAAACTTGCTAACATCTGGTCCCACTCTGACACTGGCTGACAATTTCAGCTTAATATTAATGGGAAAAATACTCATTACAATGAAGTCATAGTGGTTTTACTTCCAATTGTTATCTTTAAAGAAGATGATTTATGGTTTTGAAAAAAAATCCCCAGAAATTCCAAGTTCAAGACCTTTGTGTTGGTTCCCTTTTGCTTAAAAAGAAGTATGCTTGGTAACACATTTTAAAAATGATATATCAGTACTGTATTAAACTTTTTAATATTACTGTGAATTTTTAAATTCCAGAATAAGATTGTAATTAGTTAACTTTTATTCTAAAACCTTAAACATGTGAATGCCTATTGTTTAATTCAGCTTATTAAGATACAGTTTCATATGGCTCTGTTAGTTGGGCCTTAGTGCTAGTGGCTTTCAGATTTAGAACAATTATTTTCTCAGTTTTAGGTTTTAAATAAGAAATTTTGTCCCATGGAAGAATTTTATAGTTAGCTTGTAAATGTCTACTTCTCCTCCAAAATACTAAAACAGAATCTATAGTGGAGGCACAGGCACAATTTACACTGAGGCTTTAAACACAGTGATAACCCTAACTCTATTTAGTTTAATATTTGATCATTATAGGGCTCCAAGAACTACAGATCAAATCCTCCATGGGCCAATTCCAACCTGCTATCTGTTTTTGTACTCATTGCAAAATAAGAATGGATTGTACTTTTTTAATTTTAGAAAAAAATGTGAAAGAATATTTTGTGATTCATGAAAATTGTATTTCATAAAGGTTTATTGGAACACAACCATGCTCATTTGCTTACATGTTGTCTATAACTGCTATCACCCTACTACAGCAGAATTGAGCAATTGTCACGGAGATATGTAGCCTGCAAACAATATATATGTATTTTTTTTCTGGCCCTTTATGGAAAAATTTTGCCAATTCCTGTAACATCACATTTTCAGCCTGTATCTATAACTTTTGTACATGGCAAAGACATACAAATTAAAAGAATGTGTGTGGGGATAAATTGTTACCACATGTTAAATTAGATGCTTAATATGGAGAAAAAAGGGCACAAATATTTACTATTAGTTAATTACAGCAATTTAGAAAGCAACTAGTGCTTTATAATGGTAGATTTTCTTGACAAGAAAGCCCCAATTTACTCTCTCCATTTGAAAAATACATTTCTCCCATGGTCCTTCACAGATAGAGATAGAAAACATACGACAAGAATCTTTTTGCTTAAATCTTTGTTGGCAGCATGAGAGGATAGATAGGCAGTGATTTTGGTAATTTTGATGTGAAGAAGAACCCAACTCATACTCAGTGCCTGTTGTGGTTTGGATCAAGAATGTCCTCCTGCATTCATAGGCCGTGCTTTTGGAAGGTAATCTAATCATAGGGAGTGCATATGTGTGTGTGGGGTTAATATAGCTGACTTGCTATTAGGAGGTGGGCTATGGCCTGAAGAGGTGGGTCCCTGGGGTGGGGGGGCATAACTGGACAGGTTTATCTCCCTCTTTGGCCCCTACCTTCTCTCTCCAACTCCTGGCTGCCATGATATAAACAGCTTTCTTCTCCCCAGGCCCTTCTACCATCCTATTTCTGTGTTTAACCTTGCTGAATGTGGACTGAAACTTCTAAAATCATGAGTCAAAATAAACCCTTTCTCTTTTAAGTTGCAGGTGTCAGATACTGTACCGTAGCGAGGAGACAATGGCTAAGACATTGCCTCTATTTGAAGTGAAGGGAAAGATCCACTGAGAATTTCTGTGCTGCCGCTTGTATAGCTGTTGTAGTAAAGCCAATAACATTGCTTTGAAATTCTTCATTAGCAACAATTCTATTCTTAACAGTTCAAGTCCTATGTTGCTACTAATACATTCTTTTCTCCCTGGCCACATGAAAAGGATAGAGTACCATATCTGTCTTAAAGTTTGGAACTTCAAATTATGACATCTCATTAGAAATCTGGAAGATCCTCTGACTACTATAAAACTAGGGTTATATCCCATTTCCTAGAAATACCACCTTGTGGTCCTCTCTCCAAAAGAGTAATTGTGATTTTCAGAGAATTTGTCGTAGGGAGCTGAAGGTGATCCCTTGTCTTATAGCCATCCCTGAAGATGGTGAACTAATACCTTAAAAATATAGACCTACCACTTCTTGCAACTATCACATTGCCAAGAAAGTGATAGTGTAGTAACCAAAAATATAAGAGAAGGGAAAATAGAGACTCAAGAATGAGAATGATTAGTGCCTTCTCATATATGAAGTATAAAGGATAACATTCCAAACAAATATCTTTAAAATATTAAAATAAAAACCAAAATGCATTCTATTTTTAGATTTTAGAAACAGACAATCATTGTTTAAACAGTCATCTTCTATGTTGCAAAAAAAATCATATCTTTCAGATCTATTCTCACCTCCAGTGTTTCAATATTTCTGGTCATATGAGGCACATCTGGAACTTGTCAAAGCAAGTTAACTTTACAACGTAGCTCCTTGTAGCAAGACCCCTGGCCAATACGTTCTTTCCACCACATTTCCACTGCAGTTTACCCATGAATAGTCACTATAAATATTAAAAATGAAAGATAAATTTCCTTAAACTTTACATTTTGCTTTAACAAAGTGAGCAAGATGATAAAGTTACCATAAAAGTAATCTAACAATCAAGATTCACCATTCCAAAGTTTTCTTTCTTTTCAGTAAACATTGAGTAAGCAATTATGAAAATAAATGGGTTCATGTGATTTTCTCCCTTCCCTTCCCTCTTTCATGCTATTTTATAGTTATCATTTTATTTTTTCTTGTTTGGAATATGAGGCTTTGGAAGTTCCATGAAAGAAATTAATAGAAGGACTAATCATTCGAGACACCCCTACAAAGTATTAGTATCCTGTAAGAACCCAGGATTCCAGACTTTGTAGTAGATATCTTAGTCTCAGCCTGGATGCAGTAATAACTATTCAAACACTCAGGACATTAACTCACACCAAATAAAATTAATACCAAGATATGTAAGATGGTATTTTTGTCTGAGTACTCCTTAATGCCAGTGACATTCATTAAACAATGTGATTCCAGGGAGAAGGCATATAAAGATGGAGAAAAAGCCAAGCCAGGTTTGTATTAAAGAGTTGGCTACTTCTAAGTTTAGATGATTGATACAGAAACCCACAGAATCTGAATAGGCTTTGGAAATGAATTGTAGAACCTTTCACCTGGGTTGAAAAGGCAAAGTTAATATTCATCCATTACCTTGTATTTCCTATTGGTCAATTCCTTTCCCCCTTCCAGGTTGTATATGGCAGAGTGACAAGTGGGTTCCTATGGGTGTTCAACAGATTCACCAGGGAAGATAGCTATTAAGACACTGCATGGGTTGAAGGAATAGTACTATTAGATTGTTTTTGCACAACCTTAGTTGAGGTCTACACGGAACTACTAGTTGAAAGCGATGGCTGGCAGGATTTGAAGTGATGCAGCATCAAGAGCTGTGAATTTTACTTTACTTGAAGGTATTAAAGTAGCTTCTCAAAAAAGGAAATTATTTAGGAATGAAAAGTTTGTAAACTGGAATATACAAGTTAAGCATAAGCACCTCATAAGCATATTTGAAGAGGCAAAGGAAGACAAGGGTTTTCAAAGGTAAAATAGGGAAGGTTACATAAATTGTTTTGAAATAATTATCCTTGGCTAAAAGGACCAATAACAAGATGGCATAAGCCAAGGATTGAGCAGGCAGTTACTGGGCAGATGTCCTTGCAGAAGTATTCTTTGGGCAAGGTTGTGGTTTTGGCCTAATTGCTTGTGATAGTTCTTATTATTGGGCAAATCATGCATGAGGGATGTCCCCTCATAACCTCCTGGCTTTATTTTGCTAGGGTTGACATAAGTGACTCCATTCGATTTTGATAGCCTTCACAATAATTCTCGTTATAGAGTATCGTAAGGACAGGAATGATATCTTATTCACTTTTATGTCACTGTAACCTAGCACAATACCTGGTGTATAATAGATGAACAGATTATTAAATTAATAAATGAAAGATGAAAATCACAAGAGAAAGTGAAAAGACCCAAAAGAATCCTAAATAACAATAATGAAATATGGCATTCTTCAACATATTTGATAGGATTATTGTTATTTTACTTCTACTTAAATCTTTCAGTTCATTCAATTATCAAGCAAAAAACCAAACACACTATATAGTAAGATTATTTTATATATTTATAGGTAAGAGAAGATTAACTGATTATTTTTATCCAAAGTTACTTTCTCTATGAAGAACCACCCTTATTTTGCAGGTAGCATGATGCAGTGGATAATGTATGAACCATATGATAAGACTATTTGGGTTTAATATCAGGTCTAATGCTATGTGACTGTGGTTAAGTTTTCTATCTAATTATGGGCATCATAATGCATCATAATGTGGGTGGGTTCTTTTTTTTGAGGACTAAATGAGACATGTTTGAAGCTACTAGAAGAATGCCAGGATGTGATGAACATTAGTTCCTATACTTTATTGTGGCTACCATAACACATTATGACAAAATGGGTGGCTTACAACAGAAATTTATTGTTTCTCACTTCTTGAAGTCAGAAATTAGAAATCAAGGGCCAGGGATTTAGCTCAGTGGTTCTGCCGCCTCCCTCACAAGCGGAAGGTCCTGAGTTCAATCCCCGGCACCAAGGCACCAAAAAAAAAAAAAAAAAGAAAAGAAATTTGAAATCAAGTTATATTGCCAGGGTTGTGCTCCCTCTGAAGAGCCTAGGGAGACTCCTTCCTTGGCTATTCCAGCTTCTGGGGGCTCCAGGCATTTCTTGGCTTATGGCAGAACCCCGATTTCTACTTCCATTTTCACAGGACCATTGCCATTTCTCTCCCTGTCTTTCCTTTGTGTGTCTCTTGTAAGGACACTCATCATTGGATTTAAGGTGTACTTGGATAATCCAGAATATATTTTAAAATCCTTGGCTTAGTAATATCTTCAAAGACCATTTTTCCAAATAAGGTCACATTTGTAGATTTCAAGGGCTAGGACTCGGACACACCTTTTCTGGGGCACCATTCAACCATTATAGTTCCCTTTCCAGGTCTCCCTCTTCACTAAATGTACACAGCACAAAATATGAGTATGTGAAAAATGATTTTTAGCAAAGTATACCTGATGAGTGGGAGCCAAAGAGACAGCTAAAAAAAAAGAAGAAGAAGAAGAAAGAAAGAAAAGAGAAAAGAATGAACAAATTAGTTAAATGATTAACAACTTTTTATGATTGATAAAAAGAGTTTTTTTGTATACAGGGGCATTGATTTGGAAAGCATGGTATGAAAAAGAAAGAAAACTGCATATTATGAATGAAGTACTGCACTTTATTTGTTTCACTTTTGTTTGCTTTGTTTTGTGGTACTGAGGATTAAACCTAGGGATTACTGGAGTACATCCCTATCCCTTTTAAAAAATTTATATTTTGTAAAATTTTGAGATAGAGTCTTACTAAGATGACTTCAAACTTGCAATTCTCCCATCTTAGCCTTCCTTGTAACTGGGATTACAGGCATGCAACACCACATCCAGATTTTTTTCACGTGTATTTTTAGTATAATAATCCAGTAATCCTGTTAGGCAGGCTTGTTGGTGTTTTTAAATATTTGCAAATATTCAGATACTATTTTTTTTGCCAAGTTTATACAGGTATCAAGTATAGTA
This sequence comes from Heterocephalus glaber, assembly GCF_053883595.1. Lineage (NCBI taxonomy): Eukaryota > Metazoa > Chordata > Mammalia > Rodentia > Bathyergidae > Heterocephalus > Heterocephalus glaber. The sequence goes on along the minus strand of NW_028258296.1, from coordinate 26,450,316 downwards.
TGAGAATTTTTTCTTAAGAAAACTATACCCCAGTTTCACAGAATTTAATTAATTATAATCTTTGCTTTATGGACACAATGTTAGCAGTAGGCCATGCATAATCTATTATTTATCCCTTTGATTTGGGGTGGTGGTGGTACAGGGTATGGGACCTAGGACCTTTGCACTAAACTACATCTCCAGCTCTTTTTCTATTTCAGGGCAGGGTCTCCACAAGTCACTAAGTTGCCCAGGCTTGGCTGGAACTTGCAACTGTCCTGTCTCAGCTACCCAGAGTGCAGTGATAACAGCTATGTGTCACCATGCTCAGCATTTGTTTATTTTGATAGTATTACAACCACCCAAAAATATAATATGTAGCTCGAGAACTAAAACCTTAAAAATGTACATCTGCCTATGTGCTCCTCTATTTTACTCCTCCAAATTCCAGAGGCTTGCTTTTTTCATTATATCAATGTCTAGTGTTTTGAAATAAATGATAAAAGTCTTGGCTTGAAATTTGAAAAAAAACATGTTCATGTCTCCAGTCAACTGAACAGAAAGGGTAACTATGACAGTGAGTGTCGATGCTAGCCTTTTTGAGCTTGCTTGAAGTAGTACAGTATTAAAGACAAACGAGGGCTGGGGATTTAGCTCAGTGGTTTCACTGCCTGCTGTGCAAGAGCAAGGACCCGAGTTCAATCCTCGGTACCAAAAAAAAAAAAAAAGACAAATGATCTGAAGTTCAGCAAGAGCCCAGCTCAGCAGCATATTAAGAGTACCCCACAGATCTAGAATATATTGCTTGAAACATTTTCCTTTGTTTTATTTAAAAATAAATAATTATATTCCTAAATAAATAATTATACTATATTGTTATTATTTATTAATAATATATTAATGATTATTAATACAATATATTTATAATTATTATAATATATCATAATAATTATCAATGTATTATATTAATATATTAATTATTGTTTATAATTATTATAATATATTATAATTATTGATATATTTATTATTATTAATATATTATTTATATTAATTAATTATATTCTATTATTCCTAAAATAAATAATTATATTACAAATAAATAATTATATTCCATTTTCCTTTGTTTTATTTAAAAATAAGTAATTATATTCCCTTAGTGGAAGAAAGAATAATTATATCCATATATATCTTTTTTTGCAAAGATCTTTAAATATTAACATATTGGCAAGAGTAGTATGTTGAGAAATGACCAGTTTATAGGAAGAAAATAATTAATCTTAAGAATGAAATACTAAAACCAAAATGACCTTGTATACTGATAGATCAATGTTCTTGAACCGTGTTTTGTTTTGTTTACAGTGGTATAAATCAGACCTAGGGTCTTGGGTATTCTACCACTGAGTTATACCTTCAACCCTCTAAATTTGTCTATATAAATTAAATCTATTAAAATAGTCTTGAATGAACAGTTTAAAAAGATGGGAATGTTCTTCATTCTTTTCTTTACCCAAGTATATTTCATACTGGAAAACTAAACATGAGGGTTTTATTTTCTTTCAGAATGAATATTCAAGTATATTTCATATTGGAAAACTGAACATGAGGGTTTTATTTTCTTTGAGAATGAATATTCAAGTATAACTTATACACATGTTAGTAATTAAAGTTTAAACTTGTTTAATGTTTAGATTTTCACATTATGTGCTACAGCTAGGATAATCATATGTTTTATCCTAAATTGCTCAAACTGGGATAATTTTGAGGTGAAAGGGGAATCCTTAATAGTTATGCTGAGACAACAAGCATAAACTGGCACTGTTCCTGGAAAACTGGAACATATGATCACTTTAGTTATAGCATATTTAAACCACCATGTCAGTATTTTCTCATATAAAGTATGTAGGAATTTTAACATGCTTAACTGGGTTCCAAAGTACTTTAAAACTACTCAATACTTTGTTTCAGTTTATTAAATCTTCACTTAAATTATAACTTAAATATATAGCACCAACATTTGAGACAAAATTCTGTTCATTTCATTAAGTTCTCTTAAAGCTATGAACATGTAGCTTTATGGCTGGTTGAAATCAGACCATATGTAACATAACATTTTTATCTGTTTTTGTTTTTTGAGAGAGTCTTGCTCTGTTGTCCAGGCTGTCCTCAAACTCCTGTGCTCACGTGATCCTTATGCCTTAGTCTGCAGAGTAGCTGAGAATACAGGCATGCACCACCATGCCCAGATTAAAATGAGTTTCTTACACTACATGACAAGTGATAGTATAATCACTGTAGAAAATAGAGGCCACTAGCCAAGTATGGCTATGGATTACTTTAATGTGGTTAGTTTCAATTGAAGATATGCTTATAAAAATAAAATATACACTAAATTTCAAAGACAGCACAAAAAAGATGTGAAAAAATATCATTTAAATATTGAATCAACTTTTATATATTAGATTAAATATATCATTATGATCAATTTTACCTCTTTTTCTTTTTGTTTCATAGTTTGCCTATTGGAACATTTAAAATTATATATATGGCGTACATTTTATCTACTGGATTGTGCTGATCTAGCTTGTTCCAAAAGATAAAAATGAAGTGGAACATAAAGCAGTATGGGTACAGACGATCACATGAGACAAACCATTCCCTAGTGATCGCTTGTGATCCATATTTGGTGGATTCTTATCCTACCCACATCTGTAGACTCTTGGACCCTGAGACCCTTTACCCTACCCCATGGTGCTATTTCTGTGTATCCTCAGGATTTTTAAGAACAAATCTTATCAGTTACCTGTGGCTTTTCCCTCCTTCCTACTCCCCCCACCCCATAGGCAGCACCTTGGCTGGCACCATGGGTGCTGCTTGTACTGGGAACCATTGCATCTACCTGATACTGTCATCTCTGGTCTTCAAAGGAACCCAGTGAGATTGTACCTCATTGCAAGTGGGGGAGAATCTGCCCCGTGTATAACTATTTTTTATGTTTTTCTTTTAGAAAGAGAAAGCCAAGTAATAGTGCCTATGGCTATGTATATTTTTAAAAGTTTTAAGTGCAGTAGCTCACTACAGTGCTAAAGCTCTTTGTCCTCTACAATATTTACATGAGTCCATGGAGGATTAAGCTAAGAGAATATTCCCAACAAACCAAAATTAGCCTTTCATTTGTCATTTAGGTTTTGTTACTAGGCCAAGCCCGCCTGCCTTTTCCTTTGTGCAGCAGGTGAAATTGATGGAGGTAGAATTCAGCCGTAGTCGTGTTTTTGTTGGGCTTGCACAATGTTAGTGTTTGAATGTGTGAAGGCAGAGCATGCATGCTCCAGTTCACCTCAGTTCCTACTATTTCCCAATGTGATGTATCCGCCTGGATCACACATCTGCTACTGCCTCAAACTCCTGAGTTTGCATCTCAGATTTGTGGTCTTCCTCTGGGACCAGCAGGGTTAACATCAACTGTTTGGAAATGCTAGTTCTCGGGTTGCACCCCAGACCTACTGAGAAAGGGTCTGCATTTTTAATAGACCCTACAAGATTCCTAAGCACCTTTGAAGTTTGAGAAACCTTATCTTGTAGGATTTGTTCCCTCCCTGAAGGCCCTGTAGCTCCCATTTAATGAGATTTGGTCCAGGTGATTTGCAGACATGCCCAGACCAGTATGGCTACAGAAGGGGTTGGTCACAGCTTAGACTAAACTCCTTGCTACTCCAATAGAATATCCAATACATAAAAAACCTTGGAAATACAAGGTAGAAATTCTTCCCTCTGTTTTAGAATGGAAAAAGAGTCATTATCTTTCCTTAATTGCTTTCTTCTTTTCTTTTCTTTTTTTTTTTTCTTTTTGGTACTGGGGATTGAACTCGGGTCCTTGCACTTGCAAGGCAGGTGGTGGAACCACTGAGCTAAATCCCTGGCCCACTTTCTTATTTTCTTATAGGGCTTCTTCTCAGGTAAATGTCTCATCTCTTTTTCATTTAGTGACACAACCCCTCCTTGTGTTTATATTTTTTTGTGACAAATTGAGAGGGGTCCTGTTTTATATTTTTTATCCAATTAGAATCGTTCTGCTTTGTGAACTTGGGAGGAGAAAGAGGAAACCTAGAGAAAGAGTTCAGCTCGATTTTGTTTTGATGAGTGGTTTTATTATAAGCAGCTAAGTTAGATGGAAATTAATAGGCAGTCAGACAGGGATGGGCCGTCAAAAGACTACAGAAGAGGAGAGCACACCAAAACTGACCTGAAGTGCATCTGCTGAAGGCCAGGCCTCAAAACAGAGATACAACAACCAGGCCTGCATGTCTCCCTGAGGGATAAACAATAACTTGAGGTTGTACTGTGATTGGTATCACCTAGTCCAGTAAAGTCCAGACAGACATCAGTCATCCAGGTGGGTGACCAGTATATCCAGGCCCATTGTCCCAAAATGCCTTTGTTCTTTCTGTGTACCCTTGCTATGTGACTCGCTTTCCTATTGGATCACCATTAGCTAAGCAGCTACACTTATAATCCTATAGGTTGACTGTAGCTTGACCCTGGTTGTACCTACATTGTGACTTTGCTGTATAAATTACCCCTGATATAAAGCCTCAGTGGCAACCCACTTGGCACCCCGCCTGTCTCTCAGGCAGAATCTCTCAATAAACCTTACCTCCATTGTTCCTTGGAACTTATTCTTTGATTTCTGGGGACATGAACTCAGCACATCTGACATCTAGCAGGTTGAAAGTTATATTTCTCCTTTATCAGTTTGAGTCTTTGAGGGCTGGCAAGATACTCCTTTAAAAAGCCATTCCTCATCTGTGCTGCCAGATGCCCAGCTGTCCTCCCTTTCCAAGACTTTTCTACTGTCATAAAATGACATCAGACATGTTTGGTAAATAACAGCATGTAGGAGGAATGGGTTGGGGGTGTTTTCTAGCACAGTTTAAAAGTCCTTCATTAGTTACTTCATAGGAGACTAAGAAAGGAAAATAAAAACTTTAAACAGTAGCTTTCTGAAAAGGAGTTTAACAATAAGCATTGTGTTGGGTATTCTTCCCTCTCCACCCTTTTCTACACTGTTCCTTGCCCTGGGAGGCTGACCTCTAATGACCGAGGCACATGACCCGGGCTTCATGTCTGTCTAGATTTTGTGAGGTCAGTAAGGAGGAGAAGTTGGAGTTTTATTTCCTGAATTCCCCTCCTGCTGGGTTCCAAATTGGCTGAGTTGTGTTCTTTACCTAGGGCCACTGCTGCCCTAAATACATTCTCTCCCACAGTTTTCACTCTTGTCAAGTTCAGAGGACAACTCCACTTACTCTTCAGGTTTGGAAAGCAGAAAGGTTCCCTCCATCCCATCCCTCCAGCTGCTGTCAGTACCCACAAGTTTCCTTAGCCCTTCATTCTTTATATGTCTTTACAAATAGTCCTTCATTTAACTCTCCTCAATTATCCTTGTAAGTTTACTTTTTTTCTTTTCTCACCAGACATTGAGCCCAAATGATTTTGTTAACTTTCGCTTTTCACAATGATTCTACTTCTAAGATTCTAAGAAGAAAATAATCAGAACTACAAAGATTTATGCTGTCACCTCCACTGTGGGTCCTGTTTACTGTATTCTATTCCCCTGGCCATAGTGCTTGTTTGAGAAGTAAATTTCAGGTCTGAGTTCTCCTGCTTGTAAAGCTCTGTCTTCCAGACCAGGAGGCACGGTAAAGAAAAAGAATTTGCACCTCTGATGATAGTCACTAGTATTTTCTCTCTCTCTCTCTCTCTCTCTCTCTCTCTCTCTCTCTCTCTCTCTCTCTCTCTCTCTTTCCCTGTGGTATTGGAGATTGAACCCAAATTGAACCTAGGGCCTCTACATGCTAGACAAGTGCTCTACTGCTGGGATAAATCTCCAGCCCTCTTTCCCCCTTTACTGAGATATAATGTATAAACTGCACATATTAGAGTATATATTTTGATTATTTTTGACATGTGTATGCCATAAAAATTATCACTACAAACAAAATAGTAAACCAATCACATCACCTCCAAAGTTTCCACCTACCCCTTCTGAGTATACAGGCAATATCTCATCTGCTCTCTTTCATTATAGATTAGTTGTAATTTCTGAATTTTAAATGGAATTATACAAATGTACTTTCTGGGAAAGGGGTCTGGGTTTTTCACCCAGCACAGTTATTTTGAAATATATTCACACTGTGTGTATTTATTGAGTAACATACTATCATAGATACACCACAGTTTATCCATTTACTTGTTGATGGACATTTGAATTATTTCTAGGTTTGGGCTATTAAACATAAAACTGCTATGATCATTTATATATGAGTAGGGACATATATTTCTTTTCCTCTTGGGTAAATACTGGAAGTAGTATATATTTAACTTTTAAAGAGACTGCCATCTTTTCCAAAGTGGCGATACCATTTTATATCTCACCAACAATAGATGAGAGTTCCTTTTCCTCCATATCCTCGCCAACATCTGTTATGTCAACATTCTTTATGCCAGCTATTCTAGTAGGTGATAGTAATTTCTCTCTCTACGTTTCCCTTTTGATAAAGGGTGTTGATCATATTTTCATGTGTTTGTGTACACAATGTATATGTTCTTTTTTGAAGTATTTATTTAAATATTTTGTTCACTTTAAAATTTTGGTTTGTTTGTTTTCTTACGGAGTTTTGAGGTTTTTTAAAGTATATTTTGTCTGGTTGCAGTGGCACACACCTGTAATCCCAGCATTTTGCAAGGCTAAAGCAGTAGTGCTATGGCTTGTAGCTAGATGTTCCCTCAAAGCCTCATGAAGTCACAGGTGGAGCTTTTTCAGAGGTGGCTGAATCTAGAGTGTGTGATTGATTCCTAGTACAATGTTAGGATTAAGGATGAGTGATTACTAAATCACTGATTGGTTTGGCACCACCCTGATCCTGGTAGCCTAGATAGAATATAAAAGGCAGAAAAAAGCTGCTAAGGTCCCTTGCTTGCTTTTGCTGTCTTCTTCCTGCAATGAACTGTTTCTCCTCTGCAGTGCCCCTCTGCCCTGTGCCACTCTGCCTTGGAGCCAGCCAACTATGGACTGGAACCTCTAAGAACTGTAAGCCAAATAGACTTTTCCTCCTTTAATTTTGGGTATAGGGTATTTTGTCTCAGCAACAAGAAAATAAGACAGAATTTGGTACCAGAGAAGTGGAGTCATTGCTGTGACTATCTGACCATGTGGTTTCAGGAGTCTTTGGAACTGGCTTGCAGGAAGAGTTTAGGAAGGTTTGGAGATGCTGGCTGAAAGCGCAGCCTTGGAAAGCCTTAGGCTGTACTTTATGGGCACTACTGGTCAGAGCACAGAAGGCCAGAATGCTGATAGAAATGATGTAGGTAAAGACCAGGCTGGGGAGGTTTCTGCTGGAAAGAAGGACGGCATTGGATGTTAGACCCCAGACAGTGTGTGCTCTGCCTTGGCAGAAAGATTATCTGCATTTTGCTCATGTCCAGAGACTTTGCCTGAGACTAAGATTAAGAGTGGTGGACTAATTAATCTTGCAGAAGAAATTGCAAGACAGTCTAATGTTGGGGCTGTAGCATGGGTACTGTTGGGGGCTTTTAGCCAAATCTGTGTTGAGAATCAGGAGCAAAAAGTCCAGCAGAATTATTTAAAACATTGTGATTTGGCCAGAAAGGAAGCTCCAGTAAAGCTGTGGGTGGCAAAGATAGAGCAGAGGAGATTTTGATTGCTGAAAAGGAACAAGAGAATAGAAAAATGGCTGAGGACAACACAAATATCAGCAAGATTCAGAGTTGCTAAAGTGAAAGACTTTGCTTTGAAAAGAAATCCCCAGAGCACCATGTTCCAGAATAGCAGCAGCCTAGAGAATTTGTGCCTTGGGATTGGGTTCAGAGTGCTCAGTGATCCAGGCACTCAACCTCTATAGCCAAGAGAAAGGAAGCCTGGCTACTACTTCAGCTGGCAGCAGACTCTGGTGCCATCCACGTGGTGCTGGTTTTAGGTGTATGCAGAATGCGAGAGGCATGGGGTCAGTAAAGCTTTCACCAAGATTTCAGAAGAAGGCCTGGGAGGCTATGCAGTGTGCCCCTGAGAGGGCAGTGTGTGAAGCTGTGAGTGTGAAGCCAAAGGTGCAGTGGAGAGCCCAGAAGTTTGGAGAAGCCAGAAAGGTGGATCATCTGAGGAAAACTGCAAGGAGGAAGCAGAGCTGGCTCAAGAGGGAAGCCATGGGAACTACAATCACTGGCAGCATCCTAGAAGCAGAGCCACCCAAACCCTTTAGAGTTCACTTCTTGCCACAGACTGCCTCAGATGCTAGACCTGGAACTACAGGGCTTAATGTTTGGCTAGCTGGATTTTGTTGTTTTGTTTTGTTTTGCTTTTTGGTACTGGGGATCAAACTTGGCTCCTTGCGCTTGTGAGGCAGGCGGCGGAACCACTGAGCTAAATCCCCGGCCCTGGCCTGCTGGATTTTGGACTTGCTTGGTTTCTATTCCTTTCTATCCTCCTCTTTGTACCCTTTGGAATAGAAACATCTATCTTGTGCCATCGAATGTTGGAAGTGTTTAACTTTCTTTTCATTTGTACAGGGGCTTGCAGCTAAGAGTTTTAAATCTCAGAGGAGACTTTGGACTCGGACTTCTCAGCAATGCTGAAACTGTTAGGACTTTGGCAATTCTTGAAGATGGACTAAATGTCTTTTGCATAAAGGGATGTGCATGGGTCTTTTGGGGACCAGGGGCAGAATGTTAGGGCTTGTGTCCAGACCTCCCCCACTAAAAGCCTCATGTAGTCATAGGTGGGGCTGAATCTAGAGGGTGTGATTGACTCATAGTGCAATGCTAGGATTAAAGATGCTAGGATTAAGGGTGAGTGATTACTAAATCAGTCCACTGGTTAGTTTGGCACTGCCCTAGTCCCAGTAGCCTCAATAGAATATAAACCATTCCTCCTTTAACTTTGGGGGTAGGGTATTTTGTCTCAGCCATGAGAAAAGTAACTAAGACAAGAGGATTATAAGTATGAGCTCCACTTGGGCAACTTAATGAGACCCTGTATGAAAATAAAAAATAGAAAAAAAAAGGGGCTGGGGATTTAGCTCAGTGGTAGAAGGCCTGGATCAATCCTCTAGTACTGAACACACACACATATACACATACACACATACACAACTTACGAAGTCTTTATCAGATATTTTATTTACAAATATTTTTGCCCAGTTTGTGACTCGTCTTTTCATTTTACTTCCAATTTTTACTTTAAAAAAAATAATATGGGTCTGGGCCCTATCACGTAGAGCCTTACACATGTTCATGCTCAACAAGCACTTCACCACTACACTGTATCTCCAACCCTCTTTTCATTTGGTGACATATGAGTTCTAAGGGCTAATAAATCCTCTTTATTGTTTAAGGCAGTTTAAGTCCTTAATTTATGGGTTTATTTGTAATAATGAAAATCTGGATACAACCTATATGTTCCACAAAGGGTCAGAGTTAAATAAAGAATAAAGCATCAAATGGGTGATTATACAAGCCATACACAAAGTAAGAAAAAGAAAGCAGCCCCTGACATCTGAGAGTTGGCCTGGTACTATTGGCCAGGCCTATGGTTCCACTGTTGAACATAAACAATTTCACAAAAAAGGAAAGTCAGGCAAGGCTTCTCTGTGACTGGGATGGATCAAGGCAAAAACAAGGCCACTCTGTATTTATGTTAGATCAAAACATGAATCTTTTCCAAGTCACAAAAGTGATCAAACCTTTTCTAATCTTGGCTAATATAAGTGACTACTTACACTTCTTTACTAACCAAAGCTTTAACTGTGATTCATTCCTCTTTCTGATAGATAAGATTAAGATACCAAATCACTTTATTATCCCTGCTTCCTAACAGTACCCAATCCAGATCAAAGCCCTGCTCACTCCAGCCCTCCCCCAATAGAGAACCAAATCTTGTAGCAAGTCCTTTTTAAACACCTTGTTATTTGGACACCCATGGTGTACTGTTCCCCCTATTGCAATGAATAATAAACCCAGCTTGCTTGCTATTGGTTTGTTCTTGGTGGTCTTTAGCAGGAATTCACAACAGAATGAGAAAGGTCTTTATGTAGAAATGAATGAGGAAATTCTGGTGTGGATTTCAAGATATTTTGTTTAATAATAAAAGCATAGAGTGTGTGTAATAGGTTACAAATGAAGAAATTCATTTTCTTGTATATAACAACGATTACTAGAAGGACATGCAAGCAATATGCAACAAGATTGCTTTTGGAAAAAAAATCTGGGTGGCATAAAACAAAGCTGAGAGAAAAATTTACCTTTTTTGTATACAGTTTTGAGTCTTGTACCATGTAATTTTATTTACTATTCAAAAGAATAAGTGAAACTTAAACTATTTAAATATTGTTTCTAATTTCTAATCATGTAAAACTCTATGTGTCTATATACATTTTAATGGCTAGGAGGAAAATATTGCTAGAAATAATGGCTCTTTCTAGAAGATGGGATTAAAGATTCATTTTTTTAAATTCCTGTCTTTTTTTCCAAAAATTTACAATGCATGAGAATTATCTTCACATGAAAAACATAGAAATGCACAGTTATTTTTGAAAACTATAATCATACTGAGAAGAGAAACTAGTGGTTATCTGCTTAGGGCAAGGACAGTTTTCAAGGAGGACAGGTAAGGGCCTGGAGGAACCATCGATGCTCTCCAAGAAGTCACTACACAAGGTGAGAGAGGAGCAAGGTGTGGCTGGACCTGTTGTGCCTCATGTTTACTCAGTAGTAATAGCAACCCTTGGGATCATATAGATTGTATTTAGTCCTGGAGACCCGTGAGGTTTGGAGCTCCAGGAAGGAAGTCTCCTTTTTATCCCTAGTAGGTAATGCCAGGAGTTTCTCAACAAATGTTGAGTGAGTGCAAGAACCGGGAGCTAGAAAGCACTGGTCTTGTGGCATCATTTGGAGACTTAATCTCCCATCCCATAATTTAATCATTGTTAAGGATAACACCCTAAATAAAGTTTCCCAAAACCTCAGGTCTCAGTTGCTTCTGCCTTTAAAATGAGAAGTTTGAATTTGAATAATAACAAGCAACTCAAGGTTTACAAAGGAAATGACTTGTTAATTTGTATCTGTATATCCAACCACTGTGGAAATCAGTACATAGCTTCCTCAAAAACCAAACATAGAAATACCATTTGACCCAGCTATACTACTTGGTATATTCCCCAAACAATTAAAGTCAACATGCCATAGTGATACCTCCATACCCATGTTTATTATGGTGTGATTCACAATAACTAAGCTGTTGAAACAGCCTAGATTCATTGACAGATGCATGAAGAAAATATGGTATATATACACAATGGAATATTATTCAGCCAAAAAGAATGAAATCATATCATTTGCAGGAAAATGCATGGAACTGGAACTGGAGATCATCGTGTTAAGTGAAATAAGCCAGAATCAGGAAGTTAAATACTGCATATTTGAGGGGGGGGGGAGAGCAGGAAAGTAGAAGGTAGACAATTAGAGATAAGGAAGGGAATCAGGAGAAAGGGAGGGAAGGGGGAGAGAGTAATAAATAGTAAAAAATAATCAAAATACAGTATATGTGTGCCAGTATATCAAAACAAATATCATTATTCTCCATTACTAATATATACTAATAGAACAAAATTTTAAAAAAGATCGCACATTCAGGCCTTTCCCTCCAATCCCATCAATTTAGATGCACCTACTAAGGTTACATTTAAGGTCCAGAGGCGAAGATGTGCTGTTTGTCAAGATGTACCTCTCTGTGTGTAGTTGCACACATGGTAACATCTGGGCTCTTTATCATCTGCGCATGTTGGCATCCACTGAGAGACACAGCCTCCCATCCTGCTCTTGGCCAGCATCCCAATCAAGACTCTATGAGCTATTTTTTATTTTCTTCCACAGTGTCTCTGTAGGTCCAAAAGCAATTTATACCCACATCTATGCCACTTTGGCATAAAGAAAATATCCAGGCTCTCCTGACACCTTGTATTGCAGAGAAACTCAAGCTTGTCTCAGGGTTATGAAAAAAGACACTACACAGCTGATACTTTTCTCTACCATGCTGTTAGGGCACCAGTCACCAACCCTGGATTTCCTTGAAAAAGAAAGTCAAAGGCAAGTCACACCTTGCTTCTAGACCCATAAATCTATTTATCTTCAGCTTCTCTTGGCCCCTCCTCTTCCTTCCTTGATCTTGGAAGACAGATTTCTGGGCCCCTTTCTCAGATTCTACTTGCATCTAAACTTCTTTTTGCTTCCAATCCAATTTTCTCTCCTCATCCCCAAGTTCCAGGGTAAACTTTCTCCTTATTCATCCCTCTAAATCTTTCAATATACACAACAGAGTAATACAATGTAGTGACCAAGAACCTTGGCTTTGGAACCAGACTGAACCTCTTATTTCCTTCCTATTATTTATTAGCTATGTGACCTTAGGAAAGTCATATAATGGCTTATGCTTCTGTTTTATTAACACAAATTTATTATCCCATAGTTCTGAGAGTCAGAAGTCCTGAATGTTGGCAGGTCTGTGTTCTTTCTGGAGGATACATGGGAGAACCTGTTTCATTGTGTTTTCCAGATTTTAGGGCCATGTGCATTCCTTGGCTTGTGATCCTTTCTCCAGCTACAAAACCAGTAACACAGCATCTTCAAATTGAGCGCTCATGTACTCTACTTCCATTATCAGTCATCACATTTCTCTCACTCTGTCTTAGAAGGTCTTGTGTGATTACAATGGGCCTCTCACCTGGATAATCCAGGCTTCTTTCCATCTCAAGCAAATTAATCACATCTGCAAAGGTTTCTTTTGCTACGTAAAGTATCAAAATATAGCCGCAAGTTTTAGGGATTAGGACATGGACATCTTTGAGGGGGCATTATTCTGTCTACCATACCATGTAATAGGATTATTGTGAGGAATTAAATAAGAGAATACATGTAAAATGCTTAGTTTTATACAATATTATTATTAAGCTTAGATCTAGGCTTTTGAAATTTATAAGCCAAGAATTATTACCTGCAGCCTGTTTTTTTTTACTGAAGCAATGCAGGCCTTGTATTCTAATCTACTACCTGAATAAAGAGAAAGATTGCAGAATATGCAGCAATGTGGAGAAAAAAATGTTCATCAGGTTGTAAAGATCCATTCCTGCCACTTATGTAAGCCTTTTTATTTTTCCTGCATTGGTCCACGCAGAAAGACATTCAGTCACCCAGAAACAAGTTGGCCTCCAAAGTCCATGCCTACTCTAATGCATTTCTCTAACACCAGGATCTTGACATTTGGACCCTGTTTTCTAAGTATGAGCTCATCTGGGATTCCATTCTACTTTTTTTTCCACTCTGCTTTCCTCTCTTCCTTTCCATTCTCTCCCGAACCCCTGAGGAGGCATTTAAGTGCCAGGAGGAAACACTGCAGTCAGAGTTGGGCACAGGTGGGACTGGCACCCTAGAACGGGAGGCCCCTCCCACAGAGGGAAGCAAATATTTTTTGTTACTTGGTTTGCTTTAGGGAGCATGAACATTTCCAGTTGACAGTTGAGAGAGGCTGGAACTTGAAATTGAGTTTGAGGGAGTCTTGGTTGAGTAGAGCCATCTGGTCTTTCACCGTCTCAAGAACTGTGCTAGCTTGACTGTGCTCAGGCAAGGCTGCAACTCATCAACTCTAAAAATGACAAGAAGTGGGCAGCTCTTAGTTTCTTAAGTCCAGGAAGGAAATTCTTTTAAAATGCTGGGAAAAATGTAAGAATGTATTCCCCAAAGTGGGGTCAGAAAGTCCCCAGATAGGAAAAGTATCTCATTTTGTGAAACGATCTCTGGAAATTAGAAGTGTGGACCTTGTGGGAACCAAGGGATTGCACTAAGGATTAGAATGAACTCTGAAGAAAGGAAGTACTGATCTTAGGAAAAGAAGAGAAGCCATTAATTTAAAATTATGAGCAGCTGTGGTTTATCTGGACAGGCACTGACATCTAGTTAGGAGACGCCAATGGCCCTGGTGGTAATTGTAAGGATCATCAGTTACTGAGTTACCAGTTACCCTGAGTTCAGGATTCAACACTTTGGTGTTTATTTATTTTTAATTCTCAAAAAAATTCTACAAGAAAAGTTATTGTGTTGTTTTATTCTACACCACTCTCTTAGCTTTATTTTTCATTATCTTTAAAAGTGAAATGATCCTATCTATTTTACAATATTTCTGGGAGAGCGAAGTTAACAGTATAAATTAACATGCTTGGCATTTAGAAGATACTCAATTGATATTTGTGAAATTATTGTTGAATCAAGCAGAAAAGGCAAGAATATGAAAAGATATTTTCATTATTTAATTTGGCAATTGTATAGGATGTCTACCATATTGTAGGCCCAATATAAACAGAATTAAAATATAACCCTGACTTTAGGTTGCTCACAGTGTAGAGGGGAAGATAGATTAAAAAATAATTCATCAGACAAGCATACAAAACAGTATTCATTAGAATTTAATATTATATGTTTTAGGATAAAATACTCACAAAAATGCTTTTAAAACAAGGATTCCCATTGATTTTACTTTTATTTTACTTTACTGATATACTCTGGTTTCTCTTCAGGTCATATAAATCTTTTGCCTTTCACTTTCTTGGTGCTGGGGATAAGTGTACCCTTAAAAAGAATGGGGAATACTGGTGGTACATGATGGTGCATGCCTGTAATCCCAGCATTCTGGGAGGCTGAGTCAGGAGGATTACAAGTTTGAGCCCAGCCTGAGAAATTTAGTGAGACCCTGTATTTAAAAAAAAAAAAAGGACCAGGGATGTAGCTCAGGGTAAAGGATAAAGATCCTGGGTTCATTCTCTAACACTGCCAAAAAAAAAAGCAAGAATGGGAGCGCGCACACGCGTGTGTGTGTGTGTGTGTGTGTGTGTGTGTGTTGTTCTGTCCATTTATTTGGTATATGTTCTAGGAATGCCAGAGTGTGAGGGTTGAGGCTGCACATTAGATCCTTGGTATTGTCTGACCAAGCCAACAAACTCTGGGGCTGCTATCATCTTCAAGCTCATTCGTAAAGCCCCTACAGGTTCAGGTCTCTTCTCTTGGACATGCAGCTACCACTTGTTCTGCTGCTCAGTCAGGTGCTCCTGTGACACGCTGACCATTAGAAACTCTGTAAGGATGTTAGGGCCTGTTTTAGTCTATTTTTTGCTGCTGTAACAAAATACCTGAAGCTGGGTACCTTATAAAGAGTTTCAAGGATAAAAGTCCCACATTGGACAGTCCTACCTCTTGAATCTCTGAGCAGGGCCCCCTTGGCTATATCACAAAATGATGGAGATGTGGGAAGGGAAAAGTATGCATGAGGAAGAGGGGACTGGGTATGCAGCTCAGTGGCACAGCACCTGCCTGGCAAGCACAAGGTCCTCAGTTCAATTTCTGGTACCAAAAAAAATGAGAGGCCATGTATGTAGAGTAGCTTTACTTTATAAACAACCTACTCTACTGAAACTAATTACATTCTCTCAGGAGCTAACCAGGATCCCATAAGAGCTATAGTCATCTCTTCTGAGAGTGATGCCCCCAACAAACTTGTTACCTCCTGCTAGCCCCCCCCGCCCCGTCAACGGTTCCACCACCCCTCCACATTGACACATGGGACCACTCTTCCAGTATATGAATCCTTGGAGGAAAATCTTTTCCAAACCACATCAGGGTCATTCCTCACTTCTCTGGCCTCTTGGGAAAGCAAAAGTCATTCTATGGTTTCTGTACCACACTGGGACTTGTGGGTACATCTAAGGTGCCGATTTTTCACCAAGGTCTTGCCACCTATAGAACATTATCTCTCTTCTTGGATCTCCTAAACCGAGTCAGGGTTTCTGCAGATTCCCTAGGTCTCAATTATACCTAAGGGATGGGATGAGGAAGTGTAAATGCGCTTTTCTCAAGGACCCCAAGCATCTAAACTCTCATTATTTCCCTTTAACTCTCCTCTCCCCTCACTTGAAGCCAGGTTCCTATATTTCTATATTTATTTTCCTTTTTTTTCTTTTTTTGCTTTTTGAAACTGCCTTGAGTCTATTCAGTTCCCCTCAGGGTCTAAGTTTTAAAACTCAAAAGCTATAAAGAGTCTCTTTTAACATCTGCTTTCTTCTTTAACACACCTTCCCTGAGGCAATGAAGGAAGGGCAGTGCTGAAAAATGGGAAAGTGTCAAAGAAAAATAATCTAGTAATACTTCATAGACATTATCCCACTATACTTTAAATAGACTCATCAGACAAAAATCTACAATTGCTTTTGTCTTTAGTTTTTGAGTCTTTTATCCTTTCCCTACTTGACAGATACATGTAATTTTGTTAGTCATTTGACTCATTTATGCTAGCTGTGAGCAGGGCTTTTAGAGATAAAGAAATCTCTAAAAGACAAGAAAGAGCCAGACTCTGAATTAGGGGGACAATTGGGTTAGAAATGGAAGATGAGCGTCTCCTTCAAGGCTATGTTAGTGCCATGGGGATGGGATGGGGCTGAAGTTGGGATGTGTCCATGGAAAGCTGAGTAGGGAGAAAGGACTCATTACTAGCTGAGCTTGAGGCATCATACTGATTTTCCTGAGACAGTGTTAGCTCCTGCTCCCTTTTTGTCCATGTGCCATCTGGTTAGTGCCCCCTTTCTCTCTCAAAACCATCATGGATTTGATAGTAAATTATGTGGCCATTCTATTCTAGTTTATATATGTCTGTTCAAATGTTCCCAGTTAGAAGTAGGCTAGACATAAAAAGCTTTATTTACCAAGATTTTATCTCATGCAGAGATCAATAAAATCATCCAAAGATCTGATATAAAGGAGGATCTTTGTTTTTAACTCTAGGATTATGTAAGTGTCAACAGACACTTCAATAAAAAATCACAGTGTCAGTAAAAATAAGTGTCAGTATAAATAAGGTATACTATTTAGCCATTTCTCCTTTCTTTCATTATTCACATCTATTGCTGTGTCTTCATAAACCTTCTATGTTCATTGAATTTGTAATGGCAAAGAGACTGTCAAATTATCTACTGCCCTATGTTCCATTCCATCATTTTTGGAGTTCTTAATTATCCATGAATAAAATAAAAGTATACCTATGAAGATAAAATTCATTTCAACCATTGATGTGATCTTCCATTAAGATAGTTTCTAGCAAAATAGTCAGATTTATATATATGCTATCTGTGTATGTGAGTGTGCACGTGTGCATGTGTGTGTGTGCATGTGTAGTGTCCTGTGAAGCTGCTTTGAGTCTGAAGGCCAAAAATAAAAGACCAGAACCTACAGTGATTTACAGCAAACACAACCTCTACTGCAGCCCTTTACTGTGATCCTCTGAAGTGCCTCTTGCCATCCTAGGTATTTGGAGATTAGGTTTTAAGAATCATCAGAGTCAACTAGATCACAAAGACATCCTAGAAGCTGATGAACAAACCAGAGTCCAGACCACCCCTTGCCTTCTTTTATCCTTTCTTGTTACTAAAATGTCTTTGTCCATTTGTGCTATTATGACAAAATACCACAGACCATAAATACATCTTTCACAGTTCTAGGAAATCCAAAATCAGTGTACCAGCAGGTTCAGTGTCTGGTGAGGGCCCAGTCTCCCTGCTTCTAAAATGGAGCCTTGTTGCTACATTCTCCACAGGAGATGAACACTGTGTGCTCATATAGTAGGAGGAATGTAAAGGAAAAAGGGTTGATTTCTGTGTAAATTCATGAGGCTCTCTCATGGGCTAATCACTAACTAATGGCCTCACTTCTTAATGCTATTCACTGGAGATTAAGTTTCAGTATAAATTTTTGAGGGACACAATTATTTAAATAATAGCATAGAAGATTCCATTGACTGTCCTCCTTGGAGATCTAGTTTTGTGCAGGAAATTCTGTTCTTCAGCTATAGTAGGAAATAATTCTGGTTTTTTTTAACTTAGATAAATCTTCTGTGTAGCTGACATCATAGTTCCTCTTTTAAATGTTTCACTCTATCTCCACAGTATATTGAAAGGGCAATTTTGATGGAAAAAATAAACTGAATCTGTTTCCATCAATTTTATTCAGGCCTATCATTCAAAAAGTTTTAAATGATCCTATAAACATTATAAAATAATTTCTTTCTTTAAAAGCAATTTACACTCAAAAATAAAATTTAAGTATGTGTTGCTTTGAGAAACTTGTAGAACAGGGAAAAATTGATAAATATTTTTAAATTATGAACAATATTTACAGTGAAACAGGAATATGTATATTGTAATCAAAATGTTACCAAGACAAACATGTGATGCATATTCCTGTTAACTTGTTGCCTTTGGTTACTAAGTTATCATCAGGGAACATTTGAAACATGCAGGAGAAAATCAATTACTCCTCAAGGAGATGTGTTGAGTGGATAAAATATTTAGGTTCATAGTGAAGAGACAAGAAAACTGAATCTCCTACTGGGCCCTCATTAAGTGTCTACTACCAGTACTTCAGATTTTGGGGGAAGTTCTCAGAAGATACTAGACTATCCCTGGAGGAAAAGGTGTAGGAAGTTGGAACATATGATATATTTTCCATAGAAAAGACAAGAAGGTATATTTTATTGACTAAGTGAAGTGAAATATTTCTATTGGACCTCTCTGACACTTTGCAACATAGGAATCAATTCAGCTCTTTCCTTCTAAAGACAAGAATGAATAAAGCAGATAAATAGATGGGCAGGTGTACTAGCTTTTCATCACTATAACAAAATATTTGACACAGGTTACTTAAAAAAAAGAAGTTTATTTAGCTCACAGTTTTGGAGATGCAAAGTCTCAGATCAGGCAGCCCTTTCATCTGGCCTCTAATGAAGGTAGCAGGAGGTAGCACATCGTGGTAGGAGTGTGTATAGAAGAAAATGGTCACATTCCAGACAGGAGCAAAGAGAAAGAGAGTAGGGAGGGCCAGGCTTGTTCCTTTTATAACAACTGTTTCTGAGAACAACTAAAGGGGTCACATGAGAAACACCTAATATTCCCAGTGATCAAAAGATATCCCACTAGGCCCCACCCCTTAACGGCACCACTACCTCCTTATAGTGCCACGCTGTGGGCCAGGTCTAATCACAGTGGACCACTGAGGAACACAAACCATATTCAAACCATTTCTATAGGTTTGAGAAAGAAGCCTGGTCTTTTAGTTGAATCTGCAGAATAAGGTAAATGAGCAAAGAAAAGGTAAAACATTATATTTGTAAAAAGCATGGCTGTCGATTCTGTCACAAGGTATTTGGGATGACACACCACTGGCTCTTCCCATAATGATAACAATAATGCAAACCATCTTTTCTGCATCTCAACCAAGTGCTAGGTGCTGTTCCATGCATTATATGAATCTTCACAGCTGTCCATGGTAACATAACCTCAGTTTTGTTGCCCCTTGCTGTTATATAATAATGCAGAATATCAGCTCTTCAAAACTCTCCTTCCCCAACAATATTTCTGGGCATCCTCAAAGGAGACCTCTTATGCATCTGAAGCTATGTTAAGCCCAGTGACCAACTTTACTGGGTATTTCTATGTCTGCCACACAATGCTGCAGACACTGAGCACTAGAACTGCCTTCTCTGGAGTTTGGTGGAAGTCAACACTGCCCTCTACTGAGGCTCCTAAGAGATGCCATCTGCTAGATATTTAAAGACTGAATTTTCTTTTTCTTTTTCTTTTTCGGTACTGGGGATCGAACTCAGGACCTTGCACTTCAGGCAGCAAACCCACTGAGCTAAATCCCCAGTCCTAGCCTGAAGTTTCCTTTTTTGTTTTTTTTCCCTTAAATTCTTTTTTGGGCACATTTTAGGTAGACAATACATTGGCTTGCATTTTCTTAATACACCATGCTGCCCGTCCATCCTTGTTCTTTCTTGGGCATTTGATGGCTCTGATTATCCATTCTCAGCCATCCTGCCCCTCCAGACTGATCTTGTTTGTTCCTTCCCCAGATCCTCCTCACCTCATCTATTAACCTATTGTTCACTACTTACCTTTTCCATCTTTCTTTATACTCTTTACACTCTCTAGTTTGAGCCATTATTTTTAAATAAACGTTTTTCAATATCCACTCAATAAATATTTATTCAGATATTATCATATGCCAGTCACTTTGACAAGCAATGGAAATGCAGATCTATGACAGGATTTATAGTCTAGTGTGGAAAACACTAATCATTAATTATAGAACACTACAATAGGTACTATGAAAGGGCAGGAATAGAATGCAATGGAACAATAAAAGATTACAAAAGTTGAAAACTACAAGAAAGGGGAAAAGAACTTAAGGGAAAGAGAAAGAGCTTTTGAGCTGAGTCTTAAAGGAAAAGTTGGTATCAGATAGGTTGGGATAAAGGCAGAATGGTCTCAACAGAGGAAGCAATATTTACAAAGTCACAGAGTCTTAATGCTGTATTACCAGTTACAGACCCTGTAAGCAGTTTAGTAAGCCAAGAAAGGAGCAATAAGGTATGATATGAGGATGTTCACAGGCCACAAACAAAAAAATATTTATAGAGGTTATGCAGATTAGGCCAGTGAATGAAGCAGTTTGAGTAAATTGCAACGTGGAGAGTGCAGACTCTGACAAACCAGAGAACACATATGCCATCCAAATGGGCAACTGGTGCTTATTCCAGTGTGAAATTGCCACTGGGAATGCAGGCCCAAATGTTTCCAGAATTTTTTGTTATTTTTCAAGAGAAGCCTAAAATACAGATTTTTTATGTGAATTTTCACAATGATTAAAATAAATGGCCAGACAAAATACCTCTCCCTCTGCAACATCTGGGCCAAATTATGATGATCCTTGTATATTGAGGTAAAGAGATTGAACCACCTCCTAAACACATTAAGCAGAACATCATCTAGTATTTTAAAGTAGGGATTGACAAAACCAGACTTACATTTACAGAGATTACAGTGCATTAATAGAAAAATGAAGGATGATTTGAGGCAAAATGGGTGACCTGCTAGGCATTTATGGTCATAGGAACCCAAATGTAGTTATGAGAGAAGAGGAAGTGGTAGTGAAAAAAAGAGGGAAGATACAAAATACAAGATCAGTTTAGGATCTGTAGTGATTGACAACTGAACAAATTGGAAAGATGAAAAAAAAGGGAAGAGCCAAGATAATTTCCTTCAACTTGTCCTTAATATGCTCCCTCTTTCCAACTACATCAAGATTCTCCAGCTGAGCATGGTGGCAGATAACTGTAATCCCAGCATTCTGGCAGGCTGAGGCTGAAGGATCAGAAGTTGGAGGCCAGCCTAGGCAATTTAGTAACTTAGTGAGATCTTGTCTCAAAACAAATAATAAAAAAAGAGCTGGAGATAAAGCTCATTGCAAAGGCCCTGGTTCAACCCTCAGTAACACACACACACACACACACACACACACACACACACACACACACCCCTCCTGGCTTTCAAGGCCCTCCAAAATCCGGAGCCAACACTGTATTTTCCAAACTATGGCACCCTATCCTCTTTGTAGGCTGGTCTCTTCAGAGCTTGTTTTTGCCTTCTAGACTTGATTCTTTGGCCTGCCTTATTCTCTCCTTGAACTAAGAAAATGCTCCTTACTTCTTGAAGTCTCTATTTATTTTGGTTTCATTCCTCCTATAGATTCCTAAAGTAGTTTGTGACCTCTCCTGGATGAGCCACAAGAAGAGTCTTTGAAGCCTTCGGATACCAGCTACATATGGGAAGTGGCCCGCTCTTTTCTCTGTATGCAGCACTGACTACCAAGATGCCTTCAGTGAGCCCAACTCAGTGTCATGGCCATAGTGGTCTGAATTGGATAGGCATTGTATATTCCAAAGGCATCTGTATTTGGGCTGAGTCATGACTGGTAACAAAACTGATCCCATGTTTCATATAGTGGCTAGTCCTCTTTTGGGGAAGGATAAAATATTAGATAAACAGCCATTTTTATTCAAGTTGTTATCATGAGAAATAGCACATTCTTGATTCTCTGTGTAGTCACTACATTTACCAGTGCAGGAGGAACACCAGATCCAGGTGCTCTGAATGGCTGTTGAATGCTCTGCTACCCCAGATTCCAGAATATTTTGGCTAATAATCCCTATCACTGCAGGAAGACTGTGCATATCTTACATTAGCTTAAGAAGTTAAAAAAAAATTATTCTTTCATGGGCTTTAGGCATCTTCCCAAAATGGCCTTAGAAATATTTCAAAAGGAAAGCATATGGGTAACCCTGGGCAAGATCACTTAGCTACCTTTCAAGAAGCTCCAGTCAGGGATTTAGCTCAGCGGTTCCGCTGCCTGCCCCTGCATGCGCAAGGATCCGAGTTCGATCCCCTGTACCAAAAAAAAAAAAAAAAAAAAAAAAGAAGAAGAAGATGCTCCACGACATGGATCATCTTGGTGAATTTATCATAGACAATGCTTTGGCTCTCAGCCTACAGATTAAGAAATTGGATTTTATTAACACATCATAGATCTATTTGTCATTCCTCGTTCACGTTAATCAGCCTACAGAGACTCATAGAGATAGCTGGAACATGTATGTAGTAGTTAACTGTCCCAAGGATTAGAATTGCTAGAAACATGAAATGGCAGTAAGGAGAGTTCTATGTGTTGTAACATCCATGAGAGGAAAATGGGTAGAGTTAGTGTTAGTGCCAGACCTACATATAACCCAAAGCTGATATCATTGCTGAGGAAGCTGGAAGCAAAATACCATCACTTGTGGGTGTTTGTTCCAGATGTGATGGTCTTTCTTTAGTTCAGTGTTTGGCAATGAATCATCTGTAATGGAGACATTTCCATCCCAGGGACCATGTGCTCACGTCTGTGACCAAGGATGATCACATCTGTGATCATGCACTGGCTGATGACAATAATAAATAATACCTAAAAAGTTAACTGTTTGATTGGATCGAGGAGATGAGGTAGAAGGAGTGAAAGATGATCCCCACCCGCTGCAGTTCCTTTATGACATCAATATCTAAAGATAAGCAGCATTATGTCATGAGTTTAGCATTGGACATACTGAATGATGTAGGGATGCCTTTGAGATATTCAAATTGAAATATCCTATAGGAATGTTATGGTTTGTATCTAGATGTCCCTCCAAAGCCACATGTGGTCATAAGTGAGGCGTTTTCAGAGCTGCCTAGATCTAGAGTGTGTGATGCTGGGATTAAGGTGTGTAATTACTAAATCAGTCCACTGATTGGTTAGGTACCATCCTAGTCCCAGTAGCCTAAACAGAGTATAAAAGGGGCAGGAAGAAGCTGCTAAGGTCCCTTGCTTGATTTGCTACCTTCTGCCCAATATGAACTGTTTCTTCTTGGTGATGCCTGTCTGCCATGCCACCCTGCCTTGGAGCCAGGTGATTATGGACTGAAATCTCTACACACTGTGAGCCAAATAAATCTTTCCTCCTTTAATTTTGGGTGACAGGTATTTTGTAGCAGCAATGAGAAAAATAACTAACATAAGGAAGTTTCATATTTACATCTGTTACTCAGAAGTATGATCTGCACTTGAGAAATAAATTTGGTATTTGTCAGTATATAGATAGATGCATAGGAAGTGATATTTTCCTTGAGAGAAAGCATAGAAAACAAAAAGTAGAGGGCCTATGACAGAATTTTGAGGCACAGCAACATTTAATGGCTGGGTAGAGAATGAGAAGCTGACACAAGATACTAAGAAAGAATAGCCAAACAAGTAGAAATAGAAACAGGAGTGTGATAACATGAAACCAAGACCAGAGATTAAAGCAAAGTGTGTGGGTGCTTCCTGGATGATGGTGTGAACTATAAAATGGCTGTGACACTGCACAGAATTGAATGTCTCAGATTTAGCAAGATTCTACCCAGACTAGACACTGCTCCAGGTCACGAACAGCAGTGTGTCTTGTTGGTGACTTTAAAGAGACTTTAAAAAATCTTCTACATCATGTTGCATCTACCCTCTGTGGTGGGGCTATTGCATTTTAGCTGAATTTACATATTATTTGATATATATATATATATCAAGAAATTTAATAAGATTAAGGACAAGAGAACAACAAAAAGATCTTGGTATTTGGCAATAGAAAAGAATTTGGTGGCCATACAGAAAAAGTATTGATATGGCAATGAGGCCGGAATGAGAGGGCACGAGGAATAAAAGGCTTTCTCCTAGTAGAAGGGTGTGTGAATGTGTACACAAAGATATCTTACTAACCGTTACAGGAACAGTTGGATCAGAGTACTGCAAAATACCTTTTCAAGAGTCATTTTATACTCAGCCTTAGAACTTTCACTTTAGTATGCTAGTTTGTTCCTTTGTCCCAGGAGCCACAATGACGGCTTTTAAAAGTTCTGTGTAAAAATCCTAGATCATTTCTGGGGATATTTGATAAGAGGAGTATGGCTTGAAATACTGGTGTCATTGCTTAAAAGCTGATAGAAAGAATGCTGGTGTCATTGGTCAAAGTTCAAAACTGAGAAATATTAAGCATACACTCAGGGTAACATTTGACAACCTCAGCCTGCAGGATAAAACTGTAATAAAATTAAAGGACCATGTGCTGCATTCAGGCACACACTAAACTCCCTTTGGGAACAAATGAACAAATTTGTTAATTAAATGTCCCAAAAATGTATGATTCATGAAGGACCAGGTAAAGAAGAAAATCCAGGCGCTTTCATGGGCACTCAGGTAGTAGCTATTTTTTCTTCTTGGGATACAGGGAGTTGAAGAGAACAAGATACATGCCCACACCCACACACTTATCACAATTTAAAATAACCTTCAGCCTTCAAATTCTCTTTCATCTAAACCTCAGAATTAAGCACAGCTGTTTTTAATCCATTTGCAAAGGAAGAACATCCAGGATACCAGGATGTAGTAGTGACTGCAGTGAATAATACTGGAATTGCAGTAGCCACTAGCTTGTTTCCTTGTTTATACAACTTTTATTTGTCTCTGGCAATCAAACAAACACTAATCTCTACTGAAGACCTGGAAGTGCCAAAGGAATCAAAATGCCTCAGTGCCTTTCTTTTCTGAAATGCCCTCAAGTGGACCTGTGATACTCAATGACATCCATAATTTAGCAAACTGGAAGGCCAGAGGCTCTTGCAGCAGACAGATCTGGTTTCAAATCCTGACCCTTCCACTTATTAGCTAAACTGTGTGAGTACTTTGCTTTGCCCAGACTTTTGTTTTACATCTGTGTAAAGGGCACAAATAGGATTATTGTGAGAAAGGACCTCTAATAAATGTTAACTGTTAGATAGATTAAAAGAACTTGAAAATATCATCATAAATTTAACATAATGACAATAGCATTTCAAATTAAAAGATTGTAATTGTTCATAAGTTTCATCAATGAACTTCATACATAAAATAAATCTTCTAAAATTTAAAGAGACTTTGATTATGATTTCTGAAAAGTCAAAGATTGAGATTTTTATTTTTTTCAGTACTGGAAATTGAACTCAAGGCCTTTATACTGAGACAGGGTCTTGCTAAATCCCTAAGTTGCCCATGCCGAGCTTGAATTTGTGATCCTCCTGCTTCAGCCTCCCAGAATGCTGGAATTATGGGGGTTAGCCACCTTGTCTGGTTTCATTTTAGTTTTTGTTTGTGAGGTTATTGTTATGTAGTCCACACTGACCTTGAACTCAAGATTCTCCTGCCTCAGCCCCTCAAGTGTTGAGATTAGTGACATGTACTGCCATGCCTATCTGAGAGCCTCTTTGTTAAGACAATTCTTCACCACTACAAAAACAACCTGGGATAGCTTCATCCAAAAGTTGTCAAAGCATCAATTTTAGAAACTCAGTACTTATGCCCTCTATGCTCCAGCCTCATGCTCCAGCCCCATTTTGCATATATGATGGTTATAAAATTGAATAAAATAATTTAAATATCAACATGCTGTGATATAGGACATTTTAAACCCAGCACAGAAGTAAATAAGCTTAAACATTTCTATGGTAATGTAAATGTTGAAAATTCGTAGAAATTCCAAAATTTCTAAAATATAATTATTTTAGAGGAAAAAGAAGAAAAACAGTTATAAAATGAATAAAATAAAATAAATTTAGTTAACTCTACCACATATTTTATTTTCATTAATTACTTATAAAATTAATTGACCTATCTCTAACTTAGGCATCACTAACTAGAAACACATAATTCTCTTATTTTCTATTTTCATTCATTCTTTAGACAAATAGTTATTAATATTACAGTAAACTTCAGATTTCATGGTGAACTAAAAATCTGTTTAATAATAAAACATTTCTTTGACAATACAATATCTCCATATACTGACAAAAATTATTTATACTTAGATTTTGTTAGTATTTATAATTCATTATGAGCTTCTACGAGGCAGACCTTAGAGAATGAAGATCCAAATATTTGTAACACAAAATAATGTGAGACTAGACTTTAAAGAATTTAACTTGAAGTGAATACTCTTTTTTTTGGCTTTTTGAGACAGGATCTCACCATATAGTTTCAGACTAGCCTTGAACTCACTATGTAGCCTAGGCTGGCCTCAAATTTGAGGTGATCCTGCAGCCTCTACCTTCTGAGAGCTGGGATTACAGATGTGTGCCACCTTGCCTAGCGAAGTGAATACTCTTACAGTGTACAAAACATGTTTTGTCTTGTTTGATTTGGGTAAGGGTGATAAAGAGAAAAGCAATAGTATAAAACAAAAGATCCTGGGGCAAAAAAATTACAGATGGTTTTGCAACATAGCCCATGTTATTGGCATCTAGTAAAAGATAGATTTAGGAATACAATAAACTTTTGTTTTTCTTGGAATTCAAGCCAACATACGAAAATGACTAGATGCTTTTCCTTCTTATTCTAGGCTGTATTTTTAGAAGT
The DNA here is from genome assembly GCF_053883595.1 of Heterocephalus glaber. Taxonomy (NCBI): domain Eukaryota; kingdom Metazoa; phylum Chordata; class Mammalia; order Rodentia; family Bathyergidae; genus Heterocephalus; species Heterocephalus glaber. The sequence continues at coordinate 26,423,415 of NW_028258296.1, read as the reverse complement.
GGAGACAAATAGGAAATATACTGTTGCCATAATTTTGGTTTAAAAATCAAAACCAGGGTATATCATAGGGTCAGAAACTTTCAGTATAATTGCTCACATCTTCCATATACAGTAAAAATTGTTCAAGACATAAATTAAGTCTAGCCAGTTCAACATTTACTATGTATTTAATCATATGCAACAAGTATATGATGAGCCACCATTTGACAGGTATACAATAGGCCCACAATACAATTCTGCATGAAACATTGTTTTAGTTACTTTTCTTCTTGCTGGAACAAAATACCTGATACTCACAACTGCAAGATGGAAAGATTTATTTGGGCTCGAAGTTTGTAGAGGATTCGGTCCATAGTCTTGTCTGGTTCAAAGGCAGTGCAACTTGGCAGAGGGCCAGCACAGAGGAGAAAGAGTTCATGGCATGGCAATAAGAAGCAGAGAGAGAGATGAAGGAAGGAGAGAGATATGCCCTTCCAGGCCATGCTCCCTGTGACCCACCCTCTTTGACCAGGCTTCACCTTCCAACATCATATTTAGCTGTAAATTCATCAGTGGACTAGTCCACTGCTGAATATTAGTCCACTGATGAGTGTCATATGCCCGTGATTCATTCACCTCCCCCAAACCCTATCTATGAATGCATGAGGCTTTGGCGGGGACACTTGGATATAAAGCATAACAAGCATTTAGGGAATGTGCATGGATTAGAAGCTTAATGTATAGAAATAGTGAAAACAAATGTTGGAAAAATGGTGTGGTACTTAACTCTGACCTTGAACATCAGGCTAAATAATCATACAAGAGTGTTAGGACATTCAAAAATGATATAATCAAAGGAGTGCTTTATTGTACTCATTTGGAAGCAGTTTTCAGACCAGTGTTCTTCCTCTCCTTTTCATGGGACCATTGCTCAGATACAGGAAGGAGGAAAGTGGGGTTCTGAGGACTTAGTGGCTCTAACAGGACCCTTTATCTGAGATGGTTGGCGGGATTTGATGGCCAAGACAAGCAAGCTGAGTCACAAATTATACAGGAGAGCTGAAATCCAGTGAGTCAATTGTGTGGTCAAAGGGCATCAAATCAAGAAGAGATCAAGGACAGAAAGAAGCTAAGATATGAACCGAAAATTTAAAACCCAGTCTGTGAAAGTGCAGAAAAGAAGTCAGAAGCAGAAGAGAAAGGAGGAGGAAGGGACTGGGGAGAAGTGAAAGGACAGGTCCACCTGGCTTGGAGAGTCAGGAATTGGTAGCAATGCAAGAGAAAAGAAGGGAAGAATGAGCAATACCATATAGATGGCACCATTTGGTGCGTCTGACCACATTACCTTTTTCTGAGATTCTAAAAGTGGGTTGCCATATTTGTATTACCTAAGTCTGCCCCTTGTCCATAGCTAATTGGACCAGGGTGGACAGCTGACCTAAACTGGGTTGATCATATCCTCTCTTGAGAATCTGGAATTTGAACTGACACATTTAGTAAGTGTGAACACTTTCCATGAATGGAGATGGTGCTATTTTGGAGGCTATGCTGTCTATGTAGAAAACCAAAGGGCAGCTTTGAAACAGAGAAAGATGAGTGGGGGTGAAGATGGGAGGGGCGATACTCTCATTTCTTGATCGCTTTCTTGTCACTGATCCCAATTCTTCTTTAAGGCCATGTTTTAGTTCTTGCTCTCAAAGTATGTAAACTATCACAATTCAAAAAAATATATTCCTTTAGTTGAAACTAATTTGTAATGTGTCTATGACTTGCATCAGAATCAGTAGTCTGACAACTCAAACTTCCTTTGCCATCAGACTAGGCTCAGGCAAGGGTATAGCTGATAGTTTGGGTACTTTTTATCTTTACTAACATTTTAGAAATTATGTCCAAAATTTGGGAAAATTGATCAAAACTAGTATTAATAACCCATGGGTTAAGAGTGAAGTATTAAGGTATGGAAAAAAATTTAAAATATATGGAAGGTGGAAAGCAGACAGATTGAATTTGATGAAAAATTTAAAGGGACTTATTTGTGCTATCTCGTTTGGGATAATTAGGAGCATACAGAGCTGGATAATGGTTTCTGATTGGATATGGGGGACAAAGATCCTGCCATAAGGTCAAGTTAGGGGTATCTGAATTATATAAATTTGTAAGCAACTAAATAATTATGACTATTATATTTAATAACTCTGAAAGGCAATTGTTATTATGTCCACCTTATACATTTGTGATTGACAGATTAGTTGGAAATATTTCAGTGAGTATAGACTTTATTTTGTGAATGCAACTAGGGTAGCCTTAATTTTCTATCTTCTTTTTGGGAAGCAATGCAAGCACAAGAATATATAATAAAATGGAGATTTTCTAAAAACATACACATTGTGTACATGTGGTACCACATGTCTGAGTTCGCTAAAGAGAATGATCATGGAAAACACCAAAGGTCAGGTAGTTCTAATCATGCTCACAAACAGAAATGAAGCCTCGTGCGCCTGGACAAGAGATCTTGTATATCTGCTTTTTGTCTCAGCTCCATCATGCTCGTGGGGTTTGGTACAGAAAGCTGTGTCTGACATATCTCATCTTTAATTCTTTCTATTTCCTCTTTCAATAAAACACGTAAGTCATTGTGGCACTGGCCATTTAAATTCTAGGAGTATATTTTAAAAAGAACTGAGCTTGTGTTTTTCTTGTCCATCTGGAGGTAGAGACACTAATGAGCAAGGAAATAACCTAAAGGCAAGCAGAGCTTCAAAGCAAAATAGCAAGTTGAAGTCTCAGAATTAGCCACAGAATTAGTGCTCAGACCTGGTATAATAGCAAGTCCTATGAGTGGAAATGGAAAGAAAATTATATCTAAAGTATTTATTAAAGAATTTTAATGCTTTATGAACTCAAAAGGATTTTTATGAAGAAAATTGCTTTTAACCATGAAGCTCCTTCATTGTTTTCCCAAATTGAACTTGAAAGACAGTAAGTATCTTTCTTAAAATGAAACTATGTAAGTAGGTAATTTATTTTTTAGTATATGTGATCTTTTATTTTTTTCTGGTACTGGGGCTTGAACTCCGGACCTTATGCTTGCAAGGCAAGCGTGGCTCCACTGAGCTAAATCCCCAGCCCTAGATAATTTATTTTTAATTACTACTATAGCAAGATATTCTGAAAAACTTAAAAGGTAATAGTAAGTAATGCTACATTTACTACATGGGAAAAACATAAAATGGAGAGCTTTTAATTAAGCATATTGGTAGAAAAACATCAGGAAGAATCAATTGAGATTTATCTGTTACAATGTAAATATTTCAGTTCTACTTGAACTTTACTTGAACTAGTATTTATTTTGGGAAAATTAATGCCAGAATCACCAATGTTAAATATCTCTTATTCATTTTTTTTATTGTATCAGGCCATCTAGTGGTGAAGAGACCTATTTATCACATTGGGCAGTATAAGTTCCCTGTGAATTACATATGATGCTAGATGAAGATGGGGATATTTTGAGTGGATCATTTATCTTCTTACAACAACTATCACATAGAGACATCACCTTAGTTCCATACATTATTTTGTAAAAACATTACTTTTCTTAATGCAGAAGGGAGAACTTCATCACAAATACCCAAACAAAACAAACAACCTACCCAAAACAACACACACACACACACACACACACACACAGGAAATTACTAATTTAAGAAAAAAATTAAATAATTATATTTAAGAGGTTGAAGTTCTTTGAGCAAACTAAATGTTGGAGCTTCCGAGCTTTTTCTTTTCTTCTTCTTTTTAATGAGAAAATAACTGTATACTTGCATTGAATGCCTCACAATCACTATAAAACCGAAGAAGGATAATAATACTTAAGTGGTTAACATACACAGGAAAGCCAGATACGGAGTATAATTTTCAAACCCAGTATTGCTACTTTTTTCCCCTCCTCCAATAAAAAAGAAAGAAAGGAAGGAAGAAAAAGTCATCTAGGTAAAGAGCAACATGAAATCAAAATTGGCAGCTCACTGAATGCTTAAAATTCAGGAAATTGGTTCTGTAACTGAAATTGGATATATTCACTATCTCTAACACTTATGCTATTTTTTTCAATACATAGTTTGACTCTATTCTGTAGTTGGAAAAAATGTTTAAGAGTCAACACAGTTTTAGTGTTCCTTGTTATGCCATATATATATATAGAGAGAGAGAGAGCGAGAGAGAGAGAGCGAGAGAGAGAGAGCGAGAGAGAGAGAGAGCACTTCTATATCATTACCAAAGTGGGCAGCATGCGTGGGAATAAAGAGGCAAGGAAATTGCATTGTGTCATCCAAGTAGAACACAGCCCGGCCTCCTGCCACTGACAGACCCTGTTTCCATAATTCCTGGATGAGAAAGCCAAGGTATGTCAGTAGTAAATCGGCTCCAGAGGAAGTGGATGTCTTTGAACACTGCAGCATGGAATACTTTCGGGAAGGCTTTAACATCTACAGAATCTAAATGTCTGTTGTAGTTGAGATTAACAAGCATGTGTACTATTGTAGGGTGGGGCTGAACCTCAGAGGCAAAGTCATTCATAAACCTCTTTGTCTCTACAGATTAGGCAGGAAGGACATTCCTCCAGAAGTCTGTCCTGTCTTCAGAAAACTACAGGGGTTCATGTGGGGTCCTAGAGCCTAGCACAGTGCTATGTCCAAAGCAGTGGCCCAATATGTCTTGAATGAGTAAAAAACCTCAAGAGACAGAGAAAATCTGGCTCTTCCAAAGGAACTGTAATTTCCATTTCATAGGAATAGAATGGGAGTACCAGTAAGTGGAGCACGGAATTAGACAGCAGTCATCTGGAAAGCGGTTTAGGGGAACTGGCAAAATTTCGTTGGAAATGTAGAACAGCTTTGTGACTGGGGGAGGAGTCACAGAAATCTTATTTGTTTCCTCATTTATACATGGAACATAGACCCTCAGGACCCCAGCCCTAAAACTCCGTTATTCCTTGAGTAACGTGTGCTTCTGGTTCAATCAAGTGTAATCAAAGACCACTTCATCTGCCTCCAAAGCGACTCCATGAACTGTGTAGCTTCCTAAGCTTTCCTTTCAGGGGCCAATTTGCTTTTCAACTGTAGCTTTCATGTGAGTATAAGGTTCTCTTCCAAAAAGGGTTAAGTTGTGAGGCTGGTCTCCTCTTGTGGAAAATGGGGGAGGTACTCTACATCATGTCTGTGGCCTCTAGATGATCCATGGGTCCATCCAGAAAACACAAAGCACATTTTACTCTTTGTTCACCCCACAGAACTCTCCTGCTCTCCAGCCATTCTCATCCCAGTGCCTGGGCCCATGTGGTGTTGCTGCCTTCTTCTAGGCTTTTTCTTTGGGTTTTTTTTTTTTGGTGGTACTGAGGATTGAACTCAGGACCTTGTGCTTATGAGGCAGGCGTGGTGCCACTGAGCTAAATCCCCAGCCCTCCCAGGCTTTTTCTTAATGACTGTTTTAGTCTCAGCATATTTTTTATCTGTGTTATTTACTCATATAAACTGAAAATTATAATTCCAAATAATCAAGGTTTACTAAATGACTCATTGAGCTAATAGATATTGTATACTGAGGACTCTGTGCTGGGGGTAGAAATGTAACTCCCTTGTCAAGGAGTTTGAACTTACTGTGGAATGAACATGAAATGGTTTTATTTTTCTTCAGTCATTGCTCTCAGCAAACTCTTAGGTAGATGTGTAACTTTTCAGTCACCATCAGTCATGAAACTTAGTCATTTTAAAACTAATCTCATCTTCTCTCCTTTGCCAGCCCTGGCTCCATTGTGGCTCAAGAGACAAGGAGAGAACAAGAGTAGCTTTTTCACAGATCTCCCTCATGAGAGAATGTAGCCTCCTGCTGCTGCAGTCGCTTCATCCAACAGAATGCCCATCTAGTGGGAGCACCAACAAGATGGCTAAAGTCTTTTTACTTTGCTGATATTTGACCCATGAGACACATGCATTCTTGCTGTGTCTATTCCCAGCAACTGTTTCTTCTGTGCTCTCTGCTTCAATTATCCTTTTCTTATTTATGTAGTTTTAGGACAGCTCAAAAAGACAACTGCCCAGGAAGATGCCCACTTGAAAGATGAGATTGTAATCTACCTGTACTGTGAGCACCTAAGTCTCTATAAGTTGATCATGATGTTCCATTGATAGCTTGGGAGTAGGGTATGCCTGTGAGAGTTTCCAAGTCACAGAACAGGAAGGGAGAACCCAGATGGAACCTAGAAGATAAATGGAGCCTGGAAGAATTTGTGAGTTGGGAGCTGAGTCAAAGGACATCAAAGCAGCTAAAAAGGGTGGAGGAGGAGGGATAGAGGGAGAGGTAGAGAGAGTGAGAGTGAGAGTGAACTCCAGACATCTGCAGAGGATCTTCCCAAGTATTCAGCTGAATAGTGAAACCCACAATCATGTAGGGAAGAATTCTTACTCTTATTCAGAAAATACATTTATTTTGCCAAGAAAGAAGTACCTAGATGAATTAGAAATAGCAGGGCCAGAAATACTTGTTCTTCATAGGCCAGAGTGGAAAACCTAAAGGTTTCTGAAACACTGAGTAGAGCATATAGGAACTTCTTGCCTCAGTAGTGGGTAATAACAAGACTGAGCACTGCTTCACTTCTACATAAAAATCTTATGAGTATGACACAAAAGAATCAAACTATTTCCAAATAACTTAGTAACTTAACTGTATTCCAGAATAAAGCCCTATATTTTTTTGTAATATACAAGAATATCCAGGGCCCAACAGGTTAAAGTTTATGATGCCTGGTATCCAATAAAAAATTATGAGGGAAGCAGGAAAATAAAACTTGTAATGGCAAGAAAATTAATCAATTAATAAACCCTAGACTGACACAAAGATAGAATTAGCAGATAAGGACAGTAAAACAATAGTTGTAAGTCTATTTTATTCATCCAAAAGTGAAATAGAGACACTCAAGATATAAAAAGGATCCAAATTTAACTTTTCAAAATAAAACAACAATATTTGAGATAAAATATTCTGGACAGAATTTGTAGCACATTAGGTGTTGTAGAACAAAAAAAATCAGTGAACTTGAAGATAGTAGTAGAAAATTTAATCTAATCTAAGATAAAGCAATGGAAGAATTAAAAAATAGACAGTCAAGCAGTCTAATATATATATAAGCAAAGTCTCTGAAGAAGAGGAGAGAGAAGGAAGAAAAGAAAAAATATTTGAAGAACTAATACCCAAGAAGATTTCAGATATGATGAAAAATATGAATCTACAGAGCTAAGAAGCTCAATGAACCCAAAGGACATGAGGAATTACATAAATTATCATTATGTTCAAACTTCTTAACTTGTGATAAAGAGAAAAACCATAAAAACAAACAGAAGAAAAAGGCCCCTTATGTACAGAGGAACAAAGCTTGGGCTGAGAACAGATTTCTCACTGGAAAAAAAATGCAAGTGAGATGTTAGAGCAACATCTTTAAAGGACTGAAAGATGTTGTGGGGAGGCAGCCTGAATTTTATGTACAGTGAAAATATCTTTCACAAATAAATGCTTTGTCAGATATATAAGAGCTAGAAAAAGTCATCAGCAGTGGATCTTCACTGTAAGAAATGGTAAAAGAAGTCCTTCAGGTAGAAGGAAAATGATACCAGATGGGCAATAGGAATCTACACAAAGTAATGATGAACAGCAGAAGTAATGGATGTGGGCTTGAGGTTTACAGAATAATAATGACACTGAGGAGATTTGGTTCCCTTCAAAACTGCCTAAGGTTTGATAACAAAACCACCCACCAAGAAAGAGAAAGAACTGATAATCTGGCTGTTAGCAGCTCATTGTCTGAGAGCTTTGTGCCTAAATGTCAAGCAATTTACACACCATCTGAATACATGACTATTGATCAACATCTTGCAGCATTTCAGGTTACTGCAGCTTTAAGCACTCTATGCCAAAAAAGCCTTCAAAATATAGTATAAAAATGTATGCCCTGGTAGATGTGCAGACATATTATACTTTCAATTTAGAAATTTGTCATGGAACTCAGTTATCAGCTCTTTTTTCATACAGTAATAAACTGAATGATGTTGTGAATAGACTTGTTGCTCCCATCTCCCAAACTAATCAGAATGTGACATTCAACAATTGGTTTGTTAGCTTCTGATTGATGTTACATTTGCTAAAAGAGCACATGTTGACCAGCTTAGGAACTATACACAAGAACGAAGCAGAAATTCCCAATGAAATATTGCAATTTCAAAACAGAAAATTCTACAGTACCGTCTTTGGATTTCAAAAAGACATAATACTGGGCCGGGGATTTAGCTCAGTGGTTCCGGTGCCTGCCTCACAAGCACAAGGTCCCCAATGTTGATCCCCAGTACCAAAACCAAAAACCAAAAACCAAAAAAGACATAATACTGGCCTCATATATGGGAAAGAAAAACAAAATGGTACTGCTGATGTCAACATTGCACCACAATTGCAAGATTGTCAGAGAAACTTCAACAAAACTGAAGCCAGAATTGGTAATTTTTTACAACAAAACTAAAGGCAGGCATGCTGATGAGTTATGCAGCAACTATGATGTCACTCAAAACACAGGCATTGACCAATGGTTGTATTTTACTCAGTCTTAAACATGTGTGGCATAGTTTCATAGTTCACAAAGAAAATAACAAGTGCAAAATATCACTGAGAAAATTTCTTAGAAGATTGGGACTGGAAGTGATAAGAGATCATTTACAACAGAGGAAGAACAAGATGTATCTGGTGAGCTGACAGATGAACAGGGAGATGCAACATCACAAAGATGTATTGCAACAGGAAAACCAGAAATATGTCAACTGTGCCCTAAAAAAAAGGACAGGAAAACAAAACATGCATGCTGTCAGTGTAAGAAATACCTGTGCATAGAACATGCACAAGTCATATGTGAAGACTCTTTTGGTATGGTAATTAAAGCAAAAATTGGTGGTAGACTTTTGTTTGTATTTTCATTATAGTTCACATAGGTATTTATTTCTGATGTTATCCTTTAGGTTTTGTAAGCAAGTAAACAGCTTGTGTGAAAATGTTGATGTCTATTCTAAGTGCTCATTACATATTTGATATTTTATTTTATTGATATCTTATTTTCTTGCTAAGTGCGTATTGTACAATATAGTGAGAAACTCCTGATGAAAGAGGAAGACAAGAGAGGTGACAAGAATTGCCTGCCACAGAGGAAAGGTGAGCTAAACACATGGGCTTTCAGCAAAAGTGAGATTTATGTATGGAAAATGCAATTGTCATGTGTGAAGAGGCCTTGGGTGTGACAATTGAAGCAAAGATTATTTTTGTTGTAGAGTTCTATTGGTATTTTCATTGTAGTTCACATAGCAATTTATTTCTATTATTTTCTAGATTTTGTAAACAAATGTCAATGGATTGTAAATAAATGTTAAAAATGTTATCTATTCTAAATGTGCACAACATATCAAGAATTTAATACTTTATTTTATTTAAATTTTATGTTCCTGTTAACTACACATCATATAATATAATAAGAACCTTCTGACAAAACAGCAAGAGCAGAGAGATGTCAAGTATGTTCTACAAAAAGGCAAGAAAGCAAAACACATGTGCTATCAGTGTAAGTGATATGTATGTATGGAATGTGGTGTTTTCATGCTCGCTTCATCAGCATATATACTAAAATTGGAATGTGATATTTACATGTGTGAAGATTGCCTTAGGTGTGATAAATGAAGTAAAGATTATTTTTGTTGTAGAGTTCCCTTGGTGCTTTCATTGTAGTTCATATAGAAATTTATTTCTGTTGTTATTTTTTAGACTTTGTAAACAAAGATAAACAGTTGATGTTGAAAATTTTGATGCTTATTTATAAATACTCAATAAATATTAAAAATTCAGTACTTTGTTTTTTGATATTTTTCCTATTAAGTAAACATTTTAATAAAATAAAACAAAACTCATAAAATTAATAATTAATAGAAATACTTATAAAAAATAAACATGGGTATTATATACCCCCCATGATGCTCCTTTAACTCAAAATTGGCATGATGCTCTAATGCTATTAGAGAAAAGAAAAAAATCACCTATAAAGGATAACCCATCAGAATTACAGCAGACTTCTCAACACAAACCCTTAAGTCAAGGAATGCATGGAACAAAGTATTTTGAGCCCTAGACAAAAACAATCTCCAATGAAGATTGATGTACCCTGCAAGGCTGATGGAGAAATAAGATACTTCTAGAATAAAGAATATCTGAAGAAATTCATGACCACCAAACCAGTACTCCAAAAAGTCTTTAAAGATATTCTATAAAAAGACAATGATGACAATACCAAGAATCCCAATAGAATGTATACACCAGGAAAGGGAAGTAATTAACTAGAAGGTAAAGAAAAGGAACCAACAAGAGGAAAATAATATAATGACAAGGGTAAGTCAATACCTATCAGTTATAACCATCAGTGTGAATGGTCTCTATTCACCAATCAAAAGAAACAACACAGGCAGAATGGATCAAGAAATAAGAGCTAACAATATGCTGCATACAAGAAACACATTTAATTCAAAAAGAAATTCATAGACTTAAAGTCAAAGGATGAAAAACAATATTCTATGTGACACAAACCCAGAAAAAGCAGTGGTAGCTATTCTATTTGCAAATAAAGTAAATTTCAAGCCAAGACTGATCAGAAGAGACAAAGAAGGTCACTCCATACTGTTAAAGGAACAATCCAAGAGGAAGCAATAACAATCTTAAATATATATGCACCAAATACTGGTGCACCCAACTATATACAACAAACACTAATTAATGGATGTGAAAAATCAGATAAGCACTAATATAATTGTAATGGGGGGGCGGGGATTTAGCTCAGTGGTTCCAGTGCCCGCCTCTCAAGAGCAAGGTCCCAAGTTCGATCCCTGGTACCAAAAAAATCCACCACACACACACATAATTGTAATGGGGGAACTCAATACCCCACAGTCACAAAAAGACAGATCAGCTAAACAACAACAACAAAAAATCAACAGGGCAAGGGATTTAGCTCAGTGGCACTGCACCTGCCTCACAAGCGAAGGTCCTAAGTTTGATCCCCAGTACTGAAAAAAAAAAAAAATCAACAAAGAAATAACAGAGTCAAACAAAACCTTTGAATAAATGGACTTAATGGATATCTACAGAGTGTCCTACCCAACAAAAGAATTCACATTCTTCTCAGCAGCACATGGGATTTTCTCAAAAATAGATCACATATTAGATCATAGAACAAACTTAATTAAATGCAAAGGAATTGAAATTATCCCATGGATATTATCAGATCATAGGGCAATGAAATTAAGATTGATGGTGAAAGAAACCACAAAAACTACATAAACACATGGAAATTAAATAATACCCTCCTGAACAACCAATGGGCCACAGATGAAATTAAAGAAGAAATTAGTTTCTATAATTAAACTATAATGCCAATACAACATACCAGAACTTACGAGACACAATGAAAGCAGTCCTACAAGGGAAATTTATAGCAGTGAATTCCCACATTAGGAAAACAGAATGAGCTCAAGTAAATAACCTAATGTTGAAACTTAAGGTTCTAGAAAAATAAGGGCAAATTAAACTCAAAGCTCATACAAGAAAGGAATTTATAAAGATCAAAGCAGAAACCAATGCAATTGAGAACTAAGAAAACAATACAAAGAATCAATGATTTGAAGAATTGGTTCTTTGAAAGATTAAATAAAATAGACAAACCCTTAGCCAACCTGATAAAAAAAAAGGAAAGAAGTGACCCAAATCCATGCAGTTGGAATAAAAAATCACAACAGACCCTGCAGAAACACAGAAGATCATCAGTACCTACTTTGAGGACCTATACTCTAATAAGATGAAAAACGGAAAAAAATGGGCAGATTTCTAGATTCATATCAATTACCAAAACTGAATCAAGAAGGTATAAAAATTCTAAATAACCCAGTATCAGTCAACTAGTTAACTATTTACTTGGTACTTTGGAAAAGTAATTTTAAAAAACTACCAACAAAGAAAAGCTCTTGTCCTGATGGATTCACAACTGAACTCTACAACAATTTTAAAGAAGATCTAATGCTAATATTCTTCAAACTAAAAAAATTGAAAGGGAAGCAATACTCACACAGTCATTCCTGGAAGTAAGCATTACCGTGATACCAAAACCAGAGAAGGATCCAACCAAAAGAGAGAACTAGAGGCCAATCTCTAATGAACATAGATGCAAAAATCCTCAATAAGATATTGGCAAACAGAATGCAGCAAATCATCAAAATGATTATACACCATGACCAAGTAGGATTCATCCCAGGGATGCAGGGATGGGTCAACATTTGCAAATCATTAAATTTAATACACCACATTAACAGGATAAAAATGTCACGATCACCTCAATATTTGCAGAAAAAGCACTTGACAAAGTCCAACACCCATCCATGATAGAAACCCTACAGAAAATTGGAATAGAAGGTCCTTATCTCAATCTGATAAAACCCATCTATGACAAACCAACATCCAACATCAAGCTAAATGTTCAAAATCTGAAAGTTTTCACTCTAACATCAGGAAAAAGAATGCCCACTATCACCACTCCTATTCAATATAGGTCTGCAAAGATTAGCCAGAGGAATTAGACAAGAGAAAGAAATAAAAGGAATATGGATAGAAAAGATGGAAGTTAAATTATCATTATTTGCTGATGACATGATACTCTACATAGCAGACCAACCCCAAAAATTCTACCAACCCCCCCCACTAGATTTAATAACTAAATTTGGCAGCCTAGCAGGAGTCAAAGTCAGCACTCAAAAATCAATAGCAGTCCTGTGCAAAAATAACAAACTCACTGAAAGAAATTAGGGAAAAACACCTTTCACAATAGCATCAAGAAAAATGAAATATGTAGGAATCAATCTAACAAGGGAAGTGAAAGACCTATACATTGAAAACTACAGGGCCGGGGATTTAGCTCAGTGGTTCCAAGTTCAATCCCCAGTGCCAAAAAAAAAAAAAGAAAAAAAAGAAGAAAAAGAAAACTGCAGTACTCTGAAAAAGGAGAGCAAAGAGGATACCAGAAAATAGACATTCCCTGTTTTTGAATAGTCAGAACCAATACAATGAAAATGGCTATACTTCCAAAACTGTTATATAGATTTAATGAAATCCCAATCAAAATACTAATGCCATACTCAGAGAACTAGAGAAAACAATCCTAACATTCAGATGGAACCAGAAGAGACCTAGAATAGTAAAAGCAATTCTGGGCAACAAGAGCAAGGGAGGGGGCATCAGAATCCCTAATTTGAAATTATGGTACAAAGCTACAATAATAAAAACTTCATGATAGTGGCAAAAGTCCAGACTCAAGGATCAGCAGACTAGATTAGAAAATGCAGAAACAACTTCAAGCCCACTCAGCTACCTTATCTTTGACAAAGGAGCCAAACACCATCACTGGAAGAAAGATATCCTCTGTAATAAACAGTGCTGGGAAAACTAGCTTTCTACATGCTGAAAATTGAACCAAGACCCATGTCTTTCACTGTGCACTTAACTAAAATCAAAATGAATCAAAGATCTAGATATAGGGCCGGGGATTTAGCTCAGTGGTTTCATCACCTGCTGCTCAAGCGCAAGGACCTGAGTTCGATCCCCAGTACCAAAAAAAAAGATCTAGATACAAAAACAGAAACACTTAATCTATTGGAAGAAAGAATAGATAAAACTCTCAATGACATAGGTGTAGGCAAAGACTTCATGAACAAAACTGATCACACAGGAAGTACTACCAAGAATCAACAACTAGGATCACATCAAATTAAAAAGTTTTTCCACAGAAGGAAACCACCAACAGAGTGAAAAGACAACACACAGAATGGGAAATTTTGTTTTTACCAGCTACTCTTCCAGTAAAGGACTATCATCTCGTATATTTAAAGGACTTAAAAATTCAGACCCAATCCAAAATTGGGCATCTGAAATGGGTAGACACTTCTCAGATGAAGAAGTACAGATAGCAAATAAATATATGAAAAAATGTTCAACATCTCTAGTCATTTGAGAAATGAAAATTAAAATAATACTAAGATTCTGGAAACAGCACTAAGTCCAGAAAGAATAGCTATCATCAAGAAATCAACCAAAAAAAAGAAAGAAAAAAAAGGAAAAAAGAAAGAACGAAAGAAATCAACAAATAACATGCTGAAGAGGGTATGGGGGAAAAGGAACCCTTCTCCATTGCTGGTGAGAGTGTAAATTGGTACAATTACTAAGTAAATCAATATGGAGATTACTCAAAAAAATTAAAACTAGACAAGCTTCCAAGACGGCGCTAGGCGGACAGCTGTGAACGGCGGTCAGGGCGCGCTGGGCAGGGAGCCAAGCAGGGCTGGCGGCAGGCGGACAGGGTGGGCTTGGGCAGGGCCAGCCGGCTGGCGGGCGGAGCACCACCGCTGATGCAGACGAGGTAACCAGGCATTGATGTACCCCCAGGAAGCCCACACACTCAAGGAGGCTGTCCTCTCTGGCTGCTGGTCACATGGTTTCTGGGCCCCTGGCACTCCGGTGGTACGCGTGGGCAGGGCATGGGGACATGGGGCCGACGTGGAGCTGCACAGCCACTCGAAGCAGCTCCTGCTGCAGCTGAACCCGCAGAAGATCAAGGGCTTCCTATGTGCTGTCATCATCACGGTGGAGAACTCCATTTTTCGAGGATGTCTGGGCTGCCAGCAGCATCTACTTCAAGTCCCTGGTCCTGCACGACAACCTCATCAACCTGGACACAGACATGGTCAGCTCCTCGGTGTTCCAGCAGATCTTGGATCTCATCTACACCGGCAAGCTGCTGCCCAGTGACCATCCCGCTGTGCCCAACTTCAGCACTCTCCTCATTCCCACCAGCTACCTCCTGCTGCCTGAGTTGGCAGCTCTCTGCCGGTGCAAACTCAAGTGGGCTGGTAAGCCCTTTGGCTCAGGACGGGTGGGAGCCACCAGCATGGGGCGGCCACCCCGCAGCCAGCCACTGTCCACAACCTCTGTCATCCAGCCTCGGTATCCAGGGCTTGTGGATGAGCGCAAGGAGGCCCATGCACCCCAGGAGCTTCCCCCAGCCAAAGGCTCAGATGATGAGCTCTTCCTTGGTGGCTCTACCCAGGAGAGCACACACAGCCTGGGCCGGGGGGTCTGTCCAGCGAGTGGGGAGATGGGCCTGGGGCACTGTGGCAGCAGCACCCATGGGAGCAGTGGGGGCTGTGAGCAACAGCTGGGCCTGGACCTATCCAAGAAGAGCCCACCCCTGCCTACCACCATCCCTCGCCCCCACCTCACCCCCGATGACCCAGCCCAGAACTGAGTGATAACCAGCAGGGCTCGCCCCCCTTGTCCTCTGCCCTGCCTGTTGCCAACAGTGCCTCTAACACCCCTGATGAGCCTATGGATTTGGATGGAGCCGAAGACAACCATGCGAGCCTGCTGGAGGGGCCAGGCGGGCAGCCTCTGAAGAGCCTCTGGCCCTCGGCCCGGAAGAAGGAATGGAGCAAAAAGGAGCCTGTGGCTGGCTCCCTCTTTGAGGGGAGAGAAGTTGGGCCCAAGGGCCCCTGCTCTGGAGAGGAGGATGAGGAGCTTGGGGACAGGGTTCCCAATGGCATCTTGGCTGCCAGTGTTGGTGGGGGTGGCCCCAGTGTGCCCTACGGGGAGCCTCCATATCCCTGCAAAGAAGGGGAAAACAGCAAGGACAGGAGCGAGGACAGTGGGCAAAGTGGGAGTGAGAGGGCCAGTGGCCATGCCGGTGCTCACTACATGTATCGGCAGGAGGGCTACAAGATGGTGTCATACGAGGACAACCTATATGTGTGCATCCCCTGCTCCAAAGGTTTCCCCAGCTCTGAGCAGCTCAATGCCCATGTGGAGACACACACAGAAGAAGAGCTGTCCATCAAGGAGGAGGGAGCCTATGAGACAGGAAGCAGGGGTGTTAAGGAAGAGACTGAGGACCTGTTGGTGTCCAGTGCAGCATATGCGGTGGAGGCTTGGCCCTTTAAGCACTCAATCTGTCAGAAGACCTACAAGGACCCAGCCACTCTGAGGCAGCACAAGAAGTTGCACTTGCTGATGCGGCCCTATCCCTGTGAGGTCTGTGGCAAGACGTTCACACAGCGTAGCACCATGACATGCCACAAGCGGAGCCACATGGGCCTGAAGCCCTTTGTCTGCAATGAATGTGGCATGTGCTTCACCCACCAGTACCGCCTCACCGAGCACATGCGTGTACACTCAGGTGAGAAGCCCTATGAGTGCCACCTCCGTGGAGGCAAGTTCACCCAGTAGCGCCACCTGATCAGCCACCTGATCAGAAGGGACCAGAGCCCAAGGTCCAGCTGTAGGCACCTGGTGGCCCCTCTGGCCCAGCCTCCCCACACCCAGAGCTTTAATCAACAGTCTGTACCAAGAGAAGCCAAGAGGAGGGAAGCCAGAGGGCCCACCCCTGCGCATGTAGTGCTGGACCATTCTACCTCCCTGTCCCACCCAGGGTCCCAGCTCCCTGCAGGGGCTGCAGCAGAGCTGGAGTGGGTCACGTGGGTCTCAGTGGGACCAGGTCCCTTTCTTGCAGGCTGGTTGGAGAAGGGGAAGTGTTTGTGTGTGTGGGGGGGGGGGTATCCCCCTCCACGCTGGTGAGGGACAAGGCTGCCTGTGGCCAAGGGTGGTATCTGGGGCAGGCCCCTACCCGCCAGGGACCGTGTCTGTGTGTGCACGTGTGCTTGTGTCTGTGTGGGTGTGTCCGACCCTAGCTCTGACAGGAGCGGGTGTTGAGGGGACAGCTCCTTTCCTCCTTGAGCTAAAGTGGCATTGCTCACTGGCGCTGGGACAGTCAGGGTGACCTCACCACCTGCCTCTACAACTGAAGAGCCCTCTGGGCCTGTGGTGCTGTTATTCCTACTGATCTATTCCTTTTTTGTTGTTATTGTTTTGTTTTGTTTCCCTTTTTGAATTCTATTTTTTAAACTAAAACAAACAATAGTTTATTTTCTTCCTGCCTCTTTGGGGCTGAGCCTGGGTCTGCAGACT
This sequence comes from Heterocephalus glaber, assembly GCF_053883595.1. Taxonomy (NCBI): domain Eukaryota; kingdom Metazoa; phylum Chordata; class Mammalia; order Rodentia; family Bathyergidae; genus Heterocephalus; species Heterocephalus glaber. Next base: position 26,406,312 of record NW_028258296.1, on the reverse strand, counting down.
GAATGTAACTGAGGCAGCTGCCTCTCCCTGTCATCCCTCCAGCTCTGGCAGGTGCTGTAGGGTGCAGCAGTAAACCCACCTCTCCAGGCCCAGAAGCCCTTCTTGCCCAAAGGCTTCCGTGTTCCCCAGCCTTGCCTGGGCCACCTCAAGAGAGTGTGCTTTTCCTATAGTTTCCAAGGAATATTCTTTGTCTAGAGGTACTTGCTTTTTATTGAGAAAGCCCCGTGTAACATTTGTGGGTCTGTTGGAACTGGAAGGTCTGGGGGTGGGGCAGGCTGGCCTCAATGCCAGGATCGTTGGTACTTGCATTTTTCATTTCTGTGTGTGTGGGTAAGTGTGTCATGTGTGTTGTGCGTACAGACAGATGTTTCACTTTCCTGCCTCGCCGAACAAGGTGGAGAGACTTCTGACCTTTTGCTACCTCTTGAATTCACAGAAACAGTATGTTGTTGATAGGCAGTTGAGGCCTAGATGCTTTTGTTTTCCTCTGGGGGGAATGAGCCAGGCTTGGGCTGGCCAGGGCACCCTCCTGGGTTGGATGCTGTCCTCAGGGCATGCCCTGCTCACTGAGCCCAGATGAGAGTTGAGTGTGGGGCAGGCTACCGGGCAGGTTCAGGGCATCTGAGCAAGAGAAGCTAGGAGGGGAGGGGACAGGTCTCAGCAGCTCCTTGCCAGGGCCAGGATGAGGTGGAAGTGAGCCCCCTTCCATCCTGTCCCCTCACCTTGAGCTTAGAGCAGCAGCCTCCACCTGGCCAGTGAGGTGTCAGGAGGAGGTGACTAAAGCAAGGGGAACTAGCATCAGCACCTCTGAGCAGGCCTGGCTCCCAGCCACTCTGGTTAAGAGTCTGGCCACCACTCACGGGCTCAGTTTTGTTGCCCCTTAACCATGGCCTTTTCAGTCATCTTCAGTACTTCCATGGGCCTCTGCTGGGCTCCAGGCCAGACCAAGGTTGCCATGCTTGGTCCTAATGTCCTCTGCCAACTGGAGCTGCAGGGCTGGGCCAACAGGGTTTATCTTCTTCATTCTGTTTCATGTTTTTCTTTTCTTTTTTCTTTTCAATTTTAAGTTTAGACCAAAAAATATCAGAGTCATCCCCTACCCCCAGCCCTCCAAAGACTGTCCAGCTGAAAACAGCCTGAGTTCAGGGACCTGAGTGGTGAATGGTGTGTTCTTGGAAGTGAGGGCGCTCTGGCCATATGAGGAGGGCTCCTGGCTAAGCCCTCCATGTGGTGTCCCCAGCTGGCCACTCTTCCCTTTGGGTGAGAGACGTAAAGAACTGGACCCTGGGTTTCAGTTCCAACAAGTCAGGCTGAGCACCTGGCAGAGGAGACTCCTGGGCTCCACCCCACCCAGGGAGGGGGCTGAGCTGTGAACTTAAGCCCCCTACAAAGAGTCTGTACCACATGGGAGTTGTGCACATGCCTGGCCACGTTCATGGCCTCCCGGGCCGTGGGCAGCCACATCTGTGAGGTGATTCAAAAGTAGGTGATTCCTCTGGAGAACTTCAGGGACTGGGAGCAAAGCCCCCTCCCTCAATGACATCTGTGCGGCATAGTAATGTACCCACCTTAGTATTGTATCAAGACTTTTCTGTATTTTAATGAGAAAGCAAAACACTAGTTTCCTATTTAAGATTTTAAGAGTTTATGGGGCAGGGTGGAGGTGACACAATTCTTGGTTTTGTTTTCCTTTTCCTTTGACTCCATGTCTGGTGCGTGGTTGAGAGTGTGTGTGTACAGATGTTAAGAGCCTCGCAAAGAAATTAGGCCGTAGGAGGCCAAGGTGACTTTCAGTTCTCTGCTTTAGTCACTTAATTCCTGAATGTTTCCGAGAAACAGGAAACAGAATAGCAGATGTTATACAGGAGAGAAGATAAAAACAAAAGAATGAAAAAAAAGGAAAAAAAAAGAAAGCTCATACCCAAATTCACAAAACCTATTTTTTAAATCAAAGCATATTTTGAATGAGTATGGAACCTCAATGGGCTCAGAAAAAAGATACTAATATATTTATCTCATTGTTTACATAAACTTCTACAGTTTCAGGCTCAGCAGCTGTAAGGCCAGTCCCAGGGAATCATTACCTTCTGGTGGGAGGTCCTTCTGAGTCGGCCTGGAATGGCTCACGGGCAGAGAGGTAGTCCTGGGGGCCAGGAACAGGCTAGAAGCCTCTCTGGACTCACGTGAGCCCTCATCCCCACTGGGGGAGCTGGGCTGATGGTCCGCTGCCCCACACCGTCAGTATTCACTGGCTCCCAGGCCCCCCGTGCAGGAGTACAATCTAGCTGGGTGGGTGGGCAGGCAGATCCTTGCCCTTCTGTGGCCGTTCTGAGTAGGAGGAGGCCTGGGCAGCCAGGAAGTGGGGCTCAGGAAGCAGGTGCTACATCCGTTCTGTCCCCAGGCTTGGGGGACAAAAGCTGAAGGCATCAAGTCTGAGAAGAGCAGATGAGTCCTCAGCCCTGCCATGCCCCCTTTAAGGGGCCAAGGTCCTGCTCTTCCCCAGAGTCATGTTCGAGCTGATGTTACTGAACTTGTGAATTGGATGCGGGTAATGAGGGACTGGAGAGGGACCTGACCAGAGCCTCAGTCTGACATTCCAAACCAGGGATGGGTGGGAGCTGTGGGAATTGCAGCTGCCCAGGACCCCCTTCCTAGGATGCCCCCAGCTTCAGTCACCCCCTTTAATTCTCTACCAGGAACCCCTCCCCCTACCTCACCTTGCTATTTATTGCTATAATTTATTGACTTCAAAAATGCTGCCTAACAGATCTCATGGAACAGGGAGGGTCCCCGGGGCTCACACACACACACACACACACACACACTTGGCAGGGCCCCATGGGGCCAGGTGCTGGGGGGAGTCTCTCTGTACCCGACCCATCACTTGCTTACCCCCTGCCCCTCTGGGGGCTCCGGGTTGGGCACTGGCCCACTTCCAAATACCTCTAGAGGAAGGGGAAGGGATGGGTTCCTTTTATTTCTTTCTCTTGTCTAATTGCCATGGCTAATGTTTCCAAAACTATATTGAACAGGAGTGGTGATAGTGGACATCCTTGTCTTGTTCCTGATTTTAGTGTGAAGGATTTCACTTTTTGACCAGTTAGTATGATATTGGCTGTTGTTTTTTCATAGATGGTTTTTATCAGATTGAGATAGAGACTGTCTATTCCAATTTTTTGTAGGGTTTTTATCATAAATGCATGTTGGATTTTGTCAAATGCTTTTTCTGCATCTATTGAGATGATCATATGGTTTTTGTCCTTGGCTCTACTGATATAGTGTATTACATTGATTGATTTGCATATGTTGAACCATCCCTGCATCCCTGGGATGAATCCCACTTGGTCAGGTTGTATGATGTTCTGGATGATCTTCTGCATTCTATTTGCCAGTACGTTATTAAGGATTTTTGCATCTATGTTTATTAGTGAGATTGGCCTATAGTTCTCTTTTTCGGTTGGGTCTTTCTCTGTTTTGGGGATCAAGGTGATGCTTGCTTCCAGGAATGAATTTGGGAGTATTGCTTCCCTTTCAATATCATTGAAGAGTTTAAACAGTAGTGGCAGTAGTTCCTCTCTAAATGTCTTGTAGAATTCAGTGGTGAAGCTATCAGTACCCAGGCTTTTCTTGGTTGGTAAGTTTTTAATTATGTTTTCAATTTCATTGATTGATATTGGGTTGTTTAGAATTTTTAGATCTTCTTTGTTCAACTTTGGTAATTCATATGTATCTAGGAATCTGTCCATTTCTTCTGTGTTGTCCATCTTATTGGCGTATAGGTTCTGGAAGTAGGTATTGATGGTCCTCTGGATTTCTGCTGGGCCCGTTGTAATTTCACCCTTTTCATTCCTAATTGCATGGATTTGGGCCTTTTCTTTCCTTTTTCTGATAAGATTGGCTAAGGGTTTGTCAATTTTGTTTATTCTTTTGAAGAACCAATTCTTGGCTTCATTGATTTTTTTGTATTGTTCTCTTAGTCTCCATTGCATTAATTTCTGCCCTGATCTTTATCATTTCCTCCTTTCTATGGGCTTTGAGGGATGGGATAATAGTTGTTTTGTTTCAGTGGAACTGGAAGAGGGATCATGTTCTACTACGCCCTTCCAGAGAGGGGGAGGGACATTGGGATCACACTCCTGTACTGACCACCGCCATTGTCACTCATCGCATTGAATTTGCCGCCCTCGAGAATTTGGATAAATTCAGGTCAGAGCTGCAGGTATGCAGTCCTCCAGTGTTGTAGAAAAACAATTCACTGATGACTGATCTCTCCATTCAGAAGCGTGCAGTCTTAATGTACAGTGATGAGAAACTGTTATTTTATGATCTTTTCATTAAAAGCTTGATTGAAAACAACAACAAAAAAATTAAAACTAGAGGTTCAGTAGGGGCATCTAGCTGTGCCTCTTCTGGGTATCTTCCTAAAAGAGTTAAAAGCATCATATCACAGTGATATATGTATACACATGTTTATAGCACAGCACAATTAATGATAGCTAAATCTTGGAAACAGCCCATATGCAAATCAACAAATGTTTTGATAAAGAAAATGTGGTTTCTATATACACTGAAGTACTGCTCTGCCATAAAGAAGGAAGAACTCAAGACGTTTTCAAGTGAATGGACCCACTTCCAGACCATAATGTTAAGTGAAATAAATCAGACACACAAGCTTAAATATCACATTGTTTCTCTTGTGTGAGAAACTCAAAGGGTAAATAAGGAACAAAATGGAAGATAGATATCTGGAAGAAGGAAGAACATGTTCAAATGGGAATTTGAATAAGGGAGGGGCGAAGGGGAAGGGGAGAAAGGGAAAAGGTATTTAAAAAAGAATGGAAGGGGAAAAAATGGAAACAAAGCTGTTGTAAATGGGAAGAGGAAGAAGGGTTAAATGGAGGGGAGGTAAATGGTGGAAAAAGAATTAAGACATAGTATGTACAGGTACAAATTCCCTATGATGAATACAATCATTATGTATGGCAAATAGGCACTAATAAAAATTTTTAAAAATGAGTCAGAGGAAAAATTAAACTAGTGTTATTTAATATCTGGAGCCCTAGAAGGATTAAATAAAAGATTATATAAAGTTTTAGGATTTTTCATTTTTGACAACCCCTGGGGTTGTCATGGTTCCTTACGCATGTAACTAATAAATAACATTTGGTAATTTAATGTTGGTGAAGTCTGTTGCTTCACTGTATTCTTTAGAAAATAATAGACTTATCGTATTTTCATGTCATATATAGAAAGATGTAATTTAGTATAGATAAGTACAAAGGGACATACCTTTATAAATATGTTAAAACATGTGGTTTTTCTCCTCTGACAATTCAAATATTCAATAATAATAATGACAATAATAATGTTTATTATTGAAGCTTCACAATGTAAGTTTTACTGTGCCAAGCTTTATATGTGTCTCATTTCTTCACCAGCACCTTTCGAGAAGGGTATTTTTTTTTACATTTTATAGGTGAAGAAACTGTGTACTGAGATGTTCAGCAACTCCTCTCAGCACTTGGCTCCAACCTGCAGCTCCAACACAGGTCTGGGTAATGACAAAATCCTTGCTTCTAGTCATACCCTATGATTCTCCTCACCCCACCCCCCCAATAATAAACACAAAATGGAGTTTTAAAGTCCAGTTTTAGATATCATAAATTTTTAAAACTTCAGATGCTCATTAAGCATGATTATTAAAAGTCTATGAAGGGCCAGGGATTTAGCTCAGTGGTTCTGCCACCTGCCTCAAAAGCACAAGGTCCCGAGTTGATTTCCCGGTACCAAACAAACAAACAAAAAATTTGTAAAAGTAATAAAAGTCTATGAGAGTTTCAAGGATAACTGTGGCATGATAATAATTTTGTGTGTAGGAAAAGAAGAGCCTCCTAGTGGCCTAAAAGAAATTAATTAACATAAACTGGAGCCAGGAGTGGTGGTGCATGCCTGTAATTCCAGCATTTGGGAAGCTGAGGCAGGAGGATTGCCACATATTTGAGGCCAGCCTGAACTACACAGCTAGACAATGTTTTAAAACAAGCAAACAAAAAAAGGAACTTGATAAGCATCTACTATGGTATGTGCAAATTTTAGAAAATATTATTTCAAATGATAATTTTTCCATAATATAATAATCTACTTAGTAAGATATAAAAGTCTAATGATTATAGATTTCAAAAGATCTTCTATTATATTGTTTAGGTCAAAGTAAACTACAATGAAATTTTTACTTTTTTTCATTCACTTCCAATAAGAAAAAAAAATTGAGAATTTATAAGAAAATTATTTTAAACCCTGAGATAGAACAAAAAAGCACACTGAGAGAAAACCTAAATCCAAAAGCTTGTCAGAAATGTGCAGAAATCTCAGCAGGCAAATATGAAATGTTTTTGCCGTACCCAGCAGACCAGGTACTGAAACCCTGAGACATAAAACAACCCATCAAAGCAGGAATCATCTAGAGAGAAGAAAATAACCAGTCTATCACTTAAGGCATCGGGCTTAAAATATTAAAGATGAGGCAATACTTTATAAAGGACTCTGTGGCCATTGTTAAAGTAGAATGTGCTCAGAGGCTTCAGTTTAGTGCACCAAAGTAGCTGGTTCCCTGAAGCTGTTTGCGTCCATCCCGCTCTTCTCCTGTACTAGGATCACTGTGATTAAAGGGCTATGGCATCATAGAAGCTTGGACCCTGTTTATTTCTCTTTGCCCTTGAAGCTGTATTTCCAGAAGCATCATAGCATACTACGGATAGACCAAAAGAAAGAAAAAAAGAATAAAGAGCAAAAGAAAAGAAAGAAAATTAACTTTTTCAGCATTGTGATGCCAATTTGGGGATTTGGATCTCAAACTGAATCAACTGAACAAGTGGTGTCAATTCTTTTTTTTTTTTTTTTCTACATAATGATAAGAATTTACAGATTGCATTTTGGCCTTTTGGGTAAGATCAAGTGATAGTAATTTACCAACATATCCCTATAAAACATGTAATTGATTGGTACTATTTAGTATGCTTTTCTTTTCTATTGTTTGAAAAGAAATTGTGTTTACGCCTTTCTCCTAATGATGATAAAATTTTATATTAATCTTAGGGTACAAAAATTATAAAGAAAGTATGAATACCTTTCATGTTAAATTAATTGTCGTCTACCAGGAATTAATGAACACATTTTTAGAAAAGCACTGTATTTTTCACTCTTAGTAACAATATGTCTTGCATCTTAATACACACTGTGGCTCTGGGTCTGGCCAAAGTAGCAGACTATTCATACTCAGTGTTTAGTTTCACCTTCAAAACAGTCCTCAGAGAAAAAGGCCCAAGTCATCAGTGATAAATCAGCATGAGTGATGGAATATAGAGTATTACTTAGACATTAGGCTCTTGTAGATTGTCAATCATTTTTTCAAAGTGGGTGAGAAAAAGAGACATCTTTGTAACCTGTACTAAAACTCAGAAAGATGTTCAGAATTTTTTCATCCTCTCTTTAACACCAGAAGTAAAAATTTTAAACAACATTTACTCAAATCCTAACCAATTTTTTTTTTTTTTGGTACTGGGGATAGAACCCAGGACTTCAAGCTTGCAAGGCAGGCATGGTGCCCCCGAGCTAATTCCCAGCTAACTAATTTTTTAAAACTATTGAACAATTATTTTCATATGGGCAGGGAAGGAGGATTCTATATCTGTATTTAGGAAGCTGAAATAAATTTTTCACAGCTGTTAATCTACTTACCATGGAAAAAACAGTATCTAATTTAAATTGATATTTATCAAAACTGAGAGTACTAAGTAAAACTTAAACATTATTCAACTAGGAATTAGGTACTTGTTATTTAGGCAATAGATATGAATGGTATCACTGATTAGAGCTACAAATAATATAAGTGATATATAGATGATTATTCATGAAAACTCTAAGACTCCAAGGAATCCCTATCTCTGAATAATACTCCAGAGAACAGAAAGGGAGACACACAAAAGCCAAGGATTTGAGAGGATGGATTCCTGGTCCCTGCAACTACTTCTGCCCTTGCTTTAGTCAGACCTACTCTTCTTATTGCTTGGTTTGTGTTTTGGCTTTTTTAAAAATTCATTAAGTTTATTGGTACATTTTGGGTATACAGTATGATGACATTCATCATTGGAAACTTGTAGCTCTCGATGATATATCCTGGTTCTTATTTTTTCCCCTTCCCCTGCCCTCCCTTCACCCCCTCCACCCCTCTCTATTTACAAAGACTTTGTTTCCATTTTTTCCTTTTCTAATATTTTTTCCTTTCCCTTCTTTCCTTTCCCCTACTCCTCCCACTTCCCTTTCCCCTTTAAACCTTTTCTTCCTGTTTTACAGTATGCTTTGGCTTTTATATAAGACTTTTTCTTCTAGTGTAGGGGTATTTTTATTATTTTATCTAACTCATTGGCTTATGGACCTATGTTATATTATAGCTCAGGAGCTAGATAGAAACCCAAATTAACAACACTTTAAACAAGATAGACATTTATTTCTTTAATTTCATCTCATTTAACATTTTGGTGGTTGGTGTTTCAGGGCTATAAGGGGAGCTTCACTCCATAAGGTTGTGTGAGAACCTAGATTTCTTCCATCTTGTTGTCACAAAGTATTTTTCATGCGCATATTGCCCCAATTATTCAGCATCATTTCTGCCTTCTAGTTAGCACCAGCAGGGAATAAAAACAGTTTAAGGGTAGCCTGAGAGGTGCATATATTATTACTGTTCAAACACCAGAGGCCAGAAGTCGATCATATATGACTAGCAGCAAGGGAGACTGGGAAATGGAACTTTCATCTGAACAATTAAAATTCAGAGGGGCCAGGGATTTAGCTCAGTGGTTCTAGTGCCTGCCTTGAAAGCGGAAGGTCCTGAGTTCAATCCCTGGTACCCCAAAAAAATAAAATTCAGAAGTTTCATTGCCAAAGGAAGAAGGGGAGAATGGGCCCTGCATAATAATTAGCATCCTCAACCACATAGTCTTAAATTTTATGCTTTTAGAAATTGATAATCAAAATATTCCTATTTCATATTGAAGTTCTCTGAATACTTTCTAAAATGTTCATGTTTATGGTGAATGTGCACCAGATTTGAGGCTCTTGGTTGTGTTTAGGGGAAAAGAGGAAAATATTTGGCTACTGTCCACATCTCAGCCAGAATAAGGGGCATGAAATCATTGGAGCATACTCAGAAATTCTACTGTCCCCATCTGCTCAAATCTTGACAAGATTGGGAAAATGTTTTCATAATAAAAGTAATTATTTGCAAAGTTCCTTTAAGGATTTTCTCCTTCCCCGTCTCTCTTTTTTTATGAATAAAATACTATTTCCCCTCTGAGTTCTGGAAATGATGGGGTCAGGTGGAACCTTACCCACAGAGGAGTTCAGATTACAAGTAACCATTCAGTTGATGAGAACAATATTTTTTTATTTGTAGAAAGATAGATCTGGGCCAGGTGTGATGGTGCATGGCTGTAATCCCAGCACTTAGGAGGTTGAGACAGAAGAATTGCCACAAGTTTGAGGCCAGTCTGGCCTACATAGTGAATTCAAGGCCCTCCTGGACTATATGTCCAAAATATGTCTGTCTCAAAAAATAAATAAATAAATATTTTTTTTAAAAAGATAGGTCTCTCTCAAAGAAAAGACAAAATTTTAACTTAAAACTAAAAGCAGAGTCAGTTGTCAGAACTCCTTAATAGTGAAAGATTATTCAAAACAAAAGTGTTCCAATTATCTTAGCCATATATGATGATGGGGGAGGGGGTGTCTAGTCCCAGAAAGAATGTTTGAAAGCTGTCACATAATATTACTTTAAAAATATTCGTACATACATATATCAATATCCAAATTGTAAAATAGAGTATGTTCAACAGAATTAGATCCTGCTCTCTAGGAATGTAAATGTCAAAACTAGAATTATTACTCTAGCTAACAAGTAAACACAAACAAGAATATGCTAAAAATAACAGGAATAAATGGCAAAATATTCATAGTTTGCCTACGTTTATCAATCAATTTTGCATTCTCAATGTTTAGAAAAAAGCTATAATTTTCTGATGCTGAGAAGTTAAGATTTCTAGAGTTTCCACTGACAGAGAATTAGCTACCATTTTAAAGGTAGAGATGTCCTAAAGAATTTGAAAACTAACAGTTATCTAACCTTAGATATAGGTGTTGGATATGCTACATTATGGAAGAAAATAGAACCAAGAAAATCCTCCTTGTCCTACAGAAAATCCTTTTGAAAGAAACCTATAAAAAGTTAGCATGGGGACTGGGGATTTAGCTCAGTGGTTCCGGCACCTGGCTCGCAAGTGCAAGTTTGATCCCTGGTCCAAAAAAAAAAAAAAAAATTTAGGATGGAATACTTAATAGAAATTGCTCTGGATTTTAGGAAATACAGTGTGTATTTTAAATAAAATATAACCAACTTGTGAATATGCTTCTAATAGGAAAATAAGGACCAGGCAAGTATTTCTATTTCTGAGAAGAAATACACCTTCATAATCAAATTGATTAAATTTATAAAACTTCATCAAACTGATTAAATAAGCTACAAGACTGTAGTCTAAGAAGAAAGTATTCTAAAAGAAAATAAATTGAAAGACACACACACAGACACATTTAGTACCATCCATGTAAACTTCCCACTAACCGATTTGGAGCTTTACTATGAGTATGACACATGCCTTTGAGGAACAAATATATAAGGCAATGACAACAGAACAACAAAATGGTTGTTGTTGTTGACAATATTGCTGACTCCCAGTGGGAGTACGAAGAACTGGAAGGTAGCAAATGAAGGCACTTAAACAAGTTAGGAGAGAATTACAATGGTCACACTTAAGGATGAGGAATATTTGAATAAGACAATGGCAGTAAAGAGGAGGAAGGAATTAGGAGCTAGTGAATAGAATCAGCAGGATTGGGTGATATACTACAGAGAAGAGATAATTAAAGTTCATCAGAGAGGTGGGAATCATTATGTCACATAATAGACCAATACTCTGGCTTTTCAAAAGGTCAACTTGAGACTTTCCTACTTCCATTGCTTGAAAAATACTACTTTTATCAAGGCAAGTTTGTATAACCAAGAGAGATGAATACTAAGAAATAAAAAGGCTCAAAAGCATTAAGATATTTTACTGTGCAGCCGGGGATACAGTATACAGGACATTTGCAAGTCAGAGAAGAAAATAGTTGGTTTATATCTTGGAAGAACAAGACAATGCTAGGAAAGTTGTCTTTTCTTATTAAAAACCGCAGTGTAGAAATAGTCCCTCCCATCATTCAAAGATTTGGATGATAGAGATTATTTATAACTAATATTTATTTATTTATTTATTGTATAGTTTACCAAATTCTAGCACGATACATGATGTCATTTGCTCCTCATAGCATCTCTCAGGTAGGAAGGGCAGCTATTATTATTGTAACTAAGATGAACAGTAACAATTTCAAAGTCATACAAATAGCAAACAATTGTTTATAGATTCCAAATTTTGGACTATTTCTTTTTCACTGTCTCTAAAGTTAGATCCCAGAGTTGTGACAGTGTGTGGCCCCTGTGGTCAGGGTGGTCAGCATGACCAGTAAGACAAAGATGAGATTAATGAATTCCTTAACTAGGCAACCAGGGTGGCCTTCCAGATGTCCTTGGAGGGCAGGTGGCCAAAAATAAAATGCAGCCCTTGAAAGCAAAAGCAGAACGCAACATGGTCAAGGATGATGAGAAAAATTGGGCCCAGAGCAATGCGATAAAAATTATAGAGTACAGAGATAAAGCAGCAATGTCTTGAATGTAATCCAAACGAGTGGGTGCCAAACTCGCCATTGCAATAGTTACTTGCAGAGCTTGTTAGCAATGCAGCTTCTTTAGTTTCAATTTAGGAACTTAGACTTAAATTTAGAACTTAGTTTTGGATTCAACCAATCTGGTTTGGGATCAAAAGACACCCTTCCTCAGCCGAGGAAATTTGATTAAAAAATGATCATCAAAAAATCTACCCGATAAAAGCAGCAGAAAGCCATTTGGACAGACCTTTTTGAAGCAAAGTGTTGGCAATGTAACAACTTCTATTTTTAAGAAATAGCAGAAGGAGTCTAGAAAACAGTTTTACAGGACTTATTTGTTGATACCTGCCTTGTACAAGGTATCAGGCCAGGTACTGAAAATGTAAAAGGGTAGAAGTGAATAACAAATTAAAACAGACTTGGTTCTTGTCATAACAAAACTTACATTCTAGATTGAAAATTGATATTAACAATCATGTGTTAGTATTATGCAGTTGTATGAATATAATCATAAAAGGAAGAAATACATACAGGGTATTAAAACAGGACAGGAGTTGGGTAGCTCAGTGGTAGAGCATGTGCTTAGCATGTGTAAAGTCCTGGATTCCATCCATAGCAGAGAGAGAGAGAGAGACAGAGAGAGAGAGAGAGAGAGAGAGAGAGAGAGAGAGAGAGAGAGATCTGAACAGTGGAAAAATAATAGAGAAATAACAGAGGAGCCCAAGACTGGGAGATCAAGCAAAAATCCTTTGAGGAAACGAAATGTAATTTCAGATCTGAAGGTTGAGTTAATGATACATCATGTATCCATGATACATCATGTCATTTCATCCTCATAGCATCTCTCAGGTAGGGAAGGCAGCTATTATTACTGTAACTAAGATGAAGAAAAGTAAAAATTTCAAAGTCATACAAATAGCAAACAACTCTTTATAGATCCCAAATCTGGACTTCTTCTTTTTCACTGTCTCTAAAGTTAGATCTCAGAATTGTGACAATGTGTCTATTTTTATTCCAATATTACGATGTCTAAATTATTGTGTTATAATAAGTTTTAGTGTTTGGTAGTTGTTATAGTTTGGATAAAAAATGTTGTCCCAAAGTCTCATGTGTTCAGAAGTGGGACTTTGGGAAGGTGATTAGATCATGGGGCACTAACCTCATCAACAGATTAATTCATTGATGAGATTACAGCTGGATGGGCTATTAGGAGGGGGGACCAAGTTGGAGAAAGTAGGCCACCAGGGGTGTGACTTAGAAGGTTATGTCTTTACTCTGGCCCTTCCTCTGTTCTCTGCTTCCCTGATGCCTTGAGTTGAGCAGATTTCCTCTACCAGTAAGGAGCAAATAAACTGGGACAGGCATTTCATAAACATTCTAGACTCTTTGTAATAAGAGAAATACAAATTAAAACCACAATGGGGTACTACTTCATACCTGACACTTTAAAAATTAACAATATGGTACTGAGAATTATCTAGGAATGTGGAGCAAATAGCAGGAGTGTAAATTGGTACAAGCACTTTGAAAAGTAACTGGGCAGTATTTGGCAAAATTGAACATGTGCATAGTGTATGATTCTGAGATTCTACTCCTAGTTATAGCATACCAAATACAAATACATTCATAAGTGCACTAAGATATGTATATATATATGAATGTTCATAGCAACGCTATGTATAATAGCCCCTGAATACAAATGACCAAAATATCCATCAATGGAATGATTAAACAAATTTGGTGTTTTCTTGAAATGGAACACTAGATAACAATTAAAGTCAATAAGTATAGTACATGAAACAATCATAAACATGACATTGATCAAAGGAAGTCAGTCACATAAGAGTACATATTGCATGATTCAATTTATATAATGTTCAAGTGCAGGCAATATTAATTCATGGAGGTTACATTTGGAAGGCAATCATTATTTTATTTCTTCTTTGGAGATGGTGTGTTCATATTATAAGAATTATGAAGCTGTATACTTACAATTTTTGTACTTTTCTGTATGTTTGTATGTTATAGCTCAATTAAAGCATATCCTTAAGAAATGAGATTGTCTAAATCTCTAGCTCTCTTTCTTTAGTGAGAAGATATTAGTGGCTACAACCTGGATAGTAACTTGAAAAAAAAAATTTTTATTGGCTGGGCATGGGGAACATTTTTGTTAATTGCTTATTAGTTCTTTATGTGTCTCTTTTTTCTTGTACTGGAGATCGAACTCGGGTCTTTGCACTTGAGTGGCAGGAGGCAGAACCACTGAGCTAAATCCTCAGCCCTTTTTTAAAAAAAATTAGTAATAGAAATTACTACAGTTAAGTGTTTCATTGAAGTGTTTGAAATTTATATTTTATGTGATTTAGATTTTTTTACATAATTACAGTACTTTGAATCCAAAGTTGAATCAAAGAATATTTAGGTACAATTGAAAAAAATCTTATCTGACATATTAATTAAGGTAGGCAAAGCTACAGTGTAGTAACAATGTTTTCCCCTCCCCTGTATGCCCCCCACCCAATTCCCAAATTTCAATGGCTTAAAACAACAAAAGTTTATTTCTAGCGCTTATCACAAACTAATTAAATGTTGAGCAGGAGCCTTCTACCTGTGATTCTGTCAGAGGCCTATCAATCAGAGGCCTATCAATCCTTTCACTGCCTAGAAAGAGGGATGGCAAGGGTTAAAGAAAAAAAGACACTTGTGTAATTTCGAAGTATATGGGGGGCCAGGAAGTCAGTGACTCATAGTAGGCAAAGACAAAGACACTCTGAGCTTGCCACTATTTATTAGGTTGGTTCATAGGGAGCATCAGATGACTCATAGGACAGTGATAATCCTGAGTTCACAAGGATCTTATGCTGATGTAATCTTGCCCTCGAGCATCACAACATCCTGGGACCAGAATGGCTCCCAACATGGTTCAGGGACCCAGTCTTCTTTTGTCTAATGGCTCTGCTTTCCTATAGGTCCTTGAGATCTCCCTGCATCCTACAAAGAGAATGGAAAAGATGTACTTTCTTTTAACTGCCAGGGCTCAAGGATGACGCAACCCTTATAATCATATAATAAGAATTAGTCATTTGGTCTTGTAAAATACAATGGAGCTGGGAAATGTTGCAAGCTCTGTGCTGAGAAACAGCACACACACTTAGGTATCTTTGACACATCTGGAACCCAAGATGGATCATAGGATTGCTATGGAAGTGCTTAGCAAGGAACTCCAGGAAGAGGGAATTCTAGCAGAAATAGTTATAAAATGGCCTTTTAATCAGGAATCCTACCACATATAAAGTTGGAAAAAGAAATATCCTTTCCTTTCATGATTTGAGAGAAAGGTCTTGTGTGGAAGATATCAACTAAAAGGAAAATTGAGATGGAGACTCTATTGTAATGGAAAAAGGAATATATCTTTTTTTTTGGTACCAGGAATTGAACTCAGGGCCTCGAGGTTAAATATTTGGAGCAGACTATGGGAAGTTAGTGAATTTGGGAGATATCGTACAGGTCAGGGAGACCAGGAAGACAAAGCAGAGAAGACTATGGAATATTTTGCATTCTTTGCTAAGAGTAGAGTAAGCCAAAAACATAGCACATATTTCACCAAAAGAGTTAAATTTTCATAGGAAATGCTGAAACTTAGTTACCTCCCAATGTCCCTGCAAAAAGATCTGTACTTAATGGTAATAATATTAACATAGCAAAACATGTTGGGAAACAACAGTTATTTAAGTAAGGGCACCTCCTGGCATTGTTCAAAACGAAGTTCCTGAGCCTGTTTGCTTCACTTTGAGAGAGACTGGAAAGAAGATGGGAGGGGTTTGTATTAGAGACAAAGAATGAGGTCAGGCGGTGAAGAATGTGAATTATTTAAAGATGTTTACTTTTGGCTCATTTAAAGGCACTTCTGGAACAAAGCATATATCTGTTATTTTTTATGTCGACCTTGGTCAAAGTAATTGTAGACAATAACTTATATTTACATTGTTCTGCTGCCTAATCAACTGATGGCTTCCTAGAAGGAATCTTATAGGAATGGCATGTGTTCATTCGTCTGGTGCCCTGTGAAAAAGAGTTGGGGGCAAGAAATTGAACCTGCTGCTTAAACTGTTCTCCAAACCCTTGCTACCATCTAAAAGAGCTGAGACTGAATCCAAGGTGTGTTAGTTAGGATAAGGTTAGCCTGCTGAAACAAAGACATCTAATATTGGCTCCATTTTAAAAAGAAGATAAAGTTTCATTCCTCTTTCATGGAATAGGCTACTGTGCTACAGGTTGGCAGACAGCTCTTGTGAATGCAATAATTGTGCAACCCATGTTCCACCCTTCCTGTTGCCCCTCCCTCCCTCCCTCCCTCCTTCCCTACCCTCACCCCTGCACTGGAGATTGAATCCAGAGTCTTTGCACAGAGGTAATCCCCAGCCCTTTTTATTTTTTATTTTGAGACAGGGTCCCACTAGGTCGCTAAGTTGTCCAGTCTAGGCTTGAACTTGTGATCCTTCTGCCTCAGCCTACGAGTGCTAGGATTTACAGGCATGTTTCAACACTCCTGGCTAACAGAGTGTATTTTAATGTCTAAGCCAAAATTGACACACTCTACTTTCATCAAATTTTGTTAATAGGAGTTCAGCCATGTGGCTACAATTAATTGCACATGGAAGTTATAAATAGTATCCCTAGAAGATAAGCCCTATAATAACTTTGGAAAATGGAAAAATGGATTTTGGTGGACATCTGGCATTATTTATCTAGGGAAGATAGAGGAAGTAAAATAGAATCATTAAAATTATTTTACATATATTATTGAAGCAATACGTAGGGGCTGGGGATGTAGTATTTTTGGGGTTTTTTTTTCCCCATTAAATTTATTGGTACATTTTAGGTATAAAATACAGTTACATTCATCATTGGGATCTTGTACCATTACATGAGTCTTTTGGTTCTTATTATTTTTCCCATTCCCTTGACCTCCCTTCACCCCCTCCACCCTTCCCTATTTGCAAAGACCTTGTTTCCATTTTTTTCCTCTTCTCATATTTTTTCCTTTCCCTTTTTTCCCTTCCCCTACCCCTCCCAATTCCCCTGCTCTTTTAGACCTTTTCTTCCTGTTACACAATATCAGTTAGACATTTTTTAAATTACAATATTAAGATCTAGGAAATATTACCACAGATTTTACAGAATTTAAAAGGATATAGAAAGCATATTACAAAAATCTTTTTTGAAATAAATCTGACAACTTCTAAGAAGTACCTTGGAGGACAAATTAATGAAACTCACTCTGGAGGAAATATAAAGTTTGAATAGCACCTATTAAAGAAAGTATATTCCTAGCTTGAAAACCTACCTATATGACAACAGCAGGCTCATAAACATTTTAACTGATAAATTATATCAAACATTCAAAGCAGAAAAAAGAAGGAACACTTCTCGCCTCATTTTAGGAAATCAACATTGTGTTAATCCTAAAACTGGATAAAGATCATAGAAGAAAAAAGTATGAACATAGATAGAAATTTGTTTAACCAAACAAACTCTTAGAAGTCAGATCTGGCAGTATGTAGAAAGTGGTTTTATTATAGGGATGGCAGTGTTGGTTCAGCATTGGAAGATCCACCCGCAAAACTAATCATTTTAACAGAGGAAAGGAAAAAGCCATATGATCCTGTCACTAGCTGGAGAAAGAGTATTGAACTAAATTCTACAGCTGTTCATGGTAAAAGCTATCAGGAGACTAGAAGTAGAACAGAAACTTCTCAACAGATTAAAGACATGTACTCCATACTTCCAACAAAAACTCCTTCTATGAATGGAGACGATACAATGTTTTCTCCCTAAAGTGGGGAACAAGGGCAGATATGCCTACTCTTCATCTGTCCATTAGACTTTGAAACATAGGTCTAAACCAAAATAGTCTGGCAAAAAAATGACACAACTAGGATAGGATTGGCAAGGTAGAAGCAAAATCTTTATATGTAGATGAAATGATCATCTACAGAGAAAATACTAAGAAATCTCTAGGAGCCCCTAGAACTTGTACTTGAATTTAGCAGGATTAGAAAACACAAGGTATACATAAAAATTCAGGTCTGTGTATACTTGCTATAAATGAAAAACTGGATATTGAAATTTAAAAGTTATGTAGGAGTACAAAGGACCCAGAAAAGCCAAAAACAAAAACAAAAACAGTGTTGGAAGATGTTTAGTACCCAATTTTAAGACGTCTTCTAAAGCCACAGTAATCAAGGCAGTGTTGGTGTAAGGAAAGACATATAGATCATTGGAATAAAACAGAGAATCTAGAAATAGAACTACACATATATGGTCCACTGAGTTTTGAAAGATTATTTAACATTAGCATTTTATAGAATATAAACTCAATTCAAGAGCTGAGGAAGAGCTAGTGTCTTCAGCAAATGGCACTAGAATACCTGGTATCCGTATATAAAAAATTAACCTCAACCCTTTTTTTCCATACATGAAAATAACTTGAAGGGATCTATGAACCTAAATAAGAAAGCCTAAAAGTATAAAACTTTAAGAAGAAATTATAAGGGAAAATATTTATGAATTCAGGGTAGGCAAGAACTACCTAGAATACAAAAGACATGATGTATAAAAGAAAAAAATTTGATAAATGAGATTCCCTCAAATTTTAGAACTTTAAAAGACATCATTAAAATGAAAAGTAGTCCTTAAACAGACCATATTTACAATGCATATAACCTATGAGCAGAATATATAAAGAATTCTTAGAGCTCATTAATAGACAACCCAATTAAAATGTAGACATAAGAAGATGATAAATAGCCAGTATAGCACAAGGAATGGTGTGCAATTCTAGAATCAGAAAAATACTAATCAGTACAATAATAAGATTGAATTATACACTCATTAGGGAGGTGAAGTCAAAAGTTTTAAAAGCCTTGTCATGACTTTTTCTTTTTGTTAGATTCTCTCCCTTTGTGTTTAATTTGTCACACCCAATGGATTCATTCTGCTGGGTTTCCTGGGGTTGTGATCCTCATTGTCTTTTCCTAGGGTATTGTCTAAAATTTTTTGGAGTGCTGGTTTGGTATTCATGAAGTTCCTGAGGTGCTCTTTATCATGAAAGTATCTTAGTTCTCCATCCATTTTGAAAGATAGTTTTGCAGGGTACATCAATCTGGGTTGGAGGCTGTTTTCCTTTAGGGCTTGAAATACATCACTCCAAGCTCTTCTTGCCTTGAGGGTTTGCACTGAGAGGTCTGCTGTGATTCTGATGGGCTTTCCTTTGTATGTGATTTGTTTCTTTTCTCTCACTGCTTGTAGAATTTTATTCTTCTGTTGGATTTCTGGAATCCTAACTATTATATGCCTATGTGTAGATTGTTTTTGATTAAGGCTAGCTGGAGTCCTATATGCCTCACTTATCTGTATGTCAAGTTCTTTTCCCCTCCTTGGGAAATTTTCTGCCATCACTTCTGTGAAGAGTTTTTTAATGTCATCTGCACTCTCTCCTCTTTCTTCATTGACTCCAATCAGTCTTATGTTATTCTTCTTTGCATTGTCTAGCAGCTGCTGGATTGATTTCTCATGTTCCCTTATAATTTTAAAGCAATTTTTCTTTTCCTCCTCACTAATTGCAATCTTATCTTCTATATGTGAAATTCTATCCTCACATTGGTTCATTCTGGTGTGCAGACATTCGATGGAGTTTTTAATCTCTTGGAAATCTGTTTGTATGTGTTTTATGGATTCCATTTGTTTCCTATGTTGGGATTCCATCATGTTCCTCAGATCCTCTATTTTTTTATCTGTGTCCTCTCTAGATTTATTAATCATGTCTTGCACCATGAGCAAAATCTTTGCTGTTATCTGAGTAATTATTTCTGATTTCATTTTTCCCAGATCCTCTTTTGTTGCCAGTTCAGAGAGTCCAAGTGGTTGAGTATCAGAGTGTTCCATCTCATTTCCCTTTGGGGTTGCTGTAGGTGATCTGGAAGTCTGTTTTTGAGGCTTGTTTACATGTCTTCTCATTTCCATGGGGTGGGGTGGGGGGGCCGCTTCTGGCACCCACGTGGCTCAGCTTCTGTGCCCTAGGAGCTTGGGATGGCAGCTGGGGAGCTTCCTTCCAGGTGCTGGGACCGGCTCAGCTTCTCTGACCTAGGAGCTTGAGATAAAGGCGGGGAGCTTCCTTCCGGGTGCTGGGACCAGCTGAGCTTCTCTGCCCTAGGAGTCTGGGATGGAGGCGGGGAGCTTCCTTCTGGGTGCTGGGACCGGCTCTGGGGATGTAGTTAGTGATAAAACATTTGCCTAGTATGCACAAGGTCCTGGCTTTGATTCCCAACACTGAACTTTATATATAAGTGAACTTTATGTGTATCAAAGTGATATACATCATTTGTCGAGAAATATTCTCAAATTCTGAAAAATCAGTTTTTTGAAACTTCTAATAATTATTAGTACAGATTCAGATAACTTTTATTCTCAATTCTGACTTATCTTTTAAAAGCCAAGGTTTCTAAGTCTACATCTTTAGTATATCAGGAGGAGCAACTGATTAGCACAATTATGTCACCTTGGTTAAAGTAATACAATCAACAATAATAATAGCATCAAATATAGCCTAGAAAATGATCAACTGTGGCCCTTAATTTGGCATTTTTGCCCTTAGGGGAGAAGATTTAAAGGGGGTTAAGAGGTAAAAAAGCAGAAATAGAAGAAGAGGAAGAGATCAGAAGCAAGGCTGAAGGACGAACTTTAGGAAACTGGTCAAGAAGACAGGTGGGAAAGAGAAAAGGAAAAAAATAAAAACAAGAACAGAACAACAACAATAACAAAAAACTAAAAACTGTGTTCAAACAATCAAGAAAAAAAAACAAAACAGTAAAAAGGAGGAAAAAAGAAAAAAGATTAAAAATAAACCAAAAATGTCCCATTCAAGGTGTGTCTGTGCTGTCACTGTTAGGCAACATGGGCAAACAGAGTCTAGAGCTAAATTGATTAATTTCAGCAAGCTAGCTGCAGCTTCGTGGTGGGGCAGTGGATAATCCCAACAAGGCTGCCCCTTTAGTTCCTCTGAAGTTGCTGATTTCTAGCTATGAGGCTGGAACTGGATTCCTTGAGCCTACAATAGTCTATGTGTCTCCTACTGGTTTGAACTCCTCTCCCTGACCTCCTGCTGACTTGAACTCAGCTCCTGCACTGAGGCACGAGAAGCCACTAGATGGAGTCTGCCTGCAGCTGTTCTGAGTTCTGAGCTCAGTTGGACCCTCTCCAAGATGGCTACCAGCCAATCACCCTCTCCTGGGTAAGGTCTGAACCCAGATAACTCACCAGCCATTGCAGTCCCGTGTGTCCACTGCTCTGTTCCACTGGTGCATTTCTCCATGGAGGCCTCTGGGGTTGCCAGTATCACTGTAAGTCTGCAGGTTTGGCCTGCCATTCCCTTGAGGAGAGTCCAGGCTCTGGGAGAGAGCTCTGCTTGGTATCTCCCTCCCCTTTGTTAAAATTTCTCTCTTCACTCTCCCTGTACACTTCAATTCTCACCTCAGATCCTTCCTGGATCCCAGGAACCCACTTGCCCCCTTCTCCTCCTCCTGCTGCTATATTCCAGTGTCAGGACACCAAATCTTGGAGAAGCTCTTTCTCTGCTGCTCACCACTCTGCAATCTTCCCTGAAATCCCCTCTAAATCTACATCTTTAAGATTTTCTATCCTTTCTTTTCCTAAGTCAAATCTTCATGATAAATAAGCAAACACTTTGAATGTTGGGAGAGGTATAGTTAATACAAAGAAAAAGAAGATAGAGGTTCCTTTTTACAGCATCTCTATGAAACAGTCATCTTGAAAACTAGTGGACCCCAAACATGATAAATGTGTGCTGGGCATTTAGCTCAGTGGTTCCGCCGCCTGCCTCGCAAGCGCAAGGACCCGAGTTCAAGCCCCAGCACACAAAAAAACAACAACAAAAAACCACCAACACGATAAATGTGAAGAAATCTAAGCCTATACACATCATAATCAAACTACTGAAAACCTAAGATAAGGGAAGTTTTATACCAGTGGAAAATGACATATTAAATATAAGGTATCTATGATTCAAATGATCACAAATGTATCAGAAATCATGGTGGCTATAATACAATGAAATAGCATCTTTGAAGTGCTAAAAGGAAAAATTTTCAACTCAGAATTCTATATCCAGTGAAAGTTTTCTTGAAAAATTAAAGTAGAATAAAGATTTTTTTCATATAGAGAAACTTAAAGGAATTTGTCTCCACCAGACCCGTAGTACAAGAAATGCTGAAGGAAGTTCTTCAAGTTCAAAGGAAATAATACCAGAGGAAAACTTACTTTTTAGGATGATATGAGGAGCATGGGAAATGTTAAGTATATGTGTAAATGCAGAAAATGATTTCTTTGTTTATTTCTTTAAAATGTGTTATTTTGAGAACCAGAAATTAAAACAGTATTGTAAGGGGGTTAAAATGTATATAGAAGTAATATTTACAGCCATAACATAAAGCAGAGCTGAAATGAGGGTAAATGGAGCTAGATAGCTGCAAGATGCTGTATTAACTCTAAACAGGTTACGAGAAGTTTAAAGATGCATATTGCAATAGTTAAAATACTAACAACAGTTGTGAAGAGATATGGATAAAAAGCTAAGAGATAGATTTAAGTGAAAATCTAAAAACCAAATTCAATTGTAAGAAGACAGGAGAGAAGACTAAAACAAAAATCTGAGATGACAAACAGAAAAAATAATAAATAGTAGACCTGAATCCAGCCATATCAATAATTACATGAAATATAGAATATTCCAATGAAGAAAAGCAGATTATCAGAATAAGTTAAAAAGTAGAACTAACCATTTACTGACTGTAAGAAGTATACTTTAAATACAAAGTTGTACTCTAAATATGAAGATAAAAATATAGATGTACATTAATGGAATTAGGGTACACAAAATGAACTGCAAAGATATGACCACTTTATTTTCACAAAGCTACCATCGCAATTCAATGGGGAAAGGAAAATCAACAAACACTGATGGAAAAACTGGATATCTATATAAAAACAAAAAGGAAAATATATATCCTTAGATCATACAGTACATAAAATTAACTCAAAAGTGTGATAGAACTAAAGATAAAGTGACAATTGTAAAACTACTACATAATAAAAGGAAAAAACTGTTTCCCAACTTGAGTTAGGCAAAGATTTCCAAGACACAAAAAGTATAAATCATCAAGGAAAAAATGTATGAATTAGACTATCAAAATAAAATATTTTCTCTTTGGAAGACAGTATTAAGAAAACGAAAAAGCAAGCCATAGAATGGGTGAAAATATTCTCTACCATATATCTGACAAAGAACTGCCTGCATTCAGAATAAAACTTACCAATAAGTAATAATCAGCCTTATGACCAAGATCACTAATTGGCTAATACTGTTTTCTTTTTCTTTTCTTCTTTTTTTTTTTTTGGGTACCAGGGATTGAACTTGGGTCCTTGCACTTGAGAGGCAGGTGGCAGAACCACTGAACTAAATCCCTGGCCAACTGCTTTCAAATTATTTAAACTCAACAACATCTCATAAAAGATATATTGAGTAAATGAAAAGACACTTGGCATCAATTAGTCATCAAAAAATGCAAATAAAAACCACAATTACAGCCATTATAAAATATAAAATGAAATAGACTGAAAATAACAAGTAGAGGTTCGGTGGAAGATTAACTGGAACTTTTATACACTAGAGATGGGAATGTAAAATGGTATAGCCACTCTGGAAAAAAAATGTAGAACTTTCTTAAAAGTTAAATATACACTACATTACAATCTACTCGTTCTACTCCTAGGTATATACACAAGAAAAATGAAAACATATGGCCACATACAAACTTTTACAAAAATGTTTATAGTAGTTTTATTCATAATGACTCCAAAGAGGAAAAACTCAAATGCCCATCAACCAGTGGATGTAGTGTATTCATACAAGGACTACTATTCAACAATACTGCTGATCTATAGTGAACAATATTCAACAAAAGGAAGATATATAAACAATAGGGATGAACTCAAAAATAATTAGGCCAAGTGAAAGAAACCAGACACAAAACAGTACATGATGTATGATTCCATTTATATAAAATGCAAACCATACTGTAGTGATAAAACACAGATCAGTGGTTTCCTGGAACCAAAGTCGGATGAAACAATTGACTATAAAAGAAAGGATGAATCTTAGAGATACTGGAAATATTCTGTATCCTTTTTATTGAGATGGTGATTTCTCAGATATATACAACTGTCATAACTCATTGAACTGCATATTTTAAATGGACAGAGTTCACTGCTCATAAATTGTTTATCAATAAATTTTGCAAAAACTGGATGTCTTTTTTGTATCACTCGTCATAGCTCAAATCTATTTCTCACTCTGTAACAATTTAATTCAGTGTTTCTGGTTCTGCCTTCTGAAATCATGCTATGAAAGCATGAATAAAGAATATTTATTCTACTACAAGTCCCTCAAATATTTGAAGAGAGCCAGTTATTGCCTCTGAATTTTTTCTTCTTTATATTGTGTATTGCCCCCGTCAGACTCTCAGCCTGTTTCTTTACATATTCTTTAACTTCTTAATCTCTTTACTTTCCCATCTTGGAACACACTTTATTTTGTCAACATTCCTTAAAAAATGAATTATCCAAAACTGAATGCAGTGCCGTAGGTGTTGTGTGCCAAGTCTTGTCCAGGGGAGGTAGTATGGTTTGTAGGAAGAACATGGAACTCAATACTGGGCAATTTCAGCTTTCTGATTCTGTCACTGATCAATTTTTTTAAAGGCAAATCTATCACTGTAGACTCCTCAGTATAATGAGGGCGGTGGAATTATTTTTTGGCCTAAGATTTTATTTATTTTTAGCATCCAGAAATGAAATCATAGATAAAAACTGAGAAATTATCTCAATTAGGAAATATAAATAAATTGAAATATATTGTTTAAGTGACTATGCTTAAAAATTAATTTTAATTACTTAAAAAGAATTATTTAGCTTTGCATAAGATTTGTACTTAATGAGGTACACATTGTTTGTTCCATTTGCATGTGGATTTATATCCCTTACTTCTGATGTTAGAGACTTTTCCAGTCATGAGCTTTAAACTGATAATAACAGACACTATGCTTGATCTGGTCCAAAAGGCTGAGAAGTAACCTAGTCATGTGCTTTAGACCATGCAGATTTGTGACTTGCTATGCAGTCTCTGTGAGTTGGAAAAATTAAAAACATATGGGAGCTCATATATTAGGTCGGGGGAAATAAAATATTAAAAATGTTAGAGTTAGAGAATATGATGCCATATATATGATTTGTATATGTGAGTATGTAGGGAAACATGCCACTTGCGAGTGAAGTTGAAAGAAAAAAATCTTTTTTACACTTTAGGTCTACTCCATAAAACAGCAGTTATTGTAAATAAAGTGGGAATTTGTTCAAAGTCAGGGATTTTAAAAATACACTTTCTCTAATTGCAACATTTAAACAACAACAGAAGTCATTATCAATATTTCTTCAGGGGAAATAATATAGTATACAATATATAGAAGGAGCTGGGGACCAGATATAGAGAAATTTGGGCAAAATCATTATATCAGATATCAAACAATCATGCCTATGATGTTTTGAGGCAATTTTCTGATAAATCATGCAAACAGTATTTTTACCCTGGAACAATAGTTTAAACTCTCCACTATTATAGTTTATAGCCTACAAAGTGACTTATTTAGTCAAAACTTCCCCATATGACTTGTAATACAAAGCATCCTGCTTGGGACAAAAGTTTCCTGTTGGCTAATCACTCATTCATTTCTATACGTGTGTATGGAGTAGAAAGTGTGAACACAGGTTGTGGGCAGGACTTCTTTTTAGAGTTAACGCTGTAATTTTTTTTCTAGGATGGCATAAAAAACACTTAAAATAGTGAATAATATTCCTAATATTCAGTGACATCTAACAATTTGATAGCTTTTACCCAACAGGTATCTGAAAACAAATTGTAATGATACATGTTAACTTATTTCACTTTCACACAAAAAGAAAAAATTTATTTCACTTTTATATTTTCTTATTCTTGTTTCTTGGACTTACAGGGATTTTATTTCATACCCAGTCTCCTTGTATTTTCTGTAAAAATGCCATCACCTTTTTAGGATGTGTTCCTGGCCAGGGTAGTTCATCTGGACTTGCTTCTGCCTACACAGCTCTTTTGACTGGTGGAAGGATGGTATTCCTTCTACTTGAATATATAATCCATTTCCAATAACATGCATATATAATGCAATTATTCTGTCATCCATTCTTTTAGGCATGCACGTACATCATCTATACGAATTCTCGGACGTTTCTCCATCCATTAAATAAGCAAATGAGTAAATTATAGAGTGCTATTTCAATTTTGTTGTGACATTGGTGTTTCTTAGGCCACTAATCTGAGTTAGACAAAGCAAAGTAACATTGTAGGTAGTAACTCTTTCCCCACCAAAGACAATAAAGCAGATTTTTTACCCTGAGACCACATCTGCTATCTGTTGGAAGTGTAGCTTCTGTGACAAACCTACCCAACACACCTTCCTGTTTTCCAGATGACAACTAGGGGAAGGCACTTAATGAACTCTTGACTTTACCAGTGTGTCCTAGTAATCATCACAAGTAGCATATACTTTCATAAGTAGGCTTACTTTCCTGGCTGATTTCATACCTCCCACTTCTAGAACTGCCACTGTGCCCATGGTAACAGTTCATCTGTCTGTACCATCATCTCTGTCCCATCATTGTGCTTTCCAAGGGTAGCAGATCTCTCTTATGCAGAACCTTGAACTTTGGAAGGCTTAGGACTTTGGAAGGCTTAGCTGGGGCAAGCCCAGGGAATGGCCTGTGAGCATCGTTTAATTGAGTCTCCATTGTTATAATAGCTTCTCTTGCGGCTTCATATGCAGACTGCTGCATTCTGGATGTGAATACATCTTCCTTAGGATACCTAGCACTGTTAGGGTGCCTAATGTCAGCACTGAGTTGCTTTTATTCCTTGTGTACATCAGCCTGCCCACATTCCCTCACAAAAGCTACCATGTTCTTGGACCTGGTGGACACAATGGACAACCAGAATTTCTAGAGAACATCTTTAAATTTAGCTCCTTCCCTCCTTGATTATTGATGGTGGCAGCTGTTGTGAGAAAACTTATGTGTCTGTTTCCCTGTGGCTTCAGACTGGGCAGATATGGATAGAGCATTCCCTTTTTTTTAAACCAAGGATCGCCCAACATGTTATGATATGTTATATGCACTGCACTTTCTCAATGCTTTGGCAAAACTAAACATGAGATAACCTACATTTAAGTGCAGCCTAACTTAACATTTTTCACAAATGAATAATTATTTGCCAGTTGCAATAGCATTCTCTCACCCTCCCCTCTTTCTGGAAAGGATTCAAGGCAAATGTATTATCCTGCTTCTTCATGGCATTTCTTATTTCTGTATTCTGTATACATCCCAAACAGTCCAACATCATAACTAGTTATTGATAACGCCACAAGATCTTTAATTAACTACAAAATTACATCATCTCTAGAAACTATCTTACATCTAACCAACATATATACAATGCTAATTAATCCTTGATTATATTACTGCAAGATTCTGTCAATTATTTTTTGAGACAAAACACAAAACAAAAATGTTTGTTTTAAAAGTGTGTTTTATTCTTTGATTGCTGACATTTAAATATCTTTAAAATGTCTCTGAGTGGTTTTTTAAAGTTCCTTCAAATAATCTCCTTGCACATACAATATGTCCCATGTTTCATTAAGACAATCTTATGTGAGAATAAAAGATTCTGGATACCAAAATCTTGATTATAGTAGCAGATAAGGTCTACCCCACCCAGATATTAACCATCTGAAAGAATGTGTTCATTCCTATTTACCGAAGGACTTTATGAATAATGACAAAATAATTTTCATGGAATGACCAAACCTAGTACACTTTGCTGTGAGAAGTGAGTACAGTTTGCTACACAAACCTAAATACTACTAACATAGAGCATATACACTTCTGAAGGAACTGATATTATTACCATTATTATCGTGGTGATTATTTGAGATGGTTTCATTTTGTTACCCAGATTGGTCTCAAACTCCTAGGCTTAAATGATCCTCTTGCCTCAGCCTCTTAAGTAGCTGAGATTATAGGTATGCACTACCACCCTCACTTGGTGTTAATTTTTAATTAGGAAATGATTTTATTTTCCAAGTTTGACCTTTATCTCCAAATTTCTATTCTGGGACGTTTGCTTCTTACTTCAGGATTTAGTTTACCACATTTCTTATTCTACCATACAATCAAGTACAAAGAATGACCATTAAACACTGAATTTTTATCAACTGACTTATAATAAATTTCACTGGCTGTTGCTGTGAGATTCTTCAGTTCTGGGTCTAACTGGAGCACCCTGTCTGACAGTCCCATTAGGATCACCATTATTGGCTTTGAAGAACACAAGGTATTTTAAATTCTTTTGTTAGGAGGAGTGAATTTTTGCCTAAAGAAAAAAAATAAAACATCTCCCCTGAAATATGGCTACCAGGGTCTCGTGCAAAACCATTAAATGTCCTTGTTTACAGCTGAAACTTAAGGATTATTTTCTAATTGGTTTATGTCTATTAATTTCTTGGTAGCAAGGATACTTACTAAATCCTAAAGAACAATTATCCCTTGATTTGTGCATCATTTAGTCATTATTTTGCTATTTAGGCACCTATTTAAACTACTTAAGCACCATTATTTTGCTATTTAAGCACAAATGTAGATAGCACTGGACTCTTCAGACAGAATTGTGTATCACTCCCTAAACTTTTTTTTTCCTCTCAAGAATCCTATTGTATCTACTGTGTTCTTTCTTTCAGTGGTTCTCACCCTGCAGAGAATACTTCTTTTCTTACTTTTTAATTGGCTCACATTTGCCCTGCAGAGCATGCCTCTTTTCTTACCTTTAATAAATTTAAAACTTTGGTACCTTTTGTGCTTATTTTGTCCAATTCTTGTTCAGGACAAGAAGAAACTAGAAAGAATCTTTAGAAGGAGACCCCAGCAACCCAGAACCCAGTAACATATTTTGGTGAAGCCAGACAGAAGGTCAAATATGCCCTTGTTTCATCCTAGTCACATAGTGCTATTGTGTTTGGCAGCCATTTTGACTCATTATGTGAGTCAGTCCCATGGATCTGCCTTGTTTGCCATTTTGGTTGATCCTGTGGGTAACTCAAATGGTTCTGCCCTGTTTTGTCACCATTTTCATTTTTTCAACTGACCTCATGGACAACAGAATTTTCACCCTTATAGATAAGAGCTAAGACTCCATTTTTAGGAAACACATGGGACTCCTCTCTGCTTTTCTTCTGAATTGGGTTAGATCCCCTCCTTGTTTCTTCTCCTTTTTTCTAAGTTTATTGGTACATTTTAGGTATACAATATGATGACATTCATCATTGGGAATTTGTAACTCTAGATGATATATCTTGGTTCTTATTTTTGCCCCATTCCCCTGCCCTCCCTCCAACCCCTCCATCACTCCCTATTTACAAAGACTTTATTTCCATTTTTTCCTGTTGTCATATTTTTTTCCTTTCTCTTCTTTCCTTTCCACTACTCTTCCCACTTCCTCTTCTCCTTTAGACCTTTTCTTCCTGCTTCACATTATTTATTGTACATTTTGATTCTTATTTACACTTTCAGTTTCTCACACCAAACCAACTATTTGGCATTACTCAGATAATTTAGAAATGTCTCTGAGGGCCTGAGTAAAACAAAGAGAACTGCTAGTAAGGTCAACTCAAAGGGCTGTGAGTATGCAAAGTAGAGCTATCCTTGTACTTTTTCTCTTAAATGCTAAAAAAGGTTTCTATTTCTACTGCCTTAAACAAAGTACAAATGTAATGGAAAGTTCTAAGGAAAATAAAAAAGACAACAGCAGCTCTGCTTCCACAGAGCATGTTTCTTTTCCTACCTTTAATAAATGTAAGCACTCGCTGCCTTTAAAAATAAAAATAAAAAGAATATCATCGTACCAGGCTACCTTTATTTCCTTTTTTCCACATACATTAGTTCTGTAAATTTCAAATTATTTTCTAATGGTTGCCTCACCTTTTCTTGTCCAAATCTGCAAGAAATGATAGAACACATTTCTAAAAGTCACTCACAGAAAAATAGTCTCAACACCTCAGCATTTCTTGGCTCTTGCTACTCTAGAGTCATCCATACTAATTTTTAAATATCAATTCCCACGAATTGGAGCTTAACAGGTCTCTACCGTTTTGAACCAGCAGTGGTACTGTCAATCATGTACTACTGATGGTTTCAAGCCAGTGAGAAGGTTACACATTAAAATCGGCAGCCCAGCAGCCAGGCAGGAATTATAGCCCCACTATGAACATTTTAAAAGGTTACAAAGTAGAGACATTTTTGGTGATGTTGAATATAAACTAGAGCTCATACCTATATTGTCTTTTTTTTTTTTTTGGTACTGGGGATTGAACTCTGGTTCTTGAGCTTGCGGGGGCAGGTGACTGAACCATTGAGCTAAATCCCCAGCCCTCTATATTGTCTTCTAAACTATTCCAATCTTCATGTAAACTGTGTCATGTCTTTGATTTTTATTTGAAATAGGGCCTTGCATTAACCCTAGTCCATATGGATATACCTTTTTGGTCCATGATGAACCCCAGATAGACCAAAGACCTCAGGATAAGGGCTAAACTATAAAACTCTGAGAAAAAAACTTTTTAAATATTGGACTTAGCAAAAACTGTATAGATATGACACCAAAAGTAGGACAATAAAAGAAAAAATAAACTGATCTTCATCAAAATTAAAAACTTTTAGCCAGGCATTGTGATACACACCTATAATCCCAGTACTCTGGAGGGTAAGGCATGAAGATTGTTAAGTTGCCTGGGCATTAGGGACTTAGCAAACTACAAAATAAAAAATAGTGTTCAGAGAGAAGGTCATGGGTATAATCCCCATTACAGCAAAACCAAACCAAACCAAGCACATATATGCAGACACAAACAATTATGCAACAGAGTATACAATCAAAAAAGCCAGAAGACAACCAACTAAATGGGAAAAAATATTTCTAAATCATATATATAATAAGAGATTAAAACCCAGAATATATAAAGAAATTCTAAAGCTCAAAAGTACAAGAATGTAACTCCCCCCAAATTGGCAAGGGACTTGCAAAGACATTTCTTTAAGAAGATATTCAAATGACCATTAAGGATATGAAAAGATGCTCAACATTATTAGTCATTAAAGAAATGCAAGTCAAAACCACAAGGAGATACCTACACTTTGTACCTACTAGGATGAGTATAATTTAAAAACTAAAAATAGCATTAACCAGTACATGGAGAAACTGGAGCCCTTGTACTTTGTTAGTGGTGATGGAAAGTGGTGCAGTTGCTGTTGGTGATTTTTTAAAATGTTAGAACTACCATATGACCTAGCGATTCCATTCCTAGATGTGTATCAAAAAGAATTGAAAGCAGGGACTCAGAGATATTTATATAACAGTATTATTCACAACAGGAATAAAACATGGAAACAATACAAATGTCCCTCAATCAAGATAACAAGTAGGCAAAATGTGGTATTTTCACCCTTGAAAAGGAATGAAATTCTGGAAATGTTACAGTATAGATGGATGTTGAAAACATTATGTTAAGTAAAATAAGCCAGACACTGAATGACAAATATTGTACGATTCCACTTATATGACACAAACTCAGAAAGATGGAAAATAGAATAGAGGTTATTAGAAACTGTAGAAAGGGGGAAAGGAAGGGTTATTATTTAATGGACACAAAGTTCTTGTGGGGATGATGAATTTGGGTATGGATAATGCAATGGTTATATAATACTGTGAATGTATTTAGTGCCATAAATTTTACACTTATGAATGGTTAAAATTATAAATACTATGTATATTTTACCACAATAAAAAATAAAACAGTAAGGGGAAGGAAGGGTGGGAGGGAGGAGAGAAAAAAGAAGGGAAGGGAAAGGCAGGGAAGGGAAGGAAAGAGAAAAGGGAAGGGGAAGAAAGAGAGAGAAAGTCCTATAGCTGGTAGCTTTTGGCTGTAGAATCTCAACTGGAGTCTGCTTTACTAACACGGGAAGAGGAAGGGAGGAAGCAGTCTTGGTTAAAATACCACCAAAGCTTTTTTGTAAATAAAGAGGGGAAGAGAGGCTGAAGGGAGGTAAGGGGAATGGGAAAAAAAAGAAGCAAGATATATTACGTACAGGTACAAATTCCCTGTGATGAATATTATCATTGTGTATATCTAAAATGTACCAATAAAACAACATAAATTGAAAAGAACCCCACAAACTTGCCTTTCTTGCAGAATTTTCATGTGTTTTTATAAAAGCAATGATTTTTCTTTTGTTCTTTGCCTCTAGAACCATTTCCAAAGGGCATGAATAGGTGTTTTTCTTTAATTTTCAACACCAGTTTCATTGATTGAATGCATTAGTTGAGCTCCTCACTCCGAAGCTGATATAGGGATGACTTTATTTATTTATTTATTTATTTTTCATACTGGGGATTGAACTCGGGTCCTTGTGCTTGTGCAGCAGGTGGTGAAACCACTGAGCTAAATCCCCGGCCCCGACTTTGTATTTTAAATGTTAGCTATGCTGTTTAATTTGGTGAACTGTTACAGCATTTGTTTATGGGTTGTAAAATTAAATCTTTAGGATTAAAATATTTCCTTAGAGAACTATGGTAACATTAAATTAAGGCAATCTACCCCTAAATGGGATTTTTATTAAGTCTAGCAGTATACTGATTTCTTTTTTATTAAAGCTTCCATATTTGTATTAAATTATTTTAGAGGAAAGAAAAGGTGCTCTAGAATCCTGACTGCATAAAGGTTTTGTTTATGAACATAGTGGCTGTATTAGCTTTCCCACTTTTGGGATACCCAGTTGGGATACTCACTATCCATAGCTAAAGAAGAAGAGTTGGCTCAATCTCAAAGGATTCAGTGGATGGTTGTTGACTCCAATGGGGAAACACTATGGGGCGGGGGCATGGCAGAGCAAAGATGCCTAGCTCCTGGTGGTGGAGAGCAGAGTATACAGAGGGGAAGGGGCCAGGGACCACATGCAGACCCCAATGCCATGCCTTCATAACTATCCAGACACACCCAGAAGGGTGCTCCATCATTTCCTCAGGGTCCCAGAGCCAATCAAGTTGACACAATCAAATTTAACTTTTACAGTGGTCATTTGTTCTTATGTGTCTGACAGTGAAAGTTTCAGCCTGTGGCTGAACTCCATCATTTTTCAGAAATACTGTCTTAGTTTGGGCTGTTATAACAAATTGCTGTGGACTGGGTGGCTTAAACTATAGTTTATTTCTCAGGGTTCTGATGGCTGGGAAGTTCAAGATTACAGTGTAGGCAAATCTGGTGTCTGGTGAGGGCCTTTTCCTGGCTCTCATTTTATTCTCCACAGTGGGAAAAGAGCAAGCTAGATCTCTGGCCTCTTTGTATAAGAGTACAAATCCTATTTTTGAAGGCTCCACCCTCAGTAACTAAGTCCCTCCCAAATGTCCCTCCTTCAAATATCACATTGGGGATTAAATTTTAACATAAATTTCAACAAATTGAAGGATTCACAAACATTTAGTTCATAACAAATACATCCTTTTTTGCTAAGATTTTTTTCTCTATTAAGTACGTGAATCCAGAATTTTTGTGAGGAATGGCCTTTCAGCCTTTGTATTATGAATAGTTTATGAAGTCAGTATTAGTTATTTTGCCAAAAAGATTCAGTGAATTTATTAGATTATCATTATTGAAATAATGGTTTGTCCAATTACTGAAATAATACAGTCCAGGGAAAGTTAAAAAAAAATCGAGCATTTAGTATGTGCTAGGACTATTACAAATATTTTATTTAACTCTCAGAAGAATATTTATGAGTTAGGAATTATTAGTGTCATTAAGGATGATGAACTAAAACTTTAAGTTTGACCTTTTTCAAGGCGACATAGCAAGTAAACAGGAGAGGGGTCAAGAAAAGAACCCATAGGAACAGGGCAGTCAGAGGGCAGAGAGAATGTGGGCCCTCGATGTCAGAGGCAGGATGTTCCAAAGGTAAATACCTCTGAAAGAAAAACATCATTGATTAGTTGCTATTTTACCATCTGCAGAAATTTTTCTGTGAAAGCATTCCCTGCCAATTTTCAGAAGACAGTTGTGTTAAAGAAATTTTAAAGGATAATTTAACTTTTATAGTTTGTTTACATTTATAGTATAAGAATACACTGTTACTGTTTTTGTACATTCACTTTTATTAAACAGACTTTAGTGTCATCGTGTTTTTTAAAGCTTAATTTTATTTCTGAAATAAGTTCATCAAGGTATACTGATGTCAGTACTGCCCTTGTGATTATTTTTTTCCGGTACTGGGGATTAAACTAAGGGATTTCCCACTGAGTTACAATCCCGGTCTTTTTTATTTTTATTCTGAGGCAGAGTCTTGGTAAGTCTTTAAACTGCCTAGGCTGCCAAGTTAAAATTGCAGTCCTCCTGCCTCAGCCTCCTAAGGGTGCTGGAATTACACTGCGTCCGGTTTCACTGTGATACTTTAATATATAACATACGTAAAACACTTTTTAGGTAATAAGAAAATGGAGGTCCTAAAGTTAAGGCTTCTATAAGAAAGGCAGGGGTTTTTTTTTGGGGGGGGGGTGGAGTAACGGCTTGGGGGAGTGGAAAAGGAGGCTAAGTTTGGGAAGAGGTATCCCTCTACACCTAAGATTAAGGTCTGTATTTAAGAAACCTTAAACGTATGTAGCTTAAATAATACAACCAAGATTGGGGTCTGTATTTAATGATAATTGATCCAGTATCCCGGGTGTGATGTATTTTTCAAAGCCAATCATTTACTATTGGAGAAAATAGGAGCGGTAGAAGAGAGCGGCGGGGGCCCTCGATCCATTGCTTGGAGCTCGGCTAAGCCGGGCTGGGGTCCTCCGAGGGGCTGCGGCTCGGCGCTCGGCCTCGGAGCCGAGGCGGGGGCGGTGAGGACCGGGATCCCGGACGCCGGCGCGGCGCGGAAGGTGGGGCTTGGCCCGGCCGCACGGCAGTGCTTGGCCTTCGGAGCCGTCTGCTGCGGGCTGGGGCTGCGGGCGGTGCGGCGGGGTGAGGGGCAGTGTGGTCACTGGCGGACCCAGCCCCGGCCCCGGCCCGCGCGGCTCCGCAGCCGCGTTCCTGTCCAGCCGCGGAGTTTTGAGGCGCTCGAACGGGCGCGGGGCCGGGCGCGCTCCAGTTCGCTGCAGACCCGCTGCCCACGGAGGGGCGGGGTGGTGTTGTGTCCTGGTGGCTCGCGAAGCCTGTCGCCCTTAGCTGGTGCGGTCTCTGCGTCTCAGCCGCCTGTATTCCCGGGGCTGAGAGACCGGCGCGCGGGGGCTGAGGCGGGCAGGCTGGGTCGAGGCGGCCTGGGTCGCTTCTGCTCTCCCGCCTTGCGGGCGCCTCTCGGGGGCCTGGGGCAGGGCCCTTCTCGGGCCCCGCGTGGAGGCCCGGGACGAGGCTCGCGTTTGCGTCTAAACGTGCCAGGCTGGCTGCAGGCGTTTGTGGCGCTCGGTTATTCCACTCTGTGTTGGCCTCTGCTTCTTCACTGACAGAGTTTGTAGCAATTCAATTATTATACGATTTGGGGTACTTTTGAAGTAAGTATGTTTGGATGAGTAAAAATTATGAGAGTGAGCACCAAATCTGAAAATGTTACCAAGTCAGGGTTATAGAGGATAAGAAAATGCTAAATTGTCATCCGCATAGAATAGGTGCAAGTCCTCTCTACAGGGAAAAATATTTAGTCACAAAAAGCAGTTTAAGAACAGAGTCAGACTGCTTGGGATGATATATATTGTGCTTCAGTATGACTTTGTACTACATGCTAAAACAAAAACTTTGTAATAAAAAAACCTAGAACTTGGGGCCGGGGATTTAGCTCAGTGGTTCCGGCGCCTGCCTCGCAGCGCAAGGACCTGAGTTCGATGCCTGGTACCAACCCCCCCCCCCCAAAACAAAAACCTAGAACTTGAATTCAAAATGTAGTCATCCACTTACGTCACAAACACACACCGAAATGTAGCAAGGTTCCTTTTAAGGCTTTTTAAAAAATATTTTTTTACGTAATGAAAGTGCCAAATTTATCAAGTTTTAGAACCTTCATGATATGATTTTATTAATCCTGAAAAAAATCATTTTAAATTGAAGGTTGGGGGATAAATTTTTCAGCGTTAGTTGAGAATTGTTTTTACTTAAAATTACTTTTATAAATTGATCATTGCTAATGCATTTATCCCACAGTGAATTTGCATGGATCACTACTGTATGCTAAACACTGTTTTGGGTTATTGTAACATATTAATGAGCATAAAGCCCCTGTGTGCTCTTGAGGGAGAAAGGTAGTAAACAAACATATAATGTCAATTATCTGTTAGTGCTATAAAGAAAAATGCAGGATGAGAGAGTAGAGAATTTTAGATAAAGATTATCTTTTTCCTATAGGAATGCATCAGAACTAAAAAGTACATATAAAGTTTTTCTGAACCAAAATAATATTACCTCTTATGCTAGAAATGGAAATCAAAAGTTCTTCTAACAGTATTTGCTGTTAAAATAGGATTTTTGTATAGTTTATGTCCCACTTTTTTCTCTCAAAAATCCTTTGAATTTGTAGGGTTTAAAAAAAATCTTATTTGCAGTTTTGTTTAGAATAAAGAATTCAAGCATATAAATGTTAGCCTTAAGATTTTCTACTTAAATTCAGAGGTAGCAAAACTATGTAGAAATGGTCTGGTCAGTTTTATTTGTAAAAGTTTTTTTGTTGATTAAAAATGCATAGTTCTAAAATTAGACTGGAAACATTACTTTTTTGGAGAATATAGAAAATAACTAGTATTTTCATTTATGTTTTTCAGATAATTGTTCAAGTTTTGAAATTGGTTATGTACGTAAAGATATTAAAACTCTGTGAGCAGGCTGGGGATGTAGCTCAGTGGAAGAGTGCTTACATAGTATATATATGGCCCTAGATATGTATTTTTTTTGTACTTGGGATCGAACTCAGGATCTTGTGCTTGTGAGGCAAGTGGCAGAACTACTGAGCTAAACCCCTGGCCCAAGGCCCTAGATTTGATCCCCAGTACCTCAAACAAACAAAGCAAAACAGCTTCTGTTAGTATATTTCTAAATGACTTTTCTGCCTCCTATGCTATTATTCTAAGCCTATTCTAGGCTTCTACTTTTTATTAATAGTCTAATTGCTTTAGATATTTATAAAAGCACACTAATTTTTTACTATGTCTTTATTGATAGCAGAGTGATGAATAAATTGAGAAAAAGAGGGCAATTAAACATGTTGGGGAGGGACCAATAACTAAAGCAATAAAAAACCTTCCAATACAGTATTCTGAATGAGTCTTAAAGTATTTGTCAGTTTGAACACTCTTACCTGTAGCATTTTCTCAAGAGATGAACATAGATATATCTTTCCCTACATCACTCCTACTTGTGTCTTATGCTCGTATCAGGGAAGTCCCAATGTTGAAGAAACATAACCTAAATTAGCGATGAAGCTTTCTCCACAAGATGGTGCTCATATAGTTTCTTTGATTTAAATTTCTATTCGGAGGACAAATTTACAGTATCTTAACCACCTCACAAGAAATAGAAATTTAACTTACGTTTTATGATTGGTGCATCTGATTTCATGTTTTCACATATAGAATGTACTATCATGTTTCACAATTTAGAAAAAATTCGATGTAGTGTTGATGCACAGGGGGTGGTAACTGGAACGAGAAAGAAGTAGCATATGCTGTAAAAATGGTGACCGGTACACTGAAGGATGGGTAAGAATTTGCCGTGTGGAGAATGAAAGAAAATGCATTCTAGGCATTGGGATAATATGAAGAGAGGGGCACAAGTGTGAAAATACATGAATGAATAGAGAAGCAAAGAATAATGAATTTGATTAATGAGGCATTTTGAAGGAAGTTATAGAAGATGAAGCTGGAAGACTTGTCTGTGATTGGTTATATCTTACCAGATATTCTGGGAAATTAATGATTTTACTTATCCGGGAACATTATTCTGTATCTTTATAAATAAAATATAAACTACTTTTATTTTACCCTGTAGGTTTATGATAAAGTCCAGTTTTCAACAATGCTAAAATCAAATGACTGCTTGTTTCCTGTGGATAATCTGTTTTTCGAAAAAGATAAAGTTGAAAAGTCTGTCTCTGCAGAATGGTAATATTGTGTATTATTTTAGAGTTAAAAAATGTTAAAGTTTTAATTTCTCTCAGTAAATAATGAAGGGGCAACAGTTACATATTTGGAAAACATGGAATTCAAATCTAAGGAAATAAGTGAAATTTAACATGTTAAATGTTAGATTGGAATATTTTTGACAGTAGGAGAGTATATCCAACTAGAGATGCAGGAGTTAATTAGAACTGACCCAGGCACATTTGGAACATATGGTTATCTTTCTAACAATACAAAATAAAAAAGGTGTGCAAAGCAAATGATAAGCATATCTTCCTGCAATGACCTTTCAGATTCAGCAGGAAGGTCATCTTGGGCAAGATAGTCAAATCAGACTTTATGGTAGTAGAAAGAAGCTTCAAGAGGCTTGGCATTTGAAGGCAGAGTGTTAGAGAAAAAAGAATGAAGATGGCACATCTTTTAGGGGGTAGTGTATAGAGATGATTTCGGCAATAAATGATTCCTAAAGGAAAAATAGTGAGACATAAAGCTAAAAAAAAAAAACAATGGAGGGTGGATTGTTTTGGGTATTCTAGGATAAGAAATTTTTATGTTATTATTTGCTTTTTAAAATCTATGTGTTAAAAGCCAAGTATTTAAATAAACAAACTTACTTGAATAGTATAATTATTATTTTTAATTTCTCCCCATTAAGTGTATTGGTACATTTTAGGTTTAAAATACAGTTACATACATCATTGGGATCTTGTACCGTTACATGAGTATCTTGGTTCTTATTTTTCTCCCCTTCCCCTGCCCTCCTTTCACCCCCTCCACCCTTCCCTATTTGCAAAGACTTTGTTTCCATTTTTTTCCTCTTCTCATATTTTTTCTTTTCCCTTCTTTCCTTTCCCCTACCCCTCCCACTTCCCCTGCTCCTTTAGACCTTTACTTCCTATTATACAATATCATTGTACATTTTTAAAATTACAATACTAAGATCCAGGAGACATTACCACAGATTTTACAGAATTTAAAAGGATGTAGAAAGCATATTACAAAAATCTTTTTTGAAATAAATTTGAAAACTTCTAAGAACCTTGGAAGACAAATTAATGAAACTAGCTCTGGAGGAAATATAAAATTTGAATAGCACCTATTAAAGAAAGTATATTCTTAGAACAGCGGGCTTGTATACATTTTAACTGATAAATTACATCAAACATTTAAAGCAGAAAAATAAAGGAACACTTCTTCCCTCATTTTAGGAAATCAACATTGTGCTAATCCTAAAACTGCGTAAAGTTAATAGAAGAAAAAAGTATGAACATAGATAGAAATTTGTTTAACAAAACAAACTATTAGAAGTCAGATCTGGCAGCATGTAGAAAGTGGCTTTATTATAGGGATGGCAGTGCTGGTTCAGCATTGGAAGATCCACCCTCAAAAGTCATCATTTTAACAGAGGAAGGGAAAAAGCCCTATGATCTTGTCACTAGTTGGAGAAAA
Source organism: Heterocephalus glaber (assembly GCF_053883595.1). Taxonomy (NCBI): domain Eukaryota; kingdom Metazoa; phylum Chordata; class Mammalia; order Rodentia; family Bathyergidae; genus Heterocephalus; species Heterocephalus glaber. The sequence continues at coordinate 26,366,648 of NW_028258296.1, read as the reverse complement.
AGTATCTGACTAAATTCTACAGCTGTTCATGGTAAAAGCTATCAGGAGACTAGAAGTAGAACAGAAACTTCTCAACAGATTAAAGACATGTACTCCATACTTCCAGCAAAAATGCCTTATATGAATGGAGAAGATACAATGCTTTCACCCTAAGGTGGGGAACAAGGGCAGATATGTCTACTCTTCATCTGTCCATTAAACTTTGAAACATAGACCCAAACCAAAATAGTCTGGCAATAAAATGACACAATTAGGATAGGATTGGCAAGGTAGAAGCAAACTCTTTATATGTAGATGAAATGATCATCTACAGAGAAAATACTAAGAAATCTATAGGAGCCCCTAGAACTTTTATTTGAATTTAGCAGGATTAGAAAACACAAGGTATATATAAAAATTCAGATCTAGGCATACTTGCTAGAAATGAAGAATTGGATATTGAAATTTAAAAGTTATGTAGGAGTACAAAGGACCTAGAAAAGTAAAAAGAAAAAAAAAAACAGTGTTGGAAGCTGTTTAGTACCTAATTTTAAGACTTCCTCTAAAGCCTCGGTAATCAAGGCAGTGTTGGTATAAGGAAAGACATGTAGGTCATTGGAATAAAACAGAGAATCTAGAAGTAGAACCACACATATATGGTCCACTGAGTTTTGAAAGATTATTAAACATTAACATTTTGTGGAATATAAACTCAATTCAAGAGCTGAGGAAAAGAGTGTTTTCAGCAAATGGCATTAGAATACCTGGTATCTGTATATAAAAAATTAACCTCAACCCTTTATTTCTATACATAAAAACAACTTGAAAGGATCTATGAACCTAAATATGAAAGCCTAAAACTATAAAAACTTTAAGAAGAAATTATAAGGGAAAATGTTTATGAATTTAGGGTAGGCATGAAGTTCTTAGGATACAAAAAACATGATGTATAAAAGAAAAAAAAATGATAAATGAGATTCCATCAAAATTTAGAACTTTATTTTATTTTTTATTTATTTTTTTGGTACCAGGGATCGAACTCGGGTCCTTGCGCTTGCACAGCAGGTGGCGAAACCACTGAGCTAAATCCCCAGCCCAGAATTTAGAACTTTAAATGACATCGTTAAAATGAAAAGTAGTCCTTAAACAGATCATAGTTACCATGCATATAACCTATGACCAGAATATATAAAGAACTCTTACAGCTCATTAATAGACAACCCAATTAAAAAGTAGATGCAAAATGATAAATAGCCAGTACAGCACAAGGAAAAGTGTGCAACACTAGAATCAGAAAAATACTAATCAGTACAATAACAAAATTGAATTATACACTCATTAGGGAGATGAAGTTAAAAGTTTTAAAAGCCTTGTCATGACTTTCTTTTTGTTGGATTTTCCCCCTTTGCATTTAATTTGTCATGTCCAATGGATTCATTTTGCTGGGCTTCCTGGGATTGTGATCCTCATTATCTTTTTGTAGGATATTGTCTAAAATTTTTTGGAGTGTTGGTTTGCTATTCATGAAGTTCCTAAGGTGCTCTTTATCATGAAAGTATCTTATTTTTCCATCAATTTTGAAAGATAGTTTTGAGAGTACATCAGTCTGCGTTGGAGGCTGTTTTCCTTTAGGGCTTGAAATACATCACTCCAAGCTCTTCTTGCCTTGAGGGTTTGCATTGAGAAGTCGGCTGTGATTCTGATGGGCATTCCTTTGTATGTGATTTGTTTCTTTTCTCTCACTCTTTGTAGAATTTTGTTCTTCTGTTGGGTTTCTGGAATCTTAACAATTATATGCCTATGTGTAGATTTTTTTTGATCAAGCCTAGCTGGAGTCCTATATGCCTCACTTATCTGTATGTCAAGTTCTTTTTCCCTCCTTGGGACGTTTTCTGCCATCACTTATGTGAACAGTTTTTTAATGTCATCTGCACTCTCTCCTCTTTCTTCATTGACTCCAATCAGTCTTACATTATTCTTCTTTGCATTGTCTAGCAGCTGCTGGATTGATTTCTCAAGGTCCCTTACAATTTTAAAGCAGTTTTTCTTTTCCTGGTCACTAATTGCGATCTTATCTTCTATATCTGAAATTCTGCCCTCACATTGGTTCACTCTGCTGTGTAAACTTTTAATGGAGTTTTTAATCTCCTTGAAATTTGTTTGCATCTGTTTTATGGATTCCATTTGTTTCCTATCTTGGGATTCCATCATGCTCCTCAGCTCCTCTATTTTTTTTATCTGTGTCCTCTCTAGATTTATTAATCATGTCTTGCACTATGGGCACAATCTTTGCTGTTATCTGAGAAATTATTTCTGATTTCATTTTTCCCAGATCCTCTTTTGTTGCCAGTTCAGGGAGTCCAGGTGGTTGAGTATCAGAGTGTTCCATCTGGTTTCCCTTTGGGGTTGCTGTAGGTGATCTGGAAGTCTGTTTTTGAGGCTTGTTTACATGTCTTCTCATTTCCATGGGGGGAGGGGGAGGTGCTGCTGGTGCCGTCTGGCTCACCTCCTCTGCCCCAGGAGTGGTGGAATGGTGGCAGGGAGTCTCCTCCTGGGCTCTGGGTGAATAGTATAATTATAAAAAGCATTGTGCCAAATACTGCTGGTATAAATGAAAATTAAAAAATCAAACCCCTAGGTGTTTGCAATCTAGAGGGAGTATCAGATTTACCTATTTCTGTCTGTCTTTCTGTTAAATCTGTCTATACACACAAAATAGTAGGGACTATCAGACTATTATAGGTTAAGTCTGTAAGAAGAGAGAAGGGAGAAAATCTTGGAGAAACCATGGACATTTCTTGGATAAGGTAGGATTTGAGCTATGCTTTGAATGAATATATAGGGTCTAGTGCCTAAAATCCTACCTTATATGCAATATTTAGTAAATAATTGTTGAATGGGTTAATGAATTGATAAAATAGTGGAATTTTTTATAGGTGGATATGGGAATCAGGCAGGGTACATGGTAAGCAGAGTAAAGGAAATATCTTTGAACAAAAATGTGGCACAGAATGTATTATCTGTTAGATGTTGTGTTAGTCATCTTTTTGTCACTGTGGCAAAAAACTTGAGGTAACCACTTACAGGAAGGAAAAATTGATTTTTGGGTCACAGTTGTAGAGGTTTCAGTCCATAGTCAGTTGGCCCATTGCTTTTGGATCTCTGGTGTGCACATCATAATGGCATATATCATCATGTGGCAGAGGAAGCCCTCACCTTATGGAAGCAAGAAGGCAAAGAGAGAGAGGAAGGGGCTGGGGTTCCAGTGTCCCTTCATGGGCACACCCCCAGTGACCAAAGGTACTCCCACTAGGTCCTGCCTCTTAAAGGTTTAGCTACCTCTCAGTAGCCCCCTGTTAGTTACTTTTCTCTCATTGCTGAAACAAAATGCCCGACACCCAAAGTTGGAGGGGAAGGGGTTTATTTGGCGTACAGTTTGTAGAAGTTTTAGTCCATAATTGGCCAACTCCAAGGCAGAGATAACAAACAGGCATGGCAGAGCAGAATAAACATGGCACACACAAGGTAGCAAAGGCAACAAGGGAAAACTTTAACAGCACCTCCCTGCCCCTTTTATCTTATTTAGACTAGTAAGACAAGATGGGTAGCACTCACACCCTTAATCATAGTGCCCTTGAGACTAGCATTGCATCATGAATCAATTCCAGCTTCACACACTCTAAATCAAACCTATGATACATGAGGCTTTGGGGGGACATCTAGATCCAAACCATAACACCCACAACATTTAACACAGGGTTTTGGGGGACACATTCAAACTGTAGCAGGTATATAACAAGCATTTCAGTTTGATCTATACTAAAAGGTATGTATAGGAGAATTAAAACTGTAAGCTGGTCTAAGCCCACTAGGAAGTTTACTATTATTTGTGAGCCACTGAAGGATTTTGAATGGAGTTGTATGATGAAAACAATTTGGAATTAATGTGGTAGGAATGTGCAAAATATGTTAGAAAGGAAGCCTAGAGGCAGTGAGGGCTATTAAAACATAATTGTCCTCAACCAGACATAAGTTGATTAGAATCTTGATCACAAGAGTGACAAAAAAAGTAAATGATGAATTTGAGAAATTTTTATAAGGAAGATTCAGTAAGACTTGATAGTTGTCTTTATATAATGAGTAAAAACCATTATGGTTTGGATTTTGGTATTGCAAGAATGGTAGAAAAAATAGGGAATCATAAGAAAAGTTTAATTTTATGAGGGTGTGGAATAGTAGAGTTTGATGTGTGTTTCTTATATCTCTCCTCTCTTGGATTATTGGAATACACTCTTCTTTGCGGAAAAGAATTAACATAGTAGTTCTAAACTGCTACCCTTGAAAAGGACTTTTGGCAAGGTTGGCCTTTGACTGAAGTCTGAAAACTTAGATTGCAACAAGGTTCCCACCATAACTGATAGAGTAGCTCCCTGTACATACACTGGATATACAAATAATATGGTTTAAGTTGAACACCTGTTTTTCTTTTGAGATTCTGATATTTATGTGTCAGAAATCTTTTCAGTATTGGTACCCAATTAAAAGGTCGGGATATTGAGTCTCTAGTGAGCTTCTCTCACTAGTAACACTTCACATACAGTATGTTGTCATAGCTGATTACTTAGAGCAGTGGTGACGAACATATGGCATGTGTGCTGCAGTGAGGTGTTTGTGTCACTCAAAGCTCTAAAAGGTTCACTGTCACTGATGTAGAGCATTAAATGTGTCCGGTGTGACTCCACAAGACAGAGCCTTTGGAAATTTGTGCTTGGTTTCCCTTGGACTCTGCCCATAGGAAGGAGTAGGACTAAGTCTTATAAGTCATGCTAGGGATTTGTTGAACTAGGTGTAACCTAAGTGACCCTCCAACATAATCCTAAATTTCAAGTGATCTGGCCTATTGTCCAACAGTCTGTCTGGTTTTTTATTTGGAAAATATGGTCATAGGAGCTATGTGCTAGGAACTATGAGAAGCAGAAAAGTGAAAGACTGAATATATGTCTCATTCCAGAGAGCTTAACATTCCTAAGTGAAGAGAAAAGAAATAAATCATAAAATCTTTGGGACTTGGAATAGGCAGATTACATGGTGCTCTTCTCATCTGTATTTCCTGTTGCCCAACATTTATCTTTTTGCCCTAATGAAGGACAAGTCAACTTTGATGGGAAAGCAAATAAAGCAGTGTCAGTTAACAGTATCACAGCTGAAAGATAAGGAGGGGTAAGGATGCCAAAAGTGTGGCACAAATCACATTAGTTATTGTAGGTTTATAAAAAGATTGTAGATCTCACCTTGTTTCTTAGATTTTCTGTAGTTTGTAGACAGCTTTGGACCAAGAATTGGGTTAGAACATTAATTTGTAATAATGTTCTAGAATAACAGTGACAATCTTGTATACACATTGATGATACATGATTAAGGATGAATTAGGTTGTAAGTAATTTGTTATGTGTGATTGTTAAAATACTAAAGTTTGAAAGTGATTTACTTCTTTTTTAAAAAATTGGAGTAGGTTATAATTTCCTGTCAAAAGCATTTTATTTTATTTTTTAAAATTTTTTTATTGTTTTGGAACCGGGGATTGAACTTGGCTCCTTGCGCTTGTGCAGCAGGCGGCAAAACCACTGAGCTAAATCCCCGGCCTCAAGCATTTTAACTGAATAAAATGAGGAGTTGTAGCCATTTTTTAAGTAGCACATCTCACACAGCAGTATCATTCATCTTGTGATACACAAGGGAAAAAGTGTTAATACTCCTGTTGTATAGTAGGGCTAAATCAAAGTGATGACAGAAAGTTTACAGAATGTTTATCTAAGGTTCTGTAATTGAGTAATGCTTAATAAATATATAGTGTATGATGTTATATCTTAAATAACATATATTCACATTTTTATATTTTGTATAGCTTTCCAGATGATAAAAAATTGTTGGATTGGTTTCTCCCCCCTGCTCCATTGATTTCAGAAATTCCAGATACTCAGAACTTAGAGGAAGAAATAGAAAGTCATAAACTGTTAGGTAAATTATTATGTGTTTATTGTGAAACCAAATTCATGCGGTTCATGTCAACATAACACATTACAGTATTAATTCCTTTATTTTAATGGAATAAAATGAAAGAGGTTTCTCATTCAAAATAGTGCTTATGAAATCTTAAGATCTAAAATATCTCCATACACACGTTCATATATGTATAGATAGTACATAATACGCTATCATACAATTGTTTTTTTGTTCTGTGAATATTTTTCCCCTTACCATTAAAATTCCTGTCACTGATGTTCAGTTTTTCTTTGCTTTTTACTAAGGGAAAGATCCTCTGGGAGCCAGATCTCTAAAGTATATTGAGTGAAAAAAGCAATAGGCAGAAGATTATATATAGTTTGAGGTCATTTTTATAAAAATCAAAAAACAATCATGCTCAGGCTGGGAATATAGCTCAGGGGTAGAACATGTGGTCAATATGTGTGGGGCCCTAAGTTCAACCCCCAGAACCAAGAAAAACATATTCAAACATATTCAAACAATGTGTGTTATGTAATGTAATATTTCTGATAAATTTTTATTTTTTAAATTGAGTGGTAGATTCATGCATATAAATTTGATTATTGAGCTTCACAATTTACATATATGCTTTGTATATAAAAATAACGTGTACTCTTGGATGTGTTAAATAGTATTTAGCATGAGTAATATAATGTATATGTATAAATAGATAGTATAGCAAATTTAAGTGCTAAGTTTACTAAACTCTGCCTAAACCTTCCGTAGATTCTTGAAAAGTCTCTGTAAAGAAACCTTCAAAATTCCATCACACTAATATAAATACTGTATCATATTAAGTAGCGTTTTATGATTGGTTGTTGTATTTCTGCATGTAAATTATGTAAAATTTAAAAACTTAATTGCTTATATAATAATATCACTTGTAGTAGCTAAAGTAGTTATTTTTTGTTTTTGTTTTTGTTTTTTTTTTTGGTACCAGGGATCGAACTTGGGACCTTGTGCTTGCGAGGCAGGCAGTAGAACCACTGAGCTAAATCCCCGGCCCTAAAGTAGTTAAATATTACACTTACAGGTTTCCTTTTTCTTTTTTGACTTCCTTATAATTATTTATGTGGGTTGGGTGTTAAACTTATTTTATAATGTAGGTTCTATATACATTCTGAATTTAGTTTTAATAATTCTTAATTGATTTCTGAGCTCCCTTCAGAAAAAAAAATATGTATTTTAAAACCACATATAGTATTATAAATTATCTTGTTACTATAATGGTATTTTCTCTTGCCTTTCATATACAACTAATAAACTGTTTTGAAAGTTTTTATTAAATCTTTCCACTGTAGTTTTGAAAATTTGTTTTCAGGAAGAACATGTAATAACTAATGTGTTCTATTTTTACAGGTCAGGCAAAGAAGCCAACATTGTTAACATCAAATTTAAAGATTACCAATGGAGACACAAATTATATTTTGCCAACACAAAAATTCAAATTTACCTCTAATAAATATGAACAAGATTATCTAAATTTAGGACAAATAGATAAGACTGACTTATCACATGTTTCTGAAAAGCTGACATATGGGTCTTATCAGATACATAAAAATCACATGGGCAGTGAGATAGTACCTGAAATAAATGTTCCTGATGATACAAAATTAGTTAATATTATAGAAGATAAAGGAGAAAGCACATCGGCATTCCAAAAAAGGTAATTAGTTAAATGAAATAGTATTGAGTGAATAAATTTGAATATATGTACATACTTTAAAAGTATTAAATATGACAGGATCTGAATGACAAAAACAGTAACAAAAAGTAAAATTTATTATATGCTAGACATTCTGTTAGGTCTAGGATTCTAGTCATAGATTCTTGCTTTCAGAGGGGTAAATAGTAAATAACTAAAACTAGTTGACTAAATACTTTATAGTATGCAATTATTTTGATGAAGTATATGATTAGAGCTGTTCTCAAATTTTTTTCATCAATATCCCTTTACACTTAAAAATTATTGAATATTCTCAAAGAGATTTCGTTTAGGTTGGTTATATCTCAATATTTAACCATATTAGAAATTAAAACAAAAATTAAAAAAATTTATTTGCTAATTCATCTTAAAATTGTACTAAACACATTACTGGTTAACTCATTGTTTTTATTTTAAAAACTTCATTTATCAGCAGGTGAGTGGATTAAAAGTAGTGTGACATATATGTACAGACTCCAGTTTAGGACAGTTTGACTATTGAGTTTTTTACTTGATGGTAGTATAAAAGCAATATGTATTCAGTGGTAACTGTACTTGAATTTTTTAGTTTTGTTCTTTTCTCATGCTAGTGTTATATACTAACATAATTTCTCGGGCTGGACAGTATACTCACTGCAGCTCCTTGTCAACCATGCAGTCACAAGAGTAAATAACCAATACTCTATAGTACATGATGATTTTCACTGGGTTAGGTGTGTTAAATACATTTTTGACGTATGGTAGTTTCAACTTACATTGAGTTTACCAGGATATAACCTCAGTGTGAGTCAAACAGCATCTGTTATGCAATAAAATACTATTCATCTGTAAAAAAAGCATAAAATTCTGTCATTTGTAATAACATGGATAAATTTAGATCTTATGTTAAGTGAATTAAACCAGGCACAGAGACAAATTACATGATCTCACTTATATGTGGAATCTAAAAAAGTTAAATTCATGGAGGTAGAAAGTACAATTGCAGTTATCAGAGGCTGGGGGAAAAGGTAAAAGGAGAAATGAGAGATATCTGTTAATAATATAGTTACAGTTAGGAGGAATATGTTCTGGTATTCTATTGTACAAGAGAACTGATTAATATATATTTCAAAATAACTAGAAAAGATTTAGAATGGTTTCATCGCAAATAATAAGTGATTGAGGTAACATATATTACACTGATTTGTTCATTACAAATTGTATACTTGTATCAGAACATCACACATTGTAACCTGTCCTATGGATAATTATTTGTCAAACAAAAATAAAACTTAAAAACTTATTTTTGAAAACAATTTAGTGAGACAAATGGCTTTTTTAAAAATGTATTTTGATGTATTCACCAACTCAGAAATAAGTTGAAATAATGTTATTTCTGGATAACATTGTTTAGGGGTTTTTTTTTCAAATAAAGGTTCCGTTATGTAGTTATAATTGATAAAATCATTGGTTATTTATAAACAAACTAAATTTCTAGTGCCTCTCTCCTCCTGAAAATTAAAGAGGAAGCAATAGGGGCCAGAAGTTCCAACACCAGCAACACAGTTAGTTCCCCTTGTTACTAGTCCTCATCCTGAAGCTATCTCCGGGCCCTTCAAGGGTCATCTCATTAGTACCCTGTAAACTCAGGTCTGCTTGAAGGATCTTGCATGAATAACAAAAGATAATTTTGTCATTCCAATTACTCAGGAATTTTAAATATGTTAGGAGCTCTGACCAGCAACAAGGGACAGAGAAAAATATGTTATTTCTTATTATACCATGTATGTTAGTTTTTTGTTATTGTGATAAGATGCCTGAGAAAAACAGTTTTAAAAGATGAAAGATTTATTTTGGCCCACAATTTTGGTGATTTCAGTCTATGGCTAGTTAGCTTTATTGTTTTTGGTCCTGTGGTGAGACAGCCCATCATGGTGGGAGAGTGTGTTGAAGAAACTGTCCACACCTGGCCAAGACATGGAAGGGCGTGGGGATGGGGGTCCCACTGTCACCTTCAAGGGCAAACCTCCAACAACCAGAAGACCTTTCATTAGGCTCCACCTCTTAACATTTCTGTCACCTCCAAATAGCACCAACCTGGGGACTGAGCTTTTTTGTTTTTTTAAGTATCAGGGATCGAACATGTGCTTGCCGGGCAGGCGCTGTGATGCTGAGCTACATCCCCAGCCCTTTCTGAACTTTTAACACATAGGCCTTTGGAGGACATTCCAGATCCAAACCTACGTAAGGGTTTATTTTTGAGCTCTTAAATGTGCCAACCTTTATGCCAGTCCCACACTGGAGGTTTAGAAATGTGTGAAATTAGGAAGTGCGAGTCCTTCAAATTTGTGATTTTTTTCAATATTATTTTGATTATAATATATATAGTGTAAGTAATAAATGTCTCCTTGTTTCCAGACTGTACATAATTTGTAATTATTTTATAATATGGTTATTGAGTCATATTTGGGATGATTTGATCTGCTAAAATACTTAAGCTCATTTCTTTTTTGGGGGAAAGAAGGATCAGGGCATACAAACCTGACCAAGAAATTTGCCAAGAAAACTATATATTATTTGGTACCTTCCATGGGGCCAAATGCTATTGCTGACAACTTTTCATTCGTTCTTTTAATTCATTTGTTGATTTTTTTCCTATAAATTTAATATAAGTATGTTTATATTTTTATAACAAATCATTTTGGTTAATTTTAACTACTATTAAGTTACTTTTACTGTGAGTATATTTGTGGCTTTTTCCCTTTCTGTTTAGCACTTTACTAACCCAGTCACTAGTCATTAGTTATCTATTGTTGTATAGAAATTATTCCAAAACTTAGTGGCTTAAAACAACAAGAAACATTTTTATTTGAAGGATGCAATTTATTTCTAATAGTTTCTATGAGTTAAGAACTTAGGAACAACTTAAATGAGAATTTTGGCCTATGCTTTCATGAGAATGCATAAGATACTGACAGCCTCTCAGGGCTACACTCAAAGTTATTATGCAGTCTAGTCATCTTGCCAGGGACTGTAGGATCCATTTTATTTTTTTCTTTTTCATTAGTGTATTTTTACAATATAGATATCCATTAAGGGGAATTGGCTCATGCATGTAGCATATCTTGATCTATTTTCAAGGTGACTCACTCACCTTGACTATAAAGTTGGTGATGGTTGTTGACAGGAGGCCTCAGTACCTTTCCACATGGGCTTCTCTGTAGGGCTGCTCGAGTTCATTCTTATGATACAGTGATTAGATACGCAGAGTGAACCATCTAAGAAACCTTGAAGAAGGAGTGATGTATTTTATGACCTACCCTTAGAATTCACATACTTTTGCACTTCCAAAATACTCTATTAGTTACATAGTCTAGTTCTGACTTAATAATTCAGCATGTAGGAGACTACAAAAGAGTATGAAGGATCCTCTGGGCTATTTTGGAGACTGGCTATCACCAAAGAATTTATCTGAATTTTAGTGGAAAGATACAAATCAGTGATAGGAATTAGCAAGTAATATTTTAGGAGAATGATTAGTTTTTTTTGTTTTAATAAGCTATAATCTGTGTATATTTTAAAGGGAGTAATTTTATGCTAGTTTTTCACATTAAACAACTATTAAAAGTGGAAAACGTGGTGGGGTTTTTTTGTTTTGTTTTCAGGTTATTTAAAATATGTGACAATATACATGAAAGTGCTTATTCTAATGACAGTGCAAACATGGATTCTCACATTGGCTCAGTGAAAATTTTCCAAACAGGAATGAACAAAGGGGAACCGTGGAACTATAGCAATAATAACCAGAAACCTCAGTATTGTTCAAACATGTTTAAAGCTAATGATGCTTTTCCTGGTTCTGAAATTGGAGGAGATACGTTCAAAGTGCCATCTTTTTCAGTTGGATCCCAGCTTTATGATAGCCAAGGTAATTCCTTGCTTTTTCACTTGATTTTATAAAAATATAAACTAATGTGTGGTTCTTAGCATAGATGAAGAATACAAAAATATAGTTAATTTGAGTAGGTTATCTCTCTGTATAGTTTCTGCATTCTATTATGTTGCATTATTTTAAAGCTGTTTTTGAGTAACTCTCAGTAATAAAAAATTTTTCAACTTTTATTGAGGCAGTTTTTAATTTAAAAGTTTTTTAAAAATTCATATATGTATGTAGTTGTTTTTTTTTTTTCAGGGATAACCAAAACTGGCTTAGGTTCCTTGAAGGCTGTCACAGAAATACGTATCCTTTAAATTATTTTACAATGTTTTTTATTAAGTTGATCATAATTTAATGATATTAGCAAAAAAAATTTTTTTAAGAATTTACATCTTTTTATAATTTTTAAATTTTATTATTAAATGCTTGCAATTCATGCAGTTTATGATCATCTTAAGGAGTGGTTATATGTGCATATTGCAGCTTGTTTCTCTTCTTTTTAAAATCCTTTTCCCTTCCCCCCTCCCCCCTCCTTCGGTTTCTCTATCCTCTTTTTTGTACTTATTGATATTATTTGTCTTACCTCATGTTAATGTTTCCATTAATTAGGGTTATTAGGTTCCTGTACATGGCACATCTTTATTCCTGTCATTTCCCTTTCCCCTTTTCCTCAACCCTCACCCTTGTTCCCTTGGACCACTTCCCTATTGCAAGAGGTCTGTTGCCTTGTCCCTTTCTATCCATCCTTTATCATTTTCTTTGTTTGTACTTTGCTTTATTCAAATGAGAGATATCATACAGTATTTAAGCTTCTGTTTCTGATTTATTTCACTTAACATTATATTTTCGAGGTGCATCAGTTTTCCTACAAATGTCTCAAATGTGTCATTCTTTATAGCTGAGCACTATTCCATTATATATAGATGCCACATTTTCTTTATACAATCATCTGTTGATGAGTATATAGGCTGATTTCAAGATTTAGCTGTTACAAATTGTGCTGCTATAAACATTTGTATCCATGTATTGCTGTAGTATGATGACTTAAGCTCCTTGGGGAAGATACCTAGCAAAGGGGATGTCTGGGTCACGCAGAATCTCCTAATTTCAGTTCTTTGAGAAATCTCCATACTGATTTCCATAATGGTTTTATTAGTTTGCATTCCCACCGACAATGCAGGAGGGTTCCTTTTAACCACAGTCCTGCCAGCACTTATTTGATTTCCTAATGATTGTCACTCTTTCCAGACTAAGGTGAAATTTTCATGTTGTTTTAATTTGCACTTTTCTAATGGCCAGAGATGTTGAACACTTTTTTCATGTATTTGTCAACCATTTGTATTCCTTCTGTTAAGTGTTTGTTCATTTCTCTCACCCATTCTTGACTAGATCTTTAATTTTAGGTAGTTTAGTATTTTTGAGTTTTTGTATAATCTAGGTATTAGTCTTTGATTTTACAATGTTTTATATTTATGTTTACGAAATCATATTCTTAAAATACTTTATTTCATTTTATTCCTTTGAATTTATTTTGTTTGATAGAGAAAAGTGAATCTTTTGAGTCATATAAGAGATTTGTGCATATAATAGTTCTCAAGTGTGGTCTACAGACTGGTGGCAGTTTGTGAACTGTTTATCACCAGTATGTGACAAGATAATAGAGATATTTGATTGGTATTAGGGGAGACCACTAGCCATATTTAATTACAGACGGAATACAGGTAATTTCTTGTGTTTTGAGTAAGAAGAGCTATATTGAACAGATTCATATCATGTCTTAATGTTTTGGGTATGATCAGCCATCTAGAGTTAAAATGAGTAAGGGGAATGAAAGGAAATGGGATATTTTGTAAATTAGGGACATTTTTTACAAGTCTAGTTTTTTTTATTCATTAAGTTTATTGGTACATTTTAGGTATACAATATGATGACATTCATCATGGGGAATTTGTACCTTTACATGATATGTTTTGGTTCTTATTTTTCCCTATTCCCCTGCCTTCCCTTTAACCACTCCATCCCTCCCTATTTACAAAGACTTTGTTTCTGTTTTTTCCTTTCCCTTCTTTCCTTTCCTCTATACCCCTCCTCACTTCCCTTCTCCTTTGGACCTTTTCTTCCTATTTCACATTATCTATTATACATTTGGATCATCATTTACACTTTCACCCCAGAGAAACTATTTGGTATTTACACCTGTGTCCTATTTATTTCACTTAAGAGTATGGCCTGTTGGTGGGAGTGTAGACTGCTGCAACCAGTGTGGAAATCAGTGTGGAGATGCCTCAAAAAACTAGGATTAGAGTTTCCATTTGACCCAGCTATTCCCCTGCTGAGTATCTTCCCAAAAGAATTAAAAGAATCATACCACAGCAATATATATGCACCCATGTTTATAGCAACACAGTTTATAATAGCTAAAGCTTGGAAACAGCCCAATTGCCCATCAACTGGTGACTGCATAAAGATGTATTTTGTTTTGTTTTTTATAAAATGGAGTACTGCTTAGCCATAAAGAATGAGAAACTAGAGACATTTATAGCTAAATGGATGCACAAGTCTAATTTTTGAAATAACCTAAGTTTAGTTTGCATGTCTGGGCACTTACTAGTGTAAATGTTTCAAATGTATCTGCATATTCTGGCAGTGACATCTTCTTTGCATATTTAATATCCTGTGCATGCCTATCGTAGTACACTTTATTTTATTTTATTTTTTGGTACCCGGGATCAAACTCGGGACCTTGCGCTTGTGAGGCAGGCGATGGCACCACTGAGCTAAATCCCCGGTCCTACACTTTATTTTATTATCATTCACTAGCTGCTTGTGTGACTGTTTTCTCATGACCTAAGAACTCTTTGAAGGTAAGGGCTGTGTTTTATCTATTTCCCAATACATTGAAAGTTAGGAAGGTTAAGAAGTTCATAAAGTTAGGAAGTTGTTCTAGTAAAGGAACAACAATGAGCAAGGATAAGATTAAAAAATGTGGAATATATTTGGAAAGAACAAAGTTTGAAGTTTGGCTGAAATCAAAGATGTGATAAAAGGAGTACTAGGTCTAGATCTTGAATAAGTACCTTAGGATAATATCATTTAATGCTGTGAATAGAAAGGTCAAGTTTTTTAAAAAATAATTTCCCCTGGCTTTATTAATGTATAATAGACAGATAAAAATTGTACATTTTTAGAGTCTGCAATATGATGTTTAATTATTGTATATATTGTGAAAATGAGTACCCAAGCTAATTAATATATATTAGTATTATATATGGTGAGAAAGTGGAGGAAAAGGAACCCTTATACACTGTTAGTAGGAATATAAATTGTTATAACCACTATAGAAAACAGTATGGAAGTTCCTCAAAAAAACTAAAAATAGAACTATCATATGAACCAGTAATCTCACTTTTTTTTTTTTTTTTTTTGGTACTGAGGATCGAACTTGGGTCCTTGCGCTTGCAGGACAGGCGGCAGAACCACTGAGCTAAATCCCTGGCCCCTCTCACACTTGATATATATATCCAAAGGAAATAAAGTCAGCATACAAAAGAGAAACCTGCATGCCCATGTTTATTGTACTACTCACAATAGCTAAGATATGGAATCAGTCTAGGTACCTATCAACAGATGAATGGATAAAGAAAATATGATTTATATACATGGTGGAATATCATTCAACTATAAAGAAGAATAAATTCCTGTCATTTACAGGAAAATAGATGGAACTAGAGGACAATGTTGTAAGCAAAATAAGCTAGACCCAGAAAGACAAATATTACAAGTTTTCTCTTATATGCAGAAGAAAAGACAACCAGAAAGTAGAAGAGGTAGGAATAGGGATGGGGAAGGGTGCTGGAAAAAAAGGAGTAGAAGGAAAGGATAGAAGAAGGATAGCTGGACATAATGCATAATGTGTGAATGTATAGAAATGCCACAGTGACTCTCATAATGTGTGAGATGAATATGTGTTAATAATTATATTTTTAAAAGATGAGTCGGGGATTTAGCTTGGTGGTTCTGCCGCCTTCCTTGAAAGCGCAAGGACCTGAGTTCGATCCCTGCTACCAAAAAAAAAAAAAAGATCTGCTGTCTTAGCATTTTTTTATTGAATTTTTTGAGACAAGGTCACACTATGTTGCCCAGGCTGGTCTTGAGTCTCTGGTATCAAGTGATCCTCCTGCCTCAATCTCCCAAGTAGCTAGGGCTATAGGTACATGGCACTACCTCTGGTTTTGTTTTTGTTTTTGTTTTTTTTTATTAGAAATACATGTTTGTAGTACATTATGATTACAGTCCTCATGAGGAGTTGGTACATGTACATAACATATCTTAATTATTTTCTTATTCCCTTCCTGCCCCTCCTTCACCCTCTCTCCATCTCTGTTCCCCTTTCCTTTTGTAAAGGATTGATCTCCCTGTTTCTTAATATCTATCTTTTATTTTGCTCTGTATTTATAATTTGTGTTTCTCAAAAAAGATAAACCATCAATATTTAAACTTGTGTGTCTTATTTCACTTAACATTATGGTCTCACGGTACATCCATTTTCCTACAAATGTCTCGAGTTTATCTTTTTATTTTTGGTACTGGGGATTGAACTCAGGACCTTGCACTTTTGAGGCAGGCGGCAGAACCACTGAGCTAAATCTCGAGCCCTTGATCCCATTTTCTCTCTCTCTCTTCTCTCTCCTCTCCTCTGTCTATCCCCTTTTGATACTGGGGATCGAACTCATGATCTTGTGCTTGCCAGGCAGGCATGGTGCCACTGAGCTACATCCCCAGCCTTCTTGATGTTATTTCTCATGCAATTGGGGTTCTGTTCAGAAAGTCCTTACATATGCCTATATCTTCAACAGTTTTATCTATTTTATCTTTCAGCAGATTGCTTCTGTATTAACATTTTGATATTTGATCCATCTTGGGGTCTGTTCAGAAAGTCCTTACATATGCCTATATCTTCAACAGTTTTATCTATTTTATCTTACAGCAGATTGCTTCTGTATTAACATTTTGATATTTGATCCATTTTGATTTTAGTTTAGTACATGGTGAGATATATGGGTCTAAATTTAGTCTTCTGTATGTAGATAGCCAGTTTTTGCAGTACAATTTATTAAAGAGGCTATCTTTCCTCCATTGTAGGTTTATGGTCCCTTTGTTAAAGATCAAATAGCTGAATGTGCCTGGGGTTGTTTCCACATCCTGTATTCTATTTCATTAATCCACACGTCTGATTTTTTGCTAGTACCATGTGATATTTTTTAGCAGTCAAGTTAGCTCATTAAAACTATGCTTTAATTCTATGGAATTAGAGACTGGTTGGTTCATTGGCAAAACAGAAAGTAAATTCTAGATATTGAGCAATCAAGCTAGGAAAATCTAGGCTAGAGTAACTCTAATCCTAGGTATTTTGGTGATCATTTGAGATAATTCTTTTTAAAAAAATGGTAGCAAAGTTTTAGTATAGGTAGGAAGAGAAACAGGCTCTGCAGAGTGAGTTTGGGGCAAGTGAACGTAGCAAAAGAAGTATACCTTATAGTATGAGGGCAGGCCAACCATGTGAGAGAACACGTGGTGATAATGTGAGAGAGCCCATTTGAGATAATTCTAAAGTACTGTTGGTTATAACATACTTGCCTAATTACTTCTGAAAAGTGCGTTCAATTCAGATACCTGAATTTAATTACACTGGGAGGAGACAATAGAGGTTATAAAGGATGATCCAAGATCTCCAGACATAGCCAGTCTTTGATGATTTTGTTTAAAATGCTTTTGTCTCAGCCCTGCTACACTTCCTTCTCTGGTGATCTAAATAGGATGGAAACAGGAACTATATTAGCAGTAAGCAGTTAATGATTGTTTATCTGTATGATGGTGAATTCTTTTTATCTTTCACCAGAAGGCTTTTTGTATTATGGCACACTACCTTTTGAAAAGTTTTAAAGATTTTCATGCTTTATGAGTAGAGCTGAAGTGGTTCTATTTGTTGTTTAGACGTCTTTGTTAGGCAAGACCACTGTCTATACTAATGCCCACTATTTATTGTTCCAAAATTTTATTTGCTATCAGACTCATTGAACTGCTATGGTTTATTGTGTACAGCAAAAGACTGAAAGCTAGTCATGATAATTTAAGAGTTTGTAGGTTACTTAAATACAATATATTTGCTGATTCTGTTTTACTATTTTCCTATGTTTGAATCCTCACAACAATAGAAGTTTTGTCAGATTGATACTGCCACAGTACTCTTGTCATTTTCAGTTCTGCAAACATTTTTTCCCATTATAGCATGTAATTACAGTGACACTGCTGAGAGTTTGTTGAACGAAAGGAAAGATTTGATTTCAAGTGTTGATAGTGATGATAAATGATGTTTGTAGTTGAATTTTATTATGAGCTAGAAAACTGATTCTGCAGCTACTCTGAATCAGATTAATTTTTGTGAATATAAACTGATGTAGAACTATCTAATGAGAGAAAAACCAGCGTGATAGCCCACTTCTGGGCTTGTTACAAATAAATATTTTATAGGAAAAGACATATCTTGAAGGAAAAATGAGATTCCCTCAAAGACTGGTGGATTACAAACTCAAAGTTTCATTTTTATGTTAGCACAAATATTCTGACATGCTACACAACTGAAAGTAATATGAAGAATTATAAATTAACTGCTTGATTTATTAAGTGTAAACATATTCTGAGTGCTTAGTACAGTGTATGTGCTAGGAATTGTTCTGGGTATTTAGAATATGTCAGTTAAGAAAACAGTGACTCCTTACCTTTGAGGAGTTAACTTTCTTGAGATGATGATAGGGAACAGGATAGATCTGTAGCAGTATATAAATAAGTCATATAGTATTTTATTTTTGTTGTGTGCTTTTTTTTTTGACAGATTCTCATTATGTAGCTCACAGGCTGGCTTCAAATGACAATCCTCCTGTCTCAGCCTCCCAAGTGTTGGGATTACATGCCTGGCTATTATATAGTATGTTAGAAGGTGATGAACATTATAGGAAAAGAAAAAAAATGTAGAGCAAAGTAAGAGACTACTGGAATTAAAAGTTCAGGATATAGAATTAAATATAATAATTAGGGTAGGTTTTTATAAGATCAAACAATTAAAAAAGGTGAAAGCGCCAAGGAAATTTGCAAGGAAGACGGAATAATCTAAGCAGAAGGAAGATTTCATGGCAGACAGATGGCTGATGTTTTTAAAGAATAGCAGAGTCCAGTATAGCTAGAGGAGACAAGTTGGGGGGAAGAACAGTAGGACGTGAAGTCAGAAATATAAAGATAGGGTGGGGTGGGTAGTGGCCATGGGGAGACAAGATCATTTAGAGACTTGTATCTGCGTACTTTTGAGAGAAAGAGAAAGTTGAGCAGAGAAGCTATATAATTTGATTTAAATTTTTAAAGGATCACTGCAAACAATCCATGAGTTTTTAATATCTTCATAAAAATATACTGCTTAAATAACTGTTTTCAGATATATTATTGTCTTTCTTATATCTTTTAATAGATTATAAAGCCTAAATTGTAGGAACTCATTTTTTCCTTTTTTTACAGCTTTCTAAATCTAGTAAAGCATTTTACATATACAATAATATTAAATAAATATAGTTGACTGATTATGACTCAGAGTAAGAAGAATGCCATAAAATCTCTCTCAAGCTGGCAATAGACTCTTACCTTGGAGAGAGAACACTTTATCTTTATAGCTGTTAATATGTTTTAACTTTTTTTGTAGTAGTTTAAAATTCTTCCTCTTGAGCAAATATGCTGATAATTACAATTAAAGCCAACATCCAACAAACAAAATTATCAAAAACAAGGGGCTTCAGGGTTACATGACTAGAAATACACATCAATTAATGAAGTACAATTATAATCATTAGTTCAGTTAAATCTGAAACCTTAAAGAAGAGATATAAATCAAGTGGCTTAGTCAAGGTAAATGGGAAAAAGCAGTACTTTGGAAAAGATAAACTAGAAGCATAGTTCTGATAGACTTGCCTCTATACTTGGATGTCTTCCAACATACTTAACTTTCAAATTATAACCCTTATGTAATCTGTTTCTGCATAGGTACTTTGCAAGTTTTCTCAGAATATGGAATATGAGTGAGACTGCAATAATTTTTGTTAATTCCCTTTTTAAGACATCAAAATAGCAAATGTTAAAGGCCCATTATTAAATGTTAAAGCCTTATCAGAGTCAATAATTTAACTGAATTTTTCAATTAAAAATAACCAATTTTTAAAATTTTCAAGTATTTGACTCCTTAATATTATTCTAAGCGGCAAAATTTAGAAGTATTTTCAAAGAATTTCCATATTTCAACTATATACAGTCTAAAGCCTTTGATGATGTAAGGATCTTACCATAAATAGTACTTATCTTTCTCTTCTCACTAGGCTGTGTGTTCTCTAAGGAGAGGGACTAGATAATATCATTATATCTCCAGGGCCACACTCAGTGACATTACAGGAGCTCAGAAAATGTTTTTTAAATTAATACATGAGATTTTCATAGGTGGGCTGGTTTATATTTATTAGATTTGTAAGACTTTCTCTAGAAGATAAAGGAATGATTTTATTCTAGGTCTAGGATATCTTTGATAAATAATACAGCATGATAAACTATTAATAGTGTTTTCTAAGGGTAGAGGGTCTGGACAATGTTACAATTTTAATAATTGCAGAAGTAATAAATGTTTGAACTATCATTCCTCTGAGTCTTCCCAAGGCATGTTTTCTAGCAAGTTGAGAATGTGTGTGAAAAATTCTATATTTTATATAATCAATTCAATTTTATGTTTTAGCTTCTTTACACAGATAGGAATTTTGTGATTTGTGCTCCAACTGGTTCTGGGAAAACTGTAGTGTTTGAACTAGCTATAACAAGATTGTTAATGGAAGTACCATTGCCATGGTTGAATATTAAAATTGTTTACAGTAAGTATATATTGTAAAAATAATGATTAAGTGTAATAAAAATGACTGTAAAAAGGAAGAAATTCAGTTCAGGTGATAGGCATTATTGTTTTTCATACATTTTGAGATAAATTAATTTTATTTTATTAATTTATTTGTTTTCAGTTTTGGGGGTTGAACCCAGGACCTCACACAAGTTCTCTACCACTGAGTTATGCTCTCAGTCCTAGTAAAGTCTCCCCTTTCCCTTTTTTGGGAGCAGGGGGTCCTGGAGATTAAAGCTGGGGCCTTCATAATTGAGCTACCTCCCCAGCTCTTTTGTAGTTTTTATTTTGAGTCAGAATTTCACTAAGTCACCAAGTTACCTAGTCTAGGCTCAAACTTGTGATTTTCCTGTCTTAGCATCTTAGCGTGCTAGGATTACAGGTATGTACCACTGTACTCTACTTTCTTTGTTCCTTGTTTTGTGGTCTTGCATATTCTAGGCTAGCGATCTGCCACTGAGCAATAGTCCCAGCCCTGTATACATTTTTAATAAAGATACATCATGATTAATTGGTGTTACATTAAATTCCAAACACATTTTCCCAGAGTTACAAATAAGTAACATCTGATTTATGGATTTAAACTTTATATGCTTGTTTTTAAGAGAACAGTTAAAACGAACAGATAAAATCACATTTTATAATTCTAGATGTTTACAGAAACTTCTGCTCCCCTTTTTTAGGTGTATATATTTTTTTAAAATTTCCTTAAAGTAATATATGCATATGACTTAAAAAATAAATGTTATTAAGTGGCTTTTAATGAAAAGTAATGATCTTCTGCCCTGTCTCTCCTCTTAGTTATACTTCTTTGAGCCATGTCTCCTGTTTCTGTTTTTAGTTCCTTTTGGTGATTTGCTTTATATCTCAATAAAAAACATATTGCTTTTAATTTATCAATATTAGGGTGTACCTGGATGTATATTTTATTCTAACTTTATTAACCAAGGTTTGTGAAAAAGTTTTAAATGTTTAAAATAAATATAAATATACTATTGTAGTGGCACCAATAAAAGCCCTGTGTAGTCAGCGTTTTGATGACTGGAAAGAGAAATTTGGACCAATAGGATTGAATTGTAAAGAACTCACTGGAGATACAGCCATGGATGATTTATTTGAGATTCAACATGCTCATATTATTATGACAACTCCAGTAGGTGTTATTTGTACTTTATTTTTCCTTAATTTATTAAGAATGTCTCTTTATCTTTGAGAAAAAATTAAAATGCAAGTTGAAGCATAAATTTACAACATAAACAAACACAAAAGGTAATAATATTCAGGGTACAAAAAGAATGCCTAGAAATAAGTAAGCAAAAGACAAAAGACCAAATAAGAAAAATTAGGAAAGAATATTCAACTTACTGTTGTGGATAATTTGTAATTATATTTATTGCTTATATTCTTTTGCTCAAGTATTTTGTATTATAGAGGAAGTACCTTGTTGGAACTTAAAAATATGTAATTAGACTATAATTTTTAAGTATTTTGTAGTAAAACTTTTAAAAAATTGAAGGCTTATTTTTAAACACCTATAAGATGGTCAAAATCCTTTAAATAATTTTTAATCTTTAAATCTCTTTTAGGACAATTTTACGATATCAACTAAAATATTGATTAAACATGTTTAAAATTTTATTGATGCCTTAAACAATATTTGTTTTAATCTCTTATCAAATTAAACTGCTTGTATTATTTTCTGTAGGAAAAATGGGACAGCATGACTAGGAAATGGAGAGACAACTCTTTAGTCCAACTAGTTCGACTAATTCTCATTGATGAGGTAGTGAACATATTACTCATTTCTAGTGATGAACATAAAAAGATGATTAGAATAGATAAGATTATTTTCAGCCAGGTGTGGTGGTGCACGCCTATAGTCCCACTATTCAGGAGGATGCTGAGGCAGGAGAATTGCTGTGAGTTTAAGGCCACCCTGAACTACATAGCAAGACCCTGTCTAAAAAAAAAAAAAAAAAAAAAATTTCAATCAAATACTGTTTAATCCCCTAAAGTGGAAAGTGCTCATTTTCTCAAGAATAAATGTCAGTGTTATTTATACTTTAATTGATTAAATAGACTTTAGTTTTATAGCTAATGAATCTTTGTTGATTTTTTTGCTTAGGTACATGTTGTAAAAGATGAAAATCGTGGACCAACACTTGAAGTTGTAGTCAGCAGGATGAAAACCGTACAGTCTTTATCTCTTCCTTTAGAAAATACTAGTAATAGTGTTCCAGTGAGATTTGTAGCAGTGTCTGCAACAATTCCAAATGCTGAGGATGTAAGTTAGAATTTTGGTCTATCAAGTTTTTTATAACTTGTGAAATGTTTAGTCCTTTTAACTTTAGAGAAAAATTAAGGATTTTCCTGTCAATTACCTAATAAATTTATAGGAAAATATGTTATAGAAATTTATGGCATAATCTCATAGGTATTACAATATTAAGGCCATGAAATTTCATTGATCATGTTTAATGAAATATTTTTAGTGGAAGTCTATTGTTTGCTAGTATCTAAAAGTCATAGTCTTATGGGTTTCAGACACTTTTATAACTTGACTAATATGCAGTGGTCATTAGCTAATTCTAATTGTACAGGAAAGTATGATGGAGTATAAAAATTATTGCTGAGATGATTACCATCTTTTTCCCAATTCTTTGTGTCTGGAATTGTAATAAGCAGTAATGATTGATGCAAAAGTGAGAACATATGGGCCCTGTCCTTTAGGAGGATATCATGGTTATAGGTACGTAGACATGTAAAGAGATAATTATATGTAATATTATATTTCCATAATGAATATATGAACTAAGTTTTTCTTTGATTTTTAGGCAAACTTCTTGAAAAGAGAATATTCTATATACTTCTCAACCTACTATGGTGTTTTAGAAATTATTTTACAAATGGCCTCTCTTTCAATGGAAAATTTTGTCTTTAAATTTGCAGTCACTGGTTCTTAAAGTGACTTGTTAATATTCATGAGTAATATATAGAATTTATAGTATAGGAAAACAATACAACTGAAACCCAGGGTTTGTCCTTACAGATGTTTGCTGTGTATCAGTTTTCCATTGCTATAACAAAATACCTGATGCAGGGTAATTTCTTTTTTTTAAAAGAGGTTTATTTAGGTTCACACTTTTGGAGGCTGGAAGTCTGAGAGTGGATTGCTTCATCTCTTAGTCTCATGAGGCTCTTACTGGCTACCTTATCACATGATGGAAAGACTATGGCAGGAACGCATGTGAGAGTGAGAGATCATATAGCAGACCAGACAGATTCAAAAGCCAGCCTCACTTTTTAAACAACTCATTCTCATGAGAATTCACTAACTCTGCAATACCAGCATTAATCTTCCCAAGGGTAACATCTCCAGTAATCTAAATACATTCTACTAGGCTTTACCTCTTAAAGATTCCACCACCTCCAGCATTATCACTACACTGGGGAACCAAGCTTCCAACATTAGAACTCTTAGGAGATATACTTAAAAAGTGTCCAAACCGTAACAACATGGAATCTTAACATATGTACTTATTTGACCTACATTTTCATATGTCTGCAAATATTTCCATGTCGTTAGTCTTCTTTTGTACTATTTTTGTAGTTTTATAATTTATCAAGCCTCATAATAATGGAAGATTGTTATTTCTCCTTTTTCTGTTATAAACAATGATGAAATTAATGATCTTTGAGAATGTTCATGATCATTTCCATACAATGAACTTCTACAGTAAACTAACCAAATTAAAGGATATATAAAATTTTAAGGATGTATTACCATTAGTAAGTGTTATATTCATTTGTTTAAGCAGCCATTTCTCTTTATTATACCAGCAGTCAAATTTCTGAATTCTAACACTGGATAATATAATAATGAAATTATTATTAAAGATTAAATATAAAACATCTATATATTAATATTAAATATTTGTCCAATTTATTGTTTAACATAGTATCTTATTTTAAAATTTTTTACTTGTTTGGTTTTTATTGAAGTAAATATTTTTGTTGTATTTATCAATCACTTGAATTTTTTTTTTTTTTTTTTTTTGCAGCTTGCTGGGTCATGCCCTTTACCCGTTTTTCACCTTGGGATACTAAATTTTTTGCTTTACTGACTCATAAACAGTTATTATATAACTGTTTCTTTGTCTTATTTTATTATTGCCTATTAATTGTACAGCATAATAGACTTTGTTGTGCCATTGTCATTTATGGATACTATATACCTTGATCATAATTACTCTCTATCAGTTTCCCTTACTCTCCCTAATGCCTTTTCCCTGATCCTCTTTCTCTTCTCTAATGGTCTGCCTTCTAATTACCTTCTAATTCTTGAAATTTCTTCCTCTTTGTGATAGTTCACTGGTTCTGTGAATGCTATTTGTCTATTCAGATGCTCTTCCTCAATTTCCCGCTAAAGTCTTTAGCCATCTGTTCTTATAAGCCTGCATTTTCTTGTGTGATCTTATTCCCAACTGTGGTAACCTAGACAATATATCAGTATTTTTTGTGTGTGCAATAAGAAACTTTTTTCTGTCAAAACAATGATCAGTCTCATAGCAGGACATGGAGTCTGATTACTAACCATATCTTGCAAAGAAAACGATTGCTTATCACAGCTCCACGAACGAACTAGTGACTCTCGCTTTGAGTCTGAAATGTGCTTTTGCACTGCCATCTCTCTAGTGTTTATTTGTTCCTTGATAAAAATTGCCAGTTCTTGCCAACCTAAGGTAGCCATTTAGGTAGCCAGAAGAAGTTTCATTCACTTCAGGCATAGTTGTAGAAAACAGCAAAGTTACAGTAATAATGAGAAATTCAATTTCTATAAAAATAAATTTTAATTTTACTTTAGACTCTTATGAAGGAAAATAAACTAATAATTATTTTGAAATTTGCCATAATGAAAATCAGGTATTGTCTTGTAATTCTACTATAGGAAACAGGAGGTAGCCCTTATGCAAATAGGGAGGGAATCTAGGGATGTGGCGGGGAGGAGAGAGATGAAAGGAAATGAGAAGTATAAAAGATTAAGATGTGATATGTATGTGAACCAACTCCTTGGAATGAATGTATTCATTATGTATCACAAACATGCACTAATAAAAAAGTTTTTTAAAAACCCCACTGTTAGCATTTACCAATATAGCAATAGCACTATATGAATGTAATATGTAATATTGAAAAAGACTACTGAAATCCTTTTATAACTTAATTTTAAAGTGGTCTATAATTGGGTTATTTTTTGCTATAGAACTTTACTAGAAAAGATTTATTGTACATGTTTCTGTTTGTTCAAGGTAGCAGAATGGCTTTCAGATGGTAAAAGACCTGCTGTATGTCTGAAAATGGATGAGAGCCATAGACCGGTGAAACTTCGGAAAGTAGTCCTGGGATTTCCCTGCAGTAGTAACCAAACTGAATTTAAGTTTGATTTAACCCTCAACTACAAAATTGCCAGTGTTATACAAACATACTCTGATCAGAAACCTACACTTGTGGTATGAATTGTTGGTTGCTTACTTTTAGTGTGATGTTCAGTTTTTAACATGGTTAATATAGAAAGTGTTAATTTATTTTCAGTTTTGTGCAACAAGGAAAGGTGTGCAACAAGCTGCTTCTGTTCTTGTGAAAGATGCTAAATTTATTATGACTGTGGAACAGAAACAAAGGTATATTTATTCACTTTTGATTGAAAGTAGAATTTATAGGAATCATTTAAATGAAGTAAGAAAACATGGATTTATCCCTTAACCTTAGGCAAGTTATTTGATGTCTCTAAACCTCATTTTTCTCATATGTAAAATACGAATAGTGGTAAGATAGGGAATCTTAATGCAGCTATGATCCTATCTTTATTTCATAACCAAATTTCTTAAAAAATAAAGATTATTCATATTGCTGTCTTCATGTTTAATGTAATTTCAGTCCACCAGCTGCTGTAATCTTTCACTAAAACTGACCTTGCTAAGTTATCTGTCATGAGCCTCTAACACATTTGACCTCCTCTACCTTATTTAAACACACTGAACTCTGTTTTTCCTTGATCATCTTCTACCATTGAGCTTACTACTTTCATGCTACCAGTTCTCAGTAACCTTTTCTACCAAACTCAAAATTTGGCATTCTGGAGGGTTCTACAGGAAAGTCAGTTTTTCTAATTCCACACCTCTGTGTTTGTATCTATTCACATAAGGTTTAAACAATTTATTTATGTCTATGAATTTCCAGATTTATATTTGCACCCAAGACTTCCCTTCTGAGCTGGCCTGTAGTTTGTCTGCCTAATGAACTATAGGCCAAATTGTATATTTTATGGTCATCTTAAATTCAATATGTTCAAAATAGAACCTCACTTCTTTGTCTCAAATTACCTGCTTCCAGCCTTCTCTATCTTAATATGTAATCTTCTTAGTTGCTGATAGCCAATCATTGTTTTCTCTCTCACTTTCCTTTCCCTATGCAGTCAGTTACCAAATTTTGTTTATCTTTACTTCCAAATATAACAACCAACTTGGTCACCAATGTAATGATATTGAGAGGTGGTGAGACCCTTAAGACATGTGGTCCAGTGGGATGTGAATAAATCATGGTGGCATGATCCTCACAAATGTGTATCTCAAATATGTCATTTTTGTCTCCATTAGCACACTCACCTCCCTAATTCAAGACACTATTAATCTCCTATCTGGTTTATATCCTTTTATCTGTTGACCATGTGCATATTCTTTTCTCACTTCATTTTCTGTGTAACAAAGTGATTGTTTAAAATTACAACACTAAGCTGAGTGTAGTGGTGCATACCTATAATGCCAGTACTGGGGAAGGCTAAAGCAGTAGAATCAACATAAGTTTGAGGCCAGTCTGGGCTACAGAGTGAGTTCAAAGCCAGTGTGAATTACAGAGTGAGACCTTGAGCCCTCTGCTAAAAAAATTGCAAAATTAAATCTTTTGGCTTCCTGCCTAAAACCCTATAATAGCTTCTGACTCTTATTAGGATAAAATCCTAAATCCTTAATGTGGTTTGTAGTACCCTGTATAATGTGATATCTAGCTAATTTTCTGGACTCATCATGACTGTGTTTTTCTTTTACTTACTACAGTCAAGCCACATTGGCCTGTGTTCTATGACCCAAACTGTTATCTTAACCAGGGCTGTATCATGTTTTCTTTTCTTGGAATGGATTCTACCCAACTCCTGCTCATCCTTCAGGTCACCTTTAATAATCAGTTTTCTGTAATCCTCAATTTCTCTATATTCATTTTTATAAACACTGTGCTTTTATTATAATTTAGTTATAAATATCTTATTTAATTCATTAGATTGTGACTTTTTTCTTAATTTTTGTTTTTTATTAGTACTTGTTTGCAGTACATAGTGATCATGTTCTTCATGGGGACCTGGTACAATAGATAACATATCTCAATTCTTTTTTCATCTCTTTTCCCTCCTTTCCTTCATACTTCTATTCATCTCTTGGTTCCCTTCCCATTTGCAAAGATCTGCCTACATATTTTTTGTAATCAGTCTTATTTTGCTCTTTATGTTTTGGGTTTCCCATGTAAAAGAAGCCATGTGATATTTATGTACCTTATTTTTTTCACTTAATATTATGATTTTAAAGTGCATCCATTTTCCTACAAATGACTAAGCAAGGAAGTGAAAGACCTCTACAGTATTCTGAAAAAGGAGATGGAAGAGGACATTAACAAATGGAAAGGTATCTCTTGTTCCTTGATAGGCAGAGCCAATATAATCAAAATGTCCACAATTCCCAAACTGACAATACAAATTTAACACACTCACTATTAAAATACCAGTAGCATTCCTCACAGAACTATAAGAAACAGTCTTAAAATATATATGAAAACAGAAGAAACTCAGAATAGCAAAAGCAATTCTGGGTAACAAAAAGCAGGAGCATCAGAATCCCAGATTTCAAGTTATATTACAGAGCTACAGTGATAAAAACAGTATGGTACTAGCACAAGAACAGACACACAGATCAATGGAACAGAATAGAGAAAGCCGAAACAATGTGCCTGAGGTTGTTTCTGCTTTCTCTTTTCTGTTTCCATTTGGCTAAAAATATACAGTAGAAGAAAGCCTCTTTAATAAGTGGTGCTGGGAAAACCAGCTACCCACATGCAGAAGATTGACTCTAGACCCATATATCTCACCATGTACTAAACTAAAATGAACCGAAGATCAAAATGTTAAATATTTAATCTACTGGAAGATAAAACTTTCAACTAGGTAAAATATAGGTGGAGACAAGGACTTTCTGAGCAGAACCCCATTTGCACAAGAAATGCCATCAAGAATCAACAAATGGGATCATATCAAATTAAAAAGATTTTGTCCAGCAAAGGAAACAACCAACAGCGTGAAGAGACAACCTACAGAATGGGAAAAAAATTTTGCCAGCTTTTCTTCAGACAGGACTGATATCTAGAATATAAAGACTCAAAAAAGTAGATCCCCCCTCAATAAAAGACCCAATTTTTAAAATGGGCAAGTGGAATGAATAGACACTACTCAGAAGTACAAATAGCTGATAAATTCAAGAAAAAATGTTTAGCATCTCAGGCCATTAGAAAAACGCAAATTAAAATAACACAGATTTCGTCTTACTCTAGAAAGAATGGCTATGATCAAGAAATCACATTATAACAAATACTGTCAAGGCTGTGGGGGAAAAGAAACTCTTCTACATTGTTGGTAGAAATGTAAATTAGTAAAACTAGTATAGAAGTCAGTATTGAGATTCCTCAAAAAACTAAAACCATAAATTTTGTTCAATCTAGCTATTCCACTTCTAGGTATCTTCCTGAAATAGTTAAAACATCATATTACAGTGATACATGCATACCCAGGTTTATAGCAGCATAACTCATAGCTAAATCTTGAAATTGGCTTTTATGTCCATCAAAAATGAATGGATTAAAAAATGTTGCATTTATACACAATAGAATACTACTCTGCCATAAAAAAGGATAAACATTAGATTGCAAATGGGGAATCATGTTATTTACCACTTAATCTTAGCATGTCTCAACAGATTGCTAGCACATGGTTAAAAACATTAGCATATTATTATTAATAACAACTTTGGAAAATGAACAAAAATACTTAGTGGTAGGCCCCAGACTAAAATTGGATTGGATAATTACATGTATATGTGAGCATATGTTGACTTTTCTGGCTCATTTTCTATACACAGATGTACTTCTTTCCATGTGGGTTCAACTTAGCTTTCAAATGATCAGTTTTTCCCTTATCATCACCTCTTGTCACTTGTCACCCAAAAACATGTACTAAGCCTAGGAGATATCACTTTAATTTTCTGGACATTCTTTGGCTTTCTAGTCATTAAAAAGATGGGTCTCTGGCCATTTTAGTCAATTAAAGAATTACAAACAGTGGGCTGGGGATTTAGCGCAGTGGCACCGCACCTCCCTCGCAAGTGCAAGGTCCTGAGTTCGATCCCCAGTACCAGAAAAAACAAAAAAAAGAACTGCAAACATAGCTACTTACCCACATTTCATATTAGTTTTATACTTTTATTTCCACTTCAAAGATTTCACCTGATCTTGGTTACTGCTACACTAAAAAAAAAAAAAAATCTAAAGATTTGAAGTATATAGAGACTTGTTTTTAGTATGCACATCAACAAAGCAAGATTAAGGAGTTAAGTTACAGAAGAGAGTGAGAAAAACCAGCAAAGACTTTACAACTAGAGCATGGATCAAGTCTGAGCTGGTAGACAGAGAGAAAGTGAAAGTAATACTAAGGTAACAATAGCATAGATTTCTTTCTTCCCATCTGATATGGTTTGAAAACGTTTTGAAAATGGTGTGTCCCCAAAAGCTTTGTGTTGCTGGAAGCTTGATCCCCAATGTAACAGTATTGAGGGGTGGTAGGACCTTTAAGAGGTGAGGCCACTACCCTCATGCATGAGTTAATGTCTTTCTCAAGCAGATTGGGTTAGTTGATCAGATCTTACAGGAGTGAGTTCTCACAGGACTGGATTAGTTCTGAAAATGAGTTCACTTCCCTTCTACTTTCCCACCACGCACGGAAATGAAGTGGCACATGGCCCTCACCAGAAGCCAAACAGCTCTTGATCTTCCACAACTGTGAGCCAAAATAACCCTGCTTTTTTTTTTTTTTATAAATTACCCAGCCTCAGATATTTTGTCCTAACAATGGGAACTGAACTAAGTGACTGCCTTTGTTTTATACTCCAGAGAATACCATATATTAATCTTTTATTAGGAGCAATTACAAATTAAATAAAATCTCATTTGTCCATCTTGCATGTTTAGTTTTTGTTTCATTCCCCGAGAAAGGCATAAATGAAAAGAACAGAATGACACTTTGAGTGTAGACTAAGAAAGAAGGTTGTTGCTCACATTAATTCCTCTTTAACCAGTCACTCGAGCTACTCCCACAAGGCTTTTTGGTTTTTGTCTATCAAGCCCTACATACTGTTACTAAGGCTTCTAAACATGCCTAATATGGCCAACTTCTCTGTACTCTAGTCTTTTTACTTTCTATTAAACTTTTTCTCCTATATTACACATTTAAATAACAAAATATGTCTGTATTTTGAAATTTCTCAGTTAATTTCCAGAATTTAATTTGAAGTATTTTTATAGAGGGAATAGCTCCTGAGCCTTTGAATCAGGATTCCTTGGCTACTTACGGCCAGTGGTCAAGCATTGGGAGAATGTGTGCACCTGTTTTCTTGCTCAGAAACTAAGTCTGAAAGCTATCTTCAAAAACCTATAGAATTCTTTATGGAATGGAAGAATCATTCACATAGATTAACTATGTGGCCTCCATGGGTGAATACTTAATAATAAACATTTTTAGCTGAACTTTATCTGAGTAAGAAACTGAAATATGTAGGATATAAGTTCTCTTTAAACCAAGATACATTCCATTCTCTCCCCTTTTTTTCTGTTCAATGCACATGGATTATTTTCAGAAAATTATTTTCTTGAAGAGAAGCATATGCAGTATTAATTCCTTCTCTCATTTCCCACACTTACCTAAGGAAAATTTGTTAACTCACTCTTCACGCTTTACTCTCCTTTTTTCTTTCTTTATCCTCTTTTCATTTTTGTGTTTCAGCAATAAAATGTTGGCATTAGAAACAGCATGAAGTTAGAGAACCAAATTTCAATTGTAGCACTGTCACTTTTACCAGTTACTTAGCATTGAATGTGCTTCTTTCTCCTCCCTTCCCTTCCTCTCCCCCTCCTTCTTCTCTCCTCTCTACATTCTTCTCTTCCTCCCTCTCTCCACCTCATCTCCCTTAGTACTGGGGATCAAAACCAGGGTCATGGTCACAGCAGGCAAGCATTGTACCACCAGGCTACATACCTAGCCCATCAGCTTCAGTTTCTTAATTAGGTTTTGGTATATGGAAATCTACTGTCTTTAGCATATTACTATGATAATTAAATAAGGCAATATTTCTTAAATACTTAATTGTGTAATACAGAATTTATGCTTAATAATAACATGCCCTTTCCTCTTGCCTTCTCTTCATCCCATTGTGAAGCCTTGAAAAAAAAAAAGAACGTTATAAAATAAGGGCTCCTAATGTTATATATGCAACAAGGACAGGAGAAAACACTAATTTGGGGATTCTTAGACATACTTAAGAACCAAGTCTACCAACTTCCAAAATCTTTGAAAGTACTGAGAATTCCTTTTCAAATGTTCAAGGTTTCTTAACTTCTGCTTCTCTTTCAATTTAACATAGTTTTCTTTACATGCCATATCTCAGAACACAACAAAAAAGTTGTTTTTATTTTAATATTTTTTGGTTACTAGCAATATGGTAGACTTTTAGGATTTGTTATTTCTTACAGGTATTTTTAAGAAAAAGTATGAAGGTAGACTTTTAAATTCTGACCGTGAACATTTATAATGTCATTATAACCATTTATAATGTTTTTCCTGTGTATAGAAAAGTGAGTTTTCTAAATTCTTGGTTTAGAAGTGAGCTTTAATGTTATAGCTAATAAGTTAGGGACTTCTGAGTATGAAAAATATTTTTCTACTTTTCAAAAATAGTTTTCAGATAATATGAAAATCTTTTTGTATTTGTAAGTATCAAAATAAACTTTCAGAGTTTTCTGATGTTACTGGGAATAACTCAATAATTTTTATTATATTTTTAAATAGGTTACAGAAATATGCATATTCTGTAAGAGATTCAAAACTCAGAGGTAGGTTAGAGACAATTTTTGAACAGCATCTTCATTTACAGATAATAAGAGGCAGTTACTCATAGAGTATTAACAGTAACTGACAATATATTTCTCTTATAGATATCTTAATATATGGTGTTGCTTATCACCATGCTGGTATGGAGCTATCAGATAGAAAAGTAGTTGAAGGAGCTTTTACTATTGGAGATCTACCAGTTCTTTGTAAGTAAAAGATTTCTTGTTGATATTATAAAATATTTTGGAAAATTACTTTTTAAAAGAAAAAAGAAAAAGCTTAAGAATTCTGAATTGTTTCTAACTACCTATGCATGTACATGTCACAGCAAATTCATGGACAGTGTTTTGTTCTTTATCTTTTGGAAATAATGCAATTTGAAAAGTAAGAACTTAATAGTGTTTTGGTTTATTAGTACATTATAGATATATATTATATTCACATTCATCATTGGGAATTCATACCTATACATGGTATATCTTGATTCCTCTTTTTTCCCTTTTCCCCCTCCATCCCTTCTACCCCTCTACCCCTCCATATTTACAAAAAATCTTTTTTCCATTTTTTCCTTTTTTTCTCATATTTTTTCTTTCCCTTCTTTCTTTTCCCCACCTCCTCCCTTCCCCTTTTGCACCCTTTCTTCCTATTTCACATTATCTGTTAGACATTTTGGTACTCATTTTACACTTTTGGTTTCTTACACCAGAGAAACTCTTCGATATTTACAAATGTATGTCCTATTTATTTCACTTAAAGAGTATGGCGTCAACATGAATCCAGTCTCTAGTTTATCATTCTTTATGGCTGAGTAGTACTGTATTTTATAAAAAAAACCCCACATCTTCTTTATATGCATTCCTTATATATGAGTGTTTATTACATTTATAAGGACATATCTTTTATAAGAAAGACATTGTCTTCCTGAAGGGACAAAGTTATAAAGCTTGAAATTAATACTTCTTAATCTAATGCAGTTACTACCAGTACTTTAGCTATGGGAGTAAATTTGCCTGCTCATCTAGTAGTTATAAAATCTACAATGCATTATGTTGGAGGAATGTTTGAAGAGTACAGTGAAACAGATATTCTCCAGATGATTGGGAGAGCAGGTCGACCTCAAGTAAGTAACAACTTTAGTTTTCACAATTTATTTTAAAGACATGGCAAACCCCAAAAATTGTTTTTGTGTATTTTTGTGATTAGATTTCATAATTAGATAAAGTTGAAACCAATGTAACTGAGAAAATCTACTTTATTAGAGAAATAGAAGTAAAACAAGTATCATAAACTGGGATATATCTCACCCCATCCCTACCTCCCACTCTCTGAACTCCAATTGATTACTGAAGGGATGGATTTATGAATGGGTATGCTGTTAAAAATTTTGTTTGTTTGTTTCTGTTTTTACTTTATTTTGAATGGGGATTTTCTTAGCATTTTGGATGGGATTTTTTTTTTCACTAGGTAGAACTCTTATGTGCCTTATAAAACATGTACTATCCCTGGGTCTAGCAATAAATGCCTGCAGTGGTCCCCAGGGATTGTGAAGATTAAGTCAGCCCACATACATCTGAAAACATTCCTTATTCTGACAAATACTTGAATGAAGTCATCCATTTAGGTACTAAGGGACTATTCAGGAAGAATAGCTTTTTACAATGTGTCAAAATACTGTTATAAAAATTTATGATTTTATAAGATAAATAAGATTATATGTAAATGACACAGCAAATCTTAAAACTTTATCCAGTTACCAAAATTGATTTTTTTGTTGTTGGTGGTGTTGTTCTTTTTTTTGGTACCAGGGATTGAACTTGGTACTTGGTCCTTGCGCGGCAGGCACCAGAACCACTGAGCTAAATCCCTGGCCCAGTGGTTTTGGTTTTTAACATTGACAATGTGACAGTTTATGTCACACTGAAACAAAGTGGTATTTACAGTAGAGCAATCATCTTGGAATATTTTTAAATTAAAATTTTAGTTAACATTCAAATTTAGAAGCATTTTTAGGACTGTTGGCCTTTAAAGCTAAGAGACTATTCATTATAAAATTAAGATCTTGGGTTGTTGAAAAGAAATGATGTCATGTTATGCTCTCCTTTACTAACTTTGGGTAGTTTTTGTTTCTGTTTTCAGTTTGACACTACAGCTACTGCAGTTATTATGACTCGGTTAAGTACAAAAGAGAAATACATTCAGATGTTAGCTTGTAGTGACACTGTAGAAAGCAGGTAATACAGAAATATTCTAAAAGGATATTAATGTTAATACTATCTGTTTTTCTTTTAACATAGAAAAGAAATTTGGTTCATGTATTTTCTAAGGTGATTTTCTTGAAAATTTTTAACAACTAAAAAGTTGGAGTCATTGTAAGGAATTTAATTTTTTTAAAAAAGGAACGGAGTAGTTTTACTAAGTGGTGTTTCTTAGCATGGGGTAACATATCTTTGTTACAAAAAGTGTAATTTGTACTGAAGTCTTAGTATTATTATATTTTAATTTTTATATATTATATAAATTTGTAATTACTAATTTGTAGTAAGAGGAGAAATATCATTTTCACATATTTAAAATTTGTTTAACAATAAGGGAGACAATTTAACTTTTTAGTGTTTGATGTATTTTCTCTTGGAGAAAATATGTCAAAATAGTCTCCTTCTCTCCCTATCCTGCACCTTTCTTAAGTAAGTAATGTGTCTTCTAGAACCATGAAGTAGAGAAAATCTCAAATTTTTTAGATCTTAAACTGACTTTTTAAGGCTTTCTCTTATATTTTTGGAAATTAAGTTATCTTTTTATGAATTATTTAAGTAGCAGTGAGAATATTAAATACATTATCAAAATTTAAAAAGCTAAGAGTTATAGCATTGAAGTGCATAGTAGTAATGCAGAGGTTTTTGTTTTTCTCCCCATTAGCTTGCACAGACATCTTATCGAACATTTAAATGCAGAGATAGTATTGCACACCATCACAGACGTGAATATTGCTTTGGAATGGATACGGTCAACCTTGCTTTATATCAGAGCTTTGAAAAACCCAACTCATTATGGTTTGTTACTTTGACCTGGAAAAGTAGTAATTTTTTTCAAGCCAGCTGGGCCTTGGTTTATACTAATGGGTTACAGAGTAGATTACAGAAACTCAAAGTTAACAGAAACAAAAGGTAACAGTCACAAATATGTTTAGAGGCAAGTGTAAACAAAAGTAAGAAAATTTTACCTGCTTTTTAATAAGCTTTTAAACGAATCATTAAAAGTAAAACCAGTAGAAAAAAATTTACCTCTAATAAAAATGCCTAAAATCATTAAAAATAAAATTTTAAAGTCTTAAATTTTGTCTTTATTTAGTGTTTAGGAGCTTCCTTACTCTGAATTTGACTGTTCATTTTTTAATTTAATGTATTTTGCATTTCTCCCTTCTCTTGGATATTTTAGTTTTTGTAATTATTTTTATATTGAGTTATCATTTGTATAAAATAAATTTTGCAAAGATCAGGTTTTATATATATGTATACATAGACACACCCCCAAAATGTAACCACACCCCAGATCAAGATGTAGAACATTTCCTGAAGTTTCCTTACACCTATCAGTATCCATCTCCCCAGAAGTAAATGCTATTATCACGTCTATCATCATAGGTTAGCTTTATCTAGTCTTTAACATAGTATAAATGCAAGCATTTATTCTTTTGTCTCTAATTTCTTTTGTTGCACATAATGTTTATGAGATTCACCCATATTTTGGATATATTAGTAGTTGTTTTTTATCATTATTGTATAATACCTAGTTGTATGAATATACCACAGTTTAATTATCTGCTCTTGTTAACATGGGTCATTTTCAGTTTTTTACTCCAGTGAATAAAGCTACTATGAACATTGTTATATATATCTTTTGGTGGGTGTGGGTATTCATTTTTCCTGAGTATTATAGGAGTAAAACAGAATAGGCCTATAACCTGTGTTTAGCTTTGGTAGATACCCTCTAATACAGTAATTTTCTAAGACAGTTGAACCAGTTTATACTTTTAGCAACAATATGTAAGAACTCTAAGCCAGACCATGGTGTGCACCTGCAATATGAGCTACCTAGGAGGCTGAGGCAGAAAAAGCCTTTGTGTTTGAGGCCCTGTCTTGGATCTGCAGTACACACACATACACACACACACACACACACACACACAATAAATAAATAAACATTAAAAAAGAATTATGGTTGCTTCACCTACTTATTAGTGGTTGGTTTTGTCTTTAATTTCATTCATTCCTCTTTGTATGTGCTTGCATTCATGCATGTGCATGTGTATGTGTATGTGTAACAGTTTGACTTTTTAAACTTTTTTTGGGGGGGTACTGGGGATCGAACTCAGAACCTTACACTTGTGAGGCAGGCGGCGGAACCACTGAGCTAAATCCCCAGCCCTAAACATTTTTATTAGTGCCCATTAATTTTACAAAATACTAGGCTTCAATGCATATATTTTGATTATATTATTCTACCATTGCTATCCTTTACATCCCTCCTCATCCCTTTTATGTTCCCCTTGTTTAATAATAATCTCCTTTCTACTTTCATGTCTTTTTTTTTTGGTAGTACTAAGGATTGAACTCAGTGCCTTCACACTGAGCTACATCTCAAGCCCCTTTTTATTTTTACTTTTATTTTGAGACACAGTCTCACTAAGTTGCTTGGGCTGGCCTCTCAAGTTTACAGTCCTCCTGCCTCAGCTTCTCTGCTGGGATTACAGGCATGTGCCACCGTGCTGAGCTTCATGTCATCTTTTTTAGATTCCATATATTAGGAAGAACATGCAATATTAGGGCAAATATGCTGACTCTATCTTATTTCATTTAATATCATGATCTCCATTTCCATCTATTTTCTTGCGTATCACATAATCTAGTAATTCCTTATGGCTGAACAATAACCTGTTGTGTATATATACTTTTAAAAAATCAGTTCATAGGTACCTAGGCTAGTTCTGTATCTTAGT
Organism: Heterocephalus glaber; assembly: GCF_053883595.1. NCBI lineage: Eukaryota > Metazoa > Chordata > Mammalia > Rodentia > Bathyergidae > Heterocephalus > Heterocephalus glaber. The sequence continues at coordinate 26,328,777 of NW_028258296.1, read as the reverse complement.
TATTGCGAATTGTGCTGCAATAAACATGAGTATGCAGTTATCCCTATAGTATGCTGACTTTAATTTTTTCAGGCATATATCAAGAAGTGGTATAACTGGATCAAATGGTAGCTCTATTTTTAGTTTTTTGAGGAACTTCCATACTCATTTCCATAGGGACTGTACTAATTTGCATTTTCACCAGGAGTGTAGAAGAGTTCCTTCCCCTAATACACATCCTCAACTGCAATTATTGGTGGTTTTTTTTTCAGGTGATAGCTGTTCTGACTTGGATGAGATTGAATTTCAATCTCTCTCTGTGTCTGTCTCTGTCTCTCTGTCTCTCTCTCTCTTTCTCTCTCTTGTAATAGGGATGAAACTCATGACCTTTGCACTGAGCTATGTATTTGTAGCCTCTCACTAAGTCTGTCTCATTAAGTTACTAAACTCCTGGCGGTGAGCTCAAACCTGCAATCTTCCTTGCCTCTATAACGTCTCAGAATGCTAGGATTATAAACATGTGCCATGCCCAGTTTTAATGTAGTTTTGGTTTGAATTTTCCTAATGTCTAAAGGTGTTGAATTTTTTTTCATATACTTATTGGCTATTTGGACTACTTTTGAGAAGTGTCTATTCATTTGCTCATTTATTCACTGGGTATTTGATTGGGGGGGGGTGTTGAGTTTTATAAGTTGTTGTTCTTGTTGTTTTGTACCGGAGATCGAACTCAGGACCTTGCACTTGCAAAGCAGGCGCGGTGCCACTGAACTAAATCCCCGGCCCTTATGAGTTTTTTTTATATGTTCTAGATACTAACCCTCTGTCAGAAGAGTAGCTGGCAAAGATGTTTTCTTATTCTGTAGGCTGTCTCTTCACTCTGCTAGTTGTTTTTCTTCCTGTGTAGAAACTTTTTAGTTTGATGTTATCCCATTTTTTGATTCTTGCCATTTTTTTTCCTGTGATATTAGAATCCAATTCAGGAAGTCTTTGCCTATGCCTATGGCGTCATGTGTTTCCCCTATGTTTTCTTCTAGCAGTTTCAGCATTTCAGGTCTTACACCTACATCTCTGATGTATTTTGAATTCATTTTTGTTCAGGCTGAGAGACAGCAAGCTAGATTTAGTCTTCTACATACGAATATCTAGTTTTCCCAGCACCAATGTGTAGTTTTGGCACCTTAGTCAATAATCAATGACTGTAATTGGGTGGGTTTATTCCTATGTCCTCTATTCTATTCCATTGGCCTAAGTGTCTGTTTTGTGCCAATACCATGCTGTTTTGGTTCATATGGTTTTGTAGTATAATTTGAAATAGAGTATTATGATGCCTCTAGCTTTGCTCTTTTTGCTTAGGTTTTTTTTTTTGCTATTCCTAAAATATGAATTTTAGGATTATTTTTCTAGTTCTGTGAAGAATGTAATTGGAATTTTGATGAGAATAGTATTGAATCTGTACATAGATTTTGATATATGGCTGTTTTAACAATATGAATTTCATGCCGTGAACATGGGAACATGTTCTATCTTCTATTGTTGTCTTCTACTTCTTTCTTCAGTGTTCTGAAATTTTCATTGTAAGAGGCCTTTCACCTCCTTGGTAAGGTTGATTCCTAGATATTTTTTAAAGCTATTGTAAATGGAATTATTTTCCTGATTTCTCTCATTATAGAATAACTATTGATTGGTATATAGAACAACTATTGATTTTTTTTTTAATGTTGATTTTGTGTCCTGTCTTTGTGATTTTATTTTGCATTTTCCTGATGAATACTAGCACTAGGATCTTTTGTATGTTGTTGGCCACTGTAATACTACCATTTTGTGAAATGCTCATTCAAATCTTTTATCTAGTTTAGGTTATTTGTATTTTTATTATTAATATATAAGAGTTCTTAATATATTCTGGATAAGTCTTTTTTTTTTCAGTACTGGGGATCAAACTCAGGACTTTGGGCTTGTGAGGCAGGCATGGTGCCACTAAGCTAAATCCCCAGCCCTAAGTCTTTTGCCAAATATATATTCAAATTTTTCTCCTAAGCTGGATTGAATTCATTTTCTGAAGAATCTTTTGATGAAAGGAAATTCTTAGTTTTAAATAAAGGTGCTGTGAACTTTTTTGTATATGTTCTTCTATACACATGTACATGTATATCTGTTGGTATGTGCCTGGAGGTTAAATCACTGTGTTGTAATAGTTTCAGCATTACTAAATAACACAAGTTTCCATAATGGTTGCATTACAAAATACTTTTTCATAGGAACATCCATTTCATAATGAAAGTCCACTAGAAAATATTCATCACTTGGCAGAAATTTATTATTTGTAAAACATTAGAAATTTAGTCCACACTATTCTTATTAAAATATAGTATTTCTCAAACAAACAAACAAACAATGGGTTTGGTTGCATACATTTACAATCCCAGCACTTGAGAGGCTAAGGCACAAGGATCACTTTGAGTTTGAAGCCAGCCTGGGCTAAATAGTGAAACCCTGTCTCAAAAAACAAAAGAAAACAATATATATACTTATACTTTAATTTCTAGTCACTTTTGTATGATAAAATAAGTCAAAAATAGACAATTGATATTGAAAAGATTTCAAAACAGTGGACTATGTTCTATAGATATTTAAGCTTTATTTGAATTCATTAAGCTATTTTTTGAGATTTAGATACTTTTCTCCAGTTAAATAAGGTATAGACTGAGCCTATAAAAATGAATTAAATCCATTTTTTTTTTACTTTTTATAAATTTTTATCATTTTACAGGTTTTACATCTGGATTGAACAAAGATGGAATTGAAGCAAAATTACAAGGTTAGATATATTTCCTTCTAAAAATGTATGTTCTTTGAACTTTAATGAGAAAAGTCAGTTATTATGGAAGTGAGGTTACTCTTGTAAATTAAGAGTAAACTTGGGTTGGGGATGTAGCTCAGTGGTTCCAGTGCCTGTCTCGAAAGTGCAAGGTCCTGAGTTCAATCCCTGGTACCCCCAAAAAAGTAAACTTGTCTTCAGAAAACAATACATGAATCATTTCTTTGTTACATAACTAAAACCTAGCTTGTGTACTTTTTTCTGAACTAATGTATTTATTCTATCAGAATATCATTCTTTGCATAATATTGTTGGCTTTTTTTTTAATTTTTAAAATAACCCTGATCTTTGAAAATGTTGCCTATCTTGCCTTTATTTTTCTAGTTTAACTTTAATTGAAAATATAAGCCTCACTTGATTATGAGCTTCTTTTTAAAATTAATTTTATTGGCACATTTTAGATATACACAATGATAACATTCTTCATAAGGAATTTGTACCTATGCATGATATATCTTTTCTTTTTTTTTTTTTTGGTACCGGGGATCAAACTTGGGACACTACGCTTGCGAGGCAGGCGGCAGCACCACTGAGCTAAATCCCTGGCTGCATGATATATTTTAATTCTCCTTTTCTTCCCATTCACCTCCCCTCCCTTCAGCCCCTCTTCCCCTCCTTATTTACAAAAGCTTTGTTTCCATTTTTTCCTTCTTTTTTTCTATTCCATTCCTTCTTCCCCCTCCCCTTTCCCCAGTTCCCCTTCCCACTTGAACATTTTCTTCCTATTTCACAATATCTATTATACATTTTGTTCCTTGATTATGGGCTTCTTATTCCAAATTCTAGCTCTCTTGTTCAATTAATAATTTAGTGTATCATTACTTGGGAGTATGAGGCAGGACCCTTTTGGAATGAGAATCTTGGGATCTACTTTCAGGCAAGGTAGGTCATGCTTCACAGAGAAAGGTAGGGACACTGTTTGAGAGGCTATTTCAGTATTCTTCAAAGTACTTGGGATTGTGTTTTCTGAGCTTTGACATCATTCTTAGAGGTCTGCTTTAAATTTCTCAGAGATGGATCTTAGTGTAGTATATAATGTTTCTTAAACTTGGTTGTCATCTTGCTCAGTATCCTCTGATAATTCTCCTATCACTTGTAGAATAGTATGGAAACTTCTAGCAGAGCCCCCCTCCCCAAATCCTACTTGATATCCTTCTATTTTTCTACCTTCATCTCTTACCACTTTCTCCTTTTTATTGTGCTATCTCCAAATTGGTATGTTGTTCTTTAAACATATCAAGCTCATTCCCACTCAGGTCCTTTCCACTCTTTTTCCTTATTCTTAGAACATTTCTGGAATATTTTACTTGAATTGCACCTTCATTTCATTCAGGTCTTTGTTAAAGATCAGCTCCTCTAAGACGTCTTTCTGTACTATCTTATATAAATCCTTGTTCACTGACAGTAAGACAAACTGATTTCTCTGTTGTTAAAATTTTCCTTGGTTGTGGAAAAGGTAATATCTGTTTTGGAAATTAAAGTGACTATATCCTTACTTTATATCAGAAACTATGTGGCATATATCAGAAATACACATAAGTCTTAGTTAAAAGCTTTAAAACTCTACTTCATTTTTCTAGGTTGTAAGCTTTATGTTTCTTCACAATATCTTTTGCTACCTGAAACTTTATTATTTGTGTATTGATTCAGTGTCTTCTTAGGATTTATATTTTACTGAAGAAAGCATTTTATGGTACACTGCTGTAAACCTAGAGTTTAGAATAGTGCTCAGCATAAAGTATGGGCAACATTCTTTCTTGACTGACTGATTAGTGGCTAATGAACTCACTTAATAGTGGGTAACTGAGAAAGTTATAAAAGACTTCAAAGCGTTAATTATCAAACATTTTAAACTATCAAACTAACTAGGTGATGTTGCTTAAACTACAGTATTTCCCCAAAAACCTTGCCTTCTAAGGATATTTTAGTGAGCTGCTGCTGTGTTTTGGATTGAACAGGTTGGTGGTACTCACTCTGCTCTCAGCTACCTCACTTTTGAGCTGTGGCATGGGACAGATTGATAATTTCAAGTGATAGACTACAGTTAGAGGTCTATAAATCTCTATCAATTTGTGATCATGAACTAGCATTACTTTTCTTCAGAGGTCCTTTCCTGGTAGCAATAGCAGCATATTTCAGAGAAACAGAAGTAAATATTAAAAATATCAGCTAAAAAAGATTAAGTGGTTTCCTCAGACAAACAAAAAGTAAATGAAGGGAGAAACAGGTGGGTTTGGAATAAATTTTGTAGAACTGTTGGACTCTTTGTAATTTATACATATACATCTTTGATGAAAGTTTAAAGAAAAAAAGAAAACCAGTGCCATAATGGAGGACAGAGAGCAAAGTATTTACTTAGACCTAGAACAAGTTACTTCATGTCTATGCTTTAGTTGCCTAATCTGTATATGGAAATAATATTGATCCTACCTTATTGTGTTATTTTGAGGGTTAAATGAGTTAATATATGTATGCCATTTCAAATGTCCCAAGTGGTAAATGTTATTTTATCACTTACTGAATGTTATTTTTACTATTTATATTGTTGGTATTATTAGGAAATTTTTTAGCATATTAGTTGACTTTTTTATTTTAATGATTTTTTTCTTACAGCTTTAGAAGGCGCCACAGTTCTTCCTAGACTATACCACAACATGACTTTAGTATATTTAGTAATAAATTCAATTTTGTCTTGCTTCATCATTTTACTAAAATTAAAATATGTTTTCTAAAATTGAACAGAATTGTGTTTGAAGAATCTGAATGATTTATCATCCTTGGACTTGATAAACATGGATGGAGAGGTTAATTTCAAACCAACAGGTAATTTTTCTGTAGTTGTTAATAAATGTAATAATTGCTCACTTAAGACTAAATAAAAGAATTGTTCTACTAAAGTTTAGACGATGAGCCAGGTGTGGTAGCACATGCTGTAATCCCAACTATTCAAGAGGCTAAGGCAGGAGGATTGTGAGTTTGAGGCCAGCCTGGGCAACATAGTGAGATCCTGTTTCAAAAAAACAAAATAATACAAGATCAAATTTAGATAAAGTAAAAACTAAATTGTGATTTCCAGTCTTAACAGAATATCATTATTATTAGCCATAAGGCATAATAAATTTGTACCAGACTCATTTGTAAAAATTTTATTTTAATGTAATACAGGTAATAAAGAAAATATAAAAATACTTCTATGAAAATTTTTTAAACTTTTTAATAATTAGAGTAACAATGGTAAATATACTGTGTATCATGATCTTAAAAGAATATATTTTCAATTGCTAATTTGTCAACTCACCTAAGAAAATTATACTCTTTTTTGCATAAAACATTCTAATTATCAACAAAGTATCTGACACTTGGCATTACTCTGAACAATTTCTTCCTATTTCACAATATCTGTTTTACATTTTGGTCCTTATTTACACTTTCAGTTTCTCACACCAGAGAGACAATGTGATATTTACATATGTGTATTCGATTTATTTCACTTAAGAGTATGTTCTCAAGGTGCATCCAATTGCCTAGTTTAATCTTCTTTATGACTGAATAGCACTCCATTATATTAAAAAAATACATCTTTTTATCTGTTCCAGAGTTGATAAGGATTTGGGTTGTTTCCAAGATTTAGCTATTACAAATTGTGCTTCTGTAAACATGGGTGCACATATATTGCTGTGCTATGGATGCTTTTAGTTCTTTTGGGAAGATAGCCAGAAGGGGAATAGCTGGGTCAAATGGGACCTCTAGTCCTAATTTTTTGAGGAATCTCTACATTGATTTCTACCAGTCTGCACTCCCACCAACAGAAGTGTTCCTTTTTCTCTGCAGTCCGGCCAGCATTTGTTATTGGTTGATTTCTTGATAATAGCCATTCTTTCCGGAGGGAGATGGAATCTCAGCATTGTTTTAATTTGCATCTCTTGAATGACCAGGGAGGTTGAACATTTTTTCATATATTTATTTGCTCTTTGTAATTCCTCATCTGAGAAATGTGTATTCATCTCAGATGCTTATTTTTAGATTGAGTCTTTAAATTTGGGTGGGTCGGATTCTTTTCAATTCTTTATATATTCTAGATATTAGTCCTTTTTCTGAGGAACAACTGGCTAAAATTTTTTCCCACACTATGGGTTGTCTTTTCATTCTGTTGGTGATTTCTTTTGCAGTGCAAAGCTTTTTGATAGGATGAGATCCCAGTTCTTGATTCTTTGTATTATTTCTCATACAATTGGGTTTTGTTCATGAAGTCTTTGCCTACACCTATGTCCTCAAGAGTTCTCCCTATTCTCTTTTCCAGCAGATTTAGTGTTTCTGTTTTAATATTTAGATCTTTGATCCATTTTGATTTTAGTTTAGTGCATAGTCTTCAGCACGTAGAAAGCCAGTTTTTCCAGAACCACCTATTAACGAGGCTATCTTTTGTCCAGTGAATGTATTTGGCCCCTTTGGCAAACATGAAGTAGGGCCGGGGATTTAGCTCAGTCGTTCTGCCACCTGCCTTGCAAACTCAAGGATCTGAGTTCGATCCCAGGTACCAAAAAAAAAAAAAAAAAAAAAAGATAAAGTAGCTGAGTGTGTTTGGGGTTGTTTCTGCATCTTCTATTCTATTCCATTGAACCTCAGGTCTGTTTTTTTTGTTTTTTTTGGTTTGGGTTTTTTTGCCAGTACCATGCTGTTTTATCACAGTAGCTCTGTAATATAATTTCAAGTCAGGGATTGTGATGTCTCCTGCCTTCCCTTTGTTCCCCAGAATTGTTTTTACTGTTCTAGGTCTCTTCTAGTTCCAAATGAATTTTAGCAATGTTTTGTCTAGTTCTGTAAAGTATGCTAATGGTATTTTGATTGGGATTGCATTAAATCTGTATAGCAATTTTGGGAGTATGGCCATTTTCATTATGTTGGTTCTTTCTACTCAAGGGCAAAGAATATCTTTCCATTTTCTGATATCCTCTGTGATCCCCTTTTTCAGCATACTATAATTTTCTCTGTAAAGATCCCTTACTTCCTTTGTTAGATTGATTCCTAAGTATTTCTTTTTGATGCTATTGTGAAAGATGTTGTTTCACTAATTTCTTTCTCAGTGTGTTTGTTGTCTGTGTACAGAGATGCTATTGATTTTTAAGTGTTGACTTTGTATCCAGCTATGCTACTGAATTTGGTTATTAAATCTAGGAATCTTTTGTTAGAATTTTTGGGGTCTTCTATGTAGAGAATCATGTCATTTGCAAATAATGATAATTTAACTTATTCCTTTCCAATCTTTATTCTTTTTATTTCTTTTTCTTGTCTAATTTCTCTGGCTAGTTTTCTAGAACTATATTGAATAGGACTGATGATAGTGGACAACCTTGTCTTGCTCCTGATTTTACAGTGAAAGCTTTTGGTTTTTGACTATTTAGTGTTATGTTAGCTGTTGGTTTGTCATAGATGGCTTTTATGATTAAGATAAAGACCATCTATTCCAGTCTTCTGTAGGATTTTTATCATGAATGGGTGTTGGACTTTGTTAAATGCATTTTCTGCATCTATTGGGGTGATCATGTAATTTTTGCCTTTGAGTCCATTGATATGGTGTATTACATTTATTGATTTGTCTATGTTGAACCATCCCTGCATTCCTGGTATGAACTTACTTGGTCATTGTGTATAATCTTCTTGATGATTTGCTGCATTCTGTTTGCCAGTATCTTATTGAAGATTTTTATGTCTGTGTTCATTAAGGAGATTGGCCTGTAGTTTTATTTTTCAGTTGGGTCCTTATCTGCTTTTGGTATCAGTGTAATACTTGTTTCCAGGAATGATTTTGTGAGTATTACTTCCCTACCTGTTTCATTCAAGAGTTTGAAGAGAACTGGCATTAGATCTTTTCTAAATTTCTTATAGAATTCAGCAGTAAAACCATCAGGACCTGGGCCTTTCTTCATTGGTAAGTTTTTAATTACATTTTCAATTTCAATAGTGGGTTATTTAAAATTTTAATATCCTCTTGAATCAGTTTTGGTAATTTGTATATATCTAGGAGTCTGTCCATTTGTGCACAAGTATGGTTTAGTTCTGCTATTTCTTTGTTGATTTTTTTGTCTGGTTGATCTATTTGTGACAGTTGGGTATTAAGGTCTTCCATTACAATTGTGTTAGTGCTCATTAGATTTTTCATGTCTGTTAATATTTGCTTTATGTACTTGACTACAGTGATATTTGGTGCATATATATTTATAATTGTTATCTCTTCTTCTTGAAGTTTTCTCATAACAAGTATGTAGTGACCTTCTTTGTCTCTTTTTATCAGTCTTGGCTTGAAGGTCACATTGTCTGCAAATAGAATAGCTACCTCAGATTTTTCTGAGTTCCTGTTGCATGGAATATTGTTTTCCATCCTTTGACTTTCAGTCTATAAATTTCTTTTTGAGTTAAATGTGCTTCTTGTATGCAGCATATTGTTGTATCTTGTTTCTTGATCTATTCTGTCTGTGTTGTTTCTTTTGATTGGTGAATTGAAACCATTTACATTGATGGTTATAACTGATATGTATTGGCTTATCTTTGTCATATTATTTTCCTGCTGTTGGTTTCCTGTCTTTTTCCTTCTGTTTAGTTGCTTGCCCTGCCTGGTAGTTTCTTTCTGTTGATGTTTTTGGAATTGGTTTTTGTTAACTCTTTCTAAAATGCCCTTCAAAACACTTTGTAGAGCTAGTTTTTTGGTTGTGCATTTCTTCAATTGTTCCTTGTCATGGAAGTATCTTATTTCTCCCCTGATTCTGAAAGATAGTTTTGCAGAGTACATCATTCTGGGTTGGAGGTTGCTCCAAGCTCTCCTTGCCTTGAGGATTTGTGTTGAGATGGCTTCTGTGATTCTCATAGGTATTCCTTTATAGGTGATTTGTCTCTTTTCACTAACAGCTTTTAATATTCTGCTCTTGTGCTGAATTTCTGGAATCTTGATTATTATATGCCTTTGTGTAGATTTATTTTGGTCATGGCTATTTGAAGTTCTTGTTTGTGGGTTTTTGGTTTTTTTTTGGTACTGGGGATCGAACTCGGGACCTTGAGCTTGCGAGGCAGGTGCTGGAACCACTGTGCTAAATCCCTGGACCTATTTGGAGTTCTTTATGCCTCATTTATTTGTGTGTCTAATTATTTTTTCATGTTTGTGAAGTTTTCTGCCATTACTTTTGTGGACAGGTTTTTCATGGTGTCTGTGCAGTCTCCAACTTTCTCCTGGACTCCGAACAATACTATATTGTTCTTCTTTGCATCATCTTGTAATTGTTGGATTGATTTTTCATGCTATTTTTATTTTATCTTGCTATTTTAAAGAAATCTTTTTTTTCATGGTCAATAACCACAATCCTGTCTTTTAAATCTGATATTCTGTCCTCATCTTGGTTCAAGCAATTGAGTATACTTTCATTGGAGTTTTTAATTTCCTAGATATCTGTTTGAATCTGTTTCATGAATTCCATTTTTTTCTTATGTTGAGCATTCGTGGTTTCCATCATTTTCCTAAGCTCCTCTTTTTAAAATCTGTGTCTACTCTAGATTCATTGAGCATGTCTTTTATTTTGATTGTCATTTCATTTTTTACCTGAAACATTATTTTCTCTATACCCTCACCCATCTGTTTTTTTTTTTTAACTTTCCCTCTTAAATACCCCCAGGGCTATTTCTTCTATAACAATTGGTTTTTTTTTTTCTTCTTCTCTGTCAGTTCCCTCATGGTTCCTGTGTGCCCTCTAGTCACTTTGTTTCCTCTCTGGGTTGTTCATTTCCCTACTCTGGGCACTTTGTCCTGGAGAAGCTCTGCTGCTGGCATTCACTCCTCTGCCATGTTTTTCCTCTCATTTGTAAAATTACAGAGTTTTTTTTCTTTTTTTTTAACAGACCCAGAATTTGTCTTCACTGATCCTGGTGACTTTTAGCAGAGAGTTTGAAATGCTTGAATCTTTGGGCTGCTTTAGACCTTTTATAAATATTATAGATACTTTTTGCCAGTTCTTAAGTATTTGCCAGTTCTTAAATGTCCAAACATTTATTATCTGGATAGTTACTTAGATTCTTTTTTTTTTTTATATATACCAAGGATTGAACTCAGGACCTTGCACTTGTGAGGCAGGCAGCAGCACCACTGAGCTAAATCCCCAGCCAGTTACTTAGATTCTGTTTTTCTTTTCTTTCACTCATCATAGGTTCTTTGGCTAGGGCTTCAGTAACAAGATATTAACAATAGGAAAGCATATAAATTTATCTCAAGTAAGTTCTATATGACATGGGAGCCAGCATAAGGAACTGAAAGTTCAAAAAAGTGGCTAAACCTGAATATTTTTATGCTAATTTTTTTTTCTTGCGGTACTAGGGATGGAACTCAGGACCTTGTGCTTGTGAGGCAGGCATGGCACCACTGAGCTAAATCCCCAGCCCTATGCTAAATTTGACGAAGAGTGAAAAGTCATGGAGGAATATGATAGGACAAAAAGGCTATAAGCTAAGTGTAATAAAGGAAGAAACTTAGCGAGGTCTATTCATTCAGATTCTTCTTTACATGCTTTACTTTCAGAGATAAAGATGCTATTTTTCTACAGGTATAGGAAGGGCACTTCTCACCTGTGGGTTTTATGACTGCTTCATGAGAAGGTCAAAAAGTTCTTCTTACACATGCTGTTTCTAAAATTCCTTCAGCTTAAAATATTCAATATTCAAGATGTCATATTTAGGGGGAGATATCTTGAGCCCTGCCACTACCCCCATATTTAGTTGTGTTTGGTAAAACATGTTTCAGCCTGGCATGGTGGTACATGTCTGTAATCTTAGCACTTGGGAGGCTGAGGCAGGAGGATCACCCAGGAGTTCAAAGCCAGCCTGGGCTATGTAGTGAGTTGAAGATTAGCTTGAACTACATAGTGCGATCCTATGTCAAAAAACCAAAACCAGACCGAACCAAACCAAACCAGAACAAATAACAACAACAAAACAAAAGAAAAAATGTTTCATAGTTTTTAGCACTTGTGATTTGAATTTTGGGAAAAAATCAACTTCATTGTTGTAGTTAATCCTTATAAGAAAAGTACTTTACTATGTAAAAGTTGGGGAATAAAAAAAGGTTTGTTTTTTTTTTTCAAAATCCAGAGTCTATTAGTATTTGGCATGTATCTTCCATTTTAATGCATGTTTACATATTTGTAACCATACTATAGAAATACATAATTCTGTGTCATGTTTTATTTGTATTTAATATGTTTAAGGGGTTTTTTTGTTTTGTTTTGTTTTGTTTTTTGTTTTTATTGTGGTGCCAATGATTGAGCCCAGGGAGGTGCTATACTACATTCCTGGAAGTTTTTAAAAGTTTTTATTTTGAGAAAGGTCTCACTAAATTGCCCAGGCTAGCAGAAACTTGTAATCCTCCTGTCTTAGCTTTCAAGTAGCTGGGCTATAAGTGGGTGCCACCACACCTGGCTAAGGTTATGTTTTTAATAATTTACTATCCTGACTCATAGTCCTAGATTAATAACATTCTTCCCCTTCTTTGCTGGTCCTTATTTTAATAAGCCTAATTTTGTTTCTGAAAATTACCTTCTGTGTATTCTAAGGTGTGTCACTAGAGAGTGCATGAAAATTATTAATGTATCTTATTTACCTATTCTTAGATATTTTCGTTTTCATGAAGTCTTTTTCTCACACTCATTCCCACCCTCAGTCTCTGTAGTGCTTCTTGAATCCACTGATGTTCTTCTAACATATCTAATAAATGGTCTATATAACATTTCTTCTTCTTTTCTAGTCACCAGTGAATACTACCTGATTGATTTTCTCTTCCTAACACTACTATTTTGATTCTTTCTGGTTTTTAAGTCAATCTTTCTTTGTTAACTTTTGCACTCACTGTGGACTTCTTAGAGTTTCTAGCTTTGCATCTTTATTTCCAGTTTATATTCCTTTCTTTGAAAACATTATTTACCTTCACAGCTACAGTTATATTCATTATGCCAATGGATTCAAAATTGTTGTTGATTCTAATCTCTCACTTTTGCCACAAAATTTGATCCTTAATTTTCTATTGAAAATCTAACTTATGTGACATGAAACTGGACACATAAAAGCATATAAAAGTTAATTTGACCTATAATGTAAAGTGAAATGAGTATAAAATTTGGGTTTCTACCTGAATTTCAGGTCCAGTTCTACTACTTGCTAACTGTGACCTTACTCTTATTGAGCCTTAGTTTATTCATCTGAAAAAAGGAATATATTTCATGTCCCGTTTACCTTATTGTTGATCAAATGGGATAATGAATGGAAAAACATTTAGCATGAATTGTTATTTTATTTTGTCCAAGGCCAGCAACATATATTTTTGTTTGTCTGTTGTTCTCATTAACATTTTTACTAAGCCTAAGATTAAATTTTTGATACCTTTGGTTTCTCTTTTTTCCCACTGTTATTCCATGTCCAGTTAGTCATCAAATACCAAAAAGACAATTCAGTTTTAGAGCTGAAAATATTCCTTATTACAGACTAGGATAATATTTCTTAAAATGTGGTTGGGTTGACTGCTTGCAGTCAAAGTCAACTAAGGGTCCTGTTACATTAAAAATGCAGTTTACCACACAACAAACCTACAAACCTCAATTTTTAGGAGTGAAAGCTAGAAAATTTTATTTTATCTCTTTGGGCTTAAGCCTTTTTCCAGATAGATATTTTGTTAGTTCTTTGATGCTTTATAGAAGATTCTTGTATTTCATTTAGCTATTTTAGTTGCCTTTAGCAAAAAGTTTGTTTCATAATTACTTTGCCTGCCATTACATTGATATAGGAAGATCTTTATATACTATTTATACAAATTCTTTTTTATGACTTCTTGTTCCTTCATATTACTAATATTTTGTCTTTTTTTAGTTTTTTATATATTAATTCCTTGTGTGTGTGCATGTGCTACTGCAGATTGAACTCAGGTCCTTCACACTGAGCTACATTCCAGCATGCAAACACCCCTTTTTATGAAGACAGGATCTCACTATGTAGTCTGGCTGGCCTCAAATATATGATCCTCTAGCCTCAGCCTCCCAAGTGCTGAAATTACAGGCATACACCGCTACACTCAGCAAGAAACTCTTTCTTGACCCACTGCATCACCCTCATTTGGGTGAACAATTTCACTAGTCCCTTAATTCAGAAAGTGGCTTTTAGGCTCTTCTGACCCCTTCTACCTCTGATTGTTAGTTCTATCTATTGTACTATATCTTTTATGCCTGAAACCCTGTTGGAATGCCAAAAATATTCCCTTCTTTAGCAAAACCTGTAGCACATAAATATTAGGTCTTTCCTTGAGAACAATATACCACTTTCCTCTTCCCAGCTATATTTTGGGTATACTCACAATGCTTGAAATGCTTCAGAATACTTTTAGACAACTTATAATTGAATCCAGTAATCTCTTAAGTGAACTCCATTCCATCAGTTACCTACCTTGTCCACTTAGTTCCCACCCTCCAATTGACCTGCTGTCCTATTTTTAGAACAGTTTATCTTGTTTTGTGTTTTTATTTTTGTTGCTTTTATTTTATTTTTTTGTCTGTTTGTTACTTTGTTTTTTGCAGTACTTGGTACTGAAACCAGGACCTGTGCATGCTAGGCAAACATTCTGCCACTGAGCTACATCCCTAGCTAGTTTATCTTGAGACTCCAATTTAATTAAAATATTGCTTGAGAATTTTAACTGGTTCTATGTTATTTTTACAAATCAAATGCAAACCCTAAACTCCTTTAAAAATTTCAAGCTCTTTGATGGCCTATCGAGTCTATTATTTGCATTTCTTAATAATAGCCATAGGCAACATTTATTAAATGCTATGCCAAGTACTATTTTAAGTTGCATTTAATCTTGACAGTGTTTCTAAGATGTGCACTTTTATCATCCCCACAACACATTAGCAACTGTTAGATAACTTGCATCTAATCACCTACCCATCTCATCCATGGGGATCCCAAGTTTCTAACCGAGTCAGAGATCTGAACTCAAATCACCACCAATGCATATTACTCAGTATAGTACTATGAAGATAGTCTTTTTTTTTTTTCCAAAGGTTATATTTGACTATTTCCTCTCTGCAAAGGCATATTATTTATTTTAAAAACCTTGTTCAAGACCATTTTTTCTTCAAGGCCATTCCACACTGACCATTGGATTAGGTTTAATTCTTCTCTACTTAAGATTGTATGTAAATATTATTATTCACTGGATTTTGTCCTCTAGCTATTTATATGTGGTCATCTCCCTAGCCAACCTGTAAGTTCCAGAGATTGTATATTGTCATTTTTAGGTGTGCCAGGTGTCATCATAGGTACAGAATAAAAATGTTAAGAAAATGTTTGTTAAATTGATGGAAAAGGAAGTTGTTTCAGCTAATTGGGGAAATGTTTATTTTTCCATGTTTTCTCATAGAGGCAGGAAGGTTAATGGCTTGGTATTATATTACATTTGAAACAGTGAAGAAATTTTCCACAATGAGCGGAGAAGAAACTTTATCAGATCTGGTGAGTTAACTTTCACTAGAAAATAGCTAATGATATAATACAAAGTAATACTGGAGAAACAACTAATAGTACAAAATAATATTGGAGAAATAACTAATGTAGGTATCTCATATAATTTAAGACTGAATGAGCAGAAAGGAAGGCATTTCTAATAATGCTTATATCTCCCTCAGTATTTCTCTGATCATGATGATACAGAATATTCCTCCTTAGGATATATATTGTTTTAGTTATATTTCTTACCAGAACTAAGAAAATTTCTATATATTTATATATAACCAAAATAGGTATGGGACCTTATAATTTTCAAGGTACTGGTTACCTTGGTAGTGCCTTCTATATAAGAAATATCCCAATATAGTGTAGCATGACATTGTAGGAAAGTCTTCCATGAATGAAGGACAGTGAGTTACAACATGGTACCATGGTACCATGGTGGCATGTACTTGCAACCCCTCCTTAAATCTATTCCACCAGAATCAGAATAACAGTGGAAACAAAATAGTATTGGTGATAGTCTAGAAGAAAGAATTGATTGTGAATGAAATGAATATAATAACAGGCTAGGTTAATATTAATAGTGGGGACAGCTTTCAGGTGCAGCAGTGAGAAGACTGCATGTATATTGTTGGCGTCTAATAATTGCATTGGTCCTTTCTCCTTTTACTGGAGACATGAATATGAAATGAGCTATGTAAAAAAAAAACTCTCAAATTTAAATCATTCTTTTTTTTCTTTAAATATCAAAGTTGGTTATTGTAATATTTTACAAAAATGCACCATAGAATTGTAATTATTAAGAAGTCACATGAATGAGCAATTATCGATAAAAAGTAAAAGTTTTGCATTTTCATATAAATATTAATCTTAACTAATAAGAAATCAAGAGTAGAAAATACTCAATATTAACATTAACTTGTTTGATCTTGAGTTCAGCAAGTGTGTAAGAGAATTAAAACAAGTTACTTCCATTTTACATATGTGGGAAAACAAACACACAGAATGCTTTCCAGCAGGCTACAAAATGAACATTTCTTTTTTTTTTTTATCCTTTTATTGGTACATTTTAGGTATACAATATAATGACATTCATCATTGGAAATTTGCACCTTTACATACTTTCTTGGTTTTTATTTTTCCCCCTTTCCCTGCCCTCCCTTCAACCCCTCCATCCCTCCCTATTTACAAAGACTTTGTTTCCTTTTTTTATTTTCTCATATTAATTCCATTCCCTTCTTTCCTTACCCCTACCCCTCCCACTTCCCCTTCCCCTTTGCCTCTTTTCTTCCTATTTCACATTATCTATTATAACTTTTAGACCTTATTTACACTTTCAGTTTCTCACACTAGAGAAACTATTCAGTATTTACATATGTGTGTCCTATTTATTTCACTTAAAGAGTATTGCCTCAATGTGCATCCATTTAGCCATAAATGTCTCTAATTTCTCATTTCTTATAGCTGAGTAGTACTCCATTTTATTAAAAAAAACACATTTTCTTTATCCAGTCTCCAGTTGATGGGCATTTAGGCTGTTTCCAAGTTTTAGCTATTACAAACTGTGCTACTATGAACATGGGTGCACATATATCACTGTGGTATGATTCTTTTAATTCTTTGGGGAAGATACCAGCAGGGGAATAGCTGGGTCAAATGGGACTTCCAGTCCTAGTTCTTTGAGGTATCTCCATACTGATTTCCACAGTGGTTGCACCAGTCTACACTCCCACCAGCAATGGAGTAGTGTTCCTCTTTCCCCACAGCTCCGCTAGCATTTGTTATTGGTAGATTTCTTGATAGCAGCCATTCTTTCTGGGGTGAAGTGGAATCTCAGCGTTGTTTTCATTTGAATCTCTCAAATGAACAGTGATGTTGAACATTTTCTCATATGTTCATTTGCCATTTCTACTTCTTTGTCTGAGAAATGTCTGTTCATTTCAGATTCCAATTCTTGGATTAGGTCTTTAAATTTGGGAGTTCTGATTTTTTTTAAGTTCTTTATAGATTCAAGATAGTAGACCTTTGTCTGAGGGACCGCTGGTGAAAATGTTTTCTCACATTGTGGGTTGTCTCTTCACACTGCTGGTGGCTTCTCTTGCTGTGCAGAAGCTTTTTAGTAAGAAGAGATCCCACTTGTTGATGGTTTGTGCTAGCTCACGGGCAACTGAGGTTTTGTTCATAAAATCTTTTCCTACACCAGTATCTTCAAGAGTTCTACCTAACCTCTGTTCCAGCCGGTTCAGCATTTCTGTTTTAATATTTAGATCTTTAATCAATTTCAATTTTAGTTTAATGCATGGTGAGAGATATAGGTCTAGTTTTAGTCTTTGGCAAGTTGAAACCCAATTTCTCCAGCACCATTAATTAAAGAGACTATCTTTCCTCCAGTGAGGGTGTTAGGCTCCTTTGTCAAAGATGAGGTGGCTGAGTGTGTCTGGAGTTATTTCTACATCTTCTAATCTGTTCCACTGGTCCTCAGGTCTGTTTCTTTGCCAGTACCATGCTGTTTTTATCACAGTAGCCTTGTAGTATAGTTTCAAGTTTTGATACCCCCTGCCATTGTTACAGAAATCTCAGAAAGAAATACACAGAGACACAGAATTCGGATAAAATAATAAAATTTCTCGTGAGCGGGCAGGAACGCCAGAAACCAGTCTGGTCAGTGTCCGGGCCCCCTTTGTTCAGCATTTCCCTTTTTGTATCCTTTTTACCCATTATCTCATCCCTAGTGGTCTTTGATATGTAAATACAATTCTAGTTCCTATTTAAAAGTCACAGACACAAGATAGGCCATATACATTGTAAATTCACCCTGGCATGGTAACTTTGTTAGGTTAATGAAGTTACCCCTTAGAGTCAGATAATCTTCACCTTAAATAAGGAGTTACAGGAAAAGCAAATCTTAAAAGAACACATTACTTATTTTGCTTCTACAACTACCTTAATATTCAATCTATTAAGATATCTAAAACTTTTCCGTATCACCATGTCTCTGTTACCTAGAATTGTTTTTGCTATTCTAGGTCTTTTCTTGTTCCAAATGAATTTTTGGATTTTTTTCTAAAGGTCCATGAAGTATGGTGCTGGGATTTCAATTGAGATTGCATTGAACCTATATAGCAGTTTTGGAAGTATGGCCATTTTCACTATGTTGATCCTTCCTACCCAGGAACAAGGGATGTCTTTCCATTTTCTATTATCGTCTTCAATCTCTCTTTTCAAAGTGCTATAGTTTTCGGAGAAGAGGTCTTTGATTTCTCTTGTTAGGTTGATTCCTAGGTATTGCAGTTTTTTGGATGCTATTATGAAAGGAATTGTTTGCCCTATTTCTCTCTCAGTGAGTCTGTTGTTCGTGTAGAGGAAAGCTTTTGATTTTTGTGTGTTGACCTTGTATCCAGCTAGTTTACTGAATTTAGTTATTAAGTCTAGAAGACTTTCGGTGGAGTTCTTGGGGTCTTCTATATAGAGTATCATGTCATGTGCAAATAATGACAATTTGACTTCTTCATTTCCTATCTTTATTCCTTTTATTTCTTTCTCTTGTCTAATTGCCATGGCTAATGTTTCCAAAACAATATAGAACAGGAGTGGTGATAGTGGACATCCTTGCCTTGTTCCTGATTTCAGTGTAAAGAGTTTCAGTTTTTGACCATTTAGTATGATATTGGCTGTTGGTTTTTCATAGATGGCTTTAATCAGTTTGAGGTAGAGACCATCTATTCCAATTTTTGGTAGAGTTTTATCATAAATGCATGTTGGATTTTGTCAAATGCTTTTTCTGCATCTATGGAGGTAATCATATGGTTTTTGTCCTTGGCTCTATTGATACAGTGTATTACATTTATTGATTTGCATATGTTGAACCATCCCTGCATCCCTGGGATGAATCTCACTTGGTCAGGGTGTATGATCTTCTTGATGATCTTCTGCATTCTATTTGCCAGTATCTTGTTAAGGATTTTTGCATCTATGTTCATTAGTGAGGTTGGCCTATAGTTCTCTTTTTCGGTTGGGTCTTTTGCTGCTTTGAGGATCAAGGTGATGCTTGCTTCCAGGAATGAATTTGGGAGTATTGCTTCCCTTTCAGTTTTGTTGAAGAGTTTAAACAGTAGTGGCAGTAGTTCCTCTATAAATGTCTTGTAGAATTCAGTGGTGAAGCCATCAGGACCTGGGCTTTTCATGGTTGGTAAGTTTTTAATTACGTTTTCAATTTCATTTATATTGGGTTGTTAAGAAGTTTTAGGTCTTTTTCCTTCAACTTTGGTAATTCATACGTGTCTAGGAATCTGTCCATTTCTTCTGTGTTGTCCATCTTATTGGCGTATAGGTTCTTTTTTTTTTTTTAATAATATCACATTTTTATAAAATTAATCATATTTCAACCATACCACTAACATAGCTACAACAGGGAACACAATATAGAGATCATATGGATCAAATGTATCTAAAAGTGTACCTTGATTTAGTATAATTGTGGGGTTTTTTTCCCCATTAAATTTATTGGTACAGTTTAGGTATATATTAGTTACATTCATCATTGGGATCTTGTACCATTACATGAGTCTCTTGGTTCTTATTTTTTTTCCCCTTCCCTTGCCCTCCCTTCACCCCCTCCACCCTTCCCTATTTGCAAAGACCTTGTTTCCATTTTTTTCCTCTTCTCATATTTTTTCCTTTCCCTCTTTTCCCTTCCCCTACCCCTCCCAATTCCCCTGCTCTTTTAGACCTTTTCTTCCTGTTACACAATATCAGTTGTACATTTTTTAAATTACAATATTAAGATCTAGTAGACATTACCACAGATTTTACATAATTTAAAAGGATATAGAAAGCATATTACAAAAATCTTTTTTGAAATAAATTTGACAACTTCTAAGAAGTAACTTAGAAAACAAATTAATGAAACTAACTCTGGAGGAAATATAAAATTTGAATAGCATCTATTAAAGAAAGTATATTCCTAGCTTGAAAACCTACCTATATGACAACAGCAGGCTCATATGCATTGTAACTGATAAATTATATCAAACAATTAAAGCAGAAAAAAGAAGGAACACTTCTCGCCTCATTTTAGGAAATCAACATTGTGTTAATCCTAAAACTGGATAAAGATCATAGAAGAAAAAAGTATGAACATAGATAGAAATTTGTTTAACAAAACAAACTATTAGAAGTCAGATCTGGCAGGATGTAGAAAGTGGTTTTGTCATAGGGATGCCAGTGTTGGTTCAGCATTGGAAGATCCACCCCCAAAAGTCATCATTTTAACAGAGGAAAGGAAAAAGCCATATGATCCTGTCACTAGTTGGAGAAAAAATATTGGACCAAATTCTACAGCTGTTCATGGTAAAAGCTATCAGGAGACTAGAAGTAGAACAGAAACTTCTCAACACATTAAAGACATGTACTCCATACTTCCAGTGAGAACGATTTGTATGAATGGAGAAGATACAATGCTTTCTTCTTAAGGTGGGGAACAAGGGCAGATATGCTTATTCTTTATCTGTCCATTAAACTTTGAAACCTAGGCCCCACCAAAATAGTCTGGCAATAAAATGACACAACTAGGATAGGATTGGCACAGCAGAAGCAAAATCTTTATATGTAGATGAAATGATCATCTACAGAGAAAATACTAAAAAAATCTCTAGGAGCCCCTAGAACTTGCACTTGAATTTAACAGGATTAGAAAACACAAGGTATATATAAAAATTCAGGTCTGTGTATACTTGCTATAAATGAAGAACTGGATATTGAAATTTAAAAGTTATGTAGGAGTACAAAGGACCCAGAAAAGCCAAAAACAAAAACAAAAACAGTGTTGGAAGACATTTAGCACCTAATTTTCAGAATTCTTCTAAAGCTACAGTAATCAAGGCAGTGTTGGTGTAAGGAAAGACATATAGATCATTTGAATAAAACAGAGAATCTAGAAATAGAACCACACATATATGGTCTACTGAGTTTTGAAAGATTATTTAACATTAGCATTTTATAGAATATAAACTCGATTCAAGAGCTGAGGAAGAGCTAGTGTCTTCAGCAAATGGCACTAGAACACCTGGTATCTGTATATAAAAAACTAACCTCAACCCTTTATTTCCATACATGAAAATAACTTGAAGGGATCTATGAACCTAAATAAGAAAGCCTAAAAGTATAAAACTTTAAGAAGAAATTATAAGGGAAAATATTTATGAATTCAGGGTAGGCAAGAACTACCTAGGATACAAAAGACATGATGTATAAAAGAAAAAAATTGATAAATGAGATTCCCTCAAAATTTAGAACTTTAAATGACATCATTAAAATGAAAAGTAGTTCTTAAACAGACCATATTTACAATGCATATAACCTGTGAGCAGAATACATAAAGAATTCTTAGAGCTCATTAATAGACAACCCAATTAAAAAGTAAACATAAGAAGATAAATAGCCAGTACAGCACAAGGAAAGGTGTGCAACTCTAGAATCAGAAAAATACTAATCAGTACAATAATAAGATTGAATTATACACTCATTAGGGAGATGAAGTCAAAAGTTTTAAAAGCCTTGTCATGACTTTTTCTTTTGGTTGGATTCTCCCCCGTTGCTTTTAATTTGCCATGCCCAATGGATTCATTCTGCTGGGTTTCCTGGGGTTGTGATCCTCATTGTCTTTTCCTAGAGTATTGTCTAAAATTTTTTGGAGTGCCGGTTTGGTATTCATGAAGTTCCTGAGGTGCTCTTTATCATGAAAGTATCTTAGTTCTCCATCAATTTTGAAAGATAGTTTTGCAGGGTACATCAATCTGGGTTGGAGGCTGTTTTCCTTTAGGGCTTGAAATACATCACTCCAAGCTCTTCTAGCCTTGAGGGTTTGCATTGAGAAGTCTCCTGTGATTCTGATGGGCTTTCCTTTGTATGTGATTTGTTTCTTTTCTCTCACTGCTTGTAGAATTTTATTCTTCTGTTGGATTTCTGGAATCCTAACTATTATATGCCTATGTGTAGATTTTTTTTGATTAAGGCTAGGTAGAGTCCTATATGCCTCACTTATCTGTATGTCAAGTTCTTTTCCCCTCCTTGGGAAGTTTTCTGCCATCACTTCTGTGAAGAGTTTTTTTAATGTCATCTGCACTCTCTCCTCTTTCTTCATTGACTCCAATCAGTCTTATGTTATTCTTCTTTGCATCATCTAGTAGCTGCTGGATTGATTTCTCGTGTTTCCTTACAATTTTAAAGCAATTTTTCTTTTCCTCGTCACTAATTGCAGTCTTATCTTCTATATCTGAAATTCTATCCTCACATTGGTTCATTCTGCTGTGCAGACTTTCGATGGAGTTTTTAATCTCTTGGAAATCTGTTTGTATCTGTTTTATGGATTCCATTTGTTTCCTATGTTGGGATTCCATCATGTTCCTCAGATCCTCTATTTTTTTATCTGTGTCCTCTCTAGATTTATTAATCATGTCTTGCACCATGAGCAAAATCTTTGCTGTTATCTGAGTAATTATTTCTGATTTCATTTTTCCCAGATCCTCTTTTGTTGCCAGTTCAGAGAGTCCAGGTGGTTGAGCATCAGAGTCTTCCATCTGGTTTCCTTTTGGGGTTGCTGTAGGTGATCTGGAAGTCTGTTTTTGAGGCTTGTTTATGTGTCTTCTCATTTCCACGGGGTGGGGGGGTGCTTCTGGAGCCCACATGGCTCACTTTCTCTGCCCTGAGAGCTTGGGATGGCAGGGGGGGGAGCTTCCTTCCGGGTGCTGGGTCAGCTGAGCTTCACTACCCTAGGAGCCTGGGATGGAGGCGGGGAGCTTCCTTCCAGGTGCTGGGACTGGCTGAGCTTCACTGCCCTAGGAGCCTGGGATGGCGGTGGGGGAGCTTCCTTCCAGGTGCCGCATATAGGTTCTTGAAGTAGGTATTGATGATCCTCTGGATTTCTGCTGGGTCTGTTGTAATTTCACCCTTTTCATTCCTAATTGCATGGATTTGGGCCTTTTCTTTCCTTTTTCTGATAAGATTGGCTAAGGGTTTGTCAATTTTGTTGATTCTTTCAAAGAACCAACTCTTGGCTTCATTGATTTTTTTGTATTGTTTTCTTAGTCTCCATTACATTGATTTCTGCCCTGACCTTTATAATTTCCTCCTTTCTATGGGCTTTGGGCTTTTCTTGCTCTTCTTTTTCTAGAAGCTTGAGGCTCAGCATCAGGTTGTTTAATTGGGCTCTCTCTGTTTTCCTAATGTGAGTATTCACTGCTATGAATTTCCCTTGTAAGACTGCTTTCATTTTGTCCCATAGATTCTGATATGTGGTATTGTCATTGTCATTTAATTGAAGGAACTGTCTGATTTCTTCTTTAATTTCCTCTGTGACCCATTGGTTATTCAGAAGGGTGTTGTTCAATTTCCATGTATTTATGAAATTCTTGGGGTTTCTTTTGTTACTGATCTCCAATTTCATCGCACTATGGTCTGATAATATACAGGGGATAACTTCAGTTCCTTTGCACTTAACCTAAATATGTTCTATGAGCGAGTATGTGGTCTATTTTGGAGAACAACCCATGTACAGCTGAGAAGAATGTTTATTCTGATTTTGTGGGGTAGAACACTCTGTAAACATCTATTAAGTTCATTTGTTCAAGAGTTTGACTGAGTTCTATTATTTTGTTGCTTGTTTTTTGTCTAGTTGACCTATCTATCTGTGGACATTGGGTCTTGAGGTCTCCAACTACTATTGTATTAGTGCTTATATGATTTTTCATGTCCATTAGTATTTGTTTTAAAAAGTTGGAAGCACTAGTTTTTGGTGCATAGATATTTATGATTGTCATCTCTTCCTCTTGGACTGTTCCCTTTACAAGGATGTAGTGTCCTTCTTTGTCTCTCCTAATCAGTGTGGGTTTGAAATCCACTTGGTCTGCAAAGAGGATAGCTACTCCTGCTTTTTTAGGGGGTTCCTGTCGCATGGAGTATTATTTTCCACCCTTTAACTTTCAGTCTATGAGTTTCTTTTTGAATTAGTGTGTTTCTTGTATGCAGCATATTGTTGGACCTTGCTTCTTGACCCATTCTGCCAGTCTATTTCTTTTGATTGGTGAGTTGAGACCATTAACATTGATGATTATAACTGATACGTATTGAGTTATCATTGTCATGACTTTTTCTTTTTGTTGGATTCTCCCCCTTTGCTTTTAATTTCTTGTCGTGCCCAATGGATTCATTCTGCTGGACTTCCTGGGATTGTGATCCTCCTTGTCTTTTCCTAGGATATTGTCTAAAATTTTTTGGAGTGCTGGTTTGGTATTCATGAAGTTCCTAAGGTGCTCTTTGTCATGAAAGTATCCTGTTTCACCATCAATTTTGAAAGATAGTTTTGCAGGGTACATCAATCTGGGTTGGAGGTCTTCCTTTAGGGCTTGAAATATGTCTCTCCAACGTCTTCTTGCCTTGAGGGTTTATGTTGAGAAGTCTGCTTTCCTTTGTATGTGATTTGTTTCTTTTCTCTAACTGCTTGTAGCACTTTGTTCTTCTGTTGAGTTTCTGGAATCCTAACTATTATATGCCTATGTGTACATTGTTTTTGATCAAGGCTAGTTGGAGTCCTATATGCCTCACTTATCTGTATATCAAGTTCTTTTTCCCTGCTTGGGAAGTTTTCTGCCATCACTTCTGTAAACAGTTTTTTAATGTCATCTGCACTCTCTCCTATATCTTCATTGTCTCCGATCAGTCTTATGTTCTTCTTTGCATCATCTAGCAGCTGCTGGATTGATTTCTCGTGGTCCCTTATAATTTTGAAGCAATTTTTCTTTTCCTGGTCACTAATTGCAATCTTATCTTCCATATCTGAAATTCTGTCTTCACATTGGCTCATTGTGCTGCGTAAACTTTCAGTGGGGTTTTTAATCTCCTGGAAATCTGTTTGCATCTGTTTTATAGCCTCCATTTGTTTCCCATGTTGGGATTCCATCATGTTCCTCAGCTCCTCTATTTTTTTATCTGTGTCCTCTCTAGATGTATTAATCATGTCTTCCACTATGGGCACAATCTCTGCTTCTATGTGAGAAATTATCTCTGATTTCATTTTTTCCAGATCCTCTTTCATTGCTAGTTCATTGAGTCCAGGTGGTTGAGTATCAAAGTGTTCCATCTCGTTTCCCTTTGGGGTTGCTGTAGGTGATCTGGAAGTCTGGTTCTGAGGCTTGTTTATCTGTCTTCTCATTTCGACGGGGGGTGGTGGTGGGGGGTGGGTATGCTGCTGGCGCCTGCTTGGCTTACCTCCTCTGTGCTGGGAGCAGTGGTAGGTTGGCCTGGAAGCCTCCTCTGCCCTGGGAGCTGTGGGATGCTGACCCAGCAGCCCCCTCCATGCCAACATTTCTTAATATCTGAAGAATTACTAAATAATTTCCAGTACCAAATAATTGGAATAATGATTTGCAAACTAAAGAAGAACAAATAGTAGGAGTGCTATGGATTTAGCTCAGTGGTTCCACCACCTGACTCACAAGCACAAGGTCCCGAGTTCAATCCCCGATACCAAAAAAAAAAGTAGGAATAGGAGAGATGGCAGCAGTTTACATTTATTGAGCATTACAATTAAGAACAATACAGTGTTTACTGAGTTCTTATATTGCTTATATATTACTATATAGGAAGCCTTAGGCTGAATACAGAAAAACTTATCTTGTTAATCTTTACAATCTTACTGGTATATAATGTCTAATAACATTATATGCCATGAAGTTTGCTATATAACAAGTGTTTATAAGCCTTTGTTAGTGAATGAATGAATCCTTAAAGAAGAAAATTATATAAAGCAGGTTCTTAACTCTGTTAATTAATAAAACTATGATAGTCCAAGGCAGCAGAAAGTAAATAAATTTGGAGAATGATGATGAGAGAAAAGTAAAAAACATTAAATGGACAAATGCCTAAATTTTATAGGTTGCAATGATAGCCAGCTGCAATGAATTTCTAGATGTACAATTAAGGATAAATGAAAAGAAAACACTGAATATGTTGAACAAAAGTCCAAATCGGATGACTATCAGGTAAAGAAATTACGTATGTTTTAAATAATTCTTAAGAAGTTTCATCTAATTAAGATAAATAATAAAAATGTTCCTGTATGTTTTTATATACAGATTTCCAATGGAAGGAAGAATTAAAACAAGAGAAATGAAAGTAAATTGGTAATTACTTTTTAAACATCTTAATATACTATTGGTTTATGATTCATAATTATGAAGGTTTTCACTTTTAGTTTTAAAGTATTTTAAATTTGTTTTCCTTAATAAAAAAAACATATTTATCTAAAAATGTGGAGTCAATATGTAGATGCAAAATTAATTTCTAAGAACTCTTAGGCTTTAACTATAATGAATTGTGAATATTTTTAATCAACAGCCATTTGTTGAGAATGTGTTCTTTTGATGCAAGGTGACCAATAGAAAACAAGCTTCTTATACTTATTATCAGGAGGACCATGCATATAAAAATACTGAAGCAGTATTAAAATACATATAATCAATATCTTTTCAATGGTAGTGGCATTCTGGGAGAGACATATACCAAAAGCCCAAATGAAGGAATGCATATATGATTGTGGATAACTTTTCTGTAAACAATGGGTAGTTTCAATAGAGAAGTAGTAATTGGAATAATAATTTAAGATTACTCTGTAACTTGTGACTTTTATCTAGTTTGTAATCACAAATACAGTGATATTCTTTTCTAATAGGAAATAATGGCAGTTAAGTAATGATTAAATCAGGTTTATTGTAAGAATTAAATGAAATAAGGTATTGATTCATTAAGAATTAGGTTTAGCCATTACCAGACCATTTGCATTTAATCTTCTTTGTGTAAAAGAAATCCAGATTTAAGCAGTGTAGCACTTGCATGATGGTGCCATATCATAACCTATGAGTTCACTGAAAAATTCCAGTAAAAGAAGACAGAGCTAGTGCTGAAGAGAGAAGATTGAGCACTTAAAGCTAGGAAATTAAGAAGGCAGAAACTTAAAAGCGTAAAAGCTTCAAACTAAAATGATTAGTATTACCTTTGAGAAGAATAGATTAGAAATTCAGCATATAACAGAGATATGAGAGAGTCACAAAAATTGGTACTGTTAGCCATCATCATCTACCAAAAGACTATATGTACATTTTTGATTAATGAAAGATAGCCCCCCATACACATTCTCTTCTTGCTATGCTTAAATAAAATGTAAGAGGTGGGGGATTATAACGTTTATCTAAATTATGATATATATCTGCCCGCCCCAAGCAAAAGACTGTATTATCCATTTTAAGACAAGGTTAATGGAAACACTGAAATTACAAATAAAGTGTTCCCAAGAAAATTTTTGTGGGAAATATCTTGATTTGATATGGGTGCAACAGAGTATACTGGAAAAAACACTGAGCAAAGAGCTCCAGGTTCCAGTTCTATCTTATTCCCTCATAAATAGCTTACTCCAACATAAATGTAGCCAAGTCACAGTTTATCTGTGCATTACTTATTCCATTTGTAAAATGAGAGAATTGGGCTGCATGACCTCTTTTCTATGATCCCTAAGAATTTTTGAATTGCTAGGGAAATAGAGCTAAGAAACAGAATATTAACTTCTTTAGTCCAAACTATAGCTATGCCTGAGGAAATGCATATAACAGAAAATTATTTTATTAGGATATTGGGCAGCTAAAATTCAATGAAATATCTCAAAGTAACCCAAAGAAATTGCCCTCCCTTAGCTGAAAGAGGAAAAAAATTCCTTTGCTGACTCATTCTATTGAGTCATATAAACAAAATCATTTCACCTCAAGTTACATCATTTAAATCAAAAGACCTAAGTACTAAGACCTAAATACTCAGAAAACTAAGCACTGTAAGATTATAGAACATCATTGCTTGCCTTATTTAGAGGCGAGAAACACAAAGCCCTGCCAGTGATCGGTACCTTCTGGCATAAATCCTGTTTTTCTCTCATCCCTATTTTATTACTGCTTCTTACAATAAGGTTTCCAACAAGGAAGTTTGATATTTGAAGTATCTTTTCTATTACTATAAATATTGCTTTAAATATCAATATTTCTTCAGAAGTATTTTTACTTCAGCAATTTTGCACATGCCCTATATTGTGTATCCCTAGATAGCTTCATAAGTTTTGTTTATGCAACATTTAAAATAACCACCTCATCCACGTTTTTCTTCATTAATAAACTGTGAGATTTTTGAAAGAGAAATTGAGTGGAAAAAAAAGAGTTAAAAAAAAAAGGACTGGGCTGGGTGTGTTGGCTTATGCCTGAAATCCCAGCACTTGGAAGGGTGAGGCAGGAGGATCACCATGAGTTCGAGGCCAGCTTGGGCTACATAGGGAGACCTTGTCTCTAAAAAAACAGAAAAGGACTGAACTTTTAAGAATTGGGAAAAGAAAGAACAAGAACAAAGACCTGGAACAATAATACAAGATATACAATCATGTAGTGTCACCGAAATCAAAGCGGAGAGAAATTCTAAGAAGGAATACTTCAGGCAGTGATGTCAAATATGTGATACTAACTTTCAAAAGGAAGTTATGAAATTTCTTTTTTCCCCAGTCTTATTCAGGCTCAGCTAGGATGCATTCCCATACAAGATTTTGCTTTGACACAAGACATCTCAAAGATTTTCAGAAGTGGCTCACGAATCACAAGATGTATGTAGCAGAATTAGTGGATTTTCACTATTTTTCTAGTTAACTATTATACTAGGTTTAATATTGGAAACTTTTTTTTTTAGGGTTATCAGACTTTGTGGCTGGTCAGGAAAAGAAGTTTGCTGCATTATTGAATAGTTTGATTTTAACTAAATGTTTTAGGTGTAAACTTTGGGAAAACTCTCTTTATGTATCCAAACAACTAGAAAAAATCGGTAGGTACTAATACAAGCAATGTCTACAATTTTTTTTTTTAGCAATGTCTACAATTTAGTTTGTGTTTCACTATTAAGCAAATTATTCTGTGATGATTATAGACCTTTAAAGAAAATGTGTTTATAAGCTATTATACTTTAGTTTTGAAAATCTAATTTTCTTTGCATCTGCTTAATGATTCCATATGAAACCAACTGAGTAGTGCATGAAAAATCTAACAAAAATACTTTCATTGTAAAGTTTGTTTTCTGGGCTGGGGATGTAGCTCATCGACCTGCCAGGCAACTACAAGGTCCTGAGATTGATCCCCCATATATATATATATATATATAGAGAGAGAGAGAGAGAGAGAGAGAGAGAGAGAGAGAGAGAGAGTTTGTTGTCATACCAAGTTTTAGTAATTAGGTGACTAACAATGTGATGCTGTCTCTTCCACTTCTATGACAAGTTTTTTGCTGTGATCTCAGTGACAAGATACAGAGTTAACAATCTTGGCCATTCCAAATTAATTACAGAAAACTGTGTCATTTATTTTTATCTTAACTATTTTCTGCTTTCACTTAGAATAGGATAGCAATACTTATCTTCACAGAGATTCTTTAGAAAAATGATTGTGCCTGATTATTTTCTCAGTGTTGAATCCTAGTATAAATATGGTAGACACTGAAAAACATTATAAAAAATGGGATCAGAGTAAAGGACTGTGTATTTTTCATTTGGTACCTTTGAATTTGTTAACCTAATCTTTCTTAAATAGCTATAGCTATGATTCAAAACAGAGAGCTTTTGTCACATGTGTCTTGGGGACATTAAAAATTAGGTAATGAGTCTTTGGGGATTTTCATATTATTCTCTAGCTCTTTTTTGAAGTCCTCCTTTTATTTCTGTGAAATTGGAAATCAGTGGGATAGTAGAACACTGACCAGAAGTCCTTAGGTGCTAAGGTGAAGGTGAGATTAGCCAGAAGAAGTAAAGTCAGGTCAAAATTGGATAGATATTTCTGATAGAAAGATTCATCTTTCTCCTGAAGCCCTAGCAAACCAAATGCCATATCACAAAGGCAAGTATTCTGAACTGGAAAGGAGGTTCCATACAACATTTGGAAAATAGCAATTTGCAGAAAAAATTGAAATAAGTTTCATAATGCTTGAAAAAGCCAGCCTTTCTGACTTTCTAGAATATTATCAGTGTGGGCATCCATCCTCTAGACTCTCAAACAGTAACTCATTTTTCATACGTACTCAGTATAGTCAAGCATTTCCAGAAGAAAACGGATACGATAAACAAGTGATATAATCAGAACAAAAGAGCAAATCTAAATTCTTTTTGAGCATGATGAATTTATTTTCAATAGTGACTGTAAACTAAAAAGTTAAAAGTTAGGGGCCAAGAGCTGAGTGGCGCCGCACCTGCCTGGCAAGTACAAGGTCCCAAGTTTGATCCTCAGTACCAGAAAAAAAAGAGTTTTGAGGGAAATGGAAATGACTGTTAAGGATCTATGAATACTAGAATCTATGTTGTAAGAATGACTAAGATAATACTCACGAATAGTTAAAATATGAATAAGAAAATAGAGGTGTCATACCTTCAGCAGTACTATATGTACCTTGGGCAGGGAGGTGATGTTTTAGAATTACACATTTATTATAGTATCTTCTATTTTGAGATTTGGATGAATTTATTTGTAAATATAAGAATTTTAAATTCCAGTTTCTGAAAGCATAAGGAAAGAGAAAAGGTCCAAGGTGTATTTAAGGAACAAATGAAAGCCAGTGTAACCGTGGAGTAGTCAGCAAGAGGAGAGTAGTAGAAAATTAGATGCAGGAAGTAAGCTGTGGTCAAGTCATACAGGTAAGGGAATTCAGCCACAGTAAGGAAATTGCCACTTCATTTTAAATGCAGTGTAAAGGCATTGGGAGTTTTAGGTGGAAGAGTAAAATTTTCTGGCTTAGGAATTTGAAACATCAAGCTTTACTTTTAAGACAGAAATGCTGAGAGAGACGTAGCTACCTGAAGCATTATTCCCACCATTGACTCATACTGTCTTTCTTTCAAACATAAGTACATATAAATATATGTGTTTGTTGGTGTTTGCCATATGGATGACATTCAGTAAAACTGAGAGTTGAGTCAACATGTAGACCAGAGATATCCTTTCTCTTATGAAGCAAATGTATCTTACTAAAATTTGAAAACTTGGGAAAAACTTTAAAATTAGTGTATTACAGTATTCTGTTTTGTGTTGCTATAATAAAATACCTGAAGCTGGATACTTTATAAAGGACAGACGTTTATTTCACTTACAATTCTGGAAATTCAAAAGCATGGTACTGGTGTCTGCTTGTTTCTTTTGAGGGCCTCATGGTAACAGCATCACAAGGGCAGAAGTGCACGTGAAAGAAATCACATGGAGAGTCTGGAACCAAAAGATTGAGAGGAATCAGGGCTTGCTTTTTTTTTTTTATATAACAACCCATTTTCATGGAAATTATCTCATTCCTACCAGACCCAAACCATTCCAAGATACCAGTATTAATCCTCTCAAGAGGGAGGAGCCCCAGTGACCTAATTACCTCTCATTACTAGGCCTTTCTTATTAAAATTCCACCACCTCAACACTGCTGTACGGAGGACCAAATCTACAGCACACAAACTTTTGGGAGACATGCTCAAACCATACACCATAAAGATTGACTGAATCTTTTAAAAAGTTTTTACTAATGTAGTGGTTAAGCAAATAGGTATAGATTTCATTTAAAAATTGCTCTTTGATGAATTTTCCACAGGTATAACATTGTCAAATGCCATGGTAAATGCAGGTTTGACATCCTTTAAGAAAATAGAAGAAACAGATGCAAGGGAACTTGAACTGGTGTGTAAAATTCACTTTTTCCTAATATTATCTGAATTCTATTTAAATTCCAAAACCTTATTTTTATATCTTTATTTATATTAAAATTATTTTATTTGTCACAGTCATAAGTATTTTCATTTACTAAGGTTTTGGGTGATAAATACTATTAATATTGTTAATTCTAAAAAATATCTTACTAAGAGTTTTAAGTGCTGTGCTAAGAAAATAATTATGTAAATATGTTTAGATTTTAAACAGATATCCCCCTTTTGGGACCCAGATAAAAGAAGCTGTGATATATCTGCCAAAATATGAACTTGAAGTAGAACAGGTAAAGATTTTCTTAAGTATTTTGATTGTCTTTTTGGAAATAAAACTACCCATATCTAGTCTAGGAGGGGAGTATTATTAGTAAGATTATTTTTTAACACTTTTTTATGCCTATCCTTTTTTGAAGATTGCAAGATATAGTGATACCAAGGCAGAAATATTGGTGACTGTTATATTAAGAAACTTTGAACAGCTACGGATTAAAAGAACGACACCAAATTCTCACTATACTACCTTAATCATAGGTGATGCAGATAATCAAGTGGTTTTTAAGCAAAAAATTATGTAAGTAATTATGAAATTTCCATTTGATTTTATTTCTAAGCATATATGTACTGTAAATTAAAAATTCCACTTTTTGCCCAGGGATTTAGCTCAGCGGTTTCGCCACCTGCTGCACAAGCGTAAGGACCCGAGTTTGATCCCTGGTACTAAAAAAAAAAAAAAAATTCCACTTTTTAGTGGAAGAGTAGTAAGATCACTATGGAACGAATTAAATTATATTTTCCTGAGATGATAATGGAGTAGTTTCTCTATTTGTATAGTATAGAAGGTATTAATATTGAGTCTATTGTTTCATATTCATATCCTCATGGACTAAAATAAGTGAATAGAAGACCTTTAGAAGATCTTTCTTATTCCACTGCCTTTTTTCCAGTCGTTCAGGCCTTACTGCTCTTTGGATATAGTCATCCTCTTACTCAGCTTAAAATGTATTTTCAACTTCCAAATTGAAACCTAAACAACTAAAGGAAAAGGGGCCGGGGATTTAGCTCAGTGGTTTCGCCGCCTACTGCGCAAGTGCAAGGACCCGAGTTCGATCCCCGGTACCAAAAAAAAAAACTAAAGGAAAGACCCTCCTTTATGGCTAATTCTCTAACATGCCATTCTATAATTTTCACTTTAGCATTTTTCTAGATACTATTATTTTTTCCAAGGATATTATAAACAAACTTTAAGGATATCAATTGCAGCTATGTCTAATACTTTTTAATACTTAGATTCAAAATATTGAATTTTTTGATATTTATATGATACAGGTGTTTTCCTCATACACACATACTGTAGAGAAGGAAATTAAAACAAAGACATTTCATCACTTCTTCCAAGGTCAGATAGCTAGTTAATAGCAAAGTCTAGATTTGATCCAAAGCATTCCAGTTCCAGAGACTGTGCTATAGCCTCCTAACCATATTACTTACTTGTCAGTTCAGGAAAGGCAGTAACTCTGAAATGGGACTCTCCAAATTGTTTCTATTCACATGCAGAATAATAGGATATTCTTTTCACTGGTAATTACTCCCACACCACTGTATAACTCTTTGTTCTTGTGACTATTAAATCGAATGGTAGCCCCAACTATAAGAGACTAACCTATGAGGTGTGATTGAAAAATAGAGTGAATGGTTAAATTTTAAAAGATTTATTACAGTAAAAGACACATAGTCATTAATCTCCTTAATACTTCCCCTCACTTTGAATACACTTTTCCCATCATGCTTGCCACTTTCCTAAGCCTTTCTAGAAGTTCTCTTTCATAAGAGTCTTTAGTAGCACTGTCATGACTGTCTCGATCTGAATCAATTCAAAATGTTTACCTTTAATGGTCATTTTGACTTTGGAGAAGAACCAGAAGTCACAGAGTGTCAGATCCCATGAATAAAGTGGATGAAGACACACCATGTTTTTATGCCTTTCCATGGGATGACACTTGGCAACAGCATTTGCCATATTTTTTATCACACTTCATAAAAACAGTCATTCAAGAGGACTTACAAAACTGCTTCAAATAGTGGCAAGGATGATGAGATAAGTTATGGGAAGTTTTGAGGGGGGTTAATGGCAATGTGTCTTTTACTAGTAAACACAGAATCCACCAAAAAAGTGTGTATATCACGAAAAGAAAGACTTGTATAAATATTTTAATACTAAATTTATTGAGACATCATGAGATTAATACAAATTACTTTTGACCTTGACAATTACAGGAGGTGCTCAAAGTGGTGGCCATTAGCTTTCAGACACTTATTAGTACAGTGAACTGCTAATATGTGTATACATTTTTTTTGGCAGGCTATTTAAAAAAATTTAAACATTCACCATATATTTTGATCATACTTAATAAGTTCAATCATATAATTGGCTGTTGCTTTGTGCTATTTATTATTAAATACAAACTATTTCAGATCAATTTAAAGATATTTAATAAATGTAATTTACATATAGCCAGTTTAAAGTGGTAGTGATGTAGGGGCAAGCTCATGTGTTATTGATAGCAGTTACACATTCCAGGTAGAATCAGTGCAACTTGGAATCACATATACTTAAGAAAATTATGCTCAAGATAGCCCCATTGCCAATGTACTGGTGCATGTCTGTAATCTAGTTATTTGAGAGAGGCTGAGGCAGAAGGATCACAAGTTTGAAGCCAGCCTGGGCAACTTAGCAAGACCTTGTCTCAAAATAAAATTTTTAAATATGGGTTAGGCATTTAGGTCAGTGGTATAGCACTTGCCTAGCATGCATGAGGTCCTCTGTTTTATCCCTACTACCACAAAAAAAAAATTTTTTAAAGATAGCTTGGGGCTGGAGATTTAGCTTAGTGGCACCATGCATGCCTCACAAGCACAAGGTCCTGAGTTTGATCCCAGGTACCGGAAAAATAAATAAATAAATAAATAAATAAATAAATAAACAAACAAACAAACAAACAAAAAGATAGCCTCCTCATTGTCTTAGGATATTATCTAAAATTTTTTGGAGTTCTGGTTTGGTATTCATGAAGTTCCTATGGTACTCTTTGTCATGAAAGTGTCTTATTTCTCCATCAATTTTGAAATATTGTTTTGCAGGGTACATCAATCTGAGTTGGAGGCTGTTTTCCTTTAGGGCTTGAATATATCACTCCAAGTTCTTCTTGCCTTGAGGGTTTGCATTGAGAAGTCTGCTGTGATTCTGATGGGCTTTCCTTTGTATGTGATTTGTTTCTTTTTTCTAACTGCTTGTAGCACTTTGTTCTTCTGTTGGGTTTCTGGAATCTTAACAATTATATGCCTATGTGTACATTTTTTTTTGATCAAGGCTAGTTGGAGTCCTATATGCCTCGTTTATCTGTATGTCAAGTTCTTTTCCCCTGCTTGGGAAGTTTTCTGCCACCACTTCTGTGAACAGTGTTTTAATGTCATCTGAACTCTCTCCTGTTTCTTCATTGTCTCCGATCAGTCTTATGTTCTTCTTCTTTGCATCGTCTAGCAGCTGCTGGATTGATTTCTCATGGTCCCTTACAATTTTGAAGCAATTTTTCTTTTCCTGGTCACTAATTGCAATCTTATCTTCTATATCTGAAATTCTGTCCTCACATTGGCTCACTGTGCTGCGTAAACTTTCAGTGGAGTTTTTAATCTCCTGGAAATCTGTTTGTATCTGTTTTATGGATTCCATTTGTTTCCTATGTTGGGATTCCATCATGTTCCTCAGCTCGTCTATTTTTTTTATCTGTTTCCTCTCTAGATGTATTAATCATGTCTTCCACTATGGGCACAATCTCTGCTTTTATGTGAGAAATTATTTCTGATTTCATTTTTTCCAGATCCTCTTTTGTTGCCAGTTCAGGGAGTCCAGGTGGTAGAGTAGATTTTTCCATCTCCTTTCCCTTTGGGCTTGTTGTAG
The DNA here is from genome assembly GCF_053883595.1 of Heterocephalus glaber. NCBI lineage: Eukaryota > Metazoa > Chordata > Mammalia > Rodentia > Bathyergidae > Heterocephalus > Heterocephalus glaber. The sequence goes on along the minus strand of NW_028258296.1, from coordinate 26,292,639 downwards.
GTGATCTGGAAATCTGGTTTTGAGACTTGTTTACTTGTCTCCTCATTTCAATGGGGGGGGTTGCTGCTGCCACCCAGCTTACCTCTTCAGCACTGGGCCGGGCTCTGCTCCTCTGTGCTGGGGACAGTGCTATGGCAGCTGGAAAAGCTCAGCTGCTTGGTGCTGGGTATAAAAAGATAGCTTAATCATTCTCCCTACTCAGAGTTGAGAGGAACTAGTAGTTTTCAGTAATCAATTTCAGTTTACTACTAGAAAAGACCTGTCTTAGGAACAATCAGCCCTTGAAAATTAATATACTATTTCATTTAATATTTGGACCACTATTTAAAATATCTATTTCCATTTTTCAGTGATTCTGTTTTGCTAAAAGCTGGAAATTGGATGAAAAAGATTGATGTGAGGAGAGCTCTTATATCTGAAGATCTTAGCATAAATCTAATTAGCTCTGATTTGGGTAAGTTAAAGTGGTGAAGTTATAAAAGATATGACAGCATTTAAAATTATTTCCTTTATACTGATACAAAAATTACATGTAAAAATATATTTAGATATTATGAATAAATTTTAAGGGATGTTTCATATATTTCTATATGGAAACTATAGCATGGCCAGGATAATATAATTCAAATTTTAATTGTTCAGTCATAGACATTTTGGTTTTTTTCCTTAAATTCTTTTATTGGTACATTTTAGGTACACAATACATTTACATTTATCATTGGGTACTTGCCCCTATACATGATGTATCTTGGTTCTTATTTTTTCCCCATTCCCTGTCCTCCCTTCACCCCCTCCACCCTTCCCTATTTACAAAGACTGTTTGCATTTTATTTTTTAAGGTAATTAAGTGTCATTTGTTGTAGGAACATTGATTTTTGTAATTATAGATGTATAAATTATCATTGATGTATTTTTTAACCTTTTAAATATATTTAAATTTTCTGGGCACATATATGGGCTTATATGACTTCTACAGCATTTGTATATGTTTTTCTGTTTTTAGTTGGACTTGATATTCAGCAGAAATTTACAGTCTTTTACTCAGGACCCAGGTGGTTTGGAAATCAAATCATTGTACAAAGAAAATCAGAAACAGAGATTTCCCATTCTAAATATCCAGATAGATCTACTGTAGCAGAACCTAATAAAGGTAAATAGCTCTATTGATTTCTGTTCTATATTAAAACACCAAATGGCCAAGGAAGTATCAACATTAGTACTGCTTCACTCAGGTTGTGGATACTCGGGAATTACATATTTAGGCCTTGCAGTACTCACATTAATAATATATAATAGGAATTCTTCCTTATAATTAATATTTGTCAAATTGAGGTGATTTGGAGGAGCATAGATTATTGGATTAGTCTTTTTTATACACTTTCCCTTTTTCATACCTACTTCATTCTTATGGCCATTGTCAGAAAAATGTGATTTACAAGAATCTAGTGACTGGATAAGGTAAACTAGAGTAAAAATGAATTTAAATTTTGTGAGAATTTTATACATAAACAGAAGTGTGTAACGACCTCTCATATTCATTAGCCACCTTTAACAACGATCAACTTGGGGCCGGCTATTTAGTTCAGTGGTTCTGCCGCCTGCCTTGCAAGCTCAAGGATCCAAGTTTGATAACCGGTAACAAAAAAAAACAATGATTAACTTGTGACTAATATTGTTTTACCTGTACCTTACTTTAATTTTCCCTTTAATATTTTAAAGCAACCTTAGGTATATTATTCCTTCTGTAAATGTTTTATTATAGGTCTGTAAATGGTAAAGATTTTTTTTAAACTATGTTAGTTATCTATATATAAAATTAATGTCATTCAATATAGGCGTGATGTTCAAATTACTAATTTTCTGATTAATGTTTTAATATACAACATCTTGATATACCAGATTGGCTTCTAAGTCCTTTTGTCATGGCCCTCATAGTTTTGACAACTTCTTTGCTGTGCAGGGAAATATACTCTTCCAGGCACATCTTGTATTTCTATCTTCAGGTCTGTAATAAGGTTTTTCTCCCATAAGACTTGGTTTCTTTTAATGTTAGTAGTTTTTTCACATCACAATCTGTGTCCTGGAGGAGCACATTGTCATTGAATGTTAATTATCTCTTGGATTTTTCCATGCAGTTAGGAAATTTGTGTCTTTTTGTTTTGTTTTAATAAAACACATCAGATAAATAGACAAAATACATCATATTTATATGTATAATTCATACTTATACATTCAAATCAAATTCAGAGCCATAGGCTTTATCCTTAAACTCAGTTATTTGTATCTCCTTTATGTCATGCTGAGAAATTTTGTTTTCAGTAATTCAGAAACTGATACAATGTCACCACTTCTCCATCATTGGTACACATACTACATACAATAAATAATCTGAGAATAGAAACACCAGGCTACCACTCTTTTTAACAATTTTAATGTATTTTTTATTTTAATGTAATATAAGTAGATATTAATAAAATGTAAAGAAGCACTCTGCTTCTATGAAAAAGTAAAAGAAAATTTCCTAGAAAAATAATTAGAGATAACAATAGTTAATACACTGTGTATTATACTCTTAAAAGAATGGCAAAAATTTTACTCAGAGTCCAAGTCATAGATAAAAAAGACCCTTAAAGAGAAGGAACAAATAAAACCACAGGACTTTCTCTTCAATGAACTAAGAGAAACTAGTAGAATAAATGAAACAAATTAGTCTATATATTAAAATGTTTTAAAAAGCAATAGAATATATAATTTGGGGAATTATTTGGACTTTTCCCTACTTCCTATTTATCCATTCCCTCTGTCTTTCTCTCTGTCTCTCCCTATTTTGTTTAATTTAAACTTCTGTGCCTGACTCATTTTTCTTAACATTATATTCTCAAGTTGCATCCATTTGCCTATGAATGCCTCAAGTTTATCTTTCTTTATGGCAGAGTAGTACTCTGTTGTGTATAAATGTGTATACCACATTTTCTTTATCCATTCATCTGTTGATGGACACATACATTATTTCCAAGATCTAAGTGTTATAAATTATACTGCTATAAACATGGGTATGCATATATCCCTGTAATATGATGACCTTAACTCTTTTGGGAAGATACTTAGAAGGGGACAGCTGAATCAAAAGGAATTTCTAGTTTTAGTTTTTTCAGGAATCTCGACACTGATTTCCATAGTGGTTATACTAGTCTACATTCCCACCAACAATGTAGTGGAAGGGTTCCTTTCCTCCCACATTTTCTCCAGCATTTGTTATTATTTTATTTCTTGATGATAGCCATTCTTTCTGGGGTCAGATGGTATCTCAATGTAGTTGTAATTTGTATTTCTCTAATAGCCGGTGATGTTGAACATTTTTTCATGTATTTATTGGCCATTTGTACTTCTGAGAAGTGTCTATTCATTTTTGTTGCTTATCTTTTATTGGGTCTTTTATTTTGGGCAGTCTAATTTTTTGAATGGTTTATGTATTCTAGATGTTAGTCCTCTGTCCAAGTAATAGCTGGCAAAATATTTTTCCCATTCTCCAGGTTGTCTCTTCACTCTATTAATTGTTTCCTTTGCTGTAAGAAGCTTTTTAATTTGTTGATTCTCACCATTATTTTTTGTGCCGTTGGGGTTCTGTTCAGAAAGTCCTTGCCCATGTCTTCAATATTTTTACCTATTTTATCTTCCAGTAGATTAAGTGTTTCTGTTTTAGTATTTAGATCTTTGATCCATTTCAGTACATGATGAGAAATATAGGTGTCTAGATTCAGTCTTCAGGATGTCGATATCCAGTTTTCCCAGCACCATTTAATAACAAGGGTATTTTTCTTCCAGTTTATGTTTTTGGTCCTTTGTCAAAGATCAAACAGCTCAAGGTTGTTTCTGCATCCTCTATTCTGTTCTATTGATCCACATTCCTAATTTTGTGCTAGTACCATGTGACATTTTTGAGCAGTCAAGTTACCTCATTAAAGCTCTGCTTTAGGGCTGGGGATTCAGCTCAGTGGTTCAGCTGCCTGCTTCAAAAGCACAAGGACCTGAGTTCGATCCCTGGTACCAAAAAACCCCCCCAAAACTATGCTTTAATTATATGGAATTAGAATAGTACTTCATTGTGTGTACATACCACATTTTCTTTACCCATTTATCTGTTGATGGACAGATAAATCTGCTTTCAAGATTTAGCTATTTTTGTTGTGCTAAAAACATGGGTATGGATGTATCATTGTAATATGATGTCTTTAACTCTTTCAAGAAGATAGCTAGAAGGGAAATAGCTGGGCCAAATGGAATTTCTAGTTTTAGTTTTTTTGAGGAACCTTCATACTGATTTTTATAGTGATTTACTAGTTCACATTCCCATCAACAACATAGGTTTCTTTTTCTCCACAGCCTCATTAACATTTGTTATTATTTGATTTCTTGATGATAACCATTCTTTCTGGAGTAAGATGGTATCTCAGTGCTGTTTTAATTTTCATTTCTATAATGGCCAGAGATGTTGAACATTTTTTTCATGTATTTATTGGCTAATTGTACTTCTTCTGAGAAGTGTCTATTCATGTCAGTTGACCATTTCTTGATTGGGTCTTTATTTCAAGGGTCAGATTTTTTTTTCGGTTTTTTTATTTATTCTAGATGTTAGTCCTCTGTCCAAGGAAGGGTTAGTCAAAATTTTTCCCATTCTGCAGGTTGTTTCTTCACTCTGTTGTTTCCTTTGCTGTGTAGAAGCTTTTTAATTAGATATGATCTCATCTGTTTATTTTTAAATTAATTTTATTGGTACATTTTAGGTATACAATATAATGACATTCATCATTGGAAATTTGCACCTTTACATAATCTCTCTTGGTTCTTATTTTTTCCCCATTCCCCTGCCCTCCCTTCAACCCCTCCATCCCTCCATATTTACATTTGTTTATTCTTGATGTTATTTCTTGTGCAACTGGGGTTCTGTTCAGAAAATCCTTGCCTAGCCTGTCTTCAAGAGTTTTATGTATTTTATCTACCAACAAATTGTTTCTGTTTTAATACGTAGATCTTTGATCCATTTTTAGTTTAGTGTACTACATGATGAGAGATATGTATCTAGATTCAATCTTCTCCAAAAGTAACCACATACTAACCCATAAAGCATGCTTAAATATAAAGAATTTAAAGTATCTGATGCCTATTCAGATCATAGTACAATGAAACTAGAAAGCAGTTGCAAAAGAAACCACAGAATTATGCAAACAGATGGATATTAAACAATACATTTGAATAATCAAGGAGTCATGAGAGAAATAAAGGAAGAAATTAAATAGTTCTGATAATCAAATGATAATGCCACTACAATATACCAGATCCTATGAGGCACAGTGAAAGCAATCCATGAAGGAGGTTTGTAGCTGTAAATGCCCAGAAAAATAGAATAAGACCAAATAAACAACCTAATCATGCATCTAATGTCCAATAAAAATAAGAACCATTCAAATCCAAAGGTAGTACAGGATGGAAATTATAAAGACCAGAGCAGAAGTTAATAAAATTGAGACTAGAAAAACAAATGGTAGAAGTCTAAGCAAGCTTGTATATCAGTTTGCATTCCTGACAAGACCTGCCAACTCTGCCTAGAAATTTTTGGGAGCCCTCAGAATCTCTCCTTTACCTTCACATTTCCATTAGTTTTTGCTACTGGGGACAAATGTGCATGTAGTCCTTGTCCGCCACCTTGTGGCAGTGTTTAAAAATGCATCTTGGGTTGAGACGAAGGCAAGTTCTTACTCCTTATTGCAAAAACAATACTTTACAAAGGGCCAGGGATTTAGCTCAGTTGTGCTGCGCCTGCCTCGCAAGGGCAAGGTCCTGAGTTCAATCCCTGGTACTAGGAAAAAAAAAAAAAAAAGAACATTTCCTCCTAGTCTTTCAACCCAAAATAATGTTTCTTCTCTCAATAAATTAAATTAATCCTTTGGGGAGAATGATGTATAATTCAGAAGTATAATAATTGAGAGACCAGGATCTGAAATTAGATGAGAAGATTTTGCTACTTATTAGCAGCATAGTCTTGACGTGTTACTTAACCTCTATATGAATTAGTTTTCTCATATGTGAGATGGACATATAATAGGAATACCTTAACACAGACAACTATAGATGACTAGATATTTGAGGAAAATATAGAACATGTGAAAGTACAAGATGAGTAAACAAAGTAAATGAAAGAGTAACAAGATAAGTCAGGAATTAATAACACTTAATATAAAACCTGAAGTATTCATCTCAGAGAAATTAAAGATTAGATTGCAACCACAAAGCGAAATAAGGTGCCATAAAAGAATAAGCACAGACAAAATCTGTGATTGGAAAAATAAAACACTTGAGGGCTAAAAGATAAAGTCAGTACAATCTAAATGAAAGCAAAAAGACTGAGGCAGAAAACATAAGATTTAAAGGGGCAGTTTAGAAGCCTAATATTTGTCTAACAAGTGTTTCAGAAAGAGAAATCAAACAATTCCAAAGAAAAAAATTGAAAAAAACCTTCTAGACCTAAAGTAAGACAGAAATCGTCTCATCAAAAAGGCTTTCTTAATGCTAGTTAGGATGAATAAAAGATCTACAAACAAGGCAACATTTCAGAGAAATGTTTTTAAAGAGAAAATCATAAATGCTTCCAAGAAACAAAAATCAAGATTGTAATAATCATTTTATCAACAACACTAGATAATAGAAGAGAATGGACTTTACATTCCAGGGGAATAAGTGATTTCCAATCCTTTGCTCTAACCAAACCAAACTCTTGAGTGTGAAAGTAAAACAAAGACTCTTACTAAATTGAAAGGTCCAGAAACTCAAACTCGCACATCCATTCTTAGGCAGTTGCTTGAGGATGAGTACCTGTAAAACAAAGGAGTTGATCAGGAATGAAAAAGTCAGAGAATCCAGATATGATGGATTCAGCTCATAAGCTTAATGGAAGCAAGTTCCAAGATGACAGCTATTAGACAAGCTTCTGTTGCATTAGGCGGATAATGGAAGGCTCAGGGAAGGAGGTATCTATGAGGAGAGAAAAAGTGAGTGAGGTGTTTTCTTATATTTGTCTTTATTCCTGAAATATTGAGTGAACATTAAGAAAATTAAGGTAGGTATTTCTAGACTAAATGGAAGGCAATAAAACTTCAGAGAAAGCAAAATGCTTCTCAAGAAAGAAAGGTACTACAAACAAAAGACTTACTGAGAAATGGGGCAAACAATTCCTATCACAATAGCATCCACAAAATTGAAATACCTAGGAATCAACCTAATGAAAGAAATGAAAGACGTCTACTCTGAAAACTATAGCACTCTGAAAAAAAGAGATCAAAGATGATATCAGAAAATGGAAAGACGGGGCCGGGGATTTAGCTCAGTGGTTCCGGCACCTGCCTCGCAAGCGCAAGGTCCCGAGTTCGATCCTCAGTACCAAAAAAAAAAAAAAAAAAAGAAAGAAAGAAAATGGAAAGACATGCTTTCCTCCTGTGTAGGAAAATCCAACATAGTGAAAATAGCCATACTTCCAAAACTGCTATATAGATTCAATGCAATACCAGTTGAAATTCCAGCAGTGCACTTCACAGACCTTGAAAAAACAATCCAAAAATTCATTTGGCACTAGAAGAGACCTAGAATAGCAAAAGCAATTCTAGGCAATAAAGACAAGGTAGGGGTATCACAATCCTCAACTTGAAATGGTATATTTCACAGAACTAGACAAAACAATCCAAAAATTCATTTGGAACCAGAAGAGACCCAGAATAGCAAAAGCAATTTTAGGCAACAAAGACATGATGAGGGTATCACAATCCCCAATGTGAAACTATACTACAAAGCTACTGTGATAAAAACTGCATGGTACTGTCAAAGACACAGACCTGAGGACCAGTGGAACAGATTAGAAGATGCACAAACAACTCCAGACACACTCAGCCACCTCATCTTCAACAAAGGAGCCAAACACACTCACTAGAGGAAAGATAGCCTCTTTAATAAATGGTGCTGGAAAAATTGGGTTTCAACTTGCCAGAGATTACAGATAGACCTATATCTCTCACCATCCACTAAACTAAAATCAAAATGGATTAAAGATTAAATATTAAAACAGAAACACTAAACCAGCTGGAAGAAGAGTTAGGGAGAACTCTTGAAGAAGTTAGGTAGAACGCATTGGCATAGGAAAAGATTTTATGAACAAAACCTCAGTTGCATATGAACTAGCACAAAAAATCAACAAGTGGGATCTCTTATTAAAAAGCTTCTGCACAGCAAGAGAAACCACTAAAAGTGTGAAGAGAAAACCCACAACGAGGGAAAAAGTTTTCACCTGCTGTTCCTCAGACAAAGGTCTACTATCTAGAATATATAATGAACTTTAAAAACTCAGACCTCCCAAATCCAACAATGGCCATCTGACATGAACAGACATTTGTCAAAGAAGTAGAAATAGCAAATAAACATATGAAAAAATGTTCAACATCACTGGTCATTCAAGAGATGCAAATGAAAACAATGCTGAGATTCCACCCCAGAAAGAATGGCTGCTATCATGAAATCAACCAACAACAAAATTATGGCAAGGCTGTGGAGGAAAAGGACCCCTGCTCCACTGCTGGTGGGAATGTAGACTGGTGCAACCACTGTGGAAATCAGTATGGAGATACCTCAATGAACTAGGACTGGAAGTCCCATTTGACCCAGCTATTCCCCTGCTGGTATCTTCCCCAAAGAATTAAAAGAATCATACCACAGTGATATATGTGCACCCATGTTCATAACAGCACAGTTTGTAATAGCTAAAACTTGGAAACAGCCCAATTGCCCATCAACTGGAGACTGGATAAAGAAAATGTATTGTTTTTTTTTTTATAAAATGGAGTACTGCTCAGCCATAAAGAATGAGAAATTAGAGATATTTATAGCTAAATGGATGTACATTGAGGCGATACTGTGAAGTGAAATAAATAGGACACACATATGTAAATACCAAATAGTTTCTCTGGTGTGAGAAACTGGAAGTGTAAATTAGGACTAAAAAGTATAATACATAATGTGAAATAGGAGGAAAAGGTGCAAAGTGAAAGGGGAAGTGGGAGGAGTGGGGAAAAGGAAAGAAGGGAATGGAATTAATATGAGAAAATGAAAAAATGGAAACAAAGTCTTTGTAAATAGGGAAGGGTGGAGGGGTTGAAGGGAGAGCAGGGGAATGGGGAAAAAAATAAGAACCAAAATAGATTATGTAATGGTACAAATTTCTGATGATGAATGTCATTATATTGTATACCTAAAATGTACCAATAAAATTAATTTTAAAAAAAAGAAAAAAGAAAGGTACTATGTTTGATTCTTATTTAAATGTATTTTTACCTCGTATATGTCTCTCAAATCAACCCATTTTTTCTGACTCTGCTACTATCATCACCATAGACTGAGCTACCCAGGTTGTTGGCCTACATTTCTATAGTAGTTTTTAGCTAGTTTTGTTGCAACCATTATGTCTTATTTCAATTCTCTTCTCCCTGTTACACACTATAGAGTGATGTTTTTCAAAATATAAATCTCATGTGTCCCCTTGTTGGTTAAAACACATCAATGGCTTCCTATATCTCTCTTAGAGTCTAAATTATTGGCATTCCCTACAAGGTTCCACATAGTTATATGATCAACCAGTCTCTGGGGCCAGATGATATGAGAGGTGGGTTGATTTGTTTCTGAGGTGTGAACTCTGTGCTGCAGCTAAGCCATGGTATAGCCTACAGCTGTACCCAAAAGGGGTAAAGTAGAAAGTACTTTACTGGAAACAGGAAAGAAAATGAGATACTGCTTCATGGCAGCCTCATACAAGCTCGTTAGGAGTCAGATCGGAAACTGCTCCTCATTAGACTGCCCTTCTTGCCATGTTCTAAGCAGGATCACAGGGATTCTGCCAATCGTTGAGCCTTACTTATGTGACCTATGGGACATACAATTGCCAGGATACTGTGGTGGAACTGTCCCTCTGCAAACATATGCTGCCTTTTCTACCAATACAGTGGCATATGTTCTTTCTTACTTGCTGAACAGTAGCCACAATAATCTTTCATTTTCTCCAGTGGGCCATGTTTTCCCTTGTCATAGAAGTTTACAGAATATGTCATGGTATTCTGCCTGAAATTCCCTTTCTCCTATCTCTTTGCCTTTTCACACCCATCATTTCTTCAGTCTTATCTCCAACATTCTTGACCAGGACAGCACACCCTGTTATCAGATAGCATAGAGTACCTCTCCTTCATAGCACACAGACAGTTATAATTGTTTGTATGATCTTGAATTAATGTAATAGTAGATATAATGCACACATTTAATATATTAGCATACCACTTTTTTATTTATATATTATTTGGTACATTTTAGGTATACAGTACATTTACATCTATCATTGGTTGTTTGCACCTGAACATGATGTATCTTAGTTCTTACTTTTACCCCCATTACCTATGTGCCCTTCACCCCCACCACCCTTCCCTATTTACATAGACTTTGTTTCCATTTTTTTTCTTTCTCATAATTTTTCCTTTCCCATAATTTTTCCTTTCCTTTCTTACCTTTCCCCTTCCCCTCCCACCACCCCTACCCCTTTGGACCTTTTCCTATTTCAAATTATCAGTTATTTCTTTTAATCATTTTCATCCTTATTTACACTTTCAGTTTCTCACACTAGAGATACTATTTGGTATTTACACATGTGTGCCCTATTTATTTCACTTAAGAGTATGGCCTCAATATGCATCTGTTTATCTATAAATGACTAGTTTCTTGTTCTTTATGGCTGAGTAGTACTCCATTTTATTAAAAAACCCACATCTTTATCCAGTTTCTAGTTGATGGGCACTTGGGCTGTTTCCAAACCTTAGCTATTACAAACTGTGCCACTATAAACATAGGTGCACATATATCGCTGTGGTATGATTCTTTTCATTCTTTGGGTAAGATACCCAGCAGGGGAATAGCTGGGTCAAATGAGACCTCTAGTCCTAGTACTTTGAGGTATCTCCATACGGATTCCCACAGTGGCTGCACCAGTCTGCACTCCCAACAACAATGGAGAAGGGTTCCTTTCTCTCCACACCCCCACCAGCATTTGTTATTGGTTGATTTCTTGATAGCAGCTATTCTTTGTAGGGTAAGGTGGAATCTCAGTGTTCTTTTCATCTGCATCTCTCAAATGACCGGTGATGTTGAACATTTTTTCATATGTTTATTTGCTGTTTTTACTTCTTTGTCTGAGAAATGTCTGTTCATTTCAGATCCCCATTTTTGAATTGGGTCTTTGAATTGGGGGGTCTGATTTTTTTCAATTCTTTATATATTCTAGATAGTAAACCTTTGTCTGAGGTACAGGTCCTAAAATTTTCTTCCCATATTGTAGGTTGTCTCTTAACTCTGTTGGTAGTTTCTTTTGCAGTGCAGAAGCTTTTTAATAAGATGACATCCCAGTTGTTGATTCTTTGTGTTAGCTCCCATGCTACTGAAGTTTTGTTCATAAAGTGTTTTCCTATGCCAATGTCATTGAGAGTTCTACCTAACTTATCTTCCAGCAAGTTTACTGTTTCTGTCTTGATATTTAGCTCTTTAATCCACTTTGATCTTAGTTTAGCGCATGGTGATAGGTATGGGTCTAGCTTTAATCTTTGGCAGGTTGAAATCCAGTTTTTCCAACACCATTTATTGAACAGGCTATCTTTCCTCCAATGAGGGTGGTTGGCTCCTTTGTCAAAGATGAGGTGGCTAAGTATGTCTGGAGTTGTTTCTGCATCTTCTAATCTATTCCACTGATCTTCGGGTCTGTTTCTTTGCCAGTACCATGCTGTTTTTATCACAGTAGCTTTGTAGTATAGTTTCAACTTGGGGATTGTGATACTCCCAGCCATGTCTCTGTTGCCTAGAATTACTTTTGCTATTCTAGGTTTCTTCTGCTTCCAAATGAATTTTTGTATTGTTTTCTCTAGTTCTGTGAAGTATATTGTTGGAATTTCAATTGGTATTGCATTAAATCTATATAGTAGTTTTGGAAGTATGGCCTTTTTCACTGTATCGATTCTTCCTACCCAGGAACAAGGGATATTGTTCCATTTTCTTAGGTCCTCTTCAGTCTCCTTCTTCAGAGTGCTGTAGTTTGCAGTGTAGAGGTCTTTTGCTTCCATTGTTAGGTTGATTCCTAGATATTTCATTTTTTTAGATGCTGTTGTAAAAGGAATTATTTCCCAAATTTCTCTCTCAATGGGTCTGCTATTTGCGTATAAGAACATTATTGTTTTTTGAGTGTTGAACTTATATCCAGCTACTCTACTGAATCTGTCAATTAGGTCTAGAAGACTTTTGACTGAGTTTTTTTGGGTCTTCTATGTAAAGTATCATATCATCAGCAAATAATGACAGTTTCACTTCTTTCTTTCCTATCTTTATTCCTTTAATTTCTTTCTCTTGTCTGATTACTATGGGTAATGTTTCCAGAATAATATTGAACAGGAGTGGTGATAGTGGGCATCCTTGTCTTGTTCCTGATTTTGGCATGAAAGTTTTCAGTTTTTGACCATTTAGTGTGGTGTTGGCTGTTGGTTTTTCATAGATAGCCTTAATCAGGTTGAGATAAAGACTTTCTATTCCAATTTTCTATAGCGTTTTTATCATGAATGGGTGCTGGATTTTGTCAAATGCCTTTTCTGCATCTATTGAGATGAGCATATGGTTTTTGTCCTTGACTCTGTTAATATAGTGTATTACATTTATTGATTTACATATGTTGAACCATCCTTGCATCCCTGGGATAAATCTGACTTGGTCAGGTTGTATGATCTTCTTGATGACCCTCTGTATTCTGTTTGCCAGTATCTTGTTGAGGATTTTTGCATCTATGTTCATTAGGGAGATTGATCTGTAGTTCTCTTTGTGGGTTGGGTCTTTCCCTGGTTTTGGAATTAAAGTAACACTTATTTCCAGGAAAGAATTTGGAAGCCTTGCTTCCCTTTCAATTTCCTTGATGAGTTTAAAGAGTAATGGCATTAGTTCTTCTTTAAATGTCCTGTAGAATTCAGCAGTGAACCCATCAGGACCTGGGGTTTTCTTTGTTGGTAAATTTTTTATTATATTTTCAGTTTCATTCATTGTTATTGGGGTGTTTAGAATTTCTATATCTTCTTCATTTAACTTTGGCAATTCATATGTATCTAGGAATCTGTCCATTTCTTCTGTATCTTCCCTTTTATTAGAGTACAGGTTCTCAAAGTAGGTATTGATGATCCTCTGAATTTCTGCTGGATCTGTTGTGGCTTCACCTTTTTCATTCTTAATTGCATGAATTTGAGCCTTTTTTTCCTTTTTATGATAAGGTTGGCTAAAGGTTTATCGATTTTATTTATTCTTTCAAAAAACCAACTCTTTGATTCATTGATTTTCTGTATCGTTCTCTTAGTCTCCATTGCATTGATTTCTGCTCAGATCTTTATAATTTCCTTTCTTGTATGAGCTTTGGATCTGTGATGCTGTTCTTTTTCTGGGAGCTTGAGGTTCTGCATTAGGTTATTTAACTGAGTTCTCTCTGTTGTCCTAATATGGGCATTCACTGCTATGAATTTCCCATGTAGAACTGCTTTCATTGTGTCCCACAGATTCCTGTATGTTGTACTGGCATTATCATTTCCTTGTAGAAACTGTCTAATTTCTTCTTTAATTTCCTCTGTCACCCATTGGTTGTTCATGAGGGTGTTGTTCAATTTCCATGTGTTTGTGATTGTTTTGCGGTTTCTAATGTTATTGATCTCCAATTGTATTGCACTATGGTCTGATAATATACAGAGGATAACTTCGATTCTTTTACATTTCCTTAGATTTGCCCTATGAGCTAACATGTGATCTATTTTGGAGAATGACCCATGTGCAGCTGAAAAGAATGTGTATTCTGATTTTGTGGGGTGGAACACTCTATAAACATCTATAAAGTCCATTTGTTCAATATCTTGGTTCAGTTCTAGAATTTCATTATTAATTTTTTTCCTAGATGATCTGTCTATTTGTGATAGAGGGGTGTTGAGGTCCCCCACTACAATTATGTTATTGTTTATTTGGTTTTCCATGTCCATTAATATTTGTTTTGTATAGTTGAGGGCATTTGTATTTGGTGCATAAATATTTAGGATTGTCATCTCTTCCTCTTGGATTGTTCCCTTCACAAGGATGTAGTGACCATCTTTGTCTCTCTTAATTAGTTTTGGTTTGAAATCTACTTTGTCTGCAAATAAGATTGCTGCCCCTGCTTTTTTCTGGGTTCCTGTGGTGTGGAGAACTGTTTTCCATCCTTTTACTTTCAGTCTATGAATTTCCTTTTGAGTTGGGTGTGTTTCTTGTATACAGCATATTGCTGGGTTTTGCTTCTTAATCCATTCTGTCAGTCTATTTCTTTTGATTGGTGAATTGAGGCCATTAACATTGATAGTTATAATTGAGAGATATTGACTCATTCTTGCCATGATGTTTTATTGTTGTTGGCTCTTTTCTTATTTTTCCCCCTTTCCCTTTAGTGCCTTACCTTGCGTGGTGTCTTCTCTCTGTTGGCCCTCATGGAGTTGTGACCTTCATTGTCTTTTTCTAGGATATTGCATAAAATTGTTTGGAGTGCTGGTTTGGTGTTCATGAAATTTCTCAGGTATTCTTTGTTGTGAAAGTATCTAATTTCCCCATCGATTTTGAAAGATAATTTTGCCGGATACAACAGTCTAGGTTGGAAGTTATTTTCTTTTAGGGCTTGAAATACTTCACTCCAGGCTGTCCTTGATTTGAGAGTTTGTGTTGAGAAATCTGCCGTGATTCTGATGGGCTTTCCTTTGTAGGTGATTTGTTTCTTTTCTCTAACTGCCTGTAGAATTTTGTTCTTCTGTTGGGTTTCTGGGATCTTGACTATTATATGTCTAGGTGTAGATTTTTTTTGATCATGTCTAGTTGGAGTTCTATATGCCTCACTTATCTGTATGTCCAATTCTCTACCTCTGTCTGGGAAGTTTTCAACTATTTCTTCTGTGAACAGTTTTTTATGTCAATTGTACTTTCTCCTGTATTTTCGTGGACTCCTATCAGTCTTATGTTATTCTTCTTTACATCATCTAGCAGCTGCTGGATTGATTTCTCGTGGTCTCTTACTATTTTGAAGAAATCTCTGTTTTCATGGTCCTTAATTACAATCCTGTCTTCTATATCTGATATTCTATCTTCACATTCCCTTAATCTGCTGTGCATACTTTCAGTGGAGTTTTTAATCTCCTGAATATCTGTTTGAATCTGTTTCATGGATTCCATTTCTTTCTTATGTTGGGCAATCATGGTTTCCATTTCTTTCTTATGCTGGTCATTCATGGCTTCCAGCGTGTTTCTGAGCTCATCTATTTTTTTTTACCTGTTTCTGTTCTAGATCCTCCAATCATGTCTTTCACTCTGCTCACCATCTCTGTGGTTATCTGGGAGATTATTTCTGCTTTGAATTTTTCTAGAGCCTCATTCATCTGTTTTGTTACTTCCTGTGCTATCAGTTCAGGGTGTCCAGATGGTTGATTATCCGACTTTTCCAGCTCATTTCCCCCAGAATTTCCTTTTTGTGGTGTGGAAGCCTGTGTTTGTGCCTTGCTTAAATGTCTTCTTGGGTTTTTTGGTACTGTTTTGGTTTAATTCCTGGGTTGATATTTCAGAATTGCTTAATGCAGGTATCTTTGTTGCTTATGTTTAAAACCCTTGTGGAATGATTTCTTTTCAGCGGTGTCTTCCAGATATGGCTTGTGTTTAGGTTTTGAGGCTCTAATGACTCTGAGGCTATTTTATTTTCCTTATACCAGGAAGGAGAACTGATTAGATCAATCACAGCATGTTAGGCCAAATGTTGCAATCAGCAATACCATAGCATGAAGCGCAGCTTAGAAAATGACAATTTGTGGTAGTTACTAATCTATCACATTTAACTATGTGAAGTATAATCCCCTGTGCCTCTGTAGTGTGGGACTAGGTAGCAGAAGAGCCAGAAGGTGGGGGGTGGGGGGGTGGGGGGGTGGAATTGGGCCTTACAGGTGCCCACGCAGTTAAGCAGAGCACTGAAGGTGGGGCTCCAAGCCGCTCTGGGGACCTCACTGTTCCATGGGCAGGAACCGGAACACAGCCAAGGAGCTTCATGCTGCTTGGCTGACCTGCAGAGAGGGGCACCCCTATTAGCATACCACTTAATTTCAAAATACTTTTATATGCTTAATTTCATTTTATCTTTTCATTTGAATTAAATAGAACAGATATTCTTTTTAATCCTTGTTTTATTTTTCAGAGAAGACCCCGTATTAGAACTCATTTTTTAAAATCTAGTGTGTCCTGTACCTCACCATTGTATTTTTTCCTATAAATATATTAAATATATGCAGCATACAATGAGGGCACAAAGAAAAAGCTATAGGAGCCCAAAGTAGAGATAAATAACTTTGGATGAAGTGATCACAACAGACCCCTATAATAGAGCTGACATCTGAGTTACTTTAAAAGTTGATAGACTTCTGATAGTCAAGGAAGTAAGAGATTTATAAGAAAAGATAGTACAAAAGGTGCAGTTACAGAAAGGATATGAGTAAAATTATTTGAAGAATGGCAATTGAATGTGTTTTGATGGGGGTAGGTTTATTATGGGTGCTAGAAAGGGCAACTGTACTAAATTGTACAGGACCTTGAATATAGAACTGACTTTGTTGGCAGTAAGGAGTAGTTAACATTTCTCAGTGGGCAAATGATCTCATCAGAGTTGAATTTAGGGAAGATTAATTAAACAAAAATATATAAAATAATTTGAAGCATGGAGGACTGGGTTTAAAGAAACCAGTTAAAATATAAGTGAGGGGCAATGAGAGCATGAATTGGGGCACAACTTCTTAACCAGTAAATCATGGCACTTCTTACAAAGTATAATATTAAAGAGGCTTTCGTCCAAAAACCACCTGTCTTTGAGGAATGTTAGGTTCATTTAATGAGAGCACATCACCAGAAGAACTGCAGATCATTTCAGGGATTTTGGAGGAGCTCGTTATAAGATTTCATCTTGTGTTTGGTAATTCTTGGAAGAGTTTAGGGAAAGCATAGGTCAGTTCTGGATTGGATACTCAGAAAGCATTACTTTGATACTTTTTATCTTGGAGGTGGATTTAAAAAATAGTAGTCATCTATGTTAGCCAGAAGGGGGGGATGTTTCATTATTTTTGTATTTCTTGAGTGTTCATGTCTAGTTTTAGAAATAATTACATGGTCACCTTATCTTTGTCTTCTACTGCGATCACAGAATGGCCTTATCTGAGTCTCTCAAAGTTGTTTATGTTCAGTTGGGAACACTGATTTAGATGTGTCCACTTTCTGCTTCCAGAGGTTTATAATAATTATTTTATCCATACCTAAAATATTCTCCCTTTGTTAAAGACAAAATGTGTTACAGATATTCTGTCATATTTGGCTCTGTTTATTCCAGGAAGGTTGAGAGAAGCTTTAGGTGGCCAGATGTTACTTATGAAAAGCTGGGGATGGGGTTAATAGTGGAGCAAGGTCTAAATGTTATTAGAAATATGATTTTAATTGCATAGGTTAACGTTTGAGAAAATGTGAAAATAAAAATCCTTTTGTACCATCTGAGAGAAAAGAGATAGAATTAATTATATTAAGTTCATAGTAATACATAATAAAATAACTTTCTTTTTCTTATATTAATTTAGGAATAACTGCATGCAAAAAACCTGGGAACAGAGAATGCAATCATCGTTGTAAAAATAAACATAGATGTGGACATGATTGCTGTGAGTTCCATAAAACAAGTTTATTTCAGGCATTAAAAAGTGAGAGACCTTTGATGAGGTGTAGTAGCATCCTCATTATCTGTAACTCATATTTTCTGTTGTATTTATTACACTTAATTATGATCTCAAGGTGCATCTTTTATGGGCAACATGAAAAAAGTAAATAATAGATTCAAAATTTTGAAAAAATTTGGCTTTATATGAAAAATAGCTAAAATTTAATTTTTAGAAATCTAAGATTTTTTTTCATAGGTAAAACTGGAATTGCGCAGAAGTCAGAAATTAAAGAGACAATTTCTTCATATTTATCTGATTTAAGAAACAGGAATGCTGTTTCATCTCTTCCTCCAGTTAAACGTCTCAAGGTTAGTTTTAATAGCATTCCTTTGTTCTACAATTAAATGAATATAAATATAATTTGTTCTGTGTATCAATAAGGTAGGTATCCAAGTAATTTTCATTTACTTGTGGGCTTGACTAGGAATATGAACATTATTTATAAACTCAAGTCTACTACTTTTTAGAACATACTTATACGGCTCTTATCTCATTAGCTTTTTTTGTTTTAGGCAGAAAAGGATAAGAAGAATATAATCTTGTCATGGTTCCTCAAAAGTTGAAATTAGATGTTCTTGTCCTTTCTGGGTTCTATATGTGATGAACAGTGATGCAAAGTCTGAAGTTGATTTGGATTTTTGCACCTAGTTTATTATTGAGCAAAACTGTTCCTTCCAAGAGATTAAGAAATGAGTTTCTACTATTTAATAGGCTAGCCACTAGCAGACTAAACACTAGGACATCATATCCTAGTAAAGTTCTTTTCTAGGACTTTTATAAGAATAAATATTCTGAGACATAAAAAAAAGGAATGTTGGAAAATAGGGAGAGGCAAGAAATGTGAAATGATCACCACCTTCTCTGAGAGACTAAGTTTTTGTGAACGTAGTTTTCCTTCCTTCCCTCCCTCCCTTTGTTCCTTCCTTTTTTCCTCCATATTTTTCCTTCTTTCCTTCCATATTCTCTGAGCATCAAGAATATACTAAGATATAGTAATAAAATAAAAGTTTTATTCCCAGTCCTCACAGAATTTATAGTTGAATGAAGGAAGATACCAATAGGTAAACAGGCCTTTTCAGGGTAGTGTGATGAGTAATTCTGTGACAGAAGTGTAAGATACTTCAGTTTAGATAGAAAGTAGGCTCAGTCTATATTTGATAAGCTTGAAAAGGATTCTTCGTAGATGTAACTGAGACCCAAGGATAAGCCAAGTATGGAGGAGTGGGGCATGAGAATGATGGTGGTAAGGGATAGAAAGGTATGCAAAGGTCTAGGGAAATAGAAAAGATCTTTAAAGGAGCTGCAGTAAGACAGTGTGTCTAGAACTCAGTTACAAGTAGAGGAGGAGAGAGACATGAGCATGAAGAGCTAAGTAGGAGCTAGATCATGTAGGCCTTTTTGCTATTTTAGTAATTTATATTTTATCCTCCAAAGTATTGGAAAATCACTGATGGGCTTTAATCAGTGACATGATCAGAATTGCATTTTATAAAGATCACTCTGGCTGCAATGTAGAGAACAGATTAGAAGATAAATATTATAGGAACACGTGAGCTCATTAGGTTGTTTGTGCAGTAATTCAAGCAAAATGATGACCTCATCTAAGGTAGTAGTAGAAGCAATGGAGAGAAGTGACTAGGCTAAAAAAACAATTTCAAATGAAGGTTCAACTACCTCAGTACTTCATTGATTATGAGGAGTGAGATAGAAAGAAGGACTAGTCAAAAATGATGCCCAGCTTTCTGACATGAGCAACTGGGAGAAAAGTTGGGCCTCTCTAGGGTAAGAACATTAAAGGGAAAGCAAATTAGAGACAGAATAAATTCAATTTGGGAAATACCAAATAGAGGCCTATAGGGAACAGGAATGAGGACATTTCTGTAGACCTCTGCAGTGGGTCTACAGTCTCCTATGAGGCACTACAACACAAACTGATAAGGGTAAAGAAAGAAACTTAGAGATTTAGAGAGAACTGGGTCTTGGGGCTGATCAGTGGTGCTCTGGGCAGCAAAGACAAAGGGTGCCAAGGGCAGCCAGTATTTTATTGACTATAACTGTGGGAAAGTGAGACGGGCATGCTTTGAAGACATCTAGCAACACAGTGTGAAGCATCCAAAAGCACCTGGCTGGAAGCGTCTGGTGATAGCTGATATGCAGGCAGGAATATCTGATACGCAGGCAGGGATAGCTGGTATGCAGGTAGGGATGTAAAGGGGGAAGGCACTGCTTACCTTGCTTGGAGTGATCGAAGGATGCTGAGACTGGGTTGCAGTGAGTCTGCTAATACTGGGCAGAGATGTCTGCTACAGAGGCCTGTGAGATAGCTCTGCCTAAAGATGCCATACATACAGTTGGATATAACTGAAAATTAGGACAGAGAACCGAGCTAGAAATATGGATATGAGAGTAATTCACATGAAAACAATAATTGAAGCCATAGGAGTATCTTTGATTGAGAACATACAGAATAAAAAGAGAAGTCCTAATAAAGAACCATGAAGATTGTAAAAATTTAAGAAGGATCTGAGAAAGAGATATGAGTTGAGAACTAGGCTGAGTTTCATTGATTTCTGGGCTTTATGTTTCAACAGGAATTTTGCTGTTTGGCTTATTTGTTAAAGTTCTTCATGTGAAACTGATAGTTGACTTTGTATTTTTTTTATTAATAGATACAGATGAATAAATCTCAAAGTGTGGACCTTAAAGAGTTTGGTTTTACTTCAAAGCCTTCCCTTCCCAGTATATCAAGGTAAAAATATAATGTTAATATCAAAGACAAAATATTCATCTTAAGCTCAGTATGCCTCCACATAGCCATTTATTCAGGGAAAGGTGATTACTAGCTACTCACAGTAAACCACACTAATCGTTTAGTTCCATAATGAAACAACAATATTGTAAGGGCTTTATTCTTTCATCCCCTAAATGTATTTAGAACTTTACAATTACAGAATACTAATGTTCATCCTAGGACACTACCCATCCTACCCATCCCCTCAGGTTCTATGCCTTCTAAAATAAGTCACAGGAATTTACTATGTTTTTAAAAAGAACATAGTACTGGGCATCATGGTACATGCCTGTAATCCCAGCACTTGGGAGTCTGAGGCAGGAGAATTACCAGGTGCTCAAAGCCAGCCTGGGTTACATAGTGAGTTCACCAGCCTGAACTACAGAGTGGAACCCTAGCTCAAAAACAAACAAACAAACAATAAATAAGTAATAAAAAGAAAACCATATTGGTATAGAAAGTCTATTTTTCTATTCAAGGACTCAGTTCATACTAATCATATCTCAAGCTTATAAACTATTTCAGAATTACACTTTTGGGCATTATCTCTTTTGACCATACAACAACCTGGCTCATAAAATAAAGTATTTTTATTTCATTTTATTGGTGAAAAAATTGAACTTCATATTCCCATATGGTAACCAGAAGCCTTATGCGGTAATTTGATGTTCTTTTCCTATATCATGATGCCTAGAAGACAATAGTATGTACACTTCCCCATCCAGAGAAGGACATTCTATATGCAGAGATGACATTCAGTTTAACACCTAGTACAGCACAGGAACTGATAGTACTGGAATTAGAATCCTAAATCCCAGTACTACTTCTCGAGATCTCAGCTGACCCCAAGCAGCCTTAACAATAGATTTTTTTAAGATTGTGTACTGATAGCAGATACCATTGATGAACTTTGGTCTCTTCCATTAAACCCTTCTATTGAAGGGTTTTTGCCCTTTGCTACCCAGGCTAGGTACAGTTTATCATAGAAATGCTGAGTGGATAGACCATATTCTTTTCATTTATGTGAATAAGTAGTCCAAATTCATTTTTGTATTTTCATTAACATTTTTATTTTTTAAAAATCTTTATAAAGGTCAGAATATTTTTTTTTAAGGTCAGAATATTTGAACATGTCTGAATTGCCTATAATGGAGCAGGGGAATCAACATGAACTCTATGGGAAAGTTCAAGAAGAACTATCTGAATATCAAGGCAAAGGTAAATTACTGTTGATATTGACTTGAGGAGTATGTGTTATCATTACTCCAGATTGACAAGCAATATTGAAAAACCAACATCTAAAGTTATTACAGCTATTAACTCACCAATGTATTTCTCTTAGGTCATTAAACCAATTTCAAGTTCTTGGGTTTGTTATTTCACATGGTTCTGCTATGTGTGTCATAGCTTTGTTAATAAATACCTTTCCTACACAGTGTTGATTTTTTTTTTTTTTTTGGTACTGGGGATAGAACTTGGGACTTTGTGCTTGTGAGGCAGGTGGTGGCACCACTGAGCTAAATACCCGGCCCAGTGTTGATTGTTTTAATTTAAAGATAATATGAGGAAAAGCTGGAAAATAAAGGATCCTTGAGTAGCAGAATAGTAAAAAACTGAGTTATCATTTTCATATGTCTTTAGAATTATATAAAATAATTTTATGTTTATAAAATTAGTCCAGTTTTACAAAGTAACTGTGTGACCTTGGGGAAATTGTGTAACCTCTTGGACCTTAGTCTTTAAAATGAAGAGATTGAAATGGTTGGCCATTAATATCCCTTAAATTCTTTTTTTTTTTGGACCAACACATTACTGTTTTTTAATGTAATGATAATTACATTACATCAAAATTTCGTACATGGACCTTATAATGATCAAAAGTTTCCAAATTTATGTACATGCTATTTGTTAAGGTCAAAATATAAGTTAAGGATTTGTGTTTTTTTGTTTTTTTTTTATTTTGAATTTATATTAAATGTTTTATTTAAAGGCTGTAAACATGAAAAAAGAAGAACACAACACAGATTACATTATGATAACCAAGTCAGTGTTCTACATGACAAAAATAAAAACAAAACAAATTTATACAGTAAATATACCAGTGCTGAACACAGTACTTGAAATTTACCCCAAGCTACATATGCATAAAATGATCCAACTACAGGATTATGCAAACTAAATTTTTTTAGAACACCAGAATGTCAACCATTCTGACTATAAACTGACTTATTCCCCTAAAGAGTGTTTTGAGACAATTTCTATATGGTATTAAAAGAACTGACATAATACTTAAATACTACAAAAATAGTTGAAAACATATTTGTAATGCAGTTCTCTATAAAATATACAGTTCATCTTATTACTTAAAAAATTGAAAAGCAAAAGACTACCCTGAATAATAGTGAAAATCTCAACAAAGAAAAATGCTCATCATTTGGAGATCATTGGCAGAAAACTGATAAGATTTTGTTGAGGGGAACAAGGAAGGTATCTAATGAAGTCATTCATGTAAAATTTGTTCAAAAATGTTCATAAAGTTGTAAATTTCTGCTTGTAACATCTTAAAATATTATACCATGGACACAATCTCTACTATTTAACTGGAGGACAAAAGAATGTCTTGAAGAAAGTGTTTCTCAAAATGGGGTTCAGAAGCCTAAAAGAATTCAAATGTGGGGTCCGTTATAAACATGGTAAACAAACACCCTGGGTGATTATTCTACACTCTGAAATGTCCTACGGGAAAGGACAACACTTAAAAGCGAGATCCTAAACATATTTCTGACATGTTAGTATTCTCTATAAGTTTATGTTGTGAATACTGCTTTTTGTTTTAAAACAAGTTCCAGGCATTAAGAGAAACATACATGCCTGGGAAATGAACTTGTGAATGTCTGTAAACATTTTCCTTTGATGTTTTCATTAGTTTCAAACTAAATTATATGAAGGACAATACACGAGTACAAGCCTTGGAAAAGTAATATCTCTCATGAAATGGGGCATCTGAAAATAGGCAAAAGATAATTTCTTAAATGTTCACAAACTCCAAATCATTCTGAATTCAAAACCAGACCATTAACTAAAATTAAGATGCTATATATTATCCTTCTGTTTTAGTATCATTTTTATGCCAAAGATTTGAAAGGTAACCATCATCATCTAAATGTAAATAAGTTATAATGGTACAATCTTAGTTTAATTTAATTTTAGCCAATGATCTAGTTTCAACCATAGAACAATGCAAAACCTGTGAACATTTAATAAATCATCCCTTAATCCCTTTTAGATGCCCCACTTCATGAGAACCATTACCCCTCCAAAGCCTGCAGTCATATATTGTATCTTCTTCATATAAAAAAGATAAAAGTACATGTGTTTATTCACAATTGTTGCTATTTTTTGGATTTTCCTGAAGACTACATAAACTGACCCCAAAAGGTGGTCAGTTTCAAAAGTGTGGTTGGAAAGGAACTAGCATAGGTAAGATATTTTACTGAAAAGACAAATTGTTTTCTTGTATCATAAGTAAAAAGAAAAAATATTAGGCATTATGTCCCACTCAACAAATGGAATGTGTATATACAAGTGTGGTTAACAAGCGATTGCCTCATTGTTATTTAAATCAGTTCATAAAAATCTAATCTACGAACAAAAAATTCCATATTCTCTACTATAGACTATAAGAATCAAGTATTACATCTAAATATAACTTCAAAACAATAAATTAAAATTAGCTTCCAGACATCTCTGAAATGGTTAATTCTATCTAGGCTGGTAACAAGGTTTTCCAAGCATTAAATGGAAACATAAGCAAAATGCATAGTTGAAAAATGGGGATCAGACCCCTTCTTCTTCACACATCATAAGACAGTTGATATACTCAAAACCTGCAAATACATATCCATCAAACTCCCTCACGATGTCATTATCATCTGGAGTGAGCTGAACAGGTTCATTAGTAAATTCAGGATCAAAGTTGTCCAAACCGAATCCCTCAGAGATATTTGGTTTAAAGGGAGGCACCACCTCCTTTTGCTCCATCATGTCCCAGTCCACATTTTGAAAGAATGGATGCTCCTGAACATCAGCAAAGCCCCTGTGAGAATGACAACCCAATCGTTCTTTTGGGTCCTTGTCTAGAAAACTCTTTAGTACACTTGCAGCTTGTACAGACAGAAAATGAGGTACGACAATGTCTTTTTCCAAAATTACTTGCAAGACGTACTTGATTGAGTTTTCATAAGGGTTATCAGAGCTCTCATCAAGATGGAATGGAGACTCTCCAATCATCATCATATATATCAGTACTCCAAGATTCCACCAGTCCACACTGAAACTGTAATCTTCCCCTCTTATAAGTTCTGGAGCCACGAAATTAGGAGTGCCACAGAAAGTGCTGGTTGTGTCTCCTGGCTGTAAGCCTTCCTTACACAAGCAATAATCAATGAGTTTAATGTGCCCTTCTGAGTCCAGTAATACATTTTCCAATTTTAAATTTCTATAAAGTATTCCTTGCTGATGAAGATAGTTGATTGCTAAACTGATTTCTGCAGAGTTACACCTGGCATGTTCTTCAGGAAGCTGTCTTTGTTGCTGCACATGAAACAGTAGATCTCCCTCACTGACATAGTCTAGAACAAGGAACAGTCTGCTTTCTGTCTGGAAGCAAGCGTGCAGTGCAACTAGAAAAGGACAATTGGCTGCCTGCTGTAGAATGCGCTTCTCTCTCTGTATCCGATCAGTGTTGACATGCTCTTTTTTCACTGCTTTCATTGCATACATATGATTTGATTTTTTCAGTTGGACTAACAGTACTTTCCCATAACTTCCTCTGCCAATCACTCAGAGCAAATCAAAGTCCTCAAGATCTAAACCAGATGAAGCTTTGGCACTTTCCCCGGTGTTCCCTGCCTCATTCTCTTCTTCATCAACTTGTTCTAAAGCCTCATGAGTTGAAAGGTTATGTGGGATAGCTGTGTGTGCTGGGTCTGAGGCCATGGATGATGGATTGACTGACATCATGGGCTCTGATAGTAAAGAACGCTGCCCACATTCAATTGTGACAAGTTTGTGGCACTTCTTATGAACCGAGAGTTTACAGTTGGTGCACTTATACACCTGGCGGCCAAGTCCTCCTACACGGTCTGTGCAGACAGCACAGCAAGCTCACCTGCTGAAGCATTTGGCCTGAAAAGTGTGGCCATTCACATAATACAGCTTTCTCCAGCAGCCTGCAGCTCTGTGGTGGATGGATTTCTCTTCTTCTGGACAAGGTACTTTAGGATGTTCTGCTGTACAAAGTGATGAATGAATTAAGAGCTCAGAATCTTTCTTTAGCTCGGAAAGCCTAATGGCCTCTTCTAACTCCAACTGAGGTGACACAGTATATAGGTCTCCTTCCTCCTCTACCCAGTGTGTGGTAAAAAGCTGTTTATTGCCCAAACACCGCACATCTCGCACATCTCGATCTTTATCACACAGGCCCTCAAAGTGGGTGGAATTCTCAAGAGACCTTGTCATGATGTCTCTCCCCAAAATCAGGGCTGATCAGGTAGAGGTGTGGGTGGAGGAGGTGCCTGGGAAGAAGGGACTATAGATGGGTTGGCTGCCCAGGGAAACAGGCAGGCATGGCTCAGAGAATGAGAGTGGCCTGACTGCCTGCAGGGACCACACTGGACGGAATTCTGTAAGGCTCTTTGTGAAGTTGTTTCCAATAGTGGTGGCCAGGCCTGGATGGTTGTACACCAGGCTTCTCAGTGTCTCTCGGGGGCCTGTGACTGTGACTTCAGTCTCCCCCACTGGACTTTGACTCTAGATTTTCTGTGGACAGCTCTGGGGAGGCCTTCCCAAAGCTACTGAGTGTTTCTGGGCCTGGTGATACTTGCCCCATGCTCTTCCCAGTTTCTGTGCCATTGGTATTTGGGCTTAGGGAGACTTCACTGGAGTACCTTGATTTTGGTAGGTCACTGGTGGTCACTCCCGGGGAGACCATCCCTGGGGTGTCTGTGACAGTTGTGCAGCAGCTGCAGTGTGGCCTGCAGCATCTGGATGGAGTCAGCCATCTTCTTAATCTTTCACAGATACTTTCTCTACCTGGGGTCCTGAGGCTGTGGCCTCTCAAAGTGGAGAAGCAGTTCAGCATGTTTGCTGTTGACCGTCTCCAGCCAAGTGAGCTTGGAACACGGCTGTTACTAGATTGTGTCACCCATTAACAAGGGTTCCAAGTTCTGTTTGGAGATGTTGCCAAGGAAGTGAGCTCATGTCTTGGGGTTCTATAACCTGAGTCTCCATGTAATAGAAAAGCCTATAGCCCTGTAGGGATAGAGACCCCTACGCAGGGAGAGATGAGCCCCTCCCCAAAGGAGTTCAGATAGCTGGCAGAATAGGCTTAACCACCCATAAAAAGCTGACAGTCTGCTGAGGTTGCACCTCCTCTTCACACTGTACCCTGCAAAGCTTGGTTTGCTAAGATCAAAAGGAAAAAGAACCTTGGCCCTAAGATGTAAAGGGCCCCTGAAAAGACCCTTCCCTGTTGTCTCTTTTAATGAGCTAAGTTAATCATTAACCAATCAAGTAGGGTCGCCCTCAGCCCAGAGGCAGGATAGGCCCCCAACTACAATAAAACCAGCATCTTGAGCCTCCCTTCAATGATGGCTCCATTTCGGGCACCCCTGCCTGTCTCTCTGTGAGGAGGCAGCTGTACTCTTGCATGTTTGCTGAATAAAAGTACAACTTTGCTTCTATGGTTTCAGTCTCTTATCTGATTCTTCTACAACCTTCTGTGTCATTGGGAGAGTTAGGCCCAGGACTAGGGGGACTCTCCACCTGTCTCCATCTGTGACAGCCATTTTTTCTTCATACTAAATAAATCAATGGCCACTTATTTTGCTATTTTTATCTAAGTATCTATGAATATTTTTATCTATTTCTCATCTATCTGTTAGTTTTTCACCTTTGCATTACTGGGGCTTGTACTCTGCATCTCCTCAGTGAATTATATCCTCAGACATTTTACTTCAGATACCCACTAAGGGTCTCACTAACTCACCAAATTGGTTGGGCTAGACTCCACCATGTGACCTTCTTACCTCAGCTGTCCAGAGTGCTGGGACTGCAGTCACACACCATCCTGCCTGATTCAGTGTGTAACTACAGTGGTCTGGGGTGCCTTTATTGCAGAGATTTTCTTCACTTTTCCAATGGGCTTCCATTTTCATCAAGGAGCCTGAGAGAGGCCCTCTTTCTGTTGCTCACTTCTGCTCTGTCTTGTGGAGCTCAGAACAATGTCCTTTATGACCCCCTGCACCTCTGTGCTGTGGATCCAAATACTGTCTCAGCGCAGCCACCGGAGTGGGGAGGGAGTGGTGCTGCTGGCACCCATGCAGCTCACCTCCTTGGCACTGGGGGTGCTCTGCTCATTTTTTGCTGTTTTGCACTGTGAAGTACATCTGAAGATTTTATGTGGCTATGGTGTCCCTGGGCCTACTCTAGACAGTTGTGTAATAAATTTCTTCTGTGTGAGGGTCAACCTGATACCAGCAATGTTGAGCTATTAAAATCTTGATTTCAGGATCTGCAAAGAGGTGAATCTGAAGATGATAGCTTGTATAGGACAGTACCCTTCAGAGCACTGCTTGTTTACCCTTCATGACTGTGTAGCCGGCTGGGAGCAGCAGCATTTGTCAGGAAGAGAGTATCAGGTCAAGTGTTGTCAGTAAATTGTTAACTGCTTCCAGATGTGGTGGAGGATGCTTGTAATCCCAGCACTGGGAGACTGAGGATATGCATTTGAAGTCAGCCTCAGCTACATACTGTGTTCAAGGCCAGCCTGAACTACATAGCAAGATCCTGTGCACAGGGTTGGTGTGGCTTCTGCTCCTCCATCACAGGGCCTCTCTGATGTCCAAGAGGAGGCAGCACAGCTCCTTGTTCTCCCCTCACTCCCAGATCCTGATGTCTTCAGAGAAATCAGCATCCTGGTTCAATTATCACTGCATAAGGAACCATCTCAGAATACAAAGACTTCAAATATCTTCAATATTAGGGACCATGAGTCTGGTTGCATCATGGCTTCTTCAGCTGACCCTGCCTGCATCATTCTTGGAGCAACATTCCATTAATGGACATTCTCAGTAGTATGCCTTGAAAGAACATCTACAAGACACTGATGGATACCATCACTGCTGTGGATGATGAGAGGCACAAATCTTTCTTGCTGAGATAAGAAATATGGCAAAGATTTCTCTTCTCACAATTTTTCTTCAATATCAGTAGAAGTTGTAGCTGTGCCTCAGAGCCAAGCCCAGCAGCCGCTGGATGCTGAGGCCTGAGCACCTGTGTGTGGTGGCAGGAGCACCGTGGACTCCTGCTACAGCCGGTGTGTTCATCAGGGGGCCAGTACCTTCTGGTGCATGGCTGGCATTCGTTGCCCCCTCTCGGCCTTAACTCCAGTTTGGTTGGTAGAGGTTTCAGTCCATAATCAGCCAACTCCAAGGCAGGGATGACAAACAGGTATGGCAGAGCAGAAACAACATGGGGCACACAGGCAACAAAGGTAACAAGATCCCTTTAATTCTTAAACCTATGATTCTTATAATTTCTATGATAATATAAGACTGTAACCTGGGTTGAGGGGTATAGCTGATATATAATGTAGATTTTCTTTTTATCTTTGTGTTTCATTAAATTAATGCATAATTCATATACATTCTTCAATACTGTGTCTGTTTCATGGCAAGACATGATAAGCTTGGGGTTTTTTGAAAATAATTTTATGTTTGGCATTGGCTTCTGTTGCCACTCTTCTTTGTTGCTGTCAATTTATGCTTCCTTTAGTCATAATTTAATATCTTAGAGAGCTCCAGATGTAGCTCAGTGGTAGAGCACTTGCCTAGCTTGCCCTATCACTACCAAAACAGTCTTGGCATCAAGAGCTAAATCATCTACCACCTCTTAATGAGGCTACCATAGCAGCCCTTAGGCCCAATGTGAGATCAAGAAAGTCCAATAATCTCACCTGGACAATCAGAGCATTTATCCAACTTGTTCAAAGAATGAATATTATTACAAAAGAGATTGGAGGTTTAAAATTGTCAACCCTCTTGTTTTTAATCTCCCTTCAACCTGTAGCTATCTAATTTATTTCTCCTTATGCTGTTCTATTCTCTGCCCTTCTCTGTACAGAATTTATCCTTTACTCTGCTTACTTTCATGTTGTATCTATATAATTTTTCTAACTTTATTTCTTTCCCACCCACTATTCCAAATCCAATTTATATGATGATATAAAAGCCCCATCTAGATTCTTTAACCCTCAGTAATAACTCTCTTCCTGTTTTATGAATGGGCTATTTTATTTTATTTTTTTTAAGAAAGAGCCAAATAGGGGCCGGGGATTTAGCTCAGTGGCCCCGCTGCCTGCCTCGCAAGCGCAAGGTCCCTAGTTTGATCCCTGGTACCAAAAAAAAGAAAAAAAGAAAGAGCCAAATAGTACAGACTGAGGGAAACAGTCTGCCTATGCCCAAGTTCTAGTTCTGCTATTTAGTGTAACCCCTCACAGTATACTTAGCCACTTCATCTCAATTCCCTAATCTGATTAAATTTTAGAAACATTAGAATTAACTGAGATAATATATATAAACCTCTTAGCATGGCATCTGGTACTGTGACCAATCAGGTGAGGGTTCTTTTGCTCAATTCCCATATAAATCATGAGTAGGTGAAGTGTAGCTCTTTCAGTGTTAATAGCCAGAGCTGTGAATGCCAGCAGCTATCAGCTCTTACCATTAGCAACCCTCCACTACTCTCTAGCCTCCAAAAACAACAGCTACTGGCAACCTTTGGGAACTCTTCCAGTGACCAAAATGGCAGCTCCTGACAATTCTCCGTTGCCATCATTCTCTACTGCTAGCCTCCTTCAGCATTACCACCTCCAGTGTCCTACAGTTTTATCAGCCTTTAGTATACTAGCTCACCCTGTTGTATTAGAGATAGAAATCATCAACAGGCAAAAAATAGACCACCTGAAAGAGGCTTTATTAGGATTTATACTACCACATAAGGGGAAAGAGCATACAAACTAACCCACAGAGGGTATAGGGAAGTCATTATGTACAAGGGAAAAAGGCTAGCTTGTACATATGCAGTATTAGACTGTGTTTAGGCAAGGGTAGGAGTGGTGCTCCTTCCAGACCTGATTGAGGATGGCTCCAGGAGGCAGAGTCATCCAGAGAGGCTGCAGGGAAGTTATCTGGATGAACCTGCAACTGAGGCTTGCTGCAACCAAAGCAAATATCTCCCACAGCAGTTGTATGTGTCTTATGTAGTCATGGCTGCCCACAAGGCATTTAGGGCAGCTATAGAATAAAGAAAATAAATTAGAAGTACATTTTGGGTCTTGTTGAGGCCTTCTTTCCTGTCTCATTACTATTAACCACTTACTAGTCCAATTATTTAAATACAGGATGACCAAAAATTGCATTTTTTGTTCATTTTTATAATATAAAAATAATCATCTTATCATCTTATCAAATTTATTCAATAATTTTTCTGTTTATGGTACATATATCTTAAAACATTCTATACCTGTCCAAGCAACACTTGGGATAGTCAGTACGTAAACAAATGCACTGCCTGAGTGATGCTCAGGGTAATCTGTTAAGTGTTTAATAGTGATGATTGGGTATATTTATTCTTTTTATATATTATCTTTGTTGGCAAAATATATTTTAAATGTATTCAAATACTGCTTTTGAGAATATTTTAAGAAAATGTGGCAATTTCATCATCTATATTCCAATTTCAAGAAGGAAAAGAAAAATGTTAAAAATTCTAGGAGAAAGCATGTTGACATAAAATTTAAATTGAATGGGACCTTTGTGCAATGTCTCATTTTACAATGAAAGAAGCCAAGGCACTGAGAAATTAAATGGCTTGCCCAAAATCACATATCTAATTATTGGAGGAGCCAGAAATAGATTCCATACCTCCCTATTCCCAATCCAATGGCATTTCTAGAAAACAAAATTACTTTTAGTTGTTAGTAGAGAATTGAAAATTGAACCTATAGTGTATAAACTCTTTCAACTTTCCTCCATCCCCTTCTATCACCATCCCAACTTATATTTCTCTGCTGCAACGCCCATCCTGAACCCTCATGTAAACTGAGAAGTCTAAGCATGCATCTGGGTTTATTTAGTCTTTGCTATATCCAGGTAATCAAATGATCTCATCATGTCTCTGACTTCCTCTCAATCTTTTACCTATGCCTGTTGCTTATTAGCTTTATTTGTTAAATAGGCTTTCTCACTTGGTAGGTAATCCCTAACATACATCTTCCCAGTTTAGCAACCTCAGTAGGAAAAGGTAGTCTTCCCTATGAGTTTTCAACATGGTTCATTCCAAATGGCATTATTTAAGTTATGTGTTCATCCTTTATTAATACCTGGAGCCTGGGCAGTTGGATTATTCTATCCTCTGGTCCCAGAAAGGCAATATGCCACAAGCAGAGGATTCACCAGGATGGAATAGAATATAGTAAAGATGTGTTTCCCCAAAGAAAAAGAGTGGTACTTCTACTAAAAGAATGGAAAGCATCCTAGACAAACAAAAAAACAGAATCCTCTTGCTATATTCTCTATCCCTTGCATTCTCATCAAAACAAAAAATTTTGGAAAGAACAATTTACATTCTGTATGTTCACTTTCTTACATCTTGGTCACTCTTCATTCATTAAAAGTTAGGGTCTCTTTCTATCTCTGCTTTGAAACTGCCTTTGCTCAGGCCATTTAGTGATCTCCTAAGTGTCATTCAGTGATCTTTTTTCAACTTCTATTCTTTTTAACTTCCAGTATTTGTCACTTCTGTTCTTCCCTTCGTTTTGGAAGTCTCCTTTGGTTTCAGTTAACTCAATCTGTTAGTTTGTCTTCTACTTCTCAGACTTCCTGGCCTATTCTTCCTGTTGATATTGCAAAAGTATCCTCTGCCTTTTCTCCTTCCCTCTCCTTTTTTCTATTCTTCCTCTCCCTCCTCCTCTTCTCCTCCCCACTCCTCTTCTCCTCTTTTCTTACTTCAAAACAACTCCTAAACAATATTACCTAAGCCCATATATTCTGATGTTTCCAAAATCTTTATCTTTCATCCAAATCTTTCTAACTCCAAATCCATCCTATATAATCACTTTCCTGGACATACCCACTTAATATTGTCATATCAACATCCAAACTCCATCTTCTTTGTGTCTTATTCTACTTTACTTTCTCCTTAGCTCAGTGAATAAACTCTCTTCTTTTCTAAGCTGTTAAGGGCTAGAAAAGAATCGTTTTAAATATCTTACCCATGTGTAATACTACCAAATCTTAATTACTTTGCCTCTTGCATATCTCTGATATATATTCTTCCTTCTCTATTTTTTTAATGATACTCAGTTTAGAAATTAATTTTCTCCCATTTATTTCAGTAATTTTCTTTTTTCTGTTTCTGGTCTTGTTATCTTCTGATCCATAACTGTTCCAAGTGAGCAAACAGGCCTATCTGATCATACCTCTTCCTAAAACATCTCAAAGTTATATTTTACTAGTAAGAATAAAAATTGCTGTAACGTGACAAATAAGCTTCAATATGATCTAGTATTTACCTTACCTTTGCAATTTCAATGGGCTCTGCTTTCTGTTTCTCATATGGCTGTGTCTTTTACATGCTGTTCTTATTTCACAGACTATCTTGCTTTTCTTTCTTGCTTTCTCTATCATTGTAGCTCTAATCAAGCTCAAAATCCTACTGTTTCTTCATGTGTTTTACCTCAGGAATCTTTTTGATTCTCATTGCTCTTTCTTCTGCATTCCCATTGCACTTTGTATATATTTCCATTTTTAGTACATATATTATGTGTATCATTGTATTGTGTACAAAACTAGAATAATGTGAACTATAGTTGTAAGTACAGTTAAAGGGTAAAGTAGGATTTGAGTGAAGAAGTGGATAGAGGTTATTTAAAGTGAAAAGAACTCTAGTATACTGAGCAAGCTTGTATTGGCTTGTGAGAGGTGATTATTAAACTTTCAGAAATCTTTTGGCTATTATTTAGGATTAATTATATAAAAGTTCAGTCAAATAAATTGTGCTTTTAAGAGAAAAAAAGTAAAATTTATCACTTCCTATTTATTTCACTACAATTTACTATTATCCATATTCTTAAGGTTATTTACCTATATGATAGAAGTGTGGTGCATTGGGGTGCTACACTGTATTTCTTCCCAATTTCTCCACAGATTTTTTTTTTCTTTTTCTTTTTTAGTACTGGGGATCGAACTTGGGACCTTGCACTCTCGAGGCAGGCTCTGGAACCACTGAGCTAAATCCCTGGCCCCTATTCCCAATTTCTCATTCAGTGATGTCGCATTAGTAATTTGAAATCAGTTATAGTGGTATGTTTTTACTATAGGCATTAGTAAACACTACCTATCAGAATTTAATTTGTTATATTTATTGTTTAGATTTAAGAGACAAATATTAATAGTGCATATTAAATTTAAGGGTGTGTTGTATTTATAGCCATTATATTGTGAATGACACACAAAAGAATCAAGGGAATATTTTTTCAGTGTTTGAAAACCACTACTGAGTTCAGCAATGATGCTGTTTAAGTCAAGGATGATGAAGTGAAGTTCCTACATATGTCTTTGAAGTTTTCTTTCATCTTATTTGTTAAAGTCAACAAACATATCAAATAACATTCGTGTGAGCACTATAGCCATGTGTCAATTGCAATGATAGGTTTGCTATAAATAGAAGAGTGGGAGAGCAGTGAAATCACTAAGTACAAATCAGCAAGCTATATAGAATTTATAATTAATATAATTTTATAAGTTAATACAATTAATATGTTTATTATTCATCAATTGTATACTATGTGTCCTTTATATCAGTAAAGTTGATAATAAACATGTATGCATACATGTACATTGGAAAGGCAGTTATCAAATATTTATTAGTAAATCATGCAAGACTATACAAGTAAAGATATTTAGACTCCATAACAATCTTTTGGAATTGGTGCTATTGTTATTCTGATTTTGAAGGGAGATAACTAGGCTCAGTGACTTTGAATTACTTTGAATTGACTTTGAATTTGTCTAAAATCATATAACTAATTAATGAAAGTGGTGGAATCTTCACCAAGGTAGTCTGCCTCTAAATCCAGGGTATGAACAATGGTAACACTAAAAATTTTTTACTAAAAGAAAAATAAGGATAGATTTCAGAAAAATATATTTCATAACAACATTCATAATTAACTAGTAAGAAGAGCTGGAGGAGGAAGACTATTTTAGAAGCTAATGTAATTCAGTCTTGGAATAGAGTTATTTTCATAAATGAATTGAGGAAAAAATATTTCTTAAAATCCACTGAAAATTAAACTTAGTGTAACTATCAGTACAATTAATACAATAAATAAACAATACATATTCAGCAATGCTTGACACAGTACTCTTAATTTTTTTTTTTTTTTGGTACCGGAGGTTGAACTCAGGACCTTTTGCTTGCGAGGCAGGCAATGGAACCACTGGGCTAAATCTCCAGCCCTTTGACACAGTACTCTTGAAAAGTATTACTCAAGAACTCTGCTTAGTAGTTGAAAGATATGTTTGATACATCAACATAAAATGATGCTTGTGGTTTTAAAAGTACCTATTCTTTTTTGTATGTACATGTAACAGATTTTTCTAGATGGAACTATTCTACAACTTCAAATGAAAACGCTCCTCAAACAGTGATGTTCAACAAAAATTTTAATGTATCTGGAAACCAAAATTTGACAGATGCAGATAAAAGCTACTCTTCATTTTCAGAAGGTTTGCATGTGAACTTTGAATTGGGAGATGAAGTCTGGGAGGATTTTGATGATGAAAACTTAATAGAAGTTACTAGCTCAACTGATACTGAGAAGACAACGACATCAGGTAGAATTGTTTTAACATGAAGTAATTTCATTTGAAATTCTTTGACTATTTTTAATCTTTGCTTCTAGGACTAATTTTTTTGCCTTTTTATATGTGCTTATTTAATTAGATTTGTTTCATTAAGACTATAATTTTTAACAAAACTAAAAATTTAATCCTTCTACAAAGAGTATTTTCTCTCTTAAGGGCAGAATTCAAGGTTATTTCATGATGATGATATAGTAAATCAGTTTTTTCTATTCTCTTGCTCCTCTGTCTTCTTGAAGACTCTATTCAAATTCAGACCATTGAACTGTCCCTCACAAAAAAGACTATCTTGCTGTCCAGTCTAAGACTACACGTTTTACCATATTTGTGAAGGATAAAATTATTCGATTTTTTAAAGCATTCAGGCTTGCAAGGAAAATAAAGTAACTTATTTCGAGTCAAAATATTGACTTTTCTGGTATAAATAAAGAAAGGATTTGTTTCTTCTGTAGTGGAAACTACATTTAAATCATGTATAAACCAAAAATAATGAGACTTAGTTCTCTGAGTTACAGGCAATTTCACTTCATGTCACTGAAACAAAAATTGAAAATCTGGGTATCTGACAAGATAACA
Organism: Heterocephalus glaber; assembly: GCF_053883595.1. Classification (NCBI taxonomy): domain Eukaryota; kingdom Metazoa; phylum Chordata; class Mammalia; order Rodentia; family Bathyergidae; genus Heterocephalus; species Heterocephalus glaber. Next base: position 26,256,388 of record NW_028258296.1, on the reverse strand, counting down.
AATGGAAATACTCTACCTCATGAGAGTTGACAGAAGGAAATCAGTTCCTCAGCCTTCTCAGTCCAGACTTTTATTCCCACCATTATTATACTTTTGTTGCTTCTTAATATTCCTCACTTTGTGCTTTTAAAAAATTCTTTCCAAGGGAATCAGTTAGAAGTTGAAATATTGTTTTAGGGCCCTAAGAATTACCTAAAGAGCTACTGCTTTTCTCAAAAAGCTCAGGATTTGAATATGACTACCTTCACAAAATTGGTCTGGAAAATCTCAGGAGGTCAGATCATTAGACATAGTTTCTCTGTCACTGGACAACTGCTGATCCCTATCTCAAGATTAAACATCACTGTGCACTGCAAGTTAGTAGGCAACTGATCCTTGGAGTGGCCTCATCCTTTGAATGTATAGCTTTGTCACTGGGAAAATCAGTCTCAATAAATGCTATTTTCCTTCCATGTTTAGAGCACTTTAAATATGCAGACCTTTGAAAATGCTTTAATGAATCTCAATTTGATCATTTACCTGAGTTTAAAAATAAGTAAGTCCATAGTGGACTAATAAGCTAACCTATGTGCTTTATAGTTTTATTCCTTTAGCCTTGTGCCACTATTTTCTTTATGCAAATTAAATTTGATTATTGAGAAGAATTATTAATCATTCCTTTCTTAACCAGATTGTATCTGTTGGAGAGATCCTTGTAGAATGTGTGAAAAGCCTCATTCAGCTGTTTCCTAACATTTTATTTCAAAATGTTATCTCTTTATGTAGGATTTGGAAACACTTTGAGTTCAAGTACCAGGGGAAGTAAGTTACCCCTCCAAAAGCCAAAGAGCAAATTCCAAAGAGAAATGTCAAACAGGCAAGTTTTTGAACTTTAGTTTGTAATTCTTACAGATTTATATCCTCTTGACACATAATTCGACATAGGAATCAAGTCATTAGATGTCAGAGAAGCTGTTAAGATGTTACCAACCTGAAAACCCTCTTAATCTTAGAGATAGGTTTCTCAAAGTGCTGTTGTCAGACCAACTGCAACAAAACCACCTAAGGGTTACATATTAAAAATGCACATTCCATAGTCCTACTGAATCATGGTCTCTGGGATTCATGTTTGACTCTCTCAGACCATTCAATAGCTTTTAAAACTATTATCCTAAAATTTGTCCCTTTATCACTTCCATTCATTGGTTCTAACTTTTAGTCACATATAATAAACATATCAGCAACAAAGTGGAACAAAGCTGTGGGTGTAAAGAAGCAAAAATTAGATAAATTACAAGTGGGAAGATAACAAAGCACAAGAACAGTTTTGTGTGCTACACCTTTTAAAAACTACAAATAATTTTGAGAGTTTAGAATTGACCAACAGACAATAAATAGGTTTAAAAATAGATCCTAACCAGAACCCTCTAAGAAATTGATGTTAGAATTTGTTCCAGGGAAGGCTCGCAGGGCCCAAGGAGCTGGAGTGGAAAGAAGACTTGTTTTTCCTTTGATATTCTTTTAAAATTATTTAATTCCTTGTCATATATATATATAATATTTATTAATTCAAAATAAAAAGATCCAGTTCCATCTGTATATGTGACTCTCCTTTGCCTTCACCCACTACTCATTGTTTCTTATATGGCTGTTTTAGCCTTTAAGTGTTGTCTTAAATTTTCACCCCTTCAGAAATGCATTGATGGTCATCTTTTTAAAGTGGGTTTATAACCCCACACTGTTATTTCCTATGACATTACTCAATTCATTTCCTTCATATAACTTCAGAATCTGCACTTATGTGTATATTTATTTTTATTCATTGTCTGTTCCTCTACTAGACAGCAACTCCCTAGGGGTTTGTTTACCATTTTATATCCAGCACCTAAAATAATACATAGCATATGGTAGTGAATAATAAATGTATATTAATGAATTTAGTACAGAAGTTTGTAAGTAGTTCTCATATACAGTTATATGTAAGAAGATAACTAGAGTTATCTATTTATAGTAAGACCAGAATATGGAAAGGAGATTGAAAATGGAATTTAGAAAAGCAAGTAGAATTAAGGAAAGATTTATAGACTATTGGGTTATGCATAACATTTGATACTGAAGTAAACTGTTGAACAATTATTTCTTTAGTCCCTTAAAATTAGTATCTAATTTGGATCATTGTAGTTTGGTCTAAAAAAAGGAAATATATCAAATTCTCCATAAGTATAAATAACAGAGCATCATTTTTGTGACAAATTTGTAGAACTTTAATCATATTCTCAACAGAATCACTATTTAGGTAAATTATAGTAATTTTTGTTTGCAATATTTTTAAAAATTAATTTTAATTTGTAGTTTTGTTTCATCACATGAAAAGCCAGATACTTATTTATCAGATTCTGCTATGGACAAATTCGGTTCATCCTTCCTGACACAATTATCTGAACAAGCTGAAAATGCAAATACCGTAAGCAGAAGCACTTCTTTTTCTTTTACATTTTTCCTGAGTACTTAAACTTTCAATGATTGCTACTTTTTAACATCAAAATATAGGTCCATTTACAAGAGAGAAAACAACAAAATATGTCACCAGTAATTGAGAGGTTATACTTTCCTCACTCCAAAAAAAATCCAAAATCTTCAAATGTTATGGAAGTGGATTCTGTTATTAGAAACAGCAACTCTAAAAAGAAAACTGATTTTAGGTAAGAACCCTTTGTATGCATTTCAAGATTATACCAATGAAAACTTTTTAAAGAAATTCAGCATTCCTTTTTCCTTGGTTGATTTTAAAGATCAGAACCTAAACACTTTAGTAAAGGCATTGAAATTATAGACCCCTAATGAGCTGAACTCCTTAAGATGCTTCACAACATCAAATATCTGAATTTTTAAAACTTTGTTTGATGCTATTAATTATAAAGCATTATGTTGAGTTGATACATAGTTTACTGATTTGAACATGGTATTTATTTATTTTATGAGGTGTAATGTCATTTGAGAAATACAGATGAAAGCAGCTAATTACTCAAAAATTCAAATCATATTTTAGCCAACCAATAATTTCACAACTCAACAGGTTCAATGAAAAAATGAAATGATATCTAATCAATTCCCTCATTACTGGCCATTTTTAAAAGGGAAATTATAGCAGCTTCTCTTTCCTTGAAGACTCAAAAGATCAGAGGCCTCTTCACGTTTTATTAAATGACAGTGTTTTCCAGTGTATTTAAAGAAATATCTAAGAGTCTTGGTCCTAACTTTTTATAGTTTATGAAGTCTGTTTTTTTTTTACCCACACTCTCCAAGGTTATACACCCCGAAGTTGATTCAATATATTAACCTCACAGCAATCTTCAAGTTCATCTACGTTCTTTTAGTATTATTACATTATTTATTCTGTATTTTAAAACAAATTGTGTAACAAAAGTAGTTATTTCTTACTTGCTCTCCCCCCAACCCCAATTAGGTATCATCCTGATGATGAAGCTAATGAAATAAAGTCTTTTCTGGGAATATTTGATGGTATTTTCTAAAAAAACAAAATTTTTTTCTAATAATAAGATGAAGTATGAAGACACCTAATCACAAAGCATGCTTTTTGTTTTTAAAAAGTAATTCATACTTGAGAAGACTTTTTCCCCTTAAATTTGATCAGATTTGTTGATTTTTTTTTTACAACAAAATATATGGACTGTTTTATTTTCCACTATATTGTAACTTCTTCTGTTTCAATAAGCTTATAATTAAGTTACACTTAGAAGTAATGTTTAGTTATTAATTGGATTTTGACAGGAATTAATCTATTTGCTGTATAGATTTCTTTACTACTGTGGTTCTCATGTATTTTGTTTTACTCTGTGCTGTTTTAAATTTTTAAGAATCCCGTGGCTGTTTAAACCTGTTGTTATCTAATTTTGAGCATTAATAAATTAAATATTATTAATCAGTATAATAGTTGTTTTTGTTTAGCTTGTTTTTCAATGTTGTAAATTCTAAACATTATATTGACTTTTACTATAGCAAAATGATTCTTTGTATTATTTCCCAATAAGTTATATCTCAAACTTATTGATTGATAAGTAGCATATAGGCACTTTATGCAATGCTTATTTCTAATATATTTACTATTAGACACCATGTGAATTTGAAGCCCAATTAAGAAATTTTTAAAAGTATGTATTTTTTCAAGCCTTAAAAATCTTAGAGGAAAGAAAAGAATAGAAACTTCCAGATGAGTTGTTATTGTTAGTAAACACTTATGAGGCATCATATGTATTAGATAAAAAGCTTAGAACAAAACTAAGAGGTATTGTCTCATGTTGAAAAATAAGGACAACCAGTTCCTTTATTTTAGTCCTCTTTACAATTGGAATGTTTCTTCATCTCAATCAATCATGTTACAACCTTTAAATTTCTTAAGCAAGATTAAAATTAAAAATTGATCCACTAATGACTATTTATCTTGCATACATAGACCTTGACACAAAGAAATAGCAATTTAATTCAACATGACTTATTGTTATCTGCTAATTAAAAAACATTGTACTTAGTACTGCAAAGGATGAAGACAGTATTTCTGCTCTCATGGAACTTGCTTTACCTTCTTGTGAAGAGGTTATGATATGTAATATGGTACAGGTGTACCTCCAACATATTGCAGGTTTGGTTCTGGACCACTATAATAAAGCTAATATTGCAATAAAATGAGTCACATGAATTTTTGGTTCCCCAGTGAATATAAAAGTTACATTTATACTATATTATAGTATATTGTGTATGTAATAGCATTATATCTTTTTAAAATATACATACCTTAATTTAAAAAATGCTAAGAAATGCTAGCAATCTGAGCTGTTGGAAAAATAGCACCAACAAACTTGCTCCATGCATGGTTGCTTCAATGTATAAATAGTGCAATTATCTGTAAGGTACAATAAAGTGAACCACAATAAAGTAGAGTATGCCTGTGGTGATAAAATACAGAATATACTGGAGCAGTGGTTCTCAAACTTCACAGTAAAGTGGAATTCCCTAGGGTGTTGTCCCAAAACACATTGGATACTATAGACAGTGTTTCTGATTCAGTAGGTGTGGCATGTTCCCGAGAATTTGCATTTCTAACATTCCCAAATGATGCTAATGCTATAGGTACAAGGACCCACTTTGAGAATCACTGTGATAGAGGTTTAAAGAGTTATGAGAATACACCAAAGAAAAAATATAATCCTGACCCCTGGAAGCCTTTGTAGAGAAGTTAAAATTTGAGCTGAGCCTTGAAAGGTAAATAAGATTTTGTAGAAAAAGACAGGAACAAAGGACATTCTAGACAGAGGAAACAGTTTGAGCCAAGGTGTAAGGAGGAAAGAATCTATTTGGGGAATGATGAATAGATAATTTTAAACACAGGTGTTTTAGTTTACCAACACTGGGACAAAATACCCCAAACGCACAACTTTAACAAGGAGAGATTTGTTTTGGCTCACAGTTTTTAGAAGTTTTAGTACACAGCTAGCTCCAAGGCAGAAATAGTACCATGGGAGGACCTAGGCAAAGGACTGCTGCTCATTCCAAGGGAGCCAGGAAGCAGAGAATGAAGGGAGGAGCTGGGGAGGGGGAGATGTTTGAGCTATCCCCCCTATGACCCACCTCCTTCAACCAGACCCTACCTCCTAATAGCATATTCAGCTCTGAACGTTTCAATGGATTAATGCATTGATAAGTATAGCACCCCCATGATCCAATCACCTTTTAAAACCCCATCTCTGAACATGTGAGCCTTTTAGGGAACATTCTAGATCTAAACCATAATAATATGTTAATGTTTAGATTAATCATTTTCCCATTGCTGTATCAGAATACTCAATACCTCCAATTTAAAGGAGCAGAGGTTTACTTGGCTCAAGTCCCAGTGGGTTCAGTCCATGGTTGGCTGGATCCAAGGCAGAAATGGCATGGTGAAAGAGCAAGGCAGAGGAAAGCTGCTTGCCCCACAACAACCAGAAAGCAGAGAAAGGAGGATTGGGGGACAAGAATATATTCAGTCTTGTACCCAGTTACCCACCTCCAACCAAGCCCCACTTCCTAACAGTATATTCAGCTATATGAGTGGATTAATCCACTGATGAGTATAGTGTTCCCATGATCCAATCACCTTCCAAAATACACATGAGACTTTTGGGGGGACACTTTAGATCTAAACAATGTCATAGATGCTTGAAGTGTTCTTTAAGGTGAGACCATAGAAGGCTTTAATGAAACCCAAGCTTTATTCAGTAGACTGGTATTTCTAAAATTTGCTTCATCATAAAAATGTGTTAAAGACATGCCCCAGTTTACGTTTTCAACCTGGAAAACTATATATATGCTAATTATATGTAACTCCAAAAGAACGCCTGATATATATATATACACTAACCCCTTAAAAGAGTCTCATTGCTGGCTGTTCCTTTAATGAAGTGAATAATACTACATTTTAAAAATTTTAAGATATATATACATTAATTTATTCATATAGAATGAACCAAATAATGGAGTTTTTCACAAAAATCTCTGGTGGGTTTAAATTTTTCTCAAAATGTTCCTCAAAAGGCTGTATTTCTTACCTTGTTGGCAAAATGGCATCTACCTCAGAGGTGTGTATTGAGCACCTAATAAGCCATTTCACTGAAAGCTCGTAGTGTGAGGATGGATACATAGTATGTGTTTGTACCAAAAAAGGGTGGGTTTATATATATATATATACTTGAAAGGCCTATGAGAAGGCCTTTTCGTTTGAGTTACACTGAGTGGCATAAGAACTTGGTAGTTAAAGTCTTGACTTTCATCATCATAGAAAAAAAACGTTTTCCTCAGAAACCTCCCTCCTACAATGCTTTCTTATGCTTTAAGGCAGATCCATGTCCCGATCTCTTCCTCACCAGTACTACAGTATTTGTTAGGGTATGATCACTGTATATGACCTACATTATTATTCCCTTAAATAAAATGTACATACATTTCCTGAAAATTCTATTATAATAATACATTCTAACACCAGACAGAAATGATTGTGGAAATATTCACTTTTCTAAATTTTGGCACAATTTACTCTTTAGTAGAATCATGCAATCTTTTTACTATGATTCTTCCTAGGAAGTATCATCATCGGGCACAGTAGGGCCCCACTTTTGGAGTACTCTAGCCTGGGAGTCACAGGTAATATTTACCTATGGCATGCTAGATGATAGGTGTCTGTATTTAAGAACTTTTCCTTTTGTGGGAATAGAGATGGCACCAAGGAAGAAAACAAAGTAGAATAAACTAAGCTTAGACTCATCCTAAGCAAACAACCTAAGAATTTCAGTATGTGTTTTGGGTAGAACAAAACAAAAAAAGGAAAGCGCAGGCATGTCTTCTGTTTTGTCGTTTACACTACTGTCTCCGTAGTTTAAAGCCTTACTACTCAAAATCTGATCCCAAGACTAGCAATGTAGGAAAGACCTAGAACCTCACAGCCCTCTCAGAACCTGAATTTTAACCACATTCTCAGGTGATTGTGCGTATTAAAATGTGAGAAGCAGTTACATAAAGTAGAAAGAAAAGGAGATGATATCAGAATTCTATTCCAGAAGTCAGGTATGAGTAATGGTGATTACTCGGCTTTCTGCACATGTATTTTCTATTTAAAATATATGGTGATAGAGCTCTTAATTACCTTTCAGTATAGGTCGTTTTCTTCACCAAACTGTGTAAATTATCTTTATAATTCTCATGCATCAACTGGGTGTTTTTAATGTAGCTTGAGAGGTACTTAGACACTCTATAGAGTTTTGTTTCAATTAACATAATAAAAGCAAATAATTCAAAAAGTAATTTTTGTTTCAATTTGGAAACCTTTCACTAAATTAACATATGCCTTAGAAATTCTGCACACTTCAGCAAAACAAAACAGAAACATATGAACAAAATCCTTACAGTATTCTATTTTGAAAGGTTTACAAAAATGTGCATAAACCTGCACATACACACACACATATATATGGTACCTATAAAATTTTTAGTTACAAGAGGAATTATAATTAAGCTGACATTAGCATTTTACCTGAAGTGCCTCTTTATGACAGTAGATGGCTTCTCTCCTTTACAAACTACATATATAATAATAAAGACACTAGTATTTTAGTTTCTGTATTAATCAGTTTGGAAACTGAAACATTTTATCAGTTGGAAATCAAAATATCACCTTTCCTACCCCACCCTGTGTGATTGAAGCTAGGGCCTTCCATATGCAAGGCAAGTCATCTACCACTGAGCTACATCCCCAGCCCAAATGCTTCTAAATTACTTTTAAAAACAAAAATAATTGTATTCCAATTAAGTGATTGATTTACAATGAGTTTTTAAAATTATTTTTCATTCTTTTTGTTATTATCTGATATTTTTGAACAAAGGAAAAAATATCATTGTTTATTCAAAATAATGATAGAAACTTAGAGATAGTTCAAAACTTAAATTTAATTAAGGAAAAACTGACCCTCAAAATATTAAATTATTTTAAGGATCAAAATGTAGAATAAATAATGTGAAATAGGAACAAAAAGTCCAAAGGGGAAAGGGAATTAGGAGGGGTAGGAGAAAGGAAAGAAGGGGAAGGAATAAATATGAGAAAAGGAAAAAATGGGAACGAAGTCTTTGTAAATATGGGGGTAGATGGGTGGAATGGAGGGCAGGGGAATCAGGAAAAAAATAAGAACCAAGATACATCATGTAAAGGTACAAATTCCCAATGATGGATGTCATCATATTGTATACCTAGAATGTACCAATAAACTTAATGAATAAAAAAAGTATTAAGTTATATGCCCATAGTTTCTAAGCAAATAATTGGTAAAATCCAAACTAAACCCAGGTCAGTATCATACTTTTGTACTTTAGTTCCTAATATTAAGGGTTACATCTTAATGCTCATTTTTATAAACATTTTATCTTTTGATCCAATGTATAAAATGTACTTTATTATGCTCACTTCTTCCTTAAATGTACTAGGGAATTCTTTTCTACCTGAGAACTATAATATAGTAGTTCAATTTTAAACACAATTTTACCCATGATTGTTGCTATATTTACAGTTTTGAAATAGTATTGCAGACATACACTAAAGTATATGGTATATATCAGTTAGAATGGTCTAGCTATGCATTATTGTTTGAAAACAGCCAAATATCTTACTGTTCTTTGATTCAATAAATAGTGATTGAACCAGCTAATATATGCCACTCATCTCACAAATCTGTTTTGGAAAAACTTGATGTATAAGAATCAGCTGCCAATGCAGGAAGTTTCTGAAAGACCAGTTAGAGAAATAAACATTTCCAGGATTGCACAGAATGCAATTTATTATGGACTTACAGACAGAAATATGTCTTGGGTGGCAGCAAGAGAAGAGGATCCCCACACCCCATTGCAGGAGAAAAGTCTATGCTAAATTAGACAAAGGTGGACCTCAGCCAACTGGAATGTACCTGGGCTTTCTCAAAAACTATTAACATTTCAAACATCAGTTCAGAAACAGTCCTGGCTCAGCTGATTATCTTAACAACTTTGTTTATCCTGTAGGATTTGGAGTGCCAAGGTGACCTGGCAGGAAAAATGATGCTTATAACCAGGATGGCTGTAGTCTTGTCAATCTGGATCCCCTCAAAGTTCTAGAAGGATGAACATAACCAGGTCATATTTCAAGGGGCTCATAAATGATCCATGTAACAATGACTCAAATGCAATAAAAGAATATAGGCCTTTGAAGTTATCAAAAACTTTAAAAATATTATCACCATCAAATTCTTTGATTTCAAGTTTTTCTTAGATTCTATGTAAAATTTATAGCATCTGGACTCCTTAAGGAAGTACCATGCAAACATGGTCAAATTTACAAAAAAGTAAAATTACACGTTCTTTTGGACAATGGATTATATAAAGACAGAAATTGGAGAATGGAATGAATGTGAAGGGAAATAAGAGGTCACTAAAGAACAGATGACATAGAAGAAGGAAAAGAGGCAAGTTAAGGAACTGAAGACAGGAGGCACCCTCATCCAGCAGGCTGATGATAGAACTGTCTTAGTTACTTTGCTTGCTGCCAAAACAAAATACCCAACACCCAAAGTTAAAGGAGGAAAGGTTTACTTAGCTCAGTTTGTAGAGGTTGCAATCCACAGTTTGCTGGCCTGAAGGCCAAATGGCATAGCAGAGGGGCACTGCAGAGGAAAAACAGTCCATGGCAAAGTAGGGCAGGCAGAAAGTAGTCAGCAGAGAAGTAGCAACCAGCAAGCGACAACAGCAACTTCATTCTGTCCCTTTTATATTCTATCTAGGCTACCTGACTTAGGGTGAGTGCCATACCAATCAGTGGACTAATTTAGTATTCACACACCCTGAATCCTAGCATTGGACCATGAATGTATCCTAGCATCACACGCTCTAGATCCAGCCATCTCTGAAAAAGCCCCACCTATGACCCCATGAGGCTTTGGGGGGACACCTAGACACAAACCATAACAAGGACCATTTACCTGCACATACTAGATGTAATTTGTATTTACAATTTGAGCTGAAAGGATAAAATCAAGCATATAAGGTGGTTCATGCTTTTAACCAAAGGAAAATATTTTAAGTTGGAAGACTATTCATTATGGAAAGTAAGTACTTACGTGTATTTAAAATCCAGTTTTAAAATGAAATGGGGAAAAGAGACATTTCTCCCTGCTTTGATGTACTTTTCTATGTTAGCCAATATTGTTGATGGTTTTGTGTTTGTTTGTTTTTCCTGTTGCATTCTTTGTTGAGGCAGCTAGACTATGAAGTAGACATTCCTCAAGCAAGAGTTATCAAATTCTTCCTTTTTTAAATTTCAAAAGCCAAGATCCAGATTTGACACAAAAGAATTAGAAAATACCTGATGGGTCAAGGACAGTTTTTCCTCAAGACTAAAGATTCTCTAGACTTGTGAAAAAGGAGAGAAGTCAGAGGAAAAGAAAAGCTCTTAGATCCTGGGTACCTGAGAAAGGACCTGTGTTCAGCCTTCTCTTGGACTTACTTTAAGGTATAACAAAACACTCTCCTCTACATAATTTTGGGGATCCAGGAGCAGAAGGAATATTACTTTTTCGACTTAATCTCATAAGGTGGCAAACCCCAGGGTTCACCGTTGGTAATGACACAGAAACAACATAGTAGAGATGAAGTGTGGTACATTAGACTTAAAAAGGGGACTGAAATAGTCTCATAGAGTACCTTTGTGCCTTAGCATAGCATGAAGGAACAGCAGAATCGTGTTTCATGAGCCTGAAGATATAGAGGATTGGGGTAGGCCTCTTACTGTCCCACTCATTTTTTCCCCCCAAAATCACAGAAGCTAGTGTCCAACACAAGGAGGACAAAGCTGTAAACTTTGGGGCCTGGCAGCCAGACCTAGAATGCATGCCTCAGCAGACAGTAGCATAGCCAGATGATAGCAAGTAAAACAGGTAACAATCCCCCTGGTATATACATGTAATCCCAGCCTAACAGGGTTAAGGGCCAGTTTAGGCCATAATCCCAAAGATGCAATCCTGAATGCTATAATCTCAAATGTTGAAATCCAAAAGATCAAAATCTCTAAAACCTACACTCCAGAAATCTCAAAATCCCCCCCAAAATAACTTTTTTTGTGTGTGTGAGACAGGGACTTGCTATGTAGTTCATACTGGCCTTGAACTCACTATGCAGCCTAGGCTGGAGTTGCACTCACCACAATCCTCCTACCTCTGCCTCCTGAGTGCTGGGATTACAGGCATGCGCCACCACATCCGGTTTGAAAAATACAACTTTAAAAATTCTTTAAGTCATTTATTCACATTTTTAAAGGGATTTATTTGAGAAACATAAAAATATGATAGAATAATTCAAAGGCAACTGAATGTAATAAAATAAGCAATAAAACAACATACATATTTTGCAAGCATAAACATTCAGGTATAATAATGACAGTTGCACTGATATAAAAGTTATGGTCAGATGAGCCATATTCTTAAAGAAATTGGTCAAAATATTCATAAAACAATTGGTCAAAAAAAGAAATGTGTACATATTACTATGGTTGGTAATTGTGTACACTCAGCTTTATAGACGATGATCTGAAATTCCATGACAGTCATCTGAAGTCTTTTGATGAAACTGCCATGGGTCTAACACTACATATGCAGACATCCAAAGAGTCACGATCTGGAGAAATTTTATGTTTTACAAATGCAGATGTACAAAAAGAACATCTCCTCACTTACTTAGAAAGTTTTGACATGTTTACATTCACAATGCTTACATACACAAAGTCAACATGGTGATAATGCACTTTTTTGAAGTCAATTTTGCAAAGAATACATGAAATGAATTAGAACTTTGAATATATTTACACAGTTTATACCTACAGTATTGGAAATGATGCAAAAATGAAATCGTAGCATACCAAATTATAAAAAATAATATCCATGATTTAAATTGGTAGGAGCTGGGTGTAAATCCAGCTCTCTGGTTGGCTCAGGCAGGAGGATCACAAGTTCAAGCATTGCTGAGCAATTTAACGAGTTAGTGAGAACTTGTCTCAAAATAAAAAATAAAAAAGGGGCTGGGCTCAGTGCAAAGATCTGGGTTCAGTCCCCAGTAAAACACACACACACACACACACACACACACACACACACACACACACACTGGGGAAAAACTTTACAAAGAAAAAGGAAAGAAAACAAACCAAAAGCTCTAACAAGAAAACTTAATACATACAAAAATATACTCCCAAGATAGATGATAGGCAGTCGTATAGAGGATGTCTTTAAGAGTTGCTTTTGTAATCAACTTTATTTTGGTCGTGCATCACAATGAATGGCTCCTTTTTTTCTTTTAGGGCATATTTCTCCTTGAAGAATGCATTTACACTCATTTTCTACATGGTGCTACTCTTTTTGAAATTCTTTAATGATTTACTATACACCAACACGAGCCTCAGCCTCTTGAGTGCTGGGATTACAGGTGTGCACCACCATGCCTGGCTACAAATTATATATATATATATATATATATATATATATATATATATATATATATTTTGGTACCAGGGATCAAACTCAGGACCTTGCACTTGTGAGGAGAAATGATATATTTTTAAACTAATGTTTTGTCATTTCTGTGTAGCATATCTAATTCTGTTCTTAGAATTAGGCTTTCTGCCTCTTGTATATTCTTTCTCCTCCCCTCAAGGAAATTCCTCAAGGAAATTTCAAGATGTCAGTATTTGGAATTTTAATCTGTCAGGATTGAGTCATTTGAGATTATGACTAGTACAGGCAAGGGAGCCTTGAGTGAACTGAGATTGAAAACTTGAAACAGAACTTAAACCTTAACATTTTTATATACTTAAGTTTATGGACTGAGATTTGTACTATATTATTGTCAGTGATAGATCTACAAGAAGTCTCATTTCCTAATACTAGTGGCAAATAATGTCTTCTTCACATTGAATATGATCTATCAAAACCATTACAACATGCTAATTCAATTGGTATAAAAATTCACCTCTGAGTCTCAGGCAAAGGGATGCTCAAATGGTACACAGAGCCCCCTCTTCTTCCCTAAAAACTCCTGCCTGTACCAGTGAACATTTACTGAATATATGCTATGTGCCAGAACTTATCCTAAGCCCTTTAGAAGACTTTAGATTAATTTTTTCAATAATTCCATGAGGTGAATTCCCTTATTATGTATATATTCCATGTTCAAGGGGCTAAATAAATTGTCAAAGGTTGTAAAGCTTGAACTTTTGGGATTTAAAAATTCTTGCAAAACAAATGTGTTATTGTGCTATTTCATTCTGAAATGAATAAACTGCTAACTACATTTTTTAAATATATCAAATTTTCCAGAAATCAATATTTCTTATCTTTAGGGAATTTGACTGGAGAAACTAAGACAAATTCAAGATGTCTCAGAGTCAAGACATATCCTACAGTTTTGGTTTCTAGTTTAACTCGAGTTTCCACAGGAGCGAAATGACTATGACCTTCTCCCAAGATTATCTGGTCATCGTGATTGGCCTTTTCCCATGGCCAGCCATCTGTCAGTATTAGTAAACATTCCTTCTTCCAACTGGCCCTGAACCCTCAGATGACTATTTTGGTTTTTTATTTTCACATTTAAACTTCTGTACTGTAATTGTTTTTCTTACTGCCTCTAGGTCCCCAAAGTCTGTATGTCTATCTTTCTTAGGTCAGTAACTTCATTCTGAAGCAAAATATTCTGGGCAATGGGGGAAAAAAGAAACCTCTATTTTCAACAAAATACTCTTAGTAAGGTTACTTCATGTTGTCTGCCAATACTGTGCTCTAAAGCTTTTCTGCTGTTGTCAGAGAAAACTAGCCTAATAGGAAAGAGAAAAGCACAGTTCTTTGTAACCTTTTCTGAAATCATAGTACTTCAGTAGTATCTGCTTTGAAATATGACTCTCATCTTGCCATTTTTCCTTCATAACATACAGTTATATGTGATTTTTTACACCTCCCTCATCTAGGAATATGATATTGTTTTGAAGAAAAATTTGAAAATTAAACATAAATCTTTACTGAAGATATTTGGCAGCTGTCTTCTGAAAGCTATGACTGAATAAAGTTACTCTTGAAGTTCTATTTTTAATCCTTAAATTAAAGTTTAAAGAAAAGAAAGGGATTAACAGTTATTATTAGATTTTTATGTTAAAAATTATGAACTTTCAATATATAAATTTTCAGTTTTTCCCAGCAGGTTATTGCTTCCTCTGTCTTTTCATTTTCTTGTGCTGTCCATCAACTGTTTCTTATCCTTTTGGGATTTTCCTTAATTTCTGTTTGCATTTCAATGTCATATTTCTTTTATTTTAAATGATATTAATTTCATTTTTAATATATAGTGAGAGCACACAGTAATAAATTCATATCACTACTTTCCACTTTCAAAATAACTTTGTCTTTTGAAATTTTTGTCTCCTAAAATAAGCATTTTAGAGTTTACATAGGAAGAAATATTCACTTTTCTCTTTGAATTTTCTATATTTATAAAAGTTCCATGTATCTAAACACTTTTTTAATGTAGAGGTTATTAGTAAAACAGAATGTCCAGTGTAATAGATATTTCTCAATTTGGATAATTCCATTGACAAAATTATGTATAATAATTTATAACTTTATGTATGCTTTTATATTAGAAGAAAGGTAATTTTCTTTCTCTTCTTTCTTCACAATTAAAATATTTTAATGGATTTTTTCTGATTATGAAAGTAGCAAAGCTTATTCTTACAGTTTACAGTAGCTATACTATGAAAAGAAAACTTCAATGGTTCTGTACGCTAGACCAGATGTACACATAGCAACATAGATCTAAACACATAAAACTAGGTAGAAAAAAAGTAGGAAACAAGATATGATACTAAGTAAATTTGAATTACCTGTACAAGAAACACAAAAATACATTTTGTAAGTATATTACTGAAGGTTCTCTACAGGAACAAAACCAATTAAAAGTATATCTAAAATTAACCATCACAGTAGGAGTACATACAAACTACAAGATTTACATAAAACACATTAGAATAGTTATCAAAGTGCATGTGTTTGCACAGGAGGAGGTAGGGGTTAAGTGATCTAACTGGGAAATGGGAATAAAAGAGAACAAAAGAAGAATTTTCAGAGAATACAGAAATTTCCAAAGAAGTGAAAAATCATCCTCAATCCCACTACTTGGTGATAATCGCAGTTAATGTTTTGGTATTTACTGGTCACACCTCCTACACACACATGCACAACCTTTTAAAAGTAGGATTTACAACCTTTTAAAAAATCTTTAACTATAACGTAAATGTATTTATATACACAATAATTTTCATGCAGTACCTCCATGAATGTGTATAATTAATGACTACTTATATATTTAGGTTTTTTCTAATTTTTTCTTATAATCATTGTGTAATGAGCATTCTTATACATATAACATTATTTGCCTTTTGCTCAAAATGCACATTTAAAATTTTAAAACAAATTGTCAAATTGCTCTCCAGAAATTCATCACTTTTACACTATTAATATGAAACTTTCTGACTCCTACAAAGTTTCAGAAACCTAAAATGCTTGACAGAAAACAAGTGAAAGCAAGCACATCAGAGATTGAGAGAAAACAGAAAGGATGCACCCAGAGCTGTGATCCATTCTATTTGAATGCATTCACTTTGGAATGCATCACCTCTTTTGCTCTATGTCTTGTATATACATTAAACTATTAAAGTTCAAAAAATTAAAACCTTTAATTACTAATAGTAGAAGTTGTGTTCTGAGTAATTGTGAGTTTTCTATTTTTCAACCTTATTCCTAAAATGTCTTTTAATTTCTGACTTTGTTGGTAACCTTATGCTTCAACCTAAAGAGTTGAATGGGTTTTCAAACTTCCCAGCCAAATCAGATAGCAGTTCCAGTGCTCCAGCTGGAGTGGTCCGGGGTCAGGCTGGGCCAAGCTGCTGTGCCAGTCAGATCTGGGCTTTGTCCATACTCCTGCACTGGAAGGCCTTGGGCTAGTCGCACAATTCCTCCCACTTTCCTCAACTATTACATGGGGATGTGGGTATCTATCTGGCTGTGTCTCTAGTATCTAGGGAAAATATTGTAACAAATATTTTTTAGTAGGTTAGCTCGAGATAACAATTAGGAATAATGAATGTGAAATGCCTAGACCCTAGCAAATACTCATTAGATGGTACCCATTATCATTATTAAGGTAAGATATGGGGCCGGGAATTTAGCTCAATGGTTTCGCCGCCTGCTGCACAAGCCCAAGGACCTGAGTTTGATACCCGGTACAAAAAAAAAAAAAAAAAGATAAGATGTGGGGATGTCTGTAGGGAAAAAATGAAGCCTAAGATGGCTACATTCTGGTTCGGGCTGTTGGGGGGAGTGATTTCCGGTGGACATTAAGTCCAAGTCAGCACAATTTTGGGGCAAACACACCTCTTCAGTCTCAGTGTAAATAACCAATATGACCAATGTCAATGCTAGCCAGTGTAAGGATAACTTATATAACCAATGTTATTACTGGCCTATGGCCACTATCGTGTATTTTGATATAAATGTAAAATGCCAAGAGGGTTGGGGGAGACTAACAGGCCAAAGACTGTTGCAAGAATGGGCTGGCTAGGGGCATAAGGATTGCTGCCAGTGTACAGAGGCTGGGAGCCACAGGAGCAGCTAAACTGATGGACTTATCCATTAAGCAGCTGAATAAAAGATGTTTAACTCATCAGTCCACCACTATGCATCATTTCTTCAGGCACCTCAAATAAACTTCCTCAGTCTGAACTGGCGACGAGACAATGTTATTGAAGGAGAAAAGCAGATGGCTAAAACTTTCAAATAGTCCTGATGGTTGGTGATAGTCTGAGGTTAGGTGCTGAGGCCAGTGTCAACTGAAAATGTGGGAATTAATGTTGACAGGTTAGAGGAAAAAGAGGGAGTTCTCCTGAACTAGGCTTGGCATTTAGGGTTGCCAACAAACTCTGAATGGAAACTACCCACGTGGTTTTAACAAGGAATGAATGTGAAAAATCAACTCAACAAGGCAAAAATTCTTAAATTTTATCTATTTAGTATCATTGCTATACCTAACACCACATTACAGGAAGCATTGCTAAATGCAAGTTTTCTTAAGGCTACTACATGAATTTAAGTTGATAATCTCTTTTCAAGGCACATCTTTGTTAAAAGAGCATGATTCAGGGGCTGGGGATTTAGCTCAGTGGTTTCGCTGCCTGCTGCACAAGTGCAAGGACCCGAGTTCGATCCCTGGTACCAAAAAAAAAAAAAAGAGCATGATTCAAAGCCACTTAAGTGGTAATTACTATAAAAAAGCTAATCGACCTAATTAAATCTATGTGGGTCAATGGCTCAACAGTACTCAAAGAAAGCATTTACAAATGACAAAAAAGGAAAGGAAAAGAAATAAAACTCCAAAAGGAATTTAAGTGAACATCCTTAAATTTAGTGAGTCTGGTTTATTTCTTTCATACAGATATTATATTGCTAGAGTAGCTGACCTAAGATAAAAAGAGACAGAAAGACTAATTCACTGAGGATACTAAGGAATATTCTGTTTATCACTCAGGGGAATGCACTATATAAATTACATTTTAACAATACTGCCTCTTTCTGGTCACACAGCACTGAAAGAAGAATTCAACATGACAAGAGCTCAAATTTACTATCATACTGCTTTGATTCTCATGGTGATGTAAAGTGCATGCTGATACCTGCTTTTTATTTGATTAACTTCAGCTTCTTTGAATGCTAACTTGTCCCATTAGAAGTCTTAACTGCAAAATATAAACTGGGACTAATAATATCTGGGTCCTATGACTAAGGGAAGAATATATAATCCACACCTACAGCAGACAAAAGAATGGCTACCAAAGATGTCCACATTCTAATCCTCAAATTTTCATAACTATGTTACCTTACATGGCAAAAGAGACTTTGCATCCATGAAGTTATGCATCTTTGGGAGAGGAGATTGTCTTGAATTATGAGGAAGGGACAGGGATCTCAAGGATGGTACTTATAAATGAAGGAAGGAGGCACGAGAGAATCATAGAAGATATGATGGTAGAAGCAAAAGTCAGAGAGAGAGACAGAGACAGAGAGAGAGGCAGAGACAGAGACAGAGACAGAGGTAGAGGGAGGCAGGGAGGGAGGGAGAGAGAGAAATTTGAAAAGTAAAAAATGTGGGAAGATTCACACATCAAGGAAGCAGCACAATCCTGAATTTCAAAATCAAGCAACCTTAATCTTAGCTCAGTGACAACTAATTTTTGGACTTCTGATCTCTAAAACTGTAACGTAATAAATTTGTGTTATAGGACAGTAAGTTTGTCATATTTTAAGCTGTTAAGTTTGTGGTAATTAATCTGTTATAACAGCACAAGGAATGAATCCACCTTTGGACAGGAATACATTCACATCATTTTAGTTGAACTGACTTTCCTAAACCACATCTATAATCTAAGTCAGAAGTATTCTACAAACTAGCAAAAAAAAAAAAAAAAATCTTGCTTTGTCTTTTATTTATCACAAGCTTACTTTGCTCCTATTTATCTTAAGTTTTTTTGAAGAAATTGTGAGGGTTACTAAGTATGGGAAGAATGATTCCTTTCATGATTTAATTCCCTTTTCCCAGGTTTTTAAAACCCAAAACAATGTCTTTTCATAAATTTGGTCTCTGTTCTGTACTCAAAGTTAAATGCGACTGAATCATTTGAAGGTTGAGAAGAATGTTTACAAATCCTTTCAAAGGTAGTTAAGTGTCTTGTGTGGAAGTCACAAGCTTTAGATACTCTCTCAGGCTCATAGGTTCGTTAATTGTGTTTCTTGTATGCAGCACATTGTTGGATTTTGCTTCTTGACCCATTCTGCCAGTCTATTTCTTTTGATTGGTGAATTGAGATGATTAACTTTGATGGTTATAACTGAAACATATTGACTTGTCATTGGCATGACTTTTTCTTTTTGTTGGGTTCTCCCCTTTTACATTTAATTTCTTGTCATGCCAGATGGGTTCATTCTGCTTTGCTTCCTGGGGTTGTGATCCTCAATGTCTGTTCCTAGGATATTGTGTAAAATTCTTTGGAGTGCTGGTTTGGTATTCATGAAGTTCCTAAAGTGCTCTTTGTCATGAAAGTATCTTATTTCTCCATCAATTTTGAAAGATAGTTTTGCAGGGTACATCAATCTGGGTTGGAGGCTGTTTTCTTTGAGGGCTTGGAATATGTCACTCCAAGCTCTTCTTGCCTTGATGGTTTGTGTTGAGAAGTCTGCTGTGATTCTGATGGGCTTTCCTTTGTATGTGATTTGTTTCTTTTCTCTGACTGCTTGTAGAATTTTGTTCTTTTGTTGGGTTTCTGGAATCTTAACAATTATATGCCTATGTGTAGATTTTTTTTGATCAAGGCTATTTGGAGTCCTATATGCCTCACTTATCTGTATGTCAGGCTGTTTTCCCCTGCTTGGGAAGTTTTCTGCCATTATTTCTGTGAAGAGATTTTTTATGTCATCTGCACTCTCTCCTGTTTCTTCATTGAGCCCAATCAGTCTTATGTTATTCTTCTTTGCATCATCTAGCAGCTGCTGGGTTGATTTCTCAAGTTCCCTTACAATTTTGAAGCAATTTTTCTTTTCCTGGTCACTGATTGCAATCTTATCTTCTATATCTGAAATTCTGTCCTCACATTTGCTCATTCTGCTGCGTAGACTTTCAATGGAGTTTTTAATCTCTTGGAAATCTATTTGTATCTGTTTTATGGAGTCCATTTATTTCCTATGTTGGGATTCCATCATGTTCCTGAGCTCCTCTCTAGATTTATTAATCATGTCTTGCACTAGGGGCACAATTTCTCCTGTTATGTGAGAAATTATTTCTGATTTCATTTTTTCCAGATCCCCTTTTGTTACCAGTTCAGTGGGTCCAGGTGGTTGAGTATCAGAGTGTTCCATCTCATTTCCCTTTGGGGTTGCTGTAGGTGATCTGGAAGTCTGGTTTTGAGACTTATTTATGTGTTTTCTCATTTTGACTGGGGGTGGTGGTGCTGTTGGCGCCTGCACTGATTACCTCTTCTGAGCTGGGAGAGGTGGGACAGGGGCCAGGAGCAAAGCCCTTTCCTGTGGGCTGGGAGCAGCAGGAGGGATGGTGGCCACGAAGCCCCTTCCTCTCAACCAGGAGCAGTGGGATGGCAGCTCAGATGCCCCTACCTCTGGGCCGGGAGTGGCTGGACTCAGTACTGTGGTCTGGTGGTCCTGTGTCCTCTGCGTTGTTGTAGTGTGGAACCAGGTGGCTGCCTGTCTGCAGCTAGCTGATTCGCCGTCTTCCGCGTGGCTCGCGACCTCGGTAGGGTGTCCGCAGACCTGCCTGTCTGCAGCGGGCTCACCATCATCTTCTTAAAAAGCAAAAACTTTTTTTCCAGCCAAGGAGGCAACTCACCAGAGTTGACTGGAAAAGGTGAGACTAATGCCCATTAGAAGGAATTAGAGACCTGAATTGTTCAAGAGATGGCATCTGAATCATTGTATCCCAAAGGAAAGAAACTTATTGATTGAGAAAACAGGTTTTAGAGTAAAACCTGGGGCCTATTGTGTTCTGGAAAGTTACTAAACAGCTCTAAATTTTGGTATCTTCATTTGTAAAATTGGGACAAAAACACATACCTCACAGGGCTAGGGTAATATCTGAATGTAAGGCATCTGGCACATAATACACAGTAACTTTCATTTTATCATTATTATTTCATAGAATGAATAGTTGAAATGGTAGGAGTCTAATCTTTATGAATCATGAAAAAGAATAAGTATTGTGAATAAGTACTCAATAAACTAGAACTAATTATTTTAAAGATACTTTTACCAGTTTCTAAACTAAATAGTGATCTCTAGGAATAACATGTGTTCAGTAAGAATAAGTCATACCAACCTAAGTACATTTTCTTTTTTCCTAAAGAGCTATACTGGAAATCAAAGGAATTTTATAGACAAAGACTAGTCGTATTTCAGCATGACCAAGAAACTCGTGATGCTTTTGTGAAAGAACTGTGGGATGGTTGCCACATGTTGGAGAACTTTTAACTTGTTGAATAATCCAAACAGCACTAGCTAAAAAATGTTATAAATCTAGAAGGATTCTAGGAGGAGTAACTTAGACGGTGGTCCTTCAGCCTTAAATTATTCAACATTTTCTCTATTATGCTGACATCTTCAACATGCCAGTCAGTGAAAGGATATTGAATTACTAATTAGATTTCAAAAATTTCTTAAATGGCTGAAACAACAACAACCTTGTGACTTTGCTTCCATCCCCAGAGATGTTGCAGCACACAGAAGACAACCACTTGACAGAATTGTTTTTGAAGGGATTTTACTTTATAAGGATGTCTAGAATGGATGAACACTAAGATTCTAGGATCAATCATTCATTAGAGTCTGGTGTGCCTTTGTCCTACAGCTAAAGCATGGCCCACAGATCCAAGAGATGGTTCAGCAGAGTCTCACTATGATGGTGATGAGGTAAAACATGCATTGTGAAGCAAGGTCAAAAGATCAGAAGCAGGACCTTCCGTGTTACTGATCAGAGGCAGGGAGGGGACAGGGCTGAAGGTGGTAAGCAGCCCAGCCACAGTTCATGAGATACTGTTGGGCTTCATGGACTAAGGTTGGGCAGGTGGACCTGTTTATGCCCAATCTGTAGCTTGATGTAGGAGTGAATTGAGCAGAGACAAACTGCAATCCCAGCAGCAGTGATGGCCACAAGGAAGGTGTAGTCATGGTTGCCAAAACTCACTTTCAATCCCTGTGCAGTTGACTCTAGCCACCATCCACTTGTGATAGGATTGAGATTTACTTCATCTTTCACTGACTATTACAAAAGAAGACTAGCTCACTATACTATGTGATTAATGAGAAACTTTTCTGTCTTCACAGATGAGCCTCTCTCACATTTTAAAGCATTTTTTTCTTTTTTGGTACCGGGGATCAGACTCTGGACCTTGTGCTTGAGAGGCAGGCAGCAGCACTGAGCTAAATCCCCAGCCAGAGACTGTGGATTTCTAAACCCTTGGGGGCGGATGACACTCAAATCACAGCTTTGCATGGACTAACATTCCAAGTTGAAATGGGATGGATATAGTTCAGCAGGAATTTAACAAACAGGAGTCAGTATCACCTGGGGAATTTTAAAAATACTGACACCTGAAACTGATCAAGTCCAGCTGAATTAGAATCTCTGGAGCTTTGGCTTTAACACTGGTATGTTTTTAAGGTTTCCAATGGTTCTTGTTCTCTAGTCTAAGACTGATTAATATATGTAAGAAGAGTAAAATGCTAGTCACAGAAGAACAAATACTACATGACTTCCCTCTGCTGAGGTACTTAGAGTAGTCAGATTCACAGAGACAAATTAGAATGGTGGTTGGGAAAGAGAATGGGGAATATTTTTAAAATGAATACAAAGTCTTGGTTTTCCAAGCCAAAAAGAGCTCTGGAGATGGATGATGATAATGGCTGCATATATTGTGAATATATAATGAGATAGATCATAAAAGTGGTTAAGATGGTAAGTTTTATGTTCCATGTATCCCACCAAAAATTCTTTTGAAAAAGAAACTAATGTAAAATCTTAAATATAATGAGGGGAACTTTATACAAAAGGATGGAATCTATTATTGTGAGGTGCTTTATATTTTGTATCTTTTACATTGTGATCCCCATTGTGAGACAGAATAAATGTTATCTCTGTTTTCACAATTAAAGAAGCTAAGGCTCAGAGACAAGACTAGACCCCAAGACTCCTGATGTGTAGAGCCAGATATCACTCCTTTTTAAATCTTATATGACAGAACTTTGTTCCTACTGTCTTGATTTAGAGGTGTGTGAAAGTGTGTTTTCAATTTTCTAGATTAATATTGTACCTGTATGTTTTGCAATCCTAAATACCTATTACAGGGTGATACGGTAGGGATGTTGTCTCTTTGCCAAGCTGATGACAATTTAATGGCAACCAATGTCTTCAATGATTATACACATTTATCAAGTAGTATAATCATCTCTGCTGTGTCAGTTGCTCACACACCAGAAATGAAGTTCCAGAAGCAGTGTACTACCTTGACAAAGATAATAGGTCATTATTACCAAATTCTCAGTCAGTGCTTTAGAAATAAATGCTCGTGTTCCCCATTATTATTTATTTTTCAGAAGTGCCTCAGGTTTGTCTTGCATCTAACAGCAGGAGATAATTATCTTCTAATATTTTCCTTCACTTTAAAAACATGTCTCAAATGGTAAGTGGAGTATTTCTATTGACACTGAAGTAGAAGCATGGTTAGTATAAATGGGTAGAATTCATGTCATATACACACCAAATGTATATTATCCTTTCCCTTTCCATCCAGTTGTGTTGAAAAGAATGGCCATTTAGGAAAAGTGGAAGAGAAGGACCATATGATTATTACCTGAATTAAAGTGAGTTTTTAGGGCCGGGGATTTAGCTCAGTGGTTTCACCGCCTGATGCGCAAGCACAAGGACCCGAGTTTGATCCCCGATACCAAAAAAATAAAAATAAAATAAAGTGAGTTTTTAATGTCTCTTACTGCTGTTTGGGCAATCAGAGTATACAAACAGTCCCCTTACATTGTCCTTTCCCTGTGGAGTGTTTTAAAAGGGAAGCTCATAACTCTTAAAAGGAACAATTTTGTACCTTCCCAGAAGTTTCCCTCTCCTTTTCTGCTTTTCGGACAGGACAGCCAGAGGGACCTTGCAAGGATCTTTCCCAGTCAGA
The DNA here is from genome assembly GCF_053883595.1 of Heterocephalus glaber. Lineage (NCBI taxonomy): Eukaryota > Metazoa > Chordata > Mammalia > Rodentia > Bathyergidae > Heterocephalus > Heterocephalus glaber. The sequence goes on along the minus strand of NW_028258296.1, from coordinate 26,232,018 downwards.
CATTTGCCCGTATCACCAGGCAAGAGGCTGTGTTCAAAAATAACCCCCCTTGCAATGAGGTCTGCAAAATTTTCCCACCTGGCCTGAAGAATGTACCATACCTCCAGCTGCCATGGGGAAGAAGCCACTGCCAAGGAGGGAATGAGGAGAGGAGCTGGGTGAAGAATTGTTCCTTGGCAACAGAGAACCATCCTGTTAGAGGTGGCCACTTTCACTTTCAAAACAAAAAGAAGCTTGTAACTGTAAGACGCTACCATGGGTTTCTTGTTCCCCCACCCATTTAGAGGCAAAACCTATTTATGAGGCTTTATTAAGTGCAAATAAGTCCCTGGGCTTCAACGGAGAAGCAGCAGCTGCTGAAGATGTGGTCATTTGCATATAAATGACATGATTTCAGCTTAGAGGAGAATATTGAAAAATATACATGTCGACAATAGAATCCTGATAGATTCACACATATTAAGGTCAGATATTGTAATTTTTAAGGCTGCTGCATGCTGATGACTGCATCATATCACACGTTCAATTCTGTTTGGATTATATTAATTTTATCTTCTATGAAATGGAGGATTTTTATTGTGAATTAATTAAACTACTTTTTTTCCCCTAAAGATGAGAACATTTAGGTCAATAAGCTAAATGCTCTACAAATGGATAGGCTCTGTGACAGCCAAAGTTACCAGCTACAAACTTGGTTTGCTTCACAGCTAACAAAGAGGGCTGTGTGCCCAGGTCTCTTGAGGAAAAGGCTACAGAGTGTTCTTTGATTTCAGTCTCTCCACTGCAGGGTCAACCTTTTTTTGAAAGGACAAGCAAGGTTCAGTTTCCATATTCTAAGATGTTTTCCAACAGCGTGGCTCAAAGATTAGGGGAGAATACTGTAGCCCAGAGATGTCCACAAATTTGTCATGTGTCCACTATTGTTTCCTCGCCCCGTGGCCCATGGCTTGAGGTTCACAGCTGGCAAGAGCTAGCTCCTGGAATCGCTATAATCCTTCCGAGAGCAAGTACTCTCTCCTACTCTACACTGCTCAGAGGAGGAAGGTGGGGCCCTGAAATATGCCCCAAATTCTGGCCCTGCTTCCAACAAAGCACTTACTGGCTCCTTGTCCACCTGCTAATTAGAATATTTACAAACTGCTGGTTGTGTATGAGCTGCTAGAAGGCAGAGCAATAAACAGCCCCACCTTCACCTTGCCGGCCAGAGCATAGCTCCCTCAGGGAGAAAGTGTCCCGTAAATGATGAACACTTAACTGATAACTTCAGATGTTTCTCTTAGAAAATCAGTATCTGTGTTCTTCTAAGTAACAGGCTCTATTGATATTGAACGTATGATTATTGAATTATTTATTAAATAAGTCAGGTAAATAATTCTCAACACATTTTAAAACCATATGCATTAACATTTACTAGATGTATAAAGTCTTTGGCATATGCACACTTTTTAAAAGAAATAATTAAAGATGGTTGATAAATAATTAAATAGCTAGCAGGGAAAGAAGAATTTTGAAACACCGTAAATTTATATTTCAAAGAGAACTTTAGAGAACTCTATTATGACAACTTGGAGAGAGGATCTCAATGTCAATTTGTTGAGTTACTCAATATATTCTTTTACGATGATTTATGGTGATCCATAGGGTATTTTAGGTTTAGTAAAGATTTTAAAGTATAATTCTAATAAGCTTAATCCTATAATTTATCAAATTATATAGACAGACAATGATTAGATTATTCAGTGTTTGGTATCCTCAGATTAGAGAAGGGTGATTTATACCACTCTGGGGTGGATCTAGGAATTGTGATGCCTGAAGCATATCTAATTTGGAAGGCTCTCTTTAAAAACAATGAAAACAAAATTGCTGATGCAAAATTGAGTAGAGGGCTGGGGATGTAGCAGTGGTAGAACACTTGCTTGCCTAGCATGCATGAGACCCTGGGTTCTTTTCCCAGCACTACAAAAGCAAGAGAGCAAACAAACAACAACAACAAAACAGTTGAGTACAAAATGAATATTTAGGATGAGAAAATAAGTCACGACAAATATGGCCCAACTGGCTGACAAATTTCTACAATACTTTACCCCTAAAATTGATTACTTTTTTAGTCTACCTTGTAATGTGGTGGATAAATTTGGTATTGATAGTTTAGAAAAATTTGCTTTGCCTCCACAACTTGCTATGGATGCCAAGTTAGGACTGTTGTGAAATTTGGGAAGCCTTTTCTTTCTTTCACATGTGAGCTGAAAATTTCAAAGTTTCTTATGTGATTAATTCTGAATAGTGTCATATTCTCCTAACAACAACTTCACCATAAACAGGTGGCACTGTGAGACAAAGTTAAGTGTATCCCCAAATTAACATATTCCCACCTCATCATTGCCATGGGTGAAAGGGAAAGAGTCTTTCAGCCCTGCTGCAGGATTTCTGACCCTTCGTGCTGGTCACTGCTGATTTCCAATGTGCAGTATCTGTGATACAGGAAGAGGGACTGTGAAAAGCAGAAAATATTGGAGGAGAGTTTCCAGAACTTCAAGCAGCACAAGTCCCTTCAAATGAAAAAAATAAATTAAAGATAAAAACAAAAACAAAAGTCCTCTCTAACTTCATGGAAACAATGCCCTCCAAATTCCCCCTTACTAGCATTCTCAGTGCAACAGGCCAGTTCAGCCAGAGTAAAATTAAAACCAGAAAATGGCATGAGAAATAGATAAGAGCCCCAACTGGATACCTGTCTCTCTGGAGTGTGAATGACTGAACGCAACCAATTCTCTAGTGAATCAGTAGTCATCATCCCCTGGAAGAACTTTGCTAAAAGCAGTGCATCCAGGGGCCGTCAGAGATGACATGGGCACTCTGTTCTGTCCTAGAGACAAGATGAAGCTGGAAGTTTAGATTGCTGAGAAACAGTTTGAGATAAGCTTGTAGTTCCATAGAAATTAATCTGTGCCTCTAGACAGCACGTAAGCCTATTGGAAAGCTTCTTCAATTCAAGCAGTTAATAATATATCAAGTCTTGTAGCTTAAGGGATACAATTTTCAAAATTATTGTACTGAGGGAATCATAAATTCCACCAAGAGGAAGGTTGTAGTCCAGATATTTTATTTTAGATTTCCATCTAGGGTGCATTATGATACTCCACATGAAAGTCAAATTGTCCATGTAAAATGGTTTCCAGGTGATAAGTTTACCCCAAGGGGTCCCGTAAAGTAATACATTCAGAGTTATATCTGACTTTCACAATCTATAAAGACTAGTTATCAATTTTTTGAAAGATTTGATAAGCAAGAACAAAAAAATAGCTTATCAATGCTGACATTTGTCTCATTAATGGGAGCAACATAAGAAGTACAAGCTCCTTCTGGATTTGGCTGTAAATACACCATGACATACATTTTGGAAGGTTGCTGTTTTGTGCTGGTGGGAATGTATTTGTCTAACCTTGCACTGACTATAATAAACATAAGGAAGCAGTGATATTACTGCCAGCCACATTCGGCTTTTTAAAACAGGGGCACCCACTCTGCCAATATCTGTCAGATTCTAGGCCACTGCATATTAAAAATTATGTTCTATCAACACTGTCTGGCCTGGTAGAAATTTTATTAGGAAATAATTCTCCTGTTTTATTTGGGGAAAGGGAGGGGAAAAACAGTTTACACAATAGAATTCAAGGAATAATTAATGTTTCCTCCATGTTCAGAATGGGATTGCTGCTGATTTGTCTGGTGTTTTGATATGGACTCCCACAACCTCACTTTGTGGCAGAACTAATAGACATGTTAGAAATAGGCTGGAGGCCCAAATACCAATTAATCACCAGTTTGAACGTTGCCTATCATCACACAATTCTGTGTATTGTAGAGCAATATTTTCCATAAGTTGTTCTCTTGTTACCAAGAGAAAAGATGATTGCTTATTAAAACAATCATAGAAATAACAAGGTGCTCACATTTGCTTGACTCTGGTAAAATGTCTAGCTTAATGTCCCTTGCTGGGGGAATGCTGCTGGCCCACACTGTGGAAAAAATGGATGGTATGGCATCCATCATCTCTTGGGGTCATGGGGTAAAATACAATGAATGGTCTCACTATTTACCTGTCCAAAATTTAACTTTAAACCCACTCTTCCAAAAAAAAATCCACCATCCTCCTAAACAAAATAATATCGTGGGGCTGGGGATTTAGCTCAGTGGTTCCTGCACCTGCCTTGCAAGCGTAAGGTCCCGAGTTTGATCCTCAATACCGAAATAAATAATAATAATAATAATAATAATAATAATAATATTGCAGTAATCCCTCATTCATTTAACATCATCCACAAATGAGCTGTTTCTATGAAAAGTAAATTTTCTAGATTATTTATTTATTTATTTATTTAGTTGTACTGGGGAGTAAACCCAGGGGCTTCACTTGAGCTGTATTCCCAGTCCTTTTTCTTTTTTATTTTGAGACAGGGTCTTGATACGTTGTCTGGGCTGGGCTCAAACTTGCTATCCTCCTGCCTCAGCCTCCTAGAGTGCTGGGGTTATAGGTGTGAACCACAAAGTGCAGCTGTATTTTTATTTTAAATCACTCAGTGCAACCTTTTTTATTCTTTCTAACATAGTTGTGTCCTTTCTTACTTTTTAGGGTTGATGGAGCTCAACTCTTTATTCGTGAAATGAATTAGTGTTTCCAAGGACAATGTGGTCATGGCTTCCAAGATTACTGAGATGCATATGGTTCTTTGACTGTGGCTTTCAGACTTTTCCTTTGCTGTGCATTTCCTTTTCCTGTTTGCTGTGTGCTTGCCTGTAAATCCCACTTCCTTTCTTAATTAGAGAGAGACAGATTATAACAAAGTGAGAGCAAGGGTTTTGAAATCCAACACATCTAGATTGCAACTCAGCTATACCACTTACTGCACCTATATGAACTTAAGCAATTAATTTCTTCTATTATAAAATGGAGAAGAAACACCTACCCACATGGTTCTGTGCAGAATCTCACACAGAGACTTCTGGAGGCTGAGGCACTGGTTTCTCAGCTTTCAAAGTGTACTTAAAAATGAGTAATTTCTGCATGTAGCAGCTTCCAAAATAAACCCCATCATCCTGTAATATTAACATGCACTATTTAAATATTTTTTAAGAGACTAGTTTCAGTGAGAACCTTGAGACTTTATGGCAGCTTATTTGAGTGGTCATTATGTCCTTTTTTACTTACTTGCATGTCCTTTGCTGGGGCATTAGAAGGCAGACCCTTGCCAGCCTCCCAACCTGAAGAGCTGGACAGACCATTGCTGTACCTGGTTGCTTAAAGCAGTACTGTCCAGCATCCTCTCTGTGCCTTTGTGGTTGTTGTTCATCTATCTGTATAAAAGCAATTGTTTCTTTTTTATTGTTTTTTCATCATATGAAAATGATTGAACAGATTTCACCATCTTTTCAGGCTCATCTTTGACCATAACCTATATGGAATCCCCATTAACTCCATGAAGACCTGGGGGGAAGGGTCCTTGGCCCCATGGCTCTCAAACTTGAACGTGCATCAGGATCAGAGGAAGCCTTGGTAAAGCAAATTCCTGAGCCCCACTCTCAGAGTTTCTGATTCCGCAGATCTGGGGCAGGGTTCAAGAATTTACAAGTCTAACACATTTCCACAAAATGCTCTTGCTGATGTTGCTTGCCTGGTGACCACACTGTGAGAACCACTGCCTCGGTAGAATGTGTGCTGTCCATGTGCAAGGCCAGCCTCACACATGTGCTGCCCCAGGAGCTATTGATCCTGGGGCAGGCCGGGAGGCCAGCTAGTTGTGCTAAAAGTAAAGCCTGCTCTTAAGGACAAACAGTTATTTGCAACTTGATTCCTAAAAAATCTAAGAGCTAAGTGAAGTGTGAGACAGATTTCCTTGAGGCTGTAACTCCTCCCACACCCTACTGCCTAGGAAGTGCAAATAGCTGGAGCACTTCCTCCAGTGTCTATTTCCTCCTCTAAATCCACAGATCCGAGTTTGTCTGAGGCTTGTGGTCTAGATTATTAGCTCTCGAGTAAGGTGAGACCCATCTAAATTGTTCTTCTTAATTTTCCACCACACATTTGGCTTGAGAAGAAAGCAATTTTGTAGCTATTTGCAAGCAGGGAATCATGTTCATGAAACCCTTAAGTGAGATAACCCCCATGTTTTCAAAATCCAAATCACACATAGTTAATTGAAATAGAAAACAGCTTTCTGAGACCAGCCCCAGTGTCCCTGACTTTGCTAATAAGACGTCCCAGGGAATGCTCTGCCAGAACCAGGCAAGCTATTGTGATGGGCCACACTTGCCTGGGCCTGTGTGTGGCCTGAGGAGAAAGAGGGCAGTGAGACATGGGGGAGGATTTTAGAGATAGGGACGATGAGTCATCAATTTAAATGTTTGAAAGTGTGGTATTGTGGTAAAGCCCTCAATTTCAGATGAGTGCTGTGGAAACTACTCTGCTCTAGCAGGTAATGAGAGGCTGTGGGCTCTGCAGGAGGAGAGAGAGCAGCTGTAAGACTGTTGGAACAGAGGTCAAATGAGAGCTGTCCCAGGATACCAGTGACAGAGTTAACAGTGAACCCAGGCTTCAGGGATTTACAGAGCGCTGGGGGAGGTGCTGGACTTACCACAGCATTTGGCCCACAAAGTGTGGGATATTTTTATTCAGATAGTAAAGAAATAGGTGATATAGCAAGGGGAAACCTGGGTGACAGACTTCTGAGGAATCTCAGTTTGTAAGAGGATTACAATTTTGACTGATTTGCCTTCATCCTTGTCTCCATTTGTCCAGTCTGAAGAAAGTGTGTCATTTATTCTTAAATATTTCCAAGGGGCTTCCAGGGACCCAGTTGTGTGGCAGGTGCCCGGGTGGTACTGATGACCATAAGGCCAATCTCCAAGATCTGGTTCCTTTGGTTACCCTCCACATCCTCTCTTCCTCCAAAACCCAGCTCTGTCAAATCTACATTTCTGCTCCACCTTCCTCTTTGCTTTCATGAATGACCCATGCACAGCCTGAGACATTTATTCCACAACTGTGCCTTGCAAGCAGTGCGGAGGGTAACAGAGTCTCACAGTAGATTTAAAAAAAACTCTACCTTCTTGAAGAGGAAGGACAGACAATAAATAGGATAAAATACAACAACGATATGTATGTAAAAGGCAGTGTGTAAGGCAGTGTGTTAGGCAGTGTAAAGGGAAAAAGTAAAGCAGGGAAGGGGAATAGAGGGAGGTCAGGTGGTGTTTAGACAGGGTGGCCAGGGCAAGCCTCTCTGAGAAGACATAAAGAGACCAAAGGACCAAAGAGGAAGTGCCAGGCAGCAGGAACAGCAGGTGCGAAAGTAGAAACTCACACTGTCATCTGGCCACTGTGGCTGGAGCAGAGTGCAGGAGGGAGGAGTGGAAGACAAGGTCAGAGTGGGACGAGGCCGAGGAGCAGACCTAGTAGGTCCTTGTAGGGTTTGACTTTTACCCTGAGGGATGTGAGAAGACACAGGTTTGGAGCTGAAAGGTGACTTGATGGCCTTTGTTTAACAGGGCCACACTGACTACTGCATAGGAATAGGGTGAAGGATAGCGAGGGAGACCAACTAAGGAACTACTGTGGATCCAGGCAAGAGCTGGTGGTCTGGACCACCACCCTGTGATTGTGGAGATGGTGAAAATGGCCAAATGTGTGATGATAGAGACAGAAAGGTCAAATCCAGGAGATATTTTTAATATTTTTAAGGTTGAGCCAACACAATTAGTTAATAGATTTTGAGATATCTGGGCCAGGGATGTAGCTCAGTGGCATCACACCTGCCTCGAAAGTGTAAGGTCCTGAGTTTGATCCCCTATACTGAAAAAAAGAAAAGAAAAGAAAAGAAAAGAGATTATGTGATATCTGAGAAAAGAAAAGATAACGTTGACACCAAGTGTCTTGACCTGAGCAATTAGAAGAAAAGGTCACCATTTACTAACATAGAGGAGAGTGCAGGAAGAGCACATGGGAAAGATCATAAGCCTGATTTTGGATCTACTAAAGTCTGAAAAGCCTATTAGATGTCCAAGTGGAAATGTCAAGTAGGCATTTGGGTATCTGGCTCAGGAGAGGAGTACAAGCTTGAGATGTAACCATGGGAGTAATTCTGATTGACCTCAAAATTTAAATTGGAAAGGGAGAAGATAGAAGTTTGAGGCACAGTGAAAGGGAAGAAAAATCAGTGGATTTGAGGGTGGTAAGGAGAAGGCCACCAACATACCAAGCCACAGGAGCAGCAGTATCTCAGAAGAGCAAGTGACGTAAGACAAAAAGAACTTTCAGAGGAGATCTAGCAGATGTAGGGGTACTGCTGATGATTGACAGTGAGTTCAAGAGAATGGAAGAGTTTCAGGAGAGGGGGAAGGGCAGGAGATAGGGCCAGAAACCTAACCAATGTGATTGAATATGCATAAGTGACCAGGGATTGAGTAATGAAAGGTCTTTTAATGTGAAGCCTCTCATAGAGACAGAGGCCAAGAAAGGATAAAGGACATGAGGATGCCTCCTGCACCCCAGTAACTATGGAGGTGGTGAGGATATGATGGGGTGCATGTGCATGTGTAGCAGGGAGCATTCCCTTCACCTCCAAAAGTTGCCTTCTTGCTGTTCTCTTTCCAGCCATGGTCCTGACCACCACAGGTTTTCTCCATATCTTCTACTTTGGCCCTTTTCCTCCTACGCCAATTGGCCATGGGCTCCCCAAGCCTCTGTCCTGAGCTGGACTCTCTTTCTCTTGTGCCACTATGGAAACACCACTGCTTATAACACTTCTTTCTGCTTTGTGTAGATTCTACTGCTTTTTGTCTTCAAGTCCTAAAAGATGCATCGCCCTATGTGTTCTTTCTTGAACATCATGTTTTCCCAATATCTTCATTTCTGTTTCCTTTCTTTCACATCCACCTCCTTAAGTAGCTATAAATGAAGCCAGACTTTTGTAGGCCAATGGTTTGTATTCTTTGTTTTTAATTTTTAAAAAGAGTAGAAGTCAATTGTCTTTCCTTTTATGGGCTCCCCCTAGCTTTATCCCCCATTTATTATCTATTAGACAAGTTACCTTCTGTGGTAAAAGGATTCTCCCACACCTGCTTCTAGCCCTTTGAAACATTTATCCTCTAACAACTTTTCTGAGGACCTTATCCTGTCTGGAGGCAGTGGCACACCCACAGACCCCTGCCCCAGGTGGAGGGTGGGCTTCTACCCTCTGACCACATTCTCTGGGATCCTTCTCCTGACCATAGGCAGGGAACTGGCTCTCAGGGACCCTCCAATACCAAACACAAAATGTACCTGGTAAAAGAGAACCATGAAAATAGTGTTTGATTTACTACCAACCCAAGAAAAACCAAGAACAGAAAAGACTCATTGTGTGTGACACTGTCAGATGGAAAATACAAGGGCAATTAGAAGGACAGGGAGTGAAAAACCTTTCCATAGCCTAGCTATTTCCTTTAGAGATGTAGTCTTTTTTAGCTATTGTTTGCAGTTCTGCCAACAGTTTTTCTGACAGAGATTCCAGGGTAGAATGGAACTAATCACCATTAAATGTTCATTAGCAACTGCTGCACATTTGTACCAAAAAAAGTGATGCTGGCTTCTGTGGGTTTTTTTCTTCCAACACAGGGACACAGAATTTGGCCACCCTGATCTGTAGTCAGCTGGACCTACATCCCACTTCCACCGAACTCTTTTTTTTTTTTTTGTATTAAATTCTTTTATTGGTGCACTGTAGGTATACAACACAATTACATTTCTCATTGGGAATTGTACCTTTACATAATGCATCTTGGTTCTTATTTTTTCCCCATTCCTAGCCCTCCCTTCACACCCTCCACCCTTCCCTATTCACAAAGACTTTATTTCCATTTTTTCCATTTCTCATCATTTTTCCTTTCCCTTCTTTCCTTTCCCCTGCCCCTCCCACTACCCCTACCCCTTTGGACCTTTTCTTCCTATTTTACATTATCGATTATTCATTCTAATCATCGGTACATTTTAGGTATACAATATAATGACATTCATCATTGGAAATTTGCACCTTTACATAGTTTCTCTTGGTTCTTATTTTTCACCCTTGCCCAGTCCTCCCTTCAACCCCTCCAGTCCTCCCTATTTACAAAGATTTTGTTCCTATTTTTCCATTTTCTCATATTAATCCCATTCCCTTCTATCCTTTCCCCTAGCCCTCCCACTTCCTTCCCCTTTGCCACTTTTCGTTCTATTTCACATTACCTATTATACATTTAGTCCTTATTTACACTTTCAGTTTCTCACACCAGAGAAACTATTCGGAATTTATTCGTGTGTGTCCTATTTATTTCACTTAAGAGTATTGCCTCAATGTGCATTCACTTAGCTATAAATGTCTCTAATTTCTCATTTTTTATGGCTGAGTAGTACTCCATTTTATAAAAATACCACATTTTCTTTATCCAGTCTCCAGTTGATGGGCATTTGGGCTGTTTCCAAGTTTTAGCTATCACAAACTGTGCTGCTATGAACATGGGCACACATATATCACTGTGGTATGATTCTTTTAATTATTTGGGGAAGATCCCCAGCAGTGGAATAGTGGGGTCAAATGGGACTTCCAGTCCTTTCTTTGAGGTATCTCCATACTGATTTCCACAGTGCTTGCACCAGCCTACACTCCCACCAGCAGTGGAGCAGGGTTCCTCTTTCCCCACAGCCCTGCCAGCATTTGTTAGTGGTTGATTTCATGATAGCAGCCATTCTTTCTGGAGTGAAGTGGAAACTCAGCATTGTTTTCATTTGCATCTCTCAAATGACCAGTGATGTTGAACATTTTTTCATGTATTTATTTGCTACTTCTACTTCTTTGTCTGAGAAATGTCTGTTCATTTCAGATGCCCATTTTCGGATTGGGTCTTTAAATTTGGGAGGTCTGATCTTTTTAAGTTCTTTATAGATTTGAGATAGTAGACCTTTGTCTGAGGAAGAGCAGGTGAAGATTTTTTCCCCACATTGTGGGTTGTCTCTTCACACTGCTGGTGGTTTCTCTTGCTGTGCAGAAGCCTTTTAATAAGAAGAGATCCCACTTGTTGATTGTGTGTGCTAGTTCATGGGCAACTGAGGTTTTGTTCATAAAATCTTTTCCTACACCGATGTCTTCAAGGGTTCTACCTAACCTCTGTTCCAACTGGTTCAGGGTTTCTATTTTAATATTTAGATCTCTAATCCATTTTGATTTTAGTTTAGTGCATGGTGAGAGATACAGGTCTAGTTTTAATCTTTGGCAAGTTGAAGCCCAATTTTTCCAGCACCATTTATTAAAGAGGCTATCTTTCCTCCAGTGAAGGTGTTTGGCTCCTTTATCGAAGATGAGATGGTTGAGTGTGCCTGGTGTTATTTCTTCTTCTTCTAATCTGTTCCACTGGTCCTCAGGTCTGTTTCTTTGCCAGTACCATGCTGTTTTTATCACAGTAGCTTTGTAGTAGAGTTGCAGGTTGGGGATTGTGATACCCCCTGCCATGTCTCTGTTACCTAGAATTGCTTTTGCTATTCTGGGTCTCTTCTTGCTCCAAATGAATTTTTGGATTGTTTTCTCAAGGTCTATGAAGCATGCTGCTGGGATCTCAATTGGAATTGCATTAAATCTATATAGCAGTTTTGGAAGTGTGGCCATTTTCACTATATTAATCCTTCCTACCCAGGAGCAGGGGATGTCTGTCCATTTTCTGATAGCATCTTCAATCTCTCTTTTCAGAGTGCCATAGTTTTCAGAGAAGAGGTCTTTGATTTCTTTTGTTAGGATGATTCCTAGATATTTCAATTTTATGGATGCTATTGTGAAAGGAATTATTTGCCCTATTTCTCTCTCAGTGAGTCTGTCATTGGTGTAGAGGAAAGCTATTGATTTTTGTGTGTTGACCTTGTAACCAGCTACTTGACTGAATTTGGTTATTAAGTCTAGAAGACTTTTGGTGGAGTTCTTGGGGTCTTCTATATGGAGTATCATGTCATCTGCAAATAATGACAATTTGACTTCTTCATTACCTATCTTTAGTCCTTTCATTTCTTTCTCTTGTCTAATTGCTGTGGCTAATGTTTCCAGAACTATATTGAACAAGAGTGGTGATAGTGGACATCCTTGTCTGGTTCCTGATTTTAGTGTGAAGGATTTCAGTTTTTGACCATTTAGTATGATATTGGCTCTTGGTTTTTCATAGATGGCTTCTATCAGTTTGAGGTAGAGACCATCTCTTCCAATTTTTTGTAGGGTTTTTATCATAAATGCATGTTGGATTTTGTCAAATGCTTTTTCTGCGTCTATGGAGATAATCATATGGTTTTTGTCCTTGGCTCTATTGATACAGTGTATTACATTGATTGATTTGCATATGTTGAACCATCCCTACATCCCTGGGATGAATCCCACTTGATCAGGGTGTATGATCTTCTGGATGGTCTTCTGCATTCTGTTTGCCATTATCTTATTAAGGATTTTTGCATCTATGTTCATTAGTGAGATTGGCCTATAGTTTTCTTTTTTGGTTGGGTCTTTCTCTGCTTTGGGGATCAAGGTGATGCTTGCTTCCAAGAATGAATTTGGGAGTATTGCTTCCCTTTCAATTTCATTGAAGAGTTTCAACAGTAGTGGCAGCAGTTCCTCTCTAAATGTCTTGTAGAATTCAGTGGTGAACCCATCAGGGCCCAGGCTTTTCTTAGTTGATAAGTTTTTAATTACATTTTCAATTTCATTGGTTGGTATTGGGTTGTTCAGAATTTTTAGGTCTTCTTTGTTCAACTTTGGTAATTCATATGTGTCTAGGAATCTGTCCATTTCTTCTGTGTTGTCCATCTTACTGGAGTATAGGTTCTGGAAGTAGGTATTGAGGATCCTCTGGGTTTCTGCTGGGTCTGTTGTCATTTCACCCTTTTCATTCCTAATTGCATGGATTTGGGCCTTTTCTTTGCTTTTTCTGACAAGGTTGGCTAAAGGTTTGTCAATTTTGTTGATTCTTTCAAAGAACCAACTCTTGGCTTCATTGATTTTTTTGTATCATTCTCTTAGTCTCCATTGCATTAATTTCTCCTCTGATCTTTATAATTTCCTCCCTTGTATGAGCTTTGGGGTTGTCCTGCTCTTCTTTTTCTAGAAGCTTGAGGTTCAGCATCAGGTTGTTTAATTGGGTTGCCTCTGTTTTCCTAATATGCATATTCACTGCTATGAATTTCCCTCGTAAGACTGCTTTCATTGTGTCCCATAGATTCCAATATGTGGTATTGTCATTGTCATTTAATTGAAGGAACTGTCTGATTTCTTCTTTAATTTCCTCTGTGACCCATTGGTTATTCAGAAGTGTGTTGTTCAATTTCCATGTGTTTATGAAATTTTTTGAGTTTCTTTTGCTATGGATCTCCAACTTCATCACACTATGGTCTGATAATATACAGGGGATAACTTCAATTCCTTTGCACTTACTTCAACATGTTCTATGTGTGAGCATGTGGTCTATTTTGGAGAATGAGCCATGTGCAGCTGAGAAGAATGTGTATTCTGATTTTGTGGGGTGGAAGACTCTATAAACATCTTTAAGTTCATTTGTTCAAGAGTTCGATTGAGTTCTATTATTTCATTACTTATTTTTTGTCTAGTTGATCTATCTATTTGTGACAGTGGGGTGTTGAAGTCCCCCACTACAATTGTATTAGTACATATATGACTTTTCATGTCTGTTAATATTTGTTTTATATAATTGGGTGCACTAGTGTTTGGTGCATAGATATTTATGATTGTCATCTCTTCCTCTTGGATTCTTCCCTTTACAAGGATGTAGTGTCCTTCTTCATCTCTCTTTTTTCTGTTGGTACCTGGGATCAAACTCGGGTCCTTGTGCTTTCGAGGCAGGTGCTGGAACCATGGAGCTAAGTCCCCAGCCCCAAAGAACGCCTTCTTTGTCTCTCTTAATCAGTGTTGGTTTGAAATCTACTTGATCTGGCAAGAGGATAGCTACTCCTGCTTTTTTTCGGGTTCCTGTCACATGGAGTATTGTTTTCCACCCTTTAACTTTCAGTCTATGAGTTTCCTTTTGAATTAAGTGTGTTTCTTGTATGCAGCATATTGTTGGATTTTGCTTCTTGACCCATTCTGCCAGTCTATTTCTTTTGATTGGCGAATTGAGACCATTAACATGGATGGTTATAACTGAAATGTATTGACTTGTCATTGCCATGACTTTTTCTTTTTGTTGGGTTCTCCCCTTTTACATTTAATTTCTTGTCATGCCAGATGGGTTCATTCTGCTTTGCTTCCTGGGGTTGTGATCCTCAACCTAGGATATTGTGTAAAATTCTTTGGAGTGCTGGTTTGGTATTCACGAAGTTCCTAAAGTGCTCCTTGTCATGAAAGTATCTTATTTCTCCATCCATTTTGAAAGATAGTTTTGCAGGGTACATCAATCTGGGTTGGAGGCTGTTTTCTTTTAGGGCTTAGAATATGTCACTCCAAGCTCTTCTTGCCTTGATGGTTTGTGTTGAGAAGTCTGCTGTGATTCTGATGGGCTTTCCTTTGTATGTGATTTGTTTCTTTTCTCTGACTGCTTGGAGAATTTTGTTCTTTTGTTGGGTTTCTGGAATCTTTACAATTATATGCCTATGTATAGATTTTTTTTTGATCAAGGCTATTTGGAGTCCTATATGCCTCACTTATCTGTGTGTCAAGCTCTTTTCCCCTGCTTGGGAAGTTTTCTGCCATTATTTCTGTGAAGAGATTTTTTATGTCATCTGCACTCTCTCCTGTTTCTTCATTGAGCCCAATCAGTCTTATGTTATTCTTCTTTGCATCATCTAGCAGCTGCTGGGTTGATTTCTCATGTTCCCTTATAATTTTGAGGCAATTTTTCTTTTCCTGGTTACTAATTGCAATCTGATCTTCTATATCTGAAATTCTGTCCTCACACTGGCTCATTCTGCTGGGTAGACTTTCAATGGAGTTTTTCATGTCCTGGAAATCTATTTGCATCTGTTTCATGGATTCCATTTGTTTCCTATATTGGGATTCCTTCATGCTCCTGAGCTCCTCTCTAGATTTATTAATCATGTCTTGCACTAGGGGCACAATTTCTCCTGTTATCTGAGAAATTATTTCTGATTTCATTTTTTCCAGATCCCCTTTTGTTACCAGTTCAGTGGGTCCAGGTGCTTGAGTATCAGAGTGATCCATCTCATTTCCCTTTGGGGTTGCTGTAGGTGATCTGGAAGTCTGGTTTTGAGACTTATTTACATGTTTTCTCATTTCGACTGGGCCGGGGGGCTGTTAACACCTGCACGGATTACCTCCTCTGAGCTGGGAGAGGTGGGACAGGGGCCGGGAGCAGTGGTATGGATGGTGACCCAAAAGCCCTTTCTTGTGGGCTGGGAGCAGCGGGAGGGATGGTGGCCAGGAGGCCTCTTCCTCTGGACCAGGAGCAGTGGTATGGCGGCTCAGAAACCCTTCCCTCTGGGCCGGGAGCGGTGGGAGGGATGGTGGTCGGGAAGCCCCTTCCTCTGGGCCAGGAGCAGCGGGACAGAAGGTGGCCCAAAAGCCCTTTCCTCTGGGCTGGGAGCAGCGGGAGGGATGGTGACTGGGAAGCCCCTTCCTCTGGACCAGGAGCAGTGCGACAGCGGCTCAGTAGCCCCTACCTCTGGGCCGGGAGCAGCGGCACTCAGTACCTTGGTCTGGTGTCCTCTGCATCTTTGTAGTGTGGAACCAGGTGGCTGCCTATCTGCAGTGGGGTGACTCGGCATCTTCCGCACGACTCGGGACCTCGGTAGGGCTTGCACAGACCTGCCTGTCTGCAGCGGGCTGATTCGGCATATTCTGCTCGACTGGGGACCTCAGTAGGGCATGGGCAGACCTGCCTGTCTGCAGCGGGGTGATTCGGCGTCTTCCGTGGGACTCAGGACCTCGGCAGGGCGTGGGCAGACCCGCCTGTCTGCAGCGGGGGATTCGGCCTGTTTAACCTCTTTAAACTAAAGAATGCCAGAGGTAAGGTGAGGCAGGAGCCACTCTGGGACCTGGATAAGTGAAAGCACCCCCTCAGTATAGTCCACAAGAGAAAAGGAAGCTTCTTACACACAAGGGTATATTGTTGAAGAAATAGCAGGTACTGCTTTCTTTGATTATCTCTGACATTTTCTTTAAGTAAAGTGCAGTCCAGAATGGTTCTTACAGGAGTGGCATGCTCTGATGAACCTCCACTGAACTCTTTAGAGTCCATTTTTTTTTAACAGCCCAGGGAGGAATACATCTCCCATCATGCATTGCATGTGGATCCTATCAGTATTTTTTTACTCTGGACACACCTCTTCTTAATTATGGCAATAGTCTAAAGCTTGAGGCATTTGGAAAGTCAATCCATCTGCCTCTGTGTGTACTGTATGTGCTATGTGTGCATGTGTATGTGCTGTGTGTGTGTGTGTGTGTATTCCCTCAGGCACAAACAGCCACCCTCTCACTGTTGGGAATATCTTGTCATGCTATGCCTTTAAGGAAATATACGAGGGCAGTCGGCATGGGAGCAGGTTATATTTAAGGATTTTTCAAACATATAAAATGATAAATAGATATAAAAAGAAAGTTAACAAAATAGACAACAAAATTGTTGTACCTAACATTTATTGTGTGAGAAATAGATATTTTAGGCATTTTATACACAAGAACTTGCTTAAACACTATAATAGTTTTATTTCTTGTAGAGACTACTGGGCTCAAAACATCCAGAAAATAAAAGTATATTCCCTTCTTGAGAGGCATTAGATACCTACCGGGGCTCACTCACAAATGCTCTGCACTATTAGACATTATTTGTTTTGTTTTGTTTTGGTTTTGGTTTTGGTTCCGGGGATCGAACTCGGGTCCTTCCGCTTGTGGGGCAGGTGGTGGAACCACTGAGCTAAATCCCCAGCCCTGGTATTATTATTAATTCCATTTTTTACATAAGGCAAAATAACTTCCTTAAGAATATGTAGTTAATGGACCAGAGATTTAGCTCAGCGGTTCCGGCGCCTGCCTCACAAGTGCAAGGTCCCGAGTTCAATCCCCGGTACTGAAAGAAAGAAAGAAAGAAAGAATATGTAGTTAATAAGAGACAAAGGCTCCAACCCAACTCTTATTGTAAAGTCCATACTTATTCCCCTACATATTAATGACTTTTAAAGTAAGCAAAGGACTTATCTGTAAGGTGAAAATGTCCTTTCCCTTGCTGCTCTTCCTTCCAAAACCCATTCCCAATGCAGCAGTGTTAAGAAGTGTGGCTTTTGGAAGGTAATTCACTTATGTGGGATGGAGCTTTTATAATGCGATTAGCATTCTTGTAAAAGGGCTCAATCGAGTCTGAGGGGAGCACTGTCTTACCCTCTGGCCCTGCTGCCAAGTGAGGACATCGTTTCTTCCCCTCTTGAGGATGCAGCAACAAGTAACATCTTGGAAGCAGAGAGCAGCCCTCAGCAGATACTAAACTTACTGGTACTCTGATCTTGGACCTCCAAGCCTCAAGAGCCAAAAGAAATAAATTTCTATTTTTTATAAATTACCTATGCTATGATATTTTCTTATAGCACCACAAATGAGCTATGATACTCACAAACAGCTAATAAATGTCTATGAAGTATTTACTGGGTGGGCAACAGTGGGAGTTGGGTTAAGAACCCTTCACATATTGAACTGGGACAGAAGTTAATTCTCCTGGGTTCTGGCTGGGTAACTGGTGAGAGGATGGCATATCTTCTACGGTCAAGGATTTTTTTCTAAGGGAGCAAAAAATGAAGTGATTAATGTTGCTTGTCTGAAGAAGGCAGAAGGGAAGAAGGCATATTCTTCACAGTTTGGCTTGTGTCTCAGCTCTGAGCTAAATTGTAATAGTACCTGGAACTGTGTCTCGGGCTCTGCTCAAGGGCAAGCCTAGCTTGACTGTATTCTGGCTGGAACACACACACATACACCATCGCACACGCACACTCCTCTCCACCCTTCTCCTGTCCTAGCTGATGCAATGTGAAAACAGTCAGCAAAGCCTTACAAAGAACTCCATTCTGGCAACACTGCCTACCTAGTGTCTGGAGTTAGTACTTCCGATTACAGCAAGTTGTTCCTTGAGAGTCGGAAAGAGCCACTGCCATGCCTGGGCAAAGTAACTTTGCTCTTCCCAGAGAATCATTGTTAGAATAGTTTTTTTTCTTGTAGAGTCTAGTAGACTCAGAATAGCCTCAAAATAAAAGTATACCCCCCTTTTAAGATGCATTGGCTTCTCACTGGGCCTTGCTGACAAACAGCCTGCCTTCAAATAGCAGCCACATGAAACTAGAACCTCATCCTTATTGTTCTTGCTGAGCCCAGACATGACTATGCAAAACACAGGCTGTTTGGTTGTTCTAGGTGAGCTGACAAAGCCACTGTCATTGAATAACTTCAGGCAGCAACTACAAGTCTTGTCCTAGCCTTGCCTGAGGTAACTCAGCCAGGGAAAATACATGTCAAAATCCTGGGATTTGTCCTGCTATTGGCCATCTTGCTTGAGAAAAGCTGCCAGAGCAATTAAACCGCAAACAAAAGAGAGGCCAGGTACATGCACATCCCTACTTCATGGAAAAAGGACCCCAGGAGAAAAATAAAATTTAGGAGGTTTATTGAACCCATTGTAGAGCTGATCCAGAATTTAAATTGATTCCATAATTTATTACATTTTAATTAGCAATCGCAAGAGACCAAGTATTGTTTACTCTCTTGTTAGGAGGACTAGCTGGAAACAAATACCAGAGAGTCTTAATAAGGATGAGTTATATTTACTGTTTTCCATTTTACAGTCTTGTTATAATCATCACAAGAAGAGATACATTTAGTGCTCATCTGTTCTTGGTATGACATTTGTTGACCACTAGGGTGACATAAAATCAGAACATACCCCATAAGCCAAGAAAGGGCCCCTTTACCTCCATCCCATTCCATGCTTGTTCCTGCATTGTTTTCAATAATATAATTTAATGGGAAAATATTTCTGGCTTAGGTTTGATGAGATGAGTTCCCATGTGTCATGGTCACCCAAAATGCATCTAAATGATGGCTGCTGGTTATTTATTTAGAGCAGAATAATGCTACCAACAAACAGGCAGCCATATTTTATGTGCCACTCCAACTGGAGAGCACCAGTCACATGGGGCAGCTGAGAAGCCCTATCTCTGCTATAGGATCTCCCTTCAGTGTTGGGCCACCTATCCCATTATGTTCTTTCAGTCCATATTTTTATTTGGGGAGTTCATGGGATGTTAATTCTTTTTAATGGCATTTCCCCAGACCCAGAGATCTGGGGGCTTCCAAACAGATCTCATTATTATTTGAGCAGGAAGAATCCTGGACTTCAGCTTGTGGGGTGAGACTCTCTGGGACAATGTGTCTCTTTGAGAGAATTATAGGTCTATGTTCCTTTCTGGAAATACTCTAAAGTACTATTAAAATATTGCTGCACATTACCTCAGTGATTCCCACTGATTACCCAATTTTGCCTTTTAGATCAGGTACCCAGCAGGTAACAGAACTCCTTATTGCAAGCCAAAAGGATTTTCCACTAAATGAGGACTTGATTCCAAAGCCCACCTTCAAAAAAAGAAGTGTTTTGTATAATCTGAATACATATGCCTTTTGGAGGCTTTTCATTCAAAATGGACTTCTTTTCTCAAAAGTAGGCAAAGCAGGTGCCATCCTTTATTTACTCCCTTTTTTCTTTTTTTTTCTTTTAAACCCAGTTTTTCTACCCAGCCACAGAGGTACCAATCCTATGCTCAGGTTTTAATTAAATCTTGCTCTCTGTTTAAAAGCTCCTATTGTCCTTTCCATTTAAATAGGATTCTTCTTAGATCTTTAACAAGACCACGGAGGAGTAATAAATCTAAGTAATTGTCCTTATTAAGAGGCAATTATTCTCACAAGACTGTAACAGTCACCAAAGTAACTAAAGCCATTTCTAGGTAGCACTTATAGTGTCCTCCTCCACCCAAAAGCAGAATGCCTCGTTAGTCACTTTCTTTGCCACTCAAATTAAATTAGATGGCATTCTGTTTATTGTTCACATCTTTTGCTAATAGGAAGAAATTTGCCCTTTGATGATATTAATCAGGAAACCTGAAGTCCAACTACACTGAGTTCATGGGATGGAGATGACCCTCCCACCCTTCCTACCATCCCAAACATCCCAAGCACTCTCTTAGGCTTTGGTGGTTCAAAGACAAAAGATACTGTCCTTTGGATTGTATATTATTCTTTCATCTGTTATTTATTCAGTAAATATCTCCCACGTGCAAGGCACTGTAGTAGGTGCTGAGTATTCAAAGGGGAATAAAAGCCTGTCCTCTTAGAACTTAAAATGTAGCAGGAATTTAGACATTAACCCAATAATTACATCACTAATTACAACTGTAGCAACAAGTTATGAAAGAGAGAGTAGTGCCACATGAGCACATTCAAGGAAGTTAAAATTATCCACTTAATTTTATTACAGATGATCAGTGCTCTGCTCTTCTATCCTATAAAACATCCAAGGAAGCTTTCTCTTGTTTCCAAAGTTCCTATGCAGTCAGTGGCTCCTGATATTTCCAGTTTTCATTTAAAAACTCATA
Source organism: Heterocephalus glaber (assembly GCF_053883595.1). NCBI lineage: Eukaryota > Metazoa > Chordata > Mammalia > Rodentia > Bathyergidae > Heterocephalus > Heterocephalus glaber. The sequence continues at coordinate 26,211,380 of NW_028258296.1, read as the reverse complement.
TTCTAAACTAGCTTTTCCTAGTGAAAGAAGGCTAACTTAACATTTCTGGAATAGAGTTGACAAGGAAAAAAGATGACAGCAGACTCAAACCCACATCCAAGCTTCATTTCAGAAGCATACTCATGTGCACACATGTACACATAGCAGCCTATCAAGAAAAGGGCTCCTACAAAGTCTTTGTAAATAAGGAGGGATGGAGGGGTTCAAGGGAGGACAGGGGAAGGGGAAAAATAAGAACCAAGAGAGATTATGTAATGGTGCACATTTCCAATGATGAATGTCATTATATTGTATACCTAAAATGTACCGATAAAATTAATTTTAAAAATTAAAAAAAAGAAATGGGCTCCCTAAGGAGCTTAGGGAGGGGTTTAAACCATAAAAGACAAAGTATTGGCTGTCAGCCTTATTGGCTTCAGTCTTTGTCTTGAGATCATGATTATAGAGTTTATATCAGCTTAGCACTTATAACACACTTCATATCGAGTGTTTTGCAGTTTCTTGTCTGGGAATGACAAGTAAGAACTGATAAGTTTGTTATCTCCAAAACTGTCAATAGCAGGTACTGTGTTACTTACAAAATTCATTCCTAGGGCACAAACAAGAAGCAGCATAGAACTGTGAAGAAATCAGGGTTGAAAACTTTTTATTTGAAATAGAAAATATACAGTCACGTGACAATAGAATAAACTAGATCTCTTTTCACTCACCCAACAAGTCAAAAAAGTCTTAAAAATAAGGCTACTTCCCCTTTACTAAGGGACACTTTTTTTGAAAAAAAATTTCATCTTATATTTGAGTATATATGATAAACATTTATAATAATTAAAAAATAATAACTATGGACCAGACCCATGAGCTCTATCGAGTGGGATTCTTCTCCACGCTGGTGGGTCCTTGGAGAACTCGGAGCTATCTTGTTTCCTTCAAGCAACTTATTGCACCCATGTTGATCTTATTGTTTGGTTCTCAAAAGACAATTTTTTTGTTGTTGTTGTTCTTTTATTGGCACATTTTAGGTATTCAATTTGTTTACATTTATCATTGGGTGCTTGTACCTGAACATGATGTATCTTGGTTCTTATTTTTTTCCCCATTACCTGTGCGCCCTTCACCGCCTCCATCCTTCCCTATTTACGTAGACTTCATTTCCTTTTTTTTTTCTTTTCTCATAGTTTTTCCTTTCCCTCTTTTCCTTTCCCCTTCCCCTCCCTTCACTCCTTCGTCTTTGGACCTTTTTTCCTATTTCAAATTATCAATTATTCATTTTAATCATTTTAACCCTTGTTTACACTTTCAGTTTCTCACACTAGTGAAACTATTTGGTATTTACACATGTGTGTCCTATTTATTTCACTTAAGAGTATGGCCTCGATATGCATCCAGTTAGCTGTAAATGTCTCTAGTTTTTCGTTCTTTATGGCTGAATAGTAATCCATTTTATTAAAAAAAACACATTTTCTTTATCCAGTTTCCAGTTGATGGGCACTAGGGCTGCTTCCAAGCTTTAGCTATTATAAACTGTGCTGCTATGAACGTGGATGCACATATATCACTGTGGTATGATTCTTTTAATTCTTTGGGGAAGATCCCCAGCAGGGGAATAGCTGGGTCAGATGGGACCTCTAGTCCTAGTTCTTTGAGGTATCTCCATACTGATTTCCACAGTGGTTGCACCAGTCTGCACTCCCACCAACAATGGAGAAGGGTTCCTTTCTCCCCACACCCCCGCCAGCATTTGTTATTTGTTGATTTCTTGATAGCAGCCATTCTTTGTGGGGTGAAGTGGAATCTCAGTGTTGTTTTCATCTGCATCTCTTGAATGACGAGTGATGTCGAACATTTTTTCATATATTTGTTTGCTGCCTTTACTTCTTTGTCTGAGAAATGTCTGTTCATTTCAGATGCCCATTTTTGAATTGGGTCTTTGAATTTGGGGGGTCTGATTTTTTTCAATTCTTTTTTTTTTTTTTTTTTTGTACCAGGGATTGAACTCGGGACCTTGCACTTGCAAGGCAGGCACTGGAACCGCTGAGCTAAATCCCCGGCCCAAAGTTCAATTCTTTATATATTCTAGATAGTAGTCCTTTGTCTGAGGTACAGCTGCTAAAAATTTTTTCCCATATTGTAGGTTGTCTGTTAGCTCTGTTGGTGGTTTCTTCAAAAGACAATCTTATTGCCTGCTTCTATGGAAGCAGGGTGAAGAGAGGAATAACTTACTATGGGTCTGAGTACACAAATAAAGGTGCCTTCCTTATAGCATATTCCAAGCTATTAATAAGAACAGAGGTTGAGTTTTTGCAGGTACCAATTTACGGTGAATGAACATGTGTAAAAGCACACTCACCCACACTTCTTGCAATCTCCACTTTGAGAGCTCAAATACAAAAATTATCTTGAATGCAGATAGGACAACCCAAAATAATGAAAGGAAAAGTATGCATTTTCCCTTAGGCTCAATAGAGTTTTTATTATAACAACTATGTAGACAATGATCAGAAAACAACCAAGTGTTTTTGGAGCTAACCATGTATTTCAATTAGAAAGATAAGAGTGTTTTTAAAACTAAAAATTAACCTGAAATTCAGAATATGCCACATATTGTGGCTTATATATAGGTACCCAGAAAAATTAAGTGGTTTTGTTTTCTTCCCTCATTCCCTTTATAAAATTCTTGCTGCACATTCTTGCATTTCTTGCATTATCAGTATGTATTTCTTGAAAAGCAAGCAGGCTGCCCCCAAGGGCTCCTGTCCTGCATTGTAGGGCTTTTCTGCAGCTCTGGGAAGGAGGTGGACAATTCAGAACACCTGCATTAAGGAGTCACTAATACATGTTTAATGACAATGGATGTATAAGACAAAAGGCCTGCGAGGTAGTATAGGAAAATTCTAGAAAGTATAGAAAATGACCTTTGACAAGGTGCTGCAGAGCTGCTGTAGAAGCAACTGGAACCTCTCAGAGGACAGCAGTGATCCTTGGGGAGGTCCTGTCAGCCCTTTCATCCAAAGGAGCATTTCCCCGGTGGCTTGAGGAAGAGCAGCCTTGCTGGGTGCTCAGCAGCCTGGACTTCCTGCCTGGCTCCTTCCTGCAGCTATTTGAATTGATGCCTGGCTGATCCCTCATCCAAGTGCTCAGGGCCATAAAAATGCAGGGAGATGTAGGAAATGGGCTCAATTACTTTGAAATATACAAGCTGTTATTCTTGACTTTGATCACCCTGATCAACAATGGATCTCCAAGCTGATTCCTCCTGCCCATTTGAAACTGTTCCCTTTGGCCAACAACTCCTTTCTCCTTTTTCACTCCCTCTTCCACCTGTACACTTACGATTTGTCAACTGAAAATGGCATAATGAAAGTGTAGATAAACAAAATGCAAGATGCTTCCCTGAAAAAGAAAGAAAGTGACCTTTAAGCTTTAAAATTGTCCCTAGTGGGAGGAGCTCCCTTACTGTACAGTGGAGACTGCTAGTGCTCACTAAGACCTGTGGCTGCTGTTTCCCAGCCTCCCTTGCTGCCAGGAGGGGTGGTGTCACTGGGTTCTGTCCAAAGTAGTTAGAAGCATATACGCCACTTCAAGGCCTGGCCCTTATGGCATCCATACATTTTTCCACAGTCCCTCTCTTGCCATCTGTGTGCCTTGAGCAAAGGAATCTGAGATAGAGCCACACACAAATGTCAACAATTGTACCAATGAACTCATGACTCACAAATACCTGACCAGTAACACTCAAGTCAGACTATGTGGAGAGAGTAGCTTTCTTTGGGGGAAGCCACTGAGATTTTGCAGATATTCCCCCCTACACTTTGCCTCATCTAGCCTGACTGTGCCCAGTGAGTGAGCATGCTCCCAGCACTCCATGGATTCATCTTCAAGTGCAGTGATTTTCTTTGAACAAGATGCACTTATCACCCAGGACATTTCCAGTCTGGGAATCCAGCCAGCTCCTTACTTTCTAATCCATTTGTAAATGACTTTCTTCTTAAATAAATTTTCCAGATGAAAAAGCCCATAAGACCTAATATTTTGCCCAAATGTAGACTCTGCTTTATGGCTGGTTCTAAGCCAAAGCCTTTGAGGAATGACCAGATCAAAGCTTGAATTCAAATGTAAGCCAGTGCCTCGCATGTATCAGAATCTCCATAAACACTGGTTGAAGTATAACATCTTCATTTTGAGAAACAAACAAGAAACAAAGCCAAAGGTTAGGAGCAGAAGGAGTGATAGGACTATAGAGTCTTGCAGGGCCATGACTGCCTGCATTGGCAGAAGAGGGTTGCGTGTATCTTTTTACCTGGAAGTAGAAAGTACAGAGTCCTTATATACCTCTTCCCGCAGGCATGCATAGCCTTCTCTACTTCCAATCAGTCACTAAAGTGAGACATTTGTTATACTGATAAACCCACACTGACAGGTCATTGTCACCCAAAGTACATAGTTTACATTAGTGCTCACATCCAATGGGTTTAGAATCATACAGAGTAGTTTTGCTGCCCTAAATATCATAGGTACATTTTTACAGGGGACATAAACAAGCAATTGTATCCACACCTTTCTCCTGAGAGGCATTTCCCCAATACACAGCCAAAAGACCCTAAGAATTCTTCAGATATTCATGTGCCAAAGAAGAGCCCATGTAGGATCCTGCCAGACATGAACAGAGCCTGCAGTTCCACTCCCAGCATTCTCTGGAGTTTAACTTGAGAAAATAATAAGAATCCTATAGGATCAGCGATTTCACTCATTTGGACTACAGTAAATCTCTTCTATATTACTGCTCGGCCTCTGAGAATATTATATTGGGTCTCATTTTATTAAAGAATGTCGTTCATACCCAGAAGTTGCTATTTAATTTTTAGCTGCAAGATACAATTTTGAAAAACTATTATCTAGAAAGTGCAATAATCAAACAATGTAATCATGAATGTTAAACCTCCTTGGAATATTATTTTAAATGCTTGCCAGCTGGAAGCAAGAGTTGACAAAGAAGTATCTATCTTATTTGGTTGGTTTTCTAATTTGTCAAAGCATCCACCCTTTCCAATAAGATATATTTGTTAAAATATATTTTTTCTCTGCATGATTATTTTGAAACAAAGAATGCACAATCCTTAGACAAAAAACACAGATTTGCATTTTCTATTTGTTCCAGCCTAAGACTTAGGATTAAATCACTTTAAGTGACACAGTTGTATCCTACCTCAGAGGAGCCAGATGGTTCACATACATCACCAATTGCCTCTGAGCTTTCTGGCTGTTCTATGAGATCAGACTCATAAATTTGATGACATATGGAAAATATCAGAAAACCACAGCATGCATATTCAGAGAACCCAGAAAACAGGACTGACATTGTCATGAAAGATCCCTGGTAATTCACCCATTCCTCCCATTGCCTACCCATGAATCTCTTCAGAAAAGGTCAACTGGATATTTAGCCAGTGGCTGGGAACCTCCAGTGTGATCCAGCTATTTCATGGGATGTCTAGTGAGGCGATGGGTCATAGAGTGCTTTCCCAGGGAAACATCCTTTCTTTGGCCTCTGAATTTCGATTCATGCAACTCCCCCCATCTGGAATATGCCTCTATCTCAGTGAACTCCATGTTCTGGCCCCACAGACTTCCCCCTACCCCCTCACCACTTGTTTCCTTGGACTGTAACTTATATGTCTGTCTTCACTATCATGCACTGAACTTCTAGAGGTCAGAACCTAGGCCCATTTTCTTTGTATGACCTGAATTCAGCAGTTATGAACCATAAGCTGGTGAATGTGCCCAGTTGCCTGGGAAGCCTGGGGATGGAGCAGGGACTGATCGTAGCTCTTGGCTCCTCCAAGCGACACTATGGCCTCCATGGCCTTGGACAAGATACTTCATCTTTCTATGATTAGTGTCCTTGTCTGAAAAATGAGAACAAGAATGGTGCCTACTTCCTAAGATGTTGTGACTATTGAGTAGTTTATACATACACTTAAATGAGATTGTGCATTAGTTAGAGCTCAATAAATCTTAGCTAACAAAGTGAGCTGCCCCAAAATGTGAGCTGTCCTTATTTGCTATAATAACGTCATTCCAAGTGACATCATTCCAGCTCCACTGAACTTCCTGCTGCAGCCCAGGTTTCCATGTAAATAAGCAAAGACTACTCGGTTTACTTAGAGGAGTGATTTTCTGGGAGTGTCAGGGACTCTGATAAAGAGAATGGAGATTTTCTTCCCCCTACAGTGGCCTTTTCTCAGCCTTTCAGTTACTGAATAGTGGAGCTTAATCTGCGGCCCTAACACGGAGGGCTAGAAACAGCCCTCACACCTCTCTCCTCCCCAACGCTGTCTCCAAAGAGTCTTTACATGGACTCTGGAAAGCATGAAGTCTGGGCTTTGCCTTAGATAGCACTACAGGCTCCAATGTCATTGAAAGTCCACAGGCCCATGAAGGACGCTGGAGGGCACAAGGAATGATGGTCACGATGGCAATGAGTTGTGACCTGTGGGTAACAGGGAAAAGCCTGGGCTGCCAGTCAAGGTAGAAACTATCAAACTTCCAGCATTTCTAGGCAAAAGGGAAGGGGGTAGAGGTTTGGAAAAGGGATTGGGCATGGGTAGGAGTGTACAGAGATGAACTAGTCATCCTTAGACCCACTCTGCCCTTTGAGCAGTGGGCTGAGAGCCGGGAAGCAACATGCCTGGGTATTGCCTGGGGGTGGCAGGGAATGAAAGAAGAATGAGCCATCCTAGAGCCATGTTCACTGGTAACTCTCCCAAAATGCAGACGCCCTAGCCCCAAAAGGAAGAGATTCTGTGATGCTGGCTCTGGATCCACAGACAGACAGCAGGTGGGCCTTTGGATTGTCCTGTAGTCTTGCTGAGCCTTGGCCTCTCCTATCGTGAAATGAAGTGAATTCAAGCACATCACAGAGCCACTGTCAGTCTCCAACAGAATGAGGCTTGTGGCTTATTGAGAGCTGTAAATCAACATCAAGGATTTTACTTGTAATACACTGGACCCTTGACTTACAAACTCAATTTGTTCTTGAGTGCCGGATGTAACTCAAATTGGTCAACTGAAGGCTCAGGCTCCTTACATAGCCTTCAAGTCTCTCTCCTGTACACAGGCAGATCTCAGTGTCCTTAGAGAGACATTGGCTCCGGATTTCTCAATTAACCCCACACAGGAAGGGATGTTGTAATCTTCCTTCCAGAGCTCTTTAAGGATAAATCTGTATCTGAGACCATCTTGAAGCACTAGTGGCCGGCATTTGGGTCATAACTCAAGATTTTGGTCATAAGTTAAAACTAAAATTCTGGTTGTAACCGAGGTTGTTTGTACATCGAGCCAGTCGTAACTCAAGGATCCACTGTAATTGTATTTATGGTAATTTAAAGACTCATGAGTGAGTAGAGCAAAATTTGGTCTTGGAAGCCAGCAGGTATGGTAGTGCTCAAGGGAGAGTCTGACTAGCTTGGATGCCCTTTCCAAGCTGGCCCCTCTCCCTTTTCCTTCTCTGCAGCTTGGAGAAGACTGGCAGCATAGCAGACTGGTGGCAGGTGGGGGCCCAGGCTGCCTGTGTCCAAATTCTGTCTCCACCATTGCTCAGTTCCACAGACATAAGCAAGATGCTTACCCTTTCTACACCTTAGTCCCTTGTCTATAAATTGGGGGTGATACTGGTACCTCTCAGGATGTTATAGACACTAAATGGTTGGTTACTTGTATTATATTTTTATTTTCATTCATTAATTTTATTGGTACATCTTAGGTATACAATATGCTGACATTCATTACTGCGAATGTGCACCTTTACATAATTTATCATAGTTCTTATTTTTCCCCCTTCCCCTGCCCTCCCTTCAACCCCTCCACCCCTCCTTATTTACAAAGACTTTGTTTCCATTTTTTTCTTTTCCCATATTTATTCCTTCTTTCCTTTCCCCTGTCCCTCCCACTTCCTCTTCCCCTTTGGACCATTTCTTTTTCTGGACCTTTTCTTCCTATTTCACATATCTATTATACATTTTCATCCTTATTTACACTTTCAGTTTCTCACACTAGAGAAACTATTCGGTATTTACACACGTGTCCCTATTTATTTCACTTAAGAGGATGGCCTCAATGTGCATCCATTTAGCTATAAATGTCTCTGGTTTCTCATTCTTTATGGCTGAGTAGTACTCCATTTTATTTTTTTAAAACACACATTTTATTTATCCAGTTTTCAGTTGATGGGCACTTGGGCTGTTTCCAAGTTTAAGCTATTACAAACTGTGCCGCTATGAACATGGTTGCACATATATCACTGTGGTATGATTCTTTTAATTCTTTGGAGAAGATCCCCAGCAGAGGAATAGCTGGGTCAAATGGGACTTCCAATCCTAGTTCTTTGAGGTATCTCCATACTGATTTCTAGAGTGGTTGCACCAGTCTACACTCCCACCAGCTGTGGACAAGGGTTCCTTTTTCCCCACAGACTCACCAGTCAGCATTTGTTATTGGTTGATTTCTTTTTTTCTTTTTTTTTTTTGGTACCAGGGATCGAACTCGGGTCCTTGCACTTACACAGCAGGCAGTGAAACCACTGAGCTAAATTCCCGGCCCTACTTGATTTCTTGATAGCAGCCATTCTTTCTGGGGTGAGGTGAAATCTCAGCATTGTTTTCATTTGTATCTCCTGAACGACCAGTAATGTTGAACAATTTTTTATATGTTTATTTGCTATTTCTACTTCTTTGTCTGAGAAATGCCTGTTCATTTCAGATGCCCATTAACAAGCCATCAGTTTAAATCACAGAACCCATCCTCAGGGCCTTTCATTTTCTTTTTTCTCTACATTGGACTCTGGGTAGAGAAATATCTGTATGGTCTGCCATTTCTCTCAGTCTCTCACTTGTATTATATTTTTAAATGATAGCTAATAAAGTAAGCACTCAAAAATTGTGGGCCATCCTTACCAGTGATGGTAATATCATTCGCAACAGCCAACTCCATTGTCCTTCCCGACTCTCATTCAAGGAAGGCTGGACTTTTCCATCCTGCCAGGCCAACCAAGAAGCTGGAAGGGGAAAAACAAGACAGAAATCTTTGAAAAAATGAAAATATTGTCCTTGGAAGAGGAGAAGAAAGGGTAGCTATAGACGTGGGTGACTTGTATGATTTACTAGATCTGAACACTTGGGGCTATCCCCCAATGATTCAATTTGACTTCCTTGACTTTTAATTTGCTCTAATTTTAGGAACAAATTTTAGCTCTCTTCTGCTCCTCCAATGCTATTGCCAGAGAGGAATTATATACTTTAAGATGAGAAGGGACCTATGAGATCACTCAAGCCAATGGGATAGTGAGGAGTCTCAGGAGAGAGACAGTTGGCTAAGGAAGTTCTGTTCTTAAGGAGGAAAAAACCCACTCTCTGGCTCCCAGGACCAAGTGCAGAGCAGAAAATGGGCCTCTGTGCTGTCGGGGGGCGGGGGGGGGCTGCAACATCACACTCCAGCATCTCCACACACACACAAGGACAGACACAGCCCTGTGCCATCAAGAAACCCCAGTGTAGCAGAGGGAGGTGACTAGAGCCCTGCTGTGGATATCCAAGGATACTGAGGGAGCCCAGGGCAAGGGCACCATGCCATCCTGGGAGCACCTGCAGAAAGTGCTCCTGAGGTGCTGGTGACAACTTGAGCTAAGTGTGGAGGGAGGAAGAGAAGTAAACTTGGTGGGGCTGGGTATTTAGCTCAATGGTTCTGCTTCCTGCCTCACAAGTGCAAGTTCCCAAGTTCAATCCCCCATACCAAAAAAAAAAGAGAGAGAGAGAAGTAAACTTGGGCAAAGGGATGGAAAGATGCTCCTGTCAGACTGAAGAGAACGAACAAGCAGGTCAATGTGGCTGTAAGCTAACATGCCAGATGTTGGAGGTGGATGAAGCTGGAATGACCAAGGGTTTGAGGGTACAGGAAGGAATGTGCCATTCGAAGGAACAGAATTTGAGCTTGGAGAATGGGAGCCCTCAGTGGGCTCAGTTACGCAGAACAACTGCAAGCCAGTGCACAATCTGAAGAAGAGATACAAGGTCTGGTTGGGTGGAGGATGAAGTGGGGTGTCCGGGTCTGGAGGAGGCTGTCCAGTTATCTTTCTCAAAACTTCCCTTCACTGGTTCCTGGTGGGCAACAGGACTTCCCAGAGACCCAGGACACCAGAGTCACAAGGACACTCCACACACGGCCACCCCAGCACAGGCAAGCACCCCGCCCCCTGTGCTAACCATTCTAGTGTATCTGAGTAGTCCCTGCACCCCAACAGAATCCATGTACTTCAGGGGACCACTTTTGACCCTGGGGCATGAAACTTGGGCTCAAATGAGGACAATTCTCCCCCCTCCTCAGCCCTCTGTCAAAGTGCTTCCTTTTAGTTGGGCGAGTGATTCAGTAAGGGGCACTGGAACCCACGCAGCACTCTTCTGGGGGTCCTGAGAGGTGAAACGTGCAGGCCAGGGGCAGCTGCTGCTGTTTCTAACAGGAAGAATGGCAGCCCTCAGACACAGCTGGCCAAAAAGGACAGCAAAAGGCCAGAGAAACAGAACCAAGGCCCTGATGACAAGGTGCGACTGGATCAAACTGGGCCTGAAGCACGTATCCCTCCCCACAGAACAAGTCTCTGGACTCTTCAGTTACCTAAACCAAAACATTCCATTGTTTTATAGGCTTTTTTTCTATCTCTTGAAAGCTCGGCGCTGAGGGACAATAAAGTCTTCATCTAAAGCACTGCAGCCAGAACGGATCGGCTCTAAACATGTAAAAAAAAAAATCACTAGGAGGTTTTCCTGACATCATGTAGAAAATCTAAAATATGTTTGGAATAGAAATCATTTTGGAAAATTCTCTGAGGGGACCTGCCTGGCCAGTCACCGCCAGGCTGGGTCCCCTAAAGCGGTGGTGCGCTGCCACCTGCTGGCCGCAAGGCAGAACGTACTTCAGAAAGTAGCTGGAGCGTGAACTCCGGGAGAGGCCTTGAAGATCCTGGAGAAGGGGTAAGCTCTTCTGGGACAGCGCGTATTTCTGAGATGTTTTGGATTTTGAGTAGAATGTGTTATTTTTATAGTCAGAAAAAAATAGAGATATTTACTTTGGAAAAATGTAGTATTTCATATCTTGTGACATTTATTTTTTATGCTTCACTATTTTCATAAAAACCTTGTTCCTTGAAAAAGCAACAGCTACAACCACGAACACCACAGCCAAAGCTCGGTCCCATCTCTCCTGGAAACACGAGCGCACACCGCCCCCCCCCCCCGCGCGCGCCCTGCCCCCACTAACTCCGCCTGAAGCAGCAGCCCCTTCCAGAGTTCTCCAGTCGTAAGGTTGAGAACTCTCTGCGAAACCTTGTCTTTTAAACCCAGCGGTTAAGCACTTTAGGAATTGTTTACCCTGTTCTTGATACAACTTTGGTATTTCTGCACAGTAACCTCTTTGGAATTTGATATCTCTTCTATTTCCTCAACCCAAACTGAGGTCATAAGAATGCCATTCCAGCGGAGGAGATGGTGACGCTCACCTGGAATCCTAGCATTCTAGGAGGCTGAAGACGGATGCTCGCAAATTCGAGCCCAGCCTGGGCAATTTAGCAAGACCCTGTCTCAAAATAAAAAATAAAAAGGGCTAGGGCCCGGGGTTTAGCTCAGTGGTGCCGCTGCCTGCCTTGCAAGCACAAGGTCCTGAGTTTCATCCCTGGAACCAAAAATAAATTAATTAAATTAAAAATAAAAAAGGACTAGAGATATAGTTCAGTAACTCAACTGAGCCCTGGGTTAAATCCCCAGTAAAAAAAAAAAGGAAAAAAAAGAATCCCATCCCAAATGCTGTTTGGAGTTCCTGCCTGGCCAGGACCCGGAGAGCAGCAGCAGCAGCCGTCCAGCAGGTGGCGCCCAAACCAGCCTTAACGGCTGGAACGGTGACCTTCCCCAAATCCTCCCTTTACTACGCGCTCTCAGCCTGCCAAAGGGTGGACTTGGGTGTCACTGGAGTTTGGCTTCTGTTCCTCTGGAAGCACTGAAACTCACACGGGCCTGACACCTGCCGATCCGGCTGGCCCCCTCCAACGACCGTTTCCGGTGTTGCCCAACCCCGCGGCCCTTGGCCCTGGCTGGGGCTGGCTGGGCACCTGCCCAGGGGCTCGCACAATTGATCTGCGTTGGGCTACCGCGGGCCACCGCACCCCCTGGCCCCGAACTTGCACTTCCCGGGTCTCTGCGCAGCGCGGCCTGCACTGTCAGTCCGCCATATAGGAGCTGGCCCCGCAGCCAGGCTGCTTTTCCTTGACCCTTCTCAGCTAGTCCCGGAGCTGCTCCCAACATCCTCAGTCCCCACACACATGTGACCCGGAGCTCTCCAGGCCAGCGTGATCTGGCCCCATCCAGCCACCTCCTCTTCGCCTTCCTCCCTCCTTGTCTCACTCGGGGACATTGGTGGAACCTGGGTCCTAAAAGCTAGGCTTCTTCCTCATGGTTTCAAGATTCACAGGCTGTCGCCCATGCAGCTACCACGTGGTGCCGGGAATTTCTCGCCAACCCAGCTCCGGGTGGACCACCCATCCGAGGCCCACCAAGCCCTGCGACTACCCAGGCCCGCCACAACCGCCACCTCCCTCGGATGTCCACTGTGTTGTGAGGTCAGGGTCACCAACCCACAGCTCTGGCAGTGAGGGCTCAGGGACATGAGCAGAACCCCTTTCCTGCTGTGTGTCTGTCTCTCCTCCTTCAGAGACCATGAACAAGAGCCTTCTCTGTGAACCGCCCTCCCTGCACTTGGAAATGGAGACACCTGTGCTGGGAGTGCAGCGCCCTTGCCTTGGTTCCCAGGCCCCTCTGTCCCAGTCCCCGGGGGACCCACAGCAGTCTCTGCTGAAGTAGGCAGGGCCCTGCGATCCCCCTGCCTGTGGTTTCTATAACCAGCTTCACAACTGGCTTCTTCACTTACTAGTACTGTGCAACTTCAGGCAAGCTACTGAACCTCTCTGAGCCTCAGCCGGCTCTTCTGTACATGGCTGTGATAGTTGGATCTGCCCCCTAGGGTACTGTAAAGTGGCAGATACCTTTGAAGACAGAAACATATTTTCCTCCATTTTATATTCCCAGCACCGAGGATGTGCTTGACATACAGTGAGTCCTGTATGTCGGGTTGAAATATTTGATAGAACTATGTTTTCTCATTTAGGTATTATTTGAGGATTTTTTTTAAAAGGTGTGGGTTAATTTGTAGCAAGACTTTTATTGTAATAAATAAACAAGAATTTAACTATTTTAACTCTTTTCAACTGCACAGTTCACTGGCTTTAAGTACATTCACACTTTTTTGGAGACATATGGCTTTTGTTTGTTTGTTTTTTGGTACTGGGGATCAAACTCGGGACCTTGTGCTTGTGAGGCAGGTGCAGGAACCACTGAGCTAAATCCCTGGCCCTCATAAGGCTTTTTTAAAACCTCTAACAGCCAGCACAGGGCAGGGAAGAGAAGCTGAGCCAATGTGGCTCGTGGGCATGAAGAAAGAAGTGCTGTCCAGAAGGCAGCACCCGGCACAGGCTGCGCCCTGTCACTCCTGCAGCCCTCAGCACAGTTCTCCACACAGCGGTGCCCTAGAAATGTGACCCTGGGCACACAGGAGTCACACAGGGACAAGGGCACAGAGCAGGGCCCTAAGACAACGTTTGGGCCCCACCAAGTTTTCCTTTAATAAGATTTTAAGTTGGTTTTAATAACCTGCACTCCCACATAAAAACTTTATTTTGGTTTCTCTTGAAAAACGTGAGGCTCTGGCAGCTCTGGACTTGTTCTGGGATGATCACTCTGAGTAACAGCTCTGGGGAACAGGGATGAAGTTTCCAACACGTGACAATGGGAACACAACCGGAGCATTCACCTGCACTGGCACCTCCAGGGTTTGGCTTGTAGAATGCCACCGTGCAACAACATCAGCTCTGGACAAACCAGTGTACCACACTATGGTGCATTCGGTTGTCACAGACAGATGCACAAGTCTCTGTCACCTGCCAGTCCCCCCAGCTTTTGCAGTGTCCCTGCCCGGGTGCGGCACAGTGGAGAGCAAGGTACCAGGCAAAACTGTAGCACAACTTTGCCGCATCCTAAAACCAGCTCCCGAGGCTGGGACTGGAGCTGTGGTCAGAGCACCGTGATGTGAGCTTCCCTCCCCTTTCCTTCCCCGAGGGACCTGATTTCTGCGATACCTCTGCAGCCTGTGTTTGACCCCGTCCTTTCAAAAGCTAAAGGAAATGAGGGTTTTTTTCCCTCTCCTCCTTTTTACAAAGCCCTTTCTCACAATTTACCTCAAAACTCAGGCCAACTGCGTCTCATTAGCAGCGTTCTTGAAAAAGAATCCAAGACTGGCAATAGAAAAGCCAGTCAGGTGAGGCAGTTTTGAGATAAAACAAGTTCGTATAGTGACTAGCTCCAGATGGCCTCATGGTCTTGCTTGGCAGGTAGAGATTTATCCCTGATAGCATACCAGATGTCACACTTGCTCCACTAAGACATTGGCTTTTATCTCCAGCAGTTCCTGATGGAAGAGATACAGAGAAAAGACTGGAGCCTTGTTTAAGCGGGGACTAGAGTGTTTGTATCCGGACACAGGAGAAGAGCAGATCATCTGAGAGCTTCCAATCTAGGGCTTAACAGCTTTTTTAAAAAATCAAACACTTTAAAGCAAAACAGAGAGGCAGTTGTACATTTTGCAATCACTTGTGTAAGGGAAATAACATGCTCCTGATCCAAGAAGCGGCAATCATCTAAAACAAGATGCCCTGCTTGGCTCTTCTAGAAGAAAAACAAAGGCTTCCAGAAATTGTCTATCAGCTTGTTAGAGCCACTGTCACTTGACAACCCTCACTGTGACAAACTAACTCCTCTGAGACTCATTTTGCCGGGAGTGGCAGCCTCTTCCCATACAGGGCCCAGAGCAGCTTCCTGCCCTGGGCCTTTTCTGCCCCTTCCTTCCTCTTTCTGTCCACTCCTCAGTCCTGGTGGGACTTTCTGGCTTGGCAAATGTGAGTGCCAAGGCTCCTCGGCAAGTCACACAACCCACTGCAAACTGGCTTAGGTGACGGGGCGGCCCTCATGCGCTCAGCGACACTGATCCCCCAGGCCTCTGCCAGGAACGGGGTCTGCTCCCAGCTCCTTCTCTTACTGTCCTTTAGGGAGATTGTTCCATCACAAGCTCCTGTTTGTCCCAGGCAGGGGCTCCTGTACAGCTGGCCCTTGGAGCTTGTCCTGTACTCGGGCTTACTCAGAGGAGTGGGGAGAGGATTCAGTCACTTTACACCACTGGGTTTGGTCAGTGGCTGTGGCAAGCGTGGGCACTGTCCTGGGGTGAGCTGCTTCCAGCAGAGGAACCCTATGGGTAGGAGATGAAGGATCACCTGGTTAGTTTCAGGGTGAGGTCAGGAGGAGATTCTAGTATTTTCCATGGCTACCAAAATAACTTTTTCCCAACTTGCAGCATAAATATGTCTTATAGTTCTATAGGTAAGAACTCTAACACGGGTCTCAGCTAAAACGAAGAGGTCAGCAGGGCTGCCTTTCTTTCTGGAGGCTCCTGGCCTTTTCCAGCCTCTGAGCCACCAGTTTATGGCCCTTCCTCCACTTCAGAGCCAGGAATGTTGTGTTTTTCTTGGAAGCTTCTTCTGTCATCATGACTCCCTCATGTTGACCACAGATGGGGAAGATTCTCCTCTTTGAGGATTCATGTGACTGGATTGGGCCTACCCATTCTACTGAGGACAACCACCCCATCTCAAATATTTAACTTTAATCATATCTTCAAAGGCCCCTGTTTTGGGTTTAATAATTCAGATGTTGAAATCCTAACCCCCAGAATGTGACCTTATTTGGAAAGAGTTTTTCCAGATGCAATTAGTTAAGATAAGATCTTAAAGTGGGCCCTAATCCAATAACTGGTATCCTATAGGAAAAGGAGAAATTTGGACATAGATCAGGAAAAAGACAATGTGGAAAGATATAAAGAGAAGACAGTCGTCTGCAAGACAAAGACAAAGGGGGAGACCAGGAACAGATACTTTCCTCATTGCCCAAAAAAGCCAACCTGCCAGAACTATGAGACAAGAAATTCCCATGATTTAAGCCACCCAGTTCATGGTACTTTGTAACAGCAACCCTAGCAACTAATATCCCATTTTTGCCATGTAAGGTAGCATATTCACAGGTTCTGGGGATTAAGGACATGGGCATCTTTGGCCAGGGAGGGGCATTATCCTGCCTACCACCACATTAGATGGTGGGTCTTCACCTACCATTTCAGGTGTTCACTTTACTTTGTCTTGGTTTTGTGCTCAGTAGCCCCTTTCTACCATAAATGACAGAATTCCCTTGACCATAGGGGTGGGCATATCAAGAGCAGATTCCAAACAACTGGTCTTTGCATGGCAACATTGTCCAGCTTCAGACATGCTGTAATTACAATGAAAGGTGCTGGTATTTTCTGCCACTTTTAGGTGCACTATTGTGTTTGCAGAATCTAATAAGATGGACACTGTTAGCCACTTTCATAGAAGATGTTAAAATGTATGTGCCATTCTACCCTCTACTGGGAGTTCATCCTAAGGCACCTCCACTACACTACAGTGAGCAGGTGTCCCTCACAGCCCTTTGAACCAGCTTCTTCATCCCCACATGGCCCAGTCAGAAGTCAGCAAGGCCCTCCGCCTTGTGGGTCACCAAGCTACCTGTTGGTTTAGGCCAGATGCCAGACAGCAGAATGTAAAGTAAAGTAATAGTTAATGAGATGAAAAACAGCATAGAAAAGTAAACCTGTGTGCATTAATAACAGGCTCATGCTTGCTACAAAGTGCTCCACATCCCCTACCACTTCCCTGCTCAAGTCCTCGTGCTCTGATTTGGATCATGGAACACTGACTGCTCCAGACAGTTCCTTGTCTTCAGTCATTTTCACCCTTTAATTTTTTTGAAATCAGGAAAGATGAAAGTGTCACACAGAGAGATCTGAAAATACCATTCCTCTGCTCAGGCTCAGAGACATCAGTGACTCCCCATATCCCATGAAGTCAAAGTTTCTAACTTCGGCCCAGGAGTTCTACCTCATTGTTCATGGCTCCACACACTCAAGGTTCTATTCTAGTTTTTCCCAAAATATGGTCCCTGAGCACCAGAATTAGTGTCGTCTGGGGTGCTTGTGAAAAAATCCCAGTCCTACTGACTGAATCTTTGAACAAGCACTTGAAGCCATTTTGTGCTTCTCTGGCTGGGGATCATTTGTCCAGAGCCACTGTGCTCTTTCCCTCCTGGTTCACTTGCTCTCCTCCTCCTCATCTAGTGCTTCTTTTGAGACATTGCTCATTACCCACTATCTCTTTATCATATGCCAGATAAATCTCTCTCCTATCCCTATTCTCTTAGCACTTTATACAGACCTTCATAATACAGCTGTGTTTTACAGATGTTTGCTACAAATCTGACTGTCCAACTGGAGAATCTTGAATTCTTTACCACTAGGAATCATGGCTTATTTACCCCCTTCTCTCCACATAACTATACCATTTCTCTGACTCTACAATAGGAATTTGTAACTGACTACATTTTACTTTCCCCTTGGCCACCTAAGAACTTAGAATTAAAAAGTACAGCTCACGCATAATGATTATGAAGACTCCCAATGGCCAAGTGTGTCTTCCTTTCCCCAGGACTTGACCTATTTTAATTTATATTTCCCCTGATCTGAGTTTTAAAAACTTGCATTTGGATGTTTTAATTTAAGTGTTTGTGCTACAAGCTGCCTCAGATCCTTTCTGGAACAAGATAGGAGAAAAATAAATTATTCATTTCAGTATTCCTACCACCCTGGACAGTCTCTGGCAGCTAGAAAATACTCAATAACTGTTTAATCAAAGAGATAAAGTTATGTAGATTCTCTGACAGCTATTTTACTCATCACTTAGAAGACTTCTTGCTGATTCTTATCACAGTGTTCAAGAGCTAAAACTGCTAGAATGTCTGATGGATTAAATGCCTACTTCTGTACAAAATTCACTTGATTGCAGTTTTGCAATTTGCAATTAATGCAAGTTTCCACCTTGGTCCAGGTGCAACCTATTTTGAGAACTCAAACTACACATCAATTGGGTAATCTTCGAATAATCTTAAAAGTTGGTGAATAAGTAGCCAGGAAATGAGAAAGGAAGCAATGACATTGCATCTCAGGGAACAGAGAGAGGAAAGCTCAAATGAGATTGCATATGAATGGAGCAGAGAACAGGACACAGGAAGCTGAGGACAGGGTCTTGGAGACAAGAGGGACTTCAGGAAATGAAAATAGAACAAGGATGAGGAGCAGATAAGGGCTTCTGTTCCTGAAGATCCACCATTGTAATGTCCTCATGTGCTTCTGGGAAGCTGAGTGAGCTCAAGCACATAAAGATGTCAACATCAAATTGCTGCATGATAAAACTATGAAGAGATGAGAAAAATCTGGGAAAAAAATCTCACTTTCTATACTCATTTTTCTTCAATTTACATCTAATGTTTCCTTAAGAAAAGCCATCATTCCCGTTCTTATATATTATATCTGAAGAAATAGCAGCAGTGCCCAAGTCTCTTTTAAATTGGAGAATTTTTTTTCCCTAGGAAACACACAAGCATGTGTAGTCTTGACTTTCAGTTGTCACCTCAACTTTCTAAACAAGTCCCTCACGCTTGCAGTTAGCTTATTTTCAAAGCAACATTCAATTGGAATTTTTTCCCCTTGAAGAAAAATGAAGATATGCTAACCTATCAATTGTTACACATAACCAACTACATGTAAAGCCACATGTCTAATTTAAATTTTCTTCAGACATATTTGCTTCAATCAAAAACATCAATTCAGTGTGTTGACTCTAATCATAGTTTTCTTCATGAAAACACAGAGAATCTGAGAGAATTCTTTGAACAACATAAAGAAAGGTGTTAATATTAAATAGATTAAAATGGAAAGTTTGTGGGAATGAATTTGGTTACATTGTTACCATGTGAAAACATGCAATGTGATAACATTTTGGTCCATTATAATGAGATATGGCTCTTTCCCAAATGCACTGGACAGAGGAACTGAGAATTAAGGCTTGGGTATGTGGTGTGGACACCTCATCAGCCAAGGCAAGGAGGCCTGGTTAAGCTGTAACCTGTGGCCAGATGTGTCAGATAGAGGCTATGGTCAGAGGTTATGTGTCAGCCCCTCTATGACAGGGCTTCCTGCTCAGCTGCAGCTGCACTAAGAGCCCAGCAAGTCTCTGCTTTGTCACCCCAGCCCCAAACTGAGTGCATCAGTACAATGCATAGGCCTAGCCCTCCAACATTCAGAGCCATGAATCATACCCAGTGTAGGGGAGAAACAGTAAACTCAGAGGGACCTGATACTTGGCATGAGATTAGTCCAGCTGCAGGAGTGTGTTTGGGGGCAGCCTGGAAACATCTCTGCAGCAACTAGGCTCCCTGTGTCTTCCTTGAACCCTTCTGCAGTCCCCTAATTTCTGAAATCTTATCACTGCTTCTGTGTCCTCTGTAGCACTCCAGTTTTCCTTCTGAACCCTCGGTTCCTTGAAAGGAAGTCCTGACACCTTGTCAAACTTTGGCCAACCCCATCCCAGGGCCCATAGCTTGACTTGAAAAACATGAATCCCCACCCCAAATTCCTACTGAGGGCCTGTCATCTTCTCTCTAGTCCTACACCTTAACAACAACTTTTCCATGCTACCTCATGCCTCACAATTAAACTTTTTGTGATGTTAAAGTCATCATCATAATAACATGAGCTACCTACCATTTCTTTAGCCCTTGCCATGTGCTAGGCAGAGTGCTAATAACTAAACATGCATAACTATCTCACATCATTCTCATAGTAATAGGGTGAGGTACATACACTGTGTTAATTTTACAGACAAGTAAAGTAAGCCTCAAAGAAGTTATGTAACTTGCTCATAAGAACAGAACTCATAGTGCCAAAGCCAGGACTCAAACTGAAGATGGAAGGAGGTAAAATCAAAGTTTTTAACTATGTGTCCCTCACCATGAACTAGAAACAAAGAGACTACAGAAGAGTCATCTAGACTCTCAGGTTGTTTCACTACAGTGGGTTGGATTATTGGCTATGTCTTGGATGCCACTCTGTGGTATTCCTTCAACCCCACCTTCTCCTCCAGCCTCAGGAAAAACCTCCTGTTTTGTGCAGACTTCCCTCAGCTTTATGCACAAGGAGCCTGGAAATTTCTTGCCTCAGCATGTGTGTCATCCTCCCACTTTGCGACCTGTGACTTCTCTGATGTCACACATGGGCCACCATGACGTAGCATTCCCACACATACAGCTCAAAACATGGAAGTTAACCTTGAGGCCATTCTTGGCCAGTGGCAGATGAGACCTGGTAAATGTTTCTTTCTTTGATCCTCACAGTGGACTTTCTGAAACACATTCTTAGGCCTCCTCAGAAAGTCTCACAGGGTAGAGCCCTGGCCCAGTCTGTGGCCAACCCAGCAACACATCCTATGTTGCCTTCCTTTCTTCCCTGTTTCATTCTTGCTTATTCCTCATTCCTGCTCCCTGGAACCACTGTTCCTGAGTAAGATAGATGTTTGACAGCCTTTGTCTCAGGCAGGTAGACAGAAAAATGCTCATCTCTTGAGAAAACCAGTCCATCCATTCTCTTCCTGCTCCATTATTTTTTTTTTTTCAGTACTGGGGATCGAACTCAGGACCTTGCGCTTGCAAGGCAGGCGGCTGAACCAATGAGCCAAATCCCCAGCCCTTGCTCCACTATTTTGACCACAGTGATTTTCCTTTCTGCTTCTTCTTAGTGTTTTTTTTTTTTTTGGTACCAGGGATTGAACTTGGGTCCTTGCGCTTGCGAGGCAGGCAGTAGAACCATTGAGCTAAATCCCCAGCCCCTGCTCAGTGTTTTTCATCCTGGAGACAGCAAGGGATCTCAAACTCTCTTCCATGTTGCAAAGTCACTACTGATTAAAATATCCCAAAGGGGCGAGAGATCTGCATTGTGGCAGAAAGCACAACCAAGTTTTTTGAGCCAAAGTCTTAGTAAAGGCAGGGCTTTTGTAAGGCAGATGATGCTATCAATTAAACAGAAAATAAATGTTTTCCTGCTACAAAATTAGAAGCTATTTTAGGGAGGCCCTTGCAGGACTGACAAAGTGCACAAAGATCACTGGGCATCACCTAACTGCAGGCTGTGGGCTGGGGCTGCAGATCTGTTTCTCACCTGCTCCCACCAGGTTCCAGGCAACTCCTTCCCTGCAGCAGGCAAAGTTCTAGGCTCTGCTTCCTCGAACCATTGTTGCTTTTAATCAATACCACAGCCTTTCTTCCCCCACACAGTTCTGGTGTGCAGCCAGTGTCATCACTGTCAGCCTAAAGATATGCCTTGGGAAATCCGGACAATGACACCAGTGAGAGAATCCCAGGGGGACTATGCTGGGCATCCTGAGTGGCAGCCTCACTCCAATCCCCTCTGTCTAAAGTGTACCAGCCTCTCTCCCAGTCCTCAGATGAGATTTATTCATTTTTGCAGATGTTTATGTGGTGTTGGTTTTGTAAGAAACCCTTCTATTAAAATGTGTTTTTTCCCCTCTCAATTATTTTCACCCTGCTCACCCTCATTTTTGTGTTTTCAATTAGAAGAATCCTAGAATTCAATGAAAGTCACAATACCTATGAAACATAATAAATAGCATTAAAAAGTGACACTTTCTTCTTTTTTTATAAATGATATCTCATAATGATGTAATGATGCCTACAAAGCCACATCACCTCATTGGCCACAGCCTTGCAGGGCTATGTCCCAAGGCTGCAGAGCTCTGGGGCATTTGGAGCTACACTAAGAGTTGGCAAATCCAAACATACAGTAATTTGTAGTCAGAACACTTAGTATCTGTTGTACACATAGGTATGATTGTTTATATTTTTTAGTAGAATCTGTTATGATTCATAAGACATAAACCATAGATATAATTTTTAAAAAATTTTAGTTCCATAGATATTATAGTGGTGGTGAAGGTAACATAAAAACATTTAATATATTAAAATGAGGTTTTAGTGTCCCCAAAGTTTCAGGTAATTGGTATTATAGAAAGAATCCTGGGCCAGGGATTTAGCTCAGTGGTGTGGCCATATGCCTTGTAAACCCAAAGTCCTGAGTTCAATCCCTGGTACCAAAAAAAAAAAAAGAATCCCCATGACAACAGACAAAAGACTTAGGTCCATGTTCTAAATTCAGTCACCAGTGGGGTTGACCACCCTAGATAAGGTATTGGTCTTGATGAACTTGTTTCTTTGAATATAAGAAGATAACCAAAACCACATCAAAGAGCTTTTCTGTGTGTGTGTGTGTGTGTGTGTGTGTATAAGGTACTGGGGCCTTCACAGTAAACTACATCCCCAGCCATTTCCGAATTTTTATTTTGAGACAAGGTCTTGCTAAGTCACTAAGTGGCCCAAACTGGGCTTGAACTTGTGATCCTCCTGCCCCAGCCTCCCAGACTGCTAGGATTACAGGTGTGGGCCACCATACCTGGCTCAATGTCATAGAATTTCTATAAGAAATATAAATCATATCATATTCGGTTTCTTAAGCCTTTTTAAAATGTGACTTCCCCCAAAGATTCTGACTAAAGCCCTTCCCCCAAGATTCCATATTTAAAAGATCCTCAGGTAATTCTGATACACAGATGCATTTGAAATAATCTACACATTAATAGAATGTAGTTTCAATTATTTTTACAATTGTAAACTTCTTTAGAAATATAAAATGTTAGGGCTGGGGACATCGCTTCATGGTAGAGCATTTGCCTAGCATATGTGAGGCCCTGGATTTAATCCCCACTACTGGAGAGGGAGAGAGAGAGAGAGATTAGTAATGAGAAAATCTAACTACTTCATTAAACTAATATTCAAGGAGTAGTCTAAAACACACTGGTGGCCCCTGACTGCTAGGATGTTTCACAGATAAGTACAGCTAATCAGGGCTTAGCAAGTAACATAATTCCATGTTTCTTGCCCAAAAATGTAGGAAGCAGAAAAAAAATGACTATGTTAGAATTAAACAAAAGAAATAGGAAGAAAACCACACCAAACTGCATCCAAAAATTAAATTTTTGAAAGCAAGTAAAAAGAGAAAATATTAAAAGCAGCCAAGGTTAAGTGAAATAAATCAGACATACATCGCTTCTTGGCCTTTTGGCTAATATCAAGTGTAGTATAAATCAGACATACGAGCTTAAATATTGCATGGTTTCTCTTGTATGAGAAACCCAAAATATAAATAAAGTGCAAAGCAAGGTCCTGAGTTTGATCCCTGGTACCAAAAAAATAAAAATAAAAATAAATAAATAAATAAAAAGCAAAATAAAAAATAGATAACAGGAAGTAGGAAGATAGATCTTTTTCAGATAGGAAGAGGATCAAGAAATAGAAGGAGGGAGGGAAAGAGAATAAAATGTTGAGCTAGGTCTGAAAATATAGTGAGGAATTTGACAGGGGTGAAACCTATTGAACAGAATGCCAGCACTGCCATCCAATGTTGGAAATTGTAGCAGATGAAATGCTGTAAGATGCTGTGAAATACACAAAGGTGGAAATACAAGTAAAATATCCTGTATGCACCAATCACCATATTCAAAAATGTATTTATTATGATACCTTACTAGCTGAACTGAAAGCATTCATAGGTCAGCTGATCTTAGTAGGGATTTCACATGGTAACCACGGGAATGTAAAAGACTTATGGAAAAGCGATCAGTCAAAATATGGCATAAAAATTTATGCCCTTGTAGATGCAAAGACTCATGCTTCGATTTAGAATTTATCCTGGAACTCAGCCATCAGGTCCTTAGTAATAAACCAAATGATTCACATAGTAATAAAGCAAATGATATTGTGAACAGACTTATTGCTCCCATCTCCCAAACTAATTAGAATGTGACATTCAACAATTGGTTTACCAGTTTCCAATTGATGTTACATTTGCTAACAGACCACAGATTGACCTGTGCAGGAGCTGTACACAGGAACAAAGCAGAAATTCTAAATGAAATACTGCAATTTTAAAACCAAGAATTATATAGTACAATCTTTGGATTTCAGAAAGATTTTCACTGGCCTTATAAATGGCAAAGAAAAAAAAACTGCTACTGCTAATGTCAACCTTGTACCAGGATGGAAATATCAATAAGGAAACCTCGACAAAACAGAAGCCTGAGGTGGAAATGTTCTACAACGAAACCAAAAGTGGAGTAGATGTTGTTGATGAGTTGTGTAGCAACTATGATGTCACTCAAAACACAAAGTGTTGTGTTTGACTCAGTCCTAAACATGTGTGTCATAAATAGTTTGATAGTTTATAAAGAAAATAACAAGGGGCCGGGGATTTAGCTCAGTGGTTTCATCACCTGCTGTGCAAGCGCAAGGACCTGAGTTCGATCCCCGGTACCAAAAAAAAAAAAAAGAAAAGAAAAAAGAAAATAACAAGTGCAAAATACCAGTAGGAAAATTCCTTAGAGGATTGGGACTGGCCCTCATAAGAGATCATTTACAACAGAGGAAAAACAAAATATTTCTTCCCATGGAACTACACAAAAAAAATTGTGGAGCACACTGGTGAGCTGACAGGTGATCAGGCAGGTGCAGCATGTCAAAGACCTATTATGACAACAGGAAAACCAAAATGTTGTCAACTGTGTCCTACAAGAAAGACAGGAAGGGCCGGGGATTTAGCTCAGTGGTTTCACTGCCTGCTGCGCAAGCGCAAGGACCCGAGTTTGATCCCCGGTAACAACAACAACAAAAAAAGACAGGAAAACAAAACATATGTGCTATCAGTGTAAGCTATACTTGTATGTGGAACATGCAATTTTCATGTGTGGAAACTGATGTGACAATTGAAGCAAAGATTATTTTTGTTGTAGAGTTCTATTGGGATTTTCATTGTAGTTCACATAGGTTTTTATTTCTGATGTTATCTTTTAGGTTTTGTAAGCAAGTACACAACTGATGTGAAAATGTTTATGTTTATTCTAAATGCACAATACATATTAGGAATTTATACTTTATTTTTTTGATATTTTATGTTCCTATTAACTGCACATTGTATAATATAATAAGAACCTCCTGACAAAATAGCAAGACTAGTGAGATGTCAAGTATGTCCTACAAAAAGACCAGGAAAAAAAATACAACTGCTGTCAGTGTAAGTGATACATGTGTATGGAACATGCTGTTGTCATGTGTGAAGATTGCCTTAGTGTGATAATTGAAGTAAAGATTAGTTTTTGTAGAATGTTATTGGTATTTTCATTGTAGTTCATATAGGAATTTATTTCTGTTGTTCTTTTATAGACTTTGTACACCAAAAAAGTCTGTTGAAAATTTTGATGCTTTTTTTATAAATACTCAATAAACATTAAAAATGCAAAAAAAAAAAATCAAGATGTGTTATGTGCATGTATCAACTCCCCACAAGGAATGTAATCATTATGTACTACAACTATGTACTAATAAAAAATAAAAACTGAAGAAAAATAAAGCACCCAGAGATGTGGAGTGAGAGAGATCAGAAGTTGGAGAAACAGACTAAGTACAGAAAGGGGAAAAAATAGAAATATGGTTAATTTCTTAACAGAAGCAAGGGAAGCTAGAAGACAGATTGTCAGGAGCAATGCTACATAATTTTAGGGTAAAATCATTTGGTTAGCGTAGTTCTCTCACCTACAGCCCAGCTATGGAATTCCGAGACATAACTCCATTTTGGCCTCTGGTCACAACTGAGACCTCAATGATCCGGTGATGCTGCGATTCTCCAGGACAAGAAACATCCTGGGAGCTGAAAACATCCTGGGAGGAATAAACATCTACTCAGTTCCTCATTGTTCTTGGACTGTTACCATCTTGTTTTACCCGGATGTACTGAACTCTCTGCAAGTCATTTGTTACATTTGTTTCTCCCGATGTACTGAGTACTGAATGAAAGGTGCGGTAAGCTGGGGGATTTAGTCTTTGCCGCCCAGAGCAGCACTGATCAGACCCAAAGCTCAGCGTCTTCTCAGTCTCATTTTTCTACCTTTCCTGTAATTCGCCTTGTGCTGCAGTGGCTCGCAGGAGACTAGAACTTACTGCAGAGGTTCTAGTAACATCCCCTTTTCCTGTTCCCTACAACAGATAACTTCAAAGTACTGGAATAAAATATTGTAAACCTAGTATTCTATACCCAGAAAAAAATATCTTTCAAAAATGAAAGAGGAGGGGCAGTCACCTGGGGCCGGTGGTGCAGGTGCCTCACAGTGACCTTGTGGTGGGCCGGGTAGGGTCCCTGAGTGGGACCTGGGACACGAGCTCTGTCCGGTGGTTTCTGCTGGCAGACTCTGGAGGAAGGTGCAGCCCGGAGCCCCGTGAGGAGCGCCAGTAACTCAACTTCCAGAGATAACCCACACCAGCCAAGGATAGCTTATATAGCATTTTGGCACAGCAAAATGAAATGCAAGGAACCAACAGTGACATAATTGAAGGCAGCAAAATCAAAATAAAATAGGATCACTGGTTAGGAAGACTCTATGGAGAGAATGGAAAATAAAGTGAAGCAGTTTTATTGTGTATTTTTCAACAGATCTTCTTGAAATTTAAAAATATGACATCTTTTTCTTCCGACAGCTGCTCTTTTCAGAACCAGTTACATCAAACAAATCAGCCTCCAGATGCTACTTTTCTGTTGTTCTTGATCATACTTGGGAAAATATTACTAAATATCCTCACACTAGGAATGAGAAGAACAAACAGCCATCAAAATTTTATGGAATGTTTTTGTGTTTCATTAGCATTTGTTGATTTTTTATTTTTGGTAAACATTTCCATTATATCCTATTTCAGGGATTTTGTACTTTTAGGTATTAGGTTTACTAAATATCATATCTGCCTCTTTGCTCAAATTACTTCCTTTACTTAGGGCTTTTTGCATTATCCAGTCTTCTTAATATCTTGTATAGATTATTGCCTGAATTTCTCTAAACTCACCAAGCTATCATCTAAATGTCAGAAGGCGTTTTACTTCTTTGCAGTAATTTTGATTTGGATTTCAGTCCTTGCTTATGTTTTGGGAGAACCAGGTATCTACCAAAGCCTGAAGGCACAGAATATTTCTTACCAATGTCCTGTCTATGTCAGCATTCAGAGTTACTGCCTGTCACTTTCCATGATGATAATTTTATTTATGGCTTTTATAACCTCTTGGTCAGAAGTTATTACCTTGGTACAGGCTATTCAAATACTTCCTATATGAATGAGCTTATCTTGTATTTTCCTTCTTCATACCTCCCGAGTTGCATTGTAAACTCTAAAAAAATACTCTTGCCCAAGCTCATTGTCTGTTTTCTTGGTACCTGGTTACCATTTGTACTGCTTCAGGTATTCATTCTTTTACTTAAAGTACAGATTCTTGCATATATTGAATTGAACATTCCCTGGTTGTATTTTGTCAACAGTTTTCTCATTGCCACCATTTGTTGGTTTAATTGTCACAAGCTTTATTTAAGAAATACCTTATTACCCATAGACCCATTTGTCAACTGGAAATGCTGCTTCATTCCACTTACAATGTATAATTTTGGACAAATTGAAAAGCCTATATCAATAATAATTTGTAGGGGGCCGGTGATTTAGCTCAGTGGTTCCACCGCCTGCCTCACAAGCAAAAGGACCCAAGTTCGATATCCGGTACCAAAAATAATAATAATAATAATAATAATAATTTGTTAATATGTTGCCATCTTAAAACTAAACCAGTTACAATAAAAATCATAATCTTAGAAACAGGAAAGAATGGTGAGTCAGGACATACCAAAAAGTGGCACTAAACTGAAGCTCTTTTTCCCCTCTAACCTTTTATACTCTTCCAGCATACTTTTGGGGTTATGATATAGTTTATTAAATAATGTTTTCTTTTAAAAACAAAATAATGCCAAGAAGTCCTTCTGCCTATTCAGGACTACAGTATAAATAAATTTGTTATTAATACAAAAACAAAAACAAAAGAGAGAGGAAAAAGAGAAAGCCATAGAAAATTTGTTGCCAACAGGCTAACACTATAAGCTTGATCCAGCTAATACCAGGTCATACAAGCTGATTTTTAAATATTTATGAATTTTGAAAACTAGCTGTTAAACTGTTGGTAGCTTGAAGTTGGTAACAGCGGCAGCATTTACACCAGGGAAATTGGCAAAGAGCAAATCAGAACTCTTTACTTCTCAGAGGGCAAGCGTAGCAGAGCACATCACTGACAACACCATTACGTCTTTCAAGCAGAAAGAAAGAGGCAACTGGTGGAAATTTAACACTCTGGGGAAATAACACTATGAAAAATAGTAAATACATGAATAAATAAAAATATTTTTCTCAATTTTAAAATCCCTTTCAAAGATAACCATTTAAAGCAAGAGTGACAGGCCAGGGATTTAGCTTAGCGGTTCCACCACCTGCCTCACAAGCAGAAGGACCCGAGTTCGATCCCGGGTACCAAAAATAAATAAATAAATAAAAAATAAAGCAAGAGTGACAAGTTTAATAGGGTTTATTATATATGTAGAAGTAAAATATATGATGACAGTTGCACAAAGACAGGAAGAACAAAACATAAGAATACTTTTGGAAGAATCTTACACTGCATTCAGTGTGGTGTGACATTATTTGAAATTTGTTTGTGTTGAGTTCAAATTGGATGTTGCAAACTACTATAATCACTTCAAAAAAGAGATATAGCTAAATAGACAAATAGTAGTGATAAAATTGAATCATTAAAGTAGTAAATTAATATCAAAGATGACCAAAAAAGGCAGGAACAGGGGAATCTAGAAGAGATGGAGCAAATAGAAAACAGTTGGCAAGATGATAGATTTAGACTCAGCTATATCATTGTTCCAATTAGACATGTGTGCTCTGCACATGTTAGTTAAAAGTCAGGACTTTTCAGATTGAATTTAAGCTATATAGTGCCTATAAGTAACCCACTCTAGATAGAAAGACATGGATAATTTGATAAGGTAAAGTTCAATGGTAGAGTGCTTGCTTAGCAAGCCTGAAGCTCTAGGCTCAATCTCCAGAATTGCAAAAAAAAAAAAAAAAAAAAAAAAGATTAAGACTAATCATGCCAATACTAATCATAAGAAAGCTGGATTAATTCTATTAATGTCAAAAAAAGTCAATTTTAAATCAAAAACATTGTACCAGGGATAAAAAGAATCTTTTTTGTAATGGTAAAGGAATAGAGGTATTAAAAAGACATAATAATCCTAAGTGTGTATGCATTAAAATGAGTTCATTCAAACACTTAAAAAACAAATAAACAGGGCCAGGGATTTAGCTCAGTGGCACCATGCCTGCCTCACAAGTAAGTGCAAGGTCCTTAGTTGGATAAATGGTACCAAAAAAGAAAGAAAGAATATTAATTCAACAAAAATTCTTCCGGAAAAGAGGGATATTTTTCTAATTTATTATCATATATGGTCAACATTAACTTGATATTAAAACCACACAAAGACATTATAAGAAGATAAAACTATAGACCTCTATCCCCCAGGATCACTGCTGTAAAAATCCTTAACAAAATGTTAGAAAATTTATCCATCAATATATAAAAAAGATCATGGCCAGGTGGGATTTATCTCAGAGATAGGTCCATTTTACATTAAAAATTCCAATCATTTAATTCATAATAGTAACAAGCTGTTATGGCTTGTGTCAGATGTTCCCCCAAAGCCTCTAAGGTCATAGGTGGGACTTTTCAAGCGTAGTTGGATCTATGGTGTGTAATACTAGAATTGTGTGATGCTTGGATTAAGGGTGTGTAATTACTAAAGTAACCCACTGATTGGTTTGTCATTGTTCTGTGTGTGGATATTGGGAAAGCCCACAATGGGTGTGGGTGGCACTACCCAAAGGCTCAGTAGCCTGGATGGATATAAAGGGATGGAAAGGAGGCAGGACTCTGCAGCTTCTTTGCTACTTTACTGCTTTGCTGTCTTTTGCCTTCCATGAACTGTTTCTCCTCTGTGGTGCCCCTCTGCCATGCCACCCTGCTTTGGAGGCAGCCAACTATGAACTAAAACCTCTACAAACTGAGCTACAATAAACCTTTCCTTCTTTAACTTTGAGTATCAGGTATTTTGTCTCAGCAACAAGAAAACTAAAACACAGGCTAAAAAATACACATGATTATCACAATAGTAGCTGAAAAAGCCTTTGACAAAATTCAGCATCCACTCATGACTTTAAAAATATGTACCTTATGGGATGATATCAGTAAGATGGCAGAATCGGAGTTTCTAGCATTTGTCTCCCCACAAAAAATTACCAATACGAACAACCATCCATGCACAAAATCACCTTCACAAGAGCTAAAGAATCCAGGTAAATGATTATAGTACCACAATGGAACACAAAAATTAAAAAAAAATTCACTGAAAAGGGTAGAAAAGGACAGTTTCATAACATCCATGTCACTCCTCCCTCAAATATATAGAATGCAGCTCAGAGATACCCTCTGGATAGTGAAGAATGAAGTGGGTACCTGATTTTATCACAGACTCTAGCAACAGGCTGACCTCAATGAACCTTAATACTAAGCCAGACCCAGTGGCCTAGGGTCTAGATCGGTCCCCATGTCACATACACCAAGCCAGCACCCACATGGATGATCCCCATTGCCCCACATTCCAGGCCCAACTCAGGGCCAGGTAGACCGCCATGATCCTGGCCTCTTGATTGACTCCCATGGACACAGGTTCCAGTTTTGCAACAGTGCCTGACTGGCCCCCATAGACTCCAGCTCCAGGCTAGTGCCCATGGACCTAGGTTTCAGATCCTCCCATGGACCCATGCATCAGTCTAGGCTCCATCCCTGGTCCCAAAGACCCAAGTCACCAGGCCCACCCTTTTCAATCCAAGCTCAGGCCAGCCACTGTAGACTCGGGCACCAGACTCACCCACCTACTTAACCAGACACCAGGTTTGCCCACCAAAGGACTCCAACAGAAAGACCATCAGTAGGTTCTACCAGCTAGCCTACCTAGAATATCTAGATAGGCTGACTTGTGGAAGACTTTCCCTGCCAAAGTCAGAGTATAAAGACTAGAGGGTTGCCTGTTTTCTTAAATAAGTAAATACCAGTGCAAGGCCACCAGAATTGGAAATAATCATGTAAAAATGGCACCACCAAAAGAGTAAAAAGAAATGTCCAGTAACTGACACTAAAAAATGGAAATTTATGAACCGCATGACAAAGAGATTCAAAACAATCATCTTCAAGAAGATCAGTGAGCTAAAAAAAAGAACAAATAGACTACTAAACAATATTGGGGAAACAAAACCTGAAACAAAATGAGAAATT
Organism: Heterocephalus glaber; assembly: GCF_053883595.1. Lineage (NCBI taxonomy): Eukaryota > Metazoa > Chordata > Mammalia > Rodentia > Bathyergidae > Heterocephalus > Heterocephalus glaber. Next base: position 26,179,940 of record NW_028258296.1, on the reverse strand, counting down.
CAATAAAGAAAAACTGTAAGAAAGAACAAAACAAATTTTAGAGTTGAAGAACATAATAATTGGAGGGAAAATTTTCAGACAGCTTTAGCAGCTGACTCAAACAGAATAAAGAGATTCAATAAGCTCAAAGATAGGTCATTTGAAATTATCTAGAGAAATAAAAAAAGGGGAAAAATGAGTTCAAAAAGCTAATGGGACCAAAGAGACACCATCAAGTGAACTAATAAACATGTTATGAGGGTCCAAGAAGGAACAGAGAAAAAGAAAGGAGTAGAAAAACTCAAAAAAGTAATAACACACTACTTTCCAAATATGAAGAAGAAAACACCCAGATCCATGAAACTCAAAGAACTTCAAATAGATTAAACTCAAAGAGCTCTTCACCAAGATGCACTAAAATAAAAATCCTGAAAATAAAAGAATTTTGAAAGCCTCAAAAGCCACATGCAGGGAGACCCTCATGAAACTATCAACAATTTTCTGAGTATAAACCTTGTAGGGCAGGAGAGGGGGAGGGGAGGAAGGAGGAAGAAGAAGAAGAAAGAGAAGGAGAAGGAGGACAAGAAGAAGCAGAGGAGAGGGGAGGGGGAGAAGAAAAGAGAAGGGAAGAGAAGGGAAGGAAGGGAAGGAAGGGAAAGAGAGAGAAAACAACCCTCTCAACCAAGATACCTAGCAAAACTGTTACCAGAAATGAAGAAATGATATAAAGCCTTTCCAGGCAAATAAAAGCTAAGGGATTTCATCACTACTGGACTTGCTTTACAGGACATGCTAAATGGAGTTCTTCAAGTTGAAATAGAAAGATGTTAACAACATGCAAACATAGGAAAATATAAAGTTAACTGTAAGGTTAGAATATAGTGAATTTATGGGGCCGGGGATTTAGCTCAGTGGTTCCGTCGCCTGCCCTGCAAGTGCAAGGACCCGAGTTCAATCCCTGGTACCAAAAAAAAAAAAAAAAAAGAAAGAAGAATATAGTGAATTCATAATACTCTAATATTGTAAAGAGGGCATGTATATCGCTTTTAACTCTAGTATAAAATTAAGTGACAAAATATTTTAAAAGATTATAGCTACAATAATTTGTTAATTGGTGTATAATATAAAGATATAAATTGTGACATCAATAACATAAAATGTGGGGGGGGTTGAAGTGTCAAATTCTGTTTGTGGTTGAAGGTAAGTTGTTATTAGCCTATGGTAATTATGCAGAAAAAGCCTATGGTAGATACACAAAAGATAGAGAAGGAATCAAAGCATATCATTACAAAAAGTCATCAGATCAGAAAGGAAGACAGCAGAATTCACCTTAGCCACCTGTAGATATTGCTGGGTTCACAGGGGAAGCAAGCCCCGCTCCCTGGAGCAAGAACACACATGTGACATTTCCTGGATGTGTATATCATCATCTGTTGGGATGCCCTTGACCAAAGATGCAGATTTCTAAGTAAAAATTTAAGGCAGATCCAGAAGATACTAAAGACAGAGCATCTCAGTTATTGGATGTTCCCGAAGTAGACGAAAGTGACAAAGGCTCAGGAGTCACTATCACTGGAGGATGTGGCTGTGAGGTTCACTTGGGAGGAGTGGCAGCTCCTGGACCCTGCTCAGAAGGACCTCTACTGAGATGTGATGCTGGAGAACTACAGCAACCTGGTGTCGGTGGGTGAGGACAGCTGCCCCATGTCACTCGGAGGGTGCCCCATCAGTGGCCTTTTCTTTCTCAGCTTCTGGAAGCTTTGTATTTCAAGCCAGCAGGCCAGATGTCCTCTCCATGTTGGAACGAGGAGAGCCACTGTGGACATTAGAAGATGAAATCCACAATCAAGCCCATCTGGGACATACCGTTGACCGCCCTCTGCCATATGAGAACACAGCAAGAAGACACCACAGATTCTCCCTGTTTAACAACAGAGTTCCATTTATGCAACTAGGTTGTTAAATGAATCGGTTGCTAAATGAGGAATTGTACATACTGTAGTATGTACATTACAGTATTCGGAACAAAGAATTACAAAGGCAAAGCTCATTACCCACCATAGAACTCATACAGGACAGAAACCCTATGGATGTGATGAGTGTAAAAAAGCCTACTCCTACATGTCTTGCCTTGTTAAACTTAAGAGAACACACAACAGGGAGAAATGCATTGATTCAATGAAGGTAGAAAATTCTACAGTGAGTCACACCTTATGGGACAGTAGTACACTCCTGCAAAGGAGAAACCCTGTTGATGTAACTGTGCAAATACCTTCTGTGACCCCTGATAGGGCAAACATCAGTGGGCTCCTAGCAAATAGGAGTGTGGTCCCTGTGGGACAACCAATGGCCAGATATCCACCCTCAGGAGAAAATAGAGGATTTGCACCAGAGAGAAACCTTATGAATGTAGTGAATGTGGTTGTGCCTCCAGTTGTTAATTATGTATTATTTTATGTCACAAACATGTAGGGGAAAAAACCCACCCGTATATTCAATGTGGAAAAGCCTTGCTGAATATTTGCTTAAGTGTCACCTTTGAAATCCTATGAATAGAGAAGCTAGGAAAGCTTCTTCTGAAATAATGGACCTTATTGTGAATAATCACCATGGATTATCACGGAGCATGTAATGATGTAACGATTGTGAGGAAACCTCTGCCCTTAAGAGGTGGTGTTACATACTGGAGAGAATCTGGGAAGGTAGGACCTGGCAGGGCCTAAAGTGGCATCTTCTGCCTTTCTCATTAGCAGATAAAATCATACAGAAAAAGCAGTGAACACACTAACTGTGGAGTGCCTTTAGTAAAAATATTACGGTAACTTTGAAGCAAACAAGTCCTGTGAAAGGAAGAATGTTTAAGCTTTCTGTTCATTTCCAACCTCATACTGGACAGGATACCTTGAAACATATCCCTATATACGATGTTAGTGATTCCATAATTAAAAGAGCCTCAGGGACTGGGAGTACAGCTCTAATGCAGCACTTGCCCTTGCCCACTATGCCCAAAGCCCTATATTTGATCCCCAGAACTGGAAAAATAAATAAGCCTCTGCTTCATATTAAAACAAAACAAAACAAAAAATGAAAGGAAGATAGCAATAGGAGAAGTCCTTAACCTACCAATAGGTTTACCTTCATAGGTAAATGGATTAAATTCTCCAATCAAAAGACATGGAGGAGGGATCAGGGATTTAGCTCAGTGGTTCCAGAGCCTGCCTCGAAAGCACAAGGTCCTGAGTTCGATCCCTGGTACAAAAAAAAAAGACATGGAGAAAGGGCCAGGGGGTTAGCTCAGTGGTGCTGCCGCCTGCCTCACAATGCAAGGTTCCAAGCTTGATCCCCTGTACCAAAAAGAAAAAAAGACACAGAGCAGTTGAATAGATTTTTTTAAAAGTCCAATTTTATAATATCTAGAAGACACTTCAGCTTTAATAATACACATATGCTGAAAGTGAAGGATAGATTGTCAATTGTTAGTGTATAGAAACAATTGATTTTTGTATGTTGATTTTGTATCTTATAATTTTGCTGAATTTTTTATTAGTTTTAATAATTTTCTGTGGTGTTTTGAGACAGGGTCTCACACTATGCAGTTTAGGATGGCTGTGAACTCACTGTGTATCCCAGGCAGGTGTGGAACTCACAGTGATCCTCCTACCTCAGCCTCCTGAGTGCTAGGATTACAGGCATGCACCACTACACCCAGGTCTAGTGTTTTTTTGGTTTTTTTCCAGTACCAAGGATCTAATTTAGGTCCTTGTGTTTTCAAGGCAGGAGCGTTGCCACTGAGCTAAATCCCCGGCCCTCACCCAGCTCTAGTTTTAACAATTCTTTGGTGGCATTTTTAGAGTTTTCTGCGTACAAGATCATGTTATCAAGAAGCAAAGATAATTTCACTTCTCTGTTTGGATTTGGATGTCTTTCAATTCCTTTTCCATTTAATTCCTAGGCTAGGACTTCCAGTGCTGTACTGAATAAAAGTGACCAGAACAGGCACCCTACTCTGACTCTAGCTTTTTACTCTAGCTAACAACACTGTACAGTATAGCTAAACATTTGTTAAGAGGACAGATTTCATTTTATGTGGGGTATTTTTTTTTAACACAATAAAAACAGTGGCTGGAGTAGAGCACTTACCTACCATGTAAAAGGCTTGAGTTCAATCCCTAGTACTGGAAACGGGGGGAGGGAGAGGGAGAGTCTGATGGTTTTGATATAAAAATAGACATATAGATAAAAAATAGAACAAAGAGTCTACAAATAGACCCACAAATACAAGCTCAATTGATTTTTTTAAATGTTCAGTTGATCTTTGACAGGGATACCAAAGTAATTCAATAAGGTAAGAAAAATTTTTTCAGTGAATGCTGCTGAAACAACTGGAGACCCACAATGAGAAAAAAATTTTTAAAGAATCCTGATCATTACATCATGCAACAAAAAAATAAAACTGGTAAAACATCTAAATATAAGAAATAAAACTATAAAAATTCTAAAAGAAAAGTTGGGATTAATTCTTAATGATCAAAGGCTTGGAAATATTTTTAAGTATGATCCCAAAAGCAAAACTTACTTTAAAAATTAACAAAATGGGCTTCACCAAAATTAAAAACATTTGCTCTACAAAAAGCACTGCTAAGAAAGCCAGGTGTGGTGGCACACACCTGTAGTTCCAGCACTCAGGAAGCTGAGGCAGGAGGATTATCACAAGTTCAAGGCCAGCCTGGGCTACATAGTGAGTTCAAGTCCAGCCTGAGCTACATAGTGAGACCCTGTCTCAAAAGAAAAAAAAAGTACTGCTAAGAAAATGAAAGGCAAGTCACAAACTGGGCAAAAATGTTTTTCAAACATATGTCCAACAAAAGACCTGTCATACCTGTGATACATAAAGAATGGCTATAATTCAGCTGGGCACAGTGGCACAAGCTGTAATCTCAGCTACTTAGGAGGCTGAAGGCAGAGAATCATGAGTTGGAGGCCAGCCTGGGTAATTTAGCAAGACCTTGTCTCAAAAAATAAAAAGGGCTAGGGAGGTAGCTTGGTAGTAGAGCATTCCTGTGTGCCAACCTCAGTACAAAAGAATTGCTATAATTCAATATTAGGAAGACAAACAACTCAATTAAAAAATGGGCTCCTGAGTCTATCTAATTATATGAACTATTAAATGCCTTTTTCTGTCTAAGAAAGTTTAGGTTGAATTTCTGTTCCTTATATTGAAATGAGTCCTGAGTAATACATATCTATACTGTGGGGTCATACTAGAAAAGCACTGGATTATACACCTATTAGCACACATATTAACTGGGTGCCTTTGGGACTTCTTTTAAAGCTCTGGGCCTAGGTTTCTTATCTTGTAAAAGTGATTGTATTGGAATGATAGTTTCCCAGGAGAGTTGCACAAAACTAAAGGCACCACAGTGACCTCAATAGGAAATGAAGAGGAAGTACAGCCCATTCCTTAACTAGACTGGAAGTAAACCCCCATAATGTGTTTTTTTTGGGGGGGGTACCGGGGATCGAACTCAGGTCCTTGCGTTTGCACAGCAGGTGGCGAAACCACTGAGCTAAATCCCCGGCCCCCCCTAATGTATTTTAAACACAGGAATTACACATAGAGCTTGATGTGGAAAAAATAAAAATTCCTTTGCCTAAAGCAAGAAACTTCTGAGATATCCTCTATTTCCAAAATATCAATATTCAATGTTGATTTCTAAGGGACAGCGTAGCATTGGGCTTTGTGTTACAATTCATCAGACTGCCTGGGGTCTGGATGCAGTCCCACCTCTTACTAACTGTGTGACCGTGAGCAAGTTTCTCTGTTCTTCTCTGTTCTGTTTCTCTGTTCTTCATCAGTAAAATGGGAACGATAATAGTGTCTGCCTCAAAGGGTTGTAATGCAATATATGTGAATACCTAACAGCTTCTGGTACCTACTCAATAACTATTACCAGGGGCCAGGGATTTAGCTCAGTGGCACCACGCCTGCTTCGCAAGCACAAGGCCCTGAGTTCAATCCCTGATACGGGGAAAAGAAATAACTGTTAGCAATGAGGAAGGTATTAAAAGACCTGCAGTGTTTCAGTAAGCCTGACTTGTGGTTTGCCTTTGTCTGCTCCCCCAAGAAGGGAGCTGGAAAAAGAATGGAAACTCAAACCAGGTTCCCTGTATTTGTATCAATAGGTTGAGGGCAGTGAAAACCTTGGTCTTTGTTCTTTGCTTTTTTAATATAATCATTCTTTCCACTAAAAAGTAACCTAAATAATAATAAATTGTTGAATGTAGTTGAAAAAGGCTTTTTTCCTGATTATATTAATAGTATATATGCATTACTAAAAATTTAGAAAATTAATGAAAAAGAAAACATAAAACCACTTGTAAACCTGTTGCTAAGAAATACAAGATATTAACATTCTGATTACTTCATATTTTATTTTGGTGTTATTTTCTTACAAATTTTCTTTTAAAGCATTTAAAATGAATGTGGAAATGCACATTAAAAGCTTTATTTTATATATATACCAGTTTGTGTGTAGTTTTATATCCTTTTCTCAAATAAGGTTGTGTTGTGGATAATTTTTCATTTCATCATATGGATCCACCATCATTTATTTGACAAATTACCAGTAATTGGACCTTTTATTTATTTTTAGGTTGGATCAGTATAAATAATGCCCTTATAAACATTGTTGGATGTCAATCTTGAAAGATAATCTGATTAGGATGCCTTGGATGATATTCCTTAGAGGAAGAATTTTTAAGTTAAAGTACGTGATCATTTATAAGGCTCCTGATATACAGAAATAGTCTTCCAGAAGATTTGCGTCAATTTAAACACTGACCAGAAGGGTGGTGTCTATAATAGGTGTTGTTGGAAGTTATGAATGTTGATTTTTATTACAGGCTGTACAATGAGGAGGCAACTTGCTGAATGTAATGTACTTGTTTGAGAAATTGGACTAAATTAATCATTTTTCTAGGAGTGTTTTTCTTTAAAGTTAATGAAACTAGGCTCTTAGGACCCAATACAGATCACAGATTCTTTTTGAGCCTTAAAGTTTACTAACTTTGTTTTAAAAATCACTCCCATAAGATCATAAAATGACAAGTCTGTCACATCACAGAGTGATTCAGACTCTATATATAAAGTCATGATGTTTACTAGCTAGAAAATAAGGAAAACATTTTATCAGTATTTTAATTCCCACATACGACCTGGGTTTCATGCCATACTTTATGAAGGACTAACATCATCTAAATGGTGTGATCAAAAGAATTCTCTGCTGATTTTGCTCTGGTTGTAAAACAATGCTCTCTGGTTCAGATCAGTGGTCTGTGATTTATCAAATACGAGCATTGAAATTTAAGAGTGAAAAATTTTAAAAATAATTTTTACTTGTCTATCATTCAAGCCCTGGAAACCCTTAAGTAGGAAAATGTTGCGAGGGTGCAAATCTGTGACTAGAACATCAAGGCATGAAAATGGCACCATCTAGAATTTCAAATCATTTTTTAAGCCTCGGTGTAAATTTCCTGGAGCTATTGCTTGCCCTGACTGACATTCTGTTACTTCATGAGACCTTAATGTACAACTGATGTGATTGTTTCTTGGCTTCCTTCTTCATGTATTTTCACCAACATTACCTGTTTTTCCTAACCTGAAGGAAACTAGCAGAGAAATGAATCTGATCATTCTCCACCCTAACTAAGAATCTGGCTACTCTTCAACACAACGAGCAGACACCTGACAATCTAGACCTTGCTGTTCCATCCTGAGTGCTTCAACCTCCTTCATCCTTCTCTCTATTCACATTGCTCTTCTCGCTATTCTCCAGACCCACTTGGACCTTCCAGTCTCTAGAGCTGCATCAGCTGTGTCCCCCAGAAGAGTCTTCCTCTTTTGTTCATCTGCTAAACTTTAGACATCAGTGAGATTTACCTACACAGTTCTGGTTCATAAATGCTAAGACCAAGATTCTCATTTTGTTAGGTTCTTTTGGTTGTAAGGAATAGAAATTCTTTCAAGCTACTCACATAATACTGTTTGTTATTAGCATGTCCAAAGGAGTAACTCACAGGTAAAGAACCTCAAGGAAACATGGAGCAGTCCCTGATCAAGATTCAAGACAGGTCCAGGGACAGAATACTTTATCACCTACAATTATAAGACCTAAAGATCCCCATCCTTGTGCTCTGTTGTTACAGTGCACCTTGTCTTGCTGGCTCTGTGCATTTTAGGGTATCATCATTTTCTTCTCCCTACCTACACATGGCTCTTTCTATGACCATCCCTTCAAACTTGCCTGATATGGTTCCTGGGCAGTTTTCAGACCAGATCATCTCACAGATATGTACCCAACCCCTAGTTCAGTTATCTTTGGTGGCTGCCTATGCTAGTTCATTCCAGTGGCCACATTGGTTCAACCTCTGCTTCCTACAACAGGAGAATGATGGAGTGGGGTGGGGGTGCCTTTATAAAGAGATAAAAAGTAAGCTGTGAATCTTGTCAGATAATTCTGGTGCACCAAGTTCCTAACTTTGGCCCTAAGAGTATTACTTTTGTGGACTACAGTTCTTTTTGGCTTTATATGTTGTGAGGGAGAGGATTTACAATGATTCTCCAAACACTATCCTGAATCAATATCAGAGACATTTTTGAAACTTATTTTACCTATTTCCAGATCAATAGTCTGCTGCCCACAATCCACTCAATCCCCAGCCCATTAAATGGGCTGGTCTGCTTGCACAAACACATACAAAGCTGCATTAGGCCACAGAAATAAATAAAGCTTTCCAGCGACCCTTCCCTCCAGCTTGCCTTCCATAACCCCCTGACTGCATTCCCCAGCTCCTGCTACCTTCCCGGGACCAGCTTCCTCTTCCCCATGATCCAGTCTGCTGTGGCTCAGTGTGTGTAACGTAGGGGAAGCCACTGCTGCTAGCCATGACCCACATGTCCAGCACACTTTCAACTCCATTTCTTTCCCTCAGCCCTTACAGGAGGCAGTTCATAATGCAGGGAAAAGTAGAGGGTTGCCTTTAATGGGCTTTGGTTTGGACTATGGCCAAGGAGCCAATATAGTCTACTTATTTCAGAGATATGCTATGAGGACTAAATAAGATAACATATATAAGTGCTTTGAATAGTATCTGCACTTATTATCATATTTCAGAATTTGGAATCCTCTTGACAGTCTCCTGAGTTGCTCATCCTTTCAGAGCAGAATCTATTCTGTCACATAGTCCAATTTATGCAGAGTAGTTACATTCCCAAGAGGTGAATGAGACGTTTCATTTAGAAAAAGCATTACTAATAATAGCTAGCATTTATTGAGTTTATTAAATATTACACACTATACCAAGTGCTTTGTAAATTTTACCTAAATTAGCTTCCATGAAGTAGGTACCATCATTAGTCCTACATCAAGAGCAATTCTACATAAATTTGGGGGGAAAATCATTTTATAATTAAAGTATGACTATAGCTGACTAAGGTTCAACCTCACCTTGCATTCAGAAACATAACTCTGTTTTGCCTCCAGTCACAGCTGAGGCCTCAAGGGTCCCATGATGCTGCGGCACTCAATGGCAAGATGGCATCAGCTGAGACATCCTGGTTCTTTGAGAACTGAGTAGTAATACAAAAGAGAAAGGATTCCCCTGGGGAGAGTCTAATTCCTTGTCAAACATAACTCATCCCACTCACCATTGTAAGAATGCTCCCCGTATAGTCCTCCTCAACAGAAGAACCTCATGACTTAAGATTTTCATCAGCTCCTGATGTACTTTGACCACCACCCGCTACATCATCTGGAGGGAGCACTCCAGTTATTGTGTGTACCCAATAAATAGTGGCTAGCCCGGATAGTCTTTGTCTTTGCCCACTTTGAGGCACTGACCTCCTGGCCCCCCATATACTTTGAAATTACTCAAGTTTCTGTTGTCTGTTTTTCTTTAGCCCTTGCTGTCCCCCCTTTCTAGGTAGTAGGAGGATTGATTGCTCTCTGATATTTGGCACCCAACCAGGGGCTTGAACCCACGACCCTGGGATTAAGAGTTCCATGTTCAGGCTGAGGATTTAGCTCAGTGGTGCCACAGCCTGCCTCACAGGCCCAAGGTCCTGAGTTTGATCCCCGGTATCAAAAAAAAAAGTCCCATGCTCTACCAACTGAGCAATATATTCTCCAGGCTCAATTACCCAATATCCATTGTCTGTACAAAGACCTGAATCTCATTCACATAATCTCTATCAATAATACTAGGCATAACAGTGAGACCTTTTAAATCTAAAGAAGCCTTTCCTATAATCAGTCCAATAGTATTTTTAGGTGGAGGTCCCCAAATCCCAGTGGGAATGGCAACTAGCTTGTTGCCCCCAATGAGATTTACCTTTTGAGTCACTGGCATATCTAGTACTGCGCTCCCTGAAGTTCCTCGAGTGAGGGAGGCAATGTTCCTCCAGGGATCCAAGCCTGTTGTCAGGTCTGGACTGGGCAAGTCTGACTGAGGTTTTGACCAGCAGTCAGACTGAAGGCCTGATTCCTCTTTGGGGTCACCCTTAGTATTTAGGGGGCCTGGGGTTGAGCTCCCTTTCCGTTTCCCAACAGAGGAGTCCCATCTCTATACTATTTAGATCAACAATGTTTAGCCCAATGCTTACCCCTTTCACATCTTGGGCAAAGACCTGGTTCAGCCTTATTATTTTCCAAATTAGGATTAGTGGAAGTTCCAAAGGGTTAGAGCTATTACCTTGGCTTGCAGACATACATTGTCGGTGAAGAGCCCTACTTTAGTGATGAGAAAATAAGGCACAGAGAGAATAAGTAATTAACTCAAAGTCCCTTGGTCAGTAAATATTACACTCAGTGTTCAAACCAGGCAGTCTATTCTGGGGTCTTAACTTTTTCCCACTAACCATGCTGTCTCCAATGAAAATAGCCATAATGTTTAAGCAGGAAACTACCTTGGAAATTCATGTACCTCACCTTATTACTTTGTAGATGGAGAAACACAGGTCCAAGCAAGTGACTTGCCCTAAACTGTAAATTTGTTAGAAGCACAGGGCTAGAACCTAGGCCACTGCTTTCATTTCAAATCCCACATTGTAAGTTTACATCTCTTATACTACCTTTATTGGCATCTGCAGAAGTACCATCTTCAGATAATAATGAAAAAGCAGGTGCATTTTGTTTGAGGGGATTGTTTCTTCTTCTCATTTATCAAAGCAAGCTTCCACATTTAGATGTCTCTCAAAACTTGGAGAAATTACATAACCTCTTCCAAATGATTTCTAGATTTTGAACCTCAGGGAACAACAAAATTTCAAAAAAAAACTTAAGGGAGATGTAGAATTAATTGCTAACATTTTGGTTTTATGGGCAGAGCTTTTTAAAAATCTGTGGACAAAAAAATAGAAACTAAAAATAAACAACTGTCTAAAATGCTACCATCTGGGGCTCAGTGGTAGAGTGCATGGTTAGCATACACAAGGCCTTGGGTTTAATCCTCAGCACCAAAATATCAATAAAACACTACCATCATTCTATCAAAGAAAGACTAGTTCAACACCAAAATATTTAGAAGACTATAATCTTTTTTTTTTTTTTTTTTTTGGTGGTACCAGGGATTGAACTCAGGACCTTGAGATAAATCCACTGAGCTAAATCCCAGGCCTGAGAAGACTATATCTTAGAATAAAGGATAAGTAATTTAAAACAAATAAAAGTTATGTATGGAAAGACTAAAAACAACTGTCCAAATTGTTTCCATTTCATCATGAACCAGCAGAAATTTCCATCATGAATTGGCATTTGAGAATCTCCTGCAGAAACTTTCTCTCCACCTCCAGCTCTTAAGCACTGTGACTTTAAGCATGATTTTCCCATTTGTAATTATTTTAGAGGTTTCTAGTTGTTGGATCTTTGTAAATTAATCCTTTCTAAGCTTATCTTTAAAGGCTTTGTTACACTGTGCATGGAATGAATATTGAAGATTTTACAGTGAGAATAGTAATCTGTGGACACAGAATTACAGTATCGGTACCGCCTCATAACACTTCGCAAGGCTCCAGTCTCCCTCACACCCACCCCTTGGAAACAGAACAGTGATTCTGATTTCTTCCCAGACTCTGTCAGATCATGGGGCTCAGGCTTAAGCTGCAGCTGGAGATTTGATTTTATTTTTTAAATTAGTTTTTATTGGTATATTTTTGACATATATAATGATCACATTCATCATAGGGAATGATATACATAGTATATATTAATTCTTTTTTTCCCATTCCCTTCCCACTCACAAAACTTTTTTCCATTGTTTCCCTTCCATTCTTTTTTAGTTTTTAAATCCCTATTCCCTTCCTTCCCTCCTCCCTCCCTCTCCCTTGTTCTTCCCATTTGAACATTTTCTTCTTTTTTTTCATTTTTTAAATTTTATTGGTACATTTTAGATATACAATATAATGACATTCATCATTGGAAATTTGCACCTTTACATAATCTGAACATAATCTGAACATTTTCTTCTTACTTACCAATATCTACCCTCTATTTTGGTCCTTATTTACCCTTTGGTTTCTCATACAAGAGAAACAATGTGGTATTTAAACATGTGTATGTGATTTATTTCACTTAAAACGGTGCATCCATTTACCTAGAAGTGCCTTAAGTTTATCCTTCTTTACAGCAGAATAGTACTCCCTTGCATATACAAAACACATTTTCTTTATCCATTCACAGGTTGATGGGCATATGGGCTGTTTTCAAGATTTAGCTATTATAAATCGTGTGCAGCTGGAGATTTTATTTGTCTACTGAGAGCCCTCTGAGATCTGAATCCTTCTCTGTAGGATCAAACTAGTGCATTTTTCAACCTTTCCACCTAGAAAAGATCATGAAGGAAGAAATATCTGATCCTATGTCACCACCTGGAGGAGGGGCAGAAATCTTTAAAGGTGCTCTTTGCAGATTAAATTTCTTTGTTTTGTACTTCAGGCTGCGAGTCACACCTATGTGTGTGTTTGGGAGGGAGGTGGGGATAGAGAGGGAAGGTCAGAGGACAGCTGGACAAGAGCCTAAAAGCATTAAGGCCAGAGGTTTGTCCACTCGTTTGCCTCTGCATCTCTAGTAATTTGCTGGACCACAAGTGCTGTAGAATAGATAGAATTTTCAGCACACTAGTTTAAAACAACAATCATTTATCCTGTGACCACTAGTGTCAGGCACTCTGATTGATGCTTTACCAAAATTCTAATTCTCGCTATGACTCCATTTGGTAAGTGCATCATTATATGAACAAGGAAACTGAGACACAAAGTAGTAAACTTGGCAAAAGTCACAGAACTAGTTCAAATGACTGAACCAAATAGTCTTTCCAGTGTGCTAAACTGTAGAATCTGCAGATTAACAAACTTCGGAAAAAAGAGGGGAGAGGCAGCTGGCATCTCCTCCCAGGGCTTCATATATTCTTATTTCCAGTTAAGTCTCTGCACAGGCAGAGAGGCCGAGGACAGACTTGCCTCTTAGACTCTAGATATTTAAGAAATGAGAAGCAGAGTCCAGACCAAGATCAGCTCTCTGGACTGCTGTCCGGTGCTCTCTCAGCCTTAGAAACAAGCAAACATAGTGAAACTCACCGTACCAGTTATTTCAGGCAAGCTCTACAACCACGAGCACAACCACAAATATCAGCACCTTAGTAAGGAACTATTTCTCACTTCAGCAATGTAGTGGATCTTCCTTCCTTCATCTCTTGGCTGCCTCCTTTGGTGTCCTTTGTGTCCTATTTCACCAGAAAATGAACAAAAACGAGCAAGAATTGTACCTGGGACCATTTAACATGCCAGACCTGGACATCATGCCTGGCTCTCTTCCATGTCCATTTCCCAGAACTCAACCAGGCAGGTGCCAAATTTAAATGCAAGGAAGGCCAAGAAACAGTCTACCATGTGCTTCAGCAGGAGAGCACTCGTGGACACTCCTTCATCTTAGATGCCTTTTCTGAGACCATTGGCCATTTAGGGGACAGTTCCCAGACTACAGTTTTGTCTTGAAAGTTCTATGGGTACATGAACCAATAGGTCCCTATAACTTATTTATTTAAATATACATTTCTTTGAAGTTACTGCCATTAGCATGCTTGCAGATGAGTAGAAAGGAAGTGGACAGTCGCAGTTTCAAGTAGCTGAAAAATCTTATGTGGTTCTTCAGGGCTTCTTGTCCTATTCATGCCTCTTGTCCTATTCAATTGGTTGCGTTTTGTTTGCTAGTGTGTTTGTTTGTTTTGGTAACATTTATTGCATATTTATGAAGTGCCAAATACTGTTCTATGCATTTGATATGTATTATCCTTATTAATCCTCTTAGCAACTCTATGAGATAGGTACCATTTTACTGATATGAAAAGGTTAAGAGATGGAATAAGGTCACAAAGCCAGGAAGTATGAGAGCTGAGATTTTTAACCTGGGTCTCTCCTATCCCATACTCCTTGCTGTTCAATGCCTTTTGTCCTCTGGCTGGAAAAATTCTGGCTGGGGCTGGAGCCCAATCAGCTTGGAAAAGTTCTCTGAAATCTATACCCCTTTGCTGTGTAAATTCCATGTGTTGACACTTTGAGGCAAAGGTCTACATGTGCCCCTCCACTAATGGAAACCACCAGGGAAATACAAGGTCTTGCAAGTAAGGGATGTCAGCATTGCCTCAACTCTTACAGGAGCATAAAACAAGTACTTCTATGTTGGTACATACATTTTTGGTCAGCATTTTAGAGACTTCACCCAGAATGAATTAATTTATGCTCAGTTCAATATCTTCTAAATAATTTTTAATTCAGTGAGATATTTCAAAAGGAATGGAGTAGCGGTTCTCTTAAACTATCATGGTTATAGGCTAGTCAGGGCTTTGTTCCATGCTTTTAGATCGTTAGAATGCCGTGGGAGTGAAGTGCAGGATCAATTAGGGCAAACCAACCAGAGGTTAATTTAACAGAGCCCTGAGCTGGTGCTCTGCCTGTCCTTGCATCTCCATGGTCTAACAAGCTGAGCTACTTTGACTGTGTAAACACTATTAAAGTTAGGGGTCATGTTCCCACCCCACCATTAGAGTAGTTTAAAGAACCTTATTAGAGGAAGCCATTAAGCCATTGGGTGTGAGGGTGGGGAGCAGAAAGGAGAGAAGGGTCTTTGAGCTATTGAACTCTAAGTGAACTATAAACAAGGGCTTAGGACAAGGGGAGCGGCCAGCACACTCAGTATGTGACCCCCTTGGGGAGTTTCAGCATAAGCAGAATTTATTCATACACCTGTCTTTCTAGGCCATCATGCCACTCCACTTGCCTCTAGTTTAAATAACTGAAAGGTGTGAACAACAGACTTTGAAATCATGGTGCATTAAGGGTGGATTATGCAAAGAGCACTCAAGTGGCACAAGGCTGAGACCACTCTGAGGTGGTCCCAAGGCTCAAGACACAGCTGGAAGCATTTCTGCAGCAGTGACAGCCATCATGGAGACAAGTTTCTATATATTAATTTCTCAGGGATTCATTACCTGGATCTCAGCTTATGCCCAGAGATGTATGGGGAGACCCATGAGCACCTGAGTTCTCCACTTTTTGGTTCTCTATCCTGGCTGCATGTCAGAATTTCCCAGGGAGTGCTTTAGAACACTGATGCCTGGGCACCTCCCTCAAGGTAAGATATTTTTCACAAGCTCCATGTGTGAACCTAATGTGCAGCCAAAGTTGGAACCACAGTATGGTACCCACTCTTCTCCAGGTATTCGACATTCTATATATGGAAAACAGAAAAGAGGTGAACCTGAGGGCTGATAACTGTAGACAACAGTGGTAATTAGGTGGGTTCCTTATGTCAGATCTTCATAATGAACAGGAAGAGGTAGTGTTGATAATCCTAGGTTAGTTCTTGTGGTGGATTAACTACTAGTCAATTTAAGTGGGAATGCCCAGCTGGAGTGCATGGTTCTAGGCATGGAAGAACCACCTGAGAATTATTGCCAAAATGACATAAAAGGAGAATGGGAGGGGAAGATTGCGTGTTACTGGTTTTCCAGGAGAAATTTTGTTGTGGCTAGTTTTCCTGATAGGAACTCAGCTGTTCTCGCTGTCACTGGGGATGGCTGCT
This sequence comes from Heterocephalus glaber, assembly GCF_053883595.1. Lineage (NCBI taxonomy): Eukaryota > Metazoa > Chordata > Mammalia > Rodentia > Bathyergidae > Heterocephalus > Heterocephalus glaber. Next base: position 26,163,828 of record NW_028258296.1, on the reverse strand, counting down.
ATTCTTTTTGGGGGAGCCCTGGTCTTCACCATGAGCATAGCTTCCTGGCTCCAGGGCAGATCCCTTAGCCCTCTGGCACAGATCTTTCACCTGCCTGTGCAGACTTTCTAGCTTCCACCACCAGCCTTTGAGTCTTCCTGGTCCAGATCATCCATATGGACTTGGATGAGAAATTGCCATGGACTCTAGGCCTCCAGGTGGACTTGTGCAGGACATTACCATGGGATCCAGGCCGTTGGCTGAATTCTTTCAGTCTCCAGCATGCAGACAGATCTCTTGCACTCTTCTGCATTTGACTTTTTGGGTGAATATTATAAAACAATTCTATAAATTATGTGTCCTGTGTTAAATCTATTCCCTTCCAAATCCTGACTACAACAGTTCTCAACACAGTCCTTATTTTGCCTTCTTCCTGCTACATTCCCTTACTTTCTGCCACATGACAACAGAATGAACATTTATTGAATGTTTTCTGTATCCCAGGTACTGGGCGAGGCACCATAAAGAGAAAGGAAAGAAGTGAAACACATGGTCTTTATCCTCAAAACACCAACCTTTCTCAGGGAATCAAACACAAAGGGATAGAAATTAGTTTCCTTTTATTAACCTCTCTTATTCAAGGTTTTATGGGGTAAGATAAAAGTGTAGAATTTTTTTAATGTTTTCAAGGATTATTGGTGCTTTTCTCCATTATGGAAGTAATTTATAGAATTGCCAATATTCCTTCTCCAGACCCATTCACACACAGGCGTACACAAACACACACATGCACGCACACACAGGCACGCGTGAGAGGGTGCCCCTTCTAAAACAGGAAAGGACTAAACATAGCTATTTTAGATACCAGTCACAGGCTTGTCATCTTTTTTCCTGTTGGTAACTGTTGAAACTCTGGAGTGAGGTAAGGTTCCTCTGGTTAGTTCTAAATTAACAAGTGTCTCCCCTCTAAGTTTGTTAGGCTTTTTTATATGTCTGCTTCAGGCTCCTACATTCATTCATCCAACTATGTTTTGATTCCCATTCTGCATTAGGCACTATGCTAGACACTGGGGATGTACAGTACTAGTGAACCAAAAAGACCATCTATACTCATGCCTGAAATATAGCAAGGAAGACAAATGTGCATGTAAAACTACTGTTGTGATAGTCAAGACATACATAAAGCATATGAGAATGCTGAAGGGGGAGCATAGGAAGTCATGGAAGGACCTGGGCTCTAGGGTAGCAAATGTGATAGTGGGTGAAGAGGATGAGAGTAGGGTACAGACCAGCCAAAGAAAAAGTATGACAGAGTTGGTGAGAATGGACTAGATTGGTGGCTCACATGTTCTCAGACCACTGGGAGTGCCAGAGACCTTTCCAGAAGTTCTGCGAGGTCAAAATCATTTTCATAATGACTGCACTGATGATGTAAAAGCACTGGTGGTTAAAACTTCTTGCACCTTAGCATAAATCAACACAATGGCACCAAACTGTGCTAGCAGCCACAGTGTTCAGATTCTTCACTCTACGCACTTGTGAGGAGTAGGGGGAGGGATGAAAAAAAAACCTGTTTCACTTAACAGTGCCTTTGATTAGGCAGGGAAAGTTATTTCTTTTATTAAATCATTGCCCTTGAGTACACGTCTTTCTAACATTCTGTGTGACAAATGGAAACATGGATAAAGCACTTCTGCATACAGAGGCCTGAAGGTTGTTTTGAAGAAAAGCATAGTTTGATTTTTTGAGTTGCAAACAGCTGCTTTTATTGTAAAACATTGTTTTTCACTTGAAAAAAACTGACAAACTATGGTTATTCAAACTTGGGAAGTTGGCAGGCATTTTCCTGAAAATGAATAAATTGAACTTGTCACTTCAAGAAAAATAACTGACAGTGTTTGTTGCCAAAGATAAAACTCAGGGTTTCAAACAAAAAGTAGAATGTTAGAAAAACTGTGACCACCAACATGAGCTCAACAGCTTCCAAGCCCTTAAAAACTTAAATAGGATTGATTGTGATATTAATTAATGTGATTTTTAAATATTGTGTAATGAAATAATGTCAACTTTTAGAAAATCTACACAACTCAGTGAACTAATCTTTTCTGTTTATTTATTCATTTTTTGGAACCAGGGATCGAACTCAGTACTTGCGAGGCAAGTGGCGGAACCACTGAGCTAAATCCCGAGCCCTATCTTTTCTAAGTAACTGATCATAAAGCTACAAGATCATGTGTGGGTAAAGGATTTGGTCAAAGTGTAAGAGAACCTGATGAATTTTAATATAAACAAGGAGGAAAAGTTCATTTACATGGTTTCGGATTCCCCATTTCAACTTACTTTTTAAAAACTACCATTTGTTTAATAGCCAAAAATAAATAAATAAATAAACAAAGCCACAATTATCAGAAAAGGGCATTAAAGCGCTCTTCTTTTCAGTCATATTTTCTATACAAGGCCTGATTTCTTCATATATCTCAATGAGAAAACAGATTGCAGTGGACTAAATTCAGAAACAGATAATGAGAATTCAGCTGTGTTCAATTAATCCAGAGAGTCTCAAAAATGTAACATATTGCCATTAGTTGGTTTGGAGAGCTAGCTGTTTTTCATAAAAATATTTATGTTAAGATGTAATGGTTTTATTATTGGTATTTTAAATAAATTAATAAATTCACATTTAAATTATTTTTTCAGTTTTAATTTCTGGTATAAAAATATTGGTGGAGATGACCCATATAAACACAAGCTCTTTGAGATTATCAATATTTTTTTAAGGGTTTAAAGGAGTCTTTTGACCCAAATGTTTGAGAACTGCTGGGATATTTTATAATAATAAAATTGTCTTAAATTTCAGTGGCTAAACACAACAAATATTTATTTCCTCTCATGCATAATCAGGCAGCCCAAGGACCGCTGTCTTCCAGGTGCTGACTCAGCGATTGATTTACTCCATTTTATGATTCTGGTGTCCCAACACATGGCCTCCAGGACTGCAGCTGCACAAGAGAAATCTGGAAGATGGCACACCCACTCTCAAATGTTCTGCTGTGTCACTGCTACTCACTGCTCACCCAGCAGAACTGGTCACTTGGCTTCACCTAACTGCAAGTGGGTTGGGCAATGTGAGAACACTTGTAAATATGTAGAGAGCAGCAAAAGGCTCTAAATGGTATGTGCAGAGAACTTTGGGTGAGAAACTAAAGTCTCATTGGAAGAACAGATGAGTACACCTCCTATCTAGTGAGATGAAGCACAAAACCAGAAACCTATAGGCTAGGGAAATGAATCTGTATCCATACCCTGGCCAGATCATGTAGGCTGGCCTCACAAGCTAGGGTAAAACTGGATGGTTTAAATAATAGGTGACAATAATCAGCTTTATCTTTTGATAAATCATGGAGGCCTTGGAAGAAAATGAATACAGGGGGACAAGAGTGGGAGCAGAAAAGTGTTATGCTAATAAATCAGATCTTTGAGAAAAACAAAAGCTTCAATTAGTGGTGTTTTCCAATTTCTACAGTGTCAGTTTTCCACCATGACTAATTTTATGCTTTGCCAATTGTAGGTCATTCAGTTCAGAGTTAAAAAGAAATGTACACAATCAACTCTTCTAAGCCATTTGAGCAGGATTCAGTGCCACCGAGGCAAGAATATTAATGAAGAGGCTTGTTCAGACATAGATGGCAATTGCCTGAATGTTCCTCTCCTTTGAGAATACACCTGGAACCAACCCCACATTCAGTGACTGAAACTCTTTGTCCTCATCATAAATATAGCCACCAGTGCCACTACACATCACCAAGATTTTTTTGCTACCACTATGACACATGAGCAGGAAGGACGGAGCCATCTCCCCACCTATCTATCCACAATCGGGTTCCAGTGTCAAAGCCTCAGCCTCTAGCCCCTAAGGATCAGTGATTACCTCCTTCACCACTAGCTCCTCTTCTCCTCTTCCCGGAGCCATGTTTGTAAACACCTTCAGATGTTCTGACATCACATTCCTCCCCAACTGTCCCGAAGAAGGAGCAGCGCAGGAAGTTGCTAGAAAAGGCCATGCTTGGATTTTTAGCCACCTCTGATTTACATTAAAAAAATGATTTAAATGATTTTTTAAAACAATTTTTAAAAAATCAAAACACTTACAGACTCCACAAGTTACAAATAAACCTTTGCAGGCTCGTGCAGAGGGTGAGGTGGTGAAACCTCAGCTTCCTCTGGGCACTCCAAAGGGAACCAGATGACTCTGTGACAGGGATGAGGGGTAGAGTGAGAGTCTCCGCCCCAGGGTGCTCCTGCTGAAGTAACCTTAGGCTTCCAGCAGCAGGCTGCAAGCAGAGAGCATGCCCCTCCCCCAGCTAGCTCACCCCGGAGAGTTCTCATTCTTCCGGCTCCGGTTTACAGAGAGTAACAGCTTGTAGGTACCTGAACTGGTGCCTGGGGTGCTGCTATTTAAATAGCTCTGCTCTAAACACAACAGGTGTTGATCATATCTAGCTCCCGAATTGTGTGTGTATGTGTGTGTGTGTGTCTGTGTGTGTGTGTCTGTGTGTGTGTTTCTCCAGCAAGCCATATGGATTTTTTATTTAAAGAGCTCACCTGGCTCAGATAATAATCCCTCCCTTCCTTCTCTCACCTTCTTTCCTTCCCCCTTTTCTTTCTTCTCCCTCTCCCCTTCTTTCCCTCCCTCTTTCCCCTTCATTTCTTTCTCTTGCTTTCTCTTTTCTCATCCTATAAAGTCACAGGCTGCCGTCTTCCTCAGCTGCCTTGGCCACCGTCCTGCTAGATCTGGAAGTCACTGACCCTTAGGCAGAGTGGGACACTGCTCTGCTACCTTCAAAATGCTCTTCCCCTTGCTCTGCCTGCTGGGCAAACCTCCTAAACAGAAGCTGGGCACCCAAGCCAGGTCCGATGGTTATGTCTACAACCCCATTCAAAGATCATATATATATGAATATTTAAAGAGACAGAGCAGAGGTCGGCACAGTAGCAGATAAGAAAGAAAATACTCCCCAAGTCTGGATGTCAACAAACACTAACATCCCGGTCTGGGGCATAGCTCAGTAGGAGAGCACTTGCCTGGCATGTACCAGGCTCTCTGCAGGTTTGAGTCCCAGCACTAGGGGTGGGAGTGGGGTGGTTAACATTTTATCTTGAGACAAGTCAGAAATATAAATATGAAACTGTATAGCATGGGTTTAGAATGCATGTTTCTGGTTTTTGATTGCTTGTTTGTTCTGTGGTATAGGAGAATGAACCCAGGATCTTTGCAGTGAGCGGTCTATTTTGTTTTATTTTTTATTTTTGAGACAGTGTTTAGACATTTCAGGTTTTATTTCTAAATTCACTGACACCACTACCAAAAGAAGATCTAAAAACAAAAGAGAATTCAAGTCTTTCTATTGTTAAAGTTGCCTAATCGAAATATTCCTTGCATGGATGTATAGTCAATAGATAAGGAGACCAACTTTTATTTTAAAATAATTTTGGGGGGGATTGGGGGTTGAACCCACAGCCTCATACAGGCTAGGCATATACTCTACCATGGAACTGCTCCCTGGCTTAAAAAGATGACTGCTTGGGCCGGAGATTTAGCTCAGTGGTTCTGGAGCCTGCCTCGCAAGTGCAAGGTCCCAAGTTCGATCCCCGGTACCAAAAAAAAAAGATGACTGCTTATCATCATCATTTGATGAAATAAAGGACATTTTTAACATCAAATATTTTAATGAATTTAGCATAATAGCCTGGGATTTGGCTCAGTGGTTTCGCCGCCTGCTGCGCAAGCGCAAGGACCTGGGTTTGATCCCCGGTACCAAAAGAAAATAAGAAGCATTAGCATAATAAAAATTCACTAGATTAGGGGCTGGGGATTTAGCTCAGTGGTTTCGCTGCCTGCTTCGTAAGGGCAAGGACCTGGGTTTGATCCCCGGTACCAAAAAAAAAAAATTCACTAGATTGTGCCTGTTCACTAAGAAAGAAGTAAAAATTAGTCTTCTTAAGCATTTAAGAACCCGTACCTCGGGCCAGGGATTTAGCTCAGTGGTTCCAGTGCCGGCCTTGCAAGCACAAGGTCCCGAGTTTGATCCCTGGTATCAAAAAAAAAAAAAAAAAAAAAATAGATATTCACAGACCAAATGTTGAGTAAATTTTACTAGGCTTCTTCCTGTTGTATAATTCTCTGCCCATTAGGCCATCTTCCTATCATGCTTTTGATTTCACAAATAAGCTCACTACCAGGTAAAGAGATTCTGGAATAGACCACATGCCTGTTCTAAGTTATTAGCTTTGTTGTTTACAAATCAGCTCAGCAGAGTTTAGTTATCATAAGTCTATTTCCCAAAGCCTCTAAGGCACTACTGGGGAAATGAAAAATAGGTTGTGGGATATTTAGACTTGAAAAACCTGATTTTTCCAGCCCCAGAATTCAAGGCAACAAACATGCTGACAAGCACTGACAGGGCTGTACAGAACACTCTGGTCAGGTGGTGACTAAGTAGGATGGACCCTCCACCTGCCAGCCAGATGGCTGTCCAGCACGTATTCTCTGCAAGGTGATACCAGCACCTAACTGTGACCTTGGGCATGCCACCATACCCTCTAACTGAGCTGCAGTTTCTGTATCTGCAAACAGAAGGGATTTAAACAAAATGATCTTGAGGGCTTCTTGGAGGTTAGCAAACAAAGGTAATAACAGCCAATAAAATCCTCAGGACATTTTCTGCTGCTAAACATAGGGACCAGGCATTTATCCTCCTTACATGGCATACAACATGAAAACCAAACAAGTCTTCTTTCCTTAATTTTTCCCCCAGTGTCATCTACTTCCACTAGTCCTCATCAAGACAAATATTGGCCCCTACCAAAGGTGTTTCCCTTTGAGGAATTCTTATGCATGGGTGAAATGAAAAGATTGTTATAGTTCATGTGGGGCAGGAGTATGCAGTTTCCTACAGCAAGCACTCACTAATTGGTCCTTGTTACTATCACAGGCCTGTGCCTACTGTTTGATTGCTTCCATTCATTTAAAAGTATGCCCTCAGCCCACACCCCAAAGTGTCCCCAGAGGGGACATGTTTCACACCCAGCAGGTCAGCTGCTGTTACTCCACTGCCTTTTCTTGGGTCTGGCTCTGGCAGTCACATGAGCTTTGGTTTTGAGGTGACTCAGAGACAAGGTAATGCCAAAGTTCATCAAGGCAGTGAACCCTGGACACTCCAAAAGCTTCTAGCCTAGTGTCAGGTCAAGGCTGGGTGTGCTCTAAGGTAGCAAAGCAGGGGGAAGGGCCCTAGCAGCCTGGCAGGCATCCAGGATCTTGCCCAGTGCCTTGCCAGTAGTTACGTCATCTGGCCTCTTACTTCTTGTTTCCTGAGGAGCCCAGTAGGGTCAATGCCATTTACTTGATTGCCTCCATCATTCTTTTCCTCCCTCTCCCTTCCTCTGTGGAGACTTGCTCTCCATGTTAGTCAGGTCACTGTGACAAAATACCTGAGAATGACAGTTTAAAGGAGGAAAGGTTTATTTGTTTGGTTGTTTGGTTGTTTGTTGAGGTACTAAGTATTGAACCTAGGGCCTTTGTTCTGAGCTACCTCCTCAGCTCCTTTTTTACTTTTTATTGTGAGACAGAGTCTTTCTAAGTCATTAAATTGCCTATGCCTATGTTGGGTTTGAAATTGTGATCCTCCTGCCTCAGCCTTACTGAGTGCTGGTATTACAGGCGTGTGCCACCATGCCTTCTAGGAAAGGTTTATCTTGGCTCAGTATCAGAAGTTTCAGTCTATGAAACATCATGGTGGAAGGATATAAAAGAGGAAATCTGCTCACCTCATGCCAGCCAGGAAGCAGAGAGAGGGGGAAACGGCGGAGAGGAAGGGGCTGGGGACAAGATACAGTCCCCAAGGTCACGTCCCCATGATCCACTCCCTTCAACTAGGTCCTACCCCCTGCTTCCATTATCTCTTAATAGTGCCATCAAATTATGACAGCATTAATGAATTAATCCATTAGTGAAATTAGGACTCTCAGGATCCAATCACTTCCTTAAAGCCCGTCACCTGACAACCAAGCCTTCAACACAATGAGCCTTTCCGGGGACATTTTAGACTCCAATCACCTCTTCTGCCTGTGGACTGGGGAGGTAAAGGGTGAGGAGCAGGCTAGGTACTCCCATGAACACAGCAGTTGTGTATACCTCCTGGGAGGGAATGGGCTAACAGAGGGATAGGAGAGAAGAGCTGTTGTTCACATATACCTTTTTGTGCAGTTTTAATGTTAGGCCATGAGCATGAAACACTTGTTAATACAATACATTTTTTAAAAAGGATTTATGTAACTTTAAAATCAGCCCACAAGGGCCTAATTATAGCTTTTGTTTGGGCTGCCCAAACGTTAGGCTCTCAGGAAAACCCCTTTTTCAAACAATGTGTATCAGATACCATTGCTACACTTCTGGTCAAAATCGTTCTCTGTACCCACTTGCAGTTGCTTTGTGTGTTCCGCCTTAAAGCCACTGGGCATGTCTCAGGAGGAGAGTTAGAAGAGTTGAAAAAAGGCCAGTATTTGAAACCAGGCAGACTTAGGTTTAAATTCTGGTTCTACCACTTACTGACTTAAAGAAGATTCTTAAGATTAAGCCTTAGTTTCTTCATCTTTCTAAAAGAAAACCAAATCACTTACCTTACGATAAGCAACATCAGTTGAGAACATAGGCTCTAGCTAATAAAGTTGACCTGAAAATAGAATAGAAATTGGGAAGGGTATGTGTAAGGGATCTTGATCAGTGCACTTTGTATGCATGGTCGAAAATATCACACATCTATTTATTACTATGTGTTAATATTTAAAAAAAAGAACATAGGCTTTGGAATTAAATTTTATTCCTATAACAGTGACATCTCGTTTCATCACTCAAAACCTCAGTCTTCCTATATGCAAAATGGAAATGTTAATAGTGTTGACTTTAAAAGGTTGCAAAGTTTAAATGAGATATGTATGGGTAGGCCTCAGCAGTACAGCCTAAACAGAAAAATATTCTTTACATTGTGCTCTTTCTATTCTGATGTTTTTGTGAGAATAAAGATAAAGTGGCTGGTGCTTAAAAATATGAATATAGGGCCGGGAATTTAGCTCAGTGGTTTCGCCACCTGCTGCCTGTTGCACAAGTGCAAGGACTCAAGTTCGATCCCTGGTACCAAAAAATATATATATATATGTGTGTGTGTGTATATATATATATACATACATATATATATATATTTTAACACTTCTTTTTCTCCAAATTCTTTTTCTTTGTGTAGACTACAGAGAATTTGTTGCTATCTGGTTTTCTTTTGTTTTGTTTTTGCTCTTTGCAGTGCTAAGGATTGAAAACTAGGTCTCATACCTGCTAAGTAAGGGCTCTATCACTGAGCTAACCCTCCAGGCCCATATGGTCTTTTTAACTGCTCTATACCAGGTCACGGAGTCCTTTGGCCTACTCATTACAATGCTCTTATGTGAAGAAATCAACTGGAAAGACAAAAGAGGGAGGGCTCAAAACTTCTATAAGGCTGGGGCTGTAGCTCAGTGGTAGAGTGCTTGACTAGCATGTATGAGGCCCTAGGTTCAATCCTAAGTATTTAAAAAAAAAACCATACAGTGGGAAGATTCTTTGATGTTTCATCCATCCATCATCCATTCATCCATCCACAGAAAATCTTGGTCCTGGGATTTCAGGAGTAACCAAACAGACAGTTCTTCCCCTCAGGGAGTTCCAGTTGGGTATGAAGACAGTGTGAACCTGTGCCTGCGTTGAGCTGAAACTGTTCTATATTCCCAGACCAAGAGGTTTATGAGAATCCTGCATTCTTGCTCCCCAGCTCCCCCTAAATTTTGGGTGAAGTATCTAGGGGAAAAAATCCAGTTTGATAAATTATTCTACCACAGATAACTGTGGGAAGGACAGCTCACTTAATGCCATGCATTTAAGAATCAATCTTAGGGGCCAGGGATTTAGCTCAGTGGTTTTGCCACCTGCTGCGCAAGCGCAAGGACCCGAGTTCAATCCCTGATACCAAAAAAAAAAAAAAAAAAAGAATTAATCTTAGTTAGTACATGATAAATGGTGTGATTATCTCTGTCAGCATAACACAGAGAAACTTACAGATTTTTTAGACCTAATGGGCCTGTATGAAAATGGCAAAGAAAAATCTAGAATTTTTTAGGTTCTCTTCACTCTCAGGCAAATGCCCACACCACAGGGATCCTTCAGATTGAATGTTGCCAAGGGCCGTGTGAATCAGCATGGAACTGCCACACTGGGACTGCAGTTGCCCTGTGAGTGGGAAGGAGCCTGGAGCTTCTCTGGCCTCTGGCTGGGTTTATATGACTGGAGCTGGGTGGAGTTGTGTCTCATCTCCTCAACCAGCCAACAGCCATAGGGCACACTCTGTCTGTCAGTGCTGGGAAACAGCCCTACAAGCAAAGTAGACAAAACTCTTCAGCCAAAAAGTAGTGGGAAGGACTGGAGCAATTCTGAGGGGTCTGTTACAAAGCAAAGAGGCCTTGCCTGGGCGGCTGAACTCACCCAAAGTGGCCTGGGGCTAGGCCTCCTGTGTCTGCACTGTGCTGCCCCAACTGCTCAGTCAGTCAGAAAGACAGCATTGTGGAAGGAAGAGAGGGTCCAGTCACAGCACCTGGGACACATCACTGCACTTCTGGAGCTCAGGCTTCGCAGCCATTAAAGGAAAGGCTTTGTGAAAAGAAAAAAATGATGTCTAAGGACACTCTAGTTCTGACAGCTGATTCAGGAGTCAAGAAACACCGTCAGGTGGGCCTTCTTGCCTCTCTGAGGGTACTCAGAGGATTCTTGCTCTCCCTACCCTGCCCCAAGGTCACTTGGAGGCCACTTGCTTCCAGTCATGTGCTTCATTCCAGTATTCCTAGATATCAGCTGGAAATCTCCTTGGTCCTCAAAATCTAGGTGGTGTAGCCTCCATCACAACAGTCCCCAATTTCCATGACTTGTAGACATTGAAAGCCCTCTTGTTTATTTCTTGAGGATTCAGGGGAGTGATGGGGTTATGCTCCTCTTCTTGGCTCTCAGGCTGCTGTACGCTCTTTATTGCCCACATTTATCTTTGCCACTGCAAGTACCACACCCTATATTGCAGTCCCCCACCCCACCGCCTCCAGGGCAAGTGGCTATGTGTGTCTTCTTCCCTACTCCAACACCAATCTGCTCATGAGAGCTGGTAGGCGTTCAACATCATTTGATGACTAAATAAAAGGAAGAAACAGGTGGTGTCAAAGGTGCCACTGAGATTACTTTGAATGACAGGTCAAGGCAGCCCAGGAGAAAAATCTGTTAAAATCATAAATGATTGCTTCTTATCTAGGATCATCCCTACCCTGCCTGCTCTGGTACCTACCAGGACCCCAGTTCAACCACGAGCTACAGGGATGAACTGACCCCAGCTTTGTTCATAGAGGGCAAATGCACAGCTCCCTGACTCAGTCTATTTGCTTTAAGATCTTCTTCCACCTTTGCCTTTCTCTTCCAACTGGATCAAGGGATATGGTTGTAAAAAGCAATCCCCACTCAGGCTAATCCTTACTTATCCAGACCAGAGCTGACTTCATAGCTCTCTGGCTGGGCTCCCTTAGCCTTTGTACAGAACTTGCTTCCAGGATTGTTCTCTTTACAGCACATTTGTTTCTCTGCCACACCACTACATGAGAGTATTTTTTAAAATTCCTCCAATGACAGTGCCTAGCTCAGTGCTTGAAACATGGGAGGGCTTCGTAAATGATTGAAAAATGATTACATAATGGGGGGGGTGGATATGGCTGCAGTTATTCGGCGGGCCAATGAGCAAAAATAATTGAAATGTTTATAGCAAACTACAAGGGGTGGTGTCAAATAACAGAGGAAGGATGTAACACTCAATCAGCATTATTAAACAGATTAGCCACTCAGCAAACATGTTGAGAGGGAACACTGGGTTTTCTACACCCCAACTCAGCGTTTCCTCACAGTGTCTTTATCAACTCTGCCACCTTCCTTTTGTTTGTGATTTGCAGCCTTTTGGGAATTACAACATTGATTCATTGCTGGATTTCACAATTCATTGCTTTTTAAATGTCCAGGAATTTAAATTACATTTTGTTTTGCAAACTTCATGACATCCCTTCCCTTCCAGATAACTGGAAACTCCTGGAGATGTTGTGAAAGTGAACCTAGGAACAGCCTCTTCACAGTGTGCTCAGCAGCCTCCACAGTTGAGGAAGCACACGTGATTCCCTGCTTTGCAGTCGTTTTCACATGTGCTGCTGCTCCTGTGCTTAGAATTCTCCATGTTTAGCTCACTTGGCACCTAGGGACAAGTGGTACCATGGTCAAATTCCTGAGGAGCTAACAGGCTGTGCAGGAATGATCCTCCAAAATAGTCTGGTGACTTAGGCAAGGATTTTTGACTTGAATTGCCGAACTTTTTGTTCTTAGCTTTGGGTAGTTCTATGCAGTCTGGTATAATAGCCATTGGTCACTTAGGGCCTGTAAATTTAAAATGTGCACTGAAACATGGTTAGTCTGGACAGTGAAGACTTTATACAAAAAGAAAATGTAAAATATACATTGAAATTTGCATTTTAAAATATTTCAACTTATTGGTTAAACTATTAACATTAATTAACATACTATTAACATTCATTTATCCTGCTGTTTGTTCAGATTTTGGAGACAGGGTCTCACTAGGTAGCTCAGGCTGGCTTTGAACACATTTTCTTCCTGCCTCCGCCTCACAGTGTGTTGGGATTACAAGCCTGTGCCACCATTTAAAAAAAAAAACCAACTTTTTTAAGGCGGCTACTAGAAAATTTTATATTACATATATGGCTTGCATTATATTTCTGTAAAACAGTCCTTGTACAAACCATGGCCATTTCACACTTAGTAGACTACTGAAGCAAAAAAAAAAAAAAAAAAAAAATCATGAAGACTGTGTTACTAACAATAAAAGTGAAGGGAGAATTTATTCTGGGGAAAAGGTTTATTTCAAATTTTCTTCCTGTTTGCTGCTAAGCAAGGCAGACACCTTTGGGGCCAAACTCCTGTACTTTCAGGGTAGAAATCTGCTGCCCCTTGGAAGGCTGTTAACTTGCCTTCAAATTTTTTCTTTCTTTTTGTTTCAACCAAGACTTCGGAGAAATCAACAAAGAACTTTTCTACCATCTTCTATTTTGAACATGAACTGAGCATGCTCGGAAATGTGTCTGCCATCTTTCCTTTTTGAACACTGTGATTTATGATCTTAAACAGGGCATGCTCCACAATGTCCCTGCCCCACAATGTCCCTGCCCCTACATGTGCTTCCCTATGTGAATATGTATAGGTTCTCTAATAAAAATCCCCATGCTTTCTTTATTCCAGCATAGCATTGCTTTGCAAATGATTCCAGTGTTCTCCTTACTTGCTGCAAGTTATAAAGCTCTCTCCATTCTTTTATCAACTGATTGTACTTATTGGCTTTGCACTCACCAAAAGGAGAGCCCATTGTGTTCAGTCACATTCCCGACTTAGGCTCATGGCTGAGGCATCTATGTAACAAAGACAGAGAAGAGCGTACAAGTTTATTTAATATAAGGTCCATATGACACAGGTGTCTTCAGAAATGAAAACCTAAAGAAACAGAGAAACCTGTGTATTTTTGTGATAGGTTTGAGGAAAATATGAATAGTTGTCAAGAAGTGTGATTGGACAAAGAGAATATAATGGTAGTAAAGTGTGTGGGGAGGGGGTTAGCAAAGCCTGTTTGTTCAGATTCTTGTCTGGGTCCCTGTGTGATGTTCCTTTCCTCCCTGGTATAGGGTGGTTACCTCTGGATGGCCTTATGGCTTACCTCAGAAGAAGGTGAAATTCTTCTGTGTCCTGCTTCAGCGAAAAAGGGCAAGGGGAAAATGAGGGTGATCTTATTTCCATTGTACTTATTCTAAAGAGTAAATGAGCTGATGGATATAATGTGCTGAGTGCAGTTCCTCTCACATGGGAAGTACTGGATATAAAGTAGCAAGAATAACTATTTACTGTCTTCTTTTTTTTTTGGTACCAGGGATCTAACTCCGGACTTCGTGCTTGCAAGGCAGGTGCCCACACCACTGAGTTAAATCCCCGGTCCTATTTACTGTCTTCTTCAGGGTCAAGAGAGAAAGTTGGCACAAAGGAAGAATATGGGCTTTGGTCTCAGACATAGAAATATGTTGGTTCCAACCATGCCTTTGTGGTTTTAGACCAGTAATTTAATATCTCAGCTTTGGTTTACATATTTATAAGGTAAGACTACACCTTGTAGGATTGTTATGAAAATTTTAAATGTGACATAATGAATACAGAGCTCAGCACATGATGGTTGCTATTAAGAACCTTCTGCAGGGCTGGGGATTTAGCTCAGTGGCACCATGCCTGCCTCATAAGCGCAAGGTCCTGAGTTCGATCCCCAGTACTGGGGGGGAAAAAAAAGAACCTTCTGTATTCAGCTCGCCTCTCTCTCCAATCTAAGTTTGAGAGAACCATCAGATGTACTATGTTCCAGTGTTCAGTACACACCACACTCCCAGCTTTCATGCCTGGACTCCTGCTACCTCACCTCTGGAACAGACCTTGCAATGTTCAAATCTTCCCTTAGATTCAAGACACATCTTAAACCTACTTCCCCAAATCCCTTCCTCTCCCCAGACAGAGAAAGTGGCTCTCTCCATTGCTCATGACCTTCATATTCAATCCATTCCAACAAGTCAGGCTGCATTACCTTCGGATAAATTTAGTACTCTACATCAGTATTTCTTAGAAAATGGCAACACAGAGAAAAAATAGTGATAATACAGTTTAAGGAGTGTCATACATCAGTTTATATGTCCTTTCTCCTTTTAAAAAATTGGTGCAAAACTGTTTATTATATATGTGTGGTCTTAATACATAATTGTTGCTATTTTCAATGTACTCAGAAAAATAAAAATCAGGCTGCCCTATATTGATCATCAAAGTATTTTGGTTTTGTTTCTTTTGCTATTTTATTCATATACTAGCAAACAAAGAGTCTAGAAACCACTCCTTTACAGTGTACAATAAGAGAGAAGAGAAATAAAGGAGATGAAGAAAGGAGAAATGTGTGCAGGCCTGGTCAGAAGCCAAAGCCTCGATATGGTGAGCTGCTAACTAAGAGGGGCCCCAGAGATTCTGTGTGGGTGCTCACCAGGCACAGGCAGGAAATAGGCCATGGTTAAGAGTACATTCATTTGCTAAACTCAATGACTCTAACTCCAAGTTGAAACAGGTAAGACTGGCTCCACCAGTTCTAAAACAATGATTTCCAAACTTCAATGTGAATGAGAAACATTACATTGGAAGGGTAGTTAAATACTAGAGTCTGGGGCCACTCCAGAGACCATTCAATAGATCTAGAGCATCTGCATTTTAAACAAGCCACCTGGGAGCTGATGCTGCAGGTGGTCCTCAAGCGGGCTAAACATCATCAGAAACAGTGATGAATAACAAACACTGACCATTCTGCTCTCTCTTGTATATCCAAACATGTATCCACCCCTCCCCTGGCTTTGACCTGACATTGCATCTGCTGTCACAGATGTGCAATCCTCAGATGTCCCTAATACTATGTTTTCCTGGAGCCTTAGTAATGAAAAGGCTGCAACAATTCTAGATAGCTAATTTCTTTTGAATCAAAGTGAGGTCTTACGTCAGTTCTTGGCAACTTATTTAAAAGTCACAAGTATCATATCTGTGAATGCAGAAATAAAACATCCCCCATTGCTTCTGCCTCCCCATTGCTGCATCCCATCCTCCTCCAGAGAGAGGCAAGTGTTTTTCCTCTGCATCACTGATTCTGTGCCAGAAGCAGTAAGTAGCATTCTGTTTCTTGGAGCAGATGTGTGCATGTTTGTTCCTGATCAACTCTCCGAGTCCAGTACCCAGGTGTCCAGATGCCACAGAAGAGAAAATGTGGGTAAAACACTGAATCTGACCAATTTAGAACACACAGAGAAGCTAATGTAGAAAATAGCTCTTTTGTTTTATCAAAATCACTTAACTGCACTCACTTCACCTTCAGTTTAAGCTCATGACATCCATCCATTTTTTGTTTTAATCACCTCTTAGTATTGCTGTCAGATTTTAATCATCTCTTTAAAAAAAATCCTGACCAGCTGGGGATTTAGTTCAGTGGTTCCTCCACCTACCTTGCAAGCACAGGGTCCCGAGTTCGATCCCCAGGACAAAAAAAAAAGGAAAAAAAATCCTGACCACCCTTCACAAGAATAACCCAAAAGATGGGGTAAACAACCTTCTCTGGTGCTGCCTCTGGCAGTTTGTATCCTGGTGTTGATCCAGAATCATAAAGACTTTGGAAAAGACTTCACTGTTAGGGAAAGCTCTCAAAAAGATTGATTTACAAGATGCCAGCTAGTGGCCAACCACACTCCTCAAAGACCTGAGTTTGTGGAGGAATGAGTTTTAGGAGCATAGGAACAAAGCCCAGATTTGATAAGCTTAGGAAAGATAGCTGAAGTGAGAAATTTCTTTGCTTTACATACAAAATAATTGTACAAAAGGTGTGTGAGTGAAGAGTGGGGGGGAAGGGTATGCGTTCCTCTGTTAAAAGAACAAGAAAACGACCATATTATGCTTTTTAAATTTTTTTTTTTTTTTTTTTTGCTGTGAGGTAGATGGGCTGTTGGTTGACACTAAATAAATCCTTGAATAAATGAATCTCTCTAGCACGGGGGAAGAATGGTGATGAAGGGAGTTGGGGGAGGGTGGAAAGTCCCTGTGTGTATGGAACAGGATAACTTTTTAAAGGAAAGGGCAATTAAAAGCAATAACCTCGGGACATTTAATAATGGTGGCATTTTATTCTTGCTTCATGTGGATTACTGGGGATTATCTGGTAAAAGCAAGAGCCCAGTCTAATGTTACTGTTTGATTCACCCTTCCTTTTCTCTCATTTAAAATTGGTTTCTTCTATGATTTCCATTTGGTTATTGACTGACAAACTTGGAAAACAAATAAAATTTCCTTGATAAGTGGAAGGCTCTACACACTTCACTGAGGAACAGGAATGAATTTTGCTGTCGAATTCAACCTTTCTAAAACCAAAAAGTCCAATTAGAAACAATGAACAATAGATACGGGAAACCTTTTGCAGCTGACTATAATGGCTTAGAGCATGAAGCTACCGAAGTTCCGTAGATTCAGCTGGCAAAAGACTGCGAGCTGTAACCCAGATATCTACAGCACAATGCCAGCTTTTTGTCTCACCGTAAACTCTGCAGTCTTCACACTTGATCTTGGCCAAAAGGCCGAGAAGCCATTAATCTCTGCAGTCTTGAGGTTACACATGCCTGTGGACCAGGCAAATGCTTAAGCTTTGTCTCTCAAACACTACAAATCACCTGTATCTCAAAAACCAAAGTTTTTCCTTGGGCTTTGTGGAGCCAGAAAAAAAAGAAATTCCAAATTGAAGTATAGCATGGAGAAGATTTAGTCACAAAATTTTCAGTTTGGGGATTCTAGACAAAGGAGGTATTCTAGCCAGATGGGGTAACTGAGAAGGTCATAAAAGATCATAGTAGAAACAGGAATTATGGAAAAAGCCATGAGTTTTGGAGCCAATTTCTAACTATAGATTCTAGGCCTGGTTGTGTTGATATAGGGGAACTAATATAACTCCCAACCTGCTAGATGTCAGATATACCAAGTTCGTGTTCCCCAAAATAGAAGAATGAATAATTTTAAGGAACATCAGAGGTTAAGAGTAGAAAAAACTTATTGAAAGAGAGAGCTCCTGAGAGACAGGAGGGGATCCAAAAGTGGGTTGCCAATGACCTCACTTCTCAAAGAAAGTTTTATAGAGCAAAATCAAGAGGTGAGTACAACATAGATCAAAACTATGATCAGTTGGTAAGATTACAAGTATAGCCACTTAGGTAATATTGATCCCATGGGGAAGGAGGTCACACAGCAAGTATACACGGAAAAAACAAGGACCTTTTTTAGGAAGAGATGGATCAGGAGGTCCTGGTCACACACCTGGGTGACTGATTTCTAGCTAGATTTTATTGGACTAGGTAATACCAATTATAGTATAATCTTCAATTTATTGCTTATCCCTGTGGAGTCATGTAGGCCCGGTCATTTGTTGTGAGGCTTGGCATTCAACAGATGCACCTCCAGCCACAGTTGTAATGTGTTCTCTTCCTCTGCATTGACTCCCTTGAGGGCCAAGCCCTGTCTGACTACCTATAATATTTCTACTTAACTTAACTATCTATAATTCTATCATTTACATCTTGACCTGGGACAATGTTTTTAGGAGCTCTAAATCTCGGTGTCTTATTTATATAACAGGAATAACAATATCTCTATCACAGGGCTGTTGGAAGCTTTATAATGTAATACATGGAAATCATTCCATCAATATTGAAATGCCATATATGATATATAGTAAATATTACAGTACCTTATATATAAATATTACTTTTATTTTCCTACTCCCTCTGCCCTTTTCCCACCCACTCTCAAACTTCTTGGTCCAACCTAGATTTCTCAGTGCTGTGCCTACATGACTCAGGAATTTATTTCTGAATACCTTAGGGAGATAATTTGATAAAACCTGGTAACATAAAGGCATTTCTTCAACAAACATATCAACAGCATCTCCAAGCTTGAGGGCAGGTATTCCAGATGGTGACCATAATTTGTACTTGATTTGAAGTGTTTCACCATCAGAGAAACTGTCTCACCCTCTTGGTCCAGGTCCAGCCAGAAACAAGAGGAAAGTAGGTTCCCAGAGAAAATATACTCTGAGGGCAGAGAACCAGTCAAGAGATCAACAGATGAGGGACTACAGATAGTGGAAGAGTAAGGAATGTGCCAAAGCCGCAGAGGAGGAGGAGGAGGAGAATTGGAGAAGGAAGAAAACTAGGCCAAAGATGAGCCAAATGGAAGGACTATTGACTTTAAAGTCCACAAGAAAGTCAGAGGAAGAAAAGGATTGTAAGAACATCTCCATGGAATTTCTGTAGCAGAGGTTTGGGAACAGAAATCCTGTTAGAAGGGTACTTCAATGCTATGTTACACCAAGTATAAGTACACCTAGTACAATCAGTCAGACCTAACAAAGATGGTGGTAGAAGGAATGATGGAGTTTAAGAGGTTAGAGTGGCCCAGAGGCTGTAGCTCCTGCTCCCAAAGCTGTCCCTGGAAAGGAGGTGCCAAGTCAAGTGACTGCTGAGGTGGAGGCTTAGGAAAATGAGCTGATCCAGGAGGGGTAGGAGCAAGGATAAGGCCTTGAGCACAGGGAGAATTCTGACCTAAGGATTGGTATTGTATAAAGCTTCCCAAAGGATTCAAAAATGCCTCTCAATTTAGGAGCTCTCTATAAGAGATCTTTTTTTGTTCTTTTGTTTTTTGGGAGGGGGGCATTGGTACTGGGGAACGAACTCAAGACCTCACGGTTGCCAGGCAGGCACTGTGCCACTGAGCTAAATCCCCAGCCTGTGATACCATGTTTTGTATGACAGCCAGCACAACCATCTGCCAGCATTATCATAGGGGATAATTTGATGACACCAGCTAACAGAATAGAGGTTAGATTCCTGCCTGCATTCTTTCTCTTATTGTTATGTTAAGTCCAGGTTAATGCTCATGTTTTCTTTTCCACAGAAACATTTACACATCATTATAGGGTCTTAAAAACCTATAAAAAATGTTTTATACCTGAAAAAAATTGATTATTGTTGGTCACAAAACAATACCCCAACTTTGGCATACAGAGTACAGATGCTTTGTGACTTAGGATGGAATTACACTCTAATAAACCCACCATAAATTGAAAATATCATGTCAAAAATTCATTTAGTATACCTAATCTACTGAACATCATAGGTTAACCTAGTCTATCTTAAACATATTCACTTACATTACCCTACATTTGGGCACCACAAGAAAGTATCATACCATACATTTGGCCTGGGAATAGACTAAAATTCAAAATTTGAAGTATGGTTTCTATTGAATGTATATTGCTCTCTCATCATTGTAAAAAAATAATCATAGGGCCAGCGATTTAGCTCAGTGGTTTCGCCGCATGTTGTGCAAGCACAAGGACCCGAGTTCAATCCCCGATACCAAAAAACAAAACAAAACAAAAATAATCATAACTCAAACCATCATAAGTTGGGGACTATCAGTACTTTAAAAGACATTGGCAGAGCCTCAAAAGCAACATCTCTTTCTGATCTCCTGTACTTCTCTCTCCTGCTCTCCTTTCTTCTCTCAGGCAGGACATAGAAACTAGAAATCCTCCTCCTCAATGTGGATCACAGAAACTAGAACTCCTCTCCCTGAAAGCCATTCGTAAAACCTAAAATTATGGCCTTCTCCTGCCTTTCTGTGTAAGAGCTGGCCATAAAGAAATTCCCTGACCTATTGTGTCTGACAGTAGATCATAAGGTTCTCATTCTACAAGGGACCTTCCCCATTCCTAGGAAGAAGGAAAGCTACACAGAGAGGCCCTGAACAATTTGAACAGACAGGCCTTGCTGGATTTCTCCTTAGGTCATACCCTTTTTGTCCAATCACATTTCTGCACAGCTGTCCATGGTTCATCAAAGCTAAGCATAATAATGAAAAGTGTTCCTTTTGGATCTTCATTTCTGAAGTCTCTTGTGTCGCATAAAACTTTGATTAACAGGCTGGGGATTTAGTTCAGTGGCACTGCACCTGCCTCACAAGCACAAGGTCCTGAGTTCTATCCCTGGTACAAAAAAACCCCACAAAACAATAAACCTTTGATTAAATAAACTTGTTATGATTTTCTCTTAATTAGCTTGTCTTTTATTAAAGCAGTGTCATCCTTGGGCCTTACAAAGGGGAGGAGAGGTTTTTACACCTTTCCATACCTACTCTTTACAACAGGAAAAGAAAGTTTGCAAAATCAAAGTTAATAAATATTAGTGTAGTAGTGTGCTGCTCAATGGTAGAGAGTTTACCTGGAATGCATGAGGCCTTGAGTTCAATCCCCAGCACTACCACATTTAAACTAAAAATGTTTAAATGCCTGTAAATTTTAACTTTATATTAACTATTTAAAATTAAATCATAGGTCGGGGGATTTAACTCAGTGGTTCTGCCGCCTGCCTCACAAAGCTAAGGACCCAAGTTCGATCCCTGGTACCAAAAAAAAAAATTAAATCAGCTCATATTTTTTTATGTGTAAATTATAGTCAAAATGGTATATGCTTTGTGGTGAGGACTTTAAAGCCTTGGTAGGGACTTTCATAACCCTAACAGCCCTCAGCCAGACATGACGGTGCATGCCTGTAATCCTAGGACTCAGGAGATTGAGGCAGTAGGATCACTGTGAGTTTGAAGTCAGCCTGGGGTACATAGTGAGTTCAAGGCCAGTCTGAACTACATAGTGAGACCCTGTCTTGAAATACCCACTAAATAGAAGCTAGAGAGCAGGATGATACTAAGAGTCAGGTAGAATAGGTCAAATACTTCAGCTCTTTTCCTCAGTTTCTTCATCTATATACTGGAGAGACTAATAGTACTTTCTCATAGTTTTTGAATCCTCACTTGATATTGATGGGAATAGATATGATATTACATGTAAAGTAACTAACAAGGGCCCCAGTCTGTAGTATGCTAGGACGCTGTTATTAAGCTTAATAACAAAGATGATGATAAATGACAATGGTAATGAAAACATATTTTTCACATAATATATTGAAGAGTTCTCAGTATACTAAACACATGTGAATTTGAGTATTCTTCTCTTTAAAATATAGTGAATGGCATATCAGTCCAATGCCAAACTGTGACTCTCCATAAATAGACTTCTGCCTCTATGTTCTGGTTTGGCTTATAAAGATGTGGCATGGTGCTTTCCAATCACAAAGTGTACCAGGAAGTTTCATATCCATAATCTCTTTTGGTCCTTATAGTTGCCCTTTGAGATAGATGGTGAACACTTAGCAACCTAGTACAGAGCAGTGGAGGAGTCAATATTGAGTTCCACGTTAGTCGAATGACTTTGAACAAATATTTTAACCATTTTAATCCCTGCTTGCTCACCATGAACTAGGATAGAATTCCTGTTTTGTGAAATCCACATTCTTGTGGTAATCCAAAGGAAGACTGTATGTCAAAGTGCTAAATCACAATGCCCATATGCAAATATCTGGTCTGTCTTTATTTCAGGAGATAAAGAAACTAAAATTGGCAGAAATGACTTGACATGCACAAAATCTCTCAGCTAAGCAGAAGATGAGCGGGAGAACATTGGGTCAGTGTGTCTTCCTTCACACAGCACTGCTTCCTAAACTGCTGACCTTTCCCCCAGACCCTTCACCGCAGAAGCAGAGGAAAAGAGACGCAGGTCATGTGGGCCCGTGTGGTCAGGATTTTGCAGAGATCTGGCCAATAACCCACTGCACCATGTCACCATAGGCCAAGCCACCACCTCTGTAGGAAGTAGAAGTATGGCTTCCTGTGCCAGACCCTGCACCAAGCCAAAGCCCTTCAAGAGTAAGTTAACTCTTGGCTACACGTCACTTTTTACTGGGCTGTGGAGGAAGATTGCAGGGTTTTAAATTTCTGCTGATGCATTTGCAGCCAGTGTGAGTTGTATAATTTATTTGTCTTAATCAAGGTAAAAATAGTTATCCTTTCTTATGTGCTTCATATGGGTACTTTACCCATTAGTCAATCAATTCTCACCTCAGACCTCTAAGGATGTAGATGCTATTATTATTATTACCAGCTCCTTAGGTGAGAACATGTAGGCCCTTATGGGTTATGTTCCATTTCCAAGGTCATACAACAAACTAGGCTGTCCTCAGAGGTCTGGGCTCTTAATTACTCCAGGGTTTCTCAAAGAATGGGCTATAGGCCATGTGTGTCAAAATCATCAAATATCAGCGGGGTCTGACACAGGCAGAGACCCATAGTCAGGCTGAGGCAGGAAAATGGCAAGTTCAAGGCCAGCCTGGGCAACTTAGAGACTTAGCTAGACCCTGTCTCAAGATAAAAAATACTACTACTAATAATAAATGGGGTTGGGACATAGCTCAGTGAGAACGCTTTGGGATCAATCCCCAGAACCACAAAGACAAAAAACAAACAAACAAAAAATAAGCGAATGTTTACTCCCTCACCTGACCTCCATCCTCATCAACTGAAGCAGATAAACGGTAGGGAGAGACAGTGGGAGTCCAGAAATTTCTATTTCGGCAAGGTTCACACTGACTCCCATGAACCTCCAAATTTGAGAGCCACAGTGATGCACACTCTTCGTTCTCCCAGATGCATTGTCACATGACAGGTAAGGAAGGGAACAGTTTGACCTTCAACACTGAATGCTTTGGCATTCTGTAGACAACAAAAGCCGAGTCGTTTCCCCCTTACAATTCACTGAATAACCTATACAGCTTCTCTTTCATAGATTTGAGTGGGAGAAAGTTGTTCCGTTGATTGGCAGGGATTTTAGCATGAATAATTAATGGATAGGGCAGCTAGTACATTTGACTAATGTAATATTTCAAGCTCTACTATCATGCTGAAGGGATTTGCCCTCCCTTAATGCATGTCTACATCCTGTCCCAGTGCTTCCAACAGCATTTCCCATACAGACAATGCCAGTTCAGAGAGCCTCTGTTTCCCAGCCCTCAGAGTAAGCCAGCACTTGCTTTTTTTTTGGCGGGGGGGGGGGGGGGTCCCGGGGATCGAACTTGGGACCTTGTGCTTGCTTGCGAGGCAGGTACCGGAATCACTGAGCTAAATCCTCTGCCCTACTCGCTTTTATCTTGAGATAAGGTCCTCCATGCTGATGGGATCCCACTGTCATTGTCTTGATTTTTATCATTTCCTGTCCACACCTTCAATGCCCTCTTGGTTACAACCCACTGACATAATCAGTTTGGCTAATATCACTGAGATGAATCATTATTCCTCTCTCTCTCATCTCTATCTTTATATCTCTATCCCTGTATCACTCCTTCTTCCAGCCTCTGCTGTTTCCCAACTTGAAAAATATTTACATTGAGGGCCAGGGATTTAGTTCAGTGGTTCCATCGCCTGCCTTGCAAGCGCAAGGACCCGAGTTCGATGCCTGGTACCAAAAAAAAAAGTTTACATTGAATATTGTACTTGGAGCTTAATTTAAGCCAATTAGGACAAAGGACTCTATCATCAAGATGTATAGTTTTGTTTGCTGTGTTCCTGAAAATTTTTATGGAGCAATTTGATTCAACAAATGTTATATGAAACATTAATGAAAGACTAAATACTTCCTCCCGACAGTCAAGGAACAAGACAAGGATATTTACTTTTATCCTTCTATAAGGCAAACAAATGCACTCTGATTGAAAAAGAATAGGTAAAACTATCTGTATTCAGAGATCACACGATATTGTTAGTAGAAAATCTCAAAGAATCTGCAAGAAACTACTAGAAGTAATTATGAGGGTGCAAAGTCATAAGATATAAGAACCATACACACAAAAACATTATTTTTCTATATTTTAGGAACAACAAGCCAAAAATAAATTAAGAAAACAATTTCATTTCTAACAGCACCAAAAATATATATAATAAGTTTAATAAAAGTGGAAAATGTATACTACAAACCACAAAATAAAGATGAGATACAATAAATAAAATCTAAATAAATGATAAGACATTTCATGTCAATGAACTAGAAAGACTCAATGTTATTGGTCTGTCAGTTTTGTTTTGTTTTGTTTTGTTTTGTTTTTGGTACTGGGGATCCAAATCAGGACCTTTTGGTTTTGAGGCAGCCACGGTACCACTGAGCTAAATCCCCGGCCCTGAAGACTCAATATTATTAAAGTAGCAATTTCTCTCAAATAGACTTATAAATTCAACAGGACCCTATAAAAATCACAGCAACCCACCCCTTTTAAAATAAATTGACAAATTAATTCTAAAATTTATATGGAAAAGCAAAGGACCGAGAAAAGCCAAAACAACTTTAAAAGGGGAACAAAGGTGGAAGACATATTAATCAATATACAAATTTATTATAAATCTACAGTACTCAAGACACTATTCTATTGATATAAGAATAGACATATAAATACAAGGAAGAGAACTGAGTCCAGAAATAAACCTTATACTTACAATGATTTGGTTTTCAACAAAGATGTCAAAACAATTCATTAAATAAAGTGTACCCCCCCCAACAAATGATGGTGAGACAATTTGGTATCCATATGCAGAAAAATGAACTTATAGTGAACAGAGATAATTTCATAGATCTAAGTATAGTAGCATAGACCTAAATGTAATAGCTAAAATTATAAAATGCCTAAGAGAAAATAACTATTTTGGATTAGGTCAAGAATTCTTAGATACAACATCAAAAGTAAACTCATTTTTAAAAAACCTTGATCCAGGTGTGGTGGTGCACACCTGTTATCCCAGCACTCAGAAGGGTCAGGCAAGAGGATTACTGTGCGTTCAAGGCCAGCCTGGGCTACATAGTGAGTTCAAGGCCAGCATGAACTATACAGTGAGACCCTGTCTAAAAGAAACAAAAACAGGGCCAGGGATTTAGCTCAGTGGTTTCGCCGCCTGCTGCACAAGCACAAAGACCTGAGTTTGATCCCTGGTACAAAAAAAAAAAAAAAAAACAAGCGAAGACTCCCAATAAATTGTACTTTATTGAATTTTAAAGTTTTGGCACTTCAAAATACTTTTTGAAAAGTCCTATTAATCTGATATGGTACTTATAACTACTATAACCCAAAATAATTCTTATATCCATAATAAAAAATAAAATTGGAAAATGGGCAAAAGATTTGGATGGATATGTTCCTAAATATACATAGGTGGTGAACACACACATGAAAAATATACACCAACATCACTAGTCAGTAGGGAAATGCAAATTAAAGCCATAATTACATACTAATTCATGCTGGGTATAGTGGAACACACCTATAATCCTAGTACTAGGGAGGCAGAGGCAGGAGGATTGCCATGAGTTTAAGGCCAGCCTGAGCTACATAGTGAGCTCAAGGTCAGCCTGAACTACATAGTGAGACCCTATCTCAAAAAAAAAAAATGCTAATTCATATCTGCTAGAATGACCATAATAAAAATGAGATAATAGCATGTAGTAGTGAGGAAGTAGAAAAATTGGAACCCTCTTACACTGCTGGTGGAAATATAAGAGGTATAGCCACTTTGGAAAACTATTTGGTGGTTCTTCAAAACGTCAAATGTAGTGCTATCATATGACCTGACATGTATTTTTCATTAATCCTGAGTAGGTATTTATTTACTCCTATCTATAAATTAAGATAAATGGAAATATATATCCACACAAAAACTTATGCATGCATATTCATAGCACCATTATTTATAACAGCCAAAAAAGTAGAAATCACTCATATGTCTATAAACTAAAGAATATACAAAATATGATCTATCCATACAATGCAATATTATCTTCAATAAAAAGAAAAAAGTACTGATATACACTACAATTGGATTTTTGTAACAAAAACATTATATTAAGTGAAGCCAGTCATAAAATACCACATGTAATATGATCTCTTTGATATGAAGTGTCCAATATAGACAAGTCTATAGAGATAAAAAGTTGATTAGTGATTTCTAGAAGCTAGAGGAAAATGACTGCTAATAGACACCATGTTGCTCTTGCAAATGATAAAAATATTCTAAGATAATATGGTATCGCACAACTCTGCAAGTGATAAAAATCATTTATTTTTACACTTTAAACATATTACATTTTAAGGTAAAAATAAAACTATTTTTATAAAAACTAACAAGGGGCCTGGGATTTAGCTCAGTGGTGCCACCGCCTGCCTTGCAAGCGCAAGGTCCTGAGTTCAATCCCCGGTTCAAAAAAAAAAACAAAAAAAACTAACAACAACAAAGGACACCATTAAGAAAATGAAAAGATAAGACACAGAATGGGAGAAAATATTTGCAAATCATATATATGATAAAGAAATTGTATCTAGAATATACAAAGAACATTTTCAACTCAATAAGAAGATAAATGAGGGCCAGGGATTTAGCTCAGTGGTTCCGGCGCCAGCCTGGCAAGCGTATGGTCCCAAGTTCAATCCCCGGTACCAAAAAAATGAAGAAGATAAATGATCTTCACAGCAAGAGAAAGATTTAAATAGGTGACTCAACAAGTGAAATAAACACTCACTGAAATAAATGGCTAACGAGCATATGAAAATATGCTCAATGTTAGTCATTACTCATTTGAGAAATGCAAATTAAAACTATAATGAGATTCCATTTTATATCTACTGGAATGGCTTCTATCAAAAAGACAGATAATACTGTGTTGAAAAGTGTATGACGAAAGTGGAACATTCGTACTTGTTATGGCTTGTGTTTAGATGTCCCCCTAAAGCCTCATGTGAATGAGGTGGGGCTATTTTGGAGTGGCTGAATCTAGAGTGTGTGATTGCTTCATGTGGCAACACTAGGCCCCAAGGCATATGATTAAAGGTGTGAGTGCTACCCACCCTAAATAGTCTGAATAAGGTAAAAGGGGTAGGAAGACACTGTTAAGGTCCCTTCTTGCTTTGTTACCTTCTGGCCACCATAAACTATTTCTCCTCTGCCAAGCCACTCTCCCCTAGAGCCAGCTGATTAAGACAAACTGTAAGCCAAATAAACCTTTCCCCCTGTTAACTTTGGGTGTCAGGTATGTTGTCTCAGCAATGAGAGAAAAGTAACTAAGAGATAATACTTTGTTGGTGGGAATGCAAAATAGTACAGCCAATTTGGAAAACAGTTGGGCAGTTTCTTGATACTTGATCCAGGGTAACCAGTTCCACTTTAAATAAAAACACTCCTGGGCGGGGGATTTAGCTCAGTGGTTCTGCTGCCTGCCTCAAAAGCGCAAGGTCCTGAGTTTGATCCGTGGTACAAAAAAAAAAAAAAGACACTCCTGTCAGGTATGATGGTGGAGTATCAAAGGCCAAATCTTCTCTTCAGGTAAATCCAATTTCTTTACTACACAGGCATTCAACCGATAGGGATCCAGCTAAGGTTTATTGTTAGGGTTGAGATAAATTGAGGTAGGCAGAAGAATCTGACAAAAACCATGCTAAATTGATTTATTACTGTTATTTTTATTTTGTAAAAATAATTATATTTTATATATTTAAATAGCAATGGCAAGTAATTCTCATTCCTCAACATTTGTTTTATCCTGCCCATTTTCTTTTTCTTGTTCCCTCTTTATGAATAGTTCATATTTTCCAAAAATTAGAATGTTCTAAAAAGACTGTAAGAAAAACTGAAATGAAGGTTAAACACATATTTTACTTTTCAAAGAAGACAGTAAAAGAATGGCCAAAATCAAGTCTAGGGGTTTATCTGCTTTTAGCAAATCTTTGCTTCAGTCTATATCAATATAGATAATAGAATTATCTGAGGCTGGTTTTTGTAAATGCTTAATTTTACTTGATTTTTGCAAGATAATTCTTAGCAAAAAAAATTTCCAAATAATTTCTCATTTCAGCAATAATAGTAAGAGAAGAAGATCAAATCCTTGAACTATTTGTTTAGATGAACAGAAATATTCCTTTTTGAAATAAAGGATATGCAAGATTTAGCCATGAAAGGGTTAGGGTAAAATGAAAATCCTTTCAGTAGTAGTTGAAATCTAAGAAAATCTTTCATGGAAATTAAGCACTTGATCAAAAAGAGGAAAGGGCTATTGGCAAGAGCTGAGATTAAACAACAATTGTCTGAGAACAATTATAAGAAGCAAGCAGTTAATAATAATATCCTCCCAGGGATCTGCTTTTCCTCAAGATGTCACTTTGGGAAAAGGCATTTGAGTTTCATTTTCTTTTAGCTCAGACAGGACAAGTGTAAAAACAAATCAAAAGTAAGACAGTTTGGATTCAAACTCACTGCTATGAAACTAACCACTTCTACCATTTAAGCACTTTGGTTCACTGATTATGTGAACCAGA
Source organism: Heterocephalus glaber (assembly GCF_053883595.1). Lineage (NCBI taxonomy): Eukaryota > Metazoa > Chordata > Mammalia > Rodentia > Bathyergidae > Heterocephalus > Heterocephalus glaber. The sequence goes on along the minus strand of NW_028258296.1, from coordinate 26,134,797 downwards.
AGGAGGAAGAAGAGAAAAAAGGGGAGGTGGAGGAAGATGAGGAGGAAGAAGAGGGGGAAGAAGAGGAAGAACGCTCACAGAGAATCATTTTCCCATGCTGTGTTTCTCTAAAGGATAGCATGAGAATATTTTATAGTCAAAGCATTATCAATGGTATCATCACCCACCGTGATAATTATCCTCACTACTACATGACATGGTATCTTTGTTTGTTTTTTTTGGTACCCGGGATTGAACTTGGGTCCTTGCGCTTGCGTAGCAGGCGGTGAAACCACTGAGCTAAATTCCCAGCTCTTTATCCTCACTACTACATATTAACTGCCAAGTAGTACAGCCACTGTACTATGTACTTACCACAGTAATTTAATTCTCATAGAAACACTAAAAGTTAAAATACTTATTTATTTATTTATTTATTTATTTATTTATTTTTGTGGTGCTGGAGATTGAACTCAAGGCCTTGATTGTGCAAGGAAAATGCTCTACCACTCGGGCTACACTCTGACCTCCTTTTTATTCTTACTTTAAAGATGAAAAAATCTGGTGCTTATAGAATTCACACAGTTAGTAGAGAATAGCGTTAAATGATATTAAAACCTACTTCTGTGCGACTTTAAATCCCCTCAGATCTTCTCCCATTCCTATGGCTCAGTAGGTTAGCATTTTCTTTTCTTTTCTTTCTTTTTGGTACCGGGGATTGAACTCATGTCCTTGCACTTGCGAGGCAGGCAGTGGAACCACTGAGCTAAATCCCTGGCCCAGGTCCAGGTTAGCATTTTCTATAATTCCCTGAATTATAGAATTACTGTGACAGCTTCTGCCATCCTAGACAATCAAAGGGTTACATCTGAGTAAGGGTTAGGTTCTAAAGTCAGCCTGAGGGTGAAGCATTACATATATCACAATTATCCTTAAAAAAAACAACTCCAAAGTGAGTACATAGCCCTAAATTTTAGTCACACTGAGGACTGACCACCATCAAGCTTTATTAAAGGAAAACACAAAGTAGAAGTTGACAAGCTGATGTTTGGAACAATGAGGTTGCTTTTTTTTTTTTTTTTTTTGGTTTTTTGAGACAAAGTCTTCCAATGTTCAGGCTGGTCTTGAACTCACTGTGTAGCTCAGGCTGGTCTCAAACTCATGGCAATCCTCCTTGCCTCAGCCAATCTTGAGTGCAGGGATTACAAGCATGCATCACCACACCTGGCTCAATGAGCTTGCTCGTAAATCAGCAATCACTTCCCTTTCCAAAAATAGGGGTGCACAGAAAATTTCAAAAGTGCCCCTCCTTAACCACAGTGGGTGTTTCATTCTTCTTTGATATTTAACTTTTATTACCTTAATGTACATCAATAAAATAGTTGTAACACTAACAGAGATATGTGAGAACATATAGCACAGGATTTGGTCACAGAAGTTACTCAATAAATGTTTACTGGATTTAAATCCAAATCTACCTTGAAAATAACAAAAGTGTTCTATTTGGTTGACATTTTATGTTGCAGCTCCTTCAGACAGCAATCATTTCCTGCTTACTCTGGTTTGGTCTCCTGACCTTCAGTGGAGTCACATCTTAGCAATTTCTTCTAGTGTAGAGTTTTTTTCCCAGGAGGGACAGCTTGAGAATATGTAGTGTGCTGATGTAGTTTGAGGAGCCTGAGTTCTAATCTTGGCTCTGCCAATATGAGCCACAAAACTTTGGTAAATCTTTTCAGTTCTCTGGACCTCAGTTTCCTCACAGGTAAAACTGGGATGCTACTACCTCTTTACCAATAAGCCTGTTGGAGGGAGTTCAACTTAGATAACTAACAAACTTGATCACATCAAACACTGAAATAATGTGAATTTATTTCCCTTCTAGGAAGGATAACATCATGCCAGGCCTCAGGACACCAAAGCCCAAAGACAGCCTGGGATGCCTCCTGACATATCTGGCAGGAATTGATTAAAGTGGAAGCTTCTGACTCAAAGAGAAAGATAGCATGTAGTTCACTGGTGTTCTCTTGGGTGCCCAGGAGCTATTTCTATCAAGTTGTCAAATTATTATCTGTAAATATATTAAATTATTCCTAATGAGGAAAAGATTTTTTAAAATTTGGATTTATGTGTGTGTATATGTGTGATGTGACCTTGGTGAAGATGTGCAGCTGTTGAACTCTGAAAGCCATTCTGAGCACATTGCTGACTGTTACATATATAAAACAGCTCATTCCAGAAATAAATTTTAAAAATATTTCACCGCTAGCAATGTGTATATATATATGAAAAACAAACTCAGTTGCTCCTACTACATATACTCTCCCAACATAGCACATTTCCATGACTCCTAATGTGTGTCCCTACTCCCAAGCAATTCTACAGATGATTCACCAGTGGATATCAATGGGTTGTCTTCTAATTTCATTCAGTTCTTATGCTATCTCCTGGAGTTTGCATCAAATCTTACAGGTTGAGGGTTCAGTCCCACATGACTGCCTCTGACATCAGACACCAGTCACAAGCACAGGTTGTGGCCTGTTCCATCTGATTGACCAGCTGTAAATTGGGGTTCGCCTGACCCACTCTTTGTATTGGGTTAGTTGGCTAGAGTGTCTTACAGAATTCAGAGGAACATACTTACTTACATTTACCCATTTGTTATAAAGGCTATTACAAAGAGTACAAATGCGCAGCCAGATGGAAGAGATGCACAGAGTAAGGTATGGGACAAGGGTGCAGAGTTTTCATGTCTTTTCTGAGCACACCTCTCTCCAGGAACCTCCATGTGTTTAGCTATCTGGAGGCCCCCAGAACCCAGGCCTTTTGGCTATTTATGGAAACTTTATTATATAGGCACCATTGAGAGAATCATTGATCACTTTTTTATCAACTCAACCTTTATCCTCTCTGTCCAGCCCAAGGTCTGCCAGTGAGGTGGGACTGAAATTTCCAAACTTCTAATCACCTGTCTAGTCCTCTGGCAACCAGCATGGATCCTTAGACTAGGGACCCTCAGCACAATCCTCTCATTAGGATTCAAAAAACATTTATCATTTCAAGAGATTCCGAGGATTTTAGAAGATTGATGTCAGGAGATTGGGATGAAGGTCAAATATACACTTCACACACATTTGAAATTTTCCCCAATTGGTTGTTTCAAAATAGTTTACTATTATTCATGAAGTGTAGCTCTTATATGTATATTTAATTCATGTTATGCTCATAAGTGGCCCTTTTGGCCTGCAGAAAAACTCAGATGTGGTACAAATATTCATAATATATGGCCTCTAGAAATACTTAGCCTGGAGATCCAAGCAAACAAGGGAATAATTTGATGTAACCCACTCTCTTAGATTGTCTAATATAATTGCCTTAACATTATACTTACTGATTGGTTAATTTGGATAGAAATTAGGATTTTTTTTCTTGAAAAGTGTGATTTAGAATCCCAGGCTGATTTTACAGAGGAGATTAGGTAAGTTATTTGCTTTACTTTAATGGCCTTCTAGGACTCTAGTTCAGTTGTTGGTGAAATACAGTATTGCTTAGTAAGTTGACACCCAGATTTAATGAGTTTCTAGGGAGAATAATTACAGGATGACATAGACCAATGCAGCAAACTTCATTTTAAAAACATCTATCATGTGGTATTTATTTTCTTGGGTCCCTTCCATTGTATCTTATCTCTGGGATACACATTTCTCTAGAATAAATAGAGCATTCATGATTATTACATATATTATAACACCTATACACTAGAACAGAGTGCAGCAGGAGCCTTCAAACTATGCCTAGAAGATGGTTTAGCACATACTCATAAAATCAGTTATCCCACTTGATCATAGACCCAATGAGAACATATGCCAGAATGCAGGACAAGAGCATGCAGATATATTGATAACTGTAGTAAATAAGAAATGAAAACTTTCACTAAAGCCAAGATCGAGCCATTCAATAATCTGGATCCTTCTACTTTCCTGTTTGTTTATGTTCCCAATCATAGGAGCACAAAACAATTCATTATTTATTTGTTTTTCACAATGACAGTGAGTACAGCATTCCAGAAAGAGAGAACACAGAGACCAAGAAATAAGAAATTGTGTGGGAGGGCCGGGGGACTTAGCTCAGTGGTTCCGCCACCTGCCTTACAAGCGCAAGGACCCGAGTTCGATCCCCAGTACCGAAATAGCATGGGAAACTCATGGAAATAAGTCTAGGACTGCTGGGATATGTTGGCCCTAGAGAAGACTAATGAGAAGGGCAGTGGCTGGCGACAGCCTAAGACTGCAGAGGTGTTTGCCTCGTTAGAAGGACAGCAGGAAGCTATTAAATAGTATTAAGTAAGGAAGTCACATGATCATATTTGTATTTTTATAAATTTTTGTCTAGCTGCAGAATAGAGAATGGAGGGTCAGAAGAATAGGAAGGAGGGAAAAGAAGGACTCTAAGGTTTTGATTTGAGCAACTAAGGGTCCGGGGCCATTTGTGGAGAGCAACACTGAAGCACTGGCAGGCTTTTTGTTTATTGTGGTATTTGTTTTGGGGGATGGAGGAGACTGATGATTTCAGTTTGAGATACACTAAATTTGGGATGCCTAGGATACACTGTATTAGTCTGCTTGTGCAGCCATAATAAAAAAACACAGAGTTAAACAACAGAAGTGTATTTCTTGCAATGCTGCAGGATGTGGAGGCCAAGATCAAGGTGCTGGCAAGGCAGGTTTCATTTTTCTTTTCTATTGGCTTGTGACTGCCCGCAAGTTCTCACAGTTACAGAGAAAAAAAGGGTTGGAGCTTTTTGACTTTTTTTATAACTCTTTTCATAAGACACCAATCCTTTTTTTTTTTTTTTGTACCAGGGATCAAACTCGGGTCCTTATACTTGCAAGGCAGGTGGCGGAACCACTGAGCTAAACCCCTGGCCTGACGCTAATTCTATTAGGTCAGGGTCACAGCCTTAAAACTCATTAACCCCAGCTACTTGCTTAAAAGCCCCATTTCCAAATTCAGACACAGTGGGGTTGGACTTCAATATATGAATAGGGGAATAAATATTCAGTCCATAACATACATACAATCAGAGATATCATTTGGAGTCAGGAAGGGGGTGAAGCTCAGAGGCAGGGCTGGGAAGAAGGTCCTGATTTGATAATCATTGGCATAAAACTGTCCATTTGATACCCTGGGAGTGCGCTGAAATCTTCCAGAAAGCGAGAATGCCAAAGAGAGAAGGGAGGCTCTTTGGCATGTAACCTTAAGGCACAGGAAGAGAAGAGGGCAAAGAGGACTGAAAAGGAATAGCAAGAGTTGGCAAGAAAATGGGAGCGTGCGGAAACAGAGCAGCCAGGGGAGATCTTGAATACCATGTGACTAGGGAGCAGTAAATAAGCAACTGATCCCACTGAGAGAGTATTTTTGGGTTCTCCCCTCTTTTGTTACTGTGAGCAGCAGGCTCAGAGGGGTTTATATCAGATTGGGACAGTGCCAGATATTGATGAGGCTGCAAAGCCGCTCATGAGAAATTTATTTTAAAAACTAAGAGGCAAAAACTAGAATATGAAAAACCGTAATAGTTAACCTTTAATGAAAACTTACTATGTGCTAGAGGCTTATTATTTTAAGCTCTTTATAAATATTAACTCATTCTATTCTCACAATAACCTAGTGAAATTATACCTAAGTTAACATTTAAAGACCTAGTAAACTATGTGGGCATATAGAAAGCACTACATATACACATTGGCTATTTTTACTCTCATGATTATTTTACAGATGAGACACAAAGTGGCAGTGGGCATAACTATGTTGCAATTTGGCAGGTGGTAAAATTGAGATTTGAAGCCACCATATTGTTCAATCTCAGATCTCCTACTCTTAACCATGATGTTAGAAGATGATTGGATTCCCTTTTCCACTAAAGGTGAAGACAATTCAGCTATTTCATTTAAAATAAAATGATAATGCATACACAAAACAGCCTGTGACAGTTTGGCATCCACACCAAAGTACTCCCAAGATGAAGCAGACACAGCAAGGTGGAAGGTGGGCTGTGGGCAGAGGAAACCAAACCATGGTTAAAAACATTTATCTGCAAATGCTCTACCCCTGAGCGATATATGTGCACCCATAGTGGCACAGTTTGTAATAGCTAAAACTTGGAAACAGCCCAATTGCTCATCAACTAGAGACTGGATAAAGAAAATGTGGTTTTTTTATAAGATGGAGTACTACTCAGCCTTAAAGAATGAGAAACTAGAGACATTTATAGCTAAATGGATGCACATTGAGGCCATCCTCTTAAGTGAAATAAATAGGACACACATGTGTAAATACTGAATAGTTTCTCTAGTGTGAGAAACTGAAAGTGTAAATAAGGACTAAAAGGTATAACAGATAATGTGAAATAGGAAGAAAAGGTCCAAAGGGGAAGGGGAAGTGGAAGGGGTAGGGAAAAGAGGGGGAAAAGGAAAAGGAATAAATATGAGAAAAGGAAAAAATGGAAACAAAGTCTTTGTAAATAGAGAGGGGTGGAGGGGTTGAGGGGAGGGCAGGGGAATGTGGAAAAAATAAGAACCAAGATATATCATGTAAAGGTACATATTCCCAATAATGAATGTCAGCATATTGTATACCTAAAATGTGCCAATAAACTTAATGAATAAAAAAAAAATTGCCTGTGAGGTGCCTGTGTGGAACAGCGATCCCCAGACCAGAATACCTGGCACAGGTAAGGAAGGATGTGTGAGTGTGTCTAAAGGGATGGATTCTCCAACATAAAATTAAGTCAAGGTGTTAAATTATTACCATTTTCTACTGTTAACATTTTTAAAAAGGAAAGATAAGAGAAAGAGAAGAGATGAAAGCAAATACTATTGAGTGGTAGGAACTCTGCAAGATCTTAATATATTTTACCTCATAAAATCATCACGACGGGCCAGGGATTTACCTCAGTGGTTCCACCACCTGCCTTGCAAGCGTAAGGTCCCAAGTTCGAACCCCCGGCACCAAAAAAAAAAAAAAAAAAAATCATCATGACAAGCTGAGAAGTACATATCACCGTGCTTTTGGTACCGGGAATCGAACTCGGGTCCTTGAGCTTGCGCAGCAGGCGGCGAAACCACTGAGCTAAATCCCCAGCCCATCACTGTGCTTTTGAAGAGAAGAAATCTGAAGCTCAGTAGTTCAGTGATTTGCCTAGGGGCTCCCAAATATAAGTGGCAGGGCAGGATTTGAACCTAAGCCAGCTGAGTCTTGAAAGTTACGTTCTCTCCATTATGCCAGACTGTACATAATCATAACTTTCCTCTCAATCCTATCCTTCCTGTCTTGAACCATGGGAAAGCCTGTTTTTTGGGGTTTTTTTGTTTTGTTTTTTTTTTGGTACCAGGAATCGAACTTAGAGCCTTGCACTTGCAAGGCACACAGTGGCACCACTGAGCTAAATCTCCAGCTCAACCCTATTCTTACTTTTCAAAGAAAACCGTTTTCTAGGGCCAGGGGTTCAGCTCAGTGGTTCTGCTGCCTGCCTCGCAAGCGCAAGGTTCTGAGTTTGATCCCCAGTACCAAAAAACCCCCACAAAAAACAAAAACCATCTTTTAAAACTACAAACTTAACATTGTCCCTTTTTTTCTTTTCTTTTCCTTCCTTCCTTTCTTCCTTTCTTCCTTCCTGCCTTCCTTCCTTCATTTTTTTTCTTTCTTTTTCCTCTTCTTGGGTTTTTTTGGGTAACAATATTATGATCTTATCAAAAAGATAAACAAATCACTAAATTTTTTAAAATCTCAAATATCAGTGTCCTACGATGGTTCGTAAGCTTTCACTAAGCTTTAAATGAGAAAAAAGCAACATGCTTAGGCTCCCCATAAACTAAGCATTTTCTTTTTAAAGGACATTTAGAATTCTCTGTTTGCTACCTATCTGGTGTTAAAATGTCTTTCTTTTATGAAATAATAATGACAGCAACCAGTAATTTCTTTTTAATGCTCTGACTTGACAACAGTACATTTGCCCTGCCCCTTGGTTCCTAGCTCTACACCTTTTTCCCTGCCCCCCATAACTGCTTTGCTCTAAAACTGCAACACCAAAAGATGCCATGTTTTGTGTTTGTCTATTTTCCCCTTAGTTCCTTCTCCTCCTTTTGTTACTACTTCTAATACCTGATCAAATATAAAGAAACTTCTAAATGTCTTTGGAATTTCAACTGTAGCCTGAACAAGGATTTTTGCAAACAAGGAGACGTTGACAATACAGCTACTCTGAAATATTTTTCTCTGAGAAGAGTGAAGATGCTGCCTGCTGAGGTGTCTCTCACCAAACATGATTCTACATTACACACAATCATGATTATAAAAGCCAAACTGACTCCATTGCTTGCTCACTCTTTCGTAGAAAGCCACTTGCTTATATCAGAAGAGTGTATTGAATAGAATTGAAGTGAAATTATTCTTGTATTTATGCAAAGACCTTTAGACAAACAATTTTTTCTAGGTTTATTTAGTAAGCTTCTTTAAAGAAGAAACTTCATATAGCATTCATTCCTATAGAGTAATTTTAGAACCAAAAAGAGCTTCCATTCCCCAAGTGACTTCCTGACAATTTATAACAAAACATACCTCAGAAAAAGTGAGATCAGCAAGATCCCCAGGTGATTTTACTTTGGCAGGGGGGACTTTTCTCCGACATTATTCAGGGGACCCAACTCTTCTATCCCTGGCTCACAGTCCCTCTCCTTGACCTTGCAGTGCCCTTCCCCTCTCCATCTGTTTCCTCCTAAACCACTCCAAAGGACCTTTATAGACTATATTTAGTACAGTGAGCCAAAACACAGCCTCACGAAATGGATACAAACTTGGTAACTACCTTAATATTGATTGTTTGACAATTAATCCATGTCCTACCTAACTTCTCTCCCTGCCACACATGCAGGGTTTTCTCAATCACTTCCAAATGCTCTTCCAAGTGAGCTTGGGATTCCTCTGCCAGGCCCTGGGAAAAGTTATCTTGTTATGTTTCAACTCCTTCTCACCCCCTCCATCCCTTAGTGTAGGCAGTTTCAATTTGGTTTCCTACAGCCAGTGGTACACAGGACCCAGCTTGTGCTATCTCTAGAGAGTTGAATGTAAAATTTTCAGAAATTTTGCCAGTCAGGTTTTTAAACAATTATTATTATTATTATTATTGTTTTGTTTTTTTTTGGTACCGGGGACCGAACTCAGGACCTTGCGCTTGAGAGGCAGGCTCCGGAACCACTGAGCTAAATCCCTCATCCTAAACAATTATTATTAAAAGTTCAATGAGACAAACCTAAAATTAATAAAATTATATCAAAACAAAAGTAATAAATAGTCGAAATGTATCACTTTCTAATTATTGTACTGCATTTTACTACTTTTTATGAGTGGAAGACTTTTTCTGTCCATTGTGTCTGTATGGTGGGAACAGTATATAATTGAAGGTCACTGTGTAGCCCTTTCCCCATCTCTGTTCAGTGACATCACAATGATAGTTTGAAATCTGTCCTATGGGAGTATTTATGCCACTTCTATAAGTTAGGTCTCCCCATTACTTCCTAAAGCCAGTTTTGAAGTACTCATCAGCACATTATTGTGCACCATCGTGGGAAACCCAACTATCCTTTCTGCAATGCCTGAAGAAAACCAGAGCCTTGCATACTAGTGCCAGTGGAAATTCTGAGTCATCAGCTTCAGCTGGGCCCTCAGCTCTGCTCTGAAATCTTTCTGTGTTCCTCTGGTCAGTTCTTTCTTCCCACTCCAGTTGCCATTTTTTCTCACCTTCTCCATTTTTTTCCACCATTTAATCCTCTCTCTCTCTCTTACTCTTAGAAGGGAAACTCAATTCATACTTCACAGAAAAAACAGAAACCACCCAAGGAGCACTCCCTTAACTTCCTGACTCCTAATCTATAAATGGACCTGAATAAGTACTCTGCCCTTCTTACTACAATGAAAGAGGGCCCCCCTGCTGAGGCTTGCATAAGCCCTGCTCCCAGACTCTTCTGCCCCTTCAGGAACTTCACTCTCATCCCTTATCTTGTCTTCTGTTTCCTCTACCTTTCCTTCTCAGTTGTCACCTCTCTATCCAGTATTTTAACTTATACAGTTTTTTTCCATCTAAACCGACAAACTTTCCCAATCCTACGTCTGTAGTTACTCTCCTACCTTCTCCCTTCCCTTCACAGCCAAATTTGAAAGCACCTGTCTGTACTCTTCTGTCTACTTCTTTTTCTCCAACTCCTTCTTCACACTGGTTTCCCACCCAGGGCCACTGAAGCACACTTGCTAAAACCACTGATGGCCTTCGCCACACTAAATCCAGCAGATTCTCCTTGGGATTTATTTGATTTGACTTTTCTCCAATGTTTGAACTGGTTTGAACCCCTACATTATGACAACTTCTTTGAAATTCCTTCTTCCCTTGACTTCTGGGGACATCACCTTCTATTATTTTTTCTCATATTTCTATGACCACAACTTTTCAACATGTTATACAGTTGCCTTTCCTCTTTCTTTAGGGACAAGGGAAGAGCATAGAAAATCAAATTCCCTTGATAAAAGCTAGTACCAATTTTTCTTTATCACTACTTTCCTTACTGTGACTATCATCAGCAGTACCCTGCCCACCAGCCCTTCCAGACAGGAACCTGCTAAGAAGAAGGGGGAAATGTTCTAAAATGTATCTGTAATATTAGAAGTAGTGGAAACAAGGAAAGAAAGTAACATGTATTATAAAATGTCAGGCATTATGTTAGACATATTTATATATGTTATTCCATCTAATCTTCATGATAATACTGTGAGGTAAATATTATCATTCCTATTTTGCAGATGATGAAATTTCTTTTGTTTTTTTTGGTACCGAGGATTGAACTCAGCACCTTGCGCTTGCAAGGCAGGTGGCAGAACCACTGAGCTGAATCCCTGGCCCCAGATGATGAAATTTCTAAACAGCCCATAAACACTGTCACCAGCTAGAGTGGTGCATTATGTAACATGGAAATCAAATGTGGGCTGGTTCACAAACCTGCTGACAACTGTCACCATTGTTCACCCTCTTCTTCAGGGCCCTCCCAGCAAGGGGAAAAGTCCCAGTACTAATTTCCAAGATGTTACCAGTCAGCTCAGGATTCTTTCTCAACTCTTATAGAAATCATAAATTTATAAAATGTAGATCTTTAGGGGTTAACAGCCCTGGGTTTTAAATGCCAGTGGCTATAACATCATTTAGTGCTAGTGGCCTTCCTTGCTGCTCAAAACTGGCAGCTAGGAGCTCTTCAGGCCACCAGAGATGGTGCCTTCTAACTATTCTTCATTGTACTCTATCATTCTCTACTGCTGGTGGCCTTCAGTGTTACCAGCTATAGCTGCTGGGCATTTTGATCACCAGTGGCCTTTGGTGTTACCAGCTCCTAATGTACCAGCTTCACATGCTCTCCTCAAGATAGAAATCATAAATAAGGAAGCCTACATCATTGAGAAGTTTCTCTTTAGGACTTAATGTTCCAACATAATGGGAACAGTGCAGGAGCTGTACCTATTAAGACTATAGGAAGAGCTGCAACCAGTGCCAAGCAGGAGCCTTCCAGGCCACCATACCACCACTCCCAGCACCGAGGAGCAGAGCTGCACCCAGCACCAAGGGTGCCAGAAGCACACAACCCTCCCCACCTTGAAATGAGAAGACTTGTAAACTAGTCTCAAAACCAGACTTCCAGATCACCTGTAGCAAGCCCAAGGGAAATGAGATGGAACAATCTGACACTCTTCCACCTGGACTCCCTGAACTGGCAACAAAAGACAATCTGGAAAAAAAGAAATAAAAAATAATTTCTTACATAAAAGCAGAGATTCCACCCAGAGTGCAAGACATGATTAATATATCTAGAGAGGACACAGATAAAAAATAGAAGAGCTGAAAAACATGATGGAATCCCAACACAGGAAACAAATGGAATCCATAAAACAGATGCAGATTTCCAGGAGACTAAAAACTCCACTGAAAGTCTACACAGCAGAATGAGCCAATGTGAGGACAGATTTCACAGACAGAAGATGAGATTGCAATTAGTGACCAGGAAAAGATAAATTTCTTTAAAATAGTAAGGGACCATGAGAAATCAAGCCAGCAGCTGCTAGGCGATGCAAAGAAGAATAACATCAGACTGATTGGAGGCAATGAAGAAACAGGAGAGAGTGCAGATGACATAAAAAAAACTGTTCACAGAAGGGATGGCAGAAAACTTCCCAAGCAAGGGAAAAGAAATTGACATACAGATAGGTGAGGGATAGAGGACTCCAACTACCCTCGATCAAAAACAAATCTACACATAGGCATATAATTGTTAAGATTCCAGAAACACAACAGAAGAACGCAATTCTACAAGCAGTTAGAGAAAAGAAACAAATCACATACAAAGGAAAGCCCATCAGAATCACAGCAGACTTCTCAATGCAAACCCTCAAGGCAAGAAGAGCTTGGAGTGATGTATTTCAAGCCCTAAAGGAAAACAGCCTCCAACCCAGATTGATGTACCCTGCAAAACTATCTTTCAAAATTGATGGAGAAATAAGATACTTTCATGACAAAGAGCACCTTAGGAACTTCAGGAATAACAAACCAGCACTCCAAAAACTTTTAGACAATATCCTAGGAAAAGACAATGAGGATCACAACACCAGGAAGCCCAGCAGAATGAATCCATCAGGTACAACAAGAAATTAAAAGCAAAGGGGGAGAATCCAACAAAAAAGAAAAAGTGATGACAAGGATAAGTCAATACGTATCAGTTATAATCATCAATATTAATGGTCTCAATTCACCAATCAAAAGAAATAGACTGGCAGAATAGGTCAAGAAGCAAGATCCAACAATATGCTGCATACAAGAAACACACATAATTCAAAGAGAAACTCATAGATTGAAAGTTAAAGGGTGGAAAACAATACTCCATGGGACAGGAAACTGAAAAAAAGCAGGAGTAGCTATCCTCTTTGCAGACCAAGTGGATTTCAAACTCACACTGATTAAGAGAGACAAAGGACACTACATCTTTGTAAAGGGAACAATCCAAGAGGAAGCAATGACAATCATTAATATATATGCACCAAACACTAGTGCACCCAACTATATGAAACAAATACTAACAGACATGAAAAAGCAAATAAGCACTAATACAATAGTAGTGGAAGACTTCAATACCTTACTGTCACAAATAGATAGATCAACTAGACAAAAAATAAGTAATGAAATACTAGAACTCAATCAAACTCTTGAACAAATGAACTTCACAGATGTTTACAGAGTGTTCGACCCCACCAAATCAGAATACACATTCTTTTCAGCTGCACATGGGTTGTTCTCCAAAATAGACCACATACTCACACATAGAACATGTTTAAGTAAGTCTAAAGGAATTCAAGTTATCCCCTGTATATTATCAGATCATAGTGTGATGAAATTGGAGATCAATAGCAAAAGAAACCACAAGAATTTCATAAACACATGGAAATTGAACAACACACTTCTGAATAACAAATGGGTCACAAAGGAAATTAAAGAAGAAATCATACAGTTCCTACAATTAAATAACAATGACAATACCACATATCAGTATCTATAGGACACAATGAAAGCAGTCTAGGGCCGGGGATTTAGCTTGGGGTTCCAGTGCCTGCCTCGCAAGCACAAGGTCCCAAGTTCGATCCCCGGTACTGAAGAAAAAAAAAAAAAAGCAGTCTTATGAGGGAAATTCATAGCAGAGAATGCTCATATTAGGAAAGCAGAGTGAGCCCAATTAAATAACCTGATGCTGAACCTCAAGCTTCTAGAAAAAGAAGAGCAGGACAAATCCTAGCTCATACAAGGGAGGAAATTATAAAGATCAGAGTAGAAATCAATTCAATGGAGACTAAGACAATGATACATAAAAAATCAATAAAGCAAAGAGTTACTTCTTCAAAAGAATAAACAAAATTGACAAACTCTTAGCCAAACTTAACAGAAAAAAGAAAGAAAAGGCCCAAATCCATGCAGTTAGGAATGAAAAGGATGAAATTACAACAGACCCATAAGAAATCCAGAGGTTCATCAATACCTACTTCAAGAACCTATACGCCAAGAAGATGGAAAACACAGAAGAAATGGACAGATTCCTAGATACATTATGAATCACCAAAGGTGAACGAAGAAGACCTAAGAATTCTAAACAACCCAATATCAATCAATGAAATTGAAAACATAATTAAAAACTTACCAACTAAGAAAAGCCTGGGTCCTGATGGCTTCACTGCCAAATTCAAATAAGACATTTAGATTTCCACTACTGTTTAAACTCTTCAGTGAAATTGAAAAGGAACCAATACTCCAAAATTCATTCCTGGAAGCAAGCATCACCTTGATCCCCAAAGCACAGAAAGACCCAACTGAAAAAAGAGAACTATAGGCCAATCTCACTAATGAACATAGATGCAAAAATCCTTAATAAGATACTGGCAAATAGAATGCAGAAGATTATCAAGAAGATCATACACCCTGACCAAGTGGGATTCATCCCAGGGATGCAGGGATGGTTCAACATACGCAAATCAATAAAGGTAATACACTACATCAATAGAGCCAAGGAAAAAAAAACCATATGATCATCTCAATAGATGCAGAAAAAGCATTTGACAAAATCCAACATTCATTTATGATAAAAAACCTACAGAAAATTGGAAAAGACGGTCTCTACCTCAATCTGATAAAAGCCATCTATGAAAACCCAACAGCCAATATCATACTAAATGGTCAAAAACTGAAATCCTTCACACTAAAATCAGGAACAAGACAAGGATGTCCACTATCACCACTCCTGTTCAATATAGCTTTAGAAACATTAGCCACAGCAATTAGACAAGAGGGAGAAATAAAAGGAATAAAGATAGGAAATGAAGAAGTCAAATTGTCATTATTTGCAGATGATATGATACTCTATGTAGAAGACCCCAAGAACTCCACCAAAAGTCTTCTAGACTTAACAAGCAAATTCAGTAAAGTAGCTGGATACAAGGTCAACACACAAAAATCAATAGCTTTCCTCTACACGAATGACAGACTCACTTTGAGAGAAATAGGGCAAACAAAAAACTGCAATACCTAGGAATCAACCTAACAAAAGAAATCAAAGACCCCTTCTCTGAAAACTATAGCACTCTGAAAAGAGAGATTGAAGATGATATCAGAAAATGGAAAGACATCCCTTGCTACTGGGTAGGAAGATCCAACATAGTGAAAATGGCCATAGTTCCAAAACTGCTATATAGATTCAATGCAATCCCAATTGAAATTCCAGCAGCATACTTCACAGACCTTGAGAAAACAATCCAAAAATTCATTTGGAACCAGAAGAGACCCAGAATAGCAAAAGCAATTCTAGGTAACAGAGACATGGCAGGGGGTATCACAACCCCCAACTTGAAACTATACTACAAAGCTACTGTGATAAAAACACCATGGTACTGGCAAAGAAACAGACCTGAGAACCAGTGGAACAGATTAGAAGATGCAGAAACAACTCCAGACCCGCTCAGCCACCTCATCTTTGACAAAGGACCCAAGCATCCTCACTGGAGGACAGATAGCCTCTTTAATAAATGGTACTGGAAAAATTGGGTTTCAACTTGCCAAAGATTAAAACTAGACCTATATCTCTCACCATGCACTAAAATAAAATCAAAATGGATTAAAGATCTAAATCTTAAAACAGAAATACTGAACCAGCTGGAACAGAGGTTAGGCAGAACTCTTGAAGACACTGGCATAGGAAAACACTTTATGAACAAAACCTCAGTAGCATGGGAACTAGCACAAAGAATCAACAACTGGGATTGCATCTTATTAAAAAGCTTCTGCACTGCAAGAGAAACCACCAACAGAGCTAAGAGACAACCTACAATGTGGGGAAAAACATTTAGTGGCTGTACCTTAGACAAAGGACTACTATCTAGAATATATAAAGAACTGAAAAAAATCAGACCCTCAAACTTAAAGATCCAAATCAAAAATGGGCATCTGAAATGAACAGACATTTCTCAGACAAAGAAGCAAAAGCAGCAAATAAACATATGAAAAAATGTTCAATATCACTGGTCATTTGAGAGACGCAGATTAAAACAACACTGAAATTCCACCTCACCCCAGAAAGAATGGGTGCTATCATGAAATCAACCAATAACAAATGCTGGCGGGGCTGTGGGGAAAGAGGAACCCTGCTCCACTGCTGGTGGGAGTGTAGACTGGTGCAAGCACTGTGGAAATCAGTATGGAGATACTTCAAAGAACTAGGACTAGAGGTCCCATTTGACCCAGCTATTCCTCTGCTGGGTATCTTCCCCAAAGAATTAAAAGAATCATACCACAGTGATATATGTGCACCCACATTTATAGCAGCATAGTTTCTCTAGTGTGAGAAACTGAAGGACTAAAAGGTATAATAGATAATGTGAAATAGGAAGAAAAGAGGCAAAGGGGAATGGGAAATGGAAGGGGTAGGGGAAAGGAAAGAAGGGAATGGAATTAATATGAGAAAATGAAAAAATGGAAACGAAGTCTTTGTAAAAACTTTATAGGGAGGGGTTGAAGGGAGAGCAGGGGATGGTGGAAAAAATAAGAACCAAGGGAGATTATGTAAAGGTGCAAGTTTCCAATGATGAATGTCATTATATTGTATACCTAAAATGTACCAATAAAATTAATTTTTTAAAAAACTATGGGAAAAAAAAAGACTATGGGAGGTTGCATATAAAGGAAAAAGGTGGTCCAGGGATTTAGTTCAGTGGTTCTTCTGCCTGTCTCGCAAGCGCAAGGACCCAAGTTTGATCCACGGTACAAAAAAAGAAAAGGAAAAAGATAAGTTCTCACAGTGCAGTGTCAGACTCTGTTTGGTCAGAGAAAGGGGAGGGGCCCCTCTTGGACCTGAATGAGGAGGGCGGCAAAATGTCAGAGTCATCCAGAGAGGCTGCAGGGTGAAATCATGTAGGATAGGTGAACTGAAATCTGCTGCAGCCAAAGCATATAAATATCTCCTGGAGCAACCATGGGGCATCTGGTACAGCTCAGTTTGCTGCAAGGCATTTGAAGCAGGCAAGGAATAAAAGTACTGTACCTTTTGGGAGAATTGGGCTCTTCTCTTCTGTCTTACCACCAAGCTAATAAATATCAGAGGTGGTTTAAATTACTCCTAGGACTGTGCTCTCTTGAGAAATAGTGTACTTCATCTGCTTCTTGTTTATAGGGATTTTGCAGAAAACATTCAAGGCTCTCTAAAGTGTGCTCACTTGAGGGAGCAATGTCCTATATTTGTTTGGAAGCAGTGAGTTGGCGGCCCAGCTGGCTGGTCTCCAGGCAAGACTTCTCAGCATGGCAATATGTCAGAGGATATCACAGGCCAGGGTATGTTTTCAGTTCTACAGACAGAGCAACTCTATTCTTGCCAGCACACTCAGAAGTAAACAATGTCTAGGGATAGACTCATACCATCTGATCTCAAAACTGGTATGTAAAGAAGAATGCTAGTTTATACAACTACCAAAACTCTAGTATTCATTCACTGATATATTCCAAGCCTATGTAAATATCTTTATAAGAAGTAAATTTCTAATCATCGGGCTACTGCGCAAGAAATTGCGCAAAGAAATCAGAAGCAGAGATTGCAATGATTGCCTTTTTTGCTGAAACAATTGGCTGATAATTTTTGACAACAGAAGGGAAGGTGGAGAAAAAATGTCAGTTATCCTTAACCCTGGATTAGGCTGGGTACCCCTGGCGTATTCCAAATGTAAGAGCCTCCAAGTTGACCATCAATCTACCTTCTGCCTACATGATATATGAATTGGAGCACATGCCAAGCTGCCATAGCAAAGAGCCCACACACTCTGAACCAAAAATAATGAGGAGAGGGGCCAGAGATTTAGCTCAGTGGCACCATACCTGCCTCGCAATTACAAGGTCCTGAGTTCAATCCCTGGTACCACAAAAAAAAAAAAAGGAGGAGAAAGGCAGACTGAGTTAGTATAAATGAAACTGATCTAATACCATACCTGTATTCCATTTATGGGGGAAAAAATAGAATGAAAGCTATTTTCCTCCTTTTTTTGCTCCACATAGTAAATACATTCACTATAAGGGAATTGGTACGTATACATACACGCCATATATTGATCCTTTTTATTTCCCTTTTTCTTCCCCTCCCTCCACCCCCGAGCCCTTTCTCATCCTTTCAAAGAACCACTCTTTGACTCATTGATCCTTTGTATTGTTTTATTTTGGTTTTGGTCTCAATTTCATTAATTTCCATTCTGATCTTCATCAGCTCTTTTCTTCTATTAGTTTCAGATTTGGATTGTTCTGGTCTTTCTTTGAGATGCATCATTAGTTTATTTACTTGGGATCACACAATTCTTTTTAGGTGTACATTTATAGCTATGAACTTCCTTCTGTTTTGTTTTGGTACTGGGGATCAAACATGGAACCTTGCACTTTTGAGGCAGGCGGCAGAACCACTGAGCTAAATCCCTGGTCATTGAACTTCCTTTTTAAAAATGCTTTTATTGGGCTGAGGATTTAGCTCAGTGGTTCTGCTGCCTGCCTCGCAAGCGCAAGGACCAGAGTTTGATCCCCGGTACCAAAAAAAAAAATGCTTTTATTGTGTCCCATGGGTTTTGATATGTTGTGCTCTCATTGTCATTTTGATTCTAGAAACTTTTTTATTTCTTTCCTTATTTCATCTGTGATCCACTGATTATTCTTTTGCTGTTGATTTCTGGCTATGACTGACTGTTCATTCCGCTATGACTCAATAATATGCAGGGCATTACTTCAAGTCTGTATTTATTTAACTAGGCTTTATGGCCAAAGATATGGTCTATATTGGAAAAAGTTCCATGTCCTGCTGAAAAAAAAAATGTATGTTTTGGTTTTTGGTGAAATAGTGTAGATATCTATTAAGTCCATTTATCCCATGGCATGGTTTAACTCTGATGTTCCTTTGTTGATTTTTTGGTTTGTTTGTTTTGTTGATCCAATTTTGAGAATGGGGTATGAACGCCCCTCCACTGTGATTGTATTGGTGTCTTCTTGTTCTTTTAAGTCTGATAGCTTTTGTTTTATAAAGTTGAGTGCATTAACATTTGGTGCACAGATATTTACAGTTGTTATCTCTTTCTATTGAATTGCTCCTTTTAACAGTATGTAGTGGCCTTTTTGTCTCTTCTGATCAGTGTTTGTTTGTTGCGGTTCCGGGGATCGAACTCAGGACCTTGAGCTTTCCAGGCAGGCACGTTGCCACTGAGCTAAATCCCTGGCCCCTCTTCTGATCAGTTTTGAAGTCTGCTGTGTCTGAAAATAAGATGCTTGTTTTCAGGCCCTGGTTGAATGAGTCTTTTTTTCCATCCTTTCACTTCCAGTCTGTGTACTTCCTTTTGAAATAGGAGTGGCCCCTGCAGGCAGTATATGGTTGTGTTTTGTTTTTAATACACTCTTTCAATCTATATCTTTTGATTGGAGAGTTGAGATCACTTACAGTGAGATTAATTATTTTAAGGTGTTCACTGAATCTTGTCTTTGCTCTATTTTTCCAGTGCTGATTCCTCTTTTTTTTTTTTTTTTTCCTTTTGTTTAACTACTCTTCCAGCTAGATGTATAATTTCCCTTGAGTTCTTTGGTGCTGGTGGCCTTTTACTCTCTGGCTACAATTCCTTTAAGTATTTTCTGCAGTGCTGGTGTAGTAGTTATGTCTTTCTTTAGGATTTCTTTGGTATGGAAAGTCTTTACTTCTTCATTAAATTTGAAGGCTAATTTTGCAGAATATATAAGTCTGAATTGACAATTGTTTTCTTTAAGGGCTCAAAAAATTTTGTTCCAAGCTCTCCTGCCCTTTAAGGTTTGTGCTGAGAAATCCACAGTTATTCTGATAGGGTTGCCTTTGTTTTTCTCTAACAGTTTTTAGTATTCTCTCCTTTTGTTGAATTTCTGGAATTTTGCTACTGATGTCTTGTCAAGAGGTTCTTTTCTGGGCTTGGCTATTTGGGATTCTATATGCCTTTTGTACTTGAATATTGAATTTTTTCCCTAGGGTTGGAAAATTTTCTGCTATGATTTCATTGAATAAAATTTTTATGCCTTTGGAGTGACCCACTAAGTTTTTCTTTATGCCTATAATTCTGAGAGGTTTTTTTATTGAGTCATCTAGCAGCTGTTGGATCTAGCTTGCATAGGGTCTTGTTACTTCTAAGGTATCATTGAGTTTATAATCTACCACATTCATCTTATCTTTTAATTCTGACATCCTGTACTCACATTTGTCAAGTCTGCTACCTGTGTTTCCCATTAAATTTTTCACATCATCTATTTCTGCTTGCTTTCTTTTCATATTTTCGAATTCTTTGCCAAAGTGGTCATTCATGTCTTACATTGTCTTGCTTAACTCAATATGTATTATTTTTTGTTCTCTAAGTTCATCGAACATTTTGTTAATAAAATCCTTTATATTGTAATTAAATCATCTTTGAGGTCATTAAACATCATATGCATTTGCTTATATGTTTCTTCTTTTATGTCTTCAAACATTTTGACCATTTGGTTTTTGAGGTCTTTACTTATAGCTTTCTCTCCATGAGATCAGCTTTTGGGCAGTTAGGGACTTGGTAGGGAGTATGTTGCTGCCATGCAAAGCTATTTTTTTTTAAGTCAATGACACAGGTTGCACAAATCATTTTTACTCACATTTCATTGATACTAATCGCAAGGCTTCACACTTAGTTGCAAGGGAAGCTGGGAAATGTAGTTCCTAGTAACTGTTACTTTAGTAAGGTTATGGGGATTCTATTACCAAAAGGAAATGGATCTAGGAGACTGCAAAATCTCTGTTATATATGTTTTTCTTCAAGACAAAAGAAAAAGTCAGTACTATTTTGGGCAGGAGTGAGAGAACAGCTGTGTTCTTGACTAACGTGTTAGATTTTAGTCAAGATACTGAACCTATTTGTCCTTGATACTACAGAACAACCTATTTACAGTGTGGACTCTTTTGCAGATTCCAATGTCTTTCTTTCCATGTCAGGATGTGTTAATGACAAATATCTTTCCATTTCTTTCTTTCTTTTTTTTTTTTTTTTGGTACCAAGGATCAAACTCGGGTCCTTGTGCTTGCGAGGCAGGCGACGGAACCACTGGGCTAAATCCCTGGCCCTTCCATTACTTTCCATCACTCTAGGTACAGCCTATATGGAAGGAGATTGTATGCTTCTCTGTGGGGAGGGATGCTTATTGAAAGGAGCCTTATACATTTTTAAGGCCTCTGTCTAAGACTAGGCTTTTAATATAAAATTAGCTCATATGTAACAATTAGAAATAGTGACTGTGTTAACAAGAAGGTGAGATTTCTAGAGAGGAGAATCACACATCTAGTCAATAGGGGGGCAGCTAAAGCTGATCTTAGCAAAGCTCCTTCTTATGTTTGCTTGTCAGGCTGTATGCTGAAATAGGTTCACCTTGGCTGTGTATCACTCTTCTCTGTTTGTTCTTTGTTACCTCATTCCCAGGATTA
Organism: Heterocephalus glaber; assembly: GCF_053883595.1. NCBI lineage: Eukaryota > Metazoa > Chordata > Mammalia > Rodentia > Bathyergidae > Heterocephalus > Heterocephalus glaber. The sequence continues at coordinate 26,113,219 of NW_028258296.1, read as the reverse complement.
TCAGGCTCCTCTGGGCATTTTCCCACAACAATGGCTGAAGTACAAGAGAGTAAGTCCCCCTGAACAAGCCCATTATGAGCCTTTGCTTTGGTCATGTCTGCCAACATCCTGATGGCAAAAGTACATCACATGGTCAAGCTTCTTGTCAAGGGGCAAGGCAGGTCCCAGAACATTGCGGGAAAGTCTTTCAAAGTTCCTTGGTAAAGGGTATGAATACTGTACAGGGTGAGTTGAAAAACTAATACTATACCTGCAATCTACCATCACCTGTTCTCTTAATTAAAATTATTCATGCTCTTCTCATGTGAAAGACATGCTCACACACAAGCTCAAAGTCTAAAATCTTGTTATCTTACATCAGCTCCAAAGCAGGGATAGTTCCTTTTAGAGTGCCATGAACTAAAGGGAAGTTATCTCCTCCAACATACCCAACAATAGTTAAACAGGGACAAGATAACTGCAACAAAGACTTCTATTCCAAATGGGAAAGAAGAGCAGTCACTGTTTCATAATAATCCTCAAATTTTGCTGGGCAAATGTTGCAGGTTCCCCTACTTTGAGGGTAGAGACTGTTCCTTGAGTAAGCCCTGATTTGGCTTCTGGGGAGAGGGCTCTCCAATCTATTTTTCTTCATGCTTCCTGGCTTTCCCTCTGAGATGTCTCTGCTTTTCCTTTACTCTCCTTGACTATTTTTGAAAAAAGCATTGGAAAATATACCTTTGAGCAACTTCCTCAGACTACTTCCATCCTAAACAAAGTTTAAGGGCCTAGAGGTCTTTCCCCCACCTCTACCATTTTGAAGAGCTCAGTATAAGCTGGCAGTGCTTTTTCTAATACTATCTCTCAAAAGTATTTTGTGGGGTTTTTTTAGTATATTTAAACATGTTTAATTCCAAATCACTCCATTTGTGGCCCCCCCCTAAAAAAATCATGCCCATAGTATTTTTTTGAGACACTCCTCTATCTATAGATGCAATCATTACTATTGAGCATGTCAGGCTATTGTGGAACAAATATTCCTTAAGATTCTTAGAAGTTTTGGCCTGGCATAGTGGCTCATACCTATAATCCCAAGGAAAGAGAATCACAAGTTTACACCCAACCTGAGTAATTTAGTGAGACCCTGTCTCAAGATTAACATTTTATTTATTTATTTATTTTTGGTACCAGGGATCGAACTCGGGACCTTGCGCTTGCGAGGCAGGCAGCAGAACCACTCACCTAAATCCCCGGCCCAAGATAAACATTTTAAAAAGGGCTATGGAATGTAACTCAGCGGTAGAGCACTTGCCTGGCTTGTACGAGGTCCTGGGTTCAAACTCAATAACACACACACACACACACACACACACACGCGCGCACGCACGCACACACAAGGCTCTTAGAAGTCTTTTTGTCCAGGTAAAAAGACCTGTTTGGGCTCATCTTAATTTTCTTTCAGAGCTACTCTCAGAATGGTCTGGCATATTTTTATGGCTGTGACAAAGGTACAAAAAGCAAACTTCAATGAGCAAGCTCATTTCCAGCCTCTGTTTACACCTTATATCAAAACTTTCCATTACATTGAAAATCATGTAATTAGGACCAATGTCAAAGTAAGGGGCAGTATACTCCAAAATTATGTGGCAAAAGACATGGCTATGAAGGGAAGTAAGGAACAGAGGTCACTGTTGTACCCTACCACACTCATTTTTCTTGGAAAATTATTTAAAGCATTTTTTATACCCTATAAGGGATATTCTATGAGAAAGGACTTGTATTTATCCTTGCCAAGTGTCTAAAGAGTCCAGGACTATTCTAAATTAAATTCATGCCTTGAGATTTTTATTACCACTCAGGTAATATACCAATCAGCTACAGTTACAACTTCTCACAGAGGGGGTTCCCCCAACCCCTCAGGACCAAGGCAATTTTGCCTATTTATTCTAGGGATAAGCATTGGAGGGGCTTCCTAAATTATCTTTTCCTGAGGTCTTGTCCTTTTGGACTTTCTTGGAGAAGATTTTCCTACAAATTTCCTTAATTTCCATTTGGGTGTCCCCTAAGCCAAAACCGTGAAAGCTGCTCCTCAAATTTTCCCCTACCAGCAAACATGCTCATATGAAAGTAGTTTTGGTTCTTATGTACCTTTAAGACTCTTGCCTTTTTGGCTTGATCATTTCTTACCTAAAGGTAATGTACTTTTAAGAGGCAATTTTAAATTCAACACTTCTAGTTGTTTTTAGCAAGAATATTGATTCAAAATAAACTGCCACTATATTATTATATTATAATTCCTTAATAAAAGATCACTAATTTTGTCCAAATGGAGCAGGGAGACATACTGAATTATGCTCAGTCAAATGTGAGAATCACAGAAAGAGGACTTGTACATTAGTGTCTTGAAAGTGCTCACTTGCACTGTTTTCATTTGCCAAAAATACAGATTCTAAGGCCATACCCTAGGCCTAATGATTAGAATTTGGAGGATTTCTGGGCATGGCAGCACATGCCTATAAACCCAGCACTTGGGAGGCTGAGGTAGGAGGCCAGCCTGGGCTATGTAGAGTTCAAGGCCAGCCTGAATCTCATAGCAAGGCCCTATCTCAACAAAACAAAACAAAACAAACAGACAAACAAAAACTCAAAAACAAAAAAGAGTTGGAGTATCAAACCAGATTTCCATTTTTATAAGCTATGCAGATAATTCTTATGAGCAGTGAAGTTTGGAATAACTGGACTAAGGCATGTTTCCAAATTAGATCTTGTACATTCCCAGAAATGCTTCTTTCTAAAGCCTTCTCACCTGGAATATGCATTAGCAAAGCACTCATTTATAAGAGCAAGATTATTTTTCAGCACATTTCTTCATTTTCTTTGTAATTATAATACATATTCATAACAGGTTCTTACTAACATATTTAAATTACCATAAGGAGTGTATAAAGCTTTAAAAATCCTAAGAATTCTTGGCAGCAAAACCTTTATAAAAAATCTGGAAAGTGGAAATCCAATTATCACTTGAATGGGGGAATTTAAATTGCCAACTGTAATTTAAATCATAAACCTAGTATTCCTAATCAGCATAAACCCTTTCACAGTTACCATAACAAAACAAAAACAATCAAGCAAAAAGCACCTTCCTGATAAATGAAAGCATTATAGTCTATGCATTATATTTTTCTGTAAATGTATTTTTTGTTGATTTAATACCACACATATACCTTAACTTCTTTATTTGAAATCTATCTGAGTCATCATTGTCTTTCTCATCATTGAGACATAATACCTGACCCTGCATTTTAAAGGAAGAGAGCTTTATTTGGGGTCACAGTTTCAGAAGTCTTGTATGGTTGGTTAGCTGTAGGCAGGAAGGCATGGTGGAAGGGCATCGTGGAGGGAAAGCTGCTCATGTCTTGGCAATGAGGAAGCAGAGAGAGAAAAGAAAGGAGCCAGGAAGAAAGATATACCCTTCTAAGCCATACTGCTAGCGACCTGCCTCTTCTGACCAGAACTTACCTCCTAACAGCAAGTCAGCTATATCACCCCCATGATTCAATCATCTACCAAAAGCCTGACCTATAAATGCACGAGGACTTGGGAGACATTCTTAATCTAAACCTTGACAATGTCTTATTAAAAATACTTAAATTTGGGTCTGGGATAGATCAGTGGTAGAGCACATACCTAGTATGTGCAAGGCCCTGAGATCAACCCCCAGAATATACACATATTCACATGCATGCGTATGCACACACACACACACACACACACACACACACACACACACAAATTATATGCATATAGCCTCTGATTTTAGTGAAAGTCCACATTTTAAAATAACAGCAGGGCCGGGGATTTAGGTTAGTGGTGCTGCCGCCTGCCTCACAAGTACAAGGTCCTGAGTTTGATCCCCAGTACCAAAAACAAAAACAAAAAACAAAACAAAAAATAAAATAAAATAACAGCAAAAGGGTAATTTATTATACCCTAAAAATACCCTTAATAGTACATACTTTTTTTTCTTTTTTAAATATTTATAAATTTGGATAGATAGATGATAAAATAGCATAGAAATATTAATGGTAGGACCTGAGAACCTGTATATGGATGTAATAGTAATATTATTTCAACTTTACTTTATGTTTGAAAATTTTCATGACCAAATTTTTATGAAAAAAGGGTAAATAGCTACACATGGCTAATACCTGCATATTCATGTGCCCTGTGGTATCACACTGTTCCCTTGGTCTAGGTCATCTCTCCCCTCCCTCACCACTGAACTAAAGTCTGTACTTTCATCAGGGATCCACTCAAAATTCAAGCGTTTTCTGTTCCTCAGCCCAAGAGAGATCTGGTTGGGATACTTTTGCTCTGTGTTTAGGTTGTTAGTTTATATGCTTAGATTTCTATTAAAACTGTAAGCTTCTTGAGAGCAAGAACTATGTCATTTCATCCCCATATTGCTATGCCCCCAGCCAGGTCTGAATTTACCTATGATCACCTCTGAGAGGCCATCCATGCCCATCCCAGACTAGGTGAGTTGCCCATTCTTATGGTTTGGATCTGGAATGTATCCCAAAACCCTCATGTGCTCAGAGGTAGGGCTTATGGAAGGTGACTGGACGATGAAGCCTGTACCGCTAAGTTGCTGTTAGGAAGTGGGGCCTGGTTAGAGGTGGGTCACGGGGGGTTGACTTTGAAGGGTGTGTCTTCCTCCCCAGCTCTTCCCTTTTCTCTCTGCTTCCTGGCTGCCATGATTTGAGCAGCGTTCTTCTACCCAGGCCCTCTTACCACGCCCTCCTTCCTTATAGCTGGCCGACCATGAACCAAAAAATGTGAGTCAAAATAAACCTTTCCTGGAACCTAGTAACCTCAATTAATGTAAACACTATATGCCATAACATGAGCTAAGACAAATAATATTAACAAAGTATGAAAAAGGGGATAGGGGAACCGGAGGAGCGGGGAGAAGGCAATGAAGGGGGAAGAGGATTAAAATAAAGAAACAAGCTATAATATATACATGTAACCACTCCCCAAGAGGATTGTAAACTGCATGAATTGCAAACATGCACTAATAAAAATAAATAAATAAATACATACATACATAAACCTTTCCTCCCTTAAGTTGTAGGTCATGGTATTGTACCCCAGTAATGAGAAATTGACTGAGCCACCCAGTGTCACATTTGTAATATCCTCTATTTCTCCAAATCATAACACACTTTATGCTTTATTGCAATCATTGATTTAATGATTATTTTTGCCTACTTGACAAAGTTCCATGAGGGCATGGATAATGCCTGCCACTCACCTACTGTATTCTGACAGGAAGCATATCACAAAGGTGATGGTTCATAAATATCTATGAACTGAATGTTCAGCACCAAAGACGTGTGCAGTAGACATTTGCTGAATGAATCAATGAATGTGTGTTCTCAAAAGAATAGGCAAGAAAACATAGGTCCATAAGCTTCTAATGATTCATAAGCAGACAAACAAAAAACTTTCTAAAATAAAAGATATATTTTTCTCAATGCAAAGCCTATCACATGTCAAAGGAAATGACACATGTACCAACACTAGTTTTCTGCTTTTGTTTTTAAGAAAGAAGGCCTTTATTTCCTTGTTTAAAGATGAAGCTGAGTGAGTTCATTGCTTATTGGTGATTAATTGAAGACACCAAATCCCATACTCTTATCTCACTCCTTCAAGTCTTCCTTGGATTCAACCTTGGGTGCTGCCACCAAGCAGCAGAAGCAGGAGTGGTGACAATGGCCTCAGGGCAGTAGGCACAAATGTCAGTAGACCAGCTGAAAAGGCTTTGATCTTTTTGGCAAATATGAAACTGTACTAAGACCTACTTCTACCCATTGATGATAGGAGAGGGTATGGATGTAGTTATTGAGTAACCATTTCACAGACAGACACCCTTCCAGAAAGCAAGAATACAAATTTTCCTCTGTGATGTCAAACTTGAAGAATATAAATATTGAACACTTTGTTGGATGATCAGCTAAGTGGAGAAGGGAAGATGTTCAGCATGTTCAGCAGTGTGGCAGCTTCACTGCTCCCACTTTGTCTTCAGTCACTATCAGGTGCACATTATTCAGCATTTCAATGGTGCAGTGCCCCTCAAGATTTTAATAATGATGCCTAAAACTTGGAAGAAGAAAATCTTGGGCCCCAGACCAGTGTTTTGGGCTAACACAATGATTTCACATGGGATATTTGTACCAGCACAGCTGACGGCTGGCACTTTATTGGCCAGAAGCATGTTCCTTATTGCAACAAGGACTTCCTTGGTGAATGCAAAACTCAAATTCCTTCTAGATACAAAGCAACTGTTTCTCCAGAGATGGGCTGTTTTCCCCATGCCTTTGCATTATGGAGATGCCTTTGCATTATTGCCTTGTGCATTATGGAGATCTTGCCCATCAGTACCACAGCCTCCCCTCAGAAGAACATGAAGATCTGCTTGGACCCCATATTGCCTGCTCCCACAATAAAGCATTTTGAATAATCATCCAAAAGTTGGATGATCTTAAGGAAGTAAATGGACTTTCAGATCACCTGTCTTCCCCAAGCATCCTGGAAGTATGTCAGGGATTACTATGCATGGTTCAAAGACAATGTCATTCTCATGAGGACTCCTGGAAAGAGAAAGCTCAGTATGAGTTTTGATACAAGCACTATGAGGGGCACATAAGTTATAAGTTCCAAAGCAAATGGCTTTTACTTGCTATTATCTCAATTTCCTATGGTTGCTATAACAAATTAGCAAATGCTTGGTGGCCTCACACAAAACAGATTTCTTCTCTTACAGTTCAAGAAGTCAGAAGTTAAAAATCAATTTCACTGGCATAAAGCAAGATATTGTCAGGGCTGGTTACTTCTGGAGTCTCCAGCAGAGAGTCTATTTTCTTGGGAAGCTTTAGTGGCCTTTGTATTCCTTGCTTTGTGGCCCACTTCCTTTGAAATTTAGATGTATCATTCCAGTCTCTGCTTCCATTATCACATGGGTTTCTCCTCTGTGTAGTGTAATCTCCTGCTCCTCCTTCTTGTAAAGACACTTATGATTATGACATTTAGCTGCTACACAGATAATCTAGGATAACATTCCCATTTCAACATCCTTAACTTAGTCATATCTACAAAGTTCCATATAAGGAAGTTTTGACAATTTCTGGAGATTAGGATGTAGATATCTTTGAGGCTCATTGTTTAGCCTACCACACAGATGTTTTGTAAAAATAAATTCATGCATGATTAATTCATTCTCAAAGTTTTTACAACATTCTTACTTTTCAGTGTATCTTTCCTTAACTCATTCTCTCTCTCTCTCTCTCTCTCTCTCTCTCTCTCTCTCTCTCTCTCTCTCTCTCTCTCTCTGTGAAGGTCTCACTGTATTGCTTAGGCTGGCCTGTGATATTTCTGCCTCAGCCTTCTAAATAGCTGGGATTATAGGCATTTTTGTCATCATTGTATTTATGTATGATTAATAAGGATAGATATTACAAATAATACAAAAATGAATTGAATCAAAGGCACATACATATATTTCTGAATGTTCCATAGATGGGATTACTGTAAGCCTGGCAATGCAGACAGAATTTTAGGATTGGGGTGTATATTAGGTAGTTTAGGAAGTAATTACCTAGTCCAGGACTGCCTCCTCACCCCTATTTTGGATTTTATCTAGATGTCCCCCCAAAGGTTCATGAAGGGCTTTGAGAGGAGACTGGATCATGGGTGTGCAATACTGGATTAGTCCACCAAGTGTGATATTAGGAGGTAAAGCCTAGTGGAAAAAAGTGGGTCACTGGGGGCACAACCTGGAAGTATATATCCTCCCTACTCCATTGAGCACTCTCAGCTTCCTGCTTGCCTTGCCATAGCTCTTTCTCTTCTGCCAGGCCCCTCTGCCATGTTGCCCTGCCTTGGAACCAGCCGACTATGGACTGAAACCTCCACAAACTGTGAACTAAAATAAACCTCTCTTTCTTTAACTTGTGGGCGTCAGATATTTTGTTCCAGCAATGAGAAAGTAACTAAGACAGATTCTGGTATGAGGGAAGTATGGTCATTTCTATAACTATACCTGATCATGTGGTTCAGAAGCCTTTGGAAATGGCTTGTGGGAGGGGCTTGGAAAGGTTTGGGGATGCCAGCTGGAGAAGCAACTCTAGAATGCTGTGAGTCAAGCTTCATGGGAGATTCTTGTTAGAGAGAAGACCAAATGCTGAAGGATAATGCAGCCAGTAAAGATCAGGCTCAGGAGGTTTCTGGCAATTAGACTCCAGGCTATGTATGTTATACTCTGTCCAAAAATTTGTCTGCATTTTGTTCATGTCTGGAGACTTTAAGAGAGACTGAGATTAAGGGCAGTGGACCAATTAATCTGGTGCAAGAAATTTCAGGGCAGTCTAATGTTAAGATGGTCTCATGGCTACTGTTGAGGGCTTTTAGCCAGCTATACCTTGTAAATCAAAAGCAAATGGCCCAGCAAAATGATTTAAAATTTTTTTAGTTTGGCAGAAAGGAAGCTCTGACAAAGTTGGGACCTGAAGAAATGGAACAAAGGAGAACTTGGTTGCTGAAAAGATTAGCATTACAAAGCCAAGTACTTTAGAACAAGACAATAAAAAGATAGCCTGAGAGCATCACAAGAGCCAGCAGGATGTCACCCTTTTCAGCTTCAAAATTGCAAAGATGAAAGATTTTGCTTTGAGAAGAGAACTCCAGGACACCATGTTCCAGAATGTCCATGGCCTAGGGAATTGTTCCTTAGGATTGAGTTCACAGCACTCAGCAATCCAGGCACTCAACCCCTACAGCCAAGAGAGGAAGCCTACTTCCTTCTCCTAGTAGAGAAGGCTACTTCCCTAGTTGGTGGCAGACCTTGCTGTCAACTACGTGGTGCCAGTTTTAGGCACATGCAGAAGGGAAGAGTTGTGGAGTCAGGAAGGCTTCTATCCAGATTTCAGAAGAAAGTCTGGGAGGCCAGGCAGTGTGCCTGGGAGAGCAGTATGAGAAGATGTGAGTGTGAAGTCGAAAGTACAGTGGAGACCTGAGAATGTTGGAGAAGCCAGGAAATGAGTCATCTGAGGAAATTTGCAAGGACTGTGCAAAGCTGGCCCAATGAGAACTAATACAGCCCCATCCCACAAACACAGGCACACACATACAGAGTATTGTCCTCAAACTCACGGAAGTAGGCTTGTACAGCCATATTAAGTTTATGGGATTGCATCCACAGTTAATTGAATGAGAAATAGACACTTCAAGCTAGACTAATGAGATTCATTCTTCTCAGGAACTTGAAATTTTACATTTAGATATGTAAATGCTACTCATGCTAAGCTAGCTCTTGATCTTGGGTAGTAATCTTTTGCCACAAATATGAAAAAAGCAGAGAAAAATAATTCACAGAATTAGAAGAGTAGAACAAATGTCCAAAGAAGGAGATGAGAGAACATGTAGCTCCACAGAGAAAGGAGTAGATGGAGAACATAGCTTTGAGCCCTACTCAGTTCTAGTTCATCATAAAGTTCAGTGGCATTCTACTCATCAATTTCTTGAGATAGCTTTATAATATTAGAATAACTCCATTTTCTCTTTCCTTCTATCCTTCTTTCCTTCCTTTCTTCTTCCTTCCTTCCTTCCCCTTCCCTCCCCCCTTCCTTCCTTCCTCATTTCACTAATTTTGAATATATATTTATTATTTGTAATAAAAATTCCTTTATTAAAGTAAGATAGAATCTTTGGTGATGAATACTATTCTGATACTAGAATAAGGACAAAGTTTATAAGAGCTTAGAAATCTAGAGCAAATATACACCTGCACAAGGAGAAAATTGGGAGGCATGATCTGGCCCCTGCTTTTATCTCTCTGGCCTCATTTTGGTCCATAATTCCCTTCCATTCTGTATTCTGCTCTCCCACTTATACTGCCATTTTTACTTATCTTGGGACATTCCAAGCTCCAGTACATTTCACCGAGTTTTCTCACCTGGACTCCTCCTCTTCAGCTCATCTATGTGGCCAGCTCATTCTCATCATACAGATCGGCTTTCAAATCTTTTCCTAACCTAATGTAGTTTCTTCCACAGCAAAACACTTTCATGTCACCCTATTCATTTCTTCCACAGTGCTTATCACAGTGTGAAATTGTCTTAGTTATGCATTTCACTGCTTGTTTGTTTAATGCAATTCTCCTCCTCACCCAGGACTGGATCGGGAGCTCTATGAGAGACTGGAATTTTATTGTTTTGTTCACAGTACCTAGAACTTTACCTACCACTTGGTAGGTAGTCAATAAATATTTATTGAGGAAATGAAAGAAAACTGCCTGATGTCAATGAAGTCTTCACAGAGGAGATGGGTTTTAGGTCAAGACATAAATAATAACCTAGAGTAGGCTAGGTTGTCAAATTCAGAAGGTGAGAGAATAATATGCATCCTCACAATGTGGGTTATGATAGTTAAGTTTCATTGTCAACTTGACAGTCTAGGAGCTGGGTAGGAGATTTCTTTTTTTTTTTTTTTTTGTAGTGAGAGTTGAACTCAGGGCTTTTGTGCTGAGCCCGTTTTACTTTTACTTACTTATTTTTTTAATTTTTAATTTTGAGACAGGGTCTTGCTAAATTGCCCAGGATGGCCTGAAATTTGCAAGCTTCCGCCTCAGTCTCCCAGAGTGCTAGGATTATGAGTGTGTGTTACCATGCCCAGCTCACCTAAGGGATTAGTAAAGCATATTTCTGGGTGTATCTGGGTGGGTCATGTGTGACTGTGGGTACCATATCTGGTCCCTAATCCCTTTCACTCTGGCACTGTTTCCTTGCTCTGCTTCCCGCCTGCCATGAGCTAAGCAGCTCTTCTCTGCTATGATGTTCTTTTTTTAATTTTTTAATTTTTTTGGATTCTGGGGATCGAGGTTGGGTCCTTGCGCTTGCGCAGCAGGCGATGAAACCACTGAGCTAAATCCCCAGCCCAATTTTTTTTTTTTTTTTTTGGTTTCGGGGATCGAACTCCGGTTCTTGCGCTTATGCAGCAGGCAGTGAAACCACTGAGCTAAATCCCCGGCTGCCATGATGTTTTTGCCTTGAAGCCAGCTCCCCTGGACCGAATGCCCTGACAGCCAAATTAAATCACTTCTCCTTTAAGTTGTGGGTGCCAGAAATTGAGTCCCAGCAATGAGAAACTTGACCAATACAGGAGTACAAGGTGGAGAGGAGTGGGGAAGGATGGGAGGGAGGTAATATTGGAGAGCAAGCTGGGTATGTAGGTTGGGGACCAAATAATAAGATTTTAGAACTATGCCAAAGAGCTTGAGTTTATCCTTGGGTGACTGGAGCCATTGGTTAAATCTGAGTAATGAAGCCTTGTATGTTAGATTTCCACTGTGTTGCCATAACAAATTATTGTAACTTTAAACAATAACTGTAGGTTAGAAGACTGACATGGGCCTTAGTGGGCTAAAATAAAAGTGTCAGCAGGGCTATGTTTATTACTGGAGCCTCTAAGGAAGATCTGCTCCCAAGCTCATTTGAGTTGTCAGAGGAATCCAGTTCCTTGTGGTTATAGTACTGTGGTTTCATCTTTTGCTGGCCTTCATCTGAGTGTCATCCTTACTGTTCTTGCATATGAATGTTCCATCTCAAAGCCATAACTGTTATGTTAACACTGAATCCATCTTTCCCTTTGTATCCCTCCAACATTCCCTTTTTGTTATGTCTCATTTCTTCCACTGTCTCTCTGAGACTATAGCTGAAGAAAATTCTGTAATTTTAAAGGACTTGTGATTAAATTGGGCCCCACTCAGATATTACAAGAGAATCTCCCAATCTTAAGGTCTAAAACCATAATTATTTTGGCATGTAATTTAACATAACAAAGGCTCCAGGGATTAGAGTACCTTTTGGGCATGGGGTACTATACCTTCAAAAGCTGTGGTCACATTTTCTTCTCAGGTTATTTAACAGGTTGTGAAGTAAGTTAAGTTGAATCGAGGTAGGGGAAGACTTGTAGCTGGCTGACTACTCTGGGTCTGTCATGTGAAGGACTAAAATAATCCAGAAGGGCTAGAACTAAGGAATATTGAATAGATTTTATCTTCAAGGTTGGTTACAGATTAAATATAGAGCCATGGTCAAGTGGACTCTGGAGTGGCTCTTGGGTAGTACCATTTGGTGGAATAGGGTGTAAGGAGCAGGGTCAAGGGAAAGATGATAGATTTCCTGTGGCACTGAAAATACCCCCACATTTTGCTGATGAGTAACTCATAATTAGAAAATTATTTAAATGATTCTATTGATCATTTTTAACAAAGTATTCTTTCTAGCGGTTCTCAACATATTAAGAGGATATTACTGGGGCCGGGGATTTAGCTCAGTGGTTTCACCGCCTGCTGTGCAAGCGCAAGGACCTGAGTTCGATCCCTGGTACCAAAAAAAAGAAAAAAAAACAAAGAGGATATTATTTAAAAACAAAATTACCGATATTTACCCACTCCTATGTTTTTCTTTACATAAAGCCTTAATAAGAGCTGTAAAATCCTTGTTTCTAGATCTTTGTAAATAGCGCTATATTTATTTCTATCTTCTATTGAAGAGCACAAATAACTGCAATACCACAGAAGTTACTGAAGTTTTTGTAGATTATATAAGAATAAAAGGCACTATCCTTTGTGGCCTTAATCTGGGCTTTGGAGGGCAATATGAGTTTGTATTACACACAGCGCATAATTAGCACATATTTTAAGTTGGTTACTGTATTTCAGAAGAACAGCAAGACAAATCTATTTGCCTGGGCAATTAGGACATATAGGTTATAGCACAGGTTTGTTTGCTTTTAAGAAGTCATCTTTTACTGAATATTTTCTTTTACATATTTATTTATTTTGTGGTGTAAGGGTTGAAGCTAGGGCCCTACATCCCTAATCCTTTACTTTTTATTTTCAGACAGATTCTCATTAAACCATTCAATTGCCCAACATAGACTCAGACTTACAGTCCCCCTACCTCAGCCTTCCAGAGTGATGGGATTACAGGTGTGTGGCACAACACCTCCTTCTTTTACACTTTTAACTTTATGATAAACCAGAGAAGAGGGGATTATTATTATTCCTGTGGCCCAGAAAAGGAAACTAAGCCTAAGGAAGGCTGTATAACTTACCCTAAATTCCCTAACTAATAAGTAGTAGAGATAGAATTCAAACCCAGGATTATTTGAGTCTAAACTTCATGTTCTTTATACAGAGCTCGAAGGTCTTACTCTAGGAAGCCAGGAGAGGAAAGAAAACCTCCAAACTTCCACTTGCATGCTTTTAGTTTGAGTATTCTTCCTTGATCTCCCTGAGTACATCATTTCCTTTACTTCTCCATAGCTCCACATCCCTCTTTTGGGGATGTAGTTGTATTACATGGAAAACAATTTATAAGTTTAAAATTATGCTGTTCTGAGTAGCATGATGAATCTCATGCTAACCTGTATCATTTGGCCTGGGACAGGAATCACTTTGTATAGCTATGCACATTCTGTATGCTACCAGTCTGGCAGTTACTTAGTATTATCTTGGTTATCCTCAGATTGACTGTCCTGGTATCACAAGGCTGTGTTCAGGTAACCCTTATTGTACTTAATAATGTTCACAAAGCACAATGGTAGCAATGTTAGCAATTTGGATATGCCAAAAGGAAGTATAAAGTGTTTTAAGTATACGGGAGAAAGTTTATCATAGGTATGAATTATGATCGAAAAATACAGGGAAGGTTTGCCGTGACCCGCACAGCATAGGGTCTGAAGCCAGGGAGAGTGGTGGGAGATGAAGAAAAGATGATGAGACCATGATTACTCTTTTTTTTTTTTTTGGTACCAGGGATTGAACTCAGGTCTTTGCGCTTGCTCAGCAGGTGGCAAAACCACTGAGCTAAATACCCGGCTGTTCTTGATAGCTGGGACCAGGTGGAAGCATAGCTTGTCGGGAACTAATGGCCGCCTTTTATTTACTTATAGTGGAAGGCAAACAGGAAGAGAAAGCCGGGCAAATAGTGTTACGTGGCCTATGTGGCCTAGGCGGAAGGTAGCGTGACTTTCGCGATTGGGGCGTGCGCAGGTAGGGAATAGGGAAGGATACTGCGTAACTGTCTCCTGGGGCTGTGCTATCCAGGGTCTACAGTATGTCTGTTCGACTCTAATCTATGGAGGAGAAAGGAAGCAGGGAAGAGACAAAGGGCCATCTTCAGGCTCGGCCCGCGGCAAATATTTAAATTTTTTAAAACTGCTATTAGAGTAAAAGACATATTCCTATACATTCTCCCTCTAAATAGCCCTTCTTACTTCAAACACACTCAGTCCTTCATTATTGCCACTTTCTGAAGCAATCCTGAAAGTCTTCTTTTATGTCTTTAGTTGCACTGTTGTGGCTGCCTCCATGTCCTGAGTCAACTCAAAACGTTTCTCTTTCATGGTCATTTTGATTTTGGGGAAGATCTAGAAATTACACAGTGCCATATCTGGTGAATAAAGTGGATGAAAACATACTGCAATGTTTTTATCAGCCTGCTTTTCCTTTTGGATGGAATATGGCAGCAGCATTCACCACATTTTTTATCGCATCTCATAAAGATACTCACAAAAGAGGACTTCCAGAACAACTTCAGAAAATGGCAAGAACAGGGTCGAGAATTTAGGTCAGTAGTTTCGCCGCCTGTCTTGCAAGCGCAAGGTCCCAAGTTTGATCCCTGGTACCAAAGGAAAAAAAAAAAAGGAAAGAAAATGGCAAGAACAATGGGATAAATGTGTTTGAAGCAAGGGGGAGTATGTTGAAGGAGATTAATGCGAATGTGTCTTCTACTATAATAATTTTTTTATTTAAACACACACCACATTTTTTACTCAGCCCTTGTATTTATATAATATTGGAAAAACATAGGCATATTAGGATTTGGTATGATCTGTGGCTTCAGGCACCCCCTTGGGGTCATGGAGCATATCCCTCACAGATAAAGGTGTCACTGTAATTCACCCACTCAAAATGATTTCCATGTGCCTACTAAATGAATTTTAGTTCTCTTTTTTGGTACCAGGGATCAAACTTGGGACCTTGTGCTTGTGAGGCAGGTGGCGGAACCACTGAGCTAAATCCCCAGCCCTTTTAGTTCCCTTTTAATAAAGCCCTTTAATGTTGAGTAATTTACTAAGTATGTAGGAATATCTAAATTCTAATATGGTCTATTATTGGTAGCATTGTTCCTTTCTTATTCTGAAATGCATCCTTTTCTATTTGAGGAAATTTTATAGATTTATGAATGCAACTGGGTCGGCTTTACATCTTTTTATTTTTTTCACTGCAAACTTTTTATGTTTTCTTTGTTATTGAAGCTGATAATATGAAGCATTGAATATCAGAGATATAAAGTGTTTATATTTGTTGTGTCTCTTTTATTTCTTTCTTATTCACCAGTTCTGTAAATGGAGCTACAGAGTGTTATATTTTATTTTCTGCAGGCTACTGCTTGCTCTTTTAGTTTATGTTAGTGCAAATGTGTTTTTGCTTTTTCAAATAGAAAAACTGTAAAGAAAAAATTTTTTCACTCCATGTAAAAGGTTTGCTGTTGCTATCTCATTTTTAAAAACTGTTTTACATATTCAGTGTTTTAATATATTAAAAGAATAGTATTTATAATTAATGTATATTGAGATTGACTATGGAGTGAAATTCTCTAATATATATAAGCTTCCTGGTTTGGAGAGGCCGGAGGTGTAGTTCAATGGTACGGCATGTGCCTAGCATGCACAAGGCTCTAGGTTCAACCTCCAATACCATAAAAATAAATGAATGAATGTAAAAAATAAACAACTAAGATTTCTGATTTGGGTAAGAACATACCATCTCAAGATCAGTTACTTTATCCATAAAGCGCACCAAGAAAAGTCTTATAACTTAAAACATAGCAATATTTTCACCTGTTATTTGTCATGTTAGAGTGCTATCATAAAGAATTCTTCCAGAATTTTCCAATAATCTTTAAATAACTGAAAATTATCCTGTATTACATCAATTGTTTCTGTAAGATTATATATTTAATATTGATGGAGATGAACAAATTAATGGATCTTTTCTGTACCAGGGATCAAACTCAAGTCCTTGCGCTTGCGCGGCAGGCAGCAGAAGCACTGAGCTAAATCCCTGGCCCCTAAAGGATCTTTTCTTACAAGCATATTAATCAAATAGGAAAGAAGCACAGGAGAGAATGACTAACTCGCGCACCTCTGAAGACCACAAGCCACACTCTCGTGGTAGCCTTTTCTCTCTTCCACAGTAAACTACCAGTTCCAGAGATGTTCTGATAGTTCAGAGCACTTCCTTGAGACTCTGCCTCCTTTAAGTTCAGTTGCTACTAGTAGCTACAGGAGAAATACTTCCTTATTTAAGAATATTTGGTACTGACAAAAGCCTTTGGCTTTATCCAAAGAGGGAAAAGGGAAAGAGGGAAAAATATTGTTAATTTTTTTGTGATAATAAAAATAATGCACATAAGACAAATAAATAGAAAGCTATATCATGTTCAAGAATTGGGTGACTGAACATTGTTAAGATGGTAATTCTTTCTCAGACTAGTCAATAGAGTCAATGCAAACCCTAAGAAAAATCTTATCAGAGTTTTTTCCTGTTTTTAGAAATCGAAGCTGATCCTAAAATGTATATGGAAATTCAAAGAATCTGGAATACCCTAAACCATTTTGAAATAAAATAGAATACCTGGAAGTGAGTAATTTATAAAGAACAGAATTTATTTTTGTCACAATTCTAGAGGTTGGGAGCCCCTAGTGTGGGATTTCTTGCTGTGTCCTCACAAGGGACAGAGAGGCAAGGCGAGGGTCAGATGCTATGTGAAGCCTCTTATTTTATGAATATATGTATGTATTGTGGTACTGAGGATTGACCCCAGGGCTTTTGCACTGAGCTATATCCTCAGCCCTTTTTCTGTTTGTTTTTGGAGACAAGATTTCACTATGCAATCCAGGCTGGACCTGAACTCATTATGCAGCCCAGGCTGACCTCAAATTTAATGGTGATCTTCCTGCCTCAGCCTCTCAAGTGCTGGGATTACAGATGTGTGTTACCACACATAGCTGTGAAGCCTCTTCCATAGGGCCTTAATCTCATTTATGAGGGAGCCCTTCTGACCTAATCTCAAAGAATCCTCCTCTTAATATTATTACATTGGCAACACCTAAATTTTGGATGAGACACATTCAAGTTACAGCAGATGCCATTAATAAAATGAGAGTTGGGCTGGGGATTTAGCTCAGTGGTTCCGCCACCTGCCTCAAAAGCACAAGGACCCGAGTTCCATCCCTGGTACGAAAAAAAAAAAATAAGAGTTGGTGTGGGCCAGGGATTTAGCTCAGTGGTTTCGCTGCCTGCTGCACAAGCTCAAGGACCCGAGTTCGATCCCCGGTACCAAAAAAAAAAAGAGTTGGTGACACATACCTATAATACAGGAACTCTGGGAAGTTGAGGCAAAAATCACAAGTTTGAGCCCAGCCTGGGCATCTTAGCAATTTTGTAGGACCTTATTTCCCATTCAAGTACTACCCAGGCCCAACCCTGCTTAGCTTCCAAGTTCAGACAAGATTGGTTGCATTCAGGGTGGTATGTCCATAGACATGCAAGACCTTATCTCAAATAAAAAATAAAAAGGATGGAGGATGTAGTGAAGTTTGAAAGCCCTGAGTTCAAACTCTAGTACTGAAAAAAAGAAAAAGAAAAAAGACAAGTCACAGATTGGGAAAAAACATTCTGCAAAACATATGTTTGGTAAAGGGATTGTATCCAGAAAATATATATATATATATATATATATATATATATATATATATGCACTCAAGTTGACACTGGGCATGGGAGTGTAATCCTGTAATTCCAGCACTGTGGCAGGCTGAGGCAAGAGGATTGGAAATTTGAGCTCAGCCTAGGCCATTTAGTGAGAACCTGTCTCAAAAGATGGGGTGGGGGATGGAGGAAGGGGGAGTGAAGATGTAGTTCAGAGTGAAAGCCCTGGGTTCAATCTTCAGTACCACCAAAATAAAAACAAAAAAGAAAACTACAAATTGAGTGATGCGAATTATATGAAATTTTAGAACAGGCAAACTATATACACAAAACAGATGAGTGGTTTCAGGCTGAGAATGAGAGAGAAGGTAGATGTAAAAGGGCACAGGGGAAATTTTTAGAATGAGAAAAATGTTCTAAAACTTAATTGCAGTGATGTATACAAAACTATATAAATTTACTAAAATTCATTCATTTTATGCTGAAATGGGTAAATTTTATGGTATGTATATCATGCCTCCATAAAGCTGTTTTTAAAAACAAGCACAATTAAAAGGAGTAATAGACTGAAAAAATATTTATACAATTATACAGGGCTGGGGATTTAGCTCAGTGGTTCTGGCACCTGCCTTGCAAGCGCAAGGTCCTGAGTTCGATCCCCGGTACCAAAAAAAATAAAAAACAAAAACAATTATACAATTAACAAAGCATTAATGTCCACAAAATATATAAACTCCCTTAAGACAATAACAAATAGAATACTTAGGATATTTGGAAAATAGATAAATTTAAGAGAAAAATCACTCATGCCACTATGAACATTTTATCACATTCCCTTCTAGTCTTGTTTGAGAGACTATTTTAATATAATTGAAACCATAATTTTATAAGCTATAGTTTGGAGAGCCTGAGATTTTTAAAAAATTATGCACTGAGAGAGAGTCCCTGAAATCAAATTTTTAATTATAACACTAAAGGAGAAGAGTTCTGACTTACAATTATAGATAAGAGATACCTTTCTTCAGTACAGAATACAATGAATAACAAAATACATATTTCTTCTCACTACCATTTCCTTCTCTTCAGGCCTATAATTAGCACTCAGTCCAAGAAATGCTACCAGGCTTCTCTTTCTCAGGTCTTTTTACCACTTAATATAGAGGTGGGAAGACAAAAGATATTGAATCTCTACTTTGTTCAATTGTGCTGCTGTGGTTGAGGATTTAGCAGTGACCAAGAAATAACAGCTTTACAAAGCCTTATCTGGACAAGCTAGGGATTATATATAATAAATAATAAATAAGTAATTACAAATGATTAAATTATTACAAGCTTTGAGACCATATCCGAATCCATTTGTGTGAGTCCGTATCCAAATATAAGCCCATCCTTTACCTTGCATCTACTATATGACATCATTCCCTGAAGGCTGTATTCTGTTGCCCCTGTTCAGCCCTTCCTCCACCATCCATTTTCGAAACTCTTCCTCTCTGACCTTTGAAACTACATTGCTCTTAGCAAGTTGGCCTACATTCTCAGACTCATTCTGAAACTAAGATTGTAGTTTCCTGAAGATCAGATCTAGCTCCTTTCTCTTCTCTATAATCTGAGTGAACTCATCCATATCTATGGATGTGATCTATATGCTGACAGCTCTCAAAGTTCTACCTCCAGCCCTTAAGCCCAGTCCTGCAGGCACGACTGACGATTTAGCATTTTTACATCACTTCTTCTTAATGTTATCTCAGACTCAACATGTCATTGAATTTGTGAGTTTCAATTGGCCCATTTGAAAGAAATAAATGAAAAGAAAGAAGGAAAAATATGGCACTGTAATCCATTCAGAAGGGTAAACTAGAAATATAGGAATCATCATCTTTCATTGTCTTTTCCCTCTAGCAACACCCATATGAGATCTAAATAAATTAAGAAGTAAATTAAGAATCGGGAAGATAGGGATCAACATGTCAGCTTTACTAGTGATGAAGTCTAGGTTGAAGAATGTGATTTAGATGTGTGGTAAAAATCAGTTTCCTAACTGAGTCTTGGCTTTAGAAAGATTTTCCTATCCAGTCCCTGGCAGCACCAGAGCACTGAAGCTGTCTCCCCAAAGAATAGGCTCATCATTAAAAAGCTTGCTCCCTGTGTAGACTGAGAACATATCCTCCCTGAAGGCGAGCCAGTCCTAAACAGCGGACAGGAGAGGCTGAACCTTCAGCCCCATTTACTCTCCCAAACTCATCCATCTTGTGGAAGGAGTAAAGGATAAAACCAATTAACAAAACAAAACAAAACAAAACACCACCACCACCAACAACAAAACAAATTAGAAAATTTAAAGGAAATCCCTCTTTTGGGAAACCAGAGAGGTAGAGAAGCATCTCCCTCTTAATATGATGGCAATACCAAAGCCTATTGATTTTTATGTCCAAAATATCTCTGACAACATTGCCTTCTCTCCATTTCTATTACCACCTCCCTGATCCAAGCTCACATCATCTCTCACTTATACCTCTACAATCACCTTCTCACCATTTGAACTACCGGAAACACCTATTTTCACTTCTTCTACATCTTTTCTTCATATACCATCCACAATGATATTTTCACAATGCAAATATGATCATATTTTTTCTTCTGCTTTTCCACTTTCCTCCTTAAACATAGCTTTTAACATAAAGAATCAAATCCTTTGCAGATCCCTCAAGGCCTTACACTATCTGGCCCCACCCACTGCTACAGCCTCAATTTATAGATGTCCCTTGCTTTTTGATTTTCAGCTACATTGGCATTTTTTTCAGTTCATCTAAATGCCTCCTGCCATAGGTCCTATGACAAAAACTCATTTCCTCCTTCCAACTGATTGCTAACTGCTACTCAAACTCCAGGTGTAGTTAATCATGGTTTCCTCAGAGATGGCTTTTTTTGCCACCAAGTCCTCTCAAAATATCATGTACTTCTACATCATGGCAGTTTTCAGATAAAATTTATATTTACATGTACTATGTAAATGTTCTGTCTCTTGTAATGTAAGAATGCTAATGTTCTGAGCTATGTGAGTGGTATTGTTGCTTTCCCCCCACTAAGCTAGATCCCTAGGTTTGGATACAGTATTTGGCTTATGGTAGGTTCTTGAAAAATGTCTGTAATTTTGAAACACCAGGGTAAGAGCTAGGAGTTAGAGTGAAGGGTTTTGAAGGTTTTACTGGGAAAGATATCTTTTAGTGAGATCTGCAAGTTGATTAGAAGTTGTTAAGAAAAGGCTAAAGGAAAACATTCCAGATAGAATAACATGTGGGAAAACTTGTTAGGTAAACATTAGCCTGTATAGTGTGTCCCAGAGAATGAAAGTTTCAGAGGGACTGCAGCTGGGAGAATGACAACTAGACAGTCTGGTTAAGAGTTTAGAATTTATCCTAAGAGCAATGAAAGGCCTCAGAAGTTTTTGTATTGTTTTGTTTAAGTGATGCTGGGACTCAAACCTTGTATATGCTAGGCAAGTAGTCTACCATGAACCTACACCCCAGCCTTTTTTTGAAAGGTTTTAAGCAATGTAGTGACATGGTTAGATTTGCGTTCTGGCTACTGTAAGGAAGGGGACTAAAAATGGGAATACATTAAGATAGTCTAGGGCTGGGGATTTAGCTCAGTGGTTCTGCCTCCTGACTCACAAGCGGAAGGACCCAAGTTCAATCCCCAGTACCAAAAAAAAAAAAGAAAGAGAAAAAAGATAGATAATCTAAAAATAAGAACCAAGATATATCATGTACAGGTACAAACACCCAATGATTAATGCAAATGAATTGTATATCTAAAATGTACCAATAAAAGAACTAAAAAAAAAAAGATAGATAGTCTAAATAGAGTATAGTGGAGACAATGAGGATAGGGAATGAACAGACCGGGCCATCCATATTTAAGAGCAGAAAGAACAAACTTGATGGGGGATTGATTGTGATGACTGAGGTAGAGAGTAAAATGAGAAACTACTGCCAAGTTTAGGTTGGACAGCACTTGAGTAGAGCATATGGAGTAAGAAAAGCATCTCAGATGGTCCTGAGGAATTTTAGCATACAATGGTAGAGGAAAAGAGCCCTGTGAAGGAGAGTAAGAAAGATTTAGTGGAGAAACTACAAGAAAATCAGGAGAGTAAGATGCTGCCCAAGTCAAAGGTACATGATGTGTTTGGGAGGAAGCATCCTTATACACTGGTGTCCAGTTTCTACCATCTACACTTCAATTTCTAGGAAGAGAATAGCATATAACATTTTTCATGTATTGACTTTTTTTATTCCATCTTTCTGGAATGCCCTCCTTAATTGCTATGCTTAGGGGAAAAAGTAAAAATAACTTTAATCCCTTAACTATCTCTTTAAGCAGCATTCACCTTTTGTTATAGTCAGCTGCTTCCATGACTGTCTTCTCTGCCACACCATGACCAATACAGTACATGTCTCATGGTGGGAGTTCAAAGAACATTAGTCAATTCACTCAATATAAGTACTATTAAGAATATCATTTATTTGGGCTGGGGATTTAACTCAGTGGTTCCGCTGCTTACCTCGCAAGTGCAAGGACCCGAGTTCAATCCCCGGTACCAAAAAAACTAAAAAAAACAACCCAAAACAAAACAAAAAAGAATATCATTTATTGAATATTAAGAGTATTGTACTGTTTCTGGGTGCCTGTGCTACTGCTTGATTTATAATAACTTTTTAAGTCTTATAAAACTCATTAAGAGTCATGATTATTGCCATTTTATAGATTAGGAAACTGAAACTGAGAAAAAAGTAACTTCTTCAGAGTCACTTAGTAAGTTGCAGAGCTGCAATTCACACACAAATCTGCCCAATTCCAAAGTCCAGGCTTAACCACCATCTCTCTCAAGAGAAGTAAACATTCACATTTTTCCAGACATCTGTGGAGGAGACATTTTCGAACTGGCAGCTTTCCCAGTTCATCTAAAATTATAGCATATAAGCAACAGCTTGCTCTCATTCCAAGAATGCTTTACTCTAGGTCTGACTGAGCCCCTACTGAGCTGCCTTCTCTACCTGCAGAACAATAGGTTTTTCCTTCATACTTTTGCCTAAGCCTATCTGCCAGAGCAATTTCTGGCTCCCCAACAGGATGTGATTCTTAGAATCAATACCCTAATTCCACTTTTCCTTTCTTAACATTTCTTTGCCCCACTTGATTCATAGGATTACTCAAGAATCCTTTGCTTGAAGTGCCCATAGTGATTTCTTATTTCTGTCTAGTATGGAGCTACAGTCAACATACTAGAATGTAGGCTTCACCAGGACTGAGACATTGTCATTCTTCTTCATATCCCTATGCCCAGTATACTGAGCAATGTGATTCCCAGGACTCATGGGAGCACATATTAGATAATGGTCAGCAGAATTAGTCTAATGGTGATGAATCCCAAACTTGGCTGACTGTTACAGCAACGCAGGCATGGTATGCACAGAGTAAAATCACAAACACATGGAGGTCCATATGAAAAGATGAACTAATAAAAACTTTTCATGAAATTTGCCCAAAGTCTCTGTAGTCCAGTCCTTTCAAAACACCAGCAGACCAAAGAATGAGAGAGCAATGGCAGAGTTGGTTGCCTTTGTTGGGGAGGGAAAATTCTTTACAGGAGACCACAGATAATTCATAAAGCAATCTGTCTAAGAGTGATTTAGAGTCATTTATGAAAATAATTCTCTGGTACCTGCCTCACAAGTGCAAGGTCCTGAGTTCAATCTCCGGTACTAAAAAGAAAAAAAAAAAGAAAATAATTCTCTAGTTATTTATTTAAATTAAAAATCCTGAAAGTGTACTTAGAATAAGGCAAGGATTTCCTATCTCAATAGCTAAGGTGCTAGCTGGGTGCAGTGGTGCGAGCCTGTAGTTCCAACTACTCAGGAGGGTGAGGCATGAATCCAGGTGCTGGAGGCAGCCAAGGCAATTAAGGGCAATCCCATCTCTTTAAAAAAAAGTTAAGGTAGGGCCAGGGATTTAGCTCAGTGGCACCGTGCTTGCCTTGCAAGCACAAGGTCCTAAGCTCAATCCCTGGTACCAGGAGGGAAAAAAGTTAAGGTTCCAAAAAGCTGGGAGACATTATGAATTCTAGCAGCAATTTTCTTCATTTTTAAGGGGCTGATTCATGGATCCTCTCATTTTCTGTTGTCACTCCAGCCATTTCTCCTGGCAAGGATAGTTGCAGGCAAAATACTGATATATGGCTAGATTTATACTTTATACTTAATTATTGATTGACCTATTTTAGGGAAGTATCTGGCACATGATTGCTTTTCCTATTAAAAAAATTTCACTATTGCCCATAGAGATAGCAAGATTGATACTTTGTCTGTTCAGGATATTGCAGGCAAAGTCCCCCTTTCCCATTTTGTTCCTTCTTAGGAAAATCTCATTGTCAGAAGAAACCTATCAAAACCACCTCACTTTTATATGCCAAAAAAATTTGTGTGGGTTTTTTTTTTTTTGGTTCTAGTGCTTAAAAAAAAATTTTTTTTCATATTAGTCAGATTGGCTATCACTGTTCATTTCCAAAGCTACTGCAAAATCATCAATTTCTGTTCCTAGCCTTTAGGGATGTATTTTTTCTCTTCATTAAAAGAAATATCCTTTATGCCCTTGTACATGCATATTTTTAATTTTTTGGATACAATAACAGAAGCAGAAAGAATATGAATAAATGTTTTCTTTTTTATTACTGTTTTATATTCACTTCTGATGATATCCTTGCGGATAGAATACTGACAGTCAACCAGATGATCACTGTACAATGAATTCTAGCCAGAATCATCTCACATAGGACTGCCTATTATGCTCCAAATAGAATTACAAAGGTAGAAACTCTTACCACTCTATCTCTCCTCAAAGCAAATGTAATGTGATCACTAACTCAAATATATATATATATACAATATTATATACTATATCATATACTATGCTATATATAATATATTATATATGAAGATATTTGAGTATTATGTGACTGATCTCTTTCTTTCCTTCCCCTCTTGGTGTGGGAAATGGAAACCAGGCATTGAGCATGCTAAGCTTACACTGTACTGCTGAGCAACACCCCTAGTCCCTAATATCTCTCTTTTAAAAGGACAAGGAGGTAATTTGTCATTTCTATTTGATGCAACGGTGATGCATTATTTAACATGTAAAAATTTTCTAATAATATCCAAACTGTAGGTGAAGCAGCAATTTAGCATTCATTTTTTTTTTGTCTTTTTATACTGGGGATCAAACTCAGGATCTTGCGCTTGCAAGACAGGTGTGGCGCCACTGAGCTACTTCCCCAGCCTGCAAGCATTCATTTTTAATGAAACATTGTTGTGAATATTTATTGAATTTCAAGGGAAGAAAATACCTAAACCTCTTACCTGATAGTGCATTAGATGGCTGCACACATTTCCTTTTGCCCTCAGGCTTCTAATTATAGATCATAAGAATTAAGTGCTGGCCACATACCTTTCCCAACTCATAGTACCCCCACCGGAAAGTAGTAATATGACATGGTCAGGATTGAAAATGTGATCTAAAACTGCTTTGTGTCCTATGCTTGGGAAGTGCACTGTCTTCAGAGGTATTCAAGGGATCTGTATAGAGCCTGGGGGTCCAGGTTGCTTATCCAGGTATGCAAGCCTGAAAGCAGGAATTGCGTATATTGATTGATACTACTGTATATTCCATACAATTAGACATCTCATACCTGAGTCAAAGGATTAAATAGGTGTTGAATAAACAAATGAACGAAAAATGTCTTTTTGTATCTGGTAAAATAATGGAGCAGATGCTATAGAAATCAGAGTGCCCAGAGATTAAAGCAGTTTCTGGGAGACAAGATTTGTTCATCGCAGAGAGAGACAGGTTCCTCTGGCTTTACTATTGACACGTACTGGAGAAAGTCACGTAACGATACAGAAGAAGCATCACTACAGATTCTTAGCCTCCATTATCAACAAAACCACTAATTTTATCCAACTGCTAAGGGATCTGGGTCTAGTCTCACCCACTCTCCACAGCAGCTGTTTCATACCTTCTCCCAACCTCCTTCAAGTCACTTTGTGCAGAAACCAGTGTGTCAACTTTATAGATAAAATGGACAGCATTGGAGCAAAGGAAATAATTCATTGCCAGACATGCCACATAAAAACATGTCAAATAGAACTGTTCTTTCCCCATTCCAGTCTAATCTTAATACTCTTCCTAATCTACCACTTCATGGAACTCTCTCCTTCTATTATCTTTCTTTAAAAATTTTTTTTGAGTTTCCTTGAAACTCTATTGAAATTTTTATAAAACAATAAATTGGACACATTCAAACTACAAAATCTCACTACAACCAAGATAATGAGCATATGCATCACTTCCCAACACGTCTTTGTGATCCCTTAACCAAGCCCGCACCTTTCCCCTCCACAAGCAACCACTGATCTGTCATTGTAGATGAATATGTATTTTCTAAAGTTTTACATAAAGACAGCCAAAAAATGTTGCAGGAGAGGGTGGCTTTGTACATTTGTCCATTGGTAGGCATTTGGGTTGTTTCTGGGTTTTGGTTATTACTAATGCAGCTACTATGAAAATTCTTGTATAAGTCTTTATGTGAGTGTATCATTTTTTTATCCTGGAGTAAGTGAGAATTATACTAATTGTATGATGTGTATCTTTAAACTTTCTTTTTTTCCTTTGGTGGTGCTGGAGAGCTCATTGAAGACCTCATATATGATATGCTAGGCAAACACTCTATTTTTGAGCCCCTATTTAATTTTAAAAAAAAAAATGCCAAAATTTTTACAAAGTGATTTTACATTCCTGTAAGTAGAGTTCCAGTTGCTATACATATTTGTCAAACTTGGTATCAGTAGTCTTTTTATTTTTAACCATTTTCATAGGTATATAGTGATACCTTATTGTGGTTTTAATTTAAATTTCCCTAATGACTAAAGATATTTTTCCTGTGCTTATTTGACATATATATATGGCATAGTACCGAAGCCAGAGATAGAGGAAATTTTACAGATAGGGCACAGGTCCTAAATATTTAAAATTAACTAAAAGTTGGGCCCTAAGTGCTTGAGTTAGCATGTCAAAATAGACTATCAGGGCCTAATAAAATTAGAGACAAAAAATAGGTCCTTAACCAAATGAGAGACCTTAAAGGAAGTAAAATGCAAATAAAACAACTTGCTTTCCAGGTCTATCTGAAACCAGGAACATCCTAACTTTCTCTCAAGTACACGGGTCCCAAAAACTGTATAAAAACCCAATGGACCTAAACATCTACAGTGTCTGCCTTACAGACCATCCCTCACCAACTAGCTGAGAACTTTCCTTTTATTCTTTCTAATAAACAAACATTTAGCCATTGCTCACCACTTGCTGTTAGCTATTTTGTCAGCTTCAATCTTTGTTACCCAAAACAAGGACCTAAGAGCTAGATCAGGTTACATTTTGGTGTGTATAGGGAGCAGAAAATGGGATGATATTGAGAGTTGAACCCAGGATCTCATGCTTACTAGGCAAGTACTCTAACACTGAGCTATATCCTCAGCCCTTGTATTCATTCATCTATTTTTAAAATTAGATGATTTTTTACTGCATTGTGAATATTCTTTATATTTCATGGATAAAAGCCCTTTATCATGCATGTGATGCGTGAATATTTTCTTACATTATGTGGGCTGTCTTCATTTTCCCATACAAAGAGCAAAAGTTCTAAATTTTTTTTTTTTTTTTTTTTTTTGGTACTGGGGATCGAACTCAGGACCTTGCACTTGTGAGGCTGACAGTGGAACCACTGAGCTAAATCCCTGGCCCAAAAGTTCTTAATTTTAATAAAATCATTTTAACAATTTATTTCTTGTAGAAAATGTATTTTTGGTGTCTTTTAAAAAATCTTCGCTTAAACTTATCTCATAAAGATCTAATCCTAAAAGTTTCCAGCTTAGGTTTTAGATTAGGTCTGTGATTCATCTTGAGTTAATTTTTATATATGAATCATATTTAAAATTTTTTGCCTATGGATATTCATTTTTTCCAGTATCATTGATTGTCCTTTCTCTGAACTGCCTTTGTATTTTTGCTAAAAATTAATTGACAATGTATTCATGGATCTACTTCTGGACATTCTGTTCTTTTTCACTGATTTGTCTATCTTAATGCTAATACCATTCTGTCTAGATTACAGTTTTCCATGCTGGTCATGTCACAGACCATTTACTAGCCTATAGATTGGTTTTGTTTGAATCAGCTCCCTATCCATTGTCCATTCAGGTGCAGCTGAGTGTTGAGGAATCAGCCTTGCACAGTACAAAGCAGGGCTGCCAAGGACTACTCTCCACGTGGGCCAAGGACAAGGCAGTTTCCTTTAACGTATGGTACAGGCACTGACTCTATCCTGAAAATACCCCCCTCTTCTCTCTTCAGCTCCTTCAATAAATTTTTGCATATTTTTCTAGCACTCAAATTTGATCACATAATTTTCTTTTAAAAATCTATGAATGGGGCAGGGGATTTAGCTCAGTGGTTCTGCCACCTGCCTGGCAAGCACGAGGACCTGAGTTCGATCCCCGGTACCAAAAAAAAAAAAAATCTATAAATGGTTTTGCTTTATTCTTAGTATAAAATCCAAGTTTTTTGTCCTCTGAGATCTGGCTTTTGTTTCTGCTTCTAGTTTCATTTTTTTACAGCTCCTCATGCTTTCACTTGCATGCTATACTCTAGCCATATGAATTACTTACTGCTCCCCACATATGGCTTACTTGCTCCCACTTCTTATGCATCTTTCATGTTTCTGCCTCTGCAAAGAATAACTCTTCCCACACACATACCACCAGCTAGTTTTTATATCTTTTAAGTCTCAGTTTAGAAATGACATCAGTTCAGCTCAACAAATATTTTTAAAACAACTAATATGAAGTAAGAACTGTACTACAAGTAAGGAACAAGTCATGAACAGGACTAACCTGGCCTTTGTCCTCATGTTGTTTATAGTCTGTAGAAGCAAGTAGACATTAAGCAAGTAAGTATAATAAATGTATAATCATGTAGAAAATAATAGTTCTCATAATGTAAAATTAATTCTCATAATGCAAACCAACGATCATATGTCTGGCCATTAATCCTATCCTCTCCTCAAATGTAGTTGGCTAAAGTTCTCCTTGTGAGTCGGGGGAAGACAAGAAAAATGGAGAAAATGAGACTGCATTTCCAGTAGTTTCCCAACCCAACCCAATCTTCTTGGATTAGGCAGATGAAATGGATGTTAAAAAAACCCTGAGGATTCCTAAAATCAATGCTCTGATACTGCATTTTCCAGCTAATCATAGACCTAGAATCATTCCCACTACTTTTTTTTTGATACCAGGGATTGAACTTGGGACCTTGCGCTTTTGAGGCAGGCAGTGATACCACTGAGCTAAATCCCCGGCCCATTCCCAATATTTTTGAGATGGAGAAGTCAAGTACCAGCAGACTCCTCCAAAGTCTAGCAGAGATCAGGATGGACTTTAATCACACAGAGCGATACACAGAACTCTGTCTAGCCAGCTACACACTCCAGTTATTTCATTGCCTTCATAATCATTGACATTGCAATTTGTGAAATTAACTTTTTGCTCAATTTCTTTAACTATTTTGTTCAGATATAGGAGTTTACTCTACATAAAAGATAAGTGTAACAAAAAGGAAAGCACAGAGTCCTCTGGGAGTGTGAGGTAGAAGGATGTAGAAAAACCTCTCAAAGAAAGGGATTATTTAACTAAAACTTGAATGAGATGAAATTTTCTCAGGTAGAGGAGTGGGAGGGTGGTTCTAGCAAAGAGAGCCTCCTGCAGGGCCTTCTCTGGTCCCTCTGACTGTGTTAGGTCCTCCTTCTTGGTGTTTTCAAAGTCCTGCTGAGTGCTTACTCCTATCCTATACTTACTTTTCAGATGTATCACATGGTCTTTTTCTTTGTTTGTCTCCCTCTATTAGACTATAAGCTCCTTGAAGATAGGGACTGAGTATTTAGGGCTCAATAGCCTATCATTTGTCTCTGAGTGGAGAAGGGAAGAGGAATTAAAGGAAGACTACCTTTGGAAGGAGGGCTCAAGAAAGGTGATTCTAAGCAGAAGAATTAGAAATAAACTGATGCAGGCTTGTGGGTACAAGGATTGCTTCACAAGGAAAGGCACTTTTGTGACATGAAAACAGCACCAATTTCTGCAAATGGATTAAGCATGGCACCAAGGAGCATGACTTTGTGACTGCGGAACAGGCTGGATTTTAGTCATTATTCATCTGATTAGCTGTGTATCTTTGTACAGAGCATAAACTTCACAATTGTATATAACAAACCTTATGGATTTTTAACTGCAACTTCTGCAGCCACCAGTATAGACCCTGATAGCTCATAAGTAAATATTTACAAAATAGCTCATAAAATAAAAGCATACACTAGGGATCCCAGTATCGGTTTAGGACCATTTGTATTACAGACTGTCAGCTATGCCCATGGTGGTGCCATGTGGGAGGCAGTGGTTTCCAGCAGGAGGCTCACTAGTAGTCATTACAGATAGTTTGCCAAATCAGGGAAGGAATGAGGGAGCTGATAGGATCTGTTCCCAAGTACACGTATGAATCCTTCAATTGACTTTGTAGAGGTTTTCAGGATCTTAAAATAAAAAGCGATGACAAAACCTACAGAAGGAAAAACTCCAAGATTCCACCAAAACACTTATTAGAACGAACTCAACAAAGTTGTATGATACAAAATCACACAGCAGTGATGCTATACACCAATAATGAATTATCCAAAATAGAAATCATGAGGGCCGGGGATTTAGTTCAGTGGTTCCTCCACCTGCCTCACAAGCGCCAGGATCCGAGTTCAATCCCCAGTACCAAAAAGAAAAAAACCAAAATAGAAATCATGGAAATGATTCCATTTATAATAACTTTAAAAAACAAGAGAAGAACAAGAAAAATAACTAGGAATAAATTTAACCGAAGAGATGAAAGATCTCTATAATTAAAATTATAAAACTTTGATGAAAGAAGACACAAAAAAGGAAAGACATCCCATGTTTATGGATTAGAAGAATCAATATTACTAAAACATCTGAACTGCCTAAAGCAATTCTCAGATTCAATATAATCCTTATCAAAATACCAATGACATTCTTCACAGAACAAGAAAAAAAAAAAAATCTTAAAATTTGTCTGGAACCACAAACAACCCTGAATAACCAAAGCTATCTTTGAAAGAAAACCAAAAAACAAACCAAAAAACAAAATAACAAAAACAAAGCAGGAGACATTATACCACTTGACATCAAAATGTAACAGAAAGTTGTATTAATCAAAGCACCATGACATTAGCATAAAAGCAGACACATGGATTTATAGCCAACTGACTTTCCATCTTTCTTTTTTCTTTCTTTTATTTTGGAGTCAAGGTCTTAAACTATGTAGTTCAGGCTGGCCTTGAACTCATTACATAGCCCAGACTGGCCTCAAATTTGAAGTGATCCTTCTGCCTCAGAGTCCTGAGTGCTGGTATTACAAGCATGCACCACTGTGCCCAGTTCCTGATTTTCTACAGAGGTACTAAAAGCACTCATTGGCAAAAAGACTGACTTCTTAATAAATGGCACTGGGAAAATGGGATATCTATGTGCAGAAGTGTTATAAAAACTCACCAGTTGTAATAAAAATCAACTGAAAGTGGGTTAAACATTTAAATGTAAGAAGTGGGGGCCAGGGATTTACCTCAGTGGCACCATGCCTGCCTCGCAAGTGCAAGGTTCTGAGTCTGATCCCTCGTACCAAAAATAAATAAATAAAAATGTTTTAAAATGTAAGAAGTGAAACTATTCAACTACTAGAGTAAAGCTTGGGGGAAATGTTTCAGAACATTGGAATGGGCAAGGCTGTTTGGATAAAAGACCCCAACACCATAGGAAACAAAAGCTTAAGTAGATAAATGGGATTATATCAAACTGAAAAGCTCAGAAGCTTAGTAAAGGAAACAATTACCAGAGTGAAGAGACAATCTTCAGAATTAGAGAAAATATTTTCAAACTATCCATCTGACAATAAGTTAATATACAGACTACATAAGGAAGTCCAAAAACTCAGTAACAATAAAAAAAACACACCTTATTTAAAAATGGGCAACAGATCTAAACAGACATTTCTCAAAAGAAGATATACAAATGGCTAATAAATATATGAAAAATGCTCAATATCACTAAACATCAGGAAAATATTGTGATATGTGTAATATCACTTTATTACAGTAAGAAAAGCCATTATCAAAAAGACTAGCAATAGTAAGTGCTATTGAGGATGCAGAGAAAAGAAAACTCTTGCACATTATTGGTGAGAATGTAAATTAGTAAAGCTATTATGGAAAATAGTATGGAGGCATCTCAAAAAATCAAAAATAGAACTACCACATGATCTAGAAATCTAACTACTAGTTATGTAGCCAAAGAATATGAAATCAGTATGTTTATTTCAATGCTATTCAAAATAGGCAAAAACAAAAACAACTTCATTGTTCATCAGCTGACAAATGGATTTTAAAAACTCGTACATAAACACAATGAAATATTATTCAGCCATAAAAAGAAAAAGAATGAAGTTCCTGTCATTTACAAAAACATGGAACTAGGGATCATTATGATGAAATAATCCAGGTAGAGAAAGACAAGTACTACATGAATTCACTCATGTGCAATCCAAGAAAGTTGATCTCATAGAAGTTAAGAGTAGAATGGTGGTTACCAAAGGTAGGGGAGAGTGGAATGAGGGAGAGATGGGGAAACTCGATCAATGAGTACAAAGTTACGTTAGATAGTGCTAGTATGCGGTAAGGTGACTATAGATAATAATAACTGAGTAACTTTCAAAAAGCTAGAAGAAAAATTTTTGAATGTTTTCACCATAAAGAAATGATAAACATTTGAGGAGATATGTTTGGCCTGATTTATACATTACATAATGTATACATGTATCAAGACTTCATATGGTACTGTTAATATGTACAGTTATAATGTATCAGTTAAAATAAATGTAATGAAAGGAAGGAAGAAAGGAGGTAAGGAAGGAATACAGCAAGGAAGGGAGGGCAAGGAGGAGGGGAAGACAGGAGACAAGGAAAATAAAAGGACACATGAAGAGTTTAGAGATTTCCCTGTTTGCATCCGTGTATAATCAAGCTACTTTTCTCTGAAGTTTCAGGTGCTTCACAGTCCATTGTTTGAGAAGTAGTATGGGCTACCCTCAGCGTATTTCACGAGTCAAATTTGAGATGGAGGGGTTGGTTAAAAACATTCAGCCCAGTGCTGCTGCAGACAGATAATAGAAGGGCTCCTGGGAAGAAGTAAGGAATGTATTTAAATGTACAAAGCAGGAGTTTGATCCTGATAGTCCCTTCCTCTTGAAGAGAGAGCTATTTGGATCACTTTTATAGACTGTTGGGACAATGATCTGTTATTAGAACTGATTCCAGGCAGATTGTAAAGGGCATTAATTTGTCTCTGCTTTCTCACCCTGTTGTCCTTGGGTACTCATGACCCTTCTTTTCTAAGGCAATGCCAGGATCCTTGTGCCCCTGTTCACCTTTGATGCCTCAGAATGCCTTGCTGAAGACACTCAACCAATCTGTCCAAACTTCTTAAGTCTGATCACTTTTGTCCCCATCAAAAGTGATCTAAATCATATCCCGTTCCTTTAGTCTTCCTTTCATTTTAATGCTGGAAAGAAGCTATTTCATCCTAAATTAGTGTCTCCTTGCCACTTTGAGATACCTTTCTAATCTGCATGGATTTTTGTAGGAGAATCTGGAAGACAAAATACCTTAAGAGAAATGATGCTGGGATTTAGTGTCAAAAGCTCCCAGCTCAAGTTCACATTAGTTGTGAAATTTGGGGAAAGGTTCTTAATTAATGGGAATATCAATGTATTAATTTGGCAAATGGAAGAAAGACTCATTCCATGAGATAAAGAATAAAATGTAATGACAGTCATATAAAATTCACTAATAAACTATTTAACATTGAAAAAAACTATCAAACCAGTCAAGTCTGGTTTATTGCAATGTCCTGTCTCCTTCGGGAATTAGAGTATTGGTTGAGGAAAGTAAAACTTGATGTACTTTTGAACTTAGATTATCTAAAAGCAATGACTTAATAAGGCAACTACTCAGTTTAAAAGCCAGTTAACCAAAACTCAGTTAGGGCAATTTCTAAAATTTCCAGGCCCCTTTTGTATTCCATTGATGCTGATATCCCAAGATATCACTGATTGAAAAGTGTCCCATTATTTTATGAACCCCTATGAAAAGAAAAAAATGCCAATTACAAACTATGGTTTGTAGGACAAATTGATTTCAGAGACATTATATTTTTGAAAAGTGTTATAGGGCTGGGGATGTAGCTTTGTGGTAGAGTATTTGCCTAGCACATACAAGGTCCTACATTCAATGTCTAGTACTACCAAAATGTGTTATAGAACTGATGAAATATAGATTATAAAGTACTTAATTTTTATGGTTTATATGCTGTTATATATCTTTTATCTGGTGAAAGCAGACTAATGGTTCAAGTTCCCCTGACAGGTTCATGTTCATAGCAGACCACAGTTTGCTATCAAAGTTTTATAATGCCATCTGTTAAGATCATATTCATCTAATTCCATGCTCATCAAGCAAGTAATTTGGTGTTTCTGGCACCCTCCTTTGTACAGGAAGGGAACGTTTTGACCAGTCTGCCTGAGTATTCATGCCATTATGCTTGGCAGTCAGAACTTTTACTGTAAATTAATACTAGTGTCAGGCTGGGGATTTAGCTCAGTGGTTCTGCTGCCTGCCTCGAAAGCACGAGGACCCAAGTTCGATCTCCAGTACCAAAAAAAAAAAAAAAAATTAATATTAGAGTCTTATAAACTTCATCTACCTGAGCTTGATTAACTCTAGTTAAACTGTTTTCAGCCTGAAAAGCTAAAAGCCAAGTCCTGGGAGAAAATTACTCTACTGCATTACTATCATCAGGTGTGTTAATCAGCTTTCTGTTACTGAAACAAAATACCTGATGCAATCAATTTAAAAAGAGGAAAGAAAGGTTTATTTTGCCTGTAGTTTCAGTGCAGGGTCAGTTGGCTTGGTTGGTTTTGGATCAGCAACAAGGCAGTACATCATGTAGGGAGTGGGTGGTAGAGCAAAGCTGCTCTCTTCATAGTCAGGACACCAAAAGAGAGAGGAAGAGTAGGAGAAGATACTAGTTTCATTTTTGAAGGCACAAATCTAATGATTTGAAAGATCCCTCACTATACCCCAGTTCTTAAAGTTGCCACAACCTCCCCATACCACCAACCACAGGGAATTTGGGGGGACATTTCCAATCCAAACCTTAACACCAGATGAGACACTAGTTGAACAATAAGCTGACCTCTTTCTTTGTTAATAGTCAAATGCAAATGGAATTTTGAGCATGTGACTTTTGACTTGTCTTACCATAAAATATTTGAGGAATGAATGTGTTCTGTTTGCCTTTACATCATCCAACAGGTACTGAACGATATCTGTAACAATGTAGACACTGAATATTATGAGAGAGGCTGGCTGTACATTTTCAGTGCATTTTTCTAGTCTGAGTGGAAAGCACTAAATTCATCAGCTGTATAGAGACCATACCGCAGACATTCTGAAGGTGAAGTAATCAGGCATTCAGAAATGAACCTGATGGACTTTATAAAATAAATTATGATGACCTAGAACAGTTGTTGCACACCTATGGCCCACATGCTGCAGCAGGCACACAGAGCCCTGTCAGGATGCAAGCCCCAATGAAGGTTGCCCTAGAAAAGGTCTGACAAAGATCACATCAATTGTGCAAAAGTACACCAAATGCAAACTTTTGCCCTTCAATAAAAAGCTGTTTGTATCATTGAAATCTCTGTTATTGTGTTTTTCTTTTAAGACAAAAGGTGTTAATGTATGAGTTGTTTTTCCTAAACTAAAGCCTCAGTATTCAGGTTTAACCGCAGGGTTGACACTTTGCAATAAACAAGTGGGTTTTGGGTTGCAGTTTGGGCACTCAGTTTCTAAAAGGTTCGCCATCACTGTCCTAGAATAAAAAGAGAAATGCATATAAAAAATAAACCAGATGTTAGCCTCTTATAATTTTAGACCCCTTTTGTGTGTGTGTGTGTGTGTGTGTGTGTGTGTGTGTGTGTGAGAGAGAGAGAGAGAGAGAGAGAGAGAGAGAGAGAGAGAGAGAAATGTAGGCTCTCTGTGCTGGTCAGGCTGGCCTCAAACTCAAGATCCTCTTGCCTCAGACTCCCAAGTAGCTGGGATTATAGGCATGTGTCACATTGCTATTTCTAAATGCTTCCTAAATCTATTCTTCAAAGGTTGCAACTACCATTCTTCTTCTTCTTTCAATATATTTAGAAAACTGAAGTAATACTTGATAGTGACAATATTTGTTTCTAAGAGATTTAGTTTCATTTACAATTAAACTAATGACTCTCAATCCAACTTACACATTTGTACAATTATATGTCCCAATTTTTTATTCTTTTTTTTTTTTTGGTACCAGGGATCGAACTCGGGTCCTTGCGCTTGTGCAGCAGGCAGTGAAACCACTGAGCTAAATCCCTGGCCTTGTCCCAATTTTTTATTACAAAGAAAATCAATA
Organism: Heterocephalus glaber; assembly: GCF_053883595.1. NCBI lineage: Eukaryota > Metazoa > Chordata > Mammalia > Rodentia > Bathyergidae > Heterocephalus > Heterocephalus glaber. The sequence goes on along the minus strand of NW_028258296.1, from coordinate 26,076,676 downwards.
TATAATTTAATACATTGGCCTACCATTTCACATTCCTTTTCTTTATTAAAGCACATGGGATAGCTGAAATTACAGATGCCTTTTTTCCTTTGATGGATCTCAATGAAATGTTATAGAACATCTGTAATCTATCATTGGAAAAAATAAACAACAAAGGCATTTCTCAAGTTTGATGTGTGTGGAAGTTCAATGAAGGTCTAGGAGGGTTGGTTTTCACCAGGAGAATGCTAGCTGGTTAGTTGCTAAGAATTCTTGAGCAGTGGTAGTTACCTGTAGCTTGATATTAATTTCTCGGTTTTGTGTGTGCAGTTGCTTGATCTTGTCAATTTTTCACAGTTGATGAGATTCAGTGACTTTTTCCCTTTCTCTCCTTTTCTTTTACTACTGAACCTATTGTACTGAGATGAGTCACTCCACTGATCTTGTCTTTACCAATGTCACCAATGATCTTGTACAGTTAGTGGACACTCCTATCTTTTATGATGTCTTTGCTACATTTACTCAGAATGTACAGAATGCGCATCAGTCTCATTTCCTTTTCCTCTAGGGCATAAAGTAAACTACTGTTTTCCCAGCCTTCCCCTGCAATTCAGTGGGGACACATGACTAGAGTGCTGACTAGTGAAAAAAGAGAAGTGTTATGCTAAGATATGATGGAAAGAGTTTAGGTCCCTGAGTAAATACTGCAAGGCATCCACTCCTTTCCAACTGACTGCAGTGGAGTAGGATAAGAACAAGAAATGAAGCGTACCGTGTTAAGCCACTGAGATCTGGGGTTATTTGTAATAGCAGTAAGCTATTATGAATGTATCTTTGGCTTCTGTTGTGCTACTCTTGCTTGGATTTCTGTCTTATCCCCTTGTCCCTTTGTTTATTTTCTTGGACTTCTCTACTCATTGCTTAAACTTTTTTTTTCTTTTGGTACCAGGAATTGAACTCAGGACCTTGAGCTTGCAAGGCAGGTGCAATGCCACTGAGCTAAATCTCCAGCCCCTTAAACCGTTTTTTTTTTTTTCCGGTTTGGGACTTTTTATTTTGCTATTTGAAAACAAGAAACAGATTTCATTTTGAATATTTGGTTCTTGCTATTTAAAAAACATATGAAATCTTTGTAATCAAAGATGTAATATACATATTTTGAATTTAGTCCACACAGTTCCAAGAAGAATTTAAACTGGAGGACCTGAAGAAGCTAGAGCCAAGTAAGTTTTCTTACACCTTTCAGTGATATTCCTTTATAAAAAAAGTACTTTATCGGTTACAGACATTAACATTACTTAGCATACATGCAGATCGGATGTATCCCCTTAATATTTAGTCCTGTGTGATCTTTTCTGCCCTTTTAAAATTCCTATAGTATTTAGAGTGCCTGTTGTTTGCATTGCATCTTCACTGTAGAATGTACTTCATCTAGATATCTTTAAACCTTACTTTGTCTTGATGGCTTTCATAGGACCTCGGTCTAGTCCAGAGGGGACGCACAATGACAGTCATTGATCCACTGCATGTCATTGACAGGTGCAGTGTGGCTGTTGGGCTGTGCTATAAAATATTTCCTTGCTACCTCCTTTTTTCCCATCTTTAAAACTTTTTGAAGTGAACAGTTTCTTCAAATATTTTGGTTGTTAGGGTCCTGCCAAATAATGTCTATTTCCTGGTTCAGATGAATGCCCTGCCCTCTTCAGAGAAATGTCTGCAGTGTGGGCAGAGCTGAATAGAAGGCTCAGTGAATGGAAGTTGAAATACTCCCCTTCCACTGAGACAAGATTAGCCATCTTAGTTCTTTATGTAAATGGGGAGTAGGAGATTTCCTTTATGCATTTTAAAGTCAGCTTTCTAAGCAGCGAATCATAAAGTCTTGGCATTTATGATCAGAAAGGAGTTTTAGGTGTGGGGTCTCATACTCTCGCTGTGCAGTTGAAGATCCAGTTTCACTCTGACCCTGACTCTGACCCTGTGTCTCAGGACACTGGTCAGCTGAGCTCCCTTCACACTGTTGCAGTTCCTTTGATGTTTCTGTGCCCTTAGATTTCATGATCTCTTCCCGAAAGCATGCTCAGCAGTTTCTCCCGTTGTCACACAAGATCTTCTGCTGGATGTTCCTTCAAGCAGCAGCCCTTGCAGAGCACTCAGATGAGCAGAAGCCTCCCAGCAGCTCACTGGCCACATGGCCCAAGACCACGACCCTGCCCTGTACCATGAGCATACACTGGGCCACTAACACAGGCCCTCTCGGCTCAAGCTCCAGAGAGATGACTGATCCACGTGTTGTTAGTGGAGGATCAAAGTAAATCTTTGATGGTCTTGTGTGTGTATGTAATTCTGAGTTCATCAAAGCTGAGCACTTGTTGAGATAATTATCAAGAATTAGACCTTTTCTAAGCTTGTCCTTGGTCAAGCCTCTCTTTTTTTTTTTGAGACAGGGTCTCACTGTGTAGTTCAGGCTGGCCTTGAACTCCCAGCGATTCTCCTGCCTCAGCCTCCTGAGTGCTGGGATTACAGGTGTGCATCACCATACTTGGCAATCAAGCTTCTTCTAAGGAAAATCAATGAATGTCCCATTAAACATTTTTTTATATAAGGTTCCAGGGCCCACAATTTTCATTTTCTACATGTGTTCCATGAACAAGCTCACACATGCTTATGGTTTTATCTACTTCTAATAAGCTGATAGCAGAATAGTAAATACATTCCTAAATATTAGATACAATTTTTACTAAATATGTGTATACTAAATTGTTATGGTTTGTATCTAGATGTCCCCTCAAAGCCTCATGTGCTCATAGGTAGGGCTTTTCAAAGGTGGCTGGATCTAGGGTGTGTGAATGTGGATTAAGGGTGTGAAAATTAAATTAGTCCACTGATTGGTTTAGCATTGTTTGGGTGTGGATGATGGGAAGCACAAAAGGCTTGTAGCCTGGAAGGATAAAAGGGAAAGGGAGGTTTGCTGCTGTTGCTGGCTGCTTACTGTCTGTCTTGCCATGGATTGTCTCTCCTCTGTAATACCCCTTTGCCATACCATATTGTTTTAGAGCCAGCTGATTATGGACTGTAAACTTTACAAACTGTGAGCTAAATAAACCTTTCCTCCTTTAACTTTGGGTATCAGGTATTTTGTCCCAGTGATGAAAAAAGTAACTAAGACATAAATCTATTTTATATCATGTTTTAACTATGATTTCAAAATCTTTTTTTTTTTTTGGTACCAGGGATCGAACTTGGGACCTTGTGCTTTTGAGGCAGGTGGATGCCACTGAGCTAAATCCCCGGCCTTCAAAATCTTTTTATCTACTTCCTCATCTCCCCCACTCCCTGGTAAGTTGAGTTTATGTATCTTTCCCCCTCTAATTTTATGTATCTTTTATCTAGTTCTTTCACTGAACTATAAAAACTTCTCATTTATTCTACTTTATTGAGTATCTACAAGGAATTGTCTTTTTTTCTGGTGGTGTGTAGTACAGTGCCTTGCACAGAGTAAGCAATCAGTGAACATTGCTTGATTTAAACAGAATTATTTATTGCATAGCTGCTATATGTTATGCTGTGTTAGGGTCAGTGTGAAATGAAAATAAATATAAAATCTGTTTTGTTTTCTTCATCTCTCTCTCTCTCTCTAAACACATCCCTATTCCTAATCCAATGGATAAATATACTGAACTATTTGCAGTTTACAAAAGTGACTTGACCTATGGTTTCGGTACTATAGTTTTGGGGGACCCAGAACTAGTGCGGCTCTAAGCAAGCCCAAAACTTAATTTCACTTAGTTGTTAGGACTGTAGAATAACTAATGCTTAAATTTTTCTTTTTGGTCTAGAATTCAGATGTATTAGAATATGGACACTTCTTAAATTTTTATCCAACAATGAACTGTATTTTCTTTTTGAGTAAGTCATTTGAGACTATAGCTTACTCTGTATAATTTATTAGGTAATTATTCACTGGAATAATTAATGGATTCATGTAGTGTGATAATATTGCCATAGTTTAACATATTAGCAGTAGCCAGATCTTACTTTTCCTTTCTTTTTTTTGTTTGTTTTTTTGGTACCGGCAATCAAACTCGGGACCCTGCACTTTCGAGGCAGGCAGCGGAACCACTGAGGTAAATCCCCGGCCCTTTTCTTTACTTTCTTAAAAAGATTTTTCATGATTTTATTCAAAGTGAGTAGATGTCCCCATGAATTTTCTCCCGTAGTCAAACTGTTTTCCACATGTGATTTTCATTTTCAACTGCATTTTTCTTTTAATGTCTTTAAATATTTGGTGTTGAGCTACCTAACTGGTCCTTTGATTTTCCCAGTTGCTTTTTCTTTTCTCTCTCTTTTTGTTTGTCTGTTTGTTTGTTTCGCACTACCAAACTCAAGCCTTTTGTGCTTAAGTTTTCTCCTGTTCATAGTGTCTGAGATGTTTTGTTTATAAAGAGTTTCATTAATCATTACTACTTCATAATTGCTACTATTACTATTATTACCACTTATATACTATTATTGTTCAAGTGTAAATTTCCAGTATAGTTTCATCAGTGAGACAGGTTCCTGATCATGGATAGTATCTGAGTGGTAGTGTTGGTGCTGTGATCCATCTGCACATCAGTCAGTCAGTGGTGTGCATTCACAAGAGTTTGTTTTTGTTATTGGTAGCTGCTTTTGAAGTGATATAATGTGAGAATTTCCATATTGTATAATATTTTTATTTGTTGTAAGTACCAGAGTAAACCAGGAATGTCGTTTTGATGGATCGTGTGTATAAAATTACAAGGAAACCACTCGACCAACTGGCCGAAAATATAGGCAGATTTATATTTTATGATGTATCTACTTGTATAAATAAAGGAAAAATTGCATTTTGAAAGAGCACAAAGAGCTGTGTGACTGACAAAATGACCACACTGCTTTTGGCCTTGTTGGGTTGTAATGAAATTGAGCAAATTAGAGCAATGCCTGGTACATAATAAGTATTCAGAAGTGTTAGCTATTAACAACCGGTGAAGCAATTGGTGTATTTTGTCAAGTATCTTTGTTTGGAATTCATGTTTGTTAAGGATGAAATCACTAATCTACAGGAAAGAAAATGTCAAATAAATGCATTTATAATGTATTTTTCTGTGCGTGTCAATAACATCTTGAGGGTTTGGAGGAGCATAGTTTATGATAGTTGCTCAGTTTAAACTTTTTAGTGAGAAAACAGGTTTAATTTTTTAATGAGAAATCAGAGAAGTCAAAGAACTGAAGGCAGGACTAGTAGATTCCTGACGAACTTTTTGTTTATCTTAAACGGTAGCAACTTCTTGTTCCCTCAGTTCAAAAGTAAAGAGCTCCTAATCAGTGTTTCTCTGCCCTCAGAATCCTGTGGTGAATGCCTGTTAAAAAGGTTTTACAAGACCTTCTAGGGGTCCACTCATTTCTTTGCAGGATTAAATAGCATCTCAGATGCATCTCATATAACTTTCCTTTGGAGAACCATGGCACATTCAATAATGCAGAGAGCATACTCACAATCAACTGAACCAAACCCAGGACATCTTTTAGGGTAGGCTGTCCTGGTGACTGAGAGCCACTAGGTACTTTGCCTCGCTATCTGGCCTCTCCCAATAGGCTTAAGATCCCAAAACCGTCCTCTGCCTCTACTCCACAGTTATTACTCCCAAGTGTCGCATTCTTTAGCTGTTTTCCTCAATAGTAGGGAAAAAAGGTGGGGGGGCGCGTTTGGGCTCGCTAGAGGTTGTGGAAACCAAACATGGGGCTGTTCCACCTTAAAGGGCCTAGGCATGCCTAGTGTTTGGGTCTTGCAGAGTTTGGGCACCACCATATTTGGATCGTGCCTACTTTGGGGCGGGAACCTCCTTGGGAGTGATTAGGTCAGCGCTGGAGGAGGTGACCTTGTTTGGTTTCTGGCACCCGAGAACAGTGGTGTACTGTTCCTGCTGACCCCGTTTGTCTAATTGGCCCAGACTCTCCACCAGCCGAGGTTGCCCAAGAGCTCCTCGCTGGCCACCCCCGCTGCCCGCGCCCGAGCAGAGGCGGGAAAGCCGCGCGCCTGCGCCGTGGGAACCGGGCCCGGAGGCGAAAAGCGGGGAGCGGAGGGGGGCCGCGGCAGCCGGGTAGCGTACAGAGCGGCGTGTGACGCGGGGACGCCGCGCGCTCCCAACGTCGCCCCGGTTTGACGCACACGGCACCAAACTGTGAGTTTCAGGGGTTATTTGGTCGGATTAGCCGAGACCTGAGTGGGTTTCAGGCCTCTGGGCTGTGGCGACAGCGGGACTGAGGGTGGTGGAAAAACTTGGGGGACCCGGTCTGCGGCGCTCGGGCCCGGGGAGCTACGCCCTAGGCTGGGTCCCAACCATCCAAAAGGACGCATTTTGCCGCACAGGCTAAGATGGCGGCGGCGGCCGAGGAGGCGGAGTTGGTGCTACACAAGGAACCCGGGCCCCGGGTTCGGGGAGGCGGCGGCCGCGGGGGGCCGCGGAGCTTGAGGTGAGCGGCAGTCGCCGCTGCGGGGCGGGCCTCTCGGGGGCGGGGGGCCTTTCCGCCGCGGCGTCGGAGGATCCGGGAGCGGACACAAAGGGGCTGAGCTGGGCAGTAGACTTGGGGGTTTTGTTTAGTCACATGAAGCTGAGCAGCCAGTGAGCAGTCGGGGGAAGGGGCCGAGATCAGGCTGCTTGGGGAGCCTGGCGGTCGCCATTGCAATGCACTGAGTAACGGGGCGGTCCGAAGGCAGTCGCCAAGCCAACCCCTCTGCCTTCGAGGCTGCTCGGTCCTAGCCAGAGGCGCCGGCTGTGGCGTGAACTATACACACCCCTCCCTTGACTTGGGACGGGACCGCATAGCTCTCCCCTCCCCCGTTCTGCAACATCTTGTGCCGCTAGGTGCCTGGGAAGTAACAGCCAGAGGTAAATCGCTTGAAGTATTCGGGTTGCCAGGGGCTTGGTGGGTGTCCAGCTAAAGCTTTTTGCCTCTCCAGGTCTGATTCCCTGGCCTTTGTGTCCCTGGGAGCTTAATCTCTGCCAGAGGAAAGCAGGTGTGCTCCACTTCTCCCGTGAACCTGAAGATGAGTTGTCCCAGACCCTTCTCAGTGATTGGAAACTTAGGTGGTGGAGCTAAAGGTTTCTTGTTACGGGACTGCCACAGACGACTCTCGTGTTGGGATCCATCCATGGTTTAGCGACCTTAGTGGAAAAGTTTTCCTCAACTGTTTTAAGTAATATTGACTTCAATATAGTTGTTATAAAACATATATATTTAGATTTCAGATTTTATGTGATTATTAAACTCAGCGAAGGGATACATATAATTGAGGCCTGAAATGATGGTACTGTTTTGTGTACAAGTTAATCGCAACAGAAATACCCCACCACCATCATCTGTTTTGGCTGCTCTTGACTAACGCCAAGTTTGTTGCATCTGGGTGATGTTTTAGATTTGCCTTAATCCTGTATCTTCAGTAGTGTAGTTAAATTGTTAGGTCCCACAAGAAGCAGAAAGCATTTAAAAAAATAGACAACTAAAGTTCCTCAGAGAAAGGAAGTCTGCACCTTGCCTTCAGTGCCATGTGTAAGTATCACGGGAACTTGATGTGACCAATATTTTATTTTGGTAGGTTTGGTAAGAAAAAACTTTTTTGTAATGATTATAATTTAGCTTAGACATTTTAATAGGTGAAACATGAATGCTTAACTAGTATTAATGGAGTGGTATGTATACTACCCTTAAAATCATAGCTCTGTAAGTTTTAGAATTTAACAATTTAAAGTTATAATGCAAGAACTTCATATTTTTATACAGTAATTAATTAATATTGAAGTACCAATTTCAGAGCATCAGATGTTTTGGGTTTTCCTTTAACATAATTACCTGAAGGGATATTTAAACGTGTTTAGATCATTAACTTAAGTTTCTGTGTTAAAAATAAAATTTAAACTTTTTAAAATTACTTAAAACTTTACTTTATTTCTTTTCAGATACATATCCCCCCACTTTTTTTCTAATAAAGAAAAATCTTGTACTAATGAATAGGAGATATTAATTATTAGCAAAATGTATTCCTGGATCATACAGTTTTACGGTGGAAGGAATCTCAACCACAATTCTTACCTGCTTCTCTTGCAATGTAGTATGGATGCTTAAGTTAATGGCATAGTGGAAAACTGTCATTCAGTGTCTATCCCATTTCTGTTTTCTTTGCCATATTGCTGGGACGAGAAGGTGAATATCTACAACTAATAATGATTAAAAATAAAACAAGGGAGTATCACTGAAAATACTTGTTAATTAAATACTATCACATTAATGAGAACTGTGACGGTAAGTTAATTTTCATTTAATGTTATGTGGTGACTTAGTTTTTGAAGTGATTTTCAATGAAATCAGATGAAAATACAGAAATTTCACAGTAGAATAACTTAGAAATTTTGAGATTTTTCCAAAAGCAAATGACCCAGTAATTTAAATTAAAAGGGAACACCAAATACTTGTTGAATTTCTAGGAAAGTATGAAATAACTGCCAGTTATTGCCAGTTGTTACCTAAGAAATGAGATAGATGCAGAAAGTAGTCCTTTTGGTTGGATAAACAAACATGCCACTTAGACTGCTCCTTTTAAAAACAACTTTTTGGAACCTACTACTACTACTTTACTACTGTAAAGTCTGTTGGGAAATTCAGCCAGTAGTAGAATCATTTATGGTTGGATCCCACAATGATATTTAACTTTTTTGGATATCAAATTTGGCAAAACCAGTTGTTTTAAGGCTCTAATCAGTCATGTAAGGTGCTTTTTACACTTTATTTTGGCCAAAAGGCCGAGAAGCAATGTGTAAGGTGCTTTTTAATTGATTTTTCTGAGAATGTTGATAGCTGTTTCATAATTTTCAACACTGAGTAGATTTAATTACACTCTAGTTTGATGATTACTGTTACTTTCACGTTATCTAATTATAAAGTGAGGTTGTCACCTGTAAACCTTAATGTTTTCTGGGTTTAGTTTGTCATTCAGGTTATAGGAAAGAATTCGATTGATTTCAGACAGTAAATGGGTAGCAGAGAGTCACAAGATGGTGGAGATACACATACTTTAGAGGAAATTGAAGTACATCTTTCTATTGTCCCAAAGACCCTGGATTGTTTAGGGTTACTTATTTAGGCTCTTTTCACTTGTGACTCTAGGAGGGAAAGAGTGGATCTTATTATGTGGGATGCCTTTTTTTAGGACTGCTTTTCATACAGATAACAGGCGGTTGTAGTTAGCAGCAAACTGTAGAAATTGGCACGTTGAATTATCCAACCGTAATTTATAGAACACTAGTTTCTATAGTCCTTTTTTAAAAAAGTGTTTTTACATGTTTTAAAAAATGGTAGCCTTGTAAAATAAAATATGAGAATGAATAATGATATAATAAAATTTAGATACTCAAATGAGCACCTAATGTTTTTTACATTTAATCTCTGGTATAGAATGTACATGAAGAATCTGTAAGGATTGAACAAAGTTATAATGTACAGCTTTGATTGAAGTAGTTCCAGAAGTATTTTTGATTCAGGTTTATTAGAGGGCAGTAGCTACTTTTAATAGAGTGAGCCATTTATACCATTGAGTTTTAAGAGATTGAAAATCATCAAACTGATTCTAGCACTGGCTCACCCTGCTGGTTGGCTGAAGTCTTTCACCTCTTTCCTCTTATATGCAGTACCACATGAGACTTAGGTTATGGAACACCAAATTCCATTCAGTCTTAAGGGAGGCGGAGTCTCTGTGAAAAAGATGTTTCTTTCTTTCTTTCTTTCTTTCTTTCTTTCTTTCTTTCTTTCTTTCTTTCTTTCTTTCTTTCTTTCTTTCTCTCCCCCCCTCTTTCTTTCTTTTTCTTTCTTTCTTTCTTTCTTTCTTTCTTTCTTTCTTTCTTTCTTTCTTTCTTTCTTTCTTTCTTTCTAGGTGTTTTCTTATCAGGTCTCAGTTGGTCCACTCTCATTTTTTATCTCAGATCTGCCAAAGTTAAACTCTGGATTTATTTCCTTTCTGAACTTACTAGGAACTCATGCAATTATGGAATTAGAATGTTTTTGTATTTTTAAATTCAAGATAAGAAACCCTTTGACAGTTGAGAGCTATTAGCAGGAAAAACAAAAATTCCTGTGAGATGACTTTCCAGGAGGAGAAAAGCAGAGGATTTCAAGAGGAAGAGGAGAAACCTGCCAGAGGAGAAGCAATAGCAGAGCACACTTCTCTTGGGTGGCAGAAAATGAGACTCGATTCAAGTTAGCTTTCCTAAGAGTTTCTTTTCAGTTTCCCTCTACTAATCTTTATCTTACCTCTTCTGTCTGAAAGTTGTAGCCTTCCTATTCATTTAAGATTATTAAATTTGTGATATTATAAATAAACATATACAATAAGTGATTCGTTCCATGAAATTTAATTCTATTAGTCTAGATTGTGGTAGAATTTAAATTGCTTAGAGTGATATGTTCAGATTTTATGTGTTAAGCCTTTTAGTATGTATAACATTTAAGTTGAAAGTACAGTGCTGTAAGATCTTTCTTTTTGCTTGGTCTGGAGATTGAACCGAGGGCTTCTAGTATGCACTTTACCACTGAGTCAAACCTTCAGTCCTGTAAATACTTTCTGTATAAACTATAGAAACATAAATATGTTAAGAACTAAATAATTGAAATTTTTATAACACCTAATAAAGTGTTAAGATTAAAGTACAGTTTACAAAGAATGTTTACTTGTATTCTATCAATTATTTAATTTTTTAGAAAGGTGAATATTTAAATTTTTATGGGTTTATTTCATTTGCAAGCTTATTGCATATATGTGTATGTGTGTGTGTATATATATATATATGTATATATTTTTTTTTTCCGTCAATTTCTTGAGGAAGTTGTTAAATATAACTAGTGCCTAAAAGTACCACTTATTGGGGAGGGACAATGATTCCCAGTTTATTGTTGAATGGTTTATGACAGTAGATAAAAGTCTTTCCAAAGTTGGAATTGTGTTTTGCTTAATACTGACTCACTGACTGTTTTACACACAAACACACATTATATATATACATACATATAGAATCACAGTTGACATTTGTAAACATTTATGTGTAAGGCATCAGAAAAAGATAAAGTTTAAAAGTGTATGCCTTGAAGTAGAACCGGCAGTGTTCAAATTTAGCATTATAAGCACTAGACAAGTAGATTTACTGATAAATACCATCTTTATAGAGGTTTAGAATTACAGAATTCATGTAAAGTCCTTAGCTTTCTGGCAGACAATGAATGCAGAGCAATTGTTAGTAATAATAATTATTGTTATTATCATCATTTATTCTTTCTAAAGTAACTTGGAATTTCTACCCTGTGGTCATTTGGGATTGTATGCTTTTGCTAGTGTTCCATTTTAGGCCATGCCTATAAAGACCGTTAATAAAGTGAGAGGCAGGAACCAGGTTAAATATTTCAGAAATTCGTTCCATTTTATTACTGTCAGCTGATGAATAGGTGTGCTTGGGAATGAGTTCATTTTAGTGAAATTATTTCCCAATCAGGTGTTTGTCTTTGTTATAACATCCCAAATTTCTTCACCTTCCTTTAAATTGTGGTGGTGGTGACCATTAGTATTAGTAGAGAGGAGAGGATGAGTAACTACGGAAATTTGTATGTAATGAACAACTGAGTGAGGAGTGGCTGACCTCAGAGCTGGTTTGAGGAGAGGGATGTAATTTTTCCATTGGATAGCCTAAGTTAGGGGAATTTCTCCAAACAACATTTCCTTTTGCTATTTTCCTCTCCACAGTTTTCTTGTTTTGTGTATGTCTGTGCTAGTATAATGTTAGTTACCTTTTTCCCTCTTTTTTTCCTAGTACTTATCCCCACTACAAATTTTAAGCTTATACGCAAAATCATAAATGGTAGCTAGTAAAAATAATTTTAAGTTTACATAGGGAGGTGTGTTTAGTTTTATATATGTATGTACATTATAGTTAGAAGTTTCATTTATGTTTAAAAATATTTTTAGCAATTTGAAAATGAAGGAGGGAAAATCACCCATGGACTTCCACCATTATTTATTCATATAAGAGGGGCTAATATTGACTTTAAATATGATATGCTACTTCTAATGCTATGATGTATATATTCCCATTTCACATGTTAAGGAAACAAATTTCAAACTTAGGTCATAAGAATGGTAAACAATGAGGCAGCCAAACTTAAACCTAGGTTCTATCTTGATTCTAGAGACAAGACCTTTCTTTTCTTGAATGTCTGTCCTTTTACCTAGTTGTTATATGGTTTGTAATTTTTATCTCCTGATTTGAAAACTTACTATAAAAGTATTTTTTCTGCCTACCCTTATTTCAAGTGCTGTCTTATTGCACACATTGTTTATTCATACCATCATATAAAGGCTCTTTGTCTTAACTTCTGGACATTGACACAGTGATATTGGCCAAAATGGAAACTGCCTTTTTCTTCACTGAGTTATTAAGATCAAGCTTAGTCAGAACTAGTTTCCAGTGGGTTAGGATTACTACAGGTTTAATTATGTATCTATCCTTTCTGTTGGGATGTTTAACTCAAAGTTGAATATAAGTAAAATATAGATGACATACTTGATTTATAGTCATCTGAGAACGTTTTTTATTTTTACACTGAAATACCTTAACCTTCCTTGTTAAAAATGATATTAAAATTAAATATTTGTAGATTTATAAATTAAATGGACACTTGGATCCTATTTAGTTACTATTAGTAATTCTTAATATAATATTTAATTTGTTTGAAAAGAATATTTTACTATAGAATTCTTATATTTACATTACGATGACATATATTAAAGGATAATATGTATGTGAAGTAGGGCATGTCTTAATTTTGGCCAATTTAGTTATTCTGCAATGTTTACATCTTTCAAAACATGTTGTATATGAAAATTATTTACAATTTTATTTTTTCAAAAGGAGAAAAAAATTTAGGGGCATGAATAAATAGACTCTACAGGTCAGCACTGCCAAATAGGAATATAGGTTGATCCACAAACACAACTTACAATTTTCTGTAGCCACGTTAAAGAAATTAGGGAAATTTTATTAATATATCTTATTTTACCCAGTAGATCTGAAGTGCCATTTAAACATAATTGAAACATCTTGTGTACTGTTTTTCATATGAAGACTTCAAAATCCATGGTTACTACATACTTAAAGCACATCTCAGTTCAGAGTAGCCAGACTTCAGGTGCTCAGTGGCCACACTATATCAGACGGTGTAGGTATAGAAAATTCCATTGGGGGAATAGAGAAAGGATAAAGTAAAAATTGAACTGAACCTGAAAGGATGACTGATAAAAGGAAATACTGGAGAAGAATATTCCTACCAATATATACTGAAGTATACACATTTTATGAATACTACCCAGTGAAATAAATTTACTTATTTATTTATTTATTTATGGTACCGGGGATCTAACTCAGGACCTTGCGCTTTTGAGGCAGGCAGCAGAACCACTGAGCTAAATCCCCAGCCCTAATTTTTTTGGGTACCGAGCATTGAACTCGGGACCTTGTGCTTGCATGGCAGGCAATGGATCCCAGTGACTTTTAAAAATATACCCAGGTTACTTCTGCCCAAATCAAGATATAGAACATTCTCTGCACTGAAAGAGATACCTTGTGTCTCTTCCCATTAATTCCTGCTCATAGATGTAATCACTGTTTTGGCCTCTATCAGTATATATTAGTTTCCCTTTTTTCTTAGCTTGCTTATGATATATTTGTCCTTTCCAAAAGTAGTAAGAGCTGATTCCTGAATCTCTTCTCTGTCCTTGTTTGGCGTTGCTGTATGAATTTAGACATAAATCATATGATTGTTGGTACTGTAGAGGTGTTTCTTAGTTTTCATTAATAGTAACCCTTACAGATTAGTTTTATGACCTGAAAATCCACTTAGAATGTAAAGATTTGAATTGCCTCCACAGATAACGTAGTCGTCTGACTTGCTTTCATTGCACTATTCTCAAGGCACAAAGCCTAGAAATAGATGGAGGAAGTCTTGGATTGCCTTCTTACATAGATGCCTTTTGGAGCCTTTTTTATAGTATATTCTAGGGAGTATGTAAGTTAGCTTTTAGGCATTTAGGGTTGCTTAATAGGGTATTATTGTGATTTTAGCAGTAGGATTAAATAAACGTGTTTCTTTTTACAGGTAGGTGTCTACCTCTTAACCAAAAAGATTTGACCTTTGTTTATGTATAATTAAAATATTATCTCATAGACTTGCATAAAAGATTAAATGGTTAAAACCCATGAAGGAAGCTTATAAACAGAATTAAAATGGTGTTGTTGGTCGTGATACTTCTAGCAGTTACTTATAGTAATTCTATTTGAATTTGTTTTGTTTTTCCAAATGCAGTTAATAGTTCCATTATTAAATTGGTGCTTATGGGAAAAATTTTCTGAAATACAGATTACTTACAATAAAGTAGTAAAGAGTACACAATTACTAAAACATGTATCTTCATACTTTTGAAGAACTGATACATTTTGTAAATTGTGTAGAAATTTTCTCATTCACATTTGGATTATGAATGCTTTTGAGTTTGAATGAAAATTTTTACACCTTATAAAAGTGTTGCCTTTTGGAATTTTTAGTAAGTTTAATGTACTACCACTCCAAGAATTTCAGTAGCCGTCTTGAAGAAATTAAGATTAAACATCTGTTAACTTTTCCTTTTGTAGGTTTTGTTTTTTGTTTTTGTTTTTTTGAGACAACATATCTCTATGCAGTTCAGGCTGGCTTTGAATTTACTGTGTACCCCCAGAATGGCCTTGAACTTGCTGGGATTCTCCTGCCTCAGTCTCCCGAGGGCTGAGATTACAGGTATTCGCTACCATGCCTGGCAATCTTGTAGGTTTTGTGAAGTATAAAAGGATAAAGCAAAATTTGTTTTTATCTGAAATATTAAGACGTTGTACATAGCTCTTGGGAAGTAGATTTAGAAAAATCACAAAACAATGTTATAGCTTTAAGAGCTGGCTTCTGTTTTTAGTTTAGTTTTGTTTTTTGTGCCAGGCATTGAACTCGGGACCTTGCTCCTGCAAGGCAGGCAGCGGCACCACTGAGCCATATCCCCGGCCCATGAACTGACTTCTGTGGTAGAAAAAAAATTAAGAGTATGTCTGTTTGCATACTATATTTGCATTTGGTTTTGAGAGATTTGATTACAAAAAATCTTGTGCTACTGTAATTCCCCAATCTTTTTTCACTTGTTTTAGCTTGGTTGGTTAAAATTTACTGAGTACTTTAATAAGAACAGGATACAGTTCCTGCTTCAAAGAGTTCATGGATCTAAGATACAACTTGAAGGGTGCTTAATACATTTCAGTTACTGAGCTGACATAAAGTATAAATAATTTTTTGTTGGAAGGTATGCGTATTTGAACTTAGGACCTTGTGCTTGTGAGGCAGTCACAGTGCCACTGAGCTAAATCTCCGGCCTCAAATATAAGTAATATAAGAGTGGCTTAATAAAACTTCTTGGCAGAAAATAATTTTTTAGCTGGATTTTGAAGAAATGGTATATATAGATTGGTGGAAAGTAGATTATCAGGTAGTGAGAAGGGAACTTTAAAAAGGACTGAAATGACAATTGTGGAATGCAAATATTTTCCATGGGTTAGAGTATTTTAAATGAACGTAATGAAAAATAAACGATTAAGATTGTGGCATGATTAGAAATTAGAAATAAGGAGTTCTGTGAAAGTTCATTGATTAGCATTTCATGAAGAAGTGTGAAAAATTGAAGTGAGGAAGTCCAGTTAGAAGTTATTATCTTTGTGGTTTGGGTAGGGTATATTAAGAGTAAGTACAAACATTACAAGTTTTTCATTTTTTGGTATTCAAAATAAATTTATTTGGAGATAACAGTTTGCATATGAGTTATGAGATACATCTGACTTTTTCTGTTATTACAAACTCACTGACTTCAGCTTTTTTTTGGTTACGTTTGGTTTGGAAACTTAAGTAAAAACCCAAGAAAGTTATGTTATAATTGCTGGTATTTTGAAATAAATATTTGGGCTAAATGGTAAAAGCTTGTAATGCTAAATTTTGAGTTATAACAGTGTATGTTAGTGTTCCCTAGCTTACACCTCTGTATGACTCCAGAGTTCTTGGAAATAGGCCTACCCTGACCTGCTTATTTTGTTTTGGTACTGGTAAGCTGAAAAGCAAGGAAAAATTACATGCAAGAGGAGTAGCAGTTTGAAAAGAGTGAGGGCTAGAAGAAAAAAATCGTTCTAAATACACTGCTCCTATTAAAATGCTTTATATGGGAAAGAAGTAGAGGAGATAGAGCTGATTTCCAGTGGCTGTGACTTTTCAAAAGTCTTGTGCTATGCAGTGAATATGATAGTGCCATTAACACAAATGGAACTCTTAACTAGACACTATTAAGTGGGAGTGTTTAACCCTCTCCCTGTTCATCTTATTTTCCAAGCTTGATTTACCAACTTTCAAGTTTTATTACCTGAGATTCTTCCAATAGCCTTTAAATTTTTATTGATTTCTTTCTTTTTTTTTGGTACCGGAGATCGTTTTATTGATTTCTTCTTGTCTCTTCTCTTTTAAAAATTGGATTAAAAATCTTCCTATTTTTTATGAGTCTTATTTAAACAAAATGACAAATGTTGAAAATTAAAAAATGGCAAGAGTACACTAACACTTGCAAGCAAAAGAGTGAAGTGACATGTTTTATATCAAGCAAAGGATAATTCCAAACAAAAAGGAAAACAACTTTTTAAATAAAAAATCAGGTCTGTTAAATAATATCAGTCTTGAATTTGTGTGACGAAGAAGCAGATAGCTTTGAAATATATACAGTATAACTTCTTTATAGATTGATAACATCAGTATTTAAATTTTAATTTACCTTTAGAATTTTATAGATCAAGTAAAAAAATTGTCAGTAAAAGTTTTGAATAGTAATATGTTTTACTTAAGGTATGTCAGACTTTGTTGTCACTAGAGACTACATATGTTAACATTTGTTTGATTTTCTTACTGTTTTATGTTGGCCTCAGAATTTATATTTAAGAGGATTTTGCAGGTCAATAGTAATTTTATTGTGGTATAGTAAAACTCAATTTTAGACCCAAAACTATAGCAACTATTTGGACTATTAAAACCCTATATCCTACCAAAACTTGAGCCTCAATTTTATACTATTTAGAAATGAACAACAGTGAGGACACGACAAATCAAAACTAATGAGCTGAATATTCAGTTGATCATGGGGGTTAAATAGCTACTTACTTGGTTTGCCATCACCCTCTCACTAGAATTATAATACGGTGATAATCTCACTTGTTGAACTCAATTCATTCCAAACTTGTGTTCAAACACTGAAACATTCTAATTGAACATATTTATCCCATAAGAAACAATGGAAATGGAAAGGGCCGGGCATTTAGCTCAGTGGCTCTGCGCCTGCCTTGCAAGCACAAGGTCCTGAGTTTGATCCCCGGTATCAAAAAAAAAGGAAAAAATGGAAAACCAAGTAATTACACTTGTACATTCATTTTCCAAGACTTTAACAGATTTCACAATGATATGTTTAACTATTGTGGTTCTCACAGTTTTCCTCTTAGCTTTACTGCTGGTATTACTTTCTTTGGGGCCATGATTATGATATTTTATGCAGATAAAGCGCAAAAACAATGCTGAATATTTTAACGCACTAACACTGCACGTTGTTTGGGTGAGAGATACGCTTAGACTGAAGTGTCACTCGTTTGTGTCTGTGGAGAGATGTGACGTGGGACTCTCAGCCTTATAGGCTTTTTTTTTTCTTTGTACCAGGGATCAAACTTGGGACCTTGTGCTCTGGCCATATAGGTTTTTTCAAGTTGTTTTTTCAGTTTGACTAACAAGGAAAGTTTCAAACACTGAGCAGATATTTTTGAACTTTGCTGTTTAAGTAGTGAAAAATTTGAGCTTGGAGCAGTTCAACAACTGAGGTATCACTGCAGTGGTTTTATTTAAAAGGCATAGAATCTCACGGATAAAACTAGAAAGGTAATCACAGAAGTAAAACTTTGGAAGGTCAAAAGCACCAAGTGTTAACTAAATGTAGAAAAAGCTTCCACTATCAGTGGGAAAGACTTAGAATTTGCTGCAGGAATCGTTGGCTATGGGAAAGATTGTCTAAAAGTCTGTATAACAAATAACATTCATGGGACCAGGAAGGGTGTCTTACCTTTAAATTTCTTCTCTTACATCCACCCAGAGAATCTGCTTGAAAACAGTAGGCATAGATTAGGTTAAGGGCATCATATCTAAAATCAGGAAAAATTGAATACAAATCTACATGTTGAACTGGAAATCATTCTCAGCCTCTCTTCTCATCCCAGTTCTGAGAGTACTGGATTGGAAAATTTATCCTCTTTACAGCTAACTGATTAGGAAAAAAGACCAATTGGCAATAAAGATGAGGATCCATCAGGAAAATGGCCTAGATTGATCATCCTACAGTTACAACTGCCCACTAACACAAAATTTCTAAGTGACTTTAAGTGCATTTTTGAGACTAAAGAGCACCAAACACATTCAAGAATAAGCCCAATATGTAAAGGAAGGAAGAAGCATTTCAAGAAGAAAACTTTTTACAAAATGTTAGTGATATTTTTGGAAGTAAGGGGACACTGCATCTTTGAAACCAAAAATTACGCTTTAAAAAAAGCAGTACTCATGAAACAATGAAGAGCTCTTAGAAATTTAGAATATGAAATAATAGAAGAAGGCTTGGAAATTTAGCAGGTAAAACATCTAATAGAAGAGTTGAAAGATAAACTTGAGAAAGATCTCTCACAAAGCCAGACAAAAGAGGTGCAAAGTAGAAGAAAATTAGAACACACTTGCAGGTACACCATGTAAAAATAACAGCATGAGAGAAAATGAGAGGAAAAATAGTTGAGCAAAAAACTTCAGTTTTCACAGTGAAAGTGTTCATGAGTGGTCATCATAGTGATTGAAAAGAAGAGCCACATCAAGTTACATCATTGTGAAATTTCAGACACCAGAATAAAGAGATAGTGAAAGCTTTTGACAGTAGTGAATGTAAAAGGGATTATGAATCAACACTGGAAAGTAATTGATAATGGAATGACTTCAAAATATTGAAGGAAAGTTGTTTCCAAACTATTCATCCTATACTTTACTAAGCTGTCAAATGTGGAAGTTGGCTGTGAATATGAAACTTTTGTTTTAATCTTTTTTTTTTTTTTGGTACCGGGGATCGAACTCATGACCTTGTGCGTGCTTATGAGGCAGGTGCCACTGAGTTAAATCCCCAGCCCCTATGAGTATGAAACTTTTGAGATTGATAGAATATTAACTTCAAATGTATTCTGTAAACTAAAAAAAGGAAGAATTCAGGGAATAGGGTATTATACAGGGAAAGGTAAAGAAACTTCCTAGGATGGTAGTGAAAGGACGTACAAGCAGGAGGCTGTGCGGCGGGTTTGAAGAGTAACCAGTTTGAATCTAGGTGATACGTCTTCAGAAAGAAAAGAAAAATACAAGTTGAGTGACCCTTGTCTGAAATACCTGGAGTCAGGAATGTATTGAGGTTTTTAGATTTTGGAATATTTGAATAGACTTTATCACATGGGTTGCCCAAAAATGTTTTGGATTTTGGACCATTTTGGGTTTCAGATTTGGATTAGGGATGCCCAGGATTTTTGTTACTTAATTCATAAAGGATATTTGTAGTTCTCTTGAGTTACTTGTCTCCCTTTGATAAGAGAGTAATATTGGGTTTATAGAATGAGTTAAGAATTGCCCCTTCCTCTTCTATTTTTTTTGGAAGCATTTGAAAAGGTTTAGTATTAATTCTTCAGATATTTGGTTTAAATGTAGATTTAACCAGTGAAGCTGTCTGGTCCTGGGCTTTTTTGTTACCTGTTGAGGTTTCCTGAGCTTTTTTTGGGGTTTATTTTATTAGTACATGTTTGTAATTCATAGTTTACAGTCCTCTTGGGGAGTGGTTACATGTACATATTACAGGTTGGAGCCCCCCCCCCCATGTTTTCTTGGGTCAGTTTGGTAATTTGTTTTTCTGCGGATTTGTCGATTTTAACTACATTATCTCGTTTTTTGGCATATGGTTGTTTATAGTGTTTTCTTACAAGGCCAGTGAAAGTGATGCCTTTTTCATTCCTGATGGTAGTATTACAAACTTTCTTAATTTAGCTGATGGTTTGTGAGTTTTGTTGATTTCTTCAAAGAATCAACTTTTGGTTTTATTGATTTTTTCCTTCTATTTCTTGATTCTGTATTTAATCATTTCTGCTGTAATCTTTATTTCCTTTCTTCTATTTGCCTTGGACTTAGTTTGCTTTCCCTGATTTCTAAACGTGGAATTTTAGGTTATAGATTTGAAATCTTTCTTTTTATTTTATTTTATTATTTTTGGGGACTAGGGATTGAACTTAGGACCTTGCGCTTGCGAGTTCTTTCTTTTTAAATGTAGGCCTGTATAGCTGGAAGTTTCCATTTAAACACTGACTTTACTTCATTCTATAAGTTTTGGTATTTTTGTTTATTTTCATTAGTTTCAGTATATTTTTTAATTTCCTCTGTGATTTCTTCTTTGGCTTATTTACTTTTTAGGAGTTTGTGCTTAATTTCTACCTAATTCCCCAAATTTTCTCTGTTACTGAGTTCGTTGTTGTTCCTCTATTCTTTTTTTTTTTTTTTGGTACCAGGGATCGAACTCAGGACCTTGTGCTTGTGGGGCAGGCACGGTGCCACTGAGCTAAATCCCCTGTTCCTCTATTGTAGTGTCTCCTTTTGTGTTGAATATTTTTTATTTTTATTCAATGTGGTCAGAGAACATTAATTTTATTCCTTTAAAATAAGACTTATTTTACAGCCTAACATATAATTTATACCAAAGGATATTACTTGTTAATTTGAAAAGAATATGAATTCTTCTGTCATTCTCCAGATTTCTGTTAGGTGTAGTTAATTTGTGGGGTTGTCTTCTATTTCCATATTGATTGTCTGTTTTACTCTATCCATTACTGAAAATGAGGTGTTAAAGTTTTCAGGTATTACTTTTGAATTTTCTTTGCCTTTTCATTTATATTTTCGGCTATTTGTTTTGTTTTCTTTTGGGTGTTTTTTTTTTGGTATCAGGGATCGAACTCGGGTCCTTGCGCTTGTGCATCAGGTGGCAAAACCACTGAGCTAAATCCCCAGCCCAGTGAAGTTTATATTAATTTTTTTTTTGTTTTTTGTTTGTTTGTTTGGTACCGGGGATCGAACTCGGTCCTTCTGTTTTTGAGGGAGGGGGTGGAACCACTGAGCTAAGTCCCCGGCCCTCCCCTGCTCTTTTGATAGGTGTATATACGTTTATAATTGCTATGTAATTTTGATTGGTTGAGCTTTTTATTATAAAATATTCTTTTTGTTTGTAGTAATAATTTTTTGTCTTAATGGTTGTTGTGTCTGAGTATAGCACTCCAGCTCTTTTGATTTCTGTTTGCATGATAGATCTTTTCTCATACTTTTATGTGCCAGTTAAGCTTAACTGTCAACTGGATTGGCTTGGGAGCCACCTAGGGGATTAGTGAAGTACACTTCTGGATATGTCTGAATGGGTCATGGAATTACAGTCTTGGGTATTATTTATGGTTTCTTGCCCCTTCCTCTCTGACACTGTTTCCCTGTTCTGCTTCCCACCTGCAGTGAACTAAGATTTGCTCACCTATGCCCTTCCACTATGATGTTTGTATGCTGAAGCCAGCTGACTGTGGACTGAGACTCCTGAAACCATGAGGCAAATTAAACTTCATTAATTTGTGGGTGTTGGGTATTGTGTCCTAGCAACAAGAAAGCTAACTAGTACAGAAAATTGGTACCTGAGAAATGAGGTTATTGCTCAGATTATACCTGGCCATGTGGTTTAGAAGACATTGTAATTGGCTTGTGGCAAATATTGGAACAAGTTTGGAGAAGCAGGCTGGAGAAGGCCCTAGGATGCTGTAAGCAGAGCTTGATGGTGATTCTGTTTGACTCAGAAGACCAGAATGGTGATAGGAATGGGTATAGTTAAGGCCAGGCTCCTGAAGTTTCAAATGGGGACAAGGACTCTGTTGGGAAGTGGACTAGAGGCCATTTGTGTTACACTCTGGCAAAAAATTTGTCTACATTTTGCCCACAGCAGGAGACTGAGATTAAGGGCAGTGGACTAATTGATCTGGTTGAGGAAATTTCAAGGTAGCCCAACATTCCGGCTTGTGGCATGGGTACTACTAGCTGCTTTTAGCCAGGTTGATAGAATTGGGGGCAAAAAGCAGAACAGAACAATTGGAAAAACTTACATTTGGCTCAAAAGGAACCACTTGCAAAGTTGGGGCAAAAGGTAGTATGGTTGATGAAGAGAAAAGCACCATGAAAAAGAAGCCAAGTAATTTGTACAGGACAAGAAGAAAGATGCTTTGAGGGCATTTCAGAAATCAGTAAGACCCCACCCATCATAGGCTCAAGGATGCAAAAGTTTCAATCTTAATTTAAGAGAATTGCACCAAAACAAGACAAACCCAGCAAGGCAAATATTATCCTGTACCTTCGTGTCCATCATCCAGGGCACACAGTAATTTCGAGCGCTTGGCAACCCCACTTCCATGGGACTGAAACCCAAAAGGTGTTTCTCTGGGCCCCACAGCTTTCCTCAGCAGACATTTCACATTTCTGGCACTTTCACCTTCCCCGAGTCTCCAAACACATCTTTTTAAACCATACTTAATCTCCAAATAAACATAATAATAAATAATTCTGCCTAACATGATACAACTATCTTTGTTACAACTGAAAATATAATAATCCTTTCCCCCAAATCTTAAAAGCTCCAGCATTTTTCAAAAGTCTCTTCTAAGACTCCAGGCAAACTCTTAGCTATAAACCTCTAGAAAAAACAGCTACATAATCCCAAAATACAATAGCAGTGGGTACATAGTCCCATTTTTTCCGGAACCAGGGATCGAACTCAGGACCTTATGCTTGCAAGGCAGGTGTGGTGCCACTGAGCTAATTACCCCGGCCCTATTGTGCTTTTAAAATCCAGAATTTCTATTTGGTTTATGTTCATAATTTTCATCTGCTACTGATACTATTTGTGAGTTACATATCATACTTTTCTGTAGATCATTATATATGAATTTCCTTTAGTTCTTTAAATATATTTAAACTGATTTTAAAACTTAGTCTAGTTCAGTGTCCAGGTTTCCTTAAGGACATTTTGTATTGACTGCTTTCCCACTACATATGAATCATACTTTAAAAATATGTTTTGTAATTTTTGACAACTATGTTTTATTTATTTATTTATTTTTCAGTACTGGGGATTGAACTCAGGACCTTGCTCTTGTGAGGCAGGCGCAGTGCCACTGAGCTAAATCCTTGACCCTTGAAAACTATGTTTTAAGTAACACGACAGCTTTGATAATCATATCCCCCCTGTTCCCCAGGGTGTTGGTTTTAGCAATTTTTCTGAATTAAAATACGTATATTTTATACAAATACGTATTTTTTTTTTCATGTGTGGGTACTAAACCCACCTAGCTCAGTGGTCAACTAGTGATTAGACAGGTTTCCCTAAATGTCTGGGTCTGATATATTTCCCAGTCTTTGTTGAAGCTCTTTGCAACACCATCAACGCCAGAATGTTTACAACTCTTTATTTCCTGCTGTGCAAAGCAAGGTTAGTCAGAGGTAAGCACTTAGGACCTCAGGTCTTCCCTGGGCATGTGCACAGCCCTGCAATTGCATGTGGTCTTCTAGGCTGTCAGGAATGTTGAGCTTTTCACAGTCCCCAGCTTTTCTATTTTAAGCTTTTGGTTAGTCTGTTGTTTGTGCCATCTGTTATCATCTGCTTCAACCAGCTATAGAAACAGTTGATCATTTTTGACAAATGCTTTTGGTTATAGGGGGCAACTTTTTATTTTGGGTATGTTCTGAGTCAGGTCAGATTAAGAGAGCCTTCTAGAAAAACCACCAAGGACGTCAGATAATGACAGCTCTCTAGAAATAATGGGATATTGAAGAACTACCAGCCCTCTCTGCCCACTCTGGCTATTAGTTTTCACGGGGCTGTGGCCTGTTGGTTTTCGTTGCTACTGCAGAGCTGAGGCAGGAGGATGGGAATAGGGCAAGATAAAATGCCACAAAGCTTGCTGGTCTTACCAAGGTCAAGTCAACTTTCTTGAATAAATTTTCCCCAGGTTGCCACAAGCTTTTGGTTAATTTCTGGAGTTCAGAAACTGTTGAGTTTTAGTTTTTGCCAGTGTTGATGTTATGGAGGAAATAATTTTCAAAAGTATTGATTCTGATATTTTTGCTGATGTCCTACTGTTTAATTTTGAGAGTTCTTTTGTGTTTTAGACACAAGTCTTTTGTCAAGTTTGTAGTTTGCCAAATGATTTCAGATCTATCACTTGTTTTTTCATTTTTAACAGCATCTTTTATAGAGTAAATGATTTTCATGATACTTAGTTTATCATATTTTTTTTATGGATTGTCCTTTTGGTAATTTTTCTAGCCTTTGGTCCTAATGATTTTCTCTTGTCTTCTGAAAGTTGCGATTTTATATTTTACATTTAAATATATGATGTATTTTAGAGTTTGGTATAATTTGAAGTTCAGGTAAATTTTTTTCCTATGTATATCCAATTATTCCACCATCAATTGTTGGAAGCCCCCACCTGTCCCTTATTAAATTGCTTTTGCAGCTTTGTAAAAATCAGCCGGTCATCTTTCTGTGTGGCTATGATACAGTTTTCAGGGGTTACAGAGGGACTGTAAGAGGGTTGTCATTTTCTTAAAAAGGAGGCAGCCAGCTGGGGATTTAGCTCAGTGGTTTCGCCGCCTGCCGCACAAGCACAAGGACCTGAGTTTGATCCCCAGTACCAAAAAAAAAAAAAAGGAAGCAGCCAGATCTAAATACAAAAATCAAGATATCATTATAAGTATATTATTTAGAAATATGAGTAGATTAGGGAAAGGATGGTGGGTAATACTGCCTTATTGGAGTTTTAAAATATGTGTTTGCTTTCCAAGGCCTTACTTAGGAAAAGTGAAAGCCTTAAACATCTATTTTTACTGTAGAAAAAAATATTCAGAATAGTTTATGGCAGAAATGCACAACTTCAGTATTAAAAGTAAAGCACTTGCTTAATCACCCTCTAGTCAACAATTAAAATATTGCCAGGGCCCCCAACTCTGCTGCCTCCCAGTTGTACGTCTCCCTCTTTTGGAAGGCAGCTACCATCCTACCTTTTATGGGGGGGTCACTTATTTTGCTTTATGTTTTTATCACCTAAAATATATATTTTTGAACTGTACTGTTTCCATTTTCTTGCAGGAGGCCGCAATATTGATTATGCCCAAAGCATGCTGTAAGCAGTGCAGGCTGGAAAGAGTTAAATCCCTTAATTGGCTTATTTTAAGAAGCAAGTGTGACTGAAGCTACGTGACTCACAAAAGTATCTCATGAGCACTCTGGTAGCGTGCAGGTCAACATGACCTCCCCGGTAATGGCCACGGCTGAGACCAGAGTAATGGCCTATGAAGCTGTGGGGCTAATACAAGATAACATGTATAGCTGAGGTTGGAGTAAATCGCACCCAAATTCCATTCCCACATTTTTTAAGAAAATGAAATTTGTATAAATGCATCCTAGCTTCTTTTCCAGCATGTTTGTGAGATTCCTCTCCATTGTTGGATCTAATTATAGTTGATTTATTTTCCTTGATATATGATATATAGTATGAATATCCTATGATTTATTCATTTTATTATTAATGGAAATATAGGTTGTTTCCAATTTTAGGTTTTTAAGAAAAGTATTGCCATGATTTTCCTTATACCTGTTTTTCTAGTGTATGCATGTATGCATTTATATTTAGTAAATACCTAGATATTCAGTAACTAGGTTATAAGAGGATATGTTCAATTCCAGAAGATTATCCAAACTTTTTCCCAAAGCATTTGAACAATTTGCAAATTCATCAACAAAATGCCTTTTGTATTTCATCACTTTGTATTGATACTGATATGTGTGTATAAATGCTTCTTTTTGTTTATCTTGGTTAGGTTTGAAATTGTTGGATCTGTAAGTTAATGTCTTCTATCAAATTTGAGATGTTTTGGACATTATTTCTTCAGTGGTTGGTTTGTGTGTATGTGTGGTTGGTTACCTCTTCATACTTCTGAGACTTGAGTTACATTTAATTGGACTGCCTGATACTGTCCTACTGATTTCTGGTTATTTTTCTTTAGTCACTGTCTGTTCTTTGGAGTGTAGCTTTATTTCTCTGTCTTAAAGCTCATCAGTCTTCTAATTTTCTGTTGAACACATCTGGTAAGTTTTTTCTTTTAATTTCTATTACTGTATTTTTCAGCTTTTTTTCTTTTGTAGTTTTACTTTTTGTAGTATACTTTAACTGCTTTGAATTCATTGTATACTGTCTCCAACATTCAGTAGTGCTCAGAAACAGTACCTATTTTCTCTCCTTTTTACCTGAATGTGGGTTAAATTTTTCCTGTTTCTTTATATATCATGTTATTTTTGCTTCCAAACTGTGTATTATAAAAAAATAAACAAATAAAACAGTGTATTATAGATACATTTTAGTGACTCAATTCTGTTAAATATTCTTAGAATTATTGACCTTTGTTTTGGGTAGCTTGTCTGAGCTTAGAGTTGCGAACTTGAATTTTATGTAGGGTATGCAGCCACTGATCTTTGTTCTTGGCTTCCAGTTGTTGCTTTTTTGACTTGGTGTCTTGGAGGTCTCCCTGTGAATAAGATGGTAGTCTGAGATTTTGGTGGAGTTGATTGTCATATTTTGAAACCTGCCCTATGGCTTTCTTGGTTCTATGGATTCCATTAATTTCTATCTGTTCTGCTGTGTTTGGGCTCTGTCCTCTGACATTAACCTCGTAGAGCTTCAGTTTCTTACTGCCCAAACTACATATTTTGGGGAATCCCCTGTTTTGAGAACAGACTTACGGTACAGTTCTATTTTTCAGATGTAGCATTCTTTCTGGTCTCTGATTGTTTTTTCCCTTGACACCCTTGGGTCTCTTCATTGTTATCCAGTCATTGGAACAAAGTTAATATTATGGAGTTTTCTTAACCCCTCTATTTCTCTAACTGCCATGCTTTTTACATTTAAAATTCTAACTGCTTTTTGTAGGCCTAAGCTGTGAGTTCTATCGAGATACTTTTTTTCTCCAGAGATAATTTTCATTTGTGCCAGACACATGGGGTGTCTAGCAGTCTGGGATTATCTTAGATTTTAGGAATTGTGATTTTTGTTAGTTGGCTGCCTACGTGTATTCAGTAGGTCTATAATATATGCAAGAACTCATTTACTTGATCCTTTGGAATATTAAATAATGATAAGCATATGATATAATATATGAATTAGCCAGATTTCTGTGGCTGTGACAGAATATCTAAGACAACTTAAAGAAGGGTTTATTTTGACCCAAAATTTCAGAAGTTTTAGTCCATACTTGCTTGTTGCTTTGGTCCTGTAGCAGCACAGTACTGCCCTGGCTGCAAGAGTGCTTGGTAGAGCAAAGCTGCATAGAGTGGCTAGGATGCAGAGAAAGGAGCCAAGTCACCAAATCCCTTTGAAGGACATGTCCTCAGTAACCTAACTTTTTTCACCACTTTAATAGAGTAAGAATGTTTTCCCAAAGGAAAAACCAAAGTACCATTACAAAAAGAGGAGGAATGATAGGCAACATAGGAGATTGATCTATAAGAGATTCATAGATTTTTGGGATATTATGAAAAGTTTTACTTTAAGGTTGGGTTCAGGAAAGCTGTATAGAAACAAAATTCCACACCAAAAAATAATTGATAACATAATTTGCAGAAATGATTTTGCTCACTTTAATCTTGAGTTTTAAAAACTTGTGAGAAAATGTTTTGTAGGATCACTGCTAATTAAGTGAGATGTTTTATCTCTTCGTCTTTTGAAGTTGAGACCTAGATCAAATGTTGTTCTAAAATAACTACTAAGGACAACATTTGAATTATAGTATTAATATAGAGTTGATAATATTATTTCAGTCTTACTCAGTTCGCTGTAACTGTAACAAATTTCTTAAAAGTGGGTCAAAGCAGAAAGCATGTGCTATTACAAGTGTGTCAGTATTTCTGGTTTGGGCCAACATCATAAATTTATGAGTCTGTGTTTAGTAGCAGGTCAAAAGGGTGGCTCTTCCTCTTGGCTGGGTTCTCTCACATGTTTGGGAGTTAGTTCGCTGGTCTAAGATGGGGTGGAACATCTGAAATACCTTCTTATCTTCCAAAAGATTAAATGGTTTGCCTTCATGTTGGTAGCAGGGTTCTGAGAGAGCAGAAGTAAGGTCTTTTGAGCCCTGGGCATAGAATCTACAATGTGTGCAATCTGGCATTTTACTGATGTTGCTTACAAGGTCAGTCCCAAAGTTAAGCTGCAGAAAAGACCCCATCTCCTGATGGTAGAAACTTCAAAAGTTCATTACCAAATAGTTGAATAACAAGGATTAATGGAGAATTGGAGCTATTTTTGCAATCAAATGTTTTGATCCAATTTGTTAAATTAGATTAGTTTATAATGAATGTTTACTTCTGGTCTCCTATTTCAATAAAAGTTGTGTTTAGGTATAGATAAAAATTTTACATATGACTGTTGTATTTGTTTCATAAAGATTTTGGAAGCATTGTGTATACATTAAATTAGCAATTATAGGTAGACCTTGGTAAATTACCAATTGTTGGAAAGCAATTCATTTGTACCTGTGGCTTTTTGTTTATAAATGATGCTGTTCTTTTTGTGTTAATTTATTGTCATTTTAACTTTTTAAATTTGAGGTTTTAATTTTTTCTACATTCTTTGCAGATTGTGAATTTTAAAGTTATTGAAGTATAATTGACGTAATAAATCATTTTTAAAATTTGCAATTTGATAACTGCATATACCCAGAAAATCATCACCACAATGAAGATGACCGTGTCCTTTACTTTTATAATTTTCCTCATGTATCTTGGTAATTCTTTCCTATTCTCCCTTATTCCCAGGCAATGCCATTGTGTAGTCTTGACACTCTTGTCAAAAATTATATGACCATAGTGCCTGAGCTTATTTCTGGGCTGTTTTCTTCTATTGGTCTTTATATGTTGTTAAGCCATTACCAACACTGTCTTGATTACTATTGCTTTTTAGTATGTTTTGAAGTGAGGAAGTATGGAATCTCCAAATTTATTATTGTTTTTAAGATTTTTTTGCACTTGGGAGAGTCACCTGAGAATTCCATATGAGTTTAAGTATGAATTTTTCTGTTTCCTCAAAAAACACCATTGAGATTTTTATAGGCATTGCACTTGAATCTTTTGATTGGTTTGAGTAGTATAGGGATTTTAACAATGTCTTCCAATCTACAAACATGGTATCTTTCCATTTATTAGTATCTTCTATGATTTAGCAGTGTTTTGTAGTTTTCAGCGAATAGTATATTGCAACCTTGGTTAAATAAATTTTTTTTTTTGTGGTGTCTATATACTGTTTTGTTTTTTTGAAAATTCTTTTATTGGTACATTTTAGGTATACAATACATTTACTTTTCTCATTGGGAACTTGTACCAAATAAATGTTTATAAAAAACTTTTATTGCTATTGTAAGTGGAATTATTTTCTTAATTTTCTTTTTGTTGTTGTTAGTATATAGAAATGCAACTGGTTTTTGTATCCTGCAATTTTGCTGAAATAACTTATTAGTTTTAATCATTGGATTTTTTGTTTTTCTGAAAATTTAAGATTTTCTTACAAATTCATATCATTTGAGAAAATGGATAATTATACCTTTTCCTTTCCAATTTTGATGTATTTTATTATACCTAATTGTTTTGGTTGGAACTTCTAGTACTATAGAAATAGAAATGAAATATTCACATTTTTATTGTACTGAATGGTTTCCTTCTACTTTTAGTTTGTTGAGTAGTATTTGTATAATGAAGTAGTAAATTTTGCCAAATGCTGTTTTTGTATCAGTTGATAATGATATGATTTTTTTCTCACCCTTTATTTTGTTAATATGGTAGATTACAATGATTGATTTCATGTGTTGAACTATCCTTGCATTTCAGGAATAAAACATACTTGGTTACAGTGTACAGTCCTATCAAAATGTTGGATTTGTTTAGCTGAAGAATTTTGCATCATTGATGAGAGATATTTGGACTAGTTTTCTTTCTTCCTGTGTCTGATTTGGGTATCAGGATAATGTAAACAGAGAATGAATTTGAAATATTTCTTCCTCGTCAGTTCTTTGGAAGAGGTTGAGGATGGCGTTAATTCTTTAAATTTTGGTAGAATTCTCCAGAAAAGCCATGTAGTCCTGGACTTTACTTAGTTGAAAAGTTTTTGATTACTGGATCCAATCTCCTTTAACTCATTTTTGGCAGGTTTTTAATTTTATTACACGTGGTTGAAGATACTTTTTATAATTTTATTCTTAAACTTTTTGACACTTGTTTTGTGACCAGCCTTGGTCAAAATACTATATTTTTATGTGTATCTGAACTTCTGGTTTTAATTTTGAACCATCTTCTGTATTGTTTCATTTTCCATAATGTTTGTCTCTTTGATGTATAGTTTTTAATATAATTTGAAGGTTAGACTTTTTCAGATGTACATATATAGAAAATTTGAGCAGGATAGTATAATATTTGCATATTTTTGTCCAATCTTTCCATAGTAATAAATTAATATGGTACATTTGTTAAAATTAATGAACAAATATTGTCATATTATTACTAAAGACCATAGTTTACTCAGATTTCCCTAGTTTTTACCAGTCTTCTTTTTTCTGTTTCAGGATACTACATTATATTTTGTTGTCATTTTTCCTTAGGCTCCTCCAGACTTTGTTTCTGATGACCTTAACAGTTACTTTTGAGGTATACTAGTCAAATATGTTGTAGGATTTCCTGTGTTGGGTTTGTTTGGTGTTTTTCTCTTGATTAGGCTGTGGTTATGAGTTGGATATATTTGACATTTTATTGAGGCCTTAATATCATCAAGAAAAGTACTTAAAGAGATTAGTACTTTTCTCTTTTGTACACCTTTTACAGTGCTTAAACAATATCCCAATTATACTTTTTAAGTGTGAATTTAAGAACTTTAATATTGGGCTGGGGAATTAGCTCAGTGGTTCCGCCGCCTGCCTTGAAAGTGCAAGGTCCTGAGTTCGATCCCTGGTACCAAAAAAAAACCACCCCACTTTAATATTAATTTTCTTTATAAGATCTTCTTTATATACTACTATCAAAAAGATAAAAAAGCTGGGTATGGTGGCATATGCTTGTAATCTTAGGACTCTGGGAGGCCGAGGAGGGAGGATTCCAATTCCAGCCCAGCCTGGGCAAGTTAGTGGGTTAGGGAGACCCTTTGTCAAAATAAAAAATAAACGGCTGGGGATGTAGCTCAGGGCGAAAGCCCTGGATTCAATCTCCAGTACCAGGGAAAATAAAAAAAGATGAAAGATAACAAGTGTTGGTAAGGGCATGGGGAAAAGGGAACCCTTTTGCACTATTGTTGGGACTATAAGTTAATATAGTAATTATGGAAACAAGTGTGGAGGTTCCTCAGAAAACAACAAACTAGAATTACCATATGACCCAGTAATTCACTTCAAAGGAGTTGAAATCACTATGCTGAAGAGGTTTCTGCATTCCTGTATTTATTGCTGTATTAATCATAATAGCTAAGATATGGGAGATTGAGTCGATAAAGAAAATGTACGGGCAGAATGGAATACTGTTCAGCCTCAAAAGAAATTGCATCATTAGTATCAACATGGATGACTTTATGTTGAAGTACCTTAAGCTAAGTGAAGCCAGCCCACAATGACAAATACCACAAGATCTCACTTGAATGAGGAAGCTAAAAATGTTGAGAGTAGAGTGGTGTTTACCTAAGGCTGTGTGGAGTTGGAGGGGTGAATGGAGAAAGGGACAGTGTTGATCCTTGGATACAAAATTTCAGGAAGAATAAGCTTTCATAATTTGTTGTGCAGAATGGTGAGGTATAATTGAATGGAGCAAAATAAAAATCTTTTACTGTCGTTGATTTATATGCAGTTGTGGTATATTTTTATATGCTTTTATTTTTATTGTAGTGAATGTTCCTGACAAAATTTACCATTTTAACCAGTTTTAAGCATATAGAAAGGTACATTTATGTTGTTGTTGCAACCATATATATCCTTTTTTTGTATATTAACCTGCTTGGGCGGCTATAACAAAATAACAAAGAGTAGGTGGCTAAACAGTTCTGAAGACTGAAGTTCAGGATCAGCATATTGGCAGGTTTTGTTTCTCCTGGTGTCGCTTATCCTGTAGATAACCTTTCTTCTGTGTGTGCATGCCTGCTCTCCTTTCTTACAAGGACCACTCATACTGGATTAAGTTTGCATCCTTGTGATCTCATTTAGTTAGTTTACCTTCTGAAACCTTTATTCAAATATGGTTAGATACAGAGTTAGAGTTTTGGAGGGAAGGATAGAGTTCAGTTTATAATACTTTTATGTAGAAGTGCTTCTAATTTATTTCCTTGGGAGTCTACTTTCATTAATATATGAGTTTCTTATGGTTGCTCTAACCAATTACCACAACCTGGGAGGCTTAAATAAACAATAGAAGTTTATTCTCTCTCAGTTCTGGAGGCCAGAATTCTGGCATCATTATTAATTACAGGGCCAAAATCAAACTTGTTACAGCTGTTTTTCCTTTGGAGGCTCTAGAGGACTGTCCATTTTTTGTCTTTTCCTGATGTTGGTATTTCTGACTGTATGTGACCACATCCCTCCAGTCTTTAAGACCAGGATTTTCAAATTTTTATGGCCTATCTTTCACTGCCTCCTTCTCTGGGTGGAGACAAATTTTCCCCTGCTTGCTTCTGACAAAGATAGATAGGATTGCACCTAGGGCCTACGTAGATAACCCAGGATAATCTGTCTCATATTTTTTCAAGTTTCTTAATCAGATTTGCAGAGATCTTAGTTTTCCTTCGACATATAAAGTAACAGCTATCAGAGATTGGGAGTGGATATATTTTGGGGGCCGTTATTTAGCCTATCAAACTCAGTTTATAGTGGACTTCTAATGCCTTCACTTTCATTTATAGTGTATAGTTTGTAAAAGGTCCCAGTGTCATTGAAGTTGATGGCACTTGGTGTTAGAATATTCTCAACTCTGGGATTGCAGAAAATTCTAGGTCTGTGGTTTTTAGTGTGTGGTCCCCAATATAACATCACCATCACCATAGGAACTTAATAAAATTCATAGGCTTCAGTGTATTCCTACTAAAGTAGAAACGGGGAGGCAATGTCTAATAATATGTGTCTTGTAAATCCTTCAGGTAAATCTGATGCACACTTAAGTTTGAGAACCGTTTTTGTAGATTATTGACACTATTAGTACTAAAACTGTATTTGTCTGCAACTCTCTTGTGCTTAAGTCTAGTACTTAAAGGATTTCTGGCTCATAAACTTTGTTTTCAGGAAAGTTAGAAATATTTAGTACCACAGTCTTGGTACTAATAGTGAAATTAAATAATTCACTCAATCAAAGATTGAACTGGGGTGATTTTTTTTGTCGATTTTATTTTTACTTTGATGTAATTATTAATGTTAACTTTCTGGGAGTGATAATTTTGTCTTGGAGTCCTTGTAGATTTGAATTAAATGGATTAGCCTCAGTTTTACCTGCCTATCTTCTATATCCCAAATATATTTTGGCATACAATACGGAATTTGAATCTTTCATTCAGACCACATTACTAAGCTTTTACTATGTCATTTAGTAAGAGTGCTGAAATGGAATAAATGAATTCTTTTCCTCAGATTGTTTCTATTGTGGATTAGAAAATACGCAAATAAACAGAAAAGACTAATAGCTTTACCAGTTGCTGTAGTAATTGAGAAACACAATTTTACACAGGTGAAGGAATTAAAGAAGGATCTGCCAGAGTTGAGTGACTGAACTAATTATTGAAGGACTAGTAAAAGGGTGTTAGCAACGTTTGAGAGAGGTAGAAAGTAGTTTTTGGAAAGTAATTATAGTTCACCTTGTGAAAAGGCATGAAAGCTTAGAGCCTGAGTTATTCTAAGAACTGAAGAGGTTTAGTTATTAAGTTAAAAGGGGTACAAGATGGCATAAAATATACTGTTATTAATCATAATATCTAACTGATGAAGTACTAATGCTAAGTAAGCATCATTATTCAACTGTGTCTTCATAGGAACTGAAGAGGTTTAGTTTGGTAGAAATACGGATAAGAAAGTAGTGATTGGAGATAGATAAAGCTGAGATCATTGATGAGTAGTATTGCAGAACTTAAAGCATATAAGTATATGTGTAGGATAACCATTATAAAATGATTACCCAATTATGAGGACACATTTGAGGTAACATTTAATTTGGAAATGGAACAGTTATAGTAATCTGCCTTGAGAATTGAAGTGTGGTGGTGTCATCTTTTGAGAATAGAGAATTCAGAGTAACAACAGGGTGGTTTCAGGGAGGGGAAAGTGGTTAGGGTGAAACAATACTGAATTTTCAGAATTTGTGAAATGTGATAAAATATGAGTAGGTAGATTTTTTTTTTGGGGGGGGTTACCAGGGATTGAACTCAGTAACCTTGCTCTTGCGAGGCAGTCAGTGGAACCACTGAGCTAAATCCCCGGCCCTGAGTAAGTAGATTTTTGACAGGTACATTTTCAATAGTAGAAGTCAGTTTTTATGAGATTGAGGATTAGGTAGAGGAAGCACGAGAATGTTAGTATATGCTATTTTCCTTTTTTTTTTTTTTGGTACGGGGGGATCAAACTCAGGACCTTGCACTTGCGAGGCAGGCGATGCGCCACTGAGCTAAATCCCTGGCCCAGTACATGCTATTTTCTAGAAAAATGATGGTTAGCATTAGTACTTAAGTGTTAGGTATTATTATGATTAATATTAGTATATTTTATGCTATCTTATACCCCTTTTATCTTCAGCTTTTTGGATGTGTTTTGTATATAATAATTAGAAACACTAACCTAGAAATGTCTTAATATAGTTAGCCTAGCTTCTGCATCCATGAATTCAGCCAACCTTAGACTTAAAGTATTTAGAGAAAAACAGTTGTGCCTATGCCAAATATGTACATACTTTTTTTCCTTGTAATTAACCCCTAAGCAATGCAGTGTAACACCTATTTATATAGCATTTACATTGTCCTTGGTATAAGTAATCTAGAGAAAATTTAAAGCATATAGAAGGAATATGCATAAGTTATGTGCAGAGACTGTGCCATTTTATATAAGGTACCTGAACCTCTGCAGATTTTGGTATCCTTGAAGGTTCTTGGAAACAGTTTCCCCAAAGATGAAGAATGGCTACTAACTTTACCTATTGCCATTGCTGTGCTATGAAAATTAATAAAAACAAGTTATCGTAAAAAATTTTAAAAGACAAAATTTTTTCTTTAAAAAAAGTACTACTTAGCAATAGTTTTTTCCTAAGTTACAGTGATCATGTTTTAGTTGAACACTTTTTCAGGTGTTTTATTAAGAAAATAATTTGTAGTTTTTCATTTAAATGAAAACTGTAGTTATTCATACTGGAAGCAAAAAGCTAAACAATGGTTTTTACGTGTGTCCTTTTAGGTTTGATTTAATTTCGGATGAGATTGTTCCTGCAGCGAGATGTTAATAAGACAAAATCTAGGTAAGTAGAAAATTACTTTGTTAAATGTTACATACCAAGGTAGGAATAATAATGGAAAGTTTGTTTTAAAAAATAAGCCTTCAGGGGTATGGTGGCACACTCCTGTAATCCCAGCACTCAGAAGGCTGAGGCAGGAGGATCACTTTGATTTTGAGGACAACCTGAGCTACATAGCGAGTTCAAGGCTAAACTACATCATGAGACCTTGTCTCAAAAAACAAAAAAGAAAAAAGCCTTCAAGTCCAGAATGAAAGAATGTTTAAGTAAAATTTTGAAATATGAAAAATTGACTTTTTGGTAAACTTGGTTCAGTTGATTTGATAGGAGTGAAAAATAAACCAACTATCAAATTGTGACTAAATTCTTAGTTTTTCTTCTTTTGTGTTGAGGTCATCCAAAGCATACAAGTTTCTAGTGACTGTCCTAACATGTTAAAAAATGAAGATGATGTTTGGTTTAGTCACTATTACTGAACTCTTATCAGTTCGGTATAAGATTGATTGGATTACTTCATTGCTTTTCTTTGTTAATATAGTACATGAGTAGTCTTTGCTTTCATAAATTTTACGTTGTTATATATTAATGAAATTCTCCAAGGCCAGGGATGTAGCTCAGTGGCGCCAAGCCTGCCTGGCAAATTCAAGGTCCTGAGTTCAATGCCCGATCCAAAAAGAAAAAAAAAAAAAGAAATTCTCCAGATGTGACTTTTTTGTTAATGTAGTGTTCAGAATTGTAAATTATTATCTTAGTGTTTTTCTTCTGGGTATGTCTACTGATTGACTTTTCTAATGTAGTAGCATTCTGATTCGTTTTCTAAGAGTATTAACTTTGAACAAATTGAACTGTACCCTGGCATGGTGGTACACACCTATCATCCCAGCACACTGTGAGGCTGAGGCAAGAGAATCATGAGCTTGAGCATGGGCATCTCAGTGAGGGCCCTGGGTTCAATCCCTACTACTACCAAAAAAAATTTTTTTAATTATCATTATTACTTTTTGGCTCTTATGTAAAAGAATACATTTTAATAATATAAGCTGTTGGTTCTGTCACCTGCCTCGCAAGCGCAAGGACCCGAGTTTGATGTCCGGTACCCCCCAAAAATATATATATATAAGCTGTTGATAAATGTGTTTATTATTGGTAAGTGAATATGTAACTTCAGGGTATAGAGTAAAAAGGATACATTGGTAAAATTTCATTCAACTTAGCCTTTCTCTGATCTAAGCAGATGTCTCAGTTGTCAGAAAATTTGCTAGCATCAATGTTTGTTTAAAAAAATGCACAAGATGAGGAGTGCTATATTTAAGTAATATGTATTTAGATAATGTCTTCAATCTGTGATATAGGCATGCTTTGAAGCAAACATTTCATTTTATAGCTAGGATGTAATAATGATAGTGTTGGTAGTTTAAAAAATACAGATTGTGCTGTGCACTCTGTTAAGTGTTTCTCATTCCTTTATTAGTATGATACCTCTTATTGGGTAGGTCCTGCTATGTAGAAAAACATTTTTTCTTTAGGAAGAGTACTTTATTTTTGTGGCATTTATTATAAAGATCTTGAAATGGAGAAGCCACGTTTTGTGCTTGAATATCTTATAAGGAATTTGCTAGTTGAATATGCAGTAGAACCTTTCTTCTGATTACTTACAAGCCTGGTAATTGCTTGTAGGATGACACTGGTTTACCTATTGACCTTATTTTACTATGGTTGTATATGTACTTTTTTCTTCTTCATCGTAGTATAATTTACGTATGTTAACTTGTGAAATTTAAAATATAGAGCTGAATGACTCTTAAGTTCTTATGTGTAACTACACCTAGATGAACATACAGAAAATTTCATTATCATAGAAAGTTTCTTATGCTCTTCCCCTTTCCAATCCAATAGCTTATCTTTTAAAAATCCATCAGCATAGATTTAGTTTCAGTTTTCTTGGCATTGATATATGTAGAGTTATGTATATTTGGTTTCTCTCATTCAACATTATGTTTATTAAGTTTCATCCATGTCATTATGAATATATCTAGTTTATTTTTTATTGCTTAGTAATATTCCATCATGCAAACATACTATAAATTATTTATAATCTGTCTGTAATTTGGTTTTATTTGAGT
Organism: Heterocephalus glaber; assembly: GCF_053883595.1. Taxonomy (NCBI): domain Eukaryota; kingdom Metazoa; phylum Chordata; class Mammalia; order Rodentia; family Bathyergidae; genus Heterocephalus; species Heterocephalus glaber. The sequence goes on along the minus strand of NW_028258296.1, from coordinate 26,038,741 downwards.
TTCCAGATTTCTGGCCTTACTTTTGTACACTGCTTTCTTCTACTTGTCTTCTTTTATTTTTCCTCATCACTTGCACAATAAAATGTAAGCCCTATAACACAGCATATAATCATTTCACTGAACCTATGTCCCATGCCTAGAATTACATGAATAAACTAAGTCTGATATTTTATATTTGTTCTAGTCATGAGTATATGTTGTAACACTCCTCAAACCCCTATCTCTCTAGTTTCCAGTGTCCTTTCTCCTGGTCGTCAGCTTTTCTCCTGAAGTAGTATATTTCAGGTAATGTCTTAGGAGTTTTGAGCCAGGGCTGGCTGCACTACTGTTGTAGTAGGTTGTTGTTTTTTATTAGAGTATGAGTTCTTTGAAGATAGACACCATCCATGTCTCATTTATCCTAGTAGCATAGTGCTTAGGTACTGTATGCACTGAATGTTTGTTAAACATAAGTCAGGGTGGGGTGGAGATTTAGCTCAGTGGTTCTGCTGCCTTCCTCACAAGCGCAAGGTCCCAAGTTCAATCCCTGGTACCGAAAAAAAGAAAAAAAGAAACATAAGTCAGGGAACAGAATTGTCTCTCAAGCAAATAGGCATTCAAAATGCTGTCTGGAGTAGGATAGCAGCATTAACATTTGAGTTTCTCTTTGGCTATGGGAAGGAGCCAGTGAGGGCAATCCAGAGGCAGCATTATAGATAATTTGAAAAGAGAAAATGTTCTCAAAGTCTTCTTTCAAGCCAGCTGAAATAAAATGGCTAGTAATATTTTTAGTTTAAGTACTTAAGACTTAGTGTTATTGTTGATTTCGATAACTATTTCCAAGCAAAGGCATTAATCTGTGTACTGGAAATTGAAGTGTTTGCTTCTTGAGCATTGTATTTGTAGGGTTTTTACGAGTTATTTCTTTAATTTGAAGATTTATAAAGCTGTTAGACTAATAAAAGTAGAAGATTAGAAAGACAGTTAACATGTTAAGAAGTGAAGAAAACTTTTCCTTATTTCCCTGGAAGGAAAAAATAATGGAGGAAGAAATTGAAGAACTGTGGTCCAGAACTTTAATAACATTTCTTTTTCTTTTTTTAGTACTAGGGATTGAACTCAGGACCTTGCAAGGCAGGTGGTGGCACCACTGAGCTACGTCCCTGGCCCTTTAATAACATTTCTAATTTCTGTAGGTTAGGACGCTTGCTGTTTGCTGAAAAGTATTTTTGAAACATTTTTTATCATTATAGATATGTAATGTGATATATGCAATATGATTTTTAAGAAATGAAGCATTGAAAAAAGTTTAGGACATTTTGACTAGTGTTTTACTTCTATGTTTGAAATTTGGCTAGTTGGGTTGGCTATAGTAGTCACCTGGGACTTACATACCTGAAGCCTGATTGCCCTCTAGCAATTTCAAAGCAAGAAGAGGTTCTTCCCCAATGGGATCAATTTGTTGCTTTTCCTCCATGAAGCTTCTGCTTTAGAGGTTGAATATAGGGTTGGACATAGATGGATTCAATCTCTCTACAAGGAATTTTAGAAGATTATTACCAAATATAGAACCTTGATTATCTTTTGTCATAAATGTAAAGTATGTCAAGTTTTTTGGTTGATTTGAGTAATTTAACTTTGAAACTGTTTCATTTATGTGTCTCTATGAGGTTTTAAGACTAATTTTTCTCTTCAGAGGGTGATGGGTATAACTCAGTTTCTGTATCTGACTCTTTATCTGAGATGGGCCCTTAAGAAAAAAATAGAATTTTAATTAGAGGATAACCGTGGGAAAATACGGTTAGAGAGGGCATAGACTAAAGCTTTTGATTTAGTTTTTAGAAATTATTTCATAAAAATTTAATCTAACTAGATATTCATGTTGATAAGTTTAGTAGCATTTTCTTAAATATTCTAAAACTTATATTTTCTGTAGATCAAGAATTCATTGTTTGACTATTCCTCGTTCTCTTTTTTCAAATTGTTTAAATGATTTTGAACCCATCAAGAAATAAATAATGTTTCAAAAGTCTCCATACTGATACTAGTTTAACTGTCTCTGCATTAAATTTAAGACTGAGGTTCATAAAAAGTGGCTGACTTGAAGTCAGGAAGGTAATTGCAAAAATACAATTAGAACCTAAATCTTCTATCTATGGTTTATTTGAGATAACTATTATAACTGGTATTTTAAACCTTTTCAAATCTTCTAGTTTAGCTGAGAACCATGAACCTCCCTGTAACAATTGGTGCTTAGTAAACATTTGTTTAATGTTTTATGAATTGGTTAATATTGTAGTTAAACTGGTTTTAGCTCATACTTGATACAGTGTAATGTAGTCTTTGTAGTTACAATCAAGAGTGGTTAGTGTTGTGTGGTTGTCTGTGTTCTTAGAAGGAAAAGGTACTGTGTTTTATTTATTAATATATATTCACCTGCCTAGGATAATATTATTGAAGGCATTTAAATGTGAGGAAATGTGATTACATCTGGGTTTTGTTGTTGTTTTGTTTTGTTTCTTGGTTGGTTGTTGTTTTGGTTTTTTTTGTGGTGGATATTGAACCCAGAGATCTGTGCCTGCTCACAATAAACACATGCATTTGTGTTGTATCAAAAGTAACCTAATTAAAATGGCAAATATTTAATAAAAAGTGAGTATGTGAGGTAAGAAGATTTAATGCTGATGATCTCTTTCTAGTTCTAGGGTCTCATATCTAACTGCCACCTAACATTTTGAATTATATGTCCTGAGCTACTTCTTATGCTTTCCAAACCTTTTCTTCACAGTGCCTATCTGTGAACACAGCACTATTGCTGAGTCTAGAACCATGAATTATTCAAATCTTTCCTTATTCTTCTACTCCTCAACTCCATTATAATTAATCACCAAAGCTTATCTTACTGTTAATTACGTAAGATTTAATGCCATTAGTGAAAAATTATACTATTGTTAGCAAGAGTCTTACAAAAAATATTTGAATAGCTTAAGAATGTAATAAACGTATTATATCTTGGGTATAATAAACTAATGTATGGTAGCTGGTTATCAATTTTGATAATATTTGATAATAAAAACATTCCCTACCCCGAATAACAAAAGTAGATTGAAACGACCCCAAAGTCTTTAGGATAATCATGATTTCACCAAGCCAGCAGGATAAAGGTGTATGTGAAGGCAAGATTTTATCTACCTCATTAACCATTGTATACTCACTTTCTAGAGCAGTTTTTGGCACAGAGTTTCTCAACAAATACTTACTGAATAATCAGTATTGACACACAATATTTTAACATCTAATCATATTTTATTCATAAGTAACAGTAGTAGCAGACTTAAGTTTTAAGGTTGTTAAAAAGGATCTTACTCCCAATTTTAAAGGTACTTTCATTTTTCCTCCTTGAAGAATCCTGTAACAGTTCATATTTATACTACCTTCCTTCAGCATGCTTCCTTTCTAACAAATACATTTCTCTACTCAGAACATTTTTATTGACATTTTTGAAACACATCTTTCAGTGAAACCAACTTGGACATTTTCTTGTGTATTACAATATCAACATGTCCAAACTGGTTTCAAAACCCATTTTTTCTTGCTACTGTCATTCACTATTCTCTTGTCATCCGAGATCAAAATCCCTCTAAATGTTACATTATGTATTAGTGAGCTTTTCTGTTGCTGAGACAAAAATACCTGGCACCCACAGTTTAAAGGAATAGAGGTTTAATAATGGTAGAAGGACATGGTGGAGCAAAGATGCTTGTTAGTTCATGGTAGTTGGGAAGCAGAGCAAGGGAACTGTGACCAAGGAAGGGGACAGGGATCAGATTATAGTAGCCAAGGTCATGATTCCATGGCCTACCCAGACACACCCAAAAGTATGCTTTACTAATTTGCTAGTTTACTAATTCAGTCTAGTTGACACAACATGATTAATGGTCATATTGCTTACTTTCAGTTTGTTAGTTTCTGTCTTTTTGCTTTTATTTTGTCAATATAGCATGTTTTTTCTCATTTCCCCCCCCTGCTCTCTCCTATTGCTTTAATTTTGTTTATTCAATATGTGGCATTCATGTGTGGTTGAACTATGTATCCTCACTTCACTTGTTTAGGACTACTTAATTCAACTTTTTAGAGAATGACTTTAATTGTATATTTGTGCAAAAGGCATTAAATCCTTAAGGATAAATTTTAATTTTTAAATCTTATATCTAAGAGTTTCCAAATTCATATCTTAATCAACTTTAACAGTTTCATCTCCTACTGTCTTTTTATTAAGACTCAAAGAAATGAGAAAGTTTTATGGGTAGTTGTGCAGAGAAGTAATTGGAGGACAAAGAAGTATGATTTGTTCATAATAAACTGGGGGGAGACATAACAAAGCCTGTTTGTTGAAACTCTTGGCTTCTCTGTTTTTTTCTTTACTTTTTTTTTTTTTTGTTGCCCGGGATCGAACTTGGGTCCTTGCACTTTCGAGGCAGGCAGCAGAACCACTGAGCTAAATCCCTGGCCCTTGGCTTCTCTGTTTGATGTTCCTTCCATCCCTGTAGATCAAGGCACATATCAAAAGAGATTTTTTATTTGGTGCCAGGGATCAAACTCATGGACCTTGCACTTGCGAGGCAGGTGGTGGAACCACTGAGCTAAATCCCTGGCCCTCAAATGAGATTTTTTAAAGGAAGAGGAGGAACTCAAAGAATGACCTTCCTAGATATTAATGGTCTGCTTTTGCTCTTTTCTCAAATGCCAAGATAACATACTTAGGAGTAGCATTTCTTGCACATTATCACCAGGAAGTCACTTTCTCTCAATACCTGTAATGGTTGTAAACTGAACCACATATTAACTAAATGGCTTAAAAGCATGGCAAGATAAAACACTTAAGTATTGACACCTCTTTTTTTTTGTTGTTAAATTCTTTTATTGGTATGTTTTAGGTATAGAACACAATTACATTTCTCATTGGGAATTGTACCTTTACATGATGCATCTTGGTTCTTACTTTTTCCCCATTCCTAGCCCTCCCTTCACCCCCTCCAGCCTTCCCTGTTTACAAAGACTTTATTTCCATTTTTTCCATTTCTCAGCATTTTTCCTTTCCCTTCTTTCCTTTCCCCTGCCCCTCCCACTACCCCTACCCCTTTGGACCTTTTCTTCCTATTTTGCATTATCAATTATTCATTCTAATCATCGGTACATTTTAGGTATACAATATAATGACATTCATCATTGGAAATTTGCACCTTTACATAGTCTCTCTTGGTTCTTATTTTTCACCCTTGCCCAGCCCTCCCTTCAACCCCTCCAATCCTCCCTATTTACAAAGATTTTGTTCCTATCTTTCCATTTTCTCATATTAATCCCAGTCCCTCCTATCCTTTCCCTTAGCCCTCCCACTTCCTTCCCCTTTGCCCCTTTTCCTCCTATTTCACATTACCTATTATACATTTTAGTCCTTATTTACACTTTCAGTTTCTCACACCAGAGAAACTATTCAGTATTTATACGTGTGTGTCCTATTTATTTCACTTAAGAGTATCACCTCAATGTGCATCCACTTAGCTATAAATGTCTAATTTCTCATTTTTTATGGCTGAGTAGTACTCCATTGTATTAAAAAAAACACATTTTCTTTATCCAGTCTCCAGTTGATGGGCATTTGGGCTGTTTCCAAGTTTTAGCTGTCACAAACTGTGCTGCTATGAACATGGGTGCACATATTTCACTGTGGTGTGATTCTTTTAATTCTTTGGGGAAGATCCCCAGCAGTGGAATAGCGGGGTCAAGTGGAACTTCCAGTCCTAGTTCTTTGAGGTATCTCCATACTGATTTCCACAGTGGTTGCACCAGTCTACACTCCCACCAGCAGTGGAGCAGGGTTCCTCTTTCCCCACAGCCCTGCCAGCATTTGTTAGTGGTTGATTTTATGATAGCAGCCATTCTTTCTGGAGTGAGGTGGAATCTCAGCATTGTTTTCATTTGCATCTCTCCAATGACCAGTGATGTTGAACATTTTTTCATGTATTTATTTGCTGTTTCTACTTCTTTGTCTGAGAAATGTCTGTTCATTTTTTTAAAGACCCATTTTCAGATTGGGTCTTTAAATTTGGGAGGTCTGATCTTTTTAAGTTCTTTATAGATTCGAGATAGTAGACCTTTGTCTGAGGAAGAGCAGGTGAAGATTTTTTTCCCACATTGTGTGTTGCCTCTTCACGCTCCTGGTGGTTTCTCTTGGTGTGCAGAAGCTTTTTAATAAGAGATCCCACTTGTTGATTGTTTGTGCTAGTTCAAGGGCAACTGAGGTTTTGTTCATAAAATCTTTTCCTACACCGATGTCTTCAAGGGTTCTACCTAACCTCTGTTCCAGCTGGTTGAGAGTTTCTATTTTAATATTTAGATCTTTAATCCATTTTGATTTTAGTTTATTGCATGGTGAGAGATATAGGTCTAGTTTTAATCTTTGGCAAGTTGAAGCCCAATTTTTCCAGCACCATTTATTAAAGAGGCTATCTTTCCTCCAGTGAGAGTGTTTGGCTCCTTTATCAAAGATGAGATGGCTGAGTGTGTCTGGCATTGTTTCTGCATCTTCTAATCTGTTCCACTGGTCCTCAGGTCTGTTTCTTTGCTAGGACCATGCTGTTTTTATCACAGTACATTTGTAGTAGAGTTGCTGGTTGGGGATTGTGATACCCCTTGCCATGTCTCTGTTACCTAGAATTGCTTTTGCTATTCTGGGTCTCTTCTTGTTCCAAATGAATTTTTGGATTGTTTTCTCAAGGTCCATGAAGTATGCTGCTGGGATCTCAATTGGAATTGCATTAAATCTATATAGCAGTTTTGGAAGTATGGCCATTTTCACTATATTAATCCTTCCTACCCAGGAGCAGGGGATGTCTGTCCATTTTCTGATATCATCTTCAGTCTCCCTTTTCAGAGTGCCATAGTTTTCAGAGAAGAAGTCTTTGATTTCTTTTGTTAGGTTGATTCCTAGGTATTTCAGTTTTTTGGATGCTATTGTGAAAGGAATTATTTGCCCTATTTCTCTCTCAGTGAGTCTGTCATTGGTGTAGAGGAAAGCTATTGAATTTTGTGTGTTGACCTTTTAACCAGCTACTTGCCTGAATTTGGTTATTAAGTCTAGAAGACTTTTGGTGGAGTTCTTGGGGCCTTCTATATAGAGTATCATGTCATCTGCAAATAATGACAATTTGACTTCTTCATTTCCTATCTTTATTCCTTTTATTTCTTTCTCTTGTCTAATTGCCATGGCTAATGTTTCCAGAACTATATTGAACAAGAGTGGTGATAGTGGACATCCTTGTCTTGTTCCTGATTTGAGTGTGAAGGATTTCAGTTTTTGACCATTTAGTATGATATTGGCTGTTGGTTTTTCATAGATGGCTTTTATCAGTTTGAGGTAGAGACCATCTATTCCAATTTTTTGTAGGTTTTTTATCACAAATGCATATTGGATTTTGTCAAATGGTTTTTCTGTGTCTATGGAGATAATCATATGGTTTTTGTCCTTGGCTCTGTGGATACAGTGTATTACATTGATTGATTTGCGTATGTTGAACCATCCCTGCATCCCTGGGATGAATCCCACTTGGTCAGGGTGTATGATCTTCTTGATGATCTTCTCCAGTGTATTTTCCAGTATGTTATTAAGGATTTTTGCATCTATGTTCATTAGTGAGATTGGCCTATAGTTCTCTTTTTTAGTTGAGTCTTTCTCTGCTTTGGGGATCAAGGTGATGCTTGCTTCCAGGAATGAATTTGGGAGTATTGCTTCCCTTTCAATTTCATTGAAGAGTTTAAACAGTAGTGGCAGTAGTTCCTCTCTAAATGTCTTGTAGAATTCAGCAGTGAAGCCATCAGGGCCCGGGCTTTTCTTAGTTGATAAGTTTTTAATTACATTTTCAATTTCATTGGTTGATATTGGGTTGTTCAGAACTTTTAGGTCTTCTTCGTTCAACTTTGGTAATTCCTATGTATCTAGGAATCTGTCCATTTCTTCTGTGTTGTCCATCTTATTGGCGTATAGGTTCTGGAAGTAGGTATTGATGAATCTCTGGATTTCTGCTGGGTCTGTTGTAATTTCACCCTTTTCATTCCTAATTGCATAGATTTGGGGCTTTTCTTTCCTTTTTCTGATAAGGTTGGCTAAGAGTTTGTCAATTTTGTTGATTCTTTTGAAGAACCAACTCTTGGCTTCATTGATTTTTTTGTATCGTTCTCTTAGTCTCCATTGCATTGATTTCTCCTCTGATCTTTATAATTTCCTCCCTTGTATGAGCTCTGGGGTTGTCCTGCTCTTCTTTATCTAGAAGCTTGAGGTTCAGCATCAGGTTGTTTAATTGGGCTCGTTCTGTTTTCCTAATATGCCTATTCACTGCTATGAATTTCCCTCATAAGACTGCTTTCATTGTGTCCCATAGATTCTGATATGTTATATTGTCATTGTCATTTAATTGAAGGAACTGTCTGATTTCTTCTTTAATTTCCTCTGTGACCCATTGCTTATTCAGAAGCGTGTTGTTCAATTTCCATGTGTTTATGAAGTTTTTTGAGTTTCTTTTGCTATGGATCTCCAATTTCATCGCACTATGGTCTGATAATATACAGGGGATAACTTCAATTCCTTTGCACTTACTTAAACATGTTCTATGTGTGAGTATGTGGTCTCTTTTGGAGAATGACCCATGTGCAGCTGAGAAGAATGTGTATTCTGATTTTGTGGGGTGGAAGACTCTGTAAACATCTGTTAAGTTCATTTGTTCAAGAGTTCGATTGAGTTCTAGTATTTCATTACTTATTTTTAGTCTAGTTGATCTATCTGTGACAGTGGGGTATTGAGGTCCCCCACTACAATTGTATTAGTGCATATATGACTTTTCATGTCCGTTAGTATTTGTTTTATATAATTGGGTGCACTAGTGTTTGGTGCATAGATATTTATGATTGTCATCTCTTCCTCTTGGATGGTTCCCTTTACAAGGATGTAGTGTCCTTCTTCATCTCTCTTAATCAGTGTTGGTTTGAAATCTACTTGATCTGCCAAGAGGGATAGCTACTCCTGCTTTTTTTCCGGTTTCTGTCCCATGGAGTATTGTTTTCCACCCTTTAACTTTCAATCTATGAGTTTCTCTTTGAATTATGTGTGTTTCTTGTATGCAGCATATTGTTGGATCTTGCTTCTTGACCCATTCTGCCAGTCTATTTCTTTTGACTGGTGAAGTGAGACCATTTAACGTTGATGGTTATAACTGAAACATATTGACTTGTCATTGCCATGACTTTTTCTTTTTGTTAGGTTCTCCCCCTTTACATTTAATTTCTTGTCCTGCCAGATGGGTTCATTCTGCTTTGCTTCCTGGGGTTGTGATCCTCAATGTCTGTTCCTAGGATATTGTGTAAAATTCTTTGGAGTGCTGGTTTGGTATTCACGAAGTTCCTAAAGTGCTCTTTGTCATGAAAGTATCTTATTTCTCCATCAATTTTGAAAGAGAGTTTTGCAGGGTACATCAATCTGGGTTGAAGGCTGTTTTCTTTGAGGGCTTGGAATATGTCACTCCAAGCTCTTCTTGCCTTAATGGTTTGTGTTGAGAAGTCTGCTGTGATTCTGATGGGCTTTCCTTTGTATGTGATTTGTTTCTTTTCTCTAATTGGAAAACTTTGGCCTTCTGTTGAGTTTCTGGAATGTTAACAATTATATGCCTATGTGTAGATTTTTTTGATCAAGGCTATTTGGAGTCCTGTATGCCTCACTTATCTGTATGTGAAGCTCTTTCCCCCTGCTTGGGAAGTTTTCTGCCATTATTTCTGTGAAGAGCTTTTTTATGTCATCTCCACTCTCTCCTGTTTTTTCATTGAGCCCAATCAGTCTTATGTTATTGTTCTTTGCATCATCTAGCAGCTGCTGGATTGATTTCTCATGTTCCCCTATAATTTTGAAGCAATTTTTCTTTTCCTGGTCACTAATTGCAATCTTATCTTCTATATCTGAAATTCTGTCCTCACATTGGCTCATTCTGCTGTGTAGACTTTCAGTGGAGTTTTTAATGCCCTGGAAATCTATTTTCATCTGTTTTATGGATTCCATTTGTTTCCTATGTTGGGATTCCATCATGTTCCTGAGCTCCTCTCTAGATTTATTAATCATGTCTTGCACTAGGGGCACAATTTCTCCTGTTATCTGAGAAATTATTTCTGATTTCATTTTTTCCAGATCCCCTTTTGTTGCCAGTTCAGTCGGTCCAGGTGGTTGAATATCAGAGTGTTCCGTCTCATTTCCCTTTGGGGTTGCTGTAGGTGATCTAGAAGTCTGGTTTTGGGACTTATTTACGTGTTTTCTCATTTCAGCTGGGTGGCGGGGAGGGGTTGCTGTTGGAGCCTGCACGGATTACCTCCTCTGAGCTGGGAGAGGTTCGACAGGGGCCAGGAGCAGCAGTAGGGATGGTGACCCAAAAGCCCTTTCCTGTGGGCTGGGAGCAGCGGGAGGGATGGTGGCCAGGAAGTCCCTTCCTCTGGATCAGGAGCAGTGGGAAGGTAGTTCAGAAGCCCCTACCTCTGGGCCAGGAGCGGCGGGACTCAGTACCGTGGTCTGGTGGTCTGCTGTCCTCTGTGTCTTTGTAGTGTGGAACCAGGTGACTGTACAGAGGAGCAGGGAGGGGGTGTCCAGTGGATTGTTGCCACGGCATGGGCTGATTCGGCGTGTTCTGCACTACTCGTGACCTCTGTAGGGCGTGCGCAGAACTGCCTGTCTGCAGGGGCCTGATTGGGCATGTTCCACGTGACCAAGTATTGACAGGTCTTGTAATACTCTCTGTAGTTTCCAGGCTCATATTTTTTGACTGAATTATTAAAAACTAAAACTATAATAACAAATTTATTTTTTTAACAGAGTTTTGTGTAATGTTTTTCTTTGTGCACTTTATAAGCTCTCATATGTTTTGGCCTGAGTAAAAAGCAAAGCCAGATAAACTTGGGTTTATTTTATTTAACATTTATATTGTATTTATTGTATACCAGGCATCATTATAAATACTTTATAAATCTTAGCTCAGTCCTCATTTTGTAGATAACAACACTGAGATATAATGAGTTTAACAGTGAAAGGGCTAGAATTTGAATCTCAGGGTAACTTTTTTTACTAATAAATTTTATTTTGTCCTATTTTCACCTCAAGCCCCCTCCCCTCCCTATGTACAAAAGCTTTGTTTCCATTTTTTCTATTTTCACCTTTTTTCTTGTCCCGTTCTTCCTTTCTCTCTCCCTCATCCCTTGTTCCCCTTCCCATTTGAACACTTTCTTCCCATTTTCCAGCATCCATTATATGTCCGTCCTTATTTCCACATTCAGTTTCTCACTCAGAGAAACAATGTGGTGCTTAAACATGTGTGTCCAATTTATTTCATTTAAGAGTTTGGTCTCAAGGACTATCTATTGAGCTATAAATGTCTGAAGTTCATTCTTTATGGCAGAGTAGTACTTTAGTGTATAAAAAACTGCATCTTCTTTATCCACTTGTCAGTTGATGGGCATTTGGGCTGTTTCCAAGATTTAACTATTACAGACTGTGCTGCTATAAGCATATATTGCTGTGGTATGATGCTTTTAATTCTTTCAGGAAGATACCAAGAAGAGGAATAGCTGGGTCAAATGGAACCTCTAATTTTAGTTTCTTGAGAAATCTCCACACTGATTTCCACAGTGAAAAAGGAAGGGTTCCTTTTTCCCCACAGGCCCTCCAGCATTTGTTATAGGTTGATTTTTTGATAGCAGCCATTCTTTCTGGAGTGAGATGGAATCTCAGCATTGTTTTAATTTGCATCTCTCAAATGACCAGTTATATTGAATGTTTTTTCATACATTTATTGCCATTTCTAATTCTTCATCTGAGGAATGTCTTTATTTCAGATGTCCATTGTTGCATTGGGTCTTTAAATTTGGGGGGGGGTCTGATATTTTCGAGTTCTTTATATATTCTAGGTAATACTCCTTTTTCTGAATAGCTGGTAAAAAATTTTTCCCACTCTGAGGGTTGGTGGTTTCTCTTTCTGTGCAAAAGCTTTTTAAGATGAGGTCCCAGTTTTTGACTCTTTGTAGTATTTCCCATGTTGTCTGGGTTTTGTTCATGAAGTCTTTGCCTACTCCTATTTCCTCAAGCATTCTACCCATTCTCTCTTCCAGCAGATTTAGTGTTTCTGTTTTAATATTTAGATCTTTGATCCATTTCGATTTTAGGTTAGTGTGTGGTGAAAGTGGCAGGTGCAGTGCCACTGAGCTAAATCCCCAGCCCTAGTTTTTCATGTCTGTCAATATTTGCTTTGTATAGTTGGGTACGCTGCTGTTTGTTGCATATATATTTAGATTGTTGTCTCTTCCTCTTGGATTGTTCCCTTTACCAGGATGAAGTGACCTTCCTTATCTCTCTCAGTCAGTCTTGGCTTGAAATCCACTTTGTCTGCAAATAGAATAGCTACCCTGGCTTTTTTCTGTTTCCTGTCTCATGGAATATTGTTTTCCATCCCTTGACTTTCAGTCTGTGAATTTGTTTTTCAATTAAATGTGTTTCTTTTATGCAACATACTGTTGGATTTTGCTCCTTGATCCATTCTGCTTGTCTGTCTCTTTTGATTGATGAATTGAGATCATTAACATTGATGGTTAGAGGGCCGGGGATTTAGGTCAGTGGTTTCACCGCCTGCCTTGCAAGCACAAGGACCTGAGTTCGATCCCCGTACCAAAAACAAAAACAAACAAAAAAACATTGATGGTTAGAACTGATATGTATTGTCTGTCTGTCATGTTATTTTCCTGCTGCTGGGTTCCTTCTTTCCTTTCCTGTTTAATTTCTTGCCTTGCTTGGTGGATCCATTCTGTTGGGGTTCATGGAGTTGTAAACCTTATTTTTTCTAGAATATGCTTCAGAACACTTTGGATTGCTGGTTTAGTGGTCATGAATTTCTTCAGGTGTTCTTTGTCATGGAAGTATCTTATTTCTCCATCAATTTTGAAGGATAGTTTTGCAGGGTACATCAATCTGGGTTGGAGTTTGTTTTCCTTTGGGGCTTGAAATACTTCACTAGAAGCTCTCCTTGACTTGAGAGTTTGTGTTGAGAAGTCTGCTGTGCTTCTGATGGGCTTTCCTTTATAGGTTATTTGTTTCTTTTCTCTAACAGCTTTTAATATTCTGTCCTTGGGTTGAATTTCGGGAACCTTGACTATTATATGGCTTGGGGAAGCCTTTTTTTTCATGGCTAATTTGATTCCTATATGTCTTACTTATCTGTATGTCAAATTTTAAAAATTTTTTTATTTTTTATTTTTTAAATTCTTTTATTGGTACATGTTAGGTATACAATACGTTTACATTTATCATTGGGTGCTTGTACCTGTACATGATGTATCTTAGTTCTTATTTTTTTCCCCATTACCTGTGCACCCTTCCCTATTTACATAGATTTCGTTTCCATTTTTTTTTTCTTTTCTCATAATTTTTCCTTTCCCTTCTTCCCTTTCCCCTTCCCCTCCCACCACCCCTGTATGTCAAATTCTTTTTCCCTGTTGGAGAGTTTTCTGCCATTACTTTTGAGAACAGATTTTTTTAGGTCATTTGCACTACCTCCTACTTTTTTATTATCTCTGATGAATCTTATATTATTCTTCTTTGCATCAACTATCTAGCATCTGCTGCATTGGTTTCTTGTGGTCCCTTGCTATTTTTAAGAAATCTCTCTTTCCCTGATTGCTAACCACAGTCCTGTCTTCTATATCTGGTATTCTGTCCTCACATTGGCTCATTCTGCTATGTATACTTTCAGTGAAGTTTTTAATCTCCTGGATATCTGTTTGACTCTGTTTCATGTATTTCATTTCTTTCCTATGCTGGGTGTTCATGACTTCCATCACGTTCCTGAGCTCCTTTATTTATTTATTTTTTAATCTGTATTTTTCATTCTGGTCACCATCTCTGTAGTTATCTGGGAAATTATTTCTGCTTTGATTTTTTTCCAGAGCCCTGTTCATCTGCTTTGTTACTTCTGCTATTACCACTGCAGAGAGTCCAGGTGGGTGGCTTTCGGATTGTTCCACTTCATTGCCCCTGGGGTTTGCCTTTGGTGAGCTGAAAGTGTGGGGGTTGCATATTGTTTTAAGTGTCTTAACATTCTCTGTTTTTTTTAAAGTTTGATTCCTGATTTGATGCTTGTAAATTACTTATGGCAAGTAGCTTTCTTGCCAGTATTCAGAATCCTTAGGAAATGACTACTTCTCAGAAGCCTCTTGCAGGTGTAGCTAGCTTTTGGGTTTTGAGTCCGTTGCAGGATCCTGCCTTTTCAGTTTATTGGGAATGAGAACTTTCTGCCTACTTGGCCCAGCTACCAGTTCTTTGGCACTGGTCTGTAGGGTTTTTTTTTTAAGACCCGTAGGCAGTCAGTCTTGGTGTACCAGGAGGAACAACTGATGAGCACAATTATGTCACCTTGGCTAAAGTAGTACAATCAACAATAACAATAGCGTCAAATACAGTCTAGGAAATGACAAATTGTGGTCCTTAATGTGGCTTTTTTATTCTTAGAGGAGAAGATATAAAAGGGGTCAGGGGGTAAAAAAACAAAAATAGAAGAAGAGGAAGAGGTCAGAAGTGAGGCTGGAGAACAAACTAGAAAACTGGTGAAGAAGACAGGTGGGAAAGAGAAAAGGAAAAAATAAGAACAGAACAATAACAAAAAATGAGAAAAAAAACTAAACAAAACAAGAACTAGAAAGGAGGAAAAACAGAAAAAAAAAAAACAGAAAGAAAAAATAGGGCCAAGTATTTAGCTCAGTGGTTCCGCCGGCTGCCTCGAAAGCACAAGGTCCTGAGTTTGATCCCTGGTACCAAAAAAAAAGAGAGAAAATATTTAAAAACCCCAGATGTCCAATTCAAGGTGTGTCTATGCTGTTACTGTTAGGCAGTATGGGCAAACAGAGTCCAGAGCCAAACTGATTAATCTCAGCAAGCTAGCTGCAGCTTCACGGTGGGCGAGTGGATAATCCCAATGATCCTGCCCCTTTAGTTCCTCTGAAGTTCAGGCCAGTTTCTGGCCATGAGGCTGGAACTGGATTCCTTGAACCTACAGTAGTTTATGTGTCTCCTGCCTGCTTGAACTCTGCTCCCTGACCTCCTGCTGACTTGAACTCAGCACCCTCACTGAGGCACCAAAGGGTACTAGATGGAGTCTTCCCGCAGCTGTTCTGAATTCCAGGCTTGGCCCCTCTCCAAGATGACTACCAGCCAATAACCCTCTCCTGGGTGAAGTCTGAATTTGGATAACTCACCAGCTACTGCAGTCGGGTTCATCCACTGCTCTGGTCCCCTGGTTTCTATGTGGAGGCCTCTGGGGTCGTGAGTAATCACTGTGGCCGGAAGTTTTAGCCAGAAGTTCCCTGGCAGAGTCCGGGCTCTGGGAGAGAGTGCTACTTGGTACCTCCCTCCTTTTTGTTAAAGTCTCTCTCTTCACTCTCCCTGTAGATTTCAGTTCTCCCCTCAGATCCTTCCTGGGTTCCTGGACCCACTTCCCTCCCCCTCCTCCTCCTCCTACTCCTCGAGCTGTTATATTCCAGGGTCAGGACACCAAATCTCAGAGAAGCTGTTTCTCTGTTGCTCACCACTTTGCCATCTGCCCAAAAGTCTGAATCAGGGTAATTTGGCTTCAGAGTGTGCTCTTAAAGATTGTTATATGCTCTTATCAGAGCAATAAATAATTTAGCAGTTAAGTAACAAAAAATCATACATATAAAAAATGTAATCATACATATGTACTGATCTCATTTGTCTTCTTAAATATTGCTTCTTTTCCCTCTCACGCTTGGGAAAAATACAGACCCATTATTGGTCCCCATCCATTCTCATTGGTAATTTTCCCCCCAATTTAAAATACAATACATGATCAAAACTATAGTAAATGTTTAAATTTTAAAGTTCATTACAGTAAAAGACAGATTGCCATTAATCCCCTCAAAATATTTCCTTTTGGCTTCACACACAATTATCCCATTATCATTGGCACTTTCTGAAGCAGTTCTGGAATAAAGGTATGTTTTAAAAAAATACAATGAATGCTGCTCTAAGTGCTATCTGGTAGAAAGGCAGGCTCATGAAGATACTACAGTGTGTCCTCATCTACCTTTTTCATCAGATCTGTCACTACTCAAAGTCAAAATGACCATGAAAGGTAAACATTTTGAATCAATTCAGGACAGTGAGGCAGCCATAACAGCATAACTGAAGATATAAAAGTACTTCTAGAAGAACTGTTTCAGAAAGTGGTAAGAACAATGGGATAAGGGTGTTTGAAGTGAGGAAGAGTATTTTGAGAGGCATTAATACAAGTGTCTTTCACAGCAATACATTTTTATGTAAACACTTTTTATACAGTGTTCATTTTTTTTTAGAGTTGAGTTATTTTACTTAGCATAATGTCCTTAAAGTTCATTCATTTTGTAGCATTTTGGCAGGTTTCTTCCTTTTTAATGCTACATAATATTCCATTTAAGTATATCTCATATTTTGTTTATCTTTTATGGATTGATGGACACACTATTTACTAACCTAGTTTGGATAATGTTACTAATGCTTCTGTAAATGTGGACAACTGTCTTTTTGAGACCCTGTTTTCTGTTCTTTGGGTATATACCCAGAAGTGGGATTGCTGGATTAATAAGATAACCCTAGTTTTAGTCTTCAGAGGAACCGTCACTGGTTTCCATAGTGGCTGTACAATTTGACATTCCAACCAACAATACACAGATACTCTTCTTTCTCTATATCCTCACCAATACATATGTGAATATTTTTTTAAATTGTAGCCATCCTATTGGGTGTGAGATGCCTTATTGTGGATTTACTTTTGTTTGTTTAATATGGGGTCTCTCTATGTTGCACAGGCTGGCCTCAAACTCCTGGACTCAAATTATCATCCTGCCTGAGCCTCCCACATACTGAGAAACAGGCATGCAGGTTTTATTGTGATTTTGATTTGCATTTCTCTGATAATCAGTGAAATTGTACCTCTTTTCATATACTAATTGGCCAAGACTCTTAAACATTTTTAAGTTGGGTCATTTGCTTTTCTGTTTTTGAGTTGTACATATTCTCTATGTATTCTGGATATAAGTCCCTTATCAAATATATGATTTGCCAGTATTTTCTCCCATTCTGTGTTGTCTTTTTACTCTGTTTAGGTTGTCTGTTGTTTCACAAAATTTAGTTTTCAGTAAGTCTAGTTTTTTTTAAATTTTCTGTGCCTTTAATATCATATCCAAGAGATCACTGCAGAATCCAGTTTCAAGAAGCATTTGCCCTATGTTTTCTTCAAAGAGTTCTGTAGTTTTAGATCTTATATTTTGATCTTTATCCACTTTGAGTTAATTTTTATATAAATATTAGATTAGGATCCAACTTCTGTCTTTTGCATATATATATTTAGTTCTCCCTAGCACCATTTGTTGAAGAGACTATCTTTCCCCTCTTCGTATAATCGTTCCACCCTTGTCAGAAAGCATTTGACAGTAAATGCAGGGTTTATTTTTGTGCTCTTTAATGTTGGTTTTTACTGTGTTTTGAAATCAAAAAGTGTAAGACCTCTCACTTTGTTCTTTATAAAGATTGTTTGGCTCTTTAGAATCCCATGAAGTTACATATAAATTTAAAGATAGATTTTTGTGTTCTGTAAGAAATATCTTTGGGTTTTTGACAGGGATTGCATTGATTCTATAGATTGCATTGAGTATAACTGACAACTACATTAAGTCTTTGAACACATGAATATGGGATGTATTTACATTTATTTGTGTCTTCTTTAGTTTCAGTAACGCTTTCTCATTTTCATTGTACAGTTTTTTTTTATTGCTTTAGTTAATTTAACCCATAAATATTTTATTCTTTTTGATGCTATTTTAAATGGAATTTCCTTTTTGATTGGTCATTTCCTTTTTGATTGGTCAAACTGATTTTTGTTTGTTGGCTTTGTATCCTGCTTCTTTTTGGGATTCATTTATTAGCTGTAACTCTGGAACCTTCAGGATATTTACATAGGATTGTAACATCTGCAAATAGATAATTTTACTTTTCCATCTCCAGTTTGGGTGGATTTTAGTTTTTGCCTAATTGTTGTGGTTATAACTTCCAGTGATATATTGAATAGAAATTGTGAGAATCGGCAATTTTGCTTTATGGTTTTTATTATGTTGAAGTAGTTTCCTTCTCTTCCTGATGGGTATGAAGTGATATCATTGAGGTCTTGGTTTTCATTTCTCTGGTGATTAGAAATGTTGAGCATCTTTTTATATGCTTATTGGCCATTTGTATATCAGCTTTGGAGAAATGTCCGTTCAAATCTTTTCCCCATTTTTTAAAAAAATCAGGTTGTCTGGAGTTTTTTGTAATTGACTTACAGGGTATGTATATATTTGGATATTAGCCTTTTATCAGTTACATGATTTGAAAATATTTTTTCCTGTTGCAAAGGTTTCCTTTTCATTCTATTGAGTCCTTTGATGCATAAAAGTTTTAAAAGTTTGATGTAATATAATTATTCTGTTCTCAATTTGTTGCTGTGCTTTTAGTATCATATTCAAGAAATTATTGCCACATCTAGTATTATGATGTTTTCCTCCTGTTTTATAGTTTTAATTTACTTTTGGGCCTTTGGTGCATTTTAAGTTTTTGTATATACAGTTTTGTTCTTTGGCAGGATTTTTTTTATTATTTGGGATCTATTTCCTTTTAGGATGGATTTTTCTATTTCTACAAAAATGTCATTAGGTTTTTATGAGGGATTGCATTGAATCTGTAGATTTTTTTCCTGTAGTATTGATCTCTTAAATCCTAAGGGCATCACAGTGAATTTTTAGAAAAGATGCGTTATCGTAGTGTGTAACACCCATGTTTATTTTTTAGGATTATTTCTATTGATGAATTATTAATTTTAATTTTATGTTTTATATTAATGTGTACTTAACAGCGAAAGAAAATGTCAATAAAAAATAAAAATTTTAATATACAGTGAATGTGTAGAATAAATTAAATTTTTAATATGCAATGAATGTGTAGAAAAAGCATCAACATCTTCAATATCAACTGTTTACTTGCTTACAAGATCTAAAAAATAACAGTAGAAATAAATATCTATGTGAAGTACAATGAAAATACAAACAAAACTACCACAGAAATCATCTTTGCTTCAATTATCACACCTAAGGCCATCTTCACACATGACAACAGCCTGTTCTATACATATATCTTGCTCACGCTGGCAGCACATGTGCTTAGCTTTCCTTTCCTGTTTGGCAGGGCAGACTTGTCACCTCTCTTGTCTTCCTCTTTTGTCAGGAGCTTTCTATTATATTATACAATGTGTACTTATCAGGAAAATGAAATATCAATAAAGTAAAATATCAAATATGTAATGAGTGTTTAGAATAAACACCGTTTTCTACATCAACTGTTTGCTTACTAAATCTCAAAAATAACAAAAATAAATTCCTATGTGACCTACAACAAGAATACAAATAAAACTCTATCACAAAAATAATCTTTACTTCAGTTATCACTCCTAAGGGAATTTTTCCACACATGAGAACAGCATGTTCCATACACAAGTATCACTTACACGAATAGCACATGTGTTTTGTTTCTTGTCTTCTTTGGTAGAACATACTTGACATCTTGCTGGTATTCCGGTTTTCTTAGGTGGATCTTGTGTTGTTTCACCTGTCTGTTCACCAATCTGCTCCAGAATTCTTTTGTGTAGTTCTTTAAGCAGATACATACTGTTTTTCCTCTGTTGTAATTGATCATTTATTAATTCCAGTCCCAATCCTCTAAGAAAATTTCTCCATGATATTTTGTGCTTGTTATTTTCTTTGTAAACTATGAAATTATTTATACCTGACATATTTAGGATCCAGCAAAACACAACCATTGGCCAACACTTTGTGTTTTGAGTGATATCATAGTTGCTGCATGACTTGTCAACATCTACTCCACCTTTCATTTTGTTGTAAAGTGTGACCATTTCTGACTTCATTGTTTTGAGGATTCAATCAATCTTTTTGTTTGTTTGGTTGGTTTATTGAGACAGTGTCTCCCTGCATAGTCCAGGCTAGCCTTGAACTCACTGTGTAGCAGACTGACCTTGAACTCACAGGATCCTCTTGCCTCAGCCTCCTGAGTGCTGGGATTATAGGTGTGTACCACCATGCCTAGCTTCACTATCAGTCTTATCATAATGCTGTAATGTTGACAGTATCAGTACTACTTTGTTTTTCTTTACCATGTAGGAGGCTAAAAATGTCTTTCTGAAATCCAGAGATTCTAGCATACATTTCTCTATTGTTACCTTGCAACATTTTTTCAGAAATCTCTACTTGGGAATACTTCCTGTGCTGTTCAGCTGGTGCTTTTTTAGTAAATGTAATATCAGTGCATACCTCATAAACCAGTTGTTGAATGTGACATTTAGGTTACTTTTTCAAATAGGTGCAACAAGTCTGTTCACAATATCATATGGTTTATTACTCCATGGGTGAAGATCTGGTGGCTGAGTTCCAGGATAAATTTCTAAATTCAAGGTGTAAAATGTCTTCACATCTATTAGGGCATATATCTTTAAACCATATTTGGAAGGTTTATTTTGGATTTATTGCTGAAACCTTCAGCAACCACAAAATGATACAAGATGTTTGTCAATTGTCATATATTCAGATGGTACATAAATTGGTTGACAGAGCTTTCAAAAAATGAGCAAATAGCAGCCATATGTTGGATGTTTTTCTTTTTTCCTTTTTGGAGGGTCTTTTTGTCATTAAAACATAGGCAATTTTGAAAGAACGAAATCTTTTTGAGTGTCATTCTAAAAATCTCAATGACACATTTGTCATTTCTCCATAAATCCTTTAGATTTTGACAGTTAGAATGATAAAAGTCCTCCTGTGAAGGCTTTTAGTTCAGATAGTGAGATGTAATGATAAATATATTTTTGAATATTACTATTGATGCATATAGAATACTTATATTTCATCATTAATGTGTTTCAAAACATCTTGTAGTATATTGTCTGTTACAAACAATTTCCAACATTGAATCACAGTGTTGGCATTCTGTCCAATAGGTTTCACCCCTGGCAAGAACCTAATATCATTCATTTTTATTTTTTTTCTCAAATTTTAAAAATTAATTTTATTGGGACTTTTAAATATAATAATAATAACAATCATCATATGGAATTTATACCTGTATATGATATATCTTGATTCTTCCTTTCTTCCCCTTTCTCTCTCCTCCCTTCAACCTCTCTTCTCCTCCATATTTACAAAAGCTGTGTTTCCATTTTTCCTTCTATTCTTTTTTTCCTTTTTCCTCCCCTCCATTTCCCCTTCCATTTGAACATTTTCTTTGTATTTCACAATATCTGTTACACATTTTTGAACTTATTTACACTTATGGTTTCTCACACCAGAGAAACCATGTGATACATGAACATATGTGTCTGATTTATTTCACTAAAGAGTATAGTCTCAAGGTGCATCTATTTACCTAGAAATGTTTCAAGTTTATCCTTCTTTATGACAGAGTAGCACCCCATTTTATTAAAAAAATGACATCTTCATTCATTGGTTGATGGGCATTTGGCCTGTTTCCAAGATTTAGCTATTACAGACTGTGCCACTGTAAACATGGCTATGCATATATTACTGTGGTATGATGCTTTTAATTCTCAAATGGAACCTCTAGTTTTGAGGAATCTCCACACTGATTTCCATAGTGGTTGCACCATTTTACATTCCCACTAACTGTGGGAGTTCTTCCCCACAGCCCCACCAGCATTTGTTATTGGTTGATTTCTTGAAAATAGCCATTCTTTCTGGAGTATGATGGAATCTCAGTATTGTTTTAATTTGCGTCTCTCAGGTGACCAGAGATGTTGAACAATTATTCATATATGTATTTGTTATTTGTACTTTTTCATCTGAAACGTGCCTATTCATTTCAGATGCCCATTTTTGGATTGGGTCTTTAAATTTGGGGGATCTGATTGTATACCAATTTTCTGTAGAATTTTTATCATGAATGGATGTTAGACTTTGTCAAATGCTTTTTCTGCACCTATTGAGACAATCATGTGGTTTTTGTCCTTGCCTCTGTTAATATGGTGTCTTATATTTATTGATTTGTGTATGTTGAACCATCCCTGCATTCCTGGAATGAATCTTACTTCGTCATGGTGTATAATCTTCTTGATGATTTGCTGTATTCTGTTTACCAGTATCTTATTGAGGATTTTTGCATCTATGTTCATTAGAGAGATTGGCCTGAAGCTCTCTTTTTTGGTTGGATCCTTCTCTGATTTTGGTATCAGAGTGATGTTTGCTTCCAGGGATGAGTTTGGGAGTATTGCTTCCCTTTCAATTTCATTAGAGAGTTTGAAGTGGCATTAGATCTTCTCTAATTTTCTTGTAGGATTCAGCAGTTAACCATCAGGACCTGGGCTCTTCTTTGTTGATAGGTTTTAAATTACATCATCAGTTTCATTGACTGATACTGGTTTATTTATAATCCTTTTATCTTCTTGATTCAGCTTTGGTAATTCATATGTATCTAGAAATCTTTCCATTTCTTCTGTGTTTTCCATCTTATTAGAATATAGGCTCTCAAAGTAGGTATTAATGATATGGATCTCTGCAGGATTTGTTGTGATTTCACCCTTTTTGTTACTAATTGCATGGATTTGAGTCTTTTCTTTCCTTTTTTGATAAGGTTGGCTAAGAGTTTGTCAATTTTATTTAATCTTTCAAAGAACCAACTCTGTGATTCATTGTACTGTTTTCTTAGTCTCAATTACCTTAATTTTTGCTCTAATCCTTAGAATTTCCTCCCTCATGAGCTTTGGGCTTGACTTGCTCTTCTTTTTCTAGAAGCTTGAGTTTAGGTTAATAATAACATTAAATAAGTAACATTAGGTTATTTATTTGAGCTTGTTTTGTTTCTCTGATGTGGGAATTTACTGCTATAAATTTCCCTCATAGGACTGTTTTTAATTGCATTCCCAAGTTCCTATATGTTAATCATAGATATTGTCTGATTTCTTCTTGAGTTAAATGTGTTTCTTATATGCAGCATATTGTTGGATCTTGTTTCTTGATCCATTCTACCAGTCTGTTTCTTTTGATTAGTGATTTATGTTGATGGTAACTGATATGTATAGACTTATCCTTGTCATGGTATTTTCTGTTATTGGTTCTCTTTCTTTTGCCTCTGTTTAATTCCTTGCCTTGTCTAGTGGATTCATTCTGTTGGGGTTCATGGAATTGTAACAGCTTTTAATATTCTGTTCTTGTGTTGAATTTTTGGAATACTGAATATTATATGCCTTGGGGTAGTTTTTTTAAATTTTTTTATCGTGGCTAATTGGAGTTCTATATACTTCACTTAACTATATGTCAAATTCTTTTTCCGTGTGTGGGAAGTTTTCTACCATTGCTTCTATAAACAGGTTTTTATGTAGTTTGTACTGTCTCCTGCTTTTTCTTTGACTCTAATCAACCTTATGTTATTCTTCTTTGCATCATCTAGCAGCTGTTGGATTGATTTTTCATGATCCCTTGCTATTTTTAAGAAGTCTTTCTTTTTATGATTGCTCACTGCAATCCTGTCTTCTAGATTTGTTATTCTGTCTTCATACTGGTTCGTTCTGCTGTGATACTTTCAATAGAATTTTTAATCTCTTGCCTGTCTGTTTGAATCTGTTTCATGGATTCATTTCTTTCCTATGATGGGCATTCATAGTTTCCATCATTTTCCTAATGTCCTCTAATTTTTATCTGTGTATTCTCTAGATTCACTAATGATGCCCTTCATTATGGCCATCATCTCTGAAGTTATCTGAGAAATTATTTCTGATTTGATGTTTTCTAGGGCCTCATTCATCTGCTTTGTTACTTCTGCTATTACCACTTCAGAGAGACCAGGTGGGTGGCTTTCAAATTGTTTGACCTCATTGCCACCTGTGTTTGCCTTTGGTGAGCTGGAAGTCTTGGGCTGCAACTTGCTTCTGTGTCTTCTCATTTTCTTTTTTTTTTTTTTCAGTTTAATTCCTGCATTGATGCTTATAAATTGTTTATGGTAGATATCTTTGTTGCTAGTATTCAGAACCCTTAGGAAATGACTACTTCTCAGAGATGTCTTCCAGGTTTAGCTGGCTTTTGGGTTTTGATTCTGTTGCAAGTCCCTCCCTCTTCAATTTATTGGGGATGCAAAGTTGCTACCAATTTGGTCTAGTCCTGGTTCTTTGGTACTGGGCTGTAGTATTATTTATGACCCTCAAGCAAACTCAGTCTTAGCATATATGGAAGAACAACTGATTAGAACAATTATGTCACCTTGGCTAAAGTAGTACAATCAATAATAATAGTAGCATCAAACACACCCTACAAAATGATAAACTGTGGTGACCATCAATTTGCCACCTTTTAACCAAATGAACAGATGTGTAATTATAGAACCAAATCTAAAAACAAACAATTGAAATATGCCCTCCATATGGCAATTTTACCCTCAGGGGAGAAAATTTAAAAGGGGCTAGGGGGAAAAAAGAGAAACAGAAGAAGAGAAAGGGATTAGAAAGCAAGACTAGAGGACAAAGGAAGATTGTGCAAAACTTTGGGAACTGGTGAAGAAGACAGGAGGAAAAGAAAGACGAAACAAGAACTTCACCTGATGACTCACTTTGAACTTCCTCCCTAAGTTGTAAAAGTGGATTTTCATGCAACATTGTACTGAATTGCACTAATTCTACAAGAAAAATCAAAATATGTCATAAAAAATAATAAATACACAAAAGTGTAACCCAGTGTATAACGTGGGTAAAACTTACCTATTCACACTTTGACACGTGTACTGTACACACCTTGCTATTCAATGTCCCAAGTGGTTGAACACAAAGATTGCCTCCTGTACTCCCCAGTGCAACTACTGAGATGCACAGCCTGCTACTCTTATGATAAAGTACATATTTTATTAGAAAAATGTGGTCGTGTGTATTTTACCCACCATGAGGCACCATATTAAAGTCTTCCAACCCATGAGCATGGGATGTTTCCCATTTATTTGTATCTTTGTTTTCAGCACAATTTTTAAAAAGTTTCATATACGAGCATTCTGCATTTTTAGCTGTCTATTCCTATATTTTGTTCTTTAGATGCTTTTGGAATTGGAACTCTTTATTCAGTTTGGTATTTTTGTGTGTTGATTTTTTTTGGTAAATTGCAATTTTGCTTAATTCTTTCATTATAAATTTTTGTGGCATTTTTAGAGTTTCTTATTTGTATCATATCACCTGTGAACCCAGTTAATTTTACTTCATCCTTTCCCATTTGATGCATTTCCTATATCTCTTCTTGCCTTCCTTTCCCCTCTCACTTTTTCCCTCTCTTCCTTTCCTCTCTGGCCAGGAATTCCAGTGCTATGTTAAATAGAAGTGGTAGAAGTGATATCTTTAGTTTGTTGCTGATCTTGGGGGGAAAGCTTTCAGTCTTGAAAATTCTTAGCTGTAGTATTTTCAGATAACGTTTTATATTGAAGTCGTTTCCTTCTTTGCCTACTTTGTTGAATGTGTTCATCAGGAAGAAGGGTGTTGAATTTTGTCATTTTTCTGCAGCAGTTGTATTATCTGTCATATGATTTTTTTTCCCTTTATTTTGTTAATGCGGTGTGTTATATTGATTGTTTTTTATGTTGAATCAATCTTTGCATTTCAGGAATAAATCCCACTTGGTCACAGTATATTAATCCTTTTAATCTGCTGTTCAGTTTTCTGTGCTAGTAATTTCTTTCTGGTTTTCAATCTCTTTTCTATCTGGATAAGTGAAGATTCACAAATACTTTTATAATGAAGCCATACTGTAGCATATACTCTCTTTTGCTCTGTCCTTTACTACCATTTTACTAAGGAAAATATGTTTGTAATGTAACTGATGTTTTTCTGTAATCATTTGAATATCCTTATATTTTGTTGCACATACTTCACATTAATCATAGCACATAACTATGTAGTACTCAGTCTCTAGACTATTGCTTTTGCATGGTTAGGCATTGCAGTGCCACAGGAGATTATGCATGTACACACGCACACTATTGCTAAAGTTACTTTGATTGGAATTTTTCAGATAATGACTGAGGATTAGTATTTTTTTTTCAAGTCTTCAAGCACAGACATATTTGAGAATTCTGACAGAATGATCCTGGCTACACACCAGAGATATAAGGAATAGTTTTTGTTGTTGTTGTTTTGTTTTGGGTTTTTTTGGTACTGGGGATCAAACTTGGGACCTTCCACTTGCAAGGCAGGTGGCGGAACCACTGAGCTAAATCCCAGGCCCTAAGGAATAGTTTTTAAAACAAGCAAAAATAAAGCAACAACAAAAACTCTACAGGGCTTAATGAAATTGAATAAAATTCCAGGGGAGGAATTGAGGAGTCTTGTTTTTTAAAAATTTCCCAAGTATCTCTGAAGCACAGCTCAGATTTTAACACTAATCTAGAATTTTTCTCAAGTATCATAAAGAACATTTAGCAAGAGCCCCAAATCTAAGGTTTTCTATTATATGGATTGAAAGAAAATCCATATTTTTTGTATAATTTATGTAGAAGTTATGTTGTTCTTTTCTTACCATTAAAAACTGACACAGTTGCCTGTGTAGGTAGAGGGCCATTTCATTGCCACAGAGGGTTTCAGTAATATGGGCAGAAAGGACCATTTTTTCTTGGACAGATTTACTCATATGCCCAAACTGGTACTCAGTTTACATTTCAGCATTTAGCATAAAGCATAGTGGAAGTGACCTTAGTTTAATGTTTTCATAGGGCAGAAATTACTAGTCATTCTCTTAAATCACAGTAGAACCTTTATGTGCAGTATCACTTAAACTATCTCATTGGTTCTGCCAGTGAGTATTTAGTTGGCTAGGGCAACCATAAGAAAATGCCACAGACTGGGTAGTTGAAGCAATAGAAATTTATTTTCTCACATTTCTGAATGCTAGAAATCCAAGATCAAGAGGTTGGCAGGTTTAGTTTTGATTGAGGCTTGTCTCCTTGCTTTGCACATGGCTATTTTCTCACTTAGATAAGCCTTCCTCTGTGTTTGCCCATCTTGTGGTGTCATTTTATATGTCCTAGTCTCTTATAATAATCAGATTGGATTAGGGCCTATGCTAATGGCTTCATTTAAGTAATTTTAGTATTTAATACAGCCACATGTAGAGATATTGGAGGTCAGGGCTTCAACATGTGAGTTTTGGGTGTACACTATTGAATTTGTAACAGTAAATTCAAAATAGTCTGTATAACTGAGTGATTTATTGCATTAAATTATTTTGAATTGTTTATCAGATGGCGATTAGTGAATGAATATCTGCCAAATATGATTACTTTGATTTTGTAATGAATATTTACTTAACACCATTAGAGTGTAATACAAGATGTAATGCATTGATCACATTTGTGACTTTAGTTTCTTGTGACTAATAGATATGCATTATCAGTGTATCTGACAGATATACTTAACATATTTAGGAAAAGAGTCATATCTCAGAGGAAGTCACAATACTGCCTTATTGAATATCATTTATGATTTAATTTTGGGGGTAATGCTAGAAATTGGCCTCAGTTCCTTGAGGATCCTAAGCATCCACGTTACCACTGACCTATACTCTACTCCCACAAATTTGCTCTGAATTCATTGCAACCCACCTTAATTATCAATAGATATCATCATAAAGAAACAGTAAAAATGTGTACTGTCTGCCAACATTATACGGTGCAATCTGGATATAGTCATTGTTTATACACCAGAAAGCTAATTATAGAACAGTAAATGCTTCTGAGATTTAAATTATTATTTTCTCAATAAAAAATAGTAATAGTTTTTATTAGAACCATTGTCTAAAGTGTACTTGCTTCTGGTATATCACATTAAAATGAGAGACCTAACCCACATATCACATCATATTATTTTCCATATATTTTCAAATTGATTGGATAATATTAAAATTAGCTTGTATCTTTTGTGCACACATTGGTGGCTTGAGAGAGGCTGCTCAGAAGCATGCAGTGTACCTGGTGAAACCAGCTGAAGTTAGTAAAAGAAAAGTTTGCTTCATTTGATTCCTAGAATTATTGATTTTCAGGCCCTTGTTCACGTATAGTTAGCTTTTTGTGTGTGTACCTCTTCATTTAGGCTGTCCAAAGCACAGCATGTACAACAGACATGATTCTTATTCTCATGGAACCATAGGGAAGATTTTTCTTAAAATTTAGGTCTCATTGGGAGAGATTAATCAGTCATTGTCAGTTGAATATTTGAAAGGAACACTTCTACCAGAGCACATGAAAAAGGAACTTGACAGTGTGTTGAGGAAGGTTTCCCATAGAGAGTGACCTTGAGAGCTGATCTGAGGCAGTATTAAGAGTTAAGGTTAACTAGATTTGTGTGATGACGGCTGAGGAGAAGAGAGTAGAGCATATACAGAAGCCCTATGATGAGAAGGAACATGTTTGGAGAATTTGCAAAAGGCCCAATGAGGTGTATCACTGAGGACTGGTGGGAAGAAAGTGTGAGACCCAAGTGGAGACACAGGGCTCAGCACAGCTCATTCAACTGTGTTAAGGATTTGGAATTACCAAAATTTGGAATTTTTCCCTTGTGAGAGGGGAAAATGTATTTCACAGAGTAATAATGAACTAAAAAACTTCCTTCTGTCTGTGGTATACAGAATAAGTAGAAAGGGACTGCTAAATTCCACTTAAGAATCTGAAATGCTTTTGGAAATTCTTTCTGCTATTAATTCACAAAAAAGTAGTCATCAATTGTATTCAACATGGAGAGGTACTGTTTTAGTTGCCAGATCATATCAGTGAACAAATATGTCTCTGCCCTCTAGAAGCTTACTTTATAGTCAGGAAGAAAAAAACAAATATCAACTATATGTCAGATCCAATAAGAATACCTCTGTGTTTTATGTATGCTGTGAAGCAAAATATAAGCATAGAGGAGAATATAGAGTAACAGTGCTATATTGGTCTGCTTTTCTGTCACCAATACAGAATATTTGATACCTGTAACTTAAAGCAGAGGCTTATTTTGATTCACAGTTTCAGTGAATTCAGTCTATGGTCAGCGGCTCCAAGGCAGAGGGGCATGGCAGAGGACCATAGTGGAGGAAAACTGCTCATATGATAGTGGCCAGGAAGCAGAGAGAGAAGGGAGAATACAGTGTTCCAAATCAAGCCCCACTGACCCACCCCTTCTAATCAGGCCCCACCTCTGAAAGTGAGACTTGAGAGACATTTTAGATCTAAATCATAGCAAGCACTACGTTATGTAGGTTGGTCTAGAAATAACTAAGAAGGAGATAATTAGGCACAAGTGTAAAGTAAGTGATCTATACCTATTTTGAGGTAGAACTCTAGGCAGAGATCATTAAGTACAAAGTACCTGGGGTGTATGTGATCAAAGAATAGCAAGGAGGCCAGTATGAGTACAGTGAGAAGGAGGTGGTAGGAGGTAAAGTCTGGGACTAAGTACATTATAAGTTGATAGGACATAAACAGTATGACCCTTATTTGATAGTTTATAAATAGTTTTATAATAAAATTTGTCATTTCTTTTGATGGTAGTACATCATGCAATTAAAGTAGTATTCTATGATTTTTAAAAAGTGAGGGGATTTTTTTTGTTTGTTTGCTTTTGTGGTGATTGAGATTGAACCAAGGACCTTATACATGCTGGGCTGTACCACTAAGTTATACTCTAGCCCAAAAATTCTTTGTATAATATTTTTTCTCAGTGCTAGCAACCAAATCCAGGGCCTTGCACATGCCTGACAAGTGTTTTACCATTGAGCTACATCCCCAGCTGTCCTCTTCTATAAGTAAGAAAAATGTATTCTTAAGGAAAAAAGTCTTCATAATTTTGGGGGTTGAATTGTGCCCCCCCCATGGATATGTTAAAATCCTGACTTCCTGCACCACAGAATATGACCTAATTTGGAGAAAAGGCCTTTACAGAGGTAACCAAGTTAAAGTGAGGTCGTTAGGGTAGGCCCTAATCCAAATAGGACTGGTAGTCTTTATAAAATTTGAAAATTTGGACACCAAGATTTTCATAGAGGGAAAATGATGTGAAGAGACATAGAAGATGGCCATTTACGAGCCAAGAAGAGAAATAAAACAGATCCTTTCCTCATAGCGCTCAAGGAACCAATGCCATTAACACCATGATCTTGAAATTTATAGCATCCAGATCTGTGAAACAGTAAATTTCTGTTGCTTAAACCTCTCAGTCTTGAAAACTTTGTATGACAATCCTAGCGAGACTAACACACCTAGTAACTGAAGAGCCAGTTTTCTTTTTCTATTCTGGTTCTCTTTACATTTTCCCAGTACTTAACTGGTGACAAATTATTAGGAAACCCTTTAGTACATTTAGCGTGTGCATGCGTGTGTGTGTGTGATTAATTTCTAAAGCAACTTTAGGAAAATGTGGATTTAAAATATAAACAACAAAAAGTCAGTGCTATGGCATTGTATTTATAGTTACTGCATTCCAAGAAAGCGTTAACTTTAAAACTATATAACTCTGTCTCAAGAGTTTTGTTTTGTTTCTTGTTTCTTGTTTTGTATCTAAAGTTTCACCAAGATTTTAAGATTGATTTTTTGATTCTGATGTAATACTTCCACATAACTTCTATTACTCCTGGATAGTATTTCAGGAAAAGAATTTGCTACCACTTGGTGGCACTACATGGCTTAAAAATGAATTAGAATGTCTGCTGTTAACTATGCAGTTATCATAAAAGATTAAATTCAGAGGGAATCTATTTGATATGACCAACTTGATATTATAAATGCTTGATTCTTATTTTATAAATAAAATAATTACTGGTATTTTAAAAATACGATTTTATTAAAATGTCATGAAATTATAAAAATCTAAGCCAAGGTTTACTTTGGTGGATAGGTACTGTACAAAAATTGTTTATAGAAACCACCTCTAGTTCAGGTATCATTTATCATAATCTTCTTCATAGTCTAAATGCAAGAAAAATATTTTAATATTTAGAAACAAACATCTTCAGCTTTAATAGGATTTTCAAAGGTGTATATTTTCTCTTATATTCTAAGAAATGGCATTTTTCATATAATCAATGTAAATAAAACATTCCTGCAGCATATTGAAAACTCAAGCTGTTTTTTTTTTTTTTGGTACCGGGGATCGAACTCAGGTCCTTGCGCTTGTGAGGCAGGCGGCGGAACCATTGAGCTAAATCCGTTCTTTTTAAAACCTTTATTTTATTTAATTAAACAAAGGTAGAAGTGAAAATTTACTGCATTTTCAGAAATGATTTTTTTTTTTTTTGGGTACCAGGGATCGAACTCAGGACCTTCCACTTCCAAGGCAGGCGGCAGAACCACTGAGCTAAATCTGTGGCCCTTTCAGAAATGATTTTTATTCCCAGTTTTCTTCTAATACTATAATAAAGTATTTTTGTAATATATTTTCCAAGCTGCACATACAGCATATAAAAGCACTTCATGTCTTTTTACAAATTAAAATATAATACTGTAAGGTGTACAAACTGTTAAGTACATAGTTTACCCAATCTTTACAAAGTAAATACTTCATAATCACTACAGATCAAGAATAAGAGTACTGAGAAACTGAAAGTATAAATAAGGATCAAAATGTATAATAGATAATGTGAAATAGGAAGAAAAGGTGCAAAGGGGAAGTGAGAGGGGTAGGGGAAAGGAAATCCAGGAATGGAATTAACATGAGAAAAGGAAAAAATGGAAACAAAGTCTTTGTAAATAGGGGTAGAGGGGTTGAAGGGAGGGCAGGGGAATGGGGAAAAAAATAAGAACCAAGATATATTATGTAAAGGCACAGATTCCAATAATGAATGTCAGCATATTGTATACCTAAAGTGTACCAATAAAATTAATGAAAAAAAAAAAAAGAATGTTGCCAGCAAACCAGAAGCCCTCTGGGCTTCCTTTCTCAGGCTCTATCCCTTTCTTCTCTCCCAGCATAGTCATACCTGACTTGAAGAATGTAACTGATATTTTTTGCCTGTTTTTGAGCTTTTAATAGTTTTTGTACTTTCAGTGATAGTATTTTGTGTCTGGCTTATTTTGTTCAGTGTATTTTGGGAGATTTGTGAATGTTGTCAGATGTAACTATAGTTGACTTATGATTTCATCAAGTTTATCTTTTTAGTGTAGGACTTTTGAGTTGAATAATATTGCCATGAACATTCTTTCACTTGGTGCACTGTGCAGCATTTGTATTGGTATATGCCAGGAGAAGAGTAATGATATGTTCAAATTTAGAAGATGACACAAGAATTGTTTTAAAGTAATTGTGTGATGTTATCAACAGTATATGACAGTCCCTTTGTTTTGTGTCCTTACCAATGTTTTGTATTAATAGTCTCTTTAATTTTGCCCCTTCTGGAGAATGCATTTTCCTGATTCCAGATGAAATTGAGTACTTTTTCATAAATGCATTGGTTGTTTAGTTAGCTTCTTTTGCGAAGTGTCTTTTCCTTTCCCTCTGCTGTTTTTGTTTTTAATTACTGTTGAGCTTTCTCTTTTTTTCCCCTTGGGGTTTAAGTTTTTCCACGCTCCAAAACCAAGAAGATACTCTCATAAGTTAACAATTTAAAACAGTCATTCTCAACTGCATGGAGTTCCCCCACCTAAACAGATATTTGGCAGTGTATGGAGACCTTTTTAGTTTATTTAACTTAATAGGTGTAGTACTTACACTGGGTGATTACTTCCAGGATTTTGTAGGTTGAGCTAGGAATGTTGCTAAATTTAGCTCCACAACATAGAGTGTTAAGAATCCTACAATGAATATATAGTTATCTAGCCAAGTCACTAGTGTAAGGTGGAAAAGTGATATTCTAGAAACTGATTTTGCTAGAGCAGATTTTTGCATATGAGTTATAGAGGTCATCTTTTCTTTTCTTCCTGTGAATGTACACTTCATATGGCATTGTTTATTAAAAAGATTTTCTCCTCATTGCTCTATAGTATCACCTTTGTCATAAATCAAGTAAGCATACTGTTGTATGGACTTTCTGTACATCATAAACTGTTTAACACACAGCCTCTAACCTGTAGATGCCAGTAGTACTGATACGGAAAAGTTTTAGATAACTTAATAGATTGAATATTAAGGTAGCTGTACAAGCAAAATAAGTAAAGTGTTCTTTTAAGATTTGCTTTTCCTGTAACTCCTTGTTTAAGGTGAAGACTATCTGACTCTAACCAGTAACTTCATTAACCTAACAAAGTTACCATGCCAGGGAGAATTTACAATGTATATGGCCTATCTTGTGTCTGTGACTTGTAAATAGGAACTGGAATTGTATTTACATATCAAAGACTACTAGGGATGAGATAATGGCTAAAAAGGGTATAAAAAGGGAAATGCTGAAAAAAGGGCGCTGATATTGACCAGTCTTGTTTCTGGCATGCCCGTCCGCTCTCCAGAAGAAATTTTATTATTTTATCCGAATTCTGTGTCTCTGTGTATTTCTTTCCAAGATTTCCCTAACAGTACTAGTGACAGATAATCCATATCTTTGGCTTTGGTGTTAGGATTATACCTGTCTCATAGAATGTGTCAGGAAATGTTCATTCCTCTTCCATAAAGTTTGCCAGCTAAACTGTCTGGGCCTAGACTCATCTTTTTGGGGGAAGTTTTTGATTACTGATTCAGTCCCCTTATTTTTTATAGGTCTATTTAGATTTTTTGTTTCTTCCTGCATTAGCTTTGGTAGTATGTGTGTTTCTGGAAATTTTTTTCCGTTTCATCTATATTATCTAACTTGTTGAAGTCCACTTTATTCATAGTATTCTCTTGTAATCTTTAAATTTTAAAAGTCCATAATAATGTTCCTACTTTGGTTCTGAAATATTATTTGTATTTTCCCTCTTAATCAGTTTCTTTGTTAATTTTGTTGATCTTTTCAAAGAACCAACTCTTGATATCATTGCTTTATTTTTAAATTTAATTTAAATTTATACATAAAAACAAAAACTGTACATAGATACATACACAGTGTGTAATATCTAAATCAAATTATACCATGCTGGGCTGGGGATTTAGCTCAGTGGTTCCACTGCCTGCCTCAAAAGCACAAGGTCCAGAATTCAATCCCCAGTACCACCAAAAAAACCCCAAACAAATTATACCACACCTGTAATCCCAACAGTTAGGGGGATGAGGTAGAAAGATTGTGAGTTCAAGGCCAGCCTGGATTACATAGTGAATTTAAGGCCAGCTTTGTGAGGCCCTGGTTAAAAAAAAATAATAATAATAACCAGAAAAATTAGATTATGATATATTTACTCAAACATGTATCATCTCTTTTTGTTGAAAACATTCCAAATCCTTTCTTCTAGCTCTTTGAAATATATAGCACATTATTTTTCATTATCTATAATCACCCTACTATGCAATATTATACCAGACTTTTTACTGCTAACTGTAACTTAGTAACCCTCCCTCCCTTCTTCCTCCCTACTCTCCTTATCCTGTAAGAATCACTACTCTACTCTCAGCTTTCTGTGACATCAACTTTTTTATATTCCACATGAATGAGATCATACAATACCTGTCTTTCAGTGCCTGGCTTTTTTCACTAACATAATGGTTTCCAGGTCTGTCTATGTTGTTATAAATGACAGTATTTTATTCTTTTTTATGACTGAGTAATATTCCATTGTGTATACGAACCACTTTTTTTTTTTTCCTATTTCAGTTGATGGACACTTAGATTAGTTTCCATTTCTTGGCTATTGTGAAATGTTACAATAAACATGAGAGTGTAGATGTCTCTTCAATATACTGAGTTCATTTCTCTTGGTTATATACACAGGATTGGAATTGGTCGACCATATGGCAATTCTGTTATTTATTTATTTATTTATTTATTTATAATTTAACACATTCCCACTGGCTTGTACCACCGGTGGTATATGCATGACTGTCCCATTGGGCAGCCTGAACCACCCAATTGGACTGTCCTATGATGCCTGAACATGTACAGTCAGGGTCCTGTTGTATTGCTCAGACTGGCCTCAAATACATAGGCCCAAGCAGTCCTCCTCCTTCAACCTCTGGAGTAGCTGGGGCTGTGGGTGTTTACCGCTGGGCCCAGCTTTGTTTTAAATTTTATAATGTCATATTAATTTGCCTTCCCACCAAGAGTATTCAAGAGTTCCCTTTTCTCCATATCGTCACCAACATTTGTTAAAAGATTGTCATTTTTAGGGCCAGGGATTTAGTTCAGTGCCACCAAACCTGCCTCACAAGCACAAGGTCCTGAGTTTGATCCCTGGTGCAAAAAAAAGAAGATTGTCTTTTTTATAGTGACCATTCTTATTGAAGTGAAACATCTGAATGTGGTTTAGATCTGTATTTCCCTGATGTTTAGTGATATTGAGCATTTTTTCCTATACCCACTACCTATTTGTATGTCTTTTGAGATACAAAGGTCTATTTGGTCTATGCCCACTTTTTAATGTGGCTACTTGATTTTTGTTGTTGAGTATTTTGAGTTTTTTATATATTCTGGCTATTAACCCCTTGGCAGTTAAGGTTTGCAATTTTTAAAATCATACTGAAGGTTATTTATTCAGTCTGTTTATTGTTTTCTTTGCTGTGCAGAAGTTTTTTAGTTTGAAGTAATCTCATTGCCTATTTTTCCATTTGTTTCCTGTGATTTTGGGTTCTTGACCAAAATGTCCTTGTCCATTTAGAAATCCTGAAACATTTTATTTATGTTTTCTTCTGTCCCACTCGATAGTTTCAGGTCTTACATTTAAATCTTTATTCTGTTTTGTGTTGATTTTTGAAACTCTTCATGTTTGTATTCTCTTACCTCTTTTCTGATATTATTTCTTCTGCTGGCTTTGAGTTTAGTTTGCTCTTCTTTTTACAGTTCTGTAAGGTGTGATGATAGGTTGCTGATTTGAGCTTTTTTAGTGTAAGTTTTTAGCAGCCATAAAATTTTCCCCTGCAGTCTACTTTTGCTGCATCCCTTAAGTTTTGGTATATTGCATTTTTGTTTGCAGCCCTATCAGAATTGGCCATTTCCTAGGTCTTATCTGTAGGGAAGGTGGACTGAACCTTGGATAAACATAAAATTAGTAGAGAAGGTGGCAGTCACTCATTTAATGAGGGGAGAAATATTTGGTGGTTTTCATTACACAATAGTTTCTAAGATTTTTCTTTTCCTGTGAGATTCTTATGTTCAACAGGAGAATAATAAACCTGCCTGAAAGCATCAGATTAGTTCTCAAACATCAGGACCTGCTTTTTTTTCTTTCCTAGTCTAGGTATTATTTCTGAAAGTATTCTCTTTTCCTTGGCTGCTTATAAGATTTTTCTCATTTTTTATTATCAGTTCTACTGTGACATATTTGTATGTAGTTTATTTATTCATCTTAAGAATTCCTGGAAGCTGTAGCTTGATGTCTTTTGTAAATGTCAGAAAAACCTAAATCATTATCTTTAAGTATTGCTTCTGTCCTATTATATCTCCTTCTGGTATTCCAAGCAAAGGTATATGGGATAATTTCACTGTGTCCTTTCCAGCCCTTACTCTTTTCTCCATTATTTTTTCTTTGTTTGTTTGTTTGTTTAGTCTCTCCTTACTTCATTTTGGATACTTTGTTCTGAACTGTTTTTAGTTCTAATTATCTCTTTAACGTATCTGATTTTTAGTTTTGTTACATAGTTGCCAGAGAATATTCTGTACAGTGATTGCTATTTCTGTTGGCAATTTCTTGGTCATTAATACATATTTTCCCACTTAGTTGCTTAGTATGCCTAGTTTTTATTGTTTTAGAGAATTTTCTATATATATGTGATTATTAGACTTGAGACTGTTTTGTTGCACAATCCCTGAAAGAATTTTGGAAGACTCACATTTTTAAATGAGCACCTGACATTTTTGGTAAAAATAATGTGCTTATCTATAGTTAACGTGTTTTAAGTACTTCAAGGAATATAAATACCTCAGTTTGAACTCTACAGTATTTAATAAACCTTATTATGTTACCAAAATTTCTATATTTTTGTTTTAATCTCGATTTTTTTAAAAATTAATTTTGTTGGTACATTTTAGGTATACAGTATAATGACATTCGTCATTGGAGATTTGTACCTTTACATAATATATCTTGTTTCTTATTTTTTCCTCATTCCCCTGCCCTCCCTTCCATCCCTCTACCCCTCTCTATTTACAAAGACTTTGTTTCCAAGTTTTCCTTTTCTCATGTTAATTCCATTCCCCTCTTTCCTTTCCCCTACCCCTCCCACTTCCCCTTCCCCTTTGCCCCTTTTCTTCCTATTTCACATTAGCTGTTATACATTTTGATTCGTATTTACACTTTCAGTTTCTCATCTGCTTCATTTCTTAACCCTTGGGAAAAGTGTTTAAAGCATTTTTCTGTGGCTCTTGATTTGTTAGATTCTCTTTATACTTGTAGAAGTTTCTGATTTATATATTTTGTAGCCATTTCATTGTTTGGAAAGAACAGTATTATATCTCTTTCAGTTCTGCTTTCATTTTATTGAGATTTTATGAGAAAGGAAAGTTAAAATTCATATTTATGATATACCCTAAGGAATTGGAAATTCCTAAATCTTTTTTTTATTTTTGTTTTTTATTAGTACATATTTGCAGTGCATAATGATTACATACATTCCTCATGAGGAATTGGTACATGTACATAGCACATTTTAATTCTTTTTTTATTCCCTCTCCATCTTTACCCTCCTCCCTTATTTCTTGGACCCCTTTTCTTTGGCAAAAAGTCTATCTCCCTGTTTCTTACTCTCTTTTATTATGCTCTTTGTTTATATTTTGCATTTTTTGTATAAGAGAAACCGTGTGACTTTTCTTCCATGCTGTATAATATTTTCTTATTTTTTTTATTATTTTAGTTTATCAGTACATGGGTATAAAACATAATGTTTACATTCCTTGTGGGAAGTTGGTACATGTACATAACACATCTTAATTCTTTTTTCATTCCCTTTTCCTTCCCTCCTTCCCCCTTCCACCCATTCCTTGGACCCCACTTTAGTTATATGTTTTCAGCATAGTACATAATGTTGAAATTCCATGTGTAGAGTTGGTACATGTATGTAATACATCCCAGCTCCTTTTTTTCATCCCTCATCCTTTCCCTGCCTTTCTCCTGCCTCCATCTCTTGATCCCCCTCCCCTTTGAGAAGGAGCTATCCCTCAGGTTCCTATTATCTAGCTCTTATTTTGCTCTTTATTTTTACTCTGGGCTTCTCATATAACAGCCCTGATTTATTTCAGTTAACATTATGGTCTTCAGGTGCATCCATTTTCCTATAAATGACTTATTTATCCTTCTTTATGGCAGAATAGTACTCCATTGTGTATAAATACTGCTACATTTTCTTTATCCATTTATCTGTTGATGGTCATACAGGCAGCTTTCAAGATTTAGCTATTATATGAGCCAGGGATTTAGCTCAGTAGTTTCGCCGCCTGCTGCGCAAGCCCAAGGACCCGAGTTCAATCCCCAGTACAAAAAAAAAAAAAAAAAAAAGATTTAGCTATTATAAATTATGCTGCTATGAACATGGAGATACACACACACACACACACACACACACACACATATATATATATGATTGTAACATGTCTAACTCTTTCTGAAAGATACATAGAAGAGGTGTAACTGAATGGAATTTGTATTTTTAGTTTTTTGAGTTATCTCTGTATTGATTTCCATAAATGACTATACTAGTTTACAGTCCCACCAACAATGTAAAAGGGGTCCTTTTTCTCCACAGCCTTATCAGCACTTGTTATTATTTGATATCTTGATGATAGTCATTTTTATCTGAACAGAACCCCAGTTGCACAAGAAATAACATCAAGAATCAACGAATGGGATCATATCAAATTTAAAAAGCTCTGCACAGCAAAGGAAACAACCAGCAGGGTGAAGAGACAACCTATAAAATGGGAAAAAGTATTTTCCAAGTATTCTTTGGACAGAGGACTAATATCTAGAACATACGAAGAATTCATAGAAATTAGACCGTATCCCACATAAAAGATCCAGACCCTAAAAAAGGCAAGTCAAATGAATAGATGCTCCTCAGAAGACATGCAGTTGACCAATGAATATATGAAAAATGTTGAACATCTTTGGCTATTAGAAAAATGGAAATTAAAACAACACTAAGAAATTCTTAATTTTTTTGTGGGGGTGTACTGGGGATCGAACTCAGGACCTCACACTTGCCAGGCAGGCACTGGATTGCTGAGCAACATCCCCACACAGAAGAAATTCTTAGATCTTGAGTGGTCACTTCATGTGAACACAAAGTTCCCTTTGCTTTATTGCTTACTGAATGTTATTTCCCTAGAGCCATATTCTAGTTCACAACAGTGTTGTCGCTCCAGTCTTGTGTTTCTTTACCTTCTGCCCATTCATCCTGTTACAATACCTTGGAACTGGTAAAGGTTTCAGGTAGCTCCTCCCAGAATATATTTCTTTTTGTAAGAATGTTCCTCACTATTTATTCAGCATATTCCTAGGGAGCTAGAATAGTCTAGCAGTAGCTCTGCATGCTAGCCTGTGAGATAGATTTAGACATAAGGGCAGTACACAGTTTCAGTGTCATCTTTACATAAATCAAACATACTAATGGTATAAGAGTCATTGGGAATTAACAGTTAACAAGTAAATACTCAATGTCAGGCCCTGTGTTATGTTTTTGGATACATTGCCTTACTTAATCCTCATAATCTTCTTTTGTTTTTTTTTGTTTTTGTTTTTGAGACAGTCTCGCTATGTAGTTTAGGCTGGTCTCGAACTTGCGGTGAACCTCCTGCCTCAGCCTCCCAAGTGCTGGATTACATGTATGCACCACCACGCCTGGCTAATCCTCACAATTTTTATGAGTAGGCTTCATCCCTCTTTTACTGATCAAGCACTGAATTTAAAGGAAAATGAAGTAATTTAGCTCCAAGGTAGAAGTTGTGGAGCTACTTTTCTTGGCTAAGGCATATTGCAGGGCCTTCCTTCTACTTTGAATAGAATATGTTCAATATGTGTTATACACTGGGAACATAATGAATTTTTTTATTGACAGAGTTCTTTAATATGTATGTGTCCCATATAGGATTGTTTACTTAATACGACAATTTAAAAAACAAATAGCTATTGATTAATTTATTACTGTTAAAGATAATTTAAAATTTCTCTGAAATGATACCAGTTTTTTATATGCTTCAGTTGCCCTTTTCAAAACAATGACATCCTATTGATTAATCACATTTTAGTTTCCTGGATTGAGTAAATTGGGAATCATACATTTGGTACATCTCTTATGCTTTACAACTGCTACTCTTGACCAAGATTTCATTCTTTCCTCATGTGGGTGGACCAGAAAGAAATTCTTGTAAACCACAATTGTTTGAATGGAGTTATACATTTGATTATTAATAAATACTTCTATTTTCTAAATACTGTATAATTTTCTGTAATATTTTTGTGAAATTTTGTAATTACTAAAATTTTCAATAAACAAATATCTCATCTTATAAATGAAATTCTGAAACCGAACATTTAATAAAACTTGTTAGCAGCTCTATTGTAAATTGGAAAAGTAGTAATGGCTGGTTGGTGATTTGCCATCACAAAAATATGTGCTTTTCCCCTTCTCTTTGTTAAGAAAGGAGTGTGAGAGAGAAGCATAGTAGTACATTTTGTTTCAAGGATAGTAAATTTCTACCTTGGAATTTTTTTCTTAGAAGATAATGGAATTTTTTTTCTCCTTTGAAAAAAAGAGAAAAATGATTCAAGTAAATAAATTATTGAGTTCACATTTAGTAAAAATATTATTTTGTGGAAAATATATTTTTATTTTTTCTAGTTCTCAAAGAATCACACTTTTATATCTGAATATATATAAATTAAATTTATATAGTTGAGCTTAAATCTATATAATACAGATGAAACATTATCAGAGAATTATAGAACAGTTTTTATAATCTAAACCCCACCTTTCAATAAAGTTGTGAATCAGTAAGAGTTCATCCTGTGGATTTCAAAATGTTGAAGTTCTGATTGAGTATGAACAACTTTGTTATTTTCTAAATGATTAATAATGCCTTAAGCAAATAAATTAATGGGCTTTTACAATGAGAGATTTACTGAGTTAAAATGTACAAAAGTTTAAGAAAATATACAGTTGAGGTCTGCGCACGCCCTACCGAGGTCCCGAGTCGCGCAGAACACACCAAATCAGCCCGCTGCAGGTAGGCAGGTCTGTGCACGCCCTACTGAGGTCCCGAGTTGCGCAGAAGATGCCGAATCACCCCACTGCAGACAGGCAGGTCTGTACACGCCCTACCGAGGTCCCGAGTTGCACGGAAGACGCGGAATCACCCCACTGCAGACAGGCAGGTCTGCCCACGCCCTACCGAGGTCCCGAGGTGCGGGGAACACGCCAAATCAGCCCACGCCCCAGCAACAATCCACTGGACCACCCCCCCGCTCCTATGTACAATCATCTGGTTCCACACTACAAAGATGCAGAGGACACCAGACCACCAGACCACGGTACTGAGTCCCGCTGCTCCCGGCCTAGAGGAAGGGCCTTCTCGGTCACCATCCTTCCCGCTGCTCCCAGCCCAGAGGAAAGGGCTTTTGGGCCACCTGTCCCGCTGCTCCTGGCACAGAGGAAGGGGCTTCATGGCCACCATCCCTCCCGCTGATCCTGGCCCAAAGGAAGGGGCTTCCAGGCCACCATCCCTCCCGCTGCTCCCAGCCCACAGGAAAGGGCTTTTAGGCCACCATTCCTACTGCTGTTCCCAGCCCCTGTCCCACCTCTCCCAGCTCAGAGGAGGTAATCGGGGCAGGTGCTAACAGCCCCCCGCCCCAGTCGAAATGCGAAAGCACGTAAATAAGTCTCAAAACCAAACTTCCAGATCACCTACAGCAACCCCAAAGGGAAATGAGATGGAACACTCTGATACTCAACCACCTGGACCCACTGAACTGGCAACAAAAGGACATCTGGAAAAAATGAAATCAGAAATAATTTCTCATATAACAGGAGAAATTGTGCCCCCAGTGCAAGACATGATTAATAAATCTAGAGAGGAACTCAGGACCATGATGGAATCCCAACATAGGAACCAAATGGAATCCATAAAACAGATGCAAATAGATTTCCAGGACATGAAAAACTCCACTGAAAGTCTACACAGCAGAATGAGCCAATGTGAGGACAGAATTTCAGATATAGAAGATAAGATTGCAATTAGTGACCAGGAAAAGAAAAATTGCTTCAAAATTATAAGGGAACAAGAGAGATCAATCCAGCAGCTGCTAGATGATGCAAAGAAGAATAACATAAGACTGATTGGGCTCAATGAAGAAATAGGAGAGAGTGCAGATGACGTAAAAAAATCTCTTCACAGAAATAATGGCAGAAAACTTCCCAAGCATGGGAAAAGAGCTTAACATACAGATAAGTGAGGCATATAGGACTCCAAATAGCCTTGATCAAAAAAATCTACACATAGGCATATAATTGTTAAGATTCCAGAAACTCAACAGAAGAACAAAGTTCTCCAAGCAGTTAGAGAAAAAAAAAATCACATAAAAGGAAAGCCCATGAGAATCACAGCAGACTTCTCAACACAAACCATAAAGGCAAGAAGAGGTTGGAGTGACATATTCCAAGCTCTAAAAGAAAACA
Source organism: Heterocephalus glaber (assembly GCF_053883595.1). Taxonomy (NCBI): domain Eukaryota; kingdom Metazoa; phylum Chordata; class Mammalia; order Rodentia; family Bathyergidae; genus Heterocephalus; species Heterocephalus glaber. The sequence goes on along the minus strand of NW_028258296.1, from coordinate 25,995,875 downwards.
GCCTCCAACCCAGATTGATGTACCCTGCAAAACTCTCTTTCAAAATTGATGGAGAAATAAGATACTTTCACGACAAAGAGCACCTTAGGAACTTCGTGAATACCAAACCAGCACTCCAAAGAATTTTACACAATATCCTAGGAACAGACATTGAGGATCACAACCCCAGGAAGCAAAGCAGAATGAACCCATCTGGCAGGACAAGAAATTAAATGTAAAGGGGGAGAACCTAACAAAAAGAAAAAGTCATGGCAATGACAAGTCAATACATTTCAGTTATAACCATCAACGTTAAATGGTCTCACTTCACCAGTCAAAAGAAATAGACTGGCAGAATGGGTCAAGAAGCAAGATCCAACAATATGCTGCATACAAGAAACACACATAATTCAAAGAGAAACTCATAGATTGAAAGTTAAAGGGTGGAAAACAATACTCCATGGGACAGAAACCGGAAAAAAAGCAGGAGTAGCTATCCCTCTTGGCAGATCAAGTAGATTTCAAACCAACACTGATTAAGAGAGATGAAGAAGGACACTACATCCTTGTAAAGGGAACCATCCAAGAGGAAGAGATGATAATCATAAATATCTATGCCCCAAACACTAGTGCACCCAACTATATAAAACAAATACTAACGGACATGAAAAGTCATATATGCACTAATACAGTTGTACTGGGGGACCTCAACACCCCACTGTCACAAATAGATAGATCAACTAGACTAAAAATAAGTAATGAAATACTAGAACTCAATCGAACTCTTGAACAAATGAACTTAACAGATGTTTACACCCCACAAAATCAGAATACACATTCTTCTCAGCTGCACATGGGTCATTCTTCAAAATAGACCACATACTCACACATAGAACATGTTTAAGTAAGTGCAAAGGAATTGAAGTTATCCCCTGTATATTATCAGACCATAGTGCGATGAAATTGGAGATCCATAGCAGAAGAAACTCAAAAAATTTCATAAACATGTGGAAATTGAACAGCACACTTCTGAATAACCAATGGGTCCCAGAGGAAATTAAAGAAGAAATCAGACAGTTCCTTCAATTAAATGACAATGACAGTACAACATATCAGAATCTATGGGACACAATGAAAGCAGTCTTATGAGGGAAATTCATAGCAGTGAATACACATATTAGGAAAACAAAACGAGCCCAGTTAGACAGCCTGATGCTGAACCTCAAGCTTCTAGATAAAGAAGAGCAGGACAACCCCAGAGCTCATTCAAGGAGGAAATTATAAGGATCAGAGGAGAAATCAATGCAATGGAGACTAAGAGAATGATACAAAAAATCAATGAAGCCAAGAGTTGGTTCTTCAAAACAATCAACAAAATTGACAAACCTTGACCAACCTTGTCAGAAAAAGGAAAGAAAAGCCCCAAATCCATGCAATTAGGAACGAAAAGGGTGAAATTACAACAGACCCAGCAGAAATCCAGAGGACCATCAGTACCTACTTCCAGAACCTATACGCCAATAAGATGGACAACACAGAAAAAATGGACCGATTCCTAGATACATATGAATTACCAAAGTTAAACGAAGAGGACTTAAAAATTCTGAACAACCCAATATCAACCAATGAAATTGAAAACGTAATTAAAAACTTATCAACTAAGAAAAGCCTGGGCCCTGATGGCTTCACTGCTGAATTCTACAAGACATTAGAGAGGAACTGCTGCCACTACTGTTTAAACTCTTCAGTGAAATTGAAAGGGAAGCAATACTTCCAAATTCATTCCTGGAAGCACACCTTGATTCCCAAAGCAAGAAGGACCCAACCGAAAAGGAGAGCTATAGGCCAATCTCACTAATGAACATAGATGCAGAAGTCCTTACTAAGATACTGGCAAACAATGCAGAAGATCATACACCCTGATCAAGTGGAATTCATCCCAGGGATGCAGGGATGGTTCAATTTACGAAAATCAATCAATGTAATACACTATATCAATAGAGCCAAGGACAAAAACCATATGATTATCTCCATAGATGCAGAAAAAGCATTTGACAAAATCCAACATGCATTTATGATAAAAAACCCTACAAAAAATTGGAATAGATGGTCTCGACCTCAAACTGATAGAAGCCATCTATGAAAAACCAACAGCCACAATATCATTGTAAATGGTCAAAAACTGAAATCCTTCACACTAAAATCAGGAACAAGACAAGGATATCCACTATCACCACTCCTGTTCAATATAGTTCTGGAAACATTAGCCACGGCAATTAGACAAGAGAAAGAAAGAAATAAAAGAAATAAAAATAGGAAATGAAGAAGTCATTGTCATTATTTGCAGATGACATGATACTCTATATAGAAGATCCCAAGAACTCCACCAAAAGTCTTCTAGACTTAATAACCAAATTCAGTCAAGTAGCTGGTTACAAGGTCAACACACAAAAATCAATAGCTTTCCTCTACACCAATGACAGACTCACTGAGAGAGAAATAGGGCAAATAATTCCTTTCACAATAGCATCCAAAAAACTGAAATACCTAGGAATCAACCTAATGAAAGAAATCAAAGATCTCTTCTCTGAAAACTATGACACTCTGAAAAGAGAGATTGAAGATGATATCAGAAAATGGACAGACTTCCCCTGCTCTTGGGTAGGAAGGATTAATATAGTGAAAATGGTCATACTTCCAAAACTGCTATATAGATTTAATGCAATTCCAATTGAGATCCCAGCAGCATACTTCATGGACCTTGAGAAAACAATCCAAAAATTCATTTGGAACAAGAAGAGACCCAGAATAGCAAAAGCAATTCTAGGTAACAGAGACATGGCAGGGGGTATCACAATCCCCAACCTGCAACTCTACTACAAAGCTACTGTGATTAAAAACAGCATGGTCCTGGCAAAGAAACAGACTTGAGGACCAGTGGAACAGATTAGAAGATGCAGAAACAATGCCAGACACACTCAGCCATCTCATCTTCGATAAAGGAGCCAAACACCCTCACTGGAGGAAAGATAGCCTCTTTAATAAATGGTGCTGGAAAAATGGGGCTTCAACTTGTCAAAGATTAAAACTAGGCCTATATCTCTCACCATGCACTACACTAAAATCAAAATGGATTAAAGATCTAAATATTACAATAGAAACTCTCAACCAGTTGGAACAGAGGTTAGGTAGAACCCTTGAAGACATCGGTATAGGAAAAGATTTTATGAATGAAACCTCAGTTGCCCTTGAACTAGCACAAACAGCAAGTGGGATCTCTTCTTATTTAAAGGCTTCTGCACCGCAAGAGAAACGACTAGCAGTGTGAAGAGACAACCCACAATGTGGGAAGAAATCTTCACCTCTTCCTCAGACAAAGGTCTACTATCTTGAATCTATAAAGAACTTAAAAAGATCAGACCTCCCAAATTTAAAGACCCAATCCAAAAATGGGCATCTGGAATGAACAGACATTTCTCAGACAAAGAAGTAGAAATAGCAAATAAATACATGAAAAAATGTTCAACATCACTGGTCATTCAAGAGATGCAAATGAAAACAATGCTGAGATTCCACTTCACTCCAGAAAGAATGGCTGCTATCATGAAATCAACCACTAACAAATGCTGACGGGGCTGTGGGGAAAGAGGAACCCTGCTCCACTGCTGGTGGGAGTGTAGGCTGGTGCAAGCACTGTGGTAATCAGTATGGAGATACCTCAAAGAACTAGGACTGGAAGTCTCATTTGACCCTGCTATTCCACTGCTGGGGATCTTCCCCAAAGAATTAAAAGAATCATACCACAGTGATATATGTGCGCCCATGTTCATAGCAGCACAGTTTGTGATAGCTAAAACTTAGAAACAGCCCAAATGCCCATCAACTGGAGACTGGATAAAGAAAATGTGTTTTATTTAATAAAATGGAGTACTACTCAGCCATAAAAAATGAGAAATTAGAGATATTTATAGCTAAGTGGATGCACATTGAGGCAATACTCTTAAGTGAAATAAATAGGACACACATGTATAAATACCAAATAGTTTCTCTGGTGTGAGGAACTGTAAATAAGGACTAAATGTATAATAGATAATGTGAAATAGGAAGAAAGGGGGTAAAGGGGAAGGAAGTGGGAGGGCTAGGGGAAAGGATAGAAGGGAATGGGATTAATATGAGAAAATGGAAAACTAGGAACAAAATCTTTGTAAATAGGGAGGACTGGAGGGGTTGAAGGGAGGGCTGGGCAAGGGTGAAAAATAAGAACCAAGAGAGACTTTGTGAAGGTGCAAATTTCCAATGATGAATGTGATTATATTGTATACCTAAAATGTACCAATGATTAGAATGAATAATCGATTGTGCAAAATAGGAAGAAAAGGTCCAAAGGGGTAGGGGTAGTGGGAGGGGCAGGGGAAAGGAAAGAAGGGAAAGGAAAAATGATGAGAAATGGAAATAAAGTCTTTGTAAATAGGGAAAGGTGGAGGGCGTGAAGGGAGGGCTAGGAATGCGGAAAAATAAGAACCAAGATGCTTTATGTAAAGGTACAATTCCCAATGAGAAATGTAATTGTATTGTATACCTACAATGTACCAATAAAAGAATTTAATAAAAAAAAAATTTAAAAAAAGAAAATACACAGTTATATCTGTGAAATTTTAAATTTGAAAAAACTTGCTACATTACTGGAATATTAGGAGGAAACTAGCAAACATTTCTTATGTTCAAGGCATCAGAATAGACACACTCTTTTTGCTGGTAAAGTTCCATAGTTAAGCTTATCATCCTGATTAGCTTCAGAGAAACCTGGAAGATTAGTAAAGCATGCTTCTGGGTGTGTCTAAGGGGTTATTGGGGGAATAACCTTGGGGACTAGATCTGGATCCTGGCCTCTTCCTCTCTGGCTCTTTGAAGACTCTGCTTTCTGCTTTCCAGATACATTATCATGATTTGAGCCAGCTTTTCTCCCCCATTCCCTTCTGCCATGATGCTTCTACCTTGAAGCCAGGAGACAATGGTTTGATACCTTTTAAATCCTAAAATTAACCTCTTCTTTTTTAAATTGTAGGTGCCAGTTATTTTGTCCCAGTAGTATGAAAGCTGGCTATATAAATATTATATATATATATATATAAATATAAATATTGTGTTGGTCACCTTTTCTCAAAAATGATACAGTAGTTTGATCTGCACTGACAGTCTGTTGGAACACAAATCATTTCTTCAACTGTTATAAGAAATCCCTTCGAAACCACAATGTTTGCATTTACAGTTATAATACTACCTTTGATGTACATATGCTAAGCATGTACTGATGTGTACATGCTTTGATCAAATGGAATCTACAAGTTGCAACAGAAGTTTCATTTGCGAACATTGAGCTTTTTAGTTATTGGAACAAATTCTTAATTTTTCCAAATAAACTGAATAAACATCTGACTTCTGTATTTCTTTTTTTTTTTTGTACTGGGAATCAAACACAGGCCCTCATGTTTGCCAAGTAGGCACTCCACCACTGAGCTACATCTCTGGCCCATCTGTACTTCTTTTGCAAATTATATATTACATATGTAGATACAACAGTTTTTAATGGTGAAATTCTCTTTGCCCTTTAAAATTATTTTTATTCTGGAAGCAATTTATTCTATATGCATATATAATTTATATATAATTTATCTTACCATTTTGAATATTTAACAGTTTTTATTTAAGTAGGTATATGCTTTGTCTTCCTTTCTTTTATACTTATTAGACATGGTGGGCTAATATAAAATATTGCAAAGCTGAACACAAATAGCAAACCCATCATAGACTGAAGAATACCAAAACACTCAAAGTAAAATGACAATTTTTAGCAGTTAATAATCTTTATTAGTGTAAGGCCAAGTTGACACACTGCCTATGGAATGTGGAATTGACCTAGTAATAAGAGTTTTAAACTTAAAAGATTTAGATCAATACATTTAACAGTGAACTCACCTGTGTTAATTATGTAAATATGGTAAAATAAAATTGATCAGTTTGAAAAATATGTAAAGAAAGTTGTCACTTTTCTTAAGTGTAAGCATCAGTTATTGTTGGAGTCATAAGCATCTGTCATTCATCCTATCAAAGCTAAAAGCATTATTTAACCTTGTTCTGACTATATGAAAGCATAAACAGCACAATAAAAAATTATTCTTTGCTTAATGTGACTTAACATTCTCCTTTGGTTGCAACTCTGTTGCCCTGCTTCTTCCATTTGGAAATTCTTGATTAGGAAATTACCAAATACCTGTCTCCTAGTGTTGATTCCCATTGTTACATAATTTTCAAAATCATTGAAGTTGTGCATTTGTATCGTAGCCCTTCCCATTACTTGCTTCAGTTTAGCATATGGCAGCAGAATTCTCGAGATGTGTGATTATGTTTAACATTTAGTATACTTTACAGTAAGAATTGTCTTATTGAAAAAAAAAAAGTCAGGCATGGTTGTGCAGTCTTGTAATCCCAGCACTCAGGGAAGCTGAAGCCAGGAGGATTGCTGGGAGTTTGAGGCCAACCCGGCCTACATAGTTAGTTCAAGACTTGCCTAAACTACAAAGTGAGACCCTGTCTCAAAAAAACAAAAAAAGAGAGTCATTTTGCACATTTAGATTGTGTTATTAGTACTTTGTATTTGTAACATCTTCTTTTTAAATAATGATAGTGTATGGCATCAGGAACAAAACTTCAACAAGTTCAGTGTAATTTGATGGTAGATGGTAAAATTACATACTGTATAAGATCATTAGTTTTTCATGGCAGTACCCCGTACTTCTGGCAATAAAACACTATGTGCCCGATGTATTTTATTTTTGTTTGTAAGCTATACATTTTTTAGATGTTCAGACCCTGACTTTTTTTTTAATATTGCCAATAGAATAAAGACAGCCATGATGTGGAGTTTTCATGACACAGATAACTCCGTGGTTATCAGTGTGTTAGTCACTTCGTGCCATGTTTTCATTGCTGAAGAATCAACTTATCAACATATTACAAGTTAACTAAAAGATTATTTTAGATAATTGCAAATCTTGGGGAAGTTCCAGTAGTTTATCACACTCCAGTTTCGGCCCTATTTCAACCTAGTCTTAAATGTTAATATTTAACAACTGTTTAGCATATATGGTGATAATAAAAGGGACCTTGGAAATCATCTTATCAAATTTTCTATCTCAGATTTCCTTCAACAGTGTTCCTGACAATAGTGTACCTACTGAGCCATTCTAGTTCACTGTCTGTAAAGCAACCCTTTGCAATGTTGAAGGGTTCCTACTTCTAATTTTTCCTACTCTAGAGGTGAAATCCATATTTTGATGAATTTAATATATTGCTCTCTATGTAACATACCTTCAAACATTTGAAAATTGTTAAACGTGTAGGATAATTCTTAGGCTAAATATACCGTATTGTCACTTTATTATATGGCATGTTTTTCAGGTCAGCTAATGCTAGATACCGTTATAAATGTTCTGTATTTTTAATTTTTTCCTCTCAATGTGACATCCAGAATAGGATAGTCCCTGGAAGACATGATTATATTGTGTACTCTTCTCTTGAATTGTGAGGTTTAGGGTGTATGTTTGTATATTGTGTATAATATATATAGGCTTAAGTACTGTAATTTATATGTAGTTAATTAAGAATTGTTTTGTAGTTAGGATGACAGTTGTGAACAATTTTCTCTTCATGACCCAAGCTCATATTACTAACTGAAGTTGTCATGTGTTCTTAAGGATAATTTAAATGAACATAGAGTTTGTGAAAACCTGACAGATACTAACTATAACTCAGCTAGTGGGCAACATTATAATTTATTTATAGCTGTGTATTGTAGTTATTAATGAACTACTGTAGGATGAGGGCAAATTCTAGTATTTTTTGTGTGAAATTGTTCCACATGAGAAAAGTTGGTATTATGTAGTAGTGGTAAGTACTCACAAAATGTTAACCTATTTGCAATAAATACAATTAATAATGTACATAAAAGAATGAAATTAAGTTAATTTTCTATGACAAAAAGAATTATTCATGAACAGAAAGTGGACAGCATAGATTTGATGACAGGAAGGTTGTATCTAACCTGAATTACTGAGTGACCTAGGAAGCTTGCTCAAAGGGATTACAGAATAATTATGTTAATATGCAATTATCACCTCATTTCTTCTGTAGTAACCTCAAGATGTAGTGTAGTGAGGGTGTTATAGCAAGTGCTGATAGTTTGCAAAAATACTGATGTTTGAGATTTCTGAGACAATAAGTCTAGCTTGAGGCGTATAAGTGATGATCTGTCATCTTGAAGACAGATCTGACCTTTGTACATTTTTTAATGCTCACAGTATATAACTAGAGGCAGTTATAGCTGTAGAACTCATTATGATTTTCTAGAAACTGAAATATGTTTTATGTAGATTTAAAATTCCCATTTGCAGCTTTTTAAAAAGTGTGTGACATTTTTAAGGAGCATCTTTGAATTGAGTTAAAAGAAAAATTCTATAATTATATGATTATATGGCAGAGGATTTAATAATTATGTCTAAACATAGTTCTAAAAGATCCTAATTTATATAGCAAATTCACTGAATTCATTGAATTGAAATTTGGAGTCTAAACAACATAGTATTATAGTCTATTTTTTGTAAAAACCTAATGAATAATCCCTATCTTCAAATATGTCTCTACTTTCTTATAGTACCATAAACTGGTACTGATGACTGTGTTAAGTGTATTTGAACATATAAAAGTTGTTAAAAACTCTTTGAGACAGCATAAAATTAGTTTATAGATCAAATACTTTCTCATCTGGATGCTGTATAATCTTCTGTGAACATAGTGAAATAAATGTTGTAATTCTAGATACATTATTCATGGCAAAAGAGTTTGATCCATTGGTTTTCTTTGTATCTTAATGTAGCAGCTATGAGTTTTGAATACTGTCATTAAGAACAAGTACATTTGGAAAATTTTATAATTAGAATATATTCTGAAAATTAAACCAGAAAAATGTTTAATATACAAGCTTAGTCAATTTCTTAAAGCATATTTTTGATGTAGATTTTTATTATTAATGTACTAAGAGTGCCTTGATCATTATCTAAAACAGAGTTACTCTTATTTATGGGGCAATCAAGCCATGTTTCATTTATGAAGATGTGAAGAAAATCTTTCTTTCTTAAAGAAAGCCTAGTTTTGTATATTTTAACAATATATACTTTGATTTTTTTGTTAGATATGTTTTGTTTTGTATGTTCTGCATATATTTTTTTGTTTTTGAGCAAAACAGTTTGGTATCTTCACAATGTAATCTTATGAAAAGCTTTTATAAAGCCATTTTGGTAATGAGGACGCAGTCTCCAAGCCGACATGATGTTCTCATAGTTTGTCACCCTGCTGTTCAGGGGGTACCAGTGAAGTTGCTTTAAATGGGAAGCGTCTGTTCCATCTCTGAACCTCTAACACCATAACAGATGGGTGGAACATAGAACATGGAAGGTTTTACCTCTGAGGTGGTAACAGTGAAGCCACTCATTAACACTGAATTTACCACTTCGTTAGCAACGCTGCTTCCTGTTGAGAAAAGCTAATATAGGCTTTCAAATTGACTGAGCATATATTTGTCTACCTCTGTGATTATGATAAATAGGAACAGAAAGTGTCTTTCAGGCTACTTTTTTTAAACTATCATTTATTTCAGATTTATGAGATTGTTACTACTGAGGCATTATACTTTTTTGTACCTAATTTAATGAGAACAGGAATGAGTAATAGTGTAACATCAAAGCTTACTTTTTGTTGACATTTGTACACTCCTTCCTAACACATGTTTATGTGCTGCCCATTTTTAACTTATGTGTTTGTGATGTAGAGACTCCTGCTGAGTGCTGCATTAGCACCATTTTGGGGCGATATCATTGAATATGATCTTATTGAAAGTCTATTTTTATTACTGTGGAAGTTTGCCAGATTCAAAACAGAATTTTAAAACCTATGAGGGGTGGAATAATGCCAAAGAAAGATATCTGTAATGTTTGTTTGTAATTAAACATTTTGTGGAAAGAATAAGATCATTATATAAATGCTTGTTCTAAGTTAGGAGGTAAGAAAAAAGTAATTATAAACAATTATTTATTCTTGAACTAGATTTAATGTTTTACAAATTATGAAATTGGTACCATAAAGGATAGTAGAAATAATGAAATTCATTTAAAGTGTTTCTGATTTCTAAATACTGGATTGTAAAGTCTTACTGTTTAAAATAGTATTATTCACCTTACAAAGTAAAAAGACTGTAAAAGAAAATTGTGCAGGCTTATTCTTTGTCTGAGGAGTAGAATCCTAGTCTGTCTTATTTACTATTATATGTCTAATAACTACAGCTGTGCCTAGCACGTAGTAAATACTCAATAAATATTTGGAGAATGACTGAACTGCACTTACTACTATGTACAAGAGGAAAAGAAGTATAAAATTTATGCCAGTACTTTAAATAGTTAACATCTGTAGTTGGCAAGTAGCAACTTCTTTCTAAATAGTGAAAAAGATTTTTGGAAACATTGAAAACTTTGCACAGTTGCTCAGTCAAAAAATCAGAACCACATTGGATCTAGATGGAGTTTAATAGAATGGAGTATCTAAATTTCATAGGAAGAAAATTTTTCTTTTTATATTTTAGGCATTTTTTTCTTTGATTTTGCATTTGTGTTTTTGTTCATTCAACACATACTCATTTATTTAACAAATAATGCATCTATGCCAAGTGCTGTGCTAGGTTCTAGAAATATGGTGGTGACTACTTTGTAGCCCCTGCCCATAAAGAGCTTATATTCTTCTAGTACAGGCAATTCCAGTACAATGTGGCCATTTTTAAGAGCAGGAGAAGAACAGGGTGCAGGAGAACTCTTTGGAGAAAGACAGTAATTATACTCGTGGTGTGAATGTCTCTCAAATATGAGTTTCTTATCCTTATAAAGTATTGTGCTATCTACTCAATGATTAATTCTATCATCAAAAGTGTTTCAGTATTTTTATCTGTATGAAAGAAACTAAAAAACAATTATGTTTTGATGGAAAAAATTTTTAGGTCACTGCACTAGACTATAAGATCACAAATAGGATAATTACTTTTGGGGGATATCTGGAATTTGGGAGCTCAGGGTATGAAATTTTAACATAAAATTTAATCTACATTTTACTAATTTAGGATTAGATAATTTGAATGAGGAATACATGAAACTGTGATTAAAACTTTTTTTACTGTTGGAATTTTAGGAGAACATTAAACATCTTAAGAGCAAAGCAATCAAATATTTTCAAAAATAAAAATCATTGTTTTAACACAAACAATTGATATTGATAGACAATATCTTAATTCAGACAAAGTTCTTCAGTGAATAGTATTTTGTTATCTTCCTCAGGAATTAGCTCTTAAGTGACAAAACTTCTCTTTGATATTTGATAATTCACAGTATTCTATAATATAATCTACTTGAGTGAGATAAGTTTATTAGCTGTCTGTATTTGAGGTTTTAGTTTTTTCAGTCTGTAGTATATTAATTTATTGTATGTATGAGTTTGTGTTGCATTTCCCTAGACATTTTGTATATATGCAGTATTGAGTTGTTGCCTAGCAACAGTATTAACTCTTGAGATACTTTTAGAGTGTGTAAGTTTTTTAAAGTGTTTTTTATTCTTGGAAAGTTACTAGGATCTTGATATAAAGAGTAGAAAAATAAAAGTAATAAAAATATGTACTTTCTACTCTCCATACACTAATAGTACTTTTTTCGTGCAAAATCTAAATTTTTGTTTTCCATTTTCTAGACTAAATGTGTTAAATGGGCTTGCCAACAATATGGATGATTTGAAGATAAACACCGATATTACTGGTGCTAAAGAAGAACTCCTAGATGACAACAATTTTATCTCAGAGAACAAGAGTGGAGTTCATAAACCAAAAGATTGTCGAACATCATTTCAGAAAAACAGTTCATTGACTCTGCCTGAAGAACTCTCAAAGGACAAATCTGAAAAAGCCTTAAGTGGAGGCCAGTCTACTTTGTTTATACATGCTGGTGCTCCCACAATTTCTAGTGAAAACTTTACCATACCTACAGGAGCTACTGTTAATGGACCAGTTTCACACTCCTCCATAACTAAGACTTCCAATATGAATAAAGGCAGTGTTTCATTAACCACTGGACAGCCTGTGGATCAGCCAACAACAGAATCTTGTTCAACTTTGAAAGTAGCAGCTGATCTTCAGCTTTCTACACCACAAAAAGCAAGTCAACACCAAGTTCTATTTTTGTTATCAGATGTAGCACATACTAAGAATCCAACCCATTCCATTAAAAAACTACCTACCTCTGCTTCAGTTGGTTGTGACATTCAAAATTCAGTAGGGAATAGTATAAAGTCAGATAGCACTTTAATAAATGAAGTAGAGGTGGGCGAGGATAGTGAAGATTTACTAGTAAAAGATGATGGTGTTAATACAGTAACAGGAATTTCCTCAGGTACAGATGAATTTAGGTCAGAAAATGATACAAACTGGGATCCCCAAAAAGAGTTCATTCAGTTTCTTATAACTAATGAAGAAACTGTGGATAAAGCTCCCACTCACTCTAAAGTAGGTCTAGAAAAAAAGAGAAAGCGAAAAATGGATGTAAGCAAGATAACTCGTTACACTGAGGATTGTTTTGGTGATTCTAATTGTGTACCAAATAAAGCAAAAATGCTAGAAGTTGACCTTATGAAACAGAATGAAGAGGTACAAACAATAGACTCACAGAAATACACATTATCAAAAGTGAAGCCTGAATCAACTGATGAAGACTTGGAATCTGTAGATGCTTTTCAACATCTAATTTATAATCCAGATAAATGTGGAGAAGATAGTTCACCTGTTCATACTAGCACTTTTATTTCAAATACCTTAAAAAAGAAATGTGAAGAGAGTGATCCTGAGTCACCTGCTACTTTTAGTACCGAAGAGCCATCATTCTACCCCTGTACAAAGTGCAATGTGAATTTTAGGGAGAAAAAGCACCTCCACAGGCATATGATGTATCATTTAGATGGGAATAGTCACTTTCGCCATCTTAATGTCCCAAGGCCATATGCATGTCGAGAATGTGGACGGACATTTAGAGATCGCAATTCACTTCTAAAACATATGATTATTCACCAAGAAAGAAGACAGAAGTTGATGGAGGAAATCCGTGAATTGAAAGAACTTCAGGATGAAGGAAGAAGTGCACGATTACAATGTCCTCAATGTGTGTTTGGTACCAATTGCCCTAAAACATTTGTGCAACATGCTAAAACCCATGAAAAAGATAAAAGGTACTATTGCTGTGAAGAGTGTAATTTCATGGCAGTGACAGAAAATGAATTGGAATGCCATCGAGGCATTGCCCATGGAGCAGTGGTAAAATGTCCTATAGTCAATTCTGATGTAGCCCAGAAAAAAACACAAAAGAAGGCTTTCATGAAAGACTCTGTTACAGGATCATCCAAAAAATCAGCTACATACACATGTAAGGTGTGTCCTTTTACCACTTCAGCCAGAAGTATTTTAAAAAAGCACGTGGAATATTTGCATTCCTCGTCATGTGTTGATTCATTTGGTAATTCTCTGGGACTTGATAAAAGAAAAAGTGACACCCCAGAAGAACCTATAGATCTAGATAGCACTAAACCATTAATAAAACAACAGTCAACCACATTTCCAAAGAACTCTGCTTTAAAGCAAGATGTAAAGCGAACATTTGGATCAAGCTCACAATCAAGTAATTTTTCAAAATTCCATAAGCGGCCACATAGAATACAAAAAGCTCGGAAAAGCATTGCCCAGTCAGGTGTAAACATGTGCAGTCAAAACAACTCTCCTCATAAGACTATTATTAAAAGCAGCACTGACCAAAAACCGAAGTATATTCATCAATCAGGAAAAGAAAAATCTAATACCAAGGCAAATAGCAACTATTTATATAGACACAAATATGAAAACTACAGGATGATCAAAAAATCAGGTGAATCATATCCTCTGCATTTCAAAAAAGAAGTTAGTTCATTAAATTCTTTACATCTGTTTTCATCAAGTAATTCTCATAATAGTTTTATTTCAGACCCTCATAACCAAGACACCAAACGGCCAGAAGGCTTCAAGGACCACAGGCGTGTAGCTGTGAAAAGAGTAGCTAAAGAATCAAAGAAGGAAAGTTCTGTTGGAGGAGAAGACTTGGATAGCTATCCTGATTTTTTGCATAAAATGACGGTTGTGGTTTTACAAAAACTTAATTCTGCTGAAAAGAAAGATAGTTATGAAACAGAAGATGATAGTTCCTGGGATAATGTTGAATTAAGTGACTACACTACACAGGCTATAGATGATGAAACCTACAGTGATCTTAACCAAGAACATGTAAACATATTTCCTCTATTTAAAAGCAAGGTGGAAGGTGAAGAGCCTGGAGAAAATGCTACCCTTAGTTATGATCAAAATAATGGCTTTTATTTTGAATATTATGAAGATGGTGGAACTAACAACTTTTTACATGAGATACATGATTCTCAGCATTTAGAAAATGCAGAAACTTCATTATCAAAGCATAGTTCTGTTTTTCATTGGACTGATTTGTCCCTTGAGAAGAAATCATGCCCTTATTGCCCAGCAACATTTGAAACAGGCGTTGGACTATCAAATCATGTCCGAGGACATCTTCACAGAGCAGGATTAAGTTATGAAGCCCGTCATGTTGTATCACCAGAACAGATAGCCACAAGTGACAAAATGCAACATTTTAAAAGAACTGGCACAGGGACACCTGTTAAGAGAGTTAGAAAAGGTAAGTTCTCACATAGATAGAGCTAATGTATTAGTGTTCAAATTTAGAGGATTTGAAAGGTTTGTTTGAATTTGGTCTTTATTAGAATCTAATAATTTCATATTTTAGAATTTATTTTAATAAATTCTGATTACTGTTAAAAAATTTTTTTTTAGCTATAGAAAAATCTGAAACCACTTCTGAACATACTTGTCAACTATGTGGTGGTTGGTTTGATACTAAAATTGGATTATCAAATCATGTTAGAGGCCACCTGAAAAGACTTGGAAAGACCAAATGGGATGCTCACAAATCTCCAATCTGTGTTCTGAATGAGATGATGCAAAATGAAGAAAAATATGAAAAAATCTTAAAGGCATTGAACAGTCGTCGTATTATTCCCAGACCATTTGTAGCTCAAAAACTTGTATCAAGTGATGACTTTCTGTCTCAAAATGTTTTACCTCTTGAAGCATACCATAATGGCCTAAAGACTGAAGCTCTGTCAGTGTCTGCATCAGAGGAAGAAGGGCTGAATTTCTTAAATGAATATGATGAAACAAAACCTGAACTGCCCAGTGGAAAAAAGAATCAGTCTCTTACACTGATAGAACTTCTTAAAAATAAGAGGATGGGAGAAGAAAGGAATTCTGCTCTTTCTCCTCAAAAGATCCACAATCAGACAGCAAGAAAAAGATTTGTTCAGAAATGTGTTCTTCCATTAAATGAAGATAGTCCATTGATGTATCACCCACAAAAAATGGACTTGACTATGCACTCAGGTAAGAGGATACTTACGACTACCTTATGTAATTTTAAAACAGTTAATTATGCATTCTTTAGTGGAATATTTGTGGAAAATACTTTCTCAGAATCTTCTTATTTAAGCTGCTTTTTTTGCAGAACAGATTGGTTATTCTGTCATTTCTGTATAACTCATCAATTGATGCTCATCAGCACTGAACCTCTGCCTCATTTCATGGTCTGAATGTAAGGTGAGAACAAAAGCAAAAGAAGACACACAAGTCAACAACAACAACAAATAAAAAGCTAATCTGTAAAAATAAAATTTGCCAGGGTTAAGGGATGATTACGGGTGGGAGGGAGGTTGATGTTATTCAAAAGCATAGCGTTACTGAAGGCGGAGACCTTTGTCACATCTTTGCCAGTGCTCCAAAGTGGTAATATTCTCAAGATTTAGCTGTTGGTTTTCCCAATGCTTGGGTAAAACAAAACAAAGAAGACTCTTTAAACTGAACGGATTGGTGTCTGTTGTATGTTGTGATTAACCCAGAGAAGCCTCTTCCTCTCCACTTCGTCATTGTAATATGGAATAGTTTGGTTTTGAAGAACTATTGTGAGTATATGAAACATATTTGTTTGGGTTTTTGTATTTGCAATAGTGTTCTATTGATATAGAGATGATTTAGCTTAGTGATTGTACACCAGTAGTTTTTTCCTCTCAAGGAATATTTTGTATATATTGGCAAATGACATGGCAAATAAAGTAGCTGAATTTTATTCAGTATTGCAGGGTCTGGTTTATACTTTTAAGACTAGAAAAATTGTAAGCCTCTTTATAGGTTTCTTTTGGAGATTATAGATTTCTTTTGGAGTGTTGAAGGTTTATATAGATGGTTTCATGATTGGAGTCCCTAACATGAGTGTGTCTGAGGTAATAGTAAGTGGCCAATGGATTAATAATAAAATTACTGTAAGGAAATGTTAATTATTTATTTCTGGCAGACATCGGGATATCCCAAATATTTGTTAATGCAGTTTTGATTTAAGGAAAGATCTTGCGTTTTAAGTGGTCTGAAAAATAATTTATCTAGTTGGGCTTCTGGTTAATAGGGCTCTTTCTTCATACAATGAGAGTCTTTGCAAAGTCAGCTTTCTGTATTTTTCAGAAGGATAAAATGTAAGGAAGATGTGTTAGCTGTGTTGACCAAGCTGTAATATACTTATAACAGGAACTTATACTTGTGGCTTTCATAGTAATGTTGAGGAAACCAGTTGAAACGTGTTGGGGGAGTGAGGGTTGTCTGAGAAGTTAGGAGTTTCTTATTGTTTCAACATGTTTTTCCTGTAATGACTAAGATGTTAGCTTGTTGATCATTTATTTAGCACAAAGATTTTAGCAAAAAACTTCAAATCATTAACTTTCATTATTGATTGCGCATTCCAAGTAATGAACATAAAATGCCCTGAATAAAATGTTGTGTCTAACAGCTGTTCAGTGGTGTGTTTTACCACCTTTTCTCCCAGCCTTCATCAAAAAGCCTAATTTAGTATCAAGCCATTTACGGTTTTGTGGGTAAAACACTTTAATTACCACTTTGTCAACTAGACTTCTTAATTCTTTTTATTGGTAATGTTGTAAGCTTTGAAACTCTTAGAACTATGCTATTCAAATCACAGGGTTGTATTTTATAGTAGGTTTAAAAAATGATCTGCGTAACACAGAAATCTGCAAGAAAGTGATAATAGGTGTTAAATCCAGAGGAGCTTAGAGGTTCATGTCACTCCCTTTCCACTTTTCCAAACAGCATGGGTTGGCTCTAAATAATAACTATAAACTACTAATAATTAACTCCCCCTTCTTATATTAAGTTAAGCTAACTCATGAACGCTTTTGAAACCATCTTTATTGTGGTACTTTTCTACACACTTTAAGCTAAGAAAATTTCACTTTTTGAAGTGAGAACTGGATTATAGTTTTCTTTTGAATGATAGGTATGCCTGTGAAGCTTAGAACATGTGTGCATTGCAATACGACGTTTACAAGTGCTGTTAGCCTGTCCAACCACTTACGCGCTTATGCACGAAAGAAGAGTGCTGGACTTTTGACTGGTACAGGTATGTTTGAACAGATATCACAGCAAGTCTGTTTGATACAATACACTTTTTTTTTCACCATGCTGGTGCTAATTCAGATTATATTTATAACTTTCTTTGGTAAGCATTAGTTGAATCTGAATAGACATTAAATTTCAGCAACTTGTAAACTGTTAACATAATTTTAAGCAAGTGGTTCTTTTTCATTTGGCTCATATTGACTTAATTTGGAGAAAAATAAAAAACCATAAATATTTGGAACTTTTAAGCCCAAATCCCGTTGATCTTAAAGTATGCTATTTTTGATTTTTAAATTTATTTATATTAGTAGATTCCAGTAAGACACCTCTTTGGTGGAAAAAAAAAGATTGTAGTTCTATCTTAGGGAGATGCTTTATTAGAAAAGGAAATTACAGTGAAATTTCAAAAATATAAAATTGATTAAAAAACTAAGCAAACCAATGAGTTTTCTATTAACCTGTAGATCAGATCTTTGAAGATCAGGCCTTAATAATGGTCTGTTCTGACAACTGAATATACTTTTCTTTTAATGCCCCTAAACTATATTTAGGATTAATAAATATATAGCTATACGTGTAAATGCACATTTCTGTGTTATTTTTGGTTGGCTAGGCCAACCTTGCAGATATTCTTCATACTGCTATCAGTGAAACTAATTAGCTTACTCATATGTAATATGCTTCTTAAATCCTACAAAATTTTTGCTGTGCTCTTTCATTTGTAGTCTTTCAAATTATCCTACATCAGCAAATCCAATTTTTTTCACATCTTACAATAAACCCTTTTTCTAAATAGATCTTTATAAATCTTTTTGATTAAAATTCACTTTCCAGTCTTTTTATTTCTCTTGTCCTTTTAGATCACTACCTTCTGCTTTCTCTAGCTGTTGTTTTCTCAACCTTTTTGTTCTTCCTCATGCCCTGTGACTTATATCAAATATGTTCTTGCTGCCAAAAGATACTTGTATTCGTATTGGTGTCTTCATTCTGCTTCTTTACTTTATTCCTTGACTTGATATGCAAATAACCAGGGTGCCTGTTAACCATTTGTATTAACAGGAGGGGAATAGTAGGTTTTACTTCACTAGATTAGGGCTCCTACTGTGGGGTTATAATGTTTATATACCCTCACCTTCATCAGGCTTGGAAGGTGATGCAGATATTAGAGGTAGGGGAAAATGAAAATAAGAGAATGTCGAAATGGGGAATCAGCATCATTGCTATCATAGCCACTAATCTTTATTGAATACTTACTATGTGAATGGCACTATGCAATGTATTTTACATGCATAGCATTTAATAAACAACCATGTGAGAAGTAGGTACTGTGACTCTCTCCATTTCACAGGAAGTTAGGGCCTGGAGAACTTCAACAATTTGCTGAACTTTTATAGTTAATGTGTAGCAGAATTGAAATTCAAGTCATGGCAGTCATATCTTAGATCTTTATCTTTAGTCACTATCCTCTATCGGGATCCTTTTCTTGGATTTCTTATTTTAGAAAGAAGGCAGTTAATTCTTAAATGAAGTTGGCTTTAAGTTAGGGAACATTGTGATGAGAATTGAATAAACAGAGGTCTGGTTAGAACAATAAAAAATGGTTAGCCCTAGTTCAAACTTCAGAGGGCTTGTAAAAAATTCATTCTATTGAAACAGATTATTCAAATGTTCAATGAGACCAAGTCTGTCTAATCCAGACTTTGTTAGTCCATTTAAAAATGTTTTTACCTCATCTGCAGAATCTTTCAAAATGTAGTGACATTACCTTTCATTAAAAAAACTTTATTATTAGAAAAGTAAAAGAGGATGAATTGAGATATAGTCTAGGCCAGTGGTGGGAAACCTATGGCACATGTGCTGAAGCAGGCACACAGAGCCCTCTCTGTCAGCATGTGAGCCAAGTTGCTCCAGCAGCAGAGCATTGGGTAATAGTTGTTTTTCCTAAACTAAAACCTCAGAGTATTCAAGTTTAAATGTGGTGTTAGCACTTTGTTATAAATAAGTGGGTTTTGGGTTGCAATTTGGGCACTTGGTCTCTAAAAAGTTCGCCATCACTAGTCTAGGCCATCAAGAAAAAACAGGAATTGTTTTTATTTAAATTAAATATTAATCAAAATGTCAGAAGTGTTAGAAAATAAAGTTTTGTGTGATATTCCTTGGCAAAAAGAATGGAAATGAAAACCTGAAGAAGGTCCAAGGTGGTTTTACACAACTAGTACTCACTTTTAAGAAACAAAAAATTTGCTTCTTTTTCTTAAAAATTCTAAAGTACTTTGCCCTTATTTTTAAAATCTTCTTGATCAGTAGAGCTATACAGATGATGTCTTTGCAACTTATTTGTGCCAAATAAGTTCTTATGCAACTTTATTAATGTTTTTAGTTTCTTAGATGGAGAATTCTGTTTATAAGCTCCACATACCATATTCCTCACCCACATCAGTATCACAAAGCAGTGGTTCCAACCTATGAGGTTTCCAGTGGCTTATTAAAAGGAATTCATCAGTTCATAGGAGTAATAAGCATCACTTTTTAAAGAATATAAATAGCTCCTCTTATGATGAATAAAGTACGAATTCAGGCCAAGTGGTGGTACATGGCTACAGTTCCAGCTACTCAGAAGGCTGAGGTGGGGAAAAAAAATAACAATCATTAAAAAGGACTGGGGATGTAGCTCAGTGGTGCTGCACCTGCCTTGCAAGTCCAAGGTCCTGAGTTTGATACCCGGTACCAAAAACAACAACAATCAGAAGGCTGAGTTGGAAAGATTGCAAGTTTGAAGCTAGCCTGAGTAATTAGCAAGACTCTCTCAAAGTTAAAAAAATAAAAAGGGCTAGGGATATAGCTCAGTGCTAAAGAGCTTGCCTTGCATGAAAAGGAAAAGAAAAGAAGAAAAAGATGCTGAAGATGCAAAGACCGTGTAACATCAATACTGATTCACTTATTACAAGTATAAATTAAAATATGTCCTTCTTGATATTAGGAAAAGGAACTAATGAACAAAATAGAAAAGCTTTAGAATGGAAGGTATCAAAGAGCTAACCATGCTTGGGACAGTTAATTGTCAAAAGAGAATTGCACAGATTACAGTTTTCCCCAGAACTGACTCAGTTTAAGAATTTTCTGTATCTTCAGTTATATGTAATTTATGAAAACATTTTGATTTTCTTAATCTTGGTCTAAAGAGATTAGTATCAGAGGATTTACTTTTTATCCTATATTGTAAATTCAAGGCACACTTAGTTAGAATTAGTTTTTGTTAGTATAGATACCACCTATTCATGGTAGTCTTTCCAGATTTGTCTCTTTGGAGGACTAATGTTTTACATGCTCGTACACATTTTTTTCCTGGTTAAGTCTGTATATAGTCTCATAAAAACATTATATAATTTTCATTAAAAATCAGAGAAATTTCATGATAGAGTTCGTATTCAGTGCTTTAGACTTTTTTCTTTTCACTATTTGCTTTGGTGGGAGGGGATGACTAGCGATCAAACTCTGGGCCTTGGACATGCTAAGGAAAGAGCTCTACACTGAGCCACATCCCTGGCCAGCCCCACTGTTTGCTTTTTTATCTTCTAAAGTACTTTATTTACTTAAATGATATCTCTTTATATTAGTAAGATTAAGAACAGTGTTACCAAGTTATTAATAGAAAACCATACAATACTGGAAGTGTCTTGATTGGATGGTAAATTATATAGTAACTCTAGTTATTAAAATTTCTAAAACATTTAAAATTATTCAAAGAAGAATTTATCCTATCAACCTAATTTATAATCAATTTGAGATCAAAACATTTTGAGATCAAAATAAGAGTGAGGAAAGGGAAGTAAGTTCAGAGTAGAATGCTGTCAAAGAAAATAAATCTGTGAAACTTATGTTTCCACAATATATCTATGTGCTATACAGCATTCTTTCCTGGCTTGAAAAGAAGGAAGAATAATGTTGACATTCTGCATCTTTATTGTGACTTCATTTTACTTCTGTATACAAACTCACATACAATATTTATTCATTCATTCACCTGAATTCAGTGATACATTCTTAATATTTTCTTTAATTTTATTTTTTCTCATTAAAAATTAATGCTACTCATGAGTCAATACAGTGATACAGTACCCATTAGGAAGTCACTACCCACAGATTGAAAACACTGCCCCAAGTGTTTTTCTGTGTTAGGGGCTTGTACTGACTGGTACCCAACTGTAATAGTAGTGTCTTAGAAATCTTAATACTTCTCTGGCAGCAAGTGTTATTTTTCTCAGTTTATTCATTTTAATGTATAGATCACATTTTTAAAAATCAAATGCTCGCCTTATAATTTAAAATAAATTATAAATTTCTGGTTACCTATTTAAAATTAATGAAAAAAATATTTTTGCGTATCCCAAAAAATATATTTGGGAACAAGTTCCTTTCATTATCTTCAGAACACTTTATTCATAACATTTTGAAAGCACCTCCAACAACAAATAACTGACCCATCATAATTAAAGAAACATGTTTTCCAATGACAAAAAAGTTTTAAAAATTATTAGAGCCTTCAGTCAATACAACTAGTGCACAATGTCTGCCTTTTTTAGTTTTTATTTTTTCATATCATCCACTTTTGGTGTAATTGTAGACTGCATGATTCTTTTGCTGTTTTCAGCCTTAATGATATAATTGGCCATAGAAGCCCACAGCAAGTGCTAATGAATATACAACATCATGTCAGGTGCTGAGTGGGTTTGTAAACCACGAAAAAATTATTTTTAGCTTAGGAAAAGTGCTATAGGAGCACTCTCTGCTGTGATAGAAAAAAAAAGTTGTATTGAGAGATTTCACTTGTTCTTTCATGAGTGTCTCTGCAAGTCTTTTTATATTACTACAATATTGCATGTTGAAGAAATTGCATGCCTTTACAGTGATTCATTCATTCTGAAAGAGTATAAGTAAAAAAATTTGATCTTACAAAGATTCAACTCTGATGGATCAAGCTAGCTTCTCCATAAAGCAAATACATTGGTCATCTACACTGTTTGGGGGATCAGGAGAAATTTGACAGATATCTCTGCTATCAGTGAATTTTAAAAAGGATTATTGCCAGAACATTTAAACTATCAAAATTAGAAGACTGTGCAGGATAGTTGCAATTAAGTGGTATATTGGTTGTAAGTGCCGCAGGAGTTCAGATTATTTTCATCTAGGTCTCCTTTTGAGAGGAACCAGAAACTAAGTGGGACTCCTGTTTTCATGCTTCCTTCACAATTTATTGCATAGTTAATTAGAGCCTCAAAAATACAAAATTGCTCATACTAGTATGTTTCTTGTCATTATTTTTAAAATAAGAGAAAAATAAAATAGTCACAGAACATTTTCATTCATTTAATAAAATTTAGTTTCTTACATCAGAACTATGCTTGTCTCTGAGGCTATAAAGACCCCGAACTCCTCCTGTATAAACGTAATCATGACCCAGTGGGATAAGTACAAGTATACTATTACAGAAAACTTTAAATTTTCAGCCAGACCTCAAACTTGAAGGATTATAAGTTTTATGAAGAGGAGATGAAATAGATCATTCTAGGCAGAGAGAAAAAACTGTGAACACAAAGGAATGAAATTTGGGATGCAAGAAATGCCATGAGATTTGGTTATAGATGTTTGGGGAGACAGTGATGCCAGAAAGGTGGGGTTGGTGCTTTGAAAGCTTGCTAAAAAAAAAATTAAAAAATTAGCAAGTCACTGAAGGATTTTTTTTTTTTAAATAATGGTATGGCATGCTCCAACTTTTAATTTCAAAAGCTATCCCTGAGACAGTGAAAGATGATGGTGCTCTATATTTTCATGGCTGCTGCATATCTTGGTAATACTAAGTATTAAAAGCATAAATATTTAAACATTTATCTGTGCAGTAACATGATTTATTCAGAATTTATAAGATAATGACTTGTTCAAATTGAATACATTTTTTAAGTAACTGAAGACTAACCCTTTAAATATTAAGCTTGATTTTTTCCTAACCATTTTGATAATATTCCAAAATGTTATTTTTACCTTATAAAACAGTAGACTGAATATAATTTAATCACATTCATATTAAGAATAGCCTATATAGAAATAAGTAATTGTTTTATTATGCCAGCAAGAATTAGGCTATTTGCCCACTATACAATGATTGGCTGGTTATTCACTAATTCAACAAGCATTTTTTCAGTTCCTACTGTGGTTTATGCATTGCACTAATAATGTAGAGATAAAGTGAGCCTTCCAGTATAGAAGTGCGTATATAATAACTGTGATATAAGACAAATTTGTAAGTGCTGTTGGAGAGTTGTATGTGGTATATTGTGGAAGTTCAGAGGAAGAAGATATTGTACTTAGAGCTAGACTAGGACTAGCAAGCAAAGACTTTTGCATTTGAATGAACCCTCAAGGATAGTTGATTGAAATAAAAATTAGGGTCAGGGGTAGGGACTGAACACACGTGAAAGAGGGATTATCATTGGACAATATGGAAAAATTATTTAAAATACTTCTCTTGTCAGTTATCTAGCAACACATCACTCAGCTGTCCACTGTAACAAAGCAGATAGCCACACTTACTGAATCAGTGAGGTTGTTATTGAGAGTATAGAGCCCAAGAGATTTGTACTATTGTAGCATAAAATACCTAAATTTTACAATGCCTGTTTTTGGTGTTTATTGGTTATAAAATTTATATTAATTTAGTTTCTTTTTTTTAAATAAACATCTTGTTTTTCATAAGTTTTAGTCCTCTAGCATTCCTGTTGGTTTTGTTACTTTAAAACTCTCTGGGTTTTGCTTTTTGTAATGTTTGAAATTTTAAAACATGCCTTAAATCTTTAGTTGTAATATTTGTGTTTGCTGTCATCTCTAGCCTAACATGAATTTCTTGAATGCTATTTATTATTCGGATTAAGGTACAGTTTGACCTTACAGTAACAAGACATGTTACTGACCAGGCATAGACACTAGGAAATTTGCCTTAGTTGACTTTATGGGTATAATACAACTGTACACTAACTTTTTCTCGTGCAGATTGGAGCAAGAAGATCACTTGTTAGAGATTGGTAGTCCCTCACCCAGAAGTAGAAAAGTGGAATTTACTGTTTCTTTGTTGTATCTAGGGTTTAGGAATAGGTTAATTCTTGTTACCCAGTGTTTAGAATATATATACAATTGTGGCCTTAGATGGAAGTTGATCAAAGCAAAAAATACTTTGTCAGTACCAAGTTTGGGTGTAATTTTAGATTTGTGGGAATGTGTAAAACTTTGAAAAATTCCAAAAAGCCAAATTAGATCCTCTAGGACCATGAATTTGTGACATTTAAATTTAGTGTATTGCTGTGATTCTGTATAATTTAAGTTGAATGTGATTATATGAAAGATAATTTAAAGGAAAATTGAAAGTAAGGTGGTTTTCTTATTTAATTATTCCTACTACATCTGAAATGATGTTTTAGAAATACTGAGACTATAGAGGGCAGTGTGGCATTGCCCAAGTAACTCTAAACAAAAGTCACTCAGCAAATTTGTCAATATGTACTTTAATGTTTATTCCAGTTTTAGATGTGTCTTAGTCTAAGAAAAATGATAGATATTCAGAACAAATATCGTTTTTTGCTTAACAAAAAATGGTGTGCAAGTTAAATTTATTTTGAAAAGAAAGTTTTAAATATTTTTTTCCTTGCCTATTACCACAAAGTAGTAATGCATTTGCTATCTTATTAACTCATACTTGATCAATAAGTCCTTTAGAGCTAGGGTTTTGGCAAGGTAATCTGTCTATAATTTCTATGTTCATAAAAATGTGTAATGAAGTATCATATTGATGCTACTTTTCACTTTATATCTTGAGGATACTTGCTCAAAATGTATTGACAAAGGAAAACAACAGAGCGAAAAGACAACCTACTGAATGAGAGAAAAGTCTTTCCTACCTACTCTTCTGGATACAGGATTAGTATCTAGAATATATAAGAACTGAAAGCTAGGAGTGGTGGTACATGCCTATAATCCCAGCACTTGGGAGACTGAGGCAGGACAGTTGCCACGAGTTTGAGGCCAGACTGAACTACGTAGGGAGATCTGGTCTCAAAAAAAAACCTAAAAAAAATTAACCCCCAGAAAACAATGCAGTCAAAAAGTAGGTAAATGAACTGAATAAAACATGTCTCAAAAGAAGTACAAATAGCCAGTAAGTATATGGAAAAATGTACATCTTTAACTATAGAGAAATGAAAATCAAAACTACTTTGAGATTCCATCTCACTCTAGTCAGAAAGGCTATTGTCAAGAATGAAAAAACAAGGGACGGGGATGTGGCTCAGTGGTGCCGTGCCTGCCTGGCAAGCGCAAGGTGTCCTGAGTTTGATCCCTGGTACTGGAAAAAAATAAAAAACAATAAATGCTGGTGAGGATGAAGGAATGGGCAGGGGGGACCCTCCCTATACTGTTCATGGGAATAGTACAGCTGTACTGTACTGTAGTAAACTAGTGCAACACCTGTGGAAATAAGTGTGGAGAGTCCTCAAAAAACTAAATATGGGACGGGGATTTAGCTCAGTGGTGCTGCCACCTGTTTTGCAAGCACAAGGTCCTGAGTTCCATCCCCCGTACCAAAACAAAACAAAAAAACCCCTAAATACCATTTTATACAACTATACAACTTCTGGGTTTATTCTCACAAGAGTTAAAAGTCAGCATACTATAGTGATACGTGCATACTCATGTTTATGGGAGCACAATTCACAATAGTTAAGCTGTGGAAACAGTCCAGATGCCTTTCAGCAGATAAATGGATAGAGAAAAAAATATATTAATGGAATATTACTTAGCCATAAAGAAGAGTGAAGTCATCTTTTGCATGAAAATGGATGAACTAGAGATCATGTTAGTGAAATAAGCCAGACTCAAAAAGTTAAATATGTTTTATATTAGAAGCCAAGTAAATAAAATACATAAATAAGTAGATGACAGGAAACTAAGAGGTAGAGTTTTGGAGAAGGGGCTCAGGAGGATGAGAAGGGAGGAAAAGGTAAAAGGTGACAGGTTAGAAAATGATGAGGATATTAAATGCATGTATGAGTTTTCAAAAATGAAACTCATCATTTGGTATTACTAACATGAATTGAGTTTTTTGTTTTTGTTTTTTGTTGTTTTTTTTTTTTTTGCGGTGCTGGGGATCGAACTCAGGACCTTGTGCTTGTGAGGCAGCTGCAGCACCACTGAGCTAAATCCCCTGCTCTTAAGTTTTAAAAAATCTGTTACTAATTATTCTATCAAATAGCAGATGCTTCTACAAATCGTGCTTTTTCTTCTGCATGGACTCTTTTCTGAACCAAGATTATGGTTGTTGCTACCTCTAATATCACCTCTATCTTTGTAGGGCAAACTCAGCTACATGTGTCTTTTAGACTAATACTAGTTAAGCCGCAAGCCTCAAACCAAAAGAAATTGGCTCTCCAGAGAGTGTGCATATCATCCTGTTCCAGGTGAAATGTTTAAACATTTTAGTCTCTGTTAACTTTGCCGCTGATTGCTTTGTAATTCTGGATTACCATTCTTTAGTCAGTGGGAAAGGAAACTCTAAAATTGATGATAGATACTTAGGGCACTAAAAAAATACCTACTTTGAGATTGACAATATCGGGGAGAAATGATGAGAAGAATACTTTAAAAATTACTAATTGTATATTTTATACTTAATTCCTGACTAGAAAAACTTTGCTTTTCATAACAATAAACTACTTAAACTACTCATCTTAGGAATGATTGTCTTGATTATATTGGTATAGCTATGAGCAAAGAATTTATATTGGTAGGAGCAGGGGAGTTCTTTCCAGGTTTCATGTCTTGTAGAGAATGCGTATTTCACAGTTTTTTTCTAAATAGCTACCTTTTTTTTTTTTTTAATGGGTCAGGTATTTAAGGGGTTGAACTGCATGCATCCTTTCTCATTTAGGGCACCAGTTACTTAGTACCAGGACATAGGACCTAACTATTCTTTTAAAATTATTAAGAATTTCAAGACTGCAACAGCAAAGCATTCAACCAAGTGTGGAACCCTATGCAACTGCATAGGCCAAACATCCATGAAAGCTGGTTTCTTGGATACTTTGTGCCAACAGAAAAGTATAAATTGAAAAAAAAACTTTTGCTTTTCAACAAATGGGTTCCCCTTACCTTCATCTCTATTTTGTACTAGCCAACATAATTTCTTTACAATAAAACAGCCAAAAACCCTGGTTCTTTTCAGTTAGATCTGAGAGAAAAAAAATGCCATTTGTATATTTTATATACTTAGGACTTATAAAACTTGAAGGGTTAGTTGTAACAATCAGAATTGAGTTCAGTTTTTCATCTCACACTTGTGTGTCCCTTGGGACATGTGCATCCTTTTCCCACCCCACCACTGTAACTACCACCCTTGCCACCAGCTTTTTGAATGGTAATAGGATGGATTGTGGTTTGCCCATTTGTGTTATTTTTTTTACTGCTGTTTTTCTGAGGAATTCATAATTGTTATTGCTTACCCAATTTGTATAGGCTAACCAGATAGAAATTTTCTTCCCTGTAATGGAGATATAACATGACTCTTATTTTAATTATTGTGTATATAACTTGGTGATTAATGTTCAGTTTCACTGTAACCCAGTGCTATGGTCTGAATGTCTACTCCAAAACTCATGTTGAAATTGTATTTCTTCTGTAACAGTATTAACAGGTGATTAGACCAATAGAGCTCCTTGAGGGTGGCTGTTATTATGGGAGGGAGTGGATGTTGTAGACAACCTGTGTGCCCAAGCAGACACTTACTGCAGAGGCTGACCAGAGAGCCCTCTATTGAGGCAGTGCCCAGTTAGAGCTATAGGAGTCAGGGAACCTTCTAGTGCCCAGAATAGTAGAGCTACCAGCATGCAGTGCCAGTCTGGGAGAGCCATGGGCCCATCACCTCAACCAGGAGAGTTGAAGCCTGGGCTAAGTAGAGTGGAGCTGTAAAGCTTTGAGGGCCTAACCTTCTCAGTGTATCCAGGAGGATGTATATGGAGAAAGATTATTCTGGAGCTTTAAGATTTAATGTTGTCTTCCCTGTTGGCGTTTTTATCCCTTGTGGAATAAGACTGTCTGTCCTATGCCTGTTCCACCATTTATTTTGGAAGTTGATAACTTGTTTTGACGTCACACATTACTAATGGAGGGAATCTACCTCACGATGAATCATGCTTTGAATCTCACCCATATCTGATTGAGATGAAACTGGACTTTGGACTCTTGAGTTGGTGCTGGAACTTTTTAAAGACTTTTGGGGGCCATTAGGATGGAATGGAGGCATTTTGTATGTGAGAAGAACTTACGTTTTAGGGAGATAGGGGACAAAATGCTATGATTTAAATGTCCCTTCCAAAATTCATGTTGAAGTTTTATTGCTATTGCAATAGTATTAAGAGGTAGGGGGGCTTTTAAGAAGTGATTAGGCCATTAGGGTTCTGCTGTCATGAATAGATTAATGCTGTTATTGTGGGAGTGGATTAGGTATCACAGGAGTAGATTCCTGATAAAAAGATTGTTTGCCCAATTTCCTCTCTGTTTTTCCTGCGCTTGCTTGCCCTTCTTCCATGTTATGACTCAGCAAGAAGCCCTTTATCAGATGCTGGTGCCGTGCTCTTGGACCTCCTGTCCTCCAGACTGTGAACCAAATATACCTCTGTTATTTCTAATTTACCTCATCTGTGGTATTGTTACAGTAGCAGATAATGTACATTAGAAATGTCAACAATCAAGGAAGAAACAGATGAAATGGGACTTTTAAATAATTTGGCAAGGGAGGATGATTACAAATAAAAATATTTTGGTGACGGATGTTTAGTTATGGTGTGCTTTATCATAGAATCTTCAGGTGTTTTGATGAAATAAGTCCTTATTCTCTGTGGTTATTTCTAGTGTGAAGAGAAAAGACAATAATGGGCAGAAAATGAAAGGGCAAAAAATATCATTTAATAATGTTAAAGCCACAAGTAACCTGTTTTTATACTTATATATTTAAAACTAAACAGTGGTTCACAAAACAGACTTGAATTTGTGTTATCTGTTAATAAGCTGTTCACTGATCTGGTTGAATGCTTTGGACATGTTATATTTCATGGCATAGCAGTATGGTATTCTTTCTTAGAATTTACAGTCTGTTGTATTTAACTTTCTTGATTCTGTTTAACCAAAACAGCTGTTTTACTGAAAAGTATTTTTTTGTACTCACAGCTCAATTCATTCTCCTCAAACGTAAAGTATTCCTGGTAGCAGTTTAAATCTTTAAAAAAAAATCAGATAACTTCACAGATTTTCTTAGTCTTCTGGTTGAAGTGGATCACTTGAACAGTTTCTGCCACCCTAAATAGGCAGAAGGTTTGAAAGGAGGAAGTTTTGAGGCTCAGTCAGGAAGGTTTGAGTTGACTGGATTTCTTCCATTCCACAAAAGCAGTTATAGTCAAGGAGAGTCGTTGTAAAACTCGAGTAGTTTTGCATATTTAAAACACTTTGGAAATCAAAACAGATGTGAAGGGTTTTTTGTTGTTGTTGTTCAGCACTAGTAAATACAAATAAAACCCAGAATGGCTTTGTGTAACAGTTGTCTATTTGGCAGATTATTCATAGAAACAACTTCTTTATACCTTTGGCTATTTATCACAAATATTAATGAGATCCATTTTACTAAAATTGAATATACAGTGATATATTCTACATTTAATGTCATAGGAACTCTTGGCATAGTCTAGAGTAGTATAACTGTTTCAAAGTCCATTAAATAAGAATGTTTGTGTAATGGATATGTTTGTACATCATCTTTTTCATTTAATAGATAATTTTGTGTTAATCATCTTTTATGTAGAAGATACATATAGATGTCTCCTTTGTGTACATGTTAATAGTATGTTTAAAAAAATCAAATACAGGGCCAGGGATTTAGCTCAGTGGTTCCGCCACCTGCCTCTCAAACCCAAGGTAGGTCCCGAGTTCAATCCCTGGTACCAAAAAAAAAAAAAATCAAATAATATGTTAAATATACTTTTGTACAGATTTTTCTAACTGTTATAGCAGTATTACAGATATTAGTATTAGAAAAGAAACTTTTCCTGTTAAATGGATTCATGTTTCACCTGTTAGAAAAAAAAGATATATCAGAGACTAAGCAATTTTAAAGTAATAATGAAGATATTAAAACAACATTGAGACATCTAGGTTTAATTACCAAGGGTCTCAGGTTTTTTATATCTTAACCTTATGGTTAAAGAATCTAAAGAATCTAAAGAATCAAGGTTCTTTAACCCTGCCTGGAGCCCTAGCTACCAGAAACTGTTGTCACGTGCTGGCAGAGTTGTCCTGCTTTCCAACTTCATAATACATTCAGATGTTAATTACTATAAAAACCATTACACTCACATTTAAAATTTATATTTGATCATAAAACAGCCTAAATTTCTAGTCTGCACAGCATCAGAAATTCAAACAATACTATTTTCCTCCCTATTAAATAAGTTAAAATATTTTTTTCATTTGAGTAAACATGTCGTTTCATTTTTAAAGTAGTATCACAGCATTTAAAAGTAATATATATGTTTAATAAATGTTAAAACATTCTTTTGTATACTTTTCAACATCCCCTGCCCTTCTCCCTTAATTTGCTTTATACCCCTAACATTAGCATTCTGTGAACCCTCCTTTTAAAGGTTGTCATAATGTATTCTATTTGTATCCTGTAGTAATTTATTTGTATTTTAAAAGGAATTTGAATGCAGTGTGGCAATTTTGACAGCCAGCAAGCTCATCAAAGTAAGATTCTACCTGTAATCTCCTGATGAAGCAAATGCTTGGTCTGTTCCACATTATGGAAGCAGGGATTGTGTATGGTTTACCTTATAGGTAGAAAAGTAGCTGACATCTAACAGCACTCACCCTTTGAGTTTCCTGAATTCTGTTTTCAATGTGTGGATCACTTAAAATCCATTTAAATTTAAATTGCTTACTGTAGCAACAAGGGAAAAAAACAAGGTACTTTATTCATACTAGTTGTGAAGAACCAAGCTTTAGTATATGTGCTGCCAAAGCGAGCATAAAAACCAAGCTTCTGTGTGTAAGCTAGACTAGTCTATGATTTATATCTAAGATAATGACAAATGTGTGGCTGTAGCGACATACTTAAACAAATGGTGCAGAGGGAATGGATAAGAATGTTACCTGTATTACCTGTAATATTACAAGTTACCTGTATTAGTGGGATTTCTATTTATGCACTGGCTGAATGTCAGTGGTTAAATAACTGGGTTTTTTGCTTTATTTGTACTCCAGAATAATTTGTAGAGTTCTTGTTGTGTACCAGGCTCTTGACTTAGATAACTAGTGAAAACACATGTAAAATTTTTTTTAATTCCAGATTTTGGTTGTTTAGGTTTGAATTAGCCATTCTTTATTACTTGACTTCCAGGATTCTTTATTAGACTCTTGTTCTAAGGATACGCAGAAAAAGATCCTACCTTTTACTTTTAAACAGGCAGGTGACAGCTGATACCAGTGGCTTGAATGAGATTTTTAGCCTTCTTATGGTTTTTAATTTTCTGGGTGGCATTTCTATTAGCATTGCCACTTGAATACTGTAAGGAACCTTGTTTGCTAGTTTGTAATGGTAGCATCTGTTCTTTTGGAGTTTGGACTTGAAACAACTCATTTCACAGAATCATTGAATAGTCAATTCCTGTTCTTTCTTACTTAGAATTTTTTCAGGGGATTTCATGTGGCAGAATTAAAAGAAGGAAAGTCATTTGAATGACTTCTGTTGCTTTTGTATTCCTCCCCTTTGGATCCCTAGAGATAAACTCTTACCTTCTCTTCCTGCTAATTGATAAGCAGAACCCTAGATTACTATCTTCTCTTTGTCTAAGGGAATGGTGTAGCTGTATTCAAAGAAATGAAATGTCATGTCCTTTCTGCTTCGACCTATAAAAATATTTTCCTTTATTAAGTCAATTTTTTTGAAAAGACAAAATTCAAATGATGGAAAATTTCAAGAGCAGCACTAAAACTTTGGTCTATCTTAGTATTTTAAAATCTTCTTTTCCCTCTTTTTAATCATATTTTAAAAATAAACTGTTGCTGGGCATAGTGGTGCATGCCTGTAATCCCAGCACTCTGGGAGCTGAACCAGGAGGATTGCAGTGGCGAGTTTGAGGCCACCCTGGGCGATACAATAGAGTTCAAGGCCAGCCTGAACTACATAGCAAAACGCTATCTCAAAAAAATAAAACAAACAAGCAAACAAAAACAAAATAAAAATATACTGTTGGAGAAAATAGAAAATGAAAAAATATAGAAATAGCATTAAACATCAGCTCCAGTTATAAACATACATGAGATAATGGATTTATACTCTAATAAACACATGTTTGCATGATTGTACATATGAGCTTTTTTGCCTTTGAATTGCTATGAAAATTGATTTTTCATTGAGATCTTTATTACATTATTGATACTCCCTTGTGGAGTTTTCAAAGCATGTGAAACAAGTTAATGGTGTAATAATCAAATGCAAATTTAATTTAATGACCTTAAATAGAAGGTTATAATTTCCCTGGAAATAAGGAAGATTAATCAGATGTTAAAATTATGTATGATCAAAAGAGTAAAGATTACCCTTATTGTAATTATTGACCAATTGAGTTTCCAGTTTATTTAGATTTTCTCAGTTCTAATTTAGTATGGTAAAGCATTCTTTGAAAAAAACAGTACAGGACAATTTTACACATATAACACTACTGCTACTAAAGAATCGGGTACAAGTTTTTGCATGACTCAAGGAATAGGAAAATTAATGAAAAGTAATTACTAAATTGATGTCGACGGTCTCACCTCTATATATTTTTGTATGTTTTCTCGCCTCTATATATTTTTGTATGTTTTAAAATACATAAAGAATGTTAAAATTTTCTCTTCCCCTTTTTAGCCTTAGATTGTAAGCAAAAGAAGTCAAGGTCAAGATCTGGAAGCAAGAAGAAAATGTTAACATTACCTCACGGTGCTGACGAGGTTTACATTCTTCGATGCAGGTATATGCCTATTTTGCCCAACTGGTCGGTTTCTTCAGAGTTTGCTTTGAGACATATTATCCAATTTATTGAAGATTTTTAATATGTGGCAGAGTGCATTCTCAAAATCAACTTACACATGAAGTTTTGGAGACAGGCTTAAAATCTTATTTAGCTCAAAATATAGTATAGTTTACTTCAACTCCTAATGATTCAAGTTTTATCTACTAGCCAAGAGACTGCATTATTCTATGATTTATAAAAGTGGGCTTTTTTGTGTGTGTGTTCTACCAGGGATTGAACTCAGGACCTTGGGCTTGTTAGACAGGCACGGTGCCACTGAGCTACACCCCCAGCCCCTTTAGTTGTTAGGTTTTAATTTAGTTTGATTTAATTTGGTTTCATTTAATTTTTTTACTGTCTTAAGTTACTGGTTATTAGGGAACATATTTCCTCTCATACACACAACTCTTTGCAAACATTCACACAGGAATATGCATAAATACCTTAGTGTAAGAATTCTCAATTGAGGAAGGGCCTTTAGAATGAAATTTTTGTTTTGGGGGGGTTTTTTTGGTATGAGAGATTGAACTCAGGACCTTGCATTTGCAATGCAGGTGGCGGGACCGCTGAGCTAAATTCCTGGCCCTAAAATGAAAATTTTTGGAGTAATAGTTGTAAATGAATAAGATGTGGAGATATTGAGATAGTTTGGTTAATTTTAACCTAACTATTGTTTCTACCTCCGCAAAAATTACTACAATTTGTTATATCTATTAATAAACATAGAAATTGAAAGTCTTAATCTGGTATTAAATCATTTCAACTTTATTTAGAAACTGCCAGACCAGTACTATATATAATACAATATATAGTAATGTTTATTGCTTATGTTTATGAATTTTATGTGGATTGGTTTTAAATAAAGGTGATTGGTTGTGTTAAGAAAACTGTAATCAACCTTCTTCTGTAGGTTTTGTGGCCTAGTCTTTCGAGGACCACTGTCTGTTCAGGAAGACTGGATTAAGCACTTACAACGACACATTGTAAACGCTAATCTTCCACGGACTGGAGCTGGCATGGTGGAAGTCACGTCACTACTTAAAAAGCCTGCCTCCATTACAGAAACTTCATTTTCTCTACTAATGGCAGAAGCAGCTTCATAGAACCAGGAAAACTTTTAAATAGCAAATTTGAATCAGATGTAAATTTGAAATTCTTTGTCTTTTTTTTTTTGTAAGCCACATTAAATTATCCGTTTATAAATACTAAAGCAGGAAAATGGGGAAAAGTGAATTACACTGACATCAGAGCAAATTGAATACTTAAAACAGTAAGTAGTCTATATATTTTATATAGGATGGAAGATGTGTTTTTAAGGTTTACTAAGTTTTGTTAGTTAACTATTCACTTATTAAAAGATCTTACATGTAGACAGCCATTTATAAACTGTTGCACATGGATATGTATAGACAGACTTATTGGACAAATATGTTTTCTGCAGTGTTACCAGAATCAAGGCTCTGTTTATTCCCCATAAGACTTGCATAGAAAAATAAAATATTATATATTTTGTTTGTATGTATTTAGTGTTTTGTATAATACCAGGAATTGCTAACTAAATTACTCAACTTAGGGCATTAAATATCATGTACTTCATAGTTTGAGACTGTTCACTCAAATAGGGCAGAGTAATATTCTATCTAGATGTGTAAGTGTTTTTCTAAAATCACATGGAACGGTTTTTTTTATACTAAAAAGTGGAGGGAGATTTGTTTAAACAAGTATTTCTAAAAGAAATATGTACATAGTCCTGGAAATTATTTGTGGTAAGGAAATATTCTTTACTCCAATTGCATTTCTCAGACAATAAAGTGGTGCATCCATGCTACCTCCTACTTTGTCAACAAAGATGCTATTTACCCTTTACATTTTTGTATCATAATAGATTTTAAAAATCTAATGTTCTTTATTGCAAGACATCCTTTTGTTAACAGATTTGTTTCTTTTTAATGTTTTACCTAAAATTTGACATGCTTACAGGACAGGTTTGCCTCTTACTTTATTTAACATTGTAGAAATGTAATTAATAAAAGATACTACACAATTTAGAATAGGCTTTCTCATTTATATTATCTTCCAAATTTGATCAGTTAGCAAAACTTAATACACCAATTAAAATATTTCTACATATGATGAGAATGTTTACAATTTAAATTTTAGAACTTGTTTTGGATGTGATTATATGTACGAAAATTGTGTAACACTATGCTCATGCTAAGAACCGACATAACGGAATTACTGAAATAAATGTGCTGTGAGGAATGGAAAATATGGTGCAGGTGTCTTGGTCATGATAAATTGTGATTATTCTTTTAAGTTCTTTCAAAAAAAACAAATCAGTTCTTTTTATATGAATTTAGCTTCCTTTACAGATAAGTTTTTGTATGCAAGCACCATTTCATTTAATTTCATTTAGTTTGGGTAATACTGTAGTTGAACCAGTGCATCAATCAAAAATGCATTGATACTTTCCCTCATATGTAAATAAAGTTAAAAACAGTTAAAATAAGGAGTATTTTGGTAGAGTATATACATACCTCACTGCCAGTGAAAATTGTTTTCCTATGGTATATCTCCTTACCAGAAAAATCTCTAAATAAAAAAAGACTTAAAGAAAATGATAATGTCTATAATGTGAAGCATTTCTTATTTTATCATTGGTAGAAATAGTCCATTTGAGGTTGTGTTTCATTGACTTAATTTGTTTATATTTACCAGGTCACTATTCACAGGTTATAGTTTTTCTAGAAGCACTACATTGGTCAACATAATGTATGTGAAAAGATAATTTTTCCCATTCATGATTAACTCTTAATCCAGGACCATTGTCTTTATTTTTTTTCCCAGTGTCAGGGATCAAACTCAGGACCTTGTGCTTGCAAGGCAGGCACGGTACCACTGAGCTAAATCCCTGGTCCCCTGGACCACTTTCTATGTGAAATTAGAAGGTTGGATTAGATGAATCATTCCCAAGCTAGGGTCTCTTGATCCCTAGTATTAGATAAGGGAAAAGTACTTAAGTTATTTTTTTCAGTTTTTCAAAAGGCCTGATCAGATTTTTTTTTGCTAAATTGTCCAGGCTGGCCTCCAACTCAAAATCCTCCTGGCTCAGCCTCCAGCTACCTCTGATTAAGGTACATACCATGTTGCCCTGCTCAGTTGTTTTTAATTGGAAGACATACTACATAGCAAGTAGAATTTAGGCATTAAAAAAATTATAACAAAATTCCTGATGGGAAGACTAGTACTATCTAGAGCCCTTTTCAGCTTTAATTGTTAAGATAAGATTTGTCTTATCAAAGCAACTATCATCATATATAAATACGAGAAAAGTTAGTTTGATCACGTTTCAGAATTGAACCTACATTAAATTTTTTCATATATCCAGCTATATTTAAAACAATTATTTACCTTCTTAAATGTAAATCAGTCATCAAAGTAGAACATTTAAAATCAGAATTAACAAACTAGAAAATTCATGAAAAGTAAATTTTCATAATTCTTTAGGAAGCAAAATTCATCCTTTATTTGCCAACTAGAAAGTTAGTATTGTATTTTCTATTGGTTGCCACTAGAAGAAAATTATAAAATATTATCTCAAGTTCATGATAGGTTTTTTGTCAGAATATGGGCTGCTTTATTAATCAAAATTAATAAATTTTCTCAATTCTTTCATTGTCGATTGAAATATGCTTATTGTCGATTGAAATATGCAAGTTTCTTTAACTGGCTTTTTAAAAATCTAGTCAACAGTGTTGATGTATTTTAATAGCAATGAGACAAAAAAAACTTCTCCACAAGTAGTTTTTCCTACTGTGCTTCTTTAGAATATATTAGAATGATGACATAGCTCATATCTGTTTTAGATATTACTTATTTTTTATGATATAAATGATGGCTTACTAAATTTATTAAACAAACTTTTCTTAAGAACACACATGTAACTTTCTATTAGTCCAAAGGGTAAGTTTGGATTTTTTCTCCCTAATGAAATGTCACACATGCTTATTTTAGAAATGTAGGCTGGGGGTGTAGAGTAGTAGAGTGCTTGTCTAGCATGTATTAGGCTCTGGATTTGATCCCCAGCACTATACACACACACACACAGGCATGCGCACGGGCATGCACACACACACACACACACATACATGAAAAGTGGAAGTCACCAGTGGTATTATCACTTAAAGATAGCTACTTTGGGCTGAGGATTTAGCTCAGTGGTTTCGCCACCTGCTGTGCAAGAGCAAGGACCCAAGTTCGATCTCCAGTACCAAAAAAAACAAAGATAGCTACTGTTTTTTTTGGTACTGGGGATTGAACTCAGGACCTTGCGCTTGCGAAGCAGGTGCAGCGCCACTAAGCTAAATACCTTGCCCTAAAGACAGCTACTTTTAAAGGTTTTGTACATTTCTTTCTCTTTTTGTTTCAATATAGTTATGAGATAGTGTTCACTATAATATATTATAATCCTATTGTCCCAGGTCAGTTTTAAATTTGAATGCAGTCTTGTATAGACTAACCTTTGAATGCTACATAATTTATTTTGATACTTGGATGGACAGAAGCCAATGAGCATTAATAAAATTCCAAATCGTGAACTAGAATCATCCCTGCTGCAAAAGATAATTAACTCTTAGAACAATGGGACTTTATTTTCCTATTTTGAAGGCCAGCCAAGTTCAGTTCTAGATCTTCCATCAGCAACTCCTGCCTGCCTAAATATTTTGGTCCTTTAGCCAGAGGTACCACCTTTTTTTTTTTGGTCCGGGGATCGAACTCGGATCCTTGTGCTTGCGCAGCAGGTGCCAAAACCACTGAGGTAAAATCCCTGGCCCTAGTTTTTCTTGATTATCACAAATTATTGAGTACCTTTCATTGCTTAGACAAACATTAGTAATATCAAAGCTTATAGAATTGATGCCTCATTGGTTTTAGATTAGGCCAAAAGACAAGATGAAGTGTATATAATTTAATAAATTACTTAATTTTTTGTTATTAAAATTTTAGACAAAAAAATATATAAAAATTTGTCATATGCCCACTATTTTTGCTTTCTGTTTATAGGTGCTTTTACATTTTAAAAAACCCCAAGAAATTGTGCTACATAGAAATTTACACTCTTAGCAATAGATTCATGAGCATTTTCATGCCACTAAATATTCTTAGATATGCTTTTTAAAAAATTAAATTTACTTTTGCTGTTACATTAAAAAGTACATATTATACTTATTAATATGAGATACCATGTAATGTTTCAATGCATACGTACCTTGTGTAATGTTTACATATACCTACAATATTTCCTTAAATGTTTATCATTTCTTTACGGTTAAATATACTTTTTATCTCCTGAATTTTGGCATTTGATGAACATTCTTTTTTTTTTTTTTTTTTTTTTTTGGTACCAGGGATCGAACTTGGGTCTTGCTAGGCAGGTGGTGAAACCACTGACCTAAATCCCTGGCCCACAATGAGCATTCTTGTTAGAAATTGTGTCCATCCAAAATTATTTCCTTAGGGTAAATTTCTAGTACTAGAATTGGTAGGTTAAAGAGTTAGATTTTGCTCACAGTTGAGGCTTTATATATTTATTTCCAAACTGTTA
Organism: Heterocephalus glaber; assembly: GCF_053883595.1. Classification (NCBI taxonomy): domain Eukaryota; kingdom Metazoa; phylum Chordata; class Mammalia; order Rodentia; family Bathyergidae; genus Heterocephalus; species Heterocephalus glaber. The sequence goes on along the minus strand of NW_028258296.1, from coordinate 25,956,445 downwards.
TTGAGAAAGCTTAGTAATAATATATTTGTATTTGCAATGTATGAGAATGACTTACCCTTACACTTGTCCATATATTTTCTCAACAAACAAAACTTTGCTTATTTAATAAAAAGTTGTATCTTTTCATTTCTAAGTGACATATGAAACAAAACAGGAACTTTTGATCTTAAAGGTATTAGCTTTCTGCTGGGCATGGTGGCACAAGCCTGTAATCCCAGCACTTGGGAGACTCAGACAGGAGAATCGCCGCAACTTTGAGGCCAGCCTGGGCTACATAGTGAGTTCAAGGATACCCTGAACTCTCTAGTGAGACCCTGGCTCCAAAAAAAGTATTAGCTGTCTGGTTTAAAATACTAAATTACAATATGATTATGTTTTCAGTAGATAATAACCTCTACTTTCATAATTGGCCTCTAGAACAATAAGAGTATGAGCATTTTCAAGAGATTTTTGACTGTTGTGTGGCTTCCAAAAATTTTATGTGTATAATTATGTACATTTTTCTGAGAATTCCATAGCATTTATACTCAAATTGGTCTGTGGGCCCTAATTCCAAAAAAGTAAAGAATATTTGAAAGTAATGTATTGCCACATAACCTTTCAAGTGATTTTTTAGTATAACTCTAGAAAAATTCTGATTATTAACTTTCAAAAGTTCTGGCAGATTTTGTTAAATGTGAATTGTTTTATATCTTCTGAACAAGTTGGTAGAAAAAGATTATTTAGAAGTTTGCAGCCAGCAGAGAGTGAGGAATGATGCATACCCGTAGTCTTAGCTACTTAGGAGGCTCAAGCAGGAAGATTTCTTGAGCCCAGGAGTTCAAAGCCAGCCTGAGCAACATAGTGAGACCCAATCTCAAAAACAAATGAAATTTGCTCTGAAATTTATATGATTTCTTAACTATAGTGTCTAAAGAGTTCATTCTTTCTTAGCTTTTTAAGGCCAAACTTTGTAATTTTATTTTTTCTATTGATGAATTTAGCAAATTTCAGCAAACACTTTTAAATAGCTTTCAGGTAGTATTTTCATTTAAAACAATATTTTACTAATAAACTACATTTATCAGCTCAGTACATTCAGTTCCTCTTTCAAGAGCCTCAGCTCTCTGATTTAAAACTTCAAATTTGTAACTATCTTTTACAAATATAATAAATTCTTAAATATGTAGAATCATGAATATGGTTCTTGAATATTTCAATGCCTCACATAACTTAGTAAAATATCTACCTTAAAATCACAACTCAGAAGGCTGAAATGTTTAATCTAACAGGCCAGGTAGATTTGTTAGATGTTATAAATGTTAGACATACTCAAAACTTTTTTTTTTTAATATACATAATTTCTTTTTTTATTTTTTAAATTAATTTTATTGGTACATTTTAGATATATATATAATGATAACAGTCATCATACAGAATTTGTACCTGTACATGATATTTCTTGATTCTTCTTTCCATTTTCCCTTCTATTCTTTTTTCCTTTTTCCTTCCTTCCTTTCCTGCTCTTTCCTCTGTAGTCCTCCTTTCCATTTGAACATTTTCTTCCTATTTCAAAACTTTAAAGTAGGTACAAACCGCTATTTGCTAAATTTGTTTTGCTTAAGTGAGATAAAGTACATAAATGTGTTATTTAAAGAAATACATTAATCACTACAAGGATAAGATGTAGAATATTACCAGTATCCCCCAAATAACTAAAGGTCTCTCCCTTCCTGTTACTTGCCCCCAACCCCTTTTGGCATTGCTGGGAATGAAACTTATATATCGCCTTGCATGCATTAAGCAAGTGCTCGGCCACAGAGATATACTCAGAGCCTTCTGGCTTTTCTAATAATTTATTTGCTTTTTTGCTTTTCTTAACTATATCCTATGAATGGATATAGTTTACTTTTGTTTGTTTTTGTATTTTATAGAAATGGAATTATACCACATCACAAGATTTGCAGCTAGCTTTTGCTTAATGTTATCGTTGAAGTTCATCTCTATTTTCTGTTTATTCATTTTCATTGTTGCATGTTATTCCATTATATAGATATACCACCATTTTGTTATCCATTTTTATTGTTGATAAACATTTCAGTTTTCAGCTATGGCTTTTAGAGCTGTGAAGCTAGATTCTTGTCTGTTTAATGATAAACATTGCAGTTTTCTCTAGGGTACATGCCAAGGAGTAGGATTTTTTTGATTGTAGAGTATATGCTTCTGAGATGAGGATAAACTGTTTTACAAAATAATTGTACATGTTTACACTGCCACAAGAATTGAAGAACTCTTGTTCCTCTAGATCCTTATTAGTATAGTCAGATTTTAAAATTTCTCCTAGTTCATTATGAATTTAATTTATATTTTCCCGATTACTATAAGGTTTCATCCTTATGTTTATTAACTTGGAATTCCTCTTGAGAATTCCATTTTGTAAATGCCTTTACAAAATTGCCCATTTTAAGACACTTAGAAACACTGGGTTGTCTTGTTAATTTTCCTATTAACTCTTAGCAGTTCCACTAACCTTTAGGTTTGATGTGTTGCCAATATCTTCTGCTCTATTGTTCCATTTTTCATTTGCTTTTTAGTTAATTTTGATGAATAGTTCTTAATTTTAGTGTAATCAAATTCATCCTTTAAATTTCTTAAGGTTGTTTTGTGGCATATGTTCTGGACTTTTGTTTCTGTGATGAGGCCTTTATTCACTTAATTCTTAAAAAATATTTTCACTGGATAAAGAATTCTGAACTGGCAGCTATTCCGTCTTCTCACTCACATACATTCAAACTGGTATTCCACCATTTTTTGCCTTGTTCTTACAAGTTCACTTGTTGCCTATTTTAAAATAAGCTGCCTATGCGCGCTTCGGCAGCACATATACTAAAATAAGCTGCCTAAATTTCCTGGATGCTCTTAATATACTTATTTCTAAATCTCTAGTTTATGATAGTACAACTATGTGGGAATTTTTATTGTCAAATTTGGATCTCTTGGTTTTTGGAAATGTTCTAGTCATTATTTCTCAGCTAATTTTTCTGCCCCATTTTCTCTCATTCTTTGGGGATTCAAAAGCTTAGATATTAAATATGTTCTCTAGGCTTCTTTTGCCTTTTCTGTTTTCTATATCTCTTTGTGTTTTACTTTGTTTTTTGTTTGTTTTTTTGGTACTGGGAATTGAACTTGAGATCTAGCGCTTGTGAGGCAGGCGGTGGAACCACTGAGCTAAACCCCTGGCCCATCTTAGTGCTTTACTTTGATCTCTTACTGTGCCTTCCACTTTTTTGTAAATTTCCTCAGCAGTTATTAAAGCCACCACTGCCATCTTAATTTTATAATATTCAGTTGTAGAATTTCTGTTGATTCTTTTTCAGATACTGCTTTTTATTGTTTGTAGTCACCTGGCTAGACTTGACCTCTTCTCTTCTCATGAGCCACATTGTAGTCTGAATCTGATAATTCTGGAATCTAAAATAACTGTGGGTCAGATTCTGTTGATAGTTGCTTTTTCTGTTTTTTGTACATGGTAGCTTATGTGCCTAAATGTTTGACTATATACTGAACATTATATTTGAAAACTATTTTTAGTATTTTGAGGCCTGTGATAGTATCTTGCCCCACAGAATTTTCTTTCTAACAGTTTAGAAAACCTTTCAGTTCCCCTGGCCTAGTCAGATAATCCAAAGTTAGACTATAAGAGCTAGATCATGAGAAGGCCGTTTTATATTTGGTTCACTTTTTATGATAGTGAATATAGTTTTATTCTACGAGACCATCAGAAATGTAACTTAGTTTCAGAGCTATTTAGATTTTTGAACCAGTAATTCTTCATTATCTTGTTAGTTTTTAAATAGATATATGTAGTTTTTTGTTTTTATTAATCTAACATTTTAAGAAATCCTTGTATAAACTTTCTGAGTGTGGGAATTTTTTATGTTTTGTTGACTTAATATTTTCCTAGAAGAGTTCTGATACATAATATGCATAAAGTAAAATGTTTACTCAGTGTTGTGTTTGAACTACAAATTTAAATGGGGTTAAAAATTCATTTCCTCTTTGTCTTCTTAAAAATAAATTTTGGATATTTGTATACATTTCTTTAACTTTTTGTCTTTTGGAAACAGGGTCTCATTAGGTAAGTTTCAGACTGGCCTTGGCAGCAATCCTCCTTCCTCAGGCTCCTGAGTCCTGGGATTGTAGGCATGTACCACCACGCCTGGCAATTTGTACATATTTTTCTCTTCCACATGTATTTTGGAATTAGTTTGGCAAATTCCTTTAGAATATCCAAGATTTTGTTCAGAACTACACTGTATTTGGTGGAAAATGGAAGAATAATAGGTCTTTCAGAAACATGGTGGTGTTTGTTTGTTTGTTTGAGGGTTTTGTTTTTTGTTTTGTTTGAAATAGGGTCTTGTTAAGTCACTAAATTGCCCAACCTGGGCTCAAACTTGTAATCCTCCTGTCTGAGCCTCCCAGAATTATAAGGTGTACACTACCACAACCAGCTTCCTTTTCATCTTTTATATGCCTCAGAAAATCTTACAGATTTCTTTGTAGGGAATTGCATATTTCTTTTAAAATTTATGTCTGTATATTTTAGTTTCTGTTACTATTGTAAATAGATTTTTCTCCAAATTCTTGAAATTCAGTGTTGCTGAACGAAAAATTGACTGTCTATAAATCAGTCTTACAGCCTTTCACCATGCTGAGCTTTCATATTGTAATGTTTTTTAACTTAATTCCTTTAAAATATATTAGTACTCAATCATATCATCTAAAAATTACATGTGTCTCTTGCTTTATAATATTATTCTTATTCTTTTTTGTGTGTTTATACATTGTCAAGAAGTAATAAGCTTTTTTTGAAGTAATAATAACAGTAATAGTAATAAGCTTTTAAACATTGAACTATCCCTGAGTTTCTCAATAAGTGATGATGGGTTGGTTGATACTGTAAACGTGATTTGCTTCTATTTCATTGAGGAATTTTTATGTATATTTATTAATGATACTGACATTTACTTTTCTTCTGTTCTACTTAGCTAGATTTTATGTCTGAGTTGGAAAGAGTTTTCACAATATGAACAATATTACTTTCTTAAACATTTGCTAGTACTCATCCTGAGTCTATTATCATTTGAGATACCGGTCTCTTGACTACTTTTACTATTTATTATACAAGGATTTTTTAAAAATCTACTTTTGTTAGTTTTACTAAGAACCTAGTCTTAGTATTTTATTCATCAACTCAACATTTCTATCTTTCAGCACTTAATCTTTATTCTCAGCCTTTTTGGATTTCTGTAAGTACGTGTAAGGCTGGTTTCCTATGCATATCAATTTGGTCATATTCCACAGCTTTGTATATATTAGAGCTATCATTGTTTACTTATTAATTTCATTTCAACTTTGATTTCCTTTTTAACTAATTTCTGCCCTTTTTGAGAATTTGTTGAAACTTTCTCAGTGGTCTAAGATACAGTTTTGTGTTGGTAATGTTCAATGTTTTGAAAAGATTGTGCGGACTCTGGGTTTTATATCTATTATATGTAATCTATATACATATATATATGTATGATTTAAATTACACTGTTAAAGTTATCTGTATCTTACTCATGTTTTTTGCTTTGCTTGTCAGCTTCTGTGAAAGATAGCTTGGGATCCCCCAGTATGATTGTTGTTGTGTCAGTTTCTCCCCATCCTACATTTGGTTTTTATATTCTCAAACATTCCTTGTAAGTATAAGAAAATTCATGATTATTATATCTATTTTGTGGATTGCTTGATTTTTCAAATACCAAAAAATGGATATATCTTTTATTCCTTCCATTCTAATATCATTTTATTTTAGATTTGCCTTTTATCTTGGATATGTAGCTAGATTTTCTTCACGGGTGACTATAACCATTCATATTTTGTTGTTTATGTATGTGTTTCTACTTGTTTTTGCCATATTATTTTGTTTCGTATGTATTATGTTTAATAGTGGTTTTCCTTTCTCGTATTTTATTGGATTTTTATTAATTTTTTGTATGTATATTGGTATAGGATCATAATAAGGCATAGATAATGCATTCCTTTTGCACATTTTCTTGCAGTTTTTAAAAATTGTCTTTAATCCATTTGAAATTAGATTTTACTTATGATATAGCAAGAGTCCATATCTCTATTTGTCCAAAATGGATATAGCTATACCAACACCATTTATTAAATAGTTTTTCTTTGTCACATATCATTTCTGAGGTAATCTGGGATTTACATCTGGAATCTCTCTGCTGTTTAACTTATGTCTTCTAAATACCACATTTATTTCATTACAGGGTTTTTTTTTTATACTATGTTTCAACACCTGACAGCAGGTTCTTTATTTAAGAATATGTTTTCACCTCCTTCATTACTGTTTTGCAGTGAGATCTTTAGAATGATTTTATGACCCTTCTGTTTCAAAAGTTTTGAGACTTTTCATAATTCTGAGAAGTCTGTCCTCCATTTAAATTTAATTTTGTACTGCTTACCAGTGTTTCCTTTTTTCTTATTCCATCTTGAGGTCTCTTTCAGATCTCTTTTGCCCTGAAAGGTGAATAATAAATTGAGTGGATAAAAGATCCTTTTCTAGAAAAGTGCATGGATTGGCTGTTCATTGCCAGTTTCACTTTTTTTCCTTATAAGAATTCATTCTTTCTGGCTTGTTATTTATAAGATTTTCTGTTCATCCTTAGAGTTTAGGGCCTTTATCAAGAATGACGAGGGAGGAGGGGGGGATTTGTGTGTTAATCAGTCCAACCTGGAACTTAAAATCTGGTAAAATTTTTTATTATTACCTGCTGAGTAATTTTGGCTTTTCCATTTGTTTATTTTTCTTCTTCCACAATTTCCATTTTCTTCATTTCTTTAACTTGTTCCTCAAATCTGCAGTCAAATGCTCTACCACTGAGATATACCCCTGCACCTGTTCTTCAGATCTTTTCCCGCATGATTTCCATTTATGTATGTTTGCTTTGTACTCTCTTTCTTGTACTTAGTGACCATCTCCTTTTAAACCCATCTTTTAAAATTCTATTTCTAAGCTTTTAGAAGTATGTGTGCTGTGTGCTGTATTTAAATCTCCCAAAATTTCCAATTTTATTTTTATTCATGTTTTTATGTTCTCTAGCATTTCTGTTTCACTAAGGACATGTTCTGATTATTCTGACTGTTCTCTCTGGTTCTGGGCCACCTTAAATGCTTTATTTTTCTTTGTAACTCATTTGGGTTCTGGTCTGTTTGTTGGGATATCCTACATATTAATAATTTTCTAAGCATGAAAAGTGAAGTAGCAGTCCTTGCTGAGGTACCTGAAGGTTGTCGCTGGCCCCTTGTCTCCCTGAGCTCTCTGATGTCACTCAGTATCAAGTTCAGGAAGCTGAAACTCTGCTTACCCATTTATTCATTTAACTTGGGGCCCAGAATTGGCCTTCTCCCTATAGCCCACATATCCTAACAGTTGACCTTTCCCTAGGATCCACCAGCCCTAGTGTTTAGCCCTAGTCTCTTCAGCACATGAAGAAGAAAACTCGATAAGAAGTTGCCTTCTCTGTTTTATAGGAAGGACTTCAAGAGTGCCCTAGGCCTCACTTAAGTTTACAATAGTTGCCTATATGTCCCAGTAGCTATTTAGTTTAAGAAAACCTAAAAGCTTAGTGTTCAGTAGAGAAGGAATCTCTGTTGAAATCACTCCTGCTCCAATTTTTTCACTCTTAAAAATTTTAACAGATAATTTAATTTGAATTTGTATCTACCTTAATAAGTAGCTGTATCTTTTCCCTATAACACAAGAACCTTAATATATCTAGCTTCTATATTATTTTTAAAATAACTACTTTTGGTAGGTATTGATCCTTCATTACTTGTCTGTCTGAAGAAATGGAAAAAAATGCCTGAAGCACTCCTGCTGCATACTGAAATACAGTAATTGTCTCAAAGAAAAGTTCGTGCAGTTGAGTTCCAAACTGAAATCTAGTCATTCTTTTATGAAGCATTTTTGTAAGTTGAGATGAAATTGATACAACATAAAATTAACAGTTTTAATGTAAGTAAGTTAGTGGTATTTAGTAGATGCACAATGTTATGCAAAAGCCAACTCTTCCTAGTTTCAAAATATATCCCTTAACCCCAAAACAAACCTGTGCAGATTAAGCACTTGCTCCCCAATACCTGACAACCACTACACTCTATTATGTCTCAATGGATTTACTCATTCTTCCACATTATTTTTAATAACTTTCTTTAAGTGCTGAGTTTTTACTGGTTTCTTTACCATTCATGATTTTGTAGACACATCTTAAAACTTAGAATAATTTATCTTTTATTGGAATACATCCTCAAGGAATTTTTTTTCAGAAAGGACTTTGTGGGTGATAAGCTTAGTGAACCTCTATACGTCTGAATGCATGTGTTTTCTTTTTTTTGAAGGTAGGGTAGATTTTTCCCTTGGGCCTCCAAAGATAATTCCCTTGTCCTATTATATCCAGTATTGTGGATCATTTAGTGTCAGTCTAATGTTATTCCTTTGTCAGCCCCCTCCCTGTGGAATTTTTAAGATTACCCTTTGTCCTGAAAGTTCACCAATACGTATCTTTATTTTTTTATTTACCCTGTTCAACATTTTATAGACCCTCTCAACCTGAAGATTTACGTCTGTTTTCAGTTAAGATGTTTATTATTTCTTTGGTTATTACTTTGAATTCTTTTTGTTCTCTCCTTGTGGCACTTCTTTTTGGTGGATATTAAAACTTATGATCTTTCTTCCCTATCCTTTTTGTTAATAGCGAAACATTTATTGGTACATTTTAGGCGTACGTAATGATAACATCTTCCCCATCTCTTTTGCAGTGTGCTCCAGAAGAATTTCTTAGCTCAGTCTTCTAGCACACTAATTGACTTTGATACGTTCATTCTGCTATCTAGCATATCTGATGAGTAATTTTTTATTTTTTTGTTTGTTTATTTTTGGTAGCAGGGATCCAACTCAGGACCAGGCAGGCACAGCACCACTGAGCTACAATCCCAGCCTGATGACTTGTTTTTTGATTTGATGTTTTGGTTTATTGGATTTCACAGTTTTTCTTTCTAAGTTTCATTATTCTTAAGACCCTATTTTGTTTCATGAATATAATTTCCTCATGGCTCTCAGAGGAGTTAGGTGTATGAGTCTATTTGCTTTGTTCTTTCTTAGGATAACTCTGTTGAGTTCAATGCCATTCTTTTTTTTTTTTTTGGTTCTGGGAATCGAACTTGGGACCTTGCGCTTGTGAGGCAGGTGGCAGCACCACTGAGCTAAATTCCCAGCCCTCAATGCCATTCTTAATGGTATTGGTTTTCCTCAAATATTTGATGGTTCTCTGTTGGTTTGGGAGTGGGTTTTGTTTTAGTTAGTTTTTTTGTTTTTGTTTTGTTTTTTGTAGTACTAGGGATTGAACTCAGAGCCTGTGCAGTGAGCTACATCCTAAGCCCTTTTTAAAAATTATTGTTTTTTTCTTTTGAAACAGTGTTTCACTAAATTTGCTCAGGCTGGGTTCACACCTGCAGTCCTCCTGCCTCAGCCACACCAACCTTCAGTTCTTGCTTGTTTGTTCATCTTACGTTTTACATTCCTTATTAGTTTTTCTGCAGATATTAATTCTGCTTGCTTCTAGTGCTTGTGGTGCAAATGTACAATATACCAACATTGAGTCTTCTAGAAAGAAAAACTTTTTCTTTTCTGGTTTGCAGAGCAGTCCTATGCCTCTGGTATCTCTGAACTAAAAGAACCCCAACCTCCAGAGCCCTTCTCACTATTGTAAACAGTCTTGCTACATAGCTGGGTTTAAATTTTCTCTTTAGGAAGATTACATATGCTGTTTGTTTGTTTTTAGGGATTACTCATAGTTTCTGAATTACTAAAGTACACTTTTCTTTCCTAACACTGTTACAGATTTTTAAACTTCTTCTTAATGTCAGCTTTTAGGGATATAGAGGGTACAGCAATATATTTTTTCTTTTTTTCATTGATAAAGCAGTTCATGTAAATTGGAATGATATATTATTTCCCTAAAGCCTTTGAAACCATAAGCCAGAGCAGTTATGCTTCAAAGCAGTGGTTTTTAGCTGCCTCAAGTCCTCTTTGTTTATCCTAAATATAACTTACGTCAGTCCTACAGTATCAGAACAATGTGTTCTTCCTACTGCATTTCATAAAGATGCATAGAAATTGATAAAAAATAAAAATATTTTTAAATAAGTTAACTTAAAGCATAGATTGGTTAAAATGAGTAAATTTTTATTCCATGATTTAAGTTTTGTATTCCTCCACCCCTTGTTTAGAAGGTGACATCTTTTTGCTATCATTTCTCTTGATTTCTCTGCTTAAATTGACCAAACTGCTAATTTGAAATGCCTGTCATGGTGTCACTTCAGAACCAAGGCTTTACTTTTAAGATGAAATCTGGCTTTCCTAGGCCCAGTAACTGTTTTATATAATATATTTAAGCCCTTTGGGAGGTTCTTAAGTTGCTTAGTTTCATGAAACTTCTTCCAGAAGGCTAGTACAATGAACACTTAAAGCTATTCATTGAGAAGATAGAAGAAATTTATTTTCTCTTACACATAACTTTAAAGATCCATTCTATTACATATTTTCTATTGTATTTCCTCTTCTGACACAGTAGGCAAATGCCCTTCTAAAACTAAATCTTACATGCCTGTTGAACCGATGATTGGAAACTACTATACATAGTCTGCTGTGTGGCGTTCGGCCCACACAGTTTAAAAGAAAATTGCTTCTCTACGTAGTTACTGCTAAAGCCAGAGAGTTCTGTGAGAGAAAAGAAAGGTCTGAACCTACTTATTCCTTGTTACAAGGGCTCTTCTCCTCCCTCCTCTGTAAAAGTCCCCAGTTTTGAACCTTATGCTTTCAGACTACTTCACTAACCACTCCTTGCTGCAATTATCTTAGCAGTTCTCTACTATACCAAAGCCTTGAGCAAATTTTTTTTGTTGTCACTTTTTGTTTGTTTTGTTTTTGTTTTTTTGGTACCAGGGATCAAACTCAGGATCTTGCACTTGCGAGACACTAAACCCCCAGCTCCATTATTGTCACTTTTTACAGCATACCCTTGTCCTAAATCTTGAGGATTTCATTGTCCATGAGAAAGTGACATTAAAGAAAATTGCCAAAGTAGCTGAGGCAGTAAGCTATGTACTGATCTTGGGGAAAAGTATAATGCTAGCTGAGAGAAGGGCAGGTGGAAAGACTGAAGTATGTTTGGTGAGCTGAAAGAACAGCAGGAAGTCCATTATGGCTAGAGGAAAGCAAAGGGAAAAGCAGGAAATGAAGTACTGTGGAGCTGGTCATGTAGAGCCTCTATACCATTGTTAGGAATAGAAAATCACACGATCTTAGAGTCTTACCCTTTGCTCAGCATTGGCTTGATACTGTAATGCTCATGTTGTAAATTTGATCTGTATTGGTGACTGCAGCCCACCTTTTTTTTCCCACAGTTTTAGTATTCCGCTTCTGAACTACCACTACCTGTCTTACTTTTATTCTTTCTTGTATCCTAACTCCAGTAATTCTTCAGTGCTATGAGGGCCTACAATCTAGTGGTCTTACTCCCTTTTTACTGACTCTCATCTATCTTTCCCCATGTTCTTGCTTTCTGTTTTACTCAGATTGTATTCATTAGCCCTTCATCAAGATCACTGTCTTGTAATGACCCATCCCAAAGTGTCTCTGATTTTGTGTGTACTGTTTTGGCAAGGTTCCAACTCCAGTCAAACCAACGCTTCACACTTAAAATGTTTTTTCTTTCTGTCTTAAAAACTTTCAGCCCCCTCTAACCTCTCCAGCTACCCCCTATTTCTCTTTTTCCTTTTAAAGCAAAACTTTACCAGGTATAATGATCATGATAAAAGTATAACATTTGTAATAATAGATAGTAGTTATTAAGTATTTGCTGTGTGCCAATCCCTGTTCCAGATATTTTGCACATCAATCCTAACTTTATTTTCATAGCAATCTAATGAAGTAGAAAACAGCATAATTTACAATAAGAAAAGTAAGTCATGAAGATCAACTTCCTCAACAACTAGTAAACAAGGAAGCTGGACTTCAAATCCAGGCAGTCTAGGATCAGATCCTAAGCTCTTAACTATTATGACTACAAGTGTATTCTAAATATGAGTTCTGCAGAGGTGACACATTACAATTTCCAAGAGTTAGCATACCAAACTGCAGTCTTCATTCCTCACTAGAATTAGTACTAATGGTTCTGGCTGTTGAGAAATGTGTTATAAAGCGGAATTTTTCATGTTACCAGAAAGTTAAAAGTGGTTTCTTCTAGGCTCAGGGCTCTTTCTATCTTGTAATATTTTTATCTTTTTTGTTTCTTTATGGTTTGCATTTCTCTTACCTCTCATATGTGTTCATTGGTAAAGGGTTCAAGGTTGGCTCTACCTTTTTGTTGAAGCATAAACTGTCTCCTATCCCTAATGCTTAGTGGGCCAAACAGGGACCAGAATTGAGTCCCAGGAAAAGAAGTTACAGAGAAGACTCTTCACCCTGAACTGTAATCCAGAAAAAAAGAATCCCTGAGCTGAATCAGACTGTAAACAGAATTTTTCTGCATTGTCCCTTCTGCCATTTGCATTTGCTACTTTGGAATTGGTAATGGCACATATTTACTAGATTAAAAATAATCAGGAACTTTGCACTCTTTTTAAAGGAGATTTTTTTAAAAAAACTACTTATGACATAATTTTAAAACCCTTCAATTGGAGTTACTTGCTTTAAACCCTAATCTGATACATTCCTAGAGAACTTAAAGAATTGCTCATAATCCATTTGTTTTTTTGAGACAAGTTCTCACTATGTTGAGCAGGCTAGCCTTGAACTTAACAATCCTACCGCCTCAGCCTCTCAAGTAGCTGATTATAGGCAAACAACTGTGTCCATCTTTTACTTCTTTCTTATATTTGCCTTATATCCTTTGTTACATCTGTCTTTTGGAATTTAATCATTTAATAGGGATATTTATTACCCCTGAATTACAAAATTTTTAGTAATAAGCTCTCAAAAGTAGTTAAGATTTTAAGGGGGTTTTTTTGCTTTGTTTTTTTAAGTTTTAAAAGCAAGAAAAAATCAGAATCACTTTAGCTGACTGCCTGTATTGTCATGGCAGATATGGCAGACTGCTCCTTCTTAAATCTCTGCCAAGGGGAAAGGAGTATTATGATTGTCTTATCTCTTTCCTGTATGAAACAGGTTGTGAAGTAAGTGTGCATGCCTAGAGAGGAATGATTAGTGTTTGTTCTTCATTGTTTTTTATTGTTTTATTGTTCTTCAAAGTTAAATGTAATTAAGACAAATGTATAGGAAGGTAAAACTATCAAAAATGAAAGGTCCAATCCAGAAAGAACTGATGTTAACATGAAATCATTAAAACAATAAAAAATTGACCTACAAACTATTAGAGTGGAAGGAAACTATAACGTTTTCCAAATGATACTTTCACTGGGGAGATCTTATTTATTAGAAAAATAAAGCTGAAAATATTTTGCTAAGCTGGCCTAAATTTAATAAACTCCATTGCTCTTTTAGGAGTAATATTTTTCTGTGGTTCTGAAGAAAATAAATAACTTTGTTGGGACAGATTTAGCTTAAGAGTTCTCAATCCAACAGTATATGCTTTTAGATGAATTGATATCTTTTAGAAAATATCTGTTACAAGGCTGCAGCCTACTCACTTTTTGTAAATACTAGTGATTTAAGGAGTAGTATTATAAAATATTGTAAAGATCAAAATTATAAGCACAAAATACATACAAATCAAACAACTTAAGAAATACAAGTGTTATATATTGAGGAGGAACTGTAGAGAACATGACAAGAGGTTCAGTCAGCTAGGCAAATAAAAGAGAATCTGAAAGTGGGCGTTAAAAGCCTCCTAGCATAAAGGGGTGTTAGAAGGGAGACTATTCTGAGAAATTTCAGATTCAACCCAGTGGATGTGCTTGAAAAGCCAGGCAGGAGGGGAAAAAGCAACTTTGATTCTTTATGAACTAGATCTATAGAAGAGGGACTATCCATAAAGCATTTGTTAAAACTGATACATGAAGAAAGCAGACTTGTGTTTGAGAATAGCTTTGTTTGCCATTGTGATGGATTTTCACACAGCTACTTTTCTCTGATATTATAACTCTAGAAGGAACATCCAAATGATAGAACTATAGTTGGCTTTTTGGCTTTTCTTTTACCAAATAAATAATACAAAAGAAAACAAACATGTCTCCCACTGTAGCCAATGGTTGATGATGGCAGTGATGATGGTATCAGTGACAATGATGTAGACAAATTTGAATGTGGTTGTTCCTGGAAGGAAGCTAGAGAGTAATAAAAAAAATATTAAACCTGGTATCATAACTTGGTTTCTAGACCTGGATAGTTGCCTGCTTCACTTAAATACAAAATTCTGAATTTATCTTGATTTTAGTTTCCCTAATACTAGATATGGAACTACATATCTTGTCCATCAACCTGTAAAATTAGGTCATTACAGCAGAAAGTGCCTCCACTAACACTAAAATTGGCTTGAAAAGTATGAATATCAAAAAGAACATATAAAAATAAGGTATCTTTTTAATTAAACATGCCTAATTACATTTGATTTATGTCACAATGAACTTTTTGGAAACTACCTCTGGAAGGAATGCAGCATTCATTTTGGTAAAGATAAAAAGAGCTGGTAGCACATCATATCACCACATGGAGGCTAGCAATTAGACATAAAGCCAGACAAAACCACAAGAAGACCACAAATAAAAGAGAGTCTTAATGTGATTTAAATACCATGACTGAGTTGCATTCACTGTCGGCCTGACCACCAAGTCCACTGTGACATCATCCTCTATAGAGATGTATTCTAGCAAAAGACTTCTGTATCCGCCATCTGGCTCCTGATTCAGGGAGCACATCTCACTGAATGACACGTAACCCAGTGGGATACACCAAATTTGCTTAAACATGAGCACATCATCTTCTCATAACAAAGGCTGAATATCATCCTAATTTTATATTCTGTAAACTTTGTTTTGGAAATTAGTAAAGCAACTGTCTTTTGGGTAGGTCTATAAACAGTGATCTTATTTTCTATATCCAAGACACAATTTCAAAAAATAGTTTATGTTCTCTGTCACAGCCTCCTGGGAAGAGTATGCTAAATAAACACTATTCACAAGTTTCTTAAGTTTTGACTTCTTGGTTTAATACCTATTTTATTAGCTGTTGGAAAGGAAGGAGACTATATTATGTCTTCTATAATTAAACTACACCCCAAATCTGTAGATCTCTAGTTAATCCTAGAAAGCTTTTCAGTGGTTTGTGGGGTCCATTCTGACAAGTGCTAAAGAAGGAGCGTTATGTGAAATTTAGGGGAAAATGAAGGTAACTTTTTCTTGAAAGTCGTATAAAAATATGACCCTTTATTGGAACCAAATAAAAGCTGATTTCAAGTACGGAGCTGAAATTAATAAAAGTAAAAAAATATAAACATTCTTTAGACAGAAGACTCAGAAGAAAATGGGAAATATAAATGAGAGGTAAAAAGTTCCAATTGACAATGAGAAAGCAAGACATAAATTTTAATGGCAATTGATTTTGAGTAAACTGTTCATCAGAAACCAAAGGGGAAGTGGAATATGAGACTAATAAGGTAAGAAATAGTGCAGAATTCTGGGACAAGTCTACTCTAACCTGGGCTTCTTCTAACTAGGGCTACATGCATTGATCTCATTCAGTGTTTCAAGAATTGACCCAAGTTTGTGGAGCCAAATGATACTGAAGGGTGATGAGGTGAATGACGGGTGCAAGTAAACTTCATAATGTTGTTTTCAAATGTCTAGTCTCTTGGGACGTCCTACCCTGGAAAACCACTGAAATTGGCCTGAGGAAGGGGAAGATTTATAAACTCATTTAAAAGAGCAGTAGTCTGAATAATAGCAGTTAAAACATTTTTGAAGAATAAAGTCTCAGCTAGTCTTAACACTGGGCTGTAAGCTCCTGCCTTGAATATAAGATCCACCCAAATAAGAATTTGAAGGGACATTATGTGGAAGATATTAAACAGCTGTTCTTTATCTCTTCTGAGTTCAAACAATAAGAAACGGACATAAGCTTCAGCATGAGAGATTTGGGCAAAGAAGAAGAATATTGTCAGTTGAAGTGGGTTACAGAATGAGTCTTATTCTGTGAAAGACTTATCTTTGACATGACTATAGTAAGAAATACGATGAATTACACAAGAATTAGAAACAATGTTGAAGCACAAATATACCTAACCATGAAAAATGAGAGACATATATAGCAACATAATGACAAATTAGCAAATTAAATTCTCAGGAAACTGCATTTGGATCGCAAGGGAGTCTTCATTTTTAGCTTTGTCAGTTGACACAATTTTGAATTGGGTCTGATTCTTATTGGCATCTCTGATCTGTATACAGTTTCTGAAATATCTTTCCTGGGGAGAATTTTTAAACATGATATCAGTGGAAAATTTTTTTTATCAGACTGTGCTTTTCATAGAACTCCCTTTGACTTTCACAAGATTTGAGCTGTCTCAGAGACTCTGAGAACCTAGAGCATTAGACTAACAGCAGCTATACAGTATTGCATTAAGGGCTTAGATCCTGGCTGAGATCCTAAGAATTAGTATGTATGATTTAGATTGAACTATTTCTGCTGGTGTAGATCCAAGAAGAAATTAGTGCTATTTTAGACTTCATTCAAACAACCTATGAAGGACCATTCTTGTACCTTAAAGAATCACTAATTCAACATCAATAAGAACAGTCAAGAAATTTTAGTCTTGTGCAGTGATATGCTAATGTTTTAACATCCAACCAAGAACAAACTACCAAAATGACTTCTCTGAAGGCAGAGTTGGGAAGATTTGTGCATCATAGCCTCTCATTGCTCCAGTACTCTGGTGATCCTATGTTAGGTGTACTTAGAATATCAAAGTTTAGGGCCGGGGATTTAGCTCAGTGGTTCTGGCACCTGCCTTGCAAGTGCAAGGTCCCAAGTTCGATCCCCGGTCACAAAAAAAAAAAATAAAGAATACCAAAGTTCAGAAGCATCATTGACTAATGACAGCTGACATTGTCATTTCCAAGCAGAACTCCTCTCTCCCACCTTTTGACAAACTATAAAAGCAAACCAAAACACATGGCTCTTCTTTTTAAATCCTAAAGATTTCATTATTTAAAAGATGATTCCTCCGTATTGTCCTCTGTAGTGATATTACCCAGACCCTTATATGTTCTGATTGGGGAAAGTGAAATTACCAGGTAATAGAAATGATTCTTAGGAGCAGTAAGCCCAACCTGTTGCCAAGGCAAGAGAATCACTTGAGCACACAAGTTCTAGACCAGACTAGCCAACACAGTGAGACCATCTCAGAAAAGAAAAGAAAAAAGGCTTGGGAACACATTTTATTTTTGGATTTGAATATTTTGATGTTTAAAAGACTGATAGCTCCCTGAACGCACTACCTACCATTGGATAACAAGTCTGACTGGACATTTAACTACTTCTAGAACATTTATTTGCTTATTTTTGAAAATAGTAGGACTGTTACATTAATATGTCAGTTTATAGCCCACCTCCTATCTTCATTCTTAGATTTGCACATATCTTTGCAACTCCAGGAAACATGACTCTCACATCTTCAGACTCACTATAAAAAATGATATCCTCAATACCAGAATGCCCAAATTACTTGCATTGCTACCTATAAATCGTCTTGGAATTACCTTATAAATCAACTGGAATTTCCAGTTGCTTTCATGTTTACTTATGAATTCCTACATTTCTATATTTAAAAGACAAAACCATTCAGTCATTGCAAAAACTTCCCCTGGATCTTTGGGGAGAAAACAATGGATTCTTAGACATATTCATTCCAATAATAATATGGCTAATATTCATACTGAGCTACTCACAGTGTTCATAGTAATACATTGATATGTTTGCTCACTGACTTCAACAACAACCCTCAGGGACAGATGTCATTTTACAGATCAGGAAAGAGGTTCAGGAGAGCTAAAGCCACATGTACAACATCAAGTTAACTCATACTAGATTTTATATTTTAATCTGACTCCTTACGTTCTTCCCATTATACAGAACTGAAAACTTACAAGAAAATCTCATTATCCAGTCTCAAACACTGTACCAATAAGTATACTTTTAATAAGTAGATGATAGGTGCAATGTGACCTAGTTCTTTTTAATTCCTGTATCTTAACACTGGTATTCAGCATTGCTATTGGCTAATGAGTTAGATTCATTGCCTGGTTCTGGCTTGGTTGAGATGAGCCACTGGCAATATGACCATTTGGAGAAGATGGGAACAAGCAAAAGAGGCAACCAATATGCTGAGATCACAAACTGCAACTGCCCAAGTCAAGGGGTGGGGTGGGCTGATATATACAGAGGCCCTCCTGATCATTTGCCTTAACTTCACATTTTATTCTCCCCTGACATAAAGGGGGTGGGGTAGAAAATGAGTCAAATGGTACAAAGCCCTTCAAGAAGGCTTTCTGTAGATCTTATAGTCCACACTATAGTACTAGAAAATACTGAAATTACTTTGAATTTCAGAGTTATACATTTCATACAAGGAATTACTGAAGAAAATCATTGCTTCAGTAATGAGGACTCCTGATACAAATGAGGGTTACCAACAAACTTCAAATATGGCACAGAGTAAAGAAATGCCTGACCCTGATGGCAAGGAATATATTGAAAACTTAGGTGTTCCTCTGAGGCTTCTCCCCTGTGGATCTTTACTAGATATTGTTAGGAAGTAGAAAGAGCTGTATCAAGGAATCAAATCACATCACATACAAAAAAGCATTGATTCACTGGAGGTTTTCCAAGGCAAACGATTTCCCTCCAAATTCTGAGATCCGTGGTCAAGCCTGGGCCACTGCCAGGATATGTAGGTGTCAATATGTGATTTCTCAACACCTATGGTGAAGCCAAATCTGGATCCACAGTTTCTCATATGCCAAATTTATAAATGAAAGCCAGAGTAAGAGGCATGGTTTGTAGAACCACCAAATGGCACTCTGCATGGACCGAAAGAGCTTTTATATTCTCTGAAAAGTGGATACTAGTTTGTCATCTGAATTTATATAGGATATTTTCTTAACAGCTTAACAGATCAGTAGTGAATATAATCTTTTTAGACTTGAAAAGTGCTGTGACCTGGTGACATTTCTGGAACTACTAGAACCAAGGTATGTATAAACTATTTCCAGGAGAGATTGAGGTAATCATTAAGTTCCCATAAGATAAGGAAGGGAAAGGAGCAGGGAGATCTTAGTAACAGTACAATATTAAGTTGGGAAAGATCAGGAAAAAAGTATCAGAAGGTTAGTAGAGGGCCAGGGATTTAGCTCAGTGGTTCCGGCACCTGCCTCACAAGCAAAAGGACCTGAGTTTGATCCCTGGTACCAAAAAAAAAAAGGTTAGTAGAAATAGAGAAGTAAATTGGGTGTTTTCACCAAATAACCATATAAGGACCATTAGTAGTTCTTCATAACATAATTAAGTAGAACCATATGAAATTACTTGCATTCAATTATCTTTGACCTACAAAAGTGGTCATGGGATATGGTTCAACTTAATAAAACTAGAAACTACTGGGAACAAGGTAAATCTGTGAAACACGTAACAAGCACCCTCAATTATTCCTTGGCTAACTAGTAGTAAAATGATAGAAAAACAGTCCAAAATAAATTATTTTTAGAAGTCAGTATAGTCAGCTCATTAACCTAAAATATCTATGGATCTTTAATCCAAAGTGTTCTCCCTATTCCCGAGGATTATTTGAGAAAACAGGGTTTTGAAAAGAAAATCTACTTCAGCAAGTATTTTCTATTAACATAAAATAAATTTAATATTAAGCAGTGTTGCCCATATTTAAGAATCTGGTGAGAGCTAACTGAAGAAAAGATCAACAAGGGTCCCATGCTGATGAATATCTGTCATTCATCCTGCAGCAATGGTATAAAACTTCCTTGGCTGTAGAGTCTCCCACCCACAATGTAACCCTGATCCATGACAGAATCCATAGTCCTCCTCCACCTGAGGAGTCCATAGGTATCTATAAATAAGCAAATGTTGGTTGCCCTGCTGTGCCAGCCTCACCCTTTCCCACTGCCTGGCACAAGTGAACTCTTGAGCAGGCTACTGGCATGTTAGCTTTACTAGTGTTCATTCATGGCTTCTGGGTCATCTGAGACAAGCTTTCTGTTTACAGGTCTTAAAAGGCATAGAAAATAATAAAAATAGTAATTTTGTTTGTACACACAGGAGGAAAGCAAGGTTGGTATTTGAAAGGAGTGTTGAATAAAACTGTACCATTTTCTGTACATATTAAATTTAACTATAGAGGCTAGTGATTAGCATGTGTGAAGCCCTGGGTTTAATTCCCAGCGCAAAGGGAAAAAAGAGTTGAAGAAGAATTAGATAATATAGAGGGAGAGGCAAAAACTATCTTTATAGCACTGTTATGGAGTAAAAAGCCAGAGAAATTATCACTTTTCCCCCAAATTATAAGAAAGTACTATGGAGATAAACCAATTCTTCACATAGGTTTGATAAAGAAATAAGTATTTAGAAGATAATTTACAGGTTACAGTATCTTTTCATACATGGCCATCTTCAGAGTGTTCCCATGATATAGGTGTCATTTTCTTGTCTTAACAGAATAAAAACTAATGTTCCTAGAGGTCATAATTAGCCCCCAAAACAAGTTTCAAATATAGGTTTTGCTGAAGTTTTGCATGGTAAGAGGAAAAGATCTGTGCTTTGGCATCATACATACATGGGTTTGGTGCCTGGTACTGTTCAGTATTGTGCTACTTTATTTCTTAAAATTTTCTCACGGGGACAGGGATTTAGCTCAGTGGTTTCGTCGCCTGCTGTGCAAGTGCAAGGACCTGAGTTTGATTCCCGGTACCAAAAAAAAAAATTTTCTCTCAATTGAACCCCATTGACTTTCAGTTTCATCATCAGCAAAATGGCAGTGTCCACCCTTATAAAGTCAACATTGGATACAGAGAGAGATTAAAATGGCAGAGTACAGACCAGCAGCAAATTACAGCCTTTTTGGGACCTAGAATTGAGACATCTACAAAAACAGAAACTTAGCGAAGAGAAAAATAAATAGCCCTTCAGGAATCAAGTAAGAAAACTAGAAACCACAAAGAAACTAGTGAAACTGAGGACAACACAGAGAAAAGAACTAAGCAGTCTGGAAGACCAACTCCAGCTCCCGGGAAGGAGGTCCTGTGTCTGCAAGCACAAGGTAACCCTGAAGAGGGTCAGCTGCCCCAGGCAGAAATAGTAGATCACAAAGCCCACAATTATTATAAGCCTCAAATATTTAGAGTGTGGGGTTCTATTACAAAAGTGACTCCTGTTACTCAGTTTTGGGGTGCTGGGGTCTCCTAGAGGTGGTTTCTGTGTTCTTTCTGTCCTGCACAAAGAACCGGTCGAGAAAAGTGCAAACAGTAGCAAGGTTTTATGTTTACAGTATTAAAGATAAGAAAAGAAACATGCTCTGCAGAGCAAGTTCAGGCCAACTGAAGGTAGGAAAAGAGATACACTCTGCAAACCACAGGGTGGGCCACTTGAAGAGTTAACAGTGGTGCCTGACCTGATCCTGGCTTTTTGTATCTCCCAGTCTTCAGGCTGATGTCAGGTCTAGGCTATCATATCAAAAACCTGCCCAAGCTTCCAAGAAGAAGATAGCACTCTGAGATTGGTTCCAACTGCAAAGCTTTGGGAACTGTTCTGTGCATGTGTCCTGGAACTTTGTAGTTGACAGGTCACGCTCACTTCCCCCAGCTAGTTTGCTATATCCTAAGCTCATGCCTCACTTCCGCTTGTCAGACTAGAGCTGGAGAAGAAATTCACTGCAGTGTCTGGAGT
Source organism: Heterocephalus glaber (assembly GCF_053883595.1). NCBI lineage: Eukaryota > Metazoa > Chordata > Mammalia > Rodentia > Bathyergidae > Heterocephalus > Heterocephalus glaber. Next base: position 25,934,442 of record NW_028258296.1, on the reverse strand, counting down.
ACTTAGAAATGATATAATCAGAAGCCATTTGGGAAAGGGTTTATTGTTTAAGATTGAACTACTCCAGGAAAGAGAAATCACAGAACCACTTTAGGGTTTCTGGAGTCTCACTACTACAGTGACTGAGTGGGAGACAGCCATGAAGGGGCAGGCTAGTCACAGACCCCCTCTGAGAAGTTCAAGCAGCTATAAAAGACACGGCATTTCCACCCTCTGTGGTGAGAAGCCAGTGCTGTCATGTATGGTTTTTTTGAGAGGGCTGGGTCTGAAAGCTCTGACAGTCTAGCAGACTGGCCTTCCTTGCTGCCTACTTGTAGCACAGAGCTTGGTGCTCTGTTTGCTTTCCCCTTCTGCCATCATGATCAGCAATATTCTTTGGCTTGGATAGTTGTCACATTCTGGGGTATATTGACAGAGGGGCCTTGAGCATGGGGTGTACCTCATGAGCCCACAGGCCTTACAACTACTCAGAGTGAGTAGACTTGGGATGCATAGAAGGGCACAAACACTAATAGCTGCTGGAGTGGACCCAGCTCTAAAGCAAACTACACCCAGTAGTAAAGGCAGAGAGGACTCAGCAGTCATATAGCCAAAAGTGGATGTGGAAACAAAATAGGCTGTAGTTGTGACTTACTATCCCACCCCCATACCTAGTAGATTTCAGTAAAAAACACTCTGGAAAGAAACTACTCACTCTAATGCAAAGAGGAAACTTTTGGACTCATTTCTCTTTTTGTTTATCTTTTGTTTGGGGTTCTTTTTTTGTCATTTTCTTCTTTATTTTCTATCTTTTGCTCTTTGTTTTGTCTTTTTCTCCTTTTTTTTTTTTTGGTCCTTTTTTCCTTATATTTCTTTTCTTTTTCTTGTTTCTCTTTTTCTACTTTTATTCTTTTTTTTTTTTTTTTTTTTTTTTTTTTTAAGACAGTCTCTCTATGTAGTTCAGGCTGACTTTGAACTCACTAGGTACCCGACGCTGACCTCAAACTCAGCAATTCTCCTGCCTCTGCCTCCCAAGTGCTGGGATTATAGACATGCACCACCACACCCGGCTTAATTTTATTCTTTAATTGGTTTTTTTTATCTCACTTTTTCTCCTTCTCATCTTCCTTTTCTTTCTCTTTCAAATTTTACTTCTTCCAGTTTTTCCTTCTCCACTTCTCCATTTTTCCTATTACTATTAAGCTTTATTAATTTTTAGCTGTTGAGTTGGCGCTGATATTATTTCTGAATTCTTTTTTATTCTTAATGGTGGAATAATTTGCTGCTTTTAATAGATTTTACTATATGACAATATTTAGTCTTTGTGTCTACATTATTATTACAAATCTCTTTTTGATTGTTAAGGATAGTATAGTTGTAACTTTTATTAGTTCTTAAGTATGTCAGTATACAGTTTATCTTTGACTCCATTACTATTGCTGATTCTTTTCCTATTACTAGCGGTGGCAGAGTTGTTGCTTTTAATTGGTTTTTACTGTATGTCAATATCTGGTTTGTCTTGGTGTTATTGATATTACTGCAGTTTGTTTTCTCCTCTCCAAGTGGTGCTGTGGATCAAGCCCCCAGAAGAAGGTTGGACACTAACTAGACTCTCAAACATTACTCTGAATAGGTTGAAGAGGGGTTTAAACACCATATCATCAAAGACAGAATCTAAAAAGATCTCCATGGTAACAGAATTTCTCTACCCTAACAGATCCTCACCCCACAGTGCAAAAAAATAGAAACATGAGAAAGTAAGGCAACAAGATACCTCCAAAAACTCCTACCTACACAAAAGCTGATCTCAGGAACCCTGAAGTAGAGGAAACTATAAGCAAAAAACTCAAAACCCAAATGGTTAAAATGTTTGAAGAGATAAAAAGAAGAAACATACAGGTATTCCTTGTTTAACAACCTACCTATTAGGACTTACAACCCACCACTTGGACTTATGATCCATGTCTTTTTGTACAGTTCTATACATCATTATAGAGCCTCAATGGTTTTTTTTGTTGTACAGTACACCGTGTTTATACAGCACTATAATTTTTGCTGAATGTACTGCGTAATACAGTACTGTAGCTTTATGTTCTATTATACATTACTATATTGCATGTAAAAATTATACAAATAAAAGCTAAAATCATCAAGTTGGAGTTTCCTTTGACCATTTCTTTGTTCTGAATATTGTAATGTATATACTATGTACAATTCTTCATTTAGTGACCAGTTCATTTAAGGACCCTAGTCACAGGAATGAAGCTCTATCATTAAACAAGGAATGTCTGTATAAGCAATTGTATAAGATGTTTAATGATTTCAAAGAGGATTTAATTAAACAGATAAAGGATTTTACCAATAAAATATTGGAGCAGCTTAAAGAAGAAACAAAAAATAAACTCATTGAGCTCAATAAGACAAAGCAAGATAATGAAAAACATGAAGGTTCAAGCCAATAGTGTTTTTTCTGATACAATTTTCTCAAAAGCCTTGTAGGTTTCTTATGACTCTTATTGATATTCAATCCATTAGACAAAAGCAGCATTCACAAATTTTGTCAAGTTAAGGTAGTCTCTACCTTGCTTTCCTATAAGGCTGCTATGGAACAATGACCATAAGATCTCTGCCTGAAGCCATTTTTTAATTTTAGTGATATTTACCATCTGAAAAAGGTGAAAATGACAGTTTTATTTTCCAAGCCAACAAGCTTTGTTAACCTTTGTTTAACAGTCATTCTTTAACAGTTTTCTTTTGCATTTAACTGTAAGCAACAGAAAGACCCAAACAATAGCTTGAACACTTTGGAAATCTTTTTAGCTAGAACATCTAGTTAGTTTTGTAAATTTTCTAATTTTAATGTTAGTAGAAGCAACAATGAAGCTAACATTTCACCACTATATGTCAAAGGTCTCCTCTCCAGTTTCCAGAAGCATATTTTTCACTTTCCATTAATCTCTCACCAATGGCCTCTTTGAAAGGCATCAGGTTTCCACCAAGAGCATCTTTGAGAACATTTGCTTTTATAATTCTCCCAGCTAGGACCTCCCAGCTACTTCTAATTTAGATTTGTGTTCACAGCAGTACACATCTTTCAGAGAACTGACCCTATTCCAATTACCTATTCCTCTGTGAAAAACAACTCCAAAACTTAATGGTTTAAAACAATAACATCAATTTTGGTCATGAAATTGCAATTAGAGCAGGCCTCCGTGGAACAGTAATCCCACCTCCACTTAGCATGGGCTGCTCAATGGAAAGGGACTAGAAACCAGTGAAGTCTATGGCTGGTAGGTAATACTGGCTGCCTTCTTGGACTTTAGCTAGATTGTTGGCTTGAGCACTATCACATAGCCTCTCCATATATACTGGGCATTCTTCCAAAATGGTGGCTATCACCATTTTTCACTTGTTCCAAGGTTAACTATCTCAAAAAAGAGAGCAAGATAGAAATTGTATCACTGTTTCTGACCTAGCCTTGAAAGACATTCAGCATTACTTCTGTTGCTATTAACTCATTAATAGAGATCCACTAAAGAAATGATGTCAGTGAAAATGGCAGGGTAGAGCCGGGGATTTAGCTCAGTGGTTCTGACGCCTGCCTCAAAAGCGCAAAGTCCCGAGTTCAATCCCTGGTACCAAAAAAAAAAGAAGAAAAGAAAAGAAAATGGCAGGGTAAGAAATTGCAATCCCTCTAGAGCAATGTAAAAACTGGCCAAAACTCTCTGAACCAACTTTTTCAGAACTCTATAAATAAACCAAAAATTTGTAGCAACCTCAGCATTGCCTTTAAAAAAAAACAACAACCAGCTGAATCTTCTCAATAACAATGAGTTCAGTGGCATTTCAATATACCCTGGTCCCATCCCTACTGCTCAGTAGTACTCTTGAAAATAACAGCTCACATTTCTGGTACCTAAAAGAGAAGAATGGGCTTCCTTCACAAGGAAGTGTCACTAATTGATCAGTCTGGTGGTTTCTTGGAAGATTGGAAAGACTTGTTTTTACTCTCCTTGATTCAATTCATCCAGTATTAAAGCTGGCCTTTCTTAAAAAATTTATAAGCAAGTATTTCAGTTACTGCTGCCCAGGATTATAGATAACAGTTATAGCAAACAATAGATTAGTTAAAAAGCTGAAGAGAAAGGCTGGAGAGTGAGATGCCCATAAAGGATTTGAAAAGTCTTGACATATTTCTTGGAGTCTAGAAAGCCACACGCTTACATAGGGCTCTGTGCATGTTCAAGAAAGTCCTAAGAAGGCCCCATGCTATCATCTCTGAGGCTCTGCACAAGTAGAAAATGAGGGATAAAGCAGAATTATAAATTACAGTGGTGCCTCCATTCAGGAACTTAATTTGTTCCATGATTCTGGGGAAGATGGCCACATTCACATTTGTTACCTAATGAGGAGTTTACAAATGGAAGCAAAATTTTACCGAATGCTTCTGTTTGAAAACTGAATTGTTCACAAACAGAAGTGTTCATGAACCCAGGTATTATTGTACCTGTGAATGTGGAAAATTTACTAGAAGAACTCAAAGATAGATTTGAGCTAGCAGAAGAAAGAATTAGCATATAAATATCTCAATACATGTAAGAAAAGTATTTGACAAAATCCAACATCTTTTCATGATAAAACACTTAACAAGCTAGGAACATAAGAGAATTTCCTCAAAATATAAGGGCATCTATAAAATACCACCCACAGCTAACATCATATTTAAGGGTATAAGACTTAACACTTTCACCTTAAGATTAGGAACAAGTCAAGGTCATCTGGTCTCACCACTTCTGTTCAACAGGAGGTTCAAGTCAAAGGAAGTAATGGGGAAAAAAAGAAATAAAAGCATCCAGATTAGAAAGAAAAGGTTAAATGGTCTTCACCTGCAGATAACATAATCTTATGTAAAGAGGAAACCCTCAAAAATGTACAAAAATATTTTTAAAGCTAAAAATGAGTTCATCAAAATTACAGGGCACAAAATCAATATATAAAAGCAGCTGCATTCCTATACATTAACAATAAAGAATCCAAAAATAAAATTAAGAAAATAATTCTGTATGCAATAATGTCAACAGACATAAAATACTAAGTAATAAATTTACCCAAAGAAATGCAAGATTTACACATTGAAAACTACAAACCATTATTGAAACTAAGTAAAGAAGTCCCAAATAAATGGAAAGATATGGATTAGAAAACAATATTGTTTACATGGAAGTATTCTCAAATTGATCTACAAGTTTCATAAACTTTTCTATGAAAATTCCAATGACTTTTTTTTTCAGAGATGGAAAACCTATCCTAAAATTCATATGGGAATACAAGAAACTTGGAATAGCATAAGGACAAAATTGGAGAGCACACAATTCCCAATTTCAGAACTTACTCCAAGGATAATCAAAGAACTGTGATACAGACATAAGGATAGACATAAGAATCCATGCAGACGCCCTGCCCAGAGGAAAGGGCTTTTGGGCTGCCATCTGTCCCCCTGCTCCAGGCCCAGAGGAAGGGGCTACTCTGCCACCATGCATCCCGCCACTCCCAGCCCAGAGGAAAGGGCTTTTGGGCTGCCTTCCATCCCACCACTCCTGGCGCAGAGGAAGGGGCTTCTGGGCCACCATCTCTACCTCTGCTCCAGGCCCCTCTCCCACCTCTCCGAGCTCAGGGGAAGTGAGCCACGTGGGTGCCATCAGCAACCCCCTGCCCCCCCAGTTGAAATGTAAAAACATGTAAATAAGTCTCAAAACCAGACTTCCAGATCACCTACAGCAACCCCAAAGGGAAATGAGATGGAACACTCTGATACTCAACCACCTGGACCCACTGAACTGGCAACAAAAGGGGATCTGGAAAAAATGAAATCAGAAATAATTTCTCAGATAACAGAAGAAATTGTGCCCCTAGTGCAAGACATGATTAATAAATCTAGAGAGGAACTCAGGAACATGATGGAATCCCAACACAGGAAACAAATGGAATCCATAAAACAGATGCAAATAGATTTTCAGAAGGTGACAAGCTCCATTGACAGTCTACACAGCAGAATGAGCCAATGTGAGGACAGAATTTCAGATATAGAAGATAAGATTGTAATTAGTGACCAGGAAAAGAAAAATTGCTTCAAAATTATATGGGAACATGAGAAATCAATCCAGCAGCTGCTAGACGATGCAAAGAAGAATAACATAAGACTGATTGGAGGCAATGAAGAAACAGGAGAGAGTGCAGATGACATAAAAAAAACTGTTCACAGAAGTAATGGCAGAAAACTTCCCAAGCAGGGGAAAAGAACTTGACATACAGATAAGTGAGGCATATAGGATGCCAAATATCCTTGATCAAAAAAAATTCTACACATAGGCACATAATTATGAAGATTCCAGAAACTCAACAGAAGAACAAAGTTCTCCAAGGAGTTAGAAAAAAGAAACAAATCACATACAAAGGAAACCCCATGAGAATCACAGCAGACTTCTCAACACAAACCATCCAGTCAAGAGGAGCTTGGAGTGACATATTCCAAGCCCTAAAAGAAAACAGCCTTCAAGCCAGATTGCTGTATCCTGCAAAACTATCTTTCAAAATTGATGGAGAAATAAGATACTTTCATGACAAAGAGCACCTTAGGGAGTTTGTGAATACCAAACCAGCACTCCAAAGAATTTTACACAATATCCTAGGAACAGACATTGAGGATCACTACCCCAGGAAGCAAAGCAGAGTGGACCCATCTGGCATGACAAGAAATTAAATGTAAAGGGGGAGAACCCAACAAAAAAGAAAAAGTCTTGGCAATGATAAGTCAATATGTTTCAGTTATAACCATCAATGTTAATGGTCTCAATTCACCAATCAAAAGAAATAGACTGGCAGAATGGGTCAAGAAGCAAAATCCAACAGTATGCTGCATACAAGAAACACACTTAATTCAAAAGGAAACTCAGACTGAAAGTTAAAGGGTGGGAAACAATACTCCATGCAACAGGAACCCAAAAAAAAGCAGGAGTACTATCCTCTTTGCAGATCAAGTAGATTTCAATCCAACACTGATTAAGAAAGATGAAGAAGGACACTACATCCTTGTAAATGGAAGAATCCAAGAGGAAGAGATGACAATCATAAATATGTATGCACCAAACACTAGTGCACCCAACTATATAAAACAAATACTAATGGACATGAAAAGTCATATATGCACTAATACAATTGTAGTGGGGGACCTCAACACCTCATTGTCACAAATAGGTAGATCAACTAGACAAAAAATAAGTAATGAAATACTAGAACTCAATCGAACTCTTGAACAAATGAACTTAACAGATGTTTACAGAGTCTTCCACCCCACAAAATCAGAATACACATTCTTCTCAGCTGCACATGGGTCATTCTCCAAAATAGACCACATACTCACACATAGAACATGTTTAAGTAAGTGCAAAGGAATTGAAGTTATCCCCTGTATATTATCAGACCATAGTGCAATGAAATTGGAGATCCATAGCAAAAGAAACTCAAAAAACTTCATAAACATGTGGAAATTGAACAACACACTTCTGAATAACCAAGGGGTCCCAGAGGAAATTAAAGAAGAAATCAGACAGTTCCTTCAATTAAATGACAATGACAATACAACATATCGGAATCTATGGGACACAATGAATGCAGTCTTGCAAAGGAAATTCATAACAGTGAATACACATATTAGGAAAACAGAGACAGCCCAATTAAACAACCTGATGCTGCACCTCAAGCTTCTAGAAAAAGAAGAGCAGGACAACCCAAGAGCTCATATAAGGGAGGAAATTATAAAGATCAGAGGAGAAATCAATGCAATGGAGACTAAGGGAACGATACAAAAAATTAATGAAGCCAAGAGTTGGTTCTTCAAAAAAATCAACAAAATTGACAAACAGTTAGCCAACCTTGTCAGAAAAAGGAAAGAAAAGGCCCAAATTCATGCAATTAGGAATGAAAAGGGTGAAATTACAACAGACCCAGCAGAAATCCAGAGATTCATCAATACCTACTTCCAGAACCTATACGCCTATAAGATGGACAACACAGAAGAAATGGACAGATTCCTAGATACATAGGAATTACCAAAGTTGAACAAAGAAGACCTAAAAATTCTGAACAACCCAATATCAACCAATGAAATTGAAAATGTAATTAAAAATTTATCAGCTAAGAAAAGCCCAGGCCCTGATGGCTTCACTGCTGAATTCTATAAGACATTTAGAGAGGAACTACTGCCACTACTGTTTAAACTCTTCAATGAAATTGAAAGGGAAGCAATACTCCCAAATTCATTCCTGGAAGCAAGCATCACCTTGATCCCCAAAGCAGAGAAAGAACCAACTGAAAAGGAGAACTATAGGCCAATCTCGCTAATGAACATAGATGCAAAAATCCTTACTAAGATACTGGCAAATAGAATGCAGAAGATCATCAAGAAGATCATATACCCTGATCAAGTGGGATTCATCCCAGGAATGCAGGGATGGTTCAACATACGCAAATCAATCAATGTAATACACTATATCAATAGAGCCAAGAACAAAAACCATATGATTATCTCCATAGATGCAGAAAAAGCATTTGACAAAATCCAACATGCATTTATGATAAAAACCCTACACAAAATTGAAATAGATGGTCTCTACCTCAAACTGATAAAAGCCATCTATGAAAAACCAATAGCCAATATCATATTAAATGATCAAAAACTGAAATCCTTCACACTAAAATCAGGAACAAGACAAGGATGTCCATTATCACCACTCTTGTTCGATATAGTTTTGTAAGCATTAGCCAGGGCAATTAGACAAGAGAAAGAAATAAAGGGAATAAAGATAGGAAATGAAGAAGTCAAACTGTCATTATTTGCAGATGACATGATACTCTATATAGAAGGCCCCAAGAACTCCATCAAAAGTCTTCTAGACTTAATAACCAAATTCAGTCAAGTAGCTGGTTAAAAGGTCAACACACAAAATTCAATAGCTTTCCTCTACACAAATGACAGACTCACTGTGACAGAAATAGGACAAATAATTCCTTTCACAATAGCATCCAAAAAACTGAAATACCTAGGAATCAACCTAATGAAAGAAATCAAAGACCTCTTCTCTGAAAACTATGGCACTCTGCAAAGAGAGATTGAAGATGATATCAGAAAATGGACAGACATCCCCTGCTCCTGGGTAGGAAGGATTAATATAGTGAAAATGGCCATACTTCCAAAACTGCTATATAGATTTAATGCAATTCCAATAGAGATCCCAGCAGCATACTTCATGGACCTTGAGAAAACAATCCAAAAATTCATTTGGAACAAGAAGAGACCCAGAATAGCAAAAGCAATTCTAGGTAACAGAGACATGGCAGGGGGTATCACAACCCCCAACTTGAAACTATACTACAAAGCTACTGTGATAAATACACCATGGTACTGGCAAAGAAACAGACCTGAGGAACAGTGGAACAGATTAGAAGTTGCAGAAACAACGCCAGACACACTCAGCCATCTCATCTTCGATAAAGGAGCCAAATACTCTCACTGGAGGAAAGATAACCTTTTTAATAAATGTGCTGGAAAAAATGGGTTTCAACTTGCCAAAGATTAAATCTAGACCTGTATCTCTCAGTATGCACTAAACTAAAATTGAAATGGATTAAAGATCTAAATATTAAAATAGAAACTCTGAACCAGTTGGAACAGAGGTTAGGTAGAACTCTTGAAGACATCGGTGTAGGAAAAGATTTTATGAACAAAACCTCAGTTGCCCGTGAACTAGCACAAACAATCAACAAGTGGGATCTCTTATTAAAAAGCTTCTGCACACCAAGAGAAACCACCAGCAGTGTGAAGAGACAGCCTACAATGTGGGAAAAAAATCTTCACCTGCTTTTCTCAGACAAAGGTCTACTATCTCGAATCTATAAAGAACTTAAAAAGATCAGACCTCCCAAATTTAAAGACCCAATCCAAAAATGGGCATCTGAAATGAACAGACATTTCTCGGACAAAGAAGTAGAAGTAGCAAATAAATACATGAAAAAATGTTCAACATCACTGGTCATTCGAGCGAAGCAAATGAAAACGCTGAGATGAGTCGCACAGAACGCGCCAAATCAACCCGCTGCAGACAGGCAGGTCTGCAGATGCCATAGCAAGGGCGCGAGTCACAGGGAACGCGCTGAATCAGCCTGTGCCCTGCAGCAATCCACTGGACACCCCGCCCCCCGCTCCTCTGTACAGCCACCTGGTTTCACACTACAAAGACTCAGAAGACACTGGACCATCAGACCACTGTATTGGGTAAGTTGGAGTCATCTTCACCTCTCATTAGGACTAGGACTATCTTCAGAGGAAGGGCAGCTTGGAACCTGCAATACAACTCTGCAGAGTTCAACTCTACAGGAGGACAGGGAGCTTAACTTGGGACTTGCAGACAGAAATCTGCCTGAATCTCATGGGTCTGCGACTAGCTTGCTGAGACTCATTGACTTATATCTGCACACTGCAACCCACATTGTCTATTGTGACAGCAGAGACATACCCTGAAAGAGGCCCTTCATCTTCATGGTTATTTTTTATTCCCAAAATTAGTTTTATTAGTTTGATTTTTTTCTCTTTTCTTTTGCTCCTCTTATCTTTAATTTTTTTCCTACTCTTTGCAAATATTTGTTTTTCTCTCTTTTTTCTTTTCTTCTTTCTTTTCTCTTTCCTTTCTCTCTCTCTTACACTCACTCTCTTGCTCTTCCACATTGTTCATCTTCCCTTTTTGTCCCTGTTTTGGTCCTCATTCCGAGTTCTTCTTTATTTTCCTATTATTCTCTTTTTCCTTTTCGTCTGTGTTCTCTGGCCACACTGCTAACCTTCCCCTATCCTTCTTCCCATATATCCCTCCCTTCCCAACCCCTTCTAACTCCCCATCCCAAAGAGTAAAGTTGTTATATTGAAGTGTATTCACTGTATGTTGGGTTGGTCCTCAATCTTGATTTAATTCACACAGCTAAAGGTGATAGATTAATAACAACAACAAAATGTCATTTTCAAAGATGTACTTGATGTAATGGTGTTGCTGATTGTATCACTTGGGCTAAGGTGTTGGTATTGATCTAGTCAATGAACCTTCCTAGTATAAGGAAAATGAGATAACCTTAGAGTCATTAGAGACTCAAAACTTAAAGACCAGCTATATCTGGAAGACACCTCTGAGAAGCAATCATTCCATAAGGGTTCTAATTACAAGCAGCAAAGATACCTACAATAAGCAATTTCAAACTATCAACCCAGGAGTTAAACCAAGGACAGTACCAAAAACAAAAATGAGAAGACGTTTAAGCAAGGCACAAACTCAGACTTCCACCCCACCAAGGGTAAATCCTGGGAGAAATGAGATGGAAAAGTCCCATAACCAACCACCTGGATACCCTGAACTGATAGCACAGGAAGTAGCAAAACAGATGAATGAGGCCCTAGAAAAATTCAAAGCAGAAATAATCTCCCAGATATCCACAGAGATGGTGAGCAGAGTGAAAGACATGATTAGAGGATCTAGAACAGAAACAGATAAAAAAAATGGATGAGCTCAGAAACATGCTGGAAACCATGAATAGCCAGCATAAGAAAAAACTGGAAACCATGATTGCCCAACATAAGAAAGAAATGGAATCCATGAAACACATTCAAACAGATATTCAGGAGATCAAAAACTCCATTGAAAGTATCCACAGCAGATTAAGGGAATCTCAAGATAGAATATCAGATATAGAAGAGAGGATCGCGGTTAGAGACCATGAAAATAGAGATTTCTTAAAAATAGTAAAGGACCACGAGAAATCAATCCAACAACTGCTAGATGATGCAAAGAAGAATAACATAAAACTGATAGGAGTCTGTAGGGAAAAGAGGAAGGGGACGTTACCAGAACCTCTGCAGTAAGTCCTAGTCTCCTGTGAGCCACGGCAGCACACAGTGACTTACAGGAAAGGTAGACAAATGAGAAGAAGCTGAGCTTTGGATCTGATCAGTGCTACTCTGGGCAGCAAAGACAAAAGCCCCCTAGCTTGCAGCACTTTTTATTCAGTACATGGGGAAACAGATGTAACAAGTGAAAATGCAGAGTTCAGTACTTTACATTGGGATAAACAAGGTGTAACAAAAGGCTGGGGGGCAATGGAAATCTAAGAACAAGGAGGAACTATGCAGATGAAGATTTGGTTCCTCCCTGGCATCTCTGTCTCCCGCAGGTGTGGTCTTGTCCTGGAGATTACAGCATCTGGGGATCACTGAGGTCTCAGTTGTGACCCAAGGCCAAAATGCAATTATGTCTGGAATGTCGTAGCTGGTCTGTAGGCAGGAGAACTAGGCCTAGTCAAATGATTTTTCCCTAGAATTATGTAGCATTGCTCCTGACAGGAGTCCATGAAAAAACAGGAGAAAGCACAATTGACATAAAAAAACTGTTCACAGAAGTAATAGTGGAAAATTTCCAGACAGAGGTAGAGAATTGGATATACAGATAAGTGAGGCATATAGAACTCCAACTAGCCATGATCAAAAAAACTACATCTAGACATATAATAGTCAAGATCCCAGAAACCCAACAGAAAAACAAAATCCTACAAGCAGTTAGAGAAAAGAAACAAATCACCTATAAAGGAAAGCCCATCAGAATCACAGCAGACTTCTCAACATAAACCTTCAAATCAGGAGAGCCTGGAGTATTTCAAGCCCTAAAAGAAAATAACTTCCAACTTAGACTGTTGTATCCTGCAAAATTATCTTTCAAAATCAATGGGGAAATTAGATACTTCCATGACAAAGAACACCTGAGAAATTTCATGAACACCAAACCAGCACTACAAGCAATTCTAAACAATATCCTAGAAAAAAAGCAGTGAAGGTCACAACTCCATGAGGCTCAATAGAAGGAAGCCACCAGGCAAGGTAAGACACTAAAGGGAATGGGGGAAAAAATAAGAAATAAAAGAGCCAAAAAAACTAAAACATCATGACAAGGACAAATCAACATCTATCAATTATAACCATCAATGTTAATGGCCTCAATTCACCAATCAAAAGAAATAGACTGGCAGAATGGATTAAAAAGGAAAATGCAACAATATGCTGTATACAAGAAACACACCTAACTGAAAAAGAAACTCATAAACTGAAAGTAAAAGGATGGAAAACAGTTCTCCATGCCACAGGAACCCAGAAAAAAGCACAGGTAGCCATCTTATTTGCAGACAAAGTAGATTTCAAAGCAAAAGTAATTAAGAGAGACAAAGATGGTCACTACATCCTTGTGAAGGGAACAATCCAAGAGGAAGAGATGACAATCCTAAATGTATATGCACCAAATACAAATGCTCCCAACTTTACAAAACAAATATTAATAGACATGAAAAACCAAATAAACACTAACACAATTGTAGTGGGGGACCTCAATACCCCACTATCACAAATAGACAGATCATCCTGACAAAAATTTAACAAGGAAATTCTACAACTAAACCAAACTATTGAACAAATGGACTTAATAGATGTTTACAGAGTGTTTCACCCCACAAAATTGGAATACACATTCTTTTCAGCTGCACATGGGTCATTCTCCAGAATAGACCACATGCTAGCTCATAGGACATATCTAAGTAAGTGTAAAAGAATTGAAGTTACCCCCTGTATGTTATCAGACCATAGTGCAATAAAATTGGAGATCAATAACATAAGAAACCACAAAACCCCAACAAACATATGGAAACTGAATAACACCCTCTTGAACAACCAATGGGTCACAGAAGTAATTAAAGAAGAAATTAAACAGTTTCTACAAGTAAATGAAAATGCCAGTACAACATACAGGAATCTATGGGACACAATGAAAGCAGTTCTACACAGGAAATTCATAGCAGTGAATGCCCATATTAGGAAAACAGAGAAAACACAGATAAATAACCTAATGCACAACCTCAAGCTCCTAGAAAAAGAAGAACATAATGAATCCAAAGCTTATACAAGAAAGGAAATTATAAAGATTAGGGCAGAAATCAATGCAATGGAGACTAAGAGAACAATACAAAAAATCAATGAATCAAAGGGTTGGTTTTTTGAAAGAATAAATAAAATCGATAAACCTTTAGCCAACCTTATCAAAAAAAGAAAAGAAAAGGCACAAATACATCCAATTAAGAATGAAAAAGGTGAAATCACAACAGATCCAGCAGAAATCCAGAGGATCATCAATACCTACTTCGAGAACCTCTACTCCAATAAAATGGAAAACACAGAAGAAATGGGCAGATTCCTAGATACATAAGAATTGCCAAAGTTAAATGAAGAAGATATAGAAATTCTAAACACCCCAATTACAATGAGTGAAATTGAAAATGTAATAAAATATTTACCAACAAAGAAAAGCCCAGGTCCAGATGGCTTCACTGCTGAATTTTACAAGACATTTAAAGAAGAACTAATGCCATTACTCTTTAAACTCATTAAGGAAATTAAAAGGGAAGCAATACTTCCAAATTCACTCCTGGAAGCAAGTGTTACTTTGATTCCAAAACCAGAGAAAGACCCAACCCAAAAAGAGAACTACAGGCCAATCTCCCTAATGAACATAGATGCAAAAATCCTCAACAAGATACTGGTAAACAGAATACTGAGGGTCATCAAGAAGATCATACACCCTGACCAAGTCGGATTTATCCCAGGGATGCAAGGATGGTTCAACATTCGTAAATCAATAAATGTAATACACCATATTAACAGAGTCAAGGACAAAAACCATATGATCATCTCAATAGATGCAGAAAAAGCATTTGACAAAATCCAGCACCCATTCATGATAAAAACCCTACAGAAAATTGGAATAGAAGGTCTTTATCTTAACCTGATTAAGGCTATCTATGAAAAACCGGCAGCCAACATCATACTAAATGGTCAAAAACTGAAAACTTTCACGCTAAAGTCAGGAACAAGACAATGATGCCCACTATCACCACTCCTGTTCAATATAGTTATGGAAACAATAGCCACAACAATTAGAAAAGAGAAAGAAATAAAAGGAATAAAGATAGGAAAAGAAAAAGTTAAACTGTCATTATTTGCTGAGGATATGATACTTTACATAGAAGACCCAAAAAAACTCCACCAGAAGACTTCTAGACTTAATTGACAGATTCAGTAGAGTAGCTGGATATAAGGTCAACACTCAACAGACAATAGCCTTCTTGTACACAAATAACAGACTCACTGAGAGAGAAATTAGGGAAACAATTCCTTTCACAATAGCATCCAAAAAAATCAAATATCCAGGAATCAATCTAAGAAAGGAAGCAAAAGACCTCTATATTGAAAACTACAGCACTCTGAAAAAAGAAATCGAAGAGGATACAAGAAAATGGAAAGACATCCCTTGCTCCTGGGTAGGAAGAACCAATATAGTGAAAATTGCCATACTTCCAAAACTACTATATAGATTCAATGCAATGCCAATTGAAATTCCAACAATATACTTCACAGAACTAGAGAAAACAATCCAAAAATTCATTTGGAACCATAAGAGACCTAGAATCGCTAAAGCAATTCTAAGCAACAGAGACATGGCTGGGGGTATCACAATCCCCAACTTGAAACTGTACTACAAAGCTACTGTGATAAAAATCAGCATGGTACTGGCAAAGGAACAGACCTTAGGATCAGTGGAATAGATTAGAAGATGCAGAAACAACTCCAGACATGCTCAGCCACCTCATCTTTGACAAAGGAGCCAACCACCATCATTGGAGGAAAGATAGCCTATTTAATAAATGGTGTTGGAAAAACTAGATCTCAACCTGCCAAAGATTGAAACTAGACCCATACCTATCACCATGAACTAAACTAAGATCAAAGTGGATTAAAGACATAATTTTTTTTTTTTTTTTGGTACCAGGTATCGAACTTGGGTCCTTGTGCTTGCGCGGCAGGCGGCAGAACCACTGAGCTAAATCCCCGGCCCTAAAGGTATAAATATTAAGACAGAAACACTAAACTTGCTGGAAGATAAGTTAGGTAGAACTCTTGAAGACATTGGCATAGGAAAAGACTTCATGAACAAAACCTCAGCAGCATGGGAACTAGCAGAAAGAATCAACAACTGGGATCTCATCTTATTAAAAAGCTTCTGCGGGCCGGGGATTTAGCTCAGTGGTTCTGCCGCCTGCCTCGCAAGGGCAAGGACCTGAGTTCAATCCCCGGTACCAAAAAAAAAAAAAAAAAAAGCTTCTGCATTGCAAAAGAAACCACCAACAGAGCTAACAGACAACCAACAATATGGGGAAAAATTTTTAGCAGCTGTACCTCAGACAAAGGACTACTATCTAGAATATATAAAGAATTGAAAAAAATCAGACCCCCCAAATTCAAAGACCCAATTCAAAAATGGGCATCTGAAATGAACAGACATTTCTCAGACATGGAAGTAAAAGCAGCAAACAAATATATGAAAAAATGTTCAACATCACTGGTCATTCGAGAGATGCAGATGAAAACAACACTGAGATTCCACCTCAGCCCACATAGAATGGCTGCTAGCAAGAAATCAACAAATAACAAATGCTAATGGGGTTGTGGGGAGAAAGGAACCCTTCTCCATTGTTGGTAGGAGTGCCGACTGGTGCAACCACTGTGGAAGTCAGTATGGAGATACCTCAAAGAACTAGGACTGGAAGTCCCATTTGACCCCGCTATTCCACTGCTGGATATCTTCCCAAAAGAATTAAAAGAATCATACCACAGTGATATATGTACACCCATGTTCATAGTGTTCATAGCGGCACAGTTTGTAATAGCTAAAGCTTGGAAGCAGCCCAAGTGCCCATCAACTGGAAACTGGATAAAGAAAATGTGGTTTTTTATAAAATGGAGTACTACTCAGCCATAAAGAATGAAAAGCTAGAGTCATTTATAGCTAAATGGATGCATATCAAGGCCATACTCTTAAGTGAAATAAATAGGACACACAGGTGTAAATACCAAATAGTTTCACTATTGTGAGAAACTGATAGTGTATATAAGGGTTAAAATGATTAAAATGAATAATTGATAATTTGAAATTGGAAAAAAGGTCCAAAGACGAAGGAGTGAAGGGAGGGGAAGGGGAAAGGAAAAGAGGGAAAGGAAAAAACGAGAAAAGAAAAAAAAATGGATATTAAATCTATGTAAATAGGGAAGGGCGGAGGGGGTGAAGGGTGCACAGGTAATGGGGGAAAAAAAATAAAAACCAAGATATATCATGTACAGGTAGAAACACGCAATGATAAATGTAAACAATTGGATACCTAAAATGTACCAATAAAAGAACTAAAAAAAAAAAAGAAATACATGTTGAACTCAAATGAAATTCAATTCAATAAAAAAATGTTGAATTTTACCATTGCAAAAAATGACACAAGATGAAACTAAATTCATTACTTCTTCATTCACCATTTTAGTTTAGCATTACCTGAATCTGAGAGCTTAAGTAGGCTATTGTATTAAATTTGCAAACAATTTCCATTTGTTTGAAATAAAATAAATTTTAAATTAAAAAAAAAACAACAACGCTGAGATTCCACTTCACTCCAGAAAGAATGGCTGCTATCATGAAATCAACCAATAACAAATGCTGGTGGGGCTGTGGGGAAAGAGGAGCCCTGCTCCACTGCTGGTGGGAGTGTAGACTGGTGCAAGCACTGTGGAAGTCAGTATGGAAATACCTCAAAGAACCAGGACTGGAAGTTCCATTTGACCCCGCTATTCCACTGCTGGGGATCTTCCCCAAAGAATTAAAAGAATCACACCACAGTGATATATGTGCACCCATGTTCATAGCAGCACAGTTTGAGATAGCTAAAACTTGGAAACAGCCCAAATGCCCATCAACTGGAGACTGAATAAAGAAAATGTGGGGGTTTTTTATAAAATGGAGTACTACTCAGCCATAAAAATGAGAAATTAGAGACATTTATAGCTAAATGGATGCACATTGAGGCGATACTCTTAAGTGAAATAAATAGGACACACACGTATAAATACTGAATAGTTTCTCTGGTGTGAGAAACTGAAAGTGTAAATAAGGACTAAAATGTATAATAGATAATGTGAAATAGGAAGAAAAGGGGCAAAGGGGAAGGAAGTAGGAGGGGTAGGGGAAAGGAAAGAAGGGAATGGAATTAATATGAGAAAATGGAAAAATAGGAATAAAATCTTTGTAAATAAGGAGGAATGGAGGGGTTGAAGGGAGGGCTGGGCAAGGGTGAAAAATAAGAACCAAGAGAGATTATGTAAAGGTGCCAATTTCCAATGATGAATGTGATTATATTGTATACCTAAAATGTACCAATGATTAGAATGAATAATCAATAATGCAAAATAGGAAGAAAAGGTCCAAAGGGGTAGGGGTAGTGGGAGGGGCAGGGGAAAGGAAAGAAGGGAAAGGAACAATGGTGAGAAATGGAAAAAATGGAAATAAAGTCTTTTGTAAATAGGGAAGGGTGGAGGGGGTGAAGGGAGGGCTAGGAATGGGGAAAAAATAAGAACCAAGATGAATCATGTAAAGGTACAATTCCCAATGAGAAATGTAATTGTGTTGTATACCTACAATGTACCAATAAAAGAATTTAAGAAATAAAAAAAGAACCCATGCAATATAATTGAGAGTCCAGACATAAATGCATACATAGATTTTCAAAAAGCGTGCAAAGATCATTCAATGGGGAAAGAATAGTCTTTTCAATAAATGATGTTTGGACAACAAGCTATTCTCATACAAAAGAATGAATTCAGATCACTAACTCATAATTAACTCAAGATAGATCAAAACCCTTTTGCAAATGAGATGGGGACCAAAAGAAGAGGGAGGGAGAAGGGTAGAAGGGGAAGGGGAGGTGAAAAAAATTAAGATGTGTTATGTGCATGTACCAACTCCCCACAATGAATATAATGATTATGTACTGCAAACATGTACTAATAAAACATTTTTAAAACCTTAAATACTCTCAGAATTAAAACTTTAAGACAAAAACAAAGTGTAGTCCTAATTTCTAGGAAACCATAGAAAAAAGAAATTTAGTGCATATAAAGCTAGCCAGCAGTTGCCTAGACTGGGGTGGAGTTCATTGACAGAGGGACAAGGGAGCTCTTTGGGGTGATGAAGTGTTCTCTACCTCAATTGTGACAGTGGCACACATCTTGTAAAAAAAAAAAAAAGATAATGTACATTTAAATGGTTACATTTTGTATAAGAATTACCTCTCAATAAAGTTAAGGAAAAAAATTCTTCCTTACCATCTCCACTCTTATACCCTGCTCAAAACTACCATTGTTTATCACCTGGAATAGATCTCTAACTGTTCTCTATTATTGCCTTCTTTCAGCAACATAACATTCAGGTGACTCTGTTAAAACACAAGTCACGTCATATCTTTTATCTGCTCATAATCCTCTAGTGGCTTCCAAACTCACTTCCAGCAAAAGCCAAAGTAAGTCAGTTTACGGTAACCCATGTCTTTTACTTTTACTTTTGTTTATTTATTCATATTTTGGTGCTAGTGGGGATTGAACTAAGGGCCTTTGCACTGACTACATCTCAGCCCCTTTTTAAAAAATTTTGAGACTGGGTCTCATTAAGTCACAGAATTGTCCAAGCTGGGCTCAACTTGCATTCCTCCTGCCTCAGCCTCCCAGAGTGTTGTGATTACAGACATGTGCCACCACAGCTAATTGAACCCATGTCTTTATGTGACCTGCCTCCACCATCCACCTCCAAATATGACTGTCTCCTCTTCTACTAATTCCCCTTGCTTGTTCTGTTCCAGCCATTTAGGCCCTTTATTTCTCTTTGAACATACCAGACATATTCTGTTAAAAGATAAACCAAGGCATAATACATTTTTTTAAAGTTAATTTGAGCAAATAGTGACTCAGGAATGGGCACCAAACCAAAGGTAGTTTTGAGCTCCATTAAGGGAATGTGAGGGAAGGTTCTTTTTGGGAAAACATGAAAAAAATAAATCTGATTGGTTATAGTTATATGGTCTACCCATTTGGTCTACCCATTTGGTCTACCCTGCTGAAAGTCCCTAGTTTATAAGTTAGTTGTTGGCTTCTTACTGGTTATCCTCAAGTTTCATTTTAACTTTAGGCATTTATAAGAAATAGCTCAAATTTCACTTACGTTTTAAGCAAGGTTCCACTTAAGAGGCTTAGCTGGCTCTGTCTGTCTCAGGATTCCCCAGGCCTGGTCTCCTCATTCCTAACTGAGGGTTTGTATGCTGCTATTCCCTTTGTTTTGGATGCTTTCCCCAAGATATCTACATGGCTTTCTTTCTACCCTTCAAGTTATTACTCAAATGTTGCCTTTCCTGTGAGGCCTTCTCCAACTACTTTATTTTAAAATTGTAAGCCCATCTCTTGGAGTTAAAAAGAAAATTTGCCAATTTGTGAAGGTTTCTTACAAACTAGTAAGTCATGTGAAAAAATTGATTTTTTAAAAATCTCACAAACAGAATGTTAAGTTAGTTTCTGCTTAGCATGGAATTGTGTGGGGCTAGAATTCTGGTAGCGCAAAGTGCTGCCCCATACATGCAGAAATGTCACTGATGGACTCTGATGAACCTCAGAAAGTTTCACAGCCTTTAAGAGCTTCAAGAAGAGAACAGTTGTTTAATAGTGAAGTGAGAATCTCACTGAAAGTCACTGGTGCTATGTTCAGCATGGCCTGTTGGTGGGAGACCAAGGATTCTGTATCATGTGTGGTTTGGGTGAAATTTGTGCCATTACTTCCAAACACAAAGGGCATAACTTGACCAGAGAATGCTTTTTGCAGACAACATATTCATAGTTGAAAAGAACTGCTGGCAACAAAGCCCCTTCCCCTTCTGTCCTCCCCCTCACTGTGAATAATAGTTGACAGATGCCTTACAAAACAACTAAAAAACCACAGAAACCCCACTAGGGACTGTGTGTACTTCAAAAACCAAAATAACCAAAAAGCCTGTAATTGGAAATATTAAATACATCCTTTTCCTTCTACTGTAATAAAAAAAAAAAAGGAACTATAAAGGCCAGACTTTCCATGGAGACTAAGATTAGGTTTAAGGATCCCTGGGGAGTGTACTACAAATCACATATTTCTAAAGTACTCATTATTTCTTCATTTTTCTCTGAATGAAATAATCACTGGCATTTTAAAGGACGTAAGTTTTTCTCAGAAAGCATATCTGCTTCTCAAAAGAAAGAAGGGCGTAGAGTTGTTATGGCAGAAGATCTTAAACTTGTGTATTATAAGTTGACTACCTCTTACTCAAAATGCTTGAGACCAGAAATGTTCTGGATATTTTTAAATTTTTTTGGATCTTGGAGAATTTACGTGCATGCGCGCATGTGTGTGTGATGAGAAATCTTGGGGAAGGGACCCAAGTCTAAACACAAAATTTATTTGTTTCATATACAACTTATATACATAGCCTGAAGGTAGTTTTATATTTTTAGTGTGCATTCTACCTTGACCCACCACATGAGGTCAGGCCTGGAATATACGATTTGTGGAATCATGGCGGTGCTCGTAAAGTCTTGGAGTTTGGAGCATTTTGAATTTGGGATGTACAGCCTATACTAAGTGGGGGTGGAAGGGCTTTCATATGACAGTGACTTGCATGGGGAAGAAGAGAAGAGGCAGGAGAGAAAGATGAAAAAGAGGGCAGAGTGTGGGCCAGGGGAAAAGTGACTTGTTTGGGGTTATGTGTCAAGAATAAAAGTATATATATTCTATCCAAAGGGTTTTTCTCTCCTTAACCTTCTCACCTTTCCTTGTTCCTACTGGAGTGCAGTCATTGCGTGTCTGGTGGCAAGGACTGATGGGAATTGAAAGTGACTAATGACTCAGCTTGAGGAAAAAGCCCTTAGAGTCCCCAGACAGACCCTGGGAACAGGGTAGTGAGGAGAGAACCATAACCTAGAGTTTTGGGATTCTGATGGGAGTTGGAAAAAAAAGTCTCAGGATTGTTAAAAATATGGCTTTGTGGATAGAGGAGCTGTGGGGAGTTTTCCTATGTTGTGACTTGTGACTGCCTTTGTTGCTCTCAAGAAAGCTTTCTACAGAGATGCATATTACTTTCAAGTCTTTTGGGGTTGAAATGAGGATTCAATTGGATTTAGACTGTGCTGCTGTGACCTCAAAGAACATTTAGTGGCAAAACTGAGATGAAAACAGCCTTCCCAAATCTTTTGTTTGTTACTAAACAATTACCACTTGGATAGTATAAAGAAGTTGGTCCAGCTCCTTTTAACTCTACTTGAGAGCTGCAGGACAGGTTCAGTTCAAGTCGATCTATGGCCCCAGCATGTCAGAACCTGTGAATTAGGGATGAGCAGGCTGTAATAAGCACAGAAATATTTCACAACATTGGTCAGATATGGGGAAAATCTTTCCCAGTGATGTTTCTGACTATATGTGTTTGTAGGTACAGGCATAGGAAAGCTTTTGAGAAGGGGCAAGCCAAACACTTATTTAGTACATAACTATGTGCCTGGCACCATTTTAATCTCTTTATATGAATGAATTAACTTAATTATCAAAACTCACTGAGGTAAGTACTATTATTATCCTTCCAACTTAGGTAGATACTAATGAGGAGGGGTTAGGAAAGTGCCTGGGATCTTACAGCCAGTAATTAGCAGAGTTGGGATTTGAACAGCCAGCAGCTGTGTAGGTAACCAAACACATAAAGCAAGGAGGGAGAGGAGATGGATGTGTTGGGGGCAGAAAGCAAGAATGGGGTACTTTGTACGTGTAGAAGGGTGAAAGTGATAGAACTATGTTATATGTGTGTATGAATGTGCCAAAGCAAAATTCACTGTTCTATGTAACTAATATGCACTAGTGAAAAATATATTTAAAGATCAAAAATAGAACAGAAAAAGAAAAAGAAAAACAATGGGATACTTTTACAGTACCTATACACATACTTATTATGTGAATTTTTATAATGAAGAGATATTCACATATTTATTTGTGTGATCTTAAAATATATACAAATAAACTGAAATAATAAAAAAGTTAAAATATATACAAATAAACTGAAAACATAAAAAATCAAACAACCTGATTAAGAATGGGTAGAAGACTCCTAGACATTTCTCCAGAGAAGGTATACAAATGACTAATTAACACATGAAAAGATGCTCAATGTCCCTAATCATCAGGGAAATACAAATCAAAATCTTACAATGTCACAATGTGACACCATCTCACACTCTTTAGGATGGCTGCTAGCAAATAAATAAATAAATAAAATAAACAACAAAAAAACAGAAGATGGTAAATGTTGATGAGAATATAGAGAATTTGGACCCTTGTACACAGTGGGAATGGAAGACGGTGTGGAAAGAATGCTATGGAAAACAATATGGTAGTTCCTCAAAAAATTTAGAATATACCATAGATCCAACAATTCTTTTGAGCAAAGGGGTATAGCTCAGTGGTAAAGCACTTGCCTAGCATGTACAAGGCCCTGGATTTAATCTACAGGACTGCCAAAAAAAGATTGAAATCTGGTTCTCAGAGAGATATTTGTATACCCATATTCACAGCAGGATTATTCACAATAGCTAAAAGGTAGAAACAATTCATATGTACATCAATGGATAAATGAATAAAAATGTGTGGTATATACATAGAATGAGATATTATTCAGCCTTAAAAAGGAAAGAAATTCTTACACATGTTTCAACATGAATGTCCTTCAGGTCATTATGCTCAGTGAAGTAAGTCAAAGGGCAAAAGCTATACTATTCTAGTTATATGAAATACCCAGAGTAGACAGATTCAGAGAGAGAAAGAAAGAGAGAGAGAGAGAGAGAGAGAGAGAGAGAGAGAGAATAGAATGGTGATGGCCAAGAGCTGTGGTTATGAGGACAAGGGGAGCTAGTGCTTGGTGGATACAGAATTTCAGTGGAACAAGGTGAAAATAGTTCTGCAGGTGGATGATGGTGATGGTTGTACAACAATGCAAGTGTACTTAATGCAACAGAACTACACACTTAACAATGGTTACAATGGTAAATTTTATAGTAAATGTATCATCATAAAAAGTAATAATTTTTAAATAGCTATGCAAAAAGAGTGTGAAGGTGTTAAGAAAGAGTTAGGAAGTAACCAGAGAGTTTGTCTTGGTCCCTCAGAACACTAATTGGCCCATGCCTGAGCTCTATTAAGAAACCTTCCTTCCATTCAGGAGTTTGAGGGCCGGCAATTTAGCTCAGTGGTTCGAGCGCCTGCCTTACAAGTGCAAGATCCGGAGTTTGATCCCCTGTGCCAAAAAAAAAAAAAGTACTAACACCATTCAGAAGTTTGTTCTCAAGAGACTCTGAGGACCTTGGAGAAAACAGCAGAAGTGCTTTGATGTCAGGAAACAGAGTATGACACAGCCAGAAGGAAGACAACAATCTCCACCTCTTCCCAAACACACTGACATTGTAGCCACCATGAGCTCCCTTTACTACTCCTGCCCCAGCTCTGGAATCAAAATTTCCTCCTAATTTACTGAAAAGACTATTTTTTTCTATTTATTTACTTAGGACCTTTGAAAATCAAATTCCTTGCTACTAAGAAATTATATAGAGAGATTTATATAAAATTTATATAATGATTTATATAATTTTTATAATTTTAATGATTTATATAATTTTTATATTGATTTATATAATTTAGAGAAATTTATATAAAATTTGTAAAACTCTATTCACTTAAACTCTTTATGCTTATAACAATACTGTACTGGCTTTAATTAATGTAGCTTTATAATAAATCACAAAGTTAGAAAATTTAAGTCTTCCAATTTTTTTCTCCTTTTTCAAAATTGTTCTGGCTACTTTAAGTTCTTTGCATTTTCATATAATTTTAAGAATCTGCTTATTAATTTCTATTTCTAGAAGTATTCTGGGATGATGACAGGGATTGTGCTGTATCTCTTGATCAATTTTGGAGGAATTGATATCCTAACAATATCGAGTCCGCAATCCATAAATGTGGTATACCTCTTTATTGCTCTAGCTCTTATTTAATTCCTTCTAGCAATGTTTAGTAGTTTTCAATGTAGACAGAGCTTTCCCCTATATTTTGCTAAATGTAAATGTTTAGTAAATGGTTTATGCGCCTTGGGATATTATAAGTGGAATCGTTTTTGTATTTCATTTTCTAACTGGTTGCTGTTTTAAAATACAATTAGTTTTTGTCATTGTAGTTTGTATTTATTTGGGCAGGGGTACTGGGATTGAACCCAGGGAGCACTGAGGTACACATCTCCAGCCTCTGTTCCCCCCTTTTTGAGACAGTTCTCAAACTTTTGATCCTTGGCCTCAGCCTGCTGAGTAGCTGGGGTTATGGCTGTGTGCCATCATGTCGGAATCCATCCTTTATTTTAATATGAATTTTTTTGGGGGGGGCAGGGTACCAGGGATCAAACTCAGGACCTTGCACTTGTGAGGCAGCCAGCGGCACCACTGAGCTAAATCTCTGGCTCCTTTAACATGACTTTTTAGGTTCACAAGTTGATTTTGCATTTTGACTTTGTATCTTTATACTATTAATTTAATTAATCTAAAAATGGAAATAACAAAGATATTAATGTTTCTTCCTTTCAAGTATTTATGTCTTTACTCTTGTTTCAGAGTCCTAGCTAGAAACTCTTGTCCATCGTTGAGAGTAGGCATTTTGCCCCATTCACATCTTTGTTTTTTTTTTTGGTACCGGAGATTGAACTCAGACCTTACACCTGCAAGGTGGGCGTCGGAACCACTGAGCTAAATCTCTGGCCCTGCCTTGTTCACATCTTAAGAAGAAACCATTTGACACATTACCATATGCAAGATATTTAGCTGTTTGTTTTTCACAGAAATCATGCAACTGAAGTTTGCTGAAAATTTATTATAAATGGGTATTAAACTTATCAAGTGATTTTTCTGCATCTTTTGAGATGTTCAAATGGTTTTTCTCCTTTATTTTATTAATATGCTGAATTACATTGATTTTCAAATAATATACTAATTTTGAATTCTTAGACTAAATGCCATACTACTGAATATACCCTCAACTCTTTTTTTTTTTTTTTTTTTTTAAGGACATGGTTTATTTGGCTCATAATTTCAGTGGTTTCAATCGTCCATAGCTATCTGGGTCAAAGCCAGGAACATCATGATGGAAGGGCATGGCAGATCAAAGCTGTTCATTTCATGGTGGTCTAGAAGCAAAGCAGGGGAGAAGTGCCAGACAGGAAGGGACCAGGGACCTTACATAATATCTAAAGTCATGCCTCCATGGTCCACCTAGAAATATCCAGAAATATGCTTTACTAATCCTCTAGGTGGCTCCCAAGCCAATCAAGTTGACAATACACTGTAACTGTCAAACATGGGTAGGCTAAGTTACTTGTCCAAACTAATACAATATGTAGCAGAAACAGAATTAGGACTCAGACTGCTGGTTTCAAAGCCTGTGCCCTTAACCACTATGCTTGTGTGGATCCATGAATAGAGAATTACAGGAATATCTAGATCTGTGTTTAGCTCTTTTATTCTTGAGATAGTGTCTCAATCAGTTGCCTAGGCTGTCCTCAAACCCAAGATCCCCCGCCTCAGCCTCTGTAGTAGCTAGAATTACAGGCATGTGCCACGGCACCTGGCCTTTCTGTCTTGTTAGGGTTTTAGTATCAAGATTATGCTGGTTTCATAGAAGACTTTGGAAATGATTTTTTTTCCTATATTTTAAGTTGATAGCATTATATTACTCTTAAGGTTTGATAGAATTCACCAATGACACAAACTGGGCCTGGAGTTTTATTGCTGTGTTTACTATTGTTTTAATAATGAATTCAACTTCCTGGCTAGATATAGGGCTATTTAAAATTTTTATTTCATTACATGTCAGCTTTGATAAGTATTGCTTTAAATCTCTCCATTTCATCCATATTGTCAAATATAAAAGCTTAAAAGTTGTCTATATATTTCCTTATTATATAATGTTTTGATTGGTGGATGTATGTTGATATCTTTCTTAACAGATTTTTTATTAATTTTCTTTCTTTTTTTATTGATCAGTTTCACTTGAGGCTTACCAATTTTATTTCTTTTCAAAGAACCAAATTTTGACTTTGTTAATTTTGTCTCATTTTATTTTTCTACGCTATTAACTTCTGCTTTTGTCTTCGCTGATTTCTTTATTATTTTTTAAATAAAAGTACTCTAGATTTAATTTGCTCATCAATTCCCAGCTTCTTAGAGTAAAAACTTAGATAACTGATTTTAAATCTTTTTTATATTATTATTTGATTGAAATTTTTAAAAAAATTTCCTTATGATTTCTTTGACCCATGAGTTAACAGAGAGGTACGGTCATCTCTCAATTGTGAATGATTGGTTCCAGGACCCTAAGGAATATCAAAATCTGCAGATGCTCAACTTTCTTACATAAAATGGCATAATATTTGCATATAACCTATGCATGTATTTTAAATCATCTCTAGATTACTGTACCTATAATACCTAATAAAATGTAAATGCCATGTAAATAGTTAACATACTTTGTAGTTTGAGTGAATAATGACAAGGAAAAAATCTGTAGGTTCTACAAATGAAGGTTTTTTTCTAAAATCGTTTGAACTTGGTTGATTTAATTTGAGATGTAGAAGCTACAATATGAAAGGCCAACTGTATGTTATTTAATTTCCAAATATTTGAGCTTTTAAAAGTATCTTTGTGTTGATGATTTCTAATTTCACTCTTTGGTAGACAGAAAATTTATTTTGCATGATTTTAGTCTATTCTAATTTATTAAGATATATTTTATGGCCTAGCACATGGTCTATCTTGGTGAACAGTTTTTATACACTTGAAAATAATATGTATTCTACTGTTAGGTGTAGTGCTCTATAAGTGTCATTTATGTTAAGGTGATTGTGTTGTTCATTTCTCCTACATTCTTAGTGACTTGGTGGGGTCTAGTTGTAGGGGACATTAAATCCATAATTAAAATTCTGAATAGTCTATTTCTTTAGTTGTAGTGGTATTTGAACAATGGATTTTGAAACTCTGATTTAGGTATATACACACAATTGTAACGTGTTTTGATGAATTAGCCCTTTTATTATGATGAAATATTATCCTTTATTTCTGACAACAGTGTTTGTCTTGAAGTCTATTTTAGTATGATATTAATATAGTAATATGCTTATCGTTTACACAGTATACATTTTTCCATATTTTAATTTTAACCTATTAGTGCCTTTATATTTAAATTGTGTCTCTGTTCTAGTCATCACACTGTGGGATGTTTTAGTTATCTATTTCTATATAATAAATTACCCTAAATTTTAAAGGTTTAAAACAATTATTATTTTACTTCGCAACATTCTTTGGGTAAAGAATTTGGGCAAGGCTTATTTAAGCAGTTCTGGCCCTTTGCCTTGTGCCTCTGGTTCTTTTAAGTGGCTGAGCTGAATGAGAAGATTCAATAAAATCTCACATGCTTGACAAGTGCCTCAGTGTTTCTTCATGGGGCTAGGTCAGGCTTCCTCATAGTATAGTGTCCTCAGGGTATCTGAATTTCTTACATGATGGTTGACTTCTAAGAGCAAGTGACACCAAAACAGTTATTTTAAATTCACATGGCATTTTCTCTTCCTTTTTAACAGAAACCTAATTTTCCCCCATGATTCTCAGGCATGGTGTACTTTGGGGCATCTCCAGACAGTGGCTATAGATTAGCCTCTTAAACCAGTCACATTAATCTTTCCCTCCTCCCAGCAATTGGTTTAGAAATAGGTCTGTGACACAGCTCTGGATAAGGCTTGAGGTAAAGTCAGAAAGAAAGCTTCTGAAAGGTGCTTCTTAGGTCCTAAAAAGGAATGCACCATAGAAATATCTCTTTCTGCTGCTAGAAACTATTACCTACATTTAATACCTGGAATTGTGTACCCATATTGCTACTATGAAGGAATGCAGTATTAAAAGACAAGCAAACACACCAAGATGACCAAAGAAAAATCTAGAATAAACCTGGGTCTTCAGTGATGTTTCTGAGAACCTAAATCAATCAATGCTGATGTCATGTCCACAGCCCAGGTGTGTTAAGCCAGTGGAGTAGGTTGCTGAAGAAAGTACCCAGAGAAGGCTTGTGAGAAAGCTTATTAAGATATTAATAGGAGGTGCCCCCTCCCCCTGCAGCTGTATCCCATGGAACTTCCTCCCCCATCAGTAAGAACGCTTTCCAGTGCTTGTCAGTTGTCTGCTTTGAGAGGATCCTAGGGCAGAGAAGGTGAGCCAGTCCCAGCACCCTGAAGGAAGCTCCCCACCTCCATCCCAGGCTCCTAGGGCAGAGAAGGCTCCTAGGCCAGAGAAGGCTCCTAGGGCAGAGAAGGTGAGCCGGTCCCAGTACCCAGAAGGAACTCCCCCCACTGCCATCCCAAGCTCCTAGGGCAGAGAAGGTGAACCGTGTGGGTGCCAGAAGCACCCCCCCCCACCGTGGAAATGAGGAGACACATAAACAAGCCTCAAAAACAGACTTCCAGATCACCTACAGCAACCCCAAAGGGAAACCAGATGGAAAAATCTGACACTCAACCACTTGGACTCTCTGAACTGGCAACAAAAGAGGATCTGGGAAAAATGAAATCAGAAATAATGACTCAGATAACAGCAAAGATTTTGCTCGTGGTGCAAGACATGATTAATAAAACTAGAGGGGACACAGATAAAAAAATAGAGGATCTGAAGAACATGATGGAATCCCAACATAAGAAACAAATGGAATCCATAAAACAGATACAAACAGATTTCCAAGAGATTAAAAACTCCATCGAATGTCTGCACACCAGAATGAACCAATGTGAGGATAGAATTTCATATATAGAGGATAAGATTGCAATTAGTGAGGAGGAAAAGAAAAATTGCTTTAAAATTGTAAAGGAACATGCGAAATCAATCCAGCAGCTGCTAGACGATGCAAAGAAGAATAACATAAGACTGACTGGAGTCAATGAAGAAAGAGGAGAGCATGCAGATGACATCAAAAAACTGTTCACAGAAGTGATGGCAGAAAACTTCCCAAGGAGGGGAAAAGAACTTGACATACAGATAAGTGAGGCATATAGGACTCCAGCTAGCCTTGATCAAAAAATATCTACACATAGACATATAATTGTTAAGATTCCAGAAATCCAACAGAAGAACAAAATTCTACAAGCAGTTAGAGAAAAGAAACAAATCCCATACAAAGGAATCACAGCAGACTTTTCAACACAAACCCTCAAGGCAAGAAGAGCTTGGAGTGATGTATTTCAAGCCCTAAAGGAAAACAGCCTCCAACCCAGACTGATGTACCCTGCAAAACTATCTTTCAAAATTGATGGAGAAATAAGATACTTTCATGATAAAGAGCACCTTAGGAACTTCATGAATACCAAACTGGCACTCCAAAAAATTTTAGACAATACCCTAGGAAAAGACAATCAGGATCACAACCCCAGGAAACCCAGCAGAATGAATCCATTGAGCCTGACAAATTAAACGCAAAGGGGGAGAATCCAACAAAAAGAAAAAGTCATGACATGGCTTTTAAAACTTTTAACTTCATCTCCCTAATGAGTGTATAATTCAATCTTATTATTGTACTGATTAGTATTTTTCTGATTCTAGAATTGCACACCATTCCTTGTGCTAACTGGCTATTTATCATCTTCTTATGTCTACATTTTAATTGGATTGTCTATTAATGAGCTCTAAGAATTCTTTATATATTCTGCTCATAGGTTATATGCATTGGAAATATGGTCTGTTTAAGGACTACTTTTCATTTTAATGATGTCATTTAAAGTTCTAAATTTTGATGGAATCTCATTTATCAATTTTTTTTCTTTTATACATCATGTTTTTTGTATCCTAGGTAGTTCTTGCCTACCCTGAATTCATAAATATTTTCCCTTATAATTTCTTCTTAAAGTTTTATACTTTTAGGCTTTCTTATTTAGGTTCATAGATCCCTTCAAGTTATTTTCATGTATGGAAAAAAAGGGTTGAGGTTAATTTTTTATATACGGATACCAGGTGTTCTAGTGCCATTTGCTGAAAACACTATCTCTTCCTCGGCTCTTGAATCGAGTTTATAGTCTATAAAACGCTAATGTTAAACAGTCTTTCAAAACTCAATAGACCATATATGTGTGGTTCTATTTCTAGATTCTCTGTTTTATTCCAATGATCTATATGTCTTTCCTTACACCAACACTGCCTTGATTACGGTAGCTTTAGAAGAAGTCTTAAAATTAGGCACTAAACGTCTTCCAACACTGTTTTTGTTTTTAACTTTTCTGGGTCCTTTGTACTCCTTCATAACTTTTAAATTTCAATATCCAATTCTTCATTTCTAGCAAGTATACACAGACCTGAATTTTTATATATACCTTGTGTTTTCTAATCCCGCTAACTTCAAGAACAAGTTCTAGGGGCTCCTAGAGATTTCTTAGTATTTTCTCTGTAGATGATCATTTCATCTACATATAAAGATTTTGCTTCTGCCATGCCAATCCTATCCTAGTTGTGTCATTTTATTGCCAGACTATTTTGGTGGGGACCAGGTTTCAAAGTTTAATGGACAGATAAAGAGTAAGCATATCTGCCCTTGTTCCCCACCTTAAGCAGAAAGCATTGTATCTTCTCCATTCATACAAGGTGTTCTCACTGGAAGTATGGAGTACATGTCTTTAATGTGTTGAGAAGTTTCTTCTCTACTTCCAGTCTCCTGATAGCTTTTACCATGAACAGCTGTAGAATTTAGTCCAATACTTTTTGTCCAACTAGTGACAGGATCATATGGCTTTTTCCTTTCCTCTGTTTAAATGATGACTTTTGGGGGTGGATCTTCCAATGCTGAACCAACACTGGCATCCCTATGACAAAACCACTTTCTACATCCTGCCAGATCTGACTTCTAATAGTTTGTTTTGTTAAACAAATTTTTACCTATGTTCATACTTTTTTCTTCTATTATCTTTATCCAGTTTTAGGATTAGCACAATGTTGAGTTCCTAAAATGAGGGGAGAAGTGTTCCTTCTTTTCTCTGCTTTAATTGTTTGATATAATTTATCAGTTAAAATGTTTGAGTCTGATGTTGTCACATAGGTAGGTTTTCAAGCTAGGAATATACTTTCTTTAATAGGTGCTATTCAAATTTTATATTTCCTCCAGAGTTAGTTTCATTAATTTGTCTTCTAAATTACTTCTTAGAAGTTGTCAAATTTATTTCAAAAAGATTTTTGTAATATGCTTTCTATATCCTTTAAAATTCTGTAAAATCTGTGGTAATGTCTCCTAGATCTTAATATTGTAATTTTAAAAATGTATAACTGATATTGTGTAACAGGAAGAAAAGGTCTAAAAGAGCAGGGGAATTGGGAGGGGGAGGGGAAGGGAAAAAAGGGAAAGGAAAAAATATGAGAAGAGGAAAAAAATGGAAACAAAGTCTTTGCAAATAGGGAAGGGTGGAGGGGGTGAAGGGAGGGCAAGGGAAGGGGAAAAAAAATAAGAACCAAGAGACTCAAGTAATGGTACAAGATCCCAATGATGAATGTAACTGTATTTTATACCTAAAATGTACGAATAAAGTTAATGGGGAAGAAAAAAACCCAAAAAAACAAACAACAACAACAAAAAGATGTTAATAGGAAAGGATAGGGTTAATTGGGACTTACTAGCAGGAAAGGATATAGTCCAGTGGTGATGGGCTAGGCAAGACAGTAGGCAGAAGTCCATGGGTGGCTGGCCAGGCAGGAAATTGCCAAAAGGTCTGGCAGTGGTGGGCTGGACAGGGACAATTGCCAGGAAGAACTGGAAGGGTCCACTGGAGGCTGGGAAAATGGGTGGTACTACAGTACTACATGTTCTCTGTTCTGCACTCAATTATTGAAGGGAGGAGGTTTAATAGAGTAAACTACACAGCAGTGACATCATTAGCTTGCTTTGTTCCCTTGTAAGACCAGCATTTCAAAGACTAGCTGCACATGGGCACATGGGCAGGAAGGCAGTTTCTACACATAGCAGTAGTTTGTCCAGTTCCCAGGATCCCAACATTCCACTCCCTGTGTGCTTATAATGTCCTCTTAGTTTTTCTTAAGAATCTTGGAATCTTGTATTTTGTGAAATAAACAAGCACACAAAACAGTCTTCTTTTACTTGTAGTCTAAAGCATTCTGAAAGAAATAAGATGAAGATGTTTAAAATGGAGATAAAACTGGATCCAGAGTTATCAATCCTCTATTAAGAAGTACTGTTGGGCTGGGGATGTAACTCAGTGTAGGGCATTTGCTGGCATGCAAGGGGCACTGAGTTCAATCCTCAGTATGATGATTACTTATTGGAGGGATTATATTTAATACATTTAAGCCTATAGTGTAAGTTACAAAAGATACTAAACCACAAAGAATTTATTTTTTGACATAAAATAGATCTTTATTTTTAAATATATTTTATTAGCACATGGTGGTTGTTTGTTTGAGACAAGATCTCTCTATGTAGGCCAGGCTGGTCTTGAACCAACTATGTAACTAGGCTCTCCTCCAACTCAAGGCAATACTTCTGCCTTAGCCTCCTGAGTGCTGGGATTACAACTATCTGCCACCACACCCAGTTAGCTCATGTTTGCAGTACGTGATGTGGAGTGGTACATGTACTTGACAACCCACTTGGAATTTAAATTTTAACTTTAAGAATCAAATTAGAAACACAATAGTTTTTTTTTTTCTCTTCCAAATGGCATTATTAACATGGAACTTCTGCTAGCAGCAGACTTGACAATGTAGGCAGGAGGGAAGAATCATGTCATTAGAAAAAATTATCTTGAAGTTAAAAGTACAGTGACTAAGACCACATCTTTTATCATTTCAATGAAGTCACAGATTTGGATTTTTAAGTTGGTTGTAAAGACAAAACAGATTGTAAGGGAGCAGGGATTTAGCTCAGTGGTTCCACCACCTGCCTCACAGGCACAGGGTCCCGAGTTCAATCCACGGTACCAAAAAACCCCAAAAACCCCACAGATTGTGAGTTAGTACACAAAGTAAAAGCCTCAAAGAAGCTACAAATGACTGTATTTTAATCCAGTTGTGACACCCACTACAATAAATGTTATATATATATATCTTTCTTTTTTTTTTTTTACATCAAGAGTGCTTTATTTCCTCCACAGGTATTCTGTTAAATAAAGCACCATTTATATACTGCCAGGCCACAGCTAAAGAGGATTCTTTACAGGATCAAATTTCTTGTGGTTGTTGCATATACAAGTAAACTTAACTTTGATAATAAGAACCACAGCAATTGGAGGCAATCTGCCCTTATTATAAGATACAAAACTGGCACAGAGAACACCATATTATATACAGTAAAAATGCTGTAATAAATGTTATATCTTAATCACAAATATTTTTATTTGTTGAAAGTCATTTGGCTGTAATGAATTTAATTTTAATCATTCACATAAATAAGTATTTTTAAAAAATTAATTTTATTGGTACATTTAAGGTATACAATATAATGACATTCATCATTGGAAATTTGTACCTTTACATAATCCATGTTGGTTCTTATTTTTTCCCCATTCCCCTGCCCTCCCTTCACCCCTCCACCCCCCCATCTATAAAGACTTCGTTTCCATTTTTTTCTCATATTAATTCCATTCCCTTCTTTTCTTTCTCCTACCCCTCCCATTTCCCCCTCCCCTTTGCACCTTTTCCTCCTATTTCACATTATCCGTTATATCTTTTAGTCCTTATTTACACTTTCAGTTTCTCACACTAGAGAAACTATTCAGTATTTACACAAGTGTGTCTTATTTATTTCACTTAAGAGTATGGCCTCAGTACGCATCCATTTAGCTATAACTATCTCTAGTTTATCATTCTTTATGGCTGAGTAATACTCCATTTATTTTTTTTAAAACCCACATTATCTTTATCCAGTCTCCAGTTGATGGACATTTGGGCTGTTTCCAAGTTTTAGCTATCACAAATTGTGCTGCTATGAACATGGGTGCACATACATCACTGTGGTATGTCATTCTTTTAATTCTTTGGGAAAGATACCAAGCAGGGAAATAGCTGGTTCAAATGGGACTTCCAGTCCTAGTTCTTTCAGGTATCTCCATACTGATTTCCACAGTGGTTGCACCAGTCTACACTCCCACCAGCAGTGGAGCAGGGTTCCTCTTTCCCCACAGCCCTGCCAGCTTTGTTATTGGTTGATGTCATGATAGCAGCATTCTTTCTGTGGTGATGTGGAATCTCAGTGTTGTTTTCATTTGTATCTCTCCAGTGACCAGTGATGTTAAACATTTTTTCATATGTTTATTTGCTATTTCTACTTCTTTGTCTGAGAAATGTCTGTTCATTTCAGATGCCCATTTTCAGATTGGGTCTTTAAATTTGGGAGGTCTGATTTTTTAAGTTCTTTATAGATTATACATAGTAGACCTTTGTCTGAGGGACAGCTGGTGGGTTGTCCTTTACACTTGGTGGTTTCTCTTGCTGTGCAGAAGCTTTTTAATAAGAAGAGATCCCATTTGTTGTTTGTTTGTGCTAGTTCCCGTGCTACTGAGGTTTTGTTCATAAAATCTTTTCCTACACCAATGTCTTACCTAACCTCTCTTCCAGCCGGTTTAGTGTTTCTGTTTTAATATTTAGATCTTTAATCCATTTCAATTTTAGTTTAGTGCATGGGGAGAGATATAGGTCTAGTTTTAATCTTTGGCAAGTTGAAACCCAATTTTTCCAGCACAATTTATTAAAGAGGCTATCTTTCCTCCAGTGAGGGTGTTTGGGTCCTTTGTCAAAGATGAGGTAGCTGAGTGTGTCTGGAGTTGTTTCAGCATCTTCTAATCTGTTCCACTGATCCTCAGGTCTGTTTCTTCTCCAGTACCATGCTGTTTTTATCACAGTAGCTTTGTAGTATAGTTTCAAATTGCGGATTGTGATACCCTCTACCTTGTCTATGTTGACTAGAATTGCTTTTGCTATTCTAGGTCTCTTCTATTTCCAAATAAATTTATGGATTCTTTTCTCAAGGTCTGTGAAGTATACTGCTGGGATTTCAATTGGGATTGCACTGAATCTATATAGGAGTTTTGGAAGTATGGCCATTTTCACTATATTCATTCTTCCTACCCAGCAACAAGATATGTCTTTCCCTTTTCTTTTTTTTTGGTACCAGAGATTGAACTCAAGACCTTGCGTTTGTGAGGCAGGCGGCAAAACCACTGAGCTAAGTCCCCAGCCCTTTCTATTTTCTTATATCCTCTTCGATTTCTTTTTTCAGAGTGCTATAGTTTTCAGAGTAGAGGTCTTTGATTTCTTTTGTTAGGTTGATTCCTAGGTAATTTCATTTTTTTTTTTTTGGATGCTATTGTGAAGGGAGTTGTTTCTCCAGTCCCTCTTTCACTGAGTCTGTTGTTCGTGTAGAGGAAAGCTATTGATTTTTGTGTGTTGACCTTGTATCCAGCTACTCTACTGAATTTGGTTATTAAGTCTAGAAGACTTTTTGTGGAGTTCTTGGGGTCTTCTATATGGAGTATCATGTCATCTGCAAATAATGACAATTTAACTTCTTTGTTTCCTATCTTTATTCCTTTTGTTTTTTTCTCTTATCTAATTGCTATAGTTAATGTTTCCAGAACTATATTGAACAGGAGTGGTGATAGTGGACATCCTTGTCTTGTTCCTGATTTTAGTGTGAAGGAATTCAGTTTTTGACCATTTAGTATGATATTGGCTGTTGGTTTTTCATAGATGGCTTTTATCAAGTTGAGATAGAGGCCGTCTATTCCAATTTTCTGCAGGGTTTTTATATGTGTATTGGATTTTTCAATCACTTTTTCTGCATCTATTGAGATGATCATATGGTTTTTGTGTTTGTTAATATAGTATATTAGTGTAATATTAATATAGCGTATTACATTTATTGATTTACCTATGTTGAAACATCCCTGCATCCCTGGGATGAATCCCACTTGGTCAGGGTGTATGATCTTCTTGATGATCTTCTGCATTCTATTTGGCAATATCTTATTAAGGATTTTTGCATCTATGTTCATTAGTGAGATTGGCCTATAGTTCTCCATTTCAATTGGGTCTTTCTTTGCTTTGGGGATCAAAGTGATGCTTACTTCCAGGAATGAATTTGGGAGTATTGCCTCCCTTTCAATTTCATTGAAGAGTTCAAACAGTAGTTCCACACTAAATGTCTTGTAGAATTCATCAGTGAAGCCATCAGGACCTGGTTTTTTCTTAGTTGATAAGTTTTAATTATGTTTTCAATTTCATTGATTGATACTGGGTCATTTAGAATTTTTAGGTCATCTTTGTTCAACTTTGGTAATTCACACGTATCTAGGAATCTGTCAATTTCTTCTGTATTTTCCATCTTATTGACATATAGGTTCTCGAAGTAGATATTGATGATCTTCTGGATTTCTGCTGGGTCTGTTGTAATTTCACCCTTTTCATTCCTAATTGCATGGATTTGGGCCTTTTCTTTCCTTTGTCTGATAAGTTTGGCCAAGGGTTTGTCAATTTTTTTATTCTTTCAAAGAACCAACTCTTAGCTTCATTGATTTTTTTGTATTTTTCTCTTAGTCTCCATTACATTGATTTCTGCCCTGATCTTTATAATTTCCTCCCTCATATGAGGTTTGGGTTTGTCTTGCTCTGCTTTTTCTAGAAGCTTGAGCTTTAGCATCATTTTGGGTAATTGGGCTCACTCTGTTTTCCTAATGTGAGTATTCACTGCTATGAATTTCCCTCATAAGACTGCTTTCACTGTGTCCCATAAATTCCAATATGTTGTATTGTCATTGTCATTTAATTGAAGGAACTGTCTGATTTCTTCTTTAATTTTCTCTGTGACCCATTGGTTATTCAGAAGTGTGTTGTTCAATTTCCATGTGTTTATGAAATTCTTGCAATTTCTTTTGCTATTGATCTCCAATTTCATCACACTATGATCTGATAATATACAAGGGATAACTTCAATTTCTTTGCACTTACTTAAATATGTTCTATGAGTGAGTATGTGGTCTATTATGGAGAACAACCCATGTGCAGCTGAAAAGAATGTGTATTCTGGGCTGGGGATTTAGTTCAGTGGTTTTGCTGCCTGCTGCACAAGCACAAAGACCCGAGTTTGTTCCCCAGTAGCAAAAAAAAAAAAAAAAAAAAAAGAATGTGCATTCTGATTTTGTGGGGTGGAGCACTCTGTAAACATCTGTTAAGTTCATTTGTTCAAGAGTTTGATTGAGTTCTAGTATTTCGTTGCTTATTTTTTGTCTAGTTGATCTATTTGTGCCAATAGGGTATTGAGGTCCCCCACTACTATTGTATTAGGGCTTATATGATTTTTCATGTCTGTTAGTATTTGTTTTATATAGTTGGGTGCACTAGTGTTTGGTGCATATATATATTAATGACTGTCATCTCTTCCTCTTGGATTGTTCCCTTTACAAGGATATAGTGTCCTTCTTTGTCTCTCTTAATCAGTTTTGGTTTGAAATCCACTTGATCTGCAAAGAGGATAGCTACTGCTGCTTTTTTTCAGGTTCCTGTCACATGGAGTATTGTTTTCCACCCTTCAACTTTCAGTCTATGAGTTTCTTTTTGAATTAAGTGTGTTTCTTGTATGCAGCATATTGTTGGATCTTGCTTCTTGACCCATTCCGCCAGTCTATTTCTCTTGATTGGTGAATTGAGACCATTAACATTGATGGTTATAACTGATACATATTGATTTATCCTTGTCATCACTTT
Source organism: Heterocephalus glaber (assembly GCF_053883595.1). Lineage (NCBI taxonomy): Eukaryota > Metazoa > Chordata > Mammalia > Rodentia > Bathyergidae > Heterocephalus > Heterocephalus glaber. Next base: position 25,895,576 of record NW_028258296.1, on the reverse strand, counting down.
TTCTTTTTTTTGGATTCTCCCTCTTTGCGTTTAATTTCTTGCCATGCCTGATGGATTCATTCTGCTGGGCTTCCTGGGATTTTAAGCCTCGTTGTCTTTTCCTAGGATATTGTGTAAAATTTTTTGGAGTGCTGGTATTCGTGAAGTTCTGAAGGTGCTCTTTGTCATGAAAGTATCTTATTTCTCTATCAATTTTGAAAGATAGTTTTTCAGGGTACATCAATCCGGGTTGGAAGTTTTTTTCCTTTAGGGCTTGAAATACATCACTCCAAGCTCTTCTTGCCTTGAGGATTTGTGTTGAAAAGTCTGCTGTGATTCCTTTGTATGGGATTTGTTTCTTTTCTCTTAACTGCTTGTAGAATTTTGTTCTTCTGTGGGGTTTCTAGAATTGTAACTATTATATGCCTATGTGTAGATTTTCTTTATCATGGCTAGTTGGAGTCCTATATGCCTCATTTCTCTGTATGTCAAGTTCTTTTCCCCTGCTTAGGAAGTTTTCTGCCATTACTTCTGTGAACAGTTTTTTTTTTATGTCATCTGCACTCTCTCCTGTTTCTTCATTGACTCAGATCAGTCTGATGTTATTCTTCTTTGCATTGTCTAGCAGTTGCTGGATTGATTTCTCATGGTCCCTTACTATTTTTAAGGTATTTTTGTTTTCCTGGTCACTAATTGCAATCCTATCTTCTATATCTGAAATTCTATCCTCACATTGGCTCATTCTGCTGCATAAACTTTCAGTGGAGTTTTCAATTTCCTGAAAATGTGTTTGCATCTGTTTTATGGATTCCATTTGTTTCTTATGTTGGGATTGCATCATGTTCCTCAGCTACTCTATTTTTTTAATCTGTGTCCACTCTAGATTTATTAATCATGTCTTGTACTATGGGCATAATCTCTGCTGCTATCTGAGAAATTTTTTCTGACTTCATTTTTTCCAGGTCCTCTTTCATTGCCAGTTCAGGGAGTCTAGGTGGTAGAGTATCAGATTGGTCCATCTCATTGTGCTTCGGGGTTGCCTTGGGTGACCTGGAAGTCTGGTTTTGAGACTTGTTTACATGTTTTCTCATTTCAACAGATGCAGCCTGCTGTGCCTTTGTTGAGGTGACTTTTTGCTCACCCAGTGTTCTTCAATTCTCAGCCAGCCACTTACCAGTCTTCACTCTGCTGCTCACCAGTACATCAATTCCTGGTTTCAGAATGGTGGCCTTCTGGATCCCTGAGATGACCTGTTGTCTGGGTGAGTTTCTGGCTGGCATCTGTGCTCACTTGAGATGGTATCTAGGCATGCCTCTTGCTGGGGCCCCTATGCAGCTTTTGTCTGGGAGGGCCTTTGGCTAGGGACAGTGCACCTCAGTTCCTGTTGTCTGCGCAGACTTTTGGCTAGGGTCTCCCTGCACTCATCAATGGTATGGGGGTGAGCCTCTGACTGTTGCTTGTGTGCCTGTGTAGCTCTTTTCCAGGTGGGCCCTTGGCTGTGGCCCATGGAATGGTGGGCCTCTGGCTGAAACTTGTGCGCCTGTACAGTTCTTTTCTGGGTGGACCTTTGGCTTGATTGAGTGTGCCCGAGTCTCTGGGGTTGGAGCAGAGCCCTGGCTGGGATCCACCTGCAGTCACACGGTCTGGTCCACAGAGCTGCTCCCTAGGATCTGTGCATAATTACCAATGGAATGGAGGGCCTCTGGCTGAAACTTGTGGACCTGTTATTTTTCTCTCTCTCTCTCTCTTTTTCTCTTTCTTTCTTTCTTTCTTTCTTTCTTTCTTTCTTTCTTTTTTTTTGATACTGGGGATCAAACTTGGGACCTTGAGCTTGTGAGGTCGGTAGTGACACCACTGAGCTAAATCCCCGGCCCTCACATAAATAAGTATTTAGATCACTGCACTCATTATTTTGGCTTTTACAGGAATGTAAGAGCTATATTAGGAGCAATGTATGATTTGCTTACTTTTTATCTTGTCTTGCCAAGCAAAGATGTAAAAAACATCTATTGCCTATTATCATCATTTATAAACAAAAATGTTTAATACCTCAAAAGGGTATAATTTCAGATTTTCCAAAAGATTAAATTTTGCTGGGACAGGGATTAGCTCAGTGGTTCTGCCACCTGCCTCACAAGCAAAGATCCCAAGTTTGATCCCTGGTACCAAAAAATCAAAAACAGAAACAAAATTTTGCTTTCTAAAATTGCAATAGGAACTGGAGATTAAAGTTAGTGACAGAAAATTTGCCTAGCATGTGTAAGACCCTAAGTTCAATTCTCAGCACTGCAAAAAACAAAACAACACTAACAACAAAAACAAAATTTAAGCAAGCAAACAAAACAAAACAAGACCTGTGCTCAGTTTTCTTTATATATTTGGCATAGCATAAGCAGGTGATACTTGTTAGTGGACTGGCAAGAGCCTGCACATAGGCACATGGAAACTATTGATTTTAATGATTTGCTTGTAATTCTTATAAACTGGAAAATATTTACCTTCATCTTTCTCTACTTAAAAATAGCTTCTTTGGGCCAGGGATTTAGCTCAGTGGCACTGTGCCAACTGTGAAAGCAAGTGCAAGGTCCTGAGTTCAATCCCCCACACCCCCAAAAAACAAAACAAAACAAAAAAATAGCTCCTTTGTTCAATGACTATATGTTTATGACATGCAAGGCCTCATGGAAGCCACCCTGAAGAATTCCTAAATCTGTAGAACCTGGCCCCAACCTTTGACCCACTGATGTCTTGGCTGAGCCATAAGACACATCATAGAATCAGGGAGATCTTGAATTTTCTGCATTGAGTGTCTTTTTTTGTTTGTTTGTTTGTTTTTCCAGTAATAGGGATAGAACTCAGGACCTTGCACTTGTGAGGCAGGCATGGTACCACTGAGCTAAATCCCTGGCCCTCAAAGGTAGTTTTTTTTTTTTTTAAGTGTAGCCTAATTTCTTTCAGGTCTCAACCTTGTGTGTCTTTCCTAATAGGCAGCCAAACAGTTAGCACAGTTGATTTTGATAGTGCCAGAAAGCCACATGTAGTGTTTTAAGAGGTGAAGCTAATCACAAGCCCTAAAGAGACCATTACAGCAAAGTGTGACGATTGCAGCATCTTGTGAGTAAGAGCCCAGGCACACATGGACTCATCACCCCTAAGTCTGTCCTTTCTGGCTCCTCACTGAGACTTTTTTCTCAGCCCTCTTTGAACAAAGGGAGAGGAAAGCACCCCTGTTAAGTGTTCTCTGATTTGTCTAGCCCCGAGAACTGTATTCTCAGACTATCTGAATTAGATTATGATCACACAAGGATTATCTTATCACTATAAGTAGATTGTGAGCTAAATATATTGGGTCAGCAGCTAAGATCAGTATCATCTCTCCCAAATGAAAGTTCTTATTTGGCAGAAACCATTAATGAACATTTTATCCATCGAATTCAGTGTAGAGTATGGAATCTTCTCATCTACTGGACAAATTTAGCTTCAACTCATTGCTAATTTGGCTCAAGAAGAAATAGTTCTTGTTTTTGAAAAATCCACTGAGCAATGTTTGAGTTTGAAATGATGAAGTAAGGAGGAAAGTGTTTAAAAAACAAAACCAAATAATGATTTCTCACATATATATCCAAGGCAACTCTACATTATTTTCAAGACTTTCTACTACAAACAAATTAACACAGGCATACAGAAGCAACATAATAGTTCCATCACAGTTTCATACATCAGGACTCTTGGAGAGCCAATATATTGTGGTTTGCTCCCAAGTTTTTTTTTTCTTGCTATCTTGTTTTATAACAAATAAGAGGGGCTTGGGAATATAGCTAACTCAGTGGGAGAGTGCTTGCCTAGCACAGAGTAGGACCCAGATTCAATCCACAGCACCACAAAAATAGTTGTTTGTGGTGGCATACTCTGAAACAAGAGGATCACAAGTTTGAGTTCCAACTGGGAAACTTAGCGAGAGCCTATCTCAAAATTTAAAAAAAATGAGAACCAAAGATATAACTCAGTACAGAGGTTCTAGGTTCAATCTTCAGTACCACAGGGGGAAAATTTTTTTTTTTTAATTTTCCTTCCAAAGTGCCTCTTGACAACTTATTTCCTAAATGCTATATCAGGTCTCAGTTTAGCTAATTGATAACTCTCACTCTATTTAAACATCCACAGGATTGAAGCTCTGATAAACTAATCTAAGTCAGTTAAGAAAACCACCTAGGAAATGGGCTTCCTCTTACATATACACAGTTTGATTTTGAAACACCATTGTCAAGAAATACAAGCAATCCCTGAAACTTTTTCCCCCTGGGTTATCAGAGTCTGAGACAATTGATGACATTACATCGGTCGTTCATTTTAGATTCGTGGAGCCCACAAAAATCAATAGTTTTCCATTATCAGGTCCAGCTGGGTCACTAGTCTGTCAATGAGCTGTTACAATTGCTGTACAGGGGTGAGCCTGACCAGTCAATTGCTGCTGACAAGAGGAAAACATGCTGACAGCCACGGGAACAAGTCAGAACACAGATTTGCACTTCAGTCTGCCCTCCAAAGAGACTTGGAGCAAGGCCATTTTCAAGACACAGGGCACACTCTGTAGGAGGCCTGGGGGGGAGCACCCCCCCCGGGGGGGTTATAGCATAAGTGCCTATGGGCTAGTCCTGGTTCCAGCCAACCACCTCCTGTGGAGACTATCTGTACTCACTACCTTTGTTAAAAGGCACGTACCAGCTAGGATTGTCTCTAAACAGACACACTTGTACCTAGAGCAAGATTACGTGGAAGGAGGAACCCTACTTTTAACACCATCAACCTAGATGAAACGATACATATTTACAGAACATAAAAACTGAAAGAGGAAGAAAATAGGCCAAAGGCATTGACTCTGAACAAATACAACTATACATGCTATAAATGAGTATTGACTGAGGACAGAAGATTCTTTGATGTTGGTACATAGACTGTACTTATTGCCTCTTTTATAATTTATATTATATTATATTATATTATCTCCATGTGAGATATTTAACCAAACTAAGCATCCCTCATTGGTGTTTCATCCACAGCCTTCAGTCTAATGGAATGGGCAGCAGAGGAATCTAATGTCTTGTCCTGCGCATATAGGAAGTGGGGTATAGAATGGTAAACCTGCATGAGTATTTTAGAGGCTGTACATAATAAAATGGAAATATGCTCATCTTGCCTATGTGACAAAATTGTCAGGAAATTTAAAGTGATATCAGTTGAGAGTGAACTCTGTTCAAGTATGGAACTATGTGTGTGCACATACACATGTATGGCTCTCTAGAAGCTATCTATGCAGCAAGAAGTTTGGAAGCAACTGAAAGAAGTCTTCCAGTGGATTAATTCAGTTTTGGTCTAGACTGAATGCTGTCCTTCATTACTTGAGTACATAAATGGTCTCTAAAGACCACCATAAGTGCAACCTGAATTTAGAGGACAGTTTGGAAATCTCAGTGGGTTTTGTGGCTCTCCTTAGTTCACTGAGAAGATGCTAGCAGAGAGGACATCTGGGTTCCTACATGCTAAGGGGCTTTCCAAGCATCATGACTTTGTACAGTCATTGGGAATCCTCATGTTGATTTGATTTCAGATATCAAACTTAAGAACTTAAAAGATAAATATTTTGAGTTTGTTTCAATATTATGATTTTTAATGTTCTACTTTTATTAACATCTTTCAAGTATTAAATTATAGCCCCCCCCCATGCCTCCAGTCTTCAGTTAAAATCATTTGGAAGTCAACATTCACTTTTTGTTCCACCATCAAAGCTGATAATCAACTGTGTTACTGGAAGCCAACTAACTACTTTTTTTTTTCAATATATACCACACACAAAAAAATCATTTTTTAAATGAGGAAAAAAGTAGTTTTAACAAGAGCAAATTTGCTAGTAATTAGATGAACCAGTCTTATGTCTTCCAGCACTCGGAAACATGGAATTCATCAGAACTCTCATAGCATTAATTAAAAAGAATTTATGTTTTTTTAATAAAATGCTTCAAGTTTTAGCTCCTTTATTCCTCCACCAAATGTGATTATGTGGGGGCTGAAGGGAATTCAGGTTAATATGTTGACACACTTAACAATGCAGGGTCATGTTGCACAATACGCTTCACTGGTTTGGTTCAGTACACCCCCTGACAGGGCCTAATCATCCCCTGCCCTAAAGGCAGAGGGAAAGAGAGGATTTTAATTACTGTTCTGTATGCAAGTTTGCCAGCATTAAATTGAGACGTAATTAGGCCTCTGAATTTTAATAATTGTCCTAGTTAATTGGGCAGACAAGTACTTTATGCAGCATGCCATGATGAGATAATTAGTATTTCCAAATGACAAAATTGGGCTCTTGATTACAAATTCTACATGAAGGGGGAAAAAGGTAGCAACCAGATCTTTACAAATCTATTAAGGGAAGTTTAGCGATGTTGGTAATTTAAAGTCCATTAGGAAGCAAGGTTTCATTCTCAGAGCCCAGTGTCTGAGAGAAGGGCCTCTGGCCTACTTGGGTTCTCACTTAAGCCTTCTCCCCAGGGTGCTGTGCTTTTTCTGGGGACTGCAGCATGTATCTCCCTAATCCTTCCCCTACGTTTAGCTGCTATCACTGACCTTGGATAAGACTGTTTGGCTAAATGGCAAGTGGCAGCTCTGAAAAAGAACTCATAGGATGTGGAAAGGTAGAAAAGAATAGAAATCCAACCAGCTCAGGGATATAGGTATCCATAGTGGCTTTCTCTTACAAACAGCTGTTCTTTTACTCTTCTCTCAGAATTCACCATTCTCATTTATCAACAGCTCCACTAAAATCTTTTCATTGCAAAAAAATTAAATCAAAATCTTAAATTTGAGATATTATGTTATTGGTGTGAAGACTATGGAGATTGCACTCTGACCTGGATTTGAGATCCTCACTTACTAGGTGTGTAACCTTAGATAAATTGCTTAATTTCACTAAGCCTCAGTTTCCTCACTGGCAAAATAAAGAACTTTTCCCATTAAGACTGTTGAGAAGATTAAATAAAATAATGAAGATAATTTATAGCACAGTGCCTGGCAAAGAGTAAATGCTCAATAAATATTAGCCACGGATTAAATGCAAATTAAATCAATAACACTGAAAGGCATAATGTGAAAGTACTGGGTCTGACTCTTTGCCACGACAATCCTCAAATGAAACAAGGGTCCTCTTTGCCTTCTGAGGGAGGAACATGGTACCCTTCTTTGTGTTGGGGAGGCAATGACAACCCATATGCCCAACAAGGTTTCTTTCATTCCCCATTCTTTTTGCATCAGCATTGTGGACATGCCTTGCCATGCAGAAGTCTCTGGGGTGGTGAAACTAAGAGGAATGTAGTATAAATTCTGTATCTTACCCCCAAACCTTGTGACACACTTCAACAATATCACTTTTCTTTTTTAACTCCAGAGGCATACTTTTCTCACAATCAGTAATCAGCGGGCTAAGATCTAGAGCTATGTTTTCAGACAAAAGGAGTATTAATCAGATGCAAACCAGAACCCTTCGAAAATATGATTCATTGGTGGTTCATGAATGACTATCTGATGAAAGTTTGTTAGGGGAAACTCAGAAGTTTTGGAGGTATATTCTTGACTACTGAGGATGACTAAGGAAAATAACAATGTCTATAGGTTTGTCTAGTCAAGACAGCCTACCAGGCTAAATCAGCATTTCTTAGGAATTTCTTAGAATTTTGTACTGTCTCATTTGTGAATGGGGAAGAGTTCTGGTGGAGATTCCGATTGAGAATATAACGTACTCTACTAGGGGAACTTTTCATCACCCTTACATAATCTCTCGAGTACATTTTCACCTAAGTGATAGAGAGGAAGGCAACACCATGAGCCTTGAGGAAGAAGAGACTCAAGATTAAGTGTAGAATGCAAACATTCTATTAGAAGTTTAGACGAAAAGAGTAAAAGATTCTTGTTAGAGATGAGAAGGACAACAGAGGAAAGAGTGAGTGAACCCTATACTCACCCTGTATTTACACAGTAAGGAAACCTCTCCTCTTGGGGCTTTGAGTCTCTCTGTAGCTCTTAGGGCTGCTGCTCCTGGAGTCCTCACTGCACTTCCCAGTTGCAAAGAAGCAACATCACTGGGTGGGGAGGACAGCTGTCAAAAGGATTTTTCCCTGCCACACAATGCTGAAGCCTCTCTCCTTCTCTTCTGAAGAAGTGCGTTTATGACTGATCGTTCAACACCTTGTTGGTTCTGATTGCAGAAAACACACCTTATAAATATATGATAACCATCCTGTAATAGAGAGTGTGACAATTTACTTCACAGTGCGTTTCAGGCTGCTAATTGATCGTTTCAGTTCAGGGACGTTTTGGAATAAATTATAGCCATCAAAAGGATATCACAGCTCATTTTGGTGGAATGGTTTCCACGTCGTTTCGCGTTGATCTCCAGGAGAGAGGCGATTGCACCCAGCGGGCTGAGAGGGAGGGAGGGGCAAGGGAAAAAGAGGCCAGTGGGCGGGGCCATGCTGATGAAGGCGGAGTCGGCGAGTGCGGGCTGGGACTGGGCCGCCGACGAGGGGCGGGAAAGTGGGCGGAGCCGGGGCGGGGCGGTAGTGGCGCGAGCGCGGCTGCAGGACCGCGGCCGAACGGTAGAGGCCTCCCTTCCGAGGAGGTAGCGCGGACTTCTCTGGCTGGGGCACTCCTCCCGGTCTCGTCCATCCCAGCGAGGTCCCGGCGCGGCCGGGCCCAACGCGGCCCTTCCCCACCTGTTCTCCTCCCCCTGCAGCCGGCAGCTCCTGTTTTCTGAGGTGAGAGTCTCCCTCTGGCCGAAGGCCCTGCTCGGGGCGGGTGCTAGCGCGCGCGGAGTCTCACCTCCCCGCAGCTTGGTGCCCAGTGGGGCAGACGCGCGCCCTGGCGCTGCTTTCCGCGCTCGGCGAGCTGGGGTTGGCGAGGCGTGGGCGCGTCGCGGCCTCTCAGGGGACCTCGGGGCTTGGATAACTCAGGGTCTCACGCCCCAGGCGAGGAGGAGTCCTGTGGAGAGATGCGGCGTGGGCGTCGGCGTTGGCCAAGCCCTCGGAGGACCCCGGCGGGGCGCTGCGGTCTCCCAGGCAGGCTGGGCCTCCGAGCCTGGAGCGTTTCGCCAAGACCAAGAGGTGCCCGGTTTCCGACCCCAGCCCACCCAGAGAGGGTCAGGCCCGCCCGCCCTCCCTCCCCTAGATTTCAGCCCCCTGCAGAAGTGTGTACCTTTGTGTGGCTGTCATGGGGACGGACAGGAGAACCCAAGGCCTGTTTATTTCTGGATAGGTTCGAACTTGAAAAACATTTTCCTACTCTGGCACTGGGCCCCTTACCAGGCAGGAAGCCCCCTACTCCGCTCACGGGAGCCCCAGGCAGTCTTCATTCTCGGAGTGTTTTAAGGCAAAAGGACTGAGGCCCTTCAGGTCACGCACAGCATGCGTCTCCATCCCCTGTGCGCAAAGACCGCCTTTATATGTGTCCTTAAGTTTTTTAGTATTCTGTCACGCTAATATGTTGTGTCAGTCCAGGGCAGGGGTGTTCCATGCAGGCGATTTGACAGCGATCATTATACCAAGCTATTATGAAGTGTGATGTCATGCAGGCTGGAAGGACAGATAATACATAAACCAGGTCTTGACACACTAATCTTACATGAAAACATTTGAGGCCATCAGCAAGAGGCATTTTAATTCACACACTAAAAATATTTTGTGTTTGGTTGACATCTTTCAGAATGGTGAAGGAAGTAGTAGCATTTATCATTTTGTAGGTATTTATCAGTGTACTCACAAAACCCCCATAGGAAGGATTTTCTCTTATTCCTATTCTATGGTATAAATTGAGGAACAGAGTTGGTATTTGATCTACTAAATAGTCCGTAGCAAGTCAGTGAGAGATTTTTGTTTTCAGAACCAAAAATTTTCTAAAAGTGGAATGAATAATTGGAAAACTCAAATCCAAAGTCAATTCCAAACTTAAGCAAATGCTTTAGGCTTGATATTGTGTAGTAGCCAGAAGCTGTATTTACATGGATGAAATCCTGTGTAGTTTTACAATGAACTCCATATATATTGGCCCAAGATGTTTTTCTTTTCCTCCACTTATCCATTCAGTATTTATTCACTAGTTATTATAGGTATTCCACCCCACTTTGACACTGAACATGATCCCTTTAGGCATTTCACACACAAAAAAATTGTAAAACTGTAACTAAAATATGTGTATTTTCTCTTGGCTACAAAAAACTCAAGGAATATTATTAGAAAAAAGTTAATAACTGGCTACTTATTTTACAAATGGAAAATTGTATTGACTACCTTCAAGTAAGTCAAGAAAATAAATTAGGAATCAAAGTTTTCTCCAACTAGTGCTCTATTCACAGTGCCATTTTTTTCTCCTAAGACTTTTTAAACAAAGTTTAAAGGACTGACATGATTCAAGGGGCTATGCTATTCTTTCAATTATTTTGGAAGTGCATTAAAGCCTTGAGTCAAAACATTTTGTGTGAAATCTGTAAGATGCGCCTAATGAATAAACAATTTTGCAAAGTAGAGTGATGAAAACTAAGATGTTAGGAATAATTTTATTACTAACCCTAATATTGTGCTGTAGGAGTTGAAACTCTATAACCAAAATATGACTATAAAGTAATGTCTGTGTTTTAACAACTATGCTAGAACTTACATATACATTTTGGGGTGTTCTCATCCAACTAGTCGTTTTGGAAGGCTGTCACTTAAATGCTTCTGTTACTCAACCCTCTTTTAAAACTCTTCATTAGGCACTATTTTCAATACCCACAGCACATCTGGTTTAAAGACTTAGAGGGGGCAAGTCATCTTCCTATCCATTGCACTGAAGAAGGAGGTGAGTGATCAACTTAGGGTAATGTAATTTGAGATCAAAACAAGCTGAGAGATAATTAGATGACTTTCTCCAGTGGCTTTTAAAAAAACTAGTTCTGAAGTCATTTTACTAACATAGTTTGAACAGTGGAAGCGCCAGCGCCATTGGAATAAGAGTAGTTGCCAAGCAACAGCCTTAAGAAAAATGCTCATTCAGAATTTAAGAATCTCTTTAATTGTCAGTGAATTGCTAATTTAACAGTAATATACATATATAATACATTGGTGTGTACTATACAGATATGTTAATTCAGAAAGTTATATTATCAAGGATTTGGTCCACAGATTCTGGATTTTAAGAGATTTCACAATTCTGGTATGATTTTAAAAGCTATTAAGTTCTAGAATATGAAATTTGGTGGGAAAATTCAAGATATCATGGCTAAAATTAGGATTGCCCTATGTAACTCCACTGAATCAGTGCTTACATTCCTTGAAATATAAAATTATACTCAGCTAAGAAGTCAGACTTAACTTGTATTCTATCTAGTGAGTATTCTATCATTATAAAGAATTCAGCCATCCTTATACTACAAGTGAGATCTAACCTGCAAGCTAAAATACTTGTAATTTTCAGTAGTTCAGTATGAATGTAGACCTCAAAGTATATATGAAGTAGAATCCCTTTGTACTATTGTAAGTTAATAATATGCCACCTACTATGCAAAATAAAGAATCATGAAGCTCTTAACTTAGAAATTTTAAACTCTTAGAATATTCAATGCCAGAATATAGGAGGGGGTTAGAAAGACACCAAAGGAAAAGAGTCAAGGAGGAGTGAGGTAAGTCATGGAATTTTTTTTTAATTGTAATTAGTTGAATTTGTTAGAGGGAAAGTTTTATAATCAGTTTCCAAAACCACCAGAAAAACAATTTAAAACTTGAAGAAATAATTCAAATTCAACTCCAACTGAAACTATATGGAGAAACAAGAAAAGCAGAAAAAAAATATAATGAGCTAAGAAGGAATTTTTCTAAAGGTTCAGGTCTAATATCTTTAGTATGATATGGAGGACCACGAGATCATTAGTGATTGGCAGGAATCCAGATCATGATGATCAGTAGTGATCAAGGGCAGAGGATAATGAAGAAAGAGCTTTTCAACTTAAAATATTATAAATGCTGATGTTCTTCAAGGGAGGTCAGCCAGCAGATAAAGAAATGTCCCAACAAGTAAGTTCTTACCCTCTTTCACCCCACAGTTAGATCATATATGGGGATTAACCAAGTTTGAGATAAGACAAAAAGATACATCCTTATTTTAGTCACCTATAGTCCTGGAACTTTTAGTCCTGTCTACTTTGATGAGCATGGTTTTTGCCCAGAAATTAGATGAAGTGGATCTGCTGGGCCTTGGAGGCCAGGGCTGTATACCTAAGTAAAAGGTCAGAGGAAAAAGGTAGACAGACTCAATTCTCTATCTTTTCTGAGGAAAGACCCTGTACTCTGTCCATTAGGTAGACAAAACAGCTTCTGTTGGGGAAAAAAAGGCCAGATACCCAGCAAACCCTCCGTAAATAATGACAATTGTGGGGAAACAATTGACACTGATTTTAGCCTTCCTTTTGCAATAGCCCAACAGTTATGCCTGGTTATCTTCTATAGATTAGTCATCCAAATATTTTTAAATTTGAGCTTAAATATTAAATGTTGTATGTAGTGTTTATAGCTTTAGAAGTGTGGCAAGGGAGTTGTTAGTGTGCCTCAGGTAGTGGTAATAGAAGTCTGGTGGTTATCTCTTTTTTTTTTTTTTTGGTATTGGGGATCGAACTTGGGACTTTGTGCCTTCTAGGTAGGCGGTTTAGATTTACAAGACTTGCATGTAGCTCCAGAATATAAATTAAGTGGACTGTTTCCTAAAAACTGTAAAGTGTAGTGGTAGAAAGAGTCCTGGACCAAGAGTTTGGACTAGGTTTGGCATGTACCAGTTATGTAACTTGAGGCACATTTTAGTTTTCCTCATAAGCAAACAGTATGGGTAATATCTATTAGATCTACTTTATTAGTAATTTGAGCTTAGTCTGAGATGAACTGAACAGAAAGACTTAGTTTGTTGAGTGCTGTGCATGTGCCAGAGTTTGTGTACTGCAATGCAAGCTTAATATGTTAAAGTAAAGGTTGTAGTCATTGAATTGTCTAGATATTTAAACCAAAATATAAATGAATATGGAAATACCCTTGGGAAACTGGGAGAATAGACTAGGTTTAGCATGGATACAGAGACAAATGAGCAGTACAGTATAGTCATTATTCTTCCTTTCTCATATTGAGAAGAAGTACCCTATTGCCGTATCAAGAGGGTTTGTTTTTTTTCAAAAGACTTGTTTCATGTAAAGAAACCTGATAGGTTCCTCAGTACTGTTAAACCCAGTTCTGCATCATTGGCACTGAAGGGACAATCTCCTTTGAAGAAAATTGGCCATACTTTTTAGCTCTTGATTCTCATACTCTCAAGCTTTTCTTAGCAATTTCACTAAACTATATTGCCACATTCATGACTTAGAGGTGAACAAGTTGACTTGAGTTATACATATTGGCTTAGTTGGTCAACTGTGAACATTTTTTTATCTTTTACAATTGTATTCTTCCTACAGCAACAATCCATTTCTGCTGCAGAGACAGCAAGCCCCTCCCCCACTCCTAAAAGGCCATTTAAAAAATTAATATTTGTATCTTTCATTTTATCCTACTTTCCCCTGTGTACTGTATTTAAAAGATGCCAGGGATGCTTGGGGAAGGGTGATTTGCCCCTCTATTTTCTAGAAACATCAGTACAGATGCAGAGAGGACATTAGCTCCCACCAGTACGGGGGGAGAATATGACTCCTAGAAAGGTAGTTTCAAAAAGTGGAATGTTGTGTGGTGTGTGTGTGTGTGTGTGTGTGTGTGTGTGTGTGTGTGTATACATACATACATACCTATCCTTCTGTTGACTTTCAGAATCTACAGAAGAATAAAAGCAATTCTTCTTCTCTGAGATAATGGTTAGATGGTGTCTTAGTTACTTTTCTCATTGTTGAGATGTTGTTAAAGGAGGAAAGGTTTATTTCAGTTCACAGTTCACAGAGGTTCAGTCCACAGTTGGCTGGCTTCAAGGCAAGGTGGCATGGCAGAGGGGCATCACAGAGGAGAAACAGTTTATGGCAGGTAGGAGATAGCAAAGTAGCAGTGAAGCAGCAGCAGCCTTCTTTCTGTCCCTTATATTACATCCAGGCTACTCACCTTTTGGGTGGGCAGCACTAACACCCAGAGCTGGGCACCCTTAATCTCAGCATCACACACCCTGGATCCAGCCACCTCCATAAAGCCCTATGTATGACCACATGAGGGTTTGGGGGGACATCTGGATACAAGCCATAACAGATGGGTATTTTTGGGAAATTTGTTGAGTGTGCTCCATATAACATTTCATTACTTCACAGTATGTGAGCTACAGTGTATTTGAGCCAGTACAATGTAGTGTCTGAGGAAAAGTGGCCTTTGATTCTGATCTTATGTGCCCAAATTTCTTGATCTCTCTGAGCTTCAGTTTCTTTATCTGCAAAATGGCAACAATGCCTAATGTGGTGGTGCATGCCTATATTTCCAGCATTTTTGAGGCTGAAGCAAGAGGATCACTGTTGGGCTACATAATGAATTCAAGGCCAATGTGGAATGCAGAACAAGACCCTGTCTCAAAAGGAGGGGCAACAATAACAGTGTCTATTTACAAGGATTGTTGTGCATGAGGTGAGTGCTTAACAAATGGAAACTATATTATTAGAGTCTGGAGAGTAAGAGGAATATAAAGAAATATACAACAAATTTTCATCTTCAGGGAGGTTGCATTTTGGTTGGAAGGGATCAAATAAAAAGAAAATTGACAATACAGGGCAGAAAATGGTAGTTGCCAAAATGAGTGGTGTAGATGTTGAAGAGTTCAGCATTAGCTGAGGACTAGGTTGATGGCAAAAGATTTCAAGACGGAGGTAGGCATTTCTTTCATGGTTTGCAGGCTAGGTGGGATTCAGATATGTAGAATGTAATTGAGAAGGCATCCTAGATGGCAAGGGGGAGGAGTAATCAGAACACAAAACAGCAGGTTTGGGAGGAGGCTAGTGTAGAAAGCATACTGGCTTCTGAACCAGACTATTAATCCTAAGAATCCTAGCTGGCTGTGAGACCTGGGGTGGACAAGTAGCTTAATGACTTCTTTTAAAATAGACATATACCAGTTTTAATAATGGTATGGGTTGTGCCCATCAAATTAAGTTGAGGGGATTAAACGAAAGAATGTTTCATGATGCCTGGCACCTTCAATAAAATAAAGATAATTCATGTTATGTTTTCAGAGGACAGTGAGAGAGCTGTCTGTCTAAAGAATTGTATTGCCTGCTGTAGGCAAGTAGTGAAAAACAAACCAGAAAGACACCAATTAGTGCCTACAGGCAGAGTGGGGAGGAGGTCTGAGGCCACCTTAAGGACCTGGGCTGTTACAGATAATAAGAACTATAAAGTCTTTGGAGTAAAGTAGGAGTTTAGGATAGTTAATCTCAGGGCACTCTGGAGGCTGTGTTGGAGGAAGGAAGAAACTCACTGGTGCGTATGTAAGGTGATCAAGGTCTAGATTAGGATAGTGGCAGGGTTACTAGACCTCATCTCCTTAAGCTGCTTTACAGCTTAGAGCTCAGAAGGGGAGCTTTTTTCTTTGTTTTGTTTTGTTTTGTTTGTCGACTCTTAATATTTAGTGTCAGTTGACCAGAATAAAACTAGGATAGATCCACAACTTTGGAAAATTGAGCTCACTCAGTATCCAGGGACTATAAAGATGGAAGGTAACTTTGATGCTAAATAACTCTATAACTTGCTTCAGCTTATAAAATAGCCCTTTTTATAAAGCCCCTCTCCCCTTTCTGTTAATTCTAATTCAGTCTGTCTACCCCTGGCTTTCAGGAATACACATATACAGGTCATTTATAACTGTATAGAATTTGAGGTTAGGATTTTCATGACAAGAAGCACTGAGATAAATGGTGAGGACCTAACCAAGCAATTTTGATAACTTAATTTACTTGGTGATAGTGTAAATTGGATAACATTCTGTCCTCTCTCTTGTTTTGAGAAGTGATTTAATTAAAAACTCTTGTGAGGCATAATGGTGCACACCTGTAATCTCAGCTACTTAGGAGGCTGAGGCAGGAGGATCACAAGTTTGAGGCCAATCTAGGCAACTTAGTGAGACACTCCTAAAAAATAAAAAGGGTGGGGATTTAACTCAGTGCAAAGGCCCTGAATTCACCCCCTTCCCCATAAAAAAACTCCACAGCAACAACAACAAAACATGAACCCAGTAAACTGTTTTGAATTCTGTGGAATATATTTATATTGTCTCGTGTTCTCTCCCCACCTTTCCCTTTTTTCTGTCCATAGTTTTGTAATGGGATAGTGCATAGTAGGAAGTTGCAATTCTAAAGAAAATCGTATTGATTATATGAACACTGATTTTAAAAACATTAGAAAATCATGACTATAGTAGGCCTTAAACATTAAGTAGTAAAGAAAAACTTGACCTATCATTTCCTGAACTTTCCTGTAGGCAAAGGCCTGCAACAGTCAACATCATGCTAATAGTTTTTTGAGGTGTCTGCACGTACATTGCTCTTCTCACAGGAGGATGCAAATGAAAGAGGATTGTATGCAGTGTTTGACAAACACTGGAAGGACATAGTGACAAAGGAGAAAGTAGACTCTGTAAGGTTAGACAAAGTAAACTGGTTTAGTCCTACCACTTTTGAGCAAGTGCAAGGAGTATGTTGTGTTTATTTTTCATTTCCTGAATTTATTTAAATTGTTGGCTGGGATGGGGAAGAAAACATGATGCTTTAACACTGATTTAGATGCAAAAATGCAGATTATGTCCAGTTCCTGACACTTCCCTTTATACTCTAGCCTGGCAAGGGAAAATTGTCAAAGAGGCTCAACTCAAGGGAAAGGAGGGAAGAAAACAAAAGACTCCTCATTTTTTAATGAATAGTTTGTGAATATATGTTGTTTTGGATTTCTGACATCTCTGCTACCATAACATCATCCAGTGTAGTCACTGGGTAAAACCCTGGGCAGGGGTTTGGAGCAGGGCCAGGTAGCATTGGAAAGAGGGTTTTCAAGGGACTGCTGGCATTAATTTTGCTGAAGGGACCTCATCAGAGGCCAGCCTCTTGTCTTCCATGGGTGGCTGGCCTTGGAAAGGGCCTGCAAGGAAATTTCAGCCTTGCTGTTCTTCCAGCCTCTGCCTTCTGCTCTTGCAGTGGGACCTCTCTTTCTGTCTTCCCCCTTTTTTCAATTAAATGAATTAATTACCAGACATTTAACTTTTTGCCAGACTCTTTCATTATGCTCAGAGTTGTTGCTGAGCGGCAAAAGGAAGTAATAACATTCGCAGTGAGGGGCAAATCCTGTTAATGAACAAATTAAAGTTCAAACAGTGATTCAAGTTCACAACCTCTCTGTGGCACTTCTCTTTAATAAGAGTTATACATGTTACTTTCCTCGCTCTTCTCTCCCTGTTATTACTTTTTAAGCTTTTCATCAACACTGCTGGGGCATATTTGAGGCTCCCAACCTTTCATCCGGACAAGACTCAGAGCAGTTATAATCCTGTCTTAATTTGGCAACTTTTGTAAAACACATAAAGGGCCCAGGGTCACCTTTGGTTGCCAAGGCCCAGGGTGACTCTGTAGCTTCCACCTCCCACCAGGGCTGTGGTGGGCTGCTCTTCTGAAATTCAACCCCCCACCACCACCACCATGGTAGTCACGATCAGATGACTTAACTTCACACCCCAGGGCACAGCCATGCAAAACTTGACTACTAGTGTTGGAGCCTGTGCTTCTTTCTGTTTCCTCTCCAGTCAGTTCCCTCTCCAGCCTTCCTCTCCTCCCAGCTGGTTGCAGGAGAGGGATCTGTGAAGGGAGGAAGGAGTCTCTGATCTAAAAGCTGGGAAACTGTGGGGAGATGTTTTTGAAGTAGGAAGGATGCTTGACACCCTCCCCATTACAACTACTACACTGAAGACACTTCTCCATTCCAGGCACAGGAGGTCCAGCCTTCTCAATTCCTGGCAGGAAGAGCCTAGAAGGGGTCTTGTGTCTGTCTCCTCCTTGTTCCCCTTCAGTGTGTGTGTGTGTGTGTGTGTGTGTGTGTGTGTGTGCGCGCGCGCGCGCGCACTGTGGATTGCGTGGGGGTGTTTTCTACCTTGATGCCTGCTTCTCACCACCGTTCCCTGAGCGTGGCTAGATATAATCACCATGACAACTGCAGTCTATGAGCATACACATAATAGAGATGAAATAGACAAAAGATTAGCATGCCATGAAAAGTACAATAAGTTTCTTATTTAGCATTTAGATAACTGTCTTTCCTTAGGAGCAAGCTTCAAAGTTGAAGCCAGTTTAGACCAAGAGGATTAATTCTTTCTCCCGCATGCTTCATTGAATCTCTCATTACCAAACTTTGTCTGTATTGATGTAAGATTTGATTGAAGATTAGAGCATTTAGCAAATCTTGCTTTTCTGCATGTATCAGGTCCTTTCAAGCACGGATCGCAGTGCCCAGTGGTCAATACCCTTACTTTTATCCAGTGTCTGCTTCATTTAAACTTAATCAACTCCATCAATGAACTGGAACAGGGAAACGTCCCTACGGTAAGAATGTTGTGCTTTTGTGGGATAATTCTTTGCTCTTTCCCGATCTGTTGGCGTTAAACCTAAAATTGTACTATGATGAACTTTTTTTTAATCAATATGATAATGACAATTGGGCCTGAACGCCCTGGTAGGACTTAGAGTAGAGCAGGATCTGGCCCCCATTACCAAAACAACTTCTCATCCTGCAATAGTCAGACTCCTTTTGTGTGGCTTTAATACGTTTTCTTCCCTGACATTGAATATTGCTCAAGCTGGAAAATGATGCGTCTTTGTAGAGAGAGCTCGTATGTCACAACCAGAAAGTGAAGCAGACCGATTGGTTGTGTGAATTATCTGACTTGCTGCAGTGAATTATTTGCACTGTTTCCCTACCTAGTCAACAAGTTCCTGAGGTATAGTAGAGATCAATCAAAACTGACAGCCTGTGTGTGAAGGCTTTACTGTGTAAATCTGGCATACTCATCCTGGCCATGCAGGCCCTGGCATCTGTATATCATTTTTATACTGCTACCAGTAGAGCAATTTCAAAAGTATTTGCAAGGAAAATGCGTGTCCCCATCTGTTCCTGGAAGCATAAATGTGCCACCTTCAGAGGGTTTTCACTGGTAATCATATCTTTAATGATCAACAGACTAGTGATATATACCTTTCCATAAAATGGGGTTTTCTTTACTTTATTGTGATTGGCTAGAATAAATAGCTTTTCCATATGTTAGGGAGATAAAATATAAGATTAGCAGAGGTCATTTGTTGGATAGTAAACAAAAGAAACAATTCATTTCAAATAATCTTTGAAAAGAAGCAATGACAAAATTAAGTTGCAATAACAAAGCATCTGAGGCCCACATCAGGAAACAGACCTTGTTCCTCCTTGGAAAAGGGCCGTTTAAGAGCAGAAACTCAGATTCTTCTAGGAGACTCTGGTGGCTTATTGTTAGAGTCAGGGGAGGGAGAGGAGCAGGGGAGGAAAACAGGGCTAAAATAATACTTATTTGTTTTACTTCTGTTGTAAGGTCCAATTTCCTCTCCCTTCTTTTACCTGGTCTTTTGCTACCCCACTTCAGCACCCTGGGTAAGTTGATGGCTGGTGTGTTCTAAAGCAGGGAAATGATACCCTGCCGACTTTCTCTTCAGGTCCTTCAATGAAAGAGAGGTTTCCTATGTACTTTAAAATAAAAGCCAGCTTTCTCTGCTGGAGATTTCCCTTCTCCCACAGAAAAGGGACACTTCCAAGGCTGGGCACATTTCCCAGCTTTAGGTGAAATTCCAAAGCCTAGGGAGAGAGGTTTTAGGAAATGAATGCTCTTAGTGATAGAATTCCACCTGTGTGGGTTACAGTTCCAGAAGCAATCAGGTGTGCTGACTCCTGTCCCCTTCTTCCCACACACCCTGGCCCTGACTGTCTACACATAGTTCCAGAAGTCCTTTTTTCAGATGCACCTCCTAAAAAGTTCTGTGGAGTTTAGTGAAATTTGGAAGCTTTTCCTTCAGGTTCCTGGTTCCAGAGGTTTTCAGAAGCAGTGACTACCTGAGGAGTCTCTAAATTCATTTTGTTTCCAGAGCCAGGAGAGAACCATTGGTTGTAGAACAGCAGGATCTCATCAGTCCCAGCCTTCATGCTCTCCAGAAAACAGGCATGAACTTGGTGGACCTGTGTTCTGTACAAATCAGGAATTGAGGATGAGGGTCCCAGGAAGTTCTTTATAAATATTGAGAACAGACTAGTTAGTAGACGTGGTCATTTGAGTCTTTTTCTTTGCTGATTTTTATTTTTATTTTTTTTCCTTGGGGTAGTGGGGGAAAAGCAGTATTTTTTTTGGTATATTTCTTCCTGCTCTATGTTCTACAGAATTCTTCTCTGTCCCCAAACATCTGCTGCTTTTACTGCAGCAGGTATAGCAGGAATGTGTGGATGTTAGTTTCAAAGTTAGAAATGTAATCTGAAGGCAAAGTTCCAAGCAAAGTCCCCAATTAGCATCTTAGACCTAATTTGGGTTAATTTCCAGACCACCCCCCCCCCAGCCGTGACGCTTAGGGATTCTCTGGGGGCCTGGAAATTAAAAAATTGGTGAGTCACCATGGAAAAATTATAATTTTTGAAAAAGATAGGGAAGCCATTGTAGAAAGTTTTAAAAAAATTTTCTTCTGAATTTTAGAAACAATCTTACAGGCTGGCTTGCACATAGGTAGGCATAGATTTACAAGTAGATCACACTTTGCTTGACCTTATCCCAGCTTTATTATAGTACTGTAATTAAAACTGGAAGAAAGATAAGTCACACTTTTTTCCACATTGGGTTGTGATACATTGCAGGTCTTCAGTGATTTGCATGCAACAAGGAAATTCTAGCATATGTTGTGTATGAAACATGATTTACACTCAGTTTTAAAAAGCAAGTTTCCTGGTTTCTGTGTATTTAAAATTGATACCCATTTTTGTTGAATGTTACTTTTTTTCATAAAATGAAGTTATAAAAAGACCCTCACTGACCTGTTTCCAAGAGGTAATCTCTGTTGTTTGTTCCTTTCTTTCCCTAGAAGGGTAAGGCTGTCACTCTACCTTTGGGACCTTTTCACACTTTGTTCCTAGGGATCCTATTTAACTCACAAGCCTCTGCTGTAAATGTTATCTGTCCACATGAGAGTGGAAGTCACCTGTAGAGATTGCCTTTGTGTCTCATGTTGGCTGAGAACTATAGAACTCAGGCATCTAAGAAGGGAACTAGGCTTCCACATTTTCAAAAACCC
This sequence comes from Heterocephalus glaber, assembly GCF_053883595.1. Lineage (NCBI taxonomy): Eukaryota > Metazoa > Chordata > Mammalia > Rodentia > Bathyergidae > Heterocephalus > Heterocephalus glaber. The sequence continues at coordinate 25,874,245 of NW_028258296.1, read as the reverse complement.
GAGATTGGAGGCATTAGCAGTACAGAGTCTTTTGCTGATTCAAAACCACAGACCTGATACACATGTACATCCATTGAATAGATGGAAATCTTGGCAACTATAGGACAAGGATTGAAAATTTTAAAACCACACACACCATGTTCGGGGTGAAAATTATCTACACTGACAATGCTATCTCTTCTCCAGTCTCACTGCCACCAAGCAACCTCAGTCAGTCCATGTTTCTTGCACTGAAAATGCACTTAATCTCAGATACCTGAAAGGATGTAATTTCTTAACCAATTTTATGGAAAACAAAACCCCTTCTAGCCTTAGAAGACAATAACCTTTCAGATATTTGAAAACAGATAAAGTTTAATAGTGTTAATTTGCAGTACAGCCTCATGACTGCAATATGTGTAAGTATATAATAGTTTTTTAGGTGTCCCTTAGCAAGACAGGAATGAGCAGGCAATATGGTGTGTTGGAAACAAATTCAGATTTTTTAAATAATCTTAAGGAAACAGCTCTTCTGATTTAGGAAAGTAAACAATTGATGCATAAGACAAAATAAACTTTTGAGATTCATATAAATTAAAAACCCTTAAGTTAAATTACCAATAAAATGCCACCTGCATCTTTAAATTGCTAAGGTGCTCAAAGTTATCAGGAAATGAAAATTTGGGGGGGGGATTAAAGTTTATTTTTGTTCTCCCTCCCTCCATCAAAACAGCACAGTAGCAATAGTTTTGGTCACTCTTGGCTTTTATTGGGGATTTCCATTGTGGTCCAGAGGGAAATAGCATAGGAGCAACTTGTATACTTAATAGTTTCAGTTTAAATGCTGTTATTTTCAGGCAGAATTTCTACAGTCACCCTTTGTAAACACTACTAAAGAACGTGTTTTGATTTTAGGTCAGAGCAGCTGGATGAATGAAACAACCTAAGATCTGGAGGAAAGGGTTTTCTTATGGGGAAAGGGGGAGTAGAAAGGAAAAAAAAATTAGTTTTACTATGCGGTCGAAGTACCCTCCAGGCGTGTGAAGTGGGGATTTCTAGTCAGTACCATGCCAGCCCATTTACTAACAATCTTGGAGCCAGTCACCTTGGAAAGCGGGATGTGGGTAGTTTGTATCATGTCGGGGGTCTCTCCTGTTTCTATTCACTGGCCTTTGCCCAGAGACTTCAGACATCCAGGGGACGCCAAAGAGGTTTTGGGAAGTGCCTGGTCATCAGAGCGGGAGGATCCCTTCCTCTCTGGGGTTAGGGTCCTGGCGGACGCGCCGCCTTCTCTGCCGAGCCGCTGGTGAAAGGCGCAGGTCGGCGGGGCACGCCTCGGCTGCGGGCTCCGGGGCACGTGACCCGCAGACAGCGCCCAGGAGCAGAGCGACGCCGGATTTCGCGCGGGGAGCGGGGTTCTTCTGCCTCAGGCTCGACGCCTTCCCGCCTCCCTGGACTTGGGCGCTCCGGCCGACCCGGCCGACCCGACCCGGAAGATGGCGTCGGCTGGAGAGGCAGCCTGCCCGTGGGTGGGGCTGCAGTCCGCACCTGGCAGGCTGGGCGCGAGCTTGGGTGGGTCGTGAGTTTTCCCTAGCCGCGGGTTAACCCTGAGGCACATCTCCCGGACTGGGAGAAAGGGGCGCTGCGTCCTTCCCGCCCTTCCCTTCTCCCATGACTGCCCTGAGGGCAGATACGTGGTCCGAGAATCTCGGGGTTTGCTCCTAGGGGCGGTAGGGACAGGCCACATGCCAGCTCCTGGGTCCATG